>NC_088683.1:60604622-70604622 GCF_028017835.1 Emys orbicularis | reverse complement strand
ACCACCCCAGCTCCTCCTAACTGCCTGCTGGGAGTAGTAGAAGCGAGGTCAAAAGACAGCAAGCCATCCCTTTATGGGGATTGTGGCAGATTTTCTTCTCTTCTCAGGTAAGGCCCAGTCCTGCAAAATGTTGAGCCCTTCTGAGAAGTGCTGAGCATCCTCAACTCTCTTTAGAGACAATGGAAGTTGAGGATACTCATCACCTCTTGGAAGAGCTCAGCGCCATGCAGGACCAAGCCTTTGGAGCAGAAGTAGAAGGGAAGGCAATTATCTTTTTGTAAAGGAGCATTTATGTGACACTAATGTGGTAGATGATAACTGTGCATTTTGATAGGATTAGCACAGTGGAATCTTCTTGTATTGGAATGAACTAAGAGGTTCTGAAGGTGCTGAAATCACTAGGAGTTAAGGGCACATAGCATTTTGTTGGACGTGCTCAACGAACTGCAGGATCAAGCATTGTAAGAAGTGTCACTGTTAAAGGAGTGAAAGTCCACTGAAAGTCCAGTGGAGTGAAAGTCCACTGAAATGCACTGAAGTAATTCTGGACTTTCAACTTGCGTCAGTGGAAGTGGAGGTCATTATAAGCCTGTTGTGTTATTATTTGGCTGTTAAAATATAAGAGCAATAGTCAGACTGGATGCGTCTGTTCAGAGAAATGCCAGTGCATGTTCTTTTGTACAGACCAGGCTACAGCTATTTTCATGAAAGATTTTCAATAGCTTGCTTTGTACTTTATTTATTCACTCCAGATTGTATTTGCATATACCATATTGCAACATACTGTGGTATGCAAGCATGTTTGCAACTTGCAATCCTTCTTTGGCTTTCCAAATATACTAGGGGATGGCTATAAATTGTGTTCCTTGAACTACTAGCACTGCCTTTAGCTCTTTCCGACCCTGAATTTTAAATTCCATCTGCTAACTGATTTACTGACATCATCCAGGGGATAAGAGAGTAGGGAAGAACATGTGCCAAGGCTAGTGCTATCATGGATTAGGCCATATTTTTCTTTAAAAAATTGAAGAAGATGAACAGGTTACCAGAGTTAATGTCTCTGCTGAATCAGTTTTGAAAGCTATCCATCTTCTCTTGAGAAGGGTGGTTTGACTCCTTTGATGCTAAATTACATACTGTAACTAATACAATCTCCCAGATTGGTAACTGAGAGGAAATAGTAGAGAAGAACCTTAAGGCTATGGCAAAAAGATTTTTGGTTCTGTAAGCAAAAAATATTAAATGCCCTGATTCTGCAAGGTATTTAAAACATGAACCTAACTTTAAGCATGGGAGCTGTCTCATGGATATCAGATACTGGCATGCCTAAGTATCTTGCTGAATTGGGCCTAAAACATTAACAGTTATTCTAATTAATGGTAACGCCTTGCTGTATACAAATATAAAATCTACAAAACTTTACTAAAGCATTGATAATCAGCATATCGGTCTGTCTCTATGGTGTTTGGGACCAGAGGTAATGGAGAGTATCCAGGTAATTGAGTTTTGTTGTTTTAATATTATTTGCAAGCTTCTGATCCCCCGTCCATCTATCAAAATTGTTTAGAATACTTAATAAAGGTGCAGAGTGAAATTCTGGCCCCACTGAATTCAGTGACAAAACTCCAATTGACTTCAATAGGGTCAGGATTTTATCTTCCTTATTTAAATCAATCAATTAATTCTCTCTTCTATTGATACCAACACTGAAACATTTATATTCTCTTGTAATACAAAACAGATGTTACAGTGGGACTGGGGGGGGAAAGTGTAAATATTAGGTATTACAGCAAAATTGAGATTTCTAATTTATTTTCTAAAATGACTGATTCTAGATGTAAAAAAAAAAAAAGTTTATGCTTCAGGCAGAATTTGCTGATCTTGTTTTTTCTGCTTCTGTCTTGTTTCCTGCCAACCTTAGAGTAATTAATCACCAAAGGCATTCTATTTCTCTTTTTAACTATGATGATGCAAAACCTTTTTTTGCTTCTCAAATCAAAGTAAGAAAGATAGCTCTGTCAATATGGATAACCAGTCTGATATTGATCTGACAGACTATTAGATGGCGGCAGCTGCCTGTAATTTAATATCTATTTAATGATTATTCCTAGGCCAATCTCAGTAATAATATTTAATGTGTGAAATTAAAACCATATGGCTGATATTTGCTCTAAATCTGCTTTCCTTCCTCCATTTTTGAGGACTTATCTTTCTAGACAAAAAGTTATGAACTGTTGATAATGATTATCATCATCTCTCTTTTTATTTCATTTTGTCTCATTATGAATTAACCACCTAATTATTATGAAGTGATAGATAACATAAGAAAGGACAGTAATGTGGCCTGAAATTCTATGTCATCAAGAAGCTGATTTACACTGAGCTCCTGGAACAAAATGTTTAAAACATGCTCCTTCCTTGCAAACAAGGGGCAAGAGTTAGTTGTGTTGCACACATATTTACAGCTACTGTGTTCTTTACTCCACTTACATTTTAGTTGAAAATTCAAATACAGCATGTTTCACTGTAGCAAAGGCCCCAAGTGGCTTTTAAAATACATGTGCCAAATTCAAAGCTGGTGTAACTGGAGAAGGTCCATTGACTTCAAGCAGTAGGGATGGAAGAAATATGTGATCAAAACACTACACCATCTTTGATCTTGATCTGGCCTTGATCATTGATGTCTGCCAGTTAAGAAACTGGCTCAAAATGTACTATTACTCCCTCCTTCTACAGAGGGGAGGGAATTTCTCTGCACCTGCAATGATAAGACCACTGAAGATAATGGTCTCATGTTTTGCTAAGCTGACCAAGGCCAGTACTGAGGACAAACTCTGTTTTGCTTTTAACACTATAGAGCCCTCCTCTTTTCAGATGGCTCTAACTATGGCACTCTGCTAGAACAGAAGCCATGTAGCTTCCTCCAGAGCAGACAGCAAGACCAATTGTGAGGAGTACTTGAGTACTCTCAAGTAAGCATCATAATTCTTTCTACCCCAGGCTCTAAACTCATCTCCTACATAAGATCCCACAGACCTAGGAAACAAGAGATTCAAGTTTACTTTTATATTTGGAAAGTATTATCACTAGTAATCAGCCAGCCAATAATCTCAGACTTGCTGGAACTTCTTATTCTAAGTTTAACACTTACATGTAACAATAAATGCTAGGTCAGATTGATCCAAATCCAGAGTTTTGTTGGGCTAGCCTTAAAGAGTGTACTTCAGATTTCTGAGCACCTATTGTTTTCATCCCTGGTGGCAGTATCAACAGTAAGGGAATAATGTATAATGTCAACAGTAGCATAAGTACATTGAAATGTGGTGTACTGTTATGAAGATAGTTGGACAGAAAAGTATGGCAATTGTTTCTGTCATTTCCGTGCTATGTGCTAAAGATGGAGACTGTGTAGGGCCAAAATTCTGGTGTTATGTAGTTGCTATTGCACAGTGATGAGTAGCAAAATGAAGCCACAGTCAGGGCATATTAGAGATGTTACCACTGGCACTGCCTCCAGCAGGAATGGTGTGTATGCACTTGTGTTCTAAAGTTCAAAAAAACTTGTGAAAAATGACTCTTTTTGGATGCCTTTTGCCAAATTTCCAGGCTTGTGAATGTGGGAGATGTAAACATGATTTTGGCTGAATTAACAGATAATTGTTTTACAACTACAAGAAAGTAGAAAATTCATACTTCATCTTCTGACCATTCGGATAAACATTCAGTTCTCAGGTTGCGCTAGCATGATGAAGATGGAACAAACTGGAGACTGTTTTTATGATGCTTGGCTGGAAGCGCCAAGTCTTTTACAGTAGTCAGCTAACTTTACCATGTCCCGGTTTAAAGTGGCATCAAGCTCATGAAATGTCCATGACACAGTGGAAAATTACAACAATAGTAGGTTAGTTCTAGAATCATTAGGCCATCTTGATAGATTGTGAATAGGAGTTAATATTTGCTTTTGTAGCTTTCATAATTATACTTTGATTGCTTGATGTGAATCTTCATCTTATAGTTCATTATGAATAATGACTAGCACATTCATTTCTAGTGAGTCAGATTCAGTGTATGCATAAAAACTACAAAAAAAAAAAAAAAACTACCTCAATTTCTGCCAATTAGTCCACATTATTATTTGAGCCACTACCTCTCTACTACTTTTATTGAAGAATGGTTAATTTCAAAATGACTGTTGTGCTCTCCTGGGCAAGGACTTTTAGTGCCTCTTTGTCTGTATTAAAACAAGGTTGTGGAGACATTGCCCTGTGTTATCAACAAAGTCTGTCTCATGGAATTTACGATGTATCACTGGCTATTTGCCTGCCTGGTGGCAGATATGTCTCATCAATAAACATTACAAATTAAACACAACAGTATATTCTAAACTGTTCACATCTTTCTATGAGTGTTATTAAAAGTGAAATCAAATTCCCAGACTACAAGGAGTAGAGCATGTGATGATACATGCAGTGTTACAACTGTATATGAGACAATAAGTTATTTGCAATGAAAATTACTGAGAAACATATAGGCTGATAGAAATTATTTACGCTGCTGTAAAGCAGGAGTAAGTCCATTGGAATCAGTGCAGTAAAACTGACACATATGGGAGATCTGAACCAGAACAATATGATTTAAGACCTGTAGACTATATTTGTTCATTTTTTCTCTTTTTGCTTGGCATATTGATTGCAGGTTTTTTACACGTATGCCTTTAGTGTTTAAGTCTTCACAGATTCATATTGTGGGAAAGGTCTTTGGCATTTAGGGGCTTGTCCAAAGCTCACTGAAGTAAATGAAAAATAAACAGGGGTTACCCGCACTGTACTTTTATCTGCCAGGTAGTCCCAGACATCTAATAATACAGTTCTTGTTTCGGTATAGCTGGACAATGACCGCCCTGCACTGAAAGCAGGAGGGCTGCTGTCCAGGCTTGCCAGAGGAAGGCAGTAGTGCTTTATGCCGGGGAAGGGGGACAAGGTCAGAAACTGCTGCAAAAAGGTGTGTTGGTCAGCTTTGCAGCGCTGACTCATCCCCTTGGAATGTAAGGGCGGAAGGCTTTAAAGGTGAAAGCTCTGGTATTGGAAACCCCGTTCTGCACACAGCAGGCAAGGCAGCATCCACCCTCCTTACCCTTGAAGTGTGATTAGCAGGTGGGGTTTGAACCTGCTGTGGGCATTGTGCTAGTCACTTCTTTATAGGGGGGCTGGGAAGGAATTTTTTCCCTCACCACCATATTGGCTTCGGTTGAGCGTTTTTTTCTGCCTTCCCCCACAGTGGGTGTTAGGGAACACTTATTACAATGAGCACAAAAGATGTGGTAGGCTATATGTCGCAACTCATTTGGTAAGTGTGGGGCGGATGCCTCCATAGGGAAGGCATCTAGTGACCAGATAAATAGCCTGGTAAAGGACTTAAAAAGGAGGTGCTGATTAATGGAATGGAACGGTGTGGGGTTTGGGACTCATATGGTTGGAACGGCAGGGAGCCAACTAGGGTGACCAGACATCCCGATTTTATCGGGACTGTCCCGATATTTGCTTCTTTGTCCCGCGTCCCAACCAATGTTAGGTCGGGACACTGGACAAACAAGCAAGGCTCCCATGCACAGGCGGAGCCCGGAAGGGCTCATGACCCCCTGCCCCTACTCCGCCCCCTCCTTCCCCCATTGGCTCCCTCCCCAAATCCCCGCCCCATCCCCGCCCCGTCCTTCCCCCATTGGCTCCCTCCCCAAATCCCCGCCTCTTCCCAAGCACGCCGTGCCCGGGAGACGCAGGGGAGCGCGGGGCCGGGGTGAGTGTGAGTCCGGCCTGGCCCGGAGCAGGCAGGACTCGGGTGGGGCGGTACCTGGAGGGAGAGTAGGGGGGCAGCCCGCGGGGCCAGGCAGCGGCTGTTGTCCCCACCTGGGCAGTGGGACTCGGGAGCAGCCGCTGCTGCAGCTCCCACTGGGGAGGAAACGGCCATGGTGCTCGGCGGCTGCAGCTCTGGCGCCCGGGCCCGAACCCCCCGAACCCGGGCCTGTTGCGGGGACCCAGCAGCGCGCACGCTGCGCCCAGCCCCTGGCCAGTCGCGTCTGGGCTGGCTGCCCAGCTGGTGCAATCCCGCGGGCGGCCCCGGGGCGGAGGCTTCGGCAGCCCCGTTCGTTCCCCTGCGGGACCCGAGCGGGATGGGGGGCTGGGGCCTGTGGCCCCCACTCTGGGGCCACCCGCGGGATTGCACCAGCTGGGCAGCCAGCCCAGACGCAACTGGCCAGGGGCTGGGTGCGCGCAGCGTGCGCGCTGCTGGGTCCCCGCAACAGGCCCGGGTTCGGGGGGTTCGGGCCCGGGCGCCAGAGCTGCAGCCGCCGAGCACCATGGCCATTTCCTCCCCAGTGGGAGCTGCAGCAGCGGCTGCTCCCGAGTCCCACTGCCCAGGTGGGGACAACAGCCGCTGCCTGGCCCCGCGGGCTGCCCCCCTACTCTCCCTCCAGGTACCGCCCCACCCGAGTCCTGCCTGCTCCGGGCCAGGCCGGACTCACACTCACCCCGGCCCCGCGCTCCCCTGCGTCTCCCGGGCACGGCGTGCTTGGGAAGAGGCGGGGATTTGGGGAGGGAGCCAATGGGGGAAGGACGGGGCGGGGGGTTCGCGGGCGCCAGGGCCACAGCCGCCGAGTGCCATGTGCTTGGCCAGCGGCCGCTTCCTCTCCTCGCGGCAGTGGGAACTGCAGCAGCGGCTGCTCCCGAGTCCCGCTGCCCAGGTGGGGAGAACAGCCACCGCCTGGCCCTGCGGGCTGCCCCCCTACTCTCCCTCCAGGTACCGCGCCCAAGTCCTGCCTGCTCGGGGCCAGGCCGGACTCACACTCACCCCGGCCCCGTGCTCCCCTGTGTCTCCCAGGCCTCCCTCCAGCGCTTGCAGAGGGAGGAGGAATGGTTTTTTTTTTTTTTTTTTTCCTCTGCTGTTTTGGTTTTTTTTGCTCTGTCCCCCCCCCGTCCCCCCCCGCATCCCGATATTTGACCTGGGTGATCTGGTCACCCTAGAGCCAACCCCCCTTTCTTATAGCCCACCTTACCCCTCCTACGAGGGGGGCGGGGTGGATGCTAAGGTCCTAGCAATGGATTTGCTGCAGGGACCTGGAAGGAAAAAGAGGGGGAGCTGGTAAAAGCCCCCCGGGGTAATCATGGAATAAACATGGGGTTACCTGCACTGTACACTTTTATCTGCTAGGTAGTCCCAGACCATCTAATAATAAAGTTGCAGCCTGATTAAATCCATATCAAGTGTCTCCTGTCCTTCTTTCGGTATAGCCAGACAATCATGCTTTCCAGTTATTTAAATACAAGTAATTCTCAGTAGTGCCCACAATGGCAACTAATAGCAAGGGAGGGAAGCAGCATGGTGTGGTACAGCAGGCCCTACACTAGTAGTTAGAAGACCTGGGTTCTGTTCCTGGATCTGCTAGTAAGTTTTTTTTCTTCTTCCAAGAAGGATGTTGATAAATTGGAGAGAGTTCTCTGGAGAACCACAAGAATGATTAAAGTGTTAAGAAACTTGCCTCATAATGATAGATTCAAGGAGCTCAATCTTTTTAGTTTAACAAAGAGAAGGTTAAGGGGTGACTTGACTGCAGTCTATAAGTACCTACGTGGAGAACAAATATTTAATAATGGGCTCTTCAATCTAGCAGAGAAAGTTATAACACAATCCAATGGCTGAAAGTTGAAGCTATACAAATTCAGACCGGAAATAAGGTGTATGTTTTTAATGGTGAGAGTAATTAACCATTGGAACAATTTACTAAGGGTCGTGGTGGGTTCTCCATCACTGACAAAAAGTCAATATTGGATATTTTTCTAAAAGATCTGCTCTCGGAATTATCTTGGGGAAGTTCTCTGGCCTGTGTTATGCAGGAGGTCAGACTAGATGATCACAGTGATCCCTTCTGGTCCTGGAATCTATGATTTTATGAAAAATTAAGCATGTCTGTCCCTGCCTCAAAGAGTTTCTAATCCAGATTTTCAAAGGTATAAGGGTCAGTTAGATGCCCAACTCTCACTCAAAGTCAATGGGAATTGGGCATCTAACTCCCATTTATACCTTTGAAAATCTCTCCCCCGAAAGACAAAACAAACAGAACGAGAGAAGAGAGGAAAGGGGAACAATAAACATAAGAATGGCCGTACTGGGTCAGACCAAAGGTCCATCTAGCCCAGTATCCTGTCTACCGACAGTGGCCAATGCCAGGTGCCCCAGAGGGAGTGAACCCAACAGGCAATGATCAAGTGATCTCTCTCCTGCCACCCATCTCGACCCTCTGACAAACAGAGGCTAGGGACACCCTTCCTTACCCATCCTGGCTAATAGCCAAGAATGGACTTAACCTCCATGAATTTATCCAGTTCTCTTTTAAACCCTGTTATAGTCCTAGCCTTCACAGCCTCCTCAGGCAAGGAGTTCCACAAGTTGACTGTGCGCTATGTGAAGAAGAACTTCCTTTTATTTGTTTTAAACCTGCTGCCCATTAATTTCATTTGGTGGCCCCTAGTTCTTGTATTATGGGAACAAGTAAATAACTTTTTCTTATTTACTTTCTCTACATCACTCATGATTTTATATACCTCTATCATATCCCCACTTAGTCTCCTCTTTTCCAAGCTGAAAAGTCCTAGCCTCTTTAATCTCTCCTCATATGGGACCCATTCCAAACCCCTAATCATTTTAGATGCCCTTCTCTGAACCTTTTCTAATGCCAGTATATCTTTTTTGAGATGAGGAGACCACATCTGTACGCAGTATTCAAGATGTGGGCGTACCATGGATTTATATGAGGGCAATAAGATACTCTCCATCTTATTTTCTATCCCCTTTTTAATGATTCCTAACATCCTGTTTGCTTTTTTGACCGCCGCTGCACAATGCGTGGACGTCTTCAGCGAACTATCCACGATGATTCCAAGATCTTTTTCCTGATTCGTTGTAGCTAAATTAGCCCCCATCATATTGTACGTATAGTTGGGGTTATTTCTTCCAATGTGCATTACTTTACATTTATCCACATTAAATTTCATTTGCCATTTTGTTGCCCAATCACTTAGTTTTGTGAGATCTTTTTGAAGTTCTTCACAGTCTGCTTTGGTCTTAACTATCTTGAGCAGTTTAGTATCATCTGCAAACTTTGCCACCTCACTTTTTACCCCTTTCTCCAGATCATTTATGAATAAGATGAACAAGTGGTGATTGATCGTGTCCTGATAATTTAGGCCGCGGGTGTAATTTTCGTTTACACAAAGGTCCCTTTGCACCACTCTGACAGTGTGAAGGGGTCTTAAAGTAAATGAGAATCAGGGTCCACATATGTTCCTGATTTTGTATTGCATTTGTGTAATTTTGTATTTCATTACAATAACACAATATGTTTTTTAAAGGCATTTGTGCCTGAAATCTTATGCTTTTCATTGTACATTCATTTTGACTATCACGAAGACAAAATGTCTCAAAGCACACACAAGTCACACACTAAATTCTTCAGTAATAGCTGTAATAATACAGTGGGCAGCCTGAAAAACTTCCGAGATGATGGTAAGCCTCTTCAAGTTCTTTAAAAAGTAATACAGGCTTCAATAAATCACTTTGCACCTGCATGCAGGTTAGAATTAAATGTAAGGTGCCTTTGTCATGTAATTTTGCAAATGGATGTTATTTGAAACTGTCTTACTCTGAAATCATTTTGTAAAAAAAGTAATAGAACATCCCTTGGGGTTTGTTTCCCCCGCCCCTGCCTGTTGTTTTGCTAAAAGCACCTGCCTTAAGTTGTTGAATAATAGCAGTGTACTAAAAATCACTTGGACCTTTGCCTGTCTGCAGCCTACTTTGCTTAGGAAGAACAATTTTTTCAGTATATGAAAGGAAACTAGATATGTCTCATTTAACCGTGTTCTTTCTTCCTTAGTCTTTATAGGTACATTCATTCAGTAAATAAAACAAATTTCAGGCAGTATTTTGAAGTTTTGCTCACAATGTCCGTATTTACATACAGTTGTCCATCTTATCCCTTTAAGACACCTGCCTAGGTGGTGATGCACCTAAAATTTCATGTTTTGGCCTAGCAACAGATATAACGTTCATACCTTTTTTACATCTTAAGGTAATGTATTGATACATGAATACTAATAGACATTCTGGAACAAATTTTGCCTCAGTTTACATCCTGTGCAACCCCACTGAGATCAGTAAGTGGGTCTCAGGCTACGTCTACGCTACAAATTTGAGGTGTGATTCCCAGTTTGCATACACATACTTGTGGTAACTTGATAAGAGTGAGTGCAAATATAAATAGTAGCATAGCTGCAGTAGCACAAGCAGCAATGGTACAGCTTAGCTGTGCCGAGTACATACCCAGGTAATTCAGGTGGGTTTGTGCTTGGCATGGCTAAGCTGTGCCGCCACTGCTTCAGCTACTGTGGCTACACTATTTGTACTCACACTAGTTCTCATCGACTCGAGCTAGCATGAGACTTGGCTACACAAGCAGGGAATCACCCTCCCCCAGAACATAGTGTAGACATAGCCTCAGTTCTATTGGTGTAAATCCACAGAGTTATTCTGAATTTACACTGGTGTATCTGTCATCCACCTCATAAATTTAAGCAAAAAATTAGGCCCAAACAGGCCCATTGTATGTGCAAAGAAACGAACCTCCTCAAAACTCAGCTTTCTGGACAGCATTGTAGAGATCAGTTTTCAGAGAAAAACCATGCTTACAAACATTTTGGGGCACATTTCCCCTCCAGAACACAGCATAATCCCAAATTTTCACACTTTAGTTAATCAAAACTCTGGGTTAATGAAAGAACCAATTATGTCCCTCAGGGCTGCACTGAAAGAAGATCTGCTCCTGCAGAGTTTCTAAGGGCTTGTCTACGCTAACTGGGGGATCGATGAGCAGCGATCGATGCATCGGCGATCAATTTAGCAGGTCTTCACTAGACCCGCTAAATCAGCTGCAGATCGCTTTCCCGTCAATGCTGTACTCCACTGGATCGAGAAGAGTAGGGGGAGTTGACAGGAGAGCGTCTCCAGTCAATGTCATGTAGTGTGGACCCCGTGGGAAGTAGAACTAAACTATGTCAATTTGACTTACGCTATTCACATAACTCTAATTGTGTAGCTTAGATAGAATTTCCCCTGTAGTGTAGACAAGGCCTAAGCTCTGCTTTAGTGGAGAGTCAGGATCCAGCCCTGAGACACAAGGTGAATAACATTAATTCATAGGTCTTGGTTTTGGTTCTAATACAGTTGGTTTAATTTTCTTATTGAACAAAATCTCAACATATTTTGGGTAGCGATGTGTGAGGCAGGATTGCTCAGAACAAGAAACATTGCAGAATGGTATTTTGGGTATGTGATACATACACCCTACCTACCACAACCTTAGCATGTTGCAGCTCCTTTCCCTCCTCTTATCCAACAGCACACAGCAGGCTCCTCCTCTGCTGCATCCCCTGTCAACACACACACACACACACACACACACACACACACACACACACACACACACACACACACACACACACACCCCTACCCCTCTGGCACCTACAAAATGCTGCTGATACTTTCCCTACATCCTCATCTCTTTTTCTGCTTCCTGCCCCGCTCCAATACAGGACAGGCTCCATAATGTTTCTCCTTTTATGTCCCTTCTATGCAGACTCCTGCAATCCCAACTCACTGTAACTTTCCTAACTAGCCAATGTCCCCTGCAGAGATCCATACTGACACTTAAATAAAGGATCTCATTTGCTATCCCAAGCTGCAGATAAGAACTGCTTCTTTTTAATTCTATAAGGTCTACAGTAGCAGATGTCTCTACTTTCTGCTTCACTTCCTAGGTGATGGGCAGCAGGGCTCTATAAACATTCTTAGCTCTGTTTACAGGTTTCTCTAAAAAGACTCTTGTACCTATTTATTGAACAGTTGAAAGTGTTGAAAAGAACACTTTTTAAGCATAGTGAATTTCTATACATAGTGTCTAATCCAAAGCCTGTTGAAGTCAATGGAAAGACACCTACTGACTTCAATGAGCTTTGAATGAGGCTCATAATGAGATATCCAGTATGAACGTTTTCAGTGCCAAACAAATAATAAGTAAATACATTTGATGACCTCAGTGCCACAATAGTAGGGTTTCAAACAGTGTGGGGCCGTTATTGGGATATATTTTAATTTAATATAAATATTTAACTTTTTATAGCTTGGGTAAGAGAATCAGAAAATGATAATAGTATAAATAGCTGAACAGTGTTAGCAGCAAGGAGGAAGTAGAATTATTTAGTTTGGGACAAAGGGTAATAGTAAGAAATTAAGAAGGAAAATGTTGGAAAAGTCTCCTGACAGTGAGTGAAATGCATTAATATTGCGGAATAATCTCCCAAAGAGTAATGGAAGCCCCAGTGTTCAGAGCATTGAAATTTAGACTGGAGTGGGAATAATCCTGTATTAGTAAGGAGATAAACTAGATGAGCTAATATGCCATTTACATGTCTAACTTCTTTGATTCAATATCCTTCATGCTGAATTGTCTTCCTAACCAGATATATTATAAGATGTTGTTTATTTTTATAACATGTTACTGTGAGAATCATGCAAGAGACTAGTTTTGCAAAGGATCCTTGAGAATTTTGATGTCCCAATGCTAATGAAAACTAGGGATATCCCAGAGGCAGTGTGCTTGGCCTCAGAGAAAAGGGTAACAACCATGCCCCATATGTCCCTCCTACCTAACACTGGGATAGAACCACAACAGCAATTGGCAGAAAGAGAGAGGATGTATCAACAAGGGAAAAAGAGAGGGCCCCAGAAAAACAAAGAGAATGGGCACCTTTCCACTGGAATCATATTCCTTGGTCTGTGATGGTATAAGCCAGTGAACACCCTAACCTGCTACTTGGAGAGAATCAGCTTCTGTGTTTACAGAGAAAACTAAAACATTTATTTCTGAGGTGTCTGGAAAAAAAAAAAGAGTTTGGGGCTGGGAACGGTTAGGAGGGTTATGACAGTTTAGAGGAAATTGGACAAACAGTAACTAAGACACAATCTAGAAACAGAGCTTTGGTGGCACAACCCACCTCATATGTATTTGATATCATAATACTTTGCTGGTGACAGCATATATGTAATGGCCACATTATAGTATCACAGTTGATTATTACTTAAAATGGGCAATAAGTAGAAGGAGCAGATGAAGCTGAAAAGATATACTTTGTTTCCATGCAAATGTTAGTGGTAATAAAACAAAAAAGATAGAGTTAGGGGAAAAAAGAAAACTGTTTGTAAATGGAATAGTTTTTGAAGTGATTTACGAGGCGTCTTCTGTTCTTCTGAGCTTTCAGAGGGCAATTCCATTGGCCATTAATGAGCACATTGTTTTGCTTTTTGAAATGCCAGCCTGAAGGATGAGGTGGCAGCATATAACTGGCTATTAGTGAGGACACTAATAGTTCTGAAGTAATATTCTAGCTTAATGGAGTCTGAAAATAGGGTTACGACTGTACATTTCCTTTACCTTTAAAATGAATTTTTCGTGTGGAGGTATCATCATAACTTTCCATGTCCCAAGTGGATTTTGTGGTGTACTAGCAGTTAAAATCAATGAAAAAGATGGGGCCCTGGCTATAGGGGCTAATAAAGGAAGATGTCAGGGTAGTAAAGCACTGGAACAAATTACCTAGACAAGTTGTGGAATCTCCATCATTGGAGGTTTTTAAGATGTAATATACTTAATCTTGCCTCAGCGCAGGGGATTGGACTAGATGGCCTATCAAGGTCCCTTCTACTCCTACATTTCTATGATTCTATGTTTCATCAGGGGCCAATGCCTAAATAGTTCCTTTAATCAACTTTTTAGAGAATTCCTGTAACTGCAAGTGTCAGCCTCTTCCCACAGAGTATATGGTGCATTAGCCATTGACTCTCCATCACACTATGGAATGAGAGCTTGAAGATGACTTTTAAGCCTAGATCATAATAACTAAGTACATTGCCACATCCAGGTCTCCTGCACACAGAGTGCCTTTCATTTATGGTTAGTCATCATCACTTCCAATCCCATTCCTCTTTTGAAGCTGTGTTTGATTAGCTAGTTTTTGCATTGTACATTGTTTTTTCTTTTACAGAAAGTACTGGATGGCATAGCTCTAAGATCTTTGTAGGATTTGGTGTTTTAGTCAGCCTTGAGGGATGCTAAATTTAAGAGTAAGGAAACAGTAATTAAAAGTGATTAGGACAAGAAGCCTTGATGCTATGAAATGTGGACTCAATTGTCCTTGACATAGGCAGAACCAGGCAGCAGGTTTTGATTATAGCTTTACTTGCTATTTTAATAAACATGAGCCAGTATTCAAACTTTTAATATCCTGCTGCTTAACTATTTCCAAAAAGCTATCCAGCTCTTTTACACAGCCCTTGTTTAAAATTTTTAATTTGTTTGGCTTTGTCTCTGCTTAGAGAAGTTGTAGCCTCATGGTAACTCTTTTATAAGTTCATTTCCAGAATCACAAGCAATTGGTTTTTTCAACTAAGTGTTTCCGCATGTGCCAAAAGTGTCAGAGCTGACAGCTTTCCTGCACTGTTTTATCTGGTTCCCACAGTACGTATGAGAGACAAACACAGGAATGTGTCTGGTGCTGACTATGCCCATCAAGGATACAATGATACTTACAGCTCTTCCAGGAAGCGGAGATTGTGCAGGGGGTTCGAGGGCAGCTTAGTGATGTTGTTCATACTGAGATCACTGTAGGGGAAAACAGACAGAGCCTTAGTATGGCATGCCACAAGTGTGGTATCCAGCTGCTCATTCCACACATTTTTAAGTAGTACATTAACAAAAATTAGTTCCTCTGCCATGACTGATGAATCATTATCCAGTTAGCATTTTAAACATTTTTCTTTCTTAAGTAGACAGTTTTGTCAAACAAACTATATATGCTGTAGCACATCCACTTTCCAAAGATTCAGGAATGTTTCCTTGTGCTCTATAAATAAGCTGGTGTGCTAAACAATCTTTTTAGTTGAAGTTACTTTAATAAACCACTATACCATATTACCATTTATTCGGAATAATAAAAGGAAAGGAAATACGTTTGTTGTTTTAAGACTGTAGCATATTCATGGGTTACTAAAAGTAGAAAAACTAAGCTGTACAAAAATAAGAAATTTGCATTTGTATTGACATTTCATGAATATGGAATATACTGCTTTTGTAATATAACGTGATGTACAGTACTACTGATTTTGTCCTAAGTTACTTTAGGTATCTTGTAAAAATAAATATTTTGATTAAAAGAAATGGAATAAAAAATACATTCCTCTTTTTAACATGCTCCTTTTACAGGTTCTCAAATTGCATTAAATAAGTGAAATGAACCATAAAACAAGGGTGTAATGTGATCCTGCTCTGTAGCACACTTCCTGGTGGGGTTCCACAGTAGTTCCTGGAACAGGAAACCACTAGCCTTCTAAACTCTGGTCAGAACTCAATCAATTTCTGTTTTAGGCTAAGTTCCATGTAATTAAATTTTATTCTGTTTTTATTTGTATAGGTTTCTATCAGTCTTTCCCATACTTCTACAGTATCATCAGAGTTGGCTTACCACAAGAGTAAATGTAATAAAATAGATTGCATAATAAAATACAGTAGACAAGATATGATGACATCCTAAAATAGGAATAGCATGGTTAAAATCAAAACATATTTCACACCTGTATATTGTATGCAAGTATTTATGCTACCTCCCATTTTTAATAAGTTATTAAAAAGTGCCCCTAATAGTATCTAATTACTTTATATGATTTTTCAATGACTGATTTTTCTTTTCCAGCATCTGGGAGATCCTGAGATACGTAAGTTCAGATCATTTGCTTATGTGGACAT
The DNA here is from genome assembly GCF_028017835.1 of Emys orbicularis. Lineage (NCBI taxonomy): Eukaryota > Metazoa > Chordata > Testudines > Emydidae > Emys > Emys orbicularis. The sequence continues at coordinate 70,588,718 of NC_088683.1, read as the reverse complement.
TTAAAATTCCTATTAATCACCACCTGTTTCGCATTATAGAATAAATGTTTTCAGCCATCAATCTTTTAAATTCAGTATATTTGATCTTCTACTGTATTGATGTTTCCCTGAAAATGTACAATTGAAAAATATAGTTGGAGTACAGAATCTAAAATAACAGGGAACTGTGTTAATATTTCACAACCATTATCAAATCGCTCATAGAAGTAGGCTTCTGTGTATTCACTTTAAAATCAAAGTGATTAATCAGGAAGCACTTTAGTTATTAATTCACATTTTTACTGTAATATTTCATCACCTAATTCTTTCATGCCATTTGTAGGGGACTACTCTTTCATTTTGGCAAAGGAATAAAAGATTTATTTTGGCAAAGGAACAAAAATATAGATGCTGAAATCCCATCAGTCGAGTGAATTATAGATTAACGAATAATAAGGTACAAAGCATTATGTTAAGCAAAATCAGTTGGTGCATGCATTTTCTACATAGATCTTAATGGGATTTTGTAAATAAATATTCTTGCTCATATTTTATATTTTAAAGGCCAAATGCTGATGACACCTGAAAACAGGAGTAATGCATCCTGAAACAGGCGCGTATATTGGGTATACTACAAAAACAGCTTTAATGTGAGCTCTGGCTAACACAGACCAAGCCTAGCTCTCTTGACTAACTGATTCCTCTTAATAGTAGGATTAATCTGCACAGCAGGGATGATACACGTACAACCCTGAGGACCTCACCTATCCTAACTCCTAGGGCGCAGCTGGTAATACCTGTCACAAGCACCCTACAGACTGGCTTGTCTGCAACATCTTAGAGGGTCAGAATATAGGCAAACAGCTTTCATTCCTTGCGCCTGCTGTGGACATGCACCAGAACAGTACAAGTCACTCCCAATATACACAAACTTTTAGAAATTTCTTTAAAACTACCAGTTAAATAAACATTTTATTCTCTCTCGCTCTCTCTGTATACACACCACACTGCCCCTTCCCCCTTTTCTTGGATTCTTTGTTTTTACAACATAACACAAAATAAAAAGATATTTGTCTGCAACAGGACCACAAAATATTATCAATAAAATAAGTTTACCCATAGTTAACAGAACAACAGAAATGCATACCTCATGAAAGCACATTACTTACATACTTGCCCAATAAAGCCTTACATGACCAATTTTTCAATAGAATGGAAGCGCTGGTGCACATTTAAGTCTAGGCCTCTACTGGCATATGCAATTACCCATTTGCACAGGCAGTTGTGTTTAGAAGCTGGTTATTCCTTTAGGCCACTTATACCACTTGTCCAGCCATGCTGGAAGTCAGACAGGAGGCAATGGATGTGGTTTAATTAGGCCACAACTTTATTCACTTAAAATATCTGGGAGTATCTGGTAACAAATTGTACCATGCAGGTCATCATCATTTCCACATAATCTCCAACTTGGTCCCTGCCATCCCATTCCTGTAATCCCTACTGTCCTGCCCTCGTATGAGGCGAAAGGGGGCTCAGCTCCCCACTGCTCCAGATGTAGGAGCCCCAAGACCCCCCTTCTTAGCTTCTTTAAAAAGGCTAAAAAAAAAAAAAAGAGGGGGTTGGCTCCCCAGTGTACAGGATGTAAGAACCCAACCTCCCCTTATTCAGCTCCCTTACAGGATGCTTTTCTTCAAACCCTTTTCCAATCCATTTTATCGGATAACCATATCTCTTCCATACTGAGTGCCCACACTGGACAGCCACCACAAGTTTTACATACTAAATTGTGACATTATAACCTAACCCCCCTGCCCACCCTACTGGGTCTCAGACCTACTGTGAAAAAATCCACCCTGCTCAACCCAGCTGTTAGGGAAAAATTCCTTCCCAGCCTCCAAGAAAAAGGGCAATTACCATAATGCCCACATATCAGTCTGAATCTGTAAAAAGCAACAGAGGGGGCCTGTGGCACCTTTAAGACTAACAGAAGTATTGGGAGCATAAGCTTTCGTGGGTAAGAACCTCACTTCTTCAGATGCAAGTAATGGAAATTTCCAGAGGCAGGTATAAATCAGTATGGAGATAACGAGGTTAGTTCAATCAGGGAGGGTGAGGTGCTCTGCTAGCAGTTGAGGTGTGAACACCAAGGGAGGAGAAACTGCTTCTGTAGTTGGATAGCCATTCATAGTCTTTGTTTAATCCTGATCTGATGGTGTCAAATTTGCAAATGAACTGGAGCTCAGCAGTTTCTCTTTGGAGTCTGGTCCTGAAGTTTTTTTGCTGTAAGATGGCTACCTTTACATCTGCTATTGTGTGACCAGGGAGGTTGAAGTGTTCTCCTATAGGTTTTTGTATATTGCCATTCCTGATATCTGACTTGTGTCCATTTATCCTCTTGCGTAGTGACTGTCCAGTTTGGCCAATGTACATAGCAGAGGGGCATTGCTGGCACATGATGGCATATATAACATTGGTGGACATGCAGGTGAATGAGTCGGTGATGTTGTAGCTGATCTGGTTAGGTCCTGTGATGGTGTTGCTGGTGTAGATATGTGGGCAGAGTTGGCATCGAGGTTTGTTGCATGGGTTGGTTCCTGAGTTAGAGTTGTTATGGTGCGGTGTGTGGTTGCTGGTGAGAATATGCTTAAGGTTGGCGGGTTGTCTGTGGGCGAGGACTGGCCTGCCTCCCAAGGTCTGTGAAAGTGAGGGATCATTGTCCAGGATGGGTTGTAGATCACTGATGATGCGTTGGAGAGGTTTAAGCTGAGGACTGTAGGTGATGGCCAGTGGAGTTCTGTTGGTTTCTTTTTTGGGCCTGTCTTGTAGCAGGAGGTTTCTGGGTACACGTCTGGCTCTGTTGATTTGTTTCTTTATTTCCTTGTGTGGGTATCGTAGTTTTGAGAATGCTTGGTGAAGATCTTGTAGGTGTTGGTCACTGTCTGAGGGGTTGGAGCAGATGCGGTTGTACCTCAGCGCTTGGCTGTAGACGATGGATCGTGTGGTGTGTCCGGGGTGGAAGCTGGAGGCATGAAGGTAGGCGTAGCAGTCAGTGGGTTTTTGGTATAGAGTGGTGTTAACGTGGTCATCGCTTATTTGTACTGTGGTGTCTAGGAAGTGGACCTCCCGTGTAGATTGGTCCAGGCTGAGGTTGATGGTGGGGTGGAAGCTGTTGAAATCATGGTGGAATTCTTCCAGGGTCTCCTTCCCATGGGTCCAGATGATGAAGATGTCATCAATGTAGCATAGGTAGAGAAGGGGCGTGAGTGGACGAGAGCTGAGGAAGCGTTGTTCCAGGTCAGCCATAAAAATGTTGGCATATTGTGGGGCCATGCGGGTGCCCATAGCGGTGCCACCGGTCTGGAGGTATATATTGTCACCAAATTTGAAATAATTGTGCGTGAGGATAAAGTCACAGAGCTCAGCAACAAATTGTGCTGTGTCATCATCAGGGATACTGTTCCTGACAGCTTGTATTCCATCTGTGTGTGGGATGTTTGTGTAGAGAGCCTCTACATCTATGGTGGCTAGGATGGTGTTTTCTGGGAGGTCACCAATGCATTGTAGTTTCCTCAGGAAATCAGTGGTGTCACGGAGATAGCTGGGAGTGCTGGTGGCGTAGGGTCTGAGTAGGGAGTCCACATATCCAGACAGTCCTTCAGTGAGAGTGCCAAAGCCCGAGATGATGGGGCGTCCAGGATTTCCAGGTTTGTGGCTCTTGGGTAGTAGATAGAATAACCCCGGTCGGGGCTCTGAGGGTATGTTGATTTGTTCCTGTGTTAGTGTAGGGAGTGTCCTGAGTAGATGGTGCAGTTTCTTAGTGTATTCCTCAGTGGGATCTGAGGAAAGTGGAATGTAGAATTTGGTATTGGAGAGTTGTCTGGCGGCCTCCTTCTGGTAGTCAGACCTGTTCATGATGACAACAGCACCTCCTTTATCAGCCTCTTTGATGATAATGTCAGGGTGGTTTCTGAGGCTGTGGATGGCATTGCGTTCTGCACGACTTAGGTTATGAGGCAAGCGATGTTGTTTTTCCACAATTTCTGCCTGTGCACGTCGGCGGAAGCATTCAATGTATAGGTCCAGACTGTCATTTCGACCCTCAGGAGGAGTCCATGTGGAGTTCTTCATAATGCCCACAGTTGGTCATGAGGGAACCTGGTCCTTTTGCAAAGTTCATGGGTGGGTGGGTGTTGCCAGCCCGATCCTGGTAAAAGAGGGCTTCTCTGGGCTGCATGGGGTATAAATGCTCTCCCACTCTTCTAGTCAGCAGGAAGGGCCAGTGACCCTCCCCTAATTTGAGCCCAGCTGCTTCCTGCCCTTCCTGTCCATCGCTTTACACTTCCTCCTCATCCCCCTTTTGTAAGGGATGGCCCTTAAAGGGGCAACAACCATTTTCCTCCAGCCAGCCGGACAAGGACCGCCATACATGGAGGCCGCGGTGAGCACATTTTGTGCATGCACCAGAGCCTCTACACACTAAAAATGTCCCGTATAAAGTCCAATTAGCCTGTCTGCCATTTGGGCTAATTCCTGCCATTGTGTGTAGTGATTCAGCAAGACTGCACAACCCTTACTCTTACTGGTGAGCACTTATGCATGAGAGTAGTCCCTGTGAAGTCAAAGGGACTACTTATGTGAGTAACAGTTCCACAACTGGGCCTGTCAAGTTAACGTAGGCAGCCACAGAAGGTCATACCAACAATGCTGTAAACTCGTAGACTTTGGGCAGCCAAACAGAAATTCTCGATAGTGCCCAAAGAGACCAATAAAGGAGGCTCCCAGTTAACCTGCCAGGCTTCGGATCATGTTCCAAGAGGGCATAGACTTCAGGACAAGGAGCATGTCTATCAGTTTAGATAACTGCATTCATACTCCCTATCAGCACTAATTGCTAGCTGGTGGACAGTGGTCCTATGCATTGCTCCTATCGGGAAAAGTAGTAAAGAGTGCTTTGGATTGTCTTATGGAACTCTGGCCTACACTAGCAGGGTTCTTTTTTCAAAGTGTGCATTTTCTGCCCCCTCCTTTCCCCAATCTCTATGCTAGCTTGTCAGCACCAGGGCAGGATCTGGCTCTTGCTTGAAGAGAAGAGAGAATGGAGGATGCTTGTAAAATAGTATTTTCAATGTCACGATGAAACAAAACTCCAAATTAAAGGACCAAATCCTCAATTGACTTCAACAAAGCTATGGATCTGGCCCAAAATCTATAGCATTTTCAAATTCACACACTTGAAACAAAATAACTAAAGCCACAAGCATTTCTGTTCAAATTTGATAGGCTCTTGCTTGCCACAATGATAAATAAATCATATAAAAACAGACAGTTAAACTTATAATTATTAGAATCCCACAATCCTTTTAACATTTTTACAATAGGGAAATATAATGCCATGTATTACCATTAAAACACATGTGCAACTCCCTCTGACATCATGGCAAAATTCCCACTGAAAATAAATGCTGAAGGCAGTATATGGCTCATAATGTGAATAACTATAACATCAGACAGAAACATTTTTAAATTAATGCACCACTAACTTAGGCTAGAGTACTGCAAATGGCAAGAGGTAATTTGAGAGAGAGTGAGAAACAAACAAACATCAGCAGCCCATCAGTCTGAATTCTCAAACCAGTTATCCAGGAGTTGACTAGGAATAGTGACATGTCAGGGAAAAAACCAACGTCTTTGCAGAAAATACAAAGATTTGCATGAATAATTGCAGAGGCAATAGTACTCATTGCAGTGATATCTTTCTTAATTATACCCTGTGCCAGTCTGCCACCAGTGTAGTAATTAAATTACTTCCAAACACATCTGAATTGCTAGGAGTCCCTATAGGCACTGAGTAACATTTTCTGTAGGAAATCCTTCTGAATATCAAGGGCTAAATTTTCAAAAGGATAGCACTAGAAACCAAATTGTGGTGCAAGTTTGGGTATTTGATTTGCACATGCAGCCTGGTAGATGAGAGGCACATGTGCTCAGATATGAACCCATTTTGCAACTACAAAGAGGGAGACTGAGCCTTAGCTCAGCTCAAAACAGACTGTTGAGGATCACCAGGAATGGTAGTCAAATCTCAATCTAATTAATCTAAATTCAAGGGTTTCTTTCCCAGCAGGTGCACCTAAAGTATGAATACATTTTCCTCTTTGCTAATTTACAACATCAAGGGCTAAATTTTTGAAGACTGTCAGCATTCAAAATGAGCACCAAATTTTCACATGCAATTTCTGTCGCTGAACACTATCAAACAGGGTAACTGCATGCTCAGTCAGGATTATTTTGCATGCATTTTGTAATTCAACTGCACAAAGAAACCTTTTAAAAGGTTAGTCACAAGTCTGTGATCACATTCAAAGGCAAACTCCTTCACTGTCACTTCTTTCCAAACTTATGAATTTTCCTTCACTTTTAAAAACTTTTCAGCATTCTCCATATAGCCATCCAAGTATTTGAGAGAAAGAGAAATCCAAGTCCTTCCTTCGAATGCTCAGGGTATATCTATACTTTTGAGCTGGGGGTGTGATCCCTAGCTCAAGGAGCTATACTTGTGCTAACTTTAATTGAGCTAGCGAGCTAGAGCGTAACTACAGCAATGCAAGTGATGGGAGGGACTAGCTGCCCCAACTACATGCCTGTCCAAGACCCTAGGCATGTACTCGGGCCAGCTAGCTCATCCCACCACACATGCTGCCACCGTTACAGTCTTTTTTAGCACGCTAGCTTGATGAGAGCTAGTATGCAGGAGCGGTGCCAGCTTGCCCCCCCCCCCAGAGGCGGCGGAGGGTCCCGCCGCTGAAATACCGCCGCGGTCGCCACGCTGCAAATTGTAGCGCCCTAGGCAACCGCCTAGGTCGCCTAATGGGTTGCGCCAGCCCTGCTAGTATGAGTGCATCTACTCAAGCTGGAAATTACACCTTCCAGCTCAAAGTATAGGCATACCCTCTGTGTGCGCGCGCACACACACACACACACACACACACACACAATATACAAACTACATGATGCATGAGTGGTAAAAGGTTTCATTAGCATAAGTTTGGGATGGGCACAGTACTCACAAGTAGTGAAGCCATGAGTGAGTTATGAAAGTCACTCAAAATGAATGTAGATTAGAATGTTTCTAGTCTACCACACCATCACATTATTGTACATAGGCCACATACTTTACAGCAAAGTTATTCAAGGACTATTTGTGGTGTCCTTCTAAATCCAAGTGTCTTAGCCATTATTATTAGGTATTTGTAATTACAGTAGAGTCCAGAGGGCCCGGTCAAAAACAGAGTCCCCTTGTGCTAGGCACTGTAGAAACACAGAGACATTCCTTGAGTTCAACTGAACGGCTCAGAGGCTGAGGAAAATCTACTATACATTTAAAACATCTCTAACCATCATTTTTCTAGATATAAAAATGTCCTCAATTTATTGCCACTTTCAAAGATAGAAGGAAGTTCCATGTATCTCACTAGGAAGTTGAGAACCCACATATTCCATTGCTGTAAAGTTCCCATTTCTAGCAGTGAAAGACCCAGAGTTGTCATATGTTAGGAAGGTCACTGCTCCAGCACTGAATACATAGGTGCTGGAACTAGGGGTGTGGGGAGTGCTGCTGCATCTCCTGGCTTGAAGGGGTTTCCATCAGGGCTGGCTCTAGCTTTTTTGCCGCCCCAAGAAAAAAAAAAAAAAAAAAAAAAATCAGGGCGGCCAGAACGGCAAAGCAATAAATAAATAAATAAACCTGCGGCGCGGCCGGAGCGGCAAAGCAGGAAAAAACCCAAAAAACCTGCGGGGCGGCCGGAGCCAGGGTGCAGGGGGACTCCCTGCGCTGCAGATGTGCCCCGGCTAGTGGGGGGGAGGGGGAGGGAGCGGGGGGAGAAAGAGAAGGGAGGCGGCCGGGCTTCAGAGGGGCGCTCGCCACGCAGCCCCGACCGCCGCGCCGCCTGCTGGGAGGGCTCCGCGCTGCTCCGGTCGGCGGGGAGGGAAGGACATGGGCTGCCCTGCCGGGCTTGCTACAGACTTGGCATCGGCTGGGGCAGACGGAGCGCGCAGCCCACTCCCAGCAGGGCACTCCCCTCCTCCGCGCCGCCACCCCCTACAGGGTTGCCGGATCGGCGAACAAAACAAAACAACAACAACAAAAAGCGGCCATGCCGCCCTAGGATTGAGCGGAATGCCGCCCCGTAGAATCTGCCGCCCCAAGCACGAGCTTGCTCGGCTGGTGCCTGAATCTGGCCCTGGTTTCCATTATATACAGGGGTTACATTTTGCTTCAATGGCTCTCAGCACCCGCACTATACAAATTGTTCCAGTGCCCCTGACTGAATATTACCCATTCTGCATTTCTGGCTAGTAATTAGGGCTGCAGGGAGAGGAATTCCCTTTGTGGAAAGCAGGAGACAACCTTTTGTGGAAGGTTGTTTTTGAAAAACAATAGGTATTTCAAACTGCACCATAGAAATGGTCAACTTGTCTGTTTAAAGATTCCAGCAGATCTTGAGTGTTCACCAAATGGTGCTGTAGCGGGGTGAACAGCCGCTCCAGCCCAGAAGGGGTTGGAAAAGCCCTGTAGAGGGCTGGGGCTGGGCAAGGGAGTAAAACCCTGGCTAACTGGGGGAAGTGGCTGCAGCTGGGGCCACGCCCCAAACTAAGCAACTGGGCCTTATAAGAAGGCCAGGGAAGCCAGGGGGAGCAGTCTCTCTCTGACTGGAGTGGGAGATAGCCTGGCTGCTTGGGAACTCACCCAGGGGACCTAGAAGAAGGCAGGGCTGGGGAAAGGCCTTAGGAGCAGGGAAGCCCTAGGCCAGCAACTCCCCAGGCTGCAGGGCCTAGTTCTAGGCCCACCTAGGTATTGGGCTTGCAGAGAGGCAACCTGAGGGTGGGTAAAGACAGCCACTCCAAACCCCTTGTTGCCTGTGATGATCGGCTGATAGACTGCAGTCCGCCCCAGGGCGCGGGGGCTAAACAGAGACTGGCAGTAGCCATGACTGGTGATCAATGGCTCCATGTGTAGTTGGCAGCCGGTTTCAAGCGGAGTGCCCCAAGGGTCGGTCCTGGGGCCGGTTTTGTTTAATATCTTTATTAATGATCTGGAGGATGGTGTGGACTGCACTCTCAGCAAGTTTGCAGATGACACTAAACTGGGAGGCGTGGTAGATACGCTGGAGGGTAGGGATCAGATACAGAGGGACCTAGACAAGTTGGAGGATTGGGCCAAAAGAAACCTGATGAGGTTCAACAAGGACAAGTGCAGAGTCCTGCACTTAGGATGGAAGAATCCTATGCACTGCTACAGACTAGGGACCGAATGGCTAGGTAGCAGTTCTGCAGAAAAGGACCTAGGGGTCACAGTGGACGAGAAGCTGGATATGAGTCAACAGTGTGCTCTTGTTGCCAAGAAGGCTAATGGGATTTTGGGCTGTATAAGTAGGGGCATTGCCAGCAGATCGAGGGACGTGATCGTTCCCCTTTATGCGACATTGGTGAGGCCTCATCTGGAGTACTGTGTCCAGTTTTGGGCCCCACACTACAAGAAGGATGTGGAAATATTGGAAAGAATCCAGCGGAGGGCAACAAAAATGATTAGGGGTCTGGAGCACATGACTTATGAGGAGAGGCTGAGGGAACTGGGATTGTTTAGTCTCCAGAAGAGAAGAATGAGGGGGGATTTGATAGCTGCTTTCAACTACCTGAGGGGGGGTTCCAAAGAGGATGGAGCTTGGCTGTTCTCAGTGGTGGCAGATGACAGAACAAGGAGCAATGGTCTCAAGTTGCAGTGGGGGAGGTCTAGGTTGGATATTAGGAAACACTATTTCACTAGGAGGGTGGTGAAGCACTGGAATGCTTTACCTAGGGAGGTGGTGGAATCTCCTTCCTTGGAGGTTTTTAAGGCCCGGCTTGACAAAGCCCTGGCTGGGATGATTTAGTTGGGAATTGGTCCTGCTTTGAGCAGGGGGTTGAACTAGATGACCTCCTGAGGTCCCTTCCAACCCTGATATTCTATGATTCTATGACTGAGGCAATGTAGGGATAGGGGGTGGAGGTTCCCCTGCGGTGGGGGAAACCCAGCAAGACTGTGGGGTACTGCAGGAGGCAGAACCCTGAGATAAGGGCACAGGGGTCCTGGGAGGGACACGGGGGGCCAACGGCAAGCAGATCACCGGCCTGCAGAGGGTGCTCCTGGGTTGAAGAGCTAATTCCCAAGGTGCCAAACCTGCAAACATTGCAAGAACAGGTATGGTCCAGGAGTATTGATAAAAATAAGAGATTTTTTCCCCAGATTTCTTTATTTATTGTCCCCCTTTAGGCATAATGAAGAATCTCCAGTTACCATACTTAATATAAGTTGTACAAGAGAATTTAACTTTTTTGCTGGAGTCTGGGAGTTTAGCTTTCAACATATGCTAGAGAAGTCTTTAGTTGGAGGCCAAACTACTAGTCTATTATTACCTGATATTACTTGGGACAATTCATCTCTGAAGATAGATTTTTGCCCTCGTTTAATAGACGTAAATGCATTTTAGAAAATCAATCCTGGGATATATGCATGGCTTCCACTGACTTTTGGAAAACTGTTCATCTGCCATTAGAATATATTTTTAAATGCAGAACATTACAAACTCTTTTTATCCATCACCAGGCTAGCCTAGAGAAAGTCAGTATTACAGAGAAAATGCATTTTGCAACTTACCGATTTTTGTTACATTTATATCCTGATAAACTTTTTAACAAGTTAGGCCGAAACATAATTTATATAAAACAGTCAAGAGGAAATACTGTTCTTGCTGTCAATTTTTTCCTTGGGCTTTCATTAGCTTAAGATAATGTACTAATGATTATTTTTATGGAAGTCTTTGAAAGATAAAACAGCCTCAGGTCAAAACACTGACAATAAGAGACTGAATACAAACAAGATACAACCCATTCTCAGTGACTAGGAACAGCTACCCAAGCAATCCACTCTCAATTAAATTAGATATTGCCTTATACATGGTAATGATGTTTCCAAGATATTCCCACCTTTTGAACACAGTATTGCTGTACTTTTACTATGGGCAGACTACTTTAACAGCTACTTAATACTATGATGGAGTACTTTAACTTTGAAAATATGCTGGTCTTTAATGCAAATCCATCATCACAGATATTAAAAGTAAGATTAAATATTATTGTTGTCTAAAGTATTTATATTTGGTTTGCCAACACTATGGTAATAATACTTAGCTCTTACACATCACTTTTCATTCATTGACCTCAACATGCTTTAAAAGACAGGGTAAGTATAATTATCATTTTGCAGAAGGGGAAACTGAGGCACAGTGGTGCCATGACTTGCCCAAGATCATTTGGCAGGTTAAAGACAGGGTAAGAACAAACAACACGTCTTCTGTCACCGAGTCCACTGGAGCACATTGCCTGCCCAATCATACTACATCTCTACCCCAATATAACGTGACCTGATATAACATGAATTCGGATATAACGCGGTAAAGCAGCGCTCTTGGGGGCGGGGCTGTGCGCTCCGGCGGGTCAGCGTGTCTGGCTCCAACATGCTGCTCTGAGCAGCGTGTTAAGGGTGCCAGGCCAGGGCCGAGGGGTTGGATAAGGGGCAGAGGGTCTTGGCGGGCAGTCAGGGGACAGGGAGCATGGGGGAGCCCCAGCCCCAGGAGGGGAGTTGCAGTGCAGGGGAACATCACACGGGCTCCAGCCGGAGCCAAGAAGATGGGGAAGACTGGTCCACGCGGGGAAGTTGCGGATCCAGGGCAGGGAGAGGTGCCCATCTTAAACAGCGCCATGCAGGTGCCCCTGTTCCAGCGCTGGAGGGCTCGGCACACAGCGGGCCCGGCTGGCAAGCTGCGCCCCGCTCGCAGCAGCGCCGGGCGGGCTCTCTGGGTCCATAGCACGCCGCACTACCTGCCCGCAGTCAGGGGCTCCATGTGCCTCGGCGGGCAGCTGGCCGTGGCGCCCTCACCGGAGATGGGCTGTGCGGGGCTCTGCGGTGGAGGAGAAACGGGCTGAGCACAGGCACGCACAGCAGGAGCTGCCCGCCAATGGCTCACCCTCCCCTGGCACCGCATGGGCACGGGGCAGGGACCAGGCGCATGCGGGCACCTTGGGTGAGGCTGCCCACCCTGCTCCCCCTCGTGGGCTCAGCAGCTGCACCGGGCTGGGCGCGCTCTGCAGATAGGGCAGCGGCCACTGGGCCAGTTCCCTCTGTCCCGCCCCCGCGCCGCTCACCCCAGCTGATGTGGTAGAGCAGGTGTGAGCGCTTCCGTGCACCGGGTCCTAGCGCCTGTCCCAGTACTGTGCATGGCTCAGCGTGGGAGTCCTGGGGGTGATTAGGGATGGGCGGGGGGGCTGGATGGGTCGGGAGTTCTGAGGAGTCAGTCAGGGGGCAGGAAGTAGGTGGGGGTCGGATAGGGGGCGGGGCTATTTGCTGACTATTAATGGAGATGCTCAAGGCCAAAGCAAGTTCGATATAACTCAGTTTCACCTATAACACGGTAAGCTTTTTTGGCTCCCGAGGACCACGTTATATCGGGGTAGAGGTGTATTACCAACAGGAATTTAGAATACAACCTCCCATCATAGATGATAGATACTTCGGTAATAGCCATATAGACTACTGACATAAATGACCTCTTTACAGTGTCTTCCAAAATGAATATGCAAATAAGCAGTGATATTGCATTACCAAATATTTAAGTACATAACCCCACAGAAGCATAGAAGCAAGTCTGATCATATAAATCAGTGCTGTAAGAACTTCCTGACAATTAAATTATAGTATTTATTCCCACGGCTGACTTCACACTCCATCTGCAATTTTTATTGGGGTTTCATTGAAAATCTGTGGTAAAAATGTGTTTTTCCACCAAAGGATTCAACCTTAGTATTTGGGAAAATCTTGTTCTAGAATTTAGCAGTTTTTCAGGGAGAATCATTTAAGATAGAGATGCAGTACACATCTTGAATACATTGTCTACAGAGATTTTTAGAATAACTAACAAATGGAAATAGCATGACTACTTCTGCCTTTCTGTACACTGGTAACAGAAACAATCTAAACAAAAAGCTAGATATTTAAAATTTCAGCCATGCTTGCAGTAACATTTCAGAATAACCAAAGATCAATAATTGAGCCCATTATATAAGTTTTTTTTAATCAACAGCAGGAAGGATACGTAGCATAAGAAGTTGATTTTTTTACTGAAGGCTGTTGTTATTCAAGTATTTAAAATGTAAAGTTTGCACAAAGAGTTTGCATTAAAATGTATGCTAAAAAGGTAAATGAGACTCGGTTGTTGCATTAGGACAGATCTCGTAAGGAGGGATATGTGTGTGCTCCTAACAGGTGGCGGGGGATCTCAGCCTTTCATAGATATATTAGATTCCAAGGCCAGAAGGGGACTACTGTGACCATACATTCTGACCTCCTGTATAACACAGGCCATAGAACGTTCCCCAAATAATTCCTAGAGCATCTCTTTTAGAAAAACACAGAATGTTGATTTAAAAATTGCCACTGATCACAACCCGGTAGTTAATACCCCCACTTTAAAAAATGATGCCTTATTTCTAGTCTGAATTTGCCTAGCTTCAACTTCTAACTTTTGGATAATTTAACACCTTTCTCTGCTAGATTGAAGAGCCTATTATCAATTTTTTGTTTCCCAGGTAGGTACTTATAAACTGTGATCAAGTCACTCCTCGTTTTCCAATCCTTTAATCGTTATCATGGCTTTTCTCTGGACTCTCTCCAATTAATCAACATCCTTCTTGAACTGTGGACACCAGAGCTGGACAAAGTATTCCAACAGCAGTTGCACCAGTGCCAAATACAGAGGTAAAATAACTTCTCTGCTCCTACTCGAGATTGGCCTGTTTATGCATCCAAGGATCACACTAGCACTTCTGGCCACACTGTTGCACACTGGGAGCTCATGGTTAGCTGATTATCCACCATGACCCTTAAATATTTTTTCAGAATCACTGCTTCCCATTCTGTCAGTACAGCCCACAATCTTTATTCCTAGATGTATATTATATACTTATATTTAGCCATATTAAAATGAACAGTGTTTGCTTGTTCCCCGTTTACTAGGTGATCCAGATCACTAAGTATCAGAGACTTGTCCTCTTCATTATGTACTACTCCCCTAATTTTTGTGTCATCTGCAAACTTAATTAGTGATGATTTTACGTTTGCTTCCAGACCATTAGAAATATGTTAAATAGCATAGGGCCAAGAACTGATCTCTGAGGGACCTCATTGAAAACATACCTGCTCAATGATGATTCTCCATTTACAATTTTATTCTGAAACCTATCAGTTTGCCAGTTTTTAATCCATTTAATGAGTGTTAGGTTAATTTTATATCGTTCTAATTTTTTAATCAAAATGTTGTGTGGTACCAAATGAAATGCCTTACAGAAGTCTAAATATATTACCTCAACATTATTACCTTTATCAACAAAATGTGTAATCTTATCAGGACAAGAGATCAAGTTAGTTTGACAGGATCTATTTTCCATAACCCCATTGATTTGCATTAATTATATTACCTTCTTTTAATCCTTCATTAATAGAGGCCTGTATCAGCCACTCCATTATCATTCCTGGGATCAATGTCAGACCGACAGGCCTGTAATTACCTGGGTTATTCCATTTATAGTGTTCCAAAACTTATTGAAAATCAGCATTAATAATCCTGCAAGCTCCTCAGCCAGCTCTTTTAAAATACTTGGGTGCAGGTTATTTGGACTTGCTTATTTATAAATGTCTAACTTTAGTAGCTGCTGTTTAACACCATCCTTGGGAAACAGCATGTATTTTCCCCCTACCTGTCCCTGTTCCCAGGACTGGCTCTAGGCACCAGCAAACCAAGCACTTGCTTGGGGCGGCACAATTCCAGGGGCGGCACTTGCGCTCTCGGAGGGTTTTTTTTTTTTTTTTTGGCTTCGGCAGTTGCGCTCCCAAAGGTTGTTTTTTTGTGTGCTTGGGGTGGCAAAAAACCTAGAGCCAGCCCTGCCTGTTCCCTCCAGAGATGCTAGTTCCAGCAACATCACTTGCCTGGAGTAGACCATGAGCCACATCCTCAGGTAATGTAAATCATTGTAGCTCCATTGCAGCCAATGAGAAGGATCTGGCCCATTGTGGAGATTCCTGAGGAGGGGGGAAGCTACCCGAGAAATGCTCTTTACACCCTTTCCCTTGCTTTGTGCCCTCACATAGGGCTAGGCACAGTTGAACCCATCATGTGAATACCATATAACTGATCCAGATAAACCATTCCTATCAAATCAGGACTGAATTTAACACAAACAAAAACAGAGATAACAACGAGGAGTCCTTGTGGCACCTTAGAGACTAACACATTTATTTGGGCATAAGCTTTTGTGAGCTAAAACCCACTTCTTCAGATGCATGGAGTGAAAAATACAGTAAGCCCAGTATATATATTACAGCACATGAAAAGATGGGAGTTGCCTTACCAAGTGAGGGGTCAGTGCTAACGAGGCCAATTAAATCAAGGTGGAAGTGGCCTATTGAATTGAATTGGCCTCGTTAGCACTGACCCCCCCCCTTGGTAAGGCAACTCCCATCTTTTCATATACTGTAATATATATACTGCTTACTGTATTTTTCACTCCATGCATCTGATGAAGTGGGTTTTAGCCCACGAAAGCTTATGCCCAAATAAATGTGTTAGTCTCTAAGGTGCCACAAGGACTCCTCGTTGTTTTTGCTGATACAGACTAACACGCTACCACTCTAAAAACAGAGATATTATAAAACACTTTGATCCAAATTCTGCTTTTCATTACACTCCTCAACAGAGTCGCTCAGGTGCATCCAAAAGCAAACTCTTATTGCAGAAGCTTTGCAATATAGTCATTTTAAACAGCACATATTCTTATACATTGTAGGCATTTTTCTCATAAATGGGTATCAAAGACTTACTTAAATCTGGACGATGGAACATTTGTAAAGCAAACACTTCATGCATGATTAATCTTTTCAGGAAACAATTTTGCCATTCAGTTTAGCCAAGACTCCAGCAGACGGAGCAGAGCAGAACAAATAATTAGAGTAAAAAAGAAAGTAAAGATCAAAGATCAGATAAAACACACAGAGTGCTGAATTAATTTGACAAGTACCTGACATTTTATTTTAGCACTCTGCTTTTTCTAAATATCGAATGCATGATGCTTACTGTCAAAAAATCATCCATTTCCTTTCAGATCTGCTACATAGCTGTTCACTTGAAGTTGATAACTCAACGTGGTAAGCAATAATTATCAGGGTATGTTACAAAAATACCATGGGGTGTCAATCATTTATTGTACTTAGCTAATACATTACAAGGCTTAAACAAATAGTGGAATATTGTAACACGCAGCAGCAGGCAGAGCTGATTAAGTAAGAAAAGAATGAGATTTGTTTCCCAAGTATAATGAATATATTTAGTATTATTTTTTAAAATAATATTTATATAATTTGTGTTTCTGCCTTTCTAATTAAAATATACTTCTCAAGTAGCACAGAGTCCTTATTTCTCCTGTTCAAATGTATAAAGTGACCTCTAAGAACATAAGAACAGCCATACTGGGTCAGACCAAAGGTCTATCTAATCCAGTATCCTGTCTTCCGACAGTAGCCAATGCCAGGTGCCCCAGAGGGAATGAACAGAACAGGTAATCATCAAGTGATCTATCCCCTGTCGCTCATTCCAAACTTCTGGCAAACAGAGGCTAGGGACACCATCCCTGCCCATCCTGGCTAACAGCCATTGATGGACCTATCCTCCATGAATTTATCTAGTTCTTTTTGAACCCTGTTATAGTCTTGACCTTCACAACATCCTCTGGCAAGGAGTTCCACAGGTTGACTGTGCATTGTGTGAAAAAATACTTCCTTTTGTTTGTTTTAAATCGCTGCCTATTAATTTCATTTGGTGGCCCCTAGTTCTTGTGTTATGTGAAGGAGTAAATAACACTTTCTTATTTACTTTCTCCACACCAGTCATGATTTTATAGACCTCTATCATATTCCCCCTTAGTCGTCTCTTTTCCAAGCTGAAAATCTCTCCTCAAATCTCTCCTATTAATTTCTCCTCATACGGAAGCTGTTCCATACTCCTAATAATTTTTATTGCCCTTTTCTGAACTTTTTCAAGTCCAATATATCTTTTTTGAGATCGGGCAACCACATCTGCATGCAGTATTCAAGATGTGGGTGTACCATGAATTTATATAGAGGCAATATGATATTTTCTGTCTTCTTATCTATCCCTTTCTTAATGATGCCCAACATTCTGTTCACTTTTTTGACTGCTGCTGCACATTGAGTGGATGTTTTCAGAGAACTATCCACAATGACTCCAAGATCTCTTTCTTGAGTGGCAACAGTTAATTTATACCCCATCATTTTATATGTATAGTTGGGATTATGTTTTCCAATGTGCATTACTTTGCATTTATCAATACTGAATTTCATCTGCCATTTTGTTGCCCAGTCACCCAGTTTTGAGAGATCCTTTTGTAGCTCTTCACAGTCTGCCTGGGACTTAACTATCTTGAGTAGTTTTGTATCATCTGCAAATTTTGCCACCTCACTGTTTACCCCTTTTTCCTGATCATTTATGAATATGGTGAATAGGACTGGGCCCAGTACAGACCCCTGAGGGACACCACTATTTACCTCTCTCCATTCTGAAAATTGACCATTTATTCCTACCCTTTGTTTCCTATCTTTTAACCAGTTACCAATCCATGAGAGAACTTTCCCTCTTACTTTGCTTGAGAGCCTTTGGTGAGGGACCTTGTCAAAGGCTTTCTGAAAATCTAAGCACACTATATCCACTGGATCCTCCTTGTCCTCATGCTTGTTGACCCACTCAAAGAATTCTAGTAGATTGGTGAGGCATCATTTCCCTTTACAAAAATCATGTTAACTCTTCCCCAAAGTAGTATGTTCATCTATGGGTCTGACAATTTTGTTCTTTACTATAGTTTCAACCAGTTTGCCCAGTACTGAAGTCAGGTTTATTGGCCTGTAATTGCTAGGGTTACCTCTGGAGCCCTTTTTAAAAATTGGCATCACATTAGCTATCCTCCTGTCATTTGGTACGGAAGCTGATTAGATGACAGTTAGTAGTTCTGCAATTTCACATTTGAGTTCCTTCAGAACTCTTGGGTGAATACCATCTGGTCCTGGTGACTTATTAATGTTTAGTTTATCAATTTGTTCCAAAACCTCCTCTAATGACACCTCAATCTGGGACAGTTCCTCAGATTTGTCACCTAAAAAGAATGGCTCAGGTTTGGGAACCTTCCTCACATCCTCAACTGTGAAGACCGATGCAAAGAATTCATTTAGTTTCTCCGCAATGGCCTTATCGTCCTTAAGTGCTCCTTTAGCATCTTGATTGTCCAGTGGCCCCACTGGTTGTTCAGCAGGCTTCTTGCTTCTGATGAATGTAAAAAATTGTTTGCTATTAGCTTTTGAGTGTTTGGCTAGCTGTTCTTCAAATTCTTTTTTGGCCTTCCTAATTAAATTTTTACACTTCATTTGCCAGAGTTATGCTCCTTTCTATTTTCCTCATTAGAATTTAACCTGCACTTTTTAAAGGATGTCTTTTTGCCTCTCACTGCTTCTTTTACTTTGTTATTTAGCCAGGGTGGCTCTTTTTTTGGTTCTCTTACTATATTTTTAAATTTGGGGTATACATTTAAGTTGAGCCTCTATTATGGTGTCTTTAAAAAGTTTTCATGAGGCTTGCAGGGATTTTACTTTTGGTGCTGTACCTTTTAATTTCTGTTTAACTAACCTCCTCATTTTTGTTAGGTCCCCTTTCTGAAATTAAATGCTACAGTGTTGGTCTGCTGTGGTGTTTTCCCTGCCACAGGAATGTTAAATTTAATTATATTATGGTCACTATTATCAAGCAGGAAAACAAGTACTCTTTATTATGATGTATAAAGAAGGCTTCAATTTTTTTGTTTGTTTGTGTTTTGTTTTGTGGCTGTTTTTGACATTAAATTGCAGGTCTTATATACTGTGTTTTTGACAGAGGACTGGAGAAATAGTAGGCATTCATAAGTGATGAGACAGAGTAAAAATGTATAGATTCTAAAGCTAGAAGGATCATTGTGAAGATCTAGTCTGACCTCCTGCATGATACGGGACATAGAACTTTCACAAAATAATTCCTGTTTGAACTGAAGCACAGGTTTTAGAGAAACATCAGATCTTGATTTACAAATTGCCAGTGATGGAGAATCCAGCCACAGCCCTCTGTAAATTGTTTGAAGGTTAATTACCCTCACTATTTAAAAAAGTATGCATTATTTCCAGTCTGAATTTGTCCAGCTTAAACTTCCAGCCATTGTATCGTGTTATACCTTTGTCTGCTAGACTGAAGAGCCCATTATCAAATATTTGTTCATCATGTATGTACTTATAAACTGTGACCAAGTCACCTCTTAACCTTCTCTTTATTAAGCTAAATAAACTGAGTCTCTCACTGTAAGACATGTTTTCCATTCCTTTAACCATTCTCATAGCTCTTCTCTGAATCCTCTCCAAGTTGTCAATATCTTCTTGAATTGTGAGCACCAGAACT
The DNA here is from genome assembly GCF_028017835.1 of Emys orbicularis. Lineage (NCBI taxonomy): Eukaryota > Metazoa > Chordata > Testudines > Emydidae > Emys > Emys orbicularis. Next base: position 70,569,108 of record NC_088683.1, on the reverse strand, counting down.
AGACCCACTCTTCCTGAAGCAGTTGCACCAGTGCCAAATACAGAGATAATATTCCCTCCCTACTCCTACTTGAGTACGCTAAAATTCCTTCCCCTCACAATTTCTCAGGTTTCAGAAAGTTTAAAACTCTGTGTTTTGTTTGTTTTTGTTAACATCCATTTCACTCAAGCTCCTGGCAGAGATTTAGGGGAAAAAATTCTTGTGAAAGAACCAACACCTTTGTCCACTTTAGAATCTACCGGTCCAACTCTTGTCTCACATCAAGTTTACAACAGGTTGAGTCCACTGAATTAATTGGAGCTACTCCTAGTTTCTGCTGCTTTAAATGAGGAGAGAATCCAGTAAGGAAAGAATATCTCACAGAATACAAACACTATGAGCTACCCAGAAGAGAATCCAAGATTTGTCTGCAAATACCGGAAGGATCAAAACAAAGCTCTAAACGTTGTAAATGACTTATTTCCTAAATTGCACATTATTGGCCAAATTAACTCGGTCTTCAGTTACACTGGTGACTGGGCCAAATACCAACTGCAAATTAAGCACAACACAACTGCATAGTATGAGCCAGATTTTGGCTTCAGTTACACCCACACATCCCCAATGACTTCACTGTGGTTGCATGGGTGTAACTGAGAGTGGAATTTGTCCAGCTTGTCTTAAATTCAAAATTAAATTAATTCTACCTATCTGGCTTTCATGTTGCTATTGCAGCACAATTTGGAAAGCTAAAAAGGGAAATAATTTGGATGGCATTCACTATAGACAAACTCATAAAAGTGACACTATCAGGTTTCCAAGCTGAAAGCATATCTACAACCTTTCCCCACTTCAGATCAGGAATTCTAAGTTGGGTGAAATCCTGGACCTTTTGAAGGCAATGGCAAAACTCTCATTGACTGCAATAGTATCAAGATTTCACCCTTTACATACATAATTCCTATTTTTCTATTTCAAAGGTGCTTTCAATATGATCTTGGCTAGTCTCATTTATATCCTTCACTTCACCATACTTTCCCTTTTCTCTTATATTAAAACTTCATGATGGGTTTTGTTTAATTTTTAAGAGCAGTTTCTTATGTTTTTATTTTATTTTATTATATTGTACAGTGTCCTGTGAGTTTCAGCAGGGGGTAGGATGCTTTATATTGCAAACATTATTCTTGTATTCAGGGTTATTCAGTTGGCCATCTTTGCATAGTGGCTTTGCTGGAATAATTCTTTACACATTCTTCTCTTTATTTTGTAGTCAACTGAACATTTGAAACTTGCCTTCAGACTTATGGCGGCTCAGTCTTGCCATCACGCTGCCTGAACAATTTCCACTGATGTCAGTGGATGCTTGTTCTGCTAAAATATGGTAGGCTGTAAAGATCTTCTAGTCTCATGCTGGCCAAGAGCCTATTCGAGCACCTTGTATATAGGTCAGATGAATCAGAGGTTTTAATATACATCAGAACCAGACTCTTAATCTTGCACTGAAAACATTTTAGGCCTTTTCTGCACAGTTTTTGTACCAGTATAACTATCAGGGAGGTGAATTTTTTTTTTAACCAATATAGCGATACCAAATACTAGTATGGATGCAGTTATTCCAGTATAAGAAACCTTTATATCGACATAGCTTATTCCCCTCCTCGTATGGCAATAAGCTATAAAGGTATAGTTGAAGTGATACAACTTTTGAGTGCAACAAAATACTCAAGTATTCCTATTGAGATCAACAGCCTTGTGGAGTAAGCTACTATTCAGGGTGAGTGAGGGTGGCAGAATCTGACTCTAAGGGTATGTCTACACAGCAAAGAAAAAACAGCGGCTGGCCTGTGCCAGCCGACTCGGGCTCGTGGGGCTCAGGCTATAGGGCTGTTTCATGGCTGTGTAGACTTCTGGGCTCAGGGTGAAGCCTGGGCTCTAGGACCCTGCTGGGTGGGAGGGTCCCTGAGCTTGGGTTCCAGCCCAAGCCCGAAAGTCTGCAGAGCAGTGAAACAGCCCTGCAAGCCCGAGTCGGCTGGCACTAGGCAGCTGCTGGCTTTTTCTTTGCTGTGTAGACATACCCCCTATGTCAATAAACTGTGTTTGTCTTCTCATATGCACAAAGTTTATTTAACCCACTTTTTATCAACCTCATTCCTGGGAATGGCAAGCCACCACTTTTTGTGTGGTTCTTAAAATGATCAAAAGGAAAATCTTTCCAGACAGGTAATTAAATGCAGCTGTTCAGTCAAAGCCACCACTATGTCTTTGCTTCAGGTCGTAAATATCAGTGTTGTGTCTTGCTGAAGATAATGTACTGTAATATTAGAAACACCAATAGTTTGGTATTTAAGACAAACAAAAATATTTTGCAAATTAAAGCTGTCACTGCCAAATTTTCTATATACATTTACTACATGGCCTCTATGCATAAGCTTCAGTTCCCTAGTGCACCTGTCTGTTACATTTCCTTGAACAAATTGTAAAGTGAAATTTCCAATGCTCTTCTTCTTCACTTTAGCAGTTTAAAGTGCTTTAAAAATGCAGGTCAATATCAATAGCCCCATTCTTTTGATGCGGAAACTGAGGCACAGAAACTTGCTACTTACTACACAACAAGTCATTGTCAGAGCTAGGAATAGACTGGAGGGTGAAATCCTGGCTCCTTTGAAGTCAATGGTAAAACTCCCATGGACTGCATTAGGGCCAAGATTTCACCTCAGGAGTCTTGACTCTCCATAGCATGCACTATCTGCTGGTCTATGTTTCCTCATGCTAAAACAGCAGTTTAGAAATCCTGAGAATGTGTCCTCATACTTGTGTGCATCTGCAAATAACGCTGTGTGACCTACTTAATGTAGCCTTGTAGAACTGTGTGGAGCCATTTTTTGATACATAATGGTAGCCCTTGTTGTTGTTTTAAATCACTGAGTTAAAGAAGGAATTCAGTTTCATTTTGGTCGGCTGGAGAATGGAAGTCAGGTGGAGCTGAAAACATCAACTATTTGAAACTGAAGGCTAAATTCTGGCATGATTTGTACCACACTGGTAACTAATAAAAGGCTTCCCTGTCCTGCAGAAGGGCAGGTAGCACAAATGGGTGCACTAACACCTGACACAAATGCTGCTGACCCCAAAGTTGCCCAAGTTAAAATTCTTTAACCAAAAGATAAAGTGATATTTAGTCCAGCAAATCTTTGTCTGAAACTTTTTCTAATTTAATCTGATAGCCATTTTTGAAAGAAGGCTCTGGGCTTTGATGCTGAAATTCAATAAATCAGAGAAAGAGCCAGGGCATAAAAAAGTGTTTTAAAATGGGGTGTGGAAAGAAGGAGACAGAGAATTATTTTTAATAAAAAAAAAAATCTATTTTCAGGTGTTTTCCTTTTCATAGAAGCCAAAGAAAAAGAAGATGGATGCCTGCAGTACAAGCAAATGGTAAACAAGTTAGGGAATATTTTCTGGTCAATTTTTCAAATTCAATAAAATCTTCAACAAACTTTTATTTTGCCATTTCCAGCTCCTATATTAAAAATCTATTAGCAGAAAGGCTATTGAAAGGCTGACCATGAGCAAAAAGGCTTTTTCTGGAAACAGTTCTATTCAGTTCTCATGGCTGAACAAAAGCAGATTGGCACATTCAGTTATATACAAAATGTCTTTTAAAGGGGCCTTACCCTCCCCCTTTCCATAGCCACGCGTTTCAGGGTCCTATGTGCTGAAGAAAGCCAGTGAAAGATTTGAAGGGGGTAAAAAAAACAAAACAACAACAACAGAGGCTACCATGGAGATCCTTCAAAGTCGTCTTCTTCTATAGTGGGAGGATTTCCCTTTAAATCCTTTTCAATAGCATATTGATGGCTTTGAAAGCTTAAATGGCATTTGTCAACCATCAGTAAATCTTTAAAACTGTTTCTGCAAATAGCCCAACTCCGAGTCTCAGCTTTTCCCATTAATCTGTACGTAAGGCCACTGAAGACTTTTTCAGAGCTTAGATAATGCGTGGATTAAAAGGTCCATTCAGAAGGGAAAGCTTTAGCATTCACCTTGTGTACATAGCCATTTCACCAGTAGTATTCATGGGTTGTTATTTCAACTCTGCATTTGTCCTGCAAACAAGACATTTTGCCACAAAGGCTTGGTAGAGACATTCTTTAGTGAATTGCTGAAACCTAGCTCCTCTATTTGTCATGGCTTGTTATTTTTATCAAGTGTAATCAGTTCAAATAGGAACCCTAGATTGACAACTTTACAATTATGTTATTATAAAAGAGAAAGGTACGTTTCTTTTAATTCAACAATGGATGCTGATTAAAGTACAACTTGATTGCTTTACATAATGAAACACTGTCTTACATTTCCCTTAATCAGATGCCAGTGGACTGTTCTGTTAGTTTTATATTGAATGTAATTAAAAAACCTTTACAATAATCATCATTCATCCACATTTTCTCTTCTTCGCTTCTTATTAAAAGGCAAAAGTCCATAGTTTAGACATTTACCAGGCTTAATATTTTATAACAGGTTGCATCATTTTTCTATTTTCCAATTTTTACACATCAGAGAAATATATTTTTCTTACATTCCTACAATCCAAACAAACAGACAAGCAACCCCTCCTCCCTCTGCCACACACACACACACACACACACACACACACACATACACATATATCTATTAGGGCAGTTCTTACATCCCTTTATTGTTTGTATTCTCTCCCTTCTCCCTTTCAGGTATTCAGGCTTGGGTTCTCCTTCACCATATCTGATTTACCAAAATATTGTCCAGCCATTGTCCAAAGGATAGTCCTTCAGTTTATTCTGGGGAACTCCATTCCTCTCCTACTCCGTGAACCCGTTCTCATCTACAGACAGCCTCGGTCACAGCACTCTGCCTTCACTGCAAGGGAGGGTGCGCAAGTCCACTCCCCTTGCCCACAGAGGACACTGGATTTCCAGGAGGCAATCATATGAAAAAAGTAACTCTGAAGTCAGAGATCTGAGCTATCCCACTGGAAACCTAACATTTTATTAAGTTATTATTATTAGTTAAATATTGTATTAGAAATATTTATTCATATGAGAAAAGATGTAAAAAGGAGGAAGAGAAGAAAATCTGATAGAGAAAACTTTATACAAATTTACAATGGCTTTCTGGGGAGAATAGTACTAAAGTATTTTGCATATTAAGAGCAATTGCACTACCTGTAAAACTAAATAATCCAAACTAAAATCCAAATATCTTCAGATCTTATTGTTCATTTAGTCTCCCCTCGTAGACTATTTTCTCCACGCTGGTCAGTTCATGAAGATTGACATAAAAACACTGCAGGAAACAGACTGGTGAGATTTTCAGGGCATCCTCCTTTTGTGCTATACAGAACCTCTCCTTCCCCATAATACAGCCAAAAAGAGACAAGTCTTGTAGTGGATTTATATTTACACCTGGAATCATGTGAAATTCTATCCCACAATCCTTTCCTGCTCCCCACTCTAGTCAACAGAAAAAAAACCCTCCTATTGACTTCAACGGTAGAGTGTCACACCCAAATAGGTCATAATTGCATCTGATCTTTTTGCCTCTATGGTATTGTCAACATGTACCCAATTTGCTCTCTGTTGTTACTGCAAGGCCTTATTATGCTCTAAAAAGTGTTGGTTTCATACTAGAAAACTCTCCATGATTTGGATCCAGATTCAGAGACCTCCCTCCTCATACTTTTATTTGACAATTGATCCTCTGGGGTGCTGCAGCTGACTGCATTGCCAATGGCATTACATAGCATGTTTGTTAGAGTGGGCCCTATATTAGTAAGGCTGGGGGTGGGGAAGGTGGCAGATGGTTTTAATGGAGGCCAATGGAGGAAGAAACTTCTTCCTTCCTCCCCCTCATCACCCTAGTCTGAGTAATGGCATTTAGAGCACGTTGCAAAGCCTAGTTATTTATTCAGGCCCTTCCTTGGGTGAGGGAAGTTATCTTCCTTTCTGTGGGACAGTGGGAAGGTTTCTTCATGTCAACATGTCAGTTCACTTTATTTGTGGTATGTGTTAAGATTTATTTGATGTAAGTTATTTTAGAGACACGGAATAGGCAGTAAGGGCAAAATTTTCAAAAGTTCTTAAAATCCCATTGAAAATTAATTGGATGTATGCATCTAAATCACTTAGACACTTTTTGAAAAATTTCCCCTCTGTACACTGGAAAAATATAAGAGTCTCCTTTGTTGCAGATTATTTTCTAACATGCAACTGTCATTGTTCCAGGTTTAATCCCATTTTGTTGTCAGAAACCTGAGTGAGTGGTTAGTGGAAGTCCTGATTCTTAAATTCTATTCCCAACACAGCCACACAGTCACACTCACGCTCTGTGATCCTGGGTTCGCCTACTTGGCAAGCAGAAACCTGCAGCCGAGTGTGTCAAAGAGTGGACCTACAGACTCGGGATCATGGGGCTCAAGGTATGGTGATAAAAATAGCTGTGTAAATGTTTGGGCTTGGACTGGAGCTTGGGCTTTGGACCGGAGCTCTAGCTGCCATGTAGATGTACCCATGGTGTCTTTCTTTACCCATCAAATCAAGAACACTGGTCTAGTAATATTTATTTCTCAGTGGTGTTGTGAGATGTGCGTCAAACACTCTGAGATCCACAATGGACTAGCACTATAGAAGTATAAAGTACCATTACTAAGGTTGCATTATTGCACAGCCATTACAGGACACAGACTTCTGGATTGACATGAGAGTGTTTTCCTTTCTTTTATATATCCATGGACTTTTAACTTTTGGGATTTTTCTTTGTGGGTAGGTGATAGCTGCAGCTGAACCAGTTTTGCTGAGAGCGACAAAGACCTGTGGCACCTTATAGACTAACAGACGTACTGGAGCATAAGCTTTCGTGGGTGAATGCTCACTTCGTCAGATGCATCTGATGAAGTGCGTATTCACCCATGAAAGCTTGTGCTCCAATACGTCTGTTAGTCTATAAGGTGCCACAGGACTCTTTGTCACTTTTTACAGATCCAGACTAACACGGCTACCCCTCTGACAGTTTTGCTGAGAAACTTGAGAGCTGCTTGGTTGAAACTTGGGGCTGGATGGAAGGAGGCTAAGAGTAAATAGGAACTCTCATAATTAGGGCAAATGTTTTGTTGTTGGGATAGTTACAAATCCTGTAATTTCTCTGTTTTCTAGAAGAAAAATCGTGGGTATAGAAAGCTGGTTTAAAAGGGGTCCATACCACACTGAAGGAGAGACAACTGAAGCTCTCTCCCTTCCCTCTTGGGTTTGAGTATCCACAGTTGTGGAGACCCAGGCCAGATTCTTGTCCTATCTCCCAGTGCTATGGCGAATAGGGTGAAAAGTTTAGCTCAAAGCTGCAGCATAGAGCAGCTGTATCTTCCTCAGGGAATATCAGGGGACAATCCTGCACTCCCCCATGGAACAATTAGGGGGGAAACTTGTGGAACTTTCCTCCCTTCCCATAGCTGGAGCTTTTGAGCTGGCACAAAGTAATTATGCTCAAATCAACTCTTCTTTCTTTAATAATAATAATCATAATCATATTTTGCCCTTATATAGTGCTTTTCGTCCATAGATCTCAAAACACTTTTCAAAAGGAGGTAAGTATCATTATATAGATGGAGAAACAGAGGCAAAGCGACTTGCCCAAGGACACCTAGCAGATCAGTGGCAGAGCTGGAAATACAATCCAGGTCTCCTGAGTCCCAGTCCAGTGTGCTACCCACTAGGTTATGCTTATTTATGATTAATGCAAATGATAAGTAAACCCAGGTTTAACACAGATCACTGTGGCATCCTAGTGGAGACTTCACCTTTCCTTTATAGCTTTTCAGTCAGCTTTCACCACCTGTGACCATGCTCTCATATTGAAGCTAATGTAGTTTTGGCAGCTGACATAATGTGTGTATATATTAGGGCTGTTGATTAATCGCAATTAACTCACGCAATTAACTCAAAAAATTAATCGTGATTAAAAAATTAATCTTAGTTTTAATCGCACTATTAAGCAATAGAATACCAAGTGAAATTTATTAGATATTTTTGGATGTTTTTCTACATTTTCAAATATATGTATTTCAATTACAACATAGAATACAAAGTATACAGTGCTCACTTTATTATTATTATTTTTGATCATCATTTTTAGAGTGCAAATATTAGTAAACAAAAGAAATAGTATTTTTCAATTCACCTCATACAAGTACTGTAGTGCAATCTCTTTATCGTGAAAGTGCAATTTACAAAATAGATTTTTTTTTGTTACATAACTGCACTCAAAAACAAAACAATGTAAAACTGTAGAACCTACAAGTCCACTCAGTCCTACTTCTTGTTCAGCCAATCGCGAAGATAAACAAGTTTGTTTACATTTACGGGACATAATGCTGCCTGCTTATTATTTACAATGTAACCTGAAAGTGAGAACAGGCTTTCACATGGCACTTTTGTAGCCGGCATTACAAGGTATTTACGTGCCAGATATGATAAACATTCATGCTTCGGCCATCATTCCAGAAGACATGCTTCTATCCAATGCTCGTTAAAAAAAACAACAACAAAAAACAACACGTGTTAATTAAATTTGTGACTGAACTCTTTGGGGGGAGAATTGTATGTCTCCTGCTCTGTTTTACCCACATTCTGCCATATATTTCATGTTGTAACAGTCTCGGATGATGACCAGCACCTGTTTGTTTTAAGAATACTTTCACTGCAGATTTGACAAAACTCAAAGAAGGTACCAATGTGAGATTTCTAAAGATAGCTATGGCACTCGACCCAAGGTTTAAGAATCTGAAGTGTCTGAGAGGGACAAGGTGTGGAGCATGTTTTCAGAAGTCTTAAAAGAGCAACATTCCAATGTGGAAACTACAGAACCCAAACCATCAAAAAAGAAAATCAACCTTTTGCTGGTGGCATCGGACTCAGATGATGAAAATGAACATGTGTCCGTCTGCACTGCTTTGGACCGTTATTGAGCAGAACTGGTCATCAGCATGGACACATGTCTTTTGGAATGGTGGTTGAAGCATGAAGGGACATATGAATCTTTAGGGCATTTGGCATGTAAATATCTTGTGACGCTGGCTACAACAGTGCCACGGGAATGCCTGTTCTCACTTTCAGGTGACATTGTAAACAAGAAGCAGGCAGCATTATCTCCTGCAAATGTAAACAAACTTGTTTGTCTTCGCAATTGGCTGAACAAGAAGTAGGACTGAGTGGACTTGTAGGTTCTAAAGTTTTACATTGTTTTGTTTTTGAGTGCAGGTTTTTTTACATAATTCTACATTTGTAAATTCAACTTTCATGATTAAGAGATTTCACTACAGTACTTGCAATGGGGGAATTGAAAAATTCTATTTCTTTTGTTTTTTACAGTGCAAATATTGGTAATAAAAATAAATATAAACTGCACACTGTACACTTTGTGTTCTGTGTTGTAATTGAAATCAATATATTTGAAAATGTAGAAAACATCCAAAAATATTTAAATAAATGATATTCTATTATTGTTTAACAGCACGATTAATTGCAATTCTTTTAATTGCTTGACAGCCCGTGTGTATGTGTGTGTATATTATATAAATATAACAAATGTTAAAATCTCAAATCTCCATATCTGAGGAGGTAGAAACAAGGCTGGAGAATCTGTTATCTCATAGACTTCAAGATCAGAAGGGACCATCATGATCATCTAGTTAGACCTCCTGCACATTACAGGCCCCAGAACCTCACCCAACCATTCCTGTAATAGACCCCTAACTAACCTTTGGCTGAGTTACTGAAGTCGTCCAGTTTGAGGATGATGTCATACTGGAACATATTTCTCCAATGTCTTGCTAGCAGGGGAAATTTATTCTGCAAACTCTGTCAGTGCTTGGAAGTTTTTATTTTTGAAGAGCAATGTCTGTGATATAGAGCATATGCCCCTTTCTACGCATCCACACCAGAAAATATTTTCCCACCTATCTATAATGGCTGCTTTCCCCCCCCCCACAGGGGCATTCTCTGTATAGTCTCTCTCTCGATTTTAACAGTTCCTAGCACAAGGTAACTCCAATCCTGTTTAGAGCCCCCCGCTACAATAGAACCACAGTATAAATAATAAATACAGCCCTTATAGTTATTTGATTTTTTAAATATGATCTTCTCATTACAAAACTTGCCTAATGTCTATCCGCTTTTTAAAAGCCAACTATATAACAGCATTTTCTTATTTCTGAATATCAGGTAAAGAAAAAAAACCTACAAAAATACACTATAGCAAATATTTTTATAACCAATTTCAGCTTTCAATATATATAGTTCAGCTGTAATTATTTTCTGCGCACACACACACACACACACACACACACACACACACACACACACTCTCATTCACTTTGGATGGCTCCTGTTGGCCAAACTCCTGCTGATTTCAAACAGCAGAGTGTGTGGGGGGGGGGGAGGGGGGGAGTTTCCATTTTCAGCAGCTGAGGAAAATTATCTAATTTTAATGAAACCCCCAATAAAGTCTATAAAAATTCCTGGTGAATTTCAAAAGAACCTCAGGTGCTGTAGGAAATAGTGACAGATAACACTGGTCTACAATTTTTGAGAAGTCGTCTGCTTCAGAGATAAAATGTGCTATTTATTATGTATTTTGATGTGCTGAATTCAAATATGACAATTAAAACAACTGATTGGCTACTGTTTCTAAGATATTTAAGTTTTTACATTTTATGTCTATGTATATTGTGTAGATAGTAGAGTTTTAATCATAAATTGTAAACCTAGGTCTTTTCATGTGTTTATGGTTGCTTTACATGATAATATTTCACCTGTCCTGTTTATGTAACACTTTAAAAATCAGCAAAAGGGTTATATAAATAAAATTTATTATGAAACAAAAGGCAAAAAACTATTATGTACATAGTTTAGTCCTATTCAGTGTCTACTCGGCGCTTCTTGGCTTGTCTCTTGTATTCATTAAATGGAGCATCTCTTGTCACTGTCCAGCAATAGACTGCAAGCATTGATGGGCTCCATTTGCCCTGATAGCGTTTCTCCATTGTTGCAATGTCCTGGTGAAATCGCTCGCCGTGCTTGTCGCTCACTGCTCCGCAGTTCGGTGGAAAAAAACTCTAGATGAGAGTGCAAAAAATGTATCTTTAGTGACATGTTGCAACCAAGGCTTTTGTATGCCTTGAGGAGGTTTTCCACCAACAACCTGTAGTTGTCTGCCTTATTGTTTCCGAGAAAATTTATTGCCACTAACTAGAAGGCTTTCCATGCCGTCTTTTCCTTGTCATGCAGTGCATGGTCAAATGCATCATCTCAAAGAAGTTCACGAATCTGAGGACCAACAAAGACACCTTCCTTTATCTTAGCTTCACTTAACCTTGGAAATTTTCCACGGAGGTACTTGAAAGCTGCTTGTGTTTTGTCAATGGCCTTGACAAAGTTCTTCATCAGACCCAGCTTGATGTGTAAGGGTGGTAACAAAATCTTCCTTGATTCAACAAGTGGTGGATGCTGAACACTTTTCCTCCCAGGCTCCAATGACTGTCGGAGTGGCCAATCTTTCTTGATGTAGTGGGAATCTCTTGCACGACTATCCCATTTGCAGAGAAAACAGCAGTACTTTGTGTATCCAGTCTGCAGACCAAGCAAGAGAGCAACAACCTTCAAATCGCCACAAAGCTGCCACGGATGTTGGTCATAGTTTATGCACCTCAAAAGTTGTTTCATGTCATAGGTTTCCTTCATATGGACTGCATGACCAACTGGAATTGATGGCAAAACATTGCCATTATGCAGTAAAACAGCTTTAAGACTCGTCTTCGATGAATCAATGAACAGTCTCCACTCATCTGGATCGTGAACGATGTGGAGGGCTGCCATCACACCATCGATGTTGTTGCAGGCTACAAGATCACCTTCCATGAAGAAGAATGGGACAAGATCCTTTTGACGGTCACGGAACATGGAAACCCTATCACCACCTGCCAGGAGATTCCACTGCTGTAGTCTGGAGCCCAACAGCTCTGCCTTACTCTTGGGTAGTTCCAAATCCCTGACAAGGTCATTCAGTTCACCTTGTGTTATGAGGTGTGGTTCAGAGGAGGAGGATGGGAGAAAATGTGGGTCCTATGACATTGATGGTTCAGGACCAGAAGTTTCATCCTCTTCCTCGTCTGACTCAAGTGAGAATGATTCTGGTGCATCAGGAACCGGCAGTCCTTCTCCGTGGGGTACTGGGCGTATAGCTGATGGAATGTTTGGATAATGCACAGTCCACTTTTTCTTCTTTGACACACCTTTCCCAACTGGAGGCACCATGCAGAAGTAACAATTGCTGGTATGATCTGTTGGCTTTCTCCAAATCATTGGCATTGCAAAAGGCATAGATTTCCTTTTCCTGTTTAACCACTGGCGAAGATTTGTTGCACAAGTGTTGCAGCATATGTGTGGGGCCCACCTCTTGTCCTGATCTCCAAGTTTGCAGCCAAAATAAAGGTGATAGGCTTTCTTAACCGTAGTGGTTATACTGTGCTTTTGTGATGCAAAAGTCACTTCACCACAAACATAGCAGAAGTTATCTGCACTGTTCACACAAGTACGAGGCATCTCTGCTCACTTTGGCTAAACAGAAATGTGTCCCTTTGCAAAATCAAACACTGACAAATAAGAGAGCACGACACTGTATGATTTCTAGAGCTGATATAGGGCAATTTGTTCAGCAGAGTGATGTAAGCTTCGTTATGATTGCATCATCCATGACTTCTAGGAATAACATGATGCAATTCATATCATGTATGACGCAATACCAGCTTCAGATTGCATCATTCATTGTTTTGCCTAAAAAGCAAGTACTGTCCAAACCCAGTCATAGATTTATTCATAGATCCAGTCAAAGATGTATTTTAGTAATTTCTGATTTAAATTGAGATCCCTTCCCTTTATAACTCACTTATCCTCCGCCATTCCCAAGTCAAGGGTCGTATATACTGACCCAATAGCATATCTTGAAAACTAGAGCCAATCAACAATTTTAGCATCATTTTCGTTCTCAGTGACCCAGAATTAGTAAAGTTTGACTACATTTATTTCAGAAGCATTTTGGCTGTAGAGCAGTGTAATCTTCCTTGGGGCAGTAAAGTGCTATTGGAGGAACTGTGTTTCAGAGGGGATGTAACTTTTGTTCAAAGTTCTCATGACCTTTATGAAAAGGATAGGGATGTTAAGCCTGTGTCCTGCAGAACATTTCAATTTGGCTAATTATATTCTACCTACTAAAAATGCTCTGTGGCTGTATATGGTATTCTTCTTGACTTCCTGAATTGTCCTAAACTGTTGGTGTAGTGTCTCTTTGAGATTTCATTCATTTTATTTATTATTAATAAATCAGTTTTTAAAGTGCTTTGGGATTCTTCTGGACGAACTAAAGCATAGTTTAAACTGGACACCGATCCCTGATTCAAATGTATACATTAATTTACTAAGTATAGTGAGAATAAAGGTTTGTGGAGTAGGGAAATTACCCTTGTTAAACATTTACCATTCAATTTCAAGTCCTAATTGCATATTATTATTAGTAGTAGTTTCACATTAATACCTAAAAGTCCCTACTTCTATCAGTACTGGATTACTGTACTGTACTTTATTATCAGTACTAATTACTATACAAAACAGTAAAAGACCCTGCTCCAAAGAGCTTACTAGCTAAGTAGACACACAAAGGGAAGTGAAGTCACTCATCCAAAGTCACATAGCAAATCAATGGCATGGCTGAGATTAAAACCAAGGTCTCCGGAGTCCCAATCTAGTGCACCATTCACTAGAGCACAGTACCTCACCTTTGAAATACCCTCTCTACAATGGGCCTTCATAAATCATGTTTAAGGAAATTATGGTTAAAAACTATACCAACCAATACAGGAATTTCCACTAAAAGTACAATTCAGAGACTGCTTGCCTTTGATAACAACTGTACAATCAGTGACAGAGCATATGCTCAACATATCACTGACAGAGTACTAGTCAATTGTGACCAAACATCAAAAATGGCATGACCAAATATCTATTAAAGGCAAAATGTAAAAGCTACTTAATTTTAAACTGTTTAGGGTGGCAAATAAATAATTGCAAATTCATTTATGTTTTAAATGAAAGACTTTAAAAAAAAAAATTAGGGCCTGATCCTGCACCCTTTACTCATGCTAATTATGGGATTTATGTGAGAATTATTTGCATACTTACGGGTTGCAGGATTGTGTCCTAGCAGTTTATCATATCTCTACAATTTAATGAGTTTATAGTGAAATAAAATCTTGTACTTTAAAACCTCTCACCCAAACCATCTAAGCTCATGGCTAAATAGGGGGCTGGAGGGGGTCAAGGAAAAAAGAAATAACTGCTCCCAAAGAGCATACTTGAGGCTTCATCCTATAGTGCAAACATTTGAGTGTTTAAAGTCAGATGTCTACTCAGATAGTTAGTTATACAGCTTTTACACTATAGAGCAACAAGTTAGTAGTGTCCAACAATGATGGCCATGTACACTTACAACCTATGTATGTATGACTTATTGGCAGATTCCAATTAACAAATTAATTATCCAAAAGAAACTATGATGAATGACACTGAACTACGATTAGGAAAATTAAACATAAAAAATAGCGCTGCATGTTATGTTATATAAAGCTAAAGTATGCTTTCTCCGTAAACAAGAACAGAACCTGAATACACTAAAACAGATGATAAATTACTCGTCAGAAACTTTGTTTTATTTGCATAGTATTATAGATTATGCTTTACAATAGCAGCCCAAACACATGGAACTACCTTTAGTCAGGGCCTCTCTTCTATGTCACCATCCTATTTTCGACTAACAATGCACTCAGATGAGTCAAAAACATGTACTTTGCTCCCACCATTACAATTCCTACTCTCCTTTTCTTTACCCTTTTCAAAAACATGAAAGCATTGGATTGCTAATTACTTTTATCCAGCCTATAGGAAAATTAGTTTATCTTCTTGATCAAAGCAAATTAGGCAGATCATGGCTGATTAGAATGCAACAGTAAAATCTCCATACTTTCTATTCCACCCCCTTTTCTCTCAGAAATAGGGCCTGTGTCAAATATGTAGGTATTTCCCACGGCCAGTCTGGACTCTGTTTCCAACAGGCACTGGGGCTGGGACAATGGTTCTTACACAGACACTAAAGTTCTTTAGTTCAGTCATTGTGCAAGAAAAGAACTGGTAACCCCTTAGCTAGCATTTGATGAAACATCTAGATTTACATATTTTCCTAATTGCATTTTTTGAATGTGAGTGAGATTTATCTGACCAGAGTTAAATGCCTCCTTTATTCCACTATCCAAGGCAAAATACAAGTCCATGCTCTGGAAAAAAAAAATGCATGCAGAATTTTATTCAGCCTGATCTCAGCATTACAATTTTGGTTTTCAATAATGTGGGGGAGGGGAGAGGTTAGAGTAGTGAAAGGAGGGAACATATACCTTCACTTCTCAAAGCATAAACATTGTTTTCCAAAGAATGACTTGCTTAGCTGCTTCCAAGGTACTCTTTTGATTTTAATGCTGAAAACTGCTCCTTGTCATTAAGTTCTATAACCAACATTTTCTATTACCAAAATGCAGCAAAATTAATTCCTTGTCCCTCATAATTCATTTCCCCTAAAATTTGTGTCCTATGGCTATAACAGATTAAAGCTAGGCCATCCTACTACTTTATTTATAATCAATTACTATAAATTAACAGTAAATCTTACATTTAGCTCCATTTAAACTTCACTATGCAGCTGCCCATTTGAAAATAAAATGGTTGCCTTCTTTCACTTCAGTGGGCACAATACAAAACATCCATTGAGCTTTTCCTTTATTGCAGCTGCCAATGCCCAGCCGACTTTTAACAAACCAACCAAGCGGAATAACAATGCAGCTGCAACATTTTATGGTATTTCTGTTAGTTCTCTTTTGAGACTGAAGGTGTTAATTAGGAATCAAAGAATACAACCCTGCCAGCTTTCTTTCACAAACTATACACTGGCCACTGCAGTTTTCAGAAAAAAAAATAAATCTAATAAAGGGACAAAAATGTTGTTTGTCACACCAGTAACGTGTACTTAAGACCCTTTGATCATGAGCTTTTTATGTAGTCTTGTCAGACAGGCTGAAAATATTTTTTCCTCCCTTTTCTCCTTTCTGTAGGCTTTTCTGAATACTGATTCTAAGGCTGTCTGAAAAGGTAAAAAACCCAATACTAAGTGAATGCTTTACAGGTGAAAAATAGCCTTCCTAAGCAACCCAGTTTTGTTAAAATCATATCAATAGTCCACATTTTCCATTAAAACATAAGATATTCTGAAATACTTTGTATGTGTCTTTACTATATGATTTAATATTGTAAGTACTTAAACATTTGCAGGTATTTCAATATAAAATATTATTTAAATTACAAAGCTGCTCATTATTGTGTGGAATCATATTTTGCACGAATGTAAAAATAATAATGCAGAATGATGTAGGAGTTTACTTTATGTTGTATAATATTAATTACATATTCATAGTTACATGTATACTATCCAATGTATATTTGCTATTTTTATATATACGTGTTAAGCATGACCGTATTAGAGTGCCGTATATTCAAAGGTAACAGCATGAAGTCATTACCTTTAATCTTCAGTCAAAGTTAAAAGCTTAAAATAAGTTTATGAAGTTAGCACTGCTGGGAATTAGTCAAGCTTGCTAGCTTTCCCAGCAAGAGGTTTTACTGCTAGATGCACAAATCATGCCAAAATCCATTAATCCGCCCACAGAAAGGCAGAAAGAAGCTCTGGTTGTTGATTTAATGTTAATGAATTGAATGGCCTTCTAAGGCTACCTGCAGAGTTTTCTAAACTGTAAAACAAAAAGTCATTTTAAGTAACAGTCCAGAAACATAAATAACTCTATTCATCTTAAAAAGAGAGTGTATGAACTATGAAGTTATGAGATATATTGGTAACCACTCCACTTACCTTATAATACTTTATAAGTAAAACCTAATCATTATATATTATAAAAAGAAATTATGAAAATAATGGTACTTATACTGGGGTTCAACTATTTGGGAGCCCAGGTGCAGTAGACTTGATATTCAAGAGAATGTTAAAACACAGATCTTTGTGATGAGACTAGATTTTAATCAGCATTGACATTACGCACAGCACTATGTCTCATGAACAGTGAAATCTATCATTGGCTCTTATAGAAGATATAAACACAACAAGCTGGTTCACCAGAAAGGGTTCTATTTATACTTCTAACAACACCATGAATTTTCCCCCTCAATGCCTTAAGCCTATTATTAGCATAAATTCATACACTACTAAAAATCAGTAAGCATGATGGAGAAATGCTTAAACTTAAAAATCGCATCAAACATTTATGCACAGCGTGAAATTCTCAAAGTATTTTCTGGAGCCCTGGGACTCAGGGCTTCTGCACTGTGGTGGGGGAGAGGTGCCGGGACTCAGGACTTCTGCCCCGCAGGTTTGAAAATATTCACCAGAACTCTGCTCCGGACAGCTCCGGCTGAATTGAAGTCCTGTTTTTGCATAATTGTTATTTTTAGTGAAGTTTAAATGGTTTATTATTATAAAGCTACTAAGTATATTTTGGCCCGTTTCCTTTTTTTTTGGTTATCTCCTAAAAGAAATCTTAGGACCAAACTCTAGCTTTTAATACATTTGCATGGTTCCCTGTGACTTCACTGGGAGCTGAGCATGCATGTTTAATTAATTTGGCTTGATTTAAAAAAAAAAAAAGACACACAAACAATTTTACAGGGATGTTGTCTCTGTATATTAAGCCTTGTTTATACATGGAATAAGGTTAAAACAGCAAATACACTTTAAATTGGCTGCTGTAGTTACTTGCCATAACTTTTATTCTGTTATAACATCATTTTGGTGTTGCAATGTCAAAAATAAATGAAAATATACCTATGAAGGAGGCAAATATAGAAAGAATACATTACTGTATTAAGACATTCATAAAGTAAATTTAATTCAAGTCTTGTAGATAAAAATTTGTTGTCCTTTTATTTAGGATTGTATATATGCAGTTATGTTAGTTATTCCATAACTAGCTGTATGACCTTTTCCATTATAAGCGCAAATTTGATGGGGCTCTCTTAAAAATGCTCTTGTGGATAGACAGAGGATAAATTAAATTTTGTGGAAGTTTGGCATTAAATGGACACAGTGTTTTTTTACATGTGGTGCATTAAGGGGAGGGAGAAGTGTTTTTCCTTTTTTTGGAAAATACTTTTTAGTCATAGTTAAAAAATGGCTTGATGTATAAAGTCAACGTTTCTTTGATTCACAAGTCTAAGAAGAACTAGTGAGTGGGATTATTTTTATAGCCGTGGGTGGAAATCTTGCATTTACTTGTTATGAAAACTTGAACTCCGAAGAGTTGGCAGAATTTCTAAACTCTACTGTCATATGCTGTGAACTTTACATGTAAGCACCTATTGTAAGCACCTATGATGGGATTTTTAAAAATGGTCAGTGGTGACCTAACTCTGCTCCCAAAGAAATCAATGGGAGTATTACCATTGCCTTCAATAGAAGCTGAGTTAAGCCAAAGTAGCGTGCTTTTGAAAAACCCATCTCCTAGACTTAAGGGTCTCCAAGGTTATGTCTATGCTGAAATCAAACACCCACAGCTGGCCCGTGTCATCTGACTTGGGCTCATGGGGCTTGGGCTAACAGGCTGTTAAACTGCAGCGTTGATATTCAGGCTTGGGCTATAGCACAAGCTGTGGGACCCCACAAGGGTAACCTCTACATGGCAATTTTATGCATTGCGAGCCCAACTCAGCTGACACGGGCCAGTCGCAGGTGTTTAATTGCAGTGTAGACATATCCCAAAGCTCCACATAAACACTTGACTGAATCTAAAGTTCTGAGAGCCAGGTAGTTCCAGTTCAGTGGAATTAGAGACTCTGCTGGCAAAGATAACCCAAATAGCTCCTGCTCACAGAATTTAGCTACCTGTCTTAGCTACATGAAACACTATCACTCTCCCAGTTCAAATCAGTGGATGCGCTTGAGCCAAAACAAATGGTGGATTCTATCTTGGCACTTTCAATGGAGAGCCTTTGCTTCTAAATTCTTTTCCCCCTTTGGTCTAGCAGGTTCCATATCTGTTTACTTTCAGGACAGGGTTTAATTGCCATTTGGTTTCGCAGGTTTTTTTCTGAGGACACAAAGTCAGATACTCTGTTGATGGGGACCATACAAGAACCTGTATAGATAGGACAGTGTTAGTGCAAAAGCTGTCTCCAATTTTGGGGATTTTATTTATTTTTATTTAATGTTGGGTAACCAATTTTGTAGAGTTTTTTTTTTAAAATGTATGTGCTTCAGGGACAATTGTGATGGGCACAGTTTTACAAGTCAGAAAATAAATATACAAATCAGACTTGTCTCTCCCTTGACAAATTTTCTCACTAGGTTAACAGTTCACAATATTTCATGTCTCATCCTCCATATATAATCCACAAACAATACCCTGAAAACCAGAGCCCAATATGAACCAGCCACCCTCATTCTGCTGCTCTTTCAATCACATGCATCATTATTAAGTTTCTGCAGACCAAATTAGGCTATCAGTAACACCTGTGCCACCCCACTGTGTTAAGCTTATGCCCTCAGTGATGCCCATGCAACTCCATTGACTTGAAGGATGTGCTCAGGTGCAATTGTACTTTAATAAACAATTCCATTGATGGAATGGAATCTGTCTCTCATTCAAGTTTCTCTGTATTGTCTCTGTGAAGGTAACAGAAGAAAAAAGCATTAAAACATTTTTGTCACTGTCATCAGTGTATATAAATCAGGGGTCGGCAACGTTCGGCACGCGGCTCGCCAGGGTAAGCACCCTGGCGGGCCGGGCCAGTTTTATTTACCTGCTGACGCGGCAGGTTCGGCCGATCGCGACCCCCACTTGCTGCAGTTTGCCGTCCCGGACCAATGGGGGCGGCGAGAAGCGGCACGGGCGAGCAATGTGCTGGCCGCGGCTTCTCGCCGCCCCCATTGGCCCGGGACGGCGAACTGTGGCCAGTGGGGGCCGCGATCGGCCGAACCTGCCGCGTCAGCAGGTAAATAAACTGGCCCGGCCCGCCAGGGTGCTTACCCTGGCGAGCCGCATGCCGAAGGTTGCCGACCCCTGATATAAATGAATGCACACAGGCAGCAGGCTTAGGACTAAAATAGAACACTGTTCCAACATGGCACATACAGCACATCATACTATTTTTGTAGCTGCTAACCAATAATTATATCTACTTTCATTCTTTACAGAATCCTTTCAGATAACTATTACTGCTGCAAAGTTAGAGGAAGTATTGTACACAAGTCTTGACAAACCAAGAGTTTATATGTTGCATCTCCATTCCTAGCAAGACAAACAGACATATTTACAGCAGTGAGGAGACAGATTCTACAATCAACAAAGAAACTTACTGTTAAACTTATCAAACTTCTTTTGCAGAACTAGTTTCCATATGAAGCTACACTCCAAGGTGTTTGCTATTTGTCTCTCTTCCTTCTCAAAGAGCAATCAACATCTTACCCATGCACTTATTTACAGAAAGCTAATGTGACCATCATCTTAATGGTAAAGTATGCATGTATAGTTCCAAAATATATTGTTCTTTTCAACAAAATGTTAAAGATGAAAATTTGACCTAAAACAGGTGAGCATATTTAAAATCTATATAGTTTCTTGAACAATGATCTTATTACAATAAAATTATTATTGGAAACAAAGCAGGTAAGATATTTCTCATTTTCACGGTATACATGAAACCTATCTCATATATATTACAGGTAATTAGTTCAATAAAATTTACAACCATTCATTGAGACTTTTGGGAGGCTCGCTAATAACTGCCAAGCTCTTTAGATCTGATGATGCTTAGAAGGTCTGGTAATTTAAGAGTAGCAACAGGAGTACAACCATTTTCAGGACTACCAGTATCCATTAAATTCTGCTCTCAGTTACCCAGGTAGTAAATTTGTTGGTCTGAATTTATGCCTCTGTAAAGGAGAACAGAATTTGGCCCTGTAAATTTCCTGAAACAAAGTTAGTTTCCAGTTACATGGCTGCTTTAACATCATTAGTTCCAAATGGCTATTGTGTATTAACCTGATAGTTTGTCTCACAGATTCGGGAATTCTTAGCTTCTCTGGGCAACTCATCTCTAAAAAGATACACCAGAAATAAAAAGGGCCCATAGAAGGGCTACAAAAATGGAATAGAAAGGCAACCATGTAAGAAGAGACTAAAAAGATCAGGACTGTTAAATTTAGAGACATGATGAATAGAAGGAGGTGTGCCAGAGGTATATAAAACAATGCTACAGAGAATCTCAGTCAGGCATGTTTACTCCCTTCTCAGATTACTGGAACAAGGGGACATCCCTTGAAATTAAAATCAACAATTTAAAAACTGATAATTTACACTATGCATAATTAAGCTGTGGAACTCAATGTCACAAGATATTATTTGAGGTCAGTACCTCAGCAGGATTTAAAAAAAGGTTTGGACATATTAGTAATAATAATTTCCACAGTTGCATTAAATATAGCATGATACAAATTTCTGCTTTAGTGCATAAGCCTACAATTAAATATTCAAGTTTAGGAATAAACTTCCCCTGAAGCATTTGGTACTGGCAAATATTGGAATGGTATATTGGATTAAATGAACCATTGGTCTGATCCAGTGTGGCAACTCCTATGTTCCCAGGCACAGCAGACTGCACCTGCCAACTTAATTTTGATTTCTTCAAAAAAATCACTACTTTTTTATATCCCTCCAGACCTTTTAAAAGATTGACAACAGTTGACCAGAGCTCAGATAGTGAATTGCAGTAGACTGGACAGCCCCAATCTCCACTGCAGTCTTCTTTGAATTTACCAAGTTCTAAGAGTTTTTGGAATAGTGTTGAATTAGGAACACTAGTATAGAACCAGTCAGTGTTTTGAAGTAGATGTTAAGAAATGTAGTCAGTCAGCTGGTATCACCAGATATTACCAGGTCTTTGCACCATCTGGGGACTGAATACTTGCAGTCTTAACCCCTGTCTTTCAATCTTTCAGTTATGTAGGTTTTCTGATTTCAAAAGTGACTGTCAATCACAATTTTATATGGTGTGCTTAAAAAAAAAGAAAAGAAAATTGTTCACAGGGTCAAGCAACTTCAGAATCTTTTCCCCATCTTGCAATTATATTGTCTGTATCTCACAGATTGTGACTTGCATAGGAAATGATCTTCTGATCTCCATTCTTCATTTCATCTCTTAAAATGGTACCGAAGCCAACCAGACTACATAATGATTTTGGAATAGGGCATTACAGCATAATATGAGATAGTGGAAGAGTCTTCTAATTCAGATTTGAGGTCTCGAAAAGTCTTCTGAAAGACACATAGCCAAATAAATTTAGCGTCTTGTCAATGCCTGTAAAGGTTTACTTAAACTTGAAAACTCCTTTCTAAGTCTGGAATGATAACTTGCCATGCCTAGAAAACTTTTCAGTTTCCCAACATAACTTTTCTCCTGACGGGTCACATTTGTAAAGGTATTTAGGTGCCTAAAGATGCAGATAGGTGCCTACTAGGCACTGCCTAATGGGATTTTCAAAAGCACCTAGACGTCTAACTCCCTTTGAATGCAGACATCTAAATAGATTTTAAAATCTGGCCTGAACAGCTTCTGAAGAAAAAAAAATATATCCATAAACTTACTTAAAAAATTTACTTTTATAAAATCATATTGAAAAATTCAGACACTAAAAAAAATCCTTCAGGACTTTTGCTCTTTTCTATTTCATAATTTTAATAATTATAACTACAATATAAATAACATATATGACCATCACTGCAGTTGAAATAATTAGCTCTTATCTGTTCTTACATTGAAAGACCTCAGCTGTTGAGATTTCAAGAGTCTTTTATGTCTTAGGCTGTCATGTGGAGGAGATCTCACCATGCATCTGGAGGCTTCAGCTAGTTCAAGTTGATGGTTGTTTAAATCCTACTTTGAAACTGCCCTTTAAGAAGGAGCAGGGCCAGTGTACTTGTGCCATATCAGCTGTCCCTAATGAGCTTTAAAAGAGGGTACCTGGGCCTAGAAAAGGAGAGACCCAGAGTCCCCTCAAAGGGGAGTCAGTGAGAGCCTGGGAAGTGGAGGTGTAAAATCCCTTGGGGATTATAGCTCAGGGTGAGCTGAAGAACTGTTTGTTTGTTTTACCTCTGCTGAGAAATAAAAGTGCCTAAAAGAATTTGTGGGCATGACAGAGGGGCTTGTGCAGGCTGGGGAGAAGCCCTGCCATGTTACATTGTGTTTATCAGATATATCATGCCATCTATGGTCAAGGCTGCTTTGGTGCTGCAGCAGACTAGAAATTCTCTGTAGTAGCTTCAGGTATATTCAACAACTGAGGTTTTTACTGAATATGAAAATAAATATTGTCATATTAAATTCATTTTACTCTGCCCCTGAATGTTTGTACTACTCAGGCCAGCATGGTGTGACACTCTGTCTCCATCTGGTGGTGGCTAGGCCACATAGAGGTTGATGAGCCTGTTACAGCCTTGGGTGAAAGAGCTAGGTCTTTTTGCTCAGGAAGTAGACGTTCATGCATTACAATCCATTGGTACATAGATACACACACACACACACACACACACCATATATATCATATATACATTGGTATATATTTTTGGACTGACAATATAAAACTGCATCAGGAAAGTTAACAGGGGAAGCTGGAGTTTTGGCAGCTGGGCAGAAAACATTTGGGACTTTCATCAGTTGGAAAGGCTTTGGACACATTTTGGAATTGTGGGATAAACATTAACTGGATGGTTCTGTTCAAAAGATAAATGTACACTGCCAGGTCTATAGTAGGAGGACTACTGGCTGCACCTGGTTAACAGGTATAATACTTTTATGGGGATGGGTGCGACAGAAACCCAAAGATAAATAACAGTGTATGGAGACCCCAGCTTAACAAGCTTTCCTCAGAGTTTCTGGTGGCATTATGTCTTGCAAAAGCCTCCAAGGAATGAGTGGTTCTCCACCGCCCTTTGAACAGTGTACCCTCTCCTCCCCAGGGCTGCTAAGCCTACACGAGGGCACAGCTGATACTTTGGCCCAGATTCTGGCTCCTGTGTGCCACTCCTGTGGTATAAAGGGGTCATAAAGAGGTTGGAATGACCTTCCCTCCCTCCTAAATGGCTAGAGTGTGCTCTGCTTGATGGATCTGAGCAGTGGAACAGGCCATAGGGAGGTCCACTGGCTGCTCTGACTTACTCAGGAGCTGTGCTGGCTTGTGAAGCAGCCCAGAATCTGGGAGTTTCAAATGGCTAAAAGCCACCTTTGCCCTCCTGATGCCCTAGCTTGCACATTAGGCACTGGACAGAATCTGGCCCCATGTTCCTTAGGGAATTGTTGTTTTTGATTGTGTATCTTTTAACTTACATGCACATATGTTTTTTTCATACCAATTTCCTTTCCTCCAAAGTGTTCTTTGGATATTTCACAATCTCATACCAATTTTAGAATATCAAACAGTTTCATCTAAGACCTCACAGCTGGTCATCTCAAAATCAGTGCATACAGTAGAGGAGTTTTGTTTCATCATCATTCTTGTGAAAATTGCAACTCCATGTCACTCAGCCTTTTCAGACATTATGCTGTGTTCTCACTGATGCTTTTTTGTCTATCCTGAATTAAATTCTGTTATTTTTCAGTTTCAAACTAAAATATTATGTCACTGCAGCTTGGTGCATCCCGGTCCTTGCAGTTTTTGACAACATAATTCAGTACTATCAGATCCATATTCCATTTACCTGATTTGATAATTAGATGCTACAGTTTTCAGATCTTGCAAGAACAAAGTTATGCACTATTACTAGATTTAGTGCAGTCTGAAACAGGTGCAGACTGCTACCTATATAGTTTATTAGTATCATAAATAAAAATCCTGACTTTATTTGTGTTGTTGCATTAACTAATCTGATGCATTTTATGTTGACCACAAAGGCAAGACTGAAAAAAGTATTTAGTAAATGTTGTATTTTTTTCTCCAATGTTTGCAGCTCCATGCTGAGATCAATCTTGGAATATAATCAAAAAATTAATTGGTGCCTTCCTTAGTATATGAATGTAAATTTCAGTTTTTATAGCATAGCCAACCTTTTTTAACTAAAAGAGAAAAAGCACATGTTTATTATATTACACAGTTAAAACATTTATTCAAGAATATCATGGTCTGATCAATACTGCAAAACCATTTTAGCAGTGTGAAACTCCAAAGTCTCTCTCTGTAACTCTCTTGAGAAACTCCACCTGACATTTCATCTTCATCAATAACGATGCCATGGAGCATAAATGAGAATTTCCTGGACCCTTTGTTCCACGTCATCCTCCACACCTGGTGCTGCCTTGAGTTGTTTCTTTCAGGTCAGCTTACATGATCTTGAGCCATGTATTCCTGGGGTGCATTCCAGGTAATTTCCAGCCAGTGGACAGTAGCAACATGTCTGTTCTAATTGCATGTGAGTGGATGGATTCAGGAGTTTGGCTGTCATACTGTTTGAAGGACTTAGTTTGACTAATAGGCTGGCAGCTGCTCGCTGAGTTAGACAGTATACAAGTATATGAGTTATTTTGTCAGACCATTCTGTTCTAAGGATTCATACTAAACAGCATTGGTAGAAGGCATGTAGGCATCTATTGTTATCCTTCCCTGTGATGGTCTTGCTGGCATAGAGGAGCACTAAGGTCAGCAGTTTGGCCTGGAAATAAATGTTAATTTGACAAATGCAGCTACTGGAATCCCACACAATACCACATTATGCTACCCTTAAAAGACGGGTTGAAGGATGAGGCATATTCTATACATAATTTTAACTTGGTTTCACTCTGTTACAGCTAAGAGTGATATTCCATGTAACTGATGTAAAGAGTGCTCTTATAAGATGAAGGAATGGAGACATGATGCTTTTCTGGGAAAGAGGTTTTTTCTTCTATGAGCCCTCGTTATTATTCTCTTGTGTTTTCCACATATAACAGATACCTCATTTATCAAAATACTATTATCACATGACAATACAAAGAATGTTTACTTTAATTGGTTTGATCTATATTAACTTATGTTTTGTACACACACACACCTTAATTCCGTCTTTTAAAAACTCTGAACACTTTTAATGCAGGAGCTGTGTATTCTGAGATAATCAAAACTGTTAATGAATATTATTTATAATTACTGTCATCATGTACTTAAACAATTACTCATTCACCAAATCCGTTTGTGTACTCAGCAGATGGTGTTGTTTGGATAAAGAATGAATCATTTCCCATAGAATAGGCACACAATGGCCCAACAACAAGCTTTGCAATAAAACTAATTGTGATGTATCAGGAGTCTGACCCGCCATGAATAAAGTCAATGGAGTTTTGTTCTTCATTTCACTGGAAGCTAAATTGGCTCTTAATCAGTCATCATACTTTTATCAGAACAGATTAAACTAACAGTACGTTGAGAGCATGAAGTGTTTTACTATCTGTTATGTTTCTCATATAGAGATATGACATTGTGCATAATACCATCCAGTGAATCTCAATATTACAAAATCCTTGGGAAATCTGATGCTCTTGTAGCAGTACCCTATGGCCAGACATGCAGGAACATAGAACAACATGACCGTAAGATGCTATATTATCGATCAACAATAAATGGAGAAAACAGATTACATCTAACTCCAAGTTCACATGATTTGACACACATAGTCTATAGACTGCCATGGAAGGCAAGACAGCTGAGCCACTAATGTGAGAAGAAATGTGACTCTGATAATTCTATTGGGCTCAGTACATCAGTTTATGATGCTATGTACAGTGCACCTATCACAATGGCATTTAAGTGTCATCCATAAAAACCTGTTGAATTTTTCATTAACGCCACCAAGAAAAAGTCACCATCAAATACAAAACAAAGTCCCACCTGCCTCCACTTAACTGATAATCTGCATAGATGGCCACAAACATTTGTGTTGATACAGCACAACAGTTTTATGGCAGAAGCCTGCATCCTGACACAAATAGCTTGAGGACAGAAGACTGATACTTGGCTGTATGTTTAAGATCTTCTCAAGAACGAATCTGACTTTCGGATTGCCTCAGAAAAACATACACTCTGCACAGGAATAACAGATAAGTAACTTACTCCCTCTTTAATGGCACACTTTACTCTATAAAGTAGCAAAAGTTACTAACTTCATTTTTTAATACTGTGTTTTAAAGCTTTTCTGTCATTCAATATTCCAGGGCTGTACATAGACTGTACTAATTGTTGCGAGCTTTTTTTTGTCTTTGTGTTTTAGCAATACCAATTTTGCACAACAAAAGTTAGTTCCTTTAGTATAAGCATAGAACAAAGGAACAAAGTCTGACCTGGTGTAACTCCATTGAATTCCATGGAATTACACACAGGAATGAATCTGGCTCTAGGAAAGATAGGAATAATAGTAAGAGGCTAATATGGCTCCCCTGGGAGCTCTTTAATAACCTGAAAATCAAAAAAGAATCCTACACAAAATGGAAGCATGGAGAATCCTACAAAAAAAATGGAAGCATGGAGCACAAAAAATAGCATAAGCATGTAGGAACAAAATCAGACAGACTAAGGTGCAAAATCAGTTACACCTAGCGAGGAACATAAAAGGCAATAAGAAGAGGTTCTTTAAATGCATTAGGAGCAAAAGAAAGATGAAGGAAAGTGTAGGTCCTCTACTTAGCACGGGACAAAAGCTAATAACTGATGACATGAAGAAAGCTGAGGTGTTTAATGCCTCTTTTGCTTCAGTTTTTACTAAAAAGGTTAATGTCAACCAGATACTCAGCACAATCAATATTAACAAGAAGGGGGAAGGAATGCAAACCAAAATAGGGAAAGTACAAGTTAAAGAATATTTAGACAAGTTAGATGGATTCAAGTTGGCAGGGCCTGATGAAATTCATCCTAGGGTACTTAAGGAACAAGCTGAAGCAATCTTGGAACCGTTAGCAATTATCTTTGAGAACTCTTGGAGGATGGGTGAGGTCCCAGAAGACAGAAGAAGGGCAAACATGGCATTTATCTTTAAAAAGGGGAACAAATAAGACGTGGGGAACTATAGACCAGTCAGCTTAACTTTGATACCTGGAAAGATATGGAACATAATCAATATGTAAGCATCCAGAAGATAACGGGGTTATAAGGAAGAGTCAGCATGGATTTGTCAAAAGGCTAACCTCATTCTGGGGTGTAGTGACAGGAGTGTTGTATGCAAGACATGGGGTGGGGGTAATTGTCCCATTCTACTCAGCACTGGTGAGGCCTCAGCTGGAGTTCTGTGTCCAATTCTGGGCACCACATTTTAGGAAAGATGTGAACAAACTGGATACAGTCCAGAGGAGAGCAAAAAAATTATAAAAGGTTTAGAAAACATGACTTATAAGGAAAGGTTAAAAACTCTGGGCATGTTTAGTCTTGAGAAGACTGAGGGGGTTACCTGATATGTCTTCAGATATGTTAAGGCATGGGTTCTCAAACTGAGGGTTGGGACCCCTCAGGGGGTCATGAGGTTATTACAGGGGGGGTCGCGAGCTGTCAACCTCCACCCCAAATCCCGCTTTGCCTCCAGCATTTATAATGGTGTTAAATACAGGGCCGGCTCCAGGGTTTTGGCCGCCCCAAGCAGCAAAAAAAAAAAAAAAAAAAAAGCCGCGATCGTGATCTGCGGCGGCAATTCGGTGGAAAGTCCTTCGCTCCGAGCCTGAGTGAGGGACCATCCGCCGAATTGCCGCCGAATACCTGGACCTGCCGCCCCTCTCCGGAGTGGCCGCCCCAGGTTAAATATATTTAAAAGTGTTTTTAATTTATAAGGGGGGGGGTCGCACTCAGAGGCTTGCTATGTGAAAGGGGTCATCAGTACAAAAGTTTGAGAGCCACTGTGTTAAGTAAGGGCTGTTATAAAGAGGATGGTGATCAATTGTTCTCCATGTCCACTGAAGGTAGGACAAGAAGTAATGGGTTCAATCTGCAGCAAGGGAAATTTAGGTTAGATATTAGGTAAAACTTTCTAACTATAAAGGTAGTTAAGCACTGGAACTGGCTTCCAAGGGAGGTTGTGGTAACCCCATCACTGGAGGTTTTTAAGAACAGGCTCAACAAATACATATCAGGGATCACCTAGGTTTATTTTGTCCTGCCACAGTGCAGAGGACTGGACTTGATGACTTCTCAAGGTCCCTTTCAGCTTTATATTTCTAAGGGCTTGTCTACACTACCCTCCGGATCGGCGGGCAGCGATCGATCCAGCAGGGGTCGATTTTCATGACTGCTGAGCACTCTCCCGTCGACTCTGCTTGCTCTTCTCGTTCTGGTGGAGTACCAGAGTTGACGGGAGAATATCAGCTGTTGACTTCCACAGTGAAGACACCGTGGTAAGTAGATCTAAGTACGTCAACTTCAGCTACGCTATTCACGTAGCTGAAGTTGCGTATCTTAGATCGACCCTGCGTGGTACTGTAGATAAGCCCTTAGATATGTCGTCTTTTTTCTCCACTCCCTCTAAAGATTTAAAATATTTCATCCAAATAATCCATGAAATATTTCCAGTTACAAAATTTTAACACACACTTAGTCCTCATATTAGCGTTCTCTAGACAATTAAAGATTCTTTATTCAACTTTTGAATTCAGACAAGTTTTAATCTTGTTCTAAAAATTACTATGCTTGCCCCTGTTGTTCTTTACCAGAAATGTTTTATGTTTCTTCAAGAATTTATTCAGTTAGGGTACAGTTTTTCCTCTGGCTTGTGCACAGGATGGAGGGTGCAAGTACATCCCGTGCACTGGCCAGAGACAACAGAAATCCTTGTATTCAGGGATACACATTACCCCAAAAAGGGCAGGGATGAGGTAAGGCCATGCACCCTGAGGTGCTCACAATCCCTTCACATACTACTCTTGGGGTGATGTGGTTTTGCATTAGCCTCTATTCAGGGCTAGGCCTAAAATGACACAATTTGAGCCCTGTGTATTGATCAAAATTTCCCTTTTCATAGTCCTTCCTGCCTCATTTATAAACAACTAACAGCAATACTGCAAATGTCCACTCTTCCCTCTTCCACAAAATGCAGGCCTTGTCTACACTGGGGCCTACCAGCCACCAAGGGAGCTATACTGATGTTACTGTTGAGGCTACACCAGCATAACTGATTGCCAACACCACCTACTGTAGACACACAGCACTAATGTAAACTATGATTTGCACCACTGCTTACCCTTAGAATTTGAAGCTAGGGTAAGCTGCCCCACTGCAAGCCAGTTTACTCCAGTGCAGCACCATGTAGTCCTGCTTCCAAGCCACATGTCTTTTCTCTCCCCATAACACACTTTTGATTTCTCTGTTGACCTTTGTGTAACCACATATGCTTATTCTAGGTGAAATTCAGAGTAATTGGGCTGTATGTAGGGAACTCTCCAGGGGTCAGAATTCACAAATTCCTTGGTCTTAATGCTGGAACTGAGGCCACATCCCTCAATGCCCCCTACAAAGGCATTTCCAGCCACTGGATCTGCACCCCTCCATTAGTCTGCTCCCAAATCCTCCTTCTACTGCAACTGTTTCCGCGCCAGTGCAATAGGTGTCTCCACGTTGCACTAGGGGTGTGGTGTCACAACCAGGACGAGGGTGGTCAGACCTAGTGGTCAGAGCAGGAGTTGGGAGTCAGGCCGAGTCTAAGGCAGGCCAGAGAGTGAACTGAGAGTCAGGTGTCAATCAGATTACCAGGAGATGAGGGTTGTGCACCAGGTTACAGACAGCAATTGAATAGCAAAGTCAAGGATAAACTAGGGTCAGAAGCCAGAGTCTAGGATCTCTCACAAGTAGGATCTGAAGCAGAGGAAGGCAGGCCAGGTTATTGCTCAGACAGAGTCCCTTCATTGGCTTCCTGGTTTAAGGACTGGTATTGGCCAATCAGCGGGTTGTGAGGTGCTGCCACTCAGGTCCTGCTGGGTGATACTTCTGGCCTATCTCCATGCCCCTCCCACTCCTGAAATGCTCCCTGCGCCAGGGGCTGCAGGGAGGGAGGAGTAAGAGCTAGCTATGCTGATTCTAAATCCACTGGCTACGTGCGGATGGTTTCAAACTCCTTTGCAGTGCCTGAATAGCACAAAGGGAGCAGAGACAGGTGGTGTCTCAGACTGCTCCAATACTTGTTAAGGGATTAAATAGTAGGGGCCAAAGTTTAGACTCCGATTCCTCCATAATGCGGAACCATTTCATTGCCCACTTGCTTGCAGAAGTTATACAAATCCTGACGAAGAAGGTTCCCTTCTGAGGTGGCTTTATAATGGATGTAAGTGGAAGCCAGGCCCTAGGGGTGACATTCAGAGAGGTGCTACAGATGCTCAGTGTCCCCTTACTGCTTTCTCCTCCAGTCCAGTGCCAGTGCCAGTGTTCCTCTCTGACAATCAGCCAGGTGGGATTTCAGAGGGGTCATCAGGCCAAGAAAGGATCTCTTGTTTAACAGCTTACAGCAGAACTAAGAGTGGTCCTCCCAGGGAAACATGGGAGGAGGGCGAGAGAGAGAGAGAGAGAGAAGGAGGGTGGGGGAAAGCAATAGGGAGATTTGGAGGCAATTATACTCACCCACTGATACAGAGTGTTTGCCCGGCCTTTGTTACTCAGAGTTGCAATTTAAGAGCGGTGAGACTACTAGCTTTCAGTATGACCTTTTTATTTTCAAGTGGTGTGTAGCCAGGAGATTGAAAATTTTTCTTTCCAATATGGATCACAGTGCTGTGATATTTGCCTTTGTCATCTCACGAATAGATTACCACAACATACTATATCAGGGGCTTCTTCTTAAATTCATTTGGAAGCTGATGCAGAAGGTGGCAAGTCACTTCTTAAATGGGTATCTAACTGTGTGCATATTATACCAATACTCTGATCTGTATTGGCTGCCTGTTCATCTCTGGGTGGAGTTCCAGGTGTTAGTTTTGACCTACAAAGCTCTAGCTGGCCTGGGACCTGACTGCTTGAGAGATTGCCCCTCTCTCTGTGCCAGACGGTCACTGTTACAATCAGTGGATGTGCTCAAGCTGAAGCTTTCTTAATATAAAAGGAAAGGAGGTTGTGGCAGGGCATTCTCTATGAGAGCCCCATTGCTTTGGAACTCACTCTCTGGTCCAAAATCGTCCAGGTTTGTTGCCCTTCTTTTTATTGGGCTTTCGGGAAGGGAGGTGTTGCTTGAGGGTGGTATTTAGGGAACGTGGGGTATTTTTCCTTATTTTTTTTCTTTGCTGGGAGAGCTAATTAGCTACTGTCACATACACCTCTACCCCGATATAACGCTGTCCTCTGGAGCCACAAAATCTTACCACGTTATAGGTGAAACCATGTTATATCAAACTTGCTTTGATCCACCAGAGTGCGCAGCACTGCCCCCCCTGGAGCACTGCTTTACCGTGTTATATCCGAATTCGTGTTATATCGGGTCACGTTATATTGGGGTAGAGGTGTATGTGGAAGTTGCTGGTGGTTTGTCTTTCTTTGGTTGAGTTTAAAAATAATTGTAAGGAAAAACAGAGACTAGGATAGGTGTCTTTTGTCTGTGGTTATCATCCCGATTCATAAATAAATAATGTTAGGCCCCTTTCACAAAGGGGGCATTTATTTCTGTTCTAAACCCTACGGGCCTTATCCTCCTACTGTCTGCTTAGTGGAATTGCACAGAGGTTACTCCTGCCTTGTATGTAAACTGGACAGAACATGTAATGTAAGGCTTTGTCCAGTGAGATGTTAATCCTCTAAGAGGGGATAAGAATGTTTTGAAGATGTCCCTTCGTTCTGAAGGAGCTAGAGTATTTCTTCTATAGCTGAAGACTATGATTAATCAATTTGATATGCCAAAAACATTGCACCAAATTCTGGTCTCAGTTACGTTAGTCAGAGCCAAAGGAGCAACTCCATATTTGCAATAATGTAACTGAGAAGAATCTGACCCACTGGAAGGAAACAACCAACCTTAAATTGTATGTAAATGATCTGTAAAGAATTCAGAAAGCAGTGCATGTGAATGAAGAATTCTTTTTGGCGAATAGACAAGTAAAAAAAGAAAGCATTTTGGCTGCAAAATTGGGTAGCGGTTTTAAGCATTTGAAAGACAAATAACATTGGAGAAAAGACTGGGTTAACAAGGAAACACTTGAAGAAAGTATAATCTTAGTTGGCATGCTGACTAGGAAGGTCAGCCCAGTGCACGCGTTCTCAGCTGGAGTTGGGCTCCCTCTGCCAGGCCAATTGTCCTCTGCACTTCAGATACCAAACTAAACTGAAGGTGCCTTCACCCTGCCAGCTCCTTATATTCTAGCAGCTTAAAGAGAGTTTCCTTTTTCCTGTCAATTTATGTATAATTTCCTTACGCTACAAAGAAGGGAGGTTGTGTGTGTGCGTGAGTGCCTTTTTTCCCCCCTCTGAATAGCACAAGGCTCTATAGAAAGCAGTGTAAAGACTCATTCTTTAATACTGTGTTCCCAGCCAGTAAGAATGACAGTCAGTCACTTTTTAAAAGAAGCTTTAATTTGTATTTTATTGATTTTCATACTCATCCTTCTGTAAACATGAAGAATGCAATTATGATCTACCTGTTTATATTTTAAAACTAAAAATATTCCTATCAAGACATATAAAACATTTGTGATTTAAAATACATTGTGAAATATTCCAATTTGTACACACTTCTAATTTATATATGTACATATAAATGTCATGAGCAAAATTTACATATGGGAAAAGAATTTGAACAATTTTCTTTTCAGAGTAGGTATTTAGGGCTAGATTCTAATCCTGATTTCACTGCTGTAAATCCAGAGTAGCTCCAGAATCTGGTCCTCAGTCTATTGAAACAGTGAAATTACATTAGCCACCTTTCTGGGCCAATTTGCCAATTATCAGTTTAAATCATATAGTAGCCATTTATTTTATTTCAGCTAGAGGACAGCAAGAATTGTTTAGAATGTTAGGAAATACTTGTTTACAGATTTCAAAAGATAAGGCAGGTATTTTACTAGCCATGCCACACCTGCACATTGTCAATTGATCTGGAGGTTGCAAGAAGACTTATAAAGGCTTGCTCTTGCCTGAGACACTACTCTGCTATTTGATCTCCTTGATAAACTGAAATCACTTCCAGGATATCTCAGACCATGAGGCACACAGGACTGAGTTTGTATCATAGGGTGGGGAAAAGATAAACAGAAAAATGTGTAAGCTTATTCAAAGATTGTAGTGAGAGTAGGGGTTTTTAGGTTTTGTGTATTCTTGTAATAAATATTACCGTCTCTCTTTTCTTGTAAATGTCTCAGCAGTTCACTTTGTTTCTGAGAACAGAATTCTACTACTTTTTAAAAATAGTGAAATCTTTAACTTTCAGATATTCTAATTCAGTCCTTGAAAATTTTCCATGTGCTTAATAGCACATATTGAATATATTGTTGTGGAAAAAGAAAGAAGGAGATCAGAATTTGTTTAAATGAGAATATGTTGTAACCATTGAAAAGATTTTGTGATCTGTTTTTCATATATTTTACCAGCACAAATAAATTTTATCTTCTTAATTTCAAAACTAGTTTGCCTTAACATCAGACGGCACTTCTGTGAAACACTATGCAAATCAAACTTCTAATTGACATATGCCTAAACAAATTTATAATTTACTCAAAGTTAAATCTTTATTTATGCAAATAAAACTTAACATAAATGAATTTATGAAGCAAATCATAAAGGAACAAACAAACAAATTATCATACTATCTATATCTAAAATACAAAATTATGAAAACAGTAAAAGGCCTGGGCCTGCATTTCTCTTGCACTCACACCTCTCCACTGAATTAATTGACAGTTTAGGTGTGCAAGAAATGCAGGATTTGTGCTGGTTGGGTAGAATTGCTATTTGTAATAATTTAATCTATCTCCACAGTGGAGATAGATTACCAAGAACATGTAACTTCTTATAATTTAAAATTGCATCACATAAGTTTAAAAAGCAGCTCTTCAGTTAGCGTGTTAATAAAACAATTCTTAAACTTTGAAGTTGGCCAGATTTTATTTTTTAGAATATCAGTTATTTTGGAGATGATGGGTGGTTGCATGATTCAAACAGAGAACTGGGAATCAGGAGTTCTGGCTTCAGTTCCTAGCTCTTTCACAAACTTTCACCGTGACGTTGGACAAACCACTTTCTGCCTCGGTTTTCCTTTTCATTGTAAAAATTCAGGATAATACTTCACTAGCTCACAGTATTGGAATGAGGCTTAATGGGAGTTCCACGTGTGAAGGACTTACAGATGCTGACCTTAGTGTTCGCTGTAGTACATTGATAAGAAAGTGACATACTGTATTCTTAACTTGCAACTCAAGTCCCTATGCTGCCCTCTATCAACACATGGAATTCACATTAACGTCAATAGGAATTGTGTACATGCATTTAGCAGATTATGTGGGCTTAAGTAAGAAAAATATAAGTTGAATTTAAAAAAAATCAAATAGCATGTGACAGCAAATATACAACTTTGAACAACAACAAGAATTCTTTTTATAAGGGAGGGGAGAACTGCTATGGTAAGTGGGAAATGCTGAATTCTGTAGCTGGGTCCTTCCATAGACTTCATTAGCTATACAGCAATAGCACCATAGCACAGTCACTACAATAGATCATAATAAACTAACTCATCTCCTGTATCTCAAAATACAAAGCTCAGGATACCTGAACAACCTTTTTCTGTCAATTTTTAATTTCCATTTTCTGATTCTCATCAGGAAGCCACTATCTCTTTTCTCCATCAGGCAAACTATTCAGATAAGATATGAGAGGGTGGAAATAGGACAAAATAAAAACTTACAGTAGATAGTACTCCTGATTATGTCTATTACCAGGTCAAATAGGTACAGGAAAGGGTCTAATAATAACACAGGTTTCATAGGAGGGGGAGTTAGTGTAAGGGTTTGGACTCAAGCACTCAGCCTGTTTTGGGAGAAGAATTATTGTAATTAGTGAGAGTAAACCTCTCTGTTTTTCAGCAAAAGAACTATGAAACATAAAATCTGGCTGGCAACTACCAAATGAAAAACACTTTTGTAGCAAATACACGTTTTAAAATTTGTCATTGCTTATCCACCTAAAGAAAATGAGACATGACAGTTCTTTGTTTACACAGGGCCGGAGGTACTCCATTGCATAATTAGACAATGTTTTATCAATCAAATGATGATAGTCCTGAACAAATGATAAGGAATAGTGTCACACTTTTAAAACAAACATTCTCATTAATGACTTTCTACAGGACAACTGGAATAATGCATATGGACTGTCTTGGTCCTTTAAAATTCCTCCTTTCCTGCAGTGGATTTTCTACCCTTCAGGATGTATTCCATTAAATAACAGTGAATTCATGAGAAATATCTTGAGACCCTTTCTGTAAACATGAGGAATTTTAGAGGGCCAAAACTGCATAAGGAGTAGCACCATTCTTCAAGAAACAGATCAGTAGAAGGAGATTTCTTTTAAACAGCAGCAGTCCACAGTACCAGCATTATCATCATCATGCTCAGCTATAACTTTCCTTTTTCACAAATTAGTTAAGAAACAGGCCCTCAAGACATGGGACACTTTCCAGTTTTAGCATTCATCCCATCAAGTTAAGTATTTTATTTCTGTCTTTACTACATTCAGAATAGTTACTCCAATTATGACTCTTCAAAGCACACACTAAGCATCAAAAGCGGTTTCTCTCTTATACTTCGAGCCCCAGCCTGCTCCTTTTGAAGTCAATGGCAAAATTCCCATTTGGCTTCAAGACTATACCCTTATTCAATATTTTATTGTGTATGTGAAAAGTTCTGTTTTATTACAGAGTATAAACTATAATTCATTAACAACTATCCTTGTTTCTTAAAATATGGCAATTCACTCTGAAAAGTCTAAACGTACTCTAAGTAGTATAATAAACTAAAATGAAATAATAATAAGTAATGATCTTAATAAATAAGAATCTTAATATGAGGCAACTTAACTGATGTAGTGAGCAACACTCTAATAGGCTAGTAAGCCTCAGCTGGTAGAAAATAGTAATATTCACATTTTCTAATTATTTCAATGTCAGAGCAATTTTAAAAACTTGTGTATTCCTGTCAAGTTAAATTTAGGAAACACAATAATTGAACAAAATCTGTTTTACCATTACTTGAGAATATATCACCAAATTTAAATTATAGCCAGAGCTCTGAACAACATACATTTAATATGCATATTCTTCTTTTCAAACAAACAATTTTGTTTCTTTTATCAAAGCTATTTTCATTCAATTTAGCTCCTTCTCAATATATGTTTAGTACTTAGAGTTTATTATTCACACAGCAGCTCTACCTTTTTTGTGTTACCAAGTTTCACGACCATAGGTGAAGGGGGAAATGAATTCAGAATGGTTTTTTTCCCCACTTGAAATTTGGATTGGTAATCCCATCAAAGCATCTTTATGATAACTGTTGCAACAAGTATGTCAACAGGAAAAAAAGCATGGATAAACACATTCAGCATCAGATATACTGTATCTAGATGCAGAGAACTTGGACTCGTCTGCAAAAGTGTACATAATCAGAAATTAAGACAATTTATAGTGTCAGTAAAATTAGTGCCTTGTATTAGTAGTTTCAAAACAAAAACCAAGACAAGCAAAACAGTGACCAAAAATAAATAAATAAATAAAAAATAAGTTTTTTTCTTTCAGAATTTTCCCTGGTACCAACTCCTATTCTCAAGCCCAACACAACTCAACACACAACAGAAAGTGTACAGTCTTTGATTTAACTGCAAGCAATTCAATAGAGACTCAGCTGAAATGTTCAAATCACGCAAGTATCTCTGTCATAAGAAAGACCAGGGCTAGAGGGTCTGACATAAAGTAACAATTATCTGACATATGAACAGCTCTTGTACTTCCAACCACCTGTTTCAGCACGGGGCTAGTTTGATCAGGAACAGGTTTAAACTACTGTTTTCTCCGCATGTTCTGGGTGACGGAGTTACTTGTTCTGAATAACAAAAAGCAGCAGCGCTGTATTTGAATGTTAGCGCTGCATTTTACCCGCTCTCTCTTCTTTATTCTATTAACTTTCAAACCCCTAGACAGATCAGTTAAAGATTAAATCAGCAGCAGTTCAAAGCCTTGTCCCGGGAAGCAAAGGTAAAGATAACGTACGTGTAGCTCTAATCCAGGTTTTGCTATTGCCTCACTTTTAATTACCCAATAAATGGCCCATCATATAGCAATCCTGTAAGTGTATCAGCCCGTCTGGTTTGGGTAACGCTAGGGCAGACCGACGTCTCTAAACGCTTTATAACCAATTTCTTGATTAAAAGGCGATTAGGAACTTACTGAAGTGATGGATGTGGAAATGGATTCAAACTATTCAGCCCTTGAGCAAGATAGTGATCGGGAGCATTTCCTATGGAGGCGGCTGTCATCTCGGGTTAGCGCAGGGAGAGCAGCACATCTGGGCTTCCACAGCGCTCTCCTTTCGGCGCAGCTGGAGCGGAGCCCGCTCTCGGCAGTCTCCCCAGGTGCACGATCGGCCTCCGCGAGGCTGAGCGCCCACCTCGCAGGCAACTCCCTGGTGGTGCCTCGCTCCCCACCCTTGCAGCCAGGGGCCTAGCCCCAGCTGCCGGTCCCCACCCCACACGGCCCCATAAGGGGGGGCGGCCACTTACAGGTAGGAGGTGAAGAGGCTGAGGTTGGTGGGCACCGCTGTGAGCCCCCGGTCGGAGCAGTCCGCCCTGAGGAGCATCCCGTCCTGTTCACACTGGCACAGGGCCGGGCAGCCCCTCTGCCGCCTCCCGGCGGGGCTCGCCAAGCCCCCGCTGCTAGCCCCAGGCAGCCCGAGGAAGCAGAGCAGGAGCAGCGCGCTGGCCGGGCAGGAGGTGTCCATGGTGCCAGCGGGCGCTGGTAGCCGCTGGGCTCTACACCGCTGTCCTGTAGGGCGCTGTTTCACACACACCCCCCCGGCTCAGCCGGAGACTGGGAAAGAAGCTGCCGCAGCCCCAGCTGCTGATGCTGCAAGGAAGCTGCCCGCCCTGGCGCGGGGAGCTGCTGCTGCTCTTGCAGCCGGAGCCTGGCCTGGAGCGCGAGCTGCTGCAGCCGGAGCGGGAGCCCGAGCTGCCGCCGGCGCGCTGCGCTCTGGAGCAACATCTCAGTTTACACGCTGTTTTAAAGAGCCGCAGCCTGCCCCGCGCGCCCACTGACGCCGCCCAAGCTTTGCCCGCGGCCGCGCTCCTGGGTCCTGCCAGCGCCTCTGGGAGTTCCAGGAGCGGGAGGGGGAGATCGGGAGGGGGCGTTCTTGGCCTCTACCTGCCGCGCGTACTGCCTATGGAGCGCGGCGGGCGGTGCACAGAGCAGGGCCAGCCCTGGGGAGAGGCGGCGGAGGCGGGCTGGGGCTTGGAGCGCCAAGGGGTGCGGGGCAGGCCCTGCCGGCTCAGCCCAAAGGCGAGAAAACGGAGTAGGGCAGGGAGCTGCTTGCAAACCAGGCAGTGCCGCCAGGTTCCTCCTGGGTGCCATGTGCCGCCCGTGCAGCGAGCTCCCCCAGCCTCAGCTGGAAGGCACTGACTGAGAGCAAAGAGGTAGCATTGGGAGACCATGTTCCCAAAGTGACTAAGCCGTTTTGGCTCCTTTGAAGTTTTTACCCTTAGGTTTTATCCAGTATTTAGATGAGATCACACAAGGGAGGCTTCTTGGGAAGTTTAATTTCACATGTAGTTGGCCTGTGGGGACAAATTGTCCTCAAATAGCACATTTGAGGACAATTTGACTGGCCTCTGAAATGTTTTCAAGTCAAATGCCACCACATGGCTCCAGCTTCTGGCAGCACATGGGACCCTCCTGGTCAGAAGTCAGACAATCCTACAAAATTGGGGACAAGTTGTGTCCTTAGGAGAAAAGCAGCCTGTATGTATTATTATTGACTGATACCATTATACCTCTCCTTCATGGGTTAGCACTGCAGAGATAAGTAATTTTCAAACATAAAAATGATATAGTGTCTGGGCTGTGTAGAAATGTGGCACATATTGGGCTTGAAATGAAAGACATTTCTCATACTGGGGGACAGTTTAGTGGCATGTCTGACCTGATCAGACCAGCTGAAGTAACACTATACTTACAGACAGAACAGGCAGTTGGCTAGGGCACTTTAGTATCTGATTAATTTGAGTGGCTACAGGCTTTGAGGGGTGACCATTTTCCAGTTGTTATAGGACAGGGAAAGCTTGTTGCATCAGCCTGTAAACCAGCATCACCTTTACTCCAGTAAAATGCAACACCAAAGCTCATTCTTTGCAAGAGTAGAACATTCCTGTAACATTTGCTGCTTTCACACTTTGAAAAACCAGCTCTAACATGATATGCATAGTGATTTTGTACTGATCTCACAGTAATACAGTATTTATTTTATTTATTTAGGGTTAGAGCAATATAAAAATACATTTCAAAAGCTAAAAGGAAATTAGGGGCAAACTTCTATAGTCTTTCTATAAGAACTGGGTGTGTGACTCCCATTTGTGCCTTTGGAAATCTCTACCTAAGTTAATATGGATTGGATTTGCAGCTGGTGCAAATTGGTGTAGTTCCATTGACTTCAGTGAGGTGGTGCCAATTTATACCAGCTGTGAATCTGTTCCTAAATTTCTGTTCATCTTAATAGATCTTTAGGGGTGAGACTTTTATTTCTCAAACTCAATTAGACATGAGTTTAGGTAGTAAATGGGTCCTTAGGCCATATCTATCAGCATAAAGCAATTCAAAATTACATTTTCAGTTTTATGGGGCCAATCCTAAATTTTGATGGATGGTCAGGGATTCCTGTCATGAACAAGGAGAACCTTGCCCATGGTAGCAATCCCCAGCCTTTTTCTGCACCTTAGATGGAACAAAAGATGGATTTTGGCTGTGGGAGGCGTACAGGCAACCTGTAAGACAGATGATGAAGTTCATCCCTCATGCATCATAATGCATTTGCACCAGTCACAAGCCCCAGATTTGTGTCTGGTTACCAATTTACTAATCCAAGTCCTACTCCTGTCCCCACTGAAGTCAGTAGCAAAACTTGCATTCACTACAATGGGAGTAGGATTGTGCTGTTTGTGACTAACTGGTAGATCAGACTACCTGGGTATTGGAAAGCATTCATGAAAGTGTTATGGGCCTGATGAATATAGAGAATAGTCCAAAATAATGGCCTAATGAGAAGTCCAGGAAGATAGCATATAAATGGATATATCTAGTTTGTAATTATTGTTCCCCACCTCTGCACCATCATTTGATGTAATATGAGCTGCATAGGTGGCCTTACACTGGAGCAGAAATGCTTTTATTTAAAATAAATAAAAATAGCTTCTACTTTCCTGTCGTGTAAATCCATATCCACCAGAGCACTGAGAGACTCTCCTCCGCAAACACCCTTTCATGTGCTCATGATAACAATGTCTGGAAGTACAAGGGACACGTAAGGCATGAATGGATGGGGAGAAAAACTGTGCAGGATACAGTGTTTACTCTGTGCAACCACTGAGACACCTTGGCACCTGCCCTAGAGAGCAGTTTCCCTATCTGACCGCTTTGAGTACTGCTTACCCCTGTGCAGGATCAATACCTTTGTTTCTGAATTATGTGATTTCAGAGTAATCTCTCACTGAATACCATTGAATAGGTTCATGCTTGTGGGCTTGTTAAATAACAGATATCTGAATACTTTACTTTCATCTGTGTCAAAATGGCCACTTCAAAAACATGCATTGCATGCCACTAGAATGTTTAATATAAGTTGCCAAAAGATGCCAGAATAACTTTAGTTAATAAGTAAATATTTTTTCATAAGAATAGTGAAATCATATTTACACAACTTGGTGGGCTATTATAGACTTATATAATTTGTTCTAAAAGGTAGAGTCCATTGTTTACCCTGCTCATTTCATGTTGAGGATATAATCAGTATTACGCTGATACTTCCTTCAGATAAACTTAGTTTAATTAATTAGGAGGGGTAGAGAAAGGTTTAACTATATATTTAATTTAGGTATTATTTATTTTGCATGAATACTTTTGTTCAGCTAATACATGACTTTGAAATATTAAAAAATAAAACATACCTTTATTTAATTATAGCTAATATAAACATGAACTTTTAAGAGAAGACTGTTTTAAAAAACTCATTAAAAGCAGGATGTGGTGGGACGGGAGCACTCTGTATGACTGAATTTCAATCAGACCATTACAGTTATTTTGTTTTAGTATTTCTTATATGTAAAGTCCCTTGTTTCCCCATAAGGAAGAAAGAAAAACAAAATTTCTCATTTGAGATAATGCATGAGTAAGGCCCTACCAAATTCATGGCTATGAAATCTGGTCTTTTGTGTGCTTTTTACCCTATACTATACAGATTTCACGGGGGAGACTAGCGTTTCTTAAATTGGGGGTCCTGACCCAAAAGAGAGTTGCAGGGGAGTCACAAGGTTACTTCTGCGCTGCTGCTTTCAGAGCTGGGCGGCTGGAGAGCGACGGCTGTTGGCCAGGCGCCCAGCTCTGAAGGCAGCGCCCCGCCAGAAGCAGCGCAGAAATAAGGGTGGCAATACCATACCATACCACCCATACTTCTGCGCTGCTGCTTTCAGAGCTGGGCAGCTGGAGAGTGGCGCCCGCTGACTGAGGGCCCAGCTCTGCAGACAGCAGCTCTGCCTTCAGAGCTGGGCTCCCAGCCAGCAGCCTCTGCTCTACAGCTACCCAGCTCCGAAGGCAGCACCGCCGCCAGCAGCAGCATAGAAATAAGGGGAGTAGTACTACAACCCCCACCTACAATAACCTTGCGACCACCTCCCCCCAGCTCCTTTTTGGGTTAGGACCCCTACAATTAC
The DNA here is from genome assembly GCF_028017835.1 of Emys orbicularis. Lineage (NCBI taxonomy): Eukaryota > Metazoa > Chordata > Testudines > Emydidae > Emys > Emys orbicularis. Next base: position 70,526,025 of record NC_088683.1, on the reverse strand, counting down.
AACACTGTGAAATTTCAGATTTAAGTAGCTGAAATCATGAAATTTATTATTTTTAAAATCCCATGACCATGAAATTGACCAAAATGGACCGTGAATTTGGTAGGGCCCTATGCATGAGTTGCTGTTATTGGTCCAAAGGGATATAAGTGGTACCCTTACAGTTCCTCAGAGGAGATTACAATTTCTTCGGGAATGATCCTTCAGAGCAAATGTGTTTCTAACATCTAAGCATATTCTACTGTCACTACAATCCTGGCCCCATTGATATCAATGGCAAAGTTCCTCTTGACTCCAGTGGAGCCAGAAATACACCCTTGTTTCACAGATGATAAACACAGATGATAATTGCAGCTGATAAACAGCACTATCTGTTAGGTATTTTAATACACTGGGGAGTCTTTAATGTGATTTGCAAGTATAAAAGACTTCCAGCTCATTTAAAAATGATACATAAAATTATGTACCTATATTTATGGTTTATTGGTACAGTGCACCATGTTGATGGAATTTTGTGTATTTACAGTATTAAATGCTATATTATATACATGTTATCAGTGCACAGAAAAATATAAACCTGGATATTATTAAACCTGGATATTTCAGACATATGGATTAACAGCCTGCAAAATTACAGGTTTACACAGAATATATAAAATCATGAATGGTGTGGAGAAAGTGAATAAGGAAAAGTTATTTACTTGTTCCCATAATATAAGAACTAGGGGCCACCAAATGAAATTAATGGGCAGCAGGTTTAAAACAAATAAAAGGAAGTTCTTCTTCACACAGTGCACAGTCAACCTGTGGAACTCCTTGCCTGAGGAGGTTGTGAAGGCTAGGACTATAACAGGGTTTAAAAGAGAACTAGATAAATTCATGGAGGTTAAGTCCATTCATGGCTATTAGCCAGGATGAGTAAGGAATGGTGTCCCTAGCCTCTGTTTGTCAGAGGGTGGAGATGGATGGCAGGAGAGAGATCACTTGATCATTACCTGTTAGGTTCACTCCCTCTGGGGCACCTGGCATTGGCCACTGTTGGCACACAGGATACTGGGCTGGATGGACGTTTGGTCTGACCCAGTATGGCCGGTCTTATGTTCTTAAGTAGAAGCTGCTTTCTAAAATACAGGAGTATAAAAGAACATTGGGGACCACCAAACTTCTAATATTATTTCTCTTCTACAGCTTAGAATGATTGAAAAGATTTTAAAAATTGTGGCTAAAAACAGCTCCCAGGATGAGAATATAAGTTTCAGCCATATAAAATTCTAACACCACCATCTCACAACAGTTGCCACAGCCAAAATAGGATTTAAAACAGAAGTGTCAACAGAGTACAGCAGCCACTGCTTAAATATTAAAGAATTTTCAATTCAGTGACAAACTAAAAAAATATGACAGCAAAGGAGGAGGTGGAATTTCAGATGCTTGGTGTACAGTAGGGTTGCCAACCCTCCAGGATTGTCCCGGAGTCTCCAGGAATTAAAGATTAATCTTTAATTAAAGAATATGTCATGTGATGAAACCTCCAGGAATTCGTCCAACCATAATTGGCGACCCTAGTGTGCAGTTTAATTATTTTAAGAGAAAACCTTACTTCTTCCCTCCTCGCCCAGATGTGTTGAGCACCCTGAATGCAACGAAACTGTGTGGTTAAACTGCAGGTGGCCTGCATCCTTTGCCCACCATGGAGCTGAGCTCTGCATGATTCTTCCAAGTTATCACGTGGTTTAATTAGAGAGAGGATTCAATGAGACTGTGCAGTTCCATTAATACTTGGGCTGCCTAGTGGCTGCAGAGCAATACTGCTACTGTCCTGTGACCCGAGCAGGAAGATTTCTTTCCCTCTGATCCCTGCAGAACAACTCTACCCTGCCAGTGCTCTCTGAGATCGCCTCAGCACCAGTATTTGCCTTTTATTTTTATCTTGATTAAGGAGTTTTGTCTATACCTGAGAAAGTCAAATATGTATAACACAAATCTCTCTCTCTCCACTCACTAGCTGTATATAGCATCTTTCATCCCAGGATCTCAAACCATTGTACAAACATCAATTTATTTAGCTACACAACACACTTATGACTTAGGTAAGTAACACTGTGTCCATATTACATGTAAGTCCTGTTGCCTGAAGTCTGAGAGAGAAGAGAGCTCAGTGCTGTCTCCTGTTGGGTAAGGGAGCTTGGATCAAGCTAGAAAAGGGAAAGAGATAGGGAAAAACTCTTCTGTTTATTGCAGACTGTGTGTGTGTGTGTGTGTGTGTGTGTGTAATATCAAGGCTTCTAGATATGTTGTATCCACCAGGCAAAGTATTAACAAACTTCAACAGAACTTTATTTACAGTGGAAGTCTCTTTTCCAAGCTGTAGCTGCACACTCTGTAACTCTCCCAGGCTCCTCAACTCCTCCCCCCTCCTTCCTGTTTCCTGTCCTTTCAGACTCCCAACAGCCAGTGCTCCCAGTTCTAATAATCACATGCAGCATCTAAACACCACATTCCCTCCTCTCTTAAGAAACTTTCCAAATTAAAATAAACGTTGTTCTAACCCCAGGAACAAATATGAAACAAGACACTATACTGTTGGCAGGAATATTACACTGAAAACACTGTAGATACTACATAACATAGTCTTTATTCCAGGCAGGTGGTCGTCTGAGTCTGACAGGCCGTCTCTCAAGCCCCAGTTCCAGTGCAATGTCTTACCACATTTTCGTTTCCAGGCTTATATTCCAGTTCATAATTGAAAGAGAGTAGTCTTGCAGACCATCTAGCAATACGATATCCTGCTCTTCCCAATCCTTTCGTGGTGAGCAATGTCGTCAAAGGGCTGTGGTCTGTGCGCAACTTGAACATGCGGCCCCACAGGTAAGTTCTCCATATTTCAGTAGCCCAGACACAAGCAAGTGCTTCTTTTTCAACTGTAGAATATTTTCTCTCAGCATTACTTAGTGTCCTTGAAGCAAATGCAACAGTCCTCTCAGTGTTGTCCTCATGAAGTTGTGTGAGGACAGCCCCAAGTCCATAATCAGAAGCATCGGTAGTTACAATTGTGGGCAATGTGGGACTGAATAATGCAAGTACTGGACTATGTACAATCAAGTCTTTCACCCTTTCGAAACTAGCTTGTGCATCCGTTGTCCACACTAAGGTTGAACTTCTCCGTAGTAATTCTCGTAACGGTTCAATGACAGAAGCATAATTGGGAATGAATTTTGCATACCAGGAGGTAAGACCCAAGAAGGAACGTAAGGTTTGCAAATCTGTTGGAGGAGGAGCATTTGAAATTCCCAGGATATGATCTGGATCAGGTTTTAGTCCAGCCTGTGAAATTGTATGCCCCAGAAAGGAGAGTTCAGTTTGTCTAAATTTGCATTTGGACCTATTGAGCTTGAGGCCTGCTTTGCTGATGCAGTTTAGTAGACTGCAGGTTATTGTCATGCTCCTCAGTAGTATTTCCAAACACAATAATATCATCCAAATAGCACTGAACTCCATGTTGATTCTTCAGAATCAATGACATCATTTTTTGGAAGGCACTTGGGGCTGATGCGAGACCATATGGAACACGTTTAAAACGAAATAGTCCCTCATGTGTAATAAATGCTGTGAGGTCTCTGCTATCTTCATGCAACATAACCTGGTGGTATGCGCTCTGCAAATCAAGAGTAGAAAACATCTTTGCTCCATGGAGTTCTGCAAATACTTCTTCTATGTGAGGAAGAGGATGGCTGTCAATCACAATAGCTTTATTTGGCTCCCTTAAGTCCACACAAAGGCGAATGTCTCCACCCTTCTTCTGCGTCACTACTATAAGTGAAACCCATTCCGAGGAGTTAATCTCTTTAATAATGTCCTTTTGAACAAGTTTTCTAAGTTCCTCTGAAACAGCTTCCCTGACTGAAAATGGTAAGCGCCGTAATTTCTGTCGTACAGGCATCACATTATTCCGCATTTTAACTTTATGCAGAAACCCATAAGCACAGCCGAGTTTCTCCTCAACCTGGAGTTGGGTCCCAGCTGAAACTGGTGTGTGTACCGCAAGAGTGCTTTGCTGAGGAAGATCAATTCATCCATTAACTACCCTGAGATTTAAAGCAGCTAATAAATCTCTGCCAAGGATAGCAGTGCCTTTGTGGACAATGTAGAACTCCGCAGTTACACAGCGATCACCAAAAGTAACTATTGCTGGCAGGCAGCCATGTACTGGAATATGGTTTTTCAAATAGCACACCAAGTGAAGTTTGGGTTCAGTAAGAGGCACATCTTTAAAGTAACGCAAATAGATGGAATCAGGTAGTACAGATACTGCTGAGCCAGTGTCCAACATTAGCTGAATAGAGTGTGATTTGCCTGAGGGTATGGCAGAAACATTTACAGTGCACTTTATGTGTTCTGGAATATGTGCAGTAGTGATTTTGTCCACACTCAGCACAGTAACATCTGGTATTGTAACTGCATGCACCTGTTGATTGAACTGGCTACTGCGACATACTTTAGCAAAATGCCCAATCTTTTTGCAATGATTGCACTGAGCTACTTTTGCTGGACATCCTGTGTAGTTTGCAAAATGTCGTGGGGTTCCACAGCGAAAGCATGCTTTTACTGTATTTTGCATTTGCTGATTCAGTGGCTTTTCATTAGTTTTCCTTTTGCAATTGTTTGTCTGCAGTGATAGTGAACTTTTCTGCAAAGGAGTCACAGCCTGGACTGGGCCTCCTGTACCCTGGCTCATTATTTTGGCTTCAGCTGTAGCTGACTCAATCTGAGTAGCAATGGTTATTGCTTTTTCTAGTGTAAGTTGTGGTTTTAGAAGTAAGCGTTCTCTTACATGAAGCATTGTTGTTTTCTCAATGAGCTGGTCTCTAATCATCTCATCTGCCATATTCCCAAAGTCACAAGTTACAATCAGACTCCTCAGGGAAGCCATATACTGCGTTATAGTCTCCCCTGGTTTCTGCTCACGCTGGCGAAATATGTAGCGATTAGCTACTACATTCACTTTTGGCACAAAAAAGTTCTTTAATGCAGTGAGTGCAGTCTCATATTTATCATCTGCAAGGGGAAAAATGTAAAATATACGCTGCCCTTCTGCTCCAAGGCAGTGGATTAGCAGAGCACGCTTTCTTACTTCAGAAATCTCTGTAGCACTGATTGCAAGCAGATAAGTCTCAAACATACGGCTCCAGACAGTAAAAGCAATTGGAGGCTCACCTGGGCTTTGCAGAAAGGGTGCAGGTGGGTTCAGAGGCAGAAGATCCATCCTCGTCGCCAAAATGTTGTATCCACCAGGCAAAGTATTACCAAACTTCAACAGAACTTTATTTACAGTGGAAGTCTCTTTTCCAAGCTGTAGCTGCACACTCTGTAACTCTCCCAGGCTCCTCAACTCCTCCCCCCTCCTTCCTGTTTCCTGTCCTTTCAGACTCCCAACAGCCAGTGCTCCCAGTTCTAATAATCACATGCAGCATCTAAACACCACAAGATACTACTGATCTCTTTCCAAAACTGAGCTGAGATTGCTGAACAGGGGGCAGTACAGAGTGATGGCAGATGGTACAGAGAAGCAGCAGGTTCAAGGTGATGGATGGCACAGAGTGGGGGCTGTAGCAGCTGCAGGTTCTCTACCATTACAGATGGCACAGTGGTGGTGGCACCTTGAAGATGATGGACAGCGCAGAGTGGTAGCAGATCAAGGCAGCTTGAGCTGAAGCCATGGAGAGAGTGGCAGCCTAACCAAGGCATTCTGGTACAGGCCTGCTTACCCAGCAATTAAAGCTGGGTTAGGTAGAAGAGTCCCCAAAGCAGCACAGGTGGTATCAACCTGCTAGAATCCTTGGACCTTTCCAGCCCAGCACAGCTATCTGTGAGTGGGGAACTGGGGAGGAGGGAAGTGGCCAGAACACATCAGCCACTCACAACAGCCAAAGGAGGACTGAGGTTGGGACTACTGTTGGGACACTGGGGGAAGAGAGTCTGACATCATAGAATTTGTTAATTGCTGGTCTTCCCAAATTCATGCTGTTATCTTCATCCCCTCTTCCCCTAGTAAAGTTTTCTTTGTTGCAACCCCTGGACTCAGTGCTTGTGAGTGGGGAAGAATTGCCCAGTATGGGTGCCCAGGGTCCCAGGTTTCTGGGTGGGGTTTTGGGCTGGTGTTATTTATATCTTTAAGGACACCCTTAGAAAATTGAACTGGGCTGTTTTGCTGCCATCAACACCTGGCAGAAAGCTTACACACATATACATAAATCTAAGTACAGAAACATTAAGTGATCCAGGTCCAAATCTTCAAAGTTATTTAGGCACCTAACTTCCATTGAAACTGTATGCTGTTTAAATAGCTATTCACTTTTCTCATATATTGTTTTTTTATATTAATCCCTTTAGTCCTGGTTTACCATCTGTGATAGGGTATTCTGTCCCTTTAAGGGAAGTGGGGTCTAGAGATCAGCCCATGCATCTAGCATGGCCCTTTAAGATTCTGGGAGGTCTGGTGTATGCAAGGACCTAGGAAATAGGAGATATTGGAAGAGAGGAAGCCATCCCAGGGAATAAGTAGGGTTGGGGGGGAACGGGGGGAAACTGTTACTATTTCTTTAATAGTAACTAGGAGCCTGGCAGAGTGGGCAGGGCAAGGCTCCCTTCTCTTCCAGCCAACTGGGTTTGGGAAATGGACCAGCATCAATACTGCCTCCTCCCTCATAGCAGGGGGTTTGCTTGCTGAGCCTTCCAAGCTAAAGGCTGATGGAAGTGAGGGGGGAAGGTCTAGCTGGAGGACAAGCTGGCTGAGGCCCTACAGCTGGCCTGAATTACAACCAACTCCAGGAGGAGGACTTGGGACTCCTGTCTTAAAGGGAGCATTAATGATGGAAAATACATCTCAACTCCACAAGGAGAGCTGGGAGGCTCCTTCCTTAAGGAGAGAGAAAGTGACTCTCTGAAGTATAACCCAGCGCTAGGAGGAGTTTGGGGACTCCTAAATGTAGGGAAAAGAAAATCTAGCTGGATTCTTATATGGACCCAGAGTGGGTGTGAACTAGAGAGACTAGAAATAGTTTGTACTCGGTAAAAAGAGTTAATAAAGCAGACCTCATGAAGGGAGTATTTCTCTGAAATAATCCGGTCTGGACGATTGACTGAAAGAACCTGAGTGGGTGCTGAGGCAATGCACCTGCAGGGCCACAAGGAACATGCTTGAGAGCAGCGTGGGGTCACATCACCACTTAGCTGCTGTCTTCCCCGACTGTTCTCTTATCATCAGTGTGATAGGACACAGCTGGAGCATTTGGCAAGGGAGTTTTCCTGCATTTACCTGGAATGATCAGCTGCCATCAAGTGGTTTATATATGTAAGCAAGACCAAATGAAGGAAAAGTATCCTTGTTTTAAATCAATGCAAAAAAACTATTGATTTCCCGTTATCATTTCTCCTGCAGAAAATTATGTCCTAACACTGATGTTGACTCCAATGTAAAAAACACATAGCAGAAGTGGATGAGAGATTTGGTGAAAAAAGTCAGGTTTACACATGCCTGTTCTAATAGTTAGTAATGGGGGGGAAGGGGGGGAGAGCCAGGAAAATTGAAAATATATAAAATACAGTTTTACTGCACATTATTTATTTGTGAGAGAAGGTAGGTCCTGTGAGAGAATGTATGTGGAGAAGCTAATCTCCACAACAACAGTGGAGTGCTAATCTCAACAGTGTGCTCTTGTTGCCAAGAAGGCTAACAGCCTTTTGGGCTGTATAAGTAGGGGCATTGCCAGCAGATCAAGGAACGTGATCGTTCCCCTTTATTCAACATTGGTGAGGCCTCATTTGGAATACTGTGTCCAGTTTTGGGCCCCACACTACAAGAAGGATGTGGAAAAATTGGAAAGAGTCCAGCGGAGGGCAACAAAAATGATTAGGGGTCTGGAGCACATGACTTATGAGGAGAGGCTGAGGGAACTGGGATTGTTTAGTCTCCAGAAGAGAAGAATGAGGGAGGATTTGATAGCTGCTTTCAACTACCTGAGGGGGGGTTCCAAAGAGGATGGAGCTCGGCTGTTTTCAGTGGTGGCAGATGACAGAACAAGGAGCAATGGTCTCAAGTTGCAGTCGGGGAGGTCTAGGTTGGATATTAGGAAACACTATTTCACTAGGAGGGTGGTGAAGCACTGGAATGCGTTACCTAGGGAGGTGGTGGAGTCTCCTTCTTTGGAGGTTTTTAAGGCCCGGCTTGACAAAGCCCTGGCTGGGATGATTTAGTTGGGAATTGGTCCTGCTTTGAGCAGGGGGTTGGACTAGATGACCTCCTGAGGTCCCTTCCAACCCTGATATTCTATGATTCTATGATTCTATGAACAGTCGGTCTGTTTCTAATAGACACCCTGTATTAGAATGAATACAGTCTATTTAAGCATGAAGATGCAGAAACAAGCAATTCAGGAAGAACTCCCTAATACAGTAAAAGCTTTGTTATCTGGCATGTTATCTGGCATGTTGGATGATTCAGAAGGCACTTCAGGATCTTGCAGTGCCTCAGGGTCATCATTATCAACATCAATTATCATTGTAGATGTAGGAGGTGTAGGAGATTGGGCTGAATCTGTAATGATCCTATGACACACCCTGGAAGCTGCTTTTTGGAATAAATCCCTGATATCAACTTGCTTACTTGTCCTCTGCCTCTTTTGCATAAAAGTAGAGTGCAGAATGTGCAATTGCATAACCTCCTGGGCAGTATACTAGTCCCAGTTACTAGATTGAAGATTTGTATTGGGAGATATCAGAAATGCTGGTTAATAGAGCTTTCCAGTTGATAAAGTGCCGGATAACACAGCTTTTACTGTAGTAAATTGTAGTGAAAGTGACATCACTTAGGATATTTAAAACTAGACTAGACAAAGCTCTAGTAAAAGTACAATATGCCTTGGACTAGCATAGAGATGAACTATGTGTTTTTAATTAGTCTTTTCTATCTTAGGCTCTTACTATTCTCTGATCCATCTTAGGCCTGGTCTACACTAGGAGTTTATATCGAATTTAGCGCCGTTACATCGAATTAACCCCGCACCCGTCCACACCACGAAGCTATTTAGTTCGACATAGAGCTCTCTTAAATTCGACTTCTGTACTCCTCGAAAACGAGAGGAGTAGCGCTAAATTCGAAATGGCAATATCGAATTAGGCTAGGTGTGGATGGAAATCGACGGTAATAGCTCCGGGAGCTATCCCACAGTGCACCACTCTGTTGACGCTCTGGACAGCACTTCGAGCTCGGATGCTCTGACCAGCCACACAGGAAAAGCCCCGGGAAAATTTGAATTCCTTTTCCTGTCTGGGCAGTTTGAATCTCATTTTCTGTTTGGACAGCGTGGAGAGCTCAGCAGCACTGGCAACGATGCAGAGCTCTCCAGCAGAGATGGCCGTGCAATCTAATAGAAAGAGGGCCCCAGCATGGACTGATCGGGAAGTCTTGGATCTCATTGCTGTGTGGGGCGATGAGTCCGTGCTTTCAGAGCTGCGCTCCAAAAGAAGGAATGCAAAGATCTACGAGAAGATCTCTAAAGCCATGGCAGAGAGAGGATACAGCCGGGATGCAACGCAGTGCCGCGTGAAAATCAAGGAGCTGAGACAAGGCTACCACAAAACCAAAGAGGCAAACCGACGCTCCGGATCCCAGCCCCACACATCACGTTTCTACGAGGCACTGCATTCCATCCTAGGTGCGGCCGCCACCACTACCCCACCACTGACCGTGGACTCCGAGGATGGGATATTGTCCACGGCCGGTTCCTCGTCGGAAATGTTAGGTGACGGGGAAGATGAGGAAGGAGATGAGGAGGACGAGGCAGTCGACAGCGCTTGCACCGCTGATTTCCCCGACAGCCAGGAGCTCTTCATCACCCTTACCGAGATCCCCTACCAACCGTCCACAGCCCTTACCCCGGACACCGAATCAGGGGAAGGATCAAGCAGTGAGTGCTTTAAACATCTAAACATTTCATTTTAACATAACTGGAATATTTATATTGTTAAGAATGGGCTTTTCATTCACTCATTTAAACATAGAAACTTTTATTTATAACAAAACAGGAATATTAACGATATTTGTAATTTGTTGTTCATGATTTAGTTGGCTTAGTCAACTATTTAGTCCTAACTATGTATAGAAAATCAAATAATGTCCGGATATTCATGATTAGGCCACCACAGGACGCTCCACTCTGTAGTCCCTTATGCTGCACTTAAATGAAAAGACGGTCGATGTGCCCGGGAATGGACAGAGAGTCCTCCTGGGATAGCTCGGCATAGCTCTCCTGGAGGTACCGCTCAAGCATGCGCATGAGGTTCCGCGGCAGGGCGATCTTGTTCGGTCCCCCGTGGTAACACACGTTCCCACGCCATGAGTCCATCAGGTAGTCCGGGATCAGTGCTCGGCACAGCATGGCGGCATACGGCCCTGGCCTCTGCATGGTCTCACGAAGCATCCTTCCCCTCTCTGTCTCCGAGATCCTCATCAGTGTAATATCACACATGACGCCCTGCTTTAAATTAGGGAGGGGAATGTTAGTATTGGGACTGCTTTACAGCCACGCGGTGGAGGCGGCAGAGGGGCAGCATACAGGGAGCTTTCCCGGGGACAGCCGTGAGGTGGTGGGACAGGGGCAGAGCTCATGCTTCTCTGATTGCTGCCAGCAGAGAGTGGCCTTGCATTCAGTGCGAAAGGAGCCCAGTGCTACTATTACATTTTTAAGCTGCAACAAGTGTACGGCTTACCATGTTTTCCAGCAACAGAAGTAGAGGTGTCCTGCAACGCTTCTCTGATCGCAACTGCAGGACCCCAGGCAGTCAAGGCGAGGGCCGAAAATTCGACCTTGTCCTGAGTGCGCATGTGAAAGGTCCAGTGCATGGTGTTGTTCACAGAGAAAGACTATGTTCTTTGTTAGCAACTTCATTTATCTGTCTCAGGAATTTACTCCCTTTTCCCCATTCCCACAGACACATCTGCGACTGTCTCCCAACCCAGCCTGGCATCACACTCCCAGAGGCTAGCGCAGATTAGGAGAAGGAAGAGAAAGACGCGTGAAGACATGTTTTATGAACTTATGGAGTGCTCATGAGAGCAGGCAGCCCAGACGACACAGTGGAGGGAGAACTTGTCACAAATGCACAGAGCAGTCATGGAACGGGAGGAGAGGTGGCGCCAGGAGGACCAGCAGGCTACTCAAACCCTGCTTGGACTAATGAGGGAGCAAACGGAGACGCTCCGGCGCCTAGTGGATGTTCTGCAAGACCGGAGGCAGGAGGACAGAGCCCTGCTGCTGTCTATCTCTAACCGCTCTCCCCCGCCACCAAGTCCCACACCCCCCTCACCAAAAGTACAAAGAAGGAGGGGCGGCAAGGGCCGTTAAAACTTTCAGTCGGCCCCTGCACACTGCTGCAGCAATGGAAGGCTCTCGTTCCAAAGTTTGAAAGGTCCTTTCCTACCCATCTCACAATAGCCCACGTCCAAGTTTCCTCCCCCCCTTTTCATGTGCGGTTCATAATAAAACATCTGTTTCTGTTAAGTACTGTTTCCGAGAGTGTCTTTTAGAGGGGATTCTGTCTGAAGGGGGGGAAGGGGTTTGTTACTTGGACAGGACAGTCACCTGTAGCAGGCTACAGAGGCGGGGGCAGGTCCAGCATCAGGACACATACACAGTACAGTCACCAGTTACCCTGGTCAGTCTGGGAGGCGGTTTTCATGTTCTCCATCTCCCCTTGAGACGGCCAAAAGCACACTCCACCACCATTCTGCACTTGCTGAGCCGGTAGTTGAATAGTTCTTTCCCTGAGTCCAGTGCGCCAGTGTAGGGCTTCATGAGCCAGGGCATTAGTGGGTATGCAGGGTCCCCGAGGATGACTGTAGGCATCTCCACATCCCCAACAGTTACTTTGTGGTCCGGGAAGTAAAGACCTTCCTGCAGCCGTCTACACAGACCAGAGTTCCTGAACACCCTAGCGTCATGAACCTTGCCAGGCCATCCAACGTAGATATTGGTAAAACGTCCCCGATGGTCCACCAGTGCTTGCAGCACCATGGAAAAGTACCCCTTTCTGTTGATGTACTGGCTGGCCTGGTGGTCCGGTGCCAGGATAGGGATGTGAGTCCCATCTATAGCCCCACCGCAGTTTGGGAATCCCATCTCGGCAAAGCCATCTCTGATGAGCTCCACGTTTCCCAGGGTCACTACCTTAGATAGCAGTAGCTTGACGATTGCCCTGGCTACTTGCATAACAGCAACCCCCACGGTAGACTTGCCCACACCAAAGTGGTTAGCGACGGACCGGTAGCTGTCTGGCGTTGCGAGCTTCCAGAGGGCTATGGCCACTCGCTTCTGGACAGTCAGGGCTGCCCGCATCCGGGTGTCCTTTAGTTTCAGGGCAGGGGACAGCAACTCACACAGTTCGAGGAAAGTCCCCTTCCGCAAGTTGCGCAGCCACTGGGATTCATCCCAGACCTGCAGCACTATGCGGTCCCACCAGTCCGTGCTTGTTTCACGGGCCCAGAATCGCCGTTCAACAGTATCAACAAGACCCAGTGACAGCGAGATGTCCTGGGCGCTGGGTCTCATGTTCTCAGAGAGGTCGGAGCTAGTGTCCGACTTCATGCTGTCACGGTGGTGCCGTAGCCTCCTCTCATGATTGATCTGCAGCTGCCTCTGGTACAGGTGGAGGAGAAGCTGCGAGGCGTTGAGAACTGCCACAACTGCAGCGATGGTCGCAGCGGGATCCATGCTCGCACTGCTGTGGCGTCCGCGCTGTCAGTAATCAGAAAAGCGCGCGAACTGATTTCCCGCCGGCGCTTTCAGGGAGGGAGGGAGGGAGGGCGTGAGTGACGGACGGATGACGACAGGCGCCCAAAAGCACCCTCGACACATTTTTTTACCCAGAAGGCATTTGGGGCTCGACCCAGAATTCCAATGGGCAGCGGGGACTGCGGGAACTGTGGGATAGCTGCCCACAGTGCACCGCTTCCAATGTCGACGCTTGCCCCGTTAGTGTGGACTCACAAAGTCTCACAAAGTCGAATTACTGTCCTTAGTGTGGACACACACGTTCGACTTAGTAATATCGATTCCACATAGTTGAATTAACTAAAATCGAAGTACTCTCGTAGTGTAGACAAGGCCTTAGATCTATACACCCATCATCATGTGCTCTAATGCACAAAGGACGAGGGGCAAGAACAAGAATATGGATAGGGAAGCAGTGTGCAAAGGTGTACAAAGGACAATGAGGTAGATCAAAATGCTTTGATATCACAGTATCTGAATGTCTTTGTCTAGGTATTTATGTTATGCTTTTCATTGTATTTTGTCAACACAGAATGACAGTGACAAAATTAGGGCTGGGTGAGCTAATTTTGCCAGTTTTGAAATATACATAAACATCCTGGGTTCATAGATTCCAAGGCCAGAAAGAATCATCATGATCATCTAGTGTGACCTTCTGTGTAATGCAGGCCTTCATTAGCTCTTTTGGCCATAGCATTTATTGGGAGCTCATGTGCAGACGATTATCCACCATGACCCCCAAATCTTTGGTTTGATAGTTTTCTTGAACTCAATTGTTACTTGGTTCAAATTCTGCTTAGAGGTGACTGAAAAATGGACCTGAGAAGGGTCTGAATTTTGGAGATCTGTACAGAAGTGAAGCACTTGGGCTATTTCAGGACTTGACATATGGAACTGGGGCACAGGTGGTCTGGCCTAGCGGTCACTGCTGAGCTGAGTTTGCTCACCAGGGACAGTAGTTGCTGGGCAGGAGTTGGAGGAATTGCAAGAGCCAGGTTCTGTAAGCAAGAGTCAAGGTCAGAGTCAGGCTGGAGTCGGAGATCAAGTAAAGTCTGGCATTGCTGCAGGCCAAAGTCTGTTGTGATTGCCCAGACACCTTCCTCTGGCAAACCCTAGGGTTAAATAGGATGCTTGGCCAACCAGAGGGCCGCAGGGTATCATCACTCTGGATTTCTTGGTTGATAGGTCCTCTGGCACCTTCTTTTCACAGTGCATGCTAGGTGTACCCCTGGGTGGCCTCCCAGTGGCACTGTGGGAATACCAGCAGTCTAAGGCTCAGCAGACTTGTGTTCTAGTCCCCAGCTCATTACCCCTGTACAATATGTGTATTGTCCTTCCTTACAGGTATTAATGGGCAATAGTTCTGTGTAGTTGCAGAGGAATGATCTTTGCTCTTAAAACTGCATGTTGGAGCCTTCATGATGCTGAGCTCTGTGGTGTATAGGGGGCATGACCCCAGGGAGGCTCTCAAAACATTGTTCACCTCATGCTGCAGAAGTGCTAACAGGTCCACTAAAAGCAGAGCCCTCCACTTCTGTGATGGAATTTGCTCCAGAGCCCCCAGAAGGCTCATATATTGCATAGCCCCTTTTAAGCCTTCTATTAATGTCGTGAGAAGAATAGAGGGGCTTTGTGTGGGCCCTCTGTGCTATGATGAATTTCACCCTTTCTGAGATGGGGAGAGGATTTGGGACATAGGGCAGGTATGAATAAAAGCACTACTACTTTTAGCAGCCTGTTAGGAATTCTATCCTTTTACTTCCTTCCTTCCTTATAATTTTTCCCTGTGACAAACTCATTGGGGTTACTGTAGTTTGTGATGTGTTTGATGGCCTTTCATAATTGCTTGAAGCATGTGCTGTAGTACTGAGGTGGTTCTGAGGGGGCTTAGTAGTGGCTTTTTTTTAGTGCAGATGTAATAGGAGAAGATCTTGTTTTAACAATTTTGGAATCAGTTAGTGTATGAGAGGACGAGATGTATGATAAGTTAGCAGAAGAAAAGAAAATAATTGTGACAGGCATCATAGTTTAAATAATGTAACATCAGTTTTCCTTTAAACCCCATTATATATAATAAAACTTCTGTTGTGCTAGCACCAAAAAATTGATTTCTGTTGTCCTACAAAGTATGGAAGTCAAGAGCATTTCTTGGTTGAAGTGGGCCCTAAAAAGTTGCTAACATCTCTAACATAGTGGGGATATTATTCTTCTATTATGAGTCCTTTTGCTCTTCTTGACCAGGATGTTAGAACAATCAAAGACGAGAACGCCTCATGGTGACAGAGTAGGTTTTACACTGAACCTAGTGTGTATGGGACTTTGGGAGTTCATTTGAGGGTTTTGGGATACCCATACCGGGTAAGTGTGATCAATTTAACTCATAGTTAGCTACCTAACTATTGTCTCTCAGAAGTTGGTGCAGTGTCTTCTGTCTCTTTGGCTCATCTATTAGGACTGGTAACGCATACTTTGTCCTCAGCGTGTGCTGTTGCACTGTGCTTTCAGTTGGCACCCTTTACTGTTGCTGCCTCTCATCTGAATGCCTGTAGAATCAAATCCACGTGTACTTCTGCAAGACACCCCAAGTGGATGGGGAGGAAAAGGCATGGCCATGGACTTCAACACACACACACACATGCATACTGGTCATTTGAGCTACCTGGAGCACAGTAGGAATGCGCAGAAACCCTCTGAATGGATGCAGAAGCACACATATTTCTCTTGCATGCTGGAGAATTCCAGGAGGAAATTGTCTTCTGATGCTTCCTTGGAACAGTGGAGATCCACATTACCCCTAGTATGGGACTGTGCTTTAATGACACCGTTGAGCTGTACTGAATTTGCATGCTTTCAAAGGGCATGATACCCTCCTCCCCCTCTTCTATATCCTTTTCATGTGGTGTTTACTACTGTGCACTTTTTTGTGCAACTGGGGATAATGAGGCCCTTTGGCTTTAACTTTCTCCCCTAGAGCCACATGCTTATGAGAACTTTCAGTTCACCTACAAGCATATTTTCAAAATCCAGCAACATACTGCACTGTGCAGTATTAACAGTATTCTGCTCAGACAACTTGTTATGTAAGATAACTGAATTTGTAATTAACAGAATCAAGTACACCATGGGTGAAATCCTGGCCCTATTGAAGTGAATGAGAATTTTCCAATTGACTTCACTGGGGCTTGGATTTCACCCCATGGCTTTAAAACTGCCATCTGATATTGTACATGCTCCACCATGCACAAATACTGCACCCTTTGGGCTCGACACTGATATGCAATAAACTGATATGTAAGAATCAACATTTGTATGAAATGCTTTTGAAAGATATAAAACAGCACACACCTTCAGATCTGATATATGAAGCAGTCTCTTAAAATAGTGCCTAAGATTCATTAGGTTACGCTAAATCCATGAAACATTTCAGTGGCATTACATATCTCATTCCCCTCCAGCGTTGGAGAGCTGGCAACAGAACTATTCTAGGGAGTATCTGCCTCAAATGCCAGCAATTCATTTAAAAGTTTTGTAGTTATAAACCACAGTAGAGTGCTTTGAACATATAATAATATTTTTATAACTCATAATGTTTGCTTGCTTGAGAGACCAGTCATTAGCACTAAAGTATTTCCAAAGATGTAGCTGCCATAGAACCTGTTTTTAAAAACAAAATCAAAGAGATATGAAGATTTATAGTTTATAGGCCAGATTCTAATCTCAGTTAAACAGCTGTAAATCCAGAGTAGGTTAATATGTATTTACATTTAACAGATGAGAAGGCCTGATTCTCAATTGGTGTACATCAGAATAGTTCCATGGAAGCCAATGCAGCTACATTAATTTATACAATTTAAGAATTTGGTCTTCTGAGAATTTGGCTACATTTCTTTAATAAGTAATATGTATCTACTATAGCTACATGAATTACCTCACCACATAAAATAACTATTGGATATCAAATATAATATTCTGCACTACTGTTTGACTAGAACTACTCTTAGAAAGCTACAGTGTATAGCAGAGGTGAAGAAAGTTTGGCAAACAAGGACTAATCTGAAAACCATAAGTTTATTTCTCTGTTTACCTATTAGGTCTCCATGTGGCTCATCTTGCTTAAAGATGAGTTTATATGAGCTCTTGAGCTAGATCAAAAAGAGGGTCACCAGGAAATCATCACTGGTTTAGTGCCACTTGGAATCTATCAGAAGAAGCAGCAGTGATATTGGAATAAGCACTTGATTAGGCTGAATTTTTCTATGAAATATTTGTGTGAATTAGGCTAATAACAGCTGGGTGTTAGAATATGTTGAAAAGAGAAAGGTGGCAAAAGAAGAAAGTGATGTTTTTATTTATTAGGAAAATAGTTAAAGTCATGGTAATTTCAGATAGTTGGTGGGGCACTAAGCAGAGAACTTGCCCAGGAATGAACAGCAGGAACTTCCTGTTTATTTTCAGTTTACTATAGATTGTAAACTCTTCTTTGCAAGGAATCCATCTCTATCTGTATAGTAAAATGCCATGTGTATTTAAGGTACTATAATAAATACTAATAGTATACATTTTCATAATTCATGTTATTGTGGAAAGAGATGAGAAGTTTTGGGTTTCTCAGATCATGAGAATATTGGAATATTAATAATAAAAGTGTCTCTCATTTGGATAGGTAATTCAGCATAGCTAAGATTAATTTTACCTATAGAAGAGTATTTTTTTGGCTGTTGTCACTGAACATGTGGCTTGCAATATGGAATTCAGATATTCAAGGGGCTTCATGTTTTGTCTCCTCATTGAGCTCCACTTCAACTCACTTTTATGACTCAGAGTGTAATCTGCCCCTCTCTGGGTAATGTTGTTTTAGTATAAGAAATTTATACTGGATGTTAAGGTGGTGAACTATACTCACCCTTTCACTTAATGAGAAGCCCACCCAGGGCTGAATTTAATTCAATATATTAAAGCAAAGTTTCCTCTGTATTAAAGTTCATTTTACACAGAAAGCCTCAAAATTAGATATTTACACTCATTTGCAGCCAAATTTTCAAAATGGCCATTGATCCTGGACACCCTAGTTTTTGAGATCCCAATTTGAGACATGTTAAGATATTTCAAGATGTGCACCCAAAATAAGTAACCACGTTTGAAAACTTTGGCCATAATACTCTATTATCATGGAGATTGGATGCTTCATAAATAGGAGGAAGATATACCTAATCTAATCTTTAATGCTTAGGTTTTACTTCAGTTTTACAGCTGCCCAGCAGTATGTTGCAGAGAG
This sequence comes from Emys orbicularis, assembly GCF_028017835.1. Classification (NCBI taxonomy): domain Eukaryota; kingdom Metazoa; phylum Chordata; order Testudines; family Emydidae; genus Emys; species Emys orbicularis. The sequence goes on along the minus strand of NC_088683.1, from coordinate 70,507,926 downwards.
TAGAGGTTCACTTTTTTCCAATGAGTTTCTTCAGAAAGGCCTCCTAGTAAAGTAGGAATTCTCAGTGGTTATTTCTTGAATATGCATCTGGTAGGCAGAATCAAGTGTGTTCAGTTTTCACTACATTCTTTTTAGATCCAGAAGTTTGGGGTGACTTTTATCTTAAAGAGCTACTCAACCTGATGGGTTTTTCCAAGTTCTTTCAGCTCTAATATTGCTGTCTGACAACTTATAGCAGAGGATTTGTTACTCAAGGCATAGGGACTTTTGCAGTGGTTTCATTACATTTGATATGTTAGACCATTAATGAATATTTGTTTCTGGTATCTGGCAGGACTAGTAACTATCAAGTTTGGAATTGTAAACATCCAGAGAAAATTCTGTAAATACGGTATCTATAACACTTTTTAAATATCAAGCACTTAGTACATTTTACTATTTGTGTCCAATTAAGAGTTACTGGCTTTAATTATTTCAGAACCATTAAAATCATTTGCAATAGATATTAGAAAGATACAAATTATACGGTCAATACTTCTGAAATTGATCACCTCTGGCTTTTCCAATGAATGGTACAATCTATATATTTCTCTTTATATTTGTGACGAAGTGGGGATTTTCCCTTGTCATGTTGTATGTGAGTCTTACTGTTTTTCATGAATGCTGTGTGTGCCTCAGTTTTCCTGTGTATTGCATCAATGTCTAGGTGGTGGGAATAAGCATGTGTGACTTTTGTGGGGGCTGATCCAGCTGCTTGCATGGATGCTATGGCCGCCCCTTCGTAACCTGAGACCCAGGAGGAGAATGGGACCAGGTGACTCTTGGCCCAGGAAGTGAGACAAAGGCCAGAGGAGGAGCAACAGGCAGGGCAGGGTCCAGGCAGCTGGAAGCGAGTCAATCTCTGCTGGCTTGGGGAGCAGGGGGAGGACCAGAGCCCTGGCTCTTGGCTCCCCTCCCCCCAAGATGGACTTGGCTGAAAGTCACTGATTTCTGTGCTGACAAGTTCTGTTCTACGCTGTGTTCCTGTCGACTAATAAACCTTCTGCTTTACTGGCTGGCTGAGAGTCATGTCTGACTGGGGAGTTGCCCAGGCGGACTCGCTGAGGGAAGTGCACAGCGTGAAAAGGGATGCTGAATGCTCTGAGGTCAGACCCAGGAAGGTCAAAGCTGTGTAAGCTTCTTGCCCTGGAGACAGTATGCTCAGAGAGAGGAGGCATGCTCACCCAGAGTCCTGACTAGCTTCATATGGAGTAGTTCCAGAGCAATGCCCCGGTGACCCCGTGACAATATTAGCCAACTAATATTGGGACTGCTCCCGTGAGCAAAGTCAAGCACATATGTAAGGGCTGGTCCACACTAACCCCCCAGTTCGAACTAAGATACACAACTTCAGCTACGTAAATAACGTAGCTGAAGTCGAAGTATCTTAGTTCGAACTACAAGGTACTTACCATGGGTCCACACGCGGCAGGCAGGCTCCCCCGTTGACTCCGCGTACTCCTCTCGCGGAGCAGGAGTATCGGTGTCGATGGCGAGCACTTCCAGGATCGATTTATCGCGTCTAGACAAGACGCGATAAATCGATCCCAGAAGATCGAGTGCTTACCGCCGAACCCGGAGGTAAGTATAGACGTACCCTAAGTGTAGGACTAGAACCTAAAGTTATATGTATCATCTCGAGGCATTATTTTGACTTTTTCAGTGGTCACAGACAAAAAGAAATATGAGGCAACAGGTTAATTTAAAGGGTTCTGGTTGTATCTAAAAGGTGGTCTCCATCAGAAAAGTTAGACTAATTCCCAAATCATTTTCTCTGATTATCAGTTGTGGGTATGCATTTTGCTTATTATATTGCCAAAAGCTCCTGAGAGAGATGTAAAGTGTTAAATATATGTTGGGAATTTTTACTTGCATACGTAAATACAGAAGTGGATGGGATTTTTTTTAGCACTAATTTTTTACCTTGCCTTTTCCATCTTCATCTTACTGATTTGAATAAGGAAGAAAAGGAGGTAAAGCTAAAAGCATGGGCTCCCTCTGCTGGCTGCTAGTGTTGCTTTGAGTCCCTCTGTCAGTGAATTAGCAGGGATGCTAAACAATATTAAGATTGAGAAGACAGGACTGCAGCCTGCTTTTAACGGTAATATTATGGGACAAAATGTAATGTGGGTGTTGAAAATAGGTTTAATCTTACTTTTAAAATATTTTTGCTACGTATCGATTTGCTCTTGAAATAGTGGAGATGATGATGTAGTACCATCTTACATGAGTGGTGTTGCAGCAGAACAATCATACACGGAAGGAAGATGCTAGGCAGGACCAAGTTTTCCCCAATGTTCATCACCCTCTGCAATTTAAGGAAAGTGATACCATCACTTGATTATAATGCATGATGCATGAGGATAGGAATAAAATTCAAAATTATCTGGACAAACCGGAGAAATGGTCTGAAGTAAATAGGATGAAATTCAATAAGGACAAATGCAAAGTACTCCATTTAGGAAGGAACAATCAGTTGCACACATACAAAATGGGAAATGACTGCCTAGGAAGGAGTACTGCAGAAAGGGATCTGGGGGTCATAGTGGACCACAAGCTAAACATGAGTCAACTGTGTAACGCTGTTGCAAAAAAAGCGAACATCCTTCTGGGATGTATTAGCAGCAGTGTTGTAAGTAAGACATGAGAAGTAATTCTTCTGCTCTACTCCGCGCTGATTAGGCCTCAACTGGAGTATTGTGTCCAGTTCTGGGTGCAACATTTCAGGAAGGATGTGGACAAATTGGAGAGAGTCCAGAGAAGAGCGACAAAAATGATTAAAGGTCTAGAAAACATGACTTATGAGGAAAGATTGAAAAAATTGGGCTTGTTTAGTCTGGAAAAGAGAAGACTGAGAGAGGACATGATAACAGTTTTCAAGTATGTAAAAGGTTCTTACAAGGAGGAGGAAGAAAAAATATTGTTTTTCTTAACCTCTGAGGATGGGACAAGAAGCAATGGGCTTAAATTGCAGCAAAGGAGGTTTAGGTTGGACATTAGGAAAAACTTCCTAACTGTCAGGGTGGTTAAGCACTGGAATAAATTGCCTAGGGAGGTTTTGGAATCTCCATCATTGGAGATTTTTAAGAGCAGGTTAGACAAACACGTGTCAGGAATGGTCTAGATAATACTTAGTCCTGCCTTGAGTGCAGGTGACTGGACTAGATGACCTCTCAAGGTCCCTTCCAGTTCTATGATTCTATGATTCTTGCTTAAATCTCAAAAGAAAAGTGAGTTCCCCACTCTGGCCACCTCCAAGATCTCTGGGGAAAATGCTCTAGGAAAAAATTCCTTCAAGACCCCAATGTAGTAGTTAGTTTCAACTTGTGCATACAAATAAGAATTCACTCTAATTCAGCATCTTGTCATATTTATACCCTGAGATACTATTGATGTCCAATCATAAAACGGTGGTTGCATGGATCCATTTCTTCCTTCTCCACACCCAGCAAACCTTTGCAAGGAGAAAAGTATAGGACAGACTAAAGTGTGAGGCTAGCTAGCTCCGTGGCCCCAGTGGAAACAGCCAAAGGCCAAGTCTACTGCACCTGCTAATGTCTGGCAGCAGATGCTTGAGGAAACCACACACAACTCACTTCAAAAGCAAGAATAACAGGGATCGGCAACCTTTGGCACGTGACCTGCCAGGGTAAGCCCGTTGGCGGGCTGGGCCGGTTTGTTTACCTGCCGCGTCTGCAGGTTCGGCCAATCATGGTTCCCACTGGCCGCGGTTCGCCGTTCCAGGCCAATGGGGGCTGTGAGAAGCCGCGGCCAGCACATCTCTCGGCCCACGTCGCTTCCCGCAGCCCCCATTGGCCTGGAACGGCAAACCGCGGCCAGTGGGAACCGCGATTGGCCGAACCTGCAGACACATCAGGTAAACAAACTGGCCTGGCCCGCCAGGGGCCTTACCCTGGCAAGCCATGTGTCGAAGGTTGCTGATCCTTGAATAAAGAGTGCTATGTCCCCCTCAGCACTCGGTGATCAACTGGCAATGCCTTACATGCCTACAGAATGAAGAAAAGGGTGTGTGTGTGTGTGTGTGTGTGTGTGTGTGTGTAAAGCACTATACTTGTTCACACATTGTGGGTCACGGTTACCAGAGGCCACTACTCTCCCTCCCATGCAGGTGAGAGGGGAACAGTTGGACAGAGGCAGAGAGTGAGTGGAGATGTGACTCCATCCCCAGGCTCCCACAGATATTTTCGAGCACAGCTAAATAGGCATTGAAAGGGGAAGTAAGCTGTACCAGACTAAAGGTTGACATGGCTTTTTTTCTCACCCCCATCCCCTCCCTACCTCCCGAGAAGGGGGAACTGGGAGTGAAGTGTGACTCTCTGTTCGTGAACAGATTCTAGGTGACACTGAAACTCAATTCACATCTGAAGAGTTTCAGTGATTAGTGAAAAGAAATGGTATCAAACACATCACATCAGCTCCTCACTGCAATGTCCTGGGTTTTGAACCCAGGCCTGGGAGTCCCTAGAGGGGTGCTGTATCCTAGCCTCCATCCAACATCTACTAAAACCTGGTAGGCTGAGAATCTACTAGGACTATAGCCTCAGCCAAGGCACAACCCACAGGAGCCTTGATTGGTGGTTCACCTGGCTCCACTGATTAGTCCAGCTATGCTATTTAAACCAGAAGGAGGCACAAGAAGTTTTTCTGAGTAACAAGGTGATTTTCTGTTGTGGCTGTATTGGATTGTGCTTGTACCTGCCACCTGCATGTAACACTGTTCCTGATTCCTGCTCTGCTCCTGCACCCAACACTGTTCCTAATTCCTGCCTCAGCTCCTGTTCCCACCATGCTCCTCCTCCAGGCTTAATCCTTGCTTCTCCTCCAGTCACTGCCCTTATGCCTTGCCTCTGATCCTCAGTTACCAGTCCTGGCTCTGACCCTAGCCTCCAACTTTTGACTCTGGCTTGACCCTTGGCTCTGGCATTTGGTATCTGACCTTGGCTCTGACTTTCAGCTTCAATTCCTGGCTCTGGTTTCACCCTTGGCTCTGGTAACTGGCAGTTGACTCTGGTGCTGACCCTTGGCTTTGTTCCCTAACCTGGATGCCTGCTCCATCCACTAGACCTGACTCCTGCTCTGACTGCTAGACCAGACCACCTGCATCCTGGTCCATAACACTCATCATCTTGCCACAAATGGATTAATGGAAAGGCTTATCCAGACATTCAAGCAAGCGATTTGCGCTATGGTAGCTCACAGCACAAGGTAGCAATTTTTCTTTTGGCTGTACATGTTACTACATATCAGACATAAGTAATGTTTATGGGATGTAATTTAATGTCAAATCTGGCCTTGTTAAAGCCCAATCTGCAGAAGGATTTTCTTAAGAAACAGTGCAATCAAATAACCACAAATAGTAATTCTTGACTGCACAGTTTTCAAGGGAAGAAAAGTCTTAGTAAGAGACTAGTGGCCCACACTGTCTTCTGTATTTCAAAAGCCACTAGAACCCTGCCAGAGCAGCTGTGTTCATATGTAGCTAGATGTTTCATGTGATACATGTTTAGTTATTTGGCCCCTATTGTGTCCAGGGGGTTCCTTCATATTACACATGTTGTGTAAAAAGCAAAAGGCACAACCACTGTTATAAAGTGAATTATCATGTACCTCTGCTCAACTCACCTGTACTCTGCTCTCTAAAGCAATAGTGCCCAAACTTTTCCTGTTGCACCCCTTCTTACTAGTAATGGATTCTGTCCGTGTCCCCCTCCATTACTGCACAGCCTAAATTTCCTCAGCAGAGGAGCTTGGGCTGAAGGTGGAGCAGGGGATGGGGAAGGAGCTAGGGCTAGAGGTAGAGCTGGCCTGGGAGCAGAGAGAGAATGAGGGCAGAGCCAGGCTGGGGCTGGAGCCGGAGCCAGAGCTGGGCTGGGGACAGAGCAGGGCTGGGTGGTGCTCCCTGCCCAGGGCCGGCTCCAGGCACCAGCTTAACAAGCAGGTGCTTGGGGCGGCCAAGGGAGAGGGGCGGCACCAGCGGCAATTCGGGAGCGAAGGACCTGCCGCTGAACTGCTGCCGCCGCCGATCACAGCTTTTTTTTTTTTTTTTTCCAATTGCTGTCGCCGATCGCGATCGCGGCTTTTTTTTTTTTTTTTTGCTTGGGGCGGCAGAAATGCTGGAGCCGGCCCTGTCCCTGCCCACCCCCCATGGGAACTGGCCGGAGTCCCACCCTGTGCTGTCCCCTTCCCCACCCCGGAACATTCCTCCATGCCCCACAGTTTGGGGACTACTGCTCTAAAGGCATTGACACCTGGATGGCTTTTAACTCTCTCTAAACTTCTGAGCAGCTTCAAATCTAAAGTGCAAACAAACAGAGCAAAACAGCTCACTAGATAAATGTTTGTCTCCTGTGCTCAGATTTGGAATTTTCTTCTCCCTCAGCCCTTTACACAGCTTTGAGGGGCAGGATGGATAATATTCAAATTTAAGGTGTAATGTCTCATGACCCTGCAGGGCTAGAAACAGGGAGCCAGTTTCTCTGCTGCTAAAACTCCACTAACTTGAATTGGGTTCAGATGGATTTCCACGAGGGCACAGGATCTGCCTGGGTGGAACTCACTGTAGGATGAGGCACTTTTGACTGTGTATGACAGAAAGACTTAATACCACTACTATAAGGCCTGATCTTCTAGTTCTTACTCTGACCTTATTCATTCAACATTTGAAATCAATGGGAGTTTTGACTGACTAAGGATTGAAGCCCCAATTCGGCAAAGCACTTAAGCATGTGTTTAAATGCTTTGCTGAATATGGATGGTTTGCTGCATCAGGACCTGAGTAAGGAAGAGAGGACTGGGTTCTACATCTGTACATCTTTTATTTCTCTGTACAGCTACAATCTGTGGCAGAGCAGATTATTCTGCTAATCTGAGTGTCTGAATTTTTAAAAAGTGAGTATAAAAATATCCAGAGGATTTCCAGTGCTGTGTGAGTATTAGCCCATTCGATCCTATCATACAGTAAATAAAATTAAAGTGTTTTCCTTTTTAATCTTCTACGTATTTCCTGTGAAAATCTTGTGGGAGCCATATATTTATTAAACATCTATGTGTATTTTATGAAAGTTAAAATTTGTAATTATTTTTCTTTTCAATGTCTCTCTGTTTTATACAAATTCTAATATTTTTGGAAACAAGTTTGTCATAGTAAATATTGTGGGAGAGCGTCTGTGTAAAGATACGGCATCTGAGGTCTGTGACTTGTGCCCTTACACTCATTGTGAAGATCAGTGATACTCAGACTGAGCCTTGAGAGCCGCAAGTGGCTCTTTAATGTGTCTCCTGCGGCTCTTTGCAGCACATGATATTAAAACATAGTGTGATTTTAATTATCAACCACTCTAAGTTATTAACCAATCAGGATACATTAACTATGTTATTAACCAATTGTAGTTGATAAAATAATAATACTTGGTCAGTCATTTTGCTGTGAGAATAATTATATAGTAAATGAAACAATTAATTCACATTACTGTGGCTCTTTTGGGTAATGTTGATTGCTAATTTGGCTCCTGAACCAGTGAGGTATGAGTATTCTGATGAAGATATTCCAATTTGTCAATCTGGAATCCAGCAGGTGGGCCAGCATCTCTGGCTTTCTTAGGTTACTTCTGAGAGATCTTTTGAAGAAAAGACTGAAGGATCGGTTTTGGAGCTTGCAAGGGCACATTTTACACGTTAGCCGAGACCAAGGACAGGCAATCAATATCTGAGACCTCTTGGTCAAATTATTTAAATAGGAAGATAAAGAAAATCTTCTTACACTGTAGCAGTGTGGATAAAGTTACTTATTGGTAAAGTGATTGTATCATTACATATGTAAGTTGTGAAACACAGAAATGGCAGCTAGCATTTGGGACCATTAACTAGGAGATAATTCAAGATTTATTGAGGCTCATAGTACTCACTCAGATGAGAAAGAAAGATTGGGACAGGGCAGATGGGGGTTGGAGTCAGAGTCTATAACAGATGGGTACAGTGCCGAGACATGCAGCAAGAGTAGGATGGTTGACAAAAGTGCCACCTGAAAGTAATTGCATTTGGACTTGGACAGTATGATTAAAAAAGGATCTTTCCTGGAAAAAAAAAACCTATGCCAAATGGGCAGTTATTTTATGCATTTCATAAAATATGGATGTAATCTGGGTCCCATTAAAGTAAACAGCAAGCTCCCATTGACTTCAGTTGGAGCAGATTCAGGCCATGTAGTCTCAATTAGAGATAAGGATGAAATTACCAAAATAACTTCACTTTCGATCTACAACTGCCTTACAATGAGGTCTCTTGATGCACTGAATGAGGTACGCCACATGTTCCGATAGGCATGTGTGAAAGATGGATCTTGAAAGATCTGTTGTGGGGGGTACTTATCATTGTAGAAGTGGCGATATGTCTACAGATTTTGCAGGTCTGGTTTGAATTGCGGGCTCTGGTCTGTGAGGAGCTGGCTTCTGATGATGAACTTTTTGAGATTGGGAGGTTGTTTGAAAGCCAGAAAAGGGGAGTCAGGAAAGATTTGTTTCAGGACATGGTTCCCATCAAGTATGGGTTGTAATTGTTTGATACCCCATAGAGGTGCCAGCAGGTGGTAGGTACAGTCAGTTGGTCTGTGTTTTGTTTTTTCTTTTTCATACTGAAGCAGGTTCTCGGTCCATTCCACGATGCAAACTACTTCCCTGGTGGAGTGTCCTTGTTTGGTGAAGATGGTTTTAAGTGTGTTAAAGTGTGTGTCCCAGACCTTTTCCTCAGAGCATATTCTGTGGTATTTGAGTGCTTGGCTGTGGATAACAGGTTTCTTGGGGCATATGGGGTGGTTACTGGATTTGTGGAGGTAAATGTGCTGATCCTAGGGTTTCTTGTATATAGGCGTTTATAGAGTTTCATTGCTGAAGCTGATTGGAGTGTCCATTGTTGATGCTGGTGTGGGAGTGTTCTAGAGAGAGTTTGATGGAAGAGTGGTGGTTGTTGAAGTTGTGGTTGAAATCTGAGGGAACTTAGGTCACCTGTCTAGAGTATGAAAATATCATCAATGTATATTGGCTTCATGGTGAATTTTTCCAGAAACTTTTCCTTGAGGTGTCCCCTGAAGAGGTTAGCATATGGGGGAGCCATCCTAATACCTATGGCTGTTAAATGTAAAGTTATGTCTGAGGATGAAATGGATGAGTCTGATATGTTTGGGATGGATATCTGAGGTGTTGTCCATTGTTTAGATATCTGAGGCATGCAGTGATGCTGTCATGAATGGTGAAGTGAGGCATGTTGGTGTACAGGGAGATGACATCTGTAGTGACAGAAATGGTGTTCTGATGGAGGTTGTTAATGTTGTGGAGTTTTTGGAGGAAGTTAGTTGTGTCCTGAGAGAAATTGTCCCTTTGTGCAGTGAGTGGTTTGAGGATGGTTTTGATGAGTCCTGATATTACATCAGTAAGAGTTCCATGGCTTGGGTCTGCCTGGGTTCCCTTGTTTGTGTATCTTGAGAAGCATGTAGAACAGTGGTTCTCAAACTTTTATACTGGTGACTTCTTTCAAATAGCAAGCCTGAGTGTGACGCCCCCCCCCTATAAATTAAAAACACTTTTATGTATTTAACACCATTATAAATGCTGGATGCAAAGTGGCATTTGGGGTGGAGGCTGACATCTTGTGACCCCCCATGTAATAACCTCGTGACCCCCTGAGGGGTCCTGACCCCCAGTTTGAGAACCCCTGATGTAGAAGGTCCCTGGGGTGGGTTCATGGGGAATGCAGTTAATGTCTCTTGGACTTGTTTGGGGAAGAATTTGATATCCTTAAATTCCTGTGTGAATTTGTGGTGTGAGGTCTCTTTTGAGTTCTTTATAGGGCGTTGTCTTTTATCACACCACCTACTATCACCCATGGGCGATCATTTTCCCCAAGCTGATCACTCCATATTTGACCTCTTAGTTCTCATCCTCAAAAAAACCCTGCACAACACCTTCAAAAGACAAACCTGGGAAATTAAATTCATAATTCAGTTAGATGCTAAAAAATCACTCAGCAGAGATACTGGTTTTAAGGCTCATAACAATTGGTAACCCTCCTTTGTTCTATGGCTACAGAGGTGTTAATTGCCCACTTCATTTTAAGTGGTTTCCTGCAATATATGTCAACCCCTTATTTTAGCAATCTGTCCCACCCTATATTTAGCTGTGACACTGATTTCGTTTTTCTAGACTTGAAGAAGAGCTCTGTGAAGCTTGAAAGCTTGTTTCTTCCACCAACAGAAGTTGGTCCAATAAAAGATATTACAACACCCACCTTTTCTCTCACAATTTTATGGAGTTGTCTTTTGAATATAACTGCCCTATAAGGTACACCCTACTCCATGTATTCCCTCAGGACACCATCAGCTTGTATCTTGCTAACCCTCTTTCTCACTAGGGAACATTTCAGGACTGATTCTTCTGTCAAGCTGCACTTAAATCTCCCATTAAGTTCAAAGGAGTGCCACATGTGGAACTGATTAACTAAATGATAAGACCCTCATTAAATGATCTCCACTAAAGTTATCCAGCTCTTAAACTTTGTCCCTTGTTTTTGCACATAAATTTCTATGAAGGCAGATTTTGTCTGTAAATGGATGCAGTCAAATCGGTAGGTGATGCATATAGTTTACTTAACCAAAGTAAAAGTTTCACAAGCAGAATTTATTTTGGCTTATCTTTATCCTGACAGTATTACTGTCTTAAAAATATTTAAGCAAAAAGCACAATCTGCAGATCACACGAAAACATCAGGAACTTTACTAATACATCACAGAAATGGGGAATAAAACAATTAATTCATATTATTTCAACTGCTTATAATAACAGCTACATTAATAAAACAAGTATCAGGGGGTAGCCGTGTTAGTCTGTATCCACAAAAACAACTACATCTGAAAAACTGAGGTTTTTTACCCACGAAAGCTTATGCCCAAATAAATCTGTTAGTCTTTAAGGTGCCACCAGACTCCTTGTTGTTTTTATTAATAAAACAAGCCACTTTACATACTCCTTATTATATCCTAAATATGGGACCAGATTTTCATAAAACGAGGTCAAAGATCCAGACACACTTTTCTTTGTACCGTTGCAAGTTTGTTTTCTGCAACTGTATACAGAAATTGCTCATAATTTTTTATGTAAATAGAAATTTATAAAGTCTATTGAAGCCAATAGGCTCCCATTGACATCAGCAGTAAGCCCATCATCATATAAATACCTATTTTCTGTGTTGTATGTGTTTTACGAAACACCTAATTTGATGGTGTACTTACTGGTGTAAAAGTTAGGCACGTAAAATGTGTGTGGATATCGGTGTTCACCTTTTGTAAATCTGGCAAACAATGAAGAGAAAGAGGAGCAACGAAAGGCATTTTTTAATCTTTGTGATTGAAAGATGACAACACACAATTCATTTGTGACTTTACTGCATCATGCACTTTTGAGCATACAGTCATACAAAAGTCATGATTAAAAAGTGTATTGCTGTGCTCATAATTCTTTGCATCCATCTTGAAAATGAATCCCAACAGACACTCTGGTCAACCTATAACATAAATATGTAGACTTCGGCTCTCCACTGAACACCTTCAGATGTCAAGTCTAATGATCGTAACACTTCTATAAACTGAATTAAATCTTTATGTATGAACAGTTTTATTTTGCTCACATAAACATTGCTTGAGCCAGATTCTTGGCTGGTATAAATAAGTGTAGCTTCATTGAAGTCAATGGGTAAAGTCCTAGCTCCTCTGAACTCCGTGGGAAAGCTCCCCACTCCAGTGAGCTCTGGATTTCACCTATTAGCTTTATACCAATTAATATTCGCTGCAGAACTGACCCTGGGTCTTTATTTTTCCATCTGGAATAATTTTTTTCAGCTGACAGAAATAGACTAACATCAATTGCATATAATTTGATGAATCTTTCATAAAGTATTCAGAAATGAGTTTCTGCCTTAAAGCAGAGATGTTTGGTAAAAGAAATAAGATGACTAGTCCAAACATACTGAATATTTTAAAATATCCAGATAAATCAAATACTACTCAGATCTCAAGGAATGAGTTTGTTACAAGCAGGGCCGGCTCCAGGGTTTTGGTCGCCCCAAGCAGCCAAACAAAAAAAAAAACCAACCAACCAAACAAAAAAGCCGCGATCGTGATCTGCGGCGGCAATTCGGCAGGAGGTCCTTCGCTCTGAGCAGGAGTGAGGGACCGGCCGCCGAATTGCCACCGAACAGCTGGACGTGCCGCCCCTCTCCGAAGTGGCCGCCCCAAGCACCTGCTTGGTAAGCTGGTGCCTGGAGCCGGCCCTGGTTACAAGGACACTGTCTGTCTTTTTATGTAGACAAGGCTCCCTTCCAGAAAGTCAATTTGTTTAAATTGAATTCATAGCTTGAGCTGGGCAGGAAACAGTTTTTCCATCCCAGAAAAAAATTTGAGATTTCAGAAATTTTCCCCATTCCAAATCAGGATGAAAAGTGAAAATCTCAATTTTGTGAACCAACAATCTGGAAAAAAAAAATTGGGTCAATCAGAATATTTTGTTTCAGTAACTTTGGAACATTTAGTTTTGATTTTGACCTTTTAAATTTTATAAAAAATGAGGACAGTAATTTTTTTTTTAATTGTTCTGAGCCAAAGCACTAGAATTTTTTGGCTTGAAAATGTTGAACGTTATCAAATCATTTCTTAAGTTATTCAAATATATTTTGTATAATAGCTGCTGTATCACTGTCACATTGGTTTGAACACTTGGGCCTGAGTCTCCTCCTACTTCTGTTAGTGTAATAAATTCTGATTATTTGAAAGGAGTTAATCAGTGTATACCCAGTGTAAATGAGATCAGAAGTGGGTTTCTTCTTATTTACTTCAGAGGAAATTGGATATAATGCACATAAAGCAGGCTCCAAAGTCTAGAAGAATATTAGGAGGTAGGGACTTACATGTGATTAATAGGCAATGTGAGCAGCACAAAGAAGAAAAAGTGTGTATATCAAAATGGAATATCTTTTATTTTACATTTTCTGAATGAATTCTCTAGAAAACAAAATGTATAACTGAATCAGAAATTATTTATTGCTCATAACCATCTATCTTTCTCAAGATGTTGAACATTGTACTACTTGGAGAAATACTACTCCTCACATTTTCCACACAAAATCCCATTAAGTAAAACTTTTCTGAAGCTGGGGACGTTTGTCTTCATTCCTGAACACAGAATAATGGAACTGTGGTATTATATCATTTTGCTATGCTTGGTCCACATCCATCAGATTTTTTTTCTAATATTTTGGGAACATGCAGACATGCAAACCAATGTCTGCCTGGCCCAGCAGGAGATAGTAAAATACTTCTCAAACACCAGATGGGATTTTACAATATTTGTAAAATATAAAATGCTTGAAGTGTTCTCTGCAAACCTCAAACCGAACATGTTTAATTTCCTTATATGCCTTTTTAATTCTCTTGGTGAACTTTTATAAATTAAAGGATTGTCAAAAGCCAGATGCATTTAAAATGTTCCTAAAATTAAATTCTGTAGACTGATATCTATCTATATAGTGATATGATATGTGTGATATTAGTTTAATCATATTTAATTATATTCCTATAAAAACTAGATATCAGGAAATACTAGAATTCTACAGCTTATTTCCAATCTCATTTTAAATAACTAAAACTTTTTTTTTTCACATTTCAACATCCTCTGACTTTTCATCACTGCATTACAAGTTATACTCAAACAAAGCAGAACATTTATCCAATATCAATTTGAAAGTAATGACAATGAATCCCTCAAGGGGCTGTGAATGGAGCTGATGTGGAATTTTTTGAATTATGTATTTTACTGGAAAATGCTGATTTGTAGAAACCAATACTTCACAGGAAAGGTTCTTGGTTTTAACAAAATTCACATTTTAAAAAAGTTTTGAAATTGTGTTGTAGTAAGCACCTTGGAAAGCCTTTCCTAAGTTCACTGATAATTCAAAGAAAATGTGGGTACATTGCCAAATCAGATACAATAGCGAACAAACATATAAATGTAAATCTTTACTGATCATTTTCCAAGGTGCAATGGTCCTACCATTTTTGTACTAGATGGACTTGTGCTCTCCTTTTCCATAGACACTTGTGTCTATTAGCTAGTAAATGGATGGGAGGCCTCAAGTATTAAATTAAAGACCTCATGCTTCATGCTTTTGGCTATGTTTGTGCTTTTATTTTCTCAGAGGACAGATATCTAGTGGAAGAACGAATCTTGTTGCTTTCTCTCTTCCTGTATGTTCTGAATCCTCCATTCTAGCATGATTTGAACATTAAGGGACAAATTTCCACCAATTGGAAGCTCAGAAGTAGGTGCATGCATGCACATTGTTCCACACATTCTCCTGGTTTCCATAGACAAATTGGTTAATAGGAGCTTGTGCATACATGTTCCCACTTACATGCAAAATTAGCTTTTGTGAAGCACATCCTCCAATTTTTGAAAAATTTTACCCTTGTCACCCCAAACCAGGCTCTAGGTGGCTTTTATTGTTGTCATATATTTGTTTACAACTCCAAAGAAGTAAGGGTATGAAGTCACCAGATCATCTAATTTATGTCAATGAGATTTGTCTTATAAAGAGAGAGAGAGAGAGAGAGAGAGTAAAAAACAGCATAATGTCCATCTTTTCACTACTTAAAATAATATTTTAACTTGTATATTCAGGTAAACCCCAATTATTCGAATGCCACAAAGTCATCTGAAACATTGTGATAATCAGAGTTTTGGATAAATGAAATTTGTTTCTGTACATATTTCAATTTGGGGTACAGCTTAAAAATTCAGATCACTTGAATGTGATAACTGGAGTTTACATGTAGCAGCAAATGCAGGGGAAACCTATTGGTCTCCCCTACACCCCGGGTTTTCTTCTCTTCTTCTCTAAGCAGCTGTCATAGAAGGATTTATTTGACTTTTAGTTTCACTTATAAATAGTAAAATAGGAGCGTTTAATAGGTTCTGATTTCACTTTTCTAAAAGAAGCTACAAGTTAAAAACAACTATACTGGCAGGAAAGTCAATTACAAACACAAGTATGTGCAGGCCAGGGAGGGAGCAATAGTGTGGGAGAAACACGTCACCTGGAAATGTGACCAATGAACCCATTCATTGGTTTTGCCTTTGTTTCTGCTTCAGGTCTGTGCTCAGCAGCACTTTTAGTGACTCTATTAATGATGTTTGTATTGGAAAATCTATAGGGAGAGCCATCAGCTGGCAATCAGGTCCTCTACAGTGATTATCCTTAGTAGTAGGCAGTTGTAGAACTAGAGCTATTCTTAATTAATAGGCAGAGAGTTTTAAAAGTAACTCCTCTAGAGGAAGAATTTTAGTCTAAACTCTGATCTCCCTTGTGACTCCTATTGCTTCAAAACTATTTTGTTGAATGATGTATTTCTGGGGAAGATGTATGCATTGTCCATTCCATTCCTGTTACCTTCCTCCACAAACAACATATGGCAATACTTACCCTACATCATGTATTTCCATTAGCTCTTTTAGATGCTGTATTTATTTTCATGTTAATCGCTGAAGCCAAATTATATTGTTCAATTTGATTTTGGTTCCAAGGTAGACTAAAGCCATTTCAAGATGGAAGAACACTTGAACTAATGGAGACTGAATGACTGGCCTCAGTGAGATGTATTTATTATTTAATACGTTTGGCTTGCCATTTGCTTGAAAATTGATTTGACTGTCTCCAAACCTATCATAAGGGCTGTGTGAGCCAGAATGCTGTTTCGTGTAGACCTCAATCCCTGTAGCCATTTCTCTGAATACGATTCTTTTGCACAGTTACTTGTACAATCTATCTAGGAACTTATATGCCCCCTGTCATTGAAATATCTGAGAGCTTCCCAAGTAGCTTCAAACCAGAAATAGCAATAACAATATATCTTTCTTTCTTTCTTCCCAGAAGGTAGGAGAAGTAGCTTAATTTATTTTGTGTGTGTGTTGTGTTCTGCGAAAAGAGCATAAGAGGGAAAGCTAGGTCAAAAGAAATGAGTTTTGGATTTAGTTCTGAAAGTGGTGATGCTTGTGATCATTCTTATCTCTTGCAGGAGTGAGCCCCTTGATTTAGGTCCAGCTATTTAAGGTTAATTCGTTCATGTTGGATTACTTGGATAGAAGGCACTACATAAGTACAACATATTATTTTGTAATAGTGTGGGAGAAACACATCACCTGGAAATGTGACCAATGAGCCCATTCATTGGTTTTGCCTTTGATTCTGCTTCAGGTTTGTGCTCAGCAGCACTTTTAGTGACTCTAATAATGATGTTTGTATTGGAAAATCTATAGGGAGACCCATCAGCTGGCAATCAGTACTAGTATTACTAATAAAGATTCTTCTTTTACTCCAATTGGCAAAGGACTGGGTTTATAGACCTGATGGACATGCGTACCATACCTGCTTTACTACCGGGCAGCTGTTTTGTGGGGAGTAGCTAGTGACTGAAGTCTCTGTGGCCACAGATCATTACATCTTCCTACTGTTGTGTTTCCCAAACTTTTGAAATCTGAGTCCCCTTCAGGAAAATGAAACTAATAAATACCACCCCTTTTTTCCACCTTTCAGCCCTGGTATGTGTTTACATTTTATATTTATACATCTTCTCCATCTTCCTCCAGCTAGTCCGTCACACTTCCCCCTTACCCTCCACTTCAGGAAATGCTGGTATAAATCTTACTGCTCCTTTCTTACATGTTTTGAGCAGTGAAGTAGTTAAGCTCGCACCTCAGAGCTATAGTTTCTGGCTTTTTGTAAACTCAGACATCTCTCCCTCAGTTGGGCTTAGTCTACAGTATAAAGTTTTGCCAGCTATGTTGGCTAGGAGTGTGAAAAATCAACCCCTCTAACAAATGTAGGTATGCTGGCAAAAGCTCCAATATAGACACAACTATGGCAACAGCATAGTGTTTGTTAGCTGACCTAATGTTCAGGTAGGTGGTAAAGCTATGCCAGCAAAATAACTCCTATTGGTTTACACTGCTGGAGGACTCTGCAGGCATCACAATACCAGCAAAGGCTCTGTAGTGTAGACTACAGGGGGACTCTTCATTTTCCTGAAGGCTTT
This sequence comes from Emys orbicularis, assembly GCF_028017835.1. Lineage (NCBI taxonomy): Eukaryota > Metazoa > Chordata > Testudines > Emydidae > Emys > Emys orbicularis. Next base: position 70,490,738 of record NC_088683.1, on the reverse strand, counting down.
CTTCAGAGCCATAACATCTAGAGACTTTCTTAGCTTTCATTATAAAAAAAAAAAAAAGTTTGTATTGAGAGGTCCGTCCTTCATGCCTCCCTGCCCCACAGGGGATGTCCCACACATTTGGAAATAGGATCGTACAGGGGAAACAGTGGAAAGCTCTTTTCCTACACAGGCTATCCTTTTTATGTTGATATAAATACTTCAGATTGTGCAGCTGGAGTGCAGATCAGTGCTGAAATTAGGCAATAGTAGGTGCCTAATAATTCAAGATAGAGCCTCAGACCCCAGTAAACCTAAAGATCCTTTCCAGTGTGAAGGACTTTGTGAACTGAATAATTCTACAGTAGCACAAGTTGTCCTGTATACATTATTGATTCCACTAAACATGAACATTTTTTCACTAAATGCTTTAGATATTCTGCATTTTAATCGAATTTTCATTATGTTTTTAAGTTATGACATTAACTGGAATGTTGGTATCTCGTTACAGGGGGATGAACTGGTCCCTTCTGGTTATATTTCCATGATTCATGGGAGAAAAGATTACATGCACATGGCAATCAGCACACCAGAAGACTCATGTTTCCACAGTTAAAGAAGGCTGGCAATTGTAGGCTGAGTGGAAGTCCTCCTGTTTGATAGATTTCATTTAAGTAAACTTGTAGCTCCAAAGAGAGTGTTTTTTGTTTGTTTGTTTTGTTTTGTTTTTTGTTATGGGGAGGTTAGCTAACTAAACAGATGTCCTTAATGACTTTGGTTTGCAAACAGGTTCCAGTTTTATAATTTTGTATTTATTTATAAATATTTCTATACTATGGCAATTGTATTTGAGTGCCTTGCCTACATTTATGAATGCAATACCTTCGTCGGGTAGGTATGTATTACTATCCCCATTTTACAGATGGGGAAACTGTGGCACAGAGACTCATCTGCGACTTGCTCAGGGTCACACAGTGATTCTTCTATGGTAGAGCTTGGAACATACTGTGTCCTTGACATCTTCCTTGCTGCTGTGAATTTCATCCTGACTGAATGCAAATTATGGCAGCACAGTATGCAGCATCTTTCCACTGCTTTACATCCTTTTACAGAATTCCACTTGTCTGATCAGCTAATTATGGGGTAAATCTTGAATCCTGCATGCATCTTGAGTAAATGAGCTGTGTTTAGGAGTTACGGAAGGACTCTTCCTCTCCTGGACTCCTCTCGATGGCCCTTACTTCCTCTCAGCGGGGTATTTTCCCCCCCGATGAGTGCAGATCAGTTCATGGGTGGGCTGGTTGGTCGACTTTGTGCCCAGAGGGGCTTAGATTTATGCCATTCCACTGCCCCATCCTCCAAACATTCTTATGGCAAAGTGAGCCAGCATGCTGAGGATATATATTCCCTATGGTACCTCTGGAGGCTCCTATGTCTGCAGAGAGAGGCAGGATTTCCCCCCATGTCAGTAACTACAGTACAGATCAGATTTAATTTAATCAATACTTAGTTTTCGAGCAGTTGGCTCAATGATGTGTTAGACAATGTGAATGGTGAACATTTTAAAATTGCTTTCACAGAAGTGGTTAACAAGTTGTACCACTAATTATGTGATTACAGGGGAGCTATTTTTCAATTTTCTTTTATTGGGAATATTTATTTTGGATTTACACTATGAGCTGTGCTGAAACCGAGCCCCTCACAGAAGGAAACTGTTAGTAGTGGCTGGTTTATAGAGTTTTTGTGCCCAACAAAAATACCTCAGAATCATTGAAGGCCAAACAAGAGGTTTTATAAAAGGTCTCCTAACTCCACACACAATGTAAATTAACACCCCCCCCCCCCCCAGAGATTCATGAGATTTTTCATCCTTAAATATTTGTCTTTCTTAAATTTGGACTTCATCTCATTAATGCTCTGATAGCTGATGGCATGAGCAAGAAGTGTGGGGAGCCGTTATGCTCTTGTTCCAAATATTTCTGTCAATGCATCTCACTCCTAACATGCAACAACCCTGCTGTTTGCTTTCTGGATTGTTACTGAGCAAAGATTATCAATTTTGCTGAAATACTCCAGAACGTACTGGTTTTTGTGATATAGACAGATGTTCACTGGGATAGAGCAGTATTTCATAGCTCTAAAGCAGAGATCCCCAAACTGTGGAGCGTGCCCCGCTGGGGGGGGGGGGGTATGGAGGAACAATTGGGGGGTGCAGCGGCCCTGGGCCAGCCCCCATGGGGGAGGGAGCACCACCCAGCCAGTGTTGTCCTTATAATCCTTGTATGCCAAAACTAGTAAATCGATTTTAATATGCATTACTTTAGGTTTCTGCAACCTAATTACCTATTATAATCTAAAATCAGTATATCCAAATCCCTGACTTGTTTTGGCATATATATGTGGGCACTAAGTGCACTGAAAAGAAAGCGTCATGCTAGGGAACTCTTAGTATGCAGTAATAGGGTCAATGTGGCCAGTTAGTGTGCGTCAGGTTAGTGAGCTATAGATTTACACATATAGACAAGCCCTTAGAGGCTGATTCCTTTAGAAGTGTTCTTTTCCTACCCTGTAGAAGTGCATTGCAGCCCAGCGCTGTGAGGGGTGAGTGTGACACTCTGTGGTAAGAACAGGGCCGGCTCCAGGCACCAGCTTGGCAAGCAGGTGCTTGGGGCGGCCACTCCGGAGAGGGGCGCCAGGTCCAGCTATTCGGCGGCAATTCGGCAGACGGTCCCTCACTCCCGCTCGGAGCGAAGGACCTTCCGCCGAATTGCCGCCGCAGATCGCGATCGCGGCTTTTTTTTTTTTTTTTGGCTGCTTGGGGTGCCCAAAACCCTGGAGCCGGCCCTGGGTAAGAAGGGAGAATTTCAACTTATTAACCCTATAATTACATTTTTTTCCTTCTCCCTGATCATTCTGGAATGTCAGAAAGGAAAACTAAAGGCAGTGAATCAGTTCAGGACTTGCTTCTCCCCAGCCATTCCAGACCCTATAACAGGGGTTCTCAAACTTCATTGCACCGTGACTGCCTTCTGAAAACAAAAATTGCTACACAACCCCAGGAAGGGGGACTGAAGCCTGAGCCTGCTCGATCTCTACCGGTCCAGGTGGGGGGCTAACGCCAAAGCCTGAGTCCCACTGCCCCGGGTGGATGGGGGGCCAAAGCCTCAGGGCTTCAGCCCCAGGCAGGTGGCCTGTAACCTGAGCCCCACTGCCCAGGGTCGAAACCTGAAGGCTACGGCCCCAGATGGTGGGGCTCAGGCTTCAGCGCCTGGCTCCAGCAAATCTAAGCGACCCCATTAAAACGGGGTCAGGACCTACTTTGGGGTCCCGACCCACAGTTTGAGAACCTGCTGCCCTATAATCATCCTTCCTTCCTGTTTTTCTAGTCAATACTATTAATTAGGGTGTCAACCGATTAAAAAAAATTAATTGCAATTAATCACACTGTTAAACAATAATAGACTAGCATTTATTTAAATATTTTTGGATATTTTCTACATTTTCAAATATATTGATTTCAATTATAACACAGAATACAAAGTGTACAGTGCTCACTTTATATTTTTTTATTACAAATATTTGCACTGTAAAAAACAAAAGAAATCATATTTTTCAATTCACCTAATACAAGTACTGTATTGAATTTACAAATGTAGAATTATGTACAAAACATAACTGCATTCAAAAATGAAACAATGTAAAACTTTAGAGTCTACAAGTCCTCTCAGTCCTATTTCTTGTTCAGCCAATCACTCAGACAAACAAGTTTGTTTACATTTTCAGGAGATAATGCTGCCCGCTTCTTGTTCACAATGTTACCTGAAAGTGAAAACGGGTGTTCTCATGGCACTGTTGTAGCCGGCGTCGCAAGATTTTTTTAAATTATGTGATTAAAACTGCAATTAATCGACAGCCCTACTATTAATGGAAACAGAAAATTGTGGTTTTAGGTAAATGCTCACTCACGAACAAAGTCTTACTAAACTTCACTGACACAAATCTAATTCCTTTGTGGGGAGCAGCTATCGCTGCTGTTTCAGTCCATAGAGTTAATCTGGAACAGTAGTTTCAGAGCATCTGTGTTGCATCTATGCTGTTCGAGAGTAAATTCTGTCTTCCACTATGGCATCTTTACTCTGACTTTGAGAGGATAGGGGAATCTTCTGTGAGGAAATTGCTATAATGTAATTCACTTTGTCTTTCTATATCTTTCTACATAAAAATAACCATCCCTAAGTTTTTCTAAACTTCTAATTATTCTCCATTGCCTTATTTATGGACAATTTTAGTTTCTCTCAAATACTGCAAAAAATATGTCTCTTGATATAAACTGAATGATGTATAAATTTAAAAATCAAAAGATATTCTATTGTTTAGTAGTAATTAGAATGGTAGTAAAGTAGTAAACTGGTTAAATAACAGGTATCATAGTAATATTTCATTTTAATCTTGCTAGAACTGCAGTTTTAACTGAGTTATTAAGTTCCAGAGAACCTTTTTTCCCAGGAAAAACTAATGATGCAACTGGGTTTTCATAGAGTAGAAAACTAAATGAATATTCAGAACTGTTTGGGTTCTTAGACTCTAAAGCCACAATTATATGACTACTGTAAATCAGACTTTGATTTTGAAGCAAACCCAAGACAATTTGCAGTATTTTTTAATCTTCTCTTTTTGTTCCGCTTCTATGTAAATAATCAGACTGGGAAAATATATTTGCAAAAATCTGCACCTCTTGGTTCTTGGAAAATGTGTCTGACGTGTATCTGGGATGGGGCTGGGCTGCAAAGCTGGAGCTGAACCTTCTCAATTTTTGGGAGTGTTTGGATCTGGGTATTTGGTTTGAATCAGTCTCTAGTTCTTTGAGACCCTTACATGAAAGATGTGGTATAAATGTAAAGGGACAAATCCTACTTTTAGTTACATCAGGTCAGTCACTGATACCAATGTGGTTGCATGCTGTAACTGAGTGGAAAATTTGGCCTGGAGTGTTTATTATAAGTAGCATTTAAAAAGGGAAAACCTGCTGAAGTGGAGAAATGCAAAATTGTAAATGGTCAGGCAGCTGCCCACCTACCAGCTTTACTTGCCAGACTAATGATTTATTCCTGCATTAACATCTTCTATAGTTAAGCCAAATTCACTATAAAAATATTTTATTGCCACAACTCTACTTTCCCGCCCCTTCACTTTTTCCAGGAGATTGTAGGGAACACACAAACTGCTAAATGAACTGAAATAATTTAGCTATCTTTGTTCAATATCCCACTGGGCTTTTTTTACTGCACAAAGAGCAAAGAAAAACAGCCAAAGGTTTTAAGAGGATGGAGCAGTTTTATTTGTGAGTTATCAAGGATTTTTTTTTTGTAGATTTATGGAACCATGCTTCACATTTCTAATAGCAAATAATATAAGTGAAAAAGGGAAGGGTTTGATGCATTAACTAGGGGCTGGCGAAGAACAGATGTGTGGTGCTTGTACTTTGGCTGGTATGGTATGTAAATCAGGCATACCATACCAGCCAAAGAACAAAAAAGTGGAAAGTCAAATAGTCATGTCAAATTAAACCCCTTTTTGTTTAGGTTTTCAAAGTGATTAATTTAGCTGGTTGGCATCGATTCAACTGATAGCTAACAATAGGTCATTTATTTAATGTAGCTTTTAATAGCCCATAGCCACTCTACTGTATCGGTGCTTATCTTCTGTTCTTCTCTTTGAGCTGTGACGGTAGGGCAGGAAACAATAGTAGGTCAGGTGTAAAAGAGGCTGCAGCATTCACAGTGTGAGTGCTTGTGCTTTATAAACAATGGAGTTGGGAAGAGTTTACCCTTTTCAAGAACATTTAGAGTGTAGCTAATCTGAAAAATGACTAAAAATGGCAAAATGAGGTTTCACATTTGCTGTGTCTCAGCAATTCCAGAATAAAAAGCACAATTTATAAGAGGGAAAAAATGTGTCCTGAGTGCCAGCCCAGCAAACCTCTCTCTGAGAACAAACAATGGAACTGAGTTCTTTCCTTATATTTTATCACAGTTATAAAGAAACTGCAGTTAGGCCTTTAGTGTGCCTGTGCAATTCTATATTTTCTTCAGTGGGTTTGCAAAGATTAGCGGAGTAAAGCTTAGTAAACAATTCTATCGATCATACACAAGAAGGAATAGAATCCAGTTCACAAGCACTTAGCAGTATTGGTTCTATTGCCTCTAACAGAAGTAAGATGCAGTAAAAACTTATTTGTGTCAATAAAATCAGCAGATATGTTTCTGAATATACAGAGGAAGAAAATGTTTACTATACTTGTGTGCGGTGATATTCAAGCTATAGTGTTTCATTAGAACATTGTGTGAGTGTTTCATGCTGTTTGGTTAAGGAGGTATGGTATAGGACAGTCACGCAGTGAAAACAAGTATGGTTTATATTTCTCTGGTGTTCTGTAATCAGAAATCATACAGTAAAACTATACATAAAAACATTACAGTTAGGAAAAGACCTGAGCTGCCCAGTCATGGTAATTATAGACTTAAATACAGTAGCATATTTTTTTAATGGCTGGATAATTATTTGTAGTTATAATATTAAAATTGTATTTTTTAAACTTGCTCTTTTCAATATCCCATCCGTTTGATTTTACTGCATAGCATCTTACATTTATTCAAATACAATAAAAGCACAAGTAAGCTCCTTTTAAAATGAATCTAGATTAAACCAAATAAGGGGGCCAGTACAAAAAATTGACTGAGACAGGAGAACAGGTTTCATATGCTAGTGCTCTCCACAGCGAAAGCATGGTCACTCTGACAGCTGAGAAACAAGTGTGGGATCTCTAGAAAGACCACTAGTATCAGAGCAGAGATAACCAGGAGGTATCAAATGTAATGATTGCCCACACTAGATTGAGGGCTTTAAAAACCAGCAAGGAAAATTTAAAATCAGTCCAAAATTTTATAGAGATAATGTAAAGAACACAGGGCAGGCATAATATTAGTGTTTTTTCTTAATGTGTTTGTATTGCATCAGCAATGTTGTCCATGCTTTACAGATAGGAATTTTGTTTATATACCTCTGCCAGAAGTTTACAATATAAATACGTATGTGGAGAAAAAGAAAAACCACACAGGAAGGGAGGTAACATGATTGTTTGAGCTAGTGCAAAAATGACCTGCTGCATGCTGTGCTGGTAGTGCTGGCATGGGGCTCCCAGGACATAGTATACTGTTGAAATGTATGCTTTGAAAATATAATCCATGGAGTAAATTCTAGCAGTGAAATCCTGGCCACATTGAAGTCAGTGGTAAGTTTTGTCATTTACTTCAAAGGGGCCAGGATTTCACCCAGGCAGATAATTCAGAGAAACTACCAAGAATATATGCCTGGATAGACTTTTGATTAAGACCCAAAAGACTAGTAATAAAATGTTCACTATGAATTTTCTTGATAACCTGTTTAGCTGGAGATGGGAAGTATTTATAGTTGTGGAAGAGGCAGGATCTATTGATTGGATTTCATTTAAGAACAGTTGCCTTACTATCTGCTGTCAGAAGGAGGCAGAGAAAGTGTTGTCAGCTGCGAGACTGAAAGAACTTGTGAGTTTTTTTTTTTTAAATGAGGTGTGTGACTGAGGGGTGGAGGGGAGGTCATTATTGCAAGCCAGAGTGTTGGTCCAAAGAATGAGATCACTTCTCAGTAAGAGCTTTAAAGGGTCAAGCCCTATTGGTTTTTTTCCCTCTGTACAAATTGGTGCCTTCAGAGAGGGCCCCCCTGCTTTTTTTGTTTGCTGGGATTAGGGCCTCCTGTACCCTTGGTCTTTCCTCACCTGTGGGCTCCCTCCTGAAGTTTATGCCCAAAACCCTGGGTTTCGAACCCTGCCAAGTCCTTCTCCCTCAGTGAGGTCATTCCAGCTGCCTCAAAGAGTTCCACATTCTGTCGAAGTGCAGGATCTGCTCTGGCTTCAAGAGCAGATTCAGGAAGCTGAGGGAGGACAGGCTGAAGCTGCACCTTATGGAGAGTTCCCTGAGACCTGCAGGGTCAGACTCTTCCCCCCCATTCATCAGCCTCAGCCTCTCAGAACTCTCCAACTCCTTCAGCTTCAGTTCCATTAAGTAAACACTGAATGCATTGAGGCCTCTACCCATTAAAGATGAAAACCTTAATCCCCCAGCCAAGAGTCTAAACATAAGGAAAAGTTGTTCTAAAGCCCAGGGGACATCACATCCAACTGCTGAGGCTCCTCCTGTACCACCAAAAGAGACTTCCAAGCAACCCTGTTTGGGACCATTGTTGGTACCTTTTGAGCCCTAGGGACTTCTCAAAGAAATCACCACTGGTCCCAACTCTGGCACCCTCAGAGGGCCACAGATATAAGGAGCATGTGGACTGTTGTATTAATTTAGATGAAACAAATGGGCTAAAGGTGTTAACGTCGCTCAGTGACTGTTGAATATTAAACAGTGTTAAAGTCTGGGGCTTGATATACAGAAAGCTCAGCTTGCTTAGCATTATGGCAAAGATGTCATTACACATCTTTTTACCCTTTTATTAAAGATGCAGGAAAGAAGGAAAAACAGTTAAAGCATTTGAAATGTAAAGCATTAAATAAGGCTGTCATTTTAATCACATCCCTTGTTCCTTTTCTCTTTAGCTGTAGATAATTTTTAGAAGAAAAACCCCGCTGCTGTTTGACAATCTCTTAGATGGTACTAAGATGGTAATAACTATGATCCCAGGTGGCATCTGGGATTCAGCTGAATCTAGTGGGGGTGGCCATGTCATCTGAATCCCTCTCTCTAGCTCGTTCTAGTCAGTATCAGGATGATTAAGGCCCAGGGTCCCAGGAAATGGAGGCAGGGGGAGAGAGTATGTGGCAGCCATGACAGTGAAGCTTGCTCCACTAGCCTCTGTCTATTCTTTCTGTCTGTTCTTTTTGTTCTTTACCCATCAACATTTGTTGTTATAGGTTGTTGTAAAGTCTTATGAACTTTTACATACTTTTTACAGTTGAGCTCACAATTTGGGTACATCTGTAGGCCCAATTGTCGCAACAAGACCACACATCCTGATACTGCATGATTCACCTCAACTTGAGTACTGCTCTGGATCACCAGAGCAGACCACATTCCTCTCTCATGAGGCTCTCCGAGTGATAGCGCCTAAATCCCCTGTATTGAGACATACAGAGAGTGTTCCTGCTGGTACCAACATACCCACCTGCACCAACTTACCAACCACTGTCGCTGCACCCTCCCACAAAAACCTGGTTGCCTGTTTTGATGTGGATGTCGGTGTTCACTTAACTGCTGGTACCAACTCAGCTACTGGTACTGACACCCTAGCCTTTAACTCAGGAGATGATACATGCTTGGAATGAGAGATCTCCATCCAAACTTCAACCACCTTCTCATTAGTTTCCCTCCTCAGTAGGATGAGGATGAGACCCCAGGAACTATTTAACACATAGCCCACCAACCCTGGCAGGATGCCCTTGGGATCCATCTTCTTTTCTGTACACCCCACCACACTGGCATTTCTAGAACCCTTGGGCCCTCATGAAAGAGGACCCATCAAGAGGAGCAGCCACCAGTACGCAAGGATCCTCTTCCCCAGGGAGATCTTGTGGAGGATCAAGGGCTAAGACCTGAGGAGGTGGCACCTCCTTTCAATAAATCCTCTTCCTTCCCAGATGAGGAAGTTACAGGGCCTCTGTCATCCTACGTGGATTATTTCAAGGTTTTCCAAGAATTGATGGTAAGGATGGTCAAGACATTACAAATTCCCCTAGAGGAGATACAGGAACCACAGTGGTCCTTGGTTGATATTCTGCATGCTATATCTCAAGGCAAGCTAGCCTTGCCTATTAATGATGCCCTCTGGATAGCTGCTTTTACCATATGGCAGACATGTGCTACCATCTCACCTATGTGCAATAGGGCTGACAAAAGTATTAGATGCAGGCCAAGGGTTTAGAATACCTTTATCATCCGACCCCTAACTTCCTGGTGGTCAACACAGTTAATGAAAGAAACAGACAACACTGAGATCTACTCCTCATGATAAAGAACTTAAGTTTTTGGACTTTCTTGGCCACAAGAGCTACTCTTTGCGTGTACTACTATTCAGGGTCACCATCTATCTAGGTGTGTAAAGAATCCTTGCCTTCTATCTTGACAGGATTAAACCCTTCAGAATCTCCCCTACACTCTTTGTCTTTATTGCAGAGAGAAGAAAGGGAGCTCCTCTTTCCACTCAAAGGTTATCTAAATGGGTTTCAGGAGACGACATCTTAGCATATTGTGAAGCTTCTGAGGTGTACCCGTCACCTAGGGTGGTGGCCCATCCACCAGGGCTCAATCCACCTCTATAGTCTTACTTAAGAACATACCAATTGCAGACATTTCCAAAGCTGCAACCTGATCATCTATGCATCCCCTTTTCCAGGCACTGTGCTATTCTTCATGCTCCCAAACCTGACACAGCCTTTGGCAAGGCTCTTCTTCAAACTGTTCTGAACCTCTCTCCTCCTCAGCACCCTCCTCCATACTACTCAAGAGTCACCTAAAGTGGAGCACCCATATGCATGATAACTTGGAGAGGTTACTTTTCTGTACAGTAATTGGAGTTCTTTGAGATGTTTTGTCCCTATGGGTCCTTCACTGCCTGCCTTCCTTTCCGCTCTGTTTTGGAGCCCTTGTCTTTCAACATCATGGTTGAGATGGAACTGAAGTGGCAATGGGTCTACCCTCTCCCCATATATCCTCAGTCCAGAGCACAAGGCGGGGTGATGTGCAGGTGCCCACTGACACTGCTGACAAAAAGTCTCCAATCAAAGGTGTATGGGCTCACACAGCTAAAGTGGAGCCCCCATAGGGACAAAACATCTTGAAGAATTTCACTACTGCTTAGGTAAGTAACCTCTCCGTTTTGTATAGCGATCATTTAAAAAAATATTTTTAACTTTATGCATTAGTCACCTGTATAATAATAAATCATGTATAAGAGTTTGCTGGATCAGGGCTATAGCCACTGAACATTCTCAGACTTTACAGGTTTCAGAGTAGCAGCCGTGTTAGTCTGTATCCGCAAAAAGAACAGGAGTACTTGTGGCACCTTAGAGACTAACAAATTTATTAGAGCATAAGCTTTCGTGGGCTACAAGTGGGTTGTAGCCCACGAAAGCTTATGCTCTAATACATTTGTCAGACTTTACACTGATTTTAAGGCCTGTTTACACTGGCAGTGGTATAAAGGAGCATAACTATATATCAGAATCAAGTCCTGTTTATTAGTACCTTCCCAGTAGTGTGTCTGTTAAATCTCAAAAAATAGTTTGATATTCAATAGGAACTTAATAAAAATAATTACAGCAACCAGAAAGACTTAAAAAGGATCAATTATATGTGAATTAAGTACCAGCAGTATCATATGTACTGGAGGCTTAATAGCTATATACCACTTTACTAGTATACTCTTTCTCATTGCCATCAAATAAAGCATGTTCCTTGCCAAGTGACAAGGTTAGAGAAGTGTGGTAATATTGGGTAGGACAATGTGGAGATACAATACATAAAGTGATCCAGACACTTGACTTTTAGCAATGTAATGAACTTTCTCTTTTTTCCTCCAAGAAACCAGTTCCAGAAAAATAGTTTCCTCCTTAGTTTAAATGAAAAACAGACACAATAAAGACTTAACTTCAGAATAATAGGTTCACTGGCATCAGGTACTATAGGAATTATACATTAGGCAGACAACTAAAAAATTGGCTGTGTTAATCAGGTGGTGTCCAAAAGTACTCTAGTAGTTTTTTATTTAACATGGACTATAATTTCGAAACAATTTTACTGGTAAGTCATTTAGCATAGACATCCTTGATTTAAATGAAATTCTCTTCAGGGACATATCTGTGGCAAAAATACATGTGAGCTATTCATTTTTGAGCATCCCAGTAAAATCAGTGCTACAGGAACACATATGGAACTTTCCATTGACCTTTGCTTTCCCACCATCTCACTGATCTTTATATGTTGTTATGGCTAATGGTTCTTAGGTAAGGAAACTGGATATAACATTATGGCAGTAATTAGATTATATTGATTGATCACTGGAAATTCTCTTGCTTTTTCTTGCATTGCTTTATTCATCTTCGATTGTCTGAGTTTGCCCTTGGTTTCTGACAATCCCTATTTCCCATCCTTCCATATACTTTGAAGTTCAGGTTAGAGGTGGAGATTATTTACTATGTGTTTGACAAAATGATCATGGATAATTAATCCTTATTTTTCATTCAAAAATATCCTCTTTAACAAAACAGAAGCAACCTGAGATTATTTATAGTGGGCCAGATTCTGCCAGCCTAATTCATGAGTATGAGTAATGCAAGTAATGGTCACCGAATCTGACCTACTGTAAACTCCTTGGGCCAGGGACTATGTCTTCCTTTATTTCAGATGAACCATACTATAATAATGAGTAGCTAGTAATGGTAAATAAAAAGTATTTTGGGTGGGTTGCAGCTGTGTTACCTAACCTTTCCTAAATTAAACTACTTTGTGGTTTAAAAGAATTTCACTCTGGCCTCCAAATTTGTGCCTGCAGTTTTGCACATGCAGTTCTTATGTACCAAGCCTTGAGATCCTTACTTGATTTTTCCCTCTGTTTTCAGGCAATCTGATTGAGGATTTCATAGTGTAGCTCTGTTTTTAAACTTCCTGCATATACATATGCATAAATTGTACTCTGTATACAATGGAGCAGTTAGGCATAACACCATAAACTTCTCATGCACAAATGAAGGTCAGAATGAGACCCATTTGAAAATGTACCTGTAAGCATATTTTATATGACCAATTTTTTCAAAATAGGAATCTATGCTTACTCAGTGTCTGTGTGGGCATAAACACAAATGACCAGATTCTTGAGTATGGCAGACGAATACTAAGGGCGTCTGAGGAAAGGTGACTGTGCAAAGCCCCTGTCTTTAAGCCCCTTTGTGCCCAGTCTTTGGGCCACTCTGGACTGAGAAAGTCTCTTGGCCCAAGTAGTCTCCTCTGGCATTGTTTAACTTTATGAACTATCAAATAAACAAAAAAATTAACACAAGTAATTTGGTGAGACATAGTAAATTACATAGGTTTCATCTATAGATCATATCTGTTAGGAGGAATCTTATCAGGACCTATTTTATAACATATTTCAAATGCTAAGATAATTCAACTATGGATGTCTACATATTTGTTATTCCTTCTTCATATGTGGCATCTCAAGCACTGGAGGTTCGCAACCATGATAGCCCATTCTATACAATCCTCTGCTAATCTTTTGGTGAATAAAATAGTTCTTTTGATGCACCCAGAATACCACATCTTTTTTTGCCTTGTGTTCTTCTGCCATCGACTTTTTCTTCCAGTGTCTGTGAACATGCATCACTTGCTGAATCCCTTAAATGGGCCCTGAAAATCAAATCTTTCTTTTCATAAGATCTCTGACTAACAGTCGCTGAATTCCAGTTATCTCCAATACTTTTTAATGGGCGCATGATATATTTGTGATATTTTCAGAATTCTATAACACCATAACTAGAGTTTCTTTATGGTTTGAATGTCTGTGTTTCACAGCTGTAATTTAACACTTACCAAATGTAAGTAGTTAAGAGTTGGAATTTAGTCTTCAGATTTATATCTGTTCTCATCAGATGTTTATTTTTTACTATCTTTTTAGATAACATCTTCCAACTTTTTAACTATATTAAGAAATATTTTGTTCTGGAACTAGCAAGAAGTGTAAAAAAATTTCTGTAACTGTTTCATTTGCAACTTTAAGCTAGTTGAATTTAGTTGTGTTTGCTTTCTGCAAGTGAGTTTAATCTACATTAATGTTCACAAAGCAAATTTTAAAATCAGTGAAGGATAGCAAATTTTATAGCTTTTTCCCCCCGTAAGTATTTATACTAGAAACCTGATGAGTTACTCATGAAATCAGGGAACAAAGATAATACCATGGGACTAACGTATCCAATCGCAACTAAGCAGCAGAGCAGAATTTCAGTTTTTGAATTTCAGATAGCAGAAAACAGATTGAATGAAACTTGAAGCAAAATGGCCAACTAATGAAAACATTAGCAAAAACTGATCTATCTAGACAGTCTATGAACAGAAAGAGGCAAAAATCATCCAATAAATGATATTATGAATTATTTGCTCAATTCTGATTATTTCCGTAGGTTTTTAATGTTAATTTATGTTTCTCTTATTCCTTACTAACAACATTATAATGGGAAAGCCAGGGAATAAAAACCATAGTCCCTCGTGGTCGTCTACCATAATTCTACTTGTAGGCACTCTTCAATTGCTAATAATATCCCCAGCAATCCTAAACAATATATCAAGTTTTCTTTCTGCAGAAATAGAGCCTAGAATATACACATCCTTCCCTGAAGCAAATTCAACCCTAACCACATGTGCTAAACCATTTATTCTCAATTCTCAACAGCCTCTTCAGCTGAAACAACTGAACTAACCTTTTATTTACCCAGAACTAACCACTGGAGCCCCAATTCACTTGCATCTGAAGAAGTGAGGTTTTTACCCACGAAAGCTTATGCCCAAATAAATCTGTTAGTCTTTAAGGTGCCACCAGACTCCTTGTTGTTTTTGCCAATTCACTAAAGCACTTAAGTAAACACTGAATTTTAAGCACATGAATAATCCTGTCCATGTTTAACAAAGCAGGTAAACCTCATTTCAACACAACACTGAAGCACATGCTTAAGTACTGTGATAAATAGAGATAATTTTGACAGATGGTTAAAATCAAGCACATACTTAAGTACTTTGCTATATTAGGACCTTAATCATGTGTTTAAATCCCATTTAAGTCAATGGGACTTAAGTATCTGCTAAAGTGCTCTGATGAACCAGGGCTTTATACACAAGGCTTTAGCAAGTAGCCTTTGTGCAGGCATATCTCACATTGTAGGTACAATAATATCAGGCTCTCATAGGATAGAATGTATGCTGAGGTAATATTGTTAGTTTAATGGGAAAATAAATGAAAAATTTAATTTGCTGTTTAACTCAGTCTTGCTTTCTGGTTTCCTGGGCCTGCAGAGACTAGGAACAATAAGCAAGCTGTTTACTTACTCCTAGAGGTAGAACTAGTGTCTCACATTGTTCTTCAGCAATCCCTTCTGACTTGTTTAGGGAGCATGTATGGGCATTGAAACAGGGTGCTGGAACAATTTGTATAGTGGGGGTGCTGAGAGCCATTGAACCAAACTGTAAACCCTGTATATGATTGAAACCACATCAAGCCAGGGGGTGTGGCAGCACCCCTAGTTCCAGCACCTATGAATGACAGAAATGAATCTGCCTCATCTCAAGTCCTTCTGAACTAGAAGATAGTTTCTGCCATGAGGCAGAACACTCCAGACAGTGAAGTAGAGTCTCTGTTTTTCTGTAGCTATTGAATAATTTTCTAAGCTAACATTGTATGTGTTATCTAAGCTTGTCCTCTTATCTAATAAAAGGTTATGTACAAACACTTGAAGGGAACAAAGCGTCTAATCCGTGTTCTCAAATCTTTTCTTGTCTTCTTTCTCTGCTTCTTAACATAGTGCAGGTTCCTAAAGTGAAATGAGGAAAATATATATTTAAAATTCTCCACCACATAGCTATACCAGAGCTATTAACAACAGAAAAAATAACTTCATCTCATGATACTGAAATTCTGGACCATGCATTGCAAATCAGTCTGTGTGAACATAAATGTAGGCAGAAAATTATATACATAGGGAAGTGGTGAATATCCTACCACAGGGCACCATCTCAAATATTGTTCATATGTAGTCAATGTGATGGGTTCTCTGTGGGGTGCCACCTGGAACTGGGGTACCACTGAGCCCTCTGACCCATCAGCCTGGGCTCCCTTTCACACTGTGCTGCTGTGACAAGATACAGACCTGCTCCCGGTCCTACACTTCCTCCAGCATTCACACTGGTAGGGACACACCCAGCTGCAGTTACATGCAGGCTCTCTGACCAGCCACTGCATGAAACAACAATAGAGAGGCTACATCCAAAATAACCACCAGCTTCCCAGCCTAGGACTCCCCACCGCTGGAGTATAAACCCAGAATTATACCATCTTGCACTGCACACGGAATTGTACAGTGTAAGCTCATAGAGTTTGCCCCCTCCTCTCCCAACGTGGAGAGGAACATGCAACAGCCTTTGCCCCTTGAGCTATGATTTCGCATGCATTTCACTCAAACTCACTGGTTTAGATAAAACAAAAATAAGTTTATTAACTACAGAAGATGGATTTTAAGTTATTATAGGTGATAGCAAACAGATCAAATCAGATTACCTAGTAAATAAACAAAAATGCAAACTAAACTTATAATACTAGGAAGATAGGATATGAATTAACAAATTTTCACCCTGGCTGATGATACAAGCAGGCTACAGATTCTTAAGGCACAGGCTACTACACTTGCTTTGCAGCTTGGAACCCCCAGGTTTTTCATACACAGTTCAGTCTTTCTTCCTCAGGAGTTTTCAGGAGTCCTCTTGTGTGGGGAGTGAAGAACAACCGATGATGTCACTCCCTGTCTTAGGGCTTGTCTATACTTACGTGCTGGTTCGGCGGCAGGCAATCGAACTTCTGGGTTCGATTTATCGCGTCTTGTCTGGACGCGATAAATCGAACACAGAAGTGCTCGCCGTCGACTCCGGTAATCCTGCTCGGCGCGAGGAGTACGCGGAGTCGACGGGGGAGCCTGCCTGCCGCGTCTGGACCGCGGTAAGTTCGAACTAAGGTACGTCGACTTCAGCTACGTTATTCACGTAGCTGAAGTTGCGTTCCTTAGTTCGAATTGGGGGGTTAGTGTAGACCAGGCCTTATATAGCTTTGGCATATGGCGGGAACCCTTTGTCCCAAACTCAGTTTGTGGAAAAACACTGACATCCTAAGATGGAGTCCAGAGTCATGTGGCCTGGTTACATGCCCTTGTATACCTTGCTGAGTCATAGCAGCCATTACTTACAGACCATTTGCAACATTCACAGGAAAGTTAAGTTCTTCCAGAGTCCATTGTCTTTGCTGATGGGCCATCAGCACTTTCTGGCTTCTTCATTGTTGTACCAGACAGGCTAGTTGTGGGTGTCACCCAGAGTAAGCACAATTTAAATACCAATACATAGTCAATATTCCTAACTCTAGATACAAAAATGATACATGCATACAAATAGGATAATCCTATTCAGCAAATCATAACTTTTCCATTGACACCTCACATGACCTGTCTTGTACAAAATGCATCATAATTATGCCATAAGCATATAATAAAATCACTGTGAAGAATATGGGGTGCAGTGTCACAGTCAGATCTCATTAGATTAGGTAAACTCAGTTTGTATTTAAATTACAACTATAATAAAAATGTATAGAGGCACAATGTTGGAGGCAGAGGGTGGGTAGGATAGGAAAGTCTTTCACAATCCTGTTTTGCAAATCATAACACAGAACAATATTTGCTGTATGCGAATCACATCTAAACCCTCTGGTTTGTTTCCTATGCTTGGAGACAAAAACCACTGTGAATAGACGTGAGCAGGAAGAATGTAAAAAGAATCATATTAACCACTCAATGTTACATTCATATTAGGAGATGGCTCACTGGTTCAATCCCTTAGAATCCTAGCTTTCAGAATAAACTGAGCACTGGGTCTGACTACATCCTGACAAAGTGGTCACGGTTGTTATTTAAGGTTAATGTGATCAGCACTGTGCAGTGCATAAAAATAAGTACTATCCCAAAAGGCTTACCATTTAAAATAAAAACACAGGGAAGGTAGGTATTACTGGTAAGGACAGGCTGAGGAGAACTTGTGTTTTTTCCCTCCTTTCTTTTCTTTATACAAATAACTTCTTAATGGTATAGGGCTTTAAAGGGAATTTGAATGGCAAGAAGATAGAGGTGTGGTAAATTGGGATGGGCAGGAAATTGGAATGGAAGTTAATTAGGAATTAAACTTAAAGACACATCTTTGTTCAAATGCATCTTGTTCAGTTTGTGTAACTAACTTTATTTGCAGATCTATATATATTATAATTTTAAATTATTGACGACTCTGGGCCAAATCCTGATCATCTTATTCTCCGACTGACTTCAGCAGATGCTTTCAATTGTTGGTAGAAGAACTCAGATTTGTTCTGTATAAATAATACCAATATAGTTTTGAAATTTGCACACTTTGGCCCAAATTCTGCTTGTTTTTCTCATGCTAGTAAAGACATTAAAGTCAGTTCATTTACACTGTGGGTGACGTTGGTCCATTCTGTTTTTACAAGAATGCCAAGAGGGTGCAAGATAGCCATATGCAGTGCAAACGCCAGTCACATTTTGTAAGGGCTTATTGTGTTCCTTATTCATTCATAACACAATATGTCTCATTCCACAATGGGGCTTGGAATTCACGCACTGCATATACTGACCCCAATTATGCCTTGATTGGCACTCCATTCAATCCCAGGGCAGTCAGTGGAGTGGAGAGGGCAGGTGGATTAGAGCAGAATTTGGCCCATATTTTAAAAGTTTGCTAAACTTAGTGAGTCATGAGCCATTTATCACTGCTGGGTAGATGGTCAGTTCAAAATTGTTCAGCTCTGAGAGGTGCTCAGCGCCTGAAGCTCCCACCAGGTGCCCTGTGAAATGTGAGTGCTCAGCATCTTTAAGGATAAGTTCTTCAAATAGGCTTGTTATATACCTCTTTTCTCATGTTCAGAGATCTCAGGGGCTGAGCATATCTTCCTACGTGCCTACATTGCTTCAATGACATCTGCATTCAGAATCTAGTCCTATCTGATTGCAAGTCCCCTTTAAAAGGCCCTCCGGGGTTTCTAGAAAAGTCTTGTTTGACATGGGCATTAAAGATTACAGTCCTTGTTCTCCATTCTATCACACCAGTTTTATTCTGGTGTAACTCCATTAGAGTCAGGCATAAAGTGACATAATGGAGTAGAGAATTAGGCCCATATCTAAAAGGTGAACAGTAGTGGCCCTGTGGATAGTTGCTTCAGCCAAATTTCACTTTTTAAAAATTAGTATTTTCTCTGTTTCTTAAAAATGGAAACAAATCCATTAATAAAGCTCATGGATGCCAGTCCATGGAAGGTATAGGTCATTTCCATTATGTTTCTCACTTAAAGACCTGATCTTGCAATAGCTGTGGCATTGGGAGTTTTACTGAGTTCACAATAGTTGCAGGATTGACCCCGTGTCTGTCTGTCTCACTGTTGTAGCAGGAGAGTGGAAAAAAGAAATGCTAGATTGAGTTGTTGTTGCCATCTTGGTAATGAATCCATCATGTACATTCCTTCAAATGTAGCCTCAGTTATACAGCACAACTGTTTCTTCTTACTTGCAGATTGTCACAATTTAGAGCAGCAAGTGTCCAGGAAAATATACTCACTGGAAAGGAGCCATCGCAGTCTGTACCCTTCACCATCAGCTGTAGCTTATTTCACTGATCCCAGAAAACTAGCAGTTGAAAATGGAAACTACGTGGGTGGCTTACTCGTTACTCAGCATTAGGCTCAAAGTGCATCATGAGAACCCTCCCTGATCCAACCGTGCTAGCAAAAGATACTAATAATTTCCCTTCTCCATAGTGTCCTAAATAAAAGATTCCCCAGTGCCTTGCACTTCATTTGCCCCTTTGCAAAGTAAGAGCAAAGTATGTATAAAATGCTAACAAATCAGAGTGGTAGTACCTGATTCTTATTTTCACTAAGTCTTCATTACACCACTCTGCCCATTTAAAGAGCCCATAAAATGGAATAAAATTATATTTAATCTGCTTTAAGGTCCCTTTACATGACCAGAGTGGCCTTAGGGTAAATAAGAATCAGACTCATAGTGTTTTACACCTACTTTGCATTCACTGTGCAGAGAGATAAATAATGAGACAAGCTGCATTTCAGTTTTTCAAGCAGAAATCCTATTTTTTGTTTTTTAATTCTCTGAATTCATTTTCCATGAAAGGTACCAGCTTGACAGAATTGAAGAGTAAAGTCCTCTGTCAACCCAACAGCCACAAACAGTGTTAGCTTCCCCACACTGTCTTGCCAATGCAGCTCAGTATGCTTCAGCTCTTACTAGGAGGGATCCTCTCCCACGGGTGAGAGGATAGTTCAGTCTTTAGACCTATTCAGACCTTGACCACTGTGAAAACTGACATCAAGAGTTTACGGAAACTGCTTAGTCATTGGGAACAAAATCCAGACCACCAAAATCATTTTCACATTGACCACTAAGCAGCTGTTAGAAGCTTTTAGCTACTACTGACGTGGGCTGAATTCAAACAGGTGAAGTACTGGTGAAAGCTGTCACAGATCTACGTGAGCACCCCCTGTCGGACACTCACTAGACTTCTGTGAGGAGATCTATCTGCTGAATCCTCATGTATTGTAAGTATCCAGAGTCTGAATAGAGTCTAGCCACTGCCCCTGACTTGGGGACTCTAGGCAGTCATCGGGGCACAGAGCCTCTGTCTAGTACCCCCTTCTGAGAGCTGAGATTTCATGGTCCAGCTACCTGTGTGTCTAGAAATTTTCTCTTTACATCCCTTTCTGAGGTGACATTTACCCAATAAATAAGAGGATAGTTGAAATCCCCCATTATTGTTGCATTTACTGCCTTTGTAGTCTCCTAAATCTCCCTGAACATTGCACAATCACTGTCACCATCCTGATCATGGGGTCGATACTATATTCTAAATATTCAAACATGGAATTTCTATCCATAGAGATTCTATGGTACAGTTTGAGTCATTTAAGATATTTACTAAACTCGATTCTATGCTTTCTTTCAAATATAGTGCCACTCCCCCATCAGTGCAACCTACTCTGTCATTCCTATATATTTAGTACCCTGGTATTACCATGTCCAAGAACATAAGAATGACCATATTGGGTCAGACCAAAGGTCCATCTAGCCCAGTATCCTGTCTTCCGACAGTGGCCAATGCCAAGTGCCCCAGAGGGAATGAACAGAAGAGGTAATCATCAAGTGATCCATCCCCTGTCTCCCATTCCCAGCTTTTGGGAAACAGAAGCAAGGGACACCATTCCTGCCCTTCCTGTCCAATTGATTATGCTCATTCCACCAAGTTTCCATGTTGCCCATTATATCAATATCCTCATTTAATGCCAGGCACTCTAGTTCATCTATCTTAGTAGTCTAGCATTTGTATATAAGCACTTGTACATTTTATCAATATTCAGCTGCTTGCCTTCATGTGTTATATTTAAATAGAACTGTTTGACTATTCCTCACTAGTTCCTACCTGTACTTTACCAACTTCTTTCCTATCCTCTTTACAAAGATATAGAGTTCCCCCTCTAATAAATTCATCCCTAAGGGGTATCTTTCCCTGAACCTTGTGGTCCTCTGCACCTGTCAGCTTTCCCCCAGCCCTTAATTTAAAAAATCCTCTACAACCTTTTTAATTTTACATGATAGGAGTCTGGCTCCATTTTGGTTTAGGTGGAACCCATACTTCCTGCATAGGTGCCTCCTTTCCCAAAAGATTCCCCAGTTCCTAATAAACCTAAAACTCTCCTCCCTACAACATCATCTGATCCATGCATTGAGACCCTGTTGTTCTGCCAGTCTTTCTGGCCCTGCATGTAGAACTGGAAGCATTTCAGAAAATGCTACCATGGAGGTCCTGGACTTTAACCTTTTACCTAGCAGCCTATATCTGGCTTCCAGGCTTCTCTCCTACCTTTCCCTTTATTATTGGTACTTCTATGTACCATGGCCACTGGCTTCTCCCCAGTACTGCACATAAGTCTGTCTAGATGTCTCATGAGATCTGCAACCTTCACATCTGGCAGGCAATTCACCCTGCTGTTCTCCTGGTCATCACAAACTCCACTATCTAGATTTCTAATGATCAAATCTCCCGTTACTTTTACCTGGCTCTTGTTAGTAACTGGGGTTCCCTCCACAGAAGTGGTGTCGTCAATGTGAGAGGATACCATGACATCATCTGGAAAGAGGGACCCAACTATAGGATTGTTTCCCAATGCTCCAGCGTGATGTTCTCTTTCCCCAAGACTTCATCTTCCTTAACAGCACAGAGGCTGTCAGCCTGGGAGTGGTAACGCTCTACTGTGTCCCTGAAAGTCTTGTCTGCGTATCTCTATTTCTCCCTTAGCTCCTCCAGTTCAGCCTCAAGACCATACTGTCCCTCTGAGGGCATTGAGCTGCTTGCACCGTATGTGCACATATGCCACCCTGTCCACGAGGCAGGTGATCATATATGCTGCATTCAGTGCAATAAGCTAGATAGTCCCCACTCTGCTGCTGGACTTCTGCATGGATTAATTTTATTCTTGCAGGGTTTTTTTTTATTATCCTAAGTTTACAGTATGTTTGTTAGGTGTATCTAACTCTCTCACTACCTCAAAAAATTCCTGGTTGCTTGGAGATGGCTTTTTAAACTCCTGTTCTCCCTGAGTTACTTTAGCCCTGTCCCCTTGTCAAGGGATCCTAACCAGGTTAGGGATTAAAAGTATAGCCAGCTAGAACTTGTTAGTAAGCCCTCAGGCTATGTTGGGAAGAAATAACAAAAGATAGATTCCTCAAATTGTCACAAAAGGCATTATATACTTGAGCTAAGTAATTCACCATCTGTACAGTTTTCCTTATACAACCAATGAATTTGTTAAATGAAAATTAGCTGGAGACTAACAGTGATGACTGTTCGTTACATCTGATATCACAATAGTTGAAAACTCTTGATTGAACCTGGTGAAATTCTAAACAAAAAGAGCTCTCAGCTATGCTTGTAGCTGTTTCCTTTGCTTTACACTGACTCAACAGACATTCCAGGCTTCAGAGCGACACATAGAGCAGAGGTGGGCAAACTACAGCCCGAAGGCCACATCTGGCCCGTGGGACAGCCTGCCCGGTCCTTGAGCTCCCGGCAGGGGAGGCTAGCCCCTGGCCCCTTCCCAGCAGTCTCAGCTCGCCATGCCGCCAGCGCTCTGGGCAGCAGGGCTGTGAGGTCCTGCCGGGCAGCGTGGCTGCGAGAGCCGCTGGGTGTAGTGTATTAAATTGCTCCTGTAGGAATATTTACAGAGCACCAGGGCTGGCAGCTGTAAGTAGTACACTGTAAGTAGCACATTCCTACGGGGAGCAATTTAATACACTACACCCAGCCCTCCATACAGTTTCAGAACCCCGAGTGGCCCTCAGGCCAAAAAGTTTGCCCACCCCTGACATAGAGTGACAATCCTGGAATCGTATTATATAAATAATAATTACAGGTTCCTGAGCATTGAGTCCCCTACAGTTATCATTTCTTAATGTTCTGCCTTGTTAATCTTACCTTTTATCTATCATTCTACAAACAAGAGAAGAAGAAGGATGGATGATAAACTGGGAGACAAACATGCCTTAAAGAAGAACAATTGTTACAGGATGTGAGGGACCCCCCCAAAAAAAATGGAAAGCAAGGGGGGAAATCCCTACATTTAAAAAAAAAAAGGGGTTGGGAAAACAATGTATCTGATTTTTAGTGAATTTAACTTATTCTAGTAGAATATCTGCTTCAGAATGTAGCTACATTGAGTTATACCAGCTGAAGATGAAGTCCCTAAGGTCTAATACAGTTTAAAACTAAACTGTTAGATATGACTGCGGAGAAAAGTTGAAATTTTCAAAAACAATCAGAATATTTTTCTCTTTAAAAAGACTATTTGCCTTATTGTCACTATGTCTACATATATACCGCACATCACTGGCAGCAGTGAGTAGGGTATGTGTAGCTACATGCCTCAGTGAAAAGCAAGCTGCATCCACACTGTGGTGTGCAGCTACATGCCTCAGTGGAAGGCTCTGGCAGGGAAAAAGCAGCAGGGAAAGTCTCCGGTAGCAGGGGTGCCAGAGCCTTTCACTGCTGCCAAAGTCTTTCACTGCACTGAGGCATGACACCAGTATCAGGGAGGTAGTGGGAGGCACTGCTTGGGCATGTAGAGAGCCATGTAGAGGACATACCCACAGGGTTCAGGCATGTGCCTCACCATCCACACTGCTATTTATACCCATGCTAGGGAGTAGAGTGCCAGAAGGAGTGTGCCGTAAGTAGTGTACAGTACTATGTAGATGCACCCTAAGTCAAAGGGGCTAACTGCTACCTTGCCAGTAAATACAAGAGAAGGAACTATTTAAAAAAAATCATTTGCATAATAAAAACATAGGCAAATAGAGCCCTGACTAGTACCCGGTAGAATCCCATTGACTTCATTGGAATTATGCAGGTTGTCCTGTAACTCAAATGGCCCGCTAACTACTTAGTCCAAAACAAACATTTTAGATGTATTTGTGTTTTATGTTTTTGAATATATCAATGGAGGGAAACTTGTAACTTAAATTAACTGAATGTAGGCTGTCATAGTAAAATAGCCATACTTTTCAGGTGCTGGACATGAGAGGCAGACGTTTACTGAAGTCAATAAAGCTATGACAGTTTACACCAGATGAGCCTGCGCCTCAGTTTTCTGTCTTATACCAAACTCACACCACACCTGATTGCTCAGCTCCAGCACTTTGCTTCTATAAATTATTTAAGGCAGGATTGTCACTTGCTGTATGGGCCTGCAGAGGGGAGTAAGGGGGTGTAAGGTTCTCTCTTACTCCCCCTGCAAGAAGACTGGGGTAAGCAGGCTCTCGGGTGTATTTCCTCCCCCACTCAGATGTGTGGGCGGGCATGGGCAGGGAGTGGGTGGGTCTTTGGTTTCACATCCGCCCTGCCAATATGCTGGTCAGAGGAGATGATATAGGCCAATAGCAGATGACATCACCCCCAAGACAAGGGGAAACAAGGAAGGAATTATCATTATCCAAGTCACACATCCTTTCTGGACTTCTCCTGGGGCAGCACAACTGCTTGTTCTCTACGATGGTCTAGGAGCAATGTCTCCTTCACATAGTTTTGTTCAGGTGTAGATTTTTTTTTTTAGTTGATCATATGTTTTCACGAGTTTATTTTGCACAGATTTGCAAGCTATCCAATATGATAGGTAGGATAAAAATGTTGTATGCCTTGGGCATGATGCCAACAATAACTTGTAATTCACAGTTATTGAACTGTGTAAAACCAAATAATTATAACTTTTACTTCCCCAGGAAAAAAATCTTTTACTTATGAAATTAAGAGTGTTTCTTTCAATAACATTTACCTATCCATTACCAAATGGTTATTAAGTTTCCTTGGGGAAGGGAAGCGAAGGAGCCTAATTGTGCCTTTCTTGTACATTGCAAACTTCCACTGACCTACTTGAGAATTTTGACTACGCAAGAAATATAGTATTAGGACCAGGGGCGCCGGAACAGGGAATTACCAGGGGGCTAGGGCCCCCCATTTTTAATAGTGGGAAAGCTATTCCCTCCTACTTCAGCCCCAGGGCAGCAGGACAGAGCTGTCGGCCGGCAGGGGCCACGGAGCTCTCAGCCGCTAGACCTGGAGCTCTGAGCTGCCACATTGGTGGGGGGACTGTAGAGCTATGAACTGGCTTGGGCAGTGGGGACCCTGGACCTATCAGCCACCACGGGTGGTGGGGACCCCAGAGCCGTCAGTCACCATGGGCAGCGGAGACCCTGCAGCTCTGAGTTGCTGGGGCAGTGGTAGGGGTCCTGGAGCTGTCCGCCGCCATGGCGACGGGTGCCGGACCCACCCTCCTCCCGCAGTGGGGCTCGGGCTTTCTTCCCCCCGCTGCGGGGCTCAGGCTTCAATCATCCCACGTCAACCCCCCCTCCATTATTTTTAGTAAAAGTCACAGCCAGGGCATGGGCTTCTGTGAATTTTTGTTTATTGCTCATGACCTGTCCATGACTTTTACTAAAAATAATGGAGACAAAATCTTAACCTTAATCATAAGGTCCCTTGGGCATAGCTGTCTCTCTGCTTTGGACCTTCAGGATGCCAACTCTCAAATGACAATTTTACCTAGCCACAGAAAGTTCCTTCGGTTCTTTGTGGGGGAACTTTCAATACACAGCGCTTCTATTTGGCCTCTCTTCCACCCCCCAAGTTTTTACCAAATGCATGGGCTTTATGGATTATCTCAGGAAGGAGGGAATACACATTTTCCTATACCTCTGTGACTGGTTACTGAGGGGCAGAGAGAGAGAGAGAGAGAGAGAGGAAGTTCTTGCTTACATCAGTACCACACTGCACTTGCTTGCCCATCTGGGTCTCATTCTAAACAGCAGAAAGTCAACCTTGGCTCCCACTCAAAAAACTGAGTTCACTGTGACCCTGTTAGATTCCATGATGTTGAGAGCATTCCTGCTGACCGTTTTCAGATAATTCAATGTCTTTCCCTCCATCTGCAATCTCAGCCTTGCATGACAGTTCAAATGTGTCTGAGATTGCTGGGCCACATATCCGCTTGCATGCAGGTGGTCCAGTTTGCAAGGTTGTGTCTTTGCCCCCTTCAAATGTGGCTCAGAATGGTCTGTCCTACCCTTCATCCTCTGGACAGACTGGTTCATCTCTCTTCACTGGTCCTAGACTTCTTGCAGTGGTGGATGTGTCTACAGAATGTTTGCCAGAGTACATGGCATTCACCAACCAAGTCAATTGTTACCAATACCTCCCTGATGGGTTGGGATGGGGGTACACCTGAGGTCACTGAAGATATAGGGACTGTGGTCAGAGCAGGAGGCTTCACTCCATATCAATGTGCTGGAGCTTCGGGCCATCTACAATGCATGTTGCACCTTAAGGGTCCATATCAGAGACTCAGTGGTTCACATACTTACTGATAAATACCACAACAAGATACTATGTGAACAAACAAGGGGGAGCACACTCCAGGTTGCTCTGCCTAGAGGCGATTAGGCTGTGGCAGTTCTGCATCAATGAGAACATTACTTCGATAGCTGTTCACTTGCCCAGAGTTCAGAATCATCTTGTGGACCATCTCAGCAGGTATTTTTTCCTGAGTCACGAGGTCCCTGAAGGCAAGTGTCTTCCGGATCATCTTCACAGCATTGGACATTCTCATGATCAACCTGTTTGTTACAAGGGAGAACAGGAATGTTGCCTGTTCTGCTCTCGATGTGGCCTCAGTCTGGCTTCCTCTCCGATGCCTTTCATCGCAATTGGCAGTTGACTCTCTGTGATGCTCTGTACCTCGGGGGAATACCCTACACCCCTATTTCTGTCTTTATAAAATGATTGTGTGGTATCCAATGCAAAGTTTGTCATGTTGGGTGTCTTCAGAAGGCTCATGATGCACTGAGCATGGTTGTTATAGTGATGTTATAGTAATTGTTACAGTAATGTTATAGTAAGGTTATAGGTTATAATTTCATGTATATAATAATGAGGCTGAAAATGTATCCTCATGGCTTAAAGCAAGTCCAGGAAAAAACTCTCCAAGAACAGAGAGGCAGTTCACACCTCAACAGGGCATGTATGGGACAAACCCAGCCCAGTCTCACAGGAACAAAGGACACTGGCCTAGGCAACAACAAAAGGATCTGTTAGACTCTCGAATGAGTCACCCCCCTTCCTTTGGTCAGTTTGGAACTGTAATGAGGTAATGCTCACCTGACTTTGAAGGGTGGGGGGCAAAGCCAAGAGAGAAGAAAGGACATGATAAAAGGGAGAGACATTTGCCATGCTCTTCCTCTCTCTTCCATATACATCTACAGACACCACACCAAGCGACTGAAGCACTGATCAAAGGGGAGAGCCTGGCTGAAGAGCAACAGCCAGCCTGTGGTGAGAAGCATCTAAGTTTGTCAGGGCATTGAAAGTGTTAAGATCAGCTTAAATGCATTTTGCTTTTATTTCATTTCACCAAATCTGACTTGTTATGCTTTGACTTATAATCACTTAAAATCTATCTTTATAGTTAATAAATCTATTTGTTTATTCTACCTGAAGCTGAGTGTTTAGTTTGAAGCGTGTCAGAGACCCCCCCTTGGGATAACAAGCCTGCTACATATCAATTTCTTTGTTAAATTGATGAACTCATATAAGCTTGCAGTGTCAGCGGGCATAATTGGACACTGCAAGATGGAGGTTGGGTCTGGGACCGGAGATATTGGCTAGTGTCATTCAGTTGCAAGTAGCTGGGAGCAGCTTACATGCCAGAGGCTGTGCTTGAACAGCCCAGGAGTGGGGGTTCTCACAGCAGAGCAGGGTAAGGCTGGCTCCCAGAGTCAAAGATTGGAGTGACCTAGCAGATCACCAGTCTGGAAAACACCAGAGGGGAATGTCACACTCTCCTCTATGCTTTCCTCCTGTCCCAATCATCCCACAGGTCATCCTCAAGCTCAAGGTGGATCAGGGCAAGCTCATTCTCATTTGCCCTGGATTGTCCTGGTATTACCAAGACATTGCTGGTTCACCAACCTTCTCCTGCTGTCAAATCAGCATCCCATATTGCTTCCTCTCAATTCCAACCTGCTCCCTCAGAATCACGGCCGCATCTTGCATCTCATTGTGTGGCTGCTGCATGGCTGAATGAAAAGGAAGAGCAGTGTTTGGTGGGTGTCCAACAAGTCCTGCTCAACAGTAGGAAGTCCTCTACCAGAATGGCCTACATGGAAAAATGGAAGAGGTTTTCAGTGTGGTCATTGGCCCCTGCTACACCTTCAGATGTTTAGGCTTGTGGTTAGTTCATTGAGAGGGCATCTGGCAGCAATATTGGCATTTCATCCCCCTGTTCAGGGAAAATCATCTTCTCTAATGCCATAGAGATGAGATTCCCAAAAGGGCTTCTCTGGCTACATCCTCTGGTTCCCGTGTGGGACCTAAACACGCTCCTGGTGGCTCTAATGGGTCCTCCATTTGAGACCCTAGCATCTTGTCTATTGCCCCTCTTGTGTCAGAAAACCACTTTCCTGGTAGCTATTCTGTCCACAAAGATGGTGTGAGAGTTACAGGCTACTCCTGGGGGAATTCTGCGCCAAAATATTAAAAATTCTGGGCACAATATTTTAAAATTCTGTAAAATTCTGCATATATTGTTTGTCAAAATAACACAATATAATCATGCCAGTTTCAATTATGTTGGTAATTTATTTCAAAATACCTGTCAACAAGTATGTCTGTAACAATACAGACAACAAAAACATCCAGGAAATGTTATTTTGACAAATAGATTCCTTACTAGGCATATTAATACAGAACTTTGAGTAATGATTCATTTAAACTACAATACAGAAGAGTATTTCCTGCACCCCTCAGAAGAAGTGCAAAGGTTTGGGGGAATCCAGGGTAATGGAGAAGCTAAGGGAGAAGGAAGTAATTGCTGGGAAGGAGCCTGTGTGTGAACTTAGGGTTGTTGGGTGTGGGTGGGAGAAGTATGGAATGGGTTATTTTGGGGGATTGTTAGGGAGTTGGGGAGCCTTCCCCTTGCAAACCCTGGCTGAGCCCTAGCCTTTCCCGTTGTCAGGCACATCTGCCCCGTCCCCATATGTCCCTGAACCCCCACTCAGCTACCCCTCCTCCCCAGGTGTCCCTGCACCCCCACCTTCATGCACCCCCATCCCAATGTGTCCCTGCATGCCCACTCAATAACCCCCCACCCCCAGGCACCCCCTGTCCCCATGTAGCCCTGGACCCCCACTCCCATTCAGCCCCCACCCCAGTCTTCCCCCCACTAGCCCTTCTGAACCCCAATCTATGTGACCCCCCAGCAGACCTGTGTGCCCCGCTCTGTCTTTCCCTCCCCATATCCTGTGTCTCCTCACCTGACCCTGCGGGCAGGGTACTGTGAGGAATGCAGCCTCCTCTTCCTTCCTTCATCCGTAGCTCACTGCTATAGCCGGTGAGCTGGCTACCCTCTGTTCTGGTGACACAGAAGCCCCTGGTGGGCAAAAAGCATAACTGCAGCGCCTCTCCGGCAGAATATATTTTCTGCAGAGAAAAAAGCAATCTTCAGGGGACATTAATTCTGTGCGTGCACAGTGGTACCCTCAGGAGTAGGTGGCCGAGCCTCCTTATATGAAATTATCCAAAGACCAGATAACTTTACCACTCCTAAAATTTTTGTCTAAAGCAATCTCTCAATTTCATTTGAACCAGGAGATATATTTACCTGTGGTTCCCCTCCCCCAAGCTGCATTCATCTCTGGAGAAGCAGCGTCTCCATACATTGTATGTCAGGTGCTGTCTAGCCTTCTATCTGGATAGGACTAAATCATTTTGTGCTTGACCTCGCCTATTTGTGTCATATTCAGACTACATGAAAGGTCAAGCGGTCTTTTTGCAGACCATCTCTAAATGGATAACATCCTGTATGAAGACTGCATGTGAGATAGCTTTGGCTACACCCCCTCAGTGGGTATAGCATTTCTCAGAGACATTTCCATATTGGATATTTGCAAGGCTGCTAAATGATCATCCCCATGTACATTTACGAACCATTATGTCATTTCCGCATCTTCCAGAGCAGAAGCAAACTTCAAAAGGGCAGTCCCAAGATTCTTTATTTAGATAGATTCTGAGTCGCACCTCCCTGAAGGGTACTACTTGTGAGACACCTAGGTGGAATACACAGCTGCAGCTACTCAAAGAAGAAGAAATGGTTACTTACTGTAACTGTGGTTCTTCAAGATGTGATCCAGACATGTATTGCATGACCCACCCTCCGTCCCCTCTGCACTGGAGCCTTCTCTCATGCGTGTTCGGTGTAAGGGAACAGAGAGGGTTGGGGTCAGGGTAGGGCTGCCTCATACAGCCAGGGGAGGGACCACAGCTATGAGGCTTGAACACTGCCCCTCTATGGATACTGCTAGGCAATTTCTCTGGCCCCGGCACACTGGGTGCACACAAAGCTAAGTGGAATACATGTCTGCATCACATCTCAAAAAACCACAGTTACTGTAAGTAATCATTTCTTTAGGCACCAGCCTGTCTTCTCCAAAGTGCTGAGCACCCAGCAGCTCCCAGCTGAGGTCAGTGGAACTGTAGGATACTCACTCAGTATTTTGGAAAGTCAGGCCAGTGCCTAAACATAGACTAAGAGTATGTCCACACTGCAGTTTTAAAACTCATGGCAGTACATCTGAAAGCCCAGAGCTTGCACTGCAGTGCTAAAAACAGCTGTGTAGATGCTTGTGCTTGGGCTGGAGCTCAGGCTCTGAAACCTGAAATAGGGGGTCGGTTTCTGTGCCTGTGCTCCAGCCCAAGCAGCTATGTCTACACTGCTGTTTTTAGCACTGTAGCATGAGCCATGCAAAGCTGCCTCTGTAGCCCCAGGCTCTGAGACTAGCTGCCATGGGTTTTAAAATGCAGTCTAGCGGTACCCTTAGAAGCCTATCTTTAGATTCTTTTTGAAAATCTTGGTCTCTTATTTATTTAACAGTTTATTTACTTTGATATTATACATCTGTTGGAGAACATCTTGTATGCTCACTGTGCTATATAAATGTGTGTGTGTGGGGGGGGGGGGGGGGGAATACTCCTCCTGCTCCTACTTGCAGTCCTTATCTGTGAGGTAAGGACTGCTAGTCAACGAGTGAGAACACTGGAACTCAGGTCCCAATGTTGTAATATTTTTCTATAATAATAATTATATTATTATTTTATTAATAAAATTAATAAAAATACGTAGCTTTTTTCATCAGGAGATCTCAACGTGCTTTTACAAAGGAGGTCAGTATCATTTATTCCCTTATCATTTATCAGTTTACAGATGGGGTAACTGAGGCACAGGGTGGTAAAGTAACTTGCCCAAAAGTCACCCAACAGGCAAACGGCAGAGCCAGGAGCACAGCCTAGATCTGCTGGGTCCCAGGCCAGTGTTCTGTTTGACTTCTGCTGAGGGGCAATATTTAAAAAAATCAGCACTTCCCATGCTACACTGCTTGGGCTAGACCCTCAGCTGTAAATGTCATAAATCCACTGAATTCAGTGGAGCTACACCAGTTTACACCAGGTGAGAATCTGCCCCTTTGACAGAACTTGCAGTATTCCTGTACTTAAAATGGCTAGTAATGTGGTCCACTTAAATACCAGTAAAATCTGGTTTAAACTTAAATCCTGATCAATGTTGTTGTTTTTTTAAATGATACCTGCTCTAGTACAAAGAATATAGTGGTATCATGTTTTAGAGTCTACATTGTAAATCTCTGTGTAATGAAGATACTTCAACAAAAGTGGATTTATGACCATACAATACTTGAACTTTATATTATTACACAGGGAAGATCCTCTGCTGATGTAAATCACTCTAGCTCTTTGGAAGTCAGTGGAGCTATGCTGATTAACTCCTGCTGAAAATCTGGTTCTGAATCTTCCAATAATTTGTAATCTGGCATTTTTCATATTTGTTTTCAAACTAACCCTGCAGCCCTAACTCAGGCAAAGCTCCTAGTGAACTTAACAAGAATTATATCTGAGTAAAGACTGCAATATTTGGCCCACAGAGCATATTGATTAAGTTTTGTTTTTAAATAAGAGCAGTTTTTGAAGAACTGGACCACATATGAGGACAAACAAGCGTCTCACACTGGCAAGCCTCCATTTTTTATTCTATTATTTTATCACATCCAAATGGATTTTCGTGGCAGTTAGTAAAAACAGAATATACTTCTAAACTACAACCATAGAAGCCAGTTTTCAGACTTGAGTGAATTTTTCTGGCTGAGTTTTAAATCTCTGAAAAACAAAAATTTATAACTGAAGCCATTGACAAAGCCTTTAACTATAGAATCATGATAGATGTTAGGAGAGAGGTAATCGCACTTGCATCAGAAAACTTAATAAAGTTGTTGCTACAATCCAAGAAAAAGATCTTAAAGAAGAAACACCCACAGAAAAAATTCCACTGATCACACCAATATGTATCATGGGGAATCAGACTTTCAAGTATGAAAACACTGGATACAGGTAGGGGGCCAAATTTGCAGGCATAGGCATATGCACTTGTACACAAACAATTGGACATGCCTAAGGTATGCGCACAGATACCTTGGGCTGGATTTTTCAGTCTGCTAAGTCCATTTTGCACTGCTCAAGCTGCACCAAGTGGACTTAGACTGTAGAGAGATGGTCAGCAGAGGGTTTCCCTTGTATAGGGGAACTCTCTGCTGGCAGAAAGATGGCAGAGACAGTAGAACTAGCTCTTGAACCATCCACCTCCGTCCTTGATGTAATTGAGGGGGCATACTAGGAGTGGGCTGGGGTGGGGAGGGGTTTGGGGAAGCAGACCTACACCTGATCCTCCACAGTGGTCAGGTCACTGGGGATCCTTATGCCAGTGCTGCTCCTCAGGCTGGGGCCAGTTGCCATGGGGTTATGGAGCTGCAATCAGCTCTGTGCATCCCCGTCTCCATTGCATCCAACTGAATCTCAGGTGGGATGGAAAATCCAGCTCCTATTGTAAACATATTCAGTGCACAAATTGGTAGTTGCACTTATAATGGTAGGCTAAGCATCTCACATGCTGCCTTGGACCGTTTAGGTGCACATGATCAGTTGAATATCTATTTGTGTGCAGGAATTTGTGCTGGGTCATACACCTAGTTTTAAAATCTTGACCACTTCATATAAATACACACAGACATCCACACTACACCTATACTGTACCTACAACAACACTGAAACCAGGAATGAACCAATTGCAGCTAAAAAAGGAAGCCTGATACTGTATAAATTCATCAGGATTCTAAACAACAATGCCACAAACTGTAAATTAACAAATGGAAATCGTATATTAGATGATCTCAAATGTATCTGTATTAACCACAAGAAGATTTAGCAAAGTATAGAAAAATCCCTTTCCAATGTCTAGCTTTGTCCCTTTTTAAAATTATTTCTCTAATAATTGTTCCTTCTGAATATGTATGACTACATGCTCCTTCTTTCCCACTGTGCTAATGGCAGAAAACCATACATTCAGGTGGCTGAACAGTTTTGTTGTTATATCATAATTAAAATTACTACCTGAACAATCTTGCCCTTTGCTTGGCACCCACACAGGGTTCTTTCTTAACCAAACAAACAAAGCCAGGATAATAACATGCGGCTGCAAGATGAAAATAAAAATAAAAATAAACTAAAGATTTGTTTGTTAATCTGTGGTTGTGTTTTCCATCAATGTTTGCTACATCATTGATATGACACAACTACATTAGAGCAGATTTAGGGACAGATCCTACAGTCATTTTCTTCTTTCATCTTGCCGCTTTCGTTCTTATAAAATCTACTGCCTCTTTAATCCACTCCACTTGAACTCTTCCCTCCCCCTCCAGATTGTAACAAACGTGCCTACAGCATTTATAGAATAAAAAATCAGTGGCACAAAGGAGCAGGATCATACCAGAGAATCTGGTCCTCGATCTTCCATATGAATTTCTATATTGATCTTTGGGAAAAATCAACAAAATAATAATTATTTTTTAAATTGTAGTTTCAGTATCTACATGCTGTAAAGGTAACAATGATCAGAGTCAACACTTCTGTGACACAGCTGGAGTAAAATGGCAAGGCAGAATGAGAGCAGGAAGGGTAAATGTCTGCAGAATAAGTGGCCTGATTCTGCAGCAGCAAGAAAGCCGTACAAAGGGGGCGGTTGGTGAGGAGGTAAGGTGAGGGCATGGAAAAGTTTGGTGAGGATCAAAATTGATATTAAGATCCAGCAGCTCCAGTAGCAAACCCTTTCTTTTGTTGAAACAGTTACTGTCTGGAGGTCCTGATCTCTCCCCAAGTCCAAAATATTTAGGCTGTACCAAATCTTCCTGAAAATACTGCAAGCACTTCAGAGATATCCTCCAGGCTTAGCCACACCTCCTCTGCCTTTGCCCCAGAATCTCTCTTTCCAGTGGTGCAGACAGTCCAGTGGTTCATGACTCCCTCTTTATCTATTGCAGTTCCAGCTTTTAAAGCTTATTTTGAGGCATCAGTAAGCAAAATCTTTCCCTTCTCTCTCCTTCGGCTCCCTTAGGGACTGAAATTTCTGGATATCTTTGGATCAGGGCTTTCTGATACTCCATAGTACCTTGCATTTAAACAGCATTTTGATGATAGTATTTAGGGGTGCTTTCATTTCAAAAAATACTTTGAAGCTTTAGGGGCTACCACCACCCTGTTGACCAAGTTAGCCAAAAGTAGCTGGGAGTGCCAACGCTTGTTTTAGTCAGTTCCAGTTGGGTCTCCCACACAAAACAAAAGGGTGGAGAACTCTAGATTTACTGTGATTCAGGGTAGCCAAGAGCTCTCCAAGTTTCCATGGAAAATATTTGTTTTTCATCTTTATAAGCCAGTCCACAAGAAATAGCCCATCCCCTTTGCCATAAACTCAGAAGAAAGAGCGAGCGAGATGGCCCAACAGCTAGTGGGGAAATTCTGTGCTGGCATCACACTTGATGGGGACCGTATCCTGACATCAGTGTTTAAGCAGAACTTCATGCTGATTTCAGTAGGGAGTTCTGCTTAAAACGAAGGGCATGATGGGATGCAGAGTGTTTTGTCTGGTTACACTCTTAGCTGTGTATTAAAATGCAGTAGTAGTATGCAGATTTGCAAGCCTGTTGGACTCTTTTAGTGGAGCAGAATTGAAAAATGAACCTGAACGTAGGTGGCAGGTCTACAGAACACAGTAAATGCCATCTCTTTGCTGAAATTGTGTCCTAGTCTGACCTCTATAATGACAGTGAAACATCAAATTAAAGTGCCTCCTTGCTGACTTGTTGACATATGTATGCACAAAAAGAGCTGCTCACAGATATTGTGTAAAAAGGTAAACACTGTGAGTCACCTTCCTGTCCTGCCTGCACAACAGGCTTTGAGAGTCAAGCACATACCTGAACCTCAGCTCATGGTTGTGTGTATTTGGCAGATATGATCTAAGGCAATTTACACACCTGCGTTCATAACCTGCTACAACTGGCTTTCCTCATTCCCCTGCAAAAACTCCCTGACTAAGCCCCAGGACTACTTCATCTTACCATAGACATCTCTGTGGGGCATAGCTTAGAACTTCCAGGTTTTTCTGGGAGCAGAGAATGAGACTCTACTGAAGGAGTCATTGTGGATAGTTCTCTGAAAACATCCACTCAATGTGCAGCTGCAGTCAAAAAAGCGAACAGAATGTCAGAATCATTAGGAAAGGGGTAGATAAGGAGACAGAAAATATCATATTGCCTCTATATAAATCCATGGTACACCCACATCTTGAATACTGTGTGCAGATATGTCGCCCCATCTAAAAAAAGATACTGTTCAGAAAAGGGCAACAAAAATGGTTAGGGGTATGGAACGGCTGCCATATGAGGAGAGATTGATAAGACTGGGACTTTTCAGCTTGGAAAGGAGATGACAAAGGGGGGCGGGAGATATGATAGAGATCTATAAAATCATGACTGATGTGGTGAAAGTAAATAAAGAAGTGTTATTTACTCCTTCCCATAACACACTAACTAGGGGTCACCAAATGAAATTAATAGGAAGCAGGTTTAAAACAAACAATAGGAAGTGGTTTTTCACACAACTCACAGTCAACCTGTGGAACTCTTTACCAGACGATGTTGTGAAGGCCAATACTATATCAGGGTTCATAAAAGAATTAGATACATTCATGGCGGATAGGTCCATCAATGGCTATTAGCCAGGATGGGCAGGGATGTCTCTGTTTGCCAGAAGCTGAGAATGGACGACAGGGAGTGGATCACTCAGTGATTACCTGTTCTGTTCATTCCCTCTGGGGCACCTGGCATTGGCTACTATTGAAAGACAGGATACTGAGCTAGATGGACCTTTGGTGTAACCCAGTATGGCTGTTCTTATGTTCTTATGAGGTAGCAGATAGGGCCGCTTAGGGGTTTGAGTTAATCAGACTCGAACTTCCATGTGAGTCCTCTACCTCATTTCTGAACACTGGTAATTATATTGCAGGGTAGTTTGTGCATACCTTCATGAACTGATCCCTGCAGTGATTGTATAGCCCTGTTGCTGGTCTACTGTGTTCCTAGCCAGTTTTGTTAGGACAACAGTTGAGAAAAGATTAGGCAAAAGGAGACTTCTATTTTTATTTTCCATAAATCGCTTAGCTTATTAGAGATCAGCTAGGGCTGTACACTGGAAAGTGAAACATTCATTTCAGAATTCACTTTAACTTTTAATTGAGGATAATGGTGGGATAATTCATTTATGGAGGTCAATGGAAGATCATTTTATTACCATAAATAACAGAATCAAGATCTAGGGTGGGATTCTTTAGCCTGCAAAGAGGGAAAGGGAAAGAAAGATCTTTAATTTTATCTTACAAAACATTAGTTTAAGTGGCTTGTGATTCTGTTGCTTGGAAAGAAAGAAATTCAAAGGGAGAACACTATTTTTTAGGTATGTTGCTTTAAATTCTGCCCCTTCCAATTCAGTGTTGTAACACACCATGCACAGTATAAATATGGATTCTTTCAGCAGTGTGATGACATTTTGTTGGAATACACATCTGCTTTTTGCAGATTTGTGATCTGCAAGAATTCCATTTGTGCCAGTGCATTGGAGATTGTGCCATGGGTCACGGTTCAAACTTGCCAGTACACTCTATTTATTTACCTGGTTTAGTAGAAACAAAAGAATCTGAAACTGCAATTAAACTGAAGTTGGAAAAGGATTTATGAAGCCTTGTCAATTGTGTTATTCAATACAATACCATTTGTGGGGAAATCAGATTGTTCACTTAGAATATGTTGAAACCATAAATGAAATCACCTTAAAAATATTTTCCTCCTTGAACGGATAACATCTGACAGACAAGAAAACAATATCTCACCAGCTATTAACCATTACCAGGCAAACTGTACAGTTAATTAGCATGGCATTACCCATAATACTTGGAAAACTATTACTTTCTGGCTGTCACCCAAAGTTAGTTCAGTGTAAGATCATTACTCCCCAAAGCTTGCTCAGTCTTTTTCCCAAAAGAGGAGATAGAATGTGAAAGAACCCCAGTGAGAGTGAAACACGTGTTGCCGCTTTAGCCTTGGGAGACCAGTTATGATCCCTTTAGCTGGCAGCTATTGTCATGTCTAGTTAACTGTCCTGGTGTTCTGCATCAGTTTTCAAAACATAACTTTATACGTTAAAAACAACAAAAAATCACTATTACTTTTTTGGCAGCCACCTAAACTTAATTAGGAACTAACCCAGACCTGTGCATTTTTTGAGAACACATCACTGGATTATAATAATCTTGCCAGAGTTATGGAATTGTATAAGGTTGACTGAGGAGTTTATCTCTTTCCTTCTGGGAGTGTTCATTTGAATCTGCATGAATGTATCTGCTTATTTGGAAGCTGATGAAGGACTGTCTTATAATTATTTTTTATTATATATTTATATCTATAGCTTCCCGCAATAAGGCCCTGATCCCTGACTGCAGGTACCATCACAGTAGAAATGGGATAACAATAATTGTATAGGTTTCAGAGTAGCAGCCGAGTTAGTCTGTATCCGCAAAAAGAACAGGAGTACTTGTGGCACCTTAGAGACTAACAAATTTATTAGAGCATAAGCTTTCGTGAAGTGGGTTGTAGCCCACGAAAGCTTATGCTCTAATAAATTTGTTAGTCTCTAAGGTGCCACAAGTACTCCTAATAATTGTATAGAATTGCTCTCCTTTAGGCTATTTTTTTAGTGTGTAGCTTTTTTCTATCTTATGCTCTCTTCTAATTCTTCATTTTTACCCATTCCTTGCCACCCCTACTCCTGTTTCCTTTTCTCCTGACACATGGCTTTTTATCTTGTTAAAAATTCTCTAAAAGGATGGTCCAGTAGTAGTGCTCTGCATTGTTAGGCAGGAGAACTTGGTTTGAACTCTGGACCCTAACCAAATATGCTTCTTGAGATGGAAGAAGCTGGAATTTCTGTGGTAGCAGCACACTCTGCTCCTCAAAAGAGGATGTGCCTTAATCAACAGTGACCTAACGTGATAACGAAGAAGGTGAGTTGGGGCCTTCAGGCATCATTGCTCCCCTGTGGGTAGCTAGTGGGTACATTGCAAAGCACTGAGGTGAGCTCTGGGGTGGGCATATCTCAAGTACAGTGGACGGTCTCAGATCCTTTAATTCACACAATTTGAGAATAGCCCAATATGTGTAGCAGCACCAGAGCAGTCTAAACTGTAAAGAAAAAGGAGAAAAGGGATCTAGGGGGTTCTTTTCTTTTTAGCCATGTAGTTGGATCATTTTTGATTGATACCAGGCACTTCCTTGTGTTAATCATTGATTTTTTTTCAGTGACAACGCAGGAAAAAAAACAGCAATGCAGGAGGGAAACTGGCTAGGACAGTTAAAAACTGGACAGGTAGCAACCCTAAACCCAAACTGGGCTGCAGGGCTGGATTTAGGGGCAGGGGACCCAGGCGACTGCTTGGGATGCCAGGCTTGGAAGGGTGCCAGGTTCGGGGTGCTGTTTTTGTTGTTAGCGACAAAAGGGAAGATAGAATGTTTGAAGTTACATATTTCAGGTATTCCATATGTGGATTCATTTTTCACTAACCTCCTAGAATGTTCTGGACCTTTGTAGAATCTCATGGAACCTTCCAGACTTTCGGAGAACTACATTTTCCTCAAACCCCCTGTATGTTGTCAGCCATGCTCTCGCAGGTGTATAAGGGGCTGGGTGTCACCGGTCAGTCAGTGAGATATAAGAACAAACTGAAGTGAAGTGAGAGCCCAGCTGTGATATGGTGAACCTTGTTTTATTGTGTTATTGTGAAAGTGTACTTGTGTTTTAAGACTTGAAAAGTGTAAGTAGCAACTAATAAAGGACATATTTAATGAGATGCCAGAAATATCTATCAAACCCCTATCTATGCTTCTATATAAAAGAAATACTGTTACTTCTTTTCCCATGCTTAACACGTAATGTTTGATGACTTTTTAAGATGATGGAACATAGATTTTTGCTCTCCATAATACTGTCTGTTTCCCCCCAGAGAAAATAAAAGATGCCCCCGAAGAAGCCTTCAGGAGTTCAGTATATGAAGCAAAAAGCTCAATTGCAATCTAGTTTGCAGCAAGGGGCAAATCTGATGGGAAAATATCAGAAACAGAACAACATAGGCAGGCTTTAGGCAGTAGCAATCGTCCCAGAACAGAAGAAATTGAGGAGCGAAACGTAAATGATGGAAGTCCTATTACTAAGGAATTAGCAGATTTACTTGAAGATAAGGAGTGGAAATGTGAGGAAAGTGATGGAGAATTGTCTAGTTTTTCTGATGGCGTAAAGGAGAGTGGTGATAAAGAAGAATGTGGCTCACATGAAAAGGGAGAGTAATGACAAAGAAAAATCTGGTTTACATGAAAAGAAGAGAAACGATAAAGAAGAATCAGCCTCATGTGATGACAGAAACAGCACTGAGAAAAATTGCACACCACAAATCGATACATCAGATCCTGCATTATGGCCAGCTATCCTAAACTCTGCCAATATTGATCGTACAATTTTGAACAGCCCACACAAAATCGAGGCTATGACATTTCCAATAAATGAGCAGAAGTGACACCTATCAAAGTCACACTGCAAAAGAGGGCTTGAGAATGGCAAGAAACTGAATCAGCGTTGGCTAGTTTACTCAAAATCAACTGACAAAGTGTTCTGTTTTTGTCGCAAAATATTTGAAAAGAATGCCAAATCATTGCTTGCGCTTTCTGGGTACAATTACTTGTATAACTTAGCTGATGCTCTGAAGCAACATGAAAAGTCACCTGGCCATTTTATGGCCTACTCCAAATGTATGGAGGTCAAGTCCAGGCTCAAGCTGAATAAATGCATAGACACAGAAAATCAGTGCATTATTAATGTGGAAACCGAGCACTGGAGGAACATGCTTGAGTGTCTGATCTCAATTACCCTCTTCCTTGCAAAGAATAATTTGACTTTCCGGGGCTCACTGGATGAGTTGTTCACTGAACATAATGGTAATTTCCTCAGTTTGGTAGAGCTCCTTGAGAAATACAACAATGTCATGCATGAGTACCTAAGTCGAGTAGTTCATACAGAAGCTATGGACCATTACTACAGCAAAACAATTGAAAAAAATGATTGACCTTATGTCAAAGAAGGTGCTTGATAACATATTGAGGCAGCTTGGCAAAGCAAAGTACAAACCCATAATA
Organism: Emys orbicularis; assembly: GCF_028017835.1. NCBI lineage: Eukaryota > Metazoa > Chordata > Testudines > Emydidae > Emys > Emys orbicularis. The sequence goes on along the minus strand of NC_088683.1, from coordinate 70,449,613 downwards.
ATGGACTGCACTCCTGACATTAATCACAGAGAAACAATGTCATTTACAGTAAGATTTGTTGACTACAAGGATGGCTGTATCCAAGTAAAGGAACACTTTATCCGTTTCTGGTCTGTGGACTCTCCTGGAAAAGGCCTAACAGAACTGTTTATGAAAATTTTGAATGAGAATAAAATAAAGCTTCAGGACTGCCACGGCCAAGGCTAGGACAATGGTGCTAACATGAAGGGAAGAAACAGTGGTGCCCAGGCAAGGATGCTTGCTCTGAATCTAAGAGCTTTCTTCATGCCTTGTGGCTGCCATTCCCTCAACCTGGTTGTGTCAGATGCAGTGTCATCTTCAGTATCTCTCTTTGGAGTACTGCAAAGGATATATGTCCTGTTTTCAGCATCAACTATCAGGTGGAAGATCCTCATGGACAATGTTACAAATCTGACCATAAAGCTGCTAAGTGACACTAACTGGGAGAGCCGCATTGGCAGTGTGATGCCAGGGAGGTATCAAGTGACTGAGGTTTGCAATGCCTGGATGGAATTGGCACAGTCGAGTAAAGCCAAGGCTGGAATCTGACGCGAGGCGCAAAGCCTGGCAAACCAGATCACTGACTTCAGATTTCCAGTCTCAATTGCAGTTTGGCACGATATCCTGTTCCAAGTAAACATTGTAAGCATGGCATTACAAACTCAGTCGATGGACAGTGCAATCGCTATTTCTTTGATGAGAAGCTGCCTTGATTTCGTTGTGGCCTACAGAGACAACAGATTTGAACAGCCATCACTGCTGCCAAAGAAATGGCAGAAACCTTAGGAGTTGAGCCTATCTTCAAGAAAACTTGTGTTCATCGGAAGAAGAGACAGTTTGGTTATGAGAGCAGAGATGAGGTGATTGGAAGCTTGGAAGAAAAATTCAAGAGGGAGTTTTTTTGCTTGCTCATTGACACCGCTCAAGTGTCCATAGAAGAAAGGTTTGGACAAATGAAGCACCACAAAAAGACCAGGGGGGTTTTGTATGACCTTAGTAAGCTGCTGGCAGACAGGAAAACACTCTTGAACAATTATACAGACCTTCGCCGGATGCTGACACATGGGGAATGTTCAGATATCGATGATAAAGACCTCTGTGTCCAAATGGACAACATCCTTTACATTTTGCCACACGAGAAGCACTCTCCACTCCAAGTTCTCCAATTCATTCATGATGCAGGCCTGAAGGACACTTTTCCTAATGTGTGAATAGCTTTCAGGATTCTGCTCACATTGTCGGTCACAATTGCGAATGGTGAGCGCAGCTTTTTAAAACATATCTTCGATCGATGATGGCCAACGAGAGACTGACATTGATTGTTATTTTATCACTTGAAAGTGCCATTGTTTGGATCTCTGACGCTGTGCTTAGGTTCACAAGGGCAAAGGCGAGAAAAGTGACCTTTTGAGTTAAATGACCAGGGTTAACATTCTAAGGCTGTCACCTACTGTAACACTATTTAATACTGGTCCATCCAGTGTTGGTGCACAGTTCAATTTCTTGATGTTAGTACATTTCAGTTATTCTTAAAATTAAAAAGTTTCTATAAGCTTAGAGGAAACTAATTTCTTTATTTGCTTATATATGGCATGAATAAATATAGATTTACGGATCCTAGTTGCAAATTTATTGTCGTACAGGGATAAACCATGCATGCAAATCAGGCATCAAAGTCATGAAATGGGCTACAATTGCAATAAAAAATAAGGTATTCAAAAGTTTAACAAATGAAGGCTGGGGAGGTACCAAAGATGCTCCTCATCTGGGACGCCATTTAGTCTAGGGCTGGCCCTGCCTGACTGGGTTTCTCTCTGAGATCAGGAGTTCTGTGCAATGCACGGAGTGTACATTGGTTAATCTGCAAATTAGGTCCTAAATTCAAACACCTGGGAGAAGAAAGAAGCCCATCCCATCCCTATAGTCATACATGTATCTCTCTATATATACACACACCCAACCATTCTGCCCATTGCTTTCACAGTTAGTGAGAACTAGAGAAGAGAAGAGTTGTCTTAAGGTTGGTATTGGGTTAGTCATAAGATAATTAAAGGGCTAAAGCTGCTATTTGTTCACGGGATTTTATTTTGTTAGTAAATATAGTTTGCTTATTAATTTTGTTTTACTGAATATGAACAAAACCTGAGATTTGTATAGAGTGCTAGGTCTCTGGTGTGCAAAATGAGTGTTCTGGAACTATTGTTCTCATCATGCAGGTGGCAATGTCATGAACCTGTGGTGATGGCTCTGGCCAACTTTTTCTTGTAAGTGCTTCCTATTTTCATGAGGCTGTAGTCTTAAGATTCTGAGATTTGTGCCAGATTCTCTCTCACATTTTCCCTTCCTGTTCTTTCTAGGACTAGCCTCAGGCAGCATAGAGCTCAGAATATCTGTTAGGAAACATAACACTTAAAAGTGGTGCTTCACATTTTTTTAGACTCAAACAAGTTAATTTCTCCTATTTCCTAACTAGTGAGAACAGAGAACTAGAGAATAGAACAAATCAACTTTCAAGGAAAATAAACAAAAAATAGTGTTTCCTGGGTGCTTCTCTGGCAGGAGTGGGGGTAAGTGGAGGGGGAATGAAATTTCCCAGTGGCTTCAAGTTTTAAGTTAAGACTTGACTTCTGGCATATTTCTCTTCTCCTTGTTCTTTATTTTTTAGTCTCCCAGACATGCCCTATTAGGAATACAATCATTTACAGTGATGGTTAAAATTTTCAGCTCCTTTATATCGCACACATTGATCATGGTTCTTTACTGCCCTGGATCCTGCACAGTGAATATAAAATGCTCCAGATCAGAATGGTAGTTTTTTACACCCTCTTTTGCATTCACTTTCCACGGGTATAAATGACTATGGTCCTGATCCAAAAAAAGTACTTAGGCACATACTTAATTTTAAGCATCCAGAGGTTTAAATCAAAAGAGGAGGTTCATTGTATTGTGTGGTGTATAAATATAAAATAAAATGCCAACCCTACTGTGACGCTGGCAGCCAACTAAAGCCACAGGGCAATTTACTTGTGGTGAATGTCAAAGAAATGTTAAAAGGCCATCATGTGTTCAAGCCAATTCACTGGTTAGTATTGATCAAAAGAAAACGTTGATGATATTGTCTTCATTTATCTGTAACTTGTTAATTTACATTATGTTTATTCCGATATTTAGTTAGCCCTAGATCAAAAGGGCTGTTAGTATTAGGATGAGAATTTACTTAATGTGTAACATTAAGTAAATTTCATGTGTGCATGAAAACTAATGAAGAATTGTTTCTGGCTATCACATTGTGCATGAAAACTAATGAAAGGTTGTCTGGATGGCTGTAACTAAATGCATTATGTGTGTCTCTGTAATTACATTTCCCATCAAACAGGATTGAAGCCGTAGAACTGTAAATGAAGAAGCATGCTAACTTTGTAGCATGAGTCATTGTGTTCAACAATGGGAAATCTACAGACCTACGTTGTGATGGGAATACTGGCCAGACTGCTTTCTGGGGAAAACAGCTATAAGAATAAACCCTGGGAGCGATGCTGTGTCTCTGGACTGACGGATTCTGACCCGGGGGGAATTCTGAACAAGTGGACAGAGATCCCCAAAGTTATTTTGGGTAACCCTGAAAGACTTATGGAAATCTAGGAGATCACTACATCTCTGCTATCATTTTGAACTTACAAACTTTGACTCACCTGTTAATGTATTTTGCCTGCTTTAACCTCTCAACAACTCTAATTTCTTTTTTTTAGCTAATAAACCTTTCATTAGTTTACTAGAGAAATTGGCTTCCAGCATTGTCTTTGGTGTGAGATCCAGAATATCCATTGACCTGGGGTAAGTGACCAGCCCTGTGGGGTTTGGAGTAACCTAATGTGTGGTGATTTTTTGGTTTTAATAACCTTTCATCAGGTGTGCTGGAAGAATTTGTACAGTGGGGTGCTGAGAGCCAGTGAACCAAACTGCAAACCCTAGTTCCAGCACATAGGCCCTTCATCACAAAGTCCAGTTCGTCTGGGTGGTAAAGAGGGGCTGCAGAGCCTAAGGGGACTGTCTGTGGCTCCATGGTAAGACTAATATAGTAATCCAAGAGCAGACATTTGTTACTGGCTTGGTGAAATCTAATTATAGAATTTTCCACCAGCGTGGGGTGTCTGCCCTGTTTTCTGACAGTCTGACCTGAGACTCAGTTGTAAGCCATATCAGACAGCACCTGCACCTAATCTCTTAAAATAAAAATAAATGTAATATAGAGGATCTCATGAAATGTTACATGAAATTAATTCAGATTATCTGGGATAGGAACACTCACATATTTAAAACTAGCTAAAAGACTATAAATAGCAAGTATATAATGATGTATTGTGTTGGGGTAAGTGTCTAGTGAGGATTGATGTAAGGTTTGATTTTATTTAACATCTTCATTAATGCTCTGGGAGAGTGAGTAAATAGTATTCTGGCAGAGCCTTTGAAACACTATAGTTAAGGCGGAAGCCTATTTTGCACTTAAAGTGGAAATTTGATCTTTTGCTTTCAGTATGAAAAACAGTGTCTCTGTTCCAAATTCTGGGCACATTATCTCAGAGTAAAGCCTGAATTTTCTAGGGAGTTTCAAGAAGTTCTAATCAGTTAAAAGTTGTCCTTAAAAAAAGTTCACATTCTGAATCTTGTGGGTTTTGGCGGGGGAGGGTTGGCCCCCATTAGCTTAAAAAACTATAGACTGGATAAAGGCCTCATGAATGAATCTGATTTTCCAGAATGGGGAGAAGTCTGGGGGAAGTCTAATATGTTTGTGGTGATGGGGAGCTTGAGTGGGAGGGATACTGGAAGGCTGACATCCCTACAGGGCAGAGTTAAGATTGTGAAGTGGAGTCTGTGGTGTATGCTGGTGGTCTCTGGATGGAGGACATTTGCAAATGATAGTTAATTGGGATCTGTTGTGAATATCAACTAGGAAAATAAATGCAATCTACTTGGCTTTGATAAAGGAACTCATGAAACTTTACATAGAGTTAATTGAAATTGGCTGGGATAGGAACACTCATGTATTTAAAGACTAAAAGAAACAACAAAAGGGACTGAAAAATTATAAATGCACAGGAAATAACAAAAAAGGTTCAGTTTATAAAAATACAAGTTAATATATTTAATATGTGGGAGTGGGTGTGTATAAATAACCCCAAACCATGACATACTCAATGGGAGAGAGGAGCCTGGGGAGCAGATATACTGAACATGAACCATGATAGGAACCTTAGGCTATGTCTACAGCAACTAGATACCCACAGTTGGCCCATGCCAGCTGACTTGGGCTCGTAGAGCTTTGGCTGCAGGGCCGTTTCACTGCTGTGTAGACTTCCAGGCATAGGCTAGAGCCCGAGCTCTGGGACCTTCTCACCTTACAGGGTCCTAGAGCCCAGGCTAGGGAGCCTGAGCCTGGAAGTCTACACAGCAATGAAACAGCCCCACAGCCCAAGCCCTGCGAACCCAAGTCAGCTGGCATGGGCCAGCTGCGGGTGTCTAGTTGCTGTGTAGACATACCGTTAGAGCACAAGAAGCTAGACCTACATTTGCAATGCAGTATGGCAATAATAAAAGCCAATGAAATTTTGGGCTGCATACACAAAGGAGCATTACATCATAGAGTAGTGAGGTAACAATTCCCTATCAGGTTCTAATGGGAATACGCCTGGAATACTTGTTCAGTTTGGAGTACTACATTACGTCATAGGTATTGACAACCTGGAGGGAATTCAGAGAAGAGTAACAAATTCCACAACTGGAGGAATCAATTTGTGAGGAAATATTAAAAGAGCTACATATGTGTAGCTTGGCTATAAGATGACAAAGCATGGACAGGTCCACAGTTTGCAAATATTTGAAAGATGTAACTGTCAGGGATGGAGAGGAAAGTGCTAGGCGCTATACAGACATGGCGCAAAAAGGTAATCCCTGCCCCAAAGAGCTCACTGTCTAGGTTATGACAAGATGCAGTAGGTGGATGGGACAACCAGCGGGCGTTGTGGGAGAGGAGATGGGTAGAGGGCGAAGTAACTGTAAAGGGCCCAATTCAATCCCATTAGTCAATAGAAAAATGCCCATTGACTGCAACGGGAGCCGTATCAAGCCCAACATGCACAAGCTATCATGTGGTACGCAAAAGTCTCACCTGATCACTTGCCTAGCCATTATATTTAGCATAACACATGGGGGTAAAACTAAAAGCAATGGGCTTAAGAAAGGAAAAAATGGGTTGAATAGAAGGAAACGTTTCCTGACAATGGAATTCATTAGGCTGTAGAACAGTCTTCCAAGGGAAGAGTAGAAGCTCTGTGACTTAAGATTTTTAAAATAAGATGAGACAAAAGACTAGAAAATATACTGTAGGACAGTGGTGCCCAACCTTATTTCACAGGAAGGCCATATAAATCTAAGAACAAGCTTGTGTGGCCAAACAGATTCTACATATTTTAATAAGATATAAAGTCACTTATATTGATTTATATTTTAAGTTCAGCTTGTTAGATTTAGATAGGTTGTTTCTATGTACAGTATTGTCTATTTAAAAACACATAAAGAAATCAGTGCCTAAAACATGTGTCAGAATTATAGCAAACAAGAAAAAGTCGGTGTCACAGAGTCCCTGGGTGATGCTCTGGAACTGCTCCCTACAAAGCCAGTCAGGACTCTGGTGAAGCCTCCTCTCTGTGAGCATACTGTCTTCAGGGCAAGAAGCTCACACGGATTCCACCTTCCTGGGTCTGTCCTTGGAGCATTCAGCATCCTCTGCCCCTCCGTGCGCTTCCCACAGCGAGTCCGTCCAGGCGGGGTCCTGGGGAAGCCAGAGGGTCCTGCACCCCAACCTTGCAGTCAGATGTGACTCTTAGCCAGCCAGTAAACGAGAGGTTTATTAGATGACAGGAACACGGTCTAAAACAGAGCTTGTAGGTACAGAGAACAGGACCCCTCAGCCGGGTCCATTTTGGGGGGCAGCGAGCCAGACACCCACGTCTGCACTTCACTCCTCGTCCCCAGCTAGCTCCAAACTGACTCACCCTCCAGCCCCTCCTCCTCTGCTTTGTCCCTTTCCAGGCCAGGAGGTCACCTGATTCCTTTGTTCTCCAATACCTTTAGCTATCACCTTGCAGGGGGGAAGGGCCCAGGCCATTAGTTGCCAGGAGACAGTGTGTCGGCCATTTATGCACACTGGCCTTTATCCCACCACCTAGAGACTTAAGAAATGCATAGGGGAAACGGAGGCACCCCTACAATATTCAGAGGAAACATTAAGAACAGTCCCACTTCGTCACAGTCGGCCATTAGTATATTGTGTTGAAGTAGGCCATGGGCCTTATGAAATGCTCTGGTTGGCCATATATGGCCTGCGGGCTGTAGGTTGGGCACCCGTGCTGGAGGGAATAATGCTGTCCTGAAAGAAGGATGGATTGAAGACCTAATAGTGTAGGTCTTTTCCATTGCTAACTTCTGTCATGCTATAGTGCTTTGATGAACCTGTTGTGAATTTCCTTACTTTGACCGTAAGAACGCCAGTGCCCTTTTACTATAGTTTTTTTTCTGAGACCAGTGACGCGGTTGTAATCTCTGCCAATGTTTTCAGAATGTGTAAAGTACGTTTTAAATTCACCTTCCTGGACCAGAGATATTATTCTTATCTTGGCTCCCTTCATGAGTTCAGATGTGGAAATATAACTGAGTTTTGGAGACCCTTTTCATGAGATCCAGCTGTGTTCTGTACACAAAGCCCCCTTCAAAGATAGCATTTGGGGCCAAGTGCTTCATTTTGTAGTCAGGCACAACTCCCATTGACGTCAATGGGAGTTTTGCTTTCGTAAAGCATTGGGACTCAGGATTTGGCCCAGAGGTCTTCTTATGTCGGGTCCTCCTAAAACAGTGCCAATATTTTGAAGATCAGTGAGTGAGCAGCAGAACTCTGGAGTTGCAAAGTGATCAACATGTCCTCATCATGGTGCAAAAGGAAAAGGTGGGAGAACTAACTCACTAGTTCTTTTCAGTACTAAACCGGCACACACTCCAGGGGTAGGTATCTCCACAGAGTGGATTCATGTGGATAGCAGATATTGTGAATCTCATTTTCTAGAAATGGACTGTAAATCAGACATCTGGTAATAGCTTGTAAACAATAGAAATGTTCATAAAAGTATGATATTCAAGTGTATACACAATGTGAAAAACTTACTCCAATTCAAGCCTAGAGAAAGTAAATGTTATCCATTTTCACATAATTTTTTTTTGCCAAAATCTTTTAAGCATTTAACTTTACAACTTTCATTTAAAAAGGGCATAAAGATGAAAAATGTGTTCTGCAATGAATCTGCCACTGATATGAGTGTTCAATTAAATGGACCGTGCAAGAAAGGAGGAAAGATTTGCTACTGGGATGTTGCCAATGATATCCTTTGACACTTCTATAGTCTCATGTGTTCTTGATCAAGCAGCAGAGAGCTCTGGAAAGTCCCAAAACAATAAGTCTGAAACCAGAGCAGTCTGCACACACTTGATACGCAGTCAGAAGAGGTTGCTTTGACTGGCACTATATTATGGTATGTGACAGACCCAGACCAGTGGGGTACAGGAGTCTGGTAGAGGGCAAATATACTGGTCACTGGATGAGTAGTTTTCTGTTCCCTGAGTGACCAGAGCAGGGACTGCACTAGAGTAATCAGGAACCTGCTAGAACCAGTTAAGGCAGGCAGGCTAATTAGGACACCTGGAGCCAATTAAGAAGAAGCTGCTAGAATCAAGTAAGGCAGGCTAATCAGGGCACCTGGATTTTAAAAGAAGCTCACTTCAGTTTGTGGTGTGAGTGTGAGGAGCTGGGAGCAAGAGGCGCAAGGAGCTGAGAGTGAGAGGGTGTGCTGCTGGAGGACTGAGGAGCACAAGCATTATCAGACACCAGGAGGAAGGTCCTGTGGTGAAAATAAGGAAGGTGTTTGGAGGAGGCCATGGGGAAGTAGCCCAGGGAGTTGTAGCTGTCATGCAGCTGTTACAGGAGGCACTATAGATAGCTGCAGTCCACAGGGCCCTGGGCTGGAACCCGGAGTAGAGGGCGGGACCGGGTTCCCCCCAAACCTCCCAATTGACCTGGACTGTGGGTTCTTCCAGAGGGGAAGGTCTCTGGGCTGTTCCCCAACCCACATGGTGAATCTCTGAGGCAAGAAAATCCGCCAATAAGCGCAGGACCCACCAAGATAGAGGAGGAACTTTGTCACAGGTGTTATATTAACACACCCTAAAATAAACCACTTCTGCCCTTTTGCTGAAATAGAACTTCACTAGCTGTATTTATACAGTTGCCAGTTGAGTGTTTTTGCTATAGATAATGGAATCAAACTGGACATTCGTAGGGGCAGGCCACAGAACCTCACCCACTTCTGAAATAGACCCCTAACCTCTGGCTGAGTTACTGAAGTCCTCAAATCATGGTTTAAAGATTTCAAGTGACAGAGAATCCACCATTTACACACCATTTAAACCTGCAAGTGAGCCATGCCCCATGCTGCAGAGGAAGACAATTCCCCCCCCCCGGGGTCTCTGCCAATGTGATCTGGGGGAAAATTCCTTGCCCACATGCTTAGTTAGACCCTGAGCATGTGGGCAAGACCCACCAGGCAGATACCTGGGAAAGAATTCTTTGTAGTAACTCAGAGTTCTCCCCATCTAGTGTCCTGTCTCCAGCAATTGGGGATTTTTGCTACTGGTATTCATCAATCGGCCACATGCCATCATAGACAGTCCCATCATACCACCCCCTCCATAAACTTGTCAAGCTCATTCTTGAAGCTAGTTAGGGTTTTTTTGCCCCCCACTGCTCCCCTTGGAAGGTTGTTCCAGAACTTCACTCCTCTGATGGTTAGAAATCTTCGCCTAAGTTCAAGCCTAAACTTGTTGATTGCCAGTTTATAGCCATTTGTTCTTGTGTCCATATTGACACTTAACTTAAATAATTCCTCTTCCATCCTGGTATTTATCCCTTTGCTGTATTTATAGAGTGCAATCATATCTCCCCTCAGCCTTCTTTTGCTTAGGCTAAACAAGCCAAGCTCTTTGAATCTCCTTTCATAAGGTAGGTTTTCCATTCCTCAGATCATCCTAGTAGCCCATCTCTGCACCTGTTCCAGTTTGAATTCACATGGTATTCCATTTCACTTTTTTAAAGCTTCTCTTTTGGGCACATTCAATATTCAGACTTCTGTGAAATCTAAATACAAAATCTGGTAATTTACCATTGACCTAAAGTCTCCAGAGAAATATGTTGGTGGTTGTCCAGTTTCTAATTGCCATGAGTTTTGTTCATATCACAAAAGCTTTTTTACTCTTGACACAACTTAGCATTGTTGTTTTCAGTTTAAGGGCCGAATTCACTGGGTGATGCAGAGCAGCTGTAGAGACGAGAGTACCAGCCTTGTCGTTTGGGCCCCTTTGCCTGATGCCTTTCCTTCTGTTGGGGAGGAGCTATGTGGCGGCGCTGTAGGCCAGAGGGTGTGGGATGGAGCCTGGAAGGATGTCCACTCCTCACTGCTCTGCTCTCCCAACAAAGTTGTGGAGTGTTCAGCAGATAAATGAACACTGACACTCTCTGCATTAACTTAGAGTTTGTCTACAGGGTGCAGGAATGAAACCAGTGGGGTGTGAAGTCTAATGCACACCAATGTGCTGCGCACTAACTGGCCCAAGTCCACTCTGCTGGGTGTGCACTAAAATTTCCTTAGTGCTCTTAACTGTTTGAAATAGCATTATGTTAACACACACTGTGGAAATTTTAGTGCACACCAGTAGAGTCTACACAAACTTGTCAGGGTACAACACGTTGGTGTGCATTAGAATTCAAACCCCACTGGTGAGCATTACTGCACCATGTAGACAAGCCCTTGTCACTTTCCTCCTCCATGCTGTGGAACCCCATGAGAAAGGTTCAGGGAGTGGTCCAACGATGTCCCCTCGCAACACAGTGCCTGCAGCAGCTAAGGAGCCTAAGAGGAAGAGGGAGCTAGTGTGGAGTCGACCTTTCTGCAGACAGCTCATGCTACCCCTGAAAACCTGAGACTGAGAGATCCATTGGGTTGGGAAAATCAACCCTCGCTGATACTTCTCATTGGGACAAATCACACCCTCCCCCTGACTCTATGAATAGGAGCTTATGAAATGTTCACCCCCTATTCATGGGACGAGACCATGTAAGGTAAAACAGAACTTTCTGCAAAGAGGCAGAGAAAGAAAAGGCGCATAGAGAAAAGGCGCATTGTTTGTCTTAGACGTGGCCCCTTTGGGTAAGTTTTGAAATACAGCGTGAGGATATTTGCACTGCTGCCCCGCCCAGGCTGTACCTTCGATAAAAAAGATGGCTTCGCTGGCCCATACTGTAAATCCGGCACCTTCGAGAAGCATTACATTCACTTTTAAAAAAAGGAAAAACAAATAAACAAACTCTGTGGCCAGGGAGTACGTGAGCTACTAGAAGAAGGATTTGTGACAAGTTAATTCAAATTAACACAGAGAACATGCCAATCTTCAGGACAAAGAAATTAAGGAAAAATTAGCTCTATACTATCTATCTGATCCATCTGCATTTCTGATGCACGCAGTGTGCTGCTCTGTAGGCACCAACTACACAATTAAGAATCATACTTATTTTTTGTGTGCAAAGGGTCCTACTCTCCACCATTTCAAGATTCATTTGCTGTTACTTTAAGGAGTGATTATTAGTTTTCTTTTTTATGAGGCAAGAAGTGTCATTTTTAAAATGAAGGACAGTTTGTACATAGAGATGGGGTGGCACTGCATCCCCAATGAACATGGCTGTCTCAATGGGTGGTGGATGGAGAGGTGGACTCTAAAATAGCTAAGCCCTAACCCAAATAGGTGTTAAAGATTAGGACTGGCCTTGAGTTGGTCTGGAATTGGGTGTGAGTGAGTGGAACTCACATATTTCAGTGTGAAATGCTCTCATTGGTCTTTCTGGCTTAAATGGTAATCTTCTGAGTATTGTTCCATGCTTGAAATGAGGAAAGTGACATATCAATATCCCTATATATAGGTTAACTGAGGATAGAGAAAGATCTGCCAAGCACAGTTTAGTACACCATTTAGCAAATAAACCTGGTTCCTTACAAATGTGAGGAAATGTATCTCTAATTTTTAAGGCAAAATCTCCCTACTTTCCTTCCATAACTCTGATCCCTTATCTAACTATGAATAATTTATGGCAGCTTCCACAAAATGACCTTAATTGAAATGGAACTGGGACTAATTCCAGTGGAATACTTGCCTTCTGCTAGCCAATGACTTCAATACAATGAGTCATCTTAATTGCATCAGAAGTATCCATAAAATCTTCTGTTTTATTGATCTGTTGGAAAAGCGAGGGGTTTCTATGGGTTAAATTCTCTTTGTTTCCTTTCTTGTTAGAATGTGTACATGTTTTTCAGTATGGAATTGTCAAAATCCCTGGGTAGTACAATGCATTTAACATTGATATTCAGAGCAAAGCATGGAGACTAACAATCACATAGACATTTCCAAAATAGTGCATCACAATACACAGAAATTACATTAAGATCAGAAAAGAAAACTATTTGTATTTTGCATGTCATTATATAAAACACTCATAGAACCTAGAACTTACAAATCCCTGTTCAGGTTGAGTGATGTTAATAAAAAAAGAAAGAAAAGAGAGAAATTAAAAGAGGGTTTATTAAACAACTATCCATATATGAGACTATTATTTTTTAATTATTGCTGATTTCTCATCTATTGTCTCACAAATTTCATTAGAGAACACAAATACATAATAATGTAATATAATTCATGTAATGTCATGGTTCTAGTTCCCCCTATTGTGAAATGTATGAAAAATTATTTGGGATCGTGGTTGCAGTGCTTTTTTGGCAAAGATTTAATTGTAGAATAGATTCTTCAACAATTGACTTACCAGTACAGTGAAAACATGGAGAAGCAGGAGGAAGAATTCTCCACTTTTCTTATGATGGAGCATTACCATAAATCATGAAAACAGAATTGCATATACAGCTGTCCTGTTCAATACAAAACTCAATAGTCTAATCAAAAAGTATTTGCATTTTAATAAGTATATTTTCTACATCCGTTGTGGTTTGTTTTTATGTGGATTTGTCTTGACTTTTTCCAATTTTGTTAAAGAATGTTGTTGGATAAATAATTTAAAACTGTTACTAGCCTTTGCAAATGCTGGGATTTAAGAAGTACGGCTCCAGATCTCTAGGACCCCAAGGAGGGACTCCACCCTGCTTGCAATTCTCTCTGCCAGAGCAGGGCCAAAGTGTAACCTGAAATCATGCTCAGAGAAGAATAGTCTTTTTAGGACATCACTTTGATGGTTTTGGTTTTGGGGACAAATAATTGAGGTGAAATTCACCCATGTGCAGTAAGCTTGCACAATGCCTGCCTATCACTTAAGTCCTACTTTAGCCTTATTTGACTTAATTGATGCACAGGGGTCAGTTTCCTCTTAAAATGGAGCTACTGTACAGCATTTTGTTTACTTTTCAGTAGAGTTATTGAGAAAACTGCCACTGAATAACCAGAATTGGAGGAGGGTGGAAATCCCCGTATACTATAACCACACTCTGAGACTCAAAGACTCTGGGCTAGATCTAAAGCCCATTGAAGTTAATTGGAGCCTTTCAGTGAACTTCAGTGGACTTTGGATCAGACTCAGAGAGCAGTGAGGTGCAATGCAGATACATACTTGTGCTTTTTAAACTGGTTTGAATTCAATAAGAACAGACCTGAACTCTCACCCAGAACCTGAACTGAACCAAACCTTTTTCTGAGGGCTGGAAAAGTTTGATTAATTGTATAAATTTCACATTCCCCATCATTTCCATTTTCAGCCAGGAGCAAAAGTGTACAAGAGACAATTCTTGTGGTATTTTTACTGGCCTCACTGTAACCAAGAGGTATGAGAGGTAATCTCTTCAAGGAAGTTTGATCTTGCAAGGTTTCCAACTGACTTCCAGAGCCAAGAGATGCAGATATGTTCAGAAAAACTTTGGATAAACATCCAAAAAACAACAGAGTTACTGGACTGCAATGCTAATTCATTACTAAAAATAAGTAGCTGCAAAAAATAACCTCAAAATACAACAGAAAGTACATTATGAAAATAGTTTAGCTACACACAAGCTTCAGCCTCATTCAGAAGTAAGAATGAGATGGCACAGAAAATAATTAACTTGTCAGAATAGCAATATGTTTCAAAAAAGCACAATGGGAGCACAAGATGTTGCACCGTACACTCAAATAAATCAGAAAGCTGTGAATTGTTTAAAAGATTTATTGATTTAATTACCACACCTAACACAATGTGTTTGTGCTAAAATAATCCTGTAAAAAGGCTAAGCACAATGTATTTATGTGGCTCCTGGACAGAAAAGCAGGTTCTTTGAAACTGGTTACTTATATACTCATCCATCTGCTAGGCAAAGCTTCTATAAAGTTTCTAGAAAGAGTGGCAGCATTGACAGAGAATGTAGAAAGTGATTCTACAGGAATATTATAGAAATCCCAATAAAGTTATTTTTCATCTCAGATTATATAAATGTTTCCCTCTGTTTTTACTATTTTTCTCTCTATAAAAATGCTGTTATTGAAATGGGCTTAAGCAGCAAAGTAGCATGCTGACCAGAAAAATTATTTGAGATTTATTGTGGAAAAATCTTTGAAACTTTCAGGCTTATGCATGGCAGCATTTAAAAAAAAAACAACCCTGCAAACCCTGTATAAATAGAGAGAGAAAGAGGGAAAGAATACAAAGAAAAATATCTGATGAGACTATATAAGTATTTGCTAGTGTTTGGATAGAGTAAATCAGTTAAGCACATGTTTAAGCACTTGCTAGATCGCAGCCTGTGTCTCCGCAGCATCTAGCAAACTGTGGGTAATACTGGCACACAAATAAATACTAATACTAATATAATATTGGATAATGAGCAAAAGAACAAATAGACACAAAGAAGTGGAAAAGAAAGAATGAATGTATTGTTATGCCACTTGTCCCTCCTTCAGTGTCGGTGCAATGGTGGTGGTCACATACTTTTGATGTCCCAACATTTGATTGAACTCAGTGAATGTGGTGAAGCATCTGGCACATGGAAAGTAAGTATCATTACCTCCATTTTACAGACAGGGAAGCTCAGAGGTAAAGTGACATGCCCAAGGTCACCTTATGACAAAATCAAAAGAGAATCCAGGTCTCAAGTCCTAGTCCTGTGCCCTATCTATTGGACCATGATGTGCATCAGCCAAGAAATTAAACACAAACAACTTTTTTTGTGTGCTAAATCAGTTATTCCAGACTGTTCACTGGCAAATTAACGTCAAAACAGGCCTTGAATTTTGTCCTGCCTGATTTTTATTGGTCTTGTAGGAATAACGGCTAATAACATCTAAAATAGTTTAATCTACATTTCCCTCAGAGCAGGAATAAACAGAAATTTTAACAATCTATGAAAAAATAACAGGAGTACTTGTGGCACCTTAGAGACTAACAAATTTATTAGAGCATAAGCTTTCGTGGGGTACAACCCACTTCTCCGAAGAAGTGGGTTGTAGCCCACGAAAGCTTATGCTCTAATAAATTTGTTAGTCTCTAAGGTGCCACAAGTACTCCTGTTATTTTTGCGGATACAGACTAACACGGCTGCTACTCTGAAACCTAACAATCTATGAAATTTTATGAGTGACTTAGCTTCAGTCAGCAGTGTTTGATGGGGATTCTTAAAAACATCAAAAGAACACGAATCAAAACATAACACCATTCCATTTCAGTGGCTTGGAGTTAATAAAGTTAAAAACTTCTTCCATACTCTCCTCTAGTTATAATGGGACTCCTGCCAAGAGTACACACCAGTGACAGATACAAAGTCATGTATGAACAATGGCTGAAAAGATCATAATTTCATGGAGCCAAATAGCTCAGATAGCAGCTGTTAAAAATGGGAGGTCATTGTAGCCCGTGACTATAACAGGCCTCCCCATATTCTGCAAATATATAACAATGAGAGTGGACATTAATAACCATTAGCTCTCTCAAAGTCCTACGCAATCTAGTACTGCAACTGATTCCAAGGCATACCAGGCCAACTCTGGTTCCTAAGACCCAAGTAGGTATGCAGTAATATTAACAACTCAGCATCTGGGAGGAATACCTTTTCTCAGGAAAACCAATCAGTCCGGTGCTCGGATCTCTGATCAGACTATTAGCTAAAAGATGGAACATGAGCATGATTAATGAGCCATGGTAGCGGCAAAGTTCATACACAAAAGGGGCATGAATTGATCCCTTTTCATACATTATTATTGGACCAAGTGACCTGGGGTCTAGCAGATGACAAGCCATTTGGATCCATGGCATCTGCCAACCCACTTGCTTGTGTGCCCAATGAATTATACCATGGCCATAGACATTGCTATTGTTTGGAGACAACAGAAAGGCATTCTGTGTTCTACAGAAGAAAATGAGAGGAGAAAGCAGAGGTAGAGAACCTAAGGTAGAGAACACTGGAAAAGAGAGGAGAAATCGCAAGCTAATCTGTCCAGAATTTGGAGAGAACAGCAACTCTGATTCAGGATGTTCCCTGAGACTCAATCTCATTTGGCTGTAGCTATGTATGATTGATGCCTAAAAATAGATACCTAAGTCCATATTGAGGCACTTATTAAAAATGACTTGATTTTCATGAGTGCTGAGGGCCCGCAGCCCTCATTGAAATGAATAACAGTTAGTGCTCAGCACCTCTGAAAATCAGATGGTGGTAATGATTATGATTAGTAGTAGCCCCTAGGCATCTCAGTCAAAGATCAGCATCCCAATGTGCTAGGCACTGTGCATTGTACAGGCAAATAACAAAGAAGATAATTCCTGCCCTGGGATGTAGTGAAAACTTGTTAAAATGATAAGCTATCCCTGTAAGGGTGAGGAGTTTCCTGATGCTACTTGCAAGCAAGGAGACTCTGTAGGGAAGCATGCAATCTGGGTCTTTTGCAGTCAGTCTGCAGAGAGTCAGCCTAAAATAAGGTGGGGTAAATTGTGCCTCTCTGCCTTAGGAAGCAGCCTGCTTTCTCTGTGCATTTTGGTCCTGTGGGTTACGGTTCTGGATTTTAAGAAATTAAAGTTGTGACCTTTTCAGAAGACGTATTCTAGTTTTTCTCTAACTTCTCTGTTTGCATGTGACGAACATAACATGCCCAGAGGGCTCATAATCTACTTGTCAGTAGGGACATAACAGGTGGATGAAATGAACAAATGGGGTGGAAGGTAAGTTGGGAGGAAAAGGCAAGAATAAAGCGAATATAACTTAACGGACAAGCGGAAGTCCCAGCTTGCCAATTGCCAGTGCAAGATGGGAGTCCATAGATAAGGCGGGGTTAAATGGTGAAGGCCCTAAAGGCAAAGACAGGCTGCTTGTGTTTGATGGTGTGAGTCCGTGGAAGGATGCAAAGAGCAAGGTGATGTGGTCATAGTGATGAGCCAGGAAGATGCTCTTAGCAGCAGTGTTTTGATTGGACTTGAAGGGAGCATTGTGGCTGGCATCAAGGCTAAAGAACAGGTTATGATAAACAAGGTATAAGTTGATGAGGGCCTGAATAAGAGCCTTGGCAGGCTGGAGAGACAGAAGAGGCTGAATCTGTGAAATATTATGGAGGACAACGCCTGGAGGTGAGGGTTTAGTCGAAGATGACTCCCCAGATTGTGGACTTGATTGAGTGGGAGGATAGTGGTGTTGTCCACAGTGAAGGAAAAATTGTGGATAGGAGAGGAGATCAAAAACTCAGTTTTAGCCATCTTGAGTTTAAGTTGCCAGTTGTACATCCATGAAGAGATATCACAGAGACTGACTGAGATACCAAGATTGGATAGAGGGAGACAGGTCTTTAGTGGAAAGATAGGTTTGTAAGTCATTGCAGGAAGATGGTGTTTGAACTGGTGCTTTAAGATAAACAGACCTGGAGATAAGTGGTAGAGCGAGAAGAGCTGGGGGCCAAGGCTGAGTCTTGGGGCATGCCCACTGAAAGAGAATGCGAGGAAGAGGAGGAGCTACCAAAGGAGCAATCAGAGTGGTAACCAGGAGAGCAGAAGCAAGGGGCTTATGCCTTCTATAAAGGCAGGAGTGGTAGCAGGGGGAGTCTGCACAGTACTTACCCCAGTCAGTATCTACTTGGATGGTTCAGCTGGGCGTGCTGCACTCTTCTCCTCTTGCCATCCACACAGTTCTCTGGTGGTGTGGGTGGAGAGGTGCTCACTACAACACAGGTCTTGGAGTTAACACCTCATTGGGATGTATGGGCAGTTCACCTCTCTCTGAGCCCTTGTTTCATGCTGTCTGCAGACTCGGGCAGACCTCTCTGCATTGGTTACATTTGGTCACGTTCTGGAGATTTTCTTTGCAACCATAAGGGCTGGGAAATTATTGGGATTTTAAAATTAAATTCTGAGATTCTGATGTGACCACATAACTCAAGGAGCTCAGACCCCTAGACACGGGCCTATAGTGCCAGCGCCTTAATCCTGTCCTGCTCCCCAGAAGTCAAGGGAGTGCGCAGTCTCAGGGTTCCATCATTGCTTCTGGACACCCAGATAAGAAGAGTTGCTGAAATCCTTTGCCTGGCAAGCAGAGTTGGTTATTGATTTTTGTCATTTTACATACAAGGGTTTCAGGGCAAGAGGCAAGTGACTGTGCTTTATTCTTTCATTCCCTTCACAATAGACTAATGCAGTATTTTTCTACCTGAGACTACATGAGACTAAGGTAGCACAGGAATTGCTGCTGGCCCAGCATGCGATGGCTAGCCTACTACATGGAACAGACTTCAAAAAGCACAGTGTACTGGTGCTCTGCAGCCTACAATAGCTTCCTGTTTTACTACAGATCCAGTTCAGCCTTTCTAAAGTTTTCAAGGAAACTTATCCAGAGTACCTCTCCCACCTTGACCTGCCACAGCAGCTGCTAGAGACAGGGCATTTTAATTAGCAGGATGAAACTCGCACAAGTGGGGCCAGAGCATTCTTGGTAGAAAGTCATAGGCTGTGTCATTCACTGCCACTGGAGGTCAGGGTGAGCCCACATTTTGCTAGGTTCAGAACATGCTGCAAGACCCATGCCCTTACACAGATTTTACTTCATTAAAGGAGTGGCAGTAATGTCCCAGCAACATTCTCCTGAGTAACAAAAGCCAACAAACAAGGAAAGGGCGATGATTTGGACAGATACATGTGATTCTGTCTTCCTACTAATCCTTATAACTGGTGCCTAGATAGGACAACAATGGGTGCATTAGAAGTGCTGATGGCAGGTAATAAATGGAATGTCTTACAGCTCGTTTTAGTATATGAGAAAAAGAAAAGCAGCAAGTATTTGTATTCTTGAAATTATTAACAGTGTTCATCACAAAGAGACCAAACTTGTTCAGCTTGTTTTACGGTAAACATTTCTGGGGGTCAGATGGGAGGGGGGGAAATCACACATACCCTTTCTGCAATCTGGTTGGAGAGCTGGCTAGAGCATGTGTGAATGAATCAAAACCACACATGTGCACATAAAAGGACATCATCAAGGCGTTTCAGAGCTTTTTATTGTTCTTTAATCTGCATTATTTTAATACCCTCTTCAGAAGCTTAAAACCACTATTTATTTTCCTATTGATTTCCTTCTTCTCTTTCTACTTGTCAAATGTTTTTGTTTTGAATGCAGATGAAATTAACATGGCCGTTCTTATATAAAAACACAAACAACTTCTATTTGTACTGCATGTTCGCAAGCCCAATCTAGGGAGGGACAGGGACAGAGATGGACGGGAAATAAAGCGGTCAAATTTTCTTTTCCAGATTTGTAAATTCAGGACAGTAGTGGCATCTGTGAGGCTGTTTTCTGGCATTTGGCCATTGCATTTCCCTGTTCCCTTTTATGGCCACCTATGCATGAATGGGAAGACAGACAGACACATGTAGAGGGTCAGCCACCGTGAACAATTTGTATACTCATTTGTTGTCTATTCCTGGGTGAGGCATGAGACAAATGATGATTTTAAAAAACAAACAAACAATGGACCTTATCCTCATTTACACGCAGTCCCCTTTGTACCACTCTGACAGAGTAAAGGAGCCTGCTTGTAAATGAGACTCAGGCCCAATATTTTGAGTCCTCCTTGCTGTGCTGCCCGGTGGATATTAATCTGACGTCCTGACACAGCTCATCACAAAGATCCCTCTGTGCCACTTGCAGTGCTGTCTTCTCAGTTGGTGAGAGGATGTGGTACATACGTGTTGCAATGAGCAGGCTCAGCACTGCACTCCAGGTGGATGGACAGGTAGGAGCAGCACAGTGGGAGAAATTAAAAACGTCTTAAAACAATAGAAGTCTGGGCCTTCTTTCATTTTCTAGACTATACTTGGGGAAGGAGAGGTGCAGAGTAGGATCAGCCAGGAGGAAAGAAGGAGCCAACATTGGGGTTAAGGATCAGCTAGCTCAGTTCTGAAGTTTCTGAATAGAGCATGAGAAGGAGCAGAGAGTATCTGGGGTGATTATGGGAAGTGTGAGAGCAGAAATTCAGGAGTTTATTTGTATTACAGTTTTGTTCAGGAGGCTACAGATAATGTTAGGAGATATACCTAGATACCCCTCTCATTTTTATGATTGTCCTCGAGAGAGAGAATTTATACACACTCCTATTCCAGCACAATTCAGTTCTGAGGTTCAAGGATCAGATCAGGTGGCTTAGTTCATTCTCACGTGCTTGTCCCCACACAGAAATTCCTCTTTCCAGTTCCACGTGTGATTTCACCCACATTTTCAGGAAAACAAAGCGTTGTTGACTTTGATAACTTTAGTTAACATACCACTAAAACAAATGGGTTCACACCTTTCTTGGTGTTTTCATCCTTTCTTTTGGCAAACTCCACCATGCACCCAGGCAGTGTCCTCAGCATGCAAACTGACTATTGTAAAAACAGAAAGGAAGAGAAACTCTTTTAATGAAAAACAGATTTGGAGGACTATGGAATAATCTGCTCAGAAGTCCTAAATTTGGGATTTCACTCACATTTCTGAGAATGTAGAAGATCAGTGTCCCTTGGGACAGTGAATATTAAAAGCTTAACAAAAGTGTAGCATCCAAAACTAACAATACCCCATGACGATGAAAAAACTGTAAAATAAGAAGGTGAAAGGACACATTCACAGCCAGCCTGGTAGTAGATAAAGTTTAATGTTCTAGGGCTGAATTCAGCATAAACTCCAGAAATATTGGTATCCCAGACACACAATAAAAACAGTTTAAAACCACTAGATGAAAAGATAAAATCACAGATAGGTCAGAAGTAGCTGCTTCTTCCTTTCAGCCCAGTGCATCTCAGCAACAGCTGAACACCTGTTCTGTTTCGTAATATTATTTCAGTGTTTTCTTCTGCCATCTGTTGCATCGTTACAGTACTGTGGGTCAATTTAACAGATGAACTATTCTATTGTACACCTGTTTCTTTGCCTCTCACTAGTGTCTGGGCTCCCACCCAAAGGCAGAAGGTTTGGTTATAGTCACCCCCTGGGACGTAATTGAAAATCCAACATGCGTCTAATAGTAATTGATATATATTTAAATTACACTCTAAAATGCTCTATAAATAGCCTACAGTTTGCAATCTAACTGAACACATCAAGATAAAGGAGTGGTGACAAAAGCAACACACCACTATTTTCCATGGTAATTTTCACTGTCCAATGTTTTCTTCTTAGTATTTATGTAACACCTCCCCACATCCGAGGCTCTCAATGTGCATTGTCAAGAAAAGCAATTGTAGCCTCTCAACAGCCCCAGAAGGAGGTACACTGAGGAAGGTTACCTCCTCTGAGACACCCAAAATGGTAGACAAACAAGGAGGTGGAATCCTAATGCAGCAACACATACTCCCCTGTGACTGGATTAGGGGGCTCCCTCCCACTTGGGTTGAATTTTGTTCTTCTCCCTGAAGAAAGCTGGTGGCTCCCTGCATCAAAGCTGCCTCTGTCGGGTAGGGCTACCCTTCTGACAGGGCTGGCCTTCTGGTAGCTCTGACTGCCCACATCCTGAAAGCGTCTCCTTACTATTCATTGCTTTTAGGCAGGGCATGTCTTCCATGGCTACTGTAGAAGAGGACATGTAAATGAATTAATTGCTAGGCTTGTGTGGGTGTCCAGTGGAGTTAAAAAAGGGATACAAGGCACCCTCCCTTTTTGCACCTGAGCAAAGGGTAACTGCAGTCTGTGCCCTGGCACTCTCAGACTGAAAGATGACTGGACCTTAGTGAAAGATACCTCCCCAAAGAACTGGGGTGATGCCAGGGGAGTGCCCACTGCCCCCCCTCCCAAAGGCTGTCAAAATGTGTTGAAGTGCCTATTCCAGCATACTCCAGTCTGAGTCAACCAGAAGGTCCTTTGGTGTTTGTCCCTGGCTCAGAGCACTCCTGTCACGGCTGGCTCTGGTGTAAATATTTGGAAAGACTTTGACTATGCAAAATGCTACATCTTTTGTATCCATGTAGCAAACTGTCAGCTGTTCTGCATTGTACCATACTTTGCACTGGCATTCCAGTCATTTTTATTTTCTTATCGGCTAAGAGAGAACTTTTTCAGTTCTTGTGAATGGCTGAGCTACAAACTGTATATATGGGAGAGGCACTCGTTGGCACTTGAAGAAACAATAACAGGCAGGCTACCATTTTTTGTTCCCTTCTTTGGCTTAAGCCAGTGGTTCTCAACCAGGAGTCTGAGGCCCCCTTGGGGGCCGTGAACAGGTTTCAGGGTGTCCAAGCAGGGCCAGTGTTATATTCGCAGGGGCCCAGGGCAGAATGCCAAAGCCCCACCGCATAGGGCTGAAGCTCAGGTCCCTGAGCCCCGTCACCCGGGGCTGAAGCCGAAACCTGAGCAATGTAGCTTTGTGGGGGCCCCTGTGGCACGGGGCCCCAAGCAGTTGCCCTGCTTGGTACCCCTTCATACTGGTGTTGGCTTTTATATGCAGAAAACCAGTTATTGTGGCACAGGTGGGCTGTGGAGTTTTTATAGCATGTTGGGGGGGCGTCAGAAAGAAAAAGGTTGAGAACCCCCGGTTTAAGCTATTGTTCTACATGAGCAGGTGGAAGGAGCTCTAGTATTATATGCATTTCATAATAAGTTGGTCTATAGGTTCCCAAACAGCTTTCTTCATCTCCTTTTGGCCCTTTGAGTCGCCTGTCTCTATTTATAAATATTGCATTAGAAACGTGAAAACAAAAGAGTGGACACCTTGGTCACTTCTTGACCTGCTGTGTCTTATCCCAATTCTGTTGTGCTTCCATGGGGATTGCTGCTAGTCATTCTCCCCCGCCCCCCTTTTGTACATGTTTGTTTCTGCTGCATCACACAGTGAGTAGTAACTCATGTTTTCTGGACTCCAACTTTCTCTTACCTGCCACTTGTCCTTATTTCCTTTTTCGGGGGTTGGGGGGGGGAAGAGAGAAATGAATCCCTTTCTGTTAGGCCTCTCCAGTTAGCCTGCCTTTTACATTTTCTAAACGATAACGACTTTCACTGAGTGCTGCATATTTGTGTGTGATTTTGCAGTGCAAAAGTTCTCCATAAAATTCCTTGAGATTTTACTCTCACCACAAAAATTTCGTTAAGCACAAAATGGACATTTTTTCTAGCGTGGCTAAGGATTATTTTTATGTGTTGTTGTGCATATCTAATCAACATTTTTATTTTGGCAGAACTATTTTTGTCATAAAAGTGGAGACAATAAAAGCTGAATAATCTTTGCCTAGTATCTCAAAATACAGATGATGTCTTACTAAGAGGTTGTTTATTTTGAATGGAAAAGGATTTTCCCTACTAATACTTTTCAGACATTCTCAACCAGTGAGGTTTGTTTCCTTGCTCAAGAGCACAAAATTTCTCCACACCAATTGTTAGCTGCTATTTCCGTGGGCTAGGTTGTCTCTTTAGGCACAGCCCTGAGCCAGGGGTAATATATAAGATGTACCACCCCAGAAGCAGCCGAAGGCAGCAGTGGGCCTCCGAGAAACTCCTCTGCACCACTATTCCTTCCCTGCTTCCACCTTGTTCTGGTGGGAGGAGGCAGGGGTATTCATGCTGACCATTTTAGGGCCAGGATTTCACCCATGATTCTGAACATTAGACAGCCACAGGTGCTGCAAGACTGTTTGTGCCTCTTTATGACCCTTCCCCCCCCCCCCCCCCAGTCTTTCTCTATCTTGTCTGTTTAGACTGTAGGCTTTTTGGGGGCAAGGATTGTCTCTTACTGTGTGTTTGTATAGTCCCAAGCATAATGGGTCTCTGATCTCAGCTGTGGCCTCTAAGTGCTGCTGTAATATAAATGCATAAATTAATATTAGAGCTGTTTGGAAAATAGCTGTTTTTTCCTTAGAAAATGTTGACGAAAATAAAAAAAGAGTTTTTCAGCAAAAACTCTTCTCTTTTCAACAAAAAATCAAAACCCACCATAGTTTGGCCACAACCTGAAATATTTCCATTCAGAAATGCTGCCCCAATCTCTCATGGGAGTCATAGTTAGGGTAATTTGGGTGACTCTTGCTCCCATTTTCCTCTAAAAGTCAGGCTGCTTGGTCAGAATAAATCTCCCATGATGCAGCAGGGTCTCCTCTCTTAGTGGCTGACGTCATTGCATCATGGGATACCTATGGCTGTAGTGCACCATTGGCGATGAAGTCTGGCTGGGAAGCCCAGCCCATAGAAGAGAATGGGGAGGTGAGAAAACCATACTACAACTCCCATGAGACACTATGATGGCAATTCCAAATTGAAATATTTTGCTTTTAGCTTCAAACTGAAAAGGTTTACATTTTTGTGCTTTCGTTTTTTAAAAACGAAACTTTACAACTTTTTTTGTTTAATTAAAAACCCAATTTTCTGCTGAAAAACAGTTTAGAGGGAAGATTTTTGACTATACCTAAATAAGGCTGTATCATATATAACATAATGCTATGTAAGTTGTACCTTTGGCTGACTTACAATATTCCTCCATGAACATTTCTGTAGCATGTATCTGCCAGGGTGTTCTTTTTTTCCTCCTTGTTCCTTCATCAAATATAACCAGATTTTTCCTTATCAATAACGTACCAACTACCGAAGGACACGCAGTCACCATACCCATACATTCTTATCAGCTCTCAAGGTGTGTTTGTAGATAATATGTAATGTGAATATAAGGGAGCTCACCATCAAAACAAGAATCATACATAGCAATGAATTGTTATCTGAGCAAATTATTTATTAACAGAGCAAGGTGTGGGGAAGACTGAACATAGTTTCAAACTAGGACTTCCATTTTTGAACCTTCAGAATGCATTGTCCACACACTGAGAGATATGTGCATGAGGCCAGGCCTTAGCACATACCTGTTTTAATTAATTGTTCTATTACTAAGTCTGATTTGAGCATTTTCAGCACAGGATACTGTATATTTCTGTTTAGGTTGATGTATAAGAGTACATAACAGAAGGTGATGGGTACGTGGAGACTTGTGTGGGGCATGCTATTTGCAGTATAAAATATGTTTTACATGTTCTACTGTTGGGGATAGTATGACAGCCCAGGGGACTCTAGGATGTGCTGATGGATTAGCGTACACTGAGTAGAGAACAGAGTGGGCGTACAGAGGCTTCTGGGAGCTTCAGGATAGAAACCTGAAAGGCCTGGGAGTGACCCGATGAGGAGGCAAATGGATGGACTTGAGACCTTGATTTTGAACGTTTTGTTAATTTAATAAACCAGAACCTGAGAAGACCTGCGACTGGACAAAAGGATTTATGAATGATTGAAGAAGCCCCTTGACTGGGGAAACAAAGGCAAGGACTGCGTGAAGAGTGCCCTGAGGCCATGATGGCATGCATGGGAGGCAGCTACGCATTGATGGCATGGAAATATGAATGTATTATTCAGGAATTTAGTTGTTAGGCATATGTGACTTTTTTGTTAACTTCCATACACATGTATCTTTAAGATATAATGGGTGAGAGTCTCAATTCCAGACAAGCTTTGCTCAGTGCAGGTCCTGAGGGGACAAAGTTGGTTGTATGTCCCCAGTGAACTTGGGGCTGGACATTCAATATAGAGCAATGTCAAGGCTGCTCTAATTTGTGCCTCGTTGCACAACTTCACAGTTGGGGATTGCTGGAGCCCAGCAGCATTCCAGCCATGGTCCCTTTCCATTTCCCTTGGCCATGCTATGACACACCTCCTGTGCCAGAAACTATGATGAAGGTGATGTAGAGGTGGCTATGCCAACTCTACATAACTGGAGGATTTCTCTGTGCAAAGGAGATCTTCAGCTGGCCACTTAAACAAACTTTAAGTTTTCTCAATTGGGCTAGAATGGCACAGAAGATATTAGTGTGGTCAAGTAACTGGTCCAATGATCTCACATCTCCACAGCATCAGAAGACTCATAAGCACATTGTTAAGCTATGTGCTATGTTGTCATAATTTGGGAGGCGCATCACTTCATATTTGCACATGAATGGCTAGTTTGATGGTGAAAGAGCTCGACCAGATTTATGCACCAGTAATCCAAATAATGTTGCAACAGCAATTAGTGGAAGGTTGTCTTCATGGAGCTGTTGAGTTTTCAGTTGGAGGCATGTCTGGGAAATGTGCATGGGCACACAGATGCCTGTATTAAATGGTATTTTTCCAAGGCATGGGTCTTGTTGCGATGGAGGATGCTATTTAGATACATCTTTATTTCCAAAAAGACACTTATCTCTGATGTATATTTGACATTTTGCAAATGGATGTGAAATGTTACTTATGAAAAATGGGCCAATTATCAGTAACACAGCTTTTTTTTCTTGTACAAATGTAGTACAGATTGGGGTTTGAGTGAAGGCTGGTGACTTTGATAATCCTCATTTGTTGCCTTTATTATCATGCTTAGTGAGGAAATAGTTCACACAGATTCTCTAGGGAGGTTTTAGAGTAAACATCCTACATATATCCATATCCGATGTTTTTCCCCTTGAGTCGTTTTAGGATTTTCTTACGGATCATGGTGTTATTATACTGCAATATTTAGTCTTTGGGCCAGATGCTCCTGTAGTGTAAATCATCATAGCTACACTGAAGTCAATGAAGCTGTGCAAATTTTCACCCAATGAGAATTTGGCCCTTTATTGTCTATAGTCAAGGGACTCTAATTTTCTTAGTGAATAATGTATATAACACATCCGTTTATTCCTATCAGTAAGCGCTCTGGAGCACAGATTTTCTCTTACTACTCTTGCTATACACATAAAGTATCTAGTACAATGTCCCCCACCCCCTGTCTTGACTGTGACATCTGTGTGTCATCATAATATAAATATTAAATAATAATACACTATGGATCATAAATTTTATTTGGGTCCTGTACATTGATGATAGCAGGGATGGATCTAAACAGCAAAGTGAAAAACTTATTAGAGATCTGAACTTCCCCAAAAGTGTGGGTGGTGGTCAGATCCGGGATTTCAGTTTGCCTCATTATAGAGACAGGGACCAGCCATAAAGGTCACATCTTTGTATCTGATTTTCAATATAGATGGAGGGTGTTTGGATCCATAGCTTTTGTTCAGGCTCATCTCTGGATATAGTATATATATGGAAACCCTGACCACAGATATAGATGATCTTGTCACAGTTCTGGGAAGCTGGAATTGTATGCTTGGGTGGATGTTCCACACTATATGACACAGTTTCAGGATAAACATTGTTCTTTATTGTTTGTTTGTTTGTCGTGGGGAGGTAGTGCCAAAAAAAATCATTCACTTTGATGGGATGGCAACAAATGATTTAGCATAGAGAGGCACAAAGGTCAACTGCATGCTGATGTGGAGCCTACAGTCTCAATGGGAAAAGCATCCTTTGTTATCCTAACTGTTGAAAATCAAAGCAATTATGCTCAAAGGAGGCATGAAATGGAAACATTCAGGTTTCATTTGTTCCCATGATGATTTCACTCTGTTGTTCCTTTCAGCATTATTGCCTTCTTTTTGAAATATTCTCTGTCAAAAAGAATTATTTCTTTTTAGATTTAAGCTATAAATTGATCATCTACGTGCTTTACAGTTCTTCCTCCCCGTATGTATTCAGTGCGCGCACCAGAAGCAGTTTAGACGATTCCTAAAATGTTGGCTTTGGTGTGGACAAATGCTTTAGCATGGGGACAGATTTGTAATAGCAGCTCTGGTGACAAAAACATTAACATATCCTTATTTTGGCCTGGCTTATATCCACTGCTCACAGTAAAGGGCAGAGAACTACTTCATGGGACCATTCCTGCTCCCTGTTTGGGCCAACAGGAACCCCTCTGGAACTCTGGATATTTGCAGGAGCTGGGGGCAGGGAGAATAGTGTAGACAGCTGGAGGGACAGGTGCACTACACATATTGTCCCATATCAGTTCTTTAGGGAAGGCTTTTAAAAGTGAATAGCCTGAAGTTGAGTTAACTTTTCAGCAGAGCAGTGAACTGCCCACTTTAGTGAAGGTTTCATGGATGGTGGCAGTCAGGGAGTCCCTATTAGTTGATCGCAAATTGAATTGCACTGCCCAATCCAGTGCCCCAGAGCAGTGGAAGAAGCCCTGGGTCTCTGAATGGATGACTTGGTCTCCAAGCTGATCTGTGGATTCTGAACCCCCTGTTTCTTTCAGAGAGGCAATTTCCTTCTACCATTTCAACATAACTCTTGCAGGTGGAATGAAGAGAACCACCAGGGTTTTTCTGCCCCTTATCTGTCAGTCTAAGGGAC
Organism: Emys orbicularis; assembly: GCF_028017835.1. NCBI lineage: Eukaryota > Metazoa > Chordata > Testudines > Emydidae > Emys > Emys orbicularis. Next base: position 70,420,745 of record NC_088683.1, on the reverse strand, counting down.
CTACCACTGTGCTATCTAGTCCCCTGGTCCTACCCATAGGTTTGTCTGTGCAGGTGGGAATGATCCCAGAATATTTGTGGTAAGCTGAAACAGTGATGCTATTTTTATAGTGGAAGTCAAAATATTGGGGCCAATCCTGCCTGGTGCTGAGATCCTTCTGAAAGCTGTTGAGCATCCTCTACTCCCATTTAAGTCAGTGGAGGCTGAGAGGGCTTAGCAGCAAGTATGAGCTGATCAGCATCTCACAGGCTCAGACTCTTTATAGAGTCTTTCTTCTATGACTTCAATAGGAAACAAGCTCTCAATACTGATGTGAATTACACATGTGCAATTTAGGCCTTCTCTACACTACAAATTTAGTTTGACGAAAGCCACCTTACGTCAACCTAATAATGTATGAGTCTACACTACCAGGTCCCTTCTGCTGACCTAACTCGTCTGTTACATTGACTTAATTACTCCACCTCCATGAGAGGCATAGTGCTTAATTCGATGTCGATGCATCGACGGACAGGCAGCGTAGACACAGCGTTGTGTAATTCGACTGAAATGGCCTTCAAGAGATGGCCCACAATGCTCTGCTGTGACCGCTCTGGTGATGGTTTTCAACTCCACTGCACAGCAGCCAGCTACACAGGAAACAGCCCCTCCCCTCTTAAAGCCCCGGGAACTTTTGAATTCCCATTTCCTGTTTGATCAGCGTGGAGAGCTTGCCAGCCCAGCTGATCATGGCGACTCAACGACCCAAACACACTCCAGCCTGGAGTACACAGGAGGTCATGGGTTGGTCTGTGGGGAGAAGAGTCTGTGCAGACACAGCTCCGATCCAGATGAAGAAACATAGATATATATGAAAAGATCATGCAGGGCATGGGGGAGAAGGGCTACACCAGGTGCACGCAGCAGTGCTATGTGAAAATCAAAGAACTTCGGCAGGTGTACCAGAAGACAGGAGAGGCGAACAGTCATTCTGGTTTTGCCCCACAGACATGCCGCTTCTACAAGGAGCTGCATGCGATTCTCGGCAGTGCCCCCACCACTACCCGCAAAACTATCCACAGCATGGATACCTCACAGGAGTCTGAGTCACCTCAGGCACCAACAAGAAGGAGGAGGTTTTGAAAGAGGAGGAAGAGGAGAATGGGAGACAGGCAAGTGGCGGATCCATTCTCCCTGAGAGCCAGGAGCTATTTTTAACCCCGGAGCAGCCCAGGCAGTCACAGGACAGCATTGTGGCCAAGTGTGATGCCAGGGAAGGAACCTCTGGTGAGTACGCAATTCCAATCAAACTGCAGCGGTTATATGCTCTTATACTTTATGTTTATTATGAAGAAAAAGTGAGATGTGGTGGGTATCTGCTTCCCAGTGGCAGCTCCAGCTACCCAGAGGGTGCCTCCCCCTCCCCCAGAAAAGACTGTTTATGTGCACAGGGATGGCCTGGGAATCCTCCATGAAGATCTACAGGAAACTTTCATGGAGGTACTCTGCAATTCTTTGCAGAAAGTTTCTGGGGAGGGCTGCCTTAGTTCTTCCACCACGGTAGGACACTTTCCTATGCCACTCCAGTATTAACTTTGTTGGCATCATTGCAGAACACAGCATTGCAGCATACGGACAAGGTCTGTATGCAGACTCTTGCAGCATCTGCTCCCTTGCCACCTCTGTTACCCTCAGGAGACTGATAGCAGATAGGGTCACCTAGAGAAGACAGTGGACGTTTTCATTACAAGTGCTCGTACTGCAAACAATAGAGCATGTGATCCCCCATCCATGGTGATTTCTGGGTCCCTCAATCACGGTTTCCCTACCTGCCAGTAGTTTGGGTGGCAGGGATCGGCATTGATCTCAGAATCTGCAAGCCCAGGGTGACTTCTACCAGCAGCATTAAGGGAAGGGGGTGGATGGGTTTCCTGTGTTATCTCATGGACACAAACCCCGGAGCAACCTCGGACAAAGACTGGACTTTGGGAGGCTTACTGCTGGTCCACGGTCTCCAAGCACCGTCTATGTTGCCCACAAGTTACAGCACAAGGCCCATCACCCAGGCCCCTGGGCCATACTCACCATGGCTGGAACAGCAAACTGGTTCGTTAAATAGCTAGGGATACTGATTATGTTAGGGCTTGCATTTGAGTGGGAAAAGGAGAGCGGTTTTTCAATAGCAACTTTGTACTAGACCTAGGGTATGCACTGACAATGGTTGCCTTGTGCTTTGCATGCATTGCAATGGAAAGCTTGGCCTTCAGCGCAGCCTCAACACTTGTGGAGAGGCTCTAGCACTGCTCTCTAAGCTTTAACACCAGATTATGCCACCCTTAACAACACATAGTAACTTACTCTGCAAGTAGCCCCAATGATTCTAATAGGACTACTCACAGAGTAAGATACTTTGCAGGTTCTGTGGGGCAAGGACTGTCTTTTTGTTGTGTCTGTACAACACAATGGGGTCCTGGCCTATGTTTGGTGTCCCTAGGTTCTAATACAAATAAATGATAATACTCAATATGAGTAAGCGTGGCAGAATCTGTCCCTTAACAAGAGTATTTTGACAGCAGTGATATTTTGAAGTTAGTTCTAGTAAATGGTTTGCATAATTAAGGGCCAGATGTGGATACCATTACTCACTTACTCCATCAGTAGTTCCTCTGAAACCAATGAAATGTTTTAAATCCAAGGTCATTTAGCCTAAATGAATCCTGGCCAGGCCCTGGGAACCATGAAGTCCCCGACTGAGCCTTATATAAAAGAACAGCTTTGTTCATGAAATAGGTAAATAGGTAAAAAGGATGTAAAACAGCCAAGGAAGCTAATAGCAAATGAAAAGCCTTGCTGGAGGGTTAAAATAGAAATGTGCAGACTATACTTGGGACTTAGAGTCAGAGAGGCTAAGGCCAGAAGGGATCAACAGGTTATCTTGTCTGACTTCCTGTATATCACAGGCCACCAGCACTTACACACTAAACCCAACAACTGAAATCAGACCGACGTATTACAGCCCACAGGAGACTAGAATAATACATTTCATAGGCAGAGAACAGAAAGGAGTGAGGTACACCAATACCCCAGGCCCCCCAGTGGCACAGAAATGATTAAGTGAGATATACCCAGATATTTCTGGCAAGTGACCCCTATCCACATGCTGCAGAGGAAAATGAAAAACCCCAATCTGACCTGAGGGAAAATTATTCCCAACCCCACATATGGCCATCTGTTAGATCCTGAGCATGTGAACAATAACCAGCCAGCCAAGCACCTGAGAGAAAGAGAATGCTCAGTGCCACCTCAGAGCCCTGTCCCGCTTCCTCCAACAGTAGCCATTCCTGATCCTGTAAAGGAAGGAGATCAAGTCTTTTTACGTTAGTATGGAGCAAAATATCAGCAGGTGGACTTGGAAAAAAAATCACCAGTCTGTTGAAAGAGGAGAAGTTTCCTGGGGGAGGAAAGTAAGAGTGGATCATAGACGGATACGCTGTGTAATGTTTGTTTCCTGGCAGAAGAGTTGTTGCGTAGGCAACAGGAGAGAGCGAGCGAGCACACAGAGCTGTTAGACCTTGCCAAGGCAAGGGTGGGAGAGCAGTGGTGGTGTCAGCCAGACACCTCAGAATGCCTGGATTTGGGTGCTGAGTTCAGAGCGGACTTCTGGATTTTTGAACAGGGAACACTGGGCTCCAAGGTCTTGCCACCCACGGAGTGGTGCAGCAGGGCCTGAATTTTGAGTAAATTGACTTCTACTCAGATCCCCTGTCAAAGAACAGGCACAGGGAACTGAGCACTGGCAAGTTATTCAGATGGTTAATTACCATTACTGTTAAAAATTTGCACCTTATTTTTAGTCTGAATTTGTCTAGCTTCCATATCCAGCCATTGGGTTTTGTTATACCTTTGGCTGCTGAAGAGCCTTCTACTATCAAATATCTGTTCCCGGTGTAGTTACTTATAGTCTGTGATCAAGTCACCCCTTAACATTCTCTTTGTTAAGATGAATAGATGGAGCTCACTGAATCTTTTGTTATAAGGAATGTTTTCCAATCCTTTACTAATTCTCATGGCTTTTCTCTGAACCCTCTCCAATTTTCCAACATCCTTCTTTATTTGTGGAGACCAGAACTGGACACAGTATTCCAGAAGTGGTTACCTCAGTGCCAAATACAGAAGTAATATAACTTCTCTAGTCCAACTCTACATTACCCTGTTTATACGTCCAAGGATGGCGTTAGCCCTTTTGGCTACAGTGTTGCATTAGGAACTCACGTGATTATTCACCATGACCCTCAAGTCTTTTTCAGAGTCATTACTTCCCAGGATAGACACCCTGTAAGTATGGCATACATTCTGTGTTCCTGGATGTATGACTTTACCTTCAGCCACATTGAAATACAGTGTTTGATTGTGCCCAGCATATGAATTGATCCAGATTGCTCTGTATCAGTGACCTGTCTTCACTATTTACCGCACCCAAATCTTTGTGTCATCTGCAAACTTGATCAGTAATGATTTAATCTTTTCTTCCAGGTCATTTGATAAAAAAGTGAAGTAGCTAAGAACTAATACCTATGGGATCTGATTAGAAACACACCTGTTCAATGAGGTTAGCCAGTTTTTAATCTACTGTAACTTCCCACTTAACGTTGTAGTTATGTTCCTGAAAAATGTGACTTTAAGTGAAACGATGTAAGCGAATCCAATTTCCCCATAAGAATTAATGTAAATGAGGGGGTTAGGTTCCAGGGAATTTTTTTTTCACCAGACAAAAGACTATATTGTATGTATGTGTGTGTATATATATATACACACATATATATATATACACACACATACACACACACAGAATATAAGTTTTAAACAAACAATTTAATAATGGTACACAGTGATGATGATTGTGAAGCTTGGTTGAGGTGGAGGAGTCAGAGGGTGGGATATTTCCCTTACTGCTAAATGATGAACTAGCAATTGGCTGAGCCCTCAATGGTTAACTCTCTCTCTACACAAGGCAGCAGGAATGGAGGGAGATATGCGCATTTCCCTTAAGTACACTGCCTTGTTAATTAGATCAGCTTGCTGAGACCAGCTGCTGCAAGCTCCCTCAGTCCTGAGTCTTACTCTATCCCCCCTGCTCTATGGAAGATGGGGTAAGTGGGGTGCAGGAGCAGGGGGGAGGGGGACACCCTGACATTAGCCCCCCTCTTCCTTCCTGCCTCCCTCCCCCCGCACAGCAAGCAGGAGTCTCGGGGAGCAGCTCCAAGGCAGAGGGCAGGAGCAGCACATGGCAGTGGGGGGAGGGACACAGCTGAACTGCAGGCAGCTGCTGCACAGAGAACTTAGGGGAGCGGGGAGCTGATAGTGGGGCTGCCAGTCTACCCTGGTTCCAAGCCCCCACCAGCTAGCTGCAACGGGCTGCTCTTCCTGCAAGCAGTAGACAAAGCAGGCGGCTGCCAAACGACTTAGAAGGGAGCATTACACAACTTTAAACGAGCATGTTCCCTAATTGATCAGCAACATAACAACGAAACAACGTTAACCGGGACTACTTTAAGTGAGGAGTTACTGTATTTAATATATGCCATGTTACTTTTCTATTGTTCTAGTTTCCTAGAATGTTGTGCAGTACCAAGTGAAATGCCTTACAGAGTCAAAAAATATTGCATCGACACTACTGTTATCATCCAAACTTATAATCTCATAAAAAAGGTAGATCTATTTTCCATAAACCCACACTGATTGGCATTATAGTACCCTCATTTAATTTTTTATTACAAAAGTCTCATATCAGCCATTCCATTATTTTGCCTGGGGCCAGTGTCAGGCTGACAAGCTTATAATTACCCAGATCATCCCTTTTACTCTTTTTAAGTATTGGCACAACATTAACTTTCTTCCAGTCTTCTGGAATTTTCCCAGTGATCCAAGAGTTATTGAAAATCAACATTGATCATCCAGGGAGCTCCTCCATAAATTCTTTAAAAATTCTTGGTTGCAAGTTATCTGGACCTGTTGATTCAAAAATGTCCAACTTCAGTAGCTGCATTCAACATCCTCCTGAGTTACTGTTTGAATGGAAACTATTTCATCAGCATCATCTGATATGAATTCACCAGGCTTTTTCCCAAATCCAGACTAGAAATATTTATTGAACATTTCTGCCTTATTGAAAATTCTACCATTCCCATTTCTAGTAATGTGCCGATACTATTGTTAGGATTCCTGTTCATAATATACTTAAAAACATCTCTTCTTATTCTTATTAACTCTGCTAGCTATAGATAGCTCCTTGTCTTCATTTGTGTCCTTTAACAATTGTCTACAATTGCTAGCTCTTAGCCGATAGTCATTCATTTATATAACTACCCCTTTTTCTATTGATTATATTGTTTTTTTATTTTATAGCTGATTTTACTTCCCTTCTAAGTGAGGTTGGTTTTTAACCAGTATAGCGTTCTTTCTTGATTGTGTGATTGTTGTTTTGGGGAATCTGAGAAAATATTCTTAAATAGTTTCCAATTTTCATTCACATTTTTTCTATTTAAATTCTTTCTCCCAACTGACTTGGCTCATAGCTGTTTCCAAGTTTGTGAAACTGGCCCTTTTAAACTTCCAAGTATAATATTACAGGTTTGGATTTTATTCTGTTTGCACACAACACATGTAATCAAGTCATGATCACTTGCAGCAAAGCAACCACTAATTTTTAATGGTGTGATCAGTTCCTCTTTATTTGTCAAGGTAAGGTCTGATATAGAATTCCCCCATGTTGGATGCAATGCATTCTCATCTATACTATTTAGAAATTCTGAGGCTATTGAGGCCTCCAGCATATGTCACTCAGATTGAAGTCCCTGATAATAATGCAGCTTTCCCCCCTACACATTATAGATAGGTGCTTATGGAGCTGGTATCCTGTTTCACAGTGAGGTTTGGTGGTCTGTAGCAGACAACAACTAGTACCCCATTTTAGGCTTTATCTGTTACTACCTTGTTCCAAAAGCATTAAAGATCATTTTCTTCTGAGTTGTCAGTGACTTTAAAATATGTAGTGCCACTCCTGTTTTGCCTATTCAGTCCTTCCTAAATAGATTATAACCATTACTTTAGCATTCCAATCATGCAAATCTTCCCACCAGGTTTGAGAAATACCAACTAGGTCAAATTTATGCTCATAAATGAGCAATTCCAATTTCTCTTGAAAGAGAGAGAAAATATCATAATGCCACTATCTAAATCCACAGTGTGCTCACTCCTTGAATACTGTGTCCAGTTCTGGTCACCCCATCTCAAAAAGGATATAATAGAACTGGAAAAGGTTCAGAGAAGAGCAATAAAGATGATCAAGGGTATGGAACAGCTTCTATATGAAGACAGACTAAAAAGATTACAGCTGTTCATCTTAGAAAAGAGATGACTAAGGGGACATATGATAAAGGTTTATCAAATTATGAATGGTGTGGAAAAAGTAAATAAAGAAGTGTTCTTTACCCTTTCCCACAATACAAAAACAGGGGTCACCTGATGAAATTAATAGGCAGCAGGTTTAATACAAACCAGAGGAAACACTCTTGCACACAATGCACAACTAACCCATGGAACTCAAGGCCATGGTATGTTGTGATGGCCAAAAAGTATAACTGGGTTCAAAAAAGACCTAGCTAAGTTCACAGAGAATAGGTCCATCAATGTCTATTAGCCAAGACGGTCAGGGATGCAACCCCATGTTTGGGATGACCATAAACCTCTGACTGCCAGAAGCTGGGAAGGGAAGACAGGGATGGATCGGTCCAAAATTGCCTTATTCTGTTCAATCCCCCTGAAGCTATGGTACTGGCCACTGCCTGAGACAGGATACTGGTCTAGGTGGACTATTGGTCTGACCCAGTATGGCAATTCTTATGTTCCTATAAACCCAGGATCCTAGCATTGGTGTATAAGCAATTAAAGAATTAGATACATGACTCCACATACTGTTAATCAAAGTTTGGAGTGAGACCAAGTGGGAGAGCTGCCAGATTGTCTCTTTTTCTTTCTTATCAAGTCCCTTCTCTTTAGTTCCCAACCGTTAGGAAGATCAAATAAAAGAAAGAGTGCCTATCAAAGTACAGTGGCATACTAAGATATGAGTAATATCCACTTTTTCCTTTAACTGTACTCTTTTCAAGTCTCACCAGTATGACTCCATCTTCCTTTCATTAACTCTTGTCCAAGCCAGACACTGATAACCAAAATAATTCATTATGCATGTGCAGAGAGTAGGAATGTTGAGGGGAGAGTTCTGCTGCTCCTTATTTGTGGAGCCTCAGAGCCATAAACTGAGCTGGAACATCTCCTTATGGGCTTCTCTACACCAGATAACTATGCAGTGCTAATTAACTAACATAGTATGAAACACTCAGGGCCAGATTCGCATTTACATTATAGCCCCTTTTAAACCATTTTTGCAATGTTAAGGGGCCTAAAGTGGGACATAATGAGATTTACACTCATGTAGACCCTTTACATTGCCAGAATCATATAAAGGATAATCTGGCCTTCAGTATAGACAGGGCTTTTGTGCTTAACATTAAATCAGTAGTCAGTCTTAGGGTGGACTCTACGATTTACAACCAGCTAACACTGTATTACACATGGCAGTCCTTATCTACACAAAGAGTTTAACACCATATTAGCAGTATTGCCAACACTATGCCCTCAAAACACATAAGTCAGATCAGAAAAATCACAAGATTTTTTAAAATGCCAATACATTTTTGGTTCTTTTTATTTCCCTCCTGGTTTTTGAGCCTTTAGGGAGCATTCATGTCATGTTTTCTAGCTTCCCGCTGCAATCTCGAGGGATAGAAACATAGTTTATTTTAAAATGAAAGCTGAGATTCTCACATAATCACTCAATTCTAGTAGTTGAGGATAAACTTGTGAGATTTGGCAACACGGTATGTGTTCTAACACAATGTATTTTTCCAGTGAATAAAGACTATAAAGGGACTGTGGTGTCTCAAGTTACAGAGAACTATTCTTCTGGCCATTTTTCTAGATGCTTCTCCCCTCCCCCAACCATGCTACATTGGGGTGAGCAGAAACAACCACCTTGTTCTTCCCCACCACATATCTGCAGCCACATAGTCTAGTGACGCACATTGTCTAGCATGAATCTTTTGCATAGCTGTGCTTTCAAAGGAATGAGTGAGTCACAACAGACAGGAAATCCCAATACAGTTCTCAGATTTTGAATGTGTACATTCAGTAATCAAATAGACAGGAATATCTCTGCAATACCAAGCCTATTCTATTATGCAGCTTTAACCATATTGGGCAAAAAGTTCATACTGTATTTCATCCTTTTCACCTTGCCATTGAATTAAAACTGTAGTCTAGTGAGCCTGCATTTGAAATAGCACCTTAACTGTTTCTTGGCTAAAATGCCAGTGACTGATTTCCAGTTTAAGTATTATTATTACTACTAATAATAATCTAATAATATCTCACATTTGTTATAGATGGACCCAATCCAAAATCCCAGATCCAACATCCATGAAATATTGTAGGTGATTGAAATCTGAACACAGATCTAAATGTTGCAAATTACTCCATCTTTATAACCAAAACTGTGGATCCAGATTCCCACACACTTTGGGGAGTTTGCAATTCAGATATGGATTTGAAACCCATTTTTAATCTATCTTTTGTCTTTCTTGATGGACCTCAAAGTGCATTCAACACTGACTATATATAGGAATCATTTCACCCATACTGATGTGCAGCACACCCTTGGAAAGTATATGGCAGCTCTTTAGTTGTGTACAGTAACATTACACAATACTAGGGACAGGAAATGAAGAAGATTGTATCCAACTGAAACCCCAGAACAGGGTAAATACAACTTAATTAACGGGGGTGACTCACACCTTCTGTTGCAAAACAGTGCCCTGGGATCTTTAATCGGGTCTGGTCATCACAATCTGAGGTTCATCGTTCAGTTGAGAGACTCAGCTGCAAGAGTCAGAATGATATCAGAATTTTACCTTTACTTGTATTTAGCTTTTGCCCTACATTAGCATGCTAGCCTCACCCATTCACTGCACCCAAATGAGTGACTGATAACTTCATAAGCTAACCTATTAGGTTTTTTCTTATTTGCAATTTGTATTTTCAACGCCTTTAACTGGAAAAGGATTCCAGGTGATTTGTGGCAAAGCATTTATTTTTGTACACATATATAAGGACCTAAATGTTGAATAAGAGTCTCCGGGATTGTGGGAGAAATTTGGCATGCACAATTAAATATGGGCACAGAACTGCAGGCAGAATTACTTGCAAATTACCGATTGTTGCACCCATTTAGAACTGCTACTGGCAATTCTGGTTGCACCTGCGAATCAGGTCATTACAGATCTAAATGCAATTGCAACTGCAAATAAACATACAATGATCAAGGATACTCCAAATCTGCAACTGCAAAGAATAAAGGTTAATATACAATAGAGTTACCATCCTCTGCAGACAACTGTTACTAAAAACTTCTCAATAATGGAAGGCACTCACATACTTTTAATCATACACTGCACATTTTTACCTTAGGTACCTTGGCACATAAATATGAAACATCACTGTTATGACAAGTTCATGTAATACATGAAGATTACATTATAATTAGAATATAATCCACATTATAATATAATCCACATTAATTTTGCCCAATTCCCCTTTTATCAGTCTCAAACAAGGTATAGCAATCAAGTCATATGAAAGTTCACGTTTGTTTTTTCAGAGAGACCAGAAGAAAAAAAAAAAGTCCTGGTGGTTTTTACTCCTGGATAAATGGTGAACAAAAGAGATGCCACTGGTCTTAAGGAGAACTGGAATCCTCTTGGGACTTGCTTGTAATAACTGGTAAGTGGTTCTTTTCTGACAAGAGAAGTAAAATCCCAGAGGTTCTGATAAATTACTTCAGCAACTGCAGCCTCCAATTGTACCTGCAATGCTGAAAAAATAGACTGAGACCTGACTAAAATCTAGATCTTAAACTTTTTAAGTCTTCTAACCTCATTGCAACTGTATACACAATAGCGCCAGATCTGCAACTATACTGGTCATGAGCCCAGTACAACTGAAAACATAACAGAGGGGGAAACTGGTTCTATTTCTGACACACCTTGGAGCAGCCTTTGGCTTGATCTTCATAGAGCGGGGTGAATAACTGATTTTTTTTTTTTGGTTTGCTGGCAGTTCAATAATATTGTTTGGGATCGAACAAAACATTGCGTCTAGCAAAGGGCTAGATTCACAGAATCGCTGGAGGAAGAAGTGGTGCCACCATTCCTCTTAATCTAATAGCCCAATGTTTGAGGAACTCACCTGGGATATGGGAGATTCAGGCTTAAATCCCTGCTTTGGGGCAGGGATCATGAACCTGGGTCTCTTCCTTCTCAGAAGCATGTTCTAACCACTGTGATATTGGCTATTCTAGGCTAGGTCTTTCTCAAGTTCTCCTGTTGATGGTGTTCCACTTTGTAACAAAAACAAAGAAAGAAAGTCTTCATAGTCTGGTGGTTAGAGCATTCTTTTGGGAATGGAAGATCTGGATTCAAGTCCTTATGCCAATGAATAAACTATTTGACCAAAAAAATGTGCCCAGCTTTAGCTCTAAGTTCTTCCCAACTTCAACAGCCCCTAAAGGGGCCATTCCAGTAGCTGGGGATCTTCGGAGTTAGGTAGCCAGTACACCAGCTTTGTGCCGCCTTTGTGCTCCAGAGTGGTGGAAAGAAGATGGGAAGGTGGGGTGGGACCTATAGACTCCCTTTATAACATGCAAAAGGTTTGCATACTAACCTCCTAGAGAGGGGCCATTATGTACATGTTTATCTTTGGTTTCTATATCAAAATGCTTCTCAGTTTATCACATTTCCCCCCCAGTGATTTCTTTTCTTTTTGAATGGCTGGTCCAAACATTTCAGATAAAACTATTTTAAAACTTATCAATTGTTAATGGGTATCTACTATACAAGACAGTTCATGACTGTGTAATCTCTGGTACAATAAAATGGCACTTTTCTTCAGAGCTACTCTGATAATAAACCTGCTCTAAATGCAATTCCATACTTTAACTTTAGACTTATCTCTTCAAAGCAGATGTCAGCTGTAATTCTTTCATTGCCCTTTAAAGAATCTGTCATATAATTTTATATGGCACTTGAACTATTCTCATGATTCATTTGTAGCTATGTAATTTTTCCATGAAGACATATAAATTTATTTACTTGTTTATTTATCTGGGTCTTTAGATCTAAAACATACTACTCTGTTGTTTCTCCAAGTTTCTGAGAAATATGCATTTCATAAGCACAATTATTTTTAGGAACATTCTCTGATTCAGTTTGGACGTTGTGAAATAAATTAGTCAGAAAGCCCTCAGGATTAGTAAAATTGTTACCTCCCAAAAATATGCCATACCTCTGAAATTTGAATATCAGTCAGGTTAATTAAACACCAGTCATCAGAATTCAGAGCAGGTGAGTCTTCTTAAATTTAGTTTAATAAAAATTATGGGCTATATTTAGTCAGTGTAACCTAGAGCACATCCCCTTTTTAAAGAGCAACAAGAAGAACCCATGTTCAGTGCCCAACAAATTTTATTGGTCCAACAAAATCCAGGACAAGGTTACATATCCATGTGTGCCATCTTCAGACACCTTGCCTATTAACCATTTACATATATATGTAACGCTGCCCCACACAGGGGCGTGGTGTCGGCAGTGGACATCAAATCTTAGACCTCTTGAGTTAAATGCATGAGCCAAAAGATGCATATCCCTTAGCCAAGACTGTAGCAATCTCTAGCTGGCTGAGCCACCACTAGAGGGGGACAGAGTGTCACTCCGAGGGGGTAGGGGTTACATATGCAAATATAGAACACTCCCCAAACCACCTTGCTGTGCACTCAGAATTGGAGATCTGGAGGATAACAGTAAACACCGCTGACTAAAGAGGGGGGTTGGTCAATGTGACTGGGGCTCAAACTGATTCAATGTAGCCCATCCCCAGCCTCTACCAGCAAAAGTTCTGTGGGCCCATCTGCAAATTAAAGCTTTCTTTCCATGGAGAACCCAACGTAACGCCTGCCTGACTTTCATCCCCTGGGATTGTTTTGTTGGGTTTCCTCTAGAAAACATAGCGATAGAGAAGGCCAAACAATCTGATATCTATATTCATTTAATAATATCTTTGAGGGCAACCAAAGAAACCAAAGTAAAGTCATTACAATTGTCATTGTCATTTACTCTGGGACAAAATCCTGGCCCCTGCTCTCAGGGTGTAGGGAGTCTCAGAGTGGAACCATTTGACCGCTGTGCTGGGGCAGAAAAAAATCTGGGAATCTGCCCAAGGGCTGTATGCTCTGCACTACAGATCCCAGCTCCATGGGATGCTGTCATGGAGGGAAAGCCGGGAGCAGTCTGGAGAGGGCATTGAGATTGAAATAATGGTGGCAGATTCCTCTCTCCCACTCCTGTGCAGAGAAAGCCAGCATCCATCCCATTACTTAGGCTGGATGTTTGGAGCAGGATTGAGGGGAGGTCTATGAATTCTGGCAATGTGTAAATAAAGTGATGAAACAGAGCAAATCTTGTAATTGTTAGAAGTATTAGAAGTGCAAGTGTTTAGCATTTAATGTTAGATTCTCTTAAAACTGACCCTATAAACATTTTACATTTTTATTTCCTCTCCACCACTTTTGATATTACGCCTTATCCTGTAGTATCTGTTTACTTTTGGGGTATGGAAAATAAGAATGCAAACATAAAAGCGTCCAATCCTGTAGACAGAGCAAGAGAACATGCCTATGCACATATTCAGAGATAACACTTGGTGGTGCTTTAGGGTGCTTGGTTAATATTTACCCAGGGCAGATGTATTAATTAAATAATTGTAACTGCTTTCCTCCAAGACTTTTGGTATCAGAGCACAGAACACAGCCTCAGAGCTTTTCGAAGAGTTTAAAAAAAAAAAAAAAAAAAAAAGAGAGAGAGAGGAAGAGCTCCTGTAAAACCTTTCTCTGCAATTTTGGTTTCACTAGCTTTTGAAAATGGCAGGGGTGAGCAGCTGCATGAAATATTCCATGTTCATCTTCAACTTTTTGTTCTGGGTAAGTTGATGTTTAAGTTACTAATAGTGGTATGGGAACCAGAGCCCACCGTATTCAGGGAATATAGCAGCAGCAGTTATAAAGGAAATTAGATATAAATAAAAAACTAGAGTATGATTGGAAATAGGTAGAGCAGAGGGGAGAGAGAATCCATTTAACTTCAGCTTATCAGCAACATTAGCTTAGTCTCTGGTTTTCTTTCATTTTCAATGCTAAGTAAATGCCTGCATTTTTTGTACATTCAAAATTAGAGATCTAGTTTTTGTGACGACATATTGCAAGTGCCCTCATTTTGAGGGACATCACTCATTATAGTCCAAAAGTTGCCTATGTTACATATTAACTATCTTGGTTTTACTGTTGTAAGTTATTTACATCGGGGGTTAGAATCATTTTATAGAAGCATTTTTAAATCTTTTGCAGGAATAATTTTTGTATGTGTCTTATTTTGGCTCTGTCTTGCACTGAGTCTCTTACTTTGGCTTTGGCAAGCTGACAGGTTGCAATAGTGTGTATTAGGGGTAATTATATTGAAGTGGATGGAGTATGTGAGAGAGTAGAATCCAGGCCTGATGTAAAAGAAGAGCAGCATGAAGCCTTCTGAGTTTGGTTTGAAACAGATCTCCATACTTGTTGTGTCTTTACTTGTTTGCAGACCTGGAAGTTTTTGAAAGGTTTGAGTTCAAATAAATCAGTCTTCTCATGGCTGAATCTTGTCAACCCTTAGGCAAGAGATGTGACAGGTTGACAAAGGGGACTCTGAAACCAGAAGTGGAATTAGTAGCTACACCACGGGACTTGCCTCAGGGAATATTTCCCAGTGAACAGAAGACAAAACTCAAAAGGAACCACAAACAGTAGCTTCTGAAAGTTTGTGGCTAGCCAGATAGAGTTTGCAAAAGCCTTTAATGCCTTGGGGACACAATAAATAAACTTCTAATGAGCCAGTGCTGGTTTGTGAACTCAGACCTAGCCCAGGCTGATTTTGAGTGTGTTTAAAGTTTAAGCTGAACATAGATGTGACCTCAACAGTCATGTAGTCTGGTCTGCTGCACTCAAGGCAGGACTATGTAATAACTAGACCATTCCTGACAGGTGTGTCTAATCTGTTTACATTCATTTGTTTACCTATTTACATTAATTTACCTATTTACAATTTGTCTAATCTGTTCATCTATTTACATTCATTCTTATGGGGAAATTGAATTCACTTAACATTGTTTCACTTAAAGTAACATTTTTCAGGAACATAACTACAACTTTAAGCAAGGAGTTCCTGTATGCAGTTGATTGTTCTTTCCTAAGTGGAGTACTTTGCATTTGTCCTCATTGAATTTCATCCTATTTACTTCAGACCATTTCTGCAGTTTGTCCAGATCATTTTGAATTTTA
This sequence comes from Emys orbicularis, assembly GCF_028017835.1. Lineage (NCBI taxonomy): Eukaryota > Metazoa > Chordata > Testudines > Emydidae > Emys > Emys orbicularis. The sequence goes on along the minus strand of NC_088683.1, from coordinate 70,405,228 downwards.
ATCCTATCCTCCAAAGCATTTGCAAGCTCCCCCACATTGGTATTGTCTGCAAACTTTATAAGTGTACTCTCTATGCCATTATCTAAATCATTTATGAAGATGTTGAACAGAACCGGACCCAAGAACTGTCCCTGCGGGACCCCATATGCCTTTCCAGCTTTACTTTGAACAACTGATTACTCTGGAAATGGTTTTCCAGCCAGTTATGCACTCACCTTATAGTAGCTCCATCTAGGCTATATTTTCCTAGTTTGTTTATGAGAAGGCCATGCTAGACAGTATCAAAAGCCTTACTGAAGTCAAGATATACCACATCTACTGCTTTCCTCCATCTGCAAGGCTTGTTACCCTGTCACTATTAGGTTATTTTGACATGAGCTATTAGGTTGGTTTGACATGATTTGTTCTTGACAAATCCCTGTTGACTGTTACTTATCACCTTATTATCTTCTAGGTGTTTGCAAACTGATTGCTTGATTATTTGCTCCATTATCTTTCTGGGTACTGAAGTTAAGATGACTAGTCTGTAATTCCCCAGGTTGTCCTTATTCCCATTTTTATAGATTGGCACTATATTTGTCCCTTTCCAATCCTCTGGAATCTTTCCCATCTTCCATGAGTTTTCAAAGATAATCGCTAATGTCTCAGATTTCTCCTAAGTCAGCCCCTTGAGTTTTCTAGGGTGTATTTCATCAGGTCCTGCCAACTTGAAGACATCTAACTTGTCCAAGTAATTTTTAACTTGTGCTTTCCCTATTTCAACCTCAGATCCTACCTCATTTTCACGGGTGTTTACTATGTTAGAGGTCCAATTGCTACTAACCTTTTTGGTGAAAACAGAAACAAAAAAGTCATTTTGCATTTCTCCCATGTCCACATTCTGTGGAAGCACTCAGAATTCAGCAGGGAGAACAGTGGGTATTACTATAGCTTTTAGCCAGTGTTCCCCAAGCACACTCATCCTGGCACTGTCCAGAAGTGGGCAGAGCACTGGGTCTATTGGCATTGCCAAAAGTGCCAACAATCCAACCAACTTGCACTGCCCCCCAGTGTGGGGTTGAAAAATTGAGCTTATAATAGGAAGCTAAGGTAACATCAGCCTCAGAACAGCTATTGGCACTTGAGTACTTTTTAGTATATTGAATTTCAACAAAATCAAGGCAGAGCTTTATTCAGGGCTCCTGTAAGGACATAGGGCTGGAAGGGATCTCCTGGGTCATCGAGTCCAATCCCCTGCTATCACAGGCAATCCTGTCATACAAGCCCATTCATAAACTTATCAAGCTTCATCTTAAAACTAGTTAGGTTGTTTGCCTCCGCAACTCCTACTGGCTGTTCCAGAACCTCACTCCTCTGAGAGTTAGAAACCTTCTGATTTCCAGCCTATGCATCCATGCAAGGGAATAAGGGTGTGTAAGTCTCCTCCTTGCTTCTTTACCCAGGCTGCCTACAATACATGAAGCAGTGCAGGGAGGAGTGCAATCTCCATGCAATTGCAACTCCCTCACCTACCCATGTGGGTAGGGAGTGGGTGGAGCCCTAGTATTCTAGTCAGACATCACAGTCAGCACATCTGCATCAAGTGTAGGGCTTGCACAGATTACTGCATTTGCCTTTGAACGAAGGGGGTGGGGAACCAGGCACCAGACTGTGACCCTGGGAGACACAGTCTGGGCATTGGTCTGCTCCTGAGGCAGTTCAGCTACATGGGTGGCCCTTGGTCAGGGCTTGTGGCAAAGCCACAATATAGCCCTCAGTTATTTGCTTTTACCCATAGAACTGGTTGGAAATTTTCTGATGGCACATTTTTCCATCCAAAAATGCGGATTTGTCAAAAATGAAACATTTTGTCAACATGTATTGATTTTGACAAAATTTCATTTGGAAAAAAAAAAACAGAATGGAGCATTCCGATAAGGTTGAGACATTGTGTTTTGACCCTCTCAGAATGTAATGCTTCATTTTTTTTCATTTTGAAACTACTTTTTGTTTCAGATTTTTTAAAAATTGGGTTTTATAGAAGAAAGTCTAAATTGGAATGAAATATGTAGACTTTATCAAAGCAAAACACTTTGATTGACCTGAAACTATTTCTGTGTGTGGTGGTGGTGAATTTCATAATTTTTCAGGAAACTGCAACAATTTTTGGTTCTCTTTTATTTCGGAAAGGAAACATTTTGAAATTGGAGTTTCCCACTAAATGGAAAATCTAGTTCTGGCCCATTATTCATTTTATTATTACTGATATATTTCTGTGGCAGTAATAAGTCATTAATAATATTGTGGGTCAAATTTTGTTCATGAGTTTAGGCCAAATGTACTTTCTCACATGAGAAGTGCCATTGAAGTGAACGTGACTAAAGCCCATAATGTCTGGTACATAACCAAATATTTTCCTCAGTGACATAGACCAACGCCTGAACATGGGGTCATATAATACCATCAGTTTTTAAGCCAAAGTCGCCATTGATTTCAATGGAAGTTCTAGTTAAAATTTGATAACATGAGATAGCTGTAGCAAATAATATCCTCTCTTTTTATTGTTTCCTCTTGTTCAGATATAAAAGCCTAATGTACTTACAGGACTTTTACTTTGAAGCAGAAAAAAATGTAGTGTTCAGGTTTGAGTATTGGCCGTGTTCCACATTAAATAATCTGCTAAAGTCATTATGGGATTTGAGATTGAGTATTATACTGGTCCTTTTAGTGGGCGAGGGTTTTTTTTTTAAGGAAAATTGTCTAAAAATTATAAAAATAACAATTTTACTTTAGAATGTCCAGGAATGGTCTTTATCTTACTGAGACACCTATATCATCATCTCTCTCAAAAATTTAAAGGTCATCTTCTACCACCCTTACTTAAAGTGACCACTAACGGGATACAGCAAGGTAGTGCTGAACTTGTGTAAACGTGGCAGTCTGTCCTTAAATGATTCTTCTTTCTCCTCTCCCCACATCCCCTCCATTCTTTCAAGCCAGTACATTCTTTGGATCTGGTTCTCCTCTTATACTAGTATAACTATCTTTATTTCAGTGGTTCTAATCTGAGTTTCATCACAGTTAGTGAGAGGAGAGTCGGGCCCTTTGCCTGCCTACTAATCCTTCATCCAGTCATTAAGGTCTTCTCTAGGGTGACCAGATGTCCCGATTTTATAGGGACAGTCCCGAATTTTGGGTCTTTTTCTTATATAGGCTCCTATTACACCTCCACCCCCTGTCCCGATTTTTCACATTTGCTGTCTGGTCACCCTAGTCTTCTCTGGTCTGAGGAGGATATCTGAAAGGCCACAGGACGTATGCTTTCAACTAGCTGGGCATGTCTCCAGTTGGGTACAGTACACCCCTGATTGATATGCAATGCTGATATTATTCTTGGAAACCAGGATCTGCACATGGTTGTTTGTAGTCAGCCACTGCAGCTAATAAAAAACACGGGGTGGGTGGGTCACTCAGGGCCAAATCCTGAAATCCTTCTCAGATTTTACTCAGTCACCAATCAGACTCCCAGGGACATAATTAAAAAAACCATGAAATCAGTGCAAGTTTACCTGAATAAAAAGTGAGGGAGGACTTCAATATTTGATACTTGATCATTAATATTAGGCCATATTGGGCCCACAGGAATGTATCTGTCCTGCACCCAGAACTATTTCTCACTTCCTACCAGTCTGTGGAGAGCTGCCTGCAGGGTTGGAACCCATTGGGTTGGGTCAAGTATTGGCTAAGCTAAGTGGAAAGAGTGGGTGGGCTAAGGGGGGTGGGGGAATGCACACCATCCCTTCTCTGGTCCTGCAGTACTTATCTGGAAAAGGCAGTGCAGCTTGGGAAGGCTGTTGGCAGAGGGAGCCCCTGGTAGTGCAGTTTCATTAGAGAAACAGTGCCAGGGAACAAAAGGCTGTTGGGGGTAGGGGACCTCCATGTGGATGGCCCTGATATGAGAAATGATCTTTTTTTACAACTCTGGTATACACTGTGTTCTCTAACTATTATAACATTGTACATTTATATACACCCTCATCCCACGGGATCACAAAGTGCCTCCCAAACCACATACATAAATCATCACTGAACTGTAGGAACTTCTGGAATTGGAACATCAGGCAGCTGGTGCACAGCACACTGCACCACTGGGGTGAGTGAGGGAAATTCAACTGCCATTTATGAAGGTTTCCGGCTGTGAAGCTGTATCCTGAGCTGTGGGCTGTTGATCTTTCTTTCGCTTTGCCGTACAGATAATTTCAGTATTTCTGCAGGCACCTGGTGCAGTTGGGGATGTTGAGTGTGTGTACAGGGAGGCAGTGTGACCTAATGGGCAGAGACTCAGCTCTGCTACTGAACTGCTGGGCAAACATGGCCAAAGAACTTCCCCGCTGTTTGCCTCAGTTTCCCCAACTGTAAAATGGGGATAATGATACTGATCTCCTTTGTAAAGTGCTTTGAGTGCTAGTGATGAAAAGTGCTATAGATGAGAGCTAGATATTATTATTACTGATGTTTTTTCCCTGCAGATGTGTGGCTGCATTATTCTGGGGGTCTCTATCTGGATGCGTGTAAGCAAAGCTGCTCAGGAGGTAAATGTATTCTGTCCTACAAAAAAAAAACACTTTTTTCAGCCTAAAATGCTAAAGCACTGGGTCAGCTAATAAACACAAATTCATTTTCCACCGTAATTTCCATGAGCTTGCTAGCCTTTCAGTGAGGTGACTGGTGTGTGTGTATAGTAACCAAATTATGATCTCTAACATTAAATAAGAGGGATCAGTCAGGTGGTCAGATGAAATGAATGGTACAATTGCAGAGGTATGTGTGCAGTGAGCTTTTCTTTATGGTACTACTACTATATATGTTTACAGTGTTGGTGGCAAAGCTGCTTAGATTTCTATTGTGTGACATGGTCCTGATCTTGCTCCCGTTGAAGTCAAAGGGAATTGGGCCATTGATTTCAATGTGGGAGAAAGATCAATACCCACATAACAAATAGTCCCCTCAAAAGTCAGTCCAAATTTTTTTAGAAAAAGAAGTAAGTGCACTCAGGAACCCTTTTGAATTTCCCAGTGAATTTTCTGCTTTCTAACCCTTCCTCAAAAGTGGGATGTCTAATGCCTGAGCAATTTTAGCCTTTACACGTAAGAAATATTTTTCCTATGTTTCCAATGGAACTGTAAAAATATGAGGCCTGATCCTGTAACCCTTTTTACTGCATGAGTAAGGATTTGCAGTACAGGGCCCTAAGGTAGCCAAATCAAGAAGTCCTTATGAAGTCCTTTCCTGCAGAAATCCTGCTGGAGACGAGAGGAGAGGAAAACTGCCCAAGGTCCCCTTCATGGAGTTTATTTGGATTAGTTCACTGGATTTTCACCTACCACCATCCCTCCTTACAAAATAAGCAGGAAGTTCACCCACCATGGTCTAAGGTTTCTGAGGAATCTACCAGAGGCCAAGGCCTTCTATGTGGAGGCCCTTTGCTTCTTCAGTGGTTCTGGGGCCCCCTGCAACCTACTGTCCATGGTCCCTGACAGCAAAGTTCCATTGGAGTCACACTCTAACAGCAACTCTTCCATCTGCCACTGCTCAGGAATCTCCCTCAGTGGGAGGCTGGTTCGATAGCACAGAGGGGCTTAGTGGACTAGTGTGCGCTCTGAGCTTTTAAGACTTACTATATTGATATGAGGGGGGGACACACATCCAGCTCCAAACTTGTGAGAAACATAACTCTTTTCTTCAGTGCATGAATCTGGGCCAGAGGGAGATAAATGGGTTTGAGACTTTGTGAGTAATTTTGTTCTCAAAATGCTTCTTGACTGATTCCAGAAGTGAAAAAAAAATAGCTATCCATGTTGGAAACAATTTTTCCAACTTCCAAGTTGATTTTATAGGGCTGATTAAAGTGCCAAGACATCTGATTGCCAGTCTGTTGCCATACCATGAGCCAGGGCACTTTTCCCATCAATCAAGAACAATATGTCTTTGATCAACATTTTCACATTTACAATTAAAAAAAAAAAAAAGATGTTGGCGTCCTACCTCTGGTGGCTGGCTGTGTTGCAGCCAGTCAATCTGAGAGTGAACGCCCACCTTTGCCAGAGTGTGGACATGAAAGAACACACTGTATATTTGTTATAGAGTCCCCTGGTACAATGAAATATGGCCATATTTTATATAAAGTCATTGGTGGTGGAGAAGTGGAGAGCTATGAGCTTCTTTATTACATAAGAGGATAGAAGACAAGTTCCAGTCTCGAATCTTCCAATCTTCTACAGAGGCTCAAGTTGCCACACATGTCTTATTGACTTTATACAGCACACTTCCCCAAATGGCCTTATATACCTGGGACACCTTAATCACAACTGTGCTCTGCAAGGCCACGAGTCAGGAAAGCATTTCTATTCAGGACAGTATTTAAGTGTGTACCTAAGTGCTTTCCTGAACTGGATCCCTAGTTCTAAATAGCTGTATCGCTTCAATTGCTGCCTGCAGAATTAAGAGTTGGAGACCAAATCTTGAAGTCCTTACACATCATTTCCAGTCTTCACTCAGGCAAAGTTCCCATTCAAAGTCAATGTGCATTTTGTCTGACTATTTTACTGAGTAACAATTTCAGGATTTGGCTAGATGAATACAGCTCTCTAACAGTAAATAGGAGGTTTCAGAGTAAACAGTAAATAGGAGGTTTATTTCAGGTTGGAAAAGTAAAGCACACTGCATTCCTCATATTATACTAGTCTATATGCACCTTTGTTATTTCCATCAGAAGATAAATGTGACAACTTCCAGACATTGTTACTAATCTTGGCAACAGTGAGGAAAATATTCTTTGAAGGTTTCTCTCAATTTTGGCCTACAGCCCTGCTCATGCCCAATCGGAACTGAATAAAGTGATATTTAATTATATTGAATTATAGGAATCGTTTGCTTAAATATCACACACATCAAAATACAGACACCATTCCTTAGAGTAATACTGAGGAACCAGTTTAAAACAAATAGAAGCCTTGGAAAAATGTATCTGACCGTGCCCTCTTGTGTATCTAGTACTATTCTGAATAGTGCTCTCACAGGAAGTGCAACAGAGTAAGTGAGTGCATTTCTGGGATTGTCATGAAGAACTTTTCCCCCCCCAACACTAGATTAATAACAGAATTTTTACAGGTAATCATTTTTTTCTACATAAAGTAAAAACAAATATTTATTGGCTGAAAACAGAACAAATCATATTTAAGACAAAAGACCTTTGTTTATTCACTAAAGGTGAAATTCACCCCTGTGCAGAGGGCCAGCACAAAGACAATGGACTGCTAATTCCTACTTAAACTCTCAAAATAGGGCTGAAATGGGTTCACAGGCCTTAGGGGTGTCCTCTACTCATGAGAGAATGTCACCCTGATTGATTAATCCATACATAACAGTTCTCTATCCTCAACTACAAAGTCACCTTCTTTTGGGGGGGGGGGGTAGGGAGAGGTAGATCAGGTTATCTAACAAATTACCCTTCTTCTAGAAAGGATTTTCTTACAGCTGAGTTTTTGTTTCTCTCTCTCTACAGGATCTCAATTTAGATAGTAGCCTGTTTTCAGCTGTTGACCTGATGATAGCAGTGGGCTCCATCATTATGGTCCTTGGTTTCCTGGGGTGCTGTGGTGCAATGAAGGAAAGTCAATGCATGCTGATCTTGGTAGGGTCACAGAAAGAAAAACCTTTGCCTAAACTTTTCAAACTAAAATTAGGGCTTGTGGAAAAGTTCCTTGCAAATGAGACTGGTTGTAATCTGGGGCAGTTCTGCTTGATCAAATGATTATTTGTATTAACTGTTTGGAACCATTCCACCCAGCGCATGGTGGGATGCCTCTCACTGTCTGACAAAGGCAACTTCCATAAGCAGGGTTGGGAGGGTTTCCAAAAATATAGGACCATATTGTGGCTGCTTAGTGGCCTCCCATGATAGCTGTCCCTTCACTCTTGGAACTCCTAACTCCATCAAACCCAGGAAGAAGTTATCCCAAAGGATAGTTTACACAGAGCAGGGCTGGTGTACGGGTATAGCTGCCAAGTGCCATGCATCCGGTGTGACACTCACATCGTTTCAGCCCTACTGAGATGTCATTGGTTCTGACAGCTGTGGGAATGGGCCCGAAGCTGGTCCTGAGTGCCAGGGCCACTGTGGGCACTCTGTCTCCCCTCGCCCTTCTCCCTCTTCTGGATCCCAGAGGGGAAGGAACAGTTAGTGGCAACCATGTGGGAACAGAAGGTGAGGGGTACCCAGTACTGGGTCCAGAAAGCCCCTAGCCAGCTCCCAGCTTTCTCCCCAACCAACTCCCACTCCGCTTCTCCCGACAGTCTTCTCCCAGCTTCCCACCACTGTCACCCCCACCACCCAGTCACCTCAGATAGCCCCCAGGTCACACCTGACTGCCCCCCACCCGCAGCTTGCCTTACCCAGCACCAAGCCATCTACCCAGCATCCTTAACCACAACTGCTAAGTACTATGCAGCTCTACATCCTACACCATACTGCTTGGAGTGCAAGTATATTCACCACAACTTGAAGATTATGGGATTGGTTTGTCAAAATATGCAAATTAGTGCATTACATCATTTGCATAAAATGTCACACATGGATCTGCACAAAACATTTGTACTGGGGAAGGCAGCAATCTGTACCATGCCAATGGATAGAGCACAATATGCAGTCCTCATGTGAACTTAGCAGTCTTCGGATAGATTGTGCCTGCCTGAGACATAACAGCTCCCAGTGCTCCTCCTGGAACAGTGAAACACCACATCATCCCTTACACTGGTCCAGGGCATTTGTGTACAGAAAAAGGGCAATTTTTGTCTCAAACTGAGTTAGGACGAATACTTTGATCAGCTCTCACCAGGATGTAAATTTGCTCTACCAAAGTTTCCATTCATGTAAATAATAATTTGCCACCAAGCTGGAAGAAATGATCTTTTGCTTGTCAAAAGTATTAACTTTTTTCTTCTTTGTTTTCTTGCTAGTTTTTTATTGGACTGCTTTTGATCCTGATCCTTCAGGTCGTAGCAGGTATTTTGGGAGCAGTGTATAAGTCTCAGGTACTGTATGGTTCAATCACATTTGCTGATTTCTTTGCAATATTTTACACACAGTATGAACTATTATAATATAATATCACTTTGATTTCCAGATAGAAACCACACTTAACAAGACTCTCTCCGAGGAGGCAAAGAAGTTGCAAGCCGTCACTGAGGATTCTAAAGTATTTCAAGAGAAATTTCAGAAGTTTGAGAAAATGGTAATTGAAGGCAGGTTTTATCTGTCTAGTCTGTTGCATCTGATGCAGAGTTAACCCTTGTTTTATCACTACACTGCCACAGAGTTGAGTATCACCCTTCTGAAAAAGCATAAACTGCCCTAAATGCAGCTGAAAAACTGTACAGGGGGATTCTATTCTCTTTGGGTGGCTTGGAGTTCTTTCCTGTGATGATTTCCCTGCAGTGACGTTTGTGTAAGAATTGGGGGTAGAGGTTAGCACAGAGACGACCCATATCTGCCGATAGTGGGGTGGGGGAGCAGAGTGAGGGCAGAGGCTTCAGCAGATGCTACTGAGCATGTGAAGTCCGTGTGAGCATGCTCAGTACAAGCCAAGCAGCAAATCTGGGGATACACATGACCCCACTTGCCCTGCCCCACATGTTGTCTCTGGTTTAGAATATTCGCTGGATCCACCATTATGCAGTCCCCCATGCCCAGTCCCTCCCCCCGCCATAGGGTCTGAGCCACTGACTAGGGGCTTACATATGAGTCATCCTGTAACTTTCTGAAAGTTTGTGAAGGCTAGAACTATACCAGCGTTTAAAAGAGAACTGGATAAATTCATGGTGGTTAAGTCCATTAATGGCTATTAGCCAGGATGGGTAAGGAATGGTGTCCCTAGCCTCTGTTTGTCAGAAGATGGAGATGGATGGCAGGAGAGAGATCACTTGATCATTGCCTGTTAGGTCCACTCCCTCTGGGGCACCTGGCATTGGCCACTGTTGGTAGACAGGATACTGGGCTAGATGGACCTTTGGTCTGACACCGTACGGCCGTTCTTATGTTCTTATGTTCTTATGAAAGTCTTTCTAGAGGAACATTTTGAGGAAGTTTGGTATCTGTCTTTATCCCACTGTCTTTATTGTATTATCTAAGTACCTGCGTGTTGTCAGAGCACTAAGCATTTTTGATACATGCACATTTGAAGAAAAGAGAATGTTTGGTAATTATCTCCTCTTCTTTTTTTAGGAATATCACATCTGCTTGTATAGAAATTCCAACTTTGTTATATTCATTTGTTTTCTCTCAGAACTACTGAGCTATATTTTAGAAGGTTTTATGGTTGACTCATTTACTACAACTATTTGAACTTCAAAGTTCCATGTAAAGTTTGTAAATCACTTAAGGACCATGTGAGTTTATAAAGTCTGGATATTATGTATCTAAGATCCATAAATTAAATTGTCTGGTTCAAAGAACCTAAGTTTGAGCTATGTAAACCAAATAACTTTGGTTCAAAGATTACAAACTGCCACGTGCCTACAGATACTGTAAATTTCTTCATCCAAACACCCTTACTCAAGAAAATTTGAAGCACCCAGCAGTTCTTGTAAGTAACATAGAAAGCCATGAATAAAAAGCTTTCAAGGTCTTCACATGCTGCCAAGAGAATTTACAAGGTCTGCAGACTCACTTGTTCCTTGAAAGGTCTCCAGCCCCTTCCTAAGGCCCATGTAAGCTCCGCACTTGTTATACCACTATGGAGCTTACAAGATCGCAGATATTATCTATTGAGTTTAGAAGATCCAGAGATATTGTCTCTCTTTTGCAGGGTTTGCATACTCATTCTGTTGATTTTGTAAGCTTTGTTCTTACTGCTATGGAGAGTACAGGGTCTGCAGCCTATAACCAAATACAGACCATTATAGAGATACCTGAACCAAGCCTCTGAATTTGAGCATATCCAGTCTTTGGGCTGGTCCACACTAACCCCCCAGTTCGAACCAAGATACGCAACTTCAGCTACGTGAATAACGTAGCTGAAGTCGAAGTACCTTAGTTCGAACTTAAAGGTACTTACCAAAGGTCCACACGTGGCAGGCAGGCTCCCCCGTCGACTCCACGTACTCCTCTCGCGGAGCAGGAGTACCGGCGTCGACGGCGAGCACTTCCGGGATCGATCCCAGAAGATCGATTGCTTACCACCGAACCCGGAGGTAAGTATAGACGTACCCTTTGATTCATAGATTCCAAAGCCAGAAGGGACCATTGTGATTATCAGGTCTCCTGTGTAATACAGGCCATAGAACTTCCCCAAAATAATCCCTAAAGCAATCTTGACTTAAAATTGTCAGTGTTGAAGAATCCACCATGACCCTTGGTAAATTGTTCCAATGGTTCACCTTCACTGTCAAAAATTTATATATATTTCCAGTCTTAATTTGTCTAGCTTCAGCTTCCAGCCACTGGATCATGTTATACCTTTCTCTTCTAGACTGAGGAGCCCATTAGTAAATATTTGTTTCCCATATAGCTACTTACAAAAGTTATTGTAATCCTGGGATGCATAAACTAGGAATCTCAAGTAGAAAGACAGAGGTTATTTTACCTCTGTATTTGGAACTGGTGTGACTACTGCTAGAATACTGTGCCCAGTTCTTGTGCCCACAATTCAAGAAGAGTGTTGATAAAGTGGAGATAGTTCAGAGAGGAGCCACAAGAATGAATAATAGTTTAGAAAACATGCCTTATAGTGACAGACTCAGAGAGCTCAATCTATTTAGTTTAACAAAGAGAAGGTTAAGAGGTGACTTGATTACAGTCTAAAAGTATCTTGGATTTGGATCCAGACCTAAAATTTGTCACTCTGAATAAAGTGAAAGACTAAATTCCTAGATTCAAACACTGCTCAAAGTCAGATAAAGAACCAAACTTTGCATCTTGGAGCTGTCTCTACTACCATTCTGAATACCTCATATAATGCTAGGTTTGTTGACTGCTGTGCCAGTGGACCTTATCTTCTCTGGAGAAAACAGACCTGATTCACATCTATGATTCTTGATTCACAGCAATGGGGACATGAGGGATGCAATTTGAACCCCCGTGCTCAAATGGAGATTCATCCCTAGGCTAGATTGTGATTCTGTCACCACCCTCTATCTTTAAACTCTATCTTAGAACTTTTATTCGAATTTACCTGCGTAAGGATGCAGTAACTAATAAAAGACCTTAGAATTTGGCCAGTGCTGGGCATAAAATATAAATAACATTTTCATTTTCTTCTTAAAAATACTAAAGAAATTCTCAATATAAAAAGTGCCTCACCTGCTCAAAGGCTTTGGTTACTCTCTATAGGTGAAGCACTTATCTGTAGCATCTGCGTTAGTTTAGACTGGCAATGATTGTTCAGTTTCTCACCTAACTGATGCCTGAAATGTCTCAGTATTTTTCTCTACCTTCAGAAAAACTTCCTTTCCAACACAAACATGATACAGGACGATGGAATTTAAAGTACTTTGTTTTAGTTTTTATTTCTTCTAAATACTCAATGAAAGAAGGAGCTTGTAAAGGGGTCCTCGGTGAGCCAAGGAGCCTAGTGGTTAGCACTTACTCGGTCATGCGGCAGTGGTAGGAGAGTCCAGGCCCACCCACTCCACTGGGCTCCAACCCAGGGCTCTAGGAGCAGGGATGCTGGAACTGGGGGAGGGGCAAGGGGACCATGGCCTCCCAATTTTTAACCTGGGTGTAGTTTGGGGGTCGCATTGCCCCCCCCAAAAAACTGCAAGCCTTGGGCAGGCACGGAGCGGTGGCAGCAGGGGCTGCGCTTCCTGGTGCAGGAAGCTGATAAGGTGATCATCTCCCCTGCCGCCAAGCACAGCCCCTGCCGGAGGCATCAGCCTCTTCCCAGAGGGGATGGAGTTGAGGTGGGCCTTAGCACCCCCTAGCCAAGAGGCCCCACCCATTGCTCCTCCTCTTCCCCCTGAGGCCCTGCCCCCTGGCCAGGCCGGAAGCAGAGCCGGGCCATGATAAGAGCTGCCCAGGGAACTCGAGCTGCTGTGGGGAGCCCCAAACGTTTCAGCTGCCCTCGGCGGAGTGCCCGAGGGGGCAGGGGCATGGGCTGGGGGCTGCTTTCAGGCACCCTGACCCCCACCCGTGGCAGGTAGAGGGTCTGGAGCTTCTCACAGCAGCCTGGGCTCCCTGGGCAGCTCTTACCACAGCCTGGCTCCGGCTTCTGGCCTGGCCATGGAGTCATGCCTCAGAGGGAAAGAGGAGGAGCAGGGTCAGGGCCACACAGGAAGAGGAGGAAAGAGGGGGCCTCGTGGCCTTCCCACTTATACTGAGGTTCTGGCCCTGTTGCCTAGGAGGGTCACCAGCATTGGGCCTCTGGGAGGGGCCTTTCCCTGGGTCCCTTCCTAACACAGTTTCCTTCCCTCAGCTTCTGATCCCAGATAAGGGGAAAAGAAAAAGGAAACCAAAAACGGCCAGCCCCAGCTGAGCTGTGCATACAGCACTGTGCCTTCAGGGAGGCTTCTCCAGCCCCTTTTTTGCAGGAGCCTTCAGGACAGGTCTGCATTCTTCCTCATCCTCCCCTTTCTGAGCTGGGTTGCTCCCTTTTCAACCCTGTCTCCAGTTGGAGCATGCTCTGCGGGATTGGAATGGCGGGGCTACCTGGACCCAATCTAGTCCTTTAACCTCTTCCGTCCCAGTGTGAGGTTTGTATACCCCATCACAGAGCTACAGATCACACACCATTTTACCTGTGTTAATTGAAATTTGATATCTTATTTAAAATAAATGATGATGGATCTAAGCGGTGCTGGAATGATGACATAATGGGTTTATGGGAGAAAGCAAATGTTGTATAAAGACTTTATTAAGGAGGATTCAAAACAAAGAACGATAACATTATAACAAGCTCTGCTAATCCTAACCCTCCCTTCCTTCCCCAGTCTGAGGTCTTCACTTTACAGGTCTCTAATGAGGCAATAACTCAGAGCTGGCAGACTCCTGCGCCAAGGGAGAGACTGCGCCCAGCATTAAAAGCCTCCCTATCTAAGGGAAGTTCTCTCTCTATCTGGCTGCACTCCCTATTCAAACCAGCTATGGCAGCAACCTAGATATGCAATCTGTATAATCTTTTCAGCACTCAAAGAATGACAGATACTATTTTGCCATGACAAATGTCACCCAGTGACAGCACCACCAGTGAGATAAGATGCTTTAGAAGAGGGCTGATGGCCATTGGTTCCAAGCTGAAGAGCTTTTGAAGGAAAGTTGTTACTCCAACCTTTACTATTTTAAAATCAACCACCAGTCTGTAGTGGCAAATTTACTCCTGGGATAAGGGAGCCTGCCAGGGACTATGTAAGTCATAAAGAAAAATGAGCATATCTTATGGAACATTCACCATGTGTTGCTTATCTAAAATATTTTCTCCCTTACTAGAAAGTCATGCAATGCTATATTTTATTGTAAAAGAGAGAGAAATAAAACAGGATAAAAAGAGAGGTTCTTTCTGTGGGTTTATATCCAGGCTCATATCCATGCATGCTTAACACGAAAAGGTGGAACATTCAAGATGCATCTGATCCTGAAAGATGCCTCCTGAGAAGTGCAGAATATTCTCAACTCCCATTTGCATCAGGGGACACGCCGTTCACCACAGAGCAGCTGCTGCTCAGAACCATTCATTCTTATTATGCCTGGGTGTGCATTGCCTGGTCCATAAGAGCACATGACTTTAGGGGATGAGCTTAAGGACTCTTCTTATGAACACTGCCAGGGATGCTAGGGGAATGGTAGCCAGACAGTGTTTAGACAGCTTGTGCTGCCCCCTCCTATTGCTGACCCAACCCATTGCTTATGATATCCTAGACAGCCCCCAGGAGGGGTGAGGAGTCTCTCTGGAAAAAGCAGAGGTAGAGCCATAGTGGCTCTGTTTTTTAGTAAATCATGATTGTTTTATGATGTCCCATGACGTTTGCATCTCTACAAGATGAGTGGTTCCAGCTGCCCTTTAAAACAGAGAAGAGCTAAAACCAGAACTTTGTGATGCCCTACCTCCACCCATGCATTTTGATGGTTTGGATAAAATAGAACCTGAACCAAAACCACACTTGGTTTAGGTTTTTAAACCCAAAACAAATCCCTAGCCTCTCTGGCCCTAGGTTCATGGGCTATCCATCCATTAAGGTAGTTATTTTTCTAGCTATCACATTTTTATATGCCTGTATTGTCTTTTTCCAGGTTGGCTTTTTTTCACATGTGAAATACTTTGGCTATGTCTAACATACAAATAAAAAATGCAGGGAAAAAACATAATTCTGAAAACATCCAACATTGTTACATGTTATGTTGTGGCACATGCATTCATTAATCCAAAGCCATGTTACTGATTCTTTCTTATTGTATATTGGAAATCTGTTCCTTCTTCATCCTCTTTATTTATGGACTACAATTCACCTGCCATTCTGATTATTGATAGAAGACATTGATACATGTATGCAAAGGGCCTCTTAGATGTGCAATGTTTTGGTAAGGTTTGCAAGTGTGAAACAGATTTATGTGACTTGTTTTCAGTCACCATTCTTCCCTTTCACCCCTCCATTTCTCCTCTTTTACAGAATCAGTGCTGTGGTTTGGTGAAGGGATATGAAGACTGGGGGAGCAATTTTAATACTCCTTATGGTAATTTCAAGATCTGTGAATGTGCACAGAAAGACCAAAATACAGATCTCTGTATCTTTTCTTCTAACAGATACATTTATAAAAAGGTAAGTACGATTTTTAAATATTGCACTTTCCAAAAAGAGGTATAGAGCGAGGTTCTGTCTGCTTTGTTTGGTCATTAAAGAGCCCCTGACACTTTTGAAAAGGAAAAGGGTTTGTTCTGTTTTCCTTAGTTAAATTTTCCTCTCTTCCAGCGGTTGTGCAGTGCAGCATGCTTGTTGGCTGCTGCCTACTCCCCCTGCCATGCCTGTCTTTCTACAGTGTGGTGCAGTGCCCGAAGGACCTCTGCAGCCTGTCTGGGTTCCCAGCTTGTGGTCACCAGTGAAGATTCTGAGTGACAGGAGGCCTTAGCGACAGCTCCATATTGCTATGGGGATTACTCACCTCCTCTCTCACCCCAGGCTCAGGATTCCACACAATAAGATAACTACATTGTCAGACATGTTTGCCCAGGATTTGACCCATAGCTTTTAAAGTACTTAAGAATATTTCAGGATGAAAGGCTTCAATATAAGAGATTGTTAATCTCTTTTTAAAAGGTTCACGCTCAGTTATAGAATCCGCTGGAATGAAATGCTGCATGTTTTCTGACAGCACACTTGAGGGGCCATTTCCCCCAGCTGAACCCCTTGGAAAAGCTTTCAGCATTTAATTATAACAGTAAGACAGGGTGCATGATGACAGGCAGCAAAGAGAAATTCAGACAAAAATTGGAGGGTGGGAGAAGGGAACTCAATTCATCTATTTCAAGATTTATCTGTCTCATTACATGGAAATTAGAACTCTGCAAATCCAGAGAAAAATAGTGAAAACAGGCATAAAATGTCTGCATTTTTAGAAAGTTAGTGCTACGACATGTCTGGTTTTGCCATTATCTACATCCCCTATATAGCCGATTTCTATAAATATCAAATGTGGGGGCTAGATTTTTATAAATATTGAAGTTCATTGCCAGATTCTGCCACCCTTATTTATGCTGAGTACTAATTCATTCTTTGAGTAGTGTCACTGAAGGAAAGCTGCTTGTGAATAAGGGTATATTCAGCAGGTGTGTAGGGTGGCAGAGTCAAGTCTTAACATTCAGAAATATGAAATGGTATGTTCCTCTTTGGCCAAAGTTCAGTCAGGGTCTAAATGGACCCAGAGAATACAAGCGTGAAAATATAGATGAATTATTGTGGGTGCAAGACAAATTCCTTGTGCAAACCACCAAATTTTATGGGCAAGAGTGGATATTGGCAGGATCCTTGTGAAATGAACCCACCATTTTGAGACTTGCTGCAATAGTGAGTCAGAGCTAAATTTAAAGCCTTTTTGAGAGAAAGATAAACATGTTTATCACTGGGGAGAAAATAGAGTGAAAGCCCATCTACATGTCGGGCAGGGGACAGTGGTGGTGATGGAGGGTCCCTGTAGTTTTGATGGCTCTGGGCCTCACTTGGTCTTCACCACGGTTTGCAAGAGCAGTTAGTCACCGACTTGAGCAAATGTAGTCATGATAAGAACAGGCATATGTACATTTATAAAAAAATACAGAGAGGCTCAAACTGGAACTCCAGATCTGAATTGCTCACTCCATCCCACTTCCAGCCTGAGCCCCTCGAACATCTGAGAAAGTTTGGATTTAAATGTGGCTCCATATCCAATCATCCTGCTCTGAGCCTGTAATAAACCTGACCTGGAATAGCAAATGCAAATATCAGTGTAATGGGAAATTGACTCACTTCCAGACCCGAACTTCACAGCTTTGGCCCCTCTATAATAAAAAGGGATTAGACAGAGAAAATAAGAGCAAATGATATTTTTACTTCATTTTGCATGTGGCAGTATCACAAACCCTAGACACTGAAGCAGTGTCTTTTATTCTGAAACTTTACCCTACGTGTATATTTGGATACTAGATTCATATTTGGGAAGAGAAAGAGCAGATATTCCTCCCAGAGCACAGGATGGTTGCAGATGTACTCTTTGTCTTTGTAACAAACCAGAGCAAATTAGAACAGCTTCTCTTGCCCATGGTGGATTACCTTTTTGGCCAGTGCTATCCCATGCAGCCAATGATTTTGGAGGCTGTACTCCTAATGAGCTTATATTACTCATAATTAATCTTTTCTTTTCTTTTCTTTCAGCCATGTAGCGTTGTGGTAATTGATTTCTTCAAACACCATATGGTCATACTTATGGGGATCGCATTTGGACTGGCATTTATTGAGGTATAAATCATTAAAATATTTACTAGATGACAAGCAAAGTGTTGCATTTGAAAGTATGCTGGGTCTGGGATTAAAATACCTGGATTGCTCTACTATTAGGCAAGAGTGAATTGGCTTTAACCTCATCCCTAATTGTACTATCATTTAGTATTTAGATATATTGCAGTAAGGCTCAAGACCTCAGGATTAGGACCCTACTGTGGTGGGTGCTGTACAAACAGGTTGCACGTCCCACTTCCTGCAAAGAAATTACAGCCTAAGGACTAAATTGTAACTTTACAATTGGCCCTGAGCAAGAGCTGGTACGTAGCTGCATAACCCCAGCAGCATAGCGGGGAGAGTCACAGTCCTCTCCCTATTCCCCCCCACTTTAATAATGGAGATATCTTATCTCCTAGAACTGGAAGGGACCTTGAAAGGTCATCGAGTCCAGCCCCCTGCCTTCACTAGCAGGACCAAGTACTGATTTTGCCCCAGATCCCTAAGTGGCCCCCTCAAGGATTGAACTCACAACCCTGGGTTTAGCAGGCCAATGCTCAAACCACTGAGCTATCCCTCCCCCCACTTGCTGGGAGGAGAATAGTTTACTTACTGTGCATCAGGACAGTTACTGGTTTCTAACCACGACAGGAGTGAGGTTCTGGAACAGCTTCCCACTAGAGGTAATGGGGCAAACAACATAGCTTTAAAATGGAGTCTGAATGGGATTATATGATAGGGTTGCCTGCAATAGCAAATAAGTGGACTTAATGACCCAGGAGGTTCCTTCCAGTCCTATGTATGCTGTCTGGCAGTGAAGTGGCAGAACGAGAGATTCTCCTTTCACCCCTTCCTTTCCTACCCACTTGCTCACAGTGGGTGGATCTAGAGAGTAGCCCCATCATAGAGTTTTTTGGGTTTTTTTATATTTTTCTTTTCTCACTTTCATGTGTGTTTTTATTTTCTGGTTCTTGTCAGCAGCAGAAACAGAGGGGCCAAAAATACCAAAAGAGATGCTATTCTTGTTCTATTTCTGGCCCAACTAGATAGAGGAAATGGTAGAAATTTCACAAGAGAACCCATCCTTATGGGATTTCCAGCTGAGCTGGAAGTTGGTCTGAACTTTGGGATGCTCATCTGAACCAGACTGTCACCCTGAACCATCTCAATTTCAGCCATTACTACTTGCTGGAACCTGAAATTCAACCTTTTTTTAAAAAATTGCTTTAATGGGCCCTGATTTGAAGTCCACTGAAGTCAACAGACCTTCCAATGGGCTTTGGATCAGGTCCAAAAAAAGTCATCGACCTTGTCTTTCTAAATACATTGATTTAAGAAAGCTTTGTATTGTCAAGAGTTCAGGTCAGCTACATTAATCTCAATTGTAACTAAATTGCAGCCCTCACATAATAGAGAGATTATGATGTGGAATTATTGTTCTGAGGATACAGTTCCCCGCTAGAGGAAATTTAAGCAGGTAAAGAGCAAAATATACAATTGGAATGTTTTGGCTACTTATTTCAATTGTTTCTTCATTTACTGAACAATGACACAATACATTTACTCTAAAGGAATGAGGGGGAAAAGTGATGTTATCTAGTTAACCACCTGACTAATGTTAGGTTCCGTCTATGCCTAAGAAACAGGGAACTTAATTGCTTTGCCTCATTCCATTATTTCACATTTTTTTTATTACTTCTTTGTAGTTTCCCCCCCTGAAATTAGACACTTGAGGATGACAAAGAGCATTTTGCATGTACTGAATCCATAATTCAGACTGAAAAGGTTTTTAAATTATAGCACTGCTTTGGCAGAGAATTATTCTCCCTGGCCTAATAGTGTGCAGGAGCCCCAACCTAAAAAATCCATGTCCAGAAAAATAATAGTAAGCAGAAAAGACTCAGGACAACTGAAGTGCTTGATATGACTTGCAACTAACCTCTTACTTAGCATTTCATATAAGGTCGTGTACTCACCATGCATAGCACACCTGTGTGTCAGGGTGCGATGCTGCACGGGGTCCTCGTTTCCAGCACTGCCTACTGACCATCTGCCTCACACTGGTTCTTCCGTACCTCAGCCCTCCAGCCAAGTCACATAAAGTTCAAATCCCCTCCAGGGTAACCAAAAGGTCCAAATGAAAATCCAAACATCTGAATAATTCTTCTGCCCTCTTGGGCAACTGAAGTCTTCTGCGGCATGTAGAACCCTACCTCAGAGCTATTCAACCACAGGAGCCTACTCTGTGGGTTTGTCTCCATAGGAGAGTCTTCTCTCCTGTATGGTCTCTCCCTGGATCTTGCCCCCTTTCCAGTGTCTGTCCCCACACAGGGATCAGTTCTATCACTGTGGCTTTCCTCAGTATACCTGCCCGAACCCCTTCCCATAGAGAGTGGGAACTCCATACCTCCTCTCTTCTGGGCCTTCTCCACTCAGCTGTGTTTAAGTAATCCTCTGCAACTGGGGTCAGTTACTCTCATTCCATTACATCCAGTTGGTATCACTAATTGCCGCTCCATGGCTAGATCAGGGGCAAGGCTGAGGGTAACTGCTAGGTCAGAAGCCAGGCTGAATTCAGCTTGCCTAAAGGACCAGCCTGCCTGTGACAGCTGGGTATTATTTCAAGAAGCTACCTATGGTGGATCACTTAGATGAAAATTGCAAAGCACAAATAAGGAAAAATAGATCATTTGTGAAAATGCAAAAGGAACTTTTTAAATGTAGTAAAAATGTATGTGATGAATTAACTTGTCCATGAAAAATAAACTTGTAGTCACTTCAGTTTAGTGATTACAGTTGCTGTACCTCAGTTTTCTCCTTAAATGCCGCTTCTTCTGGCCAACAGTCTGCCACTGTTCTCCACTTGGGCATGGTTCGTTGCTGCTGTCTCTCTTGATCATGAGAGGACTAACAAACAAACAAAAATCCAAGGGAAAGATCCTCAGCTGGTGCAAACTGTCATAGCTCCATTGACGTCACTGAATCTATGACATTTTACACCCGCTGAAGTTCTGCCATCAAGATGTTAATGTGTTATGACACCTCAAATGATAGCCATTAAAAGGGCACTTGCTTAACCACTCTCCACCCCCAAAAACAACCCCCTACCAAACTCAACAAGTGCTCTTCCAAAGCTTCTCCTTGTCTCTTCTTTTTGCTATCGGCATACTGATACATTTACTCACTGTGATATTTGTACAAATTAGACCATATTCTCCTTGAATTGGGGATGTTGGACCAAAGTCAACACAGGCACAAGTGAATATGCCTATGTGGCTTACACTAGCCACTAATGAATTTGTCTCCTTGTCTGGCTTTAGATCTGTATATTCTCTATGTTCTCCACTGTAAATTTCTTGAAAAAGTTAAACACTGTTGTTTAGTTGCTTCATAAATGACTATTTGGATCTTTCCTGTTTTTACTTAACACTTCATATAGTGATAAATTAAGGGCATAAGGGATCATTATGATCATCTAATTGGTTCTCAACCTATTTACCATTGTGGGCCGCATATGTAGCCCACAATGTGTTATGTGGGCTGCATCAAATACTACCTCTATGGCCCTGAGGATGTCACATGAGCCGCAGTTCTGTGCTGACTGGGCCGCAAGCGGGCTGCAGGTTGAGAACCACTGAATAATCTGACCTCCTGCATAACCCCAGCCACAGAATTTCACCCAGTAATTCCTGCATCAAAACTGCGCCTTAGTCAGATTTTATTTCAGTCAGCTAGTTCTTTAATAGATGCAACATTTCTGGCCTGATCAAATTACTGGTACATTTAAAATATTTGTAATGTGACTATTTAGCACACAAAATGATAGGGTGTCTGAGTACATATGTATATAATGTGTGTGTATAGATATAATATAAAAGCTAGTGAAACACACAAAAGGTAAAAATAGAAAAGATGAAAGATGTCAAAGAAACTAAAATCTTGGTATACTCCAGAGTCTGAGAAGTTATTCCAGAGATTTAGAAAACAAAAATGAATAGCTGTATTTAAAAATCCCATGTCTGAAGAAGGATCCCCCATCAACATGGGCCATCAACTTTTTAAAACAAAGTTTAAGTCTTCCATCTTCTCTGCAATCTTACCTGTGGTACATACTGATTTCATTAAAATCCCAATACTCTAGAGTCATGCTTCTAGTGAGAGTCATTGGAAAAAATCTACTCCACCACAGATTTAGTCTGCATGTAAATCCAAGACATTTGCAAACAAAATATTCTTACTGTGTATCAATTCTATGCAGGGATTTCCAGGACTGCCAAGTAATACCATAAATGTCTTTGTTTTCCAGATTGTTGGTTTGGGGTTTTCGATGAGCCTGTACTGTCAGATCCAGAGAAAATGAAGCAATGGAAGTGTCAGAACTATGTCATCAGCCAAATCAAAACTTTTATAGTTAGATAGGTATTTGGCTTGCCACGTTTAAATAAATACATGCATGTCACAAGCAGCTGTTTTGATAAAAGCAGCAGCCCTGATGAATACAGATTCTTCATGTAAAATATCAGAGGGGTAGCCGTGTTAGTCTGAATCTGTAAAAAGCAACAGAGGGTCCTGTGGCACCTTTAAGACTAACAGAAGTGCTTTACTTCTGTTAGTCTTAAAGGTGCCACAGGACCCTCTGTTGCTTTTTTCATGTAAAATGATCTCCTTAAAATTAATGAGTTTAATGATGTGAATGTGGATTTTTATTTGCAATAAATGTCTATTTACAACTTTGATGAGCTCATTTTGTGTGTAGATTTCTTTGAGTGATGTTGAAATTTTTCATTTATCAGACAACGTGTCTGCACAGTGTTGCGCTAATCACAGCAGAGTCCTCAGAAAAATCTGCAAATGACATTGTAATGGTTTGCTGATGCTGGGAATCACATGATTCCAGGAAGTATTGCTTGTGGGGCAGTGTTTCTTTTATAACTAGTATCACAGGTCAATTTGACACCACATAAGGTATTATGGAGAAAGTTTTGTCATTTTGGGGATTCACAGAGTCCAATTTTTTCTCAAATGGGAAATATATATCTCCTTAGGGATGTTTAAATTACCACCTTGGCATGTAACATGAATACTGGGAGGTCTCAGGGCTGCTTTCCCAAATGAGAAGTTGGATTTAGGGACAAGTATTTTCCAAGTCTGCATAAAGGGTGATATCCTGGTGCCTATTGAAAGCAATGGCAAACCTTGCATTGACTTCAGGTGGCCAGGATTTCATCTACAGTGTCTAAGCAAGGCAGCTAGTTCTGCAGAAGCAGGTTGGCAAGAGAAAAATGGGAAAAGATACATACATTCATTCAGACTGAACACATTACGTGAATATACTTGGCATTAAGTGCCAGTTTTGTAAGGTTATTTAGATACCTAGAGATGCTGATAGGCACCTGGTGGGATTCTAAAAAGCACCTTGAAATTAATGGGAGTGTTAGAGATTGGGCCATAGGTAGTCTGGCCTGCTGGTTAAAGCGAGAGTTTGGCCTACCGGTTAGAGCTGGGTCCAGGGTGAGCAGAGTCCAGGAACAAGCCCAGGGTCAGGGCTGGAGGGACAGAAGCCAAATGCCAGAGCTGGAGGGCAATCAGAGTCGTGGGTCATAGTTTCTGGAGAGGCAGGAACTGAAGAGGAACCAGAGCTGATGCAGGTTAGGAGCAGGGACTGGAAGTCTGCTGCTACAGGGACTGGAATGGCACGATAGACATTGAGCAGCAAGGAAGCTGCAGCTGCTGCTGTGCTTAAAGCCAGCCAGCTGCCCTTCCTACCAATCAGGTGATGCAATCAACCAGGTAATATACTGCTGACCAGCTATGCTTGTTGGATTGCCAGGAGACTGACTCTGCTGCAGCCCTAATCCCGACAGTATCCCCCCGCTAGAGGCCTTGGGGCCTGGTTTCTTTGGGTAGATGCAGTGAAAAGTGAGCAGGAGGTCAAAGTTATGGATGTGTTCTGTGGGTTCCCACGAGCATTCATCAGGGCCATATCCCTTTCAGTCAATTAAGTATTGGCGCCTTCCCTGTAGACAGCGAGAGCCCAGAATTTGCCGAACCACATTCTTCCTGACCCTGAATGGTTATTGGTAGAGACAGGGGAGTGGTGCCATGTGGGAAGATATTTTTGGTATGTGTCTTTAACAGGGAGATCTGGAATGTGGGATGGACCTTAAGAGATTCTGGTAACTGTAGCCTGAAGGTTACTATATTAATCCATTCTGTAATCTGAAAGGTCCCCATGTACTGGTGGTCCAGCTTTGCAGATGGGTGAGTAGATCTAAGGTTCTGGGTGGGCAGCCATACCTTATCCCCTACTGAGAAGCTAGGGGCTGGCCAATGATGCTGATCGGCATATCATCTGTATGTTGCCTTAGCTTCTTCTAACCAGAGTTTAAACTCTTGGTTTATCTGATGGATGCAAGTGATGAGGTCAGCAAAGGTGGTCATTGGAGACGTGGTGGGGAATTTGGAGTGAAAGCAAAGATGGAATCCATAATTGGCAAAAAAAGGGGTGTGTTGGATGGAGATATATGTGGCATTATTGTAGGTAAATTCTGTGGGAGGTAAGCAACAGCCAATCATCCTGATGGTAATTAAGAAAGCTGCATAGGTCCTGCTCCAGAACCTGACTGACTTGTTTTGTCTGACTGTTGGTGTTTGGGTGGTAAGTGGTCGAGGAACAGGTGTTGATTCCCAGAGGGCACAGGAAATTACCACCAGAAACGGGACATGAACTGGGATCCCCAGTTCTTCAGATGCAAGAAGTGAGGTTCTTACCCACGAAAGCTTATGCTCCCAATACTTCTGTTAGTCTTAAAGGTGCCACAGGACCCTCTGTTGCTCTTTATGTCAGTCAGCCTGTGCAATGCCCCATCGACCTTCCAGCATTTTATTAATGGCATCTTCCAGGACATGCTGGATCAGTTCATCATTATTTGTTTTTGGAGAATCAGGTACATCATGACCAGACAGCAAATGAGAAAAATCGGGACAGGGGGTGGGGGGTGGGGGGTAATAGGAGCCTATATAAGAAAAAGACCCAAAAATCGGGACTGTCCCTATAAAATCAGGACATCTGGTCACCCTATGCTTCATACATGCTGGTCTATGAGTCTTGAGGACTCAAAGAAAACCAGATCTGAAGTGGCAATCGGAGGTGTGTCGGATGCTGGTTTGCGATTGCTGCTGTCCTGACACTGGCATGAGGGAGCCAAGAATTTATAAAGGAGGAAGCAGACTGGTCCAGCACAGGTTCCTTTATCAAGGCTGTGGCCTGATGGCTTCCTTACCCAAAGACCAGCCCAGCCTTTGCCGGACATAATGCTGTGAAGTGTCCAGGTCCCCAACAATATAAGCACAGCACTGATGCTTAGCATCTGTGGTTTTCTGCTCCTGGTAGATGCAAGCTGAACTGGTCATATTGCCTGGGTTCCAGGTCCTCAAGTGAACTGCGCAGGTGAAGAGTCACAGTCCAGGGTGTTGGCAGGTTTCAGAGTGCTGAGCCATGCTCATGGCACTGCTCAGTCAGGGGGATATCAATTTGAATGAACAAATCAATTAGGTCATCCAGATTGGATGGAGGTTCAGCCTGCGCCAACTCCTCTTTAGTGTCTTCATTGAATTCTAGCTGGATAAGGTAACACTGTGCTGCCTTGTTCCATTCAATGTGCACAGACAGAAGGCAGAATTTGGCTGCGTATTTGGCCAGAGGTTGACATCCCTGTCATAGCGCCTGAAGTGTGGTCTTGACAGTGAGGGTCAGCAAAGATCACAGACATTGCTCAAATAGACTCCTCCAACTGGCCCAGGAGGGGGCTGGACTGTTCCAAGAGGGGAGATGCCCAAGCCAAGGCTTCCCCAGTCAATAAATTAACAATAAGCCCAACCTGGGCCTGCTCAGTAGGGAACAAGTGGGGACATAACAAGAACAGGAGCTAGCACTGGTTCAGGAAACCTCTGACTGTTTTATTTTGGTCTGGGAAATCAGTGCTCCAGCCCACAACACCATTAGAGATAATTCATTCTTTTATAGTCCTTGCCACATGTTGTATCCTATACAGATAAAATATAGTTTGCTGATATAAGAAAATAACTACAAGCCACATGCAAAATAACATAGGTATCAATCTCAGCAAGAGGACAGTCTTATAGATACATTCTTAAGTCTTTGAAATTATTAGTTGCTGCATGTCAGTAGTTAAAGATAAATCATACACACCTGACAGATTTTGTATAGTAATTTGGTGGCCAGCTCAAGCTGAGGCCCTGGGCGTAAGTGAAGTTAGGGCCAAGTACAAGTTCACTTTTTCCATACTAGCCTGCTCTTGATCATACTTATCAGCTGTATCATAGCACTGTCTTCTGCAGTTTGAAAAACAAACTTTCAAGGGCATAGCCATTTTGATATCCCCAGGGAACCATTCTTGCATCAAAATAAGAATACACCCTTTAGACTCTTTGGATGAAATTCTTGCCCAATTGAAGTTAATTGTTGACTTAATGGGGCCAGGATTTCACCCTTGGAGACAAGAGTAATGGTAACACTGTGTTCAGGGCTAAGGTGAACATCTTCTGTTATTGATTCATGGGAGCTGGCCAAAATTCCTTTCAGGCTATGATGAATATTTACTCATATAATTCATCTGTGGTGATTATATGTTGCTATGATTCTTAATTGGGATGAATCCCCAGATAGCTTTCAATGGATTATCCATCTGTAGCAAAATGCTATTGTGGTCATCTTTAAAGGCTTGCCAGTTGCCTTTGACCTAAATACTACTACTTCAGTATTTGTAGTGCTCCTTACAGCAAATATGGGGACAGCTGCAGATACTGCTAGGTAGTCTCATCTATTTATCTAGGCGAAACTAGCCAGACATTAAGTGTGACCACTGTAGCATATGAGAAACAAACAGATCATAGAATCATAGAATATCAGGGTTGGAAGGGACCTCAGGAGGTCATCTAGTACAAACCCCTGCTCAAAACAGGACCAATCCCCAACTAAATCATCCCAGCCAGGGCTTTGTCAAGCCTGACCTTAAAAACCTCCAAGGAAGGAGATTCCACCACCTCCCTAGGTAACCCATTCCAGTGCTTCACCACCCTCCTAGTGAAAAAGTTTTTCCTAATATCCAACCTAAACCTCTCCCACTGCAACTTGAGACCATTACTCCTTGTTCTGTCATCTGGTACCACTGAGAACAGTCTAGATCCATCCTCTTTGGAACCCCCTTTCAGGTAGTTGAAAGCAGCTATCAAATCCCCCCTCATTATTCTCTTCTGCAGACTAAATAATCCCAGTTCCCTCAGCCTCTCCTCATAAGTCATGTGCTCCAGCCCACTAATCATTTTCGTTGTCCTCCACTGGATTTTTTCAGTATATGACTGAAGGCACTGAAGTCAATAGTAATAGAAAGGTAAGTGAGTAGCTGGACAAGACCATTTCTCAGAGAGACAAGGTGGGTGAGGTAATATCTTTTATATTATGTCACCCACAATGTCTCTCTCATATCCTGGGACCAACAGGGCTACAACACTACAAAAGACCCTTTACATAATACCCCACATGGGGACTCATTAATCCCAGAGTTTGAGGCAAATGTCCCTTTTGCCCAGTATTAATTCAGCCCATTAATATAGAGGCTTCTCTGACTAGTTTGGGTCAGACTATGTTAAAAGCATAATTTGTTACACTAGTTAAAGGGGTTCTAGCAGATACTGTTCTCATAAGGGATTAACATTTGGGGGGGGGGGGGGAGAAATACCAAACAAGAAAAAGAAAAGGTTTATAGTTCATGGTAAAATCTGACACAGAAAAGCCTTGTCAGGAATGTTATAAACAAGCAAGGGATCATTAATATGTCCATGACTGGAAAGCTAATCAACTGGCAAGAAAGAATGTAACAACAACGCGACATAAATGCTGACTGTGGAAAAGAAAGGAAAGAAAAAGGACTTGACCTTTTTCGGGCAACCGAAAAAGGTCAAGTCCTTTAAAAAAAAAAAAAAGAGTCAAGTTATGGGGACCACATCCTCAGCCTTGCCAGCGCTCATCTCAGTGTGCAGAAAAGTGGGCTTTAAGCCACCTTTCTGTTTCTGTGGTCCCTAGAGATGTTTGGAGCCAGTTCAACCCGCAGCCTGAAGGCTGTCCCAGATTCCACTGGCAGCTGGGGATCACAGCAGCACTCCAGTCTTACCCCAACATCACCCTTACACCAGGGGTTGAGAGGGAGGGGGTTATAGAGTCAGCTGTGCCAACTGTACACCATGCCCAGAGATACCAGGGGAATCCCCAGGTAGCTGGAATCACTGGGTTTCCAGCTGGAAGGGGGACTGAGGATCTGGAACCACTATTTAAAAATGGGATTGAATGAGGCAACAGACTTTATTTTTAAATTAATATGGAGGATTAGCAGTTCCTGAAATAGGATTGAAACCACAAAATTAAAAGCCAGATCCTTGGCTCTGCTTAGGTCCCTTCATTCCACTAAACCTATCCTAAATGTGCAGAGAATGGAGGAAAACTCAGCTGATATAAAGCTAGTGTAGGCTGGATTTCAAACATTCTCAAAGGTTTGGAGCTGTTTAAATTTGAATTTTTGGTTCAACCAGTTCTAGAGAAAGTTCCTAATCCAGTTGGGGATTCAGATTTGAAACCTTCCCCTGCAAAAGTTCGGATTCAGAAATCCACCTCGGATCAATTTCTACCAGGAAGTGACAAAGGTATGTGGAACTGGGGAAGTGTTGAATCTGGATTCAGTTCAAGATCTGACTGAAGGTTTGGATCCCTTCTGATTTTATCCAAGGCAATCTGATTATAAACCAATGGGCTGGGAAGTTTTTCCACCAATACCAGAATTCTGAATTCCAATCCTCTTTCACTGAAGAGCTCTGTTTTTTTGCAGTGTTTTTTGATTTACCAGCTTTTTGTTCTGTATTGAGCTCTCTTTGTGCAGCTGAGAGATGACTATAGGTTTGATTTTTGCAAGCGCCCTTTCCTCCCTTTGATTTCTTCGGGACTTGGAGGCACTCAGAGATTTGCAGGATTGAATCTTCCTTCTATTTGCTCTTGGAAATTGTATACGAAGGGGGAAATCATGCCCCCAGATCCCGGTGCAGACCTCTTCTTCTGGCACAGAGTGGAGACTCAGCCTCCTCCACAAAAGTAGCCTCCGCTCACTTTCCCTGGAGTCTGTGAAGGCCTCTTGACTCGTCCAAAATCTATGCAAGGAGGGGAGCAGGATGGAATAGGAGGGAAGAGGTGACACTGGGGTGGGGGGAAGGGATGTATATTTTCCCAACCACAGCTGCCTGGAGGTCACCTGGAGAAGGTAATAACAACCTGTAAAGCATATTTCACCTCAGGTGCTCCAGGTTCTTCACCCATGCTAATAAATGAAACCTTCTCACACCTACATGAGGTAGGGAAGGATTGTTAGATCCTTTTTTCAGATGTGGAAACTGAAGTTAAAAGAGGTAATTAACTTACTAGCCCAAGGTTTTGCAGGAAATCAGCAGCAAAGCCAGGAACAGAACCCAGGAGGCCGAATCCTGGCGCCAGTGACTTCAATGGAGCCAGGATTTTCAACCAACAGTTCTGCTGCTCAGGACCCTGTTTAATTACTTAAGTAACTTAATAAACTAACTCTTTCTCTCTCTCCTCCCCCATCCGCCCCCTTTAATATATTTCCACACTTCCTTTCCAGGAAATAAATCTCAAACTTAAATCTCATGATTTCATGATGTATAATAAGGGTAATTATCAAAGTGATTTTCAAAGAATGCCATTAAAGGATTGCATCTAAATCATCATTGATTGTTGTTATATATAATAGTTTAACAGGTTTTCTATTTAATAAGTGTAATAGTTTCCATTATCCATAGGCTTGTTCACTCTGTGGTTGTCTGGGGCCTGGTACCTGAATGGTTTGTCAGCTAAGAGAGATCCAGGCTGAATCTGTAAATATTGACTTTGTTGTTTCAATGTGTTTTCTTGGCAAAGGTTTTCCATGCATCATACTCCTTTACTGTAAGATAGGTGTTTCCAACAGTCCCTGTTTCATTATAATCATGAATTGCAGCTTGTGCTAAATTCTGAAACATCAAAGCCATCAACATTCAACTTACTGGTATGAATTTCTACGTTCCTAAAGCTAAGATAAGACCAGGGGGAAAAAATCTTCTGTAGACTTAATTCAATGTATTGAATGAACATCACTTTTTGTCCTATTTGCGAATTGTCTACAAGCAGTTTGCTTTTTGTTATTTTAAAATATTTGTCAACTAGTTTCTTTAGCTAATTCTTGGTCTGAAGATTGTTTGCTAGTGGTTTGCTATGTGTAGTGAAGATCTGAAATTCGCGCTGTGTTGATGAGTTTTGACTGTTCACCAGCGTCACATTGTTTATTTCTGCTCCCAGACTGGATTAGGTTTCCCATGCACATGCCTCTGTTTACAAGTTCAACATTCATTTTCTGTCAATATTCTGTAGTATTGGCTTAAATTTCACTGTTTCTATAAATGTATCTGCCAGGAGACTTGTTCACTAGAATAGTCACAGAAAGTGATTATAAAAGAGGAGCACCTATCAGTGAAGCACAACTTACACTCTCCTATCAAATAGGAAATGAATTGCAACCACTTTTCCCACCACTGAAATGAGGAGCTGTTTAGATACCATGTTGATATGTGTCTTTGATATACCATAGACAGACAAACAAACAGATTGATGGATTAGACCACACTACAACACTTCAGAATAAGGAGTGAATATGAATGTCATATCGAATTGCAATTATAAGGGCAAGAATGTAAGTTACTTGAACTGGAATGTGTCCAGGCATCAAGATGGAGGGTTCAAGACCCAATCTGATGGGAAGTGCTATGGGACCTTGGAATGCCTTGCATGTTGCACAAGGATTTGAATGTTTGTCAGCTGAAATGAGAGATTGTAAATGGTTTCACATTGACAATTACAGTACAACAGTGTGCACCGTCTAGGAAATGAGAGCTGTACTATGGTGGTTACATTTTAATCGTTTTGAAATATATCCCTCAGTCAAGGGGTATTTCCCATGTTAAAGACAGGAAATTTTCTCTTGGATATAGACCTTTTTAAGTGTGACCCCCATACAAAGGGTTCAGATATATTACTTCTGACACGTTTAGTATGATGGCACAAATTATCACAGCGCATCACCTGCTCCTCATGCCTTACTGCAGTGTTCGCCTCTCATTCTACACATGGAACTCCTGCTGAGGCCTATGGGAAGTTAGCCACCGCTGTCCTTGTTTGCACTCCGTGCAATGTCTCAGCCAGTGAGAGAAATGAGACCTACCAATAGACACACAGAGGCTTACATTTGTTAAATTGCTTCAACATAAGTTGTTAAATGTATATTCAAAATACAATATGTCAGAAAAACCTTTACCCATAACTTTAATGTAGTGCATATGCTATGCAGATATGCAGAGGAGTTACGAAATTGTGGACAAAAGATTTCACAAGCACTTTCTCAGAGTCAAAATTGGCTCTTTTTCAACTGTTCTTGAAAGGCCAGTTGTTGGATGGAAGTTGATTTTAATAATGATTGCTCTAGCTGTAATAACCACAACAATGTTATGGGAAGGAAACGATTGCCATGGATTTCATGCTGGTATGGAGAACTTTGTGATCAGGTGGAATGTATTTTATATTTTCCAGGACGGATGTTTGACTTGTTTTTGGTCATATGGCAGCCATTCATGGGTTTTAAAACAATAGGTGATATAAGCTTTCTATGATTATAAATCTGCTGTTTTCATTTATTTTTTTAGTCTGTGATGGATATTGCTGTAACTTACACTGGAAAATAGTTGTACTCCAGAGCCAATGGCTATGTAGGCAGAAACCAAAAATATTTATAGAGCATTTTAACCAAAATAGAATTTTAAACACTTTCTCAAGATGTTCAAACTACCACGGTGAAAGTTTGTTAGTTCTTTCACTAAGGAAAATGGTTCATGTTCTACACTATGTGATTACTGATTTCACAAATGTGTTAGTGCATCAAATATTATAGTACATTTTGCTGTATATTGTGTGACAGACCCAGACCAGTTGGGTACAGGAGTCTGGTAGAGGGCAAATATACTGGTCACTGGATGAGTAGTTTTCTGTTCCCTGAGTGACCAGAGCAGGGGCTGCACTAGAGTAATCAGGAACCTGCTAGAACCAGTTAAGGCAGGCAGGCTAATTAGGATACCTGGAGCCAATTAAGAAGAAGCTGCTAGAATCAATTAAGGCAGGCTAATCAGGGCACCTGGGTTTTAAAAGGAGCTCACTTCAGTTTGTGGTGGGAGTGTGAGGAGCTGAGAGGGTGTGCTGCTGGAGGACTGAAGAGCACAAGTGTTATCAGACACCAGGAGGAAGGTCCTGTGGTGACAATAAGGAAGGTGTTTGGAGGAGGCCATGGGGAAGTAGCCCAGGGAGTTGTAGCTGTCATGCAGCTGTTACAGGAGGCACTATAGACAGCTGCAGTCCACAGGGCCCTGGGCTGGAACCCGGAGTAGAGGGCGGGCCTGGACTGTGGGTTCTCCCAGAGGGGAAGGTCTCTGGGCTGTTCCCCAACCCACATGGTGAATCTCTGAGGCAAGAAAATCCACCAATAAGCGCAGGACCCACCAAGATAGAGGAGGAACTTTGTCACAATTGTTAAATAGCTTCTTTGTTCCATTCTGGACTTCAGTCAAGCCACACCCATTTATACTAGATGAGAATCTGGCCTCTGATATCAAGAAGGGATTTTTTTCTCCTTCTATTAACTCTTCTTCTTCTTCTAGCCTTTAACCCTTTATATGGGTCATCTCATTGAGTCCTTCTTCTCCATTCTAGTCGGTCTTGAAGCAGTTCCTTGGAAACTCCACAGCTAATCAGATCCTTTTGTATGACCTACAAACCATCCACCTAGTTATGACTCTTACAACCCGACTCTTACCCTTGACTTATAAGTTTACCTCCCTCTTTCCTATATATCCTTCCAATCTTCTTTTCACATGAACAAACCATCTAAGCCTGGACTGCCTCAACTTTTTTCTAATTGGTACCATCTTCATTTCATGTGTTCTGAACATGGCCCAAACTTGTAACTCCAGTCATCCATCTTAACATTTTCATTTCTACTGTATTCAAGATCTGCTCCTATTGCTTCCTCAGTGCCCAACATTTGAGCCATACCAAAGCGCAGGCCTGATTACAGTCTTATAGATCTTTACAATTTGCTAGGAATTCTCCTATCCCAAATCACGCCATTCATTTCTTTCCATTTAGTTCATGCCTTCCTGTTCTGGTTATAAATTCATCATTGAGTTCACCTAGGTGCTTGAACTTCTGAACCTACCTTCTGTTTATCAAGTACCTGGATTTTTCAATCAGCCAATCAGGCTATTTATTCTTGTTATAAAGGGATCATTGTGTAGAAAAGTTAGAGGAAATCTGAAAAGTTAACTTGTCCTGGCAACAAAACTACTGTGCCAAATTCTGCTTAGTTACACCAAAGTAAATCCAGAGCATGTCCCCTTCCGTAAAAGAGAATCTGGATTCACAGTGTACTGTTAATAAGAAAATAATTTGTTCCCCAAGGTGCATGGCTTAAAAATTGGCATTCATACCAAATAAGGGTGTTTACCTTAAATAGTTCCATAAAATGGAACAGAGTTTTAAAAAAATCATATGTAATTTACATGGATTTTAGTATAGATTCTTTGCCTTTATTTGGGATGACTGCAGAGATTTACAGTTGTTGCATATCAAGAGAGCTGCATTTCTTTGCTTGGAAGCTCTGTGTGAGGCAAAAGCTGCATTTATGACTTCTTAATTAAAATGAAGGTGTGGATCTGCAAAAGATAAAGGGCTGCGACAGTGAACTCTGTGAACAGGGGACAGGAAGCCGCAACCATGAGAGTTCCTAAAGAACTTTTGAGAGCCAGAAGCACCCAGAACTTGATAAATTCCAAGAAGTGAAGAAAGATACAGTACTTATGGCCCTGTCAGGGAGCCAGCTGCAGAAGGGGCAATCTCTTAGCAACACACTGGACACAGCTGATCCTAATGGGGCTGCCTGATTGACTGCACTTTCTGATTTGTGGAGGGGCAGAACTAGCTAGTCTTTGATCCAGCAACAGCCAGCACTTGCTGGCTGCTCAATGAATTTTCTGCCCACACCTGCCCGCCCACACCTGCCCACCCCCACCTGTTCTTGTGCCTACTTCAGCCCCTCCCCTTCTCCATTCTTGACACCCCGGGCTCTGACCCCTAGCTCCACTTCCTGACCAAGTCTCCGGCTCGTCCATTGACTTTGGCATTTGGCTTCTTATCCCTGGTTCTGACTGTCAGCTCTGCTCTCGATGACACCCCCAGTTGTCCCGTGGCTCTGATCCTTGATTACAGCTCAGCTTTGCTTTAACCTCCAGGCCTGGCTACCCCCATGGCTCTGGCCATTAGGCACGATTGCCCACATCTTAGTTGTGTTCTTAACAGGCCCTGATTAACAGTGTACTTAATCATGTGCCTAGTTTTAGCTACATAAGAAGCCCCATTGACTTCATTGGGATTGCTCATATACATAAAGTGAAGCATATTCTTAAGAATTTGTAAGATCGGGGCATATGTTAAGCAGCAACTACTAACATGTAGCTTTTTTGTGGCAAGTAGTATTATAGTATATGTGGAGCAAATTTGAAGTAGATCCCGTGCATGGAAACAGGATTTTATAATCGCTTACTAATTTGTTGTTTTGATTTTTCCATATATTTTTACAATCATTAGGGAACAAAGTTAAAATTTGACATCGAAAGCCAGGTGGGGTGATAGTGGGCGATGTAGGATTACAGAAGAGCAAGGAACTAATTAGATCTCTTAACTCTTCAGTTCCAGACTTTTTAAACAGGTGTTTTTTTAAAAGGTGTTGAGTTTTTGTAAAGAATGTCATTTTGAGGGGTGTTAGCTGGACTCCATAGAAACACTTTTAACATTTATGCTTTTTTAACAAAGTTTTGTTTGGAAATGTATCTGCTTTTCTAAAGAGTGCTTAAAAGTTGAAATTGGTTGGCATATAAGGTACATAGTGATGGCAGTGGGGTGGGGTGGAGGTGCAGGCATGGTCTGATGGAGTTTATGACTATGTACATCCCTATAGAAGTAACTGGACACAGTTCTTCAGATGGTTCTGTATCATGGTACTGTACAATGGTATAATTTCTTTTGCATCTGATTTAGACTAGGATGTTACTGGCCAAGAATATTATAAATGAGAAATAAATATATTTAAGAACAGTGGTCTGTAATGAGTCATCTCTGAGCCTGATGAGTACTCTTTTTGAGCCTGCTTACCTGAGGCATTGACCACAATCAACCGCGGCTCAGCTAATCCACAGGTGAAGGTCTAACCAGGTGACTGCAAGGCCAGGGATATAGGCTTCCAATGAGAGCAGCCATGCCAGTTTCTGACATGGCCCCAGTAAAGATCTCTGAGGCACATCCCTATTAACTTCATGCCATTCTATGGAACAGGCATTCACTGGCACTCTATTACATAAAAACCTCTCTTTAACCCACAGTAAGATATTGGGCCAGATCCTCAGCTGGTTTAAATCCACATAGCTCCATTGATATTGACATAGCTCCACTGAGATCAATGGAGCTATTGCCAGATCACACCAGCTGAGAAGCTGGCTCATTGTCTTTTACCTCTTAGGTACTGATTTGCCTGACAAGTCTGTTAGGAAGGAAACTGTCTGCAATTTAATTTGTTTCCAAAATTTCATGCAGATTTTTTTTTTTGCCCTTTTTTTTTTTTCCAGGTAGCTTTGCACATCCTTAATTTTGCTTTCATGAAAGATGGCTGTTTTTCACAAAATGCATGTAAAGCCATGATTGTTCATAATTTTAAGGCACAGTCCAGTTTTTTCAAAAACAGGCCCATTTCTTTAAAAAAATACACAAGTTGATTTTCTTTTGCAGAACCGTTCTCTCTTTTTTTAGTTCATCATATAATGGGGAGAAATTTGAAGTCCAAGTAGTTTTGTACTTTATTAAGAACATTTCACATACTTCTGCTTTAAACACCTTACCTAAATATTTTTGAAAATCCAAGAGAATCATGTCATCTAGGCACTTTCATTACTGTTTGAAATAATTTTTCTAATGGGTTAGAAAGGCATGTTCCTTTTTCTTTTCAGAAGTTACATTAATAAGTAGCCTGGCTTAAATTTACAAAATTCAAAGTTTATCCCTATTGACTAACAGTTTCCAATATTATGTTACATTGTTTTAGAACCTCAGTACAGCAGCTGATCTTACATATCATGTAAACTATGATGCTCCTACATGACAATGCAATTATAAGGATCATCACTTTTCATTATGTACAACATCAACCCCACTCTACCTCCATAGTTTTGGGAGCTGAGATTTAGAGATCAGTATATTTATTTCTGGCATGGTTGAGTTTCTTGGTTATCTTGTTTACTGCATACCTCTGCCATTCTCAGTATTCCATTTTTATTAAATGACGTGCTAAATAGTTGATTGTATGCTGCTGGTCAGAAGAATATTCTGATTATATTTAACACATTAGGCCTGCACGAGCATGTTGTCACAGGGTGGGATGGCCCCTTTAAGTGAGCTGAGCAAAGTCTCACCTGTGATTAGCTAGCTGCTTGCGGGGGCGGGGGGGGGGGGGGGGTGAGGTACAAGCCCAACAAGCAGATCAGTTGATGGGAGACTTGCAGGAGACCCTCGGTCGGGAAAAGGACCTAAAGGTTGAAGGAATTGGCTGAAGATTTGGGCTGTGTAGGCAGCAACAGAGAGGCTCTGAGGCAGAGGTTTTAAAAGGAGCCAGAGGACATGGTTGACCTGTTATGATTGATGTTGAACTGTGTTAGTGTTTGTGATAAATGAAGGGGTGGGGGTAGCTACCTTTTATGGACAGCCAGTTAGCTATAAAATCCCTGTTAGTAGCTGTTCTCTACTTGCTTTACCTGTAAAGGATTAAAAAGTCTGACTGCATGCATAGGTAAAGGGAAGTGAGTGGGCACCTGGCCAAAAGAGCCAATGGGAAGGCTAGAACTTGTTAAAATTGAAACAAGACTCCCCTTTTGTCTGTCTGTGGTTGTTCTCCCAGAGAGGAGACATAGAGCAGCAATGCTATAAGAAGCTTTGAGCCAGGTATGAAAAATCATCAAATCATACCTAGAAACTACTCATTTAAAACCCCAGATATGTAAGTAGATCAGGAGATGTCTAGGAAGACACCATTAGATTTATCTCTTTTATTTCTTTATGGCTTGTGGAAGCCTCTGTGTTAACCCCAGGTACTTTTGTTTTGCTTGTAACCTTTAAGCTGGACCTCAAGAAAGTTATTTTGATGCTTAATCCTTATAAGTGGTTCTTTTTAAAATCTAACAATAGTCTGAGTTTTTAGATGTATTATCTTTCTTTTTGTTTTTAATAAAATTTACCTTTTTTAAGAACAAGGTTGGATTTTTGTGTCCTAAGAGGTTTGTGCACATGTTGTTTAATTAGCTGGTGACAACAGCCGATTTTCTTTTTCTTTCTCCGCTCTTCCCTGGAGGGGGGGGGGGTGAAGGGGCTTGAGGGTACTCCACAGGAAGGAATTCCCAAGTGGTCCTTCCTGGGCTCTCAAAGGAGGGTTTTTTGCACTTGGGTGGGGGCAGCATCTACCCATCCAAGGTCAGAGAAAAGCTGTAACCTTGGGAGTTTAATACCAGCATGGAGTGGCTGGTATTAATTTTTAGAATCCTTGCGGGCCCTCACCTTCTGCACTCAAAGTGCCAGAGTGGGGAATCAGCCTTGACAGTGTTTGAACAATAAATGCATCCCAGGGAAAAGGGAAAAAAATACTGATGCTGGTGGGGGAGTTGGCCTGCCGGCTTCCATGAGAGTGGGGAACCTGAGGCAGGGTCTGATGTCAGGATTGGGGTGATCCTGTTACACATCCCCATTCAATGCCACCAATTTGTCCCATTCAGCACACTCATCAATATGATCCCAGTTCCTCACTAACACTAAACTGTGGTCACTGCAAGACACTTCAGTTGGTTCTTGGGTCCTGGTTGGAGAACTACTTAATTAGGCCACAGTTATGCCTTGCTTGGCTCACTTTGCCACTACTTTTGATTGGCATCATACGCATGAGCAGGGGAGAAGTACATGGGGAGAGTATATAATGAAACTCAGGACTTGCCTATGTTGGAAAGGGTTTGCCTCCTAGTGGAACCACAGCTTATACTTGCAAAAGAGTTTATACCAGGATAGCTTATACCAGTTCCCTGAACAAAACAAACTATCCCAGCAAAATGACTTTTTTGGCCAGCCTATCTGCATCTACACTAGGGCTTTTGTCAGCACAGCTATGTGAACTATGCCAGCAAAAATGTGAAGTGCAGACTAGGCCTCAGAAATGCGCACAATACCTCAATAAAGTGTGTGCCTTTTATTTCCTGAGCAAGTCCTACCAAAACACTGCATGCTTTTTGTATGGGCTCAAGACATAGTCATGTACCCTGAAAAATCCTCCAAAGGAAGGACTTTAAAAACAGCAGGAGGACAGGTTGTGTTGGTGTGCAGTGAAAGTGGCGGGGGGAAAAATCAACCAAATGTTTCAGAATTCCAGTACAGTGTTTATTTTCCACTCTGGTTTGCTCTGAGTTCTTCACTGTTTCCAAAGGTTTGTGTACTCATGACAGAATTCTGGTCTGGTTTAATACCAGCCAGAAAGAAAACTGAGCATTAATGTTGATGATAGTGAAGTTGTTGCTCATGCCAATACTGACAGTCACTGTCTCATTTACAATCTCTAAAAGTAAATTGTTTGCTATAAAAACATGACAAGATCCTATTAGAGCTTGCATAGGCTGCTGAGGAGTAGTATATCTTTTAGAAATTTGATCTATGGGTTCCATTAACTTAATATAAAATCAAGGAAAATTTTAGATATGTAACAGGCATTAGTAGTTTCATACATTTCAGACAGTACAGTACAGTTTCACTGATTAAAAATACCTGGGTCTTTTCCAAACTTGTCGTCATATTGGCTATATGGCTGTTACAAGCAGCCTCCCACAAACAGACAGATCTGAGAGTTCAAAGCTTATTTAGATTGAGTGCACTTGTAAAAGGGAAAAAAAAATGCCATTTGTGTTTGGAATAGTGGCTTGTAACTTTTCCAGCACTATTTTTCATTAATATCACCTGATTCTGATATGTATGCTATATAGCAGACTTTAAATAGGAAATCTGGTACCTTTTGGCCTATTATTCCCATAGCATCTGGCTAACAGGTAACATACAGTTTTTGTAGTGTGACACACCAAATGAAAAAGTCTGATCTTTTTAAAACCACAATAAATTTCCCAAATGGGTTCGTGTGAAATGTTTAAAAGCAGAAGATAGAGGTTTTGGGTTACCTTGCCTTTAATTTGAAAGGGGGAATAAATGGAGCCAGGTGGGCTACTTATAATATGTGGCTGTGCCAGCTTTTTGAATCTGTGAATGTCACACTTGTATACAGCTGGAAATTGAAATCAATAAATGGTTATTATAGAGACCTGATCATCCCATAACACACAGAAGATGGACCATTTGCAAGGACTCTTTGAAAGTAGGATACTTAAATCTATATTGGGGCAGATGTACTGGAGTGGCAACATGCTAGATGTCATATGAAAGGAATGAAACTTCTTAATTGCACTGTGATATACCAGAGCACACTTTCTCAGGTCTTGAACCCAGGCCTGGGAGTGCCCGGGCAGTCACTGCATCATGGCCTCTACCCACTAAAACCTGCTAGGCTGAGAAGCTAGTAGGACTACAGCCTCAGCTAAGGCACTTACCACATGAGCCTGGATTGGAGGATTGCCCAGCTCCACTGATTGGTCCAACCATGCTATTTAGGGCAGAAGGAGGCACATGAAGGTGTGATTTCCTCCTGTGGCTGTACTAGACCCTGCTCCTGCCCCATGCTTAATCCTTGCGTCCCATTTCTGCCCTTACACCCCCCTTCTAAATGTTAGTTCCTAGTTCTGGCTCTGACCCTCAACTTTGATTCTTGGCTGACTCGGGCTTGATCCCTGGCTCAGGTAACTGGCAGTTGAGTCTGGTGCTGACCCTTGGCTTTGTTCCCCAACCTAGATGCCTGCTCCACCCACTAGACCTGACTACTGGGCAAGACTGCCTACATCTCAATCCATAACAAAAGTATTTCTAAAAATGTGTTTGTTTTTTCTTTTCCTAATACTGTCAGCCTCAGTATTTCTCCCTTTGGTGGTATGGGGCCTGGAATGAGCCAGTCCTACTGTGGAGGCTTCTAATTCTTCATTCTGGTTTATTTTTACACTATTTGCAAGGTGGGCCTCAGGGTAGGCCCAAGTAGTTCTCTTAAGCAAACAACAAACTCACAACACAAAGAAATCCATTTCCTTTCCCCCCTTGGAGTGTTGTCTTATGCTGGCTTATGGTTGCCAGCCCTTCCTCAAACTGAAGTAATCTTGATTGTTTCCCCTATAGGAAGGAGAACAGCCTTCCATGTAGGAGAAGCCTTTTCTCCCTGCTGCTGCTTGTTTCTCATTTCTCTTTCTTACCAGAGGAGGGGTTTTAAAAGGTCACTGGCTGTCCTTAATTGGATTGCGGTGTTTCTAATTAACTTGAGGTAACCTCTTTTTAGTCCCTAGGAAAAAGGGCATTCACCATTCTTGGATTGATATGCCTGTCTTTCTCCATTCTCCTATGGCTGTCAGGTCTGACTCTGTGACACTGCCCATTTCCAGCAGTCAGCTGGCCATCGGCCAGAGGTGGGTGTCATGAAAGACAGACCCAAAACAAAGAGGTTGGCGAAGTCCTTCTTCAGATTTCAAATGCAAGAGACAATTCAGGAGAGGAAATATCATAGTAACCTCTCACAATTAACCCCCCAGACTCATACACACAGTCTTAGTCATTAAAAAAAGAAGCAATCTTTTAGGATCTTCTGTGTAACCCAAGTAAGAGAACATATAAACAACTGATGCCTATTCTTTGGGAAAAATTCAGCAAGGTCAGTACAAGGTATTATGCATCATGTAAGTCCCATTTAAGCCCTTGAGGTTTATCTTGAGGTTTTATGTGGTGCATAGGCCTTTGTGCTCTCCCTTAGATCCTAAGTGAATTTCAGCCTCGATGAGATGTATTTACTATTCTTTGATTTAGTCCACATTATTTGTGCTGCATTCTTCTCCTGCCAAACCTTTTGCCATTATGATAGCTAAATCAGTTCAGATCATTATGAAACTTCAGACTTTTAAAGGTATTTAGGCACTGAAATCCGTGTTTTAGGTTCACAAATGTGGGCCTAAGTGACAGTACACCTCTACCTCAATATAACGCTACCCTATATAACACGAATTCGGATATAACGTGGTAAAGCAGTGCTCCGGGGGGGGGGGGGCGGGATGGGGTGCGCGGGGCTGCGCACTCCGGTGGATCAAAGCAAGTTCGATATAATGCGGTTTCACCTATAACACGGTAAGATTTTTTGGCTCCCGAGGGCAGCGTTATATCGAGGTAGAGGTGTATTACAATGCTGTGATTAATTGAAAGGACAAAAAAGAAAGTTTGGGGATGGAACAATAAGGTCCCCATCCATCCTCTAGTCATATTTTTTTAAAGGTTGGGGGTTGATCAAAACCAGGAGCTGGAGAAGCAGGGCTGCCTTAAAAAACAACCCCCTCCCCCAAAAAACCCAACAACCCCAAAACACCTTCAAAATGTGAGAGAGAGAGACCTGCAAATTACCCCTTGTAGATTAGTTAGGATCAGATTCTGACACTGTTACACCGAATAGCAACTTACTCTTCAAGATGTGATATTGACCTCAGTGAACTGTCCTGTGGAATAAGGTGCTATTCTACTCAGCATGAGTAAGGGTTTCAGATGAAAAAAGTAATAAATTTATTAAAAAAACCCACAAGATGTGGATTTGATCTTCTGATTATGAGCTGTAAAATAATATTTTGGCTATTTTTATTCATACTGAATTTGGTGAAAATGCTGCAATAAGGACAATTTTTGACCTCACTTAGAAAATGCCAGTTTCATAACAGCTGTACATGTTTGTTCCATTTGGGGTATTGATGCTTTTTACCGTCTTAAATATCAGTCCTAGTTATAAACTAGTAGACAAATGTCTAACAGATGTACAAGTGCACATTAGAATGAATACCAAATTCACAGAGGAAAAATTCTCCCACCCTCAGAACTGATCTGCAAAGTGAATATGAGACATAGTATACTTGGACTTCGTTAATAGTTAACTCATTTGTACTGTGGGGGACTCCTTGATTCCAGTCTGCTCTTTTTCTCTTTTGTGTTTTATGTAGTTATTTTGTTCTTTTATAATTGTCTCACCAGAATTTTTTTAGCTCCTGGTTTTGTAGATAACTTCCTTGAAGAGCTCTCATATTTTCTTGAGTTTCCTCTTCATACAGTACCATACTATACTGATTACTTTAATGAAATTAAACTCTAATCAAGACAGAGAGGAAGAATGGTCTTGCAATTAACCAGGTTCTCAGGAGATCTAGGTTCAATATCTGCTTCTGCTATACTCTTCCTTTGTGACCTGGGGCTAGTCTCTATGGGTATGCCTACACTGTAATTGAAAGAAGCAATTGCAACCCATGTAGGCATGATCTCTAAAAATGCCATAAAGGGGGTGGCAGCATGACCTAGCTGTGTGAGTACATGCCTGCCTGGGATACAGAGTATATACTTGGGTGGCTAGTCTATGCTGCTGCCATAGATTCACTACTATTTTTTTACCACTCTAGCTCAGGTATGCCTATGCAGGCTGCAGTCACACCACCAATGGCAGCGCAGACACCCCCTGCCACTCTCTGCCTTATCTGCTATATGGGGATAATAATACTTCTTTTCTCCCACCCTTTGTCTGCTTTGTAAACTCTTCAGAGCAGGGATTCTCTCTCACTATAAGTATATACAGTGCCAGGCACAATGGGGACCCAATCTCAGCTGGAGATAGTAATATTTACAAATAGTAAATAATAGGAATAATTAAGTAGTGAAAAGAACAGTAGTGAAATCTGTATTTACATAGTGAATCAGCTCATTTATTAAACAAAGATGTTTTTATAATTGTATAAGATTGGGGAAATATTTCATTCAATTGCCACAACTGTCACGCTAGGTTGTCATGTTAGTATTATTAATATATAATATTAAAAAAACAGGAATACTATCTTCATGCCTTTTTACAGAGATTTCTCATTTATTTCTTTGTGTCCTTATTTTGCCAGGTATTTCTCTGATGCTGTAGTTGTATTTAGCACATATAAACTACTTATGATTGAAGCAGTGAGGTCCCCAACTGGTGCCCAGATCGCAACCAACAGTTCTCTGGAATTACCACAAAAGGGGGCTAGCAGCTCTGTGGTCTACCAGAGGCTTTGCCCATGAAGCTCCTGATTGGAGCAGACATCCAGCCCCACCAACTGGCCCAGATGCACTACTTAAGTCGGAAGGAGGCACAAGAAGTTGTCTGAGTGGATTCCTTGTTCACTGCTGTACTGGACCCTGACTCTGGCTTGACCCTTGGCACTGTTCCCGACTGACTCCACTCCTGACCGTCACTATGACTCCTGACACTGATTTCAGCTCAATCTTTGGCATGGCTCCTGGCCCTGACCCTGTGATCCTGGCTCTGGCTTTAACTTTGGTTCCTGGCTTCTGACCCTACCTCAGATCATTAGGCCTGACTGCTCACATCCTGGTCCCTAGAGAGGCTTAGTTCCATTTGGATAAATACTGAAATGGTCAGACCTAATTCTTACCTGAATTCTCTACCACTCTGACAAGCCCCAGCCCCAGCCCCTAATATCCTACACAGGTCTTTTTACCAATCCCTTCCCTACAGCATTCCCTCGAGCAGCATGGCTGTGGTGGCACAGGCAGATGCTCAGGGTAGCCACCTAAATGCAATCCTGCCTGACCATCTGGGTATATACTTGCTCAGCTAGCCTAAGCTGCTGCAGCCATGCTGCTATTTGGTGCTAGCTCCAGCAGAACTAGCACATGTTTGTCTACCCATGCTGGGAATTACACCTCCCAGCTGCTGTGTAGGCACATCCTTTGTCACAAAGCCCTACTGCTCAGCTGGCTTCTGACATTTTTATCAATTAGTTTTAATTGACATACTGGTTAAACCACTGGAAGATGCCAGAATCTTAGCTATACCATGGCTCTCACGGGGTTAGTGGCACCAGTGATAGCTCCAATGGGAATTTCCCCCCCAGAGTTCCCTGTTATGGACACAGCCTATGGCTTTAGACCACATTTTCTCCTTTTCAAAAGAAACAGTTAATGTGATGGTAAATCTGCCTGCTACATTCTCAAAGTGTAAAGTTATATCACATCTGTACTATTTTTTTAATCATCTATTGGATTTGTTTGTTCAAGTTAATGAAAATGGTGTGCTATTGTTATGCAGTGATGCCAAAACATTTCACCAGAGACTTCATCAATATGTTTGGTGCCTTGCCCAGTTTCATGTGGTTTTACTTTTCCCCCCTCTTGTGGAAGAAAGCTACATGGAACATAGTGATCTTAGGGTTAATGCAAGCAAAAATCAGGCCTTAGAAAGATTCCCTTAACCAACTGAAAAGGAGATAATAAAGACTGCTGAGGACAGCTGGGGTTGGGCTCTTGTCTGTATGGCTAATGGTGAACTCTCATTTTCAAAAGGCCCTGGCTCATGTTGGTGGGTATTTACTC
Organism: Emys orbicularis; assembly: GCF_028017835.1. Taxonomy (NCBI): domain Eukaryota; kingdom Metazoa; phylum Chordata; order Testudines; family Emydidae; genus Emys; species Emys orbicularis. Next base: position 70,360,476 of record NC_088683.1, on the reverse strand, counting down.
TCCAACTGAAATCAAAGGGACCACTTGTATGGGGAAAAGTGCTCCCCACCACGAGGAAGGCAATCACAATTGAGCCCTTTCAGTTTTTCATCTCCAGAGCATTATCATTTGTTTGTGGCGGCACCCAGAATATGCTAAGTAGCTTCCTCCATTCAAGAGGAGTGGATGGTCTCTTCTCCAAAGGGATTCACAATTTAAGGACCAAAACAGACAAGTAACTGCAAGGGAAATAAATAAGGAAGTTTTATATAACTCTGCTACAGTCTCTGCAGGCAGTAAGGCACAAACAGATCTCTAAATGCATCTCAGATTTCTTCTATGAATACAAGAGGTGAGTGGTTCCCCCCCCCCCCCACCCCCCAAAGGGCAGGTGAACTGTCTGGCCAAATCCCATCATCTTCTGGAAAGATCTAGGTCAGACAAGTATTTATTGCCAAAAAAAATCTACATGTATCAACAGTCTATCACTAGCAAACTGTAATTGTGCACTGACTTATGCCTGGTACAAAATTTGATTGCAGTGGGATTGCAAAGGAGAAGGGATTAGGTTGGTCAAGAATTTGTCCCACAAAAGATAAATATATTTACCCATTTAAAATTATGGGTTGAATTCTGATCTATTAACCTTGTGTCCTGCCTTCGTGATTTGGCTGTGTAAGTGCCGGTTGAGTGAAGGGGTATGTAACGTGTTTGGTGAGAGGGAGGGTGGCCTAGTGGTTGAGAGGCCTAGGATATAGGAGACCTGGGTTTCAAGCAGGGCCGGCTCTAGGATTTTTGCCGCCCAAAGCAAAAACAATTTTGGCCGCTCCCCCCCCCCCGTTTTTTAATTACCCCACCCCCGGCCCCACCTCAACTCCGCCCCTTCCCCAAATCCCCAGCCCTGCCTCCTCCCCCCAGGCTCTCAAGCCTAGGAGGGAGGGCGAGTAGCGGCGTGCGAGCGGCAGCGGAGGTGAGCTAGGGCGGCTGGGGCACATTTTTAGGGGCGGCATTCTGGCGCCGGCCATGCCGCCCCTAAAAATGTGCAGCCCCAAGCACCAGCTTGTTTTGCTGGTGCCTAGAGCCGGCCCTGGTTTCAAGTCCCTGCTCCACCACAGACATCCTGTGTGACCTTGGGAAAGTCAGCTAGCCTCTGTTCCTCAGTTCCCCAACTGCAAAATGGGCTGAATCTTGAACTGTCTGTCAGTCTGGATTCCAAAGCCAAGAACTCAGCAGAAGTTGGCTCTATCCCACCTTAGTGTTGGAAACAGCAGATGATGATGATGATAAACTTATGTGGTATTTTGAGCTTTGGAGTAGTAAAATATGTCCTTAGTTACCGCCTGAGTCACCTTTCCCCGTCATTGATATTAGTGGCAAAACTCACTGACTTCAGCGGGGCAGGATCAAGCCCTTAAGCACTATTTAAGGCCTGAACCTACTCCCATGGCATTAAATGGCAGCAGCTAGCCATAGCCACTCACTAATGAGGTTGTGTTTGAGGTATTTTAGGAAAAGCAATTTAGGAACAATTACCAGCTAGAGTTACCCTATAGACAGCAATATGAAGTGAGTAACAGACTAGAAAGGGTGGAAGCACAAGTGGTGTTTAAGATAATTTTATTGAATAAGAACTGTCAGTATGAATGAACAATTGAACGGTTTCCAAAGCAGATCTAATTCAAAGAATTGACATTTCAATCCATGATGGCCTTTTTCCAGCGTACCCTCCATCTCCTAGCTAAGCCTGAGAGATGTACAGTGGAGTCATATATCTTTTCTTGTCCTCTGCCTCAGCCAAGCTTCTACATATGCAAATTAAGTTAGAGTCTAGATTGTTTTCAGAGCCAGAGGCCTGAACACCTCAACTCTAGAGAGAGAGTAATGTGACTCTCCTTGGTAGCTGGACACTAAATTGATCCCTTCTTCTCACCTGTTATTCTCCAATGTCTAGCAGGAACCTGCTCACCAAAGTGGTAATAATAAAGCTCAGTGTATTTAGGAATGGATGAACTTTGTAGAGTTCAGTGTTTTGTGAACCCCTCTAACTGTGTTGGGGGGGTGGAAAAACTAGTTCAGTATTGCTAACTTTTCCCCCTCTACAATTGACATACTTGTTTTGTCTCCTGTCCTTCCCCCCAAGGTTAACAATGAAACTAGAAAAAATTAGCTTGTTTGTTTCCTTTGGAAATCTGTACTACATATTACTTGGTTTAGAAAAGACCCCTGCCCACCTATTGAAATCTAGACTTATGTGCCCTATCAGACCTATTTTAAAATCGGAAGTCCCCACTGATCTCAATAGAGAGTTCTCTTTAAAAAGCAATGGTAGGATATAGAGCTGGCAGAAAAATTTCCAATGGAACAGTTTGCCACTGGAGAACGCTGTTCTGTGGGAACGTGTAAATTCTGTCAAAACTTCTGATAAAAACCAGGCAGGTGGGTGGGCTGCTCAGGATCCCTGGGTAGCCTTGCTCCAGGCCCAAATTATATGGAAAAATTCTGTTTCCGTTCTTCTGAAATGGAATTCTTCCAAAACGTGTGTTCAGTGGAAAACTTTGCATTTCCAACTCTTTGTTCCAATTTAGAATGGGGGAAAAAATGGGAAATGCAAAATTTCCCATGGAATGGAAATTCAGTTCCTACACAGTTCTTGCAGGATATGACATGCTGTATTTATTTCGTTTTCCCTTAGGGTTTTTCTTTCTGCCTCTCTGCTCCTTTTATGCAGCCTCTTGATTTTTATTTCACTTCCTCTTTTTCTCCATTAATTGTTTTTTCCTCCCTGCTTTGCAATCTTTTTTTTAAAAAATTGTCTTTTTTAAGTTAAACATGAGCCCGATAACATCTAAGTTTAATTTACAAACCCACATTGTTTGAGTGGATTTGAAATTTGGCTAGACAGGTTTGCCCATACCTACTTACTAAGCTATCTACTGAGGCTAGTGTTAAAACTTCCTCTTTCTCTATGCTATATATTCTCACTTTTTTATTATCTTAACTTAGTGTTATATGCAAAAACTTTGACTCATGTAAAAACAATGTCATGGGTTGCCTGGCCTTCTTCATCCTCTGTAATGAGAGAGGGTTATTTGACACACAAGCCCCAAAACTGTGAAATGGCTTGTATATTTGATACTACTACATTACATTACAAGAGTTCCCTTCATACACACTTTTTCCCTTCAGCACAGCAAAAGTCTTAACTACTGTTATTAGTTTCCCTAACAGTCGCACAGGTTTTTTTAATATTGCTGCTTGTAACCTATGTGGACTTACCTGTGTGAAAAGTCCTGTTGTTAGTGGAATACGATAAAAAGAAACAGGCTTCTCAGAAGGAAAGGGAGTAAAAGGAAAAAAACCCAAGATTTTTTTACACTAACATTAAAGTTTTATAATACAGCCATTAAATTATCCTTAGAAGTGTGTTTAAAAAAGTCTTTGAGACAAATTCTGAAGTATTTATTCTACATTTATTCAGGCCTTACTATGGCACTGAAGCAAATGGAGTTTGCTTGATTGAGAACTAAGGGTAAAATTGTCAAAAGTGTCTAAGTGATTTAGGAGCCTAAATACTATTTTCAAAGGTGATTTAGGCCCAGATATTCACAGGTATTTCTGGGCTTAAGCCACCTTTAAAACTGAGATTTGAGGTAATTTTTTTTCAAAAGTGCCTGTAAAAACTGTGGGCTAGATTCTTTCCCCTAGTCCAAGGCATGGGGAGTCCTCAGCTGGCATAGAGCTGATGTAGCCAGCTCCCCTGTCACCCCTCCCTCCCCAAAAAGTGCCCAGTCAGGGTATATCAGGTAATCTAAAGTATGCAAGAGCCAACTCAGGACTGGCTGCAGTGTCCAGGTGCCACGTTGACTGACACACCTGGCTGTCTCTAACTGATCCTGAGTGCAACAAAAGACTGTGATCCTCTGCCTCTGAATCTGTTCTAACTTACACTGGTGGGAGAAGAATGAGATCCTGAGTACGGAGCCTCAGAATTGACTCTTGGCTGCTTTGTGCCTTGAGATCCAAACACTGAGGAACAAAGGGACTTTCCCTGGACAATAGACCCTCAGCTGCTGTAACTTGGAATATGTAGCTCTATCGACTTCAGGAGAGCTTCCCCAACTTATATCAGCTGAGAATCTGGCTCACTGTATTTATTATTGCTGTGTCAGCAGTTCCATCACTATAATTTTAATCACTAACAAGACTACCGCAGCTGTACCACGGAGATTATTTCCTAAAATCAGCTTCTCTTCTTGGTCAGAGAGCATCATGACCTTCTGGTATCATTGGACAATCTCCAGAACTTGCAAGTGACTGGAAACAGAGGCTGTGACAGTGTACCCCATAAGGCTTTATGGGGGGGTGTGTGCTTATAAATGTATGTATGACATAACTGGAATATGTTTTGTGCTGTCTGTGCCATGTAACATATCTCCGTAAAGGTTATGGTCTACTATATCTATTCATCCTATTTGTACACCTATATCATTTTCTACTTGAGGTTAAGAATATGGGCTGTATACTTGCTTGGTTTCTAAGTAAGCTTTGTGAGGCATTTGGTCAGTTTCTTTAGTACCTAATCAGAAAGCACTTGGGGAACAATGCATCTTGGAATGTTCCAATCCACATAAGAAGTCTTCCTGGAGACTTGCAAGATACCATGTGGACAATGGCTTCGGCCTGTAAAGTCTGAGTCATGCAGGGACATGTGACCAGTAGCGTAGCTAGTGGGGTGCAGGGGAAGCAGCCGCTTCCCCTCAGCACATTTTCCATAAGCGGGGCCCACGCGCCGCTCTGAAGCTTGGACTGCCGGGCGGGGCTGGGCTCCTGCAGGCAAGGGAGGGCAGCACACCTGGAGGAGCCACGGGGAGGGGGCGGCACGGCCGGAGGAGCGAGGGGGGGCGCAGCATGGCGGCCCGCAACTCCTTCCCCCCCCCTGCAGACAACTTTGATGCGGACGGTTTGGCGGGCGGGCCCCTTGGAGCGCTCTGCGGTGCAGAGGCAGCGGCAGAGCCCGTGCATGGTGGAGGAGCGGACGCCGTGGCTCTGCGCTGCTCGTGGCAAGCTCCGCGCACAGCCCACTGCGAGGGCGGCTCGAACACCACGATAGCGCTGTGCTCCTGGAACAGGGCCCCAAACAGAATCCTCTGCCCGTCTCCGTCCACCACCAGGCGGCGTCTCGCAGCTCCCCCGTCTCCTGGCCGCTGAGCCGCGAGTGATCTCGGCTACCAATTTGTCGTGTGATCGGGGCTGCCGGGAGATTTGCCATGGTGGGGTTTGCTCTCTGCTGCTGGCTGGGCTGGGCCTAGCGGCTGGGCCCTGGAAAGAAGCAGCGGAAGGGCAGGCAGCGGACTCCCAGGCTCTCCCGGTCCCTGGGGCAGCTCCAGCCCCCTCTGCACAGAGAGCCCCAGGGACCCCAGCCCACTCCCATCCCTGGTAACCCCTCCCCAAGCTCCATACCCCGTGTACCCCTCCCATGTACCCCGTGCCCCTGCCTTTCCCTCCCCTTCACCTCCCCTCGTATCCCATCCTCTGCCACCCTCCCTACATCCTCCCCTCCACCTCCCCTCAAGTCAAACCCCCTGTCCCCCTCCCTCCACATCCTCCCCTCCACCTCCCCTCAAACTCCCTGTCCTCTGCCAGCCTCCCTCTACAGCCATGGGGGGGCGGCGCGCCCGGAGGAGCGAGTGGGGGTGCAGCATGGCCACAGTGTGGCCTGAGGAGCCAGCCAAGGGGGGGGGCACGGCATGGCCGGAGGAGGAGCCAGGGGCATGGCCAGAGGAGGAGCCAAGGGGGGGCGCCTTTTTTATGTTTGCTCCCCCTGCTCTTAGAACCTGGCTACGCCACTGCATGTGACTTGCCCAGGTGACTCCAGAACTCCATCTTGGAGCTGGACTTTGCATAGGAGGGAGGAGGGGGGTCTCCACCCACAAGAGAGAGTCTATTTAAACCCGTGGGAGACCCCTCCATTTTGTCTTCAGCTGGCTAAAGAAGGAGCCTCTCCACCCCCCCAGGATACTCGAAGGAAACTGGAACAAAGGACAGTAACTACAGGGGGTGTGAGTGATTGCTGGACCCAGGCTAAAAGGAGATTAGCCTGTAAAAGGGAGCATTCTGGAACTGGTGAGGAACTTATCTGTATTTAGTTTGATTAGACATAGATTTGCGCATTTTATTTTATTTTGCTTGGTGACTTACTTTGTTCTGTCTGTTACTACTTGGAACCACTTAAATCCTACTTTCTGTATTTAATAAAATCACTTTCTACTTAGTAATTAACTCAGAGTATGTATTAATACCTGGGGGAGCAAACAACAGTGCATATCTCTCTGTCAGTGTTATAGAGGGCGAACAATTTATGAGTTTACCCTGTATAACCTTTATACAGGGTAAAACGGATTTATTTGGGTTTAGACCCCATTGGGAGTTGGGCATCTGAGTGCTCAGGACAAGCACACTTTTGTGAGCTGTTTTCAGGTAAACTTGCAGCTTTGGGACAAGTGATTCAGACCCTGGTTCTGTGTTGGAGCAGACGGGAGTGTCTGGCTCAACAAGACAGGGTGCTGGAGTCCTGAGCTGGCAGGGAAAACAGAAGCAGGGGTAGTCTTTGCACATCAGGTGGCAGCTCTCAAGGGGGTTTCTGTGATCCAACCCGTCACAGAGGCCTTGCATGCATCACTTGCAGCCCAAACCATCTACAATGTGTAGATGAAAACATGCAGGCAGAAACTTTGTGTGAGTGATTCTGAAGGGGGCCTTCTGTTAATATAAATAATCCAAATCTGTTCCCAGTGAGGCAGCTACTAGCAACTATACCTGGATTCTTCACCAGTATCTGTTTAGAATTTCATAAAAGACATGAAAGAAGCAGATATCTTCCATGCCTTTTATGATCCTCCTGACTCTTCTCCCCTCAGAAAGCAGTCATATGTCTTGTCTCATGTAGTCATTCTGTTTGTCTGCCTCCCCCATTTGACGGAGTCTCAATCTGAGCACCTGAACGGGAATCTGAGAAGTTTCAGAAACATTGTTTGGTATCTGGGCCTGTGTATTTTGTGGTACCATGGCTAAGATATTTGCAGTGGAATCCACCTCTTGCTGCAGAACTGTGTTCCTGAATCTAAGGTATGAAGAAAATCTTGAGAACATGAACAGGTCAGTGTAACTGATTCAGTGTTATCTTCCTAGATCTATAACAGCCTGAAACAATATCTCAGGGATGTGAACTGCCCCTCCATCTCACTAGGTTATTGACTCTGAATTCTAATGAAGCCAATTTAAATGTTAATGCTTAACTATTTCAATGTTGAACACGTTAGCAGAATAGTCCAGCTGATGTGCTAATCCCACAGTTTTAAACTATTTTCCATTCTTCTCTGAATGTGAAAAGATCCAACTGTCCCCTATTCAAAAACAGACAGTTTCCCCCAACAGTTTCTTTGATGCAATTGTATGAAGTAATACAAAAATACACAGCATATTGAAAACTAAAAGTGAGGGTGCAGCATAATAAATTAAACACAAGCTCTACTACACTGATTGGATTGCTGATGTTCCTATTTAATTCATTTAAAACCTCGGTTTTTAAAATTGAACTAATGCTGCTGCTGTATTGCCCATCTGCCATATTCAAGTATAACAGAATCCAGGGAATTTGCCACAGAATCTTGTCACTGAATACACGGAGCCTTGGGGATTAGCAGTGGAGGAGTATCTTTAATTTGCTGGTGCTATTTCTGCTAGTAGACCAAGACTGCAAAACTCCCCTTGAACTCTGATAGTTGGAGCAGTGGGGAAATAGTTTTTACTTTTGTGTAATGACCCATCCACTCCCAGTCTTTATTCAAGCCTAATTTAATGGTGTCCAGTTTGCAAATTAATTCCAGTTCTGCAGTTTCTTGTTGGAGTCTGTTTTTGAAGTTTTTTTGTTGGAGAATTGTGACTTTTAGGTCTGTAATTGAGGGACCAGGGAGGTTGAAGTGTTCTCCAACTGGTTTTTGAATGTTATAATTCTTGACGTCTGATTTGTGTCCATTTATTCTTTTGCATAGAGACTGTCCGGTTTGGCCAATGTACATGGCAGAGGGGCATTGCTGGCAAATGATGGCGTATATCACATTGGTACATGTGCAGGTGAACGAGCCTCTGATGGTGTGGCTGATGTGATTAGGTCCTATGATGGTGTCCCTTGAATAGATATGTGAACAGAGTTGGCAATGGGCTTTGTTGCAAGGATAGGTTCCTGGGTTAGTGTTTTTGATTTGTGTGCGGTGTGTGGTTGCTGGTGAGTATTTGCTTCAGGTTGGTGGGCTGTGTGTATGTGAGGACTGGCCTGTCTCCCAAGTTCTGTGAGAGTGAGGATAGGTTGTAGATCCTTGATGATGCGCTGGAGAGGTTTTAGTTGGGGGCTGAAGGTGACAGCTAGTGGCGTTCTGTTACTTTCTTTGTTGGGCCTGTCCTGGAGCAGGTGACTTCTGAGTACTCTTCTGGCTTTGTCAATCTGTTTCTTCACTTCAGCGGGTGAGTATTGTAGTTTTAAGAACACTTGATAGAGATCTTGTAGGTGTTTGTCTCTGTCTGAGGGATTGGAGCAAATGCGGTTGTATCTTAGAGCTTGGCTGTAGACAATGGATCGTGTGATGTGGTCTGGATGATTTTTCCCCTGCTGTTACTCACACCTTCTTGTCAACTGTTTGAAATGGGCCATCCTGATTATCACTACAAAAGTTTTTTTTTTCTCCTGCTGATAATAGCCCACCTAAATTGATTAGTCGCATTAGAGTTGGTATGGCAACACCCATTTTTTCATGTTCTCTGTGTGTATATATATTTTCCTACTGTATTTTCCACTGCATGCATCCGATGAAGCAGGTTTTAGCCCATGAAAGCTTATGCCCAAATAAATTTGTTAGTCTCTAAGGTGCCACAAGTATTCCTCAGACAGAGGTAGACACTCTTTCAGATTCACTCACCCCAATGGCTTTAGGAAATCTTGTGGCTTTGGCTCTTGTTTTGTTACAGAAATAGTTGCGATAGAAGACTTTAAGTAACTATTGTTATATTTCTTGGGAAATCCTTTCCTTTCTGCTATAGTTTGTTTGATTTTGTTGCTCAGCTCAGTTAATCTTTTATTTTTCAAAAAAATCATTTGTGAGCAATTTAAAATAAAAATGAAAAAGTATTTTTAAAGCTATAAACAACCTTTTGGGTTTTGTGGGGGTCTTTTAGTTGGCGCCAGTTAAAAGAAAAACTCCTACAGTGCAAGCAGTCAATTTGTTTTGGTTTTGTTCTTTGGTTTATTTTATAGTTGCAGATGCTGGGTGGGTGGGGAGCAACTTCATTTTTTCCCTGTTACATCTGTCATTTCATCAGTTTGTTTTTCTTTCAGAAATGGTTGGTGTTGATTTCAGCACTGCTGTCAGTTATTATTCCATGCTGTCCAATCCCTCACCTCAAAAACACACTAATGTAAATTACACTTTGAATAAGAGGACTGGACTTTATGCTTAAAATATCCACAGTCTGTGTGCACCAATAGATACCAACATCTTCTGAACAGCAGCATCCCTCTTTCTCTTCCTGCCTGATCCATTCTGATAAGCATGAGGGAGATTTTCTTTTACTAATGGGCTCCAAGTTCTTCCTTTTTTTCCCCAGCATGAGCCAGCCTGCAAAAATGGCCAATGTCCAGCTGAAACAATGGGCCCACTTCTCTGCTGCATTGAAATCAACAGAAGAAATCTAGCCTCATTGTCTTAATTGGGGCTAGGATTGCACCTAGTAGAGCTGTGCCAGTTTACATGACTGGAGAATTTCGCTCCATATTTCTCCATCTGCTTGGAGAGGTCACTATTTTACAAAAAGGGAGGCTGGAAGCTAGTCCCTTCCCCATAATTTAGAAGGGCGTCTGCCAAGATGTCCTATGTCCAGGTCTAGACAATATCTTCTCTTCCTCTGAGTAATTTTGACCACTGCCTCCCTTCTCTGACCTACCCACCCCCAGAGGATTGGGACCCCATTACCACACAGAAGTAAACATGGAGAGGGGAAAAAATAACGATACTTTGCATTTCCTACAGCCAAGCAACTAGACCAGGGAAGCATGCAGATGGGGACCGTGACAGGAAAAAGAAGGCCCAGCCCATCCTAAGGATGGAACTCTGGTCATAGGCCCTTAGAACAGAGCTAGGGAAAATACTACTGACAATGCAGAGACTGTCGGTTTCCTCTGACACTGCTACTTTCCCAATGTGTGGGGTCCCTGTTACAAGTGGACATCAACACTATACTTTAATTCAGATAGAGAGTAAAGAATACTATATGCAGGGGGGGAGGGATAGCTCAGTGGTTTGAGCATTGGCCTGCTAAACCCAGGGTTGTGAGTTCAATCCTTGAGGGGGCCACTTAGGGATCTGGGGCAAAATCAGTACTTGGTCCTACTAGTGAAGGTAGGGGGCTGGACTTGATGACCTTTCAGGGTCTCCTCCAGTTCTAGGAGATAGGATATCTCCATTAATCTAAAAATGGGAACCTATGTGTGCTAAATGGGCAAATTCAGGCCTAGTATATCCAGGTGCAGCTCCCATGGACAACTCTAGGCCAAATTTAATGATGATTTAAAACAGTGGTGTAAGTTCCATGTGGGTGTAAGTGGGTCAGAAAAAGGGTGTAAGGAGGTGGAGTGGAAAAGCAGCATCATGCTGGCATTCAGTGATTATGCAGAAAATTACAAAATGAGGTGGGCAGAAGACTAATAGGATGGGGAAAGAAAGTGGTCAAGGGGCATGAGCTGAGCCTGTGTTTCCCGAGCTGCAAAGTCATTTTAGCATACACTCTCTCACATGCGTAACACACCTGAATGTGACATTTGGAAACATGGCATTAGGCTTGCTGGTAGGTGAAGAAGTCAGTACAGTCAATGATTCAGTTTGTGCCCCATTTGTGACATCCTGGGAGTATGCCCATCTCTTTGCTACAAGATGAATTATCCACATACATTGGCCAAGACTGCAGGTTCAACAAAAGCTACAGACATAAATGTAGAAAAGTCACCTTTCAAATAGTGGTTTGTTTTGTATTTGACTTGAGGGAATAAAACCTTGGAGCTTTTATTTTATATTTAAATGGTACTTCATTAAAGTGTATTTAAAAGGCTTGATAAAGTATTTTCTCACAGTAAGATTAAAATATGGCCCATTAATGTGGTGCTGATTTATGTGGCCACTTTGATGGTGAGGAAGTTTAATTAACAATAGTTGTATTTCTGGAAAAGAATTTTAACAAGGTGTTCTGCATATGAAAAATACAGAAGTCCCTTTGTTCTAAACAGCCTCCACAGGGGTATACAAGGAGTTTTATTGCTCACTGTACTTGTTTTGATAAATCAGTAGGTTACTTTGAGCAAGCAACCGGAGCAAGATCATAATGTTACAGAATGTCAGACCTTGACCAACTAAGAGAACAATTTCACCATTATTAAAGAGTTGTCAGATGTTTTCTTACATAGATGTGATATCTTAAACTGACATTTATTTTGGGAGACACTCTTTTACTTGTTGGTGGAAATAGCACCTGGAAGCCCAGATTTCAGCAGATGTGTCTTTTTTCCATCTTTGAAACACTAGAAAGCTTTATCCGTCTGTATTTGCTGTGGACTTTGCCACAGTGGTCCAGCTTCGCTGCTATTCTAGGTTACTCTAATAATCATTCTGTGGGCTCCATGATAACTCAAGGGTCCCTTCCCAGGAGATTTAATGGTGAAACTGATCGAGAGCAGGATGAATATTTTGGGAACATTTTCATTAAATTCTGTTCCCTTTTTGATTAATTTCAATTTTTTTTAACTAGTTCTAATTAGTTCTAGCTGGTTACCTGTTCTGTGAGCAGTTACTACTCTAGCTAAAATAAAGGAGACAAACCGTTATCCCAGGAACTCCTAACCTACACAGCTAGTACTGTACTCTGAGACAGCCTTCTGGGTAACTGCCAAAGTAACTCATTTCAGTACATATTCCCACTCTATGAAATAGGTACTTGTCTTAGAAGAACTGGTAGCATTCCATAATAAATCAGTTGTTAATGAGTATTAAAGTCATATTGATACCAAAGGATCAAAATACGTTTCTAATATAAAACCATCATGTAAAAGCAGGCACAGGAGTCAACAGATACTGACCATGTGACAAGGGTATATAGCCTTTTGGTAATCCTGACCCATGCCACATGACTGATGCCACGGAATAAAGATCAGTCTCTTCCCAGCAAGGCATGTGTCTTCTTTATTATGCAACCTAATATAGTTATCACAATATGAATACAATAAAGCAGCTAGAGAGTTCACATGTTCACAGTCCTTTATCACTTGTCCATATGCAGTAGTTGCTCTTCATGTACTAATGACACAGTGGGGATACATTACAGTCCAGTCCATCTAGGAGCATGGAATTTCTATTCCTGATATACAGCGACATAGAATTCCCTATTTAAGTATCTAAACTACCCCGATGGCATCTTAACCATGATATTTCCTAATCAGATATTTAGGCTTGACAGAATTAGAATTTTATTTTTTTAATAATTTTGATAGATAATATCGATGTTTATCTTTAAGCATTTTTTAAATGTTTTATTGATTTAAACATTCACGTCACAAAATTATGGGTTTTATTTAAACAGTTAAGTGTTTTTTCAATTTTTTTCAATTTAAATGTCCACAGTTGTAGGAAATTATGGACGGTCAGACAATAATTATTTAATAACTGTAGATGTTGAGATTCAAAAGTCAAACATTAAAATACAAATTGTCAACATCACATGTCAAAATATACAAAGTAAATATCCTTAAATCAAACTTGATTAAGTTCTCAAGCAGCATTTTTCTTACTTTGCGCAGCTGTATATTTCATTTATCGATGGAATTTTTTTTGTTGGTTTGTGCATGTGTAGTGAAATTGACATTTACCAATAAAAGTCTAATCCTTCCAAGGCTACAGCTAATGTATAGGGTGAAGGGCCTTTCTGTTCCACAATCTGAAGCAAACCACTACATTTAGTTTGTCTTTTTTCTTTTCTTTTTTTAAACAAATCTATTTTTAAAATATACTTTTAACAAAGGACAAGACTGCAATTCTGAATATTTCAGCATGCCATTGTATGCCAAAGTTATTTTAGTGTTGCCAGCCCTTGCAATTTTATCATAAATCTCATTATATTGCTGTTTTTCTTAAAACCCCAGCTTATGTGATTCTGTGAGAATTTCTGCTTTCACTTTTTGAAATAAGTTTGATTGTGGAGAAAAGCTTGAAAATGCAAACCTTAAAGGTTCAAAAACCAAAAGTCAAATAAAAAGATCCAAAATGTATATAGTAGTTTTGCCATTGACTTCAACAGGGCCAGGATTTCCCTGTTGTAGTCTGTTTTCAGTTCTGCCACTGACCTGCTGTGTGATATTGGGCAAGTCATTTAATCTCTCTGGCCCTTTTCCCCCTTCCCCTTGTTTTATCTGTTTTGACTGTAAAATATTTTGGGCAAAGACTGCCTCTTGCTATGTATTTGTACAGTGCCTGGCACAATAGAACCCTGAACTTGGTTTGAGTCTCTGGGCACTACCATAATACAAATGAAAACAGAGAATGAATGTATTCCTGAATTTACTGGCACAATATTCTACTGCACACAGTGTGACCTGTGACAGTGGAGACAGAGCTTAAACACATGAGTTAATTCTCTGCATGTGTTGAAATCAGTAAAAGGGTTAATTCCAAGAAGAGGGTTACCATTTTTCACAACACGGAACTCAACAGCTATGCAAGTGTAATGCATCACAAAAGCATGAAGAGTGCTTTCTTCATATAAGTCACCAAATGTAGTTCATGGCATGCAAAACTGAACACTGAAAAAAAAATGCAGGTAATTAGATTCAAGTAGAGCCTGCCGGTTCTGAATCTCTGTGTCTTACCCTGAGTGCAATGAATCAGCTGTGGAATGGGAAAAAAAATTAATTCTTTAGATGGGTATGGGGAAGAGGCTGGATTTTCCCTTTTAATCTTTAAAGTGAATCAGAATCAGACAGCAGAATTTGTACACCCATAATGATAACGTTCAGGGACCATCTGAAGGAGCAAGAGGGCAGTTGGGTTTCAATGCCCCCCTTTTTTTTTTTTTTTTTTTTTTTTTTGGACTTTCTGTTAAAATGTTTCAGAGTGGTAGCCATGTTAGTCTGTATCAGCAAAAAGAATGAGGAGTCCTTGTGGCACCTTCGAGACTAACAAATTTATAAATAAATATTTATAAATAAACTTGTTAGTCTCGAAGGTGCCACAAGGACTCCTCATTCTTTTTGTTGAAATGTTGGCACTGATGTCACATATGATCATGGTTTTTATTATGTGAACAATTATCCAACCTTCCAATGAGATATAATGGACCAGATTCCCTGGCATACTGCAGGCGCTTTGCACAGAGCCAGCTCCTCCATCATCACTTTTCTTGCCAGGGGTGTGTGGACAGAGCATTATTATGCTCCAACTATTTTCAGCCAGCAGATGGCCCTGTGTATTGGGAAAAAAACCCATGAATTCTTCAGTTCTCCTAAGGGTGAAAGTTATAATTAAAAATGGGGATCAATTAGTTTTCTTTTGTATTGGAAAGAAAAATTGTGAGGCAAATGGCAGTTACAAAAGTTAAACTATGCAGGTGAGATCAATTTGGGAGGTAACAAAACCAAATTATTTATTTAGTGTTCTGAGTTAACAGATTAACACTATATTTGTGCTAGAATTATGTAGTACATTATGCACTGGTATGTGCAGAAGCCCCATTTCTTCTGGTTTCACAGAAGAACAGTGTTTTACAGTTTGATGTATTGTTCTTATAAAGCTACCATAATCTGGAGCATCCTGAATTACTGGGCCATTTCCAAATCATGGTCACTCTACAGCAGCTTGACTTCTGCCTTTAGACTAAGCTATATGCTTTATTTTTACAACTGAGGTCTTCTCTTTATCCACTAAACTGATACAACTTCCCTGTCAACTGCATCTATATTGATCCAGCTAAGTCCTGGAGCAGCCATATGTAACTCTGAGAGAGTAGTTCTGGAGCTTACGCGATTACCCCAGGGCTGGATTTACCTCAGTATGTCCATTTAAACCTTTGCCCATTTGGATGGTCTTTTCTGTTTTGTGAGTCCTCATTCCCTGGTGACACTGGGTACTACCAATTCATAGCTTATATGAAAATATAAATTACTGTCAAATTGCAACTTTTTGAACTGGTGCCTATAGATAAAGGCTCCATTTCCATTGTCCATGTCCTGAGAGATCCAACTTCCTCCAGAAGGACTTTTATTATGATTTTTAAAGAAAGGGTGTTGTCTATAGAAAGACTAAAAATACAGTAATGAGAAGCACGTTGTTAACCATTTTTCCTCAGTTCTTGTTAGTTTTCAGCTGAACTTTTTCAGTTTTTGGCTGAAAATGTTAAGTTTTTGGCTACTGAAAACCAAAATCTTTTCAGTTTTTCAATGAAAAGTCACAATTTTCACAGGATTTTTTTTTCTAACCAGCTTTATTTCATAAGCAGATAAATCTATTAAAATGAGAAAGGATCATGGAACTCTTATCAGTTTTTTATTTCTATTGAGATTATTGCTATTGTTCTAATTGATACACACATTTTCCATATTAGGGGCTAGATTGTACAATCCATACACACAATGATGAACAGTTGATAGGGCTGCTGGTGTGAGTCAGGGCTCTCTAATCTACCTCCCAACTATCAAGTTTGAAACACCAAATCTGCTCAACTGGTTTTAAACCTTACTGTAATTCTCTTTGCAAAAACGGATACATTTTTGTGCCTTGAAAATCCAATAATCATATGCTTCAATACTCTTTTTCTTTTTTAAAAAAAAATCAATGCCTGCAGCTCACTACTTATGAACAAGTACAATTTTTTAAAAAAATATGTGACTTAAGAAAACTGCACAAAAGTAAACTCTTTAGAGAAAATAGGGTATTTTGCATTTATATATATTCCAGCTTTTGCTAACAATGGAAATAAATTGCATTAGTAGGCACATTTTATAGAAAGATGAAATTTGCATGAGAGGAAATTAATAACTATCCATTTCAATCTGGGATAAACAGTTGAACTAGCAATGCAGTCTGGACTATTGCACTAAACTATTTGCATGCCTGTAATTATTCTAATTTTCCACTGGATGTCAATAGTGCTTAACACAAACATTAGCTCTGAATTCATTGCTAAAGCAGGAAGAAGCCTGTGCTTTTAAAGAATGTGCTTTACTCTGACTGTTTTAACACTGAGTTATGTAGTGGCAGTTGCCACTCTAGGTGAAATTCTGGTCCTCTTGCACTTAGTGGGAGTGTTACCATTGACTTCAATAAGGCCAGGATGTTATGCCTGCCACTCCCCACCCAACCATAGTTAAGGTTGCAACTAAGGTCTTGTCTTCACTACGGAGGTAAGTCGACCAATGGTATGCTACTCCAGCTACGTGAATCTACGTATCATCACTGCGCTGCTTCGATGGGAGATGCTCTCCGGTCGACTTCCCTTACTCTTCTCGGAGAGCTGGAGTACCGGGGTTGACCGGAGAGCTCTCTGCCGTCGATTTAGCAGGTCTTCACTAGACCCACTAAATCAATCCCTGCTGCATCGGTTGCAGCAGCATCAATCTCCCCATAGTGAAGACTAGCCCTAAGTTTCCGTTATAAGCCTGATTTTTGCCCCTCTCTCTCCAGAATCCACAAATGGAGGAATATCAGCCTCAAAACTAGCAGGTTACATCAGAGATGAAGGTATAATTTTTATGCCAAATTGAAATGAATTAGACAAAGGGCTCTGGAATTATGGCATTCTAAAAACAGAAGTTCCCCAGTGTTCAAAATGTCTTCTAATGCTTTTCTCTCGGTTTGTACAGAAAGGCACAGCTCATACTTCATTTACAGGACTCATCTGGCTGTGATACAGTGCACAGGACCAAAGATGAATTGATTAAACTCACATTTTAAGCTGTTAAGTTTGTATGGTAAATAGTAAAGTTAGAATGGCTCAGACAAGTTTACTTTAGAGAGTCACATAACTGCTAGAAACCTAAACTTTCTTAAAAAAAAAAAAACCTCCAAACACATTTCTGACCCTTTTTCCTGGTTAAGACACACTGCAAAATTACTTTCTTGCATCATCCACTTCTACTACAGATCTCTAACCCTCAGCAGGGAAGGGAGTGTTGCATAGGCACTGATGGAGGAGCCAATGGTAACATGATTCCTGAAGCAGAAGTGGTTCCAGAGGGAAATTAAGACCCTGTAACACAATGGAGGCGGTCAAAGCTCCCATTCCCTGCAGATCTATGAGATTTGAAAGATGTAGCTTGTGGTTCCTCTGAAACCCCTAATGTCTCTTTCACAAAGAGAGCATTGCATCAGTAACTCCATGAGGTGAACATGAGCTCTCTATTGCCCTCCTATTTGTTTTACCACAGATGGGAACTTTATGAAGAGAGTAGAATATATTAATGTAGGTGATCATGTATGAGTTAACAGAAGATAAGAAAGACAAAGTGGGTGAGGCAATATATTTTATTGGACCAACTACTGTTGGTGAAAGAGACAAGCTTTCAAGATTGTTGTCTTAGACCAAGAGAAGTTAGTCCAATTAAAGATAATTCCTCACTTGCCTTGCATCGCTCATATCCTGGGCCCAACATGGATACAGCAACGTTGCAATTAACAAATATATTGTTTAAGGGCCGGGGCGGCTCCAGGCACCAGCGCAGCAAGCGCGTGCCTGGGGTGGCAAGCTGTGGGGGGCGGCCTGCCGGTCCCTGTGAGGGCGGCAGTCAGGCTGCCTTCGGCGGCGTGCCTGTGGGAGGTCCGCCGGACCCGCGGATTTGGCGGCAATTCGGCGGCGGGTATGCCAAAGTCGCGGGACCGGCGGACCTCCCACAGAAACGCCGCCGAAAGCCGCCTGATTGCCGTGCTTGGGGCGGCAAAACACATAGAGCCGCCCCTGTTTAAGGGAAGAGAAAAATCCAGTACTTTTGTTGGCAAGTGACTGTGCAAGACAACCAGTTAAATATGGAACATTTAGCAGTCTAAGGGTTTTTTAAAACTAACATGTGTAGGAGATCAGCAGAAAAAAAAATTGTAGAAAACAAAATGAACAAAAATGGTGTTTCAGTGGCTGAGCCTCCAAAGCTGAGTTGGTGCCAGTGGCACCCCATGCTTCTCTTATTCTGCCTAACGGTGCTTGTGGTATTTAACTTTCATAAGGATTTAATGTTTGACACAGTGACAAGATTTTTTTCAAGCATGCATGCAGTGTTTTTCTATAAACTTTTTGGCATATTTATTCAAAATGAACTTTATTTAAAGTTGTTGTAATCACATACATACATTGGCTACTAGCCACAGGGTTCTAGCTATTAATCATATGCCAGAATCCATGGCAGATGTAAAAATTAAGTTTTATTTATCAAACTTGCTCATTTGAAATAGCAGACCAAGAAATTTAGTTTGCATCTCAGGGTTTGATTTTTCTTACATATTGTTGGCAATGGATTCAGGGAATTAGAAAGGTGTAAATCATATTTCTGCTTGTTCCAGACATTGTTGGCACAAAGCTAAAATTATTTTTCCATAAATGCAAAGCCCATTGTTTTGATGGCCTCTGTTTTCCCTGCCAAATTATACAACTAATGTTATTTCTTCAGTCTAACACTCTTTTCTATTATAATACCATCACAATTGAAATGTATTTCCAGTTACAGTCATCAGACCAAAGGCATGCCAACGCTGGCAGATAATTCAGATCCATAGTCTCCTGTGGAATGAACAGGGGACTGTGGTTACTATGCTCCAGAAAGAAACGGATGAAAGGGCATTTACCTGACTTGAGAAAAATAGATTTATAAGGCAGATAATTTTAAACCAGTTATTTCTAGTAGGTCATTGGTTCCCTCTGGTGTTTTATCAAATGGGAAATTATGTATCTGCCCTTTTAATTAAGTGAAAAAACTTCCCTTGTGTAACACACCCAAGTCCTAATCTTGAAAAGATTTGTTCGTATGTTTAACTTTATGCATTGAGAACAGTGGCACTAAAGTCAATTTAGGCAGATGAGAGGTGCCATAGTGGAAGTATTTGCAGGGGCCTTGTGTTTTGTTATTCACTAATATATAAAAAACTCCTGCAGTGTGGACTTCCTTGAGTTTTATATTAAAAAAATTACCCACAAAAGAAGAGGGGGAAATAACATTAACAAAAGTAACGTCAGGGTACAGAAACACTCTTACCATTTGAGGGTTGCAGATTTTTTTCCTCATACTTATTTTATTTTTAAGTTGGTTTTGCTTTTTAAAGTAGTATCTCTATATATACACATTATATACGAGTATAAGGACACAACTCATTCCAAATTGTCTTCTGTTTGGAGTGTGTATGTACAAACCTTACAAAGTTTGGGCTTTGTTAGATGTGTATTCAGATTCTAAAAGGTTTCATCATATTTCTTATTGCTCTTTAGAATTATGAGAGTACTGTCGATCTGTAGTTCCATATAGACTCTTACTGCATAAAAATGAGAGTTCCTTTCTTGAACAGCTTATAAACCTTTCAGCTCAGATACAGAGGGTATCAGACACCAGTTCAGATGCAGGAAGATGTGCAGACCCCTTTGGAGAGGAGATTAGCATAAGAGGGCTTCATGAAGGAAGCGAGTTTAAGGAAAGTGTTTGATGAACAGAGAATAGAAGGCTGTCCCAAACATATAGGGCATCAAGAAAGATTAAGCTTTAAATTAAAATATTAAATGTTCTGTCCTGAGAAACAGAAGCAACATATGGGTTAAGGTTAATATCGTCAGTATCCCGGGGAGTTGCAGCCTCTCTTATTTATTCCAAATATATAACATGGCAGTGTAGCATAGCTCACTGTGCACAACAGGGTCCTCCTGTGTAACGAATAGCTGTTAATAGACATTCACATTAAAAATTGAAACATGGTTGAAGGGAACGATCGGCCTCCCAGCTGCTAAACAGTTCACCAGGAAAATGAGAGGTTAAACCCCAAGATTCTCATTTTGTCATGAGGCATAAATCCAGAGAAGCTCCACAGAAGACCATGGAGTTATTCTTGGCTTACAACAGTCAACCTCAGATCAGGAGCTGATCAGTGCACCCCTGCTGCTATCATGTGTTCAGGGATCCTCAGGAGAAGGATTGAAATCATGCACATGTTATGCACCAGTGTCTTTCAAGGTCTCAAACAGCTGGGATGTATATCACAAGTCAGTTGTGGTACTCAGCTGCATTACTGTATCTATCTGTTGGTGAATGCTTATCACAGGCCTTGTGTCTTAAGTTTCTCAACATTCCTCATGGTTCAGTGCCCTTTTGTTTGCCAACATCCTATTTGTACTTGAAATGGGTAAGCTTTGTTTTCAGAAATGTCAGCATTTCCAGGGGTCCATCATCTTCCTTTTTCAATTGTAAAAGTGCCAGCAGAAGGTTGGGTGGCTTTTTCTGGTTCATGTTTCAGAACAGCTTAAAACAACCCCCCAAAAAAACAAATAATGTAACAGAAGCAAAAGCTTTTGCCTGAAAGGTCTTGAAAAGCAGAAATTCAGAGAGACAAATGAACTCAGAATAGTTCTTATCCATGCCCCTTCTTTTTCACCAACTTATTTCTCTTTCACTATCTGATCACAAGTTTATAGTGCAGTAACTGACCTTGCAGCATCTTGTACTATTTTCTACTGGGGTTTGTTCTAAACTAAATATCATCCATCTGCTTTTGTCTCAGCTCAGATGAAGGTGAGGGCAGGTATATAATAACCAGTGCAAGGACTTCTAGGGCAAAGATTCACATATTTGCCCTGAGCAGAGCCAAAAACCACAGCTGCATGTTGTAAGGTTAGCCTAGAGATTGGGGGATGGGTGGGTAGGCTGAAGAGCTGGATCAGCTGTGAGGAATTAAGCACTTCCCCCACTAGGAGAGGAGTGTAATTCAGAACACTTTTTTGTTTGGTTGATAATAAAATGGATATCTGAGATCATCTGAGGCATTCGTAAGACTTAACTTCTAAGGTCGCTTTTTTCTTTCAGAG
Organism: Emys orbicularis; assembly: GCF_028017835.1. Classification (NCBI taxonomy): domain Eukaryota; kingdom Metazoa; phylum Chordata; order Testudines; family Emydidae; genus Emys; species Emys orbicularis. The sequence continues at coordinate 70,339,365 of NC_088683.1, read as the reverse complement.
GGCCCTTGATTCTGGTACTTGACCCTTCTGTTGATTGGCCAGAGCATGAATGTCAGGATTAGTGCACTTCATAAAGTGTATGAAGAGTCTGTAACTGAGGGGAAATGTCAACTTGTTCACTGCTCTTCTGGTAAATCTCTATCCCCTACTCCGGTCTGATTTTATATCCCAAAGGGAAACATGGGAGGCCTGCTGTCCATTTATCCTAAAGTATTTATACATATTCCGCCAATTTTCACTGCACTAGCCCTTTAATGGCCTCTGTGACTGAGGTTCTCTCAAATTCCCTGGATTAATGATAAGGTTTTCCCATATGACCAATGTACCATAGTGCCCTCTTGGCTCCAGAGAATGTTAAAACACCAGTGTAGTGCAAATAGCATTTCCAATCAGGAAGATGGATGTTGCAGGTGTTTCCACTACAAAGAGGTGGGAGGATAACTAGAAGGCAAGCACAGATCACAAAGATGTGAGAGATTAAAGGAATAAAAGCTGGTAGTCTGGTAGGCTTCAGAAGACTGCTCTAGGTAGGTGAGGGAGAAAGCCTGAAATAGTGGGACAGGGTTTCATAGCAGAGGTAGGGGGTGGGGTTCTGCAGGAAGATAAATCCAAGAGCTACTCTAATGGTAAAGGTGCTGTAGTGGTGAGATATGGGAAGATAGTTTTTGTTTCTGTAGAGATGTGAGACAGGCTGGCACTGAGGTTCCTCAATTCACTGTGCTTCCTTGGATGTTAGGGATCAGGAGGAAAAAATCAGAGCAGGAGGTATGCTAAGGGGTACTGAAGAGGGGAGCTTGTCTTCACTCCTTTTCAGCAGTAGCAGGTGTTATTACACTTAATTAAAAGAGATAAAAATTTGCTCTAACAGCCCCAATCCTGCATGTGCTTAACTTCACTATGGTAAATAGTCCCACTGAACTAGTCACTGTAGTAAAGTTAAGTATGTGTGTAAGCATTTGTAGGGTTGGGGCCTAAGACTTCAAAAGGCAGAGCTGTTTCTTTCAGTCCTGGACCTCAGTCGTGTGTGTGTGTTGTCTGCACAGATGCCCATTATCTTTAATGGATTTTTGTGAGTGCAATAGTCTAGTCCACCTGAACCTTAGCTTCTGCATTTCCTGACACTTATGGATTTACATTTGCAATTTCAATATTAAAAGAACAAAAGTCAAGTTCATTCAACAGTTTCAGATCTTTATACACTTGAGGCAGCTGCCCTCAGTAAGATTTAAAAACAAAAGTCCTGCTGGTATCTGCTACTGACAGGAGGGAAAGAAAATTAGCTCTGGCTTTCTTTCTTTTGAGGGGAACGGGAGCAGAAGAGGTTATATAAGGAAAACATTTTCAAAATGATTAGATCAAAGACTTCTGTGTGCTTTGCTATAACTATATGAACTGGTCCCAGGGGGCCTATATGTGTGTGATTAATAACCGAATTATTTCAAGAAAGACGGGCCAAGTAGGATTGATTGGGAAAAAATGTATATAGTTATAAAAATTATACATACTATAAACCTATTTATATATATACACACTGCCACAGCTCTGCTGTATTCCTTTATCTTGTATTTCTGGAACATTATTGTAGGTTTTTTACATAATGGAAAAAAAGCTGTATTTTCAATGTATCTGTTTTTTTCTTTTAATGAAAAGTTAATAACTACGGCCCCAATCCTGCTAATGTGGGAATCTGCAAAGCCCTATTAATTTCATTGAACAGGTTTCAGACCTGGGGCCTTTATTTGAATGAATATGTAGACAACCCGTAATAGGGACTGATCTAATCACATGATTCTGTAATAGGAACCGTGGCCAATGAGAGGTGCGGGGGTGGCACCTATGGACGGGGCAGTGTGCAGAGCCGCCTGACCATGCCTCTGCATAGGAGCTGAAGGGGGGACATGCTGCTGCTTCCGGGAGCTGCTTGAGGTAAGCGCCGTCCTGAGCCTCTGCACCCCTGACCCCCTCTGACACCCCAACCCCTGACCCAGCCCTGATTCCCCTCCCACCCTCCAAATCCCTCAATCCCAGCCCAGAGCACCCTCCTGTACCCCAGCCCCACCCCAGAGCCCACACCCCCAGCTGGAGCCATCACTCCCTCAAACATCCCAACCAGGGCTGGCTCTGGCTTTTTTGCCGCCCCAGGCAAAAGGGGGGGGGGGCGGCGAGCCCCGGCGGGGGCTCCGCTCTCCCGCCGGGGGGAGGGCGGCCGGAGCCCCGGGGCGAGGGTGGCGAGCCCCGGCGGGGGCTCCGCTCTCCCCCCGGCAGCCGGGGGGAGGGCGCCGGAGGGGAGGGCGGCCGGAGCCCTGGGAGGAGGGCGGCGAGCCCCGGCGGGGGCTCGGCTCTCTCCCCCCCCCCCCGGCGGCGAGCCCCGCCGGGGGCAGGGCGGCGAGCCCCGCCGGGGGCTCGGCTCTCCCCCCGGCGGCCAGAGCGCCGGGGGCAGGGCGGCGAGAGGGCGGCGAGCCCCGGCTGGGGCTCGGCTCTCCCCCCGGCGGCCAGAGCGCAGGGGGCAGGGCGGCGAGAGGGCGGCGAGCCCCGGCTGGGGCTCGGCTCTCCCCCCGGCGGCTAGAGCGCAGGGCGGCGATCCCCGGTAGGGGCTCGCCGCTCTCCCCCCGGCAGCCGGGGGGAGGGCGCGGGGGGGGAGGGTGGCCAGAGCGCCGGGGGGAGGGCGGCGAGCCCGGCTGTGGCCCCGCTCTCCCCGGCGGCCCGAGCGCCGCGCCGCCCCCCTCCAGGTGCCGCCCCAAGCACCAGCTTGGTTGCCTGGTGCCTGGAGCCGGCCCTGATCCCAACCCTCTTAGCCAGCCTGGTGAAAATGAGCGAGTGAGTGAAGGTGGGGAGAGCGAGCAACCGAGGGAGGGAGGATGGAGTGAGCAGGGGTGGGGCCTCAGAGAAGGGGTGGCTCAGGGGTGGGGCCTCAGAGGAGAGGCGGGGCAGGGGGTGAGGTAAGGGTGTTCGGATTTGTGTGAGTAGAAAGTTGGCAACCCTAGAGTGAGCTCATAGCTTGGAAGTACAACTGCATGCATAGATATATATAACCGTATTCTTAGCCCAGGCAGGTGTTTCTGCTTTTCTGTTCAGATACTCCAAAATTCTCTATTAGGTGTTGTGAAGCAACATTAGGCATGGTCAGCAGCATGAGAGATTTACAAGGAAACCTGACAATGGTGCAGGAAGTGTTTTTGATGATTCAATAGGTGTCAGACTTCTAAGTCTGACTGAACCCATACCCCAGCATGTTATAGGAATGCTGTGCTGATGGGGGGGGCTGTTTTTGCTGATGTAGACCAGAAGCACCAAACACTTGTGTTCATTCTAGAACCTACAGTAACTTTTTTCTATCTAGTATCAGAGTGTTAGCCCCCATGTCTTGGTCAAATTCTAACCAGGGTTATTGTATCCTGAATCTAAATTACCTTTCCAACTTCAGTTAGATAATGTATTCTTCCTCTCTGAACTGTTGTGAATTATGTACTGTTTAGACAGCTGCTCTGTACCACTCCTGGGAGAGCTGCAATTCTGTGCTGGGTCAAATTGTATATATACACAAACAGAATTTTGTAAACCTCTTTGGGATCCATCTGGATAAAGGATGCGATATAAACAAAAGACGATCATAGCCGTTTACAGAGACTGATATGAATAATCCCTATTAGCACTGTGAACTCAACAAATGATTGAAAGACTGCATAAATGGAAAACTACTTGAAACTGTGACAAAACATACATACTGTATGTAAGCACGTGGACATCTTCTCCTGCAAACACTTAGACATGTGTTTAACTTCACTACCATGAATAGTACCATTGATTTCAGTCCATAAGTGTTTGCAGGACTGGGGCCAATGTGTGCAATGTAGGTATAGTCTAAACTTACCCCCTGGTGTTTGACTTTATTTAATTAAGTAAAAAATAAACAAGTTTCAACCCAGCTTTCTCCTGAGCTGACTCAGAGAGATGCTCCAACTCCTATTGTATCTTGGCCTAGAGATAATACAACTCACCTACAAACATAACTTAGCAAAAACAATTCTGCATTTTTAAAAAATTGTTTGTATTGCAATAAAGTGTAGCGGCCCCAGTCAGCGATCAGGTCCCCATTGTGCCAGGTACTCTACATGCTTACAATGGGGGGGGGGGAAGTGATGCCTCCTGCAAGGACCGCAGCGTTCTAGAAATGACATTAGTGTGACACAGCAGAAGAGCTCTGTATTCTTAGAACCTGTTACGCTGTGCTATGATCAAATCTAGGTGTTCTTTGAAGACTGTTCTATGAACTGTTGGGAAGGTGTATCTGTCACAGGCAACTTGTACATTGGAAGTCACTAGAAATTATTCTTTAGAATTTTTAGGGTGCACTAGAAGAAGAGATGTTTCTAATTTGCATCATGGAGTGTTTTGCATCTCTTTAAAGGCTCTGGGGTAAATAGACTGAACAGTACGGTTTGGCCTAGTGCTATTGTTACTATTATTCCCCTTTTTAACCGTGCATTCCAAAGTCAATCAGGGCAGACTGTTCCAGCATTATTGTTGTGCATATATAATTTTAATATGTAAACTATTAAGGCACCAGAACTGAGTTTATGTTTAATAATGGAAAATAACATTCCATACATTATAATTTTGCACTGAATAGAGCCCAATATATCTATTTTCATTTGATAATTATCAAATGAAAATGGATATATTGGGCTCTATTCAGTACAAAATTTCTGCCGTCTTCTACCATGGGAAAACTATGGGAAATCAATATTTGGCTTTCACACCTTGCCTTGTAATTGACCGAAGTGTTGGACCTGGCCACAGAACCTTCTTGCTGGATTTACTTAGAATCCTAGATATTATTAATGGGAAAAGACCTTCTAGGATCAAGTCCATCTCTCTGTCAATGTAGGATTATTAATCATTGATCATTTATCAGTGCTTTTTCTAGTCCAATATCTCAAACTTCAGGCTTCCCTTAGGAGAATGTTCCTAATGTGGGAACACTGGCAAGTAGTACTGTCAAATTACAGATCTCACCTGCTTAGTGCAAGATTGCTGACAGGTTGCCTCTTTACATGAGTGGCTCTAAGCATGCTCCATTAATCAATTGCAGGCCATTTTTCTCATAAAACAGGTCTTATACATCCTGTAGTAATGGAATCTGTGCTTTTTGGTAACTCACTGACAAAAAAAATTGTTTTCTACAGTCTAAACTTTTATTTTTTTATTTTCAAGTCTTCATGATCATGAAGATCATTCATATTTTCTAATTAAATATAAAGTAATGCCATGTGGTCTTCGTGAAGCTGCAGATCACCTGAAACAATGGCCCTGATAGCAGACCTGCCCTGTGTATCTGTGTGTTATCTCTGAAACCTATGGAAAATTATTAAAATAACTTAGCTTGTTAGCTCAACCATCTAGCTAATGTTCTTATCTCACAAGTCCAAACTACCTCTCTGGCTGCTAAAACACGCAACTGTCCCCTATCCAGCTTCCAAAACCTCCAGCTTGCCCCTTACAATTTCTGCAATGCAGTTATGCTTTATCATTTAAAAAAATATCTGCAGCATATTACAAACTGGCAATATTGGGACTGCCAGAAATACAGTATGTCCAATTTTGTATAACATGGTGCTATTCATTTTAATATGTCACTTTAAAAAAAAAAAACTCCATAGATTTATTTAAACAAAGCTGCTCCAGTACTTCTAGGTTTCTACGGAGGTATTCTACAGAATTTGGGTCTTTGCTGAAGAATTTAGGTTTAGTTGCCCATGGATCCCATAAGGAATTGAGTACAGGAAAGTGTTTGCTAGGAACCCTAGTAAGAGAAACACTACTGGATATATTGTACATTCAGAATTAGTCTTTAGCAGTAGCTGGAGCAAGTGAGCCCTGCAGAGGCTGTACATTTGCCGAATAAAATTCTTTTAAGCAATGGGCACTGTCGACAAAGTGACACTGAATTCAAATACAAGATATACACTGTGTTTTTCTCTAAGTATAAGGATAGCTTTCCAGGGGAAACACTGACCTTTTCAGGATGAAAAAAGCAGGACTAAGACCAGTTTAGTAATGTAAATGCAAAATAAACTAGCAATTTGATGCTTCCTTGTTTTGTGAGCCATAGGTGGAAATGGTCAAGGATGACAGAGAAATTACCTATTTCCTAAAATAATCTCAAGTGTTTTTTTGCCATTGAAGGCCCTTAGTCTCTGCTACTTCTCCCTGTCGACCCTACTAAAATCTTTATATCAAAAGGCTGTAAAGAATCTTTATATCAGAATAAATGTTTATTATTATTATTTGCATTACAATAGTGCCTTGAGGTTCCAACCAAGATCAGGGTCTTATATGAACACGTAGTAAGAGATGGTGCCTGACCCAAGGAACTTTGTCTAAAGAGACTGGGAGGGAAGCAGAGACACAGATAAGAGCAGTTACTTGCCCAAGATTTGTGGTACAGCCATAAATAAAACCTTCATCTTATGAAACTGAGCCCTGTGCCTTACCCACTAGTCCATGCTGCTATGACTGAGGAAAGAAGGTTCTGCCAGCTTTTGGGAAATTATTGGTTCTAGTACTAATATCTGGTTACAAGCACATGTGAGTGTTCAGAGAGAGGAGTAAAGAAGAGACGAATCTGGGACTAACATCAAATCACGCTACAAACTTATGCCTATGCGTAAGGCTGATGAATAATGAATTCTATGCTGGTATGTACGCTTTATATAAGACTGAGTGAGGGTTGTAATTCTTCTTGTGTACGGGCTCAGGAAAGTCACTCTTGGGAGGAATGTTTGCATTTTTAGGCTTATCTCTATTTTTAAACCGTCAATAAATTAGTTGCAAAAAAGCATCCAAAGAAGTGCTAAAAAGCTAGTAAAGAGGAGCACACATGACTAAAGGAGGCAGTTTGTTAGAATTTAACATAGACAGCTGAGAAAGTAATTAAAGGAAGGGGTGTAAATGTTTTAATGTGAAGGATGCCGTGATACCACCAGAGAGGGGGAGGAATTACTTAAGCTGTGTGTGGAATAATAAGGTGGAAGGGCTGCAAGCTAGAAAAGAGGGAATTTAAATCAGAGTTCAAGAAATATTATTGAATATATTAGACAATGGTACAACTTGCCAAAGGAAGCTCATGGAGGTACCATTACTAGAGGCAGTCAACAATAGATTCATAGATTCTAGGACTGGAAGGGACCTCGAGAGGTCATCAAGTCCAGTCCCCTGCCCGCATGGCAGGACCAAATACTGTCTAGACCATCCCTGATAGACATTTATCTAACCTACTCTTAAATATCTACAGAGATGGAGATTCCACAACCTCCCTAGGCAATTTATTCCAGTGTTTAACCACCCTGACAGTTAGGAACTTTTTCCTAATGTCCAATCTAGACCTCCCTTGCTGCAGTTTAAGCCCATTGCTTCTTGTTCTATCCTTGGAGGCTAAGGTGAACAAGTTTTCTCCCTCCTCCTTATGACACCCTTTTAGATACCTGAAAACTGCTATCATGTCCCCTCTCAGTCTTCTCTTTTCCAAACTAAACAAACCCAATTCTTTCAGCCTTCCTTCATAGGTCATGTTCTCAAGACCTTTAATCATTCTTGTTGCTCTTCTCTGGACCCTTTCCAATTTCTCCACATCTTTCTTGAAATGCGGTGCCCAGAACTGGACACAATACTCCAGCTGAGGCCTAACCAGAGCAGAGTAGAGCGGAAGAATGACTTCTCGTGTCTTGCTCACAACACACCTGTTAATACATCCCAGAATCATGTTTGCTTTTTTTGCAACAGCATCACACTGTTGACTCATATTTAGCTTGTGGTCCACTATAACCCCTAGATTCCTTTCTGCCGTACTCCTTCCTAGACAGTCTCTTCCCATTCTGTATGTGTGAAACTGATTTTTTCTTCCTAAGTGGAGCACTTTGCATTTGTCTTTGTTAAACTTCATCCTGTTTAACTCAGACCATTTCTCCAATTTGTCCAGATCATTTTGAATTATGACCCTGTCCTCCAAAGCAGTTGCAATCCCTCCCAGTTTGGTATCATCCGCAAACTTAATAAGCGTACTTTCTATGCCAATATCTAAGTCGTTAATGAAGATATTGAACAGAGCCGGTCCCAAAACAGACCCCTGCGGAACCCCACTCGTTATGCCTTTCCAGCAGGATTGGGAACCATTAATAACAACTCTCTGAGTACGGTTATCCAGCCAGTTATGCACCCACCTTATAGTAGCCCCATCTAAATTGTATTTGCCTAGTTTATCGATAAGAATACCATGCAAGACCGTATCAAATGCCTTACTAAAGTCTAGGTATACCACATCCACAGCTTCTCCCTTATCCACAAGACTCGTTATCCTATCGAAGAAAGCTATCAGATTGGTTTGACATGATTTGTTCTTTACAAATCCATGCTGGCTGTTCCCTATCACCTTACCACCTTCCAAGTGTTTGCAGATGATTTCCTTAATTACTTGCTCCATTATCTTCCCTGGCACAGAAGTTAAACTAACTGGTCTGTAGTTTCCTGGGTTGTTTTTATTTCCCTTTTTATAGATGGGCACTATATTTGCCCTTTTCCAGTCTTCTGGAATCTCTCCCGTCTCCCATGATTTTCCAAAGATAATAGCTAGAGGCTCAGATACCTCCTCTATAGCTCCTTGAGTATTCTAGGATGCATTTCATCAGGCCCTGGTGACTTGCAGGCATCTAACTTTTCTAAGTAAGTGATTTTTAACTTGTACTTTTTTTATTTTATCTGCTAAACCTACCCCCTTCCCATTAGCATTCACTATGTTAGGCATTCCTTCAGACTTCTCGGTGAAGACCGAAACAAAGAAGTCATTAAGCATCTCTGTCATTTCCAAGTTTCCTGTTACTGTTTCTCCCTCTTCACTAAGCAGTGGGCCTACCCTGTCTTTGGTCTTCCTCTTGCTTCTAATGTATTGATAAAAAGTCTTCTTGTTTCCCTTTATTCCTGTAGCTAGTTTGAGCTCATTTTGTGCCTTTGCCTTTCTAATCTTGCCCCTGCATTCCTGTGGTGTTTGCCTATATTCATCCTTTGTAATCTGTCCTAGTTTCCATTTTTTATATGACTCCTTTTTATTTTTTAGATCATGCAAGATCTCGTGGTTAAGCCAAGGTGGTCTTTTGCCACATTTTCTATCTTTCCTAACCAGCGGAATAGCTTGCTTTTGGGCCCTTAATAGTGTCCCTTTGAAAAACTGCCAACTCTCCTCAGTTGTTTTTCCCCTCAGTCTTGATTCCCATGGGACCTTACCTATCAGCTCTCTGAGCTTACCAAAATCCGCCTTCCTGAAATCCATTGTCTCTATTTTGCTGTTCTCCCTTCTACCCTTCCTTAGAATTGCAAACTCTGTGATTTCATGATCACTTTCACCCAAGCTGCCTTCTACTTTCAAATTCTCAACGAGTTCCTCCCTATTTGTTAAAATCAAGTCTAGAACAGCTTCCCCCCTAGTAGCTTTTTCAACCTTCTGAAATAAAAAGTTGTCTGCAATGCAGTCCAAGAATTTGTTGGATAGTCTGTGCCCCACTGTGTTATTTTCCCAACATATATCTGGATAGTTGAAGTCCCCCATCACCACCAAATCTTGGGCTTTGGATGATTTTGTTAGTTGTTTAAAAAAAGCCTCATCCACCTCTTCCACCTGGTTAGGTGGCCTGTAGTAGACTCCTAGCATGACATCACCCTTGTTTTTTACCCCTTTTAGCCTAACCCAGAGACTCTCAACACTTCCATCTCCTATGTCCATCTCTACCTCAGTCCAAGTGTGTACATTTTTAATATATAAGGCAACACCTCCTCCCTTTTTCCCCGTCTGTCCTTCCTGAGCAAGCTGTATCCATCCACGCCAACATTCCAGTCATGTGTATTATCCCACCAAGTTTCAGTGATGCCAACAATGTCATAGTTGTATTTATTTATTAGCACTTCCAGTTCTTCCTGCTTATTACCCATACTTCTCGCATTTGTATATAGGCATCTAAGATACTGGTTTGATCTTTCCTCCCAGTTTTGTCCTGACCCTCCTTTCTCTCTGCCAATATAGCCCACACTCCCTCTCATTTCCGACCCATCTCCCAGGTCTCCATGTTCCCCACTTACCTGCGGGCTTTGCTCACCTGTCCCCGTCGAACCTAGTTTAAAGCCCTCCTCACTAGGTTAGCCAGTCTGTGTCCAAATAGGGTCTTTCCCCTCCTCGAAAGGTGAACACCATCTCTGCCTAGCAGTCCTTCCTCAAATAGCATCCTGTGGTCTAGGAAGCCAAAGCCCTCCTGGCGACACCATCTTCGCAGCCAGGCATTCACCTCCATGATGCATCTGTCTCTGCCCGGGCCCCTACCTTTGACAGGAAGAATCGAAGAGAATACCACCTGCGCTCCAAACTCCTTCACCCGTACTCCCAGAGCCCTGTAGTCACTCTTGATCCGCTCAGTGTCACACCACGCAGTATCATTTGTGCCCACATGGATGAGTAGCATGGGGTAGTAGTCAGAGGGCTGGATAATCCTCGACAATGCCTCTGTAACGTCTCGGATACGGGCTCCCGGCAGGCAGCATACCTCCCGAGATGAAATGTCAGGGCGACAGATGGGCGCCTCCGTCCCCCTCAGCAGAGAGTCTCCGACCACCACTACCCTACGTTTCCTATTCGCAGTGGTGGCAGCAGACCTCCCAGCCTTAGGGGTACGAGGCTTCTCCTCCTTTACTGTAGGGGGTGATGCCTTCTTTCCTGTATCAAGAAGAGCATAACGGTTACCTATTACCACAGCAGGAGGGTTCGGAGCAGGGGTGGAGCACTGCCTGCTGCCAGAAGTAACCAGCTGCCAGTGTCCACCCTGAGCCATCTCCTCCTCCACCAGTGGTGTATCAGCAGTCCTGTGTACTGGGACAGCTATCTCAGCTGTCTCCATATGGACACTGTCCAGGAATTGCTCGTGGATTCGGATGCTTCTCAACCTAGCCACCTCCTCCTGTAGCTCTCCCACCTGCTGCCTGAGAGATTCCACCAGCAGGCACCTTTCACATTGGATGGTCCCCCCAGCCTGGATATCACTAAGTGGAAATTGCAAGTTACAGTCCCTGCAAAACCACACCAGGATCTGGGTAGAAGCATCCATGCTCAGGCGCTCTGTCTGGCTACAGGCACAGGTGGAGGAGACAGAAGCAGTGCTGGCACAGGTGTTGCGGGTCTTCCTAACCATCGTAAGCCTCCCTCTGTCAAACTCCCGTCTGCAGCCCCCTGTCTGCTGAAAGGGTTGTTTAAGCAAGAAGTTTTAGGTTTTAAGGGGAATAAAGGCAAAACAGATAGAACCGGCAAGGGACCCTCGCCCCTTCCCACTCCCCTTCCCAACTCCCTTGCGAAACTCCCTGTTAGCAGCCCCTGTTCGCAAAAGCTCCCTGGTCACTTGTGCGCTGCTTTATAAAGCCCTGGCCTGTATGAATGCCCCGCCCACTGATTAAGGCTCAGCCAATTACCAGAGGCTTCTAGCTTTCAAACCTTCCTTTGAAGCTCACAGCTTCCAACTGCCAGCCACAGCACACAGTCCTTCAAACAACCAACCAAACAAACAGACTGACCAACACAAGCTCAGCACACAGCAAGTAACCCCCAAACACAAACAAACACACACTACAGACAGTCACTTACTGAATAGATGCAATCCACACAGTCCATCCCACTCCTATTGAAGTCAATGAAAAAGTTGCCACTGATCTCAGAAGCAGGGTTGTGCAATTATGCATTTAAGGACAAATCTTGCCCCTGCTCTGTAGATGTGCTGAGTCTCCTGGCAATAGAGCATGGTTCTACTGTGCAAGGGGGGATGGGATTTGAGGGAGTGGAATTCACAGGGCCTATGCAGTTCTGCGTGGCCTGAGACTCAGCTCTGTATCAAATCTCTGTGGGCCAGAGCACAACAAGCAGGACTTGGGGAAATGTGGTGTCAGAGGATCCTCACTGCCCCACAGCAGAGGGGAATGCATTAGGGCTTAGCATTAGGCGCCTGCTGCGATAATGCCTACTTCTCTCCCTCTGCCCTCACCACCACGTTTTCATGGAGATACTCTGGGCACAGCCTGAATACAGGGTAAATTATACATAGGACAATTCTGCCTTACTGTAGCGGGAGTGAGAGACGAGATGACCTAGAAAATGCTTTCCAACCCTCTCATTTGAATTCTGAGGCTGAACAAGAATATTTTGATAGGAATCCATGTATATTCATATCTCATAATCTGTCTGGAATCCAATTTACACACTTTTAGTAGCTAATAATCAGCTAATCAGGAACTGAACTGTGGTTCTATTATTCTTGTGCCTTCATTCATAAATTAGTCTGGCAGAAAAATGGGAAGGTCATAGCTTAGTGCTGCACACAACTGATACCAAACTCACAATGTTAGTCATAAATCATTCTCAACATGATGAGGCCTATAACTTTAATGTTACCATCTATAGACGAATGTAGAAGTCTGCAAATGTGGACAAGAAGCAGGGGGCACCTATGCTAATTGGCTGGCTGCCTGCACACATTTCTAGGTTTTCGTAGTAAGGAGATTGTCCCTTCCAGCCCTTCATTTCCATGCTATAAAATTTAAAATCTTCTAGTCCCCAGGAATCTTCTGCTGGTGTAGGGTTCAGATGTCTGAGCAGGTCTTGAAGAATAAGGATTCCAGGACAGCTTTCTTTCATCTGTCCTTTTACTACATTGCCAACATAAACTAAATCAACACAAGCCAGCTGTAAACCAATTTGAGTGCCCACATGAGGGGTTTCCATTGGTTTAAATAGATTTTTTTTTAAATGTTAGTTAAGCTAGTGCAACTCTGAGATATAGACAAGGGTTCAGAATAACTTTTAGTATCTGTTTTGTTTTAATAATGGGTTGGTGCATGTCAAGAGAGTTCTGTAATGGTTTGTAGGAATGGTGACCCATCAGGGGCTTCATGAGTATGAATGGAAAGACCTTATGAAGCTTGAACAGTACTTGATCAAGAGAAATTCTAAAATACTGCTGATGTCTCATGTCTATTTAGAGGTGCTGTACCTCAGAGAAAGATAGAAGACTGGTGGACAATTCATAATTACAGTGTCAATTACAGAGGCTGGAATTCATTGCTTCAAAGATTAGAGGAAACACAAGCAATGGAACACACTGATTGGTGGGATCTCTGATCCCTGGAACAAAACCTTTATTGCGAAAGGATGAAGTGTATGCATATTGGTAATCTGAGTGATGGCTTCTGCTGACGTTTGATATTTAAAGTAACTCTGATGAGTGTGCAAGTGACTGAAGGCCTTGCATTCTTGGTATAACTGACACCCAAGGACAAGAAGTGTGTGTCTAGTGGGCTGGCCATAATACTTAGCCTATATATAGTCAGTATATTTGCATAGTTTGTTCGCCAATATCTCATTTGTTCATCAAAATAAACAGTACTGGATTCACTGACAATTCCTAACATATTTAATACATTTAGGGGTATTTTGGGGTTGGGGAGTGCTGATCTCTCTAAATCACGAGATGATTAATATAGAGCTTTTGAGCTAAAGGTGAGCGAGACACTATATGTTACAAGTTACTGTGAGCTTTCCTGGGAACTAATGTCAGGGATATCTCATCAAGGATTGCTCTTGCTCAGCATATTCAAAGAATGTGTAATTGGATCTCACGTAAGTGAAAAATTATCACGACACTCTAAAAGGGATATAATTGCATTTTATTACTCATTTGGGCAGCATGAAGCAAGACTTCTGATGTTTTGACCTCCTGGTCTTGGTAAGAGATACCCTTTAGTTTAATAAAATGTAATTATATTCTATTCAAGTCATATTGAAAAGTCATTACTAGAATGGTGTGGAGAAAGGTAATCCCGTTTTGTGGAGGATTTTGATATTTAAAAATTTGGTTTCATTCTGATTTGGAACAAAAAAAACCAAAAATTCCTTTGAAATTCTCTGCAAAAGGAAATAGAGCCCTGGTCCCAGGGCAGTCCATGTGCTGGACCCTGGGATCTCCGACTCTGAGGCAGTGAGCCAGGTGGGTCTGCCAAGAAGCCAGGTGGAAGGGCTGGCAGGAAACCAAGCAGTGTTCTATTGAACCCCAGCCTCGCTTTTGGAGGAACTTTATTGAAATCAAACAATCTCTGCAGAACTTTTTTTTTTTTTAATCAAAATCTAAAGTCAGGATTTTCTCGACCAGCTGTAGTCAATACCCATTGAAGTTTGCTGCTCATTACCTTTGCCTGCTGAGCTAATTAGAATTTACCCCTGCTTGAAACAGGCAAATTTCACATTGTTCAATTGGTGCAAACTGACTAGTCCTTGGGCGCTCGTAGGTATCAACACTGGTGCAACTACAGTAGAACCTCAGAGTTATGAACACCAGAGTGTTTACCAAATACTGAATGGGGGCTACTCCAAATTGCAGATAAGGCCCCATACATATACAATTTTGGATAGTGGAGTTGGTGTGGGTGTATGTGGGAGGGACCTAAGGTTCTGCCATGTAGCATCTCCAGATTTCCTTTTTTGAAGCCTATATATTTTACCAACTGTGGATGAGGTTCTTTTTTTTTTTTTTTTTTTTAAAGAGAGAGAAACTCTCAGCATGACCATCTCCCACCAGCATTAAACACACTATCCCATTAATCTACTTCACCTGCATTGGCTGCATACCAGACAACCTAACCCTTAGCTGGCAATACACCAGCCACTATTGCACTACCATGTTGGCTCAGTCAAAAGCATTTTTATTAGTAACTAATTTACTGTACAACATAAGCAGAAGAATGAGATTTCAAAAACAATACAAATCTTCAAAGATTTATAATCTACAAGAGGCAGCAAAATATGCTTTTGTACATAAACTCTGAATACAGAGAGATTGAGCTTGCCTCAAGATCTACAAATAATCCAGGAGGTCCTGTAGGATCAGGATTTTTTCAGATCTGGATTTGCTAAGTGAACAATGGCATTTAAAGGCAGTTGACTTTTATCTTATTAAAACGAAAAACATATGTGTCGCTTCTCGCAGGTCTTCTGGTAGAGTTAGGAAGTGTTATTGGCAGGAATTTGCTATGGGGTGATATCAAGTTTTCAAACATTGCTTTTGAATATTTTGGGCACACGAAAGATAAGTAACTCTTACAGATAAGAGGATAAAACATAACACAGAAATGGCGTGATCTTAAGCAAAGAAAAATTTAGGCCGAATAGAGAGAACTTCCTAAATGTGAATCAGCTGCTTTCAGTCTTTGCGTGAGTGTATAAAGCAGAGAGGGAACAAAGAGTCTTCTCTGATGGGCCTGGTAAAAACTGCAGTCCTTACTCTCCTAAGTAGGGCTAGTACAAAAATATTAATCATTCGTCTTTTGAAGTGTCTCCTTTCCAGGATCCTAACCCTCTTTTCCATTTCTCCTCCCCACCCCGATGGGCATATCCACCAGCACAGTTAGTCAGTAGTATGGAGGGGAGTGTATATTGTAACCCCTCAAGGGGTGTAGCATTGGGCATACTTCCTCCCATATGCTTTGTTGCTCCAGGAGGCACTGTTGTACCTGCCTGGGTTGCAATAGCTCCTGTATCTCATGTTGTGAGCTGCTGCACCACCCACACATTGGGCCAATGCCTCAAAAAACAACGGAGTCAATTTTTGTACATTAGATAGCTGAGCAGTGCTGTTGCTTGGCCATTAGAAAGTAGACTTGACAAAGATGTTGAGAATGCAAAGACCATTGCTCTGTTCCCAGGGGGATGAACCAGAAGTCTAAGTTTCAAAAGGTGTATAAGCAGTGTAGCTTAATTTCTCAGCAGCTAGACTAGATTCAGCCAGGGCTAGATATCTTCAGTCCCAACAAAGTAGTGTTTGTTTGGGGGTGGGGAGGGAAGGGGAGGAGTGAGAGAGAGAAATAATTCCTACCCCGTAACTGTGGAATGCCACTACTTTGGACTCTGATCACTTCTAGGAATATATCCCCAAGTAGACAATGATTATTCTTATTATTATTATTATTATTATTATTAATAATAATATAATAATTAATAACATTTGTATTACTGTAGTGTCTAGTCATGGAGCAGGACCACGCTGTGCTAGGTGCTGTACAAACACAGAATAAAAAGATGGTCCCTGCCCCCCAAGGCATTTACGATCTAAATATGAAATTCCAGGAGCCTCAGTAGTTCAGCATTTTCAGATAGGAGCTTTTATTAATGTATTTTCCTAATGACCACCACAGTTGTATATGAATGCTGTAGGAGGAGAATATGGGCTTATCTGAACTTGTCTGTTTTAGGTTACATCTAAAATCAATATACTTTCAGTAAAATAAAACTTCATTTGTATGCTCTGCATACCTTCTCTTCCTGCACCCCCAGTCTCCAGCTCCACACACAATAATAATATTAATAATACAACAAACTCTATACCCTTGTCTCTGCCTCAGGTGAATCTGTTACTTAGATTTTCAGGATTCATAGGGCTCCTCAGTGAAGTAATTTAATTCCCATATCCCGATAATTTATTTAGCTTTGGAAAGTCTTGAGTTGATGTCCCGTTTTACTGGAAATTGTTGGAAGGAAAAAGAGAGATGTGAAAGTAATAATATGACTAAATATGAACATATATAGCTAGGAACAAAGAACATAAGCCGGAATTTCAAGATGGAGTACTTTATCCTGGGAAACAGTGACTTTGAAAAAGGTTTGGGGGTTGTGGAGGATAATCAACTGGACATGAACTCCCAGTGCAATGCTATGGCCAAAAGAGCTAATAAGAACGTAAGAGCGGCCATACTGGGTCAGACCAATGGTCCATCTAGCCCAGTATCCTGTCTTCTGACATTGGCTGGTGCCAGATGCTTCAGAGGGAATGAATGATACAGGGCAATTTATTGAGTGATCCATCCATCCATCCCCTGTTGTCCAGTCCCAGCTTCTGGCAGTCAGAGGTTTAGGGAGACCCAGAGCACAGGGTTGTGTACCTGAGCATTTGGCTAATAGCCATTGATAACTTCATGGAGCGTAGGTTTATCTATTTTTTTAACCATGTTATGCTTTTGGCTTTGATAGCATCCCCTGGCAATGAGTTCCACAGGCTGACTGTGTTGTGTGAAGAAGTACTTTCTTATGTTTGTTTTAAACCTGCTGCCTATTAATTTCATTGGGTGACCTCTAGTTCTAGTGTTATGTGACGGGGTAAATAAATATCTCCCCATTCATTTTCTCCACCCTTCATGATTTTATAGACCTCTATCATATCCCCCCCCCCTTAGTTGTCTCTTTTCTAAACTCCAACAGTCCCAGACTTTGTAATCTCTCCTCATATGGAAGCTGTTTCATACCCCTGATCATTTTTGTTGCCCTTCTCTGTACCTTTTCCAATTCTAATGCATCTTTTTTGAGGTGGGGCAATCAGAACTGAATGCAATACTCAAGGTTTGGGCATACCATGAATTTATATACTAGCATTATATTTTCTGTCTTATTATCTATCTCTTTCCTAATGGTTCCTAAAATTCTGTTAGCTTTTTGACTGCAGCTGCACATTGGGCAGATGTTTTCAGAGAACTATCCACAATGATTCTGTGACAGAATACTCCCTTCATGCCATTGTAATAACCTTTGTACAAAGTATGCCTTGTAAGATATCATTTGAAAACTCATAATTTGCTGGTCCATATTGTCCTGATAAAATATAAGTAGCAACATTGTATGTGAAGCTATAAGATTCCCCTGTATGATGTTATTAACACATGTTCCAAGACCCACCACCCTGCCCAAGCAGAAGTGGAATCTGTGCGTGCCTTAATTTGCATTTAACCCATAAACAGAGTTGTCAAGCAGGAAGGAAAAATAAAGGAATTTCAAACAGGTGAACAAAACCAGTAGGGAACATCCTTCCACATAGATTCTTTGTCTCCTGGTTCTCAGCTGGAAATGTTTGTTTGAAGGGGGCACTGAAACTATTAAAAGGAGGGACAAACACCCCCAAGGGACCCTTCTTCTCTTTCCCTGCCCATTGCATTCTCTGCACCTGAGAAGATGAGAGGAAACAGTCATTAGATTCTGCGGGAGTGGTTCTGACCTGAACAGTCAGTAATCTGCTGGAGCATGTGGTGAGAAAGTTTGCTTTGCAACTAAGTACATACCTGCAAGTGTTTTATCTTTATTTTTCTTGTAACTATTTCTGACTCTTACGCAGCATTACTTATATTCAATTAAAATCTCTTTGTAGTTAAAAAACTTGTTTTACTGTTTCTTCTAATCCAGTGTGTTTGAGTTGAAGTGTCTCAGTATCTGTTTAAGGTAATGACATGGCATATTATTCCCTTAAAGGAATAACAGACTTAATATATTTCCACTGTCCAAGAGAGGGTGGGGCAGTACAGGACATGCATTTCTGGGAGAAGATCTGGGACTGGGAGTATGCTGCGGTCACCCTTGGTATAACCAAGGCTGGTGAAAGCCAGGGTATAGTTGGCAGGCTGCAGTTATACACAGACACTCAGGATGTGGCTGCATGCTGGAAGTCTGCTTTGTAACTCCTAGGTGTTAACTAAGGCCTGGCTTGACAAAGCCCTGGCTGTGATGATTTAGTTGGGGTTGGTCCTGCTTTGAGCAGGGGGTTGGACTAGATGACCTCCTGACGTCTCTTCCAACCCTAATCTTCTATGATTCTATGATACTACAGCAAGGCATTGTAAGGCACTCAAGGTTGCAGGGCAGGGGTGACACAGCCCTCCACTAGTCTGGATTGTGTCCCAGTATGTCACATACTCAAAGATCTTCCTTGAGTGGTAACAGTTAACGTAGAGCCCATCATTTTATATGCATGCAATCCTGGGATGCATAAACAGGAAAATTTCAATCAGGAGTACAGAGGTCATTTTACCTCTGTATTTGGCACTGGTATCGCCGCTGCTGGAATACTGTGTCCAGTTCTGGTATTCACAATTCAAGAAGGATGTTGATAAATTGGAGAAGGTTCAGAGAAGAGCCATGAGAATGATTAAATTAAAAAAACATGTCTTATAGTATTAGACGCTTTTAGCTCAACAAAGAGAAGATTAAGTCTGTAAGTACCTACCTAGAGAACAAATATTTGATTATGGTCTTTTCAATCTAGAAGAGAAAGGTATAACATGATCCAGTGACTGCAAGTTGATACTAGAAAAATTCATACTGGAAATAAGACATACATTTTTAACAGTGAGAGTTGTTAGCCATGGGAACGATTTACTAAGCATTGTGGTGGATTCTCCATCACTGACAACTTTTAATTCAAGATTGGATGTTTTTCTAAAAGATCTGCTCTAGGAATTATTTTGGGAATGTTCGATGACCTGTGTTGTACAGGAGGTCCTAGTAAATGGTAAACAGTGATCACTTCTGGCCTTGGAATCTATGACTCTATGAAAATATCAGCCATACCATTCTTAGAATAACCAATTATTTGAAATGCTGGGAAGCCCTATGTGGCTGAGCTGTGTAGGGAATTAAGCACCAGAGATCTGAGTACATTTTGGTGTTGAGCCATCAGGTGTGATCATTGGTCTGGCTGGATGACCCCACATTTTTTACTGACTGCTGCCCAGCTGCTCCTCTCAACCACAAACTAGCAATGCTAACAATAAATCTGGATTAAGAAAAGGCACAATCCAGAACTGTCATTACAGGCTACTTAGGCCTGTAAAGCCCCAAATATCCTATTCTGTTGTGCAGACCCTGAAATGCTGAAGCTGTGCCTGTTTCGGAATTGGTAACCTTGGATGACTGTATTCTGGCACAGACCAATGTGGAGAATACAGGGCTAATAATATGAGACCCAGACTATTCTACCCATTGAAACAACCTCTGCTACTTAGATAACAGTGCTGTGTGTTCAGTTGCTTAAGGAGACCCTTGGGAGACTTGACATCTGACTACACAGTAGTTCTGCATATACCACAAGTCTTTCTGCAGTCTGTGTGCTCGCTGGTTGTGTTTGTCACACACCATATAGGAAGCTATACCCCACAAGCAAACAATCAACCAAAATTTTATTTCCAGTCAAAATGACTGTGTGGAATAATGTTTTACTCTGCTGCTTATCCTATCGACTAACAGATCTTCATGGTTTGTGATGTGGATACCACTTTACTTCCTCCTTCTATCAACAAACATTAAAAATTTGGTAGGGCTTCAAAGCCACAACCCACCTGCCAAAATCAGGGTCATGGGCATGCTATTCAGCCTGAAACAATAGTGTGCTATTGGCAGAAAAAACATTACCAAAGAATGTTAAACATATTTTATGGTGATTGACTTAGTACTCATTGATTTATGTGAATGAATGCCAAGCATACAGGAGTGGGGATAGCAAACAGGAAATCAGTAATAATAAAAACATTCTCTTGTTGTAGTCCTCGTCCTCCTAGCCTCCCGTACAGTATCTTTAGTCAAGATCGGACATGCCACAGCCATGTTGCTCTTATACACAGTGTGCCAGCAGCTATTTTTTTCAGCATTTTCTGGCTCTCCCACCATTCTTATACAGACTAAGTGTTAATCTTTCTTTGGCCTTGTCTTCTGAAGCCTCTACAAAGGGACAGCATAAGCCAGCAACCATTCCAGCTTCTCTCTGATTAAAAGGACATGTTTTGCTTTGCCTGTACTAAAGAAGACAGAAGCCATCAGCAGCATTAAATATTCATTCACAGTTAAGCATGTGATTAACTTAGGTAGAAAATAATGTAACTTGCTCCTACTAGCCATAGATGGCTTTTTGCTTGGTGACCACTTTCAATGGTGTTCTCTAATTGGACTAGGTACACTTCAATGACCGATTATCTCCAGTACTGAAGTTGTTCTAAAGGAGCTGTCCTATTTTTAGCTAATTGTATAAAGTCATATGGGCAAAGGAAATGGTGTTCCCATTGGAGACATAACTATGCATTTCCAAACAGACTGTATACGGTTGACTACCACTTCATGGTATAATGTTAACACACTGAAATTTAACTCCATAATGGAACTGCTGTGTCCCTTACTGCCATTGGTAGCCACAGAGCTTGTGCTTATGTCTGTGGGTTGTATCTTCTGCAAATGGAAGAGGTGGAGAATGTAGATGACTTAACAGAAATGAGATGCCTCAGGATAATATCTCTCACTGAACTGTTTGGAAATAGGGAGTTTTCCACCAACTATGGACCAAGCAATATTTCTACATACATAATTTTCCTTGCAGAGTGTAGCGGCATGGTTACCCGCTCCTGCCCTGAGGGGTTTAAAACAGCCCTGGAGGAGGGCTGTGGCAGGGAAAAGCTAGGCTGATTAGGGAAGTAGCCACAGCTGTGCCATGCCCCAATCAGGCTCAGCTGGTCCCTATAAAAGGCTGTGAGCCAGAGGCCCAGGGATAGTCTCTCCCTGCATTCAGAGAGAGAAGGGCCTGGCTGCAGGAAGCTAGAGATAGAGTACCTGAGTGGAGCAGGGCTGGGGACAGGCTGAGGAGCTGGGGCGCTCCAGCCGGGAAAGCCCCAGGCTGCGGCCTAGCAGAAAGCCAAGGGGTACTAGGGGTTGCAGAGGGCAGTCCAGGGATAGGCCAAGGCAGCAGGTCCAAACCCAACCTTGCCAGTGATGAGTAGGCTAATACTGCAGTCTGCCCCAGGGCATGGGGCTAGTGACTGGCAGTAGCCTTTTACTGAGGCGAGGTGGGAATAGTGGGTGGGGGTTCCCTAGGGAGATGAGACCCTAAGACTGAGGGGTTCCTGCCAGGGGGCAGCACCCAGAGAAAGGGGCACTGGGGTCCTGGTAGGGACATGGGGCCAGAGGACAGGCGGATCACTGGCCTGCAGAGGGCGCTCCGGAGCTGGAATGAGCTAATTCCCGGAAGTCACCAGCAGGAGGCGCCGCAGGGGTGAGTCCGCTCCCCTACACAGAGACAGAACTGATTTTTGGGGTTCATATGTAGTGTTGATGTAGCTTTGTCAGCCCCAGGATATTAGAGAGACAGGCTGGGTGAGGTAATATCTTTATTGGGCCAACATGTATTGGAGTGAGAGACCAGTTTTTGAGCTACACAGAGCTCTTCAGGTCTGGGAAAGGTACTCAGGGTATCATAGCTAAGTACAAGTTCGAAGAGATAGTGTAGCAGAAGATAGTTGTAATAAGTCGTAAGTCCAGTGTCTTTATTAAGACCATGATTTTTGGTGTCTAGCAAAGTTATGAATTTAAGCTCCCAGGCTCATCTTTTGAAAGTGTTGTGCAGGTTTTCTTTGAAGATGAGGACTGATAGGTCAGCTATAAAGTGATTGCTCTGTGAAAAGTGCTCACCTACAGGTGAAAGGATGTTTTTGTCTATAATCATTTTCCTGTGTGAATCATTTGAGAGCTTAGTGATTGTCTGCTTTCACCCACATAGTTGTTGTTGGGGCATTTAGTGCTCTGGTTGAGGTACACCACATGTGATAGGCATGTGTAAGACCCCTGGATCTTGAATGATGTGGTGTGTGGGGGTATTGATTATTGGGGTAGCAGAGCTATGTCTGCAGGTTTTGCATCTGTTGTCCTGGCAGCATCTGGTGCTGCTTCGAGTTGGTGTGTCCTGGTCTGTGGGGAGCTTGCTTCTGATGATGAGCTTGGAGAGATTGGGGGGGTTGTTTGAAGTCCATAAGAAGTAGTTAAGGAAAAAATTCTTTCAGGATGGGGTTCCCATCGAGTATGTGTTGTAGTTGTTTGATGATACCATATGTCCTACACATGCCTATCACAACATATGGTGTTCCTCATTCAGTGCACTGAATTTCCCAATAACAACTATGTGAATGAAACCAATCACTACGCTCGCGAATGAACTCACACAGGAAAAAGATAAAAGACAAAAATACATGTCACCTGTGGGTGAGCATAGTTCAGCTATAGAGTGATTGCTTTGTGAACAATCGGTCCTCATCCTCAAAGGAAACCTGCACAACACTTTCAAAAGATGAGCTGGGAGCTTAAATTCATAACTTTATATCAAGACCATAATTTTTAGTGTGTAGTAAAGACATTACCTCACCTATCTTGTCTTTAGAGCTCATGATAGTTAATGTCTTTGCATTGCTCCTTATGGATATGCTACACAAACTATGGTAAAATGAAATGAACCTGCAGACTTCCATTCCTTGTGGGGTTTTGTTTTTAAATCACCAGGAAAACAGAGACTGTGCCATAGGTAGAGCTAGTTGAATTTTTTTTTTTTTTTTTACAAAAAATAGCTCTTTGTCTGAGCCCCTGAGGACGGAGAAATAAGTGACTCTACTACCCTTGGGGATCAAGAGCAACCCAGGAGGGGTCTGCAGTGGGAACCCACCAAAGGCTAGTTTTGCCGTGCCCATTAGATTTGACTCCAAGCTTGTGGCACCTGTGGCACCACAAGTTTATTTTACCACCTGTTCAGTGACACTGTGAAGGAGTCTTGGTGACAACTGTAAGCCTCAAAAACAGACCCCCTAAGTTCTCGTAGAGTTAGCCAAGCAGCCTTTCCATGTTGCTAGAAGAAGCTGATGCAGAGGTCAAGTCTGACCAACTCAATTAAATAATAGGAATTATACACCACTAAATTAATCACCTCTTGTGCCCAAATTACTGCTGCAAGGTCTTGTCAGCTTGGTTCCCATCAGTGGCATATATTGGAGATCTGTGCTGGAAGATGGTTCCACACTTGTAGGGTGTATTCTCATCTTGTTGTATGTTTCACTAGGCTTTCTTGTTGTTGTTAGTCTTACCACTTTGCCTCTCCATCCTTCAGTTGAAGTTCAATCTCCATTTCTCCATTGTTCTAGAGCAGCTCCTCCTTTTCTTCCTCCTGTCTTCTTAAAAAAACTCAACAGAACACAATAAACTTTACTTTATCACAATAAAACAATCTGTCCTAAAAGTCCAGTCTTTGACCAGTAGAACAGATGAAGTTCTTCTTGTAAAATTCCATGATGGGGTTTCACACTTTCTGAGTCTCCATGTGAAACTGGTCCAATGAATAACATTGAAAGCAACAGAATGTTATGTTATGATCAAAAATGTACATAATGTAAAGATCAAAAAGTATACTGTCAGGACAGGTTTAAGTCTTATAAAGAAGTTTAGCTTTATGAACTATAAATAAATTGTATGATAGAAACCACCTAGGCTATTTATTCAGCTGCCAGTATTCCTCAAGGAGAAAAATAAATGAGTCAACAGGCTTTCATGCTTGAATGCCATTCACAAAAAAATCACAGATGTGCAACCAAAGAGCTGAGGCACAACTGCAGTCCCATGAATAATAATATTGTACTTCTGTCTAAATTGCAGCCTGAAATATTTTTGAAATGTAACATGCCTTTCTAAAAGCCCCAAAATCTTTCCTTGCCTGTCTAAAATGAAGGAATTTAATGTCCTAGACACACACTATATTGTTTCCATAATACTGGAGGTGGAAATTGACAGAATAGATCTGAACACTTCCCTACAAATCTGAGGTGATCAAGAAAATCCCAAACTCTGTTCCTGCTTTAATCAAGGCATCCTTCCTAGTTAGGACATAGAATGGGGCATTCAAGGCTTTGCATAAACTTGTGATTAGATAATTAGTTTGAGAAGCTTGTATAATGACTAGCGTAGACAAAAGTGGAATCCAGTCTCTCATAGGATATGATTTCAGAAAATGGGAACCTTGCAAATGGGGGAGGAGGGATGGAGGAAAACTGGGAGTTCCCAAAACTAGTGCCTAAAATTGTAAGCTCTTTGGGGCAGAGGCTGTCTTTGTTCTGTGTTGGTCAAGTGCCTAGTACAATGAGATCCTGCATTTCTGGGGCTCCTAGATGCTACAACAATAAAAATAAGTAATAATAAACAAGCAAAGGGCATTAAACAAGAACTGTCCACTAAGAAAACAATGAAATGCCCAAAATAAAATAAAAAATGAATAAGCCATGGTGAAAAATCTGGAATGTTCTTTAGTAGTTAATAGAGAAAGTGTGTAATGGGCAATTTAAGATGACTTTACCAGGGAGGCAGCAAACAATGGGTTAGAACAAATACCCAGTTGGAAGGAGTTATGTTTAAAGCGATGGTGGGAGGGAAGACATAGGGAGACTGCCAGTCAGTTTTTGCTCGATGGGAATATATTTATATTTCTTAAAATAAATAATGTAGCCAATCAACTGCATGAAGAATTTGGGAAAGGGTCTGAAGTCTGGAAAACTGGCTCCCAGAAGGTCAGTAGGCAGTGTCAGTCTCTTTGGAACAACAGGTGAAAACTTTCCTGCCCAAAATAAATCTTATGAGCACACAAGCTAAGCTCTTGGATGTCTTTAAATAATATACATGGAAGCCGCAATTTAGCTGGTGAGGAAATAATACCCTTAGTCAAAGGTATACCACCAAAATGAGACAGTGGGAGCAGCCACCACTGTTCAAAGACTTTCATGTAATTTAGTAGTAGGTTGAATGCTTAGGGTTTGATCCTATTTCCACAGAGATTTATGGAAAACTGTATTTATCTCCAGGGTGCAGGATCATCAGTACAGCACTTAAAGGTTGTGTCTTGAGACCCTTTTTATACTTCCAATTAATATAGAGGGGTTGGGTTCCTTACTTTGTATTTTAATCTTCTGAATATCAGTTGGATCTCTAATTAAAATATTCAGTTCAGTATGATTAATTTTCTTAGCAGATGTTTCTGCTCAGGCATCAAGACTATTGGAAACCAATATGTTCTCTACACTAGCTATATTTCTCTGCAAAGACAATTCTGATCTAATTAGGGTGGGTATTAAAGGGATTTCCCATCCTAAGTATACTAATTTCCTCAACTGTTGTGTCTAACACATCTCTAAACGTAGAGTATCTTCAGTTACCAATGCTCCAGAGCTTAAATTCTTGTGGCCTTAAAAATCAGGGATCTAAGATACTTTATACAAGTTTCTAAATCTCATTTGGAACATCTGATTTTTGAAGGGACTTGAGGGCACTCAGCACCTCCTATGAGATGCTCAGCATCTTTCAGGAACAGGCCCTGGAAGCATTGTCGCAAGCAAATATGTAAAAATCGGCATTCTTGATTATTTGGTCACTTAAACTGTCACAGAATTGTCTTAATCTGAAAATTCCTGTGCAATATAACATCTGGAAACTATCATATTTCATAGCAGTGGTACCTACCAGACTTAGCGAGGGAAGCTCAGGACACCCAGGACACCATACCTTTTTTTTTTGATGGTAGCCCCGCTGGAAAGCAGTGGATATTCATGTAGCCAATCTTTTTTTAAAATGTGGCTTTAGAAGCAGTTGCTATGATGGACCTGGGCATCCCATAAAAGAGTCAAATTGGATTTAGCAAACTAGATAGAGGCTAAAAACCAAGAACTGCAGTAAAATTGGGGATTTAACAAGAGGTACTAAGTGGAATATGAAATTACCTCCATATGTTGAAGAAAACCACATGTCAAACAGAGGGAATGGCAGGATATCAAAGCGGTAACTTAAAATTTGTTGGGTTTGGCAACAGTAGAAATCAGTACAATAAACAGAAATACCATCACTGCTATCGATATTTGTCAGTCCTTTTGACCTAAAAAAATTTTTGTCAAAGTATGTTGGTACCTGGCATTAGATAATTCATTTTTATAGAAATTAAACTGAAGTACTGGATTTTTGAAGTTATAACTATTATATGAGAGGATGTATGTGGGTACTAAGTAAAAACAAATACATTATTAAATAAAGCAATGAGCTGCTAATGAAATTAAAGTGTGTGTGTATTACCTGGCGATATTACTCTGTATAAAAAAATCACACATTATTTATGAAATAACATGATTTGTTGCAAAACTAGTAGCTGGTTAGTTTTATTCAGCTCTTTCAAGTGCACTTTGTCCTCCACAATGTTTTGTTTTCTTCAAATATTGAACTGCCACAACAACAAACACGTTATCTGGAGTCATGGGTCTAATTATTTGCTATGCCATTATTTTATTGTATATTGAAACAAACATAATTCACTTTTATGGGAGACTTTACAACTGGCAGAACTTAAAGAAAATACCACCACAATATCTCAGCATTTATCTGAACAGCAAATGACTTCCTGTAATAATTACCATTTGGGTTTAGAGTGAAATCCTACATCTGAGCCAGATGACATCCAGTGGTGCTGGAACAACTTTTGTAGTGGGGGTGCTGAAGGTAGAAACCATGTTTTTGGGTGGTTGTTACTACTTCAAGCCAGGGG
This sequence comes from Emys orbicularis, assembly GCF_028017835.1. Lineage (NCBI taxonomy): Eukaryota > Metazoa > Chordata > Testudines > Emydidae > Emys > Emys orbicularis. The sequence goes on along the minus strand of NC_088683.1, from coordinate 70,312,108 downwards.
GTGCGGCAGCACCCCTCGCACCCGTAGTTCTAGCATCTATGATGACATCTGGCCTACAAGTTGCAATTACTGTGCTCATGTATAGCTAAAATCAACAGCTAGTTGGAAGATTGCATTCTGAGAGAGAACCTGTATTCTGGTTTGAGGAATGGCGGTCAACAATAGCGCATCTTTAAATTATAAATAATGAACTCCCAGCAATCAGTTCAGTATAGATTATTCTGTAGTAAATAGCCGCTACAGTAGAAAATGGGGAAGATGCTGCTTCAGTGGTAAAAGTTTCTGCTGTCTTCTAGCATTGTGTCAATTTTTTTGGGGGGGGGAAGGAGGGTAGGTGAGGAGGTTAATTTTAGATCTATCCCTGCAGATCAAGACCATCTGTACTATAACAGATTGTTCTTTGAGCGGTGAGAGTTGGAAAGCATCAGGAAGTTGATCCTGCTCCAGTGGAAGAGCATGGCAATTCTGCCATTTACTTCTACTAGAGCAGGACTTGATCCCACACTACTGGTCATGAATGGCTCAGTTACAAAAGGCCAGATCATGTAGGCCTTAGTCGTGCTGGTGAGCATTTATTCACAGGAGTGCAACTACTCCTGTTTAGTACTCACTGCTGCAACTGAGGGATCCAGCTCATTGTAACTGAGTAAGTGCTGACAAGAGCATAAAATGCCTTCCTAAGACCCAAGAAAATAGCAGCCATACCAAAATACTGGATCTGCTTGTTAAATAATGAAGTAGGGAAACGCACTGAATGGTAATTTAAAATACGGAGCAGTTGCATCCCAAAATGTATACATAGCCATTGTCCTGCAACAGAGGCAGAGCGTGTGTGTGTGTGTGTGTGTCTAAATCAGAGATCAAGAAATTGGAAGGGAACCCCCCCCCCCATTTGGTTAGAGAAAAGAAAGAGGCTATGAAAGAGGTCCAGTGGAATGGTGGGTTAGCTCAGTAGCATTTCATTTGAAAACATGGGTTCATGCATTTGGAAGTCTCTTCTCCACCTTGTCTGGATCACCAAATCCCCACATAATTTTTTTTCAGGCTTATCAGTATTCTTCTGAAGATGTTGTCCATCTATATTCAGAGGCATAGGCAGGGATGTGACTAGAAGCTTGGACTAGCACCTGCCTGTGCTGTAACAGGTTCTAGCAACTGTTTCCAACTCCTTACTTTCATATGCATAAAAAATTGCTACATTTCCCATACTTTGTGGCCAAAGATTTTAGGCAACTTTTACATGAAGTAGATGAACTACTACTGTCAACAAACCCAGTTGTTTTTCTGACTCCTTCTCCATCTAGATCTGAACAGAAGCCAGTGAAAAATGTAGTCTTCTCTGCTCTGACTTCCTCTGCACTGACATCCCCCATAGATGGGTCAGCAAACTCTCAGTGGGGGGAAAAAATTATCTGAGCTATGTTCCACCCACTGGAATAAGGGGATCTCTTTTGGCACTCATCAGGAGAAGGCAGAGAAAGTGGGAGAGGATTCATTTAAGAGGTTGAGAGTCATAAGAAGTTTACACTTCATCTCTCATCTTAGAGAGTTTTAAATTTGATGGATGAAAATTAAAACTGACAAGCCCTTAATGAAGACTAATTGCACTGAATATTTTGTGTATTAAAGTATCCGATTTTTACCTACAAATATGGGACAAGATTTTTTTTTAATCTATTGATTGCCCAATCAAGACACATTTTTAAAGAAGACTGATTTTCCTGAGGGTGGATGATCAGTGCAGGTCAGGGTTAAAGAACTTCCCACCATCACCACTTTTTCTGTTCTTTCTGCTTTCTATATCAATTAATGGTCTTGTCCTGCTCCAGACACTATAACTGTGTGACAGAGGCCCATTGGGAGTTCATTATTCTGTCAGCAACTCCTGCCAGTGCCTGACAAACTACACCTAACACATTGCTGTCATGGTATTTGTCTGTAAAGAAGGTGGTGTAAGATATCAAATGAAAGCCTATAGCATACCGGTCATCATAAGCATTGAGCGATGTATGCATGAGTGTTGTTCAAAAAGTTGTATGTATTTACTAAAATATGTTTACATAGTTTAATCAGGCAGGGTTGATGAACAAGTTTTTCCTAGACAAAGGAGTGTTTATTTACCTGTCTGCCTAGATCTCTGATGTAAATTACGCAGGAAACAAGTCAACAGGAGGATGAGAAAGCAGCATGATGTAAGCATACTGGAACACTGGATGTAGCAGGGAAGGAGGATCTTATGTGGAGATACACTTCAAAAGAATACATTTCAAAAGTTTGCTGGAGTGGAAACAGAATCCCTTCATTAGCCCACTGAGGGAGCAAAAGGGACAGTGCTTTTTGCATCCATGAAAGTTGGATCCTGGCCTGGAGCTGGCAATGATGAGAGGTTGCTTTAGGCGAGAAACTTATCTTAGATATAGGCCTTAGCCTGTTAAAAGTTGTGATTAGTGTCTTAGAAACATGTTGTCCATTTGTTTCATTTGTAACTTATTGTTTCCATTATTCTTACTCAATACTCATTTGAATCTGTGAATCACCGTTCATTGTTAATAAATGTATTCTCCGTTTACTATGATGCCATCTCAGTGCTGTGATATTAAGGAAAGGGTGCCTTCTCAGTTGAGTCAAGTAAGCTAGTCTGTACACTGTCTCTTTGGAGGCAGCAGACTTGGTAATTACTGTGAGTGTCCAGTGACAGGGGCTGAACACTTCAGTATTCCTGAGGGAATTTGGTGCCAAAAAATTAAATTCTGTACATAATATTTAAAAATTCTGCACAATTCTGCATATTTTATTTGTCAAAATAACACAATATAATCATACCAGTTTAAATTATTTTCAGTAATTTATTTCAAAATACCTGTCAGCAAGTATGTCTGTAACAATACAGACAACAAAAAAGATTCAGGAAATGTTTTTTGACAAATAAATGCCTTACTAGGCATATTAGCACATCTATATGGCTCCACAGTGAGCAAAATGGATTGAGTCTCGCATGCATGCTCAGCCCTGTCTCCCACCTGATCCAGGTGTGGGGCAAGCAGGCTTACCCCAGCCACCTCCAAAAGTGGAGGGGTTTGGTGTGGGCTGAGAGGATTCTGTGTGGCTCAATCTGGGTGTGGGGAGGATCTGGATGCATAGGCTTGTTGGGGTGTTCTGAGTGCAGGGGGAATGGAATGCTATGGGGATCAAGATGAAGATGGTTGGGGCTCAGCAGGGAGGTCTGGCTGCAGGGGCTTGGTGCGGTTTGGGGTCTGGGTGCAGCTAGTTGGGGCCCAGTGGGGTGAGGGTGCAGGTGCAACGGGCTTGGTGAGCTGGTCCAGGTGCAGGGAATGGTGGGGTTGGGATTGGTGGGTTGGGGGTTCAAGTGCAAGGGGCTCAGCAGGGGGTGGTCTGGGTGTGGGAGTAGGGGTCCAGATGCAGTGGGGGATATGTGTGTGTGGGGGGGGTCTGGATGTATGGGGGTTGGGCAGACAGGTGGGCAGCTCTCCAAACAGTGACCTCTCCCCTGCGTCTGGGGAGCAATGGGGGCAGGAAGCAGGGAGGGGGGAGATGTGGCGCTTCCTGCATCTGGTGGAGGTTCCCAGGAGTGGATCTGACCTGGCCCCGGCCCTGGGCGTCACTTGTGCAGAGGAAGATGAAGTCCCATCCCCGACCCCCCCAGCCCAACTGGACTATCCGCTGGAGCCCAGCGCATGGTAGGAGCCACTGGTCAGGGCATCCCCAGTCACACCCCTCCCTACTCCAGGTGCACCACAATAATGAGTGAGGAGGACAAAGAGAGCCCATCCCTGCCCCCAAGGCAGTGATTTATGTCTTCCCCGGCAGCTCCCAATGCCCAAAACAGACAGACACACACACCCCAACCGCTGCCCTGGAAGAGTGTGTTTAATCCATTTTTCTGTGGGGGAAAAGAGTAAAATCTGCACAGGACATTAATTCTGCTCTTGTGTTGTGATGCAGAACCCCCAGAAGTACTCCAAGGGGGCACTCTTGGAAAGTTCAGGAACTGGGGTACACTGAGTGTTAACCTGAAAGGCAAAGTAAGGGCTGGCATAGTCCTTAGACATTTGTCTGGGGTGGCTAACAGACAGGGGGCAGGGAGCTCCCACACACTTTGGCACCAACAAGTCTCTTTCTTGCTGAGGTAGGGTGGTAACATGGTGACGACAGTTCTGGATGCCCTGAGAAAGCATCACAATCTGGCAGTAGTTTTGCCAGTGGTGGATAATATTGGAGGTCTTTTCTGCTTATTGCATTTATCAGGAAGTTTGTGACTGTAGATCTAATTTAAAGGGTATTGGACTTTTCTAATCCCTAAAATGTAATTGGGCCCCAAAGGCCAGATCCTCTGTCTGTACAGGCTGCTTGGAGCCACTCTTCTACTCATTGATTCTTAGCCTGATTGAGGGCCAAACCAACCTACAACATTACCTGGAGCAGCCTAATTCATGCTGGCTAGAGAGTTCCCCAGAGACCACGCTGCTGGCCATGGATCTCTCCTGCCCCCCTCCATGTCCAGTAGCAAATCCTATGCCTGGGGGCCAGGGGATCAGGTAGTATAGAGTTATGCCACCTGGAGTTTTCTCCTACTGGTATGTCAGGGGAACCCCCAGCTATCGTATTAGGACAACTTTCTGCTTCTTTATGCTACTAGAGTGGTGCAAAAAGAATTGACCCTGAGAGGTTTGGTTCATTTCAGCTGCACAAGGACCCTGTGATGTTTTGGGGATCACCCAGACCATAAGGGGTCCTGTCACTGCCTGCCTTCTAACTTTGGGTGCCTTACTGCTACACTGCTGTGACTCAAAGCCTTGACACCAGTAGCCATCCTACAAGCATTAAAGTCTGACCCTGGCTTCCACCAGCCTAGTTATTCCCTTCCGGTCCCGAATCTCCCCAAATCCATCTCCCCTAAGTTCTTAGTTACCAGACACTTTTCCCCTCTGTTCCATCACCGTCAGAGCAGTGAAACCTGCCACCAGTTATCAGTTCACTTTGGCTCATGTTTCCACACAGTCTGCACACCAGAGACCTGTGTGGGGTAAAAATAAACAGAAAAGGTTTATTTAATAGAAAAATCACAGACTCAAAGATGAAATAGCAAGGGAAGCAAACCTATACAAGTTGCATAGAAAATAAACGCAAAGACACAATCTCATGACACCATTAGATAAATGCCTCTTTCTAATTACCTATTGCCTTTCAACAATTTGCCAGCATGCCCCATGTCATACAGAGAATCCAGAATTTCATGGACAGCACCTGCCTAGATGTTGACCCTCAGTTTCTGGATAAAAATCCTCAGACATAAGCCTGCTTTTAAAAGTTTTTCATCCCTTTTTCTCTTTCCCCTGGCATAATGACTCATGGCTATTCAAAGTGAGGGAAGTTTTCCAGGACTGGCGTTTTCTGTTGAGTTTCCATGTCTTTCCATTAACTTTAATGGTCCACCATGAGCCACTTTTTGTGTAAACATATGGGTTGGGAGGAGTCTTTCCCTGCTGTGAGGTGCATTTGAAATTGTAGAACAGATCACGAGCATAGTATTCTATATAAATAAATAAATAGACTCCTAGCCACACTCTGCATATGTAGCTAATAATGATCATCCAGTCTGGAACATTACAAGCTTTCATAAGACCTTACTTGACATATATTTATAACACCTTAACATTGTATACAATCAGTTGATCCAGTTGCCTATTTTGGGGGTGCAAACCCTGCCCCCCCATTCTCTACCTGGAGTGTCTGGACACTGATTGTCCTAGACCCACAAAGCTGGATGCTCATCTGGACTTCTGAGCCAAAGTATGAAACCAAAGGATAAATGAGCATTTAACTTAGAGCTGATGACAAATTGGGTATACCTTCAAAGGGGAGCTCTTCCTTACTTTATCTACTGCAGGTTCATAGACTTTGTGTAAGGTTTAAAATGCTGGGCTGCTGCTGGCTTTTAGCCAATGCTACTGCTTGCGCCTCAGAGACTCATCATTTTATCAGGTTGCCTCTGTTACATGAATGTTTAATTATTTGTGGGATAATTTTAGTAGGCTGAAATGAAAGCACTTTGTGGCATTCCAAATTAATTCATTTGATTTATTTGTTCTCTCTAATAGTACAAAAAGGTTTAGGCTTAATATCTATTTTGAAGGACCTAGTATATGGAGAAATGTTAAGATATCAATAGTTTTTTGTTTCATTTAGCTTATCTGGCTGTAGTGGATATAACCAATACACAACTCCAGTCAGACACAGCTGTGAAGCCAGTATAACTGTATTCTTTACAGTGTTCAATAAGATCTGCTTGGGGAATAACATTTCTGGGGAAATCCTGCTATATTTTCAGTATTTATAGTTTCCAGAGTGGATGCATTATTCTTATGTCTATAACAGTAATGCCTAGAGTAATACACCAGCTGAGATCAGGGTTCCATTCTTCTATGTGATGTATGTAGACCTAGTAAGAGACAGTCCTTGCTCTGTTTTAGAGTAGCAGCCGTGTTAGTCTGTATCCGCAAAAAGAACAGGAGTACTTGTGGCACCTTAGAGACTAACACATTTATTAGAGCATAAGCTTTCGTGGGCTACAACCCACTTGAAGAAGTGGGTTGTAGCCCACGAAAGCTTATGCTCTAATAAATGTGTTAGTCTCTAAGGTGCCACAAGTACTCCAGTCCTTGCTCTGATGATCTTACAATCTGAACAGACAAGACAGAGGATAGGAGAAAAAGAAGCATTATCTCCATTTTATAGGGGGAACTGAGGAACAGAGAGAGAGAAAGTGAATTGTCCAGGTTACACACAATCAGGTGTCTGGCAACAGCACAAATTTCCTGCCAATCTCCTGAAGCCCAGGGCAGTGCTTTAATTACATGACTATTTTTCTTCTCAACATAATAGTCTAATGTAGAGCTGGAGGAATAGTTCAAAAACAGGGTATAGTTTTGTCAATTCTTGAGATTTTACTGCAACTCTTGCAATTTGGGAGGTGGGAAGGGGTGTTTGTTTTGTTTGTTTGAAAGTCCTGTCTCCTAGAATCATGTGATTATGTGGGAATCACAGCTTTCTTTCTTTCATGGATATGAATAGAATTGGCTGAATTTTTTTTTTTGACAGAATAGTTTGCCATCAGAAAATGCCGTTTAATCACAATTTGAAAGGAATATTTTGTAGGAATGTGTCAATTTTGACAAAAGTTCTGCTAGAAAAATGTTGAAATTGTTTTCGCTTTCTTGTCTAGATAATGTTGAAATGTTTCATTTTGACTTTTATAGTTAACATTAATATCTAAAATATATATTTAATACTATTTTGATGTTATTGAAACAAACCATGTAGATGTTTCCAAATCCAAATGTTTCAGATTTTCTATTCCATGAATAACTCAAAATTTTGACTTTTTTTTCAGATTTGGAGCAAAACCAAAATTTGAAATGTTGAAATTTCCTGTGGAAAGTAAATTCCATTTTCTGACCTGCTCTAGTTGTGGAGAAAAGCTGGAGAACATGAAGCTTATAGGCTCAAGAATTATAAGGCAAATAAAAAGAGACTCACATTTATTATTTCTTAATCTTATTATTTTAAAAAAAGCCAATCTCATGAATTTTTGATTGCCTGGCTCATAGTTTTTTTAAACACCAGGGGTTCAAAATGCTGCATTCATTCAAATTTTGAAATGTTTTTCCATTGAGCTACATTTGTGCCTCTATTCACAAATATTTGTGCAAATATTTTTTGTTAACATGCAAGTTGGAAGAATGGGTGTTCTCCACATGTATATTTAATTTGCCTGAGAACAAGACATTAATGCACAAAGGACCATATCTGTTCTTATTCTTAGCTTTTCACTCTTGGTTATATGTTGTTTTCCTGTTCAAATAGTTTATCATGTCAGGAAGCAAAAATGATATCAGGTGTCTTGGGTGAGCCCAATCACACAGTAAATAGTGAGGAGTTAAAGTGAACACTTTGAATATCCCATACGTTTAAAATTGTTTCTCCAAGCTATTCAAATATTTATGAGTAACACATAAATTTGCAGACACCTGGATACACTTATAAAAGTTTTGTGAACAGAAGAAATGTCTAAATCCATAAGGTACTTTATTCTCAATTAGTAACTTGACCAGTCCTGGCCCTGACTCTGAAATATTTCAATTATAGTTCTATCACTCTTTACCCATAGATCTGGAAGGGCTTTCCAAAGGAGAGGAAAGTGTCATTACCGCCAGTATAAAAATGGGGAAACTGAGGTACAGAGAAGTGAATTGACTTGTCAGAGTTCTCACACAACATCAGTGCCAGAGCTGAGCATAGAACCCAGGCTGCCTGATTCCCCAAGGCATGCCCTTTTCATTAGACAATGCAGCCTGTCTTGAAAGTGAAGGTTGTTTTCTGTTGAGGGTTTTATCACTGTTAAAGCACTGAGGACAGCAATTGATGGGGCTTTCTTCATTCAGTACCTTTAGAAAGGTTTATCCATCTTATTAATAGAGATAGGTCCATGTGTGTTAGTCCAAAATGAACAGGTACTACTCACTCTCTCATACTTTAAAGCTTGGTGGAGATGAATTTCTTCCTGAAGTTGACAGGTTTCAGAGTGGTAGCCGTGTTAGTCTGTATCAGCAAAAACAACGAGGAGTCCTTGTGGCACCTTAGAGACTAACAAATTTATTTGGGCATAAGCTTTCGTGGGCTAAAACCCACTTCATCAGATGCATGGAGTGGAAAATACAGAGAGAGAGTTATAAATATACAGCACATGAAAAGATGGGAGTTGTCTTACCAAGTGGGGGGGTCAGTGCTAATGAGCCAATTCAATTAAGGTGGAAGTGGGCTATTCTCAACAGTTGACAAGAAGGGGTGAATACCAAGGGAGGAAAAATCACTTTTGTAGAGCTAATGAGGCCAATGTAATCAAGGTGGCCCATTTCAAACAGTTGACAAGAAGGTGTGAGTATCAGCAGGGGTCACTACAAAAAACGAATTTCCCCCTGCTGATACTCACACCTTCTTGTCAACTGTTTGAAATGGGCCAATGCCCAAATAAATTTGTTAGTCTCTAAGGTGCCACAAGGACTCCTCCTTGTTTTTCCTGAAGTTGTGATTTCAAAAACACAATGTAAATGGGAATGGAAGGTATAGGTGTCAGTACAGTATGTTTATATCAGCTGTAGGAGAACATGTTTTCATTGGTCTATGGCTACTAGACACTCTGATTATGATACAATCTCCCTAATTTGGTCCCAGGTTTCTGTTGGATCTCTGTTCTAGTTGATTTTGGGGTTTGAGTGATACCAGATTTTCCTCTCAATCAAAAATCAAGGAAACACTTGCAAAATTATTAGGATAGAGAGAGATTGCCTTTAAAATAGTCAGTAGTTGCCAAGAGTAACAACACAGCATTATCTGTGATTAGAGAACAAACGGTAGTATTTTTAGAACAGGACATATCTGAAGTTCTGTAATTCTTAATGGTTTCTTCTGCTTACTCTTTAACTCTGATACTAAAAACAAATTTTCCAGAGGCAAGCCCATATTTTGTTAGTAGATGTGCTAGTGCTAAAATGATTGCACCAATATTTTAGAATTCAAATTAGTTTTATTATATGGTGCAAAACCATAAGTTGTTGACCATGTGTCAGCATAAAGCAATGCTAAAATAAAACTAAGCTTCACTGATCTCAAATCGAACAATTTTGGCTAGTGCTCCTTCAGATCAGAGCTGCTATAATAGCGACTCCTTGTGGTTTTGATGAGACAACACATGAAAGTCATTTGAGAAGGGATTCTGCATGTTGTCACTTCTACATTAGGCCTAATCTTGTCAGGTTGTTGGCAAGGTATTTGGCTGGAATTGAGCTGAGGTTTAAAATTCACATTTATGATATGGATGTCTAATGGCTTCCCTGTTCTTCGGATTTAGTTGAGAAGAGCAGGTAGGCCCCACTGAAATCTGGACAGTGTTCATTCCAGTCTTCAGGGGACAACTAGGGCCAGGATCTGACTTCAGGTGGTAAGTTTCAATTGGGATCTGGTTAGGGTTTGGAATTTTACAAAGGCAATTGCCAACTATCAATTAATTGCAAATCTGAGAGCTTACAAACTGTCATTTTGAAAACAGTCCTCCCCCTCCTCTGGAGAGTACTCTGCAGTATTCACACCTGCCAGAAAATGTCAGAATGTTTGTTCCAAGAACAAAAATGTGGGCAGAATATTTATTCTAAGAACAAAAATATGGGCACGTCTGCCTCCCAAAATAAAAAGTACAGTAGATACATGCTGTACCTTCTCCAACTCTCTCAGGCTGGAATTAGTCATTCTTTCTGTGAGAAGGCGGCATCAGCTGTTGCCAGAAGGAACGTTGGCGAATGAGCTGCTACTGGGAGCAGTGTTTGGGCCAGCAGTTGGTTTAGTTAGACCAATAGGCATGGATGCCTATACAGGAAGGTAAAGCCTGAAGTGACCATAAACTGTGAAAGCTGTGGTGTTGTGAAAGCACTGTTTCAAAGGCATCTGGGATTGGGGGAAGAAATTCACAGTATGGAGAAATTGCTGATTTGCCAAACAAATCATCTCTCCGTCAATACCTTCCTTCCATCTCCCCCGCCCCCACACCCTGAGACTCTATGATGAATATTTTCATAATCAAAACAGGGTTTCATTAAATGATCATTTCTTCTAATGGATCATGTCCAGAAATCATGCAAAGAGTGTACTGAAAAAGGGAAACCTTTGGTCCATTGTGCAATGGTACCACAATTCTTTCAAAGACTGCAAACACCCCAAAAATACCAGAAGTGATCGTCTCTTCTAGCAACGCCGGCTAACTTAGTCTGTCAAAAGTCTGAAGAGAGAGCTCTGTGTAGCTCGAAAGCTTCTCTCTTTCACCAACAGAAGTTGGTCCAATAAAAGATATTATCTCAGCCACCTTGTCTGTCAAACGCAGGCATTTCAAATTACATTAGTCCCAATAAACTGAGCAGCTTTCAGTACCTTCTGTTTAAGTAATATGTGATTAAAACAGAACAAGTCATAAAAGCTTTACAGAGGAATATATGTTCTTGTGGTTAAAGTGCTGTACCGGGACTCAGAAGATCTGGAATAAATTCTAGCCCTGCCATAGACTACTTATGTAACCTTGGGTGAGTCACTTATCCTTTCCGTGCCTCAGTTTCCTATCTGTAAAATGGGGATTATAATACTTGTCTATTTTATAAACTCTTTGGGGGAGACACTGTGTGTCTGCACAGTGCCTAGCATGTTGGGGCCCCTAAGTGCTACTGTAATACAAAAAAAATTGTCAAATAAAATCAGCATAATAGAAATACTGAATGGCAAGACTGAAGAGTCATATTGGATTAAAAATCCTAGTGGGCACAGTGATTATCCAACTGTCATGTATACTGCTATAATAGTAACATATAGGAGGGTTGGCCAAAAACTGTTCCATCAGACAGAAATTTGCTGAGAATATTTTTTGTGATATGTTTCTGCTTTTCCTTGAAAATTTTGATTTTTTTTTTAAATCAAATAAAGAAAATGCCTGAAAACAGAAAAGTGTTTGGTTTTGGCTAAAAGATAAAATATGTCAATTCTCAGACGCTGTTGTAGTTTGGTTACTTCATGTCCCCATTCTCCTCTATGGGCCAGGCGTCCCAGCTAGTCTTTACATCCCAGAATGCACTTCAGCCATAGGACTCCTGTAATGCATTGCCTCTTTTGACCCAAAGAAGAGACCATCGTGCATCAAGGCAATTATAGAATGACCAGGGAGCTTGGCCTCCAGAGGAAAATGGAAGCATGAGGCTCCCAAATTACAATTTCCATGAGGCACTGCAGGACCATTTCCAAATAGAAATATTCCAGTTTTCAATTTTTTGTTAAAAAGTCAATTTCTTCCACTGGGAAGAACTCATTTTCTGACCAGTGCTAATAAATATCCTTGAAAGTAATTCTTAAGTAACCATTTGCTTTCTTCCTTCCCCTTCACCCCTGTTTCTATGGAAGCATCCCCTGCCAACGCTGGAGATATTCATAAAGTTTTAGAACCCAATCCTGCCACTCTTACTCACACAACTATTTTCATTAAGGCCAATGGACTGACTATTCACTCAAGTAAGGATTACTCACATGAACAAGGATTGCAAGACTGGACCCTTAATGAAGTCATGTTTACTAAAAGTTACTATAGTTCATAAACATTCTAGTGAGTAATAACTAAAATAATTTCAGGAACTCAAAGAAAATGTATGAACACAATGAAATTTTTGGTAGACAAGATGAATAAGTCTCAACAAATCAACTATGCTGATGACCTTAAACTATTTCAGTGGTCTTTCAAGGGACTGAAATCAAAAGTGTGGAAACAACAATTTTCCCCACAATCCTGCTGAAGGTGTTCCTGTTTCTACAGATCTCATGAAGTAAGGAGTTAGTGTTTTTGGCACACTATGAAACTTTCAAGAGTTGTCCTATGTGATCTTTTGATAAAAGCAGCATCAGTAACAATCTCTGAACTTCCTGAACTGCACAAGATATGACAAGCTGGAAAAAAAAGTGACAGTCTTTTGCTGCTGAGCTGTAGCTGCTGAACAGCCAAGTCATGCATGGTCTGAAACATGGTGGGGATGCAGGCACTTATAGGGTGCCATGGTATGGCACACAAGGAATTTAGTTGTAGTACTTACATTCTTTTTGTATATTTCTTTCTTGCTTTAATGTTACCTTTACCTTATATTTCTATTGTATTCTTTTTGCAATGATATTTTGAATTATTATTAACCATTTTAACTATCAAAAAGCTCCATATTGGCCACATATGAACACAATGTTAATACTTAGAAATAAGATCATTCCTGAGAAGTTGAAACAGTGAAACTTTACCCCTGAGTTTAGTAGTCTCTTCTTTTTTGTTCAATAATCCTTTTACAATTGTAGCAAAAGACATAAATCTGATTTCTTATGGGACAGTGAACTTGATTCTATATCAACTCAGAAGTGAGAAACCAAATCAAGATAAATATTAGTGACTGAATTCCTCTCTGGAGCTGCAGTTGCATATTCAGACTTCAAAGAACAGAAAGTATCCATATTGGGCAGTAAATGGTTATGGTGATATGAAGCAACATCTGACCAAGAGAGGGGGGAACAAACATGAAAGCTTGTAACTTCATGTTTGAATATGTCTGACATGAAAGGCTTCTTGAAAATTTTTGACAAACTGCACTTGACAGGGCTCATGAAGAAGCTGCTGCTCAGCACAGCTCATAGGATGATGAAAAACATGAATACCTAGAAGGTATAGTAAATTATTTGGCCTCCTCAACCAGTGAGGTCATCGCTGCATGGCTCTTTTTAAAATACATATAAAGGGAGAGCCTGCAAAATTATAGAAACCAAATAAAAGATTTTCAGTCAGAAAGAGCAAAATTATTTGTCTAAGTCCTTACGCGGACCCCATCACTTGCTTCTGAGGGTTTCTTGACCTACTGGGGTAAGTTGACCTAAGTTATGCTTCCAGCTATGTGAATAACGTAGCTGGAGTCGACATAGCTTAGGTCAAATTACTGCAGTGTCTTCACTGTGCTGCATAGATGGGAGACGCTCTCCGGTCGACTTCCCTTACTCTTTTCGGGGAGCTGGAGTACGGGGGTCGACTGGAGAGTGCTCTGCTGTCGATTTAGCAGGTCTTCACTAGACCCACTAAATCGACACCCGCTGCATCAATTGCAGCAGCGTCAATCTCCCTGGTAGCGAAGACAAGCCCTGAGTATTTTGTAGAAGTGTATAACTTCTACCAAAAATGTTATATGTTTCTCCAAATGGATCTCAAATATCCACACGTTTCTGCTGAAGAGACAAGGCTGGTGGATGAAATGAGGTAGATTTGCACAGAGTGAGAGAAAGTAATTTTTAAGTTTTCCAGTTTTGTCCTTACTAATTTTCTGGGATTGGCATTTATATTCGCTATAAAAAAACCATCAATGTACAAATCTTCAGAAACATTGTGCCATTGGCACTGAACGAGACTGGATGTCATTCTAAAAGAGATACTCCAGTTCAAGTAGAAGTTACTGGGTTTGATGCAAGAATTACTGGGTGAAATTCTATGGTCTGTGTTACACAGGAGGTCAGACTAGATCAAAACGGTCCCCTCTGGCCTTAAAATCTATGAAAGCAGGATTTCTGTAACTTGTTTGTAAATTTAGTATTGCATATAGAGCATGTTCTAAATCGGGGATTCTCAATTTCTTCACAATGTGGACCAAACTTTGGGATAATGTCTCATGGATCTCCATTCCTCCCATCCATAGATACATGGACTGCCTTTCCTCTCTCTGGTAATGGAACAATATCTGAATGGTGAATACAGCAATTTCCTACATGGAAAAAGTAGCAGTAATGCAATTTAGTAGGTGGGAACAAACAGCTGAACCAGCATCATGTGACCAGCCAGCTCTCCACAGACCATTGGTAAGTGCTCCATGGACAACAGCTTGAGAATCGTTGTTCTGAATAAACTTATACATATCCTAACATCTGATTCAACCAAACCTATTCCAATGGGACAATTTAAAATAATACAGAAGTGTGGACTGAATATAATGTCCAGCATATCAAAAATATGGATTCATTTGCTAACATTAGTGATTTGTGTGTGTGTGTTCCTGAATCCAAAAAAATAGATATCTTGCAAAATCAAACCAAAGGACAGTCGACCTGTCCTTGTCAGTCTAGGCAGATATTTAAAGATAGAAATGTTAGCTTCACTCTCAATAACTTCAATGACATCTTTGAATCTTTAGAAGAAATTCTATATGACAGGAATTTCAGTTCACATAAGATTCCGGATGCCACAGGCTTGATAAAAGACTTAATTTTTCTCTTTCTCCTAGTTGCTTTCAGAAGTGTGATGAATGAATCTGCCATACTATGTGGCACTTTGTACTGCAAAAGACCATCCATGAAACATTCTGATGTGATGTTAGGAGCAACATATAGTTTCTGGACAAAATGAGAGTAGACAACTATCCGAGTTAAATGGTAATGACTCTGATTATAGCTAATGCAGATGGTAATCTCCCACCAAAATAACAAAGCCATTAGTTAAATTTTGTAACATAAATTTGATATTTAAACATGAGATTGATGTTTTTAATTTCACTTGTATAACTGGAAAACAGATTGATCTTTTAAAATTAAATTTGGCAAGCTGTTAATGAAGATTAATTGCTTTGCCTGATTTAAAAACTGAAGGGCCAGATCCCTGGGGCTGTCTAAACTGTGCTTGGATGAGATGAAGGGTGGAAAGGTAGCAGCTCTAAACCACCTTCCTGTTCCCATAATCCATAGCCTGACTGTGAGCCAAACTGCCCCAAGCTTAGGGCAGAGCATTGCACTCCAAGTTCTGTCCTTTCCTGCACCTCAACCATGCTCTCAGACCACCCAGAAACACCCCCTGTACCTGGGGCAGGGCATGTAAATGAGTGGCATGGAGACGGCTAAATCTGCTTTACACCACCCCAGGATTCTCCTTTGCACTGGGTGAATCCCAGTCTGCCCTTTAGGGCAGATCTCCTTCCAATTTGCACCATCAGAGCTGGTGGCCATGATCTGACATGCATTTTTCACATGTAGGAGGCTTTTATTATTCAAAAATAATACTGCACATGCAGGGTTTGATAATTTTTATACCAGTTATTGATTTGATAGTGCAGCGAGGCGGTGGGATGCCCCGCTGAGGGCCGAACCTCCCCTAATACCGATGTGGACGGAGCCACCAGGTCTGGCACCCGCCCCTCAGAGGTCACAGCGCCGACCCGGAAGTATAAAAGCCTGCCTGCAGAGCTCAGTGGAGCACACGCTGGCGGAGAGAGCAGACGTCTGTGGCCGAGCTCCCGCTTGGGAGACAGCCGCAGGCCGTGACCGGCCTGCTGACTTACCAGGCCTGCCGAGCCTACCCCTGCCCCGTGCCAGCTACCCCGAGGAGGAGCCGAGCCTGCCCCGTGCCAGCTACCCCGAGGAGGAGCCGAGCATACCCTTCGCTACCTACCCAGAGGAACCGATGCTGGTGGAGAGCACCGAGGACACTAGTACGGCCCAGGTACCATACGAGGGGGAGTGTGGAAGTAGCCCGGGGGCAGCCGACCCCAGTCTGGCTGCAGCACTGCCAGAGCCGATGTCAGTGTGTTGCGGCCAGGATCCCCACTGACAGCAGCGAGTTTCCGCCACTGCTAGGGCCCCGGGCTGGGACGCAGTGGAGTGGGAGGGCCTGCATCCCCCCTGCCACCCACTCCTTGGGTGGCAGACTCCCCCTTTTTCCCTGGCCTAGAGAGGCTGGGACCTGTTGCTCACTGACCCAGCCCCTGCTTAAGGGCCTGGGTTTCTGACTGACTATTTGATTGCTGCCCCGCCCTGACCTAGGGCCTGGGCTGCTACAAACACTGACCCAGCCCCTGCTTAAGGGCCTGGGTTTCTGACTGACTATTTGATTGCTGCCCTGCCCTGACCTAGGGCCTGGGCTGCTACAAACACTGACCCAGCCCCTGCTTAAGGGCCTGGGTTCCCAAGCTACTGACTCAGCTCCTGCTTGAGGGCCGGAGCTCCAGACTGCGTGATTACTACCCTGCCCTGATTGAGGGCTCGGGGCTCTTTTCTGACCTATTGGCTCAGCCCCTGCTTACGGGCCTGAGCCCCTAACCATGTGTCTGCTGTCCCAGATTGTCGACGGACCAGGACTGATGGCGGACCGGAGCGAGGCGGTGGGATACCCCACAGCCCCGCTGAGGGCCGAACCTCGGCCGACACTACTACAGATAGACACAAAGAATATGGTGATAAATATGGCAATTAAGTCTATGTTGTAGCTTTTTATACACAGTGTTCTTGTAGCCATGTCAGTCTCTGGACAGATGACTTAAACTCCACCACAACTTCAACAGCCACCATTCCTCCATTAAACTCTCTCTGGACCACTCCGACACTAGCATCAACTTCCTGGACACCATGATCAGCTTCAATGGAAGCTTACAGGTAACTACATACAAGAAAACTACAGATCACCACATCTACCTTCATAGATCCAGTAGCCACCTCAAACACACCAAGAAGTCTGCTATGTACAGCCAGGCACTCAGATTCCACGGAATATACTCTGAGGAGAAACTCCAGGATGCACACCGTAATACACTCAAAACCACCTTCCACCAAACAAGGACACTCTACCATAGAAGTAGATCACATCCTGGAACTGGCCACCCAAATACCACGGGAGAACCTGCTTCAATACAGAAATAAACTCCCCAGTGACCTCATATCCCTAGTTGTCACCTACCACCCCACACTGGAACTCAAACAGGGTATCATCCAACAACTACAACCCATACTTGATGGGGCCTCATTCTGAATCTTTCCTGAATTCCCACTTCTCACCTTCAAGCAACCCCTCAACCACTCCAAGCTCATCACAACACAAGCAAGCTCCCCACAGACCAGGGCACACGCAACTCAAAGTGGCATCAGACCCTGCCAGAACAACAGATGCAAAATCTGCAGACATATCTCCACTGCTACAACCATCGGCAGTGTGTGACTCTTGCATTTGGGGAGACTGGGGGTGCGAGTGCCAGAAGCTCCCTAGAAGTGGGGGGCGCCACTGGCGCCCGGACTGTGGCCCTGCCCCAGCTCTGCCACACTCAGCTCCTCCCCACAAGATCCTGCACGTGCTACATCCCCACTCCGCCCCAAGGCCCTGCCCCTGCTTGGCCTCCTCCTCAAAGGCCCCACACGCGCACCACCCCGAGGCCCTGCTCCCACTCGCCTCTTCCCACCCCTGCTCCGCCTCTTCACCTAAGGTCCCCCCACTACTACTAGCTCCTCTCCACCCCCTCCCATGAGGCCCCACATGCCCATCACTCGTGTCTCTCCACACCCTCCCCTGCACCTCCCACCTGCTGCTCGTGCCTCTCTTCCCTCTCCCCTGAGACCCCCCTGCCCATCTCTCTCTCCTCTCTGCCCCCTATCACCATCATTCACCCTTAAGGGGGGCCTCTGGGAAGGGGGTGAAGAGGAGCAAGCAGAAGATGGGGGAGGCCTTGTGGGGGGGGAAAGCTGAGTGGGAGCCGGTGGCTCCCCCCACTTCTCATCTGGCATTTCTTACCCCATTTGGGGAGACTTAGCCTCCTCAAGCCTCTGATACCCGCCGCCCATGGCTACAATGATCAACACTCCCCCACCACACACCTTTTCAAGATCCATGTGTCCTACTTGTGCCTGTCACAATGTGTGGTGTACCTCATCCAAAGCACTAACTACCCAGTAACAACAATGTGGGTAAAACCAGACAATTGCTGTAATCTTGAATGAACTCACATAAGAAAATAACAGTCAAAAACACTGTTATCACCTGTGGGTGAACAATTTTCACAGAGTGATCACTCTATATCTGACCTATCAGTCCTCATCCTCAAAGGAAACCTGCACAACACTTTCAAAAGATGAGCCTTGGAGCTTAAATTCATAACTTTGCTAGACACTAAAAATCATGGTCTCAATAAAGACACTGGACTTATCATAGAATCATAGAAGTTAGGACTGGAAGGGACCTCAATAGGTCATCAAGTCCATTCCCCTGCACTCAAGGCAGTATTACAAAATAACTAGACCATTCCTGACAGGTGTTTGGCTAACCTGTGCTTAAATGAGTGGCAAGTTCTTAAAAACCTCCAGTTGCACAAACTCCCTACGCAATTTGTTCCAGTGCTTAACCACCCTGACAGGAAGGTTTTACTGATGTTAACCTAAAACCTCCCTTGCTGCAATTTAAGCCCATTGCTTCTTGTCTTATCCTCAGAGGTCAAGGAGAACAATTTTTCACTCTTCTCCTTGTAACAACCTTTTATGTACTTGAAAACTGTTATCATGTCTCCTTTCAGTCTTCTCTGATCCAGACTAAACAAACCCAATTTTTTCAATCTTTCCTCATAAGTCATGTTTTCTAGACCTTTAATCATTTTTGTTTCTCTCCTCTGGACTCTTCAATTTGTCCACATCTTTCCTGAAATGTGGTGCCCAGAACTGGACACAATACTCCAGTTGAGGCCTTATCAGTGCGGAGTAGAGCGGAAGAATTACTTCTCGTGTCTTGCTTACAACACTCCTGGTAATACATCCTAGAATGGTGTTTGCTTTTTTTTTTTTGCAACAGTGTTAAACTGTTGACTCATATTTAGCTTGTGATTCACTAAACCCCCCAGATCCCTTTCTGCAGTACTCCTTCCTAGGCAATCATTTCCCATTTTGTATGTGTGCAATTCCTAAGTGGAGTACTTTGCATTTGTCTTCATTGAATTTCATCCTATTTATTTCAGACCATTTCTCCAGTTTGTCCAGATTTTGAATCTTAATCCTATCCTCAAAGCTCCAAGCTTGGTATTGTCCAAAATTGTATAAGTGTACTCGCTATGCCATTATCTAAATCATTGATGAAGATATTGAACAAATTGGACCCAGGAGGGATCCCTGTGGGACCCTATGTGATATGCCCTTCCAGCTTGACTGTGAATCACTGATAACTACTCTCTAGGAATGGTCCCTTAGAGTATGCTAAATAATATGTTTTATCTTGTATATAACTGTGACACTTTTAGTGTATGTCTATACTGGAATTAAAAACCTGTGCTGGCCCATGCCAGCTGACTTGGGCTTGCCGGGCTTGAGTTTACGGGGTTGTTTAATTGCAGTACAGACATTTGGGCTCAAGCTGGAAGGTGGGAGAGTCTGAGAGCTTGGGCTGCAGCCCAAGCTCAAACATTGACACCACAATTAAACAGCCCCATGACCCCAAGTCAGCTGGCATAGGCCAGCCACTGGTGTCTAATTGCAGTGTAGAAATACTCTTAGCACCTTTCCAAGACCTGAAGAATTCTGTATAGTTTGAAAGCTTGTCTCTCTCACCAACAGAAGTTGGTCCCATAAACAATATTATCTGTAGCTTTTTTATAAACATTTAAAATTATGTATGTATTTTTAAACACAACCTAGTTAAGCATAGATAAAACTTAAATGGAGTATTTCAAGAAGTGGAGATGAAATACTTGAAACTGACAACAGAGATTAGATACGTGTCTCCAGGGCAAACCCCACATTTCACTTGCTTACAACTAGCATAGCGTCCAAGTTAAAACCGGACACAAATGGTGGCATCAGCCTGCATTTTTTTGGTCTGAAAAATGGGGGAGGGGGGAAAGTATTGCCGGGTATTACAGTGTGCTGCATTGCTCATTTTCATGTAACCCAATCATTAAAGACCGTCTCATAATGTATGCATATAAGGAGAAAGAGTAAAGTCTGTGCTTTTGAGTTTGAATATATGGCTCGATGAATCCCTCACCATACACTAGCATCACTCTGCTGCCTTCAGTGGTAAGTAAGGCTAGGTCTACACTGCAGCGGGGTTCCGACCTAAGATACGCAACTTCAGCTACGTGAATACCGTAGCTGAAGTTGCGTATTTTAGGTCGGCTTACCTAGCGGTGAGGACGCGGGAAAGTCGACCGCTGCCGCCGACTCCGCTGCCGCCTCCTGCCGAGGTGGATTTCCGGAGTCGACGGCAGAGCGATCAGGGATCGATTTTACCGCGTCTTCACTAGACGCGGTAAGTCGATCCCTGAAAAACCGATTGCTACCCGCCGGATCGGCGGGTAGTGAAGACAAAGCCTCAGAGGAGAATCAAGCAATCAGACTTAATGTTATATTAAAGTAAAGTAAATTATTTGGAGTGAATCACATTTTCCGATGAACTATGTGAAACTTCAGACAAGTTCAACCCCTGAAAATGTGAGTTTCTGAACTGCTGTTTTAAAGCTCACCATATTTACAGCCAGAAAAAAGTGATCACACTTTTATTTCTGTAGAACAGTGACATCTAGTGATCACTCAGGCTAGTAATGAGTATTCCCTAAAGATTTCCTTAAGCTTCACTACCTAGTTCTGAAGTCAGAATTCACTTGTATCTCAACTGTTCATGCTGATGATTTCTGACAGTGACTGATTTCTGACACCTACTGTTATAGGTGGAAAAGTAGATATGATACAGAGTTAAAATACCTCTGGGTGGGGGGGGGGGAGATCTGTGTGAATTGGGGGGAGACATTTAAAATGTGTTTAAATAAGATGTAGAAACAAAGTAATATGCAGACAGATTCACTGCAGCATATACTTCAGTTTTGATTTTTACAGACTGAGGCAGAGGACCTGCAGTGGCAGAAAGTTTGCCTAGGAGGCAGGGGTGTTGCAGCACAAGGCAATAGGCACATGCCAACCCTACCAACACGCCACCATGGGTATATCCACACAGCAGCTGGGAGCACAGACACGCACTAGTCTGGGCAGACAGACATGCACTAGCTCTGCTTGGGCTAACATGCTAAAAATAGCAGCATGGCACAGACAGCAGCAAGGTCTAAGCACCTGAGTTTGGACCCAGGGGTCGGGCAGAGTTGTACTTGGGCGGCTATTCCATGCTGCCACTCATGCTGCCACATGGCTATTTTTAACATACTACCTCATCCACAGCTAGCATGTACCTGTCTAACCGGTCTTGGAGGTATGCTCTCAATTGCACTGTAGGCATACCCCAAGTGGCTGAGGGCAGCCCTGGCCAGGAATTTACAGATGCCAAGGGATGCATAGATTCAATACATTTCTGATACAGTTTCTGCTGCTGCGCTTCTGTGGAGTACCTGTCAGAGTTTATAGTAGATCTGGTCAAGAATTTTTCAACAAAACAGTTTTGTTGTTGTTGACAAATATTAATTCATCAAAATGGAACCATTTGCAGGAACGTATCAGGTTTGATGAAACTTTTATTGGAAGAGGTGTCAGGTCCAGGGTGGAATTTCTGGTTAGAGAGAGACCCACCCCAGAATAGCGAATAGCCCAGTGGTTAGAGCACTCACCTGGGATGTGAGAGAGTAGCAGAGCAGGGACTTGACACTGGATCTCCCACATCTCAGCTGAGTGGCCTAAGCACTGGCCTATTGGATCACTGACATTCTGATGAGAAATCTCATCCTGGACCTGAGAAACCTTTCCCGATTAAATTATTTTGTTGTAACTGGTATGTTCCCATGTGAAATTTTGACAAATTGGCATTTCCCAGTGAAATAAAGTCCCAACCAGCTCTTGGGATACTAGAATGTCCTGCCATGCCATAGAAGAGAAATGGAAAACTGATGTGGTGCTCAAAAGAAACAACTCTCTAGCACATGATGTCAATGTAAATGATGGGCATGGGGTTCAGAAAAGCTTCTGAGGAATCAAAGACCAGATTTCAACGTGGAAATCTTCTGTACCCCAACAAAGTTCACTCGCAACATACTACAGATGGGCACCTGGTTAGCAGTTACTGGTTAGCAGTTAAAATTCAAGATAGATACATTAAATGTGGGCAGTAACACCACTTAAGTCCTAAAAACAGGACTTCAGCAGATCTTAAGTGGTACACAGTGCCCCTTGTGCTAGTCCTCTGAGTGGGTGAATTTAACCATCGGGTAGGTTTTCCCTTGAGGTTTTCCCCAAGGCCAGGGGCTCACTGAAGGACTATCACTGAAAAGTGATCAACTTTGTTTGTCTCTCAGCTGCTGGTGCACCTCATGGAACTATGTTTTTTCTAGACCTGGGCCGCCTGCAGGTGGGGCAAGCATGACTGGGGGAGGGGACTGGAGTGTGTCAGTAAAGCACATGGTACAGAAGATAAAGATTCTATGTGAGCGGGTGCTACTCTGTGCAGAGGTTCGACCATCACCACCCGGAAGAAGGACTTGCAAGAGGGACTCCACCCAGCCTGAAATACTGACAAACCTCAGACTCACAGGAGTGAGTTCAGCCTAGAGGAAGCATGTCTCAGGACTTTTGTTGTTTTCAAATCTGTATCTCTCAAGTGCTTTAAGAGTAAATTGTCTGTAGTTAAGAAATTCCTTTGTTAAGCCTGTGTTCCTTGCTTTCTTGCCACACTGTCTCTGAAGAGGTTAAATTAGAGGCCCAGATAGCCCACAGGCTAGGTGGAGCTCTGAAGTAGGGTGACCAGATGTCCCAATTTTATAGGGACAGTCCCGATATTCAGGGCTTTTTCTTATATAGGTGCCTATTACGCCCCACCCCCTGTCCTGATTTTTCACACTTGGTGTCTGGTCACCCTACTTTGAGGAAGTGTGCGTAAGTGACTGGAGATGGGTTGTGGGGTCTCAGACAGTGCGGGGTTGGGAGCAGCAACCCATGTTCCAAGGAAGGGAGTCAGGAAAGAAGTCAGTGCCCAGGACTGTGTCCACAGGCACCAGACCCTGAAACAGTGACTGGACTCAACACAGAACCAGCTGGACTCTGGTGCCTC
Organism: Emys orbicularis; assembly: GCF_028017835.1. Lineage (NCBI taxonomy): Eukaryota > Metazoa > Chordata > Testudines > Emydidae > Emys > Emys orbicularis. The sequence continues at coordinate 70,288,713 of NC_088683.1, read as the reverse complement.
TACACTGGGACATTGGGCCAGGTTGTTACAAACAGTTTTTTTTAAATGTAACTTCCTAAATTTCATAAAAAGTAAACTCACATTGGACTCTCCTTGGTGCTCATTGGAAGGGTTGGAATCTTTTGATCTACAGCACAGACTTCTACCAGTCAAGTTAACAGGGTAACTGGTAGCAGTAGCAGGCTATTTATCCTCTCTATGGATTAGCCACTAGAGTGGAATTAAATGCGTACTTTTCAATGGGTTTAATGGCTGTTTTCTAATAGCAGAGGAACGTTGGGAGTTGGGAATCCTGGTTCTTTTCCAGATTATGTAGGGGAGTGTGCTGTAATGGTTACAGATCCTTCTGTCCCTCTATCTCCCAGAACCTATTTTGTCCCCCTCTGCTTCTATCCAGCCACCACCAATCCTTGATTTCTTCTGCTTGCATTGCCACTCAGTCTGCACCCCCTATCCTGCCCCACCTGTCCCATGCTGAGCCTGTCCTCCTCCTCTCCATGCAGCATCACTCTGCTTTTGAGTGAGTCAGGGTGCTACCTTTTTCTCCTACTCACTGCCTGTGGGCTAGCAGATAACTATTTAAAGCATATGAGAATTCTGGTGCCACAATGGTCCCTAGGAGCTGGGAGGAGAAATTTCAGGTAAAGTCCTGCCCAGCCCCCACAGCTGCGGGATGGAACATACTCCATTGCTTTGAGGTAATGGTGCATATTCATTCCACTCAGCAAGTGGGGTCTATGTGGTGATGGAGCATGCTCAGTGTAGATGGGCTCTTCAGAGAATTTAGCTGCCATTCTCTTCAAAAGCCTCTCTTCTGAACATAAGCAAATGGAAGTTTTTAGAGGCTTATAATTTGGCTATGGTTGGGTGGATTTTCACAGCAATAGCAAAAGGCACATCCTGACATTAAGATGACTCTTCTGCGTAATTTCAAGCTCAACAGTTAAGTTCAGTAAAGTTAGGAACATCTGAAAACTTGGTCTCATAATGAAGAATGTTAGGAAACCTTAACTGCAGAAGGATGCTGTGGTTATAGTGCATCACAAATTGAATATCAGCCAACAATGTGATGCAGTTGTGAAAAAGCCAACTATTATTCTGGAGTGCATTAACAGGGAGTGTTGTATGTAAGACACCAGAGGTAATTATTTTGCTCCATTTGAGGCCTCAGCTGGGATATTGCGTCCAGTTATGGGTGCCACCTTTTAAGAAAGATGTGGATAGATGGAAAGAGTCCAGAGGAGAGCAACAAAAATGACAAAAGGTTTAGAAAACCTGACCTATGAGGAAAGATTAAAAAAAAACTGGGTATGTTTAGTTTTAAGAAAAAAGATGGAGGGGGAACCTGATAATCTTCAAATATTGTTAACTGTTACAAAGAGGACGGTGATCAATTGTCCTACCTACTGTACACATGAAAAACAGGAAGTAATGGGCTTAATCTGCAGCAAGGGAGATTGATAGATATGAGGAGAAACTTCTTAACTGTATGGATAGTTAAGTACTGGAATAGGTTACCAAGGGAGGTTGTGGAATCTCCATCATTAGAGATGTTTAAAAAGAGGTTAGACAAACATTTGTCAAGGATGATCTAGATATTCTTGGTCCTGCCTCCACATGGGGGGCTAACCTCTCAAGGTCCCTTCTAGCCCCACGTTTCTACCATTCTTTGAGCACGTTGCCAGTGGGCATGCTTAAGACTTTCTAATGCCTGGAAAGGTTCTATTGTGCCAATTGACTATTCCCTAGGGAAATTCCATTTCAATTGTGGGTTACAACAGAGCTTCGGGGTTACAACAAAACAGGATGGTTCTAATCAAGTTTGTGGTTTTGTTGTGAACATTTCATACAGGTCTACTTTTTCATCGTAATAGTTGAAAACAGATAAATTTAGTTAATTTTTGCTTCAAAGGTAAATCACCTTTAGATCAAAGAATGCAGTTTAATGAAAGTGCACATTGTACATTTTCTCTTTGAGTTGATTCAGTTATCCTCTTTGCCTTTTTTAAAATGCATTCATCAGTTAAAATATTATAAAGCTGAAAGTTGTTGCTCTCCAGTCTATATTTACAAAGCATAAAAAAATAAACTGAAGGGACCATAAGTAACCACATAGCTCAGGCCAAGCATTTAAAAATGTTCTTTGCTACATTAAATTGTGGTATTGCGAGTGTGTATGTGTCACAAACAGTTATGCATTAGTAGCACTTTAATTTTATATGAGAATCATAATCAATCCTTTCTTTTCATTAGTATAGGAAAAAGGTGTTAAAGTGACCTTTTTTAAACCATTTAGTTAGAAAAATCTTCTAGTCGGTGTTTGTACAGTGCCTAGTACAATGTGGTCTTCTTCCTGGTTGATCCTTAGGCACTACTGTAATAAACATGATTAATTAATTAATACTGGCTAGAATCATCACAGTCTCTGGGCTCAGTCCTGTTTCCAATTAAGTCAATGACAAAATTCCTCAATGGTCCTGATTAAATTCACTATAGTTAATAGAATATGTGGTTTCTTTAAAGATTTGGGGCCAGATTGTGAAGCCCTTCCTCTCATTGGTGAACAGTTACTCATACTAGTAATTCCATTATATTTAGGTTCTTATACCACCTGTGAGGGGGTGGCTTAGGGCCACAGGCCCCCTGTTGGAGGCCTCAGGGTCCTACCACACCCTGTCCCAGAAAGGAACAGAAGAGAAGTCCTCCAGGCTTCCTAGAGTGGCTGTGGGGGAAGCAGCTAGTTGGAGAGAGGCTGCAAGGAGCAGCCAATCAGGGCCCAGCAGCCTTATATAAAAGGAGCTGCAGAGCTAGAGACAGTTGCTGCCTAGAGCTGGAGGAGTGAGAACTGTGTTCTTAGCTGGCTGAAGGAGCAGCAAGACCACAGACAGATCAGTTGCTAGCAGGGACCATGGGAGCAAGAGGGAGCTTCTGACTGGCAGCTGGAACTGAGCCCAAGACAGTTGCTGGAAGGGATTGGGGGAACAAGAGAGAGTTCCTGGCTGGCTCCTGGGACTGAAGATAGAAGAACATCTGGGACCAGAAAGGGTGAAGAGTCTTCAGGGAGGAAGCACTGGGGGGGCACCATATCAGGGTTGAGGGGCTATTTGAAGGCTAGCCAAGAAGGGCTGCAGGCCTGATTAAGGACTGAGCCCAGGAAGGGCAGTGTCTCCAGGGAGGAAGCTCTGGGGGTATGGCCCCATACCAGGGCCAGGACTATTTAAAGTCTGAGCCTGGGGAAGGCTACAGAGACACCACCGGAGGGGTACTGGAATAGGCCCTTGGTGGACTGTATACCCCAGAAGGGGTATGTATGTTTCACACACAGACTGTGTGGGTGACTTGGCTAGAGGGCTGAGTCGCTGAAAATCACCTATAAAACCACCAACAGTGGTCACCGCAGACTAAAAAAGTGCAGGCACACACACACAGGGCCAGGTGGCACTTACAAGAGGTGGGTGCCACCCCATTACACCAACCATGTCACCATGAGATCTGTGTACCTTCCAAAATCATATGAAGTGACCTGCCTGGCAGCTGTTAGATGTAATTCATTCTTTCTCTCATTCTTTCCTCAGGAGAAAATTGTTTGAACAGTTTTTTAATCAATATTATGTATAGTGTACTGTATGTTTATATTAGGTTTAGAGAGATAAGGTAGGTGAGGTAATATCTTTTATTGAAACAACTTCTGTGGGTGAGAGAAACAAGCTTTCAAGCCATACAGAGCTCTTCTTCTGGTCTCAGAAAGGTACTCCGAGCATCACAGCTAAATGCAAAATTGTTCAGCATAAGTTGTAAGCACATATTCTAAGGCAGAGGTCTTTCAGGGGGTACATCAACTCAATATCTAGATCAGTGTTTCTCAACTTGGGATTCACATCCCCAGGGAGGTTGCGGGATGGGTTTAGTGGGGTCGCAAGTGCAGGGCCAATATTAGGGGGTGGCAAGCAGGAGAATTGCCCGGGGAATCCTGAGGCATGGGGCCCTGCAAAGCTAAGTTACAAGCTTCAGCCGCGGGTGGTAGGGTTCAGGCTTCAGAGGTACAGTAGTCTGGAAAGATTGAGAACCACTGTTCTAAGGGACCATTTAAGATGGAATGGTCCATTAACAGTTCTGCAGTCATAGGACAAAAAGTGGGGGAGATTAGTGGGTTACAGGTTGTTGTAATAAACCATAAATCCAGTGTCTCTGTTCAGTTCATGATTTTTAGTGTCTAGCAGTTACTAATTTAAAGTCCCAGGCTCGTCTATTGAAAGTGCTGTGCAGGTTTCCTTTGAGGATGAGGACTGATAAGTCAGATATGGAGTGATCGTTTTGTGATGCTTCGAGTACCTTTCCCATACCTAAAGGAGAGCTCTGTGTGGCTTCAAAGCTTGTCTCTCCGACCAACAGAAGTTGGTCTAATAAAAGATATTGCCTCACCCACCTTGTCTCTCTTATATCCTGGGACCGACATGGCTACAGCTCCACTGCATATATTTAGGTTTGACAGATTTCAATTTTTTAAAATAAGTTTGACCAATAATATCAATGTTTATTTTAATCACTTTTTTATTTTTAGCTATTTAAATTTTCACAGCTGTGAGATATTATGGAGGGGGTCAGCGAATGGGAGGGGGCAGGACAGACAATAATTATTTAGCAAGACATTGCGTTTCAAAAAAAATAGTTTTATAACTGATCAAACACAAATTGTCAACATCACACGGCAAAATATATAAAGTAAATACCCTTAAATCAAACTCCAATACACTCTCAACCAGCATTTTTCTTACCTTGCCTATCTGCAAATTTCAATTATGATTAACGGAAATATTTTTCATCACTTTGTGGTTGTACGTTGAAATCTACAGTTACTGATAAAAATCTAATCCTTTCAAGCCTATTTATATTAGAGAAGGCAAAGTTGAAAAAACGTACCTTGAACATGCAATAGAAGGTCTATGGTGGCTCTTAGTCCCAGTGGAATTTCATTCCACAGTTTTGGACTGGCTATGGGAAAGCTCTGGCTGCTGCACAGATGAACTTCAATAGAACTACTCGTGTGTGTAACTGTTCATCAGTATAAGTGGAGAATTCAAAATCTAACCTTTTGAAAATATTTGTCCTGTACATTTAGATATTATGGACTAAATTTTTCAAAAGTGACTAGTGATTTCAGTCCCCCAGCATTTGGGTCCCAAAACTGAGATGCCTGATGAACACATTCACCCTGAAAATCAACTCCCTTTAAGGTGTCTCATTTTGGGCAATCAAGATCACCAGTTACTCTTTAAAATTTAGGCCCACTCCTAGGAACATGAAGAAAGAATTTGGTACCATATTTATTAATACAACCCTATGCAAGTAAATAGTTCAGTAATCATCATCATCATTATTCCCATAACCGCATTGGTCGTTGGGGCACCATCACTGATGAGCAATCAACCAATTGTCTCCATCCCTGACGACTGTGTGTCAGTGCTTGAGTCTCCGCGAAGTCCATTCCTGTCCACTCTTTTATGTTGTCAATCCATCTCTTCTTCTGTCTACCTCTTCTCAACTCCTCTCCCCTTCCCTCCGCCTCCAAAAAGGGGTATCCATTGAGTAGGTACAGAAGTAGATTTAGCATCAAAACACCTTTTTCTATGTTATACACTTAAAACTAATCGGGGGCAATTTTTCCCCTGAGGTATAAATAATTTTTTTTATTATGAGCCAATTTATTGACACTTGATAGAATGAACAGTTATCTTAGACATGTGAACAGGGAGTTGTCTAGATATGGAAATATGTATTTGTCCACACACAGAGAGAGCTAAACATGAAATGAAAAGCAACAGTACATGGACTTGTAACGCTCCCTGTAGTAGTTGGGTTTCAGAAATCAATGAATGGCTTTCATTGCCCATATATGCATTTTTTGTCATCTGTGACAGATGTAAAATGGATCACATTCTTTGTGTTAATAGTTAATCCAAATATAATGTAATGACAAACTTATGAATTACACTGAGATTACATTTTATCCATGAAAGATCATGCTTTTTCATAACTATTACAGATCATAGCTTTTCAGTATCACATACACCAGTCTGTATTAAGGATCTTTACTACCATGCAAAGCAGGGATGGCATACACCTGGGGTGAAACTCTCATCCATTTAAGGCAAAACTCCCATTTGATTTCAAAGGAACAGGATCTCACCTCAGGCTATGATCTGAGTCCAGCTCACTTGATGTACGTATGTGGCCTCCATAAAAATTCAGTTTCTGCAGAATCTAAGATTTCATTTTTAAAGAATAAGGAGTAAGACTCTATCCCTAACAGTTTTGAAGGAAACCATTGAAATATGAACGGAATGTAATCATTGCAATGTTGTCTTCCTGAGTCTGCAGCCAGCCTGAAATAGTTACCCTAAAATGTGTGAACTCCCCCATCCCACATTAATTTCATTGATGTATCAGCTCTAAAGCCTATTGATAACACTTGACTCTGAGCACTATTTAATTGCTAATTGTTTTAGTGGCTGGAACGGGCTGAGAGATTAGGAACTGGGAGTTGCAGCAAGGAAGGAAATACAGAAGAAAGAACAGAGGACTCACACAAAGACAAGGAAGAGAGAGAACCAGAGAGAGGAAGTTGGGGACAAAAGATAAATAAGGGACAGGAATAGCAGTGTCCAAAAAGGGACCATATTTACCCACTGAGTTTGTTACTATATTGTAGGATAAGTATAAAATTAAAGAAATATATATATTGTATAGAAGGCCCCAATCAGCAAGTAAGAGGACTATCAGAATAATTAGTATTGCTTGTAGTGTGGGAAGGATATATGGTTTCAAAAGTAACTAATAAAATAAAGAGCTGCAGTAACAAGACACAACACAAACATGACACAAAGAAATAAGCCCAAATCTTCCCACTGTTCTGCTAGTAAGCAAAGAGTGGAGGGGAGAAGATAAGAAAGAAAGGGCTTTTGGAAGAAAGAAGGTTGTAAAACCTACATGGATTAATATTGGAAATAAGGGTGAATTGTTTCCAATTGGTTTTTAGCTGAGTCAGTAATAGGCAATGACATTGCTTGTTTGTTAAAGGGTATAAAAAGTAAACTCTTAAAGCGTTCATTGCTAATACCTTCCTGACCATGTTGGAGCCAACTGATATCGGTCTAAGAACCCCTAGATTTAGCCTATCTTGATCAAATACTTGCAACTGTTTTGTTATTGTTTGGATGTAGTAAATTGCTATTATTTAGGCTTTTTAGGCATATTTAGAGCAATTGTATAAATACCATTTGGCCTTTGGATATAATAAAGGAAATTAATATTAAATTAATGTTTGGTGGTTTCCAATGTCAATATTAATAATTTCAAATATTATTAATAATTCAAACATATATAAAGACCAGATTCTACCCTGGATCTTTGTACAAACCTCCCATTGACATCACTGCTGTGGTCTGGGGGGAATATGGAATCCTAAAGTTATAAATTAGCCCATGGACCATAATTAAAATGGAATTTGGCTCTCTCTGCAGGGTGAGTTACTCCTTATGTGGAAGTATAAAATACTTCTTGGATGAGCTATTCTGTTTATTCCAATGAAGTGGAATTGTTCCATAAAGTTGTAATCACATTTGTATGAGTCTGATGTGCTTACAGGCTTTGGATGCTCGCTGTAAAATAGTAAATAGAGGGAAATGAACCCAAGGTGTATACAAGATACTAATACATATGCTGTTGTTTGTTTCCATATAGAATGTGCCTGAAGAGGATGTTTAGAATACCTTATTCTATATCTGGAAAGACATTATCTGTGGCGTCTTTGTTCTTTATTTTCAAATAATTTTAGGTGGGAGTTTATTGGATGGGATGTCTGTGTGGATATCCTTGAGACCAGTTTGGATAATTCCATGGAAACTATTGAGTCCCCAGCTCCAGCCTCCACACCAAAATCCAGTGGAATCCAGCCCTTGAATGCATGCATAGAAAGATTTCCTGTAGGTAAGGTGATGTCACATAGGATGTTATGCCTGATCTAAGCTCCCTCTCTCTTCGTAAATTAATGTGAGGATTTAGATTATTGTTAATTTGATCATTGTCTTTACCATAATTTCACCCTCATGCACCCTTCCCAATTATAATCTACTGCCAGAACTGCAATCTGCAGCCTTTTCCCCTTTGGTATAAAGTTTATAGTTAGTGAATGTTAATGTAATTGTAACTTTAGCCAGTGAAGAAGTCTATTCTGGGAGCAAGGGAGAATACAGGCCCAACAATTGTCTATCTAGGGCAATTATTTTAAGATAAATTTGAAGGTCTCTACATTCTATAATGTTTCATATGATTAATCCAAGACTAGTCAAATAAAGAAAGAATAATAAAAGAAAGAATAATATTGTTGCTCCCTGAGCCTCTGAATAGCGTCAGGATGAATTTTGAATACACAGGTTTGTTTCCTTCTCATATGCTAGAAGCTTCTGCTGCCTGATTTTGGCAATTTAGGAGTTCCTGTCCTTGTTTGCCTTTCATGCACACCAGTATACTGCAATTTTTGAATGGGAACTCAGTGTCTCTGGAACTGATATTGTCTGTCTCAAATGTATGTTAACTAAATTATTCAGAAGACAAATAGAACATCTCTTTAGAGTGATTTCTTTCAGTCAAATCAAGAAAGTTCTCATTAAAAGCAAGCTTTGTGATTATAGAGCAAAAAAAATTAATGAATGTTAAACCAATCTCAGAGAGGTGGTGTTTTTAAAATGTCATTTGCTCTTATCTGTTGGATAAAAAAAGAAAAAATGTCTGCTTTAGAATACATTATATCCCCTATTAGTAAGATCCTGGCCATTTTGATTCATATTTATATTTATTTATAATATTGTGCTAGACATTCTGGAATATATTTTTAAGTGGTTCGTGGGAGGTTGACACACAAATTAGACATCAGCCTGAGTCACAAAGTTTGTATCTGTAATCTGATCTGAATCCAAATTTCCCTAAATGCTAGCTCTGGATTAGTGGAGGCATTGCTTGGATTTGGTTTGACTCATTGTGGACAGAAGCCCACATCATGAATTTTGGATCCAAAAGTAAAATCCCCCCTACTATGGGAGGTTAGGATCCAGAGTTATGAATGTATTGTACCTATTTATTTTAAATCTTAATTTTAGCTGCTTTATTTAGAGAAATGCTGCATGGTAACCATAAGTTAAAATGTAATCTTTAAAAGCACATTTAATATTTTTTTCTTATGAAAATCCTATAAAATGACCTACCACATTAAATTATCCTGATATAATATAAATGTATGAACAAACATGTATAATTTGAAATATTTGTTCTTCGCTTAACTATTCACTTAAGGTCTTTTAAGAACATTCAGAATCTTCTTATATTTTTCCTGGCTATATTATAACTGCAACAAGCTAATCTGACTTTATAAATCTTACTACCTCCAGTGGAACATTGCAGGAGAGGAGTTTTTTACTGGCTGCTGGTTTGAACAGCTTAAAGTAGAGAAGAGATTGATCTAAAAGAAAATGCAACAAAGAATAGACTTAATCTAAATCAGTGGTTCTCAATTTTTTTTTTTTTTGCAGACCACTTGAAAATTCCTGAGGGTCTCAACAGACTTTCCAAATGTTGTTTGTACCATTAGCTAACTATTGTAAAGCACTTTGGATAAAAGCACTATATAAAACAAAACTTCATAATAATTAACTTTTTTTGTTCCACAAATAAAAGCACACAACTCATATTTTAATATCAGTAGTCTTACCTTTCTAATGCGATGGATGTGCCCTCTCTACACCACCGTGGCAGCCCCTGAGCTGGTGCTGGGAAGGGTGGGGGTCTCTTCCCTCTCTCCTCTGCTGCGGCAGCCCACAAGCTGGGGCTGGGAAGGAGGGGGGGGTGTCTCTCCCTCTCTCCCCCGCCACGGCAGCCCCCAAGCTGAGGCTGGAAAGGAGGGACGTCTCTCCCCGGCAGCTGCAGTCCTGGAGCTAGGGAAAGTTGCAACTTTCTCTGGCCGCTGCAGCCCTGCATGTCCCAAATTCTCCCCACCTCCTCTTCTCACCCCACTCCCACCTATGCCCTATTCCCCCCAAGGCCACCACCTCACCTTACATGTGTGTCTTCTCCAGGGTCCAGGCAACTAATTAGTAGAGCCATGCCTGTGTGGCTCCACTAATTAGGTGGGTAGCTCTTCATTCTCTCGTGTGCGGCTGCCCAGGTGCGCACCTTAGAGGGAACTATCTGTGGACAACCTGAATGGAGCTCGTGGACCACTGGTGGTCTGCAGACCACAGTTTGAGAACCTCTGATCTAGATGATGGAATGGTAGATAGACTGAAGAAAATCTAAGCTGCTACCTGTGAGTCTGACCCATGCCCATCGTGGCTGATGTGGTGAAAGATAAAAATACTTGGCCCCTCTATAACACGGATTTGTCAGTGCTTCCCTCCAAGAGGGCTGTTTATTAGCCACCTTAAAATGCACAGTTCTGATCTAGTATTCAGGAAATACTCTCAATACTCCCAATTGTGCCTCAGGTTCCAAGGCTCCATTTCTCTTCCCTTCTCTTCAACACTTATGACAAGCTCCTGGGAAGATTGTAAGATGCCATAGATTTAAATTGCAGTGTTAAGCAAATGATATTCAGTTATATGCCTTCACATCAAATGCTAAGCTATCCCAATGCATGAATGAAATCAGATCCTGAAAGAAGAACAATTGAAGAAAGTTAAACCCATTTGTTTGTTCTCCATCCCCTCACCCTTTGTAGTTACCTGGCTTTCTCCCTGCACCATTCTGAACTCAGTCGTCATCTTGGCAACACCTCTGAGGGATGGACAGTTCTTTGCCTTATGCCTGTGACAGAGTGCTCTGAGTCAGGTACCACGTAATCCATTTCATTCTCCTTTCCTTTCTTTTTCAGATTGGAGTGAATTACTTCCAAATGGTGTATAGCAAAGTTCATTAGAAAAAATAAAGAAAATCACATCAAATGTTAGAGCATAAAATCACATCTTGTGTAAATTTGGGTAACAGCCTAGTAATATCAACACATATGTATAGACATGGGTGAGTAATTCAGAGAATAAAAGAATGTTACATTCTGTCTCTCTCCCATTCTATTGGAGTCTTTGCATGTCTCTTAACATTGCAGCATTTCAGAGGCTCTCGGACACAGCAGAGGTCACTGAGTAAGGCCTGGTCTACACTACGAGTTTAGGTCGACTTTAGCAGCGTTAAATCGAATTAAGCCTGGACACGTTCACACGACGAAGCCCTTTCTTTCGACTTAAAGGGCCCTTTAAACCGGTTTCTTTACTCCACCTCCGACGAGGGGATTAGCGATAAAATCGGCCTTAGCGGGTCGGAATTGGGGTAGTGTGGACGGAATTCGATGTTATTGGGCTCCGGGAGCTATCCCACAGTGCTTCATTGTGACCGCTCTGGACAGCACTCTCAACTCAGATGCACTGGCCAGGTAGACAGGAAAAGGCCCGCGAACGTTTGAATTTCATTTCCTGTTTGCTCAGCGTGGAGAGCACAGGTGACCACGCAGAGCTCATCAGCACAGGTAACCGTGATGGAGTCCCAGGATCGCAAAAGAGCTCCAGCATGGACAGAACGGGAGGTACGGGATCTGCTCGCCATATGGGGAGATGAATTAGTGCTAGCTGAACTCCGAAGCAGTAAACGAAATGGCAAAATATTAGAAAAGGTCTCCAAGGCCATGAAGGACAGAGGCCATAACAGGGACACACAGCAGTGCCGCGTGAAAATTAAGGAGCTACGGCAAGCCTACCACAAAGCCAGAGAAGCAAACGGAAGGTCCGGGGCAGAGCCGCAAACATGCCGCTTCTACGCGGAGCTGCATGCCATTCTAGGGGGTGCAGCCACCACTACCCCAACCGTGTGCTATGACTCCCTCATTGGAGAAACACACAGGGAAGCGGGTTCGGGGTACGAGGAAGATGAGGATGGAGATAATGTAGATAGCTCACAGCAGCAAGGTAGTGGAGAAACCGGTTTCCCCAACAGCAAGGATATGTTGTCTTCCTGAGTCTGCAGCCAGCCTAAAATAGTTAGCCCCTCTATAACACGGATTTGTCAGTGCTTCCTGGACCTGGAACCAGTAACCCCCGAACTCACCCAAGGCGTGCTCCCGACCCTGAGGGCACACAGGGGACCTCTGGTGAGTGTACCTTTGTAAATATTACACATGGTTTAAAAGCAAGCGTGTTTAATGATTAATGATTAATTTGCCCTGGCAATCGCGGCCAGTACAGCTACTGGAAAAGTCTGTTAACTTGTATGGGGATGGAGCGGAAATCCTCCAGGGACATCTCCAGAATGCTCTCCTTCATGTACTCCCAAAGCCTTTGCAAAAGGTTTCTGGGGAGGGCTGCCTTATCCCGTCCGCCATGGTAGGACACTTTACCACGCCAGGCCAGTAGCATGTAGTCTGGAATCATTGCATAACAAAGCATGGCAGCGTATGGTCCCGGTGTTTGCTGGCATGCAGACAACATCCATTCCTTATCGCTCTTTGTTATCCGCAGGAGACTGATATCATTCACGGTCACCTGGTTGAAATGGGGCGATTTTATTAAGGGGACATTCAGAGGTGCCCGTTCCTGCTCTGCTGAACAGAAATGTTCCCCGCTGTTAGCCACGCGGTGGGGGGAGGGGTGAAGTGATCATCCCAGAGAATTGGGTGTGGGGTGGGGTTAGTTGGGTTTGTGCTGCATGTTAACCCGGAAACCGCAGCCCCTCCTTTTACATTGCAAACCCATTTTAAATGGCCAACCCAATGGGTGCTTGATATGGGAAATGAGGGCGCTGCTGTTTGAAACCATTCCCACATGTTAAGAAGGTTAAAAAAGCCAAAAGACTGTGGCTTACCATGGCTGCCTGCAAGCCGAAATCTGTTGCCTGGCACTGCGTGAGTGATCTCTCACACCAAACCGGCAGGCCCTCAATATAAGAGGAAAAATGCGACCTTGTAACGAAAGCACATGTGCTGTGTAATGTGAACAGCAAAATTTAACGTGAAAGAGTGTACCCATTGTTCTCTAAAATGTGTCTTTTTTAACCACCTCTCCCTTCTCCTCCACCAGCTGCAAATGTTTCTCCTTCACAGAGGCTAGTGAAGATTAGAAAGAGAAAACGGAGGACGCGGGACGATATGTTCACAGAGCTCCAGATGTCCTCCCACGCTGACAGAGCACAGCAGAATGCGTGGAGGCAGTCAATGTCAGACTACAGAAAAGCACAATATGAACGAGAGGAGAGGTGGCGGGCTGAATCGCGGGATGAACAGAGCAAGTTGCGGGCTGAAGATGATAGGTGGCAAGAGTCGATGCTCCAGCTGCTGGAGCATCAAACTGATATGCTCCAGCGTATGGTTGAGCTGCAGGAAAGGCAGCAGGAGCAGAGACCGCCGCTACAGCCCCTGTGTAACCAACAGCCCTCCTCCCCAAGTTCCATAGCCTCCTCACCCAGACGCCCAAGAACACGGTGGGGGGGCCTCCGGCCACCCAGTCACTCCACCCCAGATGATTGCCCGAGCATCAGAAGGCTGGCCTTCAATAAGAGTTAAAGTTTTAAACTGCAGTGTGTCCTTTTCCTTCCCTCCTCCCCCACCCATCCCGGGCTACCTTGGCAATTATCCCCCTAGTTGTGTGATGAATTAATAAAGAATGCATGAATGTGAAGTAACAATGACTTTATTGCCTCTGCAAGCGGTGCTCGAAGGGGGGAGGGGAGGGTGGGGTGGTTGATTTACAGGGAAGTAGAGTGAACCGGGCGGAGGGTTCATCAAGGAGAAACAAACAGAAGTTTCATGCCGTAGCCTGGCCAGTCACAAAACTCGTTTTCAAAGCTTCTCTGATGCGCACCGCGCCCTGCTGTGCTCCTCTAACTGCCCTGGTGTCTGGCTGCGCGTAATCAGCGGCCAGGCGATTTGCCGCAAACTCCCACCCCACCATAAATGTCTCCCCCTTACTCTCACAGATATTGTGGAGCGCACAGCAAGCAGCAATAACAATGGGGATATTCTTTTCGCTGAGGTCTGAGCGAGTCAGTAAGCTGCGCCAGCGTGCTTTTAAACGTCCAAATGCACATTCCACCACCATTCGGCACTTGCTCAGCCTGTAGTTGAACAGGTCCTGACTACTGTCCAGGCTGCCTGTGTACGGCTTCATGAGCCATGGCATTAAGGGGTAGGCTGGGTCCCCAAGGATCACGATAGGCATTTCAACATCCCCAACGGTTACTTTCTGGTCCGGGAAGAAAGTCCCTTCCTCCAGCTTCCGAAACAGAGCAGAGTGCCTGAAGACGCGAGCATCATGTACCTTTCCCGGCCATCCCACGTTGATGTTGGTGAAACGTCCCTTGTGATCCACCAGGGCTTGCAGCAGCATTGAAAAGTACCCCTTGCGGTTTATGTACTCGGTGGCTTGGTGCTCCGGTGCCAAGATAGGGATATGGGTTCCGTCTATGGCCCCACCACAGTTTGGGAATCCCATTGCAGCAAAGCCATCCTGCACGTTTCCCAGAGTCACTACCCTTGATATCACCAGGTCTTTCATTGCCCTGGCAACTTGGATCACAGCAGCCCCCACAGTAGATTTGCCCACTCCAAATTGATTCCCGACTGACCGGTAGCTGTCTGGCGTTGCAAGCTTCCACAGGGCTATCGCCACTCGCTTCTCAACTGTGAGGGCTGCTCTCATCCTGGTATTCTGGCGCTTCAGGGCAGGGGAAAGCAAGTCACAAAGTTCCATGAAAGTGCCCTTACGCATGCGAAAGTTTCGCAGCCACTGGGAATCGTCCCACACCTGCAGCACGATGCGGTCCCACCAGTCTGTGCTTGTTTCCCGGGCCCAGAATCGGCGTTCCACGGCATGAACCTGCCCCAGTAACACCATGATTTCCACATTGCTGGGGCCTGTGCCTTGTGAGAGGTCTATGTCCATGTCAATTTCCTCATCACTCTCGTCGCCGCGCTGCAATCGCCTCCTCGGCTGGTCCTGGTTTTGCTTTGGCATGTCCTGGCTCTGCATATACTCCAGGACAATGCGCGTGGTGTTCATAGTGCTCATAATTGCCGCGGTGATCTGAGCGGGCTCCATGATCCCAGTGCTAGCTATGGCGCCTGGTCTGAAAAAAGGCACGAAACTAGTATCTGACGGACCAGGGGAAGGAGGGAGGGAGGGAGGGGCGAGTGACAACATGGCGTACAGGTACAGGGAATTAAAATCAACAAAGGTGGCTGTGCATCAGGGAGAAACACAAACAACTGTCACACAGAATGGCCCCCCCCAAAGATTGAACTCAAAAGCCTGGGTTTAGCAGGCCGTTGATTTCACGGAGGGAGGGGGAAGCTAATGAATACAGAACAAATCTATTTTTTACATCTTAAGCTGGCAGCCGACGGTGCAGCATGACTGATAGCCACTGCAGTACGATGATGATGGATACCAGTCATAATATACTATCTTCTACCAAAAGGCAAGGGGCTGCTGCTGTGTAGCAATGCAGTCCCACGTCTGCCAGCCCCACGTCTGCCAGCACCCAGATCGCCCTCGGCCTCTTCTTGGTGCTTAGCAGAAAATACTGGGCGCTTGGCAGAAAATAGCATACTACGACTGATAGCCATCATCGTCAAGACAGTTCAATAGGACTGAGCATGTCTGCCCAGGTGCCTCTGATCGAACCGCAATATGACGACGATGGATACCAGTCGTAATATACCATCTACTGCCAAAAGGCAAAAGGCAAGGGGCTGGTGCAATGCAGCCCTACGGCTGCCAGCCCCACGGCTACCAGTCATGCTGCACCGTCTACTGCCAAAAGGCAGTTAGCTGCTGCTGCTGTGTAGCAATGCAGTACCACGTCTGCCGGCACCCAGATGACATATGGTGACGGTGAGCTGAGCTGAGCAGGCTCCATGCTTGCCGTGGTATGTTGTCTGCACAGGTAACCCAGGTAAAAAGGCGCGAATCTATTGTCTGCCGTTGCTCTGACAGAGGGGGAGGGGCCTGATGACATGTACCCAGAACCCCCCGCGACACTGTTTTGCATCATTCAGGCATTGGGATCTCAACCCATAATTCCAATGGGCGGCGGAGACTGCGGGAACTGTGGGATAGCTACCCGTAGTGCAATGCTCCGGAAGTCGACGCTAGCCTCGGTACTGTGGACGCGGTCCGCCGACTAGAGCACTTAGAGCATTTTATGTGGGGACACACACAATCGGCTGTATACAACCGATTTCTATAAAACCGGCTTCTATAAATTTGACCTAATTTCGTAGTGTAGACATACCCTACCTAAGTGTTGTTTCCACCTACTCCTATATTAGGGGGTTCTGTCAAGTATACATTGGAGAATCTTAGAAGTAACTTAGAAATGTTGTGACCCTTTACTGCCTTACTCAGTTGTATGATGCATTTGCAGTTATTATTCAGCCCCCAGCTATGGAGTCATACTACTGCAGTAGCTGTTCTGTTCTGAGAGAGGCAATATATTTACCTAGGTGCAATCTCTGGAACACAAATTAATCCCTGTCCCTTTCCCTAGAATGGTTGCCTTTCTATGCCATGTTTATTTACAAAATAACCAAAACTAATCCCATCCCAGAGATATAGTTATTTCTTCAATTCTCATTCGACTCTCCTAGCAACTCAAATGATCCTTTGCCTCCGTGTGTACATTCACCTACTTACTTTCCTCTATAGACGATCTCTCTCATTATTCCCACACAGTGTTTCTATAGCCTACTGAATCTAGTCCAAGAAACCATGTAAATATTCCTTGTCCTAGCCAGAAGTGTGATGCTCTCATCTCTGATTAATATTATTTTCCATTCATCATCTTGGCCTGGACTGTCTTTCTAGGTCAAGGATCCTTGTTGTCAATAGAAGCCTTGTTTATATACAAAATGATTCCTAGACAAGAAAGACAATCTTGCTGGGGTGGCAAGTTATAAAAGTAAGATCTTTTCAACATTAGGAGCATACTACCTTTATTCTAATCAATATCAAATATGACTTCTCAGCAGAATGTAACCAATCAGACACACCAGACTACCATGAGGTGATGCTAGTGGGTAGGAGAAATCATTGTGAAGAATTAGCCAATACCATAATCTGTACCTCAGTAGAGAGCATTTGTCAAAATAGTACTGTGATGCTCTGTACCTCCGGGCACCCAGCACCCCCATGTTCATCCTTGTAAAATGATTGTGTGGTATACAATGCAAAGTTTGTCATGCCGGGTGTCTTCAGAAGGCTCATGATGCACTGAGCATTGTTGTTATAGTAATCACGGTTATAGTAATGTTATAGGTTGTAATTTCATGTATATAGTTATGAGGCTGAGAATGTGTCCTCATGCCTTAAGCAAGCTCAGGCAAAAACTCTCCAAGAGCAGAGGGGCAGTTCACACCTCTTCAGTGCATGTATGGGACAAACCCAGCCCAGCCTCACAGGAACAAAGGACACTGGTCTAGGCTACAACAAAGGATCTGTTGGACTCTCGAGTGAGTCACCCCCGTTCCTTTGGTCAGTTTGGGACTGCAATGAGGTAATGCTCACCTGACTCTGAAGGGTGGGGGGAAGCCAAGAGGGAAGAAAGAACATGATAAAAAGGAGCAACATTTGCCAGGCTCTTCCTCTCTCTTCCACCTCCATCTAAAGATATCCCCACCAAGCAACTGAAGCGCTGATCAAAGGGGAAAGCCTGGCTGAAGGGCAACCAGCCAGCCTGTGGTAAGAAGCATCTAAGTTTGTAAGGGTATTGAAAGTGTTAAGATCAGCTTAGAATGCATTTTGCTTTTATTTCATTTGACCAAATCCGACTTGTTATGCTTTGACTTATTCTCACTTAAAATCTATCTTTGCAGTTAATAAAATTGTTTGTTTATTCTACCTGAAGCAGTGTGTTTGGTTTGAAGTGTGTCAGAGACTCCTCTTGGGATAACAAGCCTGGTACATATCAATTTCTTTGTTAAATTGATGAACTCATATAAGCTTGCAGTGTCAGCGGGCATTACTGGACACTGCAAGATGGAGGTTCCTAGGGTTGGGTCTGGGACCGGAGATATTGGCTAGTGTCATTCAGTTGCAAGTAGCTGGGAGCAGCTTACATGCCAGAGGCTGTGCGTGAACAGACCAGGAGTGGGGGTTCTCACAGGGTAAGGCTGGCTCCCAGAGTCAAGGATTGGAGTGACCTAGCCGATCATCGGTCCAGATAACACCAGAGGGGAACGTCACAAGTACTCAGTGAAAGAGTTGTCCTGGAATCCTCAATGATCCTGGATACCCAAAAAGTAGAAGCAGAATAACATGCATACTCTCATCTTCAGTTGAGCAAGAGGCTATATACTGTCTGAGACTCTCACACATTTTTGCAGTGCTGATTAGTGTCTGTAGTTTTGTTTCCAAATATAGCATTTGACACTAACGAACTCAAGCTGATGCTTGATACAGTAGCTCATCTTCTGGCCAGCATAGACCAACAAGAGTCCATCCCTCGAGTCATTCAGCTTCCTATTGAACCTCAGATCAAGTTTGACATCCTGGTATTAAGATGGGCCCATTTCATAAGTGCTTTGCCAATGGGCCCATACAATCTGAAACAGCTGCAATCCTTATGAACAATGAAATGGGCAATGCTATGGCCAATACTACTGGGAGATACAGAGAAACCCTTCTTGACCATTGCCCAGTGGCTGTGAAACTGCCTTCCATTCAGGGCTGGCTCCAGCATTTCTGCCGCCCCAAGCAAAAAAAAAAAAAAAAAAAGCCGCGATCACAATCGCGACCGGCGGCGGCAATTGGGGGGGGGGAAGCCGCGATCGGCGGCGGCAGTTCGGCAGCAGGTCCTTCGCTCCTAGAGGGAGTGAGGGACCTTCTGCCCCCGAATTGCCGCACATGCCGCCCCTCTCCCTTGGCCGCCCCAAGCACCTGCTTGTTAAGCTGGTGCCTGGAGCTGGCCCTGCTTCCATTCAAGCTAATAATGACCACAATCCTTACTGCCTAGTTCTCCAGTTGTCCATAGAATTTTTTTAGAAATACAAAATATATAAAAATGGGGAACAAAATGAGTAAACAAAATGCATCTCTGGCCTTCTTTATTAGTTAAAGGGAAGCAAAAAAGGAGGTGCAAAATCATTTAGTCTTTCTTTGCTGAGCACCTTTAACATTTCAGCCTTTTTCTACCATATACGATGATATAAGGAAAATGAGGGAACTGCCTGATACATGTGTGAACAGCAGTGTGGTGGTTGCCAAGGAAGCTAAATTAAGATTGGTACATCCACAAAAACAATAGCATCTACAGGAATTCTTCAGTTCTTCTCACTGTTATGTGAGGAAAATCTTTACAAAAAATAACAGAGGGTCCTGTGGCACCTTTAAGACTAACAGAAGTATTGGGAGCATAAGCTTTCGTGGGTAAGAACCTCACTTTTTCAGATGCAAGTCTGAAGTGAGGTTCTTACCCACGAAAGCTTATGCTCCCAATACTTCTGTTAGTCTTAAAGGTGCCACAGGACCCTCTGTTGCTTTTTACAGATTCAGACTAACACGGCTACCCCTCTGATACTTTACAAAAAATGTTGATGCTCAGTTTAAACCAACCAAGGAAAAGTAACATTGGGAATCCCCTTTCACCCATCCCACTTTTCTCAAAGTTGTCCACTGTGGAAACCCTGCAATGTATGGCTTTAATTACAGAACGGATCACAGAAACATACTTTCCCCTATATCGAATGATGGTCAATGGACAGACCATTTGCAGGGGTGAAGCATTTGCCATTTCTTGCGGGGTTTAGCCTGGCTTAGGAGTCTCACAGTCTCTAAATGCCTTTTTTTTTTATAATTTAAACTGAACTTTTAAATGGGACCTTGCTGTGGGGCTGTTTTATCTCGGGTGTCCTATCACCCTATGAAAATTAAACTTTTTTTTCATGTAATCAAATTCTATGGCTTCTTCTGGGAAGGTTTGACATCCAGATTGGCAGATTGGGATGGCCACGAGAAGAAATGTATTTTAATAGGCTCTGTTGACAATGTGAACATGTTTGAACTAGTACACTGAGCTGACTGGATCCCAGACAAACGTTGTTTTATTTCCTGTCAGTCATGACCTCTGTCACACACTTTCAACTGTTTATTTTTGGCGGGGTTTTACATAATTTGCAAGGGGGCGTTCGATGTAACTATTCATAAAAATATATATAGTTCGAAGAGCCTGCGGACATGCTAAGTCATGTGAAGCAGCAAACATGTCCATCTGAGCGCTTTAGTAGAACTGGGTAGATTTGAATATCTCTGCAGATTTAGAAGCAAACGCTGCAGCTTAGCTGCGGGCGGGGGGATCCTCAATGCTGTTAGATTTTGAATTGAAGAAAAAAATCCCCCCACTTTCTCCTCTCGCTCTTTCCTATAACAGTGCTAAATCGGCGGGATTTTAAGGGCTCTCCCCTTCTTCCTTCATCTCTTCACTTTTGCACCCTCCCCTTATGGACAATTGCTTCTCCCACTCCCACCCAGGGAGAGGAAACCTCCCCGGAGCCCATCCATTCCCCCCTTCACTGCCTGCTTGTGCTCCCCTTCACTCCCCTCGCCCACCCCCTTTTGGTGCCCATCCTCCTCCCGCTCCCCGGGTTTTGCTCCTCTGCCCCCCTCCCCCTGCGTTCGCGCCCCTCGCGCTGTTTCTAAGCCCCCGCCACTGTCGCGCCTCGGGAGCCGATTCCAGGGGCAGGTGAGGGCAGCCGCGTGCGCATGCTCCGCTCAGCTCCCAGGCATGCTCAAAACCCGATGGGGCGGAGAATCTGACACGGCCGCCGGATCGCTGCTGCCCCAGCTCCTGGCCAGCACCATGCCGAGGACAGGCGCCTGCTTCCCCGTCGTGTGCCTGCTGCTCCATCTCCAGGTGGCAGGTAAGCCGCCACGCTGGGTGGTGTTACCCGGGCAGGCGCGGCAAATGCTGCCGAGCTACCCAGGGGACGGAGCTCTGAGGAGCATCCCCGTAATCTGAACGAGGGGAGACCTGCGTGTTCCAAACGAGCACCCGCTAATGGAGCTGATAAAGCACCTGTTGTTGCCGGACAATGGCAAAGGTCGGGGCTAAATGCGCCCACCCCACATGTATTGGCTCGACCGTGTAAGATCCTTGCTGCGGGTAACAGCGATGCTTGCGTTAGTCTAAACAGGGAGTTTCTCCTCCGCGTCCCCTTCCCCCCCCCCCCCCCGCATTAACATGGATGCAGCTTTGCACACACTAAAGCACGTGTGCGGGGGAGGAGGGCGCAATGGTTAATCTAACGCCTGCAATCATTAGCTGCGGCTTCTTCCCCCTTTGGGGCTGGGGAGGGTTCAAGTGGAAGCTCCACCGATGCCTTTGAGCGGGATGCAAAGGGCCGAACTAATGGCTCTGATCAGGTAGCTTGAGAGATTCCGCTGCCTCTTTGGCCATTTCTCTTGTCCATGAAGTGCCCTCCGCCAATCGAGCAGCGCAGGTTTGGGAGCGAGGGAGGGGGCGGGAGTGTTTCAGCACCGTGTGTGTCTTTCAGCACCATGGTCAGCAACCACCGGAATAAACACAACGGCAAAGCTGGAGCGTTGTTAAGAGGCCAAATGTCACTGAGGTGGATTCGGTCGCAGTAGTAGTAGGTAGCCTCAAAAGTGTTGCTAATAATTAAAAATAAAAGCACAGTTAAATGGCATCGCGTGCAAGCCCTCAGCTGTTGCCACTTCAGGTACTCTAACGCGTACAGATACTACCTATTATTCTCGGTCACTATTGCTCTGGGATTTGGAGCACTAGCCACATAGGTTTCTAAATATTTTGGAATGATGGAAGTTTTTAAAAAAACATTTAGCCTCTTTTAAATTTGACACCTGAATTCAAACGTGGAAACAGGATTTTAAACAGCAAAATTTCAGCTGCGACAGCAGTCATTTGTGCAGTAGTCCTGTAGCTACGTTAGTAAATCCTCTCACTGCTTAGCTAGCAAAATGTGGGCATCATTCAGAAATGTGGTTAACGAAAAACTATATTACACAGAGCTTTTCAGTTCAAGCATCAGTTTCACTTTGATAATCATTTGCTGTATTTGTTCAGTAAAAGAAGGATATGGCTTAATTGGTGCAAAAACTGCCCTTTCTCCTGAGTCCTTTTCCCCACTTCCAATCATGTTAACTTAAATTCTCACTCCTTTTAGAAGGAAAGTAAATTGGTGCTGAAGATATAATTAAATGTAGTTTGTAATTAATATAACTGAAGTGTTTCTGTGTTTGCAGAATACTGCGGTATCTCTACTTCTGACATAGAAAATGGCTGTTGCACCCAGCTTATAACTTAACATAAGTCCATTACGACCTCCCTTTGTATATATAGAGAAAAGTATAACAAAATACAATGGCTGAAAGTTGAAGCTAGACAAATTCTGTCTGCAAATAAGGCATACATTTTTAACAGTGAGAGTCATTAACCATTGGGACAATTTACCAAGGGTTGTGATGGTTTCTCAATCATTGACAATTTTTAAATCAGTTGGATGCTTTTTCTAAAAGATCTGTTCTAGGAATTATTTTGGGGAAGTTCTATGGCCTGTGTCATACAGGTCAGACTAGATGATCACAATGGTCCCTTCTGGCCTGGCAATCTATGAATGACTCTATGAATATGTGAGTACACATACAGTCTTTTGCTGCCACAAACCATCTTTTTGGAGAGCATTTCAGTATTCCATTAACTTGAACTGTTTTATTATGGGAAGGTTTTAGAGGTAACTTGAAAGGTTTTAGAAGCATATCAGGGTTCAGTAATACTACTAGAAATGTAACATGGTAATAAATAATTCATGGTTATCAGGTTATGATAATAGTTGTATACATTATTTAATACACTAGATAAATGGGCATGGCATCATCTTGTTTAATCTAGTCACAAGAAATTGTTACCTTCAATTATTAGTACTTTACCCTTATGGTAAATCTATCTTTGACAAGATTTCAACCATGTCTTATTCTTTTGTATTTATGATTGCTTAGGAGAGTCATGTATTGCTATTTTACACAACGTGTGTGACAGAGATTACAGACTAAAGGATAAGAAGCATTTTGAAATCCATTTTATGAAAATCCTTAAGCTGCTTTTAGGTTGTCCTTTTACAAAAACATATATTAAAATGATCATCTGTATAAAATTAGGGTACAACCTTTATTTGGCATAACATGCCTTCTAAATCTTCATTTATCCACTATTAATTCTAAATTGCACAGACTGCCTTGCTTAGTCTTTTCATCATACTAATGGAAACTGGTTTAACTAAAATGTACAATTGCCTTGGTAAGTTTAACTTGTTTTATTAAGTTAATTGGAAAGTTTGTATATGAAAGTTAGCCTGTAATCTGAAAATCTTCAATAATCACAAAAAATGGAGAAAACAACACAGACCCCATATGCTACTATCTTGTTTCCCATGCAATTCTGGTGAATAATCACTTTAGAAAAATTAGCATTAAAATCTTAAAAGAGACATATTCAGTCTTATAATGTGCACAGCTCTCATCAAAGATGAGAGTTGTGCCTGCTCTAGCCAGGGCTGCATGGAGTTTTCTGTTAGTATTCTTGTGTCATTCAAGACACTACACTATTGAGCTTCCTGACTTTTACTATCATAGTAAACTTAACCTTAAGCAATTTAGAGCTCTCTTACTTTCACTTGAAGTGAAAGATGAATTAGTCATTTGGCTCATTCTGGAGCTTTCTATGGAGCACAGTGTACAGTTGTGAATTATGAATGGTGATTTTGTGATAAGGGTTCATCTGGTAATATAAAATGTATTTCACTTACTATTACTGATTGGTCATAAGTTATATGTTTTTCGTATTTTGTTTTGATCTGTGGTGGAAACTACTTGGCTTTTCATATATGGATTTGTTCCAAAGTTCAAAATACATGAAGCCAACTTCTATGTAGGAGGATGCTAAGATATCAATTGGCAGATACACTAACAATATCTTCCGTAATATCGGTTGATGTTAATAGGTTTTAGAAAAAAATACGATTTTGTATTTAATTGAGATATTACTACAACAAGGTGGTATTGATTCTGTAATGTATTTAATGCAATTCTTTGTAACTGAAAGGTATTATACTGCATATTGGAGAAATGGGTTTGCCATGGAAAGGTTGTTCCATTACCATTGTGCTCCAATATCAGGATATGTATTTGCAAAGAAGCTGAAATTTTTTCACCATAAAAGAATCTCAAATTTCTACATTTGTTTTTTTTAAAAGATCAATTGAATTCAGTTTAGATGCTGTTGTCAATAAAACATTACAGCTGTGTAGAAAGCAAATTAAATCTAGTCATGCTCTCAGGTACATCTCTGCAATTTCCACTGAAGTCAATGTAGAACTAGGCCCTTTATTGTCCCAGTGCTGCATTGGGCAATGTGCAAGAGCAGAAATCTGCTTGCACAGAGCTGTCAGAGCTGGAGTAAGGCCTACATTTGTACTAACTGATTACAAATCACTATGAACCTTTAGCTGCTATTCTGCTTTGAAGAAAACTGCAAGATAAAGTAATGGCATACGTTATTTGCTAGTAGGTATGATATAGTGCACGTTTTTGCAACAAAAAGTTAGTATCTCTCAAGACTACCAGAAACCATTGTTATTTTGGTGAAAGAATGGTAGGTGGCAGTGAGAACACATAGTGATGCACCAAAATAAGCTTATAATTAGAACTAGTGAACAGTACTTCTGGACCAATTTTTATAGTGGGGGTGCTGAACGCCATTGAATCAAACTGTAAACCCTAAATATGATGTAAACCACTTCAAGTCAGGGGGTGAGATAGCACCCCCAGCAGCCCTAGTTCCAGCATCTATGCTAGTGAACCATTGGTGTTATCTAGGTTACTGAACTAATTAACTATTTAATGTCATTGTCTTTTCATGAATTCCATGAACAGGCTTAAAATATAAAAACAAAGAATAAAATATACAGTCACTGTAACCATCTAGACTGGAATAAAACCTACCCAAATAATAACCTCCATATCAACCATCCATATGTCTTTTATAAAAATCTTCAGAGAGAAAGTTATTTTTGCAGAAAGTCCTAAAGGTTAACAAATTCTGGTGCTGGAGGCCCAAGGAGTTAAACAACTGTACTCAAGAGTTGGTAGGATTGTTATCATTAAGACCTGGTTTCTTGAGCAAGGGCCTTACAGCAACTTTCTTCATGGCCCCTGTTATTATTCCCTCCCGTGACGGAACACATTGATAATCTCAAACATGGGACCAGTACTTCAACAACCAGGAAAGACAAAGGTCCTACTCTCAGTCTTTTGCCAAAAGAGATCCCAGCACCTCCAAAAGCTCATCTGAAACTCTAGTAGAGAAGACTGGCATGTATCCTCTTGAGATACTGCTCAGTCCTGATCCGAACAGTTGTAACTGCAAAGTAACAGGAAAATCTCTCACAGTAGAATTTTGCAGGTGTGGAGAAACTTAAAGGAAGTGTGCTAGATTGTGTGCAATGCATATGAAAATAGACTTGGAGTGAGCATCTACTCCTCCCTGCTAGTTTGTAATGGAAAGTGTCTTTCAAAATGGAAGTTTGTGTGCAGCATATCCAGTCAAAAATATTGAGGTGTATTCTCCTTTGGAATGCCTTTATAACGCCACGTGTCATATTGAGAACACATAATGTTTAATGTTAAATTTGGAAAACCAGTTCCTGCAAACTGTCCATACTTCAATACTAACCATGTCTCCTGCAAAGGAATGTGTGTATCATGTTGAGCTGGTGGGACTGCAAATACACCAGAGACAACATGGGGACCTTCCACTGGTGCAAATCACTGTAGTTCCAGTGGGAGTTGTGGCCAATAGATTTTTTTGAGATTCACGTTAGAACTTTCAAATTAAAATCTCTGATAAATTAGAATGTTCTTTTCAAGATGAAATGAGTAAATGTTATAACTCACTCTCTCAAGTCTGGGAACATGATTTGAGGAAGGAAATTGGAATGTAAAAACGGTAATTATAGGCTTACTCTAGATATAAGATCAGAGCCAGCCAATTTAAGAATTCACTGAAAACCAGATTGTGAGCAGATTTGTGTGGGTGTGCTGGGATAGAAGGACATGCAAGAAGCCTTCCCCCATCCCTCTACATCATGCTTTCACTTGCTAGGCTTTAAAAGCCCTTTCTACAGTAACAGTCCCATGCTTAGGGGGAAATAGAGACTCTGCACTCAGGGAGCACGATATTAAAACCAGGGATGGGGAAGAGGTGGTGACATGGAGTAGGTCTGGTGCATAGAAGTGGGGAGCAATCTGTGCCAGCCTAATGGTTGGGGAAAGGGGCTTAGCCCTGATGTGCACAGAGAAGCCCCCAGAAAGATTGTGCCTCAGACATGCCCAGTGTCCCATTGTTGCTTCTGGGCAGGGTTGCCCACATTGACTTCCTGTCAGGGTCATGGCATAAATGCCACAATCTAGCGCTGAGTATACTTGTCACTCACAAAACTGATGGTTGCTGGAAGTATTGTGGCATCAAAGACAATCATGCTTAAATGCTGTGGCAATGGGCCAAAGTCCATCTTTTTTTAAAGGAAGTTTATACTGTGGACCAATGTAGCTGTCCTGTCGGGTTTCCAATACAGCTCTGAATCAAATACTTGGTAAGGCCAGCCAGTTATGTATCCTAAGAACTCATGAAAAGCACTGATTTCTCAGAGCCACATTAGCTGCACCAGTACTCCATAGGCTCAAATTCTGCTTTCCATTACAGCAAATACTGATTTCACTGGAGTTACTATGGATTTACCTCTTTGTAACACAGAACAGAATTTGATTCAGTCTTCACTTGGAAAACTACAATAATGTCAAATAAATACATGTGGCACCTTCTGAAAAACAGGCAAATATGAGACAATATCAATACATCAATACTATGTGTCTGAATATGTCAGAATACTAAGTGCTTTAGGGACCAGTGCTTCATCTCTTAACTCACATGAGTAGACCTACTGAAATCAATGGGCCATAGTAACAGTTTCCATTTTCAATATATCAGGCAACACACCCATAATGTAGAAGATGATGAGATGCAAAGCCTCACTTTCAAAATACTACTGGTGCACTTAATCATATATTGGGTGCATTCTTACTACTTTGTGTTCTGCTTTGTTGTGCATTTGTTTGATGTTTAATTACAACCTCTATACCTTGGAAAATGTTATGTGTAGTGAAATATTTTTCAGATGAAGTTGTTTTTTGCCAGTCCTGGAGTTTCTTACACACTGCCTCATCCACAGACTAGTAAAGCAACATCCAGATTTTTTTTTCTCTTAAATTCAGTCTAATTAACTTAAGAAAATATCTTTTGCAAAGCATGTTCTATTCATTTGATTAACCACAAATCTGTACATTTGTGTCATTGTTTTAAAAATCTGTCTGGATTTATTGGTAATAATTCTTGATTTTAGCTGCTAGAGATAAACATTAGTGTGTGTACAGCTAGAGCTACGTAACCTACATTAATGAGATTTAGTCTGACTTGATTGACATGCTGTTTTGCTGCCATTTAAGGCATACTGTTAAGTAGACATTACAAATGTGAGGCATTTTGTCTCGAGACAGATTTTGTTTTCATCTGGTCTTTCATGATTATATAAAGCATTTTTCTACCAGAAATGTTGAGTACTCTTGATATGTTAAAATGTTTTTGTGTAGAACAAATGAAACATGGAGAGATGAATCTGGTATTTGTATTTAGAACTCACGTTCCTTGTAGTTGTTGTTGTTTTTCTTAACCTTTAAAATATCAGTGATTTGCTTGGTTTTCTGAGAGGAAAGAGTAATCCAGAGGCAAAATGCTTCTTGAGTAATTGATTAATATATGGGGCTATGCCTTGTGAGGCATGGCTGCACATGGAGAAAGAAGGCCAGGATAAGAAAAGAATGGAAGACATGTTGTGATCGGCGCAATCTATATGAGGGCTTGAAGGACTGATCGATCAAGGTGACCAAGGTGATATGTGGCTACTACCTAGGTCTGAAAATGCAAATTGTTTTGATTCTTGAAGTACCAGTGGTAGTGCAAGTTTCCTCAATATGCCTCAACCTTGACCTGAAAGGACCCCCTCTCAGGGTGAGAGTGTAGTGCAGGGGTCGGCAACCTTTCAGAAGTGGTGTGCCGAGTCTTCATTTATCCACTCTAATTTAAGGTTTTGCGTGCCAGTAATACATTTTAATATTTTTAGAAGGTCTCTTTCTATAAGTCTATAATATATAACTAAACTATTGTTGTATGTAAAGTAAATAAGGTTTTTAAAATGTTTAAGAAGCTTTATTTAAAATTAAATTAAAATGCAGAACCCCCCAGACCGGTGGCCAGGACCCGGGCAGCGTGAATGCCACTGAAAATCAGCTCGTGTGCCGCCTTCGGCATGTGTGCCATAGGTTGCCTACCTCTGGTGTAGTGCAATCTCCTTCACCTATTCAGCTCTTGGCCTTTCTCTAGCAATTACCAGCAAAGCTATCAATGACAAATGTAGCATTAGATATTTGTAATTTGGACTCCTGGGAACTGGACCAAGACTAATAAACTCATATCACAATATAAATATTTTAAAAGAGACTTGAAGGTAATATTTCCCCCACTATAGGCCAGACTCTCCACCTTATGGAGGTACACATCGGTGCAAGGTGTAAGGACTGGTCAGAATTGCATTCCCCATTCTCAGTGGAATGCAGGAATTGTTTTGTCCAAAGGGAGCAGGGAGGAAGCAGGCTATTGCCTCAGCCCATTTACGCTTATAGGAACAGAACAATGATCATATGAGAGCAGACCAAAGTCCATCTAGTTCTATAACCCAGTGGTTCCCAAACTTTTTACTAAAGTGAACCACCAACTTCATTTAGTCTGTTGGGGTTTTTTTTGCGACCGACTCTTACATCTATGCACCCTCACCACAACCCTAATCTTAGCCTTGTGTGGAGGGGACTCTCCCTGGAGTATAGGGGTGTTTGGAGAGTGAGCCCACCCCACAATTGCCATGCAGGGGCAGCTCCTGTCCTTCAGGGATGGGGCTTGCTCTTAGCTCTGGACATTGCAACTTGGCCTATCTGATTGCAATGCCAGTCAGGTTTGGCCAGGCCACTCCTCCATCATGACGAAGGGACGGTCAGGCCAAATTTGAGCGAGTGGCATTGCGACCCATGCATCAGGTCACAACATCCTGAATGGGGAACCAGGACCAGCCCTGCAGGAAAAGAGCCACCTGTGTGGGATGACTGCAGGGTGGGCTTGCTCTCCGGAGCCTCAACTGCGCATTGGATTAGAAGTGTATTTTGTCTAGCGCCTCGCGACCCATCTAAAATCTTCCTGCAATGCACTCCTGGGTTGAGATACACCATTTGGGAAATACTGCAGTAACCTGGTACTGACAGTGACAAGCACCCGCTGCTTCAGAGAAAGGTGCAAGAAGCCTTGCAGTAGGCAGTTAAAGAATAACCTGCCCTTGGAGGGTGAAGGTGGGACCAGTGCAGTGGGAAGAATAGGCCTATATGCACTAAAAGGTTGTAATAGCAGACATGCTCTCTGTGTGTGCTGGAGGAGTTCAGCTTGGCATTCTACCTCCTGGATGCTTTGCAGTGCTCCTCAAGGGGCAGTGCAGCTCCATGCTCCCCTTTACTTTGGGCTGCACCTAAGTAGCATGATCAAATCGGTCATACTTTCTTCCCTTAAGTATTGCTAAAAGCAGAGAGAGATCACTAAGAGATCATTTTTAATTTCTCTGTTTTTTTTTATTATTAATAATAATATTTATAATGCCATAGTACCTAGGAGCCTTAGTCATGGACATGAACCCCATTGTGCTAGGTGCCGTACAAACATAGAACAAAAAAGATTATTTGTGCCCCCAAAGAGCTCATGATCTAAGTAATAAGGCAATTTTCATATTTCCCAAACAAATTTTTCATGGAATTTCACTGTACCTAACTTCTGACTACATCACAGGAAGTATGGGCTCAATACTGCAATCTGGTACGAGTAAGAACTGCTCAATGGGAAGAAAAGGGTGCTGAATCAGTCCCAAACCATATTTGATGTCACTGTAGGCTTACACTAACAATAATCAAAGAAGCATTGTTAGGGAGTCTGGTTGGCAGAGAAGGAAGGGGGGGGCTGAAAGGAAGGGGGAACAGTTTGTTTGGTCTTGGTCATACTCTTCCAGGAAGGATTCTCATGCTAGAAGATACAGACTGCTTCTGAAAAATATACCTCTGCTTGTGGAGCGTTAGCACAGGAGAAAAACC
The DNA here is from genome assembly GCF_028017835.1 of Emys orbicularis. Lineage (NCBI taxonomy): Eukaryota > Metazoa > Chordata > Testudines > Emydidae > Emys > Emys orbicularis. The sequence goes on along the minus strand of NC_088683.1, from coordinate 70,258,360 downwards.
TTGCCCTGGCTGAGCACACCTGAATCTGCAGAAATTACTTTTTCAGCATTCTGAACAGAAGCAATAGAGAAGTGGCCAATGAACATAAGAATATAAGAACTGCCATACTAGGTCAGATCATGGTCCATCTTGCCCAGTATCCTGTCTCTGACAGTGACACATACCAGAGCTTCAGGGGGAGTGTACAGAACAGGGTTTTTAATGGAGTGATTCATCCCTGATTTCCACTCCTTATATTTCTGGAAGTCAGAGGTTTAGGGTCACCCCAAGCATGTGGTTGCATCCCTGACCATTTTGGCCGATAGCCATTGATGGACCTATACTGCATGAACTTATCCAATTCTTTTTTGAACACATTTATACTTTTGGCCTTCACAAACACACACCCACAACAATAAATCCATAGGTTAGTTGTTCATTGTGTGAAAAAGTACTTCCTCTTGTTTGTATTAAACCAGCTCCTATTAATATCATCGGGTGGCCCCCTGGTTTTTATATTGTGGGAAAGGGTAAATAACACTTCTCTATTAACTTTTTACACACCGTTCATGATTTTATAAACCTCTATCATTTCCCCATTTAGTCATCTCTTTTCTAAGCTGACCAGCCCTAATCTTTTTTGACTTTTTCTTTCTCTACATTGCTGTTTCCTGCAAGAATACCTTGTCTCTACAACTGTGTTTTCTGCTCCTTCAGTAGTTATAATGAGACACAATAAGCCACTAATGATGTTACCAAAATGTGTACTTTCTGTGGGACATTGAGGTCAGTGGAAGTTAAGGGCCACATTCTGCCATTTGTATTCAAGTTGAGTAGTACCTTACTCCATAAATAAGCCCATTAATGGGCCCTGAAATGACAACTTCAGAAATCACTAGTCTGGGGTACAAATTGGCCAGGATTCCTAAAAAAAATGGGATGATTTCATCTTTGGAGAGAAGGCAATTGGGAAAAATTGACTTGGGCCAGATACTCCAGTCCACTGTTCTAGCTTCTGTCACGGCTGGTTAGCCAAAGGTCAGGGAGCTGCAATTGGCTCCCTGTGGATGTAGTTCAGATGTAGTGAAAAATCAGGGCCTTTATTCAAGCCCTTCAGAAAATGGGCTTTTTTATCCCTGTGGATAATTTTGATGTTTCATCAAAAAATCCCAAAACCAAAATATTATCTCTGAAAACTGAACTTTTTGATTCACAAATGCTACCATGGTGCATCATGGGAGTTGTAGTTTGGGAGGCTCATTTTCCTCTGTAGGCTGGGATCCCTGGTTGGACCACATCTCTCATGATGCACTGCAGTCTCCCCATATGGTAGTTGCATCCTGGGAGTCCCTGGCAATTGTGCATGATGGGAGAAGTAATCCTGCTGAGAAGCCTGGCCTATAGAGGAGAGTGTGAACATGAAGACACTGAACTATAACTCCCATGAGACACCACAGCTGATATCCAAATCTAAATATTTCTGCTTTGAGGCACTTGGTTTCTGATGAAAAATTGAAATTTTCTGCAGAAAGCAGACACTTTTATGAAACATTTCATTTAGTTAAAAACCCAGTTTTCTGTCATAACAGTTTCAATGGAAAAATTTTGACCAGCTCTATCTTTTTCTCCTCTCTCTCTCTCTCAAGCCAGTTACTCTTGGGGGAATTCTGTGCCATTGCACAATGCAGAATTTTGCAGAAATTAATGTTGGGCATGCAGAATTTCCTCCGCCACCCAGAAATGGGCTGCAGAGATGTTGGCCACCACTAAGGGCTGCTGGACCTCGCAGAGCCCAGCTCGTAAATAGAAGACAAGGCCGGGGGGAGGGAGCGGGTACTGGATGGGGAGGGAACCAGCAGCTGCAGTTCCCAGCATGCTCTGAAGGAAGGAAGCAGTGGTATGCAGGAAACTCCATGCAAGCCTGGGACCCAGCATCAGGCTGTTTCTCCCTCTGGATCCCTGGGCTCTAAAAGGTTAGTGTCTCTGAGTGTCTGGGCCAGGACGGGGCCCGCAGCTGGGTTCTGGGGGGTAGGGAGTGTGAGTGTGTCAGCTGAGGGGGACTCCACGGCTGGCTCTGTGAGGGAGGGGGTTTGGGTGTCTGCCCCCCCCTCCCCCGGGCTGGGCTTTGGGGGGAGAGGGGGCAGAGAAGCAGGAACTAGGTTGTCATAGGGGTTTCTTTAATTCTCTACTCCTAGGGGAATTTTTGTGTATGTCTGTATTTTTACAAAATATACTTGTTGACAGGTATTTTGAAATAATTTACCAAAATAATTGAAACTGGCATCATTATATAGTGTTATTTTGACAAATAACATTTGCAGAATTTTGCAGAATTTTAAAATATTGTATGCAAATTTTTAATTTATTTGGTGCAGAATTCCCCCAGGAGTAAGCAGGTGTAGGGCCTGATGTAGTCTCACTGAACAGAAAATCAATTAGAAAATCTCATGACTTTGGACACTGCCCACACTATCCATCCTTTCACTCAGCATTCTGATTTTGGCATTAGACTCCATGCAGAATCCAACACCGCAGCCACTGCCCCTTGATCAAGTGGTTGAGTTTAAGCCAGTAGATAAGTGGGAGGACATTTCCAGTGTGAGAGGCTGGAATCTAGTGATAGTGAATAGGGCTCCAGTCCAAAGCCTATTGACGTCAATGAGAGGACTCCTGTTGACTTCATTGGACTTTAAATCAGGATCCAGGTGAGTGTCTAGTGCTGCAGAATGGGAGGCAGATGGTGTGGGGAAATGCTCAGGTTTGAGAGTACTGAGTTAGAGACTGGGAAGAGATGTGAAGATCAGAGACACACTATTTCTTAAGTAACAAGGTTCAGTTAATCTGTTTTCTGAAAATCACACACATTACTGGGAATAAAATTAAGAAATGCAACACATGTAATTTACCTGGAAAAATGCTTTAAATGTCCTTTGAATATACAGAATATATGTAAATCACCAGTCAAATTTCTCTGTTTTTTTTCCTTTGTGAAATTAATTTCTTCCTGTCCTCATTTCTCCCACTTCTGGCTTGCTAGTCAGAAAGTGGAAGACTCTGAAATAAACTAAGACACCCACAGCCATGGAAAAGCTGAGACTTCAAAAAGTGTACCTCAATTAAAATGTGTGATTTTTAACATGTCTGTGTGTGTATTTTACATAATGTTGTGGTATGGTATAAAGGTTATACCAGTATGAATTTTGGATGACTGCATTGTTCACAAGTGGTATGGTATATACATATGAGTGTCATATATGTTCCAGAAACAACAACTTAGGAATGTTTGAGAGAGCTACTTTACCATGATTCTAACTTCTCTTGGCTCAGAAAGAGAAACAATTAAAGCTAATTTTAAAATACTTCTGAAAATGACTGGGAATAGCTTTTCTAGACTCACAGATGTAAAACCTTTCAGAATCCATTATCTTGGGTCCTTTCAGGGCTAGAAGAGAGTGTGAGGTCCCATTGGGAATCTCCCTTTTCCAGTGGTAAAAAGCTCTGTTTTCCAGGCCTGGGGGATATAAGATAACAGACTTTAAAGTTTGACATTTTAAGTCTTAAAGCTGTTACTGATTCTGAACTGAATCTTGCCTTTCCTGAAAGCTGAGCAAGGTAAAATTTTTGGGGAGAGAAGGATAAAACATTTCCCAGATAGGTTGTTTTAAATAAAATGGCTGCTGTTTGAAGCTGCTCAGGGATTTGGAATGGTAAAATACATCCTGGGGAGAAGGATTAGTAAACAGGGGGCTGCTGACAGTCAAAAGTGCATGGCCCATTCATTTATCACATGGCTTTACAATTTATCATATGGTATCTCTGCTACATATGTAGTGATTGTGTGTCAATATGTGTATGTATATGTTATGTGGACAGATCCAGGTGCCAGCTCTGATTCCTGTGATGTGTGAACCTGTCTATTCAGGATTAGTCTCTCATGATTAGGATTTGGGTGGTCTGACTTAATGGTCCGAGCAGGAGTCAGGGGCTAGAGGTCAGGCTGGGTCAGGATGCCAGAACCTGGAAAAAGCCAAAGGGCAGACTGAGAGTCAGGTGCCAGGCTGGATCAAGAGGTCAGAGTCCAGGAGCAAGTGCAGGGGATGCAGTCCTAAACCAGGGGAAACCCAGTTGCACAGACAACTTCCTGTTCCTCTGCTTGGTTTAAAGAGAGGCAGAGAATCAATCCAGACTCCTGGAGTTCAGCCTGTCAGATCACAGGACTGGAGTCTTCTGCCACAGTTGAGCTTGAGTTCTGGCAACTGTTAACAGGGACTGAGTAGTGGATTATCACATACTGTATCCTAAGCACCTTCTGGACTGGGGTTCAAGACCCATGCTGTGGACATAGACTGAGCTTGTATACATATAAAAGCCATGAGATGGCAATGAGTTTAGTCACTCTTGCTTTGAATTGGAGTATTTAAAAAGAATTCAAAGGCGACAGGAACTGTTTTCTGTTGTGCATTTTCACATAATCCTGTTCCCCTACCTTTCCCTCTATTTACCAGAGGAGAAAATTCAATGTTGTGGGGGGAAACCACAAATTTCATGTGAATTACACAGCAGAACTGACTTGCATGATTTCCCTGTGCCCCTTTCAAGCCATGAAATGCAAACTTATATGGGAGTAAGTCATTACTCAATAATGCTGTTTACATTAAACCAGATTGTGGCTGGCCCATGTGCAGGTGTGCAAGGGTGTGGAAGTTGTAAGGCATTTCCATTCCCTCCCCGCATCTGTGTAGCTCCCTGCTTGTGTGCCCAGGATGCTAGGAACTACAAATGGGGAAGAGAGGTGTAGGGCCATGGTCTTGCACCCTGCACTGAACAGCAGAGGAGAGGGCATGCTGCAGTCTCCTAACAAGCGTATCAGTGTGCGTATACTGACTCTGTGCCAGAGAGCTGAGACATTGCCTCCTGGAACACATACCATAGTCAGTGATCGACACAACTGAACATTTTCGGTTTGCTTGTGAGAAAAGCTAAACTTTTCTCATGTTGCTAGCCAGCCCACCAGCTCTCTTGGCTGAGCAGGAGATATGGGTGGCTTTTTGCTGGTAGGGGCAGCAGTCTGGGTGCCACCAGTAGAACCAAACCCAAAATAGCTTAATGGAAGTTTAACAGAACCCAACATTCATCTGTCCAGTGGTGCACCCTGTATCTTACTTTTCTTTCTGTGCTCCAAATCCATCTGCCCACAAAAACAAGGGCTACTGCACCATACAATCCCAGCTTCTCTACTGAATGACAGCTCTCAAGGAGAAAGCCAAGCATTCAAGGTGCTAGGTTCTGTGGTGGGTTGGGGAATGATTTTTTTGTATATCTGTCTACTCAAAAGAATAATTTACATTTTATGTAGCATGTTTTGTACCTCAGGATCCCAAAGTGCTTTACAATTCTGTATTCCTAACTCAGGCACATTTCCCATTGGTTTCAGTCCATATATACTCCTGGGGGAATTCTGCGCCACTGCACAATGCAGAATTTTGCAGAAATTAATGTTGGGCGCACAGAATTTCCTTTCCCCCCCCCCAGAGAAATGAGCTGCAGAGATGTTGGCCACCACTACAGGCCACTGGACCCGGCAGAGCTCAGCTCACAAATAGAAGACAAGGCCAAGAGTGGGAGGGAACTGGATGGTTCCCAGCAGCTTCACTTTCCCGCACACCCTGAAGTAAGGAAACTCCATGCAAGCCCGGGACCCAGCATCAGGCTGTTTCTCCCTCTAGATCCCTGGGCTCTGGGAGGGTAGGGTCTGTGAGTATCTGGGTTGGGGGGCCTGCAGCTGGAGGGTAGGGATAGGGGGTGTGAGTGTCTGAGCTGGGGGGGGGGGCATGGCTGGGCTGTGGGGAGTAGGTGGTGTGAGTGTCTGGACCAGGGGAGGGGGCCCACAGCTGGCCTCTGGGGGAGCGGGGCTGTGGCTGGTCTCTGGGGAGGAGGGGGTGTGAGTGTCTGGCCCCCTGGCTGGGCTCTTGGGGGGAGGGAGCACAGAAGCAGGAACTGGGTTATCATAGGGGTTTCTTTAACTCTCTACTCCTAAGGGAATTTTTGTGTGTGTCTGTATTGTTACAGACAAACTTGCTGACATGTATTTTGAAATAAATTATTAAAATAATTGAAACTGGCATGATTATGTAGTGTTATTTTGATAAATTTTGCAGAATTTTGCAAAATTTAAAAATATAGTGTGCAGAATTTTTAATTTTTTTGGTGCAGAATTTTTAATATTTTGGTGCAGAATACCCCCTGGAGTACATATAATATTTCTGCATATACATGAATCGCTTAACCCACCATTGAAATTCACCCATCTCTAGGTAGCAGTAACAGTAGATGACCGATAGGATACTGTTCTTGATTTGCAGTCTGGGTTCATTGAAATTTCATGAAGAAATTAGGTCAACAGAATGTAATTACCTAAACTGGAATCTCTGAAGGGCACTGGGATTGACATCTTAACTCTTCTGAAAAGTGCCATGGGATCTTTAGCGACCTCCATCTTCTCACAAACACGATACAGGCAGGAAGAGCAGTGATGGTATGATTTCACATGATTCAAAACAAAGCACCTGCCAGCTTTGACATTTCATATATCATTCATTGGTCTGAAGTATCTCTCTCTTTTTCTATATCCTCACCATTGTTCTATGTTGCTTTGAGAATCCCAGTTTGTTGTTTTTAAATTGTCCACCAGCATCTGTGTTTATTACACACAAGAAATAAGTTACCATGAGATAAGATGACTGAGCTGTTCTGATTAAGAACAAAAGTGTTATCTTTACATATAGGTGACATACAAGGAACAAACTGCGTGATCATTTTCAAAGTGGGGAGGGGACAGTGGGAGTTTGCCTTCAATGCCGTCACAACAAATATATTGTGAAGAGGAGATTAGAATTATAAATGTAAGCAAGATAGGCTGATAGAAATACAACACATCATAATTTCTTATTTGTAGAGGCCCCAATCAGAGAGAAGTTCTCCATTGTGCTAGGTACAGATTATAGTGTAGTAACGTGGTTACACCTGTGCAACCTACTTTCTTCCAGCAGAGGAAGGATGATCCAGTAGTTAGGGCATTAGCTTGGGATACAAGGGTTCAGTTCTCTGCTCTGCCACAAACTTCCTGTGTGACCCTGGGCAAAAAATCACTTAGTCTCTGCTATCCTTAACTCCTTATCTGGAAAATGGGATAATATACTTCTCCACCTCCTTGGTGAATTGTCAGAGTAAATAAATTAAAGACTATAGTGTGGTAATGGGGGCCATATAAGTACCTAAGATAGATAGAATTTGCTCCAGTGTGTGCTTCCTCTGTGTAGTCTTCAAAATGTAAGCATGACCATTTGCCAGCATGTAAAAGAAAATTTGTCAAGAGTGGAATCTATGTCAATGCAATAGTGTTGATCACCTACAATTGTTGAAATGTGCCCAGCAGGCTTTAAAAGCATCATTCCATATTCCATAAATAATTCCTCCTAGGATCTATGCAACTCAGTTCAGCAGATGGCTCTGTAAATCTGAATGGCCGAATGAGACTGTATTTTCATTTAAGTCACTGATGTTCTCTCTTCTTTCAACAGGGTGCTTTTCAGGAGACAATGATCACTTCTTGGCAATTCATCAGCGAAAGAGTGGGAAACCTGTATTTATTTATCGCCATGTCCAAAGTGTTGAGAAAAGTTTGGATGCAAACAGCCAGAAGATTTATAAACACAATTTCCATTCCTCTTCCCATGCAAAAATAAGCAAGCTGCACCCTGCGATAATTGTTAAATCAACATTCCCTAGACCTGCTTATGACCCATCCCTCAATCTATTAGCTATGACTGGTGAAGAGCCGGAAGTGGAAAATCTCCTGATTCCAGCAACCAATGTGATTGTTGTGGTAAGTGTCTTTCTCTAGGTCTTGATATTGCTTCATGTGCATTTTTATCTGAAGTATTGTAATACTGTGGGCACTCACCGCCACAGCACTGCCTGCTCGTCAGTCTGGGAATTAGCTCATTCCAGCCTCAGAGCGCCTCCTGCTGGCCAGTGTCTCTCCCTGGTTACCAGCCCTCTTGTCTCCACCACCTCTGGCCCCGTGTCCCTCCCAGACCCTAGTGCCCCTTACCTTAGGGTACTGCTCCACAGCAGTGCCCCACACACTCTGGGTCTCCCCTCCTCAGGGCAACCCCAACCTACCCTATACCCACCTTGCCTCAGTGGCTACTGCTAGACTTCATCTAGCCCCTTTACTCAGGGGCAAATTGCAGTCTGCAATGGCCAATCATCATTGGCCAAGGGGTTAGACCGGCTGCCTTTCCCTGCAGCCCCAGTACCTCCTTAGGCCTTCCTGCCAGGCCTCAGCCTGGAAGGTAGCCAGGCCTGAACTCCCCAGCTCAGCCTGCCCCTTCCCCAGCACTGCTCTGTCAAAGGTATCCTCTCTCTCCCAGGCAGCTAGGTCCTTCTACTCACAGTCCTCTTATCAGGGCCAGCTACTCAGCCAGCCTCCCTCAGCTGCTCTCACTACTTTTATCCCAGGAGTGGGGTAACCACCCCACGACAGGTATCCAAAGTTCATATTTCTACTGCATGAGCTATGCCACTTGCAGCCCTCACTTTGGCCTCCTCATTCAAGTAAAACTCCCTGTGATAGAGTGGTAGCAGCACCCTGATCAATGAGCTTGCTGCAGCATCAATTAAGCACTTTCTGTTGGGGCATTATGAGCACCAGAGTGGTAATTACTGGGCTAATGATGTAATTGGGAAGATATAAGTACCGGTAGTCACAACAGGAAGCTAGGAGGAGTTCAGAAGGCGAGCTGTATTGAAGAGGGAGGCTGTGTGAAATGCGCCCACTCTAAGATGTCTGTGTTATGTTCTGTGGGTAAAAGAGTGGAGGAACAAAAAATACACCTGGGGAAAGGAGAACATCCTTGGCATATTAATGACTGTGAGGAGATAGAAACAGACTAGGCAGCACAACATACTGAGTAGCTGAGAGAGCACCCCGTGACACTCCCATTCAGTAAGCCCTGTCATGATGTGTGTGATAGGCAGATAACCAGACAGGCAGAATTTGGCCCTAGGTAGTTAGGGAACTTGTCTTTGCTTCAGGTGTCTTGAATACCTTTCTCTGTGCTGCTCTCTTTGAATTTGCACTGTCAAGCAAAGTGGTAGAACCCCCATTGCTGGATGGGTTTTAAAATTAATGTGAAAAAAGCACTAAAAATGTACTTTAGGGAATAATCCTTCATAGTCAGGGAGATGGATGGATGATCTAACAGGTCTTTTCCATCACTTCTATGATGTGTTGCATAATTCCATAATTATGGTAAAGCAGCTATGTTAGAACTCTCATGTCTCTTATGTAGCAGTCAGGAACTCCTGAGTAGCATTTAACTGGGGTAGTCCTCTGTCCTGTAGATGAAGCAGCATGCACTGCTTAATTGGAGACCCAAGCATGCAACCTTTGACAGGCAGCAGCTTTACTAGGAGAGCTAAAAAGAAACTCCTTCCCCTGGCAAGGTGATAGGAGCTGTGGAAAACTTTTCTCAGTGGCAAGTTAGCAATCTTTTTCTCTGGATTACTGAGCCATCTGCTGGGGATTTCCACGGGAGCTAGGCTGGGGAGAAAGAAGCCTTAGATAGCAAAGTGCCAATGAAACAGCTCAGTGACTGTCACAGGATGGAATAGTCCCTAAGCTGCTGCTCCCTCCCATATTGCCCATGGAGCCATGTAGTCACTGATCCACCAAGTTCACCCCACTCCTCCCCTCCCGCTCCATTTTTAGGTGTGGAAATACTTTTTGTGGAGCTGTTCTCCATGGCATACATAGGGGCTGCTGCACACATTGCAGGAGCTACCAGCAGGAGCTACCACTGTTCTGTCATCCACCCCCATACAGTAAAACCGAATGAGACCTAGGACATAGATTCCCCTGTCTGACCAAGGAGGAAGCAACTAGATTTTCTCTTTATTTTCTAATTTACAAAATTCAGCAATTCACAGTGGGTCTCCTGGTCATTAGTGTGAATTAATAAGATTCAGCTATAACTGTATGACTAATGGTAACAACCAGTATATGACTAATTCTGTAAATTGTTTTGCAATACTCTTTTATGAAAGATTCTAGATTAAAAAACACAAGCATTTTTATAAGTCACCCTGTTGTACAGTATGCTGGCATCTTAGCACAGAGACTGTTTCAAAATGAAGATTCCTGGCTAGGCGTTGGCTATTGGACTCCTGCTAGACATTCCAGGTGCATATGGGTTGTTTTGCTGATGAATGTACCAAGTATTTGCTCATATTTCGTTGAGGTAAATGGAATGCAGGTAGCTGCTGGAATCACAGAAGATGAAGAAGAGAACCAGAAGGGGCTAATCTCCATATATGAAGAGTTTTAGATTTTAAACCATCAATTGCTATTAATATATTTCCAGAGAATTCGCATTTAAGGACCAGATTCTATGTTGATTTGCATCCTATGCAACTCCAGTTTGGTGCTAGGTATGTAACATATGCAGTGGACAAGAGTCAGCCTGGGGTTATGCCAGTTTGCACATAGAAGTGGGCTTGAGCAGTTCCAAGTGCTGACAACTTCACTTCACTGGAGGAATGTCAACTGTTAGTGCAGTTCCAATAGGGAGTGGTGCTGGTCAGGTAGGAGGAGTAGCCAGGCCAGCTGATGGATATATTGTTTCAGTGTGTCCTCAGCCAGCAGGTTTCCCATAAAGTCTAGCTGCGAATTAAGGCTTCTTTCTCCCCCCCACCCCCCAAACTAGCAGATGCTTGGCAGCACTGCTTGTCGTCCTCTGAAGGTGAATCCCCCACATGGATACAGCTGTCCATGCAGGTGTAAGCAAATTAAGCCCCATATGCATGGTATGTATAGTACCATTCATCTTAAAAGGTGATAGAACATTATGGGGAACTTGTATGAATTCTGGGAGACACACAAGTCTCACATCAGGATGGAGAGACCACACAGAATGATCAGAGGGAACCCTATGTTTTCAAATGGATGGCCTCCTAGTCACTTTAAAACCTGAATAACACAGGTTTTCAGTTGGCAGTTCTTATATAACTGTCCTATTAAATGTACATTAAGTGACCTTAGTTCAGAGCCTTGCTGCTGCATTTGTGCTATGAAGAATCTACCACTGTTCTGAGACCTTCTGTTCTGACCGAGAACCATTTGTGCTCTAGACACAACAGTGTGATTTGAGCAGCCTTTGCTAAGATAGCCTTCACTAAGCTTTCTGTGGGAGTGTCTGAGACTGTTATTTTAATATTGTCTTTTAGCATGAGGTAGTCAGAACAGTATATCTCTTTCTATAGAAGTGCTGAGAGATTTAATATCCAAATAAGCTTAATCACACTGTAAGAATTTTCCTGGCGGATGCCTTCCACCATCAGGCAACGCTTCCATTGCAAAGTGCCTGTTGGAATTCAATCAGACATCTGCTATTTGCAGGGTTTTTCACATCTGAGTTTTCTCCTGTGAATTTAATGCTAAATGAATTTCTGCATTAATGACATTTGAAAAGGATTTGGTTTGTTTTGAATGCATTTATGGCATTCCCTTTCTGTCTCTTCTCTAACCAGCATTTGCTGCTTGTTGTGTCTTTTGGGTTTTGATCATTTAGGGCAAACAGAAACATTTGCTGTATTGCACTCGCTGACCTTTTTTGTTCCAGCCTTTAGCTATGTTGTGGTTCCTCAACTTGAAAGGGCAATTGCTAGTGTTAATGCTTCCTGTAATCCAGTTACTTGCCTAATGCATGTTGTGATTTAGTAGGAAAGCTTGGAAAGGGGGGTTATTTTTTAACTAAATCTGTACGGTCACCGCTTATTGCAGAGGAGAAGGAACAAAATTAAAATTTCAGCAGTTTAAATTCCATTTTCTGCATAGTAGGGGCAGAGAAGAAGACTGACTGTACCAGGAATGTAGAATTATTAGAAGGTGAAATTCTATGTTAGAAAAAGACCCTCTAACAAACAGCGTTTCACCCACATACAGCTGATTCCTTGAAGCATGTTGTGAAGCCAAGAATTCTGTGTGCAAAAGAGTTGTTTTGGGACTCCTTCAATAAAGGAGTTGCATTCATGAGTTATCTTTGTAATGAACCTGGGGAAATTGCTGTGCATGTTTATCTGGGGAAGGAAGAGGAGGCATCTATTTTCCAGGGGTAAATGTTATATAACTTGAGGCTTTCTATCACAGGAAAATGCTTGCCTTATCTTATGCTTCTAGTGTTTTTGTTTGTTTTTAAGGAACAATAGGGGCAAAACAAGAGCTTTTACAGGGGCTTTGGCTGTTGTATAACTACGCCTCACAGACTTAGTCTGACTATTAGGCCTTATGTTCCTTTAAGCAATACCAGAAAACACATGAGAATAGCTGATTGATGGTTTTATGTAAGGGATTACTTGTTTCTCATAGGACTATATTTTAAGTGCCCTATTCACTAGGGTTTATTTTGTAACTGGAAAAGCTATTTATTTATCAAATAAAATGCATATTTTCAGGGTTTGTGTGAGAGTTTGTTCATTTCACTCTTGCGTCTCCAAACTGAGATGCAATTATTCAGAGTTTTGCATGTGTAAAGTATATGCTCAAGGTGAGTGCCACCAGGGTCAATGCAGTACACAGAAGGCAGAAATAGTACATGGATAAACACTTATTTATTATTAAAGATGCGGCTGTCTGGCACACTTCTGAGTAATTTAAACCCTGTTTTGGGGGAACTTGGAAGAAAAAGTGAAGGACTAATAGCATTGATTAGTCAGGTTAGCCGGGGGCCTACAGGGGTCTTCTCAGAGCTGTGCCAAAGCTTGTTAACTCTAACATTCCCTTTCTGTCTATAACCAGCATTTGCTGCTTGTTGTGTCTTTTGGGTTTTGATCATTTAGGGCAAACAGAAACATTTGCTGTATTGCACTTGCTGACCTTTTTTGTTCCAGCCTTTAGCTATGTTGTTGGTTCCTCAACTTGAAAGGGCAATTGCTTATTCAGTCTTAAGTCTCTCCCAGACTGACTTACAAATGCATTGTGGTGGTTGATTGGTTTTGTGATGCCGATAAATGTCCTCTAGAGATTGAGCTGAGACTATCAGATGCATTTTCACTTGTTTCCTACCAAGTTTTTTGCCTTCAGGTTTCAGGAGGTGAAAAGCTAATGCATGTGGTCATTGCATTCACTCTTTCCTTTCCTTCTTCATCTCTTGCACACCTTATTCACAAATGCCAAAATCTGTCTGACCCTTAATTTGTACCATGCTCATCACTGTAAAGTCATGTACCTTACAAAATAATAGATTCAATGAGCATGAATCTCCTCTTAATTGCTTTCATTTTACATCAGTGTAACTCACCTCCACTGACTTTATTGGAGTTATTCCCAATTAACACCAGTGTTAGATAAAAATCAGCCTTCATATCAGTGACTTACCTGTAGACTTTAGTTTCCCTTTCTGTTTGTCTTTGCAGGTGTAATGCCAACAGACCCGGGTCGTTGGTGGGATTGAACCAGGGGCCTTTGGAACTTAGTGCATGAGCCTCTACTGCATGAGCTAAAAGCCAAGTGACTATTCGCTAAGGCTGTAGAGCAGACTCATTTAATTCTCTCTAAGTGGTCTTGGTGCCACTAGCTGGGACACAACACCACACCCAGAAGGTGTGTGAGTTACATACTTCCTCTAGCTGAGGAAGTGCGTCCCGAGCTTGAGAGACTTCCCACTTGTAACGCTGACAGACCCCGGTCGTCGGCGGGCAGGATTGAACTGGGGACCTCTGGAGCTTAGTGCATGAGCCTCTACTGCATGAGCTAAAAGCCAACTGGCTGTTAGCTAAAGCTGTAGAGCAGACTCATTTAATTCTCTCTAAGTGGTCTTGGTGCCACTAGATGGGACACAACACCACACCCAGAAGGTGTGTGGGTTACACAGGGGCAGGTAAGATTGCTGGGAATTTCCTTATCTCCTGTTCTCATGCTTCTCTCCCCACTTCCAAGAAAAAGATAGCAGTGTGTTTGTATGTGTCACTTGCATTTTGTAGACTCACAGGCGGCAGCTCAAAGTTCCAATTATGTGTCCAAGAATTCCTTTTGTGTGACTGGACTCAAGTTAGTACAGGAGCCTGGAGCACTGTTCGCTTAGTCCTCATCTCTCTGGCTCTGAATTCCATTGCAGGTATGCTTAATCCTCACTGAGGAAAAAGGCTGCTAACTCTCTGTGGAGTGTGCTGGATGCTGGAATAAATTGAAGGCCGTTTGGGTTTGCCAGCTGCTTATAATCTGGAATAGTTCTACAGCAATATGGCAACCTCTATAACTGGTGAGAGAGGATCTCTGCCCCAAGCCATAGTTTTTGGTGCTGGGCTGAAAGAATTAAACTCCTTGTGCTGTAGCTTTTCCATGCCATCAAGTGTGTTTTGTCATCAGCAATTGAGTCTCCTACCTCTTAGGGCATTTGAGAACCAGGAAGAGCTGTGGTCTGGCCAAACTTTTGAGGTGGGTGTGGAAATCTGGACATCCTCTCTCCATAATGCACAGCTCCCATAGGTGGGAGGTTTGAGATGGAATCCTTCCATGAAGCTGTGGAGCCATAGTGGAGCTGCGCTGTCCATTATTCCAGCCTCCTCTCACAATTACTGTCACTGCCTCCCCGCTGGTCAACCCCAATACCATGTTGCCCTCATGTCAATGCATACAAAATTCAGTTGTTGAAATCTTCTTTCCTTGCTTGTTGATCTGCCCATACCTCATAAGCACATGCACCCTCTGAATGCTTCTATTGGTTCCCCATTTCCCACTGCATCAAGCTCAGGCTTCTTGCCCTGACCGTCAAGGCCCTTTATAGCTCTGCTCCTCCCTACTTATACGCTCTTGTGTCTTATTGCATTTCCCCACCACATCCGCTCTGCTAATGATGCCTGCTTTTCTAATTCTTCATCCCTTCTTCCAAGTCATCCCTTCTTCTACATGGAATGCTCCCTCTGAACTAGTCTATAAGGCTACTACACTCTCCTCCTTCAAATACCTCATTGAGTCCCACTTTTGCTGGTATACCTGCAGGAAATCAGCCAGACAAAAGGGTTAGGTCCGGGGGGAGCCCAGCAACAACATTTGTCAATGATTTGGACCTGTAATTGTCCCCACTCAGTGGGGATGCTGGAGTGCTGTGGTAACAAGCCTTTGTTCTGATAGACTATGTGTAGAGCTGCCTGAAAACATTTTGTGTAAACTTTTTTTTTATTTTCTTTTTTTAAAGGCCTTTTCCCCACCCCCACCCCACCCCACCCCCACCCCCTCCGAAACATTTTTTGTGGAAAAATTTCATTGAGTGAACTTTTCCCATTAACAAACTCAGATAATTTCTCTGAAATTAAAAAAAAGGCTTGTTTTATTTTGAAATGTTACCAGAAAACACTTACCATTTTCCCTCAAGCAGCTCCAAGTTTGTGGTATTGTGGCAGGTGTACTGTTATCCAAGGGCTAGAATTGCAAGTGTTTCAGCATCTAGGCCCTACATGTTCTAACACCTTGATGAGTCCCAGTAAAGTACTCCAATAATGGCTTCTGCCAACAGGCTGTTCCAGCATCTTCTGGCTGTCCAAGACACTTCCTTCTCCTGTTTGCAGGCTGCTCCCCAGTATTCTCCTGCTACTGTTGGGTCCCTGGCCTGCTGCTGCTTCTCATAAGCAGTATCTGGCTCTCTCTCTCCCCATCCTAATTCCCTTTGCTACTTCCTTTTGCTGCTCTCTAGGCGTTGTGGAGTTCTCTCCTGGCAAGACATTGAACTGGTTAACACAGAGCTGGCCAATCCCTTTCCCTCCAGCTGGTTCAGGGATGAGGGAAGATACCAAATAATGAGCCAGCATGTTTATTACAGAATGTGTGAAAATATGGAGATGGGTACGGACACCTTCCTTCCTCTCTTCCCGCTCCATGTTTGTCCCATTCCCTTGTCACATCTCATCCTAAATTAGACTGTAAGCTCTTTAAGGCATTAATAGTGTCTTTGTGTGTGTACAGCACCTAGCACAATGAGATCCTGATTCCAGCTGGGCATTTTGAGTGCAACTGCAATATGTACAGTATTGCCAACCTGAAGAGATCAAAAATCATGAGTCAGACCCTCAGAAGTTGAGGTTCCCCCCTCCTTCCATCATGATTTTGGAAAAATCAAATTGTTTTTAGTTTCTTTTTACTTATCTCACCTCTAATCCTCTGCCAATGTGTGTGTGTGTGCTAATTCCAGGTTGAAAGGTCAACTTTTAATGCACCACCTTCCCCAGGCTGCTCAAGTGGAGACTCCATATACTATCTCCTCACCCCTAGGATAGGGAAAATGCCATCCATTTCCTATTACTGTCTTGAGTCAGCAGCAACATTTCTCTGCCTCCTGCTGCTCTAGGCCTCTCTGCTTGGAACCCAGCAGCACCAATTCCCTTACTCCCTGCCTCCAGCTCCTCCAGGGCCCTCTCTCTGCTGTAGGGCCATATGTGAAGCCAGGGCAGGTCTGTGTCCTTAGCCCTGAGGCTCTCACACAGAGCTTTGCCCAGCCTTGAAAATCATAGGATCAGAGGAGCTTTTTGCATCATTGTGACAGCTCCTCCGACAGGCAGCAAAATCCTTTGGCTCACAATCAAATAATGCGAGTTGGCAACACTACCCCCCCCCCCAGGCTGGGGAGTTCCCCATATCCTGCACCCCCATTCAGCAAAGTGCACCAAGTCCACTGACTCTAAGAACCCTGTAAAGAAGGGGCAGAACTTTCCTCAGAGGGTTAAAACCTACTAATATGTAGAATGAAAAAGAAGGTAAAATGCAATGGTGCCCCGGAGAACTAGTCATCCATAAACTGGCAGCGTGGCCAACTGTGGGGCAAGAAGCTAAGCGTTAGCCTGTAAAGCATGACAGAAAATCTGATGTCACTTAACATCTGAGTCCTGATATTGCAAGCTTAAGAAAAGTGGCACCATGGAGAGTGAAGGGGTAATAAATAAAATATTGCATCACAACAATGACTTCTTGAAGAGGCCTTTTGAGGGCTCAGATTTGTGAATGCTGAAAGAAATTAGATGGGTCCATCTGAGGAAAATGGATCTTTCATTTTTTAGATCATGTTCTTGTCCTTTGTTTGTTTAATGTGTCAGACAAGTATTGCACTGATCCATAGTGAAGTTCTGAGATCTCTTCATTATTACAGTGCTGAATTGCTAATGAGCAGTACATGTTAGTCATACAGTAAGAAAGAGGACAATTTTATCAATCACGTCCATTCATGTGATTGTAACCACTTTCCTGGTGTGTCCACTTACATCTTTCTGCCTTGGGCCTGAATACTTTCTCTCTCATGAATCCTTCAAAACATTTTGCCCTCAAACCCTAAGTCCACCCTCTAATAAAAGATTAATGTTCCCCATTACTTATCCTTTTCTTGAGTAATTGTACTAGGCATAACATATCTGCAGCATGCTTTACAAGTAGCCCTTAATAGCCTCCAGCTCCTTTCCAGCTCTGTCTTTCTGGATTTATTTGCACAAAGAAGTTTGGAGAGTCTGCATTTGTTGTCCTCATTTGCTTTCTGCTTTCTTCTGTGTGCTTCAGCAGGGATAATTGCATGCTGAACCATTATCATGGCATTGTGTTTGCTGTCAGTCTTTGTGGAAGATGTCAGAAAAGATTCTAAGGCAGTAATGTGCACTAAAACCTCCTCCGGGCACATATATTTTTATTTTGTCACCTTTCTTGGAAAATGTTAATAGGAGGCTAGTGGTGGGATAGTCCAGAACACAAAATTCTTTAACTGATTAGCTTAGTGCTGGGAGTCTGAAAAGGGTCACTCATAATAATCCGAGTATAGTTTCTGTTTGTTCTGTGCAAAACTCAATTTGAAACAAAAGTGGTAATCTCTTTCTTTCTAAATGCTCAGCTCGGCATCTTGTGTGAAATTGCCAAGTTCTTCCTCACTTTTCCTTCATTTCTTACTAAGGGAAACTCCCATTGAAGTTACTTGGAGATTTTCATGAATATGAATTAAATGGTAACTGAGTAAGGACTTCAAGATTGGTCCTCTGGTTGTCTTTTGAATTTTGCCTTTTAATTTTTTCTTAAAGGTGAACTGTAAAAAAACAACAAATAGATGTTTAGATTGTAATTACTAGCTCTATGTGTATATATAGTGGGGGCAGGGTGGTCTAAGTCCATAAAGGGGGTGGGCATCATGGACCCACACTGCACTGGGGCTCCCTGTGTGCAGCTTTGTAGGGGCCAGAGGATCTGCTGTTTAGCACTTCAGGGTCTTCTTCCTTAGCACTCATGGCCAGGGCATATAAGTGGTATAGAGAGCCATTTTAGCCATTGGGCTTCAGTAGTCTTTGGGAAGGTAGGGGGTAGTAGATTGCCTTTCATCCTGCACCTGTGCATCTACCTAGTGCCTACCCTAGCTATTTGGGTTGAGGATGAACATTTGGCTGTAAGAGTAAATACAAGAGGTAGGTCTTCTTTCCCCTCCCTTTGCCTTGTCTGCTCCCTTACAAAGCTACACCTAAGGAGCCCGAGTCTAGTGTGGCCCATGCTTCCGGCCTCCCAAATCCCTTGTGGATTGAAACCACACTGCTTCCCTGTAAAAGGGGATCTTGCATGGCAGTGGAGGCAGATTTTTACCCTTGGTGAATAAATCAAGTGCATATGCCAAATGGTCTTATATCTGCCACGATCTGAGTTTAGTGTTTCTCCTGCAAGAGCTGATGACCCCACTACCCCCTAAAACAGAGTAAGGGAGGCAGCATTCTGCTGTATGAGGTTCCATATTATTCTATCCACACTACAGGTGCCCAACAATCCTAACTCACAAGTGAATGAGATCCCCAAAGGCACTCAGTATAATGAGGCCCCTCCCCATACCATCGGTCTTGAATAAAAATATAAGGCACACTGGTCTACTTGAGGAATGAAGAGTGAGGAAGCACAGATAGAGATTTTTATTCATGTCTGTTAGAGCCCTTAGAGAATTGTCTTTGTGAAAACCCAAATTCCCTTACAACACCACTTAAAAGGCAGAGAAAGGGCATTCAGATGACGAGACAACACGTGTTTTCCTATCAGTAAACATTTTCTTGGATCTGGCAGTTGAGCCCTTGCACTATTCCCTTGGTTTCTTCACTTTAGATAGTTTTCTCTAGGGCCCTCAACAGATGACTGTATGATTGATATATATACACACACAGACAAATTAGTCATCTTTTAAAGGTTAATAATGTAACAATTTTAGCATGGCTTTTTAAAAAAGAAAATACCCCATGTACTCACTTTATTATGAAGCTGTTAACCTACAATATTTTATTTTAAAATATGTTGCTATTTTGAGTTGTAGAAGCCAAAGATTAGGAGGTAGAAGAGGATCTTGAGGATGAACCTTTGACTCCTTAAAGATCAAATATTTTTGCACTTTGGCATAATGGAGAGTGACCAAACTGTATGTGACCAAAGTGTGTTTAAATGACAATACTGGATTCTGAAATTGAGCACTGTTGAGAGGGACAGCTTGAATGAGTTTAAAAGCTATCACATGGCTATCACGTTGAAACCTTTTTTGAAAGCCCTGCAGGAGTGTAATGGTTAAAGGAATGGTGAGTACCCAAGGGTGGTATGTGTAGAGGTACTGAACCTTTGTCTTTATTTTGTTCCTATAAGTGCTTAAGCAATGTTATTTTATCCTTCTGCTACCCTTCCTTTGAAGGTCATTCATGACTGACAGTCTGTAATGGAGCTAATTCTCATTTGGCTCTGCTCCATAATAAGCTGGCGGAAAATACTTTGGGAGTCTGGGACCAAGTTGATAAAATTCTTCTAGTTCTGTATGTGGTAAAAGCATCATGGAAAATATTGTGGCTACACATGAAGCATTTATAATAATATAAAAGCATTAGAAAGTGTAGGGGCTGGCTGTTATTGTATATTATAGCTGTGTTTATTTAAATACAAATTGAAGCAGACTTTACATTTTCAGCCTTTATCAGCTGTTGAAGAAGAATATTGGAATACCTGCTTTATGCAGCTTTAGCTGAACATGTGCATTTTCTTTGGTAATGGTCATGTACATCACTGCAGGACTGATCATGGACAATACAAAGATTTTAACATTTACAATGTGCTAAACGCTTTTGTTTTATTTACACAACGTCATTTACTGGATTTCTTTTCACTGATTGCCCATTATCCTGTTTCTGTTAGCGTGTGTTGGTGGCTGAAAATAAGGGGTTATCCCTTTCTTGGGGCTAATTACATTAATAATGTTCTTCATTTTAAAACCCGCTTTCACAGAAATAATGAACATTTTTATTATGGTTGGTAGTGCTGTGGTGTTCATACAGTTATGCATTGTTTGTCCAATTTGCTAATAATGTGCCTTATTTTATGCTGTATCTAACATAGTGGCTAAATGAGAACATAATTCTGAATGCTAATAATTACCTATACACACATGGTAATGATGCTTCAAATTTAGGTATTACACAATTTATGTTTATCTGATGCTCTTAGTTGACAGGCTATCAAAAATATGGGTATTTAGGGCCAGCAGCAGAATGGCCTAAATTACTGCCTCATTTTTTAGGGACCTTTCATTCATCTAGCAAACTAAGCCTGGAAACAGTATAGAATGGAAAGTCTTTGTCTCAAGGTGAAGGTAATGTGCAAGCAGTGTTCTCTTGTACCCTCTCACAGGCTGACTCGGGAATGGTGCTATAAGTACATGTGAATCTACCTACTTAGTCTCAGTGATGGTCAGTACAGGTGTGGGAAAGAGAAGCAATCAAATTAAATGGCAAATTAATAAGTTGTTTAACATTTTTTCTTTTTTCCCCCCAACCTTCCCTGTGTCCATCTTGCCTATTTAGGTTGTAAGATCTTTGGCCAAGAGCTGTCTCTTACTATATCTTTGCACCGTACCTATCACAATAGGGCTGCAATTTTGGTTGGGGTTGCTAGCAATTGCTGTAATATAAATAGTTAGCAAACGGATGAGCAGCATTAGGAACACCTCTTGCCAACTATTATCCCTACCTCTGTTTAGGACAAAGGAACATTCACTTGAAAATACAATACACCAAGTTTACTTATCTGGTTTTGTTCTTTATTTTTTGTTTTTTTTTTAAATTTATCTTACTAAAAAGCACAGACTTGTAATATTACAATACATGATATATTAGAAATCCATATGCTAAATTTAAGTAGTCATTGAATGTTTAGCTTTCAAATGTAATTGCTGAGAAACTCTCTGAAAATGGATATAACCTTTTATGAAATAACTGCAACATGAGTCTTTCAATAATGAATGAATTAGAAAACATATGGATGCATAAAGTGGAATAACAAATGTACCCTACATAAAAGTAGGATGTCCATAAATCATTTATGACATCCCTGCTCATCAGTTCTTGGCTCTTTGATTCTTAATTGAAAGCCAGGGTGAATATTAGAAAAAGTGAGTCTGGTAGTCTATCAGGCAACTTTCATTTAAGCACTAATTAATTTTAGACGGCTGTGGGTGCGATGTACTAAAAATACATGCAAAGCATTGCTAGTTTAGTTGTGGACTTTTATTTTCATTATTGTCTTCATCCGGTCAATGAAAATTATTCACATTTTACTTATAACAGATATTGTGGTATGATATCAGTTTTAGTGAGCAAAATGCTGTATAACAAAAAAGCTTCCAAATATTTCATGTAGGGTAATAAAAAGAACAATTACTATTATTATGATCAGTTTTTATTTTTAATTTATTTTTATTGTGTGCGCACACACAAAAGGAAGAAAGCAAACCTTGTTTTAGCTTTTAAACAAACTCGCTACTTAACTGTTTACCTTCTTTGAATCTCAGTCCATTGGTAGGAATAACCAAAACAGTGAATTTTATGCAAATATTGTAGAATATTCACAAAGCAAACAATGATGAATTTGTAATCACAAATATTTTTCATGGGAAGTCTGATTCTAGACATTTAACTCCACCAATCAGGGATTAGAAACATTATCAGTAGCTCCCTACCAAATTCACGGCCCTGAAAAATGTGTCATGGACTGTGAAATCTGATCTACCCCCACACCGCCCCGGGGAAATCTGGTCTTTTGTGTGCTTTTACCCTATACTATACATATTTCATGGGGGATACCAGTGTTTCTCAAATTGGGGGTCCTGACCCAAAAGAGAGTTGCAGGGGGGGTCACAAGGTTATTTTAGGGGGGGGGTCATGGTATTGCCACCCTTATTTCTGTGCTGCCTTCAGAGTTGGGCAACCAAAGAGTGGCAGCTGTTGGCCGGGCACCCAGCTCTGAAGGCAGCGCCCCACCAGCAGCAGCACAGAAATAAGGGTGGCAATACCATACTGTGCCACCCTTACTTCTGCGCTGCTGCCTTCAGAGCTTGGTGGCCAGAGAGTGGCGGCTGCTGACTGAGGGCCCAGCTCTGCAGGCAGCAGTGCAGAAGTAAAGGTGGCAATACCATACCATGCCATCCTTACTTCTGCGCTGCTGCTGGCAGTGGCTCTGCCTTCAGAGCTGGACTCCTGGCCAGCAGCCACCGCTCTCCTGCACCCACCGCTCTCCAGCTGCCCAGCCCTGAAGGCAACGCAGAAATAAGGGTGGCAATACCATGACCCCCTCCCCCAAATGATATTGTGATTCCCCACCCCAACTCCTTTTTGGGTCAGGACCCCTACAATTACAACACTGAAATTTCAGATTTAAATAGCTAAAATAATGACGTTTATGATTTTTTAAATCCTATGACCATGAAAATGACCAGAATGGACCATGAATTTGGTAGGGCCCTAATTGTCAGACCAATGGAAACAACTCAAATTTGGAATATTCAAAGCAATAGCCAAACTAAGTAGTTTATTGAAGTGTTTCCATAAAATATTCAGACAATTTTTGAACAAACAAATTAATTGGTGGATATTGTTATCTGTTTGCAGATAACTTATAAAAAAGATAAAAGGCTAAATTTCCCAAATATATTATTCCATGTGAATGGTATACCTCACTATAGTTAGGGCTTATTCCAATAAGACCTTTTTATATGTGTAGAATGCAATGACATTTTTTTGTTAAATGTAAAATAATGAAAGAGAGGAATCCACAGTACCTCTGGTACTCTGAATACACAGCTCTTTGACCTTTGGAAAAACTAAATGTTGTAAAAATATGTATCTGCTACTAAACTTAAAAAGAACATCTAACTTGTCCTGGCCTCAGTAATTTAGTCTGTGTCACCAACCCTACTTACCTTTGGTCAGATATGATTGTCCGAGTTTGGCAAAGACATATTTTTCTCTTGTCTTTATTTACTTTGTCATTTTTCTCTTCTTTCGTTGCTCTTCTGTTGTAGGGGACTCCATCTTTGACTTCTCATTGTCAGTTTGGCCATATTATTAGAACTGCAGTTTCTTCAGTTTTAAAGATGCCCTTAACTCACAGGTGGGCAAACTACGGCCTGTCGGCCGTGTCTGGCCCATCAAACCTTTTAATCTAGCCCTCGAGCTCCCGCCAGGGACTGGGGTCAGGGGTTTGCCCCGCTCCAGCCGGGGAGTGGGTCTGGGGCTTGCCCCGCTCCACACGGCTCCTGGAAGCAGCGGCATGTCCCCCATCCAGCTCCTACATATAGGGGCAGCCAAGGGGCTCTGCACACTGCTCCCGCCCCAAGTGCTGGCTCTGCAGCTCCCATTGGCCAGGAACTGCGGCCAATGGGAGCTGCAGGGGCAGTGCCTGCGGATGTAGGAGCCGGAGAGGAGACATGCTGCTGCTTCCAGGAGCTGTGGGGGCAGTGCCTGCGGATGGGGCAGCACGCAGAGCCGCCTGGCCATGCCTCCACGTAGGAGCTGGAGTGGGGACATGTTGCTGCTTCCCGGAGCTGCTTGAGGTAAGCGCCGCCCGGAGCCTGCACCCCTGACCTCCTCCCGTGCCCTAAACCCCTCCTGCCCTCAGAACCCTTCAGTCCCAGCCTGGAGCACCCTCCTGCACCCCAAACCCCTCATCCCCAGCCAGAGCCTTTACCTCTCCCCCCCTTCGCCCCGCACCCCAATCCCCTGCCCCAGCCCGGAGTCCCCTCCTGCCCCTTGAACTCCTCATTTCTGGCCCTGCACCCCAACCCCCAATTTTGTGAGCATTCATGGCCCGCCATAAAATTTCCATACAAGATGTGGTCCTCAGGCCAAAAAGTTTGCCCATCCCTGCCTTAACTGAAGGGAGGTTTTAGGGTTTGTCTACACAGCGAGGTAATGTGCTCTGTAGGGGTGTGATTTCTAAAGTACGCCAACATGTTGTGCATTAATTGGTCTGGGGAGACCCTACTGGTGTGCACTATAGATTCCCTAGTGCACTCAAACATAGTACAGTTTAAAACAACACTGCGTTAAAGTGCACTGGTAGAGTATACACCTGACCATGAGCAATATGTTAGTGCACTTTAAAAATCACACCCACATAGAGCACATTGTCACCATGTAGACAAGCCCTTGGCTGGTTCTTCTGGCCAGCAGCTTGTTCTCTTGGCTTTCCTTCTTTGCATATATAATCGACATCCAGGACCTCTTAAGACTTTCACCAGGAATAAAATTTACTTCCCTTCTGCTCTGCCCTTGGCTTCTTCTTTCCTCTCCATCTGTATTATCTTTAGGAAATCTCATTGCTCGCTAAATACTCCCTAAAATCATTTTTTTGGCAGACTACATGCAACTCTACATTTCCTTTGGTGTTCTCTCATTTCTCTGTTTACCACCTCTCCACTTGGTTTGATTGTCAATTTCTGAGGAGACCATCATGTCCTCCTAATGATTGGGCTCTGCACTGCAAGTGGGAGTCAGGACTTGAGGGTAGGGCTGGCTAGAAAACAAGAACTGCATTTTATGAAAAGTTTCAAGGCTTCAAAACCTGGTTTTGTTTTTGTTTCACTTCAGAGTGAAACCAAGACCTTCTGAAATTTTTCATGAAAAAATGAGAGACAGATACTCACACCAGAATAGTCAATAGCCTTGTGGTTAGGGCACTCACTGGGAATGTGGGAGATCTTGGTTCAGGTCTCTGCTCTGAATCCCTGCTTGTGCATGTGCTCTGTCTCTGATTTGGACCATAAATGCTGGATCTGAGAAACCTGGCCAGCCTAAGGTAAGGGTCCAGCTACACTCCATGGCAGTGTGCTTCCTCAACCCATAGAACTTTATTGGTTAAAATAATACTTTATCTCTCTGCGGTGTGGAAGTCCTCCCCGACCCAGAAGGAATTCTTGTCCTGTACATCGGATTAGCCAACCAACATATAGTCCAAAATGTATTGTATTGTGCTATATCTAATGGGGATGGGAAGGGAGAAAGTTACCTACTCAGTAGCTAATACCAGAGTCACTACATAGGCTGACAGGCAGTGAGTGAAACTGAAGCATGGTGTATCTAGCCCACTCTCATGTTCTCTGTTTGGATAGCTCACTTATTCATCCAAGGAAAATCTTTTAAAAATCCTCCACATATAATGGGTAGTCATTTTAGTCAAGCATTAATGTCAACCAGACAATAGTTTCAGCCAGACTTGCACTAAATTGCTTCTGCATTGTTCATTCTTTCTTGAATTATACTTTCTACTGGGACTTATGCTATTATACTACTGATGTGAAGTCATGTGAAATTTGAGAATTAAAGTCCTATTTGACATGTCTTATTTTGCCCACTGTAAAAACTGCATTTCTCTATATTTAAGCAGGGGTGTAATGCATTCAGAGGCACCTTGACATAACTTTGAAATGCCATTGCTTTCCATTCTTTTTCCCCATTGCCACTCACTCGAAGCATTTACCTTAACTCATGCCACCCTCTCCTCTTCCCCCTCTGCCCCCTCCCACATCCCTGGTAGCTTTGCTAAAATTCCTCACCTCCAGAACTCCCACCCCCAAATTCCTAGTGGTGGATATGTTCCTTTCCCCCATGAGCCTGATGACTCTGAAT
The DNA here is from genome assembly GCF_028017835.1 of Emys orbicularis. NCBI lineage: Eukaryota > Metazoa > Chordata > Testudines > Emydidae > Emys > Emys orbicularis. Next base: position 70,232,389 of record NC_088683.1, on the reverse strand, counting down.
GTTAACTTACCTCCCCTATCCCACCCACACTCCAAGCCTTTGGTGTCCCTGCCCCTTTCCTCACCTGCCTATTGGTTTTTCTGTCCACTTAGTTTGGTGGTTCCAGTATCGCCAACTCTGAGTTCCAACACTTAGTAAGACCCAAAATATAAGATATTGAAATTTTGAAAAATATTTGTCTTTTTCCCCTCTAACAGGGAAAGTTCCCACCCCCTATTGATGTGTGGTATCATTTCAGGTTGAATGGCCTCCCCTACCTGGCTGCTTGGAGTGGGACTCTACTCACTTCTTCCTAACGGCCACATGGTCCCTCTCCCCATCTCTCCTCTAACCACTCGGCTACTCTTCTCACCGTATACTGACCACACTCTTCTCTGTCTCCTCAGAATCCTCCCCACCCCAATCAATTACCCTGGTCTGCCTAGTATCCTTGCTCCCACTCATTTCCTGCCTCTTCCATTCTCCTTAGTCGCCTGCTCCTCTGCTTGCAATCTTTCTACCCTCTCAATGTTTCATGTGTCTCCACCTTCTCCTTTCCTGTCCCCCAAATTCCCTTGTTCCTACATGGTCCCTCCCTGATCCCTTTCAAAGGTTCCTTCTCTGCCAGCCGCAGTCCCCTGACTCCCACATGTACCCCACCCTTTATCTCATTCTCTTCCTTTCACTATCTCCTCTCTGAGCTACACAGAGTGTATAGAGACAGCCATCCTCACTGATGGCAGGCTGAGTCCAATCCCTCCGAGAACAATGGGACAAGGTAGTCATTTTCTTCTGATTGCATGAGCAGCTTAAACCTACCCCAAATCACAAGACTCACAATAATGTGGTGAGAGATGGCAACTCTATTATTGGTAAGAAGCTGTTGTCTGCTACTTCTTCCCTGGGCAAGTGGCTGCCCTCCTCCATCCCTGCTGCCTCTCTCTCATTCTGGCACCCCTTCCTCCCCCGGTCCCTCTCCACAAGGCCAGTAAGAGATATGGAAGAGTGCAGGCTCTTCTCTTGTGGCAACAATGGCTAGCTGCTGCAGGCTTCCCTGGACTTATGGACTTCAAGCAATGCAGGCGTTGTTGGTTTAGGATAGACACCCATGATTTAAAAAAAAACAAAAACAAACCTGACATAAAAATATGGGCAATGGCTTCTGAAAATATTGTAAAATCAAAGCCAAAATGTACCTTAATTTTCAGGATACAAGCTCACATATTTCAATAATGAATTAAATGAGAACATATTTTTGCTCAGAAAAACATAGTTTGAGTTACTGCTTGATTACTAAGTAAAAGAAACTAGAGGAATGCAAAGAAAAAAATCCTCTTTGCTGAAGCAGGTACTGACATAGGATTACTTTATCAGGTGCTTGTATCTGAGGTCAATTTTGTAATGCTAAAAATTCCCTCTGTAAAGTCTTTCTTAAATTTGAGCTGCTGTGTAGGTTAGATTTTTACACTGGAATTAATTTCAAGAAAGAAACTTTTTTTTTTTTAATATATAGGGGGGGGGAGTTTAATAATGCCAATTTCATCCACCAGATGTCCCTGTACTCACAAACAGTATGGTAGTTTTTATGCAATCACCTCATTGCTTTTTAAAAGGAAATTTACGAGCTGTATACTTACAGTACCTGTATTAATCACTACATTCCTAGACCAAACCCTTTGTTAAATATAAGTAAGGTTGTGAATAGATAAGTGAAGGAACAAAATGGACACCGTGTAGAATCAAGCACGTGGGTTTATTACGCACAGCGCTGCGGGAGTGTCACTTTGCTTATTAGGCTCAGAGACACTGTCAAACAATTGGTTACAAAGGATTATATGGATTTTTCATGGGCGGAGGGAAGTAACGGGGTGGGTGGTCCTGAGCCCCTGGATAGGTCTAGCAGCAAGACAAGATAAGCACAGTAGCCAGTAGTCAAAAGATTACATAATGTCTCCGCCCATGGTTTCAGGTTAACAAGTAATGTATTGTTAGTACACAGGTGTTTTCCTTTAAACAATGTATAAAGTGTATTAGTATAAAATATATATGTTGAATTCTGATTTGGGGTCCATAGGAATGAAGTAGCCCTTCTGATTGTCCAACAGGTACATACCTGGGGGTTAAAGCAAAAATACATTGAAAAGTATATGGCAATAGAAATTTTCATTTGTGTTTCTTGGTATCTGGGGAGGAGGGGTGTGCATCTGTGAGAGGGAGGGTGTCAGATCTCATACAGACATGCTTGAACCCTTTGTGGGGAGGTATCTCTTTCTACACAGACAGAAACAGGACCCCTTTCATTCCTTTGGTCCATTTGCAGCTTCAGATAAAGGCACCAATTATTGTTCCCCACCTGGCATTTTGCTGTCTATGCTTATTTTAGTAAAAAGCAAGGTTGTCTTTTGTTTGCTCTGCTTCTGTTAGCCAATATTGTTCACTATTTGCTGGGCCTCTCGGCCTCTTGACCAAACTCTGGATTTTGGGCCTGTAAAAAGAGCTGACATAGCCTATATCAGGTTTTTACATAAACAGCACATGGATTTTGGCTCATCAGTCCCTCCTCTTGACCCTAGGTTCCCTAACCCATCAGGTCAAAGATACCAATTTTAATGTAGCCAGCTTACTCTGGAGTCGCCGGTAAAGCATCAATACCATCAGGAATGTCAGGATAGACACTCCCCACATAACTTGACAAAATAACACCCAAATCCATCCCCATGGGATTTTGTCACCTCAGATGGCATCGCCCATAATCATCGCTTTAACCTCCACTGCCTGATTCCGTGCCTCCGAGTACTTCACATCGGCCTTGTTCAGGTTTGCCCTATCAGGGTGTACCTCAGACGGCCTTCCCCAATATGTCTCTGGGCCTCGGCCACCAACTCCTCGATCTTTGCCTGCAGGGCCTGTAGACTCTCCTCTAGATACTTACTGCCATAGTGCCATTCCGGATCCCATGTTAGGTTACCCGTCATTGGTGGAGTACGGTGGAGCCGTGTCCCGTCAATGGTCAGGGTTGCCCTTCGGGGGACAGTCATGCACACAGATGGATGTCTTGAGGGGCAGGGCTTTCCATTTAGCTCAATGGAGTGGTTCTGGGCAGTGACACACCAGTAGGTACCATTCATCTGGACCAACTCCATGTGCACTAGTTTCTCAGTGATGGCCACTTCGAACCTAGACAGATTTGTTAGAATATTACATGGGCATGTACACAGAATTTCCTTATCAGAGTGGGTGCAACATTCACTAGGATACAGTGCTCTCCCAGCGACCTTGGAGTATGCAACGCCTTCTAGTTTAATAACATGACCCCTCCTTCATGCTTGCAGGGAGGTCATCATCCTGGCTCGCTGTAAATGCGGGATGCCCAGAGGCACTAGAAGGCTAAAGATTATACTGTGACCTGTCCAAACTGGTCTTTGGACTCTCAATTATTCTCTGTTTCCCCATGCCCAAGGAGGGGTACTGGGGAGATGGGGTCCCACCACTTCCATAAGGGCTGGGTGGACCCGGCCATCAAGGAGATCGGTTACAATTCCCTGTGTGGTAATGGCCAAAGTTTGTCCTGCTCTCCAACAACTCTCCTCCAGTATCTTTATTTTGGTACTATTTATTAGCAGGCTGGTGACTTCTTGACCCAGATATTTTGTTATATCTAATGAGGTGGATACAGAGTTTGACAGATCCTTTAAACTGTCTAGGATCAATCGACTGGCCTTATTAGTATCCAGTCCTCCCCGGGCATTAGAAATTACAGCGTCTGCCAGCCTTGATTCAAGTCTGTCCCTCTTCTCAGCTTGGCGTGCTATGGTATAGGTGTTGCCAACAGAATTTCCTGCACCAAACCATCCTGCAATGGTATCTAGTAACCCCCTTTTCTGTCTGGTTAAGCGCTCACCAATTTGGTTTGTTAGGCTAGTAATGTTTCTACTCATTCGAGGCCTGACCTTTGCACTCTGTCTATGCACTTCCTCTAATGGAATACGCGCCTCGACACTGTAGGTGTGGAATACCACCGAGGTGAGGACCAGTAGCACAAGTCCTATCATTACCAATCCTGGCTCTGGAACAGGGATTTCTTCAGGGCATGACACTCAGTCAGGTGGTTCTACCCTATCTCTGATAATTCGGTTAATTGTTACCAGTCATGGACATTCTAATTTGGGCCATTGCTTAACAAAGGTTTGCCATGCCTTGGGGTTACCTCCATCCGTGCTTTAAGTGGTAGGCCCCACCCTGAGTTGGCAGGCCTAACCTCCACAGGTACCGTGTCAGTATAATTGGCACATGATCTTTTATGAGTGTTTGGTTTCTTTCCCACAAAGTCCCATACAAATTCCACTATCTAGGTCTGTGTGTTTCCTCCCAAGCCATCGTGGCAGTATGCCATGTAATTGTGTTCAAATGAGGGATAGCCCAAGACTTTGTAGTCCTCTTCACTAGTAGTATGCAGCTGTCCTCCTTTAAAGGTAATTTGGACACTGGTTGCATTAAGTATAGACACTGTCCCTCTGAGAGGGCCACAACATTGTCTAAGCGGGTCACCCTGCTCGAAGGGGTAGCTCATGCACTTCCATAATTCCTTCCAGATGCCTCCATAAAATTCCATAATCTCTGGCACCTGACACCAGCAAATAACAGGGCAGTCAGCTGTTATCAAAATTGTGATGTTACTAGTCTCCCTGTCATTATGAGCATCAGTGTATGATTTTATTTGGACCTTCTTGTGTTCTACTACATGCTCATGTCCTAACCATAGTGCCACCTTTACCTCTGGCCAGACCTGTTTATTGGCCACTGCACGTGTTCTGCAAAAGCTACGTGTTTCTTTAGTGCGGCAGTTAAAGCAAAGCAAATCTGGAGGAGGAGGGTTAGTGACCCAGTCCCAGCCCTCCTTTTCACATGGCACACTACTTGCGTCTTTCCTCATGCACCACAGGGACAGCAGGAGCCACAGCAGGAACCTCCTCATGGTCACTCTGGTTGTCCTGGTCACCCTTCAATAGAAGTTTAAAATAATATTGTTTTAATGTAAGTTGTAGTTATACAAATACGTTTGGAACTGTGAATTCCCTAAATCAACCTGAACTTTGACCTTGTATCCAATATACCTCCATCTATTCATTAATCACCTCCTTAAATCAAACTTATTCTAGTATTTTATCCCAGCGGCTCGAAACCTTTCCAGACTACTGTACCCCTTTCAGGAGTTTGATTTGTCTTGTGTACCCCCAAGTTTCACCTCACTTTAAAACTACTTGCTTACAAAATCAGACATAAAAATACAAAAGTGTCACAGCACACTATTACTGAAAAATTGCTTACTTTCTCATTTTTACTATATAATTATAAAATAAATCAATTGGAATATAAATATTGTCCTTACATTTCAGTGTATAATATATAGAGCAGTATAAACAAGTCATTGTATGTATGAAATTTTAGTTTGTACTGACTTCGCTAGTGCTTTTTATGTAGCCTGTTGTAAAAGTAGGCAAATATCTAGATGAGTTGTAGCCCCTGGAAGATCTCTGAGTACCCCCAGGAGTACACGTACCCCTGGTTGAGAACCACTGCTTTATCCAATAGAAACAACACAATTCAACTAGTGCAACTATAGGAAAATACATAGAGATAGAGAGAGCCAGAGCTACTAGAATTATCACTATTACTGAGTTATGTAATTCATCATCCCTTCATGATCAACACAAGCCAGAATTACTGTAGACTCTGATTCAAAGCCTACTGAAATCCATTGACTAGAGGGCATTAGATCAAGCCCATACTCCTGGTACAAAACCACAACCTACATCCTCACTCCCATTTATCATGACCATTTCAGCTGCCTATTAATAGCAAGTACCACCAATATCTCACTTGTTTCTCTCCATACACACTCCTGAAGCAACATTCCACTACAATTTATAGTGCCAAATTGATCTCATTCACCCTCTAAAATATATACCAGTTGGAATCCCCCTTATGGATCTATAATTGCAAGCACTTGCTCATGTGAGTAGTCCCAAGAGACTCAGTGGAACTATTCATGTATATAAATGTTGTGAGACTAAGGGTAAGTCTACACAACAGTTGAGAGGGTGTTTCCCAGTGCTGGTAGGTAGACAGGTGCTAGCTCATCTTGTGATAAAAATAGGCTGTAGTGGCATGGGCAGTGGCTTGGGCTAGCCACCCAAGTACAATCACATCTGACCCCTGGGTACATATGCTGAGCTGCCGTCAGTGCTGCTGTGGCCACAGTGCTATTTTTAATGCACTAGCTCAAGCAGAGTTAGTGCATATCTGTCTACCCAGGCTAGGGAAGCGCTCTCCCAGCACAGGTGTAGACATATCTTGTACGTCTACATTTGCAACTGTACACAGTTACATGTGTTGTGCCATAACCCCCCTATTATCCACATCTGAAGCCCTGGAGCATGTGTATGAAGGGGAGCTCATTGCACAGAAGCTAGCACACATGAAGAGTTGTGTATGTACATGCCTCTGCTCTGGCATGGCCCTGTATCAGTGCTACAGTGTGGTGTGGATGGGAGCAAGGGGCATGTACCAGGTCACAGGTATCCATAGTCCTCCAGGGCCATTCCCACAATGCATTGATACATTTGCTGCTTGACTTTTACCCAAAGGTATAAAGGTCCCTGATCCCTCATTGTCAGTGGCAGTAGCAACCTGCGCTGAGTGCTTCAGGTCACTTTTCTCCCATGAACTATACTGATCAGTATAGGCAATCCTGGATCATGTTCCAAAAGCTGCCACCTGGTCTCTGGAGCACACCTGGGTGCTGATCAGGGTGTGGTCAGAGTGCACCATCCTCCACGACTTCACTGGGATCGGAAGGAACATACCTGTACCAGAGGGTGGCAGGGAGCTGCAGCCTAATCCTGCCACTCCAGCCCCAATCAGGGGAAATGCGTTGGGGCTGGACAACTAGCTAGGACTTGCCTGGAAACTGGCCACACCTGCCCGCCTTGTTAACAGGGGCTAAAAGCTTGGGAGGAAGTGAGTCAGGAGGGGAGAGTAGGCTCAGAAGGAGCCTGCTACCCTGTTGCTACTGAGGCCTGTGCTAGGCCAAACCTGTAAATAGTTGGAGCTTGGTGGTGGGGACTGGACACAGGAATAAAAAGCATAGGTGTTGCACCAGCTTGAAGTGGTCCTGACTCACTGGGGAATGGGGCCAGGAGGTGGAACCCAGCAGGGTGTAGTGAGCACCCCATTACACAGGGCATTTCACGAAGGCTGGGGGAGGCTGTGTTCACTGGACTCCAACCCAGTGCTGGGAGCGCATAAAGCACCTTAGCCTCCTGTATCAAAGGCTGAAGGACTCTGGCAATTGCTCCGGGAGGGGACTTAGCACAAGTCCGTGATACAGTGAGCTGGACCAGGTGCTCTCAAGGGCTGTGAGTACAGAGCCTGAAGTGACTCTCAATCCCTTCCTCAACCCTGCTAGCCTCCTCATATGATGGGCTGCTGATGAGAAGGGGCAGGGCAAGGAGGCAGCAGGGGTCCCAGAGAAAGAGGAGCCTGTGATTCTGCACCTATACCAGGTGGACCCAATTGAGGAAGCCCCCTTTGAGGAGCCTACGGAGGACCCTGAGATGCTGCAGGAACCAGAACATGAGGGTGGTAAGTTACAAAACACCCCCATGCTCCTCAGAAATATCCCCTCTTGCTCCAGTAACACATGCCTGAAGCTGCCCCCACCCCTGGTTCCACCCCAACTGGGTACCTAAGCAATATACTGCTATAAATCAATTATTGTATTGAAATCCTGTGAACCGCTTCCACTAAATGTGTTACAGCGGTAACAGAATATTAATGAGCGGTTATTGTGCCCCTTGATGTCTGCGTTTCTCAGCCAGCGCTCTGTGAGCAACGGTCCCTGGGCCACATGGACAGAGGGAAAAGGGAGGGGGCAGGTTCTAAAAGGGTTGATGGGGGGGGGGGGAGGGGAAAAGAACAGTTTTATGACACTTGTGCAAAGACCTGACACCGCCTGTCTCAGTTTTTCCTTCCCCTTACGAATGGTAGCCACAGGGGTGGGGGTCATTGGTGGCTTGTGTGCAGACACATCAGGTGTTGAGCATGAAGGCATGATAAATTACCGTAGGATCTGATTGTTGGCAGACCAGGTGCCAGCTCATTCCTAGGCCTCACTGAACACTGATGAATACATAGCCGGAGCCAGTCTGGCTCACCTGTGTATTAGTATTGTTAGAGTAGGTATTAGATTTATAAAAATGTGTTTAGTGTTTAAACTTTATGAAATGTTTGTAAATTGCCGCATGCATTAATCTCACTTATAACCTCACTATCCCATGTTATAAAGTAATATTTAAGTGTTTGCTCTGTAACTGTAAACAAGCAGCCAGGAGAGAAACATTACCAGGTGTGAAATACTAGTTTGCCACAGGAGGTGTTCTCTCGTGCCCAACGAAAGAAGGCCCATAAACACCAGATAAACCATTGTGGAACATAGGAGGACAAAAGACTTTTGTGATTGCTCCCCCCCACCTATGAAGAGGAGATGTGCATGTGAACTCATCCCATCAGCTTGAACTCTGGGGGGAAGGGAATAAAAATCCCTAAGAAGAAGAAAATGTATCTCTATACTGCTTGGACTTTGGGACGGCAAGATTTCTAAGCATAAGCAATGGATCTCCAGCTGCTTAGTCTGGATTAGCGCTATAGGACATGAATATTGCAGCAGCTTCTATCACCTTTTGGAAAGTAAGAATGTAACACATTTGTGGGTGTGTATGTTAACCGGCTTTAATCTTGCAAATAATTCTCATTTCCTTTTCCTAGCTAATAAATCTTTAGATCCTTTATTATAGGATTGGCTACAAACGTTGTCTTTGTGAGATCTAAGGTGCAATTGACCTCGGGTAAGTGACTGGTTCTTTGGGAAAGGGAGTAACCTGAATCTTGCTGTGATCTTTGGAGTAAGGATCCATCTATCACAAAAGTAGGCTTACCTGGGTGGCAAAATGGATTGGCGTATCCAAGGGCACTGCCAGTGAATCCATGTTAACACTGTTATAGTGGTTGAGGAGTTAATACTTGATGATTGGTTGGTGAAATCTAAGTATAGAACTCGCAACCAATTTGGGGTTTGTGCCCTGCTTCTTAGAAGTCTGCCCTGAGGTTGGGTTTTGTGCTCTGGAGCCATTGCAGGACAACTTGACACCTGCCTAGGTCTAGGACGGGAAAGAGCCATTTGTCTGCCTGAGGAACATCATAGCAGTCCATTCTCCCTTGACCATTTCAAATGTTTATTACTGTTCCCAGTCCCCGGTGTTCAGGCTTTCCCCACAGTGAGCCACTCTGCAGAAGCCAGGAGAAGAGTGGGCGAGTGAAGCATCTGCTCCAGTGGTTGTACAAACACAATACTGTGTCCCTTAGCAGTGGAGGGGTGACAGGCTTGCGGTGTTAATTCAAAAGTTCAGGGAAGAAAATACACTTGCAGTGTGACTCTTTTTCCCTGTCCTTTCCCCTGCTGTTCTCAGACATGGGCTGGACTTTCTGAGGCAAGAGAAACTAGTGGGTGGGTGGACATTCTTTGTGGTTCTCTGTTCCTCTTCCATGGGAACTGGCTGCTAGCTTAGAATTGCTTCCCTGTGCTGGATGCCTAATTCAGCAAACGTTTGACATAGCAGAAACTCAAGCTGGTTCTTCAAGTTTAATGGCAGGGCAATGTGCTTTGTAGCTCACCATGAACCTTCCACTCAGCAATGGGTAGACCATTAGCAGAAACATTTGTGGTGTAAGTGGATGGGTGTCCTACATAGGACTGGAAAGACACCTCTCTTTTGCATTCTGGTACCTTGCTCTCAGCTATGTTCTCCAAATGATGGCCAGCCTTTAGAGAAGAAATAGATAACTAGAAATGTAATTCCTGAAAGGAACTGAACCCCATCCCAACCAGCCCCTTGATGCACTGTAAAAAGTGGAACATTTTTAAGAATGCTGATGCAACTCTCTTACCATTTTTACCTCATGGGCTGCAAAAGTAGCCTGAAGGAAAGAGGCTATAACACCAGCATTTCTAGGATGCAAAAATGTATCAATATTCTGGACTTTGACAGTGCAATTGCTTTATCTGGGGAGATTTTAGGTTCTTTCTAAGAAGAAATGAAATATACGGGGACTATAATGGCACAGCTACACCCCGATAGCTATGTCAACATAATGCTTTGACTTGCCAGAACCTTCAAATGCCAATAGGGAACCCATTCCACCAGGAAGGCAGGAGCAGGACCTCAGAGACAGATGAAGGATCTGCTTGTCAGCACAGACAAGAGTGAAGAGCAGTTCAAGTTCCTTAGGGAAAGGGAGGATTGTGATCTTAGGCAGGAGACACCGATGAACTGGTTCATGAAACAGGACTATGCCCAGAGGGAGTGGGACCATACAGTCACTGGTACAATGGCTGGCTGAACACTTTTGGGGCCCACCCACTACTTCTCCTCTCTGGGAAACAGCAGCACCTCTTGTTTGTCATCCAACTACTGCTCCTCCTCCAGCTGATACCTAAGCTGCTGTTGAGGCAGTGAATCACACACACACACACACACACACACACCAGGGAGAAGTGTGTTGGATGCCCAGCACAACCTCCCTTCATTGGCACTCCAACTCCTCACAGAGGAACTGCCGCCCCCCCCCCCCCAGAGTATGCAGAAGGGGAACGATGAGCCAGATCCAGTCCCTGTAGCCCAGCCTGTATTTGACTACAAACCCCTCATGTCCTCATTTGGTCCTCCCCCAATATTCTGCAGCCAATCCCCCCTTGTCAGGGCAAGGGGGAGGAGAAGGGCAGGGAAACGTGGCCGCAGACAGTACTGTTTGCCCACTTCTCAGGGAATTTGACTGGGTTTTTTTGTTCATTTGTTCCTGTTACAACAAACAGAGCTAAAACAGTTTGTATGTCTGGATGTAAAAGCTACTGTTCATGTCACTTGTGTGTACATCTTGCTTTCCAAGTCAGATCAGCAGGATGTTTCCCACATGTTTGGGATGGGTCAGCAGTATGAACAGTACAACTGTGATTTCTGTAAATGTGGTCCCAAAGAAATGCAATGAGTTTTGTCCCTCCCCCCACCCATGAATTTCCTACTGTTGAGGGGCAAAATAACGGGGTTCATGATAATGATTGAAGCTCTGAAATAACTATTGCTGTCCAAAGCACCAGCATGAAAAACCAAGAAGTTTTGTTAATATTTAAGTGACAATACAGACAAAAGAAATAAAACTAACTTACCAAAGAAGATATCTGACACGGAACAGTGCTTTCTTGACCCTCACCCCCACCAAACAGTCACCACTTGCAACCATAGGAGTACTCATGTACAGTACCCGACAAGTGTTTGTGGACAACGGTGTCAGAAAACATTGTGAAGAAGGAATGTTTGACGTCTGTACCAAAACCTTAAAGACCTGTTTTTAAATTACCTTTAACTATGCTTAAGTGCTCCCCCAAAAAGCACCCTGAAACAGGGCTGCTAACTTGCAACAAAAACATTGCTTAATGATGACATGAAAGTGCATATACACTCTGCACAGCACAAACCCAAAAGTGTTAACTTTGAGGACCCTTTCAGTTAGTACATTGTCAACTGCAGGTGATCAAAACTCACCATGGCATGTCACAACACAAGTTTTAGACAATGCTCCATTGAGCTTTTCCAGCAGCACAATAGTGTCACAATAGTGTTCCTTGGCACAGTACCAAGTTAACTTCTGGCTCCACACTGATCTGCAATATTACATCATGAATTTCCTTTGCTTACCAGGAACAGTATGCACATAGGTGGGATCTAGCTGCCTGTACAAGCTTTGAAAAAAAGATCTGTCCTGTGCCTACTCACTCTGGAAGTATTCCTCTTTATCCTTGCATATGTTTTGCAAGGCACAGCATGCCACGATAATGCAAACCCTGTTGGCTATGCTGGCATCCTGACAGGTCCATAGGCATCACCAGCAAGCTTTTAGACGCCCAAAGGTACACTCCACCACCATTCTGCAGCTACTCAGTTGATAGTTGAATTCCCTTTTCCTGGGGAATGTAATGTCAGGGGTACAGCTTTGAGCCATGTGAGGAGTGGGTAGGTGAGGTCCCCTAAAATAACTGTGAGGACCAAACCATGTCATTTCTGGGGAATAAGTTCCTCCCCTCCTCCTCCCCCCCTCCCCCGCAGTACCATCCTGATCTCCTGAGTGCCCTGGACCTTTCCTGTATGTCCGATGTTGGAGTTCATGAACTGACCACTCTGGTCCACTAAGCCTTGGAGAATGAGCAAATAGTAACCTCTCTGTTTCATGTATTCACTGACCCCTTTCAGTGGGCAAAGTGTTGGGATGTGTGTTCTGTTGATGGCCTCTGCATGGTTCAGCAACCCTATCCTCTGAAATCCCACTATAATTTCAAGGACTTGGATTATGGCAACCACTCATGGATAGATTGCAGTACTAATAGCATGGCAAACCTTTACAACCACCACCCCGACTGTTGACTTCCCAACCTGGAACTGGTTTGCATCTAACTGGTAGCTGTCAAGTTTAGCCACTTCCAAAGGATAATAGCCACCTGCTTCTGTACTGGTATGAGTTTTTGGAAAACAATTGGTCTGGCACTGAAGGGGTGCTGCAAGCTGCTTCCACAATTCCATGAAGGTCTGCTGCTTCATTTGGAAGTTCTGCAGGCACTGGTCATCATCCCAGGTTTCCAAGACAATGTGGTCCCACCACACCGTGCAGGTTCTCTGGGACCAGAAGCAACGGTCCACCGATGGGCATAACATTCCCATTTCAAGACTCAACATGGGATCCCAGTGGATTTTCATTCACCCTTTCAGTCACCAGTCTTTAGTATGTCACATTTTTCTGGCCCCATTCCGTCCAGTATGCAGTGCACTGGTCCCATGAGCAGGAGCACAATCCCATCATCATGGACTTGCTCCATGTTTTCAATGCATATTGATAGAAGGGTGAGATGACTGGGAGCTGTCATCACCATATGTGTGAAGGTGGCGTACAGTACTGGCAACACATAACAAAGTGATTCCAAAAGCATCTCTTGAGATGCAAAGGACTCTGGGATACCATCCCTGAAATGGTAGCACTACTGTTACATACCGAAAAGGGGCAGTGTGGACATAGATATATCTCTGTGCATGGCGTGTACCTATGCCCAGCACAGCATATGTGGACACTCACTGTGACTATGGGGTACACATGCTAACAGTATGTGGACGCGTACTCAGACAAGCTACAAGTGTATACATAGTCTACATGTAAGTGTGCACAGGAACAGGGCCTACATTTGAATCCTGACAGGCTAATATTAAATTTGTGGGCTGAGAGGGGAGATATAGGATCAAGATTTGGGGATTGTATGACCCTAATTATGAATCAACTGACTTTGAAATGTATGTGTGACATTGCACTCTGTATGATTTTATGAAAGTATGCTGATGAGTGTGAATATAATGTAACTAAAATATGCTTCATGCAAAAGGTCTCTTGTAAGGTATCATTACAAAGCTTATAATCTACTGAGTGTGGTCATCCTATTTGTATAAATGTATCACTCTTGTATCTGAAACTAGAAATATAAAATATAACTCTGAGGGCCTATTGTAATTATGCAAAGTGTGGGTCATTAATGGTGGTTTGGAATCTTGATGGCTCCCATCAACCAGGACAATTGACTGTGGATGGCTCTGTTTGCAGGCAAGCCTTCCTGTGAGTCAGGCTGGGAGGAATGAAGGGTTGGAGTCTTACAGTGACATGTGATCATGTCACCTGAATTGGAATCCATCTTTTTAACCTGGTGCTTTTCCATTTAGAAGGAGGGGGGAACCCAGAGAGGGACAAAGGATTCCCGCCTTATGCAAAAGATATATAAGTGGGTGGAACAGAACAAAGGAGGCAGCCATCATGAGAAATCCCCTAGCTACCACCTGAACTGGAACAAGGGCTGTACCAGGGGGAAGGATTGTGCCCAGACTAGGAAGGCATCCAGTCTGTGAAAGAAACTTATTGAAACATCTCTGAGGGTGAGATTTTATCTGTATTCAGTTTTATTACTGTATTAGACTTAGATTTGCGTATTTTATTTTACTTGGTAATTCACTTTGTTCTGTCTGCTACTACTTGGAACCACTTAAATCCTACTTTCTGTGTTTAATAAAATCACTGTTTACTTATTAATTAACCCAGAGTATGTATTAATACCTGGGGGTGGGTGGGCAAACAGCTGTGCATATCTCTCTATCAGTGTTATAGAGGAAGAACAACTTATGAGTTTACCCTGTATAAGCTTTATACAGGGTAAAACGGATTTATTTGGGGTTTGGACCCCATAGGGAGTTGGGCATCTGAGTGTTAAAGACAGGAACACTTCTGTAAGTTGCTTTCAGTTTAGTCTGCAGCTTTGGGGCACATGGTTCAGATCCTGGGTCTGTGTTGGAGCAGACTGGCATGTCTGGCTCAACAAGACAGGGCGCTGGAGTCCCAGGCTGGCAGGGAAAGCAGGGGCAGAGTCTTGGCACGTCAGTTGGCAGTTCCCAAGGGGGTTTCTGTGATCCAATCCGTCACACTATGGAGGGGTGGTTACCCTAAATATAAATTTCTACGCTTTCAAACATTTGGATGTTTTAGTTACAATCTTTAATGTTTTTTGTTTATTGAACTGATGTCTCTTTACGACTGTAGACAAGTTGTACAAATACAAGTTAACAAATGTATTGTTAGTGAAGATTTTTACTGAGGTATTTCTGTAGATTTTTGAATTTGTATAAAACATTTTTATATGGCATGAGAAAACTTCCTCATGAGACAAATACAATAAACACAAGGTCCAATCTCGCAAGTACTTAACACCTGCTAGTAGTGCTTTTGACAAACTTCTGTTGAAAAAATCAGACTTTATGATGATGATAATGTGATAATTATCATTGTTTAACATTTACATTGTTAGTGTGTGTCTATGAACCTGATCCTGCAAATGTATTCAGATGAGTAAATTTACTCATCTGAATACATTTTCAGGATTGGTCCCAAAGATATATATGGATTGATCCTTCAGAAGGTGTTTTTCTGAATAAGATTACAGGATTGTGCTGTATAAGTACTAAAGGCTTGATCCAATAAGGTGAAATTAGTGAGGGTTGAGGATGTTGAGTATACTGTGAGACGGAGCCCTTGGCAATATTTAAAAAATGTGTTTTTTTTTTTTTGAACTAATTGTTCTCTTCCAATAAATAAACATCTCTCCTAATTTGCAGAAATTAAAGCACTCTGGAAAACCAGACATCTCTAACTTCCTTGGAATATGTGAGGATGCTTAGAGTTTATCTGTCGTAGCTTTAGATCTGAACTAAAAAAAGGATTTTCAATAGCAATCACTGCCTATCTGTCCACTGAGTGTGTGTGTTTGTTTGTGTGTGGGTGAAATAGTTGCTAAATGTTACGTTGCATGTAAACTTTGATTTTTAACATTTTAGTTGTAAAGTTATCTTCCTCTCCAGGAGGCAGCTGGGCAAGAGAGACAGCACTGGGTCATAAAGTGATGAAAGGAAATGTTAACTGCAAAGGCACAATAGAAGAATAATTTTTCAAAGTTTAAATAGTGCATTAGGTGGTGGCCTCCAAGCTCTAGTTTATATAATAATACAAAAGTCATGTAATATTTAAACAAGGTTTTTTGGCACTAAATTTTTTAAAAACGTTAAGGTGGTTTGAATTCATGATATGCGTCAATATTGATACAAAGGAGCTTTAAGGAAAGGTAGAGTTTAATGGAGATAAAAGCTTTCACATTTGTTTGTTTTAGTGTAATAGTGTGAACTAAATTTAATTTCAATCCAGTGAGCTAATTATATATTTTAATCCTGTTATTTTATTTGCAGCTTCCTGGATTATCTCTAGCTCTGTAATCTCATAAAGTGCCATGTTTCTTAAACTGCATGCATGCGTCGGGGAAAGCCATTGGCAGGAAAAGAGAGACTGCAAAAATTCATTCACAACTTTCGTAATTTGAAAGTAGTAGTACGCACCAGCTACATATACATCCTGTAATGAAGTGTGATTATGTAAGTACTTGTAATTTTGAATAAGCTTTTTTGTTTAAATATAAAAAGGCATTCTAAGAGCCAAGGAGTTGCTTAGCATTATGTTCAGCAGTATAGAACTAATTCTGCAGTGGGCATGTTTGGACTGGAATTGCGGTGTGTATATAGCATTTTGCACTGAATGCCAAATAGGCAAATATCTCAAAAGGATGTATGGTTAACTGTTCTGTTCTGCAGGTACCTGCAAATACCCATTGTAGCTTATACTGTTCATGGAGGCCCATTAGATTTAGAGAGCAACTAATTACTCCAATAAAAAAATGTGGTCAGTTATGTTGAACTGAAATGTTAAAGTAACTGTTCTCATCTTTCACAGTGTATACCATGTAAACACAAATCGCCCTCAGTAGATTCAGCAATGGCCTTTTCTTGACAACTTGCTTATATCTTTTACAGCAGTTAAAAAGCCCAGTGCAGTGACTTACTGATCAGAATTACTTCCAGTGACATTGAGGTTGACACCTGTTTGTTTTTTAATCAAGCAAAGGTTTATGATGAGAGCTAACAGTGGGTTCACAGTAAAAGAAAAGAGGAACTAGTTTAAATAATTTACATGCACATTTATTCAATTATAGTCAGGAAAAATGGATGAATAATTTAATGTCTGAATGTTGGGCTACGCATAGGTTGTATAAGGGGAGGAAATATTCACAAATAATATTTTCAAGAAAAGGCCAACATTTCTTGGATAAATTATTCACAATGAATAATTTGACCATCTTCACTAATTAATGCTATATGTGCATGCCTATAAATGCTCATGTTAAACAAATGGGAATTAGAGCCTGTGGCATATGAAAAACATTGCCACAAGTCATAGGTCCAATGCTAGGGCATAACATAGTGCAGTTCCAAAATCTAGACAGTGTCTAGTTTATCTCCATGAGAATCCATTCAGGCACTGGGGGATCATCTGCATGCCTCTGATTGAAAGATTGGGGCCAAAGGGTCGAATCATGCAAACAGTGAGTTGTCCTTATGTAAATAGTTCCACAGAAGCGCAAAATAACCCACAAAAAACATTTTTAGTATGATTATAGAAATAGAGAAACTGAAGTCAAGGGTGATTCCAACATGCATCTCGTTGCAGGACTGGGGCCTTAACGTGTATAAAAATGAAAGTTGCAAGCTAGCAAGGCTACAAGTGAATCAGTAATGTAAGATGAAGCCTATCAATAGTTTTTAAATCAGTGTTTCTTGTTTTACTATGACTGTGGTAGCCCACTTCCAATTCTCATCCATGAACACACTACCTTTAAACTTACAGATTTTTGTAAATGGGATTGAGGAAGTTATGTATTTCTGGACAATGGATAGGGCTGTATTTGAAGCACATCATAGGTCGACCTACCTTTCTGCTGGCTTAATGTGGAGCTAACTTCCACAGTCCCCAGATCCGTACAGCTGGATAGAACTCGATATTAATAACACCCCTTCATTTGGCATCTTGCACTATCTTTCTTCCTATAAGGGTTAACAGCACTGAAGAGATCCTTTTCTGAGGGCAAACCTAACATCTATTGCTTCATGCACACAGAAATGTTAATTTGGTTACATTTGGTATTGCTTCATCAATGACAACCTAGATTAAATCTATTAAATAGCATGGTGGTATTTCAGACCATTTAAGCATTCATTTTACAAATCAGTGGTTGGAAGAAGATGCTTACAAAATGGGAAAGACTGAGGTTATAATTTGGCATATTAGTAGCCTTTTTTGGTAACTTAACATTTGGACAGCGGTTTAGGAGAAAGAGAGTACTGTATGTTTGCAATAAGCAGAGAACCAGAAGAATCTTTCTTCTATCAATATAGTTGAAATGAACTAATGATATTTTCCTGGTTCTCCCATTATTTTTCTGTTTTGTCTTTTTACATTCTGTGAGTTGTCATGCCATATAGAAAACTCTAAAGAAACCAAATAAAGTGTCTGTGCTTAATCCTGCAACCCTTTCTTAGGCTAAACTCCCATATATTTTGATCGCTCAACAAGCGGGCCCTCTAAGCTACATGCTCCCTACTTCTGCATGTAGTGGAGAAGAGCAAAATGTGGCAGAAGTGCCCACTGACAAGTGTAAAGGGGGGAGCTGTGACTCAGTTGCAGACTTTGCCAATCCCCGGCATCAAAGGACCCCATCTGATTCAGCTCTGTGTAGCTGGAAGAAGTTGGGGGAAGAGTTGTGTTTGGAAGGAGGCAGACCAGGGGAGCAGCTGCTTCTGGAGCCTGCACCAGATGAATTTTTAAGTACAAATCTCTTTTGAAGTTACAGTTTACAATAAATTACAATCTGTGCAAGTGTGCCTAGAGGGATTACCCTGCTGATGGCCATCTGAGCTATGTTGACAGGAAAAGGTAGGCTGAATAGACTAGAATGGAGAGGCAGAGATGGGATGAGTGCCTTGAGAATCCAATCCCTTCAAACATCACATCTCCATACCCTTACAGGCTGGCCCAAACTCTAGATCCTGAGGAGTCAATGTCACTAACTTGTGGAATATTGGGGCATACAGCCCACAGGAGGTGGGACTTGTGACCCTATAACCCCTTCCCTGCAAGCCGTTCTGCATGGTGTGCTGAACCCCATTGGCTTCAACGAAGTTCCTTGTAGGTGCAGACATAAACAGCTTGCTGTATCAGGGCCAAGGTTTGTAAAAGGCTTTGAAGTTGTAACATGCTGTCTAAATGCTAAACAGCATTATGTTGTTAATAATAATGATTTTAAAGAGGCAAATGCATTTTAATTCTCTAAAATTTGTTAAATATTAAAAGACAGAACAAAATTCTGTTCAGATATGTCAGCATAAATGAAAATAAGATGCACAGTGGAAGATGTTTCTTCATGTGTGCTTTATGAGCACTGAGTATATTTTGCATTTGTATGGTTACTGTTTTGTAGAGGAGGATTTGTTAATTATTAGTTGACACACTAACATCTGATACCAGCATATATATCATTTATAAAGCATAATCAACAAAAATCTCATGACATCTTGCAAATATATATATATAGCCCCAATTGTATAAGCACTTATGCATATGCACCATTTTATCATGTGAATAGTCAAGCTCAAGTAAATGGAATTATTCACATGTGCGAAGCTAAGCAGGAGGTAAGAGTTTGCAGGACTGGCCTTAAAACATATTGCAAAATTCTACTCAAATGGGTCAGTACACCCTCCCCCCACACACACCCCCTTTCCACTGGCAACTATGTTGTTTCATTATCATCATCATCATTTATAGTTAAAAAGCAGGCTAATAGATTTTGTGCCTAGACAGGTAAACTTCCTTTTTTTGCAAGGTTGGAATAGACACACAAACATAATGAAGGTAAGAAAGATGGTCCATGAAACCACACACATAATCACATATGGTGTGGCAAAGGTCATCTTAAGTAATATTGAGATCAGTATTACACTCTAGACTGGGACTCTGGTGATCTGGGATTGATTATCAGCTCTGGCACAGACTTCCTGTGTTGTCTTAGTCTCTCTGTGTCTCAGCTCCCCATCTATAAGATTGGGATATTGACCCTCTCTCAGAGATGGGGGGCTGATAAGATAAATGTGTTAATGTTAGTGAGATACTCTGATACAATGGTGATGACTGTAGAAAAGCCTGCAAATAAACAAATATCTTCAAAGCAATATGCAAACTTATTTTAAAAGGTGCTTGCAAAGTGGTCTTTCTCACATCAGCAGCAAGGGGAATCCATACTCCCAGGATTGTTGCAGACACAAATATATTGATTAACCTATCTGTCTGTCTTTCTGGGTTCATACACCACACCCACCGTCATGGTGTCTGAGAACTTGATTGCAGATACAGGGCATGATCCAGCTTCCATTTAAGTTAAAGGGAGTTTTGGCATTGACTTTCACATGAGCAAGAGTAACATCAGACAGCATTTCTTCTCCAAACAGTCCCATTCGCTTGAGTGTTCGATGAATCAGTAGTACATAGGTGAATCCAGAAGCTTAAAATGGTCTGTTACAGACTGGGTCCTAAAAGTTTTAACAGTTAAAATAAAAATCACAAATAGGACAGATTGCCATGTACACAGCCTATTAATGTAGTTGGGGTGTGTTGACACAATCCTTTCCTCATACCCCAAGACAATAAGCATCTCATCTAGGGCCCACTGATGTCAGTGATCAAAACTCCAGTTACTTCCCTGGCATTCGATCAGGCATAACAGTGCTGCTGCACTCTGCCCTACCTGCAGATGATGAATGAGTCTTTTTAGTGCCACATAACAAGGAACATTACGGTAGTCTAACCTCAAGGAATCTTTCATGATAAGAGATGCTTTAAGAAGGAGCAAATCTACATTCCCCCCCACCCCCCAACAAATATAAGGGAAACATTTCAAGGAAACTGTTAGTAAAAATCATAGTAATGAGCCAGTTACTGTAAATATGATTTTTTTAGTGAAAGGCTTTATTTGTAATGGAAATACTGAATGTGGCTACTGCAGGTGAGTGAAAAGCAGAGCATGAAATTACAGCCTGCCATCTGTCTTTAGCTAGCTCATTTTTCAGTACTGTCAGTCAAAATCAAAATTAATCATTCGTGTGGGATGCTCTATTTTGAAGCTTTTGGAATGACAGAATATTCAACTGTACAAGACAAGTCTGACTTGGGAGGGTCAAAGCTTTGTTGTCATAGTCTGCAGGAGGCAAGTGAATTGCTTTGTCCATCTTTCCTGTCTCAGTTACAGAAAGATGCTGCAGATGAAATATTAGCACATGTGTTGTTGGTAGAAAGAAAGGGAAAAAAGATGACCATCAAGAAAGAGATCAGCAATAGGGCCATAATTACATTATTGTGTGTCTTTGAATATTTTTGGAAGGTTGGTGATTGAAGATAATGACTCTGTATATTTGAACTTAGAGAAGCAGTGCAAGGGAGTGGTGGTGTTTATAAACTCCACCTGGTACCTCACAAAGGGTATTGATTATAGATTTGGTTGGAGAGCTGATCAAAAACATTGGGGTTTCTTTCCTCGCATAAAATTTCACGACATTTTTTTAATTTAAATTTTTTTGTTCACATTTTTTAAACTTTTTTGTAGGAATTTGTTTCATTTCAGTTTTCAGAAACCAAAAGAATTTCAAAATCTCTGATTTTTTTTTTTTTTACTTTTATTTTCCTATTTTCCCCCCTTTTTCTTTTATTGTCACTTAATCCAGTAGAATGATTGACATCTAATGTTTTTTCACTTTTTCTTTTTTCCTTTTTGCTGTCTAACTTTTCAAAAGTTGGAAAAGTTTTGAAAAGTTAGTGTGTGCGTGGGGAAGGGGAAACCAAAACGAACCAAACAAAAACAAAAGATGGGAAGCCAAACCAAAAAAAAAAAAAAAAACACCACCCCCAAGCCGCAGATATTATTCCATTCAATTCAAAGGCAAAGACGAAGTGGACAAAGGAGGAAGAATTAAAACCAAACATTTTGATTTCAGAAATGTTTTTTGGTTTTCAAAAACCAAAGCAAAAACTTCAATTAGAAATAAAAGCAAATTTCTTATGCTGTTTCAAAATTTCCCATCAACTATTTTTAAAAATCAAAAATGAAATTTTCCTGCAAAAAGACTTAATTTTTCTAACATGCCATTGTTTGATAGGAAAAGTTTTCAGTTGAAAAACAGCCAGCTCTACTTGGCTGACTACCTGTCTGCTTTTCTGGGTTTATAATCATGGTCTGGCACAACTTAGAAACTGCTTAGTGGACAGCGATTCCAGAAGCATTTGTAAAGTGCTGTGGTTCCAGGAGGTTACAAACTCCACAAAGTGCAGCCTAGAGTTCAGGAATTCAACCAGCTAATCAAGCTGGTACAAGGAATATGCAAACTTCATTGGCCAAACCACTTGGATTCAAGCTGGTTACAATCTCCATCAGAACTGACTGCTTCTCTTCCTATAAACTTTTCAGCTATATCTTGAAGGAGATGATCCATTTTTACAAACTCTGCTGGTAACATATTTCATATAAATACTGCTGTACATTGATTTATGTTTAACTGAATGGCATATTTTCACAGCACACATAATTACAGAAAA
This sequence comes from Emys orbicularis, assembly GCF_028017835.1. Classification (NCBI taxonomy): domain Eukaryota; kingdom Metazoa; phylum Chordata; order Testudines; family Emydidae; genus Emys; species Emys orbicularis. Next base: position 70,210,195 of record NC_088683.1, on the reverse strand, counting down.
ATATAATCTCTCTACTGGAAAAACTGTAACAACCTAGAATAAGTTTTCACATATTTCAAATCCTTTCTGGAAAAACTAAGAAAGTTTCCAGACAAAACACTTTAAAATACAATTCAGGTTGCAGAGACCTCTTAAATTAAAACAGGTCTGAGAAGCAAAATCCTGTAGATCCTAGAGATATCTGCTTTTCCCTAGAAATATTATCCTTCTCTCCGGACTGTTCTGCTATGTGATCAACTCTACCTCCAATGGGGGCAATGCATAGGAGAGGAAGTCAGTGTAATTTTGCCCTGTCTTGCATATAAAACCCCAATGTGCAGTTTCTACATATAAAGGAGAGCATATGGCCCTATCAAAGCAATGTGCTGGCTGGCAAATCCATGCACGTGGGAATCATTTTGAGAACAGCTTCAAAATGCAATTTCAAATGAATGATACACGTGGGTTTATCTCGAGTAAAAATCTTTAATGGAAATATGTGTTTGATTCTAGTGAAAAATGTCTGCTACTCAGGCTTTTTAGATTAGCAGGTATGGTTATTTTATTTTTGAAGGAGCTTTTCTTTTTGGTCTCTTGATCCTGTTGCAGCTTTGCTACCGCTATGTTAAAAATTTTAAGCTGGATTCAATTAAAATTGTTTGTGTCTTCCACAGAGAAGAATTCCCTGAAAAACTGAAGTCAATTTATCTTGTCCCCCCATGGCCTTGCCATGGTAACTGGATAATTTTTATTGGATCAAAGCTCTACTTTTTTTATTGATGGGTTCCACAGCCTATGGTGTGTCCAAAATGCATTTTTTTTAAATTGCATTGCCTTTTAAATTCTATTTTTTTCACTGTGCATTAGAACATGTTTGCATCATTACTAGATTGGTCCTGCTTTGAGCAGGGGGTTGGACTAGCTGACCTCCTGAGGTCCCTTCCAACCCTGATATTCTATGATTCTAGATTGACACATTTTAAGTACAGTAATCTATCAATTGAAAAAAAAAAAAGTACATTTCTAATGGTGGAGTTACATATGTAAAATTCCCAATGTTTGTGTTCACTTTAATTTCAGTCTCTGGTTCTCCTTCTCTCATAATATGCCACTGCTGTGTGTACCCTCCGTGATCCCAGCAAATAAAGATAATAAAAGCCCTGGCTGGGATGAGTTAGTTGGTGTTGGTCCTGCTTTGAGCAGGGGGTTGGACTAGATGACCTCCTGAGGTCTCTTCCAACCCTAATCTTCTGTGACTGTTTATTTCAGTCGTTTGAGGTCATAATAGCAGTTGTGAACACTGAAATTGAACAGAAAGATAATTACACTCAAATTTATTCAGCATTAAACTAATTCTGTATTTTGCATGTGCTTTTTTTTTTTTTTTTACCAGTACAGAATTTATTGCATAGTTAACTATGGAAATTTGTGTATTTCTATATTCTAAGGAATTTCAAGTCATTGTCACCATTCAAATATCAGTCTAGCATCTGAGAGTTGTTGTGATGATTGTATTCATAACCACAAGTGCTAGATGGTTTGTGATTTTTTTTTTTTTAACAAAGATGACGATTTAGGTAAATACAGCAAAATCTGCAAGACAGCCCTAAATGTGCAGAATCTATGAATGCTTCTGTGCTGTGGCTTTTGACTGACATGTAAAACTAAGCAGTGTTCTTTATCACATTAAGAACTATGATGTTTTCTTCTCTGGATGCACACATGTAAGTCCCATTAGCATTAGAGTAAGTTACACATAAGCACTGAGGAGATAGAATAGTTCCCCAAGGCCCTTATGGTCTCTTCCATGCATTAAATCATGTGGAGAGGAACAAAATAATCTGAAAATATGATGGCTTTGAAGTAGGGCTGTTGAACCACAATATCCCCACCACACACATTGCCCAGAGCTGGCAAGAACATAGATAGTAAGGACAGAATGTCAAAAAGGAGTGCATAGGTCTTTTGCTGGACCTCCTGGGGTGAATTTCATCCTTTGTGCAGCGAATATTTTGCCCTTGCAGACAGATCTGGTAGAGATAATACATATAATTCCTGGCAGCCCAGAAATCTCTTAAATTTATATGACTATAAAGAAGAAACTCTGTAGAACTTGACAGAAAGATATTTTGCCATTCTTGCATTTATGGATCTCAAAGCACTATATAATCATACATAAATTAGGGCTCTCAACAGACCACCAAGGGAAGGCAAATTCATTAACAAACTTTTCCTCTCTAGAGCAGGATGAAACAGAATTTCCATCCCATGGGAAAGTCTGATGCAACAAAATTTGGTTTCATCCTGAATCATGATGAAAAGTTGAAATCTCGGAATTTTTCACAAAACAAAATATTCAGAAAATATTTTGTTTCAACCTTATCAAAACATTTTGTTTCAGTGAGTTCAGAATGTTTAATTTTTACTTGTTTAACTTTTATATTACATGGAAATTTAGAATATAAAAGTTGAAGCATTTTGACTATTATATTATATTATATTTATTATATCATAATAGTCAAAATGATCACATAGAAACAAAGTTTTGACCTTATGGGAATTAAACATTTTGATAATTTCCTACAAAAAATTTGGCAGTCAATACATTCCTGTGAAATGTTTCTATTTCATTGAATTAGCATTTGCCAACAGAAAAATGTTCCATTAGAAATTTTTTGATGAGATCTATTTATCCTCTTCAGGTCACTATTGCTGGTATCCATAATGATCAAAGATCAAACAAAATCGAGTGATGTATGGCCAGTTTTGGTGATCAATAGGTTTACCAGCTGTGGATCTAATATTTTAGACATAGTGTCCAGCACTGAACCTGACCCTGAACAATTTGTGATCAATATTATTCTTTTAAAAGTATATGTTTCTGATATAAATTTAAAAATAGAACTAGTTAAACAAAGCTAAGTGCTTTTTGTGGGAAATTCTAGAAAAATAATTAAAAAAAAAAAATCTCATGATAATATTTGGTTTTTGGATTTCTCCCCCTTTTTCCCATGGAAAAGAAAAAAAGAGGGAAATAAGGAGAAAATAGAATTTTGTTTTTGTTGGAAAAACTTTAGTTATTTTATCATGAAAATTATTGTTTAGGGGAACAAAAGGTTATTTTCTTTTGCAAATATTTTGATCACGGATACTTAAAATGCACTTAGGATATGTCAGGCAATACCTCTGAATCAAATTTACCACCCGTTCAGTAATTTAGTTTTATTAATATATAATCTGTAATATTGTGCCTTCACCTGTTTAAAGGTCACCTGTTTTCCTGGTAGTGATCATTTGTTCTTGTACAGCAATTGCTGCTTGTAAATATTTGTGCACATCAAGCTGATTGTTACCATCCTTACCTGCAATAAAATCTTAGATAAACAGCTACAGGCAACATTTGATTGTTTGGCAGGTTACGAAATGATGAATCAAAGATATGACTTTTTAAAAAGCTATTTTGAAGAGAGTTGAGCCATCCAACTAGTCTTTCATAATACATTAGAAGGATATTGCTCAGGAGAGTCAAGCTGATCCAAATTAGCAGCAAATGAGTGATGGCTGTAATGTAAAGAGACAGGCAGCAAGAGGTCACACTAAAAATCCATTACTATAAATCTGCCAAAAATGTAGTTTTCCCATTACATGTGTCAGACTACTCTCCAAGAGCCATGTAAGCAAATCTAATCCTTATGAGGCTTGATCTGAAGTCAATGGCAAAGCTGGTATTGACTTTAATGATGCAGCATCAGGGCTAAAGTCTCTTTGCTATAAACTGTATCTGTAACCCACATGCTTTATATGGCAGCATTTTAATGTAGTTATTTATTTGGCCCAAGGAAAGGGAGAGAAGCAGTGGGGAGGAGACATAAAAGGGCCCAGAAAGATCGTAAATAGGGTGTGGCAGTTACTAGACATGCTTAGTAGATGTTTCTGAAGCTATATAGGAAGTTTTAATTGTGCACAAGCTACTTGGCAGGTCGCACCTGATCACCCTCTGAGAGCTGACCCAATCAGAGAATGTGGTGGGGGGAGGGATCAGGGAAAGGTTATCAGTTTAGGAGTTAAAGCTGGACTCAGCAGTTGATCCATATAGGACCAAGACGTGTCTTCTGTGGGGGCTGAGTCCCAATACCTGTACCACTTTGGATACAGGTGAATGCTATTCCAACTTCACTTACTAGGAAAGACCTCCTTTAGGCTTAATGTTTGTTGCATGACAGCATGTTTTTTGGCCCTAGAAAGAGAGCTGGGAGAAGAGCATTTGTCACTGTTAAAGGCTACGGAGCCTAGGGAACATACATTTAACTGTTAACTAACTGCTTTAACTGTGATGCTGTCTCCATTAAAGAGAGAATGGGGCAGAGCTGAGTGAAGTGAAGGTGTATATTCTTACCTGAGTTAGCTGGATTTATAAAGAGAAGGTAGTGCCCTATAGATGAGCCTTATACAGATCCAAGGAGTGGACGTTTTATACGCTGATCCCAATACCTGTTCCACTTTGGATATAGGCTACAGATTTCTGTTTCACCAGCAATTGAAGACTAGTCAACTATTAGCCCAAGGGCTGGGATGGTGGAGATCCCCAGATTTGCTGACAGGGTTCTGACATGTTTGAAAGGACTACGGTGCTCCCTTTCTGCTCAAGCTCTGAAGAGTCCCAGTGACACACATCACATATTTATGATCACTCTATAAAGACTGAGAAATCATCTCTGAAAGAACATCAGTGGGGAATGTGTTTGTGTGTGCTAAAGTATAGAAGAGCAGATTTTATGTTGAAACATTGCATTTCATTTAAATATGTAACAGTGACAAAAGGCAGAGGTCTGTATAAGGAACGCCAGTTGATTTACTGTTTAACAACTTTTGTTTAAAAGTTATTCCTAGTACTGCAAATTTACAATGTTTTATATGTGCATTGAATGGCTGTTTTACTAAGAAACTGTATGGTATGCTCTCTTCGAAGCTGACTGGGAACTATTAACACCTACCTATCGAGATTTTAAATATAATATCATATTAGCCTTCTCCCCAATTCATCTGCCAACAAGGCCTTTATCTTTAAATCCTTTTTTGCCTAACAAATGTCTGTATTGTTCTGTTCAGGTTCTTGTACATTATCCAAGACCATGGACGGTATCTGAGTACCTTCCATTAATGGACTAAGCAATGTGACTAGCATCAGTCATGGGAAATTCTTTCCTTCTTTCTCTTCCTTTCATTAGACAGGAGTACGTTGTAATGTTTACATGAATGTAGACAGTCAAAAAGTCATGCATAGGGCATCAAATATGCTTGTTAGGAACAGTCTTTTTTGTCAAGCTCTCCCCTTCAATTCCCCAAGGAGCTACAAAAATGATGCTGCAAAATGGCTTAATTTCTCTTAAACAGCTGAAATGTTAGAGAGTTATTACGTGTGGGAGAAAGGAAAGAGGGAATGGGCACATAACATTTGTTGAATAGAATCCTGTATGCTTTAACAGAACAAAATCTATTAACGGCAATTTAGAAAGCTGTCCAGGTTTGCTAGCAGTAAGACCAAATCTTTGTATTTCTTGTAATAGGAGTACTGTCCATATATTTTTGTTAGTGTTTCCTGAAAAGGAAAAAAAAAAACACTACTCACAAGAATACCTACTTTCTCAAGTTTAGAAATCTACATTTGGGTATAAAATTCTTGATTTCACATACTTTTTGATATATGAATGAACTGAGCTGCTCTCTATCCTGCTGCATTTAACATGATATTTTAGACAGAGAGGAAAACACCTTGCTTCTTTGCTCTCATTAATAGTTAATTGTTATTGCATTGTTTCTTACACTGGAGACATATACAGGACAAACCATTCTTCTTTCCCTACAAGTACTCTGATATTATTATCCAGAATAATAATGCTGTAAATAAATGTGGTCCTTAGAGGAATAAAACCTACTGAGTTTTTTCTTCCTCTCACAAAACAAGCTGTAACGGAGTACATCTGGGAAGAGAAATCAATGGTAATGCTTCATAAGAGAGCTCTCATGTTCTTTAAAAGGCTAGTATTGGCTGTGTCAATGACGTTCAGTCTGTGTTGTGGATGATATAGCTACCCATGCTAATGCTTTCTGCATTAGTGAATTAATTCTCTTTTCACTTATTGCAGGATTGAGTCTCTGGGGAGAAACTGAATTCATGATGAGATTTATATCAGAGTGTCCTAGTGAGACTGGGATGACCTTCTCACCTGCCCAGACAAGAAGTGGATAGTAATAAGAGGGGTGCAGGTGTTGGTGGAGATAAATGTGAAATTTCTATTTACTCCACATCTCAGAAGACAGAGATAGGCCTGGTTCAAGATAAATTCAATGAGCCTTGCATATAGAAAAGTTTCAGTCACTAAAGTATTGCAGAATTTATATATGGATAATGAGAATTTCCACAGTTACATTGGGTAGGATGAAAAAAGGAAGATATTTGGAAGGGGCATGAACTCTCATAATCCAGTGCATAATCCACACTGCAACTAAGGGAGTTAGGGAGAAACTCCTTTAGTAGTCAAGTTGTGACACATTCAGACACCTCAGTGTTTGCTGCACCTTCCTTTGGAGCATCTAGTACTGACCATTATTCCCACTAGACCAGGATAGCCGATTAGATGGAATACTGGTCTGATCCATTATGATCCAGTATCCTTAGGTTAGAGGCATGGTTGCCATCAGTAAAGGAGAATGGGGGAATGGAAGACATTTAAGAGCAAAGAACAGGTAGTATGAAGGAAGTACATGATGATCTTGGTTGTATCTTGCTGAGTTTGCGATGACTGACATAAAAGATATGTCAATGAGAAATGCTCTTATGATGTGATTGGGGCTTGTAGTATCTTCCAGATCTTAGAGAAGCAGTCTGAATGACCATTCCTTGAACAGGTGATGGTCATTCTAAGGGTAGATGCTAAATCTGATTTTCATTGAGAGCTTGATGAAGGATATAAATCTTTTCAGGATCTCAGGAACTTGAATAAGGCAAGAGCTGTGAGAACACACTTTTTAAGCCAATCAGTTTGAACACTGAATCCTTTCTTATACTCACAGGACTATTCATATTTTTAAAAATAACAGGAGTACTTGTGGCACCTTAGAGACTAACAAATTTATTAGAGCATAAGCTTTCGTGGGCTACAACCCGCATCCGAAGAAGTGGGTTGTAGCCCACGAAAGCTTATGCTCTAATAAATTTGTTAGTCTCTAAGGTGCCACAAGTACTCCTGTTATTTTTGCGGATACAGACTAACACGGCTGCTACTCTGAAACCTGTCATATTTTTAACTTATTTCCCAGTACACTAGAGAAACATGACCCTCTGATTTTCTCATAGATAGTTACAGCATAGCATTTAAATCAGTTTAGAGGAAGATATTATAATGTAACATAATAGTAGTTCTCTATCTTTAGCTATTCATATCTGCCATCCAGAAATACAACTAATCCACTGAATTTAAAACTGTTAAGATGTTTGTTGGTTTGTTTTTCTCTTAAGAACTAGGGTGAAATTTTCTGTACAGATAAATGCACTGCTCTATTTTACCATTTCTAATAAAGAACAGACACTTCACTGATTTTGAGAGAACTAAGGTGAGGTTCTGTGTACTGATGTATTTATCACAGCACTTTGCCAATGTCACAGCTGTACTTTTAAAGATGAGTCTCTGCCTGTTCAATAATGTGCACTGTAATCAGGTAAATCAGATCCCCTTTAACGTTGACACGACTTGCAGCAATGGAACTGTCACAGTGCATTTCAATTAGGTTTGATTTCCCTACCTAAAAAGGTCTTAAAAGCTAATTGGCGCAGAGTGCTTTTGTCCTCCTAATGTAAGCAAAGACATAATTATGCAGGAGGCTGGGGAGAGGGAGTACACAGGGCAAAGACATTTCTGCTGTCATTAAAATGTTAATCACATCTGGAGGAATGGGGATCATAGCAGTTAGAGATAGGCAAAGGGGAGTGGTTAGATTGCAGACTCTCCCTGTGTAAGGGCAGGATACAGTGGCCCATCAGGCCAGATCAGATATTAATTGATTCTACACAGTCAGCCAAAAGGCCAAGAAGAAGATATTCTTTGGTATTTTATATCTGAAGGTCTTTATTAAGTCCAGGGTCACAAACAAAATGGGTTTATTGTAAACCTCAGTTTGGTTTCTTGTGGTAACAATGCATCTAACAGTACCATTATTCTCCTCAATAATAAGCCATTTGAAAGACGTACACAGGAAGCACGTCTTTCTTATTTTAATATTGTAAAGAAGTAAGTTAATTCTTAGGCATGAATTGTTCCTTTCAAAAATGTTATTTTAATAAAAAAAAGTAAACAATGGCTTTTTTTAACAAATGCCTCCATTTATGTCAGTGGAAGGTAACTAGTTAGATGCATGTCTCTGCTAACTTTTCAGTATATTTATATTCAGGACTATGGAGAGACCTATTCCTTTCATGCATTGCCACTATCATCTAGGGTTATGGAAAGTGCTAAATAGAATTTGTACTGTATGGCATACTGTGCTAATGTCTCTAGCTATTTCAATACTGCTTCAACAAAAGAAAACACTTCATCAGCTACCACATTTGTTTATTGTTCCTGAAGATATTTTCTGATTGTGAAAAAAATCACTGAAAATAGCTGCGGAGTAGATCTTCTGGTTTACAAATATGCCAGATGCTCACCGACTGCATGATGTGTTGCATGTTCCTAAAATGGAGCCATATTCAATCACACATAATGCGTGAAATTCAAGGCTGGCGTAATGCCATTGACTTCAATGGAGTTACACCAGGGATGAGTCTCGGCCAGATGACGTATTTGAAAGGTACGGCTGTATTCACATTGCTGCTGCTAGCGTTTGCCTTTTCATGGCCTCTTTTTTTTATTGAGCATATTCGATTCCTTTCTGCCCGTAGAAAGCCTCTAATTGAAAAGGCACTATCCTGTTTTTGCTCCCATTCTCTCAAGAGATTCAGCCTGGATGATAGATATCCCATTTACAACGAAGGCACATGTGGAGTTTTAGGGGGAAGCCTGTGATCCAGCAACTATTCTGAGAGTTTCTCATTTATATGGAAACTAGTGCTTTTGTTCCTGTCTGGAAAGACTGTTTTCAATTAGATTGTTCACTAGGGAACTAAAAAGGGGAATCTAAAAATACCCTCCTTGCCATTCCCTCCCAGAAGTTTGTTTATATCTCTATTGTGTATCAAACCATCACATAAATTCCACTGCTATTGGTTTTAATACAGACACATGAAATAAAATTGCTCACCAAAAGGGCCTCACTCATTCAATTACTCCATAGTTCATGAATTAACTGACTTTGACAGGTTCATGCAACAGTAACTAAATCCTAACATTACAAACAGTCAATAAGCCAAAGTTTCCCCCTCAGGAGTGACCCACAGAGGTGGCAAGTTGCAGCGGGGCCTGCATGGCAAAGGAGCAGCCATATGTAGAGCTATTAAGTGGATACCAAAGAGGAAAGACCCAGTGGGAGGGAAACGACTCCTTACAAGTCACATTTTTGGCGCTATCTTCAAAAAGCAAGGGCAAAGCAATGTTAGTTTTTCAAATCCCATACTACTTCCCATGCTTTCAAATCCCATACAGATAGTCATTACTAGGGCCCTACCAAATTCACGGCCATGAAAAACGCATCACGAACCATGAAATCTGGTGTCTCTCTCCCCCCCCCCGGTGAAGTCTGGTCTTTTGTGTGCTTTTACTCTATACTATACAGATTTCACAAGGGAGACCAATGTTTCTCAAATTGGGGGTCCTGACCCAAAAGGGAGTTGCAGGGGTCACAAGGTTATTTTAGGGGGGCCATGGTATTGCCAGTTGCCACCCTTATTTCTGCAGTGCCTTCAGAGCTGGGTGGCCAGAGAGCTGCAGCGGGTGGCTGGAGAGTGATGGCTATTGGCCGGGTGCCCAGCTCTGAAAGTGACACCCCGCCAGCAACAGCGCAGAAGTAAGGGTGGCAATACCATACTATGCCACCCTTACTTCTGCGCTGCTGCTGGCAATAGCTCTGCCTTCATAGCTGGGCTCTCAGCCAGCAGCCACCACTCTCCAGCTGCCCATCTCTGAAGGCAGCGCCGCTGCCAGCAGCAGTGCAGAAGTAAGGATAGCAGTATCACAACCCCTCCTACAGTAACCTTGCAACCCCCCCACCCCCCTCCCACAAAACTCCTTTTTGGGTCAGGACCCCTACAATTACATCACTGTGAAATTTCAGATTTAAATAGGTGAAATCATGAAATTTATGATTTTTAAAATCCCATGACCATGAAATTGACCAAAATGGCCTGTGAATTTGGTAGGGCCCTAGTCATTACACCCCAGATCCTCAAAGGTATATTTAGCACATATTGATGCTAGTGGGAGTTAGGTGCTTAGGCCCCTTTGCAGATCTGGGCCTATGAACCTGGTTCAAAAACCACGGAAGTCAAAGGCAAGGCTCCAATTGACTGTGGTAGGCTTTGGATCAGGCTCTTAAATTGGTGTTTACTGTACCAAGTTTGCCTTGTGGCTCTGTCTCATTTATCACTCTCAGAAGTGAACCCCTGTATCTCCTGCACTTGCCATCCACCACTTGACCTTCAGAATTCTCTGCTGTGTTGTACATTTGACCTTAGCAAACTCAAGTAAAAGATTCTTATTTTGTGTCTTGGGGGGGGGGGGGGGGGGGCAGAAAGATTGTAATGAAAATCAATTCTTGGAGGTTATGTGCTTGAACTTGTCATACCTGTCAAATCTTTCCCTCACTTTTATATCTCCACTTCTCCCCCTTTTCTACTACTTTTTGCTAAGCCCATACTAATGGATTTGATTATGAAGATGTCTGAAACAAAAATAAAAGAATCCTCCTTCAGTCGTTTGACCACCATCCTTCTAAAGCTAGTCAATGGATACAGGAGTGAAAGAGAGAAGCAGAACAATGTTGTCTCTTCTCTAGCTATTGAGATGTTCAGTGTTCCTGCCAATTTTCTCTAAAGATGGCAAGGTTAAGATAGTGGCCAGCTCAAAGCCGGTGTAAATCTGCATAGCTTCTATTTCAATTCAGTGGACCTGTATTGATGTATGCCAGCTAAGGATCTAACCCAAAGCTATTAGTGTTAAATATTCATGTCAGAAGAAACAATTCCAAAAGGAACAAATTTACCCTTTCTTCCTCCTTCAAACTCAGTATAGCCAAAGCCCTGTGTACCATGTGGCAAATTTCCGAAGAAGTGGGTTGTAGCCCACGAAAGCTTATGCTCTAATAAATTTGTTAGTCTCTAAGGTGCCACAAGTACTCCTGTTCTTTTTGCAGATACAGACTAACAGGGCTGCTACTCTGAAACCTTTCACTTAACTTACACAGCAAGAGCACAGAATTTTGCAGCACTCCAGCAGAACACATTGAAGATTCTGCAGCAGCTTCTGATACTTTTTTTAAAAGTTTTTTCCTTGAATTAATATAAAAATGAATGATAACTACAGTAACTTCTGTGTTGTTTGGTATTCAGTTCCTTTTTAAAAAAAGTCATTGTTCTCCGGATTTATGCAGTGGAAAATGCATGACGTTTATAGAAGTCGGGATGTGGAGGTTTTGCAGTCAACTAGGGGACATATGAGGATTCTGGCACATAACAAAGTGGGTATGGAAGCTTGGGATGTGGGATAAACACATTAGCAAGACATTAAAATGATCAGTAGTGGTTAAAAATATTGACAAGGAAACGTGCATAATTCATAGTGAATAGCCCATTGAGATAAATATACTAGTTCACACCTCAGAGCTATAGTTTCAGACTCTCTGCAGACTCGGGCAGACAATACAACACTATTTGTAGTCAGTTTATGCTTGAAAAGATTTCTTGTCAAATATAAAAGTCTAGACATGTAATTTTCTTTAAAACAAAACAAAAAATACTGTCACTGCAAATGGAGATAGTAGTGAATGTAGTTTTGAAAATATCCAGAGAGCCAGAACCCAACAATAAAGAATTGCTGATGCCTCTGAGAAGCAAAGATAGAATATTTGCAGGAAGTATTTTAATGCAGGAACATCTGAAGAAACCTTCATAACTCTTACTACTTTTACTGTTTAAGAGCCTATCTGCCAAGTTCCCCAGTATTCCTCTGCCTTGTAATGAATATGAGCTAGCCAGTTAAAGGTAAAAGATAAGAGCAGCATACACATAAAAAAAAATGTTTCTTGCTGTGATATTAGCAGAACAATTAAGTCTGAAGCCCAAATAATAGTGCAGAGCTCAAAATAATTCATGTTCACATTTTAATCACAGGCATCTCATGCTTCTCAGGTTTAACCTTTTGGAAATATGCCAGTTAGTAAGAGTTTGTCCGATTGGAGTTGGAAACTCATGGCAAAAGAGTCTGTTTTGAAATGCAAACCTTTCATTTTTAGGGCAAGTTCAGTTGATATTAATTCAAAATATCCTTGCTACAGGATAGAGTATTTAAATAAATGATTGTTACTCCAGTTTAGTAAAGGAAACATGTTTCTCTACCAGTGGATTCCAGAAGGACTAAAGAGAGCGAGTAATGGATTTGCAAAGTAAAACAAACTGAGAGAGAAATTTTGTTCCACAAAATGTATCAGACTTTGTATTACTCTATTTCTTCTGAGTTCTTTAAATATCAGTTGGACAAATGACAACAAATTGGGCAGATAATTAGCTGGTGTAAAAAACTGAGGATCAGGTCCAATGTTTGTGAAGAATCATCTTCTTTTGGATGTATTTTTTTTATTAATGTAATGACTTTAAGAACAGATTGGCAGCAGAGTTTGAATCTGGGATGTCTAGCTCCAAACTACAGACCTGTCCCACTTGTGCTAAAAGAGTAACATTGTTAGGTGGTGGTAGTCGTAGTAGTACTAGTCCATTATTATATAGTAGAAAATGCTAGAGGGGGACATGACATACACTGTGCCATGTGTTATCCTTCACAGTTCAGAAAAGAAGGCAGCTGCAAAACTACTGAGCTCCATCCTATAGAAATCACACAATCTTGTTTTCCGACAGGACACTATTCACTAGAAACCCATTTACATTTGAAAAATAGGTCCATCCACTTAAGAATGCTATTGAAACACACATCATTTGTGAAGAAGAGCTCTGTGTAAGCTCAAAATCTTGTCTCTCTCTCACCAACAGAAGTTGGCCCAATAAAAGGTATTACCTCACTCACTGTGTCTAGTATCCTGGGACCAACATAGCTACAACAACACTGTGTGCTGTAAACACTGGCATTCTTTACTTCCTGACCTAAATTGGAGTGCGATTTTGCTGTTAGAGTTATCATCTTTCACTGCAGTGGCAGCTGCATCTCAGTGATAGATAGCAATAGTCTATATAATATAATTAATACTGCATTGATTCTGTAAATCAGTTTGTATTGTGCTTTGCTATCCTTCTTAAGGAATGGTGCTCATCATTAATTGTGTGAATCAAAAACTCTTCTGTTGTCAAAAGACATAGGAAGAGCTAAAACTGCATGCCAGGAATCACTTTCATCCTAGGCCTTGGTGTTTTACAAAACCGAGACTTCTGTGGAAATCATATGTTATTTTTTCATATCAGTAAACCAAATCTTTAACGCCTCCCTTTTTTAATAAATTCTCATCTGTCTTTTTTTCTCATCCTGCATCAATCATATTGACTTAAATAATGGAAGAACTCTACAATTGCTCAATTGCTAAAAAAAAAAATTTTTAAATCTTAAATCCTCTCCCTCTCCAATTCGTATTTTGTGCCTCAATCAAGTGTCCAAAGTAATTAATTGCTAGAATAAATTAGTATCAGCTGTGGACACTGGCTATGGATCTTTTTCAAATTTAATTAGTAGCTCAGGTATTCATTAGAAATGGGGATATATTTTTTTTTTGCCAACAGAAAATAGTTGCTTTGATAGATGTTCTAGCACTCATATACCAAAAACAAAAATGAACCCTTTAAATATATGTTGGGAAATCCAGCTAGGTAGAGATCGGTAGAAACAATTTATTTTATTTGGATACATTTGGATAATCACCTCTTGTGATTTGTGATTCTCCTACATGTGTGTGTTCTGTATCATACTGCAGGTGAACATATATCAAGTTACATTGTGTTCCCTGAGGTACAGCCTCATGCAATAAAATATCTTGTTTTCTCTCTCGAATCTAACAAGGCCAAAATTCTCCTGTTAGACTTTGATGTGTAAGTACTTATCTCTGAAAAGTGAGGAGGTCTGTTCTGGGATGATATATTTGTTTTAGTGCAGTGAAACACTATTTCTGGTGGTTGAAAATCCCTCAACTGCAGTCCGTTTCAGAACCGCAAGTGTTTGCACCTTAGGTGGAATGATTCTCCCTCCACGCCCTTCTCTGCGCGGAGTTGGCTGACCACGTTTGTTTGAAGGGAATTTATGTTTCAGTGCAAAAATACAACCAAGATCATCACGTACTTCCTTAATGGATTTTGTTCTATGACAAGAACCTGTGCCCCATATATTCTAATTTCTGTATGTGTTAACCATTTAAAGAGGCACTACCTGTATGATACAGACCAGCACTCAGAAATCTACAATAGCAAACACTCATCATGGATTTAAATTTAATTCAAAACTAAAGAAAAATATGTCATCTTCTTGGAAGCAATCAGAGATCAGACACTAGAAATGGACAGGCTTTTCCCAAACACATTATGAATATTAATCTATGAAGAGGATGAAACTAATCAGAAAATACTCCCAGGAAGTGTCACAGAGGGCTACAGCATGAAATGGCATATAGGATGACTACTGTTAAAATGGGGAGAATGGCTCACACCTATTTGTGGAATACCAGGAGATGATAGTATTCTGACAATTAGTGGTGGTATTGTCATTGATGTACCGTAGCTGAAAATCAGGCATGCTGCAGGACTTACTACAGTGAAATGCATGCCATGTGACGCAACCATGCAGTCCCGGCTACTTTCTTTCTGATTCCTTGGTGAGAGTAAATATGTTTGAATGGAGGAATTAGGACAGGAGTTACTGATCACTGCCATGTTTATCACACATGGTATTCTTAGAATCTGTTTTCCAGAACTGTGGCATAATCTTTCAGGTTATCTGTTGGGTCCTTGGTCTTTCAGTGAAAATATAAATGTACTTCAGCAAATGCAGGCTAGAAAGATGTTTGTAGTTTTAGGACTGAAATGAGTAGGAGAGTTCATTTTGTATTTGGATGCTAGAATGAAAGCCTTTGATTAAACACTCGTTGACCAGAAGTTTCCGAAGTCTGACTCTGAATTCTTCATATCCTTGCACAGTGATATTAGCAGATGGAAAAAACTCATTTGTGGTTGAAATGAATTTGTTGATAGCTGTTCTGTCTACACCAGGGGTCGGCAACGTTTGGCACGCGGCTCGCCAGGGTAAGCACCCTGGCGGGCCGGGCCAGTTTATTTACCTGCTGACGCGGCAGGTTCGGCTGATCGCGGCCCCCACTCGCCACGGTTTGCCGTCCCGGGCCAATGGGGGCGGCAAGAGGTGGCGCGGGCGAGCGATGTGCTGGCCGCGAGTTCCCGCCGCCCCCATTGGCCCGGGACGGCGAACCGCAGCCAGTGGGGGCCGCGATCGGCCGAACCTGCCGCGTCAACAGGTAAATAAACTGGTCCGGCCCGCCAGGGTGCTTACCCTGGCGAGCCGCGTGCCAAACGTTGCCGACCCCTGGTCTACACCAAGACAGTTGAACAGTAGGAGTTAATGGTCTCAATTCTGTCACAGAGATTTGTGCTAACTATATGCCCTCCTATAGAGGGTTGTACACTATACAACCACAATGGAGAAATTCTTCTCCCCCTTCTTCATTTGTGTTGAAGAAGCAAAACTAAATTTGTCTGATTTTCCTGCCATTATCAAGCCTGTTGATATTGTTCTGAATAATTTGGATTGAATTTTAGAGACTTTGTATTACATTTTGCAAAGGAAATTTAATTTTCAGTATGTTTCTATTGCATTTAAGTAACCATGGCGCCTTCCTCCAGTGATCAAAATATCACTAATAAATTCCTGTTAACCAAATATGGTATATCCTAATGGAAAAAGCTTTCATCTTAGGTTTCAGTATTAGTAAATGGAAGTCATTGAATGGTTGATTTTTTTAAAAAATTCTGTATTTTTTCTCTATGTGAAATGGATCGCAACATTTTTAGTACTAAGGTTTTGATCCTGCATGTAGTTAATGCATGTGCTTAGCTTTACTACTCAGATTCATAAAGTTAAGCACATGCATTAAGTCCTTGCAGTATTGGGGACTTAATTATCTTTACCATTCAAAAATGTTCTGCAGTTAATGAAATAGGTGAGCAGCTCGTTTGGAAGAAGCAAAACAGAGTGGAGCCTATTAGACCTGTTTTTAATTAAATGTTGCATAAAGATATTGGGCTTTGAATCTTCTTATCATTTCTATTCCAATTCTATTCCATTCTTCTACTGTGCTCATCACTATAGTATCTGCATTCTGTGCCTCCATATCCCAGAATATGCATTCAAGGTGACCTGCAAATGATCTGAAATAAATGGGATTGTGCTTTTTAAAAAAAATCTATTTGTTTTACCTTAAAAAATACTAAGAATGTCAAGTCCAGTCTGCCTTGATTTAGCGGGAGGACCTGCTAGTTCTCTCAGAGCATGTTCACTATGGGGTTGTCAACAAGAATGTTTAGTTTGCAGCAAGCTGGGATATAAAGCTACCCTGCACTCACCTGCCACTCATTGTGTCCATGTGGACCTGCTGATATATGCTAATAGTTCCTTAGTGCACCTTGATCTACCCCTTTGAAACGGAACTATATTACAGCACACCAAGCAAAAGTTTCACACTCCTGAGCAACATAAATTTTGCCAACATAAGTGGTAGGGTCTGAGTTAGTGCACATCGGTAAGGTCCACATGAACTGTTAGTGCATGGCAGATTAATGGTGGTCCTTCACATCCCAGCTTGCCATGAACAAAATGTTTGTGTAGAAAAGCCCTATGACTTTCATGCCTTAAATGAAAGGGTGGGAGGTTGAATCTCTCTCAAAAGTTTCCTTTGTCTAAAATGTTAATCATGGAAGTTAAACAGGTGTTAATAAAACCCAAAAGTGTGACTAAAATTCCTTTCCCCTCTCATTTGTTTAGTTCCCATTCACTGCACTCTTGTGGATGTCATCACTTCACTAGTTATCCAGTCATCCTAGAGTCTTCCAAGACACACAAACCCTGAGGGTATGTGTATACTATGGAGACTTAACAGGCATAGCTATGCAAGCATACCCTATAGTGTACATGCAGCCTACACCAACAGAAGGGTTTTTCCATCTGTGTAGGAACACCACTTCTCCGAATAACAATAGCTAAGTCAATGGAAGCATTCTTTTGTCAACGTAGCTAGGTGCGTCTACACTCAGGGTTATGTATGACATAACTACGCTGGTCAGAAGTGTGTTTTTTCACACCTCTGACCAATGTAGGTATACTGATATAATTTTCAAGTGTAGACTCAGGCCATGTCTACACTACCACTTATGTTGGCAAAATTTATGTTGCTCAGGGGTGTGAAACTCCCCCCCAAGCAACATAAGTTTCGCTGGCATAAGTGGTAGTGTGGACAGTTCTATGTCGGCAGGAGGGCCGACAGGGGGGTGGAGGGGGAAGGGGCAGCTGCCCTGGGCCTGGTGACTTAAAAGGGCCCGGGGCTCCTGGCCACTGCTGCCGCTAATGCGGCAGTGGCCGGAGCCCCGGGCCCTTTAAATCACCGCCGGAGCTCCAGACGGCACAGGCTGGGCAGCATGGAAGGGCTGGCTGGGGTAGGCTGACCCCCGGCCCCACCCCTTTCGCCCAAGGCCCCGCCCCTTCCAGGGGCCCAGAGCCGGGCCCCCGTACCGGTTAATCTTTTATATTACTTTCACCCCTGGAGCTACCCAACATAGCTACCGTTGCTCATGGAGGTGGTTTTATTATGTCGGCAGAGAGTGGCTACACGAGCGATCTCAGAGCAACGCAGCTGCATCAGTACAGCTGTGCCACTGTAAGTTTGCTAGTGTAGACATGGCCTCAGTCTAAGTTTCTAGTGTAAAAAACAGGCAGACCCCACCACTTTTGCAAAGAAACAAACCAACAAAATAAACCATTTTGAAGCCTTCTAGATTCATCATAAAGAAATAATGAACAGGAACAAACTCTGTTTTTTCCCCTTTGCTTGTCACCTCTAGGACTTTGAACTCTGTAGCAAAATATTCTTGGTCTTTGCATTTATGAACCAGAATGGCCTCTTATGGCAAGTTTTCAGCCCTCCCATTGACTTCTATTGCAGATGCAGATGCTCAACCTTTATTTATGCATACAAATACAGATGTATGCACTTTAGGCACTCTTAACTTGAAAATGTTTGCCTCATTCTCCTAGCCCTATGTCCTACCTTTGATCAAGTAGTAAGTATCTTGAAACAGACATTAAATTAAAATAAATGCCCATAGACGTACTCAGGGGAAACAAACCAGGTTAAGAGAGAGTCCCCTCCCCAGAGGTTTCCTAGTTGTGAGTTTGCCAACCTAAACTGGTTGTCCATCTAATCCTAATAGCGTGTGGTTTAACTTGATCAGTTGAATGACTAAAGTGGGTGCTTTTCTGAATAGCACATCATCATTTTATGGTTGAATAGTTCCATTTTTAACTCAGATTGTTTTATACATATGAAATGGTTTGGCTGCATTTTACATACAGAAGGATTACAACAGATGGTGCGGGGCCACAGAAGAGCAAGCTACAGCTACCAAAACTCCTTTGTGAAAGAAATGCTAGAATCTCGCATCTCCACAGGAAATAATAGATCTCTTTCATGGTACTGTATGTTTTTATTATGTTTAGACATAAACATGAAGGATAAAGGAAAATGTATCAAATGAATCTGTAAATTATTTCAGTGCTGGTCAATTGTTGTGATACTTTAATATAAACCATACAAAGAAAAATGTACATGAAATACATTCTACTATGTACAGCATCTAACACCAGAGCATATATTGTAAATAGCATAAATATTGACTTCTCATGTAATATCTTAATTTTATTTCGTGGCAGATATTTTTAGATTTCATGCTAACTGAAATACAACAAATATTTGGAAAATATTGGGTCCTATAAGTAATATGATGATATGATGTTCATGAAACCATCACATTATAAGAATGAAAAACAATGGAGCAGTGAATACTGATAAATGCAGTCATTATAGATCAAGTATATTTTCTTTTATCTCACTAAGTAAGATGTATAAAGCTTCAAAGGCCCAAATCCAGCAAGGCAGCTATAAGTACATGCATAACCAAACGTGTGTGAGTCATCCTGTGGAAGTTAATAGAACTACTCATGTGCCCAATTGGGACCAGAACTGCCTCTGTTCTGAAAAATGACTGTAAAATGCCACTTACTAGCTTGGCAGGTCTGTCCTTATGTACATTCAGAATCACAGCTGGTAATTTTAGTGGCAAAAGCAAGTCTTAATGTTATTACTGAAAAAACATCACAACTCTGGGAAAGTGACTTCAATTCTTTTCTGTTCTGTGGCATCATCCACAGAATTGTTAACCAAGTGCCAGATAGTTCCTTCCTGCAGGTTTTCCTATTGAAGAGGGACAAGGGAAACTCAGTGAGGTTTCCCTTCATGGAATTACTTCCTTCCCTTTAGGAGGGAAAGTGGGGGGTTCTGTGTTCCCAAAGCCCACAGATCTCAAGGTGTCTTCTGTGGCACAGGGCCACTGTCTCTGGCCAATTATTAATTTCCATGTCATAGCTTGATTTATTTTAAGGGTATAATATTTATCCAGACACATGTAAGTGTAATCAGATGGGATCTAGGCATTCATTTTAGTGTTGTGATTAATCTTTTATAAAGTCGATTTTAATGTGTGTAATGTTACAGTAGCAGCGTCCCTCAGTACCCTTGAGGTATTGAGTCAGTGCTCTGAAATCATAATGGACAGATAATAAACAAATGCATTATGTACCTATGTCTCACTGAGTGGTAGGAACATAAAATTAGCTGATGCGTGCATGTAATCTGTGTGCCAACGTGCTGGATGGATGGCTTTGGGCATTACAGCTGTAGGGCCAATGGGATGGGCTTCCTTTTGAGAGTTTATCATTTTCTCTGTGTGATTTTTACAGATTTTGCACGGGTTTTATTTAACTCTGAGCACTAATAAAAGGCAGCAAGCAGTTTGTTCACTTCCAAAATGCTGTGGAGGGCTCTAGTTACAAAAGCTCCATGCAGCATGGTGCAGAGGAGAGCAAAAGTAGGGACAGCAGCTGGAAATGGGGCTCTGCATGGAAGGGAGAAATGTCTGAATAATCAGTCTTCATGTGGCTGAAGTGCAGGGGTGGAGAAAGGGAACTCCACCCCTACACAGTACAGCCCCACCATAGTAACTGCTTCGTCTCCCTCCACACCACGTGCATGCTATGGTAGGGCCATGCAACCTCTGTAAACCTAAATCCTGCCCCTCTTGCCATTCTGGGTGCCAACCTATGCAGGGTCAATGCAGAGACTCCTTCTGGCACAAGAGCTGTAGAATCCTCCCTGAAGTGCCCCTTTCTGCATGCACACACTGCCTGACCAGCCACAATGGGAGACTAAAGCAATGCAGAAGTCTTCGCACTGGCCCTTCTCGCCCTTGGTTCACTCAGGAAAATGAGTAGGGTTTTATTGGGTTGGTTGGCTTTTGTTTTTGTTTGGCACCCTAATATTGTTTAGGCAAAATCTTTCTGGGAAACTTTGCTGAGGGGCACACTTTTTATTAGCATCTTATTTCTGTCCACTGCCCCAAAATAGTAGCAGAAAATATCTGTCCATGTGTGGAATTGTTAGGCTTATCTGAGTGACACACAGCATGAAAAATGTTTCCCTTCGATTATTTTTAACAGTGTGAAGCAAATCATAGTTTTTCTCCAAATGTCATTGAGAAAAGAAGGCTGGCTGCCTGTTTGGAATTGCCTGTGTTTTCAGTGGGCAGCGTATATGGCATTCAAAACTGATGTTGCTAATTAAATAACACATGCAGGAACCAAGAGTAAACTGTAGTCTGTTCAAGTCACCCCTCAGGTGCTGTGTGTCACCTGGTAAGATTCAGCTCATTAGCCGTAATAAAGTCATTATCTGCTTACAAAGCTAGAAGCAGCTGGACTGTAAAAAAAATCACCATGTACTGCTGAATCTGTGTGTGTGAGTGTGATTTTAATGAAATAACATTGAATTAAAGCTGTTTTGTGTGTGTGTAATTTTAAATTCAACAGATCAGTTAAATTAACTGTTGGCAATCTCTGAGAACAGCATGCAGATAAAACATATGGGATATTCACAGATGCATAAAGCCAGAAGGGACCATTATGATAATCTAGTCTGACTTCCTATATAGCACAGGCCATAAAACTTCACCTAATTATTTCTGCATCAAGCCCATAACTTCTGTATGAAGCATATCTTTTTAGAAAGATATGCAGTTTTTATTTAAAGACTTTTAATGATATAGAATCGACGACATCCCTAGGTAAGGTCTTCCAATTGTTAAGTATCCTCACTATACAAAAAAATTTATACATTATTTCCAGTTTGAATGTGTCTAGCTTCAGCTTCCAAGCATTGGATCGTGTTATGCCTCTGATGGCTAGAGTAAGGAACCCTATGCTATCGGAAATCTTCTCCTTATGTAAGCACTTTTAGATCATGATCAAGTCACCTCTTAAACTTCTCTTGGATAAACTAAATAGATTGAGTTCTTTAGTCTTTCACTATAAAGCACGATTTCCAAAGCTCAAATCATTCTTGAAGCTCATTTCTAAAGCCTTTCCAATTTGTCAACATCATTTTTGAAGTGGGGACACCAGAACTGGACAGAGTTTCCAGTAATGGTCTTGGTCTTACTGATGCTGTTATGCACCTCTTTTGATAAATTATATAGATTTCCAGAAAGCTAATGATAATCTTTGGAGAATTATGTGCATTATGGAATACTAGCAAAAATAATTAGAATAATCAAGATATGATAATGCAGAATGTGCAGTCAGATATGGTGACATCATCAGCCAGTCATTTGCAGTGAGAATGGAGTAAAGTAAGGATGTATTATGTCCCCACTATTATTTGCACTAGTCATTGACTATGTCATGAGGAAATTAACCACAGAAGGCAACTGAGGAATTTTGTGGATGAATGATAAAGCACAATTGGATAATCTCATTTTTGCTAATGAGATTGTCCTGTTTAATGAAAAAGAAGACCCAGCTTTGGCCAGATACAACAAAACAAGTTGGTTTGTTCATCAACAATGGGAAGACAAAATATTTGGCTATAAATGTCCCCAAAGTAACCATTAGAGTCAGAGAAGAAACACTAGAAATAGTAAGTCATTTTACCTGTCTAGAGAGTGAAATGTGCAATAATGGGGATATTATGCTAGATGCCAAGCAACAAATATCAAAAGCAGCAAACTACTTTCATAAACTTGAAAAGATTTGTAAAAGTAGCATGAGTGGCACTGACACAAAAAACATTTTTTTTAACATTGGCATCATGTCTGTCCTTTATGGAGCAGAATCATGGAAATCTAAAACAGAAATTGATAAGAAGATCGACTCCTTCCTAAGTAAAGGCCTGCGAAATATCTTCAGAGTCCTTTGGAAAGAGTTTCTTCCAATATCAGAAATTCTAAGTAGAGAAAACAAACCTAAATCATCAAGTATGGTAAGAAGATGATCGTGGACATATATAAGACATGGTTTAAGGATGCCACCAACATGACTTCCATGGCAAGTGATAATTCTGGAAAGAGGAAAAAAGGACGACCTAGAGAAGTATTAGGCAGAACAACAAAGAAGCCAAATCCATCAGCATAACACTCAGAAGTCTAAACAGACCAGCACAAGACTGAAATAAATGGTGGAAATTGGTGGATACTTTATGTACCTGAGGATGTGGGAGGATAAAGAAGAAAGAATAATGCTGTATATAGCGGTGGTTAACACCTCACTCCTACTACTTGATATTATCCTGTATCCCTTGTATATCTAAGGATTACATTAGCTCTTAGACACTGCATTGCACTGGGAAATCATGCTCAACTAGTTCTCTACCATGATCCCTATGTTCCATTCAGAGTCACTGCTTTCCAAAACACAGTCCGTCATCCTGTAAGGGTGACCTACAGTCTTTGTTCCTAGACGTATCTGACCTTGTATTTGGCTGCATTAAAAAATGTTGTTCAAGTGAGCCTGGCTTATTCAGATCACAGTGTAGAACTGATCTGTCCTTATGATTATTTACCACTCCAGCAATTTTGTGTTATATGCAAACTTTATTAGTAATGATTTGATATTTTCTTCAAGATCATTGATCAGAATATTGAATACAATTGGGACAAGACCAGATTCTGGAAAGAGACCTTCAGCCAATTCTTGGGTGCAAGTTGTCCGGTCCTGCAGATTTAAAACATTTAACTTCAGTAGCTGCTGTTTAACATCCTGCCTAGTTACTGTTGGGATGGAAAGTATTTCATTATTGCTGTAAGATATGAATACATCAGCCAGCTTCTTTCCAAATACACAACCGAAATATTTATTGAACCCTTCTGCCTTTTCTGCACCATTAGTGGCAATTTTATAATCTCCATCTAATAACAGAACTATACCATTGCTAGGGTTAATTTTCTATCTGATTTTAAAAAAATCTTATTGTCCGTAACCATACTGGCCATAGAGCTTCCTCTTCCCTGATAATATGAAGTCACTAGTTAGATATGTGAAATCCAGGGACAATAATTCTCTTGTCATAGAAATGTAGATGGAGTCACAGAATTACAGTTTTTTCAGAGGATCTGCAGTTTTCTTCAGAAGCAAACCCCTTTTTATTAAAAGGAAAACTTTAAATTTTCTAGCCTTTTTGGGTATATCTACACAGCCCATGGAAGCAAGCCTCCTAGCTCAGGTGAACAGACATGGGCTAATGGGGCTCACACTAATGTTGTAAAACAGCTGAATAGACAGCACCTTGAAGTTGTGACTTGGGCTGGAGCTCGGGCTCTGACACCCACCCCCTTCGCTAGTCTTGAGAGCTCAGGCTCCAGCCTGAGCTGCAGCTCCAAGGCACTGTCTGCACAGCTATGTTTACAGTGCTAGCCCTGCCACCCTGAGTCTGTTGACCCAGGCTGGGAGGCTCTCTACCACAGGCTGTGTAGACACCCTTATGAAATTGGCTTTTTGAGACAGAAAGAATGAAATAATAGCATCCAAATAGGTGTGAACAACAGTGCCTAAAGTGAAAAATTACCCCATTCATCAAACTGAGTTAGCACATTTTGAATTTAGCAAAAACATGAATGTAAAATTCCCATCAGTGGAAGCAAATTGGATTTATAAATTTAATCCAATTGCCAGTTCTCTACTTCTGCTCTTCTAATTCTCTAAGCCAGTTCCTGGTTGCTCCTGTATACCATTCCTCTGTTTCTGTCTTCCCAGCCCTTCAAACATAACCCGATCTTGGCACTGTTGCTTCTCTTCTAAATTCCCAGTATGATCCTCCAGCTTCTGCTCTTCCCACCATCCTACAGTGTGTATCTATATGTTTTGTTCATGGTTAAAACTCTACAAATATTTCTTTGTATATGTGTGTGTATAGTATGTGTAAGAATGTTCTATTAGAGCCAGGCAACACTTTTTTGCACAAACTGGTTAAAAAAAAACAAAAAAAACCTTGTTTTCAACAACAATTTTTTTGTGGAAAATTATCAACTTTATCAATTTTTAAAATATTTTTACCAAAATCGTTTTCAAAATTTTCAAAATTCACCAGGTTTTGGTAAATAACAAATATAAAATGTGATTTTGATAAAAATTTGGTTCAAAACTTTTAACAATCAATTTCATGAAAATGGTAAATGGGTCTATTTTGAACTCTGTAAAATATAAACAAGAAATTTTTGTAACTTTTTGCAAAATTGTTTTCCTGTTTTTGAACAACTCTATGATCAGTTCTCTGTATGTGTATTTTTAGCATAAAAGAAAAGAGAGGGTCGATAACAAGAAGAAGAGAAACAACAGAATAACACCAATGAAATCTTGGGAATTTAACTTAATTTCAGGATGACAATTTAGAATCTCTAATAACACATTGTACTTTAAAAGACTTATAAGTCATAATGTGTTTTCAAACCACATTAAGTAAAAGAATGAAAGTACATGACTTTTCAAGGCCAATTTCTAATCTTTTTCCAGGTCATCAAAACAAATAACAACATTCTTTAATATTTCATAAGGAAAAATGTGTATCTTAAAAGTCCCATAGACAGTCAATGGGATTTAGACTCCTAAATGTATAAAACACTTTTGAAAATGAGATTTAGGTTGCTTAATCAGTTAGGTGTTGCAACACCTAAGTACTTTTTAAAATCTGGGCCCTGGAGGATCATATAAGTACCTAAAAATAGATCTTAATGTAATCTAGCAGGACCTTATGACTTATGTTACAGTATGCAAACATAAAAAAGGAACATATGTAGTGAAATAGGTTTAAAAAATCCAGATCCAAAGGTTCTGTCAATCTTCTACACCATTACAAATAAAATATACATGTAATACCTTCTTTCTGTACTTTAGAAATTGTTTACCAGAGGAGTTTTAAATGTGATTATGGCTCAGTATTAATCAAATTTTATACTAAAATATTTTACATACAGTGTAATATGACAAACCAAAAATATGGAAAGGGAAATATTATGGTTTAGTGGATAGGATGCTGGACTGGGCATCTGGAGACCTGGGTTTTATTCACAGCTTTGTCACTGACCTGTTGCATGACTGCAAGCAAGTCACTTCACACTTCTGCTACTTTTTCTCCATTGTAAAATGTTTTGAGACCCATAAATGAAAAGAGTTCTATATGTGAGTATAGAATTGTTATTATTTATTATTGAAAGGAGCTTCATTGTTTGCAATATTTTGTGTCCTGCTGAGATACACAGTGAATCAACACTCAGCTTGTGATTAAACTTCTTTATTTTGATAACTTCAGAACTGCTTTTGTAAACAGTCATGGGACCAGATTCTGTTGTCTATTATATTGGTGTTGTAATAGGGAGCAAAATTTGCTCCAGGAAGAAAAATCTATGCAAAGAGGGAGTAAAGGTCACTAGGTACACAATGCCAATCCAATCAATAATAACACAGGCTGTTGGAAACCTGATGTTGTTTATCATTTGAGATTAATATTTCAATGGGCTAAAATCCCTCTCTGTGTTCAGAGTCAGGTTGCTCACAGGTAGCTGCACGGTGGAACCAGTAGAAAGCAGCTATTTGAATACAGTAGTTCTATAGGGCTACTCATTCTGGATATGGGATCTTCTTGTTGATACCTGATGGATGACTAACTTACGTAACGCACCTTCTAGACCTCTGTGCAGATTTGCTAATTACTATGAGAAGCATCCTCTCTGTACATTCCAGTTCTGGTAAACTGCAGAAACAGCAAGTACCTGTGGTGTCCCCCCAGGGAGCACACCTCAGCAGTTCTGGGACCAGTTATGTCTCTAGCAATAATACCAGGCAGTCACTTTCTAGAGGCTGAATGGGATTAGCTTTTCTTTCTCTGTTGACTTAGAAACCTGCATGATTAGGGCTGATTATTGATGTGAAAATGAGATGCACAGAATTTTGCACATGGATGTGGACACAACAGCAGCACCTGAACGGCTTTTGGAAAAGTAAGAGACTCCATCAGGTTATTCGGTGTGATATAGGTCTGTTTAGTATAGTAAATTGATATAGTGAGTGGATGACACTGATTGTGTGCAGGAAATGTTGGATTGTATGCACTGTAGTATTTTTGGTCTTGTATTTCTTGTATGGTGAACAGAAAACTCTAGCGGATTCATCCGTTTTTCATAGTAACCCAAAAACTGATCTTTGTATTGTTGTCATGGGGCTGTATCTTTAACACAAGGGAGACCTGGGAAATAAACTACCAACTATGGGCTCATTTGTAGCCATGCAGCTCCATTGAATTTTTTTTTCTTAATTATTGCTGCAACAATTTGTGGAAGGTATTATATTTCCAAAGCCTTTTTGTCACAGGGACAGAACACTGCGTAATAGCAAAATTTAGAATTCTGATTAACTTAAAAAAATATTTTGCTTGTTCTTGCTGCTTGTTCTGCTCAACAAATGCAAAGATTTTTTTAAAATCTGCATTTTTAATTTAAACTTTTTTTCTCGTTTTCCCTTTTTCCCCTAAGAGAGGTAATTATTTAAGTATGCAATATCTGTCTGAAGAGTTTTTGGGGAGGTTTTTTGCTTGTCAGAAGAGGTCATAAAATCCTAGAAAAAAGACAGGGAAAAGAGCCATTTAGTTCATCAACCCTTTCTCCATACCCATTATAGGGCTGTTCTATTATATTTTTGACTGCTTTGGTCCCAATTAAGTCAGCTTCCCCCATCACTTTAGAAGATTTGCGTACAATCTAATGTTTATCATTGTCAGGAAAGTTAGTTCTAGTCTAGGAGAGAGGCAGGGAGCGATTAACCCATAGATTATTTGGTATAAAGATCAGAGATGTCTACATTTAGCTCACATATCACCAGTCTTGCCATAGACGCAGCCTTTATTCATGCAGGTAAACCTATTGATTTCAATGGGATCATTTGTGTGGATTGGAATGACTCGTGAGTAAGTGTTTGCAGGATTGGACCCTTAACTAAATTGATTTCTGCCTTATCATAGTTACATGCTATTAGGCTTGTAAATAATAGGAGCTAATTTGTCAGAATAATTTTAAAATCAATGGCTTCTACTTAGTGTTATGGATTAAAAATAAAACAACCACAATCTCATATGAAATTCCTTTCTCTGCATGGTACCATCATATATAGTATATACATACAATATAATATATAATTTAAAGCACCTTCTCCTGAAATTTCCTACAGTTTTTTAAAAATTCAGGCTTAAACATGTAGGACCAAATTCAGCACATGTGTATGCAGGTGCAGCTCCACTGATGAATTTGGCCCCTGATTTTCAGTTAGATTCCAATCAAGCACTTAAAAAAAAAAAGGCAACCAGAACCTATTGCTAATGGAAATAACTTCTAACACAGTATTTCCTTACATGATTGCTGATTTTCCTTGTAATAAGGCAGATGTCATGTGTTTTTCAGAAGTCAGTGGGGCTCCATCTAAGCACAGCAGGACACCCACATGCAGTCCCCTATGGGATTGGGCCTTAGGTATGGTGAATGTGCCGTTTGGGCTTTTCACCCTCCTTTGAGCCATGCATACACCCAGAAGCTACGGACTCTAACAGTGTGGATTTAGAGAGGCAGGGACTGCTATTCTTATCCCTAAAATGGAGCAGTAGCCTCAGAGCTGTTATGTTGGCTCCTGCAAATGCCCAGTATGTGAATTTCACCCGTAAAGCAAATTAATACATATCTTTTCCACTAGTTTTTGACAACTGAACAGTCACTTTTTCATTGTATAGATTATTATTATTTCTTTGTATTATTCTATGCTTAAGAGTCTCCTCCTTGAGGTTGTGTGGTATAAGGGAAGGGGAAATGTAAGTGATCACAGGTACATTTGTCTTGCTGCATCCATTATCCGAAATTGAATTGCACAGATGCAATTGGCACTGCTCAAGTTTCTTCTTGCTTGTGTTGCTTGTGTGGAGGGGGAGATGCTGAAGAACTGGAAGTGAGGAAAAACAGAGAAGGAAAAATTCCGCAAAAACAAATGGAAAGAGTAACGAACAGGGGAAAACAAGGGAGGGTACAAAGACTTGATGCCCAATAAAATTCCTTTCTGACTGTAAATGTGAAAAAAGAGCGGGTATGTTTACACTTTGAGCTGGGGGTGTGATTCCCAGCTTGAGGAGACGTACTCGTGCTAGCTCTCATTGAGCAAGCGAGCTGAACACAGAGCGTAGCTGCAGCAGTGCGAGCTGTGGGATTGGCTGACTGCCCGCAGCACATACCCGTCTGAAACCCTAGGCATGTATTTGAGATGGCTTGGGCATCCCGCCACTTGTAACAGCACGGCTACATTCTGTGTTTCACTCCCTAGCTGGATGAGAGCCAGCGCCAGTATTTCTCCATAATCCCATTTTAGAGTGTAGACATATTCAGCAAGACTTGAAGGCCAGACCCAGGAAAATACTGAGGTCATCCACATAAGTATCTTCAGGGAGTTTCATCTCACTTTCCTACCCTGGATCCAATGCAGCAAATGCAATGCAAGCAAAAGGGCAAAGTGTAAAATGAGCAAAGTACAAGTATAAAGCAAGCAGTTAATCAGTTAATATTTAATCAGTACTTTCAAGATTTAAGCCTTGAACAAGTCCTGACTAGTGTTATATGCTTATTAAGCAGGAAGGGCAAAGAGGGTTCACAATGGTAAGTGGTGACAGTGCTGCTGTGATAGTTGAATTTGGAATGCCTGTAATAAAAATAAAACATAAAGAAGTGATGGTGGTAATAAAGTCGATGCATTCCAAATTGCTAAGTATTCCACTTGTTGAGTAAATTCCTTTTGGGAAAGTAAGGATGTTTTTACAATATTAAAAACACTTACAAATAAAATGCATCCTAAAAATGAAGAGATGTTTAAGGATGGGAAGATATAGGAGGACTGTGGGGTTTTTCTTTGCATTATTTATGAGTGTAGACTTTCTTGAATGGCTTGTTTGAACACCTAGAGCCTGGGATAGGCATAGCAAACAAATCTGAATACATAAAGAATGAACTACCTTTTACGTTGCTGTCAATCTCTTTCTAAAATTTATTAGGAAAACTGGGTTATCTGTTTACAAAATATTAGCTTGGAGGGATGCCCTGACTATTGGAATGGTAGAGACAATGTTATCCCTCCTCCCCCCCCAACCCCTGACCAACACACACACACACTGAAGGGCCCTGGCTTCCAATCATTAAAGAGTTGGCGGTAATGTAAAAAAAAAAAGGCACTTTCTTGCTCTCACTGTTTGACTTCCCAAATGGAAACCTCATTAAAGAAAAATAGATTGGGCTGTGGCCTCTTAAAGTTTTTTCCACAGTGTTTAGTCAACACATGAAAAACTTGTCCCAATTTGCAGCATCTGGTATCCAACATAATTCTCAAGAGTCCAACATGGGCAGTATTAGCGGCCTAGACTGGAGAGGGAGACCTAAAATACCAAACTGACATTTATGTCTGTGGGAGTTGTGCAGTTAAAACCCTGTATGAGTCTGAGAATATTAAGTGTTAGTATTTCCGCTTAAATGTAAACTATACTTTTGGTCTTCAGTAGTACATCAGTATCTATCCATTCAGCTGCTCAAGAGAAGAGAAATTTGCACCTCAGAGTCTGTATGGATATGATGCATTTGGTATTGCCAACTCCAAGAGTTCAAAAATCATGAGATTGT
This sequence comes from Emys orbicularis, assembly GCF_028017835.1. NCBI lineage: Eukaryota > Metazoa > Chordata > Testudines > Emydidae > Emys > Emys orbicularis. The sequence goes on along the minus strand of NC_088683.1, from coordinate 70,179,723 downwards.
CTTTAGTTCACGAGTTTGGTTTTTTAAACAATAATAATACAGCTAGTGTTTGATTTTGGAGCCTATAGGTTTCACGTTTTGAAGCAACCGTGAGGCTAGAAACGTACTCTTTTATCAAATGAATTCTAAGATTCTCACTTATTCATGATAAAATCATGAAAGTTGGCAGCACTGGAGAGTTCTGTGAAGTATCCGTGGTCCTCAAACTATGGAGATTATTTTTTTCTGCATCAGGCCCAGAATGCAGTTCAGGTGATGCTTCTTAAACTATAGGAGATTAAATGCAATGACAAACATGATATTTAATATTGGCTGGTTTCGGTTTATATGGCGTTGAAATAGATAGGAAAGTCAATGCTATCAATTTTGTTCCCATATCTCGGTGATTACAGTAGTATTGGACAAAGCTCAAAGGGTTGAGAGGTTCAGTGTAGATCAGCACCTAACAACCAAGGGTCACTTTGAGACATCTTTAAAAGGCCTGGTTTTCAGAAAGTACTGAGCACTCTGGAACACTTGAGGGCAATTGCACCTGTATTTCCCCTTAGTGGGCCAGCAAGGACATTCAGTCTCAGGCCTCCAGATCCCCAGCTGTTGCCTTTCTTGGATGGAGACCCACGTCTGTCTCACTTCTGACCAGGTGTGACGGGGTGCAGGTGGCTCTGCAGGGGTTCACTGTGCATTGCAGGCTGAGGAAGCCATGCCCCTTCACTTCTGCTGGGGCAAGGTATAAAAGGTATAAAAGGAAGCAGCCCAGCTCGGTCTGGGCAGGCTGCTGAAGGGAGAGGACACCAGCTGTAGGCTCTCTCCAGGGAGCTGCTACAGGACCCAACTTCAGAATCAAGGCACACTGAGCCCCAGTTGGATTCCAGGCTGCCTGACCAACCCCAAGAGGAGGCCCTGCCATCAGGAGCTACACCGCCTGAGGACCCCAGAGACCCATGGGAACCTCACTGGCGAAGACAGGGTAGGAAGCAGCACGGGGACTTAGAATTTGCTCTGGTGGGTGAACCGGGGAATCAATCAGCGTGTTTCGGGAGGATCCCTGCTGACTCAGTGGCAAGTAACCCTGCCATTGCCAGGGCCCTGTGCTGGGGCTCGGAAGAACAGGGAGGGCCCAAGTTCCCCTACCTGGGGTGTCACACCCTCCTGAGTGGCCCCCCACTTCCCCAATGGGCCAATAGGCCACACAATCCCACAGAGGGGTATAACTTTATTGACTCTGGCCACTAGGTCACACTGACCCGACTGCGAGGGTGGCTTTATTAACTCCAGCCATTAGGCCACGCTACCCTGACTGTAAGGGGCTTCTGTATTGACTCTGGCCATTAGGCCTCGCTGCCCTGAGTGGAAGGGCTGCTTTATTGACTCAGGCCACTAGGCCGTATTACCAGGTTCCATAGTAAGTGTCATTCGCAGAGCACCTAACCAGCTCCAGTACAGCCTCTTCCCTTTCTTGTGACCATACGTGACCGGGCACCCCCGTGACCTACCCCACAACAAATGGGTGGAGAATTAGGGCAATGACGGGACTTGCTGAGAGGTCCAGAAGAGAGGGGAATCAGGCAACGAGACCCCTGCACCACCCTGACATGGATACCGAAAAGCTTCTTAAGTGGATCTACACTGCACACTTCTGTCAGCAGCGCGTAAAGCACATACTTGCATAGCCCCCATAGCCTGGGTATAAAGAGCAGTGTAGCTGGTGAGGCACTACTTAGGCAACTGGAGTAAGGACATAACTGGAGTAAGGACATACCTGAAGGGTGCGGGTATGTACTCGAGCACATACCCTGCATGCTTTCTACTCGCCCAACCCATACTTCCCCGTCCACACTGTTATTTTTAGCAAGGTAGTGGCCTGCTGTCACCCGGCTGCTGGAGTCTTTCTCCTCCACAGAAAAAAACTCCCTCAGCAGGGAACGGCTACTAGCTCCCCATTGTTGGAGCTCTTCTTCACCACAGGGAAAAACTCCAGCAGCAGGGAAAGGCCCTTCCACACCTCAGGGAAAGACTCCAAGACTGGAAAAGGCTCTGAAATTTCCCTGTTGTTGGAGCCTTTCCCCACAGTGAAAGGCTCTGGCAGCAGGGAGCTGCTGAAGCCTTTCCCCACTACATCCCCTCTGCCAGAGCCTTTCGCTGGCACATGTAGCCACATACCACAGTAGATGAGCCTGCTTTTCGCTGTGACATGTAGCTACATGTATACTGCATGCTGCCACCAGTCGTGTGTAGTGTTGACATAGCCAGCTTAATTGTCAACATTTATAAGTAGCACATCATTCTTTCTATGCAAGCCTACTGTATGCTTAGGGTAAAAACACTACAGAGAAAATATATTGAAAACAATAAAATAACCTGCATGCATGCTAATAACCTTACCAGACCCAATCCCCACTCTAACATGGGCTCTGGTAGGAGCAGTCCTTCAACTGCCCACCCCCAGGGTTTCCTTTGTGATCACAAGTTCATCACAGCTTCAGCTCAGAACAAGTGCATGGTCTTAAGGGGCCACAGTACCTGCCCTTCCAACCTTTAGCAAAGGATTGGGGCCCTCTGTGGACCAAGGGTCCTGTCCATTTGCTAGATCAGGAAGAAGGCCCTGAATCCAGGATATTTATCAAAAAAATACTTTTTGTATGTTGGTCCCTGGAAAATCCATATTTGAGTACATGTGAACCTCTCCAGGGGGCGGCTTTAAAGGGCTGATAACAGTGGAAGTTCATTAGCATCCCCTCCCTATTGGAGAAAGTACATATAGTGCCACAATGAGACATACAAAATTACATTTTAATGCACTGTACCCCAGAGGTACTAACCCTAATTCAATAAGGTTTAACTTAATTCAATAGAGTTTATCTTAATTTCACAAGGTTTGTTCAGGATATTACAGGATGCTGTCAGTCTGAAAATCAGGCTCTGTCAGAGAATCTCAAGCTGGTCATCCAAAAATTGAAGCAGCAAAATTACCTGTCATTTCTGAAAATCTTGGCCATGATGTTTGTCTAAACATTCCAGATCTTTTAGTATTGCAAAGGAAGTTTGGAAAACACAAACAAGAGGCTTTCTCATGAACATCCTGCTTCTAGCGGGCCCAGAAATAGTGCAAGAATATCTTTTTTGGTAGTATTTCAGCTCTTCTCCTTCATGTCCCAAGTACAGTTGGGTGAAATTTTTTGAATAGTTTATTTGACAAAAATGTGATCTTGGGTGACCCAAAACTATTCATGAATTTCAGGCAAATAGTTCTGGCCATTTAAAAAATGGCTGGAGGAAGAGGTGCTGCTGCTGCTGTATCTGCTTTCCCCCCTTTTAACCTTTAGCCCAATGGCTAAGGCACTTACCAAGGACATGGGAGATCTAGCTTCAAATCCCCTAGAACAGACCCAAAACAGACTTCTGATTCACCAAAAATTCTGAAAACATTCAGATTCAGTTCAACCCAAACTGATTTTTTTCACTGCCACGAAACTGAAAAATCAGTTATTCCCCCAGCTCTAGTCCTGTGGAGAGACAGAAGGGCATGAAAATAAAAAAGTGTTCTGTATCTCCCCAAAAAGGTTCCATTTGCGCAAAGGTTCAGGAAGATTTCTAATTTAACCAGAATATTTTACTCATCTTTAACTATTGGCAAAATTGTCTGTGAAAATAAACATGCAAGCAATATAGCCAGTCAATAGTGTTGGATTCTTACCTTTAAACTTTCTAAGCTATGTGAAGGGCTTTGGTAGTGTGACTCCTATAAAAGTCAATGAGTGTCTTGTGGTTAAAAGTAAGTTATAGTTTGGTCTTGAGCAATATATTTTAAAAAATGATCATCTATTTTCTGTCATGTACTAGTTTATAATTCTATATAAAAATGTCACTGCTCCTCCTGAGAGCTTCCTGGAAATGATTTCTATATTCTTTAAGCCATTTCACAAAACTACAACAGGAATTTAAATTTCAGTAACTGAGGGTAGTTTGAAAAAACTTATAATACATCTTTCATCAAAGAAGCAGGGAAAGACAGTACATGTTCCCTCATGCTTCAAACTTTACACAGACAGTACCTAGAGACTCCATAATCAGAGAGAAAAAAAGAATGTATTAGAAAGTGCTGTACTGAACATGCTCAAAAGAGCCCATTACTCTGAGTATTACAGGTAAGCTTTGGGAGGTTGAAATGTGATATGATTGCTGCAATCATGCTGGGCATAAAAATTGTACTGTAGATAATAGCACCCTTTCTTTCTCTTATAATAGAGGGAAGTATTTGGTTTCTGTACATTTAATAAGAACTGTTTGGACAATGTTATGCACTAATCATTGCATATTTCTTAAAGAATAAGAGGGTTAAAATGGTTCAGCTGAACTCTCTCTCTCTCTCTCTCTCTCTCTCTCTCTCTCTCTCTCTCCATGTTTTCATCTGTCTGTGTATTGTCTTTTGCTCTTGCAGCAGATCATTGCTGTCAACTCTCTGGCATATAACTCAGGAGTAACGAGAGAAAAAAGAGTCAGAAAGGGCTGAGAAATCTATCATTCCAGTGGCTTTGAAATACACCCCTACTGATCCTTTTAACAAGCCTGACATAATTTCATTCTCATTTAAAACCCAGGCCTTGGGGAAATGCAGAACCAAATTAAGGAAGGGCAAAAACTAACTTTTCAAGGCAAAGTCAAGGATGGCTCTGAAACGAGTTGTAAATGTCTAGATATGTATATGGCCCCCACTACTATAGTATCTGAGCACCTCAGACTCTTTAGTGTATTTAACCTCACAATGTCCCTGTGAGGTGAGGAAGTGCTACTATCACCACTTTACAGATGGCAAAGTGAGGCAGAGACGAGGTCACACTAGAAGTCTATGGTGGAGCAGGAAATTGAACCCAGATCTTCCAAGCCACTCACAGGCTAGCACATTACCCACTTTTCCAGCCTTCCTTTTGTTATTGCCAGGCTATACTTTCTGATAGTTAGTACTGAATCAATGGAAAAAATTAGGTTTCAACTTATAATAGATGCAATATCACATTTAAAGGGAGTTATAGATTTCCATGCATGTTTTTTTATTCAATGGGTTTCTTCTTTATCATTTATTTAAGTGCCATTGTGTGGTGCAGGAGAAATCTCCCTTCTCCTTATGGAACCCAGAAGATCCTACAATCCTTATGGATTGGCACAGGCCCATTGCATTCCTGCTGCCTCCAGAACCTTTCCTTACCCTCCCCCAAGTGGTTTTCATAATACAGAGGGTAACAAAGACTCAGACAATGCTTTCACGATCAGCATTAACTTAATTCCAAGAGTCGCGAAGTGGAGTACAGTGCCCTGGAGAGTGTACATCCCTCACCCTTCTCCCTGTCCTACCCCTTTAAAACTGTGGAGCCTGAAACCCACTGAGCTCTTATGGTGCGATGCAAAGCCTATTGACTTCAAAAGAGAAACTTCCATTGACTGTAGTGGGCTTTGGATCAGGGCCCTTACAGATGCTCTTATGTGGGATTATGAGATAGACATAGAATATGGTGAATAGACTAATGAATCTCCATGCTCCCTCCCCCCAATGACATGTGATAATCAAGGAGAGGTGAATCCAGGCCCAGGTTTGATGAAAAGGAGATGTAGAACTGAGTTTCATCAGCATATTGAAGACAATGCAGCCCAAAATATCTCGCTATATCACCTAATGTCTTCAAATAAGTGCTGAACAGGAGTGACACAAATGTGAGAGCCCTGAGAGAGGAATAAAAAAATGCCTTCTGAGACTTCTCAGAGAAGCAGCAGCAAATCCTCTGAAATATTATTCCGTCCCTTCCCATAAGATCATACTAGTGGTTATCATGTGGTATCTTCATAGACATCTTGCTCTTTATCATTGATAGAAGATCACCAGCAATAGATATTAATGCACAACCTAGACTGATAGGAATCAAAGTATTCTGTGACATCAAAGTGCAACTGGAGCTGGTCCATCACTATCTTTTCAATAGTCTTCCCTGAAAAAGAAAAGTTTGAGATCAGACAATATGAGGTGGTTAATATTCAATGTTGGTTTGCTGAGTAACAGTTTAAACATAGTCCAAGCATGGCTGGAAATTTGACAAAATCTCAGATGTCCCTGAATGCCCTCTTGAAGAGAGACGTTAACAGTCCTCATCAATAATGAGCCAAACATGTGTCTACATGTTTTAATAACCATGAAGGGTATGGGTCCTTTCTACAGATGCCTGACTATAATGCTCCAAGCATACCTAAAACCTCAATGAGTGAATCTAGGTGAAAGCTATGCACTACAGACAGAGCATTTCTCATTCCTGCTTTGACACTTCCTACAGAAGTGGTCAGCTTTCCCCCCCAAAAAACAGCTGATCTTATTTGCAAACTAAGTTAATATTTTAGTGAGACATACTCTAATTTGTCAAGGGACTAAGGCAGTTGAGGTTAGCCACGCTGGCTACATTCCGAACAACTTTACTGGTCTGAATTTCAAATAATATGGTTGAGGAAAAACTTTCTTTACTTGAATACCTGTTATGGCATAGAATCATCAATAACGCTATGATGCAATAGTCTCTGAAAAAGCATTTCGCTAGCTACATAGATATATAGGAATTGCTGAATTGGATTAGACTCAAGGTCCCTCAGGTCCGATATCCTGTTTCTGACTGGCCAGTACCAGATGCTTCAGAGGAAATTGTAAGAACCCTTCAGTAGGCAGATATGAGTTACTCTGAACCCCACATTAGGTCTTATCCTGGTCTCTCATAGTGAAGAGTTTGCCTTAAGCCCTGAAGCATGATGTTTAATATCACTTCCACAAAATGTGTGTTATCATTAATTATAACAACTCTGGATATTCTTCCTATCCATATAAATGTTTAGTCCCTTTTAGCATCTTAAGTTCTTGGTCTGAACAGTGAGTTCTACAGTTTAATTACACACTGCAAAAAAGTATTTCCTTTTATTCATTTTGTATTTCCCACATTTCAATTTCAATCAGTGTCCCCTAGGGGAAAACATGGAGAACGCAGTGTCCACTGTGTCAGTTGTCATGCTAACTAATTAGATTATCCGTACACTTCCCACTAGTATTACTTCTAGTCTTGATTTCCTTCTGAGAGCTCATAGTATGTGTGTATACATTATTTTTCATTGCACTATATGAATATATCAAGTGCCAGAAATATATGTTCTTTATTATCTTACAAATTCATAAAATTAAGAAGCATTAAATTTTACCTAAAATTTAGATTTTGCCTCACAGCAAAAATTTCTGTGAACTTGTGCAATGTGTCCATCTGAATATGCAAAATTTGGTTTTAATGAACGGGGCTGCAGCAATCTAAATGCCAATTCCTACCACCTAACCAATCTGCAATCTGTATGTTGAGTTAATTTCTTGATCACAAAAATATTCCTTGGACAACTTACCTGAAATGTTCACAGGCTCCAAGTAAATATGAACTGTTTGATCTCAGTCCCTATACATTCGTTTAGCAGTCTCCTCATAGGAAAATTGCATGACTGGAATAGAGGTGTATTCCAGGTCACAATTGAATTATATGGCCAGAGAAGTGTGTTCAGCATTTGCCTATACTTCGTCCAGTTCTAATTACCTCAAACAACATATGTCATCATTTTCTCTGCAATTGCAGGTGATTTTTTTCTATAATTTTTAAGCCTAGCCCCAAGATTCCCCCCCAACATTTTCAGTCATTACCTGATGGCCTTGGAAGAGTATAAAGTTTCCAGGAAGTGATTCTGTTTTGATTTTCACATTGTGTTCCTAGTAGAAAAGTACATGTGGCAGTTTGCATAAGTAGCTCTGGGTAATTGCTAATACCCGAAGCCATGACATCCCTGATTTGGAGCATTCATTAATCATCAAAAGAGTTGCTTGATATTCAGAAAAATGAATACAAATTGCAGGTAAAATAGAATTGTGGCTCTGCAATTTTGTTATCATAAGCCACAATTATAATTCAGCCTGGACTTTATATTATATTATAAAAATATTGGGCTGGTCAAAAACCCAAAATGTTTCCTGTTTTCCCTGTTGGGAAAAATAGAGGAGAAGTTTAAAAAGGGGGGGCGGGGGTATCCCCAAAATCCCTAAGTCAAAATTTTACTGTTTCCAAATACAACATTTAAAGTCATAACAAAAAAATTGTTTTGAAATGTACATTCAGGAAAAAAAGTTTACAATTTTCCCATTGGAAAATTGTGTCAAAATCAATAGGAAAATATTGATTTCAACTAAGCCACATTTTGTGATGGGAAAAGTTAGCTGCCAAAAAAATTCAATCTCTCTCTCTCCATGTGAGTTCATTTCTAAACATGGGATACAGTATTATCAGAATGCTGTTGATACACAATTATACACAGAAAATCTAATGAACTGATTCAGGTTTGGACAAGAGCCAGAAAGGCTGACCAATGTATCTGAAATATTCCAAATAGACACAAAGGCAAGCCTGAGAATGTGGCTGGCTCTGTGGAAAAACCCTCTGGATAAAAGCAAAAGAATCCATAATTTCCAGAAACATCTGCGCTGACATCTGCATGCACGTGGGAGTCATCAAAGATAATAATACATAAAGACCCCAAACGTTGCACCAACGCTATTTTAGAGAGTTTAGACCTGACATTTTCCATACAACCTGATGGTATATAAGCCAACAAAATCATAAATCTACATCATGCCTCAGGTGTACAGGAAATGACAGGAGCCAAATAAACTAGTCTTTGTCTCTGGCTACCTCAAGCCTTGCAAGCAGAATGAACACAATACACTACTCACCCCTCCTCTTCGTTCTGCGAAATGTTAGAGCACGGTTGAGTGCAGAGTTGTGCAAATAAGCTGGCTCAGTGTACCGACCCAGATCTCTCTGATTTATGACAGATCCAGATTACACTCAAAAGTAGAATCATGAATGGCATATGTTTATTCATAACAGATCTGTCACTACCCAACTGAAACTGTAGTCACAATGAATCTTAGTAAGCCATATTGAAATCCTAATAGATACTGCTAACGTTGCTGCCCAAGTCATCCATCCTTTAATCTTCCCATGCAGAGCCATCTTCCATTCACACAAATAACAAAGACAAAATAATCACTAGAACACTTGAGAGGGCATTTTCACTCCTCAATCTTGAATCAAACAAGTACCACAAAAAATTGTGCCTGTTAAGGGTGTTGGAACTTTTTATTCTTCATTCTGTGTGTCATACAGCAACTTTCTGGCATTCACTATAGATCAATTAATATTTGTTAGTGACCTAATATATATAAGTGGATAGCAATGCAAATAAAGCAATCCATTTATGAGTTTTCTTTTTGCACATGACCTGTTTTATGGTTTTCAATTTTCTGGTCCTTATTTTTTTTAGACAAAACAAAAATAAATTGAAAAAGATACTTTTGAAGACTCACATCTTAATCCTTTTTACCCCTGATATATATATTCTGACTACCCAGTAGTAGGTGGTGGGAGAGAAATTGGTAACAGAAGGTAGGGGCAGGTGGGTGTAGTTACTGAAGTTCCGAAAGGAGGAACCAGAATAATGAAGAGCAGTGGTATGTTTGAGAGGCAGACAAGCAGAGAAATCAGAGCAGCAAAAGGATGATGTTGGGAAGCAGAATAAAGGAGAAAAGAGAGAGGCTTTATTTGACTTTAGCCTGAGTAACAAATCTTGCACTTGACTCAATAAATTGTTATAATAGAGAAAAGATATTACTCCATATTTGAATTAAATCCCGTTGTGCACAATTTCATTCCCCCAGGATGAAAATCCATGTACTGAGACGCCGATGGAATCCCAGTGTTAAATGTTTCTTCTTTGGTTTTCTGTTCTGAATTTTCATTTTGGAAATACCTCTTTCCAGGCATTTTATTTATTGCAGGCAAGAACTCTTTCCCTTCAAATCACCTGTTTTGCTGGAGCATATAAACCTAGAAACTGTCGCTACACTTGCAATAGCCAGATTAATAATTGCTCTGGGAAATGAGGATGGGTAGCAGATTCAAAATTGTATACTCCTTAGAGAGCAGGTGCAATACATGATAAACACTGTTGATCGGCAAAGAGTAAATGATTAATTAGTGTTGTCTAACAGTGGATGTTTCAGTCTTTCCTTTTCCAAAGCAAAAGGAGCAGCAGGAGTAACTGAGTAAGAAATAATTTTAAAATGTATGCTAACATTTTGTTATATTGATCTGCCATATGCTAGTACCCACAATGTATATGCTCCATAACGGTACAGTTAGCTTAATAATTTTGTGATTTCCAGCGGATCAGAAAGGTTTGGACTCCAGACATGTTTCTCTTTTATCCCAGTTTATCTAGTCTAGGCAGATTAGACCTATCTAATTCTTCTAATCTAATATGTCTATCCTAATATATGTGCTCTATCATATTTACAGAATACCAGTCACCATAGTATCTAGGCACCAAGATACAGTAATATCAGAGTGGCATAACGATATTAAAAAGGAGCTCTACTCCCACGAGCATTTATTTAGAGATTTGTTTTCTCTCTCTTTTCCCTTTCCTCTACCTCTCCTGTTTTACATATTTCTCTTGGAGCTTTATATTTTCCTGGTTTATACATAATCAAAAACTATTGCAGGCAAATTTTGTGACTGAAAATCCTGTGTCACCGAGAGGGAGATTTCTTTAAGAAAATAGTTCTTTCTTTATCAAGCACAGTCGTAGTTTGATGTCTTGCCCACTGCTAGTTAATCTTGCTCACATAGGTCTATCTGGGAAGGGGGAAGCCATCCTAGGGTACTTAGAGCTGAATGAAAGCTTCTCCCAGATTGACCCTCGCGCATTCTGGGACCTTGAGCAAGTCACTCAGCCACACTGATGGCTTTAAGTAGAAAGGTGAAATTCTTACATGAAAAATCATTTTCATTCAGTTAAATCAACCAGTTCAATTTGGTTTGGGTAGACCTCTTTAAAGGTCTTACTCAGTTCCAGGTTAGCCTCTCCTGTAGAAATGCCAGTTAGTGCCACTCAGCGTGACATTTCCTTTCCTCCTTCCTGCCTTCACCTGCACATAGTATCCACAAAGGAGCAAGGGAGGGGTGAAGTGTTATGTGTGCAGCTCTCCCTCACCACCTTCCATCTGTGAAGGGAGAGATCTACATGCACAGGGCCCCTGTTACATGTGGATTCCTGGGGAATGATCTTTACTTCAATTCTTACTCAGGTAAAATTCCATTGACTTCAAAGGAAGTTTTTCATGGGTAAAGACTTTTTTCAACTGACAACATTTAACACACTTCCCTTGTACTTTTTCCTTATTAAAAATGCAAATCAATTTCACAGATTATCATCTTGAGGAAAAACAATTAGTAAGATTCATAGAGGTCAATCATTAGTCGAGAACTGTATGTGCTGAGCACAGAACTCATTTGTTTTTGTTTTTCAGGCACTGCAAATGGATGTAAACAAGCTGAATATCACGTTGCTTCGGATATTCCGCCAAGGAGTGGCTGCAGCTTTAGGACTGTTACCACAGCAAATTCATATCAACCGACTCATTGTAAGTACCAAGAATTTTGTGTAAGAAAATTACCGGGTAATTTCAGTTAAATTAGCTTTCCTGCCTTTATGGAAAAGTCCAATAGACTCTGATTGAAAAAAGATCCCCTTTCTATAGTTTTTTAAACCATTCTATTGAGCATAATAGAAAATGATATCCCTGTTATCAAATGGTTTAAAAAACGTATGGAAAGGAATTATCTATTAAATTCTAGCATAATTCCAGAATTATTTATAGAGTAAATTCTATAGAACGCTCTTGGTTTCATCCAAGGGTTTTAAAAGAATTGGCCGAGGAGCTCTCTTGATTGGAAAAGTTGATTTTTTTTCAATAAATCTTGTAACACTGGGGACGTCACAGAGGTCTGGAGGAAAGCTAATGTTGCACCAATATTTTAAAAGAGTAAACTGGATGATCCAGATTATAGCCCTGTCAGCCTGACACTGATCCCTGGTAAAATAATGGAATGGCTGATCTGGGACTTGACTAATAAACACTGCAAGGAGAATAATATATTTCATGCCAGTCAGCATGGGTTTATGGAAAATAGATCCATAGTCAAATTAACTTGATATTTCTGATGAGAGTACAAATTGGACTGATAAAGGTTATAGTTTTGATGTACTAGACTTCTGTAAGGCATTAGACTTGGTACCCCACAAAATCTTGATCAATAAACTAGAACAATACAAAATGATCTTGGCGCACATTAAATGAAATAAGAACTGCTTAAATGAGAGATCTCAAAATGTATTATAAATGGGGAGTCATCATTAAAATGCTGTGTTTCTAGGGAGGTCCCACAGGGATAGGTTCTTTCTTGGGCCCTATGCTATTTAACATTTTAATCAATGACTTGGGGTGGGGGTAAGAGAGACATAAAATTATCACTGATAAAGTTTGCAGATGCCACAAAGATTGAGGGAGTGGTAAATAATGAAGAGGACAGTTCACTGATGCAGAGACATCTGGACAGGTTGGTAAACTGGGCACAGGCAAACAATATGCATTTCAATGTAAGGTCATACACCTAGGAGCAAAGGATGAAACCCATAGTTTCAGGACAGGGGACTCTGTGTTGGGAATCAGTGACTCTCTGGAAAAGACTTGAGGACCATGATGGATAATCAGCTTCATATGAGCTCGCAGTGTCTCGCTGTGGCTAACAGGCCCAATGCGATCCATGGATAGAGCCCCGCGCGGATACAAAATTCATATCCGCAAATGCAGATATCCGTGAATATAAATTGGTATCCGTGGAGCTGCAGGGCTCTACCGGGAATTGCAGTGGTGAAAGCAGCAGCATATTGGGCTGCCGCTCCCAGGAGCCAGCTCCCTGCACTGGTGGCTCCTCCGGCGTTGCTGTACCGCCCCCAGCCCCACCCACTGGGGTGGGCACCAGGCTCACTGGCAACTGTCCAGGGTCGTGCCAGTATGTGCAAATGGCTCACACGCTTCTGGACAGGAGTCCCTTCCATGCAGCAGTCTGCGTCTCCTGTCTGGGAGCGTGTGAGACGCTTGCACCCACTAGCAAGACCCAGGGCAGAGCTGGGGGTGGTATATCCATGTCAGAGAAGCTGCCGGCATGGGGCGCTGGCTCCTGGGAGCGGCAGCTGTTGGTTTCATTGCTGCAGTTCCTGGTAGAGCCCTGCAGCTCCGTGGATACCAATTTATATCTGTGGATATCCATATCTGCAGATATAAATTTTGCATCCGCGCAGGGCTCTATCCATGGATGTATAAACACAGGAATATTGAATAGTAGGGAGGTTACATTACCTCTGTATCTGGCACTGGTGTAGCCACTACTGGAATATTGTAGTGTCAAGTTCTGTTGTCCACAATCCAAGAAGGATGTTGAAAAATTGGAGAGAGTTAAGAGAAAAACCACAGGTATGATTAAAGGATTGGAAAATATGCCTTATAGCAGTGGTCCCCAAATTTTGAGGGCTGTGCCCACCTTACCCCATCAGCTCCGCTTCCCCCCACAGTGGTGCTGCTGGGCGGGGACATGGACAGGAGTAAGGGGGCTGAGGCTGGGGCCACAGGGATGGGACTGGGGATGGGGACCAAGCCGCAGCTGGGGGCGGGGACAGGAGCAGAGTTGCAACCGAGCCCCGGTGGGGGCCAGCAGCCAGGCCCACGGCCGGGTGCAGCTCCATTCCCGGCCCCACCCCCAGCCTCGGCCCCGGGTGGGAGCGGAGCCACAGCCAGGCCCCCAGCCAGGTGCGGAGCTGCACCGAGGCTGGGATGGGGCCAGGCGCAGGGCTGGGAGCCGGGGCCATGGCTGGATGCGGGGCCGTAGCAGAGCTCGGGGCAGGGAGGGGCTGGGTGGCACTCCCTCCCCACCCTCCATGGGGGCTGGCCTGGACCCACCATGCCCCCCTAAATATCCCACAAGCCCCCCGGAGGGGGGTGCTCACCACACTTTGGGGACCTCTGCTTTATAGTGAGAGACTCCAGGAGCTCCATCTATTCAGCCTGATAAAGATAAAGTTAAGGTGTGACTTGATCACAGTCTTCAAGTACCTACATGGGGAACAGAAATGTGATAATAAAGGGCTCTTCAGTCTAGCAGACAAAGTTAAAACAAGATCTAATGGCTGGAAGTTGAAGCTAGAAAAACACAGATTAGAAATAACGTGCACATTTTTAATAGTGAGAGTAATTAACCATTGGAATAACTTACCATGGGTTGTGGTGCATTCTGCATCACTGATCATTTTAAAATCAAGATTGGATGTCTGTCTAAAAGATTTACTTTAGTTCAAGCAGCTATAGGACTTGATGCAGGAATTAATACAGGGAGGTCCTATAGTGTGTGTTATGCGTGAGGTCAGACTAGACCAGGGGTTCACAAACTGGGGGTCGGGACCCCTCGGGTCGCAAGGTTATTACATGGGGAGTTGTGAGCTGTCAACCTCCACCCCAACCCCACTTTGCCTCCAGCATTTATAATGGTGTTAAATATATAAAAAAGTGTTTTTAATTTATAAGAGGGGGTCGCACTCAGAGGCTGCTATGTGAAAGAGGTAATCAGTATAAACATTTGAGAACCACCGGACTAGATGTTTACAATGGTTCCTTCTGGCCTTAAAATCTATAAATCTGTTAATTTTTAGTCAATTCTATGGTACATTTCCAGAAGGAAGTTTATTCTCATTTTCTTTATACCCCATCCCTTAATTCAAATATACATGTGATTCTTGCTCAGACTATATGTTGGTCTGTCTCTGTTTGTTTCTGATACATTTCTAAGTCATCATCACCATAATATCTGAGTTTTTCAGATAGTAATTTAAATGTCTTGTTATGACATTAATATTCCTGCTTTGATAGTGGGCTTCAGCAGCATGTGTTCAGGAATGGTCTTGTAGATCTTAAGGTACCATGTTCACAAAAACTGGTGACATTTTGTTTCTAAGGAGGGAGAATAAGTCCTTTAAAAAATAATTTTCTAAATCTGTGATTTTCCATTTAAAACTAGCTAAGATTGTTAATATCTGATGAATGTATAGTATGGAAAGAACTATACTGTACTTGTGATGGGATCCTCAGGGTGCAACCTGGGACTGTGGGAGCACTGTGCCCCCTTAACTCACTAATATGGGTTGTCTCTCACAATGCCTTACTGGTGACAAGCAGCAAACCCTTCCAGGAGCTGTTGCCACTCAGTACAACTGCATGTGGAGCCCCACACGCAGCCAGACTGCATGAATGATCCCAGAGCTGCTCACGGATCACACAAAGAAAGGCACCAGCCAAATCCCCCCAGCTCCCAGCGTTGTACTACCAGATTATATTGTCTTACACTGCTCAAGACCCTTTCTTGAGCAATGCAAGTTTATGAATTGGTTCACCACTTCATCAATGGGAAGTGGACGTACACCAGCCTTTGTAACCTGAGCAGATTTACCAAGCACTTCAGTGAAAATCACTGGTAAGGATAAACTTTAGAATAAGTTTATTGATTACAAAAGATAGATTTTAAGTGATTATAAGTAAGGCTACGTTTTTAATCACAGGTATTTTTAGTAAAAGTCATGAACAGGTCACGGGCCATAAACAAAAATTCATGACCCATGACCTGTCCATAACTTATACTATATACCCAACTAAATCTTGGGCGGGGGGACAGCCCGGGGGTGCTTGTGGGGGGGCAGCCCAGGGGGCACAGCGTTGCTCGTGGTGAAACGGTGCGGGGGCACTGTGCGTGCTCGGGGGCAGCAGCCCGGGACCCCTGCTAGTGCAGGGGGGGCAGGCACCAGTGCACAGTCTGGGACCCCTGCTGGTACTGGTGGGGGGGGTTGGCGGGGCTGGCAGGCTCCCTACCCGGCTCCCCGGAAGCGGTGACATGTCCCTCCCTCAGCTCCTAGCCCCCGCGCATTGCCCCCGCCCCAAATGCCAGCTCCGCGGCTCCCATTGGCTGGGAACCGCAGCCAATGGGAGCTGCAGGGGTGGTGTCTGCAGGCAGAGGCAGTGCACAGAGCTAGGAGCTGAGAGGGGGGGACATGTCGCTGCTTCCGGGGAGCCCCCTAAGGTAAGTACTGCCCAGAGCCCTCACCCCCCCCCCCCATGCCCCAACCCCCAGCCCTAAGCTCCCTCCCACATGCACCCAAACTTCTGCTGCTGCTGGGAGGGGGAGAGGGCAGTGGCTCAAGACTGCCCCAGCAGCAGCTGGTGCGGCTGGCCCAGGGGCTGCCCTAGCTCCTCAGGAGGTCCCCGGGCCAGCCGCACCAGCCGCTGCAGAAGTCACAGAGCTCCCGGAAAGTCACAGAATCCATGACTTACGTGACCTCCGTGACAAACTCTCAGCCTTAATTATAAGTGATAGGCAAAAGTCAGAGTAGTTACCAAAGGAAAATAAAAGATCAGCACGCAGTCTAAATTCTCAGTCTTATTAGACTAGACAATATCTGGACTAAGCAGTTTTTCTCACCCTACTGGATACTGCAGGTTGGTTAGTCTTTCATACGCAAGCTCTCCCTGTGAGCCTGGGGACCAGTCTCCTCAGCTCCAGTGTTCTTGTTGGCTTCATAGGCATTGGTGGGGGAAGAGACAGGACAAACCATGTGGCCTCTGTCCTCTATTTTATATCCTCAGTCCATGTGCTTGGAAGAACACAAGTCCAGGCATGTCTGGTGGGCACTGCTGAGTCCCCAGGCTAAGTTGAGCAATTCCCCTGGTGTGGCCTTGTGCAAGTGAGCCATTGAATTGTAACCCCCTTGCTAGACAATAGCAGTTGACGGTTGTTTGACAGCCACTCGCGCATTGGTTACTTCCCTTGTTGTTGTCTCTGGGGAGCTAATACCTGGGCAATTCCCAAACTCACAGCATATTTTAGTGACAACCATACAACACAATCTCATAATTTCATATGCATTAATGATATACATATTTAGATAGAATGATGGGTTTCAGCAGATCATAACCTTTCCCGTGATACCTTACATGGCATGATTTATATGCAATATCACAGTTTTACACAAATGATGAATATAGGGGTTACAGGGCACTCCCCCGAGGTATAAAGTGTCACAATACTATACTATGTAAAGTACTTAAAGGTTAATGTTAATGGCTCACAGTAGGAATCTATAACTGTTGTTTTCCACAGGGCATTTCTGCCATTAAACAGAAAAGCCATACAATCTCTGTGTTGCTAGCATTCCATTATTGTTCCAAGTGAGGGTGGCTTTTTTCAGGCAAGGTGTGGGCTGAATACCAGTGAAGAGGATTGACAGGTTCGATATAAATGTATTTCCTAGTATGATAGGATTTTGTATGCCAAAAGGGATCAAAAATACCTTTCAAATAATGTCTTTGTGAGAGGATCACACAAGCTGTACAAAAGGAAAGATCAATAGCAATGCAATGACATTCTTTTCATTTTCTTTAGGAACGTCATTCATGGCAGGGAGTGCTCAATCTTCTTGTCCCCCACATTAACCAAAATGTTAAAGTTATAAGGCATACACAGTGAAAAGTGCAATTAAGAGGAACTTTCCTTATGGGTCCTAAAATACTCTAGCTAACATGCCATGTAGCAGCTCTCCTAATGTGCTCTGAGGAGCCTGGGTAATTGAGAGCATGCTGCATATTGTGTTTTCCCATTGACTCCGTGGTTTCTTATTTTCTCTTTTAATTTGTGGTTTGAGGGTAGACATATTAACATTTTGCCCTTACACCTAGCCCAAAACATATTAGAAATGTTAATTAATATTAGTCTGCTCAACTCCCACTGTGAGGAAGGTATTAATCTACCCATTTTCTATATGGATAAAATGGGGCACAAAGAGGCTATATGATTTGGCCAAGATCACACAGCGAGTCAATAGTCACAAGCATTAATAGTGTAACTGAAACATCCTTATTCCAATTCTTCTTGCTCTTACAGCTAGACAGCAGTTCCCTAGATATGACGCTGCTTGTGAGCAAAGCCCTATGTTAACAGAAGGTATAAAGTCCTTTCTGTAAGCAAAGGAGAACCTACCTCACTAAAAGGAGGCACTAAAAGGTGGGAAAAGCACCTCCTCAGCAAGCTCCCCCTTTCCACAAACCCCATAGAAACCCCTCCATCAGGGCTATAGGGTTCTGACTCTGTGAATGGGACAGGAAAAAGAGGGTGGGAGATCTCCACTGGAATCTCTTGCCCCCCAAAACCGGAGAGAGTAATAATCTGTGGTAAATTACACTGGTTCCCCTTCTGCAATCTGGAAACTCCCCTGCTCCAGGGGCATCTGTAGTGGTGGAGCTGCTGGCAACCTGGCTCCTGCAAGAGCTATAGGGTCTGGGGCCTAGTAGAAGATGGGAAAGAATGCATGGCAATATGGAGGCAAGGAATCTCCATGAATGTGCTCTTTCATCTGGCTAATCCACAAGATCTATGGGTTTGTGGGGACTGAAGTCCTGTCACTTGTGTTCTGGGGGAATGGCGAATTCTGCTTCCAATGAAGAAATCAATGGAAACTATAAAAGTTTATTCTAAGTAGGAGCACAACCCTGTAGGAGAAAATGGTAGCCTCTGTGTATGCTATGGTATCTATGGAGCTCAAATTTAAGCTAATCATCCTTAAAGTGTCCCATTAAATCTGATGTCTGTGAAGTTACACTTCTGAATGTAATGGCTCAATACTTTAAATATAGCAAGGTCATATTTGTTTCTTCATAACAATGAAGGTAGTGAAGTAGGATGAGTATACTTCCTCAAAAAAACTCAAGATTATTCCAGTTTTAATTAATTTATCCCCACCCTGTAACAATAAATTGCAAGATACCAGAAACACAAGCAGGCTTTTCTATGGAGTCAACACAACGTCCAGGCAGTTTTTTAGGGTCCTGTCACATTGCTGTGGCATCTAATAGCATGACATTGCAATGAGAATATTGTGCCTCATCACAAAAAGTTGCAATGTGTTGACATTGGATTGCAAAGTAACAACAAAACACCAACATGTCATGATAAAAAGCAGTTTCGCTGAAGGACAAACATCTAAAGATGGTGACTTTAAGGTGAGGATAATCTAATAAGGAGTGAGAGAGAAAAAACACAGCATATACTATATTTCTTATCATCCATCCTGTGAAGTTTAAATTGCTGGAAATGAAGTGTGAGTAGAGAAAGAGAGCAAGCGAGCAGTTGCAATCCTCCTTATATTATATTTTTCATTTTTTAAAATATGATTAAAATTTGTGGCTGGCAGGAATGATTCAGAATCAAATATTTTTATATGATTTGTGTTATCTAGGGGAAGAAGAACTGTGTTGAGCTGTTCGTGTCGCCAATAAATCGAAAACCAGGAATTTCTGACGCGCTTCCATCTGAAGAGGTGTTGCGTTCACTTAATATCAATGTTCTGCATCAAAGTTTATCCCAGTTTGGAATTACAGAGGTTTCCCCAGAGGTAGGTTATCATGTGTATAACATATTAGAGTTTACTGTAAATTAGTCAACTCTAAATATAATTATTAAGGCCTGTGTTAGTTCTTAGGCTAAGGTACTGATATTGAGGAGAATGTATGGCTAATAAAAGTTGTTTTTATTATTATTGCAAGGCAATAATAAAAAATAATCCTGTTAAATTATTTAAAGAAAGCTTGAATGGATCATATAATCACTCGGGCTATGACTACACTACAGTTTATGTCGGCATAACTTATGTTGCTCGGGGGTGTGAAAAAACCACACACCCCAAGCGACATAAGTTACACCAACATAAGCACTCTTGTGCTCAGCACTATGTTGGTGGGAGAGCTTATCCTGCTGACATAGCTTCTGCCACTCGCAGAGGTGGTTTTATTATGCTGATGGGAGAGCTCTCTCCTGTCGGCATAGAACATCTTCACCAGACGTGCTGGAGCGGCACAGCTGTATTGGTACAGCTGTGCCACTGCACCACTGTATGTATAAACATGGCCTAAGAAACTTTGGTCTTTTATATGTGAGTTGGCTGGTCTGAAGACTTCTGTGAAGACACAAATAGAATTCAGATTTCATGATAATTCTCCACTTCAAGGTTGTCCAACCTTCTGCTTGGTCGATACAGGGTTAAACTGTGTGCCTTGAATGGCTTTGGGAGCATTGTATTTGTTTATTTTATCTATTGCTGACTTTGTTTTCTGGTAGAGTGAGAGATTTGAAAGTTTGCCCACTTTATTTTTTTTACCTAGCCCAAAAAAGAGAGAGCCCTTAAAACGTCTTGTTATTTTTTATTACTACTTTTATTTTTAAAGATAATCTGTTTCAAAACAGGACCAGCACTGCCACATTGGCAGTGCTCTGCAGACATTGCATTTGGACATATATTTGACTTCAGGTTTACCTCGTGACAGCAAAGGAAATAATAATTAAAGAAAAAAGGAAAGGAAGCCATTGAGTTCTCACAAACACATCAGGCTATAATCAAATCACTTTGGATCTTGTTTGGTGCTTGGAAGCCCATAATTACACATAAAGCCCCCTGAACTCTGTGTGAGGTCAATTTCATGAAAAATCTCAAAACAGTTAATCAAAAACAGATTTTCCTGTGCAAATTTCCATTTTGATGAGAGAGCAGTTTTTGGTCAAATAAACATTCTGAACAGAAAACTTTGACCAGCTCCAGTCCCCCCTCCCCAGTCCTGTTGATTCCTATGCCAAGCAAAGGATCAGGGCCTTTATGTCCAGGCCTGTGTGTGAGCCATTGATGAGCGCATAATGGGTGCTACACTAGCCTACATAGTTGCTGCACTGCCATTTTTCTACCTCATTTTAAAGTTCTAATTCAGTGTAAAGTGCTGCGATATATTTTCAGTATGAAAAGTGCAATATAAAAAACAAGTTATAATGAGCAAAGTCATATGTGTTTCCTACCACAGGTAAACTATGGAAATGAAAGGGTTTTCACGGTGCAGATACTGAGGTTATAGGACATTGAGTTATAGTATCACAAAGTGAAGCTAAGCAGTCCTAATGTCAGATCTGTTCATTACACCTCCAATCAGCCACCTGGGCTGCAGCCCTAAAATACTTTTTTTAAATGAAAATTTACTTTAGTGCTGAAGTGTATGAATTTGAGAGATATGATTATCTGTTCCAAATACTTCAATTACAAATAACAATTCAAATAGACATGGGAAGAAAACATATGTGAATAACTCCTTATGGATGGAGAAATGATTCCAAGCTAGGAAGGACTGTCTGAAAAAACAAAGTGCTGACTTTGAAATCTCACCTATGTTACATGCAATAGTAAATTGTCATTCCTCAGTTTCATTAGTCTAAAACTACTAGGTATTTGAATTCTCTTTCTGTCAATCAGATAAATGTAGCCAATACAAAGTTAAAGGTTTCATGGAGTTTTCTCTAGAATTCTTCATACAAAATAGCTCATAAAGTCAGGTGGGTTTAATGCTATTGGGAAGACAAGAGCATTATCTGAATGTCTTTATTCCATTTTTAACAGATTACATAAATAAGACCCTGATCCTACAATGACTTATGCACACACTTATCTTTACATGTGTAACTAGTTCCACTGACTTCAGTGGAACTACTCATGTGTAAGTCTTTGTAGAAATCAAGGCCTAAAAGACAGCTACATTTAATCTTCACCTCCCAGCCATGTTAACTGACCAATTTTTCACGTATCCCTAAATCCACCCAAAGAACAAATGTTTGCAGGGCAGAGGCAATAAGGGGCTATAACCCAGAGTCACACCAGTTTCTGTGGTCTCCAGGCTCTACTCATGCTCCTTACTGACTACAGCCAGTGTGTTGGAAGCATCTTTTGAGAATGGGCAACTTTCTGCCCATGCCTTGGACAGAGTGCTACTGGTCAAGTGCTTCTCCACTCCCACCTCTCTCCATTACCAGAGGTCAGGTGTTCATTTCCTTTGTCCCTGAGAATAGTCCACAAGAGGTGCCTTAATAACAGCTTAGGTCCAAAGTTATCTAGAGAAAAAAACATTTATAAAAAACCAAGGGCTTGTCTGCACACTAGCTTGCACCAATTTAGATAAACCAGATATATCTATCTCATGGAACTGGAATGGTCCCTGAAAGGTCATTGAGTCCAGCCTCCTGCCTTCACTAGCAGGACCAAGTACTGATTTTGCCCCAGATCCCTAAATGGCCCCCTCAAGGATTGAACTCACATCCCTGGATTTAGCAGGCCAATGCGCAAACTACTGAGCTATCACTCCCCCCCATCAGACCCCTACATAGACATTCTTAAATCCATTTAGAAATATTTTATATCAATTTAGCTTAAATTGATTCCAACTAAATTGGTGCAAGTTTGTGTGTAGACAAGCCCCGTGAGAAAATCAAAGCATTACATTATACCTAGTCTGAGGCCTGGGGAACCGCCACTTAGCTAGTGACATATGTTATGGTTCCAGTTCATTTAATCAGCACACCTTTCCATCTTTAAGTTTCAATGTCTGTCTCTGCTGACAGGCCTTTTTTTTTTTTTTTCTTACCATCTCTGACTTTCTGCTCTCAATAAGGAGGACTCTACCAGAAAAGCTTTTGTCTCTAGGATCTTAACAACTAAGCTGTTTTAGATTAACTTAATTGTTTATAACTCCGTTTTATCAGTTTTCCTGGACCTCGGAACAAATAGTCCTGAACAACTGACACTGTCTCACAAATTATTTTCTTATCAGAGACACAAGTGACTCAGCTACAATAGTCCAGAACCCCTGCTATCATAATTATAGAAGAGTTTAAGTAAGAGTTCTGCTGTCCATCCTACTCTACATTAGAATCAAGGGAACAGACTTCTTTTGTTAGGCTAACGTAATATTTCGGTGTTCCAAAATGGCATGTCTGTCAGTGTTAGAGTTGTGGTGTGTAATTTTTGCCTTTTTATAGACAATTACCTAACATTTCAAAATGGTTTAGATCTAACTTGGAGAAAAACAAAATCAGGAGAAAATGTGCACTGCATTTGTAATGGAGAAGAATTATAGTAGATTCAACTACTTATATAATAAGTTCTACCATTTAAAAAAAAAAAAAGCTCTACTGTTCCACTAATGTACTAAAAATAAAGTAATTAAAGTCCCTCGGCCAGTAGTTCAAAAATTATGTTAGCTAGTCAACTCTCTAGTTTATTTGATCTTTAGATGGGGAGGTACAGGGCAGCATTTATTTACTTAGGAAAGGGCAGCTCAGCTGATGCTCAATGAGCTCCTGCTTTTAATCCAGTTTTCCACGTGGGATGTCGGAAACACAGGAAGGTTGTCAGGTAACCTCCCCAAGGTCAAACAGTTAGTTTATAGCTTATGGGCCAATGCTGCAGCTGCTCTGAACACGGAATTCCCATGGCTGTCAATGGGAGTTCAAACTGCAGGGCAGCTGCAGTGTTGGGCCTTAAGCCAGCATTAAGACCCAGGCCTATCCTGTAAACATTAGATAAAATAACCTCCTTACTGCGTTGAGGTAACTGAATTGCACGAAACACTACAAAACAAATAGTGAAAGCAGTGAACTTATTGTTGTTTAAATAAGGTTAGGAACAATTTCAGCAGAAATAATTGGCCAGTATGCCAGAAACGCTTACATTTTTTGAACGGCTCACTGCAAGAAGGTGATTTAGAATTTGTTTTCAGCCTGTGGACACATATAGAGCCCTTAGAGCCAAGTTGTGAAACCAAGTGCTCACACTGCTGAGCAGTTTCCCACCCAAGTACTCTCATTGATTTTAGTGGGTGTACTGTGAGAGTTTCATTTTGCCATCTGGCCTCCAGTGCTGTGACTGACTCGCATCTCAACAAAAGAATATTCTTGTTAAGGAGGTTTTCTAATTATAAGTCAATACATAGTAATTTTTTTTTAAAAAAATAAGCACCCCTAAATTAACCATCCGATCAAATACGTATCTGTGTGTGCTGTATTCTATAAAGCTACATTCTGTGAATTACACAGACTAGGCACTGAATGTTTCTGTCCCTCTCTACAACTAGAGGGAAGCAAATCTGTGTTGAATCAAAACAGCAGTGGCTGCTCTCAGTTATGTGTCCCTCTATCCCTGGAATCCATGTTGCTGTCAGTGCATACAAACTCCTCTGCTTGAATTCTACCTGAGTAGGGCTTTCCCTGTTTGGGAGGGCTCTAGGTCAAAGGGGTTTGTGCAGGTGTGTAGCATTGCTCAGTATTGCAAGGTCCCAGGAGACCTGGCAGATTTCAGAGCATGAGTTACCCATGCTTCTGCTAGCATACCCAATGACAACATAGCTCCAAACCATGCCCAGGGATCAGCATGGAGCAGAAGGCCCTCTTGAGTTTGCAGACCACACACCCACCCCCTCTATGAGACTCCTGAACTTTTCCCTCTGCGGTGATCAGGTGACTCCAAGTCTATAAACTCAACCTCATGGAATATTTGCTTTAGGGATTCCTGTGTCTTCATTAGGGGCGCGTCTATACTTGCGGCAGTGTATAGAGTACACACACTGCATGCCCAACTTGTAGGGATATAAATAGCTGTGTAGACGGAGAGGCACTGCTTAGGCAAGTAGAGAAGAAACACACTTGAACCCCCAGGGTATGTACCCTACACAGTTCTCTGTGGGTATGCCTACACTGCAATTAAACACCTGTGGCTGGCCCATGTCAGCTGACTCAGTCTCCCAGGGCTCAGGCTAAAGGGCTGTTTAATTGCAGTGCAGACATTTGGGCTTGGACTAGAGCCTGGGTTCTGGGGTTGCAGGATCCCAGAGCCCTAAACATCTGCACCGCAGTTAAAGAGCCCCTTAGCCCGAGCCCCTGGAGCTTGAGTCAGCTGACACAGGCCAGCCGCACAGCGCTTTCCATGTCTACACTGCTATTTTTCAGCAGTGTACTATCCCCCTGCCTCCCAGCACAGCTGATGCCTTTCCCTGCCGCAGTGAAAGCCTCCAGTAGCAGGGAAAGGCTCTGACAAGAGGGAGGTGGCAGGGAAATGCTCCAGAAGCTCTCCACTGCCAGAGCCTTTCCCCGCTATCTTCCCCCTGCTGGAGCTTTTCACAACCACATGTAGCTACACACTGCAGTGAGTGTGGATGGAGCTTCCCCTTCACTGAGGTGTGTGGCTACACGTATCCTACATGGTGCACAAGTGTAGACAAGGCCTAGGAAAGAAAGTTTGTTCTTAACTCAAGTTGATTAAATTGAGGAAAATCATAGTGAAGACAAGGCAATTTTTAGTTTTCACATGAATTAGTATGTTAAGTTACAGATTAGGCTCCCTACAGGGCTTTTCTATGAAAGGGGAACATCGAGACTTTGGAAATGCGTATTGAAAACCTGATTTAAATACCTTCTTTTCTCTCAACTTGACAATTTTATTCAAGAAATACAATAAAGAAATAGACTGAAATTAGGAGTGTGACTTTCTGTAGTTATATGTACAACTTACATTTCTTTCAAGTCTATTTATATGTAATCTCTTTCCCTTTGAAACATGCAAGTGAAGATTGCATTTGCTGCAAGTATATACATCATATTCTGAATAATGTGTTACAGTTGGACTGAGGATTCTATTAGAACCAAGTTTCAATTAAGCTTTTTTCCATTTGAAAATGTAGCCAATATCTTATAATTTGATATTCCAACCAGGCTCTCACTGCAATAAAGACAGAATAAACATTGTTTTTTATTTTATATTCCCCAACAGCTCAGCATTTTTCAGCGTACAGAGCTGCTTTAAAAATGTAATATCATTGGGAGTCCCTAAAGTTAGGAGATTGCTTTAAGTACAATCAGAATTTAATATGGGGGGAGAGGTTGTTTTGGGTTTTTCTTTAGGTTAGAATGTCAGGGCTTTTCAGCTTATTAATACATCACGAGATTCTGTTTGCACCTGTTTTCACTTCTGTGTAAGGTGTAGTTAGTACGTAGGCTAGTGTGTAGGTGTTGTGGGAGGAGACGCAGCAAAATGAGACAGCAAGAGCAATTTCCTCAGTACACATATGAGTACTACCCTCTTACCTGATGGGCCAGGTAGTTTCCAAGAAAGAATGAGTCTTGTTTACTTAGCTTAAGACCAGTCCATTGCATCTGTTGGAAGCTTACTTCAATAGTCACTAAGAAGATCTTAAATCATCTTTGGGTGTGTTAGGATTATTGTGGCAAACACATATAGTTCAGCCGGTTTGCTTATTTTACGTAGATATGGAACTGGCAGCGGTCAGAGCCATATACTACAGAATGTGTACTATAACAAATCTGAAATAATGCATAGTGCCTGATAAGAACTCTTTAATCTGCACATGCTACTGTAGAATTTCAACCCTTTTTTTTTTTTTTTTTTTTTTTGGTAATAAAGAAAAATGTTTTGCAAGGCCAGCATGAAGCGGACAAAATCTGGAGCAAAGAAGGATTTTATGCAGTAGTCATATTTCTCAGCATCTTTGTCATTGTTGCAACATGTTTAATGGTAAGTCTGTTGCTTTACCTTCTTTCTGTTTTCATTTATTTATTGCTTACATCAGCCTGACAGACAGAGTCCTGCCTCCTTTATTTCAAGAGGGTTTTCATAAAATAGTCAGAAGCTCAGCCTCTAAGTATCAGTGAGTAACTCTGATAGTGTTGGGAGGCCAAAGCCTGATGAGTAATAGAAATACTTATTATGTTTAGAATGTTTTATATCTGATATAAAATATCACTAATGGTAAGTTTCAGAAATAATGGACATTTAACCATTCACAATAACCATGCAGTAATTAAATTGAGGGCTTCTAGTAACATGATAATCCATGAGAGTGAAGCCTAAGTGAGTGGTTTATGGAGGTCACAGGAGCCCTCAATGTCACTACAGATTTCTAGTGTATTTTATTTCTTATATTATGTGGTAATAAAAAACACAACATTGACATAATACGTTTTATACATGGTAATATGGTATTAGCACTGTGTAACAATATAATTACAATAAAATATGAATTTGACATTGAAAATATTGATATTACCACTATTCAAAAAAGTAGTTAGGGATAAGTGTGTTATTTAACTGCTCTTTTAACATGACGTCTAACATGTGATGCAGGATATGTCTGGTGGTCAGGTGTCTAGCCACTGGGTGTCCAGGGAACATCCTTGCCAATGAATGAAGCTCAAAAAAATTTAAAGGGCCCTGAGTGCATTTTGACACTGGAGGTATTAAAGGGACACTCTGAAATCTTTTTCAATTTGATTTTGTTAAAAAAAAGGAAACTGTCAATTATAGCTTCAGAATCTGAATCATTCCCACACTGTTAGGGCATGAGGAAGGCTCCACCGTCCCTGGGTCTCCAGGGCCATTCTTTGCATGTCCTCTGTGATGTTAAGTTCCATAAGTTTTCTCTCTCTGAGTAGTGTTCAGTGGAGGGATTCTTTTGGTTTGCCCCACTTTCATGTTCCTCCAGCTGCTCAAGAATGTGTTCATTCTTAACACATGTCCCAAATATTTCCATCATCTTTTCTGGATAACTTTACAGATAAGGAATTGTTGAACTCTGATGAATCTTGGCACTATTCATTCCACTGAATACCTAGTACTTTTCAAACAGACTTGCT
Organism: Emys orbicularis; assembly: GCF_028017835.1. NCBI lineage: Eukaryota > Metazoa > Chordata > Testudines > Emydidae > Emys > Emys orbicularis. The sequence continues at coordinate 70,152,166 of NC_088683.1, read as the reverse complement.
TTCAAGGGCATTTAGATGTCTGTCTATATACCTTTGGATCTGCAGCTTTTACATCCGTATGTTAAGATGGAAATAACATTTCAGATGAAGATTTGTTGTTCGGTCTGTAAATTATAGATTTTTGATGACAAAATCTTACTTAAGCTGGTAAAGCCTCTCTGAAGTTGTGGGGGAGGGAGTTCTTGTTTTTTTCCCACCTGACAAACATTAATCCTCCCTCTTCCCCTCCTCACCCCTCATTTCTTATGGAGAATAAGACACATCGCATCATCAAAGATGTAACTCTGGAAACAGGATGTGATAACTTTTTCTGTCTCTGCTGCCTAGCTGTTCACTTTGTGGAAGCAGAGTACAACACCTTGGACACCTATTCCGCCTTCCTCCTTTTATCTACATAATCTCTGAGTGCATAAGCATACATTTAGCACACATAAAATCACAAATTCTGCAGGCTACAAAATGTTGGGCCTGTAATGGGGTACCCAAAATGGCTATATTGGAATTATACTGCAGCTGCATATTTATCCCTACATGCTTATTCCTGGGAGTGTCAAAGGTGCTGTTGGCCAAATCTGGATCTAGATTACTTGGAAGTGTCTCTTAAAATGTGAAGTGGAAACTAATTAGATGGGTGCACAATAGTGGTTAGTGCAAGCTAGTTGAATTGTCTATGTTAATCCTTTGTTCTATAGAATTATTATGGAAATTATAAAACTGTACAGCTTTTTTTCTTAATTGGGTTTTACAAATCATGATATTTAACTACACAGTTTTTACACTGACAGAAGACTGTGCATTAAAAGTCTTTACATATTTTATTTTTAATTTCTCTGGAATTTATTAATGAACTGCAATAAGAAAACTATCAAGCCTATATTTTATTATGCAGTGTATTGCTATATACAGTAATACAGTACTACATGAGCTAAATTCAGACCAGTAAATTGTTCCTCCCAGGCCACCCATTTATTTCTGTGACCCCCCATCACCAGAATAACTGTGCTCTTTGTGTCTCAGAAGGGATTCACCACCAGTGGTCCTCTTCTGCAGTCCAAACTATGGACTAATTTCTTCTGAGAGCTCCATACATCATTTATAACCTATTAAGCAACAGACTAATTAAGTGTAACTATTTAACAATGCTATTCTAAGGAGAACAGGTCTCTCTGTGATTTTTATTTTGAATAGATAATGGATTGTTATTACACTAACCATTTTCATACATAATACTATATTTGATAGAGCAGGTTGAACTATTCATTTTGAATATTTCTTATGAATTCAGCCCTTTTTTTGTTTCGAAGTATTTCAAAAATGATCCAGATTTCTTAATGTGCTTTTTATTCATAAATAGGTACTAAATGGGTAATTATTAGACTACAGGTTACTTGTAGAGCTGGTTAACAAATGGGATAATTTTTATTTAAAAAAGTGTCCCTTTTTCTTGTCAAGAGTTTTCAGATTCTGAAATTTGAAAAACAGAATGACTTTTTTCACACACACAAAAGAAAAGACAAGAAAAATTTGACCCTTTTTTGTGTAAGTTGTGAGATTGAACATTTTTTGACTGGCCCTAGTTGTTTATAAAAATGTAATTTGTCATTCATTATTTTTGCAGGATGGTTCTTACCAAAATCATGTGGGGGTTTTTTCTGCCACTTGATTGAATTTTACAAACACTTTAATCAGGAGAATATTGAATAACAGGAAATTCACTTGTCCTGTAAAAATTTTCACAACTGATTATTTGTTCTAAAGTTTGTGCAGCTTTTAGACTTCACAAAATTTTCAGGATACTCAAAAACACTATGATCATAGGAATATACACAAATAATTTATGACGCCATACATCAAAGAAAACCAAACTTGGTCTTTTTATTCTTGAAACATGAGATTAATTTTAAAAATACTGCATCATGGTAACATCTTATGTTCAATGCTTAGTAGAATTGCTGAGGAAATAGTAAGAGATTAACCAAGGATTTCTAGCCAGTCCAAAGGTTAGTTTCTCTTTCTAGGAGGCCTCTTCAATTTTTCTTAAGTAAGCTTTATTGAGTGACTTAAGCAAAATCAAAACAATATACTTTTATTCTGAAGTAAGAGTGTCCACACACATTCATGCACTGAAATAACAAAAGATATGAGTTAAAAATCAATTTGCCTGTGAAAGTTAGGCTCTCTTTTGAGGTATTCTGGGCAGAAACAAAAGGTGTGAACTTCAGCGTATGTAGATTAGGCCTACTCATGACTCCATGTGGACCCAAGCAAGGAGGCGACAGGAAGAGGAGTTGCATTCTCATTGAGTTGTGAGTCTACACCAGGGCCCTCATATATGCAAAATTTAAAGATGTCCCACTGTGTCCTAGAAAGCAGCTCTTTAAAGATTAGGGATTTTTCTTCATATTTTTCAGTCATCCTGTATCTCTGTGTTAGTGTGTACCATTTATCCTAGTGTTCTGAGGTGGCTGTAGAGAACTGCCTTTCCTTAGCTCTTGTGAGCTATAACAGGGACAGACACCTTATTCCATGAAGGCCTTGTCTACGCTCAGCCTTGAACTGAGTCTAAGCTTTCTTTAAACATGGCTGTAACTAAATTGGTTATTTGCATAGTTTTGTTGGCTATTATTGTTAGAGCCAAACTGTTTTTAAAAAACATTTTTAAAAATCCAGAATGTCTTTTTAAACATGGTTTTGATATGATTTTCCCCCATCCACACTGTTTGGGCAAACTGTGTTAGCTGAAACCATGTTTAAATGAAGACCAAACATGGTTCCTTAACTCATTTCATAGCCTGTTATGGATGGGATCTAAATTTACTGGGGGTTTTTTTTTTCTATGTCAAATAGCAGAGTATTGGAGAGAGGTAGGAAATTATGCTAGTCTGGATGGACCCCAAAGACCTAACTGACTGTGCCTCCAAATGAGACATCACATTGAAAGAAAACAATGTAAATATGTGATTTAAAATGTTGTGCCAAGAATGGCAGAGTGATATTCTCATAATCAAGTATCTAGGAATTATCTGAAAGCAGAGAAGCCCAAAATGATTTGTAGGAGGAAAGTGGTTAGAATATCTCAAACATCTGTATTTATTTATCCAATATACCTGTTGGGTTTTGTAATACAATTAGGGCTATTTTCCTCCAAAGTGAGGAGGACCAAATCTTGCTCACTTTACTGATGTGATTTATTCTCTAACTCAATTAAATGAATATAGTGTTTACATATGTTACTGAGGCCTGCCTAATGGGTGAATTGCTTGTAAATGGGACAATTCCAAGCTCACACTGAAATATTAATTTTTGAATATTACCATGAAAATGGATGTATGAGATATATCCAGTCACACACATAGGGCTAGGCAGTGACAGGCCCTGACACAGGGGCTTGAATGAGAGTATTCACGGAGCCTCACTGAGTGGAAGCACCATAAAAGTTCCTGGATTTGTGGCAAAAGGAAGTAGAAGCAACACATTATGTTCCTCAATTACTCAGGAGCTTGTGGAATCCCCTGTAGACACTGCAGACCAGAGGGATTTCCTAAGGTCTGGGTGGATGAAAAAGAGACTGAGTTGAAGAGTGCAAAAATATACTTATTTTGTCTGCTGATACTGGGACTCGCTTTAAATTATTTATAGCACCTAGAAAAGAAATATAGTATGGTTGTTACTAGGACTGTCGATTAATCGCAGTTAACTCAGGCAATTAACTCAAAAAAATTAATCATGACTAATTGCAGTTTTCATCGCACTGTTCGACCATAGAATACCAATTGAAATTTATTAAATATTTTTGGATGTTTTTCTACATTTTCAAATATATTGATTTAAATTACAACACAGAATACAAAGTGTACAGTGCTCACATTATATTATTTTATTACAAATATTTGCACTGTAAAAATGATAAATAAGAAATAGTTTTTTTCAATTCATCTCATCCAAGTACTGTAATACAATCTCTTTATCATGAAAGTGCAACTTACAAATGTAGATTTTTTTTGTTACATAACTGCATTCAAAAACAAAACAATGCAAAACTTTACAGCCTACAAGTCCACTCAGTCCTACTTCTTGTTCAGCCAATCGCTCAGACAAACAAGTTTGTTTACATTTACGGGAGATAATGCTGCCCACGTCTTATTTACAGTGTCACCAGAAAGTGAGAACAGGCGTTCGCATGGCACATTTGTAGCCGGCATTGCAAGGTATATATATGCCAGATATGCTAAACATTTGAATGTCCCTTCATGCTTCGGCCAACATTCCAGAGGACATGCTTCCATGCTGATGATGCTCGTTTAAAAAATAACGTGTTAATTAAATTTGTGACTCCTTGGGGGAGAATTGTATGTCTCCGGCTCTGTTTTACCTGCATTCTGCCATATATTTCATGTTATAGTAGTCTCGGATGATGTTCCAGCACATGTTGTTCATTTTAAGAACACATTCACTGCAGTTTTGACAAAACGCAAAAAAGGTACCAATGTGAGATTTCTAAAGATAGCTACAGCCCTCAACCCAAAGTTTAAGAATCTGAAGTGCCTTCCAAAATCTGAGAGGGATGAGGTGTGGAGGATGCTTTCACAAGTCTGAAAAGAGCAACACTCCGATGCGGAAACTACAGAACCCGAACCACCAAAAAAGAAAATCACCCTTCTGCTGGTGGCGTCTGACGCAGATGATGAAAATGAAGATGCGTCAGTCGGCACTGCTTTGGATTATCGAGTAGAACATGTCATCAGCATGGATGCATGTCCTCTGGAATGGTGGTTGAAGCATGAAGGGACATATGATTCTTTAGTACATCTGGCATGTAAATATCTTGTGACGCCTGCTACAACAGTGCCATGTGAATGCCTGTTCTCACTTTCAGGTGACACTGTAAACAAGAAACAGGCAGCATTATCTCCTGCAAATGTTAACAAACTTGTTTGTCTGAGCGATTGGCTGAACAAGAAATAGGACTGAGTGGAGTTGTAGGCTCTAAAGATTTACATTTTTTTGTTTTTAAATGCAGTTTTTTGTACATAATTCTACATCTGTATGTTCAACTTTCATGACAGAGATTACACTACAGTACTTGTATGAGGTGAAATGAAAAATACTATTTCTTTTTTTTTTACAATGCAAATATTTGTAATCAAAAATATAAACTGAGCACTGTACACTTTGTATTCTGTGTTGTAATGGAAATCAATATATTTGAAAATGTAGAAAAATCCAAAAATATTTAAATAAATGGTATTCTATTATTGTTTAACAGCACGATTAATTTTTTTAAAATGCTTGACAGCCCTAGTTGTTACAGAGACATGATAGTGGTTACCTTATTGTAAGTTTCATAGATTTTCTTCTTCTTTTTTTTAAACGCTAGAAGGGATCATCTAAAGTGACACAACCGCAGCTCAGAAGAGCTTGTTTCTTTTTCCAAAAATAGTAACTCCATAGCTGCTAAAGAGACATAGTGTTGGGGTCCTTTGCAATGGCAAAAATGGGGCCCTTGTTACCTTCACAGTCACTGCCAAGCCAGTGTATCTTTGACATGGAACTCCACTGAGGTCAGTAGAGCTGAATCCAGAATTAATATGACATTATGAAAAGTAGTTACTACAGATAGCTGATCCCCAAGGGGCAATGAGTGGATAGTGGAATCCAGGTTAGATGGAGTTTTTAGATGTTAACATTTTGGCTATTGTAAAAATACAAGTTTTAAATTATCAAATGGCACCAGTCCACAATCAGCGGAACCTATTATGCATATGTTGGGTTTTATTAAGGATCATTGTGTATTTCTTGGTAGAGAAGATTTAAAAAATGTCTCAAGCTACAAGAAATCTACTGTCTACCTTCCCCAAGGAAACAAACAAAAACATGTGACATTTCTGAAACATTTAGAGTCTAAATGAATCCTGGAGTGATTTTTTGAAGTATTATAAACCTGAAGTGCTGAAATAATAGCACAATGGTGTTGCAAAGGTGACCTTGTAAAATTATTCTATTCTGGTAACAGTTCTTTGTGCAATGAGTAAACAACAAGTATTTTGAAACTCTAAAACAAATTTAGGACATAAGTTAGAGAGAGATGAGTCTGGATGTTTCATAAGCATCAGATGATATATTGCACTATTGTATTTTTGGTGTTAATATTTTGTGAAGCTTTTCTATAATTACTTTGTTTACCAGTATTTCTTTCCATTCAATGATTTTTGTGACAACTATCTCCCATTATGTTTTATTTATCTCTTTAATAATACAACTGCAGTAACTGTATTAAAAATAATTATTAGTTAGCAATGAGAACTTCTAAAACCTCCTACTACCTGTGTGCCAGTCATGGTTTATATAATAGAAATATTTACCCTTTTTGTTGGAAATACTTCAGCCCATGAGTTGTGGAATCCTTCTAGAAATCATTGATATTATATAAATCAATCCTAGGCATTTTTAATTCTTCCTTTACTTTGTTTTCACAGTAGTTGGGATAAAAATTGATACTCTTTCCTTTCTGTTTCTATAGGTTCTGTACAGATTAAAGGAAAAAATTCAGTTATCACTGCGACAAGATAAGGAGAAAAAACAGGAGATCCACCTTTCACCCATTCCCCTGCAGACAACTCGGTCTGAGTACAAGACAGCAAACAGAATGGTCCAACCTGAACAGGCTCCTAAAGTTGTTAATGTCATAGTGGACCCCCAAGGTCAATGTGTTCCTGAGATCAAACCTCCACTCTCTGCCAGTCCATCGCCTTTCAAAATGAAACCTGTGGGCCTTCAAGAAAGGTAGGATTATGCCGTAGCACACTCAATATTTACTGTTTCATTTTAAGATCTCATAGCATAGTTTGATGTGCACCTCCTCTTTCAGAGAAGCACTAAAAGGTGCCCATCGAACACACTGAGTGCCTTTGACATACATTTTAAAACACAGGAACATTGGAGAATACGAAGTAATAATCGACCAAAGCAACAACACTTCTTTCCCCTCGCACCCTGTCACACATTTGATCATCAGTCACATGAACTGTTTAATCCCTCCCCCATCATACTTCCCACCAGACAGAAATCCCACCGTCAGTTGCCTCAAGATATGTCTACACTGCAGTCAAATACCTGCAGCTGGCCTGTGTCAGCTGACTCAGGCTTGGGCTAGCAGGCTTTTAATTACGGTGTCGATGTTCAGGATTGGGGTGGAGCCTGGGCTCTAGGACCCTCCCCCATCACGGGGTTTCAGAGCTCGAGTCCAGCCCAAGCCCAAACCATTTACATCCCAATTAAACAGCCTCGTAGCTAGGTTTGACATTTTTCTGATTGCAGAAAACCAAACACCCTCGCTCCCTCGGTCATTTTCACCAGGCTGGGCAGGGGATTGGGGTCCGGGAGGGAGTGAGGGCTCTGGGCTGGTAGTGAGGGCTCTGGGGTGAGGCCAGAAATGAGAGGTTCAGGGTGCAGGGGGGCTCCAGGCTGGGGGGTTCAGAGTGCAAGAGGGGATGCGGGCTCAGGGAGGGAGTTTGGGTGCGGGAAGGAGCTCAGGGCTGGGGCAGGAGGTTGGAGTGTGGGGGAGGAGGGGAGAGGGTTCCAGCTGGAGATGCGGGCTCTAGTGTGGGGCCAGGAATGAGGAGTTTGGGATCTAGGAGGGAACTCCAGGCTGGGGGGTTCAGAGTGCAAGAGGGGATGCGGGCTCAGGGAGGGAGTTTGGGTGCGGGAAGGAGCTCAGGGCTGGGGCAGGAGGTTGGAGTGTGGGGGAGGAGGGGAGAGGGTTCCAGCTGGGGATGCGGGCTCTAGTGTGGGGCCAGGAATGAGGAGTTTGGGGTCTAGGAGGGAACTCCAGGCTGGGGGGTTCAGAATGAGGGAGAGGATGTGGGCTCTGGGAGGGAGTTTGGGTGCAGAAAGGGGCTCAGGGCTGGGGCAGGGGGTTGGGGTGTGGGAGGGGTTTCAGGGTGCAAGCGCCAGGCAGCACTTACCTTAGGCGGCTCCCAGAAGCGGCTGGCAGTTCCCTCTGGCTCCTAGGGAGAGGCACAGCCAGGCAGCTCTGTGCACCGCCCCCACCCGCAGGCACCACCCCCGCAGCTCCCATTGGCTGCAGTTCCTGCCCAATGGGAGCTGCAGAGTCGGCGTTCGATAGAGGGGCAGCACATGGAGCCTCCATAGCCACGCCTCTCCTAGGAGCCAGAGGGAAACACCAGCCGCTTCTGGGAGCCGCACAGAGCCAGGGCAGCCAGGGAGCCTGCTTTAGCCTCGCTGCACCGCCAACCGGACTTTTGACGGCCGGTTGGCGGTGCAGCACCAGCAGTGCTGACCGGAACCACCAGAATCCCTTTTCGACCAGGTGCTCCAGTTGAAAACTGGACACCTGGCAACCCTATCCGTAGCCCGAGTCAGCTGACACAGGCCAGCTGTGTGTGTTTGATTGTAGTGTAGACATACTCTCAGGTCACAATTCCAACCTTTCCTTTGCATCCTGCAAAGCCTTAGTGGGCATTGGCGTCTGAGGGCAACTAATACCTTTGGGTATGGAAACAGACTAAAACAAAAGCTCAGAGAACTGTCCCGTCGACTCTGAAACCTCTCTACCCCAAATAGACCACAACACAGGGGCAGTGCCATGGCATGGGGGTTGCAACATGGAGGCACCATGTAGGGTGTGCCTAATGCCTTGGCTTTCTTTAGTTTGGCCTTGCACTGTTCTCTGCCATTACCTTGTTCTCCCTCTTTTCTGTCTGTTGATTCACTGGATGTGTATTATTCAAATCCCAGTTTGTGAACTCTCTAGGGTAGGGACTGTCTTCATGGTGTACAAGGGGGCCCTAATCCTTGTCTGGGTTCCTTGGGCATGACCGCAGTGTAACTAATCAACATCATCCAGCCAGGAAGACTTGTTCTGCCCCCATAAGCAGGAATGTCAGGGGTACAATGGCCTCTCCCTTGATGTCACTCATCAAATGGGTGACCCCACTGCCATATTTGGCAGCAAGGGGGAATCTGTGACTCCACCTCTTGAGGAGGGAATAGAAGTTGGGCAATCGCAGAGAAGCACTATGACCTCTGCCTGCAGGGCTCCCCACTCACACAGACGTACCATTCTATGTAAAGCTGCTGGGGAATTTTTCGACAAATTGTTTTTTGCCCCCAAAATGCCAATTCATCAAAACTAAAACACCTTATGAAACAGGGTTGGTTTTGGCAGATCTCCCAACTCAGAAGGAGGGAGGGGGTAAAAAAAAGCTTTGAAATTGGTAACATGGGACATTGTGACATTTTCAAACTAGAAAGATGCAGTTTTTTTGAGTCAAAGTGACTTTTCGTTTCAAACTTTTAGTAAATTTAGACCAAAAAGGTGGGGAAAAAAACCCACTGAAATCAAATGAAACATTTTTGAAATTGAAAAGTTTCCATTGATTGGAACCTTTTATTTATTTACTGGGTTGGTTGGTCGGATTTTTGGTTTGTGAAAATTTTCAAGATTTTGACTTTTTGTCAAATCTTTAGAAATCTCAAAAATTCTCACTGGATGGGAAAACCTTTTCCTACCTAGCCTTGACCGGGTGTCCCAGCTGGACTGCAGAACTGTGCCAGGTCAGGGTTTGGCTCTCTAAATCTCTCCTTTTTTAACAAGAATGGAGACGTTTGGTACAGAAGCAAACACTGTTCACAGTTACTGCTATTGATGTATCATTGAAACAATTCTGTGGTTTGTCCAGCTTCTTAAAATATATTTTGTTTATGAATGATTCAGTAGATTCTTTGCACATCTTTTGCTGCCTCTTTCTCTAGCAAGAATCTTGCTTACCATTTTATATAATAAAGGGTTTTCCCAATAGGCTCCGCAGCTAACATTTGCATTTATCAGACGTATTTAATGTCTCTAATAAAATATATGCAACCAGGGCTGGTGCAACCATTTAGGCAAACTAGGCGGCTGCCTAGGGTGCCTAGTGGTTGGGAGCGCCAAAAAGCCCGCTCAGGTGAGGAGGTGGAGTGGAGGTGAGCTGGGGTGGGGGGCGCATGGGGAGGGCCGCCCGCAGTAACGGGGGGGGCGCACAGGGGAACCGCTCCCTGCCCCAGATCACCTCCACTCTGCCTCCTCCGCTGAGCACACAGCCCCCGCTCTAAGTCTCCTCCAATCGGTGCCACAAGCCTGGGAGGGGAGGAGAATTAGAGTGGTGCCGGTGTGCTCAGAGGAAGAGGCGGAGCCGAGGTGAGCTGGGGTGGGCTCCCCAGGCGGGGTTAGCTGCCACGGGGGGGAGTCTCCCCAGGCGGGGTTAGCTGCCGCAGAGGTGGGGGCTCCCCAGGCGGGGTTAGCTGCCACGGGGGGGGAGTCTCCCCAGGCGGGGTTAGCTGCCGCAGAGGTGGGGGCTCCCCAGGCGGGGTTAGCTGCCGTGGGGGGGGGAGTCTCCCCGGGCGGGATTAGCTGCCGTGGAGGGGGGTTGCTGCTGCGGGGGGGGAGCTCCCTGGGAAGGGGGGGTGGCAGGCTCCCCGGGTGGGGGGCTGGGTTAGCTGCCGCAGGGGGCGGGATTAGCTGGGGGGGGGGGCGCAAGGTGGAAGTTTCGCCTAGGGCGCGAAACTTCCTTGCACCGGCCCTGTATGCAACACATACTCTGGGACTGTAATACCATGATTAAGGCAGTTGAGAAGAAGTCTGATTGCCTTCCTGATACCATCATGATCCCAAATTATTGGTCCATCTGTAGCAGTAGTGGTAAAATAGGGAAGAGAGATGAAATACTTGCATGACTTTAATTTTTGGGGGCAGAATAAGGCTTTATTTCCTGCTAACGGAATTTATCAAAATCACACCAAACCTCAGCCTTCATTACCAACAATGTATCCTGAAACTACCATTGTTTATTAGGAATCCTTTGTAACAGAGCTCACTTTAAAGAAAGATCAAAACTTGTGTGATATGAGAGTTACCTACATCTGAACTACGGGCTTTGTCGCAGTCAAGTTGTTGGACGATGGGAGAGTGACATCTAGAGGAGGAAGAAAAGATTGCAATGTATCTTGGGTTTCATTCCTGAGTAGGAAAAAGAAAAGATTGGGCACGTTTCTTTCTGCAGCCCTTTCAGTTGCCCGGCTTTGGGTTCTTGTCCTGGATCACTTTTAGCTGAAGGTTTTCAAGTGTCCCTTTGAGCAGCTCCCTATTTCACTGAAGTGGATCCTGAAATACTCATTCAGCAGAATATTAGCTAAAGTGTTCCATTTCAATGTTTGTTCTAGTTTTGAGGAAAGGCAGCATGGCAAGGCTATCGTGACCATAACAGGCACTGTAACTCAATAGGTGAATTCTTTTCTCTAGTATTAATAGAAAGATGTCTTTCCATACTTGGCACATAGTAAATGTTTGCCCCATGGAAGAGATGGTGGTTAAAGATATACATGAATGGCATAGAGATGATAGACGGGCTCCGTCTGAGCTATGTTTCTTGATCCCTTTTTTCATTCTGGTTATTTAGTGATTCTTGGCTAGGAAAGGTGAAGGGCCTTCTTCAAGGCCTTTTAGAATCTTGTAAATTATTCAGCAGAGGATGCTTGAAAATTGCTGTTTCCTGGCATTCCCCTGTTTCCCTAAGTGACAAAGACCTATTATACTGGCAGAATGCCTGGTCCCATTACTGACCCAACAAGCAGGAGAACTAATATTCTCCAATATATGTCTCCTGTGAGGCACTGCAATAGTTCCTTGGGGCTTACACTTTCTCTTCTGTCATATTGCATGCTGCATGGTCATTTATTTTTCTATTTAAACTCTTATGAATTGGGCTGCAAATCAATATTTTTCCAACTAAAGGGTCAAGCCTAATTTTGATCTCAGCTAGTCCAGAGTTAATCTGATTTACACATTGTAACCAAAATCAGAATCTAATGGATAGTGATTTGGTATTTTAAATTGAAGTCTGACTAGTAAAGACTTCTTCTTTTCATGTCCCAGTCACAAACTAGATGTTTTTCCAGAACTGCGCACAAGTGATGGCTCATTCCATTGGTGCAGCAAGATCCTCCTTTGTACAGATCTCCCCAGGAGTTGGCAAACAAGCAGGTCCTCCACAGTGTACACTTCACCGCACTCACATGCATTTGTGCATTCAGTAAAGCACTGAAAACCCTATTAGAGTTATTAACAAGTTAAAACACAAAAGTGCTGGGTGTCCATTACAAAAGGAGTAAAGGAGATATGTTACCACACCAGCAAATCATGCATATGGTTTACTAGTGGAATTACTCCTTTATCCATCTATTATTAGAACATAAGAACAGGCATACTGGGTCAGACCAATGATCCATCTAGCCCATTATCCTATCTTCTGACAGCGGTCAATGCCAGGTGCTTCAGAGGGAATGAACAGAACAGGGCATCCCCTGTTGTCCACTCCCAGCTTCTGGCAGCTAGTGACTCCCAGAGCATGGGGTGCATCCCTGACCATCTTGTCTAATAGCCATTGATGGACCTAGCCTCCATGAACTTATCTAATTCTTTTTTTAACCCGTTTATAGTTTTAGCCTTCACAACATCCCCGGCAATGAATTCCACAGGTTGACTGAGTTGTGTATAGCTGTGCTCCTTTTGTTTGTTTTAAACCTGCTGCCTATTAATTTCATTGGGTGACCCCTAGTTCATGTATTATGTGAAGAGGTAAATAACAGTTCCTTATTCACTTTCTCCATACCATTTATGATTTTATAGACCTCTATTATATCACCTCCCCATCCCGTCGTCTCTTTTCCAAGCTGATCAGTCCCAGTCTTTCTAATCCCCTCTTATGTGGAAGCTGTTCCATACCCCTAATAATTTTTGTTGCCATTCTCTGTACTTTTTCCAATTCTAAAATATTTTTTTGAGATTTGGTGAAGAGCACTGCATGCAGTATTCAAGATATGGGCATACTGTGAATTCACATAGTGGCATTATGATATTTTCTGTCTTTTTATCTATCCCTTCCCTAATGGTTCCTAACATTCTCTTAGCTTTCTTTACTGCTACTGCTGAGTAGATGGTTTTTAGAGAACTATCCACGAGGACTCCAAGATCTCTTTTGTGAGTGGGAACAGATAATTTAGACTCCATCATTTTGTATGTATAGTTGGGATTATGTTTTCCCATGTGCATTACTTTGCATTTATCAACATTGAATTTCATCTGCCATTTTCTGGTCCAGTGACCCAAGTTTTGTGAGATCTCTTTGTAACTCTCCACAGTCTTCTTTGGACTTAATTATCTTGAGTAATTTTGTATTGTCTGCAAATTTTGCCACATCGCTGTTTACCCCTTTTTTGAGATAATTTATGAATATGTTGAACAGCACTGGTCTCAGTACAGATCCCTGGGGGACACCACTATTTACCTCTCTCCATTGTGGAAACTGACAATTTATTCCTACCCTCTTTTCCCTGACTTTTAACCTGTTACTGATCCATGAGAGGACCTTCCCTATTATCCCATGACTGCTTACTTTGCTTAAGAGCCTTTGGTGAGGAACCTTGTCAAGGGCTTTCTGAAAGTCCAAGTACACTATATCCTCTAGATCATCCTTGTCCACAAGTTTGTGGACCCCCTCAAAGAATTCTAGTGGATTGGTGAGACATATTTCCCTTTACAAAAGCTGTGTTGACTCTTTCCCAACAAATCAGGTTCATCTACGTGTCGGATAATTCTGTTTTTACTATCGTTCCAATCAGTTGCCGGTACTGAAGTTGTAAATGCCAGGATCATCTCTCGACCCTTTTTTAAAAAATTGATTTAGTGATAGGTTACATACCACAGTTAGTAGTTCTGCAACTTCATATTAAAGTTCCTTCAGAACTCTTGGGTGAATACCATCTGGTCCTACTGACTTATTACTGTTTTTTTTTTTTAAGGTATCAATTTGTTCCAAAACCTCATGTATTAATACCTCAATCTGGGACAGTTCCTCAGACTTTCCCCTTAAAAAGAATGGCTCAGGTGTGGGAAACTCCAATTATTATTACGATTATCATTCCAAGTTTTTGTAATGTGGCATCTAAGCTAAATAATACAGGGGTATTATTGGGATAACCTGGATTTGTTCAAACAAATTCAGTTAAATATTTCACACACACAAATGCTGGGAAAGATAGAAATAATGGTCCTGATGTATTGTAAGAAGTGACAACTAAGAAGTGTTGTAGAATCTACAAATTATTATTTCTAAAGTCTCATCATGCACTTATATTCCAGCACCAAAATAGCTACAAAGATTTTCCACCTACTAATGCTGTGACCATTCTAAACAATGATATCCACATGCAATCTCCATTGTGATTATTGCTTTGGAAACAATACAGGCTAGATCCTCCACTGCTCTGCAGTTTGTGCAGTCATTTTCTCATGTGCAAAGCGGTTGTAAAGCACCATCATTCTGAGCTGGTGGTATTTTAGACCCACTTTGCACGTACTTTTCTCAAGTGCAAATGAATACAACAAGATGCAGTGCAAGGGAGAATACAGCCCAGCGAATTGAGGGAACATATGACAGGTATGTGAAATGAAGAGTAAAAATGAGAATTTAGAATTTGCTGGGGGGGCGGGGGCGGGTAGGGGCTCCCTTGATCCCCAACCCCCCGGCCCCACTGTCGATCATTTATACTCTCTTTCCCCTTAGTTCGCAACACATGAGGGAGTTCTCTGAATCAAACAGGCAAAAGAAAGTTCCTCTCTCCTCTTTTTCCCTTATGAGAAAGGAGAATCTGGCTGAAAAGAAATAAAGGCAAAGGTGGCCTGTCTTTCAGGCAGGCTTTCAGGATTGAGCTATATGAGCTTGGTCTATCAGAGTCTATTACCCCTTAGTGAGGCCTACCTTCTGTCCCTCCTTTTGGGGCGTACTGCTTTGCTACCAGTCAGCACAGCTTTATGAGCAGTGTGGCCTGTGACTGTCTCCTTCTGACTGCCCTGTCTCTGTTGTCAGCAGCCTCTGAAAGTGGAGTATTCCTGTTCACCACTCCTTCCTGTGGCAGGTTTCCCTTTTTATGCTCTCCCCTCCAGGCAAAGATAAAACAGCATGTCATGAATGACAGGCGTTGAACCATTAAGAAATGCTCATGGCTGTCATTATCGTTATGACAGTCTCTGTAACTTATCCCCCACACCAGGGACAATGGGGGTCATGAAACCTGGATGGCTCCCATTCAAGTGGGAACACCTTGGTACAGTGGGATGGCTGAAGCCTGGGGAAGCCAGTCCAAGTTCCTCTGCAGAGTTTGGAGAGTGGAAAATCCCCAAATGGGAGAACAAAGAAATCAGCTGTTAATTCTGGGCCTTAGAGGCCACGGAGCCTGAGGATATGTCTGTTCTACAGTTAACCCAGATGATTGGCCCAGGTTAGCCTTACTCAGGTGTGAGGATCCCCATAGCAACATCCCACCCACATTACTGTGTCCTCACACTGTTTCTCCATGCACCTGTGTGCACCTGGTGGGATAGTCCATGGTTCCTTGTGCTGAGACTTTCAAGGATTCTTACCCAGTCAGTTGTGTATGGGAGAACTTGTCTGTCCTTTGGGGGTGATTTGTGGGAAGTAATTGGAGGATGATCAGCACTCAAGTGATTTATCACTGCAAAATGGGTAGGTTCTAGCCCAAGTTCAAAGCGTAGCTCGAGTTCTAACCCACATCCTCAGGAACATAGGTCAAAAGTTTTTCTGTGTGGCTGGTAAGGGGGTTTGGGCTGAAACCCGGGTAAGAGCCCACTTTAACTGAGCAGTGAAGACATACCGTGAGAGGGAACTCAGAGGGGACTCATTGACAGGAAGCCTGGGCAGGAGAGAGGCAGAGAGTTGCCAAGCTTATGTAGAAGGGAGGATTGTTAACCTTTTAACTATTTGACCAGCTGAGGAAGAAGGAAACTGGCTGCACAGGAGAGAGAGAGAGACTAGTGATTTGGAAGGGAAGCCAGAGAGAGAGATCCTGGACATCTCAGAGGAATCTGACCTAAGCCCAAATAAAGTTCAAGAATGGTGAGGAAACTGAAGCAGGGAAATAGGTATAGGTGTTTTTTATTGTTTTATCTACATCTGTATATTTTTGTGCTAGCTAAAGTAAAGAGTGATTAAGTTTACAAAACTTTATACGACCTCTGTGTCCATTTGCTTCACTAATATGTGTCTCTGAAAAGAGAACTGTAAACCTAGAGTTCCCACAAGATTGGAGCTCTGATAAAGAGTGTGCTCAAGCCATTGGAAAGTCTGGGAGGATCAGCACTGGTCCTGGGGACCTCAGGCCACAGCGCCACATTCCCATGAAGAGGTAACAGACAGTGTTCCTGTGCACAGGAAATGTGCCAGAAAGGCCCAGGGGAGAGACAGGCCTGCAGCCTACTCAGACTAAGTGCTCACGGGCACAGTGTGTGAGTCCCAGAGACAGCACTCTGCTGAGTGTCCAGCCTTCATGATTTAGAGCATAAACTGATAGGCTTAGTAAAAAAATTTCCCTGGGGGGGCAAGTTATTCCATAACTGCCCACTGCAGGGGGTTTTTTGCACCTTCGTCTGAAATATCTGGTACTCATTGCTGTCAGAGAGAGGCTACTGAACTAGATGGACCACTTGTCTGATCTGTTACGGCAAGTCCTGTGTTAATTTTGACAGATCTGCTCCTTTTCAGTTATTTTACATAGGTACAAAAATGAAATTACAGTATCTGACCATCCTTATTCATTATCTCCCCCTTGGCAGCCATCTTGTGGGGGATAAGCATTAGCTGTACAAGCTGGTACTTGTTTTACATATAGTCCTGGCAGGTATTCTGGAACTTGAAGAGCAATCTCCTTTCAAAGGAATCAATACATTAGTGATACAGTATACCAAATTGACCTTATATATTAACTAGTAACTATTGTGACCCAGTAGTTAGAAACACTTAAGGGAGGGTAAAAAAAATGATGCTCTTGTTTGCTACATTAATATAATAAAAGTCAAATAAGAAAGTATCACCTGTTTGAGAAAATCTCCGTTTAATAAGACAAGAAATGTTATCCAGCCATTCTCTCTGGTCCTGTTCTGATTTTTGAATTAGAACTCAGTTGGTGCTGTAGATATAATTATTCTATTACATAATCTCATTATGACTAAAGCTGTTGCTGAGATTTTCTGCCATTAAATGAAATATTCTATTGTGAGTAATCACTTAAAGCAATACTTTGTGGGTAGCATCTTGCAGTTGGAATATTGTAAATATGCCAATGTTTGTAGTTTCTGACATATGTATGAGAACTTCATATATTTACAGGAAGGGGCTTTGAATTTCCTGGCCAAAATATACTTGCTTTGCATAGATTTGGAGGATAAATTTACTCTATTGTGTTGAGCTGAATATGCTTTTGGCATTCTTAATTTAACTCTCGGGGATTGTTTCCAGGAAAATGTTGATGTAAAAGCAGAACTATGTGGCAACCCAAAAGAATTAGCTGGAGAACATGTTAGAAGAGATACAGAAATGACACCTTGCCCTATCAAAAGGAATTAGAGAAGCAGCAAGGACTAATAAACTGAGTTTGAGATAGGAGCCAGAAAATCCTGATTTCCAGTCCCATCTCTGCCATTGACTCACTGTGTAGCCTTGGATAAGCCACATAAATTCTCCATTTCCATGTTCCTATCTGTAGGCATACCTACCTCACAGGAGTATTGCAAGGATTAAAATAAGAATGTTTGTAAAGTATTATACAGGTGCTAAGCATTAGTACTGTGTACGTGTATAACTTAAGGAGTGTGCAAGCTTTTCCAAAAAAGGCTTAAATTCATTTTCCTGTTTAGGACATAGGCTCATGATTCGATAGTGCCTCCAAAATGTGTTATGTGCTGTATTCCCCCAATAGTGACCTGTGTAGATCTGCTGCATGGCACCTTTCAAACAAGGGGCATTTAGTACTTTAAGCCCCAATCCAACAATGGGGTGTTTTCAGGTTTCTCCATGCAGAGCCTCATTGACTCTAATAGAGCTCCCAAGCAGACACAGGGGTCTGCTTACATGGATCTCCTTGCAGCAGCTGGGCCTTAGTTTGTTTGCCAGTTGTTGGTCTGACAGCCCATAGATTTTAAATAATGTATCAGTAGCAATCTAGGTTTAAATTGTGGGCAGGCATGAATGCATCTGGCTCAAGAAGCACTGGGGGCTTAATCTAAAGACCATTGGAAAGACTCCCATGACTTTCAGTGGACTTTGGATCATACTCTAGCTGAGTACAGGGCCTTCAGTCTGGCCAAGGAATAGCTGTGCAGATCCCCTAACCTTTGGCTTCAGGCTGAAGAGAAAATTCTGTCCACTCCAAATCCTTTTGCAAAGCCTGTTTACTTGGACTTTATGGAGAGGACAAGAATTTGAATGAGTCTGAACTACCCCATTTATCTCAATGGGATATCAACTCAGATGCCAACCTAAGAATGACCATTTAAATATCAATTTTTATTTCTCTGCTGATTATTTCAATAGAGGCATCCAGCATATGTGGAGTGTTTTCACTGTGGTTGAAGCTATCTGAAACAGCATTGAGAGATGTAAATAACTGGAAGCTCTGTTGGATAGTTGATTTAGGTTAGTTCTTTGTATAAGAGTCTGAAATGGAAGAGAAAAGATCTAGGTGACTGGAAATTCCTTGGGAGGAAATCCTTAGTGAAGAACAAAAGATTTCATGGAAGTGGGGAAGGATTTTTTTGTTTTGGAAGACAAGAGTAATCTATTTGTCTAAATATTTATATTCCCCTGCCCCTTTTCATAGTATTTAAGTTATATAGATTTTTAGAATAGTTATTATAGAACCCTGATGGCTTCATCTATATTCCAGTCTATAAGACTATTCCATGAGGGGTGGATCCATTGTTTGCGATGACATCTACCTATCACAATCTAGGTCTTTAGACCACATCCAACACCTGAGTGCCTCATGGACTTTCTCCCATTGTCTTGAATGCTTCTTGCCAGATTGGTCCAAACTCAGCTAGAATAGATGGTGCACTTCCTCTCCCTAACTCTGCTGTTCCTTAGGCAGCTGGTACTATCCCAGATGTCCTCCATCTTTCCTGCAAAGTAGGAAATTTTCATAGCTGGTGACATTTGTTTCTGGGACCAGACAATCCAGGCAAATTAGCCCACCTAATATTCAGAACAGTTTCACTGATTGCAACTTCAGATTCTCTTGAAAGAAGAGAAGTAAGTGTTCAGTCTAGCTGCAAGACACAAATGCCTGTGCTAGAATTTGTATTTGCCTTTTTAGGCTTTCTTAGACAGGAATTTTTAACATACTTTTACTGGAGTGCCAGATCTCTTATCTTGCGTTTATTCTTGTTACTCTAGTTGCTACTGGTTTTAGCTTGTACACAGGAAACTGCAGTGCCAATCAATTTAGTTCCCAAGGTGACAGGAAACCCTATTTGGTCGGATGTTGATTGTGCTTGTCTTTACTGCTCCACCCATCACATTTTCTTCCTTTTTGGCTGAAGTTAAGAGGAATTAATCATTGGCCACCATCTGGCAGACAGTTTTGGTGGTTTGTCAGTTAATTGTCCAGCTGACCTGTTAAAAAGTAATAAGTAGTATTTATAACAAACTGAGGGGAAGTATCAGTGATAGGACTAAAACCTTTCTAGAGGCCTAGAATCATGCACTGATTTCTGACAGAATGGGTGATATCGGTAATTATGAGTAATCTATAGTCTTGTCTACAGGAGAGAAATTTGGCTTTCTAATCACTGTTTGGTTCCAGTAGCATGCCTGCAACACATTTCACACTCACAGAGGAAAGTGATTTTGGTGGGACACAGGTGTTCCTTTGGAAAAGACTTGCTTCCAGAAAGGCTAACCACTGTGTGATCCTCCACCATGCAATTCTCCACTGGTGCAGCACCAGTGCTAATGGGATCGCTGACATAACAGCTCCAAATATGCCTATAGTGCTCCCATTACAATTCCACAGAGTGTACTGGTCACTATTTAGATGTTCTATTAGCTTTACTTATACACCACTACACTGCATGGGGGTCAAGCTGACAAAGCCACTTATCTATACAAATGCAAACACCACAGAGCTCAGCTGCATGCTATCCAGCAATCATTTTTTTCAGAAATGACTTCAAGTTTGTCTTGCTTATATGGATAGCATGTCTCAGGCTGAGCCTCCTATGGGTGTGCTGCCAACTGGCCAGAGGTCATTGTGTGGGCACTGCTGGCCATCTGGGAAGATGAGAAGATCCAGGACCAGCTGAACTTGGTCATTCAGAACATTTTTTGTCTACAAATGTGTGTCCAAGTGCCTATTCAGAATAGGCATCACTTGAAGCAACAAGCAATATCTTGGAAAGCAAAGACCATAAATTCTAGTATAACAAATCCTGGAGCAATAACAGTAAATCTAGCTCAGGGCGGAATGTCACTCTCTGAGAAATTGGACCAAATCCACTGACCTTGCTTTTCCATGCATCCTGATATGCAACTGGGTAACATGGAGCCTCCCTGAAATGGACTGGTGAGGGACAAAGAGAATGACAAGAACTCCAGCTTCATCAACTGGGCAGGCCACAAGATTGAAGAGTAGGATTAGGGTGATCCCAAAATGCTGTGAGGATCTCTTTACTGTGTCCCAAGAATCAGAACCAGCAACTGAGCAGGTTCAGGAGGAGGAAGAATCTGTGATTGAGGGGGCTTCCATATTCGGTACATAGCTTTTTGTTGTACTGTTTACTAATGGGGTCAGATTTTTGCAGGCCTGTGGAAGGGTTTTCCAGATTCTTATGAATGCTGCCATTAGTGCGTGTAGAAAGGCAGATATAGCTTTGCAATAGAACAGAGATGTCCATCATCTAGCTATTATCTTTGGAAAATCATGGGAGACGGGAGAGATTCCAGAAGACTGGAAAAGGGCAAATATAGTGACCATCTACAAAAAGGGAAATAAAAACAACCCAGGAAACTACAGACCAGTTAGTTTAACTTCTGTGCCAGGGAAGATAATGGAGCAAGTAATTAAGGAAATCATCTGCAAACACTTGGAAGGTGGTAAGGTGATAGGGAACAGCCAGCATGGATTTGTAAAGAACAAATCATGTCAAACCAATCTGATAGCTTTCTTCGATAGGATAACGAGTCTTGTGGATAAGGGAGAAGCTGTGGATGTGGTATACCTAGACTTTAGTAAGGCATTTGATACGGTCTCGCATGATATTCTTATCGATAAACTAGGCAAATACAATTTAGATGGGGCTACTATAAGGTGGGTGCATAACTGGCTGGATAACCGTACTCAGAGAGTTGTTATTAATGGTTCCCAATCCTGCTGGAAAGGCATAACGAGTGGGGTTCCGCAGGGGTCTGTTTTGGGACCGGCTCTGTTCAATATCTTCATTAACGACTTAGATATTGGCATAGAAAGTACGCTTATTAAGTTTGCGGATGATACCAAACTGGGAGGGATTGCAACTGCTTTGGAGGACAGGGTCATAATTCAAAATGATCTGGAAAATTGGAGAAATGGTCTGAGTTAAACAGGATGAAGTTTAACAAAGACAAATGCAAAGTGCTCCACTTAGGAAGAAAAAATCAGTTTCACACATACAGAATGGGAAGAGACTGTCTAGGAAGGAGTACGGCAGAAAGGGATCTAGGGGTTATAGTGGACCACAAGCTAAATATGAGTCAACAGTGTGATGCTGTTGCAAAAAAAGCAAACATGATTCTGGGATGTATTAACAGGTGTGTTGTGAGCAAGACATGAGAAGTCATTCTTCCGCTCTACTCTGCTCTGGTTAGGCCTCAGCTGGAGTATTGTGTCCAGTTTTGGGCACCGCATTTCAAGAAAGATGTGGAGAAATTGGAAAGGGTCCAGAGAAGAGCAACAAGAATGATTAAAGGTCTTGAGAACATGACCTATGAAGGAAGACTGAAAGAATTGGGTTTGGTTAGTTTGGAAAAGAGAAGACTGAGGGGGACATGATAGCAGTTTTCAGGTATCTAAAAGGGTGTCATAAGGAGGAGGGAGAAAACTTGTTCACCTTAGCCTCTAAGGATAGAACAAGAAGCAATGGGCTTAAACTGCAGCAAGGGAGGTCTAGGTTGGACATTAGGAAAAAGTTCCTAACTGTCAGGGTGGTTAAACACTGGAATAAATTGCCTAGGGAGGTTGTGGAATCTCCATCTCTGGAGATATTTAAGAGTAGGTTAGATAAATGTCTATCAGGGATGGTCTAGACAGTATTTGGTCCTGCCATGCGGGCAGGGGACTGGACTCGATGACCTCTCGAGGTCCCTTCCAGTCCTAGAATCTATGAATCATTCCTCCTACACTGGTGTTCCACCCCACACTGCCTCCACCATTCCTCCTTCCCAAACACTTCGGCAGCCTAAGCCGCCGCTGCCCAGTTCCTCCTCAATCTGTCCAGTTCAGTTTCTGTTAATTCCCTGTTCTCACCATCCCACTTAGACCCAACCTTTGGCTGAAAGGGCCACAACTCCTGGTAAAAGTGGAAGAGCCCACCCCAGCAAGCAGAGCTGCTGGCTGAGCCAGGCCTCGTGGCCAAACACAAAATGGCAGGCAAGCAAAGAAAATAAAAAATCAAAGTACCACAGAAACTGCTATGTAAAATGTCTACAAATCAGATCATTTTATTGCAAGAAACACGTATTGGACAATATAGACAAAGTATTTTACATTACGTTGTATCTGCCAGCCAAGATGCTAGCCTAAGGCACCAGTAGCGTAGCTAGGAGGGTTCAGGTGAAGCGGCCGCTTCCCCTGACCACATTCCCCAAAAGTGGCGCCTTTTTAATTTTCATACTTACTCGGCGCCACTTCTGGGTCCTTCCGCTGTCTCCTCCCTCTTGCTACTCACTTCATCAACAACAAAAGAAGTCTCCTCCTCCGACTGGAACTCGTCCATCTTTCCTCCGGCTCGGACCGCAGCCGCTCACGCCTCCAACCTGTAGCAAACGCCCCATCCCCGTCCCCTGATAACTCCTCCGCCATTATCAGGGGACGGGGATGGGGCGTTTGCTACAGGCTGGCGGCGTGAGCGGCTGCGGTCCAAGCCGGAGGAAAGATGGACGAGTTCCAGTCGGGGGAGGAGACTTCTTTTGTTGTTGATGAAGTGAGTAGCAACAGCAGCGGTGCACTGACCCCCTGCCCACCTGGGCACCCCCCCTCCTCCTCGGCTGCTTCCGGGTTTTTATTTTATTTTTTTCGCAGGCTGGCCTGCTGGCTCCCGCCTCCCGGCGCTCCGGGCAGCCGGCGGAACGGGGCCGCGGGCTGGCTCCCGCCGCTCCAGGTGGCCGCAAACGGGGCCGCGAGCTGGCCTGCTGGCTCCCGGCGCTCCGGGCGGCTGGTGGAACGGGGCCGCGGGCTCCCGGCGCTCCGGCCGGGACTCTGGCCCTGAGAGCGTGGCCGGGGGTCTCGGTGCCCCGGACAGCGCTTCGGATGGGGAAGCGGGGCGGCCCTGTGCATGCGCCGCTCCGTCTTTCGGCGGCATGTCGGCGCATGCACAGGGCCGCCAAAATGCCACCAAAGGACCGGTGCCTTTTTTCTCCGCCGCTCCTCCTCGGCTGCAGCCCTGGCTACACCACTGTAAGGCACCCAAGCTGTGTGCTTCTCTATCTAACTGAAATCACAATTAATTCTGTCATTGTATTTAATATGTAAAAACAGTCATAGCCATAAAATGCTAGTGAAGAGGCAGAGACCATGAGAGTATGGTGAATAATTACATTGCCTGTCATCAAGCAACACAAGGTGGGTGAGTGTGACATTACCCATGGTACAATCTGACTGTTGAACAGCCATGTCCCCTCAGTTCTCCAACCTGAGGTGCTTTTTATACTGCTTCGCTGTAAATTACACGACTCTTGGTCTCCTCACACATAGCCTCCGGCATGTAAGTTACACCCAATTATATTGTATGAGTGCTATAGCCAGCCACTCATGAATTACACTGCAGAGCAACACCAGCAAATTCCCAGTCCCAGACTTGCCCCCAGAAATGTACATCTTGTACAACCCAGCTCTCCCCTGGATAATACAAGCTCATATAAAGCCCGTCATTTTATTAATAGAAAATGATATGCACAAATCCTGTTATTCCACATGGAGTTTCCCAAACACTTCAATCCAAACACGCAGATAAAACAATAAAACAAATTTATTAACTATAATACCATTTTAAGTGACTTCAAATAATGATGCATAAAAGTCAGAATTGGTTACAAGAAAATAAAAGTAAAACACAATTAATACCTAACTTAACAAGCTAAGTGAATTCAAAGCAAAAGTCTCTCTCACCACATTTCAGCTGAATTCCTTTCAGTCAAGATTGTTCCCCCGGTCCAAAGCTGTTTCCTTTGTTCTTCAGGTGTTGTGGATGCTGTGGGTAGAGAGAAAGGGAGGACTATTTTGGGGCAAATCTCCTTTCTCCTCTTTATAGCTCTTTCTCTTCTTTGAGAATAATCTCCAGCTGAAGTTCAGGAGACAGAAAGTCTGTTTAGATGGGAACCCCCAGCTGTTTCTTTTTTCAATATGTATATTTTCACCCACAGCTTCTTTCCTGTCAAAGAATGGCCACTTACCCAGGTGATAGTCCATTTGATTTTGCTGACACCTGGCTGAGGTGTTTGTTAGCCTTTTGTTTCTGGGGAACTGGTTTGTGGCTGCTTCCCCCCAGACTTTGAACATGTCTAGCAATACCATACAGAGGAATCCTATAACTTTACATGCAACATTGCCACACATATTTTACCAGGACAATAATGATCAGCAAATTATGAGTTTTCAAATGATACCTCACAAGGGCATACTTTGTACAAAATTTATCATAGTCCTGTAAAAGGGATGAATATAGGGGTAAAGACTGTCACAGTGAGGTAATATATTTTATTGAACCAACTTCTGTTGGTGAGAGAGACGCGCTTTCAAGCCACACAGAGCTCTTCTTCAGGTCTCAAGAAGAGCTCTGTGTGGCTTGAAAGCGCGTCTCTCTCACCAACAGACTTTGGTTCAATAAAAGGTGTTACCTAAGCCTAATATCCTGGGACCGACACGGCTACAACTACATTGCCTACATCAAACAAAACCTACATTTTTAGAAATCCAGTGGAGATACTAATTCATAGACCTCATTAAATAATGGAAGAACAATTTCATGAAAAAAAAATCATGGAGTAATGCATACTTCCCACCTCCCAGAGAAGCACACAGTGCCTCTGTATTTAAGGAGTTGGTCCTCTAACAGCAGCTATAAAAATTACTCTAGTGGAAACTCATCATCCTTTCTCCTTATTCTGAAAAATTACCTCTATTTTTTTTTAAACAAAGGGATGTTTCCAAGGTTTCTGTCTACCTACTGTAAATAACTTTTGTTATTAGCTCAGTTGCACTAACCACCAACACCCTCTATGTACCTCTCCGTTAACTGATCCCAGTCTTATAATAATCAGCAACCCCACAGATCCTTATTATTAAAAGTTGTGTGTTAATTCCAGTTGTGTGTCTTTGACATCTCTAGCCCAGGAGAAAACACTTTGCAAAAGACATTGGAGTTCAAATCTGAAGTGAAGTTGTTACTTTTATTGCATTCCTTGGCATGCCAAGGGTTGGAGATTTCTATGGTTAACTTTTGCATGTCTTTTTCCATGTAGTGCCTACTGTAGCACTGTGTATGTTCCTGAGCAGACATAGGGGCAAGTGGTTGTGATCCCCAGAGGTAGACTGGCTAACAAACTTATATTCTGGGAAAGAAAAGCAGGAAAATGCACGGGACATGTGCAGAACATGAATAACTACTCAAATAAACCTTACTGGTTCAAGGAGCAGAAAATGAGGCCTGATTCTGGAAGACAGGACAAGTTCAGGAAGAAGGAAAGAGATGAATCCAGGTCAATTTCTGGATTGAGAAGAAAATGAGAACAGAGGACAGATGGCACCAATGTGAAATCAATAAGCATATACTGGCACAAGAAAAGATGACTACACAGCCGACCCAACAACTAGCCCTCACACTAGAAACCCCATGCAACACCATAAATTAGGACTATGCTTCTTACTGGACTGCCTCCTAACTCTTTAGCTCCCTCTCAGACCTAGGGAGCTATCCCAGGAACTGTGGGATAAGTACTCAGAGGGCAGTATTACTGCAACTGCCTAGTACAGCCTACGTGTGACCACAAGGCAAACTGTACCCACAAAATTATGGTTAGCATGGACACATTGCTGCATTGGTACTTACACCTTAGCTATCCTGTTGGTCCAGTTACCAGTTGTTAAAGTCTCTTGTGTACACAGCCAGTGTGTGTGGAAAGCTTCCACCTGTTTAACATTCCTGGCAAGAAGATCTGCCTGTTTTCTAATCTTAAATAATACTAATTAGTATTTATATAGACCCTTGTGTCTGAAAATCCCAAAGTGTTTCAAAACACAGTGAAGTAGGTATAGTAAGTGAATTTGGTCACTGAGGACTTCAAGTTTGATCTTCTGCAGAATATAAGGATTTAAAATCTCTGATCTGAATCAGTTTTCTTACTGGTTAGATTCAAAATCAGAAGGAGCCAATGCAAGCTGTTGGGCCAACTCACTGAGCTACGCATCAAATAAATCTCCCAACAGCAGCAGAATTTCAGTCCCTTCCTCCAGGGATGGGTTTATTTCTCAAAACCAAAACAGTCCATCACAAATCAAAACAGATTAGCCAGCTCCTGCTTCCTGGCCCCTCCTAAAACCTCTTCCTCATAAGGCTTCTGCCTTTGCCCACACATCTCCAGTCAGTCTTCTGCGTAACCTGGAGCAACCCTATGCAGATCCTTCCCTCACCCTGGGTCCCCTGCAGGAGTTTTCCTGCACCCTATAGATGACTTCTCCTACTTATGTCGCCTGCTGGCCTTTTTTCTGAGGACCAAGTGGCCTGAAGGCTGTCACCTGATCCTTGACCTCAGTCCCATCACCTGACAGGCAATTAGTGGCAATTAGTCACAAGTAGAACTAAGCCTAGATTCCTTAAAGGGCCAGCTCTCCATTTGATAACACAATACAGGGTAGCATTGGCAGCAACTGTGCAGATTCTGTGATTTGTTGTGGTTGTCTTTGCTGTTCAGAATATTTTGGGTTTTAGCCTTATATTTTCAGTTAATCTGTAAACATCTGTTCCTTTCTCTCCTGTCCAGTTGTAGTGAATTTTGTATCTGTTGTCAGTGCCTTTGTGATGTAATGGTTGTGCAAGTTCAATAAAAGACATCAAACCTATCACTTGGAAGGCAGCTAATTAATCAAAGATAGAGCTAACCCTGCCTCCCTTAAAAGGTAATCCTACCCTGTGACAACCTATTTCCCAGCTCTAGTTTTGATGGGGTCAAAATCTTGTGAGAATGGCTCGTCTCATGAAATTCCATTCTGATACGGCAGCTGATTTTTCATAATTTCACCATGTGGGGCCAAATTCAACAAGGACAGTTTGTATGATTTTTGATGCCATCAAAGCCAAAGCTAAACTCTAGCCCTGATTTGGCTTTGAACCTGAACCAAACTTGAACACCACTTCCTTAGCCAATTTGTAATTATTTCCATTTTATATCTGGGGAATCCCATGAAGTGGTTAAGTGGCTAGCCCAAGATGACACAGAAGTCATTGTCAAGGCTGGGTACAGAACCTAGGTCTCCGGATTCTGTGCATTACCACTAGACCATGCTATGTCTAAGAACAATAAAGCGAGGTGAACGTTAAATGTCTCTCTGCTGTTAGAGTACACTGACTGGGATCATCTCTGAGAAGCTGTACATTTTGTTAATATTATATAGTTACATTTTCTCCCCAGGACACGGAATGTCTTTATTTGTCTTAAGCAATACATTGTTGGGGCTTAATAAATAGTAATAGTATTAATAATTAATTAGTGGTAGTTTTAATGTTATCATATTAACCCTCAGGATAACACCACAACTTGACATCAGGGGCAAAACAGGAGAAAAATCTTAAACAACTTAAAATGGCCCCTAAACATGTGGCTAGCCATCAAAAGGACAAGTATTGTATATAATTTCCACACCCCAAAATGTCATTAACTTTAAAATTTCTCAGGTGAACTTCCTCACAGGAATGCTGTCTGGCCAATGACAGCTCTTGAGAGAGCTGCGCAGCCAATGGGAGATTATGGTGCTGTCTGGCATTGGCTGAGGGGACGCACCTCCACAGGGTTGGAGCTCTCTATTCCCATAGCTCCCCTGACATCAGTGGGTATGGAGGCTGCATCTCCTACCTCCACTAAGACCCCACAAACCCCTCCTGCATTTGTAACAAACAGATCATTTCCTGGGCTTTATGTTCCTCTCCCCGGGACTTGGCAGTGGGACACAACAATGTAACCTTAGGGACGTAGGAAAAAAGAACACAAGCAGAGCTACACTACTTCAAACAAGGGCTAATAAACATATGATGTTGTCATAGTCTCCTCTCACTGTAGACTTATGCATCCCTATTGACTTCAGATGATTTGTACAGGTAACTGAGAGCAGAATTGGGCCCACTGGACACATATTGCTGAACAGAACTGAAGTAAACCGTGGCTGGATAAACAGAGGATTTAACGATCCTGTGAAAAAACAAAAAGCTGGGTTTGAAATTATCCCCCAAATGACTCTCCAGTCTACATGCATTTCATTTGAGTTGTGCCGATAGGTTGGAACTGCATAGCATTTTCTGTTACATTAGCAGCATTGTGTTGTCATCACCTCTTTCTGCAATACTTATTGAAGTTAGCTTGCAGCGCTAGCTGCAGCATGGAGCCTTACATTTTGATGGGACTTTGTGTGAGGGTGAGGGACTGCTTTTTATTTTGTTTGCCTTTTGGAATTAGCTTTTTCTCCCCCACACAATATGTTTGTTTGTTTACTGGAAATTTAGAATAACACACCTTTGGAAAGACCCCATTCCTGCCATTTCTCTTATCTGTACCTTCCTGTAATTGAGTAATTTATTTAAGCTTCTTAATGTTGATCGTATTGTTACTAAAGTAAGTAAAATGAACCTTCTTTGTTGTGATTATTCCAGTCTAAGATATCCATAAAACATGAAAAGAAGTTTGTACCAAGTAGTTAAGAGAGAGTGCCAGGGACAGGCAGAGCACAATAAAGCTTCAGCCTATCCCATGCTCCCAGCTCAGGGGTCAACCAGAAGTGCAGTCCCTCAGTGAGACTTTGGAGCCTAAGTGTCCAAGTCACTTTTGAAAAGGGGACTTAGACGGCTCAGTCTTAGTAACTTGCAACACTGAATGGAGTAACGCCTCAATACCTTTACAAATCAGAGATGACTATAGATGGTCTATAGATGATACAGCTTTTTTAAACAATGGCGTGGGTTTGAAGGCTCAATATTTTTCAGGAACCACTATCATTCAGTAATTTGTTCAAAGGGCACTAACAATTCATTTGTCTGTGTTTAGAAACCCTCTGTGTGACACTTGCAGTTGTTTAAAGATATGAAGACCAAGTCAAATAAACAAGGAAGGAATGTGCTTTTTTATTATCTTAAGGTTGACGGGGTGTTGTAAGCACCTCCTTTCAAGATCTTCCTTCCTGTCTTTCCCTAATGGCAATCCTACCAGGAAAGAACTCATTATACTGATTATTCTTCAAGCAACAATAAAATATAATTTTCTCTTACTAATACTGTATGCATAGCATTAGCTGCCCAATTAAATAAACAGTGCTTCTGACAGTGCTTTTTTCAAGTCTACTGGATCTGGTTGAACTTCTAAGGGATATCAGTGCATGACTAGGTAATAGTTCTTTGCTTGGATTGGAAGGATATAGATTCTACGCTACAGCTGAGCAATATGGGCATGTCCAATTATAAATTCCTAGTGCCGTTTGAAAGTAGAGATTGTGATTTAAGGTGTTGTCCTTTAGCTAAGGCATTAACGTTAAATAATGGAAGCCAGATTTGTCTCTGGTGTAACTTCAATGACATAAAGACTCATTTCTGCTGGGATGCCTTCAAGAAAGCAGCTGTTTTGTACAGAAGTCTGGATAGCTTATAACATTTACACCTCTACCCCGATATAACGCTGTCCTCGGGAGCCAAAAAATCTTACCGCGTTATAGGTGAAACCGCGTTCTATCGAACTTGCTTTGATCCGCCGGAGTGAGCAGCCCCGCCCCCCGGAGCGCTGCTTTACCGCGTTCTATCCGAATTCGTGTTATATTGGGTTGCGTTATATCGGGGTAGAAGTGTATTTGTTTACTTTAGAGCAGATTGAAAACTGGTTTTCTATGGAAAATTGGGTTTTCATTTAAATAACTTTTTTCATTAAAAGTGTGCGCTTTCCATGGAAAATTTGGACTTTTCATTGAAAAGCCAATACTCAAAAACTGTAAAATTTCAATTCAGCAATGCTGCTGTGGTGCCTCATGGGAGTTGTAGGTCAGGTTGTTCATGGCTCAGTTTATGCCCCCATTGTCTCCTATGGCTTCCATTCCCCCAGCTGGACTACATCTCCTTTTATGAACTGCACCCCGGAACTACCATGATGCCCGATAATGCTCAGCAAGAGAGGAGTGGGTGGTGCATCGTGGGAGATGTAGTCTGCCTTGAGAGACAAGTCCACAGAAAAGGACAAGGCATGAAGCACCTGAACTACAACTCCTCTGAGGCACTACAGTGGCATTTCCTAATCAAAAGCTTTTGGGGTTTGATTTTTCATGAAAAAAAAAATCTATGAAAAATTTAGATGAAACTGAAATTTTCCATTTTCAGCTAAAATTTTCTGCAGGGAGGAGGGCGGGCAGAAATATTTTTGCAACCAGCTATTGTTCATTAAAAATATTATTTGCTTATTATAGCTTATCTATATAGACCACATGATCTTATTGCTATCCTCCCCTTCCCCTACCTTCACCCTCCTCTTTATTATATTCATTGCATCTTGTTTCAAATTAGATTTGTAAGCTCTTTGGAGCAAGGACTCTGTCCTTTTGTGTGTTTATGCAATGGGTCTTCTAATCTTCAGGTGAATGCTACTGCAATACAAATACTAATAATAATTAATAATACACTTGACTGTTTGCACTTAGTATCTCATTGTCTGAAGCAAATTAACCATAAATTAATAAACACTGATGCAGCACTTTGAAACACCACCAAATAAATAAGTGCAAAGAATTATGATCTTGGTTTTAACTCTGAATATTGCAACAAGCTTTCATCCATACTGAAACACCATATATAGGCATAAATAGCAATTAGATCTTTGGGTACTATTAAAATTTCATCTCCGAGTGAGGTTTGCATAATAAAATGCAATTTGATTGTAGAAATAATCTGCAGGAAAAGATGGGAGACTGTCTAAGCTTTGCATTTTGAAAAGTCAGTTCCCGTAGCTGTACAGTGCAGCCTTATCGAGAGCAGAACAGGAATGAATTGGCAGTACATTAGAAAGCATGATTGATTAAAAGAGGGAAAGCTGAAACTACTCTCATGTCAGCTGTTTTCCTCCACAGGATATTGAGTGATTCCTGTCCTAACCTGATACTGATTGCTTAAAACTTGGTCCAGAAATACTTGTCAAAACTGTTTCCTTAGTTCGTTTTGACATGCGGAGGTTGGAGTACATTTTGAAATGGTTTGGAGTGTGGACTTTAGTGCTGGAGTTATTGGCCTGCTGTCACTCATGCCACTGGAAGCAAGAACAGGCCCTGTGGTTGGTACATAGGATGTATTTACTGAAGACTCATTTGACACTTACACCTTGAGGTACTGGTTAGTTTCTACAGACTAAGTAGGAGCTGCTGGGGGTTGGGGGGGGGGGGGGCTGCCGTGGGAGGCCTGAGGGTTTCTAGTCATTAGGAAGTTGAGGTGTGTTGGAAGTCTTGCCTAGAATGAGTCACACATCTCCTCTTCTGGGATCCCACTTCTCCTTTTGGTATGGGCACGGCCTCCTCTTGTTGCTACTTCCTGACCCCTTCCTCAAGCTGGGAGGCAGGAAGCATAAACTATTCCGGCAAAAGATGAAAAAGAACCAGTAATGGAAAACTAGGAGGTGGGAGGAGCTTCATCTGATAGAGGGAGCAGAAATAGGAACAGCAGAATTACTGTGAGGAGGAACAAAAGTGGAATATACTCATCTCCAGTGCCTCAGTTCAGAACACGTATAGCCCTTCAGGGATTCCCAGGGTTATAGATTAGCTCCAACACCCCCACCCTGCACTGTAAATAGGGCCCCATGATTAATGAGATTATGCTATCACACAAATGGCTACTACATAATTCATCTCCACTGGTGTTGACTCTGGAGCATAACTACACTATAAATATCAACGTCATTAATTACTTCACTCCTCAAGTCAGAAACATCAAGCTGATAACTGTTTGTCTTTCTTAGAAGATCCACAGGAGAGGTGTGAACCTGTGCCTGGAAGGGGGCTTTGGGGAATGAGATTGGGGGGACAAAAAGGTAAAGACAGTCCCACTGTTTTTCATGTTAGGAGCTCAATATGTAAAACTTTGTGTTTAAAGCAGCTTTGGTGTGCAAGGAGATGGGAAGGTCGGGCAGGTAGATGGATCTCTGACCATATACAGCCTATTCCCCACACCACAGTGCTGAAAAGAGGCCTCTCTTTGGTCTCTCCATGGTCCCCTGGTCTTTATGGATTTAAATGGGAATGAAGCAGGGACAGATCAATGGAGCAGTACAGGCGCTGAGTAGAATAGGTCATTGGGGTACAGTGCCATATAACTCTGAAGTCTTTTCTTATTAGGTCTGATGTGCAACGTAGCACATAGGATCTTGATTAAAAGGTAAATCATTCATTTAACAGCCATATATACTTCTGTACCTTCAAACCTACTCTTATGCAACTGTTTATTACTACCAATTACTGACATAAAAATGCTGAATCTTGAAATTAGCATCTTTCTTTTTAGACCCATGAGTCAGTCAGGACTGCTTACAATGACTGACCTAAAACTGACGGAAACCAGCTTGCTCACAAATCAGGACACCTGAGTTCTGTTCCTGTTTCTGCTATGGACTCACTGTGTGGTTTTTAGGCACACTGCGTGTGGCCTCTGATTTTTGGGTGCTTCAGTGTCAGGATGGCCAACTCCAAACAATTTAGGCCCGTTTTTCAAAAAATGCTGAGCACCCACAATTCTAAATGCAAGTCACAGCAGCGGAAACACCAGTGAAAATGAAGCCCAAAATGTCTTAAGTTGGGGACACAGAATTTAGGCAACCAAACTCAGAGGTCTTTTTGAAAGGCTTTCATCTCTGTGTGCCTCAGCTATAAAAATTAAGGTCAATGATGTGTTGTAAAGTGTTTTGAGATCCAAGGATGAAAAACACTATATAAAATGAATGCTAAGCATTATTTTTTTAATTATTATCACAGGGGTTTTATTCGTGATTTCCTCAGATTTATTCTGGTGATCTTGAATAAGAGGAGGCTTATATTAATGTGTGTTGCATATTATCAGGGTGTGTTTTTTCTGACCTATCGAGTATTGTCTAATAGCATATCTGAAAAATAAAAATCAATAGCTATGTTCTTAAAACAGAAAATGTGGACCTGTGAAAGAAATGAATCTACATCATTTCAGACTTGTTGTTGTCCTTCATTCTGAGGCTTTTGTCACACATTTTAAGAACTATTTAAATTTCAACCTGGAAGTCAATAGGAGTTTTGCCATTGACTTCAGTGGAACCAGGAGAGAGCTCTTTATCCTGAAGAAGGGAAACTTTGTTAAAATGCAGGGCTTGCTATGGAATGATGTGTGTTAACATTCAGAGAAATATTTGTTGGGCTTGAAATCACATCTGAGTTGAAGTGCGGTTTTGACACAATAGACAATGAGCACCACCCATAGTGAGTCACACAACTTTAATCATTTGTAGATAAGGAGGCAAGATTGTCCCAGAGGCATGTAGGCTAGATGCCTATGAATGTTTCAGGCTGTATCATAGAGAAGAGGCACAATACTGAGGCATCTGTGACCTTTAAACATATCAAGAGTTACTCTTATGTTGACTAGAAGTGATTACTGATGTAATGATGATTTTAAATAATATTTCCCAACACCACCAATCTTTCAAAAGAAAGTCTCCTTTAGGCCCCGCTGATGATAATGTACGTTATGAATCTGAGTGTGAAAGGAAGCATATCTAAATAACATATTAGAAGGCATTATTTTACCACTTGTCCACGGCTGAAAGAAAATGGTGGCACTTTAGACTCTTTCCAGAGATCCCCTACACCTCATCAATTGTCTACTTTGCCACTCGGAAAAAAACCACCATGGACTGATTTTTCAGATTTGCTGAGTTCCCACAACTCCAGATGACGTCAATAGGAACAGAAAATCAGACCCTATTTTTATTTTATTTTTGCACCAAAATATGGAACTTAATTGTGACCACTCTAACTCTCTTTGTTTTTTTGTTTACCCTTCCCTCCCCTTTAACTATCATGTTTTGTCAGCCACTTAAACATATTTCTTCTTAGCAATTTTTTAATATTTGGGAAAGCAAAATCTTCTATATTTTCTCAGTTGTCCTCTTTACAAAGCTGTGATGTATACTACTGAAAGGGGAAAATAATTAAAAAGTAGGTTTTTTAAAGTCATTTCTTAATCTGACACTGGAAATCAAATTCTAGGCTCACCAGTAATATTTTAAACATAAGAATCCATGGACTTGATTCTGCTCTCTAATTTATGCAGGTTTTACAATGGTATAACTCAATTTAATTTAATGCAGTTCCTGCTGATTTATGCCAATCTGACAAGAGACTCAGGTCCCATATCTAATACTAGTTGTCATGCAGTCTGGAGTGGCTCATGACCATGAGTGCCAACCTCAAGGCAGACTGTCAAAAAGCAGGACAGACACCCCAAATTGGTGGTATTTTCTACAATTAGATTTCACCAACTCTGTATCAAATGTGAATTCCTAAAGTACTGTAACAGTCCTACCATGGAGTCACAGATAGTCCCCATGCAAGCAAGCTGGACTTAGTGATAATGGTCACTTATGCCAAAGATCACAAAATATTAGGTTTCAGAGTGGTAGCTGTGTTAGTCTGTATTAGCAAAAAGAACGAGGAGTACTTTAGTCTCTAAGGTGTCACAAGTACTCCTTGTTCTTTTTACAAAATATTAGGTCGCTCGCAGTCCCAAAAGACCAGTCACTTACCCCAGGTCAATTTGTACCTCAGATCTACACTTGTAAACTCTATTCTAATAAACTATCTAAGGATTTATTAACTAGGAAAAAGAAATGAGAGCGTTATTTACAGGTTAAAGGAGGCAACATATATACACAAATGAGTTACAGTCTATGATTCCAAAAGGTGACAGAGTTGTAATAATCTGTCAGCACTGAATGTCTCTTTGGGCTAACACAGGCTGACTCTGGGGATCTCTGCTTTTGTTTCCTTGCTCCAGCCCTGTGAGAGTGCAAGCAGCAAAGAGATGAAAAATTTTCATGTCAGCTATCTTTGTTTCCCTTTTCCAGAATTCAGACTGATGGGATGAGCTTTCTTGCACGTAGCACCTTCATGGGTGTGAGAGGACCATTAACCCAGTCTTTGTAGCCTGATGTTCCACAATGGCCCATTTAGTTTTGATAATCCTGCTTGATGTGCAGAGAAACCACTCCTTCTGCCTAGGTTCACAAGTTCAGAGCAGGCATCTTTACAGTTAGAAAGCAAAACCATGGGCAGCGGGTGCACAGGCAGCAGGTTTGTATAATTTTTGGTGGTGCCCAGAACGGATCCAAGTCTCCCCCCCCCCCCCCCACACACACACACACTAAGGCTCTGGGAGGGAGTTTGGGTGCAGGAGGGGGGAGGGGTCAGACTCTGAGAGTTTGGGTATGGGGTGCGGGCTCTGGGTTGGGGGTTGGAGTGTAGGAGTGGGTGCAGGGACCAGCTGTGGGAGGGAGTTGGGGTGCAGGCTCTGGGCTGGGGGTTGGAGTGCAGGAGGAGGTGTGGGGGGCAGGCTCTGGGAGGGAGTTTGGGTGTGGGCTCTGGGCTGGGGCAGGCAGTTGGGGTGTGGGGGATGGGCTTGGGAGGGAGTTTGGGTGCGGGGTCTGGGCTGGGGCAGGGGGTTGGGGCACGGGAGAGGGTGAGGGGTGCAGCTTCTGGAAGCAACCCACACCCCCCTCTGGCAGCAGCTCCTAGGCGGGGCCGGAGGGGTCTCCACGCGCTGCTGCCTGCAGGCACCAACTGTGCAGCTCCCATTGGTCGCAGCTTGGGGCACGGGCAGCACGCGGAGACAAGCCTGCCCCCCACCCCCAGGGGCTGCAGGGATATGCCAGCCACTTCTGGAAGCGGAGCGGGCAGGCAGGAAGCCATCTTAGCCCCATTGCGCTGCGGGTGGTGGCGGCGGGGGCCCCGGGCCCTTTTAAATTGCCCAGAGGCAGCAAGCGGGGCCAGGGGGGATGCTCTGGGGGAGGCGCGCGGGGTCAGGGGAGAGACCCGGCTCCGAACTTTGGTGTAGCCGTGCCCTCATATTGGTGGAGCATGGGCACCACGGGCCCATACAACTCGCCACCCTTGGGTGGGTGAACCCCGCCTTTGGGAAGGCTAACCCGCCGGCCCCACCCCTTCTGTCCAAGGCCCTGCCCCTCCACCCGCCGGAGCCCCAAGTCCCCCAGTACCCGCCGGCCTTGGCCGCTGGGCCAACCCCACCCTGGGCCAGCCCAAGCGCCACCCGGGGCTGCCCCTGGTCACCGGCAAGTCTGAGCTCCAGGCCGCTGGCTGGAGCTGAGCCCCGGCTGGCTTCAGGGTAGAGGGGGAGGGAGAGCAGGGCCTCCTGGCAGAACATGGGAGTGGCCGTGGCTTGGGTCTGGGGAGGCTTAGTCTGCCCTGGCCTTTGATACCCATCGCCCATGAGCAAAGCTTACATATGACCTTAAAGAATGGGGTACAGACATTACAAATAAGATTAATGCATCCAACAACTTACAAGCATCTGATAGACTTGTAAGGATGTGTTTAGTGTTTAGACTCTAACACTTACCTTGAACAATACTAGCATACAGGTGAGCTGGTCTGGTTTCCAGCTATGAATTTGTCAGTGCTCAGCTGATGCCTACAGCCTTGGCAAGAGCTGGCCCCTGGTCTACCAGCATCACACAAGTAATAGTATGAATTAACAGAAATAAAAATTCAATGTAGGAAGACTATTGCAAGTTCTTTTTTCGCCTTTCTCTACAGTAAGATCCACTGTTGAGTTTGCACTGCTATGTATGTTCTCTTAGAATTCAAACCAAGCTCCCACCTCTGCAGTCACAGACATCAGTGCTCTTCCAGCTAATTAATGTCTTCCTTCCACCTGCACAGTTCAACAGTTACCCCTCAGCAACAGAGAAACTCAGCAAAGGGATGGGGCACTGAGATCACAAAGGAAGCAACTCCCTTGTCTGAAATTCCAAGGTCACGGGGCAATGACTTTTGGAGGGCAGCAACCAGCCGCAGTTGATTCCCAAACCATTAAAGAGAATGAAAAGCTGAGGACTGGGACTCTGGGCGTTGCATTTTTAAAGAGTGCTGAATAAACACTGGAGCGTGTATTTAAAGAAATGACCAAGTTTAAATAAACAATCGGGAGAACTGGTTGGGTAACTGGATTTTCATAATCACAAACGGTGGATTAATTTTAGGGTACAGGTAGACCTGGAAATGACCTAGCTAATGATTTATAGGATTTGCTAACCTGAGGGGCCATTGAGATGGACAGGTGGAGCCTCCTTTAGGGGCTTTTCAAGCAAACGTTGCATTAATCATTTTTTCCACCATAGTTTCTGCTAAAATTTGTTCTATAAATGTAACTTTTCAAAGATACTTACATGGATTGACTCAGTGGCTCTACAATCAGTACACCATCTAAAGATATGGCCCTGGCTATGTCCTATACCCCCATAGTAGGCACCAGACAGTACCCATACGTGGGTAACTTCCTGGTGCAACTTACTTCACATACTCGCTACCAACCAAAGAGTTAGACCCAAGCTTTTGCCGTGAACGTGCTAATGTACCAAATGTTTAAAATTCCACCAATTCCTCACGTAATGATAATTCACATCAAGAGAAACCTCAGGGGAATTGCAAGAGGAGTGATTTTGGCCACAGAGGACCAAATCCTGCTCACCTTTCTCAAGCAAAGGACTCATTTACCTCCACATTTGGCTCAGCTTATCTATATACTAGATAAATAGAATGTTAACCTTATTCACTAGGACGGAAAGGGTCATAGTTATTCAGAAGTGGTAGAAATGAGATTTACAGAACTATTTCATTCTAGCCGGAATTAATGTGTATTTATACACATTATAGGCTGTGTGACTCCTGAAATGGTGGGAGTGTGGTATCCCAAGAGCTGGGACTCCAGGATGAATTGTGTCTCAGAGAGCCCTATGCCTCCCAGTATTCTCTGACATGCTAAGGGAGTTTAGCCAGTCAAAGACAGGTCACCGGACTAAGCCACTGGGCTTACCTATTATGGCAATTCCTATGGTCTTGATCCAAAATCTATTGAAGTCAACGGAAAGACTCCCAGCAGTTTCAGTGCACTTTGGATCAGGCTCTATATAGAAATTCTTATGCTAGCCTTTCTACTTGTTGTCCTTGCACTGCTACCCTCATGTAATTCCTGCATTCAGGTGAGCTCAGTGACTGGTCTTCTGCTCTTCCCCACGTGAGGGTCCAAGATGAGGAACCCTCCTTGATCCCTATACCTTTGCAGACCCACTCAGAGAAAGAGCACAGTCTAGCCTGATATATACAGCAGCAAGTAAGCCCACGTGTTGGATATTTGTGTTGACAAGTTAATCAATGTCTCTAAGATTAGTGTAATATTTACCTCATTTATTAAATCTCCTCCCTCATTTCTTCAAAGTGTAGTTTCAGATTACTGTTTTAATGGAATTATTGTCCTCTAAGGCCATTGTCTGCCTTATTGTGCATCTTCTACTGTGCTCTTTTTAAAATGCTTTCTTGGCTAAATTAGCAACTGGCCACTTCTGTCTTTGCTCTACTACAGAACGTTAAGTTAGGACTTAAGAAAATAATTCTACACTTCATAGTAAGTAATTTGGTTCTCAACACCAATTTTCTTGAAAGAGCCCATGAAATGGAAAAAGCTATAAATTCAAAGTTATAATTAGATCAGGTATATTTCTTTTTGTTAGAAAGGAAGTAGCCCTTTCACCAAGACTGCCAGATATAACAATGTAAAAGCCAAGGAAAATATTAACATTTTAGCTGCACTTTGTTACAAAACAATATGAATATGTTCTTTC
This sequence comes from Emys orbicularis, assembly GCF_028017835.1. NCBI lineage: Eukaryota > Metazoa > Chordata > Testudines > Emydidae > Emys > Emys orbicularis. Next base: position 70,112,900 of record NC_088683.1, on the reverse strand, counting down.
TCTTTTTTTTACCAGCAGAAATCAGTAGGGCCTTTCAAAGGATTATGATTGGGCCCAATTTGGTACATATTTTCTCAGCCAAGAACAGTGCAGATAAGGTTAAGCAGGCTCATTGCACACCTCTCCTTGTACTATTGATTTCCAGATTGATTTAAGAGGTTGTTTTTGGTCTATAAAGGCCGAAATAGCCTGGAACCCACCCATCTAAGAGAGTCTCTCTCTCTCCATGCTGTCCATCACTGTTGCCTTGCTACAGCTCTTTTGTTATAAGCAGGGAGGAGCCTTCTAGGGTGTTCTGAACTCACTTCCTCCACAGGTCTATAGCAGCCTGGGTTTGTCAACTTACAGGGCATGCTGCAAGGCCCACCTTTTCTCCCTGGCCGGTGAGAAATGGATGTTGGGTAGGCCTCGGTATGGAACACGGGAATACGTGTGGGGTCAGTTAATTTCAGTCTTTTCTGATGTTGCTGTGTCTTTGAGTTGATCTGGGGATACTGACAGATCTGTTTAGTTTAGTGTAGCTTTTTAATATTATCAGTGGCACCCATTGCGTTGGAAGGGCGCTCTTTTATTACACTCTATATTAATCTAAATAAATAGAAAAACTTGACTGAGTGGAGTCAAAGTCACTGCACATTTACAGACTAGTTATTCAGCCCTCTCCATGCCCTCTACTTGCAAGAAAAAAGTGGTGCTGGAAGGCATTTCCCCCCTCTCTCCCTTCCACCTCATTTTTTACACAGCAGTCGCTGTGCCTCTGAGCTGGAGGAGTAACATTACAATGCTTATTCACAGGCCCTAGCAAAAAGTGCCCCTGGTACAAAATGAATAAAAGATGTTTCACACTTAGCCTCACAGCAAACTGCACCTCCCAGGGCTTGTGGGCAATGAACACTGACAGCATTGTATCTGATTGTAGCTGCACAATTTCCTGTTTAGAACCACCCATCACAAGGTATATTGGAGCACTGCAAATTGTAGTCCTGTGCAAATGGCTGAATGCATGTGATCTCATTTACAGATGGTCCAGACTGTGGCAGTTTTGGGAATAGTCACAGGTGGGAGGTTAGTGCCAGTGGTTCTCAACCTTTCCAGACTACTGTACCCCTTTTCAGGAGACTGAAGCCCAAGCCCCACCTCCCAAGGCTCAAACTCAAGCCCCACCACCCAGGACTGAAGCATGTAAGTTAGCTTCACAGGGCCCCCTGTGGTGTGGGGCCCCGGGCAGCTGACTTGCTTGCCACTCCCTAACACCAGCCCTGCACTTGTGACCCCCCAAGCCTCTCCCAGGGGTGTTGCGACCCCAGGTTGAGAAACAATGATCGATGAGTTGACAAACCCCCTTCAAGAGCTCTGTGTACTCTCAGGGGTATGAGTATCTGTAGTTGAGAACCATTGATCTATGCCTAGCAGTACACTATTTTGTGTGCAATGTCCCTTTAGATTGTCAACTGTGCGCTCAGTTATATAGTTTTAATTAGATCAAATGTTGCTGTGGTTTTAGCTAGTAATTTATCTGTATTCCACCTACTCCCTGTGTCTGCTCTGAGGAGCGGGGGCGGCCACTGCCTCAGAGATGGTTGATTTTTGTGTCTCACTGCTGAATGACAGCTGCTGAGTGAAGTGCCTACCTGTCATTGCACTTCTACGCTGCATTTCTATTTCTCTATATCTGAGCTATAGTGCTCTGTTGATGGGGACTCTAGTTTATCTAGGGAGCATTGGGCAAGCTGCAAGAAACTGCTACATATACCTGTAACTGCCCACATGCAGGAGTTGTTAGCCACTCCTATCTCCTACAAGCTTCTCCCACTGACTCTCTAGTGCACAGCTGTCTACTTTCCAACAATATTAGGTTCTGCAAAAGTTTGGCAATGGGTTTCTTGGCAATGGCTGGTACAAGCACACATTGTGTGCCATCCATTCGACTTCACTACCCTAGCAAGCTCCATCCTTTTCTTCTGAGTCCTGGAAATGTCAATAGATAGACTTTTATCTTCCTCCCATTCCTGAGGGCCTTATCATCCTCCCGAGTGAAGCAGCCTAGCCCAGTAGTTCTCAACCAGGGGTCTGGGGCCCCCTAGGGGGCCCCAAGCAGGGCCAGCATTAGATTCGCTGGGGCCCAGGCAGAAAGCCGAAGCCCCACCGCATAGGGCTGAAGCTCAGGTCCCTGAGCCCCGCCACACGGGGCTGAAGCTGAAGCCTGAGCAATGTAGTTCATGGGGGCCCCTGTGGCATGGGGCCCCAGGCAATTGCCCTGCTTGCTATGCCCTAACACTGGCTCTGGCTTATATATGCAGAAAACCAGTTATTGTGGTACAGGTGGGCCGTGGAGTTTTTATAGCATGTTGGGGGGCCTCCGAAAGAAAAAGGTTGAGAACCCCTGGCCTACCCCATCCCAAAAGGCAGCCAGATGGCTACAATCAGCTGAGCTCTGTTTTGCCTCTGCCACCTGCTACTGTCTCTGACTCACTGCACCATCTGTGGGGCCTGGATAGCAAATTCTTGCTATAAGCCACCCATCAATGTAATTGAAATAAACTTGTGTACAGTAAGTCTTATCTTGTGCATCATTGATTCCAGCAAAGGTTTTCTTTGTTTGATAAACGAGAAAAAATTTTAAATGACAGCCAGGTCATTTCTATTCACGTAAAACAACATTGGATAAATAGTATGCTAAAATAAATAAATAAATAAATAAATGATTAGCATTATTGAAAGGATCCATTGGCAAGAACATAAGAGAGGGGGAGATAGCGCATCAAAGCAGAGTTTTGCCTGAGTGGAGAAAAGAAAAAAAAACAAAGTTTGTTTAGTGGATTTGGAAAGATTGGTTAGCTCCAAAAAAGAAAGTGATCAGCACTGATAGACCTTATTCCAGGGAGATGAGTCCAGGAAACAGGACAGCAACATCTTTTACCAAGAAAAGTGCTGCCATTTGGGAGAATTAGGGTTAACCTAACATTAATAGATAGATAGTTTAAAAAAAAACAGATAAACATTAATAAAATCAACTAAAAATCTTCTAGTTAAAGAGGAATCCTCTGCCCCAAAATTTGTAGCAACTGCCATCACGCATACTGCTTACTTATGTATTTGTACGGTAGTATGTGGCTTATGGACATAAATCTGTCGTAATACATTGCTTATTAAGGGGACTTATTGATACAGTCCCACACTGTGAGCAATGTGGAGTCACCATCCCAGTGGAAGTTCCAGCAGACAAGGGAAACATGCCTATTAAGAACTGATAAGAAATGTATAAAACTATTTATAATCCTAGAGGGAAAGGGGAATGGGTGGAGCTATTGGTGAATGGAGAGAGGGGTGAGGCCAGTGGGTGGAAAGAACTGACAGTAGATATTATAGGAAGGGAAGTGAGTTGAGTTGTTCACTGATATGGCAGAGTGGCTTTACAAGAGCTTCCCGATATGGGGTGTAATAGTACGCTTATATATAGGACAATGTCTAGGAACTTAAAGAACTCTATGTTCAGGAAGTGTGTGATGAGAGAGGGCAGTATATGTGGAGGAAGGAATAAGCCTGAATATTATATTGTCTCTCTCTATCTTTTTATAACTGAATACTGAACAGTGCTTTGTGGAATTTAGAAATATGTTAAAGTCAGGCAGGGCACCTGGTAACACGATTCTCTAGATAGTTGGCCAGCTCATCTTATTTTTTAGTCTTCACTATGTTGAATTCACTGGTGATTGTTTCTCATTCTAACTGTAGCAAATGTGAAAGCTGTTAGTTACTCCTACAAATGCGTATTTGGTCATTACAAAACATCAGTGTATGAATATATGTGACTCGACATTCCTAAAGTAAAAGAAAGAGGTAACAAGTGATAGAATGGTTTGAAGTTATGAAAATGACATTTCTTAAGTTAGATGTTGTTTAGATAGAAAGGATTAGTCTCGGCTCAAAAACCTGTTTGTGACAGATACTGCAATTTCCTGCAATATTCTGGACAAACCTCATTGCATGAAGTTTATGTATCATTGTGGGCCAGGGACTGTATGTAATTCTGTGGGAAAAGGGGACCACAGCAGAAGCGATGCGTGAGGGCGGGGGCATGCGGGGTCACATGCGCCCCGATTTACTGCTTGGCTTGTACTGAGAATGCTCATGTAACACCGACAGGCCCTGGTTGTCGGTGGGTGGGATCGAACCTGGGATCTCTGGACCTTAGTGCATGAGCCTCTACCGCATGAGCTAAAAGCCAACTGACTGTTAGCTAAGGCTGTAGAGCAGACTCATTTTATATCTCTCTCTAAGTGGTCTCGGTGCCACTAGATGGGTCAGAACACCACACCCCTGAGGTGTGTGGGTTACACTCACACAGACTGAGCATGCTCAGTAACACTACTGAAGCAGGCTGCCCTCACTCTGTCCCCCTCCCCCCCCCCCATTGGCAAGCACATGTTGTCTCTGCACCACAGCCCTCCAAGAACTAAGAACAGTACGGTGTGGCTAGGCAGATTCATTCAGGTTGTAACACCCCCAAAGAACAACCACCGCCACCTGTATAGAAGCTCACATATACTGGTTCAAATTGGATTCTCCCCAGACCGGCAGACAAGGACTTTTGGTTAAATAGCCTGATTTAAAGCTGACTAAGGGCCTTCTTTCTGATCCAGCAAATGAACAGGACCTTCTGCCCATGGGGGGGCCTTTCTGAGAAGGATTGGAAGGACTTGAACCGGTCTGTATTCTTGTTCTGAGTAAAAGGAGTGATAAACTGGTAACCCCAGGAAAACCCCTGGGTAGGGTTTAAAGGACAGTTAAGCAGCTAGAGCCCTCATTGGAGTCATGGGGTGACTTCTGGTAAGCTTATTAGCATGTATGTAGGTTCTTTTGTTGTTTTATATGTTTTCTCTATAATACTTTTGCCTTATGAATAAATGTGCTTGCTTAGAATGAGCTGGTGGTAACTTATAACTGTGGCAATTATACTGTTTATCATCTCTGAGGAGAAAAAAAAATCAGGCCTGCTTAGGCAGTCTGACTTAGTTGGGGAATTCACAGTGTAGGCAGGAAGCTGTTTAGCCTGGAAATAGCTTAGCTATTTGGGTGTCTCTACCCAAGAAAGGTAATGGCTGAGCAGCTGGGAGCCTAGAGTGGGTGCCCTTGCTGGACCATAGAGGGGGAATACAGGGCAGTTGCCCTGAAGTGTGACACTGCTTTCTTCATATTTTTCAAAATCAAATCTGTTATGGAATTAAGCTTTCCTTTGAAGCAGAAAACAGAACATTGATGAGTTTGATGTCCTTCAAGTGACACATTTTTGGTGTCTGTGCACAATCCTCTCTAAGTCTGCAATCATTTCTTTGCCTCTGTTTTACCTCATTTATTATGGTTTGTGCGTCCTCTGATTTGGAACTGTATTCCTATTATCTGCACATCTACTACACTTACATTGTGTTTTTGTCTGCTGTTAATATTATAATCTCCCACTTCCTCTGTGCTATACATTAAAGATATCTTTCACATCGGAGGAGATTGTTAAAGTTACAGGCAGTCTACTCTTTATTTGATTTCCAAGAACTGTAAATGGGGTTACTTTTACATCATTTAGGTAACCATTATTTTTTTATTTTTATTTTTTTCCTTATCTGGAACATCCACTCTTACTGATATCACTGACTGGTTGCTTTTAGCATTTCAGATTCATGAGGATTTAATGGATCATACAGAGTAGTTTATATTCTAGAATATGATTTAGAATAATTTAGGTGGTTTCATAGTTTTCCCCCCACACACTTTTCTTTCAGAGGTCCCTGCTTTTTTAGAGCTTGCCATCAAACTTACTTAATGTCATACTAACTTGTTAAAAACACTAAAGGTTACATGACAGCATTCAAAGAATCCCTAAATACCTTATTTGGTGAAAAAGTGTTGAGAGGATGGATTCAGAGGATTTCATCTGTAGGTCATCAGCTCAGATGTCAGTAGTTAACCTTTGTTGTCGGAGGCCAGTCTAAAGTGAGTTGATGGTTTCAGACCAGTTCTAAGTGGGCAAGTTTCTACATTATACCAAAACACCATCACAATTGGCACTAACTGGCATCCTTGCTGATAATTTTAGAAGAGAAGCCATCAATTGAATGGGAATCGAGATTAAACATCCCCTTCATATCAGAGTTGAGGCACATTGTCAATAGGCAAAGTGAGGTTTTGTAGTTTTCACCACCACTGCCCACACTGTACCTGATTTATTTTATTCTCTAGAGGTATCACTTCACACATTTCACAAGCACTAAATTCACATTTTTGAGATATTGAATAAGTGGACAGATGGGGAATTTTCTTGTTGCTTTTTGCTTTGAATGATGGCTCTACTTTGTGGGGAGTTTCTGCGTAATTTACATTATTAACATTGCATTTTAATTTGAGACCTTTTATAGATAATATTTTTGCTAAACAGAGTATTCTGTTTAACACCACTTTTTATTATAGGCCTGATCCAAAGCCCATTGAACGCAGTGGAAAGATTTCCATTGACTTCAATGGATTTTGAACAGGCCTTAAGTGCAGAGTTTATCTTTACTGCATAAAATCTTGCACGTTCAGCTGACTATGCAAGTCAAGTCAGCAAATTACAATATTAATATGTCAAAAGAGAATATGCCAGAGGAATTTTACATTGATATCAACAGCAGATAAGTCCCCAATATTCAATTTATTACACAGTAAACTTCTCCTCTACAGATATAGAATGTAACATTGAATACAGCTAGTTTCTTCAGAATAGGTTAAAAATTATCTGTTTTTGCTAAATTGTCACTTGTTTTCCTTTATTTTCACAAATTGTGATTAGAGTTGGGCCTAAGCCACAAAGTTCAGAACTTTGGAATTCAGAAAGTTCTCAAATTTCATATGTCTTCAAACCCAAGGTTTTGTTTTGGGCCTAGTCATGACCAGGCATAAAAGTGTCATATTATTTTTCAAAATCTGTGAACTTTAGTAAATAAGATTTAGCTTCTGGCTCCCCCCCATCCCTTATAAGGAATATTCTAACGTTTCTCTTTCCCCTCAAACCTACTTCTCTTCCTCAGTGCCTAAATGATTTATTTACTATTAAGAATCTGGCTTTTGCAGTTTGGTGTGCCCACCATGTAGAAATGGTTACTTAATGCTGTTCTCTTTTTATATCCTTCCAGTCAAATGTACTACAAACAGAGGCCCTGATCCTGTAAATACTTACGCGTATGATTTACAAAATGTGAGTAGTTCCATTCAGTGGGATCACTCACATGTATGAGTGATTGAAAGATCAGGGCCAGAACTATCTGCCATGCTATGGCTTCTTGGCCCACCCAAAACTCCCACTGAAACCGATTTTGCATTCTGTGCATACCTAAAACTCCCAATGGTTACAGTGGAAGTTTAAAGTGTGTAAGTAATTCAGGTTCAGGAGCATAGAGTTATACAATTTTATAACTATTAGATAGGGAGCTAATATAAATGTATTGTTATTTTTCACTATAGGCGAGGATCCAATGTCTCCCTGACTTTGGACATGAGCAGTTTGGGAAATGTCGAACCTTTTGTCGCTGTGCCTACCCCACGAGAAAAAGTAGCAATGGAATATCTACAGTCAGCTAGTCGTGTCCTGACAAGACAGCAGCTGCGAGATACAGTCGCATGCTCTCATTTGCTTCAAACAGAGTTCATGGTGAGCCCAATCTTCATTGGGAAAAAAGCAAAACTAAACAAACCTTGCAAGGCAATAGTGCTAGTCTAATAAATGTGTACACTACCAGGGCAAATGGGAATGAGAAGATGTATACAACTCTCTTGAGTATGTTTGAAGTATAACAAACGAATATGAACAATCTCAATTTTATTAAACATGCTAGGGCATGTGGTTTCTTGGGCTTTTCTCTCTTTTGAATTCTCCATACATAACTCAATAAAACAGATGATGTTATCTTGGACCCAAAATAGTTTTCATTATAAATTATCTCAGATCAGTAAAATCTTTATATTTCATCTTTAAAGAGACACTGTTTATGAGGCAAGTCATCTGCTTCAAAAAAATCCCTTGTTTGTTTTACCAACAGTGTGCCAGATTGTTTAAATGGAAAGAATTTTAAATATCTGCCGTGGTTGGTAGGGGAACCCAGGCCGACCCTCTACTCTGGGTTCCAGTCCAGGGCCCTGAAGTGCACAGTCAAGGTCTGCATTTACACCAACCTTAATGTTCTCACCCCTGGACTCCGTCCTACCATGTTTCTTCTCCCGTCCCTCAGAGAGAGGGACTGCAGGCTTTCTCCCTGCACTATTGCCAGCCTCCTGGCTTTATAGAAGCCCTGCCTGTTCCCTTACAGGTGAGCTTCCTCCTAATTAACTCACATCACACAGCCTAAATCTCCCCTGTTTGCAGCTTAATTTGGCTGGTTGGTCCTACTTGGCTTAACTCAGCTATTGCAGGGCCATCACACAGGGCCAAGGACAATTACCCCACGCCAAATGGAGAGAGTTTTGTTGTAGTGAAGAAGCCTCAAATATGGGCAGAGACTCACCCAGGAAAATGCTGTATAAGGCAGGTCCTAGGTTTGAGCTACCTTTACCTAGGTGGGTGGAGGAATTCCTGTTCTGCACCTGCTTTCACTGTTGTTGTGCCAGGGGGAGGAAATGAATGAATGCAGAGTGAATAAATTGTATGTGTAAAGTATGCTTGTGGTAGGGGATGGTGTGGGTGCAGAGTATGGATGCATGTGGATGAGGTCAGGGTAGAAGCATGTGATTGAATGTGTGGATGAGCACTGGTGGAGTGCAGGTGACATTGTATGAAGTGTGCAGACTTAGTGAATTTGAATATGAGTGAGAGCAGAGTGAATGTGAATGAGTAAAATGGGCCAGAGAGAATTCAATACAAACAAGAGCAGCTAAAGAATTTTTCACTGATTTATTTTCTGGTAGCAAATGCAAGAAACACAACAGTATGCAAATGTATGCACATTTGTGCAAATTAATGCTCATTTGAAATCTGTTGCATTTTGGGTTGCAGAGGTTAGCAGGTATGTTATCCCCACATAATCTCTTACTTACACTCTTAGTCCTTTGTCTTCTCTTGCCTTTTATAGATAAGCATAAAGATTAAGTGCCATGTCTATGTTGTAGAGCACCGTGTAAATTTAGAGAGCTGTTTATGGTCTTGGCCCATACAAACACTTACCCCTGGGAGTAGTCCCACTGAGCAAACCCCACAACCAGTAGTAAGTGTTTATAGGTGTGATTAACTGGACCAGAAAAACAAGGCTCTATGTTCAACTTGATGGCATTTCTGTGTCTGTCTATAATGCGATAACTTCTGAATGCTGCTTCTGACCAATTCCAAAATTTCAGGGAATGTTCTAGGCCTCCATGGGCAGAATCCTGTTGGTTTTGTTGAAAACTGGAAAACCTTGATTTGATTTCCACTACTCGGGTCCACAGAGCCTATTTGGGGCTGTAGGCTGAGGAATCTCTTTGGCGCCCTCTCCTGCCTACACATATCACAGGCAGCTTCTAAATACACTGCTCTCTCTCATTGACTGTACAAGTTGCCCTGCATAAGCAATAAAGTGTTTTTTCAGTTTCAAAGTGCCAGAGATGTTTGTACCAACAGTGCAGAACTGCACCAGGGAAGCTATACCTGACATAAAAGAAAACAGTCCCTGTCCCAAGGAGCTCACAATCCAGTCCAGACTCTGTTGGAACAGTTCAGGTCCAGAGTACACCAGGGGCTGAGCATGGGGGAGCAAAAGGAGAAGAAGGCGAGAGTGAAGCTGGGTAGGACTTGCAAGTGAAGAGAAGTCTGCCCTTGATGCAGGAGGCACAGGGAGGGTGGTGCAGGGATTTGAAGTGAGTGACATGAGCAGAGCGGCAGGGGAGGGATGTGATTTTAGCAGTTGCACTTTGTCTGGGCTGAGGGGGAACAAGGGGAGAGGCAGCAATATCAGAGAGGAGGAGGCTGCAGGAGCCAAGGAGAGAGATGACCAAGGCAGGGAGCAAGGTTTAGTGCTGGAGGTGGGGAAGAGGCAAGGATGGAGATCAGAAAGGATTCAGTGACAGTCTGTGTGTGGGGGAGTAAAAGTTAACATGAAGGTTGCAAGCGTGGCTGGTGGGGAGGTCAGGAATAGAGTGGGGAGCAGGAGGGAATCATGGCAGCAAGAACTGACTGTAATGAATCTTATCTTCCTTTGCTCCTGTTGGCCCAGCAGGGAGGGAGAGTGAATTCCCTCAGGCATGGGAAGCACTTTGAGAGCCTCAAAGTGCTCTAGGAGTGCTCTAGGAGGGGCAGGGCACTCGGGTTCAGGGACAGAGACTGTGTTCCTACCCTTCCCACTACCCTGCTTGCAACTGACAATTCTGCCACCTTCTTAGCAATCACATAAGCTTTGGCCTGAAGGGTTGTGGCATGGGGCACTGTCCGAGTCCAGAATTTCAGAGGCTGTTCTGGGCATCAGTGGGCTGAGCCCTACTGATGGTGGTGAAAATCAGAAAAGCCTGATTTGCAGCACTGGAAGCGTGAGGAAAATCAGTCCTACTGACAGCAGGCTGAGGAATCTCTCTGCTGCTGCCTATACACCTCACAGGCAGCAGTTTAATATTCTGCTCTCTTTCATTGGTTGTACAGCTCAGCCTAGATAAGCAAGGAAGTGTGAGACCCTCTAGTAATGCTAATGGTTTCACATTGAAATAATTTGAATTTTCTGAAGGTCAAATTCCAGCCTCCAGAAGGAGGGTTTAAAGGAGGCTGCATGGTTCACTGGTTAGGGCACCAGATTTGGAGGCAGGAGATTTGGGTTCAGTTTTTGACAGTGCCCCTGATTCACTGTGTGTCATTGGGTAAGTCACTTAATTCTATGCCTTAGCTTCTGTGTCTGTAAAATGGGGATAAGGTGCTTACCCCACCCTTGTTAAGGGATTTGCAATCTACACATCAAAACTTCTATGTGAATGTTAAGCATTACTATGTAGGAATCTTTCTCACACAATGTAGTTTTTAGCTACAGTTTGTAAATCCTTGCTCTTTTCTACTGTAGCAAATTTTCAACCCCATTCTTCTTAAACTGTTATGTACTTTTAACCTATTTTATAACCTCATAAAAACCTTTGCTTTTAATAATTCATCAGAACTGTTCCTCGGAAGTCAAACCTTCAATGTGCAGCTCTTGTGTTTATTAAAGGAAGGGTGTTGACAGGCTGGAGGTGGGAACCAGTTATTTTGTTAATACTTTGATGTCAACAGATAGTTGTGAAGCAGCAGATGGCCTTCTAGTGATAATTTCCTGCATGACTTCTTTAGAAACACCAATCTGATCTAATTTATTTCTATAGGAAATACCAATGAATTTTGTGGATCCCAAAGAAATTGCCATCCCAAGTCATGGAACTAAAAACCGTTATAAAACAATTTTGCCAAGTAAGTGTATTTAAACAATGCTTTTTAGTATGAAATTTAGTCCCATTTTATTAATATAACTTGTTTGTAGATTTGTAAGAAGCCTGCTGGTCTTTTTTTTTTTTTTTTTTTTTTTGTTGGTGGACATTTTGTACATATTTAAATTAGGGCTGTTGATTCATCGCAGTTAACTCACGTGATTAACTCAAAAAAATTAATCACGATTTTAAAAAAAATCACAATCACAGCATAGAATACAAAGTGTGCAGTGCTCACTTTATATTATTATTTTTATTACAAATGTTTGCAGTGTAAAAACGATAAAAGAAATAGTATTTTTCAATTCACCTCATACAAATACTGTAGTGCAGTCTCTTTATCGTGAAAGTACATCGTACAAATGTAGATTTTTTTTTGTTATCTAACTGCACTCAAAAACAAAACAATGTAAAACTTTAGAGCCTACAAGTCCAGTTAGTCCTACTTCTTGTTGAACCAGTCGTTAAGACAAACAAGTTTGTTTACATTTACAGGAGATAATGCTGCCCGCTTCTTATTTACAATGTCACCTGAAAGTGAAAACAGGTGTTCGCATGGCACTTTTGTAGCTGGCATTGCAAAGTATTTACGTGCCAGATATGCTAAACATTCTTATGCCCCTTCATGCTTCAGCCACCATCCCAGAGGAGGTGCTTCCATGCCGATGATGCTTGTTAAAAAAATAATGTGTTAATTAAATTTGTGACTGAACTCCTTGGCGGAGAATTGTATGTCTCCTGCTCTGTTTTACCTGCTGCCATATATTTCATGTTAGAGCAGTCTTGGATGATGACCCAACACATGTTGTTCATTTTAAGAACAATTTCACTGCAGATTTGACAAAACGCAAAGAAGATACCAATGTGAAATTTCTAAATATAGATACAGCACTCAACCCAAGGTTTAAGAATCTGAAGTGCCTTCCAAAATCTGAGAGGGACGAGATGTGGAGCATGCTTTCAGAAGTCTTAAAGGAGCAACACCCTGATGCAGAAACTACAGAACCCGAACCACCAATAAAGAAAATCAACGTACTGCTGGTGGCATCTGACTCAGATGATGAAAATGAACATGCATCCGTCTGCACTGCTTTGGATCGTTATCGAGCAGAACTCGTCATCAGCATGGACGCATGTCCTCTGGAATGGTTGAAGCATGAAGGGACATATGAATCTTTAGCGCATCTGGCATGTAAATATCTTGCGATGCCGGCTACAGTAGTGCCATGCCAACACCTGTTCTCACTTTCAGGTGACATTGTAAACAAGAAGTGGGCAGCATTATCTCCTGTAAATTGTAACCAAACTTGTTTGTCTGAGTGATTGGCTGAACAAGAAGTAGGACTGAGTGGACTTGTAGGCTCTATAGTTTTACATTGTTTTGTTTTTGAATGCAGTTATTTTTGTACATAATTCTATATTTGTAAGTTCAACTTTCATGATAAAGAGTTTGCACTACAGTACTTGTAATGGGGGAATAGAAAATACTATTTCTTTTTTTTTTACAGTGCAAATATTTGTAATGAAAAACAAATATAAAGTGAGCACTGTACATTTTGTATTCTGTGTTGTAATTGAAATCAATATATTTGAAAATGTAGAAAACATCCAAAAATATTTAAATAATTGGTATTCTATTCTTATTTAACAGCACGATTAATCGTGATTAATTTTTTTAATCGCTTGACAGCCCTAATTTAAATAACTTATCTGTATTCTATCTACAGTGAGGGACCAATCCTGCAAGCTTTACACATGCAGAACTGTGGGCTTGAGGGGACCTCGGGCACTGTTGCACCTTGGTCCCGCCTATTCTCTGCCTATGACACATAATAATCTAGTCTCCTGTGGGCTGTAATATTTTGGTCTCATTTCAGTTGTTGGGTAAGTGTCTGAGTGCAGGGTGGTGTTGGTGGCTTGTGATATACAGGAGACCAGACTAGATGATCTAATGGTCACTTCTGGCCTTAAACTCTATGACTCTAGAACTCCCACTGAGTTCTGTCTAGATAAGTTCTGTGACTGCAGCACTGCACCCTGAATGAGTAAGAGAACCTTATTGCAAATCCTTTACTGTCTAACACTGAGTGATTCAGACTAAATGAACCAATGTGCCCTCAAATCTTCTCTAGTAGTCATTCATTTATACTGGTTCTCTTTCTCTTGCTCCTTTTCTTCTCCTACTGGTTTGTGGCATTGTTGGAATCCATCTCTTTTAGCCAGATAACTACCCTTATACTACTATCTCAGAGTTGCTGTTAACATTATTGTTGTTAATTTCTTGTATTGCTTCTGTGTTTTCAAGTGATGCATTTCCCATAATAGTAAGAATTACTTCATTATAAATTGAGCTAGTCAACATTTTCTGATGGAACAGTTTTCCATCAAAAATACAATTCCGTTGACATAGAAGAATTTTGTGGGAACATATAATTTTCGATGAAATTTTTGCTGGAAGAAAGTAAAAATGATTTGTTTTGACTTTCTCATTTCATTTCTGTAATGTTGGACTGTTTTACTTGTATTTTATTTCATTTCATTTTGACTTTTTTATTATACTACATTAATTTTATTATACTTTTTGATTATATATAACAGTCTGAAATGAAATGTTTCTATGGTTCTGAATCAGAATCCACCAGAATTTCTATTCCATGGGAAATTTCTAAATTCTAGCTTTTTGTTACAATTCAAAATGAAAACAAAATTAAAAATGTTGACATTTCCCATGAAACTGAAATTCTATTTTCCAGCCAGCTCTAGCAATAATATCCTTGCAGTCATGTGCGGTCATACACTTTGCTCAGTGCAGTAATCCTGAGCAAAGTATATTCTATGCATTTCACACATTCTAAATGATAAGAATGTTCTCTGTACACCTAACTGAATTATAGTTTGATCACACTGTAAAAGGGATTTGCAGGCAAATTAATGAAAGATGTTGGCCATCAAAAGTATTATTTTGTCAGGGATCTGATATATTTTTGGAAATGAAACACGGGTGAAATTCTGAGCCCCCTGAAGTCAATGGCAAAACCCTCATTCACCTCAAGAGGCCCAGCATTTCACCCATTATGGTCAGTGGGCCATATACAGAGGTACTGTATACAAGGTTGTAAGTTACACATTGGTAAATGAGTCTAAGTTGGTGTAACTTCCATACTGAAAGTCCAGAAAACTACCCCCTGAATTTAGCCCAATATAAACAGGATATACACTAAACTCCCATTGACTTCATTTGGGCCAGAATTTCATCCAATGCCTCCAATCTGTTGATATGCCAACCCCTTAACAAAATAATGCATTCTCTCTTCATATAATTCTGAGTGTTAAATCTCCTGCTGCTACATTGTGTATACACCCACAGAATGTACCCTGTAGATACAGTGCATTAAATTACACTCTAGTTTGTTTGTATTTGAATTGGGTAGCTACAGTGTAGCAGTAGTCAATGACTCTTAAGAATCGGAATGCTTTTGTATTTTCACTTTCATTGTAATTGGAAAAGGTATCATTAACTTCTGGATGCACTTTTAGTTGACGTGCACTGCACAACAGCTAGAGTCTCAGACAGATATTTTGTAATTGCCTTTTACAGAAATCAAGAGAAAATGAGGATAACAGATCGGTCATGTATTAATTCAAAAGAAATGCCTTGTGCTCTTCCATAGAAGATATTTTGGGGATCCAGGCACATTCTGATAAATACACAAATGATCCACTCCCTGACCCCAAGGGTTTGGAAATTATTTGAATGGTTTAATAGAACAGACTTCCCAGTTTCCTGCTCAGATGATATCAACCTACTACTTAGTACTCTTGTGTCAGATTTTCCATTCCAAGCACTGGGTGCGTCTCTTGAACTAGGGCACCTGTAGTGATAAGTGATGTTTGAAATGATTAATTTTCTCCTGAAAATGTCCATGTTCTGGCACTCCACCCTTTGCGCTGCTGAGAAGTTTCTCATTTTCTAAGAAATAATTCTGTCAAGCTGTTAAGTGACAGACTGCCTTGGGGCAGGTTGGCATGAATAAACACTATTTTGTCCTATTCTTCAATATGAAGTGTAATGAATACCTAATGAAATTTATTTCTTAATAGAAAATTATAATTATAGCTGATCCAAAATACTTTTAAGGAAAGATTTTTCAATTGCAGAATAAAATACTCAGTGCTGCTAGACTAACACTAGAATTTCACTGTAAGAGGCCTAGAAAATGCTAGACAGGGGTGGCCAACCTGAGGATCTTCAGAAGTTAATATGTGGCTCCTTGTATAGGTACCTACTCTGGGGCTGGAGCTACAGGCGCCAACTTTCCATTGTTACAGGGGGTGCTCACTGCTCAACCCCGGGCTCTGCCACAGGCCCTGCCCCTACTCCACCCCTTCCTGCCTCCTCCCCTGAGCCTGCCATGCCCTCGCTCCTCCCCCACCCCCCCAGAGCCTCCTGCACACCACAAAACAGGTGATTGGGAGGTGCGGGGAGGGAGGGGAAAGCGCTGATCAGCGGGGCTGCCGGTGGGTGGGAGGCGCTGGGAGATGTGGGGGGAGTTGGGGGGAGGGCTTCTGACGTATTACTGTGGCTCTTTGGCAATGTACATTGGTAAATTCTGGCTCCTTCTCAGGCTCAAGTTGGCTACCCCTATGCTAGGAGTTTCACAATGATATTTTAAAGTATCCCCAAGTTCAAAGACAATAATTTTTTTAAATTTAAATTTAAATCAAGTGAACAAAGTGCTTCCTTGTGCCAGTTTATAAACAGAGGCCATCAGAGGTGACGCATGGGGGAGGGCATCTGGGGGTCATGTGTATACAGTCCGTGTTAGCATTGAGCATGCTAACACGGACTGAGCATGTTTAGTAACACTGCTGAAGCTGGCTTCCCTCACTCTGCCCCCCACCCCCACCCCTCGCCCATCGTCAGCCACGGGTCATCTCTGGATGCCATGAAACAATTCTTTTGAAGCTGAAAATCCTCAGTCTCCCTTGAGCTTTTACTACAGTTCTGACATTGATTGTGTTCTATCATTATTTCTCCGATCCTGCTCCCTTTTAAAGTCAATAGGATTGTGAGCAGGCTCTAAAAGATTCATAATTTTTTTAGTGGGAGGAAAAAACATTTCAGCACAGATGCATCAAGGCAGTTTTTTATGTTCACCTGAATCAATAAATTAATTTGGGTACAGCCAACCATACCCTGATAGTTAAGCAGTGTTCAGTATAGGGTTGCCAACCCTCCAGGATTGTCCTGGAGTCCCCAGGAATTAAAAATGAATCTTTAATTAAAGATTATGTCATGTGATGAAACCTCCAGGAATACATCCAACCAAACTTGGCAAATCTAAAGTTGTATCAATATAAAACCTAAATGCATATGAGGTTAGCATTATTTTTGAGCATGTAGGAATGATCACTTTTACATGTGGAATATAATTAAATCTTTACTTTATAGCACTGGAATAGGCTATAAAACATGCATATATTTACATGCCTTGAATCAATGAGATATTTTTCCAGTGAGCAATATGTTGGTAGTTTGGAAAGTGATTCAGATGTGATAAAAGATTATGCATGGTTTACGGGTGTTTTATACAACTGGAATTTTGAACCAATTATAAAATTTGCTGCATGAATAAAGATCCACAACTCATACAATATTTTCAAATTCCACCTTATAATATTAGCCAAATAATGTCAGCTACCCCCAAAATGTATCAATTCCATGAGCAAACAGGGGCAAAATAATTAGGGATAGTTGTCTCTTAAAAGGTTAGATGTCTATCCAAAGTTTTGTGAGACTTCTGAGTCTGCAGAATTAAGCAAATATGTGAACAAATTTCTCTTTTTTGGCTCCTAAAGATCAGTACCATGAAAAGAGCCTTTCACACATTTCAGAACATCTGTTGAGTAAGGGAGTCAGGACTAGGGACAATATTAATGAATGATTTATTATTAGTAATCATGTGGAGTATATTGTAAATGATAATATGGCCTGATACCCAGAGATCTTACAGTCTAAAGGTATACAAAAAAAGAGGATGGAGAAAAAAGAGCATACAAGCCAGGACATATATAGAGTGAGATATGACCTTTGAAGCTTGCATGCTTCATGACAAAAATGGGATACTAGTAATTTCTTAAAGACGGAGAAAGTAGGAGCTTCCCATATGTTACTGGGGAACATGATAGAAGGCAATGGTAATTTTACCTCCGTAAAGAGTACAAGATGGGGTCCTTTGTTTAAATGCCACTTCCACCTGCAGGCATTCATAATTATAATACTCAGCGTTTTCATCTTCTGTATCTCAAAGTGTTTTACAAACGTTAATGAATTTGGCATCACCACCACCCCGTAAGATATGTCCGCTGTCATGCCACCAGATCCTGAGTCTCTACCATTCTTGTCTAAAAGATCACTAACATGGGTAATTTAACTACTCCCACTTGAGAATAACAGAGTAATGCCCACTGCTCCTTCAACAAAGTTGCATAGATACCATATATCCATTTTCTAAACAGTCAATATCTGGGAGTGATTGTTAATGTATGAAACATTATGATTTTTAAATAGTGGTCACTTAGTTGATTGGAATCATAAAAAGGATCTTAATAAAATAGTTAGCGATCCATTAAAATCTGGGGAAATTCGGCATGAAAAATATTTAAACAGCCTGGAGGTTGAGTCTTCTTCTAAGAGCATTTTTAGGGTAAAGGTCAGGCTACATCAGGATCATAGGCATTGTGAAAGCTAAAGGAAGTGGGTGTTTTTCCAAGGCCATGTAGCCTAAGGCATTTGTGGAAAAGGCTAATAATCACTCTGTACTGAAAAGGAATGAGAGGTTTCCTGTCCTCATGTGGTTAAGGGAAAGAAAAAAAAATCTCTACATGAAGAGGTTTGGGAAGGCACACAGAGACATTTTTAACACAAAAATAACAGGAGTACTTGTGGCACCTTAGAGACTAACAAATTTATTAGAGCATAAGCTTTCGTGGGCTACAACCCACTTCTTCGGATGCATTCTTTATGCATCCGAAGAAGTGGGTTGTAGCCCACGAAAGCTTATGCTCTAATAAATTTGTTAGTCTCTAAGGTGCCACAAGTACTCCTGTTATTTTTGCGGATACAGACTAACACGGCTGCTACTCTGAAACCTGCCATTTTTAACACAGGCTAACTAGGGTTCATTTTACTCTCCGAGCACACGAAATGAGAAAGCCTTCCTGCTTGTACTGTAGCCTGAACTGAAGGACATAAATGCAGTTTCATATTCTGAGAAGTATATTTTATAAAACATGGTCCTAAACCCTGCTGTGGCTCCAAGCAACGGATTCCCATTGATTTCAGTGGGAGATAAGCATATAGCATGTACAGGATCAGGCCCACTGTCCCTTTTGTTTTATACGAAGATATAGACTAGAACCCCAAATGCAATGCTGTGAGAATACTAGATTTTACCAACAGATAAAATAACATAAATATGCTGGTTCCACAATTCAACACACATACACCTTTTTACACCTCCCTTGGACTCCACCCACTAATCATCTCTCCAGGGACTATTTCCAACAGAGTAGATATGGTAACTTCAAACAACTGCTATTTTTATTTTATTTGTCTAAGCAATCTGCCAGAGAAAGGTTTCCTTTTTTTCACCCCAGATGTGAGAGAACACGGTTTCCGTTTGATTTTGTTGAAGGGACTACATTTTTGTAGAAAATGAGTGGAGAAGGGTAAAGTAGTAGCTGCTAGGCAGTTACAGTGTGTGCTCCTATGCACCCTCCTCCCTGTGTCTTTTTGTGAGAGGACTGTTGAGTAGATCTATGTAACTGAGAAATTTCTGGCCCCAATTCAAACCCCCTAGGGTGAAGAGATTCCCCATGAGCACAGCTCCATGGTGCACAAGAGATTTAAAATTCCCTGTTTAGGGACTTAGCATCCCATCAGCCCTGTGCTCAACAGAATTGCTTCTGTCCCAGGCCAGCTAGGACCCTCCAAGGCCATGGAGGAAGCTGGGAATAGGAGTTGCCCCAAAATAATAGGCAATTGAAGGAAAACATTCTTATAGTTTGGTTATACATTTCTCCAGGTACAAGACACCTATTCAAATGGAATGTTTGTATGTTGAGTTACAGTGAACATTCCTTCTATACAAAAAGATAATTTACCCTGTGCAGAAGGATCAACACAATGCCTTTGCCTGATTTAAGGCTCACTTAAGCCCTCAGAACACAGGTGTTAATTGGACTTACAGGATGTTTAGGTATTTTGTACACCATCTGTCTAGGAGTGAGTTTCACCAAAAATGCAAAATGCAGCACCGAGATAATGGTAGATTATTTTGCTCCAACTAGTCTTTGATTTACTTCTGCAGTTCTCAGTAGAAATCTTCTCTTTGTGATTTTCTTTTCAATTTCCATCTTTTCTGACCTCTTAGATCCGCTAAGCAGAGTGTGTTTGAAACCAAAGAATCCAGCTGACTCCTTGAGTACCTACATAAATGCTAACTACATTAGGGTAAGTAAACACGCATTCTTTGTGTGCTCCTGAGACAGTATTCTGTTTTCCAGCTGAATAGTTGATTCTGTTAGGGCTCCACTCTCCTTTTATTTCTGTCCACTTCACCTCGTATGATATAAGGATAAAGTCTACCCTACCTCTCTCTCACAATTGGTGAGATAAAGTGGTCCCAATGGGGTGTTTATAATAAAGCACCCAAGAGTTATGTACGTGTTTAACCTATAGTCACATAGGACATAGCTCTGGAAGGGACCTCCTGTCATCAAGTCCAGTCCACTCCTGTTGCAGCCAGCCCCACTATATAATCCCATTCATAAATTTAGCATCAAGCTCCATCTTAAAACTAGTTAGGTTGTTTGCCCCCACTACTCCTAAGGGGAAGTTGTTCCAGAACCTCACTCCACTCCACTCCACTCCACTCCATAAAGGAAGTAATTCTGCTTTTTTAAAATAGCAATACATAAATATATACACATATATACACACACACACACACACACACCCCTTCCTCACTTTACATCTGTACTGTCAAGGCTTTGCATCACAGACATCATTATAGTTAAGGAGAATGATTCCATTTAAAGAGCATCAATACTGCTTTTAAATCAGTGAGAGAAATTAGGACATGTATTGAGTCATGTGAGGTATTCCTTCCCTCCAGGGGATGAAGTACCATGGTGTTTCATATTGCTGACACTGGTAACATTGTCAATGATTTAAAAAAAAATGTAACAGTGAGTAAATTAAATTTCACATGAACTTACAGTATATTGTAAAGCACCTTAGACACTTCAGTATTCTCGACTGTCTGAACATTCTGATACACCTGTCATTGACAAGAGATGTTGGGGCATATCACTCAATACAGCTATGATAATTTATACCAGCTGAGGATCGGCCGCATTGTTCTGTGTAATGGGTAAGTCAATGGATTGCTCCATTGTCCCTCCGGTTGTGGAGATGGTTTCACTGAACAGAGAAACAAAGTTACAATCTCTGGCTCTGCCAATCATTTTATTCTTTAATAATTCATTCCTTTTTGAGGTTGCCGCAACCTTCTCTGGCCAACAAGATCAAAAGAACTCCTTCTTTAGTGCTGGACCCAAGTTCAGTGTACAAGTTCACAAGTTTTCCTTTTCACATGATAAAGATGAATACAGGCATGACTCATTCATTTCCCCACTCACTCCTTCTTTCCTTTGCTTGCTTATAATTTTCAGTGTCTCTCAAGGTTCGCGCTATCCTGACAGAATGTCCCACATATAAGGTCTCAGAGGCATTTTCTACTTAGCAAGTATAAATTGGAGCTTCTGAGTCTGTAAGGATTTATGTATTTAAAATCTCTTTTCCCTTCATAAATCTTCATGGTACTACTTAGTTTCATATTTCTATTCTGTTCTCTCATTTGTTTTTTATGGCCTGTTGCTAACATAATCATCCTTTGAATATGGCAGAAATACTAACTAACAGGTAGAGCTGGCCAGAAAAGGGAATTTCCATTTTGTGGGAAATTCTGCAGTGTCAATGTTTCATTTTGTTTCATTCTGCATTAGCACAAAATATTTACATTGAGGAATTTCATGTAAAATGGAACAATCTGTTTTGGGACTGGGAAACAGGGAAGCTCACCATTTGCCCAGCAAGGTGACCAAGCAGTCTGGGAGTTGGGCAGCCAAGGAGTCAGGCAACCAGGGAGCCAGCCACCTATGGAGCCAAGCAGAGAGAGGCAGCCCAGCTACCAGGCAGGGAGCCAACAAGTTGGGCAGATGGAGAGCCAACTACCAGGGAGCCAGGAAGCCCACCTGCCCACCAAACAAGGAACTTGACAAGTTGGGCAGCCAAGCAGGCAGGCCAGGAAACCAGGGAGCTGGGCAGGCTGGCAGGAAACCAGGCAGGCAGGGAAGTTTCAACAAAATCAGCACATTGCAGTGGAATATTTTGGTTACATCAAATTAGAATTTTCCAGCAGAAAACTCTTCCACTGGACAATTTTTGACCAGCTGTACCAGGCCATGCAGGCTTTCAATTTTAATTTATCTTGTGGTCTAGATTCCCATTTCTTTCTTTGGAACTTTCACCTAAGGTCTCTGTGCATGGCATGACTTTAATACTTCTGTGTCTGTTTCTAAACCAGGGTTACGGTGGCAAGGAGAAGTCCTTCATTGCAACTCAGGGTCCCATGATTAATACCGTGAATGATTTCTGGCAGATGGTTTGGCAGGAAGACAGCCCTGTCATTGTTATGATCACAAAGCTGAAAGAAAAAAATGAGGTATGATATCAACTGGCTAAATCAAGAAATTACTCCAGTGGTTGTATTGTAAATGAGGCTGGCTATACATCTCACAGTATATAAGGTCCTTTGTAGAAAGAACCTCATAGTAGATATGATACCAGCAGATAACCAGCTCTTAAATGTTATGGTGATGGTCACTATGGAAAAACCTAAGATAGATAATTAGATATAGCATTATATAGCAATCTCAAGAGATGTATAGAGCATATCCCAGGATATTCATGGAGGCTGAGGGGTGGCCATTATGAGAAACACTCCATATATTGTTAGGTAGCATTTGTACATTTGGGATCATTACCTGTTAAATTTTTATTATATATAGAATATTTTCTTCTTTTGGATGCTGTAATGTCCAGGGAAGATTCTACCTCTATGTTCCAGACCTGCACTTTGGAACAAACAAAGACAACTCCTAAAGAATCCATCCCGGGTTTTACAAAACAACCTAGTTCATGTTGAGAAATACATTTTGGGAGCATTTAGTCAATAGTAGCATCACATCTAGCCAGTATGAAAATATATAGTTCCTTACATTAACACTGAGAATATGTGACCATTGCTCATTAATTGCTAAGGCCAGATAAGGCCTGTTATATTTTCTGTGACTTTTGGATGGACTCCCACCTACCTATTTTATTAGCTTTATTTAATATTTGTACAAATTGATGCCAGGTTCTCCATCATGGTACAAGAACACAAATCAACTGCTTAAGGCACTGCGGGTGAAAATCACCTTTGTGCAGAGGACCAGCACAAAGTATATGCATCACTTAAATTCTATTTAATCCTATTTTAATGGCTTAAATGAGACATAAGTGGTGCACAGGCCTTCTGTATGGAGTGAATTTCACCCTGAGAGTGCGGGGCCTTTAATTGTGGCTGGTCTCTGGTGGAGGGGACACAGGTGGGAAGAAGGCTGATTATACCTTCCCTTCTACATGTACCCCCCCAATCTGGCCCTTTTTCTCTCTGAGTTTGGAGTTGAGCATACTGTGTTTATAGCATATCAAACAGGAAAGCTATATAAGCTACAAATGGGGGGAGGGATAGCTCAGTGGTTTGAGCATTGGCCTGCTAAACCCAGGGTTGTGAGTTCAATCCTTGAGGGGGCCACTTAGGGATCTGGGGCAAAATCAGCACTTGGTCCTGCTAGTGAAGGCAAGGGGCTGGACTCGATGACCTTTCAAGGTCCCTTCCAGTTCTAGGAGATAGGATATCTCCATTAATTTAAATTTAAATAACATAGATCTGTGCTGTAAATATCCCACGTTTCCACACCAGGCCCCATTTTGATACTGAAGACCAGCCAAACCAATGTCTGGGTAACTTTCATAATCAGAATATTTTTGAAAACTCGCCCCAATAACAGAATAACAAATATTTGACTAAGGAAATACTGAATTTTTAAACACTTACTTCTAACACTGTGTGAGAAGAATGACTTGAAAGACATGTCTAATGGTTTCCAACATATCAGGAAACCCTGTGTTTACCTGAATTGCTCAGGCCCGCCACACTAGTGTTTATCAGCATTGTTGTGGACTGACAGTAGTAATTTCCTCCTAATAAAAGAGGGTGAGACATCTTTAGTGTTCCCAGGCTACTTGGAGAAGGTCTGTGTTTATATGAACTGTTCTGACATTCTAATGAACAACTCTGGGAAGAAATGTTAAGAACTGCCTGATGATTGTAAGCTGAATTGTTCGGGATTTTACTTACTACAGAGGAGAAAACAATATATTAACTTTTTTTAGTAAAATATTTACTGCCTGCAAAGAAGACAAAATAGCTGCTATCCGGCAAAATAGCATTGTAATTTTTTGCCCCTTTGTTCTCTGAAGCATACCCATCATTTTCAGGGAGGTTTGTTTATAAAACACACAGATGTTCAAAAGCAGCATCCCCCATCTCTTTCAGCCTTCCAATATGCAAATCTTGTATGTAGGCCCCATTCCTCCTGTGCTGAATAACATTATGCTGAACGTGAACATTTTGGCTGTGAAAAGTCAGGGCTCAGAAGCTTTCAGGAGTCTTCATTACTGCTTGTGGTGGGTGATCCAGCCTATGCATATTACAGTACAAATGTGGGGTTTTATTAAGAACTGTTTGTTCTGTCAATGAAGTATTTTTCCCCACTACATACCATGTACAGCCAACCCAGGCTTCCTTAGGGCCAGTTTCTGTCAGCCTTATTCATGTGACATCACTCCCTGGGACATCTTGTGGCATAAGGTGCTACTTTACATGAATAACAGAGGCAGAATCAGGCCCACACTTAACAATATAGAGACAAAGTTTCTGCTGTTATCATACCACCATTGACTTCAGTGCAGTTATTCCAGCAGATAATTTGGCCCATATTACTCTATATGTATTTGTTGCACCTTTTGTGTTTATCATAATTTAAGTTGGTTTTAAGAAGCTGCTGCTACCAGAAATACGTATAAAGGTTGTGAGTGAGGGGGTGGGAAAAGGAGGAAAGGTATAGAGCTAGTTTTAAAGCTCTGAGTCTCCCACCATGTATAAGTACTGCAGGAGTGGACTGAAAATAGGGGGAGATTTTCAGAAGTGCCTAAGAGAATTAGGAGCACCAGTCCTATGGAAAGTCAATGGCACTTGTGTTTCTAGTAATCTTAGACACTTTTGAAAATCTCACCTGTAATTATTAACGTGATGACTGCAAGACCCACTCATTCCCAGGCACATGTTTAGAAAGCATTTAAATAGGTGGGCGCCTATAAAGGAAAATTAAAAAGAGGCCAATATGAATGGCAGGGAGCAGATACAATATCACTAGGAAAAGTGATGGGCTCCGTAGGGTTTTATAATTCAATTAAGGACCAGAGAACTCCTCTCTCTCCCTGTACACAAACACAGTAGCCATATCCAATACACTAAGAGTTTTCTCTGCACGGAAATAAGGTTATGAAGTTGTTTGAATGACCCAGTGGGTGGTTTTTGAACAGCTTTCAAAAATACTTGTCCTAATCAAGATGAGTACTATGAAAACTTGTGGTCCAGTTTTCTTGCCATGTGCAATTGTAGGCATCGGGCAATTTCCTTCTTTCATGTTTGTATACCTGTGGAGTTTCTGCAAGATTGTGTGAAGACAATCTCTGTCCCCTCTTGTTTTCTATATCGTCCATTTGTTGCAATACATTCCAAAATATGTTCATTTCTCTGGTATCTGACTTTTTGGAAGTGCCTGAACCATTTGATCCTAGCTCTGTTTTCAGGTCTTTTTTGTTACCGCCATGACAAGGAGTATTTTCAAAACTGACATGGAGACTGTTAAAATTAAGCTATTGTATTGTAAATGTAGATGAGATATTAACCGAGGATTGTTTTAATTAACAATCCAATTGCATTGTCCACAGAGTGCAAGCTGCCAATTACTGTGCTGGTAAAGAGTCAAGAAAAACACTTATAAGGAGTTCCTGAAGTCTTTGGAGAGTAGCACACAGTATTCTCATTTATCAAGAAGGTTCAGAAGCTGACTGCGCCATTGTTGATAGTCAGGGTGCAACTGCATATTTAGACTTTTTGTTTCCCATATTAACAATGAAAACTAAACTCCCAGGGAGGGGCATGCCTTTCAGATCGCATAGTTGATAGTGGCCATGTGTCACATGGTGTGGCTGCTGAACTTTTGAACGTTTTTTTCTTATAAATTTATTAGGGTGTTTTCTTGCCATTCTTGGTATCTTCAGAGAGACAGAGTATTTAAGAGGTATGGTAGCTCTGCAAGTCTTACAGTGCAACTGATGATTCTTCTTTGAATGAAACCAGTCAAATTACTCAGTGCAATTTCAGTTACAAAAAGTGTGCTTTCCACACATCTCACATTATTAAGGTAATGAGCATTTCTTTTTAGAAGAACGTTTATGCTCCAGAGTGTTTCCATTCAGCTCAATGACCTATTGAGTTATAAGGTACACCAGAAATTTAAAGATCTTACCTGATGGTCAAGTCTTGCATTTCACTGTAATGTTTAAATTGAACTATACTGATTTTTTTCCAGTTTTAGCAGTATATACTACAGATGGTGTTTCATGGTAATGAAGGATATTAAAGCAATGATTTTGTTTTGCTGTGCAATGAGGGCTGTTAAGTAGCAGCTATCTGAATATACATTGTTCTTTGAATCAGGAGTTGCTGGTGACAGTAGAAAAAGTTCCTCGTGTGGGTTTCTATGGGTGTAGGATAGTTTGTTCTATGGTTCAGGGTTTTTTCTGTGTATTGGATACTAAAATGTTTTTTGTAAATTTCATGTGATCTGTATTTGAAATGAATAGTAGCTATGCTGCAGGTAAACATGGTATTCCACCGGAGAGTTTGATTTGTTAGTACTATCTGTTTCTGCATCTGCCTTTGAACAGATGCTTGGCAAGTACATTTCTGGAAGAGAATATCACTTTACTAGTTCAATAAGAATGCTGTATGTTTATAGGTTTACTCAAGCATTTTAGGCAAGAGAATAACCTTTTTATCTTCATTGCAGCTCAGAAATTGAATAGACACTTCTTTCTTAGGCTTCAGTTTATCAAAGCGCTTAAGCATGGATTTAAGTCTGTGTTTAGGTGCTTTGGTGCATCAGGGCCCAGGGATACAATTCTTATGTGGGAGTGGGAGAAATTCTGAGTCCTTTACTCAGTTTCAGTCCTCACACAGGCAAAAGTTCCATTTAGGACTTTTGCCTGAAGAGAAACCAAGTAATGGCTTCAGGATTTCACTCTGTACATTTATAAAAATGTACCTGCAAAAATCCAGTTTGGATTTTGAATTTATCTTTTGTGTAAAATATTTTTCTTCAGTCAAACTTAGTTGAATTTTTAAGCATAAAATACTATTCCAAGTGTTCAGTATAATGGATTAAGATTTTAAAGGCTAGTTTTCAAAAATAGCCTCTGATTTTGGATACTTCTGTTTTTGCATGCCCAACTTGAGACAGATTGGGCCTGATTTACGCAGATGCTTCAACTGGATTTGTGGCTGCTCGGCATATTCTAAAACTTAGACCCTAAAACATTCATCAGGATGCCTGCAACCTGTCACTCATGAATGTTTCTGACATTCACAATATGTGAATATCACCTTGATTGCTTCAATATGTGCTTTTCAGACAGATACTGTTCTGATAAGAATCTGATATCAGTATCATCAAGTCATAGGTGGCATATAATGGAGGACAGAGGATGCTAAGCCTCCCCAAACCTCATGCTGCTGGGGGGGGGGGGGGAGGAGGCATGGCAGATTTGGGGCCCCATGAAAAATCTCCCCCGCCCATGCCCCCCAGGCTGGAGGAGCTCTCACTCACCACCACAGCTCTGGAGCTGCAGCAGGGGCACAGAGCTTTTCCGGTCTCAGGGCAGCGGGGGAGGAGGAGCAGTGAGTGGGGGGCAGGTGGAGCTTCGGGGAGATGTGGAGTGGGGGCGGAACGGGGCCGGGGCCATGTGTGGAATAGGGTGGGGCCACAGGGGAAGGGGTGGAATGGGGTGGGGCCATGGGCAAGGCTGTGGGCAGAAGGGGTGGAATGGGGGAGGGGCTCAGGGCTCCAGCCAGGGCCTAGAACTCTGCCGCAGTCCCAGCCAAGGCTGAGCGCTCGACCCTGGCTGGGGCCAGGTTCTCAGCTCCGCTACCCCCCATGACCCCAATCAAGCTCTCAGGCCTCCCCCCACCCCGGGGCCACGGCAGGGAGAGGGGCCAAGCTCTCAGCCCCATGCCCTGGTCAGGGCCATGTGGTGGGGGGCTGAGAGCAGCATGTGAGGGTGGGGCCTCGGCCGGAAGAGGCGGGCAGGGGGCTAGCCTCCCCAAGGGGAAGCTTCACCTGTCCATGCATCAAGTAATTAGTTTCCAGATTCACACTGATATTTCCTTTTCAGAAATGTGTGCTCTATTGGCCAGAAAAGAGAGGGATCTATGGGAAAGTTGAAGTCCTCGTTAATGATGTGCAAGAGTGTGAGAACTATACTGTCCGCAACCTTACATTAAAGGTAATGATCTATGGCTGTTATGGGGAAATGTTCCAATATGCATAATACTTCACTGTTGAATATTCAATGAAATTGAAAGGCAATACATTTAAAACTGAAAAGGGGCACGGTTTTCCACTATTCATCACTAACCTATGGAACTCACTGCCACAAGGTATAATTGAGACCTAGGGCCTGAAGCATTTATACTAAGGCCATTTTACATCACTCTGGCAGTGTAAAGGGGCCTTAAAGTTACACCCACTCAAGTTACACTCACTTTAAGGCCCTTTTACACTGTCAGAGCAGTTAGGGTTGTCACCTTTCTAATTGCTGGTATCCAGACCCTTGAGGACTCACCCCTTCTCTGCCTCTTCCCTTGAGGCCCTGCCCCTTCCCCGCCACTTCACTCGAGGCCCCACCCCCGCCCCACCTCTTCCCCAAGGCCCCACCCCCAATACTCACTCCTCTTCCCCCCTCTTCCTGTCGCTAGATGGATCGTCTCCACCTCCCTTCCCCCACCCCCAACTGGGTCCCTCTGCTTGGGGCTGGGACCGGAGCTACTGCAGCCTGACAAGGAGCCTGCCTGCAGGCAGGAGGCGGCCCTGGCTGAGCAGGGGCTGGTGCGGTTTAATGACCCGGCACCCCTGCCCTGCAGTAAGTGGGCTTTTGGTGTCCAGTCAGTACATCTGACTGGACACTGCCAGGTCCCCTTTTTGACCGGACTTTCCAGTCGAAAACTGGGCACCTGGCAACCCTAAGAGCAATGTAAAGGGAATTTAGTTTAAGTGAGAGTCAGGGGCCCAGGATTTAACAGGATTCAGAGAAGGATTAGATATTTATATGGATGATGAGAACACCCAGAGTTCATTAGATAAGATAAAAATATAAGCGATATAATCTTGATGCTTCAGGGCATAAGCCAAACAGTACCTGTCTGGAGTTAGGAAGAAACTCCTCCTATGAGCAAGTTATTCCATAATTGTCCACAATAAGGTTCCTTCATCTGCTTCTGAAGCATCTGGTAGTAGCCACTGTTAGGAACAGAATGCTGGACAAGATGGGCTACTAGTCTAATCCAATAAGGTAGTTCCTGTGTTCATATGTCTAGGGTATTGTAATTCTAATGTAAGACCTGCTTCGGTACTTATGATAAGGTCTTTTAGCAGATAGTGGACAAATTAAACAATGTCAAGAATATGAATACAATTTAAAGGCCAAATTCTCTGGCCTTACTCCACTCCCATTGCTGCACTCCTCCTTCTATGCCAGCCCCTCTGTTCACATCCCACTGTGCAGAGGGCAGAGAGAAAGTCTGGCCAGAGTGCATTACACTCTGGCAATCCCCAGCTGATAATAAGGACTCATGGTGACCCTAACCATCTGGTGTAAATAGGAGCAGAAAAGAGTATCTTGTTTCACCATATCAAGGTATGCGATTTATCAGCAGTTGGATTCCCCAAATAATCACTGGTATTCGGTTTGATAATGTATGTAAATGGGCCAAATTCTGCCTTCATACATGCGTGTGTCTAAAGTTTAACATATTAAGAGAAATAAAATTAATTGCAAAATTGTTCTTCACAAGTGTATAAGTGATATCTTTACATTATTTCCAGCAAGGGAGTCAGTCCCAAAATGTGAAACACTATTGGTACACATCCTGGCCAGACCACAAAACCCCAGATAGTGCTCAGCCTCTTTTGCAGCTTATGCTGGATGTGGAAGAGGACAGGATGGCATCAGCTGGCAGAGGGCCTGTAATTGTGCACTGCAGGTAATCTACTACAGTTTTCTTAAAAGAATTACTGCAAAACTCAATGGCTTGGAATTCTTATAGTAGGGCTACAGACATAGGTGCTGGAACTAGGGGAACATTGGGTGCTGCTGCGCCCCCTGGCTTGAAGTAGTAATAATAACCCAAATACATGGTTTCCACCTTCAGCACCCCCACTATAAAAATTGCTCCAGCACCGCTGACTACAGAAAAGGCCCTCAGATCACAAGGCCCTTTTCTCTTCAAATAGGGTCGTTCTGGAAGTGGTTAAGAGAAAGTTCCACAATGCTTTTACTAAATTCTGGTTGAACTGTTAGTTTGCATTGATTATTTTTTTTTAGAAATTTAGCCGTATTTTGGTAGTGAATAATTCCTGAACCAATCCTGATTTCTGCTAATGAATTAGGTAAGGGTTTGAAAGACAGTTGTGAGGAATAGTTTTCAGTCTGTGTTCCATATTGTACACTGTTCACTTTAGCTATTTGTTGTCCATTATTCATGTTGTATGATTAGTCACATGTTCTGCCCCATAATTGGATGCCTGAAACTTTTTTAAAGGGAGAATAATGAATCACAAACTTGAGGTAAAATTTTTCAGATGAATACACATTAGTACTAAAATTCATGATCATTCCGAGGTTTGTGAACATTTTCACAGCTGCTTGGCAGTTGGCTGAATACTCACAAACCATAAATAGTGTTACCCCACAAATCATAGTGAACCAAATGCTGCCCATTTTGTTCATCAGAATTCAGTCAGTTCTGTTAATCATCTATCATTTTACTCTGTGTACTGTAGTGAACTAAATTGTACATCATGAAATAGTAGTAGGTGATTTCAAATTTGTTATATTACTTGAAAAAGCTGTTAGGAGATGAAGCAACCTCGAAACAAATTATTTCCTTGCTTGTTTTCTCTTATAATCATGGTGATATAAAGCATTTTTTGCTAGACATAGGTCAAAACCAGAACTTTTCTTCTCAAACTACCTCTACTAGCTCACCATTTCTGGGATTTGGATAAATGGGATCCAGAGATTTGAACAACCCCTCATTATGCCAAACCAAATCCAAGGAGATTTTCCAAAACCATAACCACCCCAATTTTGCCCATCTCTCTTTACTATTTTGTTTTGTTTTCTTAAGCAATCCACAAATCTATGTATGAACTTCTAGGTTCCCATATATGCAGTAATGCTTTTTCATGAGGAGGGGCACAATGGAATTTGGTGTCATTCGGAGGTAAATAACATGGTGGGGGGTCTGAAATCACAGTGTCCCTAATAAAATGAACATGATGCTGTAGTGACAGTGTCATACTCCCTCTTCTAGCAACATACTTTCCCACATTTTAATCTTCTGATTTATGGGCTAGAGGTATCCAGATCTCACAAAACTTTCAAATTTGGGGCTGTTTGCCTGGGATACATATGTGCAGCTCTCATTTATTTCAAGTGGCAGCCCTGCATGCTCACCTGAGGACAAAACATGACCCTCAACCTGGCGCAGAAAGGCTATAAAAATCTTTTTAGGTTTTTAAATTATTATCAAAATTGCAAAAAAAAATACATTTGAAAGGTAAAATGGAAAAAAATAACCTACAAACGCTGGCTGCTGTCCCATGTGCTTCAATAGCATGTCCACTCAGGGCATTATGTGTAAGAAAGAATATAATCCATCTCACCTTCCAGCAGCAGAGTTATTTCTGTAGTGCTAAGAGGAGAAAAAGGAGTACACATTTATTTTTGTCATTTAAATCATCAGATGTGACTCTGAATACACAGAGAGAGCAGATCCAGTAAGTAAGAAAGTTTGTTTTATACAACCAGTTTTCAGAGTAGTATTGCACAGAAGTTTCCTCTGTCATTTGAAGTGCCCATCCAAATCTTATACTAGTCTATGACTCACCCACCATCTTTTGTATGTGTAGCCTAGTACATCCAAATAAGCTAGTGTGTTTTGGCCTCTAGGCGGTCTTGGACCGAATGTATATTTGAATGAACAGACTTCAAATACAAAGTAAGAG
Organism: Emys orbicularis; assembly: GCF_028017835.1. Classification (NCBI taxonomy): domain Eukaryota; kingdom Metazoa; phylum Chordata; order Testudines; family Emydidae; genus Emys; species Emys orbicularis. Next base: position 70,080,875 of record NC_088683.1, on the reverse strand, counting down.
ATTTATTTTATTGACCAAATAAAGAAAAAATAGAGGCATAGGGCTAGATTCTCAGCGGGCATAAATTGATTTAGCTCCATTTAAGTCAATGAAACTATGCTGATTTATGCCAATTGAGAATCTGGCCCATAATGTGCAACACACAAATTACACAAAAGATATCCTCTTCCCCCAGAAGAAGCAACAAATTAATATATAAGGTGCAGGAACTGCCCGGGTAACAAAACTACCTCTACCCATACTAATGAACCTGACGCTGACATTTTGGGTGCCGAAAAATGCTGTATTCACTCCCTTTGCAGCCAATGTAGAAGCCCCCAGCCCCGGTGCCTCCCCTCCCACAGGAGCTGAAGCCCTCAGCCCCGGCACCTCCCACCCCGTGGGGCTGGAGTCCCTGAGACTCCCTCCCTGCAGCTGAAGCCTAGAGCCCTAAATGTGGGGAGTATGGGGGGCTCTGGGAAATAGTCTCTGAGAATTTAAGCCTTGACATAATTATTCCCGAAAAGCAATAAACACTACTCTACTATTAGAGCCAAAACAAACAAACAATACAGCAATACAGAACATCATAATATACTGCCACAGGGGTGCAGTGATAGGTGTCTTAAAAATACCTATATAAGTAGATCACAAAATTGCCCTGATATATTGTGAGAGGGATATAGGGCAAGTAACAGATTCTCTGTACCTTGAAGTGTTTAAGTCAAGATTTGAGAATGTCAGTGACTCAGACAGAGGTTACAGGGTCTGTTACAGGAGTGGGTGGGTGAGGTTCTGTGACCTGACATATGCATATGCAGGAGGTCAGACTACATGATTTTGATGGTCCCTTCTGGCCTTAAAGTCTATGAGTGTCAGATTTAGCTTGCATAGTCTGCAGTAAAGTCAGGTAAAAAGATAGGACCCACATTTGCCTGATGATGGGGAGATGGGAACTTGCCTTTGTCAAATACACTGGAGAATTTATCCAAGAACAGTTAATCCGTGGGAAAATATAAATCCTGTAATGCTACCAGGGTCTTAGAGGTAGGGGAATCTGCTGTGAAAGTGCTGACCTATTGGTAGTTTTAACTTATGCACCTCATTTTTAAAGGATTTCACAATATTTTGAAAAGGAGAATGTGTGTGCAGTAACTTGCTTGTTTAGGCTAGTTCCTATGCCTTCCCCGTGTATAAAATATCTCTATCCCATTTTGGACACATTTGCCCAGATGGTATCGGCATTCAAGGATATAGGTTGTCAGCTATGGATCTCAGACTCACCCCAGGAAATCATCATTTCTGACTACCAGTTTTGCTTCTCACTATCCCCTCACTTTTTGGCTTAGCATCCTTATATGTTTAATATTGCTGACTCCTGGGGTTCCTGAGTCTCAAATACACTCCCATCTTTAATTCCATAGCCAGGAGTCTGAGACTGGGTTCCTCTGCACTGCATAAATGTAATCCTAACAACACTCATACTGAAACCTTTCATCCAAGACACTCAGAACACTTTACAGACACTTATGGAATTAAGCCTCACAGCACTCCTCTGAGGTACATAGCTGGTATTATACCCATTAAACAGATGGATAAAATGAGGCAGACAATCATTTAACTACTTAGTGCCTCACTTTATCCATCTCTCCTCCACACTCCCCCCAGACAGAAAACAAGGAGAGGAACATGGCAAGTTGCAGCACTCACTCCCTCTTCCCGCTGAAGAATTGCAGAGCACCACAGGAGGCTGATAGAGAGTGGCAGCATGGTTACTGCTCTTGCATACAGCCATGGCTAGTGTGGAGAGAACTGTGGCAGAATCTCTCCAACTGAGCAAGATCCATGGAGATGGGGCTTGGAATACAGATCCTCTGCTGCCTTTTGGGGGCAGATTCCTCTGGTCACTCCACATCTCCACTTGAACTGGAGCAGAGAATACTCGGACTCCTCAGGTCCATTGGAGCTGTAGAGGTTTTGCATTACATTGCCCCTCCAGGCACTTTTGTGCAGAGTGAAAACATATGGGCCTCACAAACTAACCCACAACTATTTATCTGCTACAGCTCTGTGAGCATTCATTTTCTAGCAGAAAAGGTGAGTTAGTCATGCACCTAACCACTGATGAGTCTCTCTTCTGCATGTTGAGTATTTTCAGGTCCATATATCTAACATCAGAACAACTTCTTTGAAGGATCCAGGTTGGTATCTGTCAGCTCTGTTCACCTTTGTTTTAATTTTACTTTCAGTGCTGGTATAGGAAGAACTGGATGTTTTATTGCTACTGCCATTGGTTGTCACCAGTTGAAGGAAGAAGGCGTTGTAGATGCATTAAGCATTGTCTGCCAGCTACGAGTTGATAGGTGAGTTGCAGTGGAACTGTAAGTCAAATAAAGAACACAATGTGGCATTTTCAATCCTGGTTTGCCACATTCCGATCTGATATATGTGTTAACCTCACAGAACAGAAATACTCTGCCTCCTTGTAGGATATGTCCTACATCATACACTCTGTCTAAAAAACAGTCACACTTGGGTAAGAAATATACAAATGTCAGGACTTTCAAGGATTCACCATTCTTAAAGGTGAATTGAAGTGTTTAAATTGCTAAATTATTAACATAACACATGGGACAATTTAAAAATTAAGGAAAACTATGTTTGAGATTTTCAGAAGCACACAGAGTTGCCTAATTCTCCTCCTACCGATGCCAAAGTGAGTTTTTCTATAGACTTCAATGGGAGCACAGTTAGATCAACACAGAATGCTTCTGAAAATCCCACCCTACATTTTAAACCAGAATATTTTGAAAAATTCTTTCCTTTTTTACTTTTCTGTCAGGACCTCAATTTGGGGTTCTGTGTTTCTCTTGCAAGAGGTTCCTACATCACTAACATCAAGAGTGTTAAACTATGTTAGGTGCTAATCTGTGTTAGGTGCTAATGATAAAGACCACAGCTGCTTTAGGTGTTAGTACTGTAATCAACTCTTGGAACTATCAAAAAAAGCAACGAGGAGTCCTTGTGGCGCCTTAGAGACTAACAAATTCATTTGGGCATAAGCTTTTGTGGGCTAAAACCCGATGCATCTGATGAAGTGGGTTTTAGCCCATGAAAGCTTATGCCCAAATAAATTTGTTAGTCTCTAAGGTACCACAAGGACTCCCCATACAGACTAACAGGGCTACCACCCTGAAACCTGTCTTGGTACTATGTGTCTTCTCCCTGAATTCAGGTCCTGGCAGAAAAGTAAAAAACACAATAGCCTTTCAAATATTTTTGTTAAAAATTTGTTTGTAATTTTATGGCAACATTTGTATTGTGTTGATAATTTCAGAATTTGAACAAGTTTTATGGGCAGAGTCTCTCATGTTCTGTGGCTATTTTATGTTGCAGAGTTGGTCTAAAGAGGCCCTTAAACTGGCATAATGCTACCCAGAAGATTCCCCCAATGTAGGAGGATCCTCTGGTGGTGGAGAGCCAGGAGCAGCGCTGGTGAGGGGGCGGGGGAGGGCAGACTATAGCCACCCCATAGCAGCCACCTTTCTCCAGCCACCCAGCTCTGGAGGCAGAGCGGAGAGAGTGGTGGCTGCTGGCTGGGCACCCAGCTCTGAAGGTGGCAGTGCCACTGCCAGCAGCAGCGCAGGAGTAAGCCCAGATGGGGAGCTGGGGGGCCCAAGAGCAGCCCCCGGCCTGTGTCTCCACCCGCTGGGTCGCACTGCCCAGGGCAGGTTGGAAGGTCTTGGACTCCCCACAGCTGCCTGGACTGACCCACTCTGGCATGGGCTTCTGGTCCCAACCCCACAGTCACTGCTCCCCAAGGTCTCTGCCTACCCCAGAGCCAGGTCCCTCCACCCTGATGGCTGTTACCAGCTGCGAGCAGTCGAAGGGCAGTGGGAGCTGAGGAGCAGCTGCAGCCCTGGTTGGTTGGGGGAGAGGAGGAGCAGGGGCGGCTCTCGCTTTTTTGCCGCCCCAAGCACGGCAGTCAGGCTGCCTTCGGCGGCATGCCTGCGGGCTGTCCACCCGTCCCGCGGCTTCGGTGTACCCATCTCCGAATTGTCGCTGAAGCCGCGGGACCGGCGGACCTCCCACAGGCATGCCGCCGAAGGCTGCCTGACTGCCACCCTTGGAGCGAACGGCAGGCCGCCCCTCCGCGGCTTGCCGCCCCAGGCACATGCTTGGTGCACTGTTGCCTGGAGCCGCCGCTGAGGAGGAGGCAGGGCCAGAACTTAGGAGGCACAGGGGGCAGGGCCTTGTGGCAAGGGAGAGTACAGCAAAATATTCTTTTCCATGATATTCCATGTGCATTTTTAAACAAACAGACTCACTTCAACAGTATTTGTGCCCCCATTCGGTAACTATTCCAGTGGAACAAGCTTTTTTTTTCAAGAATATTGGCCAAAAAAAATATATATATATCAAATGTTAAGCTTATATAGTCTCTGAAAACAAATGTTACTGCAGAACACACCAATACTACTGCAGATATGGAATTTAAAACAACAAATTGTGATTTATTTATTTTTTTACACCCAAATATGCAATTTGAAAGATACTCAGCTCCTGGGTTAGTTACATAAATCATCCAATCAGCGAACTTGGAATAATGCCACATAATACATATAGCTCCCACACACAGAAACAAAACAGGAATGGCAAATATTCCCAATGAACTGTTTATAAATGATCTGCATACCAGGAGTTATTTGCTGAAGAAATCTATGGATAGTTTTTCAATAATCAGTAAAGCTGGGAATTTCACTAATTGCGTGCAAATAATTCACAAACAGAAAAATGAGTCTCTCGAGCTAGATAATTATACAGATAATGTAGTATCACTGTAGTATCTCAGTGGCTCCCAAGTCAAAAAGAAACACTAGCAATCTCTCTTTCTTCTACTCCAGCCTGTCGGAGAAGTAGCTTGATTAGTAGGGCTGTGTTTGTGTGTGGTGTATGTGAGGCATATGGTCATTCTTAGCTCTTGTGGGAGTGAGTTCCATAGTCTAGGGCCAGCTCTTGTGAAAATTCTGTCTGCCACTTTCAAGCCTCCCCCTACTGGAAAGCAGCATCATGAGTCCAGTGGAACGTAGCTGTTGTGGGAGTTCATGGTCACTAAGGAAGAGGTGATCATATAAGTAGCTAGGGTCAATGGAGGGCTTAGAATATCAGCCAAGAGACCTTGAAATGTGCTTTATATTCAGTGGGGAGCCAGTGCAGAGACAGAAGCCCGACGGTGGTGTACTTATGGCAGTCTCTGTTACTAAGCAGATGGGCTGCTGCATTTTCTACCAGCTAGAGCTTTTCAGGCTACGTGGCTTCATTACTAGGAATAATGGATAGCAATAATCAAGCTTGGAGGTCACAAATGTGTGGCTCACAGTGACCAAGCCTGAGCCTGTTTAGGGGGTGAGTCTCCTTGCCAGTTGCAGCTGGCTATTTGGTCATCCAATAGCAATGAGGAAACCAGAAGGACTTCAAAGTTGTAAACCAACAAAGATCTAAATAAGAGAAGGTATTTGTTGAATAAATTGTTTTAAAATTTCTTTGCCCATTTCTGCCTATCAGCTGTCTTTTTTCCCCTTTTTCCCTTTTTTGTTTGTTTGTTTGTTTAGAAAAATCATAGATTATTTTAAAATTAGTTAACCTGATAGTTTCTGTGGCCTAGCAGGCCTTGTATTAAGAGATGCCGGATCCTGCACTCCATGTGATGCAAACCTCTCACTGAAATCAGCTAATTCAACGAAGGGTTGGCAAAAGCAGTTTAAAGTGTATGTCACAATGCATATTCCTTTCCTCCCGGGCCATATCCTCCCTCCCAGACAGGCACACATATCAACTCCAAGTAGCTGGCTTGGTGCAGGGAGGAAGGGAGGTGAGAGTGTGTCTGTAATGGCCAAGTTGCAGTTGCTTTTAACACCCTGAATTTGCAATAGCCCCTACTGCTTCTGGGTCCCAACTCTGTGAGGGGCACTGGCCGATGGACCTCAGTGGTGACAGAAAAAGCCTTAGTTTCATTTTCTATCTGAAAGACAACACTAGTAATGCAGTACAGCCTCAGCTAGTGGTCCACTAGTACAGCACTCCCTTACCACTGTACTCACTTTCAACACTGATATTAGCTTAGGTCCTACTGTGGGACTTCATCTTGAAGTCTTTAAACCATGATTTGAGGACTTCAATGGCTCAGACAGGTTTGATACAGGAGTGGGTGGGTGAGATTCTGTGGCCTGCGTTGTGCAGGAGGTCAGACTAGATGATCATAATGGTCCCTTCTGACCTTAAAGTCTATGATTCTATTATTCTATCCCAATATCTGGCCTGAAACCAGTGCTACCAGCTGAGTTATCACACAGCTGTATTAGGTGTAGGTAACTGATCCAAACGGACTGCACTGAACACTTTTTTATGTTCAAGTTTAACTAAGTTGCATTGTTGGCGCAGAAATGAGTCACTGTTGTAAAATTTCTTCTGTGTCTGCTGTTTAGACAGGATGCACTGTAGGCGTTAGAAAGAGGAGAGGAAGAGCTGCTCTCTGTACATGTGATCTAAGGGTCACCATAGGTTACATTTTTAGGATATGAAGAAGAATGAAATCTGTGTACACTATGGTCCAGGTTCTCTTGCCCTTACTCATGATGAGTAGTACCTCATTCCTCTAACAGCCCCAATAAAATCAATAGGATTACTCTGGGAGAACGGAACTCAACATGTATAAAGGATATCAGAATCTGCCCCAAGAGACTGAGTTTTTTATGACATATCTAATCTTAGTTGTGCTTAAAATACAGTGTATAAAGTGCTTTATATGGAGATTCCCCATAATTGTGTGGGGTTTGAAATTTGGATTTTAACAGCTTAGCTGCTGGCTATATGGTTCCCTATAGTTCTTATACCTGTTGTGTCAGAATTGGATATTCATGATGTAATAACAAATTTAATTAAATTTACATTAATGTAATTAAAAAAATAATCATCATTAATTGCATGATTAAAAAAATTAATCATGATTAATTTCATGATTAATCACACTGTTAAAAAATAGAATACCATTTGTTGAAATATTTTTTGGATGTTTTCTACATTTTCAAATATATTGATTTCAATTAAAACACAGAATAGAAAGTGTACAGTGCTCACTTTATAGTTATTTTTATTACAAATATTTACACTGTAAAAAACAAAAGAAATCATATTTTTCAATTCACCTAATACAAGTACTGTAGTGCAATCTCTTTATCATGAAAGTTGAACTTACAAATATAGAATTATGTACAAAAATAACTGCATTCAAAAACAAAACAATGTAAAACTTTAGAGCCTACAAGTCCACTCAGTCCTACTTCTTGTTCAGCCACTCAGACAAACAAGTTTGGTTACAATTTACAGGAGATAATGCTGCCCACTTCTTGTTTACAATGTCACCTGAAAGTGAGAACAGGTGTTGGCATGGCACTACTGTAGCCGGCGTCGCAAGATATTTACATGCCAGATGCGCTAAAGATACATATGTTCCTTCATGCTTCAACCATTCCAGAGGACATGTGTCCATGCTGATGAGCGGTCCTGCTTAATAACGATCCAAAGCAGTGCGGCCCAATGCATGTTCATTTTTATCATCTTAGTCAGATGCCACCAGCAGAAAGTTGATTTTCTTTTTTGGTGGTTTTGGTTCTGTAGTTTCCGCATACGAGTATTGCTCTTTTAAGACTTCTGAAAGCATGTTCCACACCTCGTCCCTCTCAGATTTTGGAAGGCACTTCAGATTCTTAAACCTTGGGTCGAGTATTGTAGCTATCATTAGAAATCTCACATTGGTACTTTCTTTGTGTTTTGTCAAATCTGCAGTGAAAGTGTTCTTAAAATGAACAACATGTGCTGGGTCATCATCCAAGACTGCTATAACATGAAATATATGGCAGAATGCAGGTAAAACAGAGAAGGAGACAGACAATTCTCCCCCAAGGAGTTCAATCACAAATTATTTAATGCATTATTTTTTTAACAAGTGTTATCAGCATGGAAGCACATCCTCTGGTTCTTAGCAGCAGAGCAGATTGTTTGATTTTTAAGAAATAAGGTTTCATGCTATTGTACTTTCTTTTCAGAGGTGGAATGGTTCAGACCAGTGAACAATATGAATTTGTGCACCATGCACTGAGTTTGTATGAAAGCAGACTTTCTGCAGAAGCTGTCCAGTGAAACCATGAAGGGTGATCAGAATGTCAATCTCTTGAGGTAATTTGTTTCATTACCTACCAGCAACTTCTTCAAGGAGTTTACTGCAGTGGGTGCTCTGAAGCCAACTTGTGAAAGGATTGTGGATGGTTTGGCAAAAATATAAAGATTGCCAGACCTTTACTGTATATGAATGTATTGTAAGCTTCCCAAAAATGATTTTTAAAGAAGGTACTGTACTGATGCTACATGTGGATTTCACATATATAGCTAAAAGGTGGATTTATTTCTGTAATAACAATATCTGCTATACAGAATGTATGTACGGTATGTACTACTACTGCTGCAGTCAGATGGAAACTGGAACTTCTACAGAAGAAATGTTTTTCTAAGTGTATAAATGCTTTAACATTTGCCAACTCTGTCTTGTGAATGGACTGTCAGCTGTTAAACTGTACCTGTTAAGTGCTATTACCTATTATGTGGTGAGCTTATTTCTTGGCCACATAAGACTCTTGCTGCTAATGTTGCAAGTGATCAATTATGGATTTAATGGGAAGAAAGTCCTTTTGTTTTTGAAACTGTTCAAAAGCAGTTATATCTTTTATATGGAAATATCTGTTCTTCATACTATTAGCTATTTAATGTGTATTTACAGTAGGTCCTATAAAGCAGTTACAGAGCACAACCTCTGTTATTCAGTGTATATGTATGTATTTACTCTATACTGTTGATTGTACTCTATACTGTTAGAAGCTGCTTCTGCTCCTGACCTGAATCCAGTGTATTTGTAAATTGTATGTCATTTTACTTTTAAACGAAACTTTGTAGCATATATTAAATGGTAAGGATTTTAAATATTTGTCTGTCTTTTACTAAGAGGGGATTTTTTGAATATGTTGTCTACATGTTGTATCTCTTCTGTTAAGAAATGGATGCCTTTGGAAATATGAACAGTTCTGTAACAGGAACAAAAAACAGTTGTATAAAAAATGCTGCTATGAATGTTTCCTTATATTTCTGCACGGATTTGTTCTTTAAAAGAAATGTGAATCTAGCATAACTACTTACAACACTAGGAGGTCTGCACCCAGGATAAAATCAGTTTTTAATTCAATGATGTTGACTTTGCTTCATATTGACAATAAACTACACTTGATACAAAATAGTTAGTGAATCTGGAGTTTTTTTGCGTACAGTAATTAATCATTACTATTATTATAATACCACAATAAGGCAAATGTAGTCCAATCTGCTCTAGTTAATTTCATGCTGTCTTCTGACCATTTGGAGGGTCAAATCATTGAGGCCTTTTATTCAGCTTTTAGTTAAGGCAAATTCTCACTGTATGTAGGCAAAATGGATCAGATGATGTTGAAGCAAAGTCAACATCACTTGATCCCATAATGGGAGTGTACATGAGTAAGGACTTAGTAAAGAACTCAGAGATTTGCACTCCCACCATGTATGGTTTTCAGAACTCATAAAGAGGAGTTGGAAGTTGTATTTAATAATGTGAATTTGCTTGATGGACTCACAACATTTCATTACAGAAACTGTGTATGGTGTTTACTGGATAGCATGGTATGTGTTTATTCAGTACAATCCAAATCACCTGCAGACGTGTAATGTTTCATGAACAGTCAATTACATGAAATTACAATCCCTTTTCCTTATATTTTTAGTCTAGTACATTGTTCAGATGTCGAAACATCTTTTTGTTTGTGTGTGAGGCTTGGTAGTTTCAAAATCTACCCCTCTTTTGCTTGGATTTTTCCAAAATAAATCAGAGTCAGTAAACTCTGAAGAATCATATGAAAGGACAAAGTGGTATAAAATTCCCCAAAACTATTGAATAGAAGGAAGTGCTCGTCACTGACTTTTCCCCCTGTGAAGGCACATTTCCTTCCTAGCCTTCGCTTCACTTATCTGAGGTGGTGATTTTGTGTGTGTGTGTGTGTGTGTGTGTATGGTTGGTTTTTTTTTTTGTTTTTGTTTTTTAAAGAGAAGCATGGGGAGTTGTTAGATGGAAAATGGATCCTTTATTTCATGTCCTGATTTTCACCTGCCTGGCCTTCAAGATCTCAGGTAAGTGCATCTCCCAGGTTCCCCCCTCCGTTCCCGTTCTCATTCTGTCACTAACCAGGGCTCCGAAGGGTTGCTTGAAACTTATTCAATGCTGTGAAAATAGAACCACTTCTCAGCCTGAGTTTATACAAGATGGATCAGGGGGAGGGCAGGGCCAACAAAGCCAGTACTGTTTAGATTTCTCTCCAAAGGAAAATAAACCCTCTCTCCTTGAATGTTGTATATACATCATTTTTTTAAAAAGATCTCTGGCTAGACAATCCAATGGCTGAGTCCTGAGCCAGGTTCCTTTGAGAAGAGATTCAGATTACTTATTAAGGCTTTGTGAAACTTACAAAAGCAAAAGCTTCTTGGGGCACTTAGTTAGAGCACGATCTTATGTCCTGTGCCATAAGAAAGGGGGAATGAAATAACAAAGGAAATCGTATGAATTGTTTTTAAAATGTTTTGTTTATCTAGTGAAGCCTGAAACTTTGACTAAATAACTGACTTTTAAAAAAAAAAATTTAAGTGATACTGAGATTGATTTTGAACCATCCAATTCTGTTCTCTGAAACAAGGGGGAATTTGGGGTTGGGGAAGTTTGATTTCAGTGAATGATTTTTCTTCTGTTCATTTCAACATTGGATGTGTACATTTAAGCTGGGATGATAAAAGAATCAATCTGATCTGTAGTGGGATGGTTACAAAATAATGACAAGAGGAGTCAATGTATTTAGGAGTGTAAGCTACACAGAGTTTGTATCAGTCAAAAGCCCCCATCCTTTGTAAAAGATAAATGAAACATAGCCCTGGAGAGACAAATAAATTTTGGAAAGTCCCCTTTTCTGTCCCTCCTTCCCCCTCCAAATACTATGATTTCCTTTAAAAAAAAAATCAATGTGTAGTCAGATACAGTGGATTTAACTTGTGGTGACAGTAAGAAAGGCTAATGGATCTCTGTGTATTTGAAGAGGAGGGAGAGGGTTTTTCAGAAATGAGCTGAAAGTCAATAGCCCCCTCGATATCCTTTTAATTCAAGTTTGATTTCTTTTGTTTTTACATAGAAGGTCAAGGTGAACTTTACCAAAAAGGGTTTGTTGCATTCTTGCCCTTTGCAGTTCCCAGACCAAACAATTGTGATTTTTGTGGCTTTTAAAATCATTTCTGCCGGTTCAGGTCAGAAAAACTGAGATAAACCGAAAGAGAGAGAAAAAAAGAGGTTTATTTTTAAGTCATTGGGATTTATTTTTTAAGGGCCACATATGATTTGTTGTATTTTTATGGGTTTTTCATCTTCCAGAAGGGTTTCTGATTATCCATGTCCAGAAACGGCAATGTCTTGTTGGAGGCAAAACAGCATTTGTGGGCAAGTGCAATCTGACTGATCCAAACCAGCAGTGGAGGTGGACAGAGGATGAGAAGCTGCTCCATGTTAGATCTGGCCAGTGTTTGGGCATCTCCAAGTCCTCTGCTGCATCATCCCGCAGCATCTTCATAGACTGCCCTCAGGCACCCAGCTGGATCTTCCACAACACGGAAGGGCTCCTCCAGGTGGCAAACAGCTCTCTCTTTCTCACAAAACAAGGCCCGAGGGTAATGATCAAGAAGGGTAGAAAATACCCCCATAGCTGGAAGCAAATAGATGTCAACGACAAGGGAAAAACTGCCTATGAAAATCTGTGCCCACACAAAGGTGAGCTTATCCTTTCAGGCAGTGTCCTGGGAGCTCTGGTAACAATCCTGTCTCTGTTGCACACACTCACATTTTAAGGACTATGACATTACTCGTGGGAGGTTAATTTAAAGGATTGTTCAGAATCCAAAATCAGAATGCCTTAAAAAGACTAGTTTTAAGACAGCCATGATAGCTGCCTTTCTAACATTCAGTGTTTTTGATAGTCTGGGTGATATTTTCAGACTGGGTGTTCCCTTTTCTGTTTCATTTTTGGGCCCAAATCTTTATGTACAGGCTTAATCCACCAGACTCTTGTGCTATTTACTTCCCAAAAAAAGAATATAATTTTTGGTGCTGCTTTCGTGTAGTTTATACCAATGTGAAATTATTCAGATCCTCCTCCTGATCCACTTTATCATAGATATGCACGTTTCAAAAATCTACCAAAAGGGGCAAAGAGTCATCTGAAAAATGGGATCAATACAGTACAACCTCAGTGATAACCTGAATGCTTGTTCCCAATGAACAAAGAGCCTACACATTCTATTGCTTATGCAGCAGTATCACTATACCAATATGGGGAATATTCCCTGTAACAAACACAAAATCCTCAGTATAATGAACTGAATCCAAACCTATGGAAATACTGGTTATAAGGTTTTAAGATGTATATGTCTGTGTGTACCTCTGTATGCGGTATGTGTTTATATACAGCTATAATATAAAATGTGGCTGGAAAGGGTCAGAATGTTGTTTAATAATCTAATTTAACAGCTTTTGCTTTGTTGTTTATTTGTTAGAGTTCACAGTAGCACTTTTCAGTATTGTCCTGTGCTATGATTTAGCAGTGCACTAAAGTAAATCATAATGACCTACCTAGCTAGCTCTTTATTACAAAGACAAAAAGCTGCATCACATGTAATTTATTCCATCCTTTAAAAAAATTGCTTTAAAATTTATACATGAATGTGTCATATGACCATCTGACATTTTTTAGGAAGTTTAAAACAAAATGAGCGAGTTGTTATAAGACTTTTTTGTCAGTTATTGTTATTTTTGTAATCTATTTTACATTACATGTTTTGGGCCTGATTCACATCTGATTTACCATTTTTAATAAGATTAGGCCTAATCCTACAACAACTTACATAAATTTACTCAAAGCAGTGGGACTGCTCACCTGAGTTTGTCATGAAGATGAATGTTTATGGAATCAGGGCCACTGTATGGATGTAAAATAGATCAAGAAGACACGTAGTATATTGTTGTGAGCGTCTACAGAATGCACATGGGAGCTAAGATAGTAAAAGAAAAAGGGGTTGGCTGGTAGGTAATTTGATGTTGTCACTTGAGTCCACATTCCAGCTTTGAAACTGTATTTCATGAGCATTCTCTTTAAAAAAAAATACAAGCCTATTTGAAGTACAATATATGACACTGAATTGCATTTTGGGGGCTCTGTTGTGCCTTCCATTTTTAAGCAGATGTCCTCATGGACTTCTTTGTGGAGTTCCGCTGAAAAATCAGTAGTACAATATGTCTCAGTTATCATTTTCATCAGATAACTAAAAATTTCAAAGCATTCAACAGGCACTAATACCATGTGTTTATAATATCATAACAAGGACTGTAAAGGAGTAGACTTAAGCACAGAATGCTGCAACTTTCTTCATAAAAGTATAAAACACTGAATACTATAGAAAAAAATCATAATGCTAATTGTCCCAGTCATAAAGTCTATCTCTGGCCAAAATTTTTCAACTTGGATGCCTAAAGTTAGGCTCCATATTTAGGCACCTAAACAAATGGGCTGATTGTCAGAGGTGCTGAACACCTGCATCTGACATTGACAACAATGGGAGCTGTGCATGATCAGCAGCTTTCATTTGTTTAGGTGTCTAAATATAGATTTAAAATGATAGCTTTAGGGACTCAAGTTGGAAAATGTTGGCTTTAGTCTTTATTCAGGTAAAATTACACAGTAAGGACTGCATACTGTCTTCAGAATTGGAATGGATGCAAATTATTCTACTCTGGTAATGCTCTATTTTAATATAATTACTCTTTGCTTTTATGGTAGTTACCGTGCACTGAATAGTGAGGTTTTGGCAAAGGAATGATTGAGTCTTGCAAAAAAAGAAAACCAAGCTGAATCTCTGCCCAAACATCTAACCAAATTTGAGATGGGACAAGCTCCAAACCCAAGAAGTGCAACTATCTCTATAACAGGCCTAATCCAAACACCAAATATGAACATCCTGAACTTTGGGAAAGTTTGAATTCGGATTTCAATTTCAAATCTGACTTCTTACAAGTGTTTGGATACAGAATTTTGGTTCTAGAGCACATATGGTCTCTAAAGCACATATGACTCTTTGTGAAGGTCAGAATCAGTTTGGATAAGTATCCCATCCCTAACCAGTCAGAAGTGACTTCTTAATCCAACACAGGCCTTTCCTTCCTTCGCCATCTCACAAAATCCATGACTGAGTTTCAGTGAGTCTGGCAGTTGGTTGGACCAAATTCCATCATCCAGGGGCCAATCTTGCAAGGTGCTATGTGTCCCCATGAGGTGCTGAGCTTCTTAAACTCCCACTGAAGTCAGTAAGAGTTGAGGGCACTCAGCCTCTTCTAGGATGAACCTCAAATCTCTAAGGTCTTATTTTCAATGTCAAAAACACAATTCTGGGGCACATTGATCCATGGAAGGCTCACATGATTGTGAAATTTCAAGACAGCTTCTAGTGTTGTTAGATCTACTGAGTTTACACGATGAACTTGAGATAAAATAAGCAAAGTGGGTATGGGAAACTAGCAGCCTGTTGGATTCAGAACAGCACTAGAACTAGGAGCTAGGAAGAGTAGGGGAGTGTGTGAAAAGGCCCGGAAACAGAGAGAATGATCAGGAAAGGGATTGCACTTGAAGGCATAGAGGTTATGAAGCATGATCAGGGAGCAAATTGGGAGATTTGGGAGAAAGGGAAAGATGGCGTTAGGAGTAGGATCTGTTTGTGTGAAACAAAAACTGCTCTTGGAAATGTATCAGTTAGAAGGGTTTCTCAAGTCCAGGATGGAAACTCTAGGCCATGGGGTGGAGAGAACCCGCAGAATAAGCTAGTGGTTAGGGCACTCAGCTGGGCTGTAGGGTGTGCTGGTTCAAGTCCAAACTGTACTTGATTTAGAGCAGGGACTTGAACCTTGGTCTTCCACATCCCAGTATTGGCCATTCTGAGGTAAGTCTCTCGCAGTCTCTGCTGTTGGATCTGTTTCACTTTGCATAAATAATTAAATATTAATCAGCCCAGAGAGAAAGAAACACTTCCCAGGGCACTCACTTGGGATGTGGGAGTCAGAGGTTCAAGTCCCTGCTCTGCTAACTCTCACATTCCAGGTGAGTGCTCTAACCCCAGGGCTACTGGCTATTCTGGCATGGGTATCTTCTTCTCTCTGGTTTTTAGGGAAAAGTTTCAAAGGGCCTTGGTTTCATCCCCACGTGGAATGAAACCAAATTTCAAAACCTCCATTTTTTTTCCAGAAATTGAGTTGTTTTCCAGCTAGCCTTAGTATGGAGAGTAAATATAGCATATGCAGAAGTGGGGGACATAAAGGGAAGATCTCAAATGTTTGGTTTAAGTGTATATATTTCAGGGGATCTATTCAGTTAAACTGAATCATAGAGCATTTTGAAATGTGTCTATCACTAATCTACTTGGAACAAGACTAAAATGTTGCTAGGTCTCCTGAGTCTTGCATGACTTACAAATGGAAATATGGGAGACTGAGGGATTCACAAAACCTCACACTCTGGCTCCACAACAGCTGTGTACATGCTTTTCAAGTGGCACAATTATAGAATTGCACAAAACTTTATGTCCTGTAGATTATTTGGCAGTAACAAGATCTGGTAGCTGTTAGGTGAAAAAGGTGAAAGGTCATTACTACCACAGAGGAAATAGCCAAAATAATTGTCCACAGATAATTGCAGGGCCAGTACCGTTGTGATCTGTGGACAGCTGGCAAATGAGAAAAGAATGGTAAACTGGTCAAATGGTTTGTGATTATTCACTCAGCTCTAATAATCACCATGTAGCCTATATTCTGGTTTAGAAGACAGTAATATTGCATTACCCCCCTCTATAGTATTGATATAGACCTATCCTGCTGTTCTTACTGCAGCAAACACTCCCATGTTTTTCCTAGGAGTAAAAACTTCAGGCCTGAACCCGATCTAAATAAAGCACTTACACCATAAAGATAAAATGGATTTATCATGTATCGAGTACCTTAGTACAGCGTTTCTCAAATGTGGCCACCAGGGGCTTTTCTTGCAGCCACAGCCTCCTGGGCAGTGATGGGGTGGGGGAGGGCGCAAAGCAGCGGCCCCTCCCCAGGGGCCCACCAGGAGTGGTTGGGCCATGCCCCACTCTGGAGAGAGACAAGCTGGAGAAGCAGGCAGCCAGTGAGTTCCCCGCCTTCCCGGAGTCAGTGGGGTTGGGCTTCAGCCCTCGGGTGGCAGGTTCCAGCCATGGAGCTTCGGGCTCTGTCCCCAAGCCCTGTCCCTGGGTGTGGGCTTCGGACTCCATTCCCTGGCTGTGTGGTGACGGACTCTGGTCCCAAGCTCACCCCGCCCCCATCACCTCTGCCCCCCTACTGCCTCCCCCAGTGCCCCATTGCCCTTGGCCTCTGCTGCCTCTGTACCCACCTCCCCATCGAGGGCTTAAATTTGTCCCCGGGCTTGCTGGGGCTGAGTGAGTCTGCTGTGAAAAGTGATATTTGTGTGTTTGTTAGTAGCTAACAAGTCTAAAAAAAAAATAAAAAGAAACAATAAGAAAAAGACAATGTTTAAAACACCTTATTTGTGTTTCTATTCTGTTTAGCTCCCCTAAAGAATAGAGAAAACTGTACACTATTTTTATTATTGAGTTTGCAAAAAAAAACCCTACATAGATACATTACAATGATTTGGACATGTATCTGTGCATATTTATTTAATTTTTTCCCTCATCTTAATTAAGTATTTTAGGGGAAATGGTCACAGCGGCCACCAGCAAGAGTTGGTGGCTGCACTCTGAGGCCACCAAAAAATTTGTTGCGAGAACCCCTGCCTTAGTGTGCTCAGCTCCTCGAAGACACAGAACAAGAGGGGGCGGGGGGGAAATGTGCACCAAATACAACATTATTATATCCTCAGTCTGTTTAGTCTGCAACTTCAGCTAGACAAAACAGAGGATATAACAAATAAGCAAAATGACTCATTGTCAGCTGCTCTTGGTGCAATCTGTCTAAGGGACTCAGCTTTTCCTAATTGGTCCCCTTCAATTCAACCAATCCATAAATTCTTAGCTTAAATTGAGTCTATCAGCCCTTCAACCCCAGAGCTTACCATCTCCTTTTGAGTTTCTTAGATGCAGTCTGAATTGGAACTAGCTGGCCCTCTGCTATCCCAGGCTTTTCTACCTCCCTTCCCTTCTCTGTTCGCCCTCATTTATAGATGGGCTTGTTTTCCTTATTGGTCATAGCTGTGGGTCCATGTCTCTGTGATGGGAAGTTCTGGCAGCTGTGCAGGGGGAGTGATGAGCCTGATTGCCTGTAAGCAGGGGACACTCTCCTCTCCCTTCTGCCTTTGCTCAGTATGGGGTTGCTAAACCCCATTACACTTTGACATTCAGCCTGTTATTGCCAACATTTCTTGTTTCCATTTTCCCCACTCCCTTCCACTTTATCTGCTCCTTTTCACTATCTGACCCTCATCCAGACCCTCCCCTGTAAAACAGTACCCTTCTGCACACCTCTTGTGTGCCTGTCCTCTTTTTCTATCTCAAACATTGGACTGAGTCTTGGAGGGTTACATCATGGGGAGACTAAAGCCAAAAGGGCTTGATCCTGCACCCTTTAAAGTCAATGGTAAACCTCATATTGACTTCAGTGGGGCAGGATCAGGCATAAAGTAACCAGCTAGCCAGAAGAAGCACTCAATAATCCCCAACATCTAATGTGTAGGGTTCATTGTGAGCAGGGCCCTCTTAGATTCTCCTGCCTCCTTCTTGGAGTCTCTATAGTTCCAGCTATTTCTCTTTCAAATGGAGGTAAGTCTCATCCCAAGGTTTTTTGTTGGTTTAAAATGTAGGTTAAACTGAAAATAGAAGTGATAGCATTTTTCCATGTGCCAGCCACCTTCTTGCCAAGGCTGTTAGAACAATGCTTTTCTGGTCCATCAAAATTCCAGTGGCTCAGACTTTCACCACTGTCTACAAGCTACTTAGCATCCACCATCCAAAGCAGTTGGAGCTCCTGGTCAGCACAAGTGAGGAGCTAAAGGAGTTCCCCCTCCAGCCTGACTGTAGCATACAGATTTTTTGGTTTACAAATTAGTATATGTTAGAGCTGGTCAAAAAAGTATGTTAGAGCTGGTCAAATTCAAAAGTTTTCACATAATATTTCTGTCAAAATTTCAAAGAATTTCAACCAGCTTCACTGAATGCCTTTAACGAAGCAATATGATGCAACATGCGCTGAACATGAAACAAATGGTGTCTGACAATTGGTTTGAATTAGAAAAGTTTTTTAAAGATATTTAGAAAAATATATAATCTTTAGCAGGGGTCGGCAATGTTCAGCACGCAGCTCGCCAGGGTAAGCACCCTGGCGGGCCGGGCCAGTTTATTTATCTGCTGACGTGGCAGGTTCGGCCGATCGCGACCCCCACTGGCCGCGGTTCGCTGTCCTGGGCCAATGGGGGCAGCGGGAAGCGGCGCGGGCCGAGGGATGTGCTGGCCGCGGCTTCCCGCCGCCCCCATTGGCCCAGGATGGCGAACCGCGCCCAGTGGGGGCCGCGATCGGCCGAACCTGCCGCGTCAGCAGGTAAATAAACTGGCCCGGCCTGCTACGGTGCTTACCCTGGCGAGCCGCGTGCCGAACGTTGCCGACCCCTGATCTTTAGTATAAAATTATCAGTTTTTTACATAAAAGCTTAAAAAATACCCTGCACGTTTTCATTCTAAAAACTATGATTTCCAACTAAAGAACATTGCATTATTTCACTTGCTTTTTGTTTAACCTGAGTTCCTAAAATAAAATAAATCAAATCAACCACCATCCCTCCATAAGAGCATTAAGGGCAGAGTATTTTCAGAACAATTACTATATATCCTGGATGGCTAAAGCCACTTGGCTTTCATCTTAGTGCATTTTAAGACTATCCAAGATACAGTATAATCACCTAAAAATATTCTGCTTCTCATGTCTCATTGCTTAAGTAAAGAGTACCGGTACTTATATTATATATGTGCACTTTTAAAGAAACTATTGCCCATCTTTATGATGATCTTAAAACCTCTATGTCTCTCCTGAACTCCCATCGACATATACTATATATATAATGACTTTATCTTTGAAAACTCATGGTGATTGGGGGAGGTCCTGGATGACTGGAAAAAGGCTAATGTAGTGCCCATCTTTAAAAAAGGGAAGAAGGAGGATCTGGAAAAATCACCCCAGTCCCTGGAAAAATCATGGACCAGGTCCTCAGGAATCAATTTTGAAGCACTTAGAGGAGAGGAAAGTGATCAGGAACTGTCAGCATGGATTCACCAGGGACAAGTCATGCCTGACTAACCTAATTGCCTTCTATGATGAGATAACTGGCTCTGTGGATGAGGGGAAAGCAGTGGACGTGTTATTCCTTGACTTTAGCAAAGCTTTTGATACGGTCTCCCATAGTATTCTTGCCAGCAAGTTAAAGAAGTATGGGCTGGATGAATGGATTTAAGGTGGATAGAAAGCTGGCTAGATCATTGAGCTCAACGGGTAGTGATCAATGGCTCCATGTCTAGTTGGCAGCCGGTATCAAGTGGAGTGCCCCAAGGGTCGGTCCTGGGGCCGGTTTTGTTCAATATCTTCGTTAATGATCTGGAGGACAGCGTGGATTGCACCCTCAGCAAGTTTGCAGATGACACTAAACTGGGAGGAGTGGTAGATATGTTGGAGGGTAGGGATAGGATCCAGAGGGACCTAGACAAATTAGAGGACTGGGCCAAAAGAAATCTGACAAAGTTCAACAAGGACAAGTGCAGAGTCCTGCACTAAGGATGGAAGAATTCCCATGCACTGCTACAGACTAGGGACCGAGTGGCTAGGCAGCAGTTCTGCAGAAAAGGACCTAGTGGTTACAGTGGATGAGAAGCTGGATATGAGTCAACAGTGTGCCCTTGTTGCCAAGAAGGCTAGTGGCATTTTGGGCTGTATAAGTAGGAACATTGCCAGCAGATCGAGGGATGTGATAATTCCCCTCTGTTCAGCATTGGTGAGGCCTCATTTGGAGTACTGTGTCCAGTTTTGGGCCCCACACTACAAGAAGGATGTGGAAAAATTGGAAAGAGCCCAGTGAAGGGCAACAAAAATTATTAGGGGGCTGGAGCACATGATTTATGAGGAGAGACTGAGGGAACTGGGATTATTTAGTCTGCAGAAGAGAAGAACGAGGGGGGATTTGATAGCTGCTTTCAACTACCTGAAAGGGGGTTCCAAAGAGGATGGATCTAGTGGTACCAGATGACAGAACAAGGAGTAATGGTCTCAAGTTGCAGTGGGGGAGGTTTAGGTTGGATATTAGGAAAAACTTTTTCACTAAGACGGTGGTGAAGCACTGGAATGGGTTACCTAGGAAGTGGTGGAATCTCCTTCCTTAGAGGTTTTTAAGGTCAGGCTTGACAAAGCCCTGGCTGGGATGATTTATTTGGGGATTGGTCCTGCTTTGAGCAAGGGGTTGGACTAGATGACCTCCTGAGGTCCCTTCCAACCCTGATATTCTATGATTCAGGAATAGGCCCACAATTTCATTGTCTTTTTTGTCTAAATCCTGTATGTATTTCTCCCACAGGAATAAATAAAACTTCAGCTATAGACCCAATTATAAAGACTTGGTTATAATTCCATGCTATAGTAATAGGAACCCAAGGATAAATGTGATATTTCAGTTTTGCAAAAAGAAATGGTAACATCTTCACTGAAGTTTAGGCCCTTTATTTTGATGTGTTTTTCTAACTCGCAACAAGCTACAATCCATTGAAACACAGAAAAAGAGGCGACTGAGCACAAAACTGTGCTTGCTCACAAGGGGAAAATTTTGCAAGGTCTGAGCAGCCAAAAAAGCATAGAGAAGATACAGAGATGAATGCGACAGCGGTGCTGCACATGTTGAAAATTAGTCATTGTTTTTAAGGTTCATAGACATGGACAAGAGAGACTGTCCTAACAAATTTTCAATCTTTAAATCTAATCTAACAAACTCATCGTACTTGAATCTCATCTAACAACTGCATTGTACTTGAGCATATACTGACAAACTAGTGTCTGAGTCCATATTGCCAAACAGAAGCGCATCTGTTATTTCATGGGGGAGACCTTTAAAGGCATAGTTAGGTCTCCAATTCCCATTGACTTTCAGTGGGAGCTGGGCTTAGATATCTCTTTGTGTCTTTGAAATATCTCCCTATTAATGTCTTTCAATTCTACATTACATACAAGTTCTAATTAGAAAATCTATAAACACACTGTCTCTCCTGATCAAATGCAGTTACCTGTGGAACCAACAGTAGATATCCAAACTAAGTCCATTCTAATAGTTTAGACACTGTCTAAATGTTAACTTAGAGCTAATAGATAGCAGAATAGAAGCAAAGGATATTACTTTGGATTCTATTTTCCTGTACACCGTGTTCATGGAATGAAAAGATACCACAGGAGGATTTCATAAAATGCCTCTTCTTCCAGAAAAGTTGGCAGAATGAGGATTCTGACTGATAAGTCACAGAAACAGGATTGAACTAAATACTCAGATTGAAAAGATAAGTAAAAGTGACCTGAACAGGGTGATTACCCAGGAACTGGGTGCACTCATTTAATGCAATCACCTTTGGTCTCAGAACCGGTTTTCAAACTAATAATGAGCAAACAGCAGAAGGCACTGAAATTGGAAAGTTTTGGAAAAACCTCCCTCCCAGGCTTGGGCTGCTCTCCAGACTTTTTGATTTGTGCCCTTCTCTGTATGGAAGTACTTTCCATAGACACATATGGAACCCTCCTCAACCAAGTTCCTCCTCATTCCCACCCGTTCAACAGCCAGGCTTTTACCCTCAATCACTTTCACCCAAGTCAAGGCCTACTGGCTTGTCTCTCTTCTAATTATTGTTGTCTTCTTCTTTTTCTCACAGTTTCCCTTTTTATTCCTTTTTTCCTTTCTCCCAAACCATTCTCCCCTCATTTACACCAAAATAGTTTTTCTGGAAAAAAATCAATAGATATTCCATAATCAAGTTGTGTTTTTCTAGTTCAATTCAATAAATTTAATGCTACTGCCATAACCAAAGCCTTGTAAAGTGAAATCACCTCTTAACCCATAGAACAGGCAGTGAGCATGCAAGTTGCCCTCCTCAAAGTATCTGGCCAATATGTCAGAACCATGTCTCTTAGAACTAAGATTTAGTTAGTTTGTTAGTTGATCTCCCTGCTGAGACTGCAAACAAAGGTGCCAATTGCTGACAAATATACTAGTAATTTTTGTGATGTGGATATTTGCCCAGTAGGAACTGAAGTGAGACCACCAATTCATTTCACATAAGCCTCTGTGTGGTACTGCCTTTTTGTTACTACTGACTGGTCTAATTGTAATGAATCTCTTAGAAGTGAAAAACTCACACAGCCTACTCCCATCCCATCCTAGAAGGTTTAATTTCTAATAAATGATGAGTTAAAATGTAAATTCTCAATTGTAAATCTAGCAATAAACAATATCTACTATATTGGTTGGCCTAGTAATCTAGCACTGACATGGCTCTTGAGTGCAACTGGAACTTTATCCTTCTCTGCACAGCTGTTAAATGGTGGGAGCACCATGGAGGCTGCACTATCAGCCCTAGCAGAAAGGATCAGTTTGTGATGTTCCACTAAAAACCCTCTGACCTATTCGCAGAGCAAAGGGGAGATTAATGCCCAAATTCATCACTGCACTAGAGTTGAGCCCATCTCAGGGAGGCAAGAGAGACAAAGTGCCTCCCCTACCCTGGTGCTGATATCTGTGACTGTCAGGGAATAATAATGGAAAGTCCTTGACACATTAGTTGAGAGACCAGGGACATAAACACATCCAACACCATCCAAAGGAAAGAGCCCAGTGAGGTTCAGGAATAGGAAAGAGAGGACTGCAGGGACACTTAGGGCAGGTCTTCACTACGGGGGGGGGGTCGATTTAAGATACGCAAATTCAGCTATGCGAATAGCGTAGCTGAATTCGACGTATCGGAGCCGACTTACCCCGCTGTGAGGACGGCGGCAAAATCGACCTCCGCGGCTCCCAGTCGACGGCGCTTACTCCCACCTCCGCTGGTGGAGTAAGAGCGTCGATTCGGGGATCGATTGTCGCGTCCCGACGAGACGCGATAATTCGATCCCCGAGAGATCGATTGCTACCCGCCGATTCAGGCGGGTAGTGTAGACCTAGCCTTAGAGCCTGAAGAACTTCCTGGTGGAATAACGATATAGAGAAATTTCTTAAAGATTTTAACAGGGTCGCCAGAGCAGCAGCCGGTGCGACAGGCCCCGGGCCACTCCAGCAGCGCCTGGTGCGGCTGGCTGCGGAGCCGCCCGAGCGGCTGGCTGTGGAGCCACTCCAGCAGTGGCCAGTGTGGCTGTCCCCAGCACCACCTGAGCAGCTGGCCCCGGGGTCAGCTGCTCGGGCAGCGCTGGGGTCAGCCACATTGACTACTGCAGAAGTCACAGAGGTCGCAGGAAGTCACAGAATCCGGAAAAAGGGGTAAACAGTGAGGTGGCAAAATTTGCAAATGATACAAAACTGTTCAAGTAGTTAAGTCCCAGGCAAACTGTGAAGAGCTACAAAGGGTGCTCTCAAAACTGGGTGACTGGGCAACAAAATGGCAGATGAAATTCAATGTTGATAAATGCAAAGTAATGCACATTGGAAAACATAATCCCAACTATACATCTAAAATGATGGGGTCTAAATTAGCTGTTACCACTCAAGAAAGAGACCTTGGAGTCATTGTGGATAGTTCTCTGAAAACACCCACTCAATGTGCAACGGCAGTCAAAAAAGCGAACAGAAAGTTGGGAATCATTAAGAAAGGGATAGATAATACAGAAAATATCATATTGACTCTATATAAGTCCATGATACGCCCACATATTGAACACTGGGTGCAGATGTGGTTGCCCCATCTCAAAAAAGATATATTGGAATTGGAAAAGGTTCAGAAAAGGGCAACAAAAATGATTAGAGGTATGGAACAGCTTCCGTATGAGGAGAGATTAATAAGATTGGGACTTTTCAGTTTGGAAAAGAGACAACTGAGGGGGGATATAATAGAGGCCTATAAAATCATGACTGGTGTGGAGAAAGTAAATAAGGAAGTGTTATTTACTCCTTCTCATAGCAAAAGAATTAGGGGTCACCCAATGAAATTAATGGGCAGCAGGTTTAAAACAAACAAAACAAAGTATTTCTTCACACAATGCACAGTCAACCCGTGGAACTCTTTGCCAGAGGATGTTGTAAAGGCCAAGACTATAACAGGGCTAAAAAAGAACTAGATAAATTCATGGAGGATAGGTACATCAATGACTATTTGCCAGAATGGGCAAGGATGGTGTCCTTAGCCTCTGTTTGCCAGAAGCTAGGAATGTGTGACAGGGGATGGATCACTTGATGATTACTTGTTCTTTTCATTCCCTCTGGGGCACCTGGCATTGGCCACTGTTGGAAGACAGGATACTGGGCTAGTTGGACTTTTGATCTGACCCAGTATGGCCGTTCTTATGTTCTTAATTTCTTGGGTCTGTGGAAATAGGCTGGAAGCAGGTGTCACATTAGATATCTGGAATATCCTGCTTCCATTGGCATTGGAACCACCACAAGAACTGGCTCTCTTGCGGCTACTACAGAATTTCCAAAACTAGTAAGTGTAAGGAAACGTGTGGGTTTAGGGTGAAGTTTGGGGGCATTCTTGTTTTTATCTGAACCAGATCAAGGATAAACCCTGTAATGCAAAGTCTCAGATGAGGAAGACATTTTTCTAAGGTAAAATACATTTTTTTAACTTTTAAGGAACTACACAGAGAAACCTTTAAAAACATACCATTTGTCAGTTTCTGCTACTCTTCTATATTCTTACCTACAACAAAAGACGGAGCCTGATTTTTAAAAACAGCATCTATTTTTGCAGGCTACCTACAATTCAAGTAGTTAGATATCTAAATCCAACATTCATTTTTCCTGAAAAACACACAGACCCTTTTAAAACATTGCCCTTCTATTTTAAATAATCGCTTAGGACCGATTTTATATAATAGCTTCCCTTAAATTCCATAACAGGTGTCTGATTCATGCACATTTCAGTTATAATTCAACATCAGTTATTTTAAACTGTTTCCACTTACCCCTGGTAGCCAATGTTACAAGAACTGAGAAGTTCCAAAAAGCTGTGCCAGACCAGCTTGTCTGGGTATTTAGGAGTCATGATAGGATACTAGTACTTGGCAACTAAATCAGCAATATATTTTTGCATTGCACACTACCATCATATTCCCAAAACTGATGGATTTCACGTTCTTGTAAATGGCCATATTTTGCTTAGGTGGCAAAAGAGGAATGTGTATATGCAGTTTGCAAGATAGATGTAATGTGTGCCTTTTCATAACGTTCTCTCATGCTTTGTTAACTGATGGTTGTAGTATGTTTACATGCAGTATGTCATTCAGCCACTAGAGGTCACCTTTAAAAAATTACTCCCTGTTGGCCTAATTGTTCCCACTGAAGTCAGTGGGAGTTTTTCCATTGATTTCAATGGGAGCAATTAGAACAATGCTGAACACTTTTGAAAAGCCTACCCTAGAGCTCTCTGTGTGTTGTATAGATTTCTAAGCAGGTGGGTGCACCCTGGTCAAAAAGAGATACAATGGGGAGGGATAGCTAAGTGGTTTGAGCATTGGCCTGCTTAAACCCAGGGTTGTGAGCTCAATCCTTGAGGGGGGCCACCTAGGGATCTGGGGCAAAATCAGTACTTGGTCCTGCTAGTGAAGGCAGGGGGCTGGACTCAATGATCTTTCAGGGTCCCTTCCAGTTCTATGAGATAGGTATAGCTCCATATATTAATGCTGGAACTCAAGCTCTGTAGACATCTGTTTGTGTCTATGATGGGTAGTTTTCTTTAATAAATACCTTCTGTTTAAGATGGACCAGGAATCCTTCTATTAAGACAGTGGTGCTGCTCCCTTGGAAAAATAATATTAGGTCTGATTCTGCTTTTATTGAAGTCAATGCAAAGCTACCATCAATTTCAATGTGAGGCGGAGCAGGTCTATATTGAGCAGCACTCCTGAAAATAGAAGAAGACACTGATTTATATAGTGAAAGGTAACTGACTGGCTCAATCTTATGTTGACTAGAAGGATCCTTTGGCTAGAAACCCACAGTAGTACTGACCTTGACCTCCACATGTACAGGATGACTATCATATGTGTGATTCTGTGTTCAATTTAACTTCTCGCTGAGGTGAGGGAGTGTTTCTGTGAAACACCTGCTCTACAGACTGTTCTGACAGACTGTCTATCAAGTTATGTCTCCTCTGCACGGTAGCAGCTACTAGCCCCCTAACTGCTGAATGTATGTGTGGCTCTAGTGTCAGGACCTGCCCTTTTATGGAGTTGAAGCTTCCCTAAAACCCAGCTGGCAATGCAATGCAAACCATTTCCTGCTGCAATCACTGCTATCTAGCTGTACGTAACTTGGCTGAGGCCAAGATTTTCAAAAAGGGGTGCTTAAAGTTCGGCTTCTAAATCCATATTTAGGCACCAAATCAAGTGGCCTGATTTTTAAAAGTGCTGCTGAGCACGTGGTAGCTCCCATTGTCTTTAAGCAACCTTTTTGCCAGCTAGTCTAGTCTTTGGTGTAACTCAGGCCTGGTCTACACTTACCCCCCAAGTCGAAGTAAGGTACGCAAATTCAGCTACGTGAATAACGTAGCTGAATTCGACATACCTTACTTCGAATTTACCGCGGTCCACACGCGGCAGGCAGGCTCCCCCGTCGACTTCGCGGTACTCCTCTCGCCGAGCTGGAGTACCGCAGTCGACGGGGATCACTTCCTGGTTCGATTTATCGCGTCCACACCAGACGCGATAAATCGAACTCGGAACTTCGATCCGCAGCCGTCGAACTACCGCGTAAGTGTAGACTAGCCCTCAGAGACGTTTCAGAGACATGCTACATTTCTATGGCCCCAAGGGGCCCTCCTTGCAATTGAGGACAGCGGGAGCACAGTGATGCTCTAGCCACACCCTCTCTCTCCCCTCTGGTTAAAGCTGTGTAGTGTAGAGCAACTACATGTGCTCCACACACACACCAGGGGATTCTCCAGATACCCTATTAAAACAGCATCCTGGCTGTTTTGCACCACTGGAGCAGACTTTAGGTTAAATGCTGCTCTCCCAGTTACATCAGCAATTTCAGTGGAGTTAATCCAGCCATATACCAGTGTAAGAGAGAGCAGAATTAGACCTGCAGTATTGGCCTTAGCACCTAGATTTTGTAAAATATTTGATCAACATTTTTGTGATTTAATAGAGACCTAGACATTTTTGTTCATAGAAGAGCAAAATTAGATAAAAAAGGGGAAATGCATAGTATGGTTATATATTCATCTGAAAAATACCTCTGAAAGGGCTCAGAAGATACATGCTGGGCTAACATACTGTGTTGTTCGGACAAGGAAACACATTCATTAAAGTGTAACTTGCAAAAACATATGTCTTGTATATTTTGATTATATTCCTGGATGTAAATAAGAGAATGCAAAGTTTCAGTTTATCAGTAGCATTAAATAGGCAAGTTAACATATGAGAAAAGTTATATTCATTTTAGGATGAAAGTTCACCAACTGATCCTTTTGGTAGAGGAGTAATCATAGGTTGGCATGCTAAGACATCATAATTACATGCTAAGTAATCATACTGGAAGTTTTCTGCTACATCTAACCCAGTCATTAAATCTTTTTAGAAGGCCTGTGAGCTAAAATTGTTCTAAGTGGCAACCAACGCAGTGGTGCAGCACCAAAACAAAGTTCTGTCACGTGCAAGACCCTGCTTCAAAGACAGGCAAAGTATCATAGGCTTTAGGCTAGTAAAGGCTAGACATGGTGGTTCAGTTCTCTGGGAGAAGACAGTGAGCAGTTCCAAGTGCCCAGCCTAAATGTGGTGCTCCCAGATGAAGTCCACCACAGATTGAACCCTGCCCTACTGGCCACAGAGAAAGGATATTAAATACATATCAGTGGGGAGGAAGAGACATGAAAATGTGGAGGAAAAATGTGCAGGAAAATCTTTCCTGCACTCTAATTGCAACTTTGGCATTCTCTTAAAGGATACGTGACTAAAAACACAAACCAGTGGTACAAATTTGCAAATGATTCAGCTAACTCATATAATTGTTATCAGAACCTTGAAAAGACAGCAACCAGGGGTAGTTTGCTCTCTGGACAGAACTGGTTTAATAGTACACATGGAAATGTTTTAAATGATCATCGAATCTTTGAAATGTGGAGCTGGAAAGGACCTTGAGAGGTCACCAAGTCCAGCCCTCTGCACTGAAGCAGAATCAAGAAAACCTAGACCAGGGGTTGGCAACCTTTCAGAAGTGGTGTGCCGAGTCTTCATTTATTCACTCTAATTTAAGGTTTCGCGTGCCGGTAATACGTTTTAATGTTTTTAGACAGTCTCTTTCTCTAAGTCTATAATATGTAACTAAACTATTGTTGTATGTAAAGTAAATAAGGTTTTTAAAATGTTTAAGAAGCTTCATTTAAAATTAAATTAAAATGCAGAGCCCCCCGGACCAGTGGCCAGGACCCGGGCAGTGTGAGTGCCACTGAAAATCAGCTCGCGTGCCGCCTTCGGCACACATGCCATAGGTTGCCTACCCCTGATCTAGACCATCCCTGACAGGTGTTTGTCCAACCTGTTCTTAAAAACCTCCAGTGATGGGAAGTCCACGACATCCCTTTGAAGCCTATTCCAGATCTTAACTAACCTTAGAGTTAGAAATTTTTTCCTAATATCAGACCTAAATCTCCCTTGATACAGAACAATTGATCACCATCCTCTTTGTAACAGCCCTTAACATATTTGAAGACTGTTCTCAGGTCCCCCCTCAGTCTTCTTTTCTGAAAACTAAAAGTGCCCAGTTTAGAAAACCTGACCTCTGAGGAAAGGTTAAAAAAACTTTTTGTAATTTTTGTTGCTCTGCTCTGGCATGTCTCCAATTTGTCCACATCTTTCCTAAAGTGTGCTGCCCAGAACTGGACACAGTACTCCAGCCAGATCCGTCCCATCCATAGGATGGACCAGGGCAACTGCCCCGAGCCCAGTGCTTTGGGGGGTGGAGGGGGCCGGGCTTCAGGGGGACATGGAGTCCAGGGCAGCCTGGGTGGATAGCAGGGAGCCTGTTGCCAGCAGCAACAAGTGACCTGGCCCAAGCCCGCCCTGCCCTGCCAGCTCCCAACGTCGCGCGGGGGCAGAAGCCAAAAATAGGCGGGGTGGGAGCTTGGGTGGAGTGGGGGCAGGGCCTGAGGCGAACGGGGGGGGGGGAGTTGTCCCAGGCCCCGCACCCCCCTATGGATGGCCCTGACTCCAGCTGAAGTAGAGCGGGACAATTACTTCCCATGTCTTACAAATAACACTCCTGTTAATACACCTCACAATGATCTCAGTCTTTTTTACAACTGCATCACATTGTTGGCTCATGCTCAATTTTTGATCCACCATCACCCCCAGATCCTTTTCAATAGTACTACCACCTAGTCAGTTATTCCCCGTTTTGTAGTGGTGCATTTGATTTTTCCTTAGTAAGGGAAGTATTTTGCACTTATCTTTATTTAATTTCAACTTGTCTAAATCAGAACAGTTCTCCAATTTGTCAAGATTGTTTTGAATGCTTTGATCTACTATTTTCAAGCAAGAATTAAAAGTTAAATGCAAGCATCACACTTGTGACAAAGAGGGCCAGATTTAGACAGCATTTACACTAAAGTAACTCCATTAGCATGCATCCGACGAAGTGGGTATTGACCCATGAAAGCTCATGCTCCAATACGTCTGTTAGTCTATAAGGTGCCACAGGACTCTTTGCTGCTTTTACAGATCCAGACTAACATGGCTACCCCTCTGATACTTGACTCCATTAGCTTGAATGATGTCCCGCTGCATTTACACCCTGTAAATGAGATTGGACTCTAGCCTGGAATGTTATGCAAATCATTATTTTCCCCTAGGAAACTGGAATCTTTTCATGTCCAATAGGTTCAAATAAATGCAAAATTCTGTGAGCCATATCATGCCATCAATATTAAAGCACTATCCCACTCTTCAAAGTCAATGGGGAATTCTGCTTAAAATTGATGGTTTAAATGATCCAGTAATTTTATTTTACTATGGTTTTCACAAATATTCTGATCATTTAAGTGAAAGGTCTATAAAACATCTGTTTCCACTGAAAATAAAAGTCTATAGAACTGACAGGTACACTTAACCTAAACTATTTACAGTATAACACGTTCCAGGGTCTTTATCATTGAAAGAATGGATGATGAGCAAATATGAAGCTAATTTTAGTTATTGTCCTTTATTCATCTTAGATCCGCACTGGATTTTCTGCATCTTGGAGAACAGTAGAAGTACCTCCTCACCCTTTAATGCTATTACATCTACTCCTGGGAATTTCCTTAGGAGTAGCACAGAGATCTTCATCAGAAATATTACAGAAAACTACAGTAAAAACACTAATGAAAAACTCCATCTGAACCTGAAGTTGTCTGCAGTAAAAGAGAAATCCTGGATTCCAACAACTACCCATCATTACTTCAGTACCACAGAAGAGGTAAGGCAGACAAGTTAATTGGAATATATTGGACCTGGTTTTCAGTCATTCTGTATCTGTGTCAAATGCATTGAGAAGAACCTTGAAAATGCCAGGGGACATATTGAGAGTAAGTGCAGCCCAACTGAGCGGGCAAAGGACAGGGTGCTATTTCTGATTCTCCAACCGGCATGCTGTGTGAACTGTGGTTCCATCTCTATTGAAAAGAGAAGTGCTATTCCAACCTTATGAGCCTGATTTTCAGCTGTTTTGCTGGTGTGAGTAATTCCTATGTGCAATTTAGGTAGTTTGGTTAAATACATGGTTTGCAGGTATAAGCGGGTGATGTCTGAATGACTTAAATAATTGTGAGCTGGATTCAGCCTGGCTCTTATATCGGGGATATGCAGTGTGGAGACTGTGTAAAGAGCTTTTTCACTGCCATCTTGCATAAGGGTCAGGCAAAACTACAAGCCCTGCACTCAGGGAACCACAGAGGTTGCTCTCTCCTTGTTTCACTTAGGGTGCACTCACCCACAGAGGGAGGGCAGAGATGGGAAGGAGGAAGACTTTGCCCACTATTATGCGTAGGCCAGAAAAAACAGCAAAGAGTACTGTTGCACCCTGGAAAATGATGTAGCAGTGCACATGCAGACTCTATAGGATGCCTTCCAGCATTCCCTCTGTCAAGCACGGTGGGAGAAAAACTGCACCCTCAGTTTTTTGCACGTGCCATGTGTGGATGTAAAAACACCAATCATCTGTAAAAATCTGGCTATGTGCAGGCAGTAAGGTTTAAAGAATGTGATATGTAATTTGTTATATCACTGCTACAGATATACTGATCTTTCAAATCCCCTCAATTCCATGTTGCTTCTATTGCCATGGGGTATTTTCTGTGCTAAAAAGTTGGAATAGGCAAATAAAAGTGTTTAGTTGTTACTTTAGGTGACAGCATTACTTTGGATGAGACTGGGAAATGTGCTTTGTATCTGCCCAGTTTTGTGTGTATTCCAGGAAAACTAACTAGCATGCAGCTGTTTGGAGTGCTCTATAACAGTTTTCTGTTTATTCAATGGTCTTCACTGTAACGGTGAAATTCACCCTGATTCAGTGGGCCTGCCCAAGGACGTCAGCACCACCTAGGCTTTGCTCGGGGGAGGGCCGAATGGATGGACTGTGGACGGAGAGGCCTCTAAGCGAGGCCTCCACATCCCTGGTTTGCACCCATTCTGCATAAGCTAGTGTGGAGGGCAGCGCTGGAGGTAGACGGGGGAGCAATGTGACCCAGGACTATGCAGATCCAGAATCTGAACACCCTGCACAAAAGGTACAGAGAGGCTGTAGCTGCTATCCCAGTACATAGGCTGGAGCAACTGGAGCAAGAGGTAAAGTTCCTGCACTGCAACCCCGCACTCTGGTGCTGAGCTGAGGGTGGATTTTGCATTGCACCCAGGTATGATTTGATTTTTCAGGCTTCATGCAAGTGAATTAGATGTTACCCTATATGATTTGCATTCAAAGTACATCAAGCTAGCTGTCTCACACACACCATTAAGGTACGTGCACCCCAACTAGAATGCTAAGGGCCTACTGGTAACTTCACTCTGAATGTAAATGTTACACAATATCTTCTGTTCTTAATAGCAAACTTACACTCTGCCTCCCCACACTGCCACAAAGTACCCCCGTCAAAGTTTTGGAAAAATCAGGCTACATCATGATCTAGTGAACTAGGAATTCCTAAATTCTAGTCCTGGTTTTGCCACTGATTCACATCAGTGGACTTCAGCAAATCACATAGGTCAAATTTTTCAAGCCTAGATGCCTAAAGTGAAGCACTTAAATCCATATTAAGCATTTACATAAAGTGATCTAATTTTCGGAGGTATTGAGCACCTGCAGCTCCCAGCAACATCAAGCCACTTTAATGTAGGTGCTTCAGTTGAGACATACAAGTTTAACATTTTTGGCCTTAAACTACTGGTCTTTCAGTTTCCCTGTCTGTAAAATGGGGTTAAAACATTTATTTGTCCACTTGCCATGGGTGTTTAAAGGATTGTATGTTTGTACAATGCTTTGAAAATAGAAAGAGCTATGTAAATACGTAGTATCATTGTTAGGAACACAATGCTGTCTGTGAAAGTACCAACACAGGCCAGTCTCCATGGCTTACAGAATAAAAGCCTTGACGTTGTTTGACTGTGAACAAACCCATTTTGGGGGGACAATGGTGGCACTTAAATCAAACAAAATGTTTAGTTTAGAACAGCTTTGGGTTGCAAGTAAATCTGCAGCTTGCACTTTCAAAGCTGCGACAAAAGCTATGCAAAGCCCATTTCCTTCTGATTAAAAAAAGAGAGAGAGCACAGTTGGTGTTTAAAAAAAAAAAAAAAAAGCCAGGAAACCTTGGGAAAGTGTCTGAAAAAGACTGGAGCCTGCTATTAGACACGCATCCGGGCACTCCCAAAACTCACTTCCAGCTTAAAAAAAAAAAAAAAAAATTCTTGGCTGAGCAGACTGATTCAGTAACTGCTAAAGGCCATGCTTACTGATTTACTAAGAGTGTGTCTGTTGAGTACCAACTTAGAATTAATTATTTGGTATTATGCTGTTTATTCTATTAAAATATATTACCATCAGTGACCTATCTTATCCCTTATTCCAGTGTTGGGATAGACATGTCTGGCAATTCTTACCCTTGAGCATTACTGTCCTCTGCAATATACAGAAGGATTCCTGGAAGTCCACAAACCTATACTTATTTTCCAATGAAAACACAGAAAGGGTGAAGCTTTTAAAGCCTTTTCGATTGCAGGAGTAAAAATCAAGCAATCACTCAATCAATAAAAAAAGAACTGCTTCTCAGTTTAAGGACAACACAGAAAAAGCAGCAGCATCCTCTTACTTGTGAATCTCCCAGGATGAAATTTTGAAATTTGGCTCTCTTTTGCCATATAGCACAATACAATTGAATTATTCTGGTTGGAAACAATCTCTTCAGAAGAATTCAATCCTTTTAGGTAAAATTCAACATTTGGTTGAAGCTATGAAGCTTCCCCTGATTTCATTAAGGCCAAATGGTAAAGGAAAAGGCAATTGTCTAGAAACGTACCTGCAAATTTGAACAAAAAAAGTTTGCCATGTTCCTCAAACACAGATTTTTCTTCTTTCATGCCAAATGTATTTTTAGTTTATGTATTTTTAAAGTACATCTGTGCTATAATTTAAGATTCTGAACTTGTTGCATTTACAGGAGGACTTATGTATGATCTACACAAGTTCAAAAAAAGACAGGTGCTTTTAAACATGCACATGTTGAAATAGGGAGCTATAGTTTTTTTTCAGATATGCTATGCTTATAAGTCTCTGAAGATTGCTGTTCCCTGGTATGGTGACAATATTGATAATGTTTTCATTCTTGAAAGCACTATCTCCTCACTGTTTCTAAAAATGATCTTGTAATATCAGGAGTACTTGTGGCACCTTAGAGACTAACAAATTTATTTGAGCATAAGCTTTTGTGGGCTACAGCCCACTTCATCAGATGAAGCTTATGCTCAAATAAATTTGTTAGTCTCTAAGGTGCCACAAGTACTCCTGTTCTTTTTGCGGATACAGACTAGCACGGCTGCTACTCTGAAACTTGTAATATCAGAAAGTCTGAGTGGCTAGTGCAGCAACAGACATCACTCAACTTGAATTGATTTTAACAAGGTACCTCGATCATTTCAGATCTACATTTATTTTGTTCTAACACACATGCCGCGTGTTACCTATCACACTACTGTTTATCACTTTAGAATAGCTCTTTGGGGCAGAGACCATCATTTTGTACCGTGTTTGTTCAGTGCCTAGCACCATAGGGTCCTGGTCAGTGATTGAGGTTCCTAGCACTACCATAATACAAATAGTAAATAAAAATAATACTAATATTATCACTACAGCTTATGAATCACATAGTTGTGGTTACAGAAAAATTTTAGACATGTCACTGAAATTGATCCAGCATGATATCGTGTTTGGGTTGCTGCTCAATTTATTGTTTATGTCTCTCATTTTGAGCCAGATTCTGCCACATTTGTTGCAATGGGACTATA
The DNA here is from genome assembly GCF_028017835.1 of Emys orbicularis. Lineage (NCBI taxonomy): Eukaryota > Metazoa > Chordata > Testudines > Emydidae > Emys > Emys orbicularis. Next base: position 70,045,957 of record NC_088683.1, on the reverse strand, counting down.
TGCAGAATAACGCGTTGATCGAAATACTGAGTTTTGCATCAGTGGACCCCTGCACACAGTCTCACTGGAATCAATGGAGCTTTGTACAGGTGTGGGAATCCACACTCAGAAAGCTCAGTGTGGGCTCAGAGACCAAGATACTATTCAGCACGAGTAAAACTGTTAGAAGTTTGGCCTTTTCACACTGTTGGATCTTGCTTATCAGACCAATCACTTATTTCTAACAATAGACAGAAATATCCAGCAGCCCCTCCCCTTCCTCCAAGAGGGTTAACAAACATAGCCATTTTTAACTCAAGGCATTTTTTCATGTCAGTGCCCACAGAAGAAAATGTAACAGTGCTGCTGACAAACTTGCTTAATTGTTGATCATGAAAGTTAAAACCCTTGTACGTTATATAGTACTGAAAATGCAGAAATATAATATATCCTGTGTAAAGGGGGGGATCCTATCTTTCTTCTCTATTCAACTCCAAATTTACCCAATCTGGTTCTAGCTTGTTATCTATCCTAATACTGAAGATGTGAAACAATTCTAGGTATATTCCCCCACCCCCACCCCCACCCCCACCCCTTGTTTGCTATGGCTTGAAATGTAAATGTAAGGAAATGGGAATAAATAGGAGAAGTGGTGGGTTCTGCTGTTGCTTCTGCTTCTTTAGTGTATGAAATTCATTTTCTTTGTTCCCTGAGAATCTGGAGACTTTCTTGCTTTCTGTGGTGTGTATTTTTAGTTTCAGAGCTATTCGGGGACTGGGAAGGAGATTGTTTCAAGGACAAAAGTTGAAGGTGGGGAGAAGCGGAGATAACTTGGCCCTCTTTGATGTACTGGTTACTCCTCCATCCCTGGAGTTGTGGAGAAATTAAATACCTGGGCATACAAAGCCTGACATTATTTTTGGTGTTCTTACAGGTAGAGATTAGACTGGTGTGAATATGATAGAAAAATAACGAATGAATATGTTGACTGCTGGGTATTTAATCTTGGGCACTGCTGAAATGACACTGTGGGGCAGAGAGAGAATGAAGGAGGGGCTGAAAAACTTAGCCAGAAAATAGCACTATCCAGATGATGACTTTGCAGAGACACCACCAGTCGCTAGACAGATGGGAAAGGAGATTTGAAAACAATGTGTAAAGCCCAGGTTGGCTGCAGAGTAGGGGGGCTGGGAAAGTGAACTGGATGGGACCCGGGGTGAGGCAAGCGTGAAACGAGATGGTTTACATAAGAGATTCCGCTGGGTCTGGGGAGGGGGAGAGAAGCCCAGGGCAATCAGCAGCTGGGCGCTCCCGAGTCAGAAATAGCCCGGGGCTGGGAGAGGAGCCCCGGGAGAAAGCAGATGAGGGAGGAAGATAGGAAGGAAGAGGGCTGGGGGGAGGAGAGGAAAGTGAAGGGGGAGAAGCGAGAGGCGCTGAGCTTAGGACCAGGAGGAAGGAGCGGAGGAAAGTGAAAGTCTTGGAGCAGGCTGAGGGGGGCACAAGGGGCAGCCCGGCCTGGGCGCCCTGCCTGCCGCAGACATTGGCTCCTGCCCCCGCCCCATCCCATTGTGCCTCTGGAGAGGGACGCGAGGAAATTGCCTTTTGATTGCGGAAGTCGGCGGCCAGGGCTGAGGCAGAGTCAGCCGGGGTCAGCATGGCAGCGTGGGAAGTGCTGCGGCGAGCTGCCTCTTCCTCCTCCTCCTCCTCCTCCTCCTCTCGGAGCCTGCAGCCGGCCGCGGGCAGCCCCTGCGCACCCCCTGCCCGAAGGAAACCTCAGGGAGCCCGGGGCCCCCCCTGAGCGCATGCAACAAGTGCCCTGCCCCACAGAGGGCTGCCCCCGCTGCTCGCGCACCAGCCGGGGGGGGCTCGACCCAGGACCCATTTTTGGCAACTTCGCTTCTTTATCCTCCCCACCCCCCACTACGAGGATTATTGCAAATAAAACACTGATGGCAATGCTGCGCTCGGCAGCTGGGGTCTCCTTGTGGCTGGCGCTGGCCCTCATCAAGGTGAGCTGCCAGGAGGGGGAAGGGGCGCCAGGGGGAACCCACAGTCCCCCCGATCATTTCATCTTCATTGAATCCATCCCAGAGCAACTCACCTGCGCCCCCCCCTTTCCTGCTGCTCAGAGACTCCCCTCTGCCCCCTGCCACTCGCTCACCTCTCCCCCAGGTGAATTTCCATCGCCGCCTTCATCAGCAGCAACCCCCCCCCAAAAAAAAACAGGGGCGGGGGGGCAATGTCTCCTTTTCTTGACTCACTTTGCAAGTCTCCCCACCTGGTGAGCGACCCCAATGGCCCCAAGACCGACTCGGGGAATCAGGTGAGTGCTGCAGAAGGCAAGGCACGTTGTGGCTAATCAGCGGTCTGTGTTGTCCTCTCCAGAAGGGGCATGGGGAGCCTGTGAAATGTGCCATCAACCTGACGGAGTGGAGGGTTTCCAGCCAGTCTGTCTATCTCAAATGGAGCAGTTTGGGGAATCTCTGCAACTTCACCCTGACGTGCAGCTCTGACAACGCCTCGCACACAGAGTGTCATCCCGTCCAGAAAACTAACGAGTCCTACGAATGCAGCTACAATGGCTTAGAAGCAGGGACTTTGTATCATCTCAGGATTTTCTCTCTCTCTGACACAGAAACGAGCAACATCTCCTTGCAAACAGGTAAGGGCGACAGGTGCAGAAGTGCTGCAAACTTTTTTTTTTTTTTTTTGGCAGCCTAGGAAAGGGGATTTGGGGTGATTTGTTCCCCCCACCCCCTTATTTCGAAGCTGATTTTCCTGACCTTGCTTTGATGATGGAAAATAGAAGGCAGATGATGTCCCAGAGGATTATTGACACTATTTCCAAAGGCACTTTAAATCTATATCGTTTGCAGCAGGCTGGCTCTAGAATTCCCATGCTTTAACTCCTTCCCAGTTGCTGTCACTCTAGGCTTGAAGGGAGATTTTACTGTGAATAGTCTAGATTTGTTTAAAGGGTTTATTTTGTTAAAAAACAGATTTCAAACTATTATAATACAAAACAGATCTATTTTGAAATGGCAGCATAAAACATGCTTTGCACCCTTCAAAGGCGTTACAGATTCTCTGTTCATAGCATATTTGCTTGCATTTAAAACACAACTATTCCATTATAAACTAACTGAACCTATCAAGAGTGGATAACTGACTGTCTTACTCCGCATAACTTTATTGGAAATAAGTTTGACCAATTTCAGCCCATGAAAGCTGACAGGTAGCTGTTCAAAGCTAATACCTTTTCCTAAAATAAAACTGCTTGTGATTATAGTTAAAATAAAAATGTATGTACATTTCCTACAAATACATATCATGGGAATATATGTGGTATTACATAAGGACCAGTTGTTCTCAATAGGTTTATTGTATTGGAAACATAATTGGCTATAAATATACTCAAATATTTTCTATCCATATTCTGCAAATGCAATGTCATGGGTTTCTTAAGTACAAACAATTTATAGCTTTAAAACAAAGAACTGCACTATTGACTTCAGTGGGAGAAAGATTGGACCCTTTCTTACATATACTGGTGTTTTAATTTCATATTTTTTTTTTAAAGCTGCTGAAATATAATATTTGACAGCCTTCTGCTAGTTGCTAATACAGGACTCAAACCAGAGTTGTTAAAAAAATGTAAACGGGTCTATGATCTGATGCCTTCCTTTATCCTTTCCCGAAATTTTAGCTGTAGAGAGGCACTGCAATTTTTAAATGCAGTCTTTGTTTATGTTTGAAGGTGATAGTAGATGAATACTTAGAAGTGACCCTCTCTAATCCTCATTGTTTTATATCACAATTACTGTGCCTCTTCTCCAAATAATGTTAACTAACCTCAGTTAACTGGCAATCAATTAACTCAAGGTAAAACAATCTAGTGCAGTCAAATCTAGTGTGATAGGCATATATTCAACACAAGAAATATTTTTAGTATGGCTTGGTAGAACTAATAGTTTCCACAGTAACAGAAATTTAAATCTATATCATGCATTGCTCCAACTGTTTTTAATATTGCTGAGTCATACTTTAAAAGTAAAAATAACAAATTAACTTATCTAAGTAGCAGGTATCTATCACAATCTTTGGTGAATGGTAAAGGTTTTTTATATAGCCCTTGAAAAGAAGATGAGCAAAAGGTAGCAACATAGACAGCAGATTATATGTTATATAAGTGAAAAGTGTTTTGATTATGTAATAATATTTAATTTAGACAATGGTTTATATATATCATTTTTGACAGATTTCCATCTTGGTGAACAGCCTTTCACAGAATATAAGAAAATGACAGAATGATTAAAACAGATCTGTGTACAATATTTGTATTATCACATGTCTTTTGGATACAAAGTAATAAGGTTGACAAAAGTTTACAGCTGAAATCCTCCAAATTAGTTTACCTGGATCTAGGTGAGGGTTGGGTTTGGATAGCAGAGAAGTTAGCAAGAAGGAGAGAGGTGTTTTTTTATACATATCTCTCAAGGAGATTGTGAAAATTACCTATGGAAGCAGCTACTCAGGTTGCTTTATTTGCAATATTTACTTTGCAATATTACCCAGCACCTGAATGTAGTCAAGCCATTTACATAATTTGGATTATGTATAGAAATACACAATTATCTGCCAAATGTAACTATTTACAATGTTTTAATTAATGTCTTTGATTTGTTAAGGTTTAACGAGGCAAAACAATACATACAGTAAAATACAGTACATTTTAATATATAGTAATATACAGTTTTTAAAGAAGCTATTCCTTCATTTCCACTAGGGGCAACATTTTACTCTAGTTTTCTGGAAGACTTCCCCACTTTTTCTCACTCACTTCTAGTGTCAGTACTTTTGTGAACTAAGTTATGGAAACTGAATCTATAAAGGCATTCATTCTTGGAAACTAACCTATGAGTGTGTTTGTGTGAGGGGACCTTTTGGGGCAGATTATACTGAAAGGCAAAATTCCCATTGACTTTAATAGGAGCAGAATCAGGCCCATTGTGTATATAGATATGTATAAAATCATCTATGTTATATAGACCACATACATAACTTCTCGTGAACATTCAGTACTGCTTACGCTTTTATTGGCTGGTTCTCATGCCGAGTTTACGTTTTGCCCATGATGTTTTGCTTAATGCTGTACCTTAATGTCAAATGTTCACACTTACAATATGAAGTGGTAGGGTAGTTAAAATAATGTTGAAGTTTAACTTAAGCTCCTAAAATTTAAAAAAAAAAAAAAAAAAAGCTTTCTATCTTTATTTTGCTCCATTCTGCTTTGGTATTTAAAGTGAGATCAATGCATAGTAAATACCACACATGCTGCAATTCCTAAGCAAAAGGTTTAAATTGAGGAAAACCTTTAATTTGATTTGCTTTTGTGAGTATAATTCATATTCTTAAAGTAATTTAAGATAATGTAATTTAATATGTTAATGTATTAAAAGAAAAACTTTATATGTTAAAAGACAGGGCTTTTTCTAAACAAGAAAAAAGAGTTTACCTAAATTGCCATTTAATTTGACAACTGAAGACTATTAATTTGTAGAACATTGATCCAAAACACCACAAAGGTTCATTCAGGTGAAGTCTGTCATGGCGATGTTTACTGAAGAATCTTTAGTCTACAGATTATTAATTAGAAAAGACAATATCTGTACCTCTACAACTGGTCTTCACTCCCCAAAAATGCGGCATAAATATTATATATATTGCTGTTTCATTTTGATAGTAGTGCTATTTTTGGAGAGCAGAAAATGAGAGGGGAAATGCTGATAATTTATCAGAACTGAGCTCTACAGATAAATTCTGCACTGTAAACCTAAGATAACAGATGTGATTAGGCATCAAGTTTGTGCCTTTGGCATATTTTAGTATTGATATTGGCAGTTCTGTAGTATTTAAAATATATAAACTAGTGTACAAGATATACATTTACATATATATATTCTGGACAATATTATTGATATTTTAAAATCTGTGATGACAAAATATGTGTCTAGGGGGCTGTCTTGTAACCCTTATTCAAATGTGAATAAGGACCACTGTATGAATAAAGGTGGTAGGATTGGATTTTATATGTTTTCAGACAAAAACACTTGGGCCCTGATTCTGCTAACACTTATGCACATGTTTAACTTTTTACATCTGAGCAGTCCCTCTGAGTGACTTCAAGGCATTAATTAGAACATTAGGGCCAGATTCACAAGATAACTGCATTGGGCTCCATAGGCAAGTTAGATGGAGAAACAACCATCTTCCCTTGGTTTGTGCATCGCACTGGGGCTTAGGCATCTGAACACCTAAAGGGGAGCAGCAGAAACTTTTCTGCACACTGGCAGAAACATGGGCACCTATGGAACTTTTACTGCAAAAACTTAGGTGTTGAGTGAGTTTAGGCCTACACGGTTCAGCTGTAGCTGAGCAGGGGGCTTGTGAATCCCATTGGGGCCTGATTCTGGGATTTAGGCACCAAAAGTAGCAGTTAGGTGCCTAAGTCCTTTTTTGAATCCAGCCCTTATTTAAAAAACACTTTTACATTAGGAAGTTCTAAATTAAGTTTAAATTTGTGGGGAAATACATATTTTAAAATCCAGAAGTAATTAATTGGTCTTTAGAATCTTGAAGGTATCTTAATGAAGTTTTTATTTGGGTATTTCCTTAGTTTTTGAATAAATTATTTAAAACTTGCTATTGACTCTTATGTTTTCATTCATAGAGACACTAGGTTTAGCTATAATTAGATGGGGTTTTAATACATTGTACAACATGGTATTAGGCCTCAACTGGAGTATTATGTCCAGTTCTGGGCACCACATTTCAGGAAAGATGTGGACAAACTGGAGAAAGTCCAGAGAAGAGCAACACAAATGATTAAAGGTCTAGAAAACGTGACCTATGAGGGAAGATTGAAAAAATTGGGTTTGTTTAGTCTGGAAAAGAGAAGACTGAGAGGGGACATGATAACAGTTTTCAAGTACATAAAAGGTTGTTACAAGGAGGAGGGAGAAAAGTTGTTGTTATTCACCTCTGAGGGTAGGACAAGAAGCAATGGGCTTAAATTGCAGCAAGGGCGGTTTAGGTTGGGCATTAGGAAAAACTTCCTAACGGTCAGGGTGGTTAAGTGTAATGCCGACAGACCCCCGTCGTCAGCAGGCGGGATCGAACCAGGGACTTTTGGCGCTTAGTGCATGAGCCTCTACAGCATGAGCTAAAAGCCAACTCTCTGTTAGCTAAAGTTGTAGAGCAGACTCATTTTATCTCTCTCTTTAAGTGGTCTCGGTGCCACTAGATGGGACAGAACATAAGCACTGGAAGCATAAGGTTACATAAGCACTGGAATAAATTGCCTAGGGAGGTTGTGGAATCTCCATCATTGGGGATTTTTAAGAGCAGGTTGGACAAACACCTGTCAGGGAAGGTTTACATAATACTTAGTCCTGCCTTGAGTGCAGGGGACTGGACTAGATGGCCTCTCTAGGTCCCTTCCAGTTCTATGATTCTATGGTATTCTCCTAAAATACTACACTGGTAGATACTGTTACTGCCTTGTCTCAGACTGGTTCCACTGACAAATACAGGCACCTGTGCTAGCAACCACTTTAAAGTTAAGTATTTGAACTGAATAAAAATTCTATCACCCTAGTAATATACCAACAGAGTTCATAAACTCTGTCAGACTCCAAGCCAATTTAGAGATAAGACTAAACCCCCCTTATTTTTTTCTGTGGCTTTATAAACCCCACAGATGTTGGTGGACCGTCCTTGTAATCCTATAAATTGTATGATCTTTGGGACAAATGTCATTTGCTGTATCTTGGACAGCATTGAGCATAATGGGACCCTGACATAGTCAGCCTGTAAGCATTACAAATTTTAAATAATAATAATCCTCTGAAGAGATGTATTCTCTATTCATAATCTATAATAGTGTAGTGTGATATAAAGGTTTTATCATCATGAATTTGGGCTTCATTCCTCACAAGAAGCAAAACGTTATGCAGCTCATCCAAAAAGATATTGATCGTTTATGGACTGTAGGATCAGGCCCATTAACTAATCTTCACAAAATTCCTGTATGGTAGGTAAGTATTATCTCTGATATATAGACGCGGAAACAGAAAGAGAGAAAGAAAGAGAGGTTAAGTGGTTTGCTGAAGGCCATAAAGAGTTGAGATTGGAATTTGAGAGTTCCCAGCTCTCAGTCCTGTGCTCACATCCTAGATTATATCTTTCTCATAGATAATATATTATGTTTCCATAATTACAATCCATCATGTCTTTGGGACTCTGCAGCTGTAATCATAATTAGTCAGTTAATCAAATGTACATACAAGGTCTATGCATGTCCAGTAAGTACTCTTACTAAAAAAATTCACAACTAAGATATTAGTGCATTAGAATTTAAAAAAAAATTAAAACCCCAGATTTATTTATTTTATATATTCAAAGGCATTCGTTCATTATAGAGTAGTATAAAAATATCTTCATGAAAATGTTTTATTTCTGTGATATATCAGTGTGGGACAGTTGCCAGCAGAGAATTTTATAACAATGTAAATGGTTTTTTAAGTGTTTGTTTCCAGCCAGAGCTCTTTGAGCCCAGGCATTTCCCAATCTCATTGTTCCTTTGTTCTAACGGATGTACAAAAGACTGAGTGTTTTGTTTTCTGGGCCAGATAGATTAGATAAAGTTTGAATTTCTGAACTTCACCTAGGCACGCAACTTTTTTTTAAAAATACACCTTGGAAATTAAATTCCACACCCAGCACAGTGTACATTATGAAGAAACTGTAGCACGTAAAATAATAATGTGCTATTATCTTTTATATGATTTGGTAAGAGACATGATTACAGTGTTGATTACTTTTGCAGTCAGTCAGCCTAATCCTAATTCTGTTGTTTCAGCAAGAATGAAAGATCCTTCCATTTATCACCTATGGTTCTTCTTCACTTAAGAGATGCTGGAAATTCTTACCTTACACAATGGTAGTATTTGTTTGACTCCTAAAGGGTGACTTTTTCTAATTTGACCAATCACCTTCAAAGAATAATTTTACATTCTTTCTATTTGCCGGATAATAGTCTTTAATGGATTATTATATATTATAGGTGGAGCTGGTAGCAAAGTCTTATAATTAAGGTTGCCTGACACTTTCCATTACAACCTTCTGTTTCGATCACTGCAGCTCTTTCAAGCTTTTAACTGTTTGGCCTGAGACTTTCTATGTTTGCACTTTGCCTCAGGTGGATTTTTTTTTTTTTTTTTTAAATTTCAGCTGAATCAGTTCATTGTTTCCAAAAGGTTAAGAGAAAAATAGGTAGTTCTGTCCCTTTCAATTTTCTTCCATCTGTTATTTGAAGCGCTCTAGTACCTCTGTGGTTTGAAGCAGGAACTTGAAATTCGGCAGAGTCCTCGGTTCAGAGATTTGCCTTGTGTTTTCCTCTGAAATTCCTATCATATCAGACTGACACCTGGAAAATCGCCATTTGCACATGCTCAGCAGAGCTTTTTAAAGGCGAATGGTTAAAATTTCTCAACAGTCCATCTGCACTGAGCATGCTCCAGCCCCAAAGAGCTTCCTCACAGACAAATGCCCCTGAGCACGCTCCCAGGTACAGAGTTCCAGATGGGGAGGGAGCAGGAAAGTAGTAGCAGCTGCCACCATCGCTTTGGCCTAGCAAGAACTGTTGTGCTGGGCACCAAAATGGAGACCATGAATTCTAGTCTCAGCTCTTTGCAGCCCTTATTACTGAGCAAGGCCTCACGCCCCCCGCCTTAGGAGGCAAGCAAGTAACATTTCCTCCCATTTTACAGATAGGGTAACTGAGAGGTTGCACAAGGTCACTTCAGAAGAGGTTGAAAATCAAATTCAGAGCCACATTCTGTGCTGCACTAAAATTTAAGGCCCAGCGGAGAGGGCGAAGGTGACTGTAAACCACCTTTGTGCCTCCCAGATTCTAACCTGCTCTAGCAGCCTGTGTCGACCCCCAATAAGAGAAGCCTTGGAGGATGCTCTAACTCACAGCAGCCTTACCAGGCTGCCTCCAGGCTTCTCCACCGCCCAGACTTTCCTGTGTGCAGAACAAGCCTGAAGCAGACCCCTATGGAAGGGTCAGTGTGGTTTGGATGGAATTTAGGGGGGGAGGGTGTTAGTTTGTTTGTTTTTTAAACCTAGAAGTTTACGTAGAAGAAATTATATTAAAAGAATATTACATTTGCCAAGTCAGGCACTCAAAAGTTAGGAAATGCCTGAATGAACGTTGCCCATTTGTTTTATAGGGCCCCTGCCTTACTCAGGGTGCACAGTTAATGAAGCAGTGGGTTGAAAGAGGGAAAAGGATGGGTTTTGAGAGGGTTAAGATGCGGTGCTGGTATCCTGCACAGCTGGGATCTCTGCCTGGCTCTGCCACACTCTTTGTGTGTTATGTTGGGCAAGGCATATGCACAAGGAGACTGTATTAAGGCAGCATGGGCACCAAATTCAGTCACTTCCTAACTTTTGAGTGCTTAAGTCTGCAACTTTAGTACTTTTTTGTACATTAACATAACTATGTTACCAAATACAAATGAGAGCTTTAGTGCATCAGTGTATAATGACTTCTTTTAGTTACAGGAAACTATAAAATAATCAAAAGTCTGTACATTTTGGAGTATACTTGCTCTCATTTTTGGAGCTTAAGCTTTCTCTCAAGCAGTTTTGCCCAGGATGACTACTTAATCAATTTGATATGTTCTCAAAGAATAGTCCTTTAAAGTATACATTCTAAAAGCTTATATACAGGTGGGTTTTTTTTTATTGTTGTTGTTTTTAGACATGGTGTGCAGGACAATACTTCTGGTATTGGAGACCCTTCCAGTAGAAGAGTGGATATGTATTGTCAGAAGGTGCTTATGCTGACTGAAGACAATAGCAAAAAGCAAAACACTATCATAATTAAAATTGTACTTTCATCTTGAAGAACTTTAAATTTACACACTTTTGTGTCCAACTTAACTGCTGGGAAATGCTGAAATATGTTGTGCATTTATTTGTGGTGTTGTATTGTGCATTCAACTAAAAAAACCCTCTTAATCTGGCATAAGCGCCTGAAAGTTAGTCACTGATGCTCTAATATTTATAGGCAACAGTATCCTGAGTCATTATGACTGCAGGGCTGTTTCTGATATAGTGATGCCATAGTTTTGTTGTCAACAGATTTTGAAAATCTTTGTTTACACACACTGAAGCATGCGCTTTTCTATACTATACACAGAGCTGGGTTCTCCAGGGCCAACTTATAGGAAGATTAGTTGTGTTTTCAGTGAATATAGTGTTTGGGAATGGAATAAAGAGAGAATTTTCAATAAAGATTTGCAATGGAATGATGAAAAACTGGGAAATTGTTGGAGTTGATTGAGCTAACCTATAAAACTCTTCTAAAACCCAACTAAATTAATATTTGTGTTGTTATTTTTAATACAGATCCCTTACCACCAGCTAAATTTGAAATTAATAAGGAAAAAACTACTTCCACAAGCTTGCAGGTCTTGTGGAGTCCATCCTCAGGAAAGGTGGACTGGTATCAGCTACAATTATCTGATCATAATAATAAAAAGATACAGAATGTCTCAATACAAGGAGGTATTTCAAGAAGAGAAGAGACCTTTTCCAATCTCACCCCTGGGAGCAAATACAATGTTATCATCACTGCAGTTGCTGGAAATAAAAGCACCCCAGCAATTCACATCAGCGGATCTACTGGTGAGACCTGTTTTACTGTAGTGCATCTCAATAAGGCTACTGAGCATTTTTACACACATTTTGAGGTTATGCATTTCAAAAAGGGTATAGATATACATTTCTCCTAGATAGCAAATTAAGCATGTAATCAGTCTTCATTAACCTAACAAATGGTTCGCGTTGGTTATAAATAAAAGTAAACAAAGAATTTCTAACTAATTTTAAGAGACATCTTCTAAGTATGAAGAAATGTTGACAGGTCCAATTTGGTCATCAATTTTGGTTTTGCTTTTGGCAAACCCTAAACACTCAAAATCTTTGCAAAGTTGAACAATTCAATCTTGCTCAGATAGTGAAGAAAACCATTACCTGTAAAACATATGTTTTTTATTTCATCAGTGCCATCCCCAGTGCAAAACATTCAGATCAGTGTCAAGACAGACACTATCGACGTTTCATGGTTACCTGGTTCTGGTTATGTGGATCGATACAGGCTGGTATTACTGGATAAAGAAGGACCAGTTCATGAGATCAACTATGAGGAACGCTTACTTTCCTACACTTTTCTTGGACTTACAGCAGGACATCTGTATAATCTCACTATCATAGCTGAAGCTGCAGGACTAGAGAGCTACAACTTTAAACTGGTTAGGACAGGTATGATATCATAATAACTCATAGTAAAACTGTGAGGTTGCAATACAGTGCATTTCAAAATAATAAGTGGGATTGTTTGGTCTGGCCTAAACTGAACACTAAGGTTCATAATTCTGCCCTCTGTGTGGCAGAGCTCCAGCTGACCCCAGCTGAGCACTGTATGCCTGAATCTAGGCAGCATACAGCCCCATTCTTTCATAGCATTGTATGGGGTTTAACTTCATGAGCCTCACTGACTTTAATGATGTGAGTTGCAGAGCTTAGTGGTTTTCTGAAAAATTGGAGGTAAATATTTCAGTAGTTCCTTTTTGGGGGGTTAGAAATCCTGACTTTGAGACTCACTGAAAACTCCTGTTGACTTCACTGGGAATTATGCATATGGCATGACAGTAGATTGTGACCCACTATTTAAATCTGCATGGAATAGCATGGGCCAAAGCGGTCACTTTAGAAAAACAAAAGAGGAAGAAAAGAACCTTTGTAACTTTTGATATGTTTAAGAACAACCCTAGCAGAAAACAAGGTAAGAGTTGTTGGTTTGCTTTTCTTCTGGTGAAATGTCAAAATATAGAGTGTCATATTTTGATCCCACTTACACCGGTGTCAATCAGGAATAACTCCAGTCAAACTACAGCTTTTATTGTGCTAACACCTCTCCAGCAATCAATAACCTTGAGCAGCGCATGCCATTATCAGCCTTTACATTCAACATGCACAATCAATGAAAATAAGGGGGTGACTCATGTATTTGATCATCCAGCGATGTTACAGTAAGCAATGTTAGTAGAGCCACTTTGGGTATAAATGGTCTTAAATATAGGTTTAAAAAAATCAAACTACATGCCATGCTGCTGTAGTAGGGCGGGTTGTGTGTAATAAAGGGGGGTTGTATATTCTGGGTGAAATATTTTGTTTCCTTTCTTGTTCTGTTTATTTAGCCCCAGCAGAAGTCTCAGATTTGATGGTGACGAGTGATGGCAGCTTGGATATATTAAAAGTTACATGGAAAAGACCTCTAGGAAACCTAGATTTCTACAATATCACTCTGTCTCATCTTGGATCCATTAAAGAAATCAAAACTTTACAGCCCCAGGTCACAGAGGCTCAGTTTGACAAGTTGATTCCAGGAAGTCTTTATCAGGTCACTGTCAGCACAATCACTGGTGAATTATTCACTGACAAGATAGCAACTGGCAGGACAGGTAAATCTTGTGCATCAGTAAGAACATTTGTAATCAAAGCCACTTTGATCTATCCCATTGAATACATTGCCATGTAGAAGATCATGTTGGAAGATAAGAGGGTTTGGTTGCTAGGCAATATGAAGTTGCTGAGGTTTGATTGTTGGGTGTAGTGTGCCGGTGCTGGCTGGTGTTGATGGCCTGTGATGTACAGAAGGTCAGAGTAGATTATCTAGTGGTCCCTTCTGGCCTTAAAGTCTGTGATTCTGTGAGGTAAAAATTGTTGGGCTGATCTTACAGTACTCCTTACTGGCCAGTCTGCTTACAGCAACCTTGCAGCTAGTAGTTAAAGCTACAGTGCTGACCTGTCAGAAGGAAGCGGTGGTACATGCTGTAGATAGACATCAGTAGCTGGTTGAGCCTGTAGCAAAACTATTCAGTGCCTGTACATTCAATAGCTTTTGCTCAATTTTATTATTTTGAACACCATCCAGAGAGAGATAAAATGGGGCTACAGTATATGGAAGTATGCATGTAAGATACTGTGAAATTATTTAAAACTATCAACAAAGTATAACGACATTGCCACACTATGGTCATATATCTGTGGATAGAAAAAAACTCACAAGTCAGACATGTTCAAGTCTTCAGTCTCAATCACAACAGTTCTAGAGTTTGTTTATATATATTGGAACTGACTCATCAATGTTAAGATCCCAAGCATTTGATATGCTATGAAACTTGGTCGTAAGCAAGATCCTGGTTCTAGGCATAGCTCATTAAATGTAAGCCATTTTGACTGCCCACAGCACTGACTTAGGCCTTGGCTACACACAGGACTTCCCAGCGCTGCCGCAGCAGCGAGCGTGCAGTGCTGCAGGCTCTGATTACACTGGCGCTTTACAGCTCTGTACTCGCTGCGCTCAGGGTGGGGCATTTTCACACCCCTGAGCGCAGCAAGTTGCAGCGCTGTACAGCGCCAGTGTAGCCAAGGCCTAAGGCACATGGCAGTCTTTGTGGTGTTGGGTTATTTATTTATTTTAGTTGTATTTTTCATCTTATCTGATTGATCAAACTGAAAAGTCTGCCAAAGTTCTCCCCACCCACCCACACACTACTATTAACCATGAGTCCACGTTACTTCCATCCTACACCTCTTGGCAATTGGTAGAATTTAGATTGGAAAAGTTTTCAAGTGGGTGAAGAGTACTTGCAGGACATCCAAAAATTGTTAATAGAGTCCATTTGAGTTAAACAACTACAGAAAACAGCAGGAAAAATAACTTAAAATGCTGCACGTTTCATTCTGAAGATGCATAAGGTTTTCGCTAACCTCTGATTTAGGGTTCAAAATTTCTGATGTCAGTAACTGACAAACAGTGAGTTCTTTGTGTGGGAGAGGGTAAATTTCTCTCTCAGATGAGTACTACACCTTGTCAAAATGCACTTTGGCCCAGATTTTTAAAGGTATTTAGGCATTGCTGCGTTCAGTGTTGCAATGCATAACTGACTTAGGACCATAAATCTCATTTTCAAAAGTGATTTAAACTCTTAAAAATCTAATTCCCATTGACAGGTGAAAAATTTGGGCCTTGATGTTACTATAACTGATCAAAGCACTTCAGCAATGTCTGAGCTGTGAGCCAGGTTTCACTGCTGTCCAGTTATGTTTCCCCCCAAAAACCACAAAATTACTCACCTGTGTCTGTATTTCAGTTCCTCAGAAAGTTTCAGAGCTGAAAGCTAGCAGTGGTGGTTGGCTGAGGTCTCTGACAGTGAGCTGGCTGCCCCCTGCTGGAGACTGGGACAGATACTACATTGTGTTGTTCAACCTCTCCACTGTGCTGCTGAACACTACATTAAAGAAAGACAGAAGAGAATATGTCATCCAGGATATAGGACTCATCCCAGGAAGACAATATGAGGTGGCAGTCATAGTGGAGAGTGGAGGCTTACAGAACACGGCTCGCTGCAAAGGCAGAACAGGTCAGCAATCTCATTATACTGATAGCATGAAACTTCAAACTTTCAAGTTGGCTATTTTTGGTAGCTAGAAAAAAATTAAAATAAGTGGTGTGTATTATACTGATTCACTAGGAAAACGCTTTCACATGAACATAGATAACTATTTTAACTCAAAACATTTGTGGTCATCTTCATAATAACTGTAAATGAAAGAGCAAATTCCTAGATTCTTATTATTCGTTTGTTTGCTTAATTTATTATTGGGCCAAATCCTGAATTCCTCATTCAGATTTTGTTCAGGAGTTCTATCCTTTTGATTAGCCACAATTTAATATTTAAAATAGTGACTCTTCTCTTTAAAAGAGATGGGACCAAATTCAGTGGTGGTGTGAAGAGTGTTATAAATTGCACATCAAATTTCAGGTGGTCAAATAAAAGAGGTAAGTGGTAAAGCAGAGTGATTTGGACTGGTTTTGCATACATTCAGGCATGAAAGACCTGATCTGGATCTCACACCACTTTTACACTGGGATAACTCCATTGACTTCCAGGAAGTAACTCCAGTTTTACCTTGCACGTGAAAGCAGAATCAGATCCATGAGATGTAATTGAGTGATGTACACATTAAGACAGTGGGCCATCCTATGGTGTGTAAACGGCCGTATGTGAGAGTATGTGCCAGACTTTGTTCACCATAAATCTAACTCTACTGACATCAGTGGAGATAATCTGCATTTGCACTGGTATAACTGAGATCAGAATAGTCTAAGGGCATATCAGGCTGAAGAAGAGAGGAGTACCTCATTTTCAAAATACACTTATACGCATCCTATAGTGGTGTAAATGATGAAAGGGTGCCTAATTTTAAGGATGTCTCATGGGTTTAATTTAGAGTAGCCTCTTCTCTGCCCCAAGATCCACCTGCATCACAGAAGCTGTCCTTTCTCAGATAAGTGTGCTAGGTACAGAAACAAAGGGGCAGGTGGCTCACTATAAGGAAGCAACTAAGGGCAATGAACAACACTCCAGAAGCAAGCGTCCACCAGCTCAGCAGGCTGCATGAGAATGTGATGAAAACAAAAAGCAGGTGGGTGTGAACACAGAAATAGCACAGAAAACACCAGCCTCTGCACACCACAGATGGTAGTAGCAAATATATAGATTAGTTAGTGGCCCTCTTAGGAATCAAATGTGTGCAGCTTGCATCAGAAACAGATGCGGCATTACCCATCTATCAGAACCAAGGCCTGATACAAGGTTTCTAAGAGTTCAGTGCTGCTTTCTTTTGACTGATGCTCCTGGAGATACATCCGACATTCCTATAATGAGTGTGATACTGTCATTCCTGCAGTGGATGTTTGTGTGTGCACTGTGTGGGCTGACTTCCCTTACTAGCTAGCTAGTATTACTGATTTGAACTAGGGCTGGTTCAGGAGTAAGGATTGCACCTCCAGTTTATGTGCTCCAACAAGCATATACAATGGGTCAATTCTACTCTGTTACATCAATGCATATCCAGAGTAAGTGCGGTGAGTTTTATGGTGTTACTCTGGAGTCACACGCTGGAATAAGTCAAATCAGAATTTGGTTTATGTGTCTTAATTGACACTTGTTTCATGTGTAATAGGTAGGATTTTACTCTGTACCTGAAAATAAATGTAATTGACACACTGAGAGGGGCATGAGGGAGGGTGTAACAGGAAAAGCAATCAACAGGAGGGTGTAAGATAAGGCAGGGTGTGCCTGATTGAGTGTTTTACCTGCTACACCCTCATGTTTCACTTCCTGGGTGTATAAACTGCACTCATTTTGCACAGCCACGGTATGCCAGATCAGTGCACGTTATATTAATTTAGCATTCACCACCGTTTTCTGAACAATTTAACTCAGCAAGCCAGATTCTGATCTCACACCGATGTAAATCCAGAGTAATTAAAGTCAAAGGCATTCTGATGCTGATTTCTCTTTCTCTGGTGCAAACCTGTAGTAACTCCTTTGAAGTCAATGGATTAACACTGGTATAAATTCAGAGTAACAGAGACCAGAATCTGGCCCATAAGCTCAAATTCAGTTATGAATGCCCAGCACCTAGGGCCACACAGAGGTTTTGGGGCACCTGAGGCAAAATCTGAAGCTGAGGCCACCTCCCCCATCCTTCCAAAATAAATTACCACTAAGGAGAAAGCCCCAAGGAGGAGTGGGGGCTTGGAGAGCGAGCCTGAATTCCACTTACCCCACAGAGGTGGCTCAGCTTCTGTCACACGGGGCTGGTCCCAACTGCCTGCTCCAGGCATTGCAACCTCACGCATGAGGTCACAGGTCACTCAGGTTTGGCCCGGCAGCTCCTCCATTCTGACGGAGGGGCTGCAAGGCCATATTTCAGCAGTAGTGCTGCAACCCTGCATGCTGGATTGCAATGCCACTCAGTTTGGGAGCCCTCTCATTGGCGCCCCAATGCGGGCCGCCCTGCCAGCACCCTCCTCCCCGCGCACATCAATTTACCAATACACACTCAGGGCCAAATTCTGCTCTTATATACCACTATAAATTCAGAGTCACTCCATTAACTTCAGTAGAATTACTCCAGAAGTACAGCAGAGTAAACAGAATGTGGCCCCAGACATGTAACTGACATGACTGTTTGTCACAGCTACATTTGCCCTAATCTGTTTTCCAGTATAATTGTTTTATGTCCCTGTTTATAGCCCCTGATTCAGCTGCTTAGCATTAAGCATGTGAGTAGTCTCATTAACTTAAATAGGGCTAGTCAGATGCTAAAAATTACACCCATGCTGAATCAGGGGCTGTAATCATAATGTCTTGCTAAAGTCTGTTCCCTTAACCCTCTAGTCAGAGATCTGCTGCTACCCAGACCATCACAGAGATATTTTGTGAGATTTGTGCCCCAGCCTCAGGCAAAGCCATTTCCCATTGGTAGTAAAATTTCTGTTACTCTCTTATTGCTAGCCTAGCTCCTGACAGCAGTGCGGTCAAGATGTGGCATGTGTGTCCATTGCAAAGTCCTTTGCTCATTGCTATACTCATGTTCTTCCCTTAGCTCCACAGCCTGTTCTTCAGCTCCGGGTAAAGCATGCTAATGAATCTTCGCTTAGTGTCATGTGGATGACCCCTGTTGCAGAATGGGACAGTTACGTGGTTTCACTGGGAGACAGGGATCTTACCATCATAAACAAGGCTCTTGTGAAAGAAGCTAAAGAATATACTTTCAGTGATCTGGTACCTGGACGGAAATACACAGCTACAGTCACTAGCATTAGTGGGGATTTAAGCAACTGGACTTCAGTAGAGGGAAGAACAGGTAACACCCTATCAATCCACTTCTAATCCCAACTTCTGCTAACCAGCAGTAATGACCTGTTGCTTTCTTTGTACTGAATCATATTAAAGTAGTGCCCAGATATCAACACCCTTGAACTTGTGTACATTTTCTTAATAGAAATGTTACATTTCTAAATCTCTTTTGTGTCTTGCAATATATCTCAGAACATCCAGTCTCTTTTTCTGCCATTTTCCATGGCTTTCTAGGATGGATATGTAGTTCCTGATGGATACTGGTATCTGAAAAGTTTCTGTAATATCTGGTAAATGTACATAGGATGAGGATAATAAGTCCAGTTTTCAATTAATATCTTAGAGAACGTCAGCTTCCCGATTTGTTCCTCAACAGATGTACCTTTTGGGGGGCGGGGGTTGGGAAAGAATTGTTTGAAGGGGGACATTTCAAAGTTGGCAGACACAAAATGGAGGTGACCTTCAAAACATATTTTGAATCCTGCTGCCTTTTTGATTAAAAAAAAAACTCCATCTTTTCCTCAGGATGAGGGCTGCAACACAAGCAAAATTGAAGTGACTGTTGGGTGGTGCTTTTGTAAAAACCACAAGGCGCTATTTTTTTCTGCCTGTGTCTAAGTTTAAATCCAACCTATTTCTTTGTATGCCTGCCTGATGCATTCTTGCCTTAAAAATGGGAATTCCTTTTGGCATAGCACAGGATAAAAACATACTGTGAGTGCAGTTAGTCTAATTGTAGGCCCATAAGACTGAGCATGTCCTTTTATAAAGCTTAATAAAATTTTATCCTTCCTTCCAAGGTGTAGAAGTCTTGACTTCAGCCTCCATTATTCCATTTTGTGATTTAAATGGCTAGGATTTAATTTCCTTCTGCGTCAGGCCCCTTCTCCTAGGAAAGGGTGTAGAGTCACACTGCACTAATTGTGAATCCATGTGTGTGGGCAAATCAGGCAGGAGTAATACACATTAGGCATTAAATTATAACTTGTAATGAGCAAACCTCAAAAAGGTTGGACGCAAGGTTTGGATGAGCGTCCCAGACCTCAGATTATCTGAACCTTATCTCAACTACCAGAACCTATTCGGTTTGCCAACTGTAGCTGGGACTCTCACAGATACAGGCTTTCTCACAAGTCCTCCAGTATTTCCTACTTCCAGTCAGTCCAAAAATATAATTCATCATCATCATCATCATGGCAAATCCCAAAGGGATGTGACCCCCTGGCAAAAAAATTTAAATAAATTAAATTAATGGAGATATCCTATTTCCTAGAACTGGAAGGGACCTTGAAAGGTCATTGAGTCCAGCCCTCTGCCTTCACTATCAGGACCAAGTACTGATTTTGCCCCAGATCCCTAAGTGGCCCTCTCAAGGATTGAGATTGAACTCACAACCCTGGGGTTAGCAGGTCAATGCTCAAACCACTGAGCTATCCCTCCCCCCTAGCTCTGACAAGCTGCTTAAGGTGGTCTGGTTGTGTATTCTCTTTATGTACACCACTGGCAGCCTCGTCATGCCATCGAAGCTTTTGATGTCCATGTGCTCATCAGCCATGTTGCAGCAATCCTTGGTACACACATTTCCGAATTCAGGTCTTCCATTCTAATAATATCTCCATATCAAGAAAGCCGCTGAAATGGCACCTGTGCTGATGGAAGCGGTTGCTGGGCATATCCGCATTTCTGACGTTGTCCTGCTACGTAATATGAAGCAGCTGACAAAGATGATGAGAACTGAAATGTCAATCTAGTGTTTCTCAGCCTTCCTCAGTGCCCACATTTCACTTCCATACAATAGAGTTTGGTTTTGTAGATCGTCACAAGCCTGATGGACTCACTACAACCCTACAGAAGGCACTGAAGAGCTTGAAACATGGCAACAGCTGCTGCTATATGAATATCCACATCTTTTCAGCATCCCCCAGCACTGTCTGTGATGGCTACCCAAATATTTGACAGTTGCCACCTGCTCGATGTCCCATCTGGACAGGTTAACACTGAGCTGGTTGTAATCTGGAGTTGGAGGCCACTTGATGGTCATGGCCAGAGATTTAGTTTTATCTGGATTAATAACCAGACCCATGTGTGCTGCTTCTTGCGTGACCAGACCGCCCACCAGCTGCAACAATTCGCCAAACTGAGCCAACACAACAATGTTGTTGGTGTATTCAGGATCTCGAAGCAGAATATGGTGTACAGCTCAACGCCACCGACAGCTGCCTCTTCAAGCTTATCCATCAACCAATCAGTGCAGATATGGAACAATGATGGTGACAGAACTCAGCCATGCCAGAACTCCCCTGGCAATAGGAAACCATGCCATGTGTCTGTCACCGACGCAAACACAGCTTTCCATGCCACTATAGCGCTCCCCTGTCAATAGCACTATCTTTCCAGGGAGGCTGAGGTGCCTCATCAAAACCCCCAAACGTGCCCAAGGCCCTGAATCAAAGGCCTCATGGAAGTCTATGAAAAGTGCTGCACACAGTTTATTAAATTCAGCCATCTTCTCAAAAGCTGAAATATCACTAGAAGAGCCTTTCGCACAAAAATCGGGCAGAGCCATTGCAGAGCACAGATGGGCCTGAGAGGCGAAGTTCAGATTCAGATCCAGACTTTCCCATAGTTCAAGCCTGTCTGGACTCAAGATTTTGATTCAGACTACTGTATAATCTGACCTAATCTGATCTGTTTTATCAATATGCCTAGTCATATTTATGATGACCAATGCCATAGTATATAGGCTCTGAGCTAGATATAAAGCAAAATGTGTAGTTTGGATCTGAATTTTCCAAAGCTAAACAGTTTTTAGGTTGTGGAAGATTGAGTATGACTGAACACTAATGTGAAAGCATTCAAAAAGGAGTAACTTTATTTCCATGCTTTAATCAAACTTGGTCAAACCTTAAAAAGGGGTTCATTGGGTTTTGTTAACGTTTGGGCTGAATGTTCAGCAGCCTTTTTCTATTGTCTGAACAAGTTCACCCACCCCTATTTATTTTAAAGGTGACATTTTGCTACCCCTCAATCCATCATTAGATGTTAGAAAAGTCAGTGCTCTGAAATTCTTCTGAAGGAAAAGAAATTCAAGAGAGACTAGAAAGATTATATGTCCCAGTAACTCAGAAAATTAAAGTGGTGAAAGGTGTTGCCTTAGTTAGTTCTTGTGCGTTCATGGAATTGGTTTGCCACTGGCTAGGAATGGGATGATCTCTGTGCAAGTTCAGTAGTCCTCACAAACACAAATGACTTCTAAGTTATTTATTTTTATCTGAATGACATTTATAAAATGAGATCCTTTCCAGCCCTCCTCTCTTGATTCATTTTCGGCTGACCGAGGAAAGCAAAGCCTGGGAGACCTTTCTGGATAGCGCTAAAACCAGGAAGCCTTTATGGTTTCCCACAAACCACAGTCCATCAGACAGGAAGCAGGTCTGGGAGTCCACCGTTAGTTTATTTTTAGTCCTGTTGAGTCTGCTTTTTTGATGCACTTCCTCAGTGTGACTAAACTCTGTTTGTTTGGGAGATTTGTTTGTTTCTGTTTACTTATACTGTGACATTCTCCTATTATAGTGCCAGCTCAGGTGACTAGCCTGCATGTGACAAACCAGGGGGCAACCAACAGTTTGTTCACCAACTGGACGAGGGCGCTGGGAGATGTAGAGTCGTATCAAGTGCTGCTGATTCACGAAAATGTTGTCATTAAAAATGAGAGTGTTTCCAGTGAGACCAGTAGATCCCATTTCCATTCCCTGAAAGCCGGAGGACTCTATTCCGTGGTCGTTACCACAGTTAGTGGAGGGATATTGTCCAGACAGACGATTGCAGAAGGGAGGACAGGTAAGGAAGTGGAAGGAAGTGTTCCACCATATCTGTGTAAACTACTCCCACAAGCTGAACTCATTTGGAAGGATGGTCTCGGTTAAGTCAGTGGACTAAGATTTGGAATATCTGGGTTCTGTGCCAGACTCCCATGCGTGGCCTTGCACAGGTCATGCCTCCGTTCCCTAACCTCACAGGGCTGTTGTGAGCAAAAAATGTTTGTTGGTTATTAGGTACTCCAGTGATGGGAGCCATAGAATTCTGAATCTTTCATGAGCAATAAAGAACAACAGCAGTTTCTTGGATATTGAGCTGTGTGGGAAAAAATTGTACCATTTTTTGTGAATTTGGCAAAACCCAAACATTCTGTGATTTGACCAAAATGTTTTTCATGAAAACAACTATTGATATTTTCAGGTAAAATCATGGAAAAACTAACAAGTGAGAAAATAGCACTGAAAAGTTGGGAAGCTGAAAAAGTTTCTTAATGTTTCCTAATTAATAGTGACCATGGCAGAAAATGGGTCAGATCCTCCCCTGGTGTAAATCAGCTTAACTGCAGTGGACTTCAATGGAGTTATGCCAATTTGTGCCAGTAAGGATCTGTCGTAATAATGTTATTTAACTCCAGAATAGTTCTGATCATTACCTAAAATGTCACCAGTTCTGGCAGGGTCAAACCCACCGGCACATCTTGCATCACTGAAAAGAACCAGATCAATTTTGTACCTATTTTTGGCCACTAGGGGGTAGAAAACTCTTGATAATTAGAAATAAATCTTTGCATTGGTCTCAAAATGATAAAGGGATTTGTGGTTATTTTTATTGGTGAGGAATAGCACTTTGGGAGGATAGCTAACACTCTAGGATATTAGACGTGCCATCAGAGCCTTGACCTCACCACCATAGACAATAACTTCACTGTCTTTGCTCAGAAACTCAGATGTTTGCTACTTACTTGGAGTGCAAGGCTTCCTAATACTAAATAAGACTCCTCACCTTTTTTGTTTTGCTTGGTCACATTCCACACATTCCTGCTGCCTTTAACAATCGGAATAAGCTATTTAAAACTGCTCTGCTGCTTTTTCCTTTTGTTGCGCAGTTCCTTCCAGTGTGAGCGGAGTAACGGTGAATAATTCGGGACGGAGCGACTACCTCAGTGTTTCCTGGCTGCCAGCTACCGGAGATGTGGATAGTTATTTGGTAACACTCTCTCATGACAGCCAGACGGTTCAGACTCTAACCATTTCCAAAGCCCTCAGTGAATGTTCTTTCAGCAGCCTGGTTGCCGGCAGGCTCTACAATGTGATGATAACCACAAAGAGTGGGAAGTATGAAAATCATTCCTTCAGCCAGGAACGAACAGGTAAAGGGGACAGAAAGAAAAGGGGCTCTGTGTGGATTCAGTCACACACATCTCCCATGTTCAGTCCTTTGCGATGATCTGTGCTTGCAGTAATGGCTAACCAAAACAGGAGCTGGATTGGAAGGTCAAGTTCTAAAACTACAGTGCTTAAGGTTTAGGGCCTGCTTTTCATTTATGACTGTAGGGCTACTTTACACCACACTGACAATGTAAAGTGGCCTTAGCATAAATGAGAATCAGACCCCCTGATCTTCTTCACATTGCAGTCAGTGACAAAACCTCAATTAACTTCAATGCGAAGAGGATCTGGCCCAAAGCCTCACTGTATCATAACCAAAGGAGGATTGGGAGTAAAAAATGTGAGTGCATAGGAAGGCCATCCTTAGCTAGAATAATTTGTTCTCTTCCCCAGGACAGTAATTTTGACCCCAAAGTAAGTGAGGCGATAAGGAGCTTTTTCTTCTGTGAAAGGGCAAAATCTAGTCGAAATTTGGCAGCCCTCATGGTGAGCTGAGATCAAATGACAGTTTTGACTCAAGCACTTTGTTCCCCAGACCCTGTAAGTTGGCCCTTCATGTACTATCCTGTATGGTAGTGGTCCAAAAAGGCTAATAAAATGTTCAGATACAAATAGAATGGAATGAAAAGTGATACTGGAAATAATATAATGCCATAATGTAAGTGAACTCCCACCTTTATTTCTGGACATGCTATCTCAAAAAGGATATAACAGGAATAGAGGGGAGCCAGAGATGGGTGATAAAAATGATTTGAGGTATGGAAAAACTTCCATCTAAAGAGAAATTTAAAATATGAGGACTGTTTATCTGAGAGAGCAGAGGAATAAGGGGGGGGACAAGATAGAGATATGCAAAATAACCCCCTTTCTCTTAATAGAACAACAAGGGGACAGTCAGTGAAATAGAAAGGTAGCAAATTTAGCACTAATAAAAGGAAATACTCTTTCATACACTGCAGATTAGCCTATGAAACTCATTGCTATATGATAGCATTAAAGCAAAGAGTGTAGCAGGATTCCAAAAAGGATTGGACTTGTATGTGGATAACAAGAACAGCCAGAGTTACAATAGCAAGAATTAAAACAAACAAACAAACCCCACTGTTAAGGGATCAGCCCTCATGTTTCACAGTATAAGCCAAGCCCTAATTAATGGGAGTTAGGAAGAAATGTTCCCAGTGGGCAGGCTATTCAATAACTGCTGGCTGCAAGGGTTTTTGCACTTCTCTCTGAAGTATCTGATACTTGACCACTGAGCTAATCTGGTATGGCAGTGCCTGTGCTCTGTTACTTTTCTCGGGATATTCTGTGTGACGCATTTATTGTTTCAGAATCCCTAATTCTTTGCCTGTGTTCTTCCCCCCCTACCCGCCTCTTGCCCCCCCAGTACCTTCAAGCGTGCAGGGACTTACTGTCAGCAATTCAGCAAGAAGTGACTATTTAAAGGTGTCCTGGTTGCATGCCACTGGAGATTTTGATAATTATAAAGTGATCATCAAGAACAACAATGACTTCAACCAAACAAAAAGAGTCCCCAAGGATGAAAATGAATGTGTGTTCACTAAACTGGTCCCGGGGAGGCAATACAGTGTCACTGTTAGCACACAGAGTGGAAAATATGAGACTAGTAAAAGGATCAATGGCAGAACAAGTGAGTAAATACCTTGGAGAATATCCTGAGAGAGTTCTGATTGGAGTGAGGGCATTTTTATTTACAGTACACAGGTAAAAAGGTAATCTTGTTTTACCATCTGCTGCTGATAGCTTGGCTCTTCAAACGTGTGTTGCTTTAAAGACCAAAGGAGGCAACTAGGTTACAGTGGATGTCTAATTAAAGACATGGAGAAAATTTAAAAAAAACATATGTTTGTTTAGGGTTGTAAATTCTGAGATAAAATATAGCATATTTAAAATCGAAGTTGTATGGTTTTGCCATGTCAACCCGTTATTTATGTTTAAAAAGCAATGACAACACATATAGAATCTCCCTCTTTCAAAAGGGTTTTTCATGTGACAGACTGGAGGTGCAGAAAGAGGGTTATCCATGCTTTTATTCATTTATTTGTTATTTTATTTTTCGTATTGTGGTAGCTCTTAGAAGCCCTAGTCATGGACCAACCATTGTGCTAGGCTCTGTACAAACACAAAACAAAAAGATGGTTCCATTAGTTTCAATAATATTTTGCATGCTAAGGTTTACATCACAAGAGGTATTTCAAGTCATGTTCCTTGGCAATGGTCAGAATAATAATGACCCGAAGAGTTTATCTGCTATTCTTTTCTATTGTGTTTTCAGTGCCGGAGTCAGTGAAGGAATTGACTCTTAGTAACAGAAGCACTGAAGACCTGCAAGTTACCTGGTCAAAGGCTGAGGGGGATGTCGATAAGTATGAGATTCAGCTACTTTTCAATGATATGAAGGTCTTTCCACCCATTTTCCTTGGAAACACCATTGAGGAGTATTGGTTCACAGCTTTAACCCCAGGGCGCCTGTACAAAATTCTTGTCTTGACAATCAGTGGAGACACACAACGTGCCACTTTCATAGAAGGACTGACAGGTAAAAGAAAACAGCTTTTAAAACACTGTTCTGCCACTTGTTTGCTTTTGTGACCTTGGTGAAATCACTTAACATCTCAGTCAGCTCCCCAATTTACCCATCTGTAAAATAAGTATATTATTACATAACTACAAGCAGGTTTTGTGATGTTTAATGCATTAACATCTGTAAAGAATTTTGACATTCTCAGAAGAAAGATCCTTGTGTAATATTATCTGCAGAATATAAAGATAACTAGACAAAGCAACTACAACAGTATTCTTTTATTTTTTGTATTGTCTCTGGAAAGATATCATTCTTCTTATGAATAAAGAGAAAGAGAGAGGTACGGTGTTGTACATTGCTAGGGCACAATCCTGCAAATACTTACACACATCTGCAGCTTCACTCACACAAGTAGTGGGACTACTCACAGGAGTAAAGTTACACATACATGTACGTATTTGCAAAATTAGGCCCCTCATAAATACAATAGTCTCTTTTCCTTTTGTATTCATTCCTGATGTAGACTTCAGAATTCCATTTGCTGCAGCTACAGTCATACCAGTATTTGAAATATTTGAATGGAATGGAAATTTCTGAGCTGGGGTTTCTGTCTTTCTGTTTTTTTTCCCCAGCTCCAAGTGCTGTCAAAAACATTCACATTTCAGCCAATGGGATGACAAACAGCCTGAAAGTGAACTGGACTCCTGGAGGAGGAGATGTTGATTCCTACACAGTGACACTATTCCATCAAAACTATCAGCTTGATTCCCAGACTGTCTCCAAGCCTGTCTACGAGCATACCTTCAGCAAGTTAGAAGCAGGGGAGCAGTACCGGGTTGTGGTACAGTCTAACAGCGGCACCCTACACAACAGTTTAACAGCTCTCGGACGTACAAGTATGTTTCTTCATGGAAAAAGGGCAAAAAGTGTCATACGTTCCCATCAGATTAGTACTATTTTATAACAGTATTTTATTATTTGTCTATATGGTGTCCCACAGTGTCTGGGGAGACTCGGAGGTGTAAGGAGATGGGTCTCTGTCACAAGGCTTGAAGGCTTGATCCTGCAAACCTACATGGTAGTAATTTTGCTAGTGTGAATAGTCACATTGGTGTCAATGGGACTTCTCATGTGAGCAACTTTACTTGAGTAAATGTTTGTGAGACTGGGCCCTCCAGTCCAAACTCTGCCATGGGATCTGCTAATGCAGCCTCTTATGCCTGCCTGGAATCCCAGAGGAGCCAGTGGGACTCCACACAGACATAAAGTGTGTGTTAGCAGAGCCCACTGCATAATCAAGGCCTCCCAGACAATATATAGACCCTGTATAAGGTAGGGAAGAGATGCAACTCAATATCATGATTTAAATCCTCTTCCTCTTTTGTGTGTGCATGTGTTTTGCTTAGGGACTGGGCTTTTAGGGGGAGTAGCCCTTGGCTGAGATCTTGCCTGTCTTGCCTATTATTTTGACAGTTTTGT
Source organism: Emys orbicularis (assembly GCF_028017835.1). Taxonomy (NCBI): domain Eukaryota; kingdom Metazoa; phylum Chordata; order Testudines; family Emydidae; genus Emys; species Emys orbicularis. The sequence goes on along the minus strand of NC_088683.1, from coordinate 70,017,896 downwards.
TGCTTCTTTGCATTTTAATACTTGTTTATGTTCCTTTGAAACCTGTGATGATTTTTCAGCTATTTACACACATGTGCACGCACACACACACACACACACACACACACACACACACACACACACACACACACACACGCTTTGTAGTTTAAAGCTAAATAAATTCTCTCTTCCTGGTCATTCAATTTTTTTTTAAATAACCCTCCCCTGACCATCCCTTTCTCTGCTGTCCCAAGTGCCATGACTCTCTGGAAACCACCCCCCTACACCTCCTCTTTCCATCGCTACCCCTACCCCACCTTGGTCTTGGTGTGCTTTAGCTACTTTACACACTGGAAGAAAAAGGAATGTAACCTGAGGCCAAGGGATGAGTTCTAAGTGTCTCAGCCATGAACAATGACAGCTATAACAAGAGGGTGAGAATACAATATTGGAGAGTAGGCAGCCTAGTCACTACTTTGGCCCCAGCTTTCATATTATCTTATATTATTTCTTAGATATGACTATATAAACAAGTATGCAGCTTCTGTTAGAACAACATTGAATAGCTGTGGGCTGGAGTCTGCTTTGTGAATTTATGCTCCGTGAAGTAGAGAACGGGGGAGGGGAGGAGTCTCCAGGGTATTGATTACTGTTCTCTAATTCATTCCCAAGGGGCTGTCTGCCAGCTGCGGGTAGCCAGAGCACAACATACCCCCTACATCTCCCTTCCACCCTCCAGCCACCAGAGTTGTGGGGAGTTTGTCCTAGAGCTGGCTCTTTGCCTGCTGGGGTCTCTCCCATGCAGAGGAAATTCAAAGTTGGGGACATGCAGATGATTTCCATTCTCTTTGCACTGCTGGAGAGAAAAGAGTGGGGCAGAGAAACTTCCCCCTTGTGTTCAAACTTTAAATCAGTCTCTCCTGGTTTCAAGGGGAGCTTGTGGAGAGAAGGCTACATCGTATTTCACAAAACTATAAAACTGTATCATTTAATGGGTTAGACAGCCTTCCATCATTGCATTCCATACTCTATACTCTCCCCAAATGTATTTATTTTAATTTTTTTAATTAATGTATGTAATTTTATATAGGGAAGACACAATGAACAGAGATGTGCATAACAGGCAACTTTTCTAATGATGTTGGAGTGTTGTATACAAACTATGAAAGCGAGATGTGCAGCCAAAATGTTCAGAAATCAGGACCACAATGGCTCACGTTCCATCTAGTCTCCCATGTGCTGTCCTTCCAGTTTAACTTCCAGTGTTTACAGAATTTCAAAAAAGGCCTGTACCTCCTTGAGTACAAATGTCCCCAATCAGATTGCCAGCTGTCTTTTCAGCTCAGTTTAGTCCATTTTATGAAGTAGAGTTTAATAGAAATTATTTCAATTCACCACTATTGGTAGAACAAAAAAATCGGTGTCTTTCAAAATCCGTTTAATCTAATCTACAAGTTCTAAAGTGCCTTAACCATAATCATATAATTATTGCATGGTACTTGGTGCAGAGTTAAGGTTGTTTGGGTGCCCTACTGATGCATTTCCATAGATAAACATTCATACTTTTTTTTTTTTTTTTTTTTTTTTTTTAAGTTTAACCTTCACTCTGAATTTCCTGAATGTATAATGTTTGGTTTGGAGATAATTACAAGATCCCTGTAATACATCTTACCCTAAATTACTGATGGGTTTTCTTAAGCGTAACTCCATCTGAAAGTAGTTTTTGTGTAGGAATTGGGTGTGTGTGCACGTGCATATACATACTGTGACAAAGTTCCTCCTCTATCTTGGTGGGTCCTGCGCTTATTAGCAGATTTTCTTGCCTCAGAGATTCACCATGTGGGTTGGGGAACAGTCCAGAGATCTTCCCCTCTGGGAGAACCCACAGTCCAGGTCAGTTGGGAGGCTTGGGGGGAACCCGGGCCCGCCCTCTACTCCGGGTTCCAGCCCAGGGCCCTGTGGACTGCAGCTGTCTATAGTGCCTCCTGTAACAGCTGCATGACAGCTACAACTCCCTGGGCTACTTCCCCATGGCCTCCTCCAAACACCTTCCTTATTCTCACCACAGGACCTTCCTCCTGGTGTCTGATAACGCTTGTGCTCCTCAGTCCTCCAGCAGCACACCCTCTCAGCTCCTTGCGCCTCTTGCTCCCAGCTCCTCACACTCGCCCCACAAACTGAAGTGAGCTCCTTTTTAAAACCCAGGTGCCCTGATTAGCCTGCCTTAATTGATTCTAGAAGCTTCTTCTTAATTGGCTCCAGGTGTCCTAATTAGTCTGCCTGCCTTAACTGGTTCTAGCAGGTTCTCTAGTGCAGCCCCTGCTCTGGTCACTCAGGGAACAGAAAACTACTCATCCAGTGACCAGTGTATTTGCCCTCTACCAGACTCCTGTACCCCACTGGTCTGGGTCTGTCACAATACATACACCACATGCATCTGTATGTGCCGACATACATAAATATTTTTCATAGTTAATTAAGATAATCCACAAACACATATTAAGTGATACAAAATTAACCTCACAATCTCTTTAATTGTTCCCAGTTCCTGCCTCTGTCCAGGGATTATTTGCAGATCATGCCTACAGCAGTCATTCCTTGTTAGTGACCTGGCACAGTGCTCCTGGAGTGGCTGAGAGATATGACATCCTGCTCTTGACTGAGCAAGGTATCCTTCTGAGCAATAAATCAGAGCCAGCAACTGCTAAACAGCACAAATTTGAAGATTTAATACCAGGCAAGAAGTATAAAGTGCAAATGTTGACAGTCAGCGGTGGGCTCTTCAGCAGACGAGCAGAAACCGAAGGCCGAACAGGTAGTTAGAACATTTCAGCCTTATTTACAGTATCTGCAGTAAGATATGGTATGAATATAATGATTCATCCAAATATCTAGTTATCCAAAAAGCTCCAATAGGAACCAGTCTCCTGATATCAATGCATCGTTTTTCTGACATATGTTTAATGTAAAAAATTGAAAATTGCTTACAAAGTGGTGTGGCTTTTCCAGGTTGTAGTGCATTGTATATTGAAGCAGAGAGTTGAGGAGTGTTGCTATAGTTAAGGATCTCTCAGCATATCCATTATATAGCCATGTTAACTCTTTCATTATCTATCCTTAAATTCACTTGGCTTATATAGGATCCTAGCGCCAAGTTGAATACAAATATACTGCAGGTGTCGCCAACCTTTTCTCAGGAAAAACTTCACATTGATGTTAAAGGGAAGTTTTGTGTGAGTCTAGACTGGAGGATTGAGCCTGTTGGGTATCACACATATTACATATGTGTTGCTAAATGGCATCTATAACTTACAAAAGTTTTCATCTTGTTTCTGGACGTCATTGTTTTTGTGCATTTACGTTATGTGAATGTAGTTCTCAGTGGCTTAACAGAAACTTCTTCTAGTCATAAGCGTCATTTTACTGAGATTTAGCTTAGTTACTAGTAACTCTGACATTTTCTCCTGTATTTATCCCTGTTTCCAGTCCCAGCCGCTGTCACAAATCTGAAGGTCACAGAAAACACCAATGGACGCCTATCATTCAGCTGGACTACCTCCCAGGGAGAACTGGACTCCTATAATATCTTTCTGTACAATCCAGACAAATCCCTCCAGGGCAGAATTTCAGGGGACCAGAACCTCCAGCAGTGTTCTTTCCAGAACTTGCGGCAAGGCAGGATGTATAAAATGGTGATTGTTACCCACAGTGGAGAGCTCACAAATGAGTCATCTGTATTTGGAAGAACAGGTAGGAGCATCTAGCAGGATAATCCATCCCCAATTAAATCTTCCTTAAGGATATCGGTGAGCTACTCTAATAGCCAAAAGCTGGTACTAGAGTCTAGTAAAGCTGCTAGAAGTATCCAAACTGTCTTGATACATCAAAGGCATTACCTAAAAGGAAGCTAAATTCTAAATTATGTGACCACTGTTTTCAGATAATAAAAATATAAATATTGCCCTAATTTATTATCTGGAGCCCAGTGGTACTAGGTGTCCCAATCAAGGGCAGGAGCCCTATTGTGCTAGGCGCTATACAGGTATAAATAAAAAGACAGCCCTCTGCCCCAAAGAGCTTACAACACTGGTTTATGATAAGATGCAACAAGTGGGCAAAACAAATGGGGAAGAGGGAAGACAAGGTAGCTAACAGTGAAATGAAAAAGTTATTCATGGTCAGCAGTAGTTTCAGCTTACCATTTGTCTCCACACTGCTAGATGGCAGGGTGTTGTAGGCATTTGTAAGAGCTATGTTGCTCCCGCAAAACCTCCTCTAATCTCCCACTACTCCCGCCCGCCCCCCGACACACACACACTGAAATTCCCAAAATTTGTTTCCTGTTTTTTGGCCACCTGTGCTATGTATCTTCTAGATCTTTATATGGCCACTATCACAGCACTACCGTAGCATTATTCTTCCCCAAAACATTCAGCATGTAGTAACTGTGTACCCTCTCTTTCAGTTCCAGCCCCAGTTATTAATCTCAACGGCTCCAACAGAAACATGACGGACAGTCTGTGGTTCACCTGGGGACCGGCATCAGGAGATGTAGATTATTATGAACTGAATCTTTATAACCCAAATGGCACACAGAAGGAAACAAGGAATGGGAAAGACCTGAGAGAGTGGCATTTCCTGGGCCTAGTTCCTGGCAGAAAGTACACCCTGGTTGTAGTGACCCACAGCGGTGACCTGACCAATACAGCAAAGACTGAGGGAAGAACAGGTAAAGAACTGCAGTGGCTTTTCGCCCCCAACTGTCAGAATTTACAGAAGTTCATTGGTATGTGATGGATTTATTCTGAGATAAGATTTTTATTGCATGAATTATTAAAGGCATAGAAAAGTACAAGTAAGACAATCATAAATGGTATTACATTAATGGCAGGAAATAAATCAGAGTCTGACTGGTTTGTTCGGAGTCCTGTTTCTTATCAATGTTACTGTGCAGAGGCTGAAGAGAAATGAAGAAGTCTAAGATAATGTCTGTTTTGTCTCACACACCAATCCTGTGTGCAAATGTCATGAGACTTTTTTTTTTTCATTTTGCCCCTTCTGTCTAGCACCCAGTCCTCCTAGTGCTGTATCATTTGCTGATGTTGCAAACACCTCCCTGTCAATCACCTGGCTGGGTCCCCCAGACTGGACGGATTATGATGACTTTGAGTTGCAATGGTTCCCGAGAGATTCCCTTACAGTCTTCAACCCGTACAGCAACAGCAGATCAAAGGGACGCATCATGTATGGCCTTCGACCGGGGCGGCTCTATAATTTCAGTGTCAGGAGCGTCAGCGGCAACACCTGGAAGACATACAGTCAATCACTGTCTGGAACTGTGAGAACAAGTAGGAACCCATTTTTTATTGAACCCTTAGTGCTCATCTGGAGATGATGCTGAAACAGTGCGGCCAATGAGTTAAATCTTACCCATCCCAGTTAAGCATTTATTAATTTCTACTAGCTGACTCAAGAATGTCTGGATATGGATTCAAGTGGAAATCAAAATGTTTCTTTGTCCTGCCCTACAGCAAGTATTTAAAGATTAGAAATGAACACAAGCTGCAAAATTCAGATCCAGATCAAAACATTCCTGAAATTCTGGACTATTTGGCTCCAGGTTTCGATTTATCATAGAATCAGAGAAATGTAGGGCTGAAAGGGACCTCGAGAAGACATCAAGTCCAGCCCCCTGCATTGAGGTAGGACCAAGTAAACCTAGACCAACTCTCACAGGTGTTTGTCTAACCTGTTCTTAAAAACCTCCAAGGATTCCACACCCTCCCTTGGAAGCCTATTCCAAAGTTTATCTAACTTTATGGTTAGAACATTTTCCCTAATATCTAACCTAAATCTCCCTTGATGCAGATTAAGCCCATTACCTCCTGTTCTATCTCCAGTGGCCATGGAGAACAATTGATCACTGTCCCCTTTATAACAACCCTTACCATAGTTGAAGACTGTTATCAGGTCCCCGCTCAGTCTTCTTTTCTGAAGACTAAACATGCCCAGGTTTTTTTTTAACTTCCTCAAAGGTCAGGTTTTCTAAGCCTTTTGTCAATTTTTGCTGCTGGCCTGTCTCTGATTCAAATCCAAACTTTTTTGAAGTTCAGGATTATTTAGATTCTGAAATGTGGAGTGGCTCCATCAAGATATTTTGAGCAATCAAAAAGGAAGTGTGTTCCTGGGGCACAAGAAGGACTTGGGTATAGTAGATTTGAAAAAGTAAAGTCAAAGAGTTCCTTTCCTCTCAATAGCTGTTTGTCAATGTTTGTGGCTTCCACCCATATTTATCTGTGTCCAGCTGATCTCATTAACAGTCTGGTGAGAAGTCTGTCCTGAAATGGGCAGAATAGCTAAACCATGGGGAACTATTTGGAACGTACAGTAATTTGTACTTTGGGTCATATGTTGTACCTCATATGGTGTAACTAAAACACATATTTTGCACAGTGAAATACTTCATAGACATGCCCTGTTGAGATGGGCATTTCATATGTTACACACAGGGCCGGCGCTTAGGTGACCTAGGTGGTCGCCTAGGGCGCCAGGATTTGGGGGGGGGGGCATTTTGCCGCCCTTGGCGGCAATTCGGTGGCGGGGGGTCCTTCCACGCTCCGGGTCTTCGGCGGCAATTCTGCGGCAGGTCCTTCCCTCGCTCCGGGACCCACCGCCGAAGTGCCCCGAAGACCAGGAGTGCGGAAGGACCCCCCTGCCGCAGAATTGCCGACGACGACCGGGAGCGCGGAAGTACCCCCGCCTAGGGCGCCAAAAACCCTGGCGCCGCTCCTGGTTACACAGCAAACCAGATTCACACATAGGTCATGTGACTTTTGTCCTCTTACCCTTGAGAGGACTGTGTTGTGGTTTCCATTTCTGATTATTCAACTGAATTACTAGTCTTGTGATAAACTGCAGATATTAACTGCTAAATGTAGACTAGATGGCCTAAACTTTCATTTTATACCCTTTTGTTTCTTTGCATGTTACACCTTGCAAACATTTCAAGCGGCAAAATAGCAAAATTTTGCCACTTGAATGCAAAGTGCCAATTGGAGAAGTAAAAGGACAGAATAAAGATGTCAGCTGCTATGCTTCTTCCCCTAATCACATCAGGAGGCAGTGTAACTACAGCAAAAAGTCTTATTAGTGATAGTGCCATATAGAGGGGAAAGGGGAATGGTAAGGACATTCATATGCACACACCATTTAGCCCCCTTAGTTTTCTTCCACAAAAGACCTGCAAAACTGGGCTATGTTTGAAAAGGAGTTGGGCCGAGAGGGTGGATGGAGAGGAGTCATGAAAAAGCTAAGCTACGTGACAGATATTTGGTGAAGCTTTGGTCTATACTTTGGGGGGATGCAGGCGGGTGAGTGTGTACATGCGTGTACATATACACACAGAGTATAAGTCAAAATCTTAACCAAAAAAATTTACTATGTACTCTGTGACTTCTCTCAGTGGAAATTCACACCTGATATAAGTGGGTGGAAATCACAGGGTCACATTCTAGAAGGAAAATACTGTTCACTTTTGTCCTTTTGTTCCTGCAGAGGTCTGTGATCAGTTTGTTCTTTGCATTGATTTTATGCTGGAGGGAAATGTAAAGGCCTTAACATTATGGGCATGTTTATTAGGTTGGGTCACTGTACTCCTTAGTTGATACTTTGTAATTGTAAGATGATTTGTTTCAAAAAGAGTGCTCAGGCCAAGATTTTCAGAAGTGACTGATGGCTTGGGATGCCCCAAACTTTTTAAGGGGGCCTAATTTTCAGAAAGTGCTAAGCACCTACCCTCTGAAAATCTGGCCACTTTAAAGTGTCAGAAGTTAGTACCTATAATTATTCATCACTTTTTTGAAAAACTTGGGCTTTTTATATTTAGCATCTCAAAGGACAACAGTGGTTAGTCCAGGGGTCGGCAACCTTCAGCATGTATCCCATCGGGGTAATCCGCTGGCGGGCCGCGAGACATTTTGTTTACGTTGACCCTCCGCAGGCACGGCCCCCGCAGCTCCCAGTGGCCGCGATTCGCTGTTCCCGGCCAATGGGAGCTGCGGGGGGGCCATGTCTGCGGACGGTCAATGTAAACAAAATGTCTCGCGGCCCGCCAGCAGATTACCCCAATGGGCCGCGTGCCGAAGGTTGCCAACCCCTGGGTTAGACCTTTTTCCAAGTATTATCCAAATGTTTTTAGTTGTTGATTTTTTGGTTTTGGGGTGGTGTTTTTTTTTAACATGCATCTCTAGTTTTTCACCTTGAAAGTTAGAGTTTGACAATGATGCCTTGATTTAATTTCATTTTTGTGGTGCTGTGTCAAAATGTATTCCTTTAATTAGAACATTTTAAATGATCTTATATTATTTAGTAACCTTGTATTTTTGCTACAAGGAGCTGAGGGGTAATTTACTAATTCCTGCTATTTTAGCTCCCTCTTTTGCATTGTACAGTACTTGGTTCTTCAGCTATAATTTATTTATTTGGACAATTGTGGAAAATAAGGCTGAAAGGAAAAAGAGAAGTTTATAAATAGCACGTTAAACATTTGTGCCTTTCACTGTAGAGTGTGTGCTATATAATATGGACATTTAATTGTAAGAAGTATGCATTTTAATTACGCTGTATGATGAGGTTTTTTATAACTAGGTTTAAGCTCCAGTTGTACCATAGTTCTAATAATATGTTGGATTCCTATTGTAGCTTTCTTCAGAAGATCTGAAAAGTTTTTTTACAATTAATTACTGACAAGTCACAGTTCTTTGGAGGTCGATGGCATTAATTCAGTTTACACATAGATAAAATGAGGTCAAGTGACTTGCCTAAAATCTTTCAGCAAGTGTGCGGTAGAGCTAGGAATCCTGACTCTTAGTCCCTTTGCTCTAATTAAATGATTAATTTAGACTCAAGTGCTAAGAATGATGGCCTGAGCCATAGAGTGAGCACAAAATGTATAATGCATGTCCTCTGTTACATTACACTTCAACTTTTCAACCTCTCCTCCATCTTTAGGACCAGAAAGAATACAAAACCTTCACTGCCGGCCACAAAACTCTACTGCCATTGCATGTTCCTGGACCCCGCCTGACTCTGACTTCGATGGATATAGCATTGAATGCAAAAAAATGGACACTGGAGAAGTTGAGTTTTCCAAAAGGATAGAGAAAGAAAGATCTTTGCAAAATATCATGATGCTAGTACCCCACAAGAGATACTTGGTGTCCATCAAAGTGCAGTCTGCAGACATGACTAGTGAGGTAGTTGAAGACAGCACCATCACTATGATAGACCGTAAGTCCTTGATGTACCAAATACATAGGTACAGTGGCATGGAGGGAGAAGGTGAACAGGGATAATCTATCATCTGGTTGGTTAGTCAGCAGACTTTTTGACCTCCAGACCTGCCTGTTGTGTCTCACCAGCCACCAAAATGTGTGACCAGTGACCAAAATGGGGAACACCTGTGTTTAGTTGCATGCTGTGCCAGATTATAAGGCACTTAAACTATAAAACTTGCTTTAAAGGATGTTTTATCACTGTGTGAATCATATTGTAAAACTGGTTTATTTGACTCATGCAGTGAGAACAAACTTAAAAACAATTGTTATAATCTGTCAGTCGTGGCACAACATACAGCCTACAACTGCCCCTTTGTTCTCCCCCAGGCTTGCCTCTTTGCTACCCCCTGGCCCTTTCCTCTCACCAAATGCCATCGCCAAGTCAAAATAGTGGGAAGCTACCTAGAGCCTTCAGGAAGTTGGGGCAGTGGCTCTTCTTCAGGCTTTACTCCCTCTTCTCTCAGATGATGAGCTTGCCTCAGGCAGTGGAGATGAAGGAGGAGCACTGCTCTGCAGAGTCCTCCCATACTCGCCTGTGGCTCCTCCCTTGGGCTACAGATGGGTAGCAAATGGCAGCTTGCAGCTTCTCAACAACATACACAAGGAGGGAGGTACTGCCAGCCAGTTGTGGCAATCCATGGGTCACCTCCATTCTGGGTGGTACAGCATGACAGGGAGCCTTAATTACCCCCAAGGCCAAATGTTCCATGAAGTATAGTTGATGGATGAAGTATAGTGTGATTGAGAGGTCTGATCACCAGTCCCCCCTTGGCTGTGTAAAGCCAAGGAGAACTACCGAGTCCAGTCACTAAAAAAACCCCTCTGTGATGGGGTATACAAATCCTACACTGGGCAACAAGGAGTTAATGAGCTAATGGGGACTCAGCTGAGAGATGTCAGAATTGGAGGGAGGAACTTAAAAGGGAGAAACACAGTTCAGTTGATGACAGATCAGGGAGGAGAGCAGATCTTGGAAAAAGGGATGGCTGAATGTAGGAGCCCTATTGGGCAGCCACTGCCCAATGGCCCCTCCCTGAAGGAAGGGAGAACCTGATGCTGACTCACCTTGAAAGGAGACTATTCCTCTCTGTGTGTTGGTGAACTTGGATTAGGGCCACAGCCTGATGAGTGCCCTCTGAAGGAAGAGAGCCTTAACCCAGCTTTGGGACCATTCATTTGGGTCAATTCCCCTTTCTTCTGTTCATTGAAAACCCTGGAAGGGGCAGGCTATCTGGGGCCCAGCCAGTGGGCCTGGCCTCTTAGGACTGGGAGTGGGAAAACCACCCAGACATTCCAGAGCTGTGACCCCAATGAGTGCTGGGGCCCTGCCCAGAGCCTGGGAAAAAAGAGCGTGGTAACACCCACCCTTCACATGAATTGCAACCAAGCACTGTCTCTTTACTACAAGAGATGCTATGAGTTCAGATAAAATCAGAGCTAACCTGAGCAGCACCAGAAACAGCAACATAACTTCTTTGAAGGCTTAACTGTTCTCCATTATTTTCATTTTTAGACATCTCTGCACTATCAGGTTCTGGTTGACCCTGGAAGCAGGACTGTCTAAATACCACGAGGGAGCCAGCTCTCCCAAGAATTCCAGACTCGTCTTACAGATCAAAGATATCTGGCTAGGCTTCAAATAAGCATGTGAACTATTGGTTCCTTATCCACACTGAAACCCTTTAAATTTTGGCCACGACTATTAAACAGTAGATACTGACACAGTATATGTGGCTGTATAGGTTATTGAAAACATTTAGCTGCGATCTCTATTACAGTGCCGTAGTGTTCCATTGGGAGGCTTGCATCAGATGTGCTTTATTTCCCCCTCCCTCTTTTTCCTTTTCCGTTTAGTTCCTGATGTATCACTGTTCAACGTATAGCTTGTTTAGACATATGGCTGATACAAATGACAGTTCCCTATGGAAGCAGTACTGTAAATCTGATATCAGATCATCCATGTGTAAATTATTTGCTTAATTGATTCCGTGTTGTGTATTGTTCCTTGGATATTGTTTATTGTTCCATTTGGTGTGAGAGGGGGAAATCTAGCTGTTTAAAAGCAAATTTCTATCTGCAGCCTCAATGGTCTCAAAGTACCTGGATTGAACCCACCTCTGAAAATGCTATTTTAGCGGCTATAATTTAAGACTGTGTGGATTTAATGAGACTTTAATGCAATCCTGGGCAGCTTCTGCAAGAAATCCTACTGTAAGGAGCTGCCTCTGTCATGTTTAAAACACTGCTGGTCTGTTACATCTTCTGGCCGCTTCTCTGCTGAAGAGGGATACACTTTGTGACTGCAAAGAGCATAATATGAGAGACATTGGGTTTAAATGGTTGAGTTTTGTTGAGATTTGCACCTCACTTGTTGTTATTATGTAATTAAAAATATATAGATGGTGATGTACTTTATTTCCCCCTCCCACTCTCTTCTTTCCCAGGCCCCCCTCCTCCACCTCTACACATCCGAGTGAACAAAAAGGATGCACTCATTACCAAATCTTCCATCAACTTTACTTTCAACTGCAGCTGGTTCAGTGACACCAATGGAGCTGTGAAATACTTTACTGTGGTTGTGAGAGAGGCCGATGGTAAGTTTTCATTAATTAATAGGTTTCTTTCTGTAACCCATATTAACACAAGGAGGGTATTTGTCCTCATCTACTGGCCAGATTTGAGAAGAGGTGTATGGATCTGCTTCTGCATCCAAGCCAATGAACCTGGTCCTTTAACTCAGCAGGGAGAAGCTTTTAGATCCAGAGGTCCAGTATCCACTGGCACCATAGTTAAGGACAGAGTTATATTCATTCTCTGGGATGTTACCATCCACATGTTTGGACAGTTTCCTTACTTAGAAGATGAGAGAACTCAAAGCGAATGTCTCGGAGAATAGAAATGGGACAGACTGTCTTGCTATGCACTGATTCAATAATGCAGCTTAGACACTAACTTGAAGCAGGTAGGAGTGTGTCTCAGCTACAGTTTCTGTTGCCTTAGTGTTGCCTGATAAGTCGTTATTAGAAAACAAAGGTAGCTTACAGTCTGAATAAAATGATTCATGTTGTTTATTTCATGAGGCAAATTGCTCTCACATACACCAGTGTAAATCGAAGCAGAAAATGTCCCCATAGAGTGCATATGTATTTCCTTCCTTGTGCTATCCTGTAGAGAAGAAGAGTAGCTTTGCAGTTAAAGCCCTAAACTAGGACTCAGGAGATCCAAGTTTAATTCTTGACATTGCCACAAGCTCCCTTTGTGACCTTGTGTAAGTCACTTAATCATTCTGTGCCTCTGTTCTCATGTAAAAATAATCCTTTTTTTCTCCCACCCTGTGTCGTTCTTGTCTAGTCAGAGTGTAAGCTCGTTGGGGGCAAGGACTATTTCTCACTATATATTGGTACAGCGCCTAGCACAGCTGACCCTCTTAGGCACTATCATAAATAATAAAACATCAGGATTCATTTCTGGGGACTACAATCGTTTCCTATTGCAACTATTCTCTGTACCCACTGGCTACTTTTTTTAACCCCCTGTGGAAGGAGGCAGATGGCAGGGGTGGGGGTGGAAGGCAGAATTATGCAGCAGGAGTGATTCACACAACCTTCTCAAGGCATCAGAACCGCCCTGTGCATACTGTTCTAGAATGGGATCTAGAAGAGAGAGAGCAAACTGCCCTGAGTTATCTAGCCAGGCAAGCCAGCATCGATCCAAAAATGTCCCCATAGACCAGCATGCAGTGTGGGTTCAAATAGAAGACAGTGTGCCTGGAACACACTGAGCTAGGCTCAGTCCAAAAATACTAAGGGTATGTCTATGTTGGAGCTGGAGGTGTAATTCCCAGCTCAGGCAGATATACACATGCTAGCTCTGATTGATATAGCACACTAACAAGTGGAGCAAATGGTGGTTCCCATCTGACACCCTATGTGCAGCCACGGCTCTGCTGTTATTTTCAGCACACTAGATTGATCAGAGCTGGCCTGGGCATGTCTACCTCCAGCTGCTGTGGAGACATACCCTAAGACTTGAATTTAAGGAATTGTGCCACAAGTCAGCAGTGTGTGGAGCATCACTCACTTAAGAAAAGCGCAGATTATTTCTTTAGGACACTCAGTAATTTGAGTCTGTAGAGGTCTCTGTAAAGAAGGTGGCTTTCATGTGGCTTAACAGTTTTGAAGACGGTATAGCACAGTCTTTATCAGACTGTAAGAAGCTTTTTAAACCACAGCGCCAGGTTGCTTTGAAACACATAATTTCCTATCTGTAGGAATTTGCTGTTTGCTGTAGGAATCTGCTGTATTCTGCTTCTTCTCCTGGGGATCAGATTGCCACACAAGACCAGCTGTTGTTTGTAAAGATAACATAGCTACTAATGACCCCTGCAGTTAAGGTTAATAATAACAATTCGTATATAGTGTGTTTCTTTAAGTGAGTTACAAAAGAAGGTAATTTGGCAGATGGGAAAACGGAGGCTCAGAGGGAAGTGACTTGCCTATGGTCATACGACAGTTTAGGGTCAGGCTAGAAATAGATCCCAGGTAGCTAACTCCCAGTCCCATGCTCTATTCACTAGACCATGCTACCTCCCAGACAAAGTACAGAAGTTTGTCAAGTGTTAAATATGTCTATTGGTGCCCTGGGCCTTAGATATTTACTGCACGAATAGCACGAGAGCTGTGGCATATGATGTGCAATTTTTTTTTTACCATTTTTTTTCCTAGGCAGTGAAGAGCTGAAGCCAGATCAGCAGCACCCGTTACCTTCCTACATGGAATACAAACATAACAATTCCATACGTGTCTATCAGACAAACTATTTCGCAAGCAAATGTGCTGAAAACCTTGACAGCAACTATAAGAGCTTTGACATTAAGCTTGGAGCTGAGATGGAAAGTCTGGGAGGAAAATGTGATCCCAATCAGCAGAAATTCTGTGACGGGCCACTGAAGCCAAGGACTGCCTACAGGTTAGATTTATTGTGGTAATTGTGCTGTGTGAGATGTGCTGTATTATTAGGTACTATGCTATCTCGATGCCTGATGTACTTGAGCTGCCATAGATTAATAACCTGTGTTACATAGTATTCTCTGTGTTGTATTGTGCAATTTATAAAAGCTTTGTCCCTGCCCCATCTTATAGGTAATATATAAACAATTCCTTCACCAGCCTGGGAATGCTACAATTCATTATGTGCAAAACTCCGTGCAGTGAAAAGGCCTCTTTTATCTCTTTTACTTTGATGGAGAACTTTGCTACAGTTGCTAATTTCTCTGTGGAGAGACTTAAGGGCTGGATCAGCAGCTGAGTCAGGGGAGCATTCGGGACAGCTAAAAGGGGGGGAGCAGGAGATGCAAAGGTAGTTTTGTGTTCCTCTAATTCTGTGGACAGGCTGCACCAGGCCAATCTGCTGGTGCAGATTAGAGCAACCCAAAGGCTATTCTACCCTGTGCCAGCTTCCAGCAGACTCAGGAAGCCTGTATAGCAGCTGAGGCTCACCAGGACAAAGGGAAGATTTAGCCATAGTCGGGCGTGGTGTGGGAGCTGCTAGAGCACGTGTACACCTCCTGTTGAGTCCTCTACACTGGCATGAACCTCCAAGGGCTGAATCCAGTTACCTTAAGGCCACTTTGCACCTACAGCACAGCAGAAAGCAGCTGTGTGACCCAGCATCTAGGCCTTAGATTTTAGCCAAAAACTAGAGTATTTGAAGTAATATCCCCAAACAATTATGATTTGTATTTCAGACAAACTGGATAACATGTATGTTTATTTAGAAGCTGCAGCTTCACATTAAATGTAATTACTTTTCCCTGCAGCATTAAATCAAGCTTAGCTACTAAATGTGGACTATTAGAAACTTGATGGGGCAGTTGTGCAATTGAAGTGAAAGCAGCTTTCAAGTGGGCTCTAGCTGGGTTCAGTGGAAATTATGCCCACTTATCCCTTCTCAGAATGAGATCTACTGTGAGTAAGGATTTCTACCTCTTAACTTCTTTGATTCTAAATTCTATCAGCTGGTCGGCAGGAACCTCCACCACAGGTTACCAAAGCCACAATGAGAGCTGAGTGACTAGATCAACAAACCATTCACAGACACTCATTTCAGCTTTTTAATGAATTTGCTTGGACTTCATTTGAGCTCCTTTTGCTTTCTGTGAATGCTCTTAGAAATGAATTTGCTGAGAGGAAAAGTCATGGAGTTAAACAGTGAATTTCAATTGAATGTTGCAGAATTTTTGATTTTGTTCATTGTGCATGTCTGTATCAGAAACCTACTTAAGAACTATGTTCATCCAGTCAAAGAACGGCCACCATGTGTCCAATCAAATCAATGTGTTCATGTGAACGGATTTGTTGATTGATTTTCAGTGACAAATTTTTGGCAATCAGGAGCTTGTGAAAATAGCAAAGACCTAAAGCCAACAAAGACACCGCTCACTGTGATTAGTCTGTCCAGCTCATGGGACTACTTTCATGATCCCCGGTAGCCTAAGGTAACAAAGCCCCAATCCTGAAAACATTTACGCACATAAGTAGTCCATTTACAGGACTAATATTAGGAGAGATGGAAGTAGGTCCAGAATATGACTATTCACATGCAAAGGTGTGTGCAGGATCAGGAGCATAGAATGTAATCCAAATCCAAGTCCCCATATGATAGTATTGAGGGCAGTTAACATATCCATAGATCAGCTAGTCAGCAGTTTTTTTGGCTTACTGCAGCCCTATACAAAGAACACGCTGCGATATATAAGCCTTCCTGCTGATCACACTTAGGCAGAATTTTATTTCCTCAAGTTTAATATGTTGTAAGTGTCATCTAGTATCTAGTCCTTTCATTTTCCCCACATATTGTTGAGCAAAAGATACTAAAAAATGGAATGAACTGTTGAGATGCTAAAAATATTGGCTTTGAAACTCTCACTAAAGCAGAAGCTGAACAACAAAAGGTATAACAATAACAGTAGTTAAAAGACACAGGAAATGTACTTAGTAAATTTTGTCAGGAAGCCCTGTTTTGTGATTTTGCTATTTCTGTGTTAACCTTATTTTTCTCCTATTTGATACCAACTCCCAAACAGATCTAATAAACCCTTCTGCTTTTTCAGGATCAGTATCCGAGCTTTCACCCAGCTCTTTAGTGAAGACCTGAGGGAATTCACTGAGCCACTCTTCTCAGATACATTTTTCTCTTTACCAATCACTACTGAGTCAGGTGAGTTTCTCCTTTATTCTCTACTAACTGTACCAGTTACATGGGTATCACACCCATTGGTGTTGGAGTGGGTAGGAGAGTGCAGCAAGGACTTTGTTGCTGAACTGAGTTACTTTGAGATTCAGCTCTCCGCCAGTTAATATTTGGTATTCAGCACTGTCGGTTAAAACAATAGCTGTGATGCTTCCCCTTCCATCCATGATTTCCTTTAGAAATATAAAGCTTCCTACAGATTATAGGTGTTCGCTTTAAAAGGGAGCGAGTGAGCAAGCAAGAGAGTGAGGACTGTGCAGCATCCTTTGGGATAGAAATAATACGTAGGGCTAGATTCTCCAGTCTGCTTTCTGCCACTCAAGCTGCTCAAAGTGGACAGAAATGGCTAGTGGAAATTTCCCTTGGTGCAGGGGAGGTCTCTTCTGGTGTAAAACTGGCAGAGATGATCTAACCACCTCCTGCACCAGCTGTCCCATGTGTCCAGGGTGTCGGGGAGATGTCAGAGGTGGGAGGGAGGTGTGGCGGAACTATGCTGATCCTTCACGGTGTAAGGTCACCTAGGGACTTTATGCCAGAGTTAGACCTGCTCCTCAGCAACTCTTAACTTATGCCGTGGCCAAGCAGCACAGGATCTGGGAGCCACAACCAGCCCCCTATGTGCCCCCATCTCGGCTATGGTGGAGCAATAAGCCCGTAGGTTATAAATTGTTTGGGAAGGAACACATTGCCCAATAGAGGTGGGGTCCCTGACTGAGGGTCTTTAGTCACTGCTACAATACAAACAATAAATAATAACACAGCCCCTTGATACAAGGCTCTCAATACACTTTCCAAACACTGACTAAGCCTCAAAAACCCTTGAATCCAGGCAACAGTTACTTTCTGGATGTGAGAATGAAATGGGTTTGTCATCCAGTATAAATGGTCTCCAAATGGGACTGACCCAGTGAATTATCCTAGACTCAGTTTGAAAAATCCAGTGAATTACTGTAGCCTGGGGAGGAGACCTGAACTCCTGGAAAATCTTGCTGTTTCTTTCACTCCCTAATTCTATGGAGGGAGAGAACTTTTTTCTCTTCTACCTGTTTCTTGCCTACCTGATGTACGGGTGTAAGTTCTTGAAAAACTAAGGAAGTAATATCAAAGCCCAGTCCTCCAAATATATATGCAGTTGACATTCCTTTGTATTTATTTCAGTGTCTTTAACTGATAACATTGTATGTATCTAATTCCTTTGCTCTTTGTGTGTGTGTATCTATCTTAGAGCCCATGTTTGGAGTTATAGAAGGCGTGAGTGCTGGTTTGTTTCTCATTGTGATGGTGGTGGCTGTCACTGCTTTATTTGTCTACAAACAAAAAATTAGGTAAGTAGAAACTCCCTTTTTTAAATTTTTGTTGCACAAGGTCTGATGAAATTTGATTTTCCATCTATGGGCACGTCTTCACTACCCGCCAAATCGGTGGGTAGCAATCGATCTATTGGGGATCGACTTATCGCGTCTAGTGAAGATGCGATAAAATCGATCCCCGATGGCTCTTCCGTCGACTCCGGAAATCCACCGCGGCAAGAGGCGGAAGCGGAGTCGACGGCGGCGCGGCAGCGGTCGACTCACCGCCGTCCTCACAGCCAGGTAAGTCGACCTAAAATACGCCACTTCAGCTACGCTATTCACGTAGCTGAAGTTGCGTATCTTAGGTCGACCCTCCCCTGTAGTGTAGACCTAGCCTGAGACACTGAGGAAGGAGTAAAATTGGATGAAAACTTTAAATTGTATTTAGAAAAGCAAAAACTTCATTCCATTTCCCTCACCATTTGTACAAATTAAATATTGAACTAAGAAGGCCCATGTTATCCTTGATTTAAGGAACAGGATTTCCACTGATTAATAGGAGTTGCATGATCAAGGCTGCAATGTGACCTTTGGCTCTTAGTAGGGCTGGTCAACACATTTTCACTGGAGCAGTTTTCTGTCAGAAAATGTGGCTTCATTGAAACCTTTCCTGAGAACTTGTTGATTTCAATGACATTTTTGATGGGAAAACTTTGAAATGATTCATTTTGACCCTCTCATTTTGGAAACATTGAAATATTTTCTTTCAATAATGTCAAAAAGTTTAGTTTTGACTTTATTGTTCCATTTCATTTTGCACTGACTTTTATTCTATAATATTAATTGTATATCATATATATATATATATATATATATATATTATTTTAATTTAAATATATATAAATATTAAATATAATATTTTAACATAAAATGATAATTTTACCTTATTGAAACAAACATTTAACAGTATTGAAATGAAAATTTTTGATATTTCTGAGTCAAAAAAGTTTGGAATTTCTATTCTGTGGGAAATTTTGAAAATGCAACATTTCGCCTGGAGTTGGAATGGAATGTTTCTTTAAAATGTTGGGAATTGTTTTCCAACCAGCTCTAATTCTTAGTCTGCATGAAATTATTCTCTAGCAGTTTCTTCTAGACACTTAAGCCCAAATTCAATGCAGATGTCTAGATGCTGACCATGGAAAAAAGCATGTGCACTTGTGTGAAAACTTGCATTTGTTTGTGCATACAGACAAGTGCATGCCTACATATCTGTATACATACACCGCTACCATGAGTAAAATGCAGGTTTTGCATTCACAATAGGTGTATACATTTTCTCCTGGCTGCTACTTAGGTACCTGCATTTGAAAATATGTCCCTTATCCTCTAATTTATTTTTGCTCTGTATAGTTTGAATGTAAATCATATGAAGTGCATGTTTTCTGAACTGTATTGTGATTTCTTTGTTATGAGCTCTGTTCAATGGGTCAGTGAACGCTGGTATATTTTTCTGAGTCATATACAGTAGGTAAATATTTATTTCACTTACAAGAGAGGTTTCTGAGGGAACAAATGGTGATCAGAGGTGGAGAGACCATGTGTGTGGTTTAGTGGAACATAGGAATGTAGGACTGCAAGGGATCTCCTGAGTCACTGAGTCCAGATCCCAGCTATTGCAGGCACCCCATCATATAATCCCATTCATAAATTTATCAAGCTCCATCTTAAAACTAGTTTGGTTGTTTGCCCCCACAACTCCTAGTGGGAGGCTGTTCCAGCGTCTCACTCCTCTGATGGTTAGAAACCTTCTAATTTCCAACCTGAATTTGTTCATGGCCAGTAAACACCAGGAAGGGAGAAGAGCTATTTAGCTAATGGACAATGTTGGCACAAGAACAGATGGGTGTAAACTGGCCATGAATAGTGGAATGAGCACAGAATGAATTCCCAAAACTCCCCAAATCTATCCAAGTGCTGCCACTGACTACTGCTCTGATCCTTCATAAGTCCCAAATGGTCTGATTTTCAGAGGTGCTGAGCACCCACAATACTTGAAGCCAGTGGGAGCTGCAGGCACTCTGCACTTCTGAAAAGCGCAGCAGTAACCTGTTCCCCATCTGCACATGGAACTAGGGATAATACCTACCTCACAGGGATGTTCTGCAGATCGGTTGGTTAGGCCTTATCCTGCCATAGGACCAGGGCCGGTGGAAGGATGTTTCGCGCCCTAGGCGAAACTTCCACCTTGCGCCCCCCCCCGTCCCCAAGCCCCCGCCCTGAGGTGCACACCCCCCCCCACGGCAGCTCCCCCCCTCCGCCCTGAGGCACCCCCCCGCGGCTGCTCCCCACCCCCACCCTGAGTCACACCCCCCCCCCCGTGGCAGCTCCCCACCCTGAGGCACCCCCCCCCTGCGGCAACTCACCCCTGCCCCCCCCTTGCTGCAGGCGGCCCTCCCCGCACTCTACTGCCCCAGCTCCCTCCGCCTAAATGCTGGCGGCGACCTGGGTGGCCGAAGATCTGGCCGCCGCGGTCGCTGCCGCAGAAAATGGCGGTCCCCCAAATCCTAGTGCCCTAGGCGACCGCCTAGGTCGCCTAAATGGTTGTACCAGCCCTGCACAGGACACCCGTTAGGACTGACTGGAAAACGAGAATTCCATGTCAGCAGAAATTTTGAGGATTTGATTTTTTTTTTTTTCATTATGTGTTGGAACAAAACCAAGACCTTTCTAAATTTTTTAAGGGGAAAAAAAAAACAGAGTGGGAGATTCAGACTAGAGACTTGAACCTGGGTCTCTGACATACCAGGTGAGCACGCTGGCCAGTGAGAGAGAGAAGCACCCACCCAGTCTATTGGTTATGCTGGGGTGGGTGCTTCTCTCTCTCACTGGAAATTCCCTCCTGGACCTGAGAAACGTTCCCCAAAAAAGGTTTTCCATGAAAAGTTTCAGTTTTGACAAATCAGCATGTCAGTTAAAAAATTCCTGACTAGCTCTAATACCCACTTTAGTGGTAGTTTGGGCTGTGTCTCTTATGGTAAAAGCAGCCTGTTATTGTTTTACACCATTTTTTCTATATATGATATAATATTATTATCCTATTGCAGCAAACTAAGGTACAGGAAAACTGTGCAGCTGCAAAGATCCACTTCAGAGCCGCAAATGAAACAGCCATCTTTTTTTATTCCTTTTCTTTATTTCCTGCCACAAGATACTTTCGTTGCCCAACTCACGTTGACATTTGAACATAGCACTAAAACCAAAGTAAGAATAGCTTCCTTTGTATTGCAGTAATGGCCATGAACGACCTACAGCAAGGCTGAGCGTTCGCAGGGACAGGCCGTTGTCCGTCCATCTGAACTTGGGGCAGAGAGGGTAATCTCAAAGTTTGTTTCTAAGAGAAAACTGTTTTAACATGGCATCATAGATGAAACAGTCTCTCCGGTCACTCACTGACAAGTTGTTTCTTTTTCTTTTGAAATTATTTCTAGGAGCCGGAGAATTTCCAGGTAAAAGCAAATATTTCTTCATTTAAAACATCTTCATTTGTAATGAATTAGATGAATAATGTCCTTGTTCTGTCCTGGGGTAACTTTGTTTTTTGTCTTGTTTTCTTCTGTCGAATGTTTTAGTCCAATAAAGATAAATCAGTTTGAAGGGCACTTCACCAAACTCCAAGCAGATTCCAACTACCTCCTGTCCAAGGAGTATGAGGTACGAATCCAATCCAGTCAAACCATTTCTTTATTGAACCAACTGGTTGGGTGCTAACTCTGGCTCACTAACCCTTCAGCCCCAGAGACATGCATTCCCGGGTCTTCTTCACACAAGTGAAAATGAGTTTGACAGTCTCAGCTTAGACCCTGTTTGTCCTGCTGCCAAAACCACAACTTAATTAGGCTCAGCTTGATCCAGTTGGCAGCCTCCATTCATCAAAGGCCCAGCACAGGACCACCAGGATGTGCTGAGGGTCAGGACTGAGTTGTGTGAGCAGAGTGTGACAAATCGTGAACAGTGCCTACCAGAAGTGTGCCTGGCTCATGCCACCAGTTCTCTAATTTGAGTCTAATAAAAATCATTTCCTTTCCTTAGCCTTGCATGCTGTACATTCCGTGTTGTAGCATCCTTTGATTATTTTCACCTCGCATTCATTTCGGCCTTTTGCAGGACTTAAAAGATGTGGGTCGAAACCAATCGTGTGACATAGCGCTTTTGCCGGAGAACAGAGGGAAAAATCGATACAATAATATATTGCCCTGTAAGTTTTATATTTGGATATATAATATTACATCACACCAGCTATTTTTCACTTCTTTTCAGGATGGGATCGGGCATGTAGCATATCCCTTTCCTTGTTTCGCCCTGTCAGAGATGAAATAGCATTGCCAAGCCAAGCCTTGGTGCTTTGATGCTGTCGGTGTATGGCCATGAGCGGCTTTAAAACAGCAGCTCCCATGAAATTTCACTTCCCACCAGAGGCGTAATGACTAGTGCTCATTCTGTTTATAAAAGGCTTCAGCTGTTCTAGCCTTTCAGCGGTTCTGTCAGGGTGGATAGTAGGAATAATAGAAACCTTGTCACGTGTGTTTTGTGTGATCAGCAACTGGGCTACCTGCTCCCTGGTCATTCAGCTATAGTCAGTTCAAACCTGTCTAGTTGCCACAAATCACTTATTTGACATCGATAGGTGACAGTCGCTTCCTTCAGAGTTAATAATGAGCCTGCAGTACACAGTGCCCCCAGCATGGCACAAGGGGATAATCCTGAAGGAGTCCTCTTTCATACAAGACAAAGATCCTGACTGTACGTGGCACATGAGAATGGGGACAGCCCTGGGGAATGCCTATTGGAGGTAATTAGCCTACCTTAAATAGCCCCCTGCAATTTCATTGGGCTATGGTAGCATTCAGCTTAATTTCTTGCCATGTAGCATTGCCATGTGCCGTGGTTAGTTGCCATGTTTTATCCAGAGGTGGCTGTATTTCAGTAGTGGTGATGGGATCCCTCCATGGGTATGTCTGACTGCAGCTTGGAGGGTGCTTCGCAGCTCAGATAGACAGACATATGGTAGCTTGTGCACTTAAAATAGCAGTGTAGCTGGGGGTAGCATGAGCGGTGGCTCAGGCTACCCACCCACGTACATACCCAGTAGGTCTGGGAGGGTTTGTATTTGTAGCACGCTAGCTCAAGCAGAGTTGCACTTGTCTGTCTACCCGTGCTGGGAAGTACCCACCCAACTGCCGTGTAGAAGTACCCAAAGTGTGTATGGCGCTCTGGTACCTTTATGTCTCAGTCTGCCCTGGACGGGCAACTCTGCAGCCAGAGACTCAGGAGGAATGCTGTCTTGCTCAGTCACCCAGCATTTTCCCAGGGGACTGCACAAAGAAGTGGGGACACTGCTGTTCTGTCAAGGAGAAGACTGTATGCTGTCCTCCATGCATAGCTGGCCCTGCCTTCAGAGGTAAAGAGGGATGCAGCCATAGTCCCACCATTACCTTAACTCCCTACCTCTTTCAAGTAGCTGGCATCCACCAGAGCACAACCAGGGAAGAGGCTTGTACTCTACAATGGGATTGCGCTCACCTGTGGAAAAATGGGGTGAAGTCTCCCTGGGCTAAATCCACAAAGGTACTTAGGCATTGCAGTGCCTAACCACTAGGTGCCCTGCCCAGCCCTCCATTCTGAGTTAGACATTTAGGCTCCCCATCAATGCATGAGGGGAGGTAGGCACCCAACACAGGGATCCTGTGAAACCATCAGTGTCATGCAAAAGGAAGGAGAAGGACTAAGGGCCCAGATTCACAAAGGTACTTAGGCATCTGCTCCCATTGGTCTGGGCCATTACTTACCTGACAGGCCAGAGGGAGGCACCTCCCTCCACTCAGAATTCTCCACCATGAATCCTCTCCTGACATTAGACACCTGAGCTGGGTAAGCCCATGCCCTAGCAGATGAAACCCAGACCATTCTCCTGAAAGACAAGAGACCTACCCCACTGTAGCCAATAGCCCTGTGTTTATAGCACTCACTTGGAATGTGGGAGACCTGTTTTCAAATCTCCACTCAGATTTGAAACCAGGACTTGAACCCACAAGTCCCACATCTAAGGAGAGTCCCTAGCCCACAGGGCATTGTGTATTGTGGGTGGATCACTCTCAGTCTCTCCCGTTGGAGCTTTCCACTTAGTATAAATAATTGGAGGAGGGACTTAAACCTGGATTTCCTGCATCCCAAGTGAATACTCTGGCCACTACGTTCGGGGACAGACGCTCACACTCTCATTTGTGTGATGGCTGATCCTGAAGGTGTGCCCCAACATCTCTGGGGTCAGGCCCCACACGTGAGATTGGTGGGAAACCACTAGTTTGAGAATCCTGCTTTGGAGCTTCAGCTTGAGCAACAGTTCTGAGCAGTTCGTTAGCTGTGGGTTGGTATCAGCTGTTAGGCAGCTTTGCACATGCCCACCATCGGAAACGTAGACACTTACCGGGGTAGGCAGGAGCTTAGCAGTAGTTTTGAGCATGCCGGTGGCACCTACATTGTGGACTGAGGTGCCGAACGAGGCAATTACGCGCCTATGGACCTTTGCGGTTCTAGCTCCTTGCATACAATCTCGTTATCGGCCGCAATGTGCCTTGGAACCCCCCTGGTGAAAGGTGTTGTACAAATGTGGGTGGCTATCATTTGCAAACAAACCTTCCAACTCTGACCGTGAAAGTGCAGTTGGTATTTTAACATGGGCACATTTCCATTTATGTGAAAGGGATGAAAAATCAAGACCTAGGCATAAACCTCTTGTAATACATTTCTTCACAGATGATTCGTCGAGAGTGAAGCTTTCCAACGTAGATGATGATCCTTGCTCAGATTATATTAATGCAAGCTACATACCAGTAAGTGGCTCAGTGGTGTTTTTTATAGTCCTTGTCTCTCCAATGATAATTTCACCTTCCTATGAAACTTAACATGGAGCTAGATTCTTAGGGCTCCCTCCTTTCATATGTTCACTGGTTTTAACTAAAAGTCTGAGAACTGTTTTTGTGTGTGTGCTGAAAGGCCATGTCTGATTGCCATATAGTTAACTGAGACTGATTCAGTCAGCTCTTAAAACCTCTTCCCTGGATTGCTATAGTCATATAAGATTGTTGTTATAATTGGCCAAAGACAACTTCTGAAAGGTCACTGTTTTTATACAATTTCTGCAAGAAGCACAGCTATCACTGAGATCATACTTCCGGACTTGTATTGCGTCCTGAAAGTGTTTGCACCATGTATTATGGTGAAATTGGCTGAGATTACAATTGTGCCCTTTGCCAGGGAATTATGATTGATAATAGGAGAGCCCTAACGATCCAGATTTCAATCCAGAGCTCAGTTAATTAACGGCAAACAGCAAAACAAAACAAAAAAAAACAGTGGTTCAAAATGCCTAGGGCAGTGCTGAACACAATAGAAAGATGAAAAATCTCTGACTAATTCTAATAAATACCTTCCAGCAATATTTAAATACACTGGCACTTTCTCTTCCTCCTCCCTGCTCCCACCAGCCTTCTGCTTCCAGAGTTTAGGGCGTCCTTTAGTTTTCAAGCTGTGGCTGCAGTGAAGATGCTGATGTCACAACAGTGGTGGTTTGTTTGCAGTTGCTATAAGGTCTGTTTCTCTGGCATTATAGAAACTAACTGGAATTTCCTGAATTCGTAGGGCAATAATTTTCGCAGGGAATACATTGCGACTCAGGGCCCTTTGCCTGGCACCAAAGATGATTTCTGGAAGATGGCATGGGAACAGAATGTTCACAATATTGTCATGGTAACCCAGTGTGTCGAGAAGGGCCGAGTGAGTAGCGAGGTTTCTTGCTTATTCATTACTATTTTTAAATTTTGTATTTATTATTTGTATGACACTAACACCCACAGACATCAGCTGAGATCAAAGTCCCATTATGCTAGGCCGTGACACGTAGTAAGAGACAATGCCTGCCCCTACGAGCTTAGAACCAGGTTTTTGAAGCTATTTAGGCACCTAAATCTCTTTTGATTGCAGTAGGAGTTAGGTGCCTGCATGCCTTTAAACATCTGGCCCTTGTGGCCTAAATAGACAAGACAGAAAAAGGATACGTGGGGAAGCAGAGGCACAAAGAGGTGAAGTGACTAATCCAAGGTCACACACAGTGGGTCAGTGAGAGAGCTAAGAATAGAACCCACTGCACAATGTACAAAGGGTTGAGATATGGGAGGACAAAGGTGGAAATCAATAAAGATCATGAGATAAGCACCATGCATTACTTCATGGTCTATTTATTTAAGGTTAGTATATTACAATTATGAAACTTCTCTGGGCCTTACACTTACTTATTTCACTGTCCATGACAACCTCATAAAACTTATAGTGCTGTAATCAGAATATGAGCCACCATAAAAACATCTTCTATGTATGGTACAGAACAAGTGACTAAACTGGGAAAACCGTAAATATTCTTTCCTTCCCTGATACCCCCATATAGACACACACAGGTAATGGTTACATCCAAGTCCATTGCATTTGTTTTGTTTTTTTTTAAAAGCCAGAGCAGCCTCCCTGCATTCCCAATCACTCTTTAAACCAGAGATTGAATTGGGGGGAAGCATGGGAAGTAGTGGTCCACGCTCCATCTTCTTGAGTTGTCAAGACAAGACTCTACTCACAGCTGATCTTCTTAATATGATCATCCCTCCTCTTTTCATGTGCTTTGATCAACAGTAAAATAGTTAACAATGTTGACATTTAAATTGCAAATATTAGGCTTTATAATTAAGATACCCTTGTCATGAATAAGACAATGCATGCTTCTTTCAGAGCTGTTGTTTCAGGCTGTCTTCAGACTCAGGTAGATATCACTGAATTGGTTCATACTCTGATCATGTATGGTTGTAAGGTTGTCTTTAGCAACTAAAGATGTAAGGTAAGCGTGTAAGGTGTAAGGTTGTCTTTAGCAAATAAAAGAGCTAGAGACTTTTTTTTTTTTTTTTAAATAAAAGGTTAGATTCTAGCACACTCCAGGAAAAAGTACTGGTTCACCGAATCAGCCCAGATCAACCTCTGCTTTAAACATAGTCTAAAGAGTGCAAGCAATCATAACTGTATGTAGAAATGCTTTTTGCTGTTTAGGCCCTGACGTAGCAAAGTACTTAAGCAATGCCTAACTCAATGGGACCTCTTGCATACTTAGTTAAGCACGTGTTTAGGTCCTTTGTTGATTACATGTGTATATGGATTATTTTAGCTGCCTTAATTGTCCATCTACTGATGCATGACTGCTTCTTGCCTCCCTGGAAGCGGGGACAGTTAGGAACCCTGTGCAAAAATTGAGCAGATAAGTTGTTTAAATATGACAGGTTGGCTCCAGCTGTTGTTATTATTGACAACTCTTTTCTTTGTCCATACAGGTGAAGTGCGATCATTACTGGCCCCTGGACCAGGATTCCTTGTATTACGGAGACCTGATAGTTGAGATGCTGTCTGAGTCAGTGCTTCCGGAATGGACAATAAGGGAGTTTAAAATTTGTAGTGTATGTTTGTTTATTTTATTTTATTTTTTAAAAATCTGTTAGGAAAACTTAGAATGGTTAAACTTCACACATCCTGATTGCTCTCCAGTGACCTACTCCCTAGTGGCAGCTGTAACAGAACATGATGTTCGTTACAAAGACGTGGTGTGTTAGAACATCTGCCTCTTAACTGTTCTGATTATCCACATTTCTGTGATCTGACAGGAAGAGCAGCTTGACTCAAAGAGGCTCATTCGTCACTTTCATTACACAGTATGGCCAGACCATGGAGTTCCAGAGACCACCCAGTCCCTGATCCAGTTTGTAAGAACTGTAAGGGATTATATCAACAGGACTCCGGACACCGGACCAACCATTCTGCACTGCAGGTATAAATGAAAGCAGGATGTCATTAGTTCAGGAGTTTTATCAAATATATTTAAAAGATCTCTACTGTTGGTGTCTGTCAGGGGGTAACTTTTGCTTAAATTTCTATAGAACAGCCCCAGGCTTTAATTGAGAGACTATGGGCTAGGTGGTCCAGAGCAGTGTTTGACACACATGCCCTCATCCTGGGAGATGCTGGGTGCCCAACTAGTGGCAGTGAATAACAGTTCTTAGGAGGTCCTGCCTCCAGGTAGGACCACTAGAGCACTGTCCCTGGCACACCTGCTATTCCAGGGGGACCCTCAGCTGCTGCCTTCTGGCAGATTTTTAAGTCTCCTTTGCACTGCTGGCTCTGGCCCAAAGTCTCATTACCCCTTTTTAATTAAGAAAAAGTGTAACTAGGGGTAAATCTGAGCTGCAAACGTGTGTCCAGATCTTCATAGATGTTTAAGGCAGAAGGGACCATTGTGACCATCTAATCTGACCTCCGGCATAACACAGGCCAAAGAACCTCACCCAAAAATGTGAAGCTTTGTAGGTTAACTACAACATTTGGGTCCTTATTCAGGGTCGTAGTCTGAATCTGCTGGTTCATCTCTAGAAAGAAAACAGCTTGAAAGGCTCCTTACAAACAGATTTGGATATATTGAACTGTCAGCCTAACTTGATCCATAGTGACGAACAGGAGATATCACAATTAGTTCTTCTACGACTCCAAACGAAAAATCTAGCTCCACTGTAAACTATTCCCATCTGAAATCCTAGAGCTGCCACTTGTATAGTGCAGTTAACCCAAAGACCATGATGGATCTATAGCAATGCAAATCTGATCCTTGCCTGAGTGAAATGTAAAGATGGCGAGAGCTTTGACCCAGTGGGTTTGTATTTTCCATCTCTTTTCAGTGCTGGTGTTGGTAGGACAGGCACATTCATTGCACTGGATCGAATCCTTCAGCAACTAGACTCTAAGGACTCAGTGGATATTTATGGAGCAGTGCATGATCTAAGACTTCACAGGGTTCACATGGTTCAGACAGAGGTAAGCTTTGGATATGGCACAGAACGGCACATCTTCATCATTCATATACTAATAATAGTTTGAACACAGAGAGTGTTTCATCTGAGGATCTCAAAGCACTTCACAACTGTTCATAAATTAGGCCTTGTGGCACCACTGTAAGATAGTTAACAGATACTGTATAGGGTGACCAGATGAGAGGAAGAAAATATCGGGACACATGGGCGGGGGGTGTCCGCCAGCGGAGCAAAAAAAAAAGCCAAGTGCTGCCGGCAGAGCGAAATATCGGGACAAATTGCGTCCCAACCAAAGATCGGTCAGGACGCGGGACAAACACCTAAATATTGGGACGGTCCCGATTTTATCGTGATGTCTGGTCACCCTAGTACTGTAGCACTTAGAACCTGATCTAATTCCTGCTGAAGCTAGTGGGATTTTTTTCCATTGCCTCTTTCCATCAGGCCCTTACATATCAAGTTCTATTCACATCTTAGAAATAGGGATCACTTCACCCACCACTGAACTGCAGTCATCCCCATGAATGTAATGCAGCAGACCTTTAACAGCACATTGCACTGGAGTTACTGAGTTATATAAATATATTGGGGGAAGGAACATAAGCATTTAAGTACATTGGAGATGGGCACTAAGATGGATAGCTAGGCGGACATAAAGGGAGAAAACAATGGAGGATGGAGAAAATTACTCATGTGTTTATTATTTTAAAACTGTAGCACTCTGACCTTGCAGCTGTGTGGTGTCCTTGTACTTACTGGGCTGACGTGTCCATCTTTCATTATGCTATTGGGAAGAAAGATCAATCTTTTCCTAACGCATTATACAGAAGGGACTGAATCTATTCTGTTAGCACAGGATAAGCAGGTCTTTTATGCTTTTAAAAGTGCAGGAAAATCACTTTCAGAGAATGGTGACTTAACACTTAGGGACTAATTTAATAACAGAGAGTAATGGAGGCAGCTTGTACATTGTCCCTGTGGAACGTGATAATAGAGAAATTGGAGTGGGTTTACTGGGCTGTGCAACCTGATACCAGTGTAGCTTTTTGTTGCAATTCGGAGGTTATGTTATGGGTGGCTAAGTTTGCTGATGTCTGCAAAAGCCGCACATGGACATGAGGAGACATGAATTTCATTTCAAGGCTATCTTAATCACTGAAGAGCTCTAGTTAGTACAGAGTCAGAGTTTCCCAGACCTGGTTGTGGATCCTCGGTGTCGGCCTGGCAGAAAGTCCCAATCAGATGCCATACCCAGGTAAAATGTCTGACAGGAGTGTGGAGAACTCATATACTATGCTGTGGAAACAACCCACCACAGCTACCACCACCTCTTCCATCTTATCCCGAACCCTTGCAGTGATGGCTCGAGTCCCACCTGAGCTCCTGGAGTAGACAGGCTCAATACTGCAAACAGTGAGAATCCCCAGAACAATCCCGGGGTAAAATCGTAGCAAAAATGAAAACTGAATTGACCCCAGATTAATATTCTGATCCCTTCCCTTCCCAGTCTAGGGAGCGCATCCAGCACCGAAAGAAGTTCTAACAAACCTTTTATAAATGCTTTTCTCCTTCTCTTGGTGCTTCTCCCTTTATTGAAGGTATCCCATAATTCTGGGGTGGAGGTAACTACTACAAGGGTTGTGTTTAGTAAACTATTTTGGGAAGTGCTGGAGTTCCAGGCTCCACTGAACCTGAGGTATCTGGCATGAACCAGATTCATGACTCATGGCTTCATTAGAAGAACTTCCAAAATCCACTTCTGTATTTGTGTAAAAAGAAGGTTTTATTTTCACCTATTAATTTGGGAGAGCCCAGGATGGGGAAGGTGGGCAGATGTAAGTGGTCACTCTATTATTTATATTGAAGTAGCACCTTGGCGGGGCGGCAAGTTTGTATAATTCTTGGTGGTGCCCAGAACGGGTCCAAGTCCTGCCCCCCCAACCCCCAACACCTGCCTTGTAAGCCGATATATATTTTTTAAAATAATGTAAAAATGGACTGGAAACAGTAAGCGTTTAACAGTTTCCCTATCTTGCACTATGTGGGGGTGGGTGGGGGGGATGAGGGCTCTGGCTGGGGATGAAGGGTTTGGGATGTGGGAGGGGCTCAAGGCTAGGGCAGAGGGTTGAGGTGCGAGGGGGTGAGGGCTCTGGCTGGGGGTGCAGGCTCTGGGGTGGGGCTGGGGATGAGGAGTTTGGGGTGCAGTCAGGCTACCCCGGGGCTGGGGCCAGAGAGGAGGACTCCACAGTCCCCCCCTCAACCTGCTCCCCGCTGGCAGCAGTGAGCTCTGGGGGAGGGGGACCTCTCTCTCCCCCCGGCAGCACACTCACCCGGCACCATCAGTGCACCTGCTCCTAGGGACTGGGCTCCTCTCAGGTCCAGGAAGCCCCCTCGCCTCCCCTGTGGTGGCTGCCGGGGAGGGGGAGGGGAGGGCTGCCATCACGTGTGTGCCTCTTCCCCTCCTCCTCAGCCGCCGCCTCAGTCTGCTGCTGGTGCCGCTCCCTTTTGTAGCCAGCAGCGGCTGGCGAGAGAGTGCAGAGTGGAGCAGCAGGGCAGCCGCCCACTGCCCAGGGTGCAGGCAGGGACACTCCGGGGGAGGCACGCATGGGGCCAGGGGAGAGACCCAACCCCGAACATTGGTAGAGCTGAGCCCCCATGCCCTGGATTTGCTGGAGCACGGGCACCATGGGCCCATATAACTTGCCGCCCCTGCACCTCAGAGCCCCAGTCATGGAGCAGGGTCCCATTGTGCTTCACAATGTACGGACCCAGAATGAAAAGACAGCCCCTGCGTGAGACATAGATTGTAAACTCCAGACAAGAGACCACAGGAGAGCACAAGGAAACAATGAAATAATATTGGTTAGCATGATAGGGAGCAGTCTCCACAGCTGCCTAACTGGCAGGGAATCAGTGCCCCATTTCACTCACAGCAAGAGCCCTTAGCAGTATCTGCTAACTGAAGATGCTGTGCCCTGGCCAGATTTCCACTGAATAGGTGGGTGGGGTGCAGAATTCTGTTCCCTGGAGACAGCAGCCTTATGTGCATGACAGCAGGTTTCATAATTTTCCCAGAGACAGGACAGTAGAGAAAAAAGTATAGAGCAACAATTAAACTTGTTATGCAAATGAAGAGAAATTGTTGAAAAAAAATTGTATTCCCCGGGGAAATGATGCCTTTAAGGCAAAGTAAAATTAAAAGCAAGAGCCTTAGTATGAGGACGTATTCACTAATGTCTACGGGTCTATGGGTACTATAATACATTTGTCAGGTAATGCTAGTGTTCCTGTGGTCATTGCTCTGAGATAATGGCCAGGCATGGGGAATTAGCATTTTATGTATAAGTAAAGGCAACCTGGGTAAATAGCAGATCATATCAGTTAGGTCCTGTCCACACTGGTCAAAACAACATCTTAGCTCCTTTCTAGTAAACTATTCAAACACTATCCTTAGAAAGGAGACAACACAGTTCACTTGGCCTACATAGACAAGGGCTAACCTTGCTGGAAAACTAGGGATGTCACAGCCAATATCATAGTCTAATAAACCAGTTTATAGCACATTTAAGTCCTGTCAGCACTGGCAAGGGAAAGAACATAGACTCCTTCTGGTAAAAAACATCCATATTTAAATATAATTTGTTAGAAAAGGATCCCACAGGCTTTCCTTGTCCAGTATAAACAGGGCCTAACTGCACTTCCCTGCCAAGCATGGAAGTAGCCCTGAGCACATCCTACTCTTGTTATCAGGAAGGTAGAAAAACATACTTGACTAGGGCTTACTTCATTATGTCACATGAGGCTTAATGTTTTGCATGGGTAGCAACAGTAAACTGGAAAGCTGCTATAAAGATCAGTTGTGCAGAACCCAGAATGTCCATGTCACAGGAATTTCTGCTATTTCAAAATTTGTTTAGTTCTGAATCAGAATGAAATTAAATAATTCTGCAATTTCCCAGAAAATTTTGGAAAAATTTCAAGTTTTAAGTCAATGGAAACATTTCATTTTTATTTCAATATTTTAATTTTTTCATTATTTTAACAGTATGAAATAAAAGCTATTTCAAAACTAAAAGTCCATTTTGATTTGGAAAAACGGAAACATTCCATTCCAAATTTGTCAAAACAGAACATTTTGACATTTTTTGAAACTTTTTTTTTTAATTTCTTTTTGAAAAGAAATGTTGTTGATATCGACATGCTCCTATAGGAATTTTCAGTTTCAACAAAATGCCGTTTTCCAGTGGAAAAAATTTTCATTGGAGAATTTTCCAAACCCGCTCAAATAAAAATCTTATGAAAAAGATCACATTCCCATAACAACTGACATGGCTTTTTATCTCCCTTGGAACAAAGGTGTTGCAAAACACTCCATGTTTTACCATTCAATGGCATCTGAGTGTAAGACCCTCTTACTCCTTTGCAGATTTCACTCATTTCTGACACCTCCCTCCCTCTTTTCTAGTGTCAGTATGTCTATTTACATCAGTGTGTGAGAGATGTGTTAAGAGCAAGAAAGCTACGCAGTGAACAAGAAAATCCCTTGTTTCCAATATATGAAAATGTGAATCCAGAGTATCACAGAGGTAGGTAGGACAAAGTTATTGAATTATAAAGTGTTTCAGATTCACAATTTAATAGCCAGGGACATATTGCATTATCTCTTGCCTGGGTTATTATAACCTCCTGTCAGACTTTCTTTCTCACCTCTGCTCCCTTCCACTCTATCCAAAATGCTGGTGCTACAGTTGTCTTCCTCTCTT
This sequence comes from Emys orbicularis, assembly GCF_028017835.1. Lineage (NCBI taxonomy): Eukaryota > Metazoa > Chordata > Testudines > Emydidae > Emys > Emys orbicularis. The sequence continues at coordinate 69,984,327 of NC_088683.1, read as the reverse complement.
GTCACTCTGGCCATCTCATTCTCCTCTCCATTGGCTTCCCCATTAAATCCCAGCTTCAACTCCACACCTACGTCTCTGATCTCATTTCCTCCTACACCACCCACTCACACCTTATACACCTTCCAGTGCCGTCACCTTACTATGCCCTTTAGCTTTCTTTCACACTCTTGCTATCTTACACACTATTAAGATGTCCCCTATGATAGGAACAACCTCCAAGCCTCTCTCCTCCTCATTAAAATTCACTCCACCCAAAAAAATTTGCTTCCTCCTTCACTTCACCAACTGTCTGTTCCTGGTTTCCCTTGCATATTCTTACCTCACATCTCACATTTGTCTGGTCCATTTTACTTATAAGCTTGTTGGGAGAGAGAAAATGTTTTATGTTCATGAAACACCATGTGTATTTCCAGTGCAACACAAGTGATTTTTAACAGTAATAAGTGACATTTGTTTTCCACTGTTGATGACCTATCTTCAAAGCCTGGCTCCTTTCCCAAGTGGAAAAGAATTTGGTGATCTGACTCCCACCTCCACATGTGAGAGGCCAAAGACTGAAATAACAGGAGTTGTACAACTCCTGACTGAAGTGTAATGGCGGAGCTGTGAGTGGGAACTTGCTCAGTGCCTCCCTCTTGTCATACCAATCGCTAGACAGTGCTGGTGCTCCGCCACTTCTCCACACACCATATTCATCTCCTAAAGATGAAAATAAAACAGACTGGTGATTTTTCTAATCTGTTTTCCTTGCTTTCAGATGCTGTTTATTCGAGACACTAAGAATGTAACAGACACCTGCTTTTGTGATCAGATCTGTTAACTTTGTGTGAGTGAGTGTGCGTGTGTGTGTGTGTGTGTTTCATGCACTAGAGAAGTGCCAGACATTTCTATTGAAGCTGTGTATAATTTATTGGTCTGGTGATTTTTTTAAAGATATATAATTTAAGTGTAATAGATATTATTGTATATAATTGTATTTTGGTGTTATGTAAATATGTATTTTTTCTATAATGTTTATATTAATATTAAGCTTCAGATAATACTATTTTTCCATACTAAAGTTTTTAGGAACTTTTCTACATAAACTATTTTAAACTGTGTGTCAAAAAGAACTGCTGAGTTTGGAATAGGTTATGTATTGGCACTTAATATACAAGAAAAATCCATTAAGGATAGCCAGCCTTTTTAGCTGACTCAGTGTTCACAAGATGAAATAAGATACATGTTAGATAAAAGATAGTAGTCCTACATAGGAATTCTAAACTTTAAATTGATTGCTGATTGCTTGTGATTTGATCAGAATGGATGAAATCCACAATGCCAGGGCACTGCAATGTACCATTTACCAAAAGCTCATTAACATCCAAATAAAAAAACGTCCACTTCACTATGAGCAACTGTTGCACTGTAATCTGAATGTTAGTGAAAAAATATTAACATATGTTGCCTTGAAGTTTAATAGAACTCGTCTTTTACTCTGATGGGAGGTCAGATTTAGATTTGACCTGCATGACTACGTAAATGAATGCATACAGCAGCCAAAGACAATAAATAAACTACACATGCATTCACCCGGACTGACATGCAGAGACTTACTTCTGTGAGGATGCAAAACCTGGCAATTTTTATCACTCTTGAAAACAAAAGTCATTATCAAGAGAGTTTAAAGAGTAGGCTGGGCTGGAAAACATCAGTATAGACCCCCCAGGAATATACAGATTTACAGATGCCAAAGATGGAAACAGTTTTCACAGTAATAGTGGCATTTAAGCTGCCATTGCTCTTTATTGGAGATCACTTTTCCCTTGAAGATACTGTAATCTGACCACTCCAATCAATAGCATTTGTTTCTTTGTGTTTATAAAAAACTCACTTTGAATTAACAGGAAAGGGACTGTTCACTATTAAAATATAATGAAAACTTTGTTTAAAGAACAATCCTTTCCAAAGGAGAAAGGAAAGGCTTGGTAGTTCGGCCTGCCTTCCGATCTCCTCCCACACAGGTTATCTGGCGAAAGCTTAGCCTGCCACAAGACAAAACTTAGAATATTTTTGTTGAAAGGAAGGGGCAGAGCTGTTTGGAGGAGAACTTGTTCAAATAAGCCTCTGATGCTGTAAATTCCCTGTTCTTTGGCATGTCAGTACCCCCACTGCAGGCTGTGTGGCCCGTAGAGTTTAATACTGTCGTAGCCAGCACTTCAGGAGAGCCCCAGCTGTGAGGAGAAAACAGCTCCTGTTCCACAGAATTAAAATAAAATCATGTATTAGGGTTGAGAAGAAGGAACCGAGCCCCAGGTTCCAGGAAGAGAGAAGGACATAGGCCTTTATTTTGCATCTCTGCATGCTGGGGCTAGTCCCTCCCTGCTGCAGAAATACCCATGAAGGTGACAATGGAAGAGCAGAGGAAAACGCCAAGGCTGCCCTTGCAGAATTTTCCTCAAATTTTCCATTCAGTGGAGTGGGTGCGTTTGGCCAACACAGAACAAGCAGGGATTTCTACTCAGAAACACTGCAGGTCACCCAAATTCCGCTAGATAGACAGGACCATCCCTACAGTCCCTGTGCCTCTCCACTCACTCTGGCATCCCCTACTCCTTACCAGACACCCTTCCTGCAGCTGCTCCAGAGACCTCCCTTTATACAAGGTTTCACAGCTGCTCAAAAGCTTTAGGCTGCTTTAATTGTTTGGACAATTTTGTATGACAATGACTTTGATTCCCTGGCCTGTGGACCCCTTGCTTCACAGGTGAACCCCCAGACAAACAGAGTTTAGCCATAAAGCAAGTGCGTGTGCGCGCACACACGCACACTCTCACTCACTCTCTTGCTCTCACTTACTTTATCCATAAAGCCACCACTAGCCTTCTTTGTGTGCGCTGGAGTCCATCCTCATCTACTTCCCTGCTTTTTGCAGCAGTGACTGAAGCATGAGGTTAGTTACCATCAGTACAATTACACTTTGAAGGAATATCAAATGTACCATATACATTATTCCTCACTAGCTAGTACCATGTCATTTTTTTCTGCTAAGGAACTGAAACCTGTTCAATAGTGTACGCTTGGCGGGCACGAGTCAATGATTGTAAATGGTGTATATATGTAGTTCATGGTTTTCAAAAGCCTACAAAGCATATTCCTCTTTTTAAAGTTGTTTTCCCGCCGCTATGCCTTCAACGTGCACAGATCAGCAGCCAAAACATGATGTCCTAGCCAAAGTCTGTTTTCATCATTTCTTTATGCTAACAGTACCTCTAGGTCATGAACTTTTTCCTCCCGTCATTTAATAAAATGATGAGCAGCCCTCAACACTCGCATACAGTGCTCTTGAACAGCTTCCCATTTCTCCCTAGATATGTGACATTGCACACACACACACACACACACAGTATGACTGGTTCTGCGTGCTAGCTAATAAGCTGACATATTCATATGGAGCCAGTATAACTATACTGAGAACAAATAAATGGCAGAAGCGCTGTAATATTTTTGGTGCAAGCCACCAGTTAGTGTAATTAATTATATTTATTGTGCCTTGAAGTAGAATGCCAGAACCGATAGGGAACTGTTAAAGCAAAAAGGCTGGACTATAAGGAACTGCAGTACTGAAGAAAGACAGCTGTTAAGGAAAATAATCCTCAACTGAAGATTTGTATATACTGTATGGCTAAGAATCCCCTTCTTGATGGTTTCCAATTGTAAGGTTAAAAAGCAACACGCAATGTTGTTAACCCTTGAGCTAGGATTTGCACAGTTGGGGCCCAAGCTTCTAAATCCCTCTTCCCCTCCCCCCCCACCCCCCCGATGTGACTAGTCCAATTAATGGCAATGGGACTATTTACATGAGCAATGACACTTACGTACATCATCATTTGCAGGACTGGGCCCTTCGTTAACCATTTTTTTGATTGACAGGTATTTAATGCAATTGTGATGAATTGTTTTAGTCTGTGCAATACCAATGCAAGGCCTACTACCTATTTTAGCAAAACCTTTCATATAACATAGCTAGAGATTTAGAGAAGAGGTTTTTTTTTTTTTAAATTACAACTAGGTCATTGAAATAAATGATTGCAATAGACACACTGTGAAGATGTCATGAAAGTGCAACTTTATAAATTATATCTGCTGCTATAGTTATTTATATGGCTTAAATGTGCTTGATAAATGCCTGCCAAAAAAAGTACTCCTTAGGCCGCTACATAAAGAATTTCCCTTCAGCTGTAGTGCCCATAAAGACCTAAGAGCGGCTTTGTGTTCAGTTTACATAATATGCCATGGAGTTAATGCTGTGCCTTGGAAAGCAAAGCGCTGCAACAATAGACAGCAAAGTGAGACCAAGTACAATTCAAAGTTACTATTCCTAAACTGGGTGGCAATGGCCTGAGAGTTATCATCTGGAAAAAGGGGGGTGGGGGGGTGATCTGCGGTGACTTGTCCAAGAGCCATAGATTGTGTAATACTGAGGTATGGCTTACAGCAACTGCATGTCTTTGTACACAATGCACTAGCCATAACTAGCATGGCTCGCAATTGCATACAATTAGTTGCCTGTCTGGCAATGCTTCAAGGACATTCAGTTGTGTGAATAGGCTGAAGCATAAGATGACAGTCATTTTTGTTGATGACCCTGTGCTCAGCTTCAGCCTTCTGAGCATTGTAGTCTGGGTCCCATTGTCTCTGGAGGGTGCATCTCTGAATTAAAGATGAGGTTGCACTAGCAGGCTCCCTGTGGCCTGTTGTCCTGTGCCCATCCGCTTTCTAGCTGGTGTAGTGACACTCCTGTGGCACCACGCTGCACAAAGTAAAAGCAGCTTATTACTCATGACCTAGCAGATCAATGAACTAGATAAGATTGGTCTTGTTGAATGACTGTAGCAGAAAATACATATGACTATGGACTAATGTGGAACTGTGGTATAGAGTATCAGTAATGCTGGGTGAGTAATTTGCAGGTTGGCTTTTTGTTTGTTTGTTTCATTTGAAAGCTAAAACCATATAGTAAGTCAAGTCAAGTAGCTGACTGTAGAGTGTCCTTAAATGGCACACTAGTTTACATTGCTAAACAATTTTTTTTAAGTCATAAATTCTGTGCCTGGGTGAAGGTTCAGAAAAATGGCTGCAGAAAATATTCCATTTTCATATGCTATATAATTATTCATATTTGTGTTTCTAACAAACACTAGGTGAGCACAGAACTATGCTACTATTGTTTATTTATGTATTTGTTATGTATACTTTTATATTTTTAACGCCAGTCTACAAAGCAAATATATTTGAGTGTATTTTACACATCGTTCATGAATAAAACAGTTCATTTAAATTCATGTCCTCGTCTTCTATTTGACTGCTTTTGCATGAGGGATTTGTGTTGTCCTGCTGTTTAGGGAAAAGGTCATAAGTGAGTTTGATTTTTAAATGAGACAGTCTTCAGAGAACATTAAATTCATCAAAGACTGTTGCCTTAAATTTTTTCTGCGCGACTGTGCGCGAGCGAGAGAAGTACATACACCATATGCTATTGGGTGGCGCTTGCTTTTTCCTCCCAAATACTTTTCTCTTGGCCGTTAGTAACCAGTGTGCAAATCTCTTATCCAAAGGTCATTTTTTCAGCTGTAGTGTAGCTCAGGTGCTTGAGCTCCTGCTCTTTCATAGACGTGCCACAAGGCACCGGTACCAATTAGGACAGAGCCTCAGCTAATGTAAATGGACATCACTTCATTGACTGCAGTGGAGCAACATAAGTTTACACCAAGTTTTGAACCATGCTAGTTAACAACTAGCTTTTTTGCCTTTAACGACAGTATTTTGCTTGCAGGCCTAATATTACTAAGTAAGTCAAACAAGTATTTTAGCTGTGTTGGCCTGTATTTGCAATTTGCTGTTAAGAACAGGCCGTTCTGTTTATTTGAAGGGAATAGTGACATTTGGCTACCATTTGGTATTCACCAATGCCGCTAAAGCTACTGCTACACGCAAAGCAGGGGGTGTGATTTCCTGCTTTCATAGGGAGACCTGTACTCGCTCTCATTGAGCTAGTTCACTAAAAATAGCAGTGTGGCCACACTAGCATTGGCAGCGGCTTCATGAGCTAGTCATGTACAAACCCACCTGGATCCCCCCATGGGCATGCAGTCATGGGGGCTAGCCCAGGCCGCCGCTACCTGTGCTACTGCAGCTAAACATCTATTTTAACAGTGAGCGTTAGCGTGAGCATGTCTGCGTGAGATCGGCGTTGCACTCCCTCTCCCCAGCTCCAAGGGTAGCAGTAGCCATAGGTGATGTGTGGGGACGCCTAAAAGTCAGCTGGAAGGTCTATGCATGAGATACGGGGCTTACCTCTCAGTCACACTCTCTGCTGAACCCCACACATCTACAAACCAGTAGCACTGAGGCACTGGTAAAAGGCACTCTGTTCCATAGCTTGGCAAACGTCACTAATGTAGCAGAAAGGAATAAAGCTTAATCTTGCTCTAGATCAATGGGTCTCAACCTATTAATCATTGTGGGCTGCAGGTTGAGAACCACCGCCCCCTCTCCCCTCCCCCACAACCCTCCTCTTACATACACTGCTATGCCCTGTGCCCCTAGCCCAGAGACCCCTCCACATAGTGGGGCCAGACGTGGCCCCTGGTGGCAAGGCCGGGTGGCAGGGACCCCGGACCCTGTTGTGTGAGGCCGGACGGCAGCCCCAACCCAACCTCGACCCCCGCCGTGCAGGGCCTGCCAGCAGCCCCAACCCTGAACCTTGCTGCTAACCCTGACCCCTGCCATGTGGGACCGGCTGGCAGCCCCGACCCTGGCTCTTGCTTTGCAGGGTCAGGCAGCAGCCCCGACTTGGATGCTGGTGTGTGGGGCTGGGCGGTAGCTCCGACCCCGGACCCCACCGCATGGCAGCCCCGCCCCTGGACCCCACCACCCTTTAGCACACAGCAGGGCTGCTCTAGATCCCTGTTGGAAAAAGACCCAGCAGGACTACATTATTTTGTTTCTGGACTTTAAAAATGTAGGTTTCCCAGGACAGGGCAACTACAGAGAAAATATTACCAAAATCCAATGCAAGCCCCAGAGCACGGTCATATTAGCTTTTTATAGAGATAGGATGGAGCACTTTCTAGCCTGGGCATCACACCTGGCTGCTTGCTAGGTGGCCTGTTTCTCATCCCTGTGCTGCGCTACTCGGCCTGTGTCTAGGTTGGTCATTTTTTCCTTCGTAGTCATTGTCATCTATGGCAGCTGGTGCACCAAACCTAGGCAGAGCCATGACTGTCACACACCTTGTTTCTTGCTCTTCTTCATGGCAAAGGCAATATGTCAGTGAAGAGCGTCAGATGTTACTAATGTAGGGTGACCAGACGTCCCGATATTTCGCAGCACTCTGTTTCTTTTATTTTTTTTTTGCTCTGCCGGCGACCCTCCCCCCCCCCATGTGTCCCGATATTTTCTTCCTCTCATCTGGTCACCCTATACTAATGAAGCCTTTATAATGCCCTCATTTAAAGTACATCTACATACTTTAACTCATGGAAAAACCCTTTCAGTTCCAGTGAACAATGCCACCCCGCCCCATAGCCCTGTGGCTAGAGTACCCATCAATGAGATGCAAGCCCTCCATTCAAATCCTAAGTCTGGCTGAGGTGGAGCGGGGACTTGCACGAAGGGCTTTCAGCTGAGTGCGCTAACCATTGGGCTAGATGATAACCTGGGTTGGAGGTGAGCTTTCTCATTTTGCCTGTTGACGATAGTTCACTTTCTATAAAATACTCAAATAGGCATTGGGCCAAGGCAGATGAATTGAATATCCCAGCATAGGTGCTGGAATTAGGGGTGCTTCTGCCACCTACTCCCGCTTCACAAGGTTTCCATCATGTACAGGGTTTACAATTTGGTTCAATGGCTCACAGCACCCCCGCTGTCCGAATTGTTCCAGCACCCCGTAGCCCAGTGCTTAGGGCACTTACCCAGGAGGTGAGCAACATGGGTTGCTCCTTGCTCCAGCTCAGGCAGAGTAGGGACTTGAACCCACCGATGACTCAGGGCTTTCTGCTTGGCCTGCCATGTGGGAGGGGAAGGGAAGGGCCTCCGCCCCAGCACACTTGGCCCCTGTACCTGGCAGATGGGCCCAGGCTGGAAGGTCACTTCTCACACCTGTGCAGAGTGGCTGCCTGAGAGCCAGGCTGGAGAGGCAGCAACAGGCCTACCCCACCTGGGCCAGGCTGCAGGGGCCAGGCTGAGCGAATCAGAGTCTCCTCCCCCCCCCGCCCCCCGGCATGTTTCTGGCTCATTTGGCCCCTGTCCCTGGCAGCTGGGCCAGGGGGGGCGTGAGCCGCTGCCCCAGCAGAGCTCTCTCTCTCAGGCAGCTGCTGTGCCGCACAGAGCAGCGACCTGGAGCATCCAGCTTCGGCCGCTTGAGAAGGCGCCCCGTCCTGCTCCCCGCCCGGGACCAGCTGCCAGGGAGAATGGCCCAACGTGCTCGGGGAGGCACAGCAGGAGAAAGACAGAGCCCCCTTCACCCCCTGCAGGTAACATAAGAGCATGGCAGCCCCAGGCTGGGTGTGGGGGGGAGGTGGGGGTCGCTGGGCAGAGGAGACGTGGGGTGGTCACACATCTTCCCGTTCAATTGTGCCCATCTCTCCCCCCCCACACTAGTGGGGGGCACAAGTTGTCTATGTTTGAACCTGTCGCCCCCATATTCAGGGGCAGTGTTCTAACCATGGGCTATTAGGTATAAGGGGGGAGGGCTCTTCCTCTATAGGGCATGATCTAGTGGAGAAGCTCTGAGCAGGGCCTCATTGGGCCCTTCAGGGGTTTACCTAGCTGTAGGTGCCTGCTGGATTGTGTGTGAGCTAGGCAGGTGTCAAGATTCAGGCAGTGGGGTGCACATACCCACTCAGAAATTTAAGCGCCTGGGGTATTTGACTGACAGAGACGTAGGCACCTACCAAGTTAGACACCAGCTTATCAGGGGTTTTGAGGCTCTACATTTTGGATTTAGACGCCTAAATCCCAGCATAGATAGAGCTCTTAGCCCTTATGTGTAGGGTTAGTGAGCCCACTGTGCCTTCAGTCACAGCCCCACACCCAAACAATTACCCACTCCAGAATCCCTCCATCTTCTCCCAGGTGCGATGGCTCTGTGCTCTGAAGAACATAGGAGCTCCCCGTGCTGTCACTCTGCAGCCTGCCCCTCCCTGCACAGTAGAACTACAGTAGCTAAACACCAAGCTGTTTAAGGGGTTTACTCAACTTTGCATGAGAAATCTGTGGCTGACCTCAGGTAACCAGACAGCAAGTGTGAAAAATGGGGACGTGGGTAATAAACGCCTATATATGACAAAGCCTGACTGTCAGGATTGTCCCTACAAAGTCAGGACAGCTGGTCAGCCGCTGACCCAGGAATTGAACCTAGTTTCCCTGCAGCCTAGTCCACACTAGCCTAGCTACTTGGCCATCCTTCCTACCCACTTGCAGCTGGTAAGCATCAAAGATTTTCAACAGATGTGGGAGCAGTGCAAGACTATAAAGGCTCAAAAAAGTGAGCTAGTTGTTAGGAAGACCCCGCCTGCAGGAGAACAGCAATGAAAGGAAACAAAAATGGATGGCTTTAAGAGCGAGCCAGTATGAGAGACTATCCGAAAAGGAGCGAGTGGAGAATGCATATGGCTGATATTTCAGTTGCATTTGCTTGCATTTTCACAGAGCTGGGGGCTGTGGTGTAGGGCTACAATAGCAGAATTCACTTTGAAAGTTTTAATAGATTAAAAATATGAAGATCTTCTGAAGAGCTTTTATAAACAGATGCCGGGGAAGCAGGATTGGGCCCTGTGGCAAAACACCCATTGACATTAATGGGAACAGGATTGTGGCCAGAAAAAGCAATTTGGTTTTATTTCCTATCCTACTGCGAGTAGAGAAATATGAAAAGAGCAAGGGGGTTAGTAGCAATACAGAGGGGAAAGCCAACGCCTTCCTGAAGAAAAACACATATCATATACTGTGTAGTAATGGTACCAGAATACATCTCAGTGTAAGCTGAGCTATACCGTAGAAGTAATTACTAACAACTAATTAAATGCAGAAAAATAAAATAAAGTTTCTCAAATGCCGCACACTGCTTGGGAAGGAAAATGTAATGCAAATAAGAGAGAGAGACAAACAAGTTCACATGTTAATTGGGGGCATTTTAATTGCTTGTCACAGTGATTTCACTATTGTTATTTTAGACTAAGTAAAAATGAAGAAACACAGAGGTAACAAAGAAAGTTATTCAATGTAGAAAGCATCAAACAACATGAGAGAATATGGGCTCAAGATGTGATAAATGCAACCAGCCAGTTAGCTTACCACTGTATCTGAAAGATGCCTGGAGTCAAAAGAAAGAAAAAGATTTTTTGAGTATCAGACGTTTAGCGAATGAGCTAACAGAAATTGAATCCATGCAAGGAAGGTTGGGGAGAACTAAAAATATCGAAGCAGATGTTGAGTTCTCTCAACTCCCCTTGACTTTTAAATGAGAATTGAGGATGTGCAGCATTTCTCAACATCTGGCCAAACTTGGCGGGAACAATATTCACTCTTTACAGTGTTGGAAACAGCAATAGGAAGAGTAGAAAACCCATCACAGCCTTGTTTTAACAAGTTCTTAAACATGTGAGTATTTCCATTTGCCTCAGTGGGACGAGGCTTAAATGCCTTGTTGAATCAGGGACCACATGAGGAAAAGTGCAACAATCAGGAAATTTTGGGCCTAATTCTGCCACCTTATTCATAGTTCAAATACCTCATTTGGAGCTCAGTGAGACTAAAGACAGCCTGTGAACTACAGGGATGCGAGAGGTTAGGCAAGTAAAGGACAACGGGTAAAGCCCCAAAGCACCTCCACAAACAATATTTAAATTGACATTTTGATTGAGCTTTCTTCACCAATCAATACAACATAACAAAACAGTTAAGCTAAGAGCATGAACAATTACAAATAATATGTGACATACAACCCAAGGCCAAGGAGAATGCGTTCTTACTGAAATCTCAGTACTGGCTGTGATTTTGGCATTACCAACAAAACCCCAATGACTATATGCAATTGAGCGCTGATTCTCCTCCCATTGAAGTGAATGGCAAAACTGCCATTGACTTTAGTGGGTGCAGGATCAGGCCCTTAATTGGTAACCAGAAAGTGGGGGAAACTAGTTTTTTTTTCAATAAAAGTCCCCTATTGTATAGAACTACTGTGCACGTACATATTATTATTTGTAGCATGGTAGGCAAGACGGACACAAACAAAGTGGGGAAAGAGATAGAACATACAAGGGTATAATAAATACATGATGGCAAATGGACGCAGAAGAGGGGGGGAAACTGTCCCCTTCTGCAAAGAATAAAAATAGTAGATTTTAAAAATAAAAGTAGAATAAAAGAGCAGTGATCTCACATTAATTTGCATGTATTTGCTAATCAGAATGGTGACTGTGAAGCAGGGAGGAATTACAAGGTATTACATACAAGTGACAATTGGTTATGGAAAGAATACACAGATGTCTTGTGAACTATAAGACAGAACACCACACATGAGAGGCTAAGAAAATTGGGGAAGAACTGGGGAGGCCAAAGGGTGTTGTGAAGCCACGTATGCCCCTCAACCCCAAGCCACACTCTGACACATCTGGGAATCTGATCCAAGATATTTTAAACTGCGGATTAGAAACTATACTTTTGGGAGGACTGGATTGCTCAGAGGATTATAAATGGGCTATGGCCTATTTTGCTGCTAGATCACCAGTTCAAATCCGTTTGCATGCACATCCAAGGGAAGAACTTGACTCACAATGTTTTATATATATATATATATATACACACACACATACACATACACACACACACAGAGCAGACAAACATTCCCTTACCTACACCTGCTCATTTTCGTTCCTTCTCTATTACTTAACTGTGTAATTAAATTATGCAACTCAGGAAAGTGTTTTGGAAACCAGATGGTATGCAAGATGCTATACAAAGTAATGTTGTATTTTAAAGTTTTATTGCAGGCCACACTCTCCAATCTGGTTGGTATGTGGCCACGGAATGAATTGCTTATTAAAGGCTGCTTGTGTGATAGTTGTCTGCTAGAGAAAATTAATAGCCCTTGAGCCTCCAACTTGATATTCAGAACTGAATAATCAATCACACATTTCACAGAGTACTGTTGCAAATCTTGTTCTGACCGCACAGAACAAGGGTCCAAGCTTGAAGTCGATGCTGACATCCAAGGCATGGCAGATGTCATGACAAAGAGGGAAATTGGTTCTTAAAGCAAGAGATCACTGAGCCAAACGACAAACCACGTGTAAGTCTGGAAAGCCAGGGAAAGGCACAGCAAGTGAGGATAAATAATATGAAGTGGGAGAAGCTACAGTACAGCTCTGAAGGTGAGACAGTAAATTCGTGAGCCCTTCCTTGGGTCCTCCATGGGCTTTTAATTTATAAAGCTGAAATTCATTAGGAATAAATTTATAAATATATATTATAACTACTCTTTTATCATTTGTTTTCTTCTGTGCAGAGAGGGACTATAGACCTCTAAATACTGGTACCGTATTGCATACAAAAGAGTCTCCCTTCCCCCACCATTCTAAGCTCTTCTTGACATTAGACTGATTTTCTTTACATGTATGAGCACTGGAATAGTTCTACTGGGGAGAGCAACAGCAGGTGAGCTAGCGTAAACCAGTTGCCCATATCTGTCAGCATTAAAACACCTTGTCAGCTAGACCTAAGCACGAAGATTAAAATGCTAGTGAGCCAGCCAGGCTTCCACCACTGATGGAGCTGCACCAGTGGCAGCACTGGTGGGAAATTAAAGAAAAAAGTCTACCAGATTCACAGCCTAGGAAACGGACCCGTTGCTGACATGAATTGTCAGCACCAGGTCCTCCAGAATCAGGGTTGAGAATATAGATGGGCCAAAGCTCTTTTCAGGACCAATACAGTCCACCAATTTGCACAAGTTTCAGTCACGCGGTCTGAAATGGTGCTGTAAACTGTTCTCTGCCCTCTCTACAACAGTAGTTAAAACAATGTCCGTGAGTTAGGTGGGACCCACTATTGACAACCATTATCAGCAGCAGGTCAATATCCTAGCATAGATGGAGCTAAGCTGACTTCAGTCTCAGAGAGGCTCATGTGCAGAGAGAGTCTAAACAGCTAAGCTAAATAACAGCAGATGTTTAGAAAAGGGATAACAGACAAATGTGTGAGTCATACAGTGCATGTAACAAACATCATTAGACAAAAAAGGAAAGGCAGCATTAGACCGAACGGTAAGAAGGGAATAAAACAAAAGCAAAGGAAGCGTACTGTCTTCATTCCCTACAAGACTGCGAGTGCCTCCCTGGCTAGTGTTATGAACACTGCAGTTTCAAAGTCAAAGCCACATACATATCTAAAATGCTGTGTTAGATGGAGCTTTTGCTCTAAGGTGAAACTGGCAAGCTGGGGTGTTCTGCTCCTTTGGGAGTAGCACATCTGTGAATAGTGCAGGTGTCCAGTGGAATGGGCTGGGCACTCCACAGCGGCACTCGGAGGGCTCAGGGGTTGGGGTGCACCAGTTGCTAACCTGTAGAGGGACAGCTCAGCCTGCATGTGCTTGTGTTGCCTGCGGCTGGAGTTGGGAGGCTGACACATACACAAAGCTTCCTCACGCTAAAGGCAGGTTGTAGCAAGATGCCTTGCAAACCTGGGTACCCCTGGGAAGTGTCACACGGTAGTAACAGGGCTTCTTTAAATTGAGATTAGGTGTTTTTTTAAAGAGAGCCAAATTATCAGAATTTCTTTGTGATACAGTAATTAATATTACCAATGCCATCGTTTGACTCAGTTTGAGAACGCTGCAAGCCAGTGAAGCATAACGCTTGCATAGAATTTTAAATTGATCAGTTAAAATAGATTTTTTGGCAAATTTTAAAAAAGAATCACTAATTTGATGTTTGATTTTTTTTTCTGAGACATCACTAAAACCTCAGCCATCTTGATAACCAACCCAGAAAACATAACCTAAGGGAAGGATTATTAGACAGACATGGCTGATAGAGAAACAATACAATGATGAGGAACGCAGCTTGGTACAGAATGTCTTAGTGCTTGTCTTCACTATGGGGGTAAGTCGACCTAAATTACGCTACTCCAGCTACATTATTCAAGTCGACGTAATTTAGGTCGATTTACCCCGGTGTCTTCACTGTGCTACATTGATGGGAGCCGCTCTCTGGTCGACTTCCCTTACTCGTCTCCGAGAGCTGGAGTTCCAGAGTTGACTGGAGAGCGCTCTGCCATCGATTTAGTGGGTCTTCACTAGACCCGCTTCATCTATCCCTGCTGCATCGATTGCAGCAGCGTCAATCTCCCCGTAGTGGAGCGAGCCCTTAGATAAGAGGTGGGCAAACTATGGCCCGCGGGACCCTCCTGCCCGGCCCCTGAGCTTCTGCCCCGGGAGGCTAGCCCCCAGCCCCTCCCCTGCTGTCCCCCCTCCCCCGCAGCCTCAGCTCGCCCCGCTGCTGGCGCAATGCTCTGGGTGGCGGGGCTGTGAGCTCCTGGGGCAGTGCAGCTGCAGAGCTGGGGCCTGACCTGGTGCTCTGTGCTGCGTGATGGCATGGCTGGCTCCAGCCGGGCAGCGCGGCTGCCTGTCCTGGTGCTCTGGGTGGCGTGGCTGTAGCGCCGCCAGCCAGTGGTGCTCCAGGCAGCGCAGTAAGGGGGCAGGGAGCAGGGCGGGTTGGATAGCGGGCAGGGGAGTTTGGGGTGGTGGGGTCAGGGGTTGGGGATGTGGATAGGGGTCGGGGCGGTCAGAAGGCGGGGAACAGGGAGGTTGAATCGGGGCAGGGGTCCCCAGGGGGCAGTCAGGAAGGAGAGGGGGGGTTGGATGGGGTAGTGGGGGGCAGTAAGGGACAGGGGTTATGGGGGCAATCGGGACAGGGAGAAGGGGTGGTTGGATGGGGCAGAGGATCCAGGGGGGCAGTCAGGAATGAGAGCAGGGGTTGGATGGGGCAGCGGGGGTTAGTCAGGGGCAGGGGTTCCGGGGGCAGTCAGGGAGAAGGGGTGGTTGGATGGGGCAGGAGTTCCAGAGGGGCAGTCAGGAATGAGAGGAGGGGTTGGATGGGGTGGCGGGGGGGTGGTCAGAGGCGGGGGTTCCGGGGGCTGTCAGAGAACAGGGAATGGGGGGGATTGGACGGGGCAGGAGTCCCAGGGGACCGTCAGGGGGTGAGAAATAGGAGGGGGCGCATAGGGGGCGGGGGCCAGGCCACACCTGACTGTTTGGGGAGGCAGAGCCTCCCCTAACCGGCCCTCCATACAATTTCGGAAACCCAATGTGGCCCTCAGGCCAAAAAGTTTGCCCGCCCCTGCCTTAGATGATTAACAGCTAATTATCAAGACAGACAGAGCTCAGTATCAATGAATGCAGAATGTTGAGGAGTTTGGTAAATCTTTGCCACACCATTCAGTGTGTGTGTGTCATCAGTATGATTAAGAAAGAAACAACAAAGTGAAAGGGGAAAGATGTGCGTTATAAATGAAGGAAAGAAGGAAATGAGACTATTCTCAATCCATATAATTAAGAGACATAATTAAAGTTGAACCAGCTTCCATTATAAAGTCCTAGGTTGGCACACGTATCAGTTTGGCATGGGTTCTAAACCATCACATTTACTCTAAAGGTAAAAAGAGAGAGAAACTTTCTTAAAACTTTGCAGGAACAAACCATTTTTGAGTAATTGGTCATTCAATATAACCCTGATTGGAAATGCTGACTTTTATCTAACTTTTCTTTGTTTCAGTTTTGCTCAAAAATGGCTTGTTATTGCTCAAACTTCCCATATAGTGAAAACTCCTTGACAACTCCTGCACCTACTGTAAATTAAGAAAATAGGTTATGATCGAGCACATTTATTAATGATTTCTTTTTGTGAATAGTTTTGGGCCCAACTGATTTCAATGGGAGTTAGAGACCCAGTCCTGAACTCGTGGATGTCAGTTGGCAGTTTTCTGCCATTGAGTTCAATCGGAACAGGAGCAATCATTATGGATGAAATTCACTGCTGTGCAAAGGGCCAGTACAAAGTCGATGCATCACTTATTCCCACTTTATTTTCTGTTTAAAAGTGTAAGTAGGGCTTAAGTAGGATGTAAGCCTTGTGCTAGCCTACTGCACATGGTGAATTTCACACCTATATAAATATGTTGTCCTCTAGTGGCTTGTTGCAGATTAGAAACAAATTCAGAGCACTTCTAGAGGTGACAGTTAACAGAGATCGCCTTAAACACAAGGGGTAAAAAGAGCCTTTGATTTGGTTGCTAGAGGACCAAGATTCCAGGCCTGACTCTGCAGGTGTATGCTATTTGATTATGGAGAGTTAAGGTTGCTTCCACGGTCCCATTATAAGGCTGATGTTGAGTCCTTCTCATATTCAAATAAAAAGAAGAGAAAAATCCAAATGCTTTCAAATTTGTAAGTTGTTAAACCACATAGTCAATTGTAAGGTGTTCTGAGCTCTTTGATTAAACTGAATAAAACCCCCAGGGAAATGTAAAACATAAATGCCACGCAGCCGTGCGTAATCTCTATATACACATGCAAAACCCTTTGGAAAAAGAAACATTATCCCCTTAATCTTGCAGCTGGATCCCTGCAACCCAGGGAATCACACCAAAGTCATGGGGCTCTGCCACCTGCACAGACGCAACTGCAGTATCAATGCCGGTTAAAGACACAAGCTGATCAGCCGCAAATGCAAGCCAACATCTATCTATCATATCCTGATAACCATGCACACCTTTCCTGCCCAAACTCCAGATGCAGAACTATTCTAAAACTAACCTGTCAAGTGATAGCTCTGGTAACTGCCTTCTCCCATTTAACAGTATGACTTTAAAGAAAAACATGCCAGAATTGACACACAACCACACCCAGAGTTAAGGTGTTAATAAAATATGCAAATATACTGGAAAGGCGACTCGGTTTCCCAAGGAGTGGGTGATTTCAGTCCTAGACACCAATTCTTCTACATCAGAACCATGTATAATTAGCTTTGTGCCATAACCACTCTGCGGTCTACTATCAGTCATGGCTCTTCTTTTAGCATCTCTGCCTTCCAAGTAGCTTCCTCCCACTGCGTCTGTATTTGCTGTATCCCTCCTCCACCACTTCTAATTTATTAGCTCATATTTTTCAAGATATAAAAGGCATTTTATCTCCTGCTCCTATTTCTAACCTGTTGTGGTCTCCTTTGTATTGTCTATCACTTGATGTTCATAACTCCTCCAGATTCTGTATGCTTTAAAAATGCAATTAATTGACTCTTTCTGTTGCCTTTCATATAATAAAGAAAAGCAGCTGAGGCACTTCACCACACACCTTACTGCAGCTGATGTATGCCATTTACTATTGCTTTGTGTTGACAGTTCTTCAGCCAGAACTCCATCTTTCATTGCTCGTAGCCAACCTGATTTGAATTAATTTTTCAAATGAGATCTTGAACCACAGTATAAAATGCTAGTTGTTTTACTTCATGTATAGTCCCATTATTCTCTAGGTTGGCTGTAAAAAATGTAATCGGGTTTATTGGACAATATTTGTTCTTAATAAATCCATGCCATTTGCTGGTTGTGATTCTGTTATCCTCGAGGTATTTTCAGATTAATTGTATACGGTCCATCATTTTAATAAGGATTGAAGCTAGATTTCCTAGATCTGGATGGATTGATTTAATGTTGGTACGGCATTTTCATTTTTCCTTTCTTCTGATACCAATTTTTCATGACTTTTCAAAACTGATTGCCAAGTGTTCAGTATATTTATTAGGAAATCTTCACAATCTGGGATGCATATCATCTGACTTACTGACTGGTGTATATTCAATTGTCTTCTCTGCTGCTTATAAATAGCATTAATTCTGATTGTCCAGGCCTGTTTTCTTAAACAGACTGATTTAAAGGATCAGTTCAATAGCTCAGCCATTTTAATGTCATTCAGAATTTTATCACCTTCATTTATTAATGGGCCCACATCCTTTCTAGCATTTCTTTTCTCCCCGATCTAAAAGTCCTCTATATATTCCTTAGCCCTTTGGGCTAGCAGTGAGTCTACTTTTTTGCTGTCCTGATGCCCCCCAAGTCTTAATTGCATTCTCATTTAGCTCCATCCTTCTCCTCCATTTCTAGTATGGGGTTCTCTTTTACCCTAAGACCTCGGATTGCTCTCTCATGAGGATACATTCCTATCAACAGAAGCCTAGATTTTCAAAACAAAATTCAGCAAGGTTCTAGCCTACATCAGATATTTCTTGGCCTGACTTTGGTTAACTGCTTTTAGGCTGTATCATTCTAGGGTTATTGGGTTCACAGGGGGTTACATCAATTACGTCTCTCACCAGAAAATGAGCAGTGTCAGTTTGTTCCATTGTCATGACAACACTTCAGTTCATTAATGTTTCTTTTTTATCCTTACTCACTCTTTGCTTCACAGTATCAGTCTCCTTTGTTATTATTCAACTGGAAGTAATTGTCGGGTATTTTTGAGTTAAGAGAAGGCTCGTACTCTATTCCCTTCCGGGATCATTTAACAAGCATAGTCAATTTTGAACTTGAGGTGGCTCTCCAATTTTAAGTCTCCTCTCATCAAAGCAGACATTCCAGTGCTCAGTGATTCCAAAATCTTCCTCTCTCTACCTTTGATACAGTCTTTGTTTGGTCTCAACTATCAGTTTTTCCTTTTTCACTCACAATTGGCACTGGAAAGATCTCTAAGATTATCTACTTCAATCCCATCTTCCAGTCTTTTATCCCAGGACTCAATAATCCGCCACTGTTCCACCAAATCTCTCTTTGGTATGTAATGTAAACGGTACTGCTCCTACGGCATGCAGTTACAAAAATTAACTTGTTTCAGAGTAGCAGCCGTGTTAGTCTGTATCCGCAAAAATAACAGGAGTACTTGTGGCACCTTAGAGACTAACAAATTTATTAGAGCATAAGCTTTCGTGGGCTACAACCCACTTCTTCACAATGGCACCAATTAGCTTGGCTGAGCGGGCAAATACTATCCTGCAAAATCAAAGAAAGTCATAGCCATGTGTTAAAACGGATACTCTTTAAAACTCAGCTTGCAGCCCCACAAACTGCCTGCAGAGAGGCCCAGGCTTTGCATATTAGCCTCTTGTCAAGAGCCAGAAGGTTGCATATGAATTTATATATATAAATTTTAAAAAACCCCACAATCTATAATATTTACTTATTCCCTGAAAAAGGACTAGAAATTGCTTCTTATTTCAGCCCACCAGCAAGAACACCCAGGTTGGATTTGTCCTCAGGCTGCAGTTACAAAGACAGGGAAACTTCACTGGTCTCTGAACAACCCTGCTTTGGCATTCCTGGATTTTGAGAACAAAATGAAAGTACTAACTTTCTTTGAGACCTGTTCTTTCTGAGACTCTCTTCAAACCATAAGAATTCTGTCCATTTAAACTGCTTTGCCTAGGAAACATGTCAATTGGTGAAAGCTAGTATGCAACATCGAACCAGCTTGTGAGAATTGATTTTCCTATACTATTTCTAGAGAGCAACAAATGAAACTCAAAGCCAGAATGATCCAAAAAACTATGAAAGAGCATGGCATATATTTTATACTGCTGTATATTATTAAAATAAAGACTCTTCCTCAGCAGATCACCCTTTATATAAACAGGACCAGAGAAGCTTCTAGAAGTCTTAGGCTCCTTGCCTTTCTGGGAAATTTATTTTCAGGATGATTAATCTATGCATTGCAGACTCTTTGGAAATGGGTTGTGCATTTTTTAAATGTTTATTTCACATACAGTTATACAGTATGATGAATCATTCTATTTACTTTTCTCATTAGCTTTTTAAATTAGGGTTACCATATTTTAATATTCTAAAAGGAGGACACTCCACGGGGCCCCGACCCGCCCCCAGCCCCTCCCCAACTCCGCCCCTTCCCCAAAGTCCCCGCCCCAACTCCGCCCCCTCCCCTGAACGCTCCGCCCCCTGCTCCTCCCCCTCCCCTGCTTCCCACGAATCAAATGTTCGCGGGAAGCCTGAGGCAGGTAGGCAGCAGGTAAGCTGGGGCTAGGGCGGTGAGGGGGGCGCGAGGAGGCACGGCCCAGTCTGGCCCCCCCGGCCGAGCGGCTCCCTCCGGCGGCCAGCCCCGGCCAAGAGGCTCTGGCCCCGGCGTCTCCGGCCCGGCTCGGGCCCTGGGGCGCCGGCCGAGTGGCTCTGGCGCTAGCGACTCCAGCTCGGCTCGGGCCCCAGAGCCCCGGCCGAGCGGCGCCGGCCGGTGGCCGAGCAGCCCCAGCCCCGGGCCCAGCGGCTCGGGCCCCAGTTCCAGTTGAGCGGCTCCGGCCCGGCCCCGGCCCTGGCCGAGCGGTGCCGGCCGGCGGCTGAGCACGGCCGGCCCCAGCGGCGCCGGCTTCGGCCCCAGCGGCTCCAGCCCAGACCCAAGCCCCACGACCCCTCCCTATTTTCCCGGACATGTCCAGCTTTTTGGAATTTCCTCCCGGACGGGGATTTGAGAACCAAAAAGCCAGACATGTCCGGGAAAATCCGGACGTATGGTAACCCTATTTAAATCTACAGGATGTATGCATAATGAATAGAAAATGGTTTTCTGGACTATGAGATTGCAAACCTCCATTAGAATGATACAACTGAATTAAACACTGCACATGTAGGCAATCGCTTTTGTATCAGAACATCGGTTCATATGGTACACCCCCTACCCTCTCCCAGGGTTAGGCGTAAACATCCAGTCTGAGCCATTCAGCAAGGCTGTGATCTTCCAAGACAGTTTGATTGATTACATAATCATTCTTTCCAAGGTTTTCTTGTTCATGTTTTTTATGCTTTCCATTGGTACAGATGATAGTTAAACTGACATTTCATCTTAACAACTTCTTTAGATGACAAAATTAGGGAAGGCTTTTGTTTTAAATTTAATAGAGGCTTGGCAGCTGCTCCATGCTGAGGAAAGGGACTGCTGATTTTCATGGAAATTAAATATGGAAGCAAACCTACTCCATGTTTTAGATGACTTCAGCTATGAAGTTTCTGTCACTTCTCTTGGGAAACTATTCCACAGTCTAATAGGTTACTTATTATAAACCCCTCCCTGATGCTTTTTGCACTATTCTAGATAATTCCTTCTGTTTCACCTAGGTCCCTCAAATATTTTAGACAGTTTAAAGTTTGCAAAAATGGATATTTGTTATTCAAAAACATGTATTTACAATACTGACAAAAGATCTTTAGCAATCCACTTCTTTTATAAACATGCAGTCCACACTATCCCAGCATCTATATTATTCCCTCACTGGTATACATTTAAACATTTTAAATACATCTATTACTCTTTGTGTCATGGATAGGAATTACATCTCTTGCTGCCAGGGACTTGCACTTCTTGAAGTTTATTTAATCGCTATAAAGAATGGTCCATTTGCTAGGGATTTAAAGACGTTTAACCTATTTTTCCCTTTGGCATCTCCCTTATTAAACCAAGATCTTTCCTTTTGCTCTGTCATCTGGACGCTGGAGGATAAGCAAGCTATATAGACCCTTTGTTGTACCAAAAGCAGAGATTTGTTTGATATGCCTCACAGTTGTAGGTGTACATATATGGTACTGGAAGGATAACTTCTGTATGTCTGGAGCTGAGGCAAAGGACTACAAGAGGACAAAAGAGGTGAGAGCAGCTTTAAAAATTCCATTATACTTCCACAGCATTAGAAACTGAGAAAATCCAGTCACATCATCTTTATGGTGTCTAATTCTCACCAAAGGAATTAACCACTCTGTGAAGGTAGGAGTATCCAAATGACTGTTTTGTTGTAATGCTTGGCTATCACATTTCGGTTGATTAGGGCCCAGCTCACAGTCCATTGGAACGGGCTATAGCTTAGGCCTTTGGTGTATGCCACTTTTTTTTCTGCTGGTGAGCTTTAGTGAAGTCCTCCCTCACCACAGATTACACTCAAGAGACCAGAATGTTGTCTAAACCGGAACTCTTTATTGGTAACCCTGTAACAACCCAACGCAACACAGCTCACACAGACCACTGCTTAAGTAGTTCAAACTCCTGCTGCAACCTCCCGCTGGCTCACCAGAGCTGATTTTTGAGCAGAGGCCCAGCCTTAAAGAGACAGACTATGCTCTCAAATTCCAACCCATTATGCACAGAACACACACTTTACTCAAAACGGGCTATATTTACACTACAGAGTGTGCATGTTTACTTTTGAATGCTACGCAGACAGAAGTGCCTCTCCTGCTCATGTAAACTGAGTTAAGCTTCTTAACATAGCAGTTAATTTTTCTAATCCACCTCTGAATGTTTATTAATTTATTACAACTACAAAAACATGCAAAACACAATGTCAGAGAAGATGGGCTCAAACAAACAAACAATGTTCAAATCATTTCATATGAGGTTTATAAAAAATAAGCATAAGAAGCAAATGGATTTGAATATTATATAAACAAACTGGTGCACATGAAAGAGAATGCACATTTTTTATAAAGCTGTGCACTGGAGAGCATGATGAACCAGAGTCCTTCAAAGTAGTGGCAATATAAATATTGATTGAAATGGAGAACCAGTCTGATCTGCTTAAAATTAGATGCTTTCTTAGCAGGAGATCTCTGGAGAATATGCAATAAGTATTGGAAAATATACTAAGCCAGTGGTTCTCAAACCTTTGTACTGGTGACCCCCTTCACATAGCAAGCCTCTGAGTGTGACCCCCCCTTATAAATTAAAAACACATTTTTATATATTTAACACCATTATAAATGCTGGAGGAAAAGCGGGGTTTAGGGTGGAGGCTGACAGCTCACGACCCCCCGTGTAATAACCTCATGACCCCCTGAGGGATCCTGACCCCCAGTTTGAGAACCCCTGTATTAATCCAATAGGGAATCAATAAAAACAATCTTAAGGTAAGAAATCCCGAGAGGCAGTCATCAAGAGTAGGGATTAGATGGAAATTTCTATATCACCAACGCAAAGGCTGTGATAGAAGAATTAATTCTTTCCTCAACTATTCCACAGCCTGTAGAGCATGCTGGAAAAAGACTTACTACCTTTCTTTGCTTTCCAATTGAATTCTCTATGTTTACTCATGCTGCAACTGCTCTGCAAGATGAAAGGTGATTTAGTATCATCCTGGTAACTGTGATTTACTCCCAGTGGGGTCCGCAAGTCTAGCAGGTTTACAGTTGTGATGTCCGAACAAACTCAGTTTGACTACAGGGATTCAATTCACGCCTTACCTTTGCTCAGGGAATCAGCCACACAATTCAGTCACAAGAGCTTTTACAGCAAAGATAGAGAGGATTTAGTTAATCTGGATTTATGAGAACCAAGCTGCTGCCTCAAACTCTGGATGAATCTCACCACATTTTTCTATCTCCTTTGGAAAAAAAAAAGATATTTTAATGTGCATCAAATAACGATTATATAGACTGCCTGTAGCGAGTCATTCCCAGTGGGTGTCAATGGAAACATATATAAAGTGGGCTTGCCACTATTTCACTCAAATGGCAAAATTGCCCAAAGACAGCAATTTTCTCTGATTTGCAGTGTGACAATAAAACCCATGGAATGGTTCAGTTTGTTGCTAAGGTAGTGTGTTGCTAAGGCAACAGGATTGCAGCACATGAAACAGAGGTCATGAAATCTAGACACTGTCACTGAATAAAAAGATATGTCCTCTGCTAACTAGCAGGCTTGTATTTTCAAAAGGTGCCAAACGTCCATAGGCAGTTTGAAAAAAAATCACAACCTGCATTCATCATGGCAATCCCCCCCCCCCCCGCCCTCAGACTCAGACGGTACCTAAAGGAGGAGGATGATAAAAGGTACACTTCCCGGTGAATGAGTCTTTGAGCAGAGCATAATTTGTACACCATTTATATAGCACTTTTCATTCCTAGCTTTCAAAGCACTTTATTGAGAAGTATAACATTATCCCTATTTGACAGATGGGGAAATTGAGACACAGAAAGATTAAGTGACATCCTAGAGATCAAACACCAGGGGAGTGGCAGAACTAGGAATAGACTGCAGGCCTACTAAATCACAGCCCTGGGTCCTACCCCATGCTGTCCCCATTGTATGCTAATTTCCAAAATAAAAAGCTATTAAAGTATTTGAATATTTGATTGTTATCTATACAATAACCACTGAAAGGATAATAGACAATGGGAATCACCTTATGACAACAGAACGTTTCCTAGGGTTTAAAGTCGTTGGCTTTTTCTTGTGGAAACATTTCTAAAGATAATTGTCAAATGAGCCCGGAAGCAACAAATTAGATTTCTATATTTAAATCAACACTAAGAATGGCAGAGATTAAAAAAATAAAAAGCAGGTTTAGAGTTGCAGACTTGTTAATGAAGGTTAAAAATCTACTATATTATCATATGATGTACATCAGAAACATACTGAAAAGTGGAATCTCATTAATAAGACTTGTGACAAAGGTAGAGACAGCTTTGCATTGAACTAAAATGTGCCTCCTACGTTTATTCTCTAACCCAACTAGGATAAATATCCCTCAGGTTTACGATGCTGAAAGTTGGAAATGGCAGGGTAAGATACGGAAAGTAGATATTGAGTTATTCAGTTACTAGGACATCTTATTTTTGATGTTGAAAAACATCCTTTTGCTGAGACTGTTAATGCTGTACACAGCAATGGAGTGACTGTGACAATGGTAGTTTAGTTACATGCACTAAGGGCCTGTAAAAAGTTGAGATCTTATTCTTTTAACCATCACTTGAACAAAGTGATGTAAAGTGACTGCATGGCTCATAGAACTTTCTAATTTAAGTACACCTCTACCCCGATATAACGCTGTCCTCGGGAGCCAAAAAATTATAGGTGAAACCGCATTATAGGTGAAACCGCGTTATATCGAACTTGCTTTGATCCGCCGGAGTGCGCAGCCCCCCCCCCCCCCCCCCGGAGCACTGCTTTACCGCGTTATATCAGAATTTGTGTTATATCGGATCGTGTTATATCAGGGTAGAGGTGTATGTGATTAGAAGTGTCACACAGCATCTTAGTGGGATCTCTACTACAAAACGATGTGTGTGTGGTTTATATCACCACTTTGTGAAGCTGATAACGCCAATAGGATAACTCACAGAATACTATAGAACTGCTAAGGACTGAATGCTATTGAGTCAATAGGATTATTCCCAGCACTGTTTTCCTCTTTCAAATAAAAATCAGTTATTTGTTTTCCAGTTACAAGAAAAAAATTCCTCAGGGATCTTAATATTTTGCAAGATAAACAACCGAGGATGAAAGAAGAATTTTGTCTACACCCAAATTAAAATGTCAATTTCAAAATGAAACTCTCCAGTACAGTGAAGAAAAATAAAATCAGTGGAATATGTTACTTTAGAACTTTACATTAAAAAAACTGAACTGAACAAAGGTAAAAACCAAACCACCATCCTTTATTATTTCAGAAATACGGTCTATGATAAAGTAAATAATATTTTAAATATTTAATACCAAATACTAACAACAAAGATTGTTTTGCAAAGATGAAATTCACCACCTTTCGGGTTTTCTGATATTGTCCCTCAGTACATCTAAGACCTGGATAAATTAGCCATTGTTCAAGTTTAGTCTAATACAGTACAGCATATTTGGAGCAGTTTAGAATCTTTTGGTGGAATATTCTTGTTTACTGTCATAGCAGAAGAAGCAATTAGTTGATATTTTATAAAGCTGTCCCCAAGAATAATCCTCAGGCATCAGCAACACCAAAGCCCGATAAGACCCTGGCAATGGGCATGTCTGGGTGCACTAGAGGTGCAGGTATGTCGAATTTGCCACTTTCGACTTTCTTACAACTTTTTCCTTTTCCTTCAGTGACTTTTCCATTTATGAGTGTTTCCTCTTTTTTATTGCCTCTGCTTTGACGGCCAAGCTCTTTGCACAGATTGTCAGGACCACAATTAGGACTCCTACCAGGAAAGTAACCAGAGGCCAGAGAAAGCAATGCAAGAGGACCGTCTCATCGTGGGTACGCCTAAGCAGCACATCATCTGGTCTGTAAAGGAGGGAGGAAAGAGAGGAGGAATAAATTATATATATCAAACAGGCATCAATTCATCCTTCAATGGAAGGCATTTGACCTGGAAACAATAATGGCATTTTATTTGTAACAGTGGTAGAAAATGATTAAGTGGATCATTCCATTTCATCCACCACTTTAATTTGCAAATATATGATTAACATTCATGGCATTCTGCCAGGGTGCTTTATCTGAAGTATTTTGCAGAGAAAAACCCATTCAGATAAAAATGGTCTGGGATTTTAGGTTATCATATAAAGCAGTGAAAGATAGCACAATGTAACAATGTCGGAGCGTGATTTAGGAAAAGCAGTAAAATGATCATTTAATACAATAAACCAGTACCCTAATATGTAGGTGTCAAATTGCATCAAAATGGGGTAATTACTTTAAAATGTAATTTAAACATTCTAACTCATTAACTTTTAGCTTTGACCACACTGGGCATGGGGGGTGTGGAGAGAATTATAATGCTTGAAACAAAGTATTGGTAACAGTCAAATATAACATAGGCAGGGCCTATGCCAGTACCACCCTTTTCCCCATAGTTCTGCCACTTGTCTGCATTAGGGGTTTGCTACAGCCTAACTACCTCTGTGGATTGCCATCAATTGCTCGAATTGAGGCAAATTCCTAATACAGACATGGCCTTCTTCTCATCCCTTAACTGCTACAATCGCCTAGTACAGGGCTTCATGGCAGCAGACTCTATCAATCATACTGAGTAGTGTCAATCTGTGGTTTGCTCGTGAAAACAAAACAACTGCCAATGGAAATGATTGAGTAAACTTTTCAAATATGCCTAAATCCCCTCAAAAGTCACGGGAACTTAGGTGCTATTGAAAATTTTACCCTAGGCAGAGGCCAATTCCATTTCCATAGTGACCAATTTGTTTTAATAGTCTGGTCTGTAGTAGGTTTGTTAATTTCCAATAGGGAAATCTCAAAAGGTTTAGAAACTCAGTTTGGATAAAGCGCCTGAAATATCAACTGTTTATCTGCACCTCCCAAGTCTGAAAACTTCGTCTGGAAATCTTATGGACAAGTTCTCTCATTTCTACCTCTTTCTGCTCCCACTGTAACGATGGTAATAACCTTAAATCAGCCTCATGATACATGGACAGTTCTGCAATTTTTGCAATCAGAGCCATAAAGTGCTGAAACACACATACAAATAACTATGAGAGGGGAACAGAACTTTTTCAAACTTCAGAAAAGGATTTGCGTTGATGTTGGTTCTGACTTTTCTGGACATCTCAAACATTACCCCTCTGCACCAGTGCCACCTGATGCTTGTCTTCCCATAAACTGCTCTGCTTAAAATACTAACCAATAACTTGCATGTTGATGTTATTAAGCCCAGTGAGTTGAATATAGCTGGCATGGTTCTCCTCTCAGTGGTTTCAATCAGACGCACCCGCACTGAAGTCAGTGGAATTATACTGATAGAAAACTGGTGGAAATGAGAGGAGATCTTGGCCCAGTGATTACAACCCTACTCATCGGCTGCTGATCCTCTTATTTCCAACTTTACTTTCACTTTCTGATTATTATAAAACAAACAAACCTCATACTTCAGGGTCAGGAGAGTCGGGACAAAACTCTTTTGCCTCTTCCCCAAATACCTCGCTGTGGAAATCATTAAATATATTATGGCTTTTTTTCCTTCCCTGAAACATCCCAGCCACCAGAAAAGACAGAATTCCAGGCTAAATGATGGATAGTCTGTGTTGATATGGTAACCCCTAGAGTCCATGGACATCCCACTGAAATCAGTGGGAAATGGTTAGTTCACTGAATATTAGCCCTTTGGATTTGAAGTTCATGATAGTAGGGTCAGTGTCACTATACATTTACACAGTGCCTAGCACAATGGGGCCCTGATTCTGCCCTAGTGCAATATAAAAAAATAAACAGCAGCAAACGAATTTGGCATATTCAGGAGAACAGCAAGTGAAGTGCACTCTACTGGGTGTTCCTGGAGCATACTGAGACAGTAAATTAGTTACTATAACTATAATACCCCCCCTCAATATCTGATATTTGAATGATAGCACACATATCTAAACTATTTTCTCAGAAAATACTATGTTGTTTTTGTCACACTTTGTACCTACTGTTTGACTAAACAGAGTGGAATTTGACAATGAATGGTTAATAAAGAGCATCCCCACTCTCGGATCTCAACTTGCAAGGAAAGTTAAGACTAAGTATTTTTTTTAAAGTGGGTACTAATCAAAGAATAAGATAAATAGAACAGTGAGCAAGCAAACTTGAAAACTGGATTCAATTAGGGCAATGAAGGTGTAATTAGAGAAAGCCAGACTTCCTTTCAGTTGTGTCCTATCAGAGAATTTGGAACGCATTTGTACAAATTACAGGAGTGATGAATTGTAACTTTCATTATAAATAGATATTTAAGTCTTATGCTTGATCTTTTAAAAGTTTTCCATACAGGAAATGAGCCAAAGGCATGCTAAGCATTTTCTTCAATCCCAAATACCTGTGCAACGTATCCGATATTGGAGTACTCAGTAAAGGTCCTATTTTTAAAATCTGTATTATTTTTACTGTATAATTTTCTGTGTACATGACATGACACGTTAACATGCTTACTATATGTAAACTGACATGCCAGGCCTAAGTACATGCTACTGCTGCTCTGACTGATTTTTGGAAGGTTCTAAAATACAGAATATAGAGAGCACCATTAAAGGGCTCACAAATTATTTAAAGGGCTA
The DNA here is from genome assembly GCF_028017835.1 of Emys orbicularis. Classification (NCBI taxonomy): domain Eukaryota; kingdom Metazoa; phylum Chordata; order Testudines; family Emydidae; genus Emys; species Emys orbicularis. The sequence continues at coordinate 69,955,442 of NC_088683.1, read as the reverse complement.
TTATCATATTCTTATACATGAATCTACCATTTTATATTTGATAAAGAGGAAAATGAACACTGAGAGAATTATAAGAATTATATGAGCCCCCTCTTTAAATTCAGATGCAAAACAATGAGCTGCACTCAAGTTAGCAACTCCACCCAGGTCAATTAATGTGTAAAAACATAGTCATGAAGCTAGAAAGAAGGGCACAGACCCCGTGAGTGTGGGGTGTTCCACTGAAAATGAGATGTGAGGTTGGCTGGGAAACAATTGTTGTGTCTATGGCTACAAGAGGGAAGATTAAAAAAAAATTGTCTGTCTGGGTATTCTGCGTTGCAGAGCGAAGATGTGATTGCAGCATGGGTAGGCATAGCTTTTATCTAGCTAGCATGGGTAACAGTAGCAGAGTAGATGCGGTGACGCGGTCTTCAGCATGGGCTACCAATCTGAGTAGAAGCCCTCTGGGGACCCTGGGTATGTATTTGGATTGCTAGCTTGTGCCACCACATCTACACTGCTTTGGTACCCATGCTAGCGAAATGAAAACTAACACACGTATGCCTACACATGCTGAAATCACACCTGTGTTTTGCAGTGTAGACATAGCCTCTGACATGCTGCCTGCAAAAGGGTCCCAGGGGAGGTAGAACACCTTCCAGAAATGTAAGACCTTGCTTATTTTCCTATAACACATGTAAGAACAGTTTTTGTGGTGTACAACCAGATATGTTGTGTATGCCATTTCTTTGGTTTTAATTTAACTTCCCCTTCTCAAAAAGAGGAGGTTACTCACCCTGTGCAGTAACTGACGTTCTTCGAGATGAGTGTCCCTGTGGGTGCTCCACTCCAGGTGTTGGTGCGTCCCTGCGCCTTCGCTCGGAGATTTTTCGTAGCAGTACTCGTACTGGCCACGCATGCGCAGAGGCTGCCCCTCGCTGTGAGTCTAGGATAATAGTACGCATGCGTGGCCAATCTCCTCAGTTCCTTCTCTACAACGGAGGCTACCCCAACTCCGAAGTAGAGGGGAGGAGGGTGGGTAGTGGAGCACCCACAGGGACACTCATCTCGAAGAACGTCAGTTACTGCACAGGGTGAGTAACCTCCTCTTCTTCTTCGAGAGATGTCCCTGTGGGTGCTCCACTCCAGGTGACTTAAAAGCCGTATATCTTAAGGAGGTAGGGACTTCGGATCTGATAGGAACGCCGTTGATAGTACAGCCCTGCCCAAACGTATATCAGATAGAGGGCCTTGAGTAAGGGCATAGTGTTTAACAAATGTGTGCTCAGAGGACCAGGTGGCTGCTTTACAGATATCAGCCAGGGGAACTTTGCGTAAGAATGCTACAGAGGCAGCCATAGATCTAGTGGAGTGTGCTCTGATGCCGTCTGGAGGTGTAGCTTTCTTTATCTGATAGCACAACCGGATGCACTGGGAAATCCAGTTCGAAAGTCTCTGGGTAGAAATAAGCGTACCTTTGGAACGCTCCGCGATGGAGACAAAAAGTCTGGAAGAATTTCTAAAAGGTTTGGTTCTATCCAAATAGAAGGACAAGGCCCTACGTACGTCTAGTGTATGCATTGAGGCTTCGAATGAGTTCGCATGTGGCTTCGGGAAAAAGGTTGGTAAGTGTATCGGCTCATTAATGTGGAATGACGAGTGTACCTTAGGAAGAAAATTGGGGTGTAACCTGAGGGTAACCTTGTCTTTGAAAAATAGCGTATATGGTGGGCCTGCCATAAGAGCTGCTATTTCTCCTGCCCGCCTGGCGGAGGTAATTGCCACTAGAAATGCTGTTTTCATCGAAAGGTGTAAAAGGGAGCACGTGGCTAGGGGTTCAAATGGTTGCTGAGTTAGGCAAGATAGAACTAGATGAAGGTCCCACGGAGTGGTGGGTGGTTTTATGTCTGGGTATAGGGTTTGTAGTCCCTTGAGGAAGCGCTTGGTGATCGGATGAGCAAATACAGAAGTATCATCGATTTTGTCATGAAAAGTTGTAATAGCAGCTAAATGGACCCTGATGGAACTGGAAGAAAGGCCGGATTGCTTAAGGCCCAATAGGTATTCAAGTATGAGCGGAAGAGATGCTGACGTGGGACTAAGTTGTTTAGTTGAACACCAGTGTGTGAATCGTTTCCACTTACATAGATAGGTGGTGCGAGTAGATTGTGTTCTGCTATGTAGGAGCACTCTTTGAACTTGTTCAGAGCAATCTAGTTCGTTTTGGGAGAACCATGGAGGAACCATGCTTTGAGGTGGAGCATGGGTAGGTTGGGGTGGAGAAAACGGCCGTGTTGTTGTGATAGGAGGTTCGGAATGAGAGGCAAGGGGATTGGTGGTCGAATCGACATTTTGGTGAGAAACGGAAACCAGGGCTGTCTGGGCCATGATGGGGCAATTAGGAGCACCTTGGCCCCATCTGTTCGTATTTTTATCAGGACCCTGTTCAGAACCGGTATCGGGGGAAACGCATAGAGTAAGTTTTGGTTCCATGGGATCATGAATGCGTCTCCCAAGGAATGTTTGCCTAGCCCTGCTCTGGAGCAAAAATTGGGACATTTCTTGTTTTTTGCAGTTGCAAAGAGGTCTATTTCTGGGTAGCCCCAAATGCGGAATATGTTGTGAATGGTGTGCTCGTTTAATTCCCATTCGTGATCCCACGGGAAATGTCTGCTTAGTTCGTCCGCTGTGGTATTCATCACTCCGGGAAGATAGGCCGCTGATACCCGGATGTTGTTCGCAATGCACCAGTTCCAGAGCTTCAGAGCCTCTGTGCACAGAGAGTGGGATCGAGCTCCCCCTTGCCTGTTCACGTAGAACATGCATGCAATATTGTCTGTCATTATGCGTACGTGTTGGTTCTTGATCAGTGGCAGGAATTGACGGCACGCATTGCGAATGGCTCGAAGTTCTAGGACGTTTATATGGAGAGAGGACTCGGTTGAAGACCAAAGCCCCTGGGCTGTGTGGTGAGACATGTGTGCACCCCATCCTGTCAGAGATGCATCGGTCGTCAGTATGAGGGATGGAGCCTGCTGAAGAAAGGGGACTCCAGAGCAGAGGTTGGAGTGAATTGTCCACCACTGTAGAGAATCTTTGACTCGGATAGGTATGGAGAGAGTCTTGTTTAAAAGGTGCACATTCGGTCTGTACACTGTGGCCAACCACGCTTGGAAGCACCTCATGTGTAGACGTGCATTTTGGACGACGGAGGTGCACGAGGCCATGTGACCTAGTATTTGTAGGCAGTCCCGGACAGTCACCTGGGGACTGTGGCGAATCCTTGTGGCCAGTTGACTTATAGAATTGAAGCGGGCTGGTGGGAGAGATGCCAACCCCGTCCGGGAGTCTAGGTATGCCCCTATGAACTCCAGATGTTGAGTGGGGTATAATGTGGATTTGTTTTTGTTTACTTGCAGGCCTAAAGATAGGAAACAATCGATGGTAAGTCGTATGGATCGGAGAGCTTCGTCGAACGTTGAAGCTTTGAGGAGGCAATCGTCTAGGTAAGGAAATATTACGACCCCTTGTTTTCTGAGGTAGGCTGTAACTACGGCTAGGATCTTGGAAAAAACACGGGGGGCCGTGGACAGTCCGAAGGGGAGAACCCAGTATTGGAAATGTGTGGAGCCGAGAGTAAAGCGTAGGAATCGTCTGTGGGACGGGTGTATAGTCACATGAAAATAGGCGTCCTGTAGGTCGAGGGCTGAAAACCAGTCGCCCTGCTCCAGCGCTGGGATTATAGTGGTGAGAGTGACCATCTTGAACTTTTGCTTTTTGACAAATTTGTTGAGCCGCCTGAGGTCGAGGATTGGTCGCCATCCCCCATTTTTCTTCTCTGTTAAGAAATAATGGGAATAAAACCCCTTCCCTCTGTGTCGTTCTGGCACAGTTTCTACTGCTCCCAGTTGAAGGAGATGCTGCACTTCTTGGAAGAGTAGTTGCTCGTGAGATGGGTCCCTGAAGAGGGACGGGGAGGGTGGGTGGGTGGGAGGGAGGGAGAGGAAGGGGATGGCGTATCCAATTGTAACTACCTCTATGACCCATTTGTCGGATGTAATTTGTTGCCATTGATGAGAGAATGGTCGTAGGCGGTGTCCAAAGATAGGTGTGCCGGCTGAAGTGGGAACGCTGTTTTCTAAACCCTCGACCAATGCTTCAAATCTGCCTATTAGTTGGAGGGGGTTGCAGCACCCCTGTAGAGTTAGGACGACGACGTTGGAATCTTGGTCTTTGGCGTTGTTGCGGCTGCTGTTGTTCCTGCGGTCTATAGGAATGTTGTGTAAATGCGGGGTAGCGTGGACGTTGATAAGGTTGGTATCTAAATTGTCGTCTTCTGGTCGCAGGTGGCTGGAGGCCTAGGGACCGGAGGGTTGCTCTTGCGTCCTTCATCGAATGAAGCATGTCGTTTGTGGTGGAGGCAAAAAGTTTTTCCCCGTCGAAGGGAAGATCTTCAATGGTGCTCTGGACCTCTCGAGGGAAGAAGGAGGAAGAGAGCCATGAACCCCGTCGCATGACCACTGCTGTGGCGGTCGACCTTGCTGCAGTGTTAGCTACATCGAGGGCCGCTTGGAGAGCGGTGCGTGATATGGTTTGTCCCTCGGAAACCAGAGCTGTGAATTGTTGTTTCTTCTGCTCTGGGATGTGATCAATAAAATCCATGAACTTACTATAGTTTTTGTGGTCATATTTTGCAAGGACTGCGGTATAATTAGCTATGCGAAACTGTAGCGTCGAGGATGCATATACTTTACGGCCGAAGAGGTCCAGGCGTTTACTGTCTTTGTTGGCTGGGGTGGAGCGGGCGTACTGTTGTTTGGCCCTCTGGTTTGCTGCGTCCACTACCAATGAGTTTGGCGCCGGATGGGTAAAAAGGAATTCAGAGCCCTTTGAAGGGATGAAATACTTCCTGTCCGCTTGTTTACAGGTAGGTAGGCTTGTGGCTGGATTCTGCCAGATGGATTTAGCGGGTTCTAAAAGGGCTATGTTGATTGGCAATGCCACTCTAGAGGAAGAAGAGGGCTGCAGGATGTCTGTTAGCTCATGCTGTTGTTCAGTGACTTCCTCCAAGTTAATTTTTAAGTCACCGGCAGCTCTTTTAAAGAGGTCTTGGAATTTTGCATAGTCATCCGACGGTGTTGGAGGAAGGGGAAGTAAGGCTTCCTCAGGCGTTACGTCGGGCTCTGCTGGAATAGGAGCAGGACTCAGTTGCTCCTGGGAGTGTGACGGTGCTGCCTGGTATCTTATGTCACCGGCAGATCCGTCACGTGGCGGTGCTAAACCGGCGTTGCGCCTGGTCGAAGTGCCGTAGCGCATGCGTTCTCGTGGGTACGATACCCATGGTGCCCAACATTGCCATGGTGGTGGGTAGGGCATAGGTGGTGCCATCCAAGGGTTCACTCCCCATGGGGCAGGATCCTGATAACAGGCTGAGATGATTTGTTTGTAACCCCTGTTGATTGGGGTGTGGGAGTCTTGATCAGGAGAAAAAACTGCCTGTGGATCAGTTTCCTCCTCACTGGAGGAAGGTTGTTCTGATCCTGAGTCATGCACTGGAGAAAAACAGGCAGTCATCAGGGGAGACTGCAGAATAGGTGACACCGATAGATCTGCTGTCTGAGTAAATTGAAGAGGTGAGGCTCCTGAATGAGGTGAAAACTGTGGAGGAGGAAGTTGCCCTGAGGGAACATTCCTCTGAGCAGGGGTTTTGCCTTTGATCTCCCTGTCAGTCTGTGCCGCGGTTGCCGGTGCCGTGGTAGGTGCCGGGGGGGCAACATCAGCCCGCTGAGGGTCAGCCAGGGCGGGAAATGTCGGCACCGCGTCCATCTCGGTGCCGAACGGTGCCATAAACGAGGCAGGCAACTGAAAGCCTGAAGCCTCGGCACCGGAGCCTCGCGCCGCCGCCGCAACCTGAGGCGGCTTTCGTGCGGTGCCTGAGGAGCCCGGCTCTTCAAAAGTGCTGAGGCTAGGAAACACAGGCAGGGAAACTGCTGACCTGCCTGAGGCACTTTTGTGCCTCACCAACTTCCTTGTTGGAGAGGGCTGCCCCTTCTTTGAAGTTTGCTTCAGGTTTTTTGAAGCAGGGGGGCTGTGTCGGGCAGTAGAGCCGGAGTCGGCGGCTGGGTCTGAAACTGACCCGAGAGACTTCTGCAGGAGGAGCAGTTTCAATTTGAGCTCCCTGTCCTTTCGTGCCCTGGAACTGAGTTTGGTACAGTGGGCACATTTTTGGGGAATGTGTGTTTCCCCCAGGCATTTTATACAAAGAGAATGGCCATCAGAGAGTGGGATAGCATCCTTGCACTTAGAGCAGCGCTTAAAGCCTGTGGAGCCAGGCATGGTAGAAGCGGCTGCGGCTGAGAGAAATTTTTTTTTTTTTTTTTTTTACAGATAAAGAACTAATAAACTAGACTAACAAGAACTGACAACAAACTAACTACTATAACAGGTAATTGTAAGAAAGTGAGGGATTTCCTAACGAGTCTGCTGAGCTCCGTCTCAGGCCGGGGACGGTAGAGAAGGAACTGAGGAGATTGGCCACGCATGCGTACTATTATCCTAGACTCACAGCGAGGGGCAGCCTCTGCGCATGCGTGGCCAGTACGAGTATTGCTACGAAAAATCTCCGAGCGAAGGCGCAGGGACGCACCAACACCTGGAGTGGAGCACCCACAGGGACATCTCTCGAAGAAGAAGCTCTGGTTTTACTACCACCCTGATTTGAGGCTGCTTGGAGATTTCACTCAGACTGCCTCAAAGAGCTGAGGCCACCTTCAGCCTTCAGGAAGGGGCAGTGAAGGAAGAATGCCTGATGCCTACGCTGCTTGGGATTCTTGGTCAAAAGGGGTCCAGACTATGGCGTCTTCTCCCAGAAGGTGTGGCCCTGTCAGGCTGCAGTCCTAAGGCGTGGGAAATGGTGGGCACAAGCTGACACTGTGTGGGTGGAGAGCGCGGAATAAGAGAGAAACCCCCTTTTCCTTTCTTTCTTTCCAGGGTAAGATTAAGAGGAGGGCAAAAGAAGACTTTAAAAAGGAGCAACAGCTCAGAGATCGAAGCAGAGCAAGAAATCTCAATCACAGCATAAAAACCTAAACAAAGAGCAGCTGACGGAGGCACTCTGTCAATGGGACTGTGAGCTGCAAATGCGAGACATGTTGTATGACATGCCAGGGTGCAATCCAGACCAGTGAGAGGCTGTGTCACCCCTGCCCTGCAACCTGGGGTACCTCACAATGCTTTGCTGGTGTAGCTCCCAAGCAAGCCACTCATAAACAGCATGTAGGTCACATCCTGAGTGTCTGTGTATAGCTGCAGTCCTGGGTCAGCAATGCTGACCCCAGCAGTCTGTCAGTAACACACCAGCCACACTCTGGCTTCCACCAGCCTGGGTTACTACCTGCAGGGTGACCCCAACACACTCCCACTCCCGAATTTTCCCCAAAACTGTGTGTTCTGCACTGTCCACTCCTCTCCTGGGCAGTCCAGGTATATTAGGTCAGTCGGCCTTCTAAGGGGATCGATATACAACGGTGTGTTACCCTAAATGGAGTTACTCACACAGTTCACAACACTGGATTAGTTTTGATTAAAGAATAAAACAAGTTTATTTAACTACAAGGAAACAGCTTTTAAGTGAGTACAAGTATAAGGCATTAAAGGCAGAAATAGTTACAAGAGAAATAAAAATAAAATGCTTCCTACTACTAAAACTAAACAAAGTAGACTTGGCTCCTTACCATGCGTTTCCAGTAACACTGCTGACCAAACTCTAAGGCCAGGATCTGATGCCAAAGTCCAACTGCTGTTTCTTGTGTCTTCGGGGAGGGGGGGGGGAAGATACCTGGGAGTGGCTTTGCCCCTTACTTTTATAGTTCAGTCACCCTTTGAAATATATTTTCCTGAGGGTTACCCTAGATAAAGTTCACTGCTGCTGTGAGGTTGGTGTCAAGGAGTCTGGTGGTGAAAGAGGTTCCATGGTGCTATTTGCTAAGATGCAGATCTTTGTTCCTGCCCTCCTTCCTTGCCAAAGAACGGCCACTTGACTGCCCATCAGCTCTGATGACACCTGGCTAGAGGGGTCAGCTTGTCCCTAGGCCTTGGCTACACTTGGGGATTCACAGCGCTGAAGTACTCCACCTCTCCGAGGGGAATAGCTTGCAGCGCTGCGAGCGAGCGTGCAGCGCTGCAGGCGCTGATTACACTGGTGCTTTACAGCGCTGCACTCGCTGTGCTCGGGGGGGTGCGTTTTCACACCCCTGAGCGCAGCAAGTTGCAGCGCTGTACAGCGCCAGTGTAGCCAAGGCCCTAGTCTCTGAGAAACAGGTTTACCCACTCCCCAGACTTGTCTGGTAAACACACTTCAGTCATGATTTCAGCTTATGGTCATAACTTTATATATAATGTTGCTATGCACATTTCACCATGATATTACTGACCAGCAAGTTATTAGTTTTCAAAGCTCACACCTCAACTGCTAGAAGAGGGCCTCATCCTCCCTGATTGAACTAACCTCGTTATCTCTAGCCTGACTCACTCTTGCGTGCATATTTATACCTGCCTCTGGAAATTTCCACTAAATGCATCCGACGAAGTGGGTATTCACCCACGAAAGCTCATGCTCCAATACATCTGTTAGTCTATAAGGTGCCACAGGACTCTTTGCTGCTTCTACAGATCCAGACTAACACGGCTACCCCTCTGATACTAGTTTTCAAATGATACCTTATGAGGCATATTTTGTACAAAGATTATTACAATGATTTGGAGGGTGTGAATACAGGAGTGCATTCCACCACACCTTGAAAGTCATCATCCAGGTACAGATGGGGCCATTAAATACTCCAAAATCAGGGATTAAGGAGAGGAATAGATTTATTGACCAGAAAACCAAGTGGATCCAAAGAACTGAGCAGGAAGCTGATGAGCAACAGGAAGACCCTGACGAAAGAAACAGGCAATGAATAGAGCAGAGGTAGGCAACCTATGGCATGCGTGCCGAAGGCGGCATGCGAGCTGATTTTCAGTGGCACTCACACTGCCCGGGTCCTGGCCACTGGTCCAGGGGGCTCTGCATTTTAATTTAATTTTAAGTGAAGCTTCTTAAGCATTTTAAAAACCTTACTTACTTTACATACAACAATAGTTTAGTTATGTATTATAGACTTATAGAAAGAGACCTTCTAAAAACATTAAAATGTATTACTGGCACACAAAACCTTAAATTAGAGTGAATAAATGAAGACTCGGCACATCACTTCTGAAAGGTTGCTGACTCCTGGAATAGAGTATTCACACCACTAAAGACGCAGACGGGGACCAACCAGGAATGCTGGAACCTGGTGTGGGATATGCTCCAGCTGGAGAAAAGAGAATGTAACCGCAGAGAGAGAAATTTGCCAAGTGTCAAAAGGAGCATACAGCATATGAGAATTAGCTTCTGTATAAGGAGAAATGGTGCAGGCACAAGCTGGGAAATCAAGAGAGACTGTGTTGCCAGCATCTCGGTAAGTGGAAATGGGAAACCAAACGTCAATTCTCTATACAAGAGGGATTATAAATCGGTCCCCAAATATAGGAACGGGGATGTAGATGTTTTCCCGAAGGCCTTTGGAGGGGGTGTACCTTAATCTCAGGAAAAGAGCAACAAGAATGATGCTGAATTTGCAAGTCAGCTGGGAAGAGCATCTCGAAAAGTGGCTGAAAAGGAATGGAGTTTACACTACAGAGGAAATGTTGCAGCTAATGGGAACAGAACAATTTTACGAACTATGTACCTTAGACTTGAAAACTTGGATTGGTGATCCCTACCCTGAAAACACTGAGCCAAGTGACCAAGCTAACTGATCACTAAGGGCCAAACTTGGATAGCCCTCCTCACACCGAGTAATACCTTGCCCCACTAAAATCAAATTGGGCTATTCCTGGAGCAAGGTTCTTCTCAGTGTGGGTAAGGCTATCACAACTTGGCCCTATGGAACCAGCTGGCTAAGATTTAACTTGAAGCTGGAGTCATGCTTTTAGGAGCTTGACTCCAACAGTGACTTTTGTTAACAAACTGCATTTTTAAGTAAAACATAATAATTGAAGCCTAGAAATATGATGTAAAAAAAAAAAAGAGGAAAACAAATAAGGGAAAAAGCAACAATTTTAGAAAGAAAATCTGAATCAATCAGAATTAATTAGACAAATTAATCCAATATCAAAATGTCATTAGTGATTTGTTCTGAGATTTGTCCACGAAGGTAGAATTTCAACTCTTCTCCGCTTTTGGTTATCCTTGGGCCACAGAATCAGCCTGGGATGAGACTAATCTTGAAGAAAGGCTATTTAATTATCACACAGAGATGTTCCAGTTATCACTCACTGAATAAATCTGTTGTGTGTACAAAGGACTTGGCGGGGTTGTTTTAATAAATTTGTAATACATATGCAGATTGAGGAAAGTAAAATATTTACAATCCCTGGGGCCTTTTATAGGAGATTCTGTAATAAATGTAAGTAATAAACTCTACTTGGGGAAAACATTCGTAATGCCACTCCTGACTTTACAGTCCTGTCTGGCTTGGGGGATAGAGCCGATTTACTACAGTGCTTTATTAGAGTGGGGTCTACTGACAGCACTCATGGTTGTACCAATTATTAGAATTAAACACTCCCACTACTGCATCAACTCACTGTAGGGTTCAGCAAGAGTCGACGTACTTCTTTTACGTTGGCACAAAATCCTAAATTTTGGCTCTAAGGCATGTGCAGTGGGAAAGTGGAGCTATGCTGATGGGAGAGCATTGACAGGACAGTGATGTGCCTGTATGTGTACATGTAAACACACCCACCCATGCACTTCCCTAGCTACACAAATACAGACAAGAGATGTCATGGGGAGGGGAGAGGGGGGGAAATGTTCAAAGTGCCCCTCCACTGACACTGATGATTTGATCCTTCAAACTATTCATTTTCTTATGCAATTTTTTCTGTGCTCTAATACTGTAATAGGGGAGGAAGGATGGCCTGGAGGTCAGGGCATTAGTCTGGGACATGAGAGACCTAGGCTTCATTCATTGCTCAGCCACGGACTTCATGTGTGACCCTGGGAAAGCCACTTAGGCACTCTGTGCCCCAGCTCCCAATCTGTAAAATTGGGACAGTAATGCTTCTCTACCTCACTGGGGTCCCAGAGAGGAGACAGGCACCGCTAGGAAAAAAGCAACTACCCACTAAAACATCATGAAAAAAAGTTACACACTTACGGAGTTGGTCCTGGGATACGTAGACATAGGTATATGGTAGGTTAGATACAGACAAATATAAAGTCTTGTTCGCTAATGGAAGCACATTCCCATATATGTCTGTGTACAACTGTGTGGTAGTTGCGATGAACAAGGCTCAAAAGTTCAGAGGTCTGTTGTGATAATTGGCTCCCCAACAGAATGTTAGTCACTAAAATGCACAAACTATGCATGAAGCACTTGCACGTACATATTAGAAAAATAAAGCAGCTACCGAGAAACCTTTCCTATGGTAAAGGGGAAGCAGGGGTGTCAGAAGCTGTCATTAAATCCACTGCTTGAAATCCCCTTCAAGTTCAATAATTTTCCCTAAGAGAGCAGAAATATGAGTTTAAGAAGGTGTAAAGGAGCCACACAACTAGGGGAAGGAAACAGAGAAAAGTAAAAGAACAGCTGGTAGAGTGGGGCAGAGAATACACCGATTTTTGAGTTTTTGAGGAGATCCTGGCAATTACAGGCTGCTAAGCCTAATTCAGTACCAGGCAAATTGGTTGAAACGATAGTAAAGAACAGAATTATCAGACACATAGATTAACACAATATGTTGGGGAAGAATCAACATGACTTTGGTAAAGGGAAGTCATGCCTCACTAATCTATTAGAATTCTTTGAGAGTGTCAACAAGCATGTGCACAAGGGTAAGCCAGTGAATATAGTGTACTTGAACTTTCAGAAAGCCTTTGATAATGACCCACATCAAAGGCTCTTAAGCAAAGTAAGCAGTCATGGGATAAGAGGGAAGGTCTTCTCATGGATCAGTAGATGGTTAAAAGATAGGAAACAAAAAGTAGGAGGTCAGTTTTCATGGAGGAAAGAGGTAAATAGCAGAGTTTCCCAAGGATCTGTACATGAACCAATACTGTTCAACATATTCATAAACAATCTGGAAAAAGGGTGTTAATAATGAGGTGGCAAAGTTTGAAGACAATACGAAATTACTCAATATAGTTAAGTCCAAAGCAGACTGCAAAGAACTACAAAAGGATCTCACAAAACTGGATTACTGGGCAAGAAAATGGCAGACGAAATTCAATGGTGATAAATGTAAAGTAATGCACATTGGAAACCATAATCCCAAGTATATATACAAAATGATGGGGTCTAAATTAGTTATTACCACTCATAAAGGAGATCTTGGAGTCATCGTGGATAATTCTCTGAAAACATCTGCTCAATGTGCAGCGGCCATCAAAAAAGCTAACAAAATGTTAGGAACCATTAGGAAAGGGACAGATAATAACATAAGAAAATATCATGATGCCACTATATAAATTCAAGGCACACCCACACTTGGAATACTGCGTGAAGTACTGGCCATCCCCCTCTCAAAAAGATATACTAGAATTGGAAAAAGTACGGAGAAGGGAAACAAAAATGATTAGGGGTGTGGAACAACTTCTATATGAGCAATTAAAAATACTGGTACTATTCAGCTTAAAAAAGAGATAAATAAGGGGCAGGGGATAGGATAGAGGACTATAAAATGATGAATGGTGTGGGGAAAGTGAATAAGGAAGTGTTTTTTACTCCTTCACATAACTTAAGAACTAGGGGTCACCCAATGAAATTAATATGTAGCAGGTTTAAAACAAACATAAGGAAGTACTTCTTCACACAATGCACAGTCTACCTGTAGAACTTGTTGCCAAGGGATCTTGTGAAGGCCAAAAGTAGAACTGGGTTGAAAAAAAGAATTAGCTAAGTTCATGGAGAACAGGTCCATCAATGGCAATTAGCCAAGATGGTCAGGGATGCAACCCCATGCTCTAGGTGTCCCTAAACCTTTATTGCCAGAAGCTGGGACTGCTTAACAGGGGATGGATCACTCCATAATTGCCCTGTTCTGTTACTTCCCTCTGAAGCATCTGGCACCAGTCACCAGTCGGAAGACAGGATACTGGGCTAGATGGACCAATTGGTCTGACCCAGTATGTCCATTCTAGTGAGTCTTTTCTTCTTAAACAGGAAGGGGTAGCAGTGGGGGCAGAAAGACATACATAAGGTGTGAATGACAATAATGGGAAGAGAAGGAGGAGTGCTATGCTTACGTGGTAGTGGGAGGTTGAGGGAGCACAGAGAAAGACCAAACAGGACAGAGGAAATTAGATTCTTGTTAGTCTTGATTGTGTCATGCTATGTAGTTTGTGGCCCACATACACAACTCCTTCTCTTGTTTGCTGGGTGATCTCTTCCTTCACTCATAGTGGTGTTCCTCCTCAGCAAGAGAATGATAAATAACTGCCCCTCCTAATTCCAGATCTTTAAATATGTAGGTGGGATAGTAAAATCACCCACACAGTAGATATCTCAGTTGCCCACATAACCCCAGACACTATTCTATTATTTCCTTGTGTGGGACGACTGTTCTTCTGGCTATCCTCGCTGGTTTAAATCCTGATCAGTTTCACTCATCCATATCAGTATGCTACTTTCACCAGTTGTCCACCTCGGCACAGTAGGTACCAAATTCTGACAAGTGCTACCAACTGGACCAGGCACAAGGACTGGTCATTGCAATACATTTTGACAGGTGACAGACACCCTTCAGGACTTGTTAGTAGCAGTAAAAAAAAAAAAAATTTGGTTTATTGTAGTTGGCTTTTTTTATTTGTTTGAAATGGAAAAGTACATCATGGTTAATGAGCATCATATGTTGTTAATGAAGCAAATTGTGAGACAGGAGTATCTTATGAATTCCTAAGCACCTATTCTCACACTTATAAACAATCTTCTTCCTTCGTCTGTCGCTATTATTTTGATATGATCATCCTAGCCCCAGCATTGCCACTAGTCTTCCAATGTGCAAGACAATGCTTATTTTTGTGCTGCAGTCCCACATCTTGCAAAATTGGCTTGCAGGACAATAAAAAAAAGTCTCTGAATTTATTTTCAGGTGTTGCAATGTAATGTTACTGTGTGCTGCTGCTGCAGCTTCTACAATACCTGTTGATGTTGCTGTCATAACTATAAAGGGAAGGGTAACAGCTCTCCTGTGTACAGTACTATAAAATCCCTCCTGGCCAGAGACTCCAAAATCCTTTTACCTGTAAAGGGTTAAGAAGCTCGGGTAACCTGGCTGACACCTGACCCAAAGGACCAATAAGGGGACAAGATACTTTCAAATCTTGGCGGGGGAGGGGGGGAAAGGCTTTTGTGTGTGCTCTTTGTTTAAGGGGTGGTTCGCTCTTGGGACTGAGAGGGACCAGACATCAATCCAGGTTCTCCCCATCTTTCTAAACAAGTCTCTCATATTTCAAACTTGTAAGTAAAAAGCCAGGCAAGGCGTTTTAGTTTTACTTTGTTTTCTCAACTTGTAAATGTACCTTTTACTAGAGTGTTTATCTTTGTTTGCTGTACTTTGAACCTAAGACAGAGGGGGGTCCTCTGAGCTCTTTAAGTTTGATTACCCTGTAAAGTTATTTTCCATACTGATTTTACAGAGATGATTTTTACCTTTTTCTTTAATTAAAAGCCTTCTTTTTAAGAACCTGATTGATTTTTCCTTGTTTTTAGATCCAAGGAGTTTGGATCTGTATTCACCAGGAGTTGGTGAAAGGAAGGAGGGGGGAAGGGTCAATTTCTCCTTGTTTTAAGATCCAAGGAGTTTGGATCTGTATTCACCAGGGAATTGGTGAAAAGTTTCTCAAAGCTTCCCAGGGTAGGGAATGGTGGCAGCGGACCAGAACTAAACTGGTAGTTAAGCTTAGAAGTCCTCCTGCAGGCCCCTACATTTGTACCCTAAAGTTCAAAGTGGGGATACAGCCTTGACAGTTGCATTATGTCATGCAGCTCTGCATCCATGTGAACACACACTAGCAATATTTTAAAGGAGATCTACACAGGATTTAAAAAGAAAAATCCACAATATGGGCGTGTGTCCTTTTTGCCTCTTTAGGATGCATAAAGAAGACCAGATTTTTTTTAAAGGGGTGTGCCAGGCATTGTGCTTGTTTTTAAAATTAGAAAAATGAAGATGTCAAGTCTTATCTTAACAGGTTTCCATGGGAAGGCCTCTTGGTGGGTCTGAGATGCTTAGTTTTGCAGTTCTCAAACTGTGTATTTGTGTCTCTAGAGATAACATGCTTGTTAACAGCAAAAATGTTTTAAATAAATAAATAAATAATATATAGAGGTGAGAAATAACAGACCTCAACCCTATTGTCCCTCTGCAAATTTGTGTACACAGAGTCAATCCCTTACCTCTCTCTAAAAGTGCAAAGTTTCAAAAAGTTCAATGAATAGATTGTTGGGGACGGAATAGATCTGGGCAAGATCTGGAGAAGAAGTCTGGAGATAAATGTGAGAAGGGAGGGACAGGCATTCTCTCACTAGAAGGGAAAACCTATAATGGCAGCAGGCCATAAAAGAGACCCAGTTTGGGAATATTTTAATGAAGTTCCTCTACCTGTGGGTAAAACAGGCATGCGTGCAAAATGCAAACAGTGCAACAAAGAAATGCAAGGCCTAGTTGCCCAAATGAAACAACATCATGAGAAGTGTTCCTTCTTAGGAGGAAGCTGCGTTGAAGATGATGAAAGGAACATGTCTGAACATGCAGGATCTTTAGGTTGGTAAACTTTTTTATTTCATACTTCTTTCTCAAGGACTGCCTGTCTTCCTTCTGGACTATTCTTGAATTCTCATGTTTGAGCAAAAATATAGTCGTTACTCTATGGTACTATCATTTTAGATGCAGTTGTGATAAAAAATAAATAGCTGAAATAGGCAGATCTTCCTTTTACAATTTCACCTTTAAAGTAGTACTGAGGGTCAGTGAATGCAATGAGTAATACTAAATGAGCAGTATCGTAATAATTAAATAACTGCATTGACTTATTTTGTTTAGGAGAGAATCCATCCTCAACATACAGGATTCTGAAGACTATCCACCTTCAAGATCACCATCATTTTCTATCATTTCAGAGTTATCTGCCAATGATAGTGTTTCAGTCTCATCATGTATGTCACATAGCCACAGTATATCACCTGTAGCAAAAAGAAAAAAAAATCTCCATCATCCAAAAACAACCATAGATAAGTTTGTGATAAGAACCAGCAGATTACAAAAAGAGGTAATGGATGAAAAAAGTGCCCGGTTTGTTTATGCAATAAACTCTCCTTTCTGTATGATTGAGAACCCACACTTCATTAACATGGTTCAGTCATTAAGACCAGGATACAGTCCACCCAACAGAGCAGATGTTGCAGGCAAATTGCTGGATAAAGTGTATGAAAGAGAAATTGAGCAGTGTGCAAAAGGTCTAGAGAGTAAAATTGTTAACTTGAGTCTTGATGGGTGGAGCAATGTCCACAATGATCCTGTTGTACATGCTTGTGTGACAACCGAAGAAGGGAATGTCTTACTTACAGAAACAATTGGTACATCAGGAAATGCACACAGCAGAATACTTACAAGAAGTAGCAGTAAAAGCTATAACAAACTGAAAAAAAATTCAAATGTCTATATGCAGCTTGGTCACAGACAATGCTGCAAACGTATCCAAGATGAGAAGAAATTCTTTAGAAGAGAGCGAAGAGAGTACCAAGCTAATAACATACGGTTGCAGTGCTCATTTGATGCACCTCCTAGCCAAAGACTTCAGTGTTCCAGAAATAAAGGCCAATGTTTTTGAAATTGCAAAATACTTCCGTAACAACCACTTTGGAGCAGCTGCTCTGAGAAAAGTGGGAGGAACCAAGCTAACTCTCCCACAAGACACGTGATGGAACTCAGTAGTGGACTGTTTTGAGCACTATATCAACAACTGGCCTAATCTGATGACAGTTTGTGAACAAAATCATGAAAAAATAGATGGCACTGTCAGAGCCAAAGTTCTCAACATTGGGCTTAAGAGAAATGTTGAACACATGCTGAGTATCCTGAAGCCTATTTCTGTAGCCTTGAACAAATTGCAGGAAAATAGTTTTATTGCTGACACTGTTGAAATTTGGAAGGAACTGAGTGAGATCTCAAAAAGAGAAATATGCAATGACAGAGTTAAATTACAAGCATTAAAAAAAATGAATGAAACAAGCACTATCTCCAGCTCATTTTCTTGCAAATATTCTCAATACTCAGTACCAGGGTCAAACCTTAACTGCTGAAGAAGAGGAGTCGGCTATGACATGGACATCCAGCAATCATCCCTCCATAATGCCAACTATAATAAACTTCAGAGCTAAGGGTGAACCATTCAAGAAATATATGTTTGCTGATGATGTTTTAAAGAAAGTCACACCAGTGAACTGGTGGAAGTCATTTAAGCACTTGGATTCAGAGACTGTTGAAGTGATAATCTCACTTTTAACAGCAGTTGCTTCTTCTGCCGGTGTAGAAAGAATATTTTCTTCCTTTGGACTAATTCATTCCAAATTGAGAAATCGTTTGGGACCCAAAGAGGCAGGAAAGCTTGTTTTTCTTTTCCAGATTATGAACAAACAGGAAAATGAAGGTGAAGACGACCGAGTTAGCGGCAGAAGCCAATATTTTACGTTTCTCATGTTGACCTGGCTGACATAGTCGATTTAATTTTGGTTTGTTTCTTTTTAATATTTCATTTAATTATTTTAGTTAAAAACAATTTTAACAAAAACAAACCTGATTTTAAAAAACTTGAATGTTTAACTAAATTAAAAATTTCTTATGCTTGTTTTGTTAAAATATTATATGCTTGCTGTTGAAGAAAAAAATCCAGAATACATAACGTTGATTTAGTTAAATAAAGCAATTTAAATGTCTGTCTGGTGATGTTCTCCTCCTAATACAACCTGGCAAGAAAATCCTTCAAATATTAATGATTAACCTGTTGAACTGGACATAGTTCACCTCCCAATGACTTCATAAATATCTGCTTCAATTACCTTTGGTAAATGAAATAACCAAACAATCATTCATTTTCTGATATAGCTGTAAAACTAATCTGAAAAGTTTTCAAAATAAATCACTTTAAAAATGTATAGTGCGTACCTTCTAAAAATGAAACCTACATCTATCTCTGAGTTGTGAAGAATATGTATTAAGATTATAACAACCAACAAGAATGCACTTTTATGTAGAAATCCATGATTAAATCGAGTCTTCCTGATTCATATTTAGGCTTGGGAGGTTGTTTGTTTGTTTGTTTGTTTGTTTTTTAAATCTTTTCTTATGCCCATCCCAGCAGATATATAGTCATTTTTCATTGGAGGGAATTCAGGGAAAAGCAATCTGGCTGTACATTTCTGGTAATGACATGGTGCAGTTTTACAGATGCAGTCTCACCAAGGATGTATAATACTTACTCCTGGACACATCATGACCAGAAAGATACAGACAAACAGGAAAAGAGAAGAACAACAATAATCAATGCATGTACCTGAGAAGGGAAAATATATGCGGAGGTAAATTGACTGCTTTAAGCTAAGAGAGCTATCTATCCCTTGATACATGTGTAAGTCCCACTACTGCTAATGGGAAATACAAAGACACCCAGAAAGAAGAAGAATTCCCTAAGTAGAGTTGCCTAAAGCCACAACTCTCCACTTTGTAAGTATGAAAGAATGAAAAGTGATAGTTGTGTGAACATACATTAATCAAATCTAAGGCTCATTTCCTCCATGAACACAACTCCTCACAGTGAAAATGGTAGAATTCCTCCCTCTTTTGGGAAGAAACACAAATTTGTTACAAGTAAGGATTTTGTCAGTTTTGGTAGCAAAACAAACTCAGCTTTTGCAGTGTAATGAAACTTTTTCTGGGGCAACTGCCTTTTGGTGTCACCAAAAAATTCAACAACAAAAAACTAAAAATACTTTGTTCACCAGCAATGAGAATTCTCTCACACATTTTTTACCATCAAAATAAAATGTTTTCAAATAGTTTGCTTCAAACAAGGCCAATGGAGAGCGGAGGATGGAAAGGTTTTGTAAATATTTCTAGCTATGCAAATGTAGGCAGTGACTTACCTTAGATGCTCGTTAAAATAACACGTAAATGGCTGTGAACCCACTTCCACTTTCCAGTATTCCTGCCAGTGAGTGACAATTTCAGAATTCTTCTGATTTTCTCTTTCACAGGGAGGGATGTATGAACACTGTCAAAACAGGTTCCAAAATGGAATTATTTCTGTACTCAACAATACAAGACAACATTCTCTCTGGATTTTCCTCACCAAATTCACACATAGTGATAAGACTGAACCTATGGATGCAAGTCTTCAAACAGAAGGGAACAAAAAGTTAGATGAACATCTCTTGATCATTAATTGCTCAATATTTATGTTTTAATGATCAATTACAAAAGAATGATTTACTATGTGCTTTACTAACTTTACTACTACCTGCTCTCTCTCTCACACTCCTCCATCTTTCCAGGAAACATGCTAATGTTTCACATGTTGAAATTAAAAAAGACAAAAAGGAGAGAATTAATTTTCAAGGGGGTTCTAGCTAGCTGTACTCATATTTTGAAAACTAGAAATCATTACAAACATTTACGACATGTACAATCACAGTTTCCGTTTAACAATGTAAGAATAAATAAATAAATAAATAAATAAATAAATAAAGTCAAATTTTCACCAACAGATCTCAAAATGCTGTACAAAAGATAGGTATTACCCCCACATTAACAAATACAAGGTTTGCAGGAAACAAGCACAGGATGTTGAAATCCCAGTTCAGCATAACACTTTAGCACGTGCTTAAATCACACTGAAGTCAACAGGATTTAAGCATGTGTTTAAGTGCTCTGCTGAACTGGGGCCCAGATGCCTGATTCAAAGTCTACTGAAGTCAATGGGAGTCTGTCCATTGACTTTAGTGGGCTTTGGATCAGGCCTTAAGTGACCTGTTGCAGATCACAGAGGAACAGAACCAAGTGTCCTGCTTCCCAGGCCCATATTTAATCACAATGCCTCCCTTCGTACCGCTTATACCTTAAACACATATTACTAGAATTAGTACCACAGTTTATTCTTTGGAGAAATATTTATACCTCAGTGCACAAGCATAATTCTTGTCATTAATAGGCATCCCATCCATCCAGGAGAGAGAGAATTCACCCTTTCATTTTTGAAATTCAATAGGCAAAGGTAGCACTACAAACACTTACATTGCTTGTTAACATAAGCAATAATGGAAACATTTTTATTTACCTTCCCTCCTGCGAGAGGGTACTGAGTGTGGACTCACATGCGCATAGCAGTGTGAATGGTATGACCTGTGTCCCTTTTAAAATTGGGAGCTGTAGTCACAGGACATATGACTAGGAAGAACCATGTGACCAACAGGAAGCCGGATATAGGATTTACGCACTCTTCTGTAGGGGTAGCAGACAGGAACCCCAGGCTCAGGGAAGTCCTAGTGCAGGTCTCTCCACAGTAACCTGAAAGGACAACTAACAGGGAAGGGTCTGTCCTCCCTCAGAACTCTCATTTGAAAACAAAGACAGCTGTGAGGAAAGGGTCTTGATTAGATGGCTGGTGGGCACTTTTCTACCATCCCATCGGTGAGCTTATGCTTCCACTCTACCATTGAACTACTTCACGCTGTACAGAGCTGGAAGCCTGTCTCCATTATATCACTGTGAATTTTCTACAGGTAAAAACAAGTTCTTAGGTATTCATCAGTCTGATCAAGTAAAATTTGGTTATTTCTGTCAGCATCCACACTTATTTTTGATAAACTCCTATATTCTAACCTGGAACAAAGTGCAAATTCTCACTCGTTTGTTTCAAGTTAAAACTTGCCTTTTTCATAACAAAGCACCCCCATTTTCACAGCAACACATTTGGTGTTGCTGTCATGTAGAGCTCTTCACATCCTGGTGCTGAGAAGAGAATCCTACCCTAAGATTCTTTTTCAGGTTTGTATTTTTAGAAATAAGTAGCATCACAATGACTATTGTTCTGCAGACGCTGAAACAGAAAACAGAATACAAGTGTTTTGTTGCTTTTTGTTATTTCAAATTTAAAATCAGTTCCCTTGGCCCACAACATTTCTTGGTTCAATAATTCAGTTTGGGAGTTTGTTTGGCAGTGACCTTTAGGACTACCACATCCACCAGAAGTCTTTTAGGGCCTGCTGGTTGGTGGAAGGGTTAAGACTTGTTAGCAGGGCGTGTTCTATTTATGAGGGTTATTGGGCGTGAGGCTTCTGCGCCTTTCTGCCAGGCTGCGTAGACTCTGGTTGAAGCTAGGAGATTTTCTTTGGGCCATGAACTAGCATAGGCCCCGCCATGGGAGTGAGGAGAAAGGAGGAGTGTGCTTGTGCTGCCTGCTGGGCTATGTTCATTCTGTTGCAGTAATGTCTTTTGCATGGTATAGCGTTTGAGCTCTGTTGGAGATGTTTGGAGGTCACTCCTTTTACCATTCTGTCATCGTCTGGCTCTGCTGCATTCTCTGCTGGATGAAATTTACAGGCACATCCCAGTGTTTGACAGGAAAAGTGAGCCACCACGATTTCCTGGGGAGAAAGTCCACCCCTCCCCCACCCCCCATGCATGAAATTCCTCATTTCTCAATCTGGCTAAATTGACATGGCTCACCTGTACCAATCCCACCACTATAATTCCAACCTGAAGATGGTAATTGCCAAATGAGGTAATAAATGCTATTATTTTTTATAAATATCATATGCACCCTAGTTCACCTGGTTGGTATTATCCTGAGTGAGTTCAAGGCATTAAATCAAAGGAGGATGGCAGAAGGGAAACAAACAGGTAACAACAAAACAATGGCAAAGATAAGGTATGTCCAGAGAATACCAGGGGTCCTTGAGGAAACAATGGGGAATACATCAATCAGCCAGGCCCCAACCAGGCTGGTAAGGTTTACTCTTCCCATTCCTGAGGCCAGGATCAAAGGGGACACTAAACCATTAAAGCATCCAAGGCTTAAAAGAGTAAAGGGGGTTGACTGAGTTGTTGGGGGCTGCTCAAGGAGCATCAGTGAGCACTGATAGGAATGCAACGAGACACAGAGACCATGCTGCAGCAGGGCAGTCTGTGTCTTCCAACCCACAGATGAAGGTAACTGGGCTGAAGGGGGCTTACCAATATGAAGATACAGGTAAGGGGAAATATGTGTATAGCCTTTTTGTTTTATCCCTTTGTTCAGTGTGCTACATGCCTTTGGGTGAATGACTAAATAGTGCTTTGTTCTGAAAAAATTGTTTTTGAGTCACTCTCATCAGTTGTTACAGGCTCCAAGCCGAAAAGGGCTAGAAGGTGCCTGTGATGGGTTGGATCACAGAAACCCCCTTGGGGCTGCCAACTGATGTGCCAAGACTACTTCTGTCCCTGCTTTCCCTGCCAGCTTGGGACTCCAGCACCCTGTCTTGTTGAGCCAGACACGCCAGTCTGCTCCAGCACAGACCCAGGGTCTGAACCACGTGCCCCAAAGCTGCAGACTTAACTGAAAGCAACTTAAGAATCGTTCCTGTCTTTAACACTCAGATGCCCAACTCCCAATGGCGTCCAAACCCCAAATAAATCCGTTTACCCTGTATAAAGCTTATACAGGGTAAACTCATAAATTGTTTGCCCTCTATAACACTGATAGAGAGATATGCACAGCTGTTTGCCCCCTCCCCCAGGTATTAATACATACTCTGGGTTAATTAATAAGTAAAAAGTGATTTTATTAAACACAGAAAGTAGGATTTAAGTGGTTCCAAGTAGTAACAGACAGAACAAAGTGAATTACTAAGTAAAATAAAATAAAACAAGCAAGTCTGAGTCTAATACAGTAAGAAGACTGAATACAGACAAAATCCCACTCTCAGAGGTGTTCCAGTAAGCTTCCTTTTACAGACTAGTCTCCTTCTAGTCTGGGTCCAGCAATCACTCACACCCCCTGTAGTTACTGTCCTTTGTTCCAGTTTCTTTCAGGTATCCTTGGGGGTGGAGAGGCTATCTCTTGAGCCAGCTGAAGACAAAATAAAGGGGTCTCCTAGGGGTTTAAGTAGACTCTCTCTTGTGGGTGGAGTGGAGAACCCCTCCTCTCTCCTATGCAAAGTCCAGCTCCAAGATGGAGTTTTGGAGTTACATGGGCAAGTCACATGTCCATGCATAACTCAGTTTTTACAGGCAGCAGCCATTGTTTACATGCTACCCTGAACATCCTCAGGTAGACTTATGTGGATTGGAGCTTTCCGAGATTCATTGTCCTTTAAGTGTTTCTTGATTGGGCACTTAATTTTCACATTCCTTTCTCAAGAAGCTGACCAAATGCTTTACTAAGGCTACTTAGAAATCAAGCAAGTACACAGCCAATATTCATAACTTTGAATACAACAATGACACATGCATACAAATAGGATGAATAGATTCAGTGGATCGTAACAGGGGAGGGACAGCTCAGTGGTTTGAGCATTGGCCTGCTAAACCCAGGGTTGTGAGTTCAATCCTTGAGGGGACTACTTAAGGATCTGGGGCAAAAATCTGTCTGGGGATTGGTCCTGCTTTGAGCAGGGGGTTGGACTAGATGATCTCCTGAGGTCCCTTCCAACCCAGATATTCTATGATTCTATGATAACCTTTACAGAGATATGGCACATGTAGCATAAAACACATTCCAGTTATGTCATACAGATACATTCATAAGCATATTTCCATGAAGCCTTACGGGGTGCACCGTCACAGTGCCAAACCCAGTTTAGGTTGCAGCCTCTGAGCTTATCACCTGTGTTAACCCGACAGCCCCGAGATCCAGTCTAGGAGTAGTAGGACCATTGGGCTCCACCCAGAGAGGGATGAAGGCAATGAAACCTGCCTCCAAAGGCGTACACTTAAGAGGAACTGAAAGGGGTCTGAAGTGTGATTTGCCCCATAACCGTGACAGTCAGTAAAATACTTGTTGCCCTGCTGCCAGATCTTTAGAGGAAACTGCTGCCATCTTTGTACTATATAATTCAAGAAGTGGGGGGAAATCAGTTGAGAGGCTTATCTCTTAGTGCCTGCTATATAGCATTAGTGAGAAAAGTTTGTCCTACCTAGCAACTCTTGGAGCATTATTAATTATTTGTAGGGCCTACAGGTCCCAATCAAGATCAGGCCATCATTGTGTTAGGCAAGGTCCAAATGCATTGTAAGAGACAGTCCTTGCACAAAAGAGATCACTTAGACAAGCCAAACAAAGGGCGAGAACGAAATTAGAGAAGGAAGTAAAGTGACTTGCCCAGGGTCAATCCAATCCACTAGACCACACTGCCTCTCAGCTTCCAGTGGAAGTTGAATGTTCGGGACCTCCTTCACAACAGCCCAGAAAATTGGGCCTGTTGCTTCCATTGAAGACAATGGCAACTCTCTACAGCTTCAAGGGGAGCAGGATGGGGACCATCATTTATGCAGAACAGTTTTTTATTTTAAGTAAATGTCACACAAAAGATGCCCAATAAGAGAAAGAAGGCTCCTGCACTGCTGCTCTATCACTTCCTCTAAGCTGTGACAGGATGTCTTCCTGCACCAGTTATTTGATCACAGTACTGCTACTCTTTTCAGAAGAAAGTGTTGTGTTTTAAATAGCTGGGGTCATGCTGATAATTGTGTTCAGTGAAGACTAGCCAGAGAAAACTTAAACTCACAACATGATTATCTGCTAGATTTTTATTTTTTTTTTGCCCACCCCTGCATATTTCCTTCCCTTTTTAATTACCTTGCTAGGACATTCCATTTTATAATAGCATTGGAATATTGCAGACAGCGACTTGTGGCCATCACGGCACGTCTCCTGGGACAAAGGGCTCACCATCACTGAGTACCTTATAACATGTGCTGTAATGGTTCCATAGTTTTATGCAGTTTGCTAAGTACTTTTGTACCTGTATTTTATTTGTTTGTACCTTTCCAGCAGTATTGCTCATGAGCAAGAAAGGGAATGCTGCATAGTGGCTATAATGACGCAGTAAGGCTTCCCCGAATAGTGTATTTTTCAGTGCTGTCACTTGTAATCAGATAAAGGAGATTCAGTGTAAATTCTCTAGTTTCTACTAAAATTAGAGAATGTTTTACCTGAAATCAAGGACCCTGATTATCCCGTCCATTGCTCACAGAAACCGATGGAAGTTGTGTGCGCCACCGAAGGAATGATCAGGCCTTTGCGTTTTGAGTCAGAAAACTATCATTAGGCTTTGATCATCGTGCATCCCCCAAACGAATGGGTAGCCTTTAGATAAAGGTCAGTCCTGATTCTGCAGCCTTTACTGACATGAGTACTCCAAGTGGGTTGATTAATTTGGAATGACCCACATGCTTTGCTGTTAGAGAATTGCTTATAGAGCTAAATGCAAAATTCCCTCCCTCACCCTCCACATACTGCATGAAATCACAAATACTCTTAATTAGCAAGTAATATATATAAGGTGTTAGAAACTAAAAAAGGGATCTTTGGATATCTTATGATAATGTGTGGCGTTATTACAAAAGGAGTAATGCCCATTTTTGGTGGAAGTTTTCCACCCCACCTTCCTTGACCTTAGTCCTATCTGAGTTTTGATGGAGCTGAAGGATAAACATTGCACTATGCACTGAGTATGAAGATAATGAAGTGGAGAGTTTTTTGGAAGTTCTGTTGGTGCACGGCTCCATAATCACACATCCTACAATGTATTGTAGCACATATCAGATTATACAATTCAAATATGGTCTCAGTTACACAGCATCAGCTAATGAAATTCCTCCCTTAGTTCAAAGCTTTGTTTGGATAAATGACTCAGGATCCAATTCAATACAAGTGTTAGGGAACAGATATAAAAGCTTGGAGTACATACAGGTATTTTAGTAGAGCCCTACCAAATTCACAGTCCATTTTGGTCAATTTCACAGTCATAAGATTTTAAAAATAATCAGTTTCACGGTTTCAGATGTTTACATCTGAAATTTCAGTTTTGTAACCGTGGGAGTCCCAACCCAAAAGTGGATTGTGTGTGTGTGTGGGGGGGGGGGGGGGTCGTAATGCTATTGTAAGGGGGAGCGTGGGATTGCCACCCTTACTTCTGCGAAGCTGAAAGCAGCACCCCTGCCAGCAGAGCTGGGCAGCCGGACAGCAGTAGCTGCTGGTCAGACGCCAAGCTCTAAAGCCAGCACCACCATCAGCAGCAGCGCAGAAGTGAGGGTTGCATGGGGGCATGGGTTACCATACATCCGGATTTCTCCAGCAGCCTCCTGCCCCGTTCGGAGCCTGACGGCTGGGGCCACAGCCTCCCACCCAGGTTGGGGCTGACAGCTGGAGCCGCAGCCTCCCCGCCCAGGTCAGGGGTTGAATACCACCCTCACTTCTGCACTGCGTTCAGAGCTGGGCTTCCAACTAGAAGCCACAGAGCTTACTGCAGGGGAAGATTTTCAGAAGTGAGTCTGACCCAGCTCTGGGAGCGACCCCTGCAGGGGAAGAGGAAGTCCCGTCCCTCCCCAGTCCGGGCTGGGACTAGCAGCTGGAGCCTGGCCCACGGTAGAAGCCGCCAGCTGGGGTGCCCCCAGCCCTGCAATAGTCAGATTTCACAGGGGAGATCAAATTTCACAGTCCGTGATGCATTTTTCATGACCATGAATTTGGTGGGGCCCTATATATTAATGTTCGTAACTGGCACATGACAATAGGTACACTCCCATTTGAGCCTCTCTTCAATTATCTTGATAAAATGATGGTTCTCTGCACTGGTATTTTGATCAGTGAGAGTGTGCCCCAGTGTCATGTGGGAGGTTCACATGCAGGTTCAGATGCTGCTGAGAGTCTTGATATGGTCTCTGGGGGCGGCTTACTGCATCCCTGAAAAAAGGCAATACCTTATGTATCACTCAATAGGCACCCTATCATGAATTAAGGAGCAGAACTGAAAGGCTCTGAAGTGAGTTCTCTCCAGCCTGTAGGCCAGTGATGACAACGCAAGAGAGCAAGAGGAATGGCAGGTGAATGAATGTAGAGTGTGAAGTGAACAAGTGTGGTGGAGAGGGAATGAGAATCCACATGAGACACGGTCTCTGTCTCTACTAGCTTTAGCCCAAATCTCATTCAGAAACTATGCACAATTCTGCCTCCTTGGCTGTATGCATTATGAAACAAGCTAAATAAATGGGCACATACTAGTTTTTCCACAGGACCTCTGCCTCATTCAGTGCCCAGGACGGACAGTGTTTGCAGAATGAACAGGGTTATGCAGTAAAGGGGGATGTTGTCTGTAGGATGCCTGCCTCATTTGCTGCAGAAGTTGGAAGGTGTGAGGGGAATGAGGCAGGGGATTGCAGGAAGAGAAAGGACAGTCATATGGCTAAGGCACCTGAAGACTACCCAAAAGAATGGGGTCTATCCCAGCCTCACCACAGAGTTTGTGTATGATGCTGGGCAAGTCACTTAAACCAACATGTTTAGAGTTGGTCACTCATTGTGTGTGCCTCATTTTCTGGGTGCCTAACTTGACACCCCTAAGCTCTGGTTTACATAAGTGCCAATCATTCACAACTGCAACTGAACTCAGTGGGACCTGTAATTGCTCAGCACCTCAGGCAGTAAGGCACGGTGTGGTTGAGAGGAATGCGCCCAAGGCTGGGAATCAGGAGGTCCTGGCTTCTAATCCTGACTTTGCCATCAATTCACTATGAAGACTCAGGCAAGTCACTTGCTTTTCTGTTCAGTTCCCCAGCTATAAGATAGATAGTGAGCAAGCATAAGTTTGTTTAAATATGTTCTGGGTACTTGTACAATCTATATAAAAGCACAATACACAAATAGGACTAATGTCCCAAGAATTAGACGGATTCCAAAGCCACACATAACTATATGTTTTACATAACTATATGACCCTCATCATGGTATCTGAGACCTCACAATCTTTAATGTATTTATCCTCTCCACACCTCTGTGAGGTAGGAAAGTGCGGTTATCCCCATTTTACTGCTGGGGAATGGAGGCACAGAAACCAAGCAACTTGCCCAGGATCAGACAGGGGAATCTGTTACAGAGCGAGGAACTGAACTCACATCTCTAAACTCCCTGGCTACCATGCCGACTACTGGACCAGCCTTACTCTAAATGGTCAAGGCAGGCAGAGAGGATGAACAGAGAGTTGAAGTGACTTGCCCCTGGTCACATAGCAGCTCAGGGTATTCCTACACTGCAGTTGGAAGCAAGCTTCCTAGGCCGGATAAACAGACTGACACTAGCAGAGCTTGAGCTAGCACGCTACAAATAGCAGTGTGGACGTTGCAGCTCAGGCTCTCAAGACCACCCTATGCCATGGATCTGAGCTCAAGTGGCTAGCCCACGTCTCTGCTCGAGCTGCAAGTCCATGCTGCTATTTTTAGTGCGCTAGCTCAAACCCCACTAGCATGAGTCTGTCTACCCAGCCTGGGAGACTTGCTCCCAAAGGCAGCATAGACATACCATCAGTGTTCAAGACAGAAGTGCAGGGGAAGGTTGGACGGGTCAAGGGATATGGGAGACTGACAATATGCTTGCAAGAACTGGGAGGAGAGGGTACTTACATGCCTTATAGGGGTGTGCCAATGTCCGTACAGTGCTTTCAACATATAAAGTGCTATTAAGTACGCTGAAACATCAAGCCCTAGATGTATCAAGCTGGGCATTCAACCACTAAAACGCCTAAAATTAATGGACTTAATCTCACTGTGTCTCAGTTCCCCATTTGTAAAAACCCTACCTACCTCACAAGAGTCTGGAGAAGACAAACTCATTAATGGCTGTTAGGGTCAGCTACTGTGGTGAAAAGAACATGAGGAAATTAATAATTCTGTATCCAGTGCAGGGTTTGGATGTGTGCACTAAGTATGGCCTGGGCCCACAAACTGAATAATGAATATAAAGAAATACAAAAACAAAACAGCTGCTTCATTCTCTGCGCACAGTCCATCCTGTGCACTGAATGAGGCAGGGGCCCTGTGTAAAACAAACAGTATGTGATCATACAATTACAGACTGTACCATAATGCATATACAGAAGGGGGCCAAGTTAAGGTTGCACAGGCGACCTTAATTCTAGCATTTCCTAATTTTTGAGTGCTTGACCTTTGCAACCTTAATGTTTTCAGTGCAGCTTTTTGGTGATGTAATACACTATGCCCTAGATAGTTGTCTGAGTTGGTATAGCCCAGAGGTGGGCGAACTATGGCCCACGGGACCGTCCTGCCTGGCCGCTGAGCTTCCGGCCCTTCCCCTGCTGTCTCCCCTCCCCCGCAGTCACACCGCTGCGCGGGCAGAGCTCTGGGAGGCGCGGTTGCGCGCTCCTGCCGAGCAGAGAGGCAGCGTGTCTGGCTCCAGCCGGGTGGCACGGCTGCCAGACATGCTGCTCTGAGCGGCATGGTAAGGGGGCTGGGGGGTTGGATAAGGGGCAGGAGGTCCCGGGGGCAGGGAGCGGTTGGATGGGGCGGAGGTTCTGGGGGGCGGTCAGGGGACGGGAGGGGGGATTGGATAAGCGTGGGAGGCCTGGGGAGGCCTGTCAGGGGGCAGGGGTGTTGATAGGGGTCAGAGCAGTCAGGGGACTGGGAGCAGGGGGTTGGATGGGGGCGGGGTCCCGGGGGCGGTTAGGGGAGGGGGGTCCCGGGAGGGGGCGGTTAGGGGACAAGGAGCAGGGGGGGTTGGATGGGTCGGGGTTCTGAGGGGGGCAGTCAGGGGGCGGGAAGTTGGAGGGGTCAGATAGGGGGCAGGAGCCAGGCTGTTTGGGGAGGCACAGCCTTCCCTACCCGGTCCTCCATCCAGTTTTGCAACCCCAATGTGGCTCTCGGGCCAAAAAGTTTGCCCACCCCTGGTATAGCCCAATATTAGGGTGATGCAGCATACTCCATCCTCTTCCCCCCCTCAGTGTATGAGCCATGGCTAAGGCTAATCCTTCACCTGATCCCCTTCTGGAACATTGTACACATGGGGGAATAACTAGTGAGCTATCCTTGAGCTTTCTTGAGCAGTTCTATCCAGCCATTATATGGGCAAGGCATGCTATTTACTTCTTTCCTTCTTCCCAGCCACTTACGGCACCCCCACCTTCACAGCCAGGAAGAATCTAGAATATATATATATATATATATATATATATACACACACACACACATACATATACACATACACACATACACACACACACACTATATTTTATACATAGCTAAAGATACACACATGTATTCATTCACATAGGGTCTTTTCTAAAATAAGTATAAATCAGACAAGTTATTTTTTGCATCATGCTCAGTTGCAGGCATAAAGATAAAAAAAGATTCTAAACAAACGAGTAAGGAGGCAGATGTCAATTTATTTTTTAGCTGCAAGCTGACATATTCCATTGTAAATTTACACAACTAAATGTATTTTTTGGCACTCTGCACTATATGTATTAACAATAAATTCAGAGTTTGGGATTAGCAGCAGCATAACTGGTACTGGATCCTGGCTCCATAGTTAATCTATTCTGCTTGATTAATGGTACAGAAGGCATAAGTCTTGATATTTTTTGTACTTGTATTTTATATGGAAGGTCTCCAATGCCGCAAGCTGTTAAACTTTGGCATGAAAATGGTTATTGCTATTGGAGCAACTAAAGAAAGTTTACAATAAGTATTATAATTAATTTAATCTGAAAAATCCATCATCCACAAATCAGGCACACTGAAAACAAACATTAAAATTGCTGTAATCCTATACAGTATTTTACATTCATATTTCTGGATTTACTCTGACCCAGCTGCCTAATCTTTTAAGAATCAAAATGAATCTGGGATTGTGCAATTGTATGATTATTCCCTGCAATACAACTTTTACTTTATTACATACTAGTTGGAGAAAATTTGAGGAGATCTCTGTTCAAAACATACAATACTTACTAGCATGGCAATATAGATACCTGAAGTTATGAATCTAAGCTCAAATGCTAAACTACAGAATTTAGAAAATACTTTTGCAGCCCAAAAGCACTGAAGGGCTAGGTTGACACTAATTCAGTTTTGTTGTGTAGAAAGTTTGTAATGAGACCAAAGCACACATTTTTCACACTACTGATTCATACAGAAGGTACAGATACCCTAGTGAATAATTAAACCAAGATAAGGAAAATAAAGGGTCTTTTAATAAACTTTAAGACCATTAAAAACAAGTTGTTCAGGATTTTTGCCGTGGTTAATAAGAGTATACCCAGTCGATTAACATACTGGGTGTCTACTGCTGCAAACCATAACTTTGATAAAAACATTTGGGGTTAACACAGCTGTCTGATTGTTCATTCATAAAATATTCTTGACTAAAATCATTAAACTAAACCACAGTTATAATCTGTTAATAAGGCTATTCTAGATTAGCATAACATTCAGAAAGCTTTTAAAAGCCTACGATATTTGATGACAAAACTAAAAAGAAGCTATTGCCCCAAGACAAAGACATTAAACTTAAAAAAAATAATCTGCTATGGACACAAACCATGTATGTCACTACTTTTAAAGTAAACTATTATGCCAAACCAAAACTCAGGTTTTTGTTTTAGTTTTTGACATGAGTTTCTAAAAGTAGGTAAAATAATTGAAGAGCATTTCCTTCTATGCCTTAAATTTAGTTTAATTAAATTACTAGAGAATTTACTTATGAGAAATATATACATTCTACTCTTACAGTCTCATCTAGTAAATTAGCGTCAGTCAGCAGCAGCC
This sequence comes from Emys orbicularis, assembly GCF_028017835.1. Taxonomy (NCBI): domain Eukaryota; kingdom Metazoa; phylum Chordata; order Testudines; family Emydidae; genus Emys; species Emys orbicularis. The sequence continues at coordinate 69,923,561 of NC_088683.1, read as the reverse complement.
TATATGCCCCAATAAGAGACTAAGGAAGTTTAAGATGCAATAAAAATTTTAAGTAAAACTAATGACAATATTAGTGAAAAACTTGTAACAGCAATATGTAGATGTATATTTATTTGTTTATTCAAGTTTCTAAACTACACTTATAGGTGCTCATACAATGTTCTGCCTGCCTAGCCCCATAAACTAAAAATCACCAACCAAATAATGGGTTGCCCATCAACATACCACCTCAGCCAACCCCATCCTCAACAGCCTTGGAGAGCAGAGGAAAAAAGAGGGTCTTACCAAAGGTTAACAAATCAGTGTACTGATAGACTAAGATGAGAGCTCCAGTTGGAGCGCCTCTGCTGATTTCAACAGTGGCTGTAATATGAAAGCAGCCTCTGCTTGTTGGGGCTTTGGATCTGTGACGGGTTGGATCACAGAAACCCCCTTGGGAGCTGCCACCCAATGTGCAAAGACTACCCCTGCTTCTGTTTTCCCTGCCAGCTCAGGACTCCAGCACCCTGTCTTGCTGAGCCAGACACTCCCGTCTGCTCCAACACCGACCCAGGGTCTGAATCACTTGTCCCAAAGCTGCAAGTTTACCTGAAAACAGCTCCCAGAAGTGTGCTTGTCTTTAGCATTCAGATGCCCAACTCCCAATGGGGTCTAAACCCAAATAAATCTGTTTTGCCCTGCATAAAGCTTATGCAGGGTAAACTCAAATTGTTCGCCCTCTATAACACTGATAGAGAGATATGCACAGTTGTTTGCTCCCCCCCAGGTATTAATACATACTCTGAGTAAGTTACTAAATAAAAAGTGATTTTATTAAATACAGACAGTAGGATTTAAGTGGTTTCAAGTAGTAACAGACAGAACAAAGTAAGTCACCAAGCAAAATAAAATAAAATGCGCAAATCTATGTCTAATCAAACTAAATACAGATAATCTCACCCTCAGAGATGCTTCAGTAAGTTTCTCTCAGACTGGACATCTTCCAGGCCTGGGCACAATTCTTTCCCCTGGTACAGCTCTTGTTCCAGCTCAGGTGGTAGCTAGGGGATTCTTCATGATGGCTCCTCTCTCCCTCTCTGTTCTCTTCCACCCCTTTATATATCTTTTGCATAAGGCGGGAACCCTTTGTCCCTCTGGGTTTCCACCCCCCCCTCACTGGAAAAGCACCAGGTTAAAGATAGATTCCAGTTCAGGTGACATGATTACATGTCACTGCAAGACTTCATTGCCCACTTGCCAGCACACACATATACAGGAAGACTAACAGGTAAACACAGCCATCTGCGGACAATGGTCCTTGTTAATGGGAGTCATCAAGATTCCAAACCATCATTAATGGCCCACACTTTACATAATTACAATAGGCCTTCAGAGTTACATTTTATATTTCTAGTTTTAGATACAAGAGTGGTACATTTATACAAATCAGATGATCATACTCAGTAGATTATAAGCTTTGTAATGATACCTTACAAGAGACCTTTTGCATGAAGCATATCCCAGTTACGTTATATTCACTTATTATCATGTTTTTATAAAACCATATAGACTGCACAACGTCACAGAATCAAGCCTTTTTTTCCCTTTTGGGGGCTGCTTATCTAATGGGTAACATCCAAAAAGAATCTCAAGTAAAGGGGCCTGGAAAATACTGTCCTCTGTGGATGCTTGAGCAAAGTCAGTGTTCTGCAATGTAATATAACTAGGGCCATAACAAATTCACGGCCATGGAAAAACGCGTCACAGACTGTGAAATCTGGTCTTTTGTGTGCTTTTACCCTATATTATACAGATTTCATGGGGGAGACCAGCATTTATCAAATTGATAACCCAAAAGAGAGTTGCAGAGGGGTCGCAAGGTTACTTCTGCGCTGCCTTCAGAGTTGGGCGGCTGGAGAGTAGTGGCTGTTGGCCAGGCGCCCAGCTCTGAAGGCAGCGCCTCACCAGAAGCAGCGCAGAAGTAAGGGTGACAATACCATATCATGCCACTCTACCCTTACTTCTGCGTTGCTGCCTTCAGAGCTGAGCAGCCGGAGTGGTAGCTGCTGACTGAGGGCCCAGCTCCGCAGGCAGCAACATAGAAGTAAGAGAAGCAGTACCGCAACCCCCCCCACAAGAATCTTGTGACACCCCCCCAGCTCCTTTTTGGGTCAGGACCCCTACAATTACAACACCGTGAAATTTCAGATTTAAGTAGCCAAAATCATGAAATTTATGATTTTTAAAATCCTATGATTGTGAAATGGACCAAAATGGACTGTGAATTTGGTAGGGCCCTAAATATAACTCAGGGGCTTTTCCTAGGTCAGGGGTCGGCAACCTTTCAGAAGTGGTGTGCCAAGTCTTCATTTATTCACTCTGATTTAAGGTTTCACGTGCCAGTAATACATTTTAACATTTTTAGAAGGTCTCTTTCTAAAAGTCTATAATATATAAATAAGCTATTGTTGTATGTAAAGTAAATAAGGTTTTTAAAATGTTTAAGAAGCTTCATTTAAAATTAAATTAAAATGCAGAGCCCCCTGGACCGGGCCAGGACCCAGACAGTGTGAGTGCCACTGAAAATCAGCTCACGTGCCGCCTTCGGCACGCGTGCCATAGGTTGCCTACCCCTGTCCTAGGTCCTTCTTTTGCCCATCATGTTACTGACAGCTAGAGCTGGGTAAAATTTTTCAACCGAAACTTTTTTTTTTTTGCATGAAAAAAGCAGATTTGATGACATTCACACATTTCACAAATTCATGTTGATTCCGCTGCATTTTTTTTTAACCTCCTCCCCAAAATCAAAATTTCATTTCAATCATTTCAAAATGAAATGTTTTAGTGTTATTCAAAATTTTATCTATAAATTGTTTAATTAAAAACATTAAAGATTAAAAACATTAAATATTGCTCAAAATCTAAACAAACCATTTTGTTCAACCCAAACTAATTTTCTTTCAAGTGTATGATTCACCACAAATTTTGAAAAAAAATTGTTTTCAGTTCTTTGGGAAACTGAAATTTTTATTTTTCAGAAATGACAGTGAACCAAAAAAATCCAATATTCACACAGCTCTACTGATCACCAATATCCCTACTGAAAAGGGTGCTGCAGTAAAGCAGGGTGGTTGGAACAGTTTGAGGTATACGTGGTACATCTTTGTTCCTTACCAAATGACTCTCATCAATGTCTACTGTAAACAAAATGTGTGTCAGTCCCTAAACCAGCCTGGTAGGGTTGCAAGAAGCTTATGGTTTAATGTCTCACTCCATGATATAGGATGTTATCCTGCCCCACTGAAGTCAATGGGAGCTTTATCAGTGACTTCAATGAGTACAGGATCAAGCCCATAGCAATGAGCTACTTACCTTTCCTACTCCTTCATCCAATTCCTATTTGATTTTAGTGCCCTGTTTTCCCTGGTACGGACTTCTGCCCCCTCCCCACCTCTTTCTCCTTGCTTATAAGTTTGGTCTCGGGGGGGGGGGGGGGGAAATAAAAAGACCTTAGTACATGTTTCTTCTTTCAGGGCATAAACAAAAACTGGCACTAAACATGAGTGTTCAAATGCCTTCCTCCAAATTACTTCCCTCCATCATCGTCCTAGGATGATTAAATACTTTGGTCCTTTATCTTGCAAGCTCTGAATGAACATTAACTAATCTTCACAACACTCCTGTGAGCTAATTAAATATTACTGTCCCCATTTATTAAATAGAGAAAGACCAAGAAGATAGAATTTCCTAGGCTACCCAACAAGTCAATCTCTGTTAAGTTCTTCATCCACTGAAGTAGTTCACCCTTGTACTATCCCTACTGTGATCCTAGTTTACTCTTTTGTGCTGAGCCATATCACAAGTGTTACTGAAGCCCTTATAAGTTTTCTGCACTTTAACTTCTCATTCTCTCTAGCAAACTAATTCTGTCAGATTTTCAGGAACTTTCTCCCTTTTGTAAAGATACATTATACTGAACAAAATTTCCTCCAGCCAACCAGAATGCTGGAAAATTGACTTACTCATTAAGAAGTGCTTTATTAAAAAAAAGAAAAAAAAAAAACACACTACAAAAAATTGAAGGGCCGATGCCAAATCACATTTCAAACAAATTTTCTTCCCCATTTTACCTAAACAGTACCTCAACATCTTAGTTTACTAAATTTAAAAGAGTGAAATATTAAACATCAATTCTGTTTTTATTCAGTCAGTTTCACTTTCAAGTTCTCTGCTGCAATATTTAGAATGCAAACATTGCTGACCAATGCTTGCTTAAAAACAACATTTTCTGCGGTCTTAAATAAAACCATAAGCTCTTTGAGGCAAGATGCTAATGATCCTGTTCTGTAAAGTACCTTGCACTTTTGGACATTGTAAAAATAAATACATAAGAGCAATAATAATTGATAATTGTGATGTTAGGCATAGCAGAAGCTCATTTTTATAATTTTGTTCAAATTTGACATAAAAGATCAAGTTATTTATGAACATACAAGCAAAAATTGTCTAAAAGCCATTTGCCACTAAAAAAGTAATAGATATACAGGAAAACTGTGTTTTAGTTAATTTCCTATTTTCTGATTAGCTGCACCGATCCAGCAGTTCTGAGATCTACCATGGTGCCATCCTAGAATCCATCTGGAAGATAAAAGAATCCAAGTAGGTGTTTTAGAAACTTTTAAATCTTCCTCTCTCAAACACACACTTGGATCCATAGCAATGTCAGGAAAACATACACTTTTGCCAAGTAATGGTGCGTAACCACTTCTAAAATGAATATCATGGCTTCAGTGAGTTTTCCTAGCTGATGCAGAGACCATTATTGAAGAACAAACTTGAATTCTATTAATGTTCACTTAACTCAAATCGTAACTTTGGATCCCTAAACTGAGCTCACAGAAAACTGCCCATGCAGTACAGGTGTAATAAATCTTTAGTCTCCTGAATCTTCTCTGCATAATTTCTTGTATCCTTCATTCAGATAAGTTCCTCAAAGCTTCTGTCTGCAACTAATTTAGTACTGAGAAAATGAGGTACTTACCTCACTTATGGCAGTGCTATATTATATTACCTTAGTTCATCAATGGTGTTTCCAGAAATTTCAAATCTGTTGCAGCTCTCCTTGTCTGAAGCATTCTTGAACACACTAAGTAGATGTCCTTTGTGGAGTGCGTCGGACATTCTAATCTCTTGGCCATTGCTTAAGAAGAGTAGTCAAGCATGACTTCTTGTGTTTGCTCCAAGAGATACAGGAGACAAACAGGTTGATTGCCAAAAATATCCCAAGCATGCACATATTACCAAGCTCTGGATTAAGCCACATTAGGAAGAGAAACATTAAAAGAATATTGACAGAGCTCCCTAATTTCATGCTCATGGATGTGACATTTTCCAGATTTTCTTCAAGATTCTTTACGTTTCCATTGACGCATAGCTGAATCGGTATCCTAAATGCTTTTGTTAGCACTGAAGTAAAACTTTTTTTCATGTTTTGTAACTGACACAGTGTAGACTTTCAGGGAGCAGAGTAGGCACACTTCATTCACTCTCTCCTTGATGTACTTAACTCTTCATGCACCACCTTTGTTTCTCCTCTCCTAAGTGTTCTACGTTTTAAATTTAACTTCCAGGTTTCCATGCTCAGTGTTGTGTACCCATTCATATAGGCCTGTAACTATAACACCCTTGAATATTTGGCACTCCCTTGTTCATCCACAATGGTATTCTTATGCACAACAATGCATTGGAGACTTGCAGCTTTGAGACATAGCTATGAATCACAACATACTATAGCCTGCCAGCTAATCTAAATCAGGAACTTTCAAGTAAGAGCCAAATGTAAGAAACAAAAACTTTAAAGCAAAAACATGAAGATAAGCATTTGCTTTTGTAGCACTTGAAATATAAAAAGGGGATAGTAATTCTCATAGCATAAATACACACTCAATGCTTACCTCTCTGCAATAGCTGTGGGGTTTTTACCCTTCCTTCCACTTGCTTATATTAACTGTGTGCCAACTTAGAAAAGAGTGTTCAACTCCTTTGCTAGCTACTACACTTAGGGTAAACTGGAAGGGCAGGAATCATATTTTACAAATATAGCCACAGAAACACACCTCATAGCCCAGGAGAACGTTTTTTTGTTTCGTTGGTTTAAAGATGGGGTTGCAAAGGTGAAATCTTACCGGCATGTGCTCAAAGCAAAGAATACACTGGCCTTCCCTTCTACATCATTTTTCTTGTTTAATTGCTAGTTGCTGAAGTTGTGCGTTTAACTTCTTTTCCGGCTGGCTCTCCCACAGTGGGAGCCTTTTCAATCGTTTCCCTGGAATGGGGATTTCCTTAAAGGGATCAATACGGAGCAGCCGGGTTGGAAGGAAGAACCTCGGATCTAAACATCTGCAATAACCGCGAAGGAAACGCAAACGCAGCTGACTGCGTGCGATTCTTTTGCCGTCCCCAGCGCGCCTCCTCTCAGGACCCCTGCCCCTCTCTCCGAGCAGCCGGGGGATAGATTGTACCCAGGGGAGGTCGCAATCCGTTGTCAATGATGTTTCTCTCTGGCCGTCTGTGGCGGTCCTGGTAGATCGGGTCTCAGCCACAAACCCGGCGTTGTTATCCCCGCAGCCCTGATGGATTCCGCGGCTTCAAGCTCCCATCAATTATTGGCTCTTTTACTGGACACGATTAACATTAAGGGGGGGGGGGGAACTCCAGGCTCTTCTTCTCATTAGACCTGTGATCGCTTTCAAAGAACCTGTGAGCAGGTCCGTCCATGCTGGGGGCGGGAAGAGGAGCTGCGAGAGACCGGGTGAGGAGCTTATCCACGAAAGAAGTTAACTCTGGAGGTAAAACTTTGCTGTCCTAGGGAGGCGGGTGCGAAGCAGGCGGGGAGGAGGAAAGGCTCCAAAGGCTGCAGCGCCTCAGTAAGATACTGACAGGAGCGCGGGGCTCTAGCAACAGGCGGCGGCACAACCGGAGCAAAGAGGGGGCAGTAGGACGCGAGTGGCTGATCTGCTTTTGCTATTCAGGCCATTAGATCCAGTGTCCGTGAGTTCCCCACCCCCGGGATTCGGAGACAAACCCCAAAGCACGGGCTGGCTTCCCTGCCTCCGCAGCTGGGACGTTACCAGCGCCCCAGGGCCTCCCCCTGCCCTTCTCTCCCTGGCACAAGTTTACCTTAGGGTTGGTGATGAGTTGGTGCTCGTCCTGGTGCAGCAGCGCCCTGGAATTGGACTCGGAGTTGTTGACGTAGATCTGGAGGCAGGGATACAGCGAGGTGCCCTTGCAATCCGTGCCACACGTGAACGTGCATTCAAACATCTCCCCGATCTGTTGCACCGAGAGCACCGTGCAGTTGGCAGCTTTGCCTTGCAAATCTTGCAAAGCGGGGTTGAGCCAGCAGAAACCCAGGATGAAGAGCGACACGATGCCGGAGACGATCAGGAACAAGCCGAGCCGGATGCTTTTGTCTTCGGCTTCTGTGTACTCGTAAGACACCCTGATTTTCGCCATCTCCCGCTAGACCACAGGCAAGCGCTGCCCCAGCCTGGCAGCAAGAGCAGCAGAGGGTGTGAGAGGAGGAGGAGGAAGGGAGCGATCGGAGACAAACTCCCTCCACTCCAGCTGCCAAGCTCCCCTCAGAGGGGGTCCGGAGCTCCCCTGCTGAGGCGAGACGCCGCCGTGCAACTCTTCACTCCCCCCGCATGGTGCAAGGCGGAGGGTGCCAGTCACCACTGCAAGCCCCCTCCTCTTCCCCCCGAGCTAGAGGTGTTTCCCGGGCCTCTCGGCCTCTCTCTCCGCCAATGATCGGGGCTGGCTGGGAGCCTGACAACATCTGCCGGGGGCTAAGCCGCTTAGCGGGAGCGAGCTCGCTGCTCCCCCAGCAGCCCCTCATGCCTGCGAGACTCGCCTGCTCAGAACTGACCCCGCTGATCCGCGGCAGCCGGCTGATCCAGCCCCCGGGCGAGGCAATCTCCTCTCGGGACAGCTTGGCCCGGGATTATCTGCCCCCGGAGATGTGTTCCAGGAAGCGCCTGATTACTGCTCCGGATTAATGCCATCGAAAGGCACTCCTGGGCGGGGGCGAACGCCAGCCCCACCCGAGGGAGGGCCGCGGAGACGGCGGGATCAGCGCCGCACGTGTGTGGGTAACTCGCTGAACCCAGCCCTCCGCGAGGAGGGGCCGGTGGGGAGCAGCCTCAGCCGAGACACACTTTTCATTCAGCGCTTTGATCGGCGGCGATGCCGGGCTGGCTGGGAGCCCGGCCCCGCCCAGCCGCACGGGTGCCGAGCGCTGCCGCTGGAGCTGGACCCTGCTTCCAATCCAGCCCGCGCCTCGGCGCGTCCCCCGAGACCGAGCTGCGGGGCCTGGCCCCCCGAGCAGCAAGCGGCGCGTTCAGAGCACGGGCCCAGAAACCAGCACCCTCGAGCTCAATGGGGGGCTTCAATCCTACCTCGGCTTGGCCTTGTCAGGCAAGCGGGACTGCTGAGCCCGTGATTGACCCGAGCTGGGAGCAGCCCGCCCGCCCTGGGCCAGGTAATCAGCGTGGCTACAAGAATGTCTCCCCCGGGCGCCGGGAAGACACTAAACCTGGCGCCTAATCTCAGGGCAGCGCACAAGCGGCCAGCTACATAAACCGACCCCCGGCGGGGGGCTGAGAGCGCTTAGCTGATCGCTCCGAAGCACGTTGGGCGCCCGGCGGCCTTTGCACACGGTGCTTTGGAAAGAGGCTGAGGGCTGGCGGCACAGCCAGAAGCACAGGAGTAGGGTTTGGCACATAGCGTTTGCCCAGGAGAACAACCCCGACCCCTCCTCCACCTCGCTGGAAGAGCCTCTGGGTGGTGGCGAGGGTTGCCAACTTTGGCTGGGCGTATTCCTGGAGGTTTCATCACATGACATCATCTTTAATTAAAAAAATAATCTTTAATTCTTGAGGGGTTGCAACCCTAGTGGTGGCACTCCTTGCTGGGCAGAGGGACCATTAGACAGACCCACTCCTCCCCCCTCAGCGGTGTTCCTCTGCTGATTCAGCAGCAAAAGGACCTACCTGCTGTTGGGGGGGCGAAATACACACACACAGTTGTGGACATGCCCACTGCCCTTCACCTTACCTACACTCAACATGGAGATGGGGGAAGATCAGAGCTGCTAAGCTGTGGGTTTTTTTTTTTTCCTTTCTTTCTTTTCCCCCCCTCACACACAGCCACATGGGCATTGGTTTGATTTTCTAACAGCTCAAACTCAGCTTCAAAAATTAAAATGTTTTACAGGGCTGTGCTCAGAACATAACAGCAGGAATGATAGAACGACGATTTAGACAATTTTTGAAAGTCTAAGGTCACCTTCTGTCACCCACAGCAACTCCACTGCAGAGCAGATTGCCTGATGTAACTGGTAGAAGTAGCAGTTACAGTTTTCAAGTAATCAGGCTTCAGCTTTCCTCCAATTTGTGAGATTAATTATGTCCTTTGCATTAGAAAGGGGTCATAAAAGCAAAGTCTTATTCAATTAAGTTAAAAAAAAAAGATCCTGCTGAGTCAATGTGAAGTCAGCAGGAGAAACATTTCTATTTGCAAATCTGTTCTAGTCCAGCATGTACTCCACAGGAAAACCTAGCAACCAGAGTTAAACATAGGTTGTACCCTGCCAAAAAAATGTGGCAGTCCAGAAGCCTGGTAAGTCAAGGACAACCATGAAATAAATTCATTGGCAGGAAGGCCCACAAACAAAGACTGGGAAAAACCAGGTCCTGCTAAAGAAAGTACTGCTACAGAAAATTGTAGCAACCGCGTGCATTTGAGTGGCTATAAGCAGAAGTGGAATTAAAAAAGCATTTTATTTTTGCATAATACTGCAGCAAAACAGCAAACATTTATCTTCTAGACACCATTCTCGGTGTCAAGTTGTCTGGTGTTGCAAACAACCGTGAGTGACAACCTCAGGGCAAACTGCCAAGAAACAGGGCAGAGACCACAAACTGGTGGTGTGTTCTATATTTAGATTTCTCTAACCTAACCAAGTATCAAGTGTGAACTCCTCAAGCACTACAACCGCTTTATCCTTGCCCCCCAGACAAGCCTGCCTTTGTGATAGACCAGGGGTCGGCAACCTTTCAGAAGTGATGTGCCGAGTCTTCATTTATTCACTCTAATTTAAGGTTTCATGTGCCAGTAATACATTTTAATGTTTTTAGAAGGTCTCTTTCTATAAGTCTATAATACACAACAATAGTTTAGTTATATGTAAAGTAAGTAAGGTTTTTAAAATGCTTAAGAAGCTTCATTTAAAATTAAATTAAAATGCAGAGCCCCCTGGACCAGTGGCCAGGACCCGGGCAGTGTGAGTGCCACTGAAAATCAGCTCGCGTGCTGCCTTCGGCACGTGTGCCATAGGTTGCCTACCTCTGTGATAGACGATCCTTCCTTACACCAAACATCACAACAATATTCAGTTTACTCCCAGTCCCAAAGGACCAGTCACTTACCCCAGGTCAAGTGCACCCTGATCTCACCAATGTTTGTAATCAATCCTATAATTAACTAAAGTTTTATTAACTAGGAAAAATTGGAGTTATTTACAAGATTAAAGCAGATAACCATACACACCAATGAGTTACAGTCTTAGGTTTCAAAATGTAATAGAAGCAGCTGTAATGTTCAAGGTCTATATGACCTTTAGGGCTAACCATGCTAAACAGCTGGGGATCCCTTGCTTATGCTTAGAAGTCTTGCCCTCTTCCTGAAATCCAAGCAGCATAGGGATAATTTCTTCTTGACAGGGATTTTTATTCCCTTTCCCCAGGTCAAACTGTGATAGGACCAGGGTTTGTGTACATCCCCTCTTCATGGGTGTGCGGGGAGCAATAAGCAAAGTCCTTTGTCCACTGATTTTCCACACTGGTTCATCTAGTGTCTATAGAGCTTCTTTTGTTGAGCAGGAAACGACCCCTCCTGTGATAAACTAGTATTTCACACTTGGTATTACTTCTCTCCTGACTGTGGGGGATAGCAAACACTTTTATAGTTACAGAGCAAAACATTTAAATATTACCTTATAACAGGGCCGGCTTTAGGCCGATTCAACCAATTCCCCTGAATCAGGCCCTGCCCCTAAGAGGGCCCCGTGCCCAAGCCCCCGTACGGCGTACCGGCAAGAGCCAGTGTGCTGTACCAGGGTGGCCTGGCTTCCCCAGGGGGCAATTTAAGGGGCCTGGGGCTCCCAGCAGGGGCTGGAGCCCCAGGCCCTTTAAATTGCCACCAGAGCTCCACTGCTGGAGCCCTGGGGTAGGGCTGTGGGGCTCAGGGGGCTATTTAAAAATTCCAGGGCTCCCATTGCTTCTACCTGCCTCTGCCACCCTGGTCCTTTAAATAGCCGCCGGAGCCCTGCCGCTTCCCCAGGGCTCCCTCGGTTATTTAAAGGGCCGGGGCGGTAGAAGCAGGGGAGCTCCGGGCCCTTTAAATAGCCCTCAGAGCCCTGGGGTAGCGGGGGGCTCCGGGGGCTATTTAAAGGGCCGGGGCTCCAGCTGCCTCTGCCGCCTTGGTCCTTTAAATAGCCACTGGAGCCCCGCTGCTTCCCCAGGGCTCCGGTGGCTATTTAAAGGGCTGGTGCGGTAGAAGCAGGGGAGCCCCGGTCCCTTTAAATAGCCCCCGAGCCCTGGGGGGCTGCTGCTGCTACCCCGGTGGGGGAGGGAGGAGGAGGCACTTACCGTACAGGGTGGGCTGTACCCCCTGTACCCGCACCCCCTGCCCACAGCCAGCCCCTGCTGCAGCCCCTGCCAGCACCAGCCCCGCACCCCCTGCCCTGCCCGCACCAGCCCGTCTCCAGCCAGCCCCGCACCCCCTTCCCTGCCTGTAGCAGCCCCGCACCCCCTGCCCTGAAGCCAACCCCTGCCGCACCCCCCTCCCTGAAGCCACCCAATCCCGCACTCCTCTGGCTCCAGCCCTGCCAACCCATGCCGTACCCCCCTGCGGCCCTGCCTGAAGCCAGCCAGTCCACCCCACACACCCGTCTCCAGCCAGCCCCGCACCCCTTGCCCTGCCTGCAGCCAGACCCTACCTCCAGTCAGCCCCTGCCCTGCCTCCAGCCAGCCCCATGTCCACTGGTGCCCTGCAGTTCCCAGGGCAGTAACCCTGCACACCTGCTTCAATGAGGGGGTCAGGGAGCAGCTGGGACCCACACATGTGCACACCGGCACACCCCCAGGGAGTGGCGGGGACCCACACATGTGAAACCGAGCTCATTTCTAGTTCAGGCCCATCTTTTTAAAAAAGAACTTTAGGTAGGATTAACATACATCCGTATTTTCCTGGACATGTCAGGCTTTTTGGTTCTTAAATTGCCATCAGGGAGGAATTTTTAAAATTTAAAAATACAGACGTATGGTAACCCTATTGGTACAAAAAATACGTACTGTGGCATATCCCTTAAATCAGAACTTTTTATAGGGAACCGGTTGCTAAGACAAGAAAGGCTTTTTTTTACGTTTGGTTTTTTTTAGTCATCCCTGCTGGGGCCCTGCCAAAAATGTTCGAATTGGGCCCCACACTTCCTAAAGCCGGCCCTGCCTTATAACATGGTCTACAGATATTATAAGTGAGATTAATGCATGCAGCAATTCATCAAACATTTCATAAAGTCTAAATACACATATATAAATCTAATACCTATTTTATCAATGCTAACACACAGTTGAGCCAGATGGTTTCCAGCTATGCCTTTATCAGCATTAAGTGAGGCCTATGGACCTTGGCATGAGCTGGCACCTGGTCTGCCAGTGTCAAACTTTGCTCCTTCCTTGTGCAGTATCTTAAGTAACTGCTTGGTAAAAAGTTCTGGGTGGTTATGGGTGCATGCAGACCAGCAAAAAGAGTAGTTATGGGGTACATATGCAAATTTAATTCTAAGTGCAGTCAGATCTAGTGTTTCTGATTAATGTAGCCTGCCCCAGATGGGTCCAACCCCACTGAAGATCCAGTTGTTAAATACAGCCTGCGAATAGAGTCAGTAGGCATCCAGGGTAGCAAGTTCATTACCCTGTCTCACTGGCCACTGCTTGTTCATGGTATTCGCTTTCAACCCCATACAGTTTATTGCAGTAGTTGATCCTGGAAATGACAATTATGTGGACTACTGTGGCCAGGTCCATAGCAGAAAAAGGGCAGTCTCATGCCTGGCTGCAGCTATTGAAAGGCGCTTCTAGTTACTGGTGCCAGTAAGGAGTCCTTTGGGACCCCCAAGACTCCATCCACACTGGTGCTCAGAGGACAGACACCTTTGAAGAAGGGTAATGTTATGATTAGGGCCAGTACTTGAAAACACTTTCCTCTTTCCACTCTCACTTCCTATGTCTTCCCTGGATTTAACTAATATGGGTTTTACTGTTACTCAGGCACTGGCAGTGGTGAGTAACGGGGCCGTGCCTGATGTGAAGTTACATCATCAGTACCAGCAATATGCAGAAGTACATACAAGCTTCTTCTACGGGATTAAATATAGATGTTGAATAGGAAGAACAGGGGTGATTACTGCAGGACACTAGGAGTGGATGCTCTTGAGGTGAGGAAGTAGCAGTCATCACAAACCTCTATGGTATGTGTGTCCCTAGGCACATCTGTATTCACACCCTACACACTGCTACAATAGTATCTGTACAAAATATGCCTTGTGAGGTGACATATGAAAGCTAATGCCATGCTAGTTATTAATATAATTGTAAAATGCATGTGTTAACATAATATGTGAAGGTTATGAATTCCCTTGGTATGATCAGTGGGGCCACTAGATGATAAAGGTGCTAAAGGAGACACAAGGAAGACAAGCCCCTTGGAAAGAAGCTAAATTAATTCTTTGCATTGGTCTTCACTGCAGAGAATGTGAGGGAGATTCCCACGCCTTTTTAGGTGACAAATCTGAAGAAATGTCCCAAATTGAGATGTCAGTAGAGGAGGTTTTGGAACAAACTGATCAATTAAACAGTAATAAGTCCCCAGGACCAGATGGTAGTCACCATCAAGAGTTCTGAAGGAACTCAAATATGAAATTGCAGAACTTCTAACAGCAGCATGTAACCTATCACTTAAATCAACCTCTGTAGCAGATGACTAGAGGGTAGCTAAATTAGTGCCAATTTAAAAAAAGGTGATCCTGGCAATTACAAGTCAGTAAGCCTAACTTCAGTACCAGGTAAATTGGTTGAAACTATAGTAAAAATAGATCAGACACGTAGATGAACATGATATGTTGGGGAAGAGTCAACACGGCTTTTGTAAAGGAAGATCATGCCAAACTAGTCTAGTAGAATTCTTTGAGGATGTCAACAAGCATGTGGACAAGGGTGATCCAGTGGATACAGTGTACCTGAACTTTCAAGAAGCCTTTGACAAGTCCCACACCAAAGGCTCTTAAGCAAAGTAAGCAGTCTTGGGATAAGAGAGAAGGTCCTCTCATGGATCAATAACTGGCTAAAAGATAGAGAAAAAAGGGTACAAATAAATGGTCAGTTTTTGTGGAGAGATGTAAATAGTAGGGTCCCCCAAGGATCTGTACTGGGACCAGTGCTGTTCAACATACTCATAAATGATCTGGAAAGGGGGGTTAACAGTGAGGTAGCAACATTGGAAGATACGAAATTACTCAAGATAGTTAAGTTCAAAGCTGACTGCAAAGAGTTACAAAGGGTTCCCAGAAAAATGGTTGACTGGGCAACAAAACGGCAGATGAAATTCCAGGTTGATGAGTGCAAAGTAATGCAGTTTGGAAAAAATATTTCTAACTATGCGTACAAAATAATAGGTTCTAATTTAGCTGTTACCCCTCAAGAAAGAGATCTTGGAGTCATTGTGGATAGTTCCCTGAAAGCAGCTGCACAATGTGCAGCAGCAGTCAAAAAAAGCTAACAATGTTAGGAACCATTAGGAAAGGGATCGATAAGATAGAAAACATCATAATGCCACTGTATGAATCCATGGTACACCCACAGCTAGAATACTACATGCAGTTCTTCTTGCCCCATCTCAAAAAAGATGTATTAGAATTGGAAAAGGTACAGAGAAGGGCAAGAAAAATAATTAGGGTTATAGAACAAATGCCATATGAGGGGAGATTAAAAAGACTGGGATTGTTCATCTTATAAAAGAGACCACTGGGTCGGGGGAGGGATACAATAAAAGTCTATAAAATCATGAATGGTGTGGAGAAAGTGAATAGGAAAGTGTTATTTATCCCTTCATGTAACCCAAGAACCAGGCTCACCTGATGAAATTAATAGGTAGCAGGTTTAAAACTAACCAAAGGAAGCACTTTTTCACACAACACACAGTCTATCTGTGGAATTTGTTACCAGAAGATGTGATGGCCAAAAGTAGAACTGGGTTAAAAAAAGAATTAGATAAACTCATGGAGGATAGGTCCATCTACTACCAAAGATGGTCAGGGATGCAACCCCATGATCTGGGTGTCCCTAAACTTCTGACTGCCCGAAGCTGGGACTGGATGCCAGGAGAGGATTACTCTATAATTGCCCTGTTCTGTTCATTCCCGAAGCATCTAGCACCAGCCAATGTCAGAAGACAGGATACTGGGCTAGATGGACTATTGGTCTGATCCAGTATAGCCATTCTTATATTACAAAAACATGGCTAAGACAGCCTAGCCTGGGTAAAGGTGATAAACAGGTCTACCCTAGACAAAAGAATGTGACTTTACCTCAATTTACATATTAACAGTAAACAAAACCATTGAGCTGAACTGGCAGGGGCTCTCATGATCCTGAACTTGAGAGACAGAATTAACATGGCTTCTGTACCCCAAAGAGACATAGGAGACTGAATCCCCAGGAGGTCTTCCTGACTTGTAAAACAAAGACATTCCTTTGGGGATATAAGGAACCAAGAGAGACTCCATCTTTATCTTTCCCCTCAGGAGACAAAGAAACCAAGCAATTTGATCTCTGTGATGCATCCTGGCCAATGAAAAGCAGGAAAGGAGACTAGGGGGTGAGAAAAACCTGCTTGAATAGACTGCATCTTGCTAGGTTAAGTTGTAGTCTTTTAGATGTGTGTTTTCACTTTTATTTGGTTGTAACCCTCTCAACCTTTATCTCTTTTGCATGGTATCATTTAATCCATCTTTTAAAATTAATAAACTTGTTTTACTTTTGCTATTAACCAGCTCAGTACTGTGTTTAAAGGGTTGTGTGTATTTACCTCAGTTAAATTAATAAACTGATCTATTGACTTCATCAGAGCAGCAAACTGAATATCTTCTGTGAATGCACAGTGGTAGTCTGTGTATTGCAGAGAAAAATCTGAGCGTGGGGCTGGAGTTCACTGATTGTTACTTGCTAGGCAAAGGTTTGTGCTGAGAGAGCCTTGAGGAGTTTGCTGGGGAGGTGGACAGACTGGGTGGTAAGGAGCTGATACACTCTAGTCTTCGACAAATCTCTCACTTGCTGCGGTACAGAGGCAATACAGTGGTTCACAGCTCTGGGTATCCCCTTGAGCAGGTTACAATATGAGACTAACAATCAGGGCCAGCGCAGTGTGATTCTTTCTACCCTGCCAAATCACCAAGTCAACCATGAAGTGTACAGTCCTGATCAGCACCATCTCAGTGCTGTATCTGATCTGAAATCCAATTCAAGGGTCTATGTTGTTGACAGATCAGCTGTTTGAAATGTGGTCTTCAAGAGCATTTCAATCACTTATGCAGAATATGGAAGAGTAGATGGTGATAAATGACAATTATTTTCATACAAACTCCAGATTTTTTGAGGGGGGATTGCACATTTATAGACTGCCCCCCCCCCCAACATAAGTATTGAGCTCTTTGCAAAAGGCATTGGGTGTTTTCAGAGACCTATTGAATAGCTCACTGACAAATTTACATTGACCAAGCATTGCCTAAAGATACAGCTGTGAAAGAGCATGCTCAATTGTCTCCTACCTCACCTGTTCTGATTCCATAGCCTTTAGTGTAGGCACTGATATACAAACAGAGCAGGAGTAATTCCAGAGCAGAAGCTGAGCTTGCAGTTCTTCAGGTGACACGTACATTGGACAAAATACAGAAGTAATCAGAATAAATATGGAATAGCAGTGTCACTTTTCACTGTCACTTCTCTCATATGTCAAACCTTTACAAATAAGTTGATCCATAAGTTCTTCAAATGTTATATTCAGCAATATTTGGCACAAAGGCTATCAAGAATCTACTTTTGTGATATGAATATAAATGCTATTGAATATTATCCACAGTTGCACCACTGCACTCTTTATCCGGAGGTTAGCTCCTGTATATCACATACATGTTTATAATCAAATATTTTTCAGGAAAATTACTCCAATCTTAGGTGTGTGGCTTGCTGTCTTTAGTTCTTCATACTATCTGCTGCCATCTATTTTTATATTTCTAATATACTCCTCATTTTGGCTGGTTTTTATCATTATCTGTCCCCCACAATCATTCTGCACTGCTAGCATTTTTGGGGATGGTGCTCTCTTGTGAACCACATTGCTGCTCTTTGTGCGCAGGCGTATATAAATAAAATACTAAAACTTCTTACAATGATTCTAAACCCTATGTGATCTGCATCCAGCCCTCTGGTCCCTAACAACTCATAGGTTTATTACCTGTCATGTCTACCTTCCAAAAGGACAGCTCCCATGCTGACAAATTCTTTGTTCCTCAGCCTCCTGATTACCTCATTACATTGTGTTGTTCTTATATGAAAGCATGACTAACCCTCCCGCTATTAGTCTTCCCCTTTCAAACAATTAGCAATAGGAGCCTTCTAACATTTGGTATTCAATTTTGTACCCTCCCCTACTCCCTTCCAGTATCAATACCCATCCATGTGTTCTGTACTCAGTCGTTATAAGACAAGGGGTCTTTGCATGTAAGGGGGACATTAACTTTCTGAGATTCATCATCCTTTTCATTATACCAAAACTGCATACATTCCTCAGTTCATCCACCTGCTAAACAAAACTAACTTACACACATTTAATCAATTCTTCATCTTGAAGCCTTTTTTCTTACATATATCACCATTAAATTGGTTAACCTGCTGCTAAAAGAACACTATTTCTTGTCTTGTAAGTACTACAAAACCACTTAAAGATAACTTTAGCTCACTGAACAAATGTGCCTTCAGAAGGTGGTGAAATGAGAATGGAGTATAATGCTGAACACTTACCAGGCCCTTTACCTTTACAAAGGGCTCTACAAATATTTACATTCCATACATTTTATTTGGGTCAGAAGAAGTTACATATACAATCATTAATGCTCCAATCATAGGATTTGTGATTGGCTAGAGCTCTGCACCTTCAATGGGGCTTTGCGTGGGCAGGCCCCAGCACCTCTGCAGTCCCTCTGAAGGGCTGAAGATGCACCTGTACAGATTGTGATTGCAGGACAGTTGCCTGAGTGGTAGTACAGGTAATCTTGTCCAATTGGTCCAAATCAAACCAGTGTTGAAGGTTAACATTTATACAGCACTTTGAAAATAGATAGGTAAATATTAATAAAGTTCCACTAGTCATAAGTAGATTAAAATGTTCAACAAAGAAAGGTAAACATTAACTATGAAATGTATATCTAATTTGTGCAGGTTTTTAATCCTTTCAGATGTCTAACTATATTATAATTTTTTTACTTTTGGTACTGGAAAGACAGCTGGAAATGCCCAGTGAATGTGTTAATTCAAATATGCCTCAAGCTGTTTGCATTTATTAAGAGTATTAAGGAGAGGCCAATAGACATGTTTTCAAAAATTGGAGGAACTGAAGATTTCCAATTGATAATCTACTGATATGGCCATGTATGTTGACAATTGGAAAATCTCACATAGCATTAACTACTCACCAGTTTCAGATACATTTTGTCTTTTTAATTTGTGAACAGACTGCATTTTACAGACAAATCTTCATATGAAAAGTAGAGTGCACTTTTCTGGCATCTGAAGACTGTTTGAGACAATCTACAACTATGGGCAACTGGGTAGAATGAGCTCTGTTAAGCAACCTGTTTTTCTTTGTGTGGTTTCCTGTAATTCTCTGTAGTAGCAGCAGCGACGGTTCCTGTAATATTTGTCAAAGTGTATGTGTTTAGTGTAGCCCTCTTACTTCAGTTGTATTTCTATACAATGGCCAATACAATCTTTTGTATAAGCCAAACTGAAATGGGCATCTTACTTATGTAGACAGTTATTGATTGGTTCATCTGAGAAACTGAACTTTGACTATAGGGGAGGCAAATCACAGATAGATGGGTATGAAGGTAAATGGCAAAGAAAAGGTCTTTGTCTTCATCCAAAGCAGTGCCACAGAAAAAACTGGTCCTCTACGTGTACTCTTTTTTAGAATGTCCCCTCTCATGCTTTAGGATATAATTTCATTAACAAGTGTCTTTGGTGTTTAAGTCAAAGCTTGAATATGAAAATAGTAAATATTGTTTAATCTTTTATAGAGGCTTTTATAGACAGTGCCTGGACTAATAATTTATAAAAGTATTTCTGCAATATTAGTTTGACTGAACTCTTGCCATATTTCTTGAAATCTTTCAATACAATTTTTAGGAGCATGTAGATAAGCTTAGTGAAGCAAGGCTATTGAGAATGCAATGCTTATGATACCATAAGCAGTTTGTTTATTTGTAAACATGAGATGTATAGATTTCATCCCATACCTTTGAAAAAAGTGACCATCAGGGCTCAGGAACAAAAGGAGGCATCACTTTTCCCTTCTTCTCACAAACATGTCAACACAAGTGCCCAACTTTTCATTAGCTCTTGATCAGCAACAAAGCACAGGCATATGAAAGAAGCAGACGCAGCATATAATATGACAGTTGCTAGTTTGCTTGTACAGTGGACAGTGCAGACTTTTTAACAGCTGTATACAATAAAAATTGTTGAAATGCTCTTCGACATCTTCACAGATAAAACATGGTATGTCTATGTAAAATAAAATAGGAAACTTGGGCAAATAAAAATCTAACATGTTCAAGTTGAAATGTTTTATTTATCCAACTTGTAGTACTATATTTTAAAGTCAGTTTACTTCATAACATTCAAGAAAAATGTGTCAGCTAAATCTAACTTTACTTAAAAAAGCTGAAAAGTAACTCCAATAGTAGACTGTTTTTAAAGGGCAAATTAAATCTACTGAGGTTATTCAAACCACAATTTAAAAATTAATCTGTAAAATTTAACTTCATTATTATTCAAATGCCTAGATGTAAACTCTTTTGATGCCCCCAAAATGCTGAGGGAGGGAAACAGATAGGGTGAGAATTTGGGGGATTGGCTATGTGAAGAGTCTCAAGTGAGAATCCCGGAGAAAAAAGTTACAGTACAGTAGCCTGAACCCAACTCAAACTCCTATTACCATAATTCTGAGAGTATCCTCTAAGAAAAATGTGGGGGGAAGCATGGTATCCAAAGAATAAGCTTATTCTGAAATGTTTAACTATTTTAACCTATGCAATTTTAATATATTTAGTTATTTTTAATACAAAACTATGCAGCTCATTCATTAATTAGCATCACAATTCCCCTTCTTGAATAAGGTAGACTGCCAATGAAGTCTGCATTCAGTTTCAGTCAGTGTAAATACACATTCCTGTGGAAGTAGTTTTAATTAAAGTTACTGGGAGATTACTAAAAAGTAAATTTAAA
Source organism: Emys orbicularis (assembly GCF_028017835.1). Taxonomy (NCBI): domain Eukaryota; kingdom Metazoa; phylum Chordata; order Testudines; family Emydidae; genus Emys; species Emys orbicularis. The sequence goes on along the minus strand of NC_088683.1, from coordinate 69,902,901 downwards.
ATGTGTCCAGTATAGTTTAATATATTTAAAACAATTTTATTTAGAAACTGACTAACTTGTTTGAATCGTTGAGTCATTACCAACTAGATATCAATGCCAGGATCTAGTTGTCTGCTAAACAGACTTACAGAGACAAAAGTATTGAAGATTTCCAGAGTTACTTTCAGCATTGCCCCCGGGTCAGTACAAAAAAAATTATAATTCAAAGTTAGTGGCTCTTGTTACTGAAATGCAGCACATTTTAGAACTTCAGTTCAATACGAACTACAGTATATGCAGCAAAGAGCCCTGTGGCACCTTATAGACTAACAGATGTATTGGAGCATGAGCTTTCGTGGGTGAATACCCACTTCATCGGATGCATGTCATGCATCCGACGAAGTGGGTATTCACCCACGAAAGCTCATGCTCCAATACATCTGTTAGTCTATAAGGTGCCACTGGGCTCTTTGCTGCTTTTACAGATCCAGACTAACACGGCTACCCCTCTGATACATAACTACAGTATATGACTCTTAGCTTATTTTAAACAAAATCGTCTGAAAATTGAGAGTCAATAGTTTCTTTGAAATAAGATTATCTACTGTAAAACTATAAAAATTCAAATCAATTGCACTGATCTAAAGATACAACATTGCACATAATGTATGGCAAAATAGCAGCAGGACTACAAGTTCCTGTGCTGGATAACACTGTGTCAATCAGCAATCTGTCAGTCACTAATACTAAAATACATAGGGCAGACAGCTTTGGTATCTAAGCCAAAATATTGTACATGAATAACCGTATACATGTGAGTAACCTCACAGGTTCAGTGGAACTACATGGGTGTTCAATAAGACTCAAGTGCATGAAGTTACTCACATATGTAAATATTTGCAGCATCAGGACCCATCGCTGTAATAAAACTCAGACAGGGAACTGAATGCTAAGATTGCTTGTTTTTATACTCAGTTTTGGAAAAGGCCCAGTGGTTTGAGATAAGGCAGGAATAGTTGTCTAACTGAATAGTCCCTTCAGTACTATTTTTAGACAAATGTGTAGTGTCCATTTAATTTTTTTTCTCAACAGAGAAGTGATTATCCAAATAAACTGGAATAATTCTGCATCTGTTTCAATGCTTCAGTGAAGAGGGCTTTATAACAAGCATTAACAAAACCACAACTCTAGAAATGACAGAACAAGGAGCAATGGTCTCAAGTTGCAGTGGGGGAGGTTTAGGTTGGATATTAGGAAAAACTTTTTCACTAGGAGGGTGGTGAAGCACTGGAATGGGTTACCTAGGGAAGTGGTGGAATCTCCTTCCTTAGAGGTTTTTAAGGTCAGGCTTGATAATGATTGGGGATGATTTAGTTGGGGACTGGTCCTGCTTTGAGCAGGGGGTTGGAATAGATGACCTCCTGAGGTCTGTTCCAACCCTAATATTCTATGATTCTATGAAATGTCTTTGAAACACTTCAAAGATCTAAATATTTCCAACTGTTTTGAGAAAGCCAGTTTTATATTGCTACTCAAAACTTATCTTGCACACGGTCCACAGAGGACTACATGTAATTACAGAAAAAGACTTAAATGAAAATAGTTGAAGATAGTAATCTTTTTACTCCAAGAATAATAATGTTATAGTGAATATAAAATCCCCTTCAACGTTTTTTGTGCATTAGCTGCCACTGGATATACAACAAGCCAGAGTGTTGTAGCATAGGGTATGCCTACCCTGCAACCTAAGGCCCGGGTTAGAACTCAAGTTAGCAGACCCTGGGTTTGTTAACCTAGGGTTTGAGCATCTACACTCATTTGTAACCTCAGGTTAGGAATTCATAAACCATTGATCCCAACCTGGGGCTTCAGCATCTACACCACACTATGCTGGGCCCTCCCAAAATGTGGCTGCTTTAGCCTTTGTTCATGGTGCAGGGTGGGAAAACTTGACTGTCTACCAAAACTTGACTGCCAGAGAACAAAGAAAGTTGGCCAGTGGGATACTTTTGGCAGACTCCCAGAGCATGAGTCCAGTGGGGCTGCATCTATACTGCAAAGCAATTGGAGCTTGAATCCTGGGTCCCGGCTTGACTCAGGCTTGGATCCTCCACCCACCCTGGGAGCCTGGGTTAGTGTGATGTGTGTGTCGACAGAAGAGGGGTTAGGTTGAGCCTGAGTTCAAATCCTGGACTTACACTGGAGTGTAGACATACCCGCAGGATAGGTCTACAGCGTAATAAAATATCCTCAGTACCAAGTCTTAGAGCCTGGGGCAGCTGACTCAGGCTGTGGGGCTAAAAATTGTAGGATAGATGTTCAGGCTGGAGCCTGGGCTTTGAGAACCACCCCTCTCGCGGGGTCTCAGAGCGTGGGCTCCAGCCCAGGCAGAAAACGTCTACACTGCAATTGTATAGCCCCGTAGCCTGAACCCCGTGAGCCCAAGTCAGCTAACCCGGGCCAGCCATGGCTGTGCCACGGGTCTTTTATTGAAATGTAGATATAACCATAGTATCCCAAGTCAATTCAGTCACCAAAAATGTTTTCAGTAAGTTTTTTCTGAAGTGTTCTGCTTTTTATTAAGGAGCCCTGTAACTGTTCCTGGAGTACTTCAAGTTTTATATCTTTTGTTTTGTATTCAAAGCTCCTTCTCCTACTTTGGCACAACATGATACAAAACTAAAATAACTGAGGAGTTACAAATCTCTGTATCCCCTTTTTTAATCACCAAGAAGCAGGATAAATGAGCCAAATCATTTATTCCCTTGGAAAGGATAAGTCATCAGCTCCTGCACTGACACTTGTGCATTGTATCTGATATTAATTTTAAGCACATCAAGCTTCTGAATTAGTGTAACTGAATGCAAAGTCTTTACAAAGGTCACCGTTTGGAAGATGCGGTTACATTCCCAATTCCAGATTAATGATTGATTTTAAAATGTCATCACATACTTTGCAGCATGTAAGATTTTGTTTTGTTTTGTTAATTTCAATAACTGTCTTGCTCCTTACTCTACCTTTGTTCATTTCACCAAGACTGATATTGTGCAGGAAAAAATATATTAGACCACAAATAATCACATCTAAATTAAAGTTATATGTATTCTTATGATACTTTTTAAAACCTAAATCTTGAAGTCCAAGCAGGCCTTTTAAAATTAGAAATATTTACCATGAGTCAGCATTAAACTGTTGTGATTTTTTTCAATACATCATTCCTCAGTTTATAGTTTTTGTTTCTTAATAGTTAAATGTTTGATTCTTTTCTGAGCTAGGGAAAAATCATAGGCAACTTTTTTTCATCAGTGTTTATAACCATTTAAATTATGACCATCACTTTCCTTTCAGATTGAGAAAGTTGTTTGCTTTAAATAATAAAAAGATGATATATAAGTAGTTTTATATTTTTATGTCTCTCTTATCCCAAAATACATATAAAAATGTAGAATTTAAAGTTGCTATACACCTGATACAGAAACACAGCAATGTCATTATTGGTCAATTTCCAAACATTATATGATAAATGCCAACAAACTGTTTTGTACTACATAGAAAAATAGGTTAAAAACTAAAATTAAAAAAAAAAAAAAAAAAAAAAATCAAAGATTCACTGACATTGTTTTGCTGTCTTTTCTTGCTTTGGTAACCGCAGGTTTTTTTTAAAAACATAGTTTGCATCATCAGATGTAATATAGTCCACAAGTTGTTGAATGTAAAATAGCTGTCACATTAAAATAAGGGACACACACTACCCAGTTTTTTTTTTTTTTTTCCTTTAGTCTAGAGAACAGTTACAGTACTTTCCAGAAATGGTGTATTCAGGTTTTGTTTATTGAGGTCTGAGCCTCAGGAAGTCATATGCATCAAATGAAACATACTTCTCTGTTTGAAGTGGTAAAATATCAGCTTGGAAGTAAAGCTGTGACGAGTTAGGATATTTTAATTCTAAACCAACAAACCCATCACAAAAAGAAAAGTATTTTAATACAAGCTTTTCTATCATTTCAAATGTTACCCAACCCCATTTGCAAAAAAATAATTTTCTATTTTGTATTAGTTTGTTTAATGTGAAAACAAGATTGACCATAATTTTTGGCCTACTGAGGAAAGGTATATAATCTCTTAAATTATTTATCAGCAGCTAAAAGACTCTTCAATGTAAGTGTCTTAACCACTGTACAGCTTGATATTTTTAATACTTCAACAGTTATTTTCATTTTTCATTGTTGAAGAAATGATTTCACAATCTCAAATCAAAGTCAACACTGCAGTGAGGAGAGCTTTTCTACTTTATTACAAAGAGAAGAAGCCTTTATGTGGTCAGAAAATACAAGATTGATTTTTTTTTTTCTCTTCCTATGAAACGCTGCTGTTCAAACAGCCAGAGTGAATTGTCTCAGTTCACTTCTTTAAGTCCCATCACATTCACTTGGGTATGGATGTCCTTGGCTGCTGAAAATCTGGCCCTTTAGTGCACAGGGCGACAAAGCAGTCCCCTGACCAGCAGTTCCAGAATGTCCCGTTTTCATATATTGCATCCATGCACACCTCCTAAAAATGAGGTACAGCAGGGCAAACATTTTCCAAAATAGATGTCATATATATAATATATACACATTCGTACATACATACCTTTATTCATGTGATGTCCAAAAATTTAAAAAAAATGTACACATTTATTACAAAATTGTAACAAAGACTGGACAGTGTTTTGCTCATTCTGGAAAGATGAAGCTCAGTAATACACAACCCTGGAAACTAACCAGAGGTTGTGGCAATATCTTTCTTCTAAACAGTCAGATATTCTTGCATTAAGCTTGGCGAAAACTGCCTTTCAAAAACATAAGGGGAAGTAAAATGAAGGAAGCAGACCTTGCTCATCTTTCCAAATGAAATACGAGAAGGATCTTCACATAAAAATGCACAAACATTTTTTATTACCAATAGTGCTACAATGAACAATGCAAATTGTCTAATTTTGTCTTTGCCTTTTTTTTTTTTTATACACATTTTGGAAACTAAGTGGTAAATTTTTGACAGTGTATTCGCTTGTCTTTAGACCCAAGCTTGTCTGCTGGCAAAAAATAAAATAAAATAAACAAAAACAAATTCAGACCCTGCTCAAACTAAAGAAAAACAAATTACAAATTTAGTTGTTGGGCAGCACATAATTAGTAAGGCAGGACCTCAAATGGTGACCCTTTGCATGAGCCAATTGCCAGATCCTCAAGGAATTAAAACCAGGATGCCTGAGCCACATCAGTTCTGCAGTTATGTTGAGTATTGTGCTGAGACAGCCATACCCCAAGAAAAGGGAAGTCTTTAGAAGGCTTGCTGAGCAGGGTTGTAGTTGAAGGTTGATGGCAGATGAGGCCTTTCTTCTAATTTGTCATATTCCAGATGGAACTCCTACAATTAAACAAAAAGGATTATTTAATTGTTGATATTTCCCTTGCATATGCAAATGTCTGTATCCATGATGAGCAACTTCTTCTCTTTAAATAAAATGATGCTTTTAGAAATAGCTTGATTTAACTCTTATTATATAAATGAGGCAAAAAATACATTTTTTGTGACCATAGTTCGTTATTTAAAAAAAAAAATCAATATAATATAGTGCAGTGTCTGCAATAGCACAGTCTTACCCATTTTTTAAATGGTAAGTTAGCTTCAGAAACCTAGTTGTGAGCACTTGAAACTATTAAACATACAGACAAGACACAAATGTGCAGGTAAGTCAACTAAACTTTTAGTAAATCTATTTTTCAGCAATTCAAAAGATCTTTCCTAAGATTTACTTTAGATGCCACAACGCTGAGTTCTGAGGTATTTTGTGGCATATCACCATGCCAACTGTTGGTGGAACGCAAATTAGTCAGAAATACCATTAGGCCAGGTTTCTTCTTCATTATATGAAATGTAAGAAGAATAAACCACCATGTAAGGAGATTTAAATCGACTTAAGAATCACAGATGTAACAAAGCAGTCCACTACCGTTTATACCTGGGTGAAGTGTTAAACTTCAGGTGTATCCATCCTTCCTTTAGGTTTGCTGAGCCATATATAGAAGCTCTTTACTACTACACTACACTTCAGTAGTGGCTTTCTTCTAAAGACCTCAAAGCACTTTATAAACCATTATACTGAATATTAATAATGCTCAGCCAGTGTATGAGGCTCTTACAGCTACTAATTCATAAATGCAGTTTCTTTCTCATTTATACAATTCCTTGCATTATGTGGGCATTTGATTTGCTTAATAATTAGAAAAATATTCCAGCCATTCAAGTATATGAATATATTCTAAATGGCTAGCAACCATGATGAATCAGATTGCTGGGATACCTACCATTTAAATACCTCTTGACAACTCTGCTATGAATATGCAGTGCTCTGCTTTTATTACAATTCCACTGCATGATCTTGAATTGTGATCACCAATTTGTGTACTCACATTGGCATCTTCAGCATACAACTTGGGTATATGCAAAAATATACATAAAACTGGGCTTCAAAAAAATCATTTTTTAACCTTTTAGTAGTTTGACAGCTCCCCAAGCCCCTTTCATTGCATTTGCATTCAAAAAGTGAATGTTTAATTGAAAATTTAGTACAGTACTTTAAGGATACTTTCTGTTAACTCAGTAATCATCATCCCGGGCTAAATAAACACTTCTGCCTTCAGCGTTGTAATTTATTGAGCTTATTATCTCAAACAACAAACCTCCTACAGATTCTAAACTTATCTGGGTAGGGATTATGTCAACTCTTACTGAGGAACATACTCAAAGTATTGAAAAAATTAATAAAGCCTCACAACACCTTTGGGAGGTAGTTAAATATAGTATTATTTCTATTACCGATGGGTAAAATGAATTAGAATACAAATCAGTGCAAGAGTTGGGACTAGAGTTCAGGAGTTCTGAGTCCCAGGCCTCTGATCTTTAAGGGGAAACAAAGTTATCTGGCATAGAGAAAAAATTCACCATGGTAATGAGGGAATTTAGGGAATCATGCTGAGAATTAATTGAATCTATATCCCCCAAATAAAGCTCTCCACAAACCTCGAGAATCCCAGCAGCATCTACAAGGCCATGGCCATGTGCATGAAAGCTTTGTCTCCCTACTGTGGCTCTGGCCCGCACATTCATCCCATCCTCCACCCCAGCTTCCTGGCTGTGGCAGCTCCTGGGGACCTGAGGTGGAAAATATTTAATATAGCGTGCCAGTGTATTAGTGTTGGGGGGTAAATTCCACCCCACCCTCCCATGCACATCCATGGATAGGGTGGGGTAATGCACAGGCACATGAGCTCTCTTTTTTTGGGGGTGGGGGTGGGGAAAGGAAACAAGGGATACCAGTGTGGGGAAAACACTTCCACACATGGTTCTCGGGGGTATATTTTAGGATAGAGTCTTTAACTCTGAAATTCTCCTGTCTTTCACTTTGAAATAAGAAAAATGCCCCTCAAATTACCTTCTCTCCAACCTTCCAGTTCATGATTCTCCGAGTGTTATGTTCTGCAGATGACCAGAAAAGGCTCTGCAGATCATTACCAGTCTATGGACTACAATTGGGGAATTGCTATTTTAACAAAACTTATTAAGCAAGAAAACAGGTGAATGCTAAACCCTCACATATTCTGGAGTGCATTCAAGACTACATGTAGAGAGCGGCCACTTGAATTAATGACTGGCGTCTAAAGGAAGGAATCTTACTGGCTCATGAGGGTTCCTTTAGAGCCATATGGATTGAGATTTGTTACTGTGACAGATTTTTTTAGGAAATATTAACACCTATAGGATGCAAATTTTGTAAGCATTAAAACAGTGTTTGTCAGTCATTTTATTGCTGCTTCAGGTATGCTGAAGTATTAAAAGATCCCACATTCTGAGTGTGTAATTACACTTAACAGTTATTATATTTAACAATATAGGGGGAAATAATTCACTGACCAAATATTTTTGAAAACCAAAAAGTAGTGTATTTATTGCACATAGAAAAATACTTTCATACATGTTATTTTACGTTTCACTTTAGTTAGTAGTGGCCATCATAGATTTGGATATGAACAATTGCATTGATCATTTTTGTATTTATTAGATACAAAGAAATGGAAAAACTCCAGCTTGTCTATTAAGCAAACATTGGTTAAATTAATTGCTTTTATTTTTCATTTGGAAACAATGATTTTTTTAAATACCTTGAATTAACCAAGAATAGGGATTCCATACTTAAGGGGGAAAATCCCACAAAGCATATCCAACGCTAAAGAAATTTTCTGTGAAGTGAATCTTATTTTTCATGTGTCATTCTGATTACAGTCACAAAGAGTGAGTTATGTCACAGCAATCAATGTATTTATACAAAATATTTAGTAGGTGTGAACACCAAATATGGAAGAGAACTGTTTAAAGAGGATTAATGGAATAAAAGATAGCAACGGCAAATGTAGGCTAAACAGGCTAAATGTAGGAAAAATGATGAAGTCTATTGGACTGTGAATCAGTCTACCAAGGGAAACACTGGAAGCTCCATTACTAGACACAGTTTTCAATTTGCCTAGAAACAATACTTGCATTAGCTACAAAATGGACACAAAAGACCCAAACAGAAATTAGGAACTAGAACCTACTACTCTATAGCATGTCTTTGTCATTAAGTTAAACGTTGTTCTATTAATAATTTAAAAAAATATTTAAATATTGACCGTAAATATTTGAAAGGATATTTAGTATAGGCAGCATCCCTTGCTAAAAAAAAAGAATACGTTTTCTGATGTCTACATTTCGCTACCATAAAGAATTCAAGCTTCTAGGAAGGAAAAATAAAACAAGGGTTTTAATTTTGTTTCTTAACAGGGATCGCCTTTCCTCATTTTTGAATAGAGAAATTATAAAATTTTAGTTAAGAGAATTTTCTTTTAGTAATGTGTAATCATTGGCGGCATTGCTTGGTCTCATTGTCTTCACTTTCCTTTCTCCTGTTGCTAAGCCTTTCAGCATCGCCCCAGCAGCTTCAGCAGAGGAAGCTATACAGTGAGTATTCTCTTGCTTTACCTGCTCAGTATAAAATCAAAATTTCTCTAACCATATTGTACTTTCTACATGGAATAGGATGAAAAGCCATAAGCATATCATAGTTGTGATCAACATTTCCTTAATATTTCTGTTTACAGTGAATATGAAGTAAAGTTGTTCATTATTCAAGTTCTTGGGTTATTTAACTAAATGTCTATGGAGAATTCATTTAATTTGAATTTCAAAACAATCTAGGAAGCTGTCTCAATGCTTATTCAACTTTCACTCATTTCCTTTTTCAGTCTGTTACCGAAGGTGAATGTACAGTAAAACTCACTCATTCTTTATTAAATTAATGTTATTTGCTATTTCTCTGAGTAGGATTATGTATAATCTTTTGTATTAGATTGTTAAAACCAGTCTAGGATGTTGTCACAGAGTTTTATTAAATTGCAAGTATAGTCTATATTTAAAAAAAAAAAAAAAAGTCTGGCGCTTTTAGTAATATTATCCAAAGAATGCACATATACATTAAAACAAGAGGAAAGATTATAAAGCACCTAGAAAAATAATTTATTTAAAGTACAGATGTAAATGATGGTAATTTATTGCAGATAATTCTAACCTGACTGCAGTAAAGCAACATCCATGGATCAATTAAGTAGCAGTTATTAATATGCTCTTCTGGCAAACTGATATTCTCAATATTAGGTAATAATGTATCTGTTACAGTAAAACAAAGTACAAGGAAAATATCTTTTAAAAATGACTCCATGTGGTTGCAATTGATCAGAATATGTTCTCCACGGTATTTGATATTCGTACTGCCCTGGAATTTAATTTTTCTAATGGGATTTAGAAGTATAGTCACTTGGACAACTAACCCTTCATATTAAAAACAACATTTAAATTTAATCATGTCCTTATTATCCTAAAACTCTTAGGAAATTCTGACTCCAAAGGTTAATATTAGAGATCGCATTTTTACTACACAGACTTTTACTACACGGACATATACTTGCCCTCCATCTGTGCCTGAAATTCCCACTTGTCTTAGATGAGTTTTACACATAGATAGTAAGAGCTAGCCTAATCGTTATTTTTCCATTGCTCAAAAAAGCAAATTTTCCCCATAGTCCTCCATAGCTCCCCTTCCACCAATATTCAGCTTGCCTGGTATATTTTGCTCCAGACTAACAAGAAATCAATAAGTTAAGACTATCGCTTGCATGTTCCTTGGATCCAGAATTCTAGAAAAGGTATAAAAGCTCTACCTCTTTCCCTAACTAGACCTCAGTTCCTCCCTAATATTGGACAATTATTGTCAATTTGTGAAGTTGAAGGAGGTAGGAGAAGCTGTATGGATCTGCAGAGACAATATATTTGGGGGAGCAACAGCTACTGGTAAAAGTAATCTTTCTTCATTGACACTGCTGTAGACTACCTATCCCCTGGAAGAAGGACGAGGAGTACACTAGTCAAAAAGACTGAAGTTCTGCTCTCCTGAATACAGCATCCAATCTACATTCTGCAAAGAGAATACTGCTTTCTAAAAGTAGGAATAATCAAGCTCCAAGTAGCAACTTTACAATTTCTACTACAGGCATATAGTGAATAGCAGCTATGCAGGCTGCTACCTCTGTGGCAGAGTGGGCACTTATTCTTTCTGGTACAGCAATTCAAATAAGCTCATAGGATGTCTGAATACATAATATGATCCATTTATAACTGAAAGGTTTTGGCCTTCACTCTTCATCAAAAGCGAGAAACAACCTTGTAGATTTCCAATAGGGCCTTTCCCCCACTATTAAGGTAATAGGTAATACCTCTCTGAACGTCTCAGGCATGTAGGATAGCATTACTGACAGCATACCTAAGACTAAGAAAAAAAATTGATAAAGAAATCAACCAATTCAGTTAAAAATCCAAGTTCATCTAGGACAATTTTGTTTGTTTGAGGCCTTACAATTATCTTGCCCGTATGAAAAATTGTATAAGGCAGCTTTGCCATTAAAACCTGAAGTGTGGAAATGCTCTTGTGTGTTAGTCAGTCAAAAAACAACAAAAAATCAAAACAAAACCTAACTACAGATGCAAAAGAGAACATATCAAGACGTCAAAAAAAAAAAAAAAAAAAAAAAAAAAGATTCCATAAACTTTGTGAGAACTAGATGTTCTCACATTCACCAGACTAGTAAGAAGCCATTTTATTGAGGGATTTGAAAATACTGAATACTCTTGCACATTAATATGGTAGTCAGATATACTATCTGTAGATGAAGACAAACCTGAGTCCACTGAGGTAACAGAAAATTCAAGGTAACTGCTACAGGGGAGAAAATGGAACTACCCCCTTTAGACTCTGGTTAAACCTGAAAATACTTTCACCTACAGACATATAACTGCTTAGAAGAATATTTTCATGATTCCAAACAGCAGAGATGTGATTTACACAAAGAAGTGCAATGACTCACCAACAAACAATCCTGCAATTAGGCTTTCAGGTTAAGGAAATCTCAAGTTGGATGAAATACTTGCCCTCTTTCTTTAGATAAAGGATCTGATAATAGGTTATAGGGAAGATTCTTGAAAAGGGCTAATATTCAAGAACTACGTCTGCTGAGCTGAAGATATCAAGATCACTGTGGGCCTGACCTATCAACTTTGAAACAAACAACAGAGGAAATGGGAGAAAGGCATATATATTCCCCTTTCCTCGATGAATAAGAAATGTGGAAGTTCAAATAAACAGCTATTCTGTAGCAGATCAGATATTTAAATTTGAACATTGCAAACCCATGCTATATCCAGATGACCCTATAATGACAAAATAAAACTTCTCAGTGAATTCTTGAGGGACCATTGATCCAATAAATTGCACTGCATTTAGTGTAAGGTTCTTGGGTGGCTTTTTTTTTTTTTTTTTGGGTGTTAAACTCATGCCAGAGATAGCGCTGAAGACATCACCTTGTTCTGAATGCATCATACCATAAAAGCACTCAGCATCTCATAATAACAATGGAAGTCAGTTCCTCCCTTGGTGTTCAAGTAAATATAGTGCTAGAGTATTGCAAGTGAGAATCTTCGCTGCTTCCTCTGGAATTGGACAGTTGATAGTCAAATTCTAGTGAGGAAAAAAACTCCCATAAAAAGATCTTAAAATTATGCTAAGGAAACTACTAACACACCGATAACTAAATTTTTGGAGAAAAATAAAATTCTATAAAATCTTGACATTGATCCTGTACACAGTGAGGCTGGATTTTGTCCGCCAAAGACGAACAAAGCAAGATGAACGGAAGTGGGGCTATTGTTTGTGTTGAACACCCCCCCTATGGCCAAGAACACTAGTTCTGAGGAGCTTTGGCATATGCCCCAAAATATTTCCTAATATGAAAGGATTCTGTAATTCGAGGTGACAAAGCATGAATCTCCTACAATGTGTATCTGTGGAGGGAATACCATAAAGGAGAAATGGTTTAATTTGAAAATAAAAAGTTTGTGCTCTGTTTTTAATGTTCTAAAACAAAGTACAGTATTTGCATGCCCAACTTCTAAATGGCAAGAAGTAATTACTCCATAGTTCAGTAATCAGAACAAAGTATTTGGATTTTAACTAGAACTATTGAAAAATGATATTCTGCATTTTTCTACCTCTTGAAGAGATCAAGAGGACAGTTCCTTCCCCCCCTCCAGTAATGAACCAGTGTTTTTAGGAAATTCTTATTCCCTCCTACATCTGAATTCAAGTCAGAAAGCCAGTGTGTGGGATACAGAATGAATATTTACACACACACATACATACAGTAAAAAAGGGGATTTTAAAAAAAAGATTTTTAAAAATACATGGTTGATAGATTTAAAAATCTGCACAGTGGAAGAAAAAATACCTTAGCTACTTTCCTCCAGTTAAGACAGTCAAAGAAGTAATATGTTCCCCTCTCATATGTATTGGTTTTCATTGTTGGCTCCATGCCTGGTGCCCTGGTGATCCATACTCGTTCTTCTTTGTGGTATCTCCAATCACGGTTAAATCTTTCATTTTTAATTGGGAGGAAAAAGAATTTTTTATGTTAGTTGCTTTGATTTCAGAATACAAAATACACACCCTTTCAAGCAGACATTGTTTTACACTATTCAAAAAAAAACTTCGTAAGACATAAAATCAAGTCCATAAAACACCTACTTATCTGCTCAATATAACCATTTATTAAATACAGTCCTAATGGTAGGACCAAAATCTTGGCCATGCTCGGTAAGAAGTTGGCCTATTCCAGCAGCAAACCATTTTCTGAATGTTTATTGTCCTCCATTTTGTTGTTTTGTTTTTAGATGGTTACATAAGAATGGCCATACTGGGTGAGATCAATGGGTCTATCTAGCCCAGTATCCTGTTTTCTGACAGTGGTCAATGCCAGATGCTTCAGAGGGAATGAACAGAACAGGGCAATTATCGAGTGATACATTCCCTGTCATCCAGTCCCAGCATCTGGCAGTCAGAGACTATGGACACCCAGAGCACAGGGTTGTACCTGTGACCATCTTAGTTGTTGGTCATTGACGGACCTATCCTCCATGAACTTATCTAATTCTTTTTTGAACCCAGTTCTACTTTTGGCCTTCACAACATCCCCTGGCAACAAGTTCCACAGGCTGACTATGCACTGTGTGAAGAAGTACTTCCCTTTGTTTGTTTTAAACCTGCTGCCCATTAATTTCATTGGGTGACCCCTGGTTCTTGTGTTATGTGAAGGGGTAAATAACACTTTCATATTCACTTTCTCCATACCATTAATTTTCACAACTGTTGGCATTTATGTAGCACTTTTTGTCTCCAGGGTGCTTTAAAAGCAACACAAAACCCATATGAGGCAGGTGCATTTTATTACAAATGGAGAGACTATAGAAAGGAACCAGTACCAGAGTAAGTATTAGAATTCAGGAGCTCCAGGGTTACAGCCCTGTGCCCAGACCATGCCTCTATTTTTAGGGGTTAAAAATAGCTTTTCTAGCTTTTAGAAGTAAACTGGAAAGCAGAATTTTAGATTTACTACGTGATTACTACAGTAAACTGTCATTCTATCATATTACCAAATTGGCCAAAATATTTTGAACATACAGTTCTACTGCTGCTAATAGCTGTAATACATCTCCTCCATTCATGTAATAGAGATAAAACAGTAGATCTTCTCCATATCGGCCAAGTTTTATTGCAGCCAGCTGCAAAAGATAAAAAAATTAAGATTAAAAACCAGAAAAGGTAAATAAAATAAATGACAGCTAATACCATTTAAACGTGACAAGAAAATATAGTCAAACTGTTTCCCTTATATTAAGTATGTTGCAAAAGTTATACTAGATCAGGGGTAGGCAACCTATGGCACGCATGCCAAAGGCGGCACGCGAGCTGATTTTCAGTGGCACTCACACTGCCCGGTCCTGGCCACCAGTCCGGGGGGCTCTGCATTTTAATTTACTTTTAAATGAAGCTTCTTAAACATTTTAAAAACCTTATTTACTTTACATACAAAATAGTTTAGTTATATATTACAGACTTATAGAAAGAGACCTTCTAAAAATGTTAAAATGTATTACCGGCACGCGAAACCTTAAATCAGAGTGAATAAATGTAGACTCAGCACACCACTTCTGAAAGGTTGCCCACCCCTGTACTAGATATATAGCAGTGTAATATACTAATCAAAAGCTCAATTTTTCTCCAGTTTAAATTAAGCTTTCCAATTTTCCTATTATATAAACAGCAGGACAGTTAATGTAAGTAACAAACCTGAAAGGGGGGATCTTTTTTCTTTGTGTATTTTCTGATCTACTCGCTTTACTTTTAAATTTATTAGTTTGCTTACAAATTTCATTATATAGCTTCATTAGTACAGCAATCCCTTACATCTTAATTTTTAAAACATTATTGAATGATCTCATCAACACACAATATTTAGGATTTCTTTTTAAATATATCAATCTTAAAATTCCTATTTCTATTATCTAGGGAAGAAAGGAGTAAGAGCTATCAATTTTTAAGCTTCAGGCTATAAGCTGATCAGATGGAATCAAGAAATCTCTCTGTACTGTATAGTGTTGATATACTATAGTATGTGAATTATAAGGGTTTGATGCTTTGGTCTGAAGGATCTGACACTTTCAGAGATAGGATATTTGTCTAGACTGACTACTGCTTTCATTACATGTGACTATGGCTCTAATGATTTCTGTTGGCTCTTTCCCAAACCCATTCTCACATTCCCCAAAAGCTAATGCAAACCATTTTTAGCATCCAAGAAATTAAAGGAAAACAAAACTGGGAACAGATGCAGGGTTCTTTTGGTCTTGTAATGTTGGAAAGGGTATGTAACATTCCTAGAACATTCCATGCACCTCTGTTCTTACAGAATTTAAGACTTTAACACTTTTCTAAAAACAATGGATTTGTTGAGAGATATCCATCTGCGAAAAATTACATCAGGTTATCTTGAAAATAATTCTATAAACCACGCAGCCTCTTATCTACATATTTTATTATAGGGGACAAGAAAGCACACTCACCTTATCCCTAATGTGAATGTTCGTTAAGTATTCAGATGGAACATGGAAGTCTAGATAAAGGAATCAGAATTGACCTAATTGTTAAACCATGTAATTGATTCTCATTTATAAATATCAACACAGCATTAAACACAACTTATTTTCCCTACCTATGTCTTGAGGTCGACAAGGCGAGGATGCCCAAGGTGATGCAAATTTGGGGTAGAGATTTCTGAACAAGAAAAAACATACTCAAATTAAAAAGCAATGAATTTGAAGAAGACATCCAAGCCCCCATCTCTCCCCTCCTCCAAAACCATTATATTTAGTTACTTCATTAACTTTTAGGGTGAATTTCTGGCACCACTGACTTCAATGGCAACCCTCCCCACCACTGAATTCAAAAGGGCACAATTCTCAATTGTGCTTCTAACCTAAGTGCATTTGGCTCCAACCCCTTTCAGAAGCCCAAACATACTCGGCAGAATGGAGGTATTGTGTAACACCTCTCAAGAGCCTGATGGGCTAATAAATCTGAGCCCATAATTAAAAGAGGAAAAAGGCTTATAGCTGGCAGGCCTAGTTTCTCCCACTGATAATGATTGTACCCTTCCTTTAAATTCTCCTCTATGCTGACAAAGAACCGATTTCACCACTTCAGTGGAACATGAAAAAAACATGAAAAATATAAATGTTCTGATTTCATTTAATTCAGGGGTTCTCAAACTGGGGATTGTGACCCTTTAGGGGGTTGTGAGGTTATTACATGGGGGTCGCGAGCTGTCAGACTCCACTCCCAAATCCCGTTTTGCCTTCAGCATTTATAATAGTGTTCAATATAAAAAAAAAAAGTGTTTTTAATTTATAAGGAGGGTCGCACTTAGAGGCTTGCTGTGTGAAAGGGGTCACCAGTACAAAAGGTTGAGAACCACTGATTTAATTCTTGATAATACTTCAAGAAGAAAAAAATGGAGTTTTTAGATTACTAATTAAACACTGCAGAACTTTGCTAATTTGAACCAATGAGTTAGTGATCCACTGAGAAGTACTGAAGTTTGGTAATTAGCAGGTAGAGGAACAAAAAAGGACAGTGAATCACAAGATGTACTTTTTTGGCAGCTGCACTTTTGTTTTAATTGTTTGTGATAATATAGTATTGTGACATATTTTGCAAATGAGACTTCAGTCTACTAACCTATTAAATCTTTGCACCTTCTAGCAGGAAGGCATAAGAGTGTTATAAAATCTTTGAAGCCTGGGAAGTTACCAGGGGAAGACCAATTCTCCTGGTAACTTAGGGATAGCTCAGTGGTTTGAGCATTGGCCTGCTAAACCCAGGGTTGTGAGTTCAATCCTTGAGGGGGCCACTTGGGGATTTGGGGCAAAATCAGTACTTGGTCCTGCTAGTGAAGGCAGGGGGCTGGACTTGATGACCTTTCAAGGTCCCTTCCAGTTCTAGGAGATGGGATATCTCCATTAATTATTATTATTATTATAATTATAATTATTATTATAGCAGCAGTCCCACACTGCCCGGCTCTGGCTTCCCGCCCCGCCTCTGACCTGGTGGGGAGGGGAAGGGGGAGGAGGAGGTGTGTGTGGGGGGGTGGAGCTGCCCCAGGATTGCCCTGCTCTTGCAGTGTAGTTTTGGGGGGAGGGAGGCAACACCCCCGTGCCTCCCAACTCTGCCCTTGGGCTCAGGGCTTCTGCCCTGTGGGGAGGACCAGGGCGCTCAGGGCTCCAGGATTCAGCCGTGCGGGGGACGCCAGACATCGGGGCTTCAACCGCGTGGGTCCTGGCTTCAGCCCCATGGGAGCTGCTGGGGCTCAGGCTCTGGGTTTTAGCCCCAGGCCTCCCTGAAAGTGTTCGCAGACCCCCTGTTGAGAACCGCTGATTTAGAGCACAGTGATGACTGACTGTCACACTAGGCAAAAACGTATCACTAACTTTGAGGGCAGTAAAATAAAATAGCAAATCTTTTATCTGTATCAGCAACTGTAAAAGCTCCAAAACCAGACTAAAAGCAGGTATTACAATACAAATATATAGACACATATACATGGATCCAATGTTGTCACTTGAATAATATGCATCCAAGGAAGATAGTAAATACTCTGTATGAAACGATTCCCTATTAAAAACTAAAAAAATCCAGTTAACTAATTACCAACAATCATGGCAACAAATTGGTAATATCCTGCATAGATACGTATATTAACAATTTGGACTTTAATCAAATAGAGGAGATGCATAGCATACCAATAAACCACCATAATAAAGTACCTTTAATTTCATATATCAACACCATGAAAAATGTCATTCTAAACCAATACTATTTTTTATATATATAGCTATAACCAAAGCTAAAAATAAATTACCTGAGATTTATATGAAAGGATTTTAAATGCTAGTTTTACTAGCAAAGAGTAGGACAAAATTGTACCAAAAACTCAAATATTCAGTTACATGTGCTAAATTACACTTAAATCTACTTTAAAATACTGAATTCAGATGTACTTTGCTCTAAGCCGATTGTTCAAACATAGCCTTTCTGAAGACAATCTGTATTGGAAATATCAAACAACTCTGATATTGCGCACATCCTGGAGATGCACCTACTCAGACAATCAAAATTAAATCAATGCTACAAATTATGGAGCTAGTAGTGAGAAGAGTTATTTCTTAGTATAGCTATTTAAAACTCTCATGTTCTCAGCGAAGTAGAAAAAATCCATCACACTCAAACAAGAAGTCATCTGTAAGAGCAGCACTAAGTCTTTTCATTCTGCAGAATCTAAATCCATTCATATTAGAAGAGTGGTTAAGGTGCACAAGTGTAGTTCTGAGAATACCAATGGAACTCTGTGTAAGCTTGAAAGCTTGTCTCTCTCGCCAACAGAAGTTGGTCCAATAAAATACATTACCTCACCCACCTTGTCTCTCTAATGGAACAACGTTCTGAAAAAATGTTGAGAAATGCACTATGGAGTAATTCCTGAAAATAATCAATTTACATGAGGGATATATATAAATTAGTGCTAATTACTGTATAAGGAGTGTAGATTCCAGAATGCCACTTTTTTCTTCTTCCTCTTTCTTGTTTCATCTTTTTTACTCTCTCTCTCTCTCTCTCTCTCTCTCCAATCCTTCTTGAACTCACATACATACCTATTTCATGTGTATATAATCTGAGAAATGTGAAGTGCAAAGAATTCCTTTCATCTATATGTACCATTCCAATCTGGTTTTGCTGGTTGGTTTATTGTGTGCATTCATAAAATTTCAATAAACATAGTACACAAATCTTTGGTGGAAAAAAAGAGACCATCTATTTTTTTTTTGGAGAGAGAATAAACTATGAAGTTCAGCAAGGTTCGTCTGTAGGTGGGTCATGCATCAAATATCTTTTAGATGAATTATGTTTTTAGTACTCTGTTTATTAGGTTATGCAGAGTAAACAAAATCTTTAGAGCTCCATGTCCCAAGTAGCTCACAAGACATGAGGCAGGATTGTAATTCTGCAATCCAGCCGGAGTAAGAGATAGTATGCCGCTGAACTGCCCCAGAAGCAAGGTAAGAAAGAGATGTGACTCTTGTTTCCTGCTTTTCCCTTGATCCATATGACTTCCCACTCTACAGCAGCTCAAGTATGTGGGCAGATGTGTTGGGGGGGGCAGAACCAATACTCCGCTTACTTCCCACATGTATGGAAGGAGAAGTAGCAGCATGCCAGCAGCTGTTCCCCTCTTGCCTCCCAACACAGGCTCTGGTGATGTGGGTAGTCCATACAGAGGTATGAGAGATTCTTTAAAATCCCTTACTGCCCTGTGATATCATGGTGGAGGGCTCACAATTATGCACATGGAGAATATAAAATAGCTAACGGACTAGAAGTTAACTTCAAAAGGTATACTGCTCTTGAAGATAACAATACAACTATACAATGCAACTATGAAGGTGTACAGTTTGTTATTACATCAGTGTAAGTTTAACTTACAATAAAAATGCTGCCTGATTGTTAAATGTAAATATCCTCAAGGAAAATTTTTATTTAAAAAATAATTTATGCATGAAATTTATTAACAACACACTAAAGCTTTCCTGAAAAAATCCTTAACAAGTTAAGGGAGTAAAGAGAGCCTCCTAGCTTACTGAAAGATTGCAAAACAAGATCTCAATATGCCTTGAAGCACAGTTCTCTTATTAATGAAAGCTTTACTTTACTGTCATTGCATTTTCAAATTTAATTTGTCAAAGTATCTGCAGTTTTTTTTATATTCATGTGAACTAAATGAACCCAATATTATGAACAGCAGCATAATAAAAACAAAACTGATGACAGTATTGAAAACAGAACTTACTCAGGAGAGTTGAGATTGAGACCTAGTGTTGTTAAGTCACTTCCTAATGCAAGATGTACCATTCCTGGGTCCGTCTCTGCTGCCCTGATGAATGTTAACAAGCCAATCATTCCAAACTGGTCCGTCACCATCCCTTGAGGAATGTTGGTAACCCGACCTGGGCAAGAACAACCAATTAATTTTCTCCTTTCAAAAAGTGGAGGAATCAACAAGATCATCTGAAAGTATTTTCAAGTGATTTATCAAAAAAAGACTCAAGCATACCATCAGGTAGCACCTGGATCCCCTTTTTCTGCTGGTTGTTGTTTTGCGTTGTTGAACTTTTATCTCCAGGGAATTTGGGTCCGTCTGCACTAGAAGATGTTTTGCCTGATGTACTCAAATTCTATTAAGAAACAAGTAATTTGTGCAAGTTAGCATGATAGAAAACAAACCAACATGGAAAACTTGGTTAAGCAGCCCTTCTGAATCAAGCGCTCTTCAAAAGCAATCGACAGGACCATACATGTACTGTGAGGCTGAAGTCTGTTCAGTTATTCATATCCCAAAAGAAATTAAGTGCCCTGCCACACTACAAGGTAATTCAGTTTTAAGTTTTGAAAAAAAACAAAAAAAACAAAAAAACAAAAAACAAAAAAAACCCTGGTATTTGAACATAAAGGAATTAAAAACAAAGACGTAGTTTTCCACACTTTTCAGGGCTTACTTATGAGCAAAATGTAAACCACAGCTGTGTTTGTCAGTTGAAGTCCTCGTGTTCTGTTACCAATCTGTAGGTATGATTAATGCCTTCGTCATTTTTACAATCCCTAAAATAAGAACTACTCCCAAATCTATAATCTCAAATTTAAAAGGTCAGGATATTTAAATATTTTGTACACACTTGGAGCAGAATATTAACGGGAAGAGTAAACTGCTGCATTTCTAAATGAGTGCATAGCACAGGAGGTGCTCGTGGGCCCTTCGCTTCACATGCCAGCCAACAGTCTCGTCTCCACATAAAGAGCCCCTCTGAGGGGCAGTGGCTGACACTGGATATAATAACGGGACCAATTACAGAAGCAAGCAAACTACAGTTGGCACTCACCAGTTAGGAAAGAGGTATAACACTATATTTGACAAGAAAACTGTATAAAATGTTTGCTCTCTACTGCAAATTGTTTTTCTGTCATCATTTCTATTTACTATTTCTACAATACCATAGAATGCATGGCGCCACACTGACAGGATACTACTCTGAAGAGCTCAATGTCTAGAGAAGACATCACAGGAAGGGACAATAAAAGAAATTAGACACGTCTAAAAGGCCGTTTGGTGCGCAGCAAGTTCAGGTGTAAATCTACAGTGCTTCAGCATGCTGCATCCTGACTGCCCATATGGATCTTGCTGCTGCACACTAAAAAAGTTTTCTAGTGTGCACTGACGTACTGCTGTTTCAAATGACAGAACATCAATTTATCAGGACATACTGCCTGCATAGTACTGTGACTTTTTGACAAGACAACTTTTTATAGAATCACATAGTATCAGTTCAATTTTTATCCAATCCCTCTCGGAGTCTGCTTCTACCTCCTGTTTTTCAGCAGTGGCAAACCTTAACAGCTTTCTCCAGGGAATGAAAAATGAAGAATTTGACCTCCACAGATAGCAGGACTGCATGCAACGAAGTGGCTTCACTCCCATATCTTTCAACAGCTTCTTGGATGCTGCAAAGGCTTTATACTACTTCAAAAAACCAAGTGTGTAATGTGGATAAATGCAAATTTTGGCAATCTTAATGGCTGAATCTCCCATGGTTACGGTGATTCATGATACTTCACTGAAAAATTCCAAAGGGTATATGGGTGCTAGTACAGATCTAGGATATTTCCCCTTTTGGCAGTTTCTTTGCAGAGATTAATGGGTGGGAAATTCTATGAATCATCCAAGTTCAAAAAGTTAATCATTAACCCAAAACCGGTTGTACATAGTTGAGATCAACCACTCTGAAATGCCCATTAAAGTATAGAATCTAGGATTTTTTTACATTAGCCACTTTGCTAGTCTGATTTGTATTATCAAATCAGCTCCATGATCTCACCTGCACCAGGACTGTGGTTTTAACTGGGGAGATAATTACACTCTCCGTTTTACTTGTAAATCCCCTGAATTTAATTTTTATGGATTTCCATGGAACACTACATACTACCTATAGTTTATTAATGAAATCTATGATCAAAGAACTTGAGTTGAATTAAACAGTTCCTACTTTAATACCTCTGCCACTCATGGCTTGCCACATTAACTGAAGAGGAAAATCTTTTTTACAAGTTTATTCTTATTTAAATATCCAGTAAATACTGTATATGTAACAATATGAGTGACAAACTAGAATCACAAAAACCCACCAATATTTGCTAAACCTTGCTATAATCAAACTACACTGGAATATGGATATCTTAGGACAAACAACCCCAAACCATGCAATTAGACTATTAATATTCACATTGCTGATAGATACCAATATTACCAACTTTCAGAGTCAATAAAGTTATACATGTAAATATGTAATAACTAAAAGGATGCAGAATAGTCTTGTGGTTAAGACAAGGTATTAGGAGTTAGAAATCTTAATTCCTCACTATGACACAGATTTCCTGTGTGATATTTGGTTAAGATCACTTTATCTCTGTGCCATTATTTCCCTATCTATATAAAAAAATGGGGAATAACAATATTTACCTAGCTCTCATGGACATTGCGAGACTTAACTCATTAAGTTTGTAAAGAATTTTGAGAACCTCAGTGGAAGGTGCTGTACTGTGGAAAGTATTATTATTATTATTGGAGAAAGTAACATGTGAATCTAGCTAAGAAGAGGGATCTGAACTGGAAGTATCTCCCTATGTTAAAACTCAGCACTGGGAATTTTAGAACAATTATATCTTGATTCTAGAAGCAAACTTTGTGAGGTGTACCTGAAAGAAACAATTAAACTCGGGTTTTCTATCTCCAAAAGTGTACATAAAAGTACACAGGACTTTTTTGAAACTAAGAAAGTTATTTGATTTCCCCCCCCACCAAAATAATCTGTTATCAAGGTCATTTTCATGGTCAGAAGACAACTGATTCCCCAGGAGAGCCAATCTGCATAGTACATATAGTGATATTTCAGTTACTGAGTAGTTTATAGAAGACCTCTTAAAATTTGTCACCTTGAAGTACAAGTGTATTCAAATTGCTCTACTGCCAATTTTAAACTAAGTTGTTGAAAAACAAAACATGATCACTGGAGGGAAAAAATAAAGTTTTAACATTCACTTACAGATTTACTGTCATCATTACTTGATGTTGGATCTTTGTAACTGGAGCCTGGTAATGCTGGAAAATCTTCATTGTGTATTGAGAAGTCCTGGGATTGCTCACTTGCTGGTTTTGTTACCATTCCGACTATGATCCAAATGAGAGCAAGTACAATATTAATAACTATTATGAAAACATTTTTCTGCTGCTGCTTTTATGAGTGATTGGTACAGTGCAACAGACTTTAAAAGAACAGGAAATATGAAAAAAATGAAAGTGTGTTGGTTTACTGGAACTGTACGTCACTGACTCAGTTCTCTTATTTAAATTAGATGTAGAAAACTTTGGCACCAAATTCATAACTAGCACAACTGAACTGTTTTTATTGAAGTTACACTAAGAATTAATTATGCCCAATAGTTTTACTATTATTAACACTGAACATCTTACACAACATCTGAATAAGCAGAAGAACCTTGACAGGAGTTTTTAAAAAGATATTAAAGCAATTTGATAAAAAGGATATCGATTTTTTTTTATTGAAATCGGTTTTTCTTTAAATTCTGAAAATGTTTTCTGAAATTTGGTTAGGCTTATATATTTTAAGTAGACATGCAGGTAATTTGCAATAGAACATCACTATGTTATACTTGCCAGTGACTTAAACAGTAGGAAAAATGCAAGTCTACAGATATCAGCTGGCCTCAATGCTCTGACCCTAATTTCAGAAAAGTAGGTCATTCATACTGGAAGATCGGATCCAGGGACTGAAGAGAAGCATTATTTATTGTACCAATTAAAAAAAAAAAAAAAAAAAAAAAAGACTCCAGAGGTCAACAACCTCTTGCTCAGACATACAGAAATAATATAGTAATCTGGCTGCAAATTACTCCTCAGACCTCTGATGCAGGGTAAGTGCAGATAGAAGGAAACCTAGAGCTCATTTTCCAGAGGTTCTGGATAGGTGTAGATGAGCTAAAGTGTATCGATAGTTGACAGACATTTTCCAGTGTTCTGAGGTCAAGAAGAGATCAAAGCTCCCTTTTTTTCAATTTAGGAAATTGGTTTACTGAATCCTGTTTCTTCTTTCTTCTGAATAAATGGATTCTGGCATTTATAGACGCAAATATGATCTTTTAGCAAAATGTTGATTGATATTCTAAAGGTAACAGAGCTTTTTCTGTCAGAAATTTGGAGAATGAGCTAAAAAGAACTTAATACCCTCTTTCCTGTAGTACCCAATGATAATTTATATAACAGCAAGTGATATGCAGAAGTGATATGCAGGACAAACATATATTAAGGAACAAGAAAAAGTTGTACTTTGAGGCTAAGCTACCCTGATGACTTATACTACAAATCACATGAGCAAAGATAATTTTTAACTATTCTACAAGTAGTTCTATTGCATAAGATATCTGTCTATTTAGTACTTTAAAAAAATATATCAATAAGCATCAAGTACTGTGATCACTATTAAAAAATCAATAGGTAGCACAGTATAGGAGGAAACTGTAGCATCTCTGATATGATGTCACACCTCTTAGCAAATGCTGACTTTTTAATGTTACATTTTATTTCTAAAATAAACTATTTACAAGGTACGCTGCGACAATTTGACCAACAGGCATCTAAAAGACAGGCAATCAATTTGATAGGAAACAAAAAAATGAAGCTATTTAAAAATATGCATATCCAGACTGAAAAAAAAAATGGCCAGTTTTCAATCAAAGGTGAATTTAAACAGCTGAGTTATAATGACTTGCAACAGGTTTGAAGTCAACTTTCAACTGCAGAGATGTTGGGTAATGTTTTCGAAAGCATCAAGATGACCAGATTGTAAGTGTCTCAGTCACTTTTGAAAATATGACTTAGGAGCCTAAGTCTTACTGATGGTCAATGGGATCTAGGCACTTTTGAAAATGTTACCCACTGTCTCATAACAATGTATTACAAACAGCCATACGCGAATCAGGCAAGTAAACATTTATTTTATTCAACAAAGTTTTCAGAAGCACATTCTTACCATAGGGAGCCCTTCCAGCTAATGGGTTTATTAATGGAGTTGGGTTGCCACTTCCTTCTCTTCTATTTCTGTCTGCTAGTGCTGGAAAATCTGAAAGGTCCAGTCCTGTCACATTTTCACTTCCATCTAAAATAAAAAGCACTCTGTTTTTTAACCACCTTGAATTTTTTACACAGGGACTGCAATACATGAAATCAAGTTTTTCTTCATCAAACAATAAAAGGATCAAAAATATTTTCTCTTCACGAACATGTACATTCAAACAAACTGATTTTGTTAAAATGTTCAACAAACACCACCTCCTGTCACCAAGATGTGATTTCCATGGTTTATAGTGCTAGCAACAGATGATATGCTGAAGAAATAAAATCCCACCACTAAAAGGTAGGAGAACACTTCATTTTCTCTTCAAGCTTCTATCAGTATTCTGTATAAATTTAAAAAAAGAAAAGAAAAGCCTAGATGACAAGGCTAGGCTATAGAGTATTTTTTATTTTTAAAACAGCAACTCAATAATATATGCCAAGAGTCATGAATGTGACACTGTACCTGTAAATTACAGGACTGAAGTTATCAGTGGTTCCATAGTGGGAAAGAAAGGCTTCACTGACAATAGGGAGCTAGCAAGAGGAGGGCTTGGAGAGGGGAAGTAGTAGTATCAGTGGCAGCGCTGTAGGAGCCCTTTAATCGCTACTAACGCAGGACAAGGCAGAATAATGAAGCAATTTCAGAAGACACGTAGTAAAACCCAGGGAAAGGCATGAATTCCGATTTGCAACTGGTATCAGAGTATATACAAATTTTGAATTACAGGTTTATAATGCCATCACAGGGTTCTAGTGACTACACAAACCACTTGGGCATTACCCTTTTACTTTATGACATCATCAGTATTTTAAAGA
Source organism: Emys orbicularis (assembly GCF_028017835.1). NCBI lineage: Eukaryota > Metazoa > Chordata > Testudines > Emydidae > Emys > Emys orbicularis. The sequence goes on along the minus strand of NC_088683.1, from coordinate 69,876,790 downwards.
TGTAATTATAACCTTGTAGTTATATACAGAAAGCTTAGTATAGCCATACATACCTAAAGTAAAGCATTTTTCTGGATGATATTATATATAGTTTTCTTAATACAAATGAAGTCTGGAATTCCTAGAAACTGTCACAACCTGGACTACTGATTTAAAAGGATCATTTTTTATATCTGCATATGAGGAGTTGGAAATAAGGGAAGATTTCTAAAAATAGTTTTTAAAGAAGTTGTTCACCATAATATTTTCATACTAAACAGATACTTCCCCCCCCCCCCCCCCCAGATTAATAAACATTTAACAGGATCATCCCTTTGTTGTCCCTGGATCTTTAAATTATTTTTGACATTGAAACTGGCTATTATGAATGTATGTTTGTATATAAAAAAAAATCCATGCAAAACAAACTATTTTCAGTGTAATTTAAGTTTTTCTACTTTGTCTTTAAAAGTAATATAAATATTAATTTCTAGTATAATTTCAGAAGTGTTATTTTTATGCCATTTGCTACTACCTAAATGTATTTTGTATTTTACATATGATCTTAAAAACTGAATTACACATTTGTCATATATTAATGTCAGTGTTCCAATTTATGTGCATATTCTTAAGTAATGGGAACAATTCTGTACAAAGTCATTAAGCATAATTACAAAAATTCACAATTAGAGATACAAATATCTTTAACAATTTGGGGTTTTAACCAGCTAACATATATACCTCCTATTGTACTTCATACTCTACCTATTTAAAGAAAACTCACCTGTTCCATTAAAAATGTTACTTGATAAGGAGTTATTCATTCCAAATGCCTGATTCCTGTTCATTCCAAATCCAGACATACTGTGCACAAAAACAAAAATTCAGATACAAAAATAAACACTTTCTAACTTCAACTGAGTGAGAGAAGACAGGACAAGAAAGGAAAACGAAGAGACTTCATTAACATCTCACTTGAGTTATTACAGGCTAAGAAACCTGCGTTCATCTTTCAAATTCAGTTTTCACCGTTTTATACTTTGCACTTGTCAAATTTGTATAAACAATGGGGCAATTAATCAAGACAATTTTATTATAAATTTCTAACAATAGAATATTAAGAAAAATGCTAAGACTTAAGGATAACAGAGCCATAGGCATTAAAATAAGTTCATAAGTGAATCATGACAAAGTTGATATATCTATAGATAAATAGAATACAGTAGACACCATCTTGACTTTGCTAGGGTATAGGATACAATAAAGTCAAGATGATATTTTGACAAGATAGCATGGACAGATCAAACCGAGATTAACTCCTAGTTTCTCTCATGCTTTATTAAGAAAAGCATTTAGGCCAAGGTCTAAAAAAAGAAAAAGTAAAAAAGGCTATCCCCCTTAACCTTTTGCGTTTAGAGTTTCCCATATGTGGGCACACATCAATCAGGGAACTAGACAACTTACTTTGCCTACTAGCAGCCATAATCACCCTAGGAGGGTCAAGAGAAACTGCTTTCAGTTCCCCCAACACAGTTCAAGAGATTCAGTAGGGGAACAATAAGTGCAGAATGACCCTGCTCAGCTTGGCTTCAGCAAGGTGGTGTATTTGGAATACATCAAACCCTTTGACTTCTATCTATCAGCCACTTGAAGAAACAGATTTCTGGCATCTTCTGGAATTCTAAATCAGGTGAGAGCACTGACAAGACAGTCAATCTTGATGTAGTTAGTAAGGGCATGCAATATAGCCTGCTGATATATAGTACTTTTCACACAACGCATCTCAACAAATAAAATCCAGCAATTAAAAGAGTCCTCAGACTAGGGATTTCAGAGAGATACAAGAGGTCAGACAGCAGGAGAAAAAATTGCCCCACAGTCGTTTTTTACCTGTGGGTTATCCAACTTTCTATCAATACATAGTGCTTCCTCTTTAGGAAAACGGAGGTAGCTGATGAGGAGAAAGTTAAATATTCTATACATTTTGAAATAGCCAACACATTGTTCAAATTGGGGAAAATGTTTAGAGAATATTTTATGGAAGTGATTATCAATTATGTGACCGTCAAGAAAATTCATCAAATCTTCATGAAGTTTTTAAGTTTATCCACAATAGTACTGATGTCTGTAAATTTAGGGTTAACAGTGGCATTTGTAGTATAATTTAACATGTGTATTTATAGACTTGTATGTATATATTTGCTTTTAAAGTCAAGTGAATAACCCCACACTGGAAATAGCTTCAATAAAAAATAGCAACCTGGATACTAGTGATCATCCCTTCCTAAATGGGAGAGGGACGCAAGAAGAAAGCATATCATGTATGTACATAAAAGATTAAGACAATAATTCAAAAGCTACTGCATACTGAGATTTCATCATCTCTGAATTACTACTGAAAACTAAGAAAAGGGGCATCTCAAATAATGTTAATGAGGCTTTTTTTTTTTTTTTTATATAAACAACACTAATTTATTTGCCCCTTTACTTGCTGATATTCATTACAGCAAACATGCTGAGGTAGCCTATAGAGCAGGGGTGGGCAAAGTTTTTGGCCCGAGGGCCACATCGGCGTTGCGCAACTGTATAGAAGGCTGGGTAGGGAAGGCTGTGCGTCCCCAAACAGCCTGGCCCCCACCCCCAATCCACCCCCTCACACTTCCCGCCGCCTGATTGCCCCCCTCAGAACCTCTGACCCATCCAACCCCCACTGCTCCTTGTCCCCTGACCGCCCTCTCCCAGAACCCCCCGCCCCTAACCGCTCCCCCGGGACCCCACCCCCTACCCAACCCCCCCCTGCTCCCTGTCCCCTGACTGCCCCACCCCCTATCCACACCCCCACCCCGACGGGCCCCCCAGGACTCCCACACGTATCCAACCCCCCCGTTCCCCGTCCCGACTGCCCGCCAACCCCTGCCCCATCCAACTGCTCCCTGTTCCCCATCCCTTGACTGCCGCCCCCCCAGAACCTCCGCCCCATCCAACCGCTCCGTCCATTGACTGCTCTGACCCCTATCCACACCCCCACCCTCTGACAGGCCCCCCCAGGACTCCCACGCCTAGCCAACCCCCCCGTTCCCCGTCCCCTGACCGCCCCACCCCCAGAACCTCCACCCCATCCAACCGCCCCCTGCTCCCTGTCCCCTGACTGCCCCCCATGACTCCCTGTCCCTTATCTAACCCCCCCCGCTCCCCGCCCCCTTACCATGCTGCTCAGAGCCACGCCGCCCGTGCTGCCCGGGAGGAGCAATGGGCCAGAGCACTGGCGGTGCGCCACGCTGAGGCTGCGGGGGAGGAGCCGGGGGCTACCTTCCCTGGCTGGGAGCTCAGGGGCCGGGCCGGACGTGGCCCGCAGGCCGTAATTTGCCCACCTCTGCTATAGAGTGAGAGGACCAAAAGACCCCTCTCATGCCACAAGGCAGGGATTTGAACTACTGCTGCCAAATCCCTACTGTGGCTGGCTGAGGAGATCAGCAAGATCTTCTTTTCTTGAAGTGGATAGGAATTGCACAAACTAAGAGATTAAAAACATTATCTTAAAATTTCTCTCCCTCTCATTCTTTTTTTACATAATGTTGGGTTGGAGAAGGCATATGACTGACATGAGTTAGTTTGCGAACAGTACAGAGAGATTTAAATGAAGAAAAGGTGGGGATTGGGAACACTGACATTGGGTGGACATACTACCATAAGGTGTGGAAAAGCAGTTATAACCAAACTACAGTTATGATTCTTTTAAACTGTCTATATAAACAGAACTTCAAAATCAATATAAACCAAACATATCTTATCTTACGTTGTGTTACTGTTAAGTGATTGATGATTCTGAAACCTATGCGTACAGTGGAAGGAAAGGAACAGAGGCTGTTTGCAAGGAATGCTCAGCTCTACAGGAGGGCAAGTCACTGCTTTCCAAATGGTTGCGTGGCTTGCAGCACAGAGGCGCAAGACTCCTAAAGCATGTGAATCTACAGAGGCAATTCTCAAAGAACAACTATTATATTTTTAATTCTTGCCTTATTTTTTCCAAGTGCATTTAATGTAACTTATAACCAGCACTAAAGTTAAAATGTGCACAAAGAAAACCCCAACTTGCACTTTAAAAACAACTGTTTAAATATGTATTTTTGCAGGAACAGTAGTGAATGACCAGTGGCCAGGCAAAATTTAGTTTGAAGGCTTCAATCAAGAGAATCTTATGTACATTTCAAAGCAGATACACAGTCTCCTGGCAGTAAGAATTCACCACTTCAAACTTTAAAATAATGGATAAAACTAGATTTTTATTTCAGGAATGCTGCTGAACATCCCCATACCTGCATGTATATAGCTTGACCAAATCAGTCTTACCTGTTCACAGTAAAAGGTTGTCGAGAGGGTTGCTGCTTTGGCATACATATTATGCTAGGCGAGCTTCTGTTGGGGCTGCCTAACCCTGAACTGCTCATGCTGTTTGTCCTGCTGGGAATTCCAATGCCCTGACCAACCTGGGAGTGGTTCATCATATTCCTAGGATTCATAGGCAATATACCCCTGAAAGAGATAAAACCATCCAAAAAGTTGAACCTATACAATACTGTTCAACTTCAGTATAGAAATGAAACGAATAATCAATTTTTTAGGCTGTCAAGCTAGATTTATGAATAATTTCAATATGGCACATCATTTAAGCCAGTGGTTCTCAAACTAGGGCCGCCGCTGGTTCAGGGAAAGCCCCTGGTGAGCCGGGCCGGTTTATTTACCTGCCGCGTCTGCAGGTTCGGCCGATCGTGGCTCCCACTGGCCACGGTTCACCGCTCCAGGCCAATGGGGGCTGCAGGAAGGGCGGCCAGCACATCCCTCGGCCCACGGCAGGTAAACAAACCGGCCCGACCCGCCAGGGGCTTTCCCTGAACCAGCGGCAGCCCTAGTTTGAGAACCACTGATCTAAGCAATTACTTTTCAGTAAATGGTACAGAGTTTTAGGTTTCTTTAGAAAAGTCATATGCTCCTTTATACAATGAGACTAGACAAATCCTTGGTCAGGTCTAGTGTAGAATACTTATAAAAAATATTTGAAGTGAAATAAAAGTCTTATAAGTGTGAAAACACCATATAGCTAAATCAATTGATATATAAAATCTTTTAATATTAGTGCTTCTGTGCTACCCCCTTGATATTCTGAATGCTGTATAACATGCATATAATTTTAACCACACATTTACCAAAGCAGTCAAATGATGTCTTGTGTTCACGCAACAGAATTTGCAAGTGAACACTATCCTTACACATACAAACAGTGTATTACAAATATTTTCCTCAACACAGGCAGTGATCCATAATAGGAAATATTTTTCTTTTTTATTAACTATAATGTAAAGTAGTTTAGGTAAAATATGCTTAAACTGCTCTGCAGAAAAAAAGCAATTGCAGAAATATCAGCTACCAATAAATACCTGCTCGGAGATGGAGGCGTGTGAAGTGACATTGTTGGTACCCCTGTTGTTGGCGTTACGTGGCTCGGTAACTGAGTGCCTTGTGATAAGCTGCGATTTAACTGAGGGGTATTGTTGCTCATTCCCCTCATTGGAAGGCCTAGTGCACCTATTGAAAAAAAATTCAGAGGGGTGGAAATATGTAGCAATCAGGAACAAAGTGTTATCCATCCAGTGTAGAAGGGAACTTAATCTAATTTGACAATCTAAAAAAATATTAGTGTAATGCTGCAAGAAAATGCAGTGAAAAAATTAAGTCCTTATTTACATGATCTAAACTCAGTTATTTCAAATATGCTGTCTTTTTGTAATTTTCAGAAAAAAGGCTTTTTATTTGAAAGCTTTTTGTATTTGACAAGCACTACCAAAATTGCATTTCCATTGATATTTGCATTCTACAGTAAGTGTTATAGGTTTACTTTTGTATCAGTAATTTGCAGGTTTTATGTTCCGACTGGTTTGTTAGACTCAGTACTGAAATATAGCTTTAAAACTGAAGGAACAGTATAAAAAAGCGTCTTGACTCTCATTTTGTATTTTGAAAACTTTAATTATATAAGCGATAAGCAAGACTTAATGTTCTTCTTTAAAGTGTCTCACAATCTTGTTTTTAAGAATTTTCTTTTTTTGTCATCTGTTGGCATCATGTTTATCTTCTAAAAAGCTAAGTCAAACAGCTTTTTATGTAAGCATTAAAAACAATACATATTTGGCTGAGTCCACACGCACTTCATAAGAGCATTTTTAAAATGAAAGTAGGAAAAATCAGACTCATTTTTAAAAACACTTAATAATTAAGTAGAAAAATATGTATTTGGCAAAGAGTAATAGTTGTAATTGGACCACCCCCTCAATGTAAGATAAATGCTATTTCTAGAATAGGCTAATTACACAATTTAGAATTATTTTATACTAAATACAGTACATTTAAATTCATGTAAAATTTCAATTAGAAGATACATTTTCAGAAAGTATAAGCGGATACACACTTGGCCTGTGTTGAAAACACTATTTCAGCTCATGCAAAACAATACAAACTTCTTTAATACAAATATTAATAATTTAGTTTTCAATAGTATGCTTTTTAGAATTGTTCTCTGTCAAGTATAAAGTGCTTCTTCTTGCCCACAGAAATTCAGTATCTGTAATTAACTTAAGTCTAATGTTCTGAAATAAGAGAAAAGTGAGATTTTAACTGTCCACTAATATAATAAAAATCATTGTGAATGCCATACTACGTGTTCAATATTATTGTGTTCAACACAAATGCTTTACCATAAATTTATGGGTGTATACAGCAAATAAAGAAAGCATTTCAGCATGAAAGACAAATAAAAATGGAAATTCACATTATTTAAAACAATTGGGACAAAAAAATACTCTGTGTAGAAATGCTTTTGTTTTCTGAGGACATTTTCAAATGTTGTGTATGACTTTCTTCTGATTCACAAATCAATTTTTCTATTTAAATTTGAAAAAAATTTCAGGATTATGTCCAGATACAATAAAAAGGAAATTTCATGTAATATATATCAGGAAACAAAACTAGCATACATAACAGTGCAGCTAAAAAAATATTCCTTATAACTGGTCCATTGGTTTGGCAGCAGGGTGGTGAATTAGATCTCTAAGGAACTGATTTAGAAATTGACCTCACAGTGCAAAACATAGGAAGCATTCTCTGGGGAAAGTGAAAGAGAGAAAAATAGATTTCAGCTGGCCCGCACAGTGAATATTCGAACTCTCCGCAATTGCCAGCTATAGAATATTTTTTTATATCTGAATATATGTAAACAGATGGAGTTTGATCCTTCAAGTCTCATTGTAAATTTGTGGATGGACAGCTGAAATCTATTTTTCTCTCTCTTTCACTTTCCCTTGTTAATACTTCTAATAGGCAATGACTTCGGTTGACCATTGGAGAAGAAAGTAAAAAGCTAATTTTGTGCCTGGAAATTGGGTTTCTTTAACTCAGATTTACAATAATCTGGATCTGGTCACCCCTTTCCAGAACGAGACACATACATAGATGGATAATGAAGCAGATGCCACTACTCCAATTCTAGGTATGTTGGCATTATCAATTTTGATTCTTCCAAACAACATTTTAATGGTTAAACATCATCTAGTCCCAAGCATGGCATTCCAGACTTCGGGAAGAAACAGAAGCCTGTTCTAGTATGACCTTCTAGTTTCTACTTTAAGCATGACTTCACTTAAGCTAGATTGCACTTTAGGCATCACAGCCAGAACTGATCGAAATATTAGGTTGTTAAGAAAAATGTATTAGATCATCTGGGTGACTTAATGGGCCTAATGAATACAATTGCAATGGATAAAAAGGTACAAAAATAGCTACAGCCCCAAGCTATAAAGATAGTGGAGACTAAAAGAGGCTCAACAATGCCAGATTAAGGCCCCAAAAATGAGCATAAAGCTTCCCTCTCAGATTTCCTAGAAATGGATTTAAAGAAAATTCATCATTGGAATGAATGTACCAGTAGGTCTAACACTGTTACTTGTCAACAGTCTATGGGGCAACCACTCTCACTATTAAGAGCCTGAATGTTATTCAAAGGAAAATTAAATACTGTATCAGAAAGATTGCATCTTCTAGGAGACAATACTCTTGCTCTGTCCAGCTAAAAAAGTCACTTGCTAAAATACCCTAGAAGATACTTTACATACAGTGTCTGCCGCCAATGGTAACTTGCTAGAAAATTCCAATCAAGTCTAATCAGGAGGCGGTAAAATACTTAAAATCCTTCTGTAGAGCACACAACTAGTCTTTCTGCACCTGCTAATTTAAACTTTTAACAGCTGCAGGATAAAAAGGAAGAAATGGAGGGTGGGAAAATAACTATTAACCTCGAATATTTTCCCCAGCTTTACTACCTCACATATTACAGACAGAATTACGAATGACCAACTTTTAGGGTACGTCTACACTTACTTCCTGGTTCGGTGGCAGGCAATCGATCTTCTGGGATCGATTTATCGTGTCTTGTCTAGACGCGATAAATCGATCCCGGAAGTGCTCGCCGTCGACGCCGGTACTCCAGCTCGGCGAGAGGAGTACACGGCATCGACGGGGGAGCCTGCCTGCCGCATCTGGACCCGCGGTAAGTTCGGACTAAGGTACTTCGAATTCACGTAGCTGAATTTGCGTACCTTAGTCCGAAGTGGGGGGTTAGTGTAGACCAGGCCTTAGAAGTGAATCAATTTGCCTTTTGTGGGTATACAATACCACATTACAAATCAAGCTGTTCACTTGATTCTGTATCTATTCTTCAGAAAACTAGGTTTATTTTGGCCTCTTGTTTTAGTTTTCTTTTTAAAAGTCATGGCTAAGCCACAGATATTCTTCATACCGTGTTTAACTATAGAATATTTTAGGTGATATTTATTTAGCAACTGTAGAGCATCAAATCATGGCAAATGCATAAAAAACTACTAACCCAGATCTAAAATGTATCTTGCACAGGTCACACACATAAAAAGACATGCAACCTCTCCTATGTAATTAACAGAAAAAACGATATGCATATTATCCCTCAAGATGTAAAAATGAACATGCATATATCATAAAAGAAGCATATCAGTAATAAACAGAGTACTTACTTTGTTGCCCGTATAAACTTGCCCCAAATTGAGACAGCTGACCTGATGTTGATGGTGATGCCAGCATCTATATTAAAACAACCAAACAAAACAAACGAGTTGTTACCAAAAGGACAAAGAAAGATAGATACTTCATTGCTCTAAAAAATGATACCTAAAGTTTGTAATACACCTCTACCCCGATATAACGTGACCCGATTTAACACGAATTCTGATATAACACGGTAAAGCAGTGCTCCAGGGGGGTGGGGCTGCGCCCGCCGGCGGATCAAAGCAAGTTCGATATAACACAGTTTCACCTATAATGCAGTAAGATTTTTTGGCTCCTGAGGACAGTGTTATAATCAGGGTAGAGGTGTATCACATACTGATGTTAATATCAAACTTTACTTTCAATGGTCTCAAACATCCCACTCAGTTGCTTATGGAACAATAAATACAACCACACACACATCACTAGAGAGATTTTTTCAAGGTATACAGAGGACAATTTAATGACTCAAAGTAAAAAGACTCTAGCCAGAGGAAAAGCCACTCTGCACCTACACTTTACTAACAACGAAGAACTGATTTAGAATAGGAAAACATAAGGAAGCTTGGAACCAGTGACCATAAGCTACCTGAATTCAGTACAGAAAGGGATGGGTTCACAGAACAGTGCAGTCATTTTAAGAAAGCAAATCTGGGGGGAAATCAGATATCTATTAAAATCCACCAGTGTATAAAAATTGTAAAATCCAAGAATGTGACATAAGTGAGGCATGACAAATCACAATTCTTCAGAAAAAGAAAAATACAAGGAACAAAAACCAGCTATTGTGAATTTATGAGACAAAGACGTGAAGTTAAAAGGAAAACCTGTAGTGGAATTTGTTTATGAGTGAGGCATCCAAACAAAAAGTCACAGCGATGTCTAGAAGAGGCAACAGAAAAATAGTATGAATTAGAGCTAGCCCAAAAGATTAAATGGACTCAAGACAGCATTTACAAATATTCATGGGGAAGAGGAGTCGAACAATTAAACCGAAAGGGAGATTCCAGAAAATCTGTTGGTTAAGAGTAGGTGAGAAAATATGAACATTAATAGCTGGTACCTAAAATACATAACAACAATGAAGTAATTAGCTATCAAACTACTGGTAGCACTGTCGGAGAAAAACAGCACTTACAAGTAGCACTTATCCTCCCCCTCCCCTTAATAGTTTCCATAAGCCTGTTTCAGACTGAATAGAGGTAGTATTTCTTGGATAAGTGTCACAAGAAGGTAGTGCATACTACAGTTTTGGTATTTTTTTATTGTGGTACTGTATACTTATGTAGATAGAAACGCTTATAGGCTATGAAGGTGCTTCTTGTTTAGTCTCTGGTTTACTCTGTAATGCTGGTATAATTGATTCCCATGCCATTAGGAACGTCTAACAATGACAAATGTTTCTATCGGACATTCCCATTGTCTTATTTTTTTGCCATCTTTTCATCTTTCAGATCAACACTGAAACATTCCGCTCAGTCCTGGCACTTAACATACACTGGCTTCTTAGAATGACTCATTTATTCATAATTATGGCTTCTGATTTGCTTCATACTTCACTTGAACTTGGTTTAGCAAACAAGTTAAAGAAGATTTAATAAGAAAATAATGTATAATATTAAAAAGGATTCCTTCCTGAATTCTAGAAATAAAGGTCAATTTAACCTAGAGGCATTAAGCTGGAGATCAGGGCCCTGATTCAGCAAGGTATGTAAGCACACACTTAAGTTTAAACTTGTGAACAGTCCCCGTTACGTCAATTTTTGGCACACGCTGAAGTATGCTGCTGAACTTGGGCTCTATTTTATAAGAAACTGTTAACTTAATAAGAGTTGGGAAAATCCTCATGGAACTCTGGTTATTGAAAATGGATGGGTTGATAAGACTAGATTTTGTGGTTCTCAAAACAGAGAGAGCGAGCCCCAAAGCATCCTTAAGATGTGTCTATCTGAATGACAAGGTTATCTGAACACACTTTTTCTTGAGGTGAAAAAATTAGAGGGGGCACATTACACACATTGAAGTAGGATATTTGGTATATATGGCCTAAAAGGCAAATAAGGAGTTTGTATTTCTTCCCACAATGGCAAATTTAATCAAACATGTCTACAGGAAGCCGAGAAAAGTTGTTCATAGGTCCTTATGGTCTGCATGGTCTCAATTTAATGAATACATCCTCAGGTCATAGCTAAATGGATTAATGCCTCAGGGAATGAAAAGCAGAAAAAACAGTTACCTACCTCATAGAATCATAGAATATCAGGGTTGGATGGGACCTCAGGAGGTTACCTACCTCTCGTAACTGTTGTTCTTCGAGATGTGTTGCTCATGTCCATTCCAATAGGTGTGCGCGCGCTGCGTGCACGATCATCGGAAGGTTTTTTCCTTAGCAGTACCCGTCAGGTTGGCTGTGGAGACCCCTGGAGTGGCACCTTCATAGCGGTGTATATAGGTCCCTGCCGACCCGCCGCCTGCTCAGTTCCTTCTTGCCAGAATACTCCGACAGAGGGGAGGTAGGTGGGATTTGGAATGGACATGAGCAACACATCTCAAAGAACAACAGTTACGAGAGGTAGGTAACCATTTTTTCTTCTTAGAGTGATTGCTCATGTGCATTCCAATAGATGACTTCCAAGAAGTTTCCCTGGGGGAGGGGTCGGAGTTCACCTGGTTCCTGAGTGCAGAACTGCCTTGCCAAAGGCTGCATCGTTCCTTGCCTGTTGGGTAATGGCGTAATGTGACGTGAAGGTGTGGATGGAAGACCACGTTGCTGCCTTGCATATGTCCTGGATAGGGACCTGCGCCAGGAATGCTGCAGACAATGCCTGCGCTCTCGTGGAGTGCGCCATAAGCGGAGGGGCTGGAATTTTAGCCAGGTCATAGCATGTTCTGATACAGGACATGATCCATGATGAAATGCACTGAGATGAGATTGGGAGCCCTTTCATCCTTTCTGCGATTGCAATAAAGAGCTGTGGTGACTTACAAAATGGCTTTGTACGCTCAATGCAGAATGCTAGGGCATGCCTTACGTCCAGGAAATGGAACATGTGCTCTCTGTTACTGGCATGAGGCTTAGGGAAGAACATAGTTAAAATTTGTCTTGGTTCACATGAAACTGGGAGACTACCTTTGGCAGAAACACAGGGTGAGGGCGTTGCTGCACCTTATCTTTATAAAAGACCGTGTAGGGCGTGATGAGTGTCGGGCACACAGGAAGGGCTACTGATCTGTCCACTGAGAGGTTCAACAACATGGTGAACCAATGCTGGCGGGGCCATGCTGGTGCTATGAGGGTCAAGGAAGCCACATCCCGGCGAGTCTTGAGGAGGACTTTGTGTATGAGAGGGAAGGGCGAGAACACGTACAGCAGGTGACTCATCCATGAAAGGTAAAAGAGGTCCGCGATGGAGCCTGGACTGTGGGTTCAGGAAAGAGCAGAACTGCTGGCACTTCCTCTTGCTCCGCATCGCGAACAGGTCTATGTGGGGAAAGCCCCACCTCTGGAAAATCGAGTGCGCGATGTCCGGCCTGAGGGGACCATTTGTGACTGTGAAGTGAGCGGCTGAGGCGATTGGCTAGCTCATTTTGCGCTCCCAGAAGGTGTGACGCCTCTAGGTGTATTGAGTGGGCGATGCAAAAGTCCCACAGCTAACGGGCTTCCTGGCACAGGGGAGAGGAGCGAGCACCACCCTGTTTGTTTATATAGAACATCGCTGCAGTGTTGTCCGTCAGCACCAACACACATGCGCCCTGAAGGCGAGCCTGGAATGCTTGGCATGCCAGACGAACCGCCCTCAGCTCCCTTACATTGATATGCAGCAATAGTTCTGTGTGGGACCATAGGCCTTGGGTTCTGATATTGCCCAGGTGCGCTCCCCAACCGAGCGCTGAGGCATCCGTGACTAATGATAGCGTAGGTTGGGGTTTGGTAAAGGGTACTCCCACACAGACCACTTGTGGCTGCAGCCACCAGTGGTGAGACTCAAGAATGCGAGGGGGGAGGGTAACTATCGTGTCCAGTGGGTCCCTGCCCAGCCTGTGCACCCGCGCTAACCACGCCTGGAGGGGCCGAAGGCATAACCTGGCGTGCCGGACCACGTCTGTGCAGGCCGCCATATCCCCCAACAGTTTCATGCAATTTCTGGCCGTGGTTGTGGGGAATCGGCTAAGGTTTTTGATAATGTCCATGAGTGCTTGGAAGCGCAGCTCAGGCAGGAATGCCCCAGCCTGCCTGGAGTCCAAGAGAGCCCCTATTAATTCTATTCTCTGCGTCGGGGCTAGTGTGGATTTGGGCACATTCATTATGAGGCCCGGCCTGTGGAATGTGGCCTGGGCCAAAGACACATGCTCTGCAGCCTGTGCTTGCGACTCGGCCTCGATGAGCCAGTCGTCCAGGTACAGGAACACTTGCACCTGACGTTTGCAGAGGAAGGCTGTCACGACCGCCATACACTTGGTGAATACCCGGGGGGCCGTCGAAAGCCCGTATGGGAGCATCCTGAACTGGTAGTGCTGGCCACTGACCACGAAGCGAAGGAAATGTCTTTGGGCCAGGATAATGGATACATCTTTCAAGTCGAGGGCAGCGTAAGAGTCCCTCGGATCTAGGGAAGGAATGATGGCAGCCAGAGAGATCATGCAAAACTTCACTTTCCTTATGAATGTGTTGAGGTCTCGCAGATCCAGGATAGGTCGGAGCCAAACCTTTGGCCTTGGGGATGAGGAAATAGCCAGAGTAGAACCCCTTTCCCCTGAACTCCTGAGGAACCTCCTCTATTGCCCCTAGAGCGAGGAGCAATTGCACCTCCTGCAAAAGGAGCCGTTCGTGAGAAGGGTCCCTGAAAAGGGACGGGGAAGGGAACAAAATTGGATAGAATATTCCACCCCTACTGTGCTCAGGACCCAACGATCTGACGTAATTTGGGCCACCCTCCTAAGAAGGTCCTGGTGTCCGCCACCACCTCATCTGGCGAGGAGGAGGAGAAGACCTGTGGGACAGGGTCTTCCTGCCCTTCTGGCTCTCTGGAGGCTGTGTCAGGTACCTCACAGCCTCCTGTGACTGGAGGCGGCTCCAGTGTCACTGATGGCGCTGGTTCAGGTGCTGTGCCCAAGCGTGACAGCCCAGAGTCCCTATCTCGTGTAGGGTCCTCAGGAGCCCTGGGGGTGTGTCGAGCCAGCGAAGATGCTGGAGGTGGTGGTGGTGCGGGGGGGAGACAGGGTGTGGATGCCACCGATGCCGGCCTGGAGCCCTGATCCTGATGATAGGCCCAAGGAGTACAGAAGGGCTGTTGTAAAGGCCATGCCACTGGGGTAGCCAAGCGACCGCCGGTGCCAAAGAGTCCACTGGTCTGCGGTGCTGGGAGCGGTACTGGCTGCGTCGAGAGACAGAAGACTCAGCATCTGACTTGGATGAGTAGTCTGTGCCTGATCACGGGGGGCAGAGCCCGACAGTGCCGGAGAGCGATACCAAGGTGATGGTGAGCGGCGCCGTAACATCGTGGGCTTGCCGCGATGATGAACCAGGGGCGATGCCGCCATCAGTGCCGCAAAGGGTGCCGTCGCCATATGCAGTGCCAGGATAGATGCTGCAGCCAGTGCCACTGACAGTGCCTGGGCTTGCAGTGTCGGAGCTCGCACCTGTGGGGCCAGGGACTGCGCCATCATGGCAATGAGGTCCCACGCTGCCTCGTAGGTATCCAGCATGGAGGGGAAGTCAAGCTCTTCCTCCAGATCCTCCCGAGTCAGGTAGCCCACCAGCACTGGACTCGACGGGCCTCCTGTTGGGGCCAGAGTCAACGGTGCCGGGTCTTGAGGTCCAGACCGTGGGTGTCCCGCCGGAGGATGCATCCTGCTGGAATCCCCTCGCGGCTTCTTGTCAGGGGAACGACCCCATCTGCCTTCTTTTTCTTATGCGGCACCGCAGGGTAGCAGCGCCAATGCTCCTTGGAGGAGTCCTTTTTTGGTGCCAGGACATCCCGCACCCATTTCCGGTGCCGCTTGGGGGCGGAGGGCCGACTCCATTAGGAGGAGCTTCAAATGATAGTCCCGCTCTCTCTCAGTCCTGGGTCTAAAGCTCCTGTGAATTTGGGCACTCTGTCTGATGGCCCTCTCCTAGGCACTTGAGACAAGCAGCATGCGGATCACCTGTGGGCATAGGTTTCGCACACCTCTCACATGCCTTAAACCCCTGCGACTGAGGCATGCCCCACTGCCTGGGGAAACTAGGGCGGGGGGAAAGCCCCCCAAAGTAAGCCCAACTAACTACAAACTACTATCTAAACTAATAACTATTTATAACTAAGAAAAGGGAACCACTAAGTAGGCACTTGCGAATGCAAGAGACTGAGCTGCTCCAATGACCGTCACTGGTGGTAAGAAGGAACTGAGCAAGCGGCGGGTCGGCAGGGACCTATATACACCGCCATGAAGGCGCCACTCCAGGGGTCTCCACAGCCGACCTGACGGGTACCGCCAGGAGAAAAACCTTCCGACAATCGTGCATGCGGCACACGCACACCTATTGGATTGCACATGAGCAATCACTCGAAGAAGTAGTTTAAGTTCTTGAACATGAAGGATTGCTTAGCCCCAAGCCTTCATTACCCCAAACAATGGAATATAAGATTATTACTACTAAATACTTTGTTGTAAACTACTCATCTCTGTAAAGGTACATGCAACAAACAAGCCTCAATGACCCCATCCAAGATAAATTAGCTGTTTTTTGTCATATGCATTTTCTTCTTTGGAAAGTTAGTAAACTGGATGGAGAGTATACACTACCCTAGCTTTTATTATTTCCTTCTCTTTGTGTTTTCCTTGTGGTAACCGAGAACTCATCTGCTTCTAGCTGATCTCGGAGTCAGGGACTATGTGATCTGGATTCAATATGGAGGGCAAATCATTTATTACTTAAATCATTCATAATTCACCGAGAGAAAACAAGTAGGAGAATTTTCTGGTAATAAGGATGCCTTGGAAACAACAATTCAGAGTTGATAATACAGAAAAAAAATGTGTCTCAATCTACTATTACTGTGATTGCAACAATGTTTAAAGTCCAACATAGCATACAAACAATTCACATACTCTTTGTGGTTTTGAAAGGGTATATATGAAGAAAAACGATGAGGAGTCCGGTGGCACCTTGAAGACTAACAGATTTATTTGGGCATAAGCTTTTGTGGGTAAAAAAAACCCTAGTGCCCCTCCTCTACTTGTGCTACATTGATGAAATCTTCATCATATGGACCCACGGGAAGGAGGCTCTTGAAGAATTCCACCTGGATTTCAACAATTTCCACCCCACCATCAACCTCAGCCTGGATCAGTCCACACAAGAGATCCACTTCCTGGACACTACAGTGCAAATAAGTGATGGTCACAAACACCACCCTATACTGGAAACCTACGGACAGCTTACTTACCTACATCCCTCCAGCTTCCATCCAGGACACATCACACGATCCATTGTTTACAGCCAAGCCATTTGCTCCAGTCCCTCAGACAGAGTCAAACACCTACAAGATCTTTATCAAGCATTCTTAAAACTGCTATACCCACCTGGGGAAGTGAGGAAACAGATTGACAGAGTGAGATGGGTACGCAGAAGTCACCTACTACAGGACAGGCCCGAAAATAACAGAACGCCACTGGCCATCATGTACAGCCCCCAGCTAAAACCTCTCCAGCACATCATCAACGATCTACAATCTATCCTGGAAAACAATCCCTCACTCTCAAAGACCTTGGGAGGCAGGCCAGTCCTCGCTTACATACAGCCCCGCAACCTGAAGCAAATACTCACCAGCAACTACACACCACACCACAGAAATACTAACCCAGGAACCAATCCCTGTAACAAACCCCGTTGCCTACTCTGTCCCCATATCTACTCTAGCGAGGACCCAGCTACATTAGCCACACTATCAGGGGCTCATTCACCCGCACATCTACTAATGTGATGTATGCCATCATGTGCCAGCAATGCCCCTCTGCCATGTACATTGGCCAAACCGGACAGTCTCTACGTAAAAGAATAAATGGACACGAATCAGACATCAGGATTTGTAACATACAAAAACCAGTAGGAGAACACTTCAATCTCCCTGGACATTCAGTAACAGATTTAAAAGTAGCCATCCTTCAACAAAAAAAACCTTCAAAAACAGATTTCAAAGAGAAACCGCAGAGCAACAATTCATTTACAAACTTAACACCATTAATTTGGGCTTGAATAGGGCCTGGGAGTAGGTGGCTTACTACAAAAGCAATTTTCCCTCTCTTAGTATTGACACCTCCTCATCAATTATTGGGAGTGGACCACATCCACCCTGACTGAATTGGCCTTGTCACCACTAGTTCTCCACTTGTAAGGTAACTCCCTTCTCTTCATGTGCCAATATATATTTATGCCTGTATCTGTAATTTTCACACCATGCATCTGAAGAAGTGGGTTTTTTACCCACGAAAGCTTATGCCCAAATAAATCTATTAGTCTTTAAGGTGCCACCGGACTCCTCATTGTTTTTGTGGATACAGACTAACACGGCTACCCCTCGTATATGGAGAGAATCTCAAAAAGATATCAGATGTCTTGCTGGAGCAACAGGGCTCTAGTGACTACAATATTACTTAAGTTCATTGCAAGTAGCACTGGATTAACTCAAATGATCCTACTAGAATTGAAACTCTGGCCTCCTAAAACAAAGAGACTGGAAGGACTTCTGGTATCCTGGATACCCAAGAAGAAAATTTTCCTAGATTATGTACCAGTGATGCTTTAAAAGAAAAAGTTTTGTCTGTGCAAATACTGTTATGTTGGACAAGTTTCTTTCATCTGTCTATTACTGACCCGCTGAGAAGGATGTAAACAGTAAATTTTATTAGAAATTCTGAAGTGATGGCTTTTGATAGTGTGAGAAACAGATAGGATCTTGGTACACCTGCATGGTACAGAGAACTTCGACAGTGTGGCATTTTTGACCAAACTATGCATGAAGTAGAAATGGGACAATGAGAGTGTGGCCGTGAAGATGGTATTAAGTCATGTTTGTGACTCCTTTATTCTTGGGTCAGCCAGGGCCTTGCCTAGGCCCCATACATAAGTTAAAGCAGCCCTAACTACTTGTGGCCATGAAGGACTGGTTCCAGTAGCTAAGAGCAGCTGGAGCACAGAGATGGTCTGATTACACCACACCACCTTTCCATCATCCCTACTTCTTATGCTAGGGGATGTGGTAATGAGTGGCGTAGATCTCTACACCACTCAGGTATTTATATACAGTACTGGAGAAACATACTGGTGATCAGAGCCAATTCATTTAAAGCCCCTTTGCACTACTGAACAGGCATAATAATGCCGTAGCACAATAAAGAATCAAGCACTGTATTTCTAATGTAGACGTCAAGTCTCAGTCCTAGCGAATACAATTCTTTACTTGTCTACAGTGATTTAATTTTGAACTGTTTATGTACCTACATTAATTACCATTTTCTTCTTTTCTTGTTGTGTGGGCACTGTTTTTAGATGTTGGCTTTTTAATGGCAATGTGTGGTTTAAGTATAAGGAAAATTGGGTGGTAACCACTTGCAAATGTTAAAATTTAATGACAGCCAACATATATGATGGTCAGGAGATTATAGCAATTTTTTAAAAAACAGTAGGATTCAATTAAAGATTGTTTAATATGGCATCCTAAGTATGTACTATTAGGAAATACAAGAGGCTTAATACTCTGTAATTTACCTACATTTCAGGTAAGCTGGAAAGGCACATGAGATGTCATTTATTATTTTATCATGAAGGGTACATTGGCTATCTAATGTATTTGATTTTGTTGTTAAACTCATTTGCATTTTACAGCAATATTTAACCTTAGGCTGAAGGATTATCATCCATATTATAATAACAGCTTGAGACCCCAATCAGGAAGCTATTGTTCCAGGCGCTACGTTTAATAATAATATTAAAAAAAAAAAAAAAAAAAAAAAAAGGCAGCGAAGAACAGGCAACAGTACAGCCAACCTGATTATGGTCATGGACTGCTTTGTAGAATGCCTTGGAATAATTCAGAGAAAATAAAAGATTACAAATAAACCTAATTCTCTCTCATATACATAGGCGTTCATTGGTCTGGATACTGTGGGTGACTGGAAAAGTGGGTGATTGAACTAATGGAAGAGCCAATTCCTAGGAAAAATATCAAATACAAGGCAACTTTTTTCCTACAGCAATTGACAAAAATACAGACAGTTGACCTAATTTGCATACTTTAATTTTATCGTTTGCAAAATTTAAAATAAAAGGCAACAGGACCAAAGACTGCAACAACTGAGGTGAGAAAGTCAATCTTGTATTGCTTGGGTAAGGAATTGGAAATCTTAAGTGGCCACAATGCAAGTCTTATCACACAGAACTCTTATCACCCCAAAACAGTTGTGAGGTCCAACCACACTCCTCACTGATTCTAGACTTAGATATAAGAAGGAATTGCAATGAACAAATTCTAACAAGAAACAACTGACTAGGTGACTGAACTGGTTTCTATTATATATGCCTTCATTACCTCTAGATTGGTTTATTGCAATGTAATTTATCTAGGCTTAATAACATCAGCCCTGAAAAAGTTGCATGCACATTCATTTGAAGTTCCTCAGAAGTTTGTGAAATAATCGTGCTCTATAGCCCCCTGAGCAAAGCTGAAGCTGTTTTCCTAGATGGAAGGAATGGGCAGGTCTACACTATCAGTTAAGTTGTTCTAACTTGCATTGCTGGGGGGAGGGGGGGTGAGTTTCACACCCCTGAGAGACAAAAGTTTTGTGTGGTCCACACTGGCACTATGTTGGCAGGAGACGCTCTCCCAGCCACATAGCTTACGCTTCTCCCCCAGGTGGAATAATTATGCCGACGGGAGAGCAGTCTCCAATCGGCATAGCACATCTTCACCAGATGTAGCATTGTAATGTAGACTTGCACAGTGTAAGCTGTGATCAATGAAGTGCTGCATCAGTCCAGTACAGTGAACCTAAACTCAAAGGAAGAAGTAGGAAAAAAAGAGCCTAAACTGCCTCAAATCTGGTAGAACGAGCAAATTTAAATCCACAAATATCATCCAGACCAGTGGATATCTAAACATATGAGAAAGGTTGATAATTATCTTCTTAGTCACCAACAGAGGACAATCATGCTGTATCTGTGTTACTTTGTTTCTGTTACTATGGGTATGTCTACACTACGGGAATTGCGGCCACACTAACCCTAATTTGAAACGGCAACGTCGATTTTGGCGCTATTCCCCTCGTCGGGGAGGAGTACAGAAATCGATTTTAAGAGCCCTTTATGTCGAAGTAAATGGCTTCGTTGTGTGGACGGGTGCAGGGTTAATTCGATTTAACACTGCTAAATTCGAACTAAACTCATAGTGTAGACCAGGCCTTATACAGCACAACAGGTACTATTAGAATGACATTAGTAGATGAATCACAGTTTTAAAGGGAGACAGCACTATGTTAACCATTTAACAAAATTAGAAGTTAAGCAAATAAATAATTAACACAAATAAACTAGATCTATCATATTCTTCTGGTTTATCTTTCATTTTCTTAATAATTCTCCTTTTATCTTAAATGTAATTTAAAATAGACCACTGCAAAATTTTCCCCAAAATTAGGTTTTCTAACAAGCATTTACAAAATGTAAGACCAATAAAACCAATTCTCTAAGTTATTAAAATTCCAATGAAGAGTTTAAAATAAACATTTACAGTAAAGTATTTGCAATATTCAAAATATTTATAAGTATTGAGATTTTGAAGTGAAAATAACTATCAACTTCATTGTTTAACTTGAGGAAATGTAAGACATAAACTGCCTAAATAGTGAAAAACAAACTGATTTTTATAATTCTTTCAGTTTTAAAGTGTAAATGATATCATTAACAAGTGTTATTTTTTTTTTAAAGTTTAGCATCTCTTTAAAACTCATATACAATACTAAGGTATACAATACGAGTTATTAATCAGACAAGAGATTACTGGGAAAGTTGTAATTTGGTATTATGGAAGATGCCATGAGTGATTAAGACTAAGCTGATAAAACAGACATTTTAATCAGATTAAGAGACTGGCTGCACTTCATTAATAGATTAATACTGTAGGTGAAAGAATGAACACTAACAAATAAATACATTTCTAACACAATGTAATACATTCACTATACACTCAATGAGCCAATTTATAATACAGGAGCATGGAAGAGGAGCATGACTGCATGCATGCAATGGAGTTTGGGCCAAAGAACCACTTGAAATTTTAAGACTCATTTGCATTCACCAATTATCTTATACTGTTGGTTTAAAAATAGGTGTACTAGACATAGCTTTGTAGTAAACAATAGAAACAATTTTGTGGAATACTGAAAGACTTGCATAATTACTTAACTCTCTTGTAACTAGGCTTGGCAGAATTCAATTTTTATCTTTATGATTTCAACAGATATACTGAAGTTTCTATTAACCTTTTTTAGATTTTTATCGAGTAGATGTTCACAGTTGTGCAGAACTATGGGTTAAGCTTTTTTCTTCTATTTTTATCCATTTAAAGTTTCACAATTGTGGGAAATTATTGGGGCGGGAGGGAGTTAGACAATAATTATTTAATGACAGCAGACATTTGAAATTCAAAAAGTTAAAGTTTTAAAACCACTGAAACACAAATTGTCAACATCACATGTCAAAATATACAAAGTAAATATCCTTAAATCAAACTCTGAAGTTCTCAAGCAGCATTTTTCTTAATTTGCCTATCTGTATATTTCTATTCTAACGGATGGAAAGATTTTTTCATTGGTTTATGTGTTTACAGTGCAAGACCTTTACTGATAAAAATCTAATCCTTCCAAGCCTACTTATAGCCTATGTTAACAAAAATTCTTAATCAGTAGTTTGCTGATAGAAAAATCAGTTTCTCGTGGTAGAATTATAGCTCTCTATTTCCTTTACTACATACATTCCAATCTGTTTAAAAAAAAAAAAAAAAATTACCTGTAATTTCTTAAAATGTGACTCAGAGATGCATTTTACTTCCTCCCTCTCTGCAAACTGAAGGACAATATAAAGTACAAACATGAATATCTGTTTTCCTCTCTAGCCAAGTAACACTGGTTTATGTTTACATGCCCAAATTAGATAAGTCAAAAGCAGATACCTTATAGGTTATAAATATAGGTAAAACCATATAAATTCCAAACACTTGGCTCTCCCATCATGCAGTGTAAATTTATTATGAAAACAAATTTTTAAGTTGTAGCAACTGTTCGATTAACATACTATAATTGTTACAATGTTGCCACATGTTTTTTAACATTATACAATGTATGCTTATATTTGGTCAAGATAGTTAAGTCCAAAGCAGACTGCGGAGAATTACGAAGGGATCTCACAAAACTGGGTGACTGGGCAACAATACAGCAGATGAAATTCAATATTGATAAATGCAAAGTAATGCACATTGGAAAACATAATCCCAACTATACATACAAAATGATGGGGTCTAAACTAGCTGTTACCACTGAAAGAGATCTTGGAGTCATTGTGGATAGTTCTCTGATAACATCCACTCAATGTTCAGCGGTAGTCAAAAAAGGTAACAATGTTAGTAACCATTAGGAAAGGGATAGATAAGACGACAGAAAATATCATAATGCCTCTATATAAACCCACGGTATGCCCATATCTTCAATATTGCATGCAGATCTGGTCGTCCAATCTCAAAAAATATATATTGGGATTGGAAAAGGTACAGAGGACAACAAAAATGTTTATGGGTATAGAACAGCTTCTATATGAGGAGAGATTAAAAAGATTGGGACTTTTCAGAGATGATTAAGGGGGGCATGGGGTCTGATAGAGGTCTATAAAATCTTGACTGGTATGGAGAAAGTGAATAAGGAAATGTTATTTACTCCTTCACATAACACAAGAAAATAGGGGCTGCCCAATGAAATTTAACAGGCAGCAAATTTAAAAACAAACAAAAGGAAGTACTTCTTCACACACAACACACAATCAACCTGTGGAACTCCTTGCCAGGTGATGCTGTGAAGGCCAAAACTAGAACAGGATTTAAAAAAGAACCAGGTAAGTTCCTGGCAGATAGGTCTATCAATGGCTATTAGTCAGGATGGACAGAGATGCAATACCATGCTCTGAGGCCACGGCTACACTGGCGCTTTACAGCGCTGCAACTTTCTCGCTCAGGGGTGTGAAAAAACACCCCCCTGAACGCAGCAAGTTACAACGCTGTAAAGCACCAGTGTGAGCGTGCTCCCAGCGCTGTAAGCTAATCCCCTGCAGCTCTCTCCCAGCGCTGGCGCGTGACCACACTCGCACTTCAAAGCGCTGCCGCGGGAGCACTCCCGCAGCAGCGCTTTGAAGTTTTGAGTGTAGCCATGGCCTGAGTGTCCCTAGCCTCTGTTTGCCAGACGCTGGGAATGCACGACAGGGGATAGATCGCTTGATTGCCTGTTCTATTCATTCCCTCAAAAGCATCCGGCATTGGCAACTGTCGGAAGACAGGATATTGGGCTAGGTCAGTGGTTCTCAAACTTTTGTACTTATCCCTTTCACACAGCAAACCTCTGAAGGTGACCCCCCCCCCAATAAATTAAAAACACTTAATATATTTAACACCATTATAAATGCTGGAGGCCAAGTGGGGTTTGGGATGGAGACGGACACCTCATGACCTCCCACCTAATAACCTCGCAATCCCCTGAGGGGTCACGACCCCCAGTTTGAGAACCTCTGGGCTAGGTGTACCACTGGTCTGACCTAGCATGGCTGTTCTTATGTCCAGCAAGAAATTTCCTCAGACTGTTGTCAAATGATAGCAATGCACCTTTTATTCATCTCTTAAAATGTCAATAAAAGTTTTTTCACCTATAATGAGATGAATGAAGAGAGTCTCTCTGATCTCTCAGACAGGACAACAGGCTCCCGTCCCCACTGCTTTCTGCGTTAGCAATATCATCAGCTATTGCAGAGAAATGGCACTTAAGCTCTGAGTTTTGTAAGGTAAGCAGGGGAAATGGGTTTGATACAAATATATTTTAAAATATAATTGTAAGTTTTATGAAAATACGTATCTCCTATTAACATTAAATCTATCATACTAACCTGATTTTTGCCAGAGATGAACTTTCCACTTTATTCAAATGGATCAAAGCTAGTCATCCATTACGAAATAATTATTTTTTTATCATCTAAATTAATGCTACTAAAATACCCAGTCCTAACTTCACTGTACCTAGTTCCTTGTAATGTCAGAGGATTCCATAGGCATGCTTTTGACACACAACCCTAAATGTAACATCTGAAGTTAAATCGTGAATCTGTCAAATTTTTAGCTAAAAGCCTCTCAAATATTAACTAAAAGCTATTTAAGCAAAATTTTCTCAGGAAAACAAAATACTGTCGTTTTATTCATTATCCCAGCAACTGGCAGTAGCAGCAGAAGGCAGAGATGTCAAACTCTAAGGCTAGACACTATATTCAGCAGCCTGAAGAAAACCTGTCTCCTGAAAATGTACTATAAAAAGCCAGTAGGACTTTCTATCTCCAACCAACTGAGACTTAATATTTGTAATGGATAAAACTCTAAAATATCAAAATAACTTGTGTTAGAGTACTGCACATAGCCACAAAATAAAAACATTAACAAATGGAAGATAAGGAACTAAAAATTACTAAGATGATAAATATTTATCATAGAGCTTTGAAAACAAACATCTATAAGTGAGTCATTATTACATATATTGAGCCCCAAACCTGAATGTTGTTGTTATGGTAAGTGCCCCTGCCATAACAACAAATACTAAAAAAAAGCAACCCCCAAACCATCCTGTTCCCAACCAAATACTGTCTTTTAATCTCAAAGCAGAATGGCAAAACACAAAAATAAAAGCAAATGCATATGAAGGGTTTTAAAACTCAGTAAAAAAAGAAAAAGCAGACTTCTGTTGCATACTTCTTTCAACATCCAAAATATAGCAATCCAAAATGGATGGGTTGAACTCATATCTTTAAATGACAGCAACTCTACATGATCAGGGGGTGTGATGACAACCTCAAACCCCATTTGGCCTCTCAAGATATTACAAGCAAAAGCTTCCAATCAAAGGTATTTACAGTTCAAAATCTTTTTAAGCCAGCTTGCAACAACTTAAAAGTGTGTGGTAGGGAACATTTTCAAAGCTTTGAGACTCATACTATCACATCAGCAAGAAATTTTTCCTTATCAGATGTTGTATGCCAGATGTGCCTCCCCCGCTTCTGTAATGCAGCTCCTATCCCCATGCAAGAAAAGCTTCTGTTAAAGTAAGAGTCACTTTCTCATGAGTCACCTTTTGAAAAAATTAATTTGATGGTCAGAACAAAACATCAAGCCTTGAGAAGATGAAGCCTGGAAACTATAGAACAGGGGTAGGCAACCTATGGCACGCGTGCCGAAGGCGGCACACAAGCTGATTTTCAGTGGCACTCTCACTGCCCAGGTCCTGGCCACCAGTCTGGGAGGCTCTGCATTTTAATTTAATTTTAAATGAAGCGTCTTAAACATTTTGAAACCTTATTTACTTTACATACAACAATAGTTTAATTATATATTATAAACTTATAGAAAGAGACCTTCTAAAAAGGTTAAAATGTATTACTGGCACGCGAAACCATAAATTAGAGTGAATAAATGAAGACTCGGCACACCACTTCTGAAAGGTTGCCGACCCCTGCTATAGAAGAATTCAGATTTTCCAGGCAAGACAAAACTAGTGAACTAATCCAAAGATTATGCTGATGTCACTGATTTTCTTTGTTCTGTAGCCTTTTTTGTCAGTCAAAGGACTGGGAGAGAAAATGAACACCAAATCATGGAGAAAGCATTTACTGCAAAAACTATTTCACAAAACATGAAGGTCTTTCTTTTGTCATTACAGATGCAAACTGACAGAAATAGATTTGTCTGTGAGAAGTGAAATTATTTGTGGTTGAATGGTTATGTTATGGGATGCAACCCAGATCAGTGAAAAGTTATGTCACTGTTTACCCTGTAACCCCAAGTGCATCACAATGCCTTGATTTTGTGGGTGTCGCAGGCAGAGAGCTACAGTAGCAAAGCATTGAGGGTTAGAGGTGACAACTTGATCCACTCTCTTCTGTGAGCCAACATGTAATTAGAACATCAGCCAGTGTATTTTTTTCTCCTCAGAAGAGAATAGGGCTCAGAAGAATAAGATACTTTCCTGACCAAAGCTCACACAATAATTGATTCAGAATTATCACCCGTTTGGATGCAGTAGTCACATTGTCAATTCAATTACTTTTGTTTCAAGCGGAATTCTGAGTTGTCAAAAGAAGATCAAGATGCTTGAAGCTCTATAAAATGCATATTCAATTCCTTTGCCAAAGACAACCTTCTACCTTGAGTCACATGTTGTCCAGTGCAATCCATAGCAATAGCATTTATGGGTGTTCTACCCATAGCCCGTGACAGGTGAAATGAGTGAAGATCTACTGACTCCAAGCAATGAGCACCCAATATCGAAGAAGAGAAGGATTAGATGACTGGAGTGGAGTCTGATCTAAGAAACCACTGCATTATACATGAAATCAGCAGACCCAGTGAATTAAGACTGTCCAGGTTCTGGTTGGGCAGGTGAGTCACTGAACTACATATGGAATTCTTCCACAACAGAAGATTTCAACTCTGGTTATCTAGAACTGAACTTCCTGGTGAGAATCTAGGTAGACTCTGATATATCCTTTTTCTTCAACTAAGGCCTTGTCTACACTACAGAGTTTTGTCAACAAAAGGAGGTGTACATGCTGCAATGCTCCTTCCACCAACAAACTTTCCTGCTTTGCCGACAAAATAAAACCATCTTGACAAAAGGCGTAGAGCTTTTTGCAGCAAAGTTATATCGACAAAGTGTGAGTGTAGACAGCGTGCTTGGTTATGTTCCAATAAATGGCTCCAGGAGATGTCCCACAATGCCTGATTGCTCTGGTCAGCAGTTCGAACGCTGCTGCCCTGCACCAAGGTACACAGCCATCCACCCTTCCCCCTTTAATGGCCTGGGAATTTTTGAAATTCCACTTCCTGTTTGCTCAGAGTGGACAGCTCACATCACATCTTCCCAGCTGACCAGGGCGGCTCCACACAGGAAATGCTCTCCCGCTTGGAGCACACGTGAGTTGTTGGATCTGCTGCCACTGTGGGGAGAAGAGGCTGTGCAGTTCCAGTTCCGCTCCAGCCATAGGAACTTCGATACCTATGGTCAGATTTCTTGTGGCATGTTGGATAAAGGCTATGAACGGGACATGCAGCAGTGCCGTGCACAGATAAAATAGCTGAGGCAGGTGTACCAGAAAGCAAGGGAGTCAAACTGTCGACCTGAGGATGCACCAAAGACCTGCCACTTCTATAAAGAGTTGGATGCCATCCTCGGTGGACACCTCACTGCCACCACCAAGAGCCCTGTGGATACTTCGGCAGGCCTGGAGTCAGCGGACTCAACCCCAAGGATGAAGTAAGTCACGGACAAGGAGGTCGAGTTGGAGGACAATGTGGAGCACATGGCAGGATCATCCAGTGGCACGGCAAGTCAGGATCTCTTTTTCACTCCGGAGGGATCTTGCCAGTCCCAGCAGTCCGTCTCTGGCACACATGATGCAGGAGAGGAGAGCTCTGATATGAGGTAGAGTTGTCCTTTGCTTTGCATATTCTGAAGTGAGTGAAGGGATAGAAATGTACACGACTAGCTGTGTTTGTGTGTGCTTCACATTCTCTCCTGTGCAGCTAAGCAGTGCGGCGGAACAATGTGTTCATGCCCACGAGATGTCACAGGATTCCTGCAAAGATCTCTAGGAAAAACTTTTCTGCAGGTACTCGCCAATCCTCTGCCGAAAGTTCCTTGGCAGAGGTGCTTTGTTCCTTCCCCTGTTGTAGGAAACTTTCCCGTGCCAATCGGCAATCACTTGTGCAGGGACCAAAGCAGCACACAGGCAAGCAGCTTAGGGACACGGTCTGAGGCTGCACGCATGGAGGAGATGCACTCTTGCATCCTTGCTTACCATCAGGAGTGAAATATCAGCTTCAATGGCCCCCGCCTGTGGAAAATGGTGGCAGAATTTACAATATTGTTCCTAGTTGCCTGCAGTGATCCCCTTAAAAAACCACCTAGACCCTTTGCCCCATCTTGAGCACTCCTTTTCCTCCCCCCAGGCCGAACTCACCATGTTTAGGGCATTCACCGAGCTGCGTGCTTGCTAAGGGACAATGAGAAACTGATTCATTTAAACATTTAAAAAGATGTGCATTTTACTACAATGATTCGATGCTGGGCATGCACTAACAATCATACTTCTGTTTATTGTTTCTTGTGCTTCTGCAAATGTGGCCTTCAGGGGAACCCCCCTACACACCGGCAAATAAGGAAGTGACCAAGGAAGGACAAGAAGGACATGTTTCAAGAGGTGATCCAACCCTCAGAGGCCAAAAAACAAGAACACAGGGTGAGGAGAGAGACTTTAAAAGAAAATTATAAAACAGACAGGAAGGACAGAAAGAAGAGCCAGGAGTGACTTTTAATGGGGCAAAAGCAGATGATAAAAGTGATGGAGGAGCAAACAGAGATGTTGAAGTCCCTAATCACGCTGCAGGCAGAACACATGCATGCTCTCCCCACCCACCCCAAGCCAATACAGAACTGCTTTTCAAGCCCTCCCCAAACTCCTCCCACACATTCCTTGCAACTTCCTAGAATGTCTCGGTACCCTGTTCATGCCACCCCTTCGGACAGCTTCCAAAATGACAGCTGGACTTACACACAGCTATAAGAGCCTACACTGCCTTTCATTGTTATTGCCCTTCCCACCAAGCCTTTTGTATGTGTTGTTAATTGGTATTTAATAAAAATACTCTCTGAAAGATAACCAATCTTTATATGTCTCCTACACATGGTGGTTGCTGCTGAAATTAATACAATGGCAATTTGATCATTTCCTGACTACAGGAATCATCAGGTCAGGAATCATCAAAATTTTCATACAAGGTGGCAAGTTACCAAAGCATGGCAGAGTGCTGTATAGAAAGACACATTACTGTTGCTCATTGTCAAAATAGTGCCTAAAAGCCTCCATGATTCGAATAGCGCCCCCTTGTATCCCTCTACTAGCCCTGGTATCTAGCTGCTCAAAAATCAGCTGCCAGGCGATCAACCTCCACACTCCACTCCAGAGGAAACTTTTCACCCTTAGCCTCACAAATATTATGGAGCACACAGTAGGTTGCTATGGACATGGGAATATTTTCCTCATTTAAATCTAATCTGCCATAAAGGCAGGGCCAGCATGTTTTTTAATCTGCCAAAGGCATGTTCTACTGTCATTCTGCATCTGCTCAGCTTATTGTTGAAGCGTTCCTTGCTGCTGTCCAGGTATCCCATGCAAGGCTTCATAAGCCATGGAAGCAAGGGGTACGCTGGGTCTCTCAGGATCCCTATGGGCATTTCAACATTCCCCGTTGGTATCTTCTGGTCTGGAAAGAAAGTGCCTGCTTGCAGTTTTCTGTACACTCCAGTGTTCCTGAAGATGCATGCGTCAAGCACCTTCGTGGACCACCCCGTGTTGATGTCAGTGAAACATCCACAAACACCCGCAATACCATAGAT
Source organism: Emys orbicularis (assembly GCF_028017835.1). NCBI lineage: Eukaryota > Metazoa > Chordata > Testudines > Emydidae > Emys > Emys orbicularis. Next base: position 69,846,958 of record NC_088683.1, on the reverse strand, counting down.
AAGTACCCCTTTCTATTAATATCCTCCGTCGCAAGATGGTCCGGGGCCAAAATTGGGATATGCCTGCCATTTATTGCCCCTCCGCAGTTATGGAATCCCATTACCACAAAGCCATCCACTATTTCACACACATTGTCAAGAGTCATAGACCTTTCATAGCAGGATGCGATTAATGGCCCAGCACACTTTTTGTTAATGCAATCCCAATGGTGGACTTCCCGACTCCAAACTGATTCGCGACTGACTGGCAGCAGTCTGAAGTTGACAGCTTCCACACAGCAATCACCACACGCTTCTCCACTGAGAGGGCAAACTCTGCATACAGTTCCAGGAAGGTGGCTTTCCACATCTGAAAGTTCTGCAGCCACTGCTGGTCATCCCAGACCTGCATAACGATGCAATCCCACCACTCAGTGCTTATTTCCTAAGCCTAAAAGCAATGGTGCACCATGTGCAGCTGCTCTGTGAATGCCAAAAGTAATCTGGTGTTGCTTCTTTCCATGGTATGCAACAGGTCAGGCACCTCTGATTCCTGTTCAGATTAGATGCTCATGATATACTGCATGACCAGCCATGATCTGTTCCTAACAGTGACTACAACAGTAGAGAGCAGTGCAAGATCCATCCTTTCAGACGGAGATGGAGGGCACACAGTAAACATGGGCCGTTGAAAAATGCCGCAAAACGCAGTCAGAAGCTCATGGAATGATGGGACGGAAAAAACTGCATAATTCGATGATGAGCCAACACCCATGATGCACTGCGATCCACTCCACCTTCCCACAATTCCTAGCAGCAGAAGGTGGCGAGTAGCACAGTGGGATAGCTAACCACAGTGCACTGCTCTCACTATCAATGCTAGAGCACCAATTGTGGATGCTCTCTGCCAACAGGAGCGTTGTGTGAACTTGCACAAGCGACATAATACCAGTTTTTGATCGTTGGCATAACTTGCGTCAACAAAACTCTGTAGTGTAGACAAGGCCTAAACCAAGGCTCTCAAATACTCTTACAATCTCTTGAACTACTTGTGGTGCTGTTTGTTGCCCAGCCACTTGCATTAAGTCATCCAATTATAAGACAAGACTTCAGGTGCCCTCCCCTTAGTTTTGCTGCTTTCACCTTGGTAAAGTCTTAGTGTTGAAGCTATCTTAAATGGCAAGCCAGAAGAAAACTATAGTGACAGTTACTATATAAATAGTTAGCTAGAGGCAGAAAATATAGTTTTACATCTAGAGTATGCATTTAAAAGAGGGTCTAGAACCCTTCCTTTACTAAAATGTAATAAGGAAAAAGCTCTCGGTTTGCCACTTGAAAAAAAAATTCTAAAGGGCCTGGCTGTTGAAAGGAAATATATAGTGACAGTGCTGCAAAAGTGTCAAGTCAAACAATTCCTTAAAGGAGTAAAGGGCTAGAGTATTCCATCTCGTAATGTTACCCTCTCAAAAGGATATGCCTTGCTGGAACAGGAGACAATCATGGGAAAGGTGTTCTAACAAACTACTATAGACCGTTATGCTTTGCATAATCATACTAAGGTCATGTCTACACTTACCTCCGGAGTGATTGATCGCATCTAGTAAAGACGTGATAAATCAACGACCAAGCGCTCTCCCATCGACTCCGGTACTCCATCGGAGTGATACGCGTACGCGGAGTCGATGGGGGAGCATCAGCAGTCGACCTACCGCAGTGAAGACACCACGGTAAGTAGCTCTAAGTAAGTCGACTTCAGCTACACTATTTTCGTAGCTGATGTTGCGTAACTTAGACCGACTTGGGCCTGGTCTACACTGGGGGGGGGGGGGGGCCAAGCTAAGTCCTCAATTTTGAGTTTTCTAGAAGAACTTTGTCCTTCTACATGCTTCTGAACTATAAGAATCCCCCTGCCTTGGGGTGGGGGGAGGAGGAATAATATAGTTTATTTTTTTCCAGTAGATTTGAGATTTGTTTTTCGAATCATAATCCTCAATTTAATTCTCAATCCTATGGGACCCAGAAGCTAGCAAGTCCTATGCATATTTGGCCATGAAGGAGTCAGGTGTATGGTAGCACTCCCTGTGAAAGAAGGAGTAGCTTTTATTTAGAGAATAAGCAATGCTTCAACAATGGGCCAGAGAAACAACCTCGGGGACAAAAAAAGAAAGGAATGTTCTTGTGCAACGGACAGGGTTGGACATGCTCCTAATCTTTCTCAAATAGCTGAATTTGAAAAGTAGATCCAGGCCATCTATCTAGGACTTCTCTGGGAACTAAACTACCTTTATCTCTAGCTGAGAAACTATGAGTAGGGCACTGAAGCAGTTCATCTGAACTACCTGCGAGGTCCACACACCAACTAACTTACATAGGCTACAGCTTAAAGAAATACCCTGGAGTAGAGGACATTCTGTCCTTATTTCAATTTCATACACCTTGTTATGAGATTACTCCATTATTAAAGGGCAAAATATTATGTTTGCTCAGCTTACATCTTTTTCCGACCGATGTGGGAACATTGAAGACTGGCTGTAGTACATGTTTTCATCGTGGTAGTCACTGTCGACCCCCTCTACAAACTTCTTTCTTGAAGCACCAAACATGCTGTTTGTCACCTAAATGATAAGAAACATGATTACACTCTATACACAGTAGCTTTCTAAAGAAGCAAAAGGGATAAGGTAATTTGTATATTAATGGTCACTTTTTATGCTAGAGAAATACTTCTGTACTACAGAATGGCATAAACATATCATGGGCATATTCTAGAACTAAAAAATAAGTTTTGATAAACAGCTAAATAAATAAGGAAATACTGTCATCCCTCTTACTGGATTACTATGATATTTCAGGTTTCAGAGTAGCAGCCGTGTTAGTCTGTAACCGCAAAAAGAACAGGAGTACTTGTGGCACCTTAGAGACTAACAAATTTATTAGAGCATAAGCTTTCGTGGGCTACAACCCTAATCTTTCTCAAATAGCTGAATTTGAAAAGTAGATCCAGGCCATCTATCTAGGACTTCTCTGGGAACTAAACTACCTTTATCTCTAGCTGAGAAACTATGAGTAGGGCACTGAATCCGAAGAAGTGGGTTGTAGCCCACGAAAGCTTATGCTCTAATAAATTTGTTAGTCTCTAAGGTGCCACATGTACTCCTGTTCTTTTTATGATATTTCAAGGTCCCTTAAAACCCGAAAGGAAAAGCATTACATTAACTTTATATTAACAGAGCTCCAGATCAGAGGCGCAAAAGCATACATTATGTTGTGGAACACGAGGAGACTTCTTTTAGATCAGTGTACTTCTGCATATAAAGTTTTTGTTTGCTTTCAGCAAAGTTTCAGAATACCAGTTAAGCATTTCAGTGCAATGATAAAAAAAAAATTATACCTGCTAATGTGGAAATTTCTATAGAATGAAAAGAAAAAAGCCTGGTTAGAAATATGAACTTCAGTGCCTCATTCTCAGATATTTCTGATATTCTGTAGCAGTCATTTTGATTTCTGGTTCAAGGAACTCCAAAATAGTTATGAAAAAATAAAAGATTACAAAGCCACACTTATTGGGGGAGCTGGTAGGAACCCTTATATTCAGGTTGTTTAACACTTTCCATTCTAAAGGATTTTTGCACCCTTTTCTTTGAGAAGCATTAACACATACATGCTTGCAATCAGTCTTCGATATTCACTTGAGGGAAACCTCTCAGGTTGTAGAAATGCCTTTTTTCTTTGTCCCATAAAATTCCATTCAGATTTAGCAAAATTGTCAAAAAAAAAAATTTTTAGTTGCTATTTCCTCTCCCTTGCTTTCCTTCAACCGCTGGGAAATTTTGGTAGCCTCTCAAAACCGCTGAATGTTCTAAAAAGTCCAGCTCAAACAAACTGCCAGAACAGCAGCACCATCACCACACTTTGCTGGTAGTACCTGGGAACTGCCAGAGTCAGTGTGGCCACGGCCGGCTCTGGCTTTTTTGCCGCCCCAGGCAAAAAAGCCTCCCGCCGCCCGCCCCCCCCGGCAGGGGAGGGCGGAGAGCCCGGCCGGGGCTCCGCTCTCCGCGGCGGCCAGAGGCTGCGCCGGGAGGAGGGCGGCGAGCCCCGCCGGGGCTCCGCTCTCCCCGGCGGCCAGAGGCTGCGCCGGGAGGAGGGCGGCGAGCCCGGCCGGGGCTCCGCTCTCCCCGGCGGCCAGAGGCAGCGCCGGGGGGAGGGCGGCGAGCCCGCCGCGGCTCCGCTCTCCCCGGTGGCCAGAGCGCCGGGGGAGGGCGGCGAGCCTAGTCGCGGCCCCGCTCTCGGGCCGGAGCGCCGCATCGCGCCGCCCCCCTCCAGGTGCCGCCCCAAGCATCAGCTTGGTGGGCTGGTGCTTGGAGCCGGCCCTGAGTGTGGCAAGGGGTGGGGTAGAGTTGATTTTGAGAGCTGGGTTTGGCTTCCCATGCCAATCCCTCCCACCACTCCAAGTGCACAGGAGCTAGCTCCCTGACTTCTTGGGGATGGCATGGGGGGAACAAACTAGGCCAGACACACCCAGACACAGAACATGGCTTCAGTGTCTCATTCCCCCACACTCTCGGATAAAAATCCTTCTTCTGACAGCTACTGTAGTTACACCTATAGCTCAAGTGGTGGAAGTCTGTGCCAAAGGCTCAGGCTTCAAATTCTGCTGAGGATGCACGATGGGGAGATTGCCAGAGTTACAAACAAACACACACACAGACCTACTTTTACTTTTGTCGTTTTAAAAAAACAAAACCTAGGAAATTAACATTCTTAACTTTTTTGTATGTATTTGGGTTTCAAACTAAAGCATTCATTAGGAAATGCCAGATTTACAGTTGCCATTTTAATCTTAATTTGGCCCCACATGCATATGCATTATACATAGGGCGCTACCAAATTCACAGCCGTGAAAAACGCGTCATGGACCGTGAAATCTGGTCTCCCCCGTGAAATGTGATCTTTTGTGTACTTTTACCCTATACTACATAGATTTCACAGGAGAGACCAAGGTTTCTCAAACTGGGGGTCCTGCCACAAGAGGGTTGTGGGTGGGTGGGGGGTCACAAGGTTATTGTAGGGGCGTTGCGGTATTGCCACCCTTACTTCTGCGCTGCCTTCAGAAGTAGGTGGCCGGAGAGTGACAGCTGCTGGCTAGGCGCCCAGCTCTGAAGGCAGCGCCCCACCAGCAGCAGCGCAGAAGAAAAGGTGGCAATACCATATCATGCCACCCTTCTGCACTCCTGCCTTCAGAGTTGGGTCAGGACCCATACAGTTACAACACCATGAAATTTCAGATTTAAACATCTGAAATCATGAAATTTATGATTTTTAAAATCCTATGATCGCGAAATTGACCAAAATGGACCATATATTTGGTAGGGCTCTAATTATATAGTCTTAATTGCAGGATCACACACTATTTTCCCCAGGAACCCTACCTCATTCAATGCACAGGGTGGATTCATAAGGGGGCTAACTAAGGTTGCACAGGCAACCAACCAACTGTAAATTCCTAACTTTTGAGTGCTTGACTACCCAATCTAAACAGTATTCTTTTAATGTAGTTTTTGTATTGATAAAATTAAGAAAAGGAGGTAACTGAACATCCAACAGTGCAGCCCCCTTGGGCTTTTATCAACATCAAAACGTTCTGCTATAAAACCAGATACATTAAAACATTAATTATACACTTAACTAAAATAGGAGCTGAAGCAAAGCTTTGTAAAATCTGTATTTTAAATGGTATCTCAGTATTCTCTGACCCAAACAATATATACAGCCATACAGTCCTTGTGTACACTAGAATAAAAAAGGTGTATTTTTAAAACCATAGTGCAGACAGGCCAAGTTCTTTTAACAGATGCTAGCTGGTTTAGATGTACCCTACACTGTCACATTGGTGCTTGGTAGAGTTCACCTCAGCTAGCTAATAGACTTCCCTCCACAGCAAGGGTTCACATAATCAACTAATGTGTGAAAATGCACCTTTTTCTGCCTACTGTGTAAAAAGATTGGCTCGTCAAAGTTGTCCTAGAATTTAAAAGGATAGGATGTTAGTCGCAATCTCAACCTGTTGTCTCCCTGCATGTAATATGCATGTTTAAGCAACTCTAACTCCTTGAAATATCAAAAAAGAATCTGGAAAAAAGTCTAGAAAATAAATGACACTACTAACTATGGAGCATGAGTCCTGATATCACCTTGTGAATTTTCAATCACAGCTTTAATTTGCATCATTCTACATCTTTGGCATAAAATGTGAAGTGGTAGGAAGTTGCATCATCAAAAATGCTGTGAACTTCCCCTAAGCAGCAATGTGGTTAGTGCACCATTGGTATGGGAGTTATTTGAATACTGGAATGGTGAGCCTTGGCTGGATGGGAGCAATTCTTTAGTCAGGTCCCATACCTTCTGCACTAGTGATCCTTCAGAGCAAAGCAGAAAATATGCCATCTTGCCAGGTGTACAATGAAATATAAGGGAGTGGAGGGGTTGTTCACTGATCCCATTAGGCAGTCAACTTACCAAATGCCCTGAATCATGCATAGCCAAACTCTTAAATAAAATAATTGAAATATTTTAACTCCACTAAAGTATTTGTATACAAGCTCCTAACCCACACTTGCAGTTCAGCTAATCGAAAGTATTTATTGCTGCTGATCCCAACACCAACTTATTTGCACAAATTCCTACTACTCTTGAAGCCATGATTTTTATACTCAGAGTGCAGGCCATATGTAGTTCAGTAAATTTCAGCTTTTTTGGCTGAAACTCCATAGAAACTGTGAATAACTCAGTGCTAATATTGTTGTACTAGCAGTAACTCATCCCCCATTACAATTAAAATCATTTTGCTGCTTCCAGTATATGAAAGGAGAGTGGTTCTCTTTGTTAACATGGAATCCACATATAGCATTTATCAAACACTTGTATACTTTACATGATATTTTCAAGCACACAAGACAGTCCAGACTCTGAAAAACTCAACAGCAGCTACTGAAATTTAGCTGTATTTAGATAGTAAAATATTTCTCATTTACTGTACTGATCAACAACATTTAAAATACTGTGCATGGAAGACTTTAAAGTGGAATTCAGTTATAGTGAAAATTTGATTACAATGAAATGGAATATAACTATTCTTTAGATTGTAAACTCCTTCAGGCAAGAGCCTATAATCTACTGTATTTTTCTCTGAAGTAATTAGCACAATTCTAGACAATATAAAATAATACACAAAGAAGTGTCCCAAATTACGTCAATGTAGTCAACTGACTATCAGATATATAGTGAAGTTGCACTATAAGCATATCCCAGCTGTGCTAAATCGTCTCAAAATGCAATCATCACCTACCAGATGAAACGGAGCATTTAACAGGCTAAGGGAATTATCCACTCCTTTTCTCTGTTTGAGAGAATGAGAGAAAAGAAGTTGCTTTACACCCTGTGTGGGTAGGATACAGGAATCCTTGGTTGAAGCTACGCCTAAGCAAGGGACAAAGAGGAACTAGGCCTATCAACCAACTACTTCTCTTGTGAGGGAGTAAATCTATAGCCTCTGAGGGTATGTCTACACTGCAATTAAAAACCAGCAGATGGCCCATGCCAGCCGATTTGGGTTCACAGGACTTGGGCTAATGGGCTGTTTCACTGCGGTATAGACATTTGAGCTGGCCTGCAGCCTGAGCTCTGGGACCCTCCCACCACGCAGGCAGAGTTCCAGCCCAAGCCCGACGTCTACACCACTTAGCCCAAGCCCTGCAAGCCCAAGTCAACTGGCATGGGCCAGCCACGGGTTTTAATTGCAGTGTAGACATACCCTGAGAGGCCCATCTAGAGTTCTCATTTTCCAGTATCCCTTGCACCTGCATGAGAGAGTAAAGAGGAAAACCTTTAGACAGGTAGGCCCTTCTCCTATTACGGTGAAATTCTGCAATTAATTACAATAAAAATACCTTCTGAGAACATTGGTGTCATCAAAACACACACTAATAGATATTTTCTATCTCAAAAAGTGTAATTACTGTAGGTTTAAAAAACTTTACAGTAAAAATACATCAGGTATGACAGAAACCAAACACCACAGAAACGCACAATGAAAAAGGTGAAACATGCCCAACTAAAATTAGAACTACAGTATAGGATTCCACATTAATGATTTGCTCTTTGCTGCCCCAGCTGTCAGAGCTTCCCAGAGCTTTTACATGCCTATGTAGCTGTATGCAGGGCAGCAGAGTTCAAAACAGTGAGCAGAATGGTCATAGTGGGCATTGGGGATACTGAGGGAGGCCAGTTATGGCAACATAATGAATGGCAGCGTCTACACTGACACTTTGTCACTTTAAATTTGCCACAAAAAGCTTTATGCCTCTCGTTGAGGTGGTTTTATTTTGTCAGCAAAACAGGACAGTTTTGCTGACAAAAGTAGCTTTGTAGTGTGTACATCTCCTCTGTTTTGTCAGCAAAAGCTGTCTTTTGCCAACAAAACTGTGTAGTATAGACAAGGCCTAAGCAATGGCATTTTATAGGGACACTGGACTGTATGAATACAATTAGTTGCTTTGATTGCTGAATCCTATCAAGACAACATCCACACTTTTTTGACAGTGATTTTGGTGCATCCACAAAAAGGATGATTAAGCTACAGTTAACTAAGGCAACGTTACTTCTGAATGAGAGTGCTCTTTCATGGGGAGGGGGGGGGAAAGAGGTGGGTGCAGGGTGGCTGGTAAGGAATTAATGCACTTCAACTTCACACCTTTAATTAGTCTTAACTTTGAGTGTACCCAGTTGACAGGCACTTACATGGCTTTATCAGTGATTGTGGAGCCAGGTCTACACTACGCACAAAGTTTTGATCACATAACTATATTGGTCAGGGTTGGGAAAAGACCAAACACCTAGCTGACACAGTTATGCAGGAAGTATCCCTGAGCAGGCATAGCTATGTGGCACAGCTATTGTCATGTGGAGAGGTGTTGTTATTGTGCTAACAGGAAAACTGTCTCTGGGCACACATTCCATCTAACACTATGGGGTTCTGCTGGTATAGCTATATGGGGAAACACAGATAGTGTAGGCAAAGCCTATGACTTGCATTGTTGCTAAGAATAGGAGCTTTTGTGTAAGTTTTTGAACTGGCTGTTCCCCCTATACAATGAAGCACTGTGTGAGCTGAAGTGCTTTCTGGGAGTTGTATGCATATAACGGAATTTCAGAGTACTAAGAGTACTGCCAGCCATTCTCAGTGTGAACCACAGCATGGATCACACCATGGAATAACAGTGATGGCGTTTTACATTAATACCCGATTTTATAAGAAAATCAATAGCATGACAGAATCAGATGGTTGCTGAGGATCATTAACTGCAGTAGGAGAAATCGGGGGGATTAGAAGATACTGAAATTGCAATCACAGTATTCAGCTCAAGAACTGTCCCCAGAACAAGCAGCTAGCTGATGAAGCAGCCTAACATTAATATCCACTTCACAAACTTAACTAACCACAAACCTGGCCTAAAAGACATGCTGGTTTTAAACCATGTTCCAGCCTACAGCTGGCAAACTTCTGAATGAGAAAGAAAATTTTTTTAAGATCTCTCTGCAGATTGTTGCCACAATATTACAGTGAGAGCCTACAAGATGAAAAATAGCTTGTGTGAACACTTGTGGAGGCGGACTACAAATATAGAACAATGCTCACTGGCACATATTTTGTCTAATCAAAGTCGTCATAACACAGGTGTGTATAACTAAAAGCACCACAAAACTGAGCAACTATTAGAAATATCCTTGCAACAGAAAGAAGGTCTGAGAGCAAGTGGGCTTTACCAACCATGGTGGAGCTAAAGATAAAACTCACTTGCTCATTCTTGAGCCACAAGAACCATCAGAAAAAGTTAACCAGAAAGATTACTTCCCCATTGTGATGCAGTCCCTGGTAGATCACAGAGTCCCATCAGATACCAAATAAATTAACAGGGAAAGCAAAGTACTTCATCCTTCACCCTATCTCTTTTGTTTTCCCTTGGCTAATGAACTCATCTTGGAATCACAGCAACAGAATCAAGGGGTCACTTTGGTCAAGTGTGAATCTGAATGGCTGAAGGTGAGGCAGAGAAGACTTTTAATGTGTAATGGCAGTACTATGTCCACATTGTTATTTCAGTGGGTTACATTTTGCACAATAGTTTCTGAAAGGCATGAATGAAGAGGCAGAAAGTGCCATTAGATTTGTCTAAAAGAAAACCCAAGGGATTCCAGAGTCCAGCATTGTGTAGGCTGGAAAGTTAACATAATTAATGCCAATATTTTGTGACTGCAGCAGCAAAGGGTAAGAAAACACTGACATACACATAGCAGCTGTAGGAAAAACTATGGAGTATATTAACTGCATTATGTCACCAGCTTCCAGATTATGTATATTTCATCATACTTCTACTGTGCAGGGAGGGTGGGAGAAATGGAGCATGAAAATGATTCTATGATAGGATCTCCGACAACCACTAAAGCACAGCCAGCCTTTCGGCCCATGATTTGGGAGGGAACTAGAAATGTAGAGAGAGAATAATTATTTTTAAAATACAAATGAAAGCTGTGTTTCTAGCCCTTTTCCCAGCAAATGTAGTCTTGAAAATGAAACCAATGTAAGATGACCACTAGGGTTAAAAGGTACAGGCAGCTCGAACAGTGTAAATCAATTACCGCCACTGTGGCCGCATGCAGCCCCCAGATTTTTTTGCAGCCACAACAGCATGGGCAGAGATCTGGGGGGGCAGCAGGGATCAGCGCCCTGCACCACAAGGTCTTTGGGCAGCACCTCTGGAGACACGTGGGGCTGGCGTGTGCAGCGCTGGAGGTGGCTTGTCAGGGGAGGCAGAGGTGGCATTCGGTTGCCCAGCACGGGAGCCTGGGACTCCACAGGCAGCCGGTGAGTTCCCGGCTCACCTTCCCCAGGGCAGGCTTTTGCTGAAGGTCCACAGGAGACAGGGACAGCGAGATAAGTTGGTGCTTCCCCTGCCTGGGGCCGCACTTGCTGTTTACATTTGCTGTAGCTACCGCAGCAGCCCAACAGCTGTGATCTGCTCCAGGGTTTGGCAGCTCCCCGGCAGGGTGAGGGGCTCCTGCTTCATGACACAGAGCACAAGAATACGAGCAAAGTCCAGGTAGAATTTTTGTACAGACATCCACCTTTTACCCAAAAAGCAAAAAGAAAAGAAAACTGTTTCAGTCCAGTAAAGAACTGAGACAACTGTGCATTATTTTTTTATTATTGAGTCTGCAAAAAAAAATTAAATCCCTACATAAATAAATTACAAAGGTATGGACATGTATCTGTGCATGTTTATTTGCTTTTCCTAAAATTAAGTATTTTAGGAAAAATTGTCAGAGCGGCCACCAGCAAGAGTTGTTGGCCACACCCCGAGGCCACCAAAAAATTTGTTTTGAGAACCCCTGTGCTAGGTTCTTCTTATACAGCGGGGGTTGCCGGCTATCTAGAACATTCCATCCCTCAATGTATACTTTGTATCTAATTTGTATCCGCTAAGTTTGCCATGTATTTTAAGGAACCTTCTCGTTTACCCTCCCCAAAATTCTTAGGGAGCTCTGTAGTGCAATTATGGAGGATGAAAGCCAATTCTGGGTATGTGGGTTTTGGGTTTTTTTGTTGGTGTTTGTTTTGTTTTTTGAGAGGGTGAATTGTGGTGGTCAAAAATTGTTTTTGATAAATTGATAAATTATTATACTAGACATTATTGTACCATATTCACCCCCTCAATATTTTCATAGCATCACTTAGTGTTGCATTCAATACTCTCTTCAGTAAGCCTAATGTAGACCTGCTGGCTGTAAGCTTAGGTGGTGAGCTCCATTCAGATCACCTGATCACTCTAGATCCTGAGCAGGTTCAATGACACAGGCCCACGTACAGCTCCAAAAGGTTTTCACTAGAATAGACATTCAACAAAGAAAAAAAGATGTGGATAGCTAACACTAGAGTACCAGCAGCTTATATACATGTTTGCTTCAGCTCTTTGCAGTTTAAATTGTAGTAAAGTGCACTCATCAACTCCTTCCATTCTCACTCCTGCATCTTTCTTTAACTCGTCCCCTATAACTGGGCTGCCCTTCCTACCCCGTGTAACAAACATCCATCCTTTCGTCTTAAATACTGCTTCAAAACACAATTCACTTGAACAGTGCGGCCATACTCCTCCACAAGTGGTGCTATTATATGTGCATAAAAAAATTATCTGCACTACTATTTATAATGCAGTAGCAGCTAAAAACTCCAGACATGGATCAGGAGCCCACTGATAGGCACTGTGCAAAATACACGGACCCCCCCCTCTCTCCCCCGCACACACAAAATGGTCTCTGCCCCCAAAGTGTGTGATATTTTGACCATTGTCTGTTGTCTTAAAGTAAAATCCTTGTCTTATCTTCTGTACACTGCTGAGCATATTGTCAGCGGTGAGTGAATAATGCTCAGCACTGTATACCATGCAAGATAGTGGCCCTTATTAAATGAAGAATTGCCACATGGGATATCTGAGGCACCAGGGGCAGAGGTGGGGGGTCACAAAAGGAGGACCGTAAAACTTGAAACACCACGTTGTGGGAGGAAGTTAGAAGGACTAGTTAACCTAGTGAAGCTGAAGTGCTTGAGACTTCCAGTCCACGCTGAATTAGCAGAACCATCATCAATTCAACCTGACCACTTATTGTCTTAATGGCTGTGTCCCAGATGCTCCATCCAGACGACAAAACTAATGCTAGAAAATTTAGAGATTGTAAGCACTCTAAGTGAGTGTTTGCGTGTGGAAAAAAGGGGAACGTTTCAGAGCAAAACAATAATCTCTCTCGTTCATAGGGAAAACAAATGTTATCAGTGAGTGTTTTGTGCAACAAAGTATGCTGCTGAACGTGAACACTTGGGTCAATAACCAGCAAATGCCTTGCTAGCACAGAGTTTGATTTCTGTGATAAACATTTCTATAAACTTCTGTCTTCACAAATTTCAAAAAGATCTCTTCCTTAATCACCAGTGATTTAAGATTTCTCATATGGATGTAGATTAATTAAATTATATTAGAGTTTAGCAGCCTGAAGCAAATAAGTAACGGGTTTAGAATACTAAAACTAATTCTCTTTATTAAATGTTTGTTTTTCAAAATTATTGTAGGTACACCTCTACCTTGATATAACGCTGTCCTCGGGAGCCAAAAAATCTTACCACGTTATAGGTGAAACTGCGTTATATTGAACTTGCTTTGATCCACCAAAATGCGCTCCCCCCGGAGCACTGCTTTACCGTGTTATATCCGAATTCGTATTATATCGGGTCACGTTATATCGAGGTAGCGGTGTATCACCAAGGGAGATTTGGTTTATCATTTTATTGGACTCAACAGTACACTAAGATATTAAGAAATCTTCTTGTAGAATTGAGGATATAAAAATCTTTCTGTAAAGCAGCAAATTTCTACATTATTTATGTTAAAATTGATAAAATTCTTCTTTACCCCATAACAGATCCAAAAACTTGTATTCAGTGGTACAAATGTTTTTCTTTCTAGGTCTGGACTAAGAGTTTAAAGAAAGAACTTAGTGATATCCCATCTTGTCCCTCACAAAGACAACAGCATTTGCCAAAAGGTGCTGTCTGAAGTAGTGGCAATAAGTCAAGATAATTACCTCTCTCTGGAATTGCCTAATTTTCATCAAAAACTTCCTACTAGTCAAAACCAGTGAGTCTTGCATTGTTCAGTAGAAATGATCTAGCTAGCAAGTTAAAATTTATTCTACTTTTCCTTTCTGCTGGAAACATTAACTTGTCTTTTTAAAACAAAACAAAAAAATTCTTATAGAAGTATTTGCTTATTTGTATTATTTCAATTTCTTAATTCACTATGTATGAGCCCGATTTAGGAAGTTAAAAAGCCACTGAATCAGGCTGCAAGACAAGTCAGAACATAGCATTTGCAAATGCATTGGAAGCCACTTTTACCAGACCACATAAATAATTTCTATGTTAAGTAAATAAAATTGTAGTTGATCATCTTATTTCTGAGTGCCAAAGATAAATCTAATTTGACGCAAGTCAACTGCAAAGTACCATACAATATAAATTAAACTGAACATATAAAAAAACCTCTTTTCACATTCTGAGCTTTCTAGCACAGGTTATAATAAACAGCACACATACGTGCATAAAAGTCTATGAAAAGAAACAACAAAGTATGACTAGAATAAAATATAAGTTATGTAAAAGTAAATACATGCATTTACTTTGTAGGTAGAAGTGTTAGCTGAATCTACTAAATCAGTTTATTTTCTTATTGATTTTATTAGAATAAAAGACCAGTCATTTTCATTTAATAAGAAGTTCCAGAAGAAAAATTAAGGTTATTTAATACAGTAATTTTTATTAGGCATAAAAGGTGAAGTTTTAAAACTAATCCATAATTACCACTTTTTCATTTTCTATACTAGTCTAAACCCTAGGTTTAACTGTAACTATTTGCTATAGAATGGGACAAAAGTTTTCAAGAATATCCTATAACTGCTCTTCATCTTGAAGTTAGTAAAAATTAATTGCATATTAGGAAAGGAAAAATAGTTTATAGCCAGAGAATTACTTAGGAGTAGTCAGTTTCTCTAAACCCATTCTTTACAATAGTTTTTCAGAGCAGTATGGATTATTGGCCTGTAATAAGTACTCATATATACCCATACTATGACTAACTTCCAATATCAGTGGTTACATTAGTCCAGGACAAGGAACACAGGTGAAATCCTGCGTCCACAAATTTTGCCATTGACTTCAATAGGGTCAGAATTTCACCCCTGGTCCCTATAGCACTTTGTGGCTCATGGCTTTCTAGTGAATGTACCAGTAATTTAGGAATGCACAATAATTCCACTGAAACATGCCTCCACCAAAGCCCAACTGTCTAGTTTTCAGTCATATATATATATATCCTAAAACTGAAGCTTCCGATTTTTCCACAAGGTGACAACTACCTTTAAAAAGCACTCTTAAGAATAAAACATTTTCATATCATGCACCATTTGCCTAATTCCACATGAAAATGCAGAAGCAATTCTAAATCTAATAAATTACAAAACAGTCTTTAAAACAATTTATGGGAGAACACTGATCTTCGCTTTAGAGTGTTTGATTAGGGGGTTTGGGGAGAAAAGCTGAAAACTGAAAAATGTTCATACTGAAGGAAAATTGTGATGCAATTCTTAGGATTTCACCAAAATATCAAAAAGGAGTACTTTGTAGAAGCAGTACACACCATTCTAAACAAAATAGTTTTGACAATGTATTAAAACAAACTGAGAATAGCAATATACATTTTTAGAATGATCTATCTGAACATTTTGCCTAGTATGAAAGTCCTTCTTCGAATAAGAAACTAAAGTAGACTATCTAGCAAATTGGGGGGGGGGGGGGGGAGGAGGGATATATAAAAAACTTTCATGGAATATCATACTGTTTTCTCTGTGGATATAATCCCAGAAATCAACAGGATCTGACCTACTTCCCCAGAGTCCCGTTTTCTTCAAAGCTTCCCCTTCAACCTCCAGACTGCTACATATGGCCAATTGCTCAAGAAATGGGAGACAGAATTGGTTCTTGATTAAGGGTAGTCTGGAAAGAAACTTTGGGGATGGGTCTAGGACACTTTTATTTATGCAAAATAATTTAGAGTACAGAGTGAGATGGAAATGCTTGAATATTTGTGTTGTATTCACCTATTAAATATTTTTTTTAAATGATTAAGAACCAATTCTTCTCTAGAAAAAAAAAATCTGATTCACTCCTTTAAATAGCCTCACAGACAAGGCAAGAATGTTACACAAATTACAGCAATTATTTTAACACAGCTGAGTCAAGTTTAGTGAAAGAACTCCAACAAATAATTCTCAGACACGAACCTAAGAATGGCCATACTGGGTCAGACCAATGGTCCATCCAGCCTCGTATCATGTCCTCTAACAGTGGCCAATGCCAGATGTGTCAGAGGAAATGAACAGAACAAGACAATTATTGAGTGATCCATCCCCGCTCATCCAGTCCCAGCATGTCAAAGGCTTAGGGACACCCAGAAAATGGGGTTGCATCCCTGACCATCATGGCTAATAGCCATTGACAGACCTATCCTTCACTAACTTATCTATTTTTTTTAACCCAGTTATGCTTTTGGCATTCACAACACCCCTTGGCAATGAGTTCCACAGGTTGACTGTGCATTGTGTGAAGAAGTACTTCCTCTTGTTTGTTTTAAACCTGCCACCTATTAATTTTATTGTGTGACCCCTGGTTCTTGGGTTATGTGAAGGGTTAAGTAACATATTCACTTTCTCCACACCATTCATGATTTTGTAGACTTCTACCATATCCCCCCAAATCATTTATTTTCCAAGCTGAACAGCCCCAGTCTTTTTAATCTCTCCTCCTTATGGAAGCTGCTCCATACCCTAATCATTTTTGTTGCCCTTCTCTCAGTATCTTTTTCCAATTCTAATTTTTGTTTTGTTTTTTTGTTTGAGCGACCAAAACTGCACACAGTATTCAAGGTATGGGCATAAGGCCATTGTGGAGAAACTAAATGAATTCTCTGCATCTGTCTTCATGACTGAGGATGTGAGGGAGATTTCCAAACCCAAGCCATTCTTTTTAGGTGATAAATCTGAGGAACTGTCCCAGATTGAGAGGTCATTAGAGGTGGTTTTGGAACAAATTGATAAACTAAACAGTAATAAGTCACCAGGACCAGATGGTATTCACCCAAGAGTTCTGAAGGAATTCAAATGTGAAATTGCAGAACCACTAACTGTAGCTTGTAACCTATCATTTAAATCAGCTTCTGTACCAAATGACTGGAGGATAGCTAATGTGACACCAATTTTTAAAAAGGGCTCCAGAGGTGATCCCGGCAATTACAGGCTGGTATGCCTGACTTTAGTACCAGGCAAACCAGTTGGAACTACAGTAAAGAACAAAATTGTCAGATACACAGATGAACAATTTTGGGGGGGAAAAGTCAACATGGTTTTTGTAAAGGGAAATCATGCCTCACCAATCTACTAGAATTCTTTGAGGGGGTCAACAAGCATGTGGACTAGTGAAACCCAGTGGATATAATGTATTTAGATTTTCAGAAAGCCTTTAACAGAGTCCCTCACAAAAGGCTCTTAAGCAAAGTAAGCAGTCATGGAATAAGAGGGAAAGTCCTCTTATGAATTGGTAATTAGTTAAAAGATAGGAAACAAAGGGTAGGAATAAATGGTCAGTTTACAGAATGGAGAAAGGTAAATAGTGGTGTCTCCCAGGGGTCTGTACTGGGTCCAGTCCTATTCAATATATTCATAAATGATCTGGAAAAAGGGGTAAACAGTGAGGTGGCAAAATGTGCAGATGATACAAAACTATTCAAGATAGCTAAGGCCCAAGCAGACTGCGAAGAGTTACAAAAGGATCTCTCAAAACTGGGTGACTGGGCAACAAAATGGCAGATGAAATTCAATGTTGACAAACGCAAAGTAATGCAGATTGGAAAACATAATTCCAACTATACATATAAAATGATGGGGCCTAAATTAGCTGTTACCACTCAAAGAGATCTTGGAGTCATTGTGGATAGTTCTCTGAAAACATCCACTCAACGTGCAGGGGCAATCAAAAAAGCGAACAGAATGTTGGGAATCATTAAGAAAGGGATAGATAATAGGACAGAAAAGATCATGTTGCCTCTATATAAATCCATGTTACACCCATATCTTGAATACTGTGTGCAGATGTGGTCGCCCCATCCCAAAAAAGATATATTGGAATTGGAAAAGGTTCAGAAAAGGGCAACAAAAATGATTAGGGGTACGGAACGGCTTCCATATGAGGAGAGATTAATAAGACTGGAACTTTTCAGCTTGGAAAAAAGAGATGACTAAGGGGGGATATGATAGAGGTCTATAAAATCATGACTGGTGTGGAGAAAGTAAATAAGGAAATGTTATTTTCTCCTTCTCATAACACAAGAACTAGGGGTCACCAAATGAAATTAATAGGCAGCAGGTTTAAAAACAAACAAAATAAATTCCCCCCCCACACACACAACGCACAAACAACCTGTGGAATTTCTTGCCAGAGGATGTTGTAAAGGCCAATAAAGAACGAGGTAAGTTCATAGAGGATAGGTCTATCAATGGCTATTAGCCAGGATGGGCAGGGATGGTGTCCCTAGCCTCTGTTTGCCAGAATCTGGGAATGGGCGACAGGGGATAGATCACTTGATGATTACCTGTTCTGTTCATTCCCCCTAAGGCACCTGGCATTGGCCACTGTTTGAAGACAGGATACTGGGCTAGATAGACCTTTGGTCTGACCCAGTATGGCCGTTCTTATACCATGTCTTTATATAGGGCATTATGGCATTATAATATTTACTGCCTTATTATCTATCCCTTTCCTAATGGCTCCTAACATGGTTAGATGTTTTTGACTGCAGCTGAACACTGAGTGGATGTTTTCAGAGAATTATCCACAATGACACCAAGATCTCTGTCTTGAGTGATAACAGCTAATTTACGTATGTAAATTTGAAATTTGTTTTCCAATGTGCATTACTTTCCATATATCAACATGTTCTATATATTTTACATTGCATGTAATAGATGGCTAAAGCAATGATAAATCTTACAATTTAAAAAACCTTTTAAGTCAGTGACAGGTCATCAGTTATAGAAAAAAAACAGTCCACTTTTCCAGGTGACTAGCATATTTGAAAGTAGACAATTTCTACAATTAACATTCACTGGGTAAATATTCTGACTGAGTAATTTTATAATAGTATTAAAATTATATGCTTATACAATAACATTCTTCTAGGGCACTTTTACCTATATAACATACATTAGAATATTCAATCTACATGTGGCTGACTGGTTCATTTCATGGATTCTCATCACAGTATTAAAGAAAAAAAGATTAACATTGGCCCTGAACACAGAAGCATAATTTGAGGGAATTTAGTTTAGTGATGTAATCATAAACTGGTGACAATTAATAATATTCATTTCAAACCATTTCTAATATAAATTATGTTATGTGGAATTAAGAATAAAGTTATTTCCCATTATTATTTAATTGCAGTGTGCTCACTCTGTCCTGTGTAGCACTAAGACATGGTCCTGCTGTGAAATATCCCAGAATGCATTTATGTTTCAATATTTTAACCAAATAATTCTCTCCCCCAATGGTAGCTTAGCACTGAAACAGATCATTATTGTATTCATGGCAAGAATACTAAATTGTGGGGTTTGTCAATGTCTTCATCATTTGCTTATTTTCTTTAAACCAGAAAAAGCCTGTTAAATTAAAAATTCAAAACTATAAAGACTAAACAGAAGACTGACAATATATCTATCAGCAAATCTGTCAAGAAATTTGGAAGGTGGGTCACTTTTAGAATAATCTTACAGTACTAGTGTTATATGCTTTTATAAAAGAATTATTTTTCAAAAATTCACAAAACCCTTTTAAAATAATTAGACAATCAGAAACAAGCTATTCAGTTCACAGATTAAACAAAACTTGATATAAATTCAAAGTACTTTGAGTCTCAAGATATAACCTGTCTCCTAAAACACTACATTGTGTTTCCTTTAGAGAAATAAGTATGACAGCTTAAGTACCTTGAAACTTCTACATAATATCACTCCAGGTTGAAATTTGAATTACAATACTCATTACTCAGGAGATATTTAAAAATTAAGAAAACATCTAGTTGTTTATCTCAGAGAAGTGAGAGGAGCACAGAAATTAGTACTTTCAGACCACATATTCCTTTCATGCTCTTAAAAATGGATATTTGTAAGTGCATTAGATGGTGTCTACCAAGACTTTGTAAAAATAACATAGAAAAGCAAGTTTTCTGTATGTGCAATAACTGCTTTCAGTGTCATACTCATACATAGCAGCCACATGGATCCAGTACAAGAGCTACATAAGTTCCTGTGGCAAAGCTCTACAGAGAAGTATATAACTGAACATGCTGTCAAAGACTGAATTAAAACTTTTATTGAAAAAATAGTTGAAACTTTCCCAAAATTATATAAAAAGAAAGCTCAAGAGAATCAATCATCTTGCATTACAATGCAAACAAAATAGAGATTCAAAATTGGGGTGGATGTGTCATTTTACTGAACTTAGGAAATGCATATTTACAAGAGGAGTGTATTTAGTTACTATAGAATCTAAGGTATGAAACCATGTAAAACAAGTGTCATTTCAAACTAAGATCTTCTACGAGGGGTGTATTTCATGAACATTAATTAGGTCTTCTAAAAATCTGATTTTGTTGACATTCACAACTGTGCAACAAGATAATGCAAATAAGGTATATTTTCTGTGTGGTTAAAGTCAACTATGTGCGGATTTAGTATCTTCCAGTCTCCTGTTGTTCTCCGAGGAAACTTCAAAGTGAACCTTGATTAAAGCAAAAAGAACTGAGTAGAGCTAACGTGCATGCACGGAAACACATACACTTCATTGATTCTCTAACGCCTGGCACTTTATGTAGTCATGCAATACTTTTACATTCATTCTTGTAGAACTCTTCCATTCTGATCTGGTATCATTTACATCTACTATGCACATATATAAAATGATTAGACAGAAAGCAAAAGGCAGGGAAGAAAAAGTGCTTCTCCCAATCCAAAAATCTACATTAGTGCTACTTAGAACACTTTTCAGACAAATGCAACCAGTAAGTGAAACAACAACAACAAAAAATAATGAAGAGCATCTGATGTCCTACAAATATTAAAGGCCCTAAAAATACTACCGTACAAACAGCTATGGAAAGATAAAAATATTACTCCCTCCAAATTCTAAAATATAAAAAACTTTCAAAAAGTAATTGCTCAGTGTAATAAATTACCACAAGAAGCAACATTATGGATTCTGCTAAAATGGTTAATAATCAAGAACAGATCAGATACAGTTTAGAAAGCAATGTTAGATTTATTATTTCTCAGGAAAAAAGTCAATTTTTATCTTGTCAATTAATAGCTTTGATTTACTCTACATATGCAAAGAAAAGCAGCACATAAATTGATCAGTAGCAGAAAAGGAAAAATGACAAAAAGCAAATTAAGAAATATACTGCTGACAAACTTTTGTGGTATTTCACAAAAGACTTCATTAAGTTGCTTAAAGAGCTTTATGGTTCAGGTCAATATTCTGCCATGGTATCAAAATTTAGACTAATTATTCTACCAATAGAAGCACCAGAGTATTTGGTGAATACTTGCTAATGTAAATTACCAGGGGAGGCAAGGTCTATAAATGCCCTTTCATCAACTAGAAACAATACTAACTTTGTACCATCTGTTAAATACACAGCTATTTCTGACCTAACAAAGTAATCAAGCATGGGATCCACAAAGGTACTTAGGTACCTAAGTCCCAGTTTTAGCTCCATCACAATCCACAAAACTCCTGCTGAACCCTGTAGGCACCTAAATTCACTCAGCCCCTAAGTTTTTCAGAGCAAAAGTTCCCTAGGCAACTATATTCCTGTTGTTGGGCATTTGCTCAACTGCCTCCCAACAGGCATCCAGACACTTAAGCCACAGAGCAATTCACAAATCAGGGGAAGACAGGTGTTTGGCTGCCTAAGTTGTGTGCAGGGCCCAATCCAGTAGGGGTGATCCGAGGCTGCCTACCAGATCAGGTCCCAGGCAAAATGATGATGGTGGTGACAGAGGTGATGGCAGCAGTGGCAGCCACCTTAAAACTTTTGGTTCAGTGGTTAGGGTGAGGAGCTCGGCTATTCGGGAGGGCCTTGGAGTAGAGCTGCTAATCCTCCGGATCGAGAAGAGCCAGTTGAGGTGGTTCTGGCACCTGATAAGGATGCCCACTGAGAGGCTTCTGTCGGAACTCTACCGTGCATGTCCCACTGGGTGGCGGCCCCGAGGCCAACCCAGGATATGCTGGAGGGATTACATCTCCCAGGTGGCCTAGGAACGCTGGGGAATCCCCCGGAGGAGGTGGAACCTGTTGCGGAAGACAAGGAGGTCTGGTCCTCCCTACTCTCCATGCTGCCGCTGCAACCCTCACCAGGAAAAGCGGCATAAAGGAAAAAGAAAGTTAGAGAACTTGCCTGGGATGTGGAAGACCCCAATATTATGCTGAACTACTTCCTCATTAACATATCAGGTCAGAAACTAGCCCCAAATTTGTCTTCAACTTCCTGCTAGAAAGGAGGATAGTTTTGTGGTCAAGGTACCAGACAAATGTAAGAGATTTTGGTTATATTCCTAGAATTACTACAGACTTCCTCAGTGACCATGGGGCAAGTCAGCTAATCTCTTTGCTCCAGATCCCCATTTGTAAAGTAGGGATCATAGTTCCTGATATCATAAAAGGTATTGTGACTACTACACTGAAGCTTTCTGAGGTGCTCATATATTATGCTATCGAGTCCCTTAGAGGAGCTTATAAATAACCCATTGCAGTATAAATTCTAAACATAAAAAAATAGAGTGATACAATATTTGTTCTCTTTTTAAACAGTGCTCACTGTAACTGGTATGTCATTAACTAGTGGATAGTATTGATATTAAACAGTTAATAGCTATCTTCTGAGTTAAAAGCCCTACTAACAGTAATTAAAGGGGAGGGAATAATTTATATATTTGGGAGATGGATGCAGATTAAAGAAGTCATTTGCAACTGAAGGGTCTATTTTAAATGCTAGAGAACAGCAAACTATACATTCAAATGTATGTATAAATCCACAAATCATTAGTTTTAAGTTTGAGTATGGATTGACTAGTGACTAGTCAGAACACTGGGTAGCCAACTGTGTTAAGATGCATAAAAGAGCACACTTGAGTACAGTATAAATGTCAATTCATATTTCAATTAAAATTAGCCTAAAAAAACCTAACCCAAATGTGGGATACACTATACAAAGTGGTCAAAATGGTGACCTGTACACATCTCATTTGTTTCATGTGATTTTTAATTTTTTATTATATATGTATCAACTGTGTCCAACTGTCCCTACACTTATCCATTATTAGTTGTGTAGATTCCTATAGGTGTGTCAGTAGAAATCTGAATTGAGGAGGGGTCTGAATAAGGAAATGGGCAGTGGTCTTCAAGAACAGCTCATGCACAGGGCCAACATGGAAGAAAACTAGAAGATGGCAATTTTGACAGAGCAGAGGACAATGCTAAGAGATGAGTCAATGAGTAGGAAAAGACAAAATCTAGGAGCCTTACTAGCAGGGGCAGAAATGTTATTAAATTCACATGTCGTAGAGGAGAGGGATTCAATGGAGGAAATTAAAACAGGAGGGAGGTGACATGGTCACTTCAATGAGCAAGCTGCATTGGTTATGTACTAGAGGAAGGCACTCTTCTCAATTCTTTTGCCTTACTGTTCCCTGTCTTCGCCCCTTCTATCATACTGCCCCCATGGCTTGAACAATTTCTCTGTTTTCATCAATACCAAGCACCTTCTGGCTCTCTTTTTCTGAAGTCCCTACTTTAAAATCACACTTCAAGCAATTTTTCCTACCTTATAAACAATTCCTTTATTCCCTATTATCTCAACTGTTGACAAAAATCTATTTGTCTTGACTGACTCATCTTGAAAACTCTAGAACTGGGGATATGTATTTCTGTAATATGCCAAGCCTTATACAGTGCTGTATAATGGATGTTTTGTTAACCCCTTCATTAAGGAGAGTATGCCAGTTCTGTCCCTATTAGGCTACAGACATTGTCCTTCACTATCATTGTATATATTGTTTACAACCTTGTCTACTATAAACCAGAGATGAGGCTAATGAACTGGCAGAAAGGTACCTGAGAATATTACAGGACTGGTTCCTGCTCCCGCTATTTACGATTTCCCACAATGAGAAGAACTGTCCGCTGCTTGAGAAATCTAAATTACAGAGGTTCTTTTCATTCCCAATTTGTTCTTAATCACCTGGCATTGGAGTCCCAAGCCACAATTTTTCATTTACATCTGGATAAGGGAATAACAACCATTTCTCCCTGACCAGGACCTTGCCAAACTAATTCATGCCTTTGTGCTTTCTAAGTTGGCTCTAAAGGGGGCTACCCCTTCAAGACCACTTTGAGGTTACAGCTAGTACAGAACACAACTGGCTGTTTATTTGACAGCATTAGTCATAGGAAGCATAAGAATGGCCATACTGGGTCAGACCAAAGATCCACCTAGCCCAGTATCCTGTCTTCCGACAGTGGACAATGCCAGGTGCCCCAGAGGGAATGAACAGAACAGGTAATAATCATGTGATCCATCCCCTGTCGCCCATTCCCAGCTTCTGGCGAACAGAGGCTAGGGACACCATCCCTGACCTTGTGCGGATTGCACAAGTTCTTAGACAACAACTGCAATGGCTTTGTATTACTTTCTTCTTTCTGGATACAA
Organism: Emys orbicularis; assembly: GCF_028017835.1. Classification (NCBI taxonomy): domain Eukaryota; kingdom Metazoa; phylum Chordata; order Testudines; family Emydidae; genus Emys; species Emys orbicularis. The sequence goes on along the minus strand of NC_088683.1, from coordinate 69,822,500 downwards.
TTTAAGAGGTTTGACTGATCTATAAAAGTCCTATGTGGCTTGGGTCCTGACTTACTGGGAGACTACCTGTCTTCCAGGCATCACTAAGGTAAATGGGATCAGACGGGGCACAATTAGTGGAGGATCAATCTTGGAATTTGCTGCGTTCACTGGTCTGACAGCCAGAGTTTGACAACTTTTAGGGGAAAGTGCCAGGCCTGTTTCCATTCCTTGGTTTTTCCGAGAAGAGTGTGGGGTGTGCGTTTTAGTTTTGTGATGCTTTTGGGGGCTGAAGAGATAGACAAAGAGAGGGAAGGAGAAGACATAAAATGCCATGACTTTTCATATATATTAAATATTATATATGCACAGATATTATTGGGTGTGCTTCAAAATAAGACATCAATCCATTAGAAATATTTAAAGATAGAAAAAAATTATATTGGTTAATTGCCTACCTGTTATTTTTGCATTGTACTTAAATTGTTTAACGGTTCCTCAGAAACACAGTGCTAATTTTTAATATTTAAAATTATTCTAGTAATGAATTATTCTCACATGTATGGCTCAGAGTAATCTGACTGAAAGTTTCACTTTGTACACGTAACGTGTTACAAATACGGTCTTCTCCACAAAATTCAAACAGAGAATGCTAAATATAATGAACAGAGCTTAAAAAAATATTTTCAAGATACTCTGGTTTTATTTTTGATTGTCTCTTTTATTGTTTCTGTTGAAATGCAAGTTTTTACTTTTTGACTAAAAACCAAACTGCAAAGAGAAAGCATATAGTTAGGGTTGGAAAGATCAATATTTTATTGGTAAACGTTGATTTCACCATACATACACAAACTGATGAAAAATATTTTCATCTATCATAATCAAAGTTTACATATGGGTAAAAAGAAAAATTCTGCTTGACAACTTAATTTTATTTAAGGATATTTATTTTGTGCATTTTGATGTGATGTTGACAAAATGTGTGTTTTAACGATTATAAAGCTTGAACTTTTGGAATTAAATAATTGTCTGACACCTCCATAATTTCCTACAGTTGTGAAAATTGAAATTGATTAAAACAGAAAAAATGTTTAAAAATAAGCTACCATCCAGCAAAATGATTTTTAAAAAAAATGAGTTCTGTAAAGTCTATAGAATTGGATATAGAACTAATGAAAGAAAAAATATAAATAAAAAAAGAACTCTGATGGGAAAATGAAACATTATCTGTTGACCATGAAATAGTGTCAAAGATACTAAAAATAAAAAGCAATTTGTTTGCACACAAAGTAGAAAAGGGGCAATTCTCAAAGTCGAACTAAGAGAGTCTATTATTTTTTGTTTGTAATGATGTAATTGTCCACATATTTTTAACAAAGCATCAAGATGAGGAATTTGTACATTTTTTTTTAATATAGTCTGTTGTATATAATGAAATACAACTATATTTTATTATTATGTCCAGATACAAGATTGTCTTTTCTTGTAAAAAACTGTATAGGGCAATAAATTCTTCATAAATCAGGAGTAATCTATTGCTTTAAATAGTCTGTTTCCAGCTACATGAACACTGACCAGTCTTGGAACAAGAAAGCTACTTACATAAGATTTTTGTTTCAGGAAAAAAAGGTAAATCTGGATTGTATTGCCATTTAAGTGTTTGTCTCATTAACATTTCTGGCAGCACTACACTGATCTAAACAAGACTTTACCTTCACCTACAGAATGAACAACTCCGAGCCAAACTGCGAAGTGTTAGCTAGAGTCTTGCATTCCAGAGTTTAAACTCACTGTTACCATCACTGAAAAACAAGTCTACCACCAGTGAATTTTCTGTAACCTCATTACACCAGTGCAATAGGAGAAGCAATTCTTCATCAGTCATTAATGCAGACTGAAGCTAATCACATCTCAAAACTTCTTCATGTATTACTTTCTCCTACTCACAATAGCCTCCAGTAGTGCCCTTTCCACATCTGAAAAAAATATCTGTTAGCCTACAGCTGTTAATCCTACAAATTCAACAGCACTCTGCATCCTACAATATATACCTGGGAGAGCATTTGTACTGATGTAACCAAAGCCCAGGGAATACTTAACACACAGGAAATATGTTATTCTGTAACTGAGTAGCAAGCAATACAGACTGGGTTTCTGACTAGTTGTTGCTCTTTCTCTATACATGATACGGAGTGGGGGAAAAGAGGCTACAGAGACAGCTGCTAAGATAGGAAAGGGAAAAATGTGCTGAATGATGAACAGGGTATGAACTCAACAACCTATTTTCCTTATAAAGATATGCACTGGTTTAATGAACCATCATAAATGTACTCTTGCCAATGTCCCCAGGTCAATGTTGCAATGCCCAGTGGCTGGAAAGTGTTAACAGATCACCAGGTGAACAATTTGTGATACTGCTTTGAGGTTTCTCATATCTCAGGCCAAAATGAGCCCACAAACTTCATAGTGAGCCATTTTCTATCCATGACATAGAATTTCTGTAACTTTAAATACCACCATAATAGAAAAAGGTGTATGCACATTACTAGTGCAAATCAAAATGCCTCAGGATCTGGCTGATTCCTTCAAACCGTAGTAATAAAACATGCAACTTTTGAGTTTGTATTTTTATCTGTTCTGTGCAGACAGAGAGATCACGGTGTACTTAGAGACCGTGACAAACTCCTTTTCAACTTTAAGGTGTCACAGAAATTTGGAAAGTCTCATTTCTCAGTGTAGATAAAGTGTGAGGGGGATGGACATGAAGGCAGCACAGACAACTCTTAGTGGAAAAGTAAATATGCATCAACTGTGAAAACCCCTGCAGTTCAGTCACTTGTCTGGGAAAAGCAACAGCTATTAGGAAAGTTCCTTGTGGAACAGAATTCTAAACAAAAAATTAAAAGGCAAGAATTCACAAAGCTCTCTAAGAACCAGGATGAGACTAAAGTAGCAACTGAGGATTTAGCCTGGTCTAATTTAGGAGACTGCTTTCAAGAATGCAGAAACACCTACCCACTTAGTAGAATAGCCCTGAGTGAATCATAGCTTGTACTCTTGAAGAAGCTGGGAACCACAGCATCATAATTCTATAAAGAATTCCTGAGTAACTAGAATGGTGGCTTTCCCAGCTGAGCAACCTTGGACTCTATACAACACTGTGAGGATGTCTCAAATCCTGCAAGATATTAGGGTAGTGCCTCTTTTCTTGAGGACAAGGATGCTTGTGTAGTGCTTCATCCAAAATGCACTTCCCAAAAGCCCAGGGTGGATAAAAATCAATGATTTTAAAAAATATATATTTTTTTATTTAAATCAGATGTTTTTGATAAAATGCTTTTTGAGGAAAAAAGCAAACGATATTTTAATTACAACTATCTTTGAGCTATAATGTATCTCATCATGGAATAGGGATTATAAATTCTAATTCTATAGCATGAGACAATATATTCATGTAATGTTTAAGAAAGGTTTTGTAAATGAATTCCAATGGTTCATGGATTAGGGACCCAATTTTATGGGGTTTCAAGGGCTTCTGTATAGATTAGGTTATTCTTTCTATCTACCCAATGGGACTCAGTGCTCAGTCTAGAAGATACCATCAGAGATGCTTAGTTTTGCAGTTCTCAAACTGTGGATTTGTGTCTCCAGAGATAACATGCTTGTTAACAGCAAAAATGTTTATAAACAAACAAACAAATAAATAAATAGAGGTGAGAAATAACAGACCTCAACCCTATTGTCCCTCTGCAAATTTGTGTACACAGAGTCAATCCCTTACCTCTCTCTAAAAGTGTAAAATTTCAAAAAGTTCAATGAATAGAAGATGGTTGGAGGCGGAATAGATCTGAACAAGGAGAAGAAGTCTGGAGATAAATGTGAGAAGGGAGGGACAGATAGTAGAAACAAAAGTGAAACTGTTTGAGCAGCACATTCCAGAAGTCTTGAGGTCTTTCCGAGTGTAGCCTTCATTGATTTGAGATCTACCATACCAGTCTCTCACTAGAAGGGAAAACCTATAATGGCAGCAGGCTGTAAAAGAGACCCAGTTTGGGAATATTTTAATGAAGATCCTCTACCTGTGGGTAAGACAGGCATGCGTGCAAAATGCAAACAGTGCAACAAAGAAATGCAAGGCCTAGTTGCCCGAATAAAACAACATCATGAGAAGTGTTCCTTCTCAGGAGGAAGCTGCATTGAAGATGATGAAAGGAACATGTCTGAACATGCAGGATCTTCTGGTTGGTAAACTTTTTTATTTCATACTTCTTTCTCAAGGACTGCTTGTCTTCCTTCTGAACTATTCTTGAATTCTCATGTTTGAGCAAAAATATAGTTGTTATTCTATGGTACTATCATTTTAGATGCAGTTGTGATAAAAAATAAATAGCTGAAATAGGCAGATCTTCCTTTTACAATTTCACCTTTAAACTGAGTGTCAGTGAATTCAATGAGTAATACTAAATGAGCAGTATGGCAATAATCATTAAATAACTTCATTGACTTATTTTGTTTAGGAGAGAATCCATCCTCAACATACAGGATTCTGAAGACTATCCATCTTCAAGATCACCATCATTTTCTATCGTTTCAGAGTTATCTGCCAATGATAGTGTTTCAGTCTCATCATGTATGTCACATAGCCACAGTATTATCACCTGTTGCAAAAAGAAAAAGAAAAAAAGAAAAAAAACCCTCCATCATCCAGAAACCACCATAGATAAGTTTGCGATAAGAACCAGCAGATTACAAAAAGAGGTTATTGATGAAAAATTTGCCCAGTTTCTTTATGCAACAAACTCTCCTTTCCGTATGATTGAGAACCCACAATTCATTAACATGGTTCAGTCATTAAGACAGTCCACCCAACAGAGCAGATGTCGCAGGCAAATTGCTGGATAAAGTGTATGAAAGAGAAATTGAGCAGTGTGCAAAAGGTCTAGGGGGTAAAATTTTTACCCTGAGTCTTGATGGGTGGAGCAATGTCCACAATGATCCTGTTGTATGTACTTGTGTGACAACAGAAGAAGGGAATGTCTTCCTTACAGAAACAACTGGTACATCAGGAAATGCACACACAGCAGAATACATACAAGAAGTAGAAGTAAAAGCTATAACAAACTGAAAAAAAATTCAAATGTCTAGTACGCAGCTTGGTCACAGACAATGCTGCAAACGTATCCAAGATGAGAAGAAATTATTTAGAAGAGAGCAAAGAGTCCCAAGCTAGTAACAAACGGTTGCAGTGCTCTTTTGATCCACCTCCTAGCCAAAGCCTTCAGTGTTCCAGAAATAAAGGCCATTGTTGTTGAAATTGCAAAATACTTCAGTAACAACCACTTTGCAGCAGCTGCTCTGAAAAAAAGTGGGAGGAACCAAGCTAACTCTCCCACAAGACACGCGATGGAACTCAGTAGTGGACTGTTTTGAGCACTATATCAAGAAATGGCCTAACCTGATGACAGTTTGTGAACAAAATTGTGGAAAAAATAGATGGCACCGTCACAGCCAAAGTTCTCAACATTGGGCTTAAGAGAAATGCTGAACACATGCTGAGTACCCTGAAGCCTATTTCTGTAGCCTTGAACAAAATGCAGGGAAATAGCTGTTTTATTGCTGACGCTGTTGAAGTTTGGAAGGAACTGAGTGAGATCTTAAAAAAAGAAATATGCAATGACAGAGTTAAATTACAAGCATTAAAAAAATTAATGAAACAAGCACTATTTCCAGCTCATTTTCTTGCAAATATTCTCAATATGCGGTACCAGGGTCAAACCTTAACTGCCGAAGAAGAGTTGGAGGCTATGACATGGACATCCTTCAATCATCCCTCCATAATGCCAACTATAATAAACTTCATAGCTAAGGGTGAACCATTCAAGAAATATATGTTTGCTGATGATGTTTTAAAGAAAGTCACACCAGTGAACTGGTGGAAGTCACTTAAGCACTTGGATTCAGAGACTGTTGAAGTGATAATCTCACTTTTAACAGCAGTTGCTTCTTCTGCCGGTGTAGAAAGAATATTTTCTTCCTTTGGACTAATTCATTCCAAATTGAGAAATCGTTTGGGACCTGAAAAAGCAGGAAAGCTTGTTTTTCTTTTCCAGATTATGAACCAACAGGAAAATGAAGGTGAAGACGACTGAGTTAGATGAAGAAGCCAATATTTTAAGTTTCTCATGTTGATCTGACAGTCAATTTAATTTTTTTTTTTATATTTCATTTAACTATTTTAGTTAAAAACAATTTTAACAAAAACAAACCTGATTTTAAAAAACTTGAATGTTTAACTAAATTCAAATGCTTGTTTTGTTAAAATATTATATGTTTGCTGTTGAAGAAAAAATCCAGAATACATAACGTTGTTGTTTTAGTTAAATAAAACAATTTAAATGTCTGTCTGGTGATGTTCTCCTCCTAATACAGCATGGCAAGAAAATCCTCCAAATATTAATTATTAACCTGTTGAATTGGAGATAGTTCACCTCCCAATGACTTCATAAATATCTGCTTCAATTACCTTTGGTAAATGAAATAACCAAACAATCATTCATTTTCTAATATAGCTGTCCCAAACTAACCTGAAAAGTTTTCAAAATAATTCACTTAAAAAATGTATAATGTGTACCTTCTAAAAATGAAACCTACATCTATCTCTGAGTTGTGAAGAATATGTATTAAAGTTATAACAACCAACAAAAATGCACTTTTATGTAGAAATCCATGATTAAATCGAGTCTTCCTGACTAGTGATTTAAATCAAATCCACCCTGCAAAAGCCTGGCAGACTGATTGTCTGTTCCTGAATACAAGACTACCTCTTGATAATATCATCCAATAACTACCACAGGGTGGATTTGATTTAAATCAAATTGATTTAAATCACTAATCATGAAGACTATTTAAAAAAAAAAAAAATCATTGATTTTTATCCACCCTGATCTACCACATAAAGAAAGTGACGCTACAAAAGGAATGCATAGGTTCCTATTTTCACAATGTGTCATGTTACTGAATTCTGTAGAGAGATTATCTCTTGGAGTTGTCATATTGGACTACTCTGTATGACAGCCTGCAAGCGCACACTTAAATAGGATGTACATTGATAAGATAAAGACCCAGGACATTGTGTTGCTCTTGTAACTGTGATAAAACCTTTATCCAAATGTTTATATTGCCTCAGCAATTAGCAAAATTATTCTCTAGGCTATCGTATAATGCCATATTTACAGTTAAGCAAGGGTCATCTAGTCTAATCCCCTGCCAAGATGCAGGATTTGTTGCGTCTAAAACATTCAAGACAGATTCTTCTATGGGGGAAACCCAAAATATTAGATACTTCTTTCCCAGTCAGGATAAGTATGATGTTCAGGATAATTAGTGGGAAAATATACTAGTTCATAAAAAACCTTAACTTTTAAAGTTTTTTTTTTTTTTAAAAATCAAAGATCATTTAAAGATGAAAAAGTGTGTTTTTACCAGTCCAAAATATATTATTTGAACTTCTGGTTCCCAAACTGATTGGTTCAGGATATTTACAAGTCAAAGAATCCAATGTGGCTTATGCTTATACCAGTTATAAAAACAGAAACTAACCTCAGGTCAAGTAAAAGGATCCAAAATTGGACTTGTAAAGGTGTTGCCATTAAAAAAAAAATCAAAAAAAAATCAACGTTTCCTTCCTTAATAGCAATTGTCTGTTTGAGTTTTCTTTTGCACTTGCTTAGATTTCATTACTAAAATAGCAATATTATTTCTGAAACTATGTTACTGCTTCTCCAGAGAGTTGCAGGAAGTTGCTAGAGCAGTGGTCCCCATATTTTTCACGTCATGCCCCCCCTTACTCCTGTTGAGAACCGGGGCTGGGAGCAGGGCCGCGGCTCCCAGGGGATTGGGGGCATGGACGGGGTAAGGGGGCAGAGGCTGGGCTGATGCCAGGGCCAAGAGCAGAGCCGCGGCCGCAGCCAAGGCGGGGGCCCTGGTCGGGGCTGGCAGGAGCAGAGCTGAGGACAAAGCGGGGTTGGGTGGCGCTTCCTCCCCGTCCCCACTGGCCCAGGCCCCACCACACCCAAATGTTCCTGCGTGGCCCCATAGTGGGCTGTGCCCCACAGTTTGGGGACCACTGAGCTAGGGGCTTGCCGAAAAGCAAAGAGCATGATTGACTATCCCTTTCCAGGAACAAGGGAGGAACACCCAACAGTCTGCATTAGTGGCAAACAATGTGCATATTTGTTCACCTTTTAAATACTAGAAGAAAATAAGGAATTAAAAGTAACAACATAACAGGAATATTTCTATAATCTTAAATCTCTCTCACGAGTGCATGATGATAATTTTAAGCGAAAATCAGTTAATTATTTAAGACAGCTTAAAAGTAAATGATCAGCATAGAAGTCTGAGTTCAAGGTTTTTCTTTACACTTCATATTCCTGATCAAACCAGTTGGGGGGACTGATCCTGTAGCTGACTCAATCAGCAGACCCCTGTGCCCACACCAAATTAGTTCAGGATCAGGCCCTTAGTGATTTACAAAAAGATCTCAAAAACCACAAGGAGTCTGGTGGCACCTTAAAGACTAACAGATTGACTTTTACATCTAAAAAGATCTCAGTATGACATACATAAATGGCTTGTAGGCAAAGGGAAGAATTGAGCTTCCTGCATTTGTTGTACATTCTCTCTTGTACATTTGAAAAAAATTAAATTAGTTCATTGCTACTGTGTAATACCTTCAAACAGTACAGTAATCACCGCTTTCCTATGCCACTATCATTAAGAGTCCACACCCTGAAATTTTACTTGCATTAATTTACCTCAAAACTAATTATTTACTTTCAAAGGGTCTGTGATCCCATCAGCTTTGGCTAAGCCTTAATATTGCACATCTAGCTTTATTATTACAGCCCTGCAGTAATTACATGTAGCCAACACAAATACTACATGCTTATACATTTTATAGTATTTTGGAAACTGCTTCACAAAATGTGCAACTTTTTTTCACTTACATATAAGTTGTATTTGGTTTACATTTACATGGAATTTTGGCAATGCTTTATTGCTGATCAATACATATATAACACACACACACACACACACACACACACACACACACACACACACACACTATCTATATACACATACATACACACACACAAACCCACTCACCCACCCTAAAACGTGTTACACATTTTACAGGAGAGAGATTTTAGGGTGCTTTAGAATTTTATAAACATATTCTTGGGATTATTTATTGTAACCTTCTGCCAGTAAAGCTAGGCTGCCTTAGCTCTGATTTCAACTGTACAGGGCTCAGCGGGAGCCATAAAACCAAGATGAGATAAAATACCTTTTCTACATCTAAACAGGTCACATCTAAAGCAATGTGGATAAAAATCTTAAAAATAAACTGGAACTTAAATTTAAGCAATGTTAGTTTAATATACTCTTAAATTGCTCATGAGAGTGTTTTGTACTATTTAAAATTAGTTTGCTAATTATTTTTTGAATTAAGACTTTTATATTTCATTTTCTACCAAGAAGTTTCAGACTTAAATTCTCCTCTATAATGAATAAAGCCATGTCAGGGCATCACTAACATCTTTAATGTGAGAACACCACAATTCAACCACAACATTTATAGGCAAATAGCCTGTGCTACATTATCAACCAAACACTCTTGTCCAATATACTGAAAGCCCATAAATCAAGAAAGATGACATGAATGCTTCAACCAAGCTATACTCCATCAGGGTTTGCAATTTGAAGTGAATATGTCTGCTCCTAAATCACTTAGGTGCTTTGAAAATTCCTCAGTTAAGCTCCTAGACCTGTATTTGAAAATGTTGGCCTCTGAATGATAAAAGTTCACAATAACTCTGTTAATATACTAAAAGTCTAAATAACTTTTCATTGTTCACTCTGAAGCAATTTTGTTTTGAACAATGATTTTAAGCCACTAAGAAAACATTTTTTAATAAAAATAAAATGTTACCCCGATGCTGTACTTATTCAAGTCCTTTAAAGCACATGAATAGTCCCATTAAAGTCAAAGGAATTATTCATGTGAATAAACTGCTTAAGAGTTTGCAGGCTCAAGGCCTTTAATAATAGTTTGCCTACAGCTGTTTTATAAAATTAAAATACACCTCCTTACCAATAGTGGCACTTTAGATGAAAATGTGTAAGATATTAAATTATAAATGCATTTTTAAAGTTGCAATAGCGCAGGTGTTCAAATTAATTTTACAAAGTGTCAACCTGATTTATATCAGTGATTTGAATTAAAAAAAGAAAGAAAGAAAGAAATCAAGCAAATTAAATTTAAGTCACTCCACCCTTAAAGTCAGATTCTCTCAGAGCCCTGCGGCAAGGCAAAATTTTTATCTGTATCCGATCCACAAACATGGTCTGTGGATATCCGCAGATTTGCAGGGCTCTTTCTCAGGTCTTTCTGGGGCTTGAAATGAGTGCTGGAAAAACTCCCCTTCCTAATGATACAGTGCACCTGTTTCTCACCCTGCAAGACCATGAGATATCATTCTTCAAAGTTGTGACATTTTGGGATGAACAAAAGCAGTAGCTCCAGGCAGTAAATCCTGCCTAAGAAAGTGTAGTTTTGGATAGAGGAGGAAAAATTTCTCTGGCACATTTCAGAATCTAAAGTAAGACTCAGGGGCGCTGTATTAAGTGAGCAGAGGGACAGATGAGCTGGTGAAAGATGCATAGTAAAAAGTATTTATCACAGGGCTCTGCAATTTATCAATACCTCTATCACCTTCAACTGGTGTATGCATACAATATAAAAAACTGTCAATTTTAGAAAATATCTATGATACAATTCAGTTTCTCAAACTATGTACAATACATAGCTTTCCAGTGAGAAACTGAATTGGCAAATACATTTACAAATGCTGAAGACACAGTATATATACTGTGCTTAGATTCTTTGCTTAACTATAATAAGGTTTTTAAATAGTTTTTACCATCTATAGTGCATTAAGTTTCTGACTGAACTGTTAAATTAATATATTTCTGTCATTAACCCTTTCTTGCCAACAACAAAAACCTATTTAATAGAAAATGTATTAATGGCAAAATACAGTGCTCTGTCATATGATGCGCATGCAAACATTCTATGCAGGAACACTTCACAGTATTTAGAAGTTAACTGCAGAACCTAAACATATTCAAAACTGTATCTTGATGTTTCTAGTGCTTTGTTAATCACTGCATGGAATGCATGCAAAAAATTAAGAAATATTTTAAAAGTAACAAAAACTGTCAAGCTATTATGTTTATATATTACAAATCTTTCTTACTTGTACACATCCAAAGAAAAACAAGATACCCAAATCCATGTCTGGAAATTCACCCAAATTGCTGGATTTGAAGCACCAAAATTAAGTTTTATGATATGAAAAATTCAGAATTGCCAAATAACAGAACTGTTTGGGGACAGAAGGTACACAATCTCAGCATTTTGGGGTGAGTTCTGCCACAGAGATAGAAAAGTCTGTCACAGGATGTAGACCCCCCCATTGATTAAATGAAGAAAGGGTAATTAGTGTTGTCTCTAAGAGTATTCATTTGGATTGAGGGAAAGGAGGCCTACAGATTAATCAATTCTGGAAAACATTTTTAAGGGTGCAAGAAGGATGGCATGACCCCACAATACAAAAATTATCAGAGATTTAGGATTTTATCAAGCACAGCAAGTCAACCTACTTAGTTTATTTTACTTACATATTATTGACCTATTTAGAATTGAGTTCGTGTTCTAAACTGGGCAGGGTCTAGGGCTGCTGTGGACCACCTTATCTAGATAACTAAAGAAAAGTCCAACAGATTTAAGAATCCTCATTAAATGTAACCTCTCTCTCAAAGTGAAAATGTGATAAGAGATTCTGAAATGAGAAAATAGAAATACAATGGATGGTTGGTAGAAAGTAGCTTTAATGATGGGTTGAAATGTCATATTTGAATGCCTTCAGTCCCCAATTTACATAATAAGTGACAGTGAACCACAACTACAAAAGTACTAAAATACTGGGGTATAATTGAAGACTGCAGCAGGAGTCATGTAATACTAGAGACTAGAACGTAATTAAATTCTTCTCAGAGCTTGTGGATAAAAACTCTATGGAGAAGTCTAGAAAAACATTCTTGAGGACTTGCTGCAAAAGGAATAACTATTTGGATCTTAGCCCATTGAGGTTAAAATAACTACATGACTCAATAAGCTTAAGAGGAATGCTTACTACGGTTTCAGATAGGAAACTTCAGGTACAACAGATCAGGATAAAGCAAGGAACTCTGCTGCATTATATTCACTGTATCTGGAAGGATCCACGATTGACTCTCTATAGCCACATTTAATTATGAACAGTAAAGCTGTTGTCAACAGTCAATAAATGAATAATATGACAGAATTGTGACTGGTATTTATACTCACAATGAGCAGCCTCTAAACTGTTGGCACTCAATTTTCATGCTATCATGTTCAGATCTCACACGTGGATTATAGGGCTGTATGCTAACTGATTGGTTTTGGTCTTAGCAACAGAAGGGATCAAAAAGCTCTATGTGGTCTCCACAGTGATTCTCAACCTTTGGGTTAAAGTCCACGACATGGGTCCCAAGGTTATTTTCTGGGGTCACGATACTTATTATAGACTAAGTTTTCATTTTAAAAGCGTTCCTAGAATTGCAGTGATCAATGCATTATAAATGCATAGACAGAGCCTCAGTGAGAAAATAATGTCACAACTGTAAAGAGCTGCAGCAATTAGACTGACTATATAGGACTGGGAAAATCATAATTCAATAACTTTTTTAAAAGGATACTTTTCACATTTAAAAAAATATCAAATTTACATTCTATGGCCTTTATGGAAGTTCTATGGCCTGTGATGAAGCTCAGACTAGATGGTTACAATGGTCCCTTCTGGTCTTCAAATCTAGAATTCAAACCATCAATGTCTCTACTGGCCATATATAGCATGTAAACTTTAACAGTGCAGCATTTTGGGATTTGGGGCTGAAACAACGTAAGGCATTCTAGGACTAGCCATGGGGGGGGGAGGGGGGAGAGGGAAATGAGCAGGTTTCAAACAACTTGAGAATCCTTGATTTAGAAGACCTGAAACACCACCTCTGTAGCCAACAAGAGGAAACAAGTATCTCAGATATTGCTCTTTTCCTCCTTACCTTCTAACGTCTTCTCCTTAGAGAAAAGATAGGAAGTGAAGAAAATCTAAGCCAGGGATCGGCAACCTTTGGCACGCGGCCCTCCAGGGTAAGCACCCTGGCGGGCCGGGACAGTTTGTTTACCTGCCGCATCCGGCCGCGGTTCGCCACTCCAGGCGAATGGGGGCTGCGGGAAGCGGCACAGGCCGAGGGATGTGCTGGCTGCCACTTCCTGCTGCCCCCATTGGCCTGGAGCGGCAAACCGCAGCCAGTGGGAGCCGCGATCGGCCGAACCTGCGGACGCGGCAGGTAAACAAACCGGCACCCTGGCGGGCCGCGGGCCAAAGGCTGCTGATCCCTGATCTAAGCTTTAGTTCTAATAACGTGATCATCATTATCCTCATTCTTTTCAATCAGGTCCCAAATTATCTTTAAAATAGCAACATTAATTGTGACAAAAGAGTCCTGTGGCACCTTATAGACTAACAGACGTATTGGAGCACTTCGTCAGATGCACGAAAGCTTATGCTCCAATACGTCTGTTAATCTATAAGGTGCCACAGGACTCTCTGTCACTTTTTACAGATCCAGACTAACACGGCTACCCCTCTGATACTTAACATTAATTGTTTCACTCCTGGTAATATTTGCAGAAACATTCAGCTTTGTTTATCCAATAATATCCCCTATATATCCAGAAAGCCCCCAGAGGTCCCCTACCCAGACACCAAAACCTCCAGCTTCCCCCCGACAACTGCTTTGACTGTAATGTTACTGTAGTTGTGTTGGTCCCAGCATATGAGAGAGACAAGTTAGGGGAGGAAAAATTTTTATTGGACCAACTTGTCCCTTTCATCAACAGCAGTTGGTCTAATAAGATATTTCCTCACTTACCTTGTCTAACTTCTTGCTGCACTTAGATATTTACGATTACAAAAAGCTGTGAACGTAAAATCTGAATTTATGGGCAAAAGTATATTAAACTGAATTTAATATCAAAACAAAATAGCTAAATTAATCATTTTCATCCCTTTAAAACTTCAGGTTTTAAAAAAAATTTAGATGTAGCTGCCACAGAATTTCCAGTCTGCTGCACCAGATTGTTGCATTAGGTGGCCATGTAGCAGAATACACGAATCCTGCTGTAAAATTCAAGTCCAGCCTGCTGCAGTGCAAGTGAGCCTCAGAGTAGAACATGGGCAGTTTGATTTTATTCTGTAATTTTCATCTCCTGTGAATAGGTCTGTTGTAGATACGTAAGGCTCTGACCGCTTGCAAATGGAGTCTTCCTTCTGCCAAGTATATACATTCTTTGTTCCGGCTACCGGAAGCACATATTGATAGTTATTTTTGCCCAATTTAAAACAGAACTATCTTGGAGAAGGCTGCCAGGTCTGTTACTAACTTGCCAATTTACATACACCGATGACAGCCAGCACTTCCATCCTTTAAACTTGCCAAGTTTTTGTGCGTTAGATTTCCCTCATTTATCAGTATGTGCTCAAGTAGTCCATTATCTTTGAGAAATCTGGAATACAGAGCCTACTTTGCAGCCAAATAGAGTATATATCGGGTGATCAAATTATTAGGGGGCTGGGGCACATAGTTTATGAGGAGAGGCTGAGGGAATTGGGCTTATTTAGTCTGCAGAAGAGAAGAGTGAGGGGGGATTTGATAGCTTTCAACTATCTGAAGGGGGGTTCTGAAGAGGATGAAGCTAGGCTGTTCTTAGTGGTGGCAGATGACAGAACAAGGAGCAATGGTCTCAAGTTGCAGTGTGGGAGGTCTAGGTTGGATATCAGGAAAAACTATTTCACTAGGAGGGTGGTGAAGCACTGGAATGGGTTACCTAGGGAGGTGATGGAATCTCCATCCTTAGAGGTTTTTAAGGCCCGGCCTGACAAAGCCCTGGCTGGGATGATTTAGTTGGGGTTGGTCCTGCTTTGAGCAGGGGGTTGAACTAGATGACCTCCTGAGGTCTCTTCCAACCCTAATTTTCTATGACCAGTGTTCTCTATGCTTCTAAGATACAATATCCCTAGCCAAACCTTTGTTTCACTGTCCACCTATTTAGGGATGGTAGTATCATGTCATGTAGCTCTGTTACCTTCTTACCTAGACCCTGAATCATGGGCACCTTCATAAAAAGTAGAAACATTTGGAGAGGCACCATATGAAAATTTGTGCTGGTGGAATGTCTACATGACAAGACCATTTAAATGAGCGTGGACATATCCTTACTGGGATCTGACTGCTATACAGTACAAGATTCATGGTTACTTTATCTTCAAAAAGAGACAATCCAAGAGTAACATCTAAATAGGAGAGTTTATTGGTACCCTTAAACTCTGCATTAAACAGCTCTCTTCCTCTCGGATATGAATTAATTCAAGAGATACTAGTATTGGCACCACCTTTTCATTTCTTAGTTCACTCTGATTAAGGTAGTTCACAAATGGATAGATACATATGCTATTTTCCTCAGTGGGATGATTATCACAGAGAAATTTCATTAGAGCCTTCGGTGACACCACTAGACCAAAGGTTAGGGACTACATTCAATATTTCTGGTTATATGCAAATCTCAAAACAAATTTCTGTGGCACTCTTTTACTGGGATAGATAGATAGATAGATACACACCCCTCCTTGATATCAGTTATGTACTCCCACAGAGAGATGGCCAAGAGGATTTTTTTGAGGGTTTCCATTCTGAATTTGAATCAGAAGTTTGATGTGTAAGAGTACTCAGGTCTACCTAGTCACCTTGGTACTGCATAAGTGCTCAAATACAGAATTAAATAAAAAAAATTCATCTCTCTGTGGAACCTCACCTAATTGACTCGTGATTCAGACGTTTTATGGGTTTCTGTATAATTTGTAGTTTCCAGGAATTCCACACAATATGAAAGTTTAAACATTTTCATGGCCTTCTGGACTTTAACAAATAATCCGTAACAAATAATTTGCGATAGCTACTTGCAAGAATTCAGAAGTCATTCTTGACCACAGTTCTTAGAAGCAATTCACAATTTTCCTTCCAAATGAATGGGATCTTTGGACAAGTAAAGTTGGTTACTATCCATTATTTTTCACGTTTGACAATTATGGTTATTGAAGTCTGCTCAGGACTTTCCTCCTATAATATTCTTTTTTATTTACACCTAGAATATCCTGATTTCTTTCTAGGTTCTCAATCTCCTGTCATAAAAAAAAAGACAATTGGTTTTACATAGATCTATCAAGCGATTAAAAAAAATCATCCCGATTAATCACGCTGTTAAACAATAATAGAATACCATTTATTTAAATATTTTGGATGTTTTCTACATTTTCAAATATATTGATTTCAATTACAATACAAAGTGTACAGTGCTCACTTTATATTTATTTTTGATTACAAATATTTGCACTGTAGCGAAGAAATAGTATTTTTCAATTTACTTAAAACAAGTACTGTAGTGCAATCTCCTGATCATGAAAATTGCACTTACAAATGTAAAATTATGTACAAAAAAATAACTGCATTCAAAAATAAAACAATGTAAAACTTTAGAGCCTAAAAGTCCACTCAGACCTATTTCTTGTTCAGCCAATCGCTCAGACAAACCAGTTTGTTTACATTTGTAGGAGATCATGCTGTCCACTTCTTGTTCACGTCACCTGAAAGTGAGAACAGGTGTTCACGTGGCACTGTTGTAGCTGGTGTCGCAAGATATTTACGTGCCAGATGCGCTAAAGATTCATATGTCCCTTCATGCTTCAACCACCATACCGGGGATATGCGTCCATGCTGACGACGGGTTCTGCTTGATAACAATCCAAAGCAGTGTGGATGGACGCATGTTCATTTTCATTATCTAAGTCAGATAATGAAAAGCAGAAGGTTGATTTTCTTTTTTGGTGGTTTGGGTTCTGTAGTTTCTGCCTCGAAGTGTTGCTCTTCTGAAAGACTTCTGAAAGCATACTCCACACCTCGTCCCTCTCAGATTTTGGAAGGCACTTCAGATTCTTAAACCTTGGGTCGAGTACTGTAGCTATATTTAGAAATCTCACATTGGTACCTTTTTTGCGCTTTGTCAAACCTGCAGCGAAAGTGTTCTTAAAATGAACATGTGCTGAGTCATCATCCGAGACTACTATAACATGAAATATATGGCAGAATTCAGGTAAAACAGAGCCGGAGACATACTATTCTCGCACAAGGAGTCACAAATTTAATTAACACTTTTTTTTTTTTTTTTTTTTTTTTTTTATAAAATAAGCATCATCAGCATGGAAGCATGTGCTCTGGAATGGTGGCCGAAGCAGAAAGATGCACACGAATTTTAGCATATCTGGCACGTAAATACCTTGCAATGCTGGCTACAAAAGTCCCATGCAAATGCCTATTCTCACTTCCTGGTGACACTGTAAATAAGAAGTAGGCAGCATTATCTCCCATAAACTTGTTTGTCTTAGCAATTGGCTGAACAAGTAGGACTGAGTGGACTTGTAGGCTCTGAAGTTTTGCATGGTTTTGTTTTTGTGAAATTATGTAACCAAAAAAAAAAAAAAAAAAAAATCTACATTTGTAAGTTGTACTTTCACAATAAAGAGATTGCACTACAGTACTTGTATGAAGTGAATTGAAAAATACTATTTCTTTTATCATTTTTACAGTGCAAATATTTGTAATAAAAAATAATAAAGTGAGCAGTGTATACTTTGTATTCTGTGTTGTAACTGAAATCAAAATATTTGAAAACGTAGAAAAACATCCAAAAATATTTAATACATTTCAATTGGTATTCTATTGGTTAACAGTGTGATTAAAACTGTGAATAATTTTTTTAATTGTGATTAATTTTGAGTTAATTGCGTGAAATAACTGTGATTAAATCGACAGCCCTAGTTTTATACCAAGGTAAAAATCATATAGCTTTTTTTTCTGTCTACCTAAGAAAGCTGGGGGAAGAGTACGTTTCTGCTACAGGCATTTAGGAGTTCTTGTAAGTTTCCCTCTGAAGTAATTGGACAGTGTCAGCTACTCTGCTCATGGTCTGTTTTTCAATTCTCAGCCAAGTGTGCCATCTGGAAATCGTGTTAAAGGCCATTATCTGCTAGATAACAGGACGCAAGAGAAGAAACTAGAAGACTTCTTTAAGATAGATTTGAACTTGGCCCAGGCAAGCAAGGCTCTAGTAAAACAGATTGGGGGGGGGGGGGGGGGGGAAAGGAATAAAAAAAAAAAAAAAAAAAAATAATGAGGAACTGCAATTGTCAACAGTCCTGAAACCAATGGTTATTTCTGTTTCTAGGTTCTTCTGGAATAAAATCATTAAAGGTATAACTATATCTAATGACATCACAGCGGCATCAACCATGGGAAGTGAGACAGTCCACTGTATATATTGGAAAAGTTCAGAACATATATATCTGACAGCTGATTTTTCTTGACATGTTGGGATGTTCCCACTCTGAACAGATGTCTTCAAGAGAAGACTAAAGAGAAATGCAGAATTATTCTTTAATTTATGGGAAAATATGTTCATGAATTGTCATAGTCTCTATTTTTCTCTCTGACTATCCACTAGTGTACTAACTTATTCTTCTTACCATATAGTTTTGAAGAATTCCAGAGGGAACACACTAAATCTCAGTTCCTGATAAAGTGGACTATCTGAATCTCTCTTTGGTGAAAGATGAGCTGAAATTAAGTTCTTGTTCCATCATTGTTCCTGAACAATTTTTTAGATTCAAGTCCCTTTGAGAGCTGGATGATCTGTAGGATTTCCTGGATTTATTTCTTATTAATAGAGCTTTTGCTTGGTCTTAGTACTTATTCCTAATGAAGGAAGAAATGTATATTGAGAACTGATCTTTATGAGGACTCGCCAGTTTCTTTGTAGAATATCTACTCACTCCTTGGATTAATAATGGCCTCTCATTTTATATAGAGAGGAGTGTCTGCGGCTTGCCTTCCTCCATATTTGCTCAGATTTCTCCTTAGAGCAGACAGGCCCCCCTGAGAAACAGGAGGGAGGAGGAGGAGGAGAAGGAGAAGAAAGAGCAGTCTGGAAATCAGCCTGCATAATCCCTGCATGTCTACCTTGTGGAGCAAAGCCATTTTAACACTTCAAGCGGAAGAGAAGTAAAGACTATTGCCAATGTAGAGGGATAATTTCACCTACTACTTAGCTGTGCTGGCCAGCCTTTAATGTCATGCCACCTCACAAATTCTGCCCTTATTGTTTTAAAGGGCCTTTCTTCCCAAAAAGTGTGTAGAGCTTCTGACTCACATAGCTGCTCCTATTGCCTGGTTCAGATTAAATCAGTACATCAGCAAAAATAGCCATCTGCCTCTGATCACAGTCCTTAACTCAGCATGGGTCTTGTCTTCAGAATATGGAAACTGGACTGTGCCACAGCTTCCAGGGATTGCAGTTGGCCACTGCTGAATTTGCTGGCAGCAGCACCTATTCATTCACTGTTGTGTTTTGAATGATGGCTAACTGAGAGCAGAAGAGACAAATGGAAATGGAAATGCCATGCAGGCCTTCAACTTCTTTTATGCACTGTGTGGGGGCTGAAGGTAAGCCTACAATGCCTCAGGAACAGACAGTTCATTAAAATACAAAAAGCAAAGTGTTCATGAGAATTAGTCTCTCGGTGGGAAATAAGGTGTATTGTCCAATTTTGCTTTGAGGAAAAAGATCAGTTTAGACACTACTTTTAGAGGCAGAATTTTTTTTAGTAAGCTACATGGAGGGAGACCACCCCATGCCAGGTCTGGCATTCTCCCACCAGGGTATTAGAAATCCCCATAACAAGGACTGGAAAAAGAAGTATACAAGATTCACCTTCATATTTTAGTAGCTACAACTTAAGCACAATAGGGCGGGCTACATCACAGTATTGATAGCAAGTCAAAGAAAAATAATTTTTAACACTTTCTGAAACTGTTCAACAATTAAAACTAAACAAATATTCATCAAAAAGTGTGAAGTAAAACAAAAAAATTACAACAGGCAAGTTATTCCTGATATTTGGCAACTCTTACATATAGCTGTCTTGTTTAAGATTCTTATTCAGTTAAGACATGTTTGGACTTGTTCTTATCACCATCTCTGTTATTTCCATGTTCAATTTGTTTTAACAGCTTTTGATGAACATGATTATTTTCTCCTACCATTTGACATTTTACTTTTCTGTAGGCTCCTATATGAAATCCTGTTTTATTGTGTGGGGTTATCTATTGAGATTCCTACATTCTAATATTATAAATAGTAATTATATTATTACAAAAATTAGTTTTAAATTTCTATTTGCAAGCGCCAGCTCATTTTTTATTTAATAGAGTCCCTCCCTTTAGGTCATGTTATAATCTGATTAATGCTTAATTGTATTATTACATTGGATACATGGTGTAAAAACCATGCTATTAAACTCTGCAAGGTTTTGAACACACTGTATAAAGTAAACACAAAACAAACTTTCCACTTTTGATGGTAGAGCCCTATTTGAATTAAATGTAAGGCCACTTAAGAAATACCCTACATAATTATAAAGAAATATGTTTTCGGTCTGTCTTTTTTCTTTCTTTCTTAATGAGCATTAAATGAAAACTCTTTTCAGGGACTATTACTAACCTGTAAGATTTGTTTGATCTGAAGAAATGGAAAGGAATCCAATAAATATTTGCAAACTAGACAATATTAATTTGAAAAAGCTTTAGTTCATGTTTTGGGTTGGTTTTGGAAGAGGATATAAAGAAAACATCTGTAAAATGGAATGTAAGCCTCATCTATCTTCTGTGCATACCGCTGTTCATAACCACATTGGTGGTCTCTCAACAGTAATTTTTATTAGCAATAAAGAGTATTACAGAGACAATTATGACAAACTGGAAAAGAAACCTTTTATTATTTAAATGAAGCCCACTACATTCAGCTATGCTAAATGTAGAAAAATATCTGATAAGTCAAGGAACTCTATTCCTGTCATAACTTATTAGGAAATTCACGTTCTAGATTTCAAATGCTAGAAAGTCAAAAAGAACAGTATCTTTTGTGTACAAGTATTAAATAAAAATATTTGCCAAGTTAAAAGGTACACAAGGAAATAAACTAATCACACACACAACATTCTGAAGAACTTTCTGTAGTCTCATTTAACAAACGTAAATTTGAAGAGTAGCTAATTGACAACATTAATACACTTCAGATAAACCTTCCTCATCATTTCATTATGGAATCCATCATACAGTACTTTTAAAGCACAATATCTTTCATTCTGAAGCCTATTTCATTACAATGGAAGTCCTTCCTAAAAGAACCTTGAGCACACCATGAAAATATCTACCTACCTAAACACTGTACTTTTGCCCATTAAATTTTTGTCTCTGCTGAGGTAAGCAAACTTTGACTGAAGAACACTTCCTGTAAATGAAGTAGATTAATAAAGTTATTAGTAAGGATACATTGAGAACCTGAGCAAGTAAGACAGTTCATTGTTCTGCAAGTTTAAAAAAAAAAAAAAATTAAAAAAAAAAATCAAACTTTTAGTTCACATTTTTACATGCCTGTTCAGTTTCTTGGGTGGGGAAAAAAGGGTGCATAAGTAGTTTTTAAAACTAAAGAACTAAATGCAATGAAAGCATTAACTACAGTATATTAAATTCTTGCTAAGAATTTCTTAAATGTACAAATTTTAACATTTTATAGAGAGTAAGAGACAAAGCCTGTCAAAACTTATCAAAACATATCTTTTACACAATACTAGTAAATATTCTTGAACCTAAAGAAAAACTAAGTAAGCCTTTTTCTGAAAAAAATACATACTGGAAATAAAGTCTAGTACTAAACCATAAGAAAATATATTTGATATTTATAATGCATTGTATTATTTTTTGCTTCTACTGTCTTATTCTGGGAGGTTTCTACTCTCTCCTACCCCCCCTTTCTATTACTGCACCTTACAGGCCAGCCCACCCCCCGTCTACTACTGCACCTTAGAGGAAATTTGGCAACCTCGGCTGATAAAATAAAGGGATTCCAAACAGCCCTGAGAGGAGAATGCAAGTAAATGCTATGCTTATGTATAAATAATAATAGTTTAGAGATAATACACAGGAAAAAAAGTCAGTGAAGACAGCAGAAGTCAAACTATGCTTCCAGGTCCAAGGGGACAGCGGAAAGAGGAGCAGGCAGTCAGCTTTGTTTGACTGAATGAGCTCAAGGGAGGAAAACCAAAGCCAATAGAGAAAAAGAATTTTTTTAAATTACAGTACGAATGAGGAGGAAAAGGGACCCTCTTGGACTGTAATCTCTTTGGATTTTGGAAACGGTCAGTACTTGAATTGTGCACATCCATGGAAAACACAGGTGGTACAGGATGTGGTACTGACATAGTAGGATCCACCCTTATCTGTGACTCAGTATGGTATTCTAGGGTATTGTGCTGGTGAAGGACAATCTTCTGGATGAGATTTAAAAGTCACAGGTTTTACATGGAAGAGTATATGGCACCTTTCATACAGTTACGGTGTTACCAAGCTGGGAGGGTAGCCATAGCTGCAAAGTTTAACTGTGCTGTATAACAAAATTCTTAAAGTTACTCTTCACTTTCCCTCCTACAAATACCTATGTAAGGTTGTTCTCAGAAGGGCTACATAATTTCCACCACAGAGATGTTAAAGTAAACCTTATACATTTATTTGGGATCCTTTTGGACTGAAAGGTGCAATAAAAACATATTACTATTATACCATGAAGTGTTGATAAGAATGCAAAATACACACACTAGGTGTTTGTCTCATGAAGATAGTTAAAGCAAGTAGTGAGAGGGGTTGGTTTGGCCTTTGCCCAGTGGGACCCAGGATAGCTGGAGCGTTGTTGGACCCATGACCGACGGCAATATCATTTAGCAACTGAGTTAGAAACCATGTTAAAAAATGTACTATCTGTGTAAAGTATTGCTGCAAAACTGCAATTAAAAAAAATATGTATTGAACTTTGAATTTTCACATAATTACCTGCACACCTATGATCACAAAAATCTAAAACCACATATGTAAATTTTTTAATCTTGAACAAGAAGTGTATACAGTTTCAGATACTTGGGGTCATATTTCCATAAAGATAGAAAAAAATTAAACACATCTAGAGATTCCACTGGAGTGGTGACCCAGATTTTGAGAACCCACCACCCCAAACCCTACTGGAACTAAAACTATACATTGTAGGATTACTTGAGGAAATTCAGAACAAAACATTCCACAGTTTGTAACTCAGATGCACATTACAGATTTGCTCTTTAATGTTGCTAATGTTGAGGCTGTATCAAAGATTTAATTATAAATTGCATTGTTAAATTCCAATTTATCTCTGGGTTTAAATGGCTGTTGCCTCTGTATCTGTTTTTTTTTTTTTTGTGGGAGTGTTCACCGCACTTTTTAATAGGTGTAGGTAATTAACCAAAACAGCAAAACACATTTTTTTTCTTTAAAAATCTAAGTTTTTCCATGATGCTCAATAACTATCATATTCACTAAAACACAGTGTGCCTCTTCCAAAATAATCTATATTCCTGCGAATAGATGTTAACCTTTGAGAATGTTCAATTTGGTTGTTCAGGAATTATCTTCTTTGCTGTTAAAAGTCCACAGGATTCCTTTACCATTCCCACTTACTTTTACAGATTCAGACCACAATGCTACAGATTATAGCCATCGTCTGGTAGAGAGTTAGAAGAAACTTTCCTTTACAGCCTGTTGATGCTGCTATTCAAAACACTCTCAGAAGAGGTTACTATAGAGACAAACAAGATGTAGTCCCTCTTCTTAACGGCTGAGTGTGCACTCTCTCTGCATTACTCCTGTCCTGACCAGTCCAAAGAACAAAAGAAACAGTGTATTTTTTAGCAAAGAGAACTAAAAAGTATATTCATTCAGCTAATGTAGTACTCTAATTCCATTTCACGTCACTTGATTACCATTTTCTCTTGCACGTAAAAAGACAATTCCTTGAGTCAGTTGAGTTGCTTACAGGAGCAATGTTCTGCAATGCCATGCAAATGACCCAGATTCAGTTCCTCTAATCCAGGGGTGGCCAAATTTACTGACTCTCCGAGCCACATACGACAAGCTTCAGAAGTTTGAGAGCCGGGGCGCACCTGCCAGGGCTTGGGGCTTCAGGCCCACAGGAGGCACCTGCCGGGGCTTGGGATTTCAGCCCCGCTCCTGCTGAAGCCCCAAACGCTGGCAGG
Source organism: Emys orbicularis (assembly GCF_028017835.1). Classification (NCBI taxonomy): domain Eukaryota; kingdom Metazoa; phylum Chordata; order Testudines; family Emydidae; genus Emys; species Emys orbicularis. The sequence continues at coordinate 69,798,087 of NC_088683.1, read as the reverse complement.
TGCGCCCCACAGGGCTGAAGCCTCGAGACCCCCCTCCTACCGCTACCCCCACCACCCTGCTGCAAGGCAGAGGTCGTGAGCTTCCCTCCCTCCCCCCCCTCCGAGTCTGGTTGGTGGAGAATGGGGGGCAGAGACGTGAGGGGGGCCTGCGAGCCACACTTTAATGGTAAAAGAGCCACAGTTTGGCCATCCCTGCTCTAATCTCTCACTTCCTAAAAGCATAAATTGACTGCACTGAAGAGGCATCACTTTCAGTTCTGGTGGTGGAAAAATGCCTTGTGCCACTATATTATGACCCTCTTTCATCGATTAAAAAAACAGCACTGATGACCTTCTAAGGCACTCCGATCTAGTCATGCTTGGATGGAACAGGAATGAGACCCCAATGTAGTAGCAAGACCAAGCTCTGACAGGTATAAAGATGAAGCCCCTTCTCACCCCACCCCCACAATTAAAAAAAAAAAGTAAAAACTCTAGTCAAGCACATCCCAGTTCCTCTAATCAAAAAACAAAACAAATACACTATTCTGTTGAAACATTTCAATACAAGAGAGCTTCTATTTTGCCAATGGAACCAAATTTTACTTTAATTTTAAAACACGGTTTCATTAAGGTATCAGCAAATTAAATTATATGAATTAATGAAAAGAATAGCATATATCAATACTAATCCATTTTACAAGAAAAAATTAAAACATTCTATGCTGAAACAGTACTTCAACAGTCTGTAAAAATAATGTGAACTTTTTTCCAATAGTTTTATTACAAATTTATTACCTTCAGCTTAATTTCAGGAGCATTTTGAGGTCAAATTTGGTCTATCGTGTAAATTTTGTAAAGCTAATTTTACTAAGTATTTCAATTTTATTTATGTAGTTTCAACAATAATTTGGTGTCTGCAATCAAACAATGCAACACTGTGTTAGAACGTAAGAAAATGAAAAAGTTTGGCTATGGAGTATAAACAAAAGTGAAATTTGCTAATCTATTTGCATTGTTTAATATGTGAGAAATGTAAATGAAGAGAGTACAGCAAAAGGTAATTTAAAACTGAAATTTTAAAAATATATTTACACTTTTTAAAAAGGTGATTTTAACCTGGCCATTCCTCTTTGAAAAGTTTTTTAAGATGCATTTTTCCATTTTCCAAAAATATTTGTTAAAGAAATATATGAAGATTTTACTTACCTGTTAGCAATTGCATCTTTCTTTTTTTGTAATAATTTCTCTGACAGAATCACTTCAGAAATATTACAGTTGCCCAAAAGAGATCCTTGAATTACACTAAATTGCAATGCTGAGGAGATATGATTGGCCTAGCGGCTGTTCCTATCCTTATCCTAGTTTAACATGAACTAACAGAAGAGAATATTGTTGAATAGCATAGTGGAAATTTGGAGACTTAGGCTATGTCTACACTAGCACTTTTGTTAGCAACTCTTTTGCTGGTCAGGGGCGTGGGGGGAAAAAAAAAACAAAAAAAACAAAAAAACACACACACACACACACACCTCTGACTGACAAAAGTTTCGCCGACAAAAAGCTGTGGTGTGGACAGTGCTATGTTGGCAAGAGAAGTCTGCCACAGACATAGCTAGAGTTGGGGGTGGTTTAATTATACCAGTAGGAGACCTCTCTCCTACCCGCATACAGCAGGTCTACAGGAGACCTTACAGCATTGCAGCTGCAGTGGTACAGCTGTGCAGCTATAAGGTCTGTAGTGCAGACATAGCCTAAGAAAATAAGTCATCCTGGTCCTCAGAAAAGCAACTTGAACAGCAGTAAGTGGCTGCAATAGCTTCTATTAGATTCAAATACAGAGTAAGCCAAAATACAAAAGATGAATCAGATGCTGAATCATATTCCATATATGATATATGATAAAGACAACTGGACAGTATTTTAGCATCTATAGAATAAAGTCATTGTCAATATAAATGGGGGGAGGGTTAAAATCCCATTATGTCACCATCTTACATTAAAAAGATTTCTGAAAGATTTTTCAATATTTGTGCCAACTTTCCTTTTTGCTCTTCATTGAGATTTGATAACGAAAGAGTCAGTTTCACTTTTACTTATCATGCATCAATGCAATGTTGACATCTGCATTTTTAATACAGAATAAGAACATTTAAATATCCCCACCAAAAGTATTTCTTTCAAAGGCCTTTTTTCTGCATCCTCCTCCATCAAGCCAGATTGATGGATTGTTTCTTCCCTGCTGAGAGCAAGCAGCAGTGAATCACAGAACTTTCATTTCTGGCATCTTCCTTCCCATTCAGTCATGCTCATGTACTGCTCTCAGCCCTAACAGAGACGTCCGCAGTTTCCAACATAAAAATTTGTCGATGATTAATAGATAGCCTCAACAAATAACTATTGTTATAGCACATAGTTCAAGGATGAACTGTTTACACACAAAAATGCAGATCAGAATAGGCAGCTGGGAATATAAGAAAGTAAAGAAGCATCTGTGCAAGTAATAAGTTCTTTTACTCTCCATTCACCAAAACATATGATTGATAGCAAGCTCTGAGAGAAAGGGGCAGAATCTAGAAAGGAACAGATGTCATGGTGAGGAACATCAATCTACACTGTTTGTGCAAGAAAGTAGGATGACCATAACGCTATTCTACATACTACACCACTTGAAACCTTTCCACCCAGCATAGTAATATTTACGGAACAGGCTCAGCAATGAAGGGGGAAAGGGTACCTCTTTGATTCTAAGACTCAGAGATACATAATAAAGTCTATCTGTTGCTGAGCATTCTTTAGAGACCCTTGACCTCATAGAATAGAACAAAGATGTTCAGAGGATCTAAATTTTGGCCTAGACAAAAAGAAATTTAGGGCCTAGATTTAGAGAGAATACCAGAGTTTCTACTTGTCACAGGGAAGTGTAATAATACAATAAATAAGTTTTAATCACCCTCATCCTAGGTCAATCTCAATTTATGAAAAATTATCTCCAACGACGGTACTCACATTTATTCAATACCCTCAGACACATTCTGTTTCCCCTGCATTATACAATAGTCTACAAGGGCTCTAAGTGGTTATCAGTGGTCAGGATGCAACATTTGGTCCTTAAAACAGGACACAGCTGATCAGATTTTGGAACAACTAAAACGATTTAGAAAACTGCTTGTATTTCTGGAATCTAGGAAGGAGCCAAAATAACTAGCCTTGAAGTAGCATATTTATGGCTAGCTTGTTATTAAATGTTGCTGCAACTTCTGCTATAATCATGAAGAACCTTCAGAAAAGGAGACAGTAGCCCAAACTGGAACATCTGGTACTACAGATATAGGTTCACTAGCATTCATTCTAGATGGCAGGGGCACACTGGGATATCAAAATTGGCATCCTGTGGGTCCAAATTATACACAAAAGGAAGATCAAGAAAGGAAAGCAACCTGAACTCACTTGCTATTAGATGTCTCTCTTTTTAGTCATTTTAAGATTTAAAATTAACTTTTTTATATTTCATCTAAATTTCAGGAGTGTGAATGCAATAAGAAACTTGTTCTCCATTCAGAAATATTCAACATCTACAGAGAAAAAGTAGGGAACTATTTTCACTTTATTTACAAGTTAATAAAAAATGGATAATTTTATTTTTAATCAGTTTGAACACCTCCCTAAAGTCAGCATCAACAATTCTCTGATTTTCTTCTTTTCTGTTTGACAAAAATATTTTGGTATTTATTTTGAATACAGCTGACGTGTACATAGAGCCTTACGACAAAATCTCTGTATGTATGCATGCATGCATCCATCATCAGTGGATGACTGCATAGTCCAAGGAAAGGGAAATTTGTCTTACCTGAATTTTTTTTTTCCTTAAGCGACCAAGTTCACCAATGTCCTCACTACTGATTTTTGTCCCGCTCAGCTGAAATGGTCATAAGACCTTACAACCATGGGCTGAGCCTCAAGTAGGACACACCATTTCAACTCATTGCCAGAAGACTAATTTCATAGTTAAACTTGCATACGGAGGCTTCGCCCTAAAATATAACAGAACGCTATTTTTTAAAAACTTAACTATAATCATGAAAATTTCCTTCTTTCCTTAGCAGTTAAAGCAGGGTCAGACTGGTTGCGGCGATCTTTGAGAAGACATTACTAGAGGAAGTTCTAATCTCTCTTTCAAAAGCATATCCTCACAACAGGAAAATCATTAAGTAAAAAAACTGGAAGAAATGGGAATCATATTAATCTAAAATACAAAAAAAAAAAAAATCTTTCTAGCACAGCATGCAGAACACTCCCTCCAAAATGCATAATTCAAGGTAAGCAATCTAATTGTAAGTGCTTATGTCTCAGTAAATCATTTGCATAAAGCTAAAAGCTGTAAGGTAATTTTTAAAACTAGGATTTTATAAGGTCAACCATAAAGGCTGAGGAGGTAGAATTTAACAGCAGTAATGAGGTAGCTTCATGTTTCTGAGAGTAGTTTGCAGATAACTGTCCAAATGTCGGCAGTCACATGACAGGGGCAAAAGATGTTTAATACGGAGTTGTGAATGGATGCGTATCTAGCATTTACAAGTCCACAATGCTCATCCACTGTCATCTGATTGGTTCAGCAAAGTCTTACAATGTTTTGAATTAGATATTTGTTGGATAAAGAGGAAGTGTGCCCAATACCCTAGATTTTGACAAACTGTTTCCAAGCTTCGTCCCTCAGAGAAATTCCCATTTCATATTTTTCCTCCCCTGGATAAATGGGTAACAGACAGCATTTAACTACTGTTAATAAACATTAGCCTGGGCATCTACTTGCTCTGGAGACAAAAATCTTGATTGGGAAGGGAACCAAACTGAGCATGGCTTTAACAGCACGTTCAGTTTTCAAGTTCAGAGAGAACTGAATCAGGGAAATAAAAATAAATTCTGAGAGAACACTGAAATGAATCCTTTCTTGATTAGCTCTGAAATTATCTAACGGTTTAAGAAATATGAGAAGTCTCCACATCCTCCTTCAATCTCAGAATGAAAAGAGAATTTAGTATCTACCCTCACAATAAGACAAAGAAAATAGTCACACATTCCAGGAACAGCAACCTTGAATTGTGGTCTTAATGCTGGATGAGGTTGCAAAACATTTTCATACCATACAGGCCCCATTATGATCACACTTTATTCATAGGCTAATGGGTTTTCACATGGTATCCCTTCTCAGGGCTTTTCTACACTGGCAATTTACAGCGCTGGAACTTTCTTGCTCAGGGGTGTGAAAAAACACCCCCCTGAGCGCAGCAAGTTTCAGCGCTGTAAAATGCCAGTGTACCGGCTCCCAGCTATGCTCCCAGCGCTGGTAGCTATACCCTTCGTGGAGGTGGGTTTTTTTAGAGTGCTGGGAGAGCGTTGCCGTTTAATGTTGCCAGTGAAGACATGCCCATAATTTCTCTGCTTTTTCCTCTGTTTTCACTGATGTGTTAAATCACCTGTTAACTGAGTCATGGGTACATACCAAAATGATAGTTTGTTTCCCCCCACATGAAGGCAAAACACTTTGTCCAAACTGATGTTAAAATGTTTCTCTTAAGTGTTTTATGTATTCTTCTTTGCCCATAAGGAATGATGTGTGTATGTACTGCCTTGACCTGATCCACTCTGTAAATCTGCATATTGACGACTATTTTGTGTGTTGGACCAGCTGGATCGTGTTGTTGCTTTACCATCTCTCCTTCATAGATGCACATTTTAATTCCACCAAGCTCTTTTCTACCAAGATCTAATAATCTATGGTGGAATAAGAACTTTTCCTTTATAAAATTCAGATGTAACAAGCCTTTCAACTGATTAATAAAAAAATGGAGAAAAGCTGTAGACTAAATTACAGTAACTCCTCACTTAAAGTCGTCCCGCTTATCGCTGTTTCGTTGTTACATTGCTGATCAATTAGGGAACATACTCATTTAAAGTTGTGCAATGCTCCACTCTTACGTTGTTTGGCTGCCTACTTTCTCCAGAGCTGGCAGCCTCCCTAGGAACCCCCCACCCCCACCACCAGGGCCTCCCGCCCACCGGCAGACCCCGCGGATCAGCACCTTCCTCCTCCTCCCCCCACCTCCTGCCCACGGCAATCAGCTGGCATAAGGCGTTTTGGAGGCACGAGGGAGGGGGGAGGAGCGAGGATTCGGTGCGCCTCCCCCCTCCCTCCCGAATGTGGCAAGCCAGCTGGCTTGCAACGTTTAGAAGGGAGGAGAGGGAGGGGGGAGGAGCCAGGACGCAGCGTGCAAAGTAAAGGGGGAGGTGGCGGGGGGGAGAAGAGGCGGGTCAAGGGTGGGGGCTTGGGGCAAGGGGTGGAGTGGGCAGGCTGAGGGTTGAGCCCCCCACCCCTGGTGCTTGCAGAGTAGGGGAAGCTGCCCTGGAACCTAACTCCTCCTCCCCCCATTTACATTAATTCACTTAAAGTCGCATTTTTCAGGACCATAACTACAATGTTAAGTGAGGAGTTACTGTATCTAGTTCAGAAATACATTTTCAAATTTAATGCAGCTTCAATCTTATGCCATTTTAGAGTCAGAGAGAGTTTAAAGCTAGAAGGGCGCACCAGCATCTAGTCTTGTATATCATAAACCACCACTCCGCACCCGCACACTAAATTCAACAACCAAATTTACAGCCTCCAGGAGACAAACTATTCTGTGCCACAGGCAGAAAATAGAAGGGACTGAGGGGCACCAATGCCAGAGCTCCCTGCAATAACAGAGAACTGATTGAGATATACCCAGATAATCTCATCAAGTAACCCACACCACACACTGCAGAGGAAGGCAAAAAAAAAAAAAAAAAACAGCCAAAGGTCACTGCCAATCTGTCCTGGGGGGAAATTCCTTCGGCAATCAGACCCTGAGCCTGTGAGGGAGAACCAACCAGTCATGCAACTGAAAGTGTAAGTGTAAGTGTAAGTGTGTGTGTTCGGTGCCACCTAAGAGTCCTATGGATGAGATTTTTAGGAACAAAAGACATTAACCAGAAGAGATCCCCAAGGCTGCCGAGCCCTTTCCCCACCATCACAAGCAACCCTGGTATAAAATCCCATTCATAAATTTGTCCAGCTCTCTCAAAACTAATAAGTAGTTTGCCTCCACTACTCCTCCTGGGAAGCCATTCCAAAGCCTCACTCCTCTGATGGTTAGAAACCTTCTTGGACTTCCCAGCCTGAATTTGTTTATACTCCTTTGTTCTTGTGCCAACATTGTCCTTTAGCTTAAATAGCTCTTCACCCTCTCTAGTGTTTACCCTTTTGATGGATGTATAGGGAGCACTCAGCCTTCATTTTGCTATGCTAAACAAGCCAAGCACTTCCAGTCTCCTATCATAAGATAGGCCTTCCATTCCCCTGCTCTTCATAGTAGCTCTTTTTTGTACCTGTTCCAGTTTGAATTCATCTTCCTTGAACTTGAGTGACCAAAATTGTACACGGTATTCTAGATCTAGTGCTTTGTAGAATGGCATTAATACTTCCCTCGCTACTGAAAACACGTTGCAGGATACATTCCAGGATCACCCTTGCCTTTTTCATAGCGGCATCACATTGGTGGCTCAAACTTATCTTGTGATCTCCAACACAGCCAGGTCTCTCTCTTTCTCTCATTTCCAACCGATGAGCCCCCAGTTTACAGTAGAAATTCTTATTATTAGACCCTAAGTGTATGATCTTGCATTTTGTACTATTGAATTTCTTCCTATTTGTTACTCCAGTCTTCATGGTCATCCAGATCTTTCTGTATAACACGATTCTCCTGTGTACTGATGATGCCCCCCAACTCTGTATCTTCAGCAAATTTCATTAGCCCACTCCTACTTTGTAAGGTAGACATGGCCTTAGCTACGATTTTCTTCCACCTCAGGTATGGAAATTTCCATTTCTCTACACTCATTTCCATTAGCCAACCTGCCCTTCATACCCATATTCTGTTGTTATTGAAAACTGAGGCAAAGTATTAATTTAGTTTTTGGGCCTGTCATAACTATAAAGGGAAGGGTAACAGCTCTCCTGTGTACAGTACTAAAATCCCTCCTGGCCAGAGACTCCAAAATCCTTTTACCTGTAAAGGGTTAAGAAGCTCGGGTAACCTGGCTGACACCTGACCCAAAGGACCAATAAGGGGACAAGATACTTTCAAATCTTGGGGGGGGAAAAGGCTTTTGTGTGTGCTCTTTGTTTTAAGGGGTTGTTCGCTCTTGGAACTGAGAGGGACCAGCCATCAATCCAGGTTCTCCCCATCTTTCTAAACAAGTCTCTCATATTTCAAACTTGTAAGTAAAAAAGCCAGGCAAGGCGTCTTAGTTTTACTTTGTTTTCTCAACTTGTAAATGTACCTTTTACCAGAGTGTTTATCTTTGTTTGCTGTACTTTGAACCTAAGACGGGGGGGGTCCTCTGAGCTCTTTAAGTTTAATTACCCTGTAAAGTTATTTTCCATACTGATTTTACAGAAATAATTTTTACCTTTTTCTTTAATTAAAAGCCTTCTTTTTAAGAACCTGATTGATTTCTCCTTGTTTTAAGATCCAAAGGGGTTTGGATCTGTATTCACCAGGAGTTGGTGAAAGGAAGGAGGGGGGAAGGGTCAATTTCTCCTTGTTTTAAGATCCAAGGAGTTTGGATCTGTATTCACCAGGGAATTGGTGAGAGGTTTCTAAAAGCTTCCCAGGGTAGGGAATGGTGGCAGCGGACCAGAACTAAGCTGGTAGTTAAGCTTAGAAGTCCTCATGCAGGCCCCCACACTTGTACCCTAAAGTTCAAAGTGGGGATACAGCCTTGACATGGTGGCACAGCGGTGGAGATCGTTTTAAACCCAAAAGCCAGTAAGATTTTTTTTTTCCTTCTAGCTGCTTGGAAAGCAGAGCTGAAGGTAGATGCAGATCTTATCTCTCCTTGCCTGAAGGCAGAGGTGTTAAGTTTTTTTTAACAAGGTCCTTTGTTAAAAGAAGGGTTCAAAGCGAGCAAACTTTGACTGGTAAAGGCAATTTACAAGCTGAATTGGGTTTTTTTCTTTTTACATCCTCGTGAATAGCTAGTTAGAAAGTCTCTGTTAACTCAGCAGCAGCCAAAGCTGAGTACATCCCAGTTTCAGTCAACTGCAGAGGGGTGTGACCCAGCACAAGAAAACAGGAAAATGACTACCAAAGAAGAAAAAGCCAAAGAGGGGGCCCACAAGAGAGAGATGGAGCTGAAAGAAAAAGAGATAGAGCTGAGAGACAAAGAAGAGAAAGCCAAAGAGGGGGCCCACAAGAGAGCTATGGAGCTGAAAGAAAGAGATGGAGCTGAAAGAAAAAGAAATAGAGCTGGAAAAAGCCAAAGAGGAGGCGAGAGAAAAAGAAAGGAAGCATAAACTGGAAGTAGCAAGGGCTAGGCAGGATGCACCAGCCCATCCTAGCAACTCCTCTCCAGGTACCACTTCCCATCCCAGGAAATTCCCCACCTACAAGGCAGGCGATGATACTGAGGCCTTCTTAGAAAATTTTGAAAGGGCCTGCCTTGGATACAGCATCACTCCAACCCAGTACATGGTAGAGCTAAGGCCGCAGCTCAGTGGACCCTTAGCAGAGGTGGCGGCTGAAATGCCTAAGGAACACATGAACAGTTATGAACTTTTTAAAAACAAGGCCAGACTCAGAATGGGGCTAACACCAGAGCATGCCCGTCGGCGGTTCAGAGCCCTAAGGTGAAAACCAGATGTGTCATTTACCCGGCATGCCTACCACATTGACAAAAATTGTGATGCCTGGGTATCAGGAGCAAATGTTAAATCTCTGGAAGATCTGCTTTCCCTAGTAAAAATGGAGCAGTTTTTAGAGGGTGTTCCTGAGAAAATAGAAAGGTACATCCTAGCCCAAAACTGTAACCAAGGCGGGGGAGATTGGAGCCAAATGGGTGGAGGTGACAGAAAAGAAAAAAGCTAGTAGCAGTTGGAGCGAATATCAGAAGGGGCAAGCCGAAACAAAACCTTATCACCAGGGACAACCCAAGGCCCCACCCACATCCCAAGGGAAACCCCAGACGCCTTCTTACCCCACCACACCAGTCTCCATCAACCAACATCGCCCCGGTGATACCTTAGCAGGGCGATGTTTTAAATGTAATGAACTGGGGCATATAAAGGCTCACTGCCCCAAAACCCCCAACCGATTACAGTTCATTACACCCCAATCACACCAAAGATCCCCAGACCCAGATGCCTCTCTCATACCCTCGGAGCGAAGGGAAACCTTGAGTGTGGGCGGAAAGAAGGTTATCGCTTGGAGGGACACTGGGGCACAAGTGTCAACTATCCACCAATCCCTAGTGGACCCCAAACTCATCAACCCGGAGGCTACAGTGACAATTCAACCCTTCGTGTCACAGTCTGTAACCTTGCCTACAGCCAAGTTGCATGTCCAGTACAAGGGCTGGTCAGGAATGTGGACTTTTGCAGTCTATGACAATTATCCCATCCCCATGCTGCTGGGGGAAGACTTGGCCAACCATGTGAAGCTAGCCAAAAGGGTGGGAATAGTCACCCGCAGCCAGGCTAAGCAAGCTTTCACCCCCATCCCTGTTCCTGAGCCGTCCACCAGGGCCCCGTCTGTGTTACCAGAGACCCAAACAAAGGTGGTGGAACCGGATCCCCTGCCAACGACTGCAACAGCCGTAGTGGACCCAATCCCAGAGACCCAGCCAAAGCCAGTCCCAGAACCGGAACTGGCAACGCAACCAGCACCAGAACCATTGCCAGCACTGAGTCCAGCGCTTGCAAACCCGTCTACAGCTCCAATGCCAGAGGGCACCAGCGAGCCTGAACTTGTGGAAGCAGCAGATAACCCTACCCAAGAGGCTCAGCCAGAGCCTGAAATACCACATAGTGCACCAGCGGACAGCGGTTCACAGTCAATGGAAACAGGCCCAGCACCTGCATCGCTTCCAGACGGACCAAGCCCCAGTCCACAGTCCAAGGAGGAACTGATGTCTCCAGCATCAAGGGAACAGTTCCAGGTCGAGCAGGAAGCAGATGACAGCCTTCAGAAAGCTTGGGCGGCGGCACGGAGCACCCCACCGCCTCTCAGCTCTTCTAACCGATCCCGGTTTGTTGTAAAAAAAAAGGACTTTTATACAAGGAGACTCTTTCTGGTGGGCACCAGGAAGACTGGCATCCTCAAAGACAGTTGGTAGTTCCCACTAAGTATCGGGTAAAGCTCTTGAGCTTAGCCCATGATCATCCCAGTGGCCATTCTGGGGTGAACAGAACCAAAGACCGGTTGGGGAAGTCCTTCCACTGGGAGGGAATGGGCAAGGACGTTGCTAATTATGTCCGGTCTTGTAAGGTGTGCCAACGAGTGGAAAAGCCCCAAGACCAGGTTAAAGCCCCTCTCCAGCCACTACCCATAATTAAGGTCCCATTTCAGCGAGTAGCTGTGGATATTCTGGGTCCTTTCCCAAAGAAGACACCCAAAGGAAAGCAGTACGTACTAACTTTCATGGATTTTGCTACCCGATGGCCGGAAGCTGTACCCTTAAGCAACACCAGGGCTAAAAGTGTGTGCCAGGCATTAGCAGACATTTTTGCCAGGGTAGGGTGGCCCTCCGACATCCTTACAGATTCGGGAACTAATTTCCTGGCAGGGACCATGAAAAACCTGTGGAAAGCTCATGGGGTGAATCACTTGGTTGCCACCCCTCATCACCATCAAAACAATGGTCTGGTGGAGAGGTTTAATGGAACTTTGGGGGCCATGATACGTAAATTCGTAAATGAACACTCCAATAATTGGGACCTAGTGTTGCAGCAGTTGCTTTTTGCCTACAGGGCCGTACCACATCCCAGTTTAGGGTTTTCACCATTTAAACTTGTGTATGGCCGCGAGGTTAAAGGGCCATTACAGTTGGTAAAGCAGCAATGGGAGGGGTTTACGCCTTCTCCAGGAACTAACATTCTAGACTTTGTAAGCAACCTACAAAACACCCTCCGACACGCTTTAGCCCTTGCTAAAGAAAACCTAAAGGATGCTCAGGAAGAGCAAAAGGCCTGGTATGATAAACATTCCAAAAAACGGTCCTTCAAAGTAGGAGACCAAGTCATGGTCTTAAAGGCGCTCCAGGCCCATAAAATGGAAGCGTCGTGGGAAGGACCATTCACGGTCCAGGAGCGCCTAGGAGCTGTTAACTATCTCATAGCCTCCCCCACCTCCAACATAAAGCCTAAGGTATACCATGTTAATTCTCTTAAGCCCTTTTATTCCAGAGAATTAAACGTTTGCCAGTTTACAGCCCAGGAAACAGATGACGCGGAGTGGCCTGCAGGTGTCTACTACGAAGAAAAAAGGAATGGTGGCGTGAAAGAGGTGAACCTCTCCACGACCCTGGAACGTCTGCAGCGACAGCAAATCAAGGAGCTGTGCACCAGCTTTGCACCAATTTTCTCAGCCACTCCAGGACGGACCGAACGGGCATACCACTACATTGACACAGAGCTCCAGGAAAAAAATCACAGCCAGTGTGGAACCGGACGTCCAACACTATCTGTGATTTGGGGGGCGTGTCATAACTATAAAGGGAAGGGTAACAGCTCTCCTGTGTACAGTACTAAAATCCCTCCTGGCCAGAGACTCCAAAATCCTTTTACCTGTAAAGGGTTAAGAAGCTCGGGTAACCTGGCTGACACCTGACCCAAAGGACCAATAAGGGGACAAGATACTTTCAAATCTTGGGGGGGGGAAAAGGCTTTTGTGTGTGCTCTTTGTTTTAAGGGGTTGTTCGCTCTTGGAACTGAGAGGGACCAGCCATCAATCCAGGTTCTCCCCATCTTTCTAAACAAGTCTCTCATATTTTAAACTTGTAAGTAAAAAAGCCAGGCAAGGCGTCTTAGTTTTACTTTGTTTTCTCAACTTGTAAATGTACCTTTTACCAGAGTGTTTATCTTTGTTTGCTGTACTTTGAACCTAAGACAGAGGGGGGTCCTCTGAGCTCTTTAAGTTTAATTACCCTGTAAAGTTATTTTCCATACTGATTTTACAGAAATAATTTTTACCTTTTTCTTTAATTAAAAGCCTTCTTTTTAAGAACCTGATTGATTTCTCCTTGTTTTAAGATCCAAGGGGGTTTGGATCTGTATTCACCAGGAGTTGGTGAAAGGAAGGAGGGGGGAAGGGTCAATTTCTCCTTGTTTTAAGATCCAAGGAGTTTGGATCTGTATTCACCAGGGAATTGGTGAGAGGTTTCTAAAAGCTTCCCAGGGTAGGGAATGGTGGCAGCGGACCAGAACTAAGCTGGTAGTTAAGCTTAGAAGTCCTCATGCAGGCCCCCACACTTGTACCCTAAAGTTCAAAGTGGGGATACAGCCTTAACGGGGCCATACCTAAATTATCTTTAAATCTCCTCCCCCATCTACATTGCATAGTGGCCCAACCTCATCCTTCCTCATTTTCCTTTTACTTACATAACTAAAAACAAAAAAACAAAAACAAAAAAAACTCATCATTTAATTTCCTTGGCAAGCGTTAATTCAGCTTGATTTTTTAAGCAATTCTCATGTTATTCATACATTTAACCTCCAAGATGCAGCAACTTTTGCTATCACTCCTTTTTCCTTTCCATTCCTTATAGCAGTGCTTCTCAACGTGGTGGTCCGCGGACCGGTGCTGGTCCGCGAGCCATCGGCTGCCAGTCCGCGGCGAGTTTCCTCATAAGAACGTCGAATAGGATAATAATATGGCACCGGTCCCTGGCACATTGGGGGAAAAAATTGCCAGTCTCCCACATCAGATAGCTTGAAAAGCACTGCCCTATAGGATCTCTACTTACTGCTAATAACTTTTTTATCTACTTGGGTGTGCAGCCTTTCCCAGTGTAATCTCTTTTAGTAATGGTTATTCAAAAACAAACCATCAAATTTAGAGTTGATAGATTGTAGCTTGACTACTAGTCCCCTAGACAGGCCAGGATATTCAGATTTATAATAAAATATGTACAAAAGAAGCAATTGCATTCAATATTAGATTCTGTACTGACATTTTTATGAAGTTACAGTAACAAGGCCTGAGTTCACTTGTTCAGTACAATAAAGGAAACTTTAGGGTTTCATTTATTTTTAAATAATAAAACAGTCAACAACATAGGAATCTAAGAAACAGCATATTCTAATTCTATCACTTCCCATGCTAGAATTTTTGGGTCACATTCCACTGATTAGTAAAACTCTTCCTCAAATCTTTTATTATGTTAATAGATTGCAGTCTAGGATTATGATAAATATTTCCAATTCATTCAACTTCTTGTTTCATAGATTTTTCTGATAGGCCAATATGCCTTTGGCTTTTAGGAAAGCCTTTAAAAGCATTCAGGCCATATCATGCAATCAATTAAATTGAACTCACCATGGAAACTAACAAAAAGTTAAGTTTAAAACAACACCGCAATTTCGCCCATTGCTTTTATTGAATTGTGAATTTGCCTCTGCTCACTTGACTATCACAGTTTCTTGGTGAATATTCTAACTCTTGGCACCTTTCTGTTATCTCAGGTAGGAAACTAAAGACAGAGTATCTGACTCAAGTGTTACCCTTGAGGAAGTTGTATCAACTGCTTTAATTGTAAAAAGGAAAAGGAGAAAAGATCTTATTTGCCTTCCACCAGAAGGAAGGAATTCCCCTCTAAGACTTTTGGATATGGAGGGTCCAAAGAATATTGCTTTTGTATTAGGCCTCCTGCCACTTATGGCAGTTGTCATTTTATAACAAGTTTTATGGTTTGAGTGTCTCTTCATAAATGAAGGTTACTTCTAACCGAGATTCTCCGAGATAGTTCTGCATATTCACTTATGGGTACTGCCCCACCTTATGGTGCCTTGCGTAGAACCTTCTTCTAGCAGTTTAAATAGGAGCACTCTCACCCCCTCCTTCCCCTCAGTATCATTGATGTACTGAAGGTGAGACTATATAGGAGGAGGAGCACCCTCCCCACCTCAGTTCCTTCCAGAGACACAGAATAAACAAGGGCTCACAGAGTGGGGAAGATAGGTAGGAAGTGCAAATATGAAGAGCTACCTCAAAGAATCTCAGTTACAAGTTCATTTCTTCTTTGAGAGGCTCTGCATATTCCCACTTATAGGACAGACTGATGATTAGTGCAGAAAAGTGACCTAGAGGCAGAAACAGAGCCCTAATTGAATAGACACTGCAGCACCACTTTACCAAATCCAGTGTCTGCTCTAGGGGCCAGATCCAAACAATAGCACTTAGTGAAAGTGTGCACCTAAATTCAGGTTGCAGCCCTGCAAATTTCAACAACTGGTATCTGCCTAAAACAAGCAAAGTAAATAGTCACCACTCTTGTGGAATGTGGTCAAATCAAAGCAGGCCCAGAACCTTTTTCTAGCATGTTATGTTCAGCAATATATTGTTTAATCCATAAAGTTATAATCTGGCAGGAAACCATGTAAACCATTCAATTGTTAGTGTAAGACAAACAAAAACAAACTCACTCGACAATCTACGAAAACACTTAGTTCCATCTCAATAATTAGCAAGGGTTCTTCTTGCATCCACAGAATGTAGAACAGACTCCCTCTTATTAGAATGAGGTTTAGCGAAAATAAATTGGCAAATTAATAATCTGATTAATGTGAAAATCAGACACCATTTTAGATAAGAGCCTGGGATCAAGTCTGAGAACTAATTTGTCTTTATGAAAAGAAGTGAAAGCTGGATCAGCTATAAAGGCATTTGATTCACTCACTTTGCTGACCGACATCATGTCACTATTGAAGGCTGTCTTGATAAGTGATAGAGAGTACACTCGGCCAAGAGTTCAAAGGGCCATTTTACCAGCATGGTCAACACCAAATTGAGATCCCTAACAGGGGGACATACATTTGATAAACCTTTTAACCGAACAATGAAAAAACAATGATCTCCCATTAACTAAAAGTATAATATACTGAACTGGCTGCCAAATGGACTTTTAACAATGAGTTACATAACCCTGGGATTAAGTATATTAAGCATTCCAGAACACAAGGAATGGAAATAGATTAAGGGAAAATCAGGTTTTTGCCCTCATCCCTCCCTGAAATCTGGTCCACTTTAAATGGTAACCATTTCTAGTGGACTGTTTTCTAGAGTTTTATTGTGTCCTGCACAAATAAAGAACATGACTGCTCAAAAGCAGACAGCGTCAAGGTCTAATCACCCACACTGGTCAGGTGAAGAGACTGTGGGTCTGGATGAAAAACTTTGCCTTCCTACTGAGACAGTAGGTCTGGTGACAGAGGAAGACACACAAAGACTCCGCTGGACAACTGAAGGAGATGCATAAACCACCATTACCACAGCCAAACCGGGGCAATGAGAATCATTCAAGACCTGTCCTGGTGTATCTTTCTCACTACCTTCTGGATCAATAGAAAGGGGAGAAAGGCATACATAAAACCTTTCCTCCACTGCAGTAGCACAGCATCAGGCAGGAACAGACTGTCCCTGCCAGCTCTGGAACAGAAGAGGGGACACTTTTTGTTGGGCCTCATTGTGAACAGGCCCACCTCTGGTCCATCCCAGCTGGAGAATATGGTCTGAACCAACTGATCCTTCAGGGACCATTAATGCACCGAGAGCTGTCTCTGCTGAACCAATCTGCAACTACATTGTTTCCCCCTACCAGATGCAGGGCCACAGGGATAGACACCATAAAGGATAAAACCATCCCATAGATTTACAGCCCCTGCACACAGGAGAGCAGAATGAGCACTCCCCTGCTTGTTGATATAACACATTGCCAATGTATTGTCTGCCATCACCTGCACAACCCTCCCTTGTAGGTGATGAAGAAATGACTTAAGGGTCAAATGAACAGCTCTCTTACAATACATTTTTTTGCAGGGCTGTCTCTTGATAAGACCAATGTCCTTGAATTGTCATCTGATTTAGATGAGCCCCCACTAACCCTTGTTGGATTCATCCAACATTACCATCAGAGACAGGTCCTGGGGTTAAACTGTAAATCTCTGGGCAAATTTGTTCTTACTGACCACCATTTCAGGTAGGCTAGGATGGTCTGAGGTCTGGTGATAAACATATGGATGTTGTCCTGACATGTTCTGTTGACCTGAGATATCTAGCGCTTCCTAGATCTCATTCTCTGACAAGCAAACAGTGTCACGTAAGTAACGGCTGCCATCAGACCCTAGAAGTATTTCACTCTCTGAGTGGAAACCTACTGAATCTTTAATAGATTCTGGCTCATCTTGAGAAACCTATCATCTGATAGAAAAGCTCTGCCTTCCACAAAGTCCAGTATAGAACCTATAAAGGGAATCCATTGAGTAGGACAGATAATTGACCTGAAAAGAAATTAGTTGTAAAAAACAAAATGGCTTAACAGGTCCTCACGTACAGTGGCCTTCAATAGCCAAGGGTAAACAAAAATACCCTGATTTCTCAAATGAGCTGTTACCACATAGAGGCATTTTGTAAACATTCTGGGTGCCGTGGAGGAGCCAAATGTAAGCAGGTTATATTGGAAATGGCATCCTGCCACCAAAATATGGAAGTACTGGTGATAAGCATTACAAATTGAAATATGAAAATACACATCCTTTAAATCAAGTCACAAATCAACAGCAAAGGGATTATGGAGGCCAAAGTCAATATATGGAACCAGGACTTTCAAATTTACGTGTTCAAATGCCTTACATCTAGTATTGGATAAACATACACCGTCTTCCTTCTGTAACAGGAATAAAAGCCATGACACCACAGGGATTCAGGGACTTCTTTGACTGCTTCTATCAGGAGCAATTTTTCTGCTTCTGCAAGAGAATAATCTCATGAGAGGGATTCTTGAAGAGGGAAATGGGGGGGGGGGGCAATCTTTCGAATTGTACATAGCCCCTTTCTATGGTCTCTATAACCCATTGGTTTGACATAATTAGTCTCCATGCATGATAAAATGAGCTAGCTTCTCTCCAAAGAAGGGGGCAGACTGACTGATTCTCAACTCTCAATAGTCTCGCCAAAATTGAGGCTTGCTGTTCCTTGACAAAGAAGCAGGTTATTTAGGCTTAGACCTCAGTTTTAAGGGCCTCTTACTATGTTGGCTCTGTAAGGCTGCTGTTACCGTTGGCTTCTCTGATGATGAAAAATAAGATGATGAAGACTGGGGGGTAGGGGCTCTGGTACTGGAAAAACAAAGTAGGTCATCTCCTCCTAGCAAAGGAAGTCAGAATTTAGAGAGAAGGTTGCAACCTTATTTCCTTTAATTTTTCCAATAATCTGTCTTTTCACTGAAAAGGCCCTTCCCTTCAAAGGGGAGATCCTCCAACTTAATCTGTGTGTCTAGAGTCAGGGAGGAAAAACAAAACCATGCATGCCTCCTGATGGTCACAGCAGATGCCAATGCTCTGGCAACAGAGTCTGAAGTGTCAAAAGAGGCCCTGAGGGAATGCTGGGCTACATTTTGGCCCTCTACCAATATGGCATTTGGCAACCTCTTCTTGTCAGCTAAATCCTGTAAGGACAAATGTCATCTTTTCCCATAAATGGAACTGGTAGAGGGCCATGACCGCCAGATAATTCGCCACCCTAATACCAAGGAACAATTAAGAGAACACCTGTTTCACCAATGAATCAATTATTTTCCTTTCTTCATCAGGTAGGGTGGGGTGAGATTGTCCAGATCTTGCCCTGTTACTGGCAGCAGCCACTACCAGTGAATTTGGGCCCGGGTGAGTATGAAAGTAGGAAACCCCCTCAGAAGGTATCTAATACAACTTATTAGCTTTCTTATAAACAGGTTGACAAGAAGCAGGCATGGCTCACACAGAGATAGCTGGCTATAGCAAATTATCCAAAAATGGGAGGGATATTCTATTCTCTGAGGTAGGACCAAGGATATCAGACACCAAGTGAGAAGTCTCTTCCACAGGTACTGCAGGAAGATTTAAAGTGGACACCATATTATCCACCAAATTGTGGAACTGTGTAGAATCTTCAGAAGGAAAGATGGCAGAGGGTCACCCCATGTGTTCATCCAATGCTAAGTCAGGTTCATAGTCCATTTCAAAATACTCCTGCTCAAAGAGGGGAGCAACATCCTTGGCTGCTTCTTCAGACATTTCAAGCATCACGGTCTGTAATGATGACAGATCCAGAGGAGACAGATCGGAGGAGCTCTGGATGGCCAGATCCTTCACAGACAAAAGAGTACCACTCCATCCATACGGAGGGTAGTTGAAAAAATTCCTGAGCTGGCCCCCAGTAAAGCCATAGACTCTCTTCCCCTACAATTCCCCACACAACAAAACCTGAGGTTCAAGGCTTCTCCAGGCGGGAAGGGCCAATTTGACAGGGCCCCTGAGGAAAGGTCCCATGACTCCAGCCTCTAGAAGTAAATATCCTAGTGACCACTACTAAAGCTAAGAGCTTCCCTTAATTTGGTAACCAGCCTCCAGCCAAAAAGGTACCCTGGAGTGATGAACCACTCCTACTTTGGAGTGGAATCCCATATGAGCTGGGTTCTCTGAAAACAAAGACATGGAGAGATTTTGCCACAAGAGCAGTAAGGGAAGGGTGCAGAGCTAGGGGAGTGGACCCCTTACCGCATTCTCCCTGACAGGCAGAGAGACACCCCCTCCCCCCAAAAAGTTGATTGTTCTTTATTACATATCTCTGTCAAACAGGATTTGAATGGGTGTCTTCAAACAGGTTATTTTTAGGCGAATCCAACAGCTTACCATGAGTTCTCTCTTCTGTGTTCCCTAAACCATTACAAAAGGGAGTTCTAGGACCAACTACTCTTCACCTACCCTCACAGACAAGGTTTCAAGCCCTGAACCTCTGTGTTCCATGGCTACCCCACAGGCAGCATCTTTTGACTTTCTGGGGAAGTCTTACATTTGACAGTAATCAAAGGATGACTATGTTCTACATGCATACTCTCAAGCTGTCATTTGTAAAGGTCTTCATAGTTCAAGATATTTGCTTGGCAAAATATAAATATTTTAAACTGAATAACGAGTTACAAATACTGGTAGAATGCACATGGAACTGGGGTTTAAAAATAATGTTTAAATTAACAGGGTCCTTTCAATTTCAGTATCACCTTTACTTACCTACCAGACCTTCAGATCAGGAACCTATGGGTCATCTGCAACAGCTGATGACATCACAGCCATGTCTTTGCATTGTTCTAGATTGTTGTGAAGTGAATTTTAGCGGAAGAAACAAAACCTTAAACTAAGGACTTAGGTAAATTAAGGTGACACTACTTTGCAAATGTTTTGTATTAAAATGTAAAAAAAGTATTTGTAATTGTCTGCTCTACACCTATACTGATTGGGAATCCTAAGTTGGGCTTTTCCCACAGCAAAATATATAAGCACATATTTACTTTAGAGTTATGTGCTGGATGCCCAACCCCCTACACAAAATGTAGTAAAATTGTTGCTGTGCTAAAATGCTTTAACTTACATTTGAAAGCCCTTGATAGCAAATCCTCCTCAAAGTGATTGCCAACTCCACTGTGATATGCCTCAGCATGTGCTCTATTGATGATATCACACCCAACATTAATCAGGGTTGGAGTGGAAATTGCTTCACCCATATTTGCAAATCAAGTACAGACACACAAACTTCACCAGAGCATATTAAAGAGGCATGTGAAAAACCTTTAGAATGTAATAAGGAAGAACGTCATTCCCAAAGTCAAGCACTATTCATTCCAATATAGATGGATGACTAGTGGGTGTTACTACCAGAATTAAGGCTGGGGGGGAGGGGGGGCTTGGCCTTCTAGCAGAGGGAGTTTTTTTTAAGAGGACTGCTCTTCAAGGACCTGAAAAATAAAATTTTAACTTGTTTCCTCTCAAGTGTGATGAAAGGTTTTGTTACCCTATTTATCAGGGAGATTCAGCATCTAATGCTGTTCAGCATGGCTCCACTTTTCAATTAGACATCTGCCTTCTTTGACAGGTAGACTTTTCTCTCAGCGCGAATTAGGACAAGACAATCTGGTATTATGACCAAACATTACAGGATACAACAAGAGTGAAAAATAGTGTGACAGTAGTATGCAACAATGAAAGTAATTAATCTATGTATTCCATTTGATTGACACTACAGAAATTCATTTGTGCTGTTTTAATGAAGGCTGTGTAAGCACCTCTTCAGCTATTTATTTTCAGGGATTTAGATCTCCATCATTAAGATTCCCATTGAACAGGAATCTAACTCACCACAGCTAAAACATTAAATGCCACTTTAAACTCAAATTTCAGCAACAGCACTTTACATTTAGATGTAAGTGAAAGTACACAAGTTTATATCAATTTCAGGCACCTTCCTACATTCATAAACTCAAACTGATTTTTAAAACCAAAGTTTGACACACAGTTAAGAGAACCTTGGGGTTTTTTTTTTTTAAAACGCTAAACAAAACTATAAAAATCAATTCACTCACCACTAAAATCAGCCATTTCTGAAATGGAATATGGTAGCTGTTTATTGTGTAGTACTGCTGTGCACTGTTAGTTTTGGATGGGAAGTTGAGACAACTGTAATCAATTAAAACTTCAAAGAAAATTTAGAGAGAAAATATTATTGCTTAAATTTAGTTAGGAAACGGGTTAAAGCCAGGGATCTTGCCAAAGACATCCTAGGCTCTTTAAAAAAACAAGGTCAGAACCTTAATTTTACACCTCCCTACATTATGTTAGTTTGCTGGTCTAGTATGGACTCCAAAAAAGCAAGAGCACCACCTATTAAATCATGAACATCACTTTCTGTGCAATGATGTTTTCACTGGAGTTTTGCATTCCAAATACTTATTATGCCTACTCCAGTTTATAGCTTTTGGATCACAGCCAAAGTTGGTAAGGCTGCAGATTTTGTATATAAATACATTAAAAATAATTTAAAAAAAAATTATGAAAAATCCAACTTAATGTTTGCAGAACAAACTAAAACGAATACAAAACTCCACGCAAACCAGTATTTCATTTATATTGCACCGTTTAACCTAGAAAATCCAAAACACACTTCACAGAAGGTATGCCCAGATTGGAGCATGTAAAGGGACGGACCAAAGCATTCAGAGGCACTGTGTCTGAAGCATACACAAACAGCAAACAAAATACCCAGTTGCTCAATACCAACAGATTCAAACCAGTTCTTTACTTCAGTGATATTGGTCACAATGCATGCCTAACATTGACTGAAGGAAGGAAGAAGGTAGGAAGTCAGAGACAGATCTGAACACAGGTTAAAATATAGTTACTATCCATTACAAAACAGTAATCCCAATAAGGGTATTAGTATCACTAACTCAAGAGCGGTGCCCAAAGAACACGTCACCAGAACTCCAATAGGATTATTATACAATACATTGTTTCATATTTGTTGATTTGTTTTAGATTTGAAATGTCTGAAACATTTGTTTACATTCAATATTCTAATCACCAGTGATATTAAACATACCTACAATAATGCAAATCAAATTATTACTATCACAATTTAGTCTAAAGGCTTTTCCAAAACCCTGTTAGAAATATTCAAAACCAAAACACAAAATAGTAACATTAATTTGCTTAATAAGATTCCATCTGATAAAGTAGAAGAGCTCCACTCTGGTGGTTTACACTGTCATAATAACCCAATACAAGTCCGTCCTATTAATTATATGTTGTTTATCGATTATTTGTATCAAATTACACACCATCCCACAATACAAGTTCACTGAATAAATTATTAAAATGGTAAATATGGAATAAGTTATAACAGAGTAGAATAATAAAATTGCCATAGCTTCATAATACAGGAATGAGGAAATGGTGCACCACAGTCTATCATGATGGTATCACTCATAGTACACAGTACCATAGACCATGTAACTTATTTTGTTCAATTAAGTTCATCCATTTAGAGTAAACAAAGCTTTATTTCTGGTATTAGCACGTTTTCAGATGTGTGCATGTTAAAGTTGAAAGGGACCCAGCTTAATCTATATTTTTATATACTGACTAATTTAAAATAAATTTTCTGATGTATGAAAGGGATATTCATACACAGAGAGAGAGAGCACGCACATAGGCGTACACACACACATACACACGCACTTTTTAAAAAAGTTAAGGGCTTTTTCTGTTCTTTGCCTTATTTGTAAAGGCAGGCAAGAAAGCAACACTACCATACAGTGATTCATTCTCTCTACTTTTTCTCCCTGACTTTTCAGCATGAGCAGCGAACACTACCTCCTTGCTGAGCCTGAAGAAGGGTATGCACATCACTCTTACACACTGATCTGGGGACAAATAATGCAACTGTATCAGCAACACCGTTCAATTGGATGTACACAGAGTGCTGTCAAATGCACAAAGTAAATGGGAAAACAAAATTATTTTCACTAATCATTGATTTATTTTATAATAGCAGATAGAGAGTTTTCAGGGAAGCTTTTCTACCTCCTGATTAAATTTTAGTACTTCATAAGTAACTATTCTTTTTCTTGTGGTATTATTGTTTGCTTGCTTGTGGGTGCATTTTTGGGTCTTTTTAATGTTAATATTTTCAATATTTTGGATGTCTATCTAGTCTCAACTTCTAAATCCCTTCCTCCACCCCCATAACCTTGTCATGGTATTTTAAAATTCACATAACCTTTAAATCAATGAACCATAAAGTTCCATCTTGTATGGTTGGCACAAGAAGAGTACATTTGTGACACACACACTATGTTCAGCAATTTCATATACAAGTTCTTTTTTGTGTGTAATTTGGGTGTAATTTAAATAAGAAAAATGTGGTTATGTTTGTGTTTTAAATTTCTTTGTATTTTTTAAACTATCTTCCAACTGTGCGTCCATAGTCCAGCCCCTGTCCCACTCCCAAAGTCAATGAGAGTTAGACTGGATACTATAATTGGAAAACTTGGTTGATTTGAGAAATACCTACAGGGGTTTTTCCCCGCCCCCTCACATGAGACTGTCAAAAATTGCCAGCGTCGACTATATTTTAAATCAACATGGCAGGGTATTGGGAAAAGTTTTCAACTAACAATAATCATGCCTCAGATTAACCTCATTGGCTAGGATACTGCCACTGTGCAAAGTTAGTACTTCAAGAATGGGTATTTTCTAACACCTTAAAAGAATTTGCAGTATGTAAGAAGTATATTCTCTTGATAATTTTCATAAACAGAAAAAGACATGTAGAGAGAAGATTTGAATTTCTCATGAATCATGGGATATCACATTGCCATCTCTTCACTCTGTGTCCCACAAAACATAAATACTTAATAATCTTATGCAAGAGAATCACAACTGGGAAGAAAAACACTGGATCTGTTGTTCTCCTGTTACTGCACAAAGCACTTGCAAAGGTTGCCAGTGCAAGCAGCATCAGTCAAACTGACAGCCTTGGTTTCAGTCTGCTGTTCCTGCTAGTCCACAAGAAGAGCTACTGTGGGAGGAAGGAACAGGTGACACATTTTAGCCTTCTATCCCCCCAGGCTCCAGAACACACAAAAATGAGATTAACTGCCCCATATATCTATTTTATTTATATTTCACACACATGGTAGTTTGTTTTTAGAGAGAGAGAGAGAGAGAGAGAGAGAGAGAAAAAGAGAGAACAAACTTAAAACGGATGGATAGCAAGATTACGTAATTGCATAATAATACATTAAAATAATAAAGGAGATCCACAACAGGGGGTCAAGTCAAGGACAAAGCAAAAAGTTTGTTGTAACAGAGTCACAGTACTAATCATTTTATGGTATCACTTTTTTAAGGGATTTAGGTAAAACAATGATACCTAAGAGACCAACTAATTCCAAATCTCTCAACAGCTGGCTTTGTAGGAGAAGCTCTTTAATGCTAGCTGCAAAGCAGCAGTGAACCATCCACAGGTCTAAAAATACCAGACCTTTAAAAACCTAGGTTCATCCCCGTCTCCCCAACCAGCAGGCAACATAAAAGTTTATGTTATTTCCTTTCACATGTAATTATATAAGATGAAATAGTATACTGGGGATACTCTTATAATTATTAGATCTGTCCTGATTAATTCTTCTACCACAATGTTTTTAGTCTATAAAAAAAAGTCCAGTTTTCCTTGGGGTGCCTCCGTACATTTCTCCAGCTTCATTATAAAGATGAGGCAATATTTTCAAGTACCAGAATGGTCACAGATTCAAAAGTTTTCTTGAGAAAAAGTTAGTATTATCCTTGCTAGCCACGGAGTGTATGATAGTTACTTTGGAAAGACCTGCTGCAAAACAAAGACTTTATTGAAAATTATATGGTCAGATAATGCATTTAAAAACAGGAATTGTAAAGTAGACATAAGATTAGTACTAAATACAATTAAAATGTAAATTTATTAAGACATTTTTGTAGCATTGTGCATACTATGCTGAAGGGAAAAAGGAGTTAGGACATCAGCAACATTAGGAAGCTAGATACCATGTGAAGAATCCAGCAAGTAGTTTTATATACAGTGAAGGAATGGTCCTTCATTTGAGAGTAAGGAGACATGGGGGCTGAGCAAGTTTGTTGGTGCAAGGCTAAAAGAATAATTGGTATTAATTTCCAAGATAAATGGAAAGGCAGAATCCAACTTCAGGTTGTATTCTGTAGGGTTGGTGCCTTATTACATGTTAGTTAAAAGAGGGTGATCTATACTGATAGAGGAGGAGTTCTTGAACTAATGGTGGCTGCAATGTTCACTGCTAAAGGTAGAGGTAACTGATTGGCCCAGAGCCTATTAAAGGAAAATCTAAAGTGCTATAAAGACTGTCCCAGTCTTGAAAGCTTCAGTTAGAAACCTGTTGTAGCCTGGATGCTGCAACTGCCTGGGGAAAGGATTGTTCTAACTCTGAGGCAGGAAAAGTGTGGCAAATAAAAATATGGTATAAATTTGCTGGATTTGATTTTAACTACTGAATTATATATAATCAGAGTAGCACTTAACCATGCAAAAATAAGTTAATAATCGTAAAACCTAAGATATGTCAAAACTTATGCAGGTAGGGACTCAAGTCAAGAAATGCTAGAGTTAAAATACAATGTGCATCCTCAATTTTTTGCACACATACATTACACTAGTTATGATTACAAGCTATTTCTGAAATAATATAAATGTGAATCTAGAGTCTAACTACATGATCACAGATTACTGTAATGCATATCTCACAAGGAGCAGAGTTGTTTCAATTTAAACTTACGTAATTCATTACTTAAAAATGCTGAACTATGTAACCTCAACATTGCATTAATTTTTTTGGTCTTTTCAAAGGGAAAAAAATCTTAGCTAGGAACATCTCTCTGAATACATAAATATAAATATTACAAAGTTCACTATTGCACATGTTTAATACATAGGTTTTGAACTATCAGAACTTTGTTAAATTCATATCACTTTTCTTCCAGCCAAGTAAAGGTGCTAGTTTTAAACTTAAAGCATTTTTGTGTAACCTTGTCAACAGAAGGGGAGTTCATTTTAAACATCAGGAAAAATTTTAAAATTCACTCTGACATGCAACTGCCAATTTACTAGTAATATAAGTAAAAGATTTAGCATATAAACAGTAAGTGTACTAACTGTAGCAAGAAAAATCTAGGATATTTGCAACTAAGCGACACCTTCAAGAGAGTATGCAATGTTGTTGTAGCTGTGTTGGTCCCAGGATATTAGAGACACAAGATGGGTGAGGTAATCTTTTATTGGACCAACAACTTCTGTTGGTTAGACAAACAAGCTTTTGAGCTACAAAGAGCTGTTCCAAGGTACCACAGAGTGCCAAAGCTAAATACAAGGTTGAACAGATATATTCTAGGGGACCATTCACCTTGAACTGTCATTATTACATTGAACAGTAAGTCAAGTCTTTAGATACTCTAGCAAAAGTTCATTGCTACATTATCAACGACTGACAAAGAAACTGGAACAGGGAACTGCTATCCACATAAATAAGAAAAGTATAGATCCTGATAGTGTGCATATTATTTCATGCATAAAGGTACAGGACTAGCTAAATGCACCTCAAGTTGAAGAACTATCTTATAAAGAACTATACTTTACTTTAAATAGTAAGTTAGAATATGGTTGGTGAGAAAGATGGAACATCTCACTGAATATTAAATTAACTGCTACTATTGCTAATCCTAATGGAAAACTTCCACTTAAAAATGGATAATAGTAAACTTGTAACAGACAATGACATCAAAATTGTATTCTTTACTTTTAAGTCTTGTACACTCTAGTTGAGAACCTAATGCTATGAACAAAGCAAGACACAGCTACCTGAACTTTGGCCTTTAGAAACCACTTCTCACCATATGAGTAAACAGAACGATGGAAATCTATAGTTTCATGAAACCAGCATGTATTTAGTTTATATAGCAATATTCAATGCGATTTCTTTCTTTCTGGCTGAAGCTGCTATGTATGCCAATGGAAATATTACAATTACTACCATGCAGTTAAATGCACCTGGAAGTGAACTATCCTAAGGAAGCCTTTGAATTTCACAGGATTGTTCTGCCAAACAAAAGTGAGTTACATATTGGGCAACTACAAGCAGAGTTCTGAAAGGTGATCAACATGTCTCATAGTAGGGAACTGCTGCTACTAAGACTACAGTTGTTTATGCAACACACTGGAAAAAAATACTATCAAAATAGTTTCCAAGAAAATTTTAAAAAGTTAAAAATTATGAAATCCAAGATGTCTGCTAATATGATAAAATGCTTTCCCCTATATAAAGTTTGGCATAAAGCTTTTCATAATCATTTTAGTTCAAGTGGTCCATTATGACCTTTCTAAATATGAACATGGCATAACCCAGTGCGGTGGAGTGCAACTTCCCTCCTGACCTCCAAAATGATTATTTTTATTATAGTACCACCTATAGAACACCAAGATGGGAGAGCTTCTGTGCTTGGTACCATACAAAATGTAGAATGAGAGACAGTCTATGCCTACACACACACACACACACACGAACAACAAAATACATCTAGGAAAGAGGGAACATTAGTCATTTTTATAGTTCCTTTCATCCCAAAAATGTAAGCAGAGAGAGGACCAAAACAACTTTCAGACACATTCCAGAAAGAATCGTTCTCAACACTGACTGTCTTCAACACCAGTTCAGCTGTACTTGTAGCTAGGAGGTGGATTAACTTGTTAGTGCAGGCAAAGCTCCAATGGAAAGACAACTTTAAAACACTGATCCTTTGCAACAATAGACACTGTCATCAATGCATCTAGGCTTGGTTGTCTATACCCAGTTCTTTCTGGAAATGTCCCAATGTTGCTGTAGCGCCACACTGGTGTACTGCAGCTTCATTAAAACAATAGAAGGAACATTAGTGTAGACTACTAGCTGCTGGCATTTTTACCACTGTGTTGTCTAGAGCTGCTCTAAGCATTATATAACAGTTTATCCACTAATACAGTCACCGTCAGCACCAATGAGAGATTCTTTTTCTTTAAGGGTAGACAAAACCCTGCAGTTCCTTTCTTCAATCCACTCCCAAAGTTTTACTCGCTCATGTTCAGAGGAAAAAAAAGTTTTGGCTATATGTCCACAACTTAATATTGCAAATTTGCTAGATCATTTTGCAATTAGTGAAGCTTACTCTATACATTTCCTACCCTTTCTACTGTTACTTTCTTACTATCCAAGTTCCATCCAATAAATCTTTTGATATCAATTTCACAGCCCTTCCCCCCACACACACACACACCATATCCCTCCAATTTTACATCTTCCATTGCAATTCCATTTAATGCGTCCCACTACAATTATCACTTTCAGCTCATCTAATTCCTCAGTCTCACCTACTCTACTAACCTACACCTTCACTTTTACCTGCATCAATCTCTTCTGTTTTGCTTCCTTTTATGCCACATAACCCTCTGTAAACTGGCAGCTAAAATGTTTTTTCTGTTATTTCCCCAGATAAATTATCTACACAAAACATGCTCAATATGGAGCAGTGGAAGTCACTCCACAAGTAGAGCGGTGGAGCAACCTCGTAATTTTAAGTCCACTTTTCAATTCCCCCAAATGACACTTATCTTTCTAAAATGTTGCATGCCAAAACTGATACCATGATACAACTTTTTCTGCAGAGTCTGATGAAAGTCAGACAAAAAGGGTAAAATTTTCACAAGTGCCTACAGACTGGTCTACACTAGAAAATTAGGTCAGCATAAAAATCCACACTCCTGAGCAGGTCTGTAAAGCTGACCTAAAGGCTTGTGTTCATGTACAGCAGTATAGCGGTGCCACCGTAGCACTTTAGTGAAGATGCTCCTACGCCGACGGGAGAGCTTCTTCCGTCAGTGTAATTAATTCACCTCCCCAAGAGGTGGTAGCTATGTCGCCAGCTCTCCAGCTGACACAGCGCTGTCTACATGGATACAACTACATCGCTCAGGGGTTGGGATTTTTTACACCCCTGAGCAACGTAGTTAGGCCAGATCTACATTACAGACCTATGTCAGGATAAGTCCCTATGTAGGCAGAAGAATTCTTTTGTTGACCTAGCTATCGCTTCACAAGGAGGTAGATTATCTAAACCAATGGGAGAACCCTTCCCATTAGTGTAGATAATATCTACACTGAAGCACTACAGCGATGCAGCTGTAATATTTTAAGTGTAGCCAAGTCCTAAGTGACTTAGGAGCTTATGGGTATGTGTACACTACTGAGACTATACCGACACAGCTATGTCAATGTAGCTACTTTGACATAACCCCATAGCACAGACACAGTCTAAGCCAAAGGAAAGGATTTTTCTGTTGGTGTAGGATCACCATTTCCCCGAACAAAGTTACCTACATCAACGGAAGCATTCGTCCATAGACACAGCATAGCTGTGACAGTCAGGTGTGTGGATTTTTCACACCCTGACCAATGTAGCAATGTAGACCAATTCTAAATTCCATTTTCAAAGTGCAACCCAGTTCATGTAATCTTGTAGGATTTGTCTATGCTACAGAAGCACACCTACAGGATGACACCTGTGCCTTTGTAGCACTGTAGTGCAGACACTTGCTACAGTGACAGAAGGGGTTTTTCCCAGCACTGTAGTTAATCCACCACACAGAGGCAGCTTGCTAGGTTAATAGAAGAATGCTTCTGTTGACCTAGTGGTGTTTATAATGGGGCTTATGTGGACTTAACTATGTGTATCGGAGGTGTGAATTTTTCACACCCCTGAGTGAAGTAGCTAGGTCAACCTAAGTTTTAGGTATAAACCAGGCCTGAGTCACTTCTGAAAAAGGGACCAATGCACTTTTGAAAATGTAACCTAAAAAGTTTTGAAGTTATGATCCTCTGAAAATGATACTGTAGTCTACTTAAAGTTTATTCTAACACTTCTGGGCTTATCTCTATAAAAGTGGACTAGCCTAGAAATGAAGATTTTTTTGAAGGTCTTGTCAATAAGCGTCTAAGTTTTTTAAATAAGTTACTTTGAGGGTGGTTATGAAAATTTATAGAATTGGTTTTAAGTATTTGAAAAAGCAACTTTTATTATAGGCAGCAACACCTAAAAATGGGTCAATCGTTTCCAACAGCTATTAGGGAAAAACAGCTTTTGATCATGTTAAAAAAATATTCTTACAACTGTTTCATTGAGAAGCTTTAGCATATCCATGCTTTGGAGCAGGGACTCTCCATGACAGGAGCATGGCTTTTGTCATCCTTGTGAAAACTCACCCATATTGGGCCAAGTGATAAGCTTCTGAAGATCCACTCTTATCAGATGCTGTGGAGAGACTTAAGAATTTGACAGCTAAATTCTACAAATCCATCTGCACCCACGCATACTCCATCCCCAAACAGGTCCTGCTTGTGAATGGACTGCACATGTGGCATTCCTATAGAACAAGTGAACATGTTCCATCCTAGGGCAGCTGCAGCTGAGTATAAGTCCTGAAATTGTTCCTCCCATCAGCCAATTCCCACTGTAGTGCTGGGCACCAGAACTGAGAGCATGGAACCTAATTCTCCTATGCTTCCCCTTGCTGGCACCCAGGCAGTATGGAGGAAGCATCTGGATTTGAATGCACAGGGGTGAGGAACCAGCATCAGGAGCAGAGTGGGACAGGAGCTGTGGAAGGGGGAAAAATAGAAGCAAAAGGGTGGAGAGGTGAACAGGGGCAAGGATCTGGGGGGGAATAGCAGTAAAAGGGGACAGGGACAAAAGAATCTAACCACTAGAGCCAACTCCCTTCCTGAACCTATTATTATTCTTAGATCTCAACATTCCTTTGCTGTCTAGCAAGCAGCTGTGAAACCCTCTGGCAAAGTGTGTCTCCATCCCCCTCTAGTGGGCAGGTCCACAAAATAGCTTTCTAATACTAACAGGTAATCCATCCGCTCCAGTGGTAGAGGGCTGTATTGTAGATCTAAAGGTGCCAACCCTGCTGATGATCCATTTGGGGGAGAGGGGAGTGTGAATATAGTTGCACATGATGGAATTTCTATATTTTCAAAGTTAAAGGTTTTAAAAAACTTAGGAAATTACACCCCAAATACTATATTAAAAGCATGTTAATGTTGCAAAGTCAAACACTGAAAAATGCTGAACATTCAACTTCAACTGTGGTCAAGGGGAGCTCTGCTCTGAATATAAAGTGTTGTAAAACACTAAGTAAGGCTTCTCAAATACAGCACACAAAGTTTAGTTGACACTTTGGGCTTTAATCTCTACTCTTCACTTTCCCATCTGTAAAATGGGGGTGATACCTTACAGAGGTGTTGTGAAAATACATCTTTACAAGATTAATGAATTTAAGATATTACTGAGAACATTCTAGAAAACCTCATAAGGAAATTAATAATTTTGCAATCAATGCAGGCTTTGGATGTTGTGCAGTAAATAATGCATGAGGCTATACATCAAACCATGAAGATAAAAAGAAATACTGAATAACTACCCATTCAATGGACAGGACCCATCACATGCACTGAATGAAACAAGGTAGTATGAAAAAAATAGCATACAATCATGTAATTAGACACCATATCATAGAGCATATACAAAAGAGGGCTGGAATTAAGGTTTCATGGGGAATCTTAATTCTGCCATTTCCTAACTTTTGAGTGCTTTGTCTTTGCAACATTAATGTTCTTTTAACAGTTTTTTTAATTAATATAATATAAACATTTAAATGTTTATAAACGGACTTTTCCACTCCTGAGCCAAAAGGTAGGGGTTTAAAGACCAGAGGGAAGTGTGGGAAGGGGTATGGAATGGGAGGACAGACAGACAGAGTGTGAATGAGTAGAGGAACAAGAGAGACATGGAAAGATAGCAGAAAGCCATGCTTTCCAATTCTGGAAGGCAGGGCTCTGAGTAAAGACACCAGACACTGGCATAGAGCAGGAGAGAGGGACAAATGGGTAAAAAAGGTACAAGAGAAGCCAGAAGTTTATAGAAGGGGCACAGAACAGGGGTACAGGGAGCCTGAGGAGGCAGGAAAATGCAGACTGGATAAGAAGTTTTGCATCTGGATAAAGGCCACCTTGTCTTCTCTACCATTCATTACCCACAATATCCAACACAGTTGAACTCCCAGCGTCATATGCATTCACCACCTATGCACTTACTAATATCTGGAGTAGAGTCCTGCTCTGGTAGGCCTCATAAGATCGGATACACCGACACAATTTAAAATCTTTGGCAAATCTTTTAAAATTAACAATATTTCTTAACAAAAACTTTAGGAATTAAGGTTGCAAGTATGCTTCAGAGTCCAACACAACCAAAATAGTTACACTTTTTTAAATGGAAATTGTTATTAAAAAGAAAAAACATTAGGAAGGATTAAAATGAATCGTTAATGGATGCAACTATCTCAATAGTGAATGCTGAAGACCCATGTAGCACTATCAGTGGCCATTCAAATTTAATATTACCTCCTCTTAAAATTTGTATACTTCTATGTAAAAGTCAAAAGAAGTTACTAGGAGATCATAAAGTCCCATTTCTTATTCAAGGGACCTATTTCCAATAATATCCTAGTAATTTGTTATTTTCATCTTTGCAAATTTTATGGAGACAATGTTAAATTTGAGTGGGCAATGTAGGTCAGATTGTTAGTGAGAGGTAGAAGTATATGGCAGTGAGGAACTAGCTGGATCTCCACACTGCAAGCATTCTCCTATAAAATACACCCTAACGGCAGCAAATGGAAGACATTAGGAGCACTCTCAAACGTGATTCATTATTTCACTCAGATATAAGGGTAGTGAGAATGGCTCTCCAGAGTGACAGGACCTAAAGACCACTCTGAAAGTAATAATAGCCAAGTCTGGGGAAAAGACTTCAAACGAACATTGTTATTGTTAATAAGTCAAACTACATGAAGGTAGCAATTTTTTTACTCTATACAGCATATGGACTGTGTTTTAGAACTGGGGGTGGGGTGGGGAGGGGTACGTCTGTCCACACTTAGCAATACTAAAGCAGAAAGTTTTAAAATACTCATAATGGGTCTATTTGTTTGCAAGACAAAAGCTAAGCTCGTTTCAATTTTATTTGTAATCCTCTTGTCTCTTGTGTACTCTGTGTAAAATGTGTTTTTTGCTTACTTGTTTTCCTCCCTCCCCAATTTAAAAATATTTATGTCCCAGTAATTACTCGAGATAATATGTTCGCAACCAAAAGAACTATGACAAAATATAATCATGTGACTACATTACGTCTGAAAACAAATGGACAGTTAACAATATAATTCATAACACACACAAAACACACTCATAACACAAAACCTGAAAGATGATTTAATAATTCTATTAATGTAGTTAGTGGAAATAAAAATAACTGCTTTCCATAAAAGTGAAAGAAAAAAAAATTAAGATCTTGGTAATGGCTACCATCAGTAGTCGTATCTTTAATTGTAGGTAAAAATTAAGATTAAAAATTATGCTGATTACATTTAGTTATCCTTGTATTAATCAATATATTTCAACTAAAAAAAAAGTGTGTACTGAATAGGTGAAGTAATACAATACAAGTGACTACATCCCTTAGCTGTTCATTTCTAGGCCTTTGCACTTGCAATTTTTTAAAGCATAATTATTCAACATAATACATTTTCTGGGTGTTAACTTGACTCCAGTTACACATGCGTTCAACTTTCCTCGGTAATATTTTGTTTACTAATAAATTAATAGGTTGCGTTTCACAAGACTCTCTCAATAGCCCAATGTTGCTACCACCAATGCTAGAGATAAAGAGTGTGCATTAGTTGCCAACCCTTCAATCACTGTTACCCAGTCCTGCTCAAAGCAGGTCAAGATAACATAATGATTAAAATGCAGGCAGCCACCAGTGCCTTCTCTACACTAGAATTTACACCAGCAGACAGAGCTGCACCAACGGTAGCCACAGCAGGAAAAGTTTAAGAAAAGATCTAATGAAGACAAGGCATATTGTTGTAATTCAATATAATTGCTTCATTGTATTTGTACACCCAAAAAAACCTTGATCTATTCAAACTATTAATGTTATATCTGTGCTGAGTTGCGTATACTATGTACTCTTTAAAAAGGTGAAGTAACAACAAAATCTGGCAAAGATACAGATGCACTTTTATTGTCGAAGCATCTTCAACATTTCATTTTTCCTATCAAAATGCAACATTAACAGACACTCCAGGGACTGCTAGAAAGATGTCTAACTATTTCAATTGCCTGGCTAGTACAATCACCAATAAAACATCTAAGAAATCCCTTATATATCTGAAGATATAACAGTACAAAGAAGTTTCACTGCGTGTTTTTATAAATCTTTCTTCATGACTACAGGTTTGCTTGCTAATTCATTTTGCTTTAAGATGCACTGACCTGCAAACTTCTTCAGGACAAATGGCATTAATATATATAAAAAAATAATTCAGTGTTCGAGAAAAAGCAGGAAAGAAGTCAAAATATGCAAAATTGATTTTAAAATTCATCTTGAACACACACACATAATGAAGCATTTATGACTTATTAAACATTAGTGCACACTTGTTTTTATAAGGATAGTGGAAGAAAGAGAGATTAGAGAGAGGCTAAAATAGAGGAGACACTCTTCCTAGTATTTAAGAGTACTCCAGATCTTTGAGACCTGCTGCAACTGCACAGCAGGGGAGCAAAGTCTATGTCTACACTACACAGTTAAACTAGGTGATTGGCATCTGCATCTGGGCTCCTGGATTAGCCTAGGCCAGTGTGCGTACCAGCTGCAAATCCCTCTCCTTGTTACTGCTCCTCACTGTTTCTGCATTCACCTGTGAGCATGTCTGGGGCATATCCATGGTTC
Organism: Emys orbicularis; assembly: GCF_028017835.1. Taxonomy (NCBI): domain Eukaryota; kingdom Metazoa; phylum Chordata; order Testudines; family Emydidae; genus Emys; species Emys orbicularis. The sequence continues at coordinate 69,762,770 of NC_088683.1, read as the reverse complement.
TTTCTGCTGAGACACTAGGATTCTAGAAAAACAACAAGGAGTCTGGTGGCACTTTAAAGACTAACAGATTTATTTGGGCATAAGCTTTCGTGGGTAAAAACCTCACTTCTTCAGATGCATAGAGTGAAAGTTACAGATGCAGGAGAGGAAGATGATGTCTGTCTAGAGACCCTCACTGTAAAGTGGGCAAATTGCAGCCCAAATTAAAGTGAATCAGGTAATCTAGCCTGGTTTTAAAACACCTCCAAACTCAGGCCAGGAGTTTGTCTTTGTGTATGGTGGGGGTAGCGAAGAGGTTGGGGAGGGAGAGGGGATGTTAAGGCTAAAATCCACGTAAGGAGCCGAGATTGACTGGCAGTGTAGACACTCCCTATGGGTATGTCTACACTGCAATTAAACATCCACGGTTGGCCCATGTCAGCTGATTTGGGTTTGCGAGGCTGAGGGGCTATAAAACTGCAGCGTAGACATCCAGGCTCTGGGACCCTTCCCCCTCATGGATCCAGCTCGAGCCTGGACATCTACCCAGCAATTTAATAGCCCTGCAGCCCAAGACCCACAAGCCTATGTCAGCTGACACGGGCCAGCTGTGGATGTTTAATAGTGGTGCAGACATGAGTACTGTATATTCTAAACACTACTCTTTTCATACTGCAAAGTCAAAGTTACACTGCTCCAACCCTCAAGTTTTTGTTTTTTTTTTGACTCTGTGATCCCATAAATGAGATATATGCTGCACTCCATCACTTAATACAGCGATAAACTGCTAAACCCTTAGGTTAATTCATAACTTATAATTGAGCAGTAGCACACAAAGCAAGTAATTGGGAATATCATGTCAAAGATATTCTCAGAGTGCCAGTAAGAGCACTGCTATAAGCACAGAAAAGCCAAAAGTCTTAAGTATAATTTGACCATGAATTTTAGTATAAAAGTTTTATATATTTTAACAACTCTGGTTTGCTAAACCATAACAGGAAAGTAACACTTATCAAATTACTCTCCTTCTCCCCTCATCTACAACACATACCCTACACCTGTAAAACTATTATATAGAAATATCAAGGAATTTATTTTTATTGTACAGCTCATCTTGTCTATGGAAAATTGTGTCTACCATACCTGTAGTGCACATACCTGTAAACAGAAATACACTATTTTTTAAACTGTATGAGCAGTTCCGAGTGTGCAACACAATACTTTTCAAACTGTTGGTCTTCTTAGACTGTCCAAGAATGTTACTGCAGAATTTTGAATATGGACACAGCAACTCATCTAATAGTATAGATAAAGCATTTGGTATTTATAAAATGCAGTTTATATTTGTTAATAGAGGAAATAATTACAAACACATCCTACACTATATTTTTAATTGTATGCTTCCTAGCACAGGGAGCAATACAAAAAGAAAATCAGCAATAATAAATTACAGAACCCAGACTATATGCTCACACTATTACTTTAGAAGAACATTCTAGAAAATTAAGTGCTGCACTGGATATGTTGCAAAACCAAGGACAGTTACACTGATGTATGCAAAGCACAGTTGCCCAAGATTATTAATGGAGATTTTCACCTGCCTCTTCAACATCTGGAAGAGGATACTGACAAAAATAGCATACTAGATTAAGATTAGAGTCGGGTTTCTACCTATGTCCCTCATACTAGAATGTTTGAGAGATTTCAGCATTGGAATATCCTATTCCAGACAGACAAGATTCTGAAGTTTCAAGAAGCCATTAAGAACAGTTTCCTCCTGATACATGTACTTAACAAAGTTGTTTTGGTTTCACAAAGAGTTAGTTTGAGTCCTTTTTTAAAAATGATTCCTTCAACTGTCTTCTAGCTCAGCTTTACACTGTTCACACTGCAGTGTGAACCTAACATGCACTTCCAGGAAAAGGTTGAACTCTGCACTCCCTTGCCATCTAATATTTTCTTTATTCCTTGAATTTTTACCCAATTTAAAGCCGCCCCAGCTAATTTCAAGATCGTGTGTCATGGTAGGAAGAAATGGCAAAAGTCTCATATGAATCCATCAACATTACTCCTATGTTTGTTACAGATGGGTTAGACACTCAGTACCTTCACAGCAGTTAAATAGTCCATGAAACAGATTCTGCTTTTAGCAGAGATTCTAGCATCTGTACGCTTCATAACTTGCAGCTTGGGTAATTCACCACAAACTCCATTTCAAATGGAGGTGCAGACCCCTTTGAGAATCTTAGACACAGTCTGCGAACCCACAGGGGTCCATGGACCACAGACTGAAAACCACTAGTTTAGAATCATTAATAATGAACTTTTCATTTCAGTATATGAATGAAACAGAATGGCCATGTATATAAAATAGTTTGTTTCAAGATATGGACTGTTAAACTCTGGATTTGTAGGAAGTTTCTTTAGTAAACATTTTCCTAATGCTGTCCAAATTGCACACATTGCCATTTCTTTCTGTGTCGGATTTCTATCTTAGGGGTTTTATACTGCTGCCCATCCCCATCATACCTGACTGCCTTCCACATAAAATCAATAGCAAAGTCCCTAGTGAGCTTTCAGCATCTATTTGTCACATAAAGCTGTTTATACTGTTCTCTTCTGGCTCTAATGAAACAGTGTTTTCCTGTTTTCAGTCTATACAATTTATATGAAGTGGAAGAACATTCTTTGTAACTATTTCTGGCTGTGCACCTTTTACATTGTACTTGTAAAAAGTGTTCTCTCACAAATTAAGTGCTACCACACAATTAAAACAATGAAAAGGAAAGTGTACAACCTTGTTCCTGTTACTTTACTGACTATGGATCTTATTTGAATAACCACTTGGTAACTAGCCATTCTGTGGAATTACTTGCAATTTGTGAGAAAACATTTTTTACAACTACAACGTAAACAGCTACAAAGGAAGAAATTAGTTACAAGCAAATATTTCCCATTTCATATAATATATTAATTGTATGGACTGAAAAGGGGGAACCCTAATTAATTAGAACATTTTGAATAGCTGCATGTGACAAGTAGATGCAGAAACTTGACAAAGAAATGACATTATACACAATTTGGACAGCATTAGGAAAACTTCTTTACCAAGGAATGACCTACAAATTCAGACTAACAGTCCATATCTTGAAATAAACTCAGTTGCTGTACATAATTAGTCATTCTATTTCAACCGGATACTTCAGTGAAAAACTCCTTGTTAATGGTTCCAAACAAATATACATATTTATATTGCAATAGAAAAGTGTTTTAGCAACACTACTACAAAACAACCAGGTGCAAACAGAACTGTTACGTACTTACAGTGTAACAAGACAGTTTTTTAAGTGCTAGTTTTCAACTGTTTATGATTTACAATTATCGGTAACTAATGAAATAATAGTACTATGCATTTCTATAGAACTTTCCATCCATAAAGCTACGAAGATGGGCAAGTATTACCCCACTATTACACATGGGAAACTGAGGTACAAAGTAGTTAAGTGACTTACACAAGGTCACACAACAAGTCAGCAGATGGGTAAGTAATAGAGCTCAGGTTTTCTTACTCCTGTTCCCACGTTCTGGACTACTGCTCCGGCAACCATAGTAACATGCAAAGTAATATTTTCCATTTCACTGATGCAACTTCAGCAAATATAAACCACCAGAAATTTGGGGTGCATTAAGAGAGCAAAGGAAAAAAAAACCCAACAACCTCAAAACAAAAACAAACAAATGGAAAGGAGAACCTGAAAGACTTGAATGAATTTCAGGTTAGTTACTCTTGGACTGTTAGAGCAAATAAATCAGCAAAGGGAAGTGACTGAAAAGATCACAACGCTTAATTATTTTAAAAGGATTCTCAAATAGCTTAGTCCCAAATTTTAACCTATATGTATGATCTGGTGGGCAATGCCCTATGGATTTTTCGGTTTTTAAGTCTCCCAATCTGTGATTGTGAAATTAAACAACACACCCAACCAGATGGCAGAAGAGGTGAAGTTTAAGTAAAAATCTTATTTTCAAAGCACCATAGATAAGTAATGAAAAAAACAACCAGGGAGCTAATAGTAGACAAAGGCTTGATGAACTATACTCCATAGAAATAAGGGGGTGGCGGGAGGGAACAGAAGGGAAACATTTACAAAATGGAAAACAAAAAATGGTAGGCTCTTTGGGCCAGAGATCATCTTTTTGTTCTGTTTGTACAGTGCCAAGTAGTGGGGTCCTGGTCCATGACTTGAGCACATAGGTACTACCATCATACCAGTAACAACCACCACCAGATTATTTTCAAGTTTGTAGAAGGTATTACAAACAACGGAGAGGTAAAAAACTATGGAAGAAAATGGTGTCCTTTTACTTATGCAGCTGTACATTTTTTTATTTTAAGAGCTGCAGGGTAGGATGTGTACGCTCAGTAATGACATGTAATTTGTACATTGTTACAAGCAGCATAACAGTCTTCAAGCTATCGCCTGATATTCTGTCACCAGTTCTCTCTCTCTACTAACGCTTGAGACAAGTGCCCATTAAAATTTTTCATGAGGCACAGCGGACAGGTCTTCATTAGAAACTTTTGCTGTTAACTTGTGTCAGTTGGGGGCGTGATTTTATTAAGGCATTTCTGTACCAGCAAAAGCTTTATTTTAGATGCAGTTATACCAGCAGAAGGTGCCTTTTCCAGTGTAGGTTACTTCTTTCAGGGAACCTGTCCCAGCAAAAACAATCTTTTGCTAGTTTAAGCTGCATCTACACGAGGAGGATACAGCTATACCGACAAACTTTTCTAGTGTAAATTAGGAGTCAGAAGCACTTTTGTCATTAAAATTTTATTTTCAGAGGATACCACCTAGCCTCTTATCTGCCTAAGCCTAAAACCTGGCAACCTGTACATGCCTGTAATGCATTTTGGGATCCTTCTTTACAAAAACAATATTAATTTTCTCTTAAATTCAAAAGATATTTTAAGTTGGATTTTACTTCAAAGGCATACAAACAAAATAGTACTTTTATTTCAGCAATACTGAATCTCAAAAATAGTTTACATACAATTAATTTTGTGTCTACTAATTCAACATAGACATGGCTCTTTGGATGTCAACTCTCCCTTTTGTATTCCCCACAGTAAAGGGTTATTAGCATTTTAAAGTAGTCTGTGCAATAATTTCACTTTTTTAAAAAACGCAGATCTTTTAATGTTAAAATAAAGCTCATTGATACTAACTCTGATGTATCTAGACAAGATTTTTTAAGTTTTCAGAAAGTCATCAATACATATTTAGATCCCAATCCTGCAAACACTTATGCAAATTCAGACTTAAATAAGTCAGTGAGGCTACTTGCACACTTAAAGTTAAGCACACCCATAAGCGTTTGCAGGATCAGAGCCATCACCAACAGCCCGATATAGTGCCCTTGATTTTAGTCGTAGTCTTATTTATGGTATGACCTCTACCCAGGAAACTGGAACCAAAACAAGCTAGTCTGAGTCTCTGGATATAGTATATTTGAAACATCAGAAGAGTTTTCAACTACAAATGCATCTGTAAAATTTCATTGACGACTTTATCAAATTCCTAACACTATTTTAAAAATATATTAAGATTCTGACATAAGCTAATAAAGGCCAGAGGATTCAAGCTTAAGTTAACTTTGAATTTCTTGATTTTTGTCAATATGTATCAAACTGTGTGTTTTCTGCATTAATTATAAAAATGATTGACTAATCCTGTATATCTGATGATAAACTGCTTTTGTTTGTTTGTTTCCCTCTTCTCCCCAACAAAATTCAGTTTTGGTTAGACTAGTACGTACCACATCACTTGTATATGGGCTTAGGCTGGAGCACTTAACATTTCTCCCTCTGTCTAGACTAATATTTGTTTTGTATATTTCTAAATGTGACAAGTGGTTTACCAACAATTAAAGAAAAAGTAGGAACTACCATATATTCTTTAATTACCACACAGATCTTCACAAACAAGTAACAGGTTGGATAATAGATTTATTTAAACAGCACTTTAAAACAACAGGGGTTCTGCAGTGCTTAAGGCCAAATTCTGTCCTTGAATACTTGTGCACAATTCCTATAGAATTCAGTGAGATTTGCACGTGCATTTTTGACAGAAGAATCTAACTACAATTAGTGTTAGGCCTAATATTTTAGATCAAGTCAGAATGTCTGATGCAGGTTGCTTTCATTTTACCTTTAACAATACATTGTCGATTTAGTGACTGATACCTGCCTTCAGGGTTGAAGTAGTAGCTAAGTTGAAAAAGTTACAGAATTTTTGAACAGATTAAAGTTGAGTGATGTGAAAAGTATATTTTTCAAATACAAAAACACCTATAAAAATTAAGACTATGATGATACAATGAACTGACGTACAGAATATCCCACACCATACAAACTGTGTAAAACTGAAGCCTAAAAATTAAAGTTTCTGATTTCAGATCTAATGTCAAGTACCTGCTTAAATGGCATACCTAATTCTTAACACAAGCTAGAGACAAAGGCCAAGATTTTCAAAAGTCATGAGTGATTTCTGAGACCTCAATTTTTGTCTGCCCAATTGGAAACACCTTAATAGGCCTGATTTTCAAGAAGTACTAAATACTCACCCTCTTTTAAAAAAAAAAAAAAAAAAAGCATCTCAAGTTTGGCATTTAGAAACTAAAGTGTCCAAAATCACTAATCACTTTTTAAATTCTTAGCTAAAGGCATTATACAAATGATAAGAAATCATAACAAAACAACACATATGAGAAAAAAAAATACTTAATGTTAGCCTTATCATCAGCTTCCGGGGGGGGGGGGGGGGAGTGAAATACCACCTTCTAATGAATGGTATGCCAGTTCTTGTTATAAAGTACTCAAATTCCTTCATAGTTTATAATACCAGAAGGATCTAGCACCTTGAAATCTGGAGGTCTACCATGTGTCCACTGGAATTCGCCACACAAACAGTTATGATGTTATAAAATAGTGGCAGTCCTCAAGAACTGGATCAGGCATGCTTTGATCAACAATAGACCACATTGAAAAATACTATCATAGAAAAAAATCAAAGGACATTACTGCGTATGTAAATCCACCCTCAGGTCCAAATAAAGGAATCTTTGCAATTATATTTGATTATTCTGCTCTGAACAGGTCTCAATAGTTTGAACTGCCTCCATGTTTCCAGAACCCTAATGTCTACTGACTGACAGGACAGGAAGTTTGATAAACTTTAAGCTCCCCTATTGCTGAGTTAAGCCCAGCAGCCAATCACTTCCACCAGATGTTACCGCTGTACAGGCCAATATGAATGTTTCATTCCTTCATGGACTTAATTCATTCCCCACCCAGGAATCAAACGGGAGATCTCTACATTTTATATATGAAATTCAAAGCCAATATAACACCACAGTTTTGGCAGTAAGTTTCTCTAACAAAATGGATTTTTTTAAAAGTAAACGCGGCTGATCCACAATGACATAATTATGTTGTGGGTTTTGGACAGAGTAGGACAAAATATCTAAACTAAAGTTATGTGTAACTTGAATTATAATAAAAGTTTAAGTAACAGATGCATCATTTTTTGGTTTGCAAATTTCAGGAATATGTGTACACAGCTACAATTGTAAACACAAGAATTAACTCTCCCTTACTGTATCTGCATGTTCCCATTAGCACTGGTTCACACTGAAAGCTGCTTCAAAGCAGAAACACCACCAGACACAGGAAGACAAGATATCATCTGACACAGAGACAGCACTCAGAGGAAGTGGTTCAGTTTGCTTCAAGTTTGTTTAACAAACATTTCTGAGGGAGGATCAGAATCTGTTCCGACATCATCTCAGCCTCCCTCAGAAAGGCTGTGGAGAATACACCAAAAAATAATTAACCCTATTTCACCCCCTCGCTTCATCTAGGGGACTCATGTAACAGGCCGCAAGGCCACACTGGTGAATAGCAAAACCCCAGCATCGCCTATAAGGAAAAGCCAGTAGCACCAGAGTCGATGGGTGGCAGATTTTGCTCCATCGGTTTCTTAACCAGGAGCCAAAAGGCACAGGGGATGGGGGACATTAACACCAACTTGTATCCTCACACACCTAAGCAAGCCGAACGTACGATGGGGCTGCAGGGTATCAGGATCCACAACTAGGCCAAGGGCTTGGGGGAAAGACACTAGGACACAGGCGGGAGCGGAGAGGAGAGGCAGGGGGCGGACATCGCGGGTGGAAGGGGAGGCAGCGGCCAGGGCAAGGGGCAGCGAGCGGCGCAGCAGGAAGGGAAGCCGGGGCTCTGTGAAGTGCCACAGGCGGCCGCAGAGGATGAAGAGGCCCCAGGGTGCGGGCCCCGGGCTCTGCCGCCTCCCGCAGTGCCGGCCTTTCCCTCCCCGCAGAGCGGGGCTCGGGCGCCGCGGCCGGAGGTGGCGGAAGAGGCCGGGGCCGCTGCCTGGGCTGGGCCTAAGGGCTCCGCTCCCGACTCAGACGTTGCGCGTCCCCCCCTCTCTCTCCCTCGGAGACAAAAGCAAACGGAAACCCGGCTGGCTGCGGCCGGGCCCAGGGACCCCGGAGCCGGGCCCGGACCGCCGGGGGCCCCACCACCAGCGCCTGCGGGCCCGGTTGGGAGGCAGCGGGCAGAGCGCGCCGCGGGGAGGGGGCCACAAAATAATGGGGGCCGAACTCACCGCATGAATTTTCTTGTCCCGCGGATCCAAGATGGCTGAGTATCCAGCACGGAGGATGCTGGGGGAGCGACCTTTACCCTCTGACCCGCCCGCCGCCGCCGCCGCGACCCCGCCGCCGCCCGGCCTGGCAACCGGAACCAGGGCGAGACGGCGAGAGTGGCACGTCCAGGCCCGGCCCCGCGGCGGGGAGAGCGGCTCGCTCGGCTCCCTCCGCCTCCCGGGGAAGGCTTGGCCCCGCGATAGGAGCCGCAGCCGCCTCGCTCCTTCCTTCCCCTCGGGCCAGCCCGGCTCCTGGGCCTCGCTCTCTCCGCGCTTAACCCCGGCGGGAGGCCAGGGCGCTGCTGCAGCAGGGAGCCGGGCCTGGGACAGGCAGCGGCCTCCCCCGTGGGAGAGAGCGGAGGGGAGCGGGAGCCCTGCCACACGCTCCCCACTGGAGACAACGGGGCCCTAATTAGTGCTGTGATCCCCTGACGTGAGGGGGCAGCAGCTCGGTCACACACACTGCACAGGAGGGGGCGGGTATTGGGTCTGATACACCCGTGGGGCGGGGGGAGCAGCTCCGTTAAACACCCGCTTCCTGGCAGAGAAGGTGGGGTATTAGGATTGTTACCCTTCCACCCACTTCCCCTCCTCAGGGAGACAGGGACGCAGCAGCTCTGTTACAGACACACACACATAGGAGACAATGGGTGGGGGCAGCAGCTGTGAGGGCTTCTGCTCTACGCTAGAAAATTAGATGGACCCAGCTACATCACTGGGGGAGATGGTGAAAAATCCACACCCCTGAGTGACAGCTAAGCTGATCTAAGTCCCCGTGTAGACAGCACTAAGGACATAGAATTTTTCTGTCCTCCTAGCTACGGCCTCTCAGGGAGGTGGATTATCTATGACAGTGGTCCCCAACCTTTTTCGTCTGGCGGGCGCCAGATGATGAGCCACGGAGGACCGTGGTGGCGGATGAGCATCCGCCGAAATGCTGCCGATTGGCAGCATTTCGGCGGCAACGCCTATTGACGTTGCCGCTTGTCGGCGGCATTTTGGCGGATGCTCGTCCGCCGGCCAGTACGCGGGCGCACTTAGATGCCCCGGCGGGCACCATGGTGCCCACAAGCACTGCATTGGGAACCCCTGATCTATGAGGATGGGAGAACCCCTTTTATCAGCATAGGAATAACTTAGAGAATTTTTTCACTTCAAGGTCCCAGAAACAAAGACAAGGTTTTCATCTCGAGGCCAAAAGACCAAAAACATCAAGACACTTGATCACGGCCTTGGATAGACCAAGAGACTACCTACACTTGACCAGAGCTCGGAGAGCCGAGAAGCGGCTGAGGGCCCGGTTGGGAGGCAGCGGGCAGAGCGCACCGCGGGGAGGGGGCCAGAAAATAATGGGGGCCGAACTCACCGCATGAATTTTCTTGTCCCGCGGATCCAAGATGGCTGAGTATCCAGCACGGAGGACGCTGGGGGAGCCCTCTGACCCGCCCGCGACCCCGCCGCCGCCTGGCCTGGCAACCGGAACCAGGGCGAGACGGCGAGAGTGGCACGTCCAGGCCCAGCCCCGCGGCGGGGAGAGCGGCTCGCTCGGCTCCACTGAGGGCATGTCTACGCTACAAAATTAAGTCGACGTAATTTATGGCAGCATCCAGTGGTGACAGTAATTACATCACTTGTGCATGTGTACACTTTGCTCCTTGTGTTGGCGGTGCGTGTCCTCACCAGGAGCACTTGTACAGATTGTACTGTCATTGGGGCATTGTGGGAAGTTCTGAAAGCCAGTAACAGTCAATGTAAGCAACGCAGTGTGTACACTGACACTGCTTTGATATAACTACATCAATATTGACTCTACACCTCACATGGAGGTAAGTCACCATAGCAGGGCATTTACGTCGGCGGGGAGCGAAATTTTAGTGTAAACACAGTAAGGTTGATATAAACTGCCTTGCTAACTTTGTAGTGTGGACCAGGCCTCTTAACACTACAACAGTGCAGCTGCATTGCTGTATAGACAAGCCGTGAGACACACACACCATATGAGACAATAGGTGGGGGCAGAAGTTCTTAGGGTACATCTACATAGGGATAAAAGACCCAAGGCTGGCCCAGGTCAGCTGACTTGAGCTTGCCCAACTCAGGTTGAGGGGCTAAAAATGGCTGTGTAGAAGTTCAGGCTTGGGCTCCAGCCAGAACTCTGGACCCTGTGAGGATGGAGGGTCCCAGAACTCGGGCTCCAGCCTGAGCATTTACACACCTATTTTTTAGCCCCAGAGCCTGAGCCCTGTGAGCCTGAGTCAGCTGAACCAGCCACAGGTCTTTTTATCCCAGTGTAGACATAGCCTTAGACACCCACACACCCTATAGGAGTTGGTGGGGGTAGGAGGGCATTTGCTCTGTTAAATACACTTCATAGGAAAGAATGAGGGTGGATGGGGCAGCAAGTTTGACACACAATGAGGAGACTTGGTCAGATTGCAGGATTGGGGCTTTAGTGAAAAAATTGAGATTAGTGAAACATTAAGGTTACATATTTGAACAAAGTCAAGGAATGCAAAAAGTAAGGTTCTCTCAGAAACATGAACTCAGTTTTGCACATAGTGTGTATTCAGTTGCCTAACCAGTAATCACAAATCTGTATGCACAATGTGGGCAAGTTAATGTTAATTCAAGAACCTTAATTGCTGTATTCCCTTGCTTTGTGTGTTTAATTGTAGAATATTAACATTGCAAGTACATAGCTTTTGTGTATTTGACTTCCTTTTTTGTTTTCTTAAAGAAAAGGAAAGTTGTTAGCATTTTAATGGTTTGTAATAAACTCTGAAGTTGATAAATAGTCCACAACTTACTGTGATGAATGGGGTGAGTTCACACCTTTGCTCCTGTACTTTGCTCCTGTTGTTATTGACTCAGTACATTTTTCTGCAAGGATGAGGCCTGTTCTGCAGGCCTGTACCAGTTCAATAAAAGGATATTTTAAACAAGTTAAATTGCTGCAAAACCCTGTGTGGACTTTCTTACTTCAATTTAAACCTGGCATAGATCAGTTTAGCTTGCAGCTGTAAGGCTTTGTCAACATACAAACTTGCACTGATTTGGCTAAAAGTGTGTTTGTAAACCTATTTTAGCTAGACTGGTACAAGTTTGTATGTAGACAGTCTTCTTTCGGTTTCAGAGTGGCTAATTTCACAATCTAAACTGATATAAGCCAATTTTAAATCAATATAAGAGTGTGTCTATATGACAGAGGCTGGTCTACACTACCAACTTATGTCAGTATAACTATGTCACTCAGGGATGTGGAAAGCGATGTAGGTATACTCACCTAACCCCCAGCGTAAACAGAACTATGTCAACAAGAGGGTTTCTCTCATCGACACAGCTACCACCTCACAGAGAGGTGGAGTACTTATGTCAACGGGAGAAGCTCTCCTGTTGGCATAGGTAGCATCTTCACTAAGCACTACAATGGTGCAGCGCTGTAAGTGTAGACAAGCCCAGAGACTATACAAGCATAGCTGTGCCAGCATAGCCCTGTAATATAGATGCAGCCTTCACCAATGGAAGGGGGTTTTCTGTTGGTGTAGGAACATCACCTCCCCAAACAAAGTTAGCTATGTTAATAGAAGCTCTCTTTTGTCAACATAGCTGTGTCTACACTGGGAGTTATATTGTATAGCTACATCAGTCACCGGTGTGTGTTTTTTTCACACCCCTGACCAACAAAGCTATGCCAATATAACTTTTCAGTGTAGATCAGGCCTGAGTGACTGGTAATGCACAAAAAGTGGCACCAGTAGCATGTGAAAAATACAATCTGGCATATACTACTGCATAGAGAGCTAGGAGGAAGAATTGCTCAAACTAGTTACAAAGGCACAGTTGTGGAATCAGATTTACTTTGCCAAAAAACCCAGCCAGACTAGCAACAGAGGACTATCCTTTGCCATCCTAGGTCATAAACAAAAGTGAAACATTGTTGGCTGCAGTGTTGTAGCCATGTTGGTCCCAGGGTATGACAGAGACAAGGTAGGTGAGGTAATAGCTTTTTATTGGATTAACTTCTGTTGGTGGAAGGTACAAGCTTTCAAGCTATACCAAGCTCTTCAGGTCTGGGGAAGGAAGCAGTGTCATTGTTGGCTGCCAGACTTAAAAAACATTTGTTAACCAGAGCCTACAAACTCAGGGCATGTCTACGCTACAAAATTATTTCACCTATGTTACGTCAGCATACAGCCACTGCATTATTTAAATCGCTTTTGCATGTCCACACTATGCTCCTTGTGTCAGCAATGCACGTCCTCACCAGGAGCACTTGTACCAACTGTACTGTCAGGGTGGGGCATCATGGGACAGCTTCTGAAAGCCAATAACAGTTGATATAAGTAATGAAGTGTCTGCACTGACACTGTGTCGACCTAACTACATCGACGTTGCCTCTCATGGAGGTGGAGTTAAGTCAGCCTAGCAGGGCAGGGAGCGAAATGTTAGTCGATACTTAGGTCTGGTCTACATTACAAACCTACATTGGTATAACTACGTTGCTTGGGGGGTGTGAAAAATCCACACCCCTGAGTAACATAGTTATACTTACCTAACTCCCCATGTAGGCAGCACAATGTCGGCAGGAGAACTCCCATCGACATAACTGCTGCTTCTCAGGGAGGTGGATTAACTACACATGAGCGCAGCTGTGCCAATGCAGTGTTTTAAGTGTAGACTTGCCCTTACGTAGTTAGGTCGATGTAAGCTGCCTTGCGGCGACCTAACTGTGTAATGTAGATCAGGCTTAAGTTAACAGATGTAGTGTAGAGGGGCCTTTTCACTTTCCTGCCTGCAGATTATCCCAGCAGCTGTCAGGAAAAAACAAATAGTTCATTTGCTTATAATGTGTTAAACTTTATTCACACCTAGAAGAAAACATTCAGCAAAAGAATTTTTTCATTATAAATATTGTCTACTAAATTTTACAGTCTCTCCAAAACACAAGTTTTTGGAGCATATCAGAAGTGTGTGTTAGAGACCTTTTTTCTCCAGATACCCTCTGTCACTGAAGTTGAACTAAAATATAGATAAGGCCCCCACCCAGATGCCCATGGTTTTCAGTGGATCTGTATTTTCGACAAGGGAATTGGTAAAGGTGTTTTTTCCTTCTCCCCAAATGTCATCCTAGAAGAGGGTGTGATCCCACCACCTTATTAGTATTAAAAAAACCCAGTATATACATATTTGTCTATTACTTCTCTTCAGTGTCTGACTTAGTGTAAAGTAAGTCAAATCATCAAGACAAATGTCAAGTTAATGGAACTCTGTCCATTGTGAAAAATAATAGGACCTACAATAAAAAATAAAATGAAAGATTTTACAAGAAATAATATGCTTCAGGCACACTGTATAAAGAAAAAGAGGTCAGCAAAACAAGGCCTGTAAAATAATATCGGTTATAGAAAATTAGGACTGTAGACAGATTATCTTATTTCTCAAGGGAAAATGGAAGGCTGAGGGTGCAGACAAATTTATTTTCCAAAGGAGAGAAAGTATTAGAAATGTTCAAGCTCACACAAAAAGAGACGATAATGGCATTTCAAACAATGATTGGTTAGACACAGAGACTAGATGGGATCCATCCCAGAATTGTGAAAGTGGGGGTAAAGAAGGTACGGGAACCTTAGGAAGAATCATATGTCTGTGATTATTGTCTTGCTCATGGTCTTTAGAGAGCTGCTTAGTCATACATTCACTAGTCAAAACGTTCTGAACACCCTAAAGGAGTCCCGAACCAAGGCCTGGTCTACACTATGACTTTAATTCGGATTTAGCAGCGTTAAATCGAATTAACCCTGCACCCGTCCACACAATGGAGCCATTTATTTCGAAATAAAGGGCTCTTAAAATCGATTTCTGTACTCCACCCCGACGAGCGGAGTAGCGCCAAAATCGATTTTGTCATTTCGAATTAGGGTTAGTGTGGCCGCAATTCGATGGTATTGGCCTCCGGGAGCTGTCCCAGAGTGCACCATTGTGACCGCTCTGGACAGCAATCTGAACTCGCATGCACTGGCCAGGTAGACAGGAAAAGCCCCAGGAAAATTTGAATTTCATTTCCTGTTTGCCCAGCGTGGAGAGCACAGGTGACCACAGATAGCTCAGCTCATCAGCACAGGTAACCATGCAGGCTGATAATCGAAAAAGAGCACCGGCATGGACCGCACGGGAGGTACTGGATCTGATCGCTATATGGGGAGAGGATTCAGTGCTAGCAGAACTTCGTTCAAAAAGACGAAATGCCAAAACTTTTGAAAAAATCTCCAAGGGCATGATGGAGAGAGGCCACAATAGGGACTCAGATCAGTGCCGCGTGAAAGTCAAGGAGCTCAGACAAGCCTATCAAAAAACAAAGGAGGCAAACGGTCGCTCCGGGTCAGAGCCGCGGACATGCCGCTTCTATGCTGAGCTGCATGCAATTCTAGGGGGGGCCGCCACCACTACCCCACCTGTGACTGTGGATTCCGGGTCGGGGATAGTCTCATCAGCTACACCTGAGGATTCTGCGGATGAGGAGGAGGAGGAGGAGGACGAGCTTGCAGAGAGCACCCAGCACTCCGTTCTCCCCAACAGCCAGGATCTTTTTCTCAGCCTGACTGAAGTACCCTCCCAAGCCTCCCAAGCCAGTAGCCAAGACCATGACCCCATGGAAGGGACCTCAGGTGAGTTTACCTTTTAAAATATAAAACATGGTTTAAAAGCAAGCGTTTTTTAATGATTAATTTGCCCTGAGGACTTGGGATGCATTCGCGGCCAGTACAGCTCCTGGAAAAGTCTGTTAACGTGTCTGGGGATGGAGCGGAAATCCTCCAGGGACATCTCCATGAAGCTCTCCTGGAGGTACTCCAAAAGCCTTGCCACAAGATTTCTGGGCAGTGCAGCCTTATTCCGTCCTCCATGGTAGGACACTTGACCACGCCATGCTTGCAGCAAGTAATCTGGTATCATTGCCTGACAAAGCCTGGCAGCGTATGGTCCCGATGTTTGCTGGCATTCAAGCAACATCCGTTCTTTATCTTGCTGTGTAATCCTCAGGAGAGTGATATCGCTCATGGTAACCTGGTTGAAATACGGGAACTTAATTAAGGGGACAGAGGTGGCCGTTCCTACTGGGCTGTTTGCCTGTGGCTGAAAAGAAATCCTTCCCTGCAGTTAGCCAAGCACGGGGGGGGGGGGGGAATTGGCCCTGAGCTTTTCACGTTTGGCTAGCAGGGATTTTCCCTGTTACCAGCCACGCGGTCGGGGGAGGGGTACATTGATCATCCCAGGGAATTCATGGTGGGAGGGGGGGCGGGGGGGTTAGTTTGGTTTCTGCAGGGATCTTCCCTGATACCTGCCACGCGGTGGGGGGAGGGATAAAGCGATCATCCCCGAGAATTGGATGGGGGGGGGGGGTTAGTTTGTGTTCTGCTGCTGAAGGTTAACAGGAAAACCACAGCAGTCAACAGGCTTTGCTTGGTATGTGGGAAAGGAGGGCGCAGAAGCCGAAAGACAATGGCTTACCATGGCTGCCTGCAAGCTGAATTCTGTTGCCCGGACCTGTGTCTGTGATCTCTAACACCAAAGCCACAGGCACTCAATATTAAGATGGAAAATGCGACCTTGTACTGAAATCACATGTGCTATGTAATGTGAATAGTGTTTTTCACCATGAAAGAGTATAAGCATTGTTCTGTAAAATGTATCATTTTAAAAACTTCTCTCCTTTTTTTCAACCCTCCCTCCAGCAGCTGCAAATTTTTCCAGCTCCCTCCTCCGTCCCGAAGGCTATCTCAGATAAGGTGGCGTAGAAAGAGGACGCGAGACGACATGTTCACAGAAATAATGGAATCCACCCGCAATGAAAGAGCTCATTTGAATGAGTGGAAGGACACTGTATCTAAATTTAGGAAAGATGCCAGTGAACGTGAGGTCTTGAGGGACGCTCGAGATGAGAGGTGGCAGGCTGCAACGCTGGGGCTGCTGCGTGAGCAAACGGACATGCTCCGGCGTCTGGTGGAGCTTCAGGAACGGCAGCAGGATGACAGAGTGCCGCTGCAGCCGCTGTATAACCTCCCTCCCCCCCCACCATGTTCCATATCCCCCTCACCCAGACGCGTAAGAACGCGGGGGGGGGGGGGAAGGCTCCGTGCACCCTCCCACTCCACCCCAGTGGACAGCCCAACCAAAAGGCTGTCATTATATTGAATTTGTTCAGTGGCCTTTTACTTCCCTCCTATCCTCCTCCCAAACCTCACCCAGATTACCTTGTTGGTTCTCTCCCTATGTTTATAATCACTTAATAAAGAATACATGATTTTTAAACGACAGTGACTTTATTTCCTTTGAAAGAAAGCTTGGGGAACGGGGAGGGTGGGTTGCTTACAGAGAATGAATGAGTCAATAAAGGGGGCTGGTTTTCATGAAGGGAGAAACAAACAGAAATTTCACACTGTAGCCTGGCCAGTCATGAAACTGGTTTTCAAAGCTTCTCTGATGCACAGCGCTTCCTGGTGTGTTCTTCTAATCGCCCTGGTGTCTGGCTGCGCGTAATCAGCAGCCAGGCGATTTGCCTCAGCCTCCCACCCTGCCATAAAGGTCTCCCCCTTACTTTCACAGAGATTGTGGAGCACACAGCAAGCAGAAATAACAATGGGGAGATTTCTTTGGCTGAGGTCAGAGCGAGTCAGTAGCGATCGCCAGCGACCTTTTAAACGGCCAAATGCACATTCTACCACCATTCTGCACTTGCTCAGCCTGTAGTTAAACAGCTCCTGACTCCTGTCCAGGCTGCCTGTGTATGGCTTCATGAGCCATGACATTAAGGGGTAGGCTGGGTCTCCAAGAATAACTATTGGCATTTCAACATCCCCAACGGTCATTTTCTGGTCCGGGAAGTAAGTCCCTTGCTGCAGCCCTTTAAACAGAGTAGTGTTCCTGAAGACGCGAGCATCATGAACCCTTCCCGGCCAGCCCGCGTTGATGTTGGTGAAACGTCCCTTGTGATCCACAAGTGCTTGCAGCACCATTGAAAAGTACCCCTTGCGGTTTATGTACTGGGTACCCTGGTGCTCCGGTGCCAAGATAGGGATGTGGGTTCCATCTATCGCCCCACCACAGTTAGGGAATCCCATTGCAGCAAAGCCATCCACTATGACCTGCACATCTCCTAGAGTCACTAGCTTTTGTAGCAGCACCTCAGTGATTGCTTTGGCTACTTGCATCACAGCAGCCCCCACAGTAGATTTGCCCACTCCAAATTGATTCCCGACTGACCGGTAGCTGTCTGGCGTTGCAAGCTTCCACAGGGCTATTGCCACTCGCTTCTCAACTGTGAGGGCTGCTCTCATCTTGGTATTCTGGCGCTTCAGGGCAGGGGAAAGCAAATCACAAAGTTCCATGAAAGTGCCCTTACGCATGCGAAAGTTCCGCAGCCACTGGGAATCGTCCCACACCTGCAACACTATGCGGTCCCACCAGTCTGTGCTTGTTTCCCGGGCCCAGAATCGGCATTCCATGCCTATAACCTGCCCCATTAACAGCATGATCTCCAAAGCACCGGGTCCCGCGGTTCGATAGAATTCCATGTCTATATCCTCATCACTCTCGTCGCCGCGCTGCTGTAGCCTGCTCCTCGCCGCCTGGTTTTCCAGGTTCTTGTTCAGCATAAACTGCACGATAAGGCGCGAGGTATTTACAATGTTCATGACTGCTGTCTTGAGCTGAGCGGGCTCCATGCTTGCCGTGGTATGGCGTCTGCACTGTTCACCCAGGAAAAAGGCGCGAAACGGTTGTCTGCCGTTGCTTCCTGGAGAGGGGGGAGGATATACCCAGAACCACCCGCGACAATGTTTTTGGCCCCATCAGCCATTGGGATCTCAACCCAGAATTCCAATGGGCGGAGGAGACTGCGGGAACTATGGGATAGCTATGGGATAGCTACCCACAGTGCAACGCTCCAGAAATCGACGCTAGCCCCGGTACATGGACGCACACCGCCGAATTAATGTGCTTAGTGTGGCCGCATACAATCGAATTTATACAATCTGTTCCCCAAATTCGAATTATATAAATTCGGATTAATCCCGTAGTGTAGACATACCCTTGAAGACTTGTGAATCCAACCCATGCCCTTCCTGGTTTGTGTGAGTCATGAACAACTGGTGTGACTGTGACCTCTAACAGAAATAGCCAATGCCTTGTTCAGAGCAGAATCTTCCCTTTCACCTTTAAACACGCAATAGTTCAATCAACACTGAACAAACTTACCCTGGATACTTCAGTCCTAGCCAACTGTTGCTATTATGTGACTTACTTCATATACTAAAGGCATTGATTTTTGCTCAGAGGTATTCAGGAGCCAATAGTGGGGTAGAGGATGGGTTGCCATCCAATTATCAACTTAAAAAACTTCTCTATAAAGCAAAGGGTTCAAGACCAGACCTAATATTTCAGGAAAGACCAGAGCAAGTAGTTAGTCTACACTGGCAACAGCAAAAAAAAGAAGACTGGGATTAATAATGTATTTATATTTTCTGTTACATTTCTCACCCTATTTTTATAATTTTGATATCAATAAATACTTGTGCTGGTTATGGGCAATCATCTCCCAAGGTTGTGGACTCTGGCTTCCCTTCTGCTGAATGTCAAAATAAATGTTGAGAAATTCTAAGGTGGTGGAAACTTCATAGACTTTTGTGCCATGAATTGCATATAATCGTGCAAACATCCGTAAACATATTCAGTTGCTAGTCCATCCCAAAATCAACATTGAAGCATGCAGCATTCACATCTTCTGAATGCGAGATGCAGTTTAGTAGCCTTTTAAGACAGCATTCTAATCTTGCTGTGACTAACTTCAGAAGCCAGCAAACCGACAGACAAGACTGGCAGCATACAACCCAAAGAAAGCTTCTTTGTGTGGTCTCTCAGAATTTTATCATTATTTTAGTCACAAGCCTAAATACTGTTTTGGGGGCATGTGATCACCTAGTAATACTCTTGGATCCTTGGTGGTGATATGCTCTCACATCACAACAGCCAAAAGTAATGCTTTCTACCATCTCGTCTTGTTGGCTAGGAGACACCATTGCATCCTGGCCCACAAAGACTTGGCCTCAGTTATTCACGCCTTCATTACCTCTTGTCTGGACTACAGCAATGCAATACTGTGACCCAGGGACCCTTTGGTGCCAACTGGCAGAGGGCACAGGGGATGCACAGAGTTTTACAGGATCCCCTGGGTTGGATATCTCCGTAATAGTTCATCTAAAGGTGGCTTGTGAAATCTCTACCTAGAGCCAGTAGCCCTCTGGTCATCATAATCATTGCAAAATGTATGGATACTATTTAAGAAATTGTGTACTGAAAATTATGCTCTTAAAGAATTGGAGTTAAGGCAGGTCACCAGGAGGTGACATTCCTCAGAGATGTTCCCCTCAGGCAGGAAGTAACTGATACCTATTTCCCTATCTGGCCATTTGTGAACTGTGTGCCTCACACTTTGGGGATTTGCCTACTTGCCCAGACAGCCTCCAGATGTTTCTCTTAGGCTTTAAATAGCATGCTTCAGCCAATTAGTGAATGCAGTAGGCTCTGCCAGTCAGTATCTCTGTAGTTCAGTGGTGTTTGGTCCCACAGGACTGACAGTCCATCAGTTGCTGCTCTGTCAAAGTTGTTGGGTGGTGGTGTGGATACAGCAGATGCTCAGGGACTATCTGACCTAGGTCCTAGCCCTGTGGATCGTCACAGAGACACCCCCAATCTTTCACCTAGGTGGCTAGTTGATTGTGTATGCCTCGTTTAAGAAGGATCACGGGCTGTCTGGCTCTAAAGCGTTGCAGGGAGTTTGGGTGAGCAATACTTTATTAGACATGAGAGTATCTTGTTTTTGAAGTCCAGGCTGTAGATTCTGAGTTACAATTTTATTTTATACATAACCATTTGTTTCCAATGTATTTTTTTTACCATGCTCAGGCAATAATGTTCTCTGTTTCTCTCTTTTCAAGGGCCTTCCACCTCCACAGGATAATTCATGGCACCTGAAGCCTGGGTGCCTGAACCACCTTACTGTGGGGAAAGAGAGTCTAGGATGAGCTAATGGGAGACCTGCTTGATTAAACAAATTCCAGGTTCCAACTCAACTACCAAAAGAATAAGGATATTTGCAGGGAAGAAAGAGACACAGCATGAGGCAGATAAATTCATGGAGAGAGGTCAGCTGGTCTGCATTACTGGTTGTTGCAGCTTGTAAATACCTATGTGAAATAAAATGTTGGATTTGCACAGAAGGCAACAGTAACAAATTTTATTACAGGTAGTGGTAAAAGTGGCACAGACTTTAATGAATGTCATCAAATGCCTAATCTCAAAGTTTCATAATAAACATATACAAACTGCCATCGCTGGGCACAGCCTTGCTGATGACTCAGTACCAAAGATACCAGGAGAAGAGGTTCGAAGGGAGGGCAGCCAAACTCTCTGGAGGTCTTGAGGCTAGGTTTGATCAGGAAGGGTAAAGGAATGTAAAGAAAGGAGCGATGGGGAAGATAACATCAGGGGGAGAGTGGTTCCCACACAGCTCTGCCATAGTTCGTCACTTCTCACCCACAGCCCCCTCTGCTGTCCCAGTCCCCTGCTCTTTGGTACAGCTCTGAATCCTGTCACGAGCTCCCCGCAGCTCTGCCGATGCCCCGCAGTCTTGACCTGCCACATCCCTGCTAGTCCAGTCCTGCCCCCTCCCTTCCACACAGTTCTGCGGGGGAGGGATAGCTCAGTGGTTTGAGCATTGGCCTAGTAAACCCAGGGTTGTGAGTTCAATCCTTGAGGGGGCCATTTAGGGAACTGGGGTAAAAATCTGTCTGGGGATTGGTCCTGCTTTGAGCAGGGGGTTGGACTGGATGACCTCCTGAGGTCCCTTCCAACCCTGATATTCTATGATCACAGTAATCCATAACCTGTAAATGGCAGCACATTGCCAGTATGGATAACATATGTTATCAAAGTATTTACAGAATTCATGATATACAATACCTACACATTTACAAGAAGGATCACACACACACAACCACCTCAAATACCACTTCATTCCCCCTCATGGATGGGACCAGGCATACCCATTATATTATGGGCACACAAAGGATCTCAGACTTCCATTGCATGAGTGATAAGAGGGGCACTGTCTGGTTGTGTGTATTGGTTCAGACATCAGCAGTGTCCTTAGTCCACTCTTTGCAAACATTGTGTAGGGTACAGCAATCCTCAATAATGTTGACTTCATTAATGACACTGGCTTCCAAATGGTTTTGAAGGCTGTGCCAGCAGGCTTTCAATCTGCCAAATGCACATTCCACCACCTTCATACAGCTACTGTGTAGCTGAACCTTTTGTTGACGGGTCCTCTGAAATCAGGATATGGTTTCATAACCCATGTCAACAGGGGTTTTTAGAATTATAATAGGGACAGTTACTCCATTTATAACATTGCCATTTTGTGGGAATAATCTCACAACTTCTCCATGAAGGTAAACAAGCTCAAAAGAAAAAGGAAAGAGACAGCTGAAAAGGAAAATCCATCAGCATCAACGGCTGATGGATAGATGAAGCCCAGTAAACATATTTTTCTTATTGGTTTGGTTATTTTATGAGGTTTTGTATTTTAAGCAAATACATAGGTGTGGGTCAGAGATATGGCAAAGTTAAGTTTTGTAAAATGTTTATTTGATGCTAAATTGGAACACCTCTGTTTTTCTTAAAAAGGCATGGGCAGCTCTCCTGACAATGCTATAATCAGAGCTACAGGGACACCTCTACCAGAACCACCAAAGAACCAGAAATCTGCTCTGAGACCTTTAACAACAACAGATGGATGGATGAAGCACTGTACACTTTGTATTCTGTTGTAATTGAAATCAATATATTTGAAAATGTAGAAAACATCAAAAATATTTAAATAAATGGTATTCTATTATTGTTTAACAGCGTGATTAATTGCGATTAATTTTTTTAATTGCTTGACAGCCCTACTGATTAGACATAATATCTTTTGTATTTAATAGTCACATACCACCAATCTTATCAACTTAAGAAAATTAACACATTTTTATGTCATATTTTAAATTATTAAATGCCTTTACATACAACTGAATATTTCCCAATGTAAAGTTCAAATAATTTTGCTAAGTGTAGATTCTGGAATCTAATTAAGCACTAACTGGCAGTCTCAAGCATTCAAAAATCATAAGTCACATTCTTCAAAAGCACAAGATTAAAAAAAGGATCTTTTATTTGCCCTTTAGATTTTGTTCCTTTCAGAAGGGCAGCTAGTCCAATAGAGAGAGGGGAGGAGTTGATGGAGACAGCATCAATACTCAGCCCCAGGAGGATACAGGATGGCACTAGGGGGACTACAAGGGAAAATAGAGACAGACAGGAGTTACGACTGCAGGGAACAGGGGATAGATTAGTAGATCGCACTGTCACCAGGCAAAGGCAGGTTTATGTGATTGGAGACTCCTTACTGAGGAGATTAGACAGGCCTGTGACCAGGGCAGACTCAGAAAACAGAAGGGTGTGCTGTCTGCCAGGCGCTAAGATACGGGATGTGGACCTGCGGTTGAAAAGGATCCTAAAAGGAGCAGGTAAGAACCCCTTGATCATCCTTCACGTAGGAACGAATGACACGGCTAGGTTCTTGCTAGAGAGAATCAAGGGAGATTATGCCAGGCTGGGGAAGACGCTTAAGGAAGTAGAGGCTCAGATTATCTTCAGTGGCATTCTGCCTGTTCCTAGAGAAGGACAGCAAAGGGCAGACAGAATTGTGAGGATTAATAGCTGGCTACGGGAGTGGTGCTATAAGGAGGGCTTTGGGATGTATGGCCACTGGGAGGCTTTCGGGGACAGACAGCTGTTCTCACGGGATGGACTTCACCTGAGTAGGGAAGGAAATAGACTTCTGGGAGGGAGGCTGGCTCAGCTCATCAAAAGGGCTTTAAACTAGGAACTTGGGGGAGACGGTTGGGAGATGTCCAGTTAATCTCCACGCCAGATTCCAACACTGAAAAAGAGGGCGAAGAGATAAGCACAGATACAAGTAGGGGTAGGGAATTGGACATAAGAAGGAGGGGGCGGATGGACAGTACGGAGTCCATACCAAATTGCATAACTAATGGGAGAAAAGATAGACAGCATACAGTAAGATGTTTATACACGAATGCGAGAAGCCTAGGTAACAAAATGGAGGAATTGGAGCTCCTGGTCCAAGAAATGAAACCTGATATCATAGGAATAACCGAAACATGGTGGAACGGTAGTCATGACTGGAGTACAGGTATGGAAGGGTATGTGCTGTTTAGGAATGACCGGAAAAAAGGTAAAGGTGGGGGTGTGGCATTGTATGTCAATAATGAGCTAAAATGTAAAGAAATAAGTGATGGAATGGATAAGACGGAGTCTGTATGGGCAATAATTACAGTGGGTAAAAGAACTACTAGAGCCTCCCCTGAGATAGTGCTTGGGGTGTGCTATAGACCGCCAGCATCTAGCCTGGATGCGGACAGAGAACTATTTAATGTTTTTAAGGAAGTAAAAACTAATAAGAGCTGTGTAATCATGGGGGACTTTAACTTCCCGGATATAGATTGGGGAACAAATGCTAGTAACAATAATAGGGCTCAGATGTTCCTAGACATGCTAGCAGATGAATTCCTTCATCAAGTAGTAACTGAACCGACGAGGGGGGATGCCATTTTAGATTTGGTGCTGGTGAGTAGTGAGGATCTCGTTGAGGAAATGGTTGTAGGGGACAACCTTGGCTCGAGTGACCATGAGCTAATTCAGTTTAAACTAAATGGAAGGATTAACAGAAATAAAACTGTGACTAAGGTTTACAATTTCAAAAAGGCCAACTTTAATAAATTAAGGCAACTACTTAGGGAAGTGGATTGGGCTAACATACTTAGGGATCGAAAGGCAGAGGACGCCTGGGATTATTTCAAGCTGAAGTTGCACGAGCTGTCCGAGGCCTGTATCCCGAGAAAGGGAAAACGGTTAGTAGGCAGGAGAATTAGACCTAGCTGGATGAGCGGGCATCTCAAAGGGGCGATTAAGAAAAAACAGAAAGCGTACAAAGAATGGAAGAGGGGAGAGATCAGCAAGGAAACCTACCTTATTGAGGTCAGAGCATGTAGGGATGCAGTGAGAAAGGCCAAAAGCCGTGTAGAGTTGGACCTCGCGAGGGGAATTAAATCCAATAGTAAGAGGTTTTATAGCCATATAAATAGGAAGAAAACAAAGAAAGAGGAAGTGGGACCGCTGAAGAATGTAGATGGAGTGGAGATTAAGGATAATCTAGGCATGGCACAATATCTAAATGAATATTTTGCATCGGTCTTTAATAAGGCTAATGAAGGGCTTAGGAATAGAGGGAGCAGGACAGAGGGGAATAAAGGAGGGGCGATTGACATTACAGTATCAGAGGTGGAAGCCAAACTTGACCAGCTAAATGGGACTAAATCGGGCGGACCGGATGATCTTCATCCTAGAATATTGAAGGAACTGGCGCGAGAAATTGCAAGCCCCTTAGCGATAATTTTTAATGAATCTGTAAACTCGGGGGTGGTACCGTTGGACTGGAAAATAGCTAATGTGGTTCCTATTTTCAAGAAGGGGAAAAAAAGTGACCCGGGTAACTACAGGCCTGTTAGTTTAACTTCTGTAGTATGCAAGGTCTTGGAAAAAATTTTGAAGGAGAAAGTAGTTAAGGACCTTGAGGTGAATGGCAATTGGGACAAATTACAACATGGGTTTACGAAAGGCAGATCGGGCCAAACCAACCTGATCTCCTTCTTTGAGAAAGTAACAGACCTTCTAGATAAAGGAAATGCGGTGGATCTAATATACCTCGATTTTAGTAAAGCGTTTGATACTGTGCCGCATGAGGAATTATTGGTTACATTAGAAAAGATGGGGATCGATATGAAAATCCAGAGGTGGATAAAGAACTGGTTAAAGGGGAGACTGCAGCGGGTAGTACTGAAAGGTGGACTGTCAGGTTGGAGGGAGGTCACCAGTGGGGTTCCTCAAGGTTCGGTTTTGGGTCCGATTTTATTTAATCTATTCATTACTGACCTCGGAACCGAATGTAGGAGTGGGCTGATAAAGTTTGCGGATGACACAAAGTTGGGAGGTATTGCCAATTCGGAGAAGGATCGGGATATTCTGCAGGGAGACTTGGATGACCTTGTAAATTGGAGTAGTAATAATAGGATGAGATTTAATAGTGAGAAGTGTAAGGTGATGCATTTAGGGATGACTAACAAGAATTTTAGTTATAAGCTGGGGACGCATCGGTTGGAAGTGACGGAGGAGGAGAAGGACCTCGGAGTCCTGGTTGATCGCAGGATGACTATGAGTCGGCAATGTGACATGGCTGTGAAAAAAGCTAATGCGATCTTGGGATGCGTTAGGCGAGGTATTTCTAGTAGGGACAAGGAGGTGCTGCTTCCGTTATACAAGGCGCTGGTGAGACCTCATTTGGAGTACTGTGTGCAGTTCTGGTCTCCTATGTTTAAAAAGGATGAACTCAAACTGGAACGGGTACAGAGAAGGGCCACTAGGATGATCCGAGGAATGGAAAACCTTTCCTATGAAAGGAGACTCGAGGAGCTCGGTTTGTTTAGCCTAACCAAAAGAAGGCTGAGGGGGGATATGATTGGTCTCTTTAAATATATCAAAGGGATAAATACCAAGGAGGGAGAGGAATTATTTCAGCTCAGTACTAATGTGGACACGAGAACAAATGGATATAAACTGGCCGTGGGGAAGTTTAGGCTTGAAATTAGACGAAGGTTTCTAACCGTCAGAGGGGTGAAATTTTGGAACAGCCTTCCGAGGGAAACGGTGGGGGCGAAAGACCTCTCTGGCTTCAAGATTAGGCTAGATAAGTTTATGGAGGGAATGGTTTGATGGGATAACGTGATTTTAGTCAATTAAGCATTAACGTGCGATCGCTGGTAAAATGAGGGTCCGGCTGTAGAATCTTGCCTGTATGCTCGGGGTTCTACTGATCGCCATATTTGGGGTCGGGAAGGAATTTTCCTCCAGGGTAGATTGGCAGAGGCCCTGGAGGTTTTTCGCCTTCCTCCGCAGCATAGGGCAGGGGTCGCAGGCTGGAGGATTCTCTGCGACTTAATTTAAAGACTTCAAGGGAAAGTGGGTGGGTCAGCTTTTGTGGCCTGCATCATGCGGGAGGTCAGACTAGATGACCATATTGGTCCCTTCTGACCTTAAAGTCTATGAGTCTATGAGATGAACTTGGGTCACAAGCTCAACCTTTTCTCCACAACTGTGAGGCCTGGAAACTTCCCTTAAAAAAAAGAAAGAAAGTTGAGTTTCTCATGTATTCACAATATGCAAAGAGCTGGACTTTAAGAAAAACACCCAACATCATGAGACTTATGATAAAATCCGGAGAGTTAGCAACAGCAAACTCATTCAGAGGAAAGGGCCAGGTCCCATACTTAATTATGGTCTGTGAGCTGGAATGTAAATTCAGACTTCATCCTCCACTCAGTTCACTGTGGGAGTTGCTGAGAGGTTTACACAGAGATCAAGAGAATACAACTTTTGTAACTATACTTTGATACTGCAATGGTTCTCTGTGGTCTGACCTCTATGCCTATTGTAGAACCTTATCTGCCACTGCAGAGTTCATTGCAGGATCAGTACCTTAGCTGATACGTTAAACCTGTTTCTCCTCATTCCAATGTCACATTGTACAAAACTTATAATGTTGCTTTAACATCCAAAACATTTCCATATTTAAATTTACAGTATTAACTGCAGTTAAAGGATTAGATGCCCAGTCCTGCATTTTCTAAGCCGGAATCCCCAAGTGAGTTTTGCCTGAATTATAATTAGGCCCATAGAATTTAACTTTTTCATGTTTAAATCTAATTTTAATTCTTTAAAGTATATTCATTGTAAGAGTATACAGGATGCTCATTTCCTCTTGTAACTAAACCAAAGAAACATTTAGTGTAACAGTGAATTACATTTCCAATTTTAACTATATAGATACAGTATCATGTACTGTCAAGACCCCGTATATTTCATAAGCAAATACGGTCTGTGTTTTTTATATGATGTTTTTGTTTTTTTAATTTATGTAAGCTTGGATACTAAATTATAGGTTTTATTTACCCAAGTGGGAGTCTTGAATAGTTTGTGACCTGCACTTATTGAATGTGCTTTTTAAAAACATAACAGACTGTTCAACTGCCAAATTTAGACTAGAATATAGCATATTTTCAAGCCTTGGGTCCCAATCCTGCAAACATGCACATGCATAATGGGACTGTTTGTATGAGTAAAGTTATGCACATGCATACGTGTTTCCGAGATCAGGGCCTTATTTTAGAAAAGTATGCTACAGCATATCAGCTTTCGAGTTAAGGCAGAGAAATGGCTTTATCTATTCCACAGCAGATCATTTTGTGGACTAGACAACCAAGCTGTATATTAAATATCATTGTGACATAAAAGAACGGGAGGAATTCATACCGTAAGGAGACTTTTTTTCAATACGATGACACTAGAGAGTATTGCATATTGTCCTTATATGCAGGGCCGGCTCCAAGTTTTGTGCCACCCCAAGCAAAAAAATTTTCGCGCGCCCCCCCGCAGCCCCACCCCAACTCCGCCCCTTCCCCGCCCCATTCCAACCCCTTCCCCAAATGCCCGGCCCCGCCTCCTCCTACCGGCATGCCGCATTTCCCCTCCTACCCCTCCCTCCCAGGCTTGCCTGGGAGGGAGGGGGGAGAAGCGGAGCGGCGGCACGCTCGGGGGAGCAGGCAGCAGTGGAGTGGAGGTGAGCTGGGGGGGGGGGGGGGAGTGGTTCCTCTGCCCCCCCCCCCCACCAGGGTTACTTCCTGCGGCCCTCCCCGTGCCCCCCACCGCCGCAGCTCACCTCTGCTCAGGGCCGGCTCCCTGCTTTTTGGGCCCCAAGCAAAACAAAAAAGGAGCCGGAGTGCCGCCTAGGGTGACCAGATGTCCCGATTTTATAGGGACAGTCCCGATATTCAGGACTTTTTCTTATATAGGTGCCTATTACCCCCCATCCCCTGTCCCGATTTTTCACACTTGCTATCTGGTCACGCTAGTGCCGCCCCTTGGAAAGTGCCGCCCCAAGCACACGCTTGGAGCACTGGTGCCTAGAGCTGGCCCTGCTTATATGCATCTGAAATTGTGAGCTCTTTGAGGAAGGGACCATGAATTGTATGGTGTTGGTTAACAAATAAATAATAATGTAGTCAGAATAGAAGGAAGCACACATACAGCTATAAAAGGAGACATTCAGATGTTTTAGGTTAGAAAATAAAAACAGTTTTCGCTTCTCGGCCTTTTGGCTGAGGGGTGAAAACATTTTCTAATATGTTTTTCGACTGATTTTGTCTTTTGTTAGCCAGATGGTATTTTATGCTTATCTCAAATTCATCAATATAAAGAGATGATGATTTGTATTACAATAGTATCTAAGGGCTCTAAATGAGATCAGGGCCCCCCGTGCAAGGCATTCTACAGACATAAGAACGGCCATACTGGGTCAGACCAAAGGTCCATCTAGCCCAGTATCCTGTCTTCTGACAGTGGCCAATGCCAGGTGCCCCAGAGGGAATGAACAGAACAGGTAATCATCTAGTGATCCATCCCGTGCCCATTCCCAAGAGACAGTCCCTGCCATGAGAACATTCCAAGTAAATAGGCAAGACAGACAACTGGCAGGGGTGGCAGTAGAAGAGCAGAGAGGTGAGGTGATTTGCTCAAAGTTGCACAGCAAGTTAGTGGCAGGGCTGGAAATAGCACCCAAGTGCCCTGAGTCTCAGGCCAATGTCATATCCACTCGACCACAGCACCTTTATCTCTGCTTAACTTGGTCCTTACTGTTCAAATAATTTTTTTTCACCAAGGAGAAAGTGAATACAATATATTAGCATTTAAGATCAAATATGGAATATTTTGAATAAAAATGTGTTGCCTAAATAGTTAATATTTTTAAATTATTTGAATGTTACCATAATAGCATACATATACAAATGTCCAAATGTAATACTAATTGGAGCCTTGTGGCTATGATTTTTTTTTAAATGACAAATGTGAGTCAGTCTAGTGACCATATAAAAGAAGGATTAAAACTCCTGTGATGAAACCCTGACCCTACTGACGTCAATGGTAAAACTCCTATTGACTTTATTGGGGTCAGGAGTTCACCCTTGGTTTTCATCAGTCAAAGCAGACCCTGATATTGTGCAAACTTCTTCACCCAGCTCTGTCAATGTACCTCAATCCTGATTTGGAACATGTTTGGGCTACTTCCTACTGTGCCAAACAGGCAGTTTTTATGGTGCCCATAGATGGGGAAATTACCATCCTTCTTAACTCAAAAAGAGGATTTGAACTCAAGTCTCTGAGGGTGAAAGGCTAGTGCACTAGTCTGTTGTGATTTTAAAAATATGAAGTTTA
Organism: Emys orbicularis; assembly: GCF_028017835.1. NCBI lineage: Eukaryota > Metazoa > Chordata > Testudines > Emydidae > Emys > Emys orbicularis. The sequence goes on along the minus strand of NC_088683.1, from coordinate 69,732,564 downwards.
GCTTTTATTAGTCTTCACCATCTTCTTGGGGGAGGGGGTAAACACTCTATTATTAACAAATCATTTATTGTAATGGGATTTACAAGCCTGTGGTATATTTGTTCTTATACAGAGGGTTTTTTTATTCTCCCTTCAATTGACCTTGGAGTGCATTAAAGGAAGTACAGGTTTCTCTTACAATAACTGAAAGTAACCTAAAAAGTTATATAACAATGGCTATTAGAGTAGTAGCAGAAAACACAATGCAGGACAAATCTTGTCAAAATTCATAGTTCTGAGCAGCAAATGAAACAGTTGTGTATTTATTCTGGATTTTTAGAAATTAATTACTGCAGATTTAATGCTTGAGGGCCAAACTCTGGTGCACATGGGTGGTTCCCATTCCAGTCACTGGATGCTCCCATTGGCATCCATGGGCAGAATTTCAGGGGTAAGTGTCTTCTTACTTGTTAGTCTCTAAGGTGCCACAAGTACTCCTGTTCGTGTCTTCTTACTTTTAGGCTTGGTCTACACTAAACCCCCAAATCGAACTAAGGTACGCAACTTCAGCTACGTGAATAACGTAGCTGAAGTTCGAAGTACCTTAGTTCGAACTTACCTCGGTCCACACGCGGCAGGCAGGCTCCCCCGTCGACTCCGCGGTACTCCTCTCGTCTAGCTGGAGTACCGCAGTCGACGGTGAGCACTTCCTGGTTCGACTTATCGCGTCCAGACAAGACACGATAAGTCGAACCCAGAACTTCGATTGCCAGCCGCCGAACTAGCAGCTGGGTGTAGACATACCCTTAGTATTACATATATTGTGGTGGGCCATTAGGTCCCAACCAAGGTCTAGGCCCTGTTATGTTAAACACTAGAGAAACTGAAAAAAGGATAGTCCCTGCCCTGAAGAGCTTACAGTCTAAATATCCATCCACTATACAAGCTGGGCCTCAGTTTTAAACGCAATCTGAAACAGCTTTATTTATAATTGCTCCTATGGGAATCGGATATCCAGGAGCAAGACTCAACCTTGTGCTCCACTAGCCATTGTTGTACTAATAAAAAGTGTACAATGTCACCAAAACCGTAACTCCCTGTTAAGGGAACAAAAGTTTTCATTTCTGTCTATTGCAAAACTATGCCTATGTCTTAGTTTAGTACTGGTTTCAATAGAAGATGCTGATGATGAAAATTATGCTGGAAGGAAGGATGCAACCCCATTGTTAAACCATGTTGTTAAATGCAACCATACTGTTAAAATGTCTTTTGTTGGTAAGTTCACTGACGACTGTTTAACACTGCCTCTTATTTTTATACAGTTTAATCACACCTAACAAGTTATAGGATTTGTAACTTGTAAATTGTAGTTAACAGTCACATGTAAAGCTCACCTACAATATGGCTGGTGAAATGTACAGATTAACTTGAAAACCTGCAAGCAATAAGTTTTGCTTTAAACCATCACTCAGCATTTTACATTTTATGACCGTTTGGAAAAAAAAACCTATTAGATTAGGCCAGAATAATTCCTCCTTTCTATTCTCTAGACTAGGCAACCAATCTTACACTTCTCCTTTCTAATACACATTGGTGCCAAACCCACCCACAGCAAATATATTAACCAAAATTGATTTTAAAGGTTATGTTATATGTACGTGTGAATACTGTACTGTTATGCTTTCTGTGGTGAGGCATAGATCGGTTTTGGTTTCTATTTTCTAAATCACTCATGAGATGAAAAATCCAATGGTCATCTGTGTCTCAATATATCATATGAGGTCTTTTTGTTTGTTTGCTTGCTTTATGAGGAGAAGAAGAGGTTGCTAACAATGCCTCTTGTGCATACATTTCCCTCCAAAAACATTTTTAAATTAAGGGGAATAGTAATTAAAAACAAAATTTTGTAAAATGTTAAATGAATGCACTCTAGGGTCTCTTGTCTGAGTGCTTTTTACGTTTTTGGATACACTTGAACAGACATTAACAGAATTACTCCTCCAGCCCAAATGTAAGGCTGTGTTTACACTAAAGGGAAAAGTCGATCTAAGCTATGCAATTTGAGTTACGTGAATAGCGTAACTCAAGTTGATGTAGCTTAGATCTACTTACCGCGGTGTCCACACTACGCAATGTCGACGGGAGACGATCTACTGTCAACTCCCCCTACTCTTCTCGATCTGGTGGAGTACAGGAGTTGAGAGGAGAGCGATCTGCAGCCAATTTAGTGGGTCTGCACTAGACCCGCTAAATTGACTGCTGATGCATTGATCACCGCTCATCGATCCCCAGTTAGTGTAGACAAGCCCTCAGTATCTTTTTACAGTTTTGAGAGTTTACCAAAGAGGATACATCCCAGTAAGTGTATGTTAAAAGCTATGAGAAAAATACCCCAGCTGTGCCAAATCATAATTTCAAAAAAGAGTAAAATACAGTTCTCACAGGTAAGGAATTGTAAAGTGGGCGCAGCTCTCTCCCATCCGTCAGGGCGGGAAACCATGCCCCCTTCGCTACGACACTTCCGGTGTGCTTCGGTTCAGGGGAAAATCAGCTCACAGTCAGTGTCCCAAGCCTGCAGGCTGGCCGAGCAGCGATAAGTCTCTAGGCCTGGAGCCTTCAATCAGGTCGGGGCGACACACAGTTAATGGCTCTGACCAGTGTCTGGGTGAGCCGCAATGAGTCTATTTGCCTGGGCCATTGTAACAATGCGGCCTCTGGCAGGACACAACTGAGATTATCAATTCAGGACAAATTGCTTAGAGCAGGGCAGTTACAACCCAAAACTGGGTGTCCTTTATTACTAAGGCACACCAAACCAGCCAAACGGAGAGGACTTCGGTTTTACCCCACTGGCTAACCAGAAGTCATACAAGCAATTCCCTCAGACAGTACAGTTTCCCAGTATCTCCACCAGCACCATTCATTAGGGGGATGAATAGTCATGAAAACCAATACTCCAGTAAAAGAAAAAAGGTTCTCTCGATCCCAAAGGACCAAGCCCCAGACCGAGGTCAATATACCAGTTAGATCTTACCCACAAATCATGCTGTTGCCAATCCTTTAGAATCTAAAATCTAAAGGTTTATTCATAAAAAGAAAAATATAGATGAGAGCTAGAATTGGTTAAATGGAATCAATTACATACAGTAATGGCAAAGTTCTTGGTTCAGGCTTGTAGCAGTGATGGAATAAACTGCAGGTTCAAATCAAGTCTCTGGAGTACATCCACAGTTTGGATGGCTCCTCTGATGTGAATTGGCATCTCCCAAGGTCCATTGTCAGTTAAGTGCTTCTTGATGGGGCACTTACTCAGAATAGTCCTTTCTCAAGAAGCTGACCAAATGCTTCACTGATGCTACTTAGAATTAAACACAAGTACATAGCCAATATTCATAACTTCAAATACAAAATGATACACAGACAGCATAATCATAACCAACAAATTACAATCTTTTCATAGACACATTATTTGACCTCCTTTGTACAAGATTTGGTGCCACTATAGGACCTTGGTTGCAACAATGATCTATACCAGGGATCAGCAACCTTCGGTACATGGCTCGCTGGCAGGCCGGGCCGGTTTGTTTACTTGCCGCGTCCACAGGTTCGGCCAATCGCGGCTCCCACTGGCCGCAGTTCACTGTTCCAGGCCAATGGGGGCTGCAGGAAGCGGCGCGGGCCGAGGGATGTGCTGGCCGCGGCTTCTTGCAGCCCCCATTGGCCTGGAACGGTGAACTGCGGCTAGTGGGAGCCGCGATCGGCTGACCCTGTGGACGTGGCAGGTAAACAAACCAGCCCGGTCCGCCAGGGGGCTTACCCTGGCGGGCCGCGGGCCGAAGGTTGCTGATCCCTGATCTATACGGTCACAGTTCATATTAATAATGTCACAGCCATCAGTCAGGGTGGGGCAGTAATTCAGCAAGGGCTCTGACCTACAGTCAGTTAGGTAGAGCAGTAAAGAATCTATTCACCTGAGCAGGGCCGGCTTTAGGAAGTGCGGGGCCCAATTCGAACATTTTTGGCGGGGCCCTGGCAGGGATGACTAACAAAAAAAAAAAACTGTTAAAAAACCCCTTTCATTTCTTCCATGTATTATTTACTTTCCATAACTCTATAAATAATAAAATTATATATTATGTACATTACATCATATATTCTGTTGATCGGTTATTAATGAGCTCCGTTTCACATGTGTGGGTCCCCGCCACTCCCTGGGGGGGGGTGCACATGTGTGGGTCCCAGCTGCTCCCTGCCCCCTCATTGAAGCAGGTGTGCAGGGTTACTGTCCTGGGAACTGCAGGGCACCAGTGGACATGGGGCTGGCTGGAGGCAGGGCAGGGGCTGACTGGAAGTAGCATCTGGCTGCAGGCAGGGGTGTGTGGGGTGGGCTGGCTGGCTTCAGGCAGGGCCGCAGGGGGGTGTGGCAGGAGTTGGCAGGGCTGGCGACAGAAGAGTGCGGGACTGGCTGGCTTCAGGCAGGGGGGTGCGGCAGGGGTTGGCTGTGGGCAGGGGGTGCAGGGCTGGCTGCAGGCAGGGTGGGGGGGCGGGGCTGATGCTGGCAGGACAGGGGGGGCAGGGCTGGCTGGAGACAGGGGCTGGCTGCGGGCAGGACAGGGCAGGGGGTGCGGGGCTGGTGCGGGCAGGGGGTGCAGCAGAGGCAGCTGGAACCCCAGCCCTTTAAATATCCCCTGAGCCCCCCACTATCCCAGGGCTCTGGGGGCTATTTAAAGAGCCCGGGGCTCCCCTGCTTCTACCACCCCAGCCCTTTAAATAGCCAAGGTAGCCCCGCAGCCCTACCCCAGGGCTCCAGCAGTGGGGCTCTGGTGGCAAGAGCCCCACTGCTGGGCCCTTTAAATTGCCCCCTGGGGAAGCCGGGCCACCCCGGTACGGCGCACCGGCTCTTGCCGGTACGCTGTACCGGGGCTTGGGCACGGGGCCCGATTCAGGGGAATTGGTTGAATTGGCCTAAAGCCGGCCCTGCACTTGAGCCCTCAATCAGGGCAGGGCAGCAATCAGTTCAGGTATGGGGCTCTGGCCTGCTGTCAGGCAGAGCAACAGTGCAGTCTAGGGGAGATTAGCTCTTTGGTAGGAGAGTCAGCAAACCATCTGGCACCCTAGTTCAGGCAGGGGCCAGACCAATGCAGGCCTCCTGACTACAAAGTGGGATGGCAGGGGGCAGGGGGACGCAGGCCCTCCCGCTCCACTGTGTCCCAGCCCAGGGTCCTAACAGTGGCAGAGTGGTCTGCCACTCAGTCAACAGGGAAATCCGACCGCAACACGCTGGCTGGCTTGCAATCAGTCACACAGCCAAACCCTATTCAGCTTCCCTGGTCTCCTTCCTACACTCCCAGTCTGGGGGTACCTGGGTTCCGGGGTTGTCGTCGGCCTCACTCAGGTAAATGGCGAGTGGCAGCCCCAACAGCTCCTCGGTGTCCCCGGTGTCTGGCAGCTCCGGCAGTCCTTCCAGGTCTCTGTCACAGGAACAGCCTCCATCAGGTCTGTGCTCCAGCAGCAGGGGAGAGACATCCTGCTCCTCTGGCAGCTCTGCCCCAATTGAGCTAGAGGGCCGGCCTTTTATAGTTCCTGTTCCTGCCCCGCCCCTTTGCTTCCAGCAGGGTGGCCGCGGGTATCCCGGTTCTGCCTGCCAGGGAGCAGTCATGGCTCTCTCCCTGTCCGTCCCCCTTGCTACAGGAATAAATAAAAATGTTGTAACATTGAGGAGCACAAACATCACAAATGTTCATATCCCTCATTTAGTCTCTTCTGTTTTAGATATAGATATAATGCTATTTTAGTGGTTGGATTAGGTACATCAGGGATATGTTTCTGTTTCTTCATTCACATGCATCACATGCAGTAATTTTATCTTCAAAGCATGTAAGGGGACACTCTTGATTAGCCAATATGTTTCAGACCACATACACAATGCTTTCTTTTTATTTTAATCCTGCCTTCTTGGATGAAATTCTGAAGCTGCGTGAAAAGCCTGAGTAAGGAAATATTGCCTGTGGGAATTCCACAGAGGTTGGAGTTGGATAGTTTTCCCCCTCCCCGCCCCAGCCTCTGGAAGGATAGCAAAGGTCCCCTTGACAGTCAAGAAGTGGCCACAATCACATTTTTCAGGAAATCTCCCCATCATTGCATTACCATTGGTAGGAACAATGGTTGAAGTGCTGATGTGAATGGTTTATCACCAAGTTATCTAGCCCTGCTCTGAGAGTCTGAGATCCAAGGAGGGTTAGATGGCACAGTAATAAAAATGCCTTTGATCTGTTTACAGTAGTGATCTTACCATTGTTGTCAACAATAAATTGCACCAGTGGTACAGCAATAGTAGATTTCCTGAAAAATGCTAGCATGGGCAAAGATCTAGACTAGCTCATGGTTCATAGTAGCAGCTACAACCTGCTATGCCCCTTTAACGCATACAAAACACATGGCTTGGGACCAGTGGATCCATGTAATTTAGAGACTCAGTGGCCATCTCAAACTATTCCCCAGCCTATCTACAACACTTCTCATCCCTACATATATGGAGAGGGAGAGGGAGAGAAGAGAGGAGAAACAAAGAAATTGGGTCCATGGTGGACAGGGGGTTGTAAAGCTTCTCTGCACAGCCACTTTACTGCTTAACCGCTCCTCCATGCAACAGAACCATGGCAGGAGGCTTTAGTCTAAGTAATTACAGTCTTGCTTAAGATAACATTTTCCCTGGAAATATGTCAGAAGCATCTCAACTTTAATCTATTATGACCCTCCTAGATGCTTAGAGAAGGGCTCATAGTTTTCAAAAGGTAGCTAAAGATGTTGCTTTACTGAAATATGTTTCTATTTATGAATCAGTTATGTAACTTATTTACTCGGAAGAACAAGTGCTTAGAGCAGCTCTGGTTAGAAAACACCAAAAACTCCGAGATCCACTGTCGAAGGTCTGACGGATTGGTCATTCTCCAGAGTGAGGAATCCACCCAAAAAAGCTAGTTTGGAGGATCTGAGGAGCAAAAAGGAATTTTGCAAGTAATTGTTCCCCCTTCACTTATGCTAAAAATGTAACTCATTATATCTGATCCAAATTTTTGCCTTAGGCATGTACAGAAACAATTTTTTATTTTAAACATAATCCATTTCTGGCCTGAAGTGACAATAGCATAGTCTTACAGCCATGTGGCATGAAAACTCTTCTAGGAGCCCTGCTGTTCTAAATTTTTTGTTGAACATATTGGAGCTACCTGCTAATTGGTGCAATTCCACTGCTTTCAGTGGGTTTACTCCTGAAATGAATTTGGCCCATCAATTCTCTGGCATGACTACATTAATTTTCATCTGTCAGAATGGCATTACACCCATTGACAAGGTTGCATGCTAGTTTTAACAAATCATATGTGTCAAACCAAAAAGGATTTAGATGTATATGGCTCTTACCGGGTCAGGGCTGGCTCCAGGCACCAGCTTGTCAAGCAGGTGCTTGGGGCGGCCACACCGGAGAGTGGCGGCATGTCCAGCTATTCGGCGGTAATTCGGCGGACGGTCCCTCACTCCGGCTCGGAGTGTAGGACATCTGGCCGAATTGCTGCCACAGATCGCGATCGCGGCTTTTTTTTTTGGGGGGGGCTGCTTGGGGCGGCCCAAACCCTGGAGCCGGCCCTGAGTGAACATCATGGTTTCCGACAACATTGTTCTATTGGAACCACCCTGCCAGGGCTTCCCCAGCAATTGGTTGTTTCTGCAATCCTTCTGCTGGAAGTCAGGCTCCCCAGGATGGAAGGGGCCACTCTGTTAAGTTAATGCAGCCTCAAGTTAAAAGTGATGCCAACATCCCTAGTGGCTCCAAGAATTATCAATGTGAACAGTTTGCTTACTGACTTGTGTGCTGAAAATTATTCTTTCATATCGTTTGGCAAATATTCAGGCATAATTTACAGAATAGTTATGAAATCATATTAATTAGGGCCAGTTTGTGATTGGTTCAGCAGCAGGAAAAAGAGGTCTAATTTTTCGGACAATTTATTTGCAATGAATAATTCAAAGAGTCAATTACCATCAGCTAAAGCTTTAATCCTGTATATTTTTACTAATCAACCTTTACAAATCAGTTCTAACAATTCAAGATATTGGGAATCAAGATACAGTAACCCTTTTAATTAGAGAATCAAAAGCCTTTACATAGTTAATTTTTTGTTGATGGTCTCTTTCTCATGAAAGCTTGGGTCATAAAACTGCTGAGGTTTCATTATTTCACAACCTTCCATAATGTGAGCCTTTCATTATAAGGGTATATTTTAAACTGCAGATAAGCTATGTGAAGTTACATGACAACAAAAAAAACCTGATCCCTTGATAATGCCCTTGGTCTCAACATTTATCTTAGAGATCTCTTGGCAAAAGAACCAGAAGCTCTTTGACATGGGCAGCAGGTAAACCCCCCCTTTGGGGAGGCTAACACGCTGGCCCTGCCCCTTAGTCCCACAGTGCCCCCCCTGTGGCTGGAGCCCCGAGCATCCCCCGCCACTGGAGGAGCCCCGGACCGCCCGCCCCATCTGCCCTGAGCCACCGGCTGGTCCGCCCCAGCCATGCCAGCCAGCCAGCCTGCCCAAGCCCAGTGGCCAAGCCACTGGCCCCAGCGCCAGGCCGAGCTGCTGGCCAGACCCCTGGACTGGCCCAAGCACTGCCCTGTGCCAGCCTGAACACTGTCCCAGGCTGCGGTCTGAGCCACCCCAGGTGGCTCTAGCCCCTGGCTGCTGGCTGGAGCTGAGCCCCTGCCAGCTTCAGGGGAGAGAGGGAGGGAGGCGGGGCCTCGGAGCAGAACATGGGCGGGGCCACAACCTGGGTTAGGGGAGGCTTAGCCTGCCCTGGCCTTTGATACCCGCCGCCCATGCTCTGTGACATACGAGGCTTTGGTTCACAGTGACAAGAGGAAGTTCACATGGCATCTTACTGTCTAGCCAACTACTCTCATCCTTCAGATTCTTTTAATTGGTATCTTTTCAGAAGACAATGGGATTTTAACAAATTAACAGGCATGAGGTCCAGCTTGGAAGAAGGGAGCAAAGAATTACAACAGATTCTAAGATACCTGTCAGAAGCACCAGCTGTGTGTCACTTGGAGAAAGTACACTGTTTCCTCTCTACATTTGAATAATTAGAACACAGCAGAAAGAAAGAGGCAAAACTATGAGCCAAGGGAGGACACAGAAGGGATGTGTCTGTGAGGTGTGGAGAGAAGGAGAGCCAGAGCATCAGCAGATATACTCCAGAGAAAAGCCAAGGCATCAGATTTAAAGATGAGCTCTTTAAGGACTTCCTTGAATCAGAAGAGAATTTGGAGCAGCATTAGGAATATCAAGCAGGAGATCTACCCCCAAGCATGGGGTTTAGGGACAAATGAAGAGGGTGAGCTTGAGAGAAAACATACCAGGACCCATGTCAGCTGTCCAATGACAGATTCCAGACAGCAGAGTGTCCCTTCTGCCTTAGCTGTTCATTGCCTCGGTGGAAATGATGTCCATTGGGAAAGCAAGTTACCAAAAGGCAGAGGCCACTGAGAAATTCCTCTTGATATTCCAGAGGATGGCTCAGGCAAGAGAGTGTCCAAGGAACAGAGTTTACCTAGAAGTTTTCATTCTCATTGGAGAAGCACTTGTAAGAGTAAAGGTTCTGCCTCCCTTTTCCCACTTCTGTTCTTCTTTTCCCGTTCCAAACGGAGAGAGTTGAGGTTGGACAAAGGCTATATTACCGTGACACATCTTTCCCTCCCGTCACCTCCCAGCAATTCTTCTTTTCCTTGTTCCCTATTTCAAATTAGTAAGGAAAAAAATTCTAGTTTAGAATAATTTATTTGCTGCTGCTTTTTTTTACCCTTCCTTACTAAGAAAGCAGAGTCAGAGAATCTGACCCTCACTAAAACTAGAACTGTTTATCTACACCAGGAACATTTATTTAGGGAAGGGATACAAAATGGAGGACAGGGTTTTGATAGAATAAAGTCCTCTCACAGGCAAGGTGAGGCTAGCTAGAAGAAGCTCTCTAAAGGCAGTTCCTGTTTCCTCCCCTTCTCTTATGTAGTAGTTGCCCTTAGAAGTGGCAGCTGTGTTAGCTCTTCCTCATTTCCAGCTGTTTTAATAGGTGCCTTTGTTCTTCTTTGCAAAGTTTGGATGCCTGTAGAAGCAACTGGAAATAAGGAGGAACATAAGAATGACCATACTGGGTCAGATCAAAGGTCCATCTAGCCCAGTATCCTGTCTTCTGACAGTGGCCAATGCCAGGTGCCCTAGAGGGAATGAACAGAATAGGTAATCATCAAGTGATTCATCCCCTGTTGCCCATTTCCAGCTTCTGGCAAACAGAGGCTAGGGACACCATCCCTGCCCATCCTGGCTAATAGCCATCAATGGACCTATCCTCCATGAATTTATCTAGTTCTTTTTTGAACCCTGTTATAGTCTTGGTCTTCACAACATCCTCTGGCAAGGAGTTCCACAGGTTGACTGTGCATTGTGTGAAAAAATACTTCCTTTTGTTTGTTTTAAACCTGCTGCCTATTAATGTCATTTGGTGGCCCCTAGTTCTTGCATTATGAGAAGGAGTAAATAACACTTCCGTCCAGAGAAAATCTAACATGATACTAAAAGGCAGTGGCCACTAAGAAATTCCTCTTCATATTCCAAAGGATATTCCAGAAGAAGAAACAGTACCATGAGACCTTCCAGTTTTCTAAGAATTATGGACCACAGTTTTTTACCCTCAGGTTTAACTAATACAGTTTTTGTAAATCTACCAAGGTTATAACCCCTTTCCTAGTTATTATAATGATAAACATTCTGATGCAGTATAAATAGTTTGATCAGAATAGTCTTTCAAGCCTCACAAACTCACACCAGCACTTAAAAGTTGCTTTTAGTTATCAAAACCAAAAATGTAGCGTACAAAGTACTTTTGAAGTCAAAACTTCAAAGAAGCTGAAAAGTCTCTGCCTATATTTCTAGCTGATAGCCACACCACCTTTTCCTGTGATCTCATCAGTGCTCACAAGTTCTGCAAGGTGGGGCAGATGGGATACCCCAGTTATAAAACACATGTGGTGACTCATGAGCGGATACTCTTCCTTCTGAGTCATTGATGAATCAATGCAAGGAGGCACTTCACTGTTAGAGTGTGGTTCTGGCTCTTGAAACTGAAAATAAAATTTAACCATTTGTAGACAATAATATCCTATTGCACTTATTTGTAAGAGTGGTGAGAGGGAGAACCTAAGGGTTAGAGCAGATTGAAAAAATTCAAAATTCTTCATTAATAGGGACAAATTTGTTTTTCTACTAGCTCTACTCGGCATCCTACCTTACTGAGATCCCTCCCTGTGGTTTTCAATTGAATATAAAATGCTTCAGTTCTGATCTTAAATTATTAGGTTGTTAAATACTACTAAACAGGTGATACCTTCTGCAAGGCTTAATTCCAATGAGGTGTGAAATAAGTTCTCTGTACCTATAATGTGTGGTTCTTTACCATGGAAGCTTTGTCAGTAATATATGGTAAGCTTGATTTGCAATTTTCTGGCAAACTTCAGCAGGAAAGGAGCTGACAATGGGGAATACAGTGTAGTTATCTGTGATACTGATGATCTCATCTGATGTTGAAGAAATGAAATTGAGCACCAAAGTGCAACAATTGCTATTAAGCAGTAACTATGGTAACTAAAGGTGAAAGTAGAGTAGAAGCATCATCTTAGGTGATATGGGCCCAGATCCACAAAGGTACTTAGGTACTATGTCTCAAGTTTAGGCACCTAAATCCCAGTTTTGGCTTCACTGTGATCCACAAAACTCCTGCCGTACCTGGCAGGTGTCTAAACTCACTTGGCAGCTAAGTTTTAAGAGTAAAAGTTCCCTAGATACCTATCTTCCCTTCCTGCCTCTGAGCATGTGCATTGCTGCCTTCCTGTAAGGCGTCTGGCCACCTAAATAAATAAAATTAATGGAGATAGCCTATCTCCCAGAACTGGAAGGGACCTTGAAAGGTTATCAAGTCCAGCCCCCTGCCTTCAGTAGCAGGACCAAGTACTGATTTTGCGCCAGATCCTAAGTGGTCCCCTCAAGGATTGAACTCACAACCCTAGGTTTAACAGGCCAATGCTTAAACCACTGAGCTATCCCTCCACCTAACTTCTCTCTAAGCCCCAGAATGATTCATGAACCAGAGGAAGATAAGCTTTCAGCCTCCTAAATAGCATGGAGGGACTAATCTCATAGGCCACCTATTGAATCAGGTCCCATTTGAAATCTAGGGTGTGTGCCTGCCACCCACTTTATAACTTTCAGCCCAGTGGTTAGAGAAGTCACCTGCGATATGGGAGGCCCAGAATTATTCCCCTCTCAGGTAGAATTTAAACAGGGGCCTCTCACCTTTCAAAGCAGCGCTTTAACCACTGAGCCGTGGGATATTCTGATGTAGGGAGCCTTCACTCTCTCCTGTTGCACAGGTGCTGACTTTCCCCCTCCCCCACAGTGGGTGCCCTGCTCTGCCTCTTCCCCTGAGGTCCCACCCTCACTCTGCCTCTTCCTGCCCCCACTTCATCCTCTCCCCCCAAGGCACCCCTGCGTGCCCGCTGCTTGCTCCTCTCAGCCTCCCCCAGGCGCCTCCCACCAGCCCCCTCTGCTCCGCTGGCTGCCCCGGGGTGCCGAACAGCTGATCGGTGCGCAGCCCCCTCCCCGGCCTGGAAATACTGTGGCTGGTGGGTGCTGAGCACCCTCTATTGTTTTTCCATGGGTGCTTGAGCCATGGAGCCCCCATGGAGTTGGCACCTATGTCCTGTTAAAACATTTCCACTGTGTATAAATAATTAAAGAGTAATTGGAGCAACAGGACTGGACCCTGGGTCTCCCACCTCAGTGCCCTAACCACTGGGCTAGAGAGCCATTCACTTTCTCTGGCCCAACAACTATTTAAGTATGTATCCACAATGGAGCAGTCACTGGGGAAGGGGGAGCCAAGGCACCTAACTCAAGCTTTGTGGATCACAGAGAAGTTTCTGTGATTTTTCTAGGTGCCTAACAGTTAGGCACTGTGATGCTCAGTGTTGCAACCCCTAAGTCCATTCAGGGATCCCACCCATTGCAAGTGAAAGTGAACGTAAAGTACTGCTAATGCTTCCATATTTACATGATCTGAAAACCATGGGAGCAGAGATATTAGAGCGAGTTGCTTATTGGATGCTGAAATAATTGGTTTACTTAAAACTTTGACTGTATATCATCCAAACTACAAAGCTACATTTCCCTTTCTTTATTCAGAAAAATGAAATAAATGGTACCTTTTTGAATGTCAAAATAAAAGTATAAATTTAATGGATGTGCAAATGTATGCTAATTAGCATCTAAAGAGATCAACTACTTTTTTTTGTAGTTACCTAGATGACAGTACATAAATAAACTGAAAACTTGTAGATTTATCTTCAATCTCTTGTCCTAGTAACCTGGAGTTTAAATAAATGAATTCCAGGAATCCCCAAGTCCCATATACATAAGTACCTTTAAGTGGGGTGTTAGCATATGCTATTTGTCTTTTACTTAGATAGGGCCTTTTTACTAGTGTAAAGACTTTTAAATATGTTTGTCTGTGTTTGGGGAACACTTGTTAGTTATTCATTCTTACCTATTCTTTAACCACAGGAAATAATGGCTTTCTGCACTAGAATTGGCTCAATTAAATGATTCATCAGGCTTGATACTTAAGATCCTAAAGATAAAATGGAGCAAATCATGCGATCTACTCTAAGGCTAGGTCTACACTGGGGGGAGAGGGGTCAACCTAAGATACGTAACTTCAGCTACATGAATAGCGTAGCTGAAGTTGCGTATTTTAGGTCGACTTACCTGGCTGTGAGGATGGCGGCGAGTCGACGGCAGCTGCGCCGCCGTCGACTCTGCTTCCGCCTCTTGCCGCGGTGGATTTCCAGAGTCGACGGCAGAGCCATCGGGGATCGATTTTATTACGTCTTCACTAGACGCGATAAGTCGATCCCCAATAGATCGATTGCTACCCGCCGATCCGGCGGGTAGTGAAGACGTGCCCTGAGTGTTTAAAGCTGCTGTACAGCCATATAATTTCAAGTTGTAGTCTTATCAGAGCTCACTAAGCAAGCAGGTTATGCCATAGGAAACCTAGAAAAAAACCAAAATGCTGTAAGAAGTAGTGCTGCTTATTCAGTAGGGGGTGCTCATCTCTGAGTTACTGACCAAAAATCCAGTATGGTGTTAGAGGACATTACATTGTTACAATTTATCTGAGACAAACCTCATTCTTTTAAAAAAGTGCCATAGGATTTTTCAATGACTACAAGTGGTCAGGAACTTAGTTTTATGCAAACAATAGTAGCTCCAATAGCATTATGCCCCTTAAGTCTATGCAGACTTGGTCACAAAAGAGCCAGCAATTAATCAAGCACAACTACGGCACCTAAGGCTTTAATGTTTAGTGTTAGGGTTGAGTTAATTAGTGCTGTGTGTTTATAGTGTAAATATTGCATGACATAAAAGTTGGAATTTCTCTTATGAGGGAAATGCTGAAATTTTGAAAAATTCTAACAAATTTGAATTGTAACAAAATGGTGAAATTTCCAGTGGAACAAACATTCAAAAGAAAATTGGATTCAGAACCATTAAAATCATTGTTGACTTTATAGTACATTAAAATATTAAATATATGTTACATAATATAATAAAACAAAAATAATATTGTAATATAATATAAAAGAAACAAAATGCTAGTCAAAATGAAATGTTTTGATCTAATCAAAATGTTTCAATATTATCAAAACATTGAAAATTTTTCCTATAGAGAATTTCAATGAATCAACATGTTCCTGGGAAACATTTCAATTTCAACAAAGCTGCATTTTCTGACAGAAAACTGTTCCCTTGAACATTTTTTGACCAACTCTGTACAACAAATATGATAAGTATTGCAGGACTGGGTGTGTTGTTTTTTAGTTGTACAATCATTCTTCTTGAAAAGATCACTGGATGAAATCATTTCAGCTTGCATAGCAGTTTGTCTTTTTATTCCATACACTGGAATTGCAGATATGCAGTTAAATGCATTTCATTTGCAGGATAGGATTAACTCATTAAATATTTTCCCAACATGTTCAGCATTTTAGGTATATACTGTATTGTCAGCCCCCACCCACTAACAGTGTGGATTTCATCAAGGAAGTGGGTGTGGGGCGGGGACTGGCTGAAAATTCCAGAGGTGAAATAATTAGTGGGTGGCACTCTGGAATTCAGACAGGTCTCTATTATTTGCTTTGAACTTTTCTTCGCCTGTAGGATCTTATGTTTGTGAGTATGCTTGGATATCTGACGTGCTATCAAATACATTGATTGATTAATCAAACTTTTCCATAGTAATTCAGGCTATAATTAAGGCTGAGTTCCATATTGGGGTATATAAGAATTGGGTAGTATCCCTTTTAATAGTTTGTAAGCCCTCCAGTGGTCCTCACTCTATTCCAGTAGCCAACAGAACCCTGCCACAGTGGTAGTGTATATGTAGTTAGGCTTTTCCTTGTATATATAGATGGTATCTGGACCCCACTGAGCCTATGTGGTGCTTTCATATTACACACATTGTGTAAAGATCAAAATACAGAACACATAGCACATCCCAGCTCATGTTTTTAACATTGCTCACCTCTATCCAGAACTGCATAGAGTCATGCATCCTGTGTGGTACTCAGGTCTGCAGCCCCCTGGCATGCCTGCTCGTATCTCAGGGGGATTCCCAGGTTTCTAACTGAGCCGCAGGCATTTGCTTCTCCAGGCTGCCAAGGACTGCTGTGGCATCTGCTGAGTGGGCATCTAGGCCACCTCTCTGCTTTCCTTTGTGCTGCATCCCAAACAGTAGGAGGCAATGGCAGTGGGGAGTGATGAATACAAGGGAAAGGGGCCTGATACTGGTTTTAGGCTCCTTCATTCCCCTCAGAATCTAAGAGCACAAGATAGCAGCCTCCATCAAAAGTTCTGAACTAGCACAAACTGACCTGTTTGAGGCTGAAGAACTGACAAGAGTCAGAATAATTATTTGGTTTTCTATTATATTTCTATTGTATAAGTCTCCACACCACAGCCAGCACTTTTGTGTGTGCCTCCAAATCAGTTTTTTGCTGCTCCCACCCTGCCAGCTATAAATAGCTCCTGTCGACCACGGTCACACCATTATGTGCAGGGAAGTGTTTGTGATAATTTCAGACATACATCTGAATCCTGACTCTTTAGAGCTCTGGCCCTTCCTACTTCTCCTCTCTGGTCCCTCATGCATATAGCTGCCACCATGAGATAGGTACTTCCCATCTAAAGTCCACAATTGTTCATATTATGGTGTGGGAAAGCTGAATCTATACACTGCTAGAGTGAACATCACTAGATAAACATTGTTTAATCCATCAAGCTCACATATAGTTTATAGACAGCAGAGCATGGCAACAAAACTACCTCTTGTTGCTAGTAAGAGACCTATAATTATTCAGCATTCAAGAAATCAATGAAGGTTCAACGAAGATGAAGTACAGCATAAAAGTATGTAAATTGAAAATGTCATCTGTCATGTCTGATTTAAGGGTCCAACTGCCACGTTAGGACATATAGTACTGGTTAACTGAGCCATGAGTTGCCACTGTGATAGAAGTAGAAAATCTTCACTATTGAGTTCCTCACCTTTAACCCATCAGACTCCAGGTAAATTACAATGAGCATGAGATACCATTAAAAATCAAGTTTCTGAATGTCTGGTGAGAGTGGAAAACCTGGGCTAGATCACCCTCCACTTCCCTGTGCTTCTATAAGTAGAGGGGACAGAGATGCAGCAGATCTCTTCAGATATGGAAAGAGGGAGAGTCTGCACTCTACAACATTAGCTCTTCCCCCACCTCCAATCTCTAGTCCCTGTGTGTTATTTGGGGGCAGTGTAAAGGGTTGGAAGGGATGATGCCAGGGACCAGGGGCTGTTTGCTGTATTGCTGTTTCCTGTGGAAGCCCCACCGTTAACTCCTGATGGTCTTCTTTGTGGCTTCTACTGCATGGCCATGAGGAATTCATCCTGAAGAAGCCATAGCACAGCAGACACCTCTGCATTTGTGCCATTGAGGCTTCCTTTCAACATGGATCCCTTTTAATAGTTTGTAAGCCCTCCAGTGGTCCTCACTCTATTCCAGAAGCCAAAAGAAACCTACGATAGTGGCAGTGTATATGTAGTTAGGCTTTTCCTTGTATATATAGATGTTATCTGGATCCCACTGAGCCTATGTGATTGGGAGACCATGCCTCTTCCATCACCCCTCCTGCCTGAAGGAATGCTTGTCTGGAAACTCTACAAAGTAGACCCTCATGGAATGTCCTGTCAGTTTCTCCATGGGAGGGGATGGCAGAGGAGGAGACCTATAGCTTTATCTCTTCATAAAAACATGACATGAAGCTATGATTTTAGTATAGTACCAATTAAAAGGATCTTCAAGTGTCATATCAGGAATAATGTATCACCAGTTTTACTAACAAGGTAGTAATTTCAATCAAGGTGTTTTGGTGACAGGATAAACCTGGCAAGTAAAAGCTAATGGTTGTTATCAGACTCCGATCTGGAATTACAGCCTTTACTTACACTATGGTATATTTTAAATATAAAACACCCACTGTGCTAAAATCTACTCCTTCACTTTGTAGGCTAAGGGCCAGATATATAAAGGTATTTAGGTGTTTAAAAATCTGGCCCTAAATCCTCACTTTATAGCAAACACTTTGATCAATGGCAGTAGTGTCATGTGACTGCACATGTATCTAAACCAAGAATATAACAGCAGGGCAGTGTCTCTCATTACAGGCCCACACAAGCTCTGTGAGGTCCTTTTTACTGCTCCTTTCACCAGGAACAGTGTACTTCCTAAATCTGCTGCCTGCTAGATCTTGCTGTGGATAGCAACATGTATTTTTGCTGGATTGTGGACACCCCACATAACTTTTCCTCTTTGGATGTCATGTATCCCTCATCACGTTAGCTGAGCATACTGCCAAGGCACACATGTGCCGATGTAGGATGTTCTGTAATCCATCCACATTACACAGGTTCCAAGTTAGTTTGTGGTTTTCTTATGTTGTTTTCAATTTTGAGTAGCTGCACCTCCAAGACCAGGATTTATCCCTAAGTCTTCTGACCTCCTTTCAGCTTTCTTGTGCTTTTCCATTCTGTCTTTTTAGTCCCAGACATTTAGCCCCTATCTGGATAATATCATATTTCAGACTATTTACATTTTTAAAAAGTACACAATAAGATTTGAATTACATTTGTAATAGTATGTACCTTTCTGGTGTCATTTTTTTTCTGAGAGCAATGCTGAATAATATGAATATAAATACGTGGCTTTATAAGGAGTGATGTATTCCTCCACCCCCGCTGCCCAGCTGAACAAAACAAAGCTCTCATTCCAAATAGAGATTCTGACCACATGTCACAAGAGATAAGCATGAGTGGTTTGTTCATGTCACCAGTAATAGCCTGCTTATGATTATTTGAGAAGTGCATTCTTTAATGTTTCTATGTATATATATTTCAACATCCCCCTTTCTGTTTCCCGAGCTCTTCTCCGAGCCCTAAGCCAGTTTCACCTTCTTGGGTCTTTTCTTATCTTCCTACACAAATTCCCCCTCCATGTTACTACCCAAAACCTCTCAGGGATGGCATGAATTTTAATACCATTTATATTCTTAAAGACATATTATTTACATTCCTAAAGATACCATAGAGGTAGGCTCTGTGAAGAACCATTAGACAGATAAACATTTTCTAATTCACTGATGTCTCTTTAATATGATAAGATCAGCTGTTGAACAAGATGGGTTATTTTTTAAATAAGCTTATTGGTTTATTTCTCTCTTAGCTGTCTTTGTGCCTTTTCCCACATGCCCTCTCTATTCCTGTCTGCCAAGCCATTACCTTCTCTTAATTCAAATCCCCCCTAAAGACTCTTTCCCACAAGAAATTAGTCCATAACATTTATAATGGGCAATATTGTGCCCCAATATACCTGTGCTTGGGGGTGGGGGTCAAGTGGATCTTCCATGAAGCCACGGGACTCAGCCCTCTCCACAGCACTATTTCCCCTATACACTCTGAGTTCTCTATACACTGTCTAGGTGTGTTTTGGTGAGTGGGTAGAGACTTGATGCGAGCACATGGTATTTTGCATCTTGTACAGCACGAAGCAAACTATCTGCACTTAACAATATTACACATCTCCAAGTTAACAATTCTATTAATATATATATATATTACAGAAAACCAAACACTTTATGTGCCATTAATTTCACACTTGAACTAATGTTTACAAGTCCATAAAACCCTGAGATGTGTATAGACTTTTATGTAATTGTAAGAGTTATAAATAATTGTACATACAGAACATACATAAAGAACAGTTATATACTATAGTATTGTACCTGTACCTTTACAGCTATACACACCTTTAACCCATATTTCAAGCAAACAATTCAAGAGAACATTTTTTTGCACTTGAGCTGGTTGAAATGTTGGGTTTTTCTTTCTGTAAAAAAAATATCATTTCATACGAATGTTTTCACTTTTTAACAAAAAATTTCAAAACAAGATTTTTCAAAACAAAAATTTTAATTTTGCTTAAAAGTTTCCTTTAAGAATTTTATTTTCCCCCTTCTCTCACTTATTTATTCCCCCCCCCTTTTTTCCCCCTTCATGTGAAATAAAGGAGCAAAGTAAATAGTGAAAGAAAGTCTGCGTGTGTGTGGGGGGGGGGAGGGGACTTTTAAAAACTTTTCTAGCAGAAAGTAATTTAAAAGTGAGTTTTTTTCTCCATTAGTATCACTCACTTTACTTTATTCTAACTTTTTTTTTAGGGGAAAAAAATAAACAATGCAAGAAGATGTTTTTTCCTCACTTTGTCTTCATTTAGACGTCCCTCCCTTTTTTCCAATGAAAAATTTCATCAAAAAAGTTTCAACCAGCCCAATTTTGAAGCTTGTATAAAAATCTCTGTCCCAAATGTTTAGTGCACCTTGTAACATAGATTAGTTTAAATAAAGTAGTTCATTCCACAGCTATAGCATGGTAAAGCTATAAAAGCACCAAACTCAGTAATTTCTCCACAGATGAAGAATACATTACTATACAAATCAGCATGGCACTTGTAGTTAAAAATGATTTCCTAACAAATGAAAACTTAATGGAAATGCTAGAAAAAAAAATCATAAAATATTGGTAAGGCTTTTCACACACACACACACACACACACACACACACACACACACACACACACACACACACACACACACACTCTCCATTGTCTGCTTAGAAAGAAACAATAAGCTAAAAATGCAAGCCTCTGAACCATTATACATTTTCAACCATGTTATTCTCAGTGCTTTGCAAAGCACAGTGAATTGCATGACTAAATCATTCATGACTCTTGGTGCATTTAAAATCTAGAGATTCAGACTAAGGGTTTGAGTTGGTGATCATTGGCTTAATCACAAAATGATTTTCTACTTCATTGAGCTTTGTGAAAGTAGAAGCTTTATGGTGTGAATCTGCATTTCCATTATGAATACAGTATTGAACCCTGTGATTATATAAAATATGATATGAATATTCAGAAACTGTTTCCTTTTCCATTATTAACATACACATTTCAAGATAAAGTTAATTCACAATCTACCTAATAAAACTCCTGTTTCAGCAGAATTGGCTTTTTTGTGTTGCAGGGGCAATTCATACGAGGAGCACAATTTGTGTGATGGTATCAAATTTAACATGAATCTGCTGCTGCTTGCTGGGTTTTATGGGGGACAGAAGGTAATGGAACTTTGAGGAATGGAGAGATTCAATATGGAATCTCCCAAGATAACCTTTGAAATCTGAAAGCAAGCTCTGTGATTCAGATAACTAGCTTTGTACTCTACATACATCTGGGCAGACAGTCCTCATTTGTTGCATTTACTCTGACCTGCTGAATATATAATATAGGAAATTACCTGCCAAAAATTATACTTTCTAGACTTTTAAAAAATATAAAATTTAGCTGGATCTTAGCAACCTGCTAAATTCTCCAGAAAGTTTTATTAATATATTATCAGTATTTTTTTTAAATCTATAAATGCAGATTTTACACCCTCAGTTTTAAGCATGTCTGGTTGTGTTAGCAAATTTGATTTAATAAAATGTAGAAAGGAATGGCAGCAAATAACCCACATAACACATAAACATTTCTCTAAATTATGCATTCATTTCACATTACACTACATAGTGGTTTTACTTGCATGTTTAATGAACATTTCAATACGTGACAGAGAACACTGAAGAATAAAACACCAACATTTTCACACACTACTCTTTAACATTATAAATATATGTATGCTACATGTATAGAGGAACAGTTCTAACGATACAGCTGGATATCCAGAATGACTACTGCACAAACATCCTTCTCCTGCCCATTATATAATTATTCTATACAGTGCTCAAAGTATAGCCCTGGGGGATGTTGATTTGGTGGAGTACATTAGCATAGATGAGTTGACTTGAAGCACAATGGTACCAGAATGGTTTTTCAGGTTAGTAATGGGTGGAAATATAGTTAATTATTTAGCTCTGTCCCATTAGTGAGCAGCACCTGATAGATTTGTGAAAGCATAAAACAATCTGAGCATACAATCAGTATATTAGACTTTTGTGACCCTAAGAGTTCTTCAAAGCTAAAGGGCTCACTATACTGTAACTCATATCAGACCTGACGTGGTCACTACACTCAATACAATGTTGTTATCATATGTATCTAAGAGGTGTTATGTAAAGTATCATTTCGTAAACTGGTAGAGACTGGTCCCAAAAATCACTGCATGGTGTATGTAAGGGTTGTGTATAACGAATTTTGGATGTGAGCTGGAAATGTGTTTTCAGGCTGTGAATAAATGAAGTCTACCCTAGACAAAGGAATGAAGATGTTTGCTTACAGGCAGGGGACAATGAAAGGACATTTACATATAAGGTAAACAAAACAATTAAGCTAATAAGTGGTAGAGAAATCAAATTACAGAGCACACGAGGGTTCCGACTCTGCATCCTCTGACCCACCCAGGAAGTCTTCCTGGCTCTTGAGATGAAGACAATGGACTTTGGAAAAATCTAAGGGGGAGCAAAAAGACATTCTAGTTATCCATCACTTAGGGAACAAAGGGGACAGGACCCTCTGATTCTGTGAAGGTTGGATCCCCTGACCTAGAGGGCTAGAGATGCTGGTAACTTGATGTAAGTGAGCAAACAGCATCAGCAAAGATTGTAACTTGCTAAAATTAATTTTTAGTCTCTAGGAAGCATGTTTTGTTTTGTTTGTTTGTTTGTAACCATACCTGTGTCTTTTACTTTTGCTCAGTATCACTTAAATCTCTGTTCTTTGTTAATAAGCTCTTTCTTAATTTTAGTATAAACCATATCAGTGCTGTTATATTGAAGTATAGAGTGTGTCCTCAGCTAACCTAGTGGGCTGGTGTATACACAGCTTTTTGGAGGCACCATACATAATAATTTCTGTGAGTGTCCAGTGAGAGGGACTGTACACTGCAGAGAGACGTCTCTGAGGAACTTGGGAACTGGGGTTCACTGATTGTTACCTGCAAGGCAAGGTAACAACTGGCAGAGTCTCAAGGAGTTTGCTGGGGAGGTGGACAGACTAGTATGGCAGGGAGCTGACACACACTATTCTCCCACAACACTCAGTCTTACAGAGGTACAGTGGCTCACAGCTCTGGGTGCCAGAGGGTCGCAGCTTTGGGACCTCAGTTATGCCAGAGTTATGTAAATTAAGCTAAATTCTATATTTAAAGCTAATTACCTGGTACTTAGGATTGTATGTGCTGAGACACCCTAACCAGAAATTGGGCTGCTCAGGGAAGGAACGATGAACGTCTGTGCTTAGGAAAGTTTAGAGACTTGGAGTAGCAGATACAAACAGTTTAACAAATTGTATCTTATACACTTAGCATCAACATTTTAAAAAGTATTAAATATAATAAACATTAGAAAGTACTTAGAAAAATATCAGGAAGTCCCCTCTTCCCTCCCAGCAGCAGTCATTTATCTACCTATAGATTACATGGGTTGCCAGGTAATCTAATAATAAAAGGAAAGAGAGAGAGAGAGAAAAATATACACACAATTTTTCATAAGTGTTTTCATTTTTGTTTTTATTCGATTCACTTGCATGTTTTGTTACAGCCCATTATGAATTGTATGATCACTTGGCCCCTGAGGCAAAGCCCACTGAGTTCAATGAGATTTGGATCAGGCTCTTGGACTCAGGCCAGTAGATTCTCATGTGTACACAAAAGGCTAGATTCACCCTGCCTGCAGAGGAGAAACTCACTACCCGGGGAGATCAGGAGGCCTAGCTTTAATTTCCTCCAGCAACTACATAGGATTTCTACTGATAGAAAATGCAGTGGGAATGCACATAGGCACAACCCTGTTCCATTAGGCTTGGTCTACACTTACCCCCCAATTCGAACTAAGGTACGCAACTTCAGCTACGTGAATAACGTAGCTGAAGTTCGAAGTACCTTAGTTCTAACTTACCTCGGTCCACACGCAGCAGGCAGGCTCCCCTGTCGACGCCGCGGTTCCCCCGTCGACGCCGCGGTACTCCTCTTGTCTAGCTGGAGTACCGCAGTCGACAGCGATCACTTCCTGGTTCGACTTATCGCGTCCAGACAAGACGCGATAAGTCGAACCCAGAACTTCGATTCCCAGCCGCCGAACTAGTGGCTGGGTGTAGACATACCCTTACAGTGCTGAACGTTTGGGCATTGATTTAAATAGGAACAGTACCAGCTCCTTAATCCACTCATCCCCAGCCCACCCTGGCCATACCCTGCCCTGTTTAACACTATACACTTTTCAGGCTGTGTTAGCTTCCTGTCAGTCTGTCTGCCCTGACACTGGTAAATAGTTACATTCTAATTAAAACTGTTGTTAAAGTCTTACAATCATGTGCTATCAATACTTCCTTGATCACAGATTATGGGTCCTGTCCAGCCCAAATTCACCACGAGAGCCGCTGCTGATCTGAGCCGTACACATAACTGTTATTTTCAAAGAGTATTTTTCCCTCAGAAGCAGCCATGTAATGGCCCTTTCCAGCCCTTTGCAACCAAATCCCATAGTCCTCTCAGCCCAACTCAGGCTCTGGTTCAAGACTATGCTATCAACCCCTGAGCCGTTCAGCACCTTCTTACTATTGAGCAGATGAGTGGTCTTGCACAGCCAGCTCATCATTCCTCTGGATAGCTGAAGCTGCTATGCAGCAAGCAGACATGGGCTTCTAGAATTGGCACACTCCATAATCTTCTCCTTTCTGAACAAGCCTCATGGTATTTAAAACTCATCACTCCAGTATTTTTTTTCTTTAACCTGGGTTAAAGTTGTTTCTACTTTTGTCTCAAACAGAACTGTGTAAAACCTCAAGTACTTTTCTTCCTCTGTTTTTAATATATCTAGCCAATCAACTTTCTTCCCTGGATAAATTCTGACATGAGGTCTGACATAAGCAATTCAGTAGCTCTATGAAAATTTTCATTTTGATACTGTGAACTCCTTTGTAATTCCTCAAATGCTTCCATGTAATTATACTTTAATAATCCTTTCTTGTTTCATTGATTTCACAATACTTGGATTTTCAGATTCTGCTCCTGAGTAGGGCAGAATGCCCTAAACCCCAGATGCCTTTTGCTATTCCCCCTGAGAACTGTGGGGACCACTGTTAACCTGTGAGGCTGAGGCCCAGTCTCAGGAAATGCTTCAGCTGGCTGAATCACTTGTCAAAGAGGCTCTGTTGCCATCATCCCCTACTGCCAGAGGCAGATTCAAATGGCTGCTTCCATTTTTGAGAAGCTGAAGTGGTACAATATAAGCAGCAACATTATTACCAGAATGAAAAAGTAACTGTCCTCTAGAATATAGTCTGGGTTCATAGCTTCTGTCCAAGTCTGCTAACATTTTATCATGTACTCCTACAGTCCAGTGTTGGGTTTTTTCCCCTCTGTAAAATGATAGTAAGCTCTTCCAGACAAGCACGTCCACTTCGTTTGTATATTACCTGTCAACTGAAAAGTTTCTTTACTCCAATAATTATGTGGTCCTTGTATTAAGGTACTTTATAATCTAAGTAAGTGAATACATACATCAGACTCAGCATTCATCATTTAATATACACATGCCCTGAGTGTGCTGAGACACAAGGGCCAGATTTATCCTGTATGTAATAACAGTGAAGTCATTGGATAACAATCCGGGATGAATTTGGCCCAATGTGTAGAAGAGTGGAAACCAGTGATTCAGAATAACCTGCATTTGAAAAAAAAACAACAAACCCAGATCTTCTCATCTTTTTAATTATATAGTGTCTACCAACATTTTAAACAAATAAAACCTTTTCTTTCATGCTCATCATTACTCGGACCATGCTGTGGAGCCTCATAAATTTCAAAGGCTTTCAGAGTCTTTTCACTGCTTGCAGAGACTTGAATGGCCACAGCAATGGTCCTTTGAAGACAAAATGCCAGCAGTAGAAAAGCTAGGCAGCTCGGGGCCTGGCTCATACAATCTTAACAGTGTTAAAAAGCAGCGGAGGTCACCAAAAGGGGAAGATGCAGGCCACCCGCAAGCAGCTAATATGGGATCAAGTTCCAACAGCCCCAAAAGTCCTGGGGTTGCAGTAGAGGATAACAAGAAAGTGCCAAACAAGGAAGAAAATTGAAAACACTGGGCTGTCATAATGAGCTGACTGGGGAGGGGATATCGTTATTCAGAGAGCTAGACACTTATGATATCTAAAGCTTGCTTCTTATAATCCACTTTTATAGTGTCTGTCATCTGTAGATCTCAAAGTGCTTTAGAAACGAGTGTAAACATCATTATCCTAATTTTATAGATGGGAAAATTGAGGCACAGAGAAATTAGAGGTGACTTTTTCAGAAGTGGCCACTAATTTTGTTTGCCAAACTGGAGATTCCTATAGCTTGATTTTAAGAGGGGTTGGGCATCTGCAGCTGCCATTTACCATTTGTTGCAAATATGGGACTCAGTGGCTCACCCAATTTCACACAATGAGTCAGTAGTAGAGTGAGGAACAAAAGCCAGGTCTCCTGACTCTTAGTCTGGGGTCCTATCCACTGGACCACACTGACCCAAGTGGAATCCATCGGGTGGACACCAATCAGATGTTAGCTTTTGTTCAAGCCATTTTATTAAAATAAAAATTAACATATGCTACATGAAAAACTGAGGGTATGTCTACAAGTGCTTTGTAAACCCATGTGTGTGGGACCTGGGCTTCTGGATTTGGTGTTTCCAAGCTGACCCTTGAGCATCCACACTCCACTGTAAACCTGGTCTTAGAGTTTCTGGACCCAAGTCTCACAGCTGTCGGGATGTGTCCTACTGCACTACACAACCCTTCTGACTCAGGTCTGTGGCTTGAGCTGCATCCCCACTCCAAAATGACAGGGCTTAGATCTAAGTCACAGTGGGACTCAGGCTCTACCCTCTGACTCACCCCCTTAGCAGGGGCTTAGGACCTGAGTGCTTTCTGACACAAGTCAGACTGATTTGCATGTGGACAGAAGGGAGGCTTGGGCTCACACCAGAGTCAGGGCCCAGGTTTAGGGCAGTGCCGACATACGCTTACATGCTGAATACATTTGATGTGTCTAAGCCCATGCCTTTTAGCTTGTCTGCCTCAGAATAACCCCCAAATAATTCAAAAGCAACAATACTATCAATTAGCAGATAACGGACAACGGGAATATTGCTTAGACCCAAAGCATGACACTGCTGAGTTATAGCTTCATTCCATTTTTAGAAGATTATGGATCTCAGACATTGACAAGGTTGCCATTTTGGCAGCTGAGCCAGTTCTCTGCACTTTGGGCTAGAACTGTGTAATCCATGTTGGCAAATCGCATTGTGGGACTCCATGGGACTGCTTGTGTAAGTGGTACTACAGTATAAGTGTCACAAGCCAACCCTCAATGGGTTTGGCTCAACTCCGTAAGCAGTTGATCTGATCAACAAGGAAATTATATTTAATTTTTTAAAATGGAAATTAGTGCTCATGAAAGGTGCTAAGTTAACATTCTAGAAGATGAAGTACTCTCCCCTCATAATAAGTAAAGCAACAGCAGTGCAAAGGTTCCTGCCCTGACAATGGGTTTTCTTAACTCTGTTCTGTGGCCACCTCCTCTAGAGAGGAGATGGTATGATAGGTCTGTATGCATATTGTACATGATCAGCCTGGAACTGAAGGCTCACCCAAAGAAGTGGCTTGTTAACTCACCTGGATAAGAGGGAGGCGAGAGTGGTACTCTTGGGGTACAGGAGTTGAGGGGGGCTGGTCAGCCCTGAGGTAGGAACCTTAGGAACAGCCAAATCTGAGAAGTCTTAGTTGCAATTTTCATTGTCTTCTTGGAATTTTTTTTTTACCATTAAGTTGAAACCCCAGGGAGGGGGTTGTTCTTTGACTCTACACAGCATGTGAATTTGGTTTAGAGCTAGTTGGGAAAACACCAGTTCACACAGTCCTTCACCTGTTTGCTGAAACTGCAAACTGAAGTGCCAGTTAGTGCAAACTGTGCTGGTAGGTTTGTATTGCTGTGACTAACTATCTGCCTAACTAAGACTACCAACTCATTTCATCTATGGCAGGCCATCTAATAGCAGTCAGATGATAAATCATTTTCAGCACCACTGACCTGGACTGCATTCAGACAGCTGACTTGGGGATGGAAGTTTCTATATCTCATTACCTATCCTCTGAACCAGATAGTCTAGAGATAACATGTCAACTGAAAATCAAGCACAGTTTACTCTTGCAGAAATATTGCAAAAGAAAAGCAAACACAAGCTCTGGTTCTCCTTAGAGTATTAGCTACAAGTTGATATTGTGTTCAGCGGGCATGTGATTTTTACCATTAGAGGTAACTTACTCAGCTCCTGTGCATTTGACTTGATGAAAGTCACCATAAAAAATGTGACACTTGTTTATATAACTCCTCACTCCATGGTAACTTTCAAAAAGTTAAGTGCTTCTGTGACCCTACCAGTATGTGTCAATTTGTCCTCTTGGGGTTTTACCTTGATGTAGAGATTTTCATGGGCCAAAATCTGGCCAGTGCAAGGGATGTGGTGTTACCATCTCCAAATAGGCTGGTACATTCCAGTCAGCAGCACATGATCAATAGGACTCTCTCCTTACAGATAAACTACAAAGGCCATTGCCAAATCATGGAGTTCATGCTCAAACATGTGGACCTTACCCAGATCCATAAACCTGTGCCAATATGCTCCTTGCATTTCCTGGCATGTTGTCTATGGGAAGGGTGTACAGGGGGAAAAGGGTGTCTGCAATCAACTTCCCAATAGGTTTCTGGGGCAGCCAGTACTGGGATTGACATTTTCTGCAGTGTAGGAACAGTATGCACATGCGCTGGGCAAGCAGGATTTCACCCCATATGTGGTAGACCAATTAATAACTTCTTGTAAAAATATACAAAAAATTGCGATTGTCTACAGAAGTTCATCTTTAAGCTTATGAAGATGATGCATTTGCACCTTCATGTGATTGTAGCTCCCATTAACATTAATGAACATTTCAGATATAAGAGTATTCTTGAATCTCCAAGTATCAGATCATTGTATTGTTATTCTAAAAGTCTGAGGAAAAAAGCACAGTGGACTGTTTGTGGCAGATTTATTTTCCCTGAAAGATATTAAATCCCAGCGCATCGTGAATATGATCAAAGGGAAAGAATTTTTTTTATTTAAAACACGCAACGGTGGCCCAGTACAAAAATAAGACAATTTTAAAAGACAATTTTTATTTCTTCCCATCATTGCCATTTTCTTATATTTTTCTGTTTTTCACTCTTTGACTGGCTTGCACTATTGGCTGGCAGTAGATGTACATGGGGATATTTTTAAAATAACTGGACACCCAAGGCCTGTGAGGGGGAAAAACACAGTTTAAAAGATTTCATATTGGTATACGCATTCCTTTATCTTTTGATTTGAAGACAAAGGAGCCCTTTCTTGTGGTGTCTATCTGTAAAACACTTCATCAAATTAATAAGGGATCAAGATAAAAATAAAGTTGTATGTAACTGACTTTTTTTGAAATTGAAAATGTTGATGAAAGTTTATATCAAAATTTCAACTGAAAATAGGAAAAAAATATTGCAAAATGTTTTCAACTATTTCTAGTTTATTGACTGCAGCTACTATGGAAATGAGTGCAGAATGGATAGCAATATGGATAGTGAGATAGTTTTAAGAAGCTTTTCAAAAACCAGAAAGATTTTAATGAATGGACTGTACACCTATAAAAATTGTCCTTTTGCATCAGTGTATGTTTTAATAAATTATACAAATGTGTTATATTTATTTAGTTTTTAAAACCTACATTTTTAATCTCAATTTTCAGAATATCAAACACTTTACATGATCTATTTTATTCATGATATTTTCATTATTTTACTTAATTGTAGCAATATCTCTCTTTCACTTGCCTAGAGGTATTTATTTGAAAAGGCACAACCTTGAGAAACATTTGAGCTGCTGAGATGGTGCTGCAAGGTTGTAAAAACTTAGCATATTTTCTAAGTGTGAGATGAATGGAAAAGGATTGATGATATTCAGGCAGGAGCTTCAGAAAACTATATCACATAATACTCAAAAAGTACTATGTCTAATTAATAGAGTAATTCCCTAGAATGCATTGATCCACTCTGCTCAGATCCTGAAACTGGATTTTTTCGAGATCTTGCAATAACAGAGTTTTTCACTTCTAGGTCACCAGTTTAAATCCAAGCTAGATTGGTAATGACGGAATACAGTTACCATCTCTCAGATATTTGGCAGTCTATGCAAAATGAAATGGTGCTTTCGTTCCAGTTCCTAGAAAAGAGCTGTCTATGTTACAAGAGTAGCAACCTCGCGTATCACTAATTGGCACCTTGTTTGTCTCAGCACAGAGGCCAAGGAATGGGAAGGATATCAATACTGAATCTGAGATGGATGTCACCCAACAAGAACGAGGCATATTGGCAGGCAGATGTGGGGAAGCTTGCCTGGTCACTACTGTGCTGTTTTGGAAGTGAGTATATAGAGCACTTCTTTTTCCAAGCACTGCCAATCGCACACCTTTAATACAGACTAGTAGGAAAGCTGTTCTTTGGAGTCAAGGAATATACACATTACAGCAAGCCACTTACTGTAAAGCTCATGTTTAGACAGGACTTTAATGCAGCAGGAGTGCCATAGTACAGTAGCCTCATTAGAGGTACAGTAATTTCTTAGCTGAGGGTAAACACAGCACTTTTTTTACATTAATATATTTTTTAATGGTCATTTACAGAACAGTTCACTTTTCATTTTGCTTGTTTACAGAATGTCTGCTTTACATGGAAGTTTCTGACTCGTGATCTGTTCTTTCTACTCCTACCTATTTGTTTTGATCATTCCTGGCCATCAGGTTTAAGCCCCAAAATATTGCCTTTGAGTGTGTTATTAAATAATCTTTTGATATCTCCAGTCTTCCAAGAATACTATTAAGGCCTACACACTACCATCTTGTTTTCAGTATGCTTTCTAACACCAAGCAGTACCCTAAACCCCTGCAAGACTGTACTAGAAAAGCAGAACCCATAACTGTCTATGGCCTTTCATCCAGTTACATTAAGAGCAAGTAACATTGAGTCAGATGGTCTATACCCAATCATGATTACAATCTGCCAGGTGGGGGCAATATAGGAAGAAGTTAAACACAGATTCGTATCCTTTGCTTATTTGTTGGATAAGCAACTGTAGATTAATTAAAATAACGAGAAATATAATCATTCCAAATATTCTGCAAGTCATGTAGGTTCAGATTAAAATCAAATAAACAGCTTTGCCAGGGGCATACTGAAGAGTATTAAATTAGTTGCAACAGTGGTTTAATCTTCCTACCAATGAACTTTCCCAATCTTGTTTAAAATAAAAATAATTTTGTGCCAGTGGCTAAATTCAAGGGGAAAAGCTGTAGATCATTGATTTCTTCACAAGTACATGCCAAATCATTCAAGAAATTCTCCCTTTCTTTTCAGCTTTAGCTTTGAAGCTCTACCGTGGCGATCCTGTATAACTTTGGCAAAGAATCCTAGAAATTTAGGGCTGGATGGGACCTTGAGAGATCATCAAGTCCAGCCCCCTGCACTGAGGAGGGACCAAGTAAACCCAAACCATCCCTGACAGTTGTTTGTCCAACCTGTTCTTAAAAATCTTCAATGATGGTGTCATAAATATAAAGGGAAGGGTAACAACCTTTACGTATGCAGTAACATAAAATCCCTCCTGGCCAGAGGTACCGAATCACTTTACCTGTAAGGAGTTAAGAAGCTCAAATAACCTGGTTGGCACCTGACCAAAAGGACCAATAAGGAAAGAAGATACTTTCAAATCTGGGGAGGGGGAGGGGGAGGGTTTTTTTGTGTGCTCTCTTTGTTTTGTTCCCTCTTGGGACAGAGAGAGAGACCAGGACAGGAAAAAACATCTCCTAAAAACATACCTAAAATGAGCATCTAAGATTATAAAAATTGTAAGTAAGGCAAGGAAATGCGCTAGATTATCTGTTGTTTTAGCTTGTGAATTTGCCCTATGCTAAGAGTGAGTTTTATTCCTGTTTTTGTAACTTTGAAGCTGAGCCTAGAGGGGAATCCTCTGTGTTTTAAATCTTTTTATTACCCGGTAAAGTTACCTTCCATCCTGATTTTGCAGAGGTGATTCTTTTACTTTTTTCTTTATAATAAAGTTCTTTTAAGAGCCTGATTGATTTTCAGTGTCCTAAAAACGGGTTTGGTTTGTGCTCACATTGTAACCAATTGGTTAGTATATTATTCTCAAGCCTCCCCAGGAAAGGGGGTGAAGGGGCTTGGGGGGATATTTTGGGAAAATAGGGACTCCAAGTGGTCCATTTCCTGAATTTTTGTCTAAATCACTTGGTGGTGGCAGCAGCACCATCCAAGGACAAGGAAAGGATTTGTGCCTTGGGGAAGTTTTTAACCTAAGCTGGTAGAAATAAGCTTAGGGGGTCTTTCATGTGGGTCCCCACATCTGTACCCCAGAGTTCAGAGTGGGGAGGGAACCCTGACAGATGGGGATGCCACATCCTCCCTTGGAAGCTTATTCCAGAGCTTAACTACCCTTATAGTTAGAAAGTTTTTCCTAATATCTAACCTAAATCAGATTAACCTTGATGCAGATTAAGCCCCTTACTTCTTGTCCTACCTTCAGTGGACATAGAGAACAATTGATCTTCATTCTCTTTGTTACAGCCCTTACTATATTTGAAGAGTGTTATCAGGCATAAGTGCTGATTCCGTGGGTGCTCCAGGTCTCCGGCAGCCAAGCTCCCCTCACCTCCCCCACCTCCTCCTCCCCTGAGCGTGCCGCATCCCCGCCTCTGCCTACCTCCCAGCGCTTCCCACCCTGCTGCTGCCAAACAGCTGTTTGGCAGCGTTAGCACACTCTGGGGGAGGGGGGCAGGAGCGGGAATGTGGTGCGCTCAGGGGAGGAGGCAGGGAAGAGGCGGGGCTGGGGCAGGGATTTGGGGAAGGAGTTGGAATAGGGGCAGGGAGGGGGCGGAGTTGGGGTGGGGACTTTGGGGAAGGGGTTGGAATGGGGGCGGGGTGGGGGGTGGGGTCGAGCACCCACAGGAAAGAGGGGAAGTCGGCGCCCATGTTATCAGGTCTCCCCTCAGTCTTCTTTTCTCAAGACTAAACATGCCCAATTTTTAAAAACTTTTCTCATAGGTCAGGTTTTCTAAACCTTTTATCATTTTTTATTGCTCTCCTCTGGACTCTCTCCAAGTTGTCCACAACTTTCCTGTATTGCAGTGCCCAGAACAGGACAGAGTACCCCAGCTGAGGCTTTACCAGTGCTGAGCAGAATGGGACAATTACTTCCTGTGTCTTACATATGACACTCCTCTTAATACACCCCAGAATGATATCAACCTTTTTTCCAACTGTGTCACATTGTTGACTTATTCAATTTATGATCCACTATAAGCCCCGGATCTTTTTCAGCAGTATGACTGCCTAGCCAGTTATACCCAATTTTGTAGTTATGCATTTAATTTTTATTTCCTAAGTTTAGTATTTTGTACTTGTCTTTATTTAATTTCATCTTGTTGATTTCAGACCAATTCTCCAACCTAAGGTCATTTTGAATTCTAATTCTGTCCTTCAAAGTCCTTGCAACCCTTCCCAGCTTGGTGTCATTTACAAATTTTATAAGCATATTCTCCACTCTATTATCCAAGTCATTAATGAAAATATTGAATAGTATCAGACCCAGAACTGACCCCTGCAGTACACCACTAGATACACCCTCCCAGTTTGACAGAGAACCATTGATAATTACTCTTTGAGTACGGTCTTTCAACCAGTTGTGCACCCACCTATAGTAATTTTATCTAGGCCATATTTCCCTAGTTTGATTATGAGAATGTGGTGTGTTGGACTGTATCAAAAGCCTTACTAAAATAATGATATAAAATTAAATAAATTGCTAAATATACTAAATATTAAAGATGGGGCTGAGGAGGTGGTGTTTGCATCAGGGTTATGTCTAAGTGCTTTTGCTTCCTCCTGCAGCATACATGCAACTGAGGGAGTATGGAGTCCTTGGGGCCAGGTCCCCTTAGTCATGCTGAACAATACCTTATGCCCCCGAGTCACCTTACTGAACTCCTCCGGACCATTCGTGGAGCAAGATGCTGTTCAGCACAAGTAAAGGTATAAGAACCTGACCCACAGTGATTATACAGGATACGCAGATGAAGTCAATTATTTTTGTATAATTACTCTGACTAATGTAGACTCATTTTAATAGAACTAAGTGTTAGATTTTGTAATGTGATTGTTACTTCAGGTATTTAACATATGATATTCAGTGCAGGTTCATATTTTAATAGATGTCATGTGTGACGTTGTGCAGTCTATATGGTTTTATAAAAACATAAGTGAATATAATGTAACTGGAATAGTTTTATAAAAATATGATAAGTGAATATAATGTAACTGAAATATGCTTCATGCAAAAGGTCTCTTGTAAGGTATCATTACAAAGCCTATAATCTACTGAGTGTGATCATCCTATTTGTATAATTGTACCACTCTTGTATCTAAAACTAGAAATATGAAATATAACTCTGAGGGCCTATTGTAATTATGCAAAGTGTGGGCCATTAATAGTGGTTTGGAATCTTGATGACTCCCGTTAACCAGGACCATTGTCTGCAGATAGCTGTGTTTACCTGTTAGTCTTCCTGTATATGTGTGTGCTGGCAAGTGGGTAATGAAGTCTTGCAGTGACATGTGATCATGTCACCTGACCTGGAATCCATCTTTAACCTGGGTGCTTTTCCAGTGGGGGGGGGGGGTGTGAAAACCCAGAGGGACAAAGGGTTCCCACCTTATGCAAAAGATATATAAAGGGGTGGAAGAGAACAGAGAGGGAGAGAGGAGCCATCATGAAGAATCCCCTAGCTATCACCTGAGCTGGAACAAGAGCTGTACCAGGGGAAAGAATTGTGCCCAGGCCTGGAAGGTGTCCAGGCTGAGAAAAAGCTTACTGAAGCATCTCTGAGGGTGAGATTATCTGTATTCAGTTTGATTAGACATAGATTTGCGCATTTTATTTTATTTTGCTTGGTGACTTACTTTGTTCTGTCTGTTACTACTTGGAACCACTTAAATCCTACTTTCTGTATTTAATAAAATCACTTTTTATTCATTAACTTAGAGTATGTATTAATACCTGGGGGAGCAAACAACTGTGCATATCTCTCTATCAGTGTTATAGAGGGCGAACAATTTATGAGTTTGCCCTGCATAAGCTTTATACAGGGTAAAATGGATTTATTTGGGTTTAGACCCCATTGGGAGTTGGGCATCTGAGTGCTAAAGACAAGCAAACTTCTGTGAGCTGTTTTCAGGTAAACTTGTAGCTTGGGACAAGTGATTCAGACCCTGGGTCTGTGTTGGAGCAGACGGGAGTGTCTGGCCCAGCAAGACAGGGTGCTGGAGTCCTGAGCTGGCAGGGAAAACAGAAGCAGGGGTAGTCTTTGCACATCGGCAGCTCCCAAGGGGGTTTCTGTGATCCAACCCGTCACATCATGTGTAGTAGGTTAGCAATTCTTTATACATGTCAGGGGCCTAGAAACAAGGAATCATTTTCTCAGCAAGAACATTCAAAGTAGCATACAGCAAGTAGGAGAATTTGGCCCTAGAAGGTTGTAGATTCCGAGCCCAGAGGGACCATTGTGATCATCTAGTCTGACTTCCTGTATAACACAGGCCACAGAACTTCTCCAAAATAATTCCTAGAGCAGATCTTTTAGAAAACATCAAATCTTGATTTTAAAATTTTCAGTCATGGAGGATCCACCATGAACCTTGGTAAATTGTTCCAGTGGTTTATTATTATCATTGTTAAAAATGTATGCCTTATTTCCAGTCTGAATTTGTCTAGCTTCAACTTCCCACCATTGGATCATGTTACATCTGACTTTGCAAGATTGAAGAGGCCGTTATTAAATATTTGTTCTCCATGTAGGCACTTATAGACTGTAATCAAGTCATACCTTAACCTTCTCTTTGTTAGGATAAATAGATTAAGCTCCTTGAGTCAATCACTATAAGGCAGGTTTTCTAATCCTTTAGTCATTCTCGTGGCTCTTTACAGAACCCTCTCTAATTTATCAAAGTCCCTAAGCACTTTGCTTCCCTCCTTTTGATATTTACATTTTTAATGCAACCAATAGTCCAGCACATCCCTGTGGCCCGCCACTTCCTGCAGCTCCCATTGGCCGGGAACGGCGAACTGCAGCCACTGGGAGTTGCGGGGGGCTGTGCCTGCAGACAGTCAGCATCAGCAAAATGTCTCGCAGCCCGCAATCAGATTACCCTGATGGGCTGCATGCAGCCTGCAGGCCACAGGTTGCCCACCACTGCTCTACACTCTCTGGAGAAGTGCCTCTTTTTTTCCTCAGAAGAAGTTTCTGGACTTGGAAGAATAATTTAAGTACTGAAATAGTGGATGCTGTAGTTTACAACAACTTTAGGGTCCTCTCTCACAATAATGATTTTATTGAAGACATCTAGGGTCTGATTGTCCCCTTATTTACCCTAGTGTAGCTCCACTGAAGATAATGGAGTTATACAGGTATAGAATTGGTGTATGTAAGAGGTGACTCAAGGTTCTGTAGAATAATCATTTCTGATTATATGTATGATTGCTGTAAGTCTAAGTATGGTCTCCCTGATTCAGAGCATCATTCAAGGAGTACGCTTGGCCAGAGGCTAATGCCTAAGTGGGAGCAGACAAAATCTCAGCCTTCCTAAATAAAATCTTTATTTTTAGGTTCAGTCCTCATATCGAGGTTCTCTCTAAGATGATCTTCCTTAGTAAATCTCTTTAAAAAAAAAAGGATCCTAAATCTTCCTGCTTAAGGGAAGAGAGAACCTTGTCAGGTGGTAGAGTATCTGGGACAGCCTGAACTGGAAGCAGAGACAGGTGATATTTTAAGATTAGTTGCTTTGGAAGTCAACGTGATGGGAAAATTAAGGGTTAATCCCTCATTTTTCACGCAACCCTAAAGAGGTTTGGTCAGCAGAGCTCAAACTGAATAGCAGCAGCTAGGAGCGCAATCTGTAGCCATCATACAGGACACATTAGGGAAACAGTCCATCTTTACTCTGAATAATCTGCTGTTTGTCATTGTGTATATGTACCGAGCAATTAATATCCTTACTTGCTGAAGCGCTGGTTCTGTGTGATGTAACACAGATTCCTCCATCTGTCTGTTTTCTTCCTTTTGCAGCTTTGTTTGTTCTTTCTGCTGATTCCGTTGTTTCCTTGTTCTTTCCTGGATTTCTGATTCAAAGTGAAAAAGCTGTGCCAGAGATGCACTCGTTATTCAAGAGGCAAGCGTCTCTTGGACAATTAGATTAATAATTCCTCAATTGCAAGCTTTGGTAAACATGCATGAGCAGGCAATTTGCTTTTTTCTGTGACCCACAGCACATCGGCATATTAAACAAATAGATCAAGTAGGAAGGTACATTTACACATACGTAAAAATAATATGAGGGCACAAATAATATCTTCATCATCTGAAGCAAGAAAAAAAAGCATGTGACTATCTGTACACTTTGAAACAGATAGATGAACACAACTTATTTACTTTCATGCAGATCAATTCCAATCCTCTCTCCCACAAATATTTTAAATTTAGATTGATATTGTTTTTGTGCTTTGAATTCCTGGTAAGCCATTTCCCCAGATGTGAGAACCACAGAGGGTTTTTAGCATGTTACAATTTTTATAAATTTCTAATTCCTACTTTTCTTACTATCCCATTAAAAATAATTTTGGTTTTGGATTCTGTTGCTGTGAAGTTAGTTTTACTTGTTGTAAACCACCAGGCAAGGCATTCTTTTTAATATTTATCAATATAGGTGGGAAAATCAAAATATTTTAAAGATAAATAACTCAGTGTGCATTTGAGTTAACTTCTTTATTTCTTCTATTTGTCTAATGAATTTAAGGCAACTGAAATAATTTGAAATTCTGTTAAATAGAATAAAATGTGAGGGCAGGGCTACACTACTGTTTATACTGATATAACTTACGTCACTCAGGGGTGTGAAAAAGCCACCCCGTAAGTGAAGCAAGTTACACCAACCTAAGCGCTTGTGTGGACAGCGCGATGTCAGCGGGAGAGCCTCTGGTGGAGGTGGAGTAATTATGCCAACAGGAGAGCTCTCTTCACCAGATGTGCTACAGTGGTGCAGCTACTAGTGTAGACTAGCCCTTAGAGATAGCGCTAGGTGGCAGCTCTCATTTATTATTTGATCAGACTTCCTTTTTATGACAGAACAAGACAACTACTCACATGAGAGAGAGAGAGAGAGAAAAGAACAGCAAAAGATAAGAAAAATCAGCTTCTGCCTCTGATGCTTGCAGATCACATGGTATATGACCCTTAAGTCACTCCTGGATCTCAGCTTTACTCCCGTGACACTAGAAAAGCTTTGGCTGTGTTATTCTTATTTTCTTCTGCTCAGAGTGTGGGCAGAAAATATTTTATTGCAAGATTAGATAAGCTCCAGCTGATTAAGATGGACTTTTATTAGACTAAAGGCAAAAAAGACAGAAAGGAGGCAGGAGGAGTAAGGGGAAAGTGTTGCTCAGGACCCAGCCATGGAGGTGGTGAGGTTGTCTAAGTCCCTTTCCTCATCTGGTTTGGTGAGAACATTTTATAGGATTAGGAAAAATAAAGCCCACTGTGTAAGTGTAAATCTGTCCATCTTTGGTGGTGATAGTGGCAACCAGAGTGTCAATGCTGGTTAATGCGATGAAGATGCTGCTGCCCAAAGTTTCCTGCCACTCTTCCACCCATCAATAGGTAAGTGCTCCCCAGAAAAAAATGTCCAAAAGGGGTGGCAACCTTGTGACATCAAGAGTGTCCCAAGCAAACTTCTAATAATGCATACACAGTCACGTCTTCTCATTTTAAGATTCTGGGTTGTTGCTATTACAAATTTGTCATCTCCCCAGAAGCCTTGGAAATATCTAATCAACAATTCTTTCAGTCCAAACAAACATTGCCCATCATTTCTTTAATTATCACCTTTCCTCAATTCTACCTACTCTGTTTATGAATTAAAATTCCCTTAATTCTACCTTTCCCCCCATTTGGGACAATTTAAGACTTCGACACAATGCAGAGACGCATAGGGTCAGATTCTGGTTTCCCTGCTTTTGTGAACTGGAGCAAGGCAGTAAGAATTCTAGATCTTTGGGTGGGGGAGGAAAGAGGAAAATCTTCATAGAATCATAGAAGATTAGGGTTGGAAGAGACCTCAGGAGGTCATCTAGTTCAACCCCCTGCTCAAAGCAGGACCAACCCCAACTAAATCATCCCAGCCAGGGCTTTGTCAAGCCGGGCCTTAAAAACCTCCAAGGATGGAGATTCCACCACCTCCCTAGGTAACCCATTCCAGTGCTTCACCACCCTCCTAGTGAAATAGTTTTTCCTAATATCCAACCTAGACCTCCCCCACTGCAACTTGAGACCATTGCTC
This sequence comes from Emys orbicularis, assembly GCF_028017835.1. Taxonomy (NCBI): domain Eukaryota; kingdom Metazoa; phylum Chordata; order Testudines; family Emydidae; genus Emys; species Emys orbicularis. The sequence goes on along the minus strand of NC_088683.1, from coordinate 69,693,334 downwards.
CTTATTCAGTCATCTGCCACCACTGAGAACAGCTTAGCTACATCCTCTTTGGAACCCCCCTTCAGGTAGTTGAAGGCTGCTATCAAATCCCCCCTCACTCTTCTCTTCTGCAGACTAAATAAGCCCAATTCCCTCAGACTCTCCTCATAAGTCATGTGCCACAACCCCCTAATCATTTTCGTTGCCCTCTGCTGGACTCTCTCCAATTTGTCCACATCCTTTCTGTAGTGGGGGACCCAAAACTGGACGCAATACTCCAGATGTGGACTCACCAGTGCTGAATAGAGGGGAATAATCACTTCCCTCGATCTGCTGGCAATGCTCCTACTAATACAGCCCAATATGCCCTTAGCTTTCTTGGCAACAAGGACACACTGTTGACTCATATCCAGCTTCTCGTCCACTGTAATCCCCAGGTCCTTTTCTGCAGAACTGCCGCTTAGCCAGTCGGTCCCCAACCTGTAGCAATGCATGGGATTCTTCTGTCCTAAGTGCAGGACTCTGCACTTGTCCTTGTTGAACCTCATCAGATTTCTTTTGGCCCAATCCTCCAATTTGTCTAGGTCACTCTGGACCCTATCCCTATCCTCCAGCCTATCTACCTCTCCCACCAGCTTAGTGCCATCCGCAAACTTGCTGAGGGTGCAGTCCATCCCATCATCCAGAACATTAATGAAGATTTTGAACAAAACTGGCCCCAGGACCAATCCTTGGGGCACTAAGCTTGATACCAGCTGCCAGCTAGACATCGAGCCATTGATCACTACTCATTGAGCCCGACAATCTAGCCAGCTTTCTATCCACCTTATAGTCCACTCATCCAATCCATACTTCTTTAACTTGCTGGCAAGAATACTGTGGGAGACCATATCAAAAGCTTTGCTAAATCAAGGTATATCACATCCACCGCTTTCCCCATATCCACAGAGCCAGTTATCTCATCATAGAAGGCAATCAGGTTGCCCTGGGTGAATCCATGTTGACTGTTCCTGATCACCTTCCTCTCCTCCGAGTGCTTCAGTCAGTCAGTCAACATGGATTCACCTTAGTAGCACCTTCAGTGGAACTAACAGGTCTAGGTTTGTGCTGATGAGTAGAACCTGTACGTCCAGCTAATATATAAATATATAAATATTTATTATACATTATTTATATATATTTATAATATATAAATAGTGGCATAGATGGTGAGGCATTGCTTAGGTGAGTGGAGTAAAGTGCCCTGCACACCTAAACCCTAGGGTATATGCCCTCCATAGCTCTCTACACACCCAAGCAGTGCCTCCCACTTCTACACTGCTATTTTTAGCAGAGTAGTGTCCCACTGCCGGAGCCTTTCCTGGCCACAGTGAAAGACTCTGGCTGTGGGGAAAAAGCTCTGGCATTTCCACCCTGTCAGATCCTTTCCCTGCTGCCTCCCTCCTGCCAGAGCCTTTCACGGCTATGCATAGCTACACACCACAATGAGTATGCCACATGTAGAGCTGCTACACGTACCCTATATGCTGCCGCAAGCGGAGGCAAGTGTAGATACGGCCACTGGTTCAGGGTTCACTTGAAAAAGGCTGTTGCCCCTCCCCTGTGTGCTCCCCCAGTGTTCTTGGCAACGTTCATCGAGTGCCTCTGGGAACAGCTGCAGATGCAGTTTCCCCTTCCCTGCCAATCCCTTGCTAATGTGTCTGTGGCTTTTAAAGATCATATTTTACCATTAAAATGGCTGATTGTTTAGCTCAAATCCACTTGTTGCTAACACTGTATTTTGTGCATACAGCTAGATTACTATAGTTTTAGTGCTGTCTTATGTGTTAATTTTGGCCATACCATTTTGCTGCATATTCTGGCCGAAGAGGATTCAAATAAACTCATGCACTGCACTGGAAGCTGTGCCAACATGCACAGTCTCATATCCAGAAATAGCAGCCTCCTTTTAGGGCAAAGGAGAAAATGTCTAATAGTACAAGAGATTATCTCATTCCTGCTACCTCCTTTGGACTGTCAAGCACTCTTTTCTCTGGGTCGTGATATTTCCATTCCACTTCACCACCTTCCATCCCCCACAGCAGCCAGACATGGACGTAGGGTCACAAAGTTGATTTCTGTACAGTACTTTGGTGCTCTTTCCTGTTGCCTGAATTAAACTGACTCTGCTCTGTGAGGCAGCGTCAAATCTTCCTTGGACAATGACTTCTTTTGAATAATAGATTATCCAAGTGAGATGTACTCGTGATCTATTATTCAAATGACAGCATTAGTCAGAGAAGAAAAAGACCATGATCAGATTCAGTATAATCACAGGATAGCAATCAACCTCCAGACACGTACTGGTAGCTGCTTTCATCACAACACAGGGCTCCAGGTCTGGTGGCAGAATGTCAGATAAAGCCTTAATTAGTACTTAATAAAATGAAAAGGTGTAATTTTCATTTCTCTTATACCTCCATTAACAAACTGTATTCTTCTTGCTGCCTTTGCTCCTCTAAGGGTTGCAGGCCTTCCTGTTTTTCTTCTGTTCTGAACAGGGGTTGGGAGAAAAGAAAATACAGCAATAGCTTTAGCTGAGCGAGACGGGTCCATTTGTCATGAATGGTCGCACTCTTGCTGCACCAAGCTAACAAAACCAAGTTGCATGTTTTTTGTAAGGACATTACTAAGCTACATAAACTGGAGAACAACATTTCAATTCAATCTACAAGCTAAGGACTAGATCTTCAGCTGGCGTTAATTGGTGCATCTCCATTGAAGTCAGTGGATCTGAGCTGATTTACACCAGCTGAGAAGCTGGGTCTAGGGATCTACAAATCAATATGATTCTACATTGCCATATCTGTCCAGAGAATGCAATAGAGGAGAGACAGCATTCAGAAAGTGAGGAGTCAGGGCTCCTAAGATTTATACCTGGGCTGTGCCAATGACCATTTGCAAGACCTTGAACAGGTCACTTAACATATCTATGGCTCAGTCTCCATCTATTTAAAATGGGGATGATCATACTCCCTACAGTACCTCACAAGGATGTTATGAGGTTTAAATCATTACGGTTTGTCATTATTTGTTATATTACTGTAGCACCTAAGAGTCCCTGCCACTGACCAGGACCCCAAGGTACTAGGCACTGTACAAGCACAGAACAGGTCCCTGCCCCAAAGAACATTAATGCTTTAAAGGGCTTTGGAGATCTTCAGGTGCTACAAAAGAGCAAAAAGTCTTGTTGGCGTTTGCTACTCAACTAATAATAAATGGAAGAAGAGTCAATGGATACTTAAAAAATTAAGAGAAAATTAGTGTTGCAGATAAACTCATCAAACAAACAATGTATGAAAGCAGTATCAAGAGACGAGAGCATGTAGTCCTGGCCCCATCAAAGTAAATGGCAAAACTCCTATTGGTGTCAATGGGGCCAGGAGTTTACTCACATGGTTCTTCTGCCATATTGTCTTTTACAGATAGTCTTTCTATCAAATGTCCTTTTGGACTACGACTCCACTACTTGGAGGGCTAAGAGATTTAGACAGTGCATGTACACCAAAGCTGTACATTTCTAAATATTTTTAGCTTAACATGGATATGCAAGATTCCTGGATAGGAGACATTTGTTAAGAGGGCCGTGTTTTCACTGACAGAATAGCTCAGAAAAAAACTAGTGGAATGTATCAGATTCAATAAGGATAGTGCTAAATAGTATCTTATTCTACCAGGGGCAGGGAAGAAGAGTCTGTCATTGGTCTCCTGAGTACTTCTGAATGAACGAGAGTCAAAATTGTGAATTAAATTCATATATTTTAAAAGGAATAAGTCTCCAGAATTTCCTACCTCATTTACCTTATTCCCTTTAAAGCTTCTCCATTTTTCATTCCTTATCATCTGCCCTGATGCTTGTAAATGGCTTTTTAATGACCAACATTGTTTTCATCCAGGTTTCCCCTTATGGAAAAACCCATTCCAGTGGAGAAGGAGAGAAAGCTTCATTAAATGCTGGGAATTCCTCAATACTGGATACTTATTTGAGGGTTGTTCCTTTTTTAAAATTTCTCTTATATGCATATTTTTCAAATATGAATGTGGTCTAGTAATGTGTATTATTTGTGCTGTTATTAGGAACAGAACATTCTATTTACAATTAAGTATCAGAGGAGTAGCCGTGTTAGTCTGGATCTGTAAAAAGCAACAGAGTCCTGTGGCACCTTTAAGACTAACAGATGTATTGGAGCATAAGCTTTCGTGGGTGAATACCCACTTCGTCAAACGCATGCGGCGTCTGATGAAGTGGGTATTCACCCACGAAAGCTTATGCTCCAATACATCTATTAGTCTTAAAGGTGCCACAGCACTCTCTGTTATTTACAATTAAATTAACTTTGTTCTAATTTTTGCATGAATATTGTGCATTTCTGAAACTAAAAAATAATTAGATACTGTGAGTGGAGCCATGTGGATACTGAAAGAATTGGCAATGTTCTTTTATGTCTAGATCACTGGTTCTATATCACCCCAGGTGAGTAATTAGTGAAAATTGTTATAATCTAACACTTATTCAGGGGGGCCTATGTGAGAGGCCTTATGGTTTCAGTCTAGTTTATCATGAATAAGTGGCTATATTGCAAATGGCACTGATTAGCATCTTTTATGGCAGCTCCAGCAGACACCAAGAACCGAGTACTTTGTCTCCAGCTGCAGCATCCCTATGGAATACTGCAGTGTTTTGAGTCATGGACAACTAGGTGGATCATTATGCTACCATTATTATTTATACTGATTCTCCATGTCTCCTAGTGAAACAACCAGACCTAAAGACTGAGGGCTTGTCAACATAATGAGGTAATGCACACTACAAGTGCTGTAATTTCTAAAGTGCACTAATGTGTTGCGCATTAATTGGTCCATGCAGACCCTACTGGTGTGCACTAATATTCCCTTGTGCGCTTTAACATTAAGTTAAAACACACTAGAGACCATTTAATATGCACCAGCAGGGTCTACACAGACCAATTAATGTGCAAACACATTAGTGTGCTTTAGATGTCACAATCCCTAAGAGTAGGATTTTCAAAAGTACTAGTGTGATTTAGGAGCACAAATCCCAATGAAAGCCATGCTTGGAAGTTCCATGAAAACATTCAAGCTTTTGAAAATCCCACCCAAGATAAATAAAAGGAAGACAAAAAAGATGTTTTTCTTTGAATCAAAACACAAACTTTTCTTCAATAGGGACAGTGTTGTTATTATTATTTGCTCAAAATCACTTTAGTGAGACACACACTTCTCTACATTTCAAACCTTTATACAGAGCTTTTACATCACAATCTACATTGAAATCATCAGGAGTCAGTGTACCTAAAAGCTATACAACTGTGATAATTTAATATATTTATTATGTCCAAGTTGATTCCTACCTGCTTCCATAAGCTGTTCTTGGTCTTTCTTCACGTTCTCCTGGCTCGGTTTGGACCTTCATTAGGGAGAACTGGCTGATTCTCATGGAAGTTTAGCCATTCTGCCTAATCCTATGGAATATGAACAAAACTATGCAGTGCTTAAACAAAACCTCATTTTTAGAATCCCTATCCAGGTGTTTCTAGAGCATTGATCACTGTAGTATCTAAATGCTAACCTACTGGACAGAACAGTGCCAGCTTTAGGTAAGGGCCTAAATCCTGGTGAGGAAATTTAACTTTCAACTCTCTAGCCAAGTAGTGAGAGTGCTACTGTTGGAACTATGAGCGAACAAAGTGAAGGAATATATGGTATTAGGGGTATAACTGCTGAATTAAGAGGGAAAATGTAAATCGAATTTAAATCACAGTTAATTCTTATAGTTTCCATAATGTGGTCGCAACTTTCAGAAGACTTAATCCTGTACAGTTCATTGGAATTTTGCCCTTGACTTCAGTGAGAGCAGGTCTGGGTCTCTGGTGAGCAAACGGGCACCTGCTGGGGTCTCCAGAACTTCTGAATATTGAACTTTAATGGGGGTGCAGAGGAGAGGGGTTATTCAATGGACAACAAAATGAATCATTTATAAAATAAATCTGGTGTGTCAAGTTAAGCTGTATCAGCAGCAGCTCAGTTTACTTCTGTGACCATTGTCTACAGTAATGAAATCTATCCTCATTTTCTGACTGCTCTCATATCCTGCAATATGACCCCTGTATTCCCTCAGTAGGCTTGAAGTTATTTACACTAGTATCTTCAGTCAGGTACATCATGTCTTGGTTCTAGGTAACATAAAAAAGGAAACAATTACTAAACATGCACATATTTGCAATTACCATTCCATTTAGAATACAGGCATCTAAATGACAGTAGCTGAGTTTTTATTCATGACATATTTCCGTTTGATGGCTTCATAGTACTTTAAACAACTTGGCATTTTGTGGGATGAAAATGTGCGTGTATAAAATGAAGTCAGTACAGTACTGAAAAAGAAAGTTAATTTTGACATGTTCCATTTCTCTCTTTGCTATTGTTTAATTGCTATTTATTCAAATTGAAGAATCATTTTTTCTCAGGACTCATTTAGCACATGTTGTTTCCTTTATATGCTGTAATGCTCAGAATTGCCTTTTAAGCACTGAATGAAGCCTAACACTTTTTTATTGTTTTCATCTCAGTCCATTAAACTCCTAAAAAGTCTAAGGCTCTGATATGAATCATAGAATCATAGAATATCGGGGTTGGAAGGGACCTCAGGAGGTCATCTAGTCCAACCCCCTGCTAAATCAAAATAAATGAAATAAATATGAAATAAATATCTCTGAGCTGTTGGGTTCAATGAATGCCAAGGTATTTATTCTAAAATGATGAGCCCAGTTAGACATTTGTAATGTTTACAAAGCTTTAGAAAAGAATACCACCTACATCAAAAAATCAGTTACCATTTTGTAATTGAAAAATAGCAGTCACACTCAGAAAATAATGTTAATCTATCTCTCGATAAAGAAATGTTTTAAATTGAATTATATTTCTACTTTTCATTTGGTTTCCAATTGTTTAAAATTACCACATCGGTTTTGAAGGGTGACCTCTTGAGCTTCCTCAGAGACTACACAAATTGGCTATTCTTTAAAGCTGGTTAAAAATTTTCCATTGAAATGTTGATACTAAAATTGTCTTAATTTTTTGTGTGAAAACAACAAAAAATTCATTTTGGGTAAAAAAAAATTTCATTTGTTGGCAAAATTATTTTTTTTAATAAAAATTGTTTCATTTCAGTGGGGGAACACTTACATTTTTTCAGTTGAAAAAAGTTAAAACTTTTGTTTTCAATATTGTCATGGCAAAAACAAAACATTTCACAGAAAATCTTTAACTCAAAATTCCATTTCATTCCAGAAAAAATTCCATGAAATAAACATACCTTTGATCATTTCTATTGCTCATCCAGCCATGATGCATCTATTATAAAATACTCCTTTATCTTAAAAAAGTGGGGAGAGGCAGAAATTCAATTTATGTTAATACTTTTTTTATTCTGCTACAAAGTGGATACATTTCAGGATAAATTTAAAAAATATAAATCAAAGGGACTTAGGAAAAGAAGTCGAGGAAGTGTGCTTGGAAACCCATGGATGCTCCTCTGCTTGATCTTCGTGAGTCCAGTGACTTTGAGGACAGTGAAGGAGGAAAAATGTGGAGCAACAGATCAGCTGAATTTCCACGTGAAAAGGAATAAATGGGAGTTAATACTGCTGCACCACCAAAGTGTGCCCTCTGGAGACATGTTGTGATAGGGAAGATAGTCAGTATCTGAGTGCAACTGGGAATTCCCTTTCTATCAATCTAGGTACAGTAAGTACTTTTATGGCCCAATTGCAAGAGTATCTGAGTACCTCACAATGTTTAATGTATTTATCGTCACAACATAGAATCAGACTCATAGGACTGGAAGGGACCTTGAGAGGTCATCTAGTCCAGTCCCCTGCACTCATGGCAGGACTAAGTAACACCCCATGAGGGAAAGGAGTATTATAGAGAACTGAGGCACAGAGACTCAGGACTTGTCGACATGGGGACACTCAGGAAAGTGAATCCATTTAACTAAATGTGTAAATTTAAAGCACATTAATTATACTGAATGAAATCCCCATGTAGAAGCTAATTCAGAGTTAAAATGGTTTTAATTTGTTTTAGCTTAATTCACATTAGGCCACTTTAGTTCTGAGATTGTCTGCACTGGGGTTTAATGCAGTTATTAAACTAATGTGCTTTAAATTCACACCTTTAGTTGCTTCAGGGTTAACTTTCCTGTGTGTTCCCATGTAGACAAGTCCTCAGTGTCTGCCCAAGGTCACACAGGAAATCTGTGCCAGAGAAGGGAATTAAAACCAGATCTCCAGAGTCCCAGGCTAATGCTCTAACCACTAGATCATCCTTCCTCTCTTTCCAACAGCTCTCAAGATCCATAGACATAGGAGACTGTACACCTGGGGTGATATCCTGGCTCCATCAAAGTCAATGGGAGTTTTGTCATTGACTTCAGAGGGCCAACATTTTACTCCTTGCCTCTTTTGTGCTCCCCAAAACACATCATAATTGAGGAAATGATAATCTAGAATACCTGAAAGACCACATTTTTAATGCTCTGGTTCATCGTGTGAGTTTCTCCAGGGCAGGGGGACAATCTAGCCCATGTGATCTATAATGAATTTCAATTAAATTAGTTATTTGTAACTGCATGAATACCATATGAGTTCATCATATTGAGTGTTATCACAGTGATTCCCAATGGAAGTGATAATGATTTCCAACTTATTCTAAAGGGCTACTATTTCTGCTGACAAATTTTTTTCTAAAAATATCTGATAGTCTCTTCATTCCTTTAGTATGTATAATGATATGTTTGGAAGAAACACCAATTTTCCTCTCTGCTGTTTTTAACACAACAATAATTCATCATAAACAATGAAAAAATTATCTGCATTTGTGAAGAAGTGCTGAGAAATACACAAATGTTACTGTAGTCATAGCTGTTGCTATATTAATTGGTTACATTACCTTGACTAAATATTCTTAAGAACAGGGATCATAACACACACATTGTGAAAATTAAACCTCCTGAAAGCAAAGATGCAATGGATTTTATGTAAAGTTTTTCCAGAGGAAATAAGTACATTTATAGCATCCAAATATTAGATAATGTAGTATAAAAAAGGTGGTCAGAAAACCAGATAGTCCTACAGCAATATTTAGTTTTTTTACTGAGATGGAAAACAATTTCAACACTTTATTACCTTTTCTTTGTTACCAAATCAATTTGATTGTTATATCTGCAGTACAGAAAAATTATTTTTAAAAATGTGACAGTTGAATAATCATTAATCAGTTTTTAATAGTATGCCAATTTGATTATTTCATTTCATTTACTCATCTATTTGTTATACCCAAAAATGCCATGCTGACAAACTTCTCAGGACATCAGCAGCTCACCACCAGCCTAATATGACCATCATTTTTATTATTCCAGAATTAAAAACAAACTATGCTATCAAGATTTTACCTTATCAGTTTTCATTTTTTCTTTTCCCTTCTTTACTCTTCCTAAAGTCCTTTTCTTCCTGTCTTGTAATGATGTGTTTGTCGCTTTCATCTACTCTCTCTGCATACAGTATCTACACTTGCTTTCTGATGTAGCTGTGCCTTATGCGCAACCACGTTACTAAATAATGCATTGAGATGAATCTACAGTTTCTCAGCCAATCCCAACTGGAGCACAAATTCTCTTTCTTCTATAGTAACTATCGTATCATCAGATAAGTCGAAGTCACTGGCATAAGTTACTCTTCAGTAGTTGTCTTCTCACAGAGACTAGCTCATTTTAAGTAAATTGGAAACTGGAAGACATACGATACAGTGGAAACCCAAACACAAACTATGGAACTGAGACATTTTCTTATATGTTCAAAATATAAAAATACAAGAATGATACTTCACAGAGTACCAGGAATAGTAAAACTAAAGAAGGAGGGAGAGAAATTGTATAACTCTGGAAGAAAAGGAAGTGCATGGCAGAAATGGCCCCATAGCGTATGTTACAATATCTGGGTGCCTGATCTTGCTCCCACTTAAATCAATGCAATTTTAGCTACTAAATTTCAATGAGAGCAAAATCTGGCTGTAACACGTTATGGGGCTATTTCTGCCAAGCACTGTATTTTTATATTTTGAACATAGAAGCAAATGTCTCATTTCCATAGTTTGCTTTTGAGATTCTACTGTATCTTGTCTCCCAGTTTCTCACTTCAAACACACCCAGTTCTTATTTTTAAAAAGTGTACCAGAATAATCTCCAGTTCTTGTCCAAATACTACTGCTTCTAGTAGTGACCCTGCAGTGTTTTTGGGTTATCAATGGAGCATACAGTCACATATTTGTATACATAAGGAGAAGTCTTTTTTAAATGTAACTCACCTTTTTTTAGGCGGTTTCACTTATTCAGCTCTCTCAGTGATTTAGTTCAACAATGAAGTCCTGAGGCAGGATGTGCTTTGAAAGAGATCAACATAAACTTGGTCCATACTCTCTCCTAAAATGCCTCTTGTGAAAGCTTCCCTGTAGCAAGGTTGTCTGTGCCTCTAGTTTTCTTCTTTAGGGAAGCTCTCAGCCTTGTATATCGGATGAGTGCAGGGCTAATGAAACACCTGGACTTGGCTGCTGTCCAGATGAATCCATTAATAGAGTAACTCTGCACCTCAACACAGAAGCTAGGATAGTGTGTTGCTGGCTCAAAAAAACTCTTCTCCCTGAACACCTTGTGAAAGCACACTTTAAATAAATCTGGAATTGACAGAAAAACTCTTCACATTCATACCCTGAGTTAAATGTCAAAGTACTGTTATGAGCTGGGTTAAACCTTGAAAACCTCATTGAAATGGGTGTGTGAGTACACCCTTCACTTAAGATAGTTGTAAGAGACAGTTAAGGGACCATATCTAAAACAAGTCATAATAGAGTCTGCTCAGATTGGAAATTAGCATGAGGGAAAAATCTAGTTGTGGGGCCAGAGAAGAAAGAGGGTAAGACTCCAAGGAGATCTAGAAAGCCAGGCTACAGCCTATAAGCACAGTGTGACCCTGAAAAATCTACAGAAAGATTTTTGTGTGCTGGTTAAAGGAGCTTGGCACTTTAGGCAAAGAAGCTATCCCCGGTATTTGGTTCTTCCTGCATTGAGAGAAGCAGAACTTTGTACATTCCTTGTAAAGAAAACAATATTGCATCAAAAAGAATACCAGTCTTCGTCGTCAATTTCTACTCCCAACTGGACCATCTCCAGGGCTCCAGATTTTGACTAGCTGCTTGGGTCAAAAAAGAGGCAACAGTACTTTGCAAACTAGCCTCATGATTCATTACTGACTTGTCAGGAAAAACACACAACATAATTAACTCTAAAAGGCCTTTGTGAGCTTGTCAAGAGAGAGATGAAACCTCAAAAAAAAAAAATCAGCTTTACTGTGGCTGATGATCTAAGTGTATAATCTTACTAGCACATTCACATGTAACATTTATAGGGGCATCCTCTCTCCAATTGAATTCTGAAGGCATGACAATTGAATTAAAATACACTAGTACCAAGTATCTATATTTAATTTTTTCCCCTCTTGGCATTATCCCTTTGGAATATGCTGTATTTCAAAAATTATATTTTATGATAGTATTACCAACTGTGATGAATTTATTTTAATAATTTAAGAATTTATTTCCTATTTTTATTAAATAATAATACCTAGCTCTTCTTGTCAAGAACTAATCATGTCAATCAACCTAATATCTTTCTTTGACAGGGTAACAAGCTTTGTGGATGGGGGTGGGGGAAGCAGACAATGTGCTCTATCTCGACTTTAGAAGGTTTTTCATACTGTCTCACATAACTTCCTAAACAAATAGGGAAATATAGGCTAGACAAAACTCCTGTAAGGTGAGTGCACAAATGGTTAGAAAACTCAGAGAGTAGTTATCAATGGTTCACAGCCAAGCCGGAAGGGCATATCAAGTGGAGTCCTGACGGGATGTGTCCTGACTCTGGTTCTATTCAATATCTTCATAAATTATTTGGATAATGGCACAGAGAGTACACTGATACAGTTTGCAGATGATACCAAGCTGGGAGGGGTTGCAAGTGCTTTGGAGGACAGGATTAGCATTCAAAATGATCTAGAAGGAAGGAATAATCAATTGCACAAATACAAAATGGGAAATGACTGTCTAGGAAGAAGGAACTGCAGAAAAGGATCTGGGAGTTATAGTGGATCACTGACTAAATATGAGTCAACAATGTAATACTGTTGCAAAAAATATTATTCTGGGATGTATTAGCAAGAGTCTTGTAAGCAAGACTCAAGAAGTAATTCTTCCATTCTACTCAGCACTGATAAGGCCTCTGTTGGATACTATGTCCAATTCTGGGCATCAGACTTTGGGAAAGATGTGGACAAACTGGAGAAAGTCCAGAGGAGAGCCACAACAATGATTAAAGGTTTAGAAAACATGACCTATGAGGAAAGATTGAAAAAACTGGGTTTGTTTGGGCAGGAGAAGAGAAGACTGAGGGGGACATGATAACAGTCTTCAAGTTTGTAAAAGGTTGTTCTAAAGAGGACAGTGATAAATTGTTCTCCTGAGCCACTGAGGACAGGATAAGAAGTAATGGGCTAAAATTGCAGCAATGGAGATTTAGCTTACACATTAGGAAAAACTTCCTAAGTGTCAGGGTAGTTAAGCACTGGAACAAATTATCAAGGGAGGTTGTGGAATCTCTGTCATTGGAGGTTTTTAAGAACAGGTTAGAGAATCACCTGACAGGGATTTTCTATATAATAGTTAGTACTGCCTCAGTGCAGGGGACTGGATTAGATGACCTATCAAGGTCCCTTTGAGTCCTATATTTCTATGATTCTATAGTGCTTTTCATCAGTACATCTCATAGTGCTTTACAAATGAATCTAGAATTCAGATTGCAGGAAAACATGACATACAGGGCTTACCTAGCAGAGAACGCAGAACAGGGAATTAGCACATTGACACCCGGATCAGGCGTGGCACATCTTGTGCTACATGCTGTACATGCATAGGAAGAAATGGTACCATGTTACAGCTGCTAACTTTAGGTCTGTTCCAGATAGTACCAACAATGTAGGAAAGCTTTAGTGCTTTTAGGTATATTAACCAAGTTCAGTTTATGGTGTCAGGAAGGAATTTAGTAACAGCACGAGATTTTCAAACTTGCGTCCCTGAAGTAAGGCCAAATTTTCATAGATACTGAGCACCTGAACCTTCCCCAACTTCAGTCCAAGTTTTCATGTCATGAAAATCATGTCAATTAAGATGCCTATATATGGTTATAGGTGCCTGACTTTAGGCACCCCAGTTTGAATATTTTAGCCATACTGCCTAATTTGATACAACTGGCAGCTTACAAGACAACATTGTAACAATGTATTAGAGATTTGGGGCAGAAAGATCAGAGGCTGTAGAAAAACAGGGGGTTATGCCATCTTTGCTGACCCTGGATCCTGGTGCCAATCTGTGCTGGCTGGACCCCAGATATGAGTTGAGGAAACCTTCTGTTTGCTCTAAATTATGCTGGCTGCCCACAGCTCCCCAGGGGATATTCCAGCAATGGTGAACGCCTGAATCATAGCAACGTATGCCTAGCTACACCCTCTGCACCACGGCTAAAATGGGGGTGATATAGGAACTACTACGGCTGCTCAGTATCACTCAGGGACTCCCTAATTCCAGGGAATTCTGGAAGGGGCTGTTTAAAGGCATTTTTAATGGCTGCTTTGCACTGCCAGAGTGGCTGGAAGCAGCCAAAGCAGGCTAAAGGGTCCATAGACAGGTTCTCTTGATAAGGTTGATTCGGTTTTGTTTGAAACGCATGAAAAAATTGCCCACCCGGCAGGGAGCTTGCAGACAGTGCAAAGGACACGGAATATCTACTACCCACTGGGCGCCATGCTGTTTTCAGGACAGTGTGATGCTGTGTGCATAGCAACCTGCTCTAGGGCAAGTGACACAATGTGAAAGCACTCCACCAAAAGAGTTGTTTCAATTGCACTGCATTGGTAGATCAGTGTAACTTCTGTTCATGGACAAGCCCTAAGGCTCTGAATAACAGAGCTGATGCCTAGAAAGAGAACTATTACACTTAAAGAACAGAAATGACTTTGTTCTGGCAGCTGTTAAAATCTGCTCCCAATCATTCCAATAAAACTGTTAATCCTTTTTTTTGATTTTTCTCTTTTCTCACTGTATCAGCTTTTGGGTTCTCTGTTGTGCTTCTCCATTTATTCTCTACTTTAAAACCCACATTAAATATTTGGGATAAAATGAGAGGAAATCAGCTCCACTATTGCTGGGAAAATCTGGTGCAGCCAGGACTCACTCAACAAATGGATATTCTGGATCCCTGCCCAGTTCTTCACCCCTTCCAATCTTCTTTCCATTTGTTTACATTCCCCAAGCAGGCAGTTAGTACTCAACTCTACCCCTGTCCATCTTTGTTCCACATTTTGGCTTCCATTCTTTCCAGACATTGCTGCACACTGCTGCTTTGCATCTCTGTGTTGGGAAGATTTCCTGATGATTGCTGTCCCTTTTTTTGGTACCAAAGCAAGTGTGAAGCTGCAACCTAATGCCTTTAAGATGTAACCCGCCTTCCTGCTCCTTGGAGAAGCTGTCTTTCTTGGGGCATTTAGTGAAGTCATCTGGGGTGAGCTGTGAAGTATCTGCTGCATCAGATGAGAAGGCTTCACTCACAGTTTAAAGAAATCACTGTTATTTCTCTTACGGGTTGGCATTCTGAATATCGGATCACAGATTTATGGTTATGAGAGAAGAGGCTAATTCGAAAAAGGAAGAAGAGAATAAAATAAAATAAAATAAAAAATAAAATAATAATAATAATAATAAAAAGCAAGAGATGATAGAATCCTGCTGTAGCAGGGTGGTGACCCGCTCCTGCCCTGATAGGGTTGGAACCAGCCCTGGGAGAGGGCTGGCAGGCTGTGAAAGAAAGACCTGGGCTGATTGGGGAAGCAGCCGCAGCTGGGCCATGCCCCAATCAGGGCCCAGCTGGCCCTATAAAGCCTGGGAGCCAGGAGCAAGGACACAGTCTCTCTCTGCATTCAGAGAGAGAAGGGCCTGGCTTCAGGGATCTAGAGACAGCGTACCTGAGTGGAGCAGGGCTGGGGACAGGCTGAGGAGCTGGGGAGCTCCAGCCTGGAAAGCCCCAGGCTGTGGCCTAGAAGAAGGCCAAGGGGTACTGGGGATTGCAGAGGGTAGGCCAAGGCAGCAGGTCCAAACCCAACCTTGCCAGTGATGAGTAGGCTGATACTGCAGTCTGCCCCAGGGTGTGGGGCTAGACAATGACTGGCAGTAGCCTTATACTGAGGGGAGGTGGGAATAGTGGGTGGGGGTTCCCTGGGGAGGGGAGACCCTAAGACTGAGGGGTTACTGCCAGGGGGCAGCACCCAGTTAAAGGGGCACCAGGGTCCTGGGAGGGACACGGGGGCCAGAGGACAGGTGGATCACTGGCTTGCAGAGGGCGCTCCGGAGTTGGAATGAGCTAATTCCTGGAAGTCACCAGCAGGAGGCACCGCCGGGTAAGTCCGCTCCTCTACACTTGCCCATTTCCCAACTAGTTAGGCTCTGTCCCCTCAAGCTGTTTCTTTGCTAGGCTTGTGCATTTCAGACTTACAATACGACACATCACTTAGAAGGAAAGCAGTTTCCTCATATAACTCACCTGAAATAGGAATTTCACTTTTGGGAGAGTGACGTGCACTTACTGTAAAAGGAAACATCTGCAATTATGTGAATAATGATGCAGAAGGGAGTGTGAAATGCACACAACAGAGAGGGCACTGGCTTAAGTGACCACTTTATAACTATTCACTCTTTAAAAATAAAAACAATGAAAAGAAGAACAGAGAGGGAGGGAAGGAACAATCCAGCAATCAAGTTGAAGATGCCACAGGTCTTCAGAGTATGGCTTGAATAGAGAACAGTGGACCAACTGACTACTCTCTGAGCATGAGACTATGAAGTAGGCCATCCAGCCAACAACCCCCATCTTCCTCTCCTCAAGAGAGCACCACAACTCTGGTAGAAGAAAGTTGGGCCTGTTAGAGGAGCCAGCAATAGCATATCCAACTGAA
Source organism: Emys orbicularis (assembly GCF_028017835.1). Classification (NCBI taxonomy): domain Eukaryota; kingdom Metazoa; phylum Chordata; order Testudines; family Emydidae; genus Emys; species Emys orbicularis. The sequence goes on along the minus strand of NC_088683.1, from coordinate 69,677,183 downwards.
GCAGGAGCAGCAGAGAGAATTTTAGCTGATCAGTCATAGATGGCAGTAGGATAACTATTTAGGGCCATATTCATTTCTTTTTTTAACTCCATTGACTTCAGCTGAGTTACAGCAGGGATGAATTTGGTCTCTACACTCTCTCTTGTGGGGCAAGGCCAGTATTCAGAGGGCATATTCTGCCCTTACTGTGGCAAAGGAATTTACTAGGAAGAAAGAGGACTGATTTCTCTTGAGAATGTCTATTTGCATCTTGCTTTAAAAATAACTTACCTTGTGATCACAAATGCAATCAATAGCAAGATGCACCCTGACTGAAGCCGTCCCTCCATATTATTCAGTGCACACATCTTACACTTCAAAAGAAGTTGTTGATTTAATGTGGCACAGATGACCTTAATTCTATCATTTGCTAACTTTAGAATGCTTGATTATGCAACTTTAATAATGTTCTCTTAACATAGTTTTTATACGTGATATATATGAAGTTCCTACTGCAGTCTTTGAGATTCTGGGGAACAAAATGGTTTTAAATGCCTGACATGTTTAATGTGCATACACAATCAACTTATGTCCATCCATTCCCTCACGCTCTCATCCGACACATCCTACTAGGCACAATATCTGAAGCCAACAAACTACATCTCAAGGAGACAGCCCTTAAGTACTGGGCAATGATGGGATGGAGCAGCACCACATTTTGGGACTCTGACTATGTTAAGAAAACTGGGTTGTCAGCCGAACTCAAAAGTGAAGTACACAAGTAACTAAAAACTGAAGTACACAAGGATTTGGGTTGGTACTTAGCGGTAGAAATGACCTGAGGTTGGACATGCAGGGAGAGAAAGTCAGCGGGCAAATGTTAGTTTTTCAATAAAAAGACCATTACAAAACATAATGGGGGTTAAAAACAAAACATGTACATTAATATCAGTCATCCATATAAATAGGCAATGACTTAAAATAATCAAAATAACATACAAAATGAGAAAGTAGACAAGTGCTAATGTTCATTTGAAGACAAAAGTCATAATAAATACACATTTAAAAGAGAAAACTAAGTAAACATAACAGACACAAAGCTATAACGTAGGAGACTACTTCCATTAATAAACTTAAAATACAGCACATCTACAGCATTGGGGCCATTCATTGCCCTGGTCGCTTTGGCCTCAAACCTGAAATCAGATCCACACAGGCAAACTCAATTGCAGGACTGAGGCCTTTGCATTTATGTTCAATCCTTTTCACTCATCCTCTCCCCCTATTTTTTGGAGCAGGGATTGTCTTCCTATTTGTTTTTACAGCCCCTAGCATAATGTGGCCCTGATCCTAAGAAGGACCTTTCAGTGCTACTACAATATAGATAGAGAAATAAATAAATACAATTAAACCCTACTACCAAGACTTTAATATGTAAAATTCTAATGGTATAATTTCATAGTCATAGAATAGTAGGACTGGAAGGGACCTCAAGAGGTTATCTAGTCCAGTCCCTTGCACTCAAGCCAGGGCTAAGTATTATCTAGACCACCCCTGACAGGTGTTTGTCCAACCTGCTCTTAAAAATTTTCAATGATGGAGATTCCACAACCTCCCTAGGCAATTTATTCCAGTGCTTAACTATCTTGACAGTTAGGAAGTGTTTCCTAATGTCCAACCTAAACAACCCTTGCTGCAATTTAAGTCCATTGCTTCTTGTCCTATCCTCAGAGGTTAAAGAGAAAAATTTTTCTCCTCTTTGCAACAACCTTTTATGTACTTGAAAACTGTTATGTCCCCCCTCAGACTTCTCTTCTCCAGACTACGCAAACCTATTTTCCCCCCATGTTTTTATCTTCTACGTGTTTGCAAATTGATTGCTTAATTATTTGCTTTATTCTTTTTCCTGGTACTGAAATTAAGGTGACTGGTCTGTAATTTCATGGGTTATCTTTATTCCTCTTTTTATAGATTGGCACTATATTTGCCCTTTTCCAGTCCTCTGGAATCTCTCCCGTCTTCCATGACTTTTAGAAGATAATCGCCAATTGTTCAGATATCTCCTCAGTCAGCTCCTTGAGTATTCTAGGGTGTATTTCATCAGGACCAGGTGACCTGAAGCTATCTAACGTGTCTAAGTAATTTTTAACTTGTTCTTTCCCTATTTTAGCCTCTGATCCTACCTCATTTTCACTGGTATTCATTAAGTTAGAGGTCCAATTGTTACTAAAGTTTTTGGTGAAAACTGAAACAAAAAAGTCTTAGCACTTCTGCCATTTCCACATTTTCTGTTATTGTTTTTATTGCTAATCTTTCCAGTCTGACTGATTATACCATTAAAATACCATTACTATGCTTGATTTAAAAAAAAAAAAAACCCAAACAAAAAAACAACTAAGTCCTAGAAAAAAACCCATTACTGTGTCATTGCAATGGCAGAAAGATTCTAGCATACATGTAATGGGATCTTGGATATGCATAAAAAGATCTTCTGATGATGCCATTATACTGCGAGATTACAATGGCTAAACAAATTCAATGGAAATTTGTGAAGACTACGTTTTGTCACTGAAATTAAACAAGACGGCTGAACAGAATTTCTGCTACTGTTAACCTATTTTCTCTTCATTTTGCTATCAGATTGTTCACTGAGGTAACTTCATAAAATACACTTCTCATGTTTGTGAGGGTCCCAAGTGAGCCAGCAATCACATTTCCTACACTTAAATACAGCATTAACAATCAATACAGCACAGTGAGCATAAGCAACAGAAAAGGACCTGAACTGACTGGTCAATTTCAGTTCAGAAAGATTCAAATAGAAGGCTCAACATTTTCTTAAGAACAAAAATATCAGCTGAATATCAGAGGAATTTGCAGCACTCACAATGCGACATAATACTGGGAAGGTTATTTACCCAATATAAATTTAATATGGAAATAAATATTTGGTTCATGTGCATCACCCACACCAAGTATTTCTGGTGTGTAGGTCAATGAGAACCTGTTACATTGTTTTGGGGAATAATTACAGTGAAAATGTACAACAGGTGGCCTAGTCCTTTCCTCCTCCCCTAAGATGTGACATATAGACACGCCGTTCTGTATCAGAAAGAGGTTAATTGTTGATGGTAGTTTCTTTAGGAACCTGATTGGCCAATAGGCCACCCAGGGTATGTCTACAAGGCAGTTGGGAGTGAGTCCTCCAGCCTGGATAGACAAACTCATACTAGCTTCTCTGGAGTTAGCATGCTAAAAATAACATTATGGTCACTGTGGCTCCAGCAGACACTTGGGCTAGCCACTTGAGCTCAGGCCCAGGGAGCTGGATGGGCTTAAGACCGCAAGCTGCCACCCACACAGCAATGTCCACACTGCTTTTTTTTTAGCACACTAGTGCAAGAGGAACTAGCATGTCTCTATTTTCCCTGGGCTGGGAGGCTCACTCCCAGCTGCAGTGTAGGCATAACCCAAGCTTCTTTAGGTTCCTTCATTCATGTTCTATCGCCATTTCAAACTGGCAGTGTCCCATTGTCATGGAATATGATAAAATGCGAGATGCCACATGCCATGCCATGTATAATAATCTGGTAAGAAACATCACATCATAGCTGTATTTAATAATCTTGCACGGTTTCAATATAAGGGCCCAATCCTCCAGGGTGCAGAGCACTCACAATCATCACTCACTGAAGACCGTGAAGGCATTCAGCTCTTCACAGGAGGATTGAGCTTGAAGTTATTGATTCTTGTAACTACTTGTGAGGTTCCAGATTGTGACCCACTTCTAATTTTGAAGACAAAGTACTGGCAACAACTTTTATTTAAATAAAATAAAAGTTGTTTGTTGAAGGAAGGAACATGTCTTAACTCAAAGATACTATATGGGACTAGGATACTGATGCCAGCTCTGATCAAATCTGTAGATTTAGCTGAAAACTGATAAAACTTCACAGGCCAATTCACTTGTGTACTAGCAGAAGATCAAAAGAGACTGTGTGAACGTGTTTGGTGTTTAAAGTTCATATAATGAATGAGATTTTTTTCACTTATCTGTATCTTGTTAATATAGTGCATTGTATATGACCCCAATATCTAAGTAACCCTCCAAACATGAAAGAAGCCTTGTGTAATGCAAATGAAGGACTCTTATCAGAAAGGTAATGCATTTTGGGCACTTCAAAGTGAGTGGTCACTGCGTAGGGCATTCAGAGTTCAAAGTCTCTAAAAGCATCCCTCTCTCTTGGCCATCAAAGAAGAAACCACTGGATAGCTGTTCTGTCAGATTGTTCTAAGAGAATGAATATAAATATGGATACCAAAGAAAACCCTTCAACTCCAGACTGTCTGGATTCTAACAGGGCAGAATAACTGAATGAGAAGATGGAGATCACCAGAGTTATTCTGCGTAGCCCTGAAAGACGTTTTGGAAACAGGCAGATTACTACATCTCTGCTACCATTTGGAACTATACGCCATGCCTCACCTGTACAGATATTTTGCCTGCTTTAACTTCTCAATAACTCTCATTTCTTTTTCTTAGCTATTAAACCATTAGTTAGTTTACTACAGAATTGGCTACCAGTGTTGTCTTTGGTGTGAGATCTAGGATGCAATTCGACCTGGGTGAGTGACTGGTCTCTTGAGACTAAGTGCAACCTGGAATATTTGTGATTTTTGGTGTAAGTGACTATTTTCCACATAGGCCAGCCTGCCTGCGTGGCAAGATAGACAGGAGTGTCTAAGGGGACTGTCTGTGAATCCATTATTAGACTATTGCAGTACTTTGGGAGTTCACATTTGATACCAGGTTGGTGAAATCTAATTATAGAACATACCACCAGTTTGGGGTGTCTGCCCTGTTTTTGACAGTCTGCTCAGAGGTAGGCACTCATGGTCATGAGTCACTCCAGACAGCGTGACAGGGACATTAATAAAAAACTGCCACCATATAATAGGCTTCTTTCTCTCACTATGAATGTGCAGGTCCTTTCAGCTACAGATGTATCAGCCATGGCTTAGATTCTCAAAGGTAGGCACCTATCTCCCGTTCAAATGAATGACAGTGAGGCACCTTGATACCATGGAGAATCTGGGCCCAAAAGCATAGAATTACATGTACACTTGTCAGTTTTGTTGGATAGCATCTGATTCCCATTAGTCAGTAGCTGAGAGTTTACATCCATTTTACAGACGCCCACTAAGCTTGCCATTGTGGTATCCAGAAATATTATCTGCTAAAGGACATTCAGATTCTTTACAAATAAATGGGAACTTATTTTGTGTTTTATTTTTATCCAGCTGCAGCCCTTTCCACAGGAAAAAACATCAAAGATCCCTTACTAGTTTGCTGTTATGTTCAGAATAATTCCCAGAACTCTGAGTGATATTTTTGTATCTGCATCCAAACCCCTTTGCATTATTTGCAGGAGATATTGCTTTAAACTATCTGATCACTAATCTTGGTTCCAACTACTATAATTCCTAGTAATGATAACAGATGATCTGTCTGTGATTGTACATATGCCAAGCTTACTTCTTCCACACTTACATGGGAGTAGTTCTCACTGGGATCTAAAGGGGTTACACGCATAACTGAGGGCAGAATTGAGGCCTCTAGATGCAACATAAACATGTTCAGTGGCACTAAATGAACCCTAGCCTTCCAATGTGTATACAGATTAAAGTTCTGAGGTGCAATCCTTGCTCTACTGAAGTCAAAGGCAAAACTCCCATTGATATCAGTGGGGATACGATTTCACCTTTAATTGGTTCATATAGAAGCAAAATACTGATGCTGAAAGAACTTCTTTATGTTTGTTTACATCTGCAGTCATTTGTCTAAGGATTCCTTCACTAATAATTGTACATTCTTTCTAGAGTTGGCATTGTTTAGTATATACATACTGTATACATTCCATCAATAGCAGCTTATATGAGGTTTTCTAAGCCACCCAACAGACTATGCTAATATTAAATATAAAACAATCCTTAATTCTGGAAATAGTTTACCTAAAGTATATACTGTGCTGATACTACCACCTAGATACCATTATTAGTCTTTCATTTGTCTGAATGGGTTGGAACATCCAAAAGGTATCAAAATTCAGACTACAAATGAAGTTACTTTGGATGATATGCTAGCAGAGCTAAACCTGATTCTGACATCTGCTTTCACAATTACTTAGTATTTTTTCCTCTTGCCATTGTACTGATCTAACTTTCTAAACAGAAACTTTCTCCCAAGTGCATCCCAGACATGACATCTGGTATGAGTCATACACTCATTTAAAAGTGACAATTACAGAAAAACACTACAGAAATGAAGAGAAGCACTTCTGAGCATATTTTTTGGGAAAGAACATGTCAAAATGCTGCTCTGTAACCATAATAATCCAGCAGTGTAGTTCTTTGCAGGTTAGTAATCAGTAATTCAGACTGAAAGAATTAAAATAAAATCTCTTGGAGATCACAGATTTAAGATTTCAGCCTCAAGACGACATTATGTTCAGTTAACTTATTCCAAGCTCTGGAATGGACATGGAAACGCATTTCCACTGCAGCAGATTCCGAGAAAAGAAACTACATCCACCCATTTTTGGCTCAGCTGAAGTTGCCCATTTGCCAGACAATTATCTCAAACCAAGATTAAATAAAAGAAGCAGGAGCCAGCATTTAGGGCGACATATTAACTACCATCTGATTGATTAGCCAGGACAACTGGCATTAAGCCTCCTTTCTTCTGAGCTCTAGGAAATTGAAAATTTTTCATAGTTTGTACTATTTGTTCATATAATTAGCTATTCATTTTTTAGAAATAAACACAGTGGGTTTGAAATATATTCCTAGAACATTAATAAGGGTAGATAAAGTGGAGAGTTCTGTATATAATTTATAATTATAGCTTAATGTCAAATACCTACTCAGGGGTTGCTCTGTACCAAGAGTAGATAAGTATCACTGAACCAAACAAAAACCTACGTTAAATATCAATGGTTTAACATTTCCCGCACTGTTCATTAGAGAATAAGAGGACTAAATGGGTGCTAACTTCACTCCAAGAGGTATTGAGGCATGGTGTGGACATGCCCTACAATCTAAAGGGAATTCTTCCCAGGAATGTGCTCATTTTTTGGTACTGTTCTTGTGGAATTTTGAACAACATGCTCTGCTTAGCTGGCTTTAAGTGTTAAAGAATGTCTCTGGTTTAAAAAAAAAAAAAAAAAAAATCAGATTCCAAGGCCAGAAGGGACTATTGTGATCATGTAGTCTAACCTCCTGTATAACACAGGCCGTAGAACTTCCCCAAATAATTCCTAGAGCAGATCTTTTAGAAAAATATACACTGCTGATTTGAAAATTGTCAGTAATGAAAAATCCACCACAATCCTTGATTAATTACTAGGGCTGTCAAGTGATTAAAACAATTAATTGTGATTAATCGCACCATTAAACAATAATAGAATGCCACTTATTTAAATATTTTTGGATGTTTTCTACATTTTCAAATATATTGATTTCACTTGCAACACAGAATACAAAGTGTATAGTGCTCACGTGATATTTATTTTTTATTAATAATCTTTGCACTGTAATAAACAAAAGAAATAGTATTTTTCAATTCACCTAATACAAGTACTATAGTGCAATCTTTTTATCATGAAAGTTGAACTTACAACTATAGAATTATGTACAAAAAACCTGCATTCAAAAATAAAACAAAGTCCACTCAGTCCTATTTCTTGTTCAGCCAATCGCTCAGACAAACAAGTTTGTTTACATTTGCAGGAAATAACGCTCCCTGCTTCTTGTTTAAAATGTCACCTGAAAGTGAGAACAGGTTTTTGCATGGCACTGTTGTAGCCAGCGTCGCAAGATATTTACATGCCAGATGCGCTAAAGATTCACATGTCCCTTCATGCTTCAACCACCATTCCAGAGGACATGCGTCCAGGCTGATGATAGATTCTGCTCAATAACAATCCAAAGCAGTGCCAACGGACGCATGTCCATTTTCGTCATCTGAGTCAGATGCCACCAGCCGAAGGTTGATTTTCTTTTTTAGTTGTTCGGGTTCTGCAATTTCCACATCGGAGTGTTGCTCTTTTAAGACTTCTGAAAGCAAACTCCACACCTCATCCCTCTCAGATGTTGGAAGGCACTTCAGACTCTTAAACCTTGGTGTCGAGTGCTGTAGCTATCTTTAGAAATCTCACATTGGTACCTTCTTTGTGTTTTGTCAAATCTGCAGTGAAAGTGTTCTTAAAATGAACAACATGCATGTTTGTCTTTGTGATTGGCTGAACAAGAAGTAGGACTGAGTGGACTTGTAGTTTCTAAAGTTTTACATTGTTTGATTTTTTGAATGCAGTCATAAAACAAAAAATATTCTACATTTGTAAGTTGCACTTTCACAATAAAGAGATTGCACTACAGTACTTGTATGAGGTGAATTGAAAAATACTGTTTCTTTTATCATTTTACAGTGCAAATAATAAAATAAAGTGAGCACTGTACACTTCGTTTTCTGTGTTTAATTGAAATCAATATATTTGAAAATGTAGAAAAACATCCAAAATATTTAATAAATTTCAATTGATAGTCTATTGTTTAACAGTGCGATTAAAACTGCGATTAATCACAATTAATTTTTTTTTATCAGGATTAATTTTTTTGAGTTAATCATGTAGTTAACCTGAATAATCAAGAGCCCTATAAATTACCCTCACTGTTAAAAATATTCAGAATGGAAATAAGGTGTATGAGTTTAAAAAAAAATAAAAAAATGGGGGTTCTTTTTCTTTGCATTCTGGTTTCTGAGCCTTTATAATAGAGTAAAATTTTCTCCACAACCAAGAGGGCTAGAAACGTACTTAAGAACAAAAGTAATGAAGGCAGTAGCTCAGCCCCAGAGTGGGGGTTATCCACTTTATTGCACTGAATGCAGCATGGATGATTACATGCCTTGTGGGCAGGTGGTACGTGTGTGCATTCGGTGCAATTTTCCAGCATTCCACTGCAGGGCCAGTTGGACAGGCAGAACTGCGGAGCCCCAATGTGTGGATGTGTAAGGCCCCACAGGTCTAGAACCCAGGCCGCCAGCACTGGCAGGCAGTTGGCATCTCTATTCTGCTGTCCAGTGGCAGCTGTAACCAGCGTGGATCTCCTGTAGCTACCACAACCATTCCTGCTCCTTGCTGCTGAACTCCTGGCTTCGAACTCGGCTTGATTTGGACTTCGCCTCCTGACTCCGATCCTGAAACTTGACTCAGACTCTGACCCGTTGTATTGACCCTGGCCTGGAACCTGACTACGCATTCCTCTGCTACTCCCCACCTGAGGCTTGCTGCTGCTGTGACCTTTGATCCCGAATGCCGTTGTTGGGATCCTGACAGACTGAAATGGCGTTCAGAGGTGGGATTTAGTTTATTAGGAACTGGGAGCCCTTTGGGGAAAGGAGTGGCCTATTCAGGAAGGATGGGCTTCTCCTAAACCAAAATGGAACTAGACTACTGGCATGTAAAATGAAAGAGTTTTTAAACTAAGGGCTGGGGGAAAGCTGACAGGTGCAGAGGAGCACAAATTCTGGACAGACACATCCCTTAAGGGAATATTGATTAAAGGGGATACTCTAGATACAGATAAAAAGGAAAGTTGATAAAGTACAGGCAGGAACTGAAGAGAAACAGTCAAGTGAAAAAGAACACCATTCAATCACATGATGGCAGACAATGAAATATTGACACATTTTATAAGTGCTTGTATACAAATGCAAGAAGTCTAAATAATTAGCGGGGTGAACTTGAGTATTTAGTATTAAACGAGGATATTGATATAATAGTCATCACAGAAACTTGGTGGAATGGGACATGATAATTCAGGGTACAAAATATATGGGAATGACAGTAGGTCAGGGGTTCTCAAACTGGGGGTCGGGACCCCTCAGGGGGTCACGAGGTTATTACATGGGGGGTCGCGAGCTGCCAGCCTCCACCCCAAACCCTGCTTTGCCTCCAGCATTTATAATGGTGTTAAATATATAAAAAAGTGTTTTTAATTTATAAGGGGGGTCGCACTCAGAGGCTTGCTATGTGACAGGGGTCACCAGTACAAAACTTTGAGAACCACTGCAGTAGGTGGTGCTGATGGGGGAGTGGTACTATATGTGAAAGAAAGCATAGAGTCAAATATAGTGAAAATCTTAAATGAATCAAACAACACCTAGAATCTCTATGGATGGAAATTCCATGCTTGATTAATAAGTGTATGGAAGTAGGAATATACTACCGACCACCTGACCAGGATGGTGATGGTGATTGTGAAATGCTCAGGAAGATTAGAGAGGCTATAAAAACAGAAAAGCCAATAATAATGGGGGATTTCAACGATCCTGAGATTGACTGGGAACATGTCACCTCAGGACAGGATGCAGAGATAAAATTTCTAGCCACCATTAATGACTGCTTCTTGGAACAGCTAGTCCTGGAGCCCACAAGAGGAGAGGCAATTCTTGATTTAGTCCTAAGTGGAGCACAGGATCTGGTCCAAGATGTGAATATAGCTGAACCACTCAGTAATAGCAACCATAATGTAATTAAATTTAACATCCTTGTAGGAGGGGAAAAATACCAAATAATCCCACCACAGTAGCATTTAACTTCAAAAAGGCGAACTACTCAAAAATGAGGAGGCTGGTTAAACAGAAATTAAAAGGAGCAGTCACTAGTGAAATGCCTGGAAGCTGCATGGAAACTATAAAAACATCAAAATAGAGGCTCAAACAATAAGTATACCCCATATAAAATTTTTTTAAAAAGGTAAAAGCACCAAAAATGCCACCATGGTTACACAGAGTAAAAGAGGCAGAAAAGGACATCTTTTAAAAATTGTAAGTCAAATCCTACTGAGGAAAATAGAAAGGAACAAACACTGGCAACGCAAGTGTAAAAGTATAATTAGGCACAGGGGCAGCTCTATGGTTTTTGCTGCCCCAAGCACGGCAGTCAGGCGGCTTTCGGCGTCGCGCCTGCAGGCGGTCCGCTGGTCACGTGGATTTGGCGGCATGCCTGTGGGAGGCCCGTCGGTGCCGCGCCTTCAGCGTCCCCGCCGCTGAATTACCGCCAAAGCCTGACTGGCGCCCTCACAGCGACCGGCAGGCCACCCCCTGCGGCTTGCTGCCCCAGGCACGCGCTTGCTGCGCTGGTGCCTGGAGCCGCCCCGATTAGGCAGGCCTAAAAAGAATTTGAAGCAACTAGCAAAAGACACAAACCAACAGAATTTCTTTTTTAAGTACATCAGAAGCAGAAAGCCAGACAAACAAACGATCAGTTGGGCCGCTGGGTGATCAAAGTGCTAAAGGAGCACTCAAGGAAGACAAGGCCATTGTGGAGAAGCTAAACCAATTCTTTGCATTAGTCTTCACTGCAGAGGATGTGAGAGAGTTTCCTACATCTGAGCCATTCTATTTAGGTGACAAATCTTAGGAAATGTCCCAGACTGACTGTCAATAGAGACGGCTTTGGAACAAACTGATAAATTAAACAATAGCAAGTCACCAGGACCAGATGATATTCACCCAGGAGTTCTGAAGGAACTCAAATATGGCTCTTAAGTAAACTAAGCAGTCATGGAATAAGAGGGAAAGTCCTCTCATGGATCAGTAACTGGTTAAGAGACAGGAATAAATGTTCACTTTTCAGAATGGAGAGAAGTAAATAGTGCTGTCCCCCAGGGATCTGTACTGGGACCAGTGCTATAAAACAGATTAATAAATTATCTGGAAAAAGGGATAAACAGTGAGGTGGCAAAATTTGCAGATGATTAAGGCTCTGCTTGAATTATGGGATGATTGTCAAATAATTGCAGCTGAGTTGCAGACAAGACATGGAAAATCGCAGAAAAGTGATAATGAACCTTTATTAATTGCAGTAATTTGGAAAAGCCAGAGAAGACCTGTTTGTTTGAGAAAATTTTGCTCAAGTATTAATGTTACGCTTGCTAATTTTTTGTTGATAACCAGACATTTTGCTGCAACTAAATTATAGTCATTAATTTGCGGGGCTGACAGCAGGAGCCCTGCTGTGCATGGGGCTGACAGCCCAAATCCCAGCTGCTATCAGCTCGGATAAAAGGGATTTTACTGTACTAATGGGGGGAAAATGTCTGTTGCAAACCTCAAAATGTATGCAAAATTGTGGACTGTGCAAAGTAAGCTAATAAAAATCAAAATTGCAGTGGAAGCTTAATATTGCAGGATTCGCAATTTCTGCAATGTTGCAAATTAAGTGCGGCCTTACAGATGATACAAAATAACTCAAGATAGTTAAATCCAAAGCAGACTTCAGAGAGTTACAAAGGGATCTCACAAAACTGATGAGACTGGGCAACAGAATGGCAGATGAAATTCATTGTTACTAAATGAAAAAAGTAATGCATATTGGAAAACATAATCCCAAATATACATACAAAACAATGGGGTCTAAATTAGCTGTTAACACTCAAGAAAGATCTTAAAGTCATTGTGGATAGTTCTCTGAAAACATGAAATGTGCAGCAGCAGTCAAAAAAGCTAACAATGTTAGAAACCATTAGGAAAAGGATAGATAATAAGACAGAAAATATGCCACTACATACATCTAGCACCCGCACACCTTCAATACTACATGCAGTTCTGTTTGCCCCATGTCAAAAAATTAGAATTGGAAAAGGTACAGAGAAGGGCAACAAAAATGATTAAGAGTATGGAACAGCTTCCCTATGAGAAGAGATTAAAAAGATGGACTGTTCAGCTTGGAAAAGAGACGACTAAAGGGGATATGATAGAGGTCTATACAATTATGAGAAAGAGAGTTATTTACCCCTTTACATAACACATGAAACAGGGGTCACCCAATGAAATTAATAGACAGCAGGTTCAAAACAAAAGAAAGGAAATACTTCTTCATACAATGCATAGTCAACTTGTGGTACTCATTGCCGGGGGACGTTGTGAAAGCCAAAAGTATAACCAAATTCAAAAAAGAATTAGATAAGTTCACAGAGGACAGATCCCTCAATGGCAATTAGCCAAGATGGTCAGGGATGCAACTGCATGCTCGGGGCGTCCCTAAACCTCTGATTGCCAGATGCTGGGACTGGACGACAGGGGATGGATCACTTGATATTTTCCCTGGTTTGTTCATTCCCTTTGAAGCCTCTGGCATTGATAACAGTCTGAAGACAGGATACTGGGCTAGATGGACCATTGATCTGACCCAGTATGGCCATTCTTATGTGGAACTCAGACAGGGAAACTAGAATTCCATGGTCACTTCTCAAGTCTGATTCTTCTACAATAGTTATTATGTAGTGATTCCCCTAAAGCCATTAACCTAGTTTACATTAATATGAAACCCTTATAAGATATGATTAGCTACATATTCTAAATGTTTGCACTGGAAAGAGTGTCTATAGCAGTGGTCCCCAAACTTGTCAGGGTTGCGCCCCCCCCCCATTACCCCTATCCCTGCCCCCCTGATGGGGATCCAGGCTGGGATCAGGGTCACGGCTCCTGGAGGGGAAAGGGGGTCCGACAGAGGTAAGGGGGCTGAGGCTGGGGCTGCATCTGGGGGTGAATCTGGGGTCAGGACCGGGAATGGAGCTTTGGCCAGAGGCCGAGGCTGGGGGTGGGGACAGTGCCATGGCTGGGGGCCAGAGCAGAGCTGGGAGCAGAGCGGAGCTGAGCTGGGTGGTGCTTCCTCTCCGCTCCCCATGGGGCCTGGCCTGGGCCCCGCTGCACCTCCCCGAACATTCCTCCGTGCCCCTCTAGAGGGGCGTGCCCCACAGTTTGGGGACCTCTGGTCTATAGATACGTCTATACTGGAAAGATATATACTGCTGTTGCAATGAGTTAACCTCGCTGGTGTGAGAGAGTTATAAAAGTTAGCTCTGTAGTGGAAACAAGCCCAAAGATTCATTAATGATGGCTCATTATTCTTACAAAATGTTCTGTAGTACATTTACTTATACAGCATAAGATATCATTAATTAAAACTAAACTACACTCCTCAGAATAAATGAAGTACATTTTGTGAAGCAATGTAATTATGTTTTTAATAGCATTTGTTTGCTTAATTTGCAGAGCTCAGTTATCCTCAGCAGGACTCCCAGTCATTAATTAACAAGGTTTCACTGAATTCTCTCTCTCTCTGCACCTCTTTATTGACATCATTCTTCCCTTACTCATATTTTCATCTTTACTTTTCCTCTCATTCTCTTCCTTAAGTTCTTGCACTTGCTACCTGCCATGAATGCATAGGAATGGACATTACCGTGGAACATAGGTACCTTAGCAGTAGCTTCATAAGATACTGTATCATAGTGTCACCTTTGGATCCTTAAGCTCTTTCTCATCCATGGGCAATAGGTGTTTCCTATACATCATTAGGACGGCAGCTCTTAAAATTACACACCTTGTGGGCATGAACTCCTTGATCCACACCAATCTGAATTCATTTCTCAAGTAGTATTTTGTATCAATTAGGAACACAAAAGCAGGAATTCTTTTTAGTATTTTTGCCGCTCCTTTGTACACAGACTTTCTGTTTGCAACCTGGGTTACCTTAACTAACTTTATGTTGATGGCAATGCAATACATCTCCCCCCCTTCATATCAGGCACTGATCACATTGTGTGTGCCCAAACAGTGTTGGCCATTTAATTGACTACTGTTGTCAGTAAATATAAAAGTTCAGAAAATTGTTGCTAATTACAAAATTTTGCTGGTTTTGCACCTACACTGAAAATTAAAATTCAGTCTCTCAACTGCCACTGCATCTATTATCATAATTAACAGGTTTAATACCTGGAGGTTTTCAAACAAACTGGGATAATGATAGGATTTGAGATTAACAAAATGGTAGTTTATTTGCTAACACTTGGTTTTTACGGGGTACAAATGGCTGATGTTAGTCCAACATTTTTATGCAGTTACTTGAGTCTTTGTTGCTAATCACTTGATTACACTGATCCATTGTATTGTACTATATTTTATTTTTATATTTATTATAATAATTTTTTACATGTATATAGTGCCATTCATCCGAAAACCTTTTACACAATTAGGGCCTTATTTTTCACTGCCTTGCACATTGCATAAATTATTCACACCTAGCCAAAGTGGGTTTAAAATGCTACCAAATCAGAATTCAGCCTTCAGTTACATTGATGGTAACAGCTCACACCCAAGGTAAAAAGCAGTGGACAATCAGACTTTTCAACTGATATAAAAGCTACATATAGGTATAAATTCACCAAGTACTGAAATGCAACACTCTCTCTAGTGAAAATAGCAGATGCTTAACAGTACACAACACTGCACTATGTTTAGGACAGGAAATGAAGAATACACTGCCTAAACAAAACTACAAAAGATGTTTAAGACTGATAGCCAGTAATGGTCTTAATTAGCTACAATCAGTTGATAGCAGAAATATAGCTATATATCTAATAGTTAGGAAATAACTAATGAGAGGATGTAATGCTAGTGATTGTTATGCTGGAAGGTGTTAATGGTTGTCATCAAGTAAGTCTTTGATCTACAGACAATCACAGACCAGGTTAAAACTGATGGGCATGCTAAACACCCTTCTTTCGGACTAAATGGAAGAAGCAATTAAGTCCATTTTGGAGTGATAGCTGGAAACTGCGGAAGTCACCATCCAAGGCAATGGGCTGCATGACAAGGCCTGATCAGCTGCCACATCATGTGGGTTGAGGGTTTCCCTGGGTGAAAATGCAAGGACTAGGGGCTGGTTTGGCAAGCTGTGTGAGTATTAGAGGCAGAGAAGCTGGAAGACAGTGAGAGAAACAGTTGTTAGTGTGGCCTGAGAAGGAACAGCTCCTTGGGCACAGAACTGACTGGAAAGGCAGACTTGGAAATTGTCTGCTGTTGTTTATTCTTACTGTGTTCAGGAGAACAGGACTCTATGTACATTCTTTATCAATAAACCAGATTGCAGCAAAGAATACCGGGCTCATATCATCCATTTCTCCACTCATGGAAGCAACCTGGCAAGGCCCCAGATATGCGCTAATCACTCAGGCCAAAAGGGCAACACTGTGCTAAAAGATGTGTTAATGTTCTGAGCATGGACAATGTGAATTGGTTGTTTCTAATAGACTCAATCCAAAGTGAGTGTTAATGCAGTTCATAAAGTGCTGCACCTTCTTTCCAGAAAAGCCAGACTCTTGATCCCTTATTAAACACTGCACACCGGTATTCATTTAGGGCTGAGTTGCACCTTGTAGACAAAGCCTTGCACTGGGGGTGGAGGGAACTCCAACCAGCTTTTGCATCAGGGAGCAACAGTCTTGCCCAGAGCTACATGGTGACCACTCTGTTGGACTGGGGGAGGATGTAGCAATAGCGGCCATAGGCGCCGACTTCTTCAGGCACCGGTGGGTGCTCGACCTCCCTCTGCCCCCAGCCCTGCCCCGACTCCACCCCGCCCCTCCCCCAAAGTCCCTGCCCCAACTCCGCCCCCTCCCGCCCCACATTCCAACCCCTTCTCCAAAGTCCCAGCCCCAACTCCGCCCCTTCCCTCCCCCTATTCAACTCCTTCCCCAAATCCCCACCCTAGCTCCACCTCTTCCCCGCCTCCTCCCCTGAGCGTGCCACGTTCCCGCTCCTCTCCCCTCCCTCCAAGTACTTGTTACATCTGTTTGGCGGCAGCAAGCGCTGAGAGGGAGAGAGGAGCAGAGATGTGGCGCGCTGGGAGGAGGCAGAGGTAGAGGAGGAGGTGAGGTGGGGGGGTGGGGAGCTTGGCTGCCAGTGGGTGCAGAGCATCCACTAATTTTTCCCCATGGGTGCTCCAGCCCCGGAGAACCCATGGAGTCGGTGCCTATGATATCGGCCCCTCTTCCTGGTCCCTTTGAGGCAAGGTATACCCAAGAGGCACAAGGATTAGGGAGCCGCTGTACCTTCCCAAGTGGAGAGACTGCAACAGCAACAAGCCCTTGAGTGAGAGAGAACAAAGGAGAGGGGAGGTTCCTTGTACATCCTCCCATGAGTCCCGCCACCCGCTCCTGAGAATGGGCCAGTTCTGGAGACAGGCAAAAAAAATTAATTTAGAAATTGATGAAAAAAGGGGACTTTTCTGTCAAAAATTGTGTGAAAAAGATGTCCCCTTTTCCCCAGCCAGCTCGAGTCATTCCCTTTCTTAGATAAGCATTGGAGGGGGTGCTCCGAGAGAGGGAGCAATTCAGTTTAGTTGTTGCATGCCTTTTACTGGAGTGGCTGTGAATTTCATACTCACATTTCATATCCGCTTACAAACATGCAAAATTTAAAACATTATTTAAAATTTAAAACAGTAGCAATGATCCTTTAATGTAAAGGTTCTATGCACCCCTTAAATTTGCATTAGTGTTTATTTTAGTTTAAATGATTTATTCTGAGAGTACAGTTTTTGACATCAGAGCCTTCATTATAACCTACCGTAGAGATTTGCCTTGGATTTAATGTTTAGAGAATGGTTTTGAAACCAGAGCTTAAAAACAAAACAAAAACGACAGACTCCAGCAAACAGACATCAGGTCTTATTTACAATCTGTGTAGGATACTTCTGCTGTACCTGCTGTGTTTCATTTCAGACATCTGTGTCATCACATATGAAAGGCTTGTTCACACCATTGTTTGTTAAAAAGAAAATCTTTGGTCCCTGCTGTAAATTGTTTCTGCACATCCTTATCTGATAACCATGCAAAGTCTTCAGATCGAATTCTGATCCTATTTAGACAGGTGTATATTTGGAGTAACTCCAGGGAGTCAGTGAAGTTACTCCAGATTCACAACAGTGTAAATGTAATCCAAAGCTGTCCCTTTGAGGGTTTGAAACTAGGATGAAGGTGACAGAAGAAAAAGGTACCATTTCTCAGGCAGAAGTTGTTATCCCCATCTCCAGTCAATTTTGTAATCCTGTTGACAGACCTGTGGGTACCGAGGCCATGTTCACTCTCTTGGGGATTTGTCTTAATGCCAACCAATAGTATAGCTGCAAATCCCCAGTGAAAATTTTGGCTTTGTACCAGTGGATTTTGTCCCTGTTTGAAACCTGTGTAAATTGCATGGATGCAAGTCAGGGCTTAGAGCAGTTTACCCTCTCTATATTAGGTATTTGCACTGGTTTCTGGCCATTGATGGCTGGCAAATCCCCACAGTAGGACAAAGCCTGAGAGGACTCTGATATTCAGAGTACTCTGACTGGGTGAAATTTGCTCCTTTGCAGCGGACTAGCACAAGGGTATGCATGACTTAAGTCTCACTGAGAGCATAAAACATGGTGTAAGTGGTGCATTGACCTTTTGTTGCCTGTTTGCACGGGGGCGAGTTTCACTCAGTATCTAACCATGAGTAAGGCTATGATTTAGTCATGGGTATTTTTAGTAAGAGTCATGGACAGGTCATAGGCAATAAACAAAAATTCATGGGCTCATGACCTATCCATGACTTGTACTATAAATACCTCTGACTAAATCTTAACTGAGGGGGCTGCTGCTCAGAGGAAACCCTGTGGGCCAGTGGCACCAGCTGCTGGAGGCTGCCAAGCAGCAGCTGCTCCAGCCACCCTCAGGACCGCCCACCCACTTCTGCTCCCGCTGCCCCTGGGACCACTGCTCAGGCGGTCCTCAAGGCCCGCTGCACTGGCCACTGCTCGGGTGGTCCCCTGGGCCAGCTGCCCAGGGCCGCCCAAGCAGTGGCCAATGCAGCTGGCCCCAGGGCCGCTCCAGCAGCAGCTGGTGCGGCTGGCTGCGGGGCCGCCTGAGCGTCTGGCTGCAGAGCTGCTCCAGCAGTGGCTGGTGTGGCTGTCCCCAGGACCGCCTGAGCAGCTGTCCCTAGGGCCTCCTGAGCCCTCAGGTCAGCCACAGTGGCCACTGCAGAAGTCACGGAGGTCGCAGAAAGTCACGGAATCTGTGACCTCTGTGACTGACACGGAGCCCTAACCATGAGTCAAAAATAGCAAACTGCATAAGACAGACATCAGACTCCTGGATCACTGCACCTAGTTAAATCTCTCTCTCTCTCTCTCTCTGCCATCAGAATATCCCAGTATTTCTGACTCATACATATCTGCAATGGAAGAAAGTTTCCCCCCAAGTTACATTTCAAAATGTTACTGTAAAATAATATTCAATTTTTTTTAAATGTCTCACTAGTTCACTATTTTCCATTTTCAGTGTGGTCCCACTGGAGTTTATATCAGTCTACAGTGAAGCTGTAAGTTGTCACAATATGAAAGGCATAAAAATAACGCTGAATGTTTCAATTTGAGAAGCAACCATTTATACTATTCGAAAGGAGACAGCCAGCAGTTTTCTTATTTATTTAAATGGGACCCAAATTCTGCAAAAGAACTACAAAAACAATGTTTCTCTTGTGTCTAAAAATGAGGCTTCCCCAGTCGTTGGTTCTAAACCAGATCTTATTAGCCAGTCAAGCAGTAATTATATATGGTTAAAGAGGGGATAGATTGACCAGTTTTATTTGGAAATAATAATTGCAAAAATAAGTAGCAAGCAGCCAGACCTAAAGATTTGCGCATCGGTTTTGTATTATTGCAAAGCTTTTTGCTGGGTCTTATTAACAAATTAACTTAAAACACACATGGTGAATAATGAATAAGCTTAAGAATAAATAGGTAAAAACTATAAAAATATGTAATGAATTCTATGCGCTTAACTGAATGTTCAAAAATGGGACAGCAAAGAGGTAGCTTGAAAGAATTAAGACAATGTGTGTATTTGTCTGGAATGGCATAAGAGGCAAAGATAGGATCAGGGTTTAATCTTCTGGATGTTTCATTGCGTAGATGAGAGGCCAATTTAACAATACGTCTCTCAGTACTTAATCCTGTTCTAATAAAGTTAATAGCAAAATTCCCATTGATTACACTGAAAATAGGCTCAGATCTTTAAAGGAGCATATTGCAAACTGAAGTTACATTTCCAGGGCCATGATTAACCTCCCCCACACTAAGAAATGGGCAGAAAAACTTTAAGGAATTCCCTACTGCATTTCTTTTAAATTACTCCAGAGAGAGCAAGGCTGCCCATGCTAGACTGAGTCCCATTTCTACCCGCTACAGCCCAACAGATCACCAGACAACCTGCCTGAGCCAACCTGAATTCCAACCCCTTATGCACAGTGCTTAATTTGTGCCAGGGCTTGCCAGGACTGAGCCCCGGCACCTCTAGGCTTGGCAGTTCATAGCCCCAGCACTTCTGGGCTTGCTGCACCAGTTATGAATGTAAAAAAATTACTTGATCCCCAGCATCTCTTTCATTACAAATTAAGCACTGCTTATGCATTATAGGACACAGTGTCATATTATATAATCACATACTCGTTTTTCCAGAGGACCCCTGCCTCATTCATTGCAGAGGATGGCTGGGGTTCAATGAATGATGCAGCTGCACATATTCTGGCCATCCAGCCCTAATACTCCACTCCCTGGCAAAGTGGCGCCAATGGAGCTGCACTACCAGGGTCTCTCCTAGGCTTAGTTTCCTGGGGACAGCCCAGGGATGAAGGTCTCTACACAAAGGATACTTCTGCCAGGAGCTGTATTATTTCTTCCCCTTCAAGTATGGTCAGCACCGATCCCACCTTATAGGGATGTGCTTGCTCATGTCACACAAAGCCCAAAAACCTCTAAAAGGTTCTGACCCTTGGGGGCCACCTGGACTCTGTCTCAAGCCGTGGAACAATCCATGCAAGGTTATGTAAGGAGACATGGCCTCCACACACCCTCAGTTCCTTCTTGCCACTGATCCGCATGTCAGAATCCTCTCCATTTCGTGTAGCTTTTTGGCCATTACCATCCCGATCTTTAATGAAGAGCATTATTGTAATATAGTTATATTAGTGAGTTTTAAATTAAAAAAAAAACATTTTTAGTTCAGTTAGGGAAATTTTCTATTTTGAGGGGGAACTTGGTACCTTGGCCAACCCAACCACTACATATGATAGAAACCACAAAAAACTATGGGATTTATAGACTGTCCTCCTTGAAACTCCACGTTTCTGACCTTCATAGCTGATGCCTGACATGCTTGATTCTATCAGTCTGAATTTTACTATTAAGCTTTTCAAAGACTATGGTCTGGTCTACATTTAACAGTTAGATCTAACTAGCTATGTTGCTCAGGGCTGTGAAAAATGTCATGCCTTCTGCAGTGTAATTAGGTTGACCTAACTTTGTGTTTAGATGCAGTTAGATCAACGGAACAATTCTTCTGTTGATCTGGTTACCACCTCTCGGAGATGTGGATTAACTAGATCGACAGAAAAACCCCTTCTGTCAATAGAGGAAGTGCCAGCACTAGGGGCTACAGAAGAATAGCTGCAGTGCCGTAGCTATGCCACTGTAGTGTAGACATTTAATTGATTCTCAGCCTCTGTGAATGATCTAGAGACAAAGCCCTTTGCATTTACTTTAACTGAGGGGAAGTGGCTGCAAACTTTAGCTGTGCATTTTCAGACTAATGTTTAGGGGGTTTCATTGTTGTTTATTAACAAGTTCATTATTTAGAGATAGATGTGATTGGGAGCCTGAAAAAGTATCTTAAGACACCGTAAGCAGGGAATTGATTGGGAGCAGGCTCAGCTGGACAGGAACAGGAGGGGCCTGTATAAAGCTCAGGAGCGGGCAACACAAAAGGACTACAGGGAAGTAGGCTGCAGTCCTTCCCTGGGAGCAAGGAGGTGTGTTAAAGGCTAGTCCACAGTTACTCCCTGAGAGGAGGGAAACCAGGAAGGTAGGAGAAGGCTTAGAGAACTTGTTAGGCCTAGATAATGTGGTCGGGTCCCCCACACAAAGGTTTAAAGTGTTTCCAGTGCCTGGTTTCATCCTCATTCCCTCTACAAAAGTGATCATGTTTCCTCTCCAACTACCTGTCTTCATGTGACACCTGCAGAGTGGATAGTATTACAAATTAGAGGAGTTTGCCTGAGTACATGAAACTGAAGAGTATTTGAGGACTTTCAGATGAGCATTCCCTTTACCTAAAGTTTGACATATGTTGTGCCTGAATATCTTTGAAAGTTATTGCCTATGAAATGTGATAGTTATAAATACCAAAAATGTCCACATTCTGAACAACCTATATTCTCCAAAGCCTTTCCCATGAGAAGACGACAGCCCTGCACAGCTTTTTATGGTAATTATGGGTAAGAGGTTCATTAAAGTAATCACTGATTCAGGAAAAGTGATGAATCCATTAACAAGATAAAACAAGGAACCTAATTTGTTGCTATTGTTATTTTAGAACAGTGGCTTATATCCTTGTCCTATTATTAGAAAGCTTGCTATAGCTCTGTTTATAACAAGCATCTAAATGAGACAAAACACCCAGATAATTTAAGGAGTGGAAGATAATTGTTTGTTTATTTTACTTCTACACTTGTTAGTGATGGTAATTATTTCTTACTGCTCCCTGGCTTTATTTAGTTACAGTATTCAACGTGCTTTAGTATAATTTCGTATTCAAATGAGACATTCTTCCAGAAGAAAAAAAAAATCACCCGAAAAAACTTCTATTTTGTCTGCTCAGGTTAAGCTTGGTTTTAGGGAGAAAGGAAATGTAAGAGAACATACTAATGTATGAAAAGGAGTAAAAGATACAGCATGAGCCATCTGGTCAGACACATTTTACACCAGTGTAACTCCACTGTCTTCAATGGATTTACTCCACATCTATACCAGCACGAGAGCAGAGTCGGGTCTATTAAAAATAAAAAAAAAAGCTTTCCCAGTATTCATTTTGGAAAGCTAAAGCTATACAGTACTCCTAAAAATAAAAACAAAATATATAAAAAAGAATCTCTTACAAATCATATATTGCATTACTACAAAATACCTCCCCCACCAGTTAGAATATGTTTGATGAACGTGTTGGTTATTCCCTAATTCAGTCCTTGTTTCAGTTAAGTGAAGGTGTTAACGCTTCTCTCTCTAACGGCTTTTGATCAATTAGTTATTTTAGGCCAGGTCTATACTAAAAAGCTAGATCAACCCAGCTATGTCACATAAGTGTGAGAAAAACCCACACCCCTGAGCTACATAGTTAAGCCTTCCTAACCCCTGGTATAGACAGCACTAGCTTTGCCCTGCCACCAGCCTTGAACACCCACCCCCATCATCAGCCACTTGACCTTCCACTCACAGCTGGTGGGCGGGCGGCTGGTGAGCAGGGATCCGGCCAGCAGCAGGACCTGCCAGTACTGATGGTGGGGGAGACATAAAATACGGGACAATTTGTCCATTTTTAAGAAAAATTCAGGACACTTGCAGGAGGGCTTAAATATGGGACTGTCCCGTTAAAAATGGGACATCTGGTAACCCTACACATGGGCTTCATCTTTAATTAGATCTGGCCCACCCTCCTGGTGCATGAATTGGTCTCTTAGACCCACATTCACCCAGACACTTAATAAACATCTAATCAAAAATTACTTCAATATAATTTGGGTAAAGAAAATGACTATGGGCTCCACGCCCATATAGGTTCCATTGGCTGGAATGAGGCTATTCATGTGAGTACAGGTTTACAGGAGCATGCCTTATCTTAAATGTTACTAGTGCCCATCCTAGAAATTACCAAATGTAAGAACTGATGAAACCAAAAGAGCCGAAATGGAATATTTGAACCAGATGATCTCAGTCCCCAAGTAATAAAACCTTTCCTTTTAGGTGCTTAGTGTTTTAATACTTTTTACGTTTCCTAGTGATAAAATCCATGAGAAAACTGCAAATAAAATTACTTCTAATTTTGCCTTTTTTTCATTTATCATACATTGATTTTTTTCACTCCTGTGTTCCTAATGTAACTTGAAATTAATGGAGCTTATTTTATGTAGCCATATCCTTGATCCACATGCACAATTTAGGATTAGAGATAATTACATGCTGTTGCAAAAGATCACAAAATGCTGCCTATATCCTATACAAAGTTAATTTTAATTTAAAAATTTAGAGCAAAAAATTGATCCAAATAATATTTCTCTAGAAATTATATTAATTTTAAAACCAAGACAGTCAACTTCATACTGTTTCTTAAAGTTACAGTCAATATAACTGTGTGTTTGTACAGTGCCTACCACATGAAGGCCCTGGTCTCTGAGTGGGGACTTTAAGTGCTAATGCAAATAATAAACACCAATATTTTTACCTAGCTACTGACTAAAACAAATACTATATAAAGACAAGAGGAAAAGAAGACACAAAGGTTAGAAAAATCAACATGCCCTACACAGTACCATCCTTGTTGTATGGCATCATAATTAAAAACCAGATGATTCCCTGCACAGGAAAACCTTGTAGGCCTTACACCCCACCATGCCTCATCAGGGGTCATGTTTTAGGGACTGAGGCTCTCCTGTGTTCCCATTGGCCCCAACTCCTTCCCACCCAGAAGTGTGTGTTTCATGCAGTAGAGCAGGGATAGTGAGTAGGAAAACGTTGACTGATGGCCTGAGGCAACACTTAGAAAAGGCAACATTCAGCAGTCAGAAGAGAGAAAAAGGATTAAAACTTTCCAGATTCATTCTGACATAATTTTGTTGGATGTTTCACTGTGGCTATCTGATTGCTTGGATATTGTAACTAGGGCTGGTTAGAAAACAAGAATTGTTTCATGAAAAATTTCAAGGTTTCAACATTTGGTTTCATTCCACATTGGAGAGAGAGGAAGGGAAGGAGGGAGACAGACACCCACCCGTGAATACCCAATAACTCAGTGGTTGGAGCATTTACCTGCAAAGGAGGGAGGGAGACACTGACCAACATCATTCCAAAATAGCCAATTGCCTTGTCATTAGGGCACTCACCTGGGATGGGGGTGACTGCTCTCTGCTCTTCCGGATTTGGAGCAGGGACTTGACCCTGGGTTTGCCTCATCCCAGCTGAATGCCCCAACTACCAGGCTATTGGCTAATGGGGGTTATCCCTCACTCTCTCTGCTTGTGACCAGAAATTCCATCCTGCACCTGAGAAATGCATTTTTAGAAAAAAAATTCATCAAATATTTCCCAACCAGCAATAAGTGTCACCAATCTATTCTTTATAAGGCACTTTTCTTTTCACCTCTGGCACCAAAACCTAAACCAGCTGAAGTGGAGTCTTTTAGATTTTCAATCTATACTTCAAATCCTTTTCTCATTATAGACTAGAGTAGCCTGAGTTAAAAGTTCTAAGGGAGTTAAACTCTTTTTGAATTGAGAGCCAATATTGCTCCAATGTGTGTGAACAGCCAGCAGAATTCCTTTATAAAAACTGAACTTATTCCAACAGTGATACCCATGGGAAAGAGATTTAAATGTAAAGGAAAGGAGCATTCATATTTGGGTATGGAGGATCCAAAGTCATCGTGCAGTTTCGGATATTTAGTTCTAGACAGAGTTCCTACAATTGTTTTCATTGGTAACGTATACTATAGGAAACACTTACCATAGACAGCATCACCACTGTTACTTCTTTTGGAATCCAATGTAGTAGAGACATTTATCGCATTTCATCTTAATAAAGCATATTCTTTTACAATATATGAGCACAGCTCTAAATATTTTGTCTCATCCTGTTAACATCACACATCTTTGCTTATAGTAAGGATGCCATTATACTCATTGAAAGCAAGTTGCCTTTAGCCAAGTGATTAAGTAACTTCCATTCATTGCTAAGCTCAGTTACTGTCTGAAATAATTTGTTGAAAAAAAAACTAATTTCTGCAGTGCACAGATTAATTTTCTCATTGGCACAAAGCCTGAAATTAATGTAACAATTATCCAGTTAGCATACAAAAATAAGGCATTTTAAATATGTCATTTAATATTATTTTAAACATATGGCATTTTTGTTCAACATTATGAAATTTTCATAGCGTAATTGTAGTTTCAGTATAAATACTGAAGCAGGAATATTTTGAGAATTTTAAGTGTAATGTATGATGGACAGTATATTTAAACATTTTATTGTTCATAACCAACTTCCTAGCTAGTGAAGACTGGTTCTTGGTAAAATAAGGTCAAATTTAGATAACTTTGACAAGCATAACTGTAATAATTAATAGTTAAACATTTGACGTATTTTAGGAAAGATTTTGAGTGGCAAAACTGAAGTGCGCATAGCACTTCAAAGATTTATTATTCCAGGCTCGCTACTGTATTTATAATGGTACATCAATAAATAAATACATACTGTGACACTGCTCCAGAACATATTAGGGAAGTATTGAAATGGTAAACAGGGCCATCTCTTGTAAATAGCTAACAAAGTCATGTTAAATAGACCAGAATGTCTGAAATGTAAGTCTGTATGGTCAGAGAATTAGAAGTAAATACTAATTACATTTGTGTTTACCTATATCTGTTAGAAGCTTCACAATGTGATCTCATTAGCTGGTAAGATGATAAATTTCTTTTCCTGTCTGTTACTATGTTCTATTGATTCAGCGATCAAAAGGGAATATTAGCAATTAGATGAAATTTGTAGTGTAATAATATCATTGTTTTTATTTCTCTTTGAAGTTTGTAGTAAACTACTTGTGAACCTTTGAATGGTAAATTGCCTTATGCTAATCAATGTAACCAATTACTTGTGTATACATAGGAAATAAGAATTGACTTCAAAGCACCAATATATATTACCTATTCTTCACCCAAGGAATGCCCACTGTATTATCTGTGTCAAGAGGCTATCGTAGCCTGGCAGACAGCTATAAAAGAACTCTAGGGCCTGATCCGGTCATCTCAGATCTGCTTAACCTTGGTCAAGGGAAGTTTAAATTGCAAGACAGGACTCTAGCTCCATTTTGGATTACCCTGCAATTTCTCATGGAAGGATTTAAACAGATTCTGAACATGGAATGCCTATTAGACTATACCTACGGAATTGATTCTGGAAGAACTTTTTGCAGCTCAGCAGCTCACCATCTCTGCTATGAAAGTGACCTAAGAACATTATTCACATCTGTATGTGTAATGATCTTTTAACCATAGTACTCGCTTTTCTTTTTTAAATAAATCTTAGATTAGTTAAATAAGAATTGGCTGTAAGCATATATTTGAGTAAGATTTGAAATATTCATTGACCTGGTGGGTAATGTGTCCAATCTCTTGTGATTGGTAGAACTTTATATATGGTGAATAAGATTTTAAGTAATCCTCACCATATCTGACTTGGCTGTCTGGGTGGGAGCCCAGAGCTGGATTGCTTTAAAAGAGCTGTATTTTTAGCTTCTGGATAACCAGTAAGGTATTGTAGAAGCCGTTTTGTAGCTGGCTAGGTTAATTTAATTATTAGAATAAACCACCAGATTTGGGGATTGTCTTCCCCATTCTTTGCAGTTTGCCCTGATTGAGCAATCTCAGCATGGTCCCTCCAGTAACTATGGTCACACATACATACATTAAAAAAATCAAGGGGAGGAAAAAATTCTAAGGTCAGTAGTATAAACCAAATTGCAGTTTCATGGAGCCACATTCAAGTGGAGGTCTTCACTGAAAAGTGACTGTAAAAATGCATCATGGTATTCAAAAGATATGCTCCCTGTGTATGTTCAGAGTGATAAAGGCTTGCTTTAGTGACCAAAAACAAAAAAAACCATTTTCAATTGGCCAATGAGGTAAAATTAGATAAAACCCTAAACAATTTTAAGGCCTTTTCTACATGTTACTCTGGAATAGTTATTCCTGTTTAATTCAGAATAAGATAGGGTGTGAATTTAAAGCCGATTAACTATTCCTGATTAACTCCATATCTTAATTCAGAATAAGGTACTTAATTCAGAATAACAGCATCCACATATGGAGTTAATCATATGATTAATTTATTTAATTGTATGTCCTGGAGTCATAGTGCTATGTTTGGAAGGGGTTCCATGTTTTGTAGTTATGTTAGAGCTTGACTACACTTGAAAATCAGCTTTAAATTCACACTTTACCTGATTCTGGATTAATTTTCAAGTGTAGTCAAGCTCTAACATAACTACAAAACATGGAACCCCTTCCAAACATAGCACTATGACTCCAGGACATACAATTAAATAAATTAGTGAAAGAATTATACATACAGTATTTTTATAAATATTGCCACCATGACATTTTTATATTGGCTCTATACTTCTAGTAAATTTACTCTTGGAATGGTTAAGGTCAATTGTCAAATTGCATACAGTACGGAAGACTGGGCTAAAGGGAAGTTAATAAACACATCTACAAATTAAATCAATGCAACATACTATTGACAAAACATGTCAATATTTAATAACATAATTACAGTACACAACCAATTACCTTGATTCTTTTGCTTCTGGCCTGCTTTGTGATGAAAAGGTGTGGTAAAGCCATCATACTCTCCCAGTTCCCAGGGCTCAAATATGGTACCACTCATAGAATCGGAAGGGATCTCAGGAGGTTATCTAGTCCACCCCCCTGCTCAAAGCAGGACCAATCCCCAGACAGATTTTTACCCCAGTTCCCTAAGTAGTCCCCTCAAGGATTGAACTCACAACCCTGGGTTTATTAGCAGGCCAATGCTCAAGCCACTGAGCTATCCCTCACCCCCAGCTGGCTGATTCTCTGCCAGTGACACAGCCCTTGGAAGTGTTCACAGCTGCCAGAAGATAGAGCAGTTTGAAGACAGTTTTATCTTGCACTAGGGACTAGGTCAATATCTGGTAACCCCAGGATTTTGGGAATGTTAAGGTGGTTTAAGCCACCTTTTTACTTCCTCCAGGCTTGCACTGAGCATAAATTGAACTGGCTCAATACACAGGAATCATTCTAAATACATACAGTTTAGCATTCCATCACTATTGACAGCAAATTTAAGCATATTATAAACATGCAGCACAGAAATGAATTAACCTAAGTAACACTGGATGATTGCAATGCTTTTAGAGTTTGCCTTAGCATGAACTTGAAAATTACTAATGGGGCATTGTGCAGTTTAGTCATAGTATAAGTAGTTAGGAATCATGCGTTATGCAACAGTGCAGCAGGCTCACACCAGAGAATTTAAACTTATATTTATAGGCACAAGTGGCTGGTTTTCCAAGTGTTTGTTAATGAAATTCAGCTTGACCCGTTACAGCATAATAGGTGGGTTTGGGGGTTTCTACATCTATCTAGTGCTAATTTATCCTAGTGCAGGATAAAGACCCATTTAAATGGAATAAGGGTACTGGCACCATACTGTGCATCCATGTACAAATTTACCTAGCAGTGCAAAGCCTTCCACACTATTTACTCCCCCACAGTGAGACTGCCAATCAGAGCCACCCTGTCTCTCTTCTCACTGTGTTCCACAGAGAGGTTCACTGTGCCAGCTGAATAGCTTGGACTTGGGCCATGTGAACTCCACTCATGTAGACCCAAAGGTCCAAAGCCCACAGGCTGGAGGAGCAACCTTGAACTGTCTCTGCTGTAACCTGGCTGTGTGGGTCAATTCTGTCCCCCACTAGTGCCCTGCATAAAAGGTAATTTGTTTGGGAACCATAAAAGAAGAGGTGAATTTCACTCCACGTGAATAAACAATAAAATGCATTTTGGTCAAAATGCCTTCTCTGTGTTATTCTATGCCTGTCTCTCTTATAAGCTAGCAGGCGACAAAACTCTGCAGAATGTTCATCTCTTGAACCGTTTAGCAGTTACATCCAGTCACATAAGTGCAAAACAAAATGATTAAACAGTGGCCTCAGAATTTCCAAGATTAGGCAGACTTGGAAATCAGCATATTCTTTGTTAGAATTAATATTTGTAAAAAAATTCTGCATTTAAATGCAATTTCTAATAAAACAACAATACAATTTTCTCCTTTTGTCATAGTAACCGTTACATAGCACTAGAATGAGGATGTTTTAAGACACTCAATATTTGGACTGACCCAGAGCTTTTGAGTTACATTGTTATTTTGCATTTCAGTAAGACTGCCGAAATTGTGATAATACTTCCACTACAAACATAGATAGTCTGTTTCAGCTTCAGAGGGCCTCTCAGACTATGCTGGTCAATAACTTCATATCCTGTACCCTATCCACTCTTCTCTGGACAATACACATATATTGAGTCCATTATTTCTTTAAGGGAATAATATGGTTACAACTTGATACCCCAAATGGCGTTACCCAGACACTTCAATTTGAACACACTGGATTAGATAAAACAAGTTTAACTACAAAGAGATAGATTTTAAGTGAGTACAAGTAATTTGGCATAAAAGTCAGAAATGGTTACAAGAACAATAAGGATAAGAATGTAAGAACATGAGAACGGCCATACTGGGTCAGACCAAAGGTCCATCTAGCCCAGTATCCTGTCTTTCAACAGTGGCCAATGCCTAAAGGGAATGACCAGAACTGGTAATCATCAAGTGAGCCATTCCGTCACCCATTCCCAGCTTCTAGCAATCAGAGGCTAGGGACACCATCACTGCCCATCCTGGCTCATAGCCATTTGTGGACCTATCCTCCATGAATTAATCTAGTTCTTTTTTTGAACCCTGTTGTAGATAAAATGCTTACTGGTGTCTAACTTAAACTACATTAAATTCAAAGCAAAGTTTTCTTGCCACATGCTTAGAGCAGTTTTACTGCCCAAACTCTTTCGATCAGGACCCCTCCCTCCAGAGTCCAATGGCTACTTCCTTTGTCTCTTCAGGTTCAGTGGAAATAGGTGAAAGGATAGTCCCTGTTGTTTTTTTTCATTTGTTTGAACGTCTTTTGTTTTCCCTCCCTGCCTAATGACTCTGTTTACTGTTTAAATGCAAATTAAGGCAAGCACACATTCCTCTGTTTAGGACAAACCTCTCTGCCAACTTCTGTTTGGGCAGGGCTGTGGGGTTTGAAACGTGTTACCACCACCATATATGGGAATCTTAACTTCACGTGTATTGTTGCCACACATTTTACCAGGACAATACAGATCAGCAAGTTATGAGTTTTTAAATGATACTTCACAAGGCATACCTTGTACAAACGTTATTACAATAGTGTCAGGTGTGAACACAGGTTTATTCTGTCACAGAAGTGCTAAAATACTAGTGTGGGCCTTCACAATAAAAGTATAATGTAGTGGGGAAAAAAGATAACTGCGCTTACTCACATAACCTAGTTCATATTCACGAGGTATATATTTTCCTAGCAGTGCAGAGGAGCAGCATGCCAAAAAATCTCAATTCAGCTGAAACAATAATTTTAAAAAAAAATTCCTAATGAAAATGCAGTCAGATCAATTTTGTGAAATAAATTGCTCCTGAAATGGGAATGTATGAGCCAAGTTTCCACCACGATAATGTATATTTTAATGTTGACAATCAAAAACAACAAAAAAGGTATTGTGGAGAAAACAAGCTGAACACTAAATACAAAATAATGACAAGTGCTGTACTTTTGTGTATGCTGATCTTATTTTTCATTTTATACATTACTCTTGTATGTGTTAATATTTTGTTCTGTTGTGCATTTAGAGTGATTAGGTGCTATATAAAAACTGAAAATATACAGTGCTATTTTTGTTTCTTCCAAACTAAGTATTAGTTTTCTTCAAAAACCCTTTCAGAAACTAATTTAGAAAAATCATTAATTTTCGTACCTATGGTATAAACTGAACCGTATTATTTAAGTGAAGCAAAAGCAGATGAGCTACACTGCAGTCTGTGGAAGATATTGGAGCAATCTGTACAAAGACACAGCAACATCTCCGTAGTCAAAATACACACTGTATCCTGATTACTGCTCAACTATACCTCCAGAAGAAAATCCTGCTGTCTTTAGTAAACGATTATTTGATATCTGCTGTGGTATAAATGCCACATTGATCGACATGGCATTTATACCACAGCAGATATCAAATAATAGTTCAACATGGCATGCATGCAACTGATGGTTTACATCACAGTCAGATCGACTACATCATGGTGCAAAACCAATTTCATTCTGGGATCAACAGAGCTAAAAACAAGGAGCTCCCCAGTGCTGATATTGGAAGTGATCATGACCTTGTGATGCTAAACTTTTGGCTGCAGCTAAGGAAAATCATTAGGCTAAAGTTCACCAGAATTAAGTTTGACTTAGAAAGACTTAGAGACCAAAGCATTGCAGAGTCATTCCAAGCAATGATCAGTGG
This sequence comes from Emys orbicularis, assembly GCF_028017835.1. NCBI lineage: Eukaryota > Metazoa > Chordata > Testudines > Emydidae > Emys > Emys orbicularis. The sequence continues at coordinate 69,645,046 of NC_088683.1, read as the reverse complement.
AAAATTTGCTCTGCTGCTTGCTCTAGAGTAAGATGTAGGAACAATGACCAACAATTTCAACACTAGAAGATCACACATGCAGAGTCAGCACTGGGGGTGAACAATCTCAAATCTTTGGTTTGCTGATGACATTGATGGCCTGGCAGGTAGCGAAGATGAACTTGCCAATCTTGTGAAATGATTGGATGAAACCTCCACAAAATATGGTATGGAAATCGGTGCAGAGAAAACCAAGCTGGTGACAAACAAATGTGACTGGATCAGCTCACATAAGTGAAAGAGTTCAAGTATTTGGGGGCAATCATCATGGATGAAAGATCAAAGGCAGAAATTCTGGCAAGAACTGTGCAAACAACAGCAACAGTGGCAAAGCTAAAGCCAATTTGGAGGAATCCAAACTAAAACTGCTGCACGCTGGTCATCTCCATTTTTCTGTATGTGTGAGACACATGGGCCCTTACGGCAGAACTTGAATGGAAAATACAGGTAGTAGAGATGAGATACTTCCGTAAAATCCTGGGCATCTCCTACTTCGACCACTTCACTAATGAAGAGGTCCACAACATCATCACCCAACGCACTGGGTCATATGAAGACCTCCTGATGACCATGAAGAAGCGCAAGCTGAAGTGGTATGGCCATGTAACAAGATCATCTGGCCTATCCAAGATCATCCTCAAAGGGACAGTACAGGAGAAGAGAAGAAGAGGTAGACAGAAGAAGAGATGGATTGACAACATAAAAGAGTGGACAGGAATGGACTTCGTGGATACTCAAGCACTGATACACAATCGTCAGGGGTGGAGACAACTGGTTGATTGCTCATAAATGATGGTGCCCCAATGACCAATGCGGTTATGGGAGTAGTGATGATGGTATAAATGAAGATGATGCTATCAAAAACTACACTTTAAGAACCATGCAAAGTGGATCGCTGAGCAGAGTTTGATCTAAATCTATTTTAAGTAATCAATTGTAATATAATTAGAATCCAGACATTACAATAAATGCTTCTGTTTAGTTACAATACAACTGTTGTAGGTTAATAAAGTCACTTGATTAAAAACATTGAAGGGTTAATAATTGTCACAAATTATGCATTTCATAATTCCTATTGCTCAATATAAGTTTGCGATAATGAATTGTTATTTAATTAACTTTACACTGTTGTCCCATGAAATCAAAAACTAAATGTATTTAGAACATTTAATTTAATGTCTTAAAACTCATGATAAACCTCCAAGTCTATATTCACTAACAGGGCTTCCTGGAAGCACATTGTATTCCTGAACTGGACACATACCATGTTATGGAACTCCTCCAAGACTGACCATGTTAAAGTTACTGTTAATCTGCATTTGTTTTCATCTTGGCAGAATCTCTCTGGCACAGGAGAAGAATTTTCATTACTGTTCTTCACTGTTGCAGAGACCCAATTCACTTCTAATGAACCATCTAATTCTCTCTACTCTCTCTACTGAAAAGTAAAAACATGCAAATTAAGCAGTTGGATTTCACCTTATGAATAAATAGTGTCACAATACAACATTAAACAACAACTCATAACACTGATAAATCAATGTCAGGTAAGATATCTGCATATAGTTTCATATGGGCCAATTAGGAACATCTCTGCAGCATAAAATATAGCTGTGAAATACAAAGCCAGTTTCAAATAAGTTAGGAGTCAGTGTTTCAGGAATAATCCTAATATGCAACACCAGGCATCAGTGTGATCCAGTATTGTCAGCTAAAGCATTTCAGCAGGAATTTGAGAAGGGTACTGCAATGCAAGAGATATTACAATGAGGTGTGTCACATGAGGGGTGTACTGTGTGACTCATTTCATGTATTTTCCTTAACTCACCACACTCACTATATTCCACATAAAAATTTGATCATACATATATCTGGCAGTTCCTAATGCATTGCCACATCTCAAGATCCTTAAGAAGATCCCTAGGAAAGGGCTTGTGAGTACAGTACCCAACAGGAGCAATTTTATATGGCCTTTTCCTTAAAGATGTACAAAAATGTAAGTCTTTGCATATTACACATTCAAAAGTGCTGGCTAGATGAATATCCCCTAGGTCTATTCTATATGGGGTGACGTCCATGTGCTTGAGATGGTACCCTACTAAATTAAAATCTACTGACTTCATGTATGAATCTCATATGAATCACACATTCATTCATATTGTATAAAAATGTATTATATTTCAATGCACATTTGTTATATGCAAAGGTAACAGCCATCCTCTTGCAACCTATTTTTTCTCTCATTTAATAAGTACAATTCAAACTGCAAAAATAAAACTGAAAATGTTAATTCACAGTGGCCAGGTAACGTAGCTACTATCCAAGGACTGATCTGAGGACCTACACTCAATCTGCAGCTAGCAAGAAAGTCAGGGGATGGAGGAACCCTTATAAACACAGCCAGCAAGTAGAAAAACCTTTACAAAAATTTTCTTCGAGGAATTAACCCCCCCCCCCCCCCCCCGTTTAGAGGCTTTGAAATCAGACAATTGTGTTTTTTAATTAGTGAATTTCAAAAAGTTCAATGGACTTCATCTCTACATATGAGTGGGATGAAAGAATATCTCAGTGACAGTATATAGGATTGGGTCTCCTTTTGACAATTTTTCCTATGGATAATCCTCTCTCACATTCTCGATATGTATTAAAAAAAAGCTTCCTCAGTATTGTCATTTAGTGAAGTTGCTTATCCACATTCACATGTAGTTGAGCCCATGCAGTTTGTTTCACTGTATTCTGTAGCCTTTTATTTTATTTAAAATGAATTTAGTGATGTATTACCCCACCATGGGTTTGGCTCTGGCTGCTATAGTTTCAAACTCAACAGAATAAAATTGCCTCTGGGGCTTTTCTCAAATTTGGAGGCTCTAGGAACATATGAAGCCCAAGGATAATGACCACAGACACAATCACAAGGACAAAGTCTTATCTGTACTACAAATTTTATTAAAGCAATAAGTAAAGTTACAATTATCCATGCATATAGATATCCTACATAAGCCTATGCGTTAATTGTAACTGTAGTCATACTCACATCCTCACCGATATTTTAGGGTCTGATGGACCTCTTGCCAACTGATCATCAGTAGAGGGATAGTTCCTGCTGGGGTTTTTCCCATGAGTATTCTCACTTTTACCCAACCAGGGAACCCTTTATATATTGTAATTCTAACTACACCTAACACCTTATGTGTATGCATGAAGGTGTCAACCCTTTTTTCCTTATCTGTACTTCCACACCATGAATATAGGGATGCCCATTTTTCATAGGTTGTTTATAGTTCCTCTTATACTCATTTGCGTCTATGCACAGCATATATCATGTGGTCAACACAGACATTCAAAGACGTTACAATGAGATGTCTTGTTGTCTTGGACAATACATTACAGTCGATTGCAATCACCTATTGGCGCATCTTTAGAGTAATCGTGAGACCTTTGGGGCATAGGGTTATTCCTAGGTCACCCACTCATGACAAGCATTCGTAAGCTTATGGCCTAATATGGCTAAGCTAAAATCTTACAGGTCTCAGCCTCTAGGCCATGCTATCAGCCATGCTTTACTTATATACCTAATACACACTCATCACTCCTAAATACTTATCAGTTCTAAACTTCGATAATCCTACAACTTAAATTGATTTAGCACACATTGATTATATATGAAATAGCATATAATTTGACCATAACATCACATAATACAATGATCAGTGGATGATAAAATGAACTAATTGGCCACAATTCTGTTTAATGGGGGAAAGGATAAAGAGGCAAAGAAGTTGAAGAACATTCCTTTCTTCCAGTGAGCGTGATCTCGCATGTTATTTGTGTTACAATAGCACCAAAAAGTTATCATTTACACTTTGCAAAATGAACTGTAAACTGTAAAAATGTAAACTGGTAGGGTTTTACACACACTTTTCATAGGTGTAATTGACTGCCTAAGGTGCAAGGTAGTGAGAGAATTGGGCCCAATGTAATTTTTCCTATTGCTTGGAGCTGCACTTGGGCTCTGATTTTGTCAATCCTCACAAGCTAAGCAGGGTGAGATGGCATCAATACATGATGGACACCATGGATAGCAAGTGCACAGATGTGAAGTAGAATAGGAAAGATGTATGGCCCAAATATCTAGGAAATGCTAAAGCACTGAAATGCCTTAACTACATACTTAATGTCAGCCAGAATCAGTCACAGCTGTAACTGTAACTGAAACCCGTGTATAAACACTTTATAGTGTTATAGCTCAGAGAAAACCTAAGAGCATTATAAAGCCACCAGGAAACTCTCTCTTGAAATACAATCTGCAAGTATTTTCTCCAAAAGGTTATTTTGCACCTACAAACTAGAATTTATTGTGGAAAAAAATTACAAGGGCTATTGATCCTCATGCATCAGCCCATAAGGCAGCGTGAGTTGGAGGAAATGTGTGTGCAGTGCACTAATAAGTGATTTATGGGTGTTTTATTCAGTCTTTTGAAGCAGTAACATTGCATACTGACCTAGATGTGGACCATCAGTCTATTCTGGAATGCAGTTTCTGAGTTAATAAAACAATGACATCCCTATACATAGCATCCCTCACAGATGTCTGTTAATCATTTTGTGTCATATGAAGCTAACAGAATTAAAAAGCCAAGGAAAACACTTCCCAGAGCACTGATTTATGGTGTGCTATATAACTCACCAATATATATGTATACACACACACACACACACAGCCGCAGAACTACAGACAAAAACTTAGCACTGATAAAAATCAGAACATTTAGGCAACAAAAACACTTATAGATTGAGATGCGCCCAAACTAGGGGCATAGCCAATATTCCCTCACTTTTAGAGTTGTTTGGATTTGGAGCCATGTAAATGTGTATGGCCATATGTAGTGCATCCAGGACCTGCTAGTGGGCAGCAGGCAGCAGCTTCAGGAAGAAATGCCTGTGTAACTCCTTGGAGGTGACAGAGCCTTTAGTGTCACCTCTCTTACCCATCAGGGTGTGGTAACAGCAGCTTCATTTTCTTCCCTTCAGACCCACCTCTTTGACAGCCTTTGAGCTATGGAAGAAGGGGCTTCTCATTGCACACAGGAATGACTCTTTCCTGTATGTGTACCAAGAGCCTTGGGGCCTCATTTCTTGCCTTGCCCAGACCTCATGGTGTTGATCTTCAGGCCAGTCATGGCCCATTTGAGAGTGGGGCGGGCCAAGGAGATCAGCTGGGAAGGTTTACAGATCCTGTTGAAATCACATGATCTTTAAACTACAAGGTCTTTCAGCCTACACACAGTGAGGATGCCCTCCCTACTCTGGTCCAGCATGACACCACACTCTCCTCATTTTAAATCAATCACTCCCGAAAACTCATCTCTTCCAGGATGCTCAGAATAAGTGAATCATTAACATTCACTGTCTTATCTGAATGCTCTATATTGAGAAAGGTAACATTTTTTCTAAAAAACAAACCCGTAGCTGAAGCACTATGCTGTGCATATGCCCAAATTGGGTAACCATGTTATGGCATTGCTATTTCACTCAGCCTTCTTCACCCTATCCCTCCACTACTGTTTGTAACTCATGTCTCCTCTCTAAAATGTAGGCCTCAATCTTGCACAGACTTATGCATGGGTTTAACTTTACGCATGTGAATAACCCATTGAGATCAATAGGGCTACTTGTGCAGCATTACCACTCTTGAGTGTTCAAACCTCATGAGTCAGGCTTACTCAAAATCATGAAATTAGCTTAATTTTGTTTTAAAAGCAATATTTTTGGTTCTTTTTATTTGCCTTATGGCTCCTGAGCCTTTCAGGTGCATGTTGGTCATGATTCAAGCTTCTCTCTTTAATCACAACTGCTAGGAACTTACCTTTTTTAAATGAAATCTGAGATTCCCATGAAATCACATTATTTCAACATCTGGGGCTTTAAGAAAACCACCAAATATCAAAAGAAATATCATAAGAGTTGTACACATGTTTATAGGATTGTAAACTCTTTCTGGCAAGGATTGTGTCTCTAGTCTTCTAAGGAGTGCCCAGCATACCCTTGAGCACAAAACAATAATAATAAATAGTAAAATAAATAACTGATAATAAGCAAAATTGGTGCAGCCTTCATTTTAATTGTACTGCTACTTCCTGGCATTCATATTCTAGCTTGATGCCTTGATACTATTTTTCTGAAAAATTGCCTTAGTATAACTTTAAATATAAAGGAAAACCCTGATCATTGTCCAAACAAAACCAAGCAACCGGTCAAATACAATTCAAACCCAGCACAAAGCAAACAATATGTGAGCTTGAAACACAAAAGAAATACCAGCACAAAGATTTAATAAAAGGCAAGTACAGCATGTATACCTTGAACAAGAGCCAGCTGTTGTTGTGTGTATACATTTTTTGTGTTTTTACCTCTGGTTATAACAAAATATACTGGTGGTACATGCAGATGACCTGGATCACCACTAAATACTTCGGGGGCAGAAAGCTTGCTCAGATACTGTATGTCAGGATAGAATGGAATTACATTTTGTACTTAACTTGATTAGTTTACCTTAATTATTGAGGCCCAGATCTTAGTCTTTTCAAGTATGGTATGACATGGATTTCCTCATCTGCAGATTTCCATTGTTCAGTTGTTACAGCAGAGGACAGTTGAATTCTATTCTCAGCTCTGTCACTGATACTCTCTAGATTAGAAAGAAAAATTGAGGTTAAGTTTGGGTTAGCTAACCCCAACCTTTCCTCCAACACAGTTCAGATTATGTTCACATATTAAGGAAAGGTCATGGTTAGGCTAAGGTTAGCTAATACATATCAGCTAACCAGGATGTAACCTTGACCTGCTTTCCTAACCTAGACTAACCATAAGTGACACTGGGAAAATCAACCTCTCTGAGCCACAGTTTCTTCATTTATAAAATGGGTGTTGTAATACTTGGCTTCCTCTCAGGAGCATTGAGAGTCTTAGCATTTCTAAAGTTTTTTAGATCCTTGTGTGACAGGATCCCCTGGTACAACCTGGAACTGGGGTATCACTGTGCCCTCTTCGCTCTCCAGCCTGGCCTGTCTCTTACAATGCTTTGCCAGTAAAAAACAACAAACCCCTCCGGACGCTGTTATGACTCAGTACAACGGCATGTGGAGCCCCACACCCACCCAAATTGCATGAATGCTCCCTAAGCCACTCACGGATCACAAAGAGAAAGGCACCAGCCAATCCCCCTCTGTCCTCCCCCGCAGCTCCCCAGTCTTGCACCCCAGAACTGCACCATCTTGCCCTGGTCAGAAGCCTAGCCAGTGTAAGTTTATTACCCAGTCCACCCCTCCCTCGATGTGGAGAGGACACACACTAGCCTTTCTAAACTGAGCTAGGATTTCCCAAGCACTTCAACCAAAACACACTGTTTTAGGTAAAATATAAAACAGATCTATTAACTACCGAAAGATAGATTTTAAGTGATAAGTGTTAGGCACAAAAGGTCAAAGATAGTCACCAAAGAAAATAAAAGATAAACACACAATCTAAATCTTAAACATTATTACACTAGGCAGTATTTGGATCAAGCAGTTTTCTCACCCCCACTGGATGTTTCAGGAAGGTTATAGTTCTTAATACAGAGGCTTCTCCTATAAGCCTGAGACCAGTCTTCTCAGTTCAAGTCTTTGTCTTCTCAGTGGTCTTGTTGCTTTCAGAGTAGGTGGGGGAGGAGAAAGGCCAAAGCATATGCCACTGTCACTTATTTTATATCCTCAGTCCTTGTGCCTAGAAAATACTGTCCTGGTGGGCTTTGCTGAGTCACCGAGTTGAGCAATTCCCCATTGTGAGGTGCTTGTGCAGCCCTCTTTCAGTATTGCAAATCCCTTGTCTACAACACCCCTCTTGATTAATGGTCACTTAACACCTTCCTAGGAGTGGATCACCACCTAGAAGTAGAGACTCTCAAACTTGCAACATATTTCAGTAACAATCATACGGAAAATCTCATAACTTCATACACCCTAATGATATACATATTTGGACAGAACAATGGGTTTCAGCAAATCATGACCTTTCATATGATATCTTACATGGGATTCTTTGTATGAAATATATCATAATTATATGACAGGGTGAATATGGAGGTTCCAGGGGGCTGCTTTGAGGTACAGAGTACCACACCTTGGATGAAGTGTAAAGTATTATTACTATTTTGCCTGAATCTCTCATACGCAAGAATAACATGTGTAGTTTTAGTATCCAAGAATAAGACCTATTACACCATGGGAAATAATCTGGTTTTCGTCTACATTGGTAGAGCTCTACTATGCATTTCATGTGCTGCTTCTTGAGCCTTCACTAAGGTCCCAATCTACTAAACACTTAAACATGTCCTGAAGTTTAGTTCCAGCGACTAGCCCATGAAACTCAGTGCAACTACTTAAATGAGTGAAGATATGATTGTGCCTAAATTTTGGGGGGATGTGGCCTAAGAGTCAAAATAGTTTCTAAACTCTAGATCTGAGTTCAACTTACAAAAAACAGGAGCTATGGCAAAACCAGCAAATGCTATCCTCAAATCAAGCTACATTGCTTTCTGAGAATGAAATGCAAATCCAACACTGTACATTTTGGGTAAAATTTTCTAAAAGCAGCCAAGTGACCTTGGAGCCTAAACCCCATTTTCAAGAGTGACTTAGACACTTTGAAACCTAACTCTCATTGAAAGTCACTGGGACATTGACTTTCAAGTCACTTTTGAAAATGCCACTTTAAAAATAAAATTAAAAACTACCACATTGTCGCCATGATTCTTAAATTATTTAAATCCCTTATTGATTTCATTGGATTTTATTCAGTCTGGGCAAGTATTTGGTGGTCTGCCCTGTCCCGATTATGTTTATCATGAGTTGTTTACTTTATTTACGATATGATTCAAGTAGGTACTTCTATTAAATATCAAATTGACAGACAAATCAAGAAAATTAAAAAGTGAGATACGTTACAAGACTAAGGGTATGTCTACACTACGAGGCTAGTTCGATTTCTCTTAAATCGAAAATGTAGAATCGATATTGCAAAGTCGAACGTGTGTGTCCACACTAAGGACAGTAATTCGACTTTGTGAGTCCACACTAACGGGGAAAGCGTCGACATTGGAAGCGGTGCACTGTGGGCAGCTATCCCACAGTTCCCGCAGTCCCCGCTGCCCATTGGAGTTCTGGGTCGAGCCGCCAATGCCTTCTGGGTAAAAAAAAAGGGTCGAGGGTGCTTTTGGGTAATTGTCATCATCCGTCCGTCACTACCGCCCTCCCTCCCTCCCTGAAAGCGCCGGCGGGAAATCAGTTCACGCAATTTTCCGGTCAGTGCCAGCGCGGATGCCACAGCACTGCGAGCATGGATCCCGCTGCGACCATCACTGCAGTTGTGGCCGTTGTCAATGACTCGCAGGTTATCATCCACCTTTACCAGAGGCAGATGCAGATAAACCAGGCGAGGAGGCTATGGCACCGCGGTGAGGGCCTGAAGTCTGAGAGTAGCACAGGCCTGTCAGAAAGCACGGGACCCAGCGCCGAGGACATCACGGTGACAATGGGTCATGTGGATGTTGTGGAATGGCGATTCTGGGCATGGGAAACAAGCAGGGACTGGTGGGACCGCATAGTGCTGCAGGTCTGGGACGAATCCCAGTGGCTGCGAAACTTTTGCATGCGGAAGGGGACTTTCCTTGAACTTTGTGAGTTGCTGTCCCCTGCCCTGAAGCGCAATGACACCCAGATGCGAGCAGCACTGACTGTCCAGAAGCGAGTGGCCATAGCCCTCTGGAAGCTTGCAACGCCGGACAGCTACCGGTCTGTCGCGAACCACTTTGGCGTGGGCAAATTTACCATGGGGGTTGTTGTGATGCAAGTAGCCAACGCAATCGTTAAGGTACTGCTCTCAAAGGTAGTGACCCTGGGAGACGTGGAGGTCATCATAGATGGCTTCGCCGCGATGGGATTCCCAAACTGCGGTGGGGCTATAGATGGAACTCACATCCCTATCCTGGGACCGGAGCACCAGGCCAGCCAGTACATTAACAGAAAGGGCTACTTTTCAATGGTGCTGCAAGCACTGGTGGACCATCGGGGACATTTTACAAACATCAACATCGGATGGCCGGGCAAGGTTCATGACGCTCACGTCTTCAGGAACTCTGGTCTGTTTAGATGGCTGCAGGAAGGTATTTACTTCCCGGACCACAAAATAAGTCTTGGGGATGTGGAGATGCCTACAGTGATCCTTGGGGACCCAGCCTACCCGCTAATGCCCTGGCTCATGAAGCCCTATACTGGCGCCCTGGACAGTGAAAAAGAACTGTTCAACTACCGACTGAGCAAGTGCAGAATGGTGGTGGAGTGTGCTTTTGGCCATCTCAAGGGGAGATGGAGAAGCTTACTGACTCGCTGTGATCTCAGCGAAACCAATATCCCCATTGTTATAGCAGCTTGCTGTGTGCTCCACAATCTCTGTGAGAGCAAGGGGGAGACCTTTATGGCGGGGTGGGAGGTTGAGGCAAATAGCCTGGCATCTGATTACGCCCAGCCAGACAGCCGGGCGATTAGAAGAGCCCAGCGGGACACGCTGTGCATCCGGGAGGCTTTGAAAGCTAGGTTCCACAGTGAGCAGGGTAACCAGTGACTTTTAAGTTTCTGTACAGAGAAGCTGAACCTGCCACCGTTTCTTTACCCAGTTAATGTTGACTATCCTCTCCAGTTACAGACCCCATCCACCCCCTTCCAAAAAAATAAAATCAGTTTTATTTTGTTAATGAACAACGTTGTCTTTATTACTGTTTGCGCGGGAATGTTTTAAACTTGGGACGCAGACTGTGGTGGGGAGCGGGTGTAGTGTACTGATGCAAATGATCCTTCTAAACTCCAGGAATGACAGGATTTGCAGTGGCGGACTGGTTGTTTCAACGGAGCCTGCCAGCCCTCCTGAGCGGGACTGCGTGTATGTGGGGGCTATGTGACTTTATGGCAGGGGGAGGAGGGTTACAGATCCCCTGCTGTGTGGCTCTGTGATCCAGGACAAGGACCGCTGCATAAGATCTGTAACTGCCCTCCCCCGCCACAAAGTCACAGAGCAACCCCGCCCCCCCACGCACAGAACATGAAAACCACCTCCCAGACTGACCAGGGTAACTAGTCACTGCACTGAGTATGTGCCCTGCTGCTGGACCTGCCCCCGCCTCTGTACCTTGCTAAAGGTGACTGTCCTGTCCAATTACCAAGCCCCTTCCCCCCCTTCAGACAGACTCTCCCTCAAAAGAACATGATTGAAACAGTAATGAACAGAAACGTATTTTTTATTAACAACCACACATGAAACTGGGGGGTGAAACTTGGACGGGGGCTTGGGTGAGGCGGGCAGGAAAGGACTTTTCAAATTTTGGGGAATGACAGCCTTCTGGTGCTTGAGCAGTCTGCAGGGGTCGAGTGAGAGTTTTCACGAACTCTGCCGCCCCTCCTTCTTTGGGTGAGGGGGGTATGGGACTTGGTGGCGGGGGAGTGCGGTTACTGATAGACTGCAGCGGGGCTCTGTCCTCCTGCCTCCGTTCCTGCAGAACATGAACAAGGCGCCGGAGCGTGTCCGTTTGCTCCCTCAGAAGTCCAAGCAGCGTTTGAGTCGCCTGCTGGTCTTCCTGCCGCCACCTCTCCTCACGTTCCATGTGTGTCCGGTGCATTTGGGACAAATTCTCCCTCCACTGGTTCTGCTGTGCTGCCTGGGCTCTGGAGCAGCCCATTAGTTCTGAGAACATGTCCTCTCGCGTCTTCTTCTTCCTCCGCCTAATGTGCGCTAGCCTCTGGGAGTGTGATGCCAGGCTGGGTTGGGAGACAGTCGCAGATGTGGCTGTGGGAATGAGAAAAAGGTAGTGAATTCCTCCGAAAGATAAATGTAGTTGTGAACAAAGAACATAGTCTTTCTCTGTGAACAAGACCATGCACCGCACCTATCACATGCGCACTCAGGACAAGGTCGAATTTTCGGACCTCGCCTTCAGTGCCTGGGGTCTTGCACTGCCGATCTGGGAAGCGGGGCAGGACACCGTAATCTCTGTAGCAGGCAAAGATGGTAAGCCGTAGACTTGTGGCTGCTTAAAACTTTAGTAGTACCACTGGCCTCCTTTCACATTGAAAGCAATGCCAGTCTCTGCTGCCACCAATCGGCCAAGCAGGAACTCTGGCCCTGTCCCACCCCCTCGCGGATGTCCCAGGGAAAGATCCCTGTATGCTGCCCCTCTCCCGCCTCCACCGCGTGGCTGTAAACCAGCGGTTACAGTTCTGTAAAGGAACTTGCAAGCAGTCCCAATACTAACAGTCCCCTACCTAATTCAAAGCAGGTCATCATGAGCGACATAACTATCATGAGGATCTCGGACAGCGATAAGGAAAGGATGCTTCGGGAAAGCCTGCAAAGACCAGGGCCCTATGCCGCCATGCTGTGCAAGGCAATGATCCCGGAGTACTTGAGGATCTCCTGGCGCGGGAACGTCTCCTACTTCGGAGGACCCACTAAGGCCGCTCTCCCCAGGAACCTGATGAACAGGCTTTCCCATTACCTCCAGGAGAGCTTCGTCGAGATGTCCGTGGAGGATTTCAGCTCTATCCCCGGACATATAGACTGGATTTTAATATAGCTGCAGTGGCAGGGACTAAAGAGTGGAGCAGCTTGGGCAGCAGAATCATGCACAACCGGACACTGTTAGATTTTTTTTAAATAGTTGGAACTGAATACTTAAGCGCCCAGGGTAAAGAAATCATGAAAAACACATGGTTCTTATTCTTAATATTCCAGTTTTGTTAAAAATAAATGTTTAGATGTTTAAAACACTTACTGCTTGATCCTTCCCCTGAATCTGTGTCCAGGTTACATGCTGGGGAGGGCTGGTAGGGGATCTCTGTAAGGGTGATGAAGAGCTCCTGGCTGTCGGGGAAATCAGCTTGGTAAGCGCTGTCGACTGCCTCGTCCTCCTCATCTCCTTCCTCATCTTCCCCGTCTGCTACCATGTCCGAGGAACCGGCCGTGGACAATATCCCATCCTCAGAGTCCACGGTCAGTGGTGGGGTAGTGGTGGCGGCTGCACCTAGGATGGAATGCAGTGCCTCGTAGAAACGGGATGTGTGGGGCTGGGATCCGGATCGTCCGTTTGCCTCTTTGGTCTTCTGGTAGCCTTGTCTCAGCTCCTTGATTTTCACGCGGCACTGCGTTGCATCCCGGCTGTATCCTCTCTCTGCCATGGCTTTAGAGATCTTCTCATAGATCTTTGCGTTCCGTCTTTTGGAGCGCAGCTCGGAAAGCACGGACTCATCGCCCCACACAGAGATCAGATCCAAGACTTCCCGATCAGTCCATGCTGGGGCCCTCTTTCTATTCTGGGATTGCACGGCCATCTCTGCTGGAGAGCTCTGCATCGTTGCCAGTGCTGCTGAGCTCGCCACGATGTTCAAAACAGGAAATGAGATTCAAACTGCCCAGGCAGGAAAAGGAATTCAAATTTTCCCGGGGCTTTTCCTGTGTGGCTGGTCAGAGCATCCGAGCTCGGACTGCTGTCCAGAGCGTCAACAGAGTGGTGCACTGTGGGATAGCTCCCGGAGCTATTACCGTCGATTTCCATCCACACCAAGCCTAATTCGATATGGCCATGTCGAATTTAGCGCTACTCCCCTCGTTGGGGAGGAGTACAGAAGTCGAATTTAAGAGACCTCTATGTCGAACTAAATAGCCTCATGGTGTGGACGGGTGCAGGGTTAATTCGATGTAACGGCGCTAAATTCGACAACCAGGGCCCTGGGCTGGAACCCGGAGTAGAGGGCGGGCCCGGGTTCCCCCCAAACCTCCCAATTGACCTGGACTGTGGGTTCTTCCAGAGGGGAAGGTCTCTGGGCTGTTCCCCAACCCACATGGTGAATCTCTGAGGCAAGAAAAATCCACCAATAAGCGCAGGACCCACCAAGATAGAGGAGGAACTTTGTCACATTATATATTCTAAGTGGCTTTCTCCAGTAAATGAACATTGTTGACAAGCTGTGGGGTTATGAGCCTTTGGCTCTTTGCCTGGTTCTCACGGTAAGTGTACAGCTTTTTTTTTTTCTCTCCATCCATCAACATACTAACACTGTCGGTCTGCAATTGCCTTCTTACAGTAAATACAAGTAGTACTTGAAGCGCATATTGTCACTTTCACAGCACATATGTTCTTAGCAGGTTTCTCAGGTGCTTAGTGCACTGTAAAGAGAGGCTATCCACCAGTAACTGTAGTTACTGCTGCTCAGGAGAACTGGTGAAGAAGAGGAAACATCTAGCCCCAAGACTGGAATGTATTAACCCATGATTGCATAATTGGCAGCAAGGATCACCGAGATAGGAGAGAGAGAAAAATTCGTTTCCCTGACAACATAAGAAATTATTTGTAAAATTAATAGATTTTAATGCCAAAAGGGATCACTAGACTATCTAGTCCGACTTGCTGCATAGCACAGCCCATAAAATTTCACCCAGTTCTTCCTGTATTGGGGCTGGTGGCCCACAGAAGAGGGCAATGAGGTGTTCCAGTGAAAGCTTTTCAGCCTCTTAGCACTGTTCTGTTTGGGGAAATGCCTTTACAAGTGGAGTGCTGGAATAAAACTGGTCTAGGAGAGTGCTTTTTTTTTTTTTTTTGTAAAGATTTGGCAGAAATTCAGCCAGTGTGTCAAATTAATCCAGGCATATCTCCATTGAAATAAATAACAAATACCACTATAAAAGGCTCTTACTATTAACTCTGTTAAAAATATTATCAGAATAACAGGCCAAATATCCAGAGAAATCCAGTTTAATTCCCTAGTTCTGGTAGAGCTAGACCAAGCCATTATCATATCTCCAGCCCAAAGGTTTGTCTTCCTAAGGTTCTTTGGCATTGACTTAGGCCTGGTCTACACTAGGCGTTTATGTCGAATTTAGCGCCGTTACATCGAATTAACCCTGCACCCGTCCACACCATGAGGCTATTTAGTTCGACATAGAGGTCTCTTAAATTCGACTTCTGTACTCCTCCCCAACGAGGGGAGTAGCGCTAAATTCGACATGGCCATATCGAATTAGGCTTGGTGTGGATGGAAATCGACGGTAATAGCTCCGGGAGCTATCCCACAGTGCACCACTCTGTTGACGCTCTGGACAGCAGTCCGAGCTCGGATGCTCTGACCAGCCACACAGGAAAAGCCCCGGGAAAATTAACCTCAACAACAGAAGTGCAATTGTTGATCAAATGTTCAGGATTACCCAGTTTAAGGATGTACCAGTTTCATTTCATGTCTGGTGTAAACTACAGTACTTACCTAAGCACCAATGTGACAGAAATATCCAGCCTGCTAGAGCACTAGCCATAATAAAGGGACAGACTCTCAGAAATGTCATCCCACATGACTTTATTCCTTGATGTCCCTGGAATATGTAAAAGAGAGAAGAGGCTCTCTTGCTTGACTTTAATTTTTTTTTTTCTTACTTCATTTCAGGTTTATTGCTCTCTTATAAACAAGGCTACTGACAATTTAGGCAGATTTTTTGATTTAACTTAAAATATTTACATTTAGTATTTATTTTGAGTATTTTAATCTATAAAATTATGAGATAGAGTTTCTTGTAAATGCTATAAAACAGGATTCAGCAAGCCATATATATTTAACAATGATTCCAACATATGTATCTTAATTGAAATCTGACAACATTTTGGGGCTTATTTATTATTAGTGAAACACTAACAGTATGCTTCCTTCTGTACAAAGTGCAAACTAAACGTGGGCACCAGTCCTATAAAACCTTATGCATAAATTTAAATTTGAGCATGAGTAAGTGTAGGCAGGATCAGTAGTTTATAATCCAAACACCCAATCCTTCAATTAACAGTCCACTCATAAACAGTCAATTGCAGGATTGGTCCCAGAAGTGTATTTCCAAAAATCAGACAAGACTAGAGAACTCAGAAAATAATTATAACATTTAATATTTCATATATAAATACACACACATACACACACCATTAGTTTTGATGACATTACAGTGATATATGCTACTTTTTATGGACTTCATAGCTGAATGGATTTTCAGGAAGGATTAATAGAGCGGGAGACTGGTGCATTTTTATAAGCAATTTGTTCCAGGCATGAGTCAGCATGAAAGACCACCAAAATGACCTGATCCTGCACTATTAATGGGACCTTTGACACTGACTTCCCCAAGTGGAAGATCAGCCCCATAAATTGGAAAAGGATAAAGAAACAAAGAGAAGGATGAGGTGATATCACTGGAGAGTGAAGGTATTATCTTTATTTTCAGCAGACTAGCCCTAGCACGTGGATTAAAGGAAAAAGTTCAGGTTAGTCAGTAGCTAGTTTGTGCTCATAGGACAAAATGAATTTCTTCTAATGAAATTCTAAACACACACTGGATAAATCTCACCTGGCAGTATTATGTTAGCACAACCAGGCTGAAATTCAAATATAATTCCCACATCAAAGCTAAATGTAAAGCCAGTTAGCACTGACTGTGAAGCATACACAGATCTTTCGCAATGGTTGTAGAGACTTGTCCATGCAATTATCCTTTGTACTTTCTCCAATAATTTTGGGACTGAGTCTTGTTATATTAATTTAGATGGAATATATGGGTCAAAGGTACTAACATATACCAGTAATTGTCCAACATTAAACAGTTTTAAACAAGTATACTGAGGTTTGGTATACAGAGACCATAGCCTTCTTAGTATCACAAACATACCATTAAACATGCTTTTAGTCTATTAAAAAGATACAGAAAAGAAGGACAAACAGTTAAAGTATTTGAAATGTAAATTAAGGTTTTCATTTTAACATCCCTTGACCCACCATCTTTAGATGGAGAGTTTTTAGAAGGAAGAAACCCTTGTTTAACAGTCTTTTAGATGACATCAAAGATGGTAACTGCTTTTGGGGGAAAAGAGAAGTTAGTTGAGCTTGGCTGGAGACATCATTGTTGCTGTTGTTAAAGTCCAGTTTCATTTCCTAGAATACAAATCCAGAGAAACACAAAAAGGGGAGAGAAAAAATAGAAAATGCAGCTTCTGTCTCTGGTGAGGATTCCCACAATGCAATCTTGCTGCTGGGGAAACACAGGCAGAGCACACGTTCTCATCACCTACTCGGAGACCTGGAAAACTTATACCAGCATTGGGTTCTTTGAGGCATTGCTTTGAGTTCCTTCTTCCTGGTCATAGGCTTACATCAGAGTTGCAAAATATGCAGTCTTGGTCAGCTAAACCAGACTCTTACTAGACAGAAGGAAAGAGAAGAGGGATAGGAAAGAGAAGGAATAAGGTGGTGAACATGTCAGGGCTGGGAGAGAGAGAAAGACTGGGAGTCAACCAGAGTCAGTAGACATGGTGGTGTCATCTAGGTCTCGCTCTCTCTGGCCGGGTCTGATCAGGACATCTCTCAGGATTAGGATGATGAAGGTCCAGTGTCCCAGGAGAGTGTGGGTAGCAGCCATGATGTTCACTCCAGTAGCCAATTCCCCCCCACCCCCAAAGTGGGTGTCTTTTTTTTTTTTTTTAAGGACCCCAAAAGGAAGTAATGGGCAGAATAACCCATCCCCTCATTATTTTGTCCACCAATTAGGCCCCGTTTCTGACACACCAATTTTGATTCACTTATTTCTGGTTCCACACTTCTCTTGTCTATCAGACATGATCTTAACACAGTCCTTGAAGTACATCAATAGGCCTTTTTGTTTGAACTAATTTAGTCTGTCTCCCTTTTGCAACTTTTCTCAATAACATTTGTTGTTATCGGTTACTGTGACACCTTATGATTTACCCTCAGTCCTTACAGTTGAGCTCAGAAGTATGGTAAATTTTTAGGCCCAAGTAGCCCAACAGTCATCACCCTCAAACAAATACTCTGTCATATTTTACAGAGAGTTTTGCTCAGAAGAAAATTGCTGCTTCTATTCCCTCACATTGAACACTGTTTTGAGTGACACCAGAAACCACCATTTTGACCTGGTTCCATAAGCTCAGGACTGGTGCCAGGAGAATCTTGTGGGTCCTCCTTTAAATTCTAGGAGAAGAGTGGGGGGAGCTTTCGCTAAGTTATTCTGACATTTGCAACTCTCAGACCTCTGGTAACCGGGAACTCCTGCCAACAAATTCCATACTCACTTATTGTTCTTAGTTGAATGTAAGAGTCATATTGGCAATACATTTTTGTTTTACCTCCTAGCATAACACCATTAATCTAAATTGTGCTAATAAAAATTTAATCTTTTATGCCTGAAATATAGAATAAAAAAGGAAAAAATGTAGTTCCAATACGGATCAGTATATCAAATTTTCTGAGCAGAATAAGACCTTCAGTCATAGGACAAATCTACAATTGTACGGGGAGATTTTGGCAAACCAGTAAAGTGCCTGAAACCACTATGGCTTATTGTTAAAGGCAGCCTAGTCAGCAAGTGGTAAATTGGCCATTCAGCAGTCTCAGCTTGACCAAGGCAGGAGGGGAGGGGGTTTGGTGTGCCACAGAAAAGGCAGCTTGACCCTGTGTCCTTGCTGATAAGAATTGTGTTGAAGTTGCTGATACATGCATTTTAAAAGAGTAGGATGTGCCCCAGAAATATCTATTGGGGTCTCAAGGCTGCAAACTCTGGAAAAACCCACACCTGGTTAATCAATAATCAGAAGGAGCCTGTTGCTTGCCCATTGGAACTACTTGCTTAACAAGTTTTCTTTAAGGGACATGTCATTCTATTACTAATGTATAAATAAGGGGAAAAAGCTTGAGATAGTTGGACTTGTTTGGGGACTCTCCCTCTGGATACATCTTGCGGTGCCCACCGGCAGACGGAAGATTTGGCCACCGGAAGCCTGCCGCTGTTTCACTCAAGAGCCACACTCTGCTTTGGTAATTATCAAGGGTTGGGGGTGTTTTACTAATCTGTTGCGGACGTGTGTAAGTGCTTGAGATGAAGTAAAGTGTAGCTTTAAGTGAAAGCACTCTTGTGTTGTCCTGTTTGTGCCAGCCATTTATTGGTCGGACGGCCGTGTCTCCCCTGATTTATTTCCTGACACCACCTCGCACAGAGTAAAAGTTACCAAGAGCTTTGGGTTGAAAGAACCCTTGGTAACACAATAACATTATCAGACTATTACCACATCTTCAATCCTGGCTGGCCAACCCTATGCATTTCATCCCTACTAGTATGTATAAACATTTGAGCAGGGACATAAAATTAATTCTTTCCAGGACAATTAGGCATGGTTGCTGGCCGAAAATGATAGAGGATTATACATTTCAGATAAGAACCCAGTAGTATAACATCTGATTTCAGAAAGGGGGGAAAAAAGAATTATGTTAAATTTCAGATAGGACAAACTCTGGGGCTAAATTCTTAGTAAGAAAAAGATATATGATTAGTGGTAAAAATTAATCACTGAGGCAATATTATATAGTGGCTACAGCAAATGACAGGAAGGGCTACTGGGTTTTATTCCCAGCTCTACCATGGACCGGTTACCTTGGGCAAATCACGCTCAGTTAAGCCATCTGTAAATTTAACTACACCATCCCACAAAAAGGTTTGCTAAAGCTCATTGAATTTTTAAAGCAATCGTTAAACCAGATTACTTTAAAAAAGGCATATGTTTAATAATAATAAATAATAATAATAAAGAATAGTATTTTAAGTGTTGAATTTCAGAGTAGAAAAATAAGTTACATTGTCCTCCCAGGAATCCGAAAAGGAGAAAAGACAAATAATATGGAATCCAAATGTCTGAAGGGCAGACATGCGAGTGTGGGTTGATTTTCTAATAGAACACCAGTACAGTGTATGATTTGGAGCAACAAAGTATTGATCTCTTGTCAAGATAAATCTAACGTAAGTGTCTCTGGTAGGATACATAAGGCATTGACTTCACAGCAGGGCAAATATCCATGAATCATTTTGTTAGTTAAATACCTAACACACACACACACACACACACACACACAATTAATCCAGCAGGCCCTGTCACCTGACTTGCTGTTTTCTGGCAGGGCTGACTTGAGGCACAAGGAAGTCAAACATTGACTTAAGGTCACTCAGTGTGCAAGTATCTCAGTGTAGATTAGTACCCAGAGTCCTTTGGGACCCCTGAGCCCTTTGAGCTAGACCACATGGCCTCCTCTTGACAGCACAAACATACAGAACGGCTTGGATCTTAGCCAGATATACTTACCATATGAGATTCCTGGCAAGACATGCATGTACTTCATAAGAAGGAAAATCTTGTTTTGAATTCCAAGTGAACAACACTAAATTATTCCTGGCAGGATTTAGAGAATGGATGGTCATATACTGTTTACAGAGTCATTGAGTAGCAGGACAAATGTAATGGAGAAAAACTGAGATTTAATAAAGACAGGGGCAGATACAGACAAGATACAGCTTCAGGGGACCAAACACATGATTTTTGGCAGGAACATGATGAGTGTTGAATTACCAGGTTGGAAAAAAATTAAATTCCCAAAAGAAAAATCCTTCATGGCAATAGTATCGGGTTTAGTTTTTGTCAGCACATACATAACCCAGTTCCAGACAGAACTAACATTGGGCTGAAAAGTCCTTGAGCAAATCCTTATCATTCCTGGCAGGGAACGAATACCCATGAATACCCTAATTGTGGTAACACGAAGCAATAGGATTTGTGGTAAAGCAAAGATATGGAGTAGCCCTGTAATAGTCTCACATGGTTCCGTTTAGAAACTAGACCCTGCAGTTGATTTGCAAAGGTTGACAGTGAACCCTATCCTGCAACTTCACTTTGAGATTCAAGTTTAGGCAACAAGTGGGAACTCACAACCACCAACTCTTATCCCCATAGCCTCAATTTCTCTTTATACAGCATGTCGTCGTCTTACATGTGTTCATGGGGATGAAACAAAGGAGGCCAACACTGATGAGGGAGGTTTGCCAGCTTTACATCTGTATGAAATTTTTTTGTCCATGTTCCCTGAACTTTCATGAGCATGGAATGAGATTCTTGAACTCAGGCCAGTTGCAAACCTAGGATGATTTTGTGCCCAAAATTTCTTGCTGTTGTAGTACGCAGTTTAATTACAAGTGGGATAAGCTGGTATAATATTTCTTGTTGATTTGCTGGGAACATGTAGCTGATCCCTGGCAAATCAATCACAGGGAATTAAATTTCAGGCAAACAACCTATCTTCTTCCAAACCAATTTTACCCTCAACTTTTATTCCTTTACTGCATAGCCAGAAATTGTCAGTTTACTGAGCAGGTTTTTGAGAAATGTTGATATTTTTGCATAAACTTCACAAACACCCAAAAAGTTTTGTAAGTCCAGGGGAAATTTGTACTGCAAAAGTTAAAATATTACTCTCAGTAGCGGCCAGCCTGATCTCAACACAACACACTGCCACAATGGTGGAATCAGAGTTTGATGTCCAAATATTTCTCTTATTGGCAGAAGCTGAGAGTAGTATGGGACAGCACACTTAACCCTTTGGTCTCATGCATGCCCCTTTTGCCAATGCATGGATAGCCCCGGCATGATTCTAGGAGGATTAACAGTCACTCTTTTTTTGTGTAACTGATGGTGATGGCACTGAGTTTTGGGCTCGATCTAACACAACTTCTCAGCCTAAAAATTGTTGGGTTACATCCAGGAAAAAGGTAAAATTTTTAGGCAAAATCTGAAGTGAAAGAGAAATAGATTCCTGAATTATTACATCCAAAATTAGTAAGATTGCATTTTTGGTACTTATGTGGTAATGATTTGTAAAATGTTTTTACTCTCTAAATAAAAGGTTATATTAAAATAGATATATTTACACAACTCCCAAATTCTCCCTTTTTTTTTTTTTTTTTTTTTTTTTGCCACTGTGTAGCAAAAACAATAAAACCCAGAATGGAAGGGAAGGATAGAAGCAACTTTGCTGGATTCCATTCTAGCTGGAATCTAGAGCCCAGACCCAAACTTAAGTTGATTAATATAGAATTACAAACATTAACAACATTTTTATTAGTAACATGAGTAATAAGCTCTGGTGATCTTGGTGTTGGACATCAAAGGATTTATGAAGTTGTAAGCTCTCTTAAAAGTAAATCTCCAGTCCCTTTCCATGTGAGGATTGAGTTTAAAATACCAACTGATTGCCAGGGAGGCTCATCAATGGAAAAAATATTTTTTCCATCGAAAGGTTCAGGAGGTAACTCTCCCCTCCTGCAATGCTCTAACAGTTTATAGGAAAAAGAAGGATAAGGTCTCTTCCCACTTGTAAAAGATTGGGGCCTGTCTTATAGCGCCCTCCTCCCATTGGGCCAGGTTTTGCTCTTGCTGAGCCAGCTCACGCCCTGAGGCAGATCTGCCCGAGCTCACTCAAGGAATCCAGGGAAGCAGTTTCCAGTGGGGTTAGTTGTTTTATTTTAAGCCTTCTTAAAAAAAAAACAAAAACCTCACAGACTCTTCCCTCAAAAGCCTGTGCAGGCTGAAAAGTCCCTTCCCCGAGTCTGTCCCTCACACCAGTAACTTCAGCAACCCAAAATTTCCTGGCTCTTACCTCAGAGCCTCAGCAACAAAGGACATCACAGTGTCTCCCTTCTGTCCATTAGGCTTCTGGAGCAATTCATCTCAGCAGTAGCTCCAGTAGCAGTCTGTTGAGAGCATGGCTCCTGGCCAGGGCCAGCCCTAGACCAAATGGCACCCCAGGCAAGAAGCATCTTTGGCGTGCCGCCCCGCCCCCCATCTATTTGTTAAACTTTTTAATATCGCACTATATATATATAACTTTGCAATATTGCAGCAGCTGGGCTCTCACTTCACTTCATTCTTATATCTCAATGACTGACTGGCGATACCCTGCCCCTCATATACCCACATGGGATGGCTGACAACATTCTAGAAGGTTCGAGGAAAATGGAGGAAAATATAGTGCTCAAAGTCTGGAAGGTTCCACAAGATTCTACAAAGGTCCAGAACATTCTAGGAAGTTCATGAAAAATGAATCCACATACGGAATACCTGAAACATTTTACTTCAACCATTCTATTTTCCCTTTTCTCACTAGCAACAAAAACAGCACCCCTGAGTCTGGCACCCAAGTGGTCACCTGCCCCTAAAGCCGGCCCTGCTCCTGACTCCTCAGCTTTCTGGACAGTGTTGCCATCTCCACCCTCCATTTCCTGCTGCCCTCTTTTATAAGTGTCAGATAATTAAGTTCCAGCTGTTTTCTCAGATGCAGCAGGTGGGGCTAATCAGCCAGCTGCAGGCCTTTGATCCCAGAGGAATGGTGTCCCTTTCCATATACCTTCACACTACCCAAACCCTCTCTCCTCAACCAGTCCTTTCTCAGTCTGCATGAGGTCTGTAGGAAGATGTGACCCTGCTGCTGCAGATCTCAGGGGATCTGAAATAGGGCAATGAAGAAAGCTGTAAACATCTGTAACCCTGCCTTTGTGGGTCACAACTGAGAATACCAAATTCAGGACAAACTGCTGAGAAATACGGCAGATACGCCCCAAAACTGGCGGTTATTCTCCCCAGGGCCAGCTCCAGGGTTTTGGCCGCCCCAAGCAGCCAAAAAAAAAAAAAAAAGCCGCGATCTGCAGCGGCACTTCGGCGGGAGGTCCTTCGCTCCGAGCGGGAGTGAGGGACCGTCCGCCGAATTGCCGCCGAATAGCTGGACCTGCTGCCCCTCTCCGGAGTGGCCGCCCCAAGATCCTGCTTGCCAAGCTGGTGCCTGGAGCCGGCCCTGATTCTCCCTTAAGATATACCAATCCAACAATAAAAGTAAACTTCTGTTTCACCACACTGGCTAACAAGAAGTCAGAACAGCAGTTTCCTTAGGCATTTCAGTCCTTGAGTCACCACCAAAAACACTAGACTTTAAGTTGAGTGGTTTTTTACAACCAATTTAATCAAATGAAAGGTTCTTCTGATCCCAAAGGATCAGCCACACACGCAGGTCAATATATAACTCAGATCTTACCCAATAATCACACTGTTGCCAATCCTTTAGTATCTAAAATCTAAAAGTTTATTTATAAAGGAAAAGAAAGAAAGGTGAGAGTTAAAATTGGTTAAAGGAATCAAACACATACAGTAATTGCAAAGTCCTTGGTTCAGGCTTATAGCAGTGATGGAATAAACTGCTGGCTTAAGTCAAGTCTCTGGTTGCTGGAAGGACCTCAGTCCCTTGGTTAGAATGCTCCCATTAGTATAAGTTCATAGTCCAGAGGTTTGAGCAGGAAGAAGGCAAAATGGAGATGTTTCCAGCCAGCGCCTTTTATAGCTTCTGCCATGTGGAGGGAAATCCATTGTTTCAAACAAAGCTCTCAGCACAGCTAGTGGAAAATTACAGGTAAAGGATGGAGTTTGGAGTCACATGAACAAGTCACATGTCCACGCATGACTTCGCTTAGTCGTGGCAGGAAACTCCATTCAGTGTAGATAGGCGTCTTCCATGGTCCATTGTGAGTTAAGTGTTCCATGATGAGCCACTTCATTTGAATAGTCCCTCCAAGATGTGCAGGCTAAATACCGGGTGGGCATTGCCCGAGGAGCAAACACTTGAAATCCAAGTATAGAGCCGTTACTCAAAACTTAAAATACAAAAATGATTCATGCATACAGATAGCATAAGTATATTCAGCAAATCATAACCTTTCCATAGACACCTTACTTTACAAATCTTTTGTACAAGATTTGTTGCAATTATATAACAGTGGTAGCAACAATGATTTACATGGTAATATTTTAATCAGATAACGTCACAACATCCCCCTAAGTGCCCCTAAGAAAGGCTGTACTGCATGGCTCGCATTCCTCTCCCATTCAAATCAGTGGCAAAACTCCCAGTAACGTCATTTTTGTGTAGGATCAGGCCCAATGTACATGCACAGCTAATTTAATTTCATAGTTAACTACTTTCCTTCCCTGAATTGTACCTCAGGCTGGCTCTGCTGCTGGTTGAAAGAAATGCAAAGTGCATGAGTGCTGACAAAGAGTTATTAAAATATACCCCTTGAAGAGAAGAGAACTTATTGTGAAGATTTAAGTCTGTGAATATATGCTGGATTACCATGGTAGGTAACGTGTGCAAGTAGACAAGAAACAAAAATATTACAAGATGTTACACATGGCATATAAACTGTATATTGAACTGTAAGATGTGAGAAGTTGTATGTGACTGTGCAGTTAACTATTGTAATACAAGCAAATGGGCAGAATTAAAGTTGTACATATACCCCTAACTGTCTGTCTGTTGCGTTAACAGTACAACCTTAACACTCCATTAAGATAATGTTCTCCGTGGAATTACCAACCCAAATGTACTTTTCATGCCTGTATAACTCCTTTCAATGTTCAACTGAAAATACATTTGAGTGTATATGCCTTTAAGAGTAGCGTGCATAGCAGTAGTTCCCACCTCTGTTAATTGTAACCATTTTCAGCTATGCTTGTCAGTCACATTCACAGATTGCAAGAGGGAGCAGCTCTTTTACCTCCTAGGGTTTAGACTTTAGACTATACTAGAGCCAAAAGCCAGTGCAAGTCAGTGTCACTACATTGAAGTCTAGTTTGCAGATAGATTTGCTGAAGGGAAATGTTTTTCTTTCAGTTCAGGCTGAACTGTACAGGATGTTATGGAGAGTGTATAAAATGGAGCATAGTGTCTCAGACAACTAGAGATGCAGTCTTCATATGTGCAACAGCAGACCAGTAAGACTGATACAGTAGGAGCTCCAGGAAACAGACTTGTACATAAATATTGGGCTCTGTGCCAGTTAAACCATTAACCTGGAGGCATATTTAAAAACTTTGTATGTACAGAGCTTTCCACACGGCTATTTTTTAAACCCTCTATGTATATTTAATAATACTTACCTCCAGGCTATCAAACTATTAAAAAAATAATCACAATTAATCACAGTTTTAATTGCACTGTTAAATAATAGAATGTCATTTATTATAAATACTTTTGGATGTTTTTCAACATTTTCAAATATATTGATTTCAATTACACAGAATACAAAGTGTACAGTGCTCAGTGTATTATTTTTTATTACAAATATTTGCAATTTTCAATTCACCTCATACAAATACTGTAGTGCGATCTCTACCATGAAAGTGCAACTTACAAATGTAAAAGTATTTGAGGTGGAGCAATTATGTTGATGGGAGAGCACTCTTCTGTCGACATAGTGTGTCTTCACCAGACGCACTGCAGCTGCGCCGATGTAGCACGGTAGTGAAGACAAGCCCTGATTTACAGTGCGGGGCCCTCTGCACTGGTGGACTACATTTCACTATAGGGAGCCAAAGGGAAAATTTCAGTACCTGCTCTATGCTGATAACAAGAGTTGCCCAAGTTCAGACAAAGGCCCTGAACTTGCAGACTTAAGTGCATGCATGATTTTACTGAAGTTAGTGGTCTCATTCCCTCAATGGTATAGGCGGCGAGTTATATGGGCCCGTGGTGCCCGTGGTCCACCAATGTTTGGGCTTATATTTTCAGAGCCGTCCTGTCCATAGGACAGACCAAGGAAACCGCCCTGGGCCCAGCCCTTCAGGGGGACGTGGGGTCCAGGGCGGCCTGGGAAGTTAGTGGGGGGCCTGGTGCCAGCAGCAGCAAGCAACCTGGCCCCAGCCCACCCTGCTCCACTCCCATTACACCCCTTCCCCCAAGCCCCCGCCCCTGCCCCTTTCTGGCTTCCGCCCCCTCCCCAGAGCGACGCCAGGAGCCGGCGGGGCGGAGCAGGCTGGGGCCAGGTCGCTCGCTCTTGCTGGCACCAGGCCCCCCGCTAACCTCCCAGGTCCCCCTGGACTCTGCGACCCCCTGAAGCGTGTGGCCCAGGGCAGTTGCCCTGGTCCGTCCTATAGACAGAACAGCTCTGCTTGGACCCGTTCTGGGCACCACCAAAAATTATACAAACCTGGTGCTCATGCTCAATGGGACTGTTTACAGGGGTAAAGTTACACTCTAAACACAGGGTTAGTTCTTTCCTAAGGATGGGAGAATCAGATGGAATTTTGAGTTCTGTGAAAACTTTTTAAACAATTAAATTCAGGGATTTCCTAAACTCTGGAGTTTTACAAAATGCTTTTTCCCTTTAATCACTGGTTATTTCAAGGGATATTAAATAAGTAAAACCATACTTTAAATATATTGAAGCCTGGAGCATGCAAAGAAAGATTCTTGTTTGAAAATAATTCTGCCATGTGATGCAGCCCCCCAGAATTGGTTTAAAAAAAAGTTTAACTGTTTGAATCTAGCACCTCTAAAAAGGCACCTCCCAAAATGGAGAAAAAAAAAAAAACACCAAAAGATATGTGGCTGTCTTGTGTTATTAGTTTGGACTTAAAATGTCTGTTGAGAGAATTTACAACCAAAGATTAACATTTTATTAGAACTACATAGTGTGGAAGTACTGGGCTAAAAATATAACCAACTATTCTCTGGGGAAGTTTTTAAAAAGAGATTTTGAAGTAAAAGTCCCATAGCCTTTAAATGGGACTTGTACTCTGCAGTCACTTAAAAGTTTTTAAAATCACCCCCTTTAAACCTACACAGAAGCTGAGTAAACTGAATACCCCTTTATTTGTTGGCTAAAGGAGGTGCTGCCCTTGCCTATGAAGTCCAGGTTCCCATTCCTCCTCTCCCGATCTTCTTATCCTGCGGACTTCTGCAATGGCTACTAACTAGTCCCAGCCATCACCACTATTCAACCTTGTTTTCCTACGCTATACTAGGGCAGTTAGAGACCGAAGAAACAACTTTGAAAAATGTTTGTATTTTATTATAAATGAAAAAATAAATGTACCTTATTGAGAATAATGTTGGAGCAGGAGCATCTCTGTAAATCTGCTAAAAATGAGAGTCTCAACATATTTATTTACTGAAAAATTTACCTGACAGGGTCTTTTAACAGGATTAGGGAACCAGAACGTCTGTTATTCATTCAGGTCAAAAGTTATATGCAAAGCCAAACAAAAAACTAAAAAAACAAATCCTAACTCCAGATTTCAGAGTAGCAGCCGTGTTAGTCTGTATCCGCAAAAATAACAGGAGTACTTGTGGCACCTTAGAGACTAACAAATTTATTAGAGCATAAGCTTTCGTGGGCTACAACCCACTTCTTCGGATGCATATAGAGTGAAACATATATTGAGGAGATATATATACACACATACAGAGAGCATGAACAGGTGGGAGTTTCCTGTATTCCAGGTCCTTCTGACCATCAAGGTGGTAATTTCAAACAGCCATTAGTTGAACATCATATTAGTATGCTTTAGCACCATCTAGCTTGCATCTGAGGTAACGAAAGCCCATATTTTTTCTTCCAACATCTAGATCCCTGATTCTGTACTAATGGATTTTTATTTATTATTATTGGGGATGGGAGATTAAAATTTTTTCTTAAGGCAAAGTTGGAATAAAATGTAACCTAATTTGTTTTTTGTCGGGTGACCAAATTTCTAAATACCTATCCTCTTTTTGGCACTTCTCTTGTGTACATACTTGGTGTGAAAGTTTTTACTTTACAAGGACAGTCCATATTTGACTATACCACAATTCCGTAGGAGGAAAAGACAGATTTTTCTAATAATGCACAATACAAAGTCTTTCTGCTAACAATAAAAAATAAATTAGTTTGTTGTTCTGTTTAAAATCTAGATCCTTCACTGGAGCATTAAGTGAGTTTAGGAGATCTGTGGGAAGCTGGCATTTTATTATAAGATGAATCGCTTTAATAATTTCCTCCCAAAATCATCTAATTCCTGGACATAAACATACATGAAAATATGTTCTCCTTTCCCTGCAACCCTTCCAATGGAGTGCCTCCCTAGTAGCAAAAATATGATGGAACTTAACTGGAGTCAAATACCATCTATACAGTAACTTATAACAATTGTTTTTATGAGCTACACAGACTGAAGATGAATATCCCCTTTCTCATATAGAAACCCACTCATCCAGATCAACTTCTTTGTTCAAATCCCTCTCCCCTCTTTTCATCTGGGTTGTTTTCTTATCAACATCTTTTTTCAATCAGAATCCTATACATCTTAGGGTATGTCTACACTACGAAATTAGGTCGAATTTATAGAAGTCGGTTGTTTAGAAATCGTTTTTATAAGGTCGATTGTGTGTGTCCCCACACAAAATGCTCTAAGTGCATTAAGTCGGCAGACTGTGTCCACAGTACTGAGGCTAACGTCGACTTCCGGAGCGTTGCACTGTGGTAGCTATCCCACAGTTCCCGCAGTCTCTGCCGCCCATTGGAATTCTGGGTTGAGATCCCAATGCCTGATGGGGCAAAAACAGTGTCGCGGGTGATTCTGGGTACATGTCGTCAGGCCCCACCCTCCCTCCCTCCCTGCCATGAAAGCAACGGCAGACAATAGTTTCGTGCCTTTTTTCAGCCCAGACGCCATAGCACTGGGATCATGGAGCCCGCTCAGATTACCGCGGCAATTATGAGCACTTTAAACACCACGCGCATTATCCTGGAGTATATGCAGGACCAGAACCTGCCAAGGCAAAACCAAGCGAGGAGGCGATGGCAGCGCGGCGACGAGAGTGATGAGGAAATAGACATGGACATAGACCTCTCACAAAGTACGGGCCCCAGCAATGTGCAAATCATGGTGTTAACGGGGCAGGTTCATGCCGTGGAACGCCGATTCTGGGCCCGGGAAACAAGCACAGACTGGTGGGACCGCATAGTGTTGCAGGTGTGGGACGATTCCCAGTGGCTGCGAAAATTTCGCATGCGTAAGGGCACTTCCATGGAACTTTGTGAGTTGCTTTCCCCTGCCCTGACGCGCCAGAATACCAAGATGAGAGCAGCCCTCACAGTTGAGAAGCGAGTGGCGATAGCCCTGTGGAAGCTTGCAACGCCAGACAGCTACCGGTCAGTCGGGAATCAATTTGGAGTGGGTAAATCTACTGTGGGGGCTGCTGTGATCCAAGTAGCCAACGCAATCAAAGAGCTGCTGGTATCAAGGGTAGTGACTCTGGGAAACGTGCAGATCATAGTGGATGGCTTTGCTGCAATGGGATTCCCTAACTGTGGTGGGGCGATAGATGGAACCCATATCCCTATCTTGGCACCGGAGCACCAAGCCAGCGAGTACATAAACCGCAAGGGGTACTTTTCAATGCTGCTGCAAGCACTGGTGGATCACAAGGGACGTTTCGCTAACATCAGCGTGGGATGGCCGGGAAAAGTACATGATGCTCGCGTCTTCAGGCACTCTGGTCTGTTTCAAAAGCTGGAGGAAGGGACTTTCTTCCCAGACCAGAAAATAACCATTGGGGATGTTGAAATGCCTATAGTTATCCTTGGGGACCCAGCCTACCCCATGAAGCCATACACAGGCAGCCTGGACAGTAGTCAGGACCCGTTCAACTATAGGCTGAGCAAGTGCAGAATGGTGGTAGAATGTGCATTTGGACGTTTAAAAGCACGCTGGCGCAGTTTACTGACTCGGATAGACCTCAGCGAAACCAATATTCCCATTGTTATTACTGCTTGCTGTGCGCTCCACAATATCTGAGAGAGTAAGGGGGAGACATTTATGGCGGGGTGGGAGATTGAGGCAAATCGCCTGACCGCTGATTACGTGGAGCCAGACACCAGGGTGGTTAGAAGAGCAAAGCAGGGCACGATGTGCATCAGAGAAGCTTTGAAAACCAGTTTCATGACTGGCCAGGCTACGGTGTGAAAGTTCTTTTTGTTTCTCCTTGATGAACCCCCTCCCCCCGGTTCACTCTACTTCCCTGTAAGCTAACCACCCTCCCCTCCCCCCTTCGATCACCGCTTGCAGAGGCAATAAAGTCATTGTTACTTCACATTCATGCATTCTTTATTAATTCATCACACAAATAGGGGGATAACTGCCAAGGTAGCCCGGGAGGGGTGGGGGAGGAGATAAGGACAAGGACACACTGCACTTTAAAACTTTAAAACTTATTGAAGGCCAGCCTTCTGTTGCTTGGGCAATCCTCTGGGGTGGAGTGGCTGGGTGGCCGGAGGCCCCCCCCACCGCGTTCTTGGGCGTCTGGGTGAGGAGGCAATGGAACTTGGGGAGGAGGGCTGTTGGTTACACAGGGGCTGTAGCGGTGGTCTGTGCTCCTGCTGCCTTTCCTGCAGCTCAACCATACGCCGGAGCATATCAGTTTGATGCTCCAGCAGCCGGAGCATATCAGTTTGATGCTCCAGCAGCCGGAGCATATCAGTTTGATGCTCCAGCAGCCGGAGCATATCAGTTTGATGCTCCAGCAGCCGGAGCATTGACTCTTGCTTTCTGTCAGCAAGCTGACGCCACCTATCCTCTTCAGCCCGCCACTTGCTGTCTTCAGCCCGCGATTCAGCCCGCCACCTCTCCTCGTGTTCATATTGTGCTTTTCTGCACTCTGACATTGTCTGCCTCCACGCATTCTGCTGTGCTCTGTCAGCGTGGGAGGACATCTGGAGCTCCGAGAACATGTCATCCTGAGTGTGCCTTTTTCGCCTTCTAATCTTCACTAGCCTCTGCGAAGGAGAAACATTTGCAGCTGGTGGAGGAGAAGGGAGAGCTGGTAGTTAAAAAGACACATTTTAGAGTACAATGGGTACACTTTCACGTTAAAGCTTGCTGTTCACATTACACAGCACATGTGCTTTCGTTACAAGGTCGCACTTTTCCTCTTATATTGAGGGCCTGCCGGTTTGGTGTGAGAGATCACTCACGCAGTGCCAGGCAACAGAATTCGGCTTGCAGGCAGCCATGGTAAGCTACAGTCTTTTGGCTTTTTTAACCTTCATAACATGTGGGAATGGTTTCAAACAGCAGCGCCATCATTTCCCATACCAAGCGGCCATTGGGTTGGCCATTTAAAATGGGTTTGCAATTTAAAAGGAGGGGCTGCGGTTTCCGGGTTAACATGCAGCACAAACCCAACTAACCCCCCTCCGCTCCCCCCCACACCCAATTCTCTGGGATGATCACTAACAGCGGGGAACATTTCTGTTCAGCCGAGCAGGAACGGGCACCTCTGAACGTCCACTTAATAAAATCACCCTATTTCAACCAGGTGACCCGTGAATGATATCACTCTCCTGAGGATAACAAAGAGAGATAAGGAATGGATGTTGTCTGCATGCCAGCAAACACTGGGACCATACGCTGCCATGCTTTGTTATGCAATGATTCCAGACTACATGCTACTGGCCTGGCGTGGTAAAGTGTCCTACCATGGAGGACGGAATAAGGCAGCCCTCCCCAGAAACCTTTTACAAAGGCTTTGGGAGTACAGTTTCCTTGCTGTGAGCTATCTTCAATGTCTTCATCATCATCTTCCTCGTCCCCAAAACCCGCTTCCGTGTTTCTCCATTGACGGAGTCAAAGCACAGGGTTGGGGTAGTGGTGGCTGCACCCCCTAGCATGGCATGCAGCTCAGCGTAGAAGCGGCATGTCTGCGGCTCTGCCCCGGACCTTCCGTTTGCCTCTCTGGTTTTGTGGTAGGCTTGCCTTAGCTCCTTAATTTTCACGCGGCACTGCTGTGCGTCCCTGTTATGGCCTCTGTCCTTCATGCCCGTTGAGACTTTTTCTAATGTTTTGGCATTTCGTTTACTGCAACGGAGTTCAGCTAGCACTAGCACTGATTCGTCTTCCCTTATGGCAAGCAGATCCCGTACCTCCCGTTCGGTCCATGCTGGAGCTCTTTTGCAATCCTGGGACTCCATCATGGTTACCTGTACTGATGAGCTCTGCGTGTTCACCTGGGCTCTCCACCATGCTGGGCAAACAGGAAATTCAAAATTTCGCAGGCCTTTTTCTGTCTACCAGACCAATGCATCTGAGTTGAGAGTGCTGTCCAGAGCGGTCACAATGGAGCACTCTGGGATAGCTCCCGGAGGCCAATACCATCGAATTGCGTCCCCACTACCCCAAATCCGACCTGGAAAGGCCGGTTTCAGCGCTAATCCCCTCGTCGGAGGTGGATTAAAGAAATCAATTTAAAGAGCCCTTTAAGTCCAAAAAAAGGGCTTCGTCATGTGGACGGGTCCAGGCTTAAATTGAGGTAACGCTGCTAAATTCGACCTAAAATCGTAGTGTAGACCAGGCCTTAGAAATTAAACCTTTTGTTCCAGGGTCAACTCCTCCAATGTGGTTAAAGGTCTGGATAGAGTCATCTTGTATCCAGATTTCACAATAAAATGTTTCACTTGTAAATTTGGAAAATACAATAATGTAAATAATATAAAGATCCTGTATCTCTCTTGGTCTTTTTAACCCAACAATTACTATAAATAGCTATAGTTGGGCTCCAGTCTTGTTCAAGTTTTACCCAGTGTTTGGATGGTCTATTCTTAACCCAGCTAGTCACATCTCTTAATTGTGATACATCACAACAACAATTCAAATTAGGGAAAGCTACTCTACCCCACTTTGTAGGCTTATACAAAACTTTAGAACTCACCCTTTGTCTTTTATGTTTCCATATGAATTTTAATAGCACATCCTGCCATGATTTTAATGTCATGTCAGGGATACCAATAGGGATTCACTGATGTATTTTACTGCCACACTCTCTTCACGCTCAAATCCATCTTTAAAGCCCAATCCTACCACTACGCCTTTGAAAAATAACAGCTAATAACAGCTGTAAAAAGGAGCAACAGAGGACATTCTAATAACACACATTTAAATGTTAGAGAGCAAACAAGACATGGGCCAAAATCATCATCTAATTCACTGTGCTTGTATGTTGCATCCCTCTTCCTACCCTTTGTCTGTCTTTTTAGACCTTGATCCTGCAAAAGTGTGTGTGTGACTTTGCACACTCTGCATAGTCAAATAGATTTTCAATCCCTTTATTTTTAAACAAAGTTCTTTATAGGAGGTTATTGAGGAAAATCAGTAGCTGCAGGTTAAGCACAAACTCTTGTTCTAGATTAAAAACAGATCAAGTGATAAGTTTGTTGGTGACAAACAACAGGGCTTCTCTACACGAGGAGTTACTTTTTCAGCAAGCCAGGGTAACTATTAATCTATGGAGTACCAGTTTGCCATGCAGTAACACCCCGTGTGGACACTGCTACAGTGCACCGAACATCCTGGAGAGCAGCCTAGCACACCGTGCAAGTAGTAGTAAGCCCAGTCACACTCTGGGACTTCCACTGTGCTGTCGCAGGGTCCACATAGGACATTACTGCATAGCAAGCTGGGACGCTGTAGATTCATGCCCTGGCTTGCCAGGCAGTAACTTGCCAGGCAGACAAGCCCTGAGTTATTTGTTAGTAAAAGCTATAGAAGACTATGAGAAACTACAATTGGATTTAAACAGATTGGTCAGCACAAAAGCTGGTGATATATAATTTGGATAAATGTATAATTAAATCATACCAAGAGAGTCAGCCTGTTGATTCACTTCTCAGATTATATTAATAGGGTGTAGGGATTTTTAAAAGATCTAGCAAATTTCATGATAAATTGCATAACTACGGATATTTTCAGCGAAGAAAAGAAGGGCAACTATATGCTGTATATTTCAAAGAATAAGCAGATCATTTGAGATGTTGTCACAGATCCACGCTACGCCCCCAGTGGGGTGGCTATTTTTGAACAAAATATATATATTTTGCAAAAATTGTTTGAGAAGAGACTCAAAATACACCCCTTAAAGTCTGAGGAGCTTGCACCCCAACATTACGAAGGGGGCACTAGCGAACCCCTTCCCATAGAATCAATCCAGCTCCCCTCCATGATTACAATTAAAATTGAGAGTTCACTGATTGTTACCTGCTAGGCAAGGTGAAGACTGGTAGAGTGCTGAGGAGTTTGCTGGTGAGGATGACAGACTGGTGTGGCAGGGAGCTGACACAGTCTAATCACCAGCAAAGCTCACCCTCGCTGAAGCAGAGAGGCATCACAGTGGCTCACAGCTCTGGATTTCCCCAGCAGCGTGTTTTAATAAGTTGGATTATTTCAATCTCCTGAAAACTGAACTGCACAGTACAGATCATAAACCAGTCCCTGCAAGGCTCACACAATCCTAATAGAGATATGTCTATATGGGAGGAAAGATGATCCAGTGGTTTAGGTGCCAGGCTTACCTGGGACTCAGAAGTCCTGGTTTCCCTCCACTGCCACAGACTTCCTGTGTGAGCTTGGCCAAGTTTGTCTTTCTGTGTCTCAGTTTCTCATCTGTACAATGAGAATAATAGTTCTTCCTGCCTACTCACAGGGTTGTGAGCATGAATTCTACTACTGGTTGTGAGAAACTCAGATACAACAGTAACGGGCTACATACGTACCAAGATAGAGAGAGAACAGAACAGCCTCAATAAGCATCATTGGCTACACACAGAGTCAGGCTTTCTTTGTAATTCCAGTTCCTAGAAGTCAGCGTGTTCTATGATTTCAATCATTTTGTTACAGCTTTTGCAGCGTCTACGACACAGCCTCCCTCTCAGAGTCAAGTCTCTGCTTCTGTTGTGGAAAGGCCACATCCATTCCGAGTCTTACTTTGTGCATAAGTGCAGCTAGGTAGTCCATTTGTTTCAGACATGATACTATTCAGTTCAGTGAAGACAAGAGGCTGAATATGTAGGCTCACTCTTATTGGCATGGAAAATGCTTTCTATAAAACTTTACCAATTTAAAAGAGTAAAAAGGTTCATTCTGGACTGATTTGCTGACTTTTACAGTACACAATTATACAAGCACTGAAGCATTTTGTGCCCTTAAAAGAAAATCAAGCCCAGAGAATGATGTGCCCAATTAACCTATCAAATATAACCACAGCCCTGTAAATTGCATACTCTGCAGGATAGTGAAGTTAAGTAAGGTCAGGCAGAGTTGAAACAGCTGGGCTTATTTATCAGTTCAGCAGAGTGTGCCTGTCCTCTCGGGGTGGCAAACTCAAGGAATTTTATTATTTGCTGATGTATATAGTCCTTTTTGCAAGCCTCAGAACGCTCTGTAGAATGATACATGTAACCCTTGACCCACCATCAAAACACAGCCAGCTCAAGATTGGACTGAGGACAGCCATTACAACAGCATTGGCAACGCTACAGAAGAGTTTAGAGACAGGAAGGGAAGGAAGTCTCTTATCCATCTAAAGCAGCAGAGGAACTTGTCTGCACTCCGTAGGGGCATTAGGAACAGCACCCCTTACATACTGAAACCAGCAGGCTCTCCAACATAACCGTGTGAAAGAGCAGGACTTCTTTTGGCCGAGGGAGTCACATAGTGCTTTAAGAGTACTCATTTCTCCATCATCTCATCTGCCAGTAGGCAGGCTTTAGGTCACAGTGCTAGCAACTCTGCCTGGAGGTGCTGAGCAATACCTTAGCTCATCATCCATAGCTCATTCAGTGCGGCAAACAAGCATCACAAAATGGCAATTGAAGCAGTAATTGCGCCCAGGCTTGCTAATAATAGGCTGTGTAGTGCTGCGTGGAGAGGGCCTGTATTGGTTTGTTTCACATTGCAGCCTCCCCACAGTACATTACAAAGGGATGCTGCAAAAGTTATAGCAAACACCCGTTTTGTAGTGTCTTCTGGTATCTAGAGATCCAGGCAAGACCATTCACCTTTCTTACATTTTAGCCAACTAAACTGCAATGTAGTTCTCCTTCATTAAGGTAAAACTCCCAAGACTGTCAGCTAGTGACCTCAAATATTTTGTACTAATGGGTAAACCTCCAAGGTTTGATTCCTGAATCAAATGTGGCAAAGTCATGGTGCCATTCAACTTGGGGGAAATCACCTTTAGCAACACTTTAAAGACCCTAATGTTTCTGCACAAACCAATTTAAAAATGCATTTGAAGGCTGCAGGATGTGAGAGATTCAAAGCCCGCATCCGAACATCTACACAGCTGTTTCTAAGGCCTGGTCTACACTAAAGGGTTAGGTCGATTTAAAAATGAATGCGTCCAAACAACCAACCCCATTCCTTCGACCTAAAGGGCTCTTAAAATTGACTTCTGTACTCCTCCCCGGCGAGGGGAGTAGCGCTAAAATCGACTTTGCTGGGTCGAAATTGGGGTAGTGCGGACGCAAATCTACGGTATTGGCATCTGGGAGCTATCCCAGAGTGCTCCATTGTGACCACTCTGGACAGCACTTTGAACTCTGATGCACTAGCCAGGTACACAGGAAAAGTCCTGGGAACTTTTGAATTTCATTTCCTGTTTGGTCAGCAGCACAGGTGACCATGCAGTCCCCCCAGAATCGTAGAGCGTAGAATGTTTCTACGCTCCCCCATCATCGCCGTCACTGAAGTTATTGCAAATTAGAAGGCGGGGGGAAAAACGCACTCGTGATGACATGATTTCAGAGCTCATGCAGTCCTCCCGCACTGATAGGGCACAGCTTAATGCATGGAGGCATTCAGTGGCAGAGGCCAGGAAAGAATTAAGTGAGCGCGAAGAGCAGAGGCAGGACATGATGCTGAGGCTAATGGGGGAGCAAACGGACATGATCAAGCGTCTGTTGGAGCTGCAGGAAGGCCAACAAGAGCACAGACCCCCACTGCATCCACTGTATAACCGCCTATCCTCCTCTCCATGTTCCATAGCCTCCTCACCCAAACGCTCAAGAATGCGGGGAGAAGGGGAGGCTCCGGGGACCCAGCCACTCCCCTCCAGAGGATGGCCCAAGCAACAGAAGGCTGTCATTCAAACAGTTTGATTTTTAATGTGGCTACAATAAGCAAGGTGGCCTTGTCCTTCCCTCCTCCCCCACCCCACCTGGGCTACCTTATCCGTTATCTCTTTTTTTTTTTAATTAATAAAGAAAATGCATGGTTTCAAAACAATAGTTACTTTATTTCGAAGGGGGGAGGGTGGTTGGCTTACAGGGAATTAAAATCAACAAAGGGGGCAGGTTTGCATCAAGGAGAGAAACACACAACTGTCACACCGAAGCCTGGCCAGTCATGAAACTGGGTTTCAAAGCCTCTCTGATGCGCAGCGTGCCTTGCTGTGCTCTTCTAATCACCCTGGTGTCTGGCTGCTCAAAATCGGACGCCGGGCAATTTGCCTCAACCTCCCACCCCGCCATAAACGTCTCCCCCTTACTCTCACAGATATTATGGAGCACACAGCAAGCAGCAATAATAATGGGAATGTTGGTTGCGCTGAGGTCTGACCAACAGTGCCAGCGAGCTTTTAAACGTCCAAAGGCACATTCTACCACCATTCTGCACTTGCTCAGCCTATAGCTGAACTGCTCCTTACTACTGTCCAGGCTTCATGAACAGATCCCCTGAGCTCGTCACTGGGGAACAGGAGAGCAGGGGAAGTGATGGAGCCATACACCATGCCCTGGAGGTTGCTAGGAGCCGGGCATGGAAGACGTTCCCAGAACCCCCGGCCTAGCTACATGTCCGACAAGGACTGTTACCAGTCCTACTGCACCGTCTGCTGCCCGCAGCACCCAGGACCACCAGTACGGATCCCCTGAGTTCATTGCTGGGGAGCAGGAGAGGAGAGTTGCAGCGGAAGCAGTGGATGATGATGGTTAGCAGTCCGACTGCACCGTCTGCTGCGAAGGCAAGGAGCTGCTGCTGTGCAGCAATGCCAGCTGCTGCAGGTGCTTCTGTGTTGAATGCTTGGAGGTGTGGGTAGGGCAAGGTATCTCGGCCAAGGCAAAAGAGCAAGAGCCCTGGAGCTGTTACACGTGTCAACCACAGAAGTGCTATGGGGTGTTACAGCGCCGACCGGACTGGACTGTACGGCTGCAAGACTTCTTCACCAGCAACAAAGGACAGGAATATGATGCCCTAGAATCTAAAAAGGCCCGCACATTTCCCAGAGTCACTACCCTTGATAACAGAACGTCAAGGATTGCATTGGCTACTGGGATCACAGCAGTCCCCACAGTAGACTTGCCCACAACAGCAGCGGTGATGGTGAGCTGAGTGGTCTCCATGCTTGCTGTGGTATGGCGTCTGCACAGGTAACCCAGGAAAAAAGGTGCAAAACAATTGTCTGCCGTTGCTTTCATGGAGGGAGGGGCGACTGACAACATGTACCCAAAACCACCCGCGACAATGTTTTTGCCCCATCAGGCACTGGGAGCTTAACCCAGAATTCCAATGGGTGGCGGAGACTGTGGGAACTGTGGGATAGCTACCCACAGTGCACCGCTCTGTAAGTCAGTAGCCACGGTAGTGAGGACGCACTCCGCCGACTTAATGCGCTTAGTGTGGACATACGCAATCGACTGTATAAAATTGATTTCTAAAAATTGACTTCAATAAAATTGACCCAATTTCGTAGTGTAGACATACCCTAAGTGTCTTAGCGCAAGCTCCACAAGCCTCAGTCTGAACGCCTGGACTCTAAGACTCGCTGCCTTTAAAACACAATGTAGATGTACCTACAGCGGCCAAAAGCTCATGACTGGCTCTTCTTTAAAGCCTATCCTCCCTAATTTATCATCAATACATAATATTCATGCCTGTGTTTTTCTATCTATCTGTTCTTAGGGAGAATTCACATCCCCCTAAGCACACTTCTGAACATTTCCATCTTAAACAAACATACACACACACCACTCACATTCATTGTTAATAGGGTGCATGGTGGGAGCACGTGCAGGATGACAGACAGCTCATGTCCTGATGGCTTTTGGCAAAGCTGCGTTATTTCACAGAGGACACTCCATCTGTCACTATATTCAGAAACAGAAACTGACCTCAGTAGCACTAAGGAAGCCCCAGCAGATTAACATTTAATGATGCTTTCAGCTTCAGCCCTTATAATTTTTCATCTTCCAGATGACAGACACGGAGGAGGAAGGAAGCAGTGTACTATGTACAGTATGTGGGTCTGAGCCATCTAGTTTGATGCAATTGACTTTCAAATGCTTTTTGCTAATCCTGTGGGCTGGAACAATTCTATATATGCATTTAACCTGGACTGACAATCAATCATTCTTTGCACATGTATACATGCAGCTTCTGTTCTGACCTGTAGAACAAGCTGATCTAAACCAATTCAAATAATTAAAACCAAGGGGAAATGACTCTTGAAACCTACACAGACAGAAGCAGCACAGTACTGAAGTGCGTAAAGGTGCAAACTATATTAAAACAAATGATCCCTGTCTTCTATACAGAGGAACTCAGAGATCTGCAAAGCCCAAATGTTTTGTTGCGTTGGTGAGCACTTCCAATTATTTTTTCATAAATACAAAAAAAAGGACACATTAAAATGACATAATAGATGGTGGAACTAGGGGTACTGGATGTGCTGCTGCACCCCTGACTTGAAGTGGTTTCCACCATATGGGGGGAGGGATAGCTCAGTGGTTTGAGCATTGGCCTGCTAAACCCAGGGTTGTGAGTTCAATCCTTGAGGGGGCCACTTAGGGATCTGGGGCAAAATCAGTACTTGGTCCTGCTAGTGAAGGCAGGGGGCTGTACTCGATGACCTTTCAAGGTCCCTTCCAGTTCTAGGAGATGGGATATCTCCATTAATTTATTTATTTAATATACAGGGTTTACAGCTTGGTTCAATGGCTCTCAGCACCCCCACTGTACAAATTGTTCCAGCGCCTCTGACTGACATTATGCTATAAACTGGCAAAAGCCTCTGCCCAAAAATTCTGAGTTAGATCTGCTCCTTTGCCTTAAGCTGCCACAGTGCACTTATATTATTTACTGAGTGTTACAGGTGTTGTTGGTGCTGTGTAATACGCAGGGCCGCCCAGAGGATTGAGGGGGTCTGGGGCAAAGCAATTTCGGGGGACGCTTCCATAAAAAAAAGTTGCAATACTATATTCTCGTGGGGGCCCCTGCGGGACCTGGGGCAAATTGCCCCACTTGCCGCCCCCCCTCCCCCGGGCAACCGTACGTAATCCGTACGTATGGGCACACCTAGCTCAGAGGAATTTCGGCCCAGATCCTCAAAGATATTAAAGCATATTAACTCCCATGAAATTGAAATCAATGGGAGTTAGGCACCTAAGATTCTGCAACTGCATCTTAAGGGAGGACCCTATTGTTACACTGGAGCCTCAGAGGAGTCAGCAGGCCTCCACACAGGCACCGGAGCCAGCTGGCACAGGTGCAGTTGTAGGATTAGGCTCTACGACCAAAAAAAAAAAAAAAACTCAGGTGCAAACCCACTTGAAGACCCAAGGGAAGCCCTCCGTTAGCTTAGCATTTAATGGCTTAATATTGATGTAGGTTAGTGGGGGCCTCAGGGAAGTAGTGGGTTTTAAGAGGAATTTACACGGAGAATGGAGTAGGCTGGCTCCCTGGGAAATGGTGGCCTGAAAGAAGGCACGGATAAAAGTGAGCTAAGGGGTTAAAAGGAGCTACCAATGAGGGTGATGAAGGATGTGATGAGACAAGAGCAGAAATACAGACAGGGGCACAGCTGTACAGTCTTGAAGAGGACAAAATTCCTGAACTTAGTTTGGGAGGAGACGAGGAGCGAGAGGAGCGATTCAAATGGGTGTGAACACACGTCAAATGGATTCCGCAGGAACTATAACACAGAACACGGTTTGAATTGCCGTGCTCTTGATGGACTACAGGGAAACAAGCTGGGAATTAGGATGGCCACAGGGGGTTCTGCATTGCATGCAGTTCTGGGCAATTTTATATACCATGGGCCAGATTCTGATCCCGAATACAGTGGGTATGCTGATGCACACATAAATCATCTGAGATGTGACATGACCATTTAAAGTAATGGATGCATAGCTCTAAAGCTCACTTCCACTGAAAGTCTGAGCGAAAACAGTGCAGCACAAATTAAAACTTGATATCTAGTAACATTTTTTTTTAAATGAAAGGGGTACTCGTGCTCCTGTGGGATCCATACAG
Source organism: Emys orbicularis (assembly GCF_028017835.1). Classification (NCBI taxonomy): domain Eukaryota; kingdom Metazoa; phylum Chordata; order Testudines; family Emydidae; genus Emys; species Emys orbicularis. The sequence continues at coordinate 69,603,123 of NC_088683.1, read as the reverse complement.
TCGACACTCACCAGCCAGTGAGATGGTTACCATGACAACCCAGCTAATGCAGGCTTCTGTGCCTAAAGAAATTAAATCTTTCAAAAATGATTATGGATACTGCTACAGCTGAAACAACAGAACTGGGAAAAGGAAGCCAGAAGTGACTACTCTGGGCCCAAGACTTCCTGAAATGGGAGAAAGCATGGGGATTTTGGAAGATAACATGGGTGGAATAACTAAGATGCAGCAAATCCCAGACCATTCTAGAAAATGAGACACATGCCCTAAAGCGGTGTTTCTCAATGACCAGTCTGTGGACCAGCACAAGTCCCTGAGATCTCCCTGATACAATTTAGGAAGGCAGCAGGCTGGGTCCATGGTATCAAAAAGTTTGAGAAGCACTGACTACGGAACACACTGCAGCAACCTAGGGTGCTGGCTCTGGAAGGAGGTAGCCACAAAGTAATTCCGTCTCCAGAAGACTATTTCCAAATTGCCAGAGCAGGCATTTGACAAAACATTCAGTTCTAAGCAGGGTATCCTCTGGCTTGAAGTAGTTTCCATTCTATACAGGGTTTACAGTTTGGTTCAATGGCTCTGAGCACCCCCACTATAAAAATTGTTCCAGCACCCTTGATTGGAATAGCAGAAGCCAAATAAAGATGTCTGATCCAAGGAACTAACCCTCTTGAAGAGCCAAGTGAGGATGCAACCTCAGTTCTGCTCCTCTCCAGCACTGTGGCTGTGGTCAGCTGTTAGGGAAAACAGGCTCTCTGAATTCAGGCCAAATAGTAATAAAAGGCTTCTGTTCCACTACCACATTGACTGACCCCGAGTAGACTCCCCAGCCTGTTCCAGGACTATAGCAAGGGAAGTTGGTCAGGATTTCCATTATAAAACCTATTATTTTAAATCAGCAGCTTGTACTTTGAATGAAAATGCCAATTCTTATGAAATTTGGGCAAAGAAATCTAAGGCCAGTAAAACAAGCTATTTGGGAACCGGGGGGTGGGAAGAGGGAGAGATTACATTTGTAAAAGGTAGTTTAAGCTATGTGAGAGCATTAAAAATGGTTGTGTCTACACTGAATCCATACCAAATGTACTTATTTCATGTTATACTTCCTTGTTGATGTTTTTAAACTCACTGCCAATCTGGTCACACATTACCCAGTGACCTGCTGACATCTTCTGGCATGTATTAAAGACCATCTTTTGGTCAGCCAGTAGTACAATTTGTGTCTGTATGTTTAGAGTGTAAACTCATCCAGGCTGGGCCCATGACTCCCTGAATGTCTTGTATGGAGTCAAGCAGACGGCTAGTGATTTGAGTGCTATTAATGAAAGGTTTTTGGAATTCCCTGTTGCTTGATTTGAGAGGCACCAGCAACATTTATCTGTGTGTTTAAGCATAAAGTATGTACCTACTGTGTGGATGCCTTATATATCCTGTTCTTAAGAAGCACCAGTGTTTTGGTAGCTTGATTTTAGTGCCCTTGAGTTGTATTCCATTACTGCCGCTGTGTGTGAGTAGACTGGGATATTTATAAATTTATCAGTTTAACAAGTAATCCACTCAGAACTCAAAAGTACTAATAGCAGCCTTAAAAAATTTTCAAGAAACAAATCCATAATATGGTCATGATTTGCTGTCTGTCTGACTGTGTGTGGGCATGCGTGTGAGAGACGGATGGCAGAAAGAGAGGGCTGCTAACCAACTGAGGTATTTAGCAGTGGAAATACAGTGGTTCTTTAAATTGCTCGATAACCACTGTTCATAACGATTTTTACTGCGTTTATTCTAAATGTGTGTTTACATAGTAGACAGCTGCGTCCCATATTAATGAGTGCCTTGAGTTAAGACCAAAATGTTCAAACCTGGGGTCTAAATTCACGCATAGGCTACTAAATAGCAGGGGGTATTAATTTCCATAAGGGCTAAGCACTGGCAGCTATCACTGCCTTCGCTGGCAGCCCCACGACTCATTCTCACACACACTTACCACTTAAGATAAAAGTGTGCAGCTTTTTAAATTTAAACCATCCATCCTGGCTGCATACCTGCATAGCACAGACTAAACCTGCCCCAAATATCCAGTCCGAGAAGGGCCTGGGTCTTGTGTAAAAGCTGGGATAGATCAATCAGGGCTACCTTTACTTTGGTTGCTCCAAAATCCTGGTTTCAAGCAGAGTGTGTCTGTTCCTGGTAATTTGAACAATAAGAGGAGAAAGGACTGAGCAAACCGTCTGCTGGGTATGCCTTAGACAGTTTTTGAAAATACATTTTTCCCACAATAGACTGGAAGCAGCTTTACAGGAGACCATAAAAAGCACAACAAACTGCATTCGTGCTGCCAGTCAGCAGGTGGGACAAAACTACATGACAGGGTTTTGCTGCATCTTCCCAAGCTGCAATCCCCATTTTGGATTCTTTCCTCTAAGAAGCAAGCCTCCCTTGACCCTGTTGGAAGCTAGAAGAGTTTGGCTTTAGTCACATCATGTTTCCTATGCAGCTAGCTGCGTATGTGCCATTCAATGGAGCTAGTCCAAGATGAAGATCATAATCAGTGTAAGAGACTTTGCTGTTTCTATAATGTGAGTTTTTGTGGTATGTCTGTACTGCTGCTTCATAAGCACTGAACACTGTTTAACAAGAATGAGGTCTTCACATAAGGAAACAAATACCCTGAAATTCAGCCTCAAAAATCTTACATCCCATATGAAACTCAGTTCTGATCTCTCGTACGATTTTGCTGTGTACCTTGAAGCAGCAGCTACTGCACAGAGTAGCTGATCTGTTTTTAAGTTACGCAAATAAATACATAGTTTAATAAGGACATAAAATAAACACAATATAGATTAGGTATTCAGATCACAATTGTGCTACGGTCTTTCAGAGAAACTTACCGTATTCCAATGATAATAGCACAGCTCACATAAAAAAAGCAATGCACACTGTGTGCATAGGGAAGTCCATAGAGCCAAATGCATGATGCTTCTGAGAAACACGAGACGTACGTAAGTAACAATGTTTACAGCAAATAGCCGTAAAACACTTCACAGCAGAACAGAGTAGCAATTATTGTACATCACCATGACTCCCACAACCAGAGTGAGAAACCAGAGGCCTGATGTGCAAATGTGGGAGGGAATGTTACTCACCTCTGGGCACTAGTCAGAGCTATTCTCCTATCCAATCCTATCTACTCTCTCATGTGAGTAACTTCAGTTCTCTTGCTTTGGTTTACTCTTTCTGCCCCATGCGCACTCCACACTTGAGTAGAGGGGCCAGAATTGAGTACAAGTCAGCCAGCTGCTTGGCTCCCTCACTGAACTCGTGCACATCATCTTCCTTTACATGTGAGGGCAAAAGATTCAGATGCATGAGTGAAGCAGAGAGAATTATTATGCCACGTGAACATTCCTCTGCCACTTCTGTGCTCACAGACTAATGCGCACCACCTCTTTCTTCCAGGCCATGCAAGGTGATTATGCACCGATAGATACAGTATTCCAGTTCCACCTATATGATGGAAAAATAAGGTGACAAATATTTGTAAGCTAAGAAGTGGTTGATCCCCAGTGGACTGTTTTCTCACATTTTTAAGTGTGGAGTTCAAAGTTTAATCTGGCAATGACATTCAATGGGAATCTTGTCTGAATCAGGAGAGAAGACCCTATAAAATATAATTAAGCATTGACTTATGACAATTTTGTTTAGGTTATGCAGATGATGCCCAGTAGTTCTCAGTTTTAGGGGAACATGTGTGAATGTTGGGACCTAAAATCTGCTTTCAGTTCTGTGCAGGGCAGTTTGCCAAAAACCACTTTTGAATCAGTAACACAGAGTGGTCTCGCTGGCTGGATCAATGTGTTTAAAGCTGAGAAATTCCAAGAGCGTTTTTGAAGATGTCTCTTTTGAAGGAGTCAAGAGAGATGGCTAGGTGGTTTATTTGAAAGCCAAGTAAAAAATGTTAGCACCCAAGTATTATTATGGGATGTCATTGTGGTTTGAAATCCAGATCTGATCATACTAAATAGGACTAGTTTAGCCCTCTACTAAAGTGCCTACTGAAGCCTTTGAATGCTCACTGTAACTACATCTTGTCACCCTGCCTCAGTGGGTCACAGTTGAGAATGCCAAATTCAGGACAGACTGCTGAGAAACGGGGAAGATTCACCTCAAACTGATAGTTATTCTATCATTAGATTATACCAAGCCAGGAACAAAAGAACTTCTGTCTCACCACACTGGTTAACAAGAAGTCAGAGATGCAGTCTCCTTAGGCTTTCCACCCACCCACTGGACTTTACGATAAGTGATTACTGAAAACCAATTTCATCAGCTATAAAGTCCTTCTAATCCCAAAGGATCAGCCACTTAGCCAGGTTGATATAAAACTCAGCTCTTACCCAATAATCATGCTGATGCCAATCCTTTAGTAAGTAAAAACTAAAGGTTTAATAATATAAAAAAAGGAAGAAAAGATGAGAGTTATTGAATGGTTAAGGAATCATATACATACAAGTGGTTGCAAAGTCCTTATATCAGGTTTGTAGCAGTGATGGAATAAACTGCTATCTTGCAAAAGTCTCTCTGGAATCACCCAAACAGATTGGGGGTCATCAGTCCTTATTTAGATCTTCCTTGTTAGAAATCCAGTCCAGAGAAATGAAGCAGGAAATGAAGATGCCTCACATGCCTTTTTACATCCTCTGCCCTGTGCATGGAAGTTTGCTGTCCCAAACAAAGCCCACAGCCCCTGTTTTTGGAAAGTTACTGGCCCAAGATGGAGTCCAGGGTCACATGAGCATATCACATGTCCTTACATGGCTTGTGACTCACAGGGAGTGACCATTGGCCCCTCCCTGTCTGAGGCATCGTCAGGAAGAGCCATCTGGATGCGATGAGTTTCTTGAATGGCCTATTGTGAGAGCGGAGTGTCCTTAATGGGTGAGGCCATCAACACATAGCTGTCTAGCTTTGATGTAACTTCTGTCTGGGGGATGTCACCCAGGAATACAACACATGTGTAAGATACAAGTACATAGCTAATATTCATAATTTCAGATACAAAGATGCATATAAACAGGATAATCGTACTTAGCAAATCATGACTTTTCCATTGGCACCTTACATGATACACTTTGTATAAGATTTGTGGAAATGGTGTAACAGTGGTAGCAACAGTGATATAAATGGTCACCTTTGTTATACACAACATCACACATCTTCAGGTATGTTTTGTCCCTGCAAATAATTAAACCTTCTACTTCTGTGTGCCCCCTGGTTTACCATTCTCCTTTCCATTTCTACCATGTTTAGCACACACTTGGTACCACTGCAAAGGAGTGAAGAACTGCAGGGGGTACGTTTTCCCTGTCTCACTACCATTCAGTCGTGGTTGCATGGGCCACCCAACCCTGGTATTGTCCAATGCATTCCTGGTCTGGAGGACATGGTACCATGGAGGGGACTCAGGACATGGTGCAGTTGGAGCAGGAGCCTGAACTCTTGTGGCCATTAGTGCAAGCAGCCTCTCAAACAGGTCTTGCTGCTGTGCTCTATCTTCCTCCCTCAAGCAACGTTCCTGTGCCAGAAACTGCATGGCAAGTCTCTCCTCATTCACTGCCGTGTTCTCCTCATGCTCCACAGCTTGCCTGGGCATTTCCATTTGTCGTGAATCCTTTTCCCTTTGGTATTAGACTAGCTTATTGGTCCTGTCCAGGATGTCAACCCTAAGGTAATTGAGGAAACGCTTCCTCTTGGGACCGCACTCTCAGTTTGAAAAAACAGGCTCCTGCTGGACTGAGACTGAACTGCAAAGGTGGAAGGGCCCGAAAGCAGACACATCACAATGCATTATTGCCTCAGTACTTCAAAAATGGTTCAGAACATCCTCAGAGAAAAGTGCCTTTGGAATGTCAAGGCTCAAAAATGCTGTGTACTCAGAAAAGGAAGGCAATATCAAATTCTTACTCTAAACACCCCAGCACATCTTTGTAAGAAGGTGTGCATATCTGGTAAAAATTTAACGTGAAATGCTTAACTGCTTTTTCACTTCCCAGTTTCCATTTTGAATTCCACATTGTGGTGTGGGGGATGATGCCACGGGGCTGGCATGCAGTCTTCTCTATTACCAAATACACACTGCTACCCAGGAATTATAATAAAAATTGCATTGGCTCAAACTGGAAATCAGTCCCATTTGTACATTAACAACAACAGAGCCAGAAGATTACCAGGCTCCGGGGCTACTTCTGCCTCTTCTATTTCTGCTGCCTGTTCTGTGACAAGCTGCTCCTCCAGGGGGTCATCAAACAGTTCTTCCAGGTTTGGATCCAGGACATGCTGCAGCTGCTCCATTGGAAAAACCTCCTTGTGGACTGGTATGAGCATCAGAGTCACCTTGCTAGCCTGATCCACTGTTTGCTGGCTCCCCTCCAGTGCTATATTGGATTTGGGGGTCAGAAACTCACCATCCCGGCTTACCAGGCTATCATGAACTGCTGTGGGATCCGTGTTTGGCAGTATCGAGCACCTGGTCACAGTCCTCATAGAAGAGGCAGGATGATGGTGAGTTCTCAGAGGTGCTGTTCTCATCCCTGACTTTCCAGCACTCTCTCTTAAGTTGCTTAACTTGCTCTCTGCACTGGTCATAGGTCCAGTCAATCTCCAACACTGTCAACATGTTCGCTACTTCTTGGTACACATGGTCATTTCTGGGACTCTGACTGAAGTTGAATGTCATGCTCATCTCACACCAGAGATTTACCAGTATCTGGCTGTGGTTCAGTGGCTAGGTAGCAGCACACTTGTCAAAGGACTTCTTCTTGTCAGTGGCCATAGCGAATTCAGGAGACAGTTATCTCTGTCTGCAGCTCAGTGGTCAGAATCAAACGGAAGGGTTAAATGCTGAGCAGCTGTACTTGAACCAGAGAGGTTGCTTCCATTTCCTGGGAGTCAATAGGCTACTTTTGGGATGGAAAGGTTAGGAACACTGGCCCATGGGATTATGGGATAGTGTAGGTGGTCTCTAAGGATATGAATCTTGAGGACCCAGGTCCACGTTCTGTCCACACTGCAAAATGATAACATTTGGACCCAAGTCTCAGAGGGATTTAGGCTTGGACTTATCCTCCACCAGATCTTGGGGCCCAAGTGCTTACATGGACGGAAGAGGTGGGGATGGGGTTGGGCTTCAGCCTGAGCCTGTTTCTTTATATTTCAATCCAAGTTCAATGTCCAAGAAGGTGTCAGTGACAGCCTCATCTTGTTTACAAGTAATCAGCCAAAAGACATGGTTATTTAACTATAAACATTTCCTCCCCTTTCTAGAATCTCAGCTTGTCACACTCAGAAGCTGTGAAGACCCATTATCACAATTCTTTTAACTTAAACTATCTACTTTGTACTAGTCAGTTTCCAACTTTTGCTTACTTTATAAATAATCAACAAGAGTTGGACTTTTGTTACATTGGACAACTTAGAACACGGGTCTCTGCACAACAGACATTCCTTTGAACCTGCATCAAGTCCTAAAATGAGAGTTGCTAGATAAATGTGCCATTGGTGCAGCTGGTTGAAACTTACAGAATTTTCAACTAAATTTGTCAAAATTTCAATTTGTACAAAATATACCATGAAAATGTTTCACAAAAATGTTGTGGGGGTTTCCACTAGCATTAGCCAGAGGTTTTGTTTTGATGAAGTTAAATTGGGGAAAACCCATGTTCTCCCACTGCAGTGCTACAGGTCAGTTAGAACAATATAGCTACTAAGAGCAATATCAATGAAAAGCAGATAGGCCTATTTATCTACAGTTTTGTTAAAAATGCATGTGTATTGTCATGTGTTTGATGGTGAGCATGTGTAATTTTTAAGAGACAACCATCAATGTAGGACATTCTCTTCTGAAGCCTAAAAGCAGAAATTGGCTTTGTCCAGATTCTGCATCCTTTTGGATCCAGACTTCCATATCAAACCCATTTCCAGGCTATTATAGACTATGTCATCTATATTACATATTCCCAGGCAAAAAACTAGATTAAGATGGAGGCAAGGTTGAGAGTTTCTACTAGTCACTGGGGGTAAAAAATTACAGGGAGATTTCAATTATCCCCAAACCTCTATAAACCCAGGAAGTTCCGAGTTAAGGATTATATTAAAGAAATACAAACTTAAGGCACCCCGACAACCTTAACTCTGCCCTATAGTGGTGTCAAGCAGTAGCCATACAATTATGATTAAGACATTTTAGTGTTTGTGGTCAAAGATTAAAGTAAACTGATTTTTAGAGGCAAGATTTTCTTCATAGCTTTTCCCCTCATGGCTAAACATCTGAATATATATTAGCATTGTTATGTTTATTTAGAAACCAGAGAAATTTCCCAAACAACAAACAATAGATTTAATTTAGGATTGAGATTGCTCACATGTACATCTCATCAATCTCCCAAAATATCTCCATTATATCTCCAAAATCTCCTAGAATATCACCATTATATTTCTTTTTCTCCTCCCTCCTCAATACAAATAATTTCCTTACACCCACTTACTGACAGCATCCACTACTCATAATCCATGTACTTCCTCTATCTCAACAGCAAACATAAAACTTAAGTGACAGTCACCCTAAAATTATCTTTAAAAAACAATTTTCCTAAACATAGAAGAATGTAGATACCACCAAGTACACGTGTCCATCTTACAAAACTGTGCACCGCATCCCATTATCATTTTCCTGTTCTCTCACTCTTCCAGCACACGGACACATGTCCTTACATATTGAAACAAAGTGGGAATTCTCCAAAACCTTTTAATGAATGATATGCATGAAAGTGACTGACTTGACTAGGGATTGTTACCCATTTGGTACAGAAGGGTTAAATGGGTGGTATGAACAGGTCATCAATGACTAGCTGAACCTGACCCATATCAGTGGAAGAAAGAGAATGGTAACTCCAGGGACTAAACAATTAATATCTAATAATGGGAAACTCTGGCAGACAAAACATGTGAACTCAGCAGGGGATCAGCACCTGGCCTTGGAGATACACAGCAAGTCTAACCTGGGACTGACAGACAAAGGGACAGAGAGAGAAAGGAATCCAAGATGGTTCCTAGAGCAGCATGGCTCAAGGAAGCCCAGGCTTTAGCCAGTATGGACTATGTCTTAACCTTTGCTTCTCTAGGCTAACCTAAAGACTTCCCAATGCTGTATTCCAGTTGACTAATAAACCCTACTCTGTTTTGAAAAGGCTGCCTGGTGTCACTTCAAATACTTGCTGACGTGCATTGATCTCTGATGAGGGCAAAAAGTCTCTGAATGCCAAGTTTTTCTCAGTTGGATTCGCTGGCGAGAGCTCATGATGTGAGCCTAGAGGCTCAGTCTCAGCAGCATTGTGGCTGCGTGGCCTGCCACGGTAAAAGAGGGGAAACTCTTGGGTGGCGGGAGGGGGGGGTTGGCCCACTGAAGTGGTTTCTCCAAGATACTGTTTAAAAATTGGGCCATAGTACAGATCTTGTGAAGCCGTGACACACTCCAAAAAATATCCAAGGATATATTCTTCTGCACAGATCAAAACAAAAGATCATATCTGAAACACACTTCATTCTAGCATCAACATCACTGGTGTTAAAGTTGCACATTTGTTGCTGAGTGTGATGTTAGCAGGGGTGTGTTGCCCCACATGACGCAGAGAAATAATTACATCCACTGTGGAATGAGATTTCCTAAACTTGTCGCTATTACGTCAATGAGATTTTGTACTTGTACAACCTCCACTATAACAAAGCTTTTGTTTGGTAGAAATCATATATACTATAAAGAAGGAGACAGACAATAATGGAAGGTAGATGCTTGTAGGACAAAAACAAGTCTCAGCTGCAATTGATATTTTTATTATGTCAAAGTCTTCTGAACAGTCTGAAGTATATTAGAATGCCACTATTTCCCCCCTATCTACTATATTTTATGGCGTTGCTAAGAGCAGTGGAACCCTTTAATATCTACATATCAAGTTCTCCATTGATTTTCAGAAATCACGTCCTTTTACAAGTAAAGACTCGACATGCAGAGCCGGGACTACCGTCAAATAATTTATTTTTGCCCACTCGTCTCTAAAAGTTAATGGTTAAACAAAAACTAGTAAACATTCTGCACATCTCATTTCATTTGCAAACTTTTACTAAGACAATAGTCTTTTCAGTACCATGAGTATTATCTTCTTTCCCCCCAATAAACAGAATGATCAGCAATATTTTAGTTACACTGTCGATAGAAGTAGAAGTAGTAATCAGTAAAAAATATCCCAGCATAATTTGGATCTGTTGAACAGTCTGCAAGATCCTGCAGGAGAAAAATAAAGGAGATTAATGTAGAAACTAATCACAGCTAAAATGTCATTTTTCTTTTGGTCTATTTCCCATTTGAAAAAGGCTTACCGGTGCAGCTACGCGGAAATGGTATGCGCTGTCATACCACCAAGTTACAGGGAGAATCCAAATATGCTGACATCCCTAGATAATGAATTATAAAGAGAGATGAATTTGATAACCTCATTTTACATTCAATTAGAGAGAAGGATAGGCTGTGAAAGCATTTCACTGCCAAATGCAGTATGAGTCATTGTGATAACAAGACTTGATAGCTACAGTGAGAGAAGTCAGCACACTTAAAGACAAAAGGAAAGTGCTGACTTTAAATGTTCTGAATGGGTTTTGTTCCGATCAGCTCAGGAATTGACAGACATTTGGCTCCCAGCATTCTAGGCTGGCTGTGAGTAACGGAGTACCCTCTAGACTCCTTTAGGAAGCTAGAATTGTTCCAGATGTGCCAAAGTGCTCTGTAAAGTGTAAAGTGCAATAGTGGTAAACATTGTGATTCAGCTGATTAACAAGCCGCAGCAGGACTAATACCCTGGGTGTGCACAGGCCTCTATGTATTCCAAGGCAGAATGCAGCGTCTTCACTCCAGAACTGTTGCAAGATGTATGCACGCAAGATTTGGTTTTATGTGTGATGTAACACTCCACCACATACAAATGCAAGTCATGTATTTTGGCTCTGACACTTTTCCCTGAAATTGTATAGGGATAATTCAACCCCACTATTTCCAGGAAGAACAATGTTATAATGGTTTGACTTGGCACTCACATTTCATTCAAGTACCTCACAGACATCACAAATATCAATAAAGTCCCAGCTACCCCCTCACCCTGATGCAATAGGTATTATGCACATTATAAATTTTAGGCAGAAACTGTTCAGAGGAGAGCTGACCGCTGGGCTACTAACCACTGTAGAATAAATCTCGCTACGCTCAGGAAAATAAGCTTGAAAACAAATACTTTCAATAGCAGTATTTTTATTCTGACTCATGCCAACCTTGAATGACTCACTGTTACAGCTGCTGGAAGCAGTTTCTTACCTGTGGGTCAAACTAGATAGCTTTAGTCCTTTGATGTGAATTTCAAGTTGACACATGAAGCCTGACTAGCTTTGCTGGCAGTCAGTCTCAATGACATGCCTACGTGGGCTCTGGATTTGACTCAGAGCTTCAGGGGTTGCTGGAATTACAGCTGGAGGTCAGAGCTCCCAGGATCTTCATTCGCTTGTACCTGATGATTTTGCTGTAGTCACAGCAACCTACACCTTTTTCAATGACATTTGAAAGTCATCTTGGGCAGGAGGAGGAAGACAGGGCTCCAGCTAATCAGCACAGCAGCAACTAAGCAATTTAATAACACTTAAGAATTCAGGGTGTGAGGAGCATGTATGTTCCACAGGCTAAAATCAGGTGTGTAGTGGGCCAAACACGACTCCCAAGTGTTCATGACATGTAGGTTTGCCCTAGAATTTTGTTTTCAAATTTTCTACCACCTTTATTCCCCATCCCCACCCTTTTTTTAAACTAGCAGACACACTGCCAGGTAGATATAATGAAGACTAAAAATCCATTCCTGTGAGGTATTGAGCTGCCTCAATTCTTATTGACGTTAATGGGAGTTTAGGGCACTCATCTCTTTGCTGGAGGTGAGTGCCCAGCACCTGGCAGGATCAGACCTCCAACTGGCTGGGATGGTGGGAAAAGCTCAGGTGTTTGTGACAACTTCTGTTCCCCCCAAGACATCCCAGAGAATACATGAAAATAATTCTCATCCACACGCAGTAAGCGTCTCTCTATATTGCTTTATAGGTGAAATCCTGGCCCCACTGAACTAAATGGCAGTTTTACCTTTGTTTTCAATGGAGCCAGGATTTCACCTTAAAGTCATAATTCACTAGCAGTGGAAGCAGTAGCATGGACAGGGGCTTGGGGGTGGGGGACTTCATCACCATGTGGTCACAGTGGCAAACACTCCAGCGTCCTATCGTGTTACATCTTCCTCCATAGGTTTCTACCACCAGTGGAGCTGCACCAGTGGTGAGTTTCAGCTCTGAAGCTTGTGATGGTCCATGCTCCGCAAGTGGTAATGTAATGTGCATTTTATATTTGAGTGAGTCTACAGAGGCCAGAGGAGAAATGAAGACAGGAAAAAGCCACCCTCACAAAAGCCCAATGGAAGCCTTAAAGCATCATTCATTTAGTTTTTGCCATATGCAGCAGCAAACTGATTCGCACTAACAGGTTAAGTTCTACTCTCATTTACACCAGTGGAAATGCAGACTAACTCTATTAGATTTGGATGTTAGTTTGGATTTCCACCATTAAACTGTGAGCAGAATTTGGCCTAATGTGTTTGCCAAAATAATTTGAGGGTGTTAATCTTGTATCGGTTTTTCATTGATATTTTTCAAGCACCCACAAGTGCAGAATTGACTGAGCCTAGAGATTTGTTGGCTTGCATTTGCTGCCCTTGCATTTGCTTGGAGCTCTTGAGTGTAGGCTCTTCTGTCCGCTGCCCCCAACACATCTCCGTGCTTTGATCACCCCGGGATGGCCCTTTGCTGGGGAAGGGAGTTAAGCACCCACAGCTTCCCAGAATTACAACCCGAGTGTCTCCACCTCCTGTATGGGAGAGGGACGTTCAGCAGATACATGCGTTATGACTAACCTTTTCAAAGTTTTATCGTGTCATCTATAACATATACTGGCACTTCCTAAAGACATCCCAAGATGCATCACTGAGACCCACAGTCCCAGGTGATTTAGGTAGCAAGGTTGTCTTAGAAAGATGCACACAGGGATGTCTTTAAGAAGTGCCAAAGGATTTGACAGAGGGCGAGACTAGTTACAAATTATTTCTTTGCTTAATACCTCTCAGGGCCAAGTTCGTATTCCTGGGTTTGCCTTGATTTTAGCTTTGCAATTCAGAAAAGTGTTACCTGGGTCGTTTCCTGGAAAGCCTCCCTTCTGTTTCGGTTTCGTGGCTGATGGGAACACATATTTCCAAAAGTGACTTTGCATTGAAAGACGATTAATGGCTCCGTAGTGCTTCAAGAAAAAAAAAGAACCCAAAGTTCTACTTTGCTGCTTTTAAAGGTAACCTCCCGCCCCCAAAATATAAACAATGAAACTGAAAGATGCACTGGAAAAAAACTAAAAAACATTCTTAAGGGTCGTGTCTTCATTGCAGCTGGGGGTGTGAATGGCAGCTCGTGTAGACATGCCCACACTAGCTGTCCTTTAGCTAGAGCGCTACAAATAGGACATGCACAAGGACATGGCACAGCACAGGCTGCACAAGCCCATCTCACTCCCCTGAGTATACACTCACTTGTGCAGCCCACGCCATGGCAACCTCACTTCTATTATTAATGAGCTAGCCAGAGTACAGCTAGTGTGGGCATGTCTACACGAGCTGCCATTCACACCCCCAGTTGCAATGAAGACACGACCCTTAAGAATGTTTTTTAGTTTTTTTCCAGTGCATCTTTCAGTTTCATTTTTTATATTTCGGGGGCGGGAGGTTACCTTTAGAAGCAGCAAAGTAGAACTGCCATTCACACCCCCAACTGCAATGTAGACATGCCCCTAGTGGCCAAAATAAAGGAAATTAGCATTTCTGAGGCTCAGAAACTCTGATCACGATCTGGACTCTTTCCTGGGGGAATTTGCATCTGAAGTTTTGGTTCAGCCCATCTAACTGCAAAGCCAAATCCATGTCTGCATAGAAACTTCTCCAACACATAAGGATGTTCCTACCAAAGGCTATAGTATATTCTGATCTCTCCAAAATAACGATAACTACATGCGTTAGTTTATCATTCCTCAGGGCCAGAAAACCTTTGGGCACCATAACAAGACAGGAAACAAAAGTTTACGGAAGACAAGCCCAAAACACACATTAGAACAGGAACCTTCACAAACAATCACAATCCCACTGTGCATAAACATGCACACAATTAAAAAGGGAACAAGCACATCCTGCGATTTGCCCTGATTGAGGTCACAGGTCAACATTGGCCCAGGGAGAGAATTCCAGTCAGAAACCTTCAACAGAAAAGACCCTGTCCCCTTCCTCTTCCAATAGTATCTAAAGATGGTCATGCTGTTCCAATCCTGCCAGCCTGGGCGGCTGTGACAGGACTTGAGTGTCAGAAAAAAAAACAGACTGAGAAGAAGCTGGATGGGGCAACAGGTGGCAGAAAAATGGAAGCAGCAAGGTGGCATGAAAATTTAGGTTGTTGTTTTTTTTTCTGGAAGGAGGAAAAGAGCTTGCCTGCCAAGCATGGTTGTACAGCTTTAATTAGACATTTGTACAACTCAGCAATTGTACAAGTGTATAATACACATGCCACAGACTGTGCCCTAGATAGGTTGCAATGGTGTATGTTGGCTTCACTTGATAGGGATAGCTCAGTGGTTTGAGCATTGGCCTGCTAAACCCAGAGTTGTGAGTTCAATCCTTGAGGGGGCCATTTAGGGAACTGGGGTAAAAATCTGTCTGGGGATTGGTCCTTTTGAGCAGGGGGTTGGACTAGATGACCTCCAGAGGTCCCTTCCAATCCTGAGATTCTATGATTTAGTGGAAATAAGAGCATAGTATTTGGATATAACAATAAACACAATTAAATGTGGATTGTATGTGGATTTCTGGTTTGTTTTTTAAGTGAAAGTTCATTGAAATACATTGATAGCAAAAGAACCCAGGAACACAGTTGTAGCATCTAAAATAAATTCAGTATCCTATTTTCTGAGCATGACACATTCATAGGCATGCATGAGGGCTTCAACATTTGTTTATAAAGGCACATGCTTAAACTAAAGGTTTCTTTCTACTGCTTCAGATGATGTGCAGCCATTTCAGAGGAGTCCCGTTATGTTCACACTAATCTTAAAAGCAAGAATGTTAATATGTGAGGTCAGTAGATTGCCTTTAAAGCATGTTACATTAGCTTCATAAAACTCTGCCTTGGAATTCTGAGAGATCAGAGTAATGAAATGTCATGAGGCAGAACTAAACATTCCCAATTCAACAACTATTTTGAGTGGTATCAGCCTCCACTGGAGGAAAAGAGGAGCAGAAGAACCAGTTACTTCTGAGACAACAGAATGGAACTAGACCTATGTTCAAGACGAGAAGCTTTTGCTGACTAAGAGCTTTGCCTTTGGTTAGCTCTGCCCCATGGCATAGGTAAGGACAGGAACTATTTTCTAGTCTCTTAAGTAAAATTTTCTATATTAAGAAAAATCACAATAAACGAAGGCCCCAATCCTTCAAATGCTTACACGCAGTGAGTAAAGTTACACATGGGTGTAAGTATCTATAGGATTTGGGCCTAAGACTATCACATTTTAACATCCATCTCAGTGGGTGAAATGCATCCTTGTGCAGAGTGCTGGCACTAGCCTGATGCATTACATCCCACTGCAGAGCTATTTCAAAAACTTAAGTTATGCCTAGACATAGTCTTGGCTCTCTGCACAGGAATGAGTTTCATCTGGGGTCCAGAAAAATCAGGCAGAAGCAATTTCATTATAAAGCCCAGAGCACATTTTTTCTATAGACACACTTGCATTGATTGTACTTACTTGATTTCCAATGAGAGTATTACATTGATGGGTGTGTATTTGTTAACAGGAATAACATAGCTGTAATTTCCAGACCTAAATGTTGGCAACAATAAAGGGACAACATTAACACCGAAGAGTTCATGAAGTTTGTCTGCATGAGTATGAAAATTATATCTGGATTAAGAAAAAACATTTAATAGATTATGCTGTAAAAAGTCTCATTTAAACTATAATATTTGCAATTAACTTTGAAAAATTGAATGGATATTTATCAAAACACATAAGAGGACAGGCAAGCACCAACACCACCTTAATGGCATTGTTACCTCATCACACTAATAAAATGTAACAAAATATTTCACCCACCTGCATTGTAGACCTTTACTACAATAGCGACGGTCAATTTTTTGCTGCGTTTCCAAAATCTGCATGGAACTGATTGTTGTATCAATCCCTAAAAACATTAGGAACAATTTTTTTTTTTTGATTACTTCAGGAGTTTGGGGTAAGACAGCAATAACATTGTAGTTAACGCTGTAGTTCCCAGCCCATCATCATCTATGGTAGAAGTTGCTGCAGGTCTAAAGTCACCAGTAATAGAAACCTTCAGCTGATGAGCTTTATCCTCATTCCACAGTTAAAGGGGAGATCGAAACTGAAAGTCACATATCAGAATCCCATGGGCAACATATTGGGCACCTCATAGTAAAACATTTTCTTAGAACAGAGCATCTAAGGTAGAGTTGCTGAGTGTATCTGCATATTTATTTTCCTTAACAGGAGCTGCTCATGCACAGATACACCTGAGAGACAGCAGCCCTTAATTTGAAAATCATTGCCTTTTCCTAGAGAAATGATTCAGAATGGAATGGAATTACTTTTCTACGAATCTCTGCAGAAAATGTTTCATTCTGTAAAAGTATTTGATTCTATATGTAACCTATTTGATATAACATGGGTACATATGCACTTACATACCAATTAAACTGTGGTTCTAGAAATAGATCAGCTAAAATCTAGAATTAGGACAAACCAGAACACTACCAGAACACAACCCCCTCTCTACCTCTAGCTCCTGAGATTTTGGGAAATTCAAATCTCAACTTTCTGACTCTTCCTTCTCTTTAGTATGTGTTGAACTCAAACACCAGGTCAAACCCACCTCTCCAGACTTTGTGGAAGTTTGAACTTGGTTCAGATTCTGTATCTGAATTTCATATTTTAAGGGTGACAGGACTAACGTAAACATTGGGAAGTGTTATGTGCTTCCAAGAACTCTTTTAAAACAATGGACAAGTCAAGTCCGAATTTTTAATTGAATTGGGTTCCTAGAAAATACTTGGGAACAGGGAGCGTACAAATTACTCACTTTCAGAGCCATCCTTTTGAAGCTGCGCCTTGAAGAAAAACCTGTTGTCTGGCTGATTACCTATTCATGATCTCTTCAAAGGCCCCAGCTGGATAAAGGAGGCACTCACCAACTCATAGGGGAGCTAAATCCTGAGTGAATGCTCTTATGAACTGGTGAGCACAGGAAAAAACCCTGGGTGGGGTTTGAATGACTAATCCCCACCCAGAGCCCTTGTTGGAGTAGGGCAGGGGTTCTCCAACTGGGGGTCGGGACCCCTCAGGGGGTCGCGAGGTTATTACATGGGGGGTCATGAGCTGTCAGCCCCCATCCCAGACCCTGCTTTGCCT
This sequence comes from Emys orbicularis, assembly GCF_028017835.1. Classification (NCBI taxonomy): domain Eukaryota; kingdom Metazoa; phylum Chordata; order Testudines; family Emydidae; genus Emys; species Emys orbicularis. The sequence continues at coordinate 69,585,482 of NC_088683.1, read as the reverse complement.
CCAGCATTTATAATGGTGTTAAATATATATAAAAGTGTTTTTAATTTATAAGAGGGGTCACACTCAGAGGGTTGCTATGTGAAAGGGGTCACCAGTACAAAAGTTTGAGAACTACTGGAGTAGGGGGTGATCTCTGGTAAGCTTATTAGCATGTGTGTAGGTTCTTTTATTGTATTTAATATCTTTTCTCAGTAATGCTTTTACCATAAGAATAAAGCACTTGCTTAGAGAGTTGTGGGTAACTTATAACTGTGGCAATTACACTGTTTACTGTCTCTAAGGAGAAAAGGAAAGCAGGCTGGTTTAGGCAGCCTGACTATGTTGGAGAGGCTACAGTATAGGCAGGGAACTGAGCAGCCTGGAAATCAGGAGGGAGACACATGCAGGTCTCCACTCAAGAGAGGTGAAGTCTGAGGATCCTGGAGCCTACAGTGGATGCCCTTGTGGGGCCATGGAGGGGGAAACACAGGTGCAGTTGCTCTGAACTGTGACAGTAATGACTACCAGAAAGGATAAGGAAGGAAGCTGTTACCAGACTGGAAGGAAGGTCAGTGGTTAGGCCACTAGCCTTGGACGTGGGCTCAATTCCCTGCTCCACCATTGGGTTCCTGTATGACATTGGACTAGTCATTTAGCATCATCGTGCCTCAGCTCCCCACCTGTGAGATGGGGATAATAGTACTTCCCTACCTCACAGGGGTGTCATGAGGATTAAGATCGTGAGGTGCTCAGATACTATGGCAATAGATGGTATAAGTAACTTAGATAGATTGACCATGTTTGTCCCTTAAAGAACTAGTACATTAGTAACCTTCCCTTCATGACAACATCACTTTATGATGATTTGTATTACAGCAGTGCTGGAGGCCCCAACCAAGATCAGGGCCTCATTGTGTTAGGCACTGTACATGCACATAAGAGACTGTCTGTACCCCAGAGAACTTGCTACTAAACAGCCAAGCCATAGGATGGGAGGGTAACAGACTCAGAGAGCTGAGGGATTTGCCAAAGTCACACAGCTAGTCCAGGGCAGACCAGGAAATAGAATCCAGGTCTCCTGACTAGAATGCCAGTGCCCTCTCCAGTGGATCACACTGACTCCTATTTAAACAAGCTGCTGCTAGAAACAAAACACCATCTAACTTGAACACAAGCGCTGACGCTTTTCATGCCTCAGCAATGCCAGAGAGCACGCTCATATTATCTGCAACCATGAGCTGCAAGCACAATGATTCGTTCATCCAGAATGGATCTGATAGTGTTGTGCAACCTATAAAGAGGGAAGCCTTCAGTTAAATTAAGAGCCCACAGCCTTGTCTGCACCAGGAAGTTTTGCAAAAATTCCCACTATTTCTAACACAAGTTAGTCTCCACCAGTGTTTGAATCCCTAGAACAGATAGGCCATCGAACAGCAGACAACCCAGCTCACCTACACTTCAGCATGTGTTTAACTTTAAGCACATGAGTGGTCCCTTTGCTGCTATTGAGCCTAGTCAGTGGCTTAAGCTCTTTGCTGGATTGGGCCCAGAGTGCTCAGCGTCATGCAGGATATAGCCTTTGTTGAGAGCTGTCATTTACCTTGGCCGGGGGGAGGGGAAAACAACTGTATATAACACACCTTCCATTAATTTGACTTGAAGTCAAGTCCTTTGGCTCAATATGTAGACTGAGAAAATAAGTGCAAGAGAAGTTCAGCTGAGATGAGTTCAACATATGCGGTCCTACCTTTATGCAGATCATCCCCAGGGCTAAGACAAAGAAATCATTAGAGGGGGTTGCAGGCAGATCTGTAAAAGTCTAAAGAACACTTCTATGCAATTTAATTCTACAAGAAAATTATAACGGACCACAGGTGTTTAACAGATTCCAGAACTCCAATTTCCTATAACCACCAGTTATAAGGCAATTTCCCCAAACCAGGCCACCAGGAAGTCAAACAAAAGTAGTCAAAAGTTTTATAAATTATGTATTTAAAGTATTTCTTTTAAATGGAGGACTTACAGTCAATTCCAAGGTCAGGTTTTTCCATCAATCTCCTCTCTTGTAGCGCTTTATTTTTGTTTCCTGTGAGAGGGGATATTATTATTGATTTCCCTGTACAAGCTATTCTAATGTTAAAAATGGACAGAAAAACATCAACACAAGACAGATAGCAAAATGTTCTATCTCAAATGACAGACCACCACCAAGGCACATGTACCACAAATGACGGACTCATTTAAAATGCAAACCAGCTTCATTCAGACCAAGGTGCATACAAAGGAAAGGGAACTGTGGACAACAGAATCAAATGAGCTTTTGAAATGCTACGGTATATAAGAAAAAAATTAAACAACCAAATAGAAAGGATTTTCCCCAGTAAGCATGGAATATATTTGGCTGTTGTACAAGGGAAAGAAATAGATATTAATTCACTTCCCAACATAGTACACCTGCATACATCTGACTGTAAAGATATCAGTAGCAAGGATGCCCTCCTGGCTAGTATGGCGATGACTAAACGGATACCTGGCTACATAAAAATAGGCAAGGGGAATATCTAAGGCCTCTGAACATAAAGAATAGGACCACAAGGACTGACCTGAGATGTAGTATGTCAGGGACAGAAGGATGAGGGCAAGTCTACGCTACAAAATTAAGTCGAGCTAACTTACGTCAATGTACAGCCACCACAGTAATTGCATCGGTTTTACACGTCCACACCACGCTCCTTGTGTTGGTGGTGTGCGTCCTCACCTGGAGCGCTAGCACTGATTTAACGGCCAATGTGGGCCATTGTGGGATGGTTTCTGAAAGGCAGCAACAGTCGATGGAAGCAACACAGTGTCTACACTGACCCTGCATCGACCTAACTACATCGACTTATGTGCTACATCTCTTGTGGAAGTGGAGTTATTAAATCGGTGTAGTGGACAAGTTACATCAATGGGAGCTACATTTTAGTGTAGACACTTACAGAGTTAGGTCGATGTACACTGACCTAACTCTGTAGTGTGGATCAGGCCTGAGACTTCAGCCTAGAGAAACTGACAGAGAAATTTAGAAATGGGATCATCGTCTTTACTGATCATTGTTCTGTAAGTTCAAGGGTTTGACTCTATCAGCACCAGACTAAGGAATTCTAGGTATGTTTTGCGAACTGTTTGTGTCTCTGTTTTCTAATAAGGACACTTTTGAAATGTACAAGGGTTACAGTATAATCACTACATTGTCCATCCTGAAGACAGGCAAAGAATCCCTCAGCCTCTGTGGAAAAGATACAAAACCACTGCCACGATTTTAGTCTAAGGCACAGACAATCTGTCCACTGAGGTGCAGTTGACATGGTGGCTGTGGCAAACCCACAGCATAGGACAGGACAAGTCTAAAGGGCTAAGTTTAAGGACCCAAGATGACCGAAATGAAATGCAAGGAAAAAAAACTTAAATTTCTAGCGGTGTTTTGTTCTGAATAATTCACATGTGGCCAGTTTTGCCTCCCACCACAATTACCTTATTCCTCTTTGTTCATTCATTCTTTTAAATTTACAAACTCTCTGTAGTGTCTCCCACCGCAGCCCCCCTTCCTGTTCTTTCCTCTTTGATGTTCTTTGCAGTGGAAAAATCTAGATCAAAATTTTAGATAGTGCACTGCAAACCTCCCTGGCAGCATGTGTGCACATTAAGACTACTTCTGAAAGTGGGCCTCAGTCCTCTGCTGGAGCTGACAGACTGTTCACTGAAAAAGCAAACAGTCTCCCTGTAGTCTTGCTACTTCTACTTTAGAGCGCTCTGCTGGAAAATTCAGTACACAGGCTGGAACACTGGAGCGGTTCCACCATGGATTCTTTAGATGGAAGATGATAGAAGCGTTAGGCTTTTCAGTTAACAAGCTGTGAATGATGCATAGAATTAGGACGAAGGTACATTTATTTAACTTCAATTTCACTATTTTGAGGGGGGTGGTACATGGGGGTGAGTATCCATGTCTTCTAGTTTTCCTCTGATCCACCCAAGTTGTATACAGACCTGAGAAATGGCTCCATGGAGCTCAAAAACTTGCGTCTGTCACCAACAGAAGTTGGTACAATAAAAAAATATTACCTCATCCATCCAAATTATTGCTTCATCCTATCTGTTGGTGAGATCAAAATGAAATGCAGGAAAAAGAATTCTAGTTAAAGTCCTTTTTGTTTGGAGGCACAGATCATCATTCTAGAGGATCAGAAATGACCAAGAAGAAGTGCAGTGGTATTCATTGAAATGTCCAAAGCATTCAACACATTTCTATGAAGAAAGACACTGAATATGATCATAACCTCAAGTTATGTTGATCTAATGAGTGCACATTGTTATGAATCCGTAAATGACAACCTTTGACGGAAACTAAGAAGTACACGTGCAGTTAAAAATTGTAATGCACCTTTATCCCTCATTGAGCTCTATGAGGAGCAATGATTTTGGGGGGAAGCACATGGAGGAAATGGCAACATTTAGTTAAAAAATAAGGACAGTCCCTCCTCCCCAGGGACAGTTAGCATGAATAGATATGCCATAGTGGCTGCTAGGCTGGAAACAAAGAACTATAGCCCTATTTGAGGAAATAATATGTGGGGAAAATGGACCATGTTCAACTAGAGTGAGGCAAACGCTATAAAATGTAATCAGTGAAAATCTGCTGACATTTTTTATGAATTGCTTTGGCCTGGCTTGGACATGCTTTTGTTTCTGCTGTCCTTGAACATTCAAGCAATTAAGTCTCACTAGCACAACTGTTCATTTTAAGCAAATCTGAGATGTATATAGATAAGATCTGCACTGAAAGCACTTGTGCACCCAGGAGTGTATGCACTGCTATTGGCACCCACAAAGTGTGGGTGTGCCTGGGGATCAGGGAAAGGCCCCATTGAAATGCACTCTGCGTTTTGCATTCAGTTCCACTGTATTTGCAAACAGCTGTAACCTTCAGTGACTATTTTCTTAGACTGGTGAACTGACTCCTTAAAATACAAGTTTGTCCTGATTATTTCCCTGCATTTAGTTTTCAGCTTTTTGGTCTGTTCAACCTCGCCCTTCTCATTTGTTTTGGATACAACTACATTAAGCTGCTTGTTGATTTTCTCTGCAATTGGGTTGATTATTGACATTATTACCATCCCTTTGGGAGATCTATTCAGCTTCATTAAGCTTGCTGTAGATTTAAGATATTTCAGTAGCTTGTGTGCTGAGCAGATTTTCACTCTTGGATCCACACTTCATGCTATTTAGAGCATGAGATTCCAACAGTAGGTATTGCTCTGTACATCTTTTTTTCCTGCTATAAGAATGTGCTCTCATCATCTAATATGAAAGATACCCAGATGGGGATGACAGCTTTTTCTTTTTCCTCGAGTTCTCTCATTTTTTAATTAGATTAGTGCATTTTTTATTAAGGAAATCTTGATACTCATTCAAGCTTCAGAGTAATACAAATCGTTCAGGGCTGTCTTTTTTAATGTATTGTGTTGAGCTATGACTTTTAAAGGGCTTAGTTCAGCTGGAATCATAAAAACCACTATTTACTTACTTACTAACAGCAATGATTTGAAAATAATAATGCTGTCAAATGATTTAAAAAATTAATCTCGATTAATCGCAAGATTGAAAAAGATCGCAATTAATCAGTTTTAATCGCACTGTTAAATAATAGAATACCATTTATTTAAATATTTTTGGATGTTTTCTACATTTTCAAATATACTGAGTACAGTTACAACACAGAATACAAAGTGTACAGTGCTCACTTAAAAAAATAATGTAATTACAAAGATTTGCATTGTAAAAAACAAAAGAAATAGTATTTTTCAATTACCCTCATACAAGTACTGTACTGCAATCTCTTAACCATGAAAGAGCTAATTTTTTTTTTTTTTTTTTTTTTTTTTTTTACATAACTGCACTCACAAATAAAACAATGTAAAATTTTAGAGCCACTCAGCCCTACTTCTTGTTCAGCCAATCGCTAAGATAAACTAGTTTATTTTCATTTATGGGAGATAATGTTTAGCATATCTGGCATGTAAACACCTTGCAATACTGGCTACAAAAGTGCCATGCAAATGCGTGTTCTCACTTTAGGTGATATTGTAAATAAGATGCGGGCAGAATTAACTCCTGTAAATGTAAACATACTTGTTTGTCTTAGTAATTGGCTGAACAAGAATAGGACTGGGTGGACTTGTAGGCTCTAAAGTTTTACATTGTTTTGTTTTTGAGTGCAGTTATATAACAAAAATAATCTACATTTTGTAAATTGCACTTTCACAATAAAGAGATTGCACTACAGTACTTGTATGAGGTGAACTGAAAAATACTATTTATTTTGTTTCTTTTTTACAATGCAAATATTTGTAATAAAAAATAATATAAAGTGAGCACGGTACACTTTGTAGTCTGTGTTGTAATTTAAGTCAATATATTTGAAAATGTAGAAAAACATCCAAAATATTTATAATAAATTTAAATTGGTATTCTATTATTGTTTAACAGTATGATTAAACCTGCAATTAATCGAGATTAATTATTTTAATCGAGTTAATTTGTTTTGAGTTAATTGCATGAGTTAACTGTGATTAATTGACAGCCCTAGAAAACAATAAAGGACAGCACTTTATGATACAAATACTGGTCAAGGAGTCACCACCACTGAAATTGTATATTGAGTTGCAAGATTTTCATAGCCCATCCATAAAAGTTGAACCAGGATCATGGCGAATATAGACAACTTAAATGTCCCTTTACCAGGTCTCTCTGCCAGGTGCCAAGAAGAGTCAAGGCCTGCTGCCTACCCAGGACCTTCGCAGATCTGGGTCCTGGACTTCAGTACTGGCGGCTCCTTTTAGATCATTACAAATACAAGACTCTCCTTACTTCAAGGCTCAGAATCTTTTCTCCTGACTGAATTCCCTTGTGAAGTACTGTAAAGATCTTGTATGGGTCTCTCAGGGCCAGTGTGAGATGCAACACTAGTCCGGCCTTGACATTGTGAAAGTCATGCCGTTTGACTCAGGCCATGGGGACTACACCACTGTAGTCATTGCAAGCATTCATGCCCTGGCAGCCTGACTGGTTAGCGCCCAATCCTCAGGTCAACAAAAGGGGAAGAAAGGAGAATGAATGTTGGGATTAAAAGTACCAACATTCAGTTTTAAGTGTAAACCTTAACCCTAAGTGTAACCCTAGCCCTAAGTGTAAAGAGAAAATCAAGTCCCGAGCATTTGCCAGGTTGGGTCCTCATTTAATGTTACATCGCCATCAGCTACCAATTGCCAGTTTCTGCTACTACCTATGCTACCATATATATAGTAGAGAGAATATGAAGAAACATATTTTAGTAACAAGTATTATTTTATTGTACAGTGCACTGTCTCTGAATGCCATCTCTTAAGATCAGAGTGCTTGGAAAACCCTACCTGGTGAGAAAGCTCTTCTTTTTTATTACTTTACATTTCACTTTTGTGGCAGTTTTTAACACGAGTTACTTCACCCTCCACCACATCCAGTCAATTCATTGTCCAAAGTATCTGATGGCTTATTAAAGGATTTAGCTGCCCTCAGCTTCACCTTGGGTCATTAACTAAGTATAACTGGCTAGTAAGAAGTGCTCACAGCTTGATATTATAGACTAATGTCTAAAGATGCAGATAGGTGACCCCTGGGATTTTCAAATGACCTAATATCATATTTGAAAATTCCACTAGGTGCCTATCTGCATCTTTAGGTGCCAAAATACCTTTAGAAATTTGATCCTAAGTGCTTATTCTCAATAAAATTTTTACCCACCACAGAATAGCCTGGTGGATAGGGCATTCACCTGGGATATGGGGTACCTAGGTTCAAGCCCCTGTTCTATTTGATTCAGAGTAGGGACTTGAACCTGCTTCTCCTGCATCCCAGCTGAATGCAACAGGGCTAACTGGTGTGTGTATGTGTGTGTGTGTGTCTCTCTCTCTCTCTCTCTGTTTTTTTTATGAAAACTTTCAAAAGGTCTCAGTTTTGTCCTGAGGCACAACAGGAAACTGATTTTGAAATCTCAAAAAAATTTCCAGGAAGGAAAAAATCATTTCCTGCCCAGCTCCAACAGTAATAGGAATTCATGTTTCAACTTACTCTCCTCCTTTGTCGTCATTGTCTGGTACCTTGGAGTTTTTCTGTGGGTTTGATGAATTGAACAGCAGTAGGTCTTGTCACAAGGCAAGATGTCACAGACATTCACTTCGGGGATTGTAATGCTGGGTGTCATGGTTGGAGAAGCTGTGCTGTCACTAAGTGCTACAAAGAACAACAAACTCTTCAATAGTGCTCTTTGTCTCTTGACTTTTTGCAGCAGTCGTATCATGCGGAAGAGTAACAGATACAGTACCTGCCACGGTGGTATATGGAGGCTGCGTAATGGAATTTGTAGCATTGCTGGTGAAGGAGAAGAAAAACGATTAGTTACAAAACGTCTACAGAAGTTGTTTATTGAAACAGAAGTCATAATGGTTTTACTACTTGCCTGTGAATGGGATTTTGACTAATGTCTTGCTCTTCTATGCTAAGTATGTAAAGGGTGGATATTGTCAAGGCACTGTAAAAAGATAATTAGTCAGTAGATTCATACCCATCATCTGATGCACACACAGTATTAATAGGATCTCAACAGCAAGCACGACCTTCTTCCAAAGCCCATTGACATTAATAGAAAGATTCTCATTGACTCAATTTAGATCAGGCCTTTAGTTGGTATAAGGGACCCAGCAATTTTTTGATGTGTTCCTTTCTGAGTATGGGTTGAAGTATTGTTTTGTGGGAAAAGAGCTCCTCTGAGGTAACAGCAACAGTACATTTGTATACACGGTAGAAAATACACTCAACTTCCCCTTATCAAAAGTACTATAGCATTAGCTGAGGACACTGCAGTAATAATATTCTTGTCCCTTTTCTAGGAGTGTACGACCAGAATATTTCTAGACTAAAAAAACCAGAACAGGCAACCCTTATAATGTTCTGACTTTGCCACATTTAGAGGCACATGTATTATCAAGTTATTAAATTGAGCATATTCCATATACTGAGTATTAGTAGTGAAGAGAAAACACTATGCTCATTTTTTGCAACTGTTACTGCAATGCGCTCCAAATTCTAATTTAAAATGTTTCTTTCGAGCCAATGTTTATGGACAACCAGAATCTGATTTCTGAAGGGATAAGAGGTGGGGGCAAGAGAAGAAACAAAATGTGTGGATAATGTATTTCTTACCATAGTGCCATAACAGCAATCAAAGCTATTACAGTGATCTGGAAAATCCTGTTTGACCATGACCGTTTTTTTTCAGAAAAACAAACCTAGAAAAAAAGGCATTCTGTTGACATGAAATACCCAGTAATATGTAGCCGAGAAATTGTCAGTTGATAAATAACTAATAAAATTAATTTTCCCTAAAATGGGGTCCCACGTCTCCTGATGGACTGGTGGCAGGAATATCACAGAAGTCACTAGTTCAGGGAAATGGAAAGATGGGGAAAGGGAAAGAATGGTGTCCCCAAAATGGATTAGCATTGGTAATAATCACAGAAAATACTGCTTTCTTTGGCTGCTATATTCACCCCTGAAGGAAACACCTATAAAATCCCTTTGTTTAAACCAAAGAAATTAATTGATGGCAACCACATCTAAGAGAGGAGGGACCTCCAGTATGTGCCCAGGACGAGGCTTAACTGAATCTGATATAAATACAGAAAGAAAGCACATTTGGGGCAAGAGGAAAAATGATCTCAGAATATGGAGAGATTGAGGATCATCATTAATGGATACAGAGTGCTTTGTCCTATCACCTGTGAGCGCACATTATCACCAGTGATAGCGATGGGTGATATGAAATGGAAGGACTAGAGGTATCAGACTGAGAAGAATATGCCAAAGTAGTTCAGCACATGCCCTTTAACTCTTTCAGTGCATGTGCAAGGGAAGTTTCTTTTCTGTATCAGAATACAGTGAACTCTGCTGTTACAGAGGGAGTCCCCCTGGCCATATCTGAGACTTCCTGTTGCAGACTTTGCACGTTCTAACTTTTCCACCACAATAACTTTGGAACCTGAAGGAGGAAACACAGTACAATACAGGGGGTGCAACCACTGAGCCATAGAGAAATGGTAAGTAGGCATCACAAACAAAAATGATAGACAAAGACTCAAATATATTGGCAGGATGTATTCCAAAACTTCATATACACTTCCTTCTTATTAGAGTCACAAATTTCAGATCCCAGGAGGAACATCCCTCCTGATTTTTAAGGGGTACAGTTTTCCCCCCAAAATTAACTGTTTTGTTCCATTCATACATACATTCACTTAGATTTGTTCTCTTGCTCTTCTGCGGCACTTTGTCCTCATAAGCAATTCATATTGCACTAAACGAACATGGTAGTGGAATTCTGATTTCATGTAATTCTATTTTAGAGGCATGAATACCATTTTTCATGCAATCTGAAAAAATGCATTTCAATGGGGTTTAACATATGTAAAAAAAAAAAAAAAACTATTTCCACCAATGTCCATTTCCACTTATGTCTAAGGGCAAGGCTATACTACAAAATTAAGTCTACCTAGGTTACATTGATGTACAACCACTGCAGTATTTGAATTGGTTTTACACATCCACACTACACTCCTTCTGTCGGCAGTGTGCATCCTCACCAGGAGCGCTTGCACCAATTTAACTGCCAGTGTTGGGCATTATGGGATGTTTTCTGAAAGGCAGCAACAGTTGATATAAGCACCACAGTGTCTACACTGAGACTGCATCAACCTCACTACATCGACTTCAGTGCTACATCTCTTGTGGAGATAATGGGTGAGTTACACTGGTATGAGTCACATTTTAGTGTATCTGCTTACAGAGTCAGGTCAACATAAGCTGCCTTACATCAGCCTAACTCTGTAGTGTAGACCAGGCCTAAGCCTTATAAAGAACTCTCTCTCTCTCTCTCTTTCTCACACACACACACACACACACACACACACACACACACACACACCATATATTACATTTCACTCACCTTACTGTGTTGTATAGGGACTGGTTTTCTTGGTGGTAAAAGACTAGCAGCTCGACTAAATTTGCTGTAAAATACAAAAAAACTCATTACCATTCAAGTGTTTCAGCAGTAATAAATGGAAAAGGGATGTTTTCTGAGTAGGATTTTAATGTTACATGCCTTTGTGATAGCAACATTTTAAAAGAACAAAAAAGTCAGAGGGGCCATAGCTTTGTTTTCAAGAACAAAGGGCACTAGTCAACTTGCTCAGCTACATACTATTAAATGCTACATTTACTTTCAAAGAAAAATTGAAAAAGAGATTTGGAAATATGAAAGGCTCATCAATTTCACACAAATTGTAAGGAAGATTTTTTTCACCAAAGAGGTTTTTGTGGATTTCCCTTAACTTGGAAATTGCTATTACAGGCTTATAACTGGAGTCATTCAGGCCTTATTTTATTAGACTGCAGAGCTTCCAGAAGTGATTGCTCCTGAGCTGCTACTTTTCAAACATGGAGATACTCAATTTTGAAAAAAGAAGTGACTTAAGAAATAGGAACGCTTTGTATTGAGTGCACATGCTTTGAATTAAAAAATAATTACAAAATTCAGAAGTAAGAGTACCTGGAAATGAACGGAAACCCCCACCAGACTAAATTACTTCTAAACTTTTATCACCCAGGCTGTTATATCATCTCCGGTATCCGAATCATCAGACAATTCTCCCGAATTGGTGCTGGGATACCTAAATGTGCTCTTTTCACTGACTGTTGACTTCAAACTGCTTATCCGTTTCAGCTTGGCCAGTTTTCTATTCCACACTTCCAATTCTTCTATCCTGATTTCAAGGTTGTTAGTTAGCTTACAAAGCTGCTTAACTGCACCAACATTCTCCATAAAAATTTGATCCTGAGGAGTGAAAGAAAAAAAAAAAAGGAGAGAGAGAGAGACATGTACTGTATTAATCAATGAGATGTCACAACCAAAGACGTGTACAGAATTCACCCATCCAAAGATGGTTTGAGCATTTAAGATACAAACACAAATTAATTCAAAATAAATGTGAGGCTGCTTGGGACTATAAAATCCTTTTGCTGGATTGCTAGCTATGTTGAGAAAGTGCTTGTGTTCAATTTGTGGTCAATTGGATATGAGCACTTCTATAAGAAAGATAGTGAATGAGCTGAAGAACTGTGCCGACCTGAGTCTAAGATTTGTCTTGAATTCACATTGTGCTGAAATTTAGCCACTGGAAGTGTCATGGCAAGCATCTACATTTTGACTTATGCCGTTGCAGTTTAACGCTGTCTCCAGGATTTATGTCCTCATTGACTTGTTTAGTTATGGGATGGGCTAACTAGCTCAGATGCCTATCCTGTGAACCAAACATGAACTTCCAAGGGAGTCAGAGAGAGAGAGAGAGATGGGAAAGAGGGTCCCTGGTGCTACTTCTAGGGAAGGGCTAGGAAAGTATTTAGCTATAATGGGATAAATGCCACTACAGAGACTCTGCCAGAAGGCCTCCCATGACCTTCTTGTAAACTCCCAGACCTTTCAGCCAGCTCATTGCCCAACCCAGCAGTTCTAACACCCTGTTTATTTTATTCCAGCACTAGGAATACATCATCGTCGGTACCAAAGTTCTGTTAGGAAGGTTAGCGCCACCTTCATCTCGGTAGCACGTATTTCATTACCTGCACATTTCCATTTCTAAGCTGAACTTTTCATTGATCTGTGCTAAGAGTGGGGATGTCAGAATGCTTTTTGTTGCTGTGTTTGAAAAAAATGCCTTCCCATGCTAATGTATAATCTGAATATTCCCATTAAGACTTGGATGAAGCAATTATTCTACCAAAGGTTGGTGAATTGCTCCAGTATGTTCAAGCCATGCAGAAATGAGACACATGCATAGATGCATCTTTTTCATTGAAAATACCATGTACCAGAGCTAGGGTAGAGATGGTAAATCATACACTGAACTATTACTATAGTATGTTTATTGACAAGTGACTTCAAAACAGCGTCATGTGCTTGGAACCATGAAATCAATTATGTGCTCACTTGTCCATAGATCAGTGATATGAAGTGGCTACTTTTTCTGTTCTCTTCAAATCATGCATGACTCTATCCTAGGTAGCTTCAAGAAACTGAGAAAAATGACTCACCTGGAAAAATAAAGGAATATTTTCTTTGGAAGAAAGGGCAGATGAGCGTTTTAGTGCCTCACTGAAGATGAGGTACTGAGTCTCAAGGTCCCACAACCCCCCCCCCCAAATCTCTTATTTCAATACACCTTCAAAATGTTACATTGCATTCTTAGACCCCTATCTCCTATTAAAGTCACTGAAAGCTGCACAAATACATTTTCACATATTAATGTTTGCAGAAAGAGAATAATAGGAGTCATGGATACCATTGGAGTAAAAGTTATTTGTATTTGAACAAATGTTGCAACCACTTCTGAAGCATTCTCTCAGCTCCAGTCTTGACTTAGGCAGAAGGGGAGACAGAAAAGGAGGCAGCAGAAAGTGTGCTAGGCTGGAAATATAGGAGGGGGAAATCTTATGAGTAGGGAGCAGAGAACAGACTGGGGGTTGTGGAAGAGCAGAATGGGGTGGGAGAGGGATAGCTCAGTGGTTTGAGCATTGGCCTGCTAAACCCAGGGTTGTGAGTTCAATCCTTGAGGGGGCCCTTTAGGGAACTGGGGTAAAAATCTGTCTGGGGATTGGTCCTGCTTTAAGCAGGGGGTTGGACTAGATGACCTCCTGAGATCCCTTCCAACTCTGATATTCTATGACCTAGTAAAGAGATGATTTGGAATGGAAGAGAATAGTGAACATGGAACTGAGGGGCTGGAAGAAGACAGTATAGAAACATAAGAATGGCCATACCAGGTCAGACCAAAAGTCCATCTAGCCCAGTATCCTGTCTTCTGACAGTGGCCAATGCCAGGTGTCCCAGAGGGAATGAACAGAGGAGGTAATCATCAAGTGATCCATCCCCTGTTGCCCATTCCCAGCTTCTGGCAAACAGAGGCTAGGGACACTATCCCTGTCCATCCTGGCTAATAGCCATTGACGGACCTATCCTCCATCAACTTATCCAGTTCTATAGGAAGAGAAACCCTGAGAAAAACAGGGGAAAGGAAGAGTTTTAGGAGTGCCCCTCAGATAGAAGAAGAACTCAAAGAGAGACTCAAGGGAAGTAAAGTGTGTAGTGAGGGACATAAGTAGGATGGTGGAAAGGATGAAGGCCAGAGAGGAAATATTAGGGAGAGGAAAAACCCAGAGAGAAAAAAATAGAGCAGAAGGAAAACTGTTTGGAGCTCAAGAGATTTGCAGAGAGGGCAGAACAATGGGGAAGACAACACGGGGAAGGACAGTGACAGTGCAGGGACCAGAGGGAAAGAGAGGGAGCTAGAGACAGAGAGATGGGAAGAAACTAAACATGGGAAGACTGCAGGGATTCAGGCAGGGCCAAGGGATTTCTGCATGTTAACTGCTTCACAACTACTTCACATCTCCAAAGAGGGTTAAACTGTAAACCAGAAGCTTCACACCCCTGGTATGGATAACTGGGAGAGGGTGTGTTTAAGCACACGTGAGTCTGAAGGGTTGGCCCTGCACCCAGAAGGGCTAGGCAGCTTGCCAGAGCATTCCAGCTCTCAGGAGGGAGCGTTAGACTACAGGTCTGTACTCAGAGATGTGCCTAGGGACCCAAAGATTAGGGAAGTGGCTGGACTCTGTTCAGGTCAGACTTAGACCACCTGGGGATTCAGGGACACAGGTGTGGATTCTCCTTACAGGAGTCCAGCTGGTGGCTGGAAAGGAGCCTCCAGCCAGGTCTGTGACACAGCTGTAAAGCAGATGGTTACGAATCCAGGAAGTTAGACGATCCAGATGAAGATGGAGCTGCCTTGCTATGAACATTGCTAAAATAGGAACATTTGGTATAGGGCAGTAGTTAGATTGGTGCCGTCACTAACGTTAAACAATGGCTTTTGACCAAGGGCCAGCCAATCACTCACAAGTTGTTGGCATCTTGAACTAATAGAGCAAATGCATTAACAATTCATTTCAATAGTAAAGCTAGAACTTCCCCTCCCAGTTTTCACCAGGTATGAGGTCATAGCCCACAGCTTCACCTGAACACCAAACTAGTTGAAACTCCACCAGTGAAGATGGTGTGTTCATCTTCTCCTTGTTGCTTCCACAGAAGCAGGCAAACTAGTTCAGATCCAATCTTATTCTGCAAAATAAATTGAATACTCTTCAAGTGGCAAATGGAATGGAACAGTGGAACATGATCTAGCCTGTTACGGAAGGGAGAGTATTGAGTGGTCTGAATTTGCCCGCCTGGCCTGAACTTCACAAACACAGTGAAGGACAGGAATGAAACTTCTTACAGCTTCCATCACCACTGTGAGGAAGGAACATAAGAACTCTAAGCCACAATTAATAGGAATCAGAGAGAGTTTTCTGCCTCTTGTCTCCTCTTTCCATGGTCCTTTTGAAAAACTGAAGTCGCTCATGACACAAATTTGCTAAATGTTTCAGTGTCACTGAATCCACATTTTTCACTGAAAAACTGTTTTAGACGAACAATTTTGCCCAGCACTATTCATGAATATAGGTAAAGAGCATACAGGTACCACTATCACAAGAGTTTTATTCTACTAGTTTGACACATGCTTCATTTATATGTACTACAGCATAGGCAAGAAAGAGCTTGTTTTCAAGTTTGTCTTTGTAAACTCATTTCTTAATATGATACATATAGGTGAAGTGTAATACTGAATATTTCATAATCCTGATGAATCTTTCATATGAGCTAGGTGGGTTTGATTAATGGTAGGTAGGATTCCATACACACAATCTGAGGTTTCAGTAAAATATAGAACAAAAAATCAGTTGAAACGACATAGTTAACAATGAATATGGGATAATAGCCATGCTGTTGTTCAGACCAAATATAACTACCTCCAATATGTATAAGTGTTCTCTTCCCCCTACTAATTTTCATTGTAGAATTTGGCAGAATTTTTCCTGTTAAATCAAGTTTTGCTCAAATCCCAGGTTTATGCAAACAAATCTATAATCTTTATCTAGGATAACTTAAGCACCCTCCACAGTAAGATCTGCTTTTTGATATTGTCACTCTAGAGGCTATAAGAGATGACACTTTGATTTCTAATTGAGGGTGACTGTTCTGTGACTATTCAACATTCAGCTTATGACTACACATTTATGAAACAACAAATCAGAATATAGCAGGACACTGTCTAGTACAAACCTAACAGCATTAACTTCATCATTAAAGCATGTTAATTTCTCTGTGTACCATACACATTTCATATTGTAGGATTTTGAAGTTATGATCATGGTCTAAGAGAGAAATTTCACACACCACACACAGAATTAGCTTTTACGTTTTGTGTAAAGCAATAGGATTAGAATAAGAAAGTTACCAGTTTGTGAAGTAAAATACCACAAGTGCTTAATTCTTCTTAGGAACCATTAAATGAATTCAAACTTTCAGATGCAAAAGACTTTTGTTGTAATACTAGTAGAGCTAGAGCAGCAAATCTTAAGACATCTCTATCCAAATATTATGTGGCAACACTTCATTTCAAGTATCTCTCAATTAACGTACTAATATAATGAGATTTCAATTAATTAGAAAAAACTCTTAGTCAAATACCTATGGGGGGAGATCAATTCAAATTTGAAAGACTGACATTTGCATCTTGACAAAAACAAAATACATGGTCCAGCTGAAGTTTCTTACTTATTTTTGAGCCTTAATAATTAGTGATCAAGTTAGTGTGATGAGATTTCACTCTTTTGGCTGACTAAGATATCCCTGACTGGCAGGAGCATATTAGGCTCTGGCCTGAATATTAGCTCCATGTGGGCAGACTCCTGTGCCTATGTTGAACCCCACTGACTTCAATGGGGCTGCACATGGGGGCAGGGGTCTGCAAGCATGCAACATCATGCCCTTACTGTCCACATAGACCTCTTCACATGACTCCTTAATGAGAACTGAAGGCAGCAATTTTGAATCAGACACCAGAGGCCACCAGTGAATAACACAGACAGGTATTTAAAGAATCCAGAAGAACTATTTACTTGCAACTTGATTTAACTGTAATTTCCATTTTAATGCATTTTGCCTCAAGACCCTTTAAAATGTTTCTGCAGCACATTACCAAATTATTAAGTAAAAGGAATTTGATTTTTGCTGGTCAGCAAAAAATTAAACTGAACCTGATTTACTAGACAGCCAGGATCTTCACCAAGTCCTACAGCTGGACTAATAAAATAAAATATGGTTCAAGAGCAGAGCTTCCTTTCCCCAAAGGAAAAAAAAGGAAATTAGTTCTGAATGCCAAAACTTATGTGGCTGATTCTGGGCAAAAAAGCACTTTGCATTTTTGAAAAAATTCAGTAGCAAATACTTGTCTTAAAGTCTTTGTTTCATGTCCAGTACCATAGCACGGTATAAATGAATGGCAGTAAACCAATAATATACCTTATCAACCATGAGGAAGTTCTCTACTTTTTCTCCATTTTCACAGGTAATATCTCCAACTTCTTTTACAGCTGTCGGTAAGAGTTCTTTCACCTCCTGGGCTATTATTCCTGTTTGCAAAATAATGAAAACTAGTGTTAAAAAAACCAACATAATTTACTCTCAGATTGTAATTTGTATTCTCCCTAATGTGGCCATCCTAAAAGTTACAAGTCGAGCTGTGCAGAAACCAGATTTTCCTTTTTGTAGGAGATTCTGCAATTTTAATTTTTTTTCCATTCCAAAATGGAACATAACAAATTTCCTGAGAACCAAAATTCAAAATAATTATTATTATTATTATTACAAGTCAATCAAAAAATTTGATAAAATCTAAATGTTCCATTCCAGTTTTGACTTTGTATTTTATATTACCTAAATATAAAATTAAAAATTGAAAGAAAAATAATCTTGATCAGAATGCTTCATTCTGGTTTGCTTGTTTTTCCCATATGTAGGCATGTTTCTACAAAATGTTTCAATTTTGACATAGCATTTTCTGATGGAGAAACATTCCCTCAGAAAAATTTTCAAGCAGCTCTAGTTACAGGTTTTTTATTATTTTAGTCTTCACCATTCTAAACCACACACTCCCTTATCTAGAACTACTATCTGCTTCTACCGATATATATTATTTACTGGATGGCTCAATTAGAAAGATAGAATTTGCTCTATAGGACAGATCAGCTGAGTCCCTAACCCAATTTCCTGTGTTTCTGACATAGGCCATAATCAGATGCTTAAAGGGAAGTACAAGAAACCCCAGAACTGACAATCTTGGAATAACCTGCTCTTAAGAGAAGTTTCTTCCTAACCTCCCCTTCAGTTAGAGGCTGGCTTATTCCCTGAAACAAGAGGGCTTTTATCCTTAATTTTTAATCTCATCCAATGTAATGTTCTAGTTGTCCATATAAATGTCTAATCATTTATAAAATTGGCAAATTCTTGGCTTCTACAATAGCCTATGGAACTCATCGCCACCAGATGATCATGCAGATTTGCTGCCCTTCCAATTCATTGGCTATCTCCTTGTTCTTGTATTATGAGAAGGAGTAATAGGTAACACCCTTCTGGCTATGAGGAAGCTCCTTCTCCTTCAGCTTGTTTCTTTCTTGTTATTTAGATTTGCAAGCCATTTGGAGAAGGGGCTGTAATTTACTGTATGTTTTGGACAGTCCCTAGCACAATGGGTCCTGATTCTGTTTGAGATCTGCATCTTCTCCTGCAATACAAATAATAATTACAAGTTATCTGCTCTTTGCAATTTGTTATTTGCTACACCTAAGTTGAAGAGCATGTAAAGGGCAGGGAGAAGACAGTGGTGTGAAACATTTCTCTTCCCATTTGGTTCCATATAGTGTGGGAAGTGGAGAGATGCAGATGGACAGAGTGGATGGGAAGGAAGGAACAGCAAACACAGAGGTTACAGGGGTAAAAATATAAGCTACGGATTCAAAGCAAACATTGAGGAAGAAGGGAGAAAACAACATGGAAAGGAAGAGGAAGGGAATAGAAAAAACAATTACAAATACTAAAGAAAAAATAACCAAGTAAAAGTCAGATCATAGACTCATAGGAGTGGAAGGGACCTCGAGAAGTCACCTAGTCCAGTTCCCTGCACTCATGGCAGGACGAAGTATTATCTAGACCATCCCTGACAGGCGTTTGTCTAACCTGCTCTTAAAAATCTCCAATGACAGAGATTCCACAACCTCCCTAGACAATTTATTCCAATGTTTAACCATCCTGACAGGAAGTTTTTCCTTGTCCAACCTAAACCTCCATTGCTGCAATTTAAGCCCATTGCTTCTTGTCCTATCCTCAGATCTTGAGAAAATTTTTTCTCCCTCTTCCTTGTAACAACCCTTTATGTACTTGAAAACTGTTGTCAGGGCCGGCTTTAGGCCGATTCAGCCGATTCCACTGAATCGGGCCCCGCGCCTAAGAGGGCCCCGCAGCTGTCCACCCCGCCCCCAGCTCACTTCCCCCTCCTCCCCTCCCTTGAACGCTCCACCCCCTGCTTCTCCCCCTCCCCTGCTTCCCACGAATCAGATGTTCGCGGGAAGTCTGAAAACAAGCAGGGGCAGGCGGCAGCAGGTAAACTGGGGGGGGGGCGCGCGAGGAGGGATTCGGGGAGGCGCAGCCCAGTCCGGCTCCGGCCGAGCACCCCTGCCCCGGCGGCTCTGGCTCTGGCTCGGGCCCCAGGGCGCCGGCCCGGCCCCACGGCTCCGGCTGAGCACGTTGGCCCAGCCCCGGCCCCAAGGCTCCAGCCTGGGCCCGGCCCCGGCCAAGCACCCCCGGCCCGAGCTGCTCCGGGCCGGGTCGGCTTGGGCCCCGCGGCTCCGGCCCAGCCCTGGCGCTGGCCGAGCACCCCCGGCCCGAGCGGCTCCGGCCCGGCTCGGGCCCCGGGGCGCCGGCCCCGGTTCCAACCGAGCGCACCGGCCTGGCCCTGGCCCCGCAGCTCCAGCCTGGGCCCGGCCCCGGCCGAGCACCCCCGGCCCCGGCCCGAGCGGCTCCGGCCCGGCTCAGCTCGGGCCCCGGGACGCCTGCCCCGGTTCCGACCGAGCACGTCGGCCCGGCCCCAGCCCCGCGGCTCCGGCTCAGGCCTGGCCCCGGCCGAGCACCCCCGGCCCCGGCCCGAGCGGCTCCGGCCCGGACCCAAGCCCCTCGACCCCAGCTGGAGTGGGGCCTGATTCCTGGGGGCGGGGCTTCCAAGCCCCGCCCCCAGGAATCGGGCCCCACTCTTGCTAAAGCCGGCCCTGACTGTTGTCATGTCCCCCCTTAGTCTTCCCTTCTTCAGACTAAATAAACCCAGTTTTTTCAATCTTCCCTCATAGGTCATGTTTTCTAGACCTTTAATCATTTTTGTTGCTCTTCTCTGGACTGTCTCCAATTTGTCCACATCTTTCCTGAAATGTGGTGCTCAGAACTGGACACAATACTCCAGTTGAGGCCTAATCAGTGTGGAGTAGAGCAGAAGAATTACTTCTTATGTCTTGCTTACAATACTCCTGCTGATACATCCCAGAATGATGTTTCTTTCTTTCTTTTTTTTCTTTTTTTTTTTTGGCAACAGTGTTACACTGTTGATTCATATTTATCTTGTGATCCACTATGACCCCTAGTACTCCTTCCAAGGCAGTCATTTCCCATTTTGTATGTGTGCAACTGATTCCTCCTTCCTAAATGGAGTACTTTGCATTTGTCCTTATTAAATTTCACCCTATTTACTACAGACTACTTCTCCAGTTTGTCCAGATCATTTTGAATTTTAATCATATCCTCCAAACCACTTGCAACCCCTCCCAGCTTGGTATCATCTGCAAACTTAGCCAGAAGCTGGGAGTGGGCGAAGGGGATGGATCACTTGATGCTTTCCTCTTCTGTTCATTCCCTCTGGGGCACCTGGCATTGGCCACTGTAGGAAGACAGGATACTGGGCTAGATGGACCTTTGGTCTGACCCAATATGGCCATTCTTTTGTCCTTATGTAATGGTTTTCCAACCAGTTATGCACCTACCTTAGAGTAACTCCATCTAGGTTGTATTTCACTAGTTTGTTTATAAGAATGTCATGCAGGTCAATATCAAAAGTCTTACTAAAGTCAAGATATGCCACATCTACTACTCCCTGCCACCACCACCACCACATCCACAAGGCTTGTTACCATGTCAAAGAAAGCTATTAGGTTGATTTGACATGATTTGTTCTTGACAAATCCATGCTGACTGTCACTTATCACTTATAGACAAAGGAAAAGAGACATGAAGGTATTCAACCTGTCTTGGACCTTAGATCTCCACAAGATTTACAAAAGAAGCCAAGTCTCAATAGACATTTTTGTTTTGTTTTAAGCGCAAATGTTCAGCCCACATGTGTACGGCACCATGTAGCACAACGAGATACTGGTCCATGATGGGGGCTCCTTGGTACCATGGTAATACAGGTAAATAATCATATGGATTTATGTTTTAAATGCTCAAATACACAAAAAATGGTGGAACCAATTTGGCTAAAGCTTTAAAAAAAGATGTATCACCTTTGGGCTGAGATCAATGGACAATGTCAGCTGATTGCACCTTCTAAAATGGAGACATACCCACATACTCTCATACGTATCAGTTTTAAAAGAAAAACACTGCAAAAGGCCTTAGGATCCTAAAAATGAGGTTGAAATGCCAGGGAATTAATCATTATGATACAACGTACAAATATAAAATGACAGACACTAGAACAGAAGAAGAGTTGATTGAATACCTGTTTCACGGATACTGTTTATTCCCATTACAGATGCAAATTCAGGCTTGTAGTCATACTCAACCAACCTCATTTGCGCTATTCTTCTCAGCTGCTCAGTTGGGTCAACCTAATTGCACAAAGACCAGGTTTCACATGTTCCAATATTAAGGATCAGAGTCATGTCAAGGGTTAACTAGCATATTGAGAAGCATGACACAGCTGCCATCAAACATCTCCCGATTCGTCATTAACCAGCTGTTATTTTTACTTGTATTCCCAGTTACATTTCAGTCAAACCACTTCATTTACAGACACATATCCTCATCCAAGTTCACAGTCCCCCCCAGTTCAAACAGGATGGCTCTACAACGCACAGCAGTGCATTCATTTTCCTAAGGCCAACATTCCGACATAGATAACAGAATCTACTTCATGTGTGTCAGAATGATCATTCAAATATGCACTGTGGTGTAAATGTAAATGCCCTAAAAGCTCCACAGCACTCACCTCCTGGATATTCTGTTTTGCTCGACTGTCAGATGGATGCATGACTGTCCCCATCACTTTCACATTTCCACAGACGACCAGTGCTTCATCTGGTGCATCTGTGTTAATTCCTACTCGACCATGACAGACTACGGTCTCTGGAACATGTCCTCGCTGCCACAACACATCACTGTCATTCTCAAACTGCCCAGGGTTAGATGCCTGAAAAAATGTGTTACAGTCAAAGACACAGTAGCACGGATTTACTATTGGCTTTATCCAATTTACCAAAGGAATATGAAATGCCATACAAATCTTCCACATTTAAACTACATTTTTGAACTTTTTTGACACATCAAAATGGATAACCTCTAAAGAAATGTTTCCCACCTAGAACATTTTCAGTGACCGCAAAGCTTTTTCTTGTATTATATTTTACCATAATGTTAAGGAAGATGGTCAACTTCAAAACATGTCAAGTAACTAGGTTTGTGATCAGACTTCAGAATCATTTCTGATTTGCCAACAAACTGTCTTCTGGCCTACTAGCTCACTAAGGACTGGACATTGGACAAGAGAAAGAAAGGCAGATTTTAACACATCTGACTCTAAAGATTTCCCATTCCCTAAAGAAACCCATTGAACATGCAGATTTATTTTCTTTTTTTACCCGTTTTCAGAAACTCTCCTTGTATTTTGTCCAAAGTCCATGCTGAACAGATAAGAGGTGGGTTTGGGCTTGAATTCATGCATACTGCATTCCCAACATGCACACACTCTGGACTGTAAATCAGACTGAAGGTACATTGTTGTCCACATTGTAGGTACCTAGGAATAACTTTTATATTTACAAAACTATCCCACAACTATATTATTTGAAGTGGACGATTACAACTTTTTTATTGTAAGCTGTTTGGGGCAAGGACTATCTTTTTGTTCTGTATTTGTCCAGCATCCAGCACAATGATCCAGGTCCAGGACTAGGGCTCTGAAGTGCTACTTTAACAACAATATTGTACCAATTTCCTCTTCCCTTTGCCTGTTTGTGTCTTTTAGAATACAAGCTCTTTGTGACCGAGACTCGGCCTTCTTTTATGTCTGAAAAGCACTTGGCATCTGGTGGGTGTTTCCAGAAACAAAAAAACAACAATTAAGCAATGTATTGAATCCAAGACCCCTATGTGCTTTAAACAACCTAAACCTTATTAAGATGCCTCAGAAAAAGAATAAAACAATGAGATTTTCTAACTGCTTAACTTTTTTTTTTTAATTATGAATAATAACATTGCTGACTAAAGTGGACATAGATAAATTGACTTTGTAACAGCAGTTGCAACAAATCAAAGCTACTGGATGAATTCCACTTTCATTTATCAACTGAAACATGGACATTTCCATCATATTCAAACATATTTGCATAGGTCCGGAGACCTGCAAGGTTTAAAAACAGCAGTTCCTGGAGAAGTCACCATCTGTAATACATATAACTTTTGCACTCATAAGTTAAGTCAGCTGGCATTTTCAATGAGGGACCCCTAAATAAGTATGTTCACACATTCTACAAAATAGTACCCCTTGTCTGAACTCTATTACTTTACATTAGACACATCAAATAAAAGTAATTTTGCTCTCAGAAAAAAAAACCTCAATGAACAAAAATCCTAATGCTTTTTTTTTATTTCCTTATTAAAAATAAAAAATTAACACTGAATTCAGGCATTAAAATGTGGATCTAAACAAAATACCAATGTGCCAAAAGCTCAGCACTCATTTCTAAGGCCTTGTGTTTTCGCAAGGCTACACCATCTGTGATGGAGAGAATTGTGCACTTCTAACTGTCACAATTAGAGCATGATCTGATGTGCTTGTTAACCACTATTCAGTTTGTAGTTCTTTAATCTTTAACTCTGCAGTATGGAGGGTCAGAGTGTATGCTTTTCCCATCACAATGCATTCAGTAAGTTTTGCCACACTGCAGTAAGCGATGTCTTTATACACATGACCCTGCCTTCCATTCCAAACATATCAGACCAAAACACTGATATAGTCCCTTTTACTGATATTGCCACTGTTTAGATTCTCAGTCCTCTACTTTTGTCCATTCAAACATTTATTTATTTGACTGGCACCATAGGCACAAGTGCTAAAAAAAAAATCTACTCTCACTCACTAGTGCCATCTGATATGCTTCCCCTGGTGCGTGTGGGAGCCCAAATCATGAACTTCTGCAAAACATAAGCTTTCATTTAAAGCAAAAATTAAGATACTAGCCCTTATGGTTCATAAGATAACGATCCAAATGTGAATTGGATGCAAAAATGCAGTTGTCTTCCTGAATCTGCGAACAGACAGCTCCAACAGCTCTGCTTTACCAAGCAGCAGCAAAGCGAAATTATAGTACTGGGGTCAGTTTTACTGCTGCTATTCAAAATAGTCTGTGCAACAGAAAAACTGCCAAGACTCAGATGAGTTTCATGCTGCTACTGCTTGGAAAAACTATGAGCAGTAGCAGAGGCAGGCACTGGAGTTATTTATGGGAGCAGGGGACTGAAAATGGAGGCTACAGGAAAGATAAAGTAGCACAGACCTCATTAGTTGATTTATAGAAATGTAAACTACAACCACCCATAAACAAGCACCCAGCCCAAGCTCACAGCACCTGGGCAATTTAAAAAAAAATGTATAACAAAAATGAACAGACTCCAGCAATTACCCCCGCCACACACACACACACACAACTAAAGGGGGAAGGGGAGGACCTAGGCCTAGTTATTACAAACTATTAAATTGTTATGAAGTACATGTATCACACAGCAAAAATACTACAAGACTGTAATAGCTGTGTATATGATCTCATTTCTACAGCTCTTTGAGATCTACTGATGAAAAGCACTATATAAGAAGTAGGTATGTTATTAAAAAGAAAAACATGAAATGTTTCTGATAATAGGTCAGTGGCACATGTAATTAGAGCTGGGTGAAATCTTTCAGTGAAAACTTTTTTCAGTGAAAAATGCAGATTCAGTGAAACAAACATTTAGTGAATTCACATCAATTTTGCTAAGTTGTCCATTTTGGAAAAAAATGGAGGAAAAAATCAAATGTTTCACTTTGACATTTTTTTAAACGAAATGATTCCGTTTTTCTGTCTGAAATCACTTTGGTTTGAAATTACTTTTAATTTTATTTTAAAATTTGTAAAAATGTTTACAAATGCTCCAAATCAAAACAAAATGTTTTGTTCAACCAGAATTTTTTTTAATTCATCAAAAACTTTAAAAAATAAATCATTTCCAGTTCAACCAAAACCAGTTTTTGTTTTGTTGGCATTGACAGTGAACTGCAAAATCTATTATTTTTTCAGCTCTACATGTCAGTTCTCTTTCATCTTATTTAATTCTCAATATTTCTACAAAAGAGAACATGAACTTTTCCTTTTAAAGTGCAGTCCAATGGTAATTATAAAAAATAGCTTCTTTTTATTTAGCATATCTATTCCTTTTGTGTATTCAGAGTCAAATGTATTTTACAACAATGAGAAAATAAAAGTTCACTGTTTCCCCCTCCTTTTAACCCTGCAGAGTCAACACAATTACAACAGCATGTGCTGTGGGTCTATCCTACCTTGCACCTCATCTACGCAGTTGTTTACTAAGTTCCAGTACTAAGCCCGCTGAAAGCAATGGGACTGCACCAGTGTCATGAAGGGCATAAATTAGCCTTGCAGAATATTTGACATGGGGGATGAGGCATGGACTGGGAAGTTTTTGACTCCCAACCTCAGGAAGTTTGCAGGCCTGGAAGCTAGAACTTATTATTTGTAAACTGAGCACAATTGATACAAAAATAATCAAGAGATAATAAATATGGAACGTCACGGATGCCATTTTGAGTTACTTTTCATAAAATAGAACTGCACTCTAAAAATCATGGGGACACTACCCTTCGTGGGCCCAATCCTGTAGACATTTCTCGCATGGGTAGTCCTATTTAGAAGGATTCCTTGCATGTGTAAAAATGAGCAGAATTGGGTCCAATTGGATCTGCCCTAAACGTTGTATTCAAAGGACAGAGCAAAAGACGTCCCTTACTCTAAATTCCTTTTCCTAAATGTGATACACACACACACGCTTTTTCAAAAACTAATTGTTCAAAAGTATATTGTAGACAAGCATAACTTAAAAACAATCCAAGAGCTTTCAAAATTCCCCATATTTTTGTGTCTTCTCACTCCCTTCTCAACATGTGCGCCTCTTAAAACGTGTCCATCTTTCACACATGCACACACACAGATATACAGAACTATTTATAGCCTCACAATAAGCCCTCAAAAATATTAAGATCCCTAAATCACCATGTGTACTACAAACATTTATAAAATGCACACTGCCCAATAATAACCAAAATATTCTCCCTTGTGAAAAGAAAATAAGAATGTGGCTCAAATAAACGTGTACCTACCCTCACAATGATCCTTTCAGAGACATGTGCAGACAATAAATAGGACTGGTCCTGACTGACAGCATATAGTCCAACCACCAGCATGAAGTATCTAATATGAAATTCATTTCAATGATTTAACAAGAAAGCTGAAATAATCTCACAGGCATAACATATCTGTGACTGTAGGGGACCACCCTGACCAGCAAGGGCTTCTGTCACTGCCTGCTTTATAATTTTGGGTGTCTTAATACTATGCTGCCATAACTCAGAGCTCTGATAACAGTAGCCAGTCTACCAACATAAAGGTCTCGCCCTGGCTTCCATCAGCCTGGTTACTCCTACAACCCTTCCAGTCCCGTCTTTCCCTTCCCCTTGGGGTCCAGACTCTGACTGTCACACTATTTTTCTGGCCAAATTATTCATACCAACAATAGGAGTTGTATTTTAAATCTTGTATTTTAGACATAACTTATTTTGCAGTATGGGAGTAAATTAACACTTCTTACTCTCCGTTTAGTTCATTCTCTGTTAAATACTCTTTGGACCCAACGCTCATTGAAGTCAACAGAAAGACTTAGGTATTTCCAACTCCAACCATTCAAGAAATCATGAATCAGACCCCCCAAAACTCATGAGATTGGCTACAAATAAATAAACTTTTAAACTCTATATCTAGGTTTCTTTTTATTTGCATTCTGGTTTCTGAGCCATAAGGTATAACTTGGGTGATATTTTCCAGCTTTGTGCTGCAACCATGAGGACTAGAAACTTTTCTCTTTTTTTGGTAGTAAAATGAAAACAGACTCACATAATTTTATTCAGGAGCTGGGTCTTTAAGAAAGACTCCAAAGACCATAAAACTCAGGATAAAATCATGAGAGCTGGCAACACAAACTTTCATTGACTTCAGTATATCCGCCTCATTATAAACCAGGTCACTCCCCCTTTACACCCCCGCCCTCAGAGGACCGTCACGCTACCTTTGGTCAGGATTAGGTTTCCCCTTTTTTCTCATGTTATTTGCTGTTGTTTCACTGAAATGTAACCTTCCCAGTGTCACTTTGGTTACCTGGTCTGCTGGTAGATCAAGTCTAAAACAGAAAAAGGAAACAAGTTAAGGGGCAAACAACCACCCTCCACCTGGACCACTTCTAATTGTCCTGCAGATTTGCTCAAGCTGATTAATATGCTTCATTTTTCTGATTTTATATACTGAGCTGACAGCAGAGGCACCTCAGTACATGTGGAATGCTCCCCAACTTATAAAAATGACACATTTTCTTCTTTTATGGTACCTTTCAACTTAGGTGCCAAAGCACGTCAGCCTCACATTAACCAATAGATTACAACATCCTGTCAGATAGTTCAGTAAGGGGGTGAATGTAGTCAATCATGTACGGTATCCAACCAAGAGCGGGAATATTTGGGTTCTTAGTAACATTCATATACTAAGTGAAGGGATAGCTCAGTGGTTTGAGCATTGGCCTGCTAACCCCAGGGATGTGAGGGGGCCATTTGGGGATTTGGGGCAAAAGTCTATCTGGGGATTGGTCCTGCTTTGAGCAGGGGGTTGGACTAGATGACCTCCTGAGGTCCCTTCCAACCCTGATATTCTATGATTCTATGATCTCTGCACCAAGAGCCGCACATAGTAGGCCCATTGACATACATGGGTATTCGTTGCTAATTTAGGGCACTACCATATATCATTCAACCTACAGTAACACATTAATTAAACCATAATTTCTCTCCTGTTTGTTTTTACCTATATCTAATTTGCATTTTCATGTCCACTGTTGCATGTTATGATGATCTGATCAAACATTTTTTCACTGACAAAGAACAGTCCAACTACTCACTTTTCATCTGGTGTAAATCAATGTTACTCCTTCGGTGTCAGTGGCGCTACATCAAGTTACACCAGTTGAGAATCTATCCCTTGGTAGCTAGAAAAAGAACCATGGCAGAAAAGGCTACGGGCTAATCTGTCCCCCACTTCCCAATTCAGAGTTCACCGCTGTGGATTTTTGAATAGGAGATGTAACCTTTTCTGAAACTTAATGTGGCAATTTTTCTCAATGTCATATCTATATGACATGCAGTGTTTTTGTAGCCATGTCGGTCCGAGGATATTAGAGAGAGAAAGTGGGTGAGGTAATATATTTTACTGGACCAACTTCTTGGTGAGAGAGACAAGCTTTTGAGCCACACAGAGCTCTTCTATATTATGGAATTTTGCTGCTTTTCTCTTGGCATGTTGTACATCCAAAATGTTATTGGTCAGATGTTTCTATCCATGTAGAAAAGTGGTATGAATTTACCTATAAATCACAGTGCCGTGTGAAAGAGTTGTTTTCATCAAAATTTCTAATACCACAGGCCAACAGGATAGAAAATGTTGAGTCATAGGACGCAGTCAATTCCAGTCCATGATTGCAACTGAAATATTTATACTAGTAACAAAAGGGAAGTGTTTAACAGAGGTCAAACTACTAAGATACATGTGATATAAACACACTGATCCCTGGGCAATGGTTACTAGACAGAAACTACTCCCCTATAGATTTTGTTATGTTTTGTTCTGCTATACATTATATTTTGCTTCTGTGGCTAAAAGGGCTTTTTTTGTTTTGTTTTTACTTTTTCAAAAATGTACATAAATTTTTTTAGTGATCCATCTGACACAGAGAAAGACAGACTTTAAGTAAACTCAAACAATAGGATTTGAACTGAAAAATAAAGCAGACTCCGTATCCACTAGATCTATACATTATTAGATTAATATTATGGGACCAGCTCTTCCTGCCTTTCATTATAAAAAATAATGGGGCACACAGGAGGGAGCCAGAGGAGAGGAAATCCTTGCAGAACTTCTCCCGCATTAGGACTAGGGTTTGACGTGCACACTTCCCCTAGCCCTTTTCCTTAACCATCCCCCTGCACTTCAGATGGAACAGGCAGTTCTGAGTGCTTGGAACACACCGATCTTGTAGATCACTAGAGATTTCCAGGCCATCTGTGCCCTACATCTCCAAATCAACTCCAGTGCTCCCTCTTCGGCTTCTGGCTCTCTAGTGCTCTGGGGTTCTAATGGAGCCATGCTCCAAACACTGTTGTTCTGGTATAAGTCCTAAGTGTTGAGGAGCTTTGCATATAAATTAAAAGTCTCAGGTCTCTTTGCTTTTTGTTGGATTGGTTGCTGGTGTGAGGGGGGATGTGCATTTCTACACAACCATTGGGCACCTGCTACAATAAAGGCATATATGTCATCAAAATTCAAAGAATCCTCTAGCAAACATGTTTTACCAAAAACAAAATCCCCCCCCCCCCCCCGCAAAAAAAAAAAAAGTATTTCTTGTGTTTCAGAGAGACAAAGGCCTTTTTACATAAACCAACTGAGACATTAACAGTTCAGTAGAATGGCTATGATGTTGCAACACTGGATGATGATATCAGGCAATAAATCAGGGGAAGCAGGTTTAGAAAGGAGATGTCTGATATTGACACAAATAGCCTGATAATCAGCAGCAAGAGGAAAAGGAAGTATGAGGAAGTACAAAAGGCTTTCAGTAAGTTTGACTTGGGGCTTGTCTGCGCTACAGTATTAGGTCAACTTAAGTTAGGTCAGCCATGGCAGTAATTAAATCAGCTACTGGTGTCCACACTGCCCTCCTTCTGCTGGTGGTGCACGTCTTCACCAGGAGCACTTGCTCAGACTGTAGTGGGGCATTGAGCCATGCAGGGCTCATAGCTAGAGCCCTCCCACCCACCAGGGCTAAGGGCTCAATTTCACAGGGGGAAGCCTACCAGCAATGAAATTGACATTCTTGTCAGTTTCACCACCGCTATTATTTCACATTTTGTCTCAGGCTCCTGCTGTCACCCTCAGGTGGAGCTCACAGCTGGAGCATCCCCCGCATCTCCTGTCCCAGGGCTGACATGTACTCCTCACTTTGTGACTCCGTGAAATCAATTAGAGTTTTGCTTGAATAAAGACTGTAGGGCCAGGCCTAGAATTACCATCTATTTGCCTTGAAACAACAATACCTGGGGAGGGGAATGGGGAGGAGGAAAAATTCTTACTTAACAGGATTGAAAGATTTTTTGCTTCGGTCCGACTGAGACTGTTCAATGGTGATTATCTGATTTGGGGCGTCCACCTATAGTTAAAAGGAAATAACCTTTTCAAGTACAAATTTGAAAGCGTAACCGGTTACACTTTTAAAAGGTTAATTTTCTCACAAATAAATATAAAGGGTTATAGTGAGAATAGACCAAAAGTCAATATGCAAATTAATTAGAAAACCAAACTCTCTCAATTGTTGTGGAACCACATATATAGTGACAGGAATTGCCACCTGTTCAGAGCAGTGTTTCCTAAGTCCAGACTCATGGATCCCACTGTAGCTAGTAGTAACGGACATTTCAAAGGAAGGCGTAAAGACTCTATCATGGAAAATTATGCAATAATATGTCAAAGGGAAAGTTTCTTCCTGATCCCAAGTTGTTAATGGTTGGTTTATGTCCTGAAGCATGAGTGTGGATATCTTTTATGAATATTTATACTAACCAGAAAATTCCAGAAATTCTTTTTAGACATGTCTAAACCTTTTCCCAGTCCTGTCAAGCTCTTTTTCCAATAATACCATGTGACAGTGAGTTCCACCAGTTAACTATGCATTAGAGTTCTAAGAAGCATGAAGCAAAGCAAAGTTATTAACTATGCTGTAAAAATACTTATACAAATATTTCAAACCACTACCCTCTTCTGGTAAATAAAAGCTAGGGTAAATCTTCCAAACAGAAGGGAACTTGAATATAAGAGCATTGCTATACACAAAAGGCATCTGAGGATGAGAGATGAAATTTTGGGTCCCACTTGAGTGGCTGGAGAGAGCTTGGTTAAATTTCATAGATTCAGGCATCTGCCATAAACCAAAGATGACCTCCACTTTTGTTTTGTAGAAATTCCCCTCTAAACTATCATTCCACACCCAAACCATGTACCTTCCTCCCACCCCTGCACTGTTTATGTATACAGTAAGCTTGATAAATTGAGCTGGCCGAATTGTTCATAATGACCAATTTAGCCCTTTTTCTGTTTGTAGATTGTCTGGGAATAGAATTTGATTTGTACCATTTTTGTGAACTACTTTTTTCAATTAGTCCTAATTCATGGTCTGTGATTGACCACCTAAGTCACATGGTACCATCTGCATTCCCTGATTGGATGACAAACTAACAGGAGGGAAATCAGTGTCATCATGATAGCTGTACAAACATTACACCCTTCAGCACACATCTGCCCAAGTATGCACAAGAATCTCATTATCTGAACACATCCTGATGAACAAAATGTTGCTCATTCCATCAGTCACCAAAAAACTAACAAAAAGGGTCATCAGTAATTAAATGAATTCTGTTTTTTATTCAAATAAATGATTGCAAATGCTTTTTGCACTATTCCTTCTGCTCTATTGATAATCACATACTTATAATGAAGAGAAATTAAAAGCACAGGGAGACTTACCTTAATTCCAAAAGTTTTCAAGTAAAACTTTTCAATAGGTTTCAATCCCAGCTGGGTTTTGACATATTTTGGATTCCCAACAACACTAATGTGGACTGTGATCTGGAAATGGTTCTTCTTCTGGCATACAAAAGCATCATCTGTTGCTGAAAAATTAAATCCTTTGTCTGTGACAATGTGGTATCCTACATCAGGGCTACGAAAACAGGAATAAAGAACAGCTGCAGTAAGCAAATGTACATTTCAGTGACAAACCCTGCTCATGTTCCTTTGGGTGGAGTTAAATAAATAATAAAATCATAGGACTGGAATGGACCTCAAGAGGTCATCTAGACCAGTCCCCTGCACTCATGGCAGGATGAAGTATTATCTCTAGACCATTCCTGACACATGTTTGTCTAACCTACTCTTAAAAATCTCCAATGATGGAGATTCCACAACCTCCCTAGGCAATTTATTCCAGTGCTTAACCACCCTGACAATTAGAAAGTTTTTCCTAATGTCCGACACCTAAACCTCACTTGCTGAAATTTAAGCCCATTGCTTCTTGTCCTATCCTCAGAAGTTAAGAACAACAATTGTTCTCCCTCCTCCTTGTAACAACCTTTTATGTACTTGAAAACTGTTATCATGTCTCCTCTCAGTCTTCTCTTTTCCAGACTAAACAAACCCAATTTTTTCAACCTTCCCTCACAGGTCATGTTTTCTAGACCTTTAATCATTTTTGTTGCTCTTCTCTGGACTTTCTCCAATTTGTCTACATCTCTCCTGAAATGTGGTGCCCAGAACTGGACACCATACTCCAGTTGAGGCCTAGTCAATGCAGAGTAGAGTGGAAGAATTACTTCTCGTGTTTTGCTTACAACACTCCTGCTAATACATCCCAGAATGATGTTCACTTTTTTTGCAACAGTGTTACACTGATTCCTACTGATGAAATTAAAGTGGGATTATATGTAATCTCAAGCAACAGATCTACATGTGTTTTTTCCTTTTATCTTCATACGGCTAGCAATAGGAATTCTTTTTAAATTGACTTGTAATTCTACTCTGGCACCTTACATATATGAAGGTTAAGAGTGGGGGAAGTTTACACAATTCTCGCTTACAAATTTATTCCCAGAGCTCAAGAAGCACCACTATAAGTAACTGAGCTGAAAATGCATTGTGTTTATTGACATGCAGATGAGCCAAGTAGACATCTTGCTTTGTTCCGGAATTCCTACAACCAAACACTTTCACAGTAGCTTTTGAAGTGGAGTAGGGTTTTACTCAGGCCAAACATACAACTGTTGACACATGCACTCTGGAAAGATCTCTATAAAGCACTGTTTTATAGCGCTGTTCCTCATCCACAAAGTAATGGAACCCTATTCTACTTACTGGAAGGGATAATTTATCAGCTAGAGAGAGACAAGTTCTCTGTCCTTATATTCCATGATTCAGAGCACATCAGGCAAAGAGGTCAAAAGATCTTCCAGAAAGAGCCAGCGAATTAGCCATCCCAGACAATGGTTGCAGTTTGCTGACGTAAGTGATTGATAATCTTGAAGTAACAGGACTACATGGCAAATCTTCCTGATATGAAGAAAGACTTTCCTCATTAATGACAGATTTGATGATGATGATCAAATTCCACTATGGAACCCCTCATTAGCACAGCCATTAATGACAGCTTTTCAAGACTAATCCATTCATTTGCTCATTATAGGTTGGAAGGATTTAATATAAAGATTTTACAAAAGATTTATAAAGACTTTATTATCTGTTGAACAAACTTTAATCATAGATTTTCTGGCATAGAGAACAAAGCTAAAAAGGCTTCATAAACTACCATATTGCTTCTGAATTCACTTATTTTTTAACATAAGTCATAATGAGTATATCAGGTCTTAAAAGCATTATCGCTGAAGAAACTCCTTACGCCTCTATATAAATTTTGAAATTTCTTCTAGGTTAGGGCAATGCCAGTTTATAAGCTGACAATTTAAAGCAATTTCTGAACATTTGCTTAAATGCAGACACACAGGTCAAGAAATTTGGGTTGAAGGTTATTCTGAAGACTACGGTCATGTTTGGATTCTTACCTACTGTACCCAGGTACATCTTCGTAAGGCAGTTAAGAAATACATGGAGTATCTATCCCTGATTTTGCAAGGAATTTTATTGGGATTTGAGGGTGGTCAGCCTTTTCCTTTGCCTAACTAGGGCTCAGTTATGTTTCTTATGAGTCTGAGCCGTGGTGCGGTTGGGGAGGAGGCAGACTGCTGGAGTGCTGGCGTCTCTGTAATGTTGACAGTGCTCTTCCAGTGCAACTCTCCTGGAATACAGGAGAGGAGGTGAGGAGTTTGGGCCATGGACCTGCTCACCCACTTGACATCAGCACACCTCTACCTGGGTTGCTAGCAAACCCAACAGTATTTCTTTCACAGCTCTGGGAGGGACTCTGTGTGGACTCCATGCATTGGCCCAAGGTGTATGGGAGCGGAAGAGAAAGGCTCTCTCATACCTTTCTTCCCACTCATCTAGGGGGAGGTGTAATCTGATCCACAGAGTTAAATCACAGACTGAGAGCCCCAATCCTTCAAGCCCTCCACACATGGAGCTGCCACTGAAGTCGATATCTGTTCCATGGTCAGAGGGGTTGCAGGATCAGAACCTTCAAGCCCAGGCCATGCAAAGGTTTATGCACAAGTGTCCAACTGATGTCAGTAAAGTTGCTCACGTGAAAAAGGATAATCATACGCATAAAACATTGGAGGACCGTGCCCTGTACGTGTGTTATGAAATCAGTCAGCCATGACATGAGGCCATTTCTAGTGCACTAACAATGCCTTACACATCCCTTTAAAATGTAGCTGTAAATAAATCCTTTAGCAGCAACAGCAAATTAAATAGACAGACAGCAAGTGGGGGAGAGTTTGTTAACTAATGGATTTAAATATTTAAAGGGAGTTGTAAACATTTTTGCACTAGAAAATAAACAGATTAGGGTTTTTGTTTTTAGAAATACATAATTCTGTTTCCCCTAAATCAGGGGTTCTCAAACTTCATTGCATCACAACCCCCTTCTGACAACAAAAATTACTACACGATCCCATGAGGGGGGACCGAAGCCTAAGCCCGCTCAAGCCCGCCCACCCAGGCGAGATGGGGGCGAACCCAAAGCTCGAGCTCTACCACCCCGGGTTGCAGGGGGGAAAAGCTGAAGCCCAAGGGCTTCAAGCCCCAGGCAGGATCCTGTAACCTGAGCCCCGCCACCCAGGCATGAAGCCCTTGGGCTTCAGCCCTGGGCGGTGGGACTCATGCTTTGGCCCCGGGCCTCAGCAAGTTGAACATCAGCCCTGGTGACCCCATTAAAACAAGGTTGCGACCCACTCTGGGGTCCCAACCCACAGTTTGAGAATGGCTGCCCCAAATAAATACTGAATTACTTTTTCCTCCTTCTAATTTTTGTACTTGTAGCTAGGAATTAAAAATAAACAGGTTTATTCTCATTTTCTTGATTTGAAGTCTCCAGGCAGTTTATTCATTTCACAGATCATGTGAGTTTAAGCTTACATGAACTGGGTTCCTGCAGTTAAGACTACTGATTTCTCATAAATATATACTGGCCAGAATCCTGGAAAAATGTATGCATGTGCTTAACTTTACACACATGAATAGCTCCATTGAACTTAATGTGACTACTAATGTGTATAACATTAAGCACATTCTTAAGTGTTTGCAGGATCACCGCCTGATTTTATTTTAATTAGCATTTATATTCTGACTGCTGAAGGCTGAAAAACTAACTCTCAATAGCCAGAATTTTCAGAAATAATTAGCAATTTTGGGTGTCCAAACCAAAAAGAGGCCATCTTTTCTGAAAGTGCTGAGTATCCACCCACTGAAAACTCAGGCCGCTTTAAGGGGTTTCAGATGGGATATCCCAAAACCGAGGCCCACAAAAATCAGCAGTTACTTTTGAAAATCTTAACCCATGACTTAAGAGTTAGCTGAAATTTGAGAAGTTTTTTTTTTTTTTTAATATATATAGAAACAGGCCAAAGCTACACAGCTCAGATTTAAACTTTCCCAGAACAAGGGAATTTTCAGATCTAGAATTTTAGCTCCAACTCATCTTAGCTTTTGTAACAAGAACAAATTGGCACTTGAGACAACATGTTTCAGAATGGACTCCCACCTGCTGTAAACTGTGAAGGTGAAAAGAAAATGGTAATTTTTTCTTAGAAACAAAATTCTAAAAAAAGAGGGAACAGTAAGTTTTTTAGGATCAATAACAATCTATCTAGACTTAGCAGTGATAATACTAATGTTCTTTTGACACAAACAGGATATAATATCAGGAAACAGAAATTCTGTACACAGATCATAACTACAATGCATCTTGGGAGAAAGACTACTAACACGGACCTATACTAAAAAAAAAAAAAAAAAAAAAAAAAAAAAGATGATAATCCCCCTAAGTGATACTATAATCCATTTTCCAACTAATGGTCATAATTTATCTATTTAGGTACTTTTATGGTAATCATCATAGTATCTGTTCCTTGATATAATGCACCAAAAAAGTGCATCTAGAATATCAGTTTTGAACATATCAGGGATTAAATAGCAGATAAAACTGGATTCAGAGCCTATCACCTCTAATTCACAAATGAAATGTAGCCATTGACTAAAAGTTGATATGCAATATATTGGATGTGGCAGGCCACTTCCTCGTGGAGAGGTATCCAGGCCACAATCACCTCTCCAAGCCGACTGGGAGGCTTGTAGACTTTCCCAGCAAAGGCACCAAGGTTTGAAAGGCAGAGACATTGAACTATTGGATCACCCTTAAGACAGTCCCTTCAGAGTGGGGTGGTGTTAAAAATAATAATAATAATAAAAAAAAAAAAAACCCACACCTCATAGTGCTGCTACAGTGCTGTGTGTGCATAAATGGGAGACACTAGTGTTCAGGACTGAACGTGATACACCCGAATTAACCTTTTTTGGAAAGTGTTCTTTTTGCCAAGTGTTTTTTTATTTTTGGAGGCGGAAAGGAGGGTGGAGCTGGAGGAAAATACAAGCTAACACTAGCACTTAAAAGGCTTCTCTAATGTGCACAGTGACTAATTGTTTACTTCAACCCTGGAGGGATAAACAAGCTAACATGGAAGGACTTAAATAAAATAAATAAATTAATTAATGGAGATATCCTATCACCTAGAACTGGAAGGGAAAGGTCATCGAGTCCAGCCCCCTGCCTTCACTAGCAGGGACCAAGTACTGATTTTGCCTCAGACCCCTAGGTGGCCTCCTCAAGGATTGAACTCACAACCCTGGGTTTAGCAGGCCAATGCTCAAACCACTGAGCTATCCCTCCCCCCTGGGATAAAAAAAAAAAAAGTTAAAAAAAGTTCTCTGAATACTAGAACACAGAAAATCAGGGGATGGAGGGGGGATTGAACTTGGAGTGACCTTTCCCAAGGTGGTGTGTTGATGTTGGGGAGGTTTTTTTCCCCCTTTTGTCGCTGCTGCAAAATTCTGTGTCTGTATAGGCAAACTCTAAAGCAGGTGCACAATATTAAAACCTTGTCGTGTAGGTTATAAGAGCCCATGCACCAATAACAAAGT
This sequence comes from Emys orbicularis, assembly GCF_028017835.1. Lineage (NCBI taxonomy): Eukaryota > Metazoa > Chordata > Testudines > Emydidae > Emys > Emys orbicularis. The sequence goes on along the minus strand of NC_088683.1, from coordinate 69,547,550 downwards.
AATGAAGGTAACTACGTTAAGAGGGCCTTAAGCCATGGGAAGGTGATGTGCAGTATGTACAATAGTTACTTGTTCCAATCTGTTTTGCCAAAAGGAGAAAAAAAATCAAATTATTTAAGTTAGCTTGGAAGTGTTCTTATGCCTGAATCCACCTGATTTAGGGTCCATCTGCTGTGTTGAAAAAAAAATATATCAGACTGCTTGGCATGAACATTCAGTGATTCCTTAAAATCTGGTTATCAGATCTCTCTGCAATTTCATCCTCACTTCTGACTGTCACATTTCCCCCCCACCTCCAGTTTCATTCTGAAAACTACATGTACCATTTATTTCAGCAGCTCAATGCAAACAAAAATAAATCCAAGTGTAAACATCCATGCTTACAGTTTTTCGTAACTATAGTTAAATAAGCTGCTCCAGTGAGAAGTTTGATACGGCTGCCACGTTAGAGCCTGATAACATTTGTCCACAGCCGCTACATTCTGTCCATCGCTGTCATACTCTTGCACTTCAGTGCCACAGTCCTTTACTGTCACTGTGAAGAGACAAAAGCGATTGTTCATTTGCTACATGCCAGGGCTAGCCAGTAACACTGCAGAAGACCAGCAAATAAAAATTTTTTGTTTTCCTTTGTAGCTATTCCAAAAATATTTTCCTGCCTTATTTTATTGTCACAGAGCATTTGTTTTTTTACCTTTCATGCTCTGTAAGATATCACTCAGGTAGCACTGCTTTTAATTCTTCTACCAAAAAACTTTACATGGCAAAAAAAAATCATTTGTTCACTAAGCATTTTAATTTTTGAAATAATCATTTTGTGACAAGATCCAGCAAAGAAAGAAGAAATACCAGAATTATCAATTACCCCACTTGCAATAAGCTTAAAATAATCCACCAGTCCAAATGAACAAGTATTTAGTTCCAGAGCAAAAAAAAAAGCAACGTTCAGCCATTCATTGGCTGGCCAATCACTGTTTAATGCTTTATAATGAGAAACATCCCAGACTGCCGATTACATCAGCTTGAAGCAGCCAGGGTCAACGCTGATGCTTGAGATACTCTACATGTCATGAAGGCTGAGGAGCACTTCATGTGGGAGACAAATAAATGGAGTGCAGCCCGGAATACAGAGCACACTACAGTGAGCAAGCAATCTAAGAACCCGTATGTGGCCTGAGGCACCATGGTGTGACAGAAAGAGCACAGCACTGTTGAAATAATTGCAGCCCAGAGCCCCTAGCTGCAATAACTGTGCTTCTGACAGACAGCTGGGTGAATACTACAAACAATGTTCTCTGGTTACTCATTTCGATTTTTAAACTAATTTCCTTCTGCCATGTTTGAGCCCCTTGCGTGTTCACAGTCCACTAAAATTGAGCCACTGAGTTTTACGGACATAAATGTTTGCACAGAGCAAATTTCAAAGCTGTATCGCCATTATTAAAACCCAACATTTTAAATTCACATATGCAAGCATCCACAACTGGTTGTTTATCCATTCCATCAGGAACAGTAGCAATACCGTGTGACTCATCTGACCAATCACAATTTACCAACACAGCTCAAATAACGGATACTTAAAGAAAGGTTTCTGGTCAATCCATATACTAGTGGATAAAAGAAACCACCACAAAAATTGATTGAATAATTTCAAATAACTTATAAGTCTGAAAGAGTGACAGGCTTCTGACTATGCAGTGTTGTTGTAGCTGTGTCAGTCCCAGGATATTAGAGAGACAAGGTGGGTGAGGTAATATCTTTTATTGGTCTAACTTCTGCTGGTGAGAGAGACAAGCTTTCAAGCTACGCAAGAGTGTCGCAGCTAAATACAAGCTTCTCATTGAAAGGCTTCAATTCATCAGATAAATTGTTCATCGTGAACTAACTATTTGGTCACATACAACCTCATATGCCAAAGTTGATCCATTCCTGAAGAAGCCCAATGAGTCTTTTGGTACATATGGACTATTATAGACTCAGCATTTTCATCATGATAAAACTCTGAATTACATTAATGTTGGGGGAAAAACAATAAAGCGCTTTTGTCAGACCCCTATATGGATACATTTTACAGAAGAACGGGAGCTGTCAAATCAGATGGCGAGTGAAGCTGAAATGCATTCTCTTCCTTCCGCCCCCCTCATTAATCACCTGTTAAGCTAACCCAAGATGGTTTCCATGTCCTAGTCGACTTTGTGTCAACTAGGTCAACAGAGTACAGAATCTCCTATGTTCCACAGGCTCATGCATGTAAGAAGGACAGAACCCTTTGGCTGATGAGTGCACTCAGTGAGTGTGAACATTTAAAGCTTCATCTGTAACCTGCAAAAACAGATAGTTCCTCACTTTTGAAAAAACAGCAAAGAGAATTGTTTGAAGGAGCCTGTCCTGTCAGGTTTAATACTGTTATCTTTTCTGAGCCAGCGCTAGCGTGACTGTCAAAATGTCCTAGTGGTCAACAATATGAAACACTTACCCTGCTGAGAGTTGTTAGTCCATGGTGGAGAATCAGTGGCATCGTCTAACAATTGTGAGTGCCTTCTCTTTTTAGATGATGCCAGGGAAATACTTTAAAAAAAATACATTATACATTATTACTCCACAGAATAATTAAAGTTATAAGATAACACCCAACTACCTGATTTCTAACAGAATTTTCACTTGAGTTCTGATTCTGTTTTATTTTTACTGAATTAAGTGACTTATGCTTTTCAGTCTTAAATACCAGCGTCCTTTTTATTCCATGTGACCAAGGAATTCACCCTTTTTAAAGCAAGTTTTACACACACAGCACACCACAGAGATTGCATTTGTTTTGGGCCAGTTGTACTAAAATCCCAGCCTTATTCTTGAATGGGTTTAGTCAAGCAGGGGCAAACTCTGTTCCCTCCTGCGTGGATAAGGAAAAAGGCCATTTACAGTGGTTCTGCTATATAAGGAGGAGGGGATATGATGAAGAGCCCTTGAGGGTGTTTGCACCTCTTGTGCAGCATCGAGTCTAGTTCTACATGTGGGAAGAGACAAGGCTGGAGGATCTGCCACTATACGGATCCTTGAGACCTTGTATTTGCCACCCAGACAGGTGTAGGGGCAAGGGCTATAAGCCAAAATAGGTTCCAATCCACAACCTGGGAGATGGTTACCCTTTCCCTTTGCCTGCCAAGGTATTTTGATTAGGCACTGAGGGAAAGGGGTTTTCCCTTAATCTTTATTTGTTTTATTATTAAGCACCCAACACATTTTGGTGGCTGAAAACTATATCAAGTATATAATGAGTAGTCGGTTTCATCACACGAGTAAGATGAGCTGGTTTTTCTCATGCCTCATGTCAGTATGTTAACTCATGAAAATAAAATCCCTTAAATGGGTGTTGTAAAATACCAGATATTTCTGCCATCCCAGGTACTCATTAGCTTACAATCTCTCTCTAACCTTGTCACTTTTTCTTGAATTGAATTGCTTTTGGTTTCAATCTGACTTTTAATCTTTAAAATATGGTGCTTAAAGAACAATAGCCGATAAAAAGCAACAGAGGGTCCTGTGGCACCTTTAAGACTAACAGAAGTATTGGGAGCATAAGCTTTCGTGGGTAAGAACCTCACTTCTTCAGATGCAAGACTATACGGATAAGCCGTATAAGGATCCCATAAATGTCTAAACAGAGCCACCATGTGGAGAAACTTGCACCCATCGGTATTTTTCTACACGTGGTTCTTTCCAGTCTGAAACCATATAGCTCTTAAAAGCAGCTGCGCCACCTTCCCTTTTCTGTATCTGCCTTCCTTCCTACATGATAAAATTATACCTTACCCAGAACTAGGAGAGGCCCTTGGCTGAAGGTAGGAATAATTTAAACCCAGACAGCTGGAGGATATAGAAGTATTCCAGGGAGACACGGCATTATCTGTCTTGAGACACCAGTCTTGGGGAACACCGCCGGGATATCCATTGGTGCTCACGTCAGAGAAACTGTCAGGGTATCTACAAGGAAATGTATCGGGTGCCCCCGCAGAAGGGAAGGAAAGTGACGGCCGCAGTCCAGTGGGCCCTAAAGCATCATAATGTAAAGCTGTAAAGAATAACAAATGAAACATTTCAATCATAAAGAGAATAGAAAGAATGCTAATAGTACAGTAAGATTAGAACTCACACAACCCACCCTTCAATTGTGGTGGAGAATATGGCTCTGATCCTGAATCTGGCGGGGACTCTGGTAACTGGCTTTGCCTGGAGATGAAAAGGATATTTTTATTTCACTATAAAAAGAAATGCATAATAACCATAAGCCAGTCTTTAACTATCTCAAACCACATGAGTAATTCATAACATATGGACCTGGTAGCCTTAAAGGCTTGGTCTGCCTATAAAAATTTGTTCTGGCTTATGCTTTGGCCTCCAGAACTTCAGCGCTGTGGAAATTAAGAAACACAAAGTAGGAAGAGTGGAGAGGAGAGGGCATGGGACACAATGGAAGGGGATTGAATTTGTATTTGTCTGATTAAAATAGAAACTAGAGCTAGGTCCCTGAAGCTCACTAGGAAAGAGGGAGTTCAGGGTCGGGTTTCCAGGCAAGATGTGGGCTTTGCTCAGAGCCCCCAGGCAGTCTATTTTGACTCATTTTTCATTCCCACGTAATTTTTCAGTTCAGTTTGGAAGACCTTAACAGAGGGCCAATATTTGTATTTTTCATAGCTAACTCCCAAAATGCTCAGGAATACAGAGGATTGGTAGGTTTCTGTTTTGTTTTTTTTAAATGCACACAGCCCTGCTGAGGCAAAACCACAAAAGCCAGTGCACCCTCATCATTTAAGACCAGCTATTCATACCATGTATTAAACCCCATTCCCACTTTGTTTGACATAGGGGTAGCTGCCCAGAGCAGTCTTGGTGCCTATGGTAGCATTTTAGAAATCTGAATGAATTAAAATACATTATAAATGATGTTTTTGTTAGGCTCATAACCATGCAAGCCAGTCTCTGACATCACACTACATTAAAATGGCCTGTAAAGATAGGGTGACCAGATGTCCTGATTTTATAGAGTGTGGGAGAAAAACGAGTCCTCACTCTGAGTTTGGAGCAACAAGCCAGAGGCTAGGAATAGAGCAAGAGTGAAGCTAACAAAGTCAGGCTGACACTGACTCTAATAACGCGAGACTAAGATCTCTATGTTCAAATTCCCTTTATCCCTTTCTCTACTTCCACAAGGGACAGTCCCGATATTTGGGGCTTTTTCTTATATAGGCACCTATTACCCCCCACCCCCAACCCGATTTTTCACACTTGCTATCTGGCCAGCCTATGTAAAGATAAAAGCTGCATGTGTAACCCACTAGCCAGTGTATTATGTGTCCCCGGTGTGCCCAGTCAATGTGGGGTCTGTTACAGCTCTCAGCTTAAGAGGTTGTCTCTTCATTTCAAGCTGCAGAAGCCTCCCCCGCCCCCCATTCAATTCCTGATGTTGGCTGAAAGGCAGCTCTCACACATACACTCTGGCTGGGACTTTCAAAGGAGCCCAAGACAGGGAATTGCTTATGCAATAACATTATCATTTACCCAGAACTGGAAGAGACCCTCAGTTAAAGGTAGGAATTGTTTAAACCCAAATGGAAATGGAAATTCAATCAGAGTTGGGTGCTTAACTCCCATAGGCTCTTTTGTAAATTTCAGCCTCAATCTCTACTTTGAAACACTGCCTGAGAAATTGATGCTTAGGATTTATAAATACACAGGTTAATAAAAGAAAGCTAATTGCAAAGGGATTTTTTTAAGGGGTGTGGGGGAGGAGCACTATCTGCTTGTACAACACCCGCTGCCCTGCTAGGAGGTTAAATAGAAAGCAATTATTTAAAGGGATGCTGTTAAGTTAAAAATATTAACACAAAAATGCCCTTACCTCTATTGCAAACACTTTTATGATTAAAATAGAGTTTCAGTGATCTAGTTTACATTCTACTATTTATACTGTTTAATTTTTATGTCTTAGTTTGCACACTCTGAAAGACAAGTCAGTTTCACTTTTGTTTGCAGTCCATTTCACTTACATGTTCTGGTGCATTTCAACGTTCTGTTGCTCTTGGTTTTATAAAATGTCACATTTATAAAACCTACATTTTGGGCCAGATTTGACTTGGTGAATGTCCATTAAGAAATGAGTATATGAATAACATTTAAAGTTTTCTTCAGAGTAAGGAGATATTTCTAGAGCTTTTAAAAACTGTTTAATGTTTTAAACATTGTTTTCTAGCTTTTAACAAACTAGAGTTAGGAAACTTATTTGCCTCATAAAATTTGAACTGTAAATCTATAAAAGTCTTCAACTTCCCTTCTATATACTGTATGCATGTTTCCTGGTTTCAAACATTGCCTCAGGCGCCCACCTAATTTCTGTTTTCGATTAAAATATTTCAGATGAAAGTCCAACAACATATTTTAAACACTACTAGAGGAAGGAAAGTAAACAGTCATTGAAAGAGGAAGGAAACTACTGTAGATTCAAGTTGGGAAAATACCATTGTTTTGTGTTTTAATAAAAAATATGTTTGAAATGAATTTGAATCACAAACTTGGTACAGCCATTAAGTATCCACTTGGGAAACAAAAATTCAATGTTTTACTTTTCATTTGCCCCTCACTTTTTGCCTTTACTATGGAAAAAGGTGGGGAAAACCACATATTGCTTCAGCTTTACTGTGCAAAAGGAGAGAAATGCAGATGATGTATCCATGGCACTCAATTTTTAAAAAGCATATAATGGCAACTCAGTGAGATTCTACTCTGTTTGTGCTTGCAACATAGTATGCATTGTTCCTAAAGATCATTTCAAAATGTAAGTCCAAAAACTTATTTGGGACAGTTTTTATAGTCAATGCACCATGCATGATGTCTTTTGTATTAGTGTTGTATCCTTGCTCCTTCTTAATAATATTAATATCTTCTTTTAAAAAAACAGAGAAAAAGTTTTATTAATATACTTTTATTTTTCATGGAATTGCATATAATTTTCTTTTATCTGTATTTTAAATATGCCAGGGCTCTTTATGTGGATTTATATGGATTTTTCTAAAAGATATTATTTTTTGTTTTTTTGTTTTTTATGCTTCAATGCAGATAATTGTAATTTTAGTTACAGAAATTGGACAAGAATAGTTATTGAACTGTTAATCTAATAATTAATAAAATGTTACTACACTTCATTAGTGAAAAATCAGTTAAGCCCCAAAAATACGATACATTTTATTTTAATAAATTTGATATTTTGCACATTATATAACTAAGAGTTGCATGATTATACAGCAGTTATCTACAGGTATATAATATTATATCTACTGTAAAAGATATGTAGTAGTAGACTTTTCCTATTTAACCTGTTAACTGGCAATACAATATGGTCATGAGAAGTGAAGTTTCATTTTAAAGGAGGTTTAATAATTTGTAATCTGGTTCTTTCTATATGCTTAGTGATACTAAAAACTAAGACCAGAAGTGTTCAAGTAAAGCATTCCTTATATTCTTATATTTCTCTGCCTGCGAAGTGAGATAAAGTTTATTCATAATTGATTAATGAAAATGGGTCAGTAATAGCCTACTTAGCCCACTGTAAATCTGTGCAGTGCATGTGTATGTCCAGAATGAGAAATGGCACGAGGTTTTACCCCCCCCCCCCCAACTTTCTTTGACCAGGTGTTGGCAGGTTTCAGGCTGTGAATAATAATCTTTTGTATTAAAGGACAGTCGTCTGGCAGCTTGGATGAATTATCTGTGTTTTAGGGTCGATGGATTTGTGGTCCATAGTAAGTTGCCCTCCGTTATGCTCTATTGAATGGTGTATCATTGTAATTTACAAATTATTTTTTAAAGAGATCAATGAGTCATTACTTAATTATGAAAGGGACATTAGGATGGAAGCAGCAGTTCTTATCCACACAAAAAGTAATACGTTTGACACCTTTAAATTTACCACAATAACTAATGTGAAAGTTATCAATGAGCCTATCCTTCAGTATCATCCACCCTTTTAAACTTACTGTACCTTATAAGAAAATCATGTTTCAATTGCCATCTCCCTCTCTATTTTCAAGACAGGATCAGGGCTCCTGTTTGATCAAGTTACTTTCTGTAGAACACAGATTTGAATGGGATTTGAGGTGCGATTGCTGTGTTCAGATGGTAGCAATGTTGTGATAACAGAACCCAAGAAATGTGCTAACAAGTTCAGTTCTCATTGCTAATACGTACAAGGCTCCAAATTCCAAGTCACTGCCAAGGAATTCTTCCAACATACTTGTATCCACCATAGCATTCTCCAGGGCTCCATGCACATCTTGCCCTTCAATTAAAAACAAAGAAAGATTTGACATTCAGTCCATGGTTCCTCCAGATCCTAATACTCCAGACTCCAGCACATGCAGAATGCTGTAGCCCACTTTCTCATGTGTACAAAAGGCAACCACATCGCCCCTGCCTTCAAACAAAACCCTCCTGCACATGATAGAAGGGCCACGATTGCATGTGCAAATCTAGCCCCAGTATGAAAGGAGGGATGGGAAATGTGGAAAGCAGTGGGCAGCATGGAAGAGGTAGTGGGAGATGACAGAGCAGCTCTAGACATGAGAAGTTTTCTTCACATCACACTTTGAGAACCATTGTTTGCATACATCATTCAGTGAAACGTAAGTGTAAGATAGGTAGATGTAGGTCCATATTTTGCACCTTAAAATGCAGGTATTGAAGACTATTTCATTTCATAGTCATCTGCTTGCTGGAATCAGTTATCAATACAAAGCAACTAGTTTAGAAATCAGGGGTTCTAATATTTTACTCCATTACTAGACTTGGGCTGTCAAACTGTTTTTGAAACACTTTGAAACACATAAAATCCACTTTCCTTTGAATTGGTTTAACTTTAGAAGAACAGAACAAAATATCAGAAATCTGATGCTAGGTGTTGTCTTCCTGATATTTTCCTTACAAAACCAAAGCACTAACATTTAGAATTTTGTAATGAGTGGAAAGGTTCAGTACTTTGTCCTTCGTTGCTTAGTAACTGGAGGCTATAAATGGATTTTATGATTATAAGGTCTATAGCATTAACAAGGACTTTTTCAAAAGTCAGCTGGAACTCCCTAGAAAGATAAACAATCTTACTTTTAAAAATACTTTGTGGCCTTTCTGGGCTCATAATAAATATAGTATAAGTAAGGCTGCATGGACAACACTGTTAGGCATCTGCATGTATAAATGGTTATGCTCTTAAGTTCCATTCTGCTCTACTTTTTTCTCTTCTCAACCTGAGATGACTTCTGCTAGTAACTTTGGACATCATTTAACTGCCAACATCCAAATCTGCATCTGTCAGTTTACACAACTCCCTTCTATGTACCTGCCAGTGCCCAGCTGTAGCATTACTTCCAACTTCTACTATGTTCTGTGATCACAAAGCAATTTATGAAATGTGTATTTAGGAATCACTCACTCGTTACCAAAATGGAGTTACTTCTGTTTGCTACAGAATCCCAGCTTTACTGTCCTCAGCACAACAGGTAATAGGGAAGAGTTTGAATAGTTTGAAGAGGTGTGATTGACATTCCCTCTTTCACCACAGTCAAATTTTAAAAAGCAAAACCTAGTGGGAATCATTAACATTTCAAGTATGGTAAACACACACAAAAAATGGTTACCTACCTTTCACATCCATTCTATTCTAGGGGTGTACACGCCCATGTGCGCAGTCATCAGAGACTTTTGCCTTAGCGGTATCTGTAGGGTCGGCTGTGGTGCCCCCTTGAATGCCGCACTCATGCGTCAGTATAATAGGCACCGCTGACCCTACCTCCTCTCAATTCCTTCTTGCCAGCAACTCTGACAGAGGGGGAGGAGGGCGGGTAATGGAATGGACATGAGCAACACGTCTCGAAGAACAACAGTTACGAAAGATAGGTTTTTCTTTTTTTCTCTTCTTTGAGTGCTTGCTCATGTCGATTCCATTCTAGGTGACTCACAAGCAGTATCTACGGAAATGGGCTCAGAATGTGCAGTTTCGCAGCTTGCAGTACTGCCCTACTGAAGCTAGCATTGTCCCAGGCCTGCTGGGTGAGTGTGTAGTGTGACATAAATATATGGACGGACAACCAGGTGGCCGCCCTACAGATGTCCTGGATAGGCATCTGGGCCAGAAAAGCCGCTGAAGAGCCTACGCTCTGGTCAAGTGGGTGGTGACAATTGCCGGGGGCGGCACCTTCGCTTGATCGTAGCAGCAGCAGCAGCAGATACAGCTGGTGATCCAAGAAGAAATTCTTTGGGTGGATACAGGGTGACCTTTCATCCTGTCAGCCACTGATTGCATAGACATACGGAATGGCTTGGTTCGATCAATGTAGAAGGCTAGTAACCTCCTAAAGTCCAAGGCATGCAGTCTATGCTGCTCCTCTGACTTGTACGGCTTTGGAAAGAAGACTGGTAAGTAAATGTCCTGGCTTGAATGAAACTGAGACCCCACCTTGGGCAGGAAAGCCGGGTGCAGTCTCAGCTGGACCTTGTCCTTGTTGAAGACCTTATAGGGTGGTTCCAAGATGTGCGAGGACGGAAGTTTTTACAAATACGACACTTGTCCTCCTATGGGCTTCCCCCAAACACTTCAGGCAGCTGTCATGGGGGTCACTGATCAGCATCGGCCTGCTGCATGATGCACATGACTTGAAGCCAGGCAAACGGGGCATGCTCTGCTTGGGGACGAAGTGCCAGCCGGGACTCTAAGTACTCTAACTTAACACTACAAAGACTAACTATGTACAGATTAGGTAGAACAAAGGTCTATGAAGAACTGCTAACGCTCTTGCAAACAGCAAGATGAGGTACTCCAACCAACCGTCACGGGCAGTAAGAAGGAACTGAGAGGGCATAGGGTTGGCACCTAATATACCGACGCATGAGCGTGGCACTCCAGGGGGCGCCACAGCTGGCCCTAAGGATACCGCTAAGGCAAAAGTCTCCAACAACTGTGCACGTGGGCGCGCACACACCTAGAATGGAATCAACATGAGCAAACACTCAAAGAACAAAAAAAAAAACAACCTTTTACGACCACTTCATTGTACAGGTTAAACATGAACATTTAAAAAGGACAGACAAGGTCTTTAAGGTGCCTGTTCCCAGACTTACTGTGCCCTCAATGTATTTTCTCAGAGAGTGAACTTGATATCTCCTTTTTCTAATATGTCCCAAATAAGACTTTCCTGTTTAGAGGAAAGATTTGCCTCAGTCATCCTTTTGTTTTTTCATTTTCCAATCTCTCATCCAAGTAGAAATTGCTCTTTATTTCAACCTGTGAACACTGAAATATTTTCTCTTTAAACTTGTGCCTAGCAAAAATTGTGTTAAAATGTTTGCCACTCCACCCATGTAGCAATCGTGAAATAGCGCTGATCCGAAGAGACCTAAAAATGGTGCGCGCGCGCACACACACACACACACACACACACACACACACTTCATAGGTGTTTGGAATAATATCTGCTTACATTAATGACAAAAAAGTTTGTATTTGATGGAATACATGTGTTCACACCCTACATGCCATTGTAATAGTCTTTGTACAAAGTATGCCTTGTAAAGTATCATTGGAAACCTCATAATTTGCTGGTCCTGATAAAATGTGTGTAGCAACATTGTATGTGAAATTATAAGATCCCCCGGATGATGTTATTAACACATGTTCCAAACCCCACAGCCCTGCCTAGGCAGAAGTCAGACCCATTCTGGCAGATGAAGACCAGGCTTCCGTTATGCGTGCCTTCTGCACTTCTCGGCTGGACGACAGCAATGTGAAATGCTTGGGCATGAAACCTTCAGCACTTAGGAAACTCCAACTAGTCAAAATGCTGCAGCACTCTCTTGAGCAACACAGGCCGCTGTGAACACATCAGACATGTCCTCTGCTCTCTCTATTGGCTTCCTATAGAATTTCAAATCCAGTTTATGGTTTCGGTCCTTAACTTCAAAGTGCTCCATGGTCTGGGCTTGAAAACATCACCTAAAGCTCCTGGACAAAGATTGTGGTCAATTCAGCAGTTCCTCTGGCACAATGGAACTCTCAACAATAAGAGTAAAGCTGTCTGAGGGAAGACAGGACCTTCTCTGGAGGTGGTCTGAGCCTGTGCAATGAACTGCCCTAGGAACTAAGGACCATCACAAACTTCACCATTTTCCTGGCCAAGTGACAGGTGTATTTCTTTGACCTTGCCTTCTCTAACAAACACATAGCAACAGATACGTTTAACTACCAAAACAAGACACTCCACTCCATACATTTCTCTCTTTGGGGAGAGCAAAAGAGGACAAACAACACGTGATAGATGTGTAGTCTCTTTACACTAGTAAAATTATCTCAAATACTATGGTAATGGGTGCAGTATAGATACCTACAAAGAATAGAATAGTAGTTGACATCATATGTAGTGAATGTGACAACTACCCTAAATTGAAGCAAAATCCAACTAACATACTTGCTCCTTTTTGTGCTTTACCTGTGGCTTTAAAAGTAGCCACTGGCCTCTGAACACCAACTCTTGTCATATGACAAGGTTATTAAGCTGTTTGTAACCCTGACTCATAATTCGTGACTGTGGCCAGAAAATGAAATTCAGCCTTTTACCAGCACTGCTCGGTATGACACCTGTATTACAATGGTATGCTATTAACTCACTCTACTTAGAAGAACAAATATTGTATAGGAAACATCTTTCCAAACTTTGTCTTGTTACTTGACATTAATTGTAAGACAAAGCTTTCATCTAGTTCCCAGAACACATGCTGTACATCCAGTATACTTAAAGGGTTAAAACCCTTAGTGATTATAGTTAGAGAAGTGGGGCCCGCTAAAAATGCTGCTGCAATTCTCCCAGGGTGAGATTCCGTTGCTGCGTTATCATTGCCACAGAAGTCACCAGTGTATGCTTCATAGTTCTTCTAAATCCTTGCTTTGGAAGTGACCTTTCTGGGGTGCTCTGCAGGTACTTCCAGCATGCTTAGACATAGTTTTCAAGAGATCTCCCAGATTAAATTCCCGATTTTCATAAAGTATCTAACAGTTACTTAGTACAATGCAAGGTTTGTTAGAAACCCACCCGTCTGTTTAATGCAAAATTAAATCTTTCTGAAAGCAAAGAGAAGAAACAGTTTAACTTTCATTTTCAGTATATTTTTTCTCAGATTCACATTAATAGTATGAACTCCTTAGCTTATAAAAGGAACACAGGGTAACGGAAGATCTATAGTTATTAACTAAAGTTAATGTATTGGATGAGGCTTTTTTATATTACACTAAGGTCCAGTTTCACATCAAGAGTATTTACATCTGAGTTATGGCAGTGAGAACAAATATCCCAGCCAATTCAAATTAAAATTTTTTGACAAAGTGAAAAATCAGGGAAGAAAAAAAAAAAAAAAAAAGGAAGTAGCATGTTTTTTGTCTATCATCTAAATTTGAACAACCATTTTGAACAGGTTGCATTCAGTGTTAGGAGGCTTGAGAAATTAGGTTTATTTGATTACAGAAATCAAAGAATGGAAATATTCATAGATTCCAAGGCCAGAAGGGATAATTTATGTCGTCTGACCTCCTGCATAACACAGGCCATAAAACTTCCCCCACATAATTCCTAGAGTGTATCTTTCAGTGTATTCAATCTTGATTTAGAAATTGCGAGTGATGGAGTCTTTACCTTACCCTTGGTAAATTGTTCCAATGGTTAATTACCCTGACTGTTAAAAATTTACCTTATTTCCAGTCTGAAATTTGTCTAGCTTCAACTTCCAGCCATTGGATAATGTTATATCTTTCTCTGCTAGACTGAAGAGTCCATTACCAAATATTTGTTCCCCATGTAAGTACTCTTGGTTAAGCTATATAGATGGAGCTCTTTGAGCCCATCACTGTAAGACATGTTTTCTAATCCTTTAATTATTGGCTCTTTTCTGACCTCTCCCCACTTAACATCCTTTTTGAATTGTGGGCACCAGAACTGGACATACACCAGCAGTCACACCACTGCCCAACACAGAGGCAAAATGAGCTCTCTACTCCCACTCAAAATTCCCATTTAGGCATCCCAGGATCACATTAGCCCTTTTGGCCACAATATTGCACTGGGAGCACATGTTCAGCTGATTAACTACCATGACCCCCAAATCTTTTTCAGGGTCACCGCATCCCAGGATAGAACCCCCCATCCTGTAAGTATTGCCTGCGTTCTTTGTTCCTAGAGGTATACATTTACATTTGGCCGTATTAAAACGCATATTAACTGTGATGGAGAAGAGGAAAGGTGGAGACTGTAGTGAGGTTTGGCTGATGATGAAATCAGTGTGACATCCGGCAAGAAGTTTTTACTGAAAGAAAATTAGACAAAGTTGAAAGTCAGATTACAGCCTCCCAAAAAAGTCCAAGGGAGAGGACTAAAGACACCACGAAAATGATGTTCAGTCAGCTTCAATAGAATAACGTCATGCTGAGCAGGGTTTGGCTCCCACTCTGTGGTGGGGAGAAATGGTTCTCAAGCTCCATGGACATTGCCATATCCTGAGGATTTTCTTTAAAGAGCTCTGGACATTTACTAGGAGATCCAGCCATTCCCTGGTACTTTCCTCCCTGTCATTCATCACTGGGAACTCCTGGGGATCATGGTTTCCTTTATTTCTATCTCTGCTGTATAAAGGAGAGCATAAAGGAATCCTTCCAGTGCTCTTATGTCATTAGTCCTCATTTACTCTTGCATCCTGTTACATGGAACTTTGATGTAAATATCAGAATATTGTTTCCACATATTTTCTTCCCCAAACTAAAAATTCAAATTAAAAATATTAATACTATGTCTTATTACGATGCACATGCCATCTAAAATAGTTTCTCTTTCAGAAATTGTTGAGCTACTTTAGAAACTGTACTCTTACCTTCAAAGAACTGCTGCAGGGCCTCATTTTCTCCCACCACATCCATGACAAGAAGGTAGAATCTATTTTTTTCTTCACAAGTTTAGGGACATCAGACTGTCAAACAGTTGCACTGTCCTCTCTTTTCCAGCTGATGTATTTTTGAACTGTTCATAATCATGTCATTCTGCTGCTAAAGAACATGTCCTGAGTGGATTGATTGTCTTTGCCCCAGGGAAGTTGATTCTTTCAAAACTAATGCTAAGCAATGGACTCAAAGCTTCTACCGCACGCAGGGAAGAACTTGACAAGACTTTAGGAGGAAAATTGTAGAAGGCATATTTTCCTTACTTCATGTGGAAAACTATGTAAAACTAATCTAATTTCTTCCTTGTTTCAAGGACCTTTGCCCCCAGTAATGCCCTTAGCTACACATGCGCAAGCAAGAAGGCAATAAAAATTACTTATCTTGTATTCGTCCTTCCACACTGGTGTATTTATGTGTAAATGAGTAAGTACTATAGATGAAAATTGATATGATCAAATGTAACAGGAAAACACCACTGATTACCGTAATTGTGCATTATCTGAATTTTTATTATGGCTCCCTGCATTATATACGAGTTTCATAAATATGAATTTAACCTTACAATATGCCTGTGGAAGTAGTATCCCCATTTTACAATCATGAAACTAAAGCACAGAAATTAAGCAACATGCCCAAGGTCACACGAAGTCTGCATCAGAGCTGGGAACTGACCCAAGATCTCCTGAATATAGGGCACTACCACCAGTCCACCTTTCCTCATTTATATGATGTACATAGAAAAACACTGTATGCACTCCAAGAAGTTTGCTCCCTCTCACCCCAAAGACTAAACTGGAAATCGACCATATCTATGTATGGTGGGTAACTCCAAGAGGCACGTGGCTTGGAATATCAAGGTTTGAATGCAAACTCAAGAAACCTGTATGAAGGCCTGATACAGAGAAGTTAAGATATAATTGCTGTTATGTATCCCTTTAAATCCAGTCACAGAGCTGCATAGTTTCTCCTAAGAAGCTGGTCTCTTAACCATAAAGTTTACACTACACTATGGGCTTGTCTACACTACAAAATTAGGTCGGATTTATAGAAGCCGGTTTTATAGAAACCGGTTTTATGCAGCCGACTGTGTGTGTCCCCACATAAAATGCTCTAAGTGCATGAAGTCGGCGGACCGCGTCCACAGTACCGAGGCTAGCGTCGACTTCCGGCGCATTGCACTATGGGTGCCTATGGGTACCTATCCCACAGTTCCCGGAGTCTCCGGCGCCCATTGGAATTATGGGTTGAGATCGCAATGCCCGAATGATGCAAAGCAGTGCCGCGGGGGGTTCTGGGTACATTGCGTCACGCCCCTCCCCCGCCGTCACAGCAACGGCAGACAATAGATTCGCGCCTTTTTACCTGGGTTACCTGTGCAGACAACATACCACGCCAAGCATGGAGCCCGCTCAGCTCAGCTCACCGTCACCATATGTCTTCCGGGTGCCGGCAAACATGGGACTGCATTGCTAAACAGCAGCAGCAGCTTACTGCCTTTTGGCGGTAGATGGTGCAGCATGAGTAGTAGCCTTCATCGGCGCTCGGGATGCTGGTAGCTGTGGGGCTGGCAGCCGTAGGGCTGCATTGCACCAGCCCCTTGCCTTTTGGCAGTAGATGGTTTATTACGACTGGTAACCGTCCTGTATTGTCTGCTGAGCATCCAGAAGAGGCCGAGGGCGATCTGGGTGCTCAGCAGATCTGCAAGAAGAGCTTTCCTCAGGTCTGAAAGCAAGTAAATTTACAGGTTGCCTGAAATGCTCATAGATGTCCTCGTTGGACAATGATGGTTACCAGTCGTAGTATACTATTTGCTGCCAAGTATTGTCTGCTAAGCACCCAGAAAAGGCCGAGGGCGATCTGGGTGCTGGCAGACATGTGGCTGGCACACGTGGGGCTACATTACTACACAGCAGCAACCCCTCGCCTTTAACCGTCCTCGTTGGACAATGATGGTTACCAGTCGTAGTATACTATTTGCTGCCAAGTATTGGCTGCCAAGCACCCAGAAAATGCCGAGGGCTATCAGTCATGCTGCACTGTCGTCTTAAGATGTAAAAAATAGATTTGTTCTGTATTCATTTCCTTCCCCCCTCCCTCCGTCAAATCAACGGCCCGCTAAACCCAGGCTTAGGAGTTCAATCTCTGGGGGGGGGCATTCTGTGTGACAATTGTTTGTATTTCTCCCTGATGCACAGCCACCTTTCTTGATTTTAATCCCCTGTACCTGTACGCTATGTCGTCAGTCGCCCGCCCCTCCCTCCCTCCCTCCCTTCTTCCCCTGGTCTTTAGATACCAGTTTCGCGCCTTTTTTCAGACCAGACGCCATAGCTATCACTGGGAGCATGGATCCCGCTCAGATCACCGCGGCAATTATGAGCACTATGAACACCACGCGCATTGTCCTGGAGTATATGCAGAGCCTGGACATGCCAAAGCAAAACCAGGAGGACCAGGTGAGGAGGAGGCGATTGCAGCAAGGCGACGATAGTGATGAGGAAATTGACATGGACCTCTCACAAGGCACAGGCCCCAGCAATGTGGAAATCATGGTGTTACTGGGGCAGGTTCATGCCATGGAACGCCGATTCTGGGCCCGGGAAACAAGCACAGACTGGTGGGACCGCATCGTGTTGCAGGTCTGGGACGATTCCCAGTGGCTGCGAAACTTTCGCATGCGTAAGGGCACTTTCATGGAACTTTGTGACTTGCTTTCCCCTGCCCTGAAGCGCCAGAATACCAGGATGAGAGCAGCCCTCACAGTTGAGAAGCGAGTGGCGATAGCCCTGTGGAAGCTTGCAACGCCAGACAGCTACCGGTCAGTCGGGAATCAATTTGGAGTGGGCAAATCTACTGTGGGGGCTGCTGTGATCCAAGTTGCCAGGGCAATGAGAGACCTGGTGATATCAAGGGTAGTGACTCTGGGAAACGTGCAGGACATAGTGGATGGCTTTGCTACAATGGGATTCCCAAACTGTGGTGGGGCGATAGACGGAACCCATATCCCTATCTTGGCACCGGCGCACCAAGCCACCGACTACATAAACCGCAAGGGGTACTTTTCAATGCTGCTGCAAGCCCTGGTGGATCACAAGGGACGTTTCACCGACATCAACGTGGGCTGGCCGGGAAGGGTACATGATGCTCGCGTCTTCAGGCACTCTCTTCTGTTTCGAAAGCTGGAGGAAGGGACTTTCTTCCCGGACCAGAAAATAACCATTGGGGATGTTGAAATGCCTATCGTGATCCTTGGGGACCCAGCCTACCCCTTAATGCCATGGCTCATGAAGCCATACACAGGCAGCCTGGACAGGAGTCAGGACCTGTTCAACTACAGGCTGAGCAAGTGCCGAATGGTGGTGGAATGTGCATTTGGGCGTTTAAAAGCGCGCTGGCGCAGCTTACTGACTCGCTGTGACCTCAGCGAAAAGAATATCCCCATTGTTATTGCTGCTTGCTGTGCGCTCCACAATATCTGTGAGAGTAAGGGGGAGACATTTATGGCAGGGTGGGAGGTAGAGGCAAATCGCCTGGCCGCTGATTACGCGCAGCCAGACACCAGGTCGGTTAGAGCAGCACAGCAGGGCGCGGTGCGCATCAGAGAGGCTTTGAAAACTAGTTTTGTGACTGGCCAGGATACGGTGTGAAACTTATGTTTGTTTCTCCTTGATGAAATCGCAGCCCCCCCACGCACCCGGTTAACTCTACTACCCTGTAAACCAAGCACCCCAACCTCCCCTACCCTCCCCTCTTCAAGCACCACTTGCAGAGGCAATAAAGTCATTGTTACTTCACATTCATGCATTCTTTATTAATTGAGCACACAACTAGGGGGATAATTGCAAAGGTAGCCCGGGATGGGTGGGGGAGGAGGGAAGGAAAAGGACACACTGCACTTTAAATCTTTAAAACTTATTGCTGTGGAAATCATCTAGGGTGGAGTGATTGGGTGGCCGGAGGCCCCCCCACCGTGTTCTTGGGCGTCTGGGTGAGGAGGCAATGGGACTTGGGGAGGAGGGCTGGTGGTTACAGAGGGGCTGTAGCGGCGGTCTCTGCTCCTGCTGTTGGTTACAGAGGGGCTGTAGCGGCGGTCTCTGCTCCTGCTGACAGAGGGGCTGTAGCGGCGGTCTCTGCTCCTGCTGTTGGTTGCAGAGGGGCTGTAGCGGCGGTCTCTGCTCCTGCTGCCTTTCCTGCAGCTCAACCATACGCAGGAGCATATCACTTTGATGCTCCAGCAGCCGGAGCATCGACTCTTGCTTTCTGAGTACAAGCTCACGCCACTTCTCCTCTTCAGCCCACGTTTCAGCCCGCCACCTCTCCTCTCGCTCATATTGGGCTTTTTTAAAATCAGTCATTGACTGCCTCCACGCATTCTGCTGTGCTCTGTCAGCGTGGGAGGCAGTCTGTAGTTCAGTGAACATTTCGTCACGTGTCCTTCGCTTCCTTCTTCGAATATTCACTAGCCTCTGTGAAGGTGAGCACAGTAGCAAAGTAGCAAAGTGAGCACAGTAGCAAAGTGAGCACAGTAGCAAAGCTCCATTTGCAGCTGGTGGAGGAGAAGGGAGAGTTGTTTAAAAAAAGATACATTTTTGAGAACAATGGGTACACTCTTTCACGTTAGATTTTGCTGTTCACATCACACAGCACATGTGCTTTCGTTACAAGGTCGCATTTTTCCTCTTATATTGAGGGACTGCCGGTTTGGTGTGAGAGATCACTCACGCAGTGCCAGGCCACAGATTTCAGCTTGCAGGCAGCCATGGTAAGACACAGTCTTTGGGCTTTTTTAACCTTGTTAACAAGTGGGGATGGTTTAAAACAGTACTGCTCTCATTAACCATATCAAGCACCCGTTGGGTTGGCCATTTAAAATGGGTTTGCAATGTAAAAGGAGGGGCTGAGGTTTAAGGTTTAACATGCAGCACAAACCCAACTAACTCCCCTCCCCCACACACCCAATTCTCTGGGTTGGTCACTTCACCCCTCCCCCCCACCGCGTGGTTAACAGCGGGGAATATTTCTGTTCAGCAGAGCAGGAAGGGGCACCTCTGAATGTCCCCTTAATAAAATCGCCCCATTTCAACCAGGTGACCGTGAATGATATCACTCTCCTGAGGATAACGAAGAGCGATAAGGAATGGATGTTGTCTGCATGCCAGCAAACACCGGGACCATACGCTGCCATGCTTTGTTATGCAATGATTCCAGACTACGTGCTACTGGCCTGGCGTGGTAAAGTGTCCTACCATGGCGGACGGGATAAGGCAGCCCTCCCCAGAAACCTTTTGCAAAGGCTTTGGGAGTACATGAAGGAGAGCTTTCTGGAGATGTCCCTGGAGGATTTCCGCTCCATCCCCATACACGTTAACAGACTTTTCCAGTAGCTGTACTGGCCGCGATTGCCAGGGCAAATTAATCATTAATCATTAAACACGCTTGTTTTTAAACCATGTGTAATATTTACAAAGGTACACTCACCAGAGGTCCCCTGTGTGCCCACAGGGTCTTGGGTGAGTTCGGGGGTTACTGGTTCCAGGTCCAGGGTGACAAACATATCCTGGCTGTTGGGGAAACTGGTTTCTCCGCTTCCTTGCTGCTGTGAGCTATCTATGATGTTCTCTCCATCCTCATCTTCCTCGTCCGCCAAACCCGCTTCCCTGTCTCCAGCGAGGGACTGATAGCACACGCTTGGGCTACTGGTGGCTGCACCCCCTAGAATGGCATGCAGCTCCTCGTAGTAGCGGCATGTTTGCGGCTCAGCCCCGGACCTTCCGTTTGCGTCTCTGGCTTTGTGGTAGGCTTGCCTTAGCTCCTTAATTTTCACGCGGCACTGCTGTGCGTCCCTGTTATGGCCTCTGTCCTTCATGGCCTTGGAGATCTTTTCTAATGTTTTGCCATTTCTTTTACTGTTTCGGAGTTCGGCCAGCACTGCTTCATCTCCCCAGATGGCGATCAGATCCCGTACCTCCCGTTCGGTCCAGGCTGGAGCTCTTTTGCGATCCTGAGACTGGGACTGGGACTCCATCACGGTTACCTGTGCTGATGAGCTCTGCATGGTCACCTGTGCTCTCCACGCTGAGCAAACAGGAAATGAAATTCAAAAGTTCGCGGGGCTTTTCCTGTCTACCTGGCCAGTGCATCTGAGATGAGAGTGCTGTCCAGAGTGGTCACAATGAAGCACTGTGGGATAGCTCCCGGAGGCCACTAATGTCGAATTCCGTCCTCACTACCCAATTCCGACCCCCATAAGGCCGATTTTATCGCTAATCCCCTCGTCGAGGTGGTGTAAAGAAACCGGTTTAAAGGGCCCTTTAAGTCGAAAGAAAGGGCTTCGTCGTGTAAACGTGTCCAGGCTAAATTCGAATTAACGCGGCTAAAGTCGACCTAAACTCGTAGTGTAGACCAGGCCTATAAC
Organism: Emys orbicularis; assembly: GCF_028017835.1. Lineage (NCBI taxonomy): Eukaryota > Metazoa > Chordata > Testudines > Emydidae > Emys > Emys orbicularis. The sequence goes on along the minus strand of NC_088683.1, from coordinate 69,526,122 downwards.
AGCTGCATAGAGAGGAAATAGGATTTAAGGAGCGGGGGAAAGAAAGAAGACAAGAGAATAGCAGATCAGTGTTAAAGGGTGGTAATTTATTGAGACCAGACTAATAGCCAGGGTCACTGCCTCATGGAAGCCAGAACCCATTGGGTATACCTTTGTAGACCTTGGCTAAAAAAAAAAAAAAAAAAAAAAAAAAAAGTGTGTATGATAAACTTTCAGAGATTAAAAAAAAAATTCCTTTTGTGCCTACACAGTACCAGATACCAAAACAGCTTTTCTGCTGGGATGAGCATTATTTGTAATCAGTTTGTAAATTGTAGATTTTTAGGTATCAGGTATCATTCAGTTACAGAATAAAAGTAATTCTGAAAATGGTTTGATTTCAACAGAAAAGTTTCATCTTTCAAATACTCAAAATAAGAAATAATGATAAGTTAAGATCTTTAGCAAGCATTTCTGTGTATAGCACAGAAAGATAACCACGAACTGGTAACTACTGAAAAATAGCAACAATTAAACAGAACTTTAGGCTATTATTGCCTTAACAGAATATTAATAACCTTTTGACATTGAATGTTAAAATTCATCCAGCTTTCTACAGTGGAAACCACTGAACCAGTGGTAGGATATAAAAAAATCCTTTTGCCAATGGCTTCAATGAATATGTTGCTGGCAATGGAGAGTGATTGGGGAAAAATGGTATTTTACTATTAGAATGACTACATCAGCCCCCCCGCTTCCTGAAATACTGTGTTATGCACATTTATTCCATTAAATCTTGCAACTCATTCGATTTACTTTTGTGCAAAAATTAGGTATCTTTTGCAAGTAAATATTTAGTGGTTAAATCACTTGGAAACTATGTATGTTTGGAATCTTTCATAATAATAAATGAAACATCTGTTTACTACTCCAGTGCTTATTATAATTAGAGCAACAATATAAGCTTTTTTGTCTCTACATTTTAATTTGATAATCAATTTACCCACCAATAATCTTATGATATTTGTAAATGAAGAGCTGCTGTCAGGATCAAAAACAAGCTACTGTTTTTCCCAAAGTGCTTATGTGTGGTAAGTCTGCCATACAGCGCTGGCCATGTTCCATGCATCCTGATCAGCTGTCTGCTGCTGGCAAAAGCAGGCAAAGTGGCACTTGAGCAAAGAAGCATTTTTCTTAAGGCGCCATGATCATCTTTCTTCAGTTTCCCTTTGCAAGCAGTTCTACATGTGAGGAGATTAACAAAGAAATTTGCTAATCTTAATTTTCCATCTAAGGAGTGCAGAAATGATTTACATGTGCAATGCCAGTTGACGGAAACTGATGTGTAAAGAATTACTGATTGGATGGTCTTAATATAGGGGGAAAAAGAAGTAAGGAAAAAGAAAACAGATAAATGCAGAGAGAATGAAGGACAGGGTGGGAAGAAAGGCTGCATAACCAGAAGGTGGCTATGAGTAGGACAAAAATTAGAAATCTAACACTGATAACCATAGCATTGTCTCTTTGAGCAGAATTGGTACACCAAAGTTTAGAGGTGAGTTACCTGAACATATCCCCCATTAGAATACTACACAGTACAATTGTTTTTCCATCTCAACTAGTCTTAAGAACACATATGAGCTCCCAGTGCAGTGCTGTGGCAAAGAGGGGTAATGTGATCCTTGGATGTATAAAAAGGGAAATAGTGAGTAGAAGGGAGTTGATTTTACCTTTGTCTATAGCATTGGGGAGACTGATCATAGAATACTGCATACAGTTCTGGTGTCCATGTTTTTAAAAGGAGGTTAAAAAAAATGAGGAGGATGCAGAAGAGAACCACAAAAATGATTTGAGGACTGGAATAAATGCCTTCTGTGGGAGACTTAAAGATGTCAATCTGTTTAGCTTATCAAAAAGTATATTGAGAGGTGACTTGATTACAGTGGCTAAGTACCTTCTCAAGGAATAAATACTGGGTAGTAAAGGTCTCTTTAGTGTAGGAGAGAAAGCATCATCTCTCTTATGTCTTCATATCAAGACTGGATGCCTTTCTGGAAGATTTGCTTTAGCAAAAATACAAGTTAGGATTTAATCAACAAGTTACTTGGCTCAATAAAAGGGGTAACTGGGTGAAATCTAAGGGCCTGTTATTCCCAGGTCAGACCAGATGATCTAATGGTCCTTTCTGGACTTAAACTCTACAAATGAGAAATGTAGGGAGAGGGCAACATTTAAAAAAATATTTCAGAGAACCCCAAATCCTCTTAGATATTTCCTTCTATACTGATGATCAAGTGCCCAGATACTGCAGTGATGGGAATGATAGAAGTGTTTAAGAGAGACATTTACTCCCACCTATTCAAAAAATTCTGAGATGTACTTCAAACCAACTCTTTTCTAAAGGTCAGTACCATACAGATTACAGAGTTTAGAGTGACTACGGTGGGGGTGGGGGGTGATGGTTCACATGGCATTCTGCATTATGAACTATATAGAACAGAAAATAAAAACACATCTTCAATCTAACATTTATTTAATCAGAGGTTTTGTTTTCAATTGTAAATTACAATAACTAGTACTTGCCACATTTTGTTCAACTGAAGTATATCTAAGCATACACAGCATAGGAAAGTTTAAAACAATCACAGTACTTAGTGCAATTTGCAGAAAGGAGAAAAGATCTTGGACCCACTTGTTGGAAATAAATATCAAGTGACAAAAAATTTCAGCCATTTTAGAGTTTATCCATATCAAAGTTCATGCATGCGTCAGAGTGTAAAGAATTAGAGCTCTTCCTTGTAATATCCAAGTTTTGCCAATGACATCTCTTTTCTCAGCTGCATAACTTCCCAAAACATCTGATCCGCTGTACAAAATAGAAAAAGCGTAGAAAAGTTACTGAAACAAAATCTCCATCCTCATTCATTCATAGTTTTTAACTGCGATATGTAGGCTACCTCATTCAAACAATTATTTCACCTTTAGAAAAAATGTACAAAGTGGTATGATTTCAAAGCTAATTTCACCAATTTCAAAATCCCATCCTTTTATTTTGTGCAAAGGAACATGCAATGTTTTTCATGATTTTTTTTTTTAAACATCCCTTCAACAGACAGAAGTCATCCCAGTCAGGAGTGGGCTTTCTATTCACTTTATAACTGCAGATCTGAGAGACCTGACAGCCTGAAAACAAGGCATTTTTAGAGCTCTTTTAAGTGACCTTTGGAATTCTAAGATGTAAAAAATGCAAGAATTTAAAATATTTAGTCCAGAGGCCTTGCCATTATGTGCAATACTAATGCATTAAGGAAACCTTGAATCCCCACATAAAGGGCTTAAACTATTAACCCCTCTGCATCCTTGATTGCTGGTGTGCCTGTTGCCAGAAATGGTTTTCCTTCTGGGGAATCCTTATGAACAGTTTTAAAACAAAGTCTCATAGCAACCTTGCTGACATCTCTGTACCTAACCAGACCATAAAAACATGGAAGTTTGGCAGTCATACATGTATTTGTTAGTCACTTTACTGAATATTGTTTGCAATGTTGTTGTAGCGGTGTTGGTCCCAGGATATGAGACACATATGGGTGGAAGAGAGAGACTCAAGCTTTCCAGCTACACAGAGCTGAAGAAGAGCTCTGTGTAGCTCAAAAGCTTGTCTCCCTCTTCCACAAACAGAAGTTGGTTCAATAAAAGATATCATCCTACCCACCTTATCTCTCTCACTTTACTGGATGTTAAAGTTGAAGTTTTCCATATGAAAATATCTTCACACTAAAAATGGTCTTTAAAATCAGAAATTTCCATTAAAATTGTGGGGGGTTGCCGCCCCCCCCCCCTTTTTAAAAACAAATTGTGGAACAAAAACTGAGCTGCTTTTTTCAGTTTAATCATTCTCCATCTCTCCTATTTCTTCCGAAAGAGGGGATCTTTTTTAGTGGCAAAATGGAAAAAAAAGGAAGGTGGAGAAAGAGAAGGGAAGAAGGAAAACCAAAGTTTTTGGATAATGAAAAAGTGTTCCTTTTCAAAATGTGGGAATGAAAACTGAACTGTAACTTCCTCTCCCCTCCCACACACACTTTTTCAACCAGTTCTATTGGATGTAAACAGTAATCTAGTAACATCAAAAATGTATGATTTTATGTATGAAAAATGTTAGCAAATGAGAGTCTTTGTTCTGTGTTTGTATAGCCCCTAGCACAAGACGGTACAGTAAATGACTAGGGCTCCTACATGCTACTGTAATACAAATCATAATCATAATGAATTATGTGATTAAACAAATAAGACGACAACAACAGACACCACTGTTACATCAGCATTTTCCTTAGGATCATAGTTCTGACTATCAGAGGGGTAGCCGTGTTAGTCTGAATCTGTAAAAAGCAACAGAGGGTCCTGTGGCACCTTTAAGACTAACAGAAGTATTGGGAGCATAAGCTTTCGTGGGTAAGAACCTCACTTCTTACTTGCATCTGAAGAAGTGAGGTTCTTACCCACGAAAGCTTAGTTCTGACTAAGTAAATATAAAGGTATTGCTCAAATTAAGACTAAAAACTAAGTAAAATGTTTTCCCTATCATCTTTCAGAAATTCTTGAAGAAATCTAAGATATAGCTCTATCTAAAATAAAAGAAGATAGCACCAGTTCAAAGAAGCATATAATACAGTATGTGGATGACCACCATAAAAGCCTATATTCCCCTAACTCATGGTATAAATTATCTGAGAAAATATTTGCATAAAGCAACAGGTCCAATTTATATAAAAAAATATTTTTTCCTAAACGTGTAATGTAGCTGAAACATCAAGCCAAAATACTGAGTTCAGAGAATTGTTGTTAAATATTAACAATTCAGGTAAATAGGAAAATGTTTCCAATGTTATCTATTATAATCTTTCCCCTTCAAATAGTTTTCAGTCTTTTAATCTTCACAGTATTGTGGCAAGCATTATATCACAAACTGGGCTAAATATAAGCTTTTTTGGGCAGAACAATATCCTCCTCTTAAATTCAATTGCTTTAAAATTAAGGCCAATTATTTTCCAAGTATACTTCCTGCAATTTCCTTAAATTATTATTAGCAGAAACCTGTGACATATGCATTACATGTATTTGCATTGAACCTGTTCAATACTTAGGCTATGTCTACACTACCACTTACATCGGTGTAACTTATGTCCCAAGGGGTGTGAATAAGTCACCCCCAAGTGACATAAGTTACACTGCGCTAAGGACATGTGTAGAAAGTACTATGTAGCTCTTCTACTGCCAGCATAACTACTGCCACTGATTGAGGGTGGATTAATTAAGTCAACGGGTAAGCTCTCGCCCACTGGCTTAGAATGGCTACACTAGAGAGCTTACAGCAACACTGCTGTAAGCTCTCTAGTGTAGCCATAGCCTCAGAAGTAGGTTGTCTTCATGTAAATTTACTAGGGCTGTTGATTAATCGCCGTTAACTCATGCGATTAACTCAAATGTATCACGATTTAAAAAATTAATCATGATTTATTGCAGTTTTAATCGCACTGTTAAACAATAGAATGCCAATTGAAATTTATTACATTTTTTGGATGTTTTTCTAGATTTTCATATATATTATATTCTGTGTTGTCATTGAAATCAAAGTGCATATTTTTTATTACAAATATTTGCACTGTAAAAATTATAAACAAAAGAAATAGTATTTTTCAATTCACCTCATACAAGTACTGTAGTGCAATCACTTTGTTGTGAAAGTGCAGCTTACAAATGTAGATTTTTTTTTTTTACATACCTGCACTCAAAAACAAAACAATGTAAAACTTCAGAGCCTACAAGTCCACTCAGTCTTACTTCCTGTTCAGCCAATCGTTAAGACAAACAAGTTTGTTTACATTTACAGGAGATAATGCTGCCCTCTTCTTATTTACAATGTTGCCAGAAAGTGAGAACAGGCATTTGCATGGCACTTTTGTAGCGGGCATTGCAAGGTATTTACATGCCAGATATGCTAAACATTCGTATGTCCCTTCATGCTTCGGCCACCATTCCAGAGAATATGCTTCCATGCTGATGACACTCGTTAAAAAAATAATGCATTAATTAAATTTGTGACTGAACTCCTTGGGGGAGAATTGTATGTCCCCTGCTCTGTTTTACCCACATTCTGCCATATATTTCACGTTATAGCAGTCTCGGATGATGACCCAGCACATGATGTTCATTTTAAGAACACTTTCACCGCAGATTTCACAAAACGCAAAGAAGGTAACAATGTGAGATTTCTAAAGATAACTACAGCACTCAACCCAAGGTTTAAGAAAATAAAATCCCTTCCAAAATCTGAGGGATGAGGTGTGGAGCATGCTCTCAGAAGTCTTAAAAGAGCAACATTCCGATGTGGAAACTACAGAACCTGAACCACCAAAAAAGAAAATCAACCTTCTGCTGGTGGCATCTGACTCAGATAATGAAAATGAGCATGTGTTGGTCCGCACTGCTTTGGATTGTTATTGAGCAGAAGCCATCATCAGCATGGACACATGCCCCCAAGAATGGTGGTTGAAGAATGAAGGCACATATGAATCTTTAGCGCATCTGGCACGTAAATATCTTGCGACGCCGGCTACAACGGTGCCACGAGAACACCTGTTCTCACTTTCAAGTGACATGGTAAACAAGAAGTGACACAACTTACACATCCAACACATTGTTGCCAATATACTGAAGTGGCAATCAACATTACTGAAGTTCTAGAGATAAGAATGGAAACAAGCAATTATGGGAATTTCTTGAAAAGCATCTATATTATTAGCTATGAACATTTAGCAGCTGAAGCACAAGGCAGAGTTTACTCTGATAAAGAAAATTAATGGATTGTGACGGATGTGGGAGCTGCCTGTAATATTTTATGATTATTATACATTCCGTATATGGATCTGATTGTTATTGTGTTGCTATATGATTACTAAGGATTAATTTAGGTATGAGTTAGTTTGTACCTAGACAGGAAAGCAGACAAACATTTCTGATAACCCTCTATTCACTGATATTTAAAAAGACAATGCAGGTGTCAATTCCTCTCAAGTTTTACCTCCACCATGCTGGGATCAGCAGTCTGGCTGGTGGGGAAGGTTTCAGCTTGAAACCTCTGGGAGACTCCAAGTGAGAAAGAGAAACAAAGAATTTGGGAGTGATTACAAACCTTGAGGTCCTGAAGTTCAGGAGAGAGGGAGACAGACTGCAGGGGTGCAGAGCAGTGATAGGGGTGTCTGAATAAGCTAGGCCTACTTAGGCTTTAGATAAGACAGATGAATGTAGACTTGTCTAGAAAACCCTTTTTCTTGTTATGCCTCATTCCTGCTGTTAAGATTAAACAGTACTTTGTTTAGAACAGGCTGTTCTGTGTATTTTCACAGTAGTCATAGCTCTCAAAAGGAAGATCACTAGGTCTCAAACTCACTCAGGCTGCTGAGGAATCACAGCTGATACTGTGCCCCAGAAACAAGTCTGAAGGTAGGAGAATTGCAGGATTCCACCCTGAGAGCAGGGAAGGCAAGAGACCTATCTCCTGAAGGGGTCCACTCAGAGACAGAGGGGGGTCAAAGGTGCAGACAGTCCTGAACCGTGACAATATTATTTTACTTCTTTATTAAAAAAAAAAGTCATTTGCCTCAAACATGTTAGCAAAACTTAACAGCGAGGATAAATTTTTAAGTGAGGATAATCAATCATTTGAACTTACTAAAGGATATAGTACATTCTCCATCACCAGACGTGTTTAAATAACGTCTATATGTCTTTCTAAGGCCGTGGTCCCCAAACTTTTTTTGTCTGCGCCCCTCCCCACTTGGTCTGCACACTCCTGGGAGCCACGGTCAGGCACCAGGGCCGGGAACAGGGCCAGCACTGCAGCTGGGGCGTTGGCCGGGAATGGGGACATGGTTGGAGCCGGCAGCAGAGAACAGGCCCACAGTCGGGGCCGGGAGCTGGTTGCCATGGCTGGGGCTGGAGTGGGGCTGGGAGCAGAGCGGGGTTGGGTGTAGCTCCCTCCCCACCCCCTGTGGAGGCTGGCCCAGGCCCCACCACACACCCCTAAATGTTCCTCCGCATCCCCTTAGGGGGGCGCGCCACACAGTTTGGGGACCACTGTTGTAAGGGATATGCTCTAATAAAATCAAATTATTGGTCTGGAGGCAAGCATTGCTGGATGATATTTTGTGACACCTATGCTATGCAAGTCAGATTAGATAATCATAACTGTCCCTCCTGACTTAAAAAAAGAAAGGAAAAAAAGAAACCATGAAACTTTGCAAGGTTAGTGCACTTAAAAAATGAAGCTCAAAGCCTACTCCAAAAAGCAGTAAGTTTGCAAAATATCTCTCTAAAATTTTATAAATCTAAATTGTGGGCTGCAGTGTCTTCATAGCCAGTTTAATGTATCCATTTTACTTGAACTGAACAATTCAGATGAGCTGCTTTCCTAATTACTAACCTAGATAGGAGCTTGGATGGAGAGCTAGCTGTCCAAAACTCAGTCCAGACAAGAATGAAGTTGGCAGTTCGGGGAAACAGCCTGAGGAAATGGCAGCAATATCATCAGTTCCCTTTACTGGAAAATTCACCCATTGTTTGTCATTCACATTGTAAACTGGGGGGTCTAAGCAGACCGCTTCATGATGTCCTGATAGCAGCGGCTAAAAGCATATTTTCCATCTGCATTTGGCTAAGAGATTGCAATCTTCTTCTCTTGCATATTTTTACATCCTAAACTCAGAACAACCATTGTTCATGTAAATACTGTATGAGAACACCTAAATGTAATGACTAGTATGCAGGTACCAGCACAGGACCTTTCTGTAATATGTCACTATTGTCTGAAACATACCAAATACCCACTTATGAACAGCAATATTTATATCTGCACCAAACTACAGTTCTTCACTTACCATCTTGCTGCTTTACAAGTCCTTGTTGGATATACCGAATGTATGTAAAGAAGTTACACACAGAAGTGATCTAAACAAATGGAAAATAAAAGGTTATTCTCATGTATTACATATCTGTATGGAAACACAATGTGAGCTCAAAATGAAATCAAGATAAAGGTAGATACTTACCCTGTATCGGCAAAAAGGAGAAATATAGTAATAGCTGCTTGAGTCCCCTAACTTGATTCTATGCTTGCATGATTTACTTTGTCCACTGAGTGCACATTTCCTGTAAAATATAAAATTTGCTTATTTTGCTTTAAATGGCATTTTGGAAACTCAATTGCTTGCAAGTTTTAGGACATAAGATGTATTTTAGTTGTTTTAAACAAAAATATGTAGTAATAGCTGCTTGAGTTCCCCTTCTAGCCTCTTGATTTGTAGTTTGCAATTACTATTCTAGATTGTCAACTATTATGGTTTACAATGACTATTCTGTTTTTACATTCGCGCCCCATTAAATTTTACTAATTTTAACTTCAAGACCCTTAAGGCAGAAGCTGAGCAAACTTGATCATTCTTAGCCATATATTCCCTCATTCACTACATTTCAAGTTGGCTGAATATAACTTGAAACAATGAGCTAAGGATTTGTTCAATAGAGCTCCTCATCTGTGGAATATGCTATTATATTTTGCATTGTCAATTATTTAAAAACCAGTTAAAGAATTGTGCTTGATATTACATTTATTTGTCCTAAAGCACTGATCTTTTATGTTGTTACACTGCTCAAGCCTGAAACATTTGTGTAAGATGTATTTTTATAAGATCAATTTTGCTTTTATGCTGAAGTTTATATTGCACTTTGTATTCAAGGTACTATAAAAATCCTGACTAGAGGGACTAAAGTGAAAGCCTGACAGTAATGTTTTGGGCTGCCCTATAAAAAACTAGGGTTAAATGACAGGTTCATTCCTCCTCCCCCGCCCACTGTTTGAGTGCATCTGAATAAGCGCATGCTGGCAGATATAAAACATTGAGTCCCAGGGGAAGGGTCATGTTAGCCAATGGTGATCCAGCTAAACAATTAAGGGAAGGCACTAAGTTTAAAGGGAGTTTCACCTACATTCCTTAGCAGCAGAAAAGGGGGTATTTACAATTTGGAATAATTCATCTTCAGCTTTATCTGATGGAAAAAACTGTTGCTACAATAAAAGCTTGATATATATAACTAGAAAAAAGTTTTAGGTTTTTCTGTAGCATCCACCAGCATAGTAACTGCACATCTCACAGGTAAATTAGGCTCCTATGGCAAGGTGAGTAGTGGACTTGAGAAGTTTTTTGCTCTTCTCCCTTCCATTCTACATTATCCAAAATCAGGAAGTAAAAGAACCACACTCTTTTCAAAAATGAAACAAAAGCAACTAAAAGCACAATAGCTAAAATATTCTGTTGTGTTTATCTAAAAAGTATACATTCAGTGTTCATCAGACTAGCTCATCTCAATTTTGGCAAAGCTTTTGGGGAGAGGAGGAAAGACTTCAAAAGCTAGAAAATTTCTCCTGCTATGTTCTTATGGTTATACAAGTCCTTTTAATATGCTAAAAATAATTTAGAAGCTCAAACCAATGCTTTAGAACAAAGATAAACCAGTGTGACATGTATCCCATTGATGGAAATAGGAGATAGCCTGTGATGCTGATAAAACACATCAAGTCACATGACAGAGAAGAGCGTTCACTACAATTCATTTAAAACTAATAAACAGAGCCCTAACAAATTAACGGTCATGAGAAACGCGTCAGACTGTGAAATCTGGTCTCCCGCCGTGAAATCTGGTCTTTTGTGTGCTTTTACCCTATACTACATAGATTTCATGGGGGAGACCAGTGTTTCTCAAATTGAGGGTCCTAACCCAAAAGGGAGTTGCAGGGGGGGTCACGGTGTTCACATTCACAGGCTCTTGCAATTTAACTTATTGCATGTAACGTACCTATCTGATGTTAGATCAAACACTCTTCAGGAAAGAGTCCTTGTGAGGGTTTATTTTTGTTTATGTGTAGATGGTGCTTTAGAACACAAAAGAGCAGCAGAGAAAATTGAAGCCTTAAGTTAAGGACTGGATCATTTAATGAATTAAATATTACACTTCCTTATGTGTCTTACTTAAGTGAAGTACCAAAAGATTCTTAAATTCCTATTATAGGCTTTTCCTGCAGTGCTATTCTGCCTGCGTTTTACATGTGTGCTTATTAGCACCACCACCATAGTACCTAGGAAACTTAATCATGGACCAGGGCACCGTTATGTTAGGTGTTGTACAAACAGAACAAAAAGATGGTCCCTGTCCCCATTTATTTTCCCCTAACAAAGTTCAGCATAGCGTTCTAATATTCCAGATACAGAGGCCATAAACAAAAGGTTAAGATATATCCAATTTACTAGGGTCATGTAACAATTACAACAGTTCCATCAAACACAACCACCATTCAAATGCCAAATGAAAAATACTGTGCCTCTCATATGACTAAAGTATTTGGTTTAACATACTTTGGTCCCCCACATTCAACTGCAGAAGCTTTCACAAATCGAACAGGTTGCAGGCCAACTGGTTCAATGCTCAGGGTGTTGTTTTCAACAGCCTCTAGAACAGCTGAAGCCAACTACAAAAGGATAGCAAAGAAAGTAATTAGAAGTAGTTTGGCATTATCCAAGTAATATAAGGTTTACATGTATATAAATATAATTTAATAAAAGCAAAGTCTAAACATGCAAATTCAACTACCCAGATAGATAAACTGAATTACAGATGGGTTAAGAATTTCCCCTGTATGTCAATGTAAATAAAACCAAAAGGTCCTAACTCCCAGGCTCCTCTCCAAATAACCCTGAACTCCAAGCTGTGAGGTAACTGCATTTAGAACAACAAAAACAAAAAGTCTAGTTTGTTTTCTTTTTAAACATTAACTAATAGTGAAATTCTTCTTCTTCAGCTGAAATCAAACATGCTTTTAAGCAAGGAGTGTTTCAATCCAAGTATCTGGACATTGACTTTACGTTTTTTTAAATCCAATTATTATTTAAAAGATTATCAGGAAGGAATAAAACTGATTAATTTATAGAATACCTAAAAAACAATAGATTATCAATGTTGCCAAAGTAAGCTTGGTTATAATATTTTCCTCTGGAAACATAATAAAGCAGAAATTAAAATACCTCTTTCTCCAGCTCATTTTCCTAATTCATTGTTTTAAAGTGCTTTTACATATTGGAGATATGCTAACTAAACTGGATGTAACTCGATCTCAGCCCACATGATTGTTTAAACAGACTCAACAGTTCTATTTGGCTAATATAGTCCATTAAAGGGTTATTCTTCAATGGTTTCCACTAAACTCCTAATTGTATTATTAGAACTACTCTATACCAATGTTCTTTGCTACCGTGTATATAGTGTTATTCTGCTTTGGATATTTTACAAATCAACGCACAGAATACAGTATTAAATTAGTTTAAATAGAATATTCCTTGTTTGCCCCTCCCCCAAGAAAGAAATAAAATAGTTCACATTCACAGCATTTTTATACAGGCAAGAATTTATATAACACATCAACTATTCAAGTATGTGCAATTTTCAATTAATCAAATAAGCAGACATCACAACTTAATCTAGTTAGCATTTAGTTTATACATTCAGTTAGTCTGGTTATACTTAAAGGAAAATAAAAGTTGGTCACTCTATGTACAGTGTAATTCAGGGGTAGGCAACCTTTCAGAAGTGGTGTGCCGAGTCTTCATTTATTCACTTTAATTTAAGGTTTCGCGTGCTGGTAATACATGTTAACATTTTTTAGAAGGTCTCTCTCTATAAGTCTATATTATATAATTAAACTATTGTTGTATGTAAAGTAAACAAGGTTTTCAAAATGTTTAAGAAGCTTCCTTTAAAATTAAATTAAAATGCTGATCTTACGCCGCCAGCCTGCTCAGCCCGCTTCCAGCCTGGGGTTCTGTTCACCTAGGCCTGCAGTGGGCTGAGCAGGGCGACTCGTGGTCAGGGCAGAAGGCTGGGTGTTGGGGGGAGGTCAGGGCAGAGGGCTGGAGGGTGTGTGGGGGGTGCAGGGCAAAAGGCTGGGGTGCTCAGCTCGTGGGGGTGCTCCCAGCCCCCTGCCCTGAGCGGCTCACGGCAGGGGGCTGGGAGGGATATGCCCTGTTCCACCCCCTTCCCCAAGGCCCGTCCCTACCTCTCTCTGCCTCCTTTACGGAGCAGGGAGCACGCTGCCACTCGGCTCTGCTCTGCTCCACTCCCCCTCGCAAGGGCCGTCGCCGGCAGGGAGAGGGAGGGGGAGGAGGAGGGGCCGGAATGCACCATGCTGTGGGAAGAAGCGGGGGTGGGGGGAGCTTGGCTGCCGCAGGACCAAGCTTCTGCCTCCTGCCCCCGCAGGGGAGAGCAGTGGGCGGGGGGGCTGAGTGGGGCGGGGGGCCGGGACCCCCCGCCCACCGCTCTCCCCTGCAGGGGCAGGAGGCAGAAGGCAGAAGCTTGGTCCTGCGGCAGCCAAGCTTCCCTCCTCCCCTTTCTTCCCCCAGCGTGGTGCTTTCCGGCCCCTCTGCCGCCCCTCCTCCTCCTCCTCCTCTCACCGGGCAGGCAGCGTGCCACTCAGAATCGGCTTGCGTGCCGTCTTTGGCACGCGTGCCGTAGGTTGCCGACCCCTGGTGTAATTTATGCACAGACAAGTGTTAGTAGCTGCATTCTGGCCTTTTCAGGCAACATCTAAGTCTACATTAGCAATTAACAGAATGAGAGGGCTACAGGGGGAAAACAGTAAGATGGCCTAGTTATATAAATTAGAGACGCAAATACCAACTACTGGAGCATACAGATAAAACATTGTACTGAAAGAAGTTAATGTGCTACTCTACATGGATTGCAAATAGCTACCCAGATTGTGTGCCAAGAGCCATTTGAAAGAGGACTGGATGAATTATGATAGAGTGATGCACCAATCAAGTGAAGGCATGAGACTGTTGTATGAAGGAGGAAAATTTAGCACTGTGCCAGGAGAGGCTGTCAATGTTTACCTTCTTCAAACAAATGAATCTCTGTAAGCTTAAAAGATTCAATCTTGCCTCTTGTATTTTAGGAAGATCCAAGAATAAATTTCTTTTACTCTTAGGGCTGAATCTTCAACTGTACCCAGTAAGTGCTGTGTGCAGGTGACGGGGCAAACTCACAAAGAAGGACTGACCAGGGCCAGTACTGTGCTTTCTCCAGCATAGCTTAGGACACTCTTAGGGTTGCTCTAAACAATGCAGGTATGTAATGAGCTCTCATGCTGATAGTGATCCTAGGAGTGTAGCATGCTCCAACCACACCTGTTCCTGACCTCACAGCATCACTGGCAAACCTGGGGATGGGATCCAGGAGTGGTGTAGAACCAGCCTTAGATTTCCCCATGACAGCAAATACACAACTGGCTGCTTACCGGCTACAACAGCTTTCCATCCCTTTTGTCCCACCCGAGGCCTTGATCTCATTTACAATTTACTGTAAAAGATTGTTTCTCTTTCTTTGGGTGGGAGAAGGAGGAGGAGGAGGAGGAGGATAGGAATCAAAATTAATGTCCCCTTTCATGTCTTCACTGTACAACATGTAAATTTCCAAAACAGTAATACCTCTCCTACTTGAAACATGAGAATTCTTACTTTTTTTTTTTTTAAACTCTGGATCTCACCACGCTCATTTGGAACTATTTGTATCTCCATCTTTCTATAAAATTGATAGGAAAGGCTTGGGACAGGAGGGATTGCATATTTTATCCTTGTAGGACAGTCTCCTCTGTCCAGTTAATCGACTAACAATATTTTTAATTAAACAGTTTTTAAACTAGGAGATGGGGAAAGCCGACTGCTGCAGAGGAGCATGTGGATCGGACAGAGACTTCTCTTAGAGGAGAGTCTATTGATAGAGATTCTCTAGGTTCTAGTCAGGAGCAGAGGATGGAAGAGGATAATGTAAGGGCCAGATCAGACGAGAAACATTCACATAAAGAATCGGACACATCAGAAAAGGGCAGACAAATAAACAGTGACAAGTTTTTAAAGTGCTTGTACACAAATGCTAAAAGTCTAAATAATAAAATGGGTGAACTAGAGAGTGCCTTGTGATAAAGGAGGATATTGATATAATAGGCATCACAGAAACCTGGTGGACTGAGGACAATCACTGGGACACAATCATTCCCGGGTACAAAATATATCGGAAGGACAGAACAGGTCGTGCAGGGGGGGGGAGTGGCACTATGTGTGAAAGAAAATGTAGAATCAAATGAAGTAAAAATCTTAAGTGAATCCACATGTTCCATAGAATCTCTATGGATAGTAATTTCATGCTCTAATAAGAATATAACATTAGGGATCTATTATCGACCACCTGACCAGGACAGTGATAGTGATGATTAAATGCTAAGGGAAATTAGAGAGGCTATCAAAATTAAGAACTCAATAATAGTGGGGGATTTCAATTATCCCCATATTTACTGGGAACATGTTACCTCAGGACGAAATGCAGAGACAAAAATCTCTCGATACTTTAAATGACTGCTTCTTGGAGCAGCTGGTACGGGAATCTACAAGGGGAGAGGCAACTCTAGATTTAGTCCTGAGTGGAGCACAGGAGCTGGTCCAAGAGGTAACTATAACAGGACCACTTGGAAATAGTGATCATAATATAACAACATTTAACATCCCTGTGGTGGGAAGAACATCTCAACAGCACAACACTCTGGCATTTAATTTCAAAAAGGGGAACTATGCAAAAATGAGGGGGTTAGTTAAACAGAAATTAAAAGGTATGGTGACTAAAGTGAAATCCCTGCAAGCTGCATGGGCGCTTTTTAAAGACACCATAATAGAGGCCTAACTTAAATGTATACCCCAAATTAAGAAACACAGGAAAAGAACTAAAAAAGAGCCACCGTGGCTTAACAACCATGTAAAAGAAGCAGTGAGAGATAAAAAGACTTCCTTTAAAAAGTGGAAGTCAAATCCTAGCAAGGTAAATAGAAAGGAGCATAAACACTGCCAAATTAAGTGTAAAAATGTAGTAAGAAAAGACAAAGAGGAGTTTGAAGAACGGCTAGCCAAAAACTCAAAAGGTAATAACAAAATGTTTTTTAAGTACATCAGAAGCAGGAAGCCTGCTAAACAACCAGTGGGGCCCCTCGATGATCAAGATAGAAAAGGAGCGCTTAAAGACGATAAAGTCATTGCGGAGAAACTAAACGAATTCTTTGCTTCAGTCTTCACGGCTGAGGATGTTAGGGAGATTCCCAAACCTTAGCCGGCTTTTGCAGGTGACAAATCTGAGGAACCGTCACAGATTGAAGTGTCACTAGAGGTGGTTTTGGAATTAATTGATAAACTTAACATTAACAAGTCACCGGGACCAGATGGCATTCACCCAAGAGTTCTGAAAGAACTCAAATGTGAAATTGCGGAACTATTAACTAGGGTTTGTAACCTGTCCTTTAAATCAGCTTCTGTATCCAACGACTGGAAGATAGCTAATGTAACGCCAATATTTAAAAAGGGCTCTAGAGGTGATCCCGGCAATTACAGACGGGTAAGTCTAACGTCAGTACCAGGCAAATCAGTTGAAACAATAGTAAAGAATAAAATTGTCAGACACATAGAAGAACATCAATTGTTGGGCAAAAGTCAACATGGTTTCTCTAAAGGGAAATCGTGTTTTACTAATCTATTAGAGTTCTTTGAAGGGGTCAACAAACATGTGGACAAGGAGGATCCAGTGGACATAGTGTACTTAGATTTCCAGAAAGCCTTTGACAAGGTCCCTCACCAAAGGCTCTTACATAAATTAAGTTGTCATGGGATAAAAGGGAAGGTCCTTTCATGGACTGAGAACTGGTTAAAAGACAGGGAACAAAGGGTAGGAATTAATGGTAAATTCTCAGAATGGAGAGGGGTAACTAGTGGTGTTCCCCAAGGGTCAGTCCTAGGACCAATCCTATTCAACTTATTCATAAATGATCTGGAGAAAGGGGTAAAAAGTGAGGTGGCAAAGTTTGCAGATGATACTAAACTGCTCAGGATAGTTAAGACCAAAGCAGACTGTGAAGAACTTCAAAAAGATCTCACAAAACTAAGTGATTGGGCAACAAAATGGCAAATGAAATTTAATGTGGATAAATGTAAAGTAATGCACATTGAAAAAAATAACCCCAACTATACATACAATATGATGGGGGCTAATTTGGCTACAGCAAATCAGGAAAAAGATCTTGGAGTCATCGTGGATAGTTCTCTGAAGATGTCCACGCACTGTGCAGAGGCAGTCAAAAAAGCAAACAGGATGTTAGGAATCATTAAAAAGGGGATAGAGAATAAGACGGAGAATATATTATTGCCCTTATATAAATCGATGGTACGCCCACATCTTGAATACTGCGTACAGATGTGGTCTCCTCATCTCAAAAAAGATATACTGGCACTAGAAAAGGTTCAGAGAAGGGCAACTAAAATGATTAGGGGTTTGGAAAGGGTCCCATATGAGGAGAGATTATGAGTGATGTGGAGAAAGTGGATAAGGAAAAAGTTATTTACTTATTCCCATAATACAAGAACTAGGGGTCACCAAATGAAATTAATAGGCAGCATGTTTAAAACAAATAAAAGGAAGTTCTTCTTCACACAGCGCACAGTCAACTTGTGGAACTCCTTACCTGAGGAGGTTGTGAAGGCTAGGACTATAACAGTGTTTAAAAGAGAACTGGATAAATTCATGGAGGTTAAGTCCATTAATGGCTATTAGCCACGATGGGTAAGGAATGGTGTCCCTAGAATGTTTGTCAGAGGGTGGAGATGGATGGCAGGAGAGAGATCACTTGATCATTACCTGTTAGATTCACTCCCTCTGGGGCATCTGGCATTGGCCACTGTCAGTAGACAGGATACTGGGCTAGATGGACCTTTGGTCTGACCCAGTATGGCCGTTCTTATGTATAAGGGGCTTCTAGATGGAATAAGTTAAATAGGTAGAAACCGGAGAAAAGGCACCGAGAAAATATATCTGGCCATGAGCAGCAAAGCCCAGTTTGACAGAAGGGAGGAGCATGCTATCAGTTCTACACAGATTATCTGGTGGATGAAAAATAAAAACGGTTTGCATGATAAAAAAGGTAACTTCTCTACTTATTTAAATTATCGTAGTGCCTAGCAGCCCAAGTCATGGACCAGGCCCCCACTGTGTGAGGTGCAGTACAAACACAGCACAAAAAAGACAGTCCCTTGCCAAAGAGCTTACAAACTAGGTAGAAGACAGGAGATAACAGACGAATACAGACCAACCAACAGGAAAGTACAAGGAAACAAGACAATATTGGTCAGCATGGTAGGCTGTGGCAGCACAACAGCAGCCTCGCCTAGCCATTTTCAAGTATAGGCATCACCATAGTGGAGCATTTTAAGGAATGATTTGAACAAGAACAGTAAAATGGCTTTACACACGTTTACGGGGAGCACAACCCAAGCATATGGGGCAGGATGGGAGAAAGCACAAAAGTGCTTGTTTGAAAATTTAACAAGTGAGCTATGGAGGCTGGCATCATGGGCCAATCAGAGGTATGTATCAACAGTTTGGTAGTGAATGATAATAGATAGGGTGGGGATAGGCCATGAAGGGCCTTGAAAGTGCTGACAAGTAGCTTAGGTTTGATATGATACAGAAGAGGGTGCCAGTGGAGGGATGACATGATCAAAACAACAGGCTAGGAAAATATTTACAGCAACAAATGAAAATTCAAAATGCAGGAAAAAAAAAAATCAATGAAGGTGAAATTCTCACAACTGTTTTAATCCAAACTGAATTACATTCCCAACTCTTTCACCTTTCTCTGAGCTTAGCCCTTCTAAGGCTTCCCTCCTCAAAGAAAGTAGAATGCACCACAGCCCTGGTTGCCTGCTCCAAAGCCTGACTTTATCTGCTGCTCTGATAGACTGGGAGAGGAGAAGACGTGTGTCTGCTAAGTAAAGGGTGTTGTGGCCTTTCTGGCCATCTACATAAAGGCAGAAATAAGAGAGATTGTCCATTTACTATGTCCCTCCTAAAAGGTCCCTGGTAAGATAAGAGAAGTACACAATCCCCAACTCCTGAGGACACTAGAGTTTGAAGGAGGGAGAGAAGAATGAGAGTCTCTACTTGAAAAAGAGTCATGTCTGGAATAGCAAGAGAACGGCAAGTTAGTATTGGATACAGTGACAGAGGTAGGGAAGGGGGAATCTGAACAACAGTGGTCTCCAACCTTTTTACGCACAAGATCACTTTTTGAATTTAAGTGCAACCCACGATCTACCCCGCCCCTTCCCTGAGGCGCCACCCTGCTTACTCCATCCCCCTCCCTCCGCTGCTCACTTTCCCCCATTCTCACCCACTCTCACTGGGTTGGAGTGCAGGAGGGGATGTGGCTCTGGGAGGGAGTTTGGGTGCAGGAGGGGGCTCTAGGCTGGGGCAGAGTGCTGGGATGCAGGAAGGGGTATGGGGTGCTAGCTCCGAGAGAGGCCTCAGGGCAGGGCTGCCCAGAGGATTCAGGGGGCCCGGGGCAAAGCAATTTCGGGGGCCTCTTCCATAAAAAAAAGTTGCAATACTATAGAATACTATATTCTCGTGGGGGCCCCTGTGGGGCCCGGGGCAAATTGCCCACTTGCCCCCCACTCTGGGCAGCTCTGCCTCAGGGCTGGGACAGGGGTTTGGGGTGCAGGAGGGTGTTTGGGGTGTTGGCTCTGGGAGGAGGCTCAGAACTGGGGGTTGGGGTGCAGGCTCCAGGAGGGGGCTCAGGGCTAGGGTGCGGGCTCCCGCTGGGAAGCGCTTACCTTGGGTGGCAGTGCAGCAGTGCTAAGGCAGGCTCCCAGAAGCGGCCAGCACATCCCTGCAGTGCCTGGGACAGGGGAATGGCTCCGCACGCTGACCCTCTCTGCAGGCACCGCCCCCACAGCTCCCATTGGCCGCAGTTCCCCATTCCCAGCTAATGGGAGCTGCGGGGGCAATGCCTGCACACAGAAGCAGTGCGCGGAGATCCCCTGCCGCGCCGCCGCAGGGAGCCTGCCTTAGCCCCGCTGCGCCGTTCAACTTTTAGCAATTGGAGATTGCGATTGACTGTCAGAGGCTCCAGGATCCACCAGTCGATCGTGATCTACCGGCTGGTGACCACTGCTGTTCAACATCTCACCACTCTAAGTTAGGCTTCAGCCCTTAATTTTGACTATTGCCATTTTTTTTATAATGAGGCAAATAGCTAAATAATATGTAACTATGTGAAGAAATAATTTTTACAGTCTTCAGGTACTGAGTAAAACATGTGGAAACAACTATTCCATAAGTACCTATGTATATTACATAAAGACAGCATCAACATTTAGACAGAATAAATACATTACCTCACTTTTTGAGAAGGTTAAACATGGGAAGATATCTTCCTGATAGATTTTATCTAAGAAAGGGCATGTTCTGTCCATAGTCGGCTCATCCTTCCAGGATCTGAATTCATTATACAGAGATAAGTCAGCCTAACAAACAAACCCAGAAAGATACTTTTTAAACAAAAAAAGTTATAATCTAGTAACAAATTTTATGGATTACAGCAATTGTGCTACAACTGAACAGTTTATAATACCTGCATTTCAATCAAAAAGCATTAGAACCAATACCATTATTACACATTATTCTAAAGCTCCAGCAGCTGCACATTAACCATACTTTTTTTTTAAACCTCTACTTTGCCTAAGTATACAAAAATAAGCAATTTAAGTTGTATTGTTTCATGTACTTTGAACTTATTGCAGTATTAGAGCACTGAAATATTAAAAAATGAGACAAGGGAGGAAACTGGCAAGTCACTGAAGTCTTGACGTCAGGATACCCTTGGCAACACAAGAGCAACTGTTTAACTGGAAGAAGTTACTAAGGGTAGGTCTACACTTACCCGGTAGTTCGGCGGCAAGCAAATCGAACTTCTGGGTTCGACTTATCACGTCTTGTCTGGACGCGATAAGTCGAACCCGGAAGTGCTCGCCGTCGACTGCGGTACTCCAGCTCGGCGAGAGGAGTACGCAAAGTCGACAGGGGAGCCTGCCTGCCGCGTCTGGACCGAGGTAAGTTCGAACTAAGGTACTTCGAACTTCAGCTACGTTATTCACGTAGCTGAAGTTGCGTACCTTATCTGTTACATCCTTTCAGTCTGTCCACTGCTTGTTTTCTGAATTTGAAAAGTTTTGTAAGGAGACCAAACCTAAGTGATGTGTTAATATTGTATTTAAAAGCAAAGTAAATAAAAATACTTTTGTATATCTAAAGAATTTAATGTCAG
The DNA here is from genome assembly GCF_028017835.1 of Emys orbicularis. NCBI lineage: Eukaryota > Metazoa > Chordata > Testudines > Emydidae > Emys > Emys orbicularis. Next base: position 69,504,848 of record NC_088683.1, on the reverse strand, counting down.
AGTAGAATTCAGCCTCTCATTTTAAACTCGCTGCTATTCTTCATTTGAGGTCCTTCAAAGTTCAAAAACTCCATTCTCCCACTTTGCTAAGCATATCTCATGCTATAATTTCACAGGTACCACATAGCATTACTGGAGCATGGAGCCAAACCACATGAGATCATGTCAGTGGCTGATTTGGGGGGGGGGGGGGGGGGGAGGAGGGAAGGGAGACAAGGTGCATGGGGAAAGCGTGAGGGGGAAATAATTGATCGGGTTTTGGGGGAAAGGGTGGGAATTGGTGTAGTTTTTATTATTAATTCACTTCTTGATGGGACTGAGGGAGCACATGCTTATGAGAGCTCTGAATGAGAAAGATAGTGTATTGATGAAGTGGGATTGGAATGGTATTTTATACACAGGCAGCAGCAGAGACAGAAAGGAGACAGAAGCAGAAGCTAAACAAAAAAATGCGATGTTGAGGATGGATCACCCACTTGTCCTTTTGTCCTACAAACCAGTCTTCCCTAACACACAGAATACCCTCCCTGAACTGATTCACAAGGCTACTACCTTCTCCTCACAATCCCTTCAAGATCCACACATGCCTACAGACAAATGAAATTAAAATAGATACACAGAGTTCCAATGAGGACCGATGATGTCCATCTACTTACTTCTATTTGAAAAGAAAAAAAAACCCTTTAGATTTGAAGTTATGAAGATGTCACTAGCTAGCCAAATTAACTTTGTGACCTTATTACCATTACCCTCATCCCCTTTCCCTCCTACTGTTTGTTACACTCACTTGTGTCATCATATTAGATTGTAAACTCTTTGGGGCCAGAACCATGTCTTCCTATAGGTTGGTGTAGTGCCTACCTCCATAGGGCCCTTGCACACTACTGTCATAATATAAATGAAGATTTAGGGAATGGTCTTGGTTTTGTCTGTAAATTAATCCACAGTCAAAGGTCAAATGAGGAGGTCTGTGTGAGGGAAGCAGGAGGTAAAGAGTTGAACTGGTAGGTCAACAGCATGAAAGCTGAAGAGGGTCGAGGATTGTGAGGTGAGGAAGGGTGAAAGCCATTTAAATAAGAGATGGGAAAGATGTGGCCATCTAGGATGGCAGATGACAGTTATGGACTGAGAAAAGAAAACAGAACCTCACTGACAAACTTGAAGGGGACTGAAAACAGGAACAGTTGGAAATAGAAAAAAAGAAAAGAAGCCCAATGCTGGACTTTCTGGGCCACCTCACGATTAGGAACTGTGAAAGCGGAGAAGCTGTTTTAGTGAGATGGAGTGAGGAAGAGTTCAGAAACAATGAATAGGGTGGGTGTTCTAGAGGAAAGTAACATTCGACAAGCAGACACACCCAACTGAGAATTTAATTATGCTTATTTTATAGTATGCTTGTTAGAAAGTAAATATGATTTTTAAACCTCAATTTAAACCTTATTTTAAAATATTCTATGTAAATGAGGCACTGCAGAGGGAAAATAATTCACACTAGAACAATCCTGATTGACTAAACTCAAAAGATTAGTTTATGTATATTAACCTCTTGTATACTATTCTAGTCTATCCATTTGTTTCCTTGATCTTTAAGCGTTTTACCATTTCCTATAAACCATTAAAAAAAAAAAAAAAAAAAAACAGAATTTAGGCAGGCCAATTTATTTTCCATTAGATCCACTTGACTTTCACCTAGATATAATCAAAGTCAGCTATCTCAATTAAACCAGGTTGTAAATACCCTTGTTGCTAAGCCACCAATCTCATTGTGCAAATGAAACCCAATAAGTGTATTCTGTTCCCTAAAGAAACATTCCCCGTAGCCTCAATCAAAAGAAAAATTCTCAGGCATGAGAAAATGAATGGTTTATCAATACCTTAAAGAGTCACACACAGGGGGGGAAAAAACCTTTTTTTTAAAAAAAAAACAATTTTTGTATGTGTTTACTCAAAATTTTAAAAATCTAACAGTCATTACATTGCATTTATTTTTTGTATTTTGCTCAGTTTCCCTCCTCATCCAATATTTAAAAGAAACCAAGTTGACTTGAAAAGCACTCATTATTGCTCCTGACTTGATCCTTTTTATTTGGCTTTCTGCTTTATACTTTTAGTGCCTTATTCGTTTCCTTTCTAGGTGCTGAATGTGTAACTCTCTTCTATCCCCACTCTTTCCCTCATCAGGTCAGCAGTGAATTATACTGGAACAAAATTTTAAAAGGGATCCAATCAATTTAAATTACACTTCTATTTGAATATTTTTTCCATTTTTACAAACAGCACCTAAGATTACGAATATATGAAAGATTAGAGAATTATATTACAGCCCTTTAAAAAAATACTGGTGCAATAACAGCATTTTGTATATAATTAGTTTCCTGATTTCCTCTATACAGTCCGTTTCCTTTGTGTTTGTTTCCCTTGCACAGCAACAAGGGAAAGAAAAACATTTTTAATGTAATTGCAAAACAATTAAAATTGGCAAGTAGATTAAGAAGCAGGTGTAGGAAACCACTTTCAACTTTTTTTTCTAGATTAACTAGATTTCAGAGTTATAGTTTGACTTTACCATGTGTAAATCTGACTGTTCCCAGTTCTATGACCAATAGTGCAGAAAGGCCTGAAATTAACCAAGTCTCGTACATTTTCCAAATGTATAACAAAAAAGCTGACAGTCTTAAAAACTCTTGCAGAAAATACCAGAGGTAACTATCTTTCTAAATATTTGAAATATTTAGAATCTTCTCCCCAAAGAAAGCATTTAAAGGTAAACAGGAAGATTCAGAAATTCACCAGCTATTGATATGGAACTCCAAGATGAAACAGAAGTTAACAGAAAAATCTCTGAAAGCAATCAGTGCTACACGAAGATTTTACAAACACATGCATAACCATACACAATTTTATAGGGAATGAAAATAAAATTGTTTTTAATTCAGTAAACATTAATGAACATCCCTAGCCAAAAAACACAATCTTTGAACTGTTACCTCTTTGCAGTCTTTCACAATTGGCTGCACTGTGGTGAGGTCTTGATGACTGCCACCCATAGCACTACTTGTACTTTTGTTTCTTGCATGTCCTTTTTTAAATGGAGCTTTTCCACTAGACTGAAGCTCCTTAGTTGGTGATGTTGGTGAAGTGGACAGTACTAGTGTTTTTAAAGCTGCTACTTCAGCCTGAAGGACATCAATCTTGAAAATGAGAAAATACAATTAAGTACTTGCCGCCTAGGCACACATTATGGCATGATATAAATGTTAATTGGCAATACTGTTAGATACTTTTCAAATATGGATACTGAATGTAATTGTCTTGATTTGCATAAAGAACAGCAATATGTACACCTTTAGAGCACCATATGCAGTAGCACTGCTGTTTTGCTGTGTCCACTGCCAACTATTCAACATTATGCTGGAAAAATCCAACGCCAAGCCCAAAAGCATTTATAGACAGTATATGTAGATGGCACAGAACAATTCAGTAATTAGCAGCATAGGTTTACACAAGTGAGGATCCTCTTTACATTTTTCACCCATGAACAATTCTGGATTTAAACACTATAATAAAATGCACAGAAAATAAGTTTGAAAAAAACTTACCTTTCCCTGTGCTTCTTTTAATTGTTTTTCTGCAGTAGCTTGTTTGACATTAGCTTCTCTCACCATTTTGTGTGCTTCCTATAAAACAAATGTTTTTGTAGTGTACATGTTTCACATAAAATAGCCACCCCACAAAACCCAGGGGAAAAAAAAACCTTTAAAAATAAATGACATAATACCCCATTTCTTCATGAAGGTTACAAATAAAAAGAGTAAGATTTGTGATGTCTCTTGGAATTGAAATAAAATAGTTATTAACTCAAAATATCTACAAACCTATTACTTCTGTAATGGCAAAACAAAGGGGATCAGTGGGCCCCTATATCATTGGCCCTGATCACAGACACTGGGCAACTGACATCCCGAGCAGCCAACCCCTAGCACTGTACCTGGCAGGACCTCCAAACTCCAATCAAGCTCTGGTGGCTGCCAACTGAAGACCCCCTTCCTCTCTTGAGAAAGAGGACCAGCAACAAGAGAAGTAACATGGGCACACTTTCATACTCAAAGGAGCCTGCTTCTGCTCTCCTGTTTGCCAGCAGAACCAACCTCAATAATCTTAATTTGTGCATGAAGAAGGCTCATTGAATGAATATATGAAGTCTAATACTGAACAGTAAAAATAAATTAAACAGGAAAATAGGCAATGTAAAAACCAAACAAAAATATATTAGGTTAGTGATTAATAAATTACATTTTAAAAATTTAAATACTAACGTGTTAAAAACAATCCAGGTAAGGAAGCAAGATTCTGCTAATAAAGGGAAATAGAAGAGAGCTAAGGGGTTAAGGTTAAAAAAAAAAAAAAAAAAAAAAAAAAAAAAAAAACACATCCTTCTCCTCTACTCCTCCCATAGTTTTGTCTGTATGATACCTCTATTTAAGCCTTGATTCAGCAACTTATTGCACCTGGGTAAACTGTTGTGACCGGCTGGTGTCAAGGGAAATCAACACAAAGGATTTAGACTATAAATTATTTGGGACACGGACCTAGCTTATATCTGTAGAGCGCCTAGCAAATATTTGGATGCTATATAAATAAAAGAAAAAATAATAAATCATTAAAGCAAGAATGACTTAGCTCCCCTTGGCTTACATGAGAGTTCTAGATTATGGGTTTATAAGATTACCTTAAATCACAACAGATACATGCAGGAATAAGAACACACACATTTATACAATCTGTACAGGTACATTTAACATTGACCATGCAGTTTCCAAGCAGGGATGCATCTCACAAAACAAAGTGTGTCATATTATTACAATTTAAGTATTTGGGATGTAAAACACACACCCAACTATACAAAATAAATCCTGGATCCTGCACTGGGATATGCTAAGGCAGGGGTCGGCAATCTTTCAGAAGTGGTGTGCCGAGTCTTCATTTATTCACTCTAATTTAAGGTTTCGTGTGCCGGTAATACATTTTAACGTTTTTAGAAGGTCTCTTTCTATAAGTCTATATTATATAACTAAACTATTGTATGTAAAGTAAACAAGGTTTTCAAAATGTTTAAGAAGCGTCATTTAAAATTAAATTAAAATGCTGATCTCATGCCACCAGCCTGCTCAGCTCGCTGCCAGCCTGGGGTTCTGTTCACCTAGGCCGGCAGAGGGCTGATCAGGGCCTGCGGCCGGGACCCCAGACCTGGGGGGGGGGGTGTTTCAGGGGTCAGGGCAGAGGGCTGGGGGGTGCAAGGCAGAAGGCTGGGTGTGTGTTGGGGTGGGGGGGTTCAGGGCAGAGGGCTGGGGGTGTGTGAGGGTGCAGGGCAGAAGGCTGGGTGTATGTTGGGGTGGAGGGGGTTCAGGGCAGAGGGCTGGGGGTATGGGGTTCAGGGCAGAGGGATGGGTGTGTGTTGGGGGGGTTCAGGGCAGAGGGATGGGTGTGTGTTGGGGGGGGGTCAGGGCAGAGGGGCGGGGTGCTCGGCTAGTAGGGGTGCTCCCAGCCCCCTGCCCTGAGCGGCTCAGGGCAGGGGGCTCGAAGGGATATGCCCTGTTCGACCCCCTTCCCCCAGGCTCCGTCCCTACCTCTCTCTGCATCCTCTACAGAGCTGTGTGCACGCTGCTGCTCTTCCCCCTCCCCCTCGCTAGGGCCATCAGCTGATTGGCGGAGGGAAAGAGTGGAGGAGGGGCCGGAAAGCACAGCTGGGGGAAGAAGAGGGGGAGGGGGAAGCTTGGCTGCCGCAGAACCAAGCTTCTGCCTCCTGCCCCTGCAGGGGAGAGCGGTGGGCGGGGGGGGCTGAGTGGGGTTGGGGGCCAGGACTGCAGCAGGGAGCTGCGTGCCACTCAAAATCGGCTCGCGTGCCGTAGGTTGCCGACCCCTGTGCTAAGGTAACCTCCATTTCTTTTTTCTTACATCATGGTGTTCAGCCAAACACACTCATTGCTGTAATTACAGCTGCTGTTTCTACTCGCTCTGAGTTGATATGGAAACATTCCCAGACAAGGTGGCAAGCCAATCAGTAGTGAGTTCTGTCAGGGTTACAAAACTGGCAGCAATTTGGAGCACCAGTCAGATCCCACCCAGCCCTGCAGGGAGAAGATAGAGCTGTCGGGGTAACCCAGACTGAATCTCTGGGTTGAATCTCAGTGCCATTTCCTGTAATTTTACAGAAGTCAATAAGATTTAGACTGGGAAACACCATTAAGAAGGAATTGTAGCCTGGAGGCCAAATGTCTTCAGGACATCATTGAACCAAAGACAGTGTGTGAGCCTAACAGCTGCGGTAATTATCATGTTTTCTTTTCTTTCTTATTTGAAGTTTATGTGCGCAATAGCGTGGATGCTGAAATAGTTGGTTATATAGTATAACTAAACTTTTTACCTACTTGGTCAATTTTACCTACTTGTCAATATAATACTCAGGGTGAGCCTATCTGAAGGCAAAAGATCTGCGATTGTCAGAGTCCCAATTTATTTTGTATGGAATTATATATATATATATATATATTACATGTATATGTAGCTTCAGGTTTAGGTCCTGTGTTATATTCTTAATTTCAAGGAAAACAACAGAATCTCTAGTTAGTGATATTCATCTAGCTAGGGTGCATTGTAACACTGTGCTGTAACCGTTTATCTTTGGAGTGTTATTCATAAAAAGGAATTTAAAATTATGAATTGTGTGTGTGCACATAACTGGCTGATGGTAAAGACTGGTACTGGATTCCCAAGATGAGAAAGAAAGTGAATCTTCTTATAATTTCCACTTTTAGTATTTAGATGGTTTCTATAGAAAATCCAGGCGTAGTCTCTTGCGATGATAGGAATTCATGGTCTGTATAAATCCTTTAAGTCAGAGAGAGGAACTCCATAGCACAGAATTGGTAAGTAGATTGACTTACCTCTCCTCTACATAGGTTACACTAGTACAAGCCCCTGTGCCCATTCAATGACCCAAGGAAGCCAATGAGACTCTGCATAGACACAAAGGTCCAGGCTTGTGGATCCCAATGCAGGATCAGGGCCCCGGGGCCCTAGTGAAGTAATCACAGAAGTAAAACTTCAGTGGTATGTTAACATTTGGGAGTGTTGAAAGCTTAAACACATTACAGAATAGTTACTAAATGCCCTATATTTCATGTTTTGCATATCAAATACAGATTAAGTAATACACTTTTTCATGATGCTGTGACATGGCATCAATTTAATGCTTCAGAGGAATATTTATTTTTATGTGAAATACTTACCCAATTTATCTCATTTTCCCCTCTCCTTTCTCGTTTACCATCACACACACTTCTACCTTACTCTTTCTAGTCTTCTATTCATTCTTTTCCAATTATATGCCTCTGAACTCAATTTTTTTTTTAAATGATACTAGTCCTCTGGATGCTACCTTCCTTAAGTATAAATATATCTTTAGAATGGTTTCCTGAGAGAGCACAAATTCATTCTCTTTATGATGGCACCACTGTCCTTATCTTAACTTTAGAGATCCCTTTGATATCTATGCTTCTGATTGTGCAACCAGATTCTATATTGACTGGCTACACAAATGCACATAAATAACAACTGTGTATATTTAATAGGTTTATTTCAAAGTTTTGGGGAGAAATGCACCTGGCCCCAAATCTAAAAGCTGGAAGCATGAAGAGTTATACCGCACTTCCACCAGGAACATTCATTTTTCTGTCCCCCGCATTGTGGCCCCAAATTTACTTCTTTTTTATGCAATCTTCTAGACAGATAATCTGGCTTTGATAGAACATGGTTATACAAAAGAGAAGAATGACACATTTTAAGCTTTCTGGACTATTTTTTCTTACATCCCTCATTTTGGGTGCAATAGGCAGACTAACAAGGCTAATGAGGTCTCGCTCTATATACATGTAAAGCTATATGATTTCTTGCTCTCAAGTCTCCACTTCAACAGGCCCAAGCCTTGAGACCACAAATTCTTTTACAAGCTTGATTTTTCTGTATCACAGTACAATGTACTGATGCTACATAACACACCTTGCCCAGTCTCCTTTAATTATATCACAGCAAAGACTCAAACAAACCTCAAACAGACTAGCTGTAAGTTCTTCCAATTCCTGTCCAAGTTGATCTCGCACTTTAGAAAGTCTTTCACATTCTTCATCTTTTAATTTCAGCTCCTATGGAAAATTGAAAATTATTTATTCTAACTTAATGTAGTAGTTTGTGGGCTTTTAAAGCTCTGCCACAAGTAAATCAGTGGAATAGCTAACCTTTGCTAAATAAAACCTTTCAAAACATTGAACTTAACACTAGAGGCAATAACATTAATGCTGAAAATGTATACCTAGTACTTCCTTCTACATGGCAACCTGTCAGGCTGATCTAAAAATACAACTAAGCTAAATATGTGTTTCCAAAATTCTCTGAAGTACAAAAAGCTTCTTTCCTGAAATATAGAAGACTACATTCACTGAAACAGAATATAGAAACCAAAAGAAGAATATATAAAAGAATTCTATAAGGTTTGGGCATTTCATAAGTTTTGTATTGTGACAATATGAGTACTGCTTTCACTAGTGCTTGATATAGCCATATAGCCAATATACACCTTTCAAATTTTTAATTTAATTTAAAGAAATGTTTTATTTTCTTTACCTTTAAAGAAAAACATTTGTCTGAAGAAGAGTCTCAGTTCTCACAGAACCTTAATATATTTTTAATATAAAGTTTTGTCTCCAGGGAGCCGCCTTACAGTACAGCTCTAGCTAACTCCAAAACAAAACTTATATCCCTGCTCCTTGTAAAGGCAGAAATATGCAGTCAAATCAAATCAGTTTAATGCTACTTATAACGGTCTACTATAACATTAAAACTTGGCGAGTGGGAGGCTTAATCTTATTTATACTAAGACCCCTATAGGCCCCTTTACACTGACGGAACATTGTAAAGTGGGCATAAATTACATTTACTCCCACTTTAAGATCTTAACTCTGAGCCGAGCAGTGTAAAGAAGTCTTAGTGTAAATGATAATATGGTCTAAGATTTCTTGAATATACTTTATAAATGGAAGGAAAAGCTCAGAAGAGCCTTCCTATTGCCAGTCCTTCCTGACATTAGAATACTGCATACAGTTAGGAACAGTGGCAGCTGGAGCCCAAAACAAGTGGTAGTGCTGCAGGTGGCAACCTCCCACAGTGCCCAGGTTGATCATGTTTTCAAAGTGAAACACTGAAACACTGGGGTTTGGAGTATTTTGATAGGTATAAGGGAGGTTGGTGAGGAAGTGGGAAGAAAAAAAAAGGGGGGGGGGCACTCTCGTCCTTCACCCACTGCTTGGCCCTTTCAAAATGAAAACCTGGGACCTTTTACAAGAAAGGGCAGGGTGGGAGAAAACAGTATATATGTCACTTTAATGCCTTTGGTGTTGTCTTTATCACAATCTCTCCTCTTTCAATCTACCATTCCCCATGTACACCAACTCATTAACCAATTGACTCTCAACTCCCCTTGCACTCATTTGTGCCAACCAAACCCATCCCCCTTCAAACTCACAGCCTGCCAGACTACATCAGCTCACTCCAAACCAACTCCCACCAACTCAGAAGCACCTCCACATACACCCCGACAACAATTTATCTCCATAGTCAAGAAGCCCTCATCTTCCTACTTAACCTGCAATAGCTCAGAACTACCCCCACCTCAGCTCTAAGCTCTCTCCTATCCAAGACTCCAGGTTCAGAACTCTTTTCCCTTCTACTTGACATCCAACACCAACACAAGGCTCAGAAATCCTTCCACCCCACTTGTTGATGGGTCTGGAAAAGCAGAAGAGGTAGCAGGGAGGGTGTGCATGTGATCTGAAACAGCTCCACTGATGCCTGTATTCCCTCCGCTTCCCTCTGCTGCTCTCAGTCCATGTTACATAGAGCTAGACTACCTCATTGGCAGCCACTATTACTGAAGCCTCCAGGTGTCCCACTAAGTCTCCAAATGGGAGCATGTGACACTGCACTCCACAGTACATCACTTTACATACGTGTGATATTTTTGGTGGGGCTTACACTCAATAGGCTCGAATCATCAGCTTACCCTATTCATGACACTCAATGAAAGCAATAAAATAGCACCACTGAATACACAGTAATATGGTTTTTTTAGATATTTAAAAATTGGGGTATTCTTGAAGCCATCACTGTTTCTGAATTCTCAGATTACAGCTTTGGGTCTTAGCACCCTACATTCCCCACAGTGGGACATGAGGCTACAGCCACTCCCCTATGATGTAGAACTCAGCCATTCACAATTTTGTCACTGCCACAATAGAATACTCTAATACACTCTATAAGACTTCCCTTGAAAATCACCCAGAATATTCAGCTGCCCACCCGCCTACCCCCTTGGAGGAGGAAATCACTAGGAAGACATAGAACCAATGCCCAAATCTCTGCATTGGCTTCCTATACAGTTCTGGATGCAACTGAAGGTGTTCCCAATTGTCTTCAAAAGCTTAAACACCCTACAATGTAGTCATGAGAAACCACATCTCATTTTGTAGCATCAAATTAAGCTCTTGTTCTCAATTCCTAGGATAACACTGGCCGCAAAATTTTCTAATATCCTGCTTTTGGACAACTAAAGTTTGACAAACCTCAGGGCACACTTATAGGCCCACCTAGTTTGGAATTTGTAGATTTTTTATTTTATTTGGGAGTTGTGTTTATTTTGGGTTTGTTTGTGTGAAAGTTTCATTTTTTGCTTTTCCGATCTGCAGACTTAACTTTTTTGAAAGATTGTATTTCGAGAGGTACTATGCATGCAAAGGCACAGCAATTAAGGTCTATCTCCCAACTTAATATCTATTGTTCCACACACAAGCAGCTAGCTTTCCCAAAGAGAATGCTGTAGAAAAATGAAAGAGGTTAGGGAGGGAGACAGATGCATATCTTGTGGTGGGAGAACAGAAAGAAAGAGGAAAAAGAAGAGGAAGACCATGGAAATAAAAGGAGAGAAACAAAGTACAATAAAGGAATTAAACAGAAAAATAAACCCAAGGGAAGACAACACTGAAGGTCAGCAAGTTTATATTTACTCATGTTCCTTTTTGTTTAACTGTATTTCTCGAGGAAAAAGTAGGGGAGTTGAAGAAGGGAAAAGGCAGGTTTTGATCCAGGAGTGGTGAATATTCAGGCCTCGTATGTTTCTACAATGGAGAGGGAACATACCAGCACTTAGTTTTCAACTTCACTGTTTGTAAAGGAAACATTACATGCATCAGTAAGCCTCAAAAGGAAGTTAAAATAACATTAGGTCAAGCATTATCTTAAAGTCACATTGAAAGGTAAAACTAGTTTTGCCGACTTTTAAACCTTTAAAGTGACAGAATTAACATAAAATATTGTGGTTTAGATACATGGATTTTTTTTTTTAAACTGTTCAGCTTGTGGTGATTGGAAAGACTACCTTTTTAAGATTCAGTGTAGGCTGTCAAAGTAATAAGACTAGTGGTGTAAACTTATTTAAACAATAAAATTGTCCAAGCAGGAGTTCAGTTTTGGCTACGTTACTGAAACATAACAAAAAAGCAGAGGACACCATACATAGCCTATTGCTCTTAGAAGTTTGGCTAGACATGTCAAATCTTAAATCCTGTTGGGCAAGTTTCCAGGCTATTTAGGAGGAACATAGTACACTATATATTACATTGTCAAACAAGCTAAATATTTTGCGTTGATGTGCTTTAAAAGCAAAGGTATCTAGACAGATGCTAAAGGCTTTCTCTTATGTCTGAAGCTGTTAATGAAGACTTAGGCCTTGGCTACACTTGCGAGTTGCAGCGCTGTAAAGCCGCCCCCAGCGTTGTAACTCACTCCCCGTCCACACTGGCAAGGCATTTGCAGCGCTGTATCTCCATGGTTGCAGCGCTGCATGTACTCCACATCCCAGAGAGGAATAACGTGTATTGCGCTGCCACTGCAGCGCTGCGGCGCCAGTGTGGCCGCCCAATGCGCTGTGACTGGCCTCCAGAAGTATTCAGCAGTATCCCACAATGCCTGTTCTAGCCACTCTGGTCATCAGTTCAAACTCTACTGCCCTGGCCTCAGGTAACCAACCATGTGACCCACCCTTACATTCCCCGGGAATTTTAAAAATCCCCTTCCTGTTTGCTCAGTCCGGCGTGGTGTGGAGTGCTATCAGCGAATCTTTCCAGGTGACCATGCCTCCACGCGCCAAGCGAGCCCCAGCATGGAGCAATGGCGAGTTGCTGGACCTCATCAGTGTTTGGGGGGAGGAAGTTGCGCTCCAGCCGTAGGAATTACGATACCTTCGGGAAGGTATCAAAGGACATGATGGAAAGGGGCCATGACCGGGACGCCCTGCAGTGCAGGATTAAAGTGTAGGAGCTGCAGAGTGACTACCGCAAAGCCCGCGACGCAAACGGCCGCTCGGGTGCTCCCCCTGCGACCTGCCAATTCTACAAAGAGCTGGATGCGATACTTGGGGTTAACCCCACCTCCACTCCGAGCACCACCATGGACACTTCAGAGCCGGTGTGGGGGCGGGGGGGAGGAGGAGGAAAACGGGAGTGAGGGGGGTGGGCCGGATGGAGACACCCCGGAATCCCTGGAGCCATGCAGCCAGGAGCTCTTCTCGAGCCAGGAGGAAGGTAGCCAGTCGCAGCGGTCGGTACTTGGTGGAGGACAAACAGAAGAGCAGGTTCCCGGTAAGCATTTTTTTTTTTTCGGGAAGGAATTTTTTCGGTGCGGGCTCTTTGGGAGAGGAGGGTTAGGCATGCATGCCTAGATGCAGAATAGTGCATTGATGTGGTTTATCACATCGCGGTAATCGGCCTCGGTAATCTCCTCGAATGTCTCATCCAGAAAGTGTGCAATGCGCTTGCACAGGTTTATCGGGAGAGCCACCATGGTCCTTGTTGGTGAGTAAGGGGGGCTGATTGTTTCAGGGTTGCACTGTCCTCTGGGTTTGCTGTACTTCTGCAAGTGTAGCCAAGGCGTTAGCTATACTCAGCTGTGAGTAATGAGAAATAAAAAGCACAAGCTGAGACAGCTGGTTTAGTGGCACTCCCCACCTGGCTACTTTAAAAAAAAAAAAAAAAAGTTAAGCTACTTGGAGAAAATCAACTAATTTTAAACCTGAAAACTCACAAAAATTACTATGGAATTATTTCACCCCAACTTTTAACAAAAGTCAAAAATAGTCTCCCTATGCAGATAGATAGCAACGGTAGTGCTTTTATTACCTGACTAGATCCTCATGAACAAAGTGTTAATATAGGAGCACATACACCTCTACCCCGATATAACGTGACCCGATATATCCGAATTCATTTTATAACGCGGTAAAGCAGCGCTCCGGGGGGGCGGGGCTGCGCACTCCCGTGGATCAAAGCAAGTTCGATATAACGAGGTTTCACCTATAACGCGGTAAGATTTTTTGGCTCCCGAGGACAGCGTTCTATCGGGGTAGAGGTGTATATACAACTAATAAAGTATGTCAGCACAGTCCGCCAGGATCTGCACTTCACCTTTAATTGCTTAAGGACCAAGAGGCTTGCTCTCAGCACTCATCTGTTTATGAGAAGTCTGGTTTTCCTTGAAATGCCACAGCATAATCAGATATTCCAGATAAGCTCCCAACAAAAGACAATTCTGAGATGCCAATCACTTAAGATGGGGAACAAACAAAAGGAACTGACTTGAAGCCATTCTCTGGCACTCTCCAACAGGTCATGGAATGCTGTACATCAAGACATGGTCACTATTCATCTGGATGACATCTAAATGTGGTTGGCTTATTTTTCTTAACCACTTTTGACAAACCCCTCAATCTGAGGTTGGCAGATATAATAAGTGTATAAAGACATGACTGGAAAAGGTCTTAGGTACAAGTTTACTGAGTCAGTGAGTCTTCAAATAACCATGCTCGGCTAATCATCATCTGAGTTTCTTGATATTTGTTTTAATGAAGGAATACAGCTGATGAGTTGCAAACTTGAACAGCCCACACAAAAGACGCCATTGTGGGTTGAAGTGAAAGCATACTTGCACTGATTGACCCCATGTCCCTGTTATCTTCAGTATGAAGTTGATGAGACTGAGTCAACTCAAGTTCTCACTACAAGATTCCTTTTTTGCATTGGTCCACCTGAGCCTGTCTTTGCTGACCTTCTGAATATGCTGCAAAATGGTTATTTTATTTTTAGAAGGCTTTTGGAAAGGGGTGGGTTTGAGGGTTTGTGTTTTATATAATTCTTATCATACTTGCTGGTGACTGTTTATCTGTCATGGAGGGATGGGCAGTCCTTTATATTGGTATGTTATATGTATTTTTTTTATTTATGGAATGCACACTCGCAGCACTAAATTGGTGCCAGAGACATTTAAATTTAAAGAAAGATACAGTCTAGTTCCAATAAATAACTAGAGAGCTTTAATCAACCTTCCTACCAACTCCAGCACTCTTATCAGGAGACAGCCACTAGGAATAAGATTAAGGATTAAAAAGAGAAAGTGGAAACAGCAGGAATAAGTTCAAAAGGAGGTTCACAAAGAGTTCAGACAAAATTAAGTTTGCAAGAGGAAAAATCTGTGGACAGGAGAATGCTTTAGGATATCTGAATTCAAGAAATGCCTAGAATAAAGTTGAATGCAACCCTGGCTCTTATGTCAGACCCCAACTTTCCCCCAATCTTATAAGCAGCTTTGGATGTGGTGGCTCATCTAGACGGAAGCAGAGTAAGCATAACTGTCACTGAGACCCCAAGAAATTCTAGGATATTTCCTTTTTGCAACCTTGCTGATGGTGCCAGGCATCTTGAGAAGTGCCTGATGTCTGGCCTCTATGAGGGAAGAAGTAGGTTTTCCACCACCATCCAAATCATTAGCATAACAGATTTTCTATGTCCTGAAACACACTATCAGTGTTGTACATGCCCTGTTCTCTCTGATAACTTCGTCCAGCAGTGTCTCTAAAAGATGAGAGAGAAGGTATAGTCAAATACATACATGAATATTGGGCCCCAATAGGTAGTTAGGTTGACGTTAAGTTTCCCAATTTCAAAACTTCCCAGATAAGGCTATCTCAGATTTTCTGGTTGTTCTCATGGTGACAATGGTGACCAGGGCTACGTTGAAGTTGTTTAGGTAACCCTAGCTATGCATCTGTGTACTTTCAAGTGTTTGGGGTTTTTCTGTAAAGTGGAACTTTAAACTTAGAAAACTACAATGAATTGAGAACTGGTTGGTGACAGTGATTGACTTTCCCCAAAAACTTAACCACAGCTGTTTTTTGGTTTTGTTTTGTTTGCCAAATTCCAACAAAATAAAACACCATAGCAAAGAATGGAAAGTTGGCTAAGAGCGATTATTTAGTGGAAAAATCTCAATATCAGGAACAACATGAGAACCCATATTTAAAATTTACATTAACAATCATAATGAAGGGGTAAATTCAGCCATGACAGAATTAATGACAACATCCAACACGGGGGGGGGGGGGGGGGGGAGGGGGGGGGGAGGAGAGGAAAGCATTCAGGAAGACTGATCCAAACATGTGGCAAGATGGGGTTAAATACAAATAAATGTAGAAAGAGGGAAAAGACAGCACATCTACAAACTGGGTAACATCCACCAGGAAACTAGCAATTCTAAGAAAGACAAAGTGGTGTTAACACAATAAATAATAATGCTTTGCATTTATATAGCACACCTTCCATCCAAGGAAGGCAAAGCGCTTTACAAATACTAATGAATTACACAAATGCACATTGCATGGTAAAAAAGTATTACTTCCATTTTACAGATAAGGAACAGAAGCAGAGTTTAAAGGACTTGCCCTGGGTTACATGTCAGTTTGCAGCAAGAAATGAAACCAGATGTTCTGGTTCCCAGTCACACACTTTAACAACAAGGCTATTCCACCTGACAGAAGACAGCATTCCATTCGAAGTATGGCATAATGGTACTGTGAAGAGTGCCACTGATGTTCTTCTTTCATATACATGCATTCCTATGATACATCATTGTAGTATGTGAAAACCTGTATTCTAAAATATTTCTATTTTCTATGGCATCTGCTACATTATGTAGTGTGGGAGAGAGAAGCCTCAAGAGGTACATTATCAGTGTCTATAAATATCTACAAGGTAACACTAGAACAGAAGGGAATTATTCTTATTCTCGGAAGGGAGGAATGGCCTAAGTTTAAGGAAAGAAAAATGTTTTAATTTAGACATTACAGAAAAAGATTTTCATAAGAAGAAGAATCAATACTTGAGCACTCTACCAGAGGAGGTTTGAGTCATCATCACTGCAGATATTCAGGATCAGATTACATAAAATAATGATGTGGTGATAATCCTGCAAAACTGGGGGACCCAGACTGTTCAATTTCTGACCCATAAGTTCATGACAGTACAAATCTCTCTCTATTCTGCAAGCAGAAATCATTAGAGAATACAATAAAACAAATCTTACCCTCTGAGCTTTTGCAAGTTCTTCTTTCAATCTCTCATAGCCTTTCTCTCTTACTTCCAGTACAGATGGGCTCCGTAAGTGAGACAGACTGTCTGTA
Source organism: Emys orbicularis (assembly GCF_028017835.1). Classification (NCBI taxonomy): domain Eukaryota; kingdom Metazoa; phylum Chordata; order Testudines; family Emydidae; genus Emys; species Emys orbicularis. Next base: position 69,488,233 of record NC_088683.1, on the reverse strand, counting down.
CTCAGCCCAAAAATATCTTCATTCCCTTCAGAAACATCCGTCAGTGTAGCACCCTGCAAAAACTCTCTCTCTGCATTATTGCTCTCCTTTCTGGAATTACTGTGTTTGGATGACCCACTCTGGGGTCCAGAGGTAGAACAAGGAACCGTGTCTGTAACACTGATGCTGGAAAGAAATGACATTTCTTTATTTAAATAAGAACACACATTAAGAGGAATAAGTCTTTTAGAAATGTCAGTTTTGCTGTTAAATGTGCCACTATAAGCATAATTTAACATAAGATATTAAAGATATTCATAATATTTTAACTGAAGACATGCTATGTAAACCATTTAAATAAATTAACAAGATTTGCATTTAAATAAATCAGATGTTAGTCATCATCAATAACCTACTTGATGCCTGATGTTTCCCCACAATTTAGGTGCCTTGGAGATGAATAAACAGGTTGTGTGGGAAGGTCAGAAACATTTAATGCATTGGGTTGGATAGGTGTAGAGCACACAGCAGAAGGATGTGGGCGGTAGATTACGCTGGGTGAGGTAGTTGGTTCCTGAGACCCTGGCTCATACACTCCAAGAAGATCTGGTGTAGTGGGAGAAGCTAGGTTCACTTCATGAAAGCCTTCCAATGGGTCACTGGCCATAATAAAAGCCTCATCATATGAAATCCTGAATTAAATAAGCAAATGATTAGAATGATTACTAAAGAATACGTTTATATATTACATTATTAACTCCAAATGCAAGCAACCCATTCTTACTCAAACACTGGACAGAATGACTGACAACGCAGGTGGCTTAAGAGTAAGCTTTAGGTGCCTGCTTACCAGAGTGATGGGAACTGAATGTATTGCGATGAACGTGTGTTCTGTTTTATACAATGAAGTCAGCTTGCACTAGATTGCAGGTGTCTTGTAAAGCTACACAAATGTGCTGAACACATGGGTGTTGTGTAGTGGAGTAGGGAACAGAAGTTACAGGAGAAAAATTGAAGCTTTAGGTAAAACCTCTCTCTTCTACCCTAGACCAGTACTCTACTTTTGATCACAATAAAATAGAAAGGAACATAAGAAAGCTCATATTCCAGTGTCTGAAGTATTTCCAATCAGTGTATCTGTAAATAAGTCTCCCAAAGTTCCATGGTTTGTTAAACTACAGGCCTGTTCCTGAAATAGCTCACTCAAGTGGCAAAAATAGTCAATGGGACTACTCAGACAAATGAGCCCTTTAATTTATATCTTTAGCATATTATATCAACCCAAAGATAAACAAAATAGTAATACTATGAAGTAGTAAAATACTAATAAAACTGCCATGCACAAATCTCTGCATTTCCCCCACATTCACCATAAAGTGAAAATTCACTATTTTGAATTGAAAAGGTTCTAACACAATTTTTGTTTTCAGCATAAAATCAGGGAGACTATGTGCCCTTTACAACCAGGTAACTCCAATTTTACAGAAATTTCACAGGGCATCCAAACCCTTCGTAAAAGTCAGGGTTCTAAATTTCAGGGTTCAATTTGGAGACTTGAGGGGAAAACTAAGTAGCAAGTACTTACATGACCACCTCTGAAAGTGGTGGCAATGCAAACAGATTTTTCCATGGTTTATAAGCATAAATAAATGCAATATAAAGTATGTCTCTTCATGTAGCTGCATAATACCATGGGAAAGAATAGCATTTAAACAACAGACACGTCTGGCATTTTATAGACAAAAATCTGCCCTGTTTAAATCTTACAATTTAAAAAGACAGCACCACAAATGATGACAAAGGGTGGTGCAAGAGAGGAGGTATGCAGAGATGAGGTTTACAACAGTCAAAGATCATGTGATATACTTACTATTACATTTGCAGCCAGTTTGTGAATTTTTTAAAATACTTATTATAATGTAGGGACAGTGTCCAGGGTGGAGATCAGCAATTTGCATTTGCAGTAATTTAGTTACTGCATCACTTTTAGGTCCATTTAATAAAAACAGAGTTAAAAGGGAGGGACCTTCACATGCTACAGAAAAACTTAAAACTTTATTCAAAACAAACAGTTTTCTACCTCCAGTATTGTATTTGTGCTGGATACATGTACATCGATAATTATTTCCTAATGTGACTAGCTATTTAAATACATTGCCAGGTAAGATTTAAAAAAAAAAAACAAAAAAAAAACCCCTAAAACGTTCCTGCACCTGAACACAATGGCTTCACTGTGCTGTTTCTGTGTTAAGTATGCCCTTGCTACTTCACAGAAAGATCTTGCAGGAAATCCCAGACACAATGCACACTAAGGACCATGTATGGCTTAATTGGGACCTTTTTGCATTCCTGTTTTCTGCAGAAATGTGTTATTTAGAACTACCTACAATGGTAGTATCCCCTCCACTTGCAGAGTGTTTCTTTTGTAAGCAGAATAAACGCTAAATCTACAGCTTCTCTACTGTACCACAAACATGAGCAGCCTATTTTGAAGTTCCCATGTAAGCAATTTCTTTGGCAAGAGAATCTTCTTTTTTCTACACCTGTGCTTAACTAGCATAAAATATTACAATAATGTACTTTGAGGATAAAGCCTGTTTGATTAATGAATGAAAAGATGGGCAGGAGCAGGCTGACAAAAGTACAGACCATTTTCTTCAAGGTTAAACTTCAACAATATGTTTTCAGCTTCCCTCTACTGAAATCACTAGAGTGAAAGTGGATTTTTTATAACGTTTTAAAAGCTCAAACATAGGGACTAAAAAACTGCCCCTGCACCTATACAAAGGAACTTACTAGACCAGTTGAAAAATGTCCACGACATACCCAAAGCCACTGCCTCCCACCCTGATAAGTCAATTCAATTTCTCCTACCCACCACTTCACAGTTCAGTTCCCCCTTTCCTCAATAAGCCAATCTAAACTTTCCACAATCACATTCTCACTCTCTGCCTCCCCACTTCTCCTTTGCATCCCAATTTCTTCAATAAGCAGAAAAAGGAGGGAGGCAAGTCCTCTGCATGACTGAAAGGGAGAACGATTGCCTGAATGACATGCCTGAATGACTTGCCCAACTGGCAGACAAGTGGAGAATATGGCCTAGGAAGCAAAATGGGAGCAACAATTCTGCCAGTTCCTCTGTACGTCGATCCCCTTGCTCCGTGACTGCCATTTCATCAAGTATGAAAAACTTTAATGTGAAGGAACTATCATCACACAAACCAGCAGATAGCTAAAAACTGCCAGCTCTCCAAGATTTTCTGGACAGGTGATCAGTGCAGGGAGCATATTAAGAGGCTGAAGAGCGAGTGCCGGAAGACCAGGGACAAGAACTGCACATCAGGCAACTCACCAAGATGCCCATTTTATGACGACTTTGACCAGATCCTGGGCACTGCACCTAGCAGGGAGCCAACCGTGCTTCATGACGACCTGGCCAGCCGGTACGGTGCCCTGCTGGCCCTTGAATCCAGCCTGGGGACTGATGGGAGCCAGCAGCAGGCTCCTAGTCAGGAGCATGAAGTGACTCTTTTAATGAAACCAGTCCCAGAGCAGACAGTGGATCAGGACCAACAACAAATTCTCGGTCTCTACTCAAAAGAGCTGTTTGACACTGCCCCACCCCACCCCACGAGGAACAGCCAGCTGCCGAGCCTGCAGAGAATCCAGTGGAAACAGAAGCCACTCCAGAGCTTGGTAAGTGTATGACTTAAAAGATTATTATTACAGTAATGGGAGGGAAGCAAAAATGGTAAGCCTGGCTACCAACATTTGGCCACTAGCGGCAGATTGTATCACAACGCCAAGGCATTCCCACTCCCTCTTCCCTTTCCTCCCACCATGTGGAGTTTAAAATAGTGACTTGGAATTTCAAACATTCATAAACAGCTGTAAAGGTTATTTTAACTGTTAAATCACCAAGGTTTGCTAGGGTTATTCTTGTTTTCCTTTCATTATTTAGAAATTTGCCACTCTGCAATCACCTCTCCTAGGTCTATGCAGCCACCCGTAATTAGTGAACTGCGTGTGTGTGTTTGGGAAACAGTATTCTATTTCCAAACCTAGTCCATTTCAGTTAGAGGTAATCCATGCAATTTCTGCAGGTCACAAAATCATTTCTCCAAAGTACAAGTGTGGTGGCAGTTTTTTCCCAGAACTGTGCTGGGTGCAGGATGGAGTAAAGTTGCAGATTTCAGTGCGTTTTTATGCAGCAATAACAGAATAATTCATGTTAATTCCCTCGTGGATTCTGACCCAATCCTGGCTGCTGATAGCTGCAAACTTTTCTTGAAGCAGGAACTCCAGATAGTTAGTCACACTGCAGGGACGGGTGTATTTTTCAGGCCCCCCATATAGCTGACTAGCCCACTCCACTCAAATGTGCTGTTCAGTTACTATTCATTTGAATACTTCAGCTGCATACACTGCAAGTTTCCCTCCAGCAGCTTGGAATAACATCTCCCACTGCCAATAGGGCACCACAAGAACAGTTATGTCTTCCAAAATATGAAAGGCCTGAAATGAGAGAAAAAGCCTTTGGCAGCAAGGGCGCTATACACACACCCCACTCCAAATGGTAATTAGTTATGAAACGTTTATGAAACAGAATAAAGGTTATAATTCTAAAATTACCATTGTCTCTGCCCTTCTATAACTGCAATTAACAAGGCTGTGTGCAGAGACAGTGTGAGGACTGAAGCATCCCCTTCACAATATGTGTTGGTTCATGTTAGACCTGTTACATTTTATGTCCTGGAAATTTCACAATAATTCTGTCCTGCTCCACTGAACTACTTTAGACAATGACCCTGTGTTTCTTGTCCTATTTCAGGACCCTCAATCTATACTGCCTGCTGTTCTTCAGGAACTCAAAATCTTGCCCCATGTACCTTCACAGACTGTTCCAAGAGGAAACATTTCCGTGATGAAGTTATAGTCAATGTTCTTGAGAGGGCAGACCAGCAGGTCCAGTACCTGAAGAAGAGGGACAAGAGACAAGAACAATGGCATGCTGACAGGCAGGTGGAGAGGCTCAGGCTTGTCACCCAGGTGGAGGACAGTGTTTCAGCAGCAGAGCTGGCACTTGCAAAGCAGTTTCTGGAACAGGAACAATGGCTAAGGGAGGAAGATAAGAGTTCAACACAGAGAACTGCTTCACCAACTCCTGTCAATAATGGCTGCAAGAGCACCAGCTCCTGCTGCTTCCCACATACCTCAGAATGAGCACCCTGCAGTGTACCCTCACTCCAGCAGTAGCTTGGACAACTCCATGTCAGGGCGGCCCATGCATCCAAGACCCATGAGCAGCTGGGGCAGGGCAACTAAACACCATGCAGTCTTCCTTCTTCCACCCCAGTCTGATGAAAACCTCCACCTCTCTCCCCCACCACCAAGTGAGGGGAAAACATATAAAGAAGGGAAAGGAGAATGTGGAGCATGGGGACATGTAGCGATAAGGGGACTGTGTCTGGTATTCACTATTTCCTGCCCTTTTGTGTGTGTGTGTGGGGGGGTTTTGTGATGATAAAACTAAAAACATGTTCAGGAGCAATTAAGCATTAGTAAGCAAATGGTATTCCTCTATTTAGCAATTCACATTTCAATAAATTCCACCTGTACAGCCATTGTGCCCCCTCCAACCAAATTCATTGTTCATCATGGCATTTAGACTTACACTGCATAGCAATCAAGCCCAACCCCCGTTCCAAACACCAACCCTCCAAAATAAATAAGCCAGTTTTCCCCTACTAGCACATTCATACAGGTACTATTCCCCCTCTTCCATTGGGCCATGGAAGTCCATATTGTGAGAATGCAAAGCATTCCCCACTTCTGCTGCCCACATACAACCAGCTCCCACAGTGGTAGCTGCACTTTCTGGTTGAGGGTACTGATCCAGCATCCCCTCACTGTCATATATCCATTCAGGGGGAAATGGCTCTCCTCAGACTTGACAAAGGTTGTGAAGAGCACAGCAAGCCATAGTAATGCAGACAGCATTGATGACACTGGCATCCAAATGGGTTTGTAAACACCTTCAATGTGATTTCAATCAGCCAAAAACACATTCAACAACCATTCTACACCTGCTGAGAGTGTAATTAAACCTTTTTTTTTTTTTTTTTTGGCCAAGGCCTCTGAAATCAGGGTATGGTTTCATAAGCCAAGGCAAAAGAAGGTACAATGGGTCCCCCAGAATACAGAACAACATTGGGGACAGCAACATTGTTTATGTCAATGTAATTTAGTGTGAATAGCATCCCAGCCTGTCCATGAATGTAGATTTCCCAAGTGCTGAAGAACTCTGGCAACTTTTCCAGTAAAACCCAAATTGACATTCATAAATCTGCATCTGTGGTCCACTAGTGCCTGAGTAACAATGGAGTAGTATCCTTTGAGGTTTACATGCTCCTTGAGGAGGGCAAACTATGGGCACATGAGTCCCATCAATAGCCCAGCACAGTTAGGAAACCACATTCTCTCAAAACCAGCAATTACTTCCGGAATATGTTGCGTCAGCCACCTTGGGGTAAACCGCATGCCTGATGGCCTCAGTTACCTCTGCCACCACTTTACCCACAGTCGACTTTCCAACCCCAAACTGGTTGGCAATGGACCTGTAGCAGTCTGGGGTTGCCAGCTTCCAGACAGTTATAGCAACCCGCTTCTGTACCAGCCAAGGTGACCTCAGATGCGTCTCTTTACACTGAAGGAAGCCCTACAGCCACAACTCTCACTCTTCATTCCATGTATTTCAAAAATTCCAGCTGCAACACTCAGGAGCACCTACAGAACAGCAAAAACCATACACTGTGTTGTTACCTATTTAACTGAAAGAAATATAGGAGAGAAGAAAAAAATACCATTTCAATATGCTTTTGGTGAGGGAAAGTCAACTCTAGTCAGCATTTTCAAAAACAAACAAGTGTGTATGTTTAAAAGGACTGTACAATTATCACCACACAGTTCTTCTTTTGCATAAGTAATAATGTCTCAGAGAGATAATTTGTTAGAACTTGTTTCTGCCAGAGGGTTTTTTATTGTGTACTAAAACTAGTTTTCAATATGCCTGAAATTAGCCCTATATTAGACAGGCATGCTCTTTTCAGTAAGCTAAACAAGTAAGGCTTGAAACACTATTTAGCATAATCAGTAATATTAATATGCTTTTTATGCTCTATCACAAAGAACTGAAGGAGGAATGACTGTGTAGTGAGCCGGTGTGGCCCCCCTCCATCTCAGACAGGGCCGACCTCCCTCCAATCCCAGCGTGGGCGGAGCCACCGGGTCCGGGGCCCGCCCCTCCGAGGTCACGGCCCCGACCCGGAAGTATAAAAGCCCGCCAGCAGAACTCAGTGAGGCCCAGACCGCCAGAGAGAGCAGACGTCCCGGGCCGAGCTCCCGCTTGGGAGACCGCCGCAGGCCAAGAGCCGCCTGCTACACCCCCGCGCCGGTCAAGCCTACCTCTCGCCAGGTACCCCGAGGAGGACTGGCCCAGCCTGCCCCGAAGCCGTTACCCCGAGGAGGACTGGCCCAGCCTGCCCCGAAGCCGTTACCCCGAGGAGGACTGGCCCAGCCTGCCGCGTGCCAGCTACCCTGAGGAGGACTGGCCAAGCTTGCCCCGGACCAGCTGCCCCGAGGAGGAGTCAAGCCTGCCCCGGGCCAGCTACCCTGGGGGAGAGCTACCGGACCGGCCCCCAAGCCCCGCACCCGAGGAACCGATGCTCCTGGACTGGCCCGAACCCGGCATCGCCAAGGAGGTAGGCCCCGAGGGGGAACAAGGAAGTAGCCCGGGGATAGCCGACCCCGGTCAGGCTGCAGAGGCCTGTGAGCCGATGTCAGTGTGTTTCGGTCAGGATACCCCACTGACCGGCAGTGACAGTAGCCGCTGCTAGGGCCCCGGGCTGGGACGCAGTGGAGTGGGTGGGCCTGCGTCCCCCCCTGCCACCCCCACTCACGGGTGGCAGGCTTCCCCCTCACCCAACGCTCAGGTAGGAACCTGGGCCTGATTAACTGCTTGTTTGCTCAACCCCTGCCCCAAAGGGCTTGAGCTGTGACTGTTTGTGCCCCGCCCTGGGTCAGGGCCTGGGCCCCTTAGCTGTTTGTTTGCTCAACCCCTGCCCCAAAAGGGCTTGAGCTGTGACTGTTTCTGCCCTGCCCTGATCCAGGGCCTGGGCCTGCCTAGACGGTTAGTTAGCGGGCAGCCCCTACCTAAGGGCCTGAGCTCCGGAACTGTGAGCCGCTCAGCCCTTGCGTAAAGGGAACTGAGGCTAGACTATCGGCAATTTAGTGAGCCGGTGTGGCACCCCTCCACCTCGGAGGGTAGAGCCCCGGCTCAACCCTACTACAGACTGTCTTCAGTATTCTAATGGGCTAATCAAAATTTGTCTTTTTCTGTGGACTGTGAATGGTCATGAAGGTGGCCTAATCAAGTGCACGTACTGTACAATTAAGGTCTTCAAGATTTTGTGATCACTGGTTAATTGTCCAGAACACACAGGTTAATATAATGTCTCAGACCTTATCTACACAAGAAAGTTGCACAAATTTAATTTATATAGGTTTTTTTAATCAGTTTAAAACTTATATAGGTTTTAGTTAAACTAATACAAACCCCCATGTGGACATTCTCATTTCAGTTTAAACCAGGCATTCTCTTCTTTACTTTAATTGAAGTAATAGTGTCCACATAGGGATTTGCAACTGTTTAATTAAGGCCTTGTCTACACTGGCAAGTTTCTGCGCAGTAAAGCAGCTTTCTGCAGTGTAACTCCCAATGTGTACACACTGCCAAGCCACTTAGTGCGCAGAAACTGCGCACTTGCAGCACTGTAAAAAAAACACCCCGATGAGAGGCATACAGCTTTCTGCACTGTTGCTACAGTGCCAGTGTAGACACCCTGGTCGATTACAGTGCTGCAATTGGCCTCCAGGTGGTGTCCCACAATGCCTGTTCTCGCCACTCTAGTCATCGGTTTGAACTCTACTGCCCTGCCCTCAGGTGACCAACCGTGAGCCCCACCCCTTAAATTCGTTAGGAATTTTGAAAGTCACCTTCCTGTTTGCTCAGTGACACGTGCAGTGGTCTCAGCGCATCTTTCCAGGTGACCATGCCTGCTCCACACACCAGGCAATCCCCCACTAGGAGCAATGCCGAGCTGCTGGACCTCATCAGCATTTGGAGAGAGGAGGCTGTCCAGTCCCAGCTGCGCTCTAGCCGTAGGAATTATGATACCTACGGACATATTTCACAATGCACAACAGAAAGGGGCCATGACCGGGACACATTGCAGTGCATAGTCAAAGTGAAGGAGCTGCGGAATGCCTACCACCAGGCACGGGAGGCAAACCACCGCTCCGGTGCTGCGCCCACAAGCTGCCGGTTCTACAAAGAGCTGGACGCAATACTCAGTGGCGACCCCACCTCCATTGCAAAGACCACTCTGGATACTTCGGTGGCTCACGTGCCAGTCGAGAGTGGACCGAGCCAGGAGGAGGAAATCTTGGACGAGGATGTGGAGGGGGACCCAGAGGCAGAGGACAACTCGGAGGTCAGAGATGCATGCAGCCAGGAGCTCTTCTCTACCCCGAAGGAGGCTAGCCAGTCACAGCTGTCGGAGCTTGGCGAAGCGCAAACAGGAGAGGAGGCCCCTGATAAGTGGCTTTGATTTTGGGAATTGCTGAAGTGAGTTGTTGGGGGCAGGAGGATTGCAGAAAGCAGGCTTGTGTCTGTATGATGCACGTACCACCACATGCCTAGTCTGAGCGGCAGAACAGAGTGTTGATTGACTCCCTCACTTCACGGGAATCTGCCTCAGAGATCTCCACAAAACTCTCATGGAGATACTAGGCAATCCGCTGCTGCAGGTTCTTTGGCACAGCTGCTTTGCTTATTGTCCCATTAAGGATAACTTTCCCGCGCCACTCTGCCATCACATGGGGGGGGGACGGACCATTGCTGCATACAGGCGAGCCGCATAAGGGCCAGGGCGGAAGCCACAATCTTGGAGAACACCCTCCCTTGATTCCCTGCTCACCCTCAGCAGCAAGATATCTTCCATAATGAACATAGCCTGTGGAAAATGTGGGGACCGTAATGATTACAAGACTCCCCCCCCTCCCCAAGTGCTGACTCTCCCCAAGAGCCACGTGCCCACTGTACAGTATGGTCCTGGAACACTGATTTCCCCTGCCCCTGCAGTTACTCCCCATTTTGGGGGTCTTGGGACTCATGTGTACTTGCCAGTTAGTGACAGGTATGTGAATAGGGGCTGTGTTTTAAATCACTGAATCAGTGGTCTGTCTGTTGCAAACAATACTGCTTCTGTAAAATGTTGCATTTTGGCTTCACAGATGTGACCTTGGGAGCCAGCCTCCCTCTTTGTTATCGCCAGCTGAACGGCTGCGCAGAACAGCAGCCACGAAGAACTAAAGAGGACTTTCTCCGTGATGTCATGATGCACTCCGCGGCTGAAAAACAAGAATTGAAGGAGTGGTGGAACAGTGAGAAGAGGGACCAAAAGGAGAATGCAGTGCGCCAGAATGAAGCCATGGAGCAGCTCTTAAAAGTTATGGAGCGCCAAGCAGACACGGTCCAGGCGCTACTAGCACTACAACCCGAGCAGCTCTGCGCCTGCCCTCCCCTACAAACGCTGTTGCAAAACTCTTTCCCATGCGCCCCCAGACACTGCCAACACACTCTTATTAACCTCCTGGCTCGTCTGTACCCGCTGCATTCCACTCCTGCCCCGTCACAGACCAGCCCTGCAAACTCCCAGTACCCACTGCACTCAACACCCATCCCTCTGCATTTTAGCCCTGCTGAAGTACAGTACCCTCTGCACTGAAATCTAAAGGACAAGGTTGCATATGATACTTGGACAAACACAAATCTTTAACCATCCTGGGACCCCACATCCTCCTGGGACCCTCCCTTCCCTCATCACCCACAATGCTGATGTGTTTTTGTATGTCTCTCTCCCCTCCAGTTGTTGTTTTTTAATAAAAGAATTGCTTTCAAACCAAAACAATCTTTATTCCATTAATTGAAAGCAAACAGAGCCCTGCAAAGCAACAATTTTCTTAAACCTTCATAGTGTATCGTCTTCACCAATCACAATTACCTCCTAGCATTACAAGCACTGTATTTCCAAGCATAGCAACAAATATTAGTTGATTTCAGCTTCAAATCGCTGCCTCAAGGAACCCCTGATCCTTATGGCCCTGCACTGCACCCCTCTAATAGCCCTGGTCTCTGGCTGTTCAAATTCAGCCTCCAGGCGCTGAGCCTCAGCAGTCCAGCCCTAAGTGAAGCTTTCACCCTTCCCTTCACAAATATTATGGAGTATACAGCACGCGGCAATAAGCATAGGAATATTGTCATCGGCCGGGTCCCGCCTCCCCTATAGGCAGCGCCAGCAGGCCTTTAAACGGCCAAAAGCACACTCAGTCATTCTGCACTTGCTCATCCTATTGTTGAACCGCTCCTTGCTGCTGTCAAGGTGTCCCATGTATGGCTTCATAAGCCACAGCATTAAGGAGTAGGCAGGATCTCCCAGGATCAAAATGGGCATTTCAACTTCCCCTACGGTGATCTTCTTGTCCGGGAAGAAAGTCCCTGCTTGCAGCTTCCTGAACAGGCCAGTGTTCCAAAAGATGCGTGTGTCATGCACCTTTCCGTACCAGCCTGTGTTAAAGTCCATGAAACGCAAATCCACAGGCGCCTGGAGAACCATAGAGAAATACCCCTTCCAATTAATGTACTCGGTGGCTAGGTGGTCTGGTGCCAGAATTACAATATACGTGCCATCTATTGCCCTCTGCAGTTAGGGAAGCCCATTTGTGCAAAGCCATCCACAATCTCATGCACGTTTCCCAGAGTCACGGTCTTTTGGAGCAGGATGCAATTAATGGCCCTGCACACTTCCGTCAACATGAGTCCAACAGTCAACTTTCCCACTCCAAACTGGTTACCAACCAATTGGTAGCAGTCTGGAGTAGCCAGGTTCCACAGTGCAATCGCCACTCGCTTCTCCAAGGACAGGGCAGCTCTCATTCTCATGTTCTTGCACTGCATGGCTGGGGTGAGCTCATCACACAGTCCCATGAATATGGCTTTCCTCATCCAAAAGTTCTGCAGCCACTGACGCCAAAAGTGGCATTCCACTGTGGTTAGCACCTCCGTGAATGCCACAAGGAATCTCGTATCATAGCTACTACGCGTGGCGAGATCGGTGTCAAACTCCTCTTGCCTTTGTAGTTTAAGGAATAACTCCACTGCCACTCGTGACGTGTTAGTGAGAGCGAGCAGCATATTGGTCAACAGAGCGGGATCCATTCCTGCAGACCGAAGAGGCAGAGCATGCAATACATGAAACCGTTGAAAGATGGCGCCAAATGCGGACGGAAGCACAGGGATTGCTGGGATGCGATGCAATGCATCATGGGACATTGGGATAGGACCCAGGATGCCCCACGATCCCCTCTGCCATCCCACAACTCTTAGTGGCAGAAGAGGAAGAGATGCTTCCTGTGGGATAGCTGCCCAGAGTGCACCACTCTGAATACCTCTGCAAGTGCCACAAGTGCGAACATGCGGTACTGTATCTGCCGGCGATGTAATTCTGCCAGTGTAGACATAGCCTAAGTCTGTTTAAAAGTGGATATAAGTTAAATGTCTGCAATGCTCATGCAGACAAGGCCTCGGTTTATTTTATTTTATTTCTTTAACTCTCAAGGTGTCACTATGAGGCAGAGATAAGATTGTAAAGGCGACCTTAACTGTATTTTAAAACGCTTGGGTTCTAAGTTTAAACTTAGCTCTGAATTTCCTGGCTTTCTAATTATTTCTTTTTTATTACCTACAACAGAACTGATACTTGCTCTCTGTACAAATCCAGTTTAAGATTTTGCATGGGAATTTCTTTAGATTTTTTTAAATGGTTAAGAATTTTTCAGTAGCAGAAGTCCCAGCACAGTTTGGGTCACTACTTCCTTATCTCCCTACAATCCATCCCACTCCACCCCAAATTACAGTTCCCGGCTCCCATTACCTTAGTCCCCCTATGCAATTTGTTAGCTACTGCCACTCCATAATATAACAATGCGATTATATTTATATTCCTGCTGCTGGAATTAAAAAGGCTTGCAGCTATATTTTAAGTCCTTACTTAAATACCACATGATGCAACAAATTAGGAAAAAGTCAGACTTTCAAGATCTCTTACTGAGACATTTTATCTCCCAATTGTTTGTAATATAAAAACATCCTGGCTACTAAATATTCTGGCGACAAAGCAGTTCAATAAAATTTTGAAAAGGCTACCTTTACACTCAGTTCTATCACATCACCTTTTCTAAAGGTAGCAGCAAAATATTTTCCAGAAATGATTTTGGGAGGGTAGGGTGTGAGGAAAGGGGGGAGGGGAACTGTTTTCCAAATTCTTCATTTTTACTTTGAGAATAATGATTATATAACAGTGCCCAATGAATGGGTCACTCAGAAGCTTTTAGAAAAAATTACACTATTCTGAGGACCAGTGGAAAAAAATGTACTTTCAATTTTGGGGCAGCAATGATATTTCTTCTGCTACCTGTATCACATAGTACATGTATAATCATATTCATTTAACGTATTTTTCTATGTAGTGCGTCTGAACACTTAATATTTCACATTCTTTAGAAGAAACAGTCTGGGTGTTTTTTACCCTTCAAAACAAGATTTTGTTTAAAACAGTAGATTTTACAAAGCTTATTAATGGAATTATTTTAATAAAAACAAGATGTGAAAAGGACAACTTGAAAAATCCCATTTGAATCTGGAAAAGTTGAAATACTATAGTTACAGGTAACATTCAAGATTCTAGGACTGTCAGACACCTATATGCTTATGAAGCTTTTCTGAAACCTAAAATATATATTTTGTCACATAAATTAAAGTTTGGTGGTTAGTTATTGTATCTTTTGTTAGAGTGGAAGCCAGTACTTTGCTGGATATAATCAACTGAAATGTTATTACAAACTGATTTTTTTGTTTTTCAGTTAACATATAGCTGCCCAAGATTTAAGAAACCTTCTCTAAACTGACTCAATTTTTACTGTGAATACTCATCTATTTTAAGTAATGTGACAGATCCCCAATATATTTCTCCTCTCAACTTTACACGACTTTCTAGATTTTAGACCTGATGCCACTGCTACTGAAGTCAGTGGAATTTTTGTCACTTACTTCAACAGGCTCGTTCGGGGTGGTTTTTTTTTTTTTTTTTTTTTTTTTTTTAAATCGCCGGGAGAGCTATCCCCCAGCCATAAAGCGTGTGTCTACACTGTCCACATCACAGCGCTGCCTCAACCGCACTGTAACATGGGCAGTGTAGACATACCCTTTAATATATTGTAACAAGATTTTAAGAATGCTGGGTATTATGGTGTCAGCTGCAAGGTGTGTGCACATTATTTATTAAAAGCATAATGACAATGCTAAATTATTTAGTCTACTTTGCTCACAAGGTAACATTAACCTAGTGCAATGGAAGCGTAACCTTGCTAAATGAGACAAAAACATGAAAGGCATGATGTGGCCACACTCAGAATACCTACACTTCAGTATGTGTCATGTAATAAAATGCAACATAGTATTAACAGGATATTAATGCTTAACCAGGCTTCAGTTTTTTTCCCCATATTCCCAGTCTCCCACTTTGTCAAGGAATATGGATACAATTGAGCAGATGACATCTGTCAATACAAACTTCTAAATAAAAAACAACAACAAAGTTTACTTCTCTTCTAAAAAGAGGCTGATTATTAATTTAATAATTACTGCAAATTCTAGAGCTGGTTTAGCCATTTAGGCCACTATCCTTAAGACTGTGTAGAGACACATTCATGTGACTAGAGTAAACAAATCAAACAATACAAAGCAAAGGTAAGTGAACAAAAACATGCCAACTGTGAACTAAACAAAACGACAACGCTTTGAAACTGAGAAAAATATTATTGTGGTTGTGTATTTTACATCTACAGAATTGTTCAGGATTTTGCCCCTTGGAGGGCGCTTGTTTGCCAACGAATATCTGTCATAATTCTTATGAAACTAGTACAGTATCAGAAAGTGTTTTGAAAGGTTTACTGTAATATTTGATTGCAAGTGGTGAGCTACACAAAAGTTATAACCAAAATCTGTGCCTTGTTCTTCTTGCTCCAACTTAATTGCATTATGAAATTGAGGTTAACTGAAATCCGCACTAATAGTGCTGGGATTTTACAGTGACATGGTATTAACCTCTATATCACATGCAGCTATTCTCTTCTGCAAACAAAAACACTTTGTAAACAACTCAACAACCTTTATCACAACACACAATGAAAATACCAAGAAAGCAGCTATGCACTTTTTTAAATATCTCAAGATTGCCACTTCAAGCCAGGAGCTGCTTCAGAGAATTTCAAGGACAAAGTTTCAGTATCAAATTTAACAATAACAAGCCTGATTTTCACTTTTTATAACAGCATCTCTCTTTCTATTTTGGCTTCAATGCCAGATGTAGTTGAGGAAATTAATGCTTGAGAACAATATCAGCAGAACTACTACTATATGCATATCTCATCAACCGTTAAAACAACAAAAATTAAGCCTCTAATTCCACTCATTTTCCCCAATGTCTTGATTTTGTTGTTCTGCTGGAATGTTAAACAGTATGCAAGAATTTAAAGGAACCCCATCGACTTAAAAACAACTGGCTGGCTTCATGCTAAATGTAGCATGATTACTTCAATATTACAGAAAAACATTCATTTTTTCAGGTTATTTACTTTGTGCATTTGACAGTTCTTCCTATAGTCAGATTGAGTTTTCCCTGTTTGATCTTTTATATAACAGGTGTGTAACAGTTTCGGGGGTGGTACCTGAAACTATTTTTAATTTTTTTTTTAACTGGATTTCCAGTTGACAATATCTCTTTACTCATCAACTAACTTGTCAGCAAAGACCCAGAGGACACAAAGAGGGATGCAAAGAAGCAAATAATATGTTTCTTTAGAGAATAGTTATCCCTCCCCACCCCAAACACACAAAAAACAAATTTCATTGCAAGACCTGAGCTATGGGCTATAGCATGCAATCAGTATTAAAGCAGCCTTCCTCACAGATTTCCAGTAGGAAATTCTGCTGAATAACTGATGGCACAATAGAGGCATAAATGAAACATTCCAGCTGAGGGGTGAGAAAAGGTGTTTGGTATGAACTGCAGTTTTCTGCATATAAGCAGTCAGTGTTCATGGGCAGAAAGAGGCCTCTGTTGTTGCTGGTATCATGTGAGTGCTGAGTCTGCAAGGGGTTGCTTAGGAAGAAGAAAAGAAAGGGTCTGTTTGGGTCATAGGGAGAGAATACGGTATAGGAGCCTAAGCGGGGTCTCAGAAAGGAGGCTTGGGTTAGACACACATATGCTGCTGGGGAAGAAGTCATGGGTACTGATGGGAGGAAGACAGGGCACTCAGTACAACCCCTTAGTTCCCTCTGCGTGCAGGGGCTCTGTATAGGTGCCAAGGCTGAGCTGCTTGGGGGTGGAGGGGGGAATCAATAGAGGTACAGGGCTTTGGTGGTAGTGCTGTTGCTGGGCCCAGGGTGCAGGTGGGGGGCTGAGTGCGATGGCCAGGCTAATGGGGGCTGCAGGAAGCTCTGGTTGCTGGGTGCCTGGGATGGGCGCAGTGGGACTCTGTGCAAGAAGCTCTGTAGGAGTCAAAAATGGGGGGGGACAAAGCTCTCCAGAGGCATTTTGGGTGGTAGATGGGGGGGGATATGCTAGAGACTCTGCATAGGAGCCAGGGTTATGGGTCGGCTAAGGGGGTAGTGCCAGGGGTTGTAAGTATGGTGACCAGACAGCAAGTGTGAAAAATCAGGACAGGGGGTGGGATGGGGTGGGGTGGGTAATAGGAGCCTATATAAGAAAAAGATCCAAAAATAGGGACATCTGGTCACCCTAGTTGTAAGGGCTGTGGGTGATCACTGCCTAAGGAGAGCTGGCCCTTGCTGGGTGTCTGAGGGATACAGGGGGCTAGGGAAAATGGGCGCTGGGTGTCTGGGAGAGGTGGGCAATGCGAGGGGTTTAGAGGACTGGGTGTCTAGGGGATGCCTGTGGCTGAATGGATGGTGGATGTCTAGGGGGATGGTGGGTGATGAGTATCTAGAGCCGGGGTAGGCAACCTATGGCACGCGTGCCAAAGGCGGCGCGTGAGCTGATTTTCAGTGGCACTCACACTGCCCGGTCCTGGCCACCGGTCCGGGGGGCTCTGCATTTTAATTTAGTTTTAAATGAAGCTTCTTAAACATTTTAAAAACCTTATTTACTTTACATACAACAATAGTTTAGTTATATATTATAGACTTATAGAAAGAGACCTTCTAAAAACGTTAAAATATATTACTGGCACGTGAAACCTTAAATTAGAGTGAATAAAGAAAGACTGGGCACACCACTTCTGGAAGGTTGCCGACCCCTGATCTAGAGGATGCAGGGGGATCAGGGTGTCTGGAGAGGGGGCTGTGCGGGCGAGGTGGGTGTCTGGGGATGCAGGAGGTGGGTGCTGGGGGGGACGGGACTGTGCGGGAGGCAGGGGGTGGATGGCGGACGCTGGGTGCCCGAGGGGGGGTCTGTGCGGGGCAAGGGGGAGGGGCTGTGGGTGCCTGCGGGAGGCGGTGGGGAAGGGAGACGGTTCCCTCTGAGCCCGCGCACACGGACCGGGGACCAGCCACCCCCGCCTCTTACCTGCCGAGCCCCGCCAGGCCGTTCGCAGCGCCGCGGGAGGCTCCTCAGCGCCGCAGCTTCCCCACAGCGACCGGCTGGCGCGGGGCTGGGCTCCGCCGAGTCCACGCGGAGGGCGCATGCGCGCAGAGTCCCCGTTTCCCCCTGCTCCTCCCCCTCCCACACGCGCGCGCGCACACACGCCCCCCCCCGTGGGACTGGCCAGGGAGGGACGGGCCAGGTGCGCGTGGTAGGGATCAGCCCACTGCACCGTAGTACTGCCGCCCCTCCCCCGCCCCCTGTGACGTTATGGCCCTGCCTGGCCTCGGCAGGGTGGTGTCTGTTCTGCCAGGCAGGGCCAGGGCTAGCGGGGCTGAGTCACACGCACCTGGGGTGGAGCGTCTACACTGATAGTTAACCCTACATTGAGCATTTTCTATCTGGGGCTGCGGCAGAACCATGCACACGCTGCGGGATATTTAACTATTAATTCCTCTGCCACTTTGACCTTGCCCCGCCACATACACGTCTACAAAGGTTCTGGCACCCAAAGGGCCATTGTCGTCCGTCCCCCCTTTAAAACCTGGCTCAGAGGGAGCGCGCACGCGCTGTGACTTGGCCCAGTTGGCCGGCACCCGGGTCCCATTCTGCACTGAGCCACATGCTGGCAGCTGGGCCCTCACGTGTCACCTACCAAAACTGCAGCGGAGGCTCCTCTTGGTGCCTTAGGACCTGCCGGGTCTGGGAAGTGGGAAGGACCCATCATCTGAGGGCTTTGGGCTGGTGGTCAGCAAAGGGGGTGGGGAGCTCCAGGAGAATGGGGCTAGTGGGAGGGGCAGGGGATCTGGTAGGGTAGGACTGGAGATGGTGGCTGGGGCTCCAGGAGAGTTGGGCCGTTGGGGGGGGGGGGCCTTGGTCCCCCCACTCTTGTAGTCCTTCCAGCATCCGTGCCTGGTGTCCACATTACAGCATTCAGACCTGAATCAAACCAGCTATACACCAGATTCTCTAGGGCAGGGGTGGGCAAACTTTTTGGCCTGAGGGTCACACCTGGGTGTGAAAATTGTATGGCGGGCCACGAATGCTCATGAAATTAGGGTTGGGGTGCAGGAGGGGGCTCTGGGCTGGGGCAGAGATTGGGGTGCAGGGGGATGAGGGGTTTGGGGTAGGAGGGTGCTCTGGGCTGGGACTGAGGGGTTCAGAGGGCTGGGGCAGGGGGTTGGGTCACGGGGGGAGGGGGTTGAGTGCTCCGGCTGGGGGTGCAGGCTCTGGGGTGGGGCTGGGGATGAGGGTTTTGGGGTGCAGGAAGGTCCTCCAGGCTGGGATTGAGGGATTTGGAGGGTGGGAAGGGGATCAGGGCTGGGGCAGGGGTGCGGGAGAAGGTCAGGGGTGCAGGCTCCGGGCGGCGCTTACCTCAAGCAGTTCCAAGAAGCAGCGGCATGTCCACCCTCCAGCTCCCACGCGGAGGCGCAGCCAGGTGGCTCTGCACGGTGCGTGCTGCCCCGTCCACAGGTGCCGCCCCAAAGCTCTCATTGGCCGCAGTTCCCGGCCAATGGGAACTATGGGGGCAGCGCTTGGAGCGGGGTCGACATGCGGATCCCCCTGGCTGCCCCTACGCATAGGAGCTGAAGGGGGGACATGCCACTGCTTCCAAGAACCGCGCGGAGCCACGGCACGTGCACGCAGACCAGCATCCGACCCTGGCTGGAGTGCGGGAGCAGCGCAAGCCCCAGACCCTGCTCCCCAGCGGGAGCTCGAGGGCCAGATAAAATCAGCTAGTGGGCTGGATGTGCCCTGCAAGCCATAATTTACCCACCCCCACCCTCCTGAAATGTGGCTGCTCTAGCCCTTTGACTGTGGTGAACTGTGGGAGAACTTGACTGTCCACCTTGCATGTGACAGGAAGTTTGAACAGCTGCCAATACATCCTACTGCGCAGTCATTTTGGTGTGTGTGCTGTGCTCCCAGCTACCAGAGCCAGCAACATGGAGGAGCTGCCTTTTGAAGAACTTCTCTTGCTTGTGCTTTCACTCCTGTTGGGAAACGAGCATAGCTTCCATGAGATTCAATGGTGGACGTTTTGGGGCATTTTCTGACCCATTGAAGGCATCTGACAACTTACGATGCAGCAGGAAGAGGAGAACCCCCTGACATGGCAGACTTGCACTCCCTGATGCTGCTCATGATATTTGGTATAGCCACTGATGCCCCCTACATAGACTGGTGTGGGTCCACAAGCACAGACTGGTGGGATCACATCACCATGTGATCTGGGATGACCAGTAGTGTGTCCAGAACTTTCTCATAAAGAAAGCCACATTTCTGAACTTTGTCGGTAGATTGCCTCCACTCTCCAGTGTAAAGACACCTGCAGGAGGCCACCTTTGCTGGTCCAGAAGCGTGTTGCTATAAGTGTCTGGAAGCTGGCTATCTCAGACTGTGCAGATTTGTTGCCAACCAGTTTGGGGTTGGGAAGTCAACTGTGGGAAAAGTGGTGGCAGAGCTTTCTGAGGCAATCAGGAGTGTGGTTTTATCCCAAGTGGCTGGCATAAAATTTATTCCTGAAGTAAATGTTGGCTTTGAGAGAATGGGGTTTTCAAACTGTGCTGGGGCCATTGATGGGACTCATGTACCCATAGTTGCCCTCCTCAAGGAGTACATAAACCGCAAAGGGTACTACTCCATTGTTATGAAGGCCTTCATGGACCACAGAGGTTGATTCCTGAACATCAACATGGGCTGCACTAGGAAAGATCATGATGCCAGGGTTTTTCTCTGATCAGGAGTCTACATTCATGAATAGACTGGGACACTATTCCCACCAAATGACATTGCCATAAATGGAGTTACTGTCCCCACTTTTATTCTGGGGGCTCCCACACAGGGCCGGCTTTAGCAAGTGTGGGGCCTGATTCGTGGGGCTTGTACTCACCGGGCGGCGCTCCGAGTCTTCAGCGGCACTTCGGATTGCCGTGCACTGGATGGGGTTGCGGGGCCATGAGGTTGCTGGGCTCCGGCCGGCACTCTGACCGGGGAGCGGCGCCGCAGGGCTTGCCGGGCTCAGGCCGGCGCTCCAGCTGCGGGAGTGGGGCCGCGGGGCTTGCAGGGCTCGGGCCGGCGCTCCGGCCGGGGGAGCAGGGCCCTCTTAGGCGCGGGGCCCGATTCCGGGGAATCGGCGGAATCAGCCTAAAGTCGGCCCTGCTCCCACATACCAACTTTTGCCTTGCTTATGAAACTGTACCCTCATCTAAGAGGCCCTGGTAAAAGACAGTTTAATTACACTCTCAGCAGTTGTTGAATGGTTGTTGAATTTGCTTTTGGCAGCTTGAAATTCCACTGGAGATGTTTACAGACCCGTTTGGACGCCGGTGTCATCAGTGCTGTCTGCATTATTGTGGGTTGGTGTGCTCTTCACAATCTTTGTGAAGTCAGAAGTGAGCCATTTCCCCCTGAATGGATCTAGAGAGCAAGGGGCCACTGAATCGGTACCCTCAGCCAGAAAGTGCACCTATCACAGCTGTAGCTGGATGCACCCAGGGTAAAGAAGTCAGGGATGCTTTGTGCTCCCACATTATGGAGTTGCATGGCCTGATGGAAGAGGGGGAATGATACCTTTACGAATGTGCTTGTGTGGGGAGGGGCTCACTGTTTGTGGGAGTTTCAGTGCTTCGGGAGGGTGGGGAGTTTAATGCCATGCAATGTACTTATGAATGACATGACCAATTTTCAAAGGAGAATGGTGGTTATTCACAATATGGATTCACGTAAGGAAGTGATTGAAGTACGAATTGCTATAGATTACTGTATTGAGAGATAACCTTTGCATACTAATTCCTAGTTGTCCCTGATCATGTGTTTACCTTTATTATTTTGAATACACTGCATGATATGAAGCAGTGATAGCAATACACTTTCTTGATGAAATAAACTGTATTTATAACCAAGTACAGCAATCACCCATTCCCAGGCAGGCCAGCTGCCATTAATACCAATACACCAAAACAACCAAAACACCAATAACAGAACTTTACAGAAAAGAAAAAATAACACCAAAGTGCATGAACAAGTGCAAACAGTGAAACCATATACAAGACAGAAACCTCCCACCCTGGCATGTCTCATGGCCACCATTCTCCTTTCCCTGATTGCCACTCCCTTGGCACTGTGGGAGGAGGAGTGGAGGCATGCACAGAGAAGGTAGTCAATATGGAGAGCTGCATGGGGCAAGGTTGCCCTGCCCAGCTACTCAGGGGGCCACCAGGGGCCACCCACCCATGGAGTCTTCCAAGCTGCTTCTGGACTGCAGCACAGAGTAGTGTGCAGGGACTCGGGCTGTGGTGTGGGTGAAGCAGCAGGAGCCACTACTCTTGGAGTCATTAGTGATATGAGCTGCTCAGACAGTTCTTTCTGCTGAGCTTTATCCTCGTCCCATAGCCACTGTTCCAGGAACTGTGAAGCAAGTGCTTGCTCCTGTGCTGAAACTCTGTCCTCAAGCTGTACAAACAGCCCGAGTCTTTCCTCTTGCCTCTCGCACCATGTCTTTCCTAGCTCAAGTCCCTCTGACTTTGGAACTGGACCTGCTTGTTTGCCCTTCCCAGAACTTCAACCATAAGTCCATCAAGGAAATGCTTCTTCTTGTAATGATCCATGAAGGTATCTTGGCCCAGACTTGTGCTGCAGTATGGGCAAGCTGTGGAGGTACTGGAGCCAGAAGAGGTCAAGGGACCCGAACAGGACAAGATACAGAGTGTTATTGTCTCAAATAGCTCAGTGCAGGAGCACAGAAAAAAATCCCTGTGGAATTTCAAGGACATAAAATGGTACTTTTACAAACTGAACTACAGTATATTGTGAGAGGGATGCTTCAGACCACAGAAGCTCCCTGGATAAAGCCTGGTTAATCACAGTGAAGGAAGCAACAGTAAGTTAAAAATGCAAAGCTGTTTTTTTTTTTTTTAATTTTAGAAAATTGCAGAATTATTTGGGTTTGGGACGGGGCAATGGGTGTTGACATCCATCAGGCTACAAAAGCTGCTTCTATTATTTCAGGCCTTCCACATTTTGGAGGATATAGCAGGTCTTGTGGTGCCCGATTGGCAAAGAGAGATGTTCTTTCAAGCTGCTGGTGGGAAACATGCAGTTTATGCAACCAAAGCATTCAAACATATAGTGACTGATCAGCACATCTACGAGTGGAGAGGGCGGGTCAGTGACCGAGGTGGTAGCCCTGGAAAATACACCCTTTCCTGAAATGTAACTACCTATCTGAAGTTCTTGCTTCTAGAAGCTATTAGCACCCAGGATTGGGTCAGATTTCATGAGAGAATCAAGAGGATGCTGCATTAGCTTCCACATGGCTTACCTTGTTATGGCTGCATGCAAACATGCAGAACTCCACAGCCTTCCTCTTGCCCCCTGGCACATTTCTGGACAAGATTCCAAACCCCAGTCATATTTAACACAAATAATTTTGTCACCTATGGACTGCATAGACTACCTCTATCTGAAGTGGACTAGATTTGTAAATGGAACACATTTCTACTTCCCCGTATGGTTCACTGTTTCCAGGCAGCTCAATAGACCGTTTAGTGGTTACAGAGCAACATACTTACAGGCATGGCAATGCAAGGTTATTATTTTTAAGAAACAGGAATGGCCCTACCTAAACTCTGTGCCTTTCCAGTCAAAATACACTTTCAAAGTGTTCTTTACTGTTTGCATTTCCCAGTCACCATTTTGAACTTCATGTGGGGTGGGGGATGGAGAGGGAGGTGCCAAGGTGCTGGCATACAAACTGCCATTAGTGGATACATGCTGCTAAGCTGGGGTTTCTCATAAATTTTGCATTGGTTCACAGAGCAGAAATTCTTCCTATTACTGAATTAATAAACATTAAAATGGAGCCAGAAACTTACTGGGCTCAGGGGCAGCTTTTGTCCCTTCTGTGTCTGCTGCAGGCTCCACAGCCGGCTGTTTCTTAGGGGGAAGTGGGTGGGGGCTGGGGGGAATCAAATAGCTCCTCTGAGTATAGACCCAGAATGTGCTGCTGCTTCTCCTCCTGCTCCAAAGCCTGCTCCAAAGCCTACTCCAGGACCTGTTTCAGCAACTGAGTGACTTCATTGTCCTCAATCGTTGCCTGCTGCTGGCTCCCATCAGTCCCCAAGCAAGGCCCCATCCCAGGTGACCAAGTCGTCCTGCACCACTCTTGGCTTTAGGCTGGGAGCAGTGCCCAGCACCCAGTCAAACTCCTCATAAAACTGGCATAATGTTGGCGAGTTGCCCAGTGTGCAGCTCTGGTCCCTGGTTTTTCTGCACTCACTCTTGAGCTGCTTGATTCACTCCCTGCACTGGTCACCAGTCCAGTAAATTTGCAGCGCTGACAACTTCTTCACTATCTGCTGGTATGCGTGGTCATTGCTGGTGTTCTTACTAAAGTCCACAGTTTTGCTGGCCTCAAGCCAGACATTTACCAAAATCTGGCTGTGCTCCTGACCATGAGGCAGTGCACTTTGCAAGAGGCTTCTTCTGTTCAGTCTCCATTGCAAACACCGAAGGCTCTCGGATGGTGTATTTTCAACTTAGTGGTCAGAAGTCAATGGAAGGGTTCACGCTGACTCACCAAGCTGCTGCTGTATGCCCAGAGCAGGTTGCTTCTGTTTTCACTGGAATCAACTGGAGATTGTGGGGAGAGGACAAAGAAAGTTGGGCCACAGGATTGTGGGATACTTTTGGCAGACTCTCAGAACCCGAGTCGGAGTGGGGCGGCCTGTGTCTACACTGCAAAGCAATAGAGCTTGAACTCTGGATCATGGCTTGACTTGGGCTTGGACCCTCCAGCCCTGCAGGGCCCTAGGACCTAGATCTGGGCCCCAGTCTGAAATATTTGTGGGTATATCTACACTGTAATGTAAGCCCAACCTAACTCCCCTTCCATCTACATACAAATCATGCTAACCCAGCACTTGGATCCAGAGTCCCAGGACCCCATGGGGGTGGAGGGTCTGAGCCTGAGTCAACCCAGGACTGAGGGTTCAAGCCCTATTGCTTTGCAGTATAGATGTAGCCCCACTGGACTTCTGCTCTGGGAGTCTGCCAAAAGTATCCCACAATCCCATGGGCTGACTTTCTATGTCATCTGGTCAGTCAAGTTTTCCCACACTAGCCCTTTGTTCGTGGTGCAGAGTGGCCACATTTTGGGAGGACACTAGGAAGTCTGGAATATGGGTGGTTGGACTCAGGCCCTCATAATGCAGTGTAGATGCTGGAGCCCCAGGTTGGAACCAAGGGTTCAACAATTCCTAACTTGGGGTTACAAATTACTGTAGACGCTCAAGCCCTAAATTAACAAATGTAGGGTCTGCTAACTTGAGTTCTACTAACCCTGGGCTTGCACTGCAGTGGAGACATACCCTGTGTGTAGACAGAAGGGGGCTCTGGGTTCAAGCTTGAGTCTGAACCTGGGCTTAAATTGCAATGTAGACAAACCCTTACTGACTAAAGAGTCAAAGCCCCCTGGACTGCCAGGGAGACCCAGTGCCGAAGGTGCGCTGCCAACCCACACACATTGAATTTAAAAAAGGAAAATGGTGGTGAGGTGCCTTTTTATTTGCCCTCTAGTTTCTGAGTCTTTAGGCTCTACTTGGGTTACATTCTCAAGCTTTATTAATCTACAGATTATTGAAATCATGCAAGGCGGGAGACATGTATTTGCTAGGCCATAGATTTCAAAGGGGTGTAAAGGTTACAAAAAGGTGGGCCTCAGAGAAAGAGATACTGGATTTTAAGAGTACAAGTACCATGGTCCTGATCCTGCAAACCCTTACCAAGTAGTCTCATTCACTGATATTGATTAATTGGAACAGAATCCAATCAATGCTTCTTGAACATAGGTCAGCCAAGATAGAGGGCACATTAGGGGAAAAGTTGATTAAAAAAACATGGTTGTATAACAGATGTTACAAGTGGAAGCAGAATACTTAGTAGAAAGTAGAAGCCACCTCTTACTTATACATTCTCATCTATTGACTGTCACTAGAGGTAATCCTATAGTCCTTAATCCTTTGAAATGTCTATAATTGGCACCATAATCTGCAGTCTGAACCAGATTAATTAGCTTGCAAACAGAATAAAAGACAATACAGTTCCGAAGATATTTGGCTGAGCAAAAATGAATCATTATCAGAATTATTTTGTAAAAATAAACTCTCATATTTTGCTATCTATACACACCTCAGAAACAATCAGACAGTTACATATTGCATAGTATGTAATGAATGTGGTTAAAGTTGAAACTACTAAGAATACATTTCTTGATGCATTATCAAATTAAAATAAATTACCCAGTAACTGTTTTTAAACATCTATTTAAAAACAGAGCTCTTATGTGACATGATTTCGTCGTAGGCTGAGTCTCAGGCACAATCAGAAAGATGAAAGTTCATTAACACATTTCATTGTAAATAGAAATAAGCCAAGTTGCTGCTGCTGGTAAAATGATGGTGCAGCTAATATCCTTGACAGGAACCTGTTTATCAATATACTTGAACTGGTGTATTCCCTGATTGTGGGCTCTGTAATAATGTGTAGCCTCACAGCACTACCCAACAAAACTGCACAGTCCCTAAAATCGGGTTTTTTCCCCACAAATTGCATTGCTCCTGTAACCCTTCTGCCAGGTGGAGTCAGCAGCTAAAAATGTAAGGTTCAAAATCTAGGGGTCCCTCTTAACAATACAACAGAGAACTGGCTCGAGCCCCCACCCAGTAATCTGGGAAAATTAAACACCATTCTTGGGCACCTCTAAGAGGCCATACTTCCCCTCTCGCAAGCACTGAGTCTGTGTATAGCAGAGAAAACTTTTTATAAAAAGTGAAAAGGAACCTTTGGAATTTGGAGGTTTGGAAAAACACCACAATCATGATTCCAACACATCTCACCATGAGCAAAACTCCCAACCCAGAGTACATCAGGCAGTGTCCTTTGCCTCCGTTTCTCACCTTGCAGTGTGAAAGTCCAACAACCAGATATCCCTTTAACATGCCACTCCCCTCTCCCTCCACCGCACCCCACTCACCGCTGCTGTTCTTGGTCATCGAAGACCCAGAGTTCAGAGGTGCGTTCACATGAGTTCACCCGGGGGGAGGGGGGGGCGGTAGAGGTTACAGAACCAGGGGGGCCTTGGCCCCCCACTTTTAAAAGTGGGAGGGCCATGCCTGCCCATTGTTTAACATGGGCATAGTAGCCTTGGGCAGGTGCAGAGGGTGGCAGCAGGGGCTACACTTCACAGCTGTGGAGCTGATCAGGTGAAGTGCAGCCCCTGCCAGCAGTGCCAGCCTCTTCTCAGTTAGGGGCTGAGGTGGACCTTAGCCCCCCTCTTGCCATGGGACCTCACCCCTTGCTCCTTCTCTTCCCCTGGAGGCCCTGGCCCCTGGCCAGGCTGGAAGCCGGAGCCGGGCTGTGGTAAGAGCCACCTGGGGAGCCCCGGACCTTCCACCTGCCCTAGGCAGTACGCCACAGGGAGCAGGGACATGGGCTGGGGGCTGCTCTGGGCAGGCAGGCCCCAGGGGAAGAGGAGGAGCAGGGTGTGGGACCATAGCTCCAGCACCAGGGGCGTCATCTACTCCACCGCAGATGGCCCTGCCCAGTCACCTTCTGCTGCCATCTGCTTCTCTACTGTGACCTCTGTGAGTCAATCTCTTGAGGTTCTGCTCAATGATTTCAGCAGCTCGTGGGGGAACCTCACTGCTAATGCAGGCTGGGCAGTCTCTTCCACAGAAATGTTGTCCCACAGCAGGTCTAAGGCTTCAGCACTTAGACCTGATTATCAGTTATTTCTGCTCTAGTGATCGCTGAACAAAAGACTCTGAATTGAGCCTAATCAGCTCTGTCTTTAAACAGTGGAGAGGAGCGTGTCAAATGATGCCTATGACTTTTAGGCAAAGCCCACACTACCAGGCAGAAGTACCTGTCATAGAATCATAGAATATCAGGGTTCGAAGGGACCTCAGGAGGTCATCTAGTCCAACCCCCTGCTCAAAGCAGGACCAATCCCCAACTAAATCATCCCAGCCAGAGCTTTGTCAAGCCTGACCTTAAAGACCTCTAAGGAAGGAGATTCCTCCACCTTCCTAGGTAACCCATTCCAGTGCTTCACCACCCTCCTAGTGAAAAAGTTTTTCCTAATATCCAACCTAAACCTCCCCCACAGCAACTTGAGACCATTATTCCTTGTTCTGTCATCTGGTACCACTGAGAACAGTCTAGATCCATCCTCTTTGGAACCCCCTTTCAGGTAGTTGAAAGCAGCTATCCCCCTCATTCTTCTCTTCTGCAGACTAAATAATCCCAGTTCCCTCAGCCTCTCCTCATGTCATGTGCTCCAGCCCCCTAATCATTTTTGTTGCCCTCCACTGGACTCTTTCCAATTTTTCCACATCCTTCTTGTAGTGTGGGGCCCAAAACTGGACACAGTACGCCAGATGAGGCCTCACCAATGCCGAATAGAGGGGAATGATCACATCCCTCGATCTGCTGGCAATGCTCCTACTTATACAGCCCAAAATGCCGTTAGCCTTCTTGGCAACAAGGGCACACTGTTGACTCATATCCCAGCTTCTCGTCCACTGTAACCCCTAGGTCCTTTTCTGCAGAATTGCTGCCTAGCCACTTGGTCCCTAGTTTGTAGCAGTGCATGGGATTCTTCCATCCTAAGTGCAGGACTCTGCACTTGTCCTTGTTGAACCTCATCAGGTTTCTTTTGGCCCAATCCTCTAATTTGTCTAGGTCCCTCTGTATCCTATCCTTACCCTCCAGCGTATTTACCATTCCTCCCAGTTTAGTGTCATCTGCAAACTTGCTGAGGGTGCAATCCACGCCATCCTCCAGATCAGAAGATATTGAACAAAACCGGCCCCAGGACCGACCCTTGGGGCACTCCGCTTGATACTGGCTGCCAACTAGACATGGAGCCATTGATCACTACCCGTTGAGCCCGACGATCTAGCCAGCTTTCTGTCCACCTTATAGTCCATTCATCCAGCCCATACTTCTTTAACTTGCTGGCAAGAATACTGTGGGAGACCGTATCAAAAGCTTTGCTAAAGTCAAGGAATAACACGTCCACTGCTTTCCCCTCATCCACAGAGCCAGTTATCTCATCATAGAAGGCAATTAGGTTAGTCAGGCATGACTTGCCCTTGGTGAATCCATGCTAACTGTTCCTGATCACTTTCCTCTCCTGTCCCCACCCTCTCTCCCTTCCACTGGGATCTGGGATCTGAACCCCCTGCTTAGTGAGTTCAGTTCAGTTCAGGGTGACCCCCTCAATCAAGACAAGCTAAGTATAGTCTTGCTGCTCTTTACTCATGCAATAAGGATAACAACATTTCATTACCCCTGCATTCAATACTAAAGGTGAATTATAATCCAACACCAGCCAAAATTGATCATTTGGGCAACACAGCTCTGTCTGTTGTTTACCTAAGTAGAATAGGTTCATGTAAATATAGTTTGGCCCTGAAGTCTTCCTCTCCTTACCCCCCCTCCCCCGCCACCCCCACAGCTCATCACTAGATGTCAGGGGAGAGCTCATTCAGACCTTGCTTACTCCCAATGGATACCAATAATTGCTATCCCCCTATAACATATTCACACTTGGTTTGTTAAGTCAGCCCACACCTTTGCAGTCCTTTTAGATTCCTCAGTGTTATTGGTTGCCCAAATAGCCATAGAAGCAAAAAATGCCAACTCCCAGTTCCAACTGGCCACAAAATCCTGCCTAATCTTATCATCTTCAGACTTGGCCACGCACGGATGACTGCCAGTCTGGATTACTGCAACTCCTGTCTAGAAAAGGAATCAAATGCCTTAGTATAAAATGCAGCAGCCTGTCTGCATAGCATCACACATCACTGGGAGCACATTCCCCAATATGCTTTTCTCTGCACTAGCTCCTCGCTGAATATAAAATCTAGTTCTAGGCCTCTGTTCTAATATTCAGCTGTTGGATTCAATCTAGCAAGCTAAGAGATAGCCTCTTCCAATGTGACTATAACCACCTGTGAAAGTTACATTTCACTGGAACCATGGAATCCATTCATCAACAAAGGGAGGCACATGAGCACGGGATACAGAAATTTCACAGGAGCTGGACCCATACTATGGAAGTCATTCATGCAAAAGATAAGAATGGACAGAGGACTCACCAAATTCAAAACTAAGTGCAATGCTCACTTATTTGACTTTATTTTTCTTCATTCCGGTCTTCAGATGCACACTCACACATTGCAAAATGCAGTTAATCAAACTATTCCTCTTCCAGGCTGGGAAGGAAGAAGAATGAGATTATTATTTTCTGAACTGGGAAGTTCTCAAATAAGATTGTGATGGAGCCCTTATAAATACCTAGACAGGTAAGACAGATAGATAAGATCTAGTCCTTAAATCTAGAGTCCAAACACCTGCAATACTTTTTTCTTACCTATATTATTGGTTTAATATACTGTGCAAACCTTAATTTTTAACTCCCATTCCAAGTAGATGGCAAAAACATAAGTGCAAGCAAACAAAACTGCAAACCTTGTAATGGAAAACACATGTGAACCAGGCAGCATTGTGGCAGGGCTTTTCAATAAAAGGTGCGTTGAATAGTTGAAGTAACCTAAGGCCCTCATCCTGCACCAGCAACTTGGAGGGGCTCCAGGCTGGTTCTGGAGTCTGCCTATGTGGTTCTCAGTGCAGAAGCCAGGCTTAATACTGTAATTCATTTTTCATCAATATCCTCTCCTGCAATAACAACATGGTCACAGTAACATTTTGTAGACCAAGATTTCAAATGTTGCTTTGCAACAGAGAGAAGCCTTAAGACATTCAAAATGCCATTAGAACACATAACATTCTCAGTCTTATATTTCTTCAATATATATATGAATGCTAAATGCCTTTCATTAAAGGATCTCAAACAACTTTACAGACATCAGTGAATTGCAACACACTAGTAAAATACATCAGTATTTGGCCTCTTTTATACAGATGAGAAAACTGATGCACAGAGAATTTAAGGCCATGTCTACACTGGAGAAACTTAAAAAATAATCCTGCAGGTTCAATTGTACTCATGTTAGCAATAGTGGAACCCTACTATAGACAAGGCTCCTGCAACCAGACATTTTTTCACCACCATTTTAGTTAAGCCAGTAGAAAGCTAATGCTAATTGAAGCATTGGTAAAAATCGGCGTCCAGCTGTGGGAACCTTATCTAAAATGGGGCTCCCACCATCACTTCCACTAATTCAGCTGAATTTGTGTTAGAACCAGTGGAGATTTGTTGTTGTTGTAAATTTCTCCAATATAAAAATGACTTTAGTGACTTGCTCAAGGCATACAACAAAACTGTGGCAGAACCAGGAACAGAATCCATATTTCATTCTCACTCTTCTGTTCAACAATGATTCCATTTAATAACATTTGGAATCATCATAAGAAATGAAAGCGTAAAATGGTCTCCGAAAAGTGACAGGTCTGTCCCAGTCTAGCCCAGTAATGGAATCTCATGTGTTCATAACAAAATGTTAAGACTTGAAGAGCAACAAATTTTAAGCTGATGAAGGGAAATACTTTTTACACAATGCATAATTAACTTATAGAACTCATTGACACAAGACATCATGGATGTCTGGGCCCAGATCTTCAAAGGGAGTTAGGTGCCTAAATAACTTTGAGGATCTGGGTCCACATGCTTAGTAGGATTCAAAAAGGATTAGACGTATATGGATAAAGAGAACCCAAATTGATTAGTAGGGATAAAAAAAAGTATAAAGGAGATACATTCTCATTTTTCAGGGCATAAAACAATCACTACCTGACAAGGATTAGAAAGAAACTTCTTCTCTCTGAGCAGGTCAGTTCACAATTGTCCACTATGGAGTTTCCTGCACGTTCCTCTGAAGTATCTGGTACTGAGCACACTTGGAGACAGGATATGAACTAGATGGAGCACTGGTCTGATACTGTTTGGCAGTGCCTATAAATGTATCATGCTATTGCTTCTTTTGAAGGAGTAGATAAATATTATTTAATACTAAACAGCAGAAACTAAAGTGTTAGCAATGGCAGGAAATTATTTTCCCAAACCCCTAATATAGACAAGGGCTCAGAGACTAAAATTCAGTTCTTAGGTAGCACTGAGACTTCTGAGTTTAGGATTACTACATTCTCCCTTGCTGTGACCCAACATTAAAAAATACAGTGTCATGTTGTTTAGCTTTTATTTAAAGAGGGGAGTTGCAGGAAGATGGGATGGAGAGGGGGATAGAAGAAGGTTGATTGCTTGCAGTAGATGCTGAGAGCAAGTGGATTGGATTGTCTGTAGAAAAAAGAAAGGAGGGGTGCATTTGGAACATGTTGGTTCACTCGTCCTCCTGTTTTCTCTCCCAGTTGATAGTTTCTCCTCAGATCCCTTCCTTCTCTTCACTACTTACTAGCTATAAAGTGGAACAAGATCTGAGAGTGCAGCTCAGTGCAGACCCACTCTCTCACACACAAAGAAATTTAAGGGTATTTTCTTTGAATGCCTTTGATCAGATAAATCACAATTCAGCAAAAGCTGCTGTATCTCACAAAAATGTAAAGATGCCAGACATGGTATAACAACTGTGAATAACATGGGAAGTACACCATGTCGTTGTTAACACTCATGTACTGTCCTGTCTATCAAAGGTACTCCAAAGAAAATGAAGAAGTGAAAGAGTTAATAATTTGTTAGTTTTGCCTAGGTGGCCTGTTAACATTGCAAGCTCAATTTATTGTTATTTCTGTTGTAAATTATTAGGGGTTTCTATAAAATGAACAAGCTGTCAATATTTGCTATTTTCAAAGGTTTCATAGTTCCACCTAAAAACCTAGCCTCCTAGCCATAAAAGATTGTCAATTTATGGCTCTGTTCGACTTCTCCCACAAAATATTAACTGAGAAAATACTGGGAAAGTACTGTGTTAACTGCAACATAAATATGCACTAGTGGTATTCATATAACAGAAATATTCCAGTACAAATTTTCTGACATGAAAAAAATATTCCATTATTTCAAATCTAACCCAGTTTACTGAATCATAAAGAGAACATTAGGGAAATGTAAATATATATTTGGAGCCTAAACTGTAGTTATGGAGGTTCAATATAGTTCAATGTCTACTACAGTACAAAATACTGTTAACAGAATTTCATCGATGAGCAGTAGTGGATTAAAGATTTTGCAGGGTTCAGTATGAAAATAAGTAATATTAGGCAAATGGGTAGACAGCTGCATTTTTATGAAAGAAAGTGAATGTTTTCATAAGCAATAATCTATGAATTCCTGGCTGTCTTGCAAAGTCAGACTCCACTGACTTCAGCAGAGCTACTCCCTATTGACATCAGTGTAAATGAGAGCACAATCAAGCCCTGGATTCAAAACAGTTCCTTCTGCAGTGGCCTGTTCGATATTGTAGGCTTTGTCCAGAGCACAATAAGAGCTGTGTTGTTAGCACATCTGAGGTACCTAACATGGTCAAAGTGTAATGTAGACAAGATAAAATATAAACACATGCTAAAGTGGACACATTAAAGTCTAAGCTTCGGCTACCTGCACTTTAACTTGACCAGTGTCTCCCATGTGAAGGTTGTATGTCTTCTTTACACTAGACTTAAAGCATGTTAGCACCAATTAGCTAATGTGCTCACATCACACCTTTAAATCCTAGTCTAGACAAGACCTTACAGGTAAGTGTCATCTGGAGCTTGTGTTTGCTGTTCCTGATGTTTTTCATTGCCACGAGCAGGTGGGCTTATGTTATTTCTGTCGGTGCACAAATGAGCACTGTTAATAGCATTTTGGATGTTCTCAGAAAACATAGGCTGAAATTCTGGCCCTATTGAAGTCAAGGGGAATTTAGCCATTGTCTTCACTGGGACCAGGATTCCCCCCTTTCTCCCCTCCCCCCCCCCCCCCCCCCGGGTCCTCATTTATTTTGTTTAAATGCAAGATCGACCTTGAAAGATCATTATGATGTATAACTTTGGTGCAGATGGTAAAGCTGTTACCTTGGCTGGCTGGATGCCCACCCCTTTCTCTTCAAAATCAAACATTCTCTCCCATTTGCAATCATGAGGCTCCTGGGGACAGCCCTGCAAACAATTACAGTGTAAACAGTTGAGACAGACCAGCTGAGTCAGTGTCTACCTCTGCACCCTGACAAACCATCTTTGCCTTGCTGGACCCCTAGGGACCATAACAAAAGGAGAAGTTAAAGGAGAACAGACAGTGAGTGTACCAAAGGTGGAGTCATACTCACCAGAAGTAAAAATCCTTGCTAATGAGATCCATTAATCAATATAAGAATTTTAGTAGAAGTAACATATTTCCACACCATGTGGAAAATATATTGGGTGGGCATAGGGGGCATATTACTCCTTTATTCCTGCTTATACTGATTTTGCCCAGACTCAGTCAATACTGAAGATAGATGTGCCTGGTGAGAGGAAGCACCAGCAGTGAAATTCTGGTCCCATTGAAGTCAAAATCAAAATGCCTATTTGATGTTAATGGGGGCAGGTTTTCCCCTAGGTCTGGAGCCAATGAGTCAATTGAATAATCCCATGTAGCCTCACACACACTACCATCTCATAGCTCCAGAGCAGTAACTGTATGCCGAGAGAGGGCCTAGTGGGACCTTGGCCACCTGGGAGTTACAGAGGACAATAGGCAAACTTCAGTCCAAAGGGATGCTGTCCTCTCCCCAGAAAATATTTCATTTAGGAGCTTTCAGCTGACACAGAAGTGTCTTGGAGCCAGTCAGTCTCTCCCCAGCAGTCAGACAAAGCACCCTGCCCTTCCTGCTGGCACAGAGGGGAGCCAATGCTTTCTCTGATGTCAACCCCTAGTGCTTTGTGTCAGCTGGATGACTCTCTTCACTCCAGCTCCCCACCTGCCTTCTGCTGGGGTGAATCACACAGAGACAGAAGGAGCCTCTCTGGTACCACATTCCATATGTCAGCTTCTTGTGCCTGTGTAGCAGTTCCCCTGTGTGGGTGTCCTAGGGCAATAAAGGCGTTGTCATGATGGACAACAATGCTATCGGCTAAAACATAATGTTTATCAAGGCACCAAAGTCAGCACCGGTGACTAGAAAATGAAGCGTATTTTGTTAAAAGGGCATCACATACCAAAGTGTTTCTTCATGTGGAGTTACAGTACCCTAGCAATTAATCTGTTGAGGCAGCAGGCTTTATCCTGCATACAGAGTGCATTTGTGATCCTCTGACATATTTTACCATATGACTGCTGGAGATAAAGCAGCCTACTTTAAAGTATATTCTATCACGCACAGTGAGTGGTGCTAAGCACAGCGGTATCTCTCTTACTGGAATTACTTTTAATTATTTCAATCCCTCTCACTGAAGAGACTACTAAACTTCATGGCAGCTCTTTACATATTCATTTTAAAGAGTCAGTGGACAGCTTAATTATACAGCTATCCTATGTTAATTTGTTTAAGAGTTCTATAAAGCCGGTAATCCCAATGGCAAGTGACTGTATGTAAAAAAAAACCAAATGTTTTATTCAGAGAAAAATCAATAGCAGCTGCTGTTCTCTGCTACTGCAATTTGCCCAATATTTTAGTCATTTCTTTTCCTTTTCCATGAGAAAACTCTTTCAGGTTTCTCAGACCTTGGATACTTAGAAACCCACTGGCCTTGTTTACACTGGGATGAATTTGGACATTATTATTATGCATTATTTGTATTACATTCACAGCTCAAGACTCAGTCCAAGATTGGGGCCCCATTGCGCTCTGTACAAACACAGAGTAAGAATTAGTTCCTGCCCCGAAGAACTTAAGAGGAAGACAGTAGAAGGAGAAATGACTTACCCAAGATCACAACAGCTGGCACATGGCAGAGCCAGGAAGAGCTCTCCAGGGTCCCAGGTTAGTGCCATATGCACTGGGCCACAGTGCCTTTCTTACCTCCCCCATTGGTAACAATAGTGACCATGCTAGTATGGGCTCAGGCATTTTTACCACTGTGTTGTCTAGATTTGTTCAGAGCAGGCTAGAGCACTTGATGGTAAACTCTCCATGTCCTGTACACTGGTGATGCTATTACAAGTCGAGCTGCCCTTAAGGCAGTGCAATAGTAGGAGGATTACCTAGATAAGACCTCTATGGAACTTCTTTCATTTATAAGCTCACGAGAAAGGAAGTGCTTACACTGTGCACTCCAGGGTATCATTGCAATTATAACAGCTGAGGCGGTCTATGGAGGGATATCAGAGAATGGACAAAGTGATATAGTTAAAATATTCACTGCAAATGTGAAATAATTTATATACTTAGCAAAATCCAACCTTTCTATTTACTCTTTCAGGAGTACAATGTGTATAAATAGAATTCCTGATTCCTATCTGGCCACTGACACCTTATAAAAATAACTGAGTGTGATACTGAGGTGTAAATACCTTAAGCAAAGTGTTACAAATCTATCATGTCCTGATGTTACATTCATTTAAACTAACATTCCCTAATAATAAGACTACAGGTTTTTAATCGGCTACAAGGTATTCTGCTGATGATAATTGAGACATTTATTTCAGTTCTTAGATACTAAGGCAAAAGTATTTATGTGTTTATATTATAGTGTTGTTTTGCAGTGTAGCAGGCAGTAGTTTGTAGGTCCTTGTCCCCTATTATGGGATTTTGAGACTTTACTATAAAACTTGGTTTAACCTAATAAAATTGTGACCATCCTTGTGTCTTACCATGGAATCTGGTATTCACATATCAGAGATGAGAAAACAAAAGGAAAAACCCTTGCAGAAATTTCACCTTCTCTCGCTTGCAAATTTGAGGGCATAGATAAATCACTACACATACTATTCACATTCCACCCAGAAACAAACTACTATGTTCTGCATCCTTATGTGGGCTCAGCACTGTTTTCACTGAATGAGTGGCACCTTCACCCTTAGTCAGGCAAAACGCACATTGAAGCCCCAGGCTTTGCCCCTCGCCCATTGAAAGCTGAAGGCATTTCCTAACATTGTATTAAAAATGCTTTTGGTGAACTTCTATAACAAGTCCTTGGTGGGAACAGGGTCAGATGGATCGTCATGGTGCTGTGATTGCTTTCACAGGCCTGCTATAGTGTGGGAGCTTTTAGTGAGCACCTGAAACCTGCTGTTAATGACATGAGTACGAATCACTGAGATAAATCTAAAGCAGAAAAGCTGTATCCAAATATGAAGATATTTTAAAGTTTAGCATAATGGGACTAAAATCATGAAGGGTCTATGCTTGCTTCT
Organism: Emys orbicularis; assembly: GCF_028017835.1. Classification (NCBI taxonomy): domain Eukaryota; kingdom Metazoa; phylum Chordata; order Testudines; family Emydidae; genus Emys; species Emys orbicularis. The sequence goes on along the minus strand of NC_088683.1, from coordinate 69,451,177 downwards.
GGTGGAGAGGCCCCCAACTGTGGTAAGGTCACTAGGCAGGGACTTTGGAGTGGCACAACCAACCATGAACCAGGAAGGCCTTAGGGGACCAACCCTGCCTAAAATGTGAGTAGTAGTGTCTGGGAAAGGATATTGTCAACTTGGTCAGAGGATGCACTGAATCATTGTATCCCCTCAGCAGCCTCGGCTAGCAGGGTTCCTGCAAAGCTCTTTTTGCCTCCCTCGGGTGTGGCGGAGTGGGGTGGGGGGAGGGTACTCCAAGGGAGAGCAATAGTGAAAACACCTCCTGTCTTTGGGATGAATCCTCCCCGGATATAGCAAACCTCAGGGGTACAGGGAGACGTACTTACAGCTTTCCATGGCAGTTTCAGTGGATCTGCACTCTGGAAACTTTATGTTATTTCTGCCTCCAAAATTGTAAAGTTCCAAGTCTGTGTCTTCTGAAAAACTGCACAAAGCTAATGGAGCAGTCTCAGCTGCTCATCTCATTATATGAAAATATTGGAGCGTGCCCTGGAAAACCATCTGACACCACCTGTCCCTTATTAGTTATTTAAGTAGTGTCACTTGTGCTCAGTGCTTAATTTGTAATGAAAGAGGTGCCGGGGCTCAAGCACTTTTTTACATTTATAACTGATGCAGCAAGCCCAGAGGTCCTGGGGCTATGAACTGCCAAGCCTAGAGGTGCCGGGTCTCAGCCCTGGCAAGCCCTGGCGCCAATTAAGCACTGCTTGTGCTCAAAGAATCTACTAAAGGGCCTGTTTCTCAAGCAAACTTAGGCCTAAGTAATTATTATAAACAGCTATCTTATAATATCCTCTTTGTTAGGAGCTCTCCTATGAAAAGCGGTCACTATAATAGGATTGGGCAGTATGTTTTTTCATGCCAGACCATTTACTGTTAAAATGCTTTATTATATTTCACCATAGCCCACTGCCTGCCCACAAAACACACACGCCATGCAGTAATGTCTTTTGTGTTTTGACATCTAAGTGTCTTCTGTCTGCTATTGTCAAAGAGGAAAAAGCAGATGATGATCACAAATCATTTCCTTCAGAGACAAGTTGAATTAACAAAACATGCTCCTGAATCGCTTTGTACATATTGATGGGACTCAAACAAGAAAAATCTCTCATCAGAAAATATAGCTTTCCCCACAGGTCTACACAGCATCTTATTTCTCTCGCCCTCTGCTCTATTTTATTTCACTTTGCAATCATCTTGCTTCATTCTTTTTGTGAAAGATTCTATGAAGAATCATGGAGCACTGAATGGCATCCTCCTAGTCTCTCATTGTGTGTCATGTTTCACAGCTTCCTGTTAACACCATGATTCCTGAAAGACAGAGTTCATCTGACCTTAGGAGTGGGGAGAGAAGCTCCAATCATGCAAAGATTTAACTTCATTGCCATGAGTTGATGCATTGAAAGCAATGGAACGAGTGACTCATGGGAGTAACACAAAACATGTTCATAAGACTCTGTAGGATTGAGGCAAGACTGATCCTCTTTTCTGAATCTCAGAGAAAAATGCTTCCCTCTTATTTGTTCCATTTGTGGGGACAGAAGGAAAGAGGTGATAGGTTTTGGTGCCATCCAAACCATTACAGAGACTCTTCATACAACTCAAAGTGGATGGCAAGTGGAGTTATAATTATAGACTAGAAAACAGCAAGATCAGCAGCTGCTGTTGCTTGCGTCTATTCCCTGCTGTAACTGACAGCAGTGAGGGACTTGGCAAAAACAGACTTCCAGAAGTGGAAAGACATTTTAACCCCTGTGCTTGTCAGTCCACTCCTCCAGGGTCTCAGTAGTAAGCAAACCCCCAATAGCCTATGTTCCTAAGGTGAAGAAGGAGCAAAGACACTATTTCATACCTGAAGGCTTCTTCACTGGGGACATTTGAAGAAAAGAAAGGGTCTGGGATTTTCCTTCATGGTTGGGCTGCCACATCAGAATAGCAGGTTAGTGTACACAGAATGTGCTTAATGTTTTTTTTTTAATTGGACTTAATCTGTACATTTGAATCCCTCTCTCCACCATAATATAAAACAGAAAATAAAATGATAGAAATTTGATGGTTAATTTTGCACATAGGCATTATTTATTTGCATATACTGTAATGTATCTACAATGTTATTAATTGCCATCCTTTTCTACGGTGGTTTCTATTTTAACTGTAATGCTTCCAATCCTGAAGTCTGTACCTGGACAAAACTCCCATTAACTTTGGGAGTAATGTAAATAGAACAACAATATTCTTTTATTTTTAGGCACCAATGCCAAAGGACTTCTGGTTGCCTTAGCAAAAGTACAATAAAATATAAGTCACAGTAACAGAGTAAATAGCAGAGAGGTAACCAATACTGAAGGGAAGGAAAAGCAGGATTACAGGTATGGGTCAAATTCTCTGTTGATGTAAATTGGTGCAGCTGCAGTGATATCAATGGAACTGTGCCAATTTATACCAGAAGAGAATTTTGCCCTATATCTGCTAATGAGGTAAATAATAATAAAATATCTATATAAGGTATTTTATAGCACCAATCACCATAGTATCTAGTGCCTAGTATCTGCAAGAGTAAAGCCATGAACCAGGAATATAGATCTTATTTATACCATGTCTTCCCATTGCTATGTATTGTATTTTATATATTAAAAAAGTATAATGGAGACTATGAACATGTTCCCAGAAAACCACACAAGTAGAGCACCAAATCTGTGCTTCTTGTGTTGTGAAACATTTATTCCCATATGAAGCGAAAGAAAATAGATATACTGTGATCATTCACTCTCCACTGGTCTAAAAGCAATTATGCTTAGTTTTACTAATACAAAAATAATGTGATAGTGCTTTTTAGCTAATATCCCTGAATTTATTGTGGCACCTGCAGTACAAATCCTCCTGGGGGTACTCATAGTTTCAGTCCTAGCTAGGGCTATAGCTGTGCTAACTTGGCTTTCACAATTCCAATAGAATTTCACTGGAGGTTCCCATTAGAAATATTTGTTGCCCTATTCATACTAGATCTCTTCTCATCATAACCATTTGGTGAAGCCACCTGTTCAGTTGGGAACTAGAATCGAGGCTGTTGACTTTTAATCTAGACTCCCCATGCTGACCCCCAAGCATTCTGGCATGCAAGACGTCACCTCTATCCACTGACCAGCCAGGATGTGAGCCCTTAGTTGCACTTATCAGTCTTCAATCGAAAAACAGATGTGGGGGGAAAAAATCAGCAATAGCACATCTATCATTTAGAAGCCAAGGAATAATAACCATATATTCCAGGATTTTACAAGCTGCCAGGCCATTCTTCACACAAATCAGAACTCTCAGGAGAGACCATCGGTCAGAAATGGAATTCTTATGGGTGTCCCTTCCCCCTGTTTACTTCCCCTATGAATAAAAGAAGAAATTAGCAATTTTACAGCTAAATTTTCATGGTTTATTTTTATGCTCAGCATCAGAGGCCTAGCCAAGTTGTACACTATCAGGCAGCCCTTATGGTTTGATAGTTTCTCTTTTAAATTAAAGTAAATAGCCTACAGTGGCATAAAGAAAACATGCAAGAGTGGCATTTATGCTAGAGCAATGCAAGTGACTTTATACAATCATTAACTGGAGATTACTGCTACTTCCTTCCTAAAATGCTGAGCAAAGTTCTCCTCTCCATATTTGTAGTTAAAGTACACGTCTCACCAATATCCCTAGGTGCATAAACAACAAAAAGAGCCATATAGCACTTTGACAAAGTCAACAGGAAAACATTTTTACCACTACCAAATATAAGCTAAATTCCTAGCCCTCCACTCAGGCTGCTAGGGTTGCCAACTTTGGCTGGACATATTCCTGGAGGTTTCATCACATGACATAATCTTTAATTAAAGATTAATCTTTAATTCCTGGAGATTCCAGCACAATCCTGGAGAGAAACCTACAATGTGCTCTGTGAAGATCTGAGAAAATAGCTAGGTCTTGGACTGTGACCTAACTTGGGCACTGCACTGTTGGAGTAGAAGAAGGCACCAACAAGACTGTCCTACCACCAGCCACTCAAATATCAGGGCTGTTAGAAGAGCCCCCAAGGTGATCTCACTTGCTGCAATGACATAAAATAGGAGAGGCAGTCCCTAGATCACATTGGGGTGTATAGATCATACCAGAGCTGGATGAAAATGGGGCAGGGAAATTCATGATTTTGTTCTTCTGTTTTTTCTGTTGAAATTTTGAACAAAAAATTCAACAAAATTGGAAATTTAGAAAAATGTCATGAAGTCCTAGTCAGTCACTTGAACCGCAGCTTGGAGCAAGTTGGAAGCTAGTAGAATCTTTGAAGAATAGGTGTTGTATGCTCCAGTAGCTGACGCTGCCAAGCAGGCAGACGGGAAGGTACATCTGCCCTGGCTGGAGCTTCTGGATGGTCTTCAAGAGTAACCCCGTTGCAGTAATCCAATCTGCAGGTCACAAATACACTGCTAACTATAGCTATATATATATATGAGTTAAGATTCACTCTAAAACACTGTCAATTTCTTGCTTGTTTTTACTTTTCTAGAAACAACCTGCCAAGACAATGACAGTCACTTACTCCAGTAAAGTAGCAAATGCCACCTTCTTTGGATTTCACAGATTACTCCTCAAGTGGAAAGGCAGCATCTACAAATTGCTGTACAGGGAATTTATTGCCTTTGCTAGTCTTTACACAGCAATAAGTGTGTTGTACAGGTACATGTGTTTCCATGTGACATATTCATGTCTCCTTCTTAACCAGAATCAAATGCTATGTAAAAGGCACTGTCTCACTTCAAATCCTTTGGCTGATGACTGATTTTGTACTAAATAACATGACCTTTTGCTTAGACCTTTTTAATGTCATTTATATCTCACATGATTTTTGGAATGTTAAATTACTATTTAACCATCATCTTCAAGTGATTCTAATTTTAGCCGCATGCTAGCTGATGATTGTTGTGTATATGTCATCTTCCAAAAATGTTATGCCATATAAACATCTGCAGGACTCCTATGTCATTACATGGTTTTTGCCACTCTAACTCTGCACTGACTAAATGACCTGTTTTGAACTGCGAAGTCTAGACATTGTCATACTTATGCGTCTATGTCATCACCTGTTAATAGATGGCAATTTAATAGGAAATGCTGAAAGGTGATTATTTTATGGTCCAGTTATGTAGCCCCTTCTCAGGAAATGGAAAGTTGAGGTTTGCCTGAGTAAGGACTGCAATAAGAGCCCATAGTTTTTAAGAGCCCAATCTCGCAAGGTGCCAAGCATCTACTCAGTAGAAATTGGAGGCACTCAAGTCGGGATCCATTAAGAGACCTAGGTATTGCAATGCTGAGAGCCATGGCACCTTACTTGTAGGCACCTAGAAAATCCAGGAGCACCACTCTGATCCACAAAGCCGAGTTAGGCAACCAGGATCCCTATACAATAAATGGAGAGAGATAGGTGCTTAAGAATGTGATCCACAAAAGCTCACACACTATGCCAGGAGTCGCCTGAGTTAGCCAATGGGAAATGCTGATAAAAGGGGTGTGTGCTAAGTCCTGCCCATCCCCTCAAGGTAGGAACCTAAGTCTGGGCTGCAGGGAAGTGCCTATTTTTGCTTAGTGATTCACAAATGGGCATCTTCCCCCTGCAGTCAGACAGCCTAGGTGCCTAACTTAAGGCATTTCTTAAGGCACCTGACTCGCTCTACACAAAACAGCTGAAGAAGGAGTTGGTGATGCTGCTGCACCCCTGAGTGACATAGTAATGCCATCCTAACCCCAGGCATAGACAGCTTCTCCCGTCGACATACCTCTCTGGGAGGTGGAGTACCTACACCGATGGGAGACGCTCTCCTATCGGCATAAGTAGCGTCTTCATTAACCACTACAGCAGCGCACTGCACCACTGCAGAGCTGTACGTGTAGACAAGCCTTAAGTCTGGGATTTAGGCACCTAAGTTCTTCTGTGGATCCCTCCCTTACTACCTCACAGGAGAGTCTCAACAGCAGCACCTTGCAGGATCAGTGTGTAAGTCAGGGTGAAATTTATCCCTGTGCAAAAGGCCAGCACAAGACCTATGTGACACTTAAGTCCCAATTAATTCCTCAAGTGTGACTTAAGCGGGGTGTATGTAGGGTGACCAGATGAGAGGAAGAAAATATTGGGACACCGGGGGGGGAGGGCAAAAAAAAAAAAAAAAAAGCCGAGTGCTGCCCGCAAAGCAAAAAAACCCACAAACTGCCGGCGGAGTGAAATATCGGGACAAATTGCGTCCCAACCAGAGATCGGTCGGGACGCAGGACAAACAGCTAAAAATCGGGACGGTCCCGATTTTATCGGGACGTCTGGTCATCCTAGGTGTATGTCTCATGCTAGTCCTCTGCCCATGGTAAATCTCACCTCGGTGAAGACAAAATTTCTTAATGGAATGAAGACTTTCACTGATAAAATAAGTGGGATGACTTCAAATTACTTTTCAGTCCCTCTTTAGAACTAGAATTGGAGCTCAACATTTTTTTTTCCATGTAAAACAAGTTCTTTGGACTTACTTTGTCTATATGGGCAATCACTACTCTTCCAAGATATAGAGGCATACAGCACGGTATAGCTGGTAGCAAGACTAAATCATTGGCATGTAAAGAAACAACAACAAAAACCTTTCATTTAAAAAAAAATCTATTCTTACTTTAAAACTGTACATAAAAACTCTCCCCTTTATTCACTGTACACTGTGGAAAGCATTCTATATGAACAGCAGATTTTATTTTACAAATGTAAAACAACCCCAAATATTTGCCATGTATATCTTTTATATGGGATAAGATAACTGTAAGATTTTATATATAAATAAAATAATTGCTTATGTTTAAGAATGTTGTATTTCATTAGCTATCATTCTACACTGTGCTCCATTCTTTTTTCTGCCATACGGCTTATAGTTGCCTTAGTTTAAATATATTTGATTTTTTGTGCATTTTAACTTATGGCCAAGACAAATTTCTTAGTAGTAAATGAGATATACCCCCTGATGTGGAAAGAGTAGAGTTTTCACAAAACAGCAAGTACAGATTAGTGCCCCTTTCCAGTTTCAGAAGATCTGATCAGATCACTTTTATTAAGTAGTCCAGTTGAAAAATGGGACAAAAATACATTTGCTGAAGTAGTTTGCACCAAGACCATTGATTTGTGTTAGGTGGCATGCTACAGGTGAATAGCACAAGTGGTTTTTGTCACTTCAGTAATGAGAAATATTTTATGACTAGCGAATAATATTCCTCCACCTGTCAGCTCCCTTATTACATGCTACAAATATTAACACCCTAAATGTTCATCAATTTAACTCCTTAAAGATTCATCTGTGCACATTAGCCAAGATCACTCCTAGTTTCAGTTATCTGGTTATTTATACTTAAATGTCTTCACTTTATATCTGAGGTGTGCAGCAGTATTACAAAGGGATATATACATTTTATTTTTGCTACAGATTTTTTCTTACAGGAAACCAAAAACGGTTCTTTGAAAAATTATCAATTTACTGTGACAAATATGCTGAACAAATCCCAGTCACCTTTGTGCTTGGTAAGTACAGCGTACCTATGGAAAGAATCCACAAAGCTGCCTCCATTAGGATGTCACAAATGGCAATGCATGGAAGTATTTCAGAGCTGAAAGGCATGTTGGAAATCTGTCTCACAATAAAACCACTGCCATCCATTAAGGTTGCCTTAAAGTCAATTTGCTTTTGTCAAGTCAACACCACATATGCTTGAATTATTACTTCACTATTGGAAGATTTAAGTTTTTATTCACTAACTGTGTTTGTTTAAATAACTATCTGAGCCTGATCCTGTGAAGTGAGTACCCTTCACTCCCATTTCAGTGAATGGGCGTTGTGAGTGCTCAACATCTTGCATGAGGCACTTAGAACCTTGCAGGATTCGGCCTTTGGAATGTAATAGCTACTTAATAATTGGCTTTAACTGTATCATATTGTGCATATTTTATAACAATTATTCTGGCAAATGAAGTTACCTTACAGCCTAGATAACATCCTACAGAATGAACTAAAACTCAACATTAGAGGATCTGAGTGTATGTCAGTTTTGCAGCAAGAACAGTGATGTTGATATACTTTTTTAACATGCAGGATTCTACGTTACTTTGGTGGTGAACCGCTGGTGGAACCAGTTTGTGAATCTGCCGTGGCCAGACAGACTTATGTTCTTGATCTCTAGCAGCATTCAGGGAAGAGATGAATACGGGCGCTTACTTAGGAGAACTCTAATGCGTTATGTGAATTTAACTTCCCTGATCATCTTCCGCTCAGTGAGCACAGCTGTATACAAAAGATTTCCAACCATGGACCATGTGGTAGAAGCAGGTATTGTCAATTTCCTTTCCCCAATAAGCTCTGCCCTTTTGACTACAGATGGGGATGTTGGAGAGCTGCCTTGTATTTTCTTCTCTTTAACCCCTTATCCCTGTCAGACCGCCCCATGTCAAAGCCACCCACTGTCAGAGAAGGATTACATAAAATGCTCTTAAGAGTCCACCATTGCTAAATTCTTTATCTAGGTCCATTTTAGAACAAGATGAGGCCCTTATGACTGAGCATGCTACATCTCCTCTGCACTCAGCCTTTCTCAGCCAGGGGAGTGAGAGGATGACAGAGTGAATTTAAAAAAAAAAAAATTTTTACAAAAATTTTAAAAAGATTTTTTTATTTAAATTAAATATGAGTTTATTTTTAAAACAACCGAATTTACAATTAAATTTGAAATTCTTACAACCTATGTTAAGGCCTAAACTTACTATAATCTAATAAAATCATTTAAATTCAGTTAAATGAATAATATTAAATATTACATCCTTGCTGCCAAAGTTTCAAAGAAAGTCAAACCACTGAAGTGGTGGAAGTCACTGGTGGAAGTACCTGGAACCAGAGTTTGTTGAACTGCTAAAGCTTTTGACATCTTCATTTCAGTTTATTCAACTAGTACAGTTGATTAACTAGTTCATTCAACACTAAGGAACCAGTTGGGAGCCAAAATAACAGGAAAGCTTGATTTTCTCTTCCAATCTATGACTAAAAATGAGGTGTGAGAGGAGGAGATCTACTAGTTCTAAAATCTTGAAGGACATGGTGACCATAAAAAATCAGTTAATGTCACTGAATTAGTTAGTTTTAAATGCAAAATATGTTTTGTTAAACTTTTTTCCCCTTATGTATCCAGCACATTTAAGGCAGTTTTATTTAACTAACCAAATTTTTTTTAATTCTAATATCCATCAAAATTGAGATTGACACAAATCATGAGTAAACAATCATCATCCAGTAAATAAAAAATGCACCATTCACCATTTTCTAACATAATAAAAAAATTAATAAATAAATGTGTACAGATATAGTGTATTCTCCTCTTTAGCAAAAAGAAGTACCACATTTGTTGTAAATGCTATATTTAATTGCAAATCAACACAATTTAATGGTTACCAACCAGTGAGAATTAACCCTTCTTTAGGAAAATAACTAAAAATTCCAAACACTAAACAAGATTAAAATCATGGTTTAAACCATGATTTTAGTCTGTTTGATTTAAATCAATCCACCCTGGAAACTGACTTTGGGAATGGTACCTGGATCTGTTGCCTGGTAGCATACAACATCATTTATAAGCAAACAGGCCAGCCCAATAGGTATTGTCATTTTTGTGTGGTGCACGGAATAATGAGATGGCATCTTTTATCCCTTCTCTTAGGAAATGCCCTTTTCTAATGTTCCGGTGACTTAGTTCCCATGACCACCACTACACCTCATAAGAAATGGGTTTCCCTCCCCCCCCCCCCCCCCACCCCTAAGAACATGTATTATCCCAATGTCTACCAAGGAGCATACACATGCTTCAAGGCAGAAGCTGGTCGCTAGCTAAGCCAAAATAAATTCCCTTTCCAACCTCCCTGCTGCACAGTTAAGTGCATGGTGTGGTCTTATACCTTCTTCTGAAGTATTTGGAATTGGCTGTTGTCAGAGACAAGATAGCAGACTAGATGATGATTGGTCTATTCCGACAGGGCAACTCCTGTGTTCTTTCTATGGTGTCTTGTAAACTGTATTATTTTGGGAAACAACAGTAAGTTATTGATGTTATGCTATGTTAAAATATGCTGTTTATATACACATGAGAGTTTTAGAATATTTAAGAAAAAACTCCCAGCCGATTACATCTTTCTTATTGACAGAGCCAGCTCAGGTTGATGTCTTCCTTTTTCCAAAATTATGTTGAATTTTGAAATCCTTTTCCTAGCATTTTTCAACAGCAAGTTGTTTACCTGAGCCTGAGGGGTCAGTGAAGCTTTTGTCATTCCTCCTAGCCAACTACTCTGAATACACACAGGAAAATTACAGCAATTCCTGCAAGCTAACCCACCTCTGCCTCTCTTTGCTAAAGACAGCCTGTTCTTAAAGATACAGTGTATGAGTACTGTACATACATTGCTGTAGATTGGTGTTTCTTAACAGGTGGAGAAAATATTCTACCATAGTGTCCCTGAACAAGTCATGACAATATAATCAACATGATACATCTGAAAAAATAACAGGAGTACTTGTGGCACCTTAGAGACTAACAAATTTATTAGAGCATAAGCTTTCGTGGGCTACAACCCACTTCTTCGGATGCATATGCATAACACGGCTGCTACTCTGAAACCTGTCATGATACATCTGAATATATCTTATCCCTCAAATATTTCGCAGCTACAGTACTGAACACTTGAGGTGAGATTCTGCTCATCTTTCTCATGTTGAGTAAAATACAATACTCCATAATTAGTCCCATTCACAGTTAGCTATGGCTTTATGGAACAGAGTACTTGTTGATCCTGCATTCAGTATAATCAATGGTGGCAGAATCTGACCCTTAAAGAGCATCAGTAATTATGGAAGCCACTTGTGCCATTTTTTCACCTCGCTGTCAAACTGAAAATTGTTAAAGCAAAAATATTGCTACACATTTGCTTTTCCTGCAAGCATATTTCATAAATTCATAGATTAGATTTTAAGGCCAGAAGGGACCATTATGATCATCTACTCTGACCTCCTACATAACACAGGCCATAGAATCTCATCCAGTGATTCCTGCCTCAAGCCCATAACTTCTGTTTGAGCTCTAGTGTACCTTTTAGAAAGATCTAAAGACTGCAAGTGATGGAGAATCCTCCATGTTCCTAAGTAAATTGTTCCAATGCTTAGTCACCCTCACTGATAAAAATTTGCATCTTATTTCTAGTCTGAATTTGTCTGAGTTCAGCTTCCAGACATTGGCTCACATTATGCCTTTTTCTGCTTGAGTAAAGAGCCAAAGAAATCCCTTCCCCACCGAGGTGCTTGTAGAGTACAAGTAAGTCACCTCTTAACCTTCTCTTGGATAAATTACATAGACTAAGCTTCTTAAATCTCTCACAGTAAGGTGAATTTTCCAAATCTCAAATCATTCTTGTAGCTCTTTGTTGAACTCTTTCCAATTTTTCAAGATCCTTTTTGAATTGTGGACACAATATTCCAGTAATGGTTTCACTAATGCCACAGACATAGGTAATACGCCCGCCCTCCTCCTAGTTGATATTCCCCTGCTTATGTATCCAAGAATCGAGTTTTCTCTCTTAGCTACAGCATCACCCTGGGAGCTCATGTTCAGTCAGTTACCATGACCCTCAAGTCCTTTTCCATGTCACTGCATTTCAGAATACTGTATCCCAACTTGTAAGATCTACAGTCTTCGTTCCTAGATGTCTGACCTTGCATTTCAGTGTGTTAAAATGCATGTTGTTCAAATGAGGGCACCTCAACAAGTGATCTAGATCACTCTGTATAATTTACCTGTACCCACCATTATTTACCAGCTTTGATTTTTTATTTTCTTCCAAAGCATTGATAAAGATATTGAATAGTTTTGGACCAAAAACAGACCCAACTATAAACATCCCCACTGAATGATAATTCCCCATTTACAATACTTTTTGACATATATCAGTTAGCTAGTTTTTAATCCATTTAATATGGGCTACAATGATTTTGTATGGATTTTGCTCATGGGTGGTGCATCACGGAGGCTGGGGGAGGCTAAGCCTCCCCAAACCTCCACTAATGCTCCCTGCCATGGCCCCAGACTGGGCCAAAGTGGGACTCAGGGCTCCTCTGACCGACCAGGGCTCGGGGTGGCTCAGGCGAACGAACCGGGGTGGCTCAGGTGGGCAGGCCAGGGCTCAGATGGGCCTCCTCCAGCCGTGGTGGGGGACTCAGGGCTCCTTTAGCCCCAGTGGACGAGAGCAGGGGGAGGGCGGGAGAGGGGTGGAGTGGGAGTGGGCTTTGGGCAGAAGGAGCGGGGCAAGGGGATAGCCTCCCTGAATGGGGTGTTCACGCACCACCCATGATTTTCCTAATTTTTCAACAGACTGTCACACAAGACTAAGTCAAATGCCTTACAGAAGTCTATGATATCAATACAGTTACCTTTATCCACCAAACTTTTCTTCTCAAAAAAATTACACTGTTTATTTGAAAAAAACTATTTTCCATAATACCATGTTGATTGACATTAATTATGCTATCATCCTTTAATTCTTTACTGATTGCATCACATACATCTTTCCATGCTTTTACCCAGAATTGCTATTGATGCCAACACTGTACTTCAAAAATACGGGACAGACCTCAGACGTCCCAGTCTTGAATTGAGCTTCTGGGGCAAGTCTCTTCTCCTCCCCATCCCTCCGAGGGCCTCTGAGGGTATGTCTACACACAACTAGACACCCAGGGCAGGCCCATGCCAGCCGACTCAGGCTCACGGGGCTCGGGCTGTGGGGTTGTTTCATTGCTGTGTAGGCTTCTGGGCTTGGTCTGGAGCCCGGGCTCTCCAGCTCTGGGTACTGCAGAGAACGCAGGGCACGCTAGGCCAGGCAGCCGCTGTGGCTCCTATTCATGTTCCATGTGGGTGCCAGGAGCTGAGTCAGACTGCAGTTGTTGGCCTCTGCCTGTAGCAGCACTGTACACTGCCGGGGATGGGGGCTGCACGAATGGTATGGCCTGGAGGAAGGCAGCAGCAGAAGGAGGCTTCACTGCAGCCAGCAGGGGCACTATTTCAGATTTCAATGGGAGGGGCAGTTGTCAGAGGGGGTCCAGAGACAAAGGGGCAACTGGACTAAATTTGAGTGGCGTTGTGACTCCGTGCACCAGGTCAAGTTGCCAACCGTTGGAGCACCACTCCATCCTGGATTTCAGGTGCCAGAGTGACACTCCAGACCACTCCAGCGGCACTACTTCCCTGGTTGAAATATGGGATAAAAGGTGTCCCATACTGATTTAGTAGTAAGGGAAGGCAATTTTTTATTTAAATAAGGGATATCCCTTATAATACGGAACTACTGGCAACCCTAATATCAGCTTAACTGGCCTATAGTTACCTGGGTCATCCTGTTTACTCTTTAAAATATTGGCACAACATTAGTTTTTTTCCAGTCTTCTGGAACTGTCCCAGTATTCCAAGATTTGCTAAAAATCAGTATTAATGGTTCATGAGCTCCTCAGCCAATTCTTTTAATACTCTTGGGTGCAAGTTACCTAGTCCTGCCAATTTACAAATGTTTACCTTTAATAGTTGATGTTTTACACCCTCCCTAGTTATTGATTGAACAGAAAGTATTTCCTTTATCACTGTAATGAAAATAACTAGTTTGGGACTACTTGGAGGCTTGTTTCACCATAACCTTCATCAATGATTAAACATGCTCATACTGTAGCAATCCAGTGCATTCAGTGATAAGGACAATGCTCCCTGCCATTAATGTCCCTCAGACAAACTGTTTAATCATTAATGGATATAAGCATAAATATCTTAACTTTAAAAATAATGGCTGTGGCACATAATAGTCTAGTCTCCAGTGGTCTGTAACACTTTGGTCTAATTGCGGTTGTTGGGTTTCGTGTGTGTGTGCTGGGTGATGTAGGTAGCCTGTGATATCCAGGATGTCAGGGGTGGGCAAACTTTTTGGCCCGAGGGCCACATTGGCATTGCGAAACTGTATCGAGTGCCAGGTAGGGAAGGCTGTGCCCGAACAGCCTCACCCCTGCTCCCTATCTGCCCCCTCCCACTTCCCGCCCCCTGACTGCCCCCGTCAGAATCTCCAACCCATCCAACCCCCCCTGCTCCTTGTCCCCTGTCCGCCCCCTCCTGGGACTCCCGCCCAACCGCCCCCAGGATCCCATCCCCTATTCAAGCCCCCCTTCTCCCTGTCCCCTGACTGCCCCCGGAGACCCCCTGCCCCTTATCCAACCTCTCGCCCCCTTACCATGCTGCTCAGAGCAGCAGAAGCTCGCAGCCCCACCTCAGCCAGCCACACTGCCCACGCTGCCCGACAGGAGCGGCAGGCCAGACAAGGCTGCGGGGGAGGGAGGACAGCATGGGAGGGGCCAGGAGCTAGCTTTCCCAGCCGGGAGCTCAGAGGCCGGGCAGGATGGTCCCGCGGGCCGTAGTTTGCCCACCTCTGGACTAGATGATCATACTGTTCCCTTCTGGCCTTAAACTCTATGGGTCTGTATGTTAGTCTCTATCCCTACTGATTGAAACATCTTTTTCATTATCTTGTAGCGGCAAGCAGGGCCAGCAGAAAATCAAAAGCTCTATAAAACGTTACAGCAGCTTCCATGATTGTGCCATCAGATTTTTTTGGCTATCGCTGCTTTTTTATTATTATAATCACTAAAACTGGCAGCAGAACTGCACAGACACTTTTTAAAAGTCTCGCTGTATTCTGTTGTTAACTGGCAGAACATTTCAAAAGTGCTGCATCTTTCTGTTGAACTCTCACTTTGTTGACTCACTTGAGGATATCGGATACTTTTCCTTTTTACTCATCAAAATCAGTAGCACGTGTTCTAGACACCTTTTCAATACATAGCTGTAATATTACTGTTCTTTGCATTTTATTACAGTAACTGTAAAAGAAATTTAACGTGCAGTTATGCCCAGCAAAACACTACTTTAAAATGTCATGTTCTTATTCAACACAGCTACTCCTATCTTATCATCTTACTTTACATACATAACTAAGTTTTTAGTATCTCATTTCTTTTTATTCTGTGTTGATTCATGTACCATTAGGAAAATTGGAAATGAAGATCTGATTGCAAAATCTGTATTACTAGTGAGAGTCAAGAAAAAAATACAGCTTGATTTTCAAATTCCAGATTGAATTTGCAGCATTTAAAGTCTGAAAAACCATCATTTTGATTTCAACTAAGAAGATTTTATATGGAAATCACTGAGAAACAATAAACCTCATGATGGCATATTTAACCAGTCACTCCTTCAAATATCTCTGCATTTTAAGATTGCCAAAATACTGATTATATTTATAAGTTTACCCAAAATACTGTAACCACATGACTTTTATAGACTAGGGCACAGCTCTTTGCTATCTCCTGTATTGCCAGGTTACCAAATGCCTGTCCTGTTAGTGATTGTCTTAGGCCTGGTCTACACTACGAGTTTAGGTCGACTTTAGCCGCGTTAAATCGAATTAAGCCTGGACACGTTCACACGACGAAGCCCTTTCTTTCGACTTAAAGGGCCCTTTAAACCGGTTTCTTTACTCCACCTCCGACGAGGGGATTAGCGATAAAATCGGCCTTAGGGGGTCGGAATTGGGGTAGTGTGGACGGAATTCGACGTTATTGGCCTCCAGGAGCTATCCCACAATGCTTCATTGTGACCGCTCTGGACAGCACTCTCAACTCAGATGCACTGGCCAGGTAGACAGGAAAAGCCCCGCGAACGTTTGAATTTCATTTCCTGTTTGCTCAGCGTGGAGAGCACAGGTGACCACGCAGAGCTCATCAGCACAGGTAACCGTGATGGAGTCCCAGGATCGCAAAAGAGCTCCAGCATGGACAGAATGGGAGGTACGGGATCTGCTCGCCATATGGGGAGATGAATCAGTGCTGGCTGAACTCCGAAGCAGTAAACGAAATGGCAAAATATTAGAAAAGGTCTCCAAGGCCATGAAGGACAGAGGCCATAACAGGGACGCACAGCAGTGCCGCGTGAAAATTAAGGAGCTAAGGCAAGCCTACCACAAAGCCAGAGAAGCAAACGGAAGGTCCGGGGCTGAGCCGCAAACATGTCGCTTCTACGCGGAGCTGCATGCCATTCTAGGGGGTGCAGCCACCACTACCCCAACCGTGTGCTATGACTCCCTCACTGGAGAAACACACAGGGAAGAGGGTTCGGAAGAGGAGGATGGAGAAAATGTAGATAGCTCACAGCCGCAAGGAAGCGGAGAAACCGGTTTCCCTAACAGCCAGGATATGTTTGTCACCCTGG
Organism: Emys orbicularis; assembly: GCF_028017835.1. Taxonomy (NCBI): domain Eukaryota; kingdom Metazoa; phylum Chordata; order Testudines; family Emydidae; genus Emys; species Emys orbicularis. The sequence goes on along the minus strand of NC_088683.1, from coordinate 69,434,782 downwards.
ACCTGGAACCAGTAACCCCCAAACTCACCGAAGACCCTGAGGGCACACAGGGGACCTCTGGTGAGTGTACCTTTGTAAATATTACACATGGTTTAAAAGCAAGCGTGTTTAATGATTAATGATTAATTTGCCCTGGCAATCGCGGCCAGTACAGCTACTGGAAAAGTCTGTTAACGTGTATGGGGATGGAGCGGAAATCCTCCAGGGACATCTCCAGAAAGCAATCCTTCATGTACTCCCAAAGCCTTTGCAAAAGGTTTCTGGGGAGGGCTGCCTTATCCCGTCCGCCATGGTAGGACACTTTACCACGCCAGGCCAGTAGCACGTAGTCTGGAATCATTGCATAACAAAACATGGCAGCGTATGGTCCCGGTGTTTGCTGGCATGCAGACAACATCCATTCCTTATCGCTCTTTGTTATCCTCAGGAAAGTGATATCATTCACGGTCACCTGGTTGAAATGGGGCAATTTTATTAAGGGGAAGGGACATTCAGAGGTGCCCGTTCCTGCTCTGCTGAACAGAAATATTCCCCGCTGTTAGCCACGCGGTGGGGGGGAGGGGTGAAGTGATCATCCCAGAGAATTGGGTGTGTGGGGGAGGGGAGTTAGTTGTGTTTGTGCTGCATGTTAACACTGAAACGGCAGCCCCTCCTTTTACACTGCAAACCCATTTTAAATGGCCAACCCAACGGGTGCTTGGTATGGGAAATGAGAGCACTACTGTTTGAAACCATTCCCACATGTTAAGAAGGTTAAAAAAGCCAAAAGACTGTGTCTTACCATGGCTGCCTGCAAGCTGAAATCTGTGGCCTGGCACTGCGTGAGTGATCTCTCACACCAAACCGGCAGGCCCTCAATATAAGAGGAAAAATGCGACCTTGTAACGAAAGCACATGTGCTGTGTAATGTGAACAGCAAAATTTAACGTGAAAGAGAGTACCCATTGTTCTCTAAAATGTGTCTTTTTTAACCACCTCTCCCTTCTCCTCCACCAGCTGCAAATGTTTCTCCTTCACAGAGGCTAGTGAAGATTAGAAAGAGAAAGCGTAGGACACGTGATGACATGTTTACAGAACTACAGATGTCCTCCCACGCTGACAGAGCACAGCAGAATGCGTGGAGGCAGTCAATGACTGATTTCAGAAAAGCACAATATGAACGAGAGGAGAGGTGGCGTGCTGAATCGCGGGATGAACAGAGCAAGTTGCGGGCTGAAGATCATAGGTGGCGTCAGCTTGCACACAGAAGGCAAGAGTCGATGCTCCGACTGCTGGAGCATCAAACTGATATGCTCCAGCATATGGTTGAGCTGCAGGAAAGGCAGCAGGAGCAGAGACTGCCGCTACAGCCCCTGTGTAACCAACAGCCCTCCTCCCCAAGTTCCATAGCCTCCTCACCCAGACGCCCAAGAACACGGTGGGGGGGACTCCGGCCACCCAGTCACTCCACCCCAGATGATTGCCCTAGCATCAGAAGGCTGGCCTTCAATAAGAGTTAAATTTTAAACTGCAGTGTGTCCTTTTCCTTCCCTCCTCCCCCACCCATCCCGGGCTACCTTTGCAATTATCCCCCTAGTTGTGTGATGAATTAATAAAGAATGCATGAATGTGAAGTAACAATGACTTTATTGCCTCTGCAAGTGGTGCTCGAAGGGGGGAGGGTAGGGGAGGGTGGGGTGGTTGGTTTACAGGGAAGTAGAGTTAACCGGGTGGGGGGGGGGCGGAGGGTTCATCAAGGAGAAACAAACAGAAGTTTCACACCGTAGCCTGGCCAGTCACAAAACTCGTTTTCAAAGCTTCTCTGATGCGCACCGCGCCCTGCTGTGCTCCTCTAACCGCCCTGGTGTCTGGCTGCGCGTAATCAGCGGCCAGGTGATTTGCCTTTACCTCCCACCCCGCCATAAATGTCTCCCCCTTACTCTCACAGATATTGTGGAGCGCACAGCAAGCAGCAATAACAATGGGGATATTCTTTTCGCTAAGGTCTGAGCGAGTCAGTAAGCTGCGCCAGCGCGCTTTTAAACGTCCAAATGCACATTCCACCACCATTCGGCACTTGCTCAGCCTGTAGTTGAACAGATCCTGACTCCTGTCCAGGCTGCCTGTGTATGGCTTCATGAGCCATGGCATTAAGGGGTAGGCTGGGTCCCCAAGGATCACGATAGGCATTTCAACATCCCCAACGGTTATTTTCTGGTCTGGGAAGAAAGTCCCTTCCTCCAGCTTTCGAAACAGAGCAGAGTGCCTGAATACGCGAGCATCATGTACCTTTCCCGGCCATCCCACGTTGATGTTGGTGAAACGTCCCTTGTGATCCACCAGGGCTTGCAGCAGCATTGAAAAGTACCCCTTGCGGTTTATGTACTCGGTGGCTTGGTGCTCCAGTGACAAGATAGGGATATGGGTTCCGTCTATCGCCCCACCACAGTTTGGGAATCCCATTGCAGCAAAGCCATCCACTATGGCCTGCACGTTTCCCAGAGTCACTACCCTTGATATCACCAGGTCTTTCATTGCCCTGGCAACTTGGATCACAGCAGCCCCCACAGTAGATTTGCCCACTCCAAATTGATTCCCGACTGACCGGTAGCTGTCTGGCGTTGCAAGCTTCCACAGGGCTATCGCCACTCGCTTCTCAACTGTGAGGGCTGCTCTCATCCTGGTATTCTGGTGCTTCAGGGCAGGGGAAAGCAAGTCACAAAGTTCCATGAAAGTGCCCTTACGCATGCGAAAGTTTCGCAGCCACTGGGAATCATCCCACACCTGCAGCATGATGCGGTCCCACCAGTCTGTGCTTGTTTCCCGGGCCCAGAATCGGCGTTCCACGGCATGAACCTGCCCCAGTAACACCATGATTTCCATATTGCTGGGGCCTGTGCCTTGTGAGAGGTCTATGTCCATGTCAATTTCCTCATCACTCTCGTGGCCGCGCTGCAATCGCCTCCTCGGCTGGTCCTGGTTTTGCTTTGGCATGTCCTGGCTCTGCATATACTCCAGGACAATGCGCGTGGTGTTCATAGTGCTCATAATTGCCGCGGTGATCTGAGCGGGCTCCATGATCCCAGTGCTAGCTATGGCGTCTGGTCTGAAAAAAGGCGCGAAACTAGTATCTGACGGACCAGGGGAAGGAGGGAGGGAGGGAGGGAGGGAGGGGCGAGTGACGACATGGTGTACAGGTACAGGGAATTAAAATCAACAAAGGTGGCTGTGCATCAGGGAGAAACACAAACAACTGTCACACAGAATGCCCCCCCCCCAAAGATTGAACTCAAAAGCCTGGGTTTAGCAGGCCGTTGATTTGACGGAGGGAGGGGGAAGCAAATGAATACAGAACAAATCTATTTTTTACATCTTAAGATGACGGTGCAGCATGACTGATAGCCCTCGGCATCTTCTGGGTGCTTGGCAGCAAATACTGGGCGCTTGGCAGTTATAGCCACATTTTTCCTGTATGATGACGATGGCCTTCAGGCCTATTGCACGATCTGCTGCTCAGGGAAGACTCTGCTAATGTGCGATGGGCGCTTGGCAGAAAATGGCATACTACGACTGATAGCCATCATCGTCATTGTGAAGGCAGCAGAATATGACTGGGGGGATGGGGGACTGGGGGACATACGGAGTTCCAGCCACTGCTGTACGATGATGACGGTTACCAGTCGTAATAAACCATCTACTGCCAAAAGGCAAAAGGCAAGGGCTGGTGCAATGCAGCCCTACGGCTGCCAGCCCCACGGCTGCCAGCACCGAGATCGCTGATGAAGGCTACCAATCATGCTGCACCGTCTACCGCCAAAAGGCAGTTAGCTGCTGCTGCTGTGTAGCAATGCAGTCCCACATCTGCCGGCACCCAGATGACATATGGTGACGGTGAGCTGAGCTGAGCGGGCTCCATGCTTGCCGTGGTATGTTGTCTGCACAGGTAACCCAGGTAAAAAGGCGTGAATCTATTGTCTGCCGTTGCTCTGACGGAGGGGGAGGGGCCTGACGACATGTACCCAGAACCCCCCGCGACACTGTTTTGCATCATTCGGGCATTGGGATCTCAACCCAGAATTCCAATGGGCGGCGGAGACTGCGGGAACTCTGGGATAGCTACCCATAGAGCAATGCTCCGGAAGTCGACGCTAGCCTCGGTACTGTGGACGCGGTCCGCCGACTAGAGCACTTAGAGCATTTTATGTGGGGACACACACAATCGGCTGTATACAACCGATTTCTATAAAATCGGCTTCTATTAATTCGACCTAATTTCGTAGTGTAGACATACCCTTAGAGTCTGGGTCAGCACAACAAAAGAGAGTTTACAAAAGGCTCTCATGTTTGAGCACAAATTACCCTCTCAGCATAGAGCTTTATATCAGGCATCCTGATTTAACCCAAATTGACACAAACATGGCAAAAGTATGTGGCAGCATCCCTTCCATATATCTTCATGAGCAGTAAACTCAAACAAACAAACAATACAAACCAAACTGAGCAGCTCCAATATTACCCCAGCCACCTTGTTTAAAGTGTTCATCCTACATAATCCCATTTTACCTAATTAGCTTCCACATGGAGTACCTCCTTAAATTGACTCTGAAGCCTGGCTGGGAATTAACCCCCCTTCCACCTCCTCCCAGGGACACAGAAAAATCTGTTCACCCTGTTACAAAAATATAGTGACACATTAACCCTGGGATACCTTAAATTGTGCAGTTATCTTGTGCACACGGAGAATGTGCTAATAATCAGTTCAAGCCACTTCACCTCTCTGCCTCTGTTTCCCCCTCTATCCTTGTCTGTCTGGTCTATTTAGGCCCCAATCCTGCAAACACTTAAACACGTGCTTAATTTGACTCCCAGTAGTAAAGTTAAGCATGTGTGTGTAATTGTTTGTAAGATTGGAGTCTATGTGTTTGTACAGTCACTAGCACAATAGAGCCCCAGATAGCAGTTGGGACCTCTAAGCATTACTATCACACAAATATTTAAAATAACAACCACCTTTTTTGGTTACTTAGTAAGACTATTTTAGCTGCAGCATTTTGAACGGAATGGAAAGGTGAGAGCTAGAAAGCGGGGATATTGCAATAGTCAAGGTGAGAAATAACTCAGGAATGAAGGAACCAAGGAAACAATCATTTCCTTCATGGCCAGTTGTTTTCTGAAACTCTTCAAATGTTTATAGTTCACTTTTGTTTACTGTCAGTTTCTAGTAAATTTCACCGTCTGGTTCTCAGGCAGCAGCACAATGCAGGGATGAGGAGGTTACAAATGCTGCAGGGAGATGTTTACTGGTATAAAAATGGTTTATAATTGTAAATTAATGGAAACAATTCTATTGTTCCTAGGATTAGTAAAAAATTGTTTTCCCCAAACCTACCTTTGGGACCAGCTTTTACCTGACAGTGGCCAGAGCCAGATCACCCCACTGCATGGGGAAAATGCGAGGTTCCCAAACCATTAATCGAGTAGGTAGAAGTGGGGAGAGGACAGTGGAACAGGCATGGAGAGGTCACCTCCGTAACCCAGAGTATCCACTTTCTGAGCAATGTCCCCTTGTCTCTGGGCCAGCTCTGGGGCTACCCTGCTCCCACTTCCACTATATGCACAATGCTACTCCAGTGAAGCTATGCTGCTAGAGACAACCCTGGCTCCACTTCCTTCTGCCCCTGGAATCCCAATATCCTTCTAATTGGTGGGGGAGGGTAAAGTGAACCCAGAGATTTGGGATTTCTGAGCAGAGTTCTCTTTCCCTCTTTTAACACTACTGAATAAACCAAAAGAAACAAAATCCTGCCGAGAAGCATTTTAAGGGCGGTAAATCCATTCTCCATTGAACTTGGTTTACTAAACACACTTTTATTCATTATTGCCCATTCACTCTTTGAAATTTTAGTGAAAATTTATCCGAGTCAGAAGCTCCTGTGACCCCACTATAACTTTCAACAAGTTTTAAGACACCACAACAAGCAATTACTGTTGAATGATAATCTTTTGATATTATTTAGTTTCTTCTTGCCTAAAAATAGAACATTAAATCAGAGTGATGTGTGTAATACTAGTATAGTACAACTGCAGTACTTCAGCAGCATATAAGAAAATAAGTTATTTTTAGACTAATGTATATTATCTGAGAGGTCTAGCTTTCTATATAAACCTGGAATTTTATTTAGGTAGATGTTGCAAGGAGGCTGATGCTCTATATTGGGAAGCTGGGTCCACAACAGAGAAGAATGGGAGAAGGAAACTAATGGGGAAAGCTATGAGTAGAGTTCAGTATAGTTTTATATAAATACCACACACACACACACACACACACAATGTTCAGAATCATTCTGGTGCATGGAAATTAATGTTCCATAAACATCTATTTTAGTACTTGAGCTCTCAACATAGGAACCAATAATTTGCAAACTAACTGCACCTTGGGACACTATAAACCAGCTATTTTTCTTTTGTAAACAGGTTTTATGACAGTAGATGAAAGAAAAAACTTTGATCATCTTAAGTCTCCCCATCTTAAATACTGGATTCCATTTGTCTGGTTTGGAAATCTAGCATCTAAGGCACGAAAAGACGGTAGAATTAGAGATAGTGTAGACCTTCAGACACTGATGAATGTAAGTAGGAAAAATAAATCTACAGAAACAGATACTGAAATCACTATGCGTTGTCTGTTCACCTATATAACTTTATCTATTACATACAACTTTCCAATCTTTTCCTCCCCACCTCAGTGGACTTACTCTAGATTTATACCAGATGTGTTTGTCTACGCATGTACAATGCACAAAACCAACTCCACCACCAAGTGCTTAATGTGACAATATTTATATAAATGAGAGATAATTGACTGAAATACCAAATCAGTGAGCAAAATTCTGCTCTCACTTTTACTGCTATAAACCAAGAGTAACTCCACTGTAGTTAAAAAAAACGCAAAAGATGGAGAAGTTGTTTATCTTTAGGGGGCTTATTATTTTAATTTAATATTTTTTATTTTAACAAAAACAGTGCCCAAATGTATCATGAAACAATCAATAACCCTTTTTTGTAATGTAAAACATATCCTCCTGCCAATATCTCTGGACAGCATACAATTTGAAATAATGGAACAAGAGATAATTTGTTAAGAAGCTAAGCATTCCACCAAGCTTCTTAAGTCCATTGTACAACTGAATTTTATAATGTGTTGATGATCTACAGAATATTATTTATCATATCCATTTCTAATTCATTAAATTTGGTGCAGACAGAGTATACTGTTTTACAGCCTTTCATTTATGTGAAATGAATTGTGACAAACCCATTATTATTTTGGAGCGAATGTCACACATTTTGTTTTGTTTCCTATTTAGGAAATGAATAAGTACCGGTCTTGGTGTAGTCTTCTATTTGGTTATGACTGGGTTGGAATTCCACTGGTCTACACACAGGTACTGAGATATTACCATTCCCAAAATTTGGATCAAGATTTTCAAAAAGAAGGGCTTAACGTTAGATTCCTAAGTCCATATTTAGGCACCCACATAAGTGACCTGATTCTCAGAGATGCTGAGCACTCTGCAGCTGCCATCTTGGACATGGTCTCTAGGATGATTGGCCAGACATTTTAAGTTATGTTTGATGTGAAGGTGCTGGGTGGTTTGGGAGGCTGGGAAGATACTGGGAGGTTTAATAAGTTGAGGGTGGGTGGGTTATGAATTGTTGTTTTGTGTTTCTGCTATATGCATTCCCTGGCTACCAATAGATCATGTTGCCATTTTATTTGTAATGTTTATCTATAATATTTAAAATACTATTGTGTTAGGCACCCAGCAGCCTTTGGGAATGTGGTGCCTTATACATAAAGAATGATTATTATATTATTTTAATGTAGCTTTTATTTGTTGCAGGTTGTCACTCTTGCGGTCTATACCTTCTTCTTTGCATGTCTGATAGGACGTCAGTTTTTGGATCCTGAGCAAGGATATGTAGGACATGACTTGGATCTTTACATTCCAGTCTTCACACTGTTACAATTCTTCTTCTACGCAGGATGGCTCAAGGTAAGCTATATTTGTCAACTACAACAACAAATAATTGATTTGGCTACATCTTTGGGGAAAGGTAGTAGGCGAAATCCCCCCAAGTCAGCTCAAGTCAAGGGGCCAGATTCAAATTTGTTGGAAATTCATTGAAGCTTAATTGTGTTACACCAAAGGATAAATTTAGCACAAGGTATCCAGTGGCTGATCTTCAGGAAGAGCTTAGAAAATCATCCATTACATTTTCAATCCACCCAAGGCGGGTCTTACAATAAGTGTGGTTGCAAGAAAGGGTCAGGATCCTAAAAGTACCTTCTGCGAGGAGGTGAGCACTGAAAACTCCCAATGAAGTACGGCCTGGATCCACAAAGAGACGGAGGTATTGTAATGCTCAATTTTAGGCACATAGAAAATCACAGGCACAACAATGTGATCCACAAAATCTAAGTGAGGTGCCTCGGCTCCCTATACAATGAATGGGAAGAGATAGGCACCTAAGAATACTATCCACAAAACCATCATGTTAGGTGAATCCCTACTAAGCTAGCCAATGGGAGATGCTGACAAGAGGGGTGTGTCTGTCATTTCTTGTGGGAATACATTAGGCACCTGCCTCACTCCAATAAAACAGCCTGAGGAGGAGGTGGTGCTGATGCTGACATTATATGTTTTAGCCCAGTGGTCAGAGTACTCACCTGGGATGTCAGCCTGAGGGGGAGAAAGGATTTATAGAGGGGTCAAAAGAGTGCGTTAGCCACTGAGCTATTCTGATGTGGGGTTCTCTCAATCTCACCCGTCAAAGCTGCTCCACTGTGGCTAAATAATGACAGAGTAATTGGGGCCGGGGGACTGGCCACCGAGTCTCCCACCTCCCAGGTTTGTACCCTATCCACTGGACTGCAGTCATTCTCTCGTTCTCTGTCTCTTTCTGACCCAATGACTATTTAACTATGAATCCAAATTAGAACAACTTCGACAGGACAGACTGAGGGAGCCCCAGATCAGAATATTCCATAGCTCAGTGGTTAATGCGCACTCCTGAAAGGTAGGAGATCCCAGTTCACTTTCTTCCACTCTGCCTGAGGGGGGAATTGAATCTGGGTCTCCCACAACACAGGTGAGTGCACTAACCACTAGGCTAACAGTTATAAGGGTGGTGGTAGGAACAGCAGAAGATTTTGAAAGGGCCATGATCCGGTAGATGGCCTCTGAGTAGGGTGACCAGATAGCAACTGTGAAAAAAACGGGACGGGGGTGGGGGGTAATAGGTGCCTATAAAAGAAAAAGTCCCAAAAAACAGCACTATCCCTTTAAAAACAGGACATCTGGTCACCCTACCTCTGAGCACCATTACAGGGTCAGGCCCCATGGGCAAGATAGGTGAGGAATACCTAGCTGCTCTCAGTTCATGGGTCTCTCTCTGGTGTTTAGGTGAGAGATGGGTGTCCAAATACCTAGAAGGAGGCATCAGTGCACGTGTCCACAGGCAGAAACTTCAGCATCAAGGGAAATTTTACACACAAAAATTAGGCATTGAGTGAATTTAGGTGCTTTCAGAGTTCAGCAGCAGCCAAGCCGGGTTTTTCTGGATAACAGTGGTGCCTAAAACTAGGACTTAGGGCCCAGATCCACAGAAATATTTAGGGTCCTAGGTGCCACTGAAATCAATGAGAATTAGGTGTCTAAATACCTTTGAGGATCTGGGCTATGTGCCTAAATCTGGAGATTAGGTTCCTACGTACCTTTGTGGATATGGGCCTATTATCCTTGCGGAATCCGGACCTGGGAGTTGGACAATAAGATGGCCAAAGAAGGGTGAAAATTTAGGCCATGAATTTCCTCCCTCTCCAATTTTGTGTCCAGTTGGGGAGATGGTGTTGCAGAGGTGGAATGGGGCGCAGGGCTCTAAACCACTTGTTTTGCTTATGGTCAAAGTCAGCCTGCCTTGTAGAAGCCAAATGGAGTTACCCACTTTCGGGTGGCAATGAAATAGTGACAGCTAATATTGACTACACTACTAGCACCACATGAAGCAGTTCATTAAAGAGCGGAGTTGCAAAAGAAGTTGGATTTTTTTATGGCCATTGTTTTGTTTTGTAACAGATTAGTTAACATCTCCTCATCAGGTGTGTAATTAAACAAATAAGCAATATTCTCCCTATTGATTCTTGCCCCTGCAATTAATAACAAACTAGATTAATTCAAAGGGAAAAAACTGAAATGAAAACTCAACCAGGCAGTATTAAGCAAATTCATATATTAAGCCCAACAGTCATGTAAATCTCACTCTTGCTTCGTTAAATCATTACTGTAAGCTTTGAAAAGCTAGCTGGCATTAGCACAATGATAAAAATTGTGCAAAACCAGCCAGTTTTAGGGCCTAATATGGGAAGCCCTCTGGGGGAGTTTTGTAAATGGAGAGAATGCAGGGTCAGTCCCTTTGTCTGGAAGCATTTTCTTTGGTTTTGATTCATGCAGGTAGGCCCATGCCTATGTATCAGGTTCAGAAGGACCCTGAAACACAGAGTCAAAATCAGTCAGAATTGTCACATTGTACCTGGTTTCATGTTGAAACCATGTGAGACTGAATCTTTCCATAAATCATCCCAGGTTCACTCCAAAGGTTCACAAACCGTTTGTAACCAAACCACGCCAAGTATTTACAGTTTCACTGTCTGTCATGCACGTTTTGTGCAATTCTGTGCTAACACATATACCGAGCTGCAATGTAATAATAAATACCAAAAAAACCCAACACCTTATGACACAACTCAGCAAAACTCTGAAAATTCAGAATTAAGTCTTACATTCATTCTTAGAAGAAATAGCCAAACAGTGAGTGTTGGGGGGGGTTATTATTGGTTTATGCCATGAGCTTAATGCTACTTTAAATTTAATGACTGGGATGGCATTTATGTTCCTTATTTCCTTAAAAATAATTTTAAAAAAAAAAGAATAAAATCGTTCATTGTATGTTATCAAAAGCATGGACTTCATTCTCTTACCTTGGGAAAAATCCATGGCAGTTAGTCTGATCCTGCAGTGGGAGAATCAGGTACCTTTTGTTTTCAAAGGTATAAATAGTTGTGTATGTATGTTATAATACACACTTAGGAGTAGAAACACAGGCGTTTTTTGAAGGTGCAGAAACTCACCCTGTTAAATGCATTTATGGGACTTATTCTCTACTGGGTGTTCTTCAAGATTTTATTGATAGTATACCAAGGTTAGTTAGTATATTGTTGGTATATAAGGTTTTGTAGTATGTTGTATACTATTGTTACTATACAAAGGTTTTATTGTTAGTATACAAAGCTAGACTGGGCCAGTCTTCCTGAGTCTGCTGCACTGCCTCTAATTGTGACTTATGAACAGTGGAGTTGGACCTCTAGATTGTCCATCCAACAGTGTAATCATAGAAGATGAGAGATGGGCCCTTCAGTTTTGGAATGCTCTTTCCCTTAATCTATACCAAAGTCCATCTATAGCACCTTTTCTAGTTGGGCTCAAGACCTCTACCAGCTTGGCCCTGGCAACTTCAGATATAATTTTCATTATAAAAATCACTTTATATCAAAACCCAAAAATGCAGTGACAGTCTGCATAAACTTAATTTAATAACAGAATAAACAAAAAGAGGAGCCATTGGACTGCTTTTACAATTTAAACAAAGCTGCCACTGAATTTCCAGTCTGCTGCTCCAAAAGTGCCATAGAATTCAGGAGTTTGGCCAAATATAAATCCTGTTTGCGACAAAGTCCACAGGGCCTTCAACAGGATTGCAGATAGAGTCTCGAATCACTATTTTGCAGTTCAATAACATAAACGTGGCTAAACTGGTCTCCATTCTTAGGCTGTGCATCTGATTTGTTACACATACTGTACATGGGACAAGGTTTCCCATCACATGAGATGCTTGTCCCAGACTAATTTATAAGCCATTCAGCTGTGATAGCCAGCAATCCAAAAATAGATCTTCGCTGTACTGCACTGCATTCATTTTCAGAGGATGATCTCATGGGCTACATGCTGGTGGCAGGTCAGCCAGTCAAAAGGCCACAGCTGAGGTTTTCCCGGCCACTACGCCTGAGTGTGCCTATCAGCTTCTGTTAGGTGCCGTGCGTGCTGTGGGGTCGCTGACTTAGAGCTAGCTGAGGAAGTGGCTTCACTTAGAAGCCACAAGACAGCTTGTTCTCTGGTTTATTTCTATCCAAACAGCAACATAGTTATACTTGCAATGTTAATGCCACGTACCAAAGGCACCTCTCCCCTCCTCCCTATCTGAGTCTGGGCTTTTAATTCTCATCTTCTCCTAGCTAGTGAATGGAGACCCAGCTACAGTTTTCCTGTGAATACTGAATGGCATGATGTAGAAAAATCTTTAATATATCGCAAATACTGTACACAGGAAGTGATTCTTATTACTATTGTTAGTTATTTGTGGGAGCACCTACTGATTAGAGCCCCACTGAATGGGGGCTGTACAAACACTTAGGAAGAGACCCTTTCCCCCAAAGAGCTTCCAATCTAAGCCCTAACTCTTGCAATTTACTATGTGCAGTTTGAGTGCTGCACCCACACAGAAACCCATTGATTTCTAAGGGGCTCTGGGTGGGCCCAGCAATTCACCCCCAAGCTGTAAATTGCAGGATTGAGATCTAATTAGACATGACAGACAAACAGTGGGAGAAAATAAGTATTTGTCTCTCCATTTTACAGATGGGGAATTGAGGCCCAGAAAATTAAGTGACTTGCCCAAAGTCAAATGAAATCTGTGGCCGATTTGGGAATTGACTCCCAATCTCCTGGGTTGAGGGCAGGACCTTAACCACAAGACCCCCATACACTGTTATAGCACAGAATCAATGGAGAGGTTGAAAGGGGGAAGAGCCTTCTCCACACAGCCCAAGCAAGCAAGATTTGGGAGAGTGACGAAGACCATTGGAGATCCTCCTGGTTCATTTATGACACCAAGACCCCTAAGACTCTCAGTCACTAACACATCCAGTGCTCCCCCACAGAGAACAGCTGAAACACCACAGTGCCCCTATGATAAACATAGATTATAGATAAACATACCTGTTCTGTTCGTTCCCTCTGAAGCACCTGGCATTGGCCACGATCGGAACAGGATACTGGGCTAGATGAACCATTGATCTGACCCAATATGGCTGTTTTAATGTATACAGCCCTTCTTTGTAAGTGGAGCATTCCAAAGAAAACAAAGGCCACACTGTGGAATTCTTTCCAACGTTAATACAAAACCTGGCCCTGCCCGGGGCTTTCTGGGATTGGTACGACTTCCCCCAGGGATTGTTCACAAAGGCTTTGCCAAATTAAAGCCAGATGTTTGACAAGAAAGAGCAAACATAAGGGGGAAATGATGTGTCATTTGCCCCTTTCTCTAGGAGAAACCTCTCTGGTTCTCTCCTTGCTCTGAGGGAAGGAAGCATTATATGTGCCCAGCCGTCTTCCCAGCAAAGCTGTCCATAGCCCTGTACTGCAATCCTGACTTTCCCGTGGGCTACGGGCTGTTGAGGGAGAGGCTGGCAGGAAACACCCCCAGCTTTAGGGCAAGTTCCAGCCCATCCTATTCTTGAAACTTCAGTCTCAGGCCCTAAACCCAGTCTGAGTTTCCCACAAATTTCAAACCGTCTCCAGAGATCTCTTCCTCTCCCTGTGACCATGTCCCCCATCCTACAGATACGTCTTTTTTCAGAAAAAAATTAAGAAGGCTATTGCCAGCTCAGGCGGGTTCCTTTACCAGCCAATTGCAAAGACCTTGTCCCAGCCTCACACTGCCCAGTTACCATGACTACAGAATGGGAGCCCCCTGCTTCCCTGAAGGCCGAGCCTCCTTCTCAACTTAAATGATTTCAAAATAAAATTTAAAATAATTCGGTCTGAATAAAAACAAAACGTAGAGTCTGTTTTCTGTTTGCAATAAGCAAGGCACGAGGACACCCTGGCTTTCATTGCATTCCATTTTTAAGGCGGCGTGCTTTTCTCAACTAACACCAGGCTAGAGAGAAACACTCAGTATGACTCGGGTGTGGCTGTGAGCTCAACAATAGAATCATAAAATATCAGGCTTGGAAGGGACCTCGGGAGGTCATCTAGTCCAACCCCCTGCTCAAAGCAGGACCAATCCCCAGACAGATTTTTACCCCAGTTCCCTAAGTGGCCCCCTCAAGGATTGAACTCACAACCCTGGGTTTAGCAGACCAATGCTCAAACCACTGAGCTATCCCTCCCCCAAAGCTAGCTCATCAGGGGGCCACGCTAACCAGACTTAAGAATGGAAAGGTGATATGGCTGATTTCCAGGAGATTCCAGCTGGGTCGTTTTGAGCAGGGTAAAAGACTATCCTAGACAGTTGAGAGGGCTGGTCCCCTGAGCTGCTTTTTAGACAGTGAGGCCATCAATCGGCATTCAGTCGCCACGTTGATAGCATTGATTGTTCAGGGAGGACTGCATGAAGGTTGCCATCCTCCTCCCCTTGAGCAGGCTAGTAATGGGATGCAAAGCCTTTAGCTGCAAAATCCCCAGTTCAAATCCAGTCCAGGTCACCACTAATCAAATGTTATTGCAATCATGTAGGTGTCGGGTGACTGTGTTGGGGCACTCCCCCACCCCAATCTGGAGAAAGCTAACAAGCCCCTCTGGGCTCACCTGCTATCAGACAGGCACACCTGCAGGGTCTGCACCAGCTGGAGGAAGCAAGTTTAAAAGGAGCGCTTGTCACAGGAAGAAGTGCAACCAGGGGGAAAGCTTCTGTGCCCCAGCAAGCTGATGCTTGTTCCAGAGTCACTGAGAGGGGAAACAGCTAGCAAGCCTCTGCTGCCCACAAGGACAAAGCAGACCTTTATAAGGAAACCAAGAGACTGAACGCCCCCTTAAATGGGACCCAGAAAGGCTAGACTAAAGCTCCCAAGTGTGGAAAGGACTTTTAAAGGGAAAGAGACTCTAACAGCCTGACTGTGACCCTAGAGAGAGGCCCAGCTTATCACAGAAACCTTCATGGAATGAACAGGGGGTCTCCATATAGTTCCTAGGGCATTGGTGTCCGCTTTAGAACCACCACAGTTGTGAGTGACAGTATCGCAAGGAGAGAATAGCTCAATCTCATCTCTAAACGTGGTCCCCCCAGATCAATTTGAGATGCATTTGTTGGGCAAGGTGGGAAAAGCGTCCACTAGCATTGCCTAGGTACTGTGTATTTATTCTACAGATCTACAGATGACTTCATTATCCAGCAAGACAAGGTGGGTGAGGTAATATCTTTTATTGGACCAACTTCTGTTGGTGAGAGAGACAAGCTTTTGAGCTTACACAGAGCTCTTCTTCAGGTCCTGAAGTAAGTAAGCTCGAAAGCTTGTCTTTCTCACCAACAAAAGTCGGCCCAATAAAATATTACCTCACCCACCTTGTCTCGCTAACATCCCGGGACTGACACAGCTACACTTCATGATCCAGGACAGTCAATCAAACAGCTTTCATGACAGCTAAATTCAAAGCTGGGACCCAGAGGTGAACGTTCCCTGTGTTCAGAGGAGTACAGATCTGTTTTGGTTCAGGCCTACCTTTATGAAATATAGACACTGATTTTCTTAAAGGTACCTCCTGAAGGTGTAGTGACTTAAGGCCGACTCTGCTGTCCGATAGGAATAACTTTGTTAGTTATTTGGTGCAGAAGCCTGAGATATGTTAATTCTATCAGTGCAGCTAGACTGGCAAAACATCACAATGGAATTCATGTTGGGGGAAACAAGGGGCATGGGAGAAAGAGAACATGAAATCTTAACAGTCAGCCTCTTCTAAGCCCTTTTAAGGCAACAGCATTAAGCGTTGCATATTGGCATTTGTTCAGTCTGTGATTTTAATTGTAGGTTGCTGAGCAGCTTATTAATCCATTTGGGGAAGATGATGATGATTTTGAAATAAATTGGTGCATTGATAGAAATTTGCAGGTCAGTATTTTTTGTCTCTACTTTCCTCTCTTCTGCTTTACTGCAATATATTATAAATGTATTCCTTATAGATCTGAGACACTAGCTAATGGGACGGACTGAGAATTATACAAAATGATTCTTTACCCAAAGGGGATCATATCTCCAGAATCCTCCATGTTTTGTTTTTAGAGACGGTATATTATTAATTCACCATTTCATATGCCTTGTCTGCTGGGGAAAGGATGCAAAGTGAAGACATCTGAGCTGCCCCCTAACCACAAGTTCATTTCATGTAACCCTGCCTGTACTCACCAATTCAGCCACATAGGAGATCCTGGAAAGACTACTCTGAACCAAATTCTGTTCTCATTTGCAAACTCACTGAAGTCAATGAGGTTGCGCCAGTGTAATGGGTAGCAGATTTTGGTCCTATATTTGTACAGAGCAGGTAAATAATTTACAGGAGAAGTCAGCACTGCCAAATCTTGCTGTTGAAATTATTCCTACATTTCTTATGGCACAAGTGTGACCCTACCACCCAGGAGAGTAAGGGCACATGAAGAGTTCCATTACTTCCCTGCATGGGCAACTCACGTTGCAGGTAGCAGAACAAGAAGATGACCAGTCTCCATGGGGTCACCACTCCAGAGCAGGTGTGTAGCGAGTGGGGGTGGAGGAAGGAGGCACAAGGAGTAAGGGCAACCGTGGCTCCACCCCTCGCAGTGTGCTGGCCAGCTCAGCTGAGCCAGCATCATCAGAGAAGTATCTGCACCTGATACAGGGCTCTGAGTCACAGTCTTGGCCATTCCTGGGGGAATGCAGCTAAATACAACTTGTTACAAAGTCACAGCTGAGCCCTTTATTTTTACATATGTAAGCCGATGGTACAAGGCTGTTCACGTGCTCTGTTGGGAATATTTTTAAAAATATGGACAATGTTTGCTTAAAGGTTCCTCTATGTGAACTTCTGCATAAGAAACATCTCTACAAATAGCACAATAATAGTCCTCATACATTTCCTGAAAACATGGAACATCAGAGAATCACGTGACCATTTAGCTAAATAATCCAATTAATAAGAATGCTTGCTGGAAAAGTTAATTCTTTATCATTTGTGATTAAATGTGATGTAATATGAAGGGAATTGTTTAGCAAATGTATGGGGCTCTATCCCATTCTAATTAAAGTCAATTAAATTTGTTGCTGTTGTGGGAGCAGAAATAATCTATTTTAGCTTTTTATATAGTGCCTATTAACATGGATCAGGCCTGTAGCCACTATATACATTTTACATAATTTCATAAAACATATTTCCTAAAGAATATTTCCCATATAGCAGGAAATAGTATATTATAGACAAAACCATATTTAAAGTAGTGTAATTACAACTATGATCCCAGGTCTCACTTCTGGCTGTGGATGAAATGCACATGAACTTACCAAAGATGGACAAAGATATTTACTGGGATGATTCAGCTGCTCAGCCACCATACACACTGGCAGCTGCCGATTACTGTATTCCATCTTTCCTTGGATCAACTATTGAAATGGGGTAAGTAAAGCTGCCATTTTTTCATGATGTCATTAAGGCTACAAAAATGTGTATCCAATCATCTTAAAGGCCTATGGATCTTTAAATGTATATCATGCATAAATGTGACTTCAAAGTTGAAGTTCAACATTTAAAAATATGTGATGGTTTCTTGTCATGTGCACAGAAGTGTACAAATTCAACACCTGGGAAAGCTCAGTGGCCATTAGAAAACTAGTGATTTAAATGATCCTTTTAGGAGAGCGACACGAACTTAGCCCTTTGTTTTTTTGTGGTATTGTAGCAGTATAAAACAGCATAAACCAAAGAAGCAGCAAGGTTTTTCATGGAAATTTTCAAGGTACTAAATCCTCTGTGTACATGATACAACAATTAACACAATACCCATTTATTTGCTTGTTTCTTATGCAGACACTCCCTTTCTTCTTGCTGGGTAAGATCATTTCAGACCTTTGGGAGATAAACTATAGAAATGGTTTTATGACTTTTCAATTAATAATAATCCAGAATTGTTTTCTTTCATGTATACCAACCCTATTGCAAAGAACCAGCCAGGTATGTGACATTGCTCATTGTTCTGGCACTCTGCGTCTACACCGCTGGCAGAGGCGTGTAGTGTACGGGTAGCTACCCGCCACAGTGAAAAGCAGGCTGTGTCCGCACTGCGGTCTGTAGCTACACGTGTCAGTGAGGCTCTGGCAGAGGGGAGGCAGCGGAGAAAGGCTGTTTTCCCTCCTGCCAGACCTTTTCCGCACTGGCGGAGTCTTTTCCTGCAATGGAGAAAGGCTCTGGCAGTGGGACACTACACTGGTATTTTTAGCAGTGTAGATGGAAAGGCATGACTTGGGTGAGTAGAAAGCTGTGTAGGGTGTGTATTCACATACACGCCCTTCAGGAGTGTTTATACTTTACTCACCTAAGCCACGTCCCTCCATCACTGCTATTTATACCTGTGCTGGGCAGTATGTACACTACACACTGCCAAAAGAAACATGCAGTATAGATGTACCCTCATAAAATACGGTGACAGGCTAGACAGAGCATGAAATGCTGAGTTCAAACGCATATGATGTGCTCTAGTGTAAAACAGATCGGTGAACATGAAGAATATCCTGTCCCTTTAAGAAGCAAACAAATACTAGAGCTGGTAGAAATTTTTCATTTGAAACTTTTTTTAAAAACAAAAGTGGCTTTTTCAAAACCTAAAACTTTCATTTTTTTTTCAAAAGTTTTTCACTGAACCCAGAAAGATTGACATTTTTGGAGGGGTTAGTTTTTTCTCCTTAATCCTCTTTCTCTCTTCATCTACTTTTTTGCCACAGAATACAACAAAATGATGTTCAGGATGTTTTTTCCTACTTTTCCTTCTTCAACTTTGGAAAAGTTACAGAGTAGCAAAAGGAAAAATGAAGGGAAAAAACACACGTTGGCCATCATTTGATGTATTGCATTCCGTGAAGAGAAAGGGGGAGGAGAAAAAAGAGGAAAGGAGGGGACCCAAAATTCAAACTTCCGACATTTTTATAAAAAATATTTAATGAAAAATATAAAAAACATAAATTGTTCCATTTTAAATCCTTTGAAATCATAACAACTTTGAAATTCTATATTTTTCCCCAAACCATTTCTCCATTTTTTTCCAACCAGCTGTAACAAATATAACAAGGCGTCCTTCAGCCAGAGTTCAAACCCAAGATCTAAAGGTATAGCTTGTTTCAGCCAAGTCCAAAACAAATATCTCAAGCGTGGCTCACGTCAGCCAAATTCCAGAGAGGAAGAAGATTCACCACTCTCGGACTTCATTCTAGCTCTCCTCCTAGGGACAAGTCTATCCTCCCTGGTGCTCTCTGCCAAACTAAATCCTCTGCTGTCACAGAGCATCGCATTTATAAGTAGTGGAAGGAATTAATCAATCCATCAAAGTTGCCATGTCCATACCTGAAATCCCTGCTCTCAGGACAGTCAACTGTGACTCTTCTTCTAGTGTTCCCTCCCATTGTCTTTACACCCCATGGCAAGGACTAAATGTGCTCCACTCCCGAAATGGTGTGGCTGCAGTAACTCATCATTAACCTCAGAAGCCAGGCAGAAAAGCAGAAGCTAATGGGTGGGATTTTCAAAAGGACCTAAGAGACTTGGAGCACAAGGCCCATTGACTTTCAATGGCACTTCTGCTCCTAAATCACTTAGGCACTGTTGAAAATCCTACCCCATGCTCAGTGCTTAATTTGTAATGCGAGAGGTGTCAGGGCTCAAGCAATTAAGTGCTGGGGCTCAAGCAGTTTTTTTACTTTCATAACTGAAGCAGCAAGCCCAGCAGTGCCAGAGCTATGAACTACCAAGCCTAGAGGTGCCGGGGTTATGAATTGCCAAGCGTAGAAGTGCTAGGGCTCCTGGCACAAATTAAACACTGTCCACTCTTCCAGGAGCACCATTAACTTTTGCCTGAGACTCTTCCTGATAGAATGAGGAATATACTGCACAGAGCAACTGTTCTTCTCCTGCCCCCGCAAAGCTCTGATCATGTGGAGCTGCCATCGAGGAGTGCTCCACTGTTCTGAGACAGGAGGGAGAACCAATCAGCATTGCCTGTGCTCCTCACCCCTTTCAGTGTATCTGAAGATTTTCAGCCACACTTCGCTCTTATTTGCTCCTCCTATACCTCGTGGAGGCCTTTTATTAGGAACACATTTGTTCCTTAAGTTCTCTGACTCTCATCACTCACTGTTAACGTAGCTCTGTTCCGCTAATGACAGACAGACAGAAAATGGATCATTATATAAACCATATTTTCCATTTAACATGAAACCTTACTGCAAACACTACACCTCTTGTGACTCTAGAATAAAAGAAATACAGAGTGACACACCCTGCATCGCTTTATCTTACAGGCTGTCTGATACAGAGTTCCTCCGTGGGGAAAACCGGCCCTGGGATGATGAGAAATACAGGCGACAGCCCTCAGTGCTGAGAAGAGTTAAGCGATTTCTGAGTGTCCATGAAAGCTCTCCTTCCCCAACCAGGAGGCGCTACAGCAGACAGACAAGTGAGAACTCGGTGTTTTTCCCTGCGCATGAAAAGGGTCACATCAGCAGTTTGCAAGAAATGCATTCTAGAGGGAGACATTTTGCCTCAAAGGTCAAGAAGAAATATGAGCTGGCTGACAGGAATCCCCGACTGCATGCTAGCATAGATCTAGCAACTATTAGTGAAACTAGCAGAACCAACATTTTAGAGAGCTACCAATCTAGAGAGAATGACACAACAACTAAGATATCTTTGCCAGTCCCTGAAGCAGTTGTTGCTACTACTGAGGACAGAACACTCAACGCGTCAGACAGCCAGACTTTACAGACAGACACCTCCACAAACATGTCGACAGAATACGCTCCACCAGGCAGTCCAACTGAGCCACATTCTGATCCTGTGGATGCGCCACGACCTCATTCAGAAATGGCTATGTCTTTTATGGATTCTGGGCAGCATAAATCATCCACCGTTGTAACAGAGGAACCAAAACTTGATTTACACAAAAGTATGACAGCAGGTGATAGCAAAGATCAACACAGGAGCTCTGAAAGATGTTCCCCAGACTTCCATATGCTCAGTATTACATTGCATACAGATGCTGCACCTCTTTTATTGGATTTTGGAACACCCTCTGGACAAAGCACCTTAAGTGGTGAAAGTAACATTGCTGCTACCTCTGCTGCTAGAGATACAGTTGATATGCATCACTTATTGGAACATCTGGATGCTAAAGAAACAGCTATACTAGAATTCATTAATGAGAAGAATGAAGGAAATCTCTGACAAGGTTGTCAGAATCTTCTAGATTCCAATTCTATTCTATTATTTACAGTGGGGGGAAATGTTTAAGAGCCCCTGCAGCCATTTGGGGGTTCCCCAAACACAGAAAACTTTCATTTTGCAAAACAATTGGAACTTTGTCTCTTTTGAAACCTGTTCTTATTCAGATTTTCTGAAAATACAGAAATACAAACACACTGCTCAGACCACACATACAGTACATCGTACGGCTGATCTTATTTCCAAGGAAAATTACTCAGATTGCTATGTTAAAGCTTTCCTCTCTCAATAAGGATTCTGGCAGGGCAATATTAAATTTAAATTAAAGCAAAAATCTCAGCCAGCCGGGAGCCTCATTCCCTGGATAGATCTCACCAGCCGGTACCCAGCTTTGGCAGTGTTCTTCGGCCTTTCTCTCAGCACAGACTCCACCTTTGAACATGGCTCGGGAAAGGGAGCTCATGCTGTCCATGGCCATGATGGAAAGGGGTGTTTTCCCTCTCTTTCAGCAGTGGGAAAGGAGATTTCTCTCCAGCACATACACGCCCAGCCCTTCTCTCTTGGAATCCATCCTTTTGCAAATCAAATTGCTTTTATAACACAGCCAAGTAATTATTTCCTCATCAAGTCTTATTCAACTGTCATGAAATAGTAAGGATAAGTGTTAAGGAATCATACTGATGTCCTGCCAGTACAATTCATTAACAACACATCCCTCCTCCACCATCCAGCAGTGTGGATGGCTCCAAAGGCAATGGAACTAATGCAGTTACTCTACTCATGGCAGGAGGCGGAGCACCCTCCCTGGGAGTGCACAGCTCCCATGTGCCTGAAGCACTGCTCTGTGGCTTTCTCTATGGTAGCATAGGAAGGCCTGAGAAGTGTGGGGTGTGACCAGTGGATCCACAGCTCTGTAGGTTCACTGGCCAAACTCCCCGCTGTCCTGCATGAGGAGAAGGATGGCTGTAGCTGCAGGAGGAAGTGTATCAGCAGCCACAAAGCAGTTCCACCATTTGGGTAAGAGGATTCCATAGCCAGCCCCCAACAGAACACAAGCCTGAGGAAATGGGAGTCTCTCAGGGGAGAGGATTTGAGCCAGGGATTCCAGGCCATTGTTTCTTTTGTCTCTTTTCTCTCTGTCTTTTCTGATCGCAGAAATCTCGCCTAATCTCCAGGATCCAATCACTATCTTGCCACCATCCTCATCCTCAGAGAAGAATGAGGGGGGATTTGATAGCTGCTTTCAACTACCTGAAAGGGGGTTCCAAAGAGGATGGATCTAGACTGTTCTCAGTGGTACTAGATGACAGAACAAAGAGTAATGGTCTCAAGTTGCAGTGGGGGAGATTTAGGTTGAATATGAGGGGGAAAAATTTCACTAGGAGGGTGGTGAAGCACTGGAATGGGTTACCTAGGTAGGTGGAGGAATCTCCTTCCTTAGAGGTTTTTAAGGTCAGGCTTGACAAGGCCCTGGCTGGGATGATTTAGTTGGGGATTGGTCCTGCTTTGAGCAGGGGGTTGGACTAGATGACCTCCTGAGGTCCCTTCCAACCCTGATATTCTATGATTCAACCTCCTTTCTCTCTGCTTCCAACAGGCTCGTAGTTGTATTGGAACAGAATAATCATCTGCTCCATCCCAGACTTCAGTTGGCCCTCCCTCCCCCACAGTACTCAATTGAAACAAAACTGAGCATATTTTCCCCACTCTTTAATTGTGTTTATCTTTCATTGCCTGCCTCTCTAGTAGGCTCCACACCACATCTTTTACATCAGTACTTGATCACACAACTTCTGACCAATGATTTAGATGCTTGGCCTCCTCTTTCTTTCTTTCACACCGGTTCCGCTAACCTCAAGACCAGCTACTGCATCCAGCTGGTTGGCTGGACAGAGTTGTCATTCAAATTCTCTCCCCTCTCATTCATAGCTGAGTAGAAGGTTTGCTTTATAGCCATGTAGTAGGCCTGCTTTATAGCCACATAGTAGGCTATAGCCATGTAGTAGGCCTGCTTCCGTTAATGTTTCATTCATGCTTCCATTACATGTAGCCACACACCAAACCTGGACCAGCAGTGTAAGAGCTTAGCGTCCTCTCACAGGGCCTCATAACACTAGAAAAGGATACAGTCCAGTGGGAAAATGCTTACAGGTGTTTCACAAATAGCAACTAATTACAGGAATAAATATAAATATTCTGTCCATTACTTGTACTGAATGGGACTTAGTTATGGCCATTTTCAAAATTTCCTCTTATTAGTTAGTTTGTGAGCCCACTATTGCATTCATCTGGGTGCTGACTTATCTTTTGGACCAAGTTGGTCACCTAAGCACCTCTTGCTACAATTTTTTTAACATTAGTTTAGTCAATTGACTAATTATAACACTAGCAGCCCCAACAGTTTATGGTTCACGTTTACCAGTATAAACAATGTAAGCGATTTATTACATAAAAAAAAGCTTTTTTTTTTAAATGAGGTTGCTTTGGCTGTATTAAACTATGTCAAGATATCTCCCAACAAGGACCTGACCAATAGTGTAGGCCACTTTGGAAAACAAGAGCATCAGAGGGCAGGAGCTACAGATGTTTGTGAAGCTAGAAAAGACTGGGGAGAAAACAAGGGTAGAACAGAGGCATATGTCAAAGCAACAGTTTGTTACCATCTCCTGGGATTAATCTTGGAGAAGGTGGGATATATGACCATAATGTCTGTGGTATGATGAGCCAACCAATACTGCAACTTTCTAGGTTTTTGCATTCTAAGTCAGAATTCAAGAACCCAGACTGTTCACATTTTATGGAACTTTCTGGCAACCCTCATTCATATATGACAGAAATGTGAGTTGACTGTAATTTTCTGTTAGAATAATAATTTATGTATATCTATATAAAGGAAATGTACAAAATGTAATTCAACTACTTGTCTAAGGAAGCAAAAATATCCAGGCTGCTGCTAAATAAATGATACAGCTTTATAATGTCTTATTTTAGGACCAAATAAATGAAGTTTATCTAAACAGAAGTTTGCTTATGAGCACTTCACATTTTAAAAATAAAATTGAGAAAAAAGCATATACACAAAATAGACGTGGAGTAAATCATATTTGTATAGCTTACCCTATTCTGCAAAAACTGCTCAATGGCAACTGTATCTTGTGGTCTGGGCCATAGCCTGTCAGATCAAATATATGAGATATAGTCCTTTACTGATGAGTACAGAGCCATGACATTATAATACTGGGAACTATAAATACCTACTATAGTACACATTAGAAACCAAGACCAATATTCCAGAGATACCTGTGCATAGACTTTCTAGGTCTATAACAACAAAAGCTTCAAGTCTAAAAGTCCATGTGTCAAACTTTGTCAATGCCAGAAATGGGTCTTATATTTGTTCAGAACCATTAAGCTTGTCCTGAAGTACAGCATTAGCAAGTTTCTCAACTGATACTGCTCCATATTTATTGGGTCCAGTCAAGGCCGGCTCCAGGGTTTTTGCCGCCCCAAGCAGCCAAAAAAAAAAAAAAGCCGCGATGGCGATCTGCGGCGGCAATGCGGCGGGAGGTCCTTCGCTCCGAGCGGGAGTGAGGGACCGTCCGCCCAATTGCCGCCGAACAGCTGGACCTGCCGCCCCTCTCCGGAGTGGCCGCCCCAAGCACCTGCTTGCCAAGCTGGTGCCTGGAGCCGGCCCTGGGTCCAGTGCTCTTCTTAAAGGATTGGTTTCCATAAAAGGGAGAGTACATGCTGTGCTCCCATATCTGGTAACTGGTCTGGAGTATTGCATCTAAAGGCAATCAGTTTATTGGGCCCAAGGCTTGAGTAGGAATATGGCATCCCCAAGAATATGTCCTTAAACATGGAGATTATTTTAAAGTATATTGTTAACAATTGGACCTGCTCACTTTGATGTGGGCTAGGTGCCCCACATGTCAACCCCTACAACCTCAGAATTGCTATTCTATAGGATTGGGTATCTGGGCATCCTATGCACTAGCCTGCATAGTAGGTTTCATCTGGCAGAATCTTCCAAACATTAGCCCAGATAATTCAGTTCTGACTAATCAGAACATAGTTATCAGAGGGAACACACTGAACGCATAATCCTGTCATTCGAGAGAGTGGTGGAAGGAAACTTAAGGAAGCTTGCTGTAATACCTGTACATTTCCATAGCCCCAGAAGTCTCTTTTGAATACAGCTGATCGCTTTTGCATTCCAGAGTTTAAAGTGAGTGTCAGAAGTGACGGCATAAAGTCTCATTTGTAAATGACTGTGTCCGTCATTTCAAACACGTATTTATCATGGAAGTGCCCAGGGGACCACATAATATACTAAGCACTGTACAAACACAGAATAAGGGTATGTCCACACTGCTATGGCAAGTGTGATTGCAGCTCAGGTAGGCATAGCCTTGGAGTTAAAACCAGCAGCGAAGACGTAGTGGCATGGGCTTCAGTTTGGGCTAGCAAGCCGAATATGGAGCCAGAGGAACCAGGCAGGCTTGTAGAGCCCATGATGTGCTAGGTCAGAGGTGGGCAAACTATGGCCTGCAGACCACATCCGGCCTGCGGGACTGTCCTGCCCGGCCGGCCCTTGAGCTCCCGGCTGGGTAGGCTAGCCCTCTCCTGCTGTCCCCCCTCCCCTGCAGCCTCAGCTCACCGTGCCGCCAGCGCTCTGGTTGGTGTGGCTGGCTCCGGGCACGGCTGTCAGTCCTGCTGCTTTGAGCGGCATGGTACGGGGGCGAGGAGCGGGGGGGGGGGGGGTTTGGATAAGGGGCAGGGAGTCCTGGGGGCAGTCAGGGGATGGGGAGCAGGGGGCAGTTGGATGGGGCAGAGGTTGTGAGGGGGGAGCGGTCGGGGATGAGGAATGGGGTGGGGGTTGGATAGGCGTGGGAGTCCCAGGGGGCCTGTCAGGGGGCGGGGGTGTGGATAGGGGTTGGGGCATTCAGGGGACAGGGGGGTTGGATAGGGGGTGGTGTCCCGGGAGGGGGCGGTCAGGGTTGGGGGTTCCCGGTAGGGGGCAGTCAGGGGACAAGTAGCAGGGGGGGTTGGATGGGTGGGAGAGTTCTGAGGGGGGCAGTCAGGGGGCGGGGCCCAAGCTGTTTGGGGAGGCACAGCCTTCCCTACTCGGCCCTCCATACAGTTTCGGAACGCCGATGTGGCCCTCAGGCCAAAAAGTTTGCCCACCCCTGTGCTAGGTAGATTAAAGCTATAGTGTGGGTATTCCAAGCCGAGCTGCAATCACACCTTCCATTGCAGTGTAGACACACTCTGAGACAGACCCTGCACTGAAAAGCCTCCAGTCTAAATAAACAAGACAGACCGGTCAGGGGAAAGGGTAGAACACACAAGCTGAGTGAGCAACGTGACAATGGCAAATGTCATGTTACTTCCACAAATTTTGTTTATTTATTTATTTGTGTATTTAAATCTCCTCAGTGGCGTGCTGTTACGCGGGGCGTAGCTATCTGGAAAGACAAATGAAGGGAGAAAGTTGGTGCAAACAGCCAATCAGCACAGGGCAGAGCGTGGTCAGAATGAGAACTGCAGAAGGCAGTCTGGGGACATCATCAGTTTCTGTCATTCCCTGCACAAACACATGCAGCCACTGCTCTGCTGCCTTCAAGTCTCTGGCTGGCTCCTCCTTGCCATATGTCTGTGGGGAGAGGGACACCACATGGTCCTAGTCCCCCAGAACAAGAGGTCAATATAGTTCTGGGGCCAGGAGGCTCTGGGGGTGGAAAAGATGGCTCCAGCTGGGATCCATTTTAGCCCCTGCCTGCCCAGAGGAACAGAACCTGCTTAAACTGCCAGCAGCCAGTGGTGGATTAACGCACAAGCCCACAGGGTCTGTGCTCAGGGGCCCTGGCCAATTTGGGAGGCCCCCATAGGAGCACCAGAATGTGTGTGGAAGTGGAGGGGCCACCTGCACTGGAACTGTAGCCCTGGCCCCTGTTCCTCCTCTGCCCCAGGACAGAAGCTGGAGCCACGCCACGGTAAGAGCCGCCTAGGGAGCCCAGACCCTCCACCTGCCCTGGGCAGGGGGCTGGGGTGCCTAAGAGCAGCCCCCAATCCATGTCCCCACCCCCCGGGGAGTGCAGCCCATGGCAGGTGGAGGGTCCAGGGCTCCCTGAGCAGCTCTTACTACTGCCTGGCTCCAGCTTCCGCACTGGCCAGGGGGTCGGGGCTGCGGGGGGAGTCCCATAGTGGGGGGGGGCTAAGGCCCACATCAGCCCCCCATCAGGAAGAACTAGCAGGGGCTGTGCTTCATAACAGGGGAGCTAATCACCTTATCAGCTCCCACACTGCGAAGTGCAGCCCCTGCCACCGCCACTCTGTGCCTGCCCAAGGCTACTATGCCCATGTTAAAAAATGGGGGGCCATGTCCCACTCCCCCTCCCAGTTCTGGTTCCCTCTGGGGTCTGGGAGTCCAAACTGTTCTTTGTGACCAGGGCTCCAATAAATCTTAATCTGCCTCTGCCTGCAGCTGCTGGGCCACCTCTCTGCGGAATGCTTCCCACATAGGGTGTGATACTAGTGGGTGCAGCAACCACAGAGAAGCTGCCCTGACCGTGTCAGGTGGCAACCAAGAAAGAGAAGTCAATGTATGAGACTACTCCACGCTTCCTGTTCAAGTGGGAGCCATAGCACATTTAGAACCCACATAAACCAGCCCTTCACAATACTTAATCTTCTAGACCAATAGTTAGACTGCATATCAGGAAACTAAAGTAACAAAGCTTTACTTACGCTGGGCATACGCTGCAGGCAGAAAAAGACTGAAGGATTTATGTAATCCTTGAAAACCAACTTGGGGCTGGGTATCCTTCTGTTTGCATGAGCAATATGCTACCTACAACAGCTGTCCTGCCCTACAGCCTGTCCCCACAGAGTCCTGATCATCCCCAGCAGACTCTGAGCATGTGGCATTGCCACAAATGGACATTCAATGGCTCTTGGGGGAGAGGAAGAGCCATTTGGAGCATGTTGCTTGGGCTATGTGCTTCCCTCCCCTCCCTTTTGGTGTCTTTGGGATTTTCCCTTCCTTTTTTTCATTGATTTCCCCTCCGCCATGCCTCACAGCCGGGGGAAGTTCCGTCTACATCACAAACAGTAACATGTTCTGCATAACCCTGGGCAGAACACAGCCCTAGTTAACTTATTTTCCATTGAAAGAAAAGGTCAAATGAAATGAAAAAAGCACCAACTCAAACCAGATTTTCTTGATCAAATTTTATTCATTTGTATGTTAATAACTAGAATCAGATCTAACAAGCAAGATGAATAGTCAAATAGGTATAAATCAGATGAATTCATTATTGTTCAATCAATTACACAACAGAGGACAGCTTGGCTCCCCATGGCTCGGAACTATTTTGCATCTCAGTCAAAACTGCTGCTAATGATGTCTCTCAAAATGAGGAACAGCACAGGCCTACATTGGGGTCCTATTTTTGTATCTTTCATGGAACAAGGTGATGCTACGGTGTCATTCCCACATAACAGTCTCTCTCTTTGCAGCGATTGTGCAATACAAGCTTCACTGTCCGATTTCTTGCCATGCAAGTGGATGCCAACCCCAGCTGTTTCAATCCATCAAAGTGTGGAGATGTCAGGCACTAAAGACATCATCTGACTGACAGTGGTGCTGGAACAATTTGTATAGTGGGGACGCTGAGAGCCATTCAACCAAACTGTGAACCCTGTATATGATGGAAACTACTTCAAGCCGGGGGTACTGCACCCCTAGTTCCAGCAAGAAGGTGTAGAAAAAGAGCATGTACCTGAGGAAAAAGACAAGTCATAGAGAATAAGTAAGGAGCAGGAAATCACATTTAAGTGATGGTAGTAAAAAGAGTCGGGATTGAGGCTTGCTGCACATAAAGAGCATCTATAAAGGACAGATTTCAGAGTAGCAGCCGTGTTAGTCTGTATCCGCAAAAAGAACAGGAGTATTTGTGGCACCTTAGAAACTAACAAATTTATTTGAGCATAAGCTTTCGTGGGCTACAGCCCACTTCTTCGGATGCATAGAATGGAACATATATTGAGGAGATATATATACACATACAGAGAGCATGAAAAGGTGGGAGTTATCTTACCAACTCTGAGAGGCCAATTTTTTTTTCTCTTACTTAATTGGCCTCTCAGAGTTGGTAAGACAACTCCCACCTGATCATGCTCTCTGTATGTGTGTATATATCTCCTCAATATATGTTCCATTCTATGCATCTGAAGAAGTGGGCTGTAGCCCACGAAAGCTTATGCTCAAATAAATTTGTTAGTCTCTAAGGTGCCACAAGTACTCCTGTTCTTTTTAAAAAGGACAGAGGGAGCAAGGGTGGAACAACCCTCAGCAAATAATGAGAAAAATAAAAGCAACAATTAAATGATAAAAAGAAAATATTTAGTCAGGAAATAGAAGGCTGAAACTGACAAGCAAGGGAAGAGAAATACCCAACACTAGCCAGATTAGATTCCCATAACTGCAACTGATACACAATCATCTTTGCATTATTTAGCAGTCTTCTCCCAAGCACACTTTCCCTCCCACCCCAATGCAAGTCCTACAGGCAAGTTGTTGTACAGGCATTTAAAGTTTTTTGACACAGTCCTTCCTAGGGCTTTTGGTCTCTCAATCACTGATTTAGAAATAAATGTGTCTGTTGCAAATGTATAGAAATGGAACCTAGCTACAAACTTTGCATTCAGAATTCAATTTCAAACTCACCCTAAACCCACGTGAAATTTTTGGGCAGCAATAGCCAGATCCAGGGTTTTAGTTCAGGCTCATCTCATATCCCTGTAATAACATGTGTTTAAGGCAGAACTGACGCCATTAGGGCCTCAGGAATGCTCCCTTCTACCAGAGGTTTTTGCAAATCCCACTCTATCATTTCCACGGTCAAAAATACAGTAAAACGCTGACATGAATACATCTCCTAAAATCCATAGCTGGCCAGAATGAGTGGCAATATCCAGAGACTGAAAGCCACTGATGCACACGGTTTTTTCTTCTATGGTTTCCTGAAATTAAAAGCACATTTCTATGTAGAATTACATATTATCATCTTATAATTTGGTAGATACCATTTCTTAGAATTTATATACATACCTTTATTATATAGTCTTTTGCTGTTAACGTGTAGTCTCTGTGTCCAATAGTGAAACTTATATGTGGCAGGCTTGACAGTCTCCTGCAGTCTACAACAAACTATAACACAATATATTGGTTGACTTGAGGCTTGTTTGTTTGGGTGTTTTTACATTGCCTTTTTATTCAAAATTATAATCAGTCTATCAACCTATGAATCAACCTAGCAACCAGAATATCCACCTCTGCAGTCCGGTTTGGTATTATTTATTTTTTTCAGATCTAATAGTCAACATACAAGATTATATTATGGCCCTGCACAGGAGTGCAAATGGTGGGAACATATAAGGAGGCCTCCTGCTCTTTGAGCTAATACACAGAGTCGAACACAGACTTCTCAGACTCCCATACCCAAGGACCAATGGAATCTAGGGCTGACAGCAAGGCTAGTGATGCCCAAAATGGAAGGGTCTCTGAGGACCTGGCTCCTCCTCCCTCCACATATGCAAGCAAACCCAGGCTCCAGCATGAGTTCTCATTGCCTCTTGTAATGGGCACTGCTAAGTGCACAATTCCAGTGCCCCCAGAAGCCTGCCACAGGCATGGTCCTGGGAGCTGCCTCCAGTATGTCGTCTCTCCTCAGATCCTCCACAGAGAGTGGCTTACAGTCACAACCTTTCCCCATACTCTACAGGAGTGTCATATTTTCAGATGAAGGTCTATGGGGCATATTGTGTCCTATATTATACTACACTAAAATGGAATTCGAAGAACAGCTGATAGATCACAATCTGGAATGCCCATTCATTGCTGTAAATATTACACGAATTCATAGTGAATATATGAGAGGGGGGTTTGTTGTGTGGGGTTTGTTTTGTTGTTGTTGTTGTTGTTTTATTGGGTTTTTTTTATTTTATTTATTTATTGCTTCTCCAGTTGCTCCACTCATTACAAAAATTAAAAGAACTTTTGGACCATTCTGGAGGATGGTCTAATACCCTCTGGGAACTTTGTTGTAAGCTGTAGTGTTTTCGCTTATTGTTTTACAACAGGAGGAATATTTTTTAAAATCTAGTTTATGAAAATATATTCCCCAAGTATTTTGAATGTCTGTTGAGTGCATTCTGGAAAACAAGAGCCAAGTAGAGCTGCAGAGTATATTGTGGGATATATCATATATATATATAATATATATAATATAAATAATATAACAGAGCCAAGATATTGCATAATGGGCTATGAGGGTCATAAATTAGAGCTGGGCAAGTAACAGATTTTTCAGTTCACTGCCAATTGCAAAACAAAGCAAAACATTTTTTTTTTCATTTTTGGTGAATTGAAAAGTCTAAAAAAAAAAAAAAAGTGTTGTGGGTCGAACAAAACATTTCATTTGAACCAAAATGTTTCATTTCAATTTTGAGTGTTTTTAATGTTTTAGATTTAAAAAAAAATTGAAGGCAATTTCCTAAAAAAAAGTCTTTTCAATTGAAAAAATCAAAATGCTCCAGTTTGACATTTTTGGAAACTTTTCCCTGCAACATGAACAATTCAGCGAAAGCAACACAAATTTGCAAAACTTTTTGATGTGGGTGAATCTCAATTTTTTTTTTTTTTTCAGAAAAAAATGTTCGCTGAAAAATTTTCTCCCAGCTCAAGCCATAATGTAGCTCCATTTACACCACAAATGTGTCTAGAACAATTTCAGGCCAGGTGAGCTCATAATTTTGTTTTACCTGTGAAGTACATGGGAAATGTGAACACAGCAGAAAAAGAAGTTGAAGCACTGAAATGGACTGGACTTTATAGCACTGTTGTAATGTGTTATAGTCAATTTGTTGGCATTGTATTCTATTTATAATACACCTCAAGGTGGCAGTGTTTTCATACACCACTCCGTGCATGACAGCTCAGCAATATTAGTTTGGGAACACAATGTAGTAAAATCTCATTCTGTGGGCAAGTTAGTGATTAAAAGATAAAGGAATGTTATTTGATTCATAAAATCTACAGCATCATAATTTCAATGATGTCACCTTCTGCACCGGGGTAGAGGGGACTCCCTGCACCCCAGCCCCAGGTCCTCCAGTTGGTGGAAATTTTGATAATACAAGGTCATTGGAAAAGGTTCAAGTTGGGTATATTTCAAAAGCCCTTTCCCTCCACAAACATAATGGTACCAAACATGACAAACCTAGAACGTGTGTGTGTGTGTGTGTGTGTGTGTGTGTGTGTGTGTGTGTGTGTGTGTTTAAAAATCAAAGCTTTTTAAATTATACTTTAACATAAATTGACCTTTGGTAATCCTTCCTAGGGAAGTTGCCTTGACAAGTAGGACTGAAAACATTTGTTCATCAAAGTCATCATCAGTGTCATCTCCATCTACTCCACTGCTAGATACATTGTCACATTGATCCTCATCCGTGCCATGCATGCACCTCTCCGTCAAAGGCAGGCTGCTGGCCAAACATTTGCAGGATAACGAGCATCTGTTCTTTGCACACAAGTATTTGATTAGCTGAAGGACTGATTTGGGAGCACATGGTATTTTACACACAATTGGTGTGATCAGTCCCTCCTCCAAGACCCATCCATGCCCTATAAGGGAAGGTAGTTTTGGACATGCTCAATCATCCTAAAGCCATTCCATTGCTTGATAATTCACCCTCTTGATAGCAGATATAAATGCACCCCTTGTCAGTAGCAATTTTTCTCCATTTGCTTCTTGGAAAACATCCATCTATGTAGCTCTGCAAGTGTCATAATGTTGGTCTTCAAATGATAAACTTGGCATATGAATGGCTCCAGGGCATTTATGACCTCATCAGTGACTGCTAGGGTGACCAGACAGCAAGTGTGAAAAATCGGGATGGGGGTGGGGGGGTAATAGGAGCCTATATAAGAAAAAGACCCAAAAATCCGGACTGTCCCTATAAAATCAGGACAGCTGGTCACCCTAGTTGACTGCGTCAGTCATTCCAAACACCTTCAGAGTGAGGAGAAAGTCTTCGGAGGCTGAATCAAATGCCTTCCAGTACGATAATTTGGTCTTCCCAGCCCATCTTCCAGTAGTGTCATATCCTGAAAGGGCATGGAAACCTAGCAGTACTGCAGCTTTTAATGCTCTGCATGATAGGAACACAGCTCTGAGGATATACCACAATTCTGCTTCCTAGCAGCAGATGCAAAATCAGGATCTTGTGGAAGCCTTGGGTAGCATCTCATGGAGAGCACTAGAACATCTGTGTCTTGTGCAAAAACCTAGAGTTTAATAGCACCTCTCTCTGTGGCACTGATGGCATGCAAGGTAATTTTAGTGTCCGACTCCTCATGGAAACTATGAAGAAACTCCACTGAACAGTGTGAGGCAGCTGCTTCATTATGCCATGTGACCGTGAAATTCTTTGAACAATTCTTTGCACGCTGGAGTATTTTTCCTGCTAGGTATGAGGTTATCTCATCCTTCATGAGATACGAGACAGTAGCTTCTTCATTATGACATTGGAGATGTTCGTGGATCAGTAACTTTGTATTGGACAGGGGCAATACCAGGTATTTTTGGTAATCTTTTTAATTGACTCCTCTGCATACGTGTCAAACATGAGATGGACTTTGTCATAGAGCCAGTATTTTTACTGTAGCCTCATAATGAAGTGTACAGTTTTCAGAATGGAGAGAGTTAAATAGTGGTGTCCCCCAGAGGTCTGTACTGGGCCCAGTCCTATTCAACATATTCATAAATGATCTGGAAAAAGGGGTAAACAGTGACGTGGCAAAATTTGCAGATGATACAATACTACTCAAGATAGTTAAGTCCCAGGCAGACTGCAAGGAGCTACAAAAGGATCTCTCAAAACTGGGTGAGTGGGCAACAAAATGGCAGATGAAATTCAATGATGATAAATGCAAAGTAATTGCACATTGGAAAACATAATCCCAACTATACATATAAAATAATGGGGTCTAAATTAGTGGTTACCACTCAAGAAAGAGATCTTGGAGTCATTGTGGATAGTTCTGTGAAAACATCTCCTCAATGTGAAGCGGCAGTCTAAAAAGCTAACAATGTTGGGAATCATTAGGAAAGGGATAGATAATAAGACAGAAAATATCATATTGCCTCTATATAAATCCATGGTATGCCCATATCTTGAATACTATTGGACTTGGAAAAGGTTCAGAAAGGGGCAACAAAAATGATTAGGAGTATGGAATGGCTTCAGGGTGAGCTTACTTGAACAAGCAAACCCATTCATGTATGATGGACTGGAGCTCATTAATATCATGATGAAAGCAGTCTTCAGTGATGAGATAGCTAACAATGTCAGTTGAATGGATACTTTGGGTCATAACTTGTATGAAGCCTTCAAAACCCAAAGAATTATTCAAGGCTCCATCAATCTATGGGCTACAATCAAGAAGAACAGACTAAAGCTGTGCTTGAATGTAAAGAAGAAAGTCAGAGTGAAGGTGGCAGGGACTATGACAGAGCTAACCACAGACAGGTTATTGCTTGCTTGTCTCCTGGTCATGTCCAGATCTCAGCATGATGTTGATCTACATGAGACTTTGGGAAAGTACAAGTTCTCCATGGGGCCATGATCGATGTTCAAATGTGACGGAATAATTCATATGTGCCAGGCAAAAAGCAAACTAATTCACATCTTGCATGGTCTTCCTAAGCCAGTACCTACTAACAACACAACCAGTATCTTATGCCAGCAGAGGCTTTTCAGCATAGTAATCACAGATGGTATGGCTGAGGTACAACCTCTCAACAAATCAGAAACTGTTAAAACCTGCCAAGATTTGGCTGTACATAAGAACGGCCATACTGGGTCAGATGAAAGGTCCATCTTCTGACAGTGGCCAGTGCCAGGTGCCCCAGAGGGAATGAACAGGTAATCATCAAGTGATCCATGCCCTGTCGCTCATTCCCAGCTTCTGGCAAACAGAGGCTAGGGACACCATCCCTGCCCATCATGGCTAATAGCCATTGATGGACCTATCCTCCATGAATTTATCTAATCCTTTTTTGAACCCTGTTATAGACTTGGCCTTCACAACATCCTCTGGCAAAGAGTTCCACAGGTTGACTGTGCGTTGTGTGTAAAAATACTTCCTTTTGTTTGTTTTAAATCTGCTGCCTATTAATTTAATTTGGTGACCCCTAGTTCATGTGTTATGGGAAGGAGTAAATAACACTTCCTTATCTACTTTCTCCACACAAGTCATGATTTTATAGACCTCAATCATATCCCCCCTTAGTCGTGTCTTTTCCAAGCTGAAAAGTCCCAGTCTTATTAATCTCTCCTCATATGCCCCTTCTTGGCATTTAACAGCATGTAATGAGTCCAGATGGTACTTGGTTACTTCTGGGGAAGTCATCCCAGCCTTGCTTAATATTTAATTCAAAATTCAGCGGAGTGCTGGGGTTGTCAGGAAAAACTGGGAAAGAGCATTTGGATGTTGTGTTATGCCCAGCAATCCCTCCCGTGGCTTTCATTGCTCTGTTTTCATGTTCTAGGGCTTTGTCTGAACCAAGTCCACAGAAGGGAACTGGTGATCTTTTAACAACCCAATTCCCTTTTCAAAATGCCTCCCATATGTCAGTGTCACTTTTCTACACCTCTTATTTCATTCGGGTACCAGGCAATCATCACAGAATAGTTGTTTAAATCTTAAGCAAAAATGTATTTCACAAAGTCTTTCAGTGCTGTGAGGTGCAAATTCCAATTAGCTGTTCTAACAGATCAAATAAAGAGCAGCAAAGACTGGACCATCTTCATGGATAATAAATCTTCATCAACTAGAGGACATGGAGCTGTGAACCAGGGAGGTACGGGTGGGGGACAGCGAGTCCCCCTAATCAGTGCAGAGGATGATGCCACTGAAATTATGATTCTGTAGATTTTTACGAATCAAATGACATCTCCCTTACCTTTCTATCATTAATTTGCCCATGAAATTACACATGCTCCCTTACTATTTGGGACTACCATTTAAATGCATATAGGAATCAATATAGTTGCGAGCAGGCAGACTGGCAAGCCATGAAGTGAAGAAGCAAAGCTGTTTGGACATCAAAGGAGAGGTGAAGGAGATGGTGAAGCTGCTCCCTGAGTAAACATACGAGGGAAAGCATTAGGGTTGCCAGGTGTCCAGTTTCTGGGTACGTCTATACTTACCTCCGGGTCCGGCGGTAAGCAATCGATCTTCTGGGATCGATTTATCGCATCTTGTCTAGACGCGATAAATCGATCCCGGATCGATCCCGGAAGTGCTCACCGTCGACGCCGGTACTCCTGCTCCATGAGAGGAGTACGCGGAGTCGACGGGGGAGCCTGCCTGCCGCGTGTGGACCTGCGGTAAGTTCGAACTAAGATACTTCGACTTCAGCTACGTTATTCACGTAGCTGAAGTTGTGTATCTTAGTTCGAAGTGGGGGGTTAGTGTGGACCAGCCCTTTGACTGGAAAGTCCAGTCCAAAACACCATCTGAAAGTACCTGGTTGGAAACACTGACCGGACATCAGAAGTCTGGTTGCTGCCTGCAGGGGCAGGGGTAGGGGCAATGCATAGGGGGGACATTCGCGGGCAAGTGCCCCCCCCAAGAAAAATTGGCCCACCAGGGTGGGGAGAGGGGCTCTGTCCTTTACCCACTGTCGCCGCCACCACCTCTCACAGTCAGGCTCTCTCTCTGGCAGGCAGCTACCGCACTGGCTGGCCTCTCACGCCGACCCAGAGCGGAGCGGCCGGCGGAAGAAGTAGGTGGTCCCGGCCCTTCCATTCCCCGCCTGGACCTGGCTGCCAGGGTCAGAGGCTGTGTGAGCTGGAAACGTGCCAGGGAGCAGAAGGGGCAGGACCATCCACTTCTCCTGCCAGCTGTTCTGCTGTGGGTTGGTGTGAGAGCCCAGCCACTCAGCGCGGCAGCTGGGCTGCCTCAGAGACAGCCTGGCTGTGGGAGGCAGCAGGACACCCCCTGCCCAGGCCCGGCTACTGGGGACAGGGGCCGAATGTGCCGGGGGGCAGGTGCAGCAGAAGGAGGGAGCCTCCCTCCTCTGCAGGTGACTGGTGAGGTGGGGAGAGTACGGCGCTCCCTGGGCTGAGTGCAGGGCTGCGGAGGAGAGGAGTGAGCAGAGGGCGGGACCTTGGGGGAGAGGGTGGAGCAGGGATGGAGCAGGGGGCAGGCCTCCGGGGAGGGGGCGGAGCAGGGGTGTCCAGTTTCCAGAAATGGAAAGTTGGCAACCCTAGAAAGCATCAGAGGATGAGAGTGGCAGCAGTTGGGGGGGAGTGGCAGAGTGGGGAGTGGAACAGACGCAGGGAGATATGAGAGACTGAGCAGCATAGGAAATCTGGGGGTGGCAGGGAGCAGGTAGAAAGAGATTGAAAGGAAAGGAGACTCGGAGCATGGAGGAGATGGCAGCAGGATGCTGTAGAAGGTGAAGATGCAGCAGCAGGGAGGATAAAAGGGAAAATGGAGGGGAAGAAGAAAGTGGGAGGAGGGGTAGAGCAGGGAAGAGAGGGGGGAATGAGAGAGGTAACAGGGAATGGGACTGTGCAGAAGATGGAGAGCCGGGGGATGGAAGACAGGGATTGGGACAGATCTGGCTCTCAGATCTATATGTTACATTCAAATGAACCAGAATATTTTGAATGATAGAACTGTGTCCCCCTCTAGGGGTTCTGGTAACAAGAATGTTAGCTCTCAGAAGCTCAGCTGACACCCGTGCCCTCTGATGGAATTATTACATGTCTGTCATGTATCTTTTTATCTTAATTTCCGGATTCTGACTGACAGTCAGCCTGGAACTGCTCTGGACTTTAAGGAGATAACAGTCACGCCATATGATGTAGGAAAGGTAATTTTCTCTTGTTTTACCTCGACCCCGATATAACGCTGACCTCGGGAGCCAAAAAATCTTACCGCGTTATAGGTGAAACCGCGTTATACCGAACTTGCTTTGATCCGCCGGAGTGTGCAGCCCCGCCCCCCCTGGAGCACTGCTTTACCGCATTATATCCGAATTCGTGTTATATCGGGTCGCGTTATATCGGGGTAGAGGTGTAGTAGATCTGTCATATGATGTCATGATCATCTGAGCAACTTTAACAGAACATTTCCTTAAACAGATGCTTCTACTAGATCCACATGTGTCATTATTCATAGATTCATAGATTCTAGGACTGGAAGGGACCTCGAGAGGTCATCGAGTCCAGTCCCCTGCCCGCATGGCAGGACCAAATACTGTCTAGACCATCCCTGATAGACATTTATCTAACCTACTCTTAAATATCTCCAGAGATGGAGATTCCACAACCTCCCTAGGCAATCTATTCCAGTGTTTAACCACCCTGACAGTTAGGAACTTTTTCCTAATGTCCAACCTAGACCTCCCTTGCTGCAGTTTAAACCCATTGCTTCTTGTTCTATCTGTAAGGGGACTGTTGCCCCCTTACTAACACTCAGTGGGGGTGTTTTGGTTGGCTAGCTCCCAGCACTAAAAGGGGAAGGGTCGATGGCAAATCAGGAGCCTGAGACTGACAGTCCCCAGGAACAATGGGGAGAGGCCAATGCTCCAGATCAGTCTGATTGACAGGGCGGGCAGGCTAATCAGAGAATCAGGAGGCGAGGGGGGTCCCGTCCTCCGTGTGAACTGGAATGGCTTGAGTCAGACAGAGTGGGGCCGAGCTAAGGAGAGAGCAGGGGCCTGAGCTAAGTTGCTGGAAGCAGAGGTGCAGCCCCAAAGCCAGAGCACAGCCCAGAGAGAGCAGACCTGCCCTGGGAGGAGAGCTGCAGCAACCAGAGCCAGAGGGGCCAGACAAGCAGCCAGGAAGCAGGTCAGAGCTGGGAGCAGAGTCACAGAAGCAGCCTGCAGAGCAGACCTGTCCTGGGGGCAGAGCTGTAGCAACCAGAGCCAGAGGGGCCAGAGAAGCATCCCAGGGAGCTGAAGGCAGAGCAGCACCAGCAGCCGTGCTGAGGCAGAGTGGAGCTGGAGCAGGGGCTGGAGCAGTCCGGAGCTGGGTGCGGTGAGCAGCTGGGGAGAGGAGGGGGACCCTGGGCAGTGGGCCCAGCGCAGGGAGATACCTCAGCCAAGAGGCCTTGCAGGCCAGACTTGGAGGGGGACCCCGACAGGGCGGGGGCGACACTGGGAAGAAGGGTCCTGCCACCTAGAGCCTGAGAGCGTGTGGCCACCGCCAGAGCAAGTGTCCAACCCACAGCATCTCTGCAGCACAGCCAGGGCCTGAGAAGGAGGCCTGGGACCTACAAGGAACAGACTGTGAACTGCCCTGACGTTCCAGAGACACTGCTTGTGATGATCCCTGCCACAGAGCAGGGTGATGGGTTTTCCTTTAACCTTTCCCATTTTTCCTTATTCTTTTTTAAAAGTAATTGTTAATTAAACAACTTGTATTTGCTTTAAATTGTATGAAATGATCAGTGGGTCAGGGAGGTGCTCAGTGCAGAGAGAGTACCCCGGAGTGGGGACACCCTAGCCCCTGTCCTAGGTGACCACAGCAGGGTTGGGGGTTGAGCCCCCCAGGAATCCTGGGCCCAGCCTTGTCGGGGTTTACGAGGACTCTGCCAGACAGGAGAGTGGAAGGGGAGTCCTCAAGAGCAGGGAGGCCTCTGGGTAAAGGAAGTGGGAGCGAGGACTCGGATCCTTTCGCTAGCCCACTTCACCGGGGTAGTGCAGAAGCCAGGAAAGTTCCCCACAATAGCGGGACCATTCCCCCGCTTACATATCCTTAGAGGCTAAGGTGAACAAGTTTTCTCCCTCCTCCTTATGACACCCTTTTAAATACCTGAAAACTGCTATCATGTCCCCTTTAATGAGGGAAGAGATATCTTGGAAACAGAGGTGGCAGGAAAGGATGAAAACAATATAAAACTAATATGTTCCCCTGCTTTCAGCTCTGTGCAGGCAGCAAGCTTTTCTCCTAGTCCCTACTTTGTGCCTAATTTTAATCATTTTATCTCTTTCCCTTCCCCCCTCACATCAGCATTTGTATCAAATCATTACTTCACTTCCTCTGAGTTTTTTGTCCCGCTCTATGGTTTTTACCTCTCCAGTTTGTGTTGGACTGGCCCCGATATGCTCCTGTAGTTGTCTTATTTGTAAAGAGGGGCCGGTAATAAGAGAAGTGCCTGAATCAACAATGGCTTCACAACCATGGAAGCAAAGCGCAACCCGTCCCTGGATTTTTATGCTGCATGTGGAAAAAACAAAACACATACACTTTAAACAGAGAGTGCAGATACACGAAGAGTGATGACACAATTAGCAGGGAATTTAAGCAAGGCTATGCTGCCAGTTAAAATACAAGCATCTAGTTCAAAATTTATACTGACTTTAGAGCTGTCCTGATTCCAAAAGAAGGATAGTGTTCACAGAAAACTAGGGCAAGAGAGCTTTGGAAATAATTCGTGTGTGTGTCTCATCTGCTCTTCTGAACATGTAGGAGGTTAAGGTCTAACACTGATCTGACCCCAACCAATATATCCTCTGAGCATCTCACAAACATCAATGAATGTATTCAAGGTTGGGCACTATTATTACAATCATTTTAAATAGTAGGAACTGAGGCATGGCAAGGCTAAGGCCATGTCTACACTACCACTTATATCAGTATAACTTGCGCCGCTCAGGGGTGTGAAAAAACACCTCCTCCCACCGAGCGACATAAGTTACACCAACATAAGTGCTGGTGTGGAAAGCGCTATGTTTGTGGGAGAGCTTCTCCCGCTCGTTGGGGGAGGAGTAATTCCGTCGGCACAGAGCAGCTACACGAGAGATCTTACTGTAGCCGAGGTGCATAGTACAGCTGCGCCACTGTAAACTCTCTCGTGTAGACATGGCCTAAGTGACTAGACCGCTGTCACACAGGAAGGCTGTGGCAAGCAGGAATTGAACTCAGTGCCTCCAGATCACGTGAATATCCTTTACCCAGGACAGTAAGGATTCCCACAGTTCCCACGGATGTCCACTAGGCCCTTAATGTGACCTGCTAATAAAGGACACTCCTCCAAGTACCAGCCACCAAAGTTAGTGCTTTCAGAAATATTATTGCAGCAGGGGATACACTAATTATCTTCAGATCTTTCCCAGAAGCACTGTTTTGGGGAGGCAGTACATCCAGGGTGGCTACTGTAGCACAGATGTCCTGGGATTTTAATGGGCTTACACAGAGAGGCACAGTTTCATCAGATTTATAGACATGCATACATACTTGTTAACATGAATTTGCCAGTAGCTTTTCTCAGTAACTGGAACCCAGTGAATTGAACCTTTGTAAAGGGAATGGTCTATACCCCCGAGTATCAATTCACCACCATTTTCAATGTCTTCTCCTCTAAAAATGTAAAACAAATAAATATGTAAACTGGATGACATAAAATTTAAGTGGGACATGGGAGTAGGGGGGAGAAATCAGCTTTCAATTTCAACCCTTTCACGACTTTTTCAAATGTGTATGTTGCAATGGAAGTCTAAAACTTCTAATTTTATAATTATACCTAGAGATGGCGCCAAATCAGAGCCTCCAGTCTAAACCCCTTACTAAAAACGTTAGGGGTTGTAGAGGTTTAGAAGTGAGATTAGAAACAAGTGCCTTAGGCCAGTTTCTGGTCTCGTTTACCCCAGAATAAATCCAGGGTAAATCTAGTGATTGAAATGGAGTTACTCTAGGTGTGACTGGGATTAGAACATGGCCCCTTTTCTTCTGAAATACTGTCGCTGGACTTCAGCACCGCCGTTCTGTTCATCTCCTACTAGCTGACGAAACAACTCTCTGAGTGCCCAAGACACTGTAAGAAAGTCAGATGTAACTGTTCTTATTAGCACTGGTCAAAAGCTGGTAAATATGCTTTGTAAACATTTTCTAAATTTTCTGATTCAACAAAATAAATTTGTTTTTTTCTTTTTCCTCCTTTTTCTTTTCACATGCCTTTTCAGTGACAAAATGCAAAAAAGGAAAGGGAGAGGTGTAAAAATGAAAAAACAGCCTAAAATACTAAACTGACTTTGTTGTTGTTGTTGTTTCAAACAAAAAAGTGGATTTAAAAAAAAATAATGATCCAATAATTGGAAATTTTCAAAACAATGAAAAGTTTCCTTTGGCATCTTATTTTTTTAAAAAGTCCATTTTTAATTTTAAAAAATTTCAAATGTAGACCATTCATCAGATTAATAGATCAAGAGACTTGTTTGGAGTTCTCAGTGGTTTGCGCATTAATTGTGTATTATACAGTGCATCTACAAGTGTTTATTTTAAAGATATAAATTTAATAGCATTTCTGTAAATATGATTTTAGTTACTATGTTCCCCACTGGTGCTTCTGTCTAGACCTACTCTTGAAAATGTCCTTTCTGGAGATGAAACACCTACAAATGGATGGTTTCTTAATCTACAGTTAAAATTTGCTTCTTTTGACTGTCCCTTTATTCAGTGTTAAAAACTGACCTGTTCAAGTGGAAGGAAAACACTGGCTCCTCTACCAGATGTTGGTTGATTATGCTGTCAAATACTGGAAGAGCACTGCCAACTGCTAAAGAAGGGTATCCTAAACCTAGCACGCCATCAAAGCGTGCAAGAGCAAAAGTCATGCCGGGCTCAAAGATAGACTCTCCAAAGTCCTGCCCCTGGATGGAAATGTTGCTAATCTGTTTGTTATTACAAAAGGGAACAAATGAAAAGTAAAGTCAGAGCAGATTACAGAAATAACCACATTTTATATACACATCAGGTTTTTAGATGTATTAGTTTTATCAAATGTGATGTACATAGGGTGACCAGATGTCCTGTTTTTATAGGGACAGTCCCATTTTGGGGGACTTTTTCTTATATAGGTGCCTATTATCCCCCCCCCTCCATCCCAGTTTTTCACAGTCGCTATCTGGTCACCCTAAATGTACAGAGCTTTCCAGTAATTGTGTTAGTTGTATTAATATTAGCAGGCATCATGCACTGAAGACAGTTATATTTTAGAAAGCAATTCCCTTCTAATTGCCTAATTCTGCTGTCATTTGTTCATAAACTCATGCCAGAAAACCACAGTCAAAAGGGAAAGGCAAGGTGGAAGATGTCTGCCCTAATTCTAGTCAACCCATAGCCTTCTCAAACAAGAGACAGGAAGGGCCATGCTGGAACAAGATGCAATTGTTCCAGGACTACACATGTCGTGCGTTTCTCTTTATGTCATATTGCCACAGTGCTGTATGTCACTGTGCTCTCAGGAAGGAAGAAGTCTAACACTAGACAATAACAAAGGACAATATCCTTTTCTAATTTCAAAACTATGTTTTTATTATTTTTAGTGGACTGGCAGCTCTGATAGTGTGAACCAGCAGCTTTGCTTTAGTTAAGGTTGAATCACTGTTTAAAAGATAACATTTCTAAGTGCTCTAAAATCCAATTGCTATCTCAGATTGTCTTGAAATTTCCTGTGCCTTACGGGAATGTGGGATAGGGTTACGGGTCCAAATTTGGGGTAATTTGAGCCACAGGTTCCCAAGATACAGTCCCCCCCTAAAAAAACAACTATTTACTTGGTTCTTCTTTCTTGCCCACACTTGGGGCTCAAACTATGGGTCTGATCCTCCCCAAACTGAGGCAGGATAAGTGGGGATGGGCAGTAGGGGTGGGGGACATGAAAATGGGTGACAGGAGAAGTGGCGGCCTGTCAACCCCACATTTCCCCCCTCCTCTTTGAAGCCACCACCACAGCCCCTCCTGCTTCTCCCCCACTCTCTTCATCCTACCCAGGCTAAGTGGTTGGGGAATAGGTGGAGATGCCTCCCATCCCTCCGGGCAATGGCCAAGGGCTGGGGGACATCCCACACACCCAGGGTGTGGGAGAATAGGGCAGCAATAATCCTGAAACCTAAGGAGGGCTGGGGTCCTCCATGTGTGAGTTGGGATCTGGAGGGCCCTGCCCCTATGGGGGTCCAAACCCTTCTTCCTTTCCCTTTTGAGTGATTTGGGAGTCTTTACTCCTCTCTGGGGGAGGGGTCTGGCCTCTCTTTCTGAACCCCTGTGAGTAAAGCAGGACCAGGGAGACCCTGTCCCTGCAGGGAGGTCTGTGCTTCTCTTCCTATCCCCCCCATGTCAGCCAGCATCCAATGGGGCCCTGCCCCTCTGGGGGGCCCAAGCCCCTCTGTCTGACCCAATATGAGCTGGGTTTGAGGCAGGGTGACCATATTTCCCTATCCTGAATATGGGACACCTGGTAAAATTCAGGGCCGCCCA
Source organism: Emys orbicularis (assembly GCF_028017835.1). Lineage (NCBI taxonomy): Eukaryota > Metazoa > Chordata > Testudines > Emydidae > Emys > Emys orbicularis. The sequence goes on along the minus strand of NC_088683.1, from coordinate 69,390,113 downwards.
GAGGATTCAGGGGGCCTGGGGCAAAGCAATTTCAGGGGCCCCTTCCATAAAAAAAAGTTGCAATACTATAGAATACTATATTCTCCTGGGGGCCGCTGCGGGGCCCGGGGCAAATTGCCTCACTTGCCCTCCTCCCCCCAGCAGCCCTGGGGAAAATAAACATTTAAAAACCTTCTGCATCTCGGCACAAACCCTGTTTTGAGAAAACTTCTTTTCAAGTCACTTCTACAAGGTATCACTGGTTCTCAGCATCAGCTAGTGCTAAAAGGCACTAAAGCTCATTAAAAGGGTTGGACAAATATTTTCCATCAAAACTTTTTTTGGATCAAAAACTAGGGGTTTTTAAAAAGCAGAAAAAAATCACAGACAATGTCTGCTTTCCTTCAAAATTTGTTGTGTTTTTTTTAATTGAAAAGCTGAAATTAGTCTGCCAAAACCTAAACATGGTTTGGGGTTTCAGAAGTGTGTGGCCAAATATTTGCTGCTTGCTGTGTTTGATTGTTTAAAGAAACAATAAAAAAATTCTGCTTAAAAAAATCCAAAACTTTTGAACCATCTCAGCTTGTGACCAAACGCCTGAGCCCATCCAGTCAGAGATTTTTCCAGGTTTCTGATATTCTCCTGGCTTCCTTGACTCATAACTGTCTCCATAACTTTGGGTTCATTTAGGTTAGAACATAAGAACATAAGAATGGCAATACTGGGTCAGACCAAAGGTCCATCCAGCCCAGTATCCCTTCTACCAACAGTGGCTAATGCCAAGTGCCCCAGAGGGAGTGAACCTAACAGGTAATGATCAAGTGATCTCTCTCCTGCCATCCATCTCCACCCTCTGACAAACAGAGGCTAGAGACACCCATTCCTTACCTATCCCGGCTAATAGACATTAATGGACTTAACCTCCATGAATTTATCTGTTTCCTAGAGACTGGCTCCATGGGGTCCCTCACAAACTGGAGATGGTTACTGGGGTTTGTCTTTAGTATAGCTTATGTACATACTCCATGAACTGAGAATTTGAGCTTGTTCCAGAATCTGGGATGAGCCTATGTTGTGAAAACTGAAATGCTCAAAATAGCACATGCATGTGAATGGACACAGGGTGCTAAAATTAAATTAACCCAGGGGGTCTCAAAATGGGGGTCGGGACCCCTCAGGGGATCACGAGGTTATTACTGGGGGTTGCGAGCTGTCAGCCTCCACCTCAAACCCTGCTTTGCCTCCAGCATTTATAATAGTGTTAAATATATTAAAAAGTGTTTTTAATTTATAAGGGGGGGTCGCACTCAGAGGTTTGCTATGTGAAAGGGGTCACCAGTACAAAAGTTTGAGAAACGCTGAATTAACCTCTCTGGAGCCTCGGGGAATGCAGGGGAGGGGGGTCTCCCTTGGTAGGGTTGGGAAGGAGGTAGGTGGTGTAGGATATTGCTTTTCTTATGTGATCCCTCCTCCACGGCTCTCTTGTCTCTATCACTGTTCATCTAAAGTGGCTAATTTTAAATGAAGCTACCCTCCCCTGACATGAATCTCTCTATAGCACTGAAATTAAATGTAGTCTAGAATTTGGCATTTGATAAGTGAAAGGGATGGTAGCCCTAAGGGAAAAGATAACAGCTTGGCTCTTTGTATTAAATAGCTGTCTGCAAGCCTCAAACTGCTGAATGAGCTTTAGGGTAGGGAAGGCTGTGCCTCCCCAAACAGCCTGGCCCTGCCCCCTATCCGACCCCCACTCACTTCCTGCCCCCCAACTGCCCCCCTCAGAATCCCCAACCCATCCTGCTCCTTGTCTCCTGACCGCCCCCCCGAGACCCCTCCAACCACCACCCCGGGACTCCATCCCCCATGAACCCCCCCTGCTCCCTGTCCCCTGACTGCCCCGACCCCTATCCACCCCCCCGCCGAGTCCTGACAGGCCCCCGGAACGCCCACGATCCAACCCCCCGTTCCCTGTCCCCTGACCTCCCCCCCCCAGAACCTCTGCCCCATCCCTGTCCCCGGGACTCCCTGCCCCTTATCCAACCCCCCTGGCCCCGGCCCCCTTACCATGCTGCTTATCCTCGCCTCCCTCCTCTCCCGGAGCCTCAGCGCGCCGCATCCAGGAGCGGCCCTGGACAGTGCTGCAGCGGCGTGGCTCCAGCGGGACCTGAGCTCCCGCCGCTCGGCCGCAGCTCACAGCCCCATCCCCTTACCACACGGCTCTGAAAGGGAGGAGCTCAGGCCCCGCTGGAGCCACGCCGCTTTAGCTCTGTCCAGGGTTGCTCCTGGACGCGGCCCGCTGAGGCGCCGGGGGATGGGGTAAGGCGGAGGGGAGCCTCCGACATTCTTGTGGGAGCCCCTGCGGGGCCCAGGGCAAATTGCCCCACTTGCCCCCCCTTTGGGCGGCCCTGGTAAAATTATTTGTATTCAAGTGAGTTCAATGGCAATCAGTCAGAACTATGCAGTACAAACATTCAAATTAGCATTAAGTTGACTGAGCCCCCGTTAAAAAGAAATACTGCGTAGTTGGATTCTTTTTATTTACATTCTTATCTTTAAGGTTCACACTGGGAGAGCTGATACACACACCCCTACCCGAGGTGACACACACACGTACCTCTCTCACGTGGAGGGCGGGGGCGGTGACTGACCCTCCCAGCCTGGCGCTCTCCACCCTCCATGCCTGGCTGGGCCCCCAAGATGGACCCACCTCTCCCAGTAACTGGTGCCGCGTCTTCCCAAGGCAACACTTGGGGGGAGGCACACAGGGTGACATGCCCCCCTCCCCAGATTTCTGCCAGGGTTCACGCCAGAATGTGGCCAGCAGCAGCCGATCGGCACTGTGCAGGAGGGAAGGGACGGGAGCTGCTTCCAGCCGCAGGAGAGGAGGGGGGAGGAAGAGATGACCTGGCCAATGTCTTTGCAGAACTCATCTCTTCTTCTCCCCACCCCATGGCTGGAAGCAGCTTGTCCCTTCCTATCCACACAGTGTCGAAAGGCAGCTAACACCTCCAGGTTGCTGCTGGTCATGGACATAACCCAGCCGCCTCCTGTCCTGTTCCTCCCTCCCACTCCCCCGCCTACAGCGCGGACTGGAAGAGGTTAAGCCCTAAGGATGCATTGTGCACCAGGGCCAGGGAACCTGACTGCAGGGGCTTCAGTGAACCCAGCCAGAGAGGTAGCTCAGCAGGGGAGTGTGCCTGGGGACGGAGCAGCGCCGCGCTCCCTGGGGGAAGGACCCAGGGTTGGAGCGGGGCAGGTGAAGAGGGTGCTAAGCCCAGCTGCTGTGGAGCCTGCAGATGGGGGGGTGGGAAACAGGCTGGAAATCGCTTCCCCCCACACTCAAGAGCCGGACCACAGCAGGGGCTGCACTGACGGACCGGCAGTGGAAGAGGCCTGGCCTCGCATGCTACGGCTTTGCCTCGCCACTAGCTTTGCACACCAACCCTCATCGTCAGCCTTTGGATCACCCCACTCACCACTGGTGGGCGGGCAGCTGGCGAGCAGGGATCCAGCCAGAAGCAGGACCAGCCAGTACTGATGGGGGGAGGTGGCAGAAAATACGGGACAATTTGCCCATTTTTAAGAAAAAGTCAGGACACCTGCAGGAGGGCTTAAATACAGGACTGTCCCATTAAAAACAGGACGTCTGGTCACCCTAGTATGAGGAGACAACAGAGCCACCCAGCTTCCCTATGCTGCCTCTAGCACTGGGGAAGAAGACTCCAGGCTCACCCTTTCCCTCAATGCAGCTGTTTTAGGGGGGGAAGGGGTGATGCAAAGGAGCGGGGGTAGGAAAGAAAGGGGTCAGAGCTGTGCAGTGGGGGATGTAGCAGGGGCTTCAACTCTGTCCCCCCAAACCTCTGCACACCTATACCTAGGGCCCTACCAAATTCACAGGCCATTTTGGTCAATTTCATGGTCATACGAGTTTAAAAATCATAAATTTAATAATTTAAAGTATTTAAATCTGAAATTTCACGGTGTAATTGTAGGGGCCCTTCATTTCCCATTTTTATTTCATTTAATTTTTCCTGGGAATTTATCAGTGTTTATTACCACAACAAAAACAGGTGAAAATCAGTGCAAAAAACTATTAATAATTTTTCTGGGTAAATACTGGGGTTTATTTTGGTGGACTGAAAAGCAGGGGGGTGAAGTATTCAGTAGATTAATGCTTTGAATTCCACTCATCAATATGGTTTGCTGCAGAATTAAAACAGAACTCAAAACACAATGCCACTTCTGAGTTTAAGAAAACAGTATATCTTTAATCCACAAATTAGGGCTGTCAAGCAATTAAAAAAATTAATCGTAATTAATCGTGATGTTAAATAATAATAGAACAACATTTATTTAAATATTTTGAGATGTTTTCTACATTTTCAAATATATTGATTTCAATTACAACTCTGAATGCAAAGTGTACGGTGCTCACGTTATATTTATTTTTTATTACAAATATCTGCACTGTAAAAAACAAGAAATAGTATTTTTCAATTCACCTAATACAACTACTGTAGTGCAATCTCTTTATCGTGAACGTTCAACTTACAAATGTAGAATTATGTATAAAAAAATAACTGCATTGTTTTATTTTTGAATGTAAAACTTTAGAGCCTACAAGTCCACTCAGTCCTACTTCTTGTTCAGCCAGTCACTCAGGCAAACAAGTTTGTTTACATTTGCAGGAGATAATGCTGCCCACTACTTGTTCACAATGTCACCTGAAAGTGAGAACAGACGTTCGCATGGCACTGATGTAGACGGTGTCGCGAGATATTTATGTGCCAGATGCGCTAAGGATTCATATGTCCCTTCATGCTTCAATGACCATTCCAGAGGACATGCGTCCATGCTGATGACGAGTTCTGCTCAATAATGGTCCAAAGCAGTGCAGACCGATGCATGTTCATTTTCATCATCTGAGTCAGAAGCCACCAGCAGAAGGTTGATTTTCTTTTTTGGTGGTTCGGGTTCTGTAGTTTCGCATTGGAGTGTTGCAGTGATGAGCTCCCAAAATCTTAAGAAACAGTTCCCTACCCGGTCCTCTTGGCGTCACCTCGGCGGCGGGGGTCTTCACCGCCGAAGTGCCACCAAAGACCCCGGTAGGGAACCGGGAGGTGAGTATGGGCCCAGAGCCCTGGGGGTAGCGGGGGGCTCCAGGGGCTATTTAAAGGGCCGGGGCTCCAGCTGCCTCTGCTGCCCTGGTCCTTTAAATAGCCACGGGAGCCCCGCCACTTCCCCAGGGCTCCGGTGGCTATTTAAAGGACTAGGGTGGCAGAGGCAGCTGGAGCCCCGGTCCTTTAAATAGCCCCTCGGAGCCCTGGGGTATCAAGGGGGGGCTCTGGGGGCTATTTAAAGGGCCGGGGCTCCAGCTGCCTCTGCCGCCCAGCTCCTTTAAATAGCAGCTGGAGCCCCACTGCTTCCCCCAGGGCTCAGGCGGCTCTCTGAGAGGGGAGGGGGAAGCGGGGGAGGGGCCGGGGGAGCCTCAGCCTCCCCAGCTGGGAGCTCAGGTGGGCCAGACAGGACGGTCCTGCGGGCCGGAGTTTGCCCACCCGCCTGCCCCTTTAGGAACCAGTTCTACACCGGGTTCTAAATTTAGCAACCGGTTCTTGGGAACCGGTGCGAACCGGCTCTCGCTCACCACTGGAGTGTTGCTCTTTTAAGACATCTGAAAGCATGCTGCACACCTCATCACCTTCAGATTCTTAAACCTTGGGTCTAGTGCTGTAGCTATCTTTAGAAATCTCACATTGGTACCTTCTTTGCGTTTTGTCAGATCTGAAGTGGAAGTGTTCTTAAAACTAACATGTGCTGGGTCATCATCCGAGACTGCTATAACCAGGGCCGGCTCCAGGCACCAGCCCACCAAGCTGGTGCTTGGGGCGGCACCTGGAGGGGGGCGGCGCGGCGCTCCGGCCCGAGAGCGGGGCCGCGACTGGGCTCACTGCCCTCCCCCCGGCGCTGCCTCTGGCCGCCGGGGAGAGCTGAGCCCCGGCGGGGCTCGCCGCCCTCACCCCAGCGCTCTGGCCGCCGGGGCTCTGCTCTCCCCGGCGAGGCTCGCCGCCCTCCCCTGCGGGGGGTGGGTGGGGGTGGGGGGGCGGCGGGAGGCTTTTTTGCCTGGGGCGGCAAAAAAGCCAGAGCCGGCCCTGGCTATAACATGAAATATATGGCAGAATGCCGGTAAAACAGAGCAGGAGACATACAATTCTCCCCCTAGGAGTTGAGTCACTAATTTAATTAACAAAAATTTTAAACGAGAATCATCAGAATGGAAGCACGTCCTCTGGAATGGTGGCCGAAGCATGAAGGGGCATACGAATGTTTGGCATATACACGTAAATACCTTGTAACAGCAGCTACAAAAGTGCCATGCGAAAGCCTGTTCTCACTTTCAGGTGACATTGTAAATAAGAAGTGGGCAGCATTATCTCCTGAAAATGTAAACAAACTTGTTTGTCTGAGTGAATGGCTGAACAAGAAGTAGAACTGAGTAGACTTATAGGCACTAAAGTTTTACATGGTTTGATTTTGAGTTCAGTTATGTAACAAAAAAATCTATATTTATAATTTGCACTTTCATGATAAAGAGACCACAGTACATTATTTGTATAAGGTGAACTGAAAAGTACTATTTCTTTTATCATTTTTACAGTGCAATTTTTTGTAATAAAAATAATAATGTAAAATGAGCACTGTACACTTTGTATTCTGTGTTGTAATTGAAATTAATATATTTGAAAATGTAGAAAAACATCCAAAAATATTTAATAAATTTCAATGGGTATTCTATTTTTTAACAGTGTGATTAAAAGTGCGATTAATCAAGATTGTTTTAATTGCAATTCATTTTTTTTAGTTAATCGTGTGAGTTAACTGCGATTAATCGACAGCCTTACCCCAAATAAAACTTTTCATTTGAATAAACAGTTTACTGTTGTAGACTTAGAACTATTAGCCTATAAATATTTACATTTAATCATTGGGCCACGCCATTTGCAGCGCATACACTTAACTTCATCCTTTTCTCCTGTTTTTTTTTTTTTTTTTTTTTAACTTTCGACTACTTCCTTCTGTTCTGAAATGTATTCTGATGCAGATTTACCTTTTCTTCCCATTTTAGTGTGTCAAATCTTTAACTATAATCTGCTAGCAGCTTTAAATGTGTACGTGGTGGGTGTGAGATTCATCAGTATGTTCAGATACGCACGCACTTCAGAGCTTGTGTGTATGCCTGTTCGTTTATTGTTTGTATCTTCTATCTAGACTGATACATAGCCTTACTTCAACAGACAGCTTTGCATATACACACAGACTAATGTATTATCATAATACATATATCTCATGCAATGTATTGTATTTTCCTAATAAAACAAGTTATTTTTATATATATTTGAATGATATAAAGTAGGGTAAAAATCAGAAAAAACTGAATACTTTTTGTAAAACCTGGGAATTTTTCGGTAAAAACTGGTTTAAACTGAAAACGAAGGGGCTTACCCATATACTAGGCCCACATCTGGAGTAGAGACTTTGCATCTGCACTCTCCTGTCCCTTCCTGCCTCCAGCTGATACATGCCCTCCTCACAACCCACCACTCCCCACTTCCCCATGGCCCTTCCAAGCTTTCCAGGAGCATGGAGTGTGAAGGAGGATGGTGGAACTGGTGTGCAAGGGGGTGAGCGCCGAGCACTGTGGATATTCGGGTGGTCAGAACAATGGGTGTGATGTAGGGGATGTTGGAGCTGATGGAGCAGTGGTAGGGGAACATGGTGATTAAGAGCAGTGACCTATGGTGGGGAGGGGGTTGGAGCAATGCAGGGAAGAGTGGAGTGGAAAGGAGGGGTCAGAGCTATGCATTGGAGGATGCTGGGGGGCTTCACATATGTCCCCCAAAACTCCGTACATCCATTTCCACCTCCCATGTCTGCCTCCCTTTCAAAAAATATCCTCACTGACTCCATGCCAGTCCCTGCACTGTTCCTGCATCTTCTCCCCAGCTCTCCCACCAGCGGGTTCCATTCCAACACTCACCTCTCTGTGGGGAGGTGGGCTGAGTTGGACAGGCAAGGAGATGAGAAGATGACACGGGGCAGTGAACGGACTCACATGCAGCCTGTGCATTCTGTGGCCAGGGTAATCGTTGCCAGGGATCCAGCAGCAGTGGAGGGGGAGAGCTGGGCTGCGATGCATGAGGATACTGAAAAATTATTTTAAAAAACCCAAGGAAATTAAGTGCCCAAAAGCTTTGTTAACACAGAGTTAAGGTTCCCTGGTCGAGTCGCATGCCCTTTCAGAACTCTGAGTTCTGCTGCACCCAAACTGCTGAAAACCAGGAACTACAGAGTTAAAGTACACACTCCTCTCCCTGGCAATGCAATCTTAACTCTGCCCTTTATGAGCAATGCCTCAACATGCCAACACCACATACTAGTGCTCTACAGATGCTATAGAATATTCTGGGATCAGAGCACAAGAGAACTGTAGGACAAAGTCTTAGCTAAGGCAAAACTAAGGTTAGGTCTGATGTAGCAAACAGGAGCAACACCTGGTCTACACTCAAACACTGAGCCAATTCCACACAAACCACCCCAAACTAACTAACTGTTACCTCCCCTTCACCCCAGCCTAAGCATTCCTTCTGAGGCATTGCCTTCACTAACCCCTCACCTATCACCAGCCCCCAGTGTGCCACCACGCTGCTGATAACCCAGATAACAAGATCACCCCATGCATCGACACTGACACAATCTACAGAAGTCAGCACTTAAATGAGGCACTTGTGACTCTCGGATATACTCATGCACCTCTCGTCATACCACACACTATGTCTACACTACAGCTTATGTTGGCATAGCATGTCGCTCGGGGGGGTGAATCAATTACCCCCCCCCCCCGAGTGACATAAATTACACCAAAATAAGCGCTGGTGTGGACAGAAGTTTTCCCGCCGACAGCTGCCGCTGCTCACAGGGACTAGAGTAGATAAGCTGAGGGGAGAGCTTTCTCCTGTCGGCTTACAGCCAGGGCCGCCCTTACCCATACGCAAAGTACGCAGCTGCGTAGGGCACCAGGAAACTTGGGGCACCAAATTTCCTGGTGCCCTGCGCAGCTCCGTGCTGCTCCAGCCCCTCCCCACCTCTTCCCCAGGCCCCCCACCCCTGCCCCGCCCCAGCCCCTCCTCTTCCCATCCCTGCTCCACCCCAGCCCCGCCTCTTCCCGTCCCTGAGGAGTGCAGCAGGGCCGAGCCTGCACTCACCGGCAGCGGGAAGTGCAGGGACCCGATCCCAGCCACACCACCGGTGAGTGCTGGGAGGTGGTTCCCTCCTGTCCCCCAAGCCAGCAGCACCCCCACCCCGTGGGGGGCTGCGTAGGGCCCCAGAATAGCTAGGGACGGCCCTGCTTACAGCGACTACATTAGACAGTTTGCAGCAGCGCGGCTGTAAACTCTAGTGTGGCCATGCCCACAGTAACAACTGTACCAGCTGCTCCAGTCTAAGCCCTCCACCATTCAGTACAACTACACCTAACACAGTGAACACAGCTGACATGAATGCAGATAAATGCTGGAATTCAAATCTGTGGAACACAACACAAATAATTGTACAGCCTCTTAGAATTGTCTGCTGGCTACTTATTATGGCATCCCATTTGTGAACCATTCCCAATGGCTATTGCTAGCTCCAGGGGGGCAGAGTTAAGGTTGCATTGCAGGAGTGGCCTGTACCTTAACTTTGTATTTCCTGGGTTTCAGAGGTTGGTGTCAATCAGTCACCTTGAACTAGCAGCTTGCGCCTCACCCCAAAGCCAAAGATAAAATCAAACCCAAGCAATACCAACCTTATCCTCAAAATCCTGGGCATACAGTTAGGCTTTGCTCACGGTCAGCAGATTTGTTTTGGACCACGAAGGAAGGAACTTCTGAAGCCCAGGCGTCTCACAGAGAACACTATGCTGAGGGCTCTCTACTTCCTTCTCCCCACTCCGTCCCCGAAGAGCTTCAGCTCAAGCATCTACACTGATAACATCTGTGGCAATAGGACATGAGTCACTGTCCCTCTTCTCATGTAAGGCAGGCCCCAAACTACTCAGGTCTTTGTAGGTCAATACTAACATCTTAACCACCTGGAAAGCCATAAACAATCAATACAGAGAGCGATGATAATGATGATGTTAGGGTTCCACTCACCCGTAATGTGTCTTTGCCAGCAATGCCTAGAAGCTGCCCAGTACCATACTGTAGAGCAAAGGCCTGCCCTCCATGCTGATAGGAGTTTGATAGAAATGATTTGAATTTTTCATGCATCTCTGTGAAAATAAACCTCACCCTTAGCACTAAAGATACGGTTATCGGGAATGTACCAGATTTCTGAGACACAGGACTAGCTGATAGTCAAACAAAACACATTGTTTGGAGAAGCAAAATAATACATGAAGGGAAGCAGGCAAGAGTCCCTGCATCCCATAAGCCCTGCAGTTTTCTCCCTATTCTGAAAATATCTCAGCGATTGATTGATTTCCTTTCTGTGTCAAAAACATTTTTTTTTAAATCCAGCTATTTCCACAGATTTTTTTTAACTTTCTCATGTTTCTTTTGCCCCCCCAATTTTTCATAGTATTTGATTGTCAATTAGCAGCTGTTGCAGCAGCAAAAGGTGCATATCATGGCTATGGTGAGGCATAGGAGGAATGGAATTTAAAATAGTAACGCAATGACAGTGCCAATGAGGACCTTCAAACCTATCCTTCTCTGCCATCTTCCTGACACATTTAGAGGGCAAAAACAACGAGGAGTCCTTGTGGCACCTTAGAGACTAACGGATTTATTTGGGCATAAGCTTTTGTGGGCTATAACCCACTTCATCAGATGCATGGAGTGAAAAATACAGTAGGCAGGTATAAATATACAGCACATCGAAAGATGGGAGTTGCCTTACCAAGTGGGGGGGGTCAGTGCTAATGAGGCCAGTTCAATCAGGGTGGATGTGGACCATTCCCAACAGTTGACAAGAAGGTGAGAGTATCAACAGAAGGAAAATTACTTTTTGTAGTGACCCAGCCACTCCCAGTCTTTATTCAGGCCTAATTTGATGGTGTCAAGTTTGCAAATTAATTCCAGTTCTGCAGTTTCTCATTGAAGTCTGTTTTTTTGTTGAAGAATGGCCACTTTTAAGTCTGTTATTGAGTGTCCATTCAAAAAAACCATTCAAAAACCAGTAGGAGAGCGCTTCAATCTCCCTGGATACTCAGTAACAGTGGAACCATTTAGAGTGCAGAATCTCACCTCTTCTGCTCTACACATCCTGTTTCTTTAGGGGATGCACAGCAAAGTCTGCCTACTCCTTCCACAAATCCTTTCACATTTTCCTTCAGCCCAGAATCAAAAGATCAGTGTAGCAGCAGCAGCTGCAGTGGAGGAGCCTCTCCACTTCCACTGCTGTGTAACAGAGAGAAGATGCCCACCCCAGGAAAAGACACTCAGAGTTTGGACATCATGGCCAAAGTTCCTGAGAACACTTTGTCTCAATATTGATGTAAATAAGACCATGCATGCAGTACCTCCTCCACCACCCCCTTTAGTAGCTGGATGAACGCATGATCTGGTTGCCATCTGAAGATGTCAGGAAGGGGAAAGAGTTGTCGCGTGAGCAAAAATCTTCTCCTAGAAGATTGCACCAACTCAGAGAGCACCCTGACCTATTGAGGGATGGGGAGGGAGGCAGCTGGATACTCCGATCGGACTGAGATCCATATCTGAGGTTATGAGTATTATCCAGCTGCTTGTGCCCCTAAATACAGATTCCACTGAAATATTAACCTGTTCATTTCTCCCTACTGGGCACATCTGTAGCCTTTAGATTCCAGTACTTCACTCTGAGATTTTCTCTCTGTCTTCTCTTGCCTCAGATATCTCTGGCAGCATGAAGTTTGAATGCTGTTTCTTATCCACCACAACATAAGTTGTGTGAGGTATAACGGACATATTAGTGTAGCTCAGCAGCTAACTCTGAAATAAGCAACACAGACATTCTTTCTAGTGACTCCTTTTTCTTACCCACCTCGCCAGTATAGTGGAAATGGACTAATCCTTTCACCTCCCACTTTGTGTCTCTTGTCCCTGTTGTATCTAACTAGCAATGACAAATTCCAGAGCGTGCAGAACTGGAATTAATCTGAATATCACGGGAGAGTATCGACTCCCTCCACTGTTGCACAACTTGAATAAAACTGCGAGTGAGTCTCTCAGTAGAATTGCTGTAAAATAGGGGTGTGAAGTGAAGGTATGTGAGACTCTGCTGAACACTCAAGAAATGTGTTCGGTTTTCGGTTAAATACGTTTCCCAACAAAGTGCATTCATTGCAGGGGAGCTACTTTAAAAGGTGAATTAAACCATTAGATGCTCAAAGGAACATAACGTCTCTTACTGCAGGCTTCGCTGATGCAATAAGCTGAAGGGACCCAAAAATTGGATGATCCTGTGTCGAACACCACTGTGAATTTCTGAGGTGGGGTGCCAACACTTATCACCCCATAGTACTGGGCCTGGGGAAAAAATATACGTAGTCAGTTTAGCGCTATATCAATGCAGACTATCCTTGAAGAAAAGACAGACAAAGGTACAATGTAAAATATCCTCAGTGTTTCCAATCCAATTTGATTTGACTTTTAATTAAATGCTACCTCTACCAGGCAACCAATTCTTTCCCGTCCCATGAGTGGCCACTTAAGGCAGATTTCAGGATGTGGCATAGCTTTTAAGCACTTCAAGAGCAAGAAGTCAATCCTGGAGTTTTTCCATTGACTTAAATGGAAGCAAAATCATGCACCGAACCCTTACAAATGATAGGCAAAATCCTGCAATAAATTCCTGCAAAACTCCTATTGAAGGCAACAGGAAGGTCTGGGAGCTTTATCCTAATAAGAAATGCAAGATGTAGCCCTACTGATTTTAGAAAGCTCTGAATATTAACCCAACTGGCAATGCAACTATCACCTCACTGGGGCACACTGCTGTATATTTTTATTTGAATGTTTTCTAGTCAGTAGTAATTAGTCAGTTAAAACAAGCTGATCAAATTCAGTCTCTGCTTAAGACTCCACCTGATGCACCACACAAAACCTATCAGACGAATATAGAAAACACAGAAGGCTCTTCTGTATAAAAGGCAGATGGAGATAATCTGTGAACATGTGAACTCTGAAGTAGCTTATCAACTTTCAGGCTCCAAGTGCTTAGTGCCCATATCTGCCTATGGAATAGCACTGCAGCATTAGGAGACCTATTTTTAGGAATAGGCATTTCTGGCATCCGATGCAGATAGAAAAGCCTATCCAGTGCCAAAATACTCTGTATTGATGCAAATATTTGAATGTTTATTATGAATATATTAATTGATATTAATGTGCTCAGCACTGAATGGAATGTGGTCTCTGCCCCAAGACTTACATTCTAAATTAGACAAGTCAGTAAAAACAGCAGCATGAGTTATGTGTAATAGAACACCTAGATGAGCTAAGTCTACTAAGTCACGGCATGATTTTATTTATTACTGTAACCCTCGTCCTCCGCCATTATTGTTTATCACCTTTTTGCATCATCTGTAAAATTAGATTGTAAGCTCTTGAGAGCAGGGACCTTATCTTTGTATCTGTTTCTGTACAGCACCTAGCGCATTAATAATAATAAATAATATGGTTAAATGGAAAAACCTGCAACATTTTGAGATTAATTAACTAGTGTGTTATTTGTAGGAAGTATGTTATTGTCTGTATATTTAAAACTGAAAATCCCTTTGGGGCGTGATCCATAACTTTCTCTAGATACAATGACAAGCACTCAGTCAGAGCTAAGCAAGCCCTTCCAACTACATCACTCAGTGAGCAGATTAAGATTTAAGAATTTTTTCTATAGTAAACTAATGTTAGGGTGCGTTGCGGTGAATCTTATCTAGATTGTCCCCTAGGCTTCTGTTCTTTTAACTTCACCCTGAGGATCACCATTTCCAATTCACTAGCTTTCCCCTCATCAGAACAGGTGGAAGTGGGATCCTACTTTATCCTAACTGGGTCATAGTATTATTTATTTATTATATGCTACAAAACTAAAAGTATGCCCATCCCAGGCCCCCTTGTAGTCCCTTGCTACTAGATACAGATATATCATTATGTAAAGCTGGAGAGACAGAGGGATCATAATTCATAAGCAGGGAAGCTTTGTTTAAATTAAGTACTCCCGCCTTACAAGTGAAATAGTAAGGCTATAAATCATTCTACTAGCAGCTGGTTTTCTAGTATTTGTATCTTCACAAAATGCTCATCAGTTAAGACCCAGGAAGCAAAACCAGAAATCCTATTGTTTAGGAGTTTTTAATTTTATTGGTGGGTGGAAAAATGCGTGGAATCCCACCCACTATATGAAATTCATTTTAGGGAAGTGGCCTGTTCAGAGCCAGTGCTAGGCATAAGCAGACTAAGCATTTGCTTAGGGCCCTAGCAGCTCAACGAGGCCCCCTATTCACTTTTTATTATGTGTTGGGGGGAGGGGCAAAAATATTCCTGCTTAAGACTCCCAATGGGCTAGCACCACCTCTGGGCCTGGTCACCTGGGAGAGAGCTGGATTATAGACAGAATCTGCTCAGCTGTGCTCATAGTCAAATTGCCAGTTGTGGGGGGAGTTTGGAATGGTCAACTTGTGCATTTGCCACTTTGGGAAAAACTAAATAATTGATCATTTCCATTTTTTAAACTGTAAGATGAGAGAAAAAGATTGAGCAATTCACAGGGTGGCCTCAGTTCTGCCCATCCCCCTTAGGCCCAGGCAGGGCTTTCCTCAAGGCCACCCCCACTTCTACCTCCCCTCAGGCCGGGACAGGGCCCTGCTCAGGGACACATCTCTTGCTATCTCTCCCCAGGGCAGGGCTCACTTCAGGGCTACTCCGGTCACTACCTACACTTCCCTCTGGCTAGAGTGCGAGTGTTGCTGACTGGTTCTATAGCGCCGGTCAAAATACCAGGAAAAGGTTTCACAAACATTTTTCGACTCTTGTTACTGGTTTTATTGCCTAGCTCAACTGCTAGTTTAAAAAAAAAAATCTTCTCAACAAAAATTTTCAGGACGTTTTCTGTCAAAATTTGAACAGTCAACAAAAATGTTTTCAGAAATTCTAAATTTGGAAAACTCTGGCCAGCTCTAGTTCTAAAGGGAGTTGTTTTTAACCCGTCGCTCTTCTTCCATGCTCACCTCTGGGCCTTTTTCCTTGTAGCCCCCTATCTTGGAACCCCCTCTCATTGACCCCATTTGCCATGCTTCCACTGTCTTGAATACAAACACAATCTCCTCCAAGAAGCCTGTATAACCTAGTCCTCTCCTTTGATAAATGTTAACAAAATAACCCATTAGAAAACCAAACAAAACTCTAAACCAAGAAACATGGTGTTCACAAGCTCAAATCACTTGTGTGAGATAATATCCCACCCAACCCCAGTCCTTCAAATCGGAGATCTGTTTAGATGGGAAATTCTTCAGGGCTAAGGCAGGCCTGACATTTTTATCTCTGAAGTGCCTCTTGCACTTTGGGCACAATAAATAATAATAGCAAAAACTACATTCATGTTACCTACATGTCTTTATTGACACAAAAAGAACAGGAGTACTTGTGGCACCTTAGAGACTAACAAATTTATTTGAGCATAAGCTTTCGTGGGATGTAGCCACGAAATTTGTTAGTCTCTAAGGTGCCACAAGTACTCCTGTGCTTTTTGCGGATACAGACTAACACGGCTGCTACTCTGAAACCTGTCTTTATTGACACAGATTTTTACAAGAATTTATTTGTGACCTAACATGTTCAAACAAGATGAGATTTTGGTTTATTTTGTAACATGTCAACAAACAGATTTCTGATCGATGTTGCTGGGCCTCCAACATAGATGTGAGCCCCAGTGAAGTCAATCGGGGTACGTGTGACTCATTGCAGGGACATAGTTTCTAAACTAGAGGGAAATTCTAGGTAGGTCCCATGTCTATCCTAATTTTACTCATGTTACTTGATCAGTCTTTTACAAACTGGCAAACTCATTTATAAGGATGCAAAGAATCTAGTTTAAACAGATACACAATTAATCGCAACTTGCAAAACTTTATACAAGAGAATAGAACTAGTGTGCTGAACTAAACCTGCCTTCAGTACAATAAATAACCCTTTAAATTCCATTACACAAGAACATACTCACATTCATGTAATCATATAGCCTTTCTGAAGCAGATCCAGCTGATAGAAAAATATCTGAAGGGAAGCAATGCAGATATCTCCGAGCAAAAATGTCAGGCTGATGATTTTTCCAAAATTCCTCCAGTTCTCCCTTTTCTCGAAGTTGCCTCTTGATGGATTTAAATCGACCTAAAGGGATCCTAAACAAACACAAACCATTTTAATTGGACTTCCTGTCTATATCACTTAAATGCCAATGTTTTTTTAAAATGGCTTTTTCAGTAGCACACAGAGATCATTCCAGGAAATCAGTTGAGAACAAAATGCACTATAAGGACCATTTTGTGATACTTGAAATGCTTTCTTACCTTTCTATTGCTAAGATGAATGGAATATAAACCAGAACCACTAATAGCATCCTCATGGTTTCAGGTGGGTGGGAATCTATATGACATTCATACACTTAGTACAGTCTTTTATACTTCATTGGACAACAAAGGGCTGTTAGCCAGGTCAATCAATTCCAGGAGGTCAGTGGTTTGGCAGAACCCTCATTAATGTGTCCTAGGGCAAACCATTGGTTTGTGTAAATATTGACATCCACTGAAGATATTAAAGTGCATTGAGCAAGGGCATGGTCTATATGAAAAGATACATGTTAACATTATATATATAGGCAAAATTCAGCCCGTGTTGTGGGAGAGTGAGAGAGAGAAAGCAAAACACAAAGCAACCTAAGGAATTTTCTGGCTACCTCGATGTACAAAGAAGCTGGAAAGTCGGCATAGCTGACAGGTATTTCTAAGGTGACTAAGATAGTTAGGTAGGATTTAATATCCAACAGCTTAGGTTTTGATAGGGAGCTTACTACAGGAGGATCTAGCTGCAGCACCTAGGTGTCTGAGTGTGCTGTGACAAGTCACCCCCCAACAACTGAAGATAAATGCCCTATCTAAAACTAAGCTATGTGTGCGTTTATGAGAGCTGTATTTCAAATAAGATAAATGGACTGTCATCCAAAAAAAAGTCATCAGTCAAAAAAGATAGTGGCATGCAAAGTAATGCAAGAAATAGCTTAGGATTTTTTTCCTGTCACACATTGTCAAGGCAGTTTTTAATGGAGATTTTGCTATGGTTTCAACAAGACATTTATAATTTCTCATTTGTAATTTTTTCCTATAACTATCCTGAATATAGAAGCCCCCAGCCATGCCCGAGGCCAACAGATGGACCAAACAGGGAAAACGTAAAATATTATCATAAGGGGACTCTGCTTCATTAGACTGCTAAAGATCCTAGCAGATGCCTACTGAGCATGCTCAGAAGTTATGTTTCAATTACTTATGACTTGTTTTATTTTGAATCTTTCCTCCACAAAGAATGTAGGAAAGTGCATACTTCTCAGGGTGAACTACTCTAAGGCTAACTTTCAAATATCAGCCATTTTTGCTATATCTTGTTCAAAAGAATGTGGTTAGAAGGTGGGGAAAATGTATTTTTCCACACTTTCCTAGAATTCAAAACAAGCTAAAGAACAGGTTGATATCAGCATGAAGGTGAATTTACACTAAATAAATAATCCACCTTTGGACAGACACAGGAAATTAAATAATGAATTAATGTTTGGAAACACGGTACAGCTGTAGATTATCGTATTCTATAATCTTTATATTTCAACAACAAAAAATGAAAAAGTTACATCATGTGTGTCGTGGAAAATGGTCAATACATCTGTCACTCACTTATCAAAAGCATATGGTACTTATATGGTACCACATTTAAAATAAACTGTCATCTGTATTGCCAACCCCAAACATACACAGTCATGGGTAAGGCCCCCTCAAAGTCATGAGATTGGCTTAAAAAACACAAGATCCTTAAAATAATACATTTGGAAGTCTCTTTATTTACCTTCTGACTTTATGGCTCACGTTTTCAAGCTTTTCTCCAAAACGAAAAGGACTACAAACTTACCTTTTTTAAAAAAATGAAAGTTGTGGTAAAAATAAATGTGGTGTGTTCACATCACTCCGGGGTCTAGGGCTTCATGAAAACAGCAAATTTTAAGAGATTCATAATAAAATTGCAAGAGCTGGCAACATCGTGGTATATTAACATACAGGAGTATTGAGAAGTTTGTAGACTTTTTGTGGTTTGTGGCATTTTAAAAAATGTTTAAAAGGCTTTTGGTTGCTTGTATGTATGAAAGAAATTAATGTAGGCTTAGCTGTTTCGTGACAAGGAGCAACAAGCTTCCAGCTGCTGCCCAGCAATCACACTGACAAGGCACCATTGTGAACTCTAAGGCCTTAAATCCCCCTTTGGACTGTGTACCTGAGTTCAGGATGATCCCTTAACCATTTAATGGTCTCCTGGACTATACCATGGGCTAGCTAATTTAGCACCAACTCTTCCTGCGCCTCTGTGAAATGCAGTAATTTATGTAATGCTCACTTCTATTGATATGATGTACTCTAATAAGAGGAATGATTCTTTCTACAGATGTATGTAAAGGTTAGCAAGGAGTTATTCAGAAGTAGATACAAATCTGATTCTATTCTTGATGGAATAAACAGCACAATATCAGAACCTCATATATGCTCAGATATACAGTGATGGGAGATAGATGATAAATAAGGAAGGTGTACTCACCTGGATCTGAGTATATGCCCTCTGCAGATCCGCACCTCTCTGGTATACCTCATTTCAAAGGACTTCACTCATTTTAGTCCCAAAGTTGCCTACACTCCCCATAAATGTGGCATTCCCTCACTTTTATTACTGAAAGTTATTTACATTAGAAATAAACAGTTATGAAGCTGAGGTTATAACAAGAGTAAAGGAATGAATCCCACTGCACTTTTAATTTCCTGCATTAATATTTTTGTCCCCCCCTCATACTGGGTCTCTGGCAAACATTAAATTCCACATTTGAGTCTTAGCAGGGTGTACCTCGCTGCCTGGAGTCATGGAACCATCTAGAAAGCAATGACCAGTTGGGCTGCATTCACATCCTCTTCTCAAAGTTCCAAACATATATAAAGTTCAGTTCCTTTCAGCTATTCAAAATTTCAACAAAGGACTCCAAAGAAGTAGGAAAGGAGAGTGGGCAGTTGAGTATAACAAAGGAAATTGAGTGTGGTTCTGGAGAGGCAATATATTCACAGTAGTTATGATCTAGGTGAGTAATCTTCCTTTTGCCCTCAAAAATCGCCTCTGCAGTTATCCACTCGTGGGAGACAGACTAACAGTAATAACTGCCCTGGAAGAAGGCCAAGAACTAAAAGTGTGGTTCTATTCTGAAAAATTCCTATGTAAAAATGGTACTAACAGATCTGTTCTCTAGGCCTATTAAAGTAAAATTATTATAATTTATATTACCTAGCACCTATGAGCCCAACTCATGCACCAGGACCCAGTGGTACTAGGCACTGAACAAACACAGAGCAAAAAAGATAGTCCGTGCCCCCAAAGAGACAGTGGGAGTTTCACCACTGACTTCAATGGGACAGGATGTGACTCTTGGTGTGTTATCAGTCATATGTGCTAACATCAGCATCTAAAGTTTTTCTGCTTCCTTGTCCATTTAAGACTGTGGAGCCAACACAGCCAGTAGGGAATGCAATGAATTCTACTCCTTCTTGCTCAGAACCAACAGAATTGTTTTCTAAGCTCCAGTTACAAGGCTACTGTGCACATCCAGTCCCACTGAAGGTCATCGGTCTGTAGTATTTTTATTACTGGTAGTGATTTGCAAGAAGAAAAGAAACCAGCTTGACTTTCAGATCCCAGGTAGAGTTTGCAGGCCTGGCATTAGGGGGGAAAATTTTGTTATAAATTGAGCATACCTGATCTAGAAGAGTGGGGTACAATAAACATGGAGCTCTTTGTTGCCATATTTACAAAGCCACTTTTCAGACTAGTTTAAATAAAGACCAAAGGAGTGCTCTCCTGAAACAAGCAACCAATTTGGCTCTAAAGTTGAGAGAATAGTATTGAGTAAAGGTCTGAATAAAGTAGTAAATATGGTAGCTTCACAGATTTCAGATATAGAATGTTTCTGAAGAATCCATCTGAAACTGCCTTACACCTAGCAGAATGGACCTTGGGCCTTCTTGTGCACCACCACCAGTTTAGTGATAGCAAGACAACCTCTGAACTCGGACTGATTCTCCTTTGGACTTATCCCCCAAAACCACAAACACCTTTCAAGATTCATGACATATTTTGCTCTACTCACATCAATACTCTTTTGATGTCTGTAGCGGAGTGGTCACCCCACTCCTGCCCTGAGGGGGTTAAAGCCCTGGAGAGGGCTGTGGCAGAGAAATGCAAGGCTGATTGGGGGAAGCAGCCACATGTGGGGCCACGCCCCAATCAGGCCATAGCTGGCCCTATAAGAGGGCTGAGGGCCAGAGACTGGGACACACTCTCTCTAGCCTCTTGAGAGAGAAGGACCTGGCTGCCTGGGAAGCTGAGGAGGGTACCTAGGGTAGAACAGTGCTGGGGAAGGGCAGAGGGAGCTGGGGAGCTCCGGCCTAGCAAAGCCCCAGGCTGCAGGCCAAGTTAAGGGCTCACAAAAGGATACTGGGGTTGCAGAGGGGCAGCCCAGGAATAGGCAGAGGCAGCTGGTCCAACCCCCCTTGCCAATGATGAGTGGTTTACCGACTGCAGTCTGCCCCAGTGAGTGGGGGCTAGATGGAGACTGGCAGTAGCCACTGAGGCAAGGTGGGTTTAGAGGGTTGGGGGTTCCCCTGGGAGGGGAGACCCAGAGCGAGGGGGTACTGTGGTGGGCAGAACCCCTGGGCAAAGGGCACCAGGATCTGGGAGGGACACGGGGCCAGCGGCAGGCGAGACACTGGCCTGCAGAGGGTGCTCCGGGCTGGAAAGAGCTAATTCCTGAGACCACCAGCAGGAGACGCCGCACCAGTGAGTCGTCACCCCACTACAATTTCCAATTCAGAAAGTCTATCTTTTCTAGGTACGTTGGGGGATACCAGGAAGAAGACTGGGTGGTTGATGGATGGGTTAAGAAGAAATTCAGAGACCACCTTCAGGAAGAATTTGGAGAGAGAGAGAGAGCAGCAGCAGCACCTTATTTTTATGTAACATCATGAAAGGAAGATCAGCCATAAGTGTTTGGCTCCCACTTGCCACAGCTGATGTAATGGCCACTAAGGACATATCTACAAACAGGTTTTGTACTGATCTAACTATGTTGGTTTAGAAATAGATATAGTTACACTGGTGCAGCCTCTAGCATGAATGCAATTATACCCTTTTCATTTAAGTAAAGTGACTAGAATAAACTCTGCCAACATCAAGGTGTTTATCTCAATATACACCTCTACCCCGATATAACGCTGTCCTCGGGAGCCAAAAAATCTTACCGCGTTATAGGTGAAACCACGTTATATCGAACTTGCTTTGATCCGCCGGAGTGCGCAGCCCCGCCCCCCCGGAGCGCTGCTTTACCGCGTTATATCCGAATTCGTGTTATATCAGGTCGCGTTATATCGGGGTAGAGGTGTACCTGCATCCACACTAGAGGTTTGCACCAATGTAACTATACAGGTCTGTCTCATCTTACGCGGGGGTTCCGTTCCGCGGTTAGCGCGTGAAGCGAAAACCACGTATAGCCAAAACCCCACTGAGTTCAATGGCGGGCGAAATCGCCCGCACTACAGGTATAGTATTAAAATTGTTGTTTTTCTCTTTTTTGTTTTTGCCTACCGCGTAAAATTGAAATCGTGCATGTTAAATGCGCATAAGATGCGACAGACCTGTACTTGTTAACAAATATAGTTAAATCAGTACAAAAACTGTGTATAGACCAGACCTAAGGATGTAACTTTAAGAGACAGATGGTAAAGAGAACACTCCCCTGTGTGTTCAAAGAGCAATTCTATGAGTATCGTCCATACTACATTTAGGCCTGATCCAATGTCCATTGTATTCAATGGGAATCCTTCCACTGATTTCAGGGGGTGTTGGATTAGGCTCTTAAAATGCCATGTATCTATCTGCCTGTCTATCTAGGTTTGGCCCTGGTCACCATGGTACCTGCCATGTATTTCAAATTAGAATAAAAAATAGTCTCTCTCTCTCTCTCTCTCTCTCTCTCTCTTCCACCCCATTCCATAGGAAAAAATAGCTTGATTAGTTTAGTTGTAGGTGTATAGACTTTCTCCAGGTAAAGCTAAGTTGAAGAGATGAGTTTGGTATTTATTTTTGAACTCGGTGGGGTCTATGGTGATTTTTATCTCATGTGTGATGCATGCTATAGTCTTGGTCCAGCTCCTGTGAAGTTCTGTCTCCTGCGCCCACAAGCACCAGTTGTGGACATTCTCACATTCTAGTGGGAGGTAGTTATTGTGGGAGGTCAGTCACAGAGAAAGAAGTGATTTCTCAGACAGCTAAATCCAATAATAACCATAACCTCACTGATCTGTATTTCTCATTGTACATTAAGAATTAACCTCTTCCGGATAGTTCCTTTGCTCTTCTCAAATAACTGAAGTCAGATGCCAGCACCACCTTCTGTAGAGTGCAGTAATAGAAATATATTCTCATTTGATCTTATTGCTTTTTTAATAAACCTAGGGAAATAATGAAGAATTATGAAGTCCTGAATTCTTATTTGTGAAAGGGAGTTTTCCCACCAAATTCAATCGAACCAGTTGTAGGCACTAACTGCTAAGAGCAGAAGAACACCAGATGCATGATAACATACAGTACGGTTAACTTTTTTTCTTAATATTTTTATTTTTGTAGGACAGACACACCTGATTATACAAAAACAAAGAACTCAACAGAACCATAACTGACAATGAGCTCAGTCCTGTAATGAGGTCCGAGTGGGTGGACCCCTGTAATATGGTGGAGCCCCACTGAAATATCAGGGCCAATAAGACTAACTGTCAAGGTATGAAAAGTGACTTCAATATCTTACATTAGGCATAACTATGTTGGGCATTTCCTGGTTGGCTGAGTATTTGTTAACTTGCCTCCCACCCTCAGCTTCTCCACTCAATCATTAGCTGCCAAGAAATGCCCTTCCTCATTATCATTACTGCTTAAATGAATCAGGGCTTTTTATTATATTTCTAATGTTCCCTCAAAAGCCCATTCTTCTATTGAGTTGCTTTTTCCCCCAAATACTCTGATTTCACTAGCGTGTTCCAAACAGACTTTAACTTTGCCAACAAAAGCACAAAATGCAGCAATGAAAGGTCATTCTGACTTTTTTTGATAAGCTATAACAATGATTAAACTATAACCCAGAGTTTTCCTAACACATATTTAGTTAAAAACTAAAAGAAAAAAAATCTCCCTGAAATATGCTCTAGAACAGGGGCAGTCAAACTTTTTGGCCTGAGGGCCGCATCGGGTTTCAGAAATTGTATGGAGGGCCGGTTAGGGGAGGGGGTCGTGGCCTGGCCCCCGCCTCCTATCTGCCCCCCCCCCAATGACTCCTGCCCCATCCAACCCCCCCGTTCCTTGGCAGCCCCCCCCCAGGACCCCTGCCCCAGCCACACTCCCCCGCTCCCTGTCCCCTGACTGCCCCCAGACCCCTGCCACCCCATCCAACCCCTCCTCTCATTCCTGATGGCCCCCCCAGGATGCCTGCCCCCATGCAACCACCCCTTCTCCCTGTCCCCTGACTGCCCCCAGACCCCTGCCACCCCATCCAACCCCCTATTCCTCCCCCACCGCCCTGACCTCTATCCACACCCCCGCCCCCTGACCACCACCCCGAACTCTCATGCCCTCTATCCAACCCCCCCTGCTCTCTGCCCACGCTGCCCATAGTTTGCCCACCCCTGCTCTAGAAATATATAAACATGTACTCTCATATACAAATGCCAACCTGATAAGACAAAAAAGTATAGATTTTTTTTTTCTTTTCTCCGTACTACACTGATAAAAGAACAATTACACTTCAAACAAACTATATTAATAACTAAAAAGTTATTACCGAGGTTTTTGTACCACATTGGTCACCAGTCTCTGAATCCCTTATATTACTATGGAAATACTTATACCATGGATGTGTTCTCTATCATTCAGCTATCACTAACTCACACCAATAAAAAGTGATGTATGCCAACCGTAGCTATATGTAGTCTATTCTCTGTGTGTTTTGATAGACATGATCAGGTACATTTTGGGTTTTTTTTTAAAGCCTCAAAGGTTTCATAAAACTTGGGGGGTTCATAAAACAGATTAATACACACATGCTAGGCTGGGGTACATCAAAGTATTTCAGATTAAAGGGATTTCATAAAATCAAAGTATCTAAATTTTCCATGATAATTGCTTAGAAAGGCAAAGGTTATGAAAGTGCAGTGGTGGCATGCTATTTACACAGTTTTGCTGAAATACTGCACAGTATAGCAATATAATAAAATGCAGCAACCGTGTGAAGGTTTCTCAGTGGAAACTCCACTGTTACTGTCATACTGCCATCTGTATGGTACATCACTTGTTTTGCCACTGTCCGGTGTACTAATTCAAGACAATGTTTTCAATGCTGCAAGCCCACAGACACTTGCAATAGCTAGCCTTGCCTTCAAGATCCTGATAACTCTGCCCATTCCTGCTTATCAGCCTGAATCTCATTTCAGGTCACCCTGATCCTCCAGCATCCACTCTGCTCTGCCAGTAAAGCCAGCCTCAGCATGCCACTTATCTGTCTCTCAAGACCTGGTCCCCCACATCACTGCCCTCTCCTCATTCAAATCCCTGCTACAGACCAACTTCTACTATGACACATGTACAAGTAACTATAATGGTAACTATAATAACTGATCAAGGCAGCGACCATGACTTCTTCTGTGTGTGTGTACAGCACCTAACACAATGAAGGTGCTACTGGAAAGAAGTTGTACACAATTTAAAGAAAATAGCCTTCCTCAATCACAGCTGATGCAGATAAAGAGTCAAACTCTGCCATTTGATGTGTGTACTGAAATCAAACCAAACATCCAACTCTATCTGTTGGAAATGCTCTTTCAAAAATCAAAGTTCTTCCGAACCTCTGATGTGAAGATTTGCAAAAGTGCTGTAGAAAGAATCACCCAAGAGGTCGAAGCATCTATAGAGCTGCCCTCTAAAGACTGGAAGCCCTCTACAAATGAATGGACGCTATGCACCAAAGTTTGCAGACTGAATATCATGGGTGTTGTTGGGAACAGCATCTAAATTAGCAATAACAGTGAACGTACTACAGTAAAACCTGCCAAGAGTGATCACTCATCGGAGTTAGCAAAAGTGGTCGCTTGTAAAATGAGGTCTCTCTTCAAAGGCTTGCATGGCAGAGAGTGGTGGTTCTGGGGCCTCTGCAAGCAGTCGCTCGTGACAGGTGATCTTTCTTCAGAGGTGGTCTCTAAGGCAGGTTTTACTGCGTATAAATCAATCCATAACTGGCTACATTTAAATAAGAGAAAACTTTGCCATTGATTTAATTATAAAGTCGTTTGCCAGACAAAAGGGCAGCTAGACACTGGGAGTCAGTGGCAGGAGGTTAGAAGAATGGAGGAGGTTAACCTTGGCATGTTGTGACGGTGAATGTGTTGTATATGGGATTCAGACAGTATAAACAAAATGCAATTTAGCGAAAAGGCTGCGCATAGCTAAAAGTCCCAGCAGCTCTAGTAAATGCAGTTAAATTAAGAAAGTAAATACTAAGGCAGCTAAAGAGCACTTTGCCAAGTATTTGTGTTAAATGTATGAGATAAGTATTGGGGGGCAGGTCACACTGTTAAAATGTGTACTTGGCACTTCACAAAGTAACTCCATAAAAGTGCCACTGGTCTGGAAAGTTAGTTGAGGCTTGACAGGTATTCTAAACAGGAATCAGATTACATCTGACATTCCCACTCAGGCTGCTACAAGATTAAATGTTTAGTTTAAATTAAGTTTAAAAATTCACTCTTCAGCGATGTTTACTTTCCTTAGCCAATCCCCAGAGCTGGTACCAGCCGCGCAGACAGTGTGGCTGTATCTACAGGGAGGCAGGGAGCATTTGAGTAACTATTTTTGGTCAAGTGTAGTGCAATTTTAGAACTTTTACAGTCTTCACAGGGAAGATGGCCTCTTTTCTGTGTGTGTGAGAGAGACCTGTTCTCCGAAAGTCAGGCTGTCTGCACTTCCCATCACCAAGCACTCATTCCGTTATCAGCAACATTTCAGAGCTCTTGAGATTAATGACTGTTGCCATGTAAACTGTGCATTATAATGGGAAGAAGGAAATACCAGCAGGACAGTGCACAAAGTAGAAACGAGGGAGAGTTCCTGATGCTCCGGGTTCCACATGGTAGCAGTGATTTTAAATGCAGACAGTTTCAGTATGGGCAACACACTGAGAGCAATCATTGCCTTCATCCCTTCTGATGACTGCCAGAAATACCTCCTGGGAGACCTTGAAGAGATGCCAATTGATAGAATGGTGGATCTGAGCAGCAGGCAGCTGAGGAGATTTCCCTTGCATGTTTGTTCTTTCAGGGAGCTCGTCAAGCTGTACCTGAGTGACAATAACCTGCACCAGCTGCCCCCAGAGCTAGAACAGCTGCAGAACCTCCAGATCTTGGCGTTAGATTTCAACAACTTCAAAGCGCTGCCCCTGGTGGTGTGCACCCTGAAGCAGCTGTGCATCCTCTACCTGGGCAACAACAAGCTCTGCGACCTGCCCCAGGAGCTCAGTCTCCTGCAGAATCTCAAAACCTTGTGGGTTGAGTCCAACTGCCTGAGCCACCTGCCCGAGGTGGTGTGTGAGCTGAGCCTCCTCAAGACCCTGCACGCCGGCTCCAACGCGCTGCACACGCTGCCCGCCGGGCTGCGGTGCCTGCAGGAGCTGCGCACCATCTGGCTCTCCGGCAACCTGCTGGCTGACTTCCCACCGGTGCTGCTGCACATGCCATTCCTGGAGGTGATTGACGTGGATCGCAACGCCATCAGGTCCTTCCCCAGCCTGGCTCACCTTCCCGGCCTCAAGCTGGTGATCTACGACCACAACCCCTGCAGGAATGCGCCCAAGGTGGCCAAGGGGGTGCGCAGAGTGGGGAGGTGGGCAGAGGAGACCCCCGAGCCCAGGAAGCGCTCCGAGCTGGGCAGGGAGGAGGAGACTGACAGCAAGGAACCGCCACTTCCCCCTGACAAGCAGCCCCAGCCCTGCTAAGGATCAGCCAGGAGGCTCTTGCTGGTGCTGCTGTGGGCAGCTGGCAAATCGTCACCTGCGCCCTTCTCCTCTGGCTGCGTGGGATTTGCGCACCTCCAGCTGGTTACAGCAAAAATGCCTTTTAAATAGAGCGTTTCTTCACCTCCTGGTACCTCAGCTGTTAAATGCACACGATAGTGCCTAGACTGTTCTTCACAATAGTATTTTAGAGGCCTGTATGATCTGTTAGTAGGTGTAGCTATTTAAATAGATGTGCCAGCAAATTTCTCCCTCTTGTCCCAAAAGCCTCCTAACTTAGGGCTAAAACCCAGCACTTCCTTTGTAGTTTGAGCAGGTGAAAAAAACTGTATAAAGCCGACCCTTTGAAGCGACGGAACGGATTTTCATCTAGCAAAATCCCTTTTATTCCAAATGCCGCCTAAGGAAGCATGACTGAGTGAGTTTTTCCATCCATTGATCACGCTGGAGCACTCGTAAGTGAGCACTAGCTGCCGTACCCGTGACGTAGCCTGTATCAAAAGACGTGTTTCTCATGCAAATGATGAAAGGGATCTCAGCAGCTTGTCAAGACCCCCTCTTCTGCCTGGAAAGAGGGTGTAGCAAAGATCATTTGACTGTCCCCAACTAACACCTAAAATGACTAGACTAAGCCTGAGAATGAGGTTTTTATGTTTTATGTGCCTTTGCCAGCACTTTATGCACAGTCATTTCTCCATTCAGTGGGGTGGGTTTTCACACTTGCAAAAGGAGTTGTTTTGTTTTGTCTTTTTAAAGGAAGATCTGATTGTAAAACTACAAAAATTGGCAGGGCGACTTACAGGTGTAATATCTAAATATGGCCCCAAACCTGCAAACACACCTATGCTTAACTAGAGCTAGCCCCGGCCTTCAATGGGACTACTCCCCTGCTAATGTTTGCACAACTGAGGCCTGTACTTCTGCCACCACACTTGGAAATTTACTAAATTGCCCCTTTAATTTAAAAGGCATGTTTTGCACTAGTGTGCCCTGGGTAACGATAACTGACTCAAAATGGGTTGTAGTTATGTCTACTAAGTTATACTTGCAGAGACTGTTCTTTTGATTTATAGTATTTTTTTATACTCCGCACCAAACTTGACATGTTAATGGGGTTTCACTGGACCCGAACAGCTACCTGTTTCTGTCATCTTAACAGCACAACATACACAAATGACAGTTAATTTTCCATAAAAGGTTTGAATAGTGACTGTTTAATGTCATTTACATTCTTAAAAGAATATTTGGAAAGTAGAAAATCAGTTAGTACTTGCTGTCTAATTAAAGTTAAATCTGGATTTGGATCTGGCTAGTACCCACCTAGTGTGCTTCCTATTTATTACACTAAATGAATTGGAGTTGTACTCAAGTGCCTATAGCAGAGGGAAACTGTATTGCTCTGGAATTAACTGGATTACTTTTCTCAAAGCCTTTGCCAAATCTTGTTCTGCCAAACTAACAATCATTTCTTTAGTGAAATAAAGGGAATAACATTTGGATTTTATATATGAAGACGCATGCCTGCTTCTTGTTTCCATTAGAATTATTGTGACTCTTTTCTGTTTGGTCTAATTGGGGGATCTTTCCTTTGCTACACATATGAAATCTTATTACTGGGCAAGAAACAGCAACTTTTTTGTTTTGTATATCGATGTAACATTAAAATATGCCCAGGCTGTACTGATTGTCTACTATAGCATTCTAGAACAGCCCTTTCACTGGTTGCCCTAGGAAGAGCTGCTGCAATATTTTATTCAGCTTTGGGCATCATTGACATCGTTCTGACATAGTTTAGATCAGTGGTGTCAAACCTGTGGCCCTTGAGGGTGACTGAAAATTATTTGTGATTTGAAAGTATGTTCCCTAAGCCATACCCCATAATTAAAATAAATAAATAAAAACGGAAGGATTTAAAGCAGCCCTATCATAAGGCTACATTTCTGCCTCCTCTTGCCACTCCCCTTGCAATTTTTGAACAATACAAGATTGCGACTGTACCTCACCCCGTCCTGGTTTGATGTTTGGTGCTGCAATTGATAGAGTTGGACATTCACATTCACAAGAGCTATTTATGGCGTTAGACCCTTAACTATGTTTATGACCCCCCTCCTAAATGACCACAATCACTGCATGTACAAATAGCTGCAGTGGGGAGTTGGTGACATTGATTGTTACTGCGAACACTCACCCGTCACTGCTGGTGAAAGTCATGTCTGTATTTGGACTGATTTAACCTTTTGAAATGCTGTATTGTAAATAGATTGGCGGGTTTAATACCAACATCAGCAAATAGGACTTCAGATAGTCATGTAAAGTTATTAGAGCCACAACCCAATAGTCACTTATTTTACTATCATCTTTTGATATGCTGATAAATTCACACAAAGTGAACACCTTAGAAGACTGGACTCAAGCCAAGCTTTGCAGCTTCAATAATTACATAAGGGAGTTCTATACTAAATGGCGAGCCATTTTTTCCCTATAATAGTCCTTACAAGTAAGAAAGTACAAAGCTGGTTGTAGGCAGTAACAATGGCAACTCTACAAAGTTAATATTCAGTATACATATTTTAAAAAAATGCACGCACAGCCTTGCACTTGAGCATTTAGTTTCTCTTTATTTTTCTCAGAGTAGAATAAACCAAATCGATGCAGATTTCTAAACAGTGGGAAATCTATATAGTTTGTATTTATTTATATTATAGTAGCAGCTAGAAGCCCCAAGCTGGGCAGGCTGAAATCGTATAGGCTACAACAGAGGTGGGTCTGAGAGATTTGGAGAGAGTAGTAGCCTCTTCTCTCTTCCATATGAAACTGAATTGAGCCTAGAAGGCAGCATCCTGCTCTGACAGATATAAAAAAGAAAGCAGCCCTAATTTGAATAAAATAGAGATTCCATCATTGTTAGTTTCCAGATATATCTGAGAGAGACAAGTTTGAGGATGTGACGCTCCATCTTAAGCTAGCTGGCTGGGATGCTACTCTTAGTTTTGGTAGCCTGAAGCTCGGCAGTGAAAATGAGGACCACCTTTCGGTACCAATCTTAAATTTTTATCTCATGGCTACACGCTTAAAACAGAGGTGAGAATTGAGCAGACATTACAGATAAAGCGAGTCAACTATTACAGAAATATATGAGTTTTTACGGTTTCAGTGGTAGCTGTGTTAGTCTGTATCAGCAAAAAAACCGAGGAGTCCTTGTGGCACCTTAGAGAGTAGCAAATTTATTTGGGCATAAGCTAATGTCACAAGCATTATTTTTCTTTCTAGCTGTAATGGATAATGCACTACCAGATCTTAACCCTGTGTCACTACTCCAAGACTGAGTATTCTCCCTGTAACTGTGCAGGAAAATATCACCTATGGGGGAATAAATATTTATTTAGTAAGCTGCTAGAAGATCTGCAGTGTTTGAAACATCAGACAGCTGGCAGTGGAGCTGGAGTAAGGGGCAGAGCACAAATGCAACAGTCAAAAGTGCATGATAAATGCAATTACCACATGAATGTCATCACATAGAGTATACTTACAATATTTGAAAACAATGTATCTGTAACAGATAGTAAGTAACACAGTTCAGTCTATTTAAACAATTCTAAGATTTTTCCTATTGATCTATCACATCTTTCCAGAGGATGTTGTGTTAGAACTCCAGAGCAATATATACATATCAGAAGATATGTAAATTTCAGCTAAACACTGCTCTATCTTAAACACCTGTCCCTGAAATGGATGAGACAACACACAAGTCTCTGGGCAAGATTATTTTGAAATGGTTCCAAGGTGTCCTTTTCTAGATAACATCAACATTTCTGTCTTGTAGTTGGCAAGAATAACTTTTTCAGGCCAAATGTAACCATGTGATGAAGAGCACCACCTCAGAGTTTTGATCATGAATAACCTTCATAAGAACAAGGAAAAATCACAAAACTAGGAACTAGCAACTGAAACGGAAAAAATAAAACCACTTATAGGAAAGTGTTCAACAAGAATGGCAATGGTAGGGAGGGTCTCTGACATTGCTTCTAGGAAGGTGAAGAGGGCCCAGGGGATGTACCAAGATATCCCTGACAGGAGGCCTAAAAATAACAAATAGTTCCACTTATATGTGATGCTAATTCCTCTTGTTCCCAGATTACAACAGCTTCTGAGCAAATCATTCCCCCCCTCCTCCCCGGGCCAACAGGAAGGCTCCCTTCAGCACTTAGGCAGCAGCAGCTCCTTTTTAAAGGTCACTGTTCTAGTTACTGTAATCTAGTGCCTGAGTTCAGAACTACTAACCAAGTTATCAACCAATAAGGCCCCTGTATTGCACAATTTCCTTTGGCCCCTTCCCTTGCTGTACAAAACACACTTTCAATTTTCCATTTGTCTAGGAGACACGTTTGTGAAGAAAACCTTGAAGACACAACTGAGAGCAACCGCTACAATATTGCCCTTCCTGCATCTAGAACCTGGCCCACAGTCTTGAGACTGGATCAATGGTGCCAATTCAGGGAGACTGTAGTGCTACTAAAAGTGCCCATAAATAATTGAGTCTACTTCCTGTCCTAACAAATCATTCTCTTAAATAAAGTATTTAGTTCTGCCTATGACAAAGACAAAAGAAAAAATGGGTACTTACCTGTACAGAAACTGTTGTTCTTCAAGATGTGTTGTGCACGAATACCTTCCACTGTAGGTAAGTGTATGTGTGCCCAATGCATTCAAGTTGGAGACTTTTGCCAGCAGTACAACTAGGTGGTGCACGTGCCCCTGCTCTCCTCATGCTGTCAGGTGAGGGCATAAAAGGGGCCACTGCCTCCCTCTCTATTCCTTCGCACCACTATACGTAATGTCTGAAGTACCGGGAAGGTGGGAGAGTCATGGAACATATCTGCACAGCATATCTTGAAGAACAAGAGTTACTGTTCAGGTAACCATTTTCTCTCCTTCAAGTGATTGTCCATTCCACTGTAGGTGACTCATCAGCAGTTCCCTTACAGGTGGAGGGACTTTGGATTATCTGAACAGAGACTAACACCAACTTGCCAAAATTGGTGTGTCACGAGCAGGGATCCTAGTTTCCCCCATAAAAAGCCACGTTTTTCCACAATTAAAAGGAAATGGTGAACTTCAGTTTCCCTAGCCACAATATATACATTCAGTTGAGCAAAATGTTTTATTGATACAGTGGAACCCCATATATCCGATCTAACTGGGACCAAGGCCAGATTGGATAATCAAAAATTTGGATAATCTGGAGAGTTTCAACCGTGAGAGGTAGGGTTCCCACTGTCAGCCCCAGTTCAGTTAATACAGAGAGCCAAATAATGGAGGCTCGGATAAACGGGGTTCTACTGTATATGTTTTTATTTTTTCCACAAAATGTAAAACTAAAGATTCTCTATAAAAATGCAAATTCTGTGTTTTTCCATGACAAACCGATTTATATTCACCATAGTGATATGATTATAATTATGATGCATCTTGTACAAAATATGTCATGTGAGGTGTCAATGGAAAAGTTAGTTTGCTGCATATGAATTATCCTATTTGTATGAATGTCTCATTTTTGTATCTGGAGTTATGAAAATTGACTATGCATCTGTATTTCAAATGTGCTTGCTCCTGGGTAACTCCCACAAGTTAGTTTACATCCAATCTAGCCAGGGTCTATTCAAGGTAATGGCCCTTGAGCAAAAACAATGGGCCATGGGAAAAGCTTAGCCTCACCTGATGAGCTTTCCTGTTGGCGCTTCAGCCAATGTATAAGTAATAGCTGCTATGACTCATCAAAGCATGCAAGGGGCAGGTGACTAGATCATGGGATACTGGACTCCATCTTGTGCCTGTGTTTTTCCACTAACTGTGCTGGGGACTTTGCTTGAGACAATGAAGTTCCCTCCACCTGGAAGAAGCCATAAAAGGGGGAAGTGCCATCACCAGTTGGCCTCACTCCCCTTACATCTCAACACCATAGGAACAAAGACTGAACTGGGAAAGAGGGTCCCAGGCGGGGAAAGTAGAAAACCCTGCCTGTGTATGGAAGCTCGGTGGACTGTTTGTACCAACAGGGTGAGACACTGCTTGATTCAAATCCTGTCTAGTTTATAGAATTTAGATTGCGATTTTCTTAGGTAACCAACTTTAATGTGTATGCTATTACAGATCACTTAAAATCTCTCTGTAGTTAATAAATTTGTTTTATATTTTTTTTACGTAAAACAGTGTTTTGCTAGAAGTGCTTGGGGAATCTGCTCAGAAACAAAAACTGGTGCATTGAGGGGCAGACCGGGTAATACTTACACTGGTCAGGCTTTTGACTAGGGCAAGCTCTGGGGTCCTAGGCTGTGGAGCGGGGGTGAGAGGAAGCTGGCTGAAGCCTCTCTATTGTTAGTGCATGAGTGGCTGAGGAGAAGCATTTATGCAACTGAGCTGGGTGTGTTCCTGCCTGTGTAAATGTTTGTGTGAGTGCAGGACTGGGAGCAGTCTGCAACTAGTCACAGCTTCACAGTGTGAGAGGGGATCCAGACTGGTACACCAGAGGGCACAGCAGTACCCCAGTTCCAGGTTGTAGCCCAGGGAAGTCTGTCACAATGGCAGGAGTGGGAAAAGGTACACACAGACAGCCATGTTGCTGCCTTGAGTACACCATCTACTGGAACTACGCTAATGAAGCGTACAGCCCGGTGGAGCAGTTATTCTTGGTGTAGGAGAGACTTTAGCAAGATTGTAGCAGATCTTAATGCAGTCAAAAATCTAGTGTGAGATTTGCTGAAAGGACACAGACTGACCCTTAGTTCTCCCAGCATAGGCTACACAAAGCCTGAGGGAAGTCCTGAAGGCTCCAGTGCAGTTCAAGTAGAATTCCAGAGCCCTATGAACATCCCAAGTATAAAGAATTTTCTCAGCTTTAGGTGAAGGGGGTTTGAGGAAAAACACCAAAATACAAAATGTTTGGTTTAGATAGAAAGCTGACATTAACCTTAGACAAACTTAGGAAGTGGCCTAAGGGAAACCTTATCTTTGTGGAAGACTGCGAAAGGAAGGTCAGTTAGAGCCTTATGTTCTAAAACTCTCCTTGCAGAAGTGATTGTCACAAAAAACCTTTGTCTTAGACCAGGGGTGGGCAAACTTTTTGGCCTGAGGCCACATCGGGGTTCCAAAACTGTATGGAGGGCTGGGTACAGAGGACTGTGCCTCCCCAAAAAGCCTGGCCCCCGCCCCCTGACTCCGCCTCAGAACCCCCCACCCATCCAACCCCCCTTGCTCCTTGTCCCCTGACTGCCCCCAACCCCTATCCACACCCCGACAGGCCCCCCGGGCCTCCCACGTCTATCCAACCCCCCCGTTCCCCGACCCCTGACAGCCCCCCCAGAACCTCCGCCCCATCCAACCCCCCTCCCTCTCGCCCCCTTACCATGCTGCTCAGAGCAGCACGTCTGGCAGATGCGCCACCCGGCCAGAGCCAGCGCCGCCGCCGCGCTGCCTGTCAAGAGCTCGCAGCCCCGTCGCCCAGAGCACTGCTGGCACAGCGAACTAAGGCTGCAGGGGAGGGGAGACAGCAGGAGAGGGGGCGGGGGTTAGCCTCCCCAGCCGGGAGCTCAAGGGCCCGGCCGGACGGTCTCGCAGGCTGGATGTGGCCCAGGGGCCATAGTTTGCCCCCCTCTGTCTTAGACAAAGAATTAAGTTGTAGCCATAGGGTCAAAGAGGGGGGCATCTATGAATTTGGAGAAGACGAGATTTAAATCCCATAGAGGTACGGGGCGCAGACAGGATGGTAAACATTGATTAGGCCTTTCAAAAATAGAGAAATGAGCAGATAAGAGAAAATGGAAAATTCATCTATTGGCAGATGTTGTATTAAAAAAAAAAACCCAGCTGAACTCACAGAACTAACTGAAATGCCTAACAATTTCAGGTGTAAAATATAGTCTAGCATGTGTAATCTCCATGTGATGGGTTGAGAAATGCTGGGATTGCAACTAAATCAAAAATCTCTTCTACTTCACTGTGTACGTGACCCTAGAGGACTCCTTTCTGCTGCTTACCAAGATGGTCTGAACTTCTTGAGAGCACAATTTTTTGCAAATATTCAACCAGAGATCACCCATGCCATAAAGTGGAGAGCCTTCAGATTGGGATGCAGAGACTTCCCTTGATTCTGGTACAGAAGATCTTTGACCAGCAGTAAAGTTATGGGCGACTGGAGGGAAAGCTGATGGAGGTCCATGAACTTGTACTATCTTGGCCACATCAGTGCAGTAAGGATTAATCGTGATTGGCCTTGTTTCAGCTTCTTGATCTCCCTCACAGTCAGAAGAACTGGAGAAATGAATATAGGAGATGACTGGACAATGGAAGAAGAAAGGCACCTGTGATGGAATGTGGGCTGCAGCCTGCCCGGGAGTAAAATCTCATGCACTTGTTGTTCAGGTTGATCGTGAACAAGGCTAATACTAGGTACCCCCAGCAATGGAAAAATCTGGAGAACATCCTTCCTAATTGTCCACTCCTGTTGGTCTATGAAAACCCTGCTGAGGATATCCACTTCCATATTTCTCACTCCTAGAAGGTGAAAGACCTTCTGAAAACTTTGGGTCAAATGTACAAATTACATAGGATAACAGACTCCTGGTACAGTTGAGGTGATCTTGCACTTCCCTCTTTGTTCAGGTAAAACATGGTAATGTTGTTGTCTGTAAGAACTTGTAACATCCGGTTCTGGACAGTGGGCAAAATATCTCACAGGCCAGACTAAGAGCTCTGAGCTCCAGTGCATTTATGTGCAGTGAAACTTCCTGGGGTGACCAAAGAGCTTGTCAGGAGTTGGCAGAGATGGGCTCCCGAATCTCTGGTTGCTGCATCTGTTACAGAGTCATAATTCTAGGGACAAAAACAGAACTCCTCTGTACACAGAGGAGGATGGATGCAACCACCAATCGAGAGATGGAAGCACTTGTTCAGGTACTCGAATTTGCATTTCCAGAGGGTGCGGAAGGATCATACACTGAACGGAGCCAGACCTGCAAGAGCAAAGGTGAAGTCTGGAGTTCGGTAGTATGTGCACAAGGTCATATGGCCCAGGAGCTGAAGGCAGGCAGGCACGCGCTGTTGTCATTGGGATGGACTTGAGGCTTTTGGAAAGAAATGCTATAAATTGACACCTCACCTTTGGAAGATAAGCCATAGCTGTTCTGGCATCATGGTCTGCTCCTATGAAAATTATGCACTATGTTGGTTATAACTGTGATTTGTCCAAATTTAATTTCAGGCCTAGATGGGAAAACATTGGTCTGATTACTAGAATGCTATTTTGGACCTGGTTGCTTGATGACATCGTCCAGGTAAGAAAATATTTGAACGCCCAAGGAGCAGAGGTTGCTACCATGCTACCACTGCCATGCACTTTGTGAAGACCCTCACAAAGGGTGATGACAGACCAAAGGGAAGCACAGTGTACTGGTAATGGTTGGTACCTACTACAAATCTCTGTGGCAGGGATGTATCCTCACATGGAAGTATGCATCGTGTAAACTGAGGGCAACAACTGATCTTCCAGGAAACGATAATAGAAGCGAGGGTGACCATCTTGAGCTTGACTTTCTTGATGAAATGGTTCAGCTTTCTTAGATCTAGAATGGGACGGAGGCTACCAGATTTCTTTGGGCCAGGAAGTACCAGGAATAGAAGCCTTCTCCTCTATATTGGTAAGGAACTTCTTCTATCGCCCGCAGTTCTATAGGAGACCATAGTTCTTGAAGTAAGATGGTATCATGAGAGGGGTCCCTGTCTGACAAGGGACGAGGAAGGTGGGTTGGGAAAGGGGAGGGAGATGAATTAGATAACTTATCCCTCCTTTACTGTGCTGAATGTCCGATGTGATGTTTTCCCAAACACAGAAAGAGAGACAGGCCTGATCTGAAAGGAGATACCACCAGTATGCTGTCCTCAATTGAAAAGTCAAAATGATTGCTTCGAGGTTGCAGTACTCTGGTGAGAAGGGCCTGCTGCAGCCAAAGATGGCTGGTGATGTCAAGGCAATCCTGAGCTCCTCTTAGGAGCATACTGAGATCTCTGATGGAAGGAAGATCTGGAGTAATTTTGTGATCGAACTGTTCCCTTTTCGCAACTGGAGTATAAACTCCTAATTAATGAATTATTGCCCAGGAGTCTGTGTGTCCATATAGCATAGTGTGTTTTGGCAGAAAACAATTTAGATCCCTTAAATTGTAAATCTTCTATTAGATCATGCAGCAACTTTGAAATGCCAGAAGACTGCAGCCAGGTAGAGCGCCGCATGGAGACTGCAGTGGCCACAGAAAGCGAAGTGCTATCAATGGCATCTATTGCTGCCGGAAGAGATGTACAAGCTGTAAGATGACCCACAGAAACCAAAAGCCAGAAACTGTCTTTATATTCTTCTGGCAACTTATCAGCAAAGTTAAGATTTATTTTGACAAGAGCCTGACTGTATTTTGAAAAAAGTGTGATAATTGGCGGCTCTCATTTGAAGTGTGGCAGTGGAACAAACCTTATGACTATATAAATCCAATCTCAAATTTCTTATCCTTGGGAGTGGCCTTAATTTGGGATTGAGGAGATTGCTTATTAGTAGCTGTGACCACTAAGGAGTCAGGAACTGGAAGGGTAATGAAATAGCCAAAATCTTGTTGAGGGACTGGATATCGTCTGCCTGCTTGTTTAGCTGTAAGAGGTATAGAGGGGACTGCCTGAGTCTTCATTGGCTCTAGCAAGTTCTTATTGATAGGAAGGGCAACGCTTCCTGGAGAAAGAGTCCGTACAATATCCAGAAGGCTGTGCAGATTCTCCACCTGCACCCCCCTATAGAAGTAGTCTCCCTCCTCCTGGGTCCTGGAAAACTCAAATCATTGAGTGGGGTGTCAGCTCTAGATTAACTGCTTTGTTCCATGAAGATGAAGAAATGGAGGGGGAGAGAATATCTAGTGTTTCCTCCAATAATTCTCCCTCCTCCATGGGATCCAGCACAGCAGGTTGATGTATGGTAGCAGGATACTGAGAAGAGACATACTAAGAAAGCAGGAGAACTTCCTCCTAGATAGTGAACGAGACAGAGATCTAGAATCTCTTGGGACAGCCCAAGTCCAGTAAGGCCATGGAGGATATGGTACAGACTGTCATCAGGGCAGGGGACCCCAAGCTGGAGTCTCTCTGTAGGGAAACCAGTCCTGGTATTTAGGACTGGTAGTGGAAGACCTGTAAGGTGATCTGAAAGAAGTCCAAAGATGAAACATAAGTCCCTTCAGAATAGGAACAGTTCTCATTGGGGTTCTAGGTGGTCTGGGTATCAGAGACACATGAGACTCCAAATGTCGATGAATTGATTGGCGCCGACATAACCACAGAGCACATTTACGGTGCTGGGTGCACTGACAGCACTGGGAGTATCGTTGAAGTCAGATGTCACAATGGTGCCTAATGTGTCGATAGTGGAGCAAACACTTAAGTTGGCTGCAGCAAATGAGCATCAGGTAAGGAAAGACAAAGAAGCTCCCTTGCCAACAAGAAGGCACCTCAGGTAAGTGTATTGGCACTGATGGTGGCAGTGGAGCCAAGCACACAATTAGCCAAGGGTAAGAAGGACCCGGAATGGGTGAAAACACTGGTCTCAGTGGTCCAGAAAGGACTGGTGAGCACCTAGATGTGTGAGGTCTCAAACTGGAGGACTTACCAGAAGGTTTTCTGGGAGAAAACCAAAACTTACAGGTTTCGTTAGTCAGAATATTTGGAACATTTTGAAGCTGACACAAGAAGACGAAGCATGCTAGATTTAGAGTTCCCTGTGTCACAATTGGGGCCCAGCTCAGGTGCAAGTCACGTTGCCTTTTTCATAAAGTGAATCTTAAGATAACTGTCTGTTTTTTAGTCCTGGTGGGGAAGGAGGTACAAATAGAGCATCCCTCTCTCACCAAGATGGATCAAACTTTTCTTGTGCCTATCTGTGACAGAGAAAACAGCCCAGCATGTGGCACATTGTTTAAAACCCTAGGACTTTTTCCATAATAAATTCCTCCAGGAAACTGCTAAACTTTAATAACTATCTGAACTACTAAATACTAACTATACCTATATATACTAAAGCTATGGAATGCTGGCTAACAGACGCAAATGCTACATGGAGCTCCCACTGTCTCCACAGGCAATTAGAAGGAACTGACAGAAGCAGCAAATATGTCCCTTTTATGCCCTGTCCTGAGAGTAGAGAGCAGGGTCACATGCACCACCTAGTGGTACTGCTGGCAAAAGTCTCTGACTTAGTGCACTGTCACAAATACACCCATCTACAGTGTAGTATGTATGCACACAATCACTTGAAGGAGAACAATAAGATTTCTTTTGTGTAAGCACTGTTTACATATACACA
This sequence comes from Emys orbicularis, assembly GCF_028017835.1. Taxonomy (NCBI): domain Eukaryota; kingdom Metazoa; phylum Chordata; order Testudines; family Emydidae; genus Emys; species Emys orbicularis. The sequence continues at coordinate 69,350,335 of NC_088683.1, read as the reverse complement.
ACATTGCATTTGCAACTCAGTTAACTTCAGATTCTCCCTAATGCCAAGAGCTAAAAACCCCTTCCCACCACTACTTCCAACAGTGCCAATATTTAAACTAAGATGAAGTTTTAGTCTGAATACATTATATGTAGTGAATGTTTAGATAAATGCAGAATGACCTAAGTTACATACACCAATACTAGTGCCAGCCACGATTAACCATACATGTATTCTTAACCATCATTTTAATTCAAGCAGCGTCAGACCTTGCAAGTAGTTCACTTCTGCTAGATCAAATTGTCACCTACCAAACAGGATATATAAGAGAGTGAGCCTATAATTAAAGCAAGGTCTTTGTGTGCAAGCAGAAACATTGCTTATCAATTGAAAAAGACATAGCAAAGGAAATTTAGACAAGCCCTGCTTTACATGGGGGCATGCTTCACATTTATTATCCAATCACAGAAGGAAATGGAATGAGAAGTGGGAGAAATGTTGTGTGCTAGGAATTTTGTTAAAATATGCAAGTGTGCTAGTGCCCTCATTTAGAATAGGATTTCAATGTACGCAACAGCACATATCTAAAGGTAATAATGTTCTAACATTCTAGTGTAAAGAAAACACACTGTCTAACGCATACTGAACTCTTTAGTATGTGTTAAAGGCAGCATGTTTTGTCTCCACTGGAATCGTTTTAAATGTGCTGCCATCACATCTTTAAATCCTAGTCTAGACAAGGCCAATGAGGGGATCAGATAAGAGTAGCATTACTTGAGTTATTTAAATTTGGGAGTGGGGGAACATGGCAAAATACAGCCAAGTATGGAGGGTTTTACCGCTGAAAATAAAAGACATACCTCTTATGTCTGTGGCGTTCAGGGGGCTGTTAACTGCATTACTAACTGCAAAAACAGCGAATGTATCTTAGGAGAAAGAATACGAAAAAGTTATTCAGACAATCCCACCTTTCAACCGATTAACGTCAGTCTGCTTTTGTCACATGAAGCTGTCTTAATAACTTTATCCATTCACTTGATTGGCTACATACAAATAATTTAAAAGATAAATTACAGACTTGTGTGATCTCTTCCCCCAATGTTCAGTCATCCCTAATTATAATAATTATATAATTAAACAATTATATTACTATGCACAATTATGAAAAAAGCAGCAACTCTACTAAATTAAAATCTTTCAGAATAAAAATATGGATTTTATCCAAGAACATCCCAATAGGAGGAGAAATCTTTCTGCAACTTGTCATTGCATTTCCTGCCATGGCATATTGTAAATTTCGGTTCTAGCAGAATGATAAAAAAAAGCTTAACAGCAATAGATTTTTTTCAACATCCAAGTTAAACCCAGTTGTCTTTAATTGCCAAAAAATGCAGTGTATATCCAGTATCCGTTATAAAGCAAAACCCATGGCTGGAAATAATACATGCTGTAAGAGTTAAGGGGCACAAAAATATCATTTTCAAGCTAAAGTAGTAATGTAACTTCCACTATGAGAGGTCATTTGTATCCATTTCCTTGGTCACAATATTAAATATTTCTCTGCTCCGGATGCTGAGAAAGTCCACTGCAATTCCCTCTATATATCAAGATCACACTTACTCATTCTTTACCAAGAAGAAATCCCTCAGATATGAATTTGAAACTTTATTTCAGGGATCTATTGAGGGAACTAGGAAAGGAACAGAAGGAATATAGATGTTTCATACAACCCATGTTTTATTTGGATGTAAAATGCCTTTTTTAAAGCACAAAAACAAAATAAGTTAAATCTGCAGAAAAATGTAACAATGACATGCCAGTAATGAATACACTCTTTTACTTTAAGTTTCTGTTCCATAACCTCTCAGGAGGTTTTTTTTGTTTGTTTTTTTTAAGTACTTGGCAAGATCTGGTCCACACATCCTTATGGGTTGAACAGTTAACATGGGCGATTGTCTGGTACACGTTTCCTGAAAGAAAATCACATGATTTAAAATCGTATCTTCCCCTTGAAGTCAAGCAGACATTTTTTAAAGTAACTTAAGTTTTCCACCCTACTGTAAATTCAATGCCAATTATTTCCCTCAAATCCAGTATCTTGTCTCTGACAGTACCCAGCACCACATGCTCCCTGAGAAGGTGCAAGCAACCTAATGATAAGCTGGTAGGGATAATCTGTCCAGTAAGAGTCTTCTCTTAATAGTTAGAAACTCAGTTGAGACCCAAAGCATTAGATTTTATACCCCTTCTAAAACTTTAAGTAGTAATTTTACTAATGTAACTGGATATTTGTTATGTACATACAAAAATTCAACTTTTTAAATCTTTCCCAGCTGATGGCTAATTTAAAATTCAGTAATGTGCATAAGAAGTTCAAATTTTCCCCTCCAATATGTATTATTCATATTTATCAACAATATTCATGTTGCCCAGTCACCTAACTTCAGTTATTTCCTTCTGAAGTTTCTCAGAATCCTCTACGGATTTGGTTAACAATTGCAAATTGTGTTACCTGCAAATTTTGTCACCTACTTGTTCATTCCCTTTTCCACATCATTCACACACAACAGTTCTAGCAGAGACTTGTGGCACCCCACTATTAACTTTTCCCATGACAATCCACTAACATTTTCTAACATCTGTTTTTACAAAGTTAAAATTAAGGCTGAAATTCACCAATGTGGTGAGGGCTTACATAAGCCCTTTGTGTCACCAAAACCTTTTAGGTAACACCAAATTAGTTTTGCAAGGCTGTTGCCACAGGGATGAATTTTACTAGTAAGGAACAACGAGGGATTTTTCATTAGCAGTCATTTTATTTCCAATAAATTCCTCCAGTGCAGGACTTGATTTAACTGGGGAAAGAACTATCTTTTGCCACGAACTATATGAAGTGACTCTTCAAGGTGGCGTACAAAATTGTAGAATATTTCCAGGTACACAGATGTCAACATGCTCTAAGTTACAGCATCTGAATCATCCAAAGAATAGTGTTACTTACTTTAGAGTAACTGTAGTTCTTAGAGATGTATCATCCACATGGATTCCACTCTTGGTTTGCATGTGCCCAAGAGTGGAATCCATGCGGGCAATGACATGAAGAAATGTGGGTTACACATTAAGATTGGTGTGCTAGGAGTGAAGTTCATCTACCAATCAGCAACCGAAGTAGACAAAATAATAGTAAACAGACAGCAACAAGCAGTAGCAGATTCAATTTCAGATACATTATGGGCATCCAGCTACAATTTTAGCTTTTAGGGTTTCTTAACAATGAAGAGAATCAAAAACTGCCTTCACCATTTTTCTCCACAAATAACAGATTTCTCCAATGAATTCAGAGTTTAGTTCTACACGCTCTGATCAAACGCTGTGTCACAACTATGGATTTTCATTAACTAGATGATGCTTGAACAGACTAATTTAAACATCACAATGACTTTGGAGAGTCAATTGTTTCTGCTATTGCAAACTAATTGTGGGAATACTAAAATGTTAGAGTAGAACCAAAAATAGCTTTGTTACCAGGAAAAAAAAAAAAGATGAAAATATTTAGCTTGAAATGAAGGGTTCTCTCTAATGGTATAACTAGAACACTAAACTTCGATTCAGAGTTTAGGATACCTTGGTGCTGCTTTAATAATGTCATCCACACGAATAATCATTTCTGCTGCTTCAGCTGCACTCAGCAGAACTTGTCTCTTGACTTGGAAGCTTTCAGTTATTCCCAGGGTTGCCATGTCTCCAATGACACCATCCTTCATATCTTTAAAAAGAAAGATACTTTGCCAGAAGGGTTTTGTTTTTATTTAAATAAAGGAAAATCTTGTTAATAACCTGCATTATCCACAAAGCTATCTAAATCAAGTGCGGATAAAAAGATTACATCTCAACCATGTATTATCCATATGTCATATATTCTACAGAAAAACGATTTTAGAAATTATGTATTTTAAAGAAAAGGATCAATACTTATTACCTTTATCCCTCCACCTGTAAAGCCGGGTGCTTTAATGACTATGAGTCCAACTATGCAGGGCTAAAAGGGAGAGGATGTAAAATATCTCCACAAGTGACCTAAAATAGATTTCCTACATACAGAAATGTCAACGCCAAAATTCACCATCTTGGGATGTTCCTGGGCTAGAAGAGAGTGCTAGGTTCCCTTGGGAAGCTGTGAATATCCCCTTTCCAACGGTATGAAGCTTCCATTATGAAATGCCCTACAGAGCTGCAATATGATGGTCTTAAAGTCATGATATAGTAAGTACATACAAGCTGTTATTGAGGGCTCGTGTATTTGGTTAGTTTGTGACAAGCTAGGGTGTAAGCCTACCTCACACTACACTGCCACATACTAACAGTCTATGGGACCCTTCACACGAAAAGTTCCACAGTGCGCTTTGATTTGCCCCCATTTCAAAGTGGGCATCCACATTGAACCAATTATCCCAAACTCAAGCCAATAAAACTTACATCACATCATCATGAATACCATGTTTTCTTTCTATGCATGTGTATGTATTTGATATGCAAATACATGAATGAGGATATTAATATATTTAATTTTCAGGATATATTTACTAACTTTTTTGCACTATTAACTAAGAACTTGAAGATACCATTTACATATTATAGAATAAGTGTAGTCTTCTATATTTGAACTGAAAGTAGTAAGTTCTTTACTATAACCATCCTTGCTATTACAACCATGTCAAAGTGGAGCTTTTCAACCTTATGTCATTTATCACTTTGTTTCAAATTCTGCATCTATTTACTGTCACTTCCTAATGCTGCTACTCAATCTTGATTGAATCACAGCATTAACACTCACTGATGTGATGCTTATACTTTAACCAGAAAAATAAAAGAATACCTTATAGCCATACAGCCATCTGTATTCCAAATGGTCATGAACAAACCATGAACTTGTCTCCTAGTATAATTATCACATAGGACCAGGACAATTACATGTTAAGACAGTACAGGAAAAAGCTAGTACTTTCATTCATCATATGAAACCATGATTCACGTCCATTCAATTGGACATCTATTGATATAAATAGGTGTGACTACTTTTCATGCTACTGTGTTAAGATTCTACTTTAAATCCTATTTATTTTGTTTGTGATGCAATAAACTCTTGCCTTGACTTTATCACAAAGTCAAGTTTACGCCCAGTAAGTCACAACAATGCAAAGGCATATATTCCAAACCATAAAAAAGGACAAAAAAATTCAACACAATTCACATGCTATCAAATTTCTCACCAAGTCCATAAGTTGTTTTCCCTTCACTGTGAGCAGCTCTGAGCTGAGACACCAGATCTGCACTGTCATAGCCAGCATTATCAGCTATAATGGTTGGGATCTAAAAGAATAAATATGCATGACAACAGATCAGAGGATGTTTTAAATTGTCAAGCAAATAAAAAGCAAAAACAAAATAACCCTACTGCAACAACTCTATACAAACTTAAGGTTGCTTATTTACTCTTCAGTTACAAAAACATCTGTGAAAGAGAAAGGCAGTCACAAAAAAACATATACAAGCAGAAATTCACCAGTTGAGGTTGTCAACAAATGTTTTTCATTAATTTATAGATATACAAAGTTACACTATATGACCATTTGAAACAAAATATTTATCTGCAATTAAAATGGTTTGCAGTGATTTCCTGTGATCTGTGTAAAATAATTCTCTACACTGAGAATATACATGCAAATTTGCAGGCCAAAAGGAGGTGTTTAGACTGGTTGAAAATATAGCTTAGAAAAGGTCTAAAACTGCAACCTTTACTCTGAAATGGATACTAAGCAGCTCTTTAAAAAAAAACCTATTAATTTATATTAAAGGTACATATTTCAGTAAGAAAGAAATTGGAAAAAATAGACCAAAATATTTATTATGAGAATGCTATTCCCTCAGGATTGAGACCTTTGTAAGCAGTACTAGAGGGAATGCTAGCTACAATATTTTAGTTGGTTTTTCCTTCAATTTAACACATGAACACAAGAGTACATTTTCTCATTAATCATTTCAAAATGGTTTTGTGGCACTTGTTCCATTTTAAGAATGTAAACTTGCTGATGAGCATTTATCAACAAAAGAGTCTTCTACTCAACACATGTCAGTCTAAGTGATGCTAGAGCAAACTGTGTATGGTCATTAAAGAGATAGTATTCTCTAAATTAAACATTACTTTCTGAAAAAGATGTTTTCCCTAGTTTAAAATGTTGCTACTGGAAGTCAGGCTTTTCCAACTCTGTGTTCCAATATAAGCGAGGTTAGCAGTTAATGTGTATTGTATTCACTTTTCCGTGGTGGTGTCTCATTTTTCACAAGCTGAAACAAATATTTTCTAAGATTTTATGTAGGGAAGTTCAGACAGTGCTAGAGAATTTTTTCTATTAAAACATTACTGTAATCTCCCTGAATCAGCCACCTAAATCTGCTGGAACCAATGTGTGCTGCCTGTTCTATTGCTCTCTTCTGCCTTTAGCCTTAGGGTATATCTACACAGCTAAAGAAAAACTCATAGCTGGCCCATGCCAGCCAATTCCAGCTCGTGGGGCTTGGGCTGCAGGGCTGTTTCATTGCTGTGTAGACTTCCAGGCTCAAGTCCCAGAGCCTGGGCTCCAAACCGAGCATGGGAGGGGGACAGGAGGAGGAATGCACCAGGGTGGGGGGACAGTGCATGTGCTGGCCAAACAGACATTGCTACCAAAGTTCTCCAATCGGCAGCGCAGGGACGCAAGTGCACCTACAGTGGAGCACCCATAGGGACACTATTTGAAGAAGAACATTAACTTACCATTCTCAAGGCCTTCGCAAAAGACTCCATTGCAACAGATTCTTTGCCTGGTGTTCTGTTGGCAACCTCTGTGACAGCATTAGCCATCAGCATCTCTGAGCAACCTGTATATTAAAAGAATGTAAGTACCTTACAACCTGCCTTGACTGACAACAAGAACTCATACATTGTGTTGAAAAGAAAATGTAAAAGATAACTTGAATATTCACCTCCACCATAGACAGTTCTAGTATCTTTCACAGTTTGGGCAAGGACACACAGAGCATCATGCAAAGACCTTTCGGCTTCATCTATAATCTGCTGTGTTGCTCCACGCAGCACTATGGTGCAAGCTTCACCTAAGGTCAAAAACAGCAAAAACAAAGAGCTAAGAACATAGCCAAGAGAACATCAACAAAATTTTGACAGAATAGCTTTGACAGAATGAAAAACAGAGTCTCAAAAGCATTTATGATAGTTTTACTGACATCACCATGGACAAGTTTAAATTATTAGAAAAAAATGCAGCAGTGGGCATGTCAAAGTACAAATGTCAGAGGGGTAGCCGTGTTAGTCTGAATCTGTAAAAAGCAACCGAGGGTCCTGTGGCACCTTTAAGACTAACAGAAGTATTGGAGCATAAGCTTTCGTGGGTGAATGCCCACTTCATCAGATGCAAGACTTGTGTTGTAACTTGCGTCTGATGAAGTGGGCATTCACCCACGAAAGCTTATGCTCCAATACTTCTGTTAGTCTTAAAGGTGCCACAGGACCCTCTGTTGCAAAGTACAAATGAAAATTTCTAATGAACTCCATTAACCATGCCATTTTCATCCATGTCCTACTACAGAATATGCAGTATTTCTTCACAAAATAAATAGTTAACTTAGAAGCATCAGATAGCAAAGAAATAATTTGATAAACTACATATAGATCAGAAGTATTGGCACTTTCTGGTTAATGAAAGTTACTGAAATCTATTCTAGAAGATTCCTGCTAACAGGTTGCCACTTGCCTCACCACTGTTTTATTTACCAAAAGGAGGGTGGGGACACAGTCTTAGGTCCCAATCTTGCGAACACTTATGAATGTACATAACACAATTCAGTAAAATTAAACCAATGTACATATCTTTGCAGGACCAGGGCCTTAGTGTTGGCCAAGCTTTTAAAGACGAAATGTTACTTGTCACATGGTGCATCTAAAGTATCTATTCTAATGACAACCACTTAATGAACAGTTTAAATATAATGGTTAGTGATAAATAGGGCCCTACCAAATTCACATGCCATTTTGGTCAACTTCAGTCATAGAATTTTTAAAATTGTAAATTTCATGATTTCAAGTATTTAAATCTGAAATTTCCCTGTGTTGTAACTGTAGGAATACTGACCCAAAAGGGGGGGGGGGGGGTTTGCAAGGTTATTGTAGGGGGACTGTGGTATTGTCACCTTTACTTCTACGTTGCTGCTGGAAGCAGCGCTCCCTTCAGAGCTGGGCAGCCGGAGAGCAGCAGCTGCTGGCTGGGAACCCAGCTCTGAAGACAATGCCACTGCCAGCAGCAGCGCAGAAGGAAGGATTGCATGGTATGGTATTGCCACCCTTACTTCTGCACTGCTGCCTTCAGAGCTGGGTCCTTGGCCAGCAACTGCTACTTGCTGGCCACCCAGCTCTGAAGGCAACATCACAGAAGTAAGGGTGGCATAGTATGGTATTGCCACCCTTACTTCTGCACTGCTGCTGGCAGGGCTCTGCCTTCAGAGCTGGATGCCTGGCCAGCAGCCAGCACTTTCTAACCACCCACCTCTGAAGGCAGCGCAGAAGTAAGGGTGGTAATACCACGACTCCCCTACAATAACCTTGACACACACACACACACACACACACACTGCAACCCCCTTTTGAGTCAGGACCTCCAGTTTGAGAAACGTTGGGCTCCTCTGTGAAATCTGTATATTATAGGGTAAAAGCACACCAGAGACCAGATTTCATGGTCCGTGACGCATTTTTCATAGCTGTGAAATTGGATGGGTCCTAGTGATAAATGAATGAAATTATAATGGTTGGTTAATGGTAAAACACTTACCCATAGCTACACCAGAGAAGTGAATGAGCTTATCTTCTCCAATCATAACCTCTTCAATAAGCTTGCAACTTCCTAGTTTTACCAGCTCTGGGTGATCAAAGGTTGAGGCAATTTCACCACCTATGAATGTAAGTTCATGTTAAACTACTTGTTTGGTTACAGTCTATTTACGGGGAGACTTTGGCAAACCAGTAAAGAGCCTGAAACCACTATGGCTTATTGTTAAAGGCAGCCTAGTCAGCAAACTGTAAATTGGCCATTCAGCAGTCTCAGCTTGACCAAGGCAGGAGGGGAGGAGGTTTGGGGTGCCACAGAAAGGGCAGCTTGACCCCGCATCCTTCCTGATAAGAATTGTGTTGAAATTGCTGATACATGCATTTTAAAAGAGCAGGATGTGCCCCAGGAATGTCTATTGGGGTCTCAAGGCTGCAAACTCTGGGAAAACCCACACCTGGTTAATCAATAATCAGAAGGAACCTCTTGCTTGACCATTGAAACTGCTTACTTTACAAGTTTTCTTTAAGGGACATGTCATTCTATTACTAATGTATAAATAAGGGGGAAAAAGCTTGAGATAGTTGAACTCGTTTGGGGACTCTTTTTGGACTCTCCCTCTGGATACATCTTGCGGTCCCCACCGGCAGACTGAAGATTTGGCCACCAGAATCCTGCTGCTGTTTCACTTGAGAGCCACACTCAGATTTGGTAATTATCCAGGGTTGGGGGTGTTTTACTAATCTGTTGTGGATGTGTGTAAGTGCTTGAGACTAAGTAAAGTGTAGCTTTAAGTGAAAGCACTCTTGTGTTGTCCTGTTTGTGCCAGCCATCTATTGGTCGGACGGCCGTGTCTCCCCGATTTATATTCTGACACCACCTTGCACAAAGTAAAAGTTTCAACCCAAAGCTCTTGGTTGAAAGAACCCCGGGTAACATCTAGGTCAGGGGTCGGCAACCTTTCAGAAGTGGTGTGCCGAGTCTTCATTTATTCACTCTAATTTAAGGTTTCATGTGCCGGTAATACATTTTAACGTTTTTAGAAGGTCTCTTTCTATAAGTCTATATTATATAACTAAACGATTGTATGTAAAGTAAACAAGGTTTTCAAAATGTTTAAGAAGCGTCATTTAAAATTAAATTAAAATGCTGATCTTACGCCACCAGCCTGCTCAGCTCGCTGCCAGCCTGGGGTTCTGTTCACCTAGGCCAGCAGCGGGATGATAAGGGCCTGCGGCAGGGACCCCAGACCTTGGGGGGGGGGGGTTCAGAGATCAGGGCAGAGGGCTGGGGGTGTGGGGGTGCAGGGCAGAAGGCTGGGGTATGGGGGGTGCAGGGCAGAGGGATGGGGCTGTGGGGGTGCAGGGCAGAAGGCTGGGGTGCTCGGCTCATGTGGGTGCTCCCAGCCCCCTGCCCTGAGCTGCTCATGGCAGGGGGCTGGAAGGGATATGCCCTGTTCTACCCCCTTTCCCCGGGTTCCCTCCCTACCTCTCTCTGCGTCCTCTACGGAGCTGTGTGCATGCTGCCGCTCTTCCCCTTCCCCCTCGCTAGGGCCATCAGCTGATTGGCGCAGGGAAGGAGAGGAGGAGGGGCCGGAAAGCACCATGCTGGGGGAAGAAGCGGGGGAGGGGGGAAGCTTGGTTGCTGCAGAACCAAGCTTCTGCCTCCTGCCCCCGCAGGGGAGAGCGGTGGGCGGGAGGGAGAGCTGAGTGGGGCTGGGGGCCGGGACCGCGGCAGGGAGCTGCGTGCCACTCAAAATCGGCTCGCATGCCGTGTTTGGCACACGTGCCGTAGGTTGCCGACCCCTGATCTAGGTCAAGTCTTGGAAGATCTGAAGCTTCCTTTAGCTACTAATAGTAACACTACACCAATGTTTCCTAAAATTGGTGGCAGGACTGTACATCTCAGTTGATTCCCAGAGTCTCCACTTTCATGTTTTTTTAAAAAAAACATGGACTTATTTTATAGTCATAAAGTCAGTCTTTAAAGGGTGTGTGTTTTCACTAAGGGGAAAAAAAAAAAGGTGTGTGTGGGGGGGTCTAACTGGAGTTATCTAACATGACGTAAAATCCTAGGGAAGACAAGGCAGTTTGTAGTTTTTACATACAAGTTAGGTGGGTCAAGTTAAAGATTAGGCTCCCCATAATCTTTAACTTGACCTGCTAACTCACGCGAATGCTACAAACTGTCTCGTCTTCACCAGGATTTCACCTTGTTAGATAACTAGTCAGCTAGCTTGAGCTGAGAATACCCCTTTTCCCTTTAGTAACAACAATGCCAAACTGTTAAACTGAAACCAATGCAAAGAAGTTTGAGTTTACAGAGAACCTGAAACAATACCTCCAAGGCTTGGACTGTTCCATCCTTTTCAATGGGTGCTAACTCAGATGTCAGTGATGACAATTAATGTTGATACTTTAAGTATTTCACTGCTCAAACCATGTAAGAAAGGTGACAAAGTTTCCACCACTTCCCAAAGAATGTGGAGGGCACAGGAGTCGGGAAGATGTATACATTAAAACATGAAGGCCTTTATCACTACATGGTAGGATGCAACTGGTTTCATTTTCCTGAAGCAGAGGCTCAGCTTTGAAGAATTTGGGAAATTCAACACTATATATTGTGAAACTCCAGACTCCTGGCACCAAAATATTAACAGAGTCTAGAAGTATATGTTTGTTTCACCTCTGAAAAGCACTGTGAGATCTGATAAAGACACGACTGTATTACTTTAAATTTTGAATTAAATCCAATTATTTGATTGATCTGCTACATGAAAAACATATCCAGTACCCAACTATTTATTTCACTCTAATGCTTGACTAACATGAGTGTAGCTCTTTTTAGACTATCGTACCACTGTTTTATAGAATGCTAAGCGAGTGATATAGAGCTACAGTATGATCACTACATACAAACCTATATGATCTTTAAACAATTCAATCTTAATCATACTTCTCTTGGGATATTTAATTTATTTTACATACTATTGTAACTAGACTACTTATACTTCCCAAAAACCAAACAATGCTATACCTAGCAAGGCCTATCTGCAGCAGACCTATCCCACATTTCTTTCAGACATTCGATATTGGTTACTTAGGGTACCAAAAACATAATTCTGAAGATTTTTTTTTAAAGTTATTTACAGATAACCTTTAAAATAAAGTCTGATCCCTATCAAATCTGAAAAGCCTAAAAAAGTACATTTATCAGCATGCTATGATAATGCAGGGCTCATGAGCTAGTGCCAAATGACAACAGAAAGTTTAAATTTAAAGCAGAGTAAATTGAAGATAGTTCAGCTCAGTTTCCATCTCTTCTCTGCTGACAATAGTACTCACTGGGACGTAGATAGCTGGCCATTAGCAAAACAATTTATTTTAGAGGCCAAAAGCCATCAAGAACATAAGAATGGCCATACTGGGTCAGAACAGTGCTCAATCTACCTCAGTATCCCCTCTTCTGACAGTGGCCAAGTGCCAGATGCTTCAGAGGGAATAAACAGAACAGGGCAATTATTGAGTGATCCATCATGCCATTGTCCAGTCCCAGCTTCTGGCAGACAGAGGTTTAGGGACACCAAGAGCACGAGGTTTCATCCCTGATAAAATAGTAATTACTTTTGGGTAGATTTTACCTTGAGAGAAAGATCTTCAGGGGTTTTTTTGTATTTAACTCCCCCACACCCCACCCTCCCAAGTAAAATATGTTCATATAACTCCACCGCTTTTTACATTAACTGCTTTTCTTAAAATGAAAAGTTAAAGGCAAGTTGTATCAACTATGGAATCACACATTAACATTTAGCAGAAAATGAATTACTGATATGTCAACACTCAGGACATACTTCTAGGATGCAACACTCTTCTCTATACCTGTAACAAGAGCCAGACGTTCTACTCCTGCAAAGTCTGCATGTTCAATAGCCATAACACCAGCAGCACCAAACAGCTGTTCGGGATAGTTATAAATCAGTTGCCTACAATTGAAGCACACACACATATTCATGCTATCAAAAGACTGCATCTTTCATCAAAATTACATGATAGCCACAGAAATAAACCTGCTTCTCAACATGAACAGAAATGGATTTTGAAAGGAATTATTATTTATACTTTAGATTGCAAAAGCACTCAGGGTGCGAGGCACTTCCCAAACATGGAGAAAATGTCCCTGCACAAAGCATGAAGAGTCAGATAAATTCTAGGGGCATAACTGGAAACTAAGACACTGTAAAGTAACTTGTTTTTCTAACTGTGGTTCTTTAAAATGGGTTATCAAGATATATTCCACTTCTGGTGCACGTACACCCAAAGGCTCAAATTCAGATTATCTTGGCTGTGTCTGTTGGGACTGCGCCTGCACTGTAGTTGTCCTCATGATCCCCCACCCAAGGGAATAAAGGGAAGAGTGGTCCCAAATATCCTGAGTTCCTTCCCCAATACAGAATCCAATTCGCATAAGGTTCTGTAGTACAGGAAAGGAGAGCAGGTTGTATGTATTCCACTTCTGGTGACTCAAGAGCAGTAACCTGGAGCATAGGTGGGTGATGTAAGTATCTGAACACCTACCACAGAACAGGTCTGCCAAAGCACGCATCAGTTCTTGATACTTCTACAAGGGAGTAATGTTGTATAAATGTGCACCAAGCACATGCAGCTGCCCTACAGGTCTCAGGTTGGTACACAGTAGCTGCCTGGGACTGGCATGGGCTCCAATCTTTACTGGTAGATCTTGTCTGGCTGTTTCATAGCATGGCCTAGTGCAACTGTGAATCCAGTTAGATAACCTCTGGGCAAATACTGCCTTACCCTTCATCCTATCTGCAAATGTACACATAGTCTGGGGAATTCTTGAAAAGTTTAGTTGTGTCTAGACAGAACGACAGTGCCCTAAGTACATCTAGCGAGTGTAGCTTGACTTGCCCTTGGTTAGGGTGGGGTTTTGGAAAAAAGACAGGCAGATGGATCACTTTATTTAGATGGAAGCGTGAGTCTACTTTCCGCAAGAATTTCAGGTAAGGCCTAAGGGTCACGCTGTCCTTATGGAATGTAGTGTACACAGATTAGCTATAAGTGCCTGAATTTCTCCTTTAGTCACATATTGCCACCAAGAAGGCTGTGTTCATAAACAAATGGTAAAGTGAGCAGGTCAACAGAGTCTCAAAAGGTAGAGCCATTATACCAATCCCACCTCCACTATATTGAGGAGGAGATGACTCCCTGACTGAGGGGAAACATATCCACATAAGGCCTTAAGGAATCTAGCTATCATCAGGTGGGAGAACAACACATGATCCTGCATGGGAGAGATGGTTGGCTGATAATGCTGCCAAGTGAACTCTTACTGAGCTGATAGCCCTGAGTTCTTCAGCAATAAAAAGGTGGCCCAAAATAGCAATATCTGAGTCTAAGGGAGAGAATTGGCATTGTTGGGCCCAAATAGAGAATCTTTTCCACTTGGCTGAATGAGTAAACCTAGCAGTCTTTCCTATTCATGAATTGGTATATTCTGGACCTCAGCAGAATAGCTCCTCTTAAGTCATGATTAGGTAGTCAGTATCCACTGTCAGGGATAACAAAGCTGGGTCCAGATGGAGAACCTGTCCCTGGTTCTGGGAGATTATGTCTTGAAGAAGAGGTAAGTATCAGAGGATGAGTGGATAGATTCTGCAAGTCTGATAATGAAAACTTCATTGGCCAAGCTGGAGTCAGCATGATTACTACAGCTGAGCACTGTCTGAACTCGCTTAAGACCCTTGGTATTAATGGGATTGGTGGGTAGGGTGTGTACTTTATTCCTGATGTTAAGGGAATGAGGAAGGCATCTGATAGGGAGCCCAGACTCAGACCTCCCCGACACACTTCTTGTTCTCATTTGAGGTAAGTCTATGGCTAAGTGACCAGTTGTTGATGTCTTGTGTGATGGTGTCTTTAACAGATCATTCATGATCATTTGTGAACTGCCTTCTGAGGCAGTCTGTCAGGACATCCCGCAAGCCTAGTAAATGAAGGGCAACCAGAGTGATTTTGTGGCACACACCAACTGCTGAGTTGGACAGCTTATTGATAAAAGGGAAACGATCGTGCTCCTTCCTGTCTGTTTATACAAGACATTGCTGTCATGTTATCTGTTATATCTAGACCATCAATCCTCTCAATATGGGAAGGAATGCTGTGTGCATGTCCAATGAATTGCTTTCAACCCCAGTACATTTATGTGAAGGCAAGCATCTTCAGAAGTCCAGAGGCCTTGGATTTGGAGATGATCTTGGTGAGTTCAAGCATGTGTCATTAGTGTACTGGATGGCAACAGTGACAAAAGGTACCCCCTTTTACATTTAGAGGATTCTTTCACCAGTTACAGTAGGACTTCTGGGTGGTCTTGCACTTTAACGTTTATGTGACATTTACTGGGCAGATGCACAGATTTTTGCATAGAGCATAGGTGAAGTCTGGCATGTTTTGTGACATGTATCCAAGGGGCCGTGTGACTTCTGGCTCACTAGGCCCCTATGTTCTTATTCATGTTTAAGGATGAGCCTGCAGCTGGTTGATGAGATCCACTATGGTACTGAATATGTCCTAAAGCAGATAAGCCTTCGGTGTTATCGAAACTAGCAATGCCCCTTTGAAGTCTACCCTCTGTGTTGACAACAGAATCAACTTTTTTATTGATCAAGTCCCAGGGTAGTGAACAGCTGAAGAATCAGGTCAACGGAGTCACTTACATGTGTTGATTTCACTCAAATGATTCCTTACTTTTTCATGTGAGCTGCCATTACCACAGCCAGGCAGTTGAAGACCCTTAGCGCTGTTGATAGTTGGAATGGCAGAACTCTGTATTGATAGTGGGAATTTATCACTTGGAATCTCAGACATTTCCTATGAGTTGAATGGATTGTTATATGAAAAGAGGCATCTTGCAGCTCAAGAGCTGCAAGCCAGTCCTTGAGATCTAAGGAAGGGATTATAGAGGCTATCTGAAGCACCAGAGAAAGTCTAGAATTGGGCACCAGTCCTGTTTTTTCTTCAGACTTAACTGTCTTTCATGAGAGAAGTCCCCGAAAAAGGGATGGGGAAGGAGGGTGGGAGGTAGGGAGACTGAAATTGTATAGAATACCCTACCCCTTAGGGATGGGCAGGATGAGTAAAGATCCTCCAGATGTTGTAAACTGCTCTCAACCAAGATGTCAATTAACTGCCTTGATGTAGCCGCAGGGTGAGTAGCCAATGAAGGGAAGGCAGAGTGTCTTCCTTTGGTACTTCTGCTTAGACTACATTTGTGGTCTAGCCTGATTCCTTCTTGGTGCAGGCATGTAGACTCACAGAGATCTTTGAGTTGCTTGTGAGTCTTTCAGCAAGAGTACAGCCTCATCGGTTTTACTATTCAAAAGATCACAGCCTACAAATGGCAAGTCCTCAGTGATAAGTATATGAGATGAATAAATAAAGAGATCAACCTATAGTCAGTTGTTTATTGTAGGTATCACAAAAGAAGTAGATCTTAAGGAATGTTTAAAAAGAAGGCGGCGGCGGCTCTGCAGACCAGCTCAGAAAAGGTGTTCTATATGTAGCAAATGGCATGGAACACTACACAGAGAGCTGGAGTACCAGTCACAAGAAGTGTCACGGGAGTTAGGTGCCTAAATAGCTTTGAGGATCTGGGCCAAAGACGATTCAGAAGATATGAGGTAGATATAAATAGATTCTTGTACTCAATCACAAGCAGCTTCAACATAATGCAAGGGACAAGGGAGAGCGAATGGAAGGATTTAAAAGGTAGGGGGCATGGCGCAATCAGAATGACAGGTAAGGAAATTACTTAGCAATTGTGTTTTGCATGGAGTGGAACGGGGTGGGCAAGGAGTGATATTGGACTCAGTGAAGACGTTACAATAAATAAGAAGTCTGACAATAAATGGCTGGATGAATCTTATGTGTGTGGGTAGAGAGAGCTGGGTCTTAAAAAAGTTATGAAGCAGCAAGCTTTTAATAATAGAGAACGTGTGGGGGACAGTCACATACCTTATTCCTTCCACAATAAATACATACCTGTTAATAAAGCAGTTTATTCCATGCTTAAGAATACGTTCAACCTTCTCTTTCATTTTTTCTTTTTCTGCTTGTTCTATTTCTGCTACCTTTGCTGTCGAATCCACTCTTACACGAGAGCCAAAGACCTAAATTAAAAACAAAGATGTAAGATTTATTTGAAATTTAACTCAATTTATGAAGACCACTTCTATTATATTAATCACCTACCTTAATTTTATCTGTATCCATACCAGTGTTTGCAATAAGTATCTTTGCATTTTCAATTCTTTTTGGCTGGTTGACGCCAATCTTTTTATCTAGCAGAAAGCCTGTAGTGAAAGAGAAAGTAGTAAAAAACTCAGCAGGCCTGAAATGGGAAAAGGACTATTATTCTAAAGCAGAGGGGGGCAAACTACGGCCCGTGGGCCACGTCCGGCCCACAGGACCCCTCCCTCTGGCCCCCGAGCTCCTGCCAGGGAGTGGAGTCAGGACAGGCTTGCAGAGGAGCCAGTCCAACTCCCTGGCAGCACGGTGAGCGGGGTGCAGGCTAGCCCCTGGCCCCTCCTCTTCTGCTCCCCTCCCTCGCAGTCACAGTTCCCCCAGCGCCTGGGCAGTATGGCTGCAGCTCCGGCCGGGCGGCATGGCTATAGCGCCGCTAGACCTGGTGCTCCAGGGCGGCACAGTCAGGGGGCGGGGAGCAGTGGGAGCCGTCAAGGGGCCTGGGCCCTGCTACCAGTGACAGGGGCAGAGCAACCCAGGGCCCCCATCCACCCTCCAGCATGCTTGGCCCCTGTCCCCAGCATCCAAGCGCAGACAGGGAGCGAGCCCTGCCCGACTGCCAGGGAGAGCAGCCAAACGAGCAGGGGAAACGCACAGGGAAAGGACTGAGCCCCTCTTTCCCCCACCCCACTGGTAACGTGGGGCAGGAAGAGCAGGGAGGGTTGGATGGGGGCCCCAGGGGGGCAGTCAGGGGGTGAACAGGAGGGATTGGATAGGGGACGGGCGTCCCAGGGGGCAGAGAGCAGGGGTGTTTGGAAAGGATGTGCGAGTACCAGGGGGCAGTCAGTGGTGGGGAGAAGGGGGAGTTGGATGGGGGTTCCGGGGGGCTGGATAGGGGGCGGGGGCCAGGCCATGCCTCGCTGTTTGGGGAAGCATAGCCTCCCCCAGCCTTCCCTACCCAGCCCTCCATACAATTTCTGTACCCGATGTGGCCCTAGGGACAAAAAGTTTGCCCACCCCCATTCTAAAGTGTGTCAAAAATTTGTATAGATTCACCTACCAATACCATAGCAATGTTTCCTGAAGCACATACAGACAGATGCATATATCTCACATATAGGATTAATTTCAACTCTCAAATACATGGTCCCTGAATAAAAACATACCTTCATCTAAGTAAGAGTCTATCAGACTTCCACCTAGTTTCTTGATAATATGGATAGCTTCCAAATTACCAGATCCTTTCAGTCTAAGAACAGCTTCCACTGCTAGTTTAGTAAAGTGATTTTTATGATGAGTAAGTAGTTTTGAGGACAGCGTGGTCCCTGCAATGTTCATTAAGTCTTCACGGAACTTTATTTCATCATCACTAAAAACAAACACAATGTAACCAAGTGAATAAAATTAAACGGACAGGACTGAAGAAGCAATTCACCTGACTGACAACCACTACACTCAGATTTACATATATTGTTATATATTTTTCCCTCAACATTTTTGAAGTGATGTGCAGTTGCAAAATAGTTGCACTTTGCAAATAGTTCATTGTATGCCTATCTACATGTGGCACTCTCCTCTTAGGATATGAATTTGAATAAAAGCACCTCTTGAAAAGGAGTTCATGCTCAATGGATAACAAACCACATATGGCCTGTTGCATTACTGCATACATATATTATTGATACTTCACACTCACATAGTGCTTTCACCTATACATTTCTTCAAAAACAGAGTAACGAGAAACTGCAGAACTAGAATTAATTTGCAAAATGGACACCATTAAATTAGGCTTGAATAAAGACTGGGAGTGGATGAGTCATTACACAAACTAAAAACTATTTCCCCATGCTAATTTTCCCCCTACTGTTACTCACACCTTCTTGTCAACTATTTGAAATGGGCCATCCTGATTACCACTACAAAAGTTTTTCTTCTCCTGCTGGTAATAGCCCACCTTAATCGATTAGTCTCATTAGAGTTGGTATGGCAACCCCCATTTTTTCATGTTGTGTGCACGTGCGCACCCCCCCCCCCCCCATGATATAAGCAATATTTTTTTTGAATAGATGTTATCACAATTTTCTTTAGTTAAACTATAAAGGCTTTTCAAAAATAGACAAATTATCTTAAAATACTAAACGATGTAGCTGTTTAACTAGAATATAATTTGCCTTAAAAAATAATTTTCCCCTTCAACAAAATTTGCAATTTGTTCAGATTTTTCAGTGTGTACTGTAAACTTCTAGAGTGGTAGCCGTGTTAGTCTGTATCAGCAAAAAGAACGAGGAGTACTTGTGGCACCTTAGAGACTAACAAATTTATTTGAGCATAAGCGTTCGTGGGCAATATATATACACAATATAGCAATATATATACACAATATATATACACACACACACATATCTTCCTACTATATTTTCCACTGCATGCATCTGATGAAGTGGGCTTTAGCCCACGAAAGCTTATGCCCAAATAAATTTGTTAGTCTCTAAGGTGCCACAAGTACTCCTCATTCTTTTTGCTGATACAGACTAACACAGCTACCACTCTAGAAGTTTACAGTACACACTGAAAAATCTGAACAAATTGCAAATTTTGTTGAAGGGGAAAATTATTTTTTAAGGCAAATTATATTCTAGTTAAACAGCTACATCGTTTAGTATTTTAAGATAATTTGTCTATTTTTGAAAAGCCTTAACTAAAGAAAATTGTGATAACGTCTATTCAAAAAATATTGCTTATATCATATTATATTTTAAGTTTGTCCTACCCATCTGTGACAGTTTACATAGAAATTAATCAGGACAACCAAAGAAGATTACTACTGCAAATGCAAGGTATTTACTAACCCATGATCCACTGCAGATTTCAAAAGGGCCTCTCTTGCTGCTTTTGTAGCTTCTCTCCAACCTGCAATGATGGTTTGAGGATGAATCTTCTTTGCAATCAATACTTCTGCCTCCTATTAACATAAAACATATAATTAATTTACTTCAACGTCAAATTAGAAGCGAGGAAGGCAATTTATTCAATAAGAAAATTTAGAATCTTTTCAACATCAAAAGGAGACTTTTAATCCACCTGACAGCCAAAACGATCAGAATACTCTTAACAGGAATGATTTAGGAAATATATATTTACCCTCTAATACTACAAATACAGATGTGGTCATTCATGCTGCTAGTATTTCCTACCTAAGCAACTAATGTGCTTTATTCAGGGTGGCCCTTGAAGATCATCTGGAAGTCTAGTGCAAGCCATAGCTATATTTTGAACGGGCAAGCAAGTTATTCTAAAAATGTATCGCCTACTCGAAGCTCTGCATTGGCTTCTTGTTCACTTATGGGTGCAACTCAGGGGGCTGGTGAGAAATCTTCAAAGCCCTGGAAGTCAGCTACCCAAGAGATCATCTCTCACCTTAAGCCCTGTCATTTCAATTAAGATCAGCAGGTGCTCTTGATGTCAGTTCCTGGAGCTAAAATCTCTAGGCCCTGTTGCAGAGCTTTGTTAGCAGGAGGTCCTTGCCTCTGAAGCTCCCTCCACGGGTAGCTCATGAGAGTCAAAGCTCAGTAGCCTTCAGAGTACACAGGATGACATTTAACTGGTTAAAACAGGCACTACCAAATCAATGTAGGTCTTGCAAAAACAATCATTTACAAAGCCTCTCAAAAATGTTTCCTTTTTCTTAATTCACTGGGAAAAAAGATTTAAAAGGAGTATTTTCCTGAAGTGTTTGCAATCAAACACTGTACCATTCTGCTAACTGCAAAAGCCAGAAAGTGAAACTGATTATACGATTAAAAAGGCAGTTTCATTGTTTCTTTTTGCATATCAGTTGGGTGAGGAAGACAACATAAATGGGGAAGCAAGTTTATTTTAAAAATCCTTTCAATTGCAATAATTCAAGGTGTTATTAGTAATAGATAAGGAATACGGTTGTTTAAAATACTATAACTATTAACAGAACAGTGTGACCCAAGGATCTCTTAATGCCAACTGGCATAGGGAACAGGGGTACATAAGGGTTTCAGAGATCCTCTGGGTCTGGTGTCTACATACTAGTCAACCAAAGAATAGTATGCAAGATCTCTTATGATAGCCTGTGTCACGCTGGTCATAACTATGAGATATATGTACAGAAAATATATGAGAAAAAGTTAAGTTATCTAGGTCTAAGAGTTAAGGCAGGCTATCAGATGATGATCCACATGCTCCTGTCCGGCAGGAAGGACGAGATGCTTATCTCTGTGTGCCTGGTCACGTGCATTGAGTGTTGTATGGCTCACAATGGATGCCCATTTACAGCCTGAGCAAAATGTTACTCAATAGATTGTGGGGATTGCAGGAAAACACAACAAAGGTTATCCGGTTTAGAAGTAAACAGCATATAATAAACAGCTTTGGGTTTGTTTTTGTGCAGATGGGAGGCCATTTTCATGCAGTTGCACCCACAGTCCCCCCGCACCTCCCACTCATCTCTGGGACTGCTTCTCCCCCCCACCCCTCTCCTCTTGAACTATGCCCCATTCAGCATCATGGCACCATGAGCAAACCGCTAGCCCCTTGCTATTTTTTTTGGTGGGATCTTTTTGTGGTTTGGACGAACCAGACTTGTTTTTGGGTGGTTTTCCTGGTAACCTGTGCAGATGAACCCCCAGTTATCCTTTAATTTGTGAGGACAAGCCACCAGTTGGCTTGATCTTATGAAGCAGGGATCTCAGCCAACTTGGTTGAAGCACTGGAAAAAAGACTTGGGGCAAGCTATCATGTAGGACACAGAGGCCTTGTGAGTTAAGTTTAGGCTCTAGAATGCACATTATGATTGAGTAAAGTGCTATGTATAAAATAAGGTGGTGATCCTGAGTTGAATCTTGTAAGCTGGTGACTACTACTCCTTTGGGAATAGCAAATCAGAGTTCTCCACATGTTAATTGAAATGGGGGTGGGCATTCCAGAGGAATGGTTGGAGGACTTGGGGGTTGGTGAGGGCCTATTGCTCGCCTGTACAGAGAGAGTGAGGCTGGCAGAGGCCTGGAAGGTAGTACTTGCGTTACCAGAGACTGGTGAAGTTAAGGAACTGATACACAGCAGGCACAGACAAGACTTCCTCACATTAAGGGTAGGAGGTAGCAAGGTGTTTCACAACCCTGGATACCCCCAAGAAGCAGCACAGACAGCATCTAAGTTTTGTTCCTGTATTTAACAACTTGATAAGTGATACACTAATGCTTACTCTATTGGCGGCACCCTACTCCGTCTATGGTATCAGAGCACTCGCATACCAGATATAGTAGAAAATGTTTAAAAACAAAAGTTTCATTACCCTAAGTAATTCAGCTGCCAACACAGTTACAGATGTAGTTCCATCACCAACCTCATCATCTTGAACCATCGACATATCTAAAAGAGAATACTACTATGTTAGTTTATTTATTCAAATATTCTGTACTGCTCAGTACTAACTACAAATTTTGTATATTATGGGTACACTAGTTTGGAAATCAAAAACAGGGTTTTTAAAAAACCCAGGGGCAGGATTAATTGCAATAACTGAGCGTCGTATTATCAGCCCGCTACATAGCAAAAAAAACTTGCTCAGAGGATGTTGTTTGTTTGCTAAAGTAAATGCTATTTAATAATTGACCTACAAGGAGATTTCAAATATTGTAATGACAAACATCTAGTCAAACTCACCAACCAAAACTTTGGCAGCTGGGTTGTCAACTCCAATAGATTTTAGGATGGTTGCACCATCATTGGTTACTGTCACTGTGCCATCTCTTCCAGTACTTAGAAGAATCTTGTCCTACAGGATGCAAGATTTAGGATACTGCTTGAACATGTACTTCACAGTGTTAACAGTTGCAAAGACCGTTAAAAATATGGTGTCTGAAAGCCTGCAGATATCTTACCATGCCTTTAGGTCCCAGAGTGCTCTTAACCAGGTCTCCAATGGCAATAGCACCAATGAAGGATGACTGGAATAAAAGTGAACAAGATCAGACAAGGATTCATCATTTATTTTATAAGAGTAAGCAGCTGAAAATTAAAACATAACAGAGTCAGGAATTACAACCACTTGTCCTGATCTACTCCCTCCACCACCATATCCCATCCCTTTCCCTCCCCTGGTCCGGCTCTGAAGTCAGGCAGCTTCTTCTCCTCATAACCTACATGCCAGCAGAGGAGTCACTCAGAGCACAAGAGATGCTGCTCTGTCTGCCCATTCTCAGTTCATGTACCCAGCACCCCAATGACCCACAGAAGCTGGGAGCAGCAACTCCATGGAAACTCCTGCTCAATCGCTACAAACTTAGGCTGGAGCATTCTCAGTACAGATGAAATCTTCAAAGAATTATACTTCAACAAGTCTCTTCATGGTTTCCATGCCCTCCATGACAGTGTGATTTACACAGGGCCTTACTTATAATGAAAACTGTCAGACAACCTTAACTATAGAAGGTATTAGCAATTCTGCTGATATTTAAATAAACTCACCAACCGAGCTGTCTCTGCTTTTTCTTCATCTGCTCCTGCCTTGAAAATATTCACAGGTGCTAGGGAAAGGGATGCCTGAAATAATAGTAATCATAATGTAATTTAGCTTTATCACATCATTTTCAGAACACCTCACAAACATAAGTTGAAATTAAATGATGTTTTATGTTATTGTTGAATTACAATACTTAATATCCCCTATTCCCAGGAATATTTTAATGAATTAATCTTTAACACACTTTTTATCTAAATCTTTTTTTTTTTTAATCTTCACTTTACTGATGCTATATAGAGCCTCTTAATTTAGAAAGACATGTATTACCTCAGGGGCACAAAAGGACTCAAATGCTGTCTCCAACTTTGCTGAGATGAACTACCAGAGCAAATATAAGATTTCCTGCCCTGTTCTGTCCTGCAGAGCACAGGTGACAAGGAGATTTGTCTGGAAACTGACCAGATTTCACTGGCAGAGATTTCTTCTGTGCTGGCAGTGAACTAGCTTTCTGATACCCCTATTCCTGGAGTGAATACAGCTATTCTCCACTAGCCAACAGCCCTGGAGGAGCATTACCAGTTGGCATAGTTTAAAGGAGCCAGCTCTTAATTACACCAGGGCAGAGGTGAGCCCACCAGAAAACTGGGAAACCAGAACGTTTATTTCTCCACTGCTCTGCTGCACCCAGCAGAGAATTGGAGCCACTCATGTCAAAGTTTTGCAGAATTACTGAAAACAAAGATAAAAACTTAGATGACACTTTTAAGTTAACGTTATCACAATTTTACTTCCTTGCTTTTCCCACGTCAATTACACCACAATAGTAATCAGTATTTTTTAGCCCATTAAAATTAGAAATCTAAACTTAATCAAGGCCCCCATGAATTCAACAGCAAACTAGAACTAAGTTGTACAACACCCAGAGCTGCATTCTGAAACAAACTGGGGATTCTTCAGCAGCTTCAAGTCAACTCAGAACCAGAAAAAAAGGAATATAAGTGATATTAGCCTGTTTGGATATTTACAGTATATTCAATTTTACACCACTGCAAACTTTTAACACAGTAGATTGTTCTGATATAGGGTTGAGCCAACTCTGAAAGTTTTCTCAAGGAGTAGGTTTCTTTCCAAGTCCCCGTCATCCGAAGAAGTGAGGTTTTTACCCACGAAAGCTTATACCCAAATAAATCTGTTAGTCTTTAAGATGCCACCAGACTCCTTGTTGTTTTTGTAGATACAGACTAACACAGCTACCCCCTGATACTTAAGTCCCCGTCAGTTACTAGTAGCCTTATGTGCAGAAACACAAAGACTTCGCTCCCCTGAACATATTTTACCTTGTTTGAGGTGGATGATCTTGTTACCCAGGTAAATCCTAACCTCGAGTCTGCCAAGGGCCGCCTGCCTCAGCCACATCCCCTGGTGCCCCCTGGGAGAGCGGGTCCCAGAGCTGTCACTAGCCCTCTCGCCAGCAGGCACGTTGGACATTGGCCCCAACCCGACAGCCTCAGAGCCCCCGGGTCCCTCCCCCACTCCCGTGGGATGGGGCGGCGGCCCCGCGGCGATGGTCCCCAGAGTGACGCAGGCCGGGCAGCGGCCCCGCATGGCGAGCCAGCCCCAGCGCTACGGGCCTCGGCACCGGGCGCCCCCGGGAGAAGAATCTGTGGCGCTGCCCACAGCGGGAAGCCGCTCTAGAAACTTCTAGGCCAGCGCACCACCGCCGCACAAAGGCGGGGGAGGGCCCGGAGCCGCGGGCGGCAACGGCAGAAAGCCACAGCTCCTCGCGGCCCATGTGGGGCTGGCGCAGGCACAAGCCCGCCCCGCCCCGCCGCTCGTTCCCCGGGGCCCGCAGGGCCAGGGCCAGGCACGCAGCCTTACCATGGTGACGGTGAATCTGCTACCAGCGTCCTGCCGACCGCCTCGCGCCCGCTCAGAGTCACCGCCGCGCGATCCGTCCCCAGCCCACGAGCTACCCCACAGCAGCCACCGGAAGTTGCGTCGCCTCCCGCTGCACAGCGGCCGCTCCCTGCCAGCAGGAAGCGGAAGGGCTGCCTCGGCCTAGCGCGTCACCCTATTGAATGTTGCATTCTGGGAGTTGTGGTCTTACGCTGGCGAAAGGGACCCCCTGAGGGTGAGGCGGAGGCGGTGTCTTCCCTGTCCGGTGGAGGCTGAGCCAACTTAGCTACTTTGTCACTAGATGTAGTGACTTTTCGATTTCCTTAGTGAGAAAATAAGTGTCAAAGTGACCAGTGACACATCTAGCGACTTAGGCACAAGCAGCTCAATAGTGTTAATACGATCCACTCTGTGCTCTTCTGGATACATTCTGTGGCCCATCATGGCAATGTCCTTTAGGGTGACCAATGTCCCGATTTTATAGGGACAGTCCTGATTTTTGGGTCTTTTTCTTATATAGGCTCCTATTACCCCCCACCCCCTGTCCCGATTTTTCACATTTGCTGACTGGTCACCCTAATGTCATTACATCTCAGTTGAACATGGCCTCCGAAGGAATCACATTCCAGGGCTTCTTGCGCTGAGATCACTATAATCTGCAGGCAAGGAAAAGCAGCCCAGATCAGGCAGGTGGCTTAACTGCAGCTGAGCCTCCCTTTCTTGCAGTCTGGATTTGAGCCAACCGATTAATGAAAGGGAGTGCCCAGAGCCAGAAGAAAGAGGGCATTTGTCTGACCTGAGTGCTGCACTGCAGGGAGCCAAAAAAGAAGATTTTTTAAAAATCTGCTAGCTTGACCCCTTCCCAATTCTCCCCGCTTATAGGGTTTGATTTCTGAAAACAGCTGGACAGCTAAGACCAGGTCAAGCCACGGGAAGGAGTAAAAGAGAGCCAAAATCAAGTTAACTCCATCTTTGATCCTGTAGTAAAGGCTTCATCCCTGGAAGCACAGTGCCCCCTGCTCCATTGGGGAACATGGCAACATCCCATCTCACCTTCCATCCCTGCAGCTCTCCTGCCTCCCCTGCCCTGCCCGCTTCATTAGCCATCTTTCCCTGCAGCACAGGGTTTGCTACCTACTACAGAGCAGCAAGAAAGAACACATTTGGGTAAAAACAGGCCCAGGTTAATGTGCTGCTCTCTCCACAGTGCACCTGGCCTTAGCAAAGTATTTAATTAGCCTCCACCAACAGCGGCAGTGAGTTGTATGGGCCCATGGTGCCTGGGCTCCAGCAAATTCAGGGCCCATTGGGCCTGGCTCCACCAATGTTCGGGGTCAGGTCTCTCCCCTGAGCGTCCGTGGCTGCCCTGCTTCTCCACGCTGTGCTCCCTCGCCGGCTGCTGCAGGCTACAAGGGAGTAGCGCTGGGGGCAGGCTGAAGTGGCTGCTGCGCCTGAGGAGGAGAGGAGGCGCAGGGCAGCCCCCCCACTCCCTGGCAGGTGACTCCAAGGCAACTCCAGGGGGGGCCTTATCCTGGCTGGACCTCCTGATCAGCAGCCTGGCGGGCCTTGGGTGTCAGGCCAGGGGGGAAGGCCCTCCCCCAGAGCTTGCCTCTGCTGGCAGGGAGAGGGTAGGGGGGGAGGAGAGTCCTCTCTAGCCCCCAACCCCGGGGCAGCCTGCCTGCTGCACCCCAAACTCCTCATCCCTGGCCCAGCCCCACACCCTGCACCCTCTCCCGCACCCCAATGCTCTGTCCCAGGCCAGAGCCCACACCCAACACCCAAACTTCGTCCCAGAGCCTGCACCCCCAAATCCCTGCCTCAGCCCAGAGCCTGCACCCAGCACCCCAACTCTTCCAGAGCCCACACCCCTCCCATACCCAAACTTCTTCCTGGAGCCTTAGGCAGGTGGTGGGGGGCGGAATTTGGACCTATTCTGGGCACCACCAAAAATTATACAAACCTGCCACCCCTGTCCATTGCCTTCTTTTCCTCACCTGCAGATTATAGTGATCTCAACCCAAGAAGCCCTGGAATGAGATTCCTTCTGAGGACATGCTCAATTAAGACATAATGACATTGACTTGGTGTACAACAGAATGTAGCAAGAAGAGCATGGAATGGATTTTATGAACACGATTGAGCTGCTTGTGAATGATTTTGTGACTATACTCACCTGGGCCTTCATATAAAAGTAAAAATTCCATTAAATTCTCTGGAAATTTTGTTTAGTGACATTTTTGACTCCTTTTGAGTGCTTAAACTGCTATATCTAGCAACTTTTCAGGATTTCTCTGGTGACTTCCTGCTACATGTAGTTGGCAACAGGGCATGGAGCCGTGCTGACGCCAGACCCTACAGAACGCCGCCGGGGGGAGGACGGGAACAGCCCACTGCCACGCTAAGAGCTGGTGGCTGTCCCGTAATGCAATAGCATTGTGCCCACCCTAGTGGGGACTACCTCCAACCCAGCAGACCCCACACGGCAGCAACCACCCCCTTTCTCCCTGTCTCACTCAGGCCTGGCCCATGCAGCAGGCCCCAGCCCCTTTCCCAAAAGCTTGTTGGAGGAGGGGCAGTGGTACGACAATGAGGATGGGGCATTTGGCCTTGTCTACGCTTGCAGCGGCATGTAAGGGCTCTGGCGACAGCTAGCCACTGCATCCACGCTGCCGGGTGTAGCTAGACCTGGCAGTGAAAGGCTCTGGCACGGGGAGGCAGCGGGGGTTTCCAGAGCCTGTCCCTCTACAGGGACAGGCTCTGGGAGGGGAAGGCAATAAGACGGGCACCGTACTAAAAACAGCATAGAGAGGGGAGGCATGCAGTGTACACATGTACATAGGCTAAGGCTTCTGTGTCTTTACTCACCTAAGCAGTGGCTCACTGTCTCCACACTGCTATTTATACCCATGCAAAGAGCATATGTACTCTACATGCCACTGGAACTATAGCATTAGTCTTTGGCTCTTGCAACTTCATGCTGCAATAGCAAATGCAACACACTGCTTCCCCACTATTCACTACTGTTAAGAATTGTTTATATAGGCACTTTACCAGCACAGAGGTGGAACAGTAAGAGTTTATTTAGGCTAATGGAAGACCTCATCTTGCATCAGAAGGCTTTAGCCACTGTATTAGCATGGAGAGCTTAGGTTCCTATACACAAATCAGTGGGGGGGGGGGCTAGAGGGGAGCTTTCTTTTTATGTTGTAGATGTTGGACTTCTCAACCGCTAGATTATAAAACAAGAAAAGGAAAATAACGAGGAGTCCGGTGGCACCTTAAAGACTAACATTTATTTGGGCATAAGCTTTCGTGGGTAAAAACCCACTTCTTCAGCTGCATGACTCTATGCATGACTCTGAAGAAGTAGGTTTTTTACCCACGAAAGCTTATGCGCAAATAAATCTGTTAGTCTTTAAGGTGCCACCGGACTCCTCGTTGTTTTTGTGGATACAGACTAACATGGATACCCCTCTGAGAAAGGGGAAATGGGTGAATTTGTTTCAGCATCCAGGCTTGCCTTTCCTATGATAGGCCTATCCAGCACACGAGGCAGGGTCAGAGTTGTAATTCCAGAAACTCCACATTTGACACCGCTTCAAAACCTGAAAATTAGAATATTCAAATGTGCAGTAATAAGCATGTCAGAATATTTTATTTTCCTCTCCTCCTACCTTCAATTATTGGTAACTTCCAAATCTTCAATTAGTAGTTGGCTTAAATATTCTATTACAAGGCAAAAGGCTTGTAATAGAAGGCAACTCTCCTGCTTTCATCAAAGCTCACCAAACCAGCACAATGGCTACCATCAGGGTACAAAAATCCTTAGGCCAGGTCTACACTACAAACTTACATCTATTTACCTATGTTGGCCCGGGGTATGAAAAATCCTCAGTCCTGAGCAATGCCATTGTACTGACCCTAACCTCCAGTGTACACAGCGCTGTCTCATCAGCAGAGTTCTCCCATCAACATAGCTACCGCCTCTTGTGGAGGTAGATTAACTATGCCAGTGAGAGAAGATCTCCCATGGCATCTGAAGAAGTGAGGTTTTTTACCCACGAAAGCTTATGGCCAAATAAATCTGTTAGTCTTCAAGGTGCCACCGGACTTCTTGTTTTTGTGGATACAGACTAACACGGCTACCCCCTGATACATGGGTGTAGTAGCATCTTCATTAAAGTACTATAGTGCACGTTTTAAATGTCTTACCCATAGTGTCTTACAAAGAGAGCTGAAAAGCAGCCATCTGCCCCTATATTTTCCAGACTGCCAACTAGGTGTCCAAGCCTTGGCCTGATGCCATTTTTGGCACACAAGAAACCACACTATCACTAACCCTGTATTATTCATGTACCTCTTTGTGAATACTCAACTGCTTAAAACTTCATCCTCATGTTTACTACCTTTAAAGCCTGTATTAGGTATAGCTAGTCGCCGTATGAGGTAGAAAGGAAAATGTGTTTAAGCAGCTACTGCTGCCTTTCTTTCTTTAATCACCCACGCTCATCATTCCTCTTCCCCCTCTCCCACAGTTTGAATTCAATATTTATGAAACTTTCATAGGCTCTAAGAACTGTTTTATAGGCTCTGTGGAGATGTAGTCTGGGAAAATATAAGGTTTCGAGAAATCTCTTGTTAATTAAAACAGTTTTAGTTATTTTTAAATTGATAACTTTAAACACTTTTTAAAATAGCTGAAGCATCATTTTGGCCAGTTTAATGAAAACATCTGTGCATTGTGCAGCAGCCATCAAAAGAGAAGTTGGGGTGTTTAAAGAACAGGATAGAAATAGCGAAAGAACAAGTTAAAGAATATTTAAATAAGTTAAGATGTATTCAAGTTGGCAGGACCTGATTAAAATCACCCTAGAGTGTTTAAGGAACTGGCCAAAGGCATCAATGAACCATTAGCCACTATCTTTGAGAACTCAGAGGAAGGGTAAGGTGCCAGAGGACAGGAGAAGGACAAACATACCTATCTTTATAGAAGGGGGGGGGGGGGGGGAGAAGTATAGACTAATCAGACTAGCATCAATAGCTGGAAGGATACTGAACTAAACAAAATCAATTTGTTCAAACTTAGATGATAAGGTGATAAGTAACAGCCAACATGGATTTATTGAGAACAAATGCCAAACCCATCTAATTTTCTTCTTTAACAAGGTACCAATCTAGTGAATAGAGAAAAGCAGTAGATGTGATATTATCTTGACATTAGTAAGGCTTTTGACAGTCTTACATTCTTCACAAAAGCAAACTAACATCAGAGAATTGGAGATAAGGTCCCATGGGAAGAAAATCTAAGGGATAAAGGAGTTCAGGGGAGCCAGCAGTTTCTTAAGGGGACAATATGAAAGGCACAACTGCAACCTGTCCCATCATGAAGAACACAGAGGAAGAACAGTAAGGCCAACGTGGCTCTATCAGGAGCTATAATGACCTGAACATCACGAAAGAATCCTACAAAAAGTGGAAACATGGACCAATTGCTAAGGAGGAGTTAAAAAAAATAGCACAAGCATGTAGGGACAAAAGAGAAAGGCTAAGGCACAAAATAAGTTACACCTAGCAAGTGACATAAAGGGCAAGAAGAGGTTCTTTAAATATAATAGGAGCAAGAGAAAGACTAAGGAAAGTGTAGGTTCTCTACTTAGCGGGGAAAGAAAGCTAATAAATGACATCAAGAAGGCTGACATGTTTAATGCCTATTTTGCTTCAGTTTTCACTAAAAAGGTTAATGGTGACCAGATAACACAATTAATATTAACAACAAGGGGGGAGGTATGTAAGACAAAATAGGGAAAGAACAGTTAAATATTTAGATCACTTAGATGTACTCAAGTCAACAGGGCCTAATGAACTTCATCCTAGTGTACTTAAGGAACTGGATGAAGAAATCTCAGAACTGTTACCAATTATTTTTGAGAACTCAGGGAGGATGGGTGAGATCCCAGAGAATTGGAGAAGGGCAAACATAGTACCTATATTTAAAAAGGCAAAGAAAAAGGACTCAGGGAATTATAGATTAGTCAGTCTTATTTTGATACCTGGAAAGATATTGGAACAACTTATTAATCAATTTGTAAACACTTAGAGAATAGGGCTATAAGGAATACCAACATAGATTTATCAACAACAAAAACATACCAAACCAACCTAATTTCCATCACTGACAGGGTTATTGGCCTAGTGGACAGGGGTGAAGTGGTAGATAAAAGCCTTACTAAAAATCAAGATGATGACATGACACAGTCCCATGTGACATTCTCATAAGCAAACTAGGGAATTGTGGTCTAGATGAAATTACTAAAAAGTGGATGCAAAACTGGTTGAAAAACTGTACTCAAAGAATAGTTATCAATGGGTTGCTGTCACATTGGGAGGAGCGTATCTCACAGAGATCTGTCTTGGTCCGGTACTATTCAATATTTTTAATGAATTGGATGATGGAGTGGAGAGTATGCTTATAAAATCTGTGGATGACACCAAGCAAGGAGAGGTTGCAAATACTTTCCTTCAAAGTATCAGAATTCAAAATAACCGTGCAATTCAATAAAGACAAATACAAAGTACCTGCAGAACAAAAAAATCAAATGCACAAATAAAAATGTGAATAACTGGCTAGGCAGTAGTACTGCAGAAAAAGGATCCCAAAATTATAATAGTATTGTGGAAAAGGTAAATGCAATTCTGAGATGTAGTAACAGGAGTGTCATATGTAGTAAGGTGACCAGATGTCCCGATTTTATAGGGACAGTCCCGATTTTGGGGTCTTTTTCTTATATAGGCTATTATCTCCCACCCCATCCTGATTTTTCACACTTGATGTCTGGTCACCCTATATGTAGGACAGAGGATATAATTGTTTCGCCATACTCAGCACTGGCAAGGCCTCATCTGGAGTACTGAGTCCAGTTTGGGGTTCCATCTTTTAAAAAATGTGAAAAAATTGGAGACAGTCCAGAGCAGAACAAAAAAAAAAAAATGCTAAGAGGTTTAGAAAACATGACTTATGAGAAAAGATTAAAGCAGGGGTCGGCAACCTTTCAGAAGTGGTGTGCCGAGTCATCATTTATTCACTCTAATTTTAAGGTTTCGCGTGCCAGTAATACATTTTAACGTTTTTAGAAGGTCTCTTTCTATAAGTCTATAATATATAACTAAACTATTGTTGTATGTAAAGTAAATAAGGTTTTAAAAATGTTTAAGAAGCTTCATTTAAAATTAAATTAAAATGCAGAGCTCCCTGGACCGGTGGCCAGGACCTGGGCAGTGTGAGTACCACTGAAAATCAGCTTGCGTGCCGCCTTCAGCACACGTGCCATAGGTTGCCTACCCCTGGATTAAAGGAACGAGGCACGTTTGCTCTAGAGAGAAGGTGACTGAGGGGAGACAACAGTCTTCAAATATGTAAAAGGTTAGTATAAAGAGGATGGTGATCAATTGTTCTCCATGTCTACTGAGGGTAGAACAAAAAGTAATTGACTTAGTTTGCAGCAATGGAGATTTAAGTTAGATATTAGGAAAAACTTTCTAACGATAAGGAAGTTAAGTACTGGAACAAATTATCTAGGGAGATTGTGGAATCCTCATCCTTGGAGGTTTTTAAGAACAGGTTAGAGAAACATCTGTCAGGGCTGGTCTAGGTATACTCAATTGTGCCTCAGAATAGGGGGTGGGGGTGGACTAGATGATCTCTTGAGGTCCTTCCAGCCCTATATTTCTATGATTCTATGAAGTCAGTGGAACATAAGGAAGGGCTTAGAGTTAAGCACAGGCTAAGTGCTTAGCTGCGTATGGATGGACGGTTGAGTCAGAGCATAAATGACTATCATTGGGGCTTCATCAATACAGTCTTGGACCCTATGCTTACTGCTGAACCAGTAGTTCAGTTTTGTATGCTAAACTATTGCAGATTAAAATTTATAGTCCTTGCCACTGTGATTTTACAAGGCTGTTTTAATACCTTTACTGGTGCTGTTAATTCAGTTATGACATATTAACTTCTTGTGATGAAGGGGATGACTCTTGACCTAATTTTGCTATCTGCCTTGAAGAAGACTGATTTCATTTTCTATAGAACTGATTATTTACTTCAAGAAATATGGGGTATGTATCAATTTAAATGGCACCACACTGAAAAAGCAACAACTTTCTATATATTACAAAGATGTAAGGCCTGAACACTACTCAAAAAAATTCACAGAGATACTTCCAGGGCCACCACAGAAAATTTCCAAACTTAAAACATTATATATCCTAGTAATACATCCTAGTAATACATCAGAAATAGAATAGAGGCATCTTTGTGATCAATGAGATTCAGAAAATAAAGTGAATACACAATGCCAGCTAATAAGGCTATGGATATGCCAGGGACAATGATGAAAAAGGACAAATATCTTTTCCATTGGGTTGAAGGTACAACACACACAATATTGAATAATGAAAACCAGAACCCAGTCTCAGAGAAGAAATTCACATGCTCCCTACAATGTAAAATCATTTTTATTGCCATGCTACAATTTTTTTAAAAATGAAGTTGGCACTGATGAGGGAGGAGGACAATGTTGTCAACATTACATAATACATTTTTTAAAAATGAACATTTGGTAAGCTATCAGTAATGAAAATGCAAACCAAAATTAAATTAAAATTCTAATATGCTGATTTGAAACAGCATAAAAATACTGTACTATGCAGAAAGTGTCAATTTTCTCATAAAAAGAAACATGGAATGTCTGTAAAAGATTAACCAAACAGGGCAAAGTTCATGGAAATTGTATAAACAATTTGGCAATGGTACTCCCACTATTTAGACTTTTTATAAGAAATAAAAATCTAGAAAGCTACCTTTATACAAAGTTGTTATATTTATGCCTTTAAGTAGGAAAAAAACATTTTATAATGCAAATTAGAACATAAAATAATCTTACAATATCATACAATGTAATGACAATAAAGGAACATAAAAACATGATTTTGGCCTTTATAGAAATATATATTTCTGCATTTAATAAATGCATTTGTGGCACAATGGTGACTGCTGTACTATTACTACCAGTCAGCTTTCATGCTAGAGCTGTATTCAGTTGTACTGTAACTGCAAATTTTGCAGTTTAGTTAAGATGCAGACAATGGTTCAGAAGTAATAGTCCTAGGTGATGCAACTACAGAATGAAGTGTTACATGCAAAAAAAGGCAATGTTTACAGTTGGGACACACTGTATTGTGGGATACCATACAACACTAATTTTCCTTTTCAAACCAGAAGCATATCCTATACATTCAGTAATTAAGTACCAATATCTTACAAGTGAGAATGTATGTGTTAAAGATTTGGCAACTTCAGGGAAAGTACAAAGTTAGTACCAATATGTAGTATATTTTGTGTGTGTGTGTGTGTATGCATACACACACACACACAATCCAATGCCAAAATTTGCATTAATTTGGAGTCAAGGCTGCTGATGTCCATTCCTAGAATTAAAAATACAAGCAATCCTGAGCTGTTTCTTTCACACTCTTTAGAATCATTTCCTCTTTCATACATAACAGCTCAATCAATGTACACATATGTATGACTAAAATAAAAATTTATATAGTAATTTTAACTCTGGCCACCACAAATAGGAATTTTTTTTAGTATAGGTAATTAAATATATTTATATTTTTACAGTATTTTTAGGCCATTCCTGAATAGCTTGATCAGCCAGATCTTCTGGTATAGTGCAGCCATTTTACACTCATTGCCAGCTGAATCTGATCAGGTAGCACCTGGTCCAGACACTGAAATCAACAGAAATCTCTCTTTAGGCTTCAACGGGCCCAGAGACAGTGTATCCAGCTCAAGATCCCCCCAGTACAAAAGTAATCCACAGAGAGGCTCCTACCTCACACCCCCACCTCTGCTGCCAGCACAGAGAATGTGATTAGAGGAATGGGAGCATGGCTGATATACCCCTATGCTCTATCATTCACCTGCTGTGATTTTGGGCTGGTTTGCAGCTGATGGGGAGAATGTTCGTGGGAAACAGCCAGGCACACTGTGGTCCCCAGAATCAGGGAGTGGAAAGGTGAGCTTCATGGCACCTTAGTACTCATGCTTCTCAAATAAAGGTGAAGTTCTGGCCCTGCATCTTCATCATCATCTCTTATTTTTATCACTGTAATTCTCAGACACCAGTCAGCACTGGGGTCCCATTGTGCTAGGCTTTTTACAAAACACAAAGGAAGACTTAGTCCCTGCCCCAAGGAGCATACAACCTAATTCTTAATTATATTTTTACATCATCTCATTTGTATATATACATATTTGCTACATTAAATAGAAATACACCAAGGTAATGGATATATCAGAAAACTTTGTCACAATGTGTGTATTATCACACTAGATAATTATTAAAACTGCAAGAAAAATTTTAAATGCCCTTTGTAAATATATAAAAAAATATAAAAATGTCCAATACTTGTTTCATGACTTAAAGATATCTCAGACATATTTCCACCTATATACCTACATATTTCCACACAAAATACTGCGTTAAATTGGACTAAACAACATTAGGAAATATCCTAATAATACATCTGACAAATGTCTGAAGTCATACTTAAAGTACAATTATAAGAAACATTAACATATACATGGTCAGAGTTAAGTCTGCTATGTAAATTTTAATTTCCTATTAATCTTATGTGTGCGTTGCCTAGAAGAGGAAATAATTTCTAAAGATTGTGAAAGAACCTTCACTCAAGATTTCCTATCTTTTTAATGAGTACTATTTAGGAATGGACATCAGCAACCTTAGCTCCACGTTAACGCAGTTTTTTGTGCTGGAATTTCCCCATGGCTTTTTGTTTGTTGTTTTTTTTGAGAATGTAAATGAAGAATTCAACATGAACACATCTTACATGAGCTTGATTAAATATTTTTATGAAGTAAATACTGTCAAATTTGAATGCCTGAATTGCTATTCATGGAAAAAAACTACATTTAAATGCCAAAATCAATTTCTATCAACCAACAAGCAGGCTCAAACTTGTCTTAGCCTCTTCTAGTGACAGTTGAGAGAAAAATAAATTTTCCTCTAAGAAACCAATTAGATCCACTACCAGTTTCTACAGTACGTTTCCGCAAATTCATCTTTATTTGCAGCCATAAATAACACAGTACAGTGCAGATAGGGAGTTCTACTACGGATTCCACCTTATATGAAGCAGGCAGTTCTGTTACAGAGCTCCACATCAGGGATGCAACATCACACACTACGTAGTAACAATTCAATGAAAACTTGTTCACTCTTAATTCAGGCTCTCGATTAATTGCAGTTAACTCACGCGATTAACAAAAAAATTAATCACGATTAATTGAAGTTTTAATAGCACTGTTAAACAACTGAAATTTATTAAATATTTTTGGATGTTTTTCTACATTTTCAAATATATTGATTCCAATTACAACACAGAATACAAAGTGTACAGTGCTCACTTTAAATTATTTTTGTTACAAATATTTGCACTGTAAAAATTATAAACAAAAGAAATAGTATTTTTCAATTCACCTCATACAAGTACCATAATAAAATCTCTTTATAGTGAAAGTGCAACTTACAAATGTAGATTTTTTTTGTTACATAGCTGTACTCAAAAACAAAACAATGTAAAACTTCAGAGCGTACAAATCCACTCAGTCCTACTTCTTGTTCAGCTTAGACAAACAAGTTTGTTTACATTTACAGGAGATAATGCTGCCCCCTTCTTATTTACAATGTCACCTGAAAGTGAGAACAGGCATTTGCATGGCACTTTTGTAGCCAGCGTTGCAAGGTATTTATGTGCCAGATATGCTAAACATTCGTTTGCCCTTTCATGCTTTGGCCACCATTCCACAGGACATGCTTCCATGCTGATGACTCTTGTTAAAAAAATAATGCGTTAATTAAATTTGTGTCTGAACTCCTTGGGGGAGAATAGTATGTCCCCTGCTCTGTTTTACCTGCATTCCGCCATATATTTCACGTTATAGCAGTCTCGGATGATGACCCAGCACACGTTAGTTTTAAGAATGCTTGCATTGCTGATTTGACAAAACGCAAAGAAGGTACCAATATGAGATTTCTAAAGGTAGCTACAGCACTTGACCCAAGGTTTAAGAATCTGAAGGTGATGAGGTGTGCAGCATGCTTTCAGAAGTCTTAAAAGAGCAACACTCCAATGTGGAAACTACAGAACCTGAACCACCAAAAAAGAAAATCAACCTTCTGCTGGTGGCCTCTGACTCAGATGATGAAAATGACATGCATCAGTCTGCACTGCTTTGGATCTTTATCGAGCAGAACTCGTCATCAGCATGGACGCATGTCCTCTGGAATGGTCATTGAAGCATGAAAGGACATATGAATCCTTAGCGCATCTGGCACATAAATATCTTACGACGACGCCTACAACAGTGCCATGCGAACGTCTGTTCTCACTTTCAGGTGACATTGTGAACAAGAAGCGGGCAGCATTATCTCCTGCAAACGTAAACAAACTTGTTTGCTTGAGTGACTGGCTGAACAAGAGGTAGGACTGAGTGGACTTGTAGGCTCTGAAGTTTTACATTGTTTTATTTTTGAATGCAGTTATTTTTATACATAATTCTACATTTGTAAGTTCAACTTTCATGATAAAGAGATTGTATTACATACTTTTATGAGGTGAATTGAAAAATACTATTTCTTTTGTTTTTACAGCACAAATATTTGTAATAAAAAATAAATATAAAGTGAGCACTGTACTCTGTGGTATAATTGAAATAATATATTTGAAAATGTAGAAAATATCCAAAAATATTTAAATAAATTATATTCTAGTATCCTTTAATTGCGATTAATTTTTTTAATTGCGCAATTGCGATTATTTTTTTTAAATCGCTTGACAGCCCTACTCTTAATTGAAGTGAAAGACGGCAAAGGCAATCTGTCCTCTACTGATACTGCCTCATCCTGGACAAAATGGATCTACCCCAGATACCAACATGAATATTCTGGGCTGGATTTTCAGTGGGTGTAGGTTGGCATAACCAATTGTTGATTTACACAAGGAGATCTGTCTCTGTCTCTCTCACACTTAGATAACACTTTCAGGTTGTCATGACCATGAAAGTACTATTTAATTTACCTGAAGTTAAATGAATTGAGTGTAGATGCCTCCATTTCTTTCAGTGCCTGACTTGGCTCTGAGTGAATATGAAAGCCTGACTAGGTGAAGGGTGATGGATTATCAAACACTAGGGAGGGTGAGACTAGCCCTTGAACAGGAGGAAATGAGGCTCCAAGGAACAATATGGGGTAGCTGCTCATGCGGCTGTTGCAGGGAGCTGGGCCACAGAGTGGCCCTGCTTTGATATCTTGACCTGGGCCCTGTATATCATAGCTGTGGCCCAGACTAACTGCATTCTATGTTGCAATAAAATGCTTTCTGTGTCAGAGATTTGAACACACTGACAGTCAAATATCTCAGCATTTAAGTAGTAAGTGCAAAATGTAAAGAAAAATAGTTGGGGGCCTGATACTGCACTACTGAAGATAATAGTTTTGTTATTGATTTAAATGAGAGCAAGATTAGGGCCTTACTGTGTAACTTGTTATATTCAACACCTGCCATATACTGAATACATCATCAGTACATGAGTACATTTTATTTAGACACTTCACTGAGGAGAAACCAAAAGAACGTTATAAAGCCAATCAAAATTTTCAGAATTGGTTATTTTAAAATGTATTTGATAGAATCACTGGAAAAAAACTTTCATAAAATATAATTCTGGACCTCTTAAATATGCAGTATCAATTTCGGAAGGAAATACTTATTTTTCTTTGTGTAACCAATGGATTAAATTCCCACTTTAACTGCATTTTCAATGCAACATTAACAATGGAGTCTTGGACAGTGCTTCCTAATATTATTTTATATACTGCAAATAAGAATTGGTTAGAGCAGTTACTTGAAAAGTAGTGTAATATATGAACACACCGCACCTTTTACTAGTCATGGCATCGGGTGGAGCGATTTCTAGCTTAAAGGCTTTACACATTGGAGGATTAGTAGTGTGGAATATGTCATGTGCCTGAAAGGCAGGGGCCAGCTGCACACTGTGGATAAATAACAGAATTAAAAGAAATTTTGCCACTTTTTGTGGGCATTGGTTAGGTAATCTTCACATATTAGGCCAGTTATTTTCTAATAAACTGTTACGTATTTGTTGCATCTTGCTCTGTACACCTGTGGGTCCAAAATAAATATGCTTAAAAATACAGTTGAGAAATTTCAGCTAAAAACTGAACCCCAGATCTGCAGATAGTGAATCTAACACCACAACTTTAAAGAGACTAAGATACAACCAAGTCTCTAAGGGTAAAGTGCAACTACTTCATGGGAAAATTAAATAAAAACAATGCCATAGATGAATTGAGTAGTTTCTATCTCTTTCCTGCTTAATCAAGGGAGGGGGAGATAGCTCAGTGGTTTGAGCATTGGCCTGCTAAACCCAGGTCAATGGAGTCTACATCCAAGACTCCATTGAGCAGTTCAATCCTTGAGGGGGCCACTTAGGGATCTTGAGGGGGCAAAATCAGTACTTGGTCCTGCTAGTGAAGGCAGGGGGCTGGACTCAATGACCTTTCAGGGTCCCTTCCAGTTCTATGAGATAGAACTAACTCCATATATTTAGTACCTGCTTAGGGAAATGGAAAATATGTGGGGGAAGGGATCAGCCTGAACCTAACCACCATCATTACCATTAATGCTAAAATGCACTCTGTATGCTAGAGATACACTTCCCTTTAGGTGCAGCATGATGTATTTTTGCATTTGTCATATTAAAAGTATTACCAACACCAAGCATTCAAAAATCATGAATCAGAAGAAAAAAAAAATCACGAGAGTGGATTTGGCTTCTTTTTAGATGCCTTCTGGTTTTTGATCCTTTAGGGATCACATTTTCAAGATTTTCTCTCCAAGGACAAGAAATTTAGCTTTATTTGGGCAGGGAGGGAAGGGAAGAGAAAAAAAGGAAAAAAGTGAGATTTTGTAGTATTCACATGACTCCAGGATCTACGGCTTTAAGAAAAACACTAAATATTACAACACTCATAA
The DNA here is from genome assembly GCF_028017835.1 of Emys orbicularis. Classification (NCBI taxonomy): domain Eukaryota; kingdom Metazoa; phylum Chordata; order Testudines; family Emydidae; genus Emys; species Emys orbicularis. The sequence goes on along the minus strand of NC_088683.1, from coordinate 69,309,695 downwards.
AATTGCAAGAGTTGGCAACAACGTTATTCTGAATGGTCCATGGTAGGTGTTGGATAGGAAGAATGATCTAGTGCAGGGGTCAGCAACGTTGGCACACGGCTCGCCAGGGTAAGCACCCTGGCGGGCCGGGCAAGCACCCTGGCGGGCCGGGCCAGTTTTATTTACCTGCTGACGCGGCAGGTTCGGCCGATCGCGGCCCCCACTGGCCGCGGTTCGCCGTCCCCGGGCCAATGGGGGCGGCGAGAAGCGGCGCGGGCGAGCGATGTGCTGGCTGCGGCTTCTCACCACCCCCATTGGCCCGGGACGGCGAACCGCGGCCAGTGGGGGCCGCGATCGGCCGAACCTGCCGCGTCAGCAGGTAAATAAAACTGGTCCGGCCTGCCAGGGTGCTTACCCTGGCGAACCGCGTGCCGAACGTTGCCGACCCCTGATCTAGTGGCTCTGGACTAAAACTCAGGAGAGCTGGGTTGAATTCCTGGCTCAACTACAGACTTTCTGTGTGACCTTCAGCAAGTCGTGTATAGTTTACTTGGGCCTCAGTTCCCCCATCCATAAATTGGGGACAGTACTTCCTTACTCTACAGGAGTGTCTGAGGATAAAATACATTAATAATTGAGACACTCCGATATTATGGTGATGAGGGCCATATAAGTCTCTAGATAAGTTAGCTGGTGAGTTAAGTGTTCTAGCCTTTTAACTGCTTGAAATGTGCACTGAAATCTTGTCTTAGTTTACAAATTAGCGAGAGTTTGTTGGTCTGATTCTAGTTCCTAGCCCACCTTCACACATCCACCACACAGTTTGCAACAACTGGTAATAACACTTCAAGACGGACCCAGGATTAGTATATGCATGATGTGTTGCAAATCACGACAAAGGTGCAATGTCAGGGGGAAGCAAGGGACACTTATAGCACCATGCATCTGCACTACCTCTGGTTCTAGTGAATGCTACTAGTCCCTCACCTTTTCGAGCACCTAAATCACAAAAAAAAAAAATGTATACAAGTGCACAGACTAATAGTGAAATGATTATGGAAAAGTTTTCAGTGAAGTTTTCTTACAATTGTCCCAACTAAGACTCCTGTTCCCTTACTATTGTGAAGTGTAGTGATTGTGCGCCTGGATGCATTTCGGTATTATAAAGTTTGTAAAGAACACTGGAAATCCTTCAGGATAAAAAGGCCTGACCTATACAAATGAGCCTGCCATTCTCTCACTGGTGCGAACAGGAAAAATGTATTTCAGCTATCACTCTTCCTACTATTTATCTGGCTGAAGACAAAAGGAAAATTTAATAGGAAAACAGGAACACCCTCCACACAATTCAAAGGACTGGAAATAGTGTTACGTTTTAAATGAAAGCTCAATTTAAATATTACATGAGGACCCTAAGCATTTTTGAGACACCCCCCAAACACTTACACCCCCCCCCGGTTTCTTGCATGTGATTTTTCTCACCCACAGCTCAAGGATTATTATACATCACACCAGTTCACATAACGGTCAGTTCCTTTGAAATCACAGGCTCAAGCTTAATCTGTTTTCTTTCCGGTCCTGCACTGCACCTGCTGTACTGATATCAATTCTATTAATATTCAGTATAGAACAAGGGGCTGTCAAGGGCATACCTGGCATGTTCAGCAGATGCATTCTGCCTGGACGTACCGTAACATCGATCAGCAGTTAAGCCATTAGAGCAACTGAGTTAACTAGCTGAAAAGGGAAAATATGTATGCCCATAGATATTACCTTCAAAAAATTCTCTACATATTGTAAGTAACTAATTCTCTCTAAATCCAAGTACATCATCTACAGATCCACAGTTAGTTCAGTGTGACAAATCTTAAATTCTACCAAATGCAATATCTTGCCTCCCATGGTGACTTATATTTGATGCTTCAGAGGAAGACAAAAATGCATAATATACCTTTCCACTTGTGCAATGCTGTATGCTGCTGGACACTAACACTTTTGGGATGTTTCTGTCAGACATAAAAAGTAAATCAATAAAACACTGGACAAAGGCAACCCTATTAAGTAAAAAAGTTCCCACTGGATCTTCAAGAGATTTTTCTTTGACAATGTGCAGACTGAATAGGAGCAACACATAAAAATCCTAAACAATAATTAAAGTTATGCACAAAAACTTGACTGTTCTTAACCTACAGACATTACAGAATAGGTCAAAGAAGACATTGCACACATGAAGATGGAAAGGTAAGCAGAACTGTGAAATTAAAGAACACCTTAAAATCACAGCTACAACCAACCTGTGTATTCCTTCAGAAAACTCAGATTAAAATTCTGTAAAACTGTTCAGGTACTATCACTTGGAAATCTTTTCTACGGGAAATGACTTATGGCTTATTTCAGACCCAACTCCAGCTCTGACCAAGTGAACTTGATGTAACCCCTCAATGTTACAGAAATTAAAAAAACCTTCAAGAATCTGAAGCTTGTCCCGATGACTTCAAAAAATGAACTGACACATATACGAGGAAGCGTGGTGTTTATATCCCTTCACATGAGCCAAAATATATCATGTAAGTCAAACTGATTGAATAATGAATTACTCACACCTCTCATATTGGAGGAGGCCACATGAATGAAGAGAGTGAAGGTACAAATATCAACCTTGCAAGATTACGGCTATCAGCTAGTAATGCACATCAAGAGGCTTTATAAAATGTTATAAATGCCATTAATGACTATAGGCACATGGCCAGAATATTGGTAACTTCAGAACTGGCAGTCACTCCAACTCTAACCAAGTAAAGAGGCACTGTGAAAAGTGGCAATGCTTCTACACAGCAATTACTATTACTGTAGAATAAAATGGTGTCATTTAATGAGTACCTGCTCTACTTTATTTCCCTTTTGTTAGACAAGCACATGAAGTATTCAGAAAAAAGTCTATTACTCTATAAAAGGCGTTAGTGTTAAGAAATGCAAATGAAGTATTTGCATCTTCAATTTTATAAACTTCACAAAAGGTGCAAATGATTTAACGCTTCCCGGGCTCACATAGGCAGGTCAGTACTGTTATGTCTAGTTTTTCTAGACGTACCATCATCTCGTGGCAGTGCTTTCTGCAAACTTGACATAGCAGCAGTTCTTTCAATGTCTATCACAGCATACAGCTCTGTGCGCCTGGTTGGAGTTTGTGGAAGTGGAGTGGTAGGAGTTTTTGGAGTCTGAGGGTTGTCGGAGTCACTGCCACCTTCCAAGTCAACCTGTATATAATTGAGCTGCCTGTGTTCTAAACTTGGACGTCTAATATCAAAGTTAAAGACTGTTGGTGTACAGTCCCGACGTCGTGTAAATTCTACTTTATGAGCACTTGCTGGCACAGTTACATTCTCTGTATTTACGTAATTATGCATTGGATCTAGGTTATTGTGGTAGCCATTCAGAGATGGGGTCTTTGGTCCTAAATTGTCATCTTCATCTCTACTTAGCTTGCGGGCTTCCCAAACAGGAGGCAAAGATGGCAAGTTTTCATAGTTTAACAATGCAGTTCTCCTTTGAGCAGAGTTGTTAATATTCTGGGTATCTGAGGTACTTGTTGATGTCAGACGACCTCTCCTGACTCCTGAGGCACTAGGGATTGATAACCTATTTAGATTTTCATACACTAGTTTATTACCAGAAGATGTTTCTTTACGTTCATCACTGTCGTACCCAGTGTCCCATTCAGAGTTGTTTGTACTGCTGCCACTAACTTGGTCTCTCCCAAGTTGCTCCAGTTGCTCTCTTTCCATTAATTGTCTTTGAACAGGTGTTGGTCCTAAAACAAATTTGACTCCTTCAGGCTCCAGAAGAACCTGAGCATCTCGGTCATCAGTGCAATTCTGATCTTCTGTTGTCTTGCTTGTTTCAACATTAGAAAGCCTTAATTCCAGCGGTACATGCACACTTGATCTATTTTTTTTTTCCTCTTGTACACCAGTAGTGTTGACATAGGTGTGCACCTGTAGAGGACAAATTCAAACATTAGTTGCACTTTTTCTTAATCTCCTTAGTCCTTCCCTTCCCTCCCCTCAAAGACTTGCAGTCTTTTTGCCTGACTGTCTGAAGAGTGAAGGAAACTGTTTTCGGGGGACAGAGTTTTGTGGTAAAAGTCCAGCCTACTGGGTTGTGTTGAGCGTGGAGCTTTGCCAGAGGTTTGCTACTCATCTCATTTTTGAGATGTTGTTTTAAATAATGTCAAAGGTGCCCAGACTAGCCAATGAGAATCTTTTTCTACTATTAAATTTAATAAATAAGCTCAATTCTATCCTATGTCTGAGCTCTGCTGAGGTTACAGCTCCCTGATCCAGTGCCAAGCTAGCCCCAACATTGGTCAGAACAGCTTTGGGGCTGCTCTGACTAAAGCCACTGGTATACTTGGAGGGTCAGGGTAGCAGATCTCCACCTTACACGCACACGCGCGGCAGGGGAATGTGGTGCAGGAGTTGCCTTTGCTAAGTTTACATGAGCAGAGTTCCCCTCTGCAAGGGAAATTTCTCTGCTGGCCACTTAAAGCCTGAATCCAACCTGTTGTGTGAACTGAATGGTGGAAAAGTGTTGGATCATACCAGAGACTCTGTCCCATAGTAAAGTGACAGCTCTTCCACCAAAGAGCATATAGTCAATTAATTGTCAAATTATAAAACTGTTTCAGGAATAAAGATGGAAGAGATCAGACTGGTATGTTAAATTGTATATTAAAAGTGTTGACCAGGGTGTTGGTAGCAGATGCACTTTGGGTGAGTTAAAAGCGCACCACTAGCTTCACACTTTATCCCTTCAGTGCTCCCATCCCCTTGCTTTAAAGAGAATGGATAGATGGAATTCTCTCATCCCCTAATACCACTCCTGGATCTGGAAACTTGGAGGGCAAAGGTACTGCTTGAGAACAACTCCCTTCTATGCTCCACACTGTACCAGATCTCTGCCAGGATTTGCCTGCTGAGTGTGTGTAGGGCACACTAGTAGATGGTGACAACTATTACTTTTCTGGGTTGCCTCACACATCAACAGTCACGTGTGTCTTAATTTTTCAAGTTATTTGCTTCTACCAAAGAGCATTGCTGAGAATCAAATACAAAGATGTAATTTCTCCCACACCACTTACCCAGTGACATACTCAAAAAGCCACAGTGAGGCACTCAGCTTCTCTCCCACTCCAGTTGCTTCCAACCCCTGTTCTCCCTCCCTCACCTAATTCATTCTTCTTCGAACACTCCAGCCATTTGTTCTCTCCTCTTCCTTCCCTGCAGGTGCTCACTTGACTCATCGCCATCTATCTTCTGCTCTGACTTTTGGCTCTGCCTCTTTTTCTCCGCCCAGTCTCTCATCATCATCATCCTCAGTGACTTTTCCATGCTGACTCCCCATATGACTCTTACCCACATATCTTCTTGTCCTTATTACACCAAAATATGTTTTCCTGGTATTTTGGCTCATTTTCCTTTCAGCACCTGCTTCTTATCACCTTAAGATTGTCATGGGGCAGGAACTGTCATAAATGTGTGCACAGTACTGATCACAAAGGTACTTAAGTTCATGATTGGGAACAATACAAATAAATGCATAATAATGTGTATTTTAAATCAAGTAGCTAAGAAAACAAGAAGTTATTTCGCCAGATACACACCATATACATCATCATCAAGGCTACGGTTTTGTCACGGGGGTTGCGGAAGTCACAGAATTCATGACTTCCAAAGACCCCCGTGACTTCAGCCCTGGCGGCAGGGAGCTGTGAGGTACCCCCACCACCTGAGGCGGTGGGCCCCCAAGCTCTCAGACGCCATGGGCAGCGGGGGTACCCTGCAGCTCCCAGCTGCAGCCATGGCAGGGCAGGACCACCCCCGCAGCTTCCTGCGGCTGGGGGGGAGGGATTCTCGCAGCTTCCCTACACCGCTGGTGGCAGGGGGACCCTGGAGCTCTGAGCCCCCATGAGTTCTGGGACCCCAGAACTCCCAGCCACCCTGCAGCTGCCCCGGTCCCTTCCCATTTTATCATGGATATTTTTAGTAAGAGTCAGGGACAGGTCATGGGCTTCCATGAATTTTTCTTTATTGCCAGTGACCTGTCCCTGACTTTTACTAAAAATACCCATGACAAAATCTTAGCTTTAATCATCATCCTAAAATGGTACCACATGCAAACATTCTATAGCAATACAACATACTATGCAGATACGCACAGCCAAGATCAGAAAAAAAACCATGTTTTTCCATCATGGAAACAGAGCTAGGAAAATAAGTGCAAATACAAATCTACAGGATCAGTACAAGAACAGTAGAATTAATACTGAACCCAAAATATGTGAAAATAAAGACTATGCTTACTTGTTCCTCTGCTACAAGCAATGGATGCGTTGACTCTTCACCTACTGAAGGAAGCCGTGCACTTCCTACAGAGGGATGCCTGCTGGAAGGATGTGATGAAGCATCTCCAAAGGAGGGATATCTGGGATATCCATTAGGTAAACTTTGTGCACTGAACCCAGGAGCTAATTCAATTTAAGAAAAGATGCATTAAAAAAATATTCAAAGTGACCCCTTATGTATCATTCAGCTGCTTTCTTTTGTCTTTGGAAAGTGCACTGTACATTGCGCGCAATATCAAAATAAATATATTTAACAAATCCCAAATGCTCACAGGGCCAGATATGTGCCTAAAAATATATATATATATATATCTCTAGATCGGAGCTCCTCAATATTTAACTGACAAACCACGTGCCAAAAATTTTAATCCCCTCTGGAAAATATGAAAAGCAACTACCACTGAGTAACAAAGTGGAACTGGCATCAACATTCATTTTCTTAAGTTCAGCCTTCTTAAGCTATATTGTTTGCATGCATAAACAAGAAAACAGTACGGGAATGTATATTAGATATAAATACTATTGAAAAATTAATTTGTTTTTCGTAATTGCATTGCATTATTTGTCAGTATACTTAGGATACAGAATGACAGCAATGATTGAATAAAATAAACGAGTTTGCAACAAAGGTCAAGCTAAATATACAATGGGAAAATAAGTTAGTTTCATTGGTTACAAGTACTTCATCAGAAAAATTGCTAAGCCAATGGATTTTCTGGACAATTTCAGTTTTTCTTCACACACTGCCAAATTTTAATGCCAAATTTTAATGCAATTTTCCAGTTAACTATATAAGATTGTCACAAGAGATATTCCTGTAATGTCACTAGTCACAAGAGTGTCTACTTTTGAGAACTTCATTCCACCACTTTTCAAATTCACAGTTTTACAGCTCTAGTTTATCATCTGAAGTGAATGTATAGGCAACACTGAAACAAGAAGTTTACATTTTTAGATCTAGATGGAGAATGAACCATAACCCTCTGACAGAACTTAGTTCTTATCAAACTTCTTTTCAATATTGCCAATAGTCACATGAAGTGGTCTCCTTAAGGAAAAGAAAATTACTTGCCTGTAATTCTACTTTCTTAAAGCATCATCAGCACAGGATCCTCACTGTTAGATCTCAAGCCTCCAGCCTGAGATTGGCCAGAACTCCCAAAAACAGAGTTTTGGAGGGATTCACACACCCCCTCCCCACAACAGCAGAAGAAACATTCCAACCCTGCAGCGCGAAAGGTACAACTTAACTGCCAATTCCCCCCCTCCCCCCCTTTCTTTTGTGAAAGGCTGGAACATGACCAATACCAACATATCATTAAGTCTGCAGGGATAAAGGGTGAGTGCATATAAAAAACACCTCCAGCAGACAATGTTATTTTTGTATATAAATACGCACAAATACACAATCACCACAAGGCAGAGCACACCTCTTCATAGGAGAACTCCCAGACTCTGAAAGAAGATGCATAGGTGAGTAAGAATCATGTAAGATGTAGAAAGAATTTTCTCTTCTTTAAAGATACCATCATTATGGGATTCTCACTCTTGGTGAGTAAGTAGCTTAAGGGATGTGATGTTTCAAAATAAAACAAAAGGCACTGCATCAGGCAGTGATTAACATGTACCTCAGGCAAGATGCAAAGCAGCTCTTTTTTTCTTTAGTAAAAGAGAGGATGAGTCACCTCCTACTAACCAAGAAGCATCAATGCAGAGGGATTTGAGGATGAGTGCTCAATAAGCAAGAATTATCCACAAATATACCCAGATAAAGATATCCTGAGAAACAAAACTCATAGGGGTGGGAGAGTTTGGGCTCCCCTATGAAATATGTTCTGTAGACATGAGAGATGGAAGCTGACTGCAAGCTATGATGCAGATATCTAGGACCACAACATCTGTGAGGTAAAGGTCTTCCAAAAAAGCCAGAATTCAAGCCATGCCCTCAGAACTACATCCTGTCAAAAACAAAAGTGTCAGAGGAGAGCTCAATTTGGGATGGAACAAGGTCACAGGAGTTCTGAGCATTCTTCCAAAACTACACTCTGAGCCTGAAAAAGCTCATCTTAGATATTTATAAAGTCAAAAACCACAGTGTCTTGGCTAATATGGGGATATTGGAAAAGGAGAGATAACTCAACTATGCAGTGGCTGGAGTTCTTCAAGGTATGTGTTCCTATGGGTGCTCCACTTGAGGTGCACATAGCCCCATGAGCCTTTGACCGGAGATGTTCAGTAGCAGTGCCTATGTATGTTCTCCAGACATCCTTGTGCCCTGTACTGGGGATACAGAGAGCTGCACAGACAAACCGCCCTCAGTTCCTTCTCTACCACAAAGTTCCATGAAAGGAAGCTCCGAAACAGAAGGAAAGGAGGGCCTGTAGCAGAGCACCCTCAGGGACACATCTCAAACAACTCCAGTTACGCACAAGGTGAGTAACCTCTCCTTCATTGAGTAGTTTCCCTGTAACAAGTTCTCTATTTCAGATGACTCCCAAGTAGTATCCTCACCCAGAGGAGGGAGCTTCAGAGCCAAGTCTAATAGTGAAGACAAAACTGCATTACCAACTCCAGCATCTGATCTATAGGCATGAACCAAAGCATGTAGAGAGGTCCAGGTTGCAGCCTTGCTGATTTCATAACAGGTTTCAGCCTGTACAATGGGCTAGCACAATGGAAAAAGGTTGGATCTGACAGACTCATAACATGAAATAATACCCCTAGAGATCCACCTTGAGAGTCTTTGGGAGGAGACTCTCGGTCCTTTGGATCTGTCTGCAACAGAAACAGTCTGGGAGACTTTCTAAACGGTTTAGTTTCGTCCAGATGGAAGGCTAATGCCCTTCTGACATCCAAGATATGGAAGACATCCCTGGTCTGATGTAATTTGGGGCGGGGGGGGGGGGGGGGGAAGGAAACTGGGAGATAAGTGACCTGGTTAATCTGAAATTCAGAAGATACTTTAGACATAAGTTTAGGGTGTGGCCATAACAAAAAGGACAGTTACCTGTTCCGTAACTGGCGTTCTTTGAGATGTGTTGCTCCTGTCTATTCCACAGTAGGTGTGCGTGCTCGCCACGTGCACCGGTGCTGGAAGTTTTTCCCTTAGCAGTACCCGTAGTGGGGGAGCACTGCTGCGACCCCTGGAGTGGCGCCTCTATATCGCGCTATAAGGGGAGCTGTGCACTCCCCCCACCCTCAATTCCTTCTTACCAGACCACTCCGACAGAGGGGAAGGAGGGCGGGGTGTGGAATAGACAGGAGCAACACATCTCAAAGAACGCCAGTTACGGAACAGGTAACTGTCCTTTCTTCTTCGAGTGATTGCTCCTGTGTATTCCACAGTAGGTGACTCCAAGCTAAATCTGATGGAGGTGGGTAGGAGTTCAAAGGTTATCGGGACGGAGTACCGCCCTACCAAACCCGGCGTCATCCCATGCTTGGGAGACGATCTCATAGTGCGAGGAAAAGGTGTGGACAGAGGACCACGTGGCAGCCCTACACATGTCCTAGATAGGGACGTGGGCTACATAGGCGGCTGACGAGGCCTGCGCTCTCGTAGAATGCACCTTTACAATAGGCGGCGGGGGAACCCCTGCCAAGTCGTAACACGTGCGTATGCACGAGGTGATCCAGCGGGAAAGGCGCTGGGTGGAGACTGGTTGCCCCCTCATACGCTCAGCCGATGCCACAAACAGCTGCGAGGATTTCCTGAACGGCCTGGTACAGTCCAGGTAAAAGGCAAGCGCCCTACGCATGTCTATCGTGTGTAGGCGGCGCTCCTCGTTAGAGGAATGGGGCTTAGGACAGAGTACCTGTAAGAAAATGTCCTGTTCCATATGGAAGGCAGAGACCACCTTGGGGAGAAACGCAGGGTGTGGGCAAAGCTGGACCTTATCCCTATGGAAGGCCGTATACGGGGGTTCCGAGGTTAAGGCCCTAAGCTCTGAGACCTGACGGGCTGAGGTGATAGCCACCAAGAATGCTACTTTCCAGGACAGGTGGGACCAGGAACACGTGGCCAAGGGTTCAAAGGGAGGGCCCATGAGGCGGGATAGCACTAGGTTCAGATCCCATTGCGGGACCAGGGCCCTGGCATACCGAAATGTACAATCTAGTCCCTTTAAAAAGTGGGAGGTCATCTAATGGGAAAACACCGAGTGACCCTGCAAAGGAGGGTGAAAGGCGGAAATGGCCGCTAAATGTACCCTGACAGAGGCTGAAGCTAGACCTTGGGTCCTAAGGGACAGGAGGTAATCTAGAATAAGTTGGAGGGATGCGGATGATGGGGAGGCGCCCTGCTCCCTTGCACACCTAAACCATTTGGCAAGGTAGGTCGGTCATGTAGACAGCTTTCTGCTCTCCAGCAGAATTCGTCTGACATCCTCCGAACACCTTCCCTCCTCCTCGTTTAACCATGGAGCAACCACGCTGTCAAGTGAAGTGCGGCTAGGTTGGGATGGAGAAGGCATCCCCTCTCCTGGGAGAGGAGATCCGGGTGGAGTGGCAGCCTCCACGGGCCGCTAACAGTTGCAGGAGGGTCCCATACCAATGCTGGCGGGCCCAATCCGGGGCTATGGTGATGACCCTCGACCTGTCCGCCTTTACTTTCTGCAGGACCTTGCCTATCAGTGGAAACGTTGGAAAGGTATAGAACAGTTGGTCTGACCACCGTAGGAGGAATGTGTCCGAGATCGCCCCCCTTTCTGGCCCTGCCCTGGAGCAGAACTGGGGGCAGAGACGATTCTGGGCAGTAGCAAAGAGATCTACCTGGGGAGCTCCCCACTCTCGGAAGAGTTGCTGGGCGACCTCCCAGTGGAGTGACCACTCGTATTGGTGGGAGAAAACCCTGCTGAGGTGATTGGCTCGCGTATTGCGTGTGCCGGGTAGGTGAAAAGCCCTCAGAGAGATGTCGTGGGCTATACAAAATTCCCATAGGTCCAGGGCTTCCTGGCACAAGGCCGAGGAGCGCGTGCCCCCTTGCCTGTTGATGTAATACATTGCGGTCGTATTGTCCGTGAGGACTCTGACCATCTTTCCCCGAAGGTGCAGGCTGAACGCTATGCACGCCAGGCGCACCGCCCTGAGTTCCCTGATGTTTATGTGCAGGGACAATTCCGAGGTCGACCATCTGCCCTGGGTTTGGAAGTTCCCCACATGGGCTTTCCACCCCAGGTCCGAGGCATCCGAAACTAGATCTAGTGAGGGAGGGGTATCTCGGAAGGGGATCCCTTGTAACATATTGCCCGGAGGGACCACCATTGCAGGTCGGCCACTACGTTGGGAGGTACCGTGACAACCTTGTCCAGGTCGTCACTGGCCTGGGAATATTGGGAGGCCAGCCAGAGTTGGAGGGGCCTCATTCTGAGCCTGGCATGTTGCACCACGGAGGTGCAGGCTGCCATGTGGCCCAGGAGTTGAAGGCACACCCTTGCCGTCGTCACGGGGAAGGACGTGACCGAGGCTATGAGACTTTTGAGCATCTCGAACCTGTCCCTGGGAATACAGGCTGTGGCCACCACCGAGTCCAGCTGCGCTCCTATGCTGAACCGGCACTAACGTGGACTTGTCCTCGTTTACCACTAGGCCTAGACTCTCGCAAGTGGCCAGCAGGAATTCCATCTGGGCCTGAACCTGGGACCAAGACTTGCCTTTGAGCAGCCAGTCGTCCAGGTAGGGGAAAATTTGCAGCCCGTTCCTCCTGAGGTAGGCTGCCACTACCGCCATGCATTTGGTAAAAACCCTGGGGGCCATAGAGAGGCCAAAGGGAAGGGCCGTAAACTGGTAGTGGTCCCGCGCTACCAGGAAGCGGAGGAAGCACCTGTGACCCTCGAAAATATGGATGTGGAAATAGGCATCCTGGAGGTCCAGAGCTGCGAACCAATCCCCCGGGTCTAGGGATGGAATAATAGAGGCCAGGGAAACCATGCGGAACTTGTAACGAACCATAAACTGATTGAGGCTCTGCAGGTCGAGGATGGGTCTGAGCCCACCTTTTGCCTTTGGAATCAGGAAATACCGGGAGTAGAAACCCCTGCCCTGGAATTCCTGAGGCACCTTCTCCACTGCGCCCAGGGTGAGGAGGCACGACACCTCCTGGTCTAGAAGGAGGGCGTGCTCCGGGTCCCCGGGGATTTCTGGGGGAGGAGGGGGGGCGCGAAGTGAACTGCAACATGTAGCCCCTGGAAATGGTGCTGAGGACCCACTGGTCCGACGTTATACGGGACCATTGCACTCGGAAGGCAGATAAAACGGTTGCAGAACACAAATTTTATTAACTGGGGGGCTCCGCTGGCAACAGGCCCGGTGGCCCCCCCCCGCAAAGAGTCAAAAGTGCCTCTTCCCCTGCTTTTTGCCTTTGGAGGGCCCAGGTCGTGGGGCCGAGCGGGACTGGTGCTGGGACCTACGTCTCTGCTCCCTCGGCCTCTTAGGTGGAGGCTCATATCTGCCCCTACTTGGAGGAGCTGAGATCTGTGGCCTGGGTTTGTCCTTAACTGGTGGGACATATAGGCCCAGAGTTTGAGGGTGGTGCAGGAGTCCTTCATCCCGTGTAGACAGGTGTCTGTCTGATCTGCAAACAGGGCCTTCCTGTCGAAAGGCAAGTTCTGCCTGAGGGACTGGGACTCCACGGACAGCCCTGACAGCGAGAGCCACGACGCCCTGCACATGGCAACAGCGGAGGCCATCGAACGGGCTGCTGTATCCGCCGCGTCCGAAGCTGCTTGGAGGGCCGCTTTCGCCACCGCCGCACCTTCGTCGACCAGAGCTCTGAACTCCTCCTTATCCTTTTCCTGAAGAAGAGGTTCGAACTTTCGCAGGGACCCCCACAAGTTAAAATCATAGCGGCTCAGGAGGGCTTGATGATTAGCCACCCTGAGCTGGAAGCTCGCCGATGAATAAACCTTCCTGCCGAAAGTATCCAGTCTTCTGGCGTCTTTATCTTTGGGGGTGGGAGTGGGTTGGCCATGTCTCTCACGCTGGTTTACCGACTCCACCACCAGAGAGTTGGGTACCAGGTGAGAGTACAAATATTTGTGCCCCTTTGCTGGCACAAAGTACTTTCTCTCTGCTTTTTTTGAAATAGGCGCCAAGGACGCCGGGGTTTGCCAAAGCAATGTGGAGATATTGGCCTCCCCTTGGTGGAGAGGTAGGGCCACACAGCCCGGTGCCGAGGAGGACAAGACGTTGAACAACGTGTCCGACGGCTCCTCCATCTCTTCAGCCTGGAGCTGGAGATTGGAAGCGACCCACCTAAGGAGCTCCTGGTGAGCCTTAAAATCTTCCTGTAAGGCGGGTGGTGGCACCACAATGGATTTCTCCGGTGCCGGTGAAGGGACCGGATCTGCTCCCAGGGCATCAGGCGGTACCGGTGGTTCAACCCCCGAATCTGAGCCCGGGTGCGGTGCCGCTGCCTCGGTGCCAGCTGACTTCTCCCGGTGTCGAGGCGGGGACGTTGAATGCACCTGCGATGCCCTGGCCACCAAACAGGGTCTCGCCGGTGCCGGCGGTTGGGGCCAAGGTGCCCACTGACACCATTGCCCTTGCCAGTGCCCCACTTGGGGACCTAGCGGAGCCGCTTGATCATGCAGGGTGGCGTGGCCCGGGGATGGGTGGCGGGGTGCCGAGGCCGACGTCGCTGACGAGCACACAGTGCCAAACGAGCGACAGGAGCGTCTACGGCCGCGTCGGTGCAAGCCTCGAGATTTTGATCTCAACGAGGAAGACCTGTACCCATCAGAGGTACTGCTTCCAGAGTCACCACGGCGACCGTGGCTATGACGGCTAGGTGCCGATGCCGGCCGAAGGGTGCTTCGCGAATGATGCCTGTCGGAGCGATCACTTGAGTCTGAGCATCGGTGCCGATGGCGTCGAGACCTGCTCCTATAACTCCTGTAGGAAGAGGAGTGTCGATGCCTGCTGCCTTGGTGCCTGCGACCCCTCCTGGTAGCGGAGGACCCTCGGGACTCCCTCTCAGGCGAGTTGGCCAATGGCGTGGGCGTCTGACGCGGGCTACGAGATGGCCCCACAGAATGGGTAGGCACCTCATCCTCGGAGCGGGGGCTATGCCGAACCTGAGAGGGTCGATGAGCTCCCAGTGGCGGCTTCCCTCTGGAGTGAGGGCCCATCTTGGGCGGCACACTCGGCACCGGAAGGGCGAGGATATCACGCGTTGCCTGCGCTGCCTCCGGCGTTGACGGTATCTTCCCCGCAGGGGAGGCACGCGCGGACGGGACCGGACTACTCCGCTCAGCACGAGTCGGAGGTCTGGGTCCCGAGGGGGATCGTGGGCTGCCCAACTCAGGTGCGGCCTCACCCCTGTCCTTTTCTCGGCGCTGCTGAGTCTTCCTTTGCTTCTTAGCGGGGGAGCAGTGCCGACTAGTTGATGGGGCATCACTGGGCACCGACAATGCGCCTGGCGCCGGATAGCGTCAGCATGCCAGTGCTGGGGTCAATGCCGACTCCATTAGTAAGGCCCAGAGACGGATATCTCATTCACGTTTCATTCTTGGTTTGAACGACCTGCAGATTTTACAACGCTCACTTACATGAGTCTCGCCCAGACAGTGAAGACACTGAGTGTGTGGATCGCTTCTGGGCATAGAACTGCGACAGGAGTCACACGACTTGAAGCCTGGGGCACGGGGCATGCCCCGAGCCAGGCAACTAACTAGAAATTCGGACTACTAAGAAGAGTTGTACTATTAAGGTTTGCATTGCTGCAGCCGAGCTGGAGCACTAAGTTCCGACTACCTTCACTGGCGGCAAGAAGGAACTGAGGGTGGGGGGAGTGCACAGCTCCCCTTATAGCGCAATATAGAGGCGCCACTCCAGGGGTCGCAGCGGTGCTCCCCCACTACGGGTACCGCTAAGGGAAAAACTTCCGGCACCGGTGCACGTGGCGAGCACGCACACCTACTGTGGAATACACAGGAGCAATCACTCAAAGAAGAACTTAAAAAAAAACAAAAAAAAAACACTAAAGGGATGATCTGCCATTAAATATCCCAGTTTTTCAACCCTTTGAGCAGAAGTGAGGGCCACCAAAAAAAGCCATTTTCATGGAGAGGTGAAGTAAAAAACAAGTGGTTAATGGCTCAGAGATGTTTTGTAAAACAAAATTAAGAATGAAGAATGAAGTTCAAGTCCCATATTGGGGTTTAATCTGAGGGAAATAAAAGACTCATCAGTCCTCTGAGGAATCTTGATGTTGCCACTGAGGAGGAACATAGGGCATGGGAGAAGGCATCCATCCGCTGCACCAATAGAATGGGGGTCAAGGTCATTTCCCCACCCCAAAACCCCTATTTCTCTCCCCCTCAGTGTAGGTGCCAGGAAAGTAAATGTCTTGTGGAGTAGAGAGGGGATCCCTGGACAGAAATCTGGGAATCGGACTCATCCTCAACATAATCCAATGGCCGTGATAACTGCTCATCCTGAACGGTAGGTATCAGAGAGGTAGGAGATCTGGGCAAAAGATGTGGTGTTGGTGACCCAGTAAGATCTCAGTACAGGCAATTGTATGGTACCAATAAGTAGTGGAGACCAGCTTGTCTGAGACAAAAAGATCCCTTGAATAGCTGAATTCCTGTAGTACCAATGGAATGTGAGTAGAAGTTGAATAGGATTCTGCAGAAACTGTCATCAGTACCAGGATAGGTACTCGTCTAGAATGTGCCGGTACTGAGGACATGGAATACTTTGAAAGAATACATCTAGTAGACTCAGATGATACCAATGAAGTAGGCTGGGACACTGGTATAAGGTCTCACAGGAGGTATGCAGGAGTATAATGGCACTGACTGCTTTGAAGTACAATGTCTCCTGGAATGGACATGACCACCTGATGTCAAGGGAGGTGTCACTACTGGACAGGGCTTTTAGATGATGTCTTAGATGACCTCTCGGTACTGGAGCCACTCAGTGCATCAATGGTACTCCCTTTGGGAGAAGTCTCCGGAACATTAATTATAAATCAGTGATCAAGATGGTTGTTTTTGTTTGTTTGTTTGTTTTTTAAAGAGAGAGATAAGGACTCTCAGGTAGGAAACTTAGTTCTCCTCATCCTCTTGTTGGCACCCAGTGTCTTGTTTCATGAGGCTGGTGACCTGAACCCAGAGGTAGACTCGGAGGCCAGAGTACAGGGGGGTTCTCTGAGCCTGGATCAGAGGCCAGTCTTAGGGCTTGTTCCATCATAATCAATCTAAACTTTCTCACTCTATTCTTAACCAGTTCTGCTTTTAAAAGAGGTGCAGATCTTACACTTGGTCAGTATATGGATGTCTCCCAAACAGCGGAGGCACCGAGAATAGCCGTCACTGACGGATTACTTCCTGGCAGGCGAGAGAGTTCTTGAAGCCTAGGGATCTTAGTGTACCCCAGAAGTGCTGATCTCCAAAATAACCCCTCAAGTGGGGAAAGAAGAGAGGGGAAAATAAAACAAACAGAATCCCCCCAAAATTAAATAATAAGAACTAGATTAAATTTAAGAAAACTAACAGAAGAACAAACCAAGCTAAACTACACCTAAAGTGAACCAGGCACGCTTGGTGCTCAGTCTCCGGCGTAAGGGCAGTTGAGAAGGAACAGAGGGCATTTTTCCTATGCAGCTCTATATATCCTTGGTACGGGCACGAGGATGTCTGGAATGCATGCGCAAGCCAAATGGGCAGTTACTGAAAACCTCCAGTCAAAGGTGCCAAAGGGACAATACTCAAAGAAGATTCAAACTTTGCCAAGCCCTTTGCTGCTACAGAGTGTTGGAAATGCTTACAGGAACCTTCCCTGTAAAGAAAAGGTCAGTAATTTCTTGTTTCACTGATAGGAAGAGAGATCCAACTCTGCTGTTCCACCTTCATTCAGCTCCTCGGGGTCCACTGACACACTTAAAGCATGAACATTTTGGACAATGACTCTGACGTTTACAATTGTTGTATAATTTTCTGTGGTTGCAATAAGGCAATCCTTAGACAAGATCTCATAAAGCGACCATATGTGCACATTCTAAAGTGGTGCTTTTGTGTAGTGATCTTAGGTCCCAATAGAGCCTAGCCAAATTCTTCAGCTTTGGGAGTTCTAGCCAGTCCTGCCCCAGAGCAAGGAGATACGGTTTTCAGAATGGAGAGAGGTAAATAGTGGTGTCCCCCAGGGACCTGTATTTGTCCCAGTCCTATTTAACATATTCATAAACGATCTGGAAAAAGGGGTAAACAGTGAGGTGGCAAAATTTGCAGATGATACAAAACTACTCAAGATAGTTAAGTCCCAGGCAAACTGTGAAGAGCTACAAAAGGATCTCACAAAACTGGGTGACTGGGCAACAAAATGGCAAATGAAATTTAATGTTGATAAATGCAAAGTAATGCACATTGGAAAACATAATCCTAACTATACATACATATACAATGATGGGGTCTAAATTAGCTGTTACCACTCAAAGAGAGCTTGAGTCATTGTGGACAGTTCTCTGAAATCATCCATTTAATGTGCACCGGCAGTCAAAAAAGCAAACAGAATGTTGGGAATCATTAGGAAAGGGATAGATAATAAGACCGAAAATATCATATTGCCTCTATATAAATCCATGGTACACCCACACCTTGAATACTGTGTGCAGATGTGGTCGCCCCATCCCAAAAAAAGATATATTGGAATTGGAAAAGGTTCAGACAAGGGCAACAAAAAATTATTAGGGGGTATAGAACGGCTTCTGTATGAGGAGAGATTAATAAGACTGGGACTTTTCAGCTTGGAAAAGAAGCGACTAAGGGGGGATATGATAGAGGTGTATAAAATCATGAGTGGTATAGAGAAAGTAAATAAGGAAGTGTTATTTACTCTCTCTCATAATACAAGAACAAGGGGCCACCAAATGAAATTAATAAGTAGCAGGTTTAAAACAAACACAAGAAAGTATTTTTTCACACAATGTGCTGCCAACCTCTGGAACTCCTTACCAGAGGGTGTTGTGAAGGCCAATACTATAAAGGGGTTCAAAAGGGAGCTAGACAGATCCATCAATGGCTATTAGCCAGGATGGGCAGGAATGGTGTCCCTAGCCTCTGTTTGACAGAAGCTGGGATTAGGTGACAGCGCATGGATCACTTGATGATAACTTGTCTGTTCATTCCCTTTGGGGCACCTGCCATTGGCCACTGTCAGAGGACAGGATACTGGGCTTGATGGACCTTTGGTCAGACCCAGTATGGCCATTCTTATGTATGTTCTTATGTAATTCTGTGATGGTATTTAAAGAGAAAAAAAAACCTACCGCAAACACTTTAGCTGGCAATAGCATTTAAATCAGTATTCATTCTTTAACTAGATTACTTGCATGCTGCTAACTGAAGAGCTAAATCAAATTTAAAGCAAGGTAACATGATACACACAAAGTATAATTTCTGACAGCAGAACCATGCTTACTGGTGGGTGTTCGAGGGGTTCTTGGAACTTCCAACTCAGTTTGATGATGATTCCTTTCTACTACTGGTTCTTCTACCACATTTATGCTATTGTTCTGCATGATCTCTTGTAGCATATTAAATAGTTCTTCTGCACGAGCACACTTAAAGGCAAAGATTCCTATAAACACACAACAAATTGTTTTAGATCCCTTTAAGTGAAAACAAGAACTGCTTCTAAAAACATTTATGCAATTAATTTTTAAGTAACTAAACGGGAGTCCACTTAACGATTACCTGTTAAAGGAACTGAGCTATTATATTTTTTGTGCAACAATCAAAATAAAAATATACAGTGAGACCCTTTTAAATGAGTACCTGATAAATGAATAAGCTTCCAATGCACCAAAAGACAGATTGGAAAATAAAAGATCCAATAAGAG
Source organism: Emys orbicularis (assembly GCF_028017835.1). NCBI lineage: Eukaryota > Metazoa > Chordata > Testudines > Emydidae > Emys > Emys orbicularis. Next base: position 69,290,472 of record NC_088683.1, on the reverse strand, counting down.
AAAAATCTGTTAAAATTTCTGGTTGCTAAATGAGGAGAAACACTTCATGAAACAGCAAAGTTTTAAAATGAATAATCTGATAAGTAGACCTGTAAAAAGAATAGAATTTTGGTGCTGCAAGGTTATGTGTTTATCAGGTTTATACTGAGTTACCATAAAAATAAAATACCTGCACAATAGGGAAGAAGGGTTTTGACACAGGGTAAAAGTCCAGGTTCTTAAAGAAGGTTAAAATGAAGGGCTAGAAGACAGATTGTGTGAAACAAACAGCAACAAACTAACTTTTTTTCCGCCTTAGGGATAGACACAAAATACAAAGTTGGCAGCAATACTATGCATTTTGCCCAAGTATTGTGCCACTTTGTCTTTGAACAGTAGAGGGAGCCCAACTTACCATCCCAAGCAAAGAGACAAGCAGTGAAGTCGCAGCTTTGGATTATTCTTTCCATTGAAAGCATTAATTTAAAGTTGACATATTCTTGTTAAAAGAAGAGTGTGTGTGTGGTTGTGTTTTTTAAGAAGACTGGAATACATCTAAAAAGTATCTTTATTTTAAGATACCTACATCCTACTACATTTTGACAACGCAATTATGTTTATATATCATGACATTCACTTCTTGTTATCTACAAGCTTTTGATTGATTTGAATACCATGGAAAAAGGAGCGATCTAACATATTGACTATATTTTGGTGTTAATCATAAAAAAAATGCTCCAAAGGTAGAAGCTTACAAGATGTGCAGTACTCTAGGTCTAAACAATTTCTGTGAAACCTCTCCAGATTTTTTTGACATTTTGCCTGATATAGTATTAATACTTCAGAAAATAACTGTGTACTCTTGAGAAATTCAAATTTGCCCTTCTATTAAAAAGGAAGAATAAAATGTGTTCTGTTCCCAAATTGTTAGTTCTTCGGAACATGAGGTACACTTAAATTGCATATATAGAAAGAAAGTAAATAAAAAAAAATGAAGACTTTTTACTGCAGCAATTTCTCAAATATTTTCATCTTAAAAGCCAAACTACCTGTGGCTAAGCCAAACTATGAAAAGGCAACTCCTTCCTCTCCTCAAGTTAGCTAGGATGCCATGGGTTTTTTCATATCATGTACTATACCCAGTTTACCAACACAGAAACAATGTTGCGTGGTCAGTGAAGTTCTGAAGTGGGCTTCAAGTTTAGAAAGACAACAAATAATCTGGTTCTTGTCTACACATATAGCGGTGCAGCTGTACTGATGAACTTCTCCTGTCAGCATAAGTACTCCAACTCTCTGAGAGGCTGCAGCTATGTTGATGGAAGATGACCTCCTGTCGACATAGCACTGTCTACAGCAGGAGTTCAGTTGGGAGGGGGAGGGATAGCTCAGTGGTTTAAGCATTGGCCTGCTAAACCCAGGGTTGTGAATTCAATCCTTGAGGGGGCCACTTAGGGATCTGGGGCAAAATCAGTACTTGGTCCTGCTAGTGAAGGCAGGGGGCTGGACTCAATGACCTTTTGGGGTCCCTTCCAGTTCTATGAGATAGATAGATAGGTATAACTATGTCACTCAGGGGGTGTGGAGTTTTTTCTTTTTAAACCAGCCTCATAATAAAAAAAAATAGTGAGTAAACAATGTTAAGGGCGATTAAGAATGCAACTTAATCTAACAAAATAGTAAAAATGGGTGACTCCAACTACTCTCACCTGCTTTAAACAGTGGTTGCTTTTTAAAAGGTAAAGTTAATCAACACTTCAAGCCAGATCTCCAGCCCGTCTGGCTGCACTGCGCTGCAAGAAGCTGCAATGAACGGGTAGCCATAGATTCCCCTTGACACAGAGGAATTCTTGAACGTCGGAGATGGGGTAGCCACCACCCCAATACCTTTATGAAGGTGGTGCGTCAGGGATAGGGAAGCATAGAAATGGTGTCATGGAGCACACGGTACTTCACCTGTTCCTTGACCAGTGCAGCTGTCACATAGGGACTGCTGCAGTGGGTGTAACTTAGTGTAGCTGTTTGGCCCTTCAACTGGGAGCCATTTTGACTCCCCAGTCAGCTCAGGATTAAGGGAATGGAATAGTAGGAGCCACCTTTCCCTCATTCTTCTCAAATGTGCTGAAATTAAGTGCTTCATATTTAAAATAAAAACAGAATTTAGGAAAAAGTATGATTTCACTGATGTTTTGGCTTTTATAAAAAAAATTGTATTTTTTTTTTAAGGGAGAAGGATAGAAAATGCAAGTATGTGTTTTAAATACTATGTTTAAAAATAAACAAGGCAGACAGACCTGATCATGCAAGTGCTCAGGTTTATTATACTTCCCTCTTTCTCCCCCCCGCCCCCCACTTGCTGCCCTCATAACAGGTGTAGTGATGAATTCAGCTAAAATAATCTGTTAGTTTTCAGAAAGGCTTCTCTGAAATCTTCATTTTTATATTTCTCCTTCCCCAAAATGAGAAACATCAGAAAAGTCAACACTTCGAGCAAGGAGAGTTGGCTGCAACCCTCTACAAAACCCATTAAATCAGCTCCTAAACTGATTAGTGATCTCAGCAAAGGAGTACAAAATATTCCAAGTCTTTGGTGATTTCAGAAACTAGAAGTCTCCCAGATCTTCTTTCATATAGTGCAGACAAACTGCTCCAGAGCAATCAGGCGCACCCTATTTAAAATGCTGGCCATTTAACCAGAACTGTTCCCCAAAGTGCTACTTATAAGATTTTTCTGTGATGCCTACATTCAAGGAGAAAAAACCCACTCTTTCCATTCTTGCTCTCAAGAAGGCAAAACTGAGTGAGCTGCATTTCATTTACAGACTTGTGAAATAGGTTGCTAAAATACTTATATATACACACATATAGGTGCTACCTACCTTGTCCAGTTTGACATCGTCGACCACTTTCAAAAGAAAAGAGATTTGAATCATAGCCGTAGCGACGGAGACAGAGGTAGTGCCATTTTACGGAATCCCGTTTACGGGTGTATAAAATTAGTTCTGTATCTGTAAGTTCCATTACGCCAGAACCCAGTTCATTACCATCATCATCTACATTAATGACCTTTAAAATAAGAGTTATATACCATTATATAAGCTTCTTGGATATTTCATTAACATACAGCATCTGACCCATCAAATACAAATTTGAAAAAAGTTTATAGCTGCTGGTGAGATACAAAACATTACAGGTTTAACTATTTTTGAAAATAAAACATTTTTGTATAAGAGCAAGTCAGGAAGTGCTAATTCTCTAGATGAGAGTATTTGCCTCTTTTTTTAAAAAAAGAAGTGTATGTTTAAAGCAGTGTGTATCAAAAGGCGCAAATCATTACTGTAACTTGTTACCTCAACACTACAGACGTTTGAAGCAGAAAGGGTAAGTCCAATAAAATCTAAGCCTGTATTTTTTATATGTAATGTGCACATTAAAACTGTCACCGCACCCTCTTTATCCCTGATAGAACTTGGACAATTCCCACATTTATTCACAGTGTAACAGCCCCTATTTCAGTGCCTTTTGTCCTAACCACTCCTTACTCAATAAAAAAAACTGGTTAGAATTAATTTTCTTCTTAAAAAGAGATATTGTCAAATTGAAATCTAGTCCATTTTTAAAAAGGAGAAGTTGTTTCACCTGCCACTGAGGCTCCTGACATTTTCTGTGGTTTCGCAAATAGTCTCTTTTTTTCTCTCCCTGGTTTTTAAGTAAAAGACTCACACAAACAACACAGGAGTTAACTGTATAGGGGGAAAAGAGAAACTGACTACCAAACAAAATGCTGTCAAAGCACAAATTGAAAAAACAGAAATAAAGTCTCTGATCTTTCGGTTATTAGGTGCTATTTGTAACAAAAGTAAATAAAAATGTCCAGACACTAATGTGGTATTTAACAGCATCCCCTTAAGTTGTCTGCAAGAGTCACTGTTCATGATGGAAAGTATAGCCACTCGCCCTCATTCTCCTGGGATCTCGGTGAGACAGACTGGGACAGAAAATCAAATATCAATCTTGTGTAACTGGGCAACATGAGACCATTGCAGTCAATAGGACTACTTATGGTTAAGGTTAAGCTCATGCATAAAAGTATCTGCAGGCCTAAAACTCCTAGGAATTCTTTGCATGTGACAACAAGGACTTGGAAATACCACTACTACTTCTTCAAGTAAAGCAAGTTTTCTCAAAAATGTTACATTAATACTGACCTTCTGTTTAAATGGAGATACACCACCCAAGAATTGCCTAAGACACATGGCTTTTCACCTTACAGAAGACCAAAGGTCTATGAATATCCATCACTACTCAAAACCAGACATGTTTAAAATATTCCTTTTACTGGACCTAATATAGGGCTCCTTACGGATAAAGAAGAATTCTTAGCCATATAAACTGGTAAGTCTCTGATGGCTTGATTTTCATAAACATTACAAACACTTTCTTCATTCCAATTCTTATATCTGGATTCTATTTTGCAAGGGAATGACAAAATAGTTTGCAACACAAAAAATCAACTGCTTACCTTAAACTTGTTTCGATGGTTGTCTGGGACAGTCTCTTTATCTGGACAGCTACAGCAGCTACCCATGGCTTCTTTAGAAGACCATGTACTCTCTAGAGCCAAAAAAGAAAGTGGTAATTTACTTGGGGGAAGGGAACCCAAGAATACCCAGGGTGGACTGATTTAAATCGAAGACATTTACATCAACAATTTTAATCATGATTTAAATCAGCAAGCAGGAAAGCTTGATTTAAGGTCTTTTTTTTTTTTTTTGCATTTGTTCTTTTTATTTTCCTAACAAAGATGGTTCTTACTGGTTGATGTAATCATTAAAAACACATTAATTTGCAACTACTAAATATAGCCTTTACACTAAATTTGGTACTTGTTGCTAATCAGGAGTATACATTATATCTGTTCATATTTATTTAAGCAATTATATAGCTTAACATTTCAGATTAATTTTTACATTACATTACGTTAGAAAATAGTTAATGATGAATTTATTTACTAGATTAATATTTTACTCATGATTTGAGTCAAGTTGTATTTGGACGAAAATTGCAATTCAATTAATAAAATTTTAAAATTCTGTTTTTGATTAAATAAAACTACCCTGAATATGATAGATATCTAAGGGGAAAAGTAAGTTTACCAAAACATGTTTTGTATTTAAATTTGATTAAACAAAATAAGTACTTGTAGTTAGTGAATTGAACTAATAGTTTCTGGTCACCATGTCTTTCAAGATTTTAAAACTAGTCGATCTCACTCTCTCATATCTTATTTTTGTTCATAGATTGGAAGAGGAAAACAAGTTTTCCTGCTTTTTTGATTCCCAACCAGTTTCTTAACTTTGAATGAACTTGTCACTGAACTAAAACTAGTTGAATAAACTGATTTGAAGAAAATATTTTCTCTCTATCCGCAGAAGAGACTACTGCTATCAAGAGTTGGTTTCACATTTCAACACACTTTGGTTCTAGGTATTTAATCAGTGACTTTCTCCAAGTCAGTGTTCTGACTACCTTTTAAACTTCAGCATCTAATATGGACTGATTTTTTTTAATTAAATGATTTTTAATAGATTTTAGTAAGTTTAGGATAGCTTGTCAATTTTAAATACATTTCTTTTTAAAAATATACCGATTTAATTTAAATCCCTTTTTAAACTTAAAATTAATTTTCAGACACCCCAATAACAGCCACTAACCATATATACATCTCATTGACACAACAAAACCAAATGCACTAATATTTCTCCTTGAGATGACAAATGTCTGATGTATTTTGCAGCAGTCACACAAGCGGTTATAAAAATATTAAAACATTACATAATGATAACATGCCATTTTTAAAAATTATTTTCTAACAATTTGACTGGGGAAAAAAATGTCCATACAAGGTTGTAAGAATCCTGCCATAAGTAAAATTTGCAGTAACCAAATAGACTCATTTGAGCTGTGAATTGAATTCCCATGACAACATTCGGAAACGTTTCTTGGTGAGACCCTCACCCCTCTCCAAACTATTCACACTGGGCCAAAAGGCTCTAAAAGGCCCAGTTCTGGCTCAGGGAGAGTTTCCCCAGCACAGGCACCATGGAGATAGCCTATGGATCCTTACGCAAACTCCAGTTATAAGGAGTATGCACCAGGACGGTGTCCCAGTAGCAGGCAGCACAAGTCCCTAGGGCAGCTCTGGAAGGCTGCCCTAACTTAGACAGGCCCCAGGGATGTCTGAGCTACATCAGGGACCTCTCCAGCCTTCAAAGCATCCCAGTATTGGGAGTGCCCTTGGAGACATAGCACAGAAGCTCATCCAGGGACACTGGAACTGGGGGAGGGGCTCTCAAACTTTTTTACTGGTGACTCCTTTTGCATAGCAAGCCTCTGAGTGCGACCCCCCTTATAAATTAAAAACACTTTTTTATATATTTAACACCATTATAAATGCTGGAGGAAAAGCAGGGTTTAGGCCGACAGCTCACGACCCCCCCATGTAATAACCTCGTGACCCCCTGAGAGGTCCCGACCCCCAGTTTGAGAACCCCTGCTGTAGTCTATTGATGCTGCTCATTTATTTTGAGGAAGTATTATTGAAAACAATTATGAAAGGTAGCTATAATGCAGATAGATATTAAAGTTAATACAAATAAACACATTTACAACAGAAGGGCTCGCTCTGTGGTCCACAGAGCACTTCCAGATGGGTGCAGAGCTGTTTCAGTTACAATGGGGAAGTGTGACTTGCACATATAGAGCAATGGGAGTTGCAGATGAAGTGAAGAGATCTGGTACTTAATTTTCAACACTACCCCCCCAAGAAGAGGAAATAAATAGACATACAAAAAGGGAGAAGGGAAATATAATCCAATAGTCAGAGGAGTTTATGGTTTTGCCTCCTTAATGTTTTAGGACACAGAGCACTTAAAGCTATTTCAGGGACCGTGTGGAATTGAGGTTAAAAGGCCCACAGTATGGAAGCTTGAGAACTGGTAGAACTTAACTAAATTCACTCACCTAGATTTGGCCATTAATATTCCTAGCCTCTGCTGCAGCATCAGGACTTCTGTCATACTTCAAAATGGCATGTTGTCTTCTCACATTAGCAACCACTTGAACTAAAAATATAAAAGTGAGGAGGGGAAAAGTTGAACAACTTGTCTTTATACATACTTTCCTTCAGCAAAAACTTGCTATTAATGTGCATTTATACATAGTCAACACTGTATTTTGGAGGCATTGTATAGGGCTAGACTGCTTTAGGTACAGTTTTGTGTAAGAGGCAAATCTTTGCACAACGGTGCTGCCCCAGAAGGACCCCAGGGTCTCAGAGTCACAATACATTTCCTGCTCCCATCTTGCTTGCAGGGAGAAGAAATCTGCTAATACTGGTGCACTGGAGCAGTGGTTCTCAACCAGGGTACATAGAGATCTTCCAGGGATTATGTCAATTCATCTAGATCAGTGTTTTTCAACCTGGGAGTCATGAGCCCCAGAGGAGTCACGGGAGAGGTTATGGTGGGATTGCAAGTGCAGGGCTGGCATTAGGGGGTGGCAAGTATGGCAACTGCTTGGGCCTCACGCCACAGGGGCCCCCGCAAAGCTAAGTTACATGCTTCAGCCCCAGGCGGTGGGGTTTGGAATTCAGAGTCCAGAAAAGACTACAATAGTCTGGAAAGGTTGAGAACCATTGCAATGGGGGACTATACCCACTTGCTACCCACACCCCAACTACTTGAGAGAAGGGAAGTACCTGATACACAGACACATGGTGTATAGCAGGAGCTAACAGACACACTGGGGAGGCTGCACAGAGGAGCATGTATGTCTCTTATTCCTTGTCCTACAGAACGTGTAGGATAGTATCAATGGGTATTCTTAGCATGTCAACCCTCCTTGCAACCCTGCACTGGGTTCTCCTTCTCTATCACAACATAAGCGGTTTGTCTTCACTTACAAGGCCCTTCACGAATGATCATCTCACTTACTATTGAAAGGTTGACTCCCGCCTTCAATTGGGCCATGATACCAACTTCCACTGCCCACCTGTTTTCAAACAAGCACCTTTGTGCTTTCTCCCATGTTGTCCTTCACTCTTGGGAGGTACCCCCTGGGAACATCTGTAAAGCTACCCCATTAACCACTTTCAACTCCCTCCTTGAAACTCTCCTTTGATGTGATGCCTACAAAAACTTGACAATGGTTAGGCTGTTGGTGGCACTGTTTATCAAGCTGACCAATGCGGTCTCATTGTTCCCTTGTACTCATTTATAAATCTTTAGACGACATCTGCTGTGTAACTTAGATTGTAAGCTCTTTGGGACAGGGACTGTCTTTTTTTTCCTGTATTTTTACAGTGCTTAGCACAACAGGGTCCTGATCCATGGCAAGGCTCCTAGGTGCCACGGTAATACAAATTAATAATTAGGGATAGTATGGATGACCCCATCTTTAAATTATATAGATTAAAAAGTAAAGTCGCCACAGTGGACATTCAAAAGCAGAGTATCATAACACTGCTTGTTTTTCATTAGACTATAACAAAAACTTGAGTGATCACATTTAAGACACTACAATTACATACAAAACTGCACAAGCTTTGCTGAACTTCAATAAAATATGAATTGTGCAGAGATGTAGGATGATCACAGTTTATATGCTGTACATTTAGGTGTGTGTATACACACAAACATACTGAAAGAAATTTATATAGTGCAAACATGGTTAACATGGCTATGTTGTTGCCTCGAAGACATGTGGTAGTCAATATCAAAGCCTTGCAGCAAGTGAGGATGTATAAATGATTTATATAATTGCATTAAATTTTCCATTCAAATTGCTCTTTCAGGGACAACTGCCTAACACCCAACCTGAAGTCTGCCTACTCTAGCTTTCACTGTAACTTAGTTATTTGTAAACTCATGTCCTCCTCACAATCTTCTTTACTAGACTACATAAACTTCACTACCTCTGCCCCCCATGCGTCTCATCTTCTAATCTTGATATCATTTCATCTTGCCACCTTGTATTCATGCATTATGATACAGTTTTAAATTACACAATCACATTTTTCCACAAGACACCCAGCTGTGTGTAATGTGTGAGGTTTTTTTGTTTGTTGGTTTTTAAACTTAGGAATTCCATTAGGACTGCAAATTTGTGGCCAAAAAGAGTGAAGAGAATGAAGCTAACAAACTATTTTTTCCACTACGTGCATTTCCTTAACAGTTAATTTGAGATACTGGATAAACAATGTTTTTGATAAACTAATTTACATTACAGTACACATTTTAATAATATAACTAATGCTGGGATACCTGGGTACTAAAATCCAAGAAAATACAAATGTAATAGAACAAGGATCAAATCCTCAAACAGTTTTAATTCTTCCCATTCCTAAATATTTTTTTCTCAAAATAAGTATCATATTAAAACAGTAAAATGAAAGTCATGGTTTGTCTAAACTCTAAACTAGTTAGCCAACAATTAATTTACTACGTTTGTACCAGAATTGAAAGCAAATATTTAACATGCAATGCCAAAAAGCTTACAAGCACTCCTTGAATGTTACAATTAAGAATTTTCAGTTGCAGTAGTACTACCATGGTCAAAGGCTTCAGAAATACTTAACTGGGTTTTCACAACTGCCTGTTGTCAAAACAAGAAAAGGACTACATTCTATTTGTAGTCCCACTTAAACACCATAGTTTAATTCTAGGGCCAGCTCATTAAACAAAAATTTGGAAATTAGTTGCATTTGAAGCTTCAAGATAAATCCTTGAGATTTTGAAGGAGGAAAGTTGAATAACTGGAAAAACATGTTATGTTTGTGATGTGGATTGAACCTGGGAATAATTCTATTTCATGGCATCCCCTCTGGGCAGTGAATTCAAGTCATTGCCTGCTGGACAGTTACTTCTACTTAAACTGAAATACAACAATACCTCAAATAATTTTCAAACTCACGTTACAAAACTGCTCTTTTAGCTACAGAGTAAACTGTCATTTTATCACATTTTTATTAAGTGTCTGGTTTGCTCACTTTTCAGGTTAAATTAAGTATGCTACTGTAGCACAATCACAAAGCAGATGACTAAACATATTTTTCTTCTTTCAGATTCTTCTTGGTAAAATCATAACTTGACTTTTAAAACTGGAAATCATTTTAAAATCCTGGGCAAGTATGTGAAAAAAACACGGCTGTCAATTATATTTAACGCAGTGTTTCCCAAACTTGGGACACCGCTTGTGTAGGGAAAGCCCCTGATGGGACGGGACAGTTTGTTTACCTGCCGCGTCCGCAGGTTCGGCAGATCGTGACTCCCACTGGCCACGGTTCACTGCTCCAGGCCAATGGGAGCTGCTGGAAGCAGCGCAGGCCGAGGGACGTACTGGCCACCGCTTCCAGCAGCTCCCATTGGCCTAGAGCAGCGAACCATGGCCAATGGGAGCCGCAATCGGCCGAACCTGCGGACGTAGCAGGTAAACAAACCGGCCCGGCCCAGGCTTTCCCTACACAAGCAGTGTCCCAAGATTGGGAAACACTAATTTAACGGAAGAATTCTGATGAAAATACCAGTGGTAACACCAACAATGAATTATGTAAGGGAATGAACAAAAAAGGCCGGTTATTTTTTTTAAATTCTTGAAACAAGAAAAAACAAGTTTTTGAGTCTGCAACCTGTTCAGACTCCAAATTTAGTGTACAGTATTTCAAGTCCCTTCACTGGAAAGGGAAAATTCGGTCTTACCTGTGAGTTTTCTTTCTAGAACCCTCCATGTCAGGTCTTTGTAGTAGGGCAGTCCCCATCTCTATGGCAAGGAGAAGCATACTAAATCTCTTCCCTGAGCATGGGCTTCGGCACACCTCAGGAAGAACTAACGATCATTCTGGAGAGTATTTTTTTTTCCAGTTTTGGAATCTATATAAAAGTTTGCAAGTGCTAGTCAACACAAACCATTTGCAGCAGAGCCTTGACAAGAAATTTAGAAATTTCCTGGAAGAATACCTTCTTCTGTTTACTTTCTTAAGAGGCTTGAAACAATAGTCGGGGGGAGGGGGAGAACTGGACATTAATCAATTCTCTGAGGGAGAGTCAGACTGCAACATGGAGGTTCCTCGAATGAGAATTCATGGATAAGACAGAATTTTCCCTTCCAGTCCCTTCCATATCAAGAGACTTCACAGTGGGAAGCAGCAAATAATCCCTTGGGAAGGAGGATTCCATTTACTCCTGTAGAACTAAAAAGGAATTTACAGAACAGGGTACCCCAGTAATCCTTAACACCCTTCTACCAAATGCTGCAGGAGGTCAACTCTAGTGTCTGAAAAAGTTGATGGAAAACTCTGTAGCAGCCTTATGGATTTCCTTTTAAGATTTCCATCCACAAAAAAGTCACTACTCTTTTCACAGAGTGCACAGAAACAAAAGGAGAAGAGTGTTGAATGCCTCTGCTATGAACATCTTTATCTGTAGGCTCTGTTCACATCTAACTTAATGCATTTCTACTTCCTTAGGATGTCTGGATTCAACCAGAAGGGCAATATAAAACGTCCTATTATATAAGAAAGATTGTCGTGACCTTGGGGATGGAGGGCTGGCTAATTCACAAAACCACGTTTGAGAGAAAGTATAAGTCAGGTTTCATCGAGATCCTACCAAAAACAAACTCTCTTGGACAAGAAAGTGGTGAATAAGCAAGATACTTTGAGTGAGAAGGGAAAGGCACCTACCCAACTGTGAGACTGAAAGGTAGTTCTATTAGAACTTGTAGGACATAGATTAAATTCATGCCAAGAGCCTGCATATTGCCAGAGGACTGATAAAAGTGGCGGTTGTTAGGAATCTATTATATCGCAATAATGAGAGATTCTTATGCCTTTCTTACAGTGCAATATGCCAACAGAAACTGACTTGTCTTTCTAAAACAGTAGTCCCCAAACTGTGGGGGTCTCCCCCCAGAGGGGCATAGAGGAACATTCAGGGGTCACAATGGGGCCTGGGGCCAGCCCCCACGGGGGGCAGGGAGGGAGTGCCCCCCAACCCCTCTTCATCCCCAGCTCTGCTCCAGCCCTGCCCCAGCCCCACTCCCAGTCTTGGCCTCCGACCACCGCAGCTCCCCAATCCTGGCTCCGCTCCTGACCTCAGCCATGGCCCCCCATTACCCTTGTCCGCACCCGCCCCTCTCCCCGGGAGCAGTGGCCCTGCTTCTGGCCCTGGCTTGGGCAGGGGGGGGGGGGGGCAACCATGGAAAGTTTGGGGACCACTGTTCTAAAACAAAAAAGTGTTGACCTTGACATCCATGGTCAGGGTGTCTTGCAAAAAAAAAAAAAAAAAAACTAACCAACACTGTCCTTTGCGTCATCTGACTTTCCCTGATATGTATCCCTTGTAACACCAATATATAAACACCACATGATATGATACACAGACATCATTTGTGAATTTCCTCCAAAATGCTAGGAGAATGTTTTTTGCACTGTTATAGAATTCATAGACTATTAGGGTTGGAAGTGACCTCAGGAGGTCATCTAGTCCAAACCCCTGCTCAAAGCAGGCCCAACCCCCAGACAGATTTTTGCCCCAGATCCCTAAATGGCCCCCTCAAGGATTGAACTCTCAATCCTGGGTTTAGCAGGCTAATGCTCATTGTTGTAGCCACACTGGTTCCAGGACATTAGAGACACAAAGTAGGTGAGGTAGTATCTTTTATTGGTGAAAAAAAACACTTTTGAGCTACACAGAGCTCTTCTTCCCAAATGTAACCAAGGCTGATGGAAGCCAGAGTGGCAGTGGTGTAACAAGCAGGCTACTGGAATTAGAGCGCTGAACCCGAGCTTCTTAACACAGCTACTCGGTGCATGCTTGTGTGCTGGTTTGAAACGCCCCGTCAAGAGAGCTACAGCAGAAAGGCATTTTGAGGCACTCATGGTTACAGGGCAGGCAGTGACAACCCTCACTGGGCTGGATTGTACCCCAGAATGTGACCTGAATTGCTCTGTGTAGCTTGAAAGCTTGTTTCTTTCACCAACAGAAGTTGATCCAATAAAAGATATTACCTCACCCACCTTCTCTCTCTAGGAGAATGTTTATCAACTTCTTAGGAAAGAATTACAGATGCTCATTCTATCTGCTTCCCAGCTGACTGATTAGGCAGCACTGGATATTGGTTCAAGATGGGTCCCTGTTGCAGTATTGGGTCGAAGGGGGAGGGGCACAAGAAGCAGGGGTGGGGTCTGAGACGAGGTTCCAATGGGTCAGGTCTAGGAACCAAGGCGTGAGGGTTAATGAGGTGTAATCACTGTAGTCTGCTCCTTCACAATCTGTTACCATTTTGATCCTCAGTGGCTGCAGGAGGTTGGGGATAGGAAGGAAACAAAACAAAACAAGAGACTTTTAGCCCACTTTCACAGATATGGGGACCACAGCCTCCGCTTTTGAGTGTGCAGCTCACATGATACCTCTTGGCTTTCCAACTGAAGTTGGATGTAAATGGGTTCATAAATAGGCTTTAAGCCTGACTCGTGAAGCACAGAAAGGCTAGCTGATCTAAACTGCATTCCTTTGGTTCTAAGTGCATCTTCAGATGCCGACTTTCCTTCTTTGTGTAGAACCATGGGGGGAGGGAGGGAGAGCAAGTGAGCATACATGCATGTTTCTGCCGAGGGCACAAGCAAGAATACTTCTTCCAGCAGGGCTGAAGATCTTCAGTCTTAGCAGGCACATACAGACTATGTTTCCAAAGAATCAAAAATGCTGGAAATGCAGGAGTAAGCTTGACAGCCCACAGAACGAGACAGGTTATACTCCATTTCTCGTTTTCAGGCTATATTCCTCTCCCAAGTCAACTAGGAGTCCAGCTATGTTCCCCTTACATGGGGTCTGGTATCTGTGCAGATGACCAGTTCCTCCAGACCCAACATCAGGCAACTGTTAAATAATATTAAGAATGAGTTCATTGAGATACCAATACTGGATCTGGACCAAGAACTTTATATACTATTTTGTTGCAATTGCTGTCTCGAAGCGAAGCAAGAATTGTGCCAGGCATACACACAAGACCAACTAGCCCAGGAGCTGAGTCAGATTTTTCCTATGAGAGATGTGCTAATGTTTGGCAAATAAGACACTATTTTCATTTCTCTCCCTCCTGCCGCCCCCAAATAAAGATTGTCCCGGACAATAACTTAGATGCTAGAGTTTTGTGAAGGCTGTAATTGGCTCTTCACACCTGTTTGCTCAAAGCCATGTTTCTGAAGACTTTTTATCAATGGCGCTGGGTCCAGTGTAATATGATGAGAAGACTGTCCAGACTAGGGTAAACGTGTATCCCTTTCAGTAGAAGGAAGGAATGAAATGGCATTAGTGAATATCCATGTAGAAGTTAGAAGTTCAAAAAAGGATACTTTGTTGTAGCAGAAACTAAAGTATCTCTGGGCAAGTCTCCCCAATCATATCTTCAGTAGAGCCGTGGGAGGTTTATTTTCATATTCCAAAGTCTTGGAAAGAAAATGCTGCAATAATGATTTTAGTATTTCTAACTGGAATATATGATCTCCTTCTGGACTTGCTGAGGGACCAGAGATCTAAAAATTTGTACCACAAAGAATCTTTTGCCTCTTCCAAAATATTCCTCTCTCACAGAACTGGTTCTTATTGTTTCAATGTATGGGAGATGGACTATTGCACGCTTCATCTTCTGATGCTACAAAGGTTCTTGCTGATAGTGCGGATTTGTTTTAATTTACTGTGAGTAAAAGATAAACTTCTCCCTAGGACAATAAGTGAGTTCTACTGAATATCCTTCCCTGATTATCTCAAGCTCCTATTCTCTGGAGGTGATTCACTTCTAGATCAGGGCCCACCCTGAAGCATCCCTGCTCAGGGGAGGGAGTTCTTCCCAAACTTGGGAAACCAAAAAAAAACAAGAGAAGCTTTCGGGGCTGGATGGTCTTCTAAGTCCACGAGAGAGAATGGCCGCTTCCCAATTGTAATATCTATGCTGGAATCTGGAGGAGGATTGGCTTCAAAGGAAATACCTGCTGAGATAAGGTAATTTGAAGTCTCTCTCACTAGGAGGGAATTATTCCCTTGTCTAAAGTCTCAGAGTCTGCTTTGCTTCTATGCTCCCAAAATGCTTACAACAAGATATTTGGAAGGATATCAGAGTTTAACCTGTAATTCCAGTTTCTTCAAATACAGCCATAGCTGCCCCCGGGACACAACTTTGGAAGCTTTGAATGTTCAGCAAGTCAGAGACATAAGGTGGATGAAGTAATCTCTTTTATTGGACCAACTTCTGTTGGTGAGAGAGACAAACTTTTGAGCTTACACAGAGCTTCAGACCAATAAAAAGATATTACCTCACCTACCTTGTCTCTCTAATATCCTGGGACCAACATGGCTACAACAACACTACATACAGCAAGTCAGAATCAGGTGAAGCATCAGTCCTAAAAAAAGCTACTAAAGAATTCTAGTTTAGAGTAGATTGTTTTTCTTTTCCCCCCTGCGTGGTCACAAGCTGCTAACAGTTAAGCATAGACCTCCACAATAAGACTGCACCCAAATGCTCAGGCTGAGACTACTGTATCCAAGTTTAGTCTGAGTCAGCTTATTCTCATCTGCGGGTTTAGCAAGATTACTCCCTTCAGTTGGTATGACTCTGCCCTTTAACAAAGAGGTCACAACAGGCTTAACCTTAGGCAGACTAATGAAGACTTTAGGTAGGGAATTGCCACTCCATCTTAAAATCACACCCCCACAAATCAGGTGATTAACACCACAAATCTTCTTCAACTTTGCAAGTTGTTTTGTTTGTGTTTCATTTTCTAAAAATCCATAAGCATCTGTGAAGTTAGACCCCCCTCCCTCAAAAGCCTCAACTTTAGAGATTTCTCCTAGAGGACCTAGATGGACACTCATGAGAGGTTTTAAGACTTTGTGCTTTCCTTTTAAGATCTGAGTGTGAGAAACATTCTTCACCAGTCCTTGGATCAAACCTTCGAGAGAAGTGGGGAGGAGCCCTCTGAGGGGGAAAGTGCATTACCAGAGAGATTGAAATGACAGTCTGCAGGCATATATCCTTCATTTCTATACAAGGAAAAGAGTAGCCACTTTATGACCTCCTTTGTGAATTCTGGAGGATAGAAGGGGAGATGTAGTAGGCTCATCTCCCAAGGAGGGGATTCAAATCATTTTACCCCGTGATCCTTGCTGCTGGGTCCAAGTTGAGCAAGAACTGACTGCACAGAATGAGGTATGAGCTGGGGCCACTGGAGACAAGTGACCCATTGGTATCAGGGAGGCTGTGGCCTTGCAGGTAAAAGAGCTTGTGGGAAAGGGGGGATGCTTTGTAGCCTTCTCAGCCATCTCGGCACAGTCCACACCTACTAACTGGCTGGAAACCAGAATTTCTTCCTCCTGGTTTGTCATGGAGTGGGACCAAGTCTTACCCCAAGATTCAGGAGGCTCCAGTGAAAACTCACAGCTTTCAGAACAAGCAAAAAAGAAAAGGGATCCCATGTTTTGGGGAAGGGGGAAACTTACCCCCAGTTTAATGACACTGATTCTGGCCTGGTCTCTGTGAAAGAAGCTTCCATGCAGTCTGCTCAACTGTCTCAATATGGACCTTGCCCACATGCTAGCTGGGAGCTGAATTCCTGTGGCCTGCTGTCTGCCATTTCTGGAGAGGATGGGGAGGTAAGGTGCTGTTCTCCAAACCCTCCTCAGAAAGCCAACCTAATTTTTTTTAAGTTTAGTTGTTTTGAGGAAAAACCTCAGAGCCAATGAAGAATTTGATACACACAGTTGATAGTCTTAAGAATCCTGCAGAAGCTCCTGCAATAATCTTGTGTGCGCGCAGCGTGGAGGCAGAGAACTCTGGAGCTCAGCCTTAGAGCAAAGATGTCATCCAGCTCTAGTGGTCATGGAGATGGTGAAAATCCCACTTCGAAAAATGACATGGAGGGGCCCAAAAATGGACCGTTTTTAATACTTAATATTTAACTCAGTATTAATGAGAACTCAAATTAGGCTAGCTCTAAAAATGACAACCCTATTGCTGCTTGGACACTGCCTCTTGTAGAACTCTTTTAAAGAGCTGTATGCTGAAGAAATGGCTTATTCTCTGCCAAACAATTCCTGCATAAAATAGTCTTAAATGTAGGTAATCTTATGCATGAATAACTATAACGTTACATTCTAGTCTTTGCCCCCTTTTTAGTCCCCTTCCCCATCCCTCTGCAAGAACCAATCTCACATGGGGGGGGGGGGGGAAGAGGGATGAAAGTGGATTCCTTATTTCAGCTAGGAAGCAATAGAATTACCAACTCAAGAATTTAGAGGACAAGATTTCTAGCCACACTACTTCCCTATTAAAAAAAAAAAAAAAAGGTGTGTGCGTGCGCACGTGCAAGTGCATCATATCCTAGACCTCAGACAATTAAAACTCAGACACCAGCTCAAATTCAGAATGGTGATACTAGCTTCCATAATCAACTCTTTAGAAGCATAGAATTGGTTTTCTGCTCTTGACCTTCAGGATGCTTATTTTCAAGTAGTGATTCATCCAGCCCACAGAATACATCAGTGGTTCTCAATCCATTTACCATTGTGGGCCTCATCCAATACTACCTGTATGGCCCTGAGGAGGTCACATGGGCCGCAGCTGTGTGCTGATTAGGCCGTAGGTTCAGTTCAACCACTATCACTGCTGCTTGTCTGGGACAGCTAACTTGTCTACAACCTAAGAGTTTTCACAAGATATCTGATAGTAGTAGCAGCACATTCAAGATGACAAGAAATACACTTCTACCATACTTGGATGATTGGCTTCGGAGAGTGAAATCCCCACTGTTGTCCCACCTTAACGAGCTTCTCATATACTTCTAAAAACAGTTTTCTAACAGTAAACTAGCTCTGATCTCAAGAATATGGAATGTCACATCACTAACAGCAGCATTTACTGATTCATATCACCACTAGCTGACTTCTTCCTACAACACAGTCATTAAATTTGAGAGCAAGAGGTTTTTTGTTTTGGTTTTGGATTTTTTAGGCCCGACCTATTACATATAAAAAAAAAAAAAAAAAAAAAAAAAAAAAAAAAAAAAAAAAATCTCGTTTAAGATTATCTACAGGTTAGTTACATTGTAATTGATTTCCCTTCAGTTTTGACATGTCTCTTGTTTTCATCCACAACTGTCTTATACTTTTAGTCATTAAGATTACTTGCTATTTGTTTAGTTACATCCATTTTACTGAACCTTGTTTAACACCGAATTCTTTTGTGTTGCAAAAATACTTAAGTAGCACATAAGGAGTGTATTTTATAAATCAACCTACATACTTAATGAAAAATACTTGAGTACTGGGTGCTCTCACAGAACTAAGGGGAAAAAATGTGTTTTTAAAGGATTGAGTTCATGAGTTATGAAATCCTATTTTCAAACATTCCCCTTTTAAGGAACATTCAGTTTGCCACAACAGTTGCCATATTAGACATAGAACAAATTTACAATTGCACAATTTGCACAGATTACATCTTTCTTTATCCCAGTGTAGCCTTGTAGCAGCAACACATGTTCTCATGACCATAAACTCAATTGCAATTCACTGTCCATAGGGCTTCTCCAGAGCTTCCAGTTTGTTCAGTATGCAACAGCACACATTTATTTTCAGTATTTTACACCAGTCTTGCCTTCTTTACATTGCCCTGAATTGACGGATGGACTATAAACTGACACTGTTAGTTTTTCAAACTTTTAATGCTATAAGCCCAAGCTATATTAGAGGCTGAGGCCTCATTTTGACAGGTGTCTGCAGTCATACACCAACTGCCTTTCAATGAACCACCTTTGCCTCTCAGGTTGGTAAAACAAACATGGCTTTACTGAGGAGGGTTCCAGAGCATGGAAATACTCTGAAATTGATCCCAGTACTTATTTCACAATTTTTTTAAAAGTACCTAAAATATTTTTATCTGCCTGCAAAGAGTGTAAGTTGTCATCTCCTCCCTTAGAAAAGAACAATCACAGTTGGTCCCTGCTATATTTCTCTCATTCCTTTCCCTCCACCAACTTTTTTTAATGGCGCTATTTGCTTTTTATTTGTTTGAATATTACGATAGTGGTTAATAACATTGTCTTTACTTGGAACCTCAATTTTATGAAACCTAGATGGGACAGATTTATATCCAGAGTCCATCTGCTTTAAGGACCCTATTACCAAAAACAGCCCAATGAAAAAAGTGCTAACTCTGTAGTGTCTGGAGAAAATACAGCCAGGCTTCTACTTAATTTAAAATAAATCCTGCAATTTTCCCGACTCCCACCAAAATCACTGTTCCACTGTGGCATTTATCAATATTCAGTGAAATGCAGGGTTTCCATTGAAATACTGACACCTCAAAGAAGGTCTGCAAAATGAGGGACTGTATTGTGTGACTACATTATGTCAGATTCCTGCTATATAATGCAGCAGATAGGCTGCATGGGAATTCACTCCATTCTCTGGGCAAGAAACTAGTACTCTGAATGCTGACGTCTTTGGGTGGCCTATAGAGAACACAGATTTGTGTTCAGATAGAACTGGAAAGCCCTCCAGACACTAAGTTAGTGTCAGCAATTGGATAGACAGAAACAGATGGGAAACCTACCATATATAAAAAAATGCTATTGAGTAAAACAAAGGGACCATCCTTAAGAACCACCTTATTCCCTCCAGAAGATAAGGAGCATAAGGTGACAATACAGTCAACCCTCTGAACTTAGTTGATGGCTATCTTACTTGTTGGAACTAGATTCTTTCTCTAGGCTTCATCTGAATAACTTAGTAGTGGACACTGGTAGAATACAATGTGTAAGAAAAGAGGGACCATTGGTTGCTAAGATGTGGCAAATCCTATTAAGTCTGGTATCCTATTTAGACTTAAGTAGCTCTTACTTTGACCTTTGTCTTTTTTCTGGCTAGAGTGTCTTCCTAGAATGATGCCAAATTCTTTAGATTACACCAGCTTGTGGTGTAAGAGTTCGAAAAAACAACAGTATCGATTTATAGTCCATTCACCACTTTAGGGCAATATAAAGAAGGCAGGGCTGGTGTAAAATGCTGAAAATAAGTAAGTGCTGTTACATACTGCACAAGCTGCAAGCTCTGGAGAAACCCTGTGGAGGGGGACTGCAGTTGAGTTTATGGTCATGAGAGCATGTGTTGATGCTATGAGGTTATCCTGGGATAAGGCATCACATGCAACATCTCTTCTGTATCAAAATTTTGCTTCCAACCAGTAATTGCTGGCTGTGCAGGCAAGCCTCTTGGAGCTGGCCCACAGCGGTGAACTTCTTAAGAGTTATCTGAAGAAAAACCAGATTTGTGCTTATTAGCCCAGACTGGAAAATTCACTAGGAGTTTGGAAATAAAACAGAAAAAGTGATAGGTTTCAGAGGAGGAAACTTCTCCCATGAAAAGAGAGTAGTTTAAAGGGGCAGATGGATGTTTAAAAAGGCAGAAACCCTTGAAAGAAGATTCAGAAGGGTCATGATGTTCTTTCCCATACATCCCCATATATGCAGCCTCTCTTCAAATTAACTGTTTCTTCAAGATGTCCTGCTGAGTTCTTGCCTTGCATTCTCTGGCACATGAAGATCTAACAGCAACTAGCTTCCCATTTTGTCTATTTGAGAGACAATAGGGGCATTTTAACAGTTAAGAAAGCTGAGTGGGGTCACTGAGCATAATCCTGCACTTTCATCTGTCTGGCATCAGTCATAACAAAAAGAGAACAAGTACTTGAGGGGAAAAAAAGCAGTGTCGCGAATATCAAACTAAAGCAGACCCAAAACTACAGTGAAGGAGATGCAGGTGGGAAGTAAAGGTACTGGGAAATTGTTTTGATTGGTGCTGTGGCCCGATTATGAAAGGTGAATAAAATCTAAAATCCTGAATGGTGGAGCTGAAGGTATTAAAAAAAGTGTACTTTATATCTTTGTCTCTGATAAGTGTTTAAGTATAAGATTTTTTTTTAATTAAATACATTCACAGACTAATTATTCAAATTATGTTGAATTTAGACTGCTTTTCTCTCTACCCCTTTCCCAGAACAAAATCATGACATTTTCATGATAAAACTGTAATAAATCTGACTCCTAGAAAAACAAAATTATTGTAACCACACACAAGTGCCAGCACACACAATTGTAGTTTCTACATACCGCCCACACAGCACTTTTTGAACATGTGATTAGGAGGGCTGATGCATGATCACACTAAATTCCTTCCCTCAGCTCACACATCAAGAACTTGCCCTCTCAGCTGCATTGTTCTTCAAACAGCCACCGTAACCTTAGCAACCCTCTGCTCCTAATATGGACAGCTGGTCCATTTAAAGTCAGCCTTAGTTGGCAACTGAAATGGTTATTCCCTCAAATTCAGAAGAGTTTGTCCTCTTAATTCCCAAACTACTAATCACAGGGGTTGACTTAAAAATTTGAAACTTTATCAGCACTTTTGTTCTGTTGCAGAGATTTGTGCAGCATTTCAATCTATTTGGGCTAAAAAAACTGACGAGCTATTTCCTATGTATTTTTCAAACATTGTTAATCAAAGTAAATGTCATAGTACATAAAACAACACAGTTTGAGAAAATATTTGGGGGAGGGCAGGAAAGAGAACAGACTAAGCTGTAAGGAAAGATCTCTGAAGATCCTCCTGTAAAAATAAACTGAAAATCTTGAAGTGCCAGTATATTACATTGTAAAACTGAGAACATCCATTCCAGAAAGCTCAATTCTCTTGATTTCAAAAGCACAGCATTTTTCTCAAAACTGAGAATAATGATTTTAGTAAACTGCAAGAAGCTATCTAAATTCTTGTTTCGCAACTGTTCCTGACTAATGGCCATTTACAAACACACACTTAAACCATGCAAGGGCAATCACTTTGAGGATGCCTTTATGCTCTTGTATTCTTGTTTAAAAAAAAAAAAAAAAAAAAAAAGGAGGGGTGGGGGGACAGGACGGGAGAGAGAGAATATCAAGGGTTTGGTATAGGAGAGTGTGTGGAGAACTGGCCATTGATAAAATTTAAGATTAATCTCAAAATACTTAAGGATTAATAAAGACCAAGATTTATGCACTGCTGAACCTATCAAATATATGACATCTTTTTCATAAGATCTCTCTTATGATTCTTTTTTCCACTCTATATCATTTACTCCCTTAATTCTACCACTCGGAATATATATCAAGTAAGGTAAATACACTCTGGCATATCTTCAGGTGGTAAAAGAGGTAACCATACTTTCGATTTGAGGGGAGAACTGGGTATGAATTATTCTATTTAATAGCAATACAGAAGTTCCTGTATGTTAAACACAATTTTCAATCTTCACCATTCCATTTGTTTAAAATTTTACTTAAATGCACACTGTTTCTATTAAAGTCCTCAGATGATAGCACTCACTCATTTATTCCATCATATTTCAGTACAACATAGGCAATATACTACAGGACAATCTTCAAAGACCACAGCTTCCCCAGTGGCATAGCACCTTGATTCTGGACTCTATTAATCTACTCTTCTGATTTACCTTGCATTCTACCAAGTTCAACAGCAATTCAAACACCTCCAGCAGCAACAACAAGCTTTCCATCATTCATCTGTCATCCACCTTGAAAATAGGCAAGAGTTCAAAACAAATTTAAAAATAGAAAAGATTTGGGTAAAATATGCAATAGCAAAAGGCAAGAGTTACATTAAAAAGGGTATAATTCAAACAGCTAGATAAGGCTAAGATTAAATAGAAAAATAGAAAATGGCAAGACAAATACTAAGACGGGTCAAGACTTAAAAACTAATTAAAAAGGACTATATTAAAAGTGTTTCACTGTAAAGCCCAGCCCTCAAATAATTTTTCTGGCTCTTTTCTGCACCCTCTATTTTTCACATCCTTTTTAAAATGTAGACACCAGAACTGGACACAGTACCCTAATGCTCACATTTATACACCCAGAGATCACATGTGGAGTCCCCATTTACTTCCTCAGTCCTGTCTACATAACTACTTGCAGATTGGAGTCCTGTGTTTGTAAAGCACTTAGCACAGCGAGACCCTGATCCTGAATGCAGTTTTTGGATGGTACCACAATACAAATAATAAAAATTAAATGGGATAAAAATAGAAATAATTAAAATAAATCCTATATATGGAGCAGGAAATCTAATTAACCTTAAAGACAAGTTTGTTGTGAGAACTGGAGCAATATGCACAACACAATTTATAAAATATAATCAATTCTTTCCTGTGATTTGATTACACCATTGTGGGCTGCTGGACTGGTCCATCCTCTACGTGAGTCAGGTGACATCAACTCCAAGAGGATTTTGAGCTGTCTAAGCCACATTATTGTCCCAGTAGTTAGGCACAGAAGAGACCCAATTAGGTCATGTAGCCCATCCCTCCTTTGTAGCATAGGATTGTTCCATACATTTTGCTTTTCAGTCCTCTGTATGTCTAGTTTTAACGGTCTCAATGGTCTTTCCACAACTTGTCTTGGGAGACTTTTCCATAATCAAATACATCTTTCTGTTAGAAGGTTTTTCCTAATATTCTGACTAAATTTTCCTTTGCTTAATTTAGTCACACTATGCCCTGTTCCACTCCTTTGTGCCAGTCTGAACAATTTACTCTTTCTTCCTTGGTGTTCACACCTTCAAGATACTTATAGATTGATATGTCCATGTCCAACCCATCTGATATAATTATTTAGCCAATCCATACCTGTGTAAGCTATTTTAATCTTTCTTCATAGAACAATCCCTCCAGACTCTTAATCACTGTATTAGTCTCCTCTGAATTCTTGTCAGTTTAACTATATCTTTCTGAAAGAAGAGGCCAGAACTGAAACCTCAATGTTGGCTTTTGAGCTTTGTTTGAACAAGGAAGCACCATTAAAATTATTTTAGTTTTGGAAATTCTTGGTCCTCTTCAAATATAACGTGATAATTTATATGTAGAGTGCAACATTTTCTCCTTGGAGCTCATGCATCAGGGGACAGTGGCTGGTTTAGGTGGATATCTGAAAGAAATAAAGAACTATGTACATGCTGAAGTAATCTACCCCGGCTAATTCAAGCTACCTTGATATTTATGACCTCCGAATTTTTTTTCATTTCCACCATCTTCAGTGAAAGATTTAATTCTAAATATAGCACAACCATCCAGTTAAAGGTCAAACAAAAGAGAGTGCTGGTGAGCAAATTAAGATTTTCCTTACACAGGAAAATTTTACCAGGGAAAACAAATGCAGCTAAATAGCTTGTGACCCTGTGTGGACACTATTATTCTGGTATCGGAACTTTTCTTTTCAGTTTAGCTTAAACCCTTTCCCAAACAAACAACTAAACTGAAAAAGCCACTCATACGCCAGAAGAAGATTATCCACACAGAGTATTATACCAGTATATCAGTTTAAATTCAAACCTTAGGTTATAGAGGGGGAAAAAACACCTTCCTGACAAGGGCTGACATATGCTGACTTGCTGGAAGAAGTAGGTTTTAAGAAGGGATAAGGAGAAGAGGCAGTTGGCAGATTGTTCCAAGTATAGGGGTAGCAGAAACAAACCCATAAAACCAAAGGAGTGGGAGAAAGAAAAGAAGGAAGCAGTGGGGAGAGTACAGGGAGGAGGTTATAGTGGAGGTTTAGGTGAAGACAAGGAGCATGAATATTCTGCAGTAAGAGAGAGGCAGTGATGGGATTCAAGTAGTGAGCGACATGGCTGGAGAAGGGGAAGTAGTATATTATACTTCAGAAGCTGCATTTTAGGTAAATTGTGAGGGAGGAGAGGCAAGAAATAGGGAGAATGGAGTAGGTTACACTAATCAGGGTAAAACAATGGAGCCTAAATTAATTATTGGGGGGGGGGGGAGCATGGCTTGCAAAGACTTAAATAGTGAGTTAGCTCTCCAATACTTTTATGACAAATGCCTCCCAAACTTGAGCCCACAGCCCATGCAGATTCCCCAAGGCCACTTGAGTGCCAAATCTCATAATAAAAGTGGCATGAAAAATTTATTTTTTATATTTTAATGGCTGAATATTACTCATCCAAACATTTTTATACAGATTTTTTAAACTTTGTTTTAATTTTTTGAGCACAGAGTCTGCACAGTCTTTTAAAGCCACAGTAGATCTTTGGTTTTTTAAATGTTAGTTCTACCCTCTTATTATAAGATTCAGTAAATGCAGCAGAATTTACCAAAAGTAAGGCAGTGTAATTTTGATATGTACTATAAAAAACCTCCAATATCTATGTGAATTCTTTCAGCATGTTACCCTTCTCTTTCCTTCCATCCATTGGCTCCCCCTTCTCTGTCTGCCAATTGAGAGCCGCTGCCAACTTTACCTCAGCACCCTGTACTTATTCTAGTTACAACTTGCAGAGTGGTCTTTCCCCTTGTGTACTTCAGAGACAATTTCGACTAGCTATATTACATGTATTTCTTTCTATATTGTCTGGCAGAAGCCAAAAATTGTAAGCAGACATTTCCAATTACTATCAGCTTTCCATGAAGCTTCCCATTGTAGCACTGAGACTTGGAAACTCATTTGCCTGAGTGCCTAATCTCAAGGTTCAAAGCCCCATATATTTGCAAGAAACAGATTTGTAACCCACACAGTTTCCCAGGGAGAACCCAGTTAGGACATAGGATCTTTAGGTTGAGAGGGACCATACCTGCAATACTATCCCTTCCTTGTGAAAGCATGTAGAGGCACCTACAGTGTCAGATAGCAGTTCAGAATATTTTCCTTTTTATTGGGTTGGTATGATGCCACCTCAGAGCTTTCATAGCCAAAGGAGAGGGCTGAGGTGATGCCTGCCTGGTCTTGGCTGCCTGTGAAGGGCCTGTACAGCAGACTGTCAATGGAAAGTATCCCCCACTTAGAAATGTTGAACCCTGGTCACCAGGAAAGATAGCCATGTTTAATTCCGTTAGTGATACCACGTTGAATATGGATTGGTGCACACAAAGGAATCTTCTGGCCTAATAAAATGGTGTACAGTGGGACTAGAAAGATAAATGGTGGGCCTCCTACTGCCTGCTTAGTTCTTCCATATCTGGGTTACTGGCCTTCTCATTACTTCATGGCCAGCTGCTTGGGGGGTTGGAAGGGAAGGCAGAAGCTGGGGACAATATCCTGGACATTAAAGTATGGTGACCCACAGCGTTAGGGTACGTCTTCACTACCCGCCGTATCAGCGAATAGCAATCGATTTATCTGGGATCGATATATCGCGTCTCGTTAAGACGCGATATATCAATCCCCGAATGCGCTCACCATCGACTCCGGAACTCCACCAGAGCGAGCGGCGGTAGCGCAGTCGACGGGGGAGCCGCGGCCGTCGATCCCGCGCCATGTGGACCCCAGGTAATTCGATCCAAGATACTTCGATTTCAGCTACGCTATTCGCGTAGCTGAAGTTGCGTATCTTGGATCGACCCTCCCCCACAGTGTAGACCAGCCCTTAGTTGGAAATGACAGCCCAATAGTTAGCCCACGGCAACCCACAGAAGCGGCAGGTGATGACAGCCCAATATTTCCCCCCACCCCTCTATTACATTTTACTAGAAAAAATGAGGAGTGGTATATAAACTATTGTTTAGGACAGCTGCAGACCTCCTGATCGTGGTTAAAACAATACTCTGCTGGCCTTCCTCCCCAAAGGAAGAATTTCCCTACGTATGTGTATGCACATACGCCACAAAAATCAACATATCTGTAATCTGGTCTTTTCTGCATTAATATTCCATGTTACACTCCATGAAGGTGAACAATGTAACCAGGTGCTGAGAATTATCCACCCAACTGCATTGTGAAAAAAGGGAAATTAATTCCCAGCTGTGTGCCAGGGCTGAATCAGCCAAATAGTCAGAAATTTGAAATAAAGTTTAGCATTTTCCTTAGAAAAAGCACTGAAGCAGAGAGATCTGCTTGTTTGTGCCTGTCACTGTGGAGGCAAATAAAACTGTAGTGAACTTCTGGGGTAGGACATTCACCGGCTGTCAATTCTGACAGATTTGGTTCTGTCCCTAAACTGCATAGAGGCTGCAATACCCAATATAACAGAGCTATGGACCTTAGTGTGCATCACCACGAGTTACTAAAGAAATAAATAACAGGAGAACTTGTGGCACCTTAGAGACTAACAAATTTATTAGAGCATAAGCTTTCGTGGGCTACAACCCACTTCTTCGGATGCATATAGAGTGAACCATATATTGAGGAGATATATATACACACACATACAGAGAGCATGAACAGGTGGGAGTTGTCTTACCAACTCTGAGAGGCCAATTAAGTAAGAGGAAAAAAACTTTTGAAGTGATAATCAAGATGGCTCAGTACAGACAGTTTGATAAGAAGCAAGTGTGAAAATACTTACAAGGGGAGATAGATTCAATGTTTGTAATGGCTCAGCCATTCCCAATCCCTATTTAGCCCTGAGTTGATTGTGTCTAGTTTGCATATCAATTCCAGCTCAGCAGTCTCTCGTTGGAGTCTGTTTTTGAAGTTTTGCTGTTTTAAGATAGCCACCCGCAGGTCTGTCAAAGAATGGCCAGACAGGTTAAAGTGTTCTCCCACTGGTTTTTGAGTATTATGATTCCTGATGTCAGATTTGTGTCCATTAATTCTTTTGCGTAGAGACTGTCCGGTTTGGCCAATGTACATGGCAGAGGGGCATTGCTGGCACATGATGGCATATATCACATTGGTAGATGTGCAGGTGAACGAGCCACAGATGGTATGGCTGATGTGATTAGGCCCTATGATGGTGTCACTTGAATAGATATGTGGACAGAGTTGGCATCGGGCTTTGTTACAAGGATAGGTTCCTGGGTCAGTGTTTTTGTTCAGTTCAGGGTTGATGAAGGGTGTGTGTATACAGGGCCGGCTCTAGCTTTTTTGCTGCCCCAAGCAGCAAAAAAAAGCGCCGCCCCCGAGCCCCCCCCAGCCGAGCGGCCGCGTTGCCCCCCCCCGCCGAGCGCCGCCGGAACCCCCCCCAGAGCGCTGCCCCCCCCGCCACGCGCCGGAGCCCGCCCCCCGTGCCGAGTGCCGCCGGAACCCCCCCCAGCGCGAGCCCCGCACCGCCCCCCCCCCCCGCCGAGTCCCGCGCCGCTGGAGCCCGCCCCCGCCCACTGCCGAGCGCCGCTGGAACCCCCCTTCCAGCGCCGCGCCCGCGCCGCCCCCCCCGCCGAGCGCCGCATGCCGGAGCCCGCTCCCGCCGACTGCCGCGCGCCGGAGCACGCCCCCCGTGCCGAGCGCCGCCGGAACACCCCCCCCCCCCAGCGTGAGCCCCGCGCCGCCCGCCCACTGCCGAGCACCGCGCCCCTGGAGCCCGCCCCCGCCCACTGCCGAGCGCCGCCAGAACCCCCCTTCCAGCGCCGCGCCCGCGCTGCCACCCCCGCCGAGCGCCGCGCCGCTGGAGCCCCTCCCCCCCCCGCCGAGCGCCGGCCCCCCCGGAGCCTGCCCCCGCCGAGCGCTGCCCCCCCCCCCGCCGAGCGCCACCGGAGTACCCCACCCCCCCCGTGGAATGCCGAGCCGGGCTCCTCCCGCCGCCCCTTACCAGGTGCCGCCCCAAGCACGTGCTTGGGTGCCTGGAGCTGGCCCTGTGTGTATATACACACACACACACACACACACACACACTATCTTTCATTGGCTGGACATTCCTACATTCCAAGAAGGTTGTTGCACAGGCCATATCAGTCCAATACATATTACTATGAGATGCAAAGGTTTCCAGTTCTTAGCTGGTAAAGGTACTTTGGGGGCGGGAAGGGGGGGAGGGACTATGTCACAAACTGCAAATTAAGAGAAGCTTTCATTTGTTGTTTGTTCACTTGGACACGTGCTATAATCTTGAACTGAAATAACCTTGCTATTCTAACTGACCCAATTTTATTTATGGCAAGATGGATTTCTGTATTTGCTATTTTTAAGGGGGTGCATAATAATTAACTGCTCTGCAGGTGAAGAGAAAAAAAGCTCATTTTTCTAACAACGTTCCATATGGATAAAAATTAAATTTGGTAGTGGGTGTTAACATTCTGCAAAATACTTCAAAAATAATGCAAGGTCTCAAGCCCTCATTTCACTCTTCTGCCTTTATTATTAAAAATAAGGCATTTAGTTCTAAAAACTAGGTTAAGAAAACATTAAAATAAAACTTTAACCCTCCTCCCTTCACACAATCTTTATATTTACTTCCTATGAATGTATTATGATTGAGAGCCTATTGCTGTCATTTCACATATCTATTTACCCACAATGTATGAGCCGATATTGCAACAAAAAAATTTTTTTTGCAATGTTTCTATTCCTCCATGTTGGCTAGCTCCCATTTATAAAACATTTTACTCAAGAATGTGTCTTATCCAATGTTTTATTTATTCTAAGCATTTGTTTATTAAGCAGTTTAAAACCATGTGTGACAGACTCAGACCAGTGGGGTACAGGAGTCTGGTAGAGGGCAAATATACTGGTCACTGGATGAGTAGTTTTCTGTTCCCTAAGTGACCAGAGCAGGGGCTGCACTAGAGTAATCAGGAACCTGCTAGAACCAGTTAAGGCAGGCAGGCTAATTAGAACACCTGGAGCCAATTAAGAAGAAGCTTCTAGAATCAATTAAGGCAGGCTAATCAGGGCACCTGGGTTTTAAAAAGCTCACTTCAGTTGTGGTGCGAGTGTGAGGAGCTGGGAGCAAGAGGCGCAAGGAGCTGAGAGTGAGAGGGTGTGCTGCTGGAGGACTGAGGAGCACAAGCGTTATCAGGCACCAGGAGGAAGGTCCTGTGGTGAGAATAAGGAAGGTGTTTGGAGGAGGCCATGGGGAAGTAGCCCAGGGAGTTGTAGCTGTCATGCAGCTGTTACAGGAGGCACTATAGACAGCTGCAGTCCACAGGGCCCTAGGCTGGAACCCGGAGTAGAGGGTGGGCCCGGGTTCCCCCCAAACCTCCCAATTGACCTGGACTGTGGGTTCTCCCAGAGGGGAAGGTCTCTGGGCTGTTCCCCAACCCACCCGGTGAATCTCTGAGGCAAGAAAATCCACCAATAAGCGCAGGACCCACCAAGATAGAGGAGGAACTTTGTCACACGTTTTATCCCATACAGAACTATTGTACAGAATGTATATGCCAAAATTAAAACAGATGTACACACATGAAAATTTGATCAAAGATAGTAATGTAATGTAATTAACAAAATATTGTCAAGTTGCCAAATAGTAACTTTAGAGAGACATGGTGAGGGAGGTAATATCCTTTATTGGACCAAATTCTATTGATGAAAGACAAGCTTTTGAACTACACAGAGCTCTTCTTCAGGTCCGGGAAAGGTACTCAGGCCTGGTCTACATTCCAGAGTTTGGTTGACATAAGTCAGCTTACTCAACCTAACTATGCAAGTGTCTACACTAGAATGGTGCTCCCACCGATGTAAGTTGCCCACTACATCAATCTAATAACTCCACCTCTGCGAGAAGCATAGTGCTTAGGTCCACGTAGTTAGGGCAACACAGTGTCTATACAGACACTGTTACTTATATCACCTGTTGGCTGGCAGCCTCGCTGCCACCTCCCAGTGAGGAATGGGAGAAAGCCTGAGCGCAGCTCCCTGCCCTGGCAGCAAGGCTCAAAGTGGGAGGCCCCCCCTTCCTGCCACCTGGCTGACAGCCTCATCTGTGAGCCCAGTGTGGGGCGGGGCTCAGCTTCACAGCAGGATGTCTACCAGCAGTGAAATTGTCATTCTTGTCAGCTTCATGGCTGCTATTTAGCGTTTGTTCTCGGGCTCCTGCTGTCAGCCCCTGGCCAGAGGAGAAGGGTGTGCCCAGCAGCTGTGAGCCCCATGCAGGCTGACAGTCAGCCAGAGAGGACATGCTAAAATAGTACAAAAATTAGTTTACAAGCACCAGCTAAATAATACAGCCAGCCTTCAAGTTTATGTTATATTAACTTAATACAAGTAAGCAAAGAGACAACTCTCTGCATTCTGTGACAGCTGTAATATCTAAGATATCTTCATTTGGCAGGTAGAACGCATTCGTTTGGAGGTTACAAAAAGCAAGGATGCTTACAGCACGGTCCACATCAGATAATCAGTTACTGCAGACACCAACAAAAGCACTTCTGGCTACCAA
The DNA here is from genome assembly GCF_028017835.1 of Emys orbicularis. Taxonomy (NCBI): domain Eukaryota; kingdom Metazoa; phylum Chordata; order Testudines; family Emydidae; genus Emys; species Emys orbicularis. The sequence continues at coordinate 69,259,291 of NC_088683.1, read as the reverse complement.
AGCCACTTGAAATTCCAGGAACTATCAGGGATCCAGAAATACCCTGAAATTATGCTCTTCGTTGACTAGGAACAGGCAAGATGCCTCAATCATGAAGGCAGTCACCATTCATATCTACTCACTACTTCTCTCAAACAACCAGCATCACCTCAGTCTTATTAGGACTGCCTCCCAGCCAGCTTGTTGAAACCCAAGCCCCAATTAAACCTAATATCTTATACTAGCCAGGAGAACTATGCAAATAATTCTCAAGTACCTGACCAAAACATTCTTTGAGCACAACTCAGAACTAATTTGTTCCTTCCTGGCTTATACTTATAACATCCAGGCCTAAAATAAAGAAACAATACCATTATGTTCGTTCTAAGGAGTACCATAAACAAATGGCCCCCACTGGACAACATCAGAACAGTATTATTCCAACCCCCATACATAACAAAGATGTATTGGAGATGCTATCACACCATCTTATACTACAATCAAAGACCCATTCATAATGACACATGAGATACAGGTGGTGCAGAACCAGTAAGAAAACTTAGGAGGGTGGAGGGGGAGAAAAGAGAGAGAACGAGACAATCTTTTCCACTGCAGTTTCTGATTTGCGAAAACATTTTAAAAAGTTGAAATTTCAGCCCATAAGAGTAATTTTTGGACTAAATATTTACTTGTATACAGAGTAGCTGTTCTCTGATTTGCATGGTTTCTAACAAACAAAAAAGTAGTCTGAAAAAATCTGGATCATGGGACAGGCAACACTAAGAAAAACAGTGAAGTACAGTTTTCTAGTTAGAACAGCACTTATTTTCATATTCAATCCAAAGAACATCTAATTAGATTGCAATTGGCTAAAAACAGCTTATTTAAAATATGATTATGACTCCAAAATAGCCTTTAAACATACTCAACTATGCAGCCAATTTAGGTTGCATAGAAGGATTGAAGAATCCTTTTATAGTCCCAAGCATAAAAGAAAATCATGCTCATTTTGCTCAGTCCAGCAGTTTGAAAGTTCAAAAGGTAAGAAAAGTTCTGCATGAATAAACTGAAGTTACTTTGAAAAATAAAGCTTTAATTATAACTGGCATTTCTTAAGCCACTACTCAGAGCAACTCTATGGCTAAGAGGTGACATCATTCATGTGTCAGGTTGTGTGGAAGCCCAGAATTAAAATGTAGGCCAGATTCCAACATTCCACAATTCTGGTTTAATAATAATTATTAATTGTGTTTATTACAGCACTCCCTAAGGGGCACCCAAGAATGGGGCACCACGGTGCTAGGCACTGTAGAAACACAGAGAACTAAAAGATAGTCCCTGCCCCAAAGAGCTTAGCTGCTTCTTAACCTATCGTCTAGAGTCTCTACCTGGCTCCTCTCTACAACCCCTCCTCCAAATCTCAATGGCTGGGTGGAGGGGAGGCACCACCTGGGTCCTAGAGCCACTACAGTATGGGGGGTTCTCTTCAATACAGTTCTGGGCCCAGAGAGTGCTGGGAGAAGAGATGGGCCCAGTTAACCAGAAGAAAAAAAATCCTAAAATAAATTTAAATATCAAATCATTTGGATGGATTTATGCATAGAACCCTACCAAATTCACAGCCATGAAAAACGTGTCACAGATCGTGAAATCTGGTCTTGTGTGTGCTTTTACACTATACAGTACTATACAGATTTCACAGGCGAGACCAGCATTTCTCAAATTGGGGGTGCTGATCCAAAAGGGAGTTGCGGGGGAGGAGGTCACAAGGTTATTTTAGGGTGTTGCAGTATTGCCACTCTTACTTCGTTGCTGCCTTCAGAGCTCAGCAGCCGGAGAGCAGTGACTGTTGGCTGCTGCCCAGCTCTGAAGGAGGTGCCCTGCCAGCAGCAGCACAGAAGTAAGGGTGACCATACCATACCATGCGCTGCTGCCTTCAGAGCTGGGCAGCCGGAGAGTGACGGCTACTGACTGAGAGCCCAGCTCTGAAGGCAGCAGCACAGAAGTAAGGTTGGCAATACCATGCCATGCCATCCTTACTTCTATGCTGCTGCTGGCAGCAGCTCTGCCTTCAGAGCTGGGCTCCCAGCCACCAGCTGCCGCTCAGCTCTGAAGGCAGCGTGGCTGCCAGCAGCAGCGCAGAAGTAAGGGTAGCAATACTGCAACACCCCCTTACAATAACCTTGCGACCCCCCACAACTCCTACAATTACAACACCATGAAACTTCAGATTTAAATAGCTGAAATCATAAAATTTACTATTTTTAAATCCTATGACTGTGACATTAACCAAAGTGGACCGTGAATTTGGTAGGGCCCTATTTATGCAGGATCGACATAGTCAATACACTAATTTGCCTCTTCAAATCCCCTTGTCTTTTGCATCAAATTGAAGCGTCACACATCATAGTCCCAAATCCCAAAAGGCGCTAAAAATCATGAGTTAGGTCCCCCAACAATTATGAGATTGGTTTAAAACATAATAAAATTTGGGGTCTTTGTACTTACCATCTGTTTTTTGAGCCTTTACGGTCACATTTTCAAGTTTTTCCTCTGCAGCCAGGAAAGCTAGATACTTATTTCTTTTAAATGTATGTTTGAGATTTTCATGTAATCAATCACATGACTCCAGGAGCTGGGGCTTTAAGAAAAATACCAAATATTGCAAGAGTTGGCAAAAGTACCCGCCATGGTCGAGGCCCAAACCTCTATCTAATGGCCCTTTCTGACCTTAAACCCTCTGAATCTGACACACTGTCTACATTATTGAAACAAAAACTGTGCTTCAAAATGTTTAAAGACCGTAAGACAAAATACTACTGAACTTCTACACACAGGCTTTTTACAGAATTCTGATGCATAAAAGTAAAAGCTATCGTTCAAATTTTACCTTGCAAGGTTGAACAGTCGGTGATTGCATTGCAACATTAAAATTACCTTATATGTTGTTCTGTTAAATAAGATTTGGAATATCCCACTGTCAAACTTCTCAGACTGACTAAAAACATATAAGTGGCTACTGGACGACCAAATTAAACTCTCAGCATGGGGGAAGACAATGTTAGCGTGCGTGTATGTATGTATATGCATCTTGAAAGAGTACCAAATATATTTTAGACAGATTTTGTACATAAAAAGTCTTCACTAAGCAGCAAGGTTATAAAAGTTAAATATATACTCTGCCTGCCCAAATCTGTATTTTCAAATTTGCCAATTATAGTGTGCACAGACAGAAATAAATAAATAAAAATCAAGACTCACTGTAATTACAAATAAGGAAACAGTTTCAAGGAGTGCATATTCCAACTAAGCTATAATATGTAATAATTGATCCCTTAAACCTAACTACTGAGAACAGTAATCTCTTCAATTTCCTTCTTTCTTACCCTTGCCCTCTCTATATATGTTTTTTGTCTTCTCAAGAGAGAAAACACACTGTTCCTTCTCCTAAGAGAATTTCCAATTCAGCTGAGTGATACCTGGCAGCAGTAACAATGGAGGTTTCAGCGAATCAATGGGGGGACGTGCATCAGACTGTTGACTATTTTGGTCGATGAGCTGTGTCAACAGTCAAATTTCCCTGAAAATCTAGCTCCCTAAGGAGCAGCGCTTTCCATCAATCTAGGTCTGTTTAACTGGGCTGGCCCATTTTACTGCACTCCTCTCCTCACAACAGGAGTAACCTGTTGCTTTGACTACCCAGACAGAAAAGTTTGTTGTATACAACAGCTGCTGTTAAGCAGGCTGAATTTCCACTGATGTTAGAAAGGGTTCCATTTATTAAGTTGATCACACTTCTGGAAGTTCACCTTAAAATGAAACTGCAGCACTGAGGAGATTTTATGTGCAATTCTAAAGAAACAGTTGACACAGATATTAAATTATATAGTATGCACATAAAAACCATTGAAGACCACAATTCTAAAAGCACCAAATGCATAGCTGATGCATTTAGAGAAAAAAAGACTAAGGTAATTGGTACAAATACAGTCATTGAATTCACCTTAGTCTAAACTTTTGAAGATTTGTATCTATACTGTATTATTTCAGTAACATGTGAGTTGACAGTAGCCTCAATGTTTTCTCCCTTTAATTTAAATGGCCACAGTAGCCAAGCAAACAATGAAAGAAAAAGCAATGGCAGAGGACCCTCTTTGTACAGTAAAAGGATTCAGAAGGAAGACAAGGTATCAGCAACAGAAACACAGTTACAGAGACAGACTAGCAATATATATATGTACGTGTGTGCGCATACATACATACACACACACACACACACACACCACTTGTAGGTTTTGAGTAAAATCAATAAGACAAAATACTGGCATTCCTTAACTTCTAAATCCTTGACTTTCCAACCTTCATAAATGATCTTCTAACAAGGTTATTTTTGTGGAGGTGGGGGCCCGAATAGTATAAAACTAGGGTTTATTGAGGAAAGACTCTTTTACTATATATTTGTTAAGCATGACATACTCAAGAAAATTCTATGTATATGTACAGTATAATTAAAAACACGAGATTACCTTCCATTGATGATTAAGTGTACACTAGCTTTGACTTCAGATTCATGACATACTGGCTTAAGTATGATAAAATAATGGTATGACTATCACTCAATAAAGTATACCTCTGTAGGTGCAAAGATATGATAGTAGGAGTAAAAAAACAACAACACGTTTAAACATATCTTTTCAACTGATATGGTGAATGTTGCGACTGTCACACATTCCAATCCAGAACAATCAAATCTGATTAATTACTACCTGGCAAGGTGGAGGGGGTGGGGGGACAGATTATTTTAAAGAGAATAATTGGATTTATTTAAATTGGATTTTAAAAAATAAAACCTATTTAAAATTATATTTGAAATTAAAACAATTTATGTTAAGGCCTGAGCTAACTATAATCTATTAATTAAAGCAGTACATGTTTGCTGTCAAAATTTTAAAGAAAGTCAGACCACTGATCTGGTAGGAAACTTTGGCTAAGTATCTGGTAACCAGAGCTTATTGACATATTAAATCACTTTACAGCAGCAGACTCTTCTGCAAATGCAGAAAGAATATTTTCTTCATTTTTTTCAACTAGCTTGTTAAAAGTTCAGAAACCAATGGTAGTTAAAAATCAGGAAAGCTTGTTTTCCCCTTCCAAGCTATGAGTAAAAAGTAGGTGTAGAAGGATGAGATCTAGTAGTTCTAAAATCTTGAAGGACTAGTGACCAGAAACAATCAGTTCCATTCACCAACTACAGACAATACTTCCTTTGTTTAATAAATCCATTTAAATGCAAAACATGTTTTCATAAACTTTTTTAATGTATCCAGCACAATTAGTTGTTTTATTGAACAATTTCAAAATTCTGTTTTGTGCATTAATTGAATTTGAATTTCCACCCAGAGCTTGACACAAATCATGAATAAAAAAAATTAAAGAAATGCATCATTCAGCACTTTCTGACAATATAAAAAAATAAGAATGTGCATGAATATATGTTAAACTATACAAGTGTATAGATATAATGTATTCTCCTGGTTTGTAAAAAGCAGCACCAAATTTAGAGAAAAACTGTAATTAGTTGAAAATTAACATGTTTTAATGGTTACCAACCAATGAGAATCAACCTTTCCTTAGGAAAATAACTAAAAAAGTACTACTGCAAAACATGATTAAAATCGTTTATTTAAATCAAGGTTTCCTGCTTGCTGATTTAAATCGTGATTACAATTGATGGTTTAAATAGCTTTGATTTAAATCAATCCACCCAGCTGCAGGGGAAAAACTCATTAAAAACCAAGCTCCTCATCTAGGGAAAATAAAATCACTTGCTCCAATTTGAGCGAGAGAGAATTACTGTGCAACATTTAATTCACATAAACATAAAAATGTATGCCAAATAGGGAAATTTATCTGTTCTTATCTGAAAACTTCCTTCCTTTGAATAATGAAGTCCACAAATCTGTTACAATAGGTCAGAGGCTCTCAAACTGGGGGTTGTGACTCCTCAGGGGGTCGCAAGGTTATTATTTGGGGGGGGTTCATAAGCTGTCAGCCTCCACCACCAAACCCCACTTCACCTCCAGCATTTATAATAGTGTTACAAATTAAAAACACTTTTTTTATATTAATTACACTCAGAGGCTTGCTATGTAAAAGGGGTCACCAATACAAAAAAGTTTGAGAACCAATGCAATAGGTACTTCCTGGAACAGCACCAGAAACAAAAGTGTTCCACTACTAAGGTTCCTTACAGTTGTGAACTTCCACAATCAGATTAATTCAATTCTCATTTCCTAATTTACAAATTGTGTTAAGTATACTTTTAGGAAAAAGCACAATAATTTCTCCTACTGTAGAGTGTGGAAAACTCTCTCAAAAGTTTGGATGTCAATTTCCATCTCTATTCTGAATGCTCCATTTGTCTCCGGGTGGCCCAGATCTGTGGACCTTAATACTTGAAGAAAGTTTTCAGATAAGCAGAGAAACATTCGCCTATTCATTATGCTGAAGTCAACAGATTTGTTATAATGTGATTCTCACAGCAGCACATTTCCAGGATGGAAAGTGGGATCATCATTTAAATATGGAAATCCAAAATGAAGTATATTATAATAATACATAATACCTAGCTCTTATATAGTGTTTTTCATCCATAGAGCTCAAAGCACTTTACAAAGGCGGTCAGTAGCATTATCCCCATTTTACAGATTGAGAAACCGAGGCACATAAGGCTTATACATCCCCTTATCTTCCACTTGGCATTAAGATGTGGAGTGAGTGATGCCAAAAAATGGCATTGGTTAAAGACTGGATGACAGATGTATAAAATTAGGTGAACTTCTGTATTCATGGCCAGGTGGCCATCTGAAGTTCTCAATACAGGAGACATGACTATTCTGCTCCGAGATTCAGTGCTCCAAAGGACTGGACTTTGACGCTTAGCCAAAGGAAGAATATTTCTTGATTTACTCTGCAAATTAATGTTATGACAGTTGAAAGGACTACTGATTGGAACTAGAAGTACAATACTGGGTTTTATCCAAGAAAGCTCCTAACAAAAAAACAAAAAAAAAAGAGCCCCACACCTCATGATTGGAGGTAGTGTCAATCAGGATTGTCTTCCTTAATGGACAGGAAATATGACACCTCCTGCAGGAACTCAATCTGAGCAATTCTGTAAGGAGCAGAACCAGGTTCCAAGGCTGTTCTGGTATGACCTTCTGGGGCTGGAATAAGGATCATTGCCCAAATAAAGCATTTAAGGATGGGATTTGTACAAAACTTCCTTTTCCTGAACATGCTGATAATACACTATGGAGATTTGGCTTTTTCCTGGACATTCATAACTACATTGAGACCCTCCTAGAGAAACTCAAGGCTATGTTTTACTTGTTTACCGATGGAACTATGATCCCACATGACCTTGGATTGCTGGGACTTGACCGAGTTTAGACACCATCTCTCTAGCTCTGTGCCTCTAGGCACCCTCACTAGGTGCAGAACCTGTGAGTGACACTCCTCTTCGCTGCAGAGATCCTACAGTCCAATTGCCTAGGCCTTGAAACTGGCACCAGCTCTCCCAAACCTCACAAGCAGCTGCTGCATTCCAGTTTATTCTCCCCCAGGGAGATGTGACAGTGAATGCACTTGGAGAAAGTACAAGAGATATACAGATCTATGAAAAAACAACAAAAGCCTACCTCAATTTCTTAACAATTCCAAGAGCCCTTTGGGATATGGTAGTGCCTTTTCAGGGGTGCAGGATTCTTCCTCTACTCCTATTCACCTTGCCTGCTTCTGGTCCTGATCTGCTCACTTCTCTCTCTAAGTGTCCAGTCAGAAGGCCTCCCTTTATACAGTTGCAGGTCCTTTTGTCAGGTGACTACTTTTCAGTGACTCCCAATCCCTCATTGATTGATCCATTGCTTGATTACCCAGCTTACCTGGAAGAACAGATTACACTGAGCATTCACTATCTGTCCTGATATGTCAAATTAGAGAGACAAGGTTGGTGAGAGAGTATCTTTTATTGGACCAACTTCTGCTGGTGAGAGACGAGCTTTTGAGTTACACAGAGCTCTTCCTCAGGTCTACGGCAAAGTTTTCATTTGCTGATGGCCCTTCACCACTGTCCCATTCAGGAGCAGTCACCAGGTGCCAATACCCTCCCTTTATTACAATAAATATGATGCAAGAGATATAGTGAAAGACAGCCAGGAAATAAACAGAGTTCATAAAATCTAACTGGAATTCATGAATTCACACAGATTCCAAACTGTCACAGTAGGTTCATAAAGCCAGAGAGCCATAAATTCTACAGCCAGAAAAGCAAACAGTATGACTGCTGCTCTCTCTTTACTATTTGTGTATGGTCCTGAGGAGTAGTGGAAGAGGTGGGAATACAGAGACATTGCTCAGTTTTAGAACAGTTCGTTCAATTCCTCACATCCCAGGTCCTGACATATGAAGAGACCACAGGGCACTTCACTGCTGTTTCTAGATGCAAATAAGTCAATCATCAGCCTATCAAATTGATTTACATAAGCCTTGGTGTTCCATGTCTCTTTTGAGGGGTAGTGTACACAGAGAAAGGAAACTTCTGTCTTGAGCAGAGCAGAGTTGATACTTTCTATGGAGTCGGGCCAATCGTGTTTTTCCTAGCTGATGTATGAAAACCGCACCAACCATTTTGACTGTCACAACCAGCCCAAGTCCATTATATCCATGGAAGAAAAAGTGCTTGCAAACCTCCAATCATTTAATCATAGAAATGTAGGGCTGGAAGGGACCTCGATAGGTCATCTAATCCAGTCCTCTGTGCTAAAATAGGACTAAGTATTATCTAGATTAAATCTTCCCTGATAGTGTTTGTCAAACCTGTTCTTAAAAGCCTCCAATGACAGAGATTCCACAACCTCCTTAGGTAATTTGCTCCAGGGCTTAACTTCCCTTACAAATAGGAAGTTTCTCCTAATGCCTAACCTAAATCTCCCGTACTGCAATTTGCCCATTGCTTCTTGCCCTGTCCTCAGTGGATAAGGAAAACAATTTATCACCATCCTCTTTATAACAAGTCTTCAAGTACATGTCCCCTTTCATTCATCTCTTCTCCAGACAAAAACAAACCCAATTTTTTTTTCAATCTTTCCTCATAGATTGTATCTGCTAGAACCTTAATCATTTTTGTTGCTCTCCTCAGGGCTCTCTCTAATTTGTTCACATCTTTCCCAAAGTGTGGTGCCCAGAACTGGACACAGTACTCCAGCTGGTGGATGCTGCACACACACTCTCTCTCTGGTACCTATTCCTTGGACTGAACTGGGATTTGATTGGACCTCCCCCATTATGCCCATCTGGAATCTGACATAAGGATCACTTTGCCTAGTTCACTAATAGGTGGATCCCTTCAAAAAAATTTAATTGTCTATATTCACAAGACGAGTGAGCGGAGACCACGCAATGCAACCTTGACCTCTGCTAACAAAGGGAAGTCTTAAAAAATTGGAAAACGTAATTACAGGCTATATGATCTTTCACACTTCAGGGTAGAATAACGTAGTTTGCACAGGCACCCAAAGTTTATCCATAGGAACAAGTCATCCTATTGGGGTGAAAGGGAGAGGAATACTGAAGACTACAGAAACAAGTTTCTTTTGCTCTTGTACATAGACAATTTAACTGAGTAGCTTGCACATTTTATACCCCTACCACAAAAAGGTTTTGTTCAAGTGAAGCTAACGTTGCAAAGCATATATTATCTTTCAAAAAAGTTAGCGCTAGCAAAAAAGTTAAATTTCCATAAATTCAGTGTTCAAAACATACAGAAAACTCAAACCTTAGGAAGTATGAAAATTCACAGTTAAGGAAGCCAAACTACCTTAAATCTGGCCATTTTGAAGAATGTGTGGTGATTTGGTGGTTTGAAGGCAAGGAGGAATGAGAAAGGGACCAAAAATCAGGTTTGTAATGGAAATGTAGTTATATGCTATTCTTTTATCACACCCATTACTGTATAATCTGTGTACTTCAACAAGAGCAGTTGATATTATTCAATAAGAGCAACACCAGTACTATATCTTAAGTTGAAAATACGTTATAAAGCCAATTCTAACCAAGCCAAAATATTGTGAATATCCAGAAACAATCCAACAACTGCATTTTATAAAAGACAAAAGACTCAATACAGCTCACAGACTAAATATTGCAAAGGGCTCCTGCGCAAACTATTAGACTACCAGCTCTTTTTTCTACCTTAACTTCAGACTAGTTTTCCTGCTATGATCTTCAATACTTCAAAAGATATCCAAGTGACTCGGGATTAATATTTACATACTTTAATCACACCCAAACAACTTGCTGGGGTTGGGTTTTTTTGGTCAGCATTGACATTTAGTATACCAAAAGAATATTGAAATTTTTGTAAATTATACAAGCTTCAGTAATTATCAGTATGCACATATCAAAAGGTAAGCTCTTCTATTCCTATGGCAATACAAATTAAATTTATACAAATCTGTAGCCAAGGTTGTGGGGGTGGGGGTTCTGATACTCCAACCATATAGTAAAGGTCAGGTTAAGGACATAAAAGGGTTGAATGAAAAACGTTAAAATGCTAAACACTCAAGTCAAAATCTTAAGTCAGGAAATTCTACATTAAGGATCTCTTTCCTTTATCTCACTATGGTTTTTTTTTTAAGGTATTGCATGGATCTGATAAAAATGTATGATCTTACATACCGTTTTTACTGCAAACTAGAAAGAAGGCTGGAGCGTTTGAAATAGCTTGCTTTGGATTTGTGTTAGAACCTGAAATATTTTAAAACAGGTTTTGTAGTTTTTCTCTTAAGACAGTTATATGGAACAGAGTACCCACACACACAAAAAAGCACCTTGCTCTATAATATAGGGATGTTATTAAGTAGACCCAAGGAGATGTATCTTAACAGTTCTAAAAGATCTGTTAAAATGTTTTGTGTTGATAAATCATCTGTTGTTGATCAACTGCCAATAAGAATAAAATCAAGGCTTTATTTTTTCCCCCAAAGCAGTTATTTTTAAAAAAGTTACTATGAATGTTCAATAGTTCTCTTTTTTTTTTTTTAAACACACAAAATCAACAAATCACTAGACTGTTTAGAAAGATACCAAGAGGCATCTGATCAAATTTAAGAAAGACTTTTTGTACTTTAGACTTTTCACATAGAGTTTGACCAAAATACATTAAACTTACAGTAAAATAAAATAAAATAAATAGCCAGTTTGTTAAGCTTGCTTAATAAGATTTTTCTATGAATTCTGCACAAATCTGCAGTCACATAAGCAGTTTCATTTCAAACAAATACTGAAACCCCATTTATAAACTCCTGAAAAATAGGACTTATGATAGAAATTTAAATTCTAATATCAGAAATGGCATTTATACATCTTTTTAAAACTTAGCAAATCTAGACATACGTGAACAGCATGGTGCCCTTCAAATTGTCTCTGTCTATATTTTAAACATTTTTATATTGCATTAGAAGCATCCAAAACCACATACCATGCAAAAATGACAGAACCAATACAAAATTCCAAATATCTAGGAATTAGAGTATAGCCCACTTAACTAGCAGGGAGAAATTTATAAGATAAAGCTAAATGCTCCAAACTATTTCTTCTTTGAAATAAGAGGTGTATTCTCACCTGAATGCCCAGGAAGTTCTGGTCAAACCTTTGCCCATCAAAATGAAACTACTGGCCTCTGATTTTCAGACATGCTGTGCACTCCCAGCATCATTAAAAAGTCAATGGGAACTGTGGGTGCTCAGCAGCTTTGAAATGAAAGCCAAACCTTTAAAGGGCTGCCTTCAAAAATGTTGACTTGACTCAGTAAAAATTGCATTTATGTAAAACTTGGCATTAATGAACAGACTGTCCCTTTGGAAATTCTTTATTTGTTACGTCTATCCAATTATGGCCAACACGAAGGTGGTTACAAACATTAGGAAGATTTTCATCACTCCGCTCTCCCTTCTCTCAAGCAAACAACATAAAGCTCTCAGTGTTATTCTTCACAGAGGAACTTAAGCCTTAGTACTAAAACCACACATTTCAGATACTTCACAATAGCAATCAAGCACATTTTTATAGAGGAAGAAGGTAACGATTTTTTCTTAAAACAGTCAATGGATTCAACAGAATTTCCCCCCTACTAGGACTGCACTTGAATGGAGGCAAATTTTACAAGAATAGATCTTGACATAAAGCTCTGTATTGAAACAGGACTATAAAGCTCTATAGTTCATAGCCACCACGAGCAGTATATGTATACTGTTGTCAACTTTTCCCCTTCATTCAGCATTCATAAGAATTTCTTATTTTAAACACCTGATGTACCATTGTACTATAGTTTATTTTCAGATAAGTTATTTAACATCTTATTTACACAGTATCTTTCATCCAAATAGATCCCAAAGATGCTTTACAAAGTATATTGTGATTATTTTGCCAACTACTGGAAGACAGCTACCTCCAAAATGGAGCACAGCAGCCGTTTAACAGAACATAGCAATATTAAAGAAGTTAAAAAAGTAGTTTAGAACAGCAAATGTAAAAATATGGTGGCCAACTGCTGTTAGAGGAGAACCAGTAGAATTTTGTCCCATTGGCATCTCAGTATACCAGTCTAAAACTAGTCAGCTGAGCATTTATCGTCTACACTGAAAGGTAGCAGAACCAGTGCCTAGGAAAGGTTTTCATATACCCTAGGAACTTTCACTCCTGCCTTCACTAGGCATCTGAAATTGCAGCTTCCATAGTATACTTAAGAAATAGCTATCTAAATAGGGAATAAATTTAAACTATGAGGAAGTTCACATAAATCCTTCCTTCACAAAAAATATGATAGAAAAATATACAAAGACATACACTTCCTTCCTTCCATCCCCGCCCAAAAAACCCTCAAGACAGAAATATGGTACCAGATTAGTGAATGCAAAGTACAAAAAGGAAAATTCTACCTGCTTGATTACTTTATCTTAACAACTCTGAACTGAAGAGTGGGCTATTCTCTTCTCATATGGTAAAGTACCTTTAAATTCACTTCAGGTATTTCCAGATCCCTTTAGGCACATCTCATAGGCCTACCATTGGGGAAAGATAATATGGAGGAAGTACAGAAATATTTTTGGGAGAAGATGACAGACAGCATTTCAATATCTGGGATCCTCAAATATCCTTCATCCATGTGACCCTGGTTTCAAGCCTAGATAATACAGTCGCTGCAATGGATTTGTTGGTAAATCTCCTGATGGTGATGGATTACGATCGAGTATGCAAGCAGATTCTTTTAGGTGCTTACTGCCTTTGTTACTACTGATCATGAGATTTTGGTCACATGCCTGGAGTCACTAGCAGTGACTGATGGAGTCACTTTGATTATGCTGAGCAATAACTCCACTCCCCATAGCTTTTTCATTTACAGTGCTACAGGTTTCTCAGCTGGTCATGTTCAGCGTGTATGCGAGGCTGCTAGGAGAATTAGTGAGATAGTATGAACTACAGCACATTTAGTACACTAAACCCCAGCCTTATTTCTCAATCTCATCTGAACTTGCTGAAGCAGTTGAGTTACTTACCTAATTTATGAGACTGAAGGATGGAGATGTGCTAGCCAGCTGAGACACAATGAAGAACTGAGATATTTAAGTTGCAGAAAACAAGCAAGCAGTGCTTTATACAGACAGTATATTAGCATGCTCCAAGAGCGGCACTGGCTTTAAATTAATCTCCAGAGGGAATTTACAAGTTATGGACTTGTAAACCATAAGTGAGTTAGCCATAAGCCCAAATTTCAATGAGTTTTGGGTTCCTAACTCCCATATGCTCTTTTGAAAATCCCTGCCCAAATGCTTGGGCCCGGACTACCTAAAGAATCACATCTCTCCTTGTGCATTGCTCCAGCAGCTGCAATCAGAGGCAACAAAGCTCACAGCCACTTCATTTTAAAAGTTAATTACTACTGAGAATGTGTTCTTGACTCTGGAACTCAATTCTCCTGTTGGTCCAAGAGACCCCAAGTCTGTTAACTTCCCAGGCATGATGCAAGACATATCTATTCTTCTAGGCTTTCCTAGGAAGTATACAAGGGATTTGGAGAGATTGTATTATGCCTTATTTCTAGAGGTCTGTTTCACTTTATTTGGGCACCGTGAAGGTGTAGCTTACCTTGTCTGAGCCTGATGGCCATGCGTTGGTTTCCCCACCAGTCCTGGGCTCCCTGTGACTGCAGCCAAACCAAAAAGTTCCTTTTTGGAGTAAACAAAAGACCAAAAACACAACAAAGCCTTTCACAAATAAGTACTTTGCTGTCGATGGGCCACAGCTTCCTCCAAGTCCTTCCCCTAAACTGTAGGGGTTTTCATACAACTTACTTGTGGCACTACAGAGGAGCTTCTCTCTTCCACTATCTATGGCCGTAGGACCCAAAATCATGAAGTGATTGTTCACTCCAAACTGCTCTACTTTACTCTTCCCCAGGGCCATGTCAAACATCTGCTTGTCTCCTCTTAGACCTTCTCTCCAGGCCCTTCCTAGGTGTCTTAAGTGTAGACCTCTATTGCTCCTTCTACAGCTCTCTCTCAGCACGGAACCACACCAGTCTTGGCTCCAGACCCCTTGCTACAAGAGTACTAACAGCAAGGAGCAAGAGGGAGATCTTTTCTAGCCCAGTCCAGGCCTTGCTGAGGCCAACAGTTACACGAGCTAAGGAACCTAAGCTCAGGTGAAAGCTGGGACCTGAACCATCTGAAAGGCTCACTAACCTTGCAACAAGTACATTACATATGGGATCTTTGTTCCGTGATCATTGCTGCTTGTCATGCAGCCATACTATTATGTAGACCATATGTCCATGTACATGTATTGTTATTGAATTCTGACTATTTATCTTTGTTGGGTGTTTAATTTTCTACCAGAATCATACTGTATTAAAACATATAAAAGTACAAACAGTGAAATGGGCTTTTAGGATGTTACAAAATGGAACTCCTTCAAGAAAGGTTTCCTCACATATCCTGATATATTTGGCATGGGACAGTAGTTCTGCTCAATGGAGATGCCTTCAACTGATTTAGTAGTGTGTCATGATGGTTTTGGCAGTTTGCTGTTAAAACTTTCAGTATCCATAGCAGGGTGGAGCAATTGAAGTCATTGATTTAAATCAGATTGGGGCTTCATAAAACTATATTGAAAATTTTGCTATACCAACTTTAGATTAATAGGTATATTCAACTATATTATATATTGCTAAGTTGTTTTTTTTTTAAATGCCAATACTGATAGGGTCTCTTATTTGAATTTTACAAAACTGCTCTAGGCCGAAAGCAAAACACACTATATTGAAAATTAAGGCCTTGATACCACAAACACAAACAAGAACCTCGTTATCTCCATACTGATTTATACCTGCCTCTGGAGATTTCCATTACTTGCATCTGAAGAAGTGAGGTTCTTACCCACGAAAGCTTATGCTCCCAATACTTCTGTTAGTCTTAAAGGTGCCACAGGACCCTCTGTTGCTTTTACAAACAAGAACTTAACTCACATGTACAGTCCTGTGGATTCCAATGGGATTATTTAAGTACTTAAAGTACAATAATTGAATAAGTGCTTCCAGCATCAGAAAGTGAAGTATTTTTATTAAAAACTTCTGAGTGGCATAAAAATCTTTGTCACTTCAAAACAAAAATGCTCAAGTTACTTAGATCTGCTGTACAATTATTTGTATATGCACAACCCAAAGTTAACAAAAACAGGAGCCTAAAGCGAGGCTCCTAAACTCATATTTAGGTACCCATTAGTGGGATTTTCAAAATCACTTAAGTGATTTAGGAGCACAAATTTAATTGACTTCAAACTGCAAACCCTGATGCAGGAGTGTAGCCTGATCAAAGCATTTTGGCTTTCCTGAATTGTGATGGTTCAATATTTTGGAAGATGGTGGTTGAATTTCTGGACTCATCTCTTTCAGCACGATGAACATTTTAAGTTTGAAACTTTTTAGTAGAAAAAAAATCTAAGTAAAATCTGGACATTAGAAAACTAAAGGAACAAGAACAAGATATCCACATTAGCAATTTCAGACAATAAAATTGGAAGAAAAGAACTAGCAAATTTAAACTAAAAAAAATTATTTAAATACAAATTGATTTTTTAAATCATGATTTGTATTCGACCTGCTCCATACAAACAAAAAGCATACAAGCTGCTCATCACTACCTGTTTGCTTCTTCCACACCAACAAATCAAGGTTGGCATCCCATCCCACAGATACCCCTGGCCAGACAGCAAGGTCAGTCTCTATCCCAGTACTGATTTGCAGTCTCCAAACTCCATGGGCCTGTCCAGTAGCATGATAGCATTTTCCTGAACAGCAGTATTATTAATATTATGTGTTCAGTTAATAAGAATTCTGAAAGGCATCGAGGTATTGCAATTAAGAGTATTCTAAATGGACTACCTTCGGTATTACAGTAGAACGACTGCTGAAACTCTGAAGAGCAATATCTTGGAGTTTCAAACAGCCAACTTCCCAGAAGTTGTACATCATGTCCTCCTACCAGCGATAAAACTATAAATTGTAATCTATATGATAAAGTTCCTAACTATCATTCTATAAGTATAGGGCTAACAGAAAAGTCACTTTTCAAGTAAGAAACCTAACTCTGAGTCTATCCTAGAAAAACTTAGCATGACAATCAGCAACTGGTTCCTATAGCACACCTGTAACACCTCCTGGACAAGATCTTGGGCTGTTGTAAACTGTTGACACTCCACTAAAGTTAATGAAATTATGCCAGTCTACACTAGCTAAGGATCTGGCTCCGTTCATTCACATAAAATACCCCAACAGTAGACAGGCAGTCACACCACTATTTTGATTTAGACTTTCTTCAAGCAAGACGAATCAGCATATAGTCCTCCACCATACCAATGTCCACCAGTGTCGAAACAGTTTGGATGGGCACCAATGGTGTAAAATAACCCTCCCACTACCTTACCACACATGCATTTACCCCACATTGCTAAGGTAGTCTGTGGTCTTGTTTCTACATTCCACTACATGGGAGTTGAGTTAGGTAGAAGACATTTCCCTGTACAAATTAATTCTGCAAACACTGTGGAATTCATTTATGCACTATTTAAGGAGTGGCTGATTTCTTCAGCTTCATTAGATTTTGTTCTTCTTCAATCTATAGCACATCGCAGCCTTCCTATTTAGTGTACCGTCAGTTGGCCTATAGCCGACACACTGGAACTGCTGACCAGGGTGGATTTGATTTAAATCACTAGTCAGAAAGACTCTATTTAATCATGGATTTCTATATAAAAGTGCATTCTTGTTGGTTGTTATAACCTTAATACATATTCTTCACAACTCAGAGATAGATGTAGGTTTCATTTTTAGAAGATACACACTATACTTTTTTAAGTGATTTACTCTGAAAACTTTTCAGATTAGTTTTACAGCAATATCAGAAAATGAATGATTAGTTATTTCATTTACCAAAGGTAACTGAAGCAGATATTTATGAAGTCATTGGGAGGTGAACTATCTCCATTTCAACAGGTTAATCATTAATATTTGGAGGATTTTCTTACCATGCTGTATTAGGAGGAGATCACCACCAGACAGACGTTTAAATTGTTTTATTTAACTAAAACAACAACATTATGTATTCTGGATTTTCTTCTTCAACAGAAAACATAATATTTTAACAAAACAAGCATATGAATTTTTGAATTTAGTTAAATATTCAAGTTTTTTAAATTCATGTTTTGTTAAATTGTTTTTAACTAAAATAGTTACATGAATTTTTTTTTTTTTTTTTTTTTTTTTTTACAAAAACAAAAATTAAATTGACTATGTCAGCCAGGTCAACATGAGAAACTTAAAATATTGGCTTCTGCTGCTAACTCAGGCGTCTTCACCTCATTTTCCTGTTTATTCATAATCTGGAAAAGAAAAACAAGCTTCCCTGCTTTTTTCAGGTCCCAAATGATTTCTCAATTTGGAATGAATTAGTCCAAAGGAAGAAAATATTCTTTCTACATCGGCAGAAGAAGCTACTGCTGTTAAAAGTAAGATTATCACTTCAACAGTCTCTGAATCCAAGTGCTTAAGTGACTTCCACCAGTTCACTGGTGTGACTTTCTTTAAAACATCATCAGCAAACATGTATTTCTTGAATGGTTCTTTTTCCCAAACTGGATCTCTTTTACAGCCTGCTGACATTATAGGTTTTCCCTTCTAGTGAGAGAATGGTATGGTAGATCTCAAATCAATGAAGGCTACACTTGGAAAGACCTCAAGGCCATGGCTACACTTGAAACTCCAAAGCGCTGCCATGGGAGCGCTCCCGCGGCAGCGCTTTGAAGTGCGAGTGTGGTCGCGCGCCAGCACTGGGAGAGAGCTCTCCCAGCGCTGCAGGTACTCCACCTCCACAAGGGGATTAGCTTACAGTGCTGGGAGCATGGCTCCCAGCGCTGGGGCACTGTTTACGCTGGTGCTTTACAGCGCTGTAACTTGCTGCGCTCAGGGGGGGGGTTTTTCACACCCGAGTGAGAAAGTTGCAGCGCTGTAAAGTGCCAGTGTAGCCATAGCCCAAGTCTTCTGGAATATGCTGCTCAAACAGTTTTACTTTTGTTTCTACTGCCTGTCCCTCCCTTCTCACATTTATCTCCAGACTTCCACCCCCAAAACTCTTCTATTCATTGAACTTTTTGAAACTTTGCACTTTTAGAGAGAGGTAAAGGATTGACTCTGTGTACACAAATTTGCAGAGGGACAATAGGGTTGAGATCTGTTATTTCTCACCTCTATATATTATTTATTTAAAAACATTTTTGCTGTTAACAAGCATGTTATCTCTGGAGACACAAATCCACAGTTTGAGAACCGCAAAACTAAGCGTCTCTGATGGTATCTTCTAGACTGAGCACTGAGTACCACTGGGTAGATAGAAAGATTAACCTAAATAATTTATACAGAAGCCCCTGGAGCCCCATAAAATTGGGTCCCTAATCTATGAACTATTGGAACTCATTTACAAAATTTTCTTAAACATTACATGAATATATTGTCTCATACTATAGAATTAGAATTTATAATCCCTATTCCATTATGAGATATCTTTGAGCTATAATGTAACTTAATTAAAACTTAAGTTTTTGCCTCAAAAAGCATTTTATCAAAAAAAATCTGATTTAAATAAAAAAATAAAATAAAAATCCAATTTTTTTAAAAAATCATTTAAAAAAAAAATCACCCTGCTGCTGACCAGCCATCAAGGGAGTTAGGAGAACCAGACCCACCTGAATTTAGTCACTTGGAACATTTTGGTTTATGACTGGTTGTCAGTGCATCTAGCAGAGGTGAATGTTACAGAGTGGCCATGAAATTACAGACGTTTCCTTAGAATCATGGGAGGTTGACATCTTCCACAATGCTACGCGACTCCAAAAAAGCCTTTCAAAATCTCTCTCAGATCACTGCTTCAGAGACCTGTGCCAGAAATTATGGCATAAGTACCCCAAAAAAACCAATGCAACTGCAATGGAGTAATTAAGTGAATGCAGACTCAGGACAAAACTGCACCTAAAATGGCAGGGCTACCACGGTACGTATAGTACCACATATCCCACTCACTCAATTCTCTATGGAAGATGCAGTCTAACATACACAACCAGGCCATTCAAACGCGAGCTTTCAGAGTTTCCTCTGAGCCAAACTGAGGTTCCAGGAAATAACTATTGGTATAACTGGCGATCTAATCAAGATGCTACCTATCATATCACTAATGGATGGCATCTGAAAAACCTTTTCTGTTTTACCCCTTTTCATAGAACAGCTGCTAACACTTAAAGGATGCTGGACAAAAGGTTAACTTCCAAAACAGAAACACACACCTCTAGGGGCAGCGTGAGTGGGACTAATCTTGTAGTGGCACCAAGAGAGAAATTGAACATGAAGCTAGGAAATCTCAAAGTTCAGTTCTAACTTGGGCTCCTGCACTAATAGCAGAATCCTAAATGCCAGAACTGTAAACTGTTCTGATGAAAGCTCAGATTGAAACCAATTTATCATAAAATCATAGAAATGTGCAGCTGGAAGGGACCTTGAGAAGTCATCAAGTCCATCGCCCTGCACTGAGGCAGGACCAAGTAAACTGAGACCATCCCTGTCTGTTGTTTGTCCACCTTGCTCTAAAAAAAATCTCCAATGATGAGGCTTTCCACTTGGAAGCCTATTCCAGAATTTAACTACCCTTATAGTTAGAAAGTTTTTCCTACTACCTAACCTAACTCTCTCTTGCTGCAGATTAAGCCCATTACTTCCTGTCCTACCTTCAGTGGACATGGAGATCAATTAATTATAATCCTCATTATAACAGCCCTATTTGAAATGTGTTATCAGCTCCTCCTCCCGCCCCCCAAACACACACACACACACACACACCCCTACCTTCTTTTCTCAAGACTAAACATGCTGCTTTTCTCTCCATGCTGAAAGTAAATGTGAAGGGGCAGCAGTGTGGTACCACTGTCTCCTGAAGCACTGGAAAACAGACTGAAAATGAGCCAAAACTCCTGAGATTAGCAATCTCTGCTCCCTGTCAATCTAGATTAGGAAAAAAGCAATCAACCAATCTAGAATTAGAATTTGCAAGAAGAGAGTTAATTTACATTTGTCAATAGGGTTAAATTATGAGGCACCTGGCAGGAAGCTTCCTTTGATATAAAAGAATTTAACACCATACTTTTTATTAATAGTCTTTGCTACAGTTTCACTTATAGCAACTATAGGTTTATGAGCAAAATGAAACATCTCATTCCTTCCATTTCTATAATCTTCCTAAATGCCACAATGTTAAACATGGTCACTTTATAATTTGAAGTTTCATACTTGACTAGCTACCTCAAGTAGAGCATTCATGGAAGGTAGTCTGACTGAAAAATCCACTAATACTTTGTTTGGTGCTGGATTCATATCAAACATTTGTAGTGGTAAGTAAAAAAGCTCATTCTCAAAAGAACTCCAACCGACAGCCCAGAATGTCTACTGTTAGTGGCAGAGACACAGAAATACTCCAACTTTTCACCATAAATTGCTAGTTTTTAGTGTTCCATCATTCTTTCAAAGTGTTCTGCTATGTTTCCATGATTAATCTTAAAAACTCAAGAAAAAAAGTCAAGAACACTAAAGGACTCTGCAGCTACATTTCTTTAATTGGTACAGTATGCCATACACTTCAGAAAGTCATTTGGCACGCAACAACTCTAAAGCCTAACTGTTTAAATAACCTCATAAATACAGTATCTCACTTATCCCTCCCCACTAGGAAGGCTTAATATCTCTCAATACATGAAAGCTTACATTCTTTTCAGCTTCTGGGTTACATCCAAATTTTGACATTTTGAATGACTAGCATTTGTATACTCTAGTAATGGAAGAGCTGAATTTATTTAAGCCTGAATGCACTCATATGATGAAACAGAGAAAGCTGAAAATCTGTTTTACAGAAAAAGTATACAATCAGTAAACTATGAGCATTATCAAGAAAACAGAAGTTAATTTGTCATCTAAATTGTAGCAAATTGCCTCTTTTTACAAAACCATAATTTTAGATCTAAATCTACATAAAGACTGAAGTACCTTTCATAACTAGAATAAAGTCTCTCTCTAAAAAAAGAGCCACAAGCTTTTATGTAGAACATTTGAGACTGAAAGTAAAAATGTGAACATCCAGTCTAGATTTTCTCGCATGAAGAACAGAGTACAGGTTTTGGAATAAAATGTTGACTGTTATTTTAAGAAAGGAACTATGCAACTGTATATGGTTGTCAAACATTGCAGCACCTAAAGATATAGCAAATGGAACAAAAATAACTTTCAGAATTTTTATAAAGCAGAAGACATCCTTATTGAAGAATATAACTACTTGCTTTATACATATACTATTGCATTCATTCAAATTTTAATCATTTATGCCTAGGATTTAACATTTCAGAGAAGTATTACACTCAATCCTATTCTGACTTTAAATCAGTATAGAAGCCAGTTGATCTCTAGAGTTCCATTTCATCCATTCACCTTATATAATTAACAGAAAAGCATTTTATATTACAACATACAGAAGGCATAACAAGCTGGTTAATGTCACTCCATTTATTAGCATAAATGTATCCTGTCCTTGTCAATGCCCAGTTTTAATGCAACTCCTTTCCTTATTGCATAATACTAAATATCTGCCAACGTGAGGTTATCCAGGACATACAGGTTTGGTACAGAGTTGGGCAATGCTTCAACCCATTGCAGAAGTGGGACCCGCAAATACCCTAAACCACCACCTACCTAGACCTAAACATCTCTACTTTAAAATTAAAATTAAACTGACTATTTTATTTAATATCTGAAGTGTCTATAACTAATCAGGCTCATGCAGTATTATCTGTCCCACCAAAACTCCAACTTGGGGGGGGGGGGTTAAATCAGGAACTGGGATATCATAACTTCTAAAAAAACACAGTGAATGAAGAAAAACTGCAGTCAGTTATAATGGCAAGGTCCCAGAATGCATTAAAAGCTGGCATCCTCTCAGACCAACCATGCCTCAATTAAATACTTTTAAAAAATTTAAAGCAGAGGTTAAAGAATAATTACTTGTTTTAACTATAATCCATTGTACCAATATGAGTATCACGTAGGGTGATGAAGACCATGCAGTTTACCATATTAACTCAGTTAGATTTTTTTGGTTATGTTTTGTGTATAAAAAGAAAATTAATACTCAAATGACCAATGTCTTATAGTTTTGCAATTTATTATCTGGAAACTCCCAAACCAATGACTAGCCTAAATGCTGCACAATAAAAGCTAAGATATTAAGTGCTATCCTAATTGATTAAAGGTTTTAAACACCCAAAAGGCAAACACTTTGGGCCAAAACAGCAGATGAGGATCTGCCCCTTTAAGTTCTAAAATTCTACAAGTTATAAAAGTCAGATGCAACAGGTAAAGTTTGTCAGATGTTATGATGAATCTAGGCCCCAATCAATCTGAATGTCAACAAAATAAATTCCTGAAGAAAGAGGCAACAGGAGGACATCTTCAAAAGCTACTGATGAAGTAACTTTTGTAGCATTTGTCTATCTTGTTTATACCCCTAACAGAGGGCCTTTAACAGACTTTAATTTGATTTGAAAGTAGGTCTTGTTTCTAACAGATTGACCTCCTACTGTAGAGGGAACCAAACTGCTTTTAAAATACGTTTAGAAACTGTAACTATGTTTCAACTGACAGCTTAACAATAAATTCATCTTTTCACTGTCAGTAAACCGCAAACATTCAAAACATGAAGGCCTCAAACTCTTTACAGTAATTGGAATGGATTTAAAACTTTAAAAATATTCTGATGTTTTTATTTACCTTTTAGTTTTTGAGCCTTTAGGGTTCATGTTTAAGCTTTTCTCCACATTTGAGATCTAGGATTTTTTTTTTTTTTAAGAAAGAAAAGCGACAAAAAGAGTTAACCATAATCACTTAACTCCGAGAGCTCTGGGCTTTAAGAAGAGACACCAAATATTACAAAACTTGCAATGAAATCATGAGAGTTGGCAACATTGTGACTAAAATATCCACTTGGCCTTCCCAATTTCAAAAATGTGTTTCCTCATTAATTCTGCAGTAAGACCATTTAAAGGACAACTTGTTTAATATTAATTTTGTTCAAGTTTTAAACAAATATTTAGGTCATTTTCACCTCGGTCAGCAGATTAGTGATGACAACCTACTGTATTACTTCTCTCACCAAACCATATACCCTGGGCTCAAAAGTGTTTCAGAGACCAACCACATGCAAGAAATCACTGTTTGCAACCATTTACTTATGGTTATAAAAAGCCATCTTCCCCTCCCACAAAACCTTTATTGTATGGCATTGTCATAGTGACACCAATGAGCTCCCCCCCCACTATAGCTCAGTGGTTTGAGCATTGGCCTACTAAATCCAGGATTGTGAGTTCAATCCTTGAGGAGGCCATTTAGGGATGTGGGGCAAAAATCTGTCAGGGACAGCACGTGGTCCCGCTGTGAAGGCAGGGGACTGGACTTGACCTTTCAAGGTCCCTTCCAGTTCTATGAGATAGGTAAAAAGCACTTTGAATTACTAGGAAAGGGAACCAGGTTTGGAAGACTCACCCAACACACTTTTTCAGGCAGGTTAGTTATGTGCTTAAGTATAAGACTGTGGGATACGCCTATTAGAAGGAATAATTTACACTCACAAGACAGAGACCAAATGTGTGTCTATAATCGGAGGTACATAGTTGGCTTGCCTCCTTATCAGTTTAAGGAGGCAAGGTGGCAGGCCATGGCAGGCTTCAGGAATTGGTGCTTTATAAACACAGACAGACATGCTAGGGTACCTGAACATCATGAGGTCTGGTCAACATAACTACACCACTCAGGGGCGTGAAAAATCCACACTCCTGAGCATCATAGCTATGCTGACCTACCCTCGGTTGAGACACAACTAGGACAACAACTTGGTCTTCTTGTTGTGCATAGGCATAGATGTATATTACTTATTTATATTAATAAATAACAGTTCTCCAACTAAGATCAGGGCTCCACCGTGATAGGTGTTGTGCAACACATATTAAGCGATAGTCCCTATTCTGAAGGTATAAAATGTGGCATGGAAAGAAAGGCAACAGACATATAGGGTGGTGAGTGACATCAATGGCAGAGGAGTGGGGTTGGGTTTATGCACAAAAGGACAAGGGCAGAGAAGGAGGGAGGATAAGAATTAAACAGTGTTTTCATAGTAAGGAAAAAGAGCTCTAACTTGATGCAGTACACAAGGGGGACCTAGCAACTACAGAAGTAATTCTTAGCATCTGTCTTCTGTGTGGACTGCAGCAATATGGATGTCAAGAAGGCTGGGGAAGAGGCACGGAGGGTATGTCTACACTACAGGATTAATTCGAATTTATATAATTCGAATTTAGGAAACCGATTTTATAAATTCGAATGTATTCGGCCACACTAGGCACCATTAATTCGGTGGTTTGCGTCCAAGCTACCATAGTAGCATCGATTTCCAGAGCGTTGCATTGTGGGTAGCTTTTACATAGCTATCCCATAGTTCCCGCAGTCTCCACCCCCCTTGGAATACTGAGTTGAGACCCCAGTGCATGATGGGGCAAAAAACATTGTCGCAGGTAGTTCTGGGTACAGCCTCCCCCTCCCTCCCTGAAAGCAACGGCAGACAACCATTTCGCGCCTTTTTTCCTGAGTGAACTCTGCAGACTCCATTCTGCATCAAGCATGGATCCCGTTGTGCTCCAGAACGCAGTCTTGAACATTATAAACACCTCGCGCTTTCTCGTGGAGTTTATGCTTACACAGGACCAGAAAAAAGAGGCGAGGAGGAGGAGGCGGCGATTGCAGCGCAGCGACCAGCGTGATGAGGACATGGACACGGACACAGAATTCTCTGAGACCGCGGGCCCCGGTGCTTTGGAGATTATGATGTTAATGGGCCAGGTTATAGGCTTGGAACGCCGATTCTGGGCCCGGGAAACAAGCACAGACTGGTGGGACCGCATAGTGTTGCAGGTGTGGGACGATTCCCAGTGGCTGAGAAACTTTCGCATGCGTAAGGGCACTTTCATGGAACTTTGTGACTTGCTTTCCCCTGCCCTGAAGCGCCAGAATACCAAGATGAGAGCAGCCCTCACAGTTGAGAAGCGAGTGGCGATAGCCCTGTGGAAGCTTGCAACGCCAGACAGCTACCGGTCAGTCGGGAATCAATTTGGAGTGGGCAAATCTACTGTGGGGGCTGCTGTGATGCAAGTAGCCAAAGCAATCACGGAGGTGCTGCTACGAAAGGTAGTGACTCTGGGAAATGTGCAGGTCATAGTGGATGGCTTTGCTGCAATGGGATTCCCTAACTGTGGTGGGGCAATAGATGGAACCCATATTCCTATCTTGGCACCGGAGCACCAGGGTACCCAGTACATAAACCGCAAGGGGTACTTCTCAATGGTGCTGCAAGCACTTGTGGATCACAAGGGACGTTTCACCAACATCCATGTGGGCTGGCCGGGAAGGGTTCATGACGCTCGCGTCTTCAGGAACACCAATCTGTTTAAACGGCTGCAGCAAGGGACTTACTTTCCGGACCAGAAAATAACCGTGGGGGATGTTGAAATGCCAATTGTTATTCTTGGGGACCCAGCCTACCCCTTAATGCCATGGCTCATGAAGCCATACACAGGCAGCCTGGACAGGAGTCAGGAGTTGTTCAACTACAGGCTGAGCAAGTGCAGAATGGTGGTAGAATGTGCATTTGGCCGTTTAAAAGGTCGCTGGCGATCCTTATTGACTCGCTCAGACCTCAGCCAAACCAATATCCCCATTGTTATTACTGCTTGCTGTGTGCTTCACAATCTCTGTGAGAGCAAGGGGGAGACCTTTATGGCAGGGTGGGAGGCTGAGGCAAATCGCCTGGCTGCTGATTACTCGCAGCCAGACACCAGGGCGATTAGAAGAGCACACGATGAAGCGCTGCGCATTAGGGAAGCTTTGAAAACCAGTTTCATGACTGGCCAGGCTACAGTGTGAAATTTATGTTTGTTTATCCTTCCTGAAAACCCGCCCCCTTTATTGACTCATTCTCTGTAAGGAACCCACCCTCCCCCTTCCCCCAGCTTGCTTTCAAAGGAAATAAAGTCACCATTGTTTAAAAATCATTTATTCTTTATTAATTGATTATAAAAAGAGGGAGAGAACCTGAGTGGGGTTTGGGAGGAGGATCAGCGGGAAGGAAAAGCCCAGTAAAAAAAGGTTAAGAAAATGGCAGCCTTTTGCTTGGGCTGTCCACTGGGGTGGAATGGGAGGGTGTACGGAGCCTCCCCCCCCGTGTTCTTACACATCTGGGTGTGGAGGCTATGGAACATGGTGAGGAGGTAGGGGGGTTATACAGGGGCTGTAGCGGCACAGAACCTGAGTGGGGTTTGGGAGGAGGATCTGCGGGAAGGAAAAGCCCAGTAAAAAAAGGTTAAAAAAATGGCAGCCTTTTGCTTGGGCTGTCCACTGGGGTGGAATGGGAGGGTGTACGGAGCCTCCCCCCCCGTGTTCTTACACGTCTGGGTGTGGAGGCTATGGAACATGGTGAGGAGGTAGGGGGGTTATACAGGGGCTGTAGCGGCACTCTGTTCTCCAGCAGCCGTTCCTGAAGCTCCACCAGACGCCGGAGCATGTCTGTTTGCTCACGCAGCAGCCCCAGCGTTGCTTCCCGACTCCTCTGATCTTCCTGCCGCCACCTCTCATCTCGAGCGTCTCTCCTCTCCTCACGTTGGTCCCTTCTGTCCTCACGTTGGTCCCTCATGTCCTCACGTTGGTCCCTCCTGTCCTCACGGTCACTGGCTTCTTTCCTATACTTGCAAACCGTCTCCTTCCACTCATTCAGATGAGCTCTTTCATTCCTGGTGGATTGCATGATTTCGGAAAACATCTCTTCTCTCGTCTTTTTTTTACGACGCCTTATCTGGGATAGCCTTCGGGAAGGAGGAGGGAGGCTTGAAACATTTGCACCTGCTGGAGGGAGTGAAAAAAGGAGAGAATTTTTTTAAAAGATACATTTTTCAGAACAATGCTTATACTCTTTCACGGTGTATACTATTCACATTACATAGCACATGTGATTTCTGTGCAAGGTCGCATTTTGCCTCTTAATATTGAGTGCCTGTGGCTTTGCTGCTAGAGATCACAGACGCAGGTCGGGGCAACAGAATTCACCTTGCATGCTGCCATGGTAAGCCACTGTCTTTAGGCTTCTGCGCCCTGCTTTCCCACATACCAAGCAAAGCCCGTTGTGCTGCAGTTTTCCTGTTAGCTTGTTTTCTGCTGCTGAAGGTTAACACCCCCCCCCCCATCCAATTCTCTGGGATGAGTGCTTTCTCCCTCCCCCCACCGCGTGGCTGGTATCAGGGAAGATCCCTGCAGGAACCAAACTAACACCCCCCCCCCCACCCGCCATGAATTCTCTGGGATGAGTGCTTTCTCCCTCCCCCCCACCGCGTGGCTGGTATCAGGGAAGATCCCTGCAGGAACCAAACTAACACCACCCCCCCGCCCCCCACCCGCCATGAATTCTCTGGGATGAGTGCTTTCTCCCTCCCCCCACCGCCTGGCTGGTATCAGGGAAGATCCCTGCTAGCAAAACGCGAAAAGCTCTGGGCCAATCCTCCCCCCCCCTTTGCACTTGGCTAAATGCAGGGAAGGATTTCTTTTCAGCCACAGGCAAACAGCCCAGTAGGAACGGCCACCTCAGTCCCCTTAATTAAATTCCCTTATTTCAACCAGGTTACCCTAAGCGATATCACTCTCCTGAGGATTACACAGCAAGATAAAGAACGGATGTTGCTTGAATGCCAGCAAACACCGGGACCATACGCTGCCAGGCTCTGTCAGGCAATGATACCAGATTACTTGCTACTAGCATGGCGTGGTCAAGTGTCCTACCATGGAGGACGGAATAAGGCTGCACTGCCCAGAAACCTTGTGGCAAGGCTTTTGGAGTACCTCCAGGAGAGCTTCATGGAGATGTCCCTGGAGGATTTCCGCTCCATCCCCAGACATGTTAACAGACTTTTCCAGTAGCTGTACTGGCTGCGAATGCATCCCAAGTGCTCAGGGCAAATTAATCATTAAAAATGCTTGCTTTTAAACCATGTTTTCTATTTTAAAAGGTAAACTCACCTGAGGTCCCTTCCATGGGGTCATGGTCTTGGGTGCTGGCTTGGGAGGCTTGGGAGGGTACTTCAGTCAGGGTGAGAAACAGTTCCTGGCTGTTGGGGAGAACGGAGAGCTGGGTGCTCTCTGCCAGCTCGTCCTCGTCCTCCTCCTCTTCCCCTTCCACGGAATCATCAGGTGTACCTGATGAGATTATCCCCAGCTCGGAATCCACAGTCAGAGGTGGGGTAGTGGTGGCGGCCCCCCCTAGAAATGCATTTAGCTCAGCGTAGAAGCGGCATGTCCGCGGCTCTGACCCGGAGCGACCGTTTGCCTCCTTTGCTTTTTGATAGGCTTGTCTGAGCTCCTTGACTTTCACGCGGCACTGATCTGTGTCCCTATTGTGGCCTCTCTCCATCATGCCCTTGGAAATTTTTTCATAAGTTTTGGCATTTCGTCTTTTCGAACGCAGTTCAGCTAGCACTGAATCCTCTCCCCATATAGAGATCAAATCCAGTACCTCCTGTACGGTCCATGCTGGTGCTCTTTTTCGATTATCAGCCTGCATGGTTACCTGTGCTGATGAGCTCTCTGTGGTCACCTGTGCTCTCCACGCTGTGCAAACAGGAAATGAAATTCAAATGTTCCCGGGGCTTTTCCTGTCCACCTGGCCAGTGCATGCGAGTTCAGATTGCTGGCCAGAGCGGTCACAATGGTGCACTGTGGGATAGCTCCTGGAGGCCAATAACATCGAATTGCGGCCACACTAACGCTAATTCGAATTGACAAATTCGATTTTGGCGCTACTCCGCTCGTCGGGGTGGAGTACAGAAATCGAATTAAAGGGCCCTTTAATTCGAATTAAATGGCTTCGTTGTGTGGACGGGTCAAGCGTTAATTCGAATTAAGGCAGCTAAATCCGAATTAAAGTCGTAGTGTAGACCAGGCCTTACAGTAGTCAAAGTAGTAAATAAGGTGTGACGCTGTATGGAATATGGGTGACTGCAATGAATCTTACAATAGGTGCCATGTAAGGTATCAGTGGAAAAGTTATGATTTGCTAAATATGCTTATTTATATGTATCACCTTTGTATCGCAAGTTATAAATGTGTGTGATATATTGAGATCTCATATGTGCTGTGGATCTGGGTGACACACCAAAACAGATTGGCATCAACACTATCCAGCCTGTTTAATGGCCCATCAAGGGCACTCAGCTGTACAATGAACCCACTGAGAGAAACTGTGGCTACACCTATCAGTCTGCAGGACATGTAGGGACATGCCTGTGGACAGGGGACTCCGAGTGCTTTTCCACATGCTGAGAGCTTGTGTTTGGGACAGAGGATGTACAAGCCACATAGCAAAGGATATAAAAAGGCAGCTGCATCTTCTCCATTTTGTCTTCAAACCTGCTTCTCACCTTGGAGTAACTTCTCTACAAACTGAAGCTTTGAATAAAGGACTGATACAACCATTCAAATTTTGCATGTGTTCCAAAGGGACTTTACAAGACAGTAAACTCACCAATGCTGCTAAGAACCTGAAATATGGACTCTGAAGTCTATATATTTATCTGATTGTGTTGACCATTTAACAACTCTCTTCTTTCTCTTTTTGTTTACAATAAAACCTTTAGTTTTAGATACTAAAAGACTGACTGGCAGCGTGGTATTTTGGGTAAGATCCAAACTAGTCTTGATCTGGTAATGTGGCTGGCCTTTCGGGGATCGGAAGAACATTTTGTAGTGTCTAGAGTTTTAAATAACTTCTCACTTTATTAGACTTATTTGCTGATTGGGAGCCAGAGACTGGAATGCAATAAAGGGGGCTGTATGATTTCTTTTTTTCTTTTTTTTAAGCTTCTTGATAACCAGTATGAGGGATCAGGAGCTCAGTTTGTGACTGATTAGTGACTAACTAGTGTTAGCCACAAGTTTGGGGAGCATCTGCTCTCCTTTTTGCCTGCCCTGATCTTGGCATTTTCAGTGTGGGCTACCCTGACACCTCAAGTCACATAAGGACCTGAACGAGAACTTTAGCTGTGAAGATAAAAAGAAAGGACTTATCTTGGAAACATTTTGGAGAAAGAGGCAGCTGTATTTGGACAAAAAACATGGATGTGCAGGTCCAGGGAGAGAATGTAACCAAAGACAACTCCCAGGTTATTGGCCCGAGTGACAGGGAGGATGGTGGTATTTGTCAGCAGTGATTGAAAATGGTGAGGGAATGAGCAGAGATTGGAAGGGAAGAGGAGTTCAGTTTAGGCCACATTAGTCTTAAGATGACTGCAAGAAATCGAGCAGGAGATGCAAGATTGGATGGTGGCACACAAATCAGGAGGTGATGCAGTCACCAAAAAAGGCTGAGTACTGCGTAAGTGATTCATAGAAATGGTGCATGAAGTGGAGTGTAGAGGGGCAGTCAGGTGTGTCTCACCCAGTTTTAAATAAATTTTGGACTGGCATATTGCACTGGTTAATAGTTGTACAGTTATCAAGCATTCTTAAAACTACAATACCCACCTGGGGAAGTGAGGAAACAGAAGAAACAGATTGACAGAGCGAGATGGGTACCCAGAAGTCACCTACTACAGGACAGGCCCAATAAGGAAAATAACAGAACACCACGGGCCATCACGTACAGCCAAAACCTCTCCAGCGCATCATCAACGATCTACAACCTATCCTGGAAAATGATCCCTCTCTCTCACAGACCTTGGGAGGCAGGCCAGTCCTCTCTTACAGAGAGGTCCCCAACCTGAAGCAAATACTCACCAGCAACTACACCCCACACCACAGAAACACGAACCCAGGAACCAATCTCTGTAACAAACCTCGTTGCCTACTCTGTCCCCATATCTACTCTAGCAACACCATCAGAGGACCCAACCACATGAGCCACACCATCAGGGGCTCATTCACCTGCGCATCTACTAACGTGATATATGCCATCATGTGCCAGCAATGCCCCTCTGCCATGTACATTGAACAAACCGGACAGTCTCTACGTAAAAGAATAAATGGACACAAATCAGACATCAGGAATGGTAACATACAAAAGCCAGTAGGAAAACACTTCAATCTCCCTGGACATTCTATAACAGATTTAAAAGTAGCCATCCTTCCAAAAAAAAAAAAAAAAAAAAAACCTTCAAAAACAGACTTCAAAGAGAAACTGCAGTGCTACAATTCATTCGCAAATTTAACACCATTAAATTGGGCTTGAACAGGGACTGGGAGTGGCTGGTTCACTACAAAAGCAATTTTCCCTCTCTTGGTATTGACACCTCCTCATCAGTTATTGGGAGTGGACCACATCCACCCTGATTGAATTGGCCCTGTCAACACTGGTTCTCCACTTGTAAGGTAACTCCCTTCTCTTCGTGTGTCAGTATATTTATGCCTGCATCTGTAATTTTCACTCCATGCATCTGAAGAAGTGTTTTTTTTACCCACAAAAGCTTATACCCAAATAAATCTGTTAGGCTTTAAGGTTCCACCAGACTCCTCGTTGTTTTTGTGGATACAGACTAACACGGCTACCCCTCTGATAGTTGTACAGTTCTTACTGCTGAGGAGGATTAGATTTGTTTTTTCAGTTACCATTTTTGCTGTAATTTAAAAGCAATATCATTCTGTAGATTAAGGAAATAATTACATCTGCAAATCAATATTTGAAATAATATTTAATACAGCCCATCAAAAGTCTGAAATATTCTGTAGCCTTAATGCTTGGCTGAAAAAAACTAACATCTAAGTGACACTGAGTAGAGCTAGAGGATTATTTTTTGTTTTTTAAAAACAATTTTTTATAATATTTACATTTGCACTTTTAAACACTGATTTTTAAAAAGAAATGTCTTTTTTTATATAAATACGACTGTCTCTAAAATGTCAGAAGAATTTTAACATTCTTCTCTGAATTAGTCCTAGTCCTCCCTGTGTTGCTTGGTATCTTAATTTGCCTTTGGTTTCAAAACTGTAGGCTTGCCAAGAACTATTCCTTTCAAAACCTCAGGAATTCCATTACTAGTTTTAAGCTAAATTAAAGGAAAATAGAAGCATTCAACGCATAGCAAAACTATGTACAAAGTGTTTGTTGATAGTCATAAATAGACTGAAAAATTTAGACATGTCTGAAAGACAACTGCTGTATAGTCAGCTCTGTTTTGCTCTGCTATGCAACTAAATAAAGAACTATTGCTGTCACTTCAAGTAAGTTCAGCGTACGATGCATTTGTACTGAACTGGAATATAGCAAACACTAGAGATCATTCATTCTTCACTTGAAACAGTTTATATATAAAACCGAGTTTGCATTTCTGTGAAGTACAGTGGGAGTTCCTCTAAAATTATTGCTTCAATGTCTCCATGAGGGGCAAAGGTGTCACTAGTTTCTAAAGACACAGCAAAAACAGCCAACTCTCCATCACATTCAAGATTTCCTCTAGAACGCTTGTTCTACCACACAAAAAATAAAATAAAGCCATTCCATACTAGGAATACTTGTACAATTAAGGAAATGTTGTCAACTAGCATGAAGATGAAAATACAATTGTCAGGTTCTTAACTAGTATTATATTGATTATTGACATCCATATTTTAACATTTAAGTACAATCATCCAAATGTTTAAGCAATTAATTATAATCATTATTAGTAATTGTATAGCGGTAATACTGAAAATGTCTCCATCCAGAGTGGGATGACATTGTGCTAGATGCTGTACAAACATGTTGGAAGGCATGGCCTCTCCCCCAAAGTGTTTACAAACCAACTTGCTTGAAAAATAATGTTTGCAGTTATAGGATCAATCAAGGATAAGCAATTCGGCAAATAAGTCTGTGGGGTGACATAACAGTTTGTTGGACCACACCATAGTAATCACCAGAATTATCGGCAAGGCAACATGATTTAAATTCCAGCTCTGAAGACAAGTTAAAGAACTTTGATCAACTGTTGCAAACTACAGAATTCCAGCTTCCAGCATACCAGGATAGAGGGTCCATTTTCTCTTTGAAAGAGAGGCAGGAAATTACAGCAACTTTTCACCATTGAGCCAGCACACAGTAATGGATCAGTGGTTTACACTAACCGTCATCTGCTGTATGAATGACTGCAGCAGCATCTCAGCTCTGCCAGTACCAATACCACCATGAAGAAAAACCAACGGAGAGGAGTCAAGGAAAAAGAAGGTCTTCTCTTAGAACTAAAAATGTGATGATCAAACCCCTCTTGAATTTGAGTAGTCATCCAAAAAACTTGCAGTATTACAAATATGCCAACTGCCGTATAGTACTTGGCTTTTATTATAGGTATAGATATTTCAAAAAAGTAGTAGTTCTGAAGCACACATTTTCCTGAACAAAAGTCACAAAGTCAAATATACACAGAAAGAAATATGAATACCTTAAAAAAAGCCAAATGCTTATTGAACAAACTTAAAAAATGAAGTTTACATCCAACAAACTAATTCACTTGCAGTAGAGAATATTTCCTCTTTGACTTACTACATAGTGTGAAAGAGAAGGTAGATAAAACCTAAAAATGTACTTGAGACCTTGATTCAGAAGTGTACTGTAATAGGACTGTTTCCACACAAACCAGGTATCATTAACTTAAAAGCGAATCAGTGACATATGGGAACAGAACCCAGGTCTTGACACCCAATTCTCTGCTCCAACCACTGAACCACGCTCATGGATTTGACAGCACCTTGGGTAAAGCCAAAACAAGTTGTGTGGGTAACAGATGTGATGTCCTAGACAGAAAGACAGCAGCTGGTCACAACAATGCAGGAGCACCACTCTGTCCTCACCAAGCAGTGTGCAGAATATTGTCAAGGCCAACCACACCAAAATCATGAGCCAAGCCCCCAAACAAATCATGAGATTTTTAAAAATAAATAAATGTGGGGTTCTTTTTATTCACCCTTTGGTTTTTGAGTCATTAGCATCCATATTTGCAAACTCTTCTCCCCAACCATGACAACTAGAAACTTTTGTTTTGCAACTCAGCTAGAAGCAATGAAGTGGTAAGAGCAGAAGATAGTGGTATGCCAGAGAATACATCACAGATCCAAGTATAAAGAGAATGAGTTTGTATACACTGATTACGACAGAAAAAGTCTATTAACAGAAAATTTTAAATCCATCCCCCTTAAACATTTTTATAGTGGAACAGTTTAGAGCTGCTGTATTTCAACTTCCACACAATCAGAATATTAACTTCTGTTATACCAAGAAATTTGACCACCGTTGACAATCGTTTCTCTGTGTATGTGAAAGAGTTATTTTGAAGATGTCAATGTGATCAATTTTACTGACAGAGAGAGAGCACATACACACACCCCTTTACCACATTGTAGAGTCTTACCATTTCCTGGGTAGACGTTTTAATTCACTGCTGCATCTGCCATAAATGCTAAATTAAGAATCATTGTTTCAGGAACCTATTTGCATTATGAATGATCACTGCCAAAATATAAACCACACTAATGTAAATACATAGAAAATTATAACAAATGTAGCAACACTAAAAAGGTCAACTTATACTGAAGCCTCTTATTAATTTAGGTGGTAGGGATGTTGTGATTCTTCATGCCTTTAAGAACATGCACATATTCAACAGATTTGTCCCTCCTAACCTCACCACCAAAAGTTTCTCAGTTAAACTGATTAAAGCTGGTTGTCAAACATAATGCCCATGGGCTGGATATGGTGTGCATGATGTATTTACATTTCCCACAGGACATGTTCAGACTGTGTAGAATTTCAGCTCTCTTTTTCTTCTTTAAATAAGTTCCTAATCCTAATAGTTTAAAAAAAAAAAAAAAAAGTTTGTAAATGTGAACTTAGCTAAACTGCTGCAATGACAGGTGCCTGAGTCTGCAGACAGCTGGAAACAGTGACTGAGGAGCATGCACTCCCCTTCTTCCTATTAATCTCATGGGGGGGGGAAGCCTGGTGGCTCAGATCTAAAATCCAGTGACAACATTTCAGTGTCAACATCAACTATTTTCAGCTGATCATTTTCATGGATAGAATGGGGAAGGGGGTGTGGGAGGTAAGCTTACAAGGAGGTGGGAAATGGGAGTTGTTTCAGGTAGGGAAATGCAGAGGGAAAACAGAGTAAACAAACAGGGAAGATGGAGAGAGAAAGAAAGGAGATTGGGGGGGAAAACAGAGGGCAGAAACAGTGGCTCTAAAAGGGGGGCATATTTTTCCTACTGAATGTTGCTGAATGTGACAATAAAGTACTAAAAGAAGAGTACCTAAGTTTAGTTACTACAAAAAGGGCAGATCCTTCCCTTGATCTCACTCCAAAGCTCCTAGTGACATCAATGTCAGACTGGTCTGGATCGAGAAGAATCTGAAGTCCTCTATGCCCCAGACCATGAACCATAATTTAACATGCAATTCAGCCCTCTGAGCCAAATGAGTTTGACACCCCAGAATTAAAGATATGTAGTATTTTTCAGTCTACGGTTGCTAAAAAGTTTACCAATACCTAACACAAATAGAGCTCTATTCATGATTTTAGTAAGTTAAAAAATAAACTTGTTTCAATTAAAGTTTAAGTGTTGTCGTAAATTTTTGGAAACTTAACAACTGCTGACGTGCAAAACCCAGAAAATGAAATCATCTACAAACTGATCAACTTCACTGTTTTAGTTTCATTCTCCATGTTGAATAAAATGCAAAACAGCAGCAGCATAAATGTTGAGTTAACTATTATACCCCTAGCTGAGAGATCCAAATAGTCACAGCTCAAACTGGCTGCAGTTTTTTAACTTGCCGAACATCAACACAAGGCCCTATGCACCATTTATGCCCACTTCAACCCCAAATTAAAGATATATGGGATTTAAATGTTGCTTTAGGAAGTGCCCTGTTAACTGGCCCCTCTAATCAGTCATGAATTTCATCCACTATCTTAAGAGCTGCATTCTTTAAACTATAAGGCCTGATCCATTGCTCACTGCAGTCAATGGGAATGAACTGATTTCAACAGGTTCTGATTGGACACATAGTGAAATGGATGTAACTGCATTCATAATTAGTTTGGAACCACCAAGAAGTCTCTCAGAGTACTGAATAAGAATAAAGAATATATGCAGCAAGATTAAATTATGTTACAAAAAGTAACTTATTTTTAGAACATTCGATTTAGCAGGGTATAATTTCCAGGTAGTTCACTGACTGAGCACTAACAACAGTACAGAACACAGAATAGACATGTATAATCATATCAATTCAAGCAGACAAAATCCTGCAAATTTACATGCTTAATTTTACGTACCCGAATAGCCCGACTGACTTCAAAGGAACTAATGTGTAAAATTAAGCACATATGTAAAAGTGTTTGCAGGACAGATTATGCAAACACAAATGTTAATATACATTAAGTGTCAAATATTTTATTTTTCCTGACAAAAATGATTGGCAATAGATAGGATCAGCACTTATTTACTTTTTAGAGTTATTTTTAATGTTAAAAGATGGCAAAATGGCAAACATGAATCAGTCGTAGAGTACTTATGAAGACAAAGAAATGAGGTAGTTGAACACAGTAAGTCAAAACAAGCTAGAACTATTTATTGATTACTTAATAAACAACCAGGGGGAATTTGCCACTATAAATATACTTCAGTTAGGTATGTCTTTTCATACATGTGTACATACAGGATTACTTTTTGGTACATCTTGAAAATCCCCTCCCCACCTACCTATGTCAGATGACTTATTTGTCACTTATCAGTCTGAGTGCTAAATTACTTTTAGTCTCAAAGTAGTGCTTGCGACAGCTCTGCAGAGGGATGACCCTGGGAAGGATCAGGTTGTCCTCTAATGAACTGATTAGCCTTGCTACTCTGAGCATACGTAATTCCACCAAATACAGCAAATTTTCAGGTAAAATTAAACTAAACTTCTTTCCTCCACACTCATTTCAAATCTGAAGTCTTGACAACCTTACAAGGAGATGGTCCACAGAAAAATTGCAGTATAATCTTAAACAACTAAATTGACCACCTTGTGATTAAAATAAACAAGCATGAAAGTAAGCAAAAATCATGAAAAGAAGTTTAGCTAGACATATATTTGCAGGAATATTGTTTCAATAAGCATTTTCAATTTTTCTTGACACAGAATCATATGAACTAAGGAGTTGTTAGTTAAGGAGCGACATCCAAATTAGAGTCAAATAAGGAAGGGAACGAAATTTATTAATATTAGTATTGCACTGGTAAATTTATTCCAATATAAACACATTTCCTTTTAAACAAAAAAAAACAGCAAATACATTTATAAAGCACTGTATGTTTTCAGTGCAGTATTTAACCGAGGAAAATATACAACAGAGTCAACTTGCAGAATTCATGCTGACTTCAGTAGGAATATAGGGCATTTACTGGATCTGAACCCACATGTCTTAATACCAGACCATCGCAAATGCACCACAAAAACATGCAATAATGTATACAGCTCATCATCTCCCAAAAAGAAAAAAAATGACAACATAGTTACCAGATTATAAAAGTGGTATTTTAAAGTAGAAGGGCTACGAATATTTTAAGGCTGTTTAAAACCAAAATAAGTTATTCAGAAAAACTATATGCACATTATGCTAAATGTCACTTACGTATTAGTGTTCAGTCAAAAGAGTTAAGAAGTTTTAGAGGAGTATATTTACAAAAGAGTCATTAGGAAATGAAATCATCAGAAAAAACTACTAATACAAAATATTGAGGTTACACTGGAGAAAATTACAAATACAAAACTCTTCCCAATATTAAGCCTAACTTCTATTATGTACATGCACCACAACTGAAAGGTATATCATTCTATGACTTAAGTGTCAACTAAAATTTTAAGTGGTACCTGAATATGATCATTGGTTTCTATGGATTGCCAATGAAAGGAAGATTAAAATTAGCTAAGAATTTTCTCAAAATGTTAAAACTCAGTATTGCAGACATAGCACTTAGAAAGTTGCAAAACTGTCATAGAACTGATTTAAACAAAAAGCTGGTCTAAACCTTAGCTATAGCAGACCTGGTGGTCCACTATAATTAACTAGGATGTGAGACACCATTTGCACCGTTTAACTTTCTGAGGCCAATCCTAGCAGGAGATTACAAAAAGGGAATTTTCTACTTGAAATATTAGGCATAACTTTTAATATATTTTCACTGACAGAGGTAAATTTTCAGAATCCCCGCCCCATCCACATATATCAGACACTTCTGCTATTTTGGCACTAACTCATCAATCTAGTTAAATTCAGAATTAGTTTTGAGAGTCAGGACCAGTACCTTTAAAGTTCCAGGACTACTGGGCGTCCTGGAGTTAATACACCACAATCAGGGACATGCAATAGCAAACATACTAGTCCTAAGATGCACATTATAGAAGCAGTAACAGCTACAGAGGGAACCTTGACAGGACACACAGGGTAAGTAAGGCTGACCCAGCAGGCAAATCAGCTGGTGAATGGTCTGCAAGCCCAGGGACCACACCATACAGGAGCTGCCTCCAGTAAACCCACACACAAGACAGCTTTTAGGGCTCACCTTTGTTTTTACAGTCATTTCTGACCTCCCCCAACTCCTCCCCACACTCACTCCACCCCCACTGGCAACACACGCAACGACAGGTTAGCTAGGGTGACCAGATGTCCCGATTTTATAGGGACAGTCCCAATTTTGGGGTCTTTTTCTTATATAGGCTCTTATTACCCCCACACCCTGGTCCCGATTTTTTACACTTGCTGTCTGGTCACCCTAAGGTTAGCCCCCAAGCAAACCAAACCCAACCCCTCACCTGAGCCCTACACGGCGATGGTCTCCAGCCCTACACTCGCCTCAGCGACTTGACAACCCCACGCTCGGCCCCCCAAGCACGGCGGCAGGTCCCCCTCCCCCCACTGACAGAAACACGTCCCCAGCCCGGCCCCCCTCTCCCAGCGGCACGTCGCTCCCCAAGGGACGCCCAGAACAGGGCCAATAGGGAGCAGCGGCTCCCGCAGCCCAGGACTCTCCCACTGGCACCAGTCACCGCCAGGAAGAGCCGGGCCGGGCCCCAGGACGCTGCGCCCCCAGAAGCCGGCTGCGGGCACCCGGGGGAAGGCGCCGGGCCCTGCCCAGCACTTACATTCTCCATGAGCCCAGGACTGGCCGCGAAACTGGCAGGGGCGGGACCGGACCGGGCCGAGCCTCCGGGGGCGGGGAGACCGCGGCGCTCTGTCCTTCCACAGCCCCGGCAACAACTGCAACTCTCGATAGCGGCAGCAGCAGGGCCTCGCTCTGGGCCGGACTCTACCCGGGACAACTTCCGGGGCAAGCACCACAACTTCTTCCGGGGCCAGGGAGGGGGTGTGATTCTGGGAAGGGGCTCGGGGCGTCTCTGACAGGGAGAGCCATGGGCTCACGCGGGGCGGGAGGAGCCGCTCATTGGGAGCACGCGCTTGGGTAGCGGCGGCCTCGCTCTCGCGCTAACAGTTTATCCCAAGTGCTGCCTGTCTGAGCTAATTTACATATTCCTACGTAACCCTGAACTCCAGCGCACGGGCCGTCGTGCGGGGCTGAGCCTGCCCACCGCACCCCACCTGGGGTCGGGCAGGCTGCAAGATCTGGCGTGTCACTGCCCTGCTGGCGCAGCCGGACTCTCAGTGCACAATGTAGTGAGGCGCTTGGGCTGTGCGAGGGTCTGCGGGTCATCTCATGCTGGAGCCGCCCCAGGAGACTCGGATCCTCGCGGCATATTAAGCGCTGACAGTGGCTTTGATGGTGTAAAAGTCGCAGCCCATGCCTCAAAGAAATTGCTAAAGAAAACAGCTAAGCGGCCTAGGAGGAAGAACTAGGAATTCTGCGTGTGTCAGTTACTGTTTTCTGCTGGGCAACAGAGAAGTGCGTTTGCCAGGCCCATTCCTGAGAAGGGCTGCCAGAAGTTTCCTTGTAGAAACTTACTGATTTTGCACGTTTGAAAAGATGAGGCACAAGGGTTTTAAATTGCTTTTTCATTACTTGTGAATGGACACCAAGAAGTTGATTTCTGTAGTGTTTAGATGTTGTTTTATTAAGCTTCAAACACTGTAAAAATGTATCTTCATGTGCTTTTTAAAATGTTGATGTATATAAAATTATAAAGAGGGAGCAATATAGTTAATAAAAATGAAGATGAAAAAGGAGGAATGATGAAAATAGAAATGATGGGTATGTCTACAGTGCAGTAGACACCCTCAGCTAGCTTCAGGGTTGTTTAATTGTGGTGTAGAGCAGTGGTTCTCAATCAGGGGTACTCTGGCGGTATGCAGAGGTTCTCTAAGGAGTATGTCAACTCATCTAGGTATTTGCCTAGTTTTACAACAGGCTACATAAAAAGCACTAGCAAAGTCAGTACAAACTAAGGGCATGGCTACACTTGCAGATGTAGAGCACTGAGAGTTAAACCAGCCCTCGGACAGTGCAGTAGGGAAAACGCTGCAGTGTGTCCATACTGTCAGCTGCAAGTGCACTGGCGTGGCCACATTTGCAGCACTTGCAGCGACATTGGGAGCGGTGCATTATGGGCAGCTATCCCACAGAGCACCTCTTCCCATTCTGGCACTGTGGCTTGTGGGAAGGGGGTAGGGGGTGCGGGGCATTCTGGGTCCTGTCCCAACGCCCTGTGATGCATCAATTCGCATCCCAGCATTCCCTGTGCTTCCGTCCACATTTGGTGCTATCTTTCAACTTTTGTACTGTGCGCTCTGTCTTCCCTTTCGGTTTGCGGGAATGGATCCCGAAGTGCTGAGGAATATGCTGATGGGTCTCGCCAGCACGTCACGTTTGGCAGTCGAGTTACTCCTTAAGCTACAAACTGACAGTGAGAAGTCCGATGATGATATTGACTCGCGTAACACATATGACACAAGATTGCTTGTTTCAGAGTAGCAGCCGTGTTAGTCTGTATCCGCAAAAATAACAGGAGTACTTGTGGCACCTTAGAGACTAACAAATTTATTAGAGCATAAGCTTTCGTGGGCTACAACCCACTTCTTCGGATGCATATAGAGTGAACCATATATTGAGGAGATATATATACACACACATACAGAGAGCATGAACAGGTGGGAGTTGTCTTACCAACTCTGAGAGGCCAATTAAGTAAGAGAAAAAAAACTTTTGAAGTGATAATCAAGATGGCTCAGTACAGACAGTTTGATAAGAAGCAAGTGTGAAAATACTTACAAGGGGAGATAGATTCAATGTTTGTAATGGCTCAGCCATTTAGCAGGGCTAAATAGGGATTGGGAATGGCTGAGCCATTACAAACATTGAATCTATCTCCCCTTGTAAGTATTTTCACACTTGCTTCTTATCAAACTGTCTGTACTGAGCCATCTTGATTATCACTTCAAAAGTTTTTTTTCTCTTACTTAATTGGCCTCTCAGAGTTGGTAAGACAACTCCCACCTGTTCATGCTCTCTGTATGTGTGTGTATATATATCTCCTCAATATATGGTTCACTCTATATGCATCCGAAGAAGTGGGTTGTAGCCCACGAAAGCTTATGCTCTAATAAATTTGTTAGTCTCTAAGGTGCCACAAGTACTCCTGTTATTTTTGAAGATTGCTTGTGGCATTCACGGACATGCTCACCACCGCGGAATGCTGCTTTTGGGCTCGGGAAACAAGCACTGAGTGGTGGGATCACATCGTCATGCAAGTCTGGGATGACGAGCAGTGGCTGCAGAACTTTCGGATTAGAAAAGCCACTTTCATGGGACTGTGATGAGCTTACTCCCACCATGCAGTGTAAGGACAAGAGATTGAGAGCTGCCCTGCCGGTGGAGAAGAGGGTGGCTATTGCAATCTGGAAGCTGGCAACTCCAGACAGCTACTGATTGGTTGCTAACCAGTTTGGAGTGGGAAAGTCGACTGTTGGAATCTTGTTGATGCAAGTTTGCAGGGCCATTAATCGCATCCTGCTCAGAAGAACCGTGACTCTGGGTAACATGCATGACATTGTGGCTGGCTTTGCACAAATGGGTTTCCCTAACTGCAGAGGGGCGATAGATGGGACGCATATTCCAATTCTGGCACCACCCCACCTAGCATCCAAGTACGTTAATCGGAAGGGGTATTCCTCTGTGGTTCTCCAGGCGCTTGTGGATCACCATGGGCGTTTCATTGACATTAACGCAGGCTGGCCCGGAAAAGTGCATGATGCACGCATCTTTCGGAACACTGACCTGTTCAGGAAGCTGCAAGCAGGGACATTTTTCCCAGACCAGAAGATCACCGTAGGGGAAGTCGAAATGCCCATTGTGATCCTTGGAGACCCTGCTTACCCTTTAATGCCGTGGCTCATGAAACCCTACACAGGGAGCCTTGACAGCAGCAAGGAGCAGTTCAACAACAGGCTGAGCCGGTGCAGAATGACTGTGGAGTGTGCTTTTAGCCATTTAAAGGGCCGCTGGCACTCTCTATATGGGAAGCTGGACCTGGCTGATGACAACATCCCCGCAGTTATATCCGCGTGCTATACCCTCCATAACATTTGTGAAGGGAAGGGAGAAAGATTCACTCAGGCATGAAACTTGGAGGTTCAACACCTGGAGGCTGAATTTGAACAGCTAGAGAGCAGGGCTATTAGAGGGGCCCAGCGTGGGGCTGCAAGGATTAGGGATGTCTTGAGGGAGCAATTTGA
Source organism: Emys orbicularis (assembly GCF_028017835.1). Classification (NCBI taxonomy): domain Eukaryota; kingdom Metazoa; phylum Chordata; order Testudines; family Emydidae; genus Emys; species Emys orbicularis. The sequence continues at coordinate 69,215,836 of NC_088683.1, read as the reverse complement.
GGCTGAAAGCCACCAGAAATGTTTGGTGCCCTACACGGGAGTGAAGTGCAGTGGTTTCAATGTTAGTAGGAATCTGTGCTTGCTACACTGACTTGCAGTGCCTGTTGCTTTCCTGGGCTAAGGTATCTTTTACTTAATGCATTAATAAAGAATGTTTTCAAAGCCAATTATTTAAAAGAAAATTATTGAAAAGAAACACAACTGCTTGGGAAACAGAAAGGGTAAGGGGTGGGGAACTGTTCAATCACAGATTTGCGTATGTCCTGTTCTCATACTCAGCCTTCCTGTCTGGAGTGCTATGCAATGAGTGCTGCACTTCAGGCTGGCTAAAATGCATGATGATGGGGGTTGAGTGCAGTGGGTAAAGGTCATAGTTTGCAGGGCTGGGTGGTGAAGCTACAGGTGTTGGAGGCAGCTGGTGGCGATAAGAACCTGGATGTTGGGGAAAGTGGGTTGGCAGTGACATGGGGGCACAAGGGAAACAGTTTTGAGACAAGGGCTGCGGGGGGGGGGCGGTAGTGCTCCACCTGCATGACTACAAGCGCCTGGATCAAGTCCGCTTGGCGCTTCATAATGCTTATTAGCCACTCCATGCTGTGGTGCTGGCGCTCCATGCTTTGGTGCCGGCATGCCGCATTCTGCTGGTGGAACCTCCTTTCACCCTCCTTCCATTCCTGCGCTTCTTGATTTTCATGGACTGCTGCATTATTTCATGCAGCATGTCTTCTTTGCTTCTACGGGGCATCTTCCTAATTCTTTGGAGTCTTTCGGACGGTGATAACATGGACGGCTGAGATCTCAAGGTTGCATCTGTAAGGCAAAATGCAACACTTAACAGAGGCAGCATTGTTCCTACCAGACAGAGGAATGATTTGCCCATACTTAAAGACAAGCACAGTCTACACAATAGCAGAATTTGCCCGTCCCAAAGCAAGCGCACATAACCCACAGGAGCCCCAAAATGGTGAGTAAGCACAGGGTCGGGGGGGACTGATTGTTTCACTGCTGTACTGTCCTCTGGGGCTCTGTGCCTTGGGGAGAGCCAGTAGCTGCAGTGGGCCCCTATACTGAACACTGTCCCCACATTTTCCACAGGAGTTCGTCCTGGAAGATATCTCGCTGCTGAGGGTGACCTGGGAAGCAAGGGAGTGTCTTCTACTACAATGTGGCTTCCGCCCTGGCCCATATGCAACTTGCCTGTGTGCAGCAATGGTCCCCCTGCCCGTCACAGCACAGTGGCGCGGACATGTTAGCCTGACTGGGACAAGGACCACAGTAGTGCTCCCAAGGAACCTGTGCAAGCGCATTGCACAGCTTCTGGAGGAGACCTTTGAAGAGATCACTTGAGGCCGATTACCGAGATGTGAGAGAGCACATCAACAGGGCCGGCGCTTCAACTAGGCGACCCTAGGCGGTCGCCTAGGGCGGCAGGATTTGGGGGGCAGCATTTTGCCGTCCTCGGCAGAAATTAGGCGGCGGGGGGTCCTTCCGTTCCGGGTCTTCGGCGGAAATTTGGCGGCGGGTCCTTCACTCGCTCCGGAACCTGCCGCCGAAGTGCCCCGAAGACACGGAGCGGAAGGACACCCGTCGCCAAATGCTCAGAGGAGGAGCACTGCCGCCTAGGGCGGCAAAAACCCTGGCATCGCTCCTGCACATCAACGCCCTATTCCGCATGTAGGCATGTGTGCAGCCCTAACCCTCCTCGCCCCAAGAGCCTGCACCTAATAACTTCCTTCCCAAAATAAAAGCCACTTACCGGGCATGTCCTCTGGTGTTTGTCCTTCCCCAAGCACCAGCCACTGTGACTGGCTACCTTCCTCCTGGCTTGGGAACAGCTCCTGGCTGCATGCATCTAGGGATGCTGGGGTGTCTTCCTCCTCCTCAGGACCCTTGCTCCCACTTTCCTCCTCTTCCTCCTCCTGCCTTGTTGAACTGGGCTCTAAAGTGTCCATGGTGGTCCTCGGAGTGGAGGTGGGGTCGCCCTCCAGTATTGTGTCCAGCTCTTTGTAGAAACAGCAGGTCGCGGGGGCAGCACCAGAGCGGCGGTTTGCCTCGCGGGCTTTACGGTAGGCATTCCGCAGCTCCTTCACTTTAACCCTGCACTGCAGCACGTCCCGGTCATGGCCCCTTTCCATCATGTCCTTGATATCTGCCCAAAGGTATCGTAATTCCTACGGCTGGAGTGCAGCTGGGACTGGACAGCTTCCTCCCCCCAAACACTGATGAGGTCCAGCACCTCGCCATTGCTCCATACTGGGGATCACCTGGCACGTGGAGGCATGGTCACCTGCAAAGATGCGCTGAGTGCACTCCACGCCTTGCTGAGCAAACAGGAAGGGGATTTTCAAAAATCCCAGAGAATGTAAAGGGCGGGTCTGACAGTTGGTCACCTAAGGGCAGGGCAGTAGAGTTCAAAGTGATGACCAGAGTCACTAGAACAGGCATTGTGGGACACTTCTGGAGGCCGATCAGAGCGCATTAACAGACCAGGGCGTCCACACTGGCGCCGCGGTGTTCCAGCCAGGGCGCACCAAGTGTTATGCCTCTCACGGAGGTGGATTACCAGGAGCGCTCCAGCTGCAGAGTCAGAGCGCTCTACGTGCCTTGCCAGTGTGGACGCGTCGTGAGTTAGAGCGCACAGGGCTGCTTTAATACACTCTAACTCGCAAGTGTAGCCATGCCCATTTCATACAATGATTTGTTTATGCTGCTCTATATACTATATTATACTGTAAAGTAACATGTATACGCACTGTATTACACATGTTCTATGTCATTTACTTATGCATGCAAGCACATTAATGAAATTGAAGTTGTCATGGAGTGTATGCAGTTGCGATATAAAAATGGATAGATTTTTTTAAAACAAGGAGCTGGAAGCAGCAGTAATGGCCACACCGAAAATAGTAAGAAATTGAAAACGACTGGGAAAAAAATTGTCGCTTCTGCAAGGAATCTATTGCTTTTGGATTCACATCTACAGATAGCAATCCACTTCAAGCTTTGTGTTTCCTTTGCAAAGAAACATCGTCAAATAACGGTATGAACATAGGCGTGCGCACGGGGTGTGCCGGGTGTGCACAGGCACACCCTAATGCAGGGGTGGGCAAATGGCTCCACTCTCCCGGCAGCAGCAAGCCACCGGCCCCTCCCCCGCCTTCCCGGGCTGGCCCCTGCCTGCCACCCCCCCTCCGCGGGTCTCCCCCCTGCCTGCCACCCCCCCATGGGTCTCGCCTGCCACCCCCCGCGGGTCTCCCCCTCCACCCCAGAGCATCCCTGCCTGAAAGAAAGCAGCGTGCGCCTCTCCCGTGCCTGCTTGTACTGCTGGCGTAGCACATTACTGCTCAACTGCTGTCTGCTGCCCCAGGGTCCTAGTGCCCCCCATCCCTAATGGCAGGGCAGGCTGCCCTTACCCTGCCCTTCCGCCCTAGCCCTGAGCCTCTCCAACGCCCCAAACCCCTCAGCCCCAGCCCTCATCCACCCTAATCCTCTGCCCCAGCCCTGAGCCCCCTCCGGCATTGTGAACCCCTCATCCTCAGCCCCACAGCCCTCACCCCTGCACCCCCTCCTATCCCCAAACTCCCTCCCAGAGCCTGCACCCCTCACCCCTCCTATGCCCCCAGCCCAGAGCCTGCACCCAAACTCCGTCCCAGAGCCTGCACCCCTCACCCCCTCCTACACACCGACCCCCTGCCCCAGCTTGGAGCCTGCACCCAGCACCCAAACTCCATCCAAGAGCCTGCACCCCAGACCCCCTCCCCCACCCAAACTCCATCCCAGAGCCTTAGGCAGGTGGGGGGCGGATACTAAGGGGCTGCACTCCGGCCGCTATTGGGGTGGCATGTCTGGGTCTTCAGCGGTAATTCGGAGGCAAGTCCCTCTTGGAGCGAAGAACCTGCCGCCAAATTGCTGCTGAAGAGTGGAGCAGCATGATTGCGCTGCCACAGCTTTTTTTTTTTTTTTTTGCCGCTTGGGGCGGCAGAAAACCTGGAGCCAGCCCTGGTTGGATAAGGGGTGGGGACAGTCAGCGGACAGGGAGCAGGGTGGGTTGGATAGGGGGTGGGATCCCGGGGGGGTGGTTAGGGGTGGGGGGGTCTCTGGAGGGGGCAGTCACGGAGCAGGGGGGGTTGGATGGGGCATGGGAGTCCCGGGGTCTGTCGGGGTGGGGGATGGATAGGGGTCAGGGCAGTCAGGGGACAGGGAGCAAGGAGGGTCCTGGGGGGACAGTTAGGGTGGGGGGTCTCTGGAGGGGGTGGTAAGGGACAAGGAGCTGGGGGGGGTTGGATGAGTCGGGAGTTCGGGGGGGCTGTCAGGAGGCAGGGGTGTAGAGAGGGGTTGGGGCAGGCAGGGAGCAGGGGGGGTTGTATGGGTGGGGAGTTCTAGGGGTCCTGTCAGGGGGCGGGGAGCGGTTGGATAGGCGTGGGAGTCCCGGGTGCCTGTCTGGGGGCAGGGGTGTGGATAAGGGTCGGGGCAGTCAGGGGACAGGTAGGGGGTAGGGTCCTAGGGGGGCAGTCAGGGGTCAAGGAGCAGGGAGGCTTAGATAAGGGGTGGGGTCCTGGAGGGAAGTTAGGGGCAGGGGTCCCAGGAGGTGGTAGTCAGGGGACAAGGAGCGGGGGGGTTGGGGGTTCTGAGGGGGGCAGTCAGGGGGTGGGAAGTAGGAGGGAGTGGATGGGGGTAGGACGGGGGCGGGGCTAGGGCGGGACTCCCTGGGTGCACACCCTAATGAAATGTGCTGCGCATGCCTATGGGTATGAAGCTGGCGCATTTGCAATGACATTTGAAGACAAAACAACCTGTGTATGCAGATAAGCCAGTAGATTTTTTCAAAAAAAGCTTTGAGTTCCAGACTTGCCAGCTTAAAATTAAAAAAGCTTTTGTAAGCACTATACCATCTTCAAGCAGTGCAAGTAGTTTTTAAGTGAGGTGAAACTTAAGAGTGTGCAAGACAAATCAAACTCCTGAAAGGGGTACAGTAGGCTGGAAAGGTTGAGAACTACTGGTGTAGAGAGGTTCCAGCTCTGGCTTCAGCCTGAGCTCTAGGACTCTCCCACCTTGCAGGGTCCTAGAGCCTTGGTGCCAGCCCAAACAGTGAAATTAAACAGTCCCTTAGCCCAAGCCTGCCTGAGCCAGCCATGGGTTTTTAATTGCAGTGTAGACATACACAAAAAAGAGTCAAAGGCAAAGTGCACACCACCATTTCTTGTGCTTGTGTAACCCACACACCTCCTGGGCAGGGGCGGCGAGCTGTGTGGGCCCATGGTGCCCATGCTCCACCAATATGAGAGGGGGGGGGCCCAGCTCCACCAAGGTTCGGGACCAGGTCTGTCCCCCAGCCTGGCCTGCCACTCTGCGTGCCTTCCTGGGAGCGTCCCCCCGGCCCTGCCTGCCCCCCCCAAGCAATTTAAAAGGGCCTGGGGCCCCCGCCGCCGCCACCAGCAGCGCAACGGGGTTAAGGCAGCTTGCCCCCCCCCACTTCGCTTCTGGAAGCGGATGGCATGTCCCTGTGGCCCCTGTGGGGGGGCATGTCTCCCCACACGCCCCGAGCTGTGGCCAGTGGGAGCAGTTGGGGTGGTGCCTGCGGGCACCGGTGCATGGAGACCCCTCCGGCCCACCACCTAGGAGTTGCTGCCAGAGGGGGGTGTGGGTCGCTTTTGGGAGCCGCCCAAGGTAAGCGCTGCACCCCTCACCCTCTCCCGCATCCTTGCCCCAGCCCAGACCCTGCACCCTAGCTCCCTCCCAGAGCCTGCCCCCTGCATCCCCTCCTGCACCCCAACCTCCTACCCCAACCCATAGCCCACACACAAACTCCCTCCCAGAGCCCGACCCCTCCTCCCTCCCGCACCCAAACTCCCTCCCAGAGCCTTAGGCAGGGGAGAGGCAGAACTTCCACCATTTCCTTTAGTTCAAACCTTCAAATGATCTGTGCCCCATGTTGCAGAGGAAGGTGGAAAAAACCCTAGGATCTCTGCCAATCTGACCTGGACACAGGCACCAGCTTCCTCTGGTTCTGGGGGGTGCTTAACCCCCTGCTCTACCCCAGACCCCGCCCCCACCTGACCCCTTCCCCCAAGTCCCCGCCCCACCCCGCCTCTTCCCACCCATTCCTCCCCCTCCTCTGAGCATGCCCCATCCCCTCTTGTCCTCCCTCCCCCCGTCCACTTCCCAGTGCCTCCTGCACAATGCAGAACAGTTGATCGCAGCGGGCAGGAGGCACTGGGAGGGAGGGGGAGGAGTTGATCGGTGGGGCCAACTGCAGACAGGCGGCGCTGGGTGGGGAGGGGTGAGCTGGCTGCCGGTGGGTGCTAAGCACCCACTAGTTTTTTTCTGTGGGTGCTCCAGTGCTGGCGCACCTATGGAGGTTCCTGACCTCAAATGCAGTGATTAGTTAGACCCTGAGCATTTGGACAAGACCCACTAGCTCAGTGGTTCTCAAACGTTTGTACTGGTGACCCCTTTCACATAGCAAGCCTCTGAGTGCAACCCCCCTCCTTATAAATTAAAAAATTTTTTTTGTATATTTAACACCATTCTAAATGCTGGAGGCAACGCGTGGTTTGAAGTGGAGGCTGACAACTCACAACCCCCCATGTTTTAACCTCGCAACCCCCGAGGGGTCCCAACCCCCAGTTTGAGAACCCTTGCACTAGCTAGACACCTGCAAAAGAATTTTCTGCAGTAACTCTGAGCCCTCCCCATCTAGTGTCCCATAGCTGGCCATTGGAGATATTTGTTAACACCAGACACAGATAGGCCATATGTCACTGTAGAAACTTACCAAGCTCAGTCTTGAAACAAGCTAGTTTTTTGCCCCTAGTACTCCGCTTGGAGGGCTGTTCCAGAACTTCACTCCTCTGATGGTTAGAAACCTTCATCTAATTCCAAGCCTAAACTTGCTGATGGCTCATAACCATCCTGTGACTGACCAATACACCCAGCTCTTTCTCCTCCTGTTGTTTCCAACTGGTAAATCCCCATCTTATAGCAAAAACTCTTGCTGTTACTCCATAAGTGCATGACCTTGCACTTTGCATTATTAAATTAAATTTCATCCCATTAAGATCGTCCAAATCTTCTTGTATGATATTCCAGTCCTCCTCTGAATTGGCAATATCTCACAACTTTGTGTCTTCTATAGATATTACTACACACGCCCACATTTTGTGCAAAGGTCATTAATGAAAATGTTAAATAAGATAGGTCTCAAGACAGCCTGATAGTTCACCTTTCAGCATGACCTGCTGTAATCTTCCCTTTAACCAGTTCCTTGCCCATCTTTCCATTCTATTAATCCTCATTTCTCCCTTTTAACTGATAATTTCCCATGTGGAACTATGTCAAATATATCAGTAATGCTTTACTGAAATCCAGGCAAATTAGATGTACTGCATTTCCTTTGTTTACAAAAATCAGTTATTTTCTCAAAGAAAGACATCAGGTTCGTCTGCCTACCTTTTATACAACCATATTGTATTTTATCCCAATTACTGTTTATGTCTTTAATTACTCTTTCAAAATTTGTCCTAAGACCTTGCATACAATTGATGTCAAACTAATGGGCCTGTAGTTTCCCAGATCACTTTTTTCCTCCCTTTCTTAAATATAGGTACTGTACTTGCAATTCTCCAGTCAGAGGGTACCACCACCAAATTTACAGATTCATTAAAAATCCTTGCTGTTGGATTTGGAACTGCCACATGAAATTACTTCAATATTCTTGGATGGAAATTACCCAGGTCCCCCAGTTTTCTCCCATTAAACTGTTTCAGTTTGACTTCCACCTCAGATGTGGCAATTTCTTTTTCCATATCCCTGTCCCCATTAGCCAACCTGCCACTGTTCCCAAGCTCCTGATTACCCTTATTAAAATCTGAGGCATAGTATTTGTTAAAATGTTGGGCCATACCTAGATTATTTTTAATCTCCACCCTGTCCTCAGTGTTCTGCAGTCCACTTCTTTCCTTGTTTTCTTTTTATTTATGACTAAAGAACCTTTCACTATTGGTTTTAATTTCCTTTGCAAGGTGCAGCTCTGCGAGAGACAAAATTTTCTTTTTTGAGATCACACTATTTTTACTTATGGATCATCCTGTAAGCAGGCTTGTTCTTTACCATCTAAAATGGACTATGAATGCGTGTGAAATTATTATTACCTCTTTTGACTCAAGCAGTTAGCCAATATTGAAGATTTTGCAGGTTTTTTCTCTTAGGAGAAATTGATGATGGAAGCAAGTATTTCTTTGATGCAATCTTGTTTATTTGCAAAGAATGTACACCAAGTCCTGTTTCACTGAACAGAATAGGAAACAAACAGGAGGCAGTCTCTTTGCCCGCACTTCCAAGCCTCATTCCCGCCAGCGCTCTGCCCAAAAATCTTTGTCCTTCTCTTAAGGCCACTCTACAAGTACTTCTCTCACTGTCTCCTTGGCTTTCTTGCTGCCTACTATGTCTCGATCTGGCTGCTAACACCTACAAACAACAATATCCAGCTCCCTGTGTTTGCATTCAGCCCCCAGCAAAATCCCTCCACCCACCTACCTCTGTAACTGACTGGCGTTGCATGTGGCCTGTGTTTTGGGCAGTAGCTCCTATTGTTTCAGCTATCTTATCCAAAAGGGAGCTTAACTACTACTTACGTTTATCCTGAATGAAGAGCAGCTCTTCGGGGGGGAGGGATAGCTCAGTGGTTTGAGCATTGGGCTGCTAAACCCAGGGTTGTGAGTTCAATCCTTGAGGGGGCCACTTTGGGAACTGGGGTAAAAATCTGTCTGGGGATTGGTCCTGCTTTGAGCAGGGGGTTGGACTAGATGACCTCCTGAGGTCTCTTCCAACCCTGATATTCTATGATTCTCTCTCACCAACTTCAATGAGGTTTCTCCCAACTTCCATCATAACGTTGTGTTCCCTTCTTTCTTGAGATTGCACTAAAAGTGTGCATGAATGTGCGTAACTGTAGGATCTTTGCTCTAAGGTCACACTGAAAAATTGTCTTGGCAGATGTATGCAGAACATTCTTTACATTTTGTTTTGGCCAGGTCTCCCATTCATTTTCCCTAGGAGCCTGTGAGCTTTGAATGATATGTGTAATTCTAAAACTAATTACTCTAATTTGCCCTTTGAAGTAGCATTTTATTGGCTGTACAGAAGCAAATAAGCTTATGCACTAAGTTACCAGATACATAAAGCTCTTAATATGTTAGCTAGTATGTAACTCTAATTAATAAATAGTGGAAAAAAGTCAGATGACTGATTCTAGAATCCAAAGCTATATTAATCAAACATTTGTCATTGTACACATGCATTATCCACTTTTTCATTCCTTCAGAGATATATAGTTATACAATACCCCTCATTTTATTACATTTTTCTCAAACATTAGGGTTGAATTTGGTAACAGCCAGAAAGAAAGGACTGTAAATTGTAGGTACCAATTGACCACAATTTGAATGTGTGGAAATCTTGAAACCTTAAATAGATTTCCACAGCACTGAATCAAGTGTTTACATATTGTCCCTGACAAAAAGAAAGAAATCACTGTCTCTTCTAATCATGGGCCCAGCCCTGCATGCTTAAAGTCAGTAATTTTGCTATTCACTAGAAAACTGCACACAAGCTATTGATAGTATAGAAAGGATAAGATGCCATTTTAAAAAATGAACAGAGTGTAATTAGAATATTTTTACAATTACTTTATCTAGTTGTAAAAATATGTGCAAGTAATTACATATAAATAACAAAGATTTCTAAAGAAACAAGAAGTCGCAATCTTGTTTATCTGCTATCAGTTTTTGAGGCTCTTCTCACAGATGTTTTAAGGTAAATTGTATTACTTATTGGAAGTAAGTTTGTTAAAATTGGTTTAATATGAAAAATAATTGAATGTAATCCACTTAGATTTTTTTTTACCCAAAATAGAACTTGTGTTAAAATAAATTTGAAAGTCTCCAGTTCCATTATACAATCATATGCTGCAGAGCAATTTCTTTGTCAGAGACTTACACATCAGCAGACAGAATTTCATGCTGGCAAGTACTGGTAACAGCAGAATGGCACCTCCCGTCCCATTGACACATGCCAGAACCATTCCGTTACCAATATACTCATTCCCTTATGACAGAAATAAACTGCAGCCTCATGGTTACAATTCTAGCCATGTTTATTAGAAGTTTGGTGCTGCATTTGGCCAAAACAATTCAACAAAAAAAATATTTCTGAAAAAGAGTTTTAAAATTATTTTTAAAACATATTTTAGCAGCTATCTACTTAACTATTCTAAGCCCCAATACTTTAAAGACCTGTTGTCCTGGAGCTAGTACACCCTGTCATGCTTTGGGGGAGGGGCGAAGGGGCATTATGGCCCCGTGGCTGAGTTTGAATGACCACCCCTAGTCTCGGGGCAGTGTGGCCTAATGTTTGGGGCTTGTCAAGGTGGTCCTCCTATGCTGGGCTGTGTGGCCTAGCAGTCAGAGTCAATATGGTTGCCCTTTCTGTCTGGGCTGTGTGGTCTAGCGGCCAGAGTCAATAGGGTTGGAGAGGTGGGCCGCCACCCCGGGGTGGACAGCGGCCAGGGTAGGGGGACCCAGGGCCTCCCTACTCCACTGGGTCTCAACCCATGGCTCTGGGGGTGGCAGAGTTGCCCGCCACCAGCTCGGCAGGTGAAACACACCAATCTATTCTCTGGTTCTATGAACAATTCCCTGCAAAGTTCCCCTGAGTCACTACCTACCCGGTACGCTGCAGTTTGGCATCTCGGGGTTCCCATGGTCTCTCCTCTCTCTGTGGTGTCAGGAGCCTGGGGGTCGTGGGTCATCACAGTCTGGCTGGCCTTCATGTCCCGAAGTGCCGGAATCCACAGGAGCCTGCAGCACACCTCCACTCCCTCCAGCGGTCAGCCCAGACTGAGCAGAGTTGCTCCCTTTTATATCCTGTTTCCAGATGGCGCATGCACAGCGAGCAGACAGGGGGGCCCTTCTCGGCCCACAGAGTAGGATTAACCCCTGCGAAACCAGTGCGGGGCTGGTACAACCTGTCACACCTATGCATGTGCTTAACTTTACATACATGAGCAGTCCCATTCATACTGCACATAAACTGATACATATATAAACTACAGAGTAAGATCAAACATTATAAGTCTTTACATTAAAATAGCTGTGATTTATTCTTAGACTCTGAGCCTGCAGAGATTTACCCAAGTGTTCAGTCGTACTCTTCATGTGCATAAAGTAAAGCATGCGTGTAAGTCTTTGCAAGAATAGAGCCTAAGGCATTAAAACAAACCATTTTTTTTCATTTAAAGACTTTCGCTGCTTAATCTTATTGTAGTTTATGAGTTTATAGCTAATAGCCTTTGTGTTAATCACTCAGAATATTTTGGGAGCATGAAAAGAATGTCCAGGTAAACAAATTTTCTTAGTGATTTAGCACATCCAGCAACCATGATTACTTTTCTGAGGTAACTGGAGTGGTCACACGGCTTCACTGCTCGCTCTCTGATTTATGTTCAGCTTGTTCTATTAAATCTTATATTTATGTGCTGGATTTTATTACAATTGAGAATTAAGTATTTTACTGACAATGAATCTATACCCCAGCTATCAGTTTAAGAACATAAGAATGGCCATACTGGGTCAGACCAAAGGTCCATCCAGCCAGAGGTGAAAGTAAGCTGGTACGGTACGGTACGGCGCACCAGCAAGAGCCAGTTCGCCGTGCCGGACTGGACCGGCTTCTGCGACGGTGATTTAAAGGGCCCAGGGCTCCAGCCACTGCAGGGAGCCCCGGGCCCTTTAAATGCCCACTGGAGCTCCAGCAGCTGGGCTCGGGCGGGGATTTAAAGGGTCCGGAGCTCCGGCTGTTGCGGGGAGCCCCGGGCCCTTTAAATCCCTGCCGGAGCTCCGGCCGCTGTGGGGAGCCCCGGGCCCTTTAAATCCCCGCCGGACTCTGGTAGCTGGGCTCCTGCGGTGATTTAAAGGGCCCGGAGCTCTGCGGCGGCCGGAGCCCCAGGCCCTTTAATTCGTCCCTGAGCCCCGGGGCTCCCAGCTGCCTCTGCAGCTCGTCGCTCCGGGGTGACTTAAAGGCCCTGGGGCTCCCAGCCACAGCTGGAGCCCCAGGGCCTTTAAATCTTGAAAGGTCCCCCCTCTTCCGGTTGAGGCCATGCCCCCACTCAGGACTCCGGCGTACCGGTAAGTCCTTTAAGTTACTTTCACCCCTGCATCCAGCCCAGTATTCTGTCTACTGACAATGGCCAATGCCAGGTGCCCTAGAGGGAGTGAACCTAACAGGTAATGATCAAGTGATCTCTCTCCTGCCATCCATCACCACCCTCTGACAAACAGAGGCTAGGGACACCATTCCTTACCCATCCTGGCTAATAGCCATTAATGGACTTAACCTCCATGAATTTATCCAGTTCTCTTTTAAACCCTGTTATAGTCCCAGCCTTCGCAACCTCCGCAGGCAAGGAGTTCCACAAGTTGACTGTGCGCTCTGTGAAGAAGAACTTCCTTTATTTGTTTTAAACCTGCTGCCCATTAATTTCATTTGGTGGCCCCTAGTTCTTATATTATGGGAACAATAACTTTTCCTTATTCACTTTCTCCACATCACTCATGATTTTAGATACCTCTATCATATCCCCCCTTAGTCTCCTCTTTTCCAAGCTGAAAAGTCCTAGCCTCTTTAATCTCTCCTCATATGGGACCCGTTCCAAACCCCTAATCATTTTCATTCAGTCAGTTTCTGGTGTACCACCTGTTTGTTTCTTTAAAAGTTATTTTTTCCTCTAAACTAAAGATATATTTTCACATGTTTTTCTCTTTGAAGAGCTAATAATATTGGAAGAGCCAGATATACTGCAGGTGGGTACTATCTGAGCATCTGAATCTTGCTCTCCCAAAGCATCTCAATCCTGATCTGCCATGCCCCCGTTATTCCATTCCTTTAGAGTCTTATGAGAAGGGACTGCCATTGTGTGGTAGTATTGTGATGGAGATTAGAGTTACTTGGTAGACTAAACATTTTCACCTGCAAACTATATTGTTTTAGCAAGTAGCCAATCCTGCACTCAAGAAAGCAGTCAAGCAGTATATAGGGTTTTATAACAGTGGGATTTATCTGTTTAAGAAAATGTTCCCCCTTCCTTCCCCAATTCTTGTCTGGGGTCTGAGGAAGAAGGGAATCTCTGAGAACTGCATAGAATGGGGTTTCCTGCAGTTTCCTTCTGTTTGTTTGCTTAGGGATTCCAGAGAGTGAAACTCATAAAGTGGGAGGAGGAGTGGGAGAGGTGAAGGAATGCCAAGGACTTCTGAACGTTTTCCTTTTACTGTATAGTTTGTTCTCATACCTGTAAATCCCTTCTGCTGAAAGGATAGAGAATATTAAACATAAAGCATTTTGGGTAGACCTTGTAACAGCAGTGTTATACAAAAGAATGTTTGGGATGAGAAATACAATTTATTTTTTAAAGCACAGAAGGAACCATTTCTAAATTTCTCAGTGAAAAGGCTGAAGTTTTTGGTAAAACAGTGTTTGGCACAATCTCACCCATTTAGACACTGGCCTGAGCAGGAGGAGGTAGGAAAAAAACAAACAAACAAACAAACAAAACCAGTTCTTCTCAGCTCCCACAGTGCACATGAGAGTGAGCAGACTGCATGCACAATGTTGCATGCAGCCTGCTCTGCCAATGCATCTGACTTGCTTTGCAGGCCTTTGGGGGTGGAGGGAAGAAGCATGGCATCTAGGATGGGATCGACAAAGGGACTTTAGTGTTGCAATGCTGAGCATCACACGGCTCCTAACTTTTAGGTGCCTAGAAAAACAAATCACAGGAACAACACTGTGATCCACAAAGCCGAGTTAGACAGCTAGGCTCCTATACAATGAATGGGGAGAGATAGCTTAGAAAACAATCCTCAAAGCCAGTACACAGGGGAGCCACCTAAGCTAGTCAATGGGACATGTCAACTAGAGGGGTGTGTGCTAAGCTCTGCCCCTCTCTCAGAGACAGGTGCCTAAATCTGGGCAGCACAGAGGCACCTATCTTGTGCAGAACCCAAAACAAAACAGCTGGGGAGTGGGGGAGAAGAAGGAGGAGGACCTCCTTTATAACCTGTAGCCTAGGGTACTCACCCAAGATGTGGGAGACCCCCAGTTGAAGTTTCCCCTCCTCCTGAGTGGGAGTGCCTAACCACTAGACTACAGAGTTATTCTAATTCTTTCTTTGATACCATTAACATTTCAGTATTCCGCTGTTTAATTAGAGTGGAACAACTTCAACAGGAGACACTGATGGAGCCCCACATCAGACTGTTCCATTGTCTAGTGGTTTGGACACTCTCCTGAGAAGTGGCTGATCACATTTCAAATCCCTTCTCCCACAGGAGGAGGGGTACTTGAACTGGGGGTTTCCCATATCCTGTGTGAGTACTCTAGCCACTAGCCTAAAGATAAGGGAGGTTGCTGGCCTCCCCCCAGCTATTTTGTGTGAACTCGCCTGAGCGACCCAGTCCAGTAGGTGTGCTCAGAGACCACGTACCTGACCGCGCCTTCACATGCAACTTGGGCAGCCAAATGCGTATCTTTCCTGGTTTGACAATCGCTCTGAGCTTAGGCGGGAGATAGGCATCCAGATATCTATCATGAAACAGTAGGATGCATGCTTAGCGTGGCTGCCTGTCATGTATACAGTAACTCCTCACTTAAAGTCATCCCGGATAACATTGTTTCGTTGTTATGTTGCTGATTAATTAGGGAACATGCTCATTTAAAGTTGTGCAATGCTCCCTTCTAATGTCGTTTGGCAGCCGCCTGCTTTGTCCACTGCTTGCAGGAAGAGTAGCCCTTTGCAGCTAGCTGGTGGGGGCTTGGAACCAGGGTGGACCGGCAGCCCCCCTATCAGCTCCCCCTATCAGCTCCCCGCTCCCCTAAGTTCCCTGTGCTGCAGCCGTCCAGCAGGCTATCAATCGGCAGTTCAGCTGTCCCTCCCCCCACTGCCATGTGCTGCTCCTGCCCTATGCCTTGGAGCTGCTCCCAGAGACTCCTGCTTCCTGTGCAGGGAGGAAGGGGGGGGCTAATGTCAGGGTGTTCCCCTCCCCCCTGCTCCTGCATCCCGCATACCCCTTCTCCATATAGAGCAGGGAGGGGACAGGGACGGAGAGAGCTTGGGGCAGCAGCTGCTGTCTCAACTTCCTGATCCACTTAAAAAGATAATGCACTTAAGAGTGGGTCAGCTTACTTAAAGGGCAGTGTGCATCTCTCTCTCTCTCTCTCTCTCCCACACACAAGGTGTGTGTCTGTCTCTGTCTGCTATGCTGTCTCCCCTCCCTCCTGTTCGTGCTGCCTTGATGAGAGGCTACATTAACAACAATGTGTTAACCCTTGAGTGCTAGTTCATCATTTAGCAGCAAGGCATTCCCTGGGAAATATCCCTCCCTCTTCCACCCTCTAACTTCACCACCTCAACCAAGCTTCACAATCATCATAGCTGTGAACAGTATTAAATTGTTTGTTAAAATGTATATGGTGTGTATATCTATATAATATATAGTTTTTTGTCTGGTGAAAAAAATTTCCCTGGAATCTAACCCCCCCTATTTACATTAATTCTTATGGGGAAATTGGATTTGCTTAACATCGTTTCGCTTAAAGTCGCATTTTTCAGGAACATAACTACAACGTTAAACGAGGAGTTACTGTACCTTGTATACAGTAGGTTGCAGGGCTGCTACTAGCAGATCAGACTTTAGAGATAGCGTGACAGTGTAAATTTTGTAAATAGTAGGAACGTAGAACTTTTGGGGGGAGAAGTAATGGAATGCTAAATTGTATTATACTGTATAGCCACAAGGTGGTACTATTGTAACATACCTTATTTAAGCTAACCTCAGCCATACTTGGCAAAGCATTAAAGGATCTTATAGTGAACACATCTGGTGTATATCTCTGAGGGAAGGAAGCTCTGTAGCCAGTCCATATCTGATAATGGTTCCAACATGAGAGGAAACAACAGAGGAGTGCAGACACGGATCCGAGAGTTAAACCCTCAAGCTTTTTTTGTCCCATGCAGTTCTCATTCATTGAACTTGATGGTCAGTGATGCAGCATCAGCTTCTAGTGAGGCTGCTGAATTTTTTAATGTAATTCAAAGCATCTATGTATTTTTCTCTGCATCAACTCATCGATGGCAAATTTTGAAGCAACATCTGGGAACATTCTCTCTGACACTGAAACCACTGAGTGCCACACAATGGGAAAGTCGAATGGAAGCAATAAAGCCTATCAAACACCAAATTGGTAAGATAGATGATGCCATAGTTGCCATCATGGAGGATAATGCTATGACAGGAAATGTTTGTGAGAGAACAGTGGCAAAGGGAAATGGAATCACCAGAAACATTCATAACTTCAAATTTCTGTGTGGCTTAGTGTTGTGGCTTGACATACTATTTGAAATAAATGTTGTAAGCAAAAGACTCCAAGGTGTTGACCTTGATATATCTGGAGCAATGGAACAACTGGACAAAGCAAAGTCATACCTACAGTCTTACCGGTCAGATGAGGGATTTCAAAACGTTCTGAAGAGTGCACAGAAGTTGGCAGAGGAACTTCACACTGAAGCTATTTTCCCACCCATTCAAGAATACAAGAGTCACTGAAGAAGAAGACATTTTGATTACGAGGCATGGGATAATCCCATAAGAGACCCCAAACAACAATTCAAAGTTGAATTATTTAACCGGTGCTAGATTGTGCAATACAGTCAGTTGAAGGATGTTTCATGAGCTCAAGGAACACAGCAGTATATTTGGGATGTTGTATGATATTCCAAAACTCCTCACTATCCCCGAAGAAGACCTACACCAGCAATGCAGGGTACGAGAGACAGTGTTGACACATGATGACATGCGCGATATTGATGCGAGTGATTTAGGTGATGAACTGAAAGCCCTTTCAAGATACATTTCAGCAGGATCAACTCCAAAGGCTGTTCTGGAATATATGTGCACAAATAAGATGACCACCCTCTTTCCAAATGCTTTTGTTGCTCTGCGTAGATTTCTAACACTTCCTGTAACAGTTGCCAGTGGAGAATGCAGCTTCTCCAAGCTGAAGTTAATAAAAACACATCTACGCTCCACAATGACAGAGGAGAGGCTGGTCAGCCTTGCAACCATCTCACTAGAGCATGAGCTGGCCCAGACTGTGGACCTTCAGCAGGAAGCAGTTCAAATCTTTGCAACCAAGAAGGCTCGGAAAGCACCACTTTGATTATTCAAACAATTAAAAATGCCAGTGTTTACTATGTAGACAAGAAAAGTTACATTTGATGTTCAGGCATTTGAAAGTTAAGTGTTACTTAAAAGGTAACAGTGCAGTACCATAAGAGGAGTAGAACAGGAAGAAGGCAGAATTGAGACCTTTCAAAGTTTTGGCCCAAGCGAGGGGGCATGGGGGCATCATTTGAGCTCCCCGCCTCAGATGCCAAAATGTTGTGGGCTAGCCTTGATTAAACCAGTCCGTGGAAGACCCTTGGGAAGGTCTACACCTCCTGACTGGGACACCTGTCCCCATCCTTCTTACTTTCACCGGGCTCTGGCATTTGAGCCCCTGGCTTAACAAGGTTCTTTCAGCTGAGGGTGACCCCCTCATTTGGGACAGGTTTTGCTCCCCTTTATTCATACAATAATTACAACACATTGATAACAGCATTTCAGTAGTAAAGTGATTTGTAACCCAACATCAACCAAAGTTGATTACTTTGAGCAAAACACCGCTCTATCTGATGGATATCTAAGCAGAGCAGGAGCAAACTGTATTTACATGGACACACTTAAACTCTCTCCTCCTCCCAGCTGGCTGTCAGGGAAGAATTCATTCAGACCCTGCTTACACTTAGTCTATAGCTGGGCCCCCCAGTAGCCATGCCTAGTGCAGAAGAGGGGCATAGGGGAACCTGGGCCCACCCTACTCCACTGGGTTCCAACCCAGGGCTCTAGGAAGCTTGTAAATTCCCTATTAGAAGCTGATGCTTGAACCCCTAACACATTCCCTGGGTACTTCCTACCATAAGGCCCATCTAGGGCATCTCCTCTGTTGGCAGGGGCTCAGCGTCTCAGTCAGTCTATATGGTCAGCTGGTCATCCATAGTGTAGTCTGAGTCCATGGTCTCAACAGCCTGGAGAGTCGAAGGTTCCTCTGCAGGAACCTGCAGCACACATCCTTCCTCCTCAGCCAGCCCCTACTGAACTGGGTTGCCTCCTTTTATCTGTCCCTTCCACCGGGAGCATGTGCAGCAGTGGTGAGGGGGCATTGTCTCCTAGGCTCACATTGATTGGTCAGGCCCTGTTGACCCAGTGCGGGGTTGGTACACCTGTCACACAATGCAAGACTCATTTACACATTGTTTAAAGATTCAGATTAAGACCTAAAGCTAGTCTTTTATGCTAGGCTGAGGAGACCTTTTCAATTAAATTAAAAAAGTTAATTTCTCTTGTTTCTAATCTTCTAAATTTACATTACTCTGCACTTTTTTTAAACTTTGCAATCACTTTTGTTTAAGATAGGCCTTTATTATTATCGCATTCATTAGAGTAATTCTTGGTAGCACAGCTATAGATGAGTATGCTGTCTGTGTTGCGTTTCTGTTACCAACTGTGTTTTGCAGTGTTTATCACTCAGCCATTAAAAGCACTTCTTGGCTGAAATTTGATACAGAAAATCTCCCTCTCTCTACTGTAGGAGGCTGCCTCTTGTATAATTTCTCTATGTCCATCTCCAAATGCCATTTGACACTAACAAATACAACTTTTAAAACATGCATTTCTGAGTCTATAGCAAACCTTTCAGAAGCTTGAAGACCGGTTTACAGAGAGAGTGAGTTGTACTTAGTGTGCTAGTTGAACAGTGTAAGGTCAGTCTGCCTCCCCTCATGGTGGGTATGCTCAGTAGAATGAACCTTTGCGTATCAAGAAGTTTTTGTTCTCCACAGTTGAACAAAACCCTCACAGATAGTGGAGGCTATGCTACAGGCACCTAGCACCTGACCCTGCAATTCTTAATTAGGAAAAATGTCCCACTGAAGTCAATAGGATTTCTGTCTGAGTAAGGAAAACAAGATTGGGCTCTTGTCTTAAATCATTGGTCCACTGTATCACTGAATATTGTAATCATTAGTGCAGTTGCCACTGTGTATGTAAAAAGTTCCAAATCAATATTAAATTAATGTGTTTCTTGCATTTTGACAGTTTATTTTTATTTACACAGTAAAACTTGTCCTAAGTGACTGCTTGAGAGTGATAAATCCGTTGCTTTTAATGGATGTGGCTTTCTGAGAAAGGTGGAACAGAACTGTACTCACATCAGAAGGGGACCTTCAGGTAGGTGCCCATACTGGGAATATTTGAATTGGGTTGCCTAATAAGTAAAATGCCTTATAGATATTGAACTGTGAGCAATGGAATTGTTGAAAAGATCTACCTGCTGCATACGAACAATGTACTGTCTGTCTATAGTATTTTTAAGCCTCCAGGCACAGTGGTATTTCAGCTGTAAGAACTGAACACGCAATGACAATGAGAAAACAACTGAAAATGTAAATTAAAGCTTGTGAGGTCAGAAAAGACATATTTAGTGTTATAATAAAATGATTCTGAGCCTGCTGAGCTAGTCATGCTCTGCTTTTTTCAATCTTTCAGACACATTATGAAAGACTGAAAACATCATTACAAATGAAGCTTTTTCTGAGGCCTCCAAAACTATATTCAAGCCTAGCTGGCCTCACAAATGAACGTTACGCTTAACCAAATTCAACTATTTTCACTCCCCTAACAGGGGCTGCCACATGCAGTCCTCTTTTTGTAACTTCTTGCTGGCTATTTTCCAGTAGCAGCATCAATGTGCTGACCATAGGAAAGTACATACACATCTGTTTCCAAACAGCCTGTGGTAACTGAGTGGGATGTAAATCTAATTAAATACAAGAAGTTACAGTATGTTGCAATAACATTCAGGGTCTGAATTAAACTGACAAAAGCAAGGAAATTCCAAGTTAAAGTTGCCATTCTGTCCTTATTTCACCCTGCTGTACTTTGGAACTGCAGTGTCTCAGAACTGTGCATAATACACACATGTGTTGCGTACAATCATGCGTGAACACACACTACATACAAACCACTGTGTTAAAAGAACATTATGAAGGTTGCAAAGTCAAGCTCTCAAAAGTTAGAAAATGCCAGAATGTATGTTGCACATGCCCTCCAGAAATTTATATACATCTTTAGCAAAGGCTACTCCATGGGTTTAAGATAGAACTAGAGATAAAAATAACTGCTTTTCCCTCACTAATTACACCCATTTCAAATAATCCAGTTCTTAACCCAAATCATGAACCAGAGAGTTTTAAAGACAGGGAGAGCTATGGAATACAAACGATTTCCCAGCTATTCAGTAAAGAAACTTTTCTAACTTATGTAGAGATCAAAACAAACGTTAACTGGCCCACTCTCCCCTGATACTGGTACTTTCAAATTAGGCATTATGTTGCTCAACTTTCTAGAAAAGTTGTTCTATACAAAACGCTGACTTCAATAGAAGCGATAGCATCCGGTCAGTTAGGAAACAAAAAATTATAACTAATTTACATCAATCTTTGCAGACAACCTTCCTAACCAAAGAAGTCCATATATGACATGCTGGAGAAAGGATCTGGATAAACAAATTACCCCAGAGGAATGAGGGGTGATATGGTACAAGAGGACCAGTAACCTCAGTCTGTAGCATGATAAAAGAAAAATTCTTCACTATAGTGTTTCAATGGTATCTCATGCCAGTCAGGTTAAAATATATATATAGCGATTTAATGGGGATAAATGTTGGAGAAACTGTGGTGAACGAAGAGATTTTACACATATAGGGTGGACATGTCCAGTCATTAGAAAGTACTGGGACATCATTCATAATAATTTATCACAAATTGTTGGATATTTATTACCAAATGATCCTTTGGTAATCCTCCTGGGGCTTCCTGTCAGAAATGGTCACACAAAAGGAAATGAAGAATTAATCTGTCATCTGCTAGTAGCTGCTAGGCTACTGATAGCCTCTCGTTGGGAAAAAAAACGGTCCAACTCTAGAGGAATGGTTCACAAAATATGAGAGGTTGTTATGGAAAAATTAATGCAGCAGTTACATGCTCAGCATAATAGACAGAGGACAAATAGATACTTAGATATTTGGTTACTATATACTCAGTACTCAAACAAAAGTACATTCACCTGCAAAAAACCCGTTGACACACCTGTCCAATCTTTTTGAATATTAGCATTTGATAAACATGCCTGGCTTGTTAAATATGTGTAATCAGAGATTTCACTCAATTTAACAAAATCACTAGAAATGCTATGTCACGGGTAGTATAAAGATGCTTACTCTGTCACATGGTAACACCCTGCTTAAATAGAGGGATTTGATGATTATATTACTGTAGAATGTTTCACTAACCAAAAGCTCACAGTTGTAATGATTGTTTTGTCTCTGATATTTACATTTAGGATTTGTAAAGCTGTTTAAAAAATGCCTGGTTCAGAGAATGAAGCTGCTGTTTAATATTTTTATCCTCAACATACAGTTAGTGTCCTCTGCCTTATTTAGTGTATACCATGCAATGAATACATAATTATTCATTTTCTTATGGTCTTTTCTAGGGCACTCATCACTGTAATGTCTGAGTGCTTCACACACATTAATGAATTTATCTCCATATCTCCACTGCAAGATAAGAATATTATCCTCATTTTATAGATGGGAAAAACAGACAAAGACTTTTCCACAGGAACACAGAGCTAGGATTAGAGCTCTGCACCATGAGATCCCTAAGCCTATGCCCAGGCCTCCACACTAAGCTCTCTTATACTATGATGTCACTGACAAAAAGGTATGTTTTTACCATGGGATACCTAACTACATTAACTATCCTGCTTTACCATAGTGGAGAAAAGACACTTGTAGCATTTATCACGAGATCAAACACAGGTCTTTAATGCTGACCTCAGCTAGATGCCTCACAGCAAACACTATAAGTGCCTTGTCTCTCTTAGGATTTTATAGCAGGATAACCATTGCATGTTTGTTTTCTTGCTGTAACCCCCCCACACCTTTGTGTCAGTGAAAACAAAGTCTTGTTGGCAGAGGTGCTGAGCATCTGTGGCACCACTGAGTTCTATTGCAGCTGTAAGTGCTCAGCATTTCTGCACAGCGAGCCCCTATTGTGTCAAGTTGTGCACATAGAGAATTAGAAATATACAATTAGTGGTCACCTAGCAAAATTTTTGTTTAAGTGACTTGCTCTGCATTGCATATGAAGGCTGTGGCAGAGCTAGATCTGAATCTTCCTTTGTACTGTATTATTCACCTTCCTTAACTACAAGGGCATCTTTGCTCATAGATTATAAAGGAACTATTATGATCATCTAGTCCAGGGGTCGGCAACCTTTCAAAGAAGAAGAGCCATTTTTTTGTATTTGTCTTTGACCAAAATATTTCGAGAGCCGCATCACACGCAAAGCTACTTGTAGAGTTAGAATTTATCAACTAAAATTGAACATATTAAAGTTATTACTAGTCACCAATACTTTTAATGCGACTAGAATCTAGGTGCTTCAGCAAGGACTGTACCAGACTGCCCACAGCCTGGGTATGTAGCAGCAGTGTTAAACCATGCTGGGTCCATGCCATTGCATCTTCACTGATATCTTTAGCCAGGGTGGCTAGATTAAAGCTAGCAGAGCTGCAATCACACTTCTGATTGCAATGTAGGCACACCCCCTGCGTTTGTACAGCACCTAGCACCTTCCTCACACCCCCTCAAAAAATGGGGGCAGCCAAAGAGCGACAAGGGGGCAGCCAAAGAGCCGCATGCAGCTCTGGAGCCGCAGGTTGCCGACCCCTGATCTAGTCTGACCTCCATAACACAGGCCATAGAGCCTCATGAATATTTTTGCATCAAGCCCATAACTTCTACTTGAGCTACAGCATATCTTCTAGAAAGATTTCCACTCTTGTCTTAAAGACTGCACATGATGGAGAATCCATGACATCCCTAGGAAAGTTGTTGCAATGGTTAATTACCCTCACTGTTAAAAATCTGCAATCCTATTTCTAGTCTGCATTTTGTCTGGTTTCAGCATCCAAACACTCAATGTCATTATGCCTTTTTCTGCTAGATGAAGGAGCCCTCAACTAGCAGAAGTCTCTTCTCTCTTTAAGTACTTATAGACGGTGGAAAAGTTACCTCTTAACCTTCTATTTGCTAAACTAAATAGATTGAGGTTTTTTAGCTTGTCGGTATAAGGCATGGTTTTTGATCTCTAATCATTCGTGTAGCACTTTTCGGAACCCTTTCCAAATTCTCAGCATGTTTTTTCAAGTGTGAACAGAACTGGACATAGTAGTTCAGTAACAGCCTCATTAATGCTGTATACAGAGGTAACACCATCTCCCTGTTCCTACCTGATATTCTTCATACATTCAAGGATTGCATTCACCCTGTTAGCTACATCACATTGGGAGCTCATGTACTTTCTGCAATCCCCTGCCTGCTCACTGTACATAGGGTGACCAGATGTCCCAATTTTATAGGGACAGTCCTGGTTTTTGGGTCTTTTTCTTATATAGACTCCTCTTACCCCCCACCCCCTGTCCCGATTTTTCACATTTGCCTTCTGGTCACCCTAACTGTACATCTTCCAAATTCTAGAGCAAATGAGGCAGAGATCCTACAAACAGCCTCATTCACTAACAACCCTGATTCATTCCTTTAGCACAGAGGTGGGCAAACTACGGCCCGTGGGCTGCATCTGGCCCACGGGACCTTCCTGCCTGGCCCCCCAAGCTCCTGGCCCGGGAGGCTAGCTCCCGGCCCAGCCCCTGCTGTCTCCCCTCCCCCGCAGCCTCAGCTCACTCGCTCCGCCGCCAGCGCAATGCTCTGGGTGGCGAAGCTATGAGCTCCTGGGGCAGCGCAGCTGCACAGCCCGGCCTGACCCAGTCTCTGTGCTGCATGGTGGCGGTAGCGGCAGCGTGGCCCAGTTCCAGCCGGGAGGTGCGGCTGTAGCGCCGCCAGACACTGGTGCTCCAGGCAGTAAGGGGGCAGGGAGCAAGGGGTGGCTAGAGGGCAGGGGAGTTCGGGAGGGTGGTCAGCAGGCAGGGGTGTGGATAGGGGTTGGGGGGGTCGGGGAGGAACAGGGGGTTGAATGGGGGCAGGGGTTCCGGGGGGGGGGAAGTCAGGAAGGAGGGGGGATTGGATGGGGCAGCATGGGCAGCCAGGGGCAGGGGATCCGGGGGCAGTCAGGGGACAGGGATAAGGGGTGGTTGGATGGGGCAAGGGTCCCGGGGGGGCCGTCAGGAATTAAAGGAGGGGTTGGATGGGGCAGTGGGGGTTTGGGGGTGGTCAGGGGACAGGGAGTGGGGGTGTGTGGATGGGGCAGGGGTCCCAGAGGGGCCATCAGGGAACAGGGGGGGTTGGATGGGGCAAGAGTCCGGGGGGGGCAGATAGGAGGTGGGGGCCGGGCCATGACCCCCTCCCCTAACTGGCCCTCCATACAATTTACGAAACCCAATGTGGCCCTCAGGCCAAAAAGTTTGCCCACCCCTGCTTTAGCACAGTCCATCCAATGCACTGAAAGAGCAAGAACTCCTGATGAAAAAATAGTATATGATAATGAAATTGAAGACTCTGCCATAATGCCATACGCACAAGGGGCAGAACTGAGGTTGTTATTCCCAGGGGAATTTTGCGCATTTGCAGATGCAGGGCCAGCCCACAACATTTTGGCACCTGAGGCGGGGAGCTCAAATGATGCCCCCATCCCCCTCGCTTGGGCCAAAACTTTGAAAGGTCTCAATTCTGCCTTCTTCCTGTTCTGCTCCTCTCATGGTACTGCTCTGCTACCTACCCCAATAAAGGAGAACTAACAACTTAAAATGCCTTGTTCAAAAATTTTAAGTAACACTTAACTTTCAAACACCTGAACACTAAATGTAACATTTCTTGTCTGCATAGTAAACACTGGCATTTTTAATTGTTTGAATAATCAAAGTGGTGTTTTCCATGCCTTCTTGGTTGCAAAGATTTGAATTGCTTCCTGCTGAAGGTCCACAGTCTGGGCCAGCTCATGCTCTAGTGAGATGGTTGCAAGACTGACCAGCCTCTCCTCTGTCATTGTGGAGCGTAGATGTGTTTTTATTAACTTCAGCTTGGAGAAGCTGCATTCTCCACTGGCAACTGTTACAGGAAGTGTTAGAAGTCTGCGCAGAGCAACAAAAGCATTTGGAAAGAGGGTTGTCATCTTATTTGTGCACATATATTCCAGAACAGCCTTTGGAGTTGATCCTGCTGAAATGTATCTTGAAAGGGCTTTCAGTTCATCACCTAAATCACTTGCATCAATATCGCGCATGTCATCATGTGTCAACACTGTCTCTAGTGCTCTGCATTGCTGGTGTAGGTCTTCTTCAGGTATAGTGAGGAGTTTTGGAATATCATACAACATCCCAAATATACTGCTGTGTTCCTTGAGCTGCATGAAACGTTCTTCAACTGACTGTATTGCACAATCTAGCACCTGGTTAAATAATTCAACTTTGAATTGTTGTTTGGGGTCTCTTATGGGATTATCCCGTACCTCGTAATCAAAATGTCTTCTTCTTCGGTGACTCTTGTATTCTTGAATGGGTGGGAAAATAGCTTCAGTGTGAAGTTCCTCTGCCAACTTCTGTGCACTATTCAGAACGTTTTGAAATCCCTCATCTGACCGGTAAGACTGTAGATATGACTTTGCTTTGTCCAGTTGTTCCATTGCTCCAGATATATCAAGGTCAACACCTTGGAGTCTTTTGCTTACAACATTTATTTCAAACAGTATGTCAAGCCACAACACTAAGCCACACAGAAATTTGAAGTTATGAATGTTTCTGGTGATTCCATTTCCCTCTGCCACTGTTCTCCCACAAACAGTTCCTGTCATAGCATTATCCTCCATAATGGCAACTATGGCATCATCTATCTTCCCAATTTGGTGTTTGATAGGCTTTATCGCTTCCACTCGACTTTCCCATTGTGTGGCACTCAGTGGTTTCAGTGTCAGAGAGTATGTTCCCAGATGTTGCTTCAAAATTTGCCATCGATGAGTTGATGCAGAGAAAAATACATAGATCTTTTGAATTACATTAAAAATTCAGCAGCCTCACTAAAAGCTGATGCTGCATCACTGACCACCAAGTTCAATGAATGAGAACTGCATGGGACAAAAAAAGCTTGAGGGTTTAGCTCTCAGATCCATGTCTGCACTCCTCTGTTCTTTCCTCTCATGGTGGCACCATTATCGTAGCCCTGACCTCTCATGTCAGCTATCGCAATTCCCGTATCTTCCAGCTTTTTAAGAAGCACATTTGTCATACCAGCTCCTGTAGTATTATCAATGTCAATAAATTCTAAAAAATGCTCTCTGACAGTCACCATTGCAGGGACATTTTCACTAGGTTCTGTTGTTGTTACAAAATGCCCCATTAAAGTAATTTGTTCCGTATGGCTGATGTCAGGTGTGCAGTCCAGAATAACAGAGTAATATCTTGCTGACTTCAGATCTGCCACAATCTTCTGTTTGACTTTTGTTGCCAGTAACTGTATGATCTCATTTTGAATTGTTTTTCCAAGGTAGTGGTGTGTGTACATTTCTTGGGTGGTGACTCTTCTTAGATGCTCCAGAAGTAAGCATCAAACTCAGCCATCAGCTCCACAATTTTAAGGAAGTTTCCATTGTTTGGCACATACAACTGAGCTGAAGTGCCATGCAGTGCTAGGTTTTGGGTAGCAAGCATTCTCACAATGGCAATGAGCCTTTTCAGAACATGTTGCTGGTAAGGAGACCCTGATGCAATCTTCTCTTGATGCTGATCATCTATGGTGGCCTTTAACCTTAGTCTCATCTCAAACTCTTTCCACCTATGGAATACTCTCTGGTGATTTGCTGCCTTCTCATGGCATGCCAAATTTCTAGCCAGATTTTTCCAGTCCTTTGTTCCTGTAGAACCAAATGTGGCTGGAACATTAGACTGGAAGAGTTTGCAACAAAAACAGTATGCAGCATTCTGGGTTTTTGAGTACATAAGCCATGGCCTCTCCGCTTTGCCACCATTGGGGATTTCACACCAGTAATGTGTTGGATGGAAACATCTATTTTCATTGTCTTTGGGGAACATGAAGTTTTTCACTTGCTGTGGCCCATGCAGTACAAGGAAGTCCCTCAGGCTACTGCTCAAGTGGGTCCACAGTCCTGGATCATCTAGACTTAAGGAACTAAACTCAGCAGCAGCTGTTTCTTGCGCCTCCACCACACTCTTCTCTGATCTACACTTTTCTTCAGGAATGTGCATGGTTACATCCATTTGAGATGGAGATATGGATGCTGCAGTAGCTGCCAGGTCACCAGCACTCTGACTAACTGGAAGATCACGCACCTCCTCACCACTCACATCCTTACTGGGGCCGGAAGGCTCACCGTGAACACTTATGTCTAGTATCAGAGGGGTAGCTGTGTTAGTCTGAATCTGTAAAAAGCAACAGAGGGTCCTGTGGCACCTTTAAGACTAACAGAAGTATTGGAGCATAAGCTTTCATGGGTGAATGCCCACTTACTTATGTCTAGGTATCTCAGGAGAGCTCCTTCCTGCTTAGATATGTAACCCTTCTGCCCATCTAAGTTGGCAGCAACAAGGGCCGGGTTCTGTATCTAGGGGATTCCGTTTCAATAACGCAATGCAAAACCGGCTTGAGTCCCCACCCAGTGACCTGGGACAATTACATACCACCCCCTGGGTGCCTCTAAGAGGCAATACTTCCCCTCTTGCAAGCACGGAGTCTGAGTGTAGCAGAAAATGTTTAATAACATGAGGTAAATGACATCAGCATTAAATTGGAAAAACACCACAAACAGGATTCATAACACAAACCATGAGCAAAAGACCCACCCCAGCAAATTGGGCTGTGTCCTTTCCCTTTGGTTCTTGAATCCAGCAACCCAAAAATCACCCAGAGTCCCCAAAGTCCAACACTCCCAAAGTCTCTTGGGTCCAGCACCACCCAAAGTCCCAAAAGTCCAACAACCCCCAAAGTCTCTGTCCCTGGTCAGTGCAGCCCCAGAGTAAAAGGGGGGCACGCAGGGTGTTAAGGGGCACCTTACGTGATCCGAGGCCGGCCGGCCGTCTCTCCGTGGGGTTCCGCCACAGCCTTCACCACGAGCCAGTCCACTTCCTGCCGTCCCACGAGCTGCTCCGCTCCGCTCCGCTCACCGACCTGTGAGCCTCTCCATCCGTCCCTGCAAACAGCCCCGATCGCCATCCTTGGGCCACTCTAACCGTCCCCGCAAGGCTCCGCGCCGCTCCTCCAGTCTTCCCCGCAAATTGCTCCGCCAGCTGCTTAGCAATATAGCTTCAGGCTCCCCCACTAGTTAACACAGCACTCAGTGATCTCAGCTCTTAATAACTTTGGCTCTTTTGTGATTTCAGCTCATAGTAGTGGAGCCCCAGTGCTGGTGCACCATTGGCCCAAAGTGAATTCAGCTCAGAAGCCTGTAACTAGACTCCTAATGGAATTAAAGTTAGCTCTGACATTCAACAATGGAGAGAGGAGATGGTGCAATTGGTGTTTCAAGCCCTCAAAGGGGACCCATACCATCAGGTACAAATACCTGTCCCCATCCTCTCTCAATCCACTGGGTTTTGTAACCCATGCCCCTTGTCAAGCAAGTGCTACTTAGGTAATGGTGAGTCCTTCTGTCATACAACAGTTCCACTGGCCTTGATTCACAGAATCAGGGTAACAAAACTTTATTCTTCCTGCCCCAATAACAGAGAAACTGGGGATCCCACACCAGCCAAAGTAACCACTTTCAGTTGCTGTTGTTTCATGCCAGGCGAGTGGGTGTGCCTATACAAACAAGATCAGCCCCTGGAGTTCTTTTCCACACTCACCATAATTCACCACCAGATGTCAGGGTAGAGCTCATCCTGACTCTGCTTACAGATAGAAAAGCTTCCTTTGCTTTCTTTCTTTTTCTGAATGCTGCCTGAGAGGGGCGTTTTCTTCTTTCACTCATGACTGCTGTTCTGTGCCAGCTATAGTGGCTCTCAACACTCAATTGAAGGGGACAAATAAGCAGGCTGGTAGCAGGGCCTGAGTGAGGGAAGATATCAGCGTCTTAAAGGTCTAACTGGCTCCTACTACTTCAGTTGACTGCCTGTTCTCCTCAAGTGGGGTCAGGGAAGCAGCAGGAAACAGGAAGCTCCCTGAGAAGCTGGTGTTTATCAGTCCAGGCTCCTGGAGGTGCTAGACAGGTAATAAGAGGTTCCTCCTCCTCTCTCTCCCTGCAGCTCCTGCTGCTTTCTGTTATTCCCTCTCACCTTTTCTCCTGCCTGTTATGTCTCTTGTGCCCTCCTTCCTCCAGCACAGCACTCCACCATCTCTGTGCATCTAGAGTAGAGAGAATACATATGCACCAACAGCAGACAGTTTTCTACACTCTGGGCCCTAGTGGTCCGTCCCCCCCGTCCCCCCACAGTCTGGCACCTGAGGCAGCTGCCTCAGTTCGCCTCATGGTAAGGCCAGCCCCGAGGGAAGGAAGCAATCCTTCCCCCAAGCAGCACAGAGCTAGTGAATCCATTCTACAGGGGAAGGGAAGGACCACATGGTCATGGACCTTCCCTCTCCACCCCCAGCTCGCATCTTGATCACTTCTAACCACACCATGCACTCCAACACACGCAGAGTGAGCCCACCATGGAAATGAACTCCATGTTTTGCAGGAGGCTCCCCCTGTGCCCTGCCTTCCTTTGGGCAGCTGTACCACACTGGTAAAGAGTGGGCAGGATTTGTCCTTTAATGAATTTCAGTAGCAAGGGTATAAAATATATAGCAACAGTATAATTTTTGCTGCATAGTTACAACAGCTGCAGCTTCTCTCAGTCAGTGAAGGATGATTTCTCATGGTTAATATACTCTTAGATCCAGGGTTGCGTATAGCCTACTCTTCCCTCCTTTGGAAATGCAAAGAAAGGCAACCCTTATTGCCAGGTGTATTCAGAATAAAGTATGGGGGTTATCTGCTACTAACAGTCTACTAGCTTCTGTCTTTCAGGACTGTAGTGGTTTGAGGCCAGCCCTCCCTGTCAGTCTTGGAGTGAGGTCACGCCCCCTCACTACAATTATCATAAAACTTATTTAAGGGCATGGTTTGTGGGAAACAACTTTTGTTTGTTTTTGGCAACATTTTATTTGTTTCAGAAAAATAACTTTTATCCATTCTTGTCTCTATGTATGTGCAGAGGAAAAAAGATTACAGTATTGGGTCTTTGTAAACACAACAGAGCCTGCACCCAAAATACCAGAGTTCCTTATAACACTCACTGCTCACTCACAAGAGTCTACGAGTTCCACTGGAAAGTTGACTTTTATACAACATGCAGCCCAAAAGATATAGGGCCTGATTTTTCCCCTTATTACTTAATAAAAATACTGTATTTGCCTACCATGCAGCAAAAATAGGTAATCAGCCACCATATTAGTGACAACAGATGCAAATTTACAAACCATGGGTATAAAACTGTGATGCACTTTGGAATCCTTTGGCATTAAAGTCATTACATCAATATATAATTATTAGTAGTAGCAGTAGTTTTGCCTGCCAGTTCTCATCTTACTTCAAATAGCAACTGAAAAATTCTCTTACTTATATGCCTCTTAAATTTTTTCTTGCTTCGTTTTTGGTCTCATGAATGAATACTATAATTTGTTTCTCTGAACAACGTCTCTACACAATTCTTTTATGCAACTTATACCATATACTAGGAACTGACAATTTTGAATGCATTAAAATGTTTTAGGATACAGTTTGCCTGAAATATTAGTATTTAAATTGAAGTTACGTTGTACTGTAAGCTGTCACCAACAATATTTTCCATAGGAAAATGTACAACAGGTGTACAGAACACTTGAAAGGGAAACACCACAAAAATAGGAATTAGCTGAAATATTTCTTCAGCTGTGACCCTTAGAAAAACTGCCAACATTTCAGATTAAAATACCCTTTAAGCAGCAGAGGGGAGAACATCAGATAGATGTTTTCTGTGCTATAAATATAAAGTATAGCAATTGTCCACTGCTGTGAGAATACAGTAGAAGATGGATCAAAGATGTCAACCACTATTATTTCAACACTCAAGTGACTTAGAATTTACAGCAGTTATCCAGGAAAAAAGGGGACATGTGCTATACATCCTGATGGTGATGAACTCTTTTTGTGACTTATTCTCCAGGGCTTCCAAGATGTTTTTCCCTGAATGTTTAAATGTAAATTTCAGTTTCAGTTATGTAATATCTCCTTGTAAAAGATCTGTTTTACTAGAAGCATATATCATTTAGAGTCCTGGCTTAAACCCTCTTAAAACTGAAACATTCCATTATGAATTATTTGCTTGCTCTGTACCATAAACAGGTTAAAAAAAGAAATCCCTACTAATTAATTATATTTTAAAAGTCCAAAGAGGAACAAGATGCATATGAAACAATAAGCTCATCTCATGATCTTTCACTTTTGTCACCATTTTCCTGCTATCACTCTACTTCCTCCATATATTCCATACTTACATAAAGAGTGTTTTTTACCCATTTTCCTCTGAAGTATGGGGTACTAACCACAGTTAGATAGGATACTGGTCTAGATGGACTACTAGTTTGAAATAGTATGACAGTTCTTATGTTCCTATATTCCTGTGAACTCCACCTATGTTTTCTTCTGTTACACTTATCTTAACTTAGATTGTAAACTGTGTAGAGCAGGGACTCCATCTATTGGTTTTGCACACCCTACACACATCTATGGCATTATTTATTACATAAGTTCTTATTATACAAGTTCAACAACCAGCAATTGAATGTTAAATTCAAAATTTTAAAACCTGGTTTTCTTACAGATGCAAAAAATTGTGTGCACAAGCAAATTATGCCATGTAATAGGACATCTGTGTGACATCATTTTTGTCTGCACATAATTGCAGGTACATAATTTCCCCTTGAAAAAGCACACAGAAAGGGAGCATGGGTTATAAAAACTGGACCCTGACAAATAAATGAGAATTGCAGTCCCTGCCATGCAATAATTGTCTCCGTTTGGACCCAGACACAATCCCTATGACTGAGCCCTGCAGTCAGGCAAATACTTAAGGCTAAATTCTGCTCACAGCAGTAAGGTGCAAATGCCACGCCCTCCCCCTCAGGATTTGTCCTTTAATTAATTTCAGTAGCAGGGGTAAGTACAGTACCGCTGCTGCTGCAGTCAGGGCCGGCTCTGGCTTTTTTGCCGCCCCAGGCAAAAAAGCCTCCCGCCGCCCCCCCTCCCCCCCGGAGCGCGGCAGGGGAGGGCGTCAAGCCCGGCCGCAGGCCGCTCTCCCCGACCAGCCGGAGTGCCGGGGGGAGGGCGGTGAGCCCGCCGCGGCTCCGCTGGCGGCCGGAGCCCCAGGAGGAGGGCAGAGAGCCCGGCCGGGGCTCCGCTCTCCCCAGCGTCCAGAGCGCCGGGAGTAGGGCGGAGAGCCCGGCCGGGGCTCCGCTCTCCCCGGCGGCCAGAGCGCCGGGAGAAGGGCGGAGAGCCCGGCCGGGGCTCCGCTCTCCCCGGCGGCCAGAGCGCCGGGAGGAGGGCGGCGAGCCGGGCCGGGGCTCCGCTCTCCTCGGCGGCCAGAGCGCCGGGGGGAGGGCGGCGAGCCCGGCCGGGGCTCCGCTCTCCCCGGCGGCCAGAGCGCTGGGAGGAGGGCGGCGAGCCGCCCGGGGCTCCGCTCTCCCCGGCGGCGAGCCCGGCCGGGGCTCCGCTCTCCCCAGCGGCAAGAGCGCCGGGGGGAGGGCGGCGAGCCGCCCAGGGCTCCGCCTTCCCTGGCGGCCAGAGCGCCGGGGGAGGGCGGCGAGCCCGTTGCGGCCCCGCTCTCCCCGGCGGCCAGAGCGCCAGGGGAGGGCAGCGAGCCCGCTGCGGCTCCGCTCTCCCCGGCGGCCGGAGCTGGAGCGCCGCACCGCGCCGCCCCCCTCCAGGTGCCGCCCCAAGCACAAGCTTGGTGGACTGGTGCCTGGAGCCGGCCCTGGCTGCAGTAATTCAGAGCATTGCTCTGAGTGCATGGTTACGTTGGCCTGGTCTACACTACGACTTTAATTCGGATTTAGCTGCCTTAATTCGAATTAACGCTTGACCCGTCCACACAACGAAGCCATTTAATTCGAATTAAAGAGCCCTTTAATTCGATTTCTGTACTCCACCCCGACGAGCGGAGTAGCGCCAAAATCGAATTTGTCAATTCGAATTAGCGTTAGTGTGGCCGCAATTCGATGTTATTGGCCTCCAGGAGCTATCCCACAGTGCACCATTGTGACCGCTCTGGCCAGCAATCTGAACTCGCATGCACTGGCCAGGTGGACAGGAAAAGACCCGGGAACATTTGAATTTCATTTCCTGTTTGCACAGCGTGGAGAGCACAGGTGACCACAGAGAGCTCATCAGCACAGGTAACCATGCAGGCTGATAATCGAAAAAGAGCACCAGCATGGACCGTACAGGAGGTACTGGATTTGATCTCTATATGGGGAGAGGATTCAGTGCTAGCTGAACTGCGTTCGAAAAGACGAAATGCCAAAACTTATGAAAAAATTTCCAAGGGCATGATGGAGAGAGGCCACAATAGGGACACAGATCAGTGCCGCGTGAAAGTCAAGGAGCTCAGACAAGCCTATCAAAAAGCAAAGGAGGCAAACGGTCGCTCCGGGTCAGAGCCGCGGACATGCCGCTTCTACGCTGAGCTAAATGCATTTCTAGGGGGGGCCGCCACCACTACCCCACCTCTGACTGTGGATTCCGAGCTGGGGATAATCTCATCAGGTACACCTGATGATTCCGTGGAAGGGGAAGAGGAGGAGGAGGAGGAGGACGAGCTGGCAGAGAGCACCCAGCTCTCCGTTCTCCCCAACAGCCAGGAACTGTTTCTCACCCTGACTGAAGTACCCTCCCAAGCCTCCCAAGCCAGCACCCAAGACCATGACCCCATGGAAGGGACCTCAGGTGAGTTTACCTTTTAAAATAGAAAACATGGTTTAAAAGCAAGCATTTTTAATGATTAATTTGCCCTGAGCACTTGGGATGCATTCGCAGCCAGTACAGCTACTGGAAAAGTCTGTTAACATGTCTGGGGATGGAGCGGAAATCCTCCAGGGACATCTCCATGAAGCTCTCCTGGAGGTACTCCAAAAGCCTTGCCACAAGGTTTCTGGGCAGTGCAGCCTTATTCCGTCCTCCATGGTAGGACACTTGACCACGCCATGCTAGTAGCAAGTAATCTGGTATCATTGCCTGACACAGCCTGGCAGCGTATGGTCCCGGTGTTTGCTGGCATTCAAGCAACATCCGTTCTTTATCTTGCTGTGTAATCCTCAGGAGAGTGATATCGCTTAGGGTAACCTGGTTGAAATAAGGGAATTTAATTAAGGGGACTGAGGTGGCCGTTCCTACTGGGCTGTTTGCCTGTGGCTGAAAAGAAATCCTTCCCTGCATTTAGCCAAGTGCAAGGGGGGGGGGGAGGATTGGCCCAGAGCTTTTCGCGTTTTGCTAGCAGGGATCTTCCCTGATACCAGCCATGCGGTGGGGGGAGGGAGAAAGCACTCATCCCAGAGAATTCATGGCGGGTGGGGGTGGGGGGGTGTTAGTTTGGTTCCTGCAGGGATCTTCCCTGATACCAGCCACGCGGTGGGGGGAGGGAGAAAGCAATCATCCCAGAGAATTCATGGCGGGTGGGGGGGGGGTGGTGTTAGTTTGGTTCCTGCAGGGATCTTCCCTGATACCAGCCACGCGGTGGGGGGAGGGAGAAAGCAATCATCCCAGAGAATTCATGGCGGGTGGGGGGGGGGGTGGTGTTAGTTTGGTTCCTGCAGGGATCTTCCCTGATACCAGCCACGCGGTGGGGGGAGGGAGAAAGCAATCATCCCAGAGAATTGGATGGGGGGGGGGTGTTAACCTTCAGCAGCAGAAAACAAGCTAACAGGAAAACTGCAGCACAACGGGCTTTGCTTGGTATGTGGGAAAGCAGGGCGCAGAAGCCTAAAGACAGTGGCTTACCATGGCAGCATGCAAGGTGAATTCTGTTGCCCCGACCTGCGTCTGTGATCTCTAGCAGCAAAGCCACAGGCACTCAATATTAAGAGGCAAAATGCGACCTTGCACAGAAATCACATGTGCTATGTAATGTGAATAGTATACACCGTGAAAGAGTATAAGCATTGTTCTGAAAAATGTATCTTTTAAAAAAATTCTCTCCTTTTTTCACTCCCTCCAGCAGGTGCAAATGTTTCAAGCCTCCCTCCTCCTTCCCGAAGGCTATCCCAGATAAGGCGTCGTAAAAAAAAGACGAGAGAAGAGATGTTTTCCGAAATCATGCAATCCACCAGGAATGAAAGAGCTCATCTGAATGAGTGGAAGGAGACGGTTTGCAAGTATAGGAAAGAAGCCAGTGACCGTGAGGACAGGAGGGACCAACGTGAGGACATGAGGGACCAACGTGAGGACATGAGGGACCAACGTGAGGACAGAAGGGACCAACGTGAGGAGAGGAGAGACGCTCGAGATGAGAGGTGGCGGCAGGAAGATCAGAGGAGTCGGGAAGCAACGCTGGGGCTGCTGCGTGAGCAAACAGACATGCTCCGGCGTCTGGTGGAGCTTCAGGAACGGCTGCTGGAGAACAGAGTGCCGCTACAGCCCCTGTATAACCCCCCTACCTCCTCACCATGTTCCATAGCCTCCACACCCAGACGTGTAAGAACACGGGGGGGAAGGCTCCGTACACCCTCCCATTCCACCCCAGTGGACAGCCCAAGCAAAAGGCTGCCATTTTTTTAACCTTTTTTTACTGGGCTTTTCCTTCCCGCAGATCCTCCTCCCAAACCCCACTCAGGTTCTGTGCCGCTACAGCCCCTGTATAACCCCCCTACCTCCTCACCATGTTCCATAGCCTCCACACCCAGACGTGTAAGAACACGGGGGGGAAGGCTCCGTACACCCTCCCATTCCACCCCAGTGGACAGCCCAAGCAAAAGGCTGCCATTTTCTTAACCTTTTTTTACTGGGCTTTTCCTTCCCGCTGATCCTCCTCCCAAACCCCACTCAGGTTCTCTCCCTCTTTTTATAATCAATTAATAAAGAATAAATGATTTTTAAACAATGGTGACTTTATTTCCTTTGAAAGCAAGCTGGGGGAAGGGGGAGGGTGGGTTCCTTACAGAGAATGAGTCAATAAAGGGAGCGGGTTTTCAGGAAGGATAAACAAACATAAATTTCACACTGTAGCCTGGCCAGTCATGAAACTGGTTTTCAAAGCTTCCCTAATGCGCAGCGCTTCATCGTGTGCTCTTCTAATCGCCCTGGTGTCTGGCTGCGAGTAATCAGCAGCCAGGCGATTTGCCTCAGCCTCCCACCCTGCCATAAAGGTCTCCCCCTTGCTCTCACAGAGATTGTGAAGCACACAGCAAGCAGTAATAACAATGGGGATATTGGTTTGGCTGAGGTCTGAGCGAGTCAATAAGGATCGCCAGCGACCTTTTAAACGGCCAAATGCACATTCTACCACCATTCTGCACTTGCTCAGCCTGTAGTTGAACAACTCCTGACTCCTGTCCAGGCTGCCTGTGTATGGCTTCATGAGCCATGGCATTAAGGGGTAGGCTGGGTCCCCAAGAATAACAATTGGCATTTCAACATCCCCCACGGTTATTTTCTGGTCCGGAAAGTAAGTCCCTTGCTGCAGCCGTTTAAACAGATTGGTGTTCCTGAAGACGCGAGCGTCATGAACCCTTCCCGGCCAGCCCACATGGATGTTGGTGAAACGTCCCTTGTGATCCACAAGTGCTTGCAGCACCATTGAGAAGTACCCCTTGCGGTTTATGTACTGGGTACCCTGGTGCTCCGGTGCCAAGATAGGAATATGGGTTCCATCTATTGCCCCACCACAGTTAGGGAATCCCATTGCAGCAAAGCCATCCACTATGACCTGCACATTTCCCAGAGTCACTACCTTTCGTAGCAGCACCTCCGTGATTGCTTTGGCTACTTGCATCACAGCAGCCCCCACAGTAGATTTGCCCACTCCAAATTGATTCCCGACTGACCGGTAGCTGTCTGGCGTTGCAAGCTTCCACAGGGCTATCGCCACTCGCTTCTCAACTGTGAGGGCTGCTCTCATCTTGGTATTCTGGCGCTTCAGGGCAGGGGAAAGCAAGTCACAAAGTTCCATGAAAGTGCCCTTACGCATGCGAAAGTTTCTCAGCCACTGGGAATCGTCCCACACCTGCAACACTATGCGGTCCCACCAGTCTGTGCTTGTTTCCCGGGCCCAGAATCGGCGTTCAAAGCCTATAACCTGGCCCATTAACATCATAATCTCCAAAGCACCGGGGCCCGCGGTCTCAGAGAATTCTGTGTCCGTGTCCATGTCCTCATCACGCTGGTCGCTGCGCTGCAATCGCCGCCTCCTCCTCCTCCTCGCCTCTTTTTTCTGGTCCTGTGTAAGCATAAACTCCACGAGAAAGCGCGAGGTGTTTATAATGTTCGAGACTGCGTTCTGGAGCACAACGGGATCCATGCTTGATGCAGAATGGAGTCTGCAGAGTTCACTCAGGAAAAAAGGCGCGAAATGGTTGTCTGCCGTTGCTTTCAGGGAGGGAGGGGGAGGCTGTACCCAGAACTACCTGCGACAATGTTTTTTGCCCCATCATGCACTGGGGTCTCAACCCAGAATTCCAAGGGGGGTGGAGACTGCGGGAACTATGGGATAGCTATGTAAAAGCTACCCACAATGCAACGCTCTGGAAATCGATGATACTATGGTAGCTTGGACGCAAACCACCGAATTAATGGTGCCTAGTGTGGCCGAATACATTCGAATTTATAAAATCGGTTTCCTAAATTCGAATTATATAAATTCGAATTAATCCTGTAGTGTAGACATACCCTTCGTCACTGAAATTTGACCCAGCTCCCCTTCCATCCAGTGAGCAGGAGAGTCCACTGAGAACTCAACCTCTGGCAGCATTGGCAGATCATGCGCTCTGTAGGTAAGAGATGGGAGACTGTCCAGACAAAGGATCCCTGAGAAAGATGTAGGGGTGGGGATTGGAATTTGCCCCACCCCCACCCCAAGAAATATCTGAATTGGCACTACTGGCTCACAGGGTTGTAAAAGTTTCACAGCAGGCTAGATGTGATTTTGTCCCATCTACAGAACCAAGAACAAATCATGCTGTAACATGATCAAATCTCAGTCAAAGTGAATGGTCTGGCTCAGTGATCACCCCCTGAGCATGATATACTCAGACCTTCATGATGCTCAGGGATAAAAATGTGTAAGATATATGAATATACTTAAAGCCCATAAACACAAATATGTATTGGTTTGAAGGCTAATAGCAGTAAAACATTGCCCAAATGGAAAAATAGTTCCTAAGATTGTAGCAAGTTGTCTGAATCTGGCAGCTGAGGGTATTATACACTATCCAATTTTTGACTCAAGAGTATTTTTTTTCTGTACTGCCAATGGCCCCTGGACACAGGTCACTACTGATTATCCTTTTGGATTTTTTTAAAAAGTGCTAAAAATCTTCAGTGTAAAAAGCTACTTTATGGGCCCAGTGAGAAGTTCCCCTTTCCCTGCCCCAAACCAAATTATTAAGTTGTTATTGAGATGGTTAGGACAACGTTGCACACATTTGCCTCCTGTTGTTTGGAGAGCAGCCTGGAGTGCTATTGAAATTGTATTCCTATTTAAGGAGCAAGGTAATGTTATTCTGAAATGGACTCAGGATTTATGACAAATATATTAAAAAACCCAAACAAAATAGTCTTCAGGCCAACATCGCAGAAAGTGACCTCAAGCCAGTGTGGGAAGGAACAAATCAACAAAGAGAGTGACCAAGTATTCCCTCCATTGTTAACATTCAACCTAGCCAACAGGGTCAGGAACTTGGGCTGGCATACAGTATCTGATCACCTGTGGAAGCAGTTTGTCAGTCCATACACCTCCCTCTCATGTATGATAGAAAAGAGACAGAGAGATGTGTATGCTTTGAAAACAGTTAACAAAGATTTATTAAGAAAATTGACAATAGGAGGGATAGGGGAATGATAACTAGAATAAACAACCCAGTACAAATGCAAGTGTGGCTGCCCCCAATTGGACGTGAAGCCCTGAGACCTGTACAACCCTTAACCTTGACTATATTTAAACTAAACAAAAGGAAAACACAAACTAACCCAATACTGTACTGAGTCAGAGGTGACAACTTCAGGTAAGACAAAACAGCTGATGGGGGTGTATCTTGTTGTAGCTTGACAGCGTGAGTTCCGAATTCTGGACCTCAAACCAAGCTTCACAGCCTGACTTGGGCTACAGGAGGGAGGAGCACAGGACCGTCAGCAAAGATCTACTGGGACCAGGATTGCAGATAAAAGCGTCGCTGGAATCAGGATATAGGTAGGCGTTATAGTTCGTGAGTGATGTCTACTTGGGCGATGGTGTGGGTCCGGAGTCACTGAGGAGATCCTCGACGTCCGCACAAATCAATGTGATACCTGGCTGCTGCTCTGATGGAGAGCAAGAATGCTCAGGCACACAGCCCTTTTTATATGCTCAGTGGCGCGAACCTAGCCGTCTGAGCTGGTTCTAACTGCCCCCAAGAGTCCGTTGCTCTTTTCCCGCCACTAGTTTGAAAAGGTGTGAAAGTTCTGACAAAAAGGAGCAACAACATGGAATCCGAGTTGTTATTATGGCACAACACCATCTTGAATCATGGACTCCATTGATTTCTGTTCCATAATTAACTCATTTTATACTAATCATTACAGCAAACACATTAATTCAAACATAAACATTAACATCATTAAACATACAGTTAGGGGGAAACTTCCCAACAC
Organism: Emys orbicularis; assembly: GCF_028017835.1. NCBI lineage: Eukaryota > Metazoa > Chordata > Testudines > Emydidae > Emys > Emys orbicularis. Next base: position 69,175,805 of record NC_088683.1, on the reverse strand, counting down.
CATCCCCATCTCTCCCTTTGATCATGAAAATTCTTAGAGTAAACCCCTAAAATAGACTTCATGTCAGATCCCAGGCATTCTAAAGTGAAATCTACAAGGGATACAGCTCTAAATGGCTTAGTATTAGAGATGTGGGTTAAGTAGAAATACTAGAACCAAACTGAACGGTGATGTAAATGGAGGTGTAAGTTACACATCAGGTTTAAGCAGGTCTGAAAATGGATGGTGATAAATGATATAAAGTGTAAGTGGTTCAGCAGTGTAGTTTACATGCCAAAGGGACAGATGGGTTAGTGTAGCCAGAAGAATAACTCTCCGGAAGAAGTCAAATAAAGCAACATTTCTTACAACAACCAGGTAGTTAGTTGTCCATATTCTTCCTGTGCTGGGTTTTATTCTTCAAGGCTTTCAATCTGACAACTGTTACCAGTCCTAAATTGCTAAAACGAAGGGCAAGACAGGGTAAATGAATGAAACAGGATAAAAGAATATGAGAATGCAAAAGATACAGACAGAATACAGAAGTACAACAAAAGAAAATGAGTAAGAGGGAGAGGAGATACTTCACCTTGCTGTATCTAGATACTTCATAGGTCTCAGGAGATCTCACCAGGTCTGCATTTGAAGAATAGTATCCATCGGTGTGGCTCATGCCCACAAGGCTCTTTGCTTCCGTATCTTCAGTTTGCCTCTGGCCACCAGTCTGGGGGCCCCCCCTCCAACAGGGATGGGTCTTGGGCACCAGCGACCTACTTACTGTCCTAGAGCACTGTTGGATGAGGCCGGGCAGGCTGCCCCAACAGAGCTGCACTTCCTGTCTGGCTACCACTGTTAAGAGGGCTTTCCCTTCACCCTCTCCCCTGGTTCTTGTCATGCAGAGAGAAAGCAGAAGACCAGAAGTCTGAAGTGCAGGCAATGTGTTTATTGGGGTTAGTTCCCAGCAAACATGTATACCACAGTTCTATACGCTAGCAGAGTCTGTTTCCCAGTGTTCCATTTCCAGCTCTGACGCCACAGAGCATTTACCCATGTCCCCCTTCCCAGCTCTGACGCTGCAGAGCCTTGCTTATGTCCCTGTTCCCCATTCCCACCTCCTCCTCCTTAGCAGGCCCAAATATACCTGCAGTGCACACCCCTAGTCACACTCCTTACAGCTTATGGTCATGTTCCATTTTGGAGGGTCATGGGTCTGGGTCTTTATCCCACCTCTTTTGTATCCCATGGGAGGGGTAAGGAGTGAGGTTGTGTTCTGGCCCAGGCCAGGCTTTTAGTGTTTCTTATGCCTCTCCCCCATCCCCTCCCCCGATCTGGTTGCTTGACCTTGGCTTGAGAAAGGAGCCAGGCAGCCTTTCAGTGTATGCTCATATATTACACTCCCACCATACCCTGTAACACTTTAACTGCTCTATCCCTTATCTCTTCCCATTGTACTAAAAACCCCATCTGGTTGTGGGAAATGCAACACACAGTGTCTTTATTCTTGTTCTTCACACATATTAGTATAAGATATAAGAGTTTCAAAAAGTCAAACCCAAAATTCTATCTCAGGCTAACAAACAGGCTTATATGCTAACCACCACCCCCTCAGAAGAATCGACCCCACTCAACCCCCATGCTGAAAAAGCTGTAGAGGGATGGTGAAGCATACAACTTTCAGATCAGCAGTTTAGTGAGAGTTTTTCTTTACTACTGAAAAGTAGTGAAAGGGAAGGTGATCAAGGGAGGTAGTTGGCAGTTCCTCTCTCATCCAGCCTAAATATTTAGCTCTCACATCTCAGACAGCTGAGTTAAAATGGGTTAAAATTCTTGGGGTGGGGGAAAATGGAGTTTGCAATGGAAATAGAAAACTGTGCTTAATTATAAAGCTACATGTTTGATGCATGAAGTAGGATAACATTGTATCTGGACTAGTTAACTTGTAACATGATTTATTATGGGACAAGTTTATCTCCTAATCCTGAACATGTTACGTAGCAATACAATGGAAATAAACCATATTTCTCCTCACCCACCAAAGGATTAGTTTAAACAGAGTCTGAAGCTTTAGTGCTAGACAATTATTTAGACTAAATTTTCTTGATCTCACCCAGATGCATGATATTTTTTATTTTTTTTAAACATATGGCACAATCAGGTTTTCTTTTCTTTTTTTTTTCCCTCATGAAGGGATTTTAAAACACCACTCTGTGTCATCACTATAATTCAGGATAGAACCACTGTCTGAAGGCAGAAAGTCAGAGTCAACAATGTACATTGCTACCACTTAAATTCACAATCATGAACCATAACTATTTGTCTGGAACAAGTGAAAAACATCTTACTCAGGGGTGGCCAAAGTATAGTCAACCATTGCAATTGAATTTTCCTGATACCCCTGAATTCAAGCATGTTTTTTCATGCTTAGAAACAATTTTCTACTAATGAAGAAAAATACAGAATACACACAAGGAACTTAAACAGTGTAATATGAAATAGTTTCTCGTTTTCCATGAGAGGGTCATAGCTGCTCAGGAAAAGATTTTGTGACTAATTTTTTTTCTCTCCACCTAATAGGTATTATTTCTGTCTCCTCCTCCTATAGGAACAGCAAGGAAGGAAGGAGAGAAAGAAAAGCATCAAAAGTGAAGTTGAGGGAACAGTGACAAGAAAAAAAAAATCTTGATTTCCTCAGGAGAAGTAAGGGGGGGGGGAGGGGAGATCACTGGTCTATTATGGGAATGCTCTCTATTACGGAAGCATCAGTCTTGGGTCCATTTTTAAGGCTGAGTTGTGCACTTAAATAAAGTATTCTAATACTATGGTGATAACGATGGTTTAAAAATACAGCTGGATAGAGTTTTTAAGGTTCTTAAGAAAAGCTATGATTCAGATATTTCTTATCACTAGGCTTGGAAGGATTAGATTATCAGTAAGTGACAGTAGATGTTCATTTCACCATACATAAACATTAACAAAAATTTACATCTATAATAACCATAGTTTACAGATAGGCAAAATAAGAAACATGCTGCTTGAGAAGAGTTTGATTTAAGAATATTTATTTTGTATATTTTGACGTGGACAATTTGTGCTTTAATGGCAATAAAGCTTTAACTTTTTGAAATCTCAAAATCTACTGTCATTAAAGAATTATGGTCTGATCTCGCCTATTGCCTGACCCCTCCTCCCCGCCCCAATTTCCTGCAACTGAAAATTTAAGTTAATAAAATTTTTAAAAAATGTTTAAAACTAAACATTGATATGTCAAAATTATAAAAAATAAAAATTGAATTCTGCTAAGCTATTTATGACACAGCCTTTCAAGATCTATTTCAACACTTTGGAGGCTCTAGAATTCTGATTGTATGTTACTCATATTCCCATTATTTTGACTCGTGTACTCTAGAATTAGGATTCACAACTTCAACTCCCAAAGCAGGAGAGGCATTCTTGTCACATATGTTGGCTCAGTGTGAAGATTAAAAACATTGAGATGATTTCCTCATTCCCCCACAATCTCGTGTTGCAGGGCTGTGCAGGAGTAAGTATTGGCAGAATTTGAGTTCTAGACCCATTTTTGTCCCACCATTACTGCAAATTCCCAGGTTTCCTTTACCTCCCCCTCTATATCCTAAAAGCCACCTCAGGAAATGGAATGTGATTCCCCTAACTCTTGTGTGATAGTACTCCTGAAATTCTAGTGACGCCTCACAGCTTCAACTCTAGCAAGTAGCTCCAAGAACCCTCTACAATCACTGTCAGAAAAAGAAGTTACCTAGGGTGCTTATATGATCCACATCACTGTAGTATCTGAGCATCTCATAATCCTTAATGAGGTAGGGATATACTATTATCCCCATATCACAAGGGATACAGAGGCACAGAGAGGCTAAGTGACTTGTTCAAGGTCTCTCACTGTGGAGAGCAAGAAACTGAACCATAGTTTCCCCAATCCTCAACTAGTTCCCCACCCACTGGGCCTTGCTTCGTCTGGATAGTGGCTCTTTTACCCTCACTCAGAGGTTGGGAAAGTGACAAGGCATTATCTGAACTGGTGGGGCTTGGGTAAGCCATTGGCTTCTCTATAAACCCTATCTCTCTAACTTGAGCCCGCTCTCAAGCCCAGAGTAGCAGCTGCAAGGAGTCAGAGGAGCTGCTGTTTCTGGAATACAGACATCTATTTTACTTCCCTGTCAATTTAGTACATTTCCACCCCTGTTCTCCTCTGAGTCTTGCAAGGCATCAGACCGGCAACAATTTGTCCAAGGTAGCCACTTGGACCATCTTTTAGAGTCAGCCAGCTTTATTTGAACATCAGATAGTAGTTGGTTCCATGGAAAAGTTATAACTCTTTGAAACACCTTTTAACAAAGGGTCTTGGCTTGTGCCTTCTCATTTGATTCCCACATATCTTGGCTGCATTGTGGGACCAGAGAATGAAGGCAAAATCCTTCCAATTCTGTATTAAGTGCAGATATCAAAAAACTGCATTATTTGAAGTATGTTACAATTCTATGAAACTGTTTTAAATGTATTTAGTTTACTAAAGTCAGGGTCAACAGGCGGTTCACGTTCATCTCAAATTTAAAGCAATCCCAATGCTTTGAATCTTCATAATCTCACATTAATTCCTGGGGTTTGTGTGTGTATTTAACAAGTGATTTTATTGTAAAGTGGTACTTTAAAAAATAGCAGGGAAGATAACCCTTTTATTCCAAGATCACAAGTTGCTCCATCACTGCCAGGCTCTTCTATTCCTATGAATAAAGTCAGAGCTGAGAAGGGGAACATGTACTGCTTTTTCAGTAAGGATGTATGCTAGAGTTACTGAGTTGGTAACAAATAATATAGTATAATACTAATATATTAGGCCAACAAAAAGTTGCAAAATATGACAAGTCACCTTACCTCTTGGAATACAAGTAATGTGGTTGCTGCATTTATACAAGTCTGATCTACGTTTGTATAGTTTGTCTCTGTACCATTTGTAAAGTAGAACTGCTAGTTAAAAGAATCTCATCCTCCTGAATCTCTACCAGCTTACTTTTTCCTAATATCAATACCAGAAAACAGAAGTGCAGATGTAATTTTAAACTGACAGGCTTAATCTACCTGCATACCAAAGATTTTAACCTCTCCCTTCAAGTTTACTCATCATACTGGATGTGAAGCCAACAACTAAGCAGAGGAGTTTCAGATTCCTAACAGTGAAAAAGCTACTACTATTTTAATGTTCAGTTTTAAAGATTTGTCTCCAATCATTTAGAAAGAGTAAATGGAGTATGAAAACTGATTACATGTTGTAAATCATAGTAACCTGAGATTTATTACAAAGTTACCATGCTGCACTCAATGCAATTTTTAAAAAGTCTGATTTCAAAAGAATTACATTCTTTAAAATGATTAAAAAAAATAAAAAAATTCACATACTTCTATAGTTTAAACACTGGACATTTTTCATCTGTAAAGCTGGCCTCACATGCAACAATCTTTTGAAATGAAATTCATGGATGAAACTGTACATAGTCCCCTCTATGAAATTTGAGGGAATACGTTAACATTGTTCCATGATCCAAGTCCCTTTATTTACAGCAAAGTCTCTATCAAATTGATACTTGTTAGATATCTTTAGACTGGTCATCTTCCTCTAGTTTCCTGATTTCACTCTTTAAACAGTTGATAGTTTCACGACTTGCTTTTAATCTCTCTTTAAGCTCAGCAATTTCAAAACTGGTTTTCTTTTTGGCAGCTTCCAGCTTTTCCCTGGTTTTTACTTCAAGATCTGCAACTGGGATAGTGACAAAGAAAAAAATATTTTTAGTGCACTGCAAAACTGCAATTACTCAATATAATATTCAAAAAAAGGTAATGAAGGGCAGAATCTGTTTCACAGAATCTTCACTACTGGTAATGCATGGGCCCTAAAATAATCCAGAAGGACCTTCAGATCCCATTTTGGAGTTTGCATGGCTGGAAGTTCGGCTCCTATTCCCTACCAGGTGTAAAAAAAAGCACCTTGCCCTCTATGCCTTGCCACAATAGTTATTCTACATGTCTCAGAGATACAGTGGCACAGAATCTGTCTTTGCAAGTATCCTACAGAAACTGCAGTATTGAAATACCGTAAATTCCAGCTTTTTAGCTTATGCACAAAAACATTGTGAGAATGTTACTTTCCCCACTTCTCCCTTTTTGGGCTGGCAAGGCAACAGAAATCTGACTAGAACACTGGCACTCCGCTCCACCGCAAATACATCACCCCTCCCATTTGTGGGATATTGAACAGCCCATGCTCCAGGAAGGTCCTACTCTATATCTGCTTCTACAAGCATATTTATGAGAAATGAGAATAAGGAAACACCTCTAATACTCTGGCTGTAGAGCAATAAATCACTTCTATCCATGCCTAGTAGAAACATGTAGCCACTTTTTAGTTAAAATGTAAAAATTTGACATGCTCAAAAGTAAAGTCATAAAACATTTTCTATTGTCCAGTTAACAAAGTAACAAGCTACAAATACAAAAAATAATCCTCAGTACTTTTGTGAGATAAGTATTTTACAAATGAGGAAACTGATGGACATTATTTCCACGGCACAGATGATAAAACTAAGGCAGGAAAGTCAAGCGATTTACCAAAGTCGAGACAGCACTACAGTGGCAACGCTGAGATTAGAATCCAGCATTTTCTGGGTTTCAAAGCTATATGTACTTCCTTAGTCCTTGGTTTTAGGCATCTCAGAAGTATCTTAAGTAATATAATTTGCTGACAATACTTAAACGAGTGGGGTAACATGCAGACAGGAGGACAGAACCAAAGTGTAAGTGGCCTGGAGAGATTAGAGCAGTAAATTGTAGACAGCAAGGTGAGATTTGGAATGAATATATATTAAATCCATGCTCTGGGGATAGGAAATCAGAAAACTGATTCAAAATCTGAAGGAGGGGAATATAAACCAAACAGCCACACCAGTCAATATTAATAAAGTTTATTTTCATTTTATCTCCTTAATACGTGAACTAAGTGTTGAGGGCAAAGAAAGCATTACAGTTGCAAAGAAAACAATTAGGAAAGAGGTTGGATAGGGAGGTGACTCTCAAAAGTCTGTTATCTTAAGAAATGGCCTACAGCATGAAAGTCTGAGAACTTCATTTAGAATAGTAAACTATTCACTCCATCCCAAAATAGCTGCTGGCTTCAGGAAAAGGTGTTAGTATTGAAATATTTAATGTTAATATTTCAACTTTAATCTCCGAGTTCAGTTAATATCCTATTTAGATGAACGGGGGAAGTTCACACCTCAAATCTATAGGGCAACTTCATTCCTTGTGTTATTCTCGGACTTCATGTAATTCCAGTGAAGGATAAATATTTCTATCAGCCTTCATACAGAATTATTCAGAGGTAAACAATAATTGTGAAAAATGTACAAATCTGAAACCTTTAGATCTTAAAATTAGTATAATACTCTTGCACATTAATAGAGCTATGTCTGTAGAGATACAAGATGTTTTTCAAAAATAGAGCTCTTTCCACATACAAATTTCACTTTACAGCAGCAAAAAAGGATAATTAAACATTAATGATTAATCTTAACTTCTAAAATTCACGTGTAACACTAGAATTGTTATCAGTTGGCACTTACACTCTGTTTCATGCTTATAAGCTCCTAGAGTTAGCTGACGAGATGTTGTCAAAAGCTGCTGCATCATAGCAGTAGGATCTTGAAATATCTAAGAGGAGAAAAATACACACCTGTTATCAATCTCACTAGTTAAAAACAAAACCTTTAACATGTTCTCTTTTCTTACCATCTCATCATAAAACTCGGATACTACAGTTTTCTTTCCCAGTATTGCATTGGTGTCAGACTGAAACAGCTTCAGCAAATGATATAAAGTTACCTGTGCAAGGAAAACAGATAGACTTGAATAAATGTAATATGATCACTTTAAGAAAAAATAAGTGATACACCCAAATGGAATTAAAACATTCATTGCTCTTTTTGCTGTGCAAGCATATAGGATTTTTAAAAACCTGTAAGAATACAAGAACTAAACCGATCTTCTGATACCATTTAAACTTCAACAGAATAACTGAATTTAATATTAATTGTTAAACAACTTAAGCATCCTGAAGCCAAATGTCTGGCTAGATTTGGAAAGGGTCTAGGGAAAGTAAAATAGAAAATAAGATAAACTAAGACTGATCTATAAATGCTATTATAATAATTACCTTTTTAAAAACATTCAATGAGTTGGTGCACAACAAGCCAGGAAGTACATCTGCAGAATACTACCTAGCCACACAACAACATCCCGTGTGGACACAGCTACAGCACTAACAGCAGTAAGTCAAAGCACACTACAGAACTTTTTACGATGTAGCTGGCTATAGATTCACGTTAGCTTTCTGTGCCCCAGCCCACCATGTAGACAAGCTCTGAGCACAGAAAAGATCACTTGGTTCATGTGGAACCCTATGCATACCGATGCCTAACAAAACAGTTAGGAAGTGCTCCTCAAAACTAATCTAGATTTAGATCACCCCTCGATGAAGTTCTTCTCCAAGAGTTCCTTTTCTATTATTCTGTGGGAGGTGATAGATACTGGAATAGGCTGTGAGCCTACCTACAAACCCCTGGTTATTCATGGGAGGCCAGGGACAGCCACATGGAGGCAACATGGATTCACAATGGCTCTGGCTCTAATCAACAAATCCCAACAACTCTGCCCTTTCCACTCCTTCCCTTAAGCAAACCTGTTAAGTGCCATAGAGATGGCTGATCCCTGCTTCCAGTTGGAAGAACTGTACATAACGGAGGGCCGGGAAGGAACAGACACAATCCAGGCCATTTTATCTACTTTGATCCTATTACTCCTGATACCTCTTTGGAACATCTTACAGTTCTTTTCCTTCCTTCAACACCATTCAAAAGTGTGTAACCTATCTGTAGCAGGGTGGTGACCCACTCTTACCCTGAGGGGTTTAAAGACAGCCTTGAGGGAGGGCTGTTGGAAGGGAAAAAGCTGCTAGGCTGATTGGGGAAGTAGCCGCAGCTGGACCACACCCCAATCAGGCCTCAGCTGGCCCTATCTAAGAGGCTGGGAGCCAGGAGCTCAACAGTCTCTCTCTGTTAGTAGAGGGAGATGGGCCTAGCTGCAGGGAGCTAGAAACAGGGTACCTGAGTGGAGCAGGGCTGGAGAAAGGCAGAGGAGCCGGGGAGCTCCAGCCTAGAAAGCCCCAGGCTGTGGCCTAGTAAAAGGCAAATAGGTATTGGGGGTTGCAGAGGGCAGCTCCGGGGTAGGCAAAGGCAGCAGGTCCAAACCCAACCTTGCCGATGATGAGTGGCTTATACTGCAGTCTGCGCCAGGGAGCGCAGGCTAGAGGGTGACTGGCAGTAGCCATACACTGAGGTGAGGTGGGGTTAGTGGGTGAGGGTCAGAAACCCAGTGAAGGGGCACCAGGGTCCTGGGAGAGACACAGGGGGCCAGAGTGAGGTAAGGCAGATCACCGGCCTGCAGAGGGCGCTCCTGGCTGGAAAATGAGCTAATTCCTGAGGACAACCAGCAGGAGGCACCGCAGGGGTGAGCCCAGCTCCTTACACTATCATATTCCTCCTTAGTGTTAATCAGGTCAAGGAAAGCATGAAGAGCTTTTTGAGAGTTTTGGACAAGGGGAAAGGACTAAGCACTTGTGATTATGGTAATTTACAAGCTCTGTTTTCAAGAAGTAGGCATTCCCTTCCCACCTTCAGGCACCACACTGCTACTTGACACATGCTTTCCCTATCTAAACTTAGCTGGCTTTCACACTTTTAAACTATGCACTGGGATTCAATGCATTACGAAAAGTGACTAGCTGAGTAATAGCACACACATCTTCAAGTTGCATCCAAAAGTGAAGGTTAGGCATATAGTAATGAAGACATTAAACATGCTGAGACTTAGTACTAGAACTTTTTCTGGTCAGCTGCATCCCATGTCAAAGTCTTATAAATACACAATACATTACACATAAATAAAGGTTTATTAAAAGCCAAAAAATTTACTTACAGGTCTTTCATTGGGATCAATAAAAAATATCTTGATGATGATTTCAAATTCACCCCAACCCGTTTCAGTGATTTCATATGGTGGTTTGGTAACAACTGCAGTGGAAAAACAGTGGCAGGAATACAGATGACTTAGCTTCCACATAATGAGAATATATGTACAAACCATAAAAAACAAACAAACAAGCTTACCTCTTAAAGGATTACCATAGCTTTCATGTAGTTTAAATTGAATTTTCTTCACATAAGCAGACATATCCTAAAATGTAAACACTGTAGCCAATTATTTCCAGATATTAAAGCACACTGAACAGTTTCTCTCATTGTTTCTTCCCCTCCACATACCTATCATGTTTACTAATGTGTCAAACTGTAACTATCTGACAAAATCAGGCTAAACTCCGGGATTAAAAAAATCCACATAATCTCTTGCTACATTTCTCTCTGATGACATCAATCTAATTTATTTTCTATATGATCCTTGCAGAAATAGAGATTATTTTTAACTGCCAGTCTATATAACTCACTTTTTGCCAAACACTTATCGGCACACCTTTTCCCTAATGCCAGCTCTATATTTGTACATATAATTAATTCTTTCTAATGTGTTATACTAGAGATAAAGAAGATATTCTAATTGTGCCTATATTTTCTTCTGACCCCAACACAATGCTAAGGACCTTTCTGGCATTTCTCGAGTGACACTGTCATTACAATGTTTCCTATATTTTAACAGGTAAGGCCCCAATCTTGCAATTATGCATGTGCTTAACTTTTAAGTCAATGTGACCACTAACATGCTTAAAGTTAAATATGAATGTAAGTGTTTGCAGAATTAAGGCCTATATCTAGACAGATGACAATTTATGGTAAACATTTCTAGTTCAGTTACACATCTTTTGGTCAATAATCAACTTTTTGCCTACCTCATTTCTGTAAGGCTTTACATAAACCGTCCACTGATGTGTATGTCCATCTTCCTCTCTCTTCTTTCCAAAATAACGTGCAACATTTCCATAAACTATAGGTTTCACAATAGTAACACCCTTTTAAAAAGAAAAATGATCAGCATCTCATAAATTATAATTGGAAACTAATCATGTTGAGAAGCCACATGATATATAACAGCTGCTATTTTTACTTCAATTTAAGCTATTCTGCCATTTATATTTTCTTTTGTTTAAAACTGGTATTTTTCCATGTATTTTATCATTATGAGAGCCATGAGACTCCACCTGACAGAGAAATTAACGTTTCTGAGCTACATAAATAACGTTTCAGTATTGAGGCTATCGGTGGTAAGGGGAAAAAAGAAGGAGGTGAAAAATGTATTTTCCTCCACCAGCAGAGCAGTTATGAAGAGTTTATAGTCCGCTGAACCAATCTCTTTGCCACTCAGCAGAAGCCAAGAGTCAGATGAAGTTGGGAGACCGAGTTACCCTGCAGCTCAAGCCGCCCAGCCCTGGAGAGCGAAGCCCTCCCCCCGCAGAGCAGGCATGGCGGGACTGCCCCAGTTGGACCCGCTCTGCGGAACAAATAGGAAACTTCGGTGCCCAGCCCGGGGGTTAAGGCTGGTCTCGATCACCGCGTGCTGCGAGAGGCGCTTCCCCCGCCCCCGAGGCACGGCTGCTGCTCACCCTGGCCAGCCCTGGTGGGGACGCTGGCTTGGCCCGCGCTGTTACTGGGGCACTGGCCCTTCGTGCGGGTAGCGGGGGGCCGCTAAGCGGTGAAGGTGCCGGGGCCGCCACCCCCCGCGGCTGCTTGCACCCCGCGGCGGGCACTGAGCGTTGCACTGGGGGCTGCCCGCGGGCAGAGCGGAGCGACAGAGCCCCTGCCCCGTGCGGACCCCCCAGCAAGCCGAGAGCGCCCAGTGGATGTGGGGACAGGCGCCCTCCCCAACCCGGCGGAGAAAGGAACCCGCCCCCGGGCGCCGCCCCCTGCCCCGCCCCGCCCCGGCCGCGGGCGGCACCTTCACTCTTCCCCCGGAGTCAGGCCCGAACTCAGCCATTCTCTTGAACATATTGCACCGCGGGGAACCGCCCGGGGCCGCGCCGGCCGCTCGCGCTCAGCCCCCTGCTCCGCGGCAGCGAGGCCAGGCCCACGCGCAGCTCCGGCCACGGCTCGCTCCTTCCGTCCCCGCCGCCAGATCGGGTGGGGGTGGGTTACCCGCCCGGCCCCTGCCGGGTGACGCTAATGCTTCTACGTCATCAGACAGGCAGCGCGAGGTCACCCCGCCTCCCTCTGGCAAGAAGCCGCGGCCAACACTAGTCATATGTCACGGGGTCCGTGATGTCACCTTGCCCCACCCACTAGGAGAAGGGGCGAAAGGGGCGGAGCGGGGACGGGAAAAGGCAGATGGGCTGGGCGGGAAGCCCGGGGGGAAGCTAGTGCGGGGTCATACACGGGGCTGGTCAGTGGGGGGAAGGGCAGAGCGGGTCAGTGAGTGGATGGAGGCATTAAGCTGATGAGGGGTAATTAGGCAGGACGTTGGTCTGATTTTAAATCCCAGGTCCCTCATTGTGGGTGGCTTGCCCCCGCCCCCATCCAGGCCTGAGACTGTGCCAGACTTGGTGTTGTCGAGTGTCAGCTGGGAAAGCCATTTCAGAGAGTGTGCCTGACCCACCCATTGGGGGCATAGGCGTGTGCAGCACATTTCATTAGGGTGTGCACCCAGGGATTTTTTTTTTTTTAAAGGGAAACATCATAAAGGGGGTGTGAGAGGGAGTGCGGGCTGTGGGAGGAGGTGCGATGTGCAGGAAGGCGCTCAGGGCAAGGGATTGGGGCAGAGGAGGGGTGCGGGTGTATGAGGGGGCTCAGGGAAGGGGGTTGGGGTGCAGGATGGGTGCGGGGTGCAGCAGGGGGCTCAGGGCAGGGAGTTGGGGTGCAGCAGGGGGCTCAGGACGGGGTTGGGGTACAAGAGGGGTGCGACAGGGGGCTCAGGGCAGGGAGTTGGAGTGCATGGGAGTGCAGGGGGTCCAGGGCAGGGGGTTGGGGTGCAGGAGGGGTGCGAGGTGCAGGCACGGGGCTTAGGGCAGGGAGTTGGGGTGCAGGGTGCAGCAGGGGGCTCAGGGAAGGGGTTTGGGGTGCAGGAGGGGTTCAGGCTCCTGCCCACTGCCACTACCTGCAGCAGCGCGCTCCCTTGCCTGCCTGCCGTGGCCCCACACCGCGCTGCTCAGCACGTCCCTGTGCGGCCCCTGGGGGGGGCCATAGGGCTCCGCGCGTTGCCCTTGCCACGCCTCCAGGTACCTCCCCCGAAGCTCCCATTAGCCGCGGTTCCCTGTTCCCGGCCAATGGGAGCTGCGGTGGGCGGTGCCTGGAGCAACGCACGGAGCCCTCTGCCCCCTTCCTCCCCGGGGCCCCAGGGACGTGGTGCCAGCCACTTCTGAGAGCGGTGCGGGGCCTGCAGCACCACAGGGGCAAATCCCGCAGGCTGGATCCAAAGCCCTGAGGGCCCTGAGGCGCATGCCTATGGTTGGGGGTGCAGCAGCATATGCTCTTCAAAATGGTGTCCATGTGGTGTGATGCATGGGAGCTCACGCCACAGGGCAGGCCCACGCCATTCCCAGAAGTACCAGAAAGTCCCACCTTCTGGGAATGCATGAGTGGCCACTGGTAGTGCAGTCTTTGGCGAAGAAAGTGCCCGGGTAGGATTGGTTTTGGTACCCAGGTGCTACCATTCTGCTGTTTCCCCCTAATGGCAGATTTGGAGGTGCTGATGTGTGCTGTAGTCTAGGGACAGCTTCAGGATGAAGACCATGGTGGATGTCTTCACTTTTCTGGCACAATGGAACTTTCTACGATAAGGGTAAAACTTGCCTATGCAGGAAACAGAGCTTTCTCAGGGGCTGGCCCAAGACTGCAGTAAATTCCCCCAGAAACTAAGGACCAGAATAAACCTCACCACCTTTGGCTCTAACTGCAAAGTGCATTTCTTTGATCTGCCTTCTCTAACATAAACAGATAGCTATGGGGATATAGGTTTGCACATATATTAAAAAAAAATCAGAAACAAAATACTCCATGGCGCACATTTCTACCCATGTGAGGAGGCCAAGGGAACAAACGTGAAACGTTAGTCATGTTGCTTAATGCACTCCTAGAAGGTGCTTAGATAGTATGGTGATGAGTGCAGAATAAAAACCTATTTAGAATAAAACAGACATGTCCAGGAAATAATGAACAAAGTGTTTGAATAATACAGGATAGGCTGCTTTGTAAGACTCAACACGTCATTCAGGATACAAAAATCACACACAGTAGATCAGTGGTTCTCAACCATGGGTCCAGGGCCCCCTGGGGGGCCGCGAACAAGTTTCAGGGGGTCCACCAAGCAGGACCAGTGTTAGACTTGCTGGGGCCCAGGGCAGAAAGCCGAAGTCCCACTGCATGGGGCTGAAGTCTGCAGCCCTGAGCAACTTAGCTTCACAGTGCCCCCTGTGGCATGGGGTCCTGGGCAATTGCCCTGCTTGCTACCCCTTAATGCCGGCCCTGGCTTTTATATGCAGAAAACCGGTTGTTTTGGCACAGATGGGCCGTGGAGTTTTTATAGCATGTTTGAGGGGACTCAGAAAGAAAAAGATTGACAACCCCTGCACTAGATGATCCTTGAAAACCTTTTGATCTGTTGCTTATTAATAGCTCATTATTTGATACATCTCACAGGACATTGCCTACAAATAAGGGATGTTCAATGAGTTTTTGCTCAGACGTAGGAGATTAGCAGGACCCAAAATAACTAGGGAGCATCATGTTGCAGTATCCTGGTGCCTGATAATGGAATGACACTGGACTTTAGCTACCATTGCCTGCACAGATCGACAAGGTGGATGAGATAATATCTTTTATTGGACCAACTTCTGTTGGTGAGAGAGCGTACGCAGAGTTCTTCTTCAGGTCACCTATATTGCCTGCATACACAGAGGAGCAGGAGTGTAGACTCCAATGATCTTTTGTTTATAGAAGATAGGGCAATTCTAACAAAAGTCCCATTAAGTGCATGCATAGCTTTCACTCCCCATTTTTATATGTTCCCTTATCTGGGAATGCTGCACATGTTGCTCCCAGGCCACAGGTATGCTACTTCAGAACCAGTAATCAGCAATTTTCCTGGTTTTAGTGCAATCTAAGTGCCAAGCACAGGGTGCTTCTCTCTTCTGACTCCTTTCAAAGGCACATGCATCTTTGTGCCTTACAAATGAAGAGAAAGAGAGCCCCTTCTCAAATGCAAAAGGGATAACCCAGCTTCCTATCATGCAGCCAAGTTGGGAGAGGAGAACACTCTATGTTGTGAACTGCAGGTTTTTTTCTTTTTAGTTTTGTATAGAATGAATGGAGCGTGTGTGGTTTTGGGGAGATGGGGTATGCTCTTATTTCTTTTCCCCCTGTCATAGAAATTTCTGTCCATTCCAGCTGAGGAATAAGGAGAGACGGACACAGCTAGCCAAGCAAGGAGCCCCGGGAGGGGCGATCCGTTTATTTCAATTGCAATTGGGTTCGAGCTCATAAGTCAGCAAGAACAAAGAAAACACTTACACCAAAGCATTATATGCAGTTGACTATGATAATTTATCGCTCTATGATTGGCCAAAATTTGCTATCATTACCATACATAATTAGCAAGCTACATGTATCTGCCCCTCTTATGACCCCTTACTGTTCATCTACTTGCCCCCTCCTACTTGCTTATTTTGCAAACCAAGCAGTTTATCTACAGGACGCAGGCACAGAAAGTTCCATTGTCTGCAGGTTTGGAGTTTGGCTACATTTCCTCTTGAAGGAACTTCCTGAGTTAAGACATAGATATAGCTGTGCTGTATATCTTCCATGTGTACGTGACAAATTTGCCCCCTGGCAGTTAAGCAGAATAATTTTATATCACCCCTCACAACTGGAAAGTGACACTGAGATGTAATAGCAATTGGACAGACTCACAAGCAGCCCAAAATGTGCCGAAAAGGAAATATCTAGTTTCTTTACTCAGACTAAAGGAAGATTTTTTTTATTGCACAAGCTGATGATGCAAGAGCAGGGATAGGAGAACAATGATAATTTTCAGCAATTTGCATGGCCCTTAGAGACAACCAGTTGTTAAGGATCTGTGGAAAATGTTCACACACATAAGACAAAATGATAGGGTACAGAATAAAATGAACCGCTAGCATGTTAACCCCTCAATTAGATAGATAAATAAATACAGTAACTCCTCACTTAAAGTCGTCCTGGTTAACGTTGTTTCGTTGTTACATTACTGATCAATTAGGGAACATGCTCGTTTAAAGTTGTGCAATGCTCCCTTATAACGGTTTGGCAGCCATCTGCTTTGTCCACTGCTTTCAGGAAGAGCAGCCTGTTGCAGCTAGCTGGTGGGGGCTTGGAACCAGGGTGGACCGGCAATCCCCCTATCAGCTCCCCGTTCCCCTAACTTCCCTGTGCAGCAGCTGCCCAGCAGGCTATCAGTTGCCGGCAGTTCAGCTGTCCCTCCCCCCACTGCCATGTGCTGCTCCTTCCCTCTGCCTTGGAGCTGTTCCCTGGAGCCTCCTGCCTGTTGTGCAGGGGGGGAGGCGAGGGGAGCTAATGTCAGGGTGTCCCCCTCCCCTAGGGTGACCAGACGTCCCGATAAAATCGGGACCGTCCCGATATTTCGGTGTTTGTCCCGATATTTCGCTCCGCCGGCAGCTTTTTTTTTTTTTTGCTCTGCCGGCGGACCCCACCCCCCATGTGTCCCGATATTTTCTTCCTCTCATCTGGTCACCCTCCCCTCCTCCAGCTCCTGCACCCTGCTTACCCCAGCTTCCATAGAGCAGGGGGGACACACGACAGGGCTCAGGATGGAGGGAGCTTCCTGGCAGCAGCTGCCGTCTCAGCTTGCTGATCTATTTAAAAAGGCAGTGTACGTAGAGTGGGCAATTTGACAGCAGCAAGGAGTGGTTCAATAACAGGCTGAGCAAGTGCAGAATGACTGCTGAGTGTGCATTTGGCTGTTTAAAAGCCCACGGCGATGCCTGTGTGGGAAGCTGGACATGCTGATGACAATATTCCTATACTTATAGCCACGTGCTGTACGCTCCATAACATTTGTGAAGGGAAGGGTGAAAGTTTCACTCAGGGCTGGACCGCAGAGGCTCAGCGCCTGGAGGCTGAGTTTGAACAGCCAGAGACCAGGGCTATTAGAGGGGCACAGCAGGGGGCCATAAGGCTCAGGGATGCCTTGAGGCAGTAATTTAAGGCTGAAAGCCACTATTATTTGTTGCTGTGCTCGGGAGTGCAGTGCTTGTAATGCTAGGAGGTGATTGGTGCACATGATGCAAGAAGGGGCCTTTACATAATTGTATGTTGCTTTGCAGTGCTCTTTTTGCTTTCACGTAATAGAATAAAGATTGCTTTCAAACCAACATAATTCTTTTATTAAAAGACAACAATCGGAGGAAAGAGTCAAACGAAAAAATTCATCAGCAGGGAGGGGGATGGGGAAAAGGAAGGTCTCAAGAGGAGGAGGGGTCCTGGGACGGCTACAGATTTGTGTATGTCCAGGGATCATACCCAACCTTCTCCTCTGGAGTACAATGCAGCGGGTGGTGTACTTCAGCAGGGCCAAACTGCAGAGGGATGGGTGTTGGGTGCAGTGGGTGTCCACAGTGCTGGACTGTGAGGAAGGAGGAGTGGAATGCTGCGGGTAGAGAGCAGGAGGTTGATAACAGTGTGTTGGCGGTGTGGTGGGGGCGCATGGGAAAGAGTTTTGTGACAGTGGCTGCAGGGGAGGGCGGGCGCGGAGCTGCTCGGTTTGAAGAGCTAGTATCGCCTGGAGTGTGTCCACTTGGCGCTCCATAACATTTAAGAGCCGCTCTGTGGCTTCTTTCTGGTGTGCCGCGTTCTCCTTTCGGTCCCTCTTCTCATTGTCCCGCCACCCCTTCAATTCCTGTTTCTCAGCAGCGGAGTCCATCAGAACCTCATGGAGAACGTCCTCCTTAGTTCTTCGTGGCCGCTTTTTAATTAAGGTCATCTCTGTAAATGCAACATTTTACAGAAGCAGTATTATTTGCAACACAGACAACACTGATTCAGTGCTTTAAAACACAACCAGTACTCACACACCTGTCACTAACTGGCTGACCCAAGGGAAGCACACATGAGCCACAAGACCCCCAAAATGGTGAGTAGCTGCAGGGGCATTGTGAATCACTCTTCCCGGACCCTGCTGTACACTGGGCACGTGGCTCTTGGGGCGAGCTAGCACTGTAGCGTGGGCTTGATAATCATTCCTGTCCTCACACTTTCCACAAGATGTGATCATTATGGAAGATATCTCGCTGCTGAGGATGAGCAGGGAATCAAGGGAGGGTCTTCTCCAAGCCTGTGGCTTCCCTCCTGGCCCCTATGCGGCTCGTCTGTGTGCAGCAACGGTCCCCCCCGCCCACCATGTGACGGCACAGTGGCGTGGGAAAATTACTGTTAATGGGGCAAGAAACAAAGCAACTCTGCCGAGGAACCTGCAGCAGCGGATTGCCCAGTATCTCCATGAGAGTTTCCTGGAGATCTCTGAGGGAGATTCCCTTGAAGTGAGGGAGTCTATCAACAGCCTGTTCCGCTGCTCAGAATAGGCATGCGGTGCATAGGCGCCAACTTTTCCCTGCACCTGTGGGTGCTCGACTCCCTCCCTCGTCCCTGGCCCCGCCCCATCCCAACTCCACCCCTGCCCCGCCTCCTCCCGCCCCTGCCCCACCCCCATTCCAACCCCTTCCCCAAAGTCCCCACCCCAACTCTGCCCCCTCCCTGCCCCTATTGGACCCCTTCCCCAAATCCCCGCCCCGGCCCCGCCTCTTCCCCGAGCATGCCACGTTCCCCCTCCCCTCTCCCTCCCAGCGCTTGCCGCTGTGAAACAGCTGTTTTGTGGCAGCAAGCTCTGAGAGATAGGGAGGAGGTGGAGGCAGAGGTGAGCTGGGGCAGGGTGGGGAGCTGCCGGTGGGTGCAGAGCACCCACCAATTTTCCCCCGTGGGTACTCCAGCCCTGGAGCACCCACGGAGTCGGTGCCTATGATGCGGTGGGAGACAAGCCTGATTTCTGCAACCCTCCTGCCGCCAGCAAATCGCTTCAGCAATTCCCAAAATCAGATCCACTTACCAGGGGCCTCCTCTCCTGTTTGCCCTTTGCCAAGATCCAACTGCTGTGACTGGCTAGGCTCCTCCGGGGTAGAAAAGAGCTCCTGACTGCATGCTTCTCTGGCCTCCAAGCCATCCTCAGCCTCTGGGTCCCTCTCCCCTTCCACATCTTCATCCAAGATTTCCTCCTTCTGGCTCGGTTCACTCTTGACTGGCATGCAAGCCAATGTAGTATCCACAGGGGCCTTTGCAGTGCATATGGGGTCCCCACCGAGTATAGCATCCAGCTCCTTGGAGAACCGGCAGCTCGTGGGTGCAGCACCAGAGCGGCGGTTTGCCTCCCGCGCCTTGTGGTAGGCGTTCCGCAGCTCCTTCACTTTTGCCCTACACTGCAATGTGTCCCAGTCCTGGCCCCTTTCTATCATGCATCGTGAAATCTGTCCATAAGTATCATAATTCCTATGGCTAGAGCGCAGCTGGGACTGGACAACCCCCTCTCCCCAAATGCCGATGAGGTCCAGCAGCTCGGCATTGCTCCAAGCGGGGGATCACCTGGTGCGTGGAGCAGGCATGGCCACCTGGAAAGATGTGCTGAGACCACTGCACACATCACTGAGCAAACAGGAAAGGGACTTTCAAATTTGCAAAGGAATGTACGGGGTGGGGATGACGGTTGGTCACCTGAAGGCAGGGCAGTAGAGTTCAAACCGATGACCATGGGCAGGAGGAAAAGCCCCAGGATTAGCAAAGCCTCCATTCTGGCAGTGTAGCAAACCCTGGAGACTAGAGATGACGTGTGCCTGGTAATAGTGGGGAGGCATAACCTAGAACAGCTTGAGTCACACCCCTCCTGGAAAGCAGTGGTCCTTCCCTGTAGCTCCCAGATCTTCCTCCTGCCACGCTGGGCAGCTAAAGCAACAGCCCCTCCCTGCAGCTCCAGCTTTCAATGATAAACTGTAAATACTTTCATAGGTGGGTTAAAAGGTTGTCTAGATCACTGTGGCATCTGTAAGTTCTGCTATGTCTTTGAAGATGCAGTGTGCCCTAAAGGACAGAGCACTGGACTGGGATTCAGCAGACTTATATTCTAGTTCAAGCTTTGCCATTGGGCTGCAGGGTGACCTTGGACAAGTTACTTTATCCCTGCCTCAAGTTTCACATATGCAGAAAGGAGATATTGATACCTCTCTTGTGACCTATATGCTTTGTATGACTGGTAGGTATTATTATGCTGATCAAGTGCTATCAAGTGCTATTTTGTAATTTACACTAATAAGTCTCAATAATGACTGGCTTTCTACACCCTAAGAGAAGAGTCTATGCTATATCTTTTTCTCCAGTGGTGGAAGAACACCTTTATTACAGGGATGTGTGCTAAATTAGGGTCCTGACGCTTGCTACACTGATACCAATAGGGCCTGCTCATCAAACCTAAAATTGTGATAACACGTTGCAGACCCTGACATGTTACTTCCCGCTATCTGTAAATTAAAAAAAAATTATGTGAATGTGAATTTTGTCGGTGTAAAAACACAGGCTCAGACCCTAAGATTTCTGTTTCTGTAACATTGTAGAATGACAATACCCACTCTGCAGTTAATGTTGTGACTGAGTTTCCATTACAAGCCTGATTTGGGCCACTCCATTTAAAATGCCCAACCACAGGAATGTAAGCTTCAAAACTGGTAGGAGAGGCCTGAGGGAGAGGGAAGACTTTACTAAGAAACCTGAAATGAATTGGACACCCTAAGCCAGTGGTGGGCAAACTATGGCCCGGGGGCCACAACCGGCCCTCCAGACTTTTAATCCGGCCCTCGAGCTCCCACCGGGAAGTGGGGTCTGGGGCTAGCCCCGCTCTGGCTCTCCAGCCGGGGAGTGGGGTCGGGGTCTTGCCCCACTCTGTACAGCTTCCGGAAGCAGGGATATGTCCCCCCTCCGGCTCCTATGCATTGGCAGGGGCGGCCCTAGACTAGCTGCCAGCAACTGGTTCCCTAGGTGAACCATGCAATCGACGCCCCACCCCCAAACCCCAAGGGCAGATCTAGGCTGAGGTTTTTGGTAAACTGGGAAACATTTTGCCCCTTTTTTCCTTTTAATGTTTTTTAAGCATTTTTTTTTTTAAACGGAGGCTTAATTATTCGGTTGGTTTGTCTGTCCGTCTGTCCAACCAATGTTTCTGAGATCAGATAAAATAGAGACACGAAATTTTCAGAATAGATTTGTACACGACAGCTAGATGATATTTCAGTCCGATTTCAAATACAAAGGCATTAAAAATGTTAATTATAATTTTTATTATTACAAATCCAAAATCATCCATTACGCTATCCTGCTTTAACTGCCATTACCACCACCTCCAATATAGAAAGAAATAAGAAAACTCTTCAATGAACTTTAACCTGTATTTACAAAACACTCCAAATAAAAAACACTCGGTGCTCTTAAAACATGACTTTTCTTGCTTTAAGTTTTGAAAATTCAGTCACTAGTTCTTTTAGATCCAGTTTTCCAGCTATTTCATACTCTATTGACATTGTGGCAAGTCCAAGTCTCTCTTGCACCATTGTTGAACACAGATATGTTTTTATCAATTTTAACTTTGAGAAGCTACGTTCCCCACTAGCTATGGAAACTGGCAAAGTTAAAAGAATGCGTAGAGCTATAAAAATGTTTGGAAAACTGTCCATGAGTTTCAGAGTGGTAGCCGTGTTAGTCTGTATCCGCAAAAAGAACAGGAGTACATGTGGCACCTTAGAGACTAACAAATTTATTTGAGCCTAAGCTTTCGTGGGCTACAGCCCACTTCATCATATGCATAGAATGGAACATATAATAAGAAGATATATATACATACAGAGAACATGAAAAAGTGGAAGTAGCCATACCAACTGTAAGAGGCTAATTAATTAAGAAGAGCTGATATAAGAGCTGTGTGAATTACTTAGGATCCTGGCCCTCAAGATGTCGGTATAGCATCCACAAACCAATGGGCTGGTGGAGCATTTCAACAGCACCCTGAAATCCATGTTAAAAAAATTTGTCGGCAATGACCCGCGACACTGGGACAGGCTGCTACCAGCCTTGTTATTTGCCATACAGGAAGTTCCTCAAGCCTCTATGGGATTTTAGGGGATGAGAGCTAAGGAAGCATTGTTCTAAGTCAGCCATAAAAATGTTAGCATACTGTGGGGCCATGCGGGTACCAATAGCAGTGCCGCTGACTTGAAGGTATATATTGTCCCCAAATGTGAAATAGTTGTGGGTGAGGACAAAGTCACAAAGTTCAGCCATCAGGTTTGCCGTGACATCAGGGATACTGTTCCTGATAGCTTGTAGTCCATCTTTGTGTGGAATGTTGGTGTAAAGGGCTTCTACATCCATAGTGGCCAGGATGGTGTTTTCTGGAAGATCACCCATGGATTGTAGTTTCCTCAGGAAGTCAGTGGTGTCTCGAAGATAGCTGGGAGTGCTGGTAGCATAGGGCCTGAGGTGGGAGTCCACATAGCCAGACAATCCTGCTGTTAGGGTGCCAATGCCTGAGATGATGGGGCGTCCAGGATTTCCAGGTTTATGGATCTTGGGTAGCAAATAGAATACCCCTGGTCAGGGTTCTAGGAATGTGTCTGTACAGATCTGTTCCTGTGCTTTTTAGGGAGTTTCTTGAGCAAATGGTGTAGTTTCTTTTGGTAATCCTCAGTGGGATCAGAGGATAATGGCTTGTAGAATGTGGAGTTAGGACACAAATCTGACATCAGGAATCATGACATTCAAAAACCAGTAGGAGAACACTTCAACCTCTCTGGTCACTCAGTTACACCAGGTTAAAGATGGATTCCTGTTCAGGTGACATGATCACATGTCACTGCAAGACTTCATTACCCACTTGCCAGCACACACATATACAGGAAGACTCACAGGTAAAACACAGCCATCTACAGACAATGGTCCTGGTTAATGGGAGCCATCAAGATTCCAAACCACCATTAATGGCCCACACTTTGCATAATTACAATAGGCCCTCAGAGTTATATTTTATATTTCTAGTTTTAGATACAAGAGTGGTACATTTATACAAATAGGATGATCACACTCAGTAGATTATAAGCTTTGTAATGATACCTTACAAGAGACCTTTTGCGTGAAGCATATCCCAGTTACATTATATTCACTTATTATCATATTTTTATAAAACCATATAGACTGCACGTCACAGCGTGCACCCCAGAGTAAGAACCACTGCACTAAACTGATAAGATCTGCATTTTAATTTAATTTTAAATGAAGATTCTTAAACATTTTAAAAACCTTGTTTACGTTACATACAACAATAGTTTAGTTATATAATATAGACTTATAGAGAGAGACCTTCTAAAAACGTAAAAATGTATTACTGGCACGCGAAACCTTAAATTAGAGTGAATAAATGAAGACTCGGCACACCACTTCTGAAAGGTTGCCAACCCCTGCTCTATTGACATTGTGGCAAGTCCAACAAGTCTCTCTTGCACCATTGTTGAACGCAGATATGTTTTTATCAATTTTAACTTTGAGAAGCTATGTTCCCCACTAGCTACGGAAACTGGCAAAGTTAAAAGAATGCGTAGAGCTATAAAAATGTTTGGAAAACTGTCTGTGAGTTTATTTTCACAAACAAACTTCAGTACTTCTTCAGGAGTGGAATGTTTCTTAAGTCGTCTTGAAAAAGCCTGAAGCTCACTACACAAATCCATAGCATCAATGTCGTCTGAATTTTCATGAGTCAATGCCGACTCCAGTTTTATACAAAATTCTCTTATCTGTTTTCTTTTGCAAGCTGTGTATATCATATAGAAAGCCAAATACTGACTCTAGCTGCTGCATCTGTTGAAATCTTTTGTCAACCGAGTGAACAGCAGTATCAAGGACTGCGAAGTAGAAATTTACTTTGAACCTTTGTTTTCGGTTCTGAATAGGTGTGTCTCGTCGTTCAACGAAAACCGCTGTTTCTTTTGCCGAATGCAAACTGGCTCTGGTTCAAATTCTGTCGGAAAGTCTATTTCTTCTTCAGCAAGCTCGAGAGAATCTACCAGAGTTCTTTCGAACCCTTCATCACTTCTGAATTGCTCCAGAATATTTTTAGTTTGCTGCAGTTTTTGAATAGCAGAATGTATGTTCAAGTTCTTTTCCTGAAGCTGCTTACTAGTGAGGTTAATCTCGAAAAGGATATTATACTACAAAATGAGTGAAGTCACAAATTTGAACTTGGAAAGGCCATTTGCAAGAGCTTCTGCATCTGAATGTGCCATATTGCCAGATGATCCAGTAAAGGTAGTTTCATCAGAAATTTCAATTAGGGCATCATAAATGTTTCCAAGTTCATAGCGAAGAGGCTTCAAAGCATCAATGCAACTCTCCTATCTTGTCTGACTAAGTGGTTTCACAGTTAGAGAATTCACATGGCAAGTCAGAATCTCCCAACGGCGTGTTGAGCCTGAGAAAAACATATAAACACGTTGCACCAGGTCAAAGAAACTGCTTGCCTCCAAACAGCATCTAGCGGCATCATTGACAACCAAATTCAGAGAATGCGCACTGCAAGGAACGAAAAAGGCCCTAGGATTGATTTCCATCATTCTCCTTTGCACACCATTGTCTTTACCCTTCATATTACTCCCATTATCATAGCCTTGGCCACATAAGTTTTCAACAGATAATGACATTGTTTCAAGCTCTTGTCGAATAGTTTCAGTCATAAATGCTCCAGTCGTCTCCTTCAGTGGTATGAAACCCAAAAAATGTTCCTTTATGAGCACTTCAACATTATCTTCATCTGCAGACTTTTCCATATCCACAAAATGAATGATCATCATAATTTGTTCAACATGACTCACATCTGGTGTACAGTCCAGTATTATTGAAAAGTATTTTGCAGAATGGGCAGCTTCTACAATTTTCTTTTTAATGGCATTTTCTAGGATTTGAATCAGTTCATTTTGCATATATTTTCCTAAGTAATGAACCTGTCTTTCATGATCAGTTATTTTACGTAGATGCGCCTTCATGACTGGATCATACAAAGCTAGGTATTCAACAAATTTTAAAAAGTTTCCATTACCTGGAGTTTATAATTTTTCATTTCTACCGCGGCCGCGGAATGCTAAATTGCTCTCACTAAAGCAATCAGATGCTCTAATATTTGTTGCCAATATTCTTCTTTTTCCTTGATCACACGTACATTTTCTTCATAGATAGTTTTTCCTTTTTTCAATCGTAATTCAAGTTCTTTCCAATTTTGAAAACATTCCAAATGTTCTGTACCTCTTTCATCTGAAGAGAGAATTGAAGATACGTTTTTCCAGTCCTTTGAACCATTTTCAGTAAGTGATATACCAATTGCTTGATTTCTAAACAACTTGCAGCAAAAGCAAAACACAGAGTCCTTCGACACTGAATATTGTAACCAGTTTCGATGAACTTGTTCGGGTCCATGTTCCATGAGAATTTGCTGCACACTGTCATCATATCTGGGCCATGAAGCTGGGTCCCCATACTGTAACTTGTTTGTAACTTCCTCATCCTTTCTTTCTTCGACTTCATTTACTTCAATTTCTGAATGTATCTCTGAAGGCGAATACATTTTCTCCACTTCCATATCAGTCTGATGCTGTGAGCTGCCTTCATCTAGAAGTAAGTTTCCATCATCTTGAGTTTCCAAACTGCTTTTTTGTGGATGTGAGCTACCCTCATCTCAAAGTAATATATCTTCATCTTGATGTTACAAACTGCATCCATGCAGATGTGAGCTAACCTCCTCTCCAAGTAAAATTCCTTCATCTGGATGCTGTGAACTGCTTCCATCTTTATTTGGATTAAAGAGAAGATATTTCAGGAAGGATCCCTGCTGTTTTGCTTGATCCTTTTCCTTCTCAGCCTTTCATTTACGATACTCACCTCCTGAGGGTTTTCTTTTTCCTCTTTCTGCCATGGGGCACTTGAATATTGTTATGTACTGTGCTTCTGACTGCAAGCATTATAGCGTTAAGGATGGCTGACACACCACATTGTTGGTGATTTAAACCACATTGCAGCCATCCCAGCACATCTTTTCACTGCTTAAAGGTTCAATGGTTAGTAACATACACTCACTTACCTATTAAAACAGTTAGTTACAGCATTTACACGGAAACAAAATGACCTTTTTCGCTGTTATAACCCGACACTGGTTGTTTAGAAAGTAATCCCCTTCCTCGCGGTTACCCGCTTGGAGTGTGACGTCATCACTTTTGTAGTCTATTAAGTGTTAACGCTGTTACTTTTCTTTTATGGACCTTATTTATTACATGTGAACCAGTTATAACAAAAAAAAGTTCATAATTATACAGCCCGATAATAACGCTAAGGTTTAATAACGCTTAAAGATACTCACATTTTGGATTTATAATGCTGAAAGACGTTATTCTTTATTCTTTGGCACCAAAAACACAATTTTCCACAGTACTCGCTCGATTCTTAACCATCTACCTGCAACGTGTGTTAAAAGGACCTTTTGACATGTATCAACTCACGATATCTCTGCTCTACATGAATTTCCGGCTATGCGACCTTGATGTATATTCGAGTTAGGTGTCACTAGCCTTGCAGCTCTTGCCGCTGGCGGATGTGTTTCATTGTGGCTGAGTTATTGCTTATCAAAATTGCAGAGTGGGTCATCTTGACCCTACGTCACAAATTGGAAAAAAAATCGCTAAAATATTATTTATTTTTGCAGTAAATAAAAGATTTGACATATTAATAAATTCTCTGAAATGTAGAGAAATTAATTATAATTCATATTCCCTCCATACGCGCACAGGAATTGAAATAATGACATCTTCGTTATTTTATTTGTATTTTTTTCTCGCTTTTTCATTTTTTTAATTTCTTTTTAATTTGATTTTTCCCCTCAAATTTGGTGCCCCATTTAACTTGGCACCCTAGGTGACCACCTAATTTGCCTATATGGACGGGCCACCCCTGTACAGGTTCCTGGGTTTGTTGGTCTCTCAGCAGGTTCTCTCTGGTGAACACTCCTCTCCCCCACTCCCCCCCGCATCATCTTAAGTCATTCCCACAACTACAGCACATATGGTACTGAGTCCATGACCCAGGACTCTTGCTCTCCCATGTCTCCCAGAAAAGGTCCAAAATTCCCCTGGGCTGCCTCCCATACAGAAGCTCAAAGGGGTAAAATCCCATAGAGGCTTGAGGAACTTCCTGTATGGCAAATAACAAGGCTGGTAGCAGCCTGTCCCAGTGTCGCGGGTCATTGCCAACAATTTTTTTAACATGGATTTCAGGGTGCTGTTGAAATGCTCCACCAGCCCATTGGTTTGTGGATGCTATACCGACATCTTGAGGGCCAGGATCTTAAGTAATTCACACAGCTCTTATATCAGCTTTGAATCTTTGATGAGAAATTGGACCCCCTGTCCAACAGAATTTCTTTTGGGATCCCAACCCTGGCAAAGACCTTCATGAGCTCGCCTGCTATGGTGGGCACTTTCATCATACCCAGTGGAATGGCCTCAGGATACCAGGTGACGTAGTCTACAATCACCAGTATGTACTGGAACCTGGATGCGCTTTTCTGCAGGGGTTCCACCAGATCTGTCCCTATCTGCTCAAACAGTACTCCTACTGCAGGGATCAGGATGTGGGCCTTTGGCACCACTTTGTGTCCTGTGAGTTGATACTCATGGGATGAGGCACAAAACTCACACATTTCTTGGTGGATGCATGACCAAAAAAAGGACTATCCATTGTAGAGTGTTCTCTTGCCCCAGGTGTCCGGTGCAGCACTGCGTGGGCCAGCAAAGTAGCTTCTGTAGAAATCTCTTAGGCACAAGTAGCTGATGCCATGTTTCTTGGATTTTGGGGTCTCTCACTATCCAGTACAGACGCTTGTTCTGAACTTCAAAGTGAGGCCCCTCTGGTGTCCATGGGCCTCCTTTCCCTTCTCCTTCAGGGGTGACTATTTGTTCCCAAGCATAGCTCAGGGTCTGGTCTTCCCGTTGCTCCCACACAAAGTCCCCGTCTTCCATCAATCAGTCATTGTCCATCTCGTTTAAAGCCCCCTTAGTCACAGGTTGGATCACTGGCACCTCTGCCGGGTTTGAGAGGCCCTCTTTCTACTTCCTCTGTCTCATCTTGATCCATGAGCCTCCTCACTTTTGGGCGTGGGTTGGTCGCCACAGGGTGTTTGCTGCTCCCCAGGAGCTCCCCAAATCACCTCCAGTCCCATCCCAGGGCTACCAGGCTTCTCAGGACAAATTTTTTGGTGTCCTTAGAGTGAGGCCACCAACTCTTACAGGTGGCTGCACTCATATTTTTCCCTAAAATACTTGATTAGCTTTAGGAAAAACAAATAAATATGCACATATACACATCCAAATCATTGTAATTTATTTATTGCTAGCTAGTAAGTCTGTTGTGAAAAGTGATATTAACAAACATACAAGTATCACTTTTCACAGCGGACTTACTCAGCCCTGGCAAGCCTGGGGACAAATTAAGCCCTGGATGAGGGGGTTGGGAGGCAGCGGGGTTAGGGGCGATGGGGTGGGTCGGAAGGTGGCTGAGGGGAGGCAGCAGGGCATTGGAGCGTGAAGCCCTGTGGCTGGAGCCTGGGGTCTGCTGCCACACAGTTGGAGCCCAGGGTTGGAGCCCGAAGTCCTGTGGCAAGAGCCTGCTGTCCCACCCGCCCTGGGCTGAAGCCCAAAGCCTGAGCCCCACCACCCCTGGGAAGGTGGGGAACTCACTGGCTGTCTGCTCCTCCAACATTGTGCCCCATATGTCTCCAGAGGGGGACAGGGCCCAACCCTTGCTAGCAGCCCCAGTAACCAACACCAAGGTAGTGCATCCAGGAGCAACAGGGAGGAGCCACTACTTTGCCACTTCCCTCCCCCCACCGTGCCTGTGGCTGCAAGAAAAGTCCCTGGTTGCCGCATGCTGCACGGTGGCCGCATTTGAGAAACGCTGGGCCAAGGTGTCCACTAGGCCGACTGGGCATGTCGCCATATAGCCCTTCACTTCGAGGCATACCTTGGTTGCCAGGTAGGGTCACACATCCCTGTGGATACACTGGAGGTAGATGGGTGTCCCTGCCTTGTCGGAGGATTCTATGAGACTGGTCCAGATAATAGTCTGACTGCACCTGGAGTCTACCAGGCCCATTACCTGGGTACCATTGATCCTCACTGGGAGCAGAAGATTGCCCAGACCTCTCTTCCAAGCTTGGGGGCTTGCAGTCCATAGCTACAATCCATAAAAAGGCACTCTCACCTGAAATGCCCTTCTTGTCCACATTCAAAGTTGGTGTGTACCCCTCTCCCTGATGCTCTCGGACTCTCCTTCGTGATGCATCGGGGCTCAGGTTCCTCCCTCTGGCCAGGGGTATTTCCTGTGGCGTCGGTCTGACCCAGTGGTCCCGTCTCCTTTCCTAGCCCAGCAGCCTCCAGGATTTGGGGGCTTACTTCCAGGGTTTCTGGATCTCAGTGCTCGAGTTATCAGGTCTTCCATGTAAGTGCCAGGCCATGTAATCTTCCATGAGTGTCACCGCATCCAACAGTGTCAATAGCTGATGGCACTTCACCCACTCCCTTCCCCCGGTGGGGAGAATCTGGGTGAATTGTTCTATCATTATCATCTCTGCCACTTGTACCTCCGTCTCTTTCTCTGGGTTCAGCCAGCACCAGCAATGGTCCCATAGATGTTGGGTCACCACTCATGGCTGGGGTCTGGGAGGGTACTCCTGTTGAAACCTCTGTCTGTATGTCTTGGAGTTGATTCCCAGTTGGTCGACTATGACCTCCTTCACTCTGGCATAGTCTAGCATGTCCACGGGGTCCAGGCTTCGGTATGCTGCTTGCATGGAGCCAGTCAAGTATAGGGCCACCAAGGTAGCCCAATGCTCTGTTGGTCAGCATGCCACATTGGCTACCCATTCAAAGGTAACCAAGAAGGCCTAAGGGTCATTCCCGGGGCCCCCTTCGTAAGCTTTATGGATAGTCCTGCAGGGAAGTTGTCTCTGCCTGGCCCAAGCACTGTGGTATTAGATGCCCTGTGGGCTTTATTAGTGCTGCCAGCTGTAGGACCAGATGCTCCTGTTGTGCCTGGTGCTGGACTGCCAGTTCTCATATCTGCAACTGCTGCTGTTCTTGCTTCTGCTGGACTGCAATCTGCTGCAGCATCTGCTCCTGTTGCAGCTGATGTTGGACCGCCTGCTGTTGCTTGCTCTCCAACACCCACTTTAACAGTTTTTATGTATCCATGATTCCTTGTCTTTATAATATTCTTAGCTCCCTGTTGGTCCTT
Organism: Emys orbicularis; assembly: GCF_028017835.1. Taxonomy (NCBI): domain Eukaryota; kingdom Metazoa; phylum Chordata; order Testudines; family Emydidae; genus Emys; species Emys orbicularis. The sequence continues at coordinate 69,145,344 of NC_088683.1, read as the reverse complement.
TTAACAGAACCTGGTCATTGCCTGCATTCTTCACCATATATCAGGGGTTGGCTGAATGCCCTGGGCTGGCAGTACAGTCTAATGGCGATAATGCCTGCTTGCGAGAGTTAAAAGGGGCTGATTCACCTAGCAGCAATATCGGGGGTAGTGTCACCTAGCAGTGAGAGTACAAGGGGCCACTTTGCCTAGCAGCACTATCAGGGGTAGAGTCACCTAGCGGAGAGCATGGGGAGGGGAACCTGGGCCCTCCCTGCTCCGACCCAGGGCCCTTCAAAACAAGGTATCCTGTCACTGGGTTCAGTTCCTAATATCACCCAAGCACATTTCCTGGGTCACTTCCTACTCTTGTCCCAGTCACTCTGGCATCATCCCTGGGGTTGGAAGTGGGGTTCTTTTTGTGTCCCTTCTGCTCTGTCTCCAGCCACTCCTCTGATGGCAACAGCAAGTTATTCTTTTCAGTTCCCACGGTCGTCTGGCTTCCCACGGTGCAACTAGGAGGCTTGACCTGGTGACTTGGAGTCCCAGAGGCTTCCTGGCAGGAGGCTGCTGCACACAACTGCTCTCCTCAGTCAGCTTAGACTGAACTGAGCTGCTCCTCTTTGAATGCTCCCTCCAACGGGAGCATGCCCAGCAGAGGTGAAGGGGGTGTGGCCTCTTGTACCCAGAACTGCTCATTAAACTCTGTTTTGCCAGGGAGAGATTGATATACTCTGTCACAATCATCTTGCTATTTCTTCCCAAAATCCTTACACCAGCCCTGCTGGTGTGCTCATAATGAAGATAACTCAGTAACCCAGAAGGGCATTTATTTCATTTGTCCCCCTCCAGAATGATACAGCTGCTTGTTAAAGTGTTGCGCCCCCTTTGAAGTTAGGAACAAACCAGCAGCTTGATGATGCTCACTCAGGAAGCTCTTACACCTAATGTTGGGTGACATTTTTCAGCCAAAACTTTTTTCGGGGAAAGATGCTGATTCCGTGACCCCAAAGTGTTTTGTGAATTTGTGTTAATTTTGCCAAATTGTTCATTTGGAATAAAACCCCAAAAACATCCAAAAAACTCTAAATGTTCCATTTTGACATTTTCAAAAGGCAACTTTTTGATTTTTCGGTTTGCAATCACTTTTTGTTTCAAAATTTCCTTTATTCTTATTTTAAAAATTCAAGAACATTTAAAAATGGTTGAAATCAAAACAAAACATTTTGTTCAATCCAAAATGAATTTTGTTTTACTTTTCAGTTTGCTGAAATTTTTTCATTTTCTCTATGCCCCCAAACCAGCTTTTTTTCTACTTTTCAAAATTGGCAACAAACCAAAAAATCCATTATTTGCCTTGCACTAGCTACACCCCAAGTGCCTGGCTACGGCTGTGAGCGCTGCTCAGGGGAATTCCCCAATGCATCCTCCAGCATTTTGCTAAAGCCTTGCATCCCCCAATCCTTGCTGGCCATTCCCCAATATATGAGGATGGGAGGAAACCTACTGCTGCTGCACAACATGGGAATCCAGAAACCTTCCCCTCTCCCATCTGATGCCTTCTCTAAAACTCCCTCAATAAAATCTTGGGAGAAATGAACCATTCCCAGAAAGGATCTAAGAGCTGTGACATCTGTGGGAACTGGTAGTTTAAGAATCAGCTCCACACTCTGTTGATCAGGGGAATGCCCCTTCTGTCCCCAAATCACTCCAAAATAGTTTACTTGTTGGGACCATGATTGAGCCTTTCTTTAGATTTACTTTAAACCCAGCTTCCTGAATCTTTTGTAACACCCTGTCCAGTACTTCCGAATTCTCTTCCCTGGGGTCTGAGTGCAAACCAGGATGTCATCCACATAAGAAATCACACTGTCTCTTTCAGGCATTCTGTCTTTAACTGATCTATCTCCATACCTACTATCATCACTACCATTTGCTTACAGAGCTGCAGGAAGCTTCCAGAAACCATTACCATGCTCCTGTACAAAATCATTCAAGCTATTTCCCAAAATCATTTCCAACTTTTTTTTCTTTCCAGATATTCCCTTTCCTTCTAACGTATCTTCTTACCCAATCAGGCTGTCAGCCTGAGCCCTGAATCAGTAGCAGAATGTAATGATAAATCAACTCATGGGCTACGACATGGAAAATTACAGATTGCGATCCTGTTCCACCTTCCCTTTCCCCTATTGCAAACAAACAAACTTCTTGTATCAATTGTCCCCTCCTCTCCACCACTCTTGGCAACTGGCTCACCAGATCCATTACCCAGGGTTTTCAGAACCCAAAGCAGTGGTAACTTAATTTAACTTAACTGTTTCATTCCAGGTGGTATCAGGAATAAATCAATGGGAACACAGCGCTTCCGGCTAATGAAAGATTGATACAAGTAAGCATGCTCTTATCTAAAACTACTATTTATTAGATTTAAGTACACACAGACATAAGCAATGGGTTTAGAACATTCCAAATAGTTACCTAAACTCTGAGATGGTATTGAGTAATGAGCAGCAGGTCAGCAATGGTCAGGTGCCTCCCTGCCGGAGAATATGGTTTTGGGGAAAAGTCTCTCAGGATAGCTTCAGAGAACTGCTCCAAAGTATACTCCATTATCTAGTCTTTTTATAACTAATTTTTACAAAACTCATAGCTCATTGTGACCCCTACTGGGTCATCACTTCTCCTAACTTCAATCAACTACTTATTAACAAAACATTCCTAACAATCTTAGCCATAAGCTTCTACATCAAAAGCGCCCAGCTCAAGGTCTCCATCCACTTATTTTCTTTCAGTCTCATAATTTGTTGATGCTTTTCTCCCCTCCTCCCATCACGATAAATAGAAACTGCAAGCTTGCAGCTAGTATTCTCCAAAAGCCCTGCTTATGCAAATTAACCCTTAACTATGTGGTGTTCTATTTTATTAATTCATGGTGGCTGAATAAACATAATATTGCTGCAATTAGAATAATCAAATCCTGGAGTAACAAGACTCTAGGGTTACCATACATCCAGTTTTTCCCAGACATGTCCGGCTTTTCGGTAATCAAACCCCCGTCCGGGGGGAATTGCCAAAAAGCCGAACATGTCTGGGAAAAATACCGGCCGGGCACTTCCCCTCCCGGGCTCCAGCTGCTCTGCTCCTCCCCGACTCTTCGGCTCTGTTTAAGAGCCGAGCTGCCCGAGCGCTCCGGCTTCGGGCAGCCCCCATGCCTCCGGACTCCAGCCGCCGGCCGGGCACTTCCCCTCCCGGGCTCCAGCTACTCTGCTCCGGCGGCTGGGGTCCGGAGACATGGGGGCTGCCCGAAGCCGGTAGCGCTCGGGCAGCTCGGCTCTTAAACAGAGCCGAAGAGTCAGGGGAGGAGCAGAGCAGCTGGAGCCCGGGGGGGAAGTGCCGGGCCAGGGGCGCAGGGTCTGGGGGCTGCCCGGCAAACCGTGAAGCCGGTAGCGCTCGGGCAGCCCTTTTCGCGTGGCTGGGAGGGAGGAGGGGGAATGTGGGCGCTCAGGGGAGGGGGCGGGGACTTTGGGACTCAGGGGAGGGGGCGGGGAAGGGGCGGGGAAGGGGCGGAGTTGGGGCGGGGCCAGGGCCCCATGGAGTGTCCTCTTTTTTTATTTTTTAAATATGGTAACCCTACACACCTCTCAATTCTCGGGTAATACAGCCACTGGAGACCCATTCCAACACCTAACCCCCCATGTCATGTAGAGAAGAGCCATCAACATTAAGAAACAAAGGGGACTCAATACCCAACCAACCATCAACACAGAAGGGACATCACCCCTACCTACCACAATTGCTGCCTGTAGAAGCCACAGGCAGCCACCTGCCATCATTGCTACTTCTGCGAGAAGAGCTGCCACGTAGGGGAACCACCTCAAGGAGCCTTCTATGGTGGGTTTGGGGAAAACATGGTGACTCAAGATGTGCTGGGCCAGGAAAAGGGTGGTCTTGTGTCAACTAGGGTTGTTTGTTGGGGGAATGGCACACTTTTGAGGGAGCCCATTGTTAAAATATTGGCAGCACAGCCCTGCTCCTGAAGACCTAAGAAGAGTTAGCAGTGATAGTTTAAACTCGAGTCAGATTCCAGTGGGGGTGATTTCATTCTGGCTATCTACGTTCAGCTAGAAGGCGCAATGGACACAGAATTCTTCAATGCTGTGGTGCTTTGCAGTGTTTAAAGGTTTTCAGTGTCAGAGGTAGCTGCATTCAGCAGCGGGTGGAGTGTTCTCTGCTTACAGTTTTATAGCTAGTCTGGTGCTTTGGCTTTGGCTTTTTTGGAGAAAAACACTATATAAATGTCTATCACATATGAAGACTGAAAGATCATACTACAAATACCCCCCAAATCAACATTTAAAATGACAGGCTTGGGGTATTATCTTCACTAAATTGCCATGATTTACATTTTTTATACTTTCTGAAGTTAGGAATTCCTGAACAACATCGTTTAGGGCTCTCCCGTCTAGCCATACATTGTATGTTAAAGAACGCTCCAACTTTGGGCCAGATCCTCAGCAGATGTAAATTGGTGTAGCTCCATTGAAGTCATGGATTTGTTCCAGCTGAGGATCTGGCCCTTGCTCTTCTGCTTTTGGGCCGGCCTGGGAAAGATTGCACTACATAGCAATGCTGTACAGAACATGCACTGAGGCCCTGCTGACGGAGACTTGAGGAAAGGGAAAAGCATCTTGTACCAGCAATGCTTCTGGCTGCACTGGGGCTGATGGCTTCTGGTGAGAGCAACCTCCAGCCCAGCATAGATTTCAATGGGAGTTAGGCGCCTAAATACCTTTGAGCATCTGGGCCTAGGACTCCAATGTCTTTTGGATAGCAGGTAGATAAGAAAATGTGAAAGTAGGAAAAATCTTGTGGCTCCAAAAATGTCTTCAAGGATCCCCTCCTCTGCCCATCAAGGAAGAACCTGTGATTTATAATGGAGATAGTGCTGGACCTGGTATTACACTGGCACAAATGGGACTAGAGATATGTATTTACACCTCCCATTTTGTAAACTTCTGCAGTGCTTTGTTAAAATCTAACAGCTGACAGATGATTGAGGAAATGAAACAATGTATGTTTTTCTTTGAGTAACAGAAAACCACACATTTCTTTACAAGCAGCTAGAAATACTAATTTGGGATTTCCCAAAAGGGCTTTCTTCATAGTGCTGATCTCTTCCCTGCCTGTATTTGCACAATTCTCCTGATTAAGATAAAAATCAATACAGTAGTGTTCTGGGGTGGGTTTTTTTTCCTTAACGTATATAAATTGCATGTGTAGTAAGGTAAAAATCTAGGCCTGGAGCATTTTAGCTGTATTTGTTATGGAAAAACAGAGGTCCATAGCACATATAGTCCATGGCTCCCACTATCAAAGTATGTGAGCAGTGCTTGCCACCTCCATGAGGTAGGGAGCGAAGGTACACAGAGACCAAACAACAAAGGAAATCTGTGGCAGAAGAGGGAATTGGGTCCCCAAGCCAATGCCCTAACCACTGGGCCATCCTTGCTTTCATAATAATAAAGAACAGGGTGCGGGCTCTGGGAGGGAGTTTGGGTGCGGGAGGGTGTATGGGATGCAGGCTCTGGGAGGGAGATTGGGTGAGGAAGGGGTGTGGGGTCGGGCTCTCGGAGGGAGTTGGGGTGTGCGGTACAGGCTCTAGTCTGGGAAGGGGGTTGGGTTGCAGTAGGGGGTCGGCGCTTACCTCGGGCGGCTCCCAAAAGTGACCGGCACACCCCTCTGGCAGCGGCTCTTAGGCGGGGAGTCCAGGGGGTCTCCATGTGCCACTGCCCACAAACACCACCCCAGCGCTGGGGGCGGGGGCAGCGTGCGGAGACCCCCTGTCCCCCCGGAGCTAAAGGGCCATTCCGGCCGCTTCCAGGAGCAGTGTGCAGTGAGGGCGGGCAGGAAGCCTGCCTTATCTCTGCTGAGCTGCTGGCTGCGGTGGCTGGGGCCCCCCGAGGGCCCTTTTAAATCACCCAAGCCCCTGGGCAATTGCCCCCTTTACTGCACCCCACCCCACCCCCCGTCAGCGGGCCTGGATAAACTTGGGAAATTCAGGGAAACTCACACACTGGAAAGTTTGGAAAGTCATCATTAAGGAGCACAAACTATATTCAACTCTGGGCTGTAGGCTAGCACAGAGATGTACTCGGTAATCTAAATGTGATCTCTTGTCACATTATTTTACTACAGAGGGACACATATATATACACCTTCCCACCTCCAAGAAGAATGTTTGTTTTTGAACTTCTGTGCTCAAGGTGTCCAATTCATTTCAGGTTTTTCAGGTTTTTTTAGTGAAGATTTCCCTCTCCCTCAGGCCTCTCCTACCAGTTTTGAAGCTGACATTCCTGTGGTTGGGCGTTTTAGCTGGAGTGGCCCAAATCAGGCTTGGAATGGAAACTCAGTCACAACATTAACTACAGAGTTGCTATTGTCATTCTACAATGTTACAGGAACAGAAATCTCAGGGTCTGAGCTTGTTGTTTTTACAAAGACAAAATTCACATCCACATTTACAGATCAAAGGGGAAGTAACATGTCAGGGTCTGCAAAGTGCTATAGCGATTTTAGGTCTGCTGAGCAGGGCCTGTTGGTAGAAGTGTAGATAGCGCCAGGGCCCTAATTTAGCACACATCCCTGTAATAGAGGTGGTCTTCCACCACTGGAGAAAAAAATATAGTATAAACTGTTCTCTTAGGGTGTAGAAAGCCAGTCATTACTGAGATTTATTAGTGTAAGTTTCGAAATAGCATTTGCTCAGCATAATAATACCTAGCAATACCTATACAGAGCATATAGGCCACAAGAGCGGCATCATTATCCTCTTTCTGCATATGGGTAAACTGAGGCAGAGGTAAAGTAACTTGTTCAAGGTCACCCGGCAGGCCAGAGGCAAAGCTTGCACTACAATGTAGGGCTGCTGAATCCCAGTCCAGTGCTCTGTCCACTAGGGCACACTGCATCTCCAAAGACAGCAGAACTTACAGATGCCACAGTGAACTAGACAACTTTTTAACCCACCTACCAAAGTATTTGCAGTTTATCATTCAAAGCTGGGAGCTGCAGGGAGGGGCTGTTGCTTTAGATGCCCAGCATGGCAGGAGGAACAGCTGAGAGCTGAAGGGAAGTGCCACTGCTTTCCGGGAAGGGTGTGACTTGAGCTGTTCCCGGTTGTTCCTCCCCAATATTAGCAGGCACACGTCGTCTCTAGTCTCAGTGGTAGGAGCCTGGGTTTGCTACGCTGCCAGCATGAAGGCTTTGCTAATCCTGGGGTTTCTCCTCCTGCCCCTGGCTGCTCATGGGAAGATCTACGAAAGGTGTGAGCTGGCAAGAGCAATGAAAAGGCTTGGGCTGGATGGATACCGGGGCTACAGCTTGGGACACTGTAAGTCTGCTTCCTTGGAGGAGATGTCCATGTGATTCAGGGGGCCGGGAGGGAAAGGGGATAAATTGACAGGTGCCAGTTTTCCACTGGCAAATCCAGCCAAAACAGGGACCTGGCAGTGTCCAGTCAGATGTACTGACTGGAGACCAAAAGTCCGCTTACCACGGAGGGTGGGAGTGGGAGGGGAGGCGCTGGGTCATCAACCTTCAACAGCCCCCGCTCAACCAGGGTCGCCTTCTATCTGCAGACAGGCGGGAGGTAGGCTCTGAGTCCAACTGCAGCTCCTTTCCCAGCCCTGGAGCAGAGGGAGCCCAGCTGGTGAGGGAGGGAGGATGAGACAATCCAGCAACAGGGAGGGGGGAGAGCAGTGAGCGATAGGGGGAGGGCGAGAGAAGAGTGAGCGGGGGCAGGGCTTTGGGGAAGAGGTGGGGCTGGGGCAGGGCCTTGGGAGTTTGATTTTCAGCATTTAGAAAGTTGGCATCCCTACCCCAAAACACTTACTGGTGTTTCCTTCAAAGATATTGGCCCCATGTGGTGTTCATATGAAAATCAAAAGTTTTACAGGTAGAATGGTTTTTTTCTTACTCTTCATATTTAATAAGGATTGTGAATCTGATCAGATTAAAAGGAAGCAAAACTACCTGTGTGTACTTTGTACTAAATAATCATTTGCATCATCTACGAATGGGTGATACAGGGGCATTTAGATTCACATTTATGTAACATATCAACCTACGAGGAGTTTTTATCACCAGAGAAAATACATTAATCTGTGTGTGGTTATTTTTTTTAAACGGAACCTTCACAGGGGTGTGCACAGCAAGATACGAGAGCAACTTTAACACAGGTGCCACGAACTACAACCCTGGTGACCAAAGCACTGACTATGGGATTTTACAAATCAACAGCCACTGGTGGTGCAATGATGGCAAGACTCCAAGAGCCAAGAACGCATGTGGAATCCAGTGTGGTGGTAGGTGCAATATAATGTTCCCACAGGTAACACTATGAGCGGGCAAATTCGGTCTGTTTGTGTGAGCCCATAGCATTGCAAAGTTATAACTGAGGCCATGTTTTGCCCCTAGTATCCTTACATTAAAAAAACAACCCCTTATTCTATTTACAAAAGGGCGGGATTGCACTGTGTGGGGATGCATATGTGCTATTAAAGGGGCGTTCCCAACGGATTTTTTAAAAAGCAATTTTGTTCCTTCTTTTCAGACTTTCTGTTTTATGTTTCCTTAGTAAAAACAATTCCCTTTTCGAGAAGCACTTATTACTTACCACTTATGTTGATGTGAGTACCCTTAACTTTGTTCTTAGAGGATGAAGTTCACCGCTGGGCAGAAGGCCAGCACAAATGCCGGTTCCTGACCTTGCTTCATTATAAAAATAAACATTTTAAAGTTTCTAATTTAAAGAGACACAATCAATTTGAAATCTAGTCCATTTTAAGAAAGAATTTAAAATAGTTTCAAGTACTATAATATCCCCTCCTCCCCCTGACAGTTTTTGTATTTTTACAATCACTCTTTATTTTTTTTGGACTTGTCTCCTCTGTTGCTGTGTGAGAGACCCACACAAACAACGCAGGGAACTGTCTGTCTGACTATACATAAAACCAGCAAAATAGCTATCCATAAAGAGTAAAACCAACCCTTTTGGAGAGAGTTAGCACAGAATTTATGGTCTCACCTAAGACATATTACTCCCAAAAGCTGTCAAGGGCACCAAGAAAAGAAGATGGAAAAAATACCAAACAATATTTTTCTCTCATTTCTTTCAATTTCTAGTGGCTCGTAGGTGCTACTTGTGGTAATAGTTGGTTTAAAATTTTCAGACAAGTGTGTTATATTGAAGCAGATGGTATGGTATCCCTTTATAGTACTAGAAGACATTTGCTTTGAAATTAGATCATTAAATAGAATTCAGCAAAGAAAGTCTAATAGAAACAGATAGAAACTATAAAGAGAGGAACATAGCAATTACCATACTGGATCAGACCAGTGGTCTTTCTAGTCCAATACAATGTCTCCAATATCCTCTTTACTCCTGGGGGAATTCTACGCCAAAAATTAAAAATTCTGTACACAATATTTTAAAGTTCTGCAAAATTCTGCATATTTTATTTGTCAAAATAACACAGTATAATCACATCTATTTCAATCATTTTGGTAATTTATTTTGAAATACCTGTCAGCAAGGATGTCTGTAACAATACAGACAACAAAAAAGATCCAGGAAATGTTTTTTGACAAATAGATTCCTTACTAGGCATATTAATACAGGACTCTGAGTAATAATTAATTTAAACTATAGTACAGAACCATATTTCCCGCACCTCTCAGAAGCAGTGCAAAGACTTGGGGGAGTCAGGGGTAACGGAGGAGCTGAGGGAGCAGGAAGTAATTGCTGGGAAGGAGGCTGAGTGTGAACTTGGGGGGTTGTTGGGTATGGGTGGGAAAAGTATGGAACAGGTTTTTTTGAGCCATGGGGAGGGATTGTTAGGGAGCTTCCCCCATGCAGACCCTGAATGACCCCTAGCCTCTCCCGTTCAGTCAGGCACATCCGCCCCTGTCCACATGTGTCCTTCCACCCCCACTTAGCCAGGCCCCTCCCCCCATCCCAATCTGTCCCTGAACCTCCTCAGCCAACCACCTCCCCTCATCCCCATGCAGCCCTAAACCCCCTCCCCCATCTCCATGTGGCTCTGCAACTCCCTCCCCTCTGTGGCCCAGTGCCTCCACTCCCATTCAGCTCCTGCCCCAGTCTGTCCTCCCCCACTAGCCCTTATGAGCCTCTGTCTGTGACCCCCCAGCAGCCCCACACTGTCTGTCTCCCCATGTCCCCTGTCTCCTGACCTGGCCCGACAGGCGCTGTGAAGAAGGCATTGCAGGCTCTTTCTCTTCCCTAGTTGGCCCGGAGTGGCTGCTCTGGTCTAGCGCCACAGTGCCCTCTGGTGGGTAAAAGGTGGAACTGTAGCACCTTTCTGGCAGAAGCTATTTTCTGCCACAAATACCTAAAAATATGCAGAGCACATTAATTATGCATGCACACATTGGCACAGAATTCCCCCAGCAGTATATAATAGCAGTGACCATTATCACATGCGCCAGAGGAAGATGCAAGACAACTTACAGTAGTTGGTTATGCTATAACTAGCCCACAGATTGACAGCATTCTAAAGCTAAGACCAAATTGTGGAACTAACATAATGCTTGACACCAGAACATTGCTTACTCTGTGTGTTATATCCCTTTCCCCCACTCTGGGTCTGTCTTTCTATTTAGATTCTAAGATCTACAGAACACGGACCATGTGCTATTCTATGTTTGTACAGAATACATTGTATTCTATGTTTGCCTATCACCACAGGGTCCTGTTCTTGGTTGGTCCTTAGATGCTACTGTAATCAACTTGATTAATAAATAATAATAATAAAATATTATTTCAGCATCAATTTTAAGATGACAGATTCAAAAAAAAATGAAGAGGAAAATGTTTTTTTCTCCCCCCTCTTTCCACTGTATTTCTCTTTTAGAGTTACTGACAGCAGATATTACAGCGAGTGTAAATTGTGCAAAGAGAGTTGTTCGCGATCCTAATGGCATGGGTGCATGGTATGTTAAAAACTATTACAAGAACTAATAACAATGACATATTTGTGTGTATAGTTGGGGGGAGTCCAGTTAAAAGAGAGAGACTACAATCTTCTTTTGGATATACAAGCTTGTATAGAAGCAACAAGCAGGTTGCTAATATTTGCATGATTATTTATTAACATATTTGAACTCAGAACTTGTATACTAAGGGTTCACAGCACAATACATTTATGGACATTGAGGATTCTCAGTTGTAGCTCTGATACACATCAAGGCCACTTGGACCTTTACAGCAGCAGTGGAGATAACACTCAGATCTTCCTCCTCCAAAAACTCCTACACCTGGACTGAAAACGACTCTCTATTCGTTATTAAAGGTGTAGGGTCTATGACATACAGTTGACCAGTTTTGATTCCATCCAGTATAGAGCACTGGCACTGTGAATGGGAGTCTTTTCCATCTGCTCTAAACAACAGTCCAGGTGCCCTCTCTAGGTTCACAACTCACCTACTTCTGGGGTTTGACTTTTCTAATGACCAATAAAAGAGCACAAAGTCCAGTCTAAACCTTCTCCACAGACTTGGGTGACCTGAGAGTTCCTAGCTCAGGATTGCTCAGCCCACCTCTTAGGTCTTCTTGGCCTTCTTCCTCCCTTTTAATTCCCTCTAGACTTGTTACTTCTAGCAGGTGAAATGGGACCGGCTTCAGCTGTTGTCTTCAGGACAGACAATCAACCCCTTCCTGCCCAGGTTCGCCCCGCTTGTCCACCACATCACAAGCACACACACTCTTCTACTTAGAGAAATGTATTTGGTGAGCATCTGTGGTTCCCAGGAATTCAAACACCAATGTAACAAATCCAGATCCACCAAGGACTTCAAGATTACATCTATGCTACCCAACAGGGCCACTTGATCCTTCATATGGCAGTGGGGATGGAACTTAAATCACCTTTCTCCAGAAGTTTAGTGCCCTCCAGCTGGAAATAAACGGGAATGTGCATTAGTTCTATTTAGCAGGATAGTGCTTATGGCACAAAACTGAACAAATTTGATTCTATCCAGTAGAGAGCAGCTTCCAATTTTCCCTGGGGGTGCTCAAACCCTGCTCAGCCCCGGGCCCCTCCCCCACTCCATATCTTGCTCCTAGCCCCCACCCCGCCTCTTCCTGCTCCTATCCCACCTGGGCCCCACCCCCATTCCACCCCATTCCCCAAGGCACCATCCCACCCATCTCTTCCCGCCCCTGCTCCACCCCCTCCCTGCCTCATTCTGCCCTCCCCCCTGAGCATGCCCTGTCCCCATTCCTCCCCCTCCCTCCCAGCATCTCCTGCACGCCACAGAACAGCTGATCCATAGCTGTCAGGAGGCACTGGGAGAGAGGGGGAGGAGTTGATCAGCAGGGCCTCTGGCGAAAGGGAGGCACTGGGAGGAGTGGGGGAGCTTGGCTGTCGGTGGGTGCTAAGCTCCCGCTAATTTTTTTCTGAGGGTGCTCCATCAGCCCTGGAGCACCCACGGAGTTGCTGCCTATGAGCAGTGTCACAAACACACCAAATTTATGTGGCAGGAATAACAGCTGGTAAGTGGGCCTTTTGACAACCTTTTAGGAACCTTTTAGGCCATTCAGACTAGCCAGGTGCTCTGTCGGGATTGGACCAGTAGCAAATTATTTGTTATATAAGCTTGGATCTCTGCAAAAAAGTTAATCATACATAAATGTAATTGGTTGGTTTTTTCTTGGGGGGCTTTGCATTAATTGATGAGCTTGCCATAATCAACTAACGTGATTTTTAACTCAAACAGGGTGGCATGGACAAAGAACTGCAAAGGACGAGATGTCTCCCCGTGGATCCGTGGCTGCGGGCTATAAAGTTATGGGGTTTATTGCATCTTGGTTCCCTTATAAATAAGGAGCTTTTCATATGCAGCAAAATATTCCCTCTGCTTGCTTCCCTTTTACAATTAATCATGTTCAAAATAAAACAAATTCAGGAGAAAGGTTTGCAGGGCAACTGACTGGTAAAATGCAAATATTTTACTCCTTGCCGTGGATCGTTCCATGTGACCAGCTGCAGTAACTTATTTTGTGTTCTACACAGTTTTAAAGATCTCGTATTACCTCTTTATTATATATACACGTCAGAATAAGCCAGATCTGTTTTTCCTGTGAGATCCTGCAACTACTTTGTTCTGCTAATTAGTAGCATTGTGTAATCTTGCTTGTGAGCTCACATTCATTACACTCAATAAAATGACGTACTTTGCACATAATTTTTGTGATTATTTGTTAATATACAAGAGAAAGTGAATATGAGATTATGAACTTGGACCCAGGTCCTCAAAGGTATTTAGGCTCCTAACTTCCATTGATGTTCATTTAATGGAAGCTAAGAGCCTAAATACCTTTGAAGAACGGCCTGGCACTATGAGATAAAGATTGTGGCAGAAGCACATAATCACGGACACCTACATGTTTTATTTTGACTATCATAGTTTGTAAACACATGGTGCGGAATTGTAATCTGTTAAATATAATTATGTTCCAAAACCACAAATTCGGGTTTAAAAAATCTGTTAAGGTTGTAGCAACTACACTGATGTCACCAGCGCAGCAAGCAGGTGCTTGGGGCGGCCAACGGGAAGGGGCGGCATGTCCAGGTCTTCGGTGGCAATTCGGCGGCAGGTCCCTCGGTCCCTCTCGGATGGAAGGACCCGCCGCTGAATTGCCGCCGGAGAACGAAGCGGCGGTGGTAGAGCTGCTGCTGATCGCGGCTTTCCCCCCCCCCCCCCCCACCGCTGGGGGCAGCAAAAACGCTGGAGCCGGCCGTGGATGTCACTCATCACATCATTCACACAACCCAAGCACTTAAAAGCAAAGAAATGAATAGTTAAGAACACTGGACCTCTTACACTGGCCACATGACAAACACACATGCTGGTTCCAGTTTAACAAGGTATTGAAGCACATTAGTCATCCACTGAAGTCAGTGGGAGAGGAGAAGAACTCCCAGCACTCCTGCACACCCCAGCTAGTAGATGCTCCTTTGGAGACTGTTACCAGCTGGCAGAGTTAGCTCTCCACTGGAGCATATCAGGCAAGAGAAATCAGGGAGCCAACAAGGACACCAAGGAACTGTTGGGACTGCAGCTAGTGGTGTGCCCCAGGGAGACAGAGGTGCAGGTTCACGGCAAGGTGATCATAGGAAGGAGCCCAAGGATACCAGACGATTGTCCAATTGTGTTGCCAGAATTCTGGTCAGCGTGTTGGGATCCCCACTGACCACGTGGTGGAACCCTCTGCCAGTGTTAGGGCCCTGGGCTGGGACCAGGTGAAGTAGGGTGAGCCAAGGTCCCCCTATCCTCTGCTGCCAACCCCATCTCTGGGGGGCAACCTTCCCACCTTAGGCCAAGAGGCCTGTGTTTGTCTGCCATCTCCCAGATACAGGATGTCAGGCGTTAGCCTGCTTGCTGCTCTGCCCTGCCTCAGGGCCTGAGCCCTGGACTTCTTGCTGCCTGGCCCCGGCCTAGGTGACCAGGACCATGGAGACTGCTAATCCCTCTTTGAGCCAGTCTTTCCAGAAACACAGAGCGAGGGGGCCTGCCCTCCTTCCGAGCCTGACGGGGAGGGACAGCCGCAGGACCAGTGCAAGGATATTTTGCGCCCTAGGTTAAACTTCCATTGCGCCCCCCCTTCTCCTCCCCTCCCGCCGGAGCATCACTTATTATAAACTTTCAAAAATGAATATTGCATAATGTGGCATTGTTCATTAGAATTAATACAAGGGGGTCAGAGGAGATGTTCACAATGGTCCCTTCTGGCCCGGGGGAACCTATGAGCAATGAGGAGGGTGAGAATGCCCCCAGCTCACAGGGTCTCTAAACATTCCCAGGCTCTGAGTACTTCGCCCTCCGGGGGGGACCCAAAGGCAAGGAGGGCAGAGCCGGGCTCTCCCAGGGAGCAGGTGAGGATCTTCCCGGGGATCAGGGCTGGCTCCCTGCATTGGCACAGTGCCACCGGGGCGGGGGGAGGGTCAGTGTTTGGAAGCAGCACCTGCACCAGCCCTTTCCCGTCCGTCGCACTGCGGGGTTTCGTTTCACTTTCCCTTGCCCCAGGAGGCAGCTGCGCCCGGCCCCAGGTGCGGCGCGTTGGAGGGCGAAGCTCACCTGAGCTCAGGACCGCATCCTGCCTTCCCCAACGGCTCCGTCCCTCGGCCGCGCTGGTCGCCGCGCCCGGCCGGCTGTCTCCTCCTTGCTCCGCCACAGGCTCCCACTGACCATCCTGCGTGGTGCCCCACGCTGCGGGGGCGGGTTTGTTATGGAAGCCTCGCTCCCCGCCCTGCCACGCTCAGCTGACTCCCGTGACGCTGGACACCGCTTTTTGGCGCCCCCAAATCTTGGCACCCTAGGTGGTTACACCGGCCCTGGACAGCCGCAATCTCCTGAACCTCTGGTGAGAGCAACCTCCAGCCCCATAGATTTAAATGGGAGTTAGGTGCCTAAATACCTCACAACATCTTGGCTTATGACTCCCAAGTCTTTAGAATAGTAGGTAGAGAAGAAAATGGGAAAGTAGGAAAGATCTTGTGGCTCCAAAAATGGCTTGAAGGATCCCCTCCTCTCACCATCAAGGAAAAACCTGTGATTTACAATGGAGATAGTGCAGGACCTGGTATTACACTGGCCCAAATGGCACTAGTCACATACATTAATACACACAAGCTTGGCAAACTTCTGCAGTGCTCTGGTAAAATCAAACTGTTGACAGATGAATGAGGAAATGAAACAATGTATGTTTTTCTTTCTTTCTTTACAAGGAGTTAGAAATACTAATTTGGATTTTCCCAAAAGGGCTTTCTTCATAGCGCTGTTCTCTCCCCTGCCTGTATTTGCACAATTCTTCTGATTAAGATGAAAATTAATACAGTAATGTTCTGGGGTAGGTTTTGTTTTTAACATCTATACATTGTATCTGTAGTAAGGTACAAATCTAGCCCTGGAGGCCAAGAATGGAGCATTTTAGCTGTGTTTGTTATGGTGAAACAAGCCCACACCACATACAATCCATCTATGGCATTTATATGGCTCCCACCATCGAAGTGTGTGAGCACTGCATGCCACCCCCATGAGGTAGGGAGCGAAGGCACATAGAGACCAAACGACAGAGGAAATCTGTGGCAGAAGGGGGTATTGTGTCCCCAAGCCACTGCCCTAGCCACTGGGCCAGCCTTACTTTCATAATAATAAAGAACAAACCCTAAGTGAAGGAGTCTCTAGTCCATTGGAATATAGTTTTAGCTTTAGATGTTGGGATGTTACAACATCTTATTAGAGTCCATAATCTGATCCTTCAAAAGGATTATTCCAGGGGAAAAAGTTGTTCTAACATGATGGTGCAATGTTAAAACTGAACACGGGCAGCGAGTTCTATGGGCCCGCGGTGCCTGGGCACCAGGAATATTCCTGGTGTCCAGGCACCATGGGCCCGGCTCCAACACTGTCTGAGGCCGGGTCTCTCCCACAGCCCCGCCTTCCGCCCTGGGCGCCTCCACCCTGCATGTCCCCCGGGCCATTTAAAACAGCCCAGGGCCCCCACTCACCACCGGCAGTGTAGCGTACCTGAGCAGCTTCCTGCCAGTTCGCTCCACGTGGCTGCCGGCCCCTCCCTGCAGCTCCCGGGCGGGGTGGGTCTGTGTCCTGCCCCAAGCGCCCAATGGGAAGCTGCAGGGGCAGTGCCTGGGGGTAGCAGCACATGGAGACTCCCGGCCCACCCTGCCTAGGATCCCCAGGTCCGCCCTGCCTAGGAGCCCCAGGTAAGTGCCGCACCCCCTCGCCCCCTCCCAGAGCCTGCACCTCCCCTTCGGCCCCAAAACTCCCTCCCAGAGCCTGCACCCCCTCCCTCCGCACCCCCTCCCATCCTCAAACTCCCTCCCAGAGCCTGCACCCCCTCCCTCCACACCCCCTCCCAGAGCCTGCACCCCCAGCCCAGAGCCTGCACCCCTCATCCCCGCCTGCACCCCCAGTCCCTGTCCCAGCCCGGAGCCTGCACACAGCACCCAAACTCTATTCCAGAGCCTGCACCCCCTTCCCTTCCCGTACACCCCCTCCTGCCCCCAAACTCCCTCCCAGACCCTGCACCCAAACTCCCTCCTAGAGCCTTAGGCAGATGGAGGGCGGAGTCTGGGGAGGCAGAGTTTGGGGCGGGGTGGGTTCTGGGCACCACCAAAATTTCTACAACCTGCCGCCCCTGAAACTGAAGGCATATTTTGGCCACAGTTCCAACTTTCATGTGGTAAATAAGCCCCCCCAACATTCACAATAAACCAAAAATCAAGCTAATCCCATTTCAAAACAAGGCCAAAACAAGCCAATCCCTAAGAACCCCAACTCTCTATGTGACTAGATCCCCCTGGTGTGCAGTCTGGGACTGTGGTCATAGGCGCCAACTCTGTGGGTGCTCCTGGGCTGGAGCACCCACGGGGAAAAATGGGTGGGTGCTCTGCACCCACTGGCAGCTCCCCACCCCGCCGCCCCAGCTCACCTCTGCTCCGCCTCCGCCTCCTCCCCTGAGCATGCCCCGGCTCCACTTCTCCTCCCTCCCAGAGCTTCCCCCCACGAAACAGCTGATTCACGGTGGCAAGTGCTGGGAGGGAGGGGAGAAGAGGGGGAACGCGGCGCGCTCCGGGAAGAGGTGGGGCCGGGGCGGGGATTTGGAGAAGGGGTCCAATAGGGGCAGGGAGGGGCTGGAGTTGGGGCGGGGACTTTGGGGAAGGGGTTGGGATGGGGGTGGGGCAGGGCAGGAGGGGTGGGTCGGGTCCGGGGGTGAGCACCACCCGGCGCCTGGAAAAGTTGGCACCTATGACTGTGCTGCACCCTCTATGCACCCCGACTCTCTCCCACCCTTGCCCCTGCTTGCCCCCACCTTGCCCATGCTTGCTGGGAGCTGATCAAAAAAAGAAGCAACAAGCTACAAGAAGCAACAAGCTACAAGCCAAACAAGCAACAAGCTACAAGGCAAAATCTAGCCAACAAGCAACTCACAAGCCAATTAAGCCAAAAACAAGCCCAATTTCTGTGTTTTTTTCACGGGTTTGGCATGTCTGATTTTGACCCTAGTAGCCCTACATTAAAAAATCAACCCCTTATTCTATGGACAGAGGGGCGGGGTTGCAATGTGTGGGGATGTATGTGTGCTATAAAAGGGGGTTCCCAACGGATTTTGTAAAAAGGAATTGTGTTCCTTGTTTTTCAGACTTTCTTTATTAGGTTTCTTTAGTAAAAATAATTCCCTTTTGGAGAAGCACTTATTACTTATCAGTTATATCGATTTGAGGACACTTAACTTTGTTCTCAGAAGATGAAATTCACTGCTGTGCAGAAGGCCAGCACAAATGCCAATTCCTGACCTTGCTTCATTTTAAAAATAAGCATTTTAATGGTTGTAATTTAAAGAGACACGTCAACTTGAAATCTAGGCCATTTTAAGAAAGAATTAAAAGTAGTTTCAAGTACTGCAATTACCCCTCGCTCCCCCTACCAGTATTTGCATTATTACAATCAGTATTCCTTTTTTTGGACTTGTCTTCTCTGTTCCTATGGGAGATACTCACACAAACAACATAGGAATTTGTCTTTCTGCCTATGCACAAAACAAGCAAAATAGCCAGGGCTGGATTACCCAATAGGCAGACTAAGCACATGCTGAGGGCACCAGCAAAGCAGGGGGCACCAAAAAAAATGAGATTATTTTTTTGAAAAAATTTAATATTTGATATTTCAAAAAAAGCATTGAAGTAGTCATCATGGGAAAAATCAGAACTTTGTTAGACTTCCTTACACTCCACTCCACACTCCTCCCCTCCCCCCCGTTTTTCTGTTCTCTTTTTATTACTTGTCCCCACCTAAACCAGGAGGGTGTCCTGCTAATGTAGATTGAAATAACGCGAGGAAATCAGAGACTGTAACTGATCATCCTACTCCTGGTGGTAAAACAGACATTGTTCTAGAAGGTGTGGATGTGTCAGAGACTGAACCTGCTCATGCTGTAAATAATAGAAGAAAAGATCCTGGTATGTGGGTTGATTTCAGTACCGATGATGTAGCTTACTGGATAGATCGTGGACCAAATGACTGTCAACACCACACTGGGCCATTTGAGAAATCACGTCAGACTTTTACCAATGGCAAACAAACAAGATATTGTCCACAAAAAATATTTTTCGGCATGAAAGTGAATGGTGAGAAATACACTCGAGAATGGCTACTGTATTCACCATCAACAGGGTCTGTGTACTGTTTTGTTTGCAAACGTTTTGCATATAAACCTTCAACATCCCGGTTTGCTGCAGATGGATTTAGTGACTGGCGGAATACTGTTTTAATTGAACAACATGAAAATAGCACTACTCACAGAGATTCAATGTTGTCATATTTAAATCAAAGACAGGGCTTTGGATTGACACAAAAATTGGAAGAACAAATTAAAGGGGAGCGTGAATACTGGCAACATGTCTTGTAGCGTGTTATAGCTGTTATTCAAACATTAGCTGAACATGGTCTGCCTTTCCGGGGATCAAATGACACATTTGGATCATTGCAGAAAGGAAATTTCTTGGGATTGTTGGAGCTTGTGGCTCAGTTTGACCCATTTTTAGCAGGCCATATCTCAAAATATGGGAATGCTGGCAAAGGTAACCCATCATACTTATCCAAGACAATATGTGATGAACTCATTGGTCTAATGAGTGACAAAGTTCGTTCAGCTATTGTGGATGAAATAAGTACTGCTGGGTACTTTAGTTTATCTGTCGACTCTACACCTGATCTTTCACATATTGATCAATTGAGTATTGTACTATGATATGTGTCTCCCACAGATGGAAAACCAGTTGAACAATTTATAACATTCCTCAATTTGAAAAGCCACACTGGTGAAGAAATGGCAAATCAAGTACTGCATTATCTGTGCCAAGTTTGCAAAATAGATTTCTCAAAGTGCAGAGGTCAATCTTATGACAACGCTGCCAACATATCAGGGCGTTATCAAGAAATGCAGAAGAAGCTTTTAGAACAGAACAAATATGCCATATTCATACCATGTGCTGCACACTCTCTCAATCTTGTTGGCCGCAGTGCTGTTGATTGTTGTCCGGTGACATTAAGGTTTTTCTCAACAGTCCTGTTACTTTATACATTTTTCTCTGCCTCAACACACCAGTGGGCAGTTCTTAAAACATATTTGGGCATATGGATGCATTAGAAAGTATAGCTGAAGACCAATCACAAAAGGGAGAAACTATACGAGAGGCAGAAAACATTGCAAACAAGATGCAAAAACTAGAGTTTGTGTTCATGTTGACCATGTGGAATGAAATTTTACAACACTTTTACCACACAAGTCAAGCTCTCCAAGAAAAAGAATTGGATTTGAAAACATGTGCAGACCTCTGTCAATCATTAGCAGATCACTTACACACTTTGAGGAATGATTTTGAAAGATTTGAAGACATATCAAATATCTTGCCTGATACTAACTACAAAGAAGCCCAGCGCCGCAAACAAATCAGGAAAAAACAAGCAAATGATAGCAGTGCAACAGAAACAGCATTGAATCCTAGAGACAAATTTCGCGTATCTACTTACTACGCTATAATTGATACACTTGAAGCTCATATGAAGAGGAGAGGTGAAGTGTACAAAGAAGTATCAAGTAGATTTTCTTTTCTAGACGATATGGACTTATCTGACGAACAATATTCACAAGGTTCCCAAAAGCTAGTTGACTCATACCCAGTTGACTTGAACATGAATCTGTGGAGAAGTACGGCAGTTCCACTGTTATATGTGCGCAAAGTTTAATGAAACAGGAAAAATGAAATTCAGTCACACTGATCTTCATGACACAATATTGAAAGACGGAATACTATGTGTATTTCCAAATGTTGAAATCGCACTACGTATTTTTCTCACATTGATGATTACTAACTGCTCCGCAGAACGCTCTTTTTCTCAGCTGAAAAGAATAAAAAACCCTCAGAGAACAACAATGTGTCAGGACAGACTTGATTCACTTTCCCTATTGTGTATGGAAGCGGACATGCTTTGTCGAGTCAGCTTTGATGAACTTATCCAGAATTTTGCAATCAGAAAATCTAGAAAGAAGCTATTTTAATTTCAGCATACATGTAAGTTTTGTGTCATTTTGAAAAATAAAATTTTATTTTACGGTATAGTATTGTTTTTATTTTGAATTACATATGGGGGGGCACCATAATCTTTTCAGTGCTTAGGGCCTCTAAAGGTCTTAATCCGGTCCTGAAAATAGCTATTCACAAAGGGTAAAACCAACCCTTTTGGAGAGGGTTAGCACAGGAATTATGGTCTCACCTAAGACATACTTAATCCAAAGAGCTCTCAAAGGCACCAAGTAAAGAAGATACCAAATAATATTTTTCTCTTATTTCTTTAAATTTCTAGTGGCTCTTAGGTGCTACTGGTTGGTTTAAGATATTCAGACAGGCATGTGATATAGAAGCAGATGGTGTGGTATCCCTTTAAAGTATTGGAAGACATTTGCTTTGAAATAAGATCATGATGTAAAATACAGCAAAGAACGTCTAATAGAAACAGATAGAAACTATAAAGAGAGGAACTTAGAAATTGCCATATTGGATCAGACCTGCGGTCCTTCCAGTCCAATACAATGTCTCCAATAGCACTGGCCAGTACCACATACTTCAGAGGAAGGTACGAGACACCTTACAGTAGTCGGTTACGGTATAACTAGCCCCCAGACTGACAGCATTCTAAAGCTAGGACCAAATTGTGGAACTAACATGATTCTTGACACGATCACATTGTTCACTCTGCTTGTGTGTTATATCCCTTTCCCCCACCCTGGGGCTGTCTTTCTATTTAAATTCTAAGCTCTTCAGAACAAGGACCATTTGCTACTCTATCTGTGTACAGTGTCTAACACCATGGGGCCCTATTCTTGGTTGGTTCTTAGATGCTACCGTAATCAACTTGATTAACAAATAATAATAAATAAAATATTATTTCAGCAACAGTTTTAGGAAGACTGATTCAAAAAAATGAAGAAGAAAATGGGTTTTCTTTTCTCCATCCTGTTACCACTCTATTTCTTTTTTAGAGTTACTGACAGCAGACATTACAGCGAGTGTAAATTGTGCAAAGAGAACTGTTCGTGATCCCAATGGCATTGGGTGCATGGTACATTTAAAACTCTTACAAGAACTAATAACAGTGACATCCTTGCATGTATAGTTATATGGGAGGCAAGTTAAAAGAGAGAGAGACTACCATCTTCTTTTGGATAAAGAAGCTTAAAAGGTTGATAATATATTCATGCTTATTTATTAACATATTTGAACTCAGAACTTATAAATGTATGGACATTGAGGATTCTCAGTTGCAGCTCTGATATACATCAAGGCCACTTTGGTGAGCATCTGAGGTTCCCAGGAGTTCAAACAACAATGTAACAAATCCAGAACCACCAAGGACATCAAGATTATGTCCATGCTACACACCAGGATCACTTGACCCTTCATGTGGTGGTGGGGATAGAACTTAAATCATCTTTCTCCACAAGCCTAGCCCCCTTCAGCTGGAGCTAAAAGGGAATGAGCAGTAGTTCTGCTTAGCCGGACAGTAGCTTATAGCACAAAATGGAGCAAATTTGATTCCATCCAGTAGAGAGCAGTTGTGCAAACACAACAATCTTCTGTGGCAGTAATAGAAGCTGGTAAATGGGCCTTTAGACAGTCATTATGGCAATAATTTAGGAAGTGTTGGTAGACTCAATATTTATTCAGGCATCATCCAGGATGCAGGATCCAGGATGCAGGATCCAGCTGGCCCATGCAGAGTAGGCAGGCACTGTGCCAGAATTGGGCCAGTGGCAAATTACTTGTTATATTAATTTTGCTCGCTGCAGAAATATTAACCATGTACATACATTTAAAATGGTGGTTTTTTCCCTTAGGAGCCTTTGAACTAATTGATGAGCTTGCCATAATCAATAAATATGATTTTTAACTCACACAGGGTACCATGTAAATAGTATTGCAGAGGACAAGATGTCTCCCAGTGGATCCGGGGCTGCAAGCTGTAAAGTGTTGGGATTTATCCCAGCTTGGTTCCCTTGCAAATTAGCAGGGATTCGCATAGCGCAAAATGTTTCTTCCACTTGCTTCCCTTTTACAATTAATCATGTTCAAAATAAAACAAACTCAAGAGAAAGGTTAGGTCAACTGACTGGTGAAATGCAAATATTTTACTCCTTGCTGGTAAGACTGTGGATATTTCCTTGTGACCAGCTGCAGTAACTTATTTTGTGTTCTACACGGTGTAAAGGATCTCTTATTACCTCTATATTATATATACAATTCGGGATAAGTCAATTTTTTTTCCTGTGAGATCCTGCTACTATTTTGTTCTGCTAATTATTGTAATATGTCATCTTGCTTGCGAGCTCACATTCATTACAATCAATAAAATGACTTACTTTGTGATTATTGGTTAGTATACAAGAGAAAGTGAATATGAGATTATGAACTTGGATCCAGTTCCTCAAAGGCATTTAGGCTCCTGCCTTCCACTGAAATCAGTGAAGTTAGGAGCCTCAATACCTTTTGAAGAACTGGGCTGTGCACTATGAGATAAAGCGTATGAGAGAAGTGCATCATTAGGGAGACTTAAATATTTTATCTCAACTATCAGTTTGTAAAAACATGGTGCGGAATTGTCATCTGTTATATATAATTATGTTCCAAACCCACAAAATTTGGGTTTAAAAAATCTGTTAAGGCTCTTAAAGAAATACTCACTCATCACATTATTTACACTACCCAAGCACTTAAAAGCAAAGAAATGAATAGTTAAGAACACTGGACCTCTTAGGATACGTCTATACTTACCTCCGGGTTCGGCGGTAAGCAATCGATCTTCTGGGATCGATTTATCGCGTCTTGTCTAGACGCGATAAATCGATCCCGGAAGTGCTCGCCGTCGACACCGGTACTCCTGCTCCGCGAGAGGAGTACGCGGAGTCGACAGGGGAGCCTGCCTGCCACGTGTGGACCCGCGGTAAGTACCTTGTAGTTCGAACTAAGACACTTCGACTTCAGCTACGTTATTCACGTAGCTGAAGTTGCGTATCTTAGTTCGAACTGGGGGGTTAGTGTGGACCAGCCCTTACACTGGCCACATGGCAAACACACACGCTGGTCCCAGTTTAACCAGGTATTGAAGCACAAGTCATCCACGAGGTCAGGGGGAGAGGAGAGGGACTCCCAGCACTCCTGCAAACCCCAGCTAGTAGATGCTCCTTTGGAGACTGTTACCAGCTGGCAGTTAGCTCTCCACTGTGTTGCCAGAATTCTGGTCAGCATGTTGGTGTGTTGGGATCCCCAGTGACCACGTGGCGGAACCCTCTGCCACTGTTAGGGCCCTGGCTAGGACCTGGTGGAGTAGGGTGACTCAGGTCCCCGTACCCCCTGCTGACAACCCCCGCCCCTGCAGTGGCAGCCTCCCTACCTTAGGCCAAGAGGCCTGCATTTGGCTGCTGTCTCCTTGAGACAGGATGTCAGGCACTAGACTGCTTCCTGCTCCGCCCTGCCCAGAGGACCAGAGCCCTTAGACTGCTTCCTGCTCCACCCTGGCCAGATCCCCTAGATAGGAGCGAGGGGGCCTGGCCTCCCTCCGAGCCTGATGGGGAGGGACGGCCGCAACCTCCTGCACCTCTGGCGAGAGCCACCTCCAGCCCCATAGATTTAAATGGGAGTTAGGTGCCTAAATATCTTACAGCATCCGGGCCTAGGATTTCCAAATCTTTAGAATAGTAGGTAGAGAAAAAAATGGGAAAGTAGGAAAGATCTTGTGGCTCCAAAATGGCTTGAAGGATTCCCTTCCCTCCCCTTCCCATCAAGGAAAAAACCTGTGCTTTATAATGGAGACAGTGTTGGACCTGGTATTACACTGGCACAAATGGCACTAGTCACATACATTAATACACACAAGCTTGGCAAACTTCTGCAGTGCTCTGGTAAAATCAAACTGTTGACAGATGAATGAGGAAATGAAACAATGTGTGTTTTTCTTTCTTTCTTTACAAGGAGTTAGAAATACTAATTTTGGATTTCCCAACAGGGCTTTCTTCATAGTGCTGTTCTCTTCCCTGCCTGTATTTGCACAATTCTCCTGATTAAGATGAAAATCAATACAGTACTGTTCTGGGGTGGGGTTTGTTTTTAACATCTACAACTTGCATCTGTAGTAAGGTACAAATCTAGCCCTGGAGGCCAAGAATGGATCATTTTAGCTGTGTTTGTTATGGTGAAACAAGCCCACACCACATACAATCCATCTATGTCATTTATATAGCTCCTACCATCAAAGTGTGTGAGCACTGCATGCCACCCCCATGAGGTAGGGAACGAAGGCACACAGAGACCAAACGACAGAGGAAATCTGTGGCAGAAGGGGGTATTGTGTCCCCAAGACAATGCCCTAGCCACTGGTCCAGCCTTACTTTCATAATAATAAAGAACAAACCCTAAATGAAAGAGTCTCTAGTCCACTTGAATATAGTTTTAGCTTTAGGTGTTGGGATGTTACAACATCTGATCAGAGTCCACAATTCCCTCCTTCGAAAGGATTATTCCAGGGAAAAAAGTTGTTCTAAAAAGTTAATGATGACTGTACATATCAGCAACTCCAGTGCAATAAATCCATACAAGCACCTTTTCACTAGCCAAAAGAAATAGATAAACTCGGGAAATTCAGGGAAACTCGCACACTGGAAAGTTTGGAAAGTCATCATTAAGGAGCACAAACTATATTCAACTCTGGGCTGTAGGCTAGCACACAGATGTACTCGGTAACCTAAATGTGATCTCTTGTCACGTTATTTTACTACAGAGGGACAAATATATATTCACCTTCCCTCCTCCCCCACCTCCAAGAAGAATGTTTGTTTCTGAACTTCTGTGCTTTTGGTGTCCAATTCATTTCAGGTTTTTTAGTAAAGATTTCCCTCTCCCTCAGGCCTCTCCTACCAGTTTTGAAGCTGACATTCCTGTGATTGGGCATTTTAGCTGGAGTGGCCCAAATCAGGCTTGTAATGGAAACTCAGTCACAACATTAACTGCAGAGTGGGTATTGTCATTCTACAATGTTACAGGAACAGAAATCTCAGGGTCTGAGCTTGTTGTTTTTACAAAGACAAAATTCACATTCACACTGATTTTTTTAAATTTACAGATCAAAGGGGAAGTAACATGTCAGGGTCTGCAAAGTGCTATTGCGATTTTAGGTCTGCTGAGCAGGCCCTGTTGGTAGATAGCGCCAGGGCCCTAATTTAGCACACATTCCTGTAATAAGGGTGTTCTCCCACCACTGGAGAAAAAGATATAGTATAAACTGTTCCCTTAGCCAGTCACGATTGAGACTTATTAGTGTAAGTTACAAAATAGCACTTGATCAGAATAATAATACCTAGCAGTTATACAGAGCATATAGGTCACAAGAGAGATATCATTATCCCCTTTCTGCATATGGGGAAACTGAAGCGGAGTGACAAAGTGTGGAGTAGAATGTGGGTCTGTTGGATCCCAGTCCAATGCTCTGTCCACTAGGGCACACTGCATCCCCAAAGACAGCAGAACGTACAGATGCCACAGTGAACTGGACAACCTTTTAACTCACCTACCAAAGTATTTGCTGTTTATCAAAGCTGGGAGCTGCAGAGTGGGGCTGCTGCTTTCCGGGAAGGGTGGGATTCCAGCTGTTCCAGGTTCTGCCTCTCCACTATGAGAAGGCACACTTTGTCTCTGGTCTCAGTGGCAATACCCTCCCAGGACATATTGTTCCAGGACCCTGAAGGCAGAGAAGGCTCGTCTGGTGAGTGCACATTTGTAACGACACTACAGGGGTTAAAAGCAATTGTGTTTAATGTTTGATTTGCCCTGAACAACTGGGATGCATTCGCGGCCAGTACAGCTACTGGAAAAGTCTGTTAGCGTGTCTGGGGATGGAGCGGGAATCCTCCAGGAAGCTCTCCTGGACTTACTCTGAAAGCCTTTGCAGAAGGTATCTGGAGAGGGCTGCCTTATTTCGTCCTCCACGGTAGGACACTTTACCACGCCAAGCCAGTAGCAAGTGGTCTGTAATCATTGCAGCAGAAAGCATGGCAGTGAATGGTCCTGGGTTTTGGTCGCATTCATGCAACATTCAGTCTTTATCTTTCTGAGTCAGCATCAGGAGGGTGATATCATTTATGGTCACGGGGTTGAAATAGGGGAATTTTTGTAAGGGAACAGTAATCCCCTCTGTTTGGTGATCCCCGACACATTAGACCCTGGTCATGCTGGGCTGTTTGCGCTTGGCTAAAGAGATCATCCCAGAGAACAGCCACGCAGGGGTGGAGGAGTGTGCTGCACATTCACCCCAAAACTGCAGCCCCTCCATTTAAATGGCAAACCCAACCAGCATTGGTGGCTATGGGAAAGGAGGGCGCTGCAGTTTGAAACCATTCCCACATGTTATGACCATGGAAGAAGCCAACCCCATGTACCTTTGGTTTACCATGGCTGCCTGAAAACCGAATTCTGTTGCCCAGCCGTGTGTGATGTGTCACCATACCAGCAGGTGCTCAATATAAAAGGCAAAATGCGACCTTGTACCTAAAACACATGTGCTGTCTGCTGTGAATTGATTGATTCACTGTGAAAGAGTCTCGCTTTTGTTCTCAGAAATGTATCTTCTTAAAATCTACTCTCTCTTTTTTCCCCCCTGCAGCTGCAAATGTTTCTATGCTCCCCGCATCAACTCCATCCCTGAGGTTATCGCAGATTAGAAGGTGAAAAAAACACACTTGGGATTACATGTTTTCAGAGCTCATGCAGTCCTCCCGCACTGATAGGGCACAGCTGAATGCATGGAGGCATTCAGTGACAGAGACCAGGAAAGTATACAGTGAGCGTGATCGGAACACGCAGGAGGAGATGCTGAGGCTAATGGGGGAGCAAACGGACATGATGAGGCGTCTGGTGGAGTTGCAGAAAAGGCAACTAGAGTACAGACCCCCGCTGCATCCATTGTGTAACTGCCTGCCCTCTTCGCCAAGTTCCATATCCTCCTCACCCAGATGCCCAAGAATGCGGGGAGGGGAAGGATCCAGGCACCCTGCCACTCAACTCCAGGGGATGGCCCAAGCAACAGAAGGCTGTCATTCAAACAGGTTTGATTTGTAGTGTGGCTACAATAAGCAATGTGGCCTTGTCATTTCCTCCTCCCCCACCCTGTTATAAAACCCCTTGTACACCCGGGCTACCTTTTACGAGTCAGCGTTATCAGTGATCTCAAGGTTTTTTTAATAAATAAAGAATGAATGGATTCAGAACAATAGGGACTTTATTTCCTGTGCCAGCTGTGGTCGAAGGGGGGGAGGAGGATTGGCTTACAGGGAAGTACATTCACAAAAGGGGGCGGCTTTGCATCAAGGAAAAACACACACAACTGTCACACCATAGCCTGGTCAGTCATGAAACTGTTTTTCAAAGCCTCTCTGATGCGCAGCACACCTCGGTGTGCTCTTCTAATTACCCTGGTGTTTTTTAAGCATTTTTTTTTTTAAACAGAGGCTTAATTATTCGGTTGGTTTGTCTGTCCGTCCGTCTGTCCAACCAATGTTTCTGAGATCAGATAAAATAGAGACACGAAATTTTCAGAATAGATTTGTACACGACAGCTAGATGATATTTTAGTCCGATTTCAAATACAAAGGCATTAAAAATGTTAATTATAATTTTTATTATTACAAATCCAAAATCATCCATTACGCTATCCTGCTTTAACTGCCATTACCACCACCTCCAATATAGAAAGAAATAAGAAAACTCTTCAATGAACTTTAACCTGTATTTACAAAACACTCCAAATAAAAAACACTCTGTGCTCTTAAAACATGACTTTTCTTGCTTTAAGTTTTGAAAATTCAGTCACTAGTTCTTTTAGATCCAGTTTTCCAGCTATTTCATACTCTATTGTAGGGGTCGGCAACCTGCGGCACGCATGCCAAAGGCGGCACGCGAGCTGATTTTTACTGGCACGCTGGCCGGGGTCCCGGCCGCCACCCCCGCTCAGCCCGCTGCCGGCCTGGGTGAACAGAACCCCAGGCCAGCAGCGGGCTGAGCAGGAGCCTGCCGCCGGTCTGGGGTTCTGTCCACAGGTGTAGTGTATTAAATTTCTCCCCGTAGGAATGTGCTACTCGTGGAGCACCAGAACTGGCAGCTGCAAGTAGTACACCGTAAGGAGCATATTCCTACGGGGAGAAATTTAATACACTACACCCGGGTAGGGAAGGCTGTGCCTCCCCAAATAGCCCGCCCCCTATCCGCCCCCTCCCACTTCCTGCCCCCTGACTGCCCCCCTCAGAACCCCTCACCCATCCAAGCCCCCCTGCTCCTTGTCCTCTGACCACCCCCTCCCGGGACCCCCTGCCCCCTGACTGCCCCTTCAAAACCCCCCACCCATCCAACCCCCCTGCTCCTTGTCCCCTAACCACCCCCTCCCGGGACCCCCCTCCCCCTGACTGCCCTCCTCAGAACCCGCCCCCATCCAACCCCCCCCCCACTCCTTGTCCCCTGACCACCCCCTTCTGGAACCTCCCACCCCCTGACTGACCCCCTCAGAACCCTCCACCCATCCACCCCCCCCCGCTCCTTGTCTCCTGACCACCCCCTCCCGGGACCCCCCACCCCATCCGCCCCCCCGGAACCCCACCCCCCGATCCAAGCCCCCCTGCTCCCTGTTCCCTGACTGCCCTGACCCCTATCCACACCCCTGACCCCTGACAGGCCCCCCGGGACTCCCATGCCTATCCAACCACCCCTGTTCCCTGTCCCCTTACCATGCTGCTCAGAGCATCAGGACTGGCAGCCCTAAGTAGTACACGGTAAGTAGCATATTCCTATGGGGAGCAATTTAATACACTACACTCAGCCCCGCTCAGCCCGCTGATGGTCTGGAGTTCTCAAAATATGTTCTCGCACCCCTTATCAAAAATTACACTACAATTAGCTTAAAAACTTGAAAATTTAAAAACTTTGTTTGTATATTACAGTAATAGTTAAAAAAATGTATAATGTTAATAAATACATAGGTTTGATGAAACAAAGTAGTTGTACATATGTGCCTGTGCTTAATTTGTGTTTTCAATGATTTACCTTCTAAAAAAATCTTGCATGTCTCGCACCCCCAGAAAGGGCATCTTGCAACCCCAGGGGGTGCGTGCACCCCAGGGTAAGAACCACTGCACTAAACTGATAAGATCTGCATTTTAATTTAATTTTAAATGAAGCTTCTTAAACATTTTAAAAACCTTGTTTACTTTACATACAATAGTTTAGTTATATAATATAGACTTCTAGAGAGAGACCTTCTAAAAACATTAAAATGTATTACTGGCACGCGAAACCTTAAATTAGAGTGAATAAATGAAGACTCGGCACACCACTTCTGAAAGGTTGCCGACCCCTGCTCTATTGACGTTGTGGCAAGCCCAACAAGTCTCTCTTGCACCATTGTTGAACACAGATATGTTTTTATCAATCTTAACTTTGAGAAGCTATGTTCCCCACTAGCTACGGAAACTGGCAAAGTTAAAAGAATGCGTAGAGCTATAAAAATGTTTGGAAAACTGTCTGTGAGTTTATTTTCACAAACAAACTTCAGTACTTCTTCAGGAGTGGAATGTTTCTTAAGTCATCTTGAAAAAGCCTGAAGTTCACTACACAAATCTGTAGCATCAATGCCTTTTGAATTTTCATGAGTCAATGCCGACTCCAGTTTTATACAAAATTCTCTTATCTGTTTTGCTGTTTTCTTTTGCAAGCTGTGGATATCATACAGAAAGCCAAATACTGACTCTAGCTGCTGTTGAAATCTTTTGTCAACCAAGTGAACAGCAGTATCAAGGACTGCAAAGTAGAAATTTACTTTGAACCTTTGTTTTCGGTTCTGAATGGGTGTGTCTCGTCCTTCAACGAAAACTGCTGTTTCTTTTGCCGAATGCAAACTGGCTGTGGTTCAAATTCTGTCAGAAAATCTATTTTTTCAGCAAGCTCGAGAGAATCTAACAGAGTTCTTTCGAACTCTTCATCACTTCTGAATTCCTCAAGAATATTTTTAGTTTGCTGCAGTTTTTGAATAGCAGAATGTATGTTCAAGTTCTTTTCCTGAAGCTGCTACTAATTAGGCTAATCTCGAAAAGGATATTATACCACAAAATGAGTGAAGTCACAAATTTGAACTTGGAAAGGTCATTTGCAAGAGCTTCTGCATCTGAACGTGCCGTATTGCCAGATGATCCAGTAAAGGTAGTATCATCAGAAATTTCAATTAGGACATCATAAATGTTTCCAAGTTCATAGCGAAGAGGCTTCAAAGCATCAATGCAACTCTCCCATCTTGTCTGACTAAGTGGTTTCACAGTTGGGGAATTCACATGGCAAGTCAGAATCTCCCAACGGTGTGTTGAGCCTGAGAAAAACACATAAACACATTGCACCAGGTCAAAGAAACTACTTGCCTCCAAACAGCATCTAGCAGCATCATTGACAACCAAATTCAGAGAATGTGCACTGCAAGGAACGAAAAAGGCCCTAGGATTGATTTCCATCATTCTCCTTTGCACACCATTGTCTTTACCCTTCATATTATTCCCATTATCATAGCCTTGGCCACGTAAGTTTTCAACAGATAATGACATTGTTTCAAGCTCTTGTAGAATAGTTTCAGTCATAAATGCTCCAGTCATCTCCTTCAGTGGTACGAAACCCAAAACGTGTTCCTTTATGAGCACTTCAACATTATCTTCATATGCAGACTTTTCCATATCTACAAAACGAATGAACATCGTCATTTGTTCAACATGACTCACATCTGGTGTACAGTCCAGTATTATTGAAAAGTATTTTGCAGAATGGGCAGCTTCTACAATTTTCTTTTTAATGGCATTTTCTAGGATTTGAATCAGTTCATTTTGCATATTTTTTCCTAAGTAATGAACCTGTCTTTCATGATCAGTTATTTTACGTAGATGCTCCTTCATGACTGGATCAAACAAAGCTAGGTATTCAACAAATTTTAAAAAGTTTCCATTTCCTGGAAATTTTTCATTTCTACCATGGCTATGGAATGCTAAATTATGCCCACTGAGAACTCTCACTAAAGCAATCAGATGCTCTAATATTTGTTGCCAATATTCTTCTTTTTACTTGATCACACATACATTTTCTTCATCGATAGTTTTTCCTTTTTTCAATCGTAATTCAAGTTCTTTCCAATTTTGAAAACATTCCAAATGTTCTGTACTTCTTTCATGTGAAGAGAGAATTGAAGATATGTTTTTCCAGTCCTTTGAACCATTTTCAGTAAGTGATATACCAATTGCTTGATTTCTAAACAACTTGCAGCAAAAGCAAAACACAGAGTCCTTCGACACTGAATACTGTAACCAGTTTCGATGAATTTCTTCCCCATTAATGAGTTTCCTCTTGTAATGCTGAGCAGAGAATTTTCTTTTATTTCCATCCTTAGGGAAGGGAAATTCATGAACTTGTTTGGGTCCATGTTCCACAAGAATTGCAACACACTGTCATCACATCTGTGCAATGAAGCTGGGTCCCCATACTGTAACTTGTTTGTAACTTCCACATCCTTT
This sequence comes from Emys orbicularis, assembly GCF_028017835.1. Lineage (NCBI taxonomy): Eukaryota > Metazoa > Chordata > Testudines > Emydidae > Emys > Emys orbicularis. Next base: position 69,112,631 of record NC_088683.1, on the reverse strand, counting down.
TTTCTTTCTACTTCATTTACTTCAATTTCATGTGTTTCTGAAGGTGAATAAATTTTCTCCACTTCCATATCAGTCTGATGCTGTGAGCTGCCTTCATCTAGAAGTAAGTTTCCATTATCTTTTGAGTTTCCAAACTGCTTTTTTGTGGATGTGAGCTACCCTCATCTCGAAGTAATATACCTTCATCTTGATGTTACAAACTGCTTCCATGCAGATGTGAGCTAACCTCCCCTCCAAGTAAAATTCCTTCATCTGGATGCTGTGAACTGCTTCCATCTTTATTTGGATTAAAGAGAAGATATTTCAGGAAGGATCCCTGCTGTTTTGCTTGGTCCTTTTCCTTCTCAGCCTTTCGTTTACGATACTCACCTCCTGAGGGTTTTCTTTTTCCTCTTTCTGCCATGGGGCATTTGAATATTGTTATGTACTATGCTCCCGACTGCAAGCATTATAGTGTTAAGGATGGCTGACACACCACATCGTTGGTGATTTAAACCACATTGCAGCTATCCCAACACATCTTTTCACTGCTTAAAAGTTCAATGATTAGTAACATACAATCACTTACCTATTAAAACTGTTAGTTACAGCGTTTACATGGAAACAAAATGACCTTTTTCAACGTTATAACCCGACACCGGTTGTTTAGAAAGTAATCCCCTTCCTCACGGTTACCCGCTTGGAGTGTGACGTCATCACTTTTGTAGTCTATTAAGCGTTAACGCTGTTACTTTTCTTTTATGGACCTTATTTATTACATGTGAACCAGTTATAACAAAGAAAAGTTCATAATTATACAGTCCGATAATAACGCTAAGGTTTAATAACGCTTAAAGATACTCATATTTTGGATTTATAATGCTGAAAGACGTTATTCTTTATTCTTTGGCACCAAGAAACACAATTTTCCAAAGTATTCGCTTGATTCTTAACCATCTACCTGCGACGTGTGTTAAAATGACCGTTTGACATGTATCAACTCACGATATCGCCGCTCTACATGAATTTCCGGCTATGCGACTGTGATCTTGCACTCTATATGATTTTATGAAAATATGCTAATGTAACTGGAATATGCTTCATGCAAAAGGTCTCTTGTAAGGTATCATTACAAAGCTTATAATCTACTGAGTGTGATCATCCTATTTGTATAAGTGTACCACTCTTGTATCTGAAACTAGAAATATGAAATATAACTCTGAGGGCCTATTGTAATTATGCAAAGTGTGGGCCATTAATGGTGGTTTGGAATCTTGATGACTCCCATTAACCAGGACAATTGATTGCAGATGGCTCTGTTTTACCTGTATACGTGTGTGCTGGCAAGTGGGTAATGAAGTCTTACAGTGACATGTGATCATGTCACCTAAACTGGAATCCATCTTTAACCTGGTGCTTTTCCATTGAGAAGGAGTGGGGGTGGGAACCCAGAGGGACAAAGGATTCCCACCTTATGCAAAAGATATATAAGTGGGTGGAACAGAGAAAAGGGAGAGCCATCATGAGGAATCCCCTAGCTACCACCTGAACTGGAATAAGGGCTGTACCAGGGGAAAGGATTGTGCCCAGACTAGGAAGGCATCCAGTCTATGAAAGAGACTTATTGAAACATCTTTCAGGGTGAGATTTTATCTGTACTCAGTTGTATTACTGTATTAGGCTTAGATTTGTGTGTTTTATTTTATTTTGCTTGGTAATTCACTTTGTTCTGTTACTACTTGGAACCCAAACTCATCCCCAGCCCTGCCCCACCCCAGAGCCCACACCCCCAGTCACAGCTTTCACCCCCGCACCACACCCTCAACCCTCTGCCCGAGCCCTGAGCCCCTCCAGCACCCCAAACACCTTATCCCCAGTCCCAGCCAGAGCCCTCACCCCCCACACCCCAACTCTCTGCCCGAGCCCCTCCAGCACCCCAAACACCTTATCTCCAGTCCCAGCCAGAGCCCTCACCCCCCACACCCCAACTCTCTGCCCGAGCCCCTCCAGCACCGCAAACACCTTATCTCCAGTCCCAGCCAGAGCCCTCATCTCCCACACCCTAACCCTCTGCCTGCGCCCTGAGCCCCTCCCACACACCAAACACCTTATCCCCAGTCCCAGCTAGAGCCCTCATCCCCCTGCACCCCAACCCTCTGCCCGAGCCCTGAGCCCCTCCCACACCCCAAACCCCTCATCTGCAGCCACACCCCTCACCCCACACACCTCACCCCTGCACCCCCTCCCTCTGCACCCCTCCCATCCCCAAACTCCCTCCCAGAGCCTGCACCCTGCACCCCAATCCCCTGCCCCAGCCTAGGGCCTGCACCCCAGACCTCCTCCCCCACCCAAACTCCCTCCCAGAGCCTTGGGCAGGTGGGGGGCGGAGTTTGGGGGGGCGGAGTTTGGGCGGGGGCGGGTTCTGGGCACCACCAAAATGTCTACAAACCTGCCACCCCTGACCCTGGGTCTGGGTTTGCAGCAGGCTAGCGGGTCTGGCTCAAACCAGGCAGGGCACTGAAGTTCTAAGCTGCCAGGGCAGGAAAGCAGGGGCGGAAGTAGTCTTGGCACATCAGGTGGCAGCTCCCAGGGGGGTTTTGTGATCCAACCTGTCACAGCGACCTTGATGTATATTTGAGTTAGGTGTCACTAGCATTGCAGCTCTTGCCGCTGGCGGATGTGTTTCATTGTGGCTATTATAAGTTATTGCTTATCAAAATTGTGGAATGGGTCATCTTGACCCTACGTCACAAATTGAAAAAAAAATTGCTAAAATATTATTTATTTTTGCAGTAAATAAAACATTTTACATATGAATAAATTATCAGAAATGTAGAGAATTGAATTATCATTCATATTCCCTCCCGTACACACACAGGAATTGAAATAATGACATATTCATTATTTTATTTGTATTCTTTCCCTTTTTTTCATTTTTTTTATTAGATTTTTTTCCCTCGAATTTGGTGCCCCATTTAACTTGGCACCCTAGGCAACCACCTAATTCGCCTATATGGACGGGCCGCCCCTGTGCGTAGGGGCAGCCAGAGGGCTCCACACGCTGCCCCCGCCTCAAGCGCTGCCCCCGCAGCTCCCATTGGCCAGGAACCACAGCCAATGGGAACGGCAGGGGTGGCACCTCTGGACAAGGCGGCACCTGCGGACAGGGCAGCGTGCAGAGCCGCTTGGCCACACCTCCGCATAGGAGCCGGAGGGAGGACATGCCGCTGTTTCTGGGAACTACTTGAGGTAAGCGCCGCCTGAAGCCCGCCTCCCTGAACCCCTCCCGTGCTCCAACCCCATGCCCCAGCCCTGATCCCCCTGCCCCCCTCCGAACCCCTTGGTCCAAGCCCAGAGTCCCCTCCTGCCCCTCCAACCCCTCATCCCCAGCCCCATCCCAGAGCCTGCACCCCCAGTCAGAGCCCTGTGAGTATTCATGGCCCACCATAGTGTCAAGTATCAGGGGGTAGTCGTGTTAGTCTGAATCCACAAAAACAACAAGGAGTCCTGTGCATTTGAATAAGCATCTGAAGAAGTGAGGTTTTTTACACACAAAAGCTTATGCCCAAATAAATCTGTTAGTCTTTAAGGTGCCACCAGACTCCTTGTTGTTTTTATGGCCCACCATACAATTTCCATACCCAGATGTGGCCCTCGGGCCAAAAAGTTTGCCCACCCATGCCCTAAGTGCAGGAGTTCAGAAACAAACCTTCTTGGGGTGTATATTTATATTTGTCACTCTAGTCAGGGCCGGCTCTAGGCACCAGCAAAGCAAGCAGTTGCTTGGGGCGGCAGATTTGCAAAGGGCGCAAGAATCCAGCATGGGAGCTGAGAACCAACAGGGGGCCCTGGGAGCTGTAGTTCCTTGGTTAGCTCCCTGCCTATAGAGCCAGCCCTGGAGCAGGGAAAGAACTACATTTCCCAGCATTCCCTTGGCCACTAGCAACAGGAAAGGGTGGGGGAAGGAATATGGTACTGAAATCTGCAGCTTGCTGTGAATGGTAGGAACAGAGCCAGCTCTAGGTTTTTTGCCGCTCCCCCCCCTGCACCCCTGTATTGGCCCAGCCCTGGACTCTCCCCCGCCCACACCCCCTGCTGCCCCAGCTCTGGCCCCCACCTGCACTCCCCTGCTGCCCCAGCCCTGGGCTCTTCCCCCGCCCCGCATCCCCTGCTGCCCCAGCTCTAGCCCCCACCTGCACCCTCCTGCTGCCCCAGCCCTGGGCTCTCCCCCGCCCACACTCCCTGCTACCTCAGCTCTGGCCCCCACCTGCACTCCCCTGCTGCCCCAGTCCTGGGCTTTCTCCCCCCCCCCCCCCCCCGCACCCCCTGCCTCCCCAGCCCTGGGCTCTCCCCCACCACCCGCACCCCCCTGCTGCCCCAGCCCTGGGTTCTCACCCGACCCGCACCTCCTGCCGCCCCAGCTCTGGCCCCCATCCGCACCTCCTGCCACCCCAGCTCTGGGCTGTCCTCCATCCACACCCCCTGCAGCCCCAGCTCTGGGCCCCACCTGCACTCCCCCTGCTCCCCCAGCCCTGGGCTCTTCTCCCCTCCCCCCCCCCCCCGCACCTCCTGCTGCCCCAGTCTTGGGCTCTCCCCCAAAGAAGGAATTGGGGGGACTAAATGGACGGTGCACCTCTCTATCTGAAGCCTAGTAAGGGAGGTATGTGGATCCCACTAGAATTTAAAATGAAAAGTAAGGGAGGGGAGGCTCTGGACCTGGGCAGCTTTAGATACAGTACCAGGCACTTAGGAGGATTTCCACTTCTGAGCCATGGAAGCAGAAATTGACTTTTCCTTTCCAGATATAGCTAATATTCAGAAAGGGAATCTAGCACCTGCCTTCCAGATTTGAACACCCTCAAAATTCAGGAGTGCTCAAGCTCAATTTGGGCAGCTGTTACTTCATTTCCCCGAAATCAAATATACTGATCCACTGTAACTTGCTGTAGAAAAAGTAGAATAAATTGAGCAAGAAATGCATCCCAGTGGTTATTAGGACTGGAATTGCTATTTTCAACAGCCATTGCTTGCTTTTTTTTTTTTTTAAGTTTTAGTTTTATTTGTTTAAAAGGAAGACCGTGATAGTGCGTTCCCCATAGAAACAAAGAATGGAACAAAAGAATAATAAAGGCACCTCAACTTTTCCTCATTTATATAGGACAGTCTTATAATATGCATCCAGATATCCTCCAGTCACACAAGCTGAAAATTGTTCCACTTTACTGCAGTTCTGTAACCATATGGGAACCAATCCTGTCTGTGTTCTGTGCACATCCAAAATTCCTGCTGAATGACCCGCCCTGGGAGCGAGTTACCAGTGACCCAGGGCTGGGGCGGCAGGAGGGTGCAGTTGGGGGGGGGGAGGGGGAGAGCCCAGGGCTGGGGTGGGGGGCAGCCAAAAATTTTTTTGCTTGGGGCAGCAAAAAACTTAGAGCCGGCCCTGACTCTAGTAAAATAATGTGAAAAGAGATCACATTGAGGTTACTGAGTACATCTGTGTGCTAGCCTGTAGGCCCAGAGTTGAATCTACTTTGCACACCTTAATGTTTGTTCTTTATTATTATGAAAGTAAGGCTGGCCCAGTGGTTAGGGCATTGACTTGGGAAGACTGGTTTCAATTCCCCATTCTGCCACAGATTTCCTGTGTCATTTGGTATCTGTGTGCTTTTGGTATCTTTTGTTCCCTACCTCGTGAAGGTGGTATGCAGTGTTCATACACTTTGTGTAGGGAGCCATTTAAATACCATAGATGGATTGTTATGTGATATGGGATTCAGTTTCTCCATAACAAACACAGCTAAAATGCTTCATTCTTAGCCTTCAGGCTAGATGTGTACCTTACTACACATACAATTGATAGATATTAAAAACAAAACCCATCCCAGAACAGTACTGTATTGATTTTCATCTTAATCAGGACAATTGTGCAAATACAAGCAGGGAAGCTAACAGCACCATGAAGAAAGCCATGTTGGGAAAAAGAAAACATACATTGTTAATTTCCTCATTCATCTGTCAATGGTTTGATTTTACCAGAGCACTGCAGAAGTTTGCCAAGCTTGTGTGTATTAATATATGTGACTAATGCCATTATAACTCACAGGTTTTTCCTTGATGGTTCGGGGGGAGGGAATCCTTCAAGCCATTTTTGGAGCCACAAGAACTTCCCTATTTTCACATTTTTTTCTCTACCTACCATCCTAAAGACTTTGGAGTCCTAGGGCCAGATCCTGTAAGGTATTTAGGCGCCTAACTCCCATTTAAATCTATGGGAGCTGGCGGTTGCTCTCACCAGAGATGTAGGAGGTCGCGGCTGTCCCTCCCTGTTAGGCTCGGAGGGAGGGCAGGCCCCCTTGCTCCTGCGTTTCTGGAAAGACTGATTCAAAGGGGGATTAGCAGTCTCCATTGTCCTGGTCACCTAGGCAGGGGCCAGGTAGCAAGTAGTCCAGGGCTCAGGCCCTCACACAGGGTGGCTCGTCCAGCAGTCATGGGGCTCTGGCCCTTTGGGCAGCACAGCGCAGCCAACAATCTTGGGGATCTGACCCTCTAGGCAGGGCAGAGCAGCCAGCAGTCTAGGAGTTCTGGTCCTCTGGGCAGGGCGGAGCAGGAAGCAGTCTAGCGCCTGATGTCCTGGCTCAGGGAGACAGCCGACAAACGCAGGCCTCTTGTCCTAAGGTGGGGAGGCTGTCACCCCAGGGGTAGGGTTGGCAGCAGGGGATGGGGGACCTGGGCCACCCTACTCCACCAGGTCCCAGCCCAGGTCCCAGCCCAAGGCCCTAACAGTGGCAGAGGGTTCCACCACGTGGTCAGTGGGGTCCCACCACAACACTCTGACCAGAATTCTGGCAACACAGTGGAGAGCTCACTGCCAGCTGGTAACAGTCTCCAAGGGAGCATCTGCTAGCTGGGGTTTGCAGGAGTGCTGGGAGTCCCTCTCCTCTTCCCCTGATTTCCATGGATGACTCATGTGTTTCAATACCTTGTTAAACTGGAACCAGCGTGTGTATTTGTCATGCGACCAGTGTAAGAGGTCCAGTGTCTCTAACTATTCATTTCTTTGCTCTTAAGTGCTTGGGTTGTTGTAAATGATGTGATGAGTGACATCAGCGTATTTGAGTAAGAACCTAAACAGATTTTTTAAACCCAAATTCGTGGTTTTGGAATGTAATTATATATAACAGATGACAATTCCGCACCATGTGTTTACAAACTATGATAGTTGAGATAAAATATTTAGGACTCCCTAATGATGCACTTCTCTCATACTCTTTATTTCATAGTGCTAGGCCCAGCTCTTCAAAGGTATTTAGGCTCCTAACTTCCATTGATTTCAGTGGGCCCAAGTTCATAATCTCATATTCAGTTTCTCTTCTACATTAACCAATAATCACAAAAATGATGTGCAAAGTAAGTAATTTTATTGATTGTAATGAATGTGAGCTCGCAAGCAAGATGACATATTACTATAATTAGCAGAACAAAATAGTAGCAGGATCTCACAGGAAAAACAGATTTGATTTATCTTGATGTGTATATATAATAGAGCTGATAAAAGATCTTTTACACTGTGCAGAACACAAAATAAGTTACTACAGCTGGTCACATGGAAAGATCCACAGTCTTACCAGCAAGGAGTAAAATATTTGCATTTCACCAGTCAGTTGCACTAAACCTTTCTCTTGAGTTTGTTTTATTTTGAACATGATTAATTGTAAAAGGGAAACAAGTGGAGGGAACATTTTGCTCTATGCGAATCCCTGCTAATTTGCAAGGGAACCAAGCTGGGATAAATAAACCCCAACACTTTACAGCTTGCAACCTCTGATCCACTTGGAGACATCTTTTCCTTTGCAGTACTTTTTCCATGCCACCCTGTGTGAGTTAAAAATCATGTTAATTAATTATGGCAAACTCACAAATTAGCGAAAAGGCTCCCAAGAAAAATACCAACCACTTTAAATGCATGTACGTGGATAATATTTGTGCAGAGAGCAAAAATAATATCACAAGTAATTTGCCACTGGCCCAATTCTGGCACAGCACCTGCCTACTCTGCATGGGCCAGCTGCATCCTGCATCCTGGATCATGCCTGAATAAATCTCAAGTCTACCAACACTTCCTAAAATATTGCCATAATGATTTTCAAAAGGCCCACTTACTAGCTGCTATTCCTGCCACAGAAGATTTGGTGTATTTGCACCAATAAGGAGAACTACTGCTAATTGCCTTTTAGCTACAGCTTCTGGAAAAAGTTAATATATGGAGATATACCTATCTCATAGAAGTGGAAGGGACCCTGAAAGGTCATCGAGTCCAGCCCCCTGCCTTCACTAGCAGGGCTAAGTACTGATTTTGCCCCAAATGGCCCCCTCAAGGATTGAATTTATAACCGTGGGTTTAGCAGGCCAATGCTCAAACCACTGAGCTATCCCTCCACTGTTGTATGAAGGATCAAGTGGTCCTGGTGTGTAGCATAGCCATAATCTTGAACTCCTTGATGGTTCTGGATTTGTCACATTGGTGTTTGAATTCCTGGGAACCTCAGATGCTGATCAAATACATTTCTCTAAGTAGAAGAGTGTGTGTGCTTGTAATACCTTAGAGCAGGGGTCGGCAACCTACGGCACGCGTGCCAAACACGGCACGCAAGCCAATTTTGAGTGGCACGCAGCTCCCTGCTGCGGTCCTGGCCCCCAGCCCCACTCAGCCCCCCCGCCCACCGCTCTCCCCTGCGGGGGCAGAAGCCAGAAGCTTGGTTCTGCGGCAGACAAGCTTCCCCGCTTCTTCCCCCAGCGTGGTGCTTTCCTGCCCCTCCTCCTCTCCATCCCTGCGCCAATCAGCTGATGGCCCTAGCGAGGGGGAGGGGGAAGAGCGGCAGCGTGCACACAGCTCCGTAGAGGACGCAGAGAGAGGTAGGGACGGAGCCTGGGGGGAAGGGGGTGGAACAGGGCATATCCCTTCCAGCCCCCTGCCATGAGCCGCTCAGGGCAGGGGGCTGGGAGCACCCACATGAGCCGAGCACCCCAGCCCTCTGCCCTGACCCCCACACACACACTCAGCCTTCTGCCCTGCACCCCCCAACCCTCTGCCCTGAACCCCACCCCCACCCCAACACACACCCAGCCTTCTGCCCTGCACCCCCCAACCCTCTGCCCTGAACCCCCACACACACTCAGCCTTCTGCCCTGCACCCCCCACAGCTCCCAGCTCTCTGACCTGACCCTTGAACCCCCCACACACCCAGCTTCTGCCCTGCACCCCCCACACACCCCCAGCCCTCTGCCCTGACCCTTGAACCCCCTCACACACCCAGCCTTCTGCCCTACACCCCCACACACCCCAGCCCTCTGCCCTGATCCCTGAATCCCCGACACACACACCCCAGCCTTCTGCCCTGAACCCCTTCCCCCAGCCCTCTGCCCTGACCCCTGAAACAACCCCCCCCCCCAGGTCTGGGGTCCCGGCCACAGGCCCTACTCAGCCCACTGCCGGCCTAGGTAAACAGAACCCCAGGCTGGCAGCGAGCTGAGCAGGCTGGTGGTGTAAGATCAGCATTTTAATTTAATTTTAAATGACGCTTCTTAAACATTTTGAAAACCTTGTTTACTTTACATACAATAGTTTAGTTATATAATATAGACTTATAGAAAGAGACCTTCTAAAAACGTTAAAATGTATTACTGGCACGCAAAATCTTAAATTAGAGTGAATGAATGAAGACTCGGCACACCACTTCTGAAAGGTTGCCGACCCCTGCCTTAGAGATTAACAAATTTATTTGGGCCTAAGCGTTTGTGGGCTAAAGCTTATGCCCAAATAAATTTGTTAGTCTCTAAGGTGCCATAAGGACTCCTTGTTGTTTTTGTTGATACAGACTAACACGGCAACCACTCTGAAACCTGTGCTTGCAATGTTGTGGACAAGTGCCCTGCTGAACCTGGGCAGGAAGGGGTTAATTGTCCTGTGGACAGCAGCTGAAGCCGGTCCCATTTCACCTGGACTGTTGTTTAGAGCAGATGGAAAAGTATCCCATTCACAGTGACACTGCCCTATACTGAATGGAATAAAAACCGGTAAACTATGTCATAAGCCCTATACCTTTATCATCTAATATAGTTTTTTTCAGTCCAAGTGGTAGGAGTTTTTGGAGGAGGAAGATCTGAGTGTTATCTCCACTGCTGCTCTAAAGGTCCAGATGACCTTGATCAGAGCTTCAACTGAGAATCCTGAATGTACATAAATTTATCGTGCTGTGAACTCTTAGTTTACAAGTTCTGAGTTCAAATATGTTAATAAATAAGCACAAATATATTATCAACCTTCTTATTGCTTTTATACAAGCTAGTTTATCCAAAAGAAGATTGTAGTCTCTCTCTTTTAACTAGCCTCCCCCTAAGTATACACGGAAGTATGTCACTGTTAGTTGTTGTAAGAGTTTTAAACGTACCATGCACCCATGCCATTGGGATCGCGAACAACTCTCTTTGCACAATTTACACTCGCTGTAATGTCTGTTGTCAGTAACCCTAAAAAAGAAATATAGTGGTAACAGGAGGGAGAAGAAAAATCAACATTTTCCCCTTCGTTTTTTTGAATCAGTCATCCTAAATTGATACAGAAATTAGATTTTATTGATTATTATTATTATTTACTAATCAAGTTGATTATGGTAGCATCTAAAGTCCAACCGAGAATGGGGCCCAGTGGTGTTAGGCACTGTACAAGCATAGAATACCAGATGTCCTTGCTCTGAAGAGTTTACAATCTGAATGGAAAGACAGACCCAGGGTGGGGGAAAGGGATATAACACACAAGCAGAGTGAACAATGTTATGGTATCAAGCATCATGTTAGTTCCACAATTTGGTCCTAGCTTTAGAATGCTGTCAGTCTGTGGGCTAGTTATACTGTAACCGACTACTGTAAGGTGTCTTGCACTTTCCTCTGAAGTATGTGGTACTGGCCACTGCTATTGGAGACATTGTATTTGACTAGAAGGACCGCTTGTCTGATCCAGTATGGCAATTTCTATGTTCCTCTCTTTATAGTTTCTATCTGTTTCTATTAGACGTTCTTTGCTGTATTTTATATCACGATCTTATTCCAAAGTAAATGTCTTCTAGTACTGTAAAGGGATACCACACCATCTCCTTCTATATCACATGCTTGTCTGAATATTTTAAACCAACCAGTAGCACCTAAAAACCACTAGAAATTTAAAGAAATAAGAGAAAAATATTGTTTGGCATCTTCTTTACTTGGTGCCGTTGACAGCTCTTTGGATGAAATATGTCTTAGGTGAGACCATAATTCCTGTGCTAACCCTCTCCATAATTTACTCTTTGTGAAAAGCCATCTTGCTGGTTTTGTGTATAGTCAGACAGACAGATTCCTGTTTTTTTGTGTGGGTATCTCTCATAGGAACAGAGGAGACAAGTCCATAAAAAAGAATACTGATTGTAAAAATACAAAAATTAGTAGCGGGAATGAGGGGTAATTGCAGCACTTGAAACTACTTTTAATTCTTTCTTAAAATGGACTAGATTTCAAGTTGATTGTGTCTCTTTAAATTACAACCATTAAAATGCTTATTTTTAAAACGAAGCAAAGTCAGGAATTGGCATTTGTGCTGGACTTTCGCACAGCGATGAATTTCATCCTCTGAGAACAAAGTTAAGTGTCCTCAAATCAACGTAACTGGTAAGTAATAAGTGCTTCTCGAAAAGGGACTTGCTTTTTCTAAAGAAACCTAATAAAGAAAGTCTGAAAAACAAGGAACACAATTCCTTTTTACAAAATCCGTTGGGAACCCCCTTTTATAGCACACATACATCCCCACACATTGCAACCCCGCCGCTCTGTCCGTAGAATAAGGGGTTGGTTTTTCAATGTAGGACTACTAGGGTCAAAACCAGACATGTCAAACCTGTAAAAAAACACAGAAATTGGGCTTGTTTTTGGCTTAATTGGCTTGTGAGTTGCTTGTTGGCTAGATTTTGCCTTGTTGCTTGTTGTAGCTTGTTGCTTCTTTTTTTTTTTTTGATTGGCTCCCGGCAAGCAGGGGCAAGGGGCAATCAGGGGAAAGGATAGAAGAGAGTCAGGGGTGCACAACGGGTGCACCACAGTCCCAGACTGCACACCAGGGGGATCTAGTCACATAGAGAGTTGGGGTTCTTAGGGATTGGCTTGTTTTGGCCTTGTTTTGAAATGGGGTTAGCTTGATTTTTGGCTTATTGTGAAAATCGGGGGGCTTATTTACCGCGTGAAAGTTGGCAACTGTGGTCAAAACCTGCCTTCAGTTTTAATATTGCACCACGAGTGGCTGTTGATTTGTAAAATCCCATAAATCAGTGCTTTTGTCACCTGGATTATAGTTCATGGCACCTGTGTTAAAGTTGCTCTCGTTATCTTGCTGTACACTCTTGTGAAGATTCCGTTTAAAAAAAAAATAACCACATACAGATTGATGTATTTTCTCTGCTCATAAAAACTCCTCATAGGTTGATATTTTACAGAAATATGGATTTAAATGGCCCTCTATCACCTGTTTGTAGATGATGCAAATCATGATTTAATACAAAGTATACACAGGCAGTTTTGCTTCTTTTTAATCTGATCAGATTCACAATCCTTATTAAATATGCATAGTAAGAAAAAATATTCTACATGTAAAACTTTTGATTGTCATATGAACACCACATGGGGCCTATATCTTTGAAGGAAACACCAGTGTTTTGGGGTAGGGATGCCAACTTTCTAATTGCTGAAAACTGGACTCCTGAGGCCCAGCCTCTGCCCAACCTCTTCCCCCAAGGCCCTCCCTCCCACTCACTCCTCTCTCCCCCTCCACCCATTGCTGGCTGCTCTCCCCCCTCCCTGTCGCTGGATTGTCTCATCCTCCCTCCCCCACCAGTTGGACTTCCTCTGCTCTCCAGGGCTGGGACAGGGGCTGCAGTCTGACTCAAAGCCTGCCACCCATCTGTCTGCAGATAGGAGGTGAACCTCACTGAGCAGAGGCTGGTGCAAGTTAATGACCCAGTGCCTTCCCCCACCCCGGCCCCGTGGTAACCGGACTTTTGGTGTCTAGTTAGTACATCTGAATGGACACTGCCAGGTCCCCCTTTTGTCTGGAATTTCCAGTCAAAAACCGGGCACCTGACAACTTATCCCCTTTCCCTCACTGTCCCCTGAATCACATGGACATCTCCACCAAGGCAGCAGACTGACAGTGTCCCAGGCTGTAGCCCCGGTATCCATCCAGCCCAAGCCTTTTCATTGCTCTTGCCAGCTCACACCTTTCGTAAATCTTCTCATGAGCAGCCACAGGCAGGAGGAAAAGCCCCAGGATTAGCAAAGCACAGGCGCCGACTTCCTCCTTTCACCAGGGGAGCTCAGCCACCGCTCAGCCCCAGGCCCCGCCCCTACTCAACCCCTTCCCCCAAGCCTCCACCCCAACCTGCCTCTTCCCTTCCTCGCCCCGGCCCCATGCTGCCCCCACTCCACCCTTCCCCCAAGGCCCCACCCCACATTTTCCTGGCCCGGCTCCACCACTGACCTGCCTCTTTGTGGCCACTTCCACCCCATCCTCCAAGCATGCCCTGTCCCCATTCCTTCCCCTCCCCCACCACAGCACCTCCTGCATGCCACAGAACAGCTGCTCCGCAATGGGCAGGAGGTGCTGGGAGGGGAGGGGAGGAGCTTGTTGATGGTGGGTGCTAAACCACCCACGGAATCAGCGCCTATGAGCATGTCTACACTACGAAATTAGGTTGATTTTATAGAAGTCAATCTTTAGTAAGCGATTTTATACAGTTGATCATGCGTGTCTCCACTAAGCGCATTAGGTCGGCGGAGCGCGTCCTCAATACCATGGCTAGCATCAACTCACAGAGTGGTGCACTGTGGGTAGCTATCCCACAGTCTCCACTGCCCACTGGAATTCTGGGTTAAGCTCTCAATGGCTGATGGGGCAAAAACATTGTCGCGGGTGGTTTTGAGTACATGTCGTCAGTCTCCTCTCCCTCCCTCCTTGAAAGTAACGGCAAACAATCATTTCGCGCCTTTTTTCCTGGGTTATCCATGCAGACACCATAGCACGGCAAGCATGGAGCCCGCTCAGCTGCACACTGCTTTTGTGAGCATTGTAAACACCTCACACATTATTAGGGTGACCAGACAGAAAGTGTGAAAAATCGGGACAGAGGGTGGAGGGTAATAGGAGCCTATATAAGAAAAAGACCCCAAAATCAGGACTGTCCCTATAAAATCGGGACAGCTGGTCACCCTACACATTTTCCTGCAGTATGTGCAGAGGCTAGCTAGGAGCTGCCAGCACGAGGAAGATTGTGAGGAGGACATGGATATAGACGTTCCTGAAAGCACGAGATGTGGCAATTGGGATATCATGGTGGCATTGGGGCATGTTGATACAGGGGAATGCCGATTCTGGGCCCGGCAAACAAGCACACACTGGTGGGACCACATAGTGTTGCAGGTATGGGATGATTCCCAGTGGCTGTGAAACTTTCGCATGCATAAGGCCACTTTCATGGAACTTTGTGAGTTGCTTTCCCCCGCCCTGAAGCGCAGGAATACCAAGATGAGAGCTGCCCTCACAGTTGAGAAGCAAGTGGCGATAGCCCTGTGGAAGCTTGTAATGCCAGACAGCTACCGGTCAGTCGGGAATCAATTTGGAGTGGACAAATCTACTGTGGGGGCTGCTGTGATGCAAGTAGCCAAAGCAATCACTGAGCTGCTGCTACCAAAGGTAGTGACTCTGAGAAATGTGCAGGTCATAGTGGATGGCTTTGCTGCAATGGGATTCCCTAACTGTGGTAGGGCGATAGATGGAACCCATATCCCTATCTTGGCATTGGACCACCAGGGCAGCCAGTACATAAACCACAAGGGGTACTTCTCAATGATGTTGCAAGCACTGGTGGATCACAAGGGCCGTTTCACCAACATCAACATGGTATGGTTGGGAAAGGTGCATGACACTCACATCTTTTGGAACTCCGGGCTGTTCGGAAAGCTGCAAGAAGGGACTTACTTTCCAGACCAGAAAATTACCGTTGGGGATGTTGAAATGCCAATAGTTATCCTTGGGGACCCAGCCTACCCCTTGCTCCCATGGCTCATGAAGCCGTACACAGGCAGCCTGGTTAGCAGTAAGGAGCAGTTCAACTATAGGCTGAGCAAGTGCAGAATGGTGGTAGAATGTGCCTTTGGACGTTTAAAAGGGTGCTGGTGCTGTTTGCTGGGTAGGTTAGATCTCAGCGAAAGCAATATTCCCATTGTTATTGCTGCTTGCTGTGTGCTCCATAATATCTGTGAGAGTAAGGGGGAGACTTTTATGGTGGGGTGGGAGGTTGAGGCAAATCGCCTGGCGGCCAATTTTGAACAGCCAGACACCAGGGTAATTAGAAGAGCACACCGAGGTGTGCTGCGCATCAGAGAGGCTTTGAAAAACAGTTTCATGACTGACCAGGCTATGGTGTGACAGTTGTGTGTGTTTTTCCTTGATGCAAAGCCGCCCCCTTTTGTGAATGTACTTCCCTGTAAGCCAATCCTCCTCCTCCCCTTCGACCACAGCTGGCACAGGAAATAAAGTCCCTATTGTTCTGAATCCATTCATTCTTTATTTATTAAAAAAAACCTTGAGATCACTGATAACGCTGACTCGTAAAAGGTAGCCCGGGTGTACAAGGGGTTTTATAACAGGGTGGGGGAGGAGGAAATGACAAGGCCACATTGCTTATTGTAGCCACACTACAAATCAAACCTGTTTGAATGACAGCCTTCTGTTGCTTGGGCCATCCCCTGGAGTTGAGTGGCAGGGTGCCTGGATCCTTCCCCTCCCCGCGTTCTTGGGCGTCTGGGTGAGGAGGATATGGAACTTGGCGAAGAGGGCAGGCAGTTACACAATGGATGCAGCGGGGGTCTGTACTCTAGTTGCCTTTTCTGCAACTCCACCAGACGCCTCATCATGTCCGTTTGCTCCCCCATTAGCCTCAGCATCTCCTCCTGCGTGTTCCGATCACGCTCACTGTATACTTTCCTGGTCTCTGTCACTGAATGCCTCCATGCATTCAGCTGTGCCCTATCAGTGCGGGAGGACTACATGAGCTCTGAAAACATGTAATCCCAAGTGTGTTTTTTTCACCTTCTAATCTGCGATAACCTCAGGGATGGAGTTGATGCGGGGAGCATAGAAACATTTGCAGCTGCAGGGGGGGAAAAAGAGAGAGTAGATTTTAAGAAGATACATTTCTGAGAACAAAAGCGAGACTCTTTCACAGTGAATCAATCAATTCACAGCAGACAGCACATGTGTTTTAGGTACAAGGTCGCATTTTGCCTTTTATATTGAGCACCTGCTGGAATGGTGACACATCACACACGGCTGGGCAACAGAATTCGGTTTTCAGGCAGCCATGGTAAACCAAAGGTACATGGGGTTGGCTTCTTCCATGGTCATAACATGTGGGAATGGTTTCAAACTGCAGCGCCCTCCTTTCCCATAGCCACCAATGCTGGTTGGGTTTGCCATTTAAATGGAGGGGCTGCAGTTTTGGGGTGAATGTGCAGCATACTCCTCCACCCCTGCGTGGCTATTCTCTGGGATGATCTCTTTAGCCAAGCGCAAACAGCCCAGCATGACCAGGGTCTAATGTGTCGGGGATCACCAAACAGAGGGGATTACTGTTCCCTTACAAAAATTCCCCTATTTCAACCCCGTGACCATAAATGATATCACCCTCCTGATGCTGACTCAGAGAGATAAAGACTGAATGTTGCATGAATGCGACCAAAACCCAGGACCATTCACTGCCATGCTTTGTGCTGCAATGATTCCAGACCACTTGCTACTGGCTTGGCGTGGTAAAGTGTCCTACCGTGGAGGACGAAATAAGGCAGCCCTCCCCAGAAACCTTCTGCAAAGGCTTTCAGAGTAAGTCCAGGAGAGCTTCCTGGAGATGTCCCTGGAGGATTCCCGCTCCATCCCCAGACACGCTAACAGACTTTTCCAGTAGCTGTACTGGTCGCGAATGCATCCCAATTGTTCAGGGCAAATCAAACATTAAACACAATTGCTTTTAACCCCTGTAGTGTCGTTACAAATGTGCACTCACCAGACGAGCCTTCTCTGCCTTCAGGGTCCTGGAACAATATGCCCTGGGAGGGTATTGCCACTGAGACCAGAGACAAAGTGTGCCTTCTCATAGTGGAGAGGCAGAACCTGGAACAGCTGGAATCCCACCCTTCCCGGAAAGCAGCAGCCCCACTCTGCAGCTCCCAGCTTTGATAAACAGCAAATACTTTGGTAGGTGAGTTAAAAGGTTGTCCAGTTCACTGTGGCATCTGTACGTTCTGCTGTCTTTGGGGATGCAGTGTGCCCTAGTGGACAGAGCATTGGACTGGGATCCAACAGACCCACATTCTACTCCACACTTTGTCACTCTGCTTCAGTTTCCCCATATGCAGAAAGGGGATAATGATATCTCTCTTGTGACCTATATGCTCTGTATAACTGCTAGGTATTATTATTCTGATCAAGTGCTATTTTGTAACTTACACTAATAAGTCTCAATTGTGACTGGCTAAGGGAACAGTTTATACTATATCTTTTTCTCCAGTGGTGGGAGAACACCCTTATTACAGGAATGTGTGCTAAATTAGGGCCCTGGCGCTATCTACCAACAGGGCCTGCTCAGCAGACCTAAAATCGCAATAGCACTTTGCAGACCCTGACATGTTACTTCCCCTTTGATCTGTAAATTTAAAAAAATCAGTGTGAATGTGAATTTTGTCTTTGTAAAAACAACAAGCTCAGACCCTGAGATTTCTGTTCCTGTAACATTGTAGAATGACAATACCCACTCTGCAGTTAATGTTGTGACTGAGTTTCCATTACAAGCCTGATTTGGGCCACTCCAGCTAAAATGCCCAACCACAGGAATGTCAGCTTCAAAACTGGTAGGAGAGGCCTGAGGGAGAGGGAAATCTTTATTAAAAAACCTGAAATGAATTGGACACCAAAAGCACAGAAGTTCAGAAACAAACATTCTTCTTGGAGGTGGGGGAGGAGGGAAGGTGAATATATATTTGTCCCTCTGTAGTAAAATAACGTGACAAGAGATCACATTTAGGTTACCGAGTACATCTGTGTGCTAGCCTACAGCCCAGAGTTGAATATAGTTTGTGCTCCTTAATGATGACTTTCCAAACTTTCCAGTGTGCGAGTTTTCCTGAATTTCCCAAGTTTATCTATTTCTTTTGGCTAGTGAAAAGGTGCTTGTATGGATTTATTGCACTGGAGTTGCTGATATGTACAGTCATCATTAACTTCACTAGAACAACTTTTTTCTCTGGAATAATCCTTTCGAAGGAGGGAATTGTGGACTCTGATCAGATGTTGTAACATCCCAACACCTAAAGCTAAAACTATATTCAAGTGGACTAGAGACTCTTTCATTTAGGGTTTGTTCTTTATTATTATGAAAGTAAGGCTGGACCAGTGGCTAGGGCATTGTCTTGGGGACACAATACCCCCTTCTGCCACAGATTTCCTCTGTCGTTTGGTCTCTGTGTGCCTTCGTTCCCTACCTCATGGGGGTGGCATGCAGTGCTCACACACTTTGATGGTAGGAGCTATATAAATGACATAGATGGATTGTATGTGGTGTGGGCTTGTTTCACCATAACAAACACAGCTAAAATGATCCATTCTTGGCCTCCAGGGCTAGATTTGTACCTTACTACAGATGCAAGTTGTAGATGTTAAAAACAAACCCCACCCCAGAACAGTACTGTATTGATTTTCATCTTAATCAGGAGAATTGTGCAAATACAGGCAGGGAAGAGAACAGCACTATGAAGAAAGCCCTGTTGGGAAATCCAAAATTAGTATTTCTAACTCCTTGTAAAGAAAGAAAGAAAAACACACATTGTTTCATTTCCTCATTCATCTGTCAACAGTTTGATTTTACCAGAGCACTGCAGAAGTTTGCCAAGCTTGTGTGTATTAATGTATGTGACTAGTGCCATTTGTGCCAGTGTAATACCAGGTCCAACACTGTCTCCATTATAAAGCACAGGTTTTTTCCTTGATGGGAAGGGGAGGGAAGGGAATCCTTCAAGCCATTTTGGAGCCACAAGATCTTTCCTACTTTCCCATTTTTTTCTCTACCTACTATTCTAAAGATTTGGAAATCCTAGGCCCGGATGCTGTAAGATATTTAGGCACCTAACTCCCATTTAAATCTATGGGGCTGGAGGTGGCTCTCGCCAGAGGTGCAGGAGGTTGCGGCCGTCCCTCCCCATCAGGCTCGGAGGGAGGCCAGGCCCCCTCGCTCCTATCTAGGGGATCTGGCCAGGGTGGAGCAGGAAGCAGTCTAAGGGCTCTGGTCCTCTGGGCAGGGCGGAGCAGGAAGCAGTCTAGTGCCTGACATCCTGTCTCAAGGAGACAGCAGCCAAATGCAGGCCTCTTGGCCTAAGGTAGGGAGGCTGCCACTGCAGGGGCGGGGGTTGTCAGCAGGGGGTACGGGGACCTGAGTCACCCTACTCCACCAGGTCCTAGCCAGGGCCCTAACAGTGGCAGAGGGTTCCGCCACGTGGTCACTGGGGATCCCAACACACCAACATGCTGACCAGAATTCTGGCAACACAGTGGAGAGCTAACTGCCAGCTGGTAACAGTCTCCAAAGGAGCATCTACTAGCTGGGGTTTGCAGGAGTGCTGGGAGTCCCTCTCCTCTCCCCCTGACCTCGTGGATGACTTGTGCTTCAATACCTGGTTAAACTGGGACCAGCGTGTGTGTTTGCCATGTGGCCCGTGTAAGGGCTGGTCCACACTAACCCCCCAGTTCAAACTAAGATACGCAACTTCAGCTACGTGAATAACGTAGCTGAAGTCGAAGTATCTTAGTTCGAACTACAAGGTACTTACCGCGGGTCCACACGTGGCAGGCAGGCTCCCCTGTCGACTCCGCGTACTCCTCTCGCGGAGCAGGAGTACCGGTGTCGACGGCGAGCACTTCCGGGATCGATTTATCGCGTCTAGACAAGACGCGATAAATCGATCCCAGAAGATCAATTGCTTACCGCCGAACCCGGAGGTAAGTATAGACGTATCCTAAGAGGTCCAGTGTTCTTAACTATTCATTTCTTTGCTTTTAAGTGCTTGGGTAGTGTAAATAATGTGATGAATGAGTATTTCTTTAAGAGCCTTAACAGATTTTTTAAACCCAAATTTTGTGGGTTTGGAACATAATTATATATAACAGATGACAATTCCGCACCATGTTTTTACAAACTGATAGTTGAGATAAAATATTTAAGTCTCCCTAATGATGCACTTCTCTCATATGCTTTATCTCATAGTGCACAGCCCAGTTCTTCAAAAGGTATTGAGGCTCCTAACTTCACTGATTTCAGTGGAAGGCAGGAGCCTAAATGCCTTTGAGGAACTGGATCCAAGTTCATAATCTCATATTCACTTTCTCTTGTATATTAACCAATAATCACAAAGTAAGTCATTAGGGTTTGTTCTTCATTATTCTAAAAGCGAGGCTGGCCCAATGGTTAGGGCATTGGCTTTGGGAGACTGGTTTCAATTCCCCATTCTACCACAGATTTCCTGTGTCATTTGGTGTCTGTGTGCTTTCGTTCCCTACCTCGTGGAGGTGGTATGCAGTGTTCATACACTTTGATGACGGGAGCCTTTTAAATACCATAGATGGATTGTTATGTGGTATGGGATTCAGTTTCTCCATAACAAACACAGCTAAAATGCTCCATTCTTAGCCTCCAGGGCTAGATTTGTACTTTACTACACATGCAATTGATAGATGTAAAAACAAAACCCACCCCAGAACACTACTGTATTGATTTTCATCTTAATCAGGAGAATTGTGCAAATACAGGCAGGGAAGAGAACAGTACAGGATTGTATGTGGTGTGGGCTTGTTTCACCATAACAAACACAGCTAAAATGATCCATTCTTGGCCTCCAGGGCTAGATTTGTACCTTACTACAGATGCAAGTTGTAGATGTTAAAAACAAACCCCACCCCAGAACAGTACTGTATTGATTTTCATCTTAATCAGGAGAATTGTGCAAATACAGGTAGGGAAGAGAACAGCACTATGAAGAAAGCCCTGTTGGGAAATCCCGAATTAGTATTTCTAACTCTCTGTAAAGAAAGAAAGAAAAACATACATTGTTTCATTTCCTCATCTGTCAACAGTTTGATTTTAAAACAGAGCACTGCAGAAGTTTGCCAAGCTTGTGTGTATTAATGTATGTGACTAGTGCCATTTGGGCCAGTGTAATACCAGGTCCAGCACTGTCTCCATTATAAATCACAGGTTTTTCCTTGATGGGGAGGGGAGGGAATCCTTCAAGCCATTTTGGAGCCACAGGATCTTTCCTACTTTCCCATTTTCTTCTCTACCTACTATTCTAAATACTTGGGAGTCCTAGGCCCAGATGCTGTGAGGAATTTAGTCGCCTAACTCCCATTGAAATCTATTGGGCTGGAGATGGCTCTCACCAGAGGTGCAGGAGATTGTGACCATCTCTCCCCGTCAGGCTCGGAGGGAGGCCAGGCCACTCGCTCTGTGTTTCTGAAAAGACTGGCTCAAAGGGGGATTATCAGTCTCCATGGTCCTGGTCGCCGAGGCAGGGGCCAGGCAGCAAGAAGTCCAGGGCTCAGGCCCTGAGGCAGGGCACAGCAGCAAGCAGGCTAACGCCTGACATCCTGTATCTGGGAGATGGCAGACAAACGCAGGCCTCTTGGCCTAAGGTGGGAAGGTTGCCCCCCAGAGTTGGGGTTGGCAACAGAGGATGGGGGACCTTGGCTCACCCTACTTCACCCGGTCCCAGCCCAGGGCCTTAACACTGGCAGAGGGGTCCACCACGTGGTCAGTGGGGATCCCAACACAACACGCTGACCAGAATTCTGGCAACACAATTGGACAATCGTCTGGTATCCTTGGGCTCCTTCCTATGATCACCTTGCCGTGAACCTGCACCTCTGTCTCCCTGGGGCACACCACTAGCTGCAGTCCCAACAGTTCCTTGGTGTCCTTGTTGGCTCCCTGATTTCTCTTGCCTGATATGCTCCAGTGGAGAGCTAACTCTGCCAGCTGGTAACAGTCTCCAAAGGAGCATCTACTAGCTGGGGTGTGCAGGAGTGCTGGGAGTTCTTCTCCTCTCCCACTGACTTCAGTGGATGACTAATGTGCTTCAATACCTTGTTAAACTGGAACCAGCATGTGTGTTTGTCATGTGGCCAGTGTAAGAGGTCCAGTGTTCTTAACTATTCATTTCTTTGCTTTTAAGTGCTTGGGTTGTGTGAATGATGTGATGAGTGACATCCACGGCCGGCTCCAGTGTTTTTGCTGCCCCCAGCGGTGGGGGGGGGGGGGGAAAGCCGCGATCAGCAGCAGCTCTACCACCGCCGCTTCGTTCTCCGGCGGCAATTCAGCGGCGGGTCCTTCCATCCGAGAGGGACCGAGGGACCTGCCGCCGAATTGCCACCGAAGACCTGGACATGCCGCCCCTTCCCGTTGGCCGCCCCAAGCACCTGCTTGCTGCGCTGGTGACATCAGTGTAGTTGCTACAACCTTAACAGATTTTTTAAACCCGAATTTGTGGTTTTGGAACATAATTATATTTAACAGATTACAATTCCGCACCATGTGTTTACAAACTATGATAGTCAAAATAAAACATGTAGGTGTCCGTGATTATGTGCTTCTGCCACAATCTTTATCTCATAGTGCCAGGCCGTTCTTCAAAGGTATTTAGGCTCTTAGCTTCCATTAAATGAACATCAATGGAAGTTAGGAGCCTAAATACCTTTGAGGACCTGGGTCCAAGTTCATAATCTCATATTCACTTTCTCTTGTATATTAACAAATAATCACAAAAATTATGTGCAAAGTACGTCATTTTATTGAGTGTAATGAATGTGAGCTCACAAGCAAGATTACACAATGCTACTAATTAGCAGAACAAAGTAGTTGCAGGATCTCACAGGAAAAACAGATTTGGCTTATTCTGACGTGTATATATAATAAAGAGGTAATACGAGATCTTTAAAACTGTGTAGAACACAAAATAAGTTACTGCAGCTGGTCACATGGAACGATCCACGGCAAGGAGTAAAATATTTGCATTTTACCAGTCAGTTGCCCTGCAAACCTTTCTCCTGAATTTGTTTTATTTTGAACATGATTAATTGTAAAAGGGAAGCAAGCAGAGGGAATATTTTGCTGCATATGAAAAGCTCCTTATTTATAAGGGAACCAAGATGCAATAAACCCCATAACTTTACAGCCCGCAGCCACGGATCCACGGGGAGACATCTCGTCCTTTGCAGTTCTTTGTCCATGCCACCCTGTTTGAGTTAAAAATCACGTTAGTTGATTATGGCAAGCTCATCAATTAATGCAAAGCCCCCCAAGAAAAAACCAACCAATTACATTTATGTATGATTAACTTTTTTGCAGAGATCCAAGCTTATATAACAAATAATTTGCTACTGGTCCAATCCCGACAGAGCACCTGGCTAGTCTGAATGGCCTAAAAGGTTCCTAAAAGGTTGTCAAAAGGCCCACTTACCAGCTGTTATTCCTGCCACATAAATTTGGTGTGTTTGTGACACTGCTCATAGGCAGCAACTCCGTGGGTGCTCCAGGGCTGATGGAGCACCCTCAGAAAAAAATTAGCGGGAGCTTAGCACCCACCGACAGCCAAGCTCCCCCACTCCTCCCAGTGCCTCCCTTTCGCCAGAGGCCCTGCTGATCAACTCCTCCCCCTCTCTCCCAGTGCCTCCTGACAGCTATGGATCAGCTGTTCTGTGGCGTGCAGGAGATGCTGGGAGGGAGGGGGAGGAATGGGGACAGGGCATGCTCAGGGGGGAGGGCAGAATGAGGCAGGGAGGGGGTGGAGCAGGGGCGGGAAGAGATGGGTGGGATGGTGCCTTGGGGAATGGGGTGGAATGGGGGTGGGGCCCAGGTGGGATAGGAGCAGGAAGAGGCGGGGTGGGGGCTAGGAGCAAGATATGGAGTGGGGGAGGGGCCCGGGGCTGAGCAGGGTTTGAGCACCCCCAGGGAAAATTGGAAGCTGCTCTCTACTGGATAGAATCAAATTTGTTCAGTTTTGTGCCATAAGCACTATCCTGCTAAATAGAACTAATGCACATTCCCGTTTATTTCCAGCTGGAGGGCACTAAACTTCTGGAGAAAGGTGATTTAAGTTCCATCCCCACTGCCATATGAAGGATCAAGTGGCCCTGTTGGGTAGCATAGATGTAATCTTGAAGTCCTTGGTGGATCTGGATTTGTTACATTGGTGTTTGAATTCCTGGGAACCACAGATGCTCACCAAATACATTTCTCTAAGTAGAAGAGTGTGTGTGCTTGTGATGTGGTGGACAAGCGGGGCGAACCTGGGCAGGAAGGGGTTGATTGTCTGTCCTGAAGACAACAGCTGAAGCCTGTCCCATTTCACCTGCTAGAAGTAACAAGTCTAGAGGGAATTAAAAGGGAGGAAGAAGGCCAAGAAGACCTAAGAGGTGGGCTGAGCAATCCTGAGCTAGGAACTCTCAGGTCACCCAAGTCTGTGGAGAAGGTTTAGACTGGACTTTGTGCTCTTTTATTGGTCATTAGAAAAGTCAAACCCCAGAAGTAGGTGAGTTGTGAACCTAGAGAGGGCACCTGGACTGTTGTTTAGAGCAGATGGAAAAGACTCCCATTCACAGTGCCAGTGCTCTATACTGGATGGAATCAAAACTGGTCAACTGTATGTCATAGACCCTACACCTTTAATAACGAATAGAGAGTCGTTTTCAGTCCAGGTGTAGGAGTTTTTGGAGGAGGAAGATCTGAGTGTTATCTCCACTGCTGCTGTAAAGGTCCAAGTGGCCTTGATGTGTATCAGAGCTACAACTGAGAATCCTCAATGTCCATAAATGTATTGTGCTGTGAACCCTTAGTATACAAGTTCTGAGTTCAAATATGTTAATAAATAATCATGCAAATATTAGCAACCTGCTTGTTGCTTCTATACAAGCTTGTTTATCCAAAAGAAGATTGTAGTCTCTCTCTTTTAACTGGACTCCCCCCAACTATACACACAAATATGTCATTGTTATTAGTTCTTGTAATAGTTTTAAACGTACCATGCACCCATGCCATTAGGATCGCGAACAACTCTCTTTGCACAATTTACACTCGCTGTAATATCTGCTGTCAGTAACTCTAAAAGAGAAATACAGTGGAAAGAGGGGGGAGAAAAAAACATTTTCCTCTTCATTTTTTTTGAATCTGTCATCTTAAAATTGATGCTGAAATAATATTTTATTATTATTATTTATTAATCAAGTTGATTACAGTAGCATCTAAGGACCAACCAAGAACAGGACCCTGTGGTGATAGGCAAACATAGAATACAATGTATTCTGTACAAACATAGAATAGCACATGGTCCGTGTTCTGCAGATCTTAGAATCTAAATAGAAAGACAGACCCAGAGTGGGGGAAAGGGATATAACACACAGAGTAAGCAATGTTCTGGTGTCAAGCATTATGTTAGTTCCACAATTTGGTCTTAGCTTTAGAATGCTGTCAATCTGTGGGCTAGTTATAGCATAACCAACTACTGTAAGTTGTCTTGCATCTTCCTCTGGCGCATGTGATAATGGTCACTGCTATTATATACTGCTGGGGGAATTCTGTGCCAATGTGTGCATGCATAATTAATGTGCTCTGCATATTTTTAGGTATTTGTGGCAGAAAATAGCTTCTGCCAGAAAGGTGCTACAGTTCCACCTTTTACCCACCAGAGGGCACTGTGGCGCTAGACCAGAGCAGCCACTCCTGGCCAACTAGGGAAGAGAAAGAGCCTGCAATGCCTTCTTCACAGCGCCTGTCGGGCCAGGTCAGGAGACAGGGGACATGGGGAGACAGACAGTGTGGGGCTGCTGGGGGGTCACAGACAGAGGCTCATAAGGGCTAGTGGGGGAGGACAGACTGGGGCAGGAGCTGAATGGGAGTGGAGGCACTGGGCCACAGAGGGGAGGGAGTTGCAGAGCCACATGGAGATGGGGGAGGGGGTTTAGGGCTGCATGGGGATGAGGGGAGGTGGTTGGCTGAGGAGGTTCAGGGACAGATTGGGATGGGGGGAGGGGCCTGGCTAAGTGGGGGTGGAAGGACACATGTGGACAGGGGCGGATGTGCCTGACTGAACGGGAGAGGCTAGGGGTCATTCAGGGTCTGCATGGGGGAAGCTCCCTAACAATCCCTCCCCATGGCTCAAAAAAACCTGTTCCATACTTTTCCCACCCATACCCAACAACCCCCCAAGTTCACACTCAGCCTCCTTCCCAGCAATTACTTCCTGCTCCCTCAGCTCCTCCGTTACCTCTGACTCCCCCAAGTCTTTGCACTGCTTCTGAGGGGTGCGGGAAATATGGTTCTGTACTATAGTTTAAATTAATTATTACTCAGAGTCCTGTATTAATATGCCTAGTAAGGAATCTATTTGTCAAAAAACATTTCCTGGATCTTTTTTGTTGTCTGTATTGTTACAGACATCCTTGCTGACAGGTATTTCAAAATAAATTACCAAAATGATTGAAATAGATGTGATTATACTGTGTTATTTTGACAAATAAAATATGCAGAATTTTGCAGAACTTTAAAATATTGTGTACAGAATTTTTAATTTTTGGCGTAGAATTCCCCCAGGAGTAAAGAGGATATTGGAGACATTGTATTGGACTAGAAAGACCACTGGTCTGATCCAGTATGGTAATTGCTATGTTCCTCTCTTTATAGTTTCTATCTGTTTCTATTAGACTTTCTTTGCTGAATTCTATTTAATGATCTAATTTCAAAGCAAATGTCTTCTAGTACTATAAAGGGATACCATACCATCTGCTTCAATATAACACACTTGTCTGAAAATTTTAAACCAACTATTACCACAAGTAGCACCTACGAGCCACTAGAAATTGAAAGAAATGAGAGAAAAATATTGTTTGGTATTTTTTCCATCTTCTTTCCTTGGTGCCCTTGACAGCTTTTGGGAGTAATATGTCTTAGGTGAGACCATAAATTCTGTGCTAACTCTCTCCAAAAGGGTTGGTTTTACTCTTTATGGATAGCTATTTTGCTGGTTTTATGTATAGTCAGACAGACAGTTCCCTGCGTTGTTTGTGTGGGTCTCTCACACAGCAACAGAGGAGACAAGTCCAAAAAAAATAAAGAGTGATTGTAAAAATACAAAAACTGTCAGGGGGAGGAGGGGATATTATAGTACTTGAAACTATTTTTAATTCTTTCTTAAAATGGACTAGATTTCAAATTGATTGTGTCTCTTTAAATTAGAAACTTTAAAATGTTTATTTTTATAATGAAGCAAGGTCAGGAACCGGCATTTGTGCTGGCCTTCTGCCCAGCGGTGAACTTCATCCTCTAAGAACAAAGTTAAGGGTACTCACATCAACATAAGTGGTAAGTAATAAGTGCTTCTCGAAAAGGGAATTGTTTTTACTAAGGAAACATAAAACAGAAAGTCTGAAAAGAAGGAACAAAATTGCTTTTTAAAAAATCCGTTGGGAACGCCCCTTTAATAGCACATATGCATCCCCACACAGTGCAATCCCGCCCTTTTGTAAATAGAATAAGGGGTTGTTTTTTTAATGTAAGGATACTAGGGGCAAAACATGGCCTCAGTTATAACTTTGCAATGCTATGGGCTCACACAAACAGGCCGAATTTGCCCGCTCATAGTGTTACCTGTGGGAACATTATATTGCACCTACCACCACACTGGATTCCACATGCGTTCTTGGCTCTTGGAGTCTTGCCATCATTGCACCACCAGTGGCTGTTGATTTGTAAAATCCCATAGTCAGTGCTTTGGTCACCAGGGTTGTAGTTCGTGGCACCTGTGTTAAAGTTGCTCTCGTATCTTGCTGTGCACACCCCTGTGAAGGTTCCGTTTAAAAAAAATAACCACACACAGATTAATGTATTTTCTCTGGTGATAAAAACTCCTCGTAGATTGATATGTTACATAAATGTGAATCTAAATGCCCCTGTATCACCCATTCGTAGATGATGCAAATGATTATTTAGTACAAAGTACACACAGGTAGTTTTGCTTCCTTTTAATCTGATCAGATTCACAATCCTTATTAAATATGAAGAGTAAGAAAAAAACCATTCTACCTGTAAAACTTTTGATTTTCATATGAACACCACATGGGGCCAATATCTTTGAAGGAAACACCAGTAAGTGTTTTGGGGTAGGGATGCCAACTTTCTAAATGCTGAAAATCAAACTCCCAAGGCCCTGCCCCAGCCCCACCTCTTCCCCAAAGCCCTGCCCCCACTCACTCTTCTCTCGCCCTCCCCCTATCGCTCACTGCTCTCCCCCCTCCCTGTTGCTGGATTGTCTCATCCTCCCTCCCTCACCAGCTGGGCTCCCTCTGCTCCAGGGCTGGGAAAGGAGCTGCAGTTGGACTCAGAGCCTACCTCCCGCCTGTCTGCAGATAGAAGGCGACCCTGGTTGAGCGGGGGCTGTCGAAGGTTGATGACCCAGCGCCTCCCCTCCCACTCCCACCCTCCGTGGTAAGCGGACTTTTGGTCTCCAGTCAGTACATCTGACTGGACACTGCCAGGTCCCTGTTTTGGCTGGATTTGCCAGTGGAAAACTGGCACCTGTCAATTTATCCCCTTTCCCTCCCAGCCCCCTGAATCACATGGACATCTCCTCCAAGGAAGCAGACTTACAGTGTCCCAAGCTGTAGCCCCGGTATCCATCCAGCCCAAGCCTTTTCATTGCTCTTGCCAGCTCACACCTTTCGTAGATCTTCCCATGAGCAGCCAGGGGCAGGAGGAAAAACCCCAGGATTAGCAAAGCCTTCATGCTGGCAGCGTAGCAAACCCAGGCTCCTACCACTGAAACTAGAGACGACGTGTGCCTGCTAATATTGGGGAGGAACAACCGGAAACAGCTCAAGTCACACCCTTCCCGGAAAGCAGTGGCACTTCCCTTCAGCTCTCAGCTGTTCCTCCTGCCATGCTGGGCATCTAAAGCAACAGCCCCTCCCTGCAGCTCCCAGCTTTGAATGATAAACTGCAAATACTTTGGTAGATGGGTTAAAAAGTTGTCTAGTTCACTGTGGCATCTGTAAGTTCTGCTGTCTTTGGAGATGCAGTGTGCCCTAGTGGACAGAGCACTGGACTGGGATTCAGCAGCCCTACATTGTAGTGCAAGCTTTGCCTCTGGCCTGCCGGGTGACCTTGAACAAGTTACTTTACCTCTGCCTCAGTTTACCCATATGCAGAAAGAGGATAATGATGCCGCTCTTGTGGCCTATATGCTCTGTATAGGTATTGCTAGGTATTATTATGCTGAGCAAATGCTATTTTGGAACTTACACTAATAAATCTCAGTAATGACTGGCTTTCTACACCCTAAGAGAACAGTTTATACTATATCTTTTTCTCCAGTGGTGGAAGAACACCTCTATTACAGGGATGTGTGCTAAATTAGGGCCCTGGCGCTATCTACACTTCTACCAACAGGCCCTGCTCAGCAGACCTAAAATCGCTATAGCACTTTGCAGACCCTGACATGTTACTTCCCCTTTGATCTGTAAATTTAAAAAAATCAGTGTGAATGTGAATTTTGTCTTTGTAAAAACAACAAGCTCAGACCCTGAGATTTCTGTTCCTGTAACATTGTAGAATGACAATAGCAACTCTGTAGTTAATGTTGTGACTGAGTTTCCATTCCAAGCCTGATTTGGGCCACTCCAGCTAAAACGCCCAACCACAGGAATGTCAGCTTCAAAACTGGTAGGAGAGGCCTGAGGGAGAGGGAAATCTTCACTAAAAAAACCTGAAAAACCTGAAATGAATTGGACACCTTAAGCACAGAAGTTCAAAAACAAACATTCTTCTTGGAGGTGGGGAGGAGGGAAGGTGTATATATATGTGTCCCTCTGTAGTAAAATAATGTGACAAGAGATCACATTTAGATTACCGAGTACATCTGTGTGCTAGCCTACAGCCCAGAGTTGAATATAGTTTGTGCTCCTTAATGATGACTTTCCAAACTTTCCAGTGTGTGAGTTTCCCTGAATTTCCCGAGTTTATCCAGGCCCGCTGACGGGGGGTGGGTGGGGTGCAGTAAAGGGGGCAATTGCCCAGGGGCTTGGGTGATTTAAAAGGGCCCTCGGGGGGCCCCAGCCACCGCAGCCAGCAGCTCAGCAGAGATAAGGCAGGCTTCCTGCCCGCCCTCACTGCACACTGCTCCTGGAAGCGGCCGGAATGGCCCTTTAGCTCCGGGGGGACAGGGGGTCTCCGCACGCTGCCCCCGCCCCCAGCGCTGGGGTGGTGTTTGTGGGCAGTGGCACATGGAGACCCCCTGGACTCCCCGCCTAAGAGCCGCTGCCAGAGGGGTGTGCCGGTCACTTTTGGGAGCCGCCCGAGGTAAGCGCCGACCCCCTACTGCAACCCAACCCCCTTCCCAGACTAGAGCCTGTACCGCACACCCCAACTCCCTCCGAGAGCCCGACCCCACACCCCTTCCTCACCCAATCTCCCTCCCAGAGCCTGCATCCCATACACCCTCCCGCACCCAAACTCCCTCCCAGAGCCCGCACCCTGTTCTTTATTATTATGAAAGCAAGGATGGCCCAGTGGTTAGGGCATTGGCTTGGGGACCCAATTCCCTCTTCTGCCACAGATTTCCTTTGTTGTTTGGTCTCTGTGTACCTTCGCTCCCTACCTCATGGAGGTGGCAAGCACTGCTCACATACTTTGATAGTGGGAGCCATGGACTATATGTGCTATGGACCTCTGTTTTTCCATAACAAATACAGCTAAAATGCTCCAGGCCTAGATTTTTACCTTACTACACATGCAATTTATATACGTTAAGGAAAAAAAACCCACCCCAGAACACTACTGTATTGATTTTTATCTTAATCAGGAGAATTGTGCAAATACAGGCAGGGAAGAGATCAGCACTATGAAGAAAGCCCTTTTGGGAAATCCCGAATTAGTATTTCTAGCTGCTTGTAAAGAAATGTGTGGTTTTCTGTTACTCAAAGAAAAACATACATTGTTTCATTTCCTCAATCATCTGTCAGCTGTTAGATTTTAACAAAGCACTGCAGAAGTTTACAAAATGGGAGGTGTAAATACATATCTCTAGTCCCATTTGTGCCAGTGTAATACCAGGTCCAGCACTATCTCCATTATAAATCACAGGTTCTTCCTTGATGGGCAGAGGAGGGGATCCTTGAAGACATTTTTGGAGCCACAAGATTTTTCCTACTTTCACATTTTCTTATCTACCTGCTATCCAAAAGACATTGGAGTCCTAGGCCCAGATGCTCAAAGGTATTTAGGCGCCTAACTCCCATTGAAATCTATGCTGGGCTGGAGGTTGCTCTCACCAGAAGCCATCAGCCCCAGTGCAGCCAGAAGCATTGCTGGTACAAGATGCTTTTCCCTTTCCTCAAGTCTCCGTCAGCAGGGCCTCAGTGCATGTTCTGTACAGCATTGCTATGTAGTGCAATCTTTCCCAGGCCGGCCCCAAAGCAGAAGAGCAAGGGCCAGATCCTCAGCTGGAACAAATCCATGACTTCAATGGAGCTACACCAATTTACATCTGCTGAGGATCTGGCCCAAAGTTGGAGCGTTCTTTAACATACAATGTATGGCTAGACGGGAGAGCCCTAAACGATGTTGTTCAGGAATTCCTAACTTCAGAAAGTATAAAAAATGTAAATCATGGCAATTTAGTGAAGATAATACCCCAAGCCTGTCATTTTAAATGTTGATTTGGGGGGTATTTGTAGTATGATCTTTCAGTCTTCGTATGTGATAGACATTTATATAGTGTTTTTCTCCAAAAAAGCCAAAGCCAAAGCACCAGACTAGCTATAAAACTGTAAGCAGAGAACACTCCACCCGCTGCTGAATGCAGCTACCTCTGACACTGAAAACCTTTAAACACTGCAAAGCACCACAGCATTGAAGAATTCTGTGTCCATTGCGCCTTCTAGCTGAACGTAGATAGCCAGAATGAAATCACCCCCACTGGAATCTGACTCGAGTTTAAACTATCACTGCTAACTCTTCTTAGGTCTTCAGGAGCAGGGCTGTGCTGCCAATATTTTAACAATGGGCTCCCTCAAAAGTGTGCCATTCCCCCAACAAACAACCCTAGTTGACACAAGACCACCCTTTTCCTGGCCCAGCACATCTTGAGTCACCATGTTTTCCCCAAACCCACCATAGAAGGCTCCTTGAGGTGGTTCCCCTACGTGGCAGCTCTTCTCGCAGAAGTAGCAATGATGGCAGGTGGCTGCCTGTGGCTTCTACAGGCAGCAATTGTGGTAGGTAGGGGTGATGTCCCTTCTGTTTTGATGGTTGGTTGGGTATTGAGTCCCCTTTGTTTCTTAATGTTGATGGCTCTTCTCTACATGACATGGGGGGTTAGGTGTTGGAATGGGTCTCCGGTGGCTGTATTACCCGAGAATTGAGAGGTGTGTAGGGTTACCATATTTAAAAAATAAAAAAAGAGGACACTCCACGGGGCCCTGGCCCCACCCCTTCCCCACCCCAACTCCGCCCCTTCCCCGCCCCAACTCCGCCCCTTCCCCAAAGTCCCCGCCCCCTCCCCTGAGCGCCCGCATTCCCCCTCCTCCCTCCCAGCCACGCGAAAAGGGCTGCCCGAGCGCTACCGGCTTCACGGTTTGCCGGGCAGCCCCCAGACCCTGCGCCCCCGGCCGGGCACTTCCCCCCCGGGCTCCAGCTGCTCTGCTCCTCCCCGACTCTTCGGCTCTGTTTAAGAGCCGAGCTGCCCGAGCGCTACCGGCTTCGGGCAGCCCCCATGTCTCCGGACCCCAGCCGCCGGAGCAGAGTAGCTGGAGCCCGGGAGGGGAAGTGCCCGGCCGGCGGCTGGAGTCCGGAGGCATGGGGGCTGCCCGAAGCCGGAGTGCTCGGGCAGCTCGGCTCTTAAACAGAGCCGAAGAGTCGGGGAGGAGCAGAGCAGCTGGAGCCCGGGAGGGGAAGTGCCCGGCCGGTATTTTTCCCAGACATGTTCGGCTTTTTGGCAATTCCCCCCGGACGGGGGTTTGATTACCGAAAAGCCGGACATGTCTGGGAAAAACTGGATGTATGGTAACCCTAGAGTCTTGTTACTCCAGGATTTGATTATTCTAATTGCAGCAATATTATGTTTATTCAGCCACCATGAATTAATAAAATAGAACACCACATAGTTAAGGGTTAATTTGCATAAGCAGGGCTTTTGGAGAATACTAGCTGCAAGCTTGCAGTTTCTATTTATCGTGATGGGAGGAGGGGAGAAAAGCATCAACAAATTATGAGACTGAAAGAAAATAAGTGGATGGAGACCTTGAGCTGGGCGCTTTTGATGTAGAAGCTTATGGCTAAGATTGTTAGGAATGTTTTGTTAATAAGTAGTTGATTGAAGTTAGGAGAAGTGATGACCCAGTAGGGGTCACAATGAGCTATGAGTTTTGTAAAAATTAGTTATAAAAAGACTAGATAATGGAGTATACTTTGGAGCAGTTCTCTGAAGCTATCCTGAGAGACTTTTCCCCAAAACCATATTCTCCGGCAGGGAGGCACCTGACCATTGCTGACCTGCTGCTCATTACTCAATACCATCTCAGAGTTTAGGTAACTATTTGGAATGTTCTAAACCCATTGCTTATGTCTGTGTGTACTTAAATCTAATAAATAGTAGTTTTAGATAAGAGCATGCTTACTTGTATCAATCTTTCATTAGCCGGAAGCGCTGTGTTCCCATTGATTTATTCCTGATACCACCTGGAATGAAACAGTTAAGTTAAATTAAGTTACCACTGCTTTGGGTTCTGAAAACTCTGGGTAATGGATCTGGTGAGCCAGTTGCCAAGAGTGGTGGAGAGGAGGGGACAATTGATACAAGAAGTTTGTTTGTTTGCAATAGGGGAAAGGGAAGGTGGAACAGGATCGCAATCTGTAATTTTCCATGTCGTAGCCCATGAGTTGATTTATCATTACATTCTGCTACTGATTCAGGGCTCAGGCTGACAGCCTGATTGGGTAAGAAGATACGTTAGAAGGAAAGGGAATATCTGGAAAGAAAAAAAAGTTGGAAATGATTTTGGGAAATAGCTTGAATGATTTTGTACAGGAGCATGGTAATGGTTTCTGGAAGCTTCCTGCAGCTCTGTAAGCAAATGGTAGTGATGATAGTAGGTATGGAGATAGATCAGTTAAAGACAGAATGCCTGAAAGAGACAGTGTGATTTCTTATGTGGATGACATCCTGGTTTGCACTCAGACCCCAGGGAAGAGAATTCGGAAGTACTGGACAGGGTGTTACAAAAGATTCAGGAAGCTGGGTTTAAAGTAAATCTAAAGAAAGGCTCAATCATGGTCCCAACAAGTAAACTATTTTGGAGTGATTTGGGGACAGAAGGGGCATTCCCCTGATCAACAGAGTGTGGAGCTGATTCTTAAACTACCAGTTCCCACAGATGTCACAGCTCTTAGATCCTTTCTGGGAATGGTTCATTTCTCCCAAGATTTTATTGAGGGAGTTTTAGAGAAGGCATCAGATGGGAGAGGGGAAGGTTTCTGGATTCCCATGTTGTGCAGCAGCAGTAGGTTTCCTCCCATCCTCATATATTGGGGAATGGCCAGCAAGGATTGGGGGATGCAAGGCTTTAGCAAAATGCTGGAGGATGCATTGGGGAATTCCCCTGAGCAGCGCTCACAGCCGTAGCCAGGCACTTGGGGTGTAGCTAGTGCAAGGCAAATAATGGATTTTTTGGTTTGTTGCCAATTTTGAAAAGTAGAAAAAAAGCTGGTTTGGGGGCATAGAGAAAATGAAAAAATTTCAGCAAACTGAAAAGTAAAACAAAATTCATTTTGGATTGAACAAAATGTTTTGTTTTGATTTCAACCATTTTTAAATGTTCTTGAATTTTTAAAATAAGAATAAAGGAAATTTTGAAACAAAAAGTGATTGCAAACCGAAAAATCAAAAAGTTGCCTTTTGAAAATGTCAAAATGGAACATTTAGAGTTTTTTGGATGTTTTTGGGGTTTTATTCCAAATGAACAATTTGGCAAAATTAACACAAATTCACAAAACACTTTGGGGTCACGGAATCAGCATCTTTCCCCGAAAAAAGTTTTGGCTGAAAAATGTCACCCAACATTAGGTGTAAGAGCTTCCTGAGTGAGCATCATCAAGCTGCTGGTTTGTTCCTAACTTCAAAGGGGGCGCAACACTTTAACAAGCAGCTGTATCATTCTGGAGGGGGACAAATGAAATAAATGCCCTTCTGGGTTACTGAGTTATCTTCATTATGAGCACACCAGCAGGGCTGGTGTAAGGATTTTGGGAAGAAATAGCAAGATGATTGTGACAGAGTATATCAATCTCTCCCTGGCAAAGCAGAGTTTAATGAGCAGTTCTGGGTACAAGAGGCCACACCCCCTTCACCTCTGCTGGGCATGCTCCCGTTGGAGGGAGCATTCAAAGAGGAGCAGCTCAGTTCAGTCTAAGCTGACTGAGGAGAGCAGTTGTGTGCAGCAGCCTCCTGCCAGGAAGCCTCTGGGACTCCAAGTCACCAGGTCAAGCCTCCTAGTTGCACCGTGGGAAGCCAGACGACCGTGGGAACTGAAAAGAATAACTTGCTGTTGCCATCAGAGGAGTGGCTGGAGACAGAGCAGAAGGGACACAAAAAGAACCCCACTTCCAACCCCAGGGATGATGCCAGAGTGACTGGGACAAGAGTAGGAAGTGACCCAGGAAATGTGCTTGGGTGATATTAGGAACTGAACCCAGTGACAGGATACCTTGTTTTGAAGGGCCCTGGGTCGGAGCAGGGAGGG
The DNA here is from genome assembly GCF_028017835.1 of Emys orbicularis. NCBI lineage: Eukaryota > Metazoa > Chordata > Testudines > Emydidae > Emys > Emys orbicularis. The sequence goes on along the minus strand of NC_088683.1, from coordinate 69,076,696 downwards.
CCCAGGTTCCCCTCCCCATGCTCTCCGCTAGGTGACTCTACCCCTGATAGTGCTGCTAGGCAAAGTGGCCCCTTGTACTCTCACTGCTAGGTGACACTACCCCCGATATTGCTGCTAGGTGAATCAGCCCCTTTTAACTCTCGCAAGCAGGCATTATCGCCATTAGACTGTACTGCCAGCCCAGGGCATTCAGCCAACCCCTGATATATGGTGAAGAATGCAGGCAATGACCAGGTTCTGTTAAAAGGACCAACAGGGAGCTAAGAATATTATAAAGACAAGGAATCATGGATACATAAAAACTGTTAAAGTGGGTGTTGGAGAGCAAGCAACAGCAGGCGGTCCAACATCAGCTGCAACAGGAGCAGATGCTGCAGCAGATTGCAGTCCAGCAGAAGCAAGAACAGCAGCAGTTGCAGATATGAGAACTGGCAGTCCAGCACCAGGCACAACAGGAGCATCTGGTCCTACAGCTGGCAGCACTAATAAAGCCCACAGGGCATCTAATACCACAGTGCTTGGGCCAGGCAGAGACAACTTCCCTGCAGGACTATCCATAAAGCTTACGAAGGGGGCCCCGGGAATGACCCTTAGGCCTTCTTGGTTACCTTTGAATGGGTAGCCAATGTGGCATGCTGACCAACAGAGCATTGGGCTACCTTGGTGGCCCTATACTTGACTGGCTCCATGCAAGCAGCATACCGAAGCCTGGACCCCGTGGACATGCTAGACTATGCCAGAGTGAAGGAGGTCATAGTCGACCAACTGGGAATCAACTCCAAGACATACAGACAGAGGTTTCAACAGGAGTACCCTCCCAGACCCCAGCCATGAGTGGTGACCCAACATCTATGGGACCATTGCTGGTGCTGGCTGAACCCAGAGAAAGAGACGGAGGTACAAGTGGCAGAGATGATAATGATAGAACAATTCACCCAGATTCTCCCCACCGGGGGAAGGGAGTGGGTGAAGTGCCATCAGCTATTGACACTGTTGGATGCGGTGACACTCATGGAAGATTACATGGCCTGGCACTTACATGGAAGACCTGATAACTCGAGCACTGAGATCCAGAAACCCTGGAAGTAAGCCCCCAAATCCTGGAGGCTGCTGGGCTAGGAAAGGAGACGGGACCACTGGGTCAGACCGACGCCACAGGAAATACCCCTGGCCAGAGGGAGGAACCTGAGCCCCGATGCATCACGAAGGAGAGTCCGAGAGCGTCAGGGAGAGGGGTACACACCAACTTTGAATGTGGACAAGAAGGGCATTTCAGGTGAGAGTGCCTTTTTATGGATTGTAGCTATGGACTGCAAGCCCCCAAGCTTGGAAGAGAGGTCTGGGCAATCTTCTGCTCCCAGTGAGGATCAATGGTACCCAGGTAATGGGCCTGGTAGACTCCAGGTGCAGTCAGACTATTATCTGGACCAGTCTCATAGAATCCTCCGACAAGGCAGGGACACCCATCTACCTCCAGTGTATCCACAGGGATGTGTGACCCTACCTGGCAACCAAGGTATGCCTCGAAGTGAAGGGCTATATGGCGACATGCCCAGTCGGCCTAGTGGACACCTTGGCCCAGCGTTTCTCAAATGCGGCCACCGTGCAGCATGCGGCAACCAGGGACTTTTCTTGCAGCCACAGGCACGGTGGGGGGAGGGAAGTGGCAAAGTAGTGGCTCCTCCCTGTTGCTCCTGGATGCACTACCTTGGTGTTGGTTACTGGGGCTGCTAGCAAGGGTTGGGCCCTGTCCCCCTCTGGAGACATATGGGGCACAATGTTGGAGGAGCAGACAGCCAGTGAGTTCCCCACCTTCCCAGGGGTGGTGGGGCTCAGGCTTTGGGCTTCAGCCCAGGGCGGGTGGGACAGCAGGCTCTTGCCACAGGACTTCGGGCTCCAACCCTGGGCTCCAACTGTGTGGCAGCAGACCCCAGGCTCCAGCCACAGGGCTTCACGCTCCAACGCCCTGCTGCCTCCCCTCAGCCACCTTCCGACCCACCCCATCGCCCCTAACCCCGCTGCCTCCCAACCCCCTCATCCAGGGCTTAATTTGTCCCCAGGCTTGCCAGGGCTGAGTAAGTCCGCTGTGAAAAGTGATACTTGTATGTTTGTTAATATCACTTTTCACAACAGACTTACTAGCTAGCAATAAATAAATTACAATGATTTGGATGTGTATATGTGCATATTTATTTGTTTTTCCTAAAGCTAATCAAGTATTTTAGGGAAAAATATGAGTGCAGCCACCTGTAAGAGTTGGTGGCCTCACTCTAAGGACACCAAAAAATTTGTCCTGAGAAGCCTGGTAGCCCTGGGATGGGACTGGAGGTGATTTGGGGAGCTCCTGGGGAGCAGCAAACACCCTTTGGCGACCAACCCACGCCCAAAAGTGAGGAGGCTCATGGATCAAGATGAGACAGAGGAAGTAGAAAGAGGGCCTCTCAAACCCGGCAGAGGTGCCAGTGATCCAACCTGTGACTAAGGGGGCTTTAAACGAGATGGACAATGACTGATTGATGGAAGACGGGGACTTTGTGTGGGAGCAACGGGAAGACCAGACCCTGAGCTATGCTTGGGAACAAATAGTCACCCCTGAAGGAGAAGGGAAAGGAGGCCCATGGACACCAGAGGGGCCTCACTTTGAAGTTCAGAACAAGCGTCTGTACTGGATAGTGAGAGACCCCAAAATCCAAGAAACATGGCATCAGCTACTTGTGCCTAAGAGATTTCTACGGAAGCTACTTTGCTGGCCCACGCAGTGCTGCACCGGACACCTGGGGCAAGAGAACACTCTACAATGGATAGTCCTTTTTTTGGTCATGCATCCACCAAGAAATGTGTGAGTTTTGTGCCTCATCCCATGAGTGTCAACTCACAGGACACAAAGTGGTGCCAAAGGACCACATCCTGATCCCTGCAGTGGGAGTACTGTTTGAGCAGATAGGGACAGATCTGGTGGAACCCCTGCAGAAAAGTGCATCCAGGTTCCAGTACATACTGGTGATTGTAGACTACGTCACCTGGTATCCTGAGGCCATTCCACTGGGTATGATGAAAGCGCCCACCATAGCAGGCAAGCTCATGAAGGTCTTTGCCAGGGTTGGGATCCCAAAAGAAATTCTGTTGGACAGGGGGTCCAATTTCTCATCAAAGATTCAAAGCTGATATAAGAGCTGTGTGAATTACTTAAGATCCTGGCCCTCAAGATGTCGGTATAGCATCCACAAACCAATGGGCTGGTGGAGCATTTCAACAGCACCCTGAAATCCATGTTAAAAAAATTTGTTGGCAATGACCCGCGACACTGGGACAGGCTGCTACCAGCCTTGTTATTTGCCATACAGGAAGTTCCTCAAGCCTCTATGGGATTTTACCCCTTTGAGCTTCTGTATGGGAGGCAGCCGAGGGGAATTTTGGACCTTTTCTGGGAGACATGGGAGAGCAAGAGTCCTGGGTCATGGACTCAGTACCATATGTGCTGTAGTTGTGGGAATGACTTAAGATGATGCGGGGGGGAGTGGGGGAGAGGAGTGTTCACCAGACAGAACCTGCTGAGAGACCAACAAACCCAGGAACCTGTACAGGGGTGGCCCGTCCATATAGGCAAATTAGGTGGTCACCTAGGGTGCCAAGTTAAATGGGGCACCAAATTTGAGGGGAAAAAATCAAATAAAAAAGAAATTAAAAAAATGAAAAAGTGGGAAAAAAATACAAATAAAATAACGAAGATGTCATTATTTCAATTCCTGTGCGCGTATGGAGGGAATATGAATTATAATTAATTTCTCTACATTTCAGAGAATTTATTAATATGTCAAATCTTTTATTTACTGCAAAAATAAATAATATTTTAGCGATTTTTTTTTCAATTTGTGACGTAGGGTCAAGATGACCCACTCTGCAATTTTGATAAGCAATAACTCAGCCACAATGAAACACATCCGCCAGCAGCAAGAGCTGCAAGGCTAGTGACACCTAACTCGAATATACATCAAGGTCGCATAGCCAGAAATTCATGTAGAGCGGAGATATCGCGAGTTGATACATGTCCAAAGGTCCTTTTAACACACGTCGCAGGTAGATGGTTAAGAATCGAGCGAATACTGTGGAAAATTGTTTTTTTGGTGCCAAAGAATAAAGAATAACGTCTTTCAGCATTATAAATCCAAAATGTGAGTATCTTTAAGCGTTATTAAACCTTAACGTTATTATCGGGCTGTATAATTATGAACTTTTTTTTGTTATAACTGGTTCACATGTAATAAATAAGGTCCATAAAAGAAAAGTAACAGCGTTAACACTTAATAGACTACGAAAGTGATGACGTCACACTCCAAGCGGGTAACCGCGAGGAAGGGGATTACTTTCTAAACAGCCAGTGTCGGGTTATAACAGCGAAAAAGGTCATTTTGTTTCCGTGTAAACGCTGTAACTAACTGTTTTAATAGGTAAGTGAGTGTATGTTACTAACCATTGAACCTTTAAGCAGTGAAAAGATGTGCTGGGATGGCTGAAATGTGGTTTAAATCATCAACGATGTGGTGTGTCAGCCATCCTTAACGCTATAATGCTTGCAGTCAGAAGCACAGTACATAACAATATTCAAGTGCCCCATGGCAGAAAGAGGAAAAAGAAAACCCTCAGGAGGTGAGTATCGTAAACGAAAGGCTGAGAAGGAAAAGGATCAAGCAAAACAGCAGGGATCCTTCCTGAAATATCTTCTCTTTAATCCAAATAAAGATGGAAGCAGTTCACAGCATCCAGATGAAGGAATTTAACTTGGAGAGGAGGTTAGCTCACATCTGCATGGAAGCAGTTTGGAAACTCAAGATGATGGAAACTTACTTCTAGATGAAGGCAGCTCACAGCATCAGACTGATATGGAAGTGGAGAAAATGTATTCGCCTTCAGAGATACATTCAGAAATTGAAGTAAATGAAGTCGAAGAAAGAAAGGATGAGGAAGTTACAAACAAGTTACAGTATGGGGACCCAGCTTCATGGCCCAGATATGATGACAGTGTGCAGCAAATTCTCATGGAACATGGACCCGAACAAGTTCATCGAAACTGGTTACAATATTCAGTGTCGAAGGACTCTGTGTTTTGCTTTTGCTGCAAGTTGTTTAGAAATCAAGCAATTGGTATATCACTTACTGAAAATGGTTCAAAGGACTGGAAAAACGTATCTTCAATTCTCTCTTCACATGAAAGAGGTACAGAACATTTGGAATGTTTTCAAAATTGGAAAGAACTTGAATTACGATTGAAAAAAGGAAAAACTATCTATGAAGAAAATGTACGTGTGATCAAGGAAAAAGAAGAATATTGGCAACAAATATTAGAGCATCTGATTGCTTTAGTGAGAGCAATTTAGCATTCCGCGGCCGCGGTAGAAATGAAAAATTATACACTCCAGGTAATGGAAACTTTTTAAAATTTGTTGAATACCTAGCTTTGTATGATCCAGTCATGAAGGCGCATCTACGTAAAATAACTGATCATGAAAGACAGGTTCATTACTTAGGAAAAAATATGCAAAATGAACTGATTCAAATCCTAGAAAATGCCATTAAAAAGAAAATTGTAGAAGCTGCCCATTCTGCAAAATACTTTTCAATAATACTGGACTGTACACCAGATGTGAGTCATGTTGAACAAATTATGATGATCATTCATTTTGTGGATATGGAAAAGTCTGCAGATGAAGATAATGTTGAAGTGCTCATAAAGGAACATTTTTTGGGTTTCATACCACTGAAGGAGACGACTGGAGCATTTATGACTGAAACTATTCTACAAGAGCTTGAAACAATGTCATTATCTGTTGAAAACTTACGTGGCCAAGGCTATGATAATGGGAGTAATATGAAGGGTAAAGACAATGGTGTGCAAAGGAGAATGATGGAAATCAATCCTAGGGCCTTTTTCGTTCCTTGCAGTGCGCATTCTCTGAATTTGGTTGTCAATGATGCCGCTAGATGCTGTTTGGAGGCAAGCAGTTTCTTTGACCTGGTGCAACGTGTTTATATGTTTTTCTCAGGCTCAACTCGCCGTTGGGAGATTCTGACTTGCCATGTGAATTCTTTAACTGTGAAACCACTTAGTCAGACAAGATAGGAGAGTTGCATTGATGCTTTGAAGCCTCTTCGCTATGAACTTGGAAACATTTATGATGCTCTAATTGAAATTTCTGATGAAACTACCTTTACTGGATCATCTGGCAATACGGCACGTTCAGATGCAGAAGCTCTTGCAAATGCCCTTTCCAAGTTCAAATCTGTGACTTCACTCATTTTGTGGTATAATATCCTTTTCGAGATTAGCCTAATTAGTAAGCAGCTTCAGGAAAAGAACTTGAACATACATTCTGCTATTCAAAAACTGCAGCAAACTAAAAATATTCTGGAGCAATTCAGAAGTGATGAAGGGTTCGAAAGAACTCTGGTAGATTCTCTCGAGCTTGCTGAAGAAGAAATAGACTTTCCGACAGAATTTGAACCAGAGCCAGTTTGCATTCGGCAAAAGAAACAGCGGTTTTCGTTGAACGACGAGACACACCTATTCAGAACCGAAAACAAAGGTTCAAAGTAAATTTCTACTTCGCAGTCCTTGATACCGCTGTTCACTCGGTTGACAAAAGATTTCAACAGATGCAGCAGCTAGAGTCAGTATTTGGCTTTCTATATGATATACACAGCTTGCAAAAGAAAACAGATAAGAGAATTTTGTATAAAACTGGAGTCGGCATTGACTCATGAAAATTCAGACGACATTGATGCTATGGATTTGTGTAGTGAGCTTCAGGTTTTTTCAAGACGACTTAAGAAACATTCCACTCCTGAAGAAGTACTGAAGTTTGTTTGTGAAAATAAACTCACAGACAGTTTTCCAAACATTTTTATAGCTCTACGCATTCTTTTAACTTTGCCAGTTTCCGTAGCTAGTGGGGAACATAGCTTCTCAAAGTTAAAATTGATAAAAACATATCTGCGTTCAACAATGGTGCAAGAGAGACTTGTTGGACTTGCCACAATGTCAATAGAGCAGGGGTTGGCAACCTTTCAGAAGTGGTGTGCCGAGTCTTCATTTATTCACTCTAATTTAAGGTTTCGCGTGCCAGTAATACATTTTTACGTTTTTAGAAGGTCTCTCTCTATAAGTCTATATTATATAACTAAACTATTGTTGTATGTAACGTAAACAAGGTTTTTAAAATGTTTAAGAATCTTCATTTAAAATTAAATTAAAATGCAGATCTTATCAGTTTAGTGCAGTGGTTCTTACTCTGGGGTGCACGCTGTGACGTGCAGTCTATATGGTTTTATAAAAATATGATAATAAGTGAATATAATGTAACTGGGATATGCTTCATGCAAAAGGTCTCTTGTAAGGTATCATTACAAAGCTTATAATCTACTGAGTGTGATCATCCTATTTGTATAAATGTACCACTCTTGTATCTAAAACTAGAAATATAAAATATAACTCTGAGGGCCTATTGTAATTATGCAAAGTGTGGGCCATTAATGGTGGTTTGGAATCTTGATGGCTCCCATTAACCAGGACCATTGTCTGTAGATGGCTGTGTTTTACCTGTGAGTCTTCCTGTATATGTGTGTGCTGGCAAGTGGGTAATGAAGTCTTGCAGTGACATGTGATCATGTCACCTGAACAGGAATCCATCTTTAACCTGGTGTAACTGAGTGACCAGAGAGGTTGAAGTGTTCTCCTACTGGTTTTTGAATGTCATGATTCCTGATGTCAGATTTGTGTCCTAACTCCACATTCTACAAGCCATTATCCTCTGATCCCACTGAGGATTACCAAAAGAAACTACACCATTTGCTCAAGAAACTCCCTAAAAAGCACAGGAACAGATCTGTACAGACACATTCCTAGAACCCTGACCAGGGGTATTCTATTTGCTACCCAAGATCCATAAACCTGGAAATCCTGGACGCCCCATCATCTCAGGCATTGGCACCCTAACAGCAGGATTGTCTGGCTATGTGGACTCCCACCTCAGGCCCTATGCTACCAGCACTCCCAGCTATCTTCGAGACACCACTGACTTCCTGAGGAAACTACAATCCATGGGTGATCTTCCAGAAAACACCATCCTGGCCACTATGGATGTAGAAGCCCTTTACACCAACATTCCACACAAAGATGGACTACAAGCTATCAGGAACAGTATCCCTGATGTCACGGCAAACCTGATGGCTGAACTTTGTGACTTTGTCCTCACCCACAACTATTTCACATTTGGGGACAATATATACCTTCAAGTCAGCGGCACTGCTATTGGTACCCGCATGGCCCCACAGTATGCTAACATTTTTATGGCTGACTTAGAACAATGCTTCCTTAGCTCTCATCCCCTAAAATCCCATAGAGGCTTGAGGAACTTCCTGTATGGCAAATAACAAGGCTGGTAGCAGCCTGTCCCAGTGTTGCGGGTCATTGCCGACAAATTTTTTTAACATGGATTTCAGGGTGCTGTTGAAATGCTCCACCAGCCCATTGGTTTGTGGATGCTATACCGACATCTTGAGGGCCAGGATCCTAAGTAATTCACACAGCTCTTATATCAGCTCTTCTTAATTAATTAGCCTCTTACAGTTGGTATGGCTACTTCCACTTTTTCATGTTCTCTGTATGTATATATATCTTCTTATTATATGTTCCATTCTATGCATCTGATGAAGTGGGCTGTAGCCCACGAAAGCTTAGGCTCAAATAAATTTGTTAGTCTCTAAGGTGCCACATGTACTCCTGTTCTTTTTGCGGATACAGACTAACACGGCTACCACTCTGAAACTCATGGACAGTTTTCCAAACATTTTTATAGCTCTACGCATTCTTTTAACTTTGCCAGTTTCCGTAGCTAGTGGGGAACGTAGCTTCTCAAAGTTAAAATTGATAAAAACATATCTGTGTTCAACAATGGTGCAAGAGAGACTTGGACTTGCCACAATGTCAATAGAGTATGAAATAGCTGGAAAACTGGATCTAAAAGAACTAGTGACTGAATTTTCAAAACTTAAAGCAAGAAAAGTCATGTTTTAAGAGCACCGAGTGTTTTTTATTCGGAGTGTTTTGTAAATACAGGTTAAAGTTCATTGAAAAGTTTTCTTATTTCTTTCTATATTGGATGTGGTAGTAATGACAGTTAAAGCAGGATAGCATAATGGATGATTTGGGATTTGTAATAAAAATTATAATTAACATTTTTAATGCATTTTTATTTGAAATCGGACTGAAATATCACCTAGCTGTCGTGTACAAATCTATTCTGAAAATTTCGTGTCTCTATTTTATCTGATCTCAGAAACATTGGTTGGACAGACGGACGGACGGCCGAACCAACCGAATAATTAAGCCTCTGTTTAAAAAAAAAAACACTTAAAAACATTCAAAGGAAAAAAGGGGCAAAATGTTTCCCAGTTTACCAAAAACCTCAGCCTAGATCTGCCCTTGGGGTTTGGAGGTGGGGCGTCGATTGCATGGTTCACCTAGGGAACCAGTTGCTGGCAGCTAGGCTAGGGCCGCCCCTGAGCCTATACAATCAGAGGGCCCAACTGTCGACATTCAAACCAGGAGTCCGAGTGTTGTTCTTGCTCCTGTCTTCGGAATCAAAGTTCTTGGCCCAGTGGCAAGGTCCCTTTGAGAAAATCTGGAGTGGGAGAGGGGCAGTGGACTACAAAAGCCATCAGCCTGGATGGCAAAAGAATTTAGTCCAGAACAACAACTGTCCCAGGCCTTCCCCACAGTATTCTCAGCACACCAGGGAAGATGAACTTGACCTACCACCACATTGTCACTGCACCCCATAGTGATATGATTATGATATGGTTATAATTATGATGCATCTTGTACAAAATATGTCACGTGAGGTGCCAATGAAAAAGTTATGGTTTGCTGAATATGATTGTGATTATCCTATTTGTATCCATGTATCATTTTTGTATCTGGAGTTGTGCATATTGACTACGCATCTATATTTCAAATGTGTTTGCACCCACAAAGTAGTTTACATCCAGTCTAGCCAGCACATTGTGAAGGGGCTACCCAAGGTAATGGCCCATCAGCGAAAACAATGAGCCATGGGAAAAGCTCATCCTCACCAGATAAGCTTTCCTGTGGATGCTTCAGTCAAAATATGGGTAACGGCTGCCATGACTCATTGAAGCATGCAAGTGCATGTGACTAAATCATGTGATATTGGATCCATTTTGCTGCCTGTGCTTTTCCACAAACTGCTGGAGGCTTTGTTTGGGTCAATGAAGTTCCCTCCACATGGAAGAAGCTATAAAAGGGGGAAGTGACATCATCACTGGGCCTCACCCCCCCCCCCCATAACACAACAACTGGAAACACCTTAGGAACAAAGACTGAACTGGGAAAGGGGGTCCCAGGTGGGACAGAAGAATTTCTGTCTGTGTATGCAAAAGCTGTAACCTGCTTGTACTAGATCGCAGGGTGAGACACTGCTTGATTCAAATCCTATCTAGTTTCTAAAGCTTAGTTTGCAGTTTTGTTTTATTTCTTAGGTAATCATTACTTATAATTACTTAAAATCTTTCTGTAGTTAATACATTTGTTTTATATTTTTTACCTAAAAGAGTGTGTTTTGCTAGAAGTGCTTGGGGAATCTGCTCAGAAACAAAAATTGGTGCCTTGCCCTCTCCACTTGGGGGTGGGGGTGGGGGGACTGAGTAACAAACCTATACTGGTCAGGCTTTTGACCAGGGCAAGATGGTATAGTGCTGGGGTCCTAGGCGGGTGAGCTAGTTGGAGTATCGCTATTGTTAGTTGATGAGTGGCTGAGGAGATGCCTTCATGTAATTGCAGCTGGGTGTGTCTCTGCCTGTGTAAATATTTTTCTGAGTGCAGGACCAGGAGCAGGCTGCAGCTTGTCACAACCTCACAATGTGAGAGGCGGGCGCAGGTGGGTATGCCAGAGGTACCCCAGTTCCAGGTTGCACCCCGGGGAAGTCCATCACAGCCACCATGCCAGGACAGAAGCACAGGACCAGCATCGACCCTCGCCCAGGAAGATCTATGAGGAACCTGAGGCCAGGTTTTGCAGGGGGTTGTGGAAGAATCACAGAGTGAATTTAGGAGCCCCATAGTCTTAGTACCAAAACCAGATGGGTCAATGAGGTTTTGCATCAATTTCAGAAAAGGCAACACCATAGCCCACTGCAAGGCCTTCCCCAGACCCTGGGTGGATGAACTATTGGAGAGGCTAGGGAACACAGAATGTATTTCCACTGTGGAACTGACAAAAGGGTATTGGCAAATCCTCCTTACCAGAACATTCAGGGAGAAAATGGCCTTTTCTGCACCCTCTGGCCTGTATCAGTTTGTCACCATGCCATTGGGCTAATGGATCAACTGCTACGACCCCATGACCAGTATGCTGCCACTTACATCCACAGGCGCCAACTTCCCCTCTTTCCCCTGGGTGCTCGACCCCACCTCTGACCCCAGACCCACCCCTTCCATGAGGCCCTGCCCCCATTCCAACTCCTTCCCCAAATCCCTGCCCCCGGGGGGTGAGGGGAGCTTGGCTGCCAGTGGGTGCAGAGCACCCACTAATTTTTTCCCATGGGTGCTCCAGCCCCAGAGCACTCACGGAGTCGGCGCCTATGCTTACATCGACAATAGTTCTCTACTGCACCAGATGGGGGGACCACCTGCGCCGTCTCACCGCAGTTATCCGAACCCTCGAGGATGCGGGATTAACTGGGAATCTGGCCAAATGGCGCTTGGGACAAAGGGAGGCAGTGTACCTTAGGTATACCATGGAGTGGGGCCAGCTACAGCCCCTGGTGGACAAGATACAAGCATTGAGTGACTGCCCAGCCCCCTTGTCCAAGAAACAAATGCAGCAGTTTCTTGGGCTAGTGGACTATTATAGGCACTTTGTGCCGGTCTCTGCTCTGCTAGGGGACCCCCCTGCACACACACAGACCCTCATAAAAGGTACCAAACCATGGACGGAAAGCCCGACTAAGTTGGGGGGCTGGGCCTCTTTCACTCTAATTCTGCAAAGACATTCATCCTACAGACGGATGCCTCCAAAGTTGACCTCAGGGCCGTACTATCCCAGGAGGTGGAGAGCGAGAAACACTCAGTGCTATATCTGAGCAGAAAACTGTTCCCTTGGGAGCCCAAGTACTTGACAATTGAGAAGGACGCGCTGGTGGTGAAGTGGGCAGTGGAAGCTCTATGATATTATCTGCTAGGGAATCCCTTTCAGCTCATTACAGGCCAGGCTCCTCTCCGATGGTTTAATTCAATGAAAGACACCAACGCCTAGATCATGTGGTGGTATCTTTCCCTTCAGCCATATGACTTTCAAGAACTCCACTGCCCAGGGAAGGCACACGCTAACGCTGATTTCATCTCACGAGCGGAAGGGAACAGGGGGAAAAACAACTGCCAGGTCCTAACCCAAGGGGAAGGGTGTGTGACGGGGTATATCAAAGGCAAAGTAGAGGTTAAAGAGCAGTTCTTGGCCCAAGAGGCAATGCCCCCTCACCCCAGCTGGGCATGCTCCCAGTGGAGGGAGCATTCAAAGATGAGCAGCAGCTCGGCTTAGTGTGAGCTGACTGAGGAGAGCGGTTGTGTGCAGCAGTCTCTTGCTGGGGAGCCGCCGTGACTCCAAGCCACTAGGGTCAAGCCTCCTAGTTGCACCGCAGGAAGCCAGCTGACCACGGGAACTGAAAGGGACAACTTGCTGTTGCCAGCAGAGGAGCTGCTGGAGACGGAGCAGAAGAGACACAAAAGAAACTCCACATGTCCAACCCTGGGGATGATGCTGGAGTGACCCAGGGAACGCGCTTGGGGGTATTGGGACCTGAACCCTGTGTCAACGTTCCTTCTTTTGAAGGGCCCTGGGTTGGAAACCAGTGGAGTAGGGCAGGCCTGGGATCCCCTAACCTCCCCATGCTTGCCATGAGGCAACTCTATCCTGATAGTGCTGCTAGGCAAAGCGGCTCCTTGGACTCTCGCCAGCAGGCATTACGCCCCAGAATATCACCATTAGGCGGTACTGCTGGCTCAGGGCTCCCAACCAACCCCAACAAGATTATTCAGCCACTTATACTTACCTCTTTCATTTTATGTCAGTGAAATGGGGGAGGGGAGAAGAGAGGAGAGGATCTTCAGAGATGAAACAAGCTGTTCATTCCTTTCTACCCTAGAAATTACTGTACATCAATTTATATTCTCTGTGCAATTAGAAGGCCTAAAGACTCACTTTTTATTTTAAATGAAAGCCAAAATTCTCCTTCCTGGATCTGAAAAACCACCTGCTTTTAATGAAGGGATCCCACAAGCCCTTGCAGACCCCCTCCTGCTCATCACAACTGCATTGTATAAGTTGTCAAGAGGGAAACAGGAGGTTTGGGCAGGAGAAAACTGGAGGGATGGGCAGCTGGGTGCTTTTTGCAGCTCGGGCAGTAGCAGATTGGAAATGTGGGGTAAGGAAATAGGCTGGAGGTTTCTATTAAAATGATCCTCATTAAAATAATTTACAATGTTAACACTTTAAATGTCATCTTAAGGCTTTATCATTAACATCCCATTGAGAACAATGGAGACATTCACACCTCTCAGAGCTATTGTTTCTGGTTGTGTGCACATTCCAGAAGACCCCACTGAACTGATTCCCACTGAGCATACTTTTAAGGTATTTTTACTCCCATGAAACCTGGAAAGGGGGTGGTTGTTAGTTTTTGTTTGTTTGTTTTTCTTGGGCATTTCTCTAATTATGGAGCAAGATCAGGATCTAGTATTTTCAACACATCCTTCCCTGTGATTTATTATGATCTGTGGTTGCCCTTTCATTTTAGAGCAGAACAAAATGAAATATATGAAATAATTTACCAGTTCAGAAAACCAGAAATGTTTTAGTTTATCAGCACAGGATATTCTTGGAGCAGAAAGTGCACTTAACCAACAGATATTAACACAAAATTATATCTTGTCATCAAACCAAGTTTTAAAAAGTGTATTAGTGACACCTACTGGCATGAAAATTTTGTCTTTGCATATTCGCATGTACCAGCTAGAGATATTGATACATTAATGTATGATTGTTCTAAGGATAATCCTTGCTGTGTAAAATTTTAACAAAAATTATCAATACTGCAAGCAAATGTTATGGGGAAAATCTGTACACATTAGCATGGGGCTGAGCAGCAATAATATGGCATTTTGGCATCAGCAGCAGCATAGGAAGTTTTGAAGTGACATTTTAAGTTCTCCTAAGTAGTAAAGCTTGTAGGATACAGGCCCGGATATACCACATCATGCTGAAATATCCTTTTCAAACTGAAAGGTCTTGTAGTAACAGCATATTCAGGTTTACACAATTTCAGAACTACTTCAAAAGTGTGTGGAATAGAACTAAAGAATTCAGAGAGATGTTGATGAATTTGACTGTGTCATTTAAGAACAAAAATTTTTTAAAAAGGAGAGAAGGCAGGGAAGATATTCTGGGCCAGATTTTCTGGTGCATCAGGACTGCACTTGTCACAGCAGAGAAGAGGAGGGAGCCATCAGGCAGTGATTACAGCTCCCTGATTTCTCTTGCCTGTTACGCCCCAGCTCAAGTGGAGAGCTAAATGCCAGATGGTAACGGTCTCCGAGGGAACATCTGCTAGCTGGGGTTTGCAGGAGTGCTGGGAGTCCCTCTCCTCTTCCCCTGACCTCAGTGGATGACTCATGTGCTTACATACCTTGTTAAACTGGGACCAGTGTGTGTGTTTGTCATGTGGCCAGTGTAAGAGGTCCAGTGTTGTTAACTATTCATTGCTTTGCTTTTAAGTGCTTGGGTTGTGTAAATCATATGATGAGTGACATGAGTGTATTTGCTTAACAACCTTAACAGATTTTTTTTAAACCCATATGTGTGTTTTTGCAATATAATTATATATAACACATTACAATTCCCCACCATATTTTTACAAACTATGATACTCAAGAGAGAAAACATGTAGTCTCCCAATGACATGTTTCTCTCACATTCTTTATTTCATAGTGCCAGGGCCAGTTCTTCAAAGGGCCCAAGTTCATAATCTCATATTCAGTTTCTCTTGTATATTAACCAATAATCACAAAAATGATGTGCAAAGTAAGTAATTGTATTGATTGTAATGAATGTGAGCTCTCAAGCAAGATGACATAATACTACTAATTAGCACAACAAAATAGTAGCAGGATCTCATAGAGGAAAAACAGATCTGACTTATCTGGATATGCATATATAATATAGAGGTAATCATATATTTTTTGAACTTTGTATAACACAAAATAAGTTACCATAGCTCGTTACATGGAAAGATCCACAGTCTTACCAGCAAGGAGTAAAATATTTGCATTTCACCAGTCAGTTGCCCTGCACACCTTTCTCCTGAGTTTGTTTTATTTTGAACATGATTAATTGTAAAAGGGAAGAAGCAGAGGGAACATTTTGCTCTATGTGAAAAGCTGCTTATTTGCAAGGGAACCAAGCTGGGATAAATCCCAACATTTTACAGCTTGCAGCCCTTGATCCACCGGGAGACATCTCGTCCTCCGCAGTACTTTTTCCACGGCACCCTGTGTGAGTTAAAAATCATGTTAATTGATTGTGGCAAGTTCATCAATTAGTGCAGAGCGCCCCCCCCCCCCCGAAAAAAAAACACACCTGAAATTTATGTACTTTTAACTTTTCTGCAGAGAGACAAGCTAATATAACAAGTAATTTGCTACTGGCCCAATCCTGGCACAGCGCCTGCCTACTCTGCATGGCTCAACTGGATCCTGGAGCTATGCATGCCTGAATAAATCCCGAGTCTGCCAACACTTCCTAAAAAGTTGCCAGATGGTTGTCAAAGGCCCACTTACGAGCTGCTATTCCTGCCACAGAGGATTGGTGTACCAATTGGTGCATCTTCTGTACCATTTGTACCACTGCTCTTTACTGGATGGAATCAAATTTACTCAGTTTTGTGCCAGAAGCTCTATCTTGCTAAATAGAACTAACGCACATTCCCTTTTAGCTCCAGCTGGAGGGGGCTAAAGTGATGTAAGTTCTATCCCCACTGCCACAATGAAATATCAAGTGGCCCTGCTGTGTTGCACAGACATAATCTTGAAGCTCTTGGTAGTTATGGATTTGTTACATTGGTGTTTGAACTGGGATTTGAACTCCTGGGGAACCTCAGATGATCAAGAAATACATTTCTCTAAGTAGTCTCCCCCTAAGTTTACACATACAAGTATGTCACTGTTACTAGTTCTTGTAATAGTTTTAAACATACCATGCACTCATGCCATTGGAAGCGCGAACAATTCTCTTTGCACAGTTTACACTCGTTGTAACGTCTGCTGTCAGTAAGGCTAAAAAAGAAATACAGTAGTAAATATAGTGGGAGGAAAAAAATCAACATTTTCCTCTTCATTTTTTTGAATCAGTCATCTTAAAACTGATAAATAATAATAAAAACTAATTTCTGTATTAATCAATCACATTTATTACTGTGGCATCTAAGGACCAACCAAGAATGGGGCCTGTGGTGTTAGGCCCTGTGCAAGCACAGAGTAGCAGATAGTCCTTGTTTTGAAGAGCTTACAATACAATAGAGAGACAGACGCACCGTGGGAGAAAGGGATGTAACACACAAACAGAGTGAACAATGTAATGGTGTCAAGCAGATTACTTTGCACCTACCACGACACTGGATTCCACATGCGTTCTTGGCTCTTGGAGTCTTGCCATCATTGCACCACCAGCAGCTGTTGATTTGAAAAATCCCATAGTCAGTGCTTCTGGAAGGTTAGCTATAATGCGTGGCACCTGTGTTAAAGTCGCTCTCGTATCTTGCTGTGCACACCCTTGTGAAGGTTCCGTTTTAAAAAAATAACCACACACAGATTGATGTATTTTCTCTGCTGATAAAAACTCCTCATAGCTTGATATTTTACAGAAATATGGATCTAAACACCCCTTATCACCTGTTTGTAGATTATGCAAATGATTTAATACAAAGTACACACAGCCAGCTTTTCTTCCCTTTATTCTCATAAGAGTCACAATCCTTATTAAATATGAAGTGTAAGAAAAACCATTCTATATATAAAACTTTTGATTGTCATCTGAACACTGCATGGGGCCTACATCTTTGAAGGAAACACCAGTGTTTTGGGGTAAAATGCTACAGAGATAGCAACACCTTTCTAAAGAAAATATTATTAACATGCAAATCAAAACCAATAAATATTACTAAGGAAAGACATGGGGAAACATCAACATTTCTCTGGCAGGGAATGGCTCTGCGTGTAAAATGCATAAAACTCATAAAATGCAGTTAAGTGAGATGGAACATTTCTTTCCTGCTGTTTCCAACAGGGGGAGGATCAATGGTGAAAGACCTACTGTAAAGAGGGCTCCAGGTAGCCATTGGCATTTTAATACTGCCTTGTCCATTCCTGTTGAAAATAGGTCTAAACCACAGCACCTGCTGAAGTTTTATCTACGCTAGTGCCGTCACCTTTGTTTCCATAGATGGCGCTGCATAAGTATTAGCAATGATGGTAAACTTTAACCAGAGCACCCTTATTCTTTCCTCATTTACAGCAAGTGGATCTGAATTAGTCAGGTTAGAAGGAAGGAGTCTTTGATTTGAGATATTCAAGGCCGCATAAACATCATGTGTGTTTAACTCTCTGGATTGTGGCTCAGAACACAGGTAAACAAACCTTAAAAACAAACTGGTTGAATAATAATTTCCTATCACTGCTAACAAATGAAGAAAGGCCCTCACCCTTCTCTTTCCCGTGGGGCCCACTCATCTTATGTGCTCTTCTATGAGTCCCGATTCCCCCTCTCTTCCTCACTTCTAAACTGCCCCACCCCTTACTCTCCATCCAGGCTCTCCAAGGATCCCTCTCCCTCAGCCCATCGTCTCGAATTTAATCACACAAGTTTGAATTGGGGGTTTTGAGCTGCTGCTGGTGATCCTCCCACCCAGGCCTTGTGCTGTGCTCTGCATCTCAAGTCCAGCACTGTCTCCCTGCTCAGCTACAGTGAGGCTCAAAGAGCAGAGCGTGAGGGGTGCAGACATCAAACGTGGAATTGTACAAAGGCTATAACTAGGAATAATGCGATGGAATTGGGGGAAAGGTCTCTCAGACTGGTGTCAGGAAAAGGTTCCTGACAGTGCAATCTGTTTAACTGTGGGAGGGTATCAGGGAAGAAGTGGTATTCCCATTGCTTGGGACATTTTAAACAAGGCTGAGCACAGCTGTAGGCAATACACTGCAGGGAACCAGCCTGTGCCGAGAAGGACAGACTAGATAACCTAGGAGGTTTTTCCATCTCTAATGTCTAGGATTAATTCAATGGGTAAATCACCTGCCCATCCTCTGAATCACATGGACATCTCCTCCAAGGCAGCAGACTTACAGTGTCCCAGGCTGTAGCCCCAGTATCCATCCAGCCCAAGCCTTTTCATTGCTCTTGCCAGCTCACACCTTTCGTCGATCTTCCCATGAGCAGCCACAGGCAGGAGGAAAAGCCCCAGGATAGGCAAAACCTTCATGCTGGCAGCGTAGCAAACCCAGGCTCCTACCACTGAGACTAAAAGGAAAGAGAGACACTGGTGAGACTGTAATCTCCTCTCCTCCACTTGAAGTCTCCACTTCCTGAGCGAAGTGGAAACAGGCCACGAGCAGCCTGGACATTTCTCAGTACTCTTGGGGTCACTGCCCAGAGGTTAAAATCGCTTAGCCATGGGGAACTGGCTAGCTCACTCACCTGGTGTTTTATTGCTAGATCCCTGCTACAATTCTGACTCAGGACATACAGGCCAAATGTGGTTACCATCTGATGGCTGCTACAGTGGCTTATAAAGAGCTAATGATCTGAGACCAGTACCTGTTGGACATTCATCCATATCCCCCGCACAAATCCCACCACCATGACTGACCCACTCTTTGCAGTCTTGACAGAGGTAAAGGTTTTAATTAGCATGAGAATTAAACCATGCTCTCACCCTGGAAAGGTGGTTTTTCTACTCCAGGGGTGAAGCTCCTTGTAGCAGGGAGAGCAAGCTTGCAATGTCACAATCTACCTATTTCGTTCTTACATGATGTCTGTCACCATGTGGTGTCTAAGGTCTCTCCAAATTATGAAGGGTGCAAAATTCTCTCTCGCTGCTCCATTGTGTTTGTTTTGGTGCTGGGACTGTCGGGAGGCTAGTTTGAAGAAGTGAGTTTTGTATTTAGCCCTGAAGCTTGGCCAGCATCTGTCCTGCGGGACTTACCCACATTGTTGGAGTCACTCTAAGGCAGTGGTCCCCAACGCGGTGCCCGCGGGCGCATCTATGTGCGCCCGCCTACTGACAAGGAAGCGCCCTGGACAAGCAGCTGCCGAGAAGCGGCAACGTCAAGAAGCGCTGCTGACGCTGCTTCTCGGTGGCATTTCGGCGGCTGGGGACCACTGCTCTAAGGCATTTTATAAAGGAAATGCATAGCTGCTTAACTCTGACTGCCTTTTGTAATTCAGGATTAGTGTATGGAGTTCATGGAAAAACCAATAGGCAAGAGCCAATATAATCTGCATGTTTCTAAAAATCCTGTTACCTTCAAAATGTTTTGTTTCATCAGCTTTGCATGACAAACTACAAATACTTTGATAGCTGGGTTAAAAGGTTATCTCATAGTTCACTGTGGCATTTGTAAATTCTGCTATGTATTTGGAGCTGCAGTATGGTCTAGTGGACAGAGGACTGGATTGAGATCCAGGAGATCTACATTCTAGTTCAAACTCCTCCACTGGGCTGCAGGGTGACTTTGGGCAAGTTACTGCACCCCGCCTCAGTTTCCCCATACACAGAAAGGGCATATTTATACTTACCTCTTTTGTGAACTACAGATGACATGCTCTGTATAATTGCTAGGTATTATTATTCTGATCAAGTGCTATTTTGTGACTTACAGTAATACGTCTCACTAATGACTGGCTTTCTACACCCTAAGGGAATAGTTTATAATATATCATTTTCTCCAGTGGTGGGAGAATACCTTTATTCCATGGATGTGTGCTAAATTAGGGCACTAACACCCTTTACACTGATACCAACAGGGCCTGCACATCACATCTAAAATCCCTATAGTACTTTGGAGACTCTGATCTGTAAATTTAAAAAAAAAATGTGAATGGGAATTTTGTCTGTATAAATACTACAGGCTCAGCCCCTCAGATTTCTGTTTCTGTAACACTGTAGAATGACAATAGCCACTCTGCAGTTAATGTTGTCACTCTATTTCTATTACAAACCTGATTTAGGCCACTCCAGCCTGAATACTCAACCACAGGAATATCAGCTTCAAAACTGATAAAATAGGTCTGAGAGGGAAGATTTTATTTAAAAACCTGAAATGAATTGGACATCATAAAAGCAGAAGTTCAGAAAAAAACATTATTCAGGGGAGGGTGTATATATATTTGTCACTCTGTAGTAAAAAAATCTGGAGATCACATTTAGGTTACTGAGTACATCATGTACTAGCCTAAAGTCCAGAGCTGAATCTAGTTTGGGCACCTTAACTTTGATTTTCTACACTTTCCAGTGTATGAGTTTCCCTGAATTTCCTGAGTTTATCTATTTCTTTTGGCTAGTGACAAGGTGCTTGTAGGGATTTATTGCACTGGAGTTGCTGAGATGTACAGTCACCATTAACTTCACCTCAACAACCTTTTTCCCCCTGGAATAATCCTTCCAAATGAGGGGATTATGGACTGTGACGAGATGTAAAATCCCAACACCTAAAGCTAAAACTAAATTCAAATGGACTAGAGCTTCCTTCACTTAGGGTTTGTTCTTTATTATTATGAAACCAAGGACGGACCAGTGGTTAGGGCTTCCCCATTCTGTCACAGATTTCCTCTGTCATTTAGTCTCTGTGTGCTTTCATTCCATACCTCATGGAGGTGGCATGGAGTGTTCACACATTTCGATGATGGGAGCCATTTAATGCCATAGATAGATTGTATGTGGTGTGGGCCTCAGTTTCCACATAACAAATACAGCTAAGATGCTCCAGTCTTAGCCTCCAGGCCTAGATTTGTACCTTACTACACATGCAATTTATAGATGATAGGAAAACAAAACCCACCCCAGAACAGTACTGTATTGTTTTTCGTCTTAAATCAGGAGAATTGTGAAAATACAGGCGGGGAAGAGAACAGCGCTATGAAGAAATCCCTCTTGGGAAATCCAAAATTAGTATTTCTGACTCCCTGTAAAAATGTGTGGTTTTCTGTTACTGAAAGAAACACATACATTATTTCGTTTCCTCATTCATCTGTCGATAGATTGATTTTAACAGAGCACTGCAGAAGTTTGCCAAACTGGGTGTAAAAATATATGTCTCTAGTCCCATTTGTGCCAATGTAATATCAGGTCCAATACTGTCTCCAGTACAAATCACAGCTTATTCCTGGGTGGGGAGAGGACAGGATCCTTCAAGCCATTTTTGGACCCACAAGATCTTTCCTTTCACATTTTCCCCTCTACCTACTATTCTAAAGACTTGGGAGTCCTAGGCCCAGATCCTTTAAGGTACTTAGGTGCTTAACTCCCATTGATATCTATGGGGCCTCTCCCCAGAGGCCATCAGCACCAGTGGAGCCAAAGGGATTACTGGTACAAGATGCTTCCCCTTTCCTCATGTCTCTGTCAGTGGGGACTAAGTGCATGTTCTGCACAGCATTGCTATCCAGTGCTATTCCTTTCCCAAGTTGGCTGAAACGCTGAAGACCAAGGGCTAGATCCTCAGCTGGAACATATCAGTGACTTCAATGGAGCTACACCAATTTACATCTGCTGATGATCTGGCCCAAAGTTGAAGAGTTCTTTTCCATACACTGTATGGCCAGACAGGAGAGCCCTAAACAATGTCATTCAGGAATTCCTAACTTCATGAAGTATGAAAAATGTCAACCATGGCAATTTAGTGAAGATAATACCCCAAATCTGTTGTTTTAAATGTTGATTTGGGGGGTATTTATAATATGACCTTTGATCTTTGTATGTGATAGACATTTATATAGTGTTTTTCTCCAAAAAGCCAAAGCAGCAGACTAGCTATAAAACTGTGTAATCAGAGAACGCTGAATCCATCGTTGAATGCAGCCACCGCTGGCACTGAAAACCTTTAAACACTGTATAGCAGCACAACAGTGAAGAATTCTGCGTCCATTGCGAGTTCTAGCTGAACGTAGATAGCCAGAATGGAATCACCCCCACTGCGATCTGACTGGAGTATAAACCATTACTGCTAACTCTTCCTAGGTCTTCAGAAGTAGGGCCGTGCTTCCAATATTTTAACGATGGGCTCCCTCAAAAGTGTGCCATTCCCTGGGTAAACACCCTCCCCATGCCCCCAAACATAAAAGTTCAATTCTACACCCAGGCTGTAGCCCCAGTATCCATCCAGCCCAAGCCTTTTCATTGCTCTTGCCAGCTCACACCTTTCGTCGATCTTCCCATGAGCAGCCACAGGCAGGAGGAAAAGCCCCAGGATAGGCAAAACCTTCATGCTGGCAGCATAGCAAACCCAGGCTCCTACCACTGAGACTAAAAGGAAAGAGAGACACTGGTGAGACTGTAATCTCCTCTCCTCCACTTGAAGTCTCCACTTCCTGAGCGAAGTGGAAACAGGCCACGAGCAGCCTGGACATTTCTCAGTACTCTTGGGGTCACTGCCCAGAGGTTAAAATCGCTTAGCCATGGGGAACTGGCTAGCTCACTCACCTGGTGTTTTATTGCTAGATCCCTGCTACAATTCTGACTCAGGACATACAGGCCAAATGTGGTTACCATCTGATGGCTGCTACAGTGGCTTATAAAGAGCTAATGATCTGAGACCAGTACCTGTTGGACATTCATCCATATCCCCCGCACAAATCCCACCACCATGACTGACCCACTCTTTGCAGTCTTGACAGAGGTAAAGGTTTTAATTAGCATGAGAATTAAACCATGCTCTCACCCTGGAAAGGTGGTTTTTCTACTCCAGGGGCGAAGCTCCTTGTAGCAGGGAGAGCAAGCTTGCAATGTCACAATCTACCTATTTCGTTCTTACATGATGTCTGTCACCATGTGGTGTCTAAGGTCTCTCCAAATTATGAAGGGTGCAAAATTCTCTCTCGCTGCTCCATTGTGTTTGTTTTGGTGCTGGGACTGTCGGAAGGCTAGTTTGAAGAAGTGAGTTTTGTAGTTAGCCCTGAAGCTTGGCCAGCATCTGTCCTGCGGGACTTACCCACATTGTTGGAGTCACTCTAAGGCAGTGGTCCCCAACGCGGTGCCCGCGGGCGCATCTATGTGCGCCCACCTACTGACAAGGAAGCGCCCTGGACAAGCAGCTGCCGAGAAGCGGCAACGTCAAGAAGCGCTGCTGACGCTGCTTCTCGGTGGCATTTCGGCGGCTGCTTGTCCGGCGGCCGCGCTCCTCCGCGGCATTTCGGCGGCTAGTCGTCAGGCGCCCGCCACACTGAAAGGTTGGGGACCACTGCTCTAAGGCATTTTATAAAGGAAATGCATAGCTGCTTAACTCTGACTGCCTTTTGTAATTCAGGATTAGTGTATGGAGTTCATGGAAAAACCAATAGGCAAGAGCCAATATAATCTGCATGTTTCTAAAAATCCTGTTACCTTCAAAATGTTTTGTTTCATCAGCTTTGCATGACAAACTACAAATACTTTGATAGCCGGGTTAAAAGGTTATCTCATAGTTCACTGTGGCATTTGTAAATTCTGCTATGTATTTGGAGCTGCAGTATGGTCTAGTGGACAGAGGACTGGATTGAGATCCAGGAGATCTACATTCTAGTTCAAACTCCTCCACTGGGCTGCAGGGTGACTTTGGGCAAGTTACTGCACCCCGCCTCAGTTTCCCCATACACAGAAAGGGCATATTTATACTTACCTCTTTTGTGAACTACAGATGACATGCTCTGTATAATTGCTAGGTATTATTATTCTGATCAAGTGCTATTTTGTGACTTACAGTAATACGTCTCACTAATGACTGGCTTTCTACACCCTAAGGGAATAGTTTATAATATATCATTTTCTCCAGTGGTGGGAGAATACCTTTATTCCATGGATGTGTGCTAAATTAGGGCACTAACACCCTTTACACTGATACCAACAGGGCCTGCACATCACATCTAAAATCCCTATAGTACTTTGGAGACTCTGATCTGTAAATTTAAAAAAAAAATGTGAATGGGAATTTTGTCTGTATAAATACTACAGGCTCAGCCCCTCAGATTTCTGTTTCTGTAACACTGTAGAATGACAATAGCCACTCTGCAGTTAATGTTGTCACTCTATTTCTATTACAAACCTGATTTAGGCCACTCCAGCCTGAATACTCAACCACAGGAATATCAGCTTCAAAACTGATAAAATAGGTCTGAGAGGGAAGATTTTATTTAAAAACCTGAAATGAATTGGACATCATAAAAGCAGAAGTTCAGAAAAAAACATTATTCAGGGGAGGGTGTATATATATTTGTCACCCTGTAGTAAAAAAATCTGGAGATCACATTTAGGTTACTGAGTACATCATGTACTAGCCTAAAGTCCAGAGCTGAATCTAGTTTGGGCACCTTAACTTTGATTTTCTACACTTTCCAGTGTATGAGTTTCCCTGAATTTCCTGAGTTTATCTATTTCTTTTGGCTAGTGACAAGGTGCTTGTAGGGATTTATTGCACTGGAGTTGCTGAGATGTACAGTCACCATTAACTTCACCTCAACAACCTTTTTCCCCCTGGAATAATCCTTCCAAATGAGGGGATTATGGACTGTGACGAGATGTAAAATCCCAACACCTAAAGCTAAAACTAAATTCAAATGGACTAGAGCTTCCTTCACTTAGGGTTTGTTCTTTATTATTATGAAACCAAGGACGGACCAGTTGTTAGGGCTTCCCCATTCTGTCACAGATTTCCTCTGTCATTTAGTCTCTGTGTGCTTTCATTCCATACCTCATGGAGGTGGCATGGAGTGTTCACACATTTCGATGATGGGAGCCATTTAATGCCATAGATAGATTGTATGTGGTGTGGGCCTCAGTTTCCACATAACAAATACAGCTAAGATGCTCCAGTCTTAGCCTCCAGGCCTAGATTTGTACCTTACTACACATGCAATTTATAGATGATAGGAAAACAAAACCCACCCCAGAACAGTACTGTATTGTTTTTCGTCTTAAATCAGGAGAATTGTGAAAATACAGGCGGGGAAGAGAACAGCGCTATGAAGAAATCCCTCTTGGGAAATCCAAAATTAGTATTTCTGACTCCCTGTAAAAATGTGTGGTTTTCTGTTACTGAAAGAAACACATACATTATTTCGTTTCCTCATTCATCTGTCGACAGATTGATTTTAACAGAGCACTGCAGAAGTTTGCCAAGCTGGGTGTAAAAATATATGTCTCTAGTCCCATTTGTGCCAATGTAATATCAGGTCCAATACTGTCTCCAGTACAAATCACAGCTTATTCCTGGGTGGGGAGAGGACAGGATCCTTCAAGCCATTTTTGGACCCACAAGATCTTTCCTTTCACATTTTCCCCTCTACCTACTATTCTAAAGACTTGGGAGTCCTAGGCCCAGATCCTTTAAGGTACTTAGGTACTTAACTCCCATTGATATCTATGGGGCCTCTCCCCAGAGGCCATCAGCACCAGTGGAGCCAAAGGGATTACTGGTACAAGATGCTTCCCCTTTCCTCATGTCTCTGTCAGTGGGGACTAAGTGCATGTTCTGCACAGCATTGCTATCCAGTGCTATTCCTTTCCCAAGTTGGCTGAAACGCTGAAGACCAAGGGCTAGATCCTCAGCTGGAACATATCAGTGACTTCAATGGAGCTACACCAATTTACATCTGCTGATGATCTGGCCCAAAGTTGAAGAGTTCTTTTCCATACACTGTATGGCCAGACAGGAGAGCCCTAAACAATGTCATTCAGGAATTCCTAACTTCATGAAGTATGAAAAATGTCAACCATGGCAATTTAGTGAAGATAATACCCCAAATCTGTTGTTTTAAATGTTGATTTGGGGGGTATTTATAATATGACCTTTGAGTCTTTGTATGTGATAGACATTTATATAGTGTTTTTCTCCAAAAAGCCAAAGCAGCAGACTAGCTATAAAACTGTGTAATCAGAGAACGCTGAATCCATCGTTGAATGCAGCCACCGCTGGCACTGAAAACCTTTAAACACTGTATAGCAGCACAACAGTGAAGAATTCTGCGTCCATTGCGAGTTCTAGCTGAACGTAGATAGCCAGAATGGAATCACCCCCACTGCGATCTGACTGGAGTATAAACCATTACTGCTAACTCTTCCTAGGTCTTCAGAAGTAGGGCCGTGCTTCCAATATTTTAACGATGGGCTCCCTCAAAAGTGTGCCATTCCCTGGGTAAACACCCTCCCCATGCCCCCAAACATAAAAGTTCAATTCTACACCCAGGCTGTAGCCCCAGTATCCATCCAGCCCAAGCCTTTTCATTGCTCTTGCCAGCTCACATCTTTCGTCGATCTTCCCATGAGCAGCCACAGGCAGGAGGAAAAGCCCCAGGATAGGCAAAATCTTCATGCTGGCAGCATAGCAAACCCAGGCTCCTACCACTGAGACTAAAAGGAAAGAGAGACACTGGTGAGACTGTAATCTCCTCTCCTCCACTTGAAGTCTCCACTTCCTGAGCGAAGTGGAAACAGGCCACGAGCAGCCTGGACATTTCTCAGTACTCTTGGGGTCACTGCCCAGAGGTTAAAATCGCTTAGCCATGGGGAACTGGCTAGCTCACTCACCTGGTGTTTTATTGCTAGATCCCTGCTACAATTCTGACTCAGGACATACAGGCCAAATGTGGTTACCATCTGATGGCTGCTACAGTGGCTTATAAAGAGCTAATGATCTGAGACCAGTACCTGTTGGACATTCATCCATATCCCCCGCACAAATCCCACCACCATGACTGACCCACTCTTTGCAGTCTTGACAGAGGTAAAGGTTTTAATTAGCATGAGAATTAAACCATGCTCTCACCCTGGAAAGGTGGTTTTTCTACTCCAGGGGCGAAGCTCCTTGTAGCAGGGAGAGCAAGCTTGCAATGTCACAATCTACCTATTTCGTTCTTACATGATGTCTGTCACCATGTGGTGTCTAAGGTCTCTCCAAATTATGAAGGGTGCAAAATTCTCTCTCGCTGCTCCATTGTGTTTGTTTTGGTGCTGGGACTGTCGGAAGGCTAGTTTGAAGAAGTGAGTTTTGTAGTTAGCCCTGAAGCTTGGCCAGCATCTGTCCTGCGGGACTTACCCACATTGTTGGAGTCACTCTAAGGCAGTGGTCCCCAACGCGGTGCCCGCGGGCGCATCTATGTGCGCCCACCTACTGACAAGGAAGCGCCCTGGACAAGCAGCTGCCGAGAAGCGGCAACGTCAAGAAGCGCTGCTGACGCTGCTTCTCGGTGGCATTTCGGCGGCTGCTTGTCCGGCGGCCGCGCTCCTCCGCGGCATTTCGGCGGCTAGTCGTCAGGCGCCCGCCACACTGAAAGGTTGGGGACCACTGCTCTAAGGCATTTTATAAAGGAAATGCATAGCTGCTTAACTCTGACTGCCTTTTGTAATTCAGGATTAGTGTATGGAGTTCATGGAAAAACCAATAGGCAAGAGCCAATATAATCTGCATGTTTCTAAAAATCCTGTTACCTTCAAAATGTTTTGTTTCATCAGCTTTGCATGACAAACTACAAATACTTTGATAGCCGGGTTAAAAGGTTATCTCATAGTTCACTGTGGCATTTGTAAATTCTGCTATGTATTTGGAGCTGCAGTATGGTCTAGTGGACAGAGGACTGGATTGAGATCCAGGAGATCTACATTCTAGTTCAAACTCCTCCACTGGGCTGCAGGGTGACTTTGGGCAAGTTACTGCACCCCGCCTCAGTTTCCCCATACACAGAAAGGGCATATTTATACTTACCTCTTTTGTGAACTACAGATGACATGCTCTGTATAATTGCTAGGTATTATTATTCTGATCAAGTGCTATTTTGTGACTTACAGTAATACGTCTCACTAATGACTGGCTTTCTACACCCTAAGGGAATAGTTTATAATATATCATTTTCTCCAGTGGTGGGAGAATACCTTTATTCCATGGATGTGTGCTAAATTAGGGCACTAACACCCTTTACACTGATACCAACAGGGCCTGCACATCACATCTAAAATCCCTATAGTACTTTGGAGACTCTGATCTGTAAATTTAAAAAAAAAATGTGAATGGGAATTTTGTCTGTATAAATACTACAGGCTCAGCCCCTCAGATTTCTGTTTCTGTAACACTGTAGAATGACAATAGCCACTCTGCAGTTAATGTTGTCACTCTATTTCTATTACAAACCTGATTTAGGCCACTCCAGCCTGAATACTCAACCACAGGAATATCAGCTTCAAAACTGATAAAATAGGTCTGAGAGGGAAGATTTTATTTAAAAACCTGAAATGAATTGGACATCATAAAAGCAGAAGTTCAGAAAAAAACATTATTCAGGGGAGGGTGTATATATATTTGTCACCCTGTAGTAAAAAAATCTGGAGATCACATTTAGGTTACTGAGTACATCATGTACTAGCCTAAAGTCCAGAGCTGAATCTAGTTTGGGCACCTTAACTTTGATTTTCTACACTTTCCAGTGTATGAGTTTCCCTGAATTTCCTGAGTTTATCTATTTCTTTTGGCTAGTGACAAGGTGCTTGTAGGGATTTATTGCACTGGAGTTGCTGAGATGTACAGTCACCATTAACTTCACCTCAACAACCTTTTTCCCCCTGGAATAATCCTTCCAAATGAGGGGATTATGGACTGTGACGAGATGTAAAATCCCAACACCTAAAGCTAAAACTAAATTCAAATGGACTAGAGCTTCCTTCACTTAGGGTTTGTTCTTTATTATTATGAAACCAAGGACGGACCAGTTGTTAGGGCTTCCCCATTCTGTCACAGATTTCCTCTGTCATTTAGTCTCTGTGTGCTTTCATTCCATACCTCATGGAGGTGGCATGGAGTGTTCACACATTTCGATGATGGGAGCCATTTAATGCCATAGATAGATTGTATGTGGTGTGGGCCTCAGTTTCCACATAACAAATACAGCTAAGATGCTCCAGTCTTAGCCTCCAGGCCTAGATTTGTACCTTACTACACATGCAATTTATAGATGATAGGAAAACAAAACCCACCCCAGAACAGTACTGTATTGTTTTTCGTCTTAAATCAGGAGAATTGTGAAAATACAGGCGGGGAAGAGAACAGCGCTATGAAGAAATCCCTCTTGGGAAATCCAAAATTAGTATTTCTGACTCCCTGTAAAAATGTGTGGTTTTCTGTTACTGAAAGAAACACATACATTATTTCGTTTCCTCATTCATCTGTCGACAGATTGATTTTAACAGAGCACTGCAGAAGTTTGCCAAGCTGGGTGTAAAAATATATGTCTCTAGTCCCATTTGTGCCAATGTAATATCAGGTCCAATACTGTCTCCAGTACAAATCACAGCTTATTCCTGGGTGGGGAGAGGACAGGATCCTTCAAGCCATTTTTGGACCCACAAGATCTTTCCTTTCACATTTTCCCCTCTACCTACTATTCTAAAGACTTGGGAGTCCTAGGCCCAGATCCTTTAAGGTACTTAGGTACTTAACTCCCATTGATATCTATGGGGCCTCTCCCCAGAGGCCATCAGCACCAGTGGAGCCAAAGGGATTACTGGTACAAGATGCTTCCCCTTTCCTCATGTCTCTGTCAGTGGGGACTAAGTGCATGTTCTGCACAGCATTGCTATCCAGTGCTATTCCTTTCCCAAGTTGGCTGAAACGCTGAAGACCAAGGGCTAGATCCTCAGCTGGAACATATCAGTGACTTCAATGGAGCTACACCAATTTACATCTGCTGATGATCTGGCCCAAAGTTGAAGAGTTCTTTTCCATACACTGTATGGCCAGACAGGAGAGCCCTAAACAATGTCATTCAGGAATTCCTAACTTCATGAAGTATGAAAAATGTCAACCATGGCAATTTAGTGAAGATAATACCCCAAATCTGTTGTTTTAAATGTTGATTTGGGGGGTATTTATAATATGACCTTTGAGTCTTTGTATGTGATAGACATTTATATAGTGTTTTTCTCCAAAAAGCCAAAGCAGCAGACTAGCTATAAAACTGTGTAATCAGAGAACGCTGAATCCATCGTTGAATGCAGCCACCGCTGGCACTGAAAACCTTTAAACACTGTATAGCAGCACAACAGTGAAGAATTCTGCGTCCATTGCGAGTTCTAGCTGAACGTAGATAGCCAGAATGGAATCACCCCCACTGCGATCTGACTGGAGTATAAACCATTACTGCTAACTCTTCCTAGGTCTTCAGAAGTAGGGCCGTGCTTCCAATATTTTAACGATGGGCTCCCTCAAAAGTGTGCCATTCCCTGGGTAAACACCCTCCCCATGCCCCCAAACATAAAAGTTCAATTCTACACCCAGGCTGTAGCCCCAGTATCCATCCAGCCCAAGCCTTTTCATTGCTCTTGCCAGCTCACATCTTTCGTCGATCTTCCCATGAGCAGCCACAGGCAGGAGGAAAAGCCCCAGGATAGGCAAAATCTTCATGCTGGCAGCATAGCAAACCCAGGCTCCTACCACTGAGACTAAAAGGAAAGAGAGACACTGGTGAGACTGTAATCTCCTCTCCTCCACTTGAAGTCTCCACTTCCTGAGCGAAGTGGAAACAGGCCACGAGCAGCCTGGACATTTCTCAGTACTCTTGGGGTCACTGCCCAGAGGTTAAAATCGCTTAGCCATGGGGAACTGGCTAGCTCACTCACCTGGTGTTTTATTGCTAGATCCCTGCTACAATTCTGACTCAGGACATACAGGCCAAATGTGGTTACCATCTGATGGCTGCTACAGTGGCTTATAAAGAGCTAATGATCTGAGACCAGTACCTGTTGGACATTCATCCATATCCCCCGCACAAATCCCACCACCATGACTGACCCACTCTTTGCAGTCTTGACAGAGGTAAAGGTTTTAATTAGCATGAGAATTAAACCATGCTCTCACCCTGGAAAGGTGGTTTTTCTACTCCAGGGGCGAAGCTCCTTGTAGCAGGGAGAGCAAGCTTGCAATGTCACAATCTACCTATTTCGTTCTTACATGATGTCTGTCACCATGTGGTGTCTAAGGTCTCTCCAAATTATGAAGGGTGCAAAATTCTCTCTCGCTGCTCCATTGTGTTTGTTTTGGTGCTGGGACTGTCGGAAGGCTAGTTTGAAGAAGTGAGTTTTGTAGTTAGCCCTGAAGCTTGGCCAGCATCTGTCCTGCGGGACTTACCCACATTGTTGGAGTCACTCTAAGGCAGTGGTCCCCAACGCGGTGCCCGCGGGCGCATCTATGTGCGCCCACCTACTGACAAGGAAGCGCCCTGGACAAGCAGCTGCCGAGAAGCGGCAACGTCAAGAAGCGCTGCTGACGCTGCTTCTCGGTGGCATTTCGGCGGCTGCTTGTCCGGCGGCCGCGCTCCTCCGCGGCATTTCGGCGGCTAGTCGTCAGGCGCCCGCCACACTGAAAGGTTGGGGACCACTGCTCTAAGGCATTTTATAAAGGAAATGCATAGCTGCTTAACTCTGACTGACTTTTGTAATTCAGGATTAGTGTATGGAGTTCATGGAAAAACCAATAGGCAAGAGCCAATATAATCTGCATGTTTCTAAAAATCCTGTTACCTTCAAAATGTTTTGTTTCATCAGCTTTGCATGACAAACTACAAATACTTTGATAGCCGGGTTAAAAGGTTATCTCATAGTTCACTGTGGCATTTGTAAATTCTGCTATGTATTTGGAGCTGCAGTATGGTCTAGTGGACAGAGGACTGGATTGAGATCCAGGAGATCTACATTCTAGTTCAAACTCCTCCACTGGGCTGCAGGGTGACTTTGGGCAAGTTACTGCACCCCGCCTCAGTTTCCCCATACACAGAAAGGGCATATTTATACTTACCTCTTTTGTGAACTACAGATGACATGCTCTGTATAATTGCTAGGTATTATTATTCTGATCAAGTGCTATTTTGTGACTTACAGTAATACGTCTCACTAATGACTGGCTTTCTACACCCTAAGGGAATAGTTTATAATATATCATTTTCTCCAGTGGTGGGAGAATACCTTTATTCCATGGATGTGTGCTAAATTAGGGCACTAACACCCTTTACACTGATACCAACAGGGCCTGCACATCACATCTAAAATCCCTATAGTACTTTGGAGACTCTGATCTGTAAATTTAAAAAAAAAATGTGAATGGGAATTTTGTCTGTATAAATACTACAGGCTCAGCCCCTCAGATTTCTGTTTCTGTAACACTGTAGAATGACAATAGCCACTCTGCAGTTAATGTTGTCACTCTATTTCTATTACAAACCTGATTTAGGCCACTCCAGCCTGAATACTCAACCACAGGAATATCAGCTTCAAAACTGATAAAATAGGTCTGAGAGGGAAGATTTTATTTAAAAACCTGAAATGAATTGGACATCATAAAAGCAGAAGTTCAGAAAAAAACATTATTCAGGGGAGGGTATATATATATTTGTCACTCTGTAGTAAAAAAATCTGGAGATCACATTTAGGTTACTGAGTACATCATGTACTAGCCTAAAGTCCAGAGCTGAATCTAGTTTGGGCACCTTAACTTTGATTTTCTACACTTTCCAGTGTATGAGTTTCCCTGAATTTCCTGAATTTATCTATTTCTTTTGGCTAGTGACAAGGTGCTTGTAGGGATTTATTGCACTGGAGTTGCTGAGATGTACAGTCACCATTAACTTCACCTCAACAACCTTTTTCCCCCTGGAATAATCCTTCCAAATGAGGGGATTATGGACTGTGACGAGATGTAAAATCCCAACACCTAAAGCTAAAACTAAATTCAAATGGACTAGAGCTTCCTTCACTTAGGGTTTGTTCTTTATTATTATGAAACTAAGGACGGACCAGTGGTTAGGGCTTCCCCATTCTGTCACAGATTTCCTCTGTCATTTAGTCTCTGTGTGCTTTCATTCCATACCTCATGGAGGTGGCATGGAGTGTTCACACATTTCGATGATGGGAGCCATTTAATGCCATAGATAGATTGTATGTGGTGTGGGCCTCAGTTTCCACATAACAAATACAGCTAAGATGCTCCAGTCTTAGCCTCCAGGCCTAGATTTGTACCTTACTACACATGCAATTTATAGATGATAGGAAAACAAAACCCACCCCAGAACAGTACTGTATTGTTTTTCGTCTTAAATCAGGAGAATTGTGAAAATACAGGCAGGGAAGAGAACAGCGCTATGAAGAAATCCCTCTTGGGAAATCCAAAATTAGTATTTCTGACTCCCTGTAAAAATGTGTGGTTTTCTGTTACTGAAAGAAACACATACATTATTTCGTTTCCTCATTCATCTGTCGACAGATTGATTTTAACAGAGCACTGCAGAAGTTTGCCAAGCTGGGTGTAAAAATATATGTCTCTAGTCCCATTTGTGCCAATGTAATATCAGGTCCAATACTGTCTCCAGTACAAATCACAGCTTATTCCTGGGTGGGGAGAGGACAGGATCCTTCAAGCCATTTTTGGACCCACAAGATCTTTCCTTTCACATTTTCCCATCTACCTACTATTCTAAAGACTTGGGAGTCCTAGGCCCAGATCCTTTAAGGTACTTAGGTGCTTAACTCCCATTGATATCTATGGGGCCTCTCCCCAGAGGCCATCAGCACCAGTGGAGCCAAAGGGATTACTGGTACAAGATGCTTCCCCTTTCCTCAAGTCTCTGTCAGTGGGGACTAAGTGCATGTTCTGCACAGCATTGCTATCCAGTGCTATTCCTTTCCCAAGTTGGCTGAAACGCTGAAGACCAAGGGCTAGATCCTCAGCTGGAACATATCAGTGACTTCAATGGAGCTACACCAATTTACATCTGCTGATGATCTGGCCCAAAGTTGAAGAGTTCTTTTCCATACACTGTATGGCCAGACAGGAGAGCCCTAAACAATGTCATTCAGGAATTCCTAACTTCATGAAGTATGAAAAATGTCAACCATGGCAATTTAGTGAAGATAATACCCCAAATCTGTTGTTTTAAATGTTGATTTGGGGGGTATTTATAATATGACCTTTGAGTCTTTGTATGTGATAGACATTTATATAGTGTTTTTCTCCAAAAAGCCAAAGCAGCAGACTAGCTATAAAACTGTGTAATCAGAGAACGCTGAATCCATCGTTGAATGCAGCCACCGCTGGCACTGAAAACCTTTAAACACTGTATAGCAGCACAACAGTGAAGAATTCTGCGTCCATTGCGAGTTCTAGCTGAACGTAGATAGCCAGAATGGAATCACCCCCACTGCGATCTGACTGGAGTATAAACCATTACTGCTAACTCTTCCTAGGTCTTCAGAAGTAGGGCCGTGCTTCCAATATTTTAACGATGGGCTCCCTCAAAAGTGTGCCATTCCCTGGGTAAACACCCTCCCCATGCCCCCAAACATAAAAGTTCAATTCTACACCCAGGCTGTAGCCCCAGTATCCATCCAGCCCAAGCCTTTTCATTGCTCTTGCCAGCTCACACCTTTCGTCGATCTTCCCATGAGCAGCCACAGGCAGGAGGAAAAGCCCCAGGATAGGCAAAATCTTCATGCTGGCAGCATAGCAAACCCAGGCTCCTACCACTGAGACTAAAAGGAAAGAGAGACACTGGTGAGACTGTAATCTCCTCTCCTCCACTTGAAGTCTCCACTTCCTGAGCGAAGTGGAAACAGGCCACGAGCAGCCTGGACATTTCTCAGTACTCTTGGGGTCACTGCCCAGAGGTTAAAATCGCTTAGCCATGGGGAACTGGCTAGCTCACTCACCTGGTGTTTTATTGCTAGATCCCTGCTACAATTCTGACTCAGGACATACAGGCCAAATGTGGTTACCATCTGATGGCTGCTACAGTGGCTTATAAAGAGCTAATGATCTGAGACCAGTACCTGTTGGACATTCATCCATATCCCCCGCACAAATCCCACCACCATGACTGACCCACTCTTTGCAGTCTTGACAGAGGTAAAGGTTTTAATTAGCATGAGAATTAAACCATGCTCTCACCCTGGAAAGGTGGTTTTTCTACTCCAGGGGCGAAGCTCCTTGTAGCAGGGAGAGCAAGCTTGCAATGTCACAATCTACCTATTTCGTTCTTACATGATGTCTGTCACCATGTGGTGTCTAAGGTCTCTCCAAATTATGAAGGGTGCAAAATTCTCTCTCGCTGCTCCATTGTATTTGTTTTGGTGCTGGGACTGTCGGAAGGCTAGTTTGAAGAAGTGAGTTTTGTAATTAGCCCTGAAGCTTGGCCAGCATCTGTCCTGCGGGACTTACCCACATTGTTGGAGTCACTCTAAGGCAGTGGTCCCCAACGCGGTGCCCGCGGGCGCATCTATGTGTGCCCGCCTACTGACAAGGAAGCGCCCTGGACAAGCAGCTGCCGAGAAGCGGCAACGTCAAGAAGCGCTGCTGACGCTGCTTCTCGGTGGCATTTCGGCGGCTGCTTGTCTGGCGGCCGCGCTCCTCCGCGGCATTTCGGCGGCTAGTCGTCAGGCGCCCGCCACACTGAAAGGTTGGGGACCACTGCTCTAAGGCATTTTATAAAGGAAATGCATAGCTGCTTAATTCTGACTGCCTTTTGTAATTCAGGATTAGTGTATGGAGTTCATGGAAAAACCAATAGGCAAGAGCCAATATAATCTGCATGTTTCCAAAAATCCTGTTACCTTCAAAATGTTTTGTTTCATCAGCTTTGCATGACAAACTACAAATACTTTGATAGCTGGGTTAAAAGGTTATCTCATAGTTCACTGTGGCATTTGTAAATTCTGCTATGTATTTGGAGCTGCAGTATGGTCTAGTGGACAGAGGACTGGATTGAGATCCAGGAGATCTACATTCTAGTTCAAACTCCTCCACTGGGCTGCAGGGTGACTTTGGGCAAGTTACTGCACCCCGCCTCAGTTTCCCCATACACAGAAAGGGCATATTTATACTTACCTCTTTTGTGAACTACAGATGACATGCTCTGTATAATTGCTAGGTATTATTATTCTGATCAAGTGCTATTTTGTGACTTACAGTAATACGTCTCACTAATGACTGGCTTTCTACACCCTAAGGGAATAGTTTATAATATATCATTTTCTCCAGTGGTGGGAGAATACCTTTATTCCATGGATGTGTGCTAAATTAGGGCACTAACACCCTTTACACTGATACCAACAGGGCCTGCACATCACATCTAAAATCCCTATAGTACTTTGGAGACTCTGATCTGTAAATTTAAAAAAAAAATGTGAATGGGAATTTTGTCTGTATAAATACTACAGGCTCAGCCCCTCAGATTTCTGTTTCTGTAACACTGTAGAATGACAATAGCCACTCTGCAGTTAATGTTGTCACTCTATTTCTATTACAAACCTGATTTAGGCCACTCCAGCCTGAATACTCAACCACAGGAATATCAGCTTCAAAACTGATAAAATAGGTCTGAGAGGGAAGATTTTATTTAAAAACCTGAAATGAATTGGACATCATAAAAGCAGAAGTTCAGAAAAAAACATTATTCAGGGGAGGGTGTATATATATTTGTCACTCTGTAGTAAAAAAATCTGGAGATCACATTTAGGTTACTGAGTACATCATGTACTAGCCTAAAGTCCAGAGCTGAATCTAGTTTGGGCACCTTAACTTTGATTTTCTACACTTTCCAGTGTATGAGTTTCCCTGAATTTCCTGAGTTTATCTATTTCTTTTGGCTAATGACAAGGTGCTTGTAGGGATTTATTGCACTGGAGTTGCTGAGATGTACAGTCACCATTAACTTCACCTCAACCCACCCCAGAACAGTACTGTATTGTTTTTCGTCTTAAATCTGGAGAATTGTGAAAATACAGGCGGGGAAGAGAACAGCGCTATGAAGAAATCCCTCTTGGGAAATCCAAAATTAGTATTTCTGACTCCCTGTAAAAATGTGTGGTTTTCTGTTACTGAAAGAAACACATACATTATTTCATTTCCTCATTCATCTGTCGACAGATTGATTTTAACAGAGCACTGCAGAAGTTTGCCAAACTGGGTGTAAAAATATATGTCTCTAGTCCCATTTGTGCCAATGTAATATCAGGTCCAATACTGTCTCCAGTACAAATCACAGCTTATTCCTGGGTGGGGAGAGGACAGGATCCTTCAAGCCATTTTTGGACCCACAAGATCTTTCCTTTCACATTTTCCCATCTACCTACTATTCTAAAGACTTGGGAGTCCTAGGCCCAGATCCTTTAAGGTACTTAGGTGCTTAACTCCCATTGATATCTATGGGGCCTCTCCCCAGAGGCCATCAGCACCAGTGGAGCCAAAGGGATTACTGGTACAAGATGCTTCCCCTTTCCTCAAGTCTCTGTCAGTGGGGACTAAGTGCATGTTCTGCACAGCATTGCTATCCAGTGCTATTCCTTTCCCAAGTTGGCTGAAACGCTGAAGACCAAGGGCTAGATCCTCAGCTGGAACATATCAGTGACTTCAATGGAGCTACACCAATTTACATCTGCTGATGATCTGGCCCAAAGTTGAAGAGTTCTTTTCCATACACTGTATGGCCAGACAGGAGAGCCCTAAACAATGTCATTCAGGAATTCCTAACTTCA
The DNA here is from genome assembly GCF_028017835.1 of Emys orbicularis. Lineage (NCBI taxonomy): Eukaryota > Metazoa > Chordata > Testudines > Emydidae > Emys > Emys orbicularis. Next base: position 69,038,824 of record NC_088683.1, on the reverse strand, counting down.
TGAAGTATGAAAAATGTCAACCATGGCAATTTAGTGAAGATAATACCCCAAATCTGTTGTTTTAAATGTTGATTTGGGGGGTATTTATAATATGACCTTTGAGTCTTTGTATGTGATAGACATTTATATAGTGTTTTTCTCCAAAAAGCCAAAGCAGCAGACTAGCTATAAAACTGTGTAATCAGAGAACGCTGAATCCATCGTTGAATGCAGCCACCGCTGGCACTGAAAACCTTTAAACACTGTATAGCAGCACAACAGTGAAGAATTCTGCGTCCATTGCGAGTTCTAGCTGAACGTAGATAGCCAGAATGGAATCACCCCCACTGCGATCTGACTGGAGTATAAACCATTACTGCTAACTCTTCCTAGGTCTTCAGAAGTAGGGCCGTGCTTCCAATATTTTAACGATGGGCTCCCTCAAAAGTGTGCCATTCCCTGGGTAAACACCCTCCCCATGCCCCCAAACATAAAAGTTCAATTCTACACCCTTTCCCCCAACAAACAATCCTCATCGACACAAAACTCCACCCCCCCCCCTTTTCCTGGCAAACCACCTCTTGACTCACTACGGTTTTCCCCACCCGCCATTTCATAGAAGGCTCCTTGAGGTGGTTCCCCTACCTGGCAGCTCTTCCTGACAGAAGTAGCAACGATGCAGGTGGCTGTCCTGTGGCCTCTGATGGCAGCAATTCTGGTAGGTAGGGGTGATGTCCTGCAGCCTGTCCCTTCTGTGTTGATGGTTGGCTGAGAATTGAGTCCCCTTTGTTTCTTAAAGTAGATGGCTCTTCTCTGACATGGGGGGGTAGGTGTGGGAGTGGGTCTCCAGTGGCTGATTGGGGTCAGGAAGGGGGTATCTCCTGCCTGTGATGGGAGTCAGATTAGAGAGTGGATGTTCTTTGTGTGGTGATGGAAGCTCTAGGCCCTTCCCAAACCAGCTCTTCCTATTCTGAGCTGGGGCTGGGAAGGCAGGCACCAGGGGAGAGGAGAGGGTTTCTAGATTCCCATGCTGGGCAGCTGCACTCGTTTACCTCCCACCCTGGTGTACCAGGGAGTGGCCAGCAAGGATTGGGTTAGGTGAGGATTTAGCAAAATGCTGGAGGACGTAGGAGGGGGAATTCCCCTGAGCAGCGCTCACACCAGGCATTTGGGTGTGGCTAGCGCAGGGTAAATAATGGATTTGTTTGTTTTGTTGCTAATTTTGAAAAGTGGAAAAAAGTTGGTTTGGGGTCAGACAGAAAATGAAAACTGCCAGCAAACTGAAAAGTAAAACAGCATTCATTTTTGATCAAACAAAATGTTTTGTTTGATTTCAACCCTTTTAAAATGTTCTTGATTTTTTTAGATAAAATTAAAGGAATTTTTGAAACAAAAAGTCATTGCAAGCCGAAAAATCAAAGTTGCCTTTTGAAAATGAGACATTTGGAGTCTTTGAGATTCTGTTTGTTTGTATTTATTCAAAATGAACAATCTGGTGAAATCCACACGAATTCGCAAAACACTTTGGTGTCACTGAATCAGCATTTTTCCCTGAAAAAAGTTTTGGCCGAAAAATGTCACCCAACTTTAGGTATAGGAGCTTCCTGAGTGAGTATCAATCAATCAGCTGGCTTGCTCCTAGTTTTAAAGGCAGCTAAACATTTTAACAAGCAGCTGTATCATTCTGGAGGAGGACCAGAGAAATAAATGCCCTCCCGGGTCACTGAGTTAGCTTCATTATGAGCACACCAGCCGGGATGATGTAAATATTTTGGGAAGAATTAGTAAAATGACTATTCAGGTACACCCCATCCATCCACCCACTTATACTTTATTTATTCTTTTACGTCAGTAGAATGTGTGTATGGGGGGCAGGAGAGGATCTTCAGAGATGAACCAAGCTGTTTATTCCTTTCTACCCTAGCAGTTACTGTACATCAATTTATAGCGTCCAGGTTATCTGTGCAATAAGAAGGCCTAAAGACTCACTTTTTATTTTAAACAAAAGCCAAAATTCTCCTTCCTGGACCTGAAAAGCCACCTGCTTTTAACAAAGGGCTCCCACAAGCCCCTGCAGACCCCCTCCTGCTCATCACAACTGCATTGTAGAAATTGTCAAGAGGGAAACAGGAGGCTCGGGCAGGAAAGAACTGGAGGGATGGGCAGCTGGGTGCTTTTTGCAGCTCGGGCAGTAGCAGGTTGGAAACGTGGAGTAAGGAAATAGGCTGGATGTTTCTATTAAAATGATCCTCATTAAAATAATTTACAATGTTAACACTTTAAATGTCATCTTCAGAATTAACATCCTATTGAGAACAATGGAGATGTTCACACCCCTCTGAGCTATTGTTTCTGTTGTGTGCAGATTCCAGAAGGCACCACTGAACTGATTCCCACTGAGCATACTTTTAAGGTATTTTTACTGCCATGAAAGCTAGAAAGGGGGTTATTAGTTTTTTTGGTTGTTTTTCTTGGTTGTTTTCTGAAAGATCAGGATTTTGACGCATGGTTCTGCAGCAAGGTGTGGATTAGAAATAATAAATATGGCTATAGCCAAGCAGACAAAAAAGCATAAATGACCCCTGAAGAAACAGGCTAATCTCCTCTGTCACCATGAGTTTTCTGTAGAGTTGTACCAAATATCGAACTCAAAAATTAATAATACCTGAAATATCTTTTTTCAAGCTAAACTGCAGCTTCTGTATACATGAAACGTGTTAATGTCAAAGTTGAGAATGTGAATTTCTCGAAGTGTTTGCTAGCAACAAACATTTTAAGGCACTTTTTTTTCCCCTTAAGTGGATTGGTTGGCAATAGTCAGATGGTATTTCTTCAGCTACCCCTTGTATGGATCAGAGCCCTTTCAATTCACATTTCTCTGGAAGGAGACTGCATTTCGTTTCTCTCTCTGAAATAGTCAGAAAATAATTAGTGCCTATTAGTCTCCCATGTTTTGAGATTCTAGATTGTAATTTCATGGCCTGGGAGCGGCTTTTTCCTCCTCAGCAGTTGAGATTCTAAAGAAGCCTCATATTATAGGCATAGTTGCTCTCTGTATGGCCCTGGGGCTACTGCCCTGTAGAATTTTCACACTTCTTTTTCTACTATTGGTGACTCACATTGATTATGATGTCCAATTGGGGAAAGGGGGGAGAGATGACCTCCTGAAAAGGTCTCTCTTGATCTGATGTGGCACAAAAAACATTCCTCATAACAGGAAGAAAGTGAAGAGCAGCAAGGACAATTCTACATTCCCAAAAGAAGAATGTGCCTCTGTCTGAGCACTATCACCAAAGGACTATAGCTAGAAGGCTTGGCCTAGGGGGCTATAGGATTAATTCCTCAGCATTGGCTCCCTTCCAGTGTGGCCATTCCACATCCAGACCTCAGAGTGTGGCTGCCCACAGATATAGGTGTAATTCACCAAACTTAATAGGAAGACCAAGCATCTGGGCAGCTCTCCGAACCAGAAAGTGGGGCTGGTGGTGCACATAAAAGATGATGCTTTCTTTCAAATTGGGAAAGAAGGATTCTTCTGACATGTTAATTCATCTGAACATAAATAAGCTCACCCCCCCTAGGGCGATCATGATAGACCGGTGCACACCAATAAGGAGTAGCAACCAAACATTGGTCCCCATGAAAAGACTACAGGTGGACACTACACCATACTCCAGGGCAAAAGCTGCATTAGTGCAAGTATGGCTACTGCTCTGATGGCCCAACAGAAGGAGCAGCAGCATCACACCAAACTGCTGCTGCAGCTGTGGTTCCATTTTCCCCTATAATTTTCACTGATATCTGAGTCTGCCACGGATAACATTTGCTGGGAAAGTACTGCTCTTTGCTCTGGCTTGCCTAATCTAAATAACATCATGCTCACCCCACACCTCCCTGTTGCTTAGTGCCAAAAATGTTGCCACTCAGCTACCGGGTGATCTCATTTATTGACTGAAAGGATGTAAGAAAGAACAATTCATCTCACAATGGCCACAAGAATCTTCTGACACACCATTAAGAATCTATATGGGAGCGAACCCACTTTGGTCAGCTTTGTGGAGGATGGTCAGCCCCAGGGGGAACTGCGGCAGCATTCAGTAGAATGTCTTAATGGGCACATGCCATTTCAGAATAACCACAGTAACCAATGAAATCTGTTGCGTAAACGGAGCGGCAGGTAAATTCCTCAGCCACCCCGGATCCATAGGCTATTCTTGAACCACAGGGTCAATGTGGTGTATTACAGCAGGTTTGTCCATAGACCCTGTTTTGCAGACAGCAGGACAATCCTAGCTTCTCTGGCAACGGAGGGATCCTCTGGCAGCAGAACTGATGCAGTTCAACTGCATGGGAAGAAAGGGGATTTGAGGGGTGCACTTCACGCACAGTGCAAAGCCCTGCTCTGCAGGGATAGGACCCCAGAATCCACTGTCATGTGGATCATGCGATCCTCCCCACAACAGGGACAAGGAGAATATAAAGGCAGGGAAGGCTCCTGCAGCCATTGAGCAGCAGAGAGGGGAGAATTTCTCCCCACAATTGCCTGTGCACATTGCATGGCCTGGCTACCCAGGTAGGCACAGGACTGTAAGACTTCCGTTAAAAAGTGCACCACTTCTCCTTGCAGTTCCTCATGCACAGCTGTGAGTGAAGGGGGCTTCACGCATGCTTCAGGGCACGGATCAGTCATTTCCCCAAACTTTTGCAAAACAAGTATTACATTCGAGACAGCTCAGCTTCTCCTTTGGCCCCACAGTCAAGTGATCACGTCCATCCCCTTCTACCATCAGCACGCTACCTTAGAGAGAAAGGCCATGTCACAGCCACATTATCGCGTTGCTGCGGGGTGAGGGTGTGGGGAGAAGATTGGTGAGAGAGACTCAATTTTTTTTTTGGAACTACTCACAAATCTTTGATAATTAGGAGATACAATGCACGAAATGGATGTATTGGTAGGTTTGAAGGCTACCTCCAGTGTGAAAACTCCTGGTAAAAGCTGTTGAAATGTGGTATTTGAACCACGCATGTTCAGTGCGGGCTGGGATTAAAAATGGCAAGATCACATGAAAAGCGACAGACCACTCAGCAATACGTGTCAGGGACTGATGGAGATACTAGCATTGGGCTGATGAAAAGAGAGAGAGAAAAAAGGACTCTACAGAGAAACAAGGCCGTAATTAAATGGAACTTCTGCATAATGAGACTGAAAAGTGCTGCTGGCACGTTGCAGCAGGATGTGATTCTGTAACCACTACGGACCAGATTGTGTCTCGTATGCACAGCTCCATGGTGGGCGGTGGGACAGAACAGCACTGCACCAGGGAGAATGACAGGGGGCGCGTGGCCTCAAGGGTTGCCAACCCTCCAGGATTGTCCTGGAATCGCCAGGAATTAAAGATTAATCTTTAATTAAAGATAATGTCATGTGATGAAACCTCCAGGAATTCATCCAACCAAAGTTGGCAATCCTACTGGCCTCCCTGGCATGCAGGGGGATATGCGCGCCACTCCACAGGCAGGATTAGCCCTTTCTGCAGCTGGGCAAATTAGTTTATCAGCAGGCAGGGGGGAAGGGCAGGAGAAAACAGGCCAATGGACTTGTTTCCTCTGAGCCCCTTCTGGGCTGCTGCACATGATCTCCCACCCTTGTACAGCAGTTAGGTACAGTCCAGCCCCTAGCAGCTGATTTATTAGAGACACTAAGATCTGCAAATAGTCTGAGTGAATTCATCCATCTACATTTACTTGTGAAATGCCGAAACCAAGGCCCTCAGCCTTGATTTTAATGATCAAATAGGCCTTTCTGTGTATAAAGCAAGTATAAGGTACAAACAGGCAAGAGGCTTGGTATTATGTGTTTGATTTAACGGCATAGTGTAAATAACATGCCCAATGACTCCCAGGGGAGAGCAGTAGATATATATGGAACAGGAAGCACACAGGTCTCTGTTAAGCAGGTCAGCTGTTCAGTTACTAATACCTGTCATCACAAAGGGCAATTCTCCTGGACAAGGCTACTCTGCTCAGTGTACAAGTAGGAATGTGTGGGTGGCTCTGTTTGTTTGTTGTCCAATACACTCTTTGTTTGCTGTGACCCAGGGTAATCACGAAACACGCAAATCCTACCCTGAGACAGGGACTGCAGTGGGGAAAGAGGGATATTTTTAAAGCTCTGTACTCTTAAAGGGAATTTTGAATATGAAAGGCTTATTTCTAGGGAAAAGTAAATATTAAGAGATCAATTATGCACTATCCAGCAAGGGGTGGTGAACTACAGATTGATTATTAAAAGCTACTATATCGTGTTGTTTGCTACACAGTGACTGAATGTTTGTTTGTGTCATAGCATGGCCCTTGAGAGCTAGAATAATTGTTTCTTGCTCTGGCAGTCCTCCTTGTGGTTAGGAGCTCCCTGTAACAGAGACGCAGACAGAGGCTGAAATGTTCTACACCTAAGGAGGCAATATCCACCCCAACCCTACACTTGTTGGGTTCTGATGGTCAGGGTTGGCCTATCATTCTGTTGCCTCTTTGCTTACGAATAGGAAAACTGAAGACTGTGGGTTTCAGAATTATTTTTACATTAACTCAAGCATACTTGTTTAATGGGAGGTAATTGGAGTTTTTTTAAATAAAGGAGGAAGATTTTAATTCGTTTGTGTGGGGGGATTATGACTAATTTCCCACATGTTGGTCTTACATGATGAGCTCCATGTGGGCAAACCCCTGCATAGCTCACTGCAGGATCAGGGCCACAGAAAGAGAACCAATCGGAACAGGCCCAGAGCCCTCTCAAAGCAAGGCTTAGACACAGCTAGAGATATCACAAGTATGGCTCCAGACAGTACTGAACTTCAGGCTGCCAGCTTTCCTGATACATTTTAGCAGATTATTACTTTAATTAGGGATGGGGGGACTGTTTGTTTTGGTGCCATGCCACCTGTCTCTCTTTAAATAAAGCAATTTTACCTAAGCCTTGCCTGGCTCTTCAATGAGGTATCGGAGCCGCTCACAAATACTAAGCCAAACTGGTTAATAGTATTATGACCATAAATGCTGAATTAAAACATCAACCTGGAAGTAACTCGGTTTTATTTTCAGATTCATTTAGAATAAAAAGCATAATTTGTTTTCCAAGTAACTTCATTAAATGGGGCCAGTTGTTAAAAGTAGGGGCTCATACTGGGGATCAGTCATACACAATATGATTTTCTCTGGTCTCCAAAATACAGTACAATTATTGCCAATCCCTGGAAGGAATGCTTCCAGCTCCAGAAGGAGAAGATAGAACTTTGTTCATAGAGAAAATTGGTGTAGATGGGAGATTCCATTTATTTTTATGCCAATAATAAGACATTTGTCTTCTTATCCTTTCATGCAAGGATAAGCATTTCAAAGCACTTTAAAAAACATTAGTTCACATGTTATTTCCAAAAGTTTATTCTAAGACACTAAGTTGGCTGTTTTGACTTGAGCACCCTTTTTGTTACCTCTACAGTACATGCTTTTGAAATGAATGGGTAGCTGTCAACTCCTGTGTTGTAAAGCTTCCAGGAAGAACGATTTACAAAGGTGAGACTGCAGTTTTAATTACGTACAGGCACCAATTAGCCTTCTGAGGTGGGAGTCTGAGACTTATACAGCTTGACCCATGAATGGTCCCTGTTTTATCCCCCTTTCTGCAGAGTGAAGAGCTGTAACACATCCAGCTAGAGCCACACATTTAAGTAAAGCACAGTCTGAAATTTGTAAAGGGTGATGGTGGCTAGTTCTGTTTCGGTCACTAGTAAGCAGATGGTTAAACAAAGAAAGGGGATGCCTCATGTTCTAAGCATCAGGTTTGAAATATATAGACTCTCTGGAACCACGAATATGTATCCTTAAAGGGCCAACTCTTTCAGACAGAAGTACTGTCTCCTCTACACACATCTACCAATCCCGTATCATCTTCTGTAAAAGTAAGTGTTTGCCACAGTAGCCTTAGCCAAAAATTTCATTTCCTGCTGTCTATACAGTTCTGTACCTTGGAAAGCGTATTTCAGTGATGCTTGTTTGTATCTAATTTGCACATCATTTCAGCATGAAAGATATTATTATAAACATACTCTCAAACATTATGCAGATAAACCTGAAAGAGCACAGTGCTCAAAAGGTGACAGCTGCTTTTTACAATGTAGACTAAGAAATAAGAACTTTGTATGATGTATGAAGGCATGAAAAGGTTTAGCTCGTATTTGTTTGGGTTTTCTAAGGAGCGTGGGAAGGAGAGAGAGGAGGTGACTGTCAGGTTGACGTCTTAAAACTGGGATAGATCAGGAGTACCACGGCCACGTCTCCACTATGGGCACTACAGCGGTAGAGTTACAGCACTGCAGCTATGCCACCATAGTGCCTTAGAGTAGGCGCTTCCTACAGCGAGAAATGGGATTGTTCCATTGCTGTAGGTAATCCACATCCACAAGTCACAGTAGCTAGGTCAACGGAAGAATTCTTTAGTTGACCTAGCGATATCTAAATTGGCTTAACTACAACACTCAGGGCGGTGAATTTCTCACACCTCTGAGCATGGTAGCTATGTCAACCTAATTTTTAACTATAGACCAGGTCCCAAGCCTGGTTTTTGCTGGAGTAGCTCTTGGGACCTTACAGATGGGTGTCAAATGTGTAACAATGACAACATTTCTCCAAAACACTGACAGGTGTTAAAAATTTCAAATAGTCCAATTAAAAATCCCTCCCCTCTCAGCGCTCAACTTTAACTCTCTTCTGAAGCCACATTTTCACTCGTCTCATCGATATAATGGCTTTTAAAGCAGAAAAGACTTGAATTTAAGTGTAAAAATACAGGTTTTCAAAAAATCATATAGGTCTCCTTTCTACATAATAAAAACCCAAGAAAAATAAGGGGAGTGCATTAGAGGAAAAGGGGGCACAAGTTCAATGCTCCCCCTCTGCAACTCTCAGTGATCAATTTCAGTGTAGAGCTATTTGTTCTTTAAAAGCAAACTTTTAGCCACTAGATGGCAGCAGGAGGCTGTTAGTTAAAATAGTCTGAAAGTGTGTGGGATATTTGGACTGCATTTTTTTTTTTATTATGAAGAATATTAGGGGATTATCTTTGTTACAAAAATGACCTGGTGCTTAGCGTGGCAGAACAACTGCTGAACAGAGACAAACAGTTTTTGGAAATAATGCTGCACATGGTTTGACCTTGTCTATAGTTGCTGCTAAATAGTCCTCAGCATAGGTTCAGCTACACCCATTGTTAACATCCATCATTTGCAATGGGTCATTCTCTGTAAAGTAGACAAACCCTGTTGATGGGGAGCTTCTCTCTTCCAAATTCCCCCAATTTGAGTTTCCCTTTGAGCAGATGCAGAAGTGCAAGACATGCAATGAATGCAGTCTGAAGGGAAGCAGTAGGGAATGTAGTGTTTTTCTGTGACTTATTCAGAAGTGATGAACAGGACCAGCAAAAAAAATGGCAGCAAATTCCCATCAATGGGTGAAGGGAAGAACTATATGTTTGGAAACAATCTTCAACTATTCTTTAGCTTTACTTCAACAGCAGCAGAGAGTTTCTGTAAGTGTAGTGGAAAAAACGTCTTTGGGCAAATTCTGGAGGTCTGGGTGTGCTCACCCTTTGCTGCACCAATATAAACACATCCAGATTAACACCTGTTTAGTGGAGTTTTTTTTTTCTAATCTGGCACACACCATGCTGTGTATAAGCAGGAGGTAGGGGGAATTTCTATGGCTCAGTGCCAGCTCCAACTCAACCTGATCAAAACAGAGCTCTATTTTCCTCCTCAGCCCTCCACTCTTCCTCCCTCAACCATCCGCCTCGTCTCTCAGGTTTACATTCTGTGCCTTCTCTGACAACTCCTCACCAACCCTCCAGGCTGTTATTAAATCATGACACTTCTCCCCATTTTGGACATCTGACCTTTCCTTTCCATCCCAACAGTCAAAACTTGTTCCCAATCTGATCTCCCACCTCGGGTACTCTTACCACCCCTCTGTTGCCACTCTGATACCTTTATCACCGATACCATCCCTCCAAGCTGTCCAAAGTGTCTCAGCCAAAATTATCTTCCCCCAGTGAGTATTGTTCTGTGTCTGTTTCCCACACGGTTAACACTCCTCGGCAGACTGTCCCACTAGCTGATTCTTGTACAGCACAGAACACAACACGAGTTCTTAAAAAAAAAAAAAAAATAATAATAATAATAAAAATCCCCCAGCTATGTTTTCAGGTAACTTCTATGTAGCCAAAATATATGTGAGAAATAAACAATTTATCATGCTGTGCAAATGCCTTAGAAAATGTAAGACCCATCTACTTTTTCAATAGCAAAGTTTGGATGGACGATTGAGAGGTTTTTGCAAAGCCAAGCTGATTCATAGATTTTTAAGGCCAAAAGGGGACCATTGTGATAGTGCAGTATGCCTTCTTGCATAACATAGGCCATTGGACTTTCTTATATAATTCCTGCATCAAGTCCAATAGTTGTGCTTGCACTAAAGCATCTCTTTAAATGTTTTTTTTTTTTTTTAATCTTGATTTAAAAATTTCCAGTGGTCTGCCAGAAACCACATCTTCATTTACCTTGCAAGAAACAATGTGAATTGTAGACCTCACTTGAGTTGTGTGCTCTAGACACAGGACTGGATTCATTTTGTAAGAGCAGGGGTCCTGGTGAGTGTCCATGCTCTCATCCTTTTTAATCATTTCAACCAGAGATCAACCCAATTTGGGGTCCTTGATTAATTTTCCACTTTTCTTCCCTTTTGCAGACTGAGGCCTTTGCCCTCTGCAGTTTCCCTGTGTCCTGTGGAGTGGATAAGTCCAAACTGCAATACTGCTTCAAACACCACATGTTCCCTTCTGATATCAACAGCCCTGAGAGGCTCTGTGGGGAGGTGGACAGAGGAACACAAGTATTCTTCCCCACACCTCCATGGAGCAGCTGGGAGACTGAGGGACACCACCTAGAAAAAAATTAAGCCTCATATGCATCAGAGGGTGCAGGTAAGGGAACTTCCGATAAAAACCAGGGCCTGCTTCTATGAAGTGGGTTTTGAGGCTCCCTTTGACTTCCCTGCACCGCTCTTCCAGTGACAAGAGAGGCAGGATAGCAGCTCTGGAAGAGGGAGCTCAAAGTGGTTTCATTGAAGCTGACCCTGAGGTCATCAGGAGGAGGAGGGATGTTTTTGCCTCTGCACACACACTGCCAGAGGATTTGTGGGGGGGGGCACTGCTCTTATATTTGTGTTAGAAAACAGAGTGACAGGTCATCTCCACAAGACCATATAAATTGCTATATTGGTAAATGGTTCATCTACTCCGGCTTTCTGTCTTCAACAGTAGCCAGCTGCTGACAGCCATTGCTGCTAAGAGAACTACTAAAGCAGGGTAAGGGAGTTTTCTCACTTTAAAAGGAAGTAGAGTCCCATCATCCCTCTTGAAGCCCTCCTTTTCTGCACTGAGTCCCCTCTTTTTCTAGAAAAGTGAATAGAGGATTAGATAGGTACATAAAGGGTTAAATACCTTGAGTTTAAAAAAAAAAAAAAAACGCCTTGCCCTTTGTGTAAAGTGAACGTTCTGATAGCATAGAGGTGGGCAAACTACGGCCCGCAGGCCACATCCGGCGGGGCTGCGAGCTCCTGGGGCAGCACTGCTGCAGAGCCCGGCCTGACCCGGTGCTCTGTGCTGCGCAGTGCGTGGCTGTAGCGCCGCCAGCCACCGGTGCTCCAGGCAGCGCGGTAAGGGGACAGCGAGCAGGGGGGTTGGATAGAGGGCAGGGGAGTTCGGGGTGGTGGTCAGGGGGCGGGGAACAGGGGAGTTGAATGGGGGCAGGAGTCCTGGGGGGGCAGTCAGGAAGGGGGGAGGTTGGATGGGGCAGCAGGGGGGCAGTCAGGTGACAGGGAAAAGGGGTGGTTGGATGGGGCAGAGGTCCGGGGGGGGGCGCCAGTCAGGAAGGGGGAGGGTTCGATGGGGCGGCAGGTGGCAGTCGGGGCAGGGGTCCCGGGGGCAGTCAGGGGACAGGGAGCGGGGGGTGGGTGGGGTGGATGGGGCAGGGATCCCAGGGTGGGACCATCAGGGGACAAGAAGCGTGGGTGCGTGTGTGTGTGGAGGGGGCAGGCCACGCCCCCCTCCCCTAACCGGTCCTCCATATAATTTCCAAAACCCGATGCGGCCCTCAGGCCAAAAAGTTTGCCCGCCCCTGTGCTAGCAGTTGTGGGTAAGCCTTGTTGTAAAAACTGGACTTGGAAGGTAATTGCTAAGAGAAAAAGCCTTGCAGAAAGGGAGCCCAGTTGTAAATCTTGTCTATTCCAGGCCTAAGAAAAGGGTCCAGTCTTAAACTTCTCCAAACTGATTCTTAGCTATCGGCAGTGACACTTGTTTGTTAAAAGGTATAAAAGTGTACACTCTCAGAGAGTTCATTACTAGTACCTGCTTCACCAACCTGGAGCCAGCCAACATGGGTTTGAGCACCCCGGGGTCTAATCCTCTTATGGGTGTAGTAACTGTTTATTATTTAAGCTTTTAGACATGTTTAGCACAACTGTATACCATTCAGCCTTTAGATTAAATAAAGGAATGTATGGTTAAATTGGTGTAGTGATAATATCCTAGTAATAATTCCAACTGTGAGATTCAGTACAGAAATGTAAAAGTTAAATTTCTTCATGTCCAGCAAAGCTTTAATTCTATCAGGAAACAAGGGGTTCTCTCTCTCAATTCTGCTTTTGCCTGAAAGGCCTTCAATTCTTTCTGGAACAGCTTTTTAAGCTTAACTGGCGTCAAGACTGAGCTTGATAAATGCATGAAGCGGATGGTATGATGAGAGTGCCTACAATAGCATGTAGCCGATCCGCGACTGCAAGCAGCAGTAGCTCCAATGGCCGGTGATGGAACACTAGATGGGGAGGGCTCTGAGTTACTAGAGAATTCTTTCCCAGGTGTCTATCTGGTGGGTCTTGCCCACATGCTCAGGGTCCAAATGATTGCTATATTTGGGGTCGGGAAGGAATTTTGCCCCAGGTCACTTTGATAGAGACCCTGGGTTTGTTTTGGGGTGTTTTTTTTGCCTTCCTCAGCAGCATGGGGATAGGTCACTTGCAGATTTAAACTAGTGTAAATGGTGGATTCTCTGTAACTTGAGGTCTTTAAATCATGATTTGAGGACTTCAGTAACTCAATCAGAGGTTGGGGTCTATTACATGAGTGGGCGGGTGAGGTTCTGTGGTCTGCAATGTGCAGAAAGTCAGACGGTCCCTTCTGACCTCAAAGTCCATGAGTAATTCCACCATGTGGCAGTGTCAGAGAAGGATCTGCATTTTAGTTACAGAAGCCAACTGGGTGGCAGCCCAGAGCTGCTAAAGGTATTACTCTGCCTTTAACTGTGAAATTAATGGATTCTGAACTACATTAGTTATGTGAGGGGTCAAGCCTGAAGTTTTAACCTTACAGCAGTCATGCAACAGCTGCCCTCTGTGCACCTTTCATGGCTCTGTCCCATGCCAAACCTTAAGGGTAGAGCCCTGTCTGCACACCACTGAAAAAAGACCTAAGGAAACTACAGGGCTCCTCCCTTCCCTGTTTAAAGTTTTATTTGGAATCCTTCTCTATCCAGTTCATCCTTGTTGTTAAAAATCTCATTACACACAAGCAGAAGGTATCAGTACTATCAATTTCTGAATGCAACTGTGATTATACAGCAATTCATGTTCACAATGTTGCTGTGCGAACTTCGTTCCACAATACTCCATGTGTGACAACGCTGATGGTTAAAGATTCATGGTTTAAACCAGGGATGTCAAACTTATTCTGTGGTGAGGACCATTTACCCTTTTGGCTGGATTCCATAGATTAGAGCGATAAGGTGAGTGAGGTAGCATCTTTTATTGGACCAACTTCTATTGGTGAGAGACAAGCTTTCGAGCCACACACAGCTCTTCTTCACAGACGCAGGAAATAAAATTTCTAAGCCAGCCGCGTTGCTGAGGCACACATTTTTTGTACTGCCTCAGGGAAAACTCCCTCTGATTGGCTGCTTTCCCCACTTGCCTTCCTCCTCGGAAAGAATAGCCAATCAGGACAGCTGCAGAGGTAGAGCTGCTCTCCCTCCCGCCCCTCAGGAGCTCACACCAATCTCATGACAGGAGGGAGCAGAAAGAGCCCAGCAACTCAGGGCAGCTGCTCCACTTCCCCCTCCCCTCTTGTGAGCAATGGGAGGGATGTACTCTTTCCCCACTTCCCTTCTCCCTCCCTGCAACACTGGGCTGAGAAGGGGGAGAGCGGATACCTGCTGCAGCTCCCCTCCCCCACTCCAAAAATAGACTGGAGAGGGAAGAATCCCAGGAGCTGCAGAGATGAGGCTGGGACCAGGGGCAGAATTGATGGCAGGGTTGGGGGACAGGATTGGCTTAGATGGGAGAGAAATAACTGCTGGGCAGGATAGGAGATGTGGGGTGAAGAGACCCTCCCCCCCACAGCACTGGAGGCAGCTTTCTTCCACAAGGCTGAGCTGCTTAGAGCAGCAGAAAGAGGCAATTGCTCTTCTGGGCCTGGTGCTGCATGGCTCAACAGTGGCAACAAGTGGGGAGAAGTTGGGAAGGAATCTCCTGTTCGAGATCTGGTGAGAGCTCAGTTGACTGTGACCAGTCAGGCACAATCTCGCTCCTCCCAGGCTCTCGCACTTTTGAAGTTTCAATTACAAATAAAAAAAATAATAATAATAAAAAAAACTTGGGGCTTACTTTATTTGCCTTCTGAGTCTTTGGGGTACATTCAGGTCCTATTTTTAACCTTTTCTCTGCAACCATGAGAGCTGGAATTTTTGTTTTTTCTAAATGAAAGCTGAGATTCTCACATATGACTGCAGGAGAGGGGGCTTTAAGAAAAAATACCCAGGTATCACAAGACTCAAAATAAAATCATGAAAGTTGGCAACACTGCAAAGTGCAACTTTAGGACAATGCTATGTTAATTGAACCATGTCAAACACATCACTTTCAGAGCAACCACTGCAAGCAATAGACTCAAAATCTCAATTGTAATGACAACAGCTTTACTGTCCAACAGCAAAACTATACACACGGTACAGCAATTCTTCCCCTTTCAAGCTTTCCTGGGTTGACAAACTGGTGAACAGATCCTCAGAATTACAAAGGATAGGGTTTAGTTTGTTTAGTGTAAGCCAGGTAGCAGAGATTTTTGTGCCAAACTACAGTATATAGCATACACAAATTTTTGCTTTTGAATAATGTAGACTAATTTAAGGAAGAAAATGAACACACTAACAACAAAACAAGATATGCAAATCTTTAAAGTTATCCTTTCTTCATAGTCTAAAACGCAGCGAACCACAGGTTTTTTAAATGGTGAGAAAATGGGTGCCTTCCGGTATTAGAAATTACCAATATCAAATTGTCCTACTTAGGCTAATGAATGTTTCTCACTTTCCTTCTTCCAAAGCTGAGCAGAAAAGTGTTTGCTATTTTGAAAATAAGATGACAAAATTAAAAGAACAACTGTTGGCCAAGGAATGAAAATATTTCTAGAAGAGAATTTAGTCAACTATTTCCGCACACAATATTACTTTTATATTTGTCTGAATATCTCAGTTTGATAGAATGTGACATGCTGAATGCTGTAAGACTGTTAGACAAAATAAAAATAACACACAAAGGGTTTTTGTTTTTAATAAAAATTGAATTTTATTTCTTCATTACAAGGTAAACTAGTATTGCAGTTTAAGACCAACAAAAAGGTTGGACAGCAAATTGCTAAATAGTCTTCTAAAGGCTGGAAGAAAGGTAATTAAAAAAGAAAACCAATGAAAAATGAAAATTAATGTAAAATTCCAAGCATAACATGAAAAAGGAATGAGTCTTAATAAAGTTAATTTAGAATCCTAGGTGCCTCAATTGAAAATGTATTCAGAAATGCACCTTACCTTGCTGAGAAATCTAGGTCTCCAGAAACTCAATACCTTATGACACTCTTTGGCCTGCTGGTATTAGGAAGCTGTTACTATTCATAAAAACCTTTTTGAGTCAGGCATTCATACAGACACCAATCAGTTTACAATTTGCAATGTAATAAGTCTGCATTTCTATTAATACAAAAATTTCCAAGGTCACACTTTAAAATTATGTCTTGAACAATTGCACCTTTGAGTAGAATGGAGATCAGGGAGAAGAACAGTACAGGAAGACCATATAACCTTTAAAGGCTGAAGGAGTCGTCAGTGCTAGTTATCCTTTGTAAATTTCCCAAAAAGGAATTTATTCTCCTTTCAAAGACTACCTACTTTTTTCAAGACATCAATAATAGTAAGCAAACTGAATTTGACATCACGTGTATTCAGAATGCATACCCCTTATTTTCTCAGCTTTATAGGATGTCATGGGAACGTATATTTAATAACACAACATGTGGCAACAATATGAACAGTTCAAAATCTTTTCTATACAAAATACATTAAACAAGGGGCTGTGGTGTCAATAAGCTCTATTAATTGGTTATATTACAATTCTATTAATGATGAATTCTATACATTTAAGATTATTGTATACGTTACCATCATGTTTGGTTGGGAAATTTCAAATTAAATTTCTCCTTATTTCAATGAGATAAACTATAAATTTGACTACCTGCCAGTTAGCACCTGTAACAAAACTAGTTATGTTTCAAAAGATGGTTAGATGGATCTACACCAGAACACAATATCCACATTTAATAACTGGGGGTAAGGAAAGGACTCAAACCTCCAAATCTCAACAGGCCTCAAAGGTTCACAACCTAGAGGGGCCCTTTATCATGTCTGATCCAACACAGGAAAAATCCTGAGAGAACATATGACCATGGATATTTCCATGAAAAAACAACCTTCGCTTTCGTTCAGCCTCTAAGCAGAGCCTACAACTGATCTGAATCTAAGATGACCCTTTAGACCATCCCTATTTTAAAAAGATGCCATTTTATCGATATTGTAAACATTATAGAATCTTTAATACGGAACTTTTCACCACGAATTATCCCACTGTAAAAAAAAAAAAACAACCTAAATTGTAGGAGACTACCAGAGATTCTGAATAATGCACATTCAGTCTTGCCTTGTATGCTACAATCATTTCACTACACTAAAGACATACAATATCATCCACTACCTGAATAATTTTGATCCTAAAAATTAATGCTGCTTCTTTCCAAAGTTAAAAGACATGTATTATAAGGAATGCTGTCTGCTACAGGAAATCTGTATATCTGATCACTACTTTTCTTCTATGAGAATATGAAGTTTTTATTTCTGAAGTTCAATGCAAAGGAATTTAGGGTCTTAAGTCTTTCAAGTGTAAATGAAATATTAAACATACATTTTTTATATAATGCTATATGACACAGTGTACCTTAACTAGCATAAAGCCAGGGTTTTAAGGCCATAACCTAGTTTACACAAAACACACTGATAAACAGTTTATGCAAGGGGCATAAGATTGCATAAATAAAATTAGTAAAAAAAAAAAAAGTCAGTAAATTGTACACTGACAGAAGGAAAGGAAAAGAAAAAAGAAATAAGCTATTTCTAAAAAGAATAATGCCATGTATTTTTACTAGAAACACAAATGACAAATATATACAACATTTAAATCTGCAATTAACCACATGCAGCTAGGGAAAACATTTACAAGGACTTGGGTATGCAACTAAGCATAATCAGATTGAAAAAATACAGCATTAAAAAAATCCACAAACCTCAATACTCTCAACAAAGAAACCAAATCAGAACATCCACTCATAAATAAGTTAAAGCCTAAATTTAATAAGGTATCTTTTGTCTTACACATACAAATGCAATAGCCATTTGAGAGCCAAATTGTATGTAATTTTTAAACAAAATTTGACAAATGCCTGTTTTGTGTAATACAATCTGAATGTAGGTTGTTGGCACATTAAAGAACAGAGAGGGAACGAGAGCAAAAGGTGCATGTTTCCCCAATATATTCCACTGTTTTTTGGTCCGTAAAAACACCTTTTTAGAAAGCCGACTAACTTTCTTAGCTAACCTGACTGTAAAAGTAATCTTATTTTTGTTGCTTTAAAAAAAATTCATTATTTCAGGTAACCATTTAATCCTTTGGACAAGAGCCATATCATGTTAACTTAAAATGTTACTTATGAATGCCCACATACAAAATATCATGTACTTCCTAACAGATTATTTTGTCCTTTCACAAACAGAAGCAGATTAAATGCAATTGGATACCAAAGAACACTTCAAGAGAAATTAACGCAACATCCAGGTGCAGCATCACCTGCTGGTAAACTAACAAACTGACATCTCCTGAGAGGGCACAGAAAATTTTCAGTACTGCTTAATAAACTGAAGCATGATACAAATTCCATTGCAGATCTAATTACACACATGAAACGTATAATGGGACATATTCCTTTTTGGTGTCTGTAAGGGTTTTTGGATTATTTTTATACACACATGATCTTTTCACATTAAACCAGAACAGATTTGACAAAAGTAAACCCACAATGAAGAGATAATCCATCTAGTCACAAGATACACCAGATCGCTATCTAACCACTCAAACTATATACATATTGAGACTAGGTAGAAATTAGGGGCCTCATATATTAGGACCTCACCAACAAGCCAGACAGATTTCTATTAAAAGTTTAACTCTTATGTTGGATATTTTGGTGCCTCCATTGCCAGCAATAGAAGTCTCTACAGAAGGATGAGGAAGGGAAAGAAATGATACCCAATGTGGAAAGAGTAACAGTATCATTCATCAATTTCAAATAACTATGGAACAAAATCTTGGTTCCTGCTTAAATTTTTTTAATTTTAGTCATGAAATTAAAAAATACTTCTTTTCTGGGTTTAAGCTTTCTAGCCATGTGGACACATTACTTACCTGCTGACCCTTCGGTATTAGCTATTTCCCATGTAATAGGCATATGCAGGTTATCTCTTCCCTTAAACTTATTACAAGTAACAGAAAATAAACAAAATGTTTGTTAAGAAAGCTAAGAAGTTACATCAGAACTAGTTAAAACCAACACCTATTCACAAAAACAGGAAAAAAGTCATGTGACTTGTTTGATACAATGTTTAGTATACAAAGTTTTAAAAGTCAGTTTTCATTTTTAAACAGGGTTAAACATCTGAAAGTCAAAAGCAAGTAGCTTGACAAACATCAATAATCCCATGCATGAGGACCTGAGGTACAGAATTTAAGAAATAAAATTGTGCAGAGGCATGTGGGCAAGTCCAATATTATCAGCCTATCTGCAGAAAATCTAGCGTGATGGTAGATGACAAAAATTAAATTAAGAGTCTCAGTGTTATATATAACACTTCTGCAGTTGCACAGGATATAGGCCCCAGTTCAATAAAGCACATAAGCATGTGTTTTCCTGAATAGGGCCTTAATATTTAACATAAAATTAAGTTATAAAACAAACCAATGATTTGTTTTAAAGATTACCTTTTGAAGCCACTGAGGTCTTGAAACTTAGCTTAAAACATTAAAACATGCTCTGCAAGCTATCTGTATAAGAAGTGAAAACTTCTCAGACTAATCTATTAAAGTGACTCAAAATATATTTTAAGAATGAACATCCACACCAGTCTGCAAAAGCAAATTGTAAATTTGCCAAGTGTTATACATACTTCCTATTATTCTAATTTTTATCCTTCATAAAATTTAGAACAAATTCTAGTCATTTGAAATTTGCTTTCATTCTTTAGTTCATACTCTGATATTAAAATGTTTGAATTCCAACTTCCAATAAATTGTTTTTAGACAAGTTTGCAAAACCTCATGACTAAATCTATTTCACTTTTTGTTAAGGCAATAAACTATTCCCCACCAGTGCACAAGGAATGTACAAGCGTACCATCCCCCCTTTACACAGATGTGTGGATAAACCCCAGTTTTAAGGAAATACCAAGCCCAATGGAATCCATATTATCTGAAAAAGTGGAATCATGATGACTGGTTTCATCGGTCACATTTTTCTAATATACAGCTATGTACAGACTGCCTATGGCCTTGGAAAAGCCTAAACAAACACAAGCATTATTAACATAAAACCGTAAACAACTGCAGCTGTATTTCAAAAAGGCCAGCATTTTCCCAACATTAAGAGTTTAAATGAAAATAATGTAAACTGTAGTGTCTTAGTCCAGCTGCATGTTGTAGGAGACAGTTTTCAGTTTACTAAAATCATCAACCTAGGATTTCCTCTCCCCAAAACAATGACAGACTATGTGGATCACAGAATGTCAATCAAACTGCAGTTTTTACAATTTTACATGCCTTTCAGCAAATTCACAGGCCATCTATGTAAAAATTGCTGGAAAAGCAAATTATTAAAGCCTTTGTGTAATCACCTATTTGTATATCAAAATCAAGTGTGAAAGAGTGGCATTAGTATTTTTAAGTCACTGAACGCAAGATTAGGTTGATGCATATGCAAAAACTCTATTGCAATGCTTTTTTAAAGACAGTATAAATGTTTTCATAGAATCATTATCTTTAAATATTGCTGAACACAAGACTTTCCCTGAGGTGTAAACATCAAATAACTTGAACAGCTTTACACATCAGCCCCATTAAAGAGTTTATTACAACACTACATCTACTGTAATCAAAGTGGTGCTGTGTACAGACATTATCATATGAACATTTTTAACAAGAACAAACTACTATAAAAACAAGGATTTACTTGACTTTTTTTCCAATTGCTTGCACATTATAGTTGCCAAATGTATATAACCAGTAATAAAGTTGCAAAAGCTATAAGTTTTAAATCACACAGGTTTCCCTCAAATAAAACAGTTAAGCAACATAAAAAAGTAAAAGAGCTACTGGTTACCATGTATGCAGATTTGCTTTATTCAGATCTATTCCTGTTCATTTTATCCATGAATCCTTACAGGCTCAGTTCAATCATAAGAAGCAAACCGCTGGACAAGCATCTTTCCATGAAGAATGTTTCTTGTCTTTGCAAGGTGTTCCTCTTCCTTCAGCTGTAATGTGTCAAAATTTGTGATGTAGATTTTGCTAGTCCCCATAATACACAGAAAAATGTTGGCTTAACTATACATACACAAGTCGTGCACCTACTTCACCATAATGTAATCTAACACAAATAAAAGATATTGAAGCAGTAGCTACTTGTTTGTCTGAAAATTCTCAAAGTGTAATTGTTCTATAAAAATCTATTTTTACTAAATGTTAATAGTTATACAAGAAAGTTGAAAAAATGCAATTTAACAATTAATATACCAAACCACAAGGAACAAATAGCTACTGTTTCTGTGAATGATGGAAACATTTATATAGAACATTTCCTGAAATATTCATACTGCAAGAGTCAATAAGAAAAGTACTTGGATGAGGATGCTACAACCAGATTTGTTCTTTACATTTTTACCCACCCATTTACAGCAATTCTAAACTGGTTCTTTCACAATTAAATACTGCACTAAATGTTTAATGAAGTGGGTGTTTTACAGATTAGTAATATATTTAACAGTGCACAATATTTTCTGCAATTTATCAGCTTGATGCCAATGTTACAAAATTTGGAAACTAAAATTAATAGGGTCTCCGGATTTTAAAAAAAAGTACTGTCACAAAATTACAAAAACCCACTTTGTTTAAAAAAATACAATACAGATGAGAATTCAGGTTTCCCCACACAAAAACAAAACAAAAACAAAACACCCTACATCCTAGTTAGACTAATTATTTCAGCAACCAATGTATCTAATAAAGGAATCACAACAACTCATTTAAATATAATTGTAGAGCTCACATAATACTTGGATGGTATAATTCCATTCACTGATGCTTCATTTAAATTCCATTACAAAACACAACTAGTTAACTGTACGTTATCAATAGGTCACAATTTCTATATTCAACAACTTCATAAGAATTTAAATCAAGTTGCTTAAAAGAACCAAACACATTAACCGGTCATTTAAAAAAAATCAGACATTTAGAGAAGCAATTTCATGAACACACCAATGCACAGCTGTCATAAGGATTCTTGTACTACTAAAATGGTTCAAGATAATTAGGAAGCAAACTTGTATTGTATGGATGATAGATAATTAGTTGTCCTTCCTTCCCCCACAATGACTGGTAATGTTTGATTTAAAAAAAAATAAAATAAACAGAAGAGTATATTACCTATATACTACAGTCTGCATACAGCAGAATCACTAAAATTTGAACTAGTGCCTGGAAGACCTTTTCAAATTCATGAAGTTTGCTATCAAGTGACAAATGTATTGACTAGTGACTTCCTTTGGGGATTCTCTCCTCCAAAAGAGACCAGATCCCCACAGCTGCTTTTAAAACTCGATTTTTCAATAGCAAAGTAGTACTAAAGTGTCACCTGCATGCAAAACAAACATTTGCAATTGAAAGCCAAGTTATTAATGCAAACACGGGATCTCAATGTTTCAGAGGAGCAAATAAATAAATGACAGCTGCGAGACTGCATGTCAGAATTTGCTGCTCTTGCAATACAATGCTGTGCAGAAATAGTGGATCTTTCAGCACTGCTACAGTGACAGTTAACAGATCCAAAAGCATCCATTTGATTTACAATACCAGCATAAAAAGTTTGAGTCCAACGGGAGAGTTTGCTAGATTTTCTAGAGTTCATAAGGAATCACAGGTACTTTTGAAGAACCTGTACGGGATCACCACTTTTTAATTTAGGGCACTATGCAGATTTTAAGAGACTGTCAAGATTATACTGAAGCTAAATTATAAATTACAAAACATAAAACACTAAAATTCCCCAAACTGGTATAAATTCTCATTAAAAAAAAAAAAAAAACCTGTCAACATATTCTGGCTAATTTGCCAACTTAGATTTAATGCTTCCTATAGTAGGAAATAAATCTGTATGCATTAACGTTTTCAACATTCTACTTTGTAGAAAACTGAAGTACAAAACAGCTTATAAAAAGGGTAAAATGCAAAAGGTTACATACTGAAATTTTTTTTTTAGTCAATGCCTTTTGGCAATACAACTTTTTTCTTTGTCTAAGAACTGCTTATTTCCATACAATACGGAGTTTTTCAGTGTTCCTGTTAATAAAACTGATTTTTTTCCCCTCACATTTTAAATATCTTACTTGTAGAATAGCCTGCTTAAGGCTAAAACTTTTGGTCTTGGTCTATGTCCCCCACATCACCTAAAAGTAATCTCAAACACTTTGCTCACCTCTTAAGGTATATTTATGTAATGATTTAATTTGCCAGTGTTGGGCATTTTTTTGTTTTTCATATACAGAGTGAGATTATCTTCATTTTCTAATATACTTTTTTTAATGTGGCTCAAGAGGTCCTTTTTATTTATTTATTTATTTATTTGGTGGAGCTTGCAGTAGCAGCTTGAATTTTTTTTTTTAAACCTCTGCATGTCCCATATAAGTATTTAAACAGCTATGAAATGAAAGTCTGACAACTCTCTTCTATTGTTATATTTAATGTGCGTATGCCCTTTAAATAAATGCAATACCCTAACCAAACGTATCCATTTCAACGAACAGTTACAGTCTATCACCGTATATTCACATTTGGGGGCGGAGAGAGAAGAGGTAAAAATACAGATTTATTCCACATACTAATAGTTCCTAACGTGTTCATGTACTGCAATAAAATTCTCCTTTTATCTTATTTTATACACAAACAAAATCATTAATTAACACACAAAGGTCAAATCTTACAAAAATTCAGTTTCAAGGCTGAAATTCATTCCTCAACTCAACCTAGTGTCCATATTATTACATACCTTCCAAAAGTGTGATTATATTTTTCAGTAACACTTATGTGCGACAGGGTGAGCAGAGAACAGTTTCAACCATGACTCTAAATTCATTTGCTCTTCTGTATTTAAGTCAGAAGACTTTGTATGAATTCAGCTCTGTTTATCATTAGTGTAAATGCTACTATTCTTTCACTACTTTCACTACCCTTTTACATATTATGCTTCACCTATTACTACTGTACTTACCTTACACTTTTGTTCTACCTTAATGTACACTTTAAGGTTGACACCAAAACCACCCCTACCCCACAAAAATAACTATTATGAAAGGAAAATATATTCCCAAACTCCAGCTTCATGTCACTTTAAACCTTTTCTATTATCCCAGATTGTCTATTCTTTGAAAATAACTGGTAACTTAGTTCATAAATGTGTTCAGCAGAGAGATTTGCATTTTCTAACCAATTTGCCTAACAAATTAGATTTTTAATGTTGCTGTGTTTTACCTATAATAAAACAGACTACTAAAAATATGACATCAATATACTGAAATATATACCCTTTTACAGAATACAGAAAATTTTCATAAGGATTCATTTAAAAAATTAAATGCAATTTCTCTCTTTGAAAAGAAGAAACTAGGTTTTAGTTTACAAATTAAAAAGCTGTTAGGCAAGTATCTTTCACATTCAGGTATGAGGAAGACACAGAAAGGCAGATCAAGCTGCCACAGAGAAACATAAAAAGGGAAATATGTTGGATTTTTTTAAACAAACAACTTAGTTCTCAAACCACAGTAAGCAAAAGGATAAAACCTAACCCAATTTATTCATTCATTGGACAATACTGTATCCAGCCAATCCTTTGACAGTTTTCAAATGTAAAGCAGCCACCTTAAAGATACATTTCTTGTGGAACTGCTTCACAGTGCAAATTTCAGTCATAGATATTGACTGTACAACTTAGGGAAAAAGAGAGAATGCAAGGTGTAGGGAAGATGGAAATATAATGAATCCCAGGCCCATTAGTAGGCAACATAAGATTGGCAGGAAAATTACAGTAATGTGTGCAGACAAAAAAGATATCAGATACCAATAGGATTAAGAAACGGTATACAATTATACATTTGAAAAGAGTTAAAAGGCAAGATATTAGTTTTGTTTTAAAAAAAAAAAAAAAAACCAAACATGGATTTTATCAGAGCACCCCCGAAGGAGATGATGAAAGTGCAGAAATTGTTCAAAGGCTCTGTAAAACTTTTAAATGATAGACTACCCGCTCCCATAAAGCATTGAGGCAGTCGCAAATAATACAAAATAAATTTTATACAGCAAAAAAGGAAGAGCATACCACTGAGGTACAGCTTCTCTTTTACACTCTCTCCTCCAGAATGAGTTTCATGAATTCAACCAAATATACAAAAAGCATGATACCTCTTATGAGGAATGCTAGCTCTACAAAAAATGGCCTATTAATTTGACAGAAGTAAAGAGTTTTCATAGTACAACGAAAGAGAAAGACATAATATTGCACATTCTATAGCTGTTGCCATCTTTTTCAGTTTCCAAATTAACATCATGTTTCCCCAAGTACAATATTTTTTAAAATCAGAGACTAGGTGTATCTGAGAAAAATGGTAGCAATATCTCCAAAATTAACTATCACTGAAACAATGCCAAATTGCTTAGTACAGTTGGGCATTGAACAGTACTACTGTATTGTTTATTTGAGATACGCTAATAGTTACTCGTTTTAATAATAAAACTATCTGCAAAATAAACATTTTTCCATTAATTGCAAGTTCTCAAAAAACAGGCTCATTTATCTGACATTTAACAAGTGAAGTGCTTGTCAGTCTTATGAGCATTCAACTTTATTTTCCATGGAAAACAGGAATCTACCTGTAACAATGTATTATCAAGTACAATATTCTTCTACAGACACAGAAAGGACAAGTTGTGTGATTTCTTTTTCTTTTTTTTAAGCGACACTAATACTCAAGATCAGCGGTTCTCAAACTGTGGGTCGGGACCCCAAAGTGGGTCACAACCCCTTTTTAATGGGGTCGCCAGGGCTGGCATTAGACTTGCTGGGGCCCAAGGCCAAAACCCAGGCCCCACCACCCAGGGCCAAAGCCAAAGCCCAAGGGCTTCAGCCCTGGGTAGTGGGGCTCAGGTTACAGGCCCCCACCTGGGCCTGAAGCCCTTGGGCTTTGGCCTCTCTGCCCGTGGTGGTAGGTTCAGGCTTTGGTCTCCCTCCTGGGTCATGTAGTAACTTTTGTTGTCAGAAGGGGATTGCGGTACAATGAAGTTTGAGAACCCCTGCTCAAGATTATTTTACTACAGATGGACACAAGTACTTTATTTTGGGACTGTATACTCCAGAAGTACACTAGAAGGCTTAAGGATTTTGCTTACAGTGGTCTGAGAACAGGAAGAGAAATAAGTTATGAAAAATGGAGCACAAAGTCTACATACATATTGAATATTACAATGTTCGTGTACTTTTCTCTTTGCAGTTCATTCCAAATTCAGTTTAATTGTGCAAAAAAATTATACAATTAGAAAACAGCTATCCAAATAACAAAAACATAAAATGAAATAATGTGTAACATTCAGAAGTTATTAAAATCCAGACAGTGAGATTAAGATGGGACAGTAATAGCTGAAATACATAATTGAACCACCAGTTAAACTAAAACCTTTCTAAAAATCAGGGGCTAATGTTGATGAAGTTACATTACTTTTCTGTTTGTATATGTTCATTTTGGTGTTACTCCTCCTCTAAATCAGATTCCTCTGATTATTAACACATAGGTTCTTGATTTTCTAGATTACTTTACATCAGAAAATTTCACTTTTTAAAAAAAAGTCAACCACACGTTCTGCACTTTTACATTAATAATTATACCACTACGCTAGCAAAAGTTACAGACTTCAGGAAAACATTCAAATTAAGTAACTATTTGCCAAGATTACACTGGCAATGCACTTAAGGACCAATTGCCCAACTGAAAGCGCATAAGTCAACTTGACAACTTAGTTTTTGATCTCTAAATGTACAAACAGAAGTGTGAAAATTTGATATGGTA
Source organism: Emys orbicularis (assembly GCF_028017835.1). NCBI lineage: Eukaryota > Metazoa > Chordata > Testudines > Emydidae > Emys > Emys orbicularis. The sequence continues at coordinate 69,011,927 of NC_088683.1, read as the reverse complement.
CATTTGATTTTTTTTTCAATAAAATTGTATAAAACATTTATTAATTATTCAAATTTAATCCAGCTACATGAATGCAAGTAGATACAAATGACAAAATGAGTAATAAAAACTGATTAATGTTTCACAGCATACAAAACTTTACAATGAACTTTTAAAACCCTTCTAAAATGAGCATGTTTAACATTTTTGTTAAAATATGCCAGTAGAGTATCACAGCACTACTAAATTTACATGGGAATAAAGAGAGGAAAACCACTGTCATTCATATCTTTTAGGCACAGACAAACTCGCATTATCTGGTAAAACACTGGCAGAAAGGGTGATGTTCCTCTCAGTATTTCTATTATTTCAGTAAGTGTCTGGGAACCTTTGGTTACTGTTCATAAACAAATCTAATGCAAACCCTCTCCGCCCCCCCAAAAAAGTATAAAAACATATATTCTGGTGAAAATGAAACACACCAGAAGATTACTGAAATTAAGTACTTAACAAAAACTACAAAAATTAAGCCCTTCTTTAAAAGGACAACAAGACAAACTGTTTACAATTTATCTTTTAAAATACCAACTTCTCATTTGCATGTAGTTCACTAAATCTGTCCTTTAAATAAAGTTATTGCAGTCTATTTTCCTCTTGATGAAGGGGAATATATCTACTCAACTCCTCTTAATTCTAATGAAAGTCCTGGTGCACAACACACAAATTTAAAGGGAGGTTGCATATGTAAATCCATGTGTACTCAGAGTTGAATCCATAATAATTCAGATAATCTCACACATCATGCTTAAAATGTGTGAGCATATAAATAAATAAATAAATAAAACAGTGTTATGGTAAGTACTAAATGCAACCATGTTCCCTCAGACACTTTGTGGGAGAGAATATATCTATACTTAGTATAGAAGTTCCACGATACAGACACCTGGTCTGAATGCATGAAAATATAAAACTTCAATAATCAAATGCATCCAAAGTAACTTCCCATCTTAATTTTTATTTAGGGAACTTCAAATTAACAGTATTTAATATCATTTACTCATCTTCCACTGAAGAAGTGAAAGCCTTGGAAATGCAACTATCATTGAGCTCAACTGGGTTACCTCCTACACAATACTACCTACGTGTAGCACTTAAATACAGCAGAACCTCAGAGTTACGAACTGACCAGATAACCACACACTTTATTTGGAACTGGAAGTACCAGAGACAGCAGCAGAGACCACAAAAAAAAGAAGCACCAGCAAATACAGTACAGTATTGTGTTAAACAAAAACTACTAAAAAAATAAAGAGAAAGCAGCATTTTTTTTCTGCATAGTAAAGTTTCAAAGCTGTATTAACTCAGTGATCAGTTGTAAATTCCTGGAACAACCACCACAATGTTTTGTTCAGAGTTATGAACAACCTCCATTCCTGAGGTGTTCATAACTCTGAGGTTCTACTGTACATTTAAAAACAAATTTGTGGTAGCTAAGGAAAATCCGCTTTAGTGAAAGAAACCACATTCAATCATGTAAATTTGAAACTTTTTGTTCTGACATTTTATGCTTAGCAACCATGGTGAATAATTTTTTTTACAATTCCAGGAATGTTTGTACTAAAATAGTACACTGTACAAAGTAAAACCGTGACCACTGTCACTTAAGCAATTAAGGTATATTAAGACTGCCAACTTCACTTCAGCTGCCTCTTTTCAGCCTCTGATTCCCCTTCCATAGGCCATTACTGTATGGATCAGCCACTAAGGAATGCATGAACCAAGGACAATACATATTGTCCCAATATTAAGTGGGATCAGATATTTTAAGGTCAGACTTGTGTCTCTAGTGCATAGAAATGCTACAAGGCATGCCAAGAAAAACTGACATTCACTTTAAATGGCTTATATAACTCCTTTTACTTAAGGCTCACTAAGATTTTCATGATTCTCAGAATAGTTTTGCTCCAACTATATTAATGTCTTTTAAATGAATTTCTATGACTAAATGCCACATTAAAACTTCGTTTCTCAAATTTGTAATAAAGTACTGTCAGGAGACATTTCTTCCGAGTGTGACTTTTAACACAGTATATTAAAGAACTGTTCTAAATACGCAAGGATAGGAAAAGATTATGACTTCCAAATGACAAATACAGAGAGGTTTTGGTTTCAATTGTCAATTTCAAGCAATTTCAATTCAAGATCCTCAAACTGTGTATATAACTAAGTTACATATTCATTGCATATTTACACTGACATTTTTTCAGTGGCTAGCCAGAGTTCTTTAAGTGTCTACCCAAAGTGCTACTCTACAGCTAATTACATAGTTGGTTGGTTGTTGTTTTTTTTAAATAAAGTTTAATCCATAAAAGGACTGCGGATGTCTGAAGCATTTAGTGAGTGTAAAATAACCAAAAAAACCCATTCCCGGTGTTGTACATTTGTTCACCAATCTTTAGATTATAGGCAGAAATTCTATCACCAATTGTGCAGCACAGAAAACTGAAAGGGGACAACACCTGAATTTAGTTCACGGACCAGGAAATATTAAGAGGTCACATTTTATAAAAGAAAGAGCCACATCCTGTTTCAGTCCTTACTTGAGCAAAACCTTCATTGCAACCAACAGAAAATTCACCTGTATAACAACTTAGCTAGCTCTGTAGGACTTAGGCCTTCGGATTTTATATATGCAAGTACTGCCTACAATGAAATAATCACAATTTAAACATTTCTAAATCTTTAAATGAAACTGCAAAATGTGATTAAGAGTTGTGAGTATCCTAATCTTCAAAGTTTAGAGAAGCAAGAACAGACTCCTTTTGATTAGTCTGATTTACTACTGCCTTTTCAGTAACATATTTAATCCTCCCATCCATAAAAACTGAAAAAGATTGACACCACACCACAGAAATTACATATTCATGCAATTAGCAAAAGAAAAAAACCCACATCAAGTCAAGATAGTTACCTGTCATTACTTACCAAAGTTCTCTTCAGATTCTACAAGAAGGAAAGGATTCAATACATATTGCTGGACCACACTTAAGTGTACATATTTACTGTATAAATAATCCCAAAGCCAAAGTAGTTACTGTTAATTCAAGTACCCATCAACCCTACACAACATAAAACTGAAATGCCCACCTTCTCTAACGATGGCGATACTCTCGTTCTCTGTCACGTTCTCTATCACGATCTCTGTCACGATCACGATGTCTCTCTCTTTCACGGCTTCTTTCCCGGTAATAGTCATCATGGCGATCTCTGCTACGGGACTTGTGACGCCTGCTTTTTTCTCTTGACCTGCTGTGGTCCCTCTCTCTTGACCGTTCACGTCTTCTAAAAGAAATTACTTCATTAGTTTTTACTGAAAATACACACACAACACCAGAAAATTAAGATGTGTTAAGTTCTGCCTGTTTAATAAAATGAAAATGCTCAAACAAGAATGTTGAGAAGAAAAAAAAAAAAAGGGACATGTTTATTTTGATACAGAGATGCATATGTGTATAGTGCACAGAAGGGGTGAATCTGTTTTTTTATTTCAGGCAGCCACCAAATACTTAATAGTGCAGACTTGGTATTCAGAGAATACTGAATATGTATCCTACTCCCACTTTTCCAAATTAACCCATTTCTTCTTCACTTTTGAGGATTCCAGCAGCAGATCCAGCACAATACTTTCTATTTCCTGTTCTTACCATTTGAGGAGATGTGTTACTATTGGGGACTGAAAGGAGAAAGGAAGGAGGTAGAAAAAACTGAGGAGAGGATGACAAGACAGCTGCTCTTGGGAATGTATCCAACCTAAAATGGCTGCTGCAAGTGTGGCAGCCATTTTAGGTATTGAAAATTTGTGGAGACAGTGGTATTGCATTTGTTTGAATATGAATATCAGTAAGTTACACTATTAGTACAGTATCTGGACTGACTACAAACTGAGTATCTGTCCAAATTCCATATGGAGTTAATTCTAGAAGAAATATGAATATCTGGTTAGTATTGGGTGAAGCCTGATGGACTTCAATCTGCCTTTCTCCCTCATGTCTTCTCTTAGTAGCCTTAACACATAATTATAATAACAGAAGAACATTATCCAATTTTCTTGCCATTTAAAATTATCTAGACAAGAATACAGATAACTACCATAAAAATGAAAACTGATTTTGTATAATTTAGAAGTAATTTTAATAACTACATTCATAATCATGATTATATATCAATCTGTTCACAAGTTTGTAATTAATTTTGTTTTGATGTTTACATATTATTGCAGCATGTAAAGAAATATAATTCTAATTAAAATTACATTTAACATGAGGCTACAGAGGTCAGTTTGGGGAGGAAGGATGGCCTTGTTTAGGACAATCAACTGGGTTTCAGGAGATCTAGGATCAATTTCTAGCTCTACCACAGACTTCCTGTGTGACTTTAGGCAAGTCACTTAATTACTCTGTGCCTCAGTTCCCCATCCGTAAAATGAGGATAAAACACCTTTCTCCTATCCTTTATAGGTCTTGTTTATTTAGAGTGCAGCTAGTGAATGAAACAGGAAAGCTTTACCTTGATCCAGAACCGTAAGACTTAGACTCAATTCCATGAAGGCAATCCTGCAGAGAGCTAATAAGTACTTTACAACGATCATCAGCAGATACTTTGGATTGTTTAATTAAGGAAATAGCAGTTACTAAGGTCTCTATAGCACTTCCATAGTCCCCTGAAAAGAAGAAAGTAAATTCGATGTTAAAGAGATTAAAATGTAATAAAAATCTATCTGTAAAACTATTATCCTTTGGCAGCTGGTCTTCTCTGCAACAGCCATTGAAGCCACTTCTGTGGACCAGCTATTAAAAACATGGTCTATGTTTGTACCCAGCAAGTGTCCATATAAATCTAATTTGAGTATAGTTCAAGTCAGTCACAAGAAATATCTACAATCAGGATGGCACTCTGTGTTTAAAAAAAAAAAAAAAAAAATCAAATCAAAGTGGCTTCACATCTCCAAGATTCCCATGGGGAAATTATATAAAATTGCTTTTAGTGGGATGGAACAGGAGGGACACTGAAGATTTACTGACCAGCACTGGCATCTGACACAGCTCTTGAAATGGCACTGCTTGAGATGGCCCTATTTCTATTCATGATTTCTTCAAACTCTGCTTCACTTAAAGGTGTTCTTGCCGCATCCATTTCTCTGCAATTAATAAAACTAAAGTTTAAAAAAGTAACCCAAAGCTTGTGAAGATAGCATTGCAGTTATCAACAACTCAAGTTTGCAACTTTAAGCAAAGTGACAAACAGGACAGAAAGCAGGTTTTTGGGTTTGTTGTTTTTGTTTTTAAAAAAGTTTTATGGTACAAAACTTGCAGGCAAAAAAAAGTACAATACCATTAAAACATCTGCTGTGTAAATGTGCTTAAGCTATCTTTGATCATCCATTTATATTGAAGATTTAGAAGCAGTTATATTGTGCTTTCCATCTTCAAAATGCTTTACAAAATTTTAACTAATCTTCACAACATCCCTATAACACCAGCAGGTATTATCCCTATTGTATAGTTGGGGAAACTGAGGCAGGGGAGTCAGGCGATTTGCCCACAGAGATGGAATTGATATCAAAAATGGGATTAGAACTCAAATTCCTGGCTTCTAGTCCCCTGCTCTAACTATCACATCAGGACTTTAAGTTATGCAGCAGATGAAGTAAATATGGTCTAGCATTATTAATGCTCCACCTCCTGAATAACATTTCAAAGATTTTATTTCTGCTTTAATTTCCAATATTTTGCTGGTCAAGTTCAAGGGTGCTCCAATTTACTGTTTTAACAAGAAATCTTAAGGAGAAAGTGTCAAGCTTACACTTAGGGTTGTAAAAGGGAATTCTTGTATTCTCGCTGAATGCTGTAAATAATATTTTATTGATCATGTGTATTTGGTTTCCACAGAAATGGAAATTAACCTATACAAAATGGGGATAAAAAATTTCCCATCCAATTCTGCAGTGTTCTATCAGCCAGTCTCTGTTATATAGAATATCTGGAGGATGATGTTAATGAGACTGTTAAACTGGCTCACTGCTGGATATTATTACTAAAATAGTGTTAGTTATTCTGGTAGAAAGAAAATGCAGAATGATAAGCAATGCTATCCTCTTAAGAGCAAGAAGTGGAACAAGATCCTATAGCCAGTTTAGCATAAGAGGAAATGTCTAAAAATTCATACCTCCCTGAGTTTTGAGTATTATTTTTCGTATGCCTCCAATACAATGGAATATGTAATTGTTCTCTTATGGACATGTTATTTCCAGTGAAACGCCTATGATATATAATTAATGACAATTTAAATAGTTATGGATTGTAATTTTGAAATTATGATAATGAAAATATTGGACAGCAAGTGCAGTGGTTCTGTCCTGTTCTCCCACCCCTTTCCTCCCCCATCCTTCTACGAACTGTGGACAACCTCAATCTTGGTTACCAGAAAAGACCTGGTGTTTATTACGATTATATACAAGGTAATTATGCCAAATGCTCTAAATTTCCATACAATTTCTATATGAACATTACATTTATAAATAATTGATTTTTACTTATGAATTCCATAATTGGAAGAACCAGAACCAATGTCCAAACAGAAACAGAAAAAATAAAATTAATATTAAAGGACAGAATATGCATGTCTTCCTCACACTGGAAGTATGACCAATGTAACTCATAAGATCTATATGTAAATACAATAAAACTTCATTTTGTACAGTGCCTTTCTTACATACTGTCCCCAAATGCTTTACAGAGTTTAACACAAATACAATGGATAATAAAAAACAGTGAAGGTATAAAGAAACTAAGAGGTATAGGCCAGTGGTTCTCAAACTTTTGTACTGGTGACCCCTTTCACACAGCAAGCCTCTGAATGCGACCACCCTAATAAACATATAAAAAAGTGTTTTTAATTTAACACCATTATAAATGCTGGAGGAAAAGCGGGGCTTGGGGGTGGAGACTGACAGGTAATATCCTTACGACACCCTGAGGGGTCCCGACCCCCAGTTTGAGAACCCATGGTATAGGCAAAGGAGAAGAGATATTACAGATAAGATTTGAGAATCAGGAAGGCTGTTCCAGATAGCAGGAGTTGCAGAGAAGGACTTTGCACCAACTATAGAAAGATTGGTACTAAATAAGCAGATGGAGGTGGGAGAGGAAGGAAGTTAAAAGTCCCAGAGGCGGAGAAAATCCATGGAGGGTTTCTGTGACAAGGATTCCAATCCTGACAAAAATGGGGGCCAGTGGCATTGCATGAAGATGAAAGTGATATAGTCATGGTTCTTTACTGTAATTACAAATACTGAACTATATAAATGTTAAGAAAAAGGACAGCAGCATTTTGCATAGGATGGAGTCTGCAGACCTGGGACTTGGGAAGGCCATGAGAAGACAGTTGCCAAATAGAGAAAGAGAAGATGAAGGTGAAGATTTCTAGAGGTATAGCTGAGGCAAAAGCATAAATAAACCATTGCAGAGGTAGTGTCAGATAGAAATAGAAAATGTTGGAGAAGGTCAATAATGACACCAAGATTACAAAAAGTGAAGGCAGACAAAGGTCTGAGTTGAAGGGGGAAAAAGAGGAGAAGGACACTGCATCTGAGGATGCTTCCACACCTAGAAAAACATTCTGACAGATGTTTTAATGAAGAAAGTGGAAAAGAAGCTACTTAAAAGCCAAAGAGAATCTGATGCCTCCTACATGGAATAAACGTGCTACCAAGCACACTACACTAAAAGCACTCACCTGCCAGGTGGACCATAGTCACCCCTGTCATAAGGTGGAGGTCGGCCATATGGATCTGTTGGTGGTGGACCACGACTGTCTGAAGTAGGTATGCCACTATTGGCTGGTGGGGGGAAGAAAGCTGGATTCACGTGTGGAGCAGGTGGGGGAGCACCTGGAGGTGGCCCGGGAAGATGTGGAGGAGGAGCAAGTGTCAGGGGAGGCCCAAGTGGACCAGGCGGACGAGGGGGAAAAGGGCCGGGAGGCGGAGGTGGACCTTGCTGTGGTGGTGGTGGACCTGGAGGGGGGCCATAGCCTGGAACTGGAGGTGGAGGACCAGGAGGAAGTGGACCCAGCGGAGGCTGACCAAAGGGTTGTCCAGGAAACAGAACTGGTGGTGGTGGACGGTCACCACGATTAGGAGGCCCAGCTAATGGAGGTGGAAGAACTTGACCAGGAGGTGGAGGACCTGGTGGGCCTGGGGGACCAGGAGGACCTAGAGGTGGACGTGGTGGAGTTTGTCCAGCTGAAAGAAAAATGGGAAAATTAAGTTATTTCCATAATTAGATTTTAACCAAACTTTTGCAAGTCTCACTGAACAATTTTGATGTGCATGAGAGATTATGCATTCCCACCTTTGGAAAAAGCAAATTATTTGATAAAGTTCAAAAAAGTACTTGACTATTAACATTTAAAGGGACACCATTAATATCTTGTTAAAATCATATTGCTGTCTGGAAATCTGGCACTTATTATTGATACAAGTAACACCAAAGGCTACTAGTACTGGAAAAGATTTAAGTCAGCTTAACCTTGCTGTTTGTGTGGGTCTTTCACAGAAAAAGGAAATATATATATTTAAATACAGAAAAGTGATTGTAAATCCACAAGTATTGTTAAGGAAAACTAAGGCCGGGTGTAGCACCCAAATCTGCTTTCAGTTCTTTTTTAAATTAATGATTTTCAGTTTGAGTGTTCATTTAAATCTGAATGTTACAGACAACTCATTTTGCTGCACGACCATACTTATTAGAGATACTTAAACTTGCCCCACAACACACAGAGGGTTTCTCTTCACTGCAGTATCAGCTCCCGTCCACACACAAAAATCTCTAGCTCAAGTGAAGAGGTGATTTAAACACAAGCTAACTGGTCTGTCAGAGGGCATGAGTTAAAAGCTCAAGTGCTGTGACGTTCAAGCTAATATGCAATAGGAAAAAACAGTTACGAACCATTCGTAACTGTTGTTCTTTGAGATGTGTTGCTCATGTCCATTCCATGTTAGGTGCGTGTGTGTGCCAGAGATTTTTCCCGCAGTGGTATCCGTTGGGCTGGTTCAAAAAGTCCTCAAAAGCCGCGAGCTTATGCGCTGGTATAAGGGGTGCTACCAGCCACACCCTTCTGAGTTCCTTCTTGCAGGTTAACTCCAACAGAGGGATAAGGGGGTGGGTCATGGAATGGACATGAGCAACACATCTTGAAGAACAGTTACGAAATGTTAGTAACCGTTTTTTCTTCGAGTGCTTGCTCATGTCCGTTCCATGTTAGATGACTCACAAGCAGTATCCAAGGCAATGGGCTCGGAGTTCACGGACATACTGACTGCAACAATGCTGTTCCGAAACTACTATTGTCTCAGGCCCATTGGGTGATGGTGTAGTGGGATGCGAAGGTATGCATCGACGAGCAGGTTGCGGCTCTGCAGATGTCCTGGATTGGGACCTGCACGAGAAACACTACTTATGAAGCCTGGGCTCTTGTGGAGTGAGCGGTTAAGGTGGCCAGAGAAAGCCCAAATACAGGTGGTTATACAGGATGAGATCCTCTGAGCTGACACAGGAAGCCCTCTCATCCTTTCCACTATTGCAACAAAGAGTTGTGTGGACCTGAGGAAGGGTTTAGTCCTCTCAACATAAAAGGCAAGGACACATCTAACGTCCAACAAGTGAAGCAGCCATTCCTCAGAGTTCTTGTGAAGTTTCGGGATGAAGACTGTTAGGAAAATGGCTTGGTTGTTATGGAATTGTGACACCACCTTTGGTAGGAAGATTGGATAGGAGCGCAGTTGGACTTTTTCCTTAAAGAACACAGCATAAGGCGGTTCTGACATAAAGGCCTTGATTTCAGAGATCCCTCTGGCCCAGGTGATCGCCACCAGTAAGGCGACCTTCCAAGAGAGAAGTAACAGGGGGCATGATGCTAAAAAAGCAAAGGGGGGAACCGTGAGTCTTGACAGAACCAGGTTTAAATCCCGGGGGGAAAAGGGTGGTGGTGGTTTGGGGCTGAGGACAGAGCCTCTCCAGCCCCTGGAGAAACAGTACTGTCATTTTGTGGGAGAACAATGATCTGCTGTTCACTGGAGGGTAGAAGGCTGAGATGGCTGCTAAGTGCACCTTGACAGATGAGAGGGCCAGGTCCTGCTGCATTATGTGGAACAAACAGTCCAAGACAGACTGGAGGGAAGATTGAGATGGAGAGAGCACACCTTGAGAAGCCCAAATTGAGAAGCACTTCCACTTGGCCAGGTAGGTAGCCCTGGTGGCAGGCTTTCTACTATCTATCAAGATCTGCTGGACCTGTTCTAAGCAAGCTTGTTCTTCTGGGTTCAGCCATGCAGCATCCATGCAGTTCAGTGCAGGCAGGTGAGGTTTGGATGAAGCAACTGTTCGTGGTTTTCTGAAATTAGGTCCAGATGGAGTGGGAGCGAGAGTGGAGTTGCTACCGACAGATCCAGGAGCATGCCAAACCAGTGTTGATGTGGCCACACCGGACTATCAGAATAACTCTCACCTTGTCCCATTTGATTTTTAGGAGGGACATGGGGATTGAGGGAAAGGCATAAAATAGGAGATCTATCCACAGGAGCAGGAAAGTGTCGGAGAGGGAGCCGGGGCTGTGCCAGGGCAGGGAACAAAATTGATGGCACTTCCTGTTCTGCCTGGTAGTGACAGGTCCACCTGGGGAGCTCCCACCTTTGGAAGATGAACCTGATGACCTCTGGGTGAAGGAACCACTTGTGAGAGAAAAAGGATCTGCTGAAGGGATCTGCAAGTACATTCCATTCTCCAGGGAGATGTGACACCTAGAGATGAATAGAGTGCTTCGTGCAGAAGTCCCACAGACAGATGGCCTCCTGACACAGGGCCGAAGATCTGGCCCCTCCCTGTTTATTGATATAGAACATAGCCACGGTACTGTCTGTCAGGACTTACAGCATCTCACCTGAGATCTGGGGACGGAACACTTGGCATGCTAAGCATACCGCCCTGAGCTCCCTGATGCTTATATGCAGGGAGAGTTCTTCATGGGACCAGAGGCCCTGAGTTCTGAGGTTGTTGAGGTGGGCTCCCCACCCTAGGTCTGAAACGTCCAAGACTAAAGCTACCGACTGTTGAGGGGTAACAAAGGGCACTCCCATCATTATCGATTTCCACCAGTCCAGGGAGACAAGGACCACGAGAGGGACCATGAGCACTGAGTCCAAGTGGTGTCTGCTCGGGGAGTATACTGATGCTAGCCACATCTGAAGGGGTCTGAGACACAGCCTTCCATGCTGGACCATGTAAGTACATGCAGCCATGTGCCCCCATAGCAGTGGTCCCATACCTGAGGTGGGGGGGGGGGCAGAGAAGGGGTTTGCCACAAGGCCTTGAGGCAAGCCCGAGCAGTCATGATTGGGTGGACCATGACACTGGATATCAGGTCTGACATAGTCTGGAATCAGGTTTGGGCAGGAAGGCCCTGGCTTGGGTTGAGTCAAGAACCGCCCCCAATAAATTCTATTATCTGAACCACGACAAAAGTTGACTTCTGCTCATTTATCAGCAGACCAGGTGGCTCAGACCATCCTGATGATGTTCTGTACGTGAGCCTGCAACCGACCCTTGATCAGCCAGTTGTTGAGGTTCCGGTAGACCTTTCTGTCTGAAGAAGCCTCACTGTCTGAAGAAGGCTGCTACTACCGCCATACACTTCTTGAAAACCCGGAGGGCAATTGTTAGTGGTGTTGACCCACTATAAACCTGGTAAGTCTTCTGTGAACATGGAAGATAGAAATGTGAAAGTATGCGTTCTTTAAGTCAAGGGCAGTGTACCAGTCTTCTGGATCCAGGGAGAGAATGATGGAGGCCAGAGAAACCATGCAGAACCTCAGTTTCTTGAGATATCTGTTGAGGCGATGCAGGTCCAAGATGGGCCGGAGGTCGCCTTTGGGATTAGGAAATACCAGGAGTAAAACCTCTTCCCTCTCAAGTCTTGTGAAACCTCCTCCACAACCCCCATTCATAGGAGGTATTGTACCTCCTAGACGAGGAGTTGCTCATGAGAAGGGTCCCTGAAGAGGGACAGGGATGGAGGGTGAGAGAGATGGGTTGATAAAAACTGAAGAGTATAACAGACACTGTACTCAGCACCCAGCGGTCCAATGTTATGTATAACCATGCTAGGCTGAAGAGGGATAGATGGTCCAAAAACAAAAAAGGGGAAGAAGATCCGAAATGGTGACTGATACAGCGCCCTTGGGCACACCTTTAAAAGGCTTGGTTGAGCCCTCCGGAGTACCTCTGAAAATCCGAATGGGAGGCTGAAGGTGGACGGAAGTGGTTGGCACAGTTTATAACCTCTCTCTTTTCTTTTGTAGGGCTCTTGTCTTGGAGGCACTGAGAACTGACGCGGCTGTTGGGACCTGAAGTGCTCCCTGGAAGCTGACAGAACGTAAAGGTCTAAGGATCATAGGGTGGCCCTTGAGTCCTTCAGGCCATGAAGTCTCGTATCAGACAACTCCTAGAAAAGAGAAGCTTTTGAATGGAAGGTCTTGAATAGACTGTTGGACCTCATGAGGAAGCCTGGAGGACTGGAGTCAAGAACAATGTCTCATGGTGACAGCAGAGGCCATTGTCCTGGCTGCCGAGTCTGCAGCATCCAAAGCCACCTCGAGAGAGGTCCTGGCCATGTTCCTACCTTCCTCCATGAGAGCAGTGAACTCCTGCCTTGAATCTTGGGGCAGGGATTCCTTAAACTTAGCCAAGGAGTCCCATAGATTATAACTGTATCTCCCCAGCAAAGCTTGCTGGTTGGAGATATGTAGTTGAAGGTTACCCGTCAATTAAATCTTTCTTCCGAAAAGGTTCAGTCTTTTAGTGTCTTTTTGTTTGGGGGTTGCACTTGACTGGCCTTGTCTGTCCCTCTCATTTGCTGCAGACACCACCAGGGGTGAGGGGGATGCAAATACAATACCAATAAGGCTGTGATATATCTCTTTGACCTGCTCAATTTCAAGACCCAGGTTCACAGCTACCCACTTCAGAAGGTCCTGATGAGTCCTGAAATCATCCTGCGGAAGCAGGCTACAGGATCCCACGACAACTTCGTCGGGGGAGAAGGAGGCTTGCACCGGAGGAGGGGCTCCTTCCTCTTCTTCAACTACATCTGGAGCCATCTCCTGAATGTCGGTACCGGAGTCGGGGTCTGGTGCCAAGTGGGAAGGAGCAGTAGCCAGTCTCTCAGAAACCACTGAGTAAGAGCAATGGGAGGGAGGATCTGGTACCAAGGGAAAGCCCCAGCAGTTCCAGTAAGGCCATTGCATAGGCCAGTGACCCGCGGGCCAGGTGCCGGCACCGAAGTCCAGTGGCACATAGGCAAGGTACCGGTGGCGGGCTTTCAGTTGCATGTAAGGCTCCCCTTTAGACTCAGGAGTCTTCTCTTGGAGACCCTGGTGGAGCAGTACTTGCTTCTGCCTCGATGCGGTGCCGGAATTCTTGGGACCGGCAGCGGACTGGAGGTGATCGGGATGATGGGATTAGGGACAGCTTACCCCTAGAAGGTACAGGGAGGGAACGGTGTTGGGAAGGGGCCTGAGTTCGAGAAAGTAGGCCCCTAGCCACTTGGAACGCCTCCTGGGTCAATGGAACAGTCAGACCACTGATACTATGGTGGCTTCCAGGTGTCAGGCCCTGCACTGGACTCAACGCTCTAGGCAGAGTTGACAGTGCCATCACAGGCCCAGGAGCGGAAGAGTGGCCCAGCACAGATGTCACTGTACTGCCTTCTCCCTGCTTGTATTTTTTCTGCACCACCGATTGCACTCTGTTAAAGAGCTGCTTTTAGTCCTTCTTCCTCAGAACTGGAGATGGTGAACGGTGCCGGGAAGAGCTCAGGGGAGGGTTTTGCACCAACGCCGAAGTGCCTGGCCCGAATCAGAGCGGCTCTGCTCTGAGGTTGGTCTGAAAGCGACTTCCATGAGGATAGCCTTCAACCTAATGTCTCTGTCGTTTTTTAGTGCGGGGTCTGAAGTCCCGACAAATCTGGCAATTGTCCTTCACATGAGTCTCCCCCAAGCACTTCAAGCAGCTGGAGTTCAGGTCACTCACAGACATAGGTTTGCCACAGGAGGCACAAGTCTTGAAGCCCAGGGACGGGGCATGCCCAGCCCCTGGGACAAAAGAGGCCCTCGACGACAGAAGATATTTATTTACGCTATGTACACGAACACTAATTACAAAAACTATATATACGCACTGAACTATGATCCAAAAACCACAGGGAAGAAAGCCTTGCTGGAGCAAGAGGGGTCGTTCCAGCAACCGTCACAAGTGGTAAGAAGGGACTGAGAGGGTGCGTGGCAGCGGTGCCCCTTATACTGGCATATAAGCGCACAGCTCCAGAGGGCGCTAGAGCCAGCCCGAAGGATACCACCGAGGGAAAGATCTCTGGCAATGGTGCACGCAGTGTGTACACACCTAACATGGAAAGCACACGAGCAAGCATTCGAAGAATATCGCTGAACTGTGCTGCTAATACAATCGCTCTCTGCTGCTTGAGTGTTGTTTTGCAGTGACTGCTCTCACTCAAACTAGGCTAACTGGATATCGAACTAACAGATCAGCGCAGACAAGCCTGCGCAGAGTGGTGAGTCAGTGTAACTACTGTTTTAAAATATACATTGTGACACTAAATAAAATTATCTATCACTTTAAGGATTTTTGTTATAATATTGTTATCAAGCTTGTTTATACTCATGCTCCTTCTCTGGAGCCTGAAAACACCCCTTTGATATCAGAAGTTGGATTCCCCTATGCTGAACAGTGAGAGCTCCCATAGAATCCTACATTCCAGTGACAAAGTGAAGACTTATTGTAAACAAGTCCAATTGCCTGGGTCTCTGTAATTCCCAAAACAAATTAGAAAGTGTGCTATATTAATATTTGGCTATATTAAAAACTGAAAGTGGTAAGCTAGGAAATTAAACAAAGGTTTTAGTTTCTTTACCTGGGAAAGGAGGTGGTGGTCCACCTGGTCCTGCAGGTCCAGGGAATCTGTCCCCACCTGGAATGCCACCTGGAAAACGGCCTCGTCCTCTGTTATTTGGTGGAAACGCTGCACGTGAGCCACCTCCTGGAGGACCAGCTTTACCTTCTCCAGACATCTGGCCTGATTGTGTAGCTGCAATAGGGAAGCAAAAGTATATTATCATTCCGTAACATGAAGGGTTCCCCCCCCCCCCCCAATTCGTGACCAAACGAGTTCATTTTTTGTTTTGTTTTTTTGGGGGGTGAGGAGGTAGCATTGCTGTGTGCTCTTCAATAGTTACTGCAACAATGCTGAGTACTAACCCTTCATATTTATATAGAATTTTTCATGCACAGTTCTCAAAGTGCTTTATAAAGCCTCCTTCTCCCTATTTTAGAGATAGGGAAACAGTCACAGAGAAGTTAAGTGACTAGTCCAAATTCTTTCAGCAAATCAGTGGAAGAGTTGGCAACTGAATTTCAATCTCTTAACCACCTGTCCCATGCTCAGGCCACTAAACCAAAGATTCCTAAATGTGGTCTGCAGACAACTAGGGGTCCACAGATAGAAAAGTGGATGATCGCATGGTGCTATTCTTACGTCTAGCTGCTTCTACAACAGATATCTAGGCTCTTCACGAAACAGATAAAAAGGGAAGGGGAAAAAAGAGCCTAGAAGCCTACAAAAGGACCTGGAAATATGGAGGCGCCTGCCTAACTAACTCTTTTAGGGACTCCGCTTCTACATAATAAAGGAGAAGAGAAAACAGAAGCCATTCTCTGGGCCAGAGCCACAAGCGGATTTGAGCTGTCAGCCACCAGGGAGAGGCAAGTTCAGACCAGAAGACCAGGGAGTGAATCATAGCTGTTTTTATTCTGCTTCTATGCTTGGTTCCTTTTTCCCTTTCTTCCTGCATGTGGAGAAGGGAACCAAGCATAGAATCTGAATAAAAAGTATGATACAAAAAAGTTAATTAATATGTTTACTCACATCAGAAGTTCATTGATGATTTTTTAAAATTTCTTTATTACATGTAAAACTGTGTTTCCCATTGTGCAGTTTTTTATTTCTTGATAATTTCCTTCCTTTCAAAAGGAGTGAAGTGGATTTAATGGGTCAAATCATGGCCCCTGCTCTGACTGTATTATATTGGTCCACCAGAACAAAGCCCCAGCAAAGCTCACTTAGTCAAGAATTCCCCTGGTGTGATCAGACTGGCATAGCCAGCCACACATCAAATCTTCTTGTTTCCCATTTTCCATCATAGGGAATTCAGCTGAGGAAAGGGGTTTGGCTAGAACAAAGAAGTATTTCATGCTATGGAAGAGCACCTTGGGCCCACTGCATTCAGAAGCCAGTTATACTAGCCCTCAGGCAGCTCAAAGCTATGCCATGGCCCAAATGCTGTGCGAAGGACAGAGCAGTGACATCCATCTCATTCCAGGTCCTGCAACAAGCAGAGCTCAGTCAGATATCAGAATCTAGTCCAATTTGTCTGCAAATGTCCAAGTTGTTAATGTATTCATTTTGTTCAATCTGGTTGTCTGAATACTTTCACGCACATAGTATTTTTCAAAGAACTATAGGGAAAAGATCCATAAAGGTATTAGCTCCAGACACCTTTTGACAAGTTTCCCTAACCGTAAACATTTCATAGCTATTTGGAGCCATACATATTATCATGGGACGAGTGCACACTGCAATACCTTTTCTGAAATGGACCTTTGTTACAACGCAACTAAGAAGAGAAGACTTACTTTTCCTTGACTGCATTTCAAACTGACTCAGGAACTGCTTATTGCATGGAGTTACAACAGGATTTTGCCCATGCAATTCTCTTTTAGGCAAGAGATCCATCAACTTTTTGGAGGATGCTTCAGATCCCACACCTACAAGGGCAAACCTAAAAAGAAGGAGGGAAAGCTGCATCAATTTCTTGCACCAGAAAAATCTGATGGCCTTCCAGAGAAAGGATAAATCCATGGCAAGCAAAGAACATTTGACAAAAATCCTCCCCACAAACTTGGTTAATTGAGTTTTAAAGATACTTGAAAAATCATAACGCCAACTCTCAAGATATGAGAAAAGAACGCTAAATGTAAATATGAACTTAAGAATTACAATTTTCCCACAATTCAATTTGAAATGCCCATGAAAAGGATGGAGATGGGAAAGTAACTTTTCTTCTGCTCAACCATACAGTATGCACCTGTTTAGCTGGCATGTCCACAAAATTTAGACCCTTTACTTCAATTTCCAATTTTTGAATACATTTCTAGTGACTAAAAAGCCTCATTAAGGAAAGAATCACTGCAGAGATAAACTCAACAAATGGATTAAGGAAAGCTGTCTCTCTCATAGAGACTTTCAAAGCAGCTCAAAGGTAAAGAATGAATATTTCCTCCTCTACAAATTAGGATTTCTTAAGGAAACTTATTTTAGGTTTTAGATAACTAAACTAGACTATAACAAGATAAATCAAATTTAGTCAAGCTTAAAAGGATTAAAAAAAAATCAATATTTTACCAAAGGACATGATCTTCCACCATTGAGCTGTATTTGATAAAACTGGCATTAGGCAACTGATTCTTCTTTTCATTATAAATTAATCAAAGCTGCACTCTGAATGTTAGTTTAGTTTCACACACACACACACACACACACACACACACACACACACACACACACACACACACACACACACACACACAAAAGGGGGGTGGCAGTTAACCTGGCATTCATGAAGACCTTAAATCAAATATAGTTTAAATCACAATTGAAATAGTCAGTTTGTCCACATCACAAAACTCACACAATTGACAATTTATAGTAAACAAAAAACCATTTACTGGATTCTGAGATGTGTTGTTAGTAGGGATTGAGAGGCACTGGCAGAGCTGGGCAAAATGAAAATGGAGAAATAAAAGGCTAACAAATCAAGTTTTAAAAAAGAGATTTGTCAAAAGATAGAAGAAGAAGGCTTTCACACTGATGAGAGGTTAAAAAAATTAAGAGTACACAGTCTGAAATTTAGGAAAATGAATGTATAAGGAATGCCAATATCACAATCCTAGTCAGGGACTAGTGAAACCTATAGTATTGTCTTTAGAACTTATATCTGTGATTGAATTAGTCGTCAATGTGGAATAATAAGGTACAAACCCCTTGCTAGATATTAGCTGTCCAACAAAAGTAAACATCTCATTGCTAGCTGCGGAAAACACAGACCACTCATCCTCACTGTAGCAGATCAATGACCAATAGCAGGAAACGTGGATTACAAATTCTTACCCCTTTGACTGGCCATTAGCACGGTTTTCAAAAAATTTTATCTCCAAAATATCATTTACTCCCAGTGAATGCACTGCTTCAGTTAAGTCTTCATCTGTTGTCCACTGCAAAATATTTTTATATTCAAATGTCAAAACACATTAAGATGCCAATTTTCACTATGAATACAGCAGTCTAATCCTGTATGTTTGTACTATTGCTTTTTACTTTATTGTGAAAATGATCAAGTAGTAGTGCATCTCACTGGATGTTTTCTGTGGCTGTTTGTAGAAAAGGCCAGAAAACATTTAAAGTGACACTTTACAGTTACTTCTTAAAGAAAGCTAGGTTAGAAGAAGTTTTGTTTTTATGAAAAACAAAAACATACTTTCAAGGCTGCAAGGCTTAATCTGACCAATTTCAATAGTCACTTTTTTTGTTTGTTTGTTTTATACCTCAAGGATTGCAAATTTTTCCTCTTTAAAATAGATTATTACTCAGTTTCTATTAGCCCAAAATCCTACATCTCTGAACAAGGTCAGATTTCAAGACCATTTCAATAGTGTGCTTCACTTTCAGATGTGTTAGCACACTTGTACCCTTTATACATGGTGCTCTATACCAGTGCCAAAACTGGCCCAAGTGAAATTTAATTTACTAAAATCCCGAACCATGAACTGCTGTTTTTTTTAAGGTTTAGACAGCAAGATTCTAAGAAGTTTTGTTCTACTTACTGATGGCAGAGAAAAAAAAAAAACAGAAAAAGATTAAGAAAAGCAGAGTTTATCAGCCACTTCAGTGGCCCATGGATATGTGACATCCATCAACATCTAACTGACTCTGCTATAAGCAAATGTCTAAGTCAAACATTATCCATTTCTGAAGTTAAACACGTTCACCCTGATCATAAGTGTGCACTGGTACTGAAGGAGTTGGAGTAAGAAGAAAATCTTTAACTCCAGAACCCCCCCTAAATCTCAGGAGAGAGAGGGAACTGGGTGTTCAAGTTTTCAAACTCCTTATATACCATCCTCCCCCCAGCTCTAGTATAGAACCCTCAACACCCTTCTGGCTCACAGCAAGCAAATTACATTGCTGAATCTCATGCCACTTAAAAAAAAAAAAATCAAAGAAAAACTTGACAATCCTTAAGAAGGTAAACACATTACTTACCTGGAAAGAGCCTGAAATCAGGATACTGCAACGCTTAACGACATCAAACACTTAAAACAAAGTATGACGCATTTTCCTGCATGCCTGGCACTAGTATAGGTTTTAGCAGAGGAAGCAACCATGAACTCAAAATTTTGCATGGAAGGGGTGAGAAATTGCTTTTCAGATTAACTGTCATAGTAAAGGCTAATTAGTTCAGATACTGATTTAGCATCTTACACGTTTTTATTTTTAAAAAGTATACTGAAGGTTAACAATTAGTGCCAACAACAAAACGTATTTCCCCGGGGAAATACAAGTTTGGTTCTTAGTTCTGTAGTACCTGAAAATACTGCAGGCACTACTCTTAAGATAGATGCTTGGAACAGTTTTGCCTGGAAAGTCACTGCAAGGCAGAGTCTTTGAGGATGAATTCTCAAAGAAACCTCAAAGAACATTACAGTTCTCTTTTAAAAGTAAAAGCTTCAACAAGGGATTATTCAAAATAAATAAGTCTATAGTCATAAGGCACTAGATAGTATTAATTTATTCTGTTCCTTCTCTTCAGAATTTCCCCAAAGCCCTAATAGGGTGGCAAACCTACCATGCTTTCCCAGAAAGCTTCCCCTTTCACCTTTAACTTATTCTACAAGTAAGACACAACTGAACCTTTATATTGTAAATATCCTCCATTTTAATGAACATTCCAAAACTGTATTCTTCCCCCAAGATTTTCATTAAAATGTTTGGAAAACCTGCTTCTCTGTTCTAAGATATCAGTAAATTATTTTTCTTGTATTATGTGCCAAAAAGTTATATATTTTAGTAAAATTCTGTCAACTACAATGAGTATATTTGATCAGAGTAAGATTACTGCCCATAATAAAAAAGCATGTGTGTAGCTGAATTCCAACACTTACCCAAGTAAGATTTCCAATGTACAATGCAATTCTCTTTCCAGTATATGTATAGACAACATTTGGTGCTGCTCCTTTACCTACGTCATCTCCAACTGATGGTGGGAGAGAGTCCATATAATCACGGTCCTCTGGGGCATCGCCATTATTTGCAGATGGAGAGATGACATCATCATACAAATCTATCTGATCATGTCCACCATATTCAGCTTCCTAAAATACAAAAAAATATGCTGTAGATTACATATTATCTAAAATACTCTTAATATTTATTCAAAACAAATACTGCTCTAAATGTCCCAGAGAATTATCACATGAGGTAAGACAGACACATTTGGGCTTGAAGTGCAACAGTATATCCCTCCTTTGTGAAACAGTTTACGCCCCAATTTGATCTACATTCAAATGTATATAAATCTGATGTTACTGCCTTCTGGTTTCTACTTTTAAAAAAATTCCACCAAACTGACAGAAAATTAACAAAAAGCCTATAGTTACTGCTTAATCCTACAATGATTTTGTTCTACTGATAGAGACAAACAAGAGAACACAAATCCTATTCTCAGCATGTTGCTGACATTAATGATGCTGGTAAGCAAAATAGCAGCATGTTAACTTCAGCTCTTATGCAAAAACAAAGTAAATATTTTCCTATATTAGAAGAAATTGATAGGGAAAGTGGTTTGAGCTTTTATGAGAGTCCTGGCAATGAACACAACATACAGCCAAACTTTTCAGAGATTGGATCCCAAACTTGATCCCTGATTCTCCAATAAAGGGTCAAGAAGGGAGCACTTCATACTCTAATGATCCCACTTAATATAAAGGAGAAACACTGACTGTTTCAAAGAAAGCTATATCCCACTTTCTGGTATCACCGTGTCATCACAATATGAGTTGGAATGGGAAATGACTAAGATAGAAGCATAAAATAAATCAATCTTTAATTGAGTTATCAGTCCACGTTCTTTTTAAAATTTAGACATTTTAACATTAAAATGGGCAACATACTCTTCTTTGCAATTAGGGGGCATCGTATAAAAAAAATTCCTAGCTATGGCTCTAGTAATAAATGTATTAAAAGATTTAATCCAGAGTATCTTCTCTAAATTGAAGACTCCTCTTGATGCAGCCATTTACATTTTTTAATCTCCACTTACAGTCATATAAATCAGTGTTTTTCAACCACTGTTCCGCGGCACACTAGTGTGCCGCGAGATGTTGCCTGGTGTGCCGTGGGAAAAAAATATTAAACCATGCTTGAATGTCGGAACTGGTTACTAAAATTTTTGAATCCCACCACTGATGTTAAGGACTATAAATAGCTCCAGTGTCACTGTTACACTAACAGGAGGAGGACAGGAGGAGACATCGCAGTAGATCGCCGATGAGCAGAAGAGCGCCAATGGATCTGGATTTGGAGGAAACATGAGCAGAAGAGCGCTGACTGATGGATCTGGATGGAGACATGCGCAGAAGAGTGCTGAGTGTGACGGACAGCGGCTATCTGGAGGAGACAAGCGCAGTAAGTACTGAGTGACAGTGAGATACTGCAGTGATGGACAAGTTTTTGAAAAGGAAAGAACTGGACTCTGAACAAAATTTGGAGCCAGATGAGAGCCCAAGTATGAGTGGGGATCAAAAGAAAGCAAAGATGGTTAGCTCAAGCAAATTCTCTGGCACAAGGCAATATAGCGAAAGCTATATTTCATTTGGATTTACTTTCACCGGAGATGCAAACAAACCAACTCCACTGTGCGTGGTGTGTGGTGAAAAGCTAGCTAACAGTGCTATGGTCCCAAGCAAACTTAAACGCCATCTCCAAACGAAACACCCTTCGCTTCAAAACAAGAATGCGGACTATTTTGTTCGCCTGCGTGAAAACACGGAGAAACAGGCAACTTTCATGAGAAAAACCACAAAGGTAAATGAAAGAGCTCTTAAAGCTAGCTATCAAGTTGCTGAACTTATAGCCAAGTCAAAAAAGTCGCACACTGTGGCAGAGACATTAATACTTCCCGCCTGCAAAGCTATTGTAGAGGAGATGCTCGGACCTGAAGCAGCTAAGGAAATAGCCAAAGTCCCTCTCTCAGACAACACAATTTCCAGACGTATTAATGACATGTCTGCAGACATCGAAAGTGTGGTTTTGGAAAAGATCCGTATCAGTGAGAAATTTGCATTGCAACTTGACGAGTCTACTGATATCAGTGGACATGCTCAACTCTTGGCCAATGTGCGTTTTGTTGATGGTGATGCAATTAGAGAAAACTTCTTTTTTTGCAAGGCATTGCCAGAAAAAACAACAGGAGAAGAAATTTTTCGGGTCACATCAGAATACCTTGAACAAGGAGGACTTAAGTGGGAAAACTGCACAAGTGTCTGCACCGATGGAGCTGCAGCCATGGTCGGGCGCACCAAAGGCTTTGTAAGCAGAGTGAAGGAAAGAAATCCAGATGTGATTGTTACGCATTGTTTTTTACACCGTGAGGCCCTCGTAGCCAAGACTTTACCAGCAGACCTAGTTCATGTGTTGGATGATGTTGTGCGCATGGTAAACTTTGTAAAGTCACGACCCGTGAAAAGTCGCATATTTGCAGCTTTGTGTGAGGAGATGGGAGCGAAGCATAAAACCTTGCTGTTTCATACGGAGGTCCGGTGGTTGTCGCGTGGCAAGGTCTTGGTTCGTGTGTATGAGCTGCGGGAGGAACTTAAAGTATTTCTGACAAATGAGAGGTCAGATTACGCAAAGCTGCTTGCAAGTGATGAGTGGTGTGCAAGGCTGGCATACCTGGCAGATATATTTCATCATCTGAATGAACTGAACACACGAATGCAAGGCCGAAATGAAAACCTGCTTACAAGTACAGATAAAATAAATGGATTCCGTTCAAAGGTGCAACTCTGGCATCAACACGTGGAAAGTGGCAATCTTGAAATGTTCACACTCACCAAGCAATGGCAAGGTGTTCACACTGCTGCACTGTGTGAGATAATAGTTAAACATTTAAAAACTCTCGAGGAGAAGTTGTCATTTTATTTCTCTTCAGTCTCCACTGAATGCCTTGACTGGGTTAGGGACCCTTATAGCTCAGCATCAGTTGGTGGAAAGGACATGACTTTACAGGAGCAGGAGGAACTAACTGAACTGAGACAAAATCGTGGTTTCAAGCTAAGATTTGCTGATCTACCTTTGGACAGTTTTTGGTTGGATACTGCCAAGGAGTTCCCCCTTCTGGCAAACAAAGCTATTTTGACATTGCTCCCATTTTCCACTACATATCTGTGTGAGATGAGCTTTTCAAGCATGATTGCTATAAAAACTAAATACAGAGAGAGACTGAGAGCTGTTGACGAAGAGCTACGTGTGTGTCTTTCTTCGATTCCAGCCAGAATATCAGCTTTGTGTTCAGCCAAACAGGCCCAGGTTGCGCACTGAATAAAGTATTTTATAATTTTTCATATTTCTGTTTACTTACTATTTCATAATAAAGTAATTATAAAATACTTTCTTTGTGTTTATTTGATTCCTATTCAAGAGGATTACTTTATATATAGTCAATATAGGCACAGAGTTAAATTTTTTAACATTTTCTAATGGTGGTGTGCC
The DNA here is from genome assembly GCF_028017835.1 of Emys orbicularis. Lineage (NCBI taxonomy): Eukaryota > Metazoa > Chordata > Testudines > Emydidae > Emys > Emys orbicularis. The sequence continues at coordinate 68,987,939 of NC_088683.1, read as the reverse complement.
TCGTGATTTTTTTCATGAAACAAGTGTGCCTTTGCCCAAAAAAAGGTTGAAAAACACTGATATAAATGGACAACTTGGCAAATGAAGTTAGCATCTGTCTTACTGGTCCCTCACCCACAAAATCAGAGTGACAACGCACTGGCATTACCTGTATTACAATTATTATTTTACAGGGACTAGACCATTGCCTTAGGGCCCTGCCATAACAAACTCTCCTCAGACCCTCGCATAACAGGTTCGTTCCCCTTAAACCACTCCCCATGATGCTTTCCCCCACTTCAGGATTCCAGACCACAGGGCAGGAAAAGCTGGTTACATACTCTTTATAAGAGGAGAGTGTTTCCCGATGCTCTGTAAAGGAGTCAGTTGCACAACTACTAAAAATACCAAGTTATAACACCCATCTTCTCCCTTGTGAAATGAACCTCCAAAATTCTCTTGGCAAAACAAATCTCCATCTACCAAAGTTCTGTATTTTACAGCAAGATCTCCCCCACATAAACCCCTTTCTACTATATAAAATTCTGTTGTATCTTAACTTTTGTTTTTAAATATCTACTTCACCCACACATTAATTGAGTCAGTAAATATATGAAGGCCACACGCACCACCACAGTATTTAACGGTCTTACAAATTCTGTAAGTCAAAGAGTCTCTGTTTCTTTCCCTCCTGATTGCTATTTTAAATGCAGGAAAGCTAAATCAAAGTGGTGAATTTTGCACTTTGTTCTGAAAATTAGGTTCAAGATCATTTTAATTTCCTGCAGAAACAAGTTTCACACTTCTAGGCCAGCAGCTTTCAGTTCTGTCACCTGCATTTATAAGTCTTCACATGTTTTAGTAGTTCCAGTTCCTGAGGAATGCAGCTGACATGGGAGTTTATAATTACTGAGAAGAAGCTTTTAAACCAGCTCATGACAATGTCATGAGGGGCTTTGAGGATCAGTACTGAAACCCCAAGTTTGACTCGGTTCAGTGAGTAGCCAGTGAAATGAGCAGAACATTGTGGTGATACGCTGTCAGCAACCCATGTTATTAAGTAGGTAAGCTGTTTCACTTTGAACTAATTGGACAATGTGGTACAATCGGAGAGTCAAGAGTTTAAGGCCAGAAGAGACCTCCTGTACATAACATGCCGCCTACACTACCCAGCACCTGCACACTAAATACAACTGAAATTAGACCAAAATATTATAGTCCAGTGGAAACTAGACTATTATGTGCCACAGGCAGAGAATAGGAGGTACCAACATGCATCAGTGTTCCACAATCAGGTACAATATGTTGCAACAATAAATGCAGATGGTCATTAATGCATGGATCATTGTGGCCTACTCCAAAACTGACACCCTGGGGTGCAGTCTCCTGGCCAGCTTTAGGCAGAAGAGCTCTTTTTCAGCAGCCATATTTATTTGGGCATCTAGTAACAATGAAGATTCCAGCTGGCCCCACCCCATGGAGGGTGTTAATGTGGTTCTGAGTTCTATGAAGCATTATCTTCTCTCCACTAGCATCACTCTGTATTGCCCACATTTAGTATCAGTCATCTGCTCTTCGCTGACACTAACAGTATGTCCACACAGCAAAAGCTGTGCACTGACTAACCTACCTGAGCTAGTGCTGTGTACGGGCTAGCCTACCCTAGCTAGTTTAAATCCAGCTAGAGTGGGTAACAACAGTGATGAAGACAGTGCAACATGAGCTTCTGAATGGGCTAGCAAGCCAAGTACATACCCAGGATCCATCCCAGGCTTGTACTACATGTACTGAAGCCCAGAGTGCACTACCATCACTGCTATATTACCTGTGCTAGCTAGATTCAAGCTAACTCTAGTAGGCTGGTCTTTACACAGCTTTTGCTGTGCAGATATACCCTATAACAGCTAAGGGAAGGCACTGTTTGTATCTGACATAATGGAGACGTATAGTTGGTGTTGTCCATGTATTACTGGCATATGAATCTGTGTTGTCTCAAGATCTTCCCAAGAAAAAAAGGTTACTTACCTGTATTGTAACTGATGTTCTTTGAGATGTGGTTGCACATATGTATTCCACATTGGAGAGTGCACCCAGTCAGAGCCCGAGTGTTTTCTGTAGGTGTACCTGTCAAGGTGGCACACACACTCTGCACATCCTCATGGCCCATCTCAAGGCTATATAAGGGCAATGCTGCCCCGATCCCCGAGAGTTCCTTTGCACCAAAATATAGTGACTCGGGACTCTGGTGCAGATGGGTTACAATATAGGTAAGTAACCATTTTTTCTTCTTTGAATAGGGTGACCAGATGTCCCATTTTTAAAGGGACAGTCCCGTTTTTTGGGGCTTTTTCTTATAGCTCCCCAAAATATATCTGAATTTTGCAGGAAAGAACATTATCGCAGTTCTCACTAACAGTGCAGGTCTCTCTCCATGGCCAGTTTTAACATCAAGAGAAGGTAGCGAACCACAGGCTTACAGGAAAGCGGAAGGTCAGACAAGGCTGACTATAAGTAAGACAGTAAGAAATTTGTGGGCTGTGACTGTGTTGCAGAAACTGTAACTTTTAATACTCACTGCAACTTTTAGTGCCTCTCCTCCATCATGGTGGAGGGGCAGCCGGGGCAAATTTTAGTGACTAGTATTGTGACCTTGCTTGACAACCAAGAAAAACTTGGGTGAGTAGCGATGCAACGTAGTGCATGAGATGGGGCTATGGTGGTGTACGAGGAAGACAACCTCAAAGACTTTGCCTTCTTCAGCAGCACAATTGAGCTGGGGAACCAGTTTGGGGAGGCCCCAGTAAGTGGGGCTAGGTGGGAGCTGGGACTTATGCCTCCCAAAGAGCTCGATGGCAGGACTGGGGAGCCCCAGCAGTGCCAGCCCCTTCACAGGGCTTCTAAGGGTCTCCAAGTTGGGGCCAGCTCAGGGCACAGAGGCTCAGGCCCCACACACAGCCTGGACTGAAGGCTTGGGGAGGAGGGGGGTATCCAACCTATGTTGGAGAGTAAAGGACACTACTAACAACTCTGTCCTGATAGCACCTTTACCCTCTAACCCCACCACAAGCTACCTTGTGGACACCTCTACAAACACCTGCATGTGCTCATCATGACGGAGAAGCAGTAGTGCCAAATTTGAGTGATGTTGCACCTTGTGCAATAGGTCGCAAAGCCATTCATTCAAACGTGGCTGGGGCTTATGTGTGGGTGTACACCCAGGACTGGACTCCTTGTGGGGGTATTCAGATGGGAGGTCTTTATTCTTCCTGTTTGTTTTATTATGGTACTTGAACTGATAGCATCAAAACTACAGTAGTACTGTAGTGTATATATAGAATCAAAGCAGCCTAGGGTGGAAGAGACCACCTGACAACCAGCATGGGGAGGAGGGGGGGAGCGGTATGGAATCCTGAAGCAGAGGACAAGGGAAAGTGATGTGGCTCACCATAACTGAAGTCCTATGTCACTGATACAAATGAGAGGTATGTAATGAAATAACTTGGGTATAAGTAGAGTTGCCCTTTACTTAATGGATTCACAAACCCTTTCAGGATTTCTCAGTCCCCATCCTAAACTAGTGGCTCCTGTAGCATTGGGGTGATCTAAACCAACAGCAGCAGCATATAGCACTTTATACAATAGCAAGCTGTTCCCTTTGCACTTGGCTCCTGTGTAAAATGCTTGCTAAAGAGGAGAACTGACTAATGCTAACCACTTTGAGGCTGCAACAGATTTTCCAGTCATCACCCTGATCGTGCCACTTGTATGATTTTGGGGTCAGAGACCATCTCATATAAATTTCTATAGCACCTAGCACAATGAGGCCACAATCCCAATTAGGACAACCCAGGCACTACTGTAGTAGAAGTAAGAATGATAATCAGAAGTACTTCACATCTGGAAGAACTGAAATGAAAAAGTGAATAAGATGGTGATCAGTATTTTCCTTGGCACCTTTCCATTTAAAAATATTACTGTTCAACTGCCACTACCTACCTTATAAGAAAGGCAGTCTGAAAGGTAAAAAAAATAAGCAAAGTCTGAGGAAGTAAAATGAGCATTGTGACAAGGTCAAAAAATGCAAACAAGAAGGAATTAAAAGTTGTAATGAGATGAACAAAGCCCCAAAAATGGGGATTAGAGAAAAATTACACAAAGATGACAATTCAAAGGCCTAGTATTCTGGAGTGTGTTTATGCTAAGTAGTCAATATAAGACAAAATGACTAAATATTGTTGGGGAGAACCTCTTTATTATCTCAATTTCATTTGCTTACCAGATCTTTATCCTTAACAAGATTATCAGTTGGCTAAGGGAGTTGCGTGCCTGGGACCATCTTTGGCAGGTGCGAGTTAACAACCTGAACCCCACTACATCTCTGGAATTTACTGTAGGCCCATGAGCAATTGCGCAGCAATGGCTTGTGTGCATTTTTGGAGCAAAGAGAAAACAGACAACCTGGGCCATGTGGCAGCTTGCCAGAAGCCTGAGAGACAGCTCTAATTAGTCACAGCAGAAATTTCCAGGATTACTACCACATTAAAAGAAACCTCAGACTTAACAGAGATGGTTGTTTTGTTTTTTAATACTTTGCTTTTCATTTGGCAGATTTGTTTGTAGCTAGTGTCTATTAGAGCACTGTTGACTCAATTAGATGCTAAGAAAGAAAGGTAGTACGCAATTATGTATGTAACCTTTTCCTAACGTAAGAGAGGATATGTACTATCCAGAAAACACAGAATAAAATCGAACAGCATTCTAGACATTTGCCACTTTATTGGGATCAGAAGCACACAGTGGAAACTGCTCGGTAAGTTTCATGACTGCTTTCCTGGAGCTCTTCACTGAAACGTTACATACAATGTCACAAACTTCAAGTGCTTTTCTAGAGAGGTTTTGAAACACCATCACCAGAGGTAAAACCACCGGGAAAATAGCATTTTACAGCAAGGAAGAAAAAAATCTGCCAGAGAAAGAAAGATGACAGTCGAAACTAATGCCTAGTCTACCTACTTTTGTTAGCATAGCTACATCGGGGGGGGGGGGGGGGGGGAGAGGAGGAGTCCCATATTTCAACCAACCTATGCTAGCAAAAAGCCTACTGTAGAAGCAGTTACACCAACAAAAAAGTCCTTTTGCTGTTATAGTTTATTTTGTTTGGGGAACTAGTTTAAGCGGTCTCAGCGAAAGAACTCTTGCTGGTATGAGCTGTGTCTTCACTAGGAAGGTTTTCTGAAATAGCTATACCAGCAAACTCTTTCTAGTATAGACAAGGCCTAACAAAAGTGATATGGCAAACTGATATCTAAACAAGAAGCTTGAATAAATATTCTTTGGTACCACTGTCCTGACAATCAAAATGACTGTAGAGAATGCCCAGCACTGGGTAGCCCTGGATCACAATGACATATCGCAAGAGACAGCATATTCTCCGTCTTCTCCTCTTTGGCAGCCATGTTTGCAACAATGGCTTCAAGAAGGAAGTGAAGGGGGTAGGTATCTGCACCATATTTGTAGCCACGGTATTCCCACTTTGAGGGCTTCTCTACACACAAGCTTGCACTGGCTTAATTAAATTGACTTAGTTAACGAAGTGCAAACCCTGTGTGGACCCTTAGTTTGCCATAAGAGTATTTCAGCTTAATTTAAACCAGTTCCCAAGCAACTTAAACTACACCAAAGAAAGCACTCTTATGCTGGAATAGGAGTGTTTCTACAGAATTTTGCACCAATTTCATTATATCCGTTTAAATTCACACCTTATGTTATATCTGTGCAACTTTTCCAAGTAGACAAGGCCTAAGAGAACAAACCAGTCTTCTCCATTGTCTGCTTACTTTATGGTATGTCACTCCTATGTAATATGTAGTCTCACCAAAATGACTAATTGATTTAAAGAAATTGCAAATGTCTAAATGTTTATTTAAACATGTGATAATCACTCTTCTGTTCCTTTTCTATCCACCACCCAAATAAAACAACTTTTCCCCAATACAATCACCTATTTCCCTCTTGCCCCATCATCCCCCATTTTCTCTATTTCCCTCTATGACACACATCAACCTCCCCCTGCTAAAAGATGTGCTCAAGTGCCAACTGCAGAGCATTAGTAGCTCTGCAGGTCTGGAAGTGTCTGCAGGAGGGTGGCCACTTTATTTAATTTCTCATGCTCTGGGGCAGAAACAATGCAATCTGGGGTATGACGACCTAGGGTAATGCCAGAGCCCATTTGACGTAAATACAGATGGTAACTAGGTTACAGCAAACCTGATAAGAACATGACATGAATTTTGGTAAGGGCAAGTAGACTTTTTGAGATGAATGAAAAAGGAGAAAGAGCAAGAACTATAAGAGTAAACAGCTGAAAATCAACTGGCTGTAATACAGGAAAAAAGTAGATGTGTTTCCACAAAGCTCTATCATTAGGAGGCAAAAAGGGTTGTTAATCTATATACCCCAAGTGTCTCAGGACTGGTCCAACTCTCACATTCCGGAGACACACTGGACAAGTTTTGCTTAGTCCAAGTCTCTCTCCTAATATTTATTTATTAATTTCTGCAGTGTGCAAGAAAATGCAGTGCATATTTTACAGTTTCCTTCCCTCTGGATGATAAATTTGCCACATTTTAGTCTCTCCTACTAGGAGACCTTGGATAAGGCAAGAAATCATGCTCGTTTTATGGTTTCTTTATCCATCTGTAGACTAAGGATTTTCATGCATGTGTTACACTATCTCTACCCCCTCTTTGGTGCTGGTGGGAATCATGTGTTTTACAGACTTTCAAGGGATAAGTGGATTTCCAATATGGAAATGAGAGAGATTTTGCTGTGTGTTACAGTTTCTCTGGGGATGGGTTGTTTGTGTGTGTCTGTGTGTCTCCCTCTCTGGGAATATGGAGATGGGAGTTGTTGCTATGTGTATATTACAGTCTCTCTCAGGTTGAGTTGGTGGGGGTGTTGCTGTCTGTTACAGCCCCTCTTTCTATTGAGATGGGGGGTATTGCTCTGTGTGTTACCGTTGCTCTCTCTACAGGGATTGTTGCTATATGTATCTGTCAATAACCCAGGGGGCTGTTGCTCTGTGTGTTACAATCACTCTATAGCAGGGGTTCCAAAATTTGTTCGCAGCTTGTTCAGGGTAAGCGCCTGGCGGGCCGCAAGACGCTCTGTTTACCTGAGCGTCCGCAGGTATGGCCGCTCGCAGCTCCCAGTGGCCGTGGTTCACCGTGAAGCAAGTTTGGGAACCCCTGCTCTACAGGAATATGGGGGCATTACTCTCTCTGTCTGTTATGTCTGTGTTAAAGCTACTCTTTCTGGGGATATCTGGAGGCCATTGCTCTGTGTGTGTGCTACAGTTGCAATCTCTCTCTCTGTGGCTACAGGAGGCATTGCTGTGTGTGTGTTACAACCTCTCTCTATGGGGATAAGAGGGGACATTGCTCTGTATCTGTGTTACAGCTGCTCTCATTCCATGGGGATAAAGGAGTTAGGTATTGCTCTAGAGCAGGGGTTCTCAAACTTCATTGCACCATGACCCCCTTCTGAAGACAAAAAATTCTACACAACCTGTGGGGGGGGGGGGGCACCGCCCCAGGCAGGGGGGCCAAAGCCAAAGCCCCACCACCCCAGGGGGCCGAAGCCCGAGCCCCACCACCCCAGTTGCTGTGTGGGTTAGTGTCTCGGGAGATACAGAGATGGGGGGGGGGGGGGGGCAGGGCATTTGTTGCTGGGTGTATAATACAGTCTCTCTCTCTTTAGAGATATTGAACAGTTGCTGTATGTGCGCTACAGTCTCTCGGGGAATGTAGAGATGGGGGGGTTGTTACTGGGTGTATAATACAGTCTTTCGGGAGATACAGAGATGGGGGCATGTTGCTGGTTGTATAATACAGTTTCTCGGGAGGCAGATATGGAGATGAGGGAAGTGTTGCTGGGTGCGTTATGGTCTCTCTGAGGTGGGGAGATGGGGGGTTGTTGCTGGGTGCGTTACGGTCTCTCAGGGAGGGGGATGTGAAGATGGGGGGTTTGTTGCTGGGTGCGTTACGGTCTCTCGGGGGTGGGGAGATGGGGGGTTGTTGCTGGCTGCGTTACGGTCTCAGGGTGGGGAAATGGGGGGTTGTTGCTGGCTGCGTTACGGTCTCTCGGGGGTGGGGAGATGGGGGGTTGTTGCTGGCTGCGTTACGGTCTCTCGGGGTGGGGAGATGGGGGGGTTGTTGCTGGGTGCATTACGGTCTCTCGGGGTGGGGAGATGGCGGGGTTGTTGCTGGGTTCGTTACGGTCTCTCGGGGTGGGGAAATGGGGGGTTGTTGCTGGGTGCATTACGGTCTCTCGGGGTGGGGAGATGGCGGGGTTGTTGCTGGGTGCGTTACGGTCTCTGGGGGTGAGGAGATGGCGGGGTTGTTGCTGGCTGCGTTACGGTCTCTCGGGGGTGGGGAGATGGGGGGTTGTTGCTGGCTGCGTTACGGTCTCAGGGTGGGGAAATGGGGGGTTGTTGCTGGGTGCGTTACGGTCTCTCGGGGTGGGGAGATGGCGGGGTTGTTGCTGGGTGCATTACGGTCTCTCAGGGTGGGGAGATGGCGGGGTTGTTGCTGGGTGCGTTACGGTCTCTGGGGGTGAGGAGATGGCGGGGTTGTTGCTGGGTGCATTACGGTCTCTCGGGGTGGGGAGATGGGGGGTTGTTGCTGGGTGCGTTACGGTCTCTGGGGGTGAGGAGATGGCGGGGTTGTTGCTGGGTGCGTTACGGTCTCTCGGGGTGGGGAGATGGCGGGATTGTTGCTGGCTGCGTTACGGTCTCTCGGGGTGGGGAGATGGGGGGTTGTTGCTGGGTGCATTACAGTCTCTCGGGGGTGGGGAAATGGGGGGTTGTTGCGGGGTGCGTTACGGTCTCTCGGGGTGGGGAGATGGGGGGTTGTTGCTGGGTGCGTTACGGTCTCTCGGGGTGGGGAGATGGGGGGTTGTTGCTGGGTGCGTTACGGTCTCTCGGGGGTGGGGAGATGGGGGGTTGTTGCTGGGTGCGTTACGGTCTCTCGGGGTGGGGAGATGGCGGGATTGTTGCTGGCTGCGTTACGGTCTCTCGGGGTGGGGAGATGGGGGCTTGTTGCTGGGTGCGTTACGGTCTCTCGGGGGTGGGGAAATGGGGGGTTGTTGCTGGGTGCGTTACGGTCTCTCGGGGGTGGGGAGATGAGGGGTTGTTGCTGGGTGTGTTACGGTCTCTCGGGGGTGGGGAAATGGGGGGTTGTTGCTGGGTGCATTACGGTCTCTCGGGGGTGGGGAAATGGGGGGTTGTTGCGGGGTGCGTTACGGTCTCTCGGGGTGGGGAGATGGGGGTTGTTGCTGGGTGCGTTACGGTCTCTCGGGGTGGGGAGATGGGGGGTTGTTGCTGGCTGCGTTAGTCTCTCCCCCGCGCACGCATCCACAAGGCAGAGGGGGGCGGCGCCATGAGGGAGCGGGCGGGCTGGCTGCGGTGGCAGACGCCCGGTGCAGGCCGCTCTCGCTCTCCGGGCTGAGGCCCGTTACCCTCTTCGGAATTAGCGGCGCGACCTCCCCTCTTCCCCTGCTGCCGGGCCCCGCGCATGCGGCCTGCGCTAGCGGCCTAGCGTTCCGCGGGAAACCCACGGCCGGGCGCCTACACCAACAATGGCGGCGGCGGCGCCGCCTCCTCCCCGCCGCGCGGCCCTGCAGGCGACGCAGGGACCGGTGCCGCCCGCGCGTACCTGGTTGAACTCCTCGCCCACATCGGCGTAGATGTCTATGTGGTCCACGCCGTCCGCCATGATCCCGCCCGCTCCTCGGGCCGCCGCCTCCGTCACCCGCCGCGCCCGGGTCTAGAGCCGCCGCCGCTGGTGAGGGGGAGCTAACATCACTTCCGGAAGGAGAAGGGGAACTTCCGGTTATTGCAGCAGCTACCACTGCTGCCCCTAGAGGATGCGCCTGAACCCGCGCCAGGCGGGGGGTGTCACACAGGACTGCTGGGGAGTTTCTCTCAGCACCCCCCCCCCCCAGTCAGGGAGCGTGTCACCCCACGCGGGTTCGAGGTTTGCTCTCTGACCAGGCTCCCCCACTCTTGGAGGGGTGGGATTGGTGACCATTATAATCAGAATTCTGCCGTGCTCGCAAGCCCTAGCCTGGCGCCCCATTGGGGTGGAGGGCTGCCCAGACCCCAAGTCAGGGTCAGATCCTGCCCCAGAGGGCTTTGAATCTAAAGTCCTAATCGTGTAACTGGTTGGGCGCAGGCAGCAGGACCCAGTGTCTGCAAGGAGCCCTGGGCATTAGGATGGGCACGTGTGGATTCAGTTGCAATAACGGTGCTTACAGTCAAACACAAGGGGGGGGGCGGGGGGGAGAGGAGTATGCCAGGGGATGAGAGAGCAAATGAACCAAATGCGATAGCCATTAGTCTCATCATATCTGGATGGTGCTCAGATACTACAGTGATGAGGCCTGGTACAAGAACCTCCATATGACGGAACAAAATTGCCCATGATCAGGCATTCTAAAATTATAAGCATGGCCATTATGCATCAGACCAATGGTCCGGGTGCTTCAAAGGAATGTAAAAAACAGGGCAATTTTGAGTGATGCGTCCCATCGACGGTCATCCAGTTCCAGCATCTGGCAGTTGGAAATTCAGGGACACCTGGAGCATGGGGTTTGCCTCCCTGACTATCTTGGCTAAGCCATTGATGGACCTATTCTCTATAAATTTAACCAATTCTTTTTTGAACCCAGTTACACTTTTGGCCTTCACAAGGTCCCCGGCAAGGAGTTCCACATTCCACATAGTATGAAGTACTTCCTTATGTTTGTTTTAAATCTGATGCTTATTAATTTCATAGGGTGACCCCATGTTCTTATATGAAGGGCTAAGTAAAAATTCACTATTCTCCATACCATCCCCTCTTAGTGGTTTCTTTTCTAAGCTAAATAGTCCCAATCTTTTTAATGTCTCCTTGTATGGAAGCTGTTCCATATACCTCATCATTTTTGCTGCCCTTCTCAGTACCTTTTCCCATTCTAACATATCATATGTCATAAAAAAAATCGTGAGTTTGTTTTAAATAACATAAGATTTAAAAAATAATACATTTTGGCCCAGATCCTCACAGGCATTTAGGTGCCTAAATCCAATGATTTCAGAAGGAATTAGGTGCTTAAATACCTTAGAGGATCTGGGCCTTTGTATTCTTTCTGTCTTCTGGTTTTTGAGGCATTAGGATTCCCGGTATTGCCAGCTCTCGTAGTTTTATCAGTCTTGCTTAATTTAAGCCCTGTGTTCCTGGAGACAAGTGTGATTATGCAAGACTCTCTACTTTCATTAAAAAAGTAAGTTTCTAGCCCTCGTGATTACAAAGAAAAGCATGAAAGTGTGACAAGTGAACAATAAAGGCTCAAAAAACAAAAGGCAAATAAAAAACACAAAAAATATTATTTATTTATTTAAAATTTATTATTACATTTAAAAAAATCACATGATTTTTAAGACAATTTCATAATTTGGGGGGGCCAGACTCATGATTCTTGGATGTTTGTGACTGACAATACTACATTCACGTTTTCAAGACTTTCTCTGCAACCATGAGAATGAAAAACTTAAAAAAAAAAAAAAAAGCTGAGAGTTTCACTTAAAAACTCATTGTTGATGTTCCTCAAGCTGCACTACAAATTTTTAAAGCCATTGTTGCAAAGATCTTCTATACAGCAAGAGGACATGTATTACTATATCAAATTGATTCAAGGAAATGGTTGCAGTGTCAATAGCTATCTTTGGATCATTACTTGCATTAGAGTTCAGCTGCTAGAGCCTCATTTCTAGACTGCTATCCGGCTTGTGGAATTTTTATATTAAGTGGAACAGCTAAAATATTTCAAGTCCATCTAAACTATACCAGAGTTTCCTGTTTATAGGAACTTCCAGAAGCACTACCCCCTCCAAGAGCTCAGAACCTCACCTGGAAAAAAATTGACAGATATGGCTTTGCAGATAGACATAGGTGCCAACTCTGTAGGTGCTCTGGGTCTGGAGCACCCACAGGAAAAAAAATGGTGGGTGTTCAGCACCCACCGGCAGCCCCCCATCAGCTTCTCCCCCTCCCTCCCAGCACCTCCCACCCACCGCGGATCAGCTGTTTAGTGGTGTGCAGGAGGTGCTGGGGTGAAGGGGAGGAGAGAGGGCAGGGTGTGCTTGGGGGAGGGACAGAATGGGCTGGGAGAGGCAGGGGCGGGGCTGGAAGATGCAGGGTGGGAAGGAGCAGGGGTCGGGGCGGGGTCTGAAGGGCAGAGCAGGGGGTCAAGAACCCTCTGGGGAAAGGACAAAGTCGACGCCTGTGCAGATAGATAAAGACAATTAGAGACCTAAAAACATGTCCAGTGGGCTGTTGAGTAAATTTAGAGGCTAGCAGTATTATATGTGACCACAGATAAAAATGACAAATTGAGATCTGCAGTTGCATGAGCCATATTGGAATAAAATTACTCAGCAGTGTCGCAGCGACATATTCTCATCTTAAAATATGTGATGACCAAGTAGCAGGGGCAAAGTGAAGGATTTGCCACATTATGTTTTAAGAAGCCCTTGAGGTATTAAGATTCAAATGCACTGAAGTAATTTCTTTTTGTTTGATCATGAGCTGGTCTGATACTTGATATTTCATATAAAGAAATAGGTGCAGCACTTCAACTCTTTTTAACACTTTTGCCCATCTGGCCAAATTGGAGAGACTGAAGAAGTAGAGAAAATATACCATTTGCTGCACTAATGAATTGACAAGAATTCTTCACAGATGCTGTGATTATGTTTAGTGAAGCATTTTAGATACATTTTGGCATTTTAAGAATTTTATGTACAGTATCAATTTTAATGGTATTTGACTAGAAGAGCAGGGAAATAAATGTGACTGGGAAAGGCATTCTGTTCTCCTCAGGAACCTGGCCCAGAGCCTCAAATGTATTTAGGTGTTGTTCCACTCAGCATTGTAACACCCAACACCAAGGAGGCCCGCCACCTAGTGGAATCTTCAGCCCCAAGCTGGGCACCCAGGCTCCCCATACAAGGAATGGGGAGAGTTAGGTGCCTAGGAAAGAGATCCTCAGAAGCCAGCAAGCTGAATGGGGAGCAGCCAAACTAGCCCGCGTGAAATTCTGAGGAGAAAGAGGAGAGGGTATAGGCTCCTAGGCAGCTTGCCTGGTGCACTTGGCTGATGGGCCAAAAATAGGCACCTCCGTCCACTCAGGATCCTCAGCTGCAAACCCTCTCCTGGAGTTAGACACCTAAGCCAAGTCAGGCTGGCCCTTGCCCTAGTAATCAAAACCATCTCTTTCTCAGTCTCCTGCTCAGTACTTCTCTCATGCTTGTCCTATGTTTTCCTGTGCTCCCAGCTCAGCCTTTTGTGCAAGTGCTGTGCTATCCCCCCTACGTAATGGTGGCCTACATTCCTCCTGCTGCAGGATTTGACAGGCATCAGGTCTTAGGCTTGGTCAGAGCATGCCTATGGGATCAGGTCCCACTGGCAGAATAGACAATCCTCTGGGTAGTTTGAGAATCCCGCTTAGGGACCTCCTGGGCTTTAGCATGAGCTAATGGTTGGAGCTGTTCATTACTGTGGGATGGTGTCAGGACTTAGGTGACAGCAAATGCCGACTGGCAAAAACTTAGGCTCCTAGGAGACTGAGGCACCTATGGGGTTAGGCGGCAGCTGAGTGGCAGTTTTGAAAATGTTAGTGGTGCCTAAACAGTGGGCTTAGACTCCTAAGGAGACAGATAGGCACCTAAATACTTTTGAGCAGGGCCGCCCAGAGGATTCAGGGGGCCTGGGGCAAAGGGGGGGAGCTGCGGCGCTTGTACTCACCCGGCGGCGGTCCAGGTCTTCGGCGGCATTTCGGCGGCGGGGGGCCCTTCAGTCGTTCCACGTCTTCGGCAGCACTGAAGGACCAGCCAAAATGCCGCCGAAGACCCGGACTGCCGCTGGACCAGGGCTCGCGGGGCCCTTGCGGGGCCCAGGGCCTGGGGCAAATTGCCCCACTTGCCCCCCCCCTCTGGGCAGCCCTGCTTTTGAGGATCTGTGCCCTTCTGATTGACAGCTGCCACAGTAGCAACTGGAGAGCCCTGAAGGGGGTCTTTGAAGAGTCAGGGAAATGGATCTCCATTCCTTTGGCCTGTGACATAACAAAAATGGCTTAATAAGGCTCTCAGAACCCATCATGATGTGTTTTTATATTCAAGAGAATTTCTGTCTCTTTGTAATCTTGTAAACCTTTCAAAATTGTTCTAGTGATTAGGCTTACTGCATATAATAGGTATATAGTATGTGTTATACTTGTTTTGATTCTTGTATAAATAACATTAGGTTGAAAGTTCATACTGTAAATTTACTTAATGTGAAAGACTACATATTATGCAAGTTGATCTGTTTACTTCCTGCTGCATTCTAAGTTTTTTTCATTAGTAGACATTGTGAAGATTTCTTCCGATTTCTTGAGGTGAGCAGTAGCTTTGTAATCAACAATTTTTATTCCTTAAAAGGTTTCTGGTGCTGCTGTGATTTATTATCTTTAAGTGGGACAACTAAATAGTTGATCCATTTTAGTGAAATTTTAGTCTTTGTGATTTATATGGATCATAATAATTTAGACCATATGTTCCTCTCCCACAAAAAGTAGTGCAAAAGGCTTAGGGAGAAGGTGAGATGCAACAGAAACTGTGATGGCATAAAGAAAGGAAACTTGTGCCGCAACATGCCATGGGATAGGAGTCTTTAAAGCCATTGTCTGGCTAGTGAAAGATGTAAAATGTGAAGTAGTATGGGTGGAAAAGTGCCACATAATTGTATCCAACAGCACCATTCTTATCTACACATAAAGACGCATACCACTAAAACTCTGGACCATCTTAACTTGACCTCCTCAGCAGCAAGGCCTTGACCCTCTCGCCAGGTCGGAGAAATAATAGGGTTGCCAACCTTCTACCTGCACAAAACCGAACACCCTTGCCCCGCCCCTCCTCTGAGCCCCTACCCCGTCCCTTCTCCGAGGCTCCACCCCTGCTCACTCCATCTCCCACTTCCTCTGTCGCTCGATCTCCCCACCCTCACTCACTCATTTTCACTGGTCTGGTTCAAGGGGTTGGGGTACGGGAGGGGGTGAGGGCTCCAGCTGGTGGTGCAGGCTCTGGGGTGGGGCCAGGGATGAGGGATTTGGGGTGCAGGAGGGACCTCGGGGCTGGGGGTGGAGCCGAGGGGTTCAGAGTATGGGGGGGGCTCTGGACTGAGGCACTGGTTTGGGGTGTGGGAGGGGGTACAGGCTCTGGGATGGGGGTGCAGGTTCCAAGGTGGGGTCAGAAATGAGGGGTTCAGGGTGCAGGAGGGGGCTCTGGGCTGGGGCAGGGGGTTGGGGTGTGGGGGTGGGGTGAGGGCTCTTGCTGGGGGTGCAGGCTCTGATGTGGGGCTGGGGATGAGGGACTTAGGGTGCAGGAGGGGGCTCCAGGCTGGGGTTGAGGGGTTCAGAGGGTGGGAGAGGGATCAGGGCTGGGGCAGAGGGTTGGGGCACAGGAGTGGGTCCGGGGTGCAGGCTCCAGGTGGTGCTTACCTCAAGCAGCTCCCGGAAGCAGCGGCATGTCCCCACTCTGGCTCCTACATGTAGGCACGGCCAGACAGGAGGCACTGCCCCTGCCGCTCCCATTGGCCGCAGTTCCCAGCCAATGGGAGCTGCAGAGCCAGCACTTGGGGTGGGGGCTGCGTATGGAGCCCCCTGGCTGCCCCTACCTGTAGGAACCAGAGAGGGGACATGCCGCTGCTTCCAGGAGCCGCGCGGAGCCACAGCAGGCAGGGATTCTGCCTTAGCCCCGCTGCAACACCAACCGGACTTTTAATAGCCCAGTCAGTGGTGCTGACCAGAGCCACCAGGGTCCCTTTTTGACCAGGAGTTCTGGTCAAAACTGGACATCTGGCAACCCTAAGCACCAAACAGTCTCTCGCCTAATGTCCTAACTCAGGTAGACGGCAGACAAATGCAGGCCTCTTGGCCTAAAGCGGGGAGGCTGCCACCCCAAGGGTGGGCTTGGTGGCTGGGGTACTTGGGCTCACCCTATTCCACTGGGTCCCAGTCCAGGCCCTAACAGTGGTGGAGGGCTCTGTCACTCGGTCAGCGGGGATCCCACCACAACACACTAACCAGTATTCTGTCCACAACACCGGGCTATTGTCTGGTGTCCCCAGGCTACTTCCTATGATCCCCTCACTGGGTACCTTCACGTCATGGGTATCCACCATCTCCCTGGGGTACACAGTTAGCAGCATTCCCAGCAGCTCCTTGGTGCCCTTGTCGGCTGGCAGCTCTGGCAATCCCTTTGGGTCAGGGGTGCTGGAACAATGTGTATAGAGGTGGTGCTGAGAGCCATTAAACCAAACTGTAAACCCTGTATACAATGGAAACCACTGCAATCCAAGTTCCAGCACCTATGCTTTGGGTCCTCGGTGCTGCAGAGATCCCTCTTGGGAACAAGCCCCAGCAGCAGGCTAGAGGCGTCTGCCTCCTTCAGCAGCTCCAACCCAACTGAGCTGCAGGGCCTGCCTTTTATACTTCCTGTTGCACCTGTTAGTTCCAGTTTAATCTTGCCAAATTATTAATGTAAATATAGTTAAAATAAGTTCTGTAAATCAAAGGCCATCTTGGTTTAGTGCAAAAACAAGGTAGCCTCCATTTTGTGTTAGGTTCTTGTTCCTCTATACCAAAAAAAGGGTGGGAAAATAGGAAGAGCGGGAATCTGACCTTGCCCGGCAACAGCTCCCTATAAAGACAGATGAGGGGAGGAGCCAGGGGGCTCTTGAGCTTTTGAGTTGTCAGAGGTTCAAGTGGCCAGCTCTCTCTCGTAGTGCGGTACAATCTTGGCACTGACTATTGACCTGCAATAGTTACTTATTAATTAAGTTGGGGTTGTTGGTTGTTTTGTTATTTTGGGAAAGCAAACTTCCACACACGGACCTAGTCCGATTAGTTAGATCAATCGTGCACCCAGGTTAGGGTGGGAGTTAAGATAGGGATACGTACCTCTCTATTTCATCTGTCATCCACGGTCAGTGTTCATCGCTGGCTTCGGTCATCTGGATTCTGCAGCCTCTTCATCGCTGACATCTGTAAAGGTAGAATAACATCTTGTATTACAGAGTGCATGTGTGTGTGCCTTTGTGTTATCCCGAATCTCCAGAATCATTAATCCATTCCCCTTTCCCTTCCTTCCTTTCCCCTTAGCAAATAAAGTGGTGTTGTTTATTTTATATTTGTGTGTGTGTGGAGTTCATTGGAGTCAGCTCTGATAGATGGGCTTAAAAGGGGGACTCAGCGGAGGATAAATTGTAAGGCTCCCCGAGATCTTCTGATCAGATCGGCCTAGAGAGAAATAAATCCTTACACACCCATCTGCTTCCAGCAGGGCGGGCCTGGCTGCGCTCACCAGTGGTTGGGCGGTGATTCCTCCCCATCAGGCCCGAAGGGTGACCACGCCCTCTTACTACAGGGGCTTATGCTGATTTAAATCACTTTTGTACTCTCTTGTGCTTGGGCTGCTCTGGAAGCTGCAGAGGCCCCAGATCTAACTTAGTCCCAGGGGCCTGTGTAAGTTATAGCAGCCTCCTGGGTGTTCTTTGGGCTACAGAGCTTCCCAGAATCTCCACAGCACTGGGTGCCAAGGCCCCACTCAGGTTCATGCCCCAAGCCCCAAACCTGATATGCTTTCTATGCCAGACCTTGCAAGGGGATCCTTAGAGGGCAGCCTTATGGATATCTCCACAATGCCTACATCAGGGGAATCCTCCCCATGCTGGAACCAGGGCGTTTAGGGCCCCTTTACAGTGCTTTGCTTTTTAAAGGTAAAAGGTAAGTGGGGTCTGTCTGTGTGTGTGTCTCTCTCTCTGGGGATATGGAGATGGGAGTTGTTGCTATGTGTATATTACAGTCTCTCTCAGGTTGAGTTGGTGGGGGTGTTGCTGTCTGTTACAGCCCCTCTTTCTATTGAGATGGGGGGTATTGCTCTGTGTGTTACCGTTACTGTCTCTCCTATCACACTCAGAACATGTTTAGTCAGCGTCCTGAATCTTCTTGTCACTTTTTACTTGTGGTAAAGGGGCAAGACAGGAGAAGATGAGTGCTGAAATGTACTTGTTTGCACCACTGATCTAGCATACGGGCATAAAACTACCCACAGTCTCTAGCACCATTTTTCTAGCACAGTTCTAGCATGCCCTGCCCACACCGAACAGAGAAATTATAAGATGTTCGGTCAACAAGCATGTTTAAACCAGTGCTGGCCCAATTCCAGCCATTCTGTCAACAAAGCCTGGATAAGGTACCTTATGTAAAACTATACATAAGGGACTCTATGTATGTTATCATCATCCAAGGCACCACAGACATTGCCATTTATTAAAAAACATTGCCATATAAAATAACTAAAGCAATAACAAAGCAAAATAAAGTGTATTTTATTAACAGTAAAGAGGTTTCCTTTCTCCAAATGAAAGAAATTAAGGATAGTTTCCCTTAAAACTATCCTTAGTAACCCTTTGAAACATGCTCTGATCAAAATTATAATATTGGCACTGTCTAGCTACTTAAGACATATGAATGCAGAACTATCCCTGAGGAAATTTTATTTAAGTAGAAATGTCATATTGATATTATGATCTTTACTATATATTATTTTATCATTTTGCTCAGTTTTTATTTATAACTAGGGGACTCTATGACTCAGGGGATAAGTAATGGGTTCCAGGGCCTTTCACCTCCAGATTTACAGTTCTAATCAAGGCTAGATTGGCAATGTCTATAAATTGTTACCATCTGATGTCTGTTTGGTCACCTATGTTAATAGAGTTGGTGATTTCGGTCAGTTTTCTAGCAGATGGATGGATGGATGTCTGTCTCACAGCTGGCACCTGTGAGCAAAGAGGTCAAGGATTACATGAGCAGTGCCTGTCCCATAGATAGATGAGGTACTTTAATTTAAGGCTCTGTCAGGGGATTGAAGTCTGAACCAGGCAACACCACCCAGTGGTAGGAGTCAATGGCTGGGGTAGGGGAACCCAAGCCCACCCTGTTCTACCGGGTTCTGACCCTGGGCCATGTGAGTAATAGTTTAACTGTGCAGCCACGTGGGTGGCTGCCCCCATACCTGCTCCCTGGGCCATTTCCTACCCTGGCTTCAGATCCTCCACTGGCGCCACTGGACTGCATTTGGATTCCCCCTGGAGTCCTCTCTGTTCATGCTCTGGAGGGTTTTCCTCTATCAGTCACAGCCTGTCAGTCCTGGCCCCCAGGGGTGAAGGGCCTGTGTCTGCTGGGCAGTGGGACCTGGTCCCAGCCATGTGGAGACCTGGCAGTTTCTCTGCAGAAGCTTGCAGCACACAACTGCTCCACTACCCTGAGCTGCTCCCTTTTGAGCTCAGCCTCCAATGTGAGCATGCCCAGCAGGGGTGACTGGGCAGGGCCTTCTGGACCCAAAGCTGCTCATTAACCCGTAGTTCACCAGTGTGGGGCTCATGCACCCCACCACAGGCTCTCAATATGATGCTTTTCATGGCATTCACATTTTTTTAAAAGATTCTTCTTATTGCCTAATCTTTGTAGTTCTTTGCACTGCACGACAGGCATTGTCCAGGGTACCTACATGACTCAGTACGCTTTGTCTGAAAGTAAATGCTTGGCTTGATTTAATTGTAAGTGTAGTGTAGAAAGGTCCTTAGCTGGAACATGAGATCAAGGAGAATGGATTTGGTAACACTGCTGGATTATTTTATGCTAGTACTACACTAGATGGCACTATCATTTAAGCAAAATGAACCAAACCATCTGAATTGCGCATTAAAACTTGATGCAGCAAATACTCCTTACAGGCCAGTGTGGGGTGGATGCCCCATCACACTCTCCTTCTATTCTTATAACTCTGTAGTTATATTTAACTCTGTGAAGTGTTTGGGGGTACAGTTTGTATGAAAGGCATTATACAAAATAAGAGTCTAATCTTGCTGCCCTTACCCATATGAGTAGGTCCCCACTGGCTAATAACTTCCCATTCAGTGGGTATATTCGTGAGCAGGAAGTGGCGTTCAGGGTCAGCCCCCTCCAGCTCACACCAAGACACAAGCCTCTTCTGGCAATCCATACTGGGAATTTACTTAATTTCCCAGGAAGACAGCAGGGGTGTATATAAGGTCTGAGTTTAAAAGACGGGATCCCAGCGGTGCCTCCAATGTAGCGCCCCTCTCCACCTGGTTACCTCCTTTAATGGCAATCCGCTTACAGGTTTTGATGGACAGGTCTGGGTTCTTTTGGATCCCGCCACCCACTCAGCAGAGTGAATCTTTTTTCTTTTTTTTCTATGAAATTATTTGGCGGTGCCTCCACCCCCCTCGCTCCTTCCTGGCAGGGTCACCAGGGCAGCTTGGGCGGAAAATTCTAATTACAGAGTAATCCCCACTTACTTGCCAGATAGTTGGAGACTTCCAAGAAATAACACAACACATTAATATAATTATTGTGTTGAATATATTTTTAACACGCAACAAATACAACATAACAGGGTGAAATACTATTTTTAGGGTCACCGGTGCCCACACTGAAAATACCCGTGACTTGATGTAACAAGTGTAAAATTAGTGTCCTGTTGGTACGCGTACTTTGCTGGGGCCCTTGATGACCTATAAAATTCTCTGCAGTGGTTTAGCAGTGTAGCTGACTGGGTTCAGTACAGCCCAAAGGACCTACAAGTGGGAGGAGGTGGTGAATCCCTCCACAGGTATAATAAGCAGCAGGTTATAAAATCCTCAAACCCTTACTCCCTGGCTTGAGGACACAGTTCAGGGAGTAGGGGGTCCCCAAAACAAATTCCCTGACTAACTAAAAGACGGTGCATTCATGAACTCCATGAATGATCTTCAGGTTTGAAGATGATGCTGGACTCCTCAGTCACTGCAGAGGGGCTGCTGTCTGCTGTCAGATCCTCCTCAAGCAGGAATCAGGCTGCGTTGGTCCCAGGATTTCCCCTCACCACAAAGGGGTGCAGGGCTCAAGGTGTAGATTATACAACTACCCTAACATCCAAATTGTAGCCTCCTAGCCCAGCCTCCAGTCACACACTCAGCAAGCAGCTTCCCTGGACTAGCAGAGCTGACCATGTGGTGACTAGTCTCACCTAGGGGGCTGGAGGTGAACCCAGCCTGGCTGGGGAAATTTCTCAGCAAACGCTATCAATTGGGACTCATCCATGGGGAAAGAAAACCCAGGTGAGGGATCGGCTGTCAGGTTCCTAGAGGCCAGCTCTCAAGGGGAACCCTGCTTGCAGGCCTGGGACTCACCAGCTCCCCACACAACCAGTTCTGCCCTTGCCCTGGCTGGCTCCAGCCTCTCCAAAATGGCTTCTCCCCTCTCCTGAACTCCCTGGGAGGGGCATCTCACTCCCTATTGGTTGCTGGGCAGACACTGAGTTTGCCTTGGCTCCTCCTCCCTGAGCTGCCAGCAGACAGAGCTCCAGGAATCTATGTAATCTCCTTGGGGGTTACACAAGTAAGTAGGATCAGGCCCTAAAATTGTGTCATACTGTATACAGAGTATACATTTGTATATTGATTTAATATATCTCATCTAAGGAACTTATCTGGCCCCCATTATTGTAGCACCTGAGTGTACCACAATTTTTTTAATGTATCTAGTCTACAGATAGGGAACTGAGGCAGTGGAGTGATTTGCCCAAGATCACACAGGGAGTCTATAGTACAGCAGACTTGAACTCAAGTCTCCCAAGTCCCAGCCTAATGCTTTAGCCACTGAACAATCCCTCCTTTCTTCAAAGATTTATGTTAGAACTATATACAAGCAGATAGAATGCACACTTGGTCTGTGTATGCATTCTATTTCAACAAAATGTAGAGCACTGAATTTACATATATAAAGTATTTTGCAAAATAATGACCTAATTCAAAGCCCACTGAAGTCAAATCTTGCTACTGATTTCAATGGCCTTTGGATCAGGTCCTAAATGCTGAAGATCTGAAATGAAGAGGTCTTCTTTAGATAAGTGTAAGAGGCTTTAATGCATTACAGATTCTCATTCCAGTGTATTAAAAAAATTCACTTAGGTATAATGAGCTAATTCTCACTCTTGACATAGATTTCAAAGACTGGTTAAATCACTCCAAGATGCAGAGAGATGAGTCATTCCAAGAGTAAACACATGAAGTACAAATCTTCCCAGAATATATTGCTTAAAATTTAACATGTATAGTGACCTGTCCATGACTAAAGCTGTGGCAGCCTGTGCATCTCAGGATATAAGAACATAAGAGCGGCCATACTGGATCAGACCAAAAGGTCCATCTAGCCCAGTATTCTGCCTTCTGACAGTGGCTAATGCCAGGTGCCCCAGAGGGAATGAACAGAACAGGTAATCATCAAGTGATCCATTCCCTGTTGCCCATTCCCAGTTTCTGGCAAACAAAGGCTAGGGACACCATTCCTGCCCATCTTGGCTAATAGCTATTGATGGACCTATCCTCCATGAACTTATCTAGTTCTTTTTTTTAACCCTGTTATAGTCTTGGCCTTCACAACATCCTCTGGCAAAGAGTTCCACAGACTGACTGCGTTGTGTGAAAAAAATACTTCCTTTTGTTTGTTTTAAACCTGCTGCCTATTAATTTAATTTGGTGGGCCCTAGTTCCAGTGTTATGAGGAGTAAATAACACTTCCTTATTTACTTTCTCCACACCAGTCATGATTTTATATTCAATCATATCCCCCTTTAGTCGTCTCTTTTTCAAGCTGAAAAGTCCCAGTCTTATTAATCTCTCCTCATACGGAAGCCATTCCATACCCCTAATCATTTTTGTTGCCCTTTTCTGAACCTTTTCCAATTCCAATATATCTTTTTTGAGATGGGGCGACCACATCTGCATGCAGTATTCAAGATGTGGGCAAACCATGGACTTATATAGAGGCAATATGATATTTTCTATCTTATTATCTATACCTTTCTTAATGATTCCCAACATTCTGTTCACTTTTTTGACTACCGCTGCACATTGAGAGTATGTTTTCAGAGAACTATCCACTATGACTCCAAGATCTCTTTCTTGAGTGGTAACAGTTAATGTAGACCCCGTCATTTTATATGTATACTTGGGATTATGTTTTCCAATGTGCATTACTTTGCATTTATCAACATTGAATTTCATCTGCCATTTTGTTGCCCAGTCACCCAGTTTTGAGTGATCCTTTTGGAGCTCTTCACAGTCTGCCTGGGACTTAACTATCTTGAGTAGTTTTGTATCATCTGCAAATTTTTCCATTTCACTGTTTACCTCTTTTTCCAGATCATTTATGAATATGTTGAATAGGATTGGTCCCAGTACAGACCCCTGGGGGACACCACAATTTGCCTCTCTCCATTCTGAAAACTGACCATTTATCCCTACCCTTTATTTCCTATCTTTTAATCAGTTACCAATCCATGAGAGGACCTTCCCTCTTATCCCATGACAGCTTACTTTGCTTAAGAGCCTTTGGTGAGGGACCTTGTCAAAGGCTTTCTGAAAATCTAAGTACACTATATCCACTGGATCGCCCTTGTCCACATGCTTGTTGACCCCCCTCAAAGAATTCTAGTAGATTGGTGAGGCATGATTTCCCTTTACAAAAACCATGTTGATTCTTCCCCAACAAATTATGTTCATCTATGTGTCTGACAATTTTGTTCTTGACTATAGTTTCAACCAGTTTGCCCAGTACTAAAGTCAGGCTTTGTAATTGCCAGGATCACCTCTGGAGCAGCAGCGGGAGTCCCGGGCCTCCCCTGCCCAGCACCCGCGGCACCCCTGGGCCACCCCTACCCCAAGATTTAGTCAGAGGTATATAGTACAAGTCATGGACAGGTCATGGCCCGTGAATTTTTGTTTACTGCCCATGACTTGTCCATGACTTTTACTAAAAATACCCATGACTAAAATGTAGCCTTACCTATAATACATTAAAAGAGTTGGAGGTCTCATTGTAGTTCCTTTTGGAGAGGTGTCCCAATTACAAAACTATCGCCACTATTGACACTAATTGGCATCCTCAACAGACAGATCAAGGAGAACATAAAGACTGAACAACACACTCACCTCTAGGTCAGGGTTGAGAAGTACTGCCAGTCTCAAGCTTTCAAAAATCTTGAATCAGACCTGACAAATCATGAGATTTATTTGCCTTCTGGATTTTGAGTCCTTAGGATTCACATTTTCAGGCTTTTGTCTACAACCATGAGGGCCAGAAACTTTCAGTTTTCATTTAAAATAAAGTGAGTGTCACATAATCTCATGACTCCAGTAGCTGAGCTTTATACTAGTGGGGCAATGTGAGACAGCTCTTATTGTTATGCTGTAGTCTGAAGTCCTTTGGCCTGAATTCTCAGTTACACTAATGTTGCTGTATACTAGTGCTTTGGCTCCTTTATACTGACAGTGTAAAGGTGTAAGTGAGAATCAGGCCCATATATCTCTAGGACTGGCCAAGCAACATCGTTCACAGATGAACGTTACTTGTTTTACAATTCATAGGGCGAGAGTCTGTGCTGCATAATTTAGGGAGCTCTGGGGACCTGTGTCCCTGGGCAGCACTTCCCAGAACTGCGGCAGCACTCTGTGCTGCAGCCCCATTCTTAACATACCCCCACCCACTTCCAGTCCCACCCCCAACATGTCCTCTGCTGAGGCTTGCAAAGGGGTCATCAGAAGGCAGCCTTGCATCTGTCTTCCAAAATGTGTGCACCAGAAGAATCCTTTTAGTTATGGAGCTTTTAGGGCCCTTTTATGCTGCTTCTGCCCTTTTAAACAGCATAAAGAGGCCAGAGATAAGAGTGAGGCTCTCTCCTTGAGCATTATGAACTAAATCCTGAAGTCTTTACTCATTCCTTATTCAGTCAAAACTCCCATTGATTTCAGGGAGAGTTTTGCCTGAGCAAGTATTTCTGGATTTGGCCTCTTCATATTAGCACATTAAAAGCTAGATATAAAAAGCAATCACAGAGTTGAGTCCCAAAGAGCAGCAGCAGAAGAAAACATATTATTTGTCCTAACAAAAAGGACTTCCATTCCATGAGGATTTGATTTTCTGTCCAAGGCCAGAACTAAACTCATTACTCTTCTTTGCACTAGTCTGTGTATCATTCTGTCTACAGTCAAAGCCAAGACACAGCAAAAAACCAGGGAATAATAAAATACTCATATTCAAAACTAGGTTGATTTGCTATGTTAATTTGGCAAAGCCACAGCATGTGCTTTCCATTAGCTTTGGAGTTTGGGATGAAATGTTTAGCATGTCTACATGTATGCTGTTTACTCTAGATGGGGTGAAAAGCTCTGTCCAAAGTTTTAAGCTGTATTCATTTTTATTTGACACCTTCTATTACATGCCATTAATAGCCATCAGGATTTAGATCAAAGTTTACTCTCACGGATAGGAGCAGTGTTGCAGGTGGGGAGCAAAATGATGCCAACTAGAGGTTATTTCCAAGACCTATCTTGCTGGTACAGGCCAGAGATGAAGCTGCACCCATGCTGTGAGTTGCACACTACTGCTCCTTTATAGGGTTCTGATCCAAAACTCATTGAAGTCAATGGAAAGAAATCCCACTGATTTCAATGGGCATTGGATCACGTCCCAGTGGAGCAGTGTGCTACCTTTCCTATCATGTGCTGCCTTTCCTATCATGTGCTGCAGGTATCAGCACACACTTCAGGTGACCGTACACCTCCTAAGCAGACTGCATTGCCTTGAAGCTGTGGTGTGCTGACCAGCCTGGTAGCCAGTCTCCCTCCCCAGTGATGAATAGAACACTAATTTGAAATCCTGTCCAGATGCTGTGGAGGGTGAGCTCCCTAAACCCCATTCTCTCACTAGTGTACTCACTTAGCACCTAATTCCTCCACATATTTCCTTTTTGATCATGTATTCAGAAGTAAATTAATTAAAAACATCTTCCAGGACTTGTCTACATGGGGTAGGTTTACCAATTATACTGGTAAAATTATACAGGTATATTTAAATTGATATAGTTATACCAGTATAACTCCCGTAGGCACTCTTATTCAGAGTGATTCGGGGAGGGGTAGCTTAAACAGCTCCAAAGTAACATAAGATAAACCAACAATCATGGACTAAGAGCATCAGCATGGGCAGTTATATTGGTATAACTATCTCAGTTTAAATTCACATCTTAGCTTATAGCTGTATAACGTTCCCGTGCAGACAAACCCTTGATTGCAATATAAAGCTTATTTTTTAGGACAGTCATCCTCCATTCTTTGCACATTGCAACTTTCATTAATTTCATTTCAAGCTTGGGGTGTGCAATTAAATCAGTATAAGGCCCTTAAGAAGACAAGTATAAAACTTCCTTTCCTCATAGTGTAAACTCCAAATGGCTAATCATTTATGTGATATTATTTTTATCATTCTCACTCTCCCATCCCGCAACCATGGTAACATTTCATCATATAACAGAACACTGTAATGGTATCACAAATTCAGATGGCCAATACAATGCAAAGGAAAAAGTCTTGAATTCTTTGTTGACCCTTGGAGTTGCTAACAATTCACTTTAGTAATGTACAAAAAATAATAGATCAACCTCTTTCTATGAAAGAATGAGATACAGCCTTAATATTTGTAAGCTTCCCTTCAGAGCTGAATCTGGAAAAAATAAAATCTGAGGACACTCTCACTTATATTTTTTCTGCTTAGAGGGCATGTGGCTAATTGTTCCAGTTTTGCCTGTAGTCCAATTTTAAGTGCTAAAATTAACAAAATAACAAACAAAAGAAACAACTATTATTTGTGTAGTTCACCTAATAGTTTTGTTTATTTTCTCATTATACGATATATAATTATATTGTTTTCCTCTTATCTACTCTGATACTGAAACCAGACAAAATATTTTAATCTAAGATAAAAGGATACTGTTAACAATACATCCAACAGAAATTGCATAATAAGAGTTCCCGTGTTCTAGAGATATGCAGGTAGTAACTCAAGAACTCAGAAATTTCAAACCAAATTTGAGTACAAATATCGTATAGTTTATTATTTAACCAGCAAATAGACTAAATAAATGAAAGGCAAAACCAAAATACATGCCTTCCAAACTCTTCAAACACAGAAGGACATCATCTATCTACAATGGCACATGTGCTTCTGTAACAGATCTGTGGCCACAAAGGACTTCATTATTATATATAGCAAAACAGACCTCTGGTCCTTCTGCAAAAGAGCTTGATCTTGCAAGGTGCTGTGTGCCCTCAACTCAGTTGGCTGCATTCTGGTGGAAAAGGTTGGCCTTCTCTTTAGTGATATCAGGATTTATGATATCCCACTCTGTGATTCAGCGACCAAAGAGCACATACCAAGAGGAGGTATAGATTAGAGCAAGACTGAGAGTCAGGTGACTTTCAGGGTAATTTTTGCTGGCAGCCCTGTGAAAAACATAATGAAAGCAACATAATTGATAATCTATGGAAAGATCCTGAGGATATTGTGTGTGTCTCCAAACAGAAATTAAATTAAGTGCAGTAGAGTACACGTGGATGAGATGATCAAAATCATGTATCCTTGATTATTTCTTTTTCTACTACAAGCTTTTTTTTGAAAGGCAGCTGCTATGACCATTTTTGGGACTTTCATTGCTAATCACATTATGACCATACAGTTACTGAGATGACTACAGAAAAGTCACAGGATGCATCAACTCTATCCCAATATTAAATCCCATCCCTGTACAGGAGCGCTATATAGGTGAAACACAGGTGGGGTACAGGTTTGGTTCTAAGTGATTTGGAACACAAATTGGATTTTAATTTATTAAGCATGTAAGTACTTAATTCCTAGCCCCAAACTTCTTATTAGCATATTAAAACCATGAGTGCAGCTAGGTATAGGCCATATATGCATTCCATTTTCTTTGTGATTAATTTTGTACTGATTTTTATAAAGAAATAGTCCATAAAAAGTACAAAAGAAGATGACTTAGAACTTGTATATATTCCTGATTACTGTACACTTCATGGGATCTCCAGCAGAATTATGCAATTTTACAACTCATCAAAGCTGCACAAATACAACAGAATATATTACATAAACATAGCACATCAGTGTGGGAGTGTCAACAGGGTGACTGGCCCCTTTAAGAGGGAGTGAGGTTCAGTGCACCTGACTGATTACCCGCTGCCCACTAGGGCTTAAGGGAAGGTACCTGGGCCTTATGAAGGGGGAAGCAGATGCAGCTGATTGGCAGATGCCTACAAACACTGCAGGGTCTAGGAAGGCTCCTACGGGGCACTGAGTCAGCAGGGGGAAGGCACCAGCAGGGAAGGCCTGTGGAGAAGGCCAAATTCCAGGCAAGAGGTGTTGGGAGAGCAGGAAGACAGACCCTCAGGGAGGAAGGGCTGTGTCCAGATTGGAACTGGAGCAGAAGAGTCACTAGTGTTAAAACTCTGACCCTCAAGTGGGGAGCTGGGCCAATCTGAAATTGGGATGAAGACTTTGTAAATCTGAGTTGGTTTTTTTTCAAGACTTTGTGCAGGGCTAAATAAACTGCATCCCACAAGGGGTAATATTTTGAATATCTGGCCTGGGTGAATTTCTGGAGGGGCCAGGCCTCAACAGAGCCATCCTTGGCCAGCAGATGGTGCTACAGGGCAGACATGCCCTTTGACAGGGGTTACAATAATAAAAGAAGAGAAGATATACATAAAGAAGGGACTAGAGGGGGGGGGGGTTACGTGAAATGGAGGTCTGGCATTCTTCTAACAGTCTCAAAGGCTTTTAGTTTTTTTTTTTATCCAAACATACCTAGAAACAGGATCCACACTTCATATAACTGATCTCTAGCGTGAGAAGCTATTCTTTCATTGGCTGCTGACTCAGACAGGTCTGAATGCCACTGCACTACTCTGGGCATAAGTCTGCTCCTTTATCTTTGTAAAACGAACTTGGTGATCATTGCAGCCCTCAAGAACCAAAGTTTTTGTGGAGGAGTTAAATCCAGTTTACCAGGTAAGTATCCTAGGATATAATTTTCAGCAGAGGTTTGGCTGCTGACGTCAAGTGCAATTTTAACTCTCATGTCTCTCTCTTTTTCACAGCTGCCTGATCATTGGACAGTTCCATAGCATATGCATGTGTCCCATTGTCTGTAGTACAGTACCAACAAACCGAGGAAAAGGCCTTCATCTTGTGCAACCTTTACGGCATCCAGTATATTTTGAATAAAATCTCTTGTTGTATGTAGCATAGCCAGAGAGCCACAGAAGCGTTGGTAACATTGTGTAATATGCTCTGCCATGGGAATACTTTTAAGGGCTGTGATAAATCCCCTTCCCATGCTTTCACAAAGTACTCTAGTCTAACAGAGTTTTTCTTTATTAATAAGCATACATAGCGGACAGGGGCCTGGGGAGTTTATGAAGCATTTATCAAGTTCCCAATAGTTTGAGGCCTCTGACAGTCCTAGTAAGTCTGGGACAAACGGATATGTTAATAAATGTCTTAGTTGTAGGTAATGCCACTCTGCTGAGGGTGGCAGGTTGGAGCACTGCTTTAGCATAAAAGGGACAAAGCTCTCATCACTGACTAATTAGGAGACCCATATGATGTCCTTGCTCAGCAAATTCTTCAAAATTATAGGTTTTTTCCCCAATGTGGAAGTCCGGGTTGCCCCACATAGGCACCTCTGCAGGAAGGAGAGGATGAAGCTGGTACCTCTTAGCTAGGACTGTCCACACCCTTTGTGCAGCCGCCACTGTAAGCACCTTATTGTTCTCTATTGAACAACAAGAAGAGCCAAGCAGAGCCCACTGTGGTAGGCACTGTCCAAACACAGACAAAACCCACAGCGGGAATCCGGTGTTTAGTACACAGTCAACTTTCACCCAGGTGGGGAGGTAGTAGCATGCTGGAAACAGTTTGACAACTGTGTCATGATAAAAGCACAACAGTAATTTTGTAGGTCTGGGAACTTAAATCCCTCCCTTGTCCATAGGGAGGTGTGTGTTTTGTTTTGTTTGCTTTCAAATAATAGTGGTGGCTGTTGACCAGGGCTACCTGGGAAGGCTCCGGTATGGAGGAATATATAGAGGTCAGCTACCTAGCCAGAATATAGAGAAGCTTAGGCAGAATATTCATTTAGTGTTAACCCTTCCCTTAACTCCCCTAGTGGGGTACCTCACATTCAGCCACTGAAGAGAACTGAATTACATGTCACAAAACCTAATAAAGGCTAAACTAGGAGCAGAAGAGAATCCAGAAAAGAAAGTTATCACAGTCACTGGATAGTTTCATATCTGCAAGTAGGGCAGAATTTGATAACGCAGAACAAATACTCAAGACATTCAGAGAACTCTCTGCAGTTTTTACTGAATTTTCTCTGTCCTGTGCTGATTGCAGCAAACAGCCAACCCTTTCTCCCCCCTTCCCAGTCTCTTGACTTCAGCTTCGCTCCACACTTGTCCCTCTTCTGCCCTCCCCTTCACCCTCCTTCCCTTTTCTTTCCATGTAGGTTATCCCATCCTACCTAAACCCACCCCAATAGATAAATAAAATCCTGGCATTAATGGCATGATTTCATCATATTGTTCACTCTGCTTGTATTTCTACTCCTGTGATGTCTTGTCTATTTAGATTATAAACTCTTCAGGGCAGGGATAGTTTACTACTCTGTTTGTAAAGTGTCTAGCACACTGGGGCCCCTTTCTTGGCTGTCCTTTTAGGCTCTACTGTCTGTAATAAACATCATTAATAATAAAGTTTTCTGCAGGCTAGTTAAAAAGACTTTCTGCTTCTTGCGGTTTTTGAAATGGATGCTTGTCCTCACCGATCCGGACATGGAACCAAGCTGGAAACATAATGAAATATTTGAGCCCTTGTTGCTTGGCAAGTTCCCTAGCCCTACTAAAGGCTCTCTCTTCTACCACATCTTTTGCTAAACACTGACAAATTCTCATTGCATAGTGTCCCCCCCAACAGTGTTTTAAATCATGAGCTAGCTGCATTATTTCTGCTTTTAGAGTGACTCAGAAACTTGACAATTAATGCATGAGGTTTGGTATTTGGGGCTTGTATAAGAGCCAGGGACTTATGTGCTTTTTCTAGCAGAAACTCAAAATCATCTGGTAGTCTAAGCCCTTCTGTAAGGAGCTGGGGGACAAATTCTAGGGTTTTACCTTGCTCTGCTCCTTCAGGTACCCCTACAATTCTCAGATTATTATGACAAGTCCTCCCCTTAAGGTCTGCCCATTTAGATTTTACAGAAGATGTCTTTAAGGCTTCTCTGCACCTAGGCAGAGAGCCTTGTACCTGATCCTCCATTACTTATATCTTGCTTCAGCCATCCTGTTGGTGCTTGCAGAGTGGAATCAATTGACATAAGAGTGGATTGCATAGTGGCCATTATGGTCTTGATTTCTAAAGTGTCTGCAGCAGCAACTCTTTTCAGCAGGGCCATCATAGACTCACTTCCCTCGATGTCAGCCATATAATTCAGGAGCTTGGGAGGTGCCTGTTCTCATCTTTCAGCTGCTTGCAGAGCCTGCAGCGGTCAAATAGCTGCTTACAGGCATGTAAACGGTTTCGTGGTACCCGATTCTTTGTTTGGGGAGAGTGCAGGAATCAAGTGGCAGCTCAGGATGGAAGTGGCTATCAGTAAATGGCTCTGAAGCTCAAGGGATCTGCTCTTCCATACCACACAGTGCCCCTGGGGGCCCCAGGGAATACCATTTTTAATATCTGAGTGCATCACTTCTTATAGATTTAGTATACTTATTTTTCTTCTTCTTCATCAAGCTGCTTATTACCACACTGCTTCAGTTCCATATCTAACCACATATGTTGGGCCAGTGATTATATAGGGTCAAGGTCATTCCTGGTGTAACTCCATCTGCTTTAATTCCAAACAAAGAGGTTGGCTATCATCATACATCATAACCACCATTAAGGGCAGACCTAAAAGAAGAACAGAAACCAAAACCAAGGAGGACACTGACTTTCTGTTTCTTGAGGCCCTCCAGAATGCCACTGACAGTTCTCCTGGGTAAACAGAACGAACATACGCCCTCTGAGAGAGAAAAGCATTAGGACCAGCAATCAAAACCTCTGGGTGTCAAACTCACCTCAGTGATTGAACAGGCAACTGCAGAAGGAACTGCTCTGAAAAAAAAGAAGTGGATATGTATGAACAGAAAACCAAGGTTCAGAGTGCCTAGAACCCTGACCAGGGGTATTCTGTTTGCTACCCAAGTTCCATAAACCTGGAAATCCTGGACGCCCCATCATCTCAGGCATTGGCACCCTAACATCAGGCTTGTCTGGTTATGTTGACTCTCTCCTCAGGCCCTACGCTACCAGCACTCCCAGCTATCTTCGAGACACCACTGACTTCCTGAGGAAACTACAATCCATCGGTGATCTTCCAGAAAACACCATCCTAGCCACTGTGGACGTAGAAGCCCTCTACACCAATATTCCACACAAAGATGGACTACAAGCTATCAGGAACAGTATCCCCGATAATGTCACAGCTAACCTGGTGGCGGAACTTTGTGACTTTGTCCTCACCCACAACTATTTCACATTTGGGGACAATATATACCTTCAAGTCAGCGGCACTGCTATGGGTACCCGCATGGCCCCACAGTATGCCAACATTTTTATGGCTGACTTAGAACAACGCTTCCTTAGCTCTCGTCCCCTAATGCCCCTACTCTACTTGCGCTACATTGATGACATCTTCATCATCTGGACCCATGGAAAAGAAGCCCTTGAGGAATTCCACCATGATTTCAATAATTTCCATCCCACCATCAACCTCAGCCTAGATCAATCCACACAAGCGGTCCATTTCCTGGACACTACTGTGCTAATAAGCAATGGTCACATAAATACCACCCTATACCAGAAACCTACTGACCGCTACACTTACCTACATGTTTCCAGCTTCCATCCAGGACACACCACACGTTCCATTGTCTACAGCCAAGCTCCAAGATATAACCGCATTTGCTCCAATCCCTCAGACAGAGACAAGCACCTGCAAGATCTCTATCAAGCATTCTTAAAACTACAGTACCCACCTGCTGAAGTGAAAAAACAGATTGACAGAGCCAGATGAGTACCCAGAAGTCACCTCCTACAAGACAGGCCCAACAAAGAAAATAACAGAACACCACTAGCTGTCACCTTCAGCCCCCAACTAAAACCTCTCCAGCGCATCATCAAAGATCTACAACCTATCCTGAAAGATGATCCCTCACTCTCACAGATCTTGGGAGACAGACCTGTCCTCGCTTACAGACAACCCCCCAACCTAAAGCAAACACTCACCAGCAACCACACATCACTGAACAATAACACTGACCCAGGAACCTATCCTTGTAACAAAGCCCAATGCCAACTCTGTCCACATATCTATTCAAGTGACATCATCATAGGACCTAATCACATCAGCCATACCATCAGGGGCTCGTTCACCTGCACATCTACCAATGTGATATACGCCATCATGTGCCAGCAATGCCCCTCTGCCATGTATATTGGCCAAACCGGACAGTCTCTACGCAAAAGAATTAATGGACACAAATCTGACATCAGGAATCACAATACTCAAAAACCAGTGGGAGAACACTTTAACCTGTCTGGTCATTCAATGACAGACCTGCGGGTGGCTATTTTACAACAGAAAAACTTCAAAAACAGACTCCAACGAGAGACTGCTGAGCTGGAATTGATATGCAAACTAGATACAATCAATTTAGGATTGAATAAGGACTGGGAATGGCTGAGCCATTACAAACATTGAATCTCTCTCCCCTTGAAAGTATTCTCACACTTCTTATCAAACTGTCTGTACTGGGCTATCTTGATTATCACTTCAAAAGTTTTTTTTCTCTTACTTAATTGGCCTCTCAGAGTTGGTAAGACAACTCCCACCTGTTCATGCTCTCTGTATGTGTGTATATATATCTCCTCAATATATGTTCCATTCTATATGCATCCGAAGAAGTGGGCTGTAGCCCATGAAAGCTTATGCTCTAATAAATTTGTTAGTCTCTAAGGTGCCACAAGTACTCCTGTTCTTTTTAAGGTTCAGAGAGTGACTATTGATGGATGTCCCAAAAGAGGCAAAATAACCATCTCATCTGGCAGAAGAGTTCAGGTAATTTATCCTGACCTCCATCCGAGACATGTCCCATTGTTAGTGTTACCTTGTTTGATGTTATATTTTATCTGTATTTCATTAAAAAGGAAAAACCAGTAGTCACTAGTGGATATTGTTCAGTTCAATGGAACATATAGTTGTCACCTCAACATGTGCCCTTGATATAATCCTTTGTAATCCAACCCAGGTCACATTATAATCTAAACCAGAACAACCCCCACCTTTTTCAACTTCCAAAATAAATAAATAAATAAATAAATAAAATTAAGCACCCTGCCGGGGTCTCATTATCTATCCATGTTGACATCCACCTCAGAGTCCAAGCAGGTCTGGAAGTCTCTACTACTTTATGCCCCCTACCCTCAGATTTCCAAAAGGAAGAAAATACCCAAAATTGTTCAGCCTCATCCCCACTTTCAGATTTTTTTTCGACTAAAAATCTATCATAAAGGATACCATGTACTCTTCAGTGCTATGAGTAGTCAGTTCCAAGATGATCAGACACAAAGGGAGAGATCATAAGCAAAAGGTGGGGAGAACATTTTTATCCTCTTCTGCTTTTGTAAATTAAAAGAAAGTCATGGTGAAGAAAAGGCTTGGAGTTTTCTAACAAGAAACATAAACAATACTACTTAGCTCTTACATAGCAACTTTTTGTTGAAAGAACTCACGTAAGTATAGTAATGGCTGTGTAATATCAAGCAAGGGTACAAAAATACCCATTTTTGGTTTAGAAGTAGATCAAATAAACTTGGGCAGACCTAAATGTTGCTGGAACTTAATAAGACTGCCCTAAGGCTATGTTCATTACACATCTACTTTTCTGATGGCTTTAACCTTTTTTCTTTTTTAATAGCTTTCACTTACATATTGCTGAAAGTCCTAATTTAAAGGGAGCTGCGTTCCTGGAAGAGCTGGAAATGAGCTTTATAAATAAAAAATTTATTCACTGTGTGTGGTGTGGGGAAGAATGTTGCATGCTTGTAGTTTTCTGAATATGACCATGTGAACGAGCCATGCAATATCAGAGTTCAGAGAAAGTTTTAGATATTAATGTTACTATTATAATACTGTTATTTCAGTAGTGCTTATATTAAGGGTACACATAGTTTATACAGGGTTAATATATTATTAGATGGTAATAAGCATGTTATAGACATGAGTACTGTGGTACAGATGGTTGTAAGCACATCAGTAGAAAGTGTTATAGATACAAACAACCAATTGATCTGCTGGATTCTAACAGTATAAGAGTTGATCAACCACTTTTAAAACATTTATTAACCCTGTATATTAAGGGCACATTTATATATAATTTATAAAGGATGATGTAGTTGCTGATGAGTGTATGGCTAGGAATTCTCACTTGAGGGATGCAAAGGACTCACCAGAGAACAAAGGCATTCTTTAGATCTAAATAGGGCAGAGTCCTTAGTCAGATGTCCCACCTCAGTGGTAGCACAGGCCATTTACCTAGTTTGACCTCCTGCACATTGCAAGCCACAGAACATCGTCCACCTACTCCTGTAATAGACCTATACCTCTGACTGAGATACTGAAGTCCTCAAATCATGATTTAAAGACTTCGAGTTACAGAGAATGCGCCATTTACACTAGTTTAAACCTGTATGTGACCCTGCCCCATGCTGCAGAAAAAGGCAAAAAAAAAAAACCAGGCCAGTTTGACCCAGGGGGGGAAATCCTTCCCAACCCCAAATATGGAGGTCAGTTGGACTCTGAGCATTTTAGCAAGACCCAACAGCCAGGCACATGGGAAAGAATGCTCGGTTGTAACTCAAAGCCCACCCCATCTAGTGTCCATCACCGCCCATTGGGGATATTTGTTACTAGCAGTCGCAGATCAGCTATATACCATTGTAGGCAGTCTCATCATACCATCCCTTACATAAACTTATCAAGCTCAGTCTTGAAACCAGTTAGGTTTTTTGCCCCTCTGGAAGGCTCTTCCAGACTTTCACTCCTCCGATGGTTTGAAACCTTTGTCTAATTTCGAGCCTACACTTGTTGATGGCCAGTTTATAGCCATTTGTTCTAGTATCAACATTGGTGCTTAACTTAAATAACTTTTCACTCTCCATGGTATTTATCTCTAGGATGTATTTATAGAGAGCAACCATATCTCCCCTCAACCTTCCTTTGGTTAGACTAAACAAGCCAAGCTCTTTGAGTCTCCTCTCATAAGGTAGGTTTTCCATTCTTTGATCATGCTAGCACCCCTTCTCTGCACCCGTTCCAATTTGAATTAATCTTTCTTAAACATGGGAGACCAGAATTGCACACAGTATCCCAGATGAGGTCTCTCCAATGCTTTGTGCAATGGTACTAACACTTCCCTCTCTCTACTGGAAATACCTCTCCTGATGCATCCTAGGACTACATTAGCCTTTTCACACCCGTATCACATTGGTGGCTCATAGTCATCCTCTGATCAATCAGTTAACCCAGGTCTTTTTTCTCCTCAGTTGGTGCTCCTCTGATTAAGTCCCCATCTTATAACAAAAATGGTTGTTGTTAGTCCCTAACCTAAGTGCATGACTTTGCACTATTAAATTTCATCCCATTTCTATTACTCCAGTTTTCAATGTCATCCAGATCTTCTTGTATGATTTTCTGGTCTTCCTCCGTATGGGCAATACATCCCAACTTTGTGTCATCTCCAAATTTTATTAGCATACTCCCACTTTTTCTGACAAGATCATTAATTAAAATGTTAAATAAGATTGGTCCCAAGATTGAGCCCTGAGGAACTCCTCTAGTAACCTCCCTCCAGCTTGACAGTTCACCTTTCCGTATGACTTATTGTAGTCTTCCCTTTAACCAGTTCATTATCCACCTTTCAGTTCTCATATTAATCCCCATCTTCCCCAATTTAACTAATAATTTCCCAAGTGGAACTGTATCAAATGCCTTACTGAAATCCTTAGATCCTTAGATTAGATCTCCTGAATTTCCTTTGTCTAAAAAATCAGTTACCTTCTCAAAGAGATCAGGTTGGTCTGGCACAATCTACCTTTTGTAAAACCATGTTGTATTTTATTCCAGTTACCGTTTACCTCTATGTATTTAACACATTTCTCTTTCAAAATTTGTTTTAGAAACTTGATCCCTTGCTCCCAGTCACCCTGTGTGACTCATTTCTGCCCCACCACACATTGCCAAAACTTCCCAAAAGATAGAACTCTGGATGGTTTTGATTTGCACATCGGGATACCTACCTATGGTGCACCACACTGTGCACTGACACAAGCAATTCTGGTGAATACGCGCAGCGCTGACACAAAAAGCCAAGGATGCATGCGTATGAGTGATATATTAACTGCAGCAGCTTTAAGCTGATGTAACTTTTGTCAGCCAAAGTTTGTAGAGTTGACATGGCCTCAGATGCATTTGGGCACTTAACATTTGCCTACAGGCTACTACAACAGATCAATTTGATACTTTGTTTTTTAATTTGGCATCTAATTTCTTCACAAACATTAAGCAGAACAAATGTGAAATGCCGATAAAACATACTTTTAAACAAACTATGCAAAAAATTGGGTTTCAGTGTTTGGTTACATATGCGAGCGAAAGAGACAAAGATGTGATAGAACTGATGTAAATTCCATTCTGTGCCCCAAAGCAATCTCACACTTAAAGAGTGAAGTAATTCAGTTTTTGCTTGTTAGTTCAATTCAAAGCCTGTCCTGACAAGAAATAATTGGCAATATCTATTCTGTAGTGGAGGGAATGTTTTGTGCTGGAAAATGTTAGTTAAAAAGTCCTTTATGCCATGCCTCTCCTTTTGAAATACTACACAGCATATTTTTCCTATTTTTAAAATCAGTGTATGTGGGTGCATCTAATGCTGCCCTCAATAGTTTATTCTGTGCACTGCGTTAGCTAGAGATGAGAACAAGATTAACATTTTGAGCCCCACCAAAATGCAGGTGTTTGGGTTTGTCCTTTTATAGTGATAGGAATGAGACAAGGAATTCAGATTCAGATGTGATCTTGGACTCCGAGAACTCCTCCTCCACAAAGTTTGGTGTGTCCTGGTCTTGGATTTTGATGCAGGCCCATCTCTAATATTAATATTTCCTCTATGTAAATAAAAATCTACTTTGATTTCTTAAGTTCATGATCCTTTATATTTTTGTACTTACTGTGGAGTAGCATATTTCTTTTCTACACTCTTTGTAATGCTGTTTCAGTGAATCCCACATCTAATCTTCAAAGAACATATATTTAGCACTAAATTGGGCCTCGTATACACGGGTGTAACTCCCATGTAAGTCAAAGGCATTTTTGCCTAGTTATGCCAGGACTGACTTTGGCCCATAGTTTCCCTATGTCTTCACTACTCACCGGGGATCGATTTATCGCGTCTAGAGGCGCAAGCAGAGGCGACGGGGGAGCGGCAGCAGTCGACTCACCGCAGTGAAGACACCACGGTAAGTCGATCTAAGTTGCTTGTCTCACTTTAAGCTCGTGTGTACTCTCATCTAAGTCAATGGAACTATTCATGTGTTTTATCCACAGGTTGTAGGGCTTGATCCTGTGCATTGTTGAGCATCCTTAGCTCCTATTTTCTTGAATAAGACTTGAAGATGCTCATCACCTTGCTAAATACCTAAATAACATGTTGAATTAGACTCTAGGACCCTTGAATTACTAGTTAATTTCTATTGTACTGTCTCCAGCTTCATATTATCTTTATTAACCAGATTTGTGCATATAATCCCAGGATTTGATGCAGGCATTTAAAAAAAGGGCAAATTCACGGAAACATTTAATTTGTGATGTGCTGATTGAGGATATGCACCAACCAGAATCAGAAAATTTGAGTTAAGTATCATCAGTGGACATCTTCAGGGTAAGTTTTCTTCTTATCTAATTTTTTCAGACATTTGTCTTCTTAGTTGATCCTCTCTTCCTCCTCTTCTTCTGCTTTTCATTTCATTATTTTCCCAAGTAATTTTTGTCCTCTTTTAAAGCTTTAGTTCTTTGTGTTCTTTCTCATGATCTGTCATTCCCCCCTTTTAATAATAGATCCTGATTCCTTTCCTCCCACTGCTGCTCTCCATCACTATGGTAATCAGAACTGGCCTCAAGTCAAAGAGCACTCTAGCCAAATCAAAATTCTGTGCTTCTTCCCCCCTTTCTTCCAAGTTATGGAAACAAAGATACTAAAGTGTGAATGGTTTACACGTAACCCTTTATTTTAATTAAAAAAAACCCACCAATATAAGAGTTCAGCAGCAACACTTTTTATTTTAATCACAATAACGCTAAATGACACTTTTAAAAAAAAGTATTCTTTAAAAGAATCATTTTCAATCAAATATTTGTAGGTGGAGTTTTTTCCCCACTGGAACACAGCAAATAAATAAATAAATAAATAAATAAATAAAACATTATTATTTTTGGCCAAAAAATTGCCCATTAATAGTATGCTATGAACATTCCAGTTGATTAACATTGCAAAAATATTTATTCTGTATCAGCAGCATCAAGCAACAAAACTTCTATTTCAATCCACTGCCAAAAGTTTAAAGATTTAATGTGCGATCAAGCATTAACATACTAAGCAGATACAGTGACTGTTACTGAATAAACAGACTGAACAGTTTTACAAATGTCTTTACAACTATTTCAAAAAATCTTCACATACCCTAATTGCCCATGTGTCCTTTTATTTACATAGCTGTACTATTATGTGTTCGCCTTCGTATTTTATTAACAAAATTGCTTGTGTGTGTGAAATAAAAAATAAATTACACCCAAAGGATTGGGAAAAAATATGCCTTGGAGATGAGAATAAAGACACAAAACTTGTTTGCATACACTGTAGCCTATAAAATTATACAACTTTTTTAAAATTAGATTTTAAATTTTGGTTTAACACCCATTATAAAAAAGTAAAAAATCCAATGTGGTCTATTAAACCACTCAACTAGGAATGTGAAAAGCCCATTGTGAATGTTTTATTCCTCTTGAAAGCCCAGCCCAATGGGGGATTTTTCACCCCAGTTTTTTTCCCTAGTATTTCCAGCTTTTATCTATTTTTTAAAAAATTCTATGTCACTCAAATACTTTCAGGAGCATAAACTGCATTTGAAAGTTTTTTATACTGAAGCATTAGACTCCAATTTCAGTCTGTGAATTAAAACTAATTATCCTAAAAAATTAAAAGGGAAGTGAACAAAGCACTTATAATGCCTCTTAGACATATTAGGAGACAATAAACAAGTTACAGAAGCATGACGAAGTCTATTGTTAGTTATTGGGGAAGGTGTGCTAGTGGATAAAAAAAATCAGCTGGCAATGGATACTAAAGAGAAGGGAATGAATTGAGTTGTGACGTGCTAGAGTGGCTTGACTTGCTAGAACCTAAATACTTCTGGATGGTGGGCAGGGCATCAGATTTTCCCTATAGTCAGTCTAGGGTAAGAAACAAATGTTTCTGGCCTGCAAGAAATGCATGGGGGTTGTCCATATTAGCTTTTATAAATGTGAAAGATACCTCAAGTTAATTGGTAACGTCTAGTGAAGACAAGCCCAGTGTAGTTCTATGTAAAGCTGCCTAGCTTGTCTTATTTTTCAGTCTTCACAATGTTGAATTCACTGGGGTTGTTTCTCATTCTACCTGTAGTAAATGTGAAAGCTACTGGTCAATGTTGCAAATGGGTGATCAGTGATTACCAAATATCAATGTAATAATTTATCTGATTCAACATGGGTATGGTGGAAGGAAGTGGTAGGGAACGAGCAAGTGAATTGACTGATGTAATAAAACCATTTTTTCTAAATAAAATGTAAACATTTGTTAAGTAGCAAGCTAGAGAAGACTTGTGCTCATCTCAACTATGCAGAAAATAATTTTCTTTGGATTCTTCAAATGTGCAACTCAACTGAATGATATTGTGTACTGAAATGGAAAAGCAGAACACTGAGTCTGTTGACCCTGCAAATGAGACATTACTGATGTTCTGATCATCATAAAAAAAACAATAGCCACAATGATAATTCAAGTCCCCATTCTAGGCCTTTCAGCAGTTTTTCAATTTCAGCTTCATTCAGAAACTGTTTGTCCTCTATATACGAAAAATGGCAATGATTAGTAGTTAATTATACCATTAAATAAGTGAAAGGAAGATTTGAACTTGATAAGAAAGTTGAAACTTTTTTTATACTAATATCATCCCCCCTCAATGTGGCACAAAATGAGCAGTTTAAAGAAATGGATGAAGCACTCTGTCTTGGCTATACTGCTCTAGCTAGATTTCAGTTCTCAGGTTCACAACTAGATACTACATGTGAAGAAAGAAAAAAGAGTTAAAGGACAGCATGAGAAAAAGCATAAAGATTCCTGAGGGAAAACTGGACTAGCGGGCAATGAGCTGGCATTATTGGCAAGGCACGGGTCAGCAATAGGTTATAAGAGAGGATAGGCAGGGCAAAGCTAGGCAGTGAAAGGTCTTAAAAGTAAAGATAATTAGCTTGTGTTTATACAGAATAGTCGTCCTCTACATTTGCAGCAATTATATATTGAAATTTACAGTGAGCACGAGGAGGAATTTGAGCAAAAGGTAGCTTGCATTTTACACAACAAGGGGGCTTTACAATAATGAACTAAGCTAATATAATAAATTGAAAGAGAAATATGATAGATACCAGACTGACTAAAGTACATTACTGTCAGTGTCTCAATGGAACACTGTTCTGAACTACTTAACAAAGAACTAGTGCCATCAAAGACAAAAAAAACAAACAAACAACAACATTCGAGAGAACAATGGATCTTTTCTATTTCTTAGCCAAATCACTGACCCCAATGCAAAGGTCATAGGTTGAGCCCAGAACAGGAAGAGGCTGAAATGTGGTTGATGGAACGTAATCCTGAGTTCCTTCTTTCTCTTCTAACATTTAAACTGAAGATCTAGATTTCTACTGCAAATCTTTGTTTATGAAGGACGTTAGATCACACTTTGTTGTATCAAAATGATGGAAAACTGTGGAAGCAAAATTATAGACAGGACAATTTAATTCTGAATGTTATCAGTTTTTAAAACATTTGCACTCCTATCTAGCCAGTTCAGCATCATAAATCGTATTTCCACATACAGATTTGCCACTACTAAATCTGTATTGAAAAAAAACTTCATAATTAGTCATTATTAATATTTAAAACATTATATGAAAAGTGTTGACATACCATAATTTAATATGAAAATTGGTTGTTTTACTGTAGTTCCTGCCCTGAGGAAGAGCCTACAATGGGCTCCTGTTGAAAGTTGAGGAAAAGCTTCCCCACTCTAGTATCCCTTACATTAGCGGCCAGAGTGAAAAACAAGGATAGAAATAAAATAACTAAATAAAAGAAGGGACAGATAGAAAGAAAAGAGGGGAGGATGTGAATAATATTTTCTGCCTTTCCCTGCTGGTTAAACAGCATCTGAAGCCAAAGAGGAATAATCTCCACTGAGAATGGTGGCTATGCCATTGCTGGGTCAAAGTAATATTTGCACAAATTTATAGATCATGTCTCCTAATCATAAGAATGTCCCTCAAACACTCCTGTCATGGAAGGCCTGATTTTCCCTCTAAATTTTGGGTGGTGAAGCCTGACTTAGCTCAGACACTTTCTAACCCATGCTCCTCCTTCTGACTGAATCGCTGATGTGTTCCAGCTGGGTAGAATTTAGCGTTATATTGTGCTGCTTTACTTTTGGTGCTCTGTGTTGAATAATGACTGAGCCAGGATGATATTTTTCTGTAGCAGGAAAGGAGTTGAAAAGAGAAGCTACCAGTAGTTCCACTGAGGAATTTTATTCTTGTACATTTTTGAAAAGTGAAGACAAAGAAAGAAAAACCTCAGAGGATCAACAGTAAGATCCTTATGAGATCTTCACATAAAGAATTGTTTTAAGCCTAATTTTGGCAAATCTCTCTGTTTCTTACCTTGAGGCCACAGATGCCTGCTGATTTAAGATCTTAAAGAAACAGTCAGTGTC
This sequence comes from Emys orbicularis, assembly GCF_028017835.1. Classification (NCBI taxonomy): domain Eukaryota; kingdom Metazoa; phylum Chordata; order Testudines; family Emydidae; genus Emys; species Emys orbicularis. Next base: position 68,944,718 of record NC_088683.1, on the reverse strand, counting down.
GTCTATATCTAAATTGCAGCCTCAGAAGTTAAGCTTTAAAAGAAATGTTCCCATTACTTGCATCACTTAGGCTAGGTCTACACTACCCGCCTGAATCGGCGGGTAGAAATCGACCTCTCGGGGATCGAATTATCGCGTCTCGTCGGGACGCGACAATCGATCCCCGAATCGACGCTCTTACTCCACCAGCGGAGGTGGGAGTAAGCGCCGTTGACGGGAAGCCGCGAAGGTCGATTTTGCCGCCGTCCTTACAGCGGGGTAAGTCGGCTGCGATACGTCGAATTCAGCTACGCTATTTGCGTAGCTGAATTTGCGTATCTTAAATCGACCCCCCCCGTAGTGAAGACCTGCCCTTAGTCATGTTATAACATCAACAAATGTGGACGTTTCAAACCACTTGTGTAAATGGCTGTCTAAATTGAATGGAGGGGAGGCTGGAACTGGGAACCATTGAAGGAAATGGGGTGGGGAGAACAGGGAGTCAGACGGTTGGAAGGGAAAAATTCAGATCAGGTGAGAAGCAGGGGGAGATGGCAACTGGGACTGACTGGACAAGGAGATTGGGAGTAGGAACCATCGTGAGGAATGGGTGAAAGGAAGAGCAGAGTCAGATCTCACAAATTGCTTAGGTACAGGTGGGCAGGGGTGGCAAGTTATATTCTCTCGTGGTGCCCGGGCTCCAGCACCCGCCACCCACTCCCAGAGCCCATACCCCCTCTCTGGCCCCCAAACTCCCTCCCAGAGCCTGCACCCCCAGCCTAGAGCCTGCACCCAAACTCTGTCCCATAGCCTGCACCCCACCTCTTCCCACACACCCTCCCCCTGCCCCCAAACTTCCTCCCAGAGCCTGCACCCAAACTCTGTCCCAGAGCCTGCACCCCTCACCCCCTCCTGCACCCACAGGCCCTTCCCCAGCCCAGAGCCTGCACCCAGCACCGAAATTCCCTCCCAGAGCCTGCACCCAGCCCTCCGCACTCCCTCCCAGAGCCTGCACCCTTCCACCCATCCTGCACCCCACCCCGTGCCCCAGCCCGGAGCCTGCACCCAAACTCCGTCCCAGAGCCTGCACCCTCATCCCACACACCCAGTCCTGCACCCAAACTCCCTCCTACACCCCCACTCCTTACCCCAGCCCAGAGCCTACAACCAAACTCCGTTCCAGAGCCTACATCCCCTCCCGCCACAGCCCCTTCCATCCCCAAACTCCCTCCCAGAGCCTGCACCTCTTCATCCATCCTGCACTCCCACCCTGTGCCCCAGCCCGGAGTCTGCACCCAGCACCCAAACTCCATCCCAGAGCCTGCACCCCAGACTCCATCTAAGAGCCCAACTTCTCAACCGTCCTACACCCCAATCCCCTGCCCCAACCCAGGGCCTGCACCCCAGACCTCCTCCCCACACCCAAACTCCCTCGCAGAACCTTAGGCAGGTGGAGGGTAGGCTCTGAGTGTTCTGGGCACCACCAAAATTTCTACAAACCTACCGCCCCTGCAGGTGGGGGAGGGGAGAAATGGGACTTACTTTGCAAAGAGAGTGGAATAAGGAGCTGGAGGAGGAGGGGTAGATATTGAGATTAGATGAGGAGCCTGAGGAGACAAGCTTAGGCTAGGAGCCAGTCCAGTGGAGTGTAGTAGAAAGAGAGCCTGAAACATAAGGCCTTGTATTAGAGGCCTGGTGTGTGGCCTGAGGCCTGAACTAAAATACTGGGCAAGCGCTTTGCTGATAGAAAGCAAGGGTAGCAAAAGTCAGGCTCTGAGCAAATGTCAGGTCCTGCCTGCTTGCAAGTTCGCAGAATCTGGCAAGAACAGGGTTGATATTGCAGAAATACACATTCCTAAGAAGTGCTAGGCACAGAGTATTCACGCAAACACATTCCAGAAGAGTGATACCAGAACATTCCGATATCAAGGATGGTACCAAAAACATTCCCCAAGGATAAGAGGAACACACTGACACCTTCTAAAAGATAAGGTCAGAATAACAGTGTAATGAATAAAGATATTTTGATTGAATCAACATGTACAAGGAGATGGGTGATAACTAGCCATGTCAAGGGGCAGTAACTATGTTAGCGGGGCAGTACATAACTTGTTTGTATCAGGATATAAAGAGGCATCTCTGAGAGTGTGTCTTGGTCCAGCCAAGGGGGGAATGGAAACTCCTGCCGTTCACTGAGATGCATCTATTGTCACGGGCATACATGTCTTAGTATCCTCATAGAGTCTGCCAGGTGCTATTACCGGGCTTTGTCGACAATAAACCTGGCCTGGTGTCTTCATACCTTAACGAATCTTGTGGTCATTGGGCGGTTTGCGCAAAGTCGGCTGTGCCGGCTGTCTGCGCAGAGCTGGGGCAGCATACAGAGAGAACACACACATACCGCCAAACATCTAACAACACTGTTAACACCTGACTACTGATCTGGTAAGTAAGTGAGCTGTCCTCTGTAGGAATCATGATCTAACAGTACTAACTAAACAATACAATTTATATATGAAGGCCTCATTTGTAATGTCACTACTACAAATTTCTGTTTTACTTCTGATATACATAGCACTGTGGAACACACTAGAACAATGCCTATCCCAGTATTTCAAAACACTCAATCTACTATCAATAATGATACAGAGGGTGGAGGAGTCCAATAGAAATTGTTCTGACAAGGAGTGGGGAGAGGGTGTGTCTGGAAAAAGTCTAGTTGGGGAGTGTGGAGTAGACTAACTGGGAGAAACTAAGATCATGTATACACTACAAATTTTGGTTAATACAAGTTAAGTCAGCATAAATCCGCCGCAGTTAGTATATTGCTCATGCACATGCATAATTGGCTCCTTGTGTTGCCACTGCACGTACTCACCAGGAGTGCTTGTGTCAATGCACAGTGCAGTGCACCATGGGTAGGTATCCCAGTGTGCAATCTCTCATTGTCTAGTGCACTTTCTTAGGAGATTTTTGGATTGACCCAGCAAATCACTGGGATTTTGCCGCAGAATATTATAGGAAGAATGAATTCTGAACAAAATTCCATACTTAGGTATAAAGAGGAAAAGAAAGAGATGCTATACTCAGGAACCAAACTCTGATTTTATATATGCTGGTGTAAATCTGTTGTGACACTGGAGAAATTATACATTTACAGAGCACTATGACCCTCAGCTAGCAAAACAGTAGATAAGTTTAAATGTGTCAAGGCAAAGGGAGAAGACTTGCAATATGACACAATGTAAAGTGACACCCATAATTCATCCTCAGTAGATAAATTACACCAACTTAGACACCCTTAAACTCAAAGGGTGAAATTCAAAGGTGATGTCTAAGGGACTCAGATCTAAGACAGCCAATCTAAATTGTAGACTCAGATGCTCCATTAGTGTAGTTTACATATTGAGGCTAAATGAAGATGTATTTACATCTTTGCATTTGGCCCATTATTTTAAATGGTTGAAGGCAAAATGTATATTATAGCTTTCTTCCATTCATTTGGGAACTGCCGACGGGCCCCATCCTGCACAATTTCAGTCAACTGCCATGAGGATAAACTGCAGTCTTAGGCTTTAGGTCTGCAATTATGCTAGAGTTATGTTGTAATAAAACACAATTGTAATTCACCAACTGGAACTAATGCCTGGTTTGTCGTATACTAGGGCAAGATGGAGCAATGAATACTGGGACAAGATGGAACAATCCATATTGGGACATGGTGGATAAGGAAAGTGCTAATTTTGTATAGTTAGTATGCATCTCCAATCCAACAAAAAAGCTATCACCATTTGGAGACAATCCTGTTCTGCAACAATACAACAAAAAACACCCTGTGGCAACATTTTGAATGACTATATCTAATGATGAAATGCAATGCTTTTGCATTAGGTCATATCAAGTACAAAAATAGTTTAAGAGCCAGATAATTCTCTAGCTAAAATTACACCTAAAGAAGGCCCTAAATACAGCTGAAATGGTGCAGGGGGAGGTAGGAAGCCTTTGAAGAGGAGTGCCTTGAATGGGCTCCCTGTACCTCACTGTGCAAGGGTTTTGAGGGCAGGTTGGGGATCAGTAACTATCCACAAGCCCAGAGGTTCTCAACCTTTTTCTTTCTGAGCCCCCCCCCACCCCCCAACATGCTATAAAAACTCCACGGCCCACCTGTGCCACAATAACTGGTTTTCTGCATATAAAAGCCAGGGCTGGTGTTAGGAGATACCAAGCAGGGCAATTGCCTGGGGCCCCATGCCACAGCGGCCCCCATAGAGCTACATTGCTCAGACTTCAGCTTCAGCCCCGTGTGGCGGGGCTCAGGGACCTGAGCTTCAGCCCTATGCGGTGGGGCTTCGGCTTTCTGCCCTGGGCCCCAGCAAGTTTAATGCTGGCCCTGCTTGGAGGCCCCCCTGAAACCTTCTTGAGGCCGCCTAGGGGGCCCCAGGTGAGAACTACTGCACTAGCCAACCCCTTACTCACACAAATCGACTGAAGAGTGCAACAGCCATAGTTCCTATGGCAGGCCAGAGGCTGCCATGGAGCAGTTCCATTTCTCATCATGTCCCATGGGGGTGAGATTCCTTCCCTCCTCATTATCCCTAAATTCTGCTGACCTCTCCTGTAAACAGCCAGTTTACTCAGGCTATGTGCTGGGAAGAGGGGTTGTTCATAAGTGTTAAAGCATATCCAATGTAAAAGGTACCGGAGCTCTGTCATATCCTTGATGTTTGTTTTATATGAACCAGTATGTTCATAGCTAGACAGTAAAATGCTCTAGGTCTGCACATACACCCATGATAGGGGTTGGGGAGAGGAATTTAGCTGTTGGTGGAGTTATGGAAAAGCATGTTCTGATGTCCAAAATGGTTGGAAAACTTTAGTAGTTACCATTATCAGACACGATTGTTGATATTTATCTACTCTAATTTGGTGAATTCTCTGTTATCTTTTATAAAACTAATTAAAAACTTTTTGAAGAATATAGACTATAGCAGGGGTGACCAGATCGTGGCTCGCAAGCTGCATGTGGCTCTTTTACAGTTAAAGTGCAGCTCGCAGAGCCCCCCATGCTCCTTCCCATTCTCCATCTACCAGACCCGGGGGGTGGCCCTCAGGACCTCTGCCTTGCAGTGGGGTGGTAGGGTAGGAGTTTCTTCCCAGCAGAGATGGGAGGGGCGGGGGGGGTCACGGTGCTTCAGCCCCAAACCCCGGCAGGCACCTCCCACAGGGCTGAAGCACCAGCAGGTGCATCCGGCTCTCAAACTTCTGAAAATTGCTGTAGGCGGCTCAGAGAGTCAGTACATTTGGCCGCCTCTGGACTATAGACACTCTTTTACTAGATATAGCTTGTAACCTAATTTTGCACTGCATGCAACATGTGGTGTTATCGTTTTAAGTGATTAACTGAACAGATGATATTTAAAGGACAAACGTAAATCCTTAAAACAGGGACTGCTTGCAAGTTATTGTCACATTTGCTAAACAGTGAGCTCATTCTGATCTCCTTTGCATATGCTCCTTTGGGGAGTTGATTTTTTTTCCTCGTGTATTTTCAGGCTTCCTGTGTGGGAGGCAGTCAAAGAACATTAAAAATAATAATCTGGTTTACATTAGTTAACACTTTAAGATCTTGTTTCCACGTAGCTGTATACATTATTCTGACATATATTGTTATATAATAATAGGATATAATGAATGGTGACAGAAGTAGCCTGACCCCCAAGACAAATGTGTCCAGTTCCCGGGCTGATGCTGAGGAGCACTCCATATGGCTCAGGACAGGAGGCATCCACCTTTGTGCTCCCGCAATCCTGGACCCATTCTGGTTCCTGATGTAAACCTTAAGGCTTCTCTAATTTATGCTGGTTGAAAAAAAACCATTCCAGGGATGAGCCAGGTATACCAGAGTCACAGCCACATCCTCTATGCAGTCCCTTTATCGGGACTGTCCCGATATTTACTTGTTTGTCCCGCGTCCCGACCGATGTTCGGTCGTGACGCGAATTGTCCCGATATTTTGCACTCCAGCGCACAGGCGAAGGGGGCTCGTACACCCCCCCCATCCCCAACTCAGCCCCAGCCCCGCCCCGACACCACCCCCTCCCTGCCCCATTGGATCCCTCCCCAAATCCCCGCCCTGACCCCGCCTCTTTCCCAAGCATGCCGCATTCCTCCTCCTCCCCCCTCCCTCCCAGGCTTGCGCGAATCAGCTGTATGGCGGTGCAAGCGCTGGGAGGGAGGGGGGAGAAGCAGGATGCAGCGGAGGGGAGGCGGGGGTGACCTGGTGCGGTGGGGGGCGGGGAGCTGCTGGTGGGTGCTCAGCCCCCACCAATTTTTTTCCTATGCTCCGGCGGCTCTTTTTTTTTTTTTCTCCGCCGCCGGCTCTCGTCTGTTTTTTTTTTGCTCTGCCGGCGACCCCTCCCCCGTGTCCCGATATTTCATGTCTCTCATCTGGTCACCCTGCTAGCAAGTGGGAGAGAAGTGTCACAGCAGGCACTGTGGCAGTTCTGCACTGACTAAGAATTACCCTGTGCAGGATTAATAATCCAGTGGTGGCTTTAAGGCAGCTTTGCTTTAAGGCAGCAAAGTGGCACAAAACTTCCCTAACGTAGCAGAGATGTCAGTCCAAAACATTATAATGTGTTAAATGCCGACAATGTGCTCTGCCCTGCATGACCCAAAATGAAGTCAGTTTCTATGCTAATTTACAGCATCAATCTCAGACAATGGCCCTACCTAGATGCATACTGAGCTACTTAAAAACATGTTGCATGTGAAAAAGACAAGCTCTAAAAAAGAAGAGTTCAGCCACATCAAGCTGTGAGCTTTAGAAAACCAGAAGCATTAGAAAAGGGTTAACCACACAAATAATTAAATGAAACACGACAAAATTAAGGCTAACTTGGACCTTCTCTCTCCAGCTCAAAGCGCTCATGAACTGCTGCAGTCTTTGAATTGCTCCACTGAGCCCTGGTCAACACTGGGGGGTGGGGGAAATCGATCTAAGTTACGCAACTTCAGCTACATGAATAACATAGCTGAAGTCGACATACTTAGATCTACTCACCGCAGACGTGGCCATATGATTTAGATAAAGAGAGACTATAAATTATACAGTGCAAACTATCTAATCAAAGATATCACCACCTTATGAGGTGAGATAAGTCACATACTGCTTTACTTCAGTGCTAAATATTTGCTTCCAGACTACTGACTGGCAAATGAATAGATTTCTATGTTTCAAACTCTCTTCCTCTATTTCTCTCCCAAAATGAGAGAGTTCACATTATAGCACTATCCTAGAGTGATGTACACTGCTCATTGACAGGACTTTCCTAAGCACACCGTTTACTCAGTTGTCTGCAAAAAGGCCTATCATGCATAATTTGGTGGAACTTCCCAGCAAGTTTTTCTTTGGATTACACAACTAATTTTTCCCTAAAATGTTTTCATTTGTTTGTTCAGGAAAAGCATCATTGTTTACTTGAAACAAATATGTTGATTAAGTGAGATGGAGGAGTTCTGTTGAAACAGATGGAGTAGCATCTACATGTACAGGGCAAAATATTACTCTAAAGCCACCAGATTTGGACTCCTTCTTGCCAATTATCTTAAAGTCAGAATATCTAAAGTAAAAATAAATACTATTGTCAATAACAGAATTATAAACACTCTTACTAACAATAATGATATTTACCAAGTATCTTAAAGATAAAATCCAATCCTTGAACATGGAGCAATTTCTTAAAGCTATTCCGTAATGTCAGCCAGACAACAACACTTTTACATTAGCTGAAATAACCGAGGTTAATGTATTTAATATGCAAATTAGAAAAAGCACCAATATGCTGCAGTCATATCTTGCATTTGTCAAATTTAGTGAAGAAGTTAACCAGATTCTCAACCACTTTATTAAATTCTATTTTTAGAATTCTCAAATGCACATGAGTCTACAAGGTCATATTTCTGATGGTCTCACTTAAGTTCCCAGTGGTCAAGTGTCCACATCACAAAAAATGCAACTACATTTGGCCCCCCTTCTTGATAATCTGAATTGTCTTTGGAGGTTGAAATACCTTTTCATTGGTAGAGGTTGCTCTCACTCTTATTGCTTGTGATATACTCTTTTTGTGGATAAACTCCACACAAAACTGCCAAAGGAGGAGGAGCTCCTTTATAACCATTAGTCTAATGGTTAGGGTACTCACGTGGGATGTGGAAGACCCCCACCTCCAGTAATCCATCTGCCCAATTAGAAAGGATTTGAACAGGAATCTGCCACCTTGCAGGTGAGTGCCCCTCTTTATGCTGGTTGTTCCAATTATAAATACATGCTAATCATCAGTGATTATGTCATCAAGAACTTGCCACGTGCAGGCAGATGACCTGGTGGAGTGATTTAATCTGATACTGAAACCATTGCTGGGAAAAACAAAACAAAAAATAACCAAAAGACTAACAACCCTACCTGAATTTCACTGGGCAGTCTGCTACAAGTGGCTTCTATTTCTCCATTTTCTTATTGCAAAGTTCCCCAAACATCAGCTGCCTTTCAGCTATTCAAATTGCTGAGTGATGGGCGGAAACCGGAACTGCGAGTTCCACACAAAGCAGCTGAGGAAGGAGGGCCTCCCTCCGCGAGAACTGGGAAGAAGCAGCAAAACTCCTGGTGGGTTATGAGCTACCTCCTCTGGATTGCTTAAATTAGTTGTGTGAACTAGCCCAGGAACGTATAGAGGAGCCACCAAAATTAGCCAATGGGAGAGGCGGATTAAAGAAGCATATGCTAAGCCCAGTCCTTCTCAGAATTCAGAGTCTAAGTCTGGGTGGCAGGGAAGTGTCTACTTTTCCTTGTGATTCACAAACCAGGGAAAGACAGGCGATCAACTGCCTAAGTCGCATGTTGGACCCGATCTGGTAGGTCTGCTCAGAGGCCACCCAAAACAGCCAGAGGAGGAGCAGCTCCCTTATAACCTTTAGTTTGGTGGTTAAGGTACTCACCTGGGATGTGGGAGAGACCGGCTTCATATAACCCCTCTGCCTCATGAGAAAGGATTTGAACAGGAATCTGCTACCTCACAGGTGACTGCTCTAACCTCTACGTTATGGAAAAGTTTGATGATGGGCTCCCTCAATCTCTCCTAAAATTGTTCCACTTTTAGTTAAATAATTGGATAATTAAGTATGAATTGGGCCACAGAAAGAGTTAGAATGACTATAGCCCAGCGGCTGGAACACTCACCTGAGAAGTGAAAGAGTCTTGTTCAAATCCCTTCTCCTCATCAGGCAGAGCAGGACTTGAAGCAGGGTGTCTCCCACATCTTGGGCGAGTACCCTAATCACTGGGCTAAAAGGTACTGTATAAGGGAGGCCCTCCTTCCTCAGCTGCTTTGTGTGGAATTCACAGGGTATGTCTACACTACGAGAGTAGTTCGATTTTACTTAAATCGAATATGTGGAATCGATATTACAAAATCGAACGTGTGTGTCCACACTAAGGACAGTAATTCGACTTTGTGAGTCCACACTAACGGGGAAAGCGTCGACATTGGAAGCGGTGCACTGTGGGCAGCTATCCCACAGTTCCCGCAGTCCCCGCTGCCCATTGGAATTCTGGGTCGAGCCGCCAATGCCTTCTGGGTAAAAAAATGTGTCGAGGGTGCTTTTGGGTAACTGTCGTCATTCGTCCGTCACTCCCGCCCTCCCTCCCTGAAAGCGCCGGCGGGAAATCAGTTCGCGCACTTTTCTGGTCAGTGACAGCGCGGACGCCACAGCACTGCGAGCATGGAGCCCGCTGCGACCATCGCTGCAGTTATGGCCGTTGTCAACACCTCGCAGCTTATCATCCACCTTTCCCAGAGGCAGATGCAGAGAAATCAGGCAAGGAGGCTACGGTAGCGCGGTGAGGGCCTGAAGTCTGAGAGTGGCACAGACCTGTCAGAAAGCACGGGACCCAGCGCCGAGGACATCACGGTGACAATGGGTCATGTTGATGTTGTGGAACGGCGTTTCTGGGCCCGGGAAACAAGCACGGACTGGTGGGACCGCATAGTGCTGCAGCTCTGGGATGAATCCCAGTGGCTGCGAAACTTTCGCATGCGGAAGGGGACTTTCATGGAACTTTGTGAGTTGCTGTCCCCTGCCCTGAAGCACAATGACACCCGGATGCGAGCAGCCCTGACTGTCCAGAAGCGAGTGGCCATAGCCCTCTGGAAGCTTGCAACGCCAGATAGCTACCGGTCAGTCGCGAACCACTTTGGCGTGGGCAAATCTACCGTGGGGGTTGTTGTGATGCAAGTAGCCAACGCAATCGTTGAGGTACTGCTCTCAAAGGTAGTGGCCCTGGGAAACGCGCAGGTCATCATAGATGGCTTCGCCGCGATGGGATTCCCAAACTGCGGTGGGGCTATAGATGGAACTCACATCCCTATCCTGGGACCGGACCACCAGGCCAGCCAGTACATTAACAGAAAGGGCTACTTTTCAATGGTGCTGCAAGTACTGATGGACCATAGGGGACGTTTTACAAACATCAACGTCGGATGGCCGGGCAAGGTTCATGACGCTCATGTTTTCAGGAACTCTGGTCTGTTTAGACGGCTGCAGGAAGGTATTTACTTCCCGGACCACAAAATAACTCTTGGGGATGTGGAGATGCCGATAGTCATCCTCAGAGACCCAGCCTACCCGCTAATGCCCTGGCTCATGAAGCCCTATACTGGCGTCCTGGACACTGAAAAAGAACTCTTCAACTACCGGCTGAGCAAGTGCAGAATGGTGGTGGAGTGTGCTTTTGGCCGTCTCAAGGGGAGATGGAGAAGCTTACTGACTCGCTGTGATCTCAGCGAAACCAATATCCCCATTGTTATTGCAGCTTGCTGTGTGCTCCACAATTTGTGTGAGAGCAAGGGGGAGACCTTTATGGCGGGGTGGGAGGTTGAGGCAAATAGCCTGGCTGCTGATTACGCCCAGCCAGACAGCCGGGCGATTAGAAGAGCCCAGCGGGACGAGCTGTGCATCCGGGAGGCTTTGAAAGCTAGGTTCCTGAGTGAGCAGGGTAACCTGTGACTGTTAAATTTGTGTACAGAGAAGCTGAACCTGCCCCCGTTTCTTTACCCAGTTAATGTTGACTATCCTCTCCAGTTACATACCCCCTTCACCCCCTTCCAACACACGTTTAAAAATAAAATCACTTCAATTTTGTTAATGAACACCGTTTTCTTTATTACTGTTTTCGCAGGAATGTTTTAAACCTGGGACGCAGACTGTGGTGGGGAGCGGGTGTAGTGTGGTGATGCAAATGACGCTTCTAAACTCCAGGAATGACAGGCTCCGCAGTGGTGGACTGGTTGTTTCAACGGAGCCTGCCACCCCTCCTGATCGGGACTGTGTGTGTGGGGGGGCTATGTGACTTTGTGGCAGGGGGAGGACGGTTACAGATCCCCTGCTGCGTGGCTCTGTGATCCAGGATAAGGACCGCTGCATAAGATCTGTAACTTCCCTCCCCCGCCACAAAGTCACAGAGCAACCCCCTCCCATAGAACATGAAAACCACCTCCCAGACTGACCAGGGTAACTACTGACTGCACTGTGTATGTGCCCTGCTGCTGAACCTGCCCCCGCCTCTGTACCCTGCTAAAGGTGACTGTCCTGTCCAATTACCAACCCCCTTCCCCCCCTTCAGACAGACTCTCCTCCAAAAGAACATGATGGAAACAGTAATTAACAGAAACGTATTTTTTATTAGCTACTACACATGAAACTGGGGGGTGAAACTTGGACGGGGGCTTGTGTGAGGCGGGAAGGAAAGGACTTGTCAAATTTTGGGGAATGAGAGCCTTCTAGTACTAGAGCAGTCTGCAGGGGTGGAGTGAGAGTTTTCACGGACTCTGCCGCCCCTCCTTCTTTGGACTTTGGGTGAGGGGGGTATGGGACTTGGTGGCGGGGGAGGGCGGTTACAGATAGACTGCAGCGGGGCTCTGTCCTCCTGCCTCCGGTCCTGCAGAACATCCACAAGGTGCCGGAGTGTGTCCGTTTGCTCCCTCATTAGTCCAAGCAGCGTTTGAGTCGCCTGCTGGTCTTCCTGCCGCCACCTCTCCTCCCGTTCCATGTGTGCTCGGTGCATTTGGGACAAGTTATCCCTCCACTGGGTCTGCTGTGCTGCCTGGGCTCGGGAGCAGCCCATAAGTTCCGAGAACATGTCCTCCCGTGTCCTCTTCTTCCTACGCCTAATCTGCGCTAGCCTCTGGGAGTGTGATGCCAGGCTAGGTTGTGAGACAGTCGCAGCTGTGGCTGTGGGAATGGGAAAAAGGGAGTGAATTCCTCAGAAAGATAAATGTAGTTGTGAACAAAGAACATAGTCTTTCTCTGTGAACAAGACCATGCACAGCACCTATCACATGAGCACTCAGGACAAGGTCGAATTTTTGGCCTTCGCATTCAGTGCCTGGGGTCTTGCACTGCAGATCTGAGAAGCGGGGCAGGACACCGGAATTTGTGTAGCAGGCCGACATGGTAAGCCGTAGACTTGTGGCTGCTTAAAACTTTAATAGTAGCACTGGCCTCCTTTCACATTGAAAGCAATGCCAGTCCCTGCTGCCAGCAATCCGGTAAGCATGAACTCTGCCCCTGTCCCACCCCCTCGCGGCTGTCCCAGGGAAAGATCCCTGTATGCTGCCCCTCTCCCGCCTCCACCGCGTGGCTGTAAACCGGCGGTTACAGTTCTGTAAAGGAACGGGCAAGCAGTCCCAATACTAACATTCCCCTACCTAATTCAAAGCAGGTCACCATGAGCGACATCACCCTGATGAGGATCTCAGACACTGATAAAGAAAGAATGCTTCGGGAAAGCCTGCAAAGACCAGGGCCGTATGCCGCCATGCTCTGCAGGGCAATGATCCCGGAGTACTTGATTGTCTCCTGGCACGGAAACGTTTCATACCACGGAGGACCCAATAAGGCCGCTCTCCCCAGGAACCTGATGCAAAGGCTTTCCAATTACCTCCAGGAGAGCTTCGTCGAGATGTCCCAGGAGGATTTCTGCTCTATCCCTGGACATATAGACCGCATTTTACTGTAGCTGCACTGGCAGGGACTAAACAGTAGAGCGGCTTGGGCAGAACAATCATGCGAAACCGGACATTGGTAGATTTTTTTTCAATAGTTGCACTGCCCAGGACTGAAACGTTAAGCGCCTAGGGCAAACTAATCATGAAAAACCCATTGTTGTTATTGTTAATATTCCTGTTCTGTTAAAAATAAATGTTTAGGTGTTTAAAACACTTACTGGCTGATCCTTCCCCTGATTCTGTGTCCGGGTTAACGGCTGGGGACGGTTAGTAGGGGATCTCTGTAAGGGTGATGAAGAGATCCTGGCTGTCGGGGAAATCAGCGTTGCAAGCGCTGTCGACTGCCTCGTCCTCCTCATCTCCTTCCTCATCTTCCCCGTCCGCTAACATGTCCGAGGAACCGGCCGTGGACAATATCCCATCCTCAGAGTCCACGGTCAGTGGTGGGGTAGTGGTGGCGGCCGCACCTAGGATGGAATGCAGTGCCTCGTAGAAACGGGATGTCTGGGGCTGGGATCCGGAGCGTCCGTTTGCCTCTTTGGTCTTCTGGTAGCCTTGTCTCAGCTCCTTGATTTTCACGCGGCACTGCGTTGCATCCCGGCTGTATCCTCTCTCTGCCATGGCTTTAGAGATCTTCTCGTAGATCTTTGCATTCCGTCTTTTGGAGCGCAGCTCGGAAAGCACGGACTCATCGCCCCACACAGCGATCAGATCCAAGACTTCCCGACCAGTCCATGCTGGGGCCCTCTTTCTGTTCTGAGATTGCACGGCCATCTCTGCTGGAGAGCTCTGCATCGTTGCCAGTGCTGCTGAGCTCGCCACGATGTCCAAACAGGAAATGAGATTCAAACTGCCCAGACAGGAAAAGGAATTCAAATTTTCCCGGGGCTTTTCCTGTGTGGCTGGTCAGAGCATCCGAGCTCGGACTGCTGTCCAGAGCGTCAACAGAGTGGTGCACTGTGGGATAGCTCCCGGAGCTATTAGCGTCAATTTCCATCCACACCTAGCCTAATTCGACATGGCCATGTTGAATTTAGCGCTACTCCCCTCGTTGGGGAGGAGTACAGAAGTCGAATTTAAGAGACCTCTATGTCGAACTAAATAGCTTCGTGGTGTGGACGGGTGCAGAGTTAATTCGATGTAACGGCGCTAAATTCGACATAAACTCCTAGTGTAGACCAGGCCACAGTCTCTGAGCTTGTCTACCAGATTGGGCCAGACACACGACTTAGATCTGGTTCATGAATTGCTCTCAATCTTAGGTGGGAGATAGATGTCTGAGTGCCTAGAGTAAGTCAGCAGTGCACATGCTCAGAATCAGAAACATAGGCATCTCAGGAACTTTTACTGCAGAAACATAGGCACCAAGTGACTTTAAACACCTACAGGGCTAAGCAGCAGCCAAGTGGGAGTTTTGTGGATTGTAATGGTGCCTAACAACTGATTTTAGGCACCTAGGTGCCCAAGTATCTTTGTGGATCCCATACTTACCCACCATAAAAATCATAGAAATGTAGGACAGGAAGGGACCTCGATAGGTCATCTAGTCCAGTCCCCTGCACTGAGACAAGACTAAGTATTATCTAGAACGTCCGTGCCAGGTGTTTGTCTAACCTGTTTTTAAAAGCCTCTAATGACAGAGATTCCACAACATCCCTAGGCAATATATTCCAGTGCTTACCTACCCTGACAGTTAGGAAGTTTTTCCTAGTGCCTAACCTAAATCTCCCTTGCTGCAATTTAAGCCCATCACTTGTTATCCATAACCACTGAGGACAGGACAAAAATTTATCACCCTCCTCTTTATAACAACCTATTATGTACTTGAAAACTGTTATGTCCCCCCTCAGTCTTCTCTTCTCCAGACGAAACAAACCCAATTTTTTCAATCTTTCCTCAGTGGTCATGTTTTCTAGACCTCTAATCATTTTTGTTGCTCTTCTCTGGACTTTCTCCAGTTTGTCCACCTCTTTCCTGAAATGTGGTGCCTGGAACTGGACACAATTGAGCCTTTATTAGTGTTGAGTAGAGTAGAAGAATTACTTCTCATGTCTTGCTTACAACACTCCTGCTAATACATCCTAGAATGTTGGTTTTTTTGCAACAGTATACATTGTGGACTCATATTTAATTTGTGATCCGCTATAATCCCCAAATCGTTTTCTGCAGAACTTCTTCCTAGGCAATCATTTCCCATTTTGTATTTGTGCAATTGATTATTCCTTCCTAAGTGTAATACTAGCATTTGTTCTTATTGAATTTCATCCTTTTTATTTCAGACCCTTTCTCCAGTTTGTCAGAGTCATTTTGAATTCTAATCCTGTCCTCGTAAACACTTACAACCCCTCCCAGGCTGGTATCATCCACAAACTTTGTAAGTGTACTCTCTATGCCATTATCCACATCATTTATGAAGATATTGACTAGAACTGGACCCAGAACAGATTCCTGCGGGACCCCACTAGATATGCCCTTCCAGCTTGATTGTAAACCATTGAGAACTACTCTCTGAGTACACTTTTCCAACCAGTTGGGCACCCACCTTATCATAGGTTTGCCTAGGCTATATTTCTCTAGATTGTCATGAGAAGGTCATGTGAGACAGTATCAAAAGCCTTACTTAAGTCAAGATTTATCACATTTACTGCTCCCCCTCCCCATCCACAAGTTTTTTTAACCTGTCAAAGAAGGATATTAGGTTGGCTTGATATAATTTGTTCTTGACAAATGCATGTTGACTATTACTTACAAACTAAGGCTAAGATTTTTTCACGGTTATTTTTAGTAACAGTCATGAACAGGTCATGGGCAATAAACAAAAATTCACGGAGCCCATGTCTTGTCCGTTACTTTACTACAAATAACCAGGGGCAGGGCTAGGTAGGAGGGAGTAATGGAGTCCCATGGCGGAGGAAGACTGACAGGACCAGCCCCCTGCCATGGTGGAGGGCACAGCCCCGACTCCAGTGGCTGCGGGGGGGGGGGGGCGCAGCCACGGGGGACACACAGCCCCTGCTCAAGAGTTGGCCCAGCTGCGGGACAAGGGTGCACGGCCCCCACTGCAGCCCCCGCCAAACCCCAGCCACGGTGGGGGGCAAGGGGGGGTGCACACGGCCCTGGGAAGCCGTAAAGGGGGGTTGAGAGGGTCTGGGCTCAGAGTGAGGCGCAAACCCAGACGGCATCCTGAGGTTTTGTAATGACTTCTGGAAGTTAAACAAGGTATCCCAATTCGATGCCTACCCAATACCACATATCGATGAGCTGGTGGATCAGTTCGGCAAGGCCCGATACTTGACCACCTTGGACTTGACAAAAGGCTACTGGCAGATCCCCCTGGCTGAGGACGCCAAGGAAAAAACCGCTTTCTCCACACCTGACGGCCTCTTCCAATATACTGTCCTCCTTTTCGGGCTCCATGGGGTCCCCATGACTTTCCAATGGTTGATGGACAGATTACTTCAACCCCATGCCAAGTATGCTGCCACCTATTTAGATGATGTAGTAATTCATAGCCCTGACTGGGAAACGCACCTGGGGAAAGTGGAAGCGGTACTAGATGCTCTTAGACATGTCGGCGTCACCGCTAACCCATCCAAACGTGCAATAGGGCTAGCCGAGGCCAGATACCTCGGGTATGTACTCGGAAGGGGCCTGGTGAAACCCCAATGGAACAAAGTGGAGGCAATACAGGAATGGCCCCAATTGAGCCACAAGAAGCAAGTCAGACTGTTCTTAGGGATAGTAGGGTAGTTACTCATCACTCACTTCACCACGAGGGCAGTGCCTCTGACGGACCTGATAAGATCTTGGGGCCCAGAGATCGTTAAGTGGACCGAGGCAGCGGAAAAAGCTTTCACAGACCTGAGGACAGCCTTTGCAGTCATCAAGTGCTCAAAGCCCCAGATTTCAAGACATCATTCATCCTACAAACAGACGCCTCGGAGGTAGGACTTTCACAGACGGTGGGGGATGAGAAGCGCCCGATCCTTTACCCCAGCCGGAAGCTACTTCCCAGGGAGCAACGGTATGCTGTAGTAGAAAAGGAATGCCTAGCGGTTAAATGGGCCATGGAGATTCTATGGTACTACCTACTTGGGCGGTGGTTCACCCTTGTGATGGACCACGCCCAACTCCAATGGATGCACACAAACAAGGAGAGGAATGCACAAGTGACTAGATGGTTCTGTCAGGGTTCCAGAAAGAGATAAAAAATTATTAGTTTTGTTTACTGAAACAAAAGAAACAGCTGTGACAGAACTTAAGCTTGATGGTCTGTGAAGTGAAGAAGACAGAAACAATTATGACACTGAGTACTTAGAGCCAGAGCACAAAAATCTGTCAGAGTTCCAGAAAGATATCACAAATTATTAGCTTTGTTTACTGAATGCCTAAAAAGAACATCAACGGTACAATGTCAGCGTTAAAGAATCCACACCCATCCAGCAGGGACTGAACAGGATCCTGGAAGAGCTGGTGACAGCACTGAACGAGAAGTTAGAGACAATGGAACAAAATGCAGTTGCGGAACCCTCAGAAAATGAGTCACCTAGCCTCACTGTTTTAATGCTCTAGGACAGTGTTTTATAATCCTGTGTGGAATTCCACAAACTAAATGCAGCGTCAGAGTTTGTTTTGTAAAGTTTCCACTTTTTTACATAGGTTTACATTTCCTGCAATGCCAGTGATGAAGACCAAATACTAAAATAGACCTGAAAGTAAGCTCATACTCTTAAGGGTGTGTGATCATAATATTTTCCAAAAGCTGCAATATAGAGGGTCTAGGCTTTTGCTGAGGAAACCACAGCTTGCAAAGTTATCTCCAGTCCAGTCAAACTAGTTTCACTAGTACTCTGAGTCTCCCCTATTTTATTTGCCATCTGTGGAAGAGTAAAGGCAGCCTCAGCAGAGGCCCAGCTGAGATTTCCTTCCTCCATATCACAAGGCCCTGACCAAAGGTACTTGCCTGATGGCTAGTGAGTCTTTGTGTTCTCAGTCATCTTTCCCTCTTTCTTTTAGGGCCACAATACCCTAAAGAAAACCCAATCAGGCAAAATAAATTACACCTCTACCCCGGTATAACGCGACCCAATATAACATGAATTCTGATATAACGTGGTAAAGCAGCGCTCCGGGGGGACGGGGCTGTGCACTCCTGTGGATCAAAACAAGTTTGACATAATGCGGTTTCACCTATAACGCGGTAAGATTTTTTGGCTCCCGAGGACAGCGTTATATCGAGGTAGAGGTGTATAATGATGTGCAGCTGGGAATAGAAAGCCATGGAAAATTAAAAAGTGACAAACTTCCTTGGAAAAAAAAGGCAAGAAAGTGCACTTGGTCAGAGAAAATTTGTTCAGGAGCAGCGGACTGACCGTGCACTGAGATTCCCCTTTTCTCTCAAATTTTTCCAATGGCCTGAAACATCTTCCCTTAAAGATATATCTAGTCTTATTAGATGCTACCTGTCATTTGCACTAAGGTAAGATATGAATTTAATCAATAGAAAAGATAACCATCAAACTCCAGTGGTTGATCCAGAAGCTCATTATTTTATTTAACACTTTCTATTTATGTTAACCTCTCTTTCATGCATCAACAAACCCAGCTAATAAAACAACTTGGTAATCTTTTCCTGCAATTCTGTACATCATAAATCAAACTATTACACCTCAAAAAATTCCATATGTGACTCAACCCTCTAATTCCAACCCACAAAAACATTTCTTCTGGTCCATGTAGCTGAAAAAGAAATAAAAGCTGATTATAGGTAGGTAACTACTTAAGGCACGGCAAAACTCCCAAAATTATTCAAGGGACCAAGAGTATACTTATAAGGGTGAAGTGCTAGGACTTAAGTGCAATACAAGAAAGTCACAAAATAATATTACTGACCATTTCTATGAGTACTAGAAAAAAAATATATGTGTGTGTGTGTGTCTCTCTCTCTCTCTCTCTATATATATATCTTCCTACTGTATTTTCCACTGCATGCATCCGATGAAGTGGGTTTTAGCCCATGAAAGCTTATGCTCAAATAAATTTGTTAGTCTCTAAGGGGCCACAAGTACTCCTCGTTCTTTTTACTGAAACAGACTGACACGGCTACCACTCAGAAAAAAAACTGTATTGTAAAATTTAAACCAAAAATATTGAAAAGTGATTTTTCTCAACAATTCTACTTTGAAATACAGGCACCACTTTTAGCATTCAATAATGCTGCTAGCTAACAAAGAGGAGGCACAATCAAACTAAGAGGTGAGGATCTCAAGGTTTGTTTGTTTGTTTGTTTGTTTGAAATACCGAAAGAGTTTAAACAGTCATCACAGCTGGAGACCAGCACAAACAAGAGAGACTATAGTTATGAATGTTTCAGCATATGTACTAATTTGATTAACAGAATTCAAATATAAAATACTGTGCAATTCCATCACTGCAGCCAACATACTATATTAAAGACATTTGGAGAACAACTAGAACACATTTCTGTGAATTCCAGTATCTAAATACAAAATAATACACCAATCCACTGCAGAGAACAGCATAAACCAATTCCAGAATAAAATTTAAGTGAAGCATTGCCATTATCCAAATTCTCTACTGTATGCAGTTTTTGCTGCATGCAGGGATTGCTGGATGACAGGTTTGTCAGAATCAGGCCAACTCAACGCTAGCCCTGACTGCTCTAAACCAGTGGTTTTCAAACTTTTTTCTGGCAACCCAGTTGAAGAAAATTGTTGATGCCCGTGACCCAACGGAGCTGGGGATGAGGGATTTGAGGTGTGGGAGGGGCTCAGTGCTGGGGCAGAGGCTTGGGGTGAGGGCTGTGGGATGGGACCGGGAATGAGGGGTTCAGGGTGTGGGAGGGAGCTCTGAGCTGGGGCAGGGGGTTGGGGTGCGGGATGGGGTCAGGGCTCTGGGCTGGGGGTGCAGGCTCTGGGGTGGGGCCGGGAATGAGGGGTTTGGGGTGCAGGAGGGGGCTCCAGGTTTGGGGGGGCTCAGGGCTGGGGCAGGGGATTGGGGCACGGGGTTACCTCGGGTGGCTCCCAATCAGCAGTGCAGCGGGGGTGCTAAGGCAGGCTTCCTGCCTGTCCTGGCACTGCGGACAGCCCTGCGCCCTGGAAGCGGCCAACAGCAGGTCTGGCTCCTAGGCAGAGACGCGCAAGCGGCTCCGCACGGCTCTCGCCCGCAGGCACCGCCCCCCCAGTTCCTAGCCAATGGGAGTGCAAAGCCAGTTCTTGGGGCAGGGGTAGCATGTGGAGCCCTATGGCCCCCCGACCTAGGAGCCGGACCTGCTGCTGGCCACTTCCAGGGCGCAGCGCGGTGTTGGAACAGGTAGGGACTAGCCTGCCTTAGCTGGGCAGCACCACTGACGGGACTTTTAACAGCCTGGTCAGCAGTGCTGACCAGAGCCACCACGACCAGTGCCTTACATTCCACGACCCAGTACTGGGTCGCGACCCACAGTTTGAAAACCACTGCTCTAAACTGTGCCAGTTGGTAAAGGACCTTGAGGCCATCCACTAGCTGGGGATTACTAGAGAATAACAGTGATCTGACCACATCCCCTTCTGCCCCTGGCATGTTCCCTATGCTGGGATGTGGGAAGAGGGTGTCATAAAAGTCAGCTATGCTGGTCCTACACCAACTGAGAACTCCCTCATGCCAGGGAAATCTCAGCTGGTGAGTTTTGGTTAGTTGCAGGCATTCTTATGCTCCCTGAATGCATCAGAGAATCTAGCTTGTTATTCCTTCTTTTATTCTTTTGTGCTGCTTTGTGAACACTTGGCCATACCGAGAAAATGGCTCTCGCTACGTCATTGCTATTCTTAGATTCCAAGGTTACAAGAGACCATTGTGATAATCTAGTCCAGGGGTGGCCAACCTGTGCCTGAGAAGGAGCCAGAATTTGCCAATGTACATTGCCAAAGAGCCACAGTATTATGTGAGCAGCCCACATCTGCTCCCCTGCCCCGCCTGCCAGCCATTCCGCCCATCAGTGCCTCCCCTCCCTCCCTGTGCCTCACGCAGGATGCAGGAGTCTCTGGGGGGGTGAGGAGACAAGCGAGGGTGTGGCAGGCTCGGGGAAGCCGGCGGGAAGGGACAGGGACTTGGGGGAAGGAGTGAAGTGGGGGCAAGGCCTGTGGCAGAGGCAGGGGTTGAACAGTGAGCATTGGAAAGTTGGCACCTGTAGCTCCAGCCCTGGAGTCGGTGTCTATGAAAGGAGCCACATATTAACCTCTGAAGAGCCACCTGCAGCTCTGGAGCCACAGGCTGGCCACCCCTGATCTAGTCTGACCTCCTTTATAACACCTGTCATAGAACTTTCCAGAGCATATCTTTTAAAAAACATCCAATCTTGATTTTAAAATGGTCCATGAGTCCACCATAATCCTTGGTAAATTGTTCCAATGTTTAATTACCCTCACTATCAAAAATGTACACCTTATTTCCATGCTGAATTTGTCTAGCTTTAACTTCCAGCCATTGGAATGCGTTATTTTGTCTTTGTCTTCTAGATTGAAGGGTACATTATTAAATCTTTGTTCCCCATGTAGATACTTACAGACTGTAATCAAGCCACCACATTGAACTTTTTGAGTCTATCTACTGAGCTTAACAAAGAGAAGTCTATCACTATAAGGCAGGTTTTCTAATCCTTTAATCATTCTTGTGGCTCTTCTCTGAACCCTCTCCACTTTTATCAACATTCTTCTTGGATTCTGGGCACCAGAACTAGACACAGTATTCCAGCAGTGGTCACACCAGTGTCAAATACAGAGGTAAAATAACCTCTCTATTCCAACTTGAGATTCCCCTGTTTGTGCATCCCAAGACTGCATTAGTTCTTTTGGCTATAGCATCACACTCAGAGGTCATGTTTAACTGATTATCCACCACGACCCCCAAATCTTTTTCAGAGTCACTGCTTCCCAGGATAGGGTCCCCATCCTAAAAGTGTGGCCTACATTTTTTGTTCTTAGATGTTTACATTTAGCCATATTAAAACATATATTGTTTGCTTGCACCCAGTATACTAAACAATCCAGATCACTTTAATCAGTGACCTGTCCTCTTCATTATTTAGCAATCCCCATATTTATGTGTCAGCTGCAAACTGTACCAGTGATTATTTCTTCCAGGTCATTGATAAAAATGCTAAATAGCATAGGGCCAAGAACCAATCCCTGCAGGACCCAACTGGAAACACGCCCATTCAATGACGATTACCCATTCACAATTACATTTTGAGACCTATCAGTTAGTCAGTTTTTAATCCATTTAACATGTGCCATGTTAATTTTATATTGTTCTAGTTCTTTAACTGAGATGTCATGTGGTACCAAGTCAAACACCTTATAGAAGTCTCTAATGTCAACACTATTACCTTTATCAACCAAACTTGTAATCTCACCAAAAAAAAATATTAAGCTAGTTTGACAGGATCTATTTTCCATAAACCGATGTTGATTTGCATTAATTACATTACCCTTCTTTAATACTTTATTAATCAAGTCCTGTATCAGCCACTCCATTATCTTGCCCAGAATTGATGTCAGGCTGACAGGGTTATAGTTACCTGGGTCATCCTGTTTTCCCTTTCTAAAAAAATGGCACTACATTAGCTTTCTTCCAGTCTTCTGAGACTGCTTAAGTGCTTCAAGACTTATTGAAAAAAAATCAATATTAATGGTCCTGTGAGCTCCTCAGCCAGCTCTTTTAAAACTCTTGGATTAAAGTTATCTGGACCTGCTGGTTTTAAAATGTTTAACTTTAATAGCTTCTGTTTAACATCCTCCGGAGATATGAGTGGAATGGAAAGAGTGTTATCATCACCATTTAATTAGACTATATCATCTGTTTTTTCCCAAATACAGAACAGAAATGTATATTGAACACTTCTGCCTTTTCTGAATCATTACTGATAACTCTGCCATTTCCATCTAATAATGGACCAATACCATTGTCAGCATTCTTTTTGTTCCTAGTCTATTTTTAAAAATCCTTCTTATTGTCCTTAACTCTGCTGGCCATAGATTCCTCCTTGTTTCCCTTTGATTCATTTATAATTTATAGCTGAATTTGCGTATCTTAAATCGACCTTCCCTCCCCCGTAGTGAGGACGTAGCCTAAGATTGCAAGATAGAGGAAATTTTCAAATTCAAGGTGAGCTTTGTAAGTGGCTCTTCATTTGCTGCAGTGAAAGCATAATCATCCAATAAGTCATAGGCTATGTCTTCACTTGCAGTGCTGCAGCTGCACTGTTGTAGCGCTTTAGTCTAGATACTCACTTACAGTGACGAGAGGGGTTCTCCCCTGGCTGTAGTTAATCCACCTCCCTGAAAGGCAGAAAGGTTGACGGAAAAATGCTTTGAATTCAGTGGCAGTTTGGCATACACCAAGACTGCAGAGTTACATAGCATTAAGGAAAACAAAGGGAGAAGAGTGTTATGGAAATACTGATCATGATATTTAGAAAAGCCATGTGATTAGTGCCGCTATATTAATGTGATCCATATAACTGCCATTCTTCAGAAAAATTAAGGATTTTGATTAGAGTTCTTTTAAACTCACTATTCCCTTCGTTCTGTGTGTGTATATATATATATATATATATATATATAGTGATAGGGTCGGGCCAGATGGCTACAGGAGAGTGATCCTATTGGGAGCCAGAAAGTGACCGCCCGCCCACTGCTAAAGGACCTCCCCCCAGCCTAAGGGGGGGATCCACAGGACCCGGAAGCTTATTGTTGCTGGGCAGATTAAGCACTCCACATGCAGAAGCTTCTGGAATTGGGTGTGGTAGTTTTGGGTCTGCTCCAATAGGTTCCCTGTTGCTGGAGTCAGACTCCATGAGGGCAAGCAGTCAGGGCAGCTGCAGGCCATGTGCCCTGTGTGAGCTGGGAGAAGCTGAGCCCAGGTGCAGAAAGCAGGCTGTTGTCCCTAACTCTGAAGCATTTTGCAGCAGGCTATTGATACTGTTAACCCTCTAGCAGGGAAGCATGGGCAATGCTAATATAGCAAGGGGAAATTGGGAGGGAAAACTAACTTCTATTTTAATTGTATGCTTTGAATGTTTTGATTTTAGCTAAACTGTTCTAGTTAAATTGTCTCAACTAGTCTGATTCACCAACTTTTCTTTAAATGTAGTAATGGAGAAAGAGTCATTTATATTTTGCTATTCTTAGTTTTGTATTTTCTTGTAACAGGGTTTTCTTTAAATCTATACACTTAACAGAGTGGTTGGTTAATCAGTTAGCTGACTGGCTAGCAGTGATTTCAGCAGAGGAAGAGTCTGCATGGATTCCAACTGAAGATTCTTACAAGCAAGTGGACGGAAGATGTTGTTTTAGACTCAGCAGACTGTATAGATTTGGTGATCAAAGACTCTAACTGAGACTTAGATGAACTAAACCTAAGCTTTTGGGAACTTTCAGTTTCTTCTCACTGTATTTCTGTGGGGACTGGACTGTTTAGATTTTAATTTGTTTTCTTTATGTATAACTGAAGGTAATGTCTGCGGATTATAAAATAGCCATGTCATGCTGTAAAAATTAGATTATTTGTTTATCATAAAATTTTATAAAGTTATTTAATTAAATTCATTTGTTTAGTTCCTTTTGGGACTTGAATGTGGGGAGGTTGACCCTGTGCAATCCTTGCTGAAAATCCTTAGAGACTGAACTCTGGGTCTCCACCTACTTTCTATGGGAGTTTTTTTGTTTTTGTTTTTAAGGCACTGGAGAGGGGAACTGATGTGAACTCTAGCCCACACAAAGGTTACAACTGCATGACATCAGATGTGATTTTATTTGTTCCAATCAAGTTAAGTAATTACACCTGTGTTATTTCACCGTGCTGTTTGCATCCTCCTGCTCTACTTCAGTCATGTATTTTGATTTTTTTTTATGACTGTCAATAGAACTATAACCTACTATGAGCTAGATTCATTACAGGGTGAAGAAATCTGCCTTCCTCCCTCCCTCACTTGAATAGTGCAATTAGGATAATCTTTCAAGCAGCCCTGAAACTAGAAACTTCGCTGTCTTACATCTTCATTTTTTAAATTTAAATGTTTGATAAACTAAATTGCACAATACAAATACTTGCTTAAAATAGTTTTAAACGATTTTTTATAAGATTTGACAGCTTTTTATTTAATCAAAGCAGAGAATTTTCTTCTAATAGAAATGTAGGAATTGCCATTCTAGATCAGACCAATGGTCCATTTAATCCAGTATCAGGTCTCTGACAGTGACCAGTACAAGATACTTCAGAAGAAGGTGCAAAACAGAATCTGGCAAGAACAGGGCAGTGGGCAATTACAAAAGATAGGTTTATGCTACTGCCATTTTACTTTCATTGGAAGGTGTCACAAGATAGAGGCCTTTAAAAAAAATTGGCATATCCCAATTTCTGAAGCATGTTTTAAAAGAAATCTTGTTGCCAGCCTAATTTTTTCTTGGCAGGTTCTTTGACTTTCCTATGTCAGGCTCTTTCAACCTCAGACTTTAACAATCATTATAAAAGGTGTTGAAAATATTGAGGAAATAGATCTTAAGGCTGACATCTCTCTAAATCAAGCAAATTACACTTGGTCCAAAACAGGAGAAGTATTTAATTCTGAAGAAATAATTCAATCCTTTTCAATTTTATAGCCAGAGTTGGTAGCACTGCGTATAGTTGAAGTTGCCTGATACTTTCCACTATAAGATCCCATTTTCACTTGCTCATAGCTTTGCCAAACTTTAAGTGCTTGGGCTGAAAGTTTCCATGCTGGGTGTCTGCCATAGGCTGTTTTTTGTTCAGTTTAGTTTAGTTTTGTTTGTTTTGAATTTTCAGCTAAAATGGGCCAGCTGTTTCCAAGAATGAAAATGGGGGAAACGGAAAATACACCATTTTGCCCACGTTAACAAATATTATTACAACTGCCATGTTGAGAAGCTCTAGCACCTCAATGCTTTTGGAGCAGGGACTTGAAATTTGGCTGGACATTGGGGTGATGGAGAGAGAAAAGAAATCACACTGGTGCCTTGGGAAAATTCAGTCAAATTTGGGTAAATGAGGAGTTTTTGAAAAGTCTCAGTTCACAAATGTTCAGTAGAGATCTGTTGGAGTTGGGCTGCCAAATTCTTTGAGGATTTTTCTGTATGCACTGAACATGCACCATCCCAGGAATGCAGAGGTTGAGCAGGACTTTCCCTGTAATTGCTCCTTCCAGCTCCTGAGGGCTACAGTGGCCCCAGGCACAGGAAGTGAGAGCAGGGAGACTGTCTTTCCTGTGCTGTGCATATTCCCTCTGCTGACACCAGCCTGGAGAGATGGAGGGTTGGATTTTCATTGTTGCCAATTTTTGCAATTTTATTGTAAATCTTTCAATATTTGCTATTTTTCTTAAAGTCCCAGCTCCTGGAGAGATGTGATTGGGTGAGAATCTCAGTTTTCATTTTTTTATTTAAAAAAATAGTACATTTCTAGTCCTCATGGTTGTGGCAAAAAGCCTGAAATGAAAATATGATTCAAATGCACCCAAAGGCTCAGAAACCATATGAGAAATAAAAACATTAAACAAATCTTATGATTTTAAAGCTACTATTGTGATTTTGGGGGTCAGACTTACGATTTTTGAACACTTGGTTGGAAATGCTGTTACTCCTACAGAAAAATATGTATATTTTACAGGGCTATATTGATCACTGTTAAAATACAATGGGCCTTAAAATGTGACTTACATTTGTCTAATAAAGCAGTTAGAGCGTGCATTTGTTGTGCTTTTAAAAGTTGCACACTAAAACTCACACTGACTTCAGTGGATGGAATGAAGGATCGGACCCTTAATTGTAGAATATTTGTAAAGCATTTTAAAGATGAAGTCATAAGCATCAAGTATTCTTCTTCTTGTAATAACCCAGTTATTTGCATGACTATGTTCGGTTCATTCTGCCGATTAAAAATTGTCAGTAAAACTTTATATTACTAACTAAAGTAAATTGTAGTCCCTGCAATTAAAATTTAGGAGATTTCAGAATATAATACTTATATAGAACTTTTCATCGGTAGTGCTCAAAGGCCCAGATCCTCTAAGGTATTTAGGCATCTAATTCCCACTGAAATCAAGGGGCACAGGGCAAATGTTATCCCCATTTTATAGATGGAGAAACAGGACAACTGAGAGATGAAGAGATATGCCAAAGGTCAGTGGCAGTCAGGGACAAAACCCAGGATTCTTGCTGACGTGATGTATGAATTAATTTTAAAAAGGGCTAAATTTTTAGCCAAAAATTACAAACATAAGGATATACATAAGGAATATGCATTCCAGTCCCTGTGCTTTATTTACTATTAACAATAATAAATAATAAACTGAACCCCCAGAGTGTCCCTGGCTACCTTTGCCTTTCCAGTAATCTCAGATGAACCAGATCCTCTGGGAAGCAACAGTGGTAAATTGCAACTTGAGCTGGACAGAGGTAACAAAGGCAGCTTGACTTTACAAGGCGAGGCAGCCCTGTTTCTATATTTGATTCTGTTTGGATGGCCCCTGTGCCTTCAAAAATCTGATTGCAAGATTGAAGGGATGAGGGAAGGCAAGAGAGGGGAAAGCTAATTCATTAGATTTTTAGTTTAATTCTGAAGCAGCTTTTTTTAAGGTGTTTCAGAAGCACAATATGAGAGTTAGGTACACTATAAACTTTTTATTGCTACTTGTTAGGGAGGTTTTTCCAAACAATAGCTTGCAGCACACTGACTTTGACTTTTATAGCACAGCATCATGCCCCCGTGCAAGCATGTACAGTAGCTGATAATTGAATTTTGTGTGCATACACACTGGCCAATCCTTTGTCCACACCCAGATATTGTGTATGTGTTCCTTTATGATTGGGATTAGTGATGATGAGCACAATTCACTTTTTGGGGGTGGGGGTGGGGTGGAAGGCTCTGCCAGGCTATGGGGAGCGTGAGTGCATCTCCCAGTAAACAAGAGTATTTTAAAGTCTTCCTATGGGAATGCCTGTTCCATGTCATTGCAGAGTTGGGGTTGGGATACAGCAAATACTCTGTTCTCTCCTCGCTCCCTCACTTGTGTCTTTACATTGTAAATGCATCAGGCAGGACCCTGACCTATAGCTGTACAATGCCCTGGACATTTACAGAACTAATGATTACCACCAAAATTAGTCTTCAGGTAAGGATTTGTCCATACCAAGTTGCAGGTTTTAAACATCAATTATTTTTACTGTAGCTCTGTTTGTGGATGTATGGGTTTTTGTTTTTTTAACAATGAGAATGGTGTTTACTTTTCATACTTACATAACTCAAATCGCTGAAAAGAATTTGCTCAAATTTAAACAAACAACAAAGCACATTTAGGCAGACCTCAAGCATGGACATGGACAAGTTCAACCCCAAAAGGTAAATGTTATGAGCATGCAAGAACGGGCTTAAATGAAAAATAGCCTGCCATTTTATCTTTAGCAGGCACATACACACATGTTTAATGGGACTACTGGTAGTGTATAAAGTTAAAGGTTTAAGTCTTTGCAGGACTGGGGGCTAATATTGTATTTCAGATACCTGTATGGTGATCATCTGTAAACTGTTAAAACTTAAACAAGTAACTTTTTTAAAGGGCTTCTTATGGGGGAGGGAAGCGAAAGGGGAAGAGGAGAACCTGACATCACACAAATGTTGACTCAAGGACATTTTAAAATGCATGCAGTAATATATAAGACATGTCTATCTACACCAGCTAGCAGGTGTTCGCTTTTATTTTCTCCTCATAGATGTAGCTTGTAATAAAACTTTGTGTGTACACACATACACATTCTATTTTAAAGTTTCATGGTTTATATTCACCCCCTCAACATTTACATTTTTCCATTAAAAATCCTCTTTATTCTTTTTTGTTGTTTAACTAAATCCTTGCCTATTTTTAAGTATATTAAACACCTGTGTCACAGAGGAAGGTGTATTATCCACCTTCTGCAGCTGGAGAAACTGAGGCAGCAGCCACCCCCGACTGCCCCTCTACCTCGTGTGTCTCTCACCAGCCCCCTTCCCGCCCCACCCCATGTGACTGGGGAGTAGCTTTTCCTTTTGAGAAGAGGGATTTGGTGGGGATCACTGGCGTGAAAAGGCTCAGCCATGGGCTTGTCAGAACGTTGCAATCAGCGGGATGTTTCCAGCCCCTGAGCTTCCCATTACCCTGCTCAGCATTTCAGGCTGGTGGCCATGGCAGGGACCCTTTCTGCTGAAGGCTCCGCTGCCCCTTCCAACCAACCTTTCCTAGAGCAGATGAGACCGTCCACGCCGCCCGGCTGCCTCCCGCAGCGCCTCGAGCCCCAGGAGAGGGGGAGACAGACCCGAGCCCTTCTCACCCCCGCCCTCCCATGGGCGGGCCTCGGGGACCTGACTGGACGGCTCCTGCGTCAGTCAGCGGGCAGGGCACGGCCCCTGGGGGGGTTACACCGCCTGCGCCCGGGCTGCAGCGCTTGTGCCGGGAGATGCGGGCGCCGCCGTTGCTCCGAGCCGGAGCCATGCGGGTAGGAGCGCGCTCCGGGATGCTGCTGCCGGTAACAGGGGGGTGGGGACGCCTCTCTCAGCCCGGGCGGGGCAACACCTGCACTGCACCCCTTCCCCGGCTTTGCCTGGCCCCGGCGGGCTAACGGACACCGGCCGGCTTCAGCCCGGCGTCTAGAGCGAGGGGCGGTGGGACAAGGAGGCGCTGAGCCCCTGGAGCCCGCGGGCCGTGGCGAGCGGGGCTCCGTCCCCCGTGTCACACGGCGTCTCTGTTTGCTTCCAGGAGGCGGGCAGCCTGTGCCTGGCGCTCCTGCTCCCGGTGGTGGCCGGGCTGGAGTTCAGCTATCACCACAGCGAGCAGCTGGAGACCTTCCTGAAGGAGGTGCACCAGCAGCATCCCTCCATCACCGCCCTGCGCAGCATCGGGCGGTCCGTGGCAGGTAGGCTGCTGCTGGGCAAGCTCCGGGGCAGTTTGAGAGCTTGGGGGGGGGGGGGGGGGTCTGTCTGTTATAAAGCATTTGAAGAGCAACCAAAATAAAAAGTCAGACAGTGTAAAGATGTTTATCCGTATGTTAATTCATTAACCTATGACGAATGGCTAGTGGGGAAACCCACGTCTGATCTAACTGCACCTCCTTGACTTATGACTTCTAGCCAAACACTAAATAATTCTCAACTCAGTATTTTGTGCCCGGGAGCAGATGCTTTGATATTTGACATACTCAGATAGTTGATTGCAATACAAGTAAAGGGCTTGGCGACTACTCTATTTCTGTAGTTCCTAGCATCTGTCTACTTAAATCTGCCCCTTCAGGGAATTGTGTGTGTGTTTAAATTTAAATTGTTACTACA
Organism: Emys orbicularis; assembly: GCF_028017835.1. Classification (NCBI taxonomy): domain Eukaryota; kingdom Metazoa; phylum Chordata; order Testudines; family Emydidae; genus Emys; species Emys orbicularis. The sequence goes on along the minus strand of NC_088683.1, from coordinate 68,914,302 downwards.
GCTTGAGAGACGCAAAATTCCTCAATGCAGCATTTAGTACAGTGTATATTAAACCACGATGTAACTTTTCCTTTGAAATATTGCTCTGAAGTTAGACAGTGCCTGGGCTACAACTTCAAAAATAGAGCTGATTCCAATACACCTCTACCCCGATATAACGCTGTCCTCGGGAGCCAAAAAATCTTACCGTGTTATAGGTGAAACCGCATTATGTCAAACTTGCTTTGATCCGCCGGAGTGCACAGCCCCGCCCCCCCAGCACTGCTTTACCTGAATTCGTGTTATATTGGGTCGTGTTATACCGGGGTAAAGGTGTATTTTTAAAATGGGTGTAAGATGTCCAACTTACTAGAAGTCCAAGCCAGTCAGAGCTACAACAATGATATTGTAATGTGTATTTTCTAATTTATGGATAACTTTAAAAGATATATATTCTTCCTGGATTCACTCACTAGTCTAACAAATACAAGACTGACTGTAAAAAATACTTAGGTGCTGAAATCAAGACTATTGTGTCCCTCATGTAACACCGACTCTCAAACTCCATGGGAAAATATAGCCAGTTACAGCTTGAGGCTTCTGCCTTTATGTAGATAGATTAGCTTGATTTATCTTTTAGATTTCAGCACTGTCTAAGGGCAGGTCCACACTGGGGCAGGGGATCGATCTAGGAAACGCAACTTCAGCTACGAGAATAGCGTAGCCGAAGTCGACGTTTCCTAGATCGAACTAAATTTACTTACTTCGGGTCCACGCGGCGCAGGCAGGCTTCCCCGTCGACAGCGCTTCCTCCTCTCGGCGAGCAGGAGTTCCGCAGTCGACGGGGGAGCGCTTCTGGGATCGATCTATCACGTCCAGATGAGACGCGATAAATCGATCCCAGAAGATCGATCTCTACCCGCCGAATCAGGCGGGTAGTGTGGACCAGCCCTAAGATACACATAGCTGTGCCTGGGGGTTTTTATTTAAAGAAATTTAAAATCTCAGTTTAATAAGGACATTACTGCGCACGTACATTTATGCATGTCTTGTCAAGTGTTCTGAAAAGAAATTTATGTACAGTACTTTTCATTTGATCAAGGAACAATGAAATTATTCTAAGAAATACGGTATAAAGTTAGAGATGAGGAATTACATTCTTGAGAAACATCTGTTCACATAATCCTGATGAATCTGTTTTTGCTTAAGCAAGAGCAATTGTAGCAATGATCAAATCTATGATTGTGTTCTAGATAAAGTTGCATCATTATAGGCAGATTAGCATGAAGAATTATAGTAGCTAGAGTTGCTCTTTCATGTATGGTTAAAAATAAAGGTAAATGTGTGACTTCATATTTTCTGAATGCAACAGTACTTGTCTGGAAGAGAATTTGATTTTTAAAGTCCAGTCTCTTCTGTTTTGGCTAGATATCAATCATCATTGGTATTAACTGTGAAAGCAGCTGCCAGACCACTCACTCTTGATTTAAGGAAATAACTGATCAGCAAGTAATGTTAATGCACTTTTAATATTTTTATCTTGAGGGATCTTAACTGTTAAATATAGAGCCAAATCCTGCCTTCATTGCCATCCCGGGACTGCACAGGCTTCTGTGTGGCGAAACTAAAGTTGAATTTGGACCCTCTCACAAGACTAAACTTTTCTAACTTAAGTGCTTAAAATATGGCCCCTAAATAAATATTTAGGCACCTGAAAAATCAGACCTCTTCATTTAGAAGAACTGAGCACCCACAACTCCCATTGACTTAAAACCCTAAACTGGAAATGCACTTATCCTTTGTCAGTGAGCAAAGATTACCAAGGATTTTGGCATCCCTTTTCCCCGCTCTGCTTAAGCACATGGGAGAGATGGGAGCCAAAAGTGTTGTCTCAGGAGCGCCCCCCTGCTAAACTTCCATCATGCAAAGTGAAAAGAGAAGCACTTTGCTCCCTGCCCTTCCTAAGCACTTTAAGCAGAGCAGTGAAAGGAGTAGATAGGCACTGAACAATGTATCAATACCACATAAAGCAGGGTGGGGCAGCCAAATGAAGATGATAGGGAACCCCGCAGGAGAAGACAGCAGTATTGCATTTTTCATCCACCACAAGTATTTGGAGGAGTGGGGGGAAGTGGTATCTGAGGTTTGGGTGGAGAGAGAGCAACAAGGTCCTTTAATTCTCAGCAGCCAGCAGAGGATCTCATCCCACTTCCAGTAACAACAGTTAGAGACCTTCCCACATGACCACTAGCAGAGATAACTGGCTTCCAGAATGCGACAGCAGCAGCAGTGTGTTGCATCACAGCGGGGCTGAGGGATGGGGTGCTGGGGCTCCTGCTGACCAGGAGTGAGCGGACCGGGAGTGAAGCCAGTGCTACCTGACCAGGCCATGGTGGGGACGCTGGCGTGGCCCGAGCTGCTGGACAGGAAGCGGTGTGGTGAGTGAGTGCTCGACAGCCCCAATTCCGGCCTGCCGCCCAGGCCCAGCCACTGGCTGCTGTCCCTGAGCACACTGCACCCCTCAGGCTGCCCGAGCCGGACATCGTGGGCCAGGTGCTGCTGGTGAGCAGAGCCCTGCGCGGTTGTATCCACATCCAATACACTATCTGCAAAAATGGTCTGCGGATATGAAGTGGATATCCATGGATTTGCAGGACTCTACTAATAGTTCTATCTAATCTTGTAGCTACAATGGTGTATAATAAGACCTTATACCAATCTAGTAAAAAATAGGAAAACGAGTTGAGGTAATGGGAGGAGGAGGAAAAGGGAATAATTTTCATGCTGTTTTTCAGATCCTGGGCTAGATAAATTTAACAACTTTTGAAGGTGCACAGACCGCATCAGTCACTGTTAATTCTACCCTCTTCTGTGCAAAATCTACCCTGGTTTACACTTCCTTCAGAGCAGTTTAAGTCAGTAGGTTTACATGAGGTTTAAGTTAGGGGAGAATTTGGTCTTTATGATATGATTTTTAGATCCACATGTGGCATTTTGCATTATTTTAGACATGATGTTTGAACATGTAACTTTATTATTATTACTCTATTTTAATGAATACATGCATAGGGACAGAGTGAGGACCTTATTTTCAGAATGCTGAGCTTCTGAAAATCAGGCCTTAAGATTTACACAGACATCTTTCTGACTGTAAAGTGACAGCTTCCTAATTTTAATTGCTCTGTGGGCCAAATTCTTTCTGCACTTACAGTACCATTAATAATGGGAACTGGTATAACTCAAGGGAGAATTTAACCCATTATCTTTGGTGTCTGTTTACTTTGAATAAAACAAATTCTTCTGCCACACTTAGCTCACTTTTCCAAAGTTATGTAGTGCTAGGTTCTATTCTGCCTCCTGGATCAACAAATTTTATCAGCTAAATTCTGATTGCAGAATTTTTTTACTGGCGATGAGAAAGAACAGAGTTTGTTATTTTAAATCCCAGGATGATTTTGCAGTGCTTGCAGTTGGAAAAATTCTGTCTGACAAATTATATGGCAGTCATCAATAATAAATGCATAACTTCATCATTTCATTTTTAGGATAATATTTTCTACTAACTGCAACTTATTTATTGAATAGTTACACAATTTATTTCTAGAAACCCAGCACTTACTGTTGCACTGAATTAATGTTCTTATATGATCCTTAGATAAGAACATAGAACATAAGAAAGGCCATACTGGGTCAGACCAAAGGTCCGTCTAGCCCAGTATCCTGTCTTCTGACAGTGGCCAATGCCAGGTGCCCCAGAGGAAATGAACAGAACAGGTAATCATCAAGTGATCCATCCCCTGTTGCCCATTCCCAGCTTCTGGCAAACAGAGGCTAGGGACACCATCCCTGCCCATCCTGGCTAATAGCCATTGATGGACTTATCCTCCCTGAATTTATCTAGGTCTTTTTTGAACCCTGTTATAGTCTTGGCCTTCTCAACATCCTCTGGCAAGGAGTTCCACAGGTTGACTGTGTGTTGTGTGAAAAAATACTTCCTTTTGTTTGTTTTAAACCTGCTGCCTATTAATTTCATTTGGTGGCCCCTAGTTCTTGTGTTATGATAAGGAGTAAATGACACTTCCTTATTTACTTTCTCCACACTAGTCATGATTTTATAGACCTCTATCATATCCCCCCTTAGTTGTCTCTTTTCCAAGCTGAAAAGTCCCAGTCTTATTAATCTCTCCTCATATGGCAGCCATTCCATGCCCCTAATCATTTTTGTTGCCCTTTTCTGAACCTTTTCCAAGTCCAATATATCTTTTTTGAGATGGGGCGACCACATCCGCACAGAGTATTCAAGTTGTGGGCATACCATGGAATTATATAGAGGCAATATGATATTTTCTGCCTTATTATCTATCCCTCTTAATAATGCCCAACATTCTGTTTGCTTTTTTGACTGCCGCTGCACATTGAGTGGATGTTTTCAGAGAACTATCCACAATGACTCCAAGATCTCTTTCTTGAGTGGTAACAAAGAATTTAGTGTATAGGTGGGATGACTGAAGAGAGAGAAGCCAAAGTTATAGCTATTATCCTAAGATTATGTACTGCAGCTTTGATTGGGATTATGAAGGATATTTAACTGTAATTGAGGCACCATTCTTAAACAGAATATTGATCAGCCCAAGAAGGCCTCACTGTGTAATGAGTTCCACATGATGGAAGGGTCCATCCTCACTGAGCTCATCGCATGATTGGGGTCATAATGACTAAACAAGCAATGTAGGGACTGATTAGTAAGGTTACACATTGCAGTTCTTTAAAACAGAGATATGTGTAAAGCAGTAATACTGCATTTCACATGCATAATGTGGCCAAAGTAGATATTGTATCTTAAACTTGCAAAATGTACTTCTAAGCATATGTACAAAAAACCCTCCACACTAAAGAGATAATCAAAAAGTTGTCCCAATATCAAGGACTCTACCAAATTAAAGAAATCAGTGAAATTCCCATTCCCTCCCTCTGCAAACAGAGCAGACTCATTGCATGTCCTGAAAGTCAACACCAGCTCTTTTGCAGTGTTGTTGTAGCTGTGTTGGTCCCAGGTATGAGAGAGACAAGGTTGGTGAAGTAATATCTTTTATTGGACCAACTTCTGTTGGTTGAAGGTACAAGCTTTCGAGCTAACAGAACTCTTCTTCAGCTTGTACCTCCCACCAACAGAAGTTGGTCCAATAAAAGATACTTCCTCATTTACCCCATCTCTAACAGCAGCTCTGACAGACCAATGGGAAGAATGAATTCTGGGCTGAGAATGCCCTGTTCCCAGTCCCTAGACATTTAAATCTGAGGGTTGGGCACCTCAGCTGATATGCTGTCAACATGAAACAAGGAGAGGTGGGATCTAAAGAAGATGTACATAGTGGAAACACCAACATTAATTGCATCTGGACATGAACTGGAAGCTAGCAGAGACTATAGTACACAAGTGTCATGCAAGAAACACTTATAAAGGAGCAGGCAGTCATATTCTGTACAGGCTGCAACTTCAGTGTGGTCCTCAGGTGTAGCTCTCCAAGCAGACTGCATTGCATTAATCCAGTCTGAAAGTGACACAGGCATGGATAACTGTGGCAAGACCCACATCAGAGAAGAAAGGTCATAATCTCTTAATCAAGAGCATGTATGTTTTTGGCTGGCCACAGTTTCTTCTTATGAGCCAACAAAGTTACCAGTGATCTAGTAGGAGCCCTAGATAGCTCACCTTACTAACAATGCAGACAAACACCCTATGTTGCATAAGCAGATACCCAGAACAGGTGACAAAATTCATGTTTTCCCCGAGTTGGCCATATAGCCCCAATTCCCAGTTAAGCACTTGGAAAGCTAAAATACTTCACCATCTGGATCTAATGTAAAGGAAACAAAGCTGAGTGCTTTTTGCATATTGATGGTCTAAGACCCAAGTAGTCCCATTTTCTCCCCCCAATGGCTTTACATACATCCAGTAGAGATTTGACAGGACAGAACTTATCATCCCATATGCAGGCTGTGCAGCCAGAAGAGTGGTGGCCCAACACTAGTCTCTGTGTTGTCAAACAGAAAAGTACCACCCCATCTAACCTTGTCAGTATCGGCAAATACGTCAACAAAACACGTCAACCTCTTGATCAATGGTATCAAAGGTAGCCAATAAATTCAAAGAAATCGGCATGGGTACTTGATGCCTATCCATCACCAAAAGGAGAAAATCAACCAATGAGACTTAGGTTGTCTTTATGCCATAGCCAGGTCTAATTCTAGATTTAAAGTGTTGTAGAAGATCTCAGGAATGCAGGTGTTTGTGGTACTGATTTACCTCAGCCTTATCAATGACCTTCCAGAAAAAAACAGGTTAGAATAGGGTGGTGACTGGAGAGATGACCCATGTCAAGATTTCACTTCTTATGCAATTGCTTGTTTAAGAGATATATTGGTACCATTCCTTCCCTGAGAGAGTGTTGACTGTCTCCACCAATAATAGACCTACAGTTTCTTTGCTTAATTTTTAAGCCAGCCATGAAGGGGATACAAGTTGACAGACATTGCATGATGGGAAGCTTATTTTCTCCTGAAGTTCATATAAGACAGGAATATTGAGAAACATCTAGTATTTATTGTTTGGCGTATGTAGTTTGGCAGGGACTGTGTTTTCCTATTTGTTTGAAAAACACCTAAATACATTGTAGGTTGCAATATAAAGTGGTCAGAAACAAAACACTGTTTCATTGTGGTGCTCCTAATGTGTATTGTATCCACCTGTTGTTTCTTGATTTACATTTAGGCTTTGTCTACACTGGCAAGTGAAAGACAAACTTTTGTTATTCAGAGGTGTTTTAAAAACAAAAACACACACACACTCCCGAAAGACAAAAGTTTTGCCGACGACAAGCACCAGTGTGAACAGCGCTTTGTCCTGCCGACAAAGCTAATGCCACTCATTGGGGGTGGAAGTTTTTTGTTGGCATCAGAGCTTTCTCCTGCCAACAAATAACGGCTGCACTGTGTGCCTTTTAGCGGCACGGCTGTAGTGGCACAGCTGTGTCGCTAAAAGCTGCGTAGTATAGACATAGCCTAAGTCCCTCATCCTAAGAGTTTAGTCTTTTTGTTATGCATTGGTCCACTGTCTAGCACAATGGGCTCCTGTTCCATGACTGCGGCTCCTAGTCACGACTGCATTGTACATCGCAATATTATTGGATAGTGGCGAATCAGAGTCATTGCCGCTTTATTCACCTCCATAAATAAATATAACAAAAAAGATAATTTTTTAATTAAAACCAAATCTGTAGTTGGATCCCATGTTACTTTCTACCTCCTGCAAAGCGGAGTGTGCCTATAGCTCTCCAGTGCCAGGCAGCTCTAATTGCCTCATTGAGTAGAGAGTTTGTAAAGAGAGAAATCACCCACACTTCAAAAACAGAGTGGCCCAGACACTGCCCTTAGTTTATAGACTTGTATAACCACCACTCAGTAGAGCAAAGGCCATGTCAATCTGTTTCAGCTGTGTAACATTTTGACTTTAATAGAGGTACTCTGAATTTATGCCAGAGTAACAAGATTTGGAAGACTTTCAGAGTGTAACTGAGGCCCAATGTTGAGGGGAAAATATTCCAGTTTGTTCAGTAGTTTCTAATAAGTAACACAAACGTATTTCTTTCCTGGTAACATACCATAATGGCATAACCCTATATCTTTCCTTAGTATTGTTACTTTGCCATCACTCTAAAAATGTTGCAGACTTGTGGATCTTACAAGGTCTTGATAATAGGTAAATAATCTTTGTATGAATATAGTTAAGATGAGCAAAATTGCAATACCCCTGAGAGAAGTAGTTAAGTCAACCGAAGCCCCAGTATAGACACTAATAGGTCAGTGGAAGAATTCTTCCATCAACTTAGCTACTGCTTTTTGGCGGGAGAGATGGAGGGTATCTATGACAACAGAAAAAATCCCTTTGGTCTCTGTAGCAAGTGTCTACACTACAGTGCAGTGGCATAGCTGCAGCATTGCATCTGTATCTGTATTGCTGTAGCGGTTGTAGTGTAGCCATACCCCCCTCCCCTTAGTTTTAATAGTTTTTATCTTCTCTTTAACTTTGGTGATCAAACCATATCCATTCATAGTACTTTACATCCATTGATGTTCTCCAAATCTTCATCCAGCTGAATATTTTGAGACAATTTATTCAATTAACAAGACGTTCAGGATGTACTTCTGAACATCCCGTTAATTGAATCCAGTTCAGAAACAATCCAATACAGAAACCTATCGTGAGTCTCTGAACATTTTCTTCAGTAGAGAAAATGGTGGTGTTATCAGAATACCCCACTATTCCCCCTCAGTTGCACTAAGGAAGTGCAATTATCTTTTAATAGTGCTTTGCCTTTCTATAGCACCATCCATCTATGAATTTCAAATGCTTTACAAACATTAATTAAACCTTATAACACCACTGAGAGACAGGTTTTATTATCCCTGCACTACAGATGAAGAAGCCAACAAATCGTAAATTTGTTTTCTGTGTGAATTGTTCCAGTTCACACAGAAAAATCTATGGCAGACCTTGTAATAGAACCCAGGGACCGAGTTCAGCCATGGCGTAAGCCAGCGCAAACCCTGCTGGAGTCAATGGGAGTTGTGCCAGAATATGCCAAGAATGAATTTAGCTCTAGATCTCCTGACTCCTTCCAATTCCTCTGCTTTAGCCGCAGTGCTAAATGGCTTTGTTTTAGGCATTTTGGAATCCGCATCTAGGTGGGACCAGCCATTTAGCAAATGAGTTCAAACTTAGAATTTATTTGAATCTAATGAATAAGTGTTCAAAAAGGAAAAAAAACAGGACACAGAGTCTAGTTATTTGTATTACAGTACCACCTAGGAGTCCTAATCTGAAAGTACATCTGCACAGCAGCTGGGAGATGTAATTCTCAGCTTGAATGGATGAACGGGCGCTACTTCTGCTCAAGCTAGCACATAAAAATAGCTGCATGGCCGCGGTGGCTTAGGCTAGTGGTTTGAGTACAATCCTGCCCAACCTCCTGATTATATATTTGGGTGGCTAGCCCAAGCCACTGCCAGTGCCACAGTGGCCACACTGCTATTTTTAGGCACAGGCTAGCATGTGTATGTCTACCCAAGATGTGTATGACTACCTCGCAGCTGCTATGTAGATGTACCCATAGAACGAGACCTTAGTGTGCTAGGCACTGTACAAACACAGAACCAAAAAAACATGTTTCTCTATAGCATCCATTATTAAAAGTAGCTAAATGCTGTGTCTGGTGAAAGCTCCTCATCACACAGCCATCTCAACTATTACCCATATGTGTGTGCCCCATAAAAGCAGTTCTTTAACTTTAAGACTGATCAGTTTGTTAGTGAATTTATGGCTGACTGTTAAGGGTTTTTTTTGTTTGTTTGTTTTTTTTAAGAAAAAAATCCACGGGGAACAATGCCTACTGAGAAAATGATGCAAATATTTTCCCCTTGATACGTGGTGTGAGTCACACTCCTGTATATTAGAAGCTTACCTTCTGTTGTTTCATTTGACTGCTTAATACAGACATGGCTTTCCTCTCCTGTCACTGGTCCTTGCTAGCACATTTCCCCAAAAATTTATCTTGAGCTGGTATTTCACAGAACTAGTTAGACATGACACAAGATGCATGGATTACATAGTTATTCAGGTTTTCAGTGTTCATTCTAAATGGAACATTTTACACATCAATGGGCTCTGAATCAGGCCCTCATAAAAGTGGGGCATTCTAAAAATTGTTATGATGTTTTAGTTGAACTTTTGCCCACTCTCCCCAAGGATAGTGGCTCTCCTGGTACTTCCCCTTTTTCCTGCCTCTTTCCCTCTAGCTTTATCTCCCCTCCCAGCTAGCATTGCTCTGGTCTTTGTCAGTGCCCCTGGCATACAAGTGCATGTTAACAAGATTCCAGATAATGCATAAATGTTAATTTTAAAACCAAATGGGTAGGTGAGTTTGACATATTAACAGCCTTATGAAATCGTGTCATGATGTATTCAGTGTGTGGCGGGAGGGGAAAGGAGTTAAAAACAGAGGAAAAAGACCTTTAAGACTTGCCTAGACTAGACTAAAAGGTGGGTTGTTTTTTGTTTTATTTTAATATATTTATTAGCTCTTTAAAACCATTGGCTCTAGGCTGGAATTCACCTCTACAAGCCATGTTAAAACAAAACTTATCCTGTCTACACCAGACTTTTAAGACATGTTAGTTAAAACATTTTAATGAATACATTTTAAAATACATCTTTTAGACCAATATTGAAATGTACTGAGGGATTTCATTAGACTGATTCTTACATTTGAAACCTGTAGTTTTCTAGGGCCTATACATATCTCCTATACCTATTTGTAGGAAGAAAAAATACAGCAATTTACCTCTGGTAATCATTTAAGTGACTGTGATAACTTGACTCAGACACTTGAGGACTGCTAAGGATAACAGATTGTGAGAAATACAGGGTGTTACCTGGCTGTAATTGTTTCATGATGTTTTATAGGCCGTTTTATAGGCCTTTGTAGCCTATCAGTATGACTGCAATTTTTATGTGCATAATTTATAAAGGTTACATTTTGTTGTTTTGTGTCCCCTGTGATCATGGTGAGTAAAGCTAGTTAGGAAATTCCTCCCCTCTTCACCCCAAACGTAAAACAGTTTTGTTTTCATTTTGTAATGGGGGGGGGGGGGAGTGTAGAAAGCTTTACAAAAATTGATTTGGGGGGGTTTGACAAATGGACTTTTTTCCACAAAATGTGGTGGTGTTTTTTTCCCCAAAAAATCCATTTTCAATTTAAAATGTTGATGGAAGATTTTCATACAGTTCCAGTTGTGAATCTAAACTGGATAATGACTTTATCGAGAATGTTACAATGGGAAGCATGTCCTCTTAAAATGGTACTTACAAGAGGAGACTGTAATTGTTCCCTTCTAAATATGGAAGTGCAGCTTGCGTATCTTTATCCAAACAAAATCAGCCTCTATGGGCCACCCTTTTGTATTTAAGATGAGGGTGACTACAGGCCATATAGTACTCCCTAATCTGCATTTGTCCCACAGACTGCACTTTGGCCATCTGTTATAGTAACATAGAAAAGCAATATTGTTCACTCAAGCATAAGGGAGAGAAAAAACCTAACATGGCAAAAACAAACCGTGCCCTTCTATTTGTGTAGAACCAACATCTATTATAGAAATATTTAGGTTATCAGTTTTTAAATGACCAAGACTGAACCAGTTCAAGCTCTTTAAAAAAAAAAAAAAAAAATCATCCAGATCATGAAAATGGAGTCATTCAAAACTAGCATATGGAAAAATCCCATTATCCCTTTTTGAGATAGAAACAAGCCTGGAGTGGATCTCCTAACTACATCCATGTACAGGCATGTCAGGCTGCCCCTCCTGTCTGCTGTGCTTGGGAGCAGCCAGGGATTTTAAACTTACAAAAGCCTTTTTTCCCCCATAAGCAAGGTCCTTACAGCTTTTTATGTCTTGTTTGCTGATAAGAACAGAATGAGCAGGCAAAGCAAGTGGATAGTACAATTCTCACCTGTGAACCAAAACACAACTGGTGAAATTAACAACCCCAAAAGTCTTGCGAAACTCAAAAACGATAAATTTTATTTTAGCATGCATTTTTATTTGTGCCAATATCCTTAACTGATGCTAGAAAGTAAATATGTAATGTCTGTAAAAGAACTTGGGTTTAACAACATGGAACAAACAAGGCAGGGCAATTTTTTTTCTCTTACAAAGTGCCACTTCCTGGAGTGCTATAGTGGAGTTCCTAGTGACTCAAATAAAAAGTTTGTCATGGAACAATATTTCTTCTTCTTACAGCAGGCAAGTACACTGATAATTCAGTGGGGGTAGAATGAGATAGTCCATTTGTAGGTCACTCCTCACTGGGGGCACATTAGGTCTGTGCTCCATGATCTGCTCTGCCTTTAAACTCATTTCCATGGGAAATTTATGGTGTTGATTTTTCTTATAAAGCCCTGCAAAAGTTATGTTCTGGTTATCTCAGACTGGCTCTCTCCCTGTGCAACACCACAGCATGTGAGATCAGCTGAGACACCAAAGATAAAACAAACACATACACTCTGGTTTAATCATGAAGGAATTTTCAGTGAAGGGTCCTCCACTGTGAAATTAGCTTCAGCCATCACACTGCCAGAGCCTAGATTTGTTGACCTTCAGGTCACACTACAAAGTCCATCTGTTTTTTGTTGTTGTTTTTTCATACCTGGAAGGAGATGGGATGAAAGCAATATGTGGTGACTTTTTTTAAAGCTGTTTGTATGACAGTGATCTTATTTGTGTATTATGTTTTTATAAAGCATGTACATGCACCCATTTAGACACATAAAGTATGTGAGCAGAAACTAAATTAGAACCTGTACCTACACATTGTTTTGTTTCAGATCCTCCTGTTTGTCTTCATTTCTCTTGCCTTTAAGAGGAGAGCACTGTTTTTATAGTTACTGATCAGGGCGATGAGGTGCCTGCTCCAAATGGCTAGAACAGCTGCTTTCTCTCACCCGGTCAAGCAATGGGGGGGAAGAAAACAGCTGCATTTTCTAGACCACTGCCAGAAGCCTCTGTCCATCTCTGGACTGCTCACAAAGCCACAAGGGTTTTCTCTCTGTGGAACGCTAAAAGTGAAGCCGTTGCTCCAGGTGGATTCCCTTGTTAATCCCCAGCTCTGTGTTTAGGCCACTGAGGTCTATATTCATGTGTCTCTCTCTTTCAGTGAGCATGAATTGAATCTATTTTATTATATTACATCACATACAGTTACAATTTGTACTATTCTCCTGGGAGCTCCAGGGCCAGCTCCAGCTTTTTTGCCGCCCCAAGCGGCAAAAAAAAAAATCAGCGGCGGCACTTCGGCGGCAGCTCAATCACACCGCTTCTTCGGCGGCACATCGGCAGCAGGTCCTCCCTCTCTTCCTCTTCGGCGGCAATTTGGCGGCAGCTCAAGGAGGAGGAGAGGGAATGAGGGACCCACTGCCGAATTCCCGCCAAAGACCCGGACGTGCCGCCCCTTTGAATTGGTCGCCCCAAGCACCAGCTTCCTACGCTGGTGCCTGGAGCCGGCCCTGGGGAGCTCACATCTTGCCTGTCTCAATACAAATGGTCCTGAGATGGCTATTCTTGGTAACACAAGTCAGAAGTTGACAAGTCACTGGAGAGTAGAGGCCTAGATTTTTTTTCAAAAGGTTGGTTTCCTTTTTGTGGGTGGAAATAGAGTGATTAGCTGTACAAATGCTGACTGTGATGGATTAGTATGTCTGCATGTACTTATATCTATCTTCAAACTCCATATTGTTTTGTGAGGGATAATTTGATTGTAAACCTGTTCTGTGCCTTCACCTGGGCTTTGTAGCCACCTGAAACACACAGGTAGTGTCAGGAGAAATATTGGACCTAGCAGAGGGCTAACAGTGGAGAGTGGATGACCCTTGGACAAAAGCCATGATCCACAAAAGTACTTAGGGGCCTAAATGCCAGTTTTAGGCTTCACTGCGATGCTCAGAACTCCCCCCAATCCCTGCAGAGGCCTAGCTTACTTGTTGCCTAAGTTTTCCAGGTAAAATTTCTCTCAGCACCTAAGTTTCTGATTCTGGGCTTGCACATTGTTGCTATCTCTAGGCATCTTGGATGCCTGTCTCCTACCTAAGCCCCAGAGTGAGCTACCAATTAACGGGAGATAGCCGGTGTTCATCTGCCTATCTCACCTGTGACACCTGATCATTAGGTGTGCTCGGAGGCTGCCTAGTGGATTATAGTCCATTCAAAATCTGGCCAGAGGAAGAGGAGGTGGCTGTGCTGCCAACCTTATAACTTTTTAGTCCAGTGGCTGGAGCACTCACCTGGGATGTGGGAGACCAAGTTAAATTTCCCCCCGGCCAGAAGGGGAGAAGGGATTTGAACATGGATCTCTCACCTCTTTTCTTCTCTTCAGGCAGGGGGGAAATTGAACCTGGGTCTTCCACCTCCCAGTTGAGTGCTCTTGCCACTGGGCTACAAGTTTTATAAGGTGGGTACCACTTCCTTCTCCCTCAGCTGTTTTGTGTTGAATGAGGCAGGGGCCTAACTCATTCCTGCAAGAAACTGCTTAGGTGAGTCAACTGACTCAGGCTTTCACTCTGGGGCTAAAAATAGCAGGGTAGACAAGTGGGACTGGGCTCTGAAATCCAGGGAGTCTGAGCCCAAATATCTGCACTGCTATTTTTAGCCCCATAGTGCAAGCCTGAGTCAGTTGACCTGGGCTCTGAGACTCTCTGCGGCAGGTCTTTGTTTGCAGTGGAGACATACCCTTAGGCACCTCTCTTTGTGAGAGTGCCTATCTCTCCCCATTCATTGTGTAAGGAGCCTAGGCACCTAACCTCAGGTATTGTGGATCACAGTGATGTTCCTGTTACTTTCTAAGTGCCTAAAAGTTAGGCGTAGTGATGCTCAGTGTTGCAAGACCTAAGTCCCTTTGTGGATCCGGGCAGGGATGCCATTTCAAATTTGGGGGAGGCAACTTTAACCGTGATTCCAGGGGCTACTTAGGCACCTGAAAACTAGTTTTTTTGAAGATGTGGGTGGGGCACAAACAAAAATTATAATGCAAAGGGGGAGTTCAGCTCAAAAAGTTTGAAAACCGCTCAGGCTGCAGGGAGGGACTGTGTCCGGGGAGGGGTGTAGCTCAGTGTCCAGGCAGGGGGTAGCTAGGGGCTGTGTGCTGGGACTCGGGAGGGGCGTAGGTCAGGATGCAGGGAGGGGCTGTGTCTGACGGGGTGCTGCTGCTGAGGGACCAACCATGCACTCAGTCTCTCGTTGACACAGTGGGGGCAGCTCCGAGGTAGGGTTGCCAACTTTCTGATTGCAGAAAACTGTACACCCTTGCCCCACCCCTGGTCACTCCATCCCCCCTCTCTCTCTCACTTGCTCATCTTCACTGGACTGGGGCAGGGAGTTGGGGTGAGGGCTCTGCCTGGGAGTGCAGGCACTGGGGTGGGGCTGAGGATGAGGGGTTTGGGGTGTAGGAGGGAGTTCAGGGTTGGAGTGTGTGAGGGGGTGAGGACTCCCGTTGGGGGTGCAGACTCTGGGGTGGGGCCAGGGATGAGGGGCTTGGGGTGCAGGAGGGGGCTCAGGGCTGGGGCTGGGGGGTTTGGAGTGCGAGGGGGGTGCAGGTTCTGGGAAGGAGTTTGGGTGCAGAAGGGGGCTTAGTGCTGAGGCAGGGAGTGGGGGTGCAGGCTCTGGCTGGTCAGTGCTTATGGGCTCCCGGAAGTGGCCATCATGTACAGCTCCTAGGCTGAGGGGCCAGGGGGATCTGTGCATTGCCCATGCTTACAGGCGCTGCCCCCGGAGCTCCCATTGGCCCAGCTCCCATTGGCACTCAGACCGCCCCTGCATCTAGGAGCTGGATATGCCAACTGCTTCTGGGGAGCTGCGCGGAGCCAGGGCAGGCAGGGAGCCTGCCTTAGCCCTGCTGCGCCACTGACCAGACTTTTAGCGACCCAGTCAGCACTGCTGACAGGAGCTGCCAGGGTCCCTTTTTGACTGGGTGTTCCAGCTGAAAACCGGACGCGTGGCAACCCTCTGGGGGCTGGGGCAAGGGGCATGCTCTGCCCACCCAGGGACACAATGAGCGGTGGGAGGGGGACACCCTGACATCAGCCCCTGCCCAGCTCTGCACAGGGCTCTCAGTCCCAAGTGGCACTCCATGGTGGGGGTGGGGCAGCGGATGCAGATGGGAGCAGAGCATGGCTGCATCTTCCCTCCTGCTGCAAACTTCACCCATATACAGTAGAAAATTTTGGGAGGGGGAGTTCCCCACCTTCCCTGCCACCCCCCAAACTTCCCTAAATGGCACCCTTGATCTGGGCAGAAGATCTGGCCATTGCCAAAGGAAACCAGCTCTTCCAAGTGGGCTGGTAACAAAGCAACAGATCACCTGATGGAGGAACTGAGACTGACCAGGCATATCACTTGGCAGAGGGGATTAGAAACTATAAAAGGACAAGGTCTCTCAATGACTAGAACAAGAAGACAGGATTGAACAGGAGGAATGGGTATGGCAGGGCAGAACCTTGCAGTCTCTGAACAGACACTGACCAAATCCCAAAGGACTGTTGGAGTGGTGAGGAAACTGAGGCAGGGATTTGTGTGCAGGTTTTGTTGTCTTTCCATGTATAGTTCCTTGGCTTTTCTATGAGTAAAGTGTGATTGGTTTAGAATTCTTTTTGCAACATCTCTGGGTTCTTGCTTCAACTACGCATCCCTGAAGAAGTGTTAAACTATAAAGCAGAATACCCATGAGGGTCAAGCTCTGGAAAGGGTGTTCTTGTTCTTGAGTGACTGGGGTGTCTTTGGAGGCTTAGGGCAGTTGAACTGTGGGGTGCCATCAGGGCCGGCTTTAGCAGGTGCGGGGCCCCACGCCGGGACGCGAATTGTCTCGCGACCCCCCCCCCCCGTCTCCGCCTCCTCCCTGCCCCATTGGATCCCTCCCCAAATCCCCGCCCTGGCCCTGCCCCCTCACTGCCCCATTGGATCCCTCCCCAAATCCCTGCCATGGCCCCAGCCCCGCCCCCTCACTGCCCCATTGGATCCCTCCCCAAATCCCCGGCCTGGCCCCGCGTCTTCCCCAAGCACGCCGCATTCCTCCTCCTCACCCCTCCCTCCCTCCCAGGCTTGCGCTGATCAGCTGTATGGCGGCGCAAGCGCTGGAGGGAGGGGGGAGAAGCAGGACGTGGCTTTTTTTTTTTTTTTTTTTTTTTCCCCCCCGCTCCGCCAGCAGCCCTGGATGTTGCGGGGCCCCATTCTGGGAAATCGGCCGAATCGGCTTAAAGCCGGCCCTGGGTGCCATTCCCTGGAAGTAGTATCAGACAGAGCACGTGCTTGAGAGGCCACAGGCTGTGGCTGAAGCCTTCTGAGGTCTAGGGGGATTGTGGAAGCACATAGATCCAGTGTTTGGATACAGCCAGAGCAGCCTGGTGAATATCCATCCGGGAGAGCTCAACCAGGTCTGTGATGGACACTAACATTTGCACCAGAAGTTATTTTTAAGAGAAAATCGCTTTCCTGAAAAGGGAGATCAGGTTGCAGTCCCTCTAAAACAGTGGCTCTCAACCTTTCCAGCCTTTCAGGAGTCTGATTTGTCTTGCATACCCCAAGTTTCACCTCACTTAAAAACAACTTGCTTGCAAATCAGACACAAAAATACCAAAGTGTCACAACACACTACTACCAAAAAATTGCTTACTTTCTCATTTTTACCATATCATTATAAATCAATTGGAATATAAATATTGTACTTACATTTCAGTGTATAGTATATAGAGCCATATAAACAAGTCATTGTCTGTATGAAATTTTAGTTTGTACTGATTTCGCTAGTACTTTTTATGTAGCCTGTTGTAAAACTAGGCAAATATCCAGTTGAGTTGATGTACCCCCTGGAAGACCACTATGTATCCCCAGGGGTATGCATACCCCGGTTGAGAACGACTGCTCTAGAAATCTAGGCTATACTGTCATTCACTAATCCTTTCATCAGTCCTCCACACCAGCCCACTGGGCCTTGAAGTATTCATTCATGACTATTAGTTTGTCTATGGGTGTCTAGAGAGATGGATCTACTTGAATAAAGGTAATCCTAGGGTAACACACCTAGGAACTTCAAGCAAGGCTAATGGATTCTTTCACATGTGCTTTCATCTAGTCGCAGGGATACTCCTGGTACAAGCTCAGACCACAATGGATTGTATATTCATAAAGAATTGACTGGGTGTGGTAGTATTTTGCCAGTTGTGTTTTCCAATCCTGGCAGCACAAAACTAGGTTAAAGTACAAAGCTCACTTTGATACACACTAACTTCAGACTGATATCTCAAAGCCAAAGGGAAACAAAGGACACTAGAATGTGTCTCTGAGTGTGACAAAGAGCTGTGTTATACCATTTGTTATAGGCAGCCATAGTGCTTAGAATTTAGTTACTGTAGAAATTGTTAAAGACAAGTTGTCTTTGCTAAAAGACTGTCATGAATACTCCTTAAAGGATATGAGATCTTGTTTCCCATTTCAATGACCGAATCTAAGAGCAGCTGTTCAAATTAAAATGTTGTTGTTTCTGGTTCATTTAGTTATTTAGGACTATGTTCGTATGGATCAGACTTTTTAAATTCCAATTTAAAAACATCTCTTGTCATTTTCACAAAATTCTGCTAAATAAGGCTAAACAGTGACTGAATTCATAACACCAACATACTTGCGATGATATCTTGAACGTAGTGCTTCCTGTTTTAACAAAACAGGTTGTTCTAGATATTGTTGAGTGCAAACAGCATGGTTGTGTACAGGAAATAAAGAGTCTCTTTCACAGAGAGCTTTAACTATTCATTAGGGCACTGAAATTGTCTGACATGGATCTGTGATGTTTGAGGCATCTGTAGTTTTAGTTCATTTAACTACAAGTATTCCAGGACATGCAGTGCGGTGCAGATGCATGCCTGTGTTACCCATGAAGTAACATTAAACTTCATGTTAATCTATTTGTTAATTCTCATTATGAAGTGCTATGCTCAAACTCATTCTAATCCTGTTGCCCTGGCCAGTGTAGATCACACCAAAAACTCATTTGTTCTTAATGTAATGAGTCTTCGCTTGGCAGCATTTGATCAGTAAATTTCAAACCTGTGTAAATTAAAAAAGTTAATATGGTGGTAACTCTTGCCCTTAGCAATTTTTCTGTACTAATCACAGAGCAATTTCACACTTCTCACAAAAAAGGGCAATAGATTATAACTCCTATTATGTATTGCTAGATACATCATATGTACGTTTAAGAGCTTTTCACTTGTAAAAAGTACGGTGTTGGTTTTTCTTAGCAACTTGCAATCCCAGAAACAGAACTAAGTAAACAGGCGGATTAAAGTAGAGATACAAGGCTTTTTGCTGTACATAACAAGATCCTGTTTAGCCTTAACTTGCCTTTTCTATGTAACTATGGTGTTCTGTTCCCATCACCAACCAGTGCTTAGTGATGGAATTGAGTATTACATGATAGTTGTGTTTTTAAAACACACCTGAATCAAAAAAATCATATTGCAGAGATTGTGCTACATGCAAGCAATTTTTACTGTTGTTATGCATTGAAGGACATACTTGGTACAGGTATAGTAACTGGCATTTGTGCCAGCATTCAAGTTGGCTGTGTGGATATTTGAGGGAATACAGTGCTATTCCTTACTCTAAAGGAGCAGGATTACTCTGGGCCTGGGCACCTCATAATTAAACAGAGGATACAATATATAAAACTATTTAGAACTTTGATGTGCACCGTAGCCCTGAAGCTCATGACTGCCTCTACTTGGAGTCCTAATGGACAGCCCTAAGATGTTACTCTGGTGGATGTGGAGCTGCGGTGTAATAATTTCATGAATGCTGTATGACTTAAACCCAATATAGGTATACAGTAACTAGTGGAGTTTCCCCGGTGAGTGTAATTGGTTTAATGGGGGCTGTTGGAAAAACAAGCAGGAAGGCAACACAAGCTAGATAAGCAGGTCTCAACGCATACTTGGTGGTGATTACAAGACAATGGCTGAGCTATGGGGTAAAGATGCTACTTGCAGGTCCAGCCAAAGTTACACACGCTGTCTTGCCAAGAGTGGGACTGAGAGAATAAAGGGTTGCTAAATGGTTACAAAGAGACTCTGGAGAGAGTGAGGGGTGAGCTGTTCTTTCAGTGAACCGACTGACAAGAACAGAGATCCCCTGCAGGAGTGTCTGAAGCAGTTGTGGCTGCCAGGGGATGGTAAGCCTTAAGGAAGACATAAGTTTTAATATTTTAAGATCTTTTTCTCTGGAATGCTTTGGTTCTAAATAAATAGTACTATGTTTTAAAAAGGCTGTCTGGTCAGCAGGGCCATCCTTAGCTATTCTGGGGCCCTACACAGCCCCCCCACGGGGGGGGAAGCAGGCCTCTGCAGGGGGTGGGGCTGGCTGACTTGGGGGACAGGGGAGAACTGCCCCCCCCAGCACTCACCAGCGGCACCGCTGGGGCTGGGTTGCTGCACTTCACGCCACTGGTGAGTGCAGGCCCGGCCCTGCTTCAGTCCTCGGGAGTGGGGGCGGGGCTGGGGTGGAGCAGGGGTGGGGGCCGTGGGACAGGGGTGGGGGCTGGAGCAGCACGCAGCTGCGCAGCGCACCAGGTAATTTGATGCCCCACATTTCCTGGTGCACTACACAGTTGCATACTTTGCGTATGGGTAGGGACGGCCCTGCTGGTCAGTGAAGGCCGCTGATCATTGTTCTCAAGGAGTAGAACTCCAGCTACCAACCATAACTCAGGCTTGTGAGGTAATCCTAATTAGCACCAGAGGACTGCAGCCTGAGACCCCATCTGAGAGTGAAGAATCAAATGATTCCACCTGGAGCGAGATGACTGCTGGAGGCCTGATACCTGAGAAGGGCTGCACTCAAGATCAGGAGGGGTCAGAGGTGCAGTTATCCTGTTAACTATGGCAGTTATTACAAGCATTTGCAGCATATCAGTCACTGAGATGTTTGGGCCCTTTACATCATAAGATCTAAAACAAGTTGTCTGCACCTGGCAACCATAGATAGTGTCTATCTCAAAGCTATAGCACATATCCGTGAACTTCTATGTTTTATACAAAGCGTTTTATGGACTGCAAAGGTGATAGGACTTCCAACTAGTCTTGTTGTCTTTACCTTTCAACAACCTTTTTCTGCTCAGAGCAAGCAATTTTCACTCAAAAGTGTGTTGGTCTATTTTGAAATAACATAACCCTACTGAGATCTGGTTGTATCACCAATTCTAATGCATTAAATTGTTTGAAATTTCCTGTCAGATGAGTTGTTGCCGCACTCTGAATGTTGGAACTTGTCCTTGCCCCTGTGGTGCTACTTGTTTCATATTTAATTAGTACAGCAAAACCAGGAATAGCTGTAATATCTCCTTGCTGTAATGGAAGCCAGTAAGTACACTTCTAAAAACAATTGTGCAAAAGAATAACATACCAGTCAGAGCAAAATGGAAGATTGTTGCATGCCTCTACTACAGGGGTCGGCAACCTGCGGCACGCGTGCCAAAGGCGGCACGCGAGCTGATTTTTAGTGGCACTCTGCTGCCAGTCGGGATCCCGGCCGCCGGCCCTGCTCAGCCCGCTGCCTGCCTGGATGGACAGAACCCCAGGCTGGAAGTGGGCTGAGTGGGGCCGGCGGCCAGGACCCCAGCTGGCAGGGGCCGGCAGACGGAACCCCAGACTGGCAGTGGGCTAAGCGGCTCAGCCCGCTGCCGGTCTGGGGTTCCGTCTGCCGACCCCTGTAAATGTAAAATGTATTACTGACATGCGAAACCTTAAATTACAGTAAATAAATGAAGACTTGGCACACCACTTCTCAAAGGTTGCCAACCCCTGCTCTACTATCTTATAAATCATGGCTTTAACTGTCATTTATCCTCTATTGCCATGCCCTTTCACTGTTGATATCTAGCCCTTGAATGTGACAAATATATTCCCAGATGCTTTGCAAAGTCCAATATGACTGGCAACAGAACATGGTCCTTACGTTCCAATGGTCTGTCAGAAAATGCTGTTTTTAGTCTGTCTTCTCATTTTCTCTGAATACTACAGGCTGTTTAGAACAACAGTGAACAACTACTAAGAGATTTTTCCCTTGAAACGAAACAAAAAATAAAACCCATGTATTTTTTTTCCTGATGGCCGATCTAAAAGTCTTAGGTTTCTTCATGGGATCTTTCTGGTCACTGTATTCAAGCACATCTCTATTGCATTCTGAATGTCATGTGACATACCTGGTCAATACATGACAGCTCTAGCTGAAGAAGAGTTCACGGAAGTTCATTTTCCAGAAGTTGGTCCAATAAAAGGTATTACCTCACTCATCTTGTAGTGTGTGTGTCTCTCTCTCGCTCTAATCCTTCTGAAATCTTGGATGACTAATGCAGGCATTTTAGCAATTCTTTCCTAACTCCGCCTCGATAACTATTTTGCTATAATCCCCAAATAATCCTTCATGGCCTACTAAAACTGAAGCATCTGGTGGAGTGACCGCCTCAGACAAACATTGGTGGAAGTGACTGTAGCACCTCAGCTTCTTTTGTGGGAGTTCCTCTGATGTCAGTGTCGAGTGTCTGCATTGTTTCTATACTACACTCCCTTTCCCTCCCTCCCTCCACCCACTGTTCTCTGTTCAGGAATGTCTGCTACTGCTATGATTAACTTTACAAGTGGTGAACATCTTTCCATGGGGATATGCATTACTTTTAAAAATCAAACCTTTGTAACTGTAACAAGGTTCTTTATAATCTGGAAGGTGCTTTACCCAACTATTTGGTTAGATTAGAGTCAGGTGTCTGTCTGTCTGCAAAGCCATTTCTTTATCAAACATACTGAAGAAACCCTCTGGCTGCGTAACAACTAGAGAGTTATTGATAGTGGTTTCTTAGTTCTCTCCAGAACTTAAATCTAGCTGAATGTGCTATTGGGCAATCATTTTGCAGAAAACATTCCCCTAAACCATTTCTGATTCACCAGCTTGAATCGTTACTGGGGACTCTGGATCAAGATACGGCAGCACAAGTGCATTGCTAAGTGCTTGCTTCAGAAAAGCAAGAATAGTATACCTTCCAAGTACCAAAATTATCAATATTACTGGTACAACAACCCCACTTAAGTATTTTGCTAGAAGACAGTTAGGTTCCTCCAGTATAACAATGGAGAATCTAAACTATTATCTTTACACTGATTATACTGATTTTCTTAATTATCAGACATTTTAGGTGTTCAGCTACAGCAATGACCATATCAGACCTGGTTGGCCTCTAGTGCTACCACAATATGTGCATTTAATAATCTTAAGAAGGGCAATTTAGCTTCTACATTGGTTACATTTATATATAGCTTCGCTCTCATCTCTTGTTGTTTATATTAGAGTAGCACCCACGGGCCTCAGTCAAGTTTGGGTCACGCTTTGCTAGGCACTGTACAAACCAACAAGACAAGATGATCCCATTCTAATGCAAGACAAAAATATGACAAGTGAGTGTGAACATTGGGAGGATGGATGAGGGTAACAGTAGTTTAGTTTATTAATATAGCGTCTTAGCCATAGGCCATTGCATATAATACAATAACTACAAAATATAAAATAGCATGGTTCAAAGCTTAAGTTTCTTCCATTCTGACACTTAACCAAGCCAGTGTTGTGTTTGTGGCTATCTGAAGAGTAATTAAGGATATGTTTACACTGCAATAAAAGACCCGTGGCACAGTCATGGCTAGCCCAGATCAGCCGACTTTGGCTAGCAGGGTTCAGTCTGTGGGGCTACAAAATTGAAGTGTAGACATCTGGGGATGGGTATCAGAACCCCGGTTCC
Source organism: Emys orbicularis (assembly GCF_028017835.1). Classification (NCBI taxonomy): domain Eukaryota; kingdom Metazoa; phylum Chordata; order Testudines; family Emydidae; genus Emys; species Emys orbicularis. The sequence goes on along the minus strand of NC_088683.1, from coordinate 68,890,883 downwards.
AGCCTCAGTCTGAATGTCTACATGGCAATTTTATAGCCCCACACCATGAGCCAGCTGACCCAGGTCAGCTGAGTGTCTTTTATTGCAGTGTAGCCAGACCCTAAAGGAGTAGTTGATGTCTGTTTTTGTTTGGCAGCAAGGAAGGTATTCTCTGCATTTGTTCAATGGATTTAAAAGTTAGGAGAAGGTTATGTGGCTTGTTCGTTTTTAAATTTCAGGTGTAAAAACAATAATTTAGATTTTACTGATATAAGAACATTTTGCTTTTTCTGCTGGATTCCTAAATATATCCATAATCCATTGAATATAGAAATAAAAGCCCTATCTGCTTTTCAAGAGTTCATCAAATACAGCAGGCTGAGCAGACCCAGAAAATTAGTCTGAATCTTTAATGGTAAGTTCAGTACGTCGCAGAGCTGTAAATGACAGAAAAAAAGTAATGGCTCAGCTGATGAGTGTTTATCACTTTAGATGGTTCCCCACACAAACTAAACTCTATTCTAGAAGTCTAAACACTGATGCTGAAAAGATGAGTCAAAGAAGATATCCCCATCTATAAGGTACAGGCAGAGTCAGGAGATGGTCCCCTCCGAATTCTTTATGTGGATATGCTAAGACCGTGTGGATATATTTCTGCTCATAAATCAATGGCGGATAATCAGTTAGACTCCTGTTAGTGGTAGAACTAGACAGAAAACCACTAAAGTGGTCATTCAGATGGAGGATGAAGATGAATCTGTACTTGATTCGACTCTGGAGTCTGATTTTAACCTTCTGGCAAGAGAGTTTGATCCAAGCCAAAGTTCATTTTGAGGAAACTGAATTGGAAGAGAGACAGATGGGGAAAATTCACAAAATGGGCTCTCCACAGAAGATGGTGTGAATTCTTCTGTTTCTCCGACCACTACAGAAATGCCGGTGGAACCTCGCAGGACTGGTAGAATTAGAATTTGTCCAGTTAAATATAATGATTATGTTCTTGACTTGTCCACTATTCTAAAAACTAGAGATTCGCAGTTGAGACAGGCCTATTGTACATACCTCTCCTTGTTACTTGACTCTGTAGAACAACAAAGGCAAGATATTGTGGATTGTGTCTCAGGTGCACTGCTGGGACGGCAGTGATTTAAGCAGGGGAGAATGTAACCCGTGTGTCTAATAGGGAGATATGTCTTTAAGAGACCCATTTGGGGGAGATAGGAGTGAGTAGTGTCTGGATCATTGTTGCTGGGCAGATTTAGCACTCCACATCCAGAAGATTCTGGAATTGGGTGTGGTAGTTTCGGGTATGCTCCAATACAGTAACTCCTCACTTAACGTTGTAGTTATGTTCCTGAAAAATGTGACTTTAAGCGAAATGATGTTAAGCGAATCCAATTTCCCCATAAGAATTAATGTAAATGGGGGGGTTACGTTCCAGGGAAATTTTTTTCACCAGACAAAAAACTATATATTATATAGATATACATACAGTATATATTTTAAACAATTTAATACTGTTAACAGCTATGATGATTGTGAAGCTTGGTTGAGGTGGTGAAGTTAGAGCGTGGAAGAGGGAGGGATATTTCCCAGGGAATGCCTTGCTGCTAAATGATGAACTAGCACTCGGCTGAGCCCTCAAGGGTTAACACATTGTTGTTAATGTAGCCTTTCATCAAGGCAGCACGAACAGGAGGGAGGGGAGACAGCATAGCAGACATAGACAGACACACACCCTGTGTGTGGGAGAGAGAGAGAGATGCACACTGCCCCTTTAAGTAAGCTGACCCACTCTTAAGTGCATTGTCTTTTTAAGTGGATCAGGAAGTTGAGACAGCAGCTGCTGCCTCAAGCTCTCTCTGTCTCTCTCTATCCGTGTCCCCTCCCTGCTCTATATGGAGAAGGGGTAAGCGGGGTGCAGGAGCAGCGGGGGAGGGGGACACCCTGACATTAGCTCCCTTCCCCCCCCTGCACAGCAAGCAGGAGTCTCTGGGAGCAGCTCCAAGGCAGAGGGCAGGAGCAGCACATGGCAGTGGGGGGAGGGACAGCTGAACTGCTGATTGATAGCCTGCTGGGTGGCTGCGGCACAGGGAACTTAGGGGAGCGGGGAGCTGATAGGGGGAGCTAATGGGGGGCTGCCGGTCCACCCTGGTTGCAAGCCCCCACCGGCTACCTGCAACGGGCTGCTCTTCCTGCAAGCAGTGGACAAAGCAGGCGACTGCCAAACGATGTTAGAAGGGAGCATTGCACAACTTTAAGTGAGCATGTTCCCTAATTGATCAGCAACGTAACAACAAAACAATGTTAACCGGGACGACTTTAAGTGAGGACTTACTGTATGTACCTTGTGGCTGGGGTCAGACTCCATGAGGGCATGCAGTCAGAGCAGCTGCTTTACTAAGGGCCATGTCTCCTGTGAGTTGGGAGAAGCTGAGCCCAGGAGCGGAAAACAAGCTGTTGTCCCTAACTCTGAAGCATTTTGCAGCAGGGTTTTCTTTACATCTATACATGTGTGACTTCACTGAGTGATCGGTTAATCAGTTAGCTGACTGGCTAGCAGTGATTTCAGCAGAGGAAGAGTCTGCATGGATTCCAGCTGAAGATTCCTACAAGCAAGTGAAGGGAAGATGTTGTTTTAGACTCAGCAAACTGTATAGATTTGGTGATCAAAGACTGAGACTTAAGTGAACTAAACATAAGGTTTTGGGAATTCTTAGGGTACGTCTATACTACCCGCCGATCCGGCTGATAGTGTTCGATGTATCAGGGATCGATTTATCGCGTCTCGTCTAGACGTGATAAATCGATCCCCGAATCGACGCCTGTACTCCACCTCGGCGGAGTCGACGGGGGAGCCACAGCGGTCGACTCGCCCCTGCGAGGACGGCCAGGTAAGTCGAACTAAGATACTTCGACTTCAGCTACGCCAATAGCGTAGCTGAAGTTGCGTTTCTTAGTTCGGAAACACCCTCCCCCCCCAGTGTAGCCCAGGCCTTAGTTTGTGTTTCTGTGGGGACTGACCTGTTCAGATTTTAAGTTGTTTTCTTTATTTAATGTCTGTGGGTTATAAAATAGCCATATTATTCTGTAAAAATTAGATTTTTATCATAAAATTTTATAAAGTTATTTAATTAAATTCATTTCTTTAGTTCCTTTTGGGACTTGAATGTGGGGAGGTTGACCCTGTGCAACTCTTGCTGAAAATCCTTAGAGACTGAACTCTGGGTCTCCAGCTACTTTTCTATGGGAGTTGGGGTTTTTTTAGGCACTGGAGAAGGGCAATGAAGTGAACTCTAGCCCACCCAAAGGTTACACTTCCACTCAAAAAACCCTATTCCTAAAATCCTCTAGTTATTGGTAAAGATGGATCCTTGGGTTAGATCCACAGAGGGATTTAGGCATTAAAATACATTTTAGAGACCCTGCTGCCTAGTGGGAATCCACAGCCCAGAATTAGATGTCCAGGCTCCCTATGCAATGCATAGGGAGTGTTAGGTGCCGAAACAGGGATTTCCCTACACCCACTCCACCCCCCACCCCAGTTTTGTGAACTACTTACATGCAGTGTTGCCAGTTTAGTGATTGTTTGGAAATTTGAATTGAAATTGAAACATTAATACACACTTTAAAAGCATATACAGTGTATGATAAAACACATCTATCTGAAAAAGTATAATAGATTTGAAAAGTATAAACATAGACTAGCTTCTTTATACAGCTGTTTTTTATGACAATGTCAGTACATTCATTTCGGGGACGTTGGCCAACCTAATAATAATTTCAAATTATGATTTGTAAGCAAAGTCTAAATGAGCTCTCCCTGACAGCTAGTGATGAGCGAGGGGGGAAAAGGCTTCAGGACCAGATTTTATTTACATTCACATCTAATCTACCTAGGTATCCAGCAAACAGAGCTGCGTTGCCCAAGTAATAGATTTTGGCTGGGGTTGGGTTACAAATCACTTGAATGCAGGGCGGGGGGTAATGTAATGTTGTTCTTATTGTATGAGTAAAGGGCAGTAGAACTGTTCTTAGCCTGTGCTGATTGAGGGCATCAAGAGAGGGTGAGGACAGGTGTTTTGCTTGATGGTCTGCCTGAGTCACAAGTACTATTTGACCAGCCCCTCTCCACTGTTTAAAGACAGAGCTGATTAGGCTCCATAGGTAGTCTTTTGTTTTGTTAAATGACCACTACAGCTGAAATCAGGTCTAAGTGCTTAGTCCTGCTGTGGGGACAGTGTTTCTGTGGAAGAGACAGCCCAGTCTGCACTAGCAGCGAGGTTCCCCACTGAGAGCTCAGCTGAAATCACTGAGAGCTGAGTGGAACCTCAAGAGACCACCTAGCAGAGGTCACAGTGGCAGGTGGCAGCAGAAGGTGATGGCGCAGGGCCATTGGCAACAGAGCGATGGAGTGAACGGTGGCACAACGAACAACAGTGGCCAGAGTGAACAGTGAGCAGCTGGAGGAACGAGCAAGGTGCCTTCTTGCCCCCCACCTGGGAGGTGAACTCCTGTGAAAGCACCTCTGAACTCTGAGTCTTCGCTGACCAAGGACAACACTAGTAAGCATTAATGAGGCTGTTAAGGATGCTGGAGACACACAGTTCATGCGAACAAACATGGCTGTGGCATCATACTTTCTATTTAAGCAAGAGAGAGATCACACACACTACAAACTGCAGGCCAATGTTAAGTGCATTGTCACTTGTTCATCCTGAAGTTGAACACTGGTTCCGAACAAGACCAGCAAATGCTCATTATATTTCTGCAAGAAACTCAACTGACTGGTTAGAAGCATGCAGTGCAACAGTGAAAGACTCAACAGTTGAAAAAGTGAAGAACTTTCTCACCACAAAAAAGATTTGCATACATGGCTGATGAACGCACTGATGCAAATGGGCATCAAGTATTAAGTCACTGTGTACGTTATCTTGATATCCGTGGTAGGCCAGTAGATGCATTTCTAGATGTTCAAGTTATAGAAGACACATTGGCTGCATCTGTGACAACCCACATCTTAGAGTTAAATGCTTGTCAATTGGACTCCAAATAAATGGCAGCTTGTGAATTTGATGGAGCTGCAAACTTCACTAGAAGACATGGTGGAGTACAAGCTTTGCTCAGAGAAAAGTGTAACCCTAATCTCTCCTATACACACTGCAGAGGCCATCTACTGCAACTAGCGCTAGTACGAGCTGCAGACTCTTCAAAAGACATTAAAAAAAAAAAGCTATAAATGTAATGTCTTCATTATATTCTTTTTTCAGCAAGAGTCCAAAAAGACTGAATATCTTGGAAAACATAGAAGATACACTGGGACTGAAGTTCAAATTAGTCCAACCTGGGAAAACCCGCTGGCTTTCTCATGAGCGATCCTTGGCTGTTGTCTTAAAATTACTCCAGCCATTATTACTGGCTTTGGAAAGTATCTACCAAGATGGGATGGATCTAAGTAGTGAGGCTGGTGGATTACTTTTGCTATTATGTTCAGAGAAGACTATTGCCATTCTCTCTCTTGTAAGTCTACTGTTGAAACCACTTGGGTCATTAAACAATGCCATCCAGGCATCTGCTACAACAGTAGTAGATCTTTTGTCCAGCAATAGAAGCTCCATTTGGATCAGAGAGGTATCCATTGAAAAAGTACTGGAAGAAGCAAAGACTTCAGTCCAGAAGTTGACTAATGAAGGCATTTATATTAAATCCTTAAGTAAAGAGGACAAGAAGTGTTTGTTAAGACAACTGAAAATGTACACAGACTTGATTCTTAAAAATCTACAACAGTGACTTATACATTCTACTCAACCTCTACGTAGCTTTTATAGGTCCCTGTCCTATAAAACACTGTCAGTTGAGTGGAGTGAGGCACTACCAGCAATGGGGCTGCCATGTGCTCAGGACAGAATAGAGAATTAGAACACAGAGTGGAATATCATACGATGAATGAATGAAGATTTGACTTCAACTTCTTTTTTATCATCACTAGTGGCTTGACCCGATCTTTATGCTATGTTTCCTGGGATGAAAGAAGTAGGAATTCATCTCTTGCTACTCCCAGTCACAACAGCTACAATTGAGTGTTCTTTTGCCTCATTGAATTTTGTGTTCTGAAAGAAGTTAACTTCTGCCTGATCATGTGAATGATCTAATGAGCATATCAATTGACGGAATGGAAGTATCGGACACACGAGAAGCCACCAAAGATGAATGCACTGCATTCAAGAAGTTCATTAACAGAGTTGTGCAAAATTATAACAAGAAACCAAGAAGGCTGTAGATGTTGTGCTTCATAGAAGGCTTGAGTAGCCAACTTTAATTTGTGTGATGATTTTAAAACATGAGTTAAATCTAATAAAATGGTCATTAAACATTTTTCATTTTTTACTATGGTGCCATAGAGCCCACCTTCACCCTCACGGTCTCACCCCTCATCGGCCCTGACCGCCCCTACTCCCCCGTAAATTCAAACACTCCCCCTAATTTCAATTCCTGGGGGGAAACACTAGTGCCGAAGCTAGCCAGTAAGACATGCTGAGGAGAGGGGTGGGGCTTAAGTCCCACCCACCTCAGGGAGTTAGGCCTCATCTACACCTAAACATTAGATGACCTAGCTACAGCCCTTAGAGGTGTGAAAAATTTCATGCCCAGTGTGACAGTTAGGTTGACCTAACCCCGACTGTAGATGCAGCTAGGTTGATAAAAGAATTCTTCCATTAACCTAACTACCACCTCTTGAGGAGATGGATTAACTACAGCAATGGAAAAACCCCTTCTGTTGATGTAGGAAGCATCTAAACTACAGCTACAGCAGTGCAGCAGTAGTGCAGACATACCTTTTAGTTTCCTAACTCTTGGCTGTGTGGAGTAAGTGCCTCCCTCTATTTGGGATTCACAACTGAACTCTCTCTCAGAGTAGGTAGACTCATGGATACCCATAAGAGGTCGTCATCTTAGTTTTTATTTAAACTTGATTGCACAACTCTAAGCACTGTGATTTTTAAAAAAAATCCCAAGAGTTTACCAATTGTTTGGATTACAGTAGTTCCTATAGGCCTCTACCAGGTACTAGATGCTGTACAATAATTGTTAGAGAATAGTCCCTGCCTTGATGAGCTTGTTAGTTTAAGCTGTTCCCAGTCAAGAATTCCATAATACCTTGACATTGTGCACTCAAAGTATTATTTGGTCCCATGTGCACATGGCTGAATGCGTAGTCCTGTTATCTGGACTGCACGCTCCGCACCAGGATTTCACCTTGGAATAAAAGTAGCATCTTTGCAGGAGATGATGTTTTCAGGCTTGAGACTTTCTACTACAGCAAGTTTGTCTTTGTGTTTTGAAAGAAGGGATGTGCTTTAAAAGTTTAGTTATTTCATACACCTCTACCCCGATATAACGCTGTCCTCAGGAGTCAAAAAATCTTACCGCGTTATAGGTGAAACCGCGTTGTATCGAACTTGCTTTGATCCACCGGAGTGCGCGGCTTTACCGCATTATATCCAAATTCGTGTTATGTTGGGTCGCGTTGTATTGGGGTAGAGGTGTATTTTGGGTTTCTCCCTTCTGTAACCTGCCTGTGAACTTTTAAAATAAACAGTTCAGTTAATAACTTGTGTATGGAACAGAAGTGGATGTGTCAAAGCTGAGTAAAGTGTATTTTAAAAATCCTGTTTTAAAGTTTTGCATCCTATAGCAAATACTGCTTTTCTAGATTTTAGGCTGAGTAGTAACGGGTCAAGCCCCAGCTACATCAAAGACTAAATTTTGATCTATGAACCACCATGAGGGCTATGCTTCCCTGGGACAATGCAGATCACAAAGATGTGAGAGATGAGGAGAAGGCATTCTCTGGCAAGGGGATCCAGCTGTGAAACAATCTTCCAGAGGTGATCCAGTGAGTCCAGAGTCAGCCCATCTTTAAGAAATGTTGCAAAACCTTCCTCTTTGCAAAAGCCTTCCATCGTAAATGGTTCTGACAATCTAAACATCACTTTTATTTCCAAACCCCTACTAACTCCCCTTCTTTCTTTTCCCCCAACAAACATCCTATCCCAAGCAGAGTTTGACAAAAAGGGATATGTGCTGGAAACTCCATTAAGTCCACTAGGGACTTCACTATTGCTATAGATTTTACACAGAAGGCACTGAGATACTATGATTTATTGGTGGGCATGTGGCGGACGGCTTCTGAGAACTCGGCCAGAGTGAGAGGCAACTCTAGCCGGTCTCAGTCGCCCGCGCTGACCGTCGGGAGTCTGTCCCAGAGCACTCTGCGGGCACTGTGATGGTGGGCAGCAGTATAAAACCCTCAGATAGATAATAGATTTGCATGCTGTTACTATCTCTTGTCTTCCTTATCAAGAATCATCAGATTCTGCTACTCTTCCTCACATTTAGTTACTTATTCTGAAGGTAGTTCCACTGACTTCAGTGGGACTACTTGTATGGTAAGGTATTATTGCTAACTGCGAGTAAGGGTGGCACATACTGGGCTTAAATAGATCTGGCTGAACGATACTAACCAAATGCAAATTTTGGTGAATTCTGGTTTGTTTTTTATTGGGTTGGGGAGGGTTTTTTTTGGGGGGAGGGGGAGGAGAGGAGAGGGGGAGAGATTGTATACTGAAATATTCCCAAAGAAGCCTTGTTGTTTGCAAAGCAGTTTGGTATTGAGTGAATGTCACCCATGGTTGGCTCAGAGTATTTGGTATTCGAACTCACGGACTGATCAGCCAAGTATTTAAAGTATGGAATAAACTCATTTGATTTCTTCAAATGAATCATGCAGACCAGTTTTGAAGATTCACAAATGTAAAGTGGCTCTAATGTGGTAAAACAGAAGCTCTACTAGTCACAAAAAGAAGTCAGATTTAGGGCTAAATGTGTATGTGCATCAGAGTGGTCCATTACATGTGGTCTGCTTTTGGTTTAAAAAAATTGATACGTTTAAAAAAAGATTGGAAAAAGCAGGCCCACAGATCCACTAGGTAAGGCAGATGGGTGACCAGATAGCAAGTGTAAAAATTCGGGACAGGGGGTGGGGGGTAATAGGTGCCTATATAAGAAAAAGCCCCCAAAATCGGGACATCTGGTCACCCTATAAGGCAGTGTTTTCTGTTAGTATGTACCTTTATTTTTGCTATAGTGCAATCCTTTGTATAGAATAGCTACAGATTAGTAATGTTTCAATATATTATCCTTTTAAAAAGGATAATATAGGCTTCCTGTTTTTCTTTAACATTTACAATTTTGACATGCTGCTAATTAGAACAGACACCTACTAGGTCTGTTTATTTACATGTACAAGACGAGTCTTGTCTCCATCCATTAGCTTATTTTACACAAAGTAATGGGTGCTTTGGTTGTGAGTAGTTCCAGGGTCCACTAGGAAGAATATTAATTTCAGCAAATCTATTTTTCCCTTTAACTCTCCCCTTTCAATGAAAGATAAGATGGTAGCTTTGAATAGTGGCAGAGTATCCTACTTCACTTCCTAAATCTGATCACATTGTAGCAGCCAATTTAAATTTGATAATCTAGGGCCTAATCCTGCAGTGAGACTACTCCCATGAGGAAAGGTGGCAAGACGGGTCCCCAACAACAACAAAAGCTATTGCTATAGATAATACATTATAGTTAACTTTATTTTTATGACTCCTTATCCCTGTTTACCTCAGAGAAATTTTGTTATAGTTATTCCAGTGTCTCCAAATGTCTCACCAACAATTCATTACTGTATTTTATTTTGCAAGTTGATGCTCCTACTTTACTTGGTGTTGGAATATTTTGCCTGTTCTTGAGGAAACTGTTTTCTTTTGTTTCCCTGTTGCTTAGTAGCAGATTTTTTTTTTTGGGGTGTGTGTGTGTGTGTGTGTGTGTTCCCCCCAGATGCTCTATCTCTTACTCAATAAACTTGAATTTAAAATAATATCTTAGAAAAACCGTCTAGCTTGAAGACTGGAATATTATACAAAAATACTTCAGTACATTTTTTAACTTGGGCTTTGAAGACAAAATACAGTTCTGAAGTTTATTTTAAAAAAAGCTACTATATTATGCTATACGGAGGGTAGGCTTGTCAAAACATTTGTATTATTTGACACTTAAAATTTCTTTTCCCCTTCCCCTCTTAAAGGTAGAGACCTGTGGGTTCTTGTTGTGGGAAGGTTTCCAACCCAACATACCATTGGCACACCAGAGTTCAAGTATATTGCTAATATGCATGGGGATGAGGTACGTCTACAATTTCAATTTTTGCAATGTCATTTATAGCAAAACATTTACCAGGGATCTTAAAAGGAATTTTGCTTATGCTCATATTACTAATTATTGGGGTTTACTGTACCCCTCCAGTTTCTCCCAAATTCTAAAAGGTGACCTACAAAGGACTTGAAATGGGCTTATGCCCTTTGTGCCTGTTTGAAAAGGCCTGAAATGTTTAAATTTATTTGTTTTTCTTCAATCTAAGAAATCTCAAGTCTGATCTTTCCTGGGTTTGGTGGAGGATCTCTGGAAGGTCTCAGGTGTTTGTGTGAGCTCTTAAGTTAATTGTGTATTAATTTTTAACAAGAAGACTTCCTTTCTCCAAAATTTGTCAACAAAACATTCAAAAAAGCTTTTGAACAGTCAGACTAAAAATCTTTCCCTTTTAATAGCACAACTTTCCCTCCCTTGGGTCTGTGATACTACCATTTTCATTAGTTCACCAGTCTTTTTCCACCCCAGAAAAGACCTGAATTTCTAATGTAAATAAGCATTTATTTTTTGAGGAAAAACAAATCATTTAGGCTTCCTTCATCTATCAAAACGAGAACAAGCTTTCTCTTTTCTCCATTACAGATCACCTGTAAGGTCCACTAGAGAGAAAGCACATTAAACATTCAATGTATGGTATATGGCCCTCGTGCAGAATGTCCACAATAGCTAAATGTAAGGTTGCAGAGTTCAGCACTTTACACAGAGCACATTAGACTTCCTCTTGCATCAGTTGATACCTGTTTGAGATGGCAGACATGGAGTAAACTTTACATGTCCCCTTTCTGGATAATGCCCTGAGACCCTAGCATAACTTGGAATGAGTCTCAAATGTAACAACCTTTCTAGGAAAGTACTACAGCTTTATCAGTGATATTAGGTACAACCCAGTGAGTCCAAAAATGAGTGATAATTGCCCTATCTAGTGCCAGCTGGCTTACTTTTGAAGACAGACTCTGCGTTAGTACCCATCACTAAAATGCATCACCTAATGTGGCTGAGATCAGTTTATTAATACAAAACAGAAACTTGCAGACATCAGCGCATTGTGGAAATAATGTCTTTATTGAAGATACATTGGCTACTACTGTAATCCCATTGTGCAATATCCACTGTACCTGTGAGCACAGATTTCATTTTTTCACTTTTCTGATTTCTCCTTTCTTCAAATATTTTATCTATTTCTTACTCAAGTCCCTTTTAAAACAAAAGCTATAGCTACTTTTAATAGGCATGTACAAGATGCCTTAAATTTTACCTCAAAACCGACTATATCTGACTGATGTAGACTCCCAATATGAGAGGGAGTTCTTGGCAATAATTCTGTAGAATAGCAGCAAAATTCCATACTATACATTCTTGAAATCTAGAAAGAAATATAGATTATATAGCACAAGCTTCCTACTCCTAAAGAATAGCACAAGCTATGCTAGAACAATATTGTGGATGAATTTATTGTGGCACCAGGTGACCTCATCATGGACCAGGCCCCCATTGTGCTAGGTGCCATACAAACAGAACAAAAACAGTCCATGCCCCCAAAAGCTTACAGAGGTAATTATGAGACTGACCTATGACAAATTTTCCCCTAGTTAAACTAGTTTCTTGGATTGTTTGTTAGAATACACAGACTTTGTTCTTTGGGCACTGGTTAGCTAAGCTCAATGCATTGCTCAGAATCTCACTATGTGCATTTGACTGAGTGGACAGAGATAAAGGGTGACACTATGACAGGCTTGTTTGTGGGGGAGTAGTCCTTGACCTGCACAGTGCATTAGCTCAGTTGCCCATCAGCTCCTTCTAACAACCAGTTTCAATCAAATCCTCAAGACGCTGGAACAGCACTCTAGTGCATGTGTAAAAAACAATTGGGAAGCTGGGAGAGATCCTGGAAACAGGGCTGTTCCTGCTTTCCAGGGACACATGGTCACCTTTAGGTCCATGTTCTGTGTATGGAATTAACATGTGTAAAGTTGACCTTTGGTTTTTCTCTCTAGCCATAAACAGATTTTTATAGTACAGGAAGCTAAGTCCTATACAGCAAAACATCAGGGAGTTTGAATGTTCATTCACATAATCTAAAATTCTGCTGAGCTAGTCCCCTGGTGGGGTATTAAACCTCCCCTTTAATATATTCAACTTCCCCTTTAACATATTAAGCCAATAAGTGTTGTGTTATGTGTACAGCGTGCATTGACTTGATTTATTTAGGCTAGCAACTATTACAATGAAGCTGTATATTCAGCATTTGCCTGCTGTATTGCATACCTGATATGTATTGTATATCCCCCTGAGGAGCCAGCTGTCAACAACAAAGAGTTTTAGAAGGACAGTGTTCAGACAGGTAAAGCTAAAATTGGACCTACTTATTTTGTTTGGAATGTTGTGTATTACAGTGGAGACCCTGCTCATAAGAATGGAGGTGATGTGTTTGAGTTGCATGCAGTCCATGCATATCTGCAGCTGGAAGAAAAACACAATATGCTGTGGTTTTGGAAGGTTGCCAACAGAGGAGTTGACATCTTAATGTTGTAGCCCCTGTTCTGGAGAGCAGATAGATTTGTTTGTTTTTCAGAATCAGGACAGTAAAGTCATTTTTAGAATAGGTTAAATTCTTTTAATAGAGACATAACCAAGTCATGTTAATAGTTTGTTTTATACTCTCCACTGTGGTGTGTTTAGAGACCAGAACAAATTTTCATTCTGTTTGGCATAGCCCCATGTCCCTGGGCATGAATGGAGCTCAAATCAACAATGTTAAAGTTATTGTTTTTTATCACTATTAGCTCAGGTCAGATTAGAATTGATCAGAACATTTTTGATTAAATGAAGTTTTGACAAAATATGCTGTTTCAAAGCCAAAAGGTTGTGTGGAGACTGATCTGTTTCTATGAAGTTTTCATCAGGAAGCTTAAGTAAGAGACTCATTCTCTGGTTGGAGATACGGTATTGGCCTGGGATGTGGGAGGCCCAGGTTCAAGGCCCTGCTTTGCCTGATCCAGAGTGATCTGGAATGAAAAACTGCATTGAAAAGCAGGGACTGGAACACGAGTCTCTCCCACCCTTGGTCACTGTTCTAACCATCATGTGTCTCACACACACACCCCAAATACACACCCTTCTGAATTAAAAAGTTTTCAGGTTTTGATCCAAAGCTAGCCATTTCAATAATTCCATTTTCACAAAAACATTTGAAAAGATTTGTTTTTGTTGCAATGCAGAATGAAAACAAATTTTGAAACCTCAACCATTGCTAGGGTGACCAGACAGCAAGTGTGAAAAATCAGGACAGGGGGTGGGAGATAATAGGAGCCTATATAAGAAAAAGCCCCAAATATCGGGACTGTCCCTATAAAATCGGGACATCTGGTCACCCTAACCATTGCTGTGCAGTGGAATTGCTGTTCTCCAGCCAGCTCTAATGACTTAAGCCCCATTTGCACAACTAAACTAGAGATCCCAGTTACACCACAGTATGCAGCTTCCCCCATAGTTTCATTAAAACTTCTAAGTGTTACCTACTTGGACATTTCTATCCCATTCACCAGTTAATCTGAACAGTTGGCTCTCCTAACTTTGTTATCGCTATCAAGTTGCCTGGGCCTCAGGAGAAAGCTCCCCCTTCCCCATTATCTTATTACAACTCACAATAGTTTTCCTTTAATTACAGCTATCTTATCTTTTTTCTGTTGCAAAAAACTGGGCCCATGATCACTGTTGAACCTAGCCTAAGTGAAGGAACGTATCTATCATGTTGACTTCTTGTGACATCACAAAACTTTAACCTCCATGCAGGGCCGGTGCAAGTAAGTTTCGCACCCTAGGCGAAACTTCCACCTTGCGCCCCCTCCCCAGCCCTGCAGCAGCTCCCCGCCCCCCCTCCGCCCTGAGGCGCCCCCATCCCCCCGCGGCAGCTCTCCCCCCCCCCGGGGAGCCGTGCGGCAGCTCCCCACCCCAGCTCACCTCTGCTCCGCCTCCTCCCCAAGCACACCGCCCCTGCTCTAATTCTCCTCCCAGGCTTGCGGCGCCAAACAGCTGATTGGCGCTGCAAGCCTGGGAGGCGGGAGAAGTGGAGCAGCGACGGCGTGCTCAGGGAGGAGGTGGAGCAGAGGTGAGCTGGGGTGGGGAGCCCTGCGGCAGCTCCCCCCCACACCTTGAGGCACACCCGCGGCAGCTCCCCACCCCCCCGGCCCGGGGAGCCGTGTGGCACCTCCCCAGCCCAGCTCACCTCTGCTCCGCCTCCTCCCTGAGCACGCTGCCCCCGCTCTAATTCTCCTCCCCTCCCAGGCTTGCGGCGCCAAACAGCTGATTGGCGTTGCAAGCCTGGGAGGCGGGAGAAGTGGAGCAGCGACCGTGCGCTCGGGGAGGAATGCTGTAAAAAAAAAAAAAAAAATTAAAAAATTGGGGGCACCACTTTTTGGCGCCCCCAAATCTTGCCGCCCTAGGCCACCGCCTAGTTCGCCTTAATGGTAGCAACGGCCCTGCCTCCATGTAATGAAAAGAATTATTACTAAAGAAAGGTTTCTAGATAGGAGGTGGATAATCTGGTGGATAAGTGGGTTGCATTTTGGTTGTTTGTGATCAAATATCAAGTATTATTGAGGTAAAAGACCTGCCAAAGGAAACCTTTCCATCTAGCTACCTCTGCAGTTCCTGTGTTTTGTGTCCCAAGATTTTTTTTTAGACAAGTGTCTTCTTTATATATTTGGATGTTTCCCAGGGATTTTCAGAAGCCTCCTAACTCTAGACAATAGAAATGAGTGAAAGCCACATCTAGATCATCAAAATTCCCAGGAAGAGTCTGGCTAAAGGTGACCTGCTGAGCACCAGGAGATCCTGGCAATACTCTTATCTTCCTCAGAGAAATATGAAGTTACCACAGCCTGGGGTCCTCCTTTCTGAAGGTAGCCCATATGTTGCACATAACCCTCCATATTCAGGAGCGTCAGGTTTGTATAATTTTAGTGGTGCCCAGAATGGGTCCAAGTCCCGCCCCCCCTCCCACACACACCCCTGCCTAAGCCTCTGGGAGGAAGTTTGGGTGCGGGAGGGGGAGGGTTCGGGCTCTGGGAGGGAGTTTGGGTGTGGGCTCTGGGTTGGGGCAGGGGGTTGGGGTGCAGGAGCAGGTGTGGGCTCTGGGCTGGGCCAGGGGGTTAGGGTGCAAGAGGAGATGCGGGGGGGTGGGCACTGGGAGAAAGTTTGGGTGCAGTGCTTACCTCGGGTGGCTCCCGAAAGTGACCCCCCCCCCCGGCAGCAGCTTCAGGCGGTGGGGCCAGAGGGGTCTCCGCGCACCGCTGCCCGGGCCACTGCAGCTCCCATTGGCCGTAGTTGGCAGAATCGGCACTTGGGGCAGGGACAGTGCGCGGAGACACCCCCCCTCAGGGGCTGCAGGGACGTGCCGGCCGCTCCTGGAAGTGGAGCGGGCGGGCGGGAAGCCACCTTAGCCCCGCTGCGCTGCCAGTAGTGGCGACGGGAGCCCCAGGCCCTTTTAAATTGCCCAGGGGTGGCAGGCTGGGCCAGAAGGGATGCTCTGGGGGAGGCATGTGGGGGCAGCATGCAGGGCCGGGGGAGAGACCTGGCCCCAAACTTTGGTGGAACCAGTCTGCCGTGCTCTCATATTGGTGGAGCACGGGCACCACGGGCCCATACAACTCACTGCCCCGTCCATATTCAGTGGCATGTCATAATTTACCACATGCAGGGCATTCAGATCAACAAAGTTGGGATTTCCCAAGAAATAAACTCTTGTACTGTGGCCTCCAAATCTGGAGAGGAGTCCTTCTGGATGCATCTGCATGTACACCCTTCAGAGTTAAAGATCTCTCTATCCAGGTTCAGATCCCTTCCAGGTTTTTTCAAAGACCAGGGACTGTACTGTTTTGCCCACTGCTTTCAATACCTGTCTTAGCAACACCCACTTTTGTTCTTTCCATACCCACACTATTGTGTGGACAACATTCAGCATGTTAGGACCATTTTTAGCTTCCTTTTTCCTCTGAGAAGAGCTCTTCTTTTTAGTATAGGTCTGGTTGTAGCCTTGCTCTGCTGCCACATCAAGATCCTACGGTTTTAGAGCCATAGTCCGGCAGCTCTCTGCTTCAGCAGGCAGATATATGTCCTCGTCCAAATCATCTTCCTTCTGTAGTGGCCTTGGTCCACACAACTCCAGCTCTTCCTCCTTAGCTGAGTTGGACTTTGATCCTGGCTGGGCCTTGAGCAGGTTCTGGAGCTTAGTAAGCTCCTTTTGCAGCAGAAAGCACTGCTGTTCCCCTGTCTCCTTCTCCACTGTGAGGCAGGTCAGCTCTTACTCCCGATTTACTGCTTGCCCTATGATCCTGTCCCATGAAGAGCAGATATCTTCCAGCTCCTGCCGGTATTGCGTGACCTGTGTCTGTAGTTCCAGGATTTCAGCCTGGTTCCGATCAGCAGTAGCAGCTTTCTCTTCTAGCTCACCCCAGTCCCTTATTGTAGAGGTTTGCTCTGTAGATGAGGGGGCTACTGCCATTATTGCAGCCTCTGTTGTGCATGGAATCTTAGTGTTCGTACCACAGGACACCCGCTTCTTTATTAGACTGCTACCTGCTCCTTTGGGGAGGTCTTTCTGCATGTCTAGCTCATCAGCAACGCACTGGTATCCATACAAGCCTCCTGGTACTCTCTGTTCTCACCGTCTTATCATGGGTTTCCAGACATGCCTCTGTGAGTCGGACCTGCACATCTACAGAGGCGGGGATCATTTCTCTGGTCTTAGCCTCTAGCTCAGGGGTGGGCAATAGTTTTCACAGGGGGCCCACTCCACGAATTTTGGTAAGTTGTCACGGGCCACACATTTCTTATTAATGAAATTACCTCACCATCTATTGTAAAAAGACCCCCATTATGTTCTTTACACAAAGTAATTAACTGAATACATGATTATCCAAAACTTAAGGCAATTTATATTGCAAACCGTTTTGTGAACACTTGTAAAATTTATAATAATAACACTAACGCTAAGCTTTTACTTACAACTTATGTTCATTATTAAAATTAAGTGTAAAAGAAGAAATGAAACTCAGTGTGAAGAAGAAAGTCTCTGATGGGCATTAACAAGGGAGGTGAAGTCAGGTGTCATTTCTGTTGTTGCAGTGCGGAGCACTGCTGCAAGGTGGTCATCATTGATCCAAGATCTGTTCTTTGATTTATTGAATTTCATCACAGAAAATGTCTGCTCACAGACACAAATTGATCTGAACAGTACAAGCATCTTTTGGGCACGAGCCTTGATCTTTGGAAAGTTCTGTTCATTGAGAGATGCGTAAAACCTCGGAAGTGACGCTGATTTGAATTGCTCCGCAAGCAGTGCATCACACTGCAAGTCAATAAGCTCAAGTTGGAGGTCACTTGGAGTGTTGTCCACAGACCACATCACATGTGAAAGGGGAGGAGATCAAAGCTATGTCATTTTCTATCCTTCTAAAATCCTTAAAGCGGCAAGAAAATTCAGCATGCATAGCGAGCAATAACGACATATTTCCAGGTGCTGGTCAGATATTGTAATCTGTTGCAAAGTGGGGAAGTGTGTGAACTGCTTGTTTCCAATCTGATGGAAAAAGGAGCAACTTTGTCATGAAAGACTTGACAAGGGAATACATGTCATGAACAAAAAGCCCCCTACCTTAAAGATTCGAATTCAGTTCGTTCCTGTAACCCATAACATCAATGGCAAATGCGAAATCAGAGAGCCAGTTCACATCATTCAATTGAGGGAAATCCACATCTTTTCCATTCATTTTCAAAAACAAATCAATCTCTGCTCTCAGGTCCCACACTCTTTTCAGAACTTCCCCCAACCTAAGCCATCTAACATTTGTATGGTACTGAACATCCCTGAGCTCTGACTCAGACTCTTCCAGCAGAGAGACAAATTGCCTGTGGTTTAATGCTCGTGCTCCAATAAAGTTGACCAATTTTGTAACTGTATCCACGACATTGCTTAATGTCAGAACACTTTTGCAGAGGACCTCTTGGTGAATAATACAATGTAGAAAAATTTATTTTCTGCTCTGGGTTTGTTTCTGTTGCTTGGTCTTGTATTTTTTTCAACAATCCAACATTTTTGCCTGTCAGATTAGGGGTTCCATCAGTGGTCACACTCACCAATTTCTTCCACTCCAATCCCAATTTTGAGACACTGTTATTTACTGCCTCCAGTAGATCTTTTCCAGTAGTCACATTTTTCATTGACTGACTGCATTGATGCCAGTTCTTCTGTGAGTTCAAAATTTATGGTAATACCTTGAATGAAAATTAACAACTGGGCTGTGTCTTTAATGTCACAACTTTTGTTGAGTCCCAGCGCAAAGTATGAAAAATTATTTACCTTGTTTTTCAACTGTTGGTCCAGGTTCTCCGAGATTTCTTCTATACGTCTCACCACTGTTCACCTTGACAATGAAATGTTTTCGAACTGCTTTTTCTTGTCTGGGCACAATATCACAGCAGAGTCAACCAAACATTCCTTGATAAATTCTCCCTCGGAGAATGGTTTGCTGTTTTTGGCGATTTTGTGTGCAATCATGGAGCTTGTTCTTATAATTCCATCTTGTGCTGCTCATTTTTAAATTCTACCCCTCCACTGAAGTGCCATGTAATAAAATAATTTGCGCAAAAACTGAGAGCTATTAAGTATTGTTGATTTTGTGGAATGGGGGGGTAGGGGAATGTGACAAAGTGCATTTACCTTCTTCTCTTTTTTGGCTTTGATCCTGCAATGAGCTCTGTGAGCAGAGGTGAAAGCAAGCCAATCCAGTCCGGTACAGCATACCAGTAAGAAAGTGGGCACCGGTACACAGTCGACTGTACCGGCAGGGCCTCTGGTGGGGGGAGGAGGGGGCAAAAGGGGCATCTGCCCCGGGGCCTAGCGATTTAAAAGGGCCTGGGGCTCCCGGCAGCGGCCGGAGCCCTGGGGCCGCTGCCGCTGCTACCCCAGGGCTCTGGCAGCGATTTAAAGGGCCCGGGGCTCCCAGGCGCCGCTACCGTGCCACTGGCCGGAGCCCTGGGCCTTTTAAATCGCCACCTGAGCCCCGGGCTGGGCAGCACTGAAGGGCTGGCTGGGGGAGTCCGGTCCCAGCCCTGCCCCTTCCGCCCAAGGCCCTGCCCCTTCCAGGGGCCCAGAGCCACCCCTCCACCTTGCCCGGGACCCTGGCCACCCATTTAGTTACTTTCACCCCTGTCTGTGAGAATGGAGGTCTGCACCAAAACAAAGCCCTGTTGACTTTTATTTTGGGTGTTCCCCCTAAGGAGTTTGTTGCAGGGTCAGGGCCTTAGTTATTACTAATTTCTGGCTTCATAACACATCAGAGTTTTTTGTTCATATACCAGACAAGGAAGATAATTATCAACAACTTAAGACAAATCGGCAAACTCATCAGTGACTATTACTGTGGTTCTCTGTATTTTTAAAGAGATTAAGTTTAAAAGAAATTAATTAAAAAAAAACATTTAACATTCATATTATGTTTTAGAATAAATCCTCTCTTGTGGGACTAGTTAAGTTATGTGTTTTGATGCCTAGCAATATGTGAACTGCTGCAAAGATCACATCATATTTCAAGAATCCTGTAATGAATAGTTCTAAATCCCACGTAAAATGCTGGTTAGGAACTAGCCCAAACCAGAATCCTTTATTCCATAGAAGTTTGTGACTAAGTAAGAACTGTAGCAGTTATTGTAAATTGTTATGTTGACAATTTTACAAATGCTGATGTATGACATAAGTCTGTACACCACTACTGGAAGCCACAGTTGTGGTGGTGATTTTGCTGTGTCCGTAATGATGGGAGTGGCAGTGCTGAAAGTCAACAAGTGATGCGTGGAAGCTGTGTATCCATATGGGTGAGCAGTGTTCTGTGGTACAATAAACAGGGCCCAGTGAAAAGATCCGTAGGCAGCGCTGCCGACAGAATTGCCGGGCTCCTGGTCAAGGGCATTATGCACCTGCCCCAGAAAGGTCCAAAGCATTGTGGGATCAGTGCAGAAATCCACAGGCCCACCAGTGGTTGAACAGTGTGTTGTGTGTAGATATGGTGCATGGTGTGCACCCAAACAAGATGGCTAGTAAGAAGATATTGCCCCATGCAACAGTGCAATTCCCTAACACAGACAACCCAACATCATTGATAGGATGGTTTTAATATTCTAACCTGCTAATAATGCATAGTTCTAAGATGGGTCTCAAACAAACAATCCCTATCTGTATACTACTTAAACGTCATTGTAGCTAGCACAGTTCAGTTCCCACTACAGAAGAAACCCTAGTCAATCTGAATTTAAAATCACTTGTTAGAAGTGGCCCCTCTACATTCATTTCTTTCTCTTCTATTAAATTACATTTAATTTTCTAGAGGCCAAGAACTGTAACAAAATAATGTTGACCACAGTGCATTTGTTTTATGATTATAGTTTTGTGTCATGTCTATATCATACAGTATTATCTTTGTCAGATCAAATAAGCACCGTGTTGAGCATCTTCCTTTCTTCACAGTGGACTTGAAAAATAAAAACTGTGCTTCTCAATACAGACAGTTGGGAGGGAGCTGCTGCTCCATTTGATAGACTTCCTGGTGACCAATGATAAGAGCGATCCAGTCGTTACAAGGCTAATCAATAGCACGCGGATTCATATCATGCCATCAATGAACCCGGATGGATTTGAAGCTACAACAGTGCATGATTGTTATTACTCAGAAGGAAGGTAAGGATGTGTGTTTTTTCAGGGTAGGGTAGGGGGCAGAGGAGACAATAAGTAGGGAGGTGGTTGTTTGTTTCGTTAACATTTAGAGATAGCCAAGTGGCTGGGTCATACTTGGTGGATAGAATAGCCTAGGAGCTACACTCGGAATATGTTTTGGGCCACAGTCTTTAGAAGGCATACTAAATGGGGCACAGGGCTTTGCTTTGAAGAAAGCTGTCAGACACTGGGTGTGCGAGAGAGAAAGTGTGCGCATGCATGTGCCCTTGGAGATCTAGGGGCACGGAGAGGAGAGAGAGAACACCAGCTCTGAACTAGAGAGGAAGGATCATCGTTTTTAAGTGGTTTAAACTTGGGTTATTCTGGATTCTGACTCAAAGTACATCTTCTCGGGATCCCCAAGATACCAAAAAATAAAAACAGTCACAAGGACTTAACTTCAACTGAGAATCTCAAATTTTCAGAATCAGGGGCAGGCAGAATGCCCTCTACCCCCAACCCTTCTTTGAGATGAGGTGGAAGATTGAAAACTTAAAATGAATCTGTTTGCTGGGGGGGGGAAGGCATAAACGAATACAACGTTTAACAATACACATGCCGAACTGGGCGAAGCCTCCACTCCTCACCTGCCCCACCAAGAAAGAAAATTTAAGAATTCACATTAAAACCAGACATTTTATGCACTACAAAAGCACAGGTTATTCCACCCCACCCCTACAGCAGAACACTTACGGTGTCTCAGTTGATTTCTACTCTGGGCCAATTTTAGGCAAAGATGGAACAGACTGCTATAGAGAGCTCTACATCGGTGGGGAGGTGCTGTGTAGTGCTTCCTCTAAAGCAGTGATGGTTGTATTCTTACAGCACATCTCCACTGAGAATTTTTGTCAATTCTCTGACGGTTGGTCTAGCACCAATGTTGCTAGCATAGACTGCCCGCAGCATTTTTACACCTCTCTGTCCATATTGCTTTTATCCAGTTAAGACAGGGTAAAAATATTAGCAGGCATGTTCACACTAGCTGCAGTGGTACTAGACCATTGGTAGGAGAACTGTCAAGTTCCCACTGAAGACAAAGCCTTAGGCCCCATCTATGCTAACAAAAGGTAGAATTACAAAGCAGTATTACAAAGCAGTCTCAATAATGTGGATGAGGTTGTGCAAATGGAGCTGGGTTCAAGGGATATTGCACTAATGGCAGCTGGCTCTGTGTGTGTAAAGTATTTGATGCCAAAGAAAACGTAAACGTTGTGCCACTTCTGCAAACCTTTATATGCTCTAGTGTTATTGCTGGTGACCCTGCAGAGACTAAAAAGGGTAGAAAATTTTAAAAAGCCAGAGAAAAAGAGACAGAATGGAAAAGTATAAGGAAGAGAAATGCTAAGTGGCAGAGAACAAATTAACAAAGTTGGGAAGGTAGAGAAGAACAAAGTGCCCAATCCTGCAACTCATATTCATGCAAGTAGTTGTGCTGATTATACCAGGACTACTTGTGTAACTAAGAATTGGGTTCTCTTGGGTCTTTTGCCTTGGCTGTCATACTCACTTTGGCAACCTAGGGGATTTGGCGCCTTATTGAACTAGAGTAAGCCCTGCTTTTGGATAAGGTAGATATTTATTCCTGAAACAAGTGGGCTAAGAATCTTTAAATGGAGGGTGGGATTTTTTTCCCATTGGGTGAAGCATCCAAAGGATTGATGCTAAGCTAATGAGACTTTTAAAAATTAACACCCAAAGCTAAATATTAATCAGATGGGTAGACTGTCCTAGTGGAGAAAAGAAAGGAAGAAATAAGCACTTGGACACAGGTTGGAATTTCAAACACCGTCAGAGGAAAAAAATGCTTTGAATATCTACAGAGTTTTTTTTATAGCCACATGCTTGGGATGACTGCATTACGATTGGCAGTCATGTGTGAGTCATAGTTTCTTTCTAAACAACTGAAAAACACACCCTTTTATTCCATACACTCCCTTATTTGGCTTATGCAACAATCTTACATTTTACTATGTTTTGTGTGATGTTTCAAGCATCACTCCCAACGTCTCCACTTGGAAATATATTAATTACTCTACAGTAATAAGCCCATTGTGGGCAGAGGCTAGTAGCATCCACAATGCAGAATAAAGTCACTATTTCATGATTTGTGAAAACACAGTTTGTGATGCTCATTCTTTCCATGTACCGTTCCAGTAACTCTGTTCCCAACAGTCACGAACAGAGATCCAAAGCATTGTGAATCTACTCAGATTCAACAGATTAACAAATATAGAACTGTATTTTCTCTCTCAAAGGTTCAATAAGAATGGGGAAGATCTGAATAGGAATTTCCCTGATGTCTTCAACAGTAACAATGTCACAATCCAGCCAGAGACTCAAGCAGTGATAAATTGGATACAAAATGAGACATTTGTTCTTTCAGCTAACTTGCATGGTGGAGCACTGGTTGCCAGTTATACATTTGATAATGGTAACCCAGGTAAGCTAATATCCGTGTTTCCTATTTGGGTCCATTTTTTTCTGCCAGCTTCAGTATGAGCAAAATAAAATGCCTGATGTGTTGAAGAGAAGCACCAGACTTACACGAGCTCAGATGTGTTGGGATACACGGATAGTACAGTTTCACTGGATCACACAAACTGATGTGTAGGTTTGGGGGCTTCATATTTTTTATCTAAGACAATATTGTGTGTGTTTTAACATTAACTTGGCTTGTACCATGGCCATCTTTATTATACAGCTACTGGCTTTTTACAAGGCTATAGCAGATCACGAGATGATGATGTTTTCGTACACCTTGCAAGAACCTACTCTTCCAACCATGCCAGCATGTACAAAGGGAATGAATGTGGGAATAAACCAGTCTTTCCATATGGCATTACAAATGGGTATGCTTGGTATCAACTGAAAGGTAAAAATTTCAGTGTTTTCCAATTTTCTCTGATCTCCACTGCTTTTATTTGATTTTCCAACATGTACTTGCTAACACACCTCTGCATTCCTTGACAGCGAAAGTTCTGTGACTTGTCCACACTAGAGTTTAACTCAAGTGAGCTGATTGTTAATTAACATGAGCTATCCATCATGTTTGCACATAGTCTGGGCACTTCAGGACACATGCTTTTGTGGAGCATCCAGACGAGCATGTACAAACATGTTAGCTAACACAAGTTAATGGACCAGCTTCCACTGGCTGGGTCTTCAACTCCTCCCTGCCCTCAAGCCAGGCTCTTTTACTGCTCCATCAGCCAGCATGCCACCTGTCACAGTTGAGGGCAATTGCACCTGTATTCCCCCTCTGTGGTCCAGCAAGGGCACCTGCTCTCAGGCTTTCGGCTATCCTGGCTGTCACCTCTCTTGGGTGCATCTCTCTCCCTTCTGACCAGGGTATCTCCAGGCTGAACAGTTCTCTGCCTTAGAATCATAGGGTTGGAAGGGACCTCAGGAGGTCATCTAGTCCATCCCCCTGCTCAAAGCAGGACCAATCCCCAGACAGATTTTTGCCCCAGATCCCTAAATGGCCCCCACAAGGATTGAGCTCACAACCCTGGGTTTAGCAGGCCAATACTCAAACTACTGAGCTATCCCTCCCCGTGTTGTTATCAGTAAAAGACAGGCACTCAGAGCAAGCTTCTCTTGCCCTCTCTTCAGAGACTAACAGAGGGATCAGTAACAATTGTAAGTTAACCACCTAGCACTTCCTATTTTATTATTAAGATAAAAGCACTACAGAGAAAGCATCAAAAACAATAAAAGAACCTACACACAGACTAATAAATTAACTATCGTTCACCTCAACCCTACCATGAGCTCTTGCAGGAGCAATCTTTCAGAACCCCCACCCAAGGGGTTTCCTGGCAGTTTCAAATTCATCACAGCTTCAGCTCAGAACAAGCACACTCATGACAAGCTTAGTCCACCTCTTATACAGTTCAGGGATCTTTGATCTGGAGTTTCCAGGAGCAGGTAATTAGCAGACACTTGGTTTCTCTGTCCAGGGCATAAGTTCAAAGGGATGGATTCCAATGGGTCATTTGCATTCCCCTTACTCCCAGGTATTTCCTAGGAAATCCACTTTACATGCATTGTTCCAAAAGGTCCTTTGAAGTTCTTCATATTGCATTAATTGCAATTAAATGCAGATTGCATTAATCCTGTCTTCTGGCTAACAAAGTTCCATACAATTCCACAATAGTACATAAACGTGCATTTTTAATACAGTGGCCCCAAAGGTATTATACTTAATGCAGTAAAGTTTATCTTAATTTCATAAAGTTTGTCCAGAACATTGTCAATCTGTCACATCTCTTCAGAGCTCCTCCTTAGCCAGCTGGCACAGCTATCTATCTATTGGCAAGCTGCCACTAAGGTTTCCCCTCCCCTTCTGCTGTCAGGCCAGCTTTTCCCCATTCAAATAACACCACAAGCCCATCTCCTTCATTTGCACTTGCTCCATCACCCCCGCCCCTACAACACACAAATTGAGAGGGAAGGGGTTAATTTTTATGCATTAACATAGGTGCACATACATATACGATGAACTCTGTGCCAAATTCTTATCTCTGCTATGCTTGTGTAAATCAAGTGTAACTCCAGTTATCAGTAGAGTTCATCTGGTGTAGCTGAGATAAAATCTCTCTCCTTTTGTTTAAAAAGGAGAGAACCAATTTCACATTTACATAACATCTATCTTCATGTCTAATCACTGAAACAAATACACCCCTATTTATATCCATGTGTAAATAACCAGATATACACACTTGAATAATCACATTCAATGTACTATAATCACTACGAAAAGTGACACTACACGTGTTTAGTAAACTATTTTCAACTACTCAGCCAGTCTTCTCCCAAGCTTGGCAAAGCCTACATTCCTCCCAGAGTTCTCCACAGTGCAAATGCCAAATCCAGGTTTTTAAAACCAAAGAACTACAGCAGGGTGGATAAAAATCCATATATTAAAATATATGGAATTTTATTTAAATTAAATACCTTTTTATTTTTAAAAATAAACACATAAAATTAAATTTGAAATTATGACAACCTATGTTTAGTCCAAACTTACTATAACCTATTTAAAACATTTAAATAAAAAATATATTCAAACCTGTTTGCTGACAAAGTTTTAAAGAAAGTCAAACCACTGAACTGGTGGAAGTCATTGGCTTAGCACCTGGAACCAGAGATTGTTGTAGTGCTAGTCCAGATTTTGACAGCAGTAACCTCTTCTGAAATTGTAGAGAATATTTTCTTCATTTCAGTTTATTCACATAGTTCAGTTCATTAGCTACTTAATTCAAAGTTAAGAAATCAATTAGGAGTTGAAAAAACATGGAAGCTTGTTTTCCTCTTCCAATCTATGAATAAAAATTCAGTGTGAGAGAGTGAGATCTACTAGTTCTAAAATCTTGAAGGACATAGTGACTAGAAACAATCAGTTCAGTTCAATTCACGAACTACAGATAATACTTCCTTTGTTTAATAAATCAGTTTTAAATGCAGAACATGCTTTGATAAAAATACATATTTTCCTTCTGTGTCCAGCATGTTTAAAGTAAGTTTTATTTAACTAATAAAAACATTTAAATGCTGTTTTTGTGAATTTCTAATTTAATTCCAGTTTCCATTCAAATAATTTGACACGCACAAAAAATAAAAATAAATCTAGTAAATAAGAAATATCATTTGCCATTTTCTAACATATGTGTAAAAACTAAAATACTGAATACATGTATTATAAGCTAAATCATTGCTTAGATAAATATGTGTAAGATATAGTGTATCCTCCCTGTTTAAATTAATTCACTTTGGTTCTCAGCATGCCAAAAAAACCCACACCTGAACAATTTTCTTATTGTAAAAAAAAAAAAAAAAATCACATTTTTCGTACATTCATAATTCAAATGACTAAAAGGATTTTGAGGCACAACTGAGCATGACAAACTTAGTGCCCCCCTTATAGATACAAGTACTTGAAGAGAGGTTTTGAATCAAAGGGTCCCCTTTCTCAACCATTATTATAGCCTCATTCTAGTAATTCCACCGCACTTCGGGATTGGGTTTTTTTAAAGTAATTAAGCAGGTTTTCCACAGGGGATCATAAATCTAACTGACTATGGGATTAAAAAACAATTGTACTTCCCAATTTGTGGTAATTTGTCTAACTGAATTGCCCTTGCATCATGATCTAAGCAGGGGTCGGCAACCTTTCAGAAGTGGTGTGCCGAGTCTTCATTTATTCACTCTAATTTAAGGTTTCGCGTGCCAGTAATACATTTTAACGTTTTTAGAAGGTCTCTTTTTATAAGTGTATAATATATAACTAAACTACTGTTGTATGTAAAGTAAATAAGGTTTTTAAAATGTTTAAGAAGCTTCATTTAAAAATTAAATTAAAATGCAGAGCCCCCCCCGGACCGGTGGCCAGTGTGACTGCCGCTGAAAATCAACTCGTGTGCCGCCTTCGGCACGCATGCCATAGGTTGCCTACCCCTAAGGAAATGCTTTGAGAAGGCTAGAGTTTAGGAAAAGTTGCAAGTCTCCTAGTCCATTTCTAGCTCTTACTCAGAGGCTCTCACTAATAATCAAAGAATTTTTTTTCTTTTTCTTAGGTGGGATGCAGGATTACAACTACATCTGGGGACAATGTTTTGAAATTACGTTGGAGTTGTCATGCTGTAAATATCCACCAGCAAGTCAACTTCAGGCCTTCTGGAATGACAACAAAGCTGCTTTGATTGAATACATTAAACAAGTTCATCTCGGTGGGTAGGCTTTTGTATTTTGAATTTCATCTGCTCAACTTCCAATACAGCTTGTAGGGTCAGCTGCTGTAACAACATGGACATGAACATGTAACAGGCTCTCCAGCAACAGGCTAGAATCAAAAAGAACTACTTCTATAAGGGACTTTGCCTTTCAATATGAAATCCGGTTTTTCTTGATTCTTGCTGAATTAAAAGATGGATGTAGCAGAGAGCTGTGTGCACCATCCTCATTTTAGAAACAATGTTGTGAGCATGATGGTGGCTAAGGGAGGATAGTGAGACAGAGAATGCTGCCCAGAAGCAACTGGGACATCTGGAATATTAGCATTGTGAATGCATTTGTTCATAGACCGTTCTGAAGAAAAATGCAAACATTTTTTTTAAAAACTAAATGATGTAGGTGAACCCCATGTAACTTGAGATTGGGGTTTGAGAAAAGAGAGGAAATCTCCAAACTAAGTGTATGTGAACAGATCCATTTACAGTAAAAGCTGTGTTATCTGGCACTTTACCAAGCAGAAAGCTCTAGAAACTGGCATTTCTAATATCTCCAAGTTCAAATCTTCAGTAGGGTTGCCAGGCTCCCTGCCTGGCTCTGCATAGTTCCCCAGAAGCAGCGACATGTCCCTGCTGCTCCTAGGCAGAGGAACGGCCATGGGGGCTCTGTGTGCTGTCCCTGCCTCACCCCAAGCGCTGGCTCCGCAGCTCCCATTGGCCGGGAACTGTGGCCAATGGGAGCTGCGGAGACAGCGCCCTGTCGTGCCTCCGCCTAGGAACAGCAGGGACATGTCGCCACTTGCAGGGAGCCGGCCGAGGTGAGCGCCGCCCGGATCAGACACCCAAAAACCCTTCCCGTGCCCCAACCCCAAGCCCCACCCACACCCAAACTCCCTCCCAGAGCCCGTGTCCCACACCCCCTCCCTCAGCACAACCCCACAACCCCTCCCACACCCAAACTCCCTCCCTCCATTGGTAAGTATAACTCAGTTAACCGGAATTTTTGACTAACCAGCACCCGCCGTTCCCCCAACATGTTGGATAACAAAGCTTTTACTGTATCTAGCTTTATTCAAGTTGGATAGATACGGTCACAGTAGTGACACATAGCAGTCAAAGCACGTACATCCAGCTTTCACACCTATTAGTGGCAGTGAGCAGCGACTAGCATTGATTAAAATAGAAAGCTGTGAAAAGACGCAGCCATTCTAAGAGACATTTATGAAAAAGCTTTTTTAAATGAAGACTGACAAAACATGTCATTTGTGTCAAATGGGAAAAGGGTGGGGCTTACTTTTTGTGGGTTCGTTTCATTTAGATTCCTGGAGTTATTAAGAGCAGAATTCATCTGCCTTCTTCATTCCTGACAGCCGTCCGGGTTTCAAAGTATCGATTAAAACTTCGTAAGCCACTGACCACACAGAGGGCCCATTTTTGCAGCTGTTATCTGCACAGATCTTCCCATTGACCTCTACGGTGCTTCTATATGCAGAGCAGCTACAGAACTGAAGTCACCTAAAATAGAGACTTGTGTTCAACCATCTCTGGGAAGTTGACACCAGTGGGCAGCGTTCAAAACAGGGTTCTCTGAGGAGTCAGACAAATATCCCAGCCTCTGCCTCCATCCTCCAGGTTCAGGAGGGAAAAGGAGTTAGAGAGATCCTGGGATCTAAAATCTACAGGGGGTCCATGTCTGGTGCAGACACGTGCTGAGGGGGAGAGGGGCATACAGCCAATACTGGGCATAGGAGATTAGAATCTAGAGTAGCTAGGCGCAGGGGGAGAACACACAGGTGAAGGAGCATGGCTCAACTACTTAAGAAATTAATGGCTTCTCCCACTCCTCTGTGGCTTTATCGAGGTATCAGAGCTAAGAGCCAGTGGGAAGCAGCTGGCAACTGGTATTGCCAGTCTCAGGTGTTCAAAACTCATTAGTAAGGTTAAGATTTTGTCACGGTTGTTTTTAGTAAAAGCCGCGGACAGGTCACAAGCACTAAACAAAAATTCACAGAAGCCCAAGACCAGTCTGTGACTTTTACTAAAAATAATTGGCAGGGGAGAGGCTGATGGGGGATGACGATGCCCAAGCCCTGCTGTGAGGGGGGAAAAGGGGTTCAGCAGTCACTGCCAAGATGGCAGCTCCGTGTCCCCTGCCACTCACAGCGGCTGGGAGCTCCGGGTCCCCCCACTGCCCAAGCCAGCTCAGGGCTCTGGGTCCCCACCGGCTGACAGCTTCGGCCCCTGGATCCCATGGCTGAAGCAGAAAATGTCACAGAGATC
Organism: Emys orbicularis; assembly: GCF_028017835.1. Taxonomy (NCBI): domain Eukaryota; kingdom Metazoa; phylum Chordata; order Testudines; family Emydidae; genus Emys; species Emys orbicularis. The sequence goes on along the minus strand of NC_088683.1, from coordinate 68,860,868 downwards.
TCTGAAAGTCATGGAATCTGTGACTTCCGTGACCTCCATAACAATCTTATCCTTATTTGTTAGTCATGCCCCATCTTCCCCCCCCCCACAAAATCCCAAGATATTAGCTTAAATGCAGTAAGATTTAAAAAATAATAATTTGGGTTCTCTCTATTTGCCTTCTGGTTTCTAAGCAATTAGGATGTAGTGAGGTCACGTTTTCAAGCTTTTCTCCACAACCATGTGGGCTGCAATCTTACTTTTCATTTAAAAACAAAACAAAACAAAACATGAATTTGGAAGCTGTCTCTAAGAAAGACATCAAGCATTGCAAGATTTGACAACATTGCAACAGACTTCAGCCTTATGATATTAGCCCTTGGGGAAACTGTCCACCTATGCTCCTCATATGCTCCCTAGTATGAAGGAGAGAGAGGAAAATTTGCCCTGCTTGCCCAGCAAGGACTGAACATAGGGTGACCAGACAGCAAGTGTGAAAAATCGGGACAGGGGGTGAGGGGGTAATAGGCTTCTATATAAGAAAAAGCCTCAAATATCGGGACATCTGGTCACCCTAATGGAGCAGAAGCCTTCGTCACTCAAGGAGTACTGCCTCACGTCACCACAATGGAACCCTCCCAGCCCCTCCCTCAGCCAGGAATAGGACAGAAGTCACAGAACTCACCCTCATTAAACTACTTTCTAAACCTACGAACTGTGGTTTAGTACGAGTTTTCTGCACAGTGTGGTGCACCTAAAAGTGACGGCCACACTTCAAAGGGTGAGGCGATCCTGAGCAATTTACAGTGGGCTGTGTGGGATTAGAGATGGCAGTTTGTATTGGGATGTTCACTAATGAAAGACAGTTGTAGGGTTTCACTTAGAGAAAAGCAGCATGGGGAAGAAGGAATTAGATTTTTTTTAAGTGAAGTGTAGCAACTCTGCCCCCATGTGGGCAAAGGCTGGCAGTGCTAGAGGGCAGCAACTTTTAAATGGAAGAGATTCAGAAGCGAGCAGTGATTTAACAGAGACCGAACCACAGCATACACACACGAGACATTTCCACATTTCACTGTGCAACAGTTTGTTTCAAGTTTTCATATGGGGGTTAATGCCCCTATAGGTCTTATGGGCATACAGTGCTTAAATAGGGGCCTGCTCATGTGGACCCTGATTACATATCCTGGAAGGAAAACGTAGGTGCACATTTCTAGTTAGCATACATATGTATTTTATAGCGTACTATAGAATTAGCGTGTTTGTAACATTTGTTATAAAAAACCTGAGGGCAGGGAATTGTCAGGATTCTCAGGCAGAAATTCACCCTGCTCTTTAAACTTGTCATAGGTCCTTGGAGCCCAGTCATGGACCAAGACCCCATTGTGGTAGGCATTGTATAAACACAAAAAACTGTTCCTGCCCCAAAGAGCTTGCAATCTAAGACTATATCTACACTATGAGCTAGGGGTGCGATTCCCTGCTCATGTACACATACACAGATGAAAGCAAGCATGAGTATGTGTACACAGGCCTGCTGGGAATCACTCCCCTAGCTCGTAGTATAGACATAGTCTAAGTCATTGTTTCTCAACGACCGGTCTATGGACCGGCACCGGTCCCTGAGATCGCCCTAATATGGTTTAGGAAGGCAGCAAATCACTCCCTGGTATCAAAAAGGTTGAGAAACACAGGCCTAAATAATCTTCTCTTTCTGTTTTTTTTTTTTTTTTTTTTTTTTAAAGTTAGATGCCTACAGTTATTTTGCTTTCAAGGAAAAACATAAGCAGTGTGGTAGATGGCCAGGATGGGTTTTCTTCCCTTACAGAATTTATCAGTGGCACATGAGGGGAATCCCGCCGGGTTCTACAGTGTAGTAATATTTTATATGCAAGAATACCTTGCAGCAACTAGCAGTCTCAGCATAAGTGCTTATTTTGGATTTGTTATTCTGCCAAAGTTTATATGCAAAAACATATTCCCAAAAAACCTCCGTTGATGTGCCTTTAGATGCTAATAATATAATAATAATAATACTTGTAATATCAGTTGGAACTGGAAAAGGTTCAGAAAAGGGCAACAAAAATGATTAGGGGTATGGAACGGCTTTCATATGAGGAGAGATTAATAAGACTGGGACTTTTCAGCTTGGAAAAGAGATGACTAAGGGGGGGACATGATAAAGGTCTATAAAATCATGACTGGTGTGGAGAAAGTAAGGAAGTGTTATTTAACACAAGAACTGGGGGGCACCAAATGAAATTAATAGGCAGCAGGTTTAAAACAAACAAAAGGAAGTATTTATTCACACAACGCACAGTCAACCTGGGGAACTCTTTGCCAGAGGATGCCAGACTATAACAGGGTTCAAAAAAAGAACTAGATAAATTCATGGAGGATAAGTCCATCAATGGCTATTAGCCAGGATGGGCAGGAATGGTGTCTCTAGCTTCTGTTTGCCAGAAGCTGGGAATGAGTGACAGGGAATGGATCACTTGATGATTACCTGTTCTGTTCATTCCCTCTGGGGCACCTGGTACTGGTCCCTGTCGGAAGACAGGATACTGGGCTAGATGGACCTTTGGTCTGACCCAGTATGGCCATTCTTATGTTCTATCCACTGGCCATGCTTTTCATATTAAAGATGAAAGAGCCTGAAATTTGCCTAACTGAATGCTGCAGCCATTCTTATTATGGTCCCTCAGCTGAGTAAAAGTTTGGATGGCCCTACTTTATACTGCATCTCTGTCTGAGATGGGACTCTACATATGTAATTAGAATTGATATAACTGTTCTGGGGACCAGAAGGAGGGAAGAGTCAGACCAGTTGAAAGTCTTTGGGTAAAGAAAAAAGGGAAAAAGTGGGCATGATATCATGGTAGGGGTCTACTATAGAGCAAGTAAAGTCCCATAGGACCTTCCTCCACTTCTTCTTCCTGATTTGGTGCTCTATAGTAAACTGCTCATTCTTGGAAATCTGGTGTGTTAGAAGATTTGGGAAGACTAAAATATAAGTAAATATACAATACTACTCTGCCTTTTTGAAACACTAGTCAAGAAGCAATGTTTGATCACACCAACAGGGAAAATGAATTTTTGTTTTGTTTTAAGCTAGGTAAATAAATTCAAGGGCATAAAAGAGATTTAAGCAAGTTCTTTTGTAGAGAACATGTGCAGCAACATCAATGTAAACTACGAAATTGTATCTTTAGAGAATGAGATGGAAAAGCTGATACTGCTGCATTTTAACTTGATGGGAAGGTAAATGATTAAGAACTAAGAATTCTGTGCTGCTGCTATTTATTTTCTTTAGCAATATGTAGGAGACTGGCTCTATTGTCTAGTTTTGGGAGGAAATGAATGAAACAAGCATATGCTGCAATGAATGATGAAAAAACTGGCTTTTCCAGACCAGAAAATGAAACCAAGAGTCACATTTACATACTCTCTCCCTGCCTCATAGGTGTCAAAGGTCAAGTTCTTGACAGGCATGGACAGCCTATACCAAATGTAATAGTGGAAGCCAAAGGAAGGGAACATATCTGTCCGTATAGAACCAATCGACATGGAGAATATTACCTTCTCCTCCTGCCTGGAAGCTATGTGCTTAATGTAAGATGACTACTCTGCTAAACCTTCGTTTCTAAATTATGTTCAGAGAGTTCTTGAAATTGCCAGAGACAGGATCCTATGAAATTAGGGGTTGGGGTTTGGATTTTTGTTTTGTTTTAATAAAATAAATGTGCAGTGTCTACACAGGGCCGGGGGTTCCCCTAATTTCTGAAAACAGCCATTCTCCTCTTGGTAACAACATCAAATCAATATTCATCAATTTAGCATTTAGCAATACCCATTACTTATTGAGAAGTGAGCAGGTGAGAAGTACAAAAGGACACAGTATAAGGGGAGGGGGAATGGCAAGGACTGGCATGACAGAACAAAATCTCTTTCATTCAGAGGCCTTTTAGTAGTTGCATATTTTTAGGGTGAGCAGGATTAGATTTTTTTGGGTAAGTGTCAATAAATGTTGATTTCATCATACACATACAACCCCAACCAAAACTATTTCCATTAATGATCATCAAAATTAGAGACAAAGTAAGAAAAATGTTGCTTAAGAAATTATTAGAGCTTGATTTAAGGATATTTACTTTCTGTGTTTTGACATGTTGACAATTTGTCAAATCTAAAAAAATGCTTAAAAATAAACATCAGTAGTATCCATCAAAAATATAAAAAATGCAGCCAAGCCTGCCTATTTCCAGTGTTTCCAGTTGAGGCATGGTGCTGCTCTGAAAAGTGACTATGTAAAAAATGGCACCTTCTCATTGTGTATGCAGAGCCATAGTTGCCCATTTGAATGAGGAAAAATGAGTACAGAAAATCCTATTTTCTAAAAAGAGTGCAAAGTTGGACAAACTATCAGCATTTTGACAGGTTTCAGAGTAGCAGCCGTGTTAGTCTGTATCCGCAAAAATAACAGGAGTACTTGTGGCACCTTAGAGACTAACAAATTTATTAGAGCATAAGCTTTCGTGGGCTACAACCCACTTCTTCGGATGCATATAGAGTGAAACATATATTGAGGAGATATATATACACACATACAGAGAGCATGAACAGGTGGGAGTTGTCTTACCAAGTCTGAGAGGCCAATTAAGTAAGAGAAAAAAAACTTTTGAAGTGATAATCAAGATAGCCCAGTACAGACAGTTTGATGAGAAGCAAGTGTGAGAATACTTACAAGGGGAGATAGATTCAATGTTTGTAATGGCTCAGCCATTCCCAATCCCTATTTAGCCCTGAGTTGATTGTGTCTAGTTTGCATATCAATTCCAGCTCAGCAGTCTCTCGTTGGAGTCTGTTTTTGAAGTTTTTCTGTTTTAAGATAGCCACCCGCAGGTCTGTCAAAGAATGGCCAGACAGGTTAAAGTGTTCTCCCACTGGTTTTTGAGTATTATGATTCCTGATGTCAGATTTGTGTCCATTAATTCTTTTGCGTAGAGACTGTCCGGTTTGGCCAATGTACATGGCAATGTACATGGCAGAGGGGCATTGCTGGCACATGATGGCATATATCACATTGGTAGATGTGCAGGTGAACGAGCCCCTGATGGTATGGCTGATGTGATTAGGCCCTATGATGGTGTCACTTGAATAGATACGTGGACAGAGTTGGCATCGGGCTTTGTTACAAGGATAGGTTCCTGGGTCAGTGTTTTTGTTCAGTGATGTGTGGTTGCTGGTGAGTATTTGCTTTAGGTTGGGGGGTTGTCTGTAAGCGAGGACAGGTCTGTCTCCCAAGATCTGTGAGAGTAAAGGATCATCTTTCAGGATAGGTTGTAGATCTCTGATGATGCCCGATGCCAACTCTGTCCACATATCTATTCAAGTGACACCATCATAGGGCCTAATCACATCAGCCATACCATCAGGGGCTCGTTCACCTGCACATCTACCAATGTGATATATGCCATCATGTGCCAGCAATGCCCCTCTGCCATGTACATTGGCCAAACCGGACAGTCTCTACGCAAAAGAATTAATGGACACAAATCTGACATCAGGAATCATAATACTCAAAAACCAGTGGGAGAACACTTTAACCTGTCTGGCCATTCTTTGACAGACCTGCGGGTGGCTATCTTAAAACAGAAAAACTTCAAAAACAGACTCCAACGAGAGACTGCTGAGCTGGAATTGATATGCAAACTAGACACAATCAACTCAGGGCTAAATAGGGATTGGGAATGGCTGAGCCATTACAAACATTGAATCTATCTCCCCTTGTAAGTATTCTCACACTTGCTTCTTATCAAACTGTCTGTACTGGGCTATCTTGATTATCACTTCAAAAGTTTTTTTTCTCTTACTTAATTGGCCTCTCAGACTTGGTAAGACAACTCCCACCTGTTCATGCTCTCTGTATGTGTGTATATATATCTCCTCAATATATGTTTCACTCTATATGCATCCGAAGAAGTGGGTTGTAGCCCACGAAAGCTTATGCTCTAATAAATTTGTTAGTCTCTAAGGTGCCACAAGTACTCCTGTTATTTTTATCAGCATTTTCTAAAGCCTGATATCTAGGTGGTAACATGACAGGCCTTCGACTAGTGGCAGGTTTGTCTTAATCAGTCGAATCCCAATACCGCTGATAAGTTAAGATATTGCATTCTAAATGGTAACAATTTTTTTGCAGGGGTTTCAGGATTTCTGTGGCCATAATCAAAAAAGTCATTGTGGTTGATGAGGGAACAAACTTGGAAATTGCTGCTCTGGAAATAACCTAAATAACTAGAGACTGGATGGTAACTTTACATGTACTGGCAGAGGGCAGCAATATTCAGTAGAACGAGACAGAGGGGTGTGGAAGGGGAAAAGTGGTGGCTCCCTTCTGTGCTACCTTTCCTCCAACCTGTGGAAGTCGCTTTGCAGGACTTCTGCTTCCACCTCCAGGAATATTTCACACTGTATAGAAAGTAACTTGTTTGATTTAAGATGGAAGAGTCACATCTTAGAGTTCTCTTTCTAATACTTTGTCTTCGCATCAGTTTCATAAATTTGAAATTCTTCAAGGCCAGCCTTACTCTGAAAAGTGACTGTAAAAAATGCTATTTTGGGGTTCTATGCTTATTGCTAAGACTAAGATTGTGTCATGGATATTTTTAGTAAAAGTCACAGACGGGTCACGGGCAAAAGAGAAAAATTCACGGAAGCCTGTGACCTGTCTGTGACTTTTACTAAAAAATATACCTGCCAAAATGGGGATCTGCAGGTCCCCACACAGCCTGAAGCAGGGCAGCTGTGCAGGGGCTAGGAACTACCTGCAGCAGCTGGGGGCTGTGGGGTACCCCTGCTGCTTGCAGCTCTTGGGGTCCCCTGCTGCCCATGGGGGCCAGGAGCTGCGAGGTACCCCTGGCAATGGCAGCCAGGAGCTGTGGAGGTTCCCCCACCACCTGTGCCGGCTGGGAGCTCTGGGGTCCACCAGAGGCGCTGGGGGTACCCCGCAGCTGCCTGCCCCCGGAGGAGACGGGGGACCCTGCAGCTCCCAACCACCGCAGGCTGAAGTCACGGAGGTCGCTAGAAGTCACAGATTCCATGACATCCATGACTAAATCGTAGCCTTACTTATTGCTTCAGTGGATTTTCGCATCAGATGTCTGTTTACAAGTGAAAAAAAATTTTTTCTACCTACCAGCCCTGTAAACTTATATTGGGGATCTGAAAGTGAAGCTGGGTTTTTCCTTCTAATGCATCACCACAACTGACAGGTTTTGCAGGCCAACTTAGGCCTTTGACTGCATCACTCAGCTCTTCAAAAGAGTTTCATAGATTTAACTAATTGTAAATTAACAGAAATGTGTATTAAGTTACAAGATAGCATAAAAGCCACTGCTCACTCAGTCTTAGCTGTGTTGACTCCGCAGAGTTACATGAGTAAACACATCACTTAAGTTAACAGATATGACTCTGCACCTTGTGAGGGGACTGAGTAAGAAGCTGCCATTTTTATACAGTCACTTTTCAGAAGAATAGAATCTCATTTTAAAAAAGAAATAAATACACTTCCCAACCTACAGCCAGCAAAGTGAATGACAGTTGTTGACTCTAGTTGTTTGGCCTATGCAAGGCAGAGACTCCCATCTAAATGTTAATACATGCAACAAGCAGCAAGGAGAAATCCTGACTGATGTCAGAGTTCATGGTAATATATTTATTATTCCCTGTGGATATTTCCAACCAATATGGACAAGCACATTCTGAGTTCTACCCAGCACTTACTCTTGTCCCTAGCATCTTAATCAAACAAAATATTCTTACTTTGGCTCACTCAATGCAGACTTCATTTCTTTCGCTCTGATAATTTGAGTTATCCAATAGTTAATTGTTCATTCATCATTAGCCAATAAACCAGCTAAAGCAAAATTTACTAAATCCCTTTTGTTCTCTGTGAAAAAATTGCCAAGAGATACCTAGTATGTTTTCTCCTCTGTTATCTAAAATGTTATTGCAAATAGACTTAAACTTGTGTAAAATATTTCTCACCCTTCTCATTTAATGTTCATTCTATATCTTTACTTTATCTTTACTTTCACAATCTACCTAACTAGTTTATACAGGAGGAGCGCTACATCTAATCTCTGCATTAGATGCAAAGAAGCACTCACATAATTTACTTTACAAATATTTTAAACTAAAATGACTAGAGCTAGCATGTTAAACAAGCTAGTAAGAACATTTTCCTGTTTGTCCTTAGGCTACAGCACCCGGATCTGGATCAATACTAAAGACACTGCTAGTACCAAACAGTCCTGAAAACTTCAGTGCTTTGAAATATGACTTTGTTTTCCCAGAGGTCTCCACCCTAGCAAGAGATGCTTCATGCCCTACCAAACCTCTTTATCAGGATTTTGAAAGCATTTCAGCAGCAGTAAAACCTACTTTGCATTTCTTGGCTTTAATGACTGTTTTGTATACAGTTTTCAAATAGAGCCATGGATGAATTAGGTGAGACTTGAAGACATTATCTCTAGCACATCAATGCACAAATGTGTTTTTAAGAGCTAAAAGTTGTATTTGCAAAAGAGTGTATATTGTATAATTGAATAACTAAGATTTTTTTTTAACCAAGTTTACTATATTTTTAAAATGTTGGCTGGACAATCAATAAATGTTTTGACTGGTTAAATATACCAGAATAATGCTGAAATCCATCCCCCTTTCACAAGATCAAGCTTGCAGCAGGTCTGTCTTCACAAGTTGAAGGTAGCTTAGATGTCTGTCTGCACCCCAGATATACCAGACCAAGACCTTTGATCTTCACCTGAAAACAGGGTCATTCCCACACTGTGTAACTCTTCCTGTTAATTGCCTTCTGAAGTCCCTGTAAGCTCTTCATTAACATGACTCACTATGCTTATAGACTTCTGTTGTAAGACCACAATGGTCCACCAGGGATATAAGTGTCTCCCACCTCCATGTCTGGAGAAGTATGTCTCAAGGCACACTATCTTTGAGTGACCTGCCTTTGACTGCAAGGCCTAGTTAGAATAATTTTCAGCATGGATAACCCCTCAGATATTCTCTGTACGGACATCTCACAATCATGATGACCAGTGTAACCCTATAAAACAAAACAAAAAAAGTCTCACTTAAGAAAGTTGAAAGCTGATCTAACAGTGCTCCAGGAACCCCACCTCATTGAGTCTGAGGCTTTTTTAGTAATTACCCAGCCAAGTCTAGGCAGGTGTTAATTCAGTTCAATAAAAAATTGAACCCATAAATCCTATCAACTGATAAAGACATGGAAGGAAGGCTCTTAATACTTAACGCTGGCATCTCCCATGTTACATACACTTTTGTTAACTCTAGGCTCCCAACAAAGATGATTCCTCCTTTTTCAATCAATTATTTTGAGATTGACTCCTCCCTAGGAAATCTGATTATATCAAGGGACTTCAACAAAATGTTAGAACTGCTATTGGACAGATCAAGCAGACTCCACCATTCCTAATCCTCCGTGAGGCAGACCATTATTGCCCAGATGGAGGCGGCAGCACCCTAGAGGTAGAAACACCACCTTTTTCTCACTCCTGCATTCTCTATAATCACAGAGTGAATGCTTTTTGGTATCAGGTGGCTTGGTATTTCATTAACAATGAAATAACACCTGCTATGATCTTTGATCATGCACCTGTGGTGTTGCTACTCATCTCCTGAAATATAGGGGCTACCGGAAGATGGAGGTTAAACTCCTCTTTACTACTAGACACACAATTAAAAACAAAACAAAACACACCTTTGTGGAGGAAGAAAAACAATTTTTCTTTGAGACCAATGACAACCATTTGATCTCCCAAGCAATGTCATTTGGACACTTTCAAGGCATACTTAAGGGGAAGAATAATATCCTACTTCTCTCATAAAAAGAGCTAAGCAGGGTGAGCTGGTGAATTTAATGTAAAGGCTCAAGGAGGCAGATCTTAGCTATGCTGATTCTCCCTTTTCTGATAAACTCCAAGATGACCAATCTCAGATATGAAATTAATACATTAGCCTTGGCTCAGGCTGAATTTGCTTTATTTAGAGTAAAACAGACATACTAGGAATTCAGCAACAAAACTGGGAAACTAATTCACTGAAAGCTAACATCCCCTCAATGCACTCGTCAGAGGCAGATACTCACCAATCAAAAAAGTATTAATGAACAATTCTCTAAATTCTACCAATACTCATATTTAAACAAAAACTCCCGATGATTAATTACTTGAGGAATACACCAAAAAAAAAAAAACGACTCCCCCAGCTAACAGAAGAACAAAACATTTGGCTTGATTCCCCTTTACAAACTTCTGAGAGCATGGCTGTCCTATGCAACAAGAAATTGGGTAAGGCCCCAGCCTCGAAGGCTTTCCTGATGAATTTTATGCCCAATTCAAAGACACTCTGGCTCCCAGACTGGCCAAAGTATACACTGAGGCTTTTTGGTAGAGGCACTCTGCCCTCTTCAATGAATGAAGCCCTAATCTCTGTCAGTTTTAAGCCTGACAAAGATGCCTATGAACATGCTAGCTATTTACTAATATCCATAATCAACTCTGTTAGTCTTTAAGGTGCCATCAGACTCCTTGTTGTTTTCATAATCAACTCTGATATTAAAATATTGTCTAGAATCCTAGCTGGATGATTAGAAAAAGTAATGAGCATAATACACCTGGACCAGGTGGGTTTTATAAAAGAGAGACAAGGGTCAGAAAACACTCATCTTAATGTGCTGTCCTACTATCAAAACCCCTTAAAACTGATGGCTGTTCTATTGGTGGATGTGGAAAAGCCTCCAACAGAACAAATTTGAGGTATTTTTTCCTCATCCTATAAAAATATGGACTTCGTCCCTCTTTCATTTCCTAGGTTAGACTTCCGTGCTCCAATCTCAGGTTGCAACCAATAACTACGTTTCCCCTCTTTTCAGTCTCTAGTCCCACAACAATAGACAGGGTTGTCCCCCCCCTCCCCTCCTATTTGATTTGGCCTTGGAGCTGCATGCAATACAAATCAGAGCATGCTAGGGGATCCAAGGTATTACACATAGGGTCCTAACAGACAAAAATATGCTGATATACTTTTATTCATCACCAACCCCCCTCAGGCCACCCCCAATATATTACAAAACCATTGAATTGTTTGGGAAAATCCCAGGGCACAAAATTAATTGGCACAAGTTGGAGGCTGTCAGTATCTCTCAGAAAGTGCATAATGTCACCCTCTTAGACAAAACTTTTCGCTGGCAACAGGAAGAAATCAGCCAGTGGCTTGGGAGTCTGCTTTTCTAGGAATATAAAAGAAAGTCAAAATTAATTTTAATCCTCTTACCACACCAATAGCTTTGGATTTACATAGATGGCAGGCCCTCCCTCTATCCCTTTGGGGTAGAGTTTAATATATTAAAGATGAATGTCCTCCTAATGCTTCTATTTATGCTTAGCTCCTTGCCAGTTTATAATTACCCTTCTGGTATTTTTTTTTTCTTCAGAATTAACATTTGTAAGATCTTCTTGTGGGGTGTGGACAACAAGCCCAGAATATCCTTTGAGAAAAACCGCGACTGCCTATCAAATCAGGAGGCTTTGGGTCTACCCAACTTGAGGCTTTATTATATTAGCCTCAATCTTGAGACAAGTGGCATAATGATTGGCCCTTCAACGCTCAGGCTCTCCAGCCTGGCTGTACATGGAGGAAGGAAAGGACAGTTACCTGTTCCGTAACTGGCGTTCTTCGAGATGTGTTGCTCCTGTCTATTCCACAATAGGTGTGCGTGCTCACCACGTGTACCAGTGCCGCAAGTTTTTCCCTTAGCAGTACCCATACTGGGGGAGTACCGTGGCGACCCCTGGAGTGGCACCTGTATATCACGCTATAAGGGGAGCTACGGGCTCCCCCCACCCTCGGTTCCTTCTTGCCGGACAACTCCGACAGAGGGGTGTGGAATAGACAGGAGCAACACATCTCGAAGAACGCCAGTTACGGAACAGGTAACTGTCCTTTCTTCTTCAAGTGATTGCTCCTGTGTATTCCACAGTAGGTGATTCCAAGCAATATCTGTTGGAGGTGGGTAGGAGTTCAGGATGGTTCGGGACGAAGTACCGCCCTGCCAAACCCGGCGTCATCCCTAGACTGGGAGACGATCGCGTAATGCGAAGTAAATATGTGAACTGAGGCCCACGTGGCCACCCTACAAATGTCCTGGATGGGAACATGGGCGACGTAGGCAGCTGATGAGGCCTGAGTCCTCGTAGAGTGTGCCCTTACAATCGGTGGTGGGGGAATCCCTGCCAAATCATAACACGTGCGTATGCACGAGGTGATCCAGCGGGAAAGTCGCTGGGTGGAGATGGGTTGCCCCTTAGCCACGGCCGAGGCAATAAAGAGTTGAGAGGATTTCCGGAACGGCTTAGTCCGATCCAGATAAAAAGCCAACACCCTACGCACATCGACCGTGTGGAGGCGGCGTTCCTCACTAGAGGAATGGGGCTTGGGACAGAGCACGGGGGAGGAAGATGCTCTGCTCCATATGGAAGGCGGAGACCACCTTCGGGAGGAACGTTGGGTGTGGGTGGAGCTGCACTTTATCCCTATGGAAAACTGTATTAGGGGGTTCCGAGGTTAAGACCCTGAGCTCCGAGACACGTCGGGCCGACGTGATCGCCACTAGGAAGGCCACCTTCCATGAGAGGTGTGACCAGGAACGCGTGGCCAGGGGTTCAAAGGGGGGTCCCGTGAGACGGGACAAGACCAGGTTGAGGTCCCATTGCGGCACGGGGGGCCTAGCATACGGGAACGAACGGTCAAGGCCCTTCAGGAAACGGGAGGTCGTCGAGTGGGAGAAGACCAAGTGGCCTTGCACTAGCGGGTGGAAAGCCGATATGGCCACCAGGTGCACCCTGACCGAGGCAGGTGCCAGTCCCTTGGCCCTAAAGGATAAGAGGTAGTCCAGGATAAACTGGAGAGGTGCGGCGGAAGGGGACACTCCCGCTCACTTGCCCACCTGGCGAACCTGGACCACTTTGCCACGTACGTCCGACGCGTGGATGGCTTCCTGCTTTCCAGGAGGACTCGCCTTACCTGCTCCGAACACCGATTCTCCTCCTCATTCAGCCACGGAGCAGCCACGCTGTCAGGTGAAGCGCGGCCAGATTGGGATGGAGGAGGCGCCCCACCGTCGTGGGAGAGGAGGTCCGGGCGGAGTGGGGGGGGGGCCGCTAAGAGGCGTAGGAGGGGCCCGTACCAGTGCTGGCGGGCCCACGCCGGGGCTATGAGAATGACTCTCGCATTGTCCACTTTCACCTTGTGAAGGACCTTGGCGATGAGGGGGAACGCATAGAGGAGCTGGCACGACCAGCTCAGGAGGAACAAGTCGGAGATCGCGCCTTCCCCTCCCTCTCCCCTGGAGCAGGACCGGGGGACAATGCCGGTTCTGACGGGTTGCAAACAAGTCGATCTGGGGAGCTCCCCACTCTTGGAAGAGCCGGTGAGTGACTTCCGAGTGGAGCGACCACTTGTTCTGGGGGGAGAGGACCCTGCTGAGGCAGTCCGCTTGCGTATTGCGGATGCCTGGGAGGTGAGCCGCCCACAGGGAGATATCATGGGCTATACAGAACTCCCATAGGTTTAGGGCTTCTCGGCAGAGGGCTAGGGAGCGAGTCCCGCCTTGCCTGTTGATATAGTACATGGCGGCGGTGTTGTCCGTGAGGACTCTGACCACCTTGCCGCGGAGGTACGTGAGGAACGCCACGCACGCCAACCGAACCCCCCTGAGCTCCTTGACGTTTATGTGAAGGGGCAAGTCCGGGGCCGACCATCTTCCCTGAGTTTGAACGTCCCCAGTGTGGGCTCCCTAGCCCAGGTCCGAAGCATCAGACATCAGGTCTATGGACGGGTTGGCTTCCCTGAACGGAACCCCTTACAACACATTGCTCAGGCAGGACCACCATAGGAGGGAAGCAAAGATGGGGGACGGGACCGTGAGAACCTTGTCCAGACCGTCCCGAGCTTGGGAGAACTGGGAGGCCAGCCATAATTGGAGGGGCCTCATACGGAGCCTGGCATGGCGGACCACGTAAGTGCACGCCGCCATGTGTCCCAGAATCCAAAGACACGCCCTTGCCGTGGTCACCGGGAAGGCCGTGACAGAGACGATGAGATCCCTTAGGGTCTCGAACCTGTCTAGGGGGAGGGAGGCTGTGACCCTGGAGGAGTCCAGCAGGGCCCCAATGAACTCTATGTGCTGAACGGGCACTAATGTCAATTTGGTCTCGTTCATGACCAGGCCTAGACTGGCGCATGTCGAGAGAAGCAGCTCTACGTGGGACTCCACTTCGAAACAGGACTCCCCCTTGAGGAGCCAGTCGTCCAGGTAAGGGAAGATTTGTACGCCCTCCCGCCTGAGGTAGGCCGCTACCACAGACATACATTTCATGAAAACCCTGGGAGCCGTGGATAGGCCAAAGGGGAGGACCGTGAATTGGTAGTGGTCCATCCCCACCATGAATCGGAGGAAATGTATGTGTCTCTCGAAAATATGGACATGAAAGTACATGTCCTGGAGATCCAGGACCGCATACCAGTCCCCCGGGTCCAGGGAGGGGATAATAGAGGCCAGGGACACCATGCGGAACTTGGAACGGGTTAGAAACCTGTTCAGGTCGCGCAGGTCCAGAATATGCCTGAGACCCCCTTTCGCCTTCGGGGTCAGGAAGTATCGGGAGTAGAACCCTTTGCCCTGGAACTGAACCGGTACCCTTTCCACCGCCCTTAAGTGGAGCAATTGGTCCATCTCCTGACACAGGAGGTGGACGTGTTCCGGGTCCCCCGGGGCCATCGTGGATGGCGGGTGATTTGGCGGGGGTGAGGTGAACTGCAACACGTAGCCCTTGGAGATGGTACTGAGGACCCATTGGGCCGAAGTACTGCGGGAACACGCCCTGAGGAAGGCCGACAATCGGTTGCAGAACAAAAACTTTGTTAATCGGGGGGTCTCCCTGGCAACAGGCCCGGTGCCCCCCTGCAGACAGTCAAAACCGCCTCTTCCCTTGCCTCTTGCCCTTAGAGGGACCGGGCTGCGGGGCAGAGCGGGTCTGCCTCTGAGACCGACGCTTCTGGTCTCTGGGCCTTTTGTACGGGGGCTCATATCTGCTCCTCGCAGGTTGAGCCGTCGGAACAGATTTGGCCTTGTCCTTAGCCGGGGGGACATAGAGGCCCAAGGTCTGCAAGGTGGTGTGGGAATCCTTCATCCCATGTAGCCTGACGTCCGTCTGGTCCGCAAAGAGCGCCTTGCCATCGAACGGGAGGTCCTGCATCAGCGATTGTGCCTCCGTCGACAGCCCGGACAACAAGAGCCACAACACCCTGCGCATGGTGATCGCGGAAGCCATCAAGCGGGCTGCCGTGTCTGCCACATCGGACGCCGCTTGCAGGGCCACTTTTGCCACTGCCAACCCCTCTTCCACCAGGGCCCTGAAGTCCTTCCTGTCCTGGTCCGGGAGGAGGGGCTCAAATTTTGGCAGGGACGCCCACAGGTTGAAGTCGTACCTGCTCAGTAAGGCCTGGTGGTTGGCTACGCGAAGCTGGAAGCTAGCCGATGAATAAAATTTTCTACTAAAGGAGTCCAGTCTCCTGGCATCTTTATTTTTTGGGGTGGGTGCGGGCTGGCCCTGACGCTCTCTGTGGTTTATCGATTCCCTGACGAGCGAGTTGAGTGCTGGGTGTGAATACAGGTATTCATGGTCCTTCGCCAGCACAAAGTATTTCCTTTCGGCCTTTTTCGAGATTGGGGCCAAGGAGACGGGGGTTTGCTACAGGGAGTTTGAAATGTTGGCAATACCGTGGTGCAGAGGTGACGCGAAGCCCGGTGCCATCACGCCGAGGTACCCCGAGGGGGGTCTCCGGCGTGGCGCCTTGACAAGCGGGAGCTGGAACGGGAGGGGCGACGTCTGTCCCGTCGAGAGCGGCTCCGGTACCCACGTCTAGCAGGTGAGCGTTCCTGGTGCCTTCCTCGGTGCCTCCGCTCGCTGGCAGGGGGCGTGGAGGGACCCCAGGACTCCCGTTCCCACGGTGGCCCTACCGGTCTGGCCGGCGTCAAGGGTGGCCTGGAGCTGTCCGAAGAGCGCCCGCTGCGCGCCAAGCAGTGCGGGGATCGATCTTCGGAGCGGGAACTGTGGCTGCTCGGGGAGGTCTGGTGGGCACCCAAAGGGGGCTTGCCCAGCGACCTAGGGCCCGTACCCGATTGCGAGCTCGGGACAGGCAGGGACATAATGTCCTTCGCAGCCTGCACCTCCTCCGGCGTCGACGGCATCCGTACCGGTGGGGATGCCTGGGTCGACGGTACCGGGCTGCTCCCCTCCACACAAGTCAGAGCCTTAGAGCCGGGGGAGGGGGGGAATCGAGGGCTGCCCAGCGCGGGACCAGCCTCCCTCTTGTCCTTATCGTGGCGCCGTTGCGAGGCCGAGCCCTTCCCTTGCTTTTCGGAGGGAGAATGGCGCCGACTACTCGAAGGGGCCTCGCTAAGTACCGACGACGCGGTGGCCGGTGCCGAGTCCGATCTACGCACCGGCGTCGGAGTCAGTGCCGACTCCATCAGGAGAGCTCGAAGTCAGAAGTCTCTCTCCTTCTTGGTTCTTGTCTTGAACGACCTACAGATCTTGCAACGGTCGCTTATGAGAGTCTCACCCAGGCAGCGAAGACAGTCAGCGTGAGGGTCGCTCCTGGGCATAGAGCGGCGACAGGAGTCGCACGACTTGAAGCCTGGGGCACGGGGCATGCCCCAAGCGCACTCTAACAACTGAAGAACAATGTACAACGGTACCACTGAGGTCGAGAAGAAGGGCTGCAGCAGAGCTGGAGCACAAAAGTTCCGACTACCTTCACTGGCGGCAAGAAGAAACTGAGGGTGGGGGGAGCCCGTAGCTCCCCTTATAGCGCGATATACAGGCGCCACTCCAGGGGTCGCCGCGGTGCTCCCCCAGTACGGGTACTGCTAAGGGAAAAACTTCTGGCACCGGTGCATGTGGCGAGCACGCACACCTACTGTGGAATACACAGGAGCAATCACTCGAAGAAGAACTGTACTCCCACCACCACTAGAATCAATTCTAAAATCAGACTTCTACCATTTTCCAAAGAAGAAATCTGTCACAATTCTGACATCTTGGAAAGCTTGGTATCTGGTTGTGTCTCAGTTTAAATATCATCCCTTATTACATTCAGAGACTTCAATTTGGAGTCATTCAAAAATTTTAATTACATATAGACCCACTCTATGGCCTGACTGAATTTAAAAAAGACATTTTGAGCATTAATCACATAATTGAAAATGATTCCTTCATGCTCCTTCCTCATCTTAGGAAGAAATTCCAACTGGATCCAAAGAAGGAATGGCAATAATTTTATGCTCTGCAACACCAATTTGGTTCAGATGTCTCTGCAGCCCCAGAATCCTTAACTTTGGAGCTTCCTGAAAAAGTTACACTGTCTACCTAAGTCATTGTCTAATCTGTATTCCAAACTATCAGGCAAATTGGCAATCAGCACGGACAATGTTAGAAAGAAATGGGAAGATGAGTGATCAGTTTCCCTTACCAACATTCAGTGGAATCAGATTTGTTCCACTATACAACCCCAAATCTAGCAAGTGGTGTTAAGCTAGGTCCAGTAGAAAATTCTTTGGAGAATGCACTAGTTTCCACATAGACTTTTCAAGTCCAGAGTACCCAGGTTTGACAAATGCTGGCGCTGCAATGCAGCAGGTACTCAACTTACACCATATGCTTAGGGATTGTCCTGCAAACTGTCTTTTCTGGACAGAGGTAAATATATGGACCAATTTCTTTCTGTCCACCAATCTGGAACTGCAGGCTGGCCACACCATCCTAACCAATCCATCTTGGAAACTGAAGGCCTTTGAAACAGTATGGTTGGGTAGAACTTGATCACAGCCAAACATCTAGTTCTACAATAGTGGCAGTCCCAAGTGCACCCACCTAGGGGCCGCAGGGATATGCCAGTCACTTTGGGAAGCCATGTGGAGCCGGGTAGGGAGCCCGCCAGCCCCCTCTTCCCCCCCCCCCCGCACTAGTGGGGTCCTGGGTTGCACACCGCCCCCGCCCCCTCCCAGCACCAATGGGGGTCTCAGGCCGCCCTCCTACCCACCCAGAGCACCTGTGGCACCCCTGGGCCACCTCCTGCCCCGGAGCACCCAAGTGGGTGTGTAGGACAGGTCATGGGCCATGAATTTTAGTTTACTGCCCGTGTCCTGTCCATGACTTTTACTAAAAATACCCGTGACTAAAACATAGCTTTACTTAGAAATAATAACTATATTAGGCTTTATTTTCTTCTTCATTTTTCTACATATACATATATCTGTTAGTCAATTGTGAAGAGGTCAGCAACACTTCAGGGATATTCCCTGAGCACAGAAGGTTGACCTTGAGTCTTAACATATGCAATAATTCAGTCTTTTGGCTGAACAAGTTGCCCCTTCAAAGGGTAAATCTTCAACAGTGACCTGTACCTCCATGGGGAACCCTGAAAAGTGAAGCCAGGATTCCGGTTGCCATCAATCTAGAGGCTACATTGGCCATGTCTACTGCAGCCTGGAGATGATCTGGCCACCAGCCTACCTTCTTCAGTAAGAGCCTGGAAGTGTGTTTTCCCATGGAAGCGTGTCTCAAAAATCTGAAAACTTAGAATAGTTGATAAAATTCTACTTTGCCAGTAATGCTTGATAATTGACTATTTGGAATTTGCAAGCTGGTTGATGTGAATACCTTTCTTCCCAGAAGATCCAGGTGGTTAGCTTCATTATCCAAAGGGGTAAATCGGCTATGCAGTTGTCTCCACTTTTCACCACCCAGTTTGCACCACGAAGGAGTTCGGAACAGGATGAGTGAACAGAAAACTCTGCTCCCTTAGCTAAGAAAATATATATCTTTCTCTGCTTTTAGAAGTAGGTGCACATGGTGCTGGAGTGTGCCGCACCATCTTAGCTGGTACTAGGAGAACCTCATTCACTACACTAGGAGCACCACCCTACCAGGCCTGCACTCTGTAGACTGTCCAGGAGTTGTGTGCTGATTCCTGGACCTTGTCCACAGGGATCTAAAGCACCTTAGCAATGCTCCTGAATAGCTGCTGGAATGGTTTGTGATTATTAGGCACAACATAGTAATGCTGGGGCAACTGCCTTCTCAGGAGATGATGATGATAGATCCAATCCTCATTCCTCCTCTTCCTCGGGCTCTGGGAGAACTCAGCTTGCTCTCTTGAAGAAGAGGGATATAGTGTAATTTTCTACAGGACTGTACAATTCTGGATAATGTGTATAAAGGTCCCACGGTCCTCAATATGGCCAGTGAGAAGGGTCCATTGTAAGGCTTGTTTTGGGGTTTTACCATTTTGTTTAAGTGGTTGTTTGCTTCCATGTTTGACCCCCTGCTTGTTCATCAGTTGCTGCCCTTTTTCAGTAAGAGCAGGAAAATTGTGTCATGTGACTTGGGAATAGCCTGCCTAGTAACAGGAGAGCACAAAAGCCCGGCACACCCTGTGAAGCATGCTGTCTGTCCCACAGGCAGCCCAATGTCTGCGGAATAACATCAAGGAAGATCAACTCACCTGTTCCCAAGTGTGCTCCTGATCCTTGTCCAGTCCACTGTGTTCCTGGTTGCTGTCCTTGTCCGTTCTTGTACCAGCCATGGTCCCGATCCTGTTGTGACGTCCCTGTTCCCCTCCTGGTATCCCTGTGAAATGGTGATGTACAGTTTTACCTATTTATCTTATTGACCCACTTATAGTTTTGAGGTCCTGGCTTTACGCCAATTTGTGCATTAACTATTGAGTTATTTTAATAAATCTTAATGTTGTTAGTACCCATTACTTGCCTAGTGCTTTTTCCTTCCTTTGGTGGGAAGGTCTGGGGGGTGAGGGAAGGGGATTGCTACCAGTGATCAGATACGGATCAAGGGTACCTATAGGAAGGAGGGAGGGGAAATTACTTCCTGGCTTCTCTTCCAACCTATTCGGAGTTTAACACCATTGTGGTTTGAGGGGGTCCACAGAGCATAGGGTACCAATGGTATGCCACCCTATAGGGTTATGGAGGGGCCAGGAGTTTCTGGATTCTGCAGCCAGGCAACTTCCCTTGGTGGGGACCAATGATGGTCCTTCCTCAGTGTCAGATGCTTCAAATGAAAACAGAGTCCAGTTCTAATGGCGACACCCTCAGTGCCATCAATGTCATAGCACCCCTACTGCTGGATGGCAGTGGAGAACAATCACTCTCTTAGTAGTATTCCTGTACCAAATGGTATCAAAATCTCCCAACAGAGAACAGGTTCCAAAAGAATGAGAAGTGCATGGATCAGGGAGGAGAATGATATCCTCACTGGTAGTATACCTCTCCCTGCACAGGGGATGAAGATTGTCTCCTGTACTGATGGAGCTGGCATAAGAAGTGTCTTGGAAGTCATAGCTTATATATGTGAGCATGTCAGTACCACTGGTGCAAATGGCTCTTTGTAACGTCGTCGTCTTCTTTGGTATGGAGGGTAGTGGAAGCCACAGTGTTTCTCCTTGCTCTTGTACCGATGGTGAAGCAGTAGAAGCTGGTCCTGGAACCAAAATAATCTTAGACTTCCAGGCCCGAAACTTGGCACCAGGGCTCTTTTGGGATCTGTGACCAGAGTGCAACAATTCAGCCAACTCAGAGGGAGTTGGGGAGGAAGTCTTCATCTTAGAGGAGGATTCAAAGGGAGACCTCTCTAGATTTTAGTGTGTGCTTTCCCTGTGTTCAGGAGTCTTCAACTGTACTTCTACTCACCCCTGTTAAGGAAGCCACAGTGCTAGGAGGCATGCTTCTTAACACCTCTGACCGATGTACAGGGGAGTTGCCCAGCCTGGATCAGACTGAGGTCTCACCTGCTCCATAAGATGTTTTCTGATCCTCAACTCCCATGCCTGCTGGGTGTGTCTCGGCAAGGAGCAGTATCTGCATCTGGTGGAGATGTGTGCTTTTCCAAGGCAGTACCAGCACTTCCGAAGGTTGTCACTGACTGGCAAGGCATGAGGGCAAGAAACACAGTTTTTGAATCCTGTATCCTTGGGTATAATTCAATGTCCACAACAGGACATGGGCAAGGAGTCCCCAAAGGGGATATATGACTCCTCAGTGCCTAACTGTACTAAATAAAACTATCTAATAAGAACTGTATGTACACTATTTAGTTAAAGTCGAAGGAAGAACTTGGAGGACACTGGATTGTTGCATCTCAGACCATGCAGTGACAAGAAGGAACAGTAAAGGCAATTGGTACACACCACTCCTTACACATTTAGTTCAAAGCACGAGGAGGGGAAGAGCACAGGCACAGACCAATGGACACTCCCAGCGAGACTCTCCTGGTCTCAGGCGCATGGAGCCCATGCATACCTACAATGGAACACACAAGGGCCAGCACGTGAAGAACCCAGTAGTAGAATGGCAAGCGGTAACAAGAATGTATGCAGAGAAACTGGGAGGCAGTGACAAATTCTTAACTCCCATTTTCAGAAAGCTGCTGAAATAATCCACGCTCACTGAGAAGACAGAAGGCAATAATCCGATTTTCTGAAAATGTGATTCCTCTAGGAATTGATTTCTTATTCCTCTGTTCTGTAGAAATGGAATAATTTTGCAGCATTGTAAAGCTGATTTAGTCCACTGAATATTTAATGTTTTGCTAATTTTCTATATAGTATTACTATTGCGTATCAAACTTTTCCAAGGTGAGTAATGATTTAGAGTTACCTTTCCAATAGATCCTTTGATTTTGAGCATATTTTATGTCCTCACTATTCATAATCAATCTTATAATACAGCTGTTTATTTCGCAACATATCTTACAGTACAGAAACTCTATTGGTTATATATATATATATATATATATATATATATGTGGCATAATTGAGTGCAACACAAAGCCTTCTATAAGGTTCAGAAACACTATCAACTACACTATTCCTTAGCAATGTTATTGTATTTGGGATTGCATACATAATGGATATCTGTGCTCAGCACACAAAATGGCAATCATCAGGTTATTTCCATGTCCACTTTTAGGACATTCTGTTTCACGTAACTGTATTTTGGGCTGAATAAATTCTGATGCCAAAGGCTGAGGGGAGTTAATTAGCACACAACTTTTTTTTTTTTTTTTTTTTTTTTTTTTAAACACACAAGTTGTGGGAAGCACTCGTTAGCTATTATTAAAATTTTCAATCAAACATGTTTTTAGCTGGGGGAAATGTGAAGCTGGACAACCATGTTTGTTATTTACACTGGAGGTGAACTGAAGGCAAAGCATTAACAAATCAGAATGCAGAAATTTCAATACAGTATGGTTAAAGATAACTACTGTAAAGTTTATCTGTACAGTTCTCATGTAGATGGCAGAAATAGTCCCATGTCAGTAATACTCTCTAAAATAATTGCTCTCTTAAATAGCTACGACTTCTCTCCTTTCTTCCAGTTCTGTTAGACATCCCCTTTCTACAGCAAAATCAGATAGTTTTTGAGTAATGATTTCTCTCTTATGGATTTTAAGTCACATCTCCCTCAAATCCTACAGAGGTGTCTCCCCCACCCCCACCCCCCGCCTTTTGAATGATCAAATCACAAGAACTTGTTTTTTCTTATATTATATATATAAATGCACATATTATAGTTCAGTTTATTCATTTTGTTTAATGTGATATGTTTTGTATTGGGTTTATTATAGGTACAGATATATATAATTTGTTATAAAAATAATGCAGTTCCATTAATGGAAAAAATCAACTGCAATATTAATAAAAGAACAGCCTTAGTGCAAACTACCATTGCATTATCAAACACTTTATCCACTATGCTATACAACTTTTCAATCTATAGGAAACTACACGTGTTAAATGAGCTACAAGAAACCTCCCTCATTCTTTAGTGACTTAGAAACACATCGAGTTTACAAGGTGAATTGGGAAAAAAGAAAAAAAAAAATCGAATGTCAAGGACAACAGAGATTCACAACAATATCTCTGCAGATGCAAACTACAATTCACTGAATTTTGCTTCTTTGTAAGTTAATCATAAGAATTTTCCTCTATTTGTTAGCTTCTCTATAGCAGGTACTTATTAATTTTTTTCCATGTTATAGTAGGGACTGAGGTAGTGTAAGAACACAAAGATGAGTTACATACCAGTAAACACAGAGCAAGATCATGGACTGTATGAATCCACAAACCTGTAATGCAGCAGGAGCTCAGAACCTTTTAGTTAGCAGTATTCATAGACATTAAGTTCTGATTGTTTTCACCTTAGTTAGTACATGTCCAAAGCCCACTGAAGTCAACGAGAAGCCTTAAGAGCTTCCCACTGACTTCAAATGACTTTGGATCAAGGCTGCATATACATGGATTTACAAAAAGTTAATTAAAAAAAAAAAAAAAAAAATCTATGCTGGCAATGAGGAAAAACAGATCTCATTCTCTAACAAAGAAAATACTGACCTTGAATCCCTCAAATCATTTTGATTATTATATAATACATTCAAGAAGAAAAAAATTAAAAGACAACAAATGTCAGGAGGGATTTCAAACGATTCTTTATTACATGTGCTCTATTTAAAAACAGAAAATAAAACCTTAATTTCCTTGAGAGTTGTGATTTCGTACAACAAAGGACACTAAAATAATTCAAATATATCCGGCATATTTTTTCCAACATTGAAAGATTTGTTTCTTTTAAAGGTACATGCACTTTTTTAATGCTATTTAATTTTAATGGACACTGACAGATAGTATTGATATTTGCTATTACAAATCCTCTCAAAATATTTTGATTAATATTTTGAGCCATTAAAATATTGATGCACCTATGAGTGGTGTCAATATTGCACAGCTGTTTGAAAAGACCACACTGCTTTGTAGTGATATTTTGAATGAGCAAGGGCACAATCCTGTAATCCATATACATTCTCAAAGACCAAAGGAATTCTGCAAGCAGAAAAACTGCCGGATTGAGCAAATATTTTCAGGATTTATTTAATCCACCAGATATAATTCAGTTTGCAAACAAAGTCTGTCCTTTAACAAAACAAAAAACAAACACACACACACACACATAAGGGCAATATTTACAAAGACCAAGGGGAAATATACCAGATGTCTAAAATACTGCTAATAAATATTAACATTTACAATATACTACAAAGATTGAATCACTTGGAATTTTTATAGTGTCAGTGCTATTAGAGTAAAACAGTATAGGTCACTTAGAAGTAGTAACTAAGTAGACAGGCTGCCCTCCCCCCCTTCCAATTTTTCTATATAACTATATATTTGTTACTCAATTGTGAAGAGATCAGCAACATCTCTGGGATTTTCATTAAAAAAAAAAAAAATGTAATATCCTTTCTTTGCCACAATTTTTAAACTGTCAGAACTCTTAACATCCAAGAGTTTAGCTTCAGGTGTGGTGTGGACTGGGGGCTTTATTTCTGGTGAGCTGTGTTAAGTCAATCCTTCTAAGCACAAATAGACGACTGCCAACAAGGAAAGTGTCTCTCTCTCCAAACCAGGGAATGAACCAGGTTTGGAATCATTGCATAAAGACATGCAGTATTTTCTATTTACATAAAATACACAAATATCCCTGCAGTTATTATAATTCACCATGTGATCATCCAAATATACACACCTTGTATCATTCTACACCAGATGAAGGATCACAAAACAGTGTACTAAATATCACACATGCAGTTATAAACCTTTACTGTCATGAGTACACAGTCATTTATTCAAACACACATATATATTTTTTTTAAAAAGATCCTTCTGACAACAACATGCAGGTCGGTGTTAGCAGTAGCAAGAATAACCCTCACCTTGTCTCATGAGTCTATGTATTAAACAAAACATTTGGCCTGGTGGGACAGTTTGAGTGTGCCTACATAGTTGTGAAAGCGTATAGCAGTGTGACAGACTCTACCCCCATGTTCTTCCTTTTTACAAGACTATGATACATTTGGTAAAAAGTGAGGTATTATTTGGACACACAATCTGCTGAACATTATTGTCCTGGTAAAATATGTGTCGTAACATTGTCTGTAAAGTTGTAAGATTCTACACTGTATAACATTGCTATGACATGCTCCAAAGTTAAAAAAGCAGGCCCTAACTGGTTTTTCGGAGACAAAAAACACATTGACACCCCAGGCAGTTATCAGCATAATCAAATGTTTGAGCATTGGCCTGCTAAACCCAGGGTTGTGAGTTCAATCCTTGAGGGGGCCATTTAGGGAACTGGGGTAAAAATCTGTCTCGGGATTGGTCCTGCTTTGAGCAGGGGGTTGGACCTGATGACCTCCTGAGGTCCCTTCCAACCTTGATATTCGGTGGGGGGGGGGGGGAAATGGACATCTGGTTAAGCAGCCGTTATTTGGCAGGGAAAAGGGTGTGGATGAGAACTTTACATATTGGTAATGGAACAGCTGGGGGTCTTCCATGTAAACAGACTGACTGTTGCCTGAACCCCAGCTGAAGGTAATCCTCAAAGAGGGAACAAGGGTATAAGAATGAGAAACAGAGGTTGCTAAACCACCTCTCTCCACTCATCTCTACTCACAACATCAAGAACATTTGAAAGACAAAGGAAGCATCATTGAACTGGAGATGGTTCTGGCTGAAGCAATCCAGCCAGACTGCTGTAAGCTTATGCTGAGACTATTTTGCTTTTAAGTACACTTAGCTTGTTAAGTTAGGTATTAGTTTGCCTTTTATTTTCTTTGTACTCAAGTCTGACTTTTATGCTTCATTACTTGCAATCACTTAAAATCTATATTTCTGTAGTTAATAAACTTGTTTTATTGTTTTATCTAAACCAGTGTGTGTTTGGATCAAGCGTTTGAGAACCTCCACTTGAGATAACAGGGTTTTGCATGCTAGAGTAGGGTTACCATATCTTGAGTGTCCAAAAAGAGGACACTCCACAGGGCCCTGGCCCCGCCCCCAGCCCCGCCCACGCCCCTGCCCCAACTCCACCCCTTCCCCAAAGTCCCCGCCCCAACTCCGCCCCCTCCCCTGCTTCCCGCGAACATTTGATTCGCGGGAAGCCTGAAGCAGGCAGCAGGTAAGCTGGGGGGAGGAGGCGTGGCCCAGTCTGGCCCCCTCCAGCGGCCGGCCCCGGCCCCCTCCAGCGGCCAGCCCCGGCCCCAGCCTCTCCAGCCTGGCTTGGCTTGGCTTGGCTCGGGCGCTGGGGTGCCGGCCCCGGGCCAGCCCCCGGCCGAGCACCGCCGGCCCCCGGCCCCGCACCCAGCGGCGCCGGATTTTCCCGGACATGTTAGGCTTTTTGGGATTTCCCCCCGGACAGGGATTTGAGTCCCAAAAAGCCGGACATGTCCGGGAAAATCCAGACGTATGGTAACCCTATGCTAGAGGCTGTGAATTAACTGGCCAGGAGTGGTTGTTCCTCACAGCAAAGCAGTGTAAAAGGCACCCCAGATTGGGGAATTGAGGGGACACAGCTGTTCAGCAATCCACACATGGTTCAAGCTAATTAGTTGTTAAACAGTTTTTAAAACTGGTTTAAAAGCCACTGTCACATAAAAAAAATTACTTTAAAGTAACCTCATGGGCAACACGACTCTTGCATTTGGGGAGGCTGGGCCCGAGCGCTGGAAGCTCCCTAGAAGGGCGGAAGGGGCACTAATGCCAAATTCGGCCTTCTGCCCCCACTTGGTCCCCTGCCCACTGCCTGTGCTTCTCTGCCCCCTCCCTGAGGGCTCCCCTTGCTCGTGCCTCTCAGGGGGCAAAGAGGTGCGAGTGGGACGGACCGCAGGGGAGGACGTTAAGAGGCATGAGAGGCCGGGGGCCTCCGGGGAAGAGGCAGAGTGGGCAGGGCCACAGGGTAAGAGTGAGACACAGGAGCAGGGCCTCCAGGTGAAGTGCGGGACAGGCCATGGCCCAGGCACCCTTTCAGCAGTGGGGCAGCCTGTTTGGGGAAACTTAGCGTCCCTTGGCCTATTATACCCACTGTCCATGAGTAACCTTCTTACCCAACAGCCTCTTAGATTACTAAAATGGAAACAACAGATTTACTTTTAATTATTTTTGCAGCTTTCATTTGTTCATCTCTCATCTTGGACAAGTCACTTTTGCTTCTAATCATTTTACTTTCCGGTTCTGATACAATCATACTATGCTGGTATATAGCAGTTGAAAACAATGCAAGGGTTTTTATTTGTTTAAAAACTGTTTCCACTGCTTGCTACCCTCTAACGCCAGCTCTGGCTTTTACACATTAAAATGATTATGGGGAAAAAAAACCCCACAAAGTGATCGTTATATCTGATGTTATCAGTCCTCATCCGCAAAGGAAACCTAAACAATTTTCAAAAGATGAGCCTGGGAGCTCAAATTCATAACTCTGGTAGATACTAAAATTCATGGTCTGAACAGACACTGGATTTATGGTTCATTACAACAATCTGCAATCCACTAACCTCCTCTTTTTGTCTTATGACTGCAGAGCTGTTAACAGGCCACTCTACCTTGAATGGTCTCTTAGATTAGAATATGTGCTAACTACTTGTACTAAACAATCTGTTCCACCTTGCATTTAGTTGTGACACTAGGAGTACCTGTCTCAGACCTGAAGAAAAACTGTGTGGCTCGAAAGCTTGTCTCAGAAGTTGGTCCAATAAAAGATATTACTTCACCCACCTTGTCTCTCCAGGTATCCACCCCCTTCCCACTCAATAAATTAAAACTGGCAAACATTGCTAAGTTTCCAAAAATACAAGAATATTTACAAATGATAATAAATTAAGAGTTAAAACTAACCTGACATTAAATAAGGAGAATTTCAGAGAGCTCACCATACAAGTAATATGGTGAACTTTGTTTTGCATTGATTATTGAACAAACTAAAGTAATAAAGGTGCATTTGCCAATAATTTATGTATATTATAAATAAGACAGAGATGTACTGAAGGTTGGTCACCATTAACCCTGCTTCGGGTTTAATTTGCCTAGTTTTAGAAAAACTGGAGTATAATTCATGATGAACTCTAGGTCCTCAACATATGGGTCCGATACTTGTAAAAAACTGAGTCTGGTGCAGATTTCAACTTGGGACTTCAATTTAAAAAAATTGGCATTTGATAGGATTACTGAGGTGCTCCAATTTATTTTTAAGACAGGTTTATGAATGCCATTCTCAGACTCTGAGGCTTATTAGCAAAGTACTGGAAAATTTTCATTTGCGTACATGGTATCTTCTCTACTTTCTTTTTAATCTCTGAATCCTGAAAGAAAGCCTCACAAGACTAGAATGTGAGAGGATACGATAGCAAACCCTGATAACTTGGTTTCTTAGGACAGCTGCCATGTCTTAGGAGCGTCTTTGTTTTAATGTAAATAGTATATATTTTGGGGCAAATCTTGGATTTTTACCTTATGAGGAAAGTTTATAATTTTTTTGGTGATAAAAACTACTTCATATGCAGCACTCAAGAATGCACACAGTACTCCTGAAAGACTTAATTCAAACAGAAATATATCGATTTTCCATGATACAGAAGTCTGCCCAAGGACACAGAAGCCCTGAAATATCCAGCTCCACAGTGCTGTGAGGAGGGGAAATGATTTTACTGGCCCATTTTCACAATTTGTACAAAAAAATTCTCTTTTAACTGTCAGAAGATTTCCTAGTCATACTATTACAAAATCAATTTGGCTATGGGCAGGTTCATAGCATTCCAAGGGTTACACAGAATAGCCTATACTAGGATTCCAACTTTGTGGACTGCTTATTTGTTTTATTCCTTTGCTAAAGTTGACAACTAAGCAAAGGGTACCCTACTCTCAGGGGGGAGGAAATATTCTTTATAAAAGGAAATTATATAAATGGACATTCTCCAAAGCAGGGAATGATGAAAAATAGGTACCCCCTGTGCTAGCTAGAGGTGCAATTCTTTAGCAAGAGGCAGCAGTATTTTGTTATGATGCAAATTGTATGAGAGAGAGTAGAAGAGGAGAAACCCTTAGTAGCAACAGTATTTACTGCCTCTTTCTGAACATATGACTTTACATTGACGTTTCCTTCTTCTCAATAGAACCAAACAGCAAAGTGATCTGGGGGCTATCTTCTGCATCCAACACAGGAGTTGTCTTCAAGTTTTAGCATAGTTATATTTATGAAGTAACACACCATAATAATAAGCAGAAGCTGTGCAAGCAGAAGCTGTGCAACTTTATAAAAAAAAAAAAAGTTTTGTGGGTTTAAAAGTAACCCTCAACTACAAAGAAGCATCTGCCTGAAGACGGAAAGGTGTTTCTCTATTGTGACAGAACCAGCACCACAGAAATCCTGCAACCATCGCTATAGCCTATTCCAAAATTCTATAGGTTACTCCATCCCTATTTAAATGCCTGGGCCTTTCTTTCCAATATGCATTGATTAGAAAAGGCTGTACATGAGAGAGAGGCAACCAAATCCTTCTGGAGGAAGGAAGCCAGGTTGCTCTCTTGTAAGAGCATTCATAGTGTTGTTCCCCAAGTGACTAAGAGAAGGGACAAAACTGAAGGGACTATATGTCCACAGTTTTATCAGAGATTAGCTTTATCCTTCCAGCTAGCAAACTGCTGAAATTTAAGAATTTAAGTGATCAAAATTTAAAAAGGAAAACACCACAAAATGGTTTTGTTCACTTATTTGCCAACTATAGTACAATATGAATTATTTATGTCCATAATTCAAAAAGTATTAGAAAATGTAAAAATAAGTAAGTCTTAGTAAAATGAAACCTCACTGCAGTCCTTGGCAATTCAATCTTTTTTCAGAAGTGAGGCTAGAATACTTATTGTGCACAAATTGCACACAAATTATTGTGTGGTTTAATAAGATTTGACTGTATCATTTCTGGTTCTGTTAATTGCTCTGTAATATGCTTTTCAATATCCGTCTTTAGAGTTACCAAAACAGTTATAGCAGTACAGCCCCTACTGCAGACAGTTATAAATTATTCCCTCATGGGAATGGAGATAACAAAAAAATAATTTATAAGTATTATTATACTGGTATAGCTGTGTCCAACTTAGAGGAGATGTACCCTTTAACCATTGATTAGCATTCATGTCGCATACCCCATCAGTAACCAGTCCAAGCTGGGGAAGCTAGGGCAGACCAAATTCGATGATGAATCCTGGTCACTTGCCACTTGAGGCACTTTGCGCATATGTTAAAATGATGACTGATATACTTAAAATGGTTCAACTTTTGTGTTTACCCCAGGCCTCAGTATTTGACGTCACTAAATGAATGGTGCTCCTTTTCACCATTCTTTACTAGTAAAGGCCTTGGCTACACTTGCGAGTTGCAGCGCTGTAAAGCCGCCCCCAGCGCTGTAACTCACTCCCCGTCCACACTGGCAAGGCATTTGCAGCGCTGTATCTCCGTGGTTGCAGTGCTGCATGTACTCCACCTCCCCGAGAGGAATAGCGTCTATTGCCCTGCCGCTGCAGCGCCAGTGTGGCCGCCCAATGCGCTGTGAATGGCCTCCAGAAGTATTCGGCAGTATCCCACAATGCCTGTTCTAGCCAATCTGGTCATCAGTTCAAACTCTATTACCCTGGCCTCAGGTAACCATGTGACCCCCCCCTTTACATTCCCCGGGAATTTTAAAAATCCCCTTCCTGTTTGCTCAGCCCGGCGTGGCGTGGAGTGCTATCAGCGAATCTTTCCAGGTGACCATGCCTCCACACGCCAAGTGAGCCCCAGCATGGAGCAATGGCGAGTTGCTGGACCTCATCAGTGTTTGGGGGAGGAAGCTGTCCAGTCCCAGCTGCGCTCCAGCCGTAGGAATTACAATACCTTCAGGAAGGTATCAAAGGACATGATGGAAAGGGGCCATAACCGGGACGCCTTGCAGTGCAGGATTAAAGTGAAGGAGCTGCGGAGTGCCTACCGCAAAGCCCACGACGCAAACGGCCACTCGGGTGCTCCCCCCGCGACCTGCCGATTCTACAAAGAGCTGGATGCGATACTTGGGGTTAACCCCACCTCCACTCCGAGCACCACCAGGGACACTTCAGAGCTGGGGGGGGGGGGCTGAGGAGGAGGAAAACGGGAGTGAGGGTGGTGGGCCGGATGGAGACACCCCGGAATCCCCGGAGCCATGCAGCCAGGAGCTCTTCTCGAGCCAGGAGGAAGGTAGCCAGTCGCAGCGGCCGGTACTTGGTGGAGGACAAACAGAAGAGCAGGTTCCCGGTAAGCAGGGGTTTTTTTCGGGAAGGAATTTTTTTGGTGCAGGCTCTTTGGGAGAGGAGGGTTAGGCATGCATGCCTAGATGCGGAATAGTGCATTGATGTGGTTTATTACATCGCGGTAATCGGCCTCGGTAATCTCCTCGAATGTCTCATCCAGAACGTGTGCAATGCGCTTGCGCAGGTTTATCGGGAGAGCCACCGTGGTCCTTGTCCCAGCCAGGCTAACGTGTCCGCGCCACTGTGCTGCGAGGGGCGGGGGGACCATTGCTGCACACAGGCAAGCTGCATATGGGCTAGGGCAGAAGCCGCATTGCAGTAGAAGACCCTCCCCCTTGCTTCCCAGGTCACCCTCAGCAGCGAGATATCGTCCAGGACGAACTCCTGTGGAAAATGTTGGGACAGTGTTCACTGTAGGTGCCCCCTGAAGCTGTTGGCTCTCCCCAAGGCACAGAAACCCAGAGGACCGTGCAGCCCTGAAACAATCAGTCCCCCTTATTCACCATTTTGAGGCTCCTGTGGGATATGTGTGCTCTGTTTCGGACGGGAAAATTATGCTATTGTGTAGACCCTGTGTGTTTTCTACTCCTTAAGTGCGGGGGGAATCATTACTGTCTGGTATAAACAATGCTGCCTCTGTTAAATGTTGCATTTTGCCTATACAGCTGCATCAACCTTGAGACCGCAGCCGTCCCTCTTATCGCCTGCTCAGAGACTGAAAGACTCAGGAAGAGACCGCGAAAAAGCAAAGAAGACATGCTGCAAGAAGTGATGCGGCAATCTATTAAAGAGAATGAGAAAGCACAGAACTGGAGGGAGAAAGAAAGCAGGATCCGCCAGGAAAACGCAGTGCACCGGCGGCAAAGCACGGAGCACTGGCAGCAAAGCACGGATCGGCTCATAAGCATCCTGGAGCGCCAAGCAGATGCTATCCAGGAGCTCGTAGCCATGCAAAAGCAGTACCGCAAGCGCAAACGCCACCCACCCCCACAGCCCCGTCCCAAAACTCTTTCCGTTGTGCCCCACTGTCACCTCCAACCACTTTCCCCAACTTCAGTGTTCTTCACACCACCAGCTGCCTCCAACACCAGTATCTTCACCACCCAGCCCTGAAAACCACGACCCTTTCCCTCTGCACTCAACCCCCATCACCATGCAGTATAGCTGTCCTGAAGTGCAGCACTCACTGCACAGCACACCAGACAGGACATACGCGAATCTGTGATTGTACCGTTCCCCACTCCACCCCCTTGTTTCTTTTCAATAAATGGATTTTTTGGCTTTGAAAACATTCTTTATTATTGCATAAAGTAAAAGACTCCTTAGCCCAGGAAATAAACAGGCACTGCAAGTCTGCTTGTCTGCGTAGCAAACACTGATTCCTAAAGATTGGAACTACTGCACTTCACTCCCATGCAGGGCACCAGATATCACTGCTGGTTTTCAAGCCTCAAATTGCTCCCTCAAGGCATCCCTAATCCTTGCAGCCCCGCGCTGGGCCCCTGTAACAGCCCTGCTCTCTGGCTGTGCAAATTTAGCCTCCAGGTGTTCAACCTCGGAGGTCCATGCTTGAGTGAAGCTTTCACCCTTCCCTTCACAAATATTATGGAGGGCACAGCAGGCGGATATAACCGCAGGGATGCTGTTTTCGGCCAAGTCCAGCTTCCCATACAGAGATCGCCAGCGGCCCTTTAAACGGCCAAAGGCACACTCCACAGTCATTCGGCACCAGCTCAGCCTGTAGTTGAACTGTTCCTTGCTGCTGTCAAGGCTCCCTGTGTAGGGTTTCATGAGCCATGGCATTAACGGGTAAGCGGGATCTCCAAGGATCACAATGGGCATTTCGACTTCCCCTACCGTGATCTTCCGCTCTGGGAAAAAAGTCCCGGCCTGCATCTTCCTGAACAGCCAAGTGTTCCAAAAGATGCGTGCGTCATGCACCTTTCCGGGCCAGCCTGTGTTAATGTCAATGAAACACCCACGGTGATCCACAAGCGCCTGGAGAACCATAGAGAAATACCCCTTCCGATTAACGTACTCGGATCCTAGGTGGGGTGGTGCCAGAATAGGAATGTGCGTCCCATCTATCGCCCCTCCACAGTTAGGGAACCCCATTTGTGCAAAGCCATCCACTATTTCCTGCATGTTTCCCAGAGTCAAGGTTCTTCTGAGTAGGATGCGATTAATGGCTCTGCAAACTTGCATCAACACGATTCCAACGGTCGACTTTCCCACTCCAAACTGGTTTGCGACCGACCGGTAGCTGTCTGGAGTTGCCAGCTTCCAGATTGCAATAGCCACCCGCTTCTCTACTGGCAGGGCAGCTCTCAATCTCGTGTCCTTGCGCCGCAGGGTGGGGGCGAGCTCCTCACACAGTCCCATGAAAGTGGCTTTTCTCATCCGAAAGTTCTGCAGCCACTGCTCATCATTCCAGACTTCCATGACGATGTGATCCCACCACTCGGTGCTTGTTTCCCGAGCCCAAAAGCGGCGTTCCACGGTGCTGAGCATGTCCGTGAATGCCACAAGCAATTTCATGTCGTACGCGTTACGCGGCTCGATAGCATCGTCGGACTCCTCACTTTCACTTTGGATCTTAAAGAATAGTTCGACAGCCAAACTTGACGCGCTGGCGAGATAAGTCAGCATACGCCTCAGCAGTTCGGGCTCCATTTCCTGCAGACAACAGATCGCACTGCACAGAAACTGTTGAAAGATGGCGCCAAAGGTGGACGGAAACAAAGGGATTTCTGGGATGCGAAGCGATGCATCACGGGGCATTGGGACAGGACCCAGAATGCCCCGCACCCACGCCCCCTTCCGACAACCCACAGTGCCAGAATGGGAAGAGGTGCTCTGTGGGATAGCTGCCCATAATGCACCGCTCCCAATGGCGCAGCAAATGCTGCAAATGTGGCCACGACAGTGCGCTGGGCAGCTGTCAGTGTGGACAGACTGCAGCGCTTTCCCTACTCAGCTGTACGAAGTCAGGTTTAACTCAAAGCGCTGTACATCTGCAAGTGTAGCCAAGGCCTAAACTACTTTGGAATGCTGCCCTTGAAATCAGAAAGCCCCAAAATCTGCACCTCTCTTCTCAATATTACACTCTGCAAGAGGACCTCATTAGGCAAGAGAAGAAAGCCACATTTTTGCACAATATTCTCATCAAAATTATCCAGAACCTTACACTTTTATCCTCAAAATACCAGTACAACTGAGTAACCTAACAGCATTTTTAAAATAAATTCTATGTAAATGCACACTTTCACTGCATTCTTGGAATTCACCACACAAAAAATATTCAGCAACATGCAAAGTACAAAGAAATTTCACAGGACAGTAAATTTGGGGGTGGGTGGGTGGGTGGAGGAGCGGGCAAGTATTGAGAGGATTTTTTAAAATTCATTACTGAAAAAAGAGTTACCAAGGAACTGGACACACTAGTTTTAAGGATATTTAATTTTACAGATTTTTCATTTTTTTTCCCAAAAAATTTTGATCAACATTTTATATTAAATGTCTGATTTCAATATATAACTGGCCAATCTACCACCTCACAACTCTTCAATATTCAGAAAAACCTTACAAAACAAAGAATCACAGATTCAATTAAAAAAAAAAAAAAAAACTACTGAACTAAAAAACAACCCTTATGCAAAATATCACTGTGCTGCGTTCACATCTTCTGGTGATCTGAAGTAGTCTCAGAAATATGTCCCCCAATTTACCTACTTTGATAGATAAATTCAATTCTCAGCAATGACCAAGTCAAAATTTTATTTTTCAAAATAGGAATTTTCCTAGGGATTTCTTAAGAAGTTCTGATTTTCCCCAATGACTTGACTAAGAAACAGATACTGGAATTTGTAGAAAGATGGGAAGGTTGAAATTATAAATTCTATTAATTCTTACTGAGCAAAAGAAAACTGATTTTCACAATAATGAAACTTGAGATCACTCATTTCTCAAAAGCATTAAATTCACTATTTTAAAATGGATATTCTATACAGTTGTACAAGTGTCATTACTGATCTGCTTGTGATGTGCAAGTCTTGTTGTGACAGATCCCTTAACATGGAAATAAATTTCAGGAATTTGGGTATTTTAAAATCCCCCCAAATGCCTAATGAAGAAAACTATCAATTTCAGTGCAATTTTTTTTTTTTTTAAGATCAACTTTTCATTAAACTCAAAAGAAAGAAAAATCACGCAAAATATTATGTCTTTAGTTAAACATACAAAAATAGTTTCTTACTCTCTTAATTGTTCAAGTCTATAGAAGTTTGTAAGAAAGCCTGTATAGAAGGTCTGTTGAAGCTATGTTGCACAGTTATGCTGAAGTTCCTTCTAACTAAAATAAGTTAGCACAATCATCTGAATTGGCTGTCTACAGACGGGACAGGGTTTATTCCGCTTTTTCAGTTTCCTTGCACAAGTAAAACACGAC
Organism: Emys orbicularis; assembly: GCF_028017835.1. Lineage (NCBI taxonomy): Eukaryota > Metazoa > Chordata > Testudines > Emydidae > Emys > Emys orbicularis. The sequence continues at coordinate 68,825,113 of NC_088683.1, read as the reverse complement.
ATAAGATGTCCTGTCTTGCCATGAACTATACAGCCATTTTTAGGTCGGCTCTGACATATGACACAGGGCTCTATGCTGGAAAGGGGTAGACTGCATTCCATACTTTCCTCTTTGTCTTCTGTCTCTTTTTTCTCAGGTTCTTGGCAATCCTCTTGGCTGCTACAAAAGATACTGCTAGATGTAGATGGCTGAGAGTATTCCTTACTTTCCTGGGATTCAGAAGTTTCTGCTGTTGTATCCTCACTTTCTTCAACACTTAGTTCTTTATCTTCATTCATTTTCACTTTCTTACAGTCGGGAACATCAAAACCCTCTTCATGCTCTAGCTGTGTGGAACTTTCTAATTTTCGCTTTTCAGATTTGTCATTCTTTTCATCAGGAAGCCAGTCCTCACGAAGAGCCCAGCATCTGGGACAATGCCGCGGAAGGGGAGGGTTCATTTCATTGCATTTAGTGCACTTCCAATAATCCTTTAGTGAATTAAAAGTTAAACAGTTAAGCTATTTGGCATTCCTACTATTATAGAAAAAAATTAAAGGTGATTATAGTTTCTTTATGTTACTCAAGTATTTACTCTATATTTGTAAACAAAATTGGTCAATCATCACATTTTAAGATGGAAAGAGCTTTAGGAAGAGGAAAGTTAAAATCAATTACACCACAATTTCTCAATCTTGTAGTGATAGCACATGATTTTTTTTTTTTCTCCTCGCAATTAAAAATTGTAAAAATCTCTCTCAAAACTGAACAAGTAAACAACAATGCCAAGGAAAATGTGTTACACAGGCAGTGTACCAAAAATGTATACATTCAGCACTATCATTAGAGCTAGACTTAAATCTATTCCATGATGTGTTTTAGCAACTGGTCTTCTACCTCTCTAATGTAAGTTTACACATTGCACAGACTATCTGCATATGTATTTTCAGAAAAATAAAACTATGTTAAAGTGAAATTATGGTTGCAAGTACTTATCAGTAATTTAGGAAAAATATGTTACAGGGATGCTGTAATTATCCTAAAACGAAGCATTATAAACCCAGGATATTTTGAGTTAAGGTTAAACATAAAAGAAATCCAAACATGTTAAGGTATAGAAATGCGCATTTAGGGCACTCAAATAGCTTTAGGTCTGCCTTGTAATAACACCATATACTAAACTCATTTACAGATCAAGATTCCATTTCAGATTGTACACAACAGTACATCATACTGGAACCTCTCTTACGCTGCCTTCATGATCCCAGAACCTATGTTTCTTTAAATAAAAGTCTCTAGCTGTTAGGTTACTGAGCCTTGAAAATGTGAACAGAGTGTAACTGATGCAATGATGTCGGTCTCCATTTGCAGAACTTGAAACAACTCCAAGGGGTATGTGACCTGATTCATTTATCTTAGTGGGTGCCAACTATCACCCAATTATAATACTTTAAACGTCAACACTGTTAACTCATTATTCAAAGCATATACAAAAGGAGAAGGAAAATCATACTGTGAAGATCTGTAATCTACTGAGAGTGACAGCTTATTCTGGTACCACCAGTCAGTGGCCCTGGGACAGTATCGCATTGTTTTGTGTCTCCAGTCAAGGAAAAGCCTAGCAGACCCCAGCGGAGCATCTGGGTTCCTCCAAAAAGCCAGTGGAGCATATGCGCCTCACTGAATGGAGCCTGAGATCCAGGAGGATGTGTGAACCTATTCTGAGTATCTGCACAATCTACTGAGAGTGCCATATCATGTGGCGGAGTTTATTCTGTGTACAGAACTTGAGAACTATCGCTGCCATTTCCCCCCGACTCCCTCTCCCCCATCTAACCTGTTTGTGATTAAGCCATTTTTGTGTTTGTTGTCCCAGGTCAGATTAACCTGATTTTCCTACCAACTCCCAATGGTATTAGGAAATGTTTAGGATTAATGATCATTTTCTGCCATTATTTTTCTTAACTGAAAGTTTACACCTGCAAGTAGAGGCTGGTGCATACAAAGAAACTCACAAAGAATTGCCCTGTTTCAAAATGGCTGCCATTACCCATTGTTCTTAATGTAAATGAAATAATAGGTCAATATCTTTACAGATGGCTATAGCCTCCCACTGTTACCAAGGAGACACCACGCTGCCTTTGGCAGGTAGCCCTATGAGGTCACAAGGCAGAGAATAATATTTGGTTGTACTGAGAACAATTATCTCTTCTCAAAATCACGAACTGAGGGAAGCCTGTGGCTTCAGTACTACTGAAAACAACTGAAGGTGGCAGCTATTTTAAAAGAGCACTTTTTTCTGAAATCCTCTGAAGTTTAACATTATTCTCCAGTCACTGCTGAAGGAAAAACTTCCAATTATGAATACTGTGAAAAAATCATTAATCCTAAAAAAGTTTTCACGTGTAGTCTACACTCAAGATTTCAGTGAGTTTAAACTATATGAAAGGTCTGAAATGTGTGCATTATTCAAGATCCTTCCCCAAAAACCTCAGTCTGACTAACACTGAATGCTCAATTCCTTAAAAGACATATTTTAAAAGTCATTTTCATGCCTAAAGGTATTTAACACATTTATATAAATTCCTATCTCAGAATGTTGTAATTTTGGGGAGTGCAAAACTTAACCTTAACTATGGAGCTGCAACTGGCAACACCATAATTAAAATGCTTGTTTTGGAAGCCTTTGTTCTACTCAGACATGAACTGTGAATGAAGAGCAATAATAAAGGTATATTGCCTATTTAAATCTAGACAAAGTAACTTTAAAAATATTGTGTTTGACATTAAAAAAAACAAAAACAAAAACACAAAACTCCTTATATTCCCAGAGGTATCATTACAGCTGGCTCCACAGTACAAGCATGATTAAGGCAGCTCAGCCAATGACATGTTCTGGATGACTAATTCTCCTATGCACCTCTGTGTTCATAATGGCAATTTAAAGAAATTGTTCCATGTTTTAGTATTTAGTTTTCAAGACATGCCAAATTCTGAATTCAGACATTCTGACAAGCCAATGTGCTGAAATTTAAAAAACTTTACACAAAAAATAGAGAAACTGATCTTTTCAATCTTCTAGACAATTTAAAAACAGTCCCTTTATCCTTAGTGAATTTTCAATACACAATTTTTTGCTATTTTCTTTATTTCACTCAGATTAGACACTGAAATTAAAGTGGCCAGTTTTATTTTGTTTTTTTGTAGCCAAAAACAATGCTACCTTTTGGTTTCCAAAAATATTAAAAAGCTTTTTTTAAAATCCTTCCTTTGTGTTTTAAACAAAAAGTTAGGTCTAGGCTCTAAACTGTGTGCCCCTTTCTCTAAGTGAGCAAGTAAAATTTGAAATTCCTGTGTCAACAACTTTAAAACTGCATAGAGAAAGATTGAGGTCTTTCAGTTACCGACCTATAAATCGAACTATCATTTTCCTTTTAATGCAAGAAAAAGTCAGATTTTACTTTTAAAATCGCCCACTGAATTCATATATGTTCCCAGTCCTGGTCTTTCATTTCACAAGACTTGTAATTTTTTATGAACCAAGTATTTACTCACAGCTAGTGAAATTTCAGGATCTTCATCGAATGAATCAGCATCACTCTCTTCAGTCTGATATATCGTCACTTGATATACCTGATGGAAGAAAATATATTTTAAACTTCCTTTTACTTGGTTTTTAATTTTAAATGTTTTATTAAAAAACAACCCTGAACAAGTAGTAAAGCACACTTGACAGAATACTTTAAAAACTTTTTACCAGATAGAAAATAGTACTAGCTAAAGTTCTAGATGATGTGGCTATATACTACATGCATTTTCTTGGTATACGGAATTAAGAGGGAGCACTAATACTTACGGGTACAGACAACACTGTAATCAATTACCAGCTCTAGAAACTTTTGTTCTCATTTGGGAACAGCCTCTTGGAAGATTTACAATATAGACAGACAACAGTGGGCCTCCCTCAAATGGATAATGTCAATTGTGAACAAAAGCTTTAGCAATACAAATATTTCACTAGTCAACACAGTAAATGAAAGACACTAATTCCAATACTCTGCACCATAGAGCTCAGTATTTGTAATTTTTAAGGCTACCTATGCTGTCTCCTAATGATACAAGACAGCAGTGGTCAAACTGTGGCTCACGAGATGCATGCAGCTCTGTTACTGTTAAAGTGTGGCTCACGGAGCCACCCACACTCTACCTACCAGACTTGGGGAGGGGAGCTTGGGACCTCTGCCTTGCAGCAGGGTGGTGAGGTAGTGGCTTCTGCCCAGCACGGCCGAGGTGGAGCTTTTGGGTTTCAGCACTCCTGGGCATGCCTGCCAGGGCTCAGGGCTTCAGTGGGAGCGGGGCTGAAACCCAAAGCCCCGGCAGGCACCTTCCACAGGACTGAAGCTCCGAGCCCCAGCAGGTGTGCCTTGGCACTGAATTTTGTCGTATACGACTCTGAGGGCCAGTAAGTTTGGCAACCCCCCGATATAAAATCTTAAATAGTTTTTAAAAATGTATTCTAAAAATACTTCTATTCATTTTTCACTTTATGAAGATAAATATCCTATTTAATATGTTTTGCCTTTCAAAAATTATAAGGTTTTCTTCCAGTAAAGTTCATATACATATTCCAAGCTAAGGCCTTTATCCTGCAAAAAACCATGCATAAGTGGACTCCTGACCCTGCACTGAACCCCAGTGACTTCAACAGCCAGTGAATTTTACTGGATGAAATTCTATGGCCTATGTTATGGAGAAAGTCAGATTAAATTATTGTAATGGTCCCTTCAGGCCCTATAAATGACCCCAATGGAGCTCTGCCTACAGGGAGCTTCTTGCAGAATCATGACTAAATTTGTACAAAGAAAACTCAGTATAAAGAATGGCAGTACATATTTGCCATACAGCACATACAGTCATGAAAGAAGACTATGGACAGGTTTCATATTGGATTCCAAGAAAATGCTTCTGCTATAACATTTCAGATTTGGGGTGGGGGGGAGGAGAAAGGATGGGGAATATACATGCCTCCTCATCTTCATCTGTGAGCTCTTGTCCTTCTTCATTATGGCTATAATCTTCTGAATAAATGGACTCAACTTCAAACTCAACACTGAACTGGTCTGAAACAGAACTCTGGTCAAACCAATCATCAGAGTTTTCGCTTAATGAACTGGCATGAAGATCCTGAATATAAAGGGGAGGGGGGAATATATTTAACTTCATTAATACATTCTTATGACTCATACTGCTACATGTGTATTTAAACATAATAGTAAAGAGAAACACTGTTTAATTGGCTGCCAGCCAGAGATAACAGTCATGTCTCAGCCAAATACCTCATACCACTCAAGATGTTGGGATTTCTGCTGCAGCTGCACAATTTAGAAATATATTATTGGATTTATAAAACCTTTAAAAATTATTTTTAAATGAATGAAAAGCACATTGGAACTGTCTCTAAAACTAGTATGTCGAAATACAACACAAGTGAAGTTTGAATTTACATTTGCTAACATTTAAAATATACAGAAAAGCAGATGATATATTGTGTGAATTTAATAACAAATATTTCACTTGTGTACTGAAATTTTATAAGACTTACAGCATCTTTTATCAAATCTCAAAATGCTTTAACAAAGGTGTGTAACTATTAACCCACATTTTACAGATGGGAAACTGAGACAAGTGTAAATAACTTACTCTAATCATTAAACACACTCTCGCTGGGAATACAGATATTCATACACAATTCAGAGGCACCACTTTTCTTTTTTACTGTACCAAGGGCTAAGAATTCATTTGTTTTGCTTTCTTTTCTGAATATTCATAATGAAGATTTAAGAAAATTCCATTCTTAAGTTTTATGATCCAAGCCACCTAAAATACAACACTCGGGTTCTCTGACATCTCTAGAAGCATTATTTGTTTCAAATATTAATATGATAACCAAGATGCATGTTTGGGAAATTTGAGAACTCAACATAATTAAAAATACATCTTGCTTACAGGACTTGCAGAGTCTATTGAGTCGCTGCTGTTGCTTCCTTCGCAGCATAGCCCACTTACAACACACCAAGAAAGGCTTTCATCAAATGTGAGCGAAATGCTGTCTGACTTATGCCGTTTTCTTCTTTCACTAGGTTGTTCATCTGAAGAACTTTCTTCTGTGTCAGAGAGAAAAAGCTTATTAATCCAAAGGTATCTATGAAGTGCACAATGTTACATGCATTTTAGTAGATGTTTAAACTGGATTTTACTTATTCAGAACTTCAATATTAAAATTATTCAGTGTTTTTCAATGGAAAATTAAATAAATAAAAGGCACCTGACCTATTTTAAAAAGACAATGAAACACATTCTTCCCATATTCCTAAAAGAAAATGGTGTAAAATGGGCAAAAACCTGACATTTCTGAGGCTGTTTTTCGCTGACCGCCCCATCATTAAGATGTATAAATGGTAATTTCCCCAGGCAATAGATACTATGATTAAGGAATCATAAGAACGAACTCCTGGCCACCTCTGGAAATCAAGGATTTCATTTTAGCTTTACATGCAACAGTATATTTATTGGTATCAGGATTTCTATTATAACCCCAATTTGCGGGTGTATAAAAGTCCACACTAAAAATTCCTTTAAGGCTAAAACGTGATGTTCAAGATGTCAACTGTGGAAACATTGGTTTAAGCTGAAGAACTCAAAAACACTACTTTTTGGATGTTTCTGACGTTTTGGACTCTTGTAGCATGAAGGAGGGCGGGAGTAGGGAGACAGTATTTTGGGTATAAATGTATCAAAATTCAACTCCACTGACCTTAAGAAAAGGCATTATAAAAAAGAATTTGACAAAGACTTAAGCAGCTGCCAAGTCAGTGTGTAATAAATGCAGTGGAGTGAAATTCCCTACCAGGATTGGCAAATTGGTTCAATGACCATTCAACAGAGCCTGCTGCCGCCTACAGGTGCCTTTCACAAACTCGCTCTATTGCCCAATCCTTTCTTTGCACTGTAAAAACGTTTGAAAAATCCACCCCAGGGCCTCTAAGCCTGGCATCTTTAGTTTTTAAAGAAAAAAAGAACAAAACACTTGTACATACTTTGTGACTCCTCTTACTTTCCCTTGATGCTTCTTGGCTCAGTCCCTCTCTCTTTTCTTTTTTCGCCCTGAGAGCCCCAACCTTCAAACTTAGATGCCCCCAGGCCCAACCGTTGCTCCTGTCCATCGTTGTCCTCATTAAGTTGTCATCTCTCCATGAGGTACCGATAACATGCCAACACACGGTTTCTAAACATTTACAGTGAAATAGTAGCGGCTCCAAAGGAGCCGCTACCATCCCAATGTAACGAGCATAATGGTTTAAGGGGAAGATTTCCTACAAATTAAAAAAACAGTGTACATAAAAACACTATATTAGAAGAATTTTAAGGCTGTAATAAACTGACAAATGGATGCAAAAACAGAGTTAATGATTAAGCTTGCAATAAGCAGGCACAACAGAACACCTGATTACTCTGGGTTGTGTGTAAGTATTACAAGTTATAATCCTTAACTGTGAATTTTCATCCTTTCACCAGTTTGAGTTACAACATTAAAAAGAGTTCTTTTAATATAGTGTGAATGGCTTATAAATGCAGTAAAGTTTTACGATAGGCTAGGATGACTGCTGCCTAAATACTACAAAGATAAGCATATCAGAAACACCTTACATAGATCAAGCAACTGAACAAAATATTACTGAACACAGGAAAACAAAATAAATATTGCATGCTATAATTTTATGTGAAAGGTTATTGTTACTCATCACAACTATCAAGAATCACCAGATAAGTAGTGATAAAACGCAGGTTGGTGTGGAAATTACCAGTGCGTATTACATATAATTGAAAGTTATGAAGTGTTACCACCAAGAGGTTGAAAGTTACACATAACTCAAACAAAAAACAAAACAAAACAAAAAAAAGCACTCAAACACCCACTAAATATCAGAATCAACACCTCAGATTTTAAGAATGCATTAACCAATAAATATTAAGTTGCCATGTAGAGGGATGAGGTAGAGAAAAGAATCAGAGGGCCAAATTTTCGCAGGTATTTAGGTGACTAAATACTTTTGAAGTTCTGGACCAAGATAACTGGATAAAATAAAGCCTTTCACCCCATGTCAGTGACTTAAATCCAATACAAGTAGGTTACAAACAGCAACCAAAAGTTAAAATCTGGTGGCTGTCTGAAGAGTTACCCAACATCAGTTTTAACGTCTCAGTGCAGTGTGTGAAAAGATGTCCACATCACAAAGAAAACACCACTGATACCCTTGTTGGTGACATCAGTATAAAGGCAGAGAATTGAACAGGCATGGAGACTGAGTTACCCTATCACCCTGCTGGTAGTCCTTGCAGATCAGGACTGTACCATGCTGGTGAGGTTATTACATATATAATCATAGCACCTAGAAGCCTTAGTCATGGACCAGAGCCCCACTGTGCTAGGACAGTGGTTTTCAATCTGTGGACCATGGACCCCTAGGGGTATGCAGACTATGTCAAATATTCCCCAAGGGATCCGTACCTGCAGTCGAAATTTTTAAGGGGTCCACAAATGAAAAGAAGATTGAAAACTGCTGTGCTAGGAGACGTACACACATGTGGGGAAGTCTGTATTGCCATTACCCACATTGTATCTATTCTATGGATAAGCAGAGAAGCTCATTCTCCAGGGCTGTCAATCTGGTACCTTTCACAATGGCTAAAAACATGAAAATGTGGACTCCCCAACGAAAGATGACATGAGCCAGTGATATACAAGTTTGGTCTAGGTGTACATGCTCTTGAAAGGTATAAAATATTGAAAATCCTTCATTATAAATGTGCACATACCAGATTCACTGAGCATCCTCCTAGAAGAGGTAGTTGGTCTAGAAGTCAAATTTGGGGATGTCTGTTTTTCGTCAACTAACTCTTGCATGGATTCCTGTTTAACAAAAATACTAAGTAAGCATAGTATTAATGTGGATAGCATGAAATTAATTTTAATCTTTCAACTGCATCCAAATCTCAATGGTAAAGCAAATGAAGTTGTGAAACTTGAAAGAATGTATATGTTAGAATGTATCGAGTAGTTAGATCACCTTTAGAACATTGCCTTTTTCAAGTTGACACCTGGTCTCATTCTCAGATGTGTTTGCTTCCATAGACTCTGAAAAAGAAAAATACATAATGCAATGCATCAGAAAGGAAATATCTGCAGATTCAAGGGACTGCAGTAAAGTTGTAAAAATATACTGCAAATACTTTGTACATATCGTTTTAAATCTTAATTCAGAGTATACTTTACATTTACAAAATCACTTCATACTCTTAAGAAATGTTCAAGGTTTTCTTTGTAACATTATATACACAATTCTAAGAAAAAAAATGCAACTGTTTTGGAATTTTTCACAGATGAAAAAGAATATTGGGAGAAAATATTCTTAGAAATAAAACAATTTTTAACTAGATATCAACATGATGATACTAAACTATTTATAAGAAGACACATACAAGATCCGCTGGTTTACAAACCAAGACATCAAGCTCTGCAAGAGATGTTTACAGTCATTAATATCCTGCTAAGACACAGAAATAATTGTTCTAACTACATTGTCAGAATGGACCCTGAACTACACAATGCAACTAGTTATTTTCACGACAAAAGGTATCCATTTAGAACAAAGTTAAGTATAGTAAGCACATACCCTCTTTATTTGACTAGATTTTATCTTTGAGATCTTCTCTACTTCTATCCTTCTACTCTGCTGTTCTGGCCAAGATTTTCAAAAATAGGAGCCTAACGTTAAGCCCCAAAGTCCATATTTAGGGACTTGCCTGATATTCAAGTGTCGAGCACCCAACTGCACCCACTGAAGCCAATGGTGCTCCATACTTTGGAAAATCAAGCAGATTACATGTATAAATGTAGATTTAAGAGCCTTTTTAAAAAAAATTCACCCCCATATTTAACTTTCATTTCACTCATTTCTTAAATTTAAGTTACATCAACAGCTGCATTATCAATCCTTCTCTTGCAGATGTGAATAAATTGAAATAGACCATAGTCTATTTTATGAAATTATATATGGATTTATTAAACTTATAATAACAAAGTATATAGATTTTTTTCCTGCTACTTTTATTGTTTATCGTGTCAACTATTACAAGAGAAATGTTAACTCAAATTAGACAGGGTAGTTAAGGATGAACCAATTTTCAAATATTTTGTTTTTTAAATGTATTTCTTAGCGTGAGTTGAGTATGTAAAGAAAGCAGAATCAAAGTCTGCACATAATGCCTTATCCTGTTTCCAGTGAAGCCAACGAAAATTTTGCCAGTGACTTCACTATGAGCAAGTTCAAGCCCATTTTCTGTGCTAGACCCATAACCTTAAACAGTTTATTTGTAAAAGATGCAATTCACCTCCAACAGTGCTACAAAAAAGTGACAATAATTACATCATCTATCAATGACTGAAGTTAACTGAATATCGCCTACAATGTAAGTTAATATAGCTTTCAGGACTTTTGCATTAATAAAGACCACTTTCCCCCCCCCAAAAAAAAGGCCTTTCAACACTAACTTACCTTGTTGACTGACTGCTATCAAGTTACTGGAAATCATGGAGTATACCTTCCTTGAAGGGAGACAAAATAGACATTTCATAGATTTAAAAATTATAAATTAGAAGTTCCTATTTACTGTGGTAAATTTAGCCAAACTAGAAGAGAGAAAGACCAAGCTGAAAACATTGATTATTTTGTAGTGTCATGATTAGAGCTGGCTGAAAAAGAGGTAAGTGCATTTTATGAAAAATTCAAAAGAAATGAAAATGTTTCTGTTTTGCTCAAAACTTTTCACAGCATTTTTGGATGTTTTCATTTTATTTTGGTGGGGAAACCACCACCATCGCTTTGATTTTGCTTTTTTAAGCTTTCCATTCCTCTTTCACCACCCCATTGTAAAAAGGGAAAATAGTATAAAAAGTGAAAGTGTTTTCCCGCACCAAAACAAACGGAAGAAACTTTAAATGCTTTTTTCTAAAAAGTTGGAAAAAATTCCATTTTGAATTTTTTTCAAAAAATGAAAAATTTCAACAAGATCAGGAATTTTCTTCTGAAAGTTTCAATTTTGTCAAAAAGCCATTTCTCACTTAACCAGCAGTTGGACCACCTCTAGTCATGATTCACAGCATTTTTAATGGAACTTGTACAGCATTATTTCAGGGTTTAATCCAGAAAAAAAAATCTTCAACTTTTAGGGCAGTGGCAAGACCCAGGTCATGCATACTGGCTTTGCAGCAATATAACCTATTTCAGAAGAAAGTCTAGCCGGCTGCAGAGGGAAATCTTCAACCGCCGTCACTCTGCACTGATGAGTTGTGTAGCTGCCTGGAGAAAAACAAAAGAGCGTATGCCTCTTCTCTGCAACCCCCTTTACTGGACTTGGTCTCCCATGCATAAGGAGTTAATAATGGGAAGAGGACAGTCTGAAGTGCTTGTGTAATGTCTAAATTATGTGGCTGTTACCTCAAGGGGTAGAGGGGAGAATCTCTCTTCAAAGTAGACAGAAGCCCTAAGGTTACTGAACCTCAGAAGTTTGTGTTCCTTCTGAGGTCTGGCAGTTATAGATATAAATGCGGGCTGAATCATGCCTCCCTCTAAAAAAAATGGACAACTGGGGGCATACAATTATGACAATTCCATCTGTCAAGACTTATGCAAATAAAATATGCAACAAATTGCAAACCAACACATAAGTTCAGTGTGTTACATACATTTCATACGATCTCTCTCACAAAGAATATGAAATGTACCTGTGTTCTTTTACCGAAAAGCTTGGTACCCCAAATAGATCTCCAAGAAGATCATCTGCACAGTGGACAATATGCTGCTGTTTTTCATCATATAATCGTTTAGACATAATATATTGGCCAAGATAGAATATTACCTACAATGCAAGTCAAATATAGCTATATTAAATATATTTATAACTTTAAAGTATAAAAATATAAAATAACCTATTTCAAACCCCCTAAAGAGTCTATTCTCTTTTCAATTATCAGCTGCAACTCCATATTAATATTAACAGAGTTATAAATAAATACTACTTTACATAGCAGTTTTTGTCTGTAGTTCTCAAAGCTATATACAGTACTCCATTTTACAGACAGAGAAACTATGGAATAGATGTTAAGTGACTTGATCGAGGTCACAAAGCAAGACTGTGGAAGAGCCAGGAACAGAACCATCTCCCAGCTTCCACACCGATGCCCTATCCAGTAAGCCACATTATTTTTTTCATATTATGGGGTAATTAATAAGTATGGTAAACTTGTAAGAGTGAAACTTATATTTATTGCTATCCATCATTGTTAATGAGAAGTTCTGATAATTTACCTCTTTCATTGTAAAAGTGTCTTTTTGGGCACCAGCAAATTTTAACAACTTCAACAATAGTGGCTTCGGCTTAAACTGAAAGGAAAAAAAAAAAGCAAATAACATATTTCATTTTTATAGTGCATGTCCTCCCCAAAGAACCATAGATTACTTGTGTATTACACCCACAAACACTATGTTAAAAGAGTGTTATTTATGTTGAAACGTCAAGCATCTCAAAGTTAGGACATGGCAGATTTTTGGTTCCCTGTGCAATCTTAATTTTGTCATTCCCCACGGTGCATTTACCGTTCACATCAAATGAAACAGGGGTCCTGTGAAAATCTGTGTGTCATCACATAATTAAAGACTGTGACAAAATACATATGCACATGGAGGCTAAAGTAAGGTTCCAGAGGCAACGACAGTCTTTGCAACCTAAATAAGATTTGTTTACATGCTTACATAATTTCCTAGGTTTTTCTTTTTAAGAAAAAAGATAAACAAATCCTATTACACGCAACTATAACAATCCTCCCTCCCCCAAATCATACATCATCATGGTGTGAACCCTGAACTTTCAGCAATGTAGCCCAGACTGCTCCCCCTTGAACTACAAGGCTTACTACATTAGCTGGTAAGTAGAAGGCTGTTATCCCAAGGGGGGGACCCAGCCTAGCTCTCTCGCACCACCAGGAGGTGTGGCAGCTCCTACCCTGGTGCCCTCAAAGTTAACTAAATGGCTCATTAGAGCGATTTGCTGGGTTTGGGCATAAGCCCGTGTCTCTCTCCCCACATCTTCTTGTGCTACAGCAGCTCTAACAGTTCTTAAGTGTTCCCAATATAGAGTGTGATGCTGCTGTTGCTGGTTCAGCAGCAGCATGAACCTGGTCCTAACATGTTCGTGTTTAGTTATTTCAGCAATGAGACAAAATATTTCTGAAGAACGGGTGAGAGAAGGGAAATGGCTTTTTTCAAAAACGTATCTCTCAGCAAAACCTGAGCTGAATGTCCTGGGACAAAACGGACAGCTCTTCGGTCCAAGGACTTTCCTTCTGCCATATTTCGAAGGTTTGATGCAGTTAGAGCTTCTAAAAACAAACTATGAAGCAGTTAGAGCTTCTAAAAACAAAAGGGCCACAAGAATTTTTTTATATGGAAAGTGTTAAGCAACCTAAATACTTGCTCAACCCAACAATACAAACATACCACTGAAATGCAACAGATGGATATACAATAGAAAGGAACAAACTACATCAAATCAAGTGTAAAAGTATAATTAGGGAGGCCAAAAAAGAATTTGAAGAGCAACTCGTAAAAGACAAAAACTAACAGCAAATTTTTTTAAAGCACATCAGAAGCAGGAAGTCTGCCAAAGAATCAGTGGGGCCACTAGAGATCGAGGTGCTAAAGGCACACTCAATGAAGTCAAGACCACTGCATCGGTCTTCACTGCAGAGGATATGGGGGAGATTCCCATACCTTAGCCATTCTTTTTAGGTAACAAATCTGAGGAACCATCCCAGATTGAGTGTCAGTAAAGGTGGTTTTGGAACAAATTGATGACTTACTATGCTTACATTTATCAGGACCAGATTGGTATTCACCCAAGAGTTCTAAAGGAATTCAAACATGAAACGGCCGAGTAACAACTGTGGTATATAACCTATTGTTTAAACTAGATATCTGGCAAGTAGCCAACATAATACCGATTTAAAAAAGCCTCAAGGCAATGCTGGAAATTACAGGCTGGTAAGCCTAACATCAGTACCAGGCAAATTGGCTGAAACTGTGTGTCTGATAATTGTGTTCTTTACTATAGATCAAGGCTAGTCAATGTTTTTTTGGTCAAGATCCAAATATCTTGGTCAAGGTATAGGCAAAGTCCAGACTCCAGAGAAAATAATAAAATAAAGTACAGTAACATTAATTATAAGTAAATAAGATTTTGGGGTCCATTCAAAAGCATCTGGCAGTCCAGATTTGGCCCATGGTCCGCCTATTGACTACCCCTGCTATATATGAACACGATATGTTGGGGAATAGTCAACGTGGCTTTTGTAAGGGGAAATCATGCAGAATCCAATCTAGTAAAATTATTTGAAGGCGTCAAGAAATATGTGGACAAAGGTGATCCAATAGATATACCTGGACTTTCAGAAGGCCTCTCACCAAAAGGCTCTTAAGCAAACTAAGCAGTCATGGGATAAGAGGCAAGGTCCTCTCATAGATTAGTATTAAAATATAGAAAACAAAGGGTAGAAATAAGTGGACAGTTTTCAAAATGGAAAAAGGTAAATAGTAGGGTCCCTGAAGGATCTGTACTGGGACCAGTGCTGTTCAATATATTCATAAATGATCTAGGAAAAGGGGTAAGCAGTGAGTGGCAAAGTTTGTAGACAATATAAAAATACTCAAGATTGTAAAGTCCAAAGCTGACTGTGAAGAGTTACAGATGGATCTCACAAAACTGGGTGACTGGGCAACAAAATGGCAGATGAAATCCAATCATAGAATTGTAGGACTGGAAGGAACCTTGAGAGGTCTTCTAGTCCAGTCCCCTGCACTCATGGCAGGACTAATTATTATCTAAACCATTTCTGACAGGTGTTTGTCTAACCTGCTCTTAAAAATCTCCAATGATGGAGATTGCACAACCTCCTTACACATTTTATTCCAGTGCTTAACTACCCTGACAGGAAGTTTTTCCTAATGTCCAACCTAAACCACCCTCGCCGCAATTTAAGCCCATTGCTTCTTGTTCTATCCTCCGAGGGTAAGGAGAATAATTTTTCTCACTCCTTCCTGTAACTGTTATGTTTCCTTCTCAGTCTTCTCTTCTCCAGACTAAACAAACCCATGTATTTCAATCTTCTCTCATAGGTCATGTTTTTTTAGACCTTTAATCATTTTTGCTGCTCTTCTCTGGACTTTCTCCAATTTGTCTACATCTCTCCTGAAATGTGGCATCCAGAACTGGACACAATACTCCAGCTGAGGCTTATCAGCACGGAGTAGATGAGAAGAATTAATTCTCGTGTCTTGCTTACAACACTCCTGGCTAATACATCCAAGAATATTTGCCCTTTTTTTTTTTTTTTTTGGGCAATAGTGTTACACTATTGACTCATATTTAGCTTCTGATAAATGCAATGTTGATAAATGCACACTGGAAAAAGTAATTCCAACCATACATACAAAATGATGGAGTCTAAATTAGTTGTTACCACTCAAGAAAGATAATGGAGTCATTGCAGATCGTTCTCTGAAAATATCCACTCAATGTGCAGCAGCAGTCAAAAAAGCTAACAGTATGCTAGGAACCATGAGTAAATAATAATACACTAAATATCATAATGCCTCTAGATAAATCCATGGTAAGCCCACACCTTGAATACTGCATGCAATTCTGGTTGTCCCCTTTCAAAAAAAAAGATATCTTAGAATTAAAATAAATACAGAGGGGGCAACAAAAATGATTAGGGGATATAAAACAGCTTCCATATGAGGCGAGATTAAATAGACTGAGACTGTTCATCTTAGAAAAAAGATGACTTCAAGGGAACATGACAAAGGACTATAAAATCATGAATGGTGTGGAGAAAATGAATAAGGAAGTATTATTTACCCCTTCACATAACATAGAACTAGGGGTCACCCAATGAAATTAGTAGGCAGCAGGTTTAAACCAAACATAAGGATATACTTCACACAATGCACAGTCAACCTGTGGAACTCGGTGCCAGAGGATGTTGTGAAGGCCCAATATATAAGTGGGTTAAAAAAAGTATTAGATAAGTTCATTAATGGCTAGTAGCCAAGATGATCAGGGATGCAACCTCATGCTGTGGGTGTCCCTAAACTCTGACTGCCGGAAGCTGGGACTGGACAACAGGGGATGGATGAATCACTCAATAAATTGCCCTGTATCATTCATTCCCTCTGAAGCATCTGGCACCAGCCATTGTCGGAAGACAGGATTCTGGGCTAGGTGGACCATTGGTCTGACCCAGTATGGCCATTCGTATGTTTTTACAATGGATTCATAAAGGGAATGAACATCTCATTGAAACAGAGAAACAGAGAGAATGTATCATAAGTAGACAGAACTTAGGGCTAGTCTACATGGGCAACACTTTAACGTGGCTTGTGTAGTCACGGCAGAGCGCTTGGAGAGAGCTCTCCCATCACTCTAAAAAAAAAAAAAAACAAAAAAACAAAAAAAAAACACCCACACTTCCAGGAGAGGCATAGCTACCAGCGCTGGGAGTGCGGCTCCCAGCAGTGGTGCACTGTCCATACTGGAGCTTTACAATGCTGAAACTTGCTGCACTCAGAGGGGTGTTTTTTCACACCCCTGAGCGAGAAAGTTGCAGTGCTGTAAATTGCCAGTGTAGACAAGCCCTTAATTATTTAAGCTCTGATCCTGCAACTGGATAGGTGTGGGAGGAAGCTTGTGCCCACAAGGAGCCCTGCTGACTTCAATGGGACTCTATACTAACACAAGGGTCCACCCAGGCACTGTAGATCTGATTGCAGATCAAGGCCTTACAATCACAGTCTTGATTTCCATGACAAAACCTCTGACTTTTAAGGTATTTTTGATTTTAAATAAATCACTGTATTTTTCCATCCTAAGCTGCATGGTATTCTTTCATGAACATCTGGCTTTTTTTGTGTTTTCCTACCTTTCTAGCCTTTTAAACTATTATTAACTACTTAACTTTTCTAACAAAGTAAATTCACTTGCAATAGCATGCCATAACTTTTTAAACAACTTAAGTCACATCTGATGTGACAGAAACCATAGGATAGTGACTAACACAATTGCTGCAGTGCTGGTACAGTACTCAGACAGAAGAGTGACACACTTAAAGAATCACCACACCCCTGGGCTTTTCATCATAAGGTCTATGTCTCTTACCCTTGCTTTTAAGTTCTAATGCAGCACAAGATGGTATTGACACATACTGAAAACCTATAAAAACAACAAGGAGTCTGGTGGCACCTTAAAGACTAACAGATTTATTTTATGCTATGCATCTGAAGAAGTGAGGTTTTTACCCACGAAAGCTTATGCCCAAATAAATCTGTTAGTCTTTAAGGTGCCACCAGACTCCTTGTTGTTTTTGTAGATACAGACTAACACGGCTACCCCCGATACCTGAAAACCTATAGTTAAATGAAAACAACGAGGACTCCTTGTGGCACCTTAGAGACTAACAAATTTATTTGGCCAAAATAAATTGGTGCCACAAGGACTCCTCATTGTTTTTGCTGATACAGACTAACACGGCTACCACTCTGAAACCTGTCACCATACAGTTAAATAGAATCAGTTAAATTCACACTCTCTCAGAAACAATACAAACACCATGTAATACTAGAACTTACACCTTTCCCAATGCTCTAATATGATTGTCAAGATTTCCATTTTAAATGCTATTTTTATAGGTTTTATATTCTGAATGGATCTAGTAATCTGTTCGAGGCTCAAACGGCATTAAAATCAAACACCTGTTAAAACATTTCTTTAAGAACACATTTAAAACCAACAAAATCCCAGAAACATGAAGTTTAGGTAGCTGTGCCATCCTTCACTCCCAACCGTGAAAGCTGATTTACTCCACAACTGTGCGATTAAAGAGAATCCACTTCACTTCCCTGGCTTTAATCCAATACGAACATCTAAGTTTCCTAGCACTGATGTAGGAGCAGTCAGCATCCACATTCTCGACACCTGTCTACCAGCAGGTCCATTGGAAGCAAGCCCCGCAGCCAGCAGGAAAACCTCGGTGTCTGAGAGCCAGGGGCCAGGGCTACTCACCAGTGCCTCTTGATCGGCGGGGGGAATGGCAGAGGCGCCGGGGCAGTCGTCCGGCCCAGCTGACATCTTGGTGTTGCACATTTGCCTGAAACGAAGACGGGCGGTGTTAGCCGCTTGCCCGGCAGCGGGCGAAGCGGGGAGTCCGCACGGAGGAGCAGGGCCGGGGTAGGGGTAACGCGAAGCAGCGACGCAAGCCCGGGCCGCGCTACCCACTCAGTGCCGTGCGGGACCGGGGGCCCCGGCCTCACCTGGGCGCTCCTGGCGGGCGGGCGCACGCGCGGCTGAGCTGCTGCACTGGCATGAAGCGGCGGGGCCGGGCCGCCTTTAAATAACGTCGCCAGACGAAGGCAAGTCGGGGCTTAGCTCCTCCGCTGGCCGCGGCATGTCTGAGCATGACCCGGGGGTGACGCTGCTGAGTCACAGCGGGAGGCCGCGCGCGCCGCTGCTGACTCACCCAACGGCTGGGGCGGCCGCCTCGGTCCGACCCAGCCCCGCGGCCGCCTGTTCCTCTTTCCCGGGCGAGCCCCGCGCGGCCTCCCTCCGCAGCTCTGCGGAGCCTGCCCACCAGGAGTAGGCGAAGCGCCCGGCCTACCCCGCCCGAGCCCCTCCCTCCGCCCGCCAGGCCCAGCGCCCCGTCCCCACGCACCGCCAGCCGCCGGGGAGGGGGAGGTGCCGCTACCTCCCGCGAACGGCTGCGGCCAGGGCCGCTCCGAGCGCCGCCATTTCCCCGACGCTGCGCGACACAACGCCCACGGGCCGGTGGTTTCCTCGCTGCGCACCCGGCAGGCGGGCGCCCCCTCGCGGCCACGAGAGCCTGCCCGGCCCGAGCTGCATCCGGGTCTCTGGCCTGGGCCTCGCTGCGCGTAGCGCGCAGGCTCCCAAGGAGGAGGGGCCGCTGCTTAGCCCGGGCTTGTCCCCAGCCCCGCCAAGGCCCTGCCTCCGCCCGCCCAGACTGAGGAGACCCGCCACCACCTCCCCCCAGCTGTAGGACTGAGCCCCGGCCTGACCCAGCCCTTTTCACACACTCCGGGAGCTGCATTTCTCCAGTGGCCAAAGCGACCCCTTGCCTGCTGCCCCGCGATCCCTCTGCATTGCCCCCACTGCCCTATTCCCCGGCCACGCAGAGGGGCAGTTGTCTCCCCCCAAGGCAGGTGTCCAAACCAGGAGCAGGATACCGAACTGCGCGGCTGTTTGCTCCACTTCAGTGGTGCCGAGCCTGGAGCGCTGAACAGCACCTGAGCCCGCTTGTTGAACTGGTTTGTAACTGGGGCATGGCCCAGCCATCTGTGACAGGTTGGATAACAGAAACCCCCTTGGGAGCTGCCAACCGATGTACCAAGATTACTCCGCTCCCCGTCTGCTCCAACACAGACCCAGGGTCTGAATTACTTGCCCCAAAACTGGTTTACCTGAAAGCAGCTAACAGAAGTGTGCTTGTCTTTAACACCCAGATGCCCAACTCCCAGTGGGGTCTAAACCCAAATAAATCCGTTTTACCCTGTATAAAGCTTTTACAGGGTAAACTCATAAATTGTTCGCCCTCTATAACACTGAGAGAGAGATATGCACACCTGTTTGCCTCCCCCCCAGGTATTAATACATACTCTGGGTCAATTAATAAGTAGAAAGTGATTTTATTAAATACAGAAAGTAGGATTTAAGTGGTTCCAAGTAGTAACAGACAACAAAGTAAGTCACCAAGCAAGATAAAATAAAATGCGCAAATCTATTCTAATCAAACTGAATACAGATAATCTCACCTTCAGAGATGCTTCAGTAAGTTTTTTCCTCAGACTGGACACCTTCCAGGCCTGGGCACAATTCTTTCCCCTGGTACAGCTCTTGTTCCAGCTCAGGTGGTAGCTAGGGGATTCTTCATGATGGCTCCTCTCTCCCCCTTTGTTCTGTTCCACCCCTTTATATATCTTTTGCATAAGGCGGGAACCCTTTGTCCCTCTGGGTTTCCACCCCACCTCACTGGAAAAGCACCAGGTTAAAGATGAATTCCAGTTCATGTGACATGATCGCATGTCACTGTAAGACCCCAAGCCTTCATTCCTCCCAGCCTGACCCACAGGAAGGCTTGCCTGCAAACAGAGCCATGCAGTCAATTGTCCTGTTGATGGGAGCTATTAAGATTCCAAACCACCATTAATGGCCCACACTTTGCATAATTACAATAGGCCCTCAGAGTTTTATTTCATATTTCTAGTTTCAGATACAAAAGTGATACCTTTATACAAACAGGATGACCACACTCAGTAGACAATAAGCTTACAAGAGACCTTTTGCATGAAGCGTATTCCAGTTACATTATATTCACTCATTATCAGATTTTTATAAAATCATATAGACTGCAACGTCACACCATCATCCTCAATTACTGTTCTATAGATTAGGTTTTAACCATGCATATATAACATATGCCTGGATTTCTGCGGACAGCAGGACTACACACCCATAAGGAACATATCACAGGATCGAGGCCGTGGTCATCTGACAAAAAATCCCTGCCTAGCCTGAGGTCAGGAAAAAAACACTTGAATAACTGTTTGAATCAAGTTTAGCAGTTTCAACTGTAAAGAGAAAAACAGTGGCACAGGAAAGGGAAAAATTGGATGTAGTGATAGATATTTCTAGTCATTTCCTTTCCAGCTCATGTTCTCCCTCTTGTCTCACAAAGTCCACATTTTTTAGTAAAACCCTCTATAAAAAATACTAGTATTTCATTAAAAACTTATTGGGTGTAGAGGTGAAGAGTTAAGGGCAGTCAGAGGAGAAAAATTAGGGCCCATCAATAATAGCAAGTCTACTATGTAACCCTGTTTTTTCCCTGCAAATCTTTATTTCACCTTTTTATTTATTAAGAACATAAAATTCTCTATACTATATTAGGCCATCCAGTGTTTCCTGTATAGCTGTTTGCTTCTGCCATGCACGCTGCCAGTTGTGCAATGCCATAGAGGTGGGCTGGGGGAAAGGGAATTTTTCTGACCTGTGTGTCAATTATCTTAAATGCTGAAGTATAAGGTTTGATTACATTTATTTTAGTAGAAATTACTACTATTGATGTTAAAGTTTTATAATTCTTTAATAAATCCAGCTACAACATATTATTATAGAACAGTTGTCTGTGACCTATGGCATTTCATCCAGATGAATAAAAGCAGAGAGCCTTTCATATCATTCACATAACTAATTCAATGCCAGATTAAAGTAAACATCAGACTGCCTTTCGAGGACACTAGATGAAGTTTGGTACTAGATGAAGACACTCTTGCTTGCTAGTTTGATTTCCAAACTCCCCCATAATAGGCATACGTATTACTAATTTTTACTAATGTATGCAAATCAGTGGTTAAAGTAGATTGAAACAGGAGGGGAATGTGTGGAAAGGAGCTGTTTTCTCAGTCCAAGGAGAGGTGGGGAAGCCACCCTCTCCTTTTTTTTCCTCTCCTTTAATCCCTGATTCAAATATTCTAATAAGTATAGGGTCTTCAAATTAAAAAGATAAGATGTAAATTAATTTTAGTAATAGAATTATTTGTTTCTAGCAATAGTACTTACTAATTATACTGTTAATTGTATAAGTCAGTAGAGCTGGTGAAAATTTTTCATTCAAAATCTTTTTTTTTTTAACACAAAATTAGACCTTTTTTTGAAACCATAGCATTTGGTTTTTAACATTTTCCATTTTTCTGCTGAAACCTACAACTGCCAATTTTTTAAATTGAAATCTAGGAATGGAAAGAACAGACCTGAATTATTTGAGAGTGGAAGGAGAATAAAGGTAAGAACTGCACATGTTTAATTCTAATCTTATGTAATCATTTTAATGGACAGCGTAATATAGTACAGCCTTGCTTATCAGAACATCATGGAGAACAAAAAGGAAATTTGGATAATTATGTTTTTGGATATTGAGAGAATTTTCATTGTAGGACATGATCCTGTTTCAGATAGCGTTTAGAGATGCACTACTGTTAGGAATGAGTGATAGTTACCAAAGCTCAACAAAGCTACTTGCCCATGACAACTAACATAGGCCTGGTCTATACCTAAATTAGATTGAGCTAGGTAAATTGCTCAGGAAAAAAAAAAGTTTGCTCCCTGTTTGATATAATTAGGTCGACCTAATCCCCACTGTAGACACAGCTAAGTCGACGGAAGAATTCTTCCATCAACCTAGCTACCAGCCACCTCTCAGAGAGGTGAATTAATTACAGAGACAGAAAAACCTCTTCCATCGATGTAGGAAGCATCTATGCTATGACACTACAGTGGCACAGCTGTAGCCGTTATAATGTAGCTATGCCCTTGTCTGCACAAGAGATAGACAAATGTCTAGAGCCCTGCGCGGATACAAATTTATATCCACGGATGCAAATCGGTATCCGCGGAACCACAGTGGCGAAAGGAGCAGAACATGGGGCTGCCGCTCCCAGGAGCCAGCGCCCAACGCTGGCAGCTCCTCCAGCACGGCTGTACCGCCCACAGCCCCACCCACAGCCCTGCCTCCGTCCCTTTCACATAGCTGTCTGTCTCTCCTGTCTGGGGGCGTGCGCGCCCCTTTAACACAAGAGCGCAACCAGGGACAGCTGCTGGTGAGCCTGGTGCCCGCCCCAGTGGGCAGGGTTGGGGGCGGTACAGCCGCCCTGGAGGAGCTGCTGGCGCGGGACACTGGCTTTTGGGATTGGCAGCCCCACCCCACGTTCTGTTTCCTTTGCCGCTGCGGTTCCCAGGAGAGCCCTGCGGTTCCGCAGATAACTATTTATATCCGTGGGTATACATTTGTATCCGCGCAGGGCTCTACAAATGTCTGGGCTTGTCCATTGGACAAATAGTTTTTCAACAAGACCTTGTAAAAATTCCAGTGATCATTAAATCTAGGTATTTGTGTGTGAGTACTTATATTTTCAAGACAGTCTTGTTATCCTTCTAAAACACAAAGCTCAAGGTCCAAGAAGTTACACGAGTGGCATTTAAACAATTGCCAGAATTTTTGAGATGTGTTTACATTCCATTATCTCCAGAATTTCAAAGGGCAGAAAGATTGTTTTCATGAGGACGGAATGTCCTAGCCTACAGCTGACAAAGCAAGAATCCTCTCAGACTTACCCCTCCCTAACCAAAAGTAGCCAGAACCTAACCTGATCATTACAAGAGCGATACTCATACAAAAAGTATTAAAGTGTGTAGAGCTGAATCGCTAGAAGTTTTACTGTTGAACTTAACATAAAACAACAGTGACAGTTTTTACTCTACACTAGGAAATGATTGAATTAACACTTTTATTCCTGTACAGAATGCAACTAGTGAACTGAGACAAAACAATTAAAAGCACAGACAGAGAACACCTTTTACATCAACAACACCAACAGCTATTACATTCAAAACAGAAAGATAGCATTTGCTTAGTCTCTACAAATCTATGTCAAAGTATCAGGCCTTGTAGCTGTATTTGTGGTATGGTTTTGCTCAGGCTGTATATAAGTGACATGCCTGTTTAAATCATCAGTAAGTTTTACTGTGATTAATATAGCCCACACTCTTAAAGAACAGGCAGTTATGTCTATCTTTTTCACTCCTCAGCCAGCGAGTGTCTTGCTATGACCAATGAGTGTGAGAGTGTTCTTCAGCTGATAGCTACCGTTCCCAGAAGACCTATCAACAGGGAAAAAGTTTCTGACCATGATTTTTATTAGCTTTTGGGCACAAATCTTCTTTTCTCAGGCAGAATTTATAGTAAGTCAGTGGGAGATTGGTCTAGTTTAAAAATCTGCTGTTCTGTTTTCAAATCTGCAGCGGTGCAACTGTAGCAACACTAAGCCTCTGGTATCGATAGTTTTTTATGACATGATGATAAAGCAAATGAGTGTGCTTCTCTCTCTCCCCCTCCTTACCGTGCTTACACTGTTGCTTGCTACCACTGGTGCAGTTGCACCATTGTTGGCAGTTGCTGTAATACAAGACTGTTTTGTTGTAAGACTATTTTTGCTAGCGTAGACAAAACCAGATATGGCAGCTTGTGCCCTTAAGACAGCAAATATTCTCACTGTTCCAATAGCCCAGAAACAAAAGGAGGCCACCACCACTTTGAAGCCCTGCCCAGTGACATGATTAGAGCCATAGCTAACATGTCTGTGGTTGCTCATTAAGGACCAGGATAATTCAAGCCATTCTAATACAAATTTACACTCTGCCTAAAGACATGATTCATAATTGCTTCATTTGCAAGCTAGAAATAGGTTTTCCCCATAGCTCTTTAGAATATGGGTCTGTACTACAACAGACACTTCCCCTATGCAAAAGCCAGGTTGCTATACCAGATGAATGAACTCTGTAAGGCTGCAGCTACACTATAAAAAGGACTCAAAGGAGCTATTTTTGACAAAGGATGCCACCTTCAAGGAGTGTAGAAACTTGTCCAGCTGTTGTAGTTAAGGTCCGCTCCTGCTGCATAAAACATTCTACAAAGTTTAGGCACCATTTTAGTGCCACTAAGACCTGGCCTGCACTTAAAAGTTTTGCCGACGTAGTTATATCAGTTCAGAGTACGGGGAAAAAATGCACCCCTAATTAGGGTGACCAGACATCCTGTTTTTAAGCCCTGCTGCAGGTGACCTGACTTTTTCTTTAAAATGGGCAAATTGTCCTGTATTTTCTGCCTCCTCCCTCCGTCAGTACTGGCTGGTCCTGCTGCTGGCTGGATCCCTGCTCGCTAGCTGCACACCCACCAACCATGAGTGGGGTGGTCCAAAGGCCGAAGATGGGGGTTGGTGTGCAAAGCTGGTGGCTGGGCAAAGCTGCAGCGTGCGGGGCCAGGCCTCTCCCACTCAGGGCCGGCTTTAGGCCGATTCGGCCGATTCCCCTGAATGGGGCCCCTCGCCTAGAGGGCCCCGCGCAGCTGTCCACCCCACCCCCGACCCACTTCCCCCTCCTCCCTGAACACTCCGCCCCCCTTCTCCTCCCCCTCCCCTGCTTCCTGCGAATCAGATGTTCACGGGAAGCCTGAAACAAGCAGCAGGCAGGAGGTAAGTTGGGGCGGGGGGGGGGCATGAGGAGGGTTCCAGGGAGGCGTGGCGCAGCCCAGTCCAAGCGCGCGGCTCCCTCCGGCCTGGCCCCGGCCAAACGCCCCCAGCCCGGTCCCGGCCGAGTGGCTCCGGCCCAGCCCCGGACCTGGACCCGGACCCTGACCCAGCCTGGACCGAGCGGCCCCGGCCCCGCGGCTCCGGCCCTGGACCCGGCCCCGGCCCCGCGGCTCCGGCCCTGGACCCGGCCCCGGCCCCGCGGCTCCGGCCCTGGACCCGGCCCCGGCCGAGCGGCTCTGGCCCGGACCCGGACCCGGCCCGGGCCCGGACCCGGCCCTGTCCGTGCGGCTCCAGGCAGCGCGGTAAGGGGCCAGGGAGCAGGGAGGGGGTGTTGGAAGAGGGCAGGGGAGTTCGGAGGGTTGTGGGGGGTGGATAGGGGTCAGGGCGGTCAGAGGGCAGGGAACAGGGGGATTGAATGGGGGCAAGGGTTCCAGGGGGGCAGTCAGGAAGGAGCAGGGGTTGGATTGGGCGGTGGGGGGCAGTCGGGGACAGAGAGAAGGGGTGGTTGGATGGGGCAGGGGTCCCAGGGAGCCATTAGGAATGAGAGGAGGGGTTGGATGGGGCGGCAGGGGGCAGTCAGGGGACAGGGAAGGGGGGTGGATGGGGCAGGGGTCCTGGGGAGGGGGGGGGGAGGTGTCAAGAACTTTAGGTAGGGTTAGCATGCATCCGCATACATTACGCAATGTATGTAATATATAATTTTGTTATTATTTATATAGTTATGGAAAGTAAATAATACATGGAAGAAATGAAAGGTGGTTTTTTAAGTTTTTTTTTTTTTTTTAAGTCATCCCTGTCAGGGCCCCGCCGAAAATGTTCGAATTGGGCCCCACACTTCCTAAAGCCGGTCCTGCTCCCACTGCCGGTCCGTCAGTGCAGCCCCCGCTGAGTGCTGGCTCTGGAGTGTGGTGGGGAATGATTTCCAGCCTGTTTACCCCCCTCTCCTCCCGTCCCCGAACCTGCCGGCTCCACGGCAGCCACCCGGGCAGGGAATTGGCACCCTCTTCACCTGCCGGTTCCCAGGCACCCTCCCCTGCCGAGCCACCTCTCTGGCTGGGTTCACTGAAGCCCTGGTGCACAATGCATCCTTAGGGCTTAACCCTTTCCTGCCCGCACTGTAGCCAAGGGGGGGGGTGAGAACAGGAGGCGGCTGGATTATGTCGGTGACCAGCAGCAGCCTGGAGGTGTTAGATGCCTTTTGACAGTGTGTGGGCAGGAAGGCACAAGCTGCTTCCAGCCACAGTAAGGGTCGTGGGGGGGGAGGGGGGGAGAAGAGATGAGTTCTGCAAAGACATGGGCCAGGTCATTCCTTCCTCCCTCCCTCCTCCCCTGTGGCTGGAAGTAGCTCCCGTCCCTTCCCTCCCGCACTTAGGCTGCTGCTGGCCACATTCTGGTGTGAACCCTGGCAGAAATCTGTGGAGGGGGGCATGTGACCCTGTGTGCCCCCTCTATGTGTTGCCTCAGGAAGACACAGCACCAGGTACTGGGAGAGGGGGAGTCCATCCTGGAGACCCAGCCAGGCATGGAGGGTGGAGAGCGCAGGGCAGGGAGCATTGGTCGGTCACTCCCCCCCTGTGAGAGAGAGGGGTACGTGTGTGTCACCTCTCCCCGTGTGTGTGTATCACCCCTCCTCCTGTGAACCTTAAAGCCTTAAAGATAAAGAAGGTAAATAAAAAGAATCCAACTACGCAGTATTTCTTTTTACCGGGGGCTCAGTCAACTTAATGTTAATTTGAATGTTTGTACTACATAGTTCTGATTGATTGCTGTTTAACTCGCTTGAATACAAGTAATTTTACCTAGTGTCCCGTATTCAGCATAGAGAAATATGGTCACCCTACCCCTAACTCACATAGTTGTGTTAGCAAATCCCTAGTGTAGACACATTTATACTAGCAAAAAAAGTCAGTTTGTCAGTAGACCTTATTTTGTTTGGGAAACCAGTGAGCTATACCGGCAAAAGCACTCTTGGTAGTATAACCTGTGACTCTACAAGGAAACCCTTTCTAATGCTGACAAGGCGTACATCCTATTGTGTGTAAATGGAAAGTAGGCAGATTCTGTCACTTCATCCCTCAAAGGTGGCTATTTCTGACCAGACAACATTCATAGTAGCAACCTTGAGAAGGGTCATAGCGATGCCAGAAACCTATCTATGAGGGAGTCGGATGGCACTTTTAGCATTTTTTTTGCTGCCTCAAGAAGGGGTGGATGGTGTCTTCCATCCTATGTGCAATGTAAAAGGTCTCCAGAGGTGATCCTGGCAATTACAGGCCAGTACGTTTGACTTCAGTCCCAGGCAAACTGGTTGAAACTATAACAAAAAAGAAAATTGTCAAACACACAGATTAACATAACTTGTTGAGGAAGAGTCAACATGGTTTTTGTAAAGGGAAATCATGCCTCACTAATCTACTGGAATTCTTTGAGGGGGTCAACAAGCATGTGAACAAGGGGGATCCAGTGGATATACTGTACTTAGATTTTCAGAAAGCCTTTGACAAAGTCCCTCACCAAAGGCTCTTAAGCAAAGTAAGCTGTCACGGGATAAGAGGGAAGGTCCTCTCATGGTCTGGTAACTGATTAAAAGATAGGAAACAAAGGGTAGGAATAAATGGTCAGTTTGCAGAATGGAGAGAGGTAAATAGTGGTGTCCCCCAGGGATCTGTACTGGAACCAGTCCTATTCAACATACATAAATGATCTGGGAAAAGGGGTAAAGAATGAGGTGGCAAAATTTGCAGATGATACAAAACTACTCAAGATAGTTAAATCCCAGGCAGACTGCGAAGAGCTAGAAAAGGATCTCTCAAAACTGGGTGACTGGGCAACAAAATGGCAGATGAAATTCAGTGTTAATAAATGCAAAGTAATGCACATTGGAAAGCATAATCCCAACTATACATATAAAATGATGGGGTATAAATTAGCTGTTACCACTCAAGAAAGAGATCTCGGAGTCATTGTGGATAGTTCTCTGAAAACATCCACTCAATGTGCAGGGGCAAAAAAGCGAACACAATGTTGGGCATCGTTAAGAAAGGGATAGATAAGAAGACAGAAAATATCATATTGCCTCTATATAAATCCATGGTATGCCCACACCTTGAATACTGCGTGCAGATGTGGTCGCCCCATCTCAAAAAAAGATATATTGGAATTGGAAAAGGTTCAGAAAAGAGCAACAAAAATGATTAGGGGTATGAAACAGCTGCCATATGAGGAGAGATTAATAAAACTGGGACTTTTCAGCTTTGAAAAAAGATGAATAAGGGGGGATATGATAAAGGTCTATAAAATCATGACTAATGTGGAGAAAGTAAACAAGGAAGTGTTATTTACTCCTCATAACACACGAACTAGGGGTCACCAAATGAAATGAATAGGCAGCAGGTTTAAAACAAACAAAAGGAAATATTTCTTCACACAATGCAGTCAACCTGTGGAACTCTTTGCCAGAGGATGTTGTGAAGGCCAAGACTAAAACAGGGTTCAAAAAAGAACTAGATAAATTCATGAAGGATAGGTCCATCAATGGCTATTAGCCAGGATGGACAGGGAGGGTATCCGTAGCCTCCGTTTGCCAGGGACTGGAAATGGGCACTTGATGATTACCTGTTCTGTTAATTCCCTCTGGGGCACCTGGCATTGGCCGCTGTTGGAAGACAGGATACTGGGCTAGATGGACCTTTGGTCTGTCCCCATATGGCCATTCTTATGTTCTTATTAGGTCTCATAAAAGTCATGGCAGTGCTCTGAACCAAGATCTCTCCTCTCCCTGGTCCAGAAAGCACAAATGGTAACAGTTACAGAAGAACTGGAATACTGGACTATATCTTGCCTGCCATGTTCTCAGCTTCGTTATCATTAGCTGGGGCTCTGACAGCAGGTCTGGAATGACAAACTGACAATTCTGGCTCCCAAACTAGTACTTGGCTGCTATGCAAGTCCACAGGAAGCTTGGAGGATACTTTGGGCCTGAGAATCCCATCGAGCTCATTTCAGAAGGGGCAGAAATGCCTTTGAATTGCAGAGATCCAGTTAGGCCTGGTCTACACCTAAAATAAAAGTTGACCTAAGTCTGATCTACACTACAAAGTTAGGACGATGTACATCGCCTTGCGTTGCCTATTTGTCCGTATGTCTACACTTAAATTTCTTTCCAGCTTATGTAACCGTCCTGTTACAGCAGGGGAGGGCAAACTACGGCCCGCGGGCCGGATCTGGCCCGTCAGGGCTTTCAGTACGGCCCATGGGATTGCCAACCTCATGGCGCAGTGGGGCTAAGGCAGACTCCCTGCCTGCCCTGGCCCCGCGCCGCTCCCGGAAGCGGCCGGCACCATGTCCCTGCGGCCCCTGGGGGAGGAGGCGCAGAGGGCTCCGTGCACTGCCCTCGCCTGCAGGCACCATCCCCTGCAGCTCCCATCGGCTGGGAACGGGGAACTGCGGCCAATGCGAGCTTCGGGGGTGGTACCCACAGGTGAGGGCAGCATGCAGCGGAGCCGACTGCCCCACCCCCACCCCCAGGACCCACTGCCAGACATGCTGGCCACTTCCGGGAGCGGTGCAGGGCCAGGGCAGGCAGGGAGCCTGCCTTAGCCCCGCTGTGCACCGCTGCCACCCCAGAGCCGCTCGAGGTAAGCGGTGCCAGGCCAGAGCCCAAACCCCTCCTGCACCCCAAACCCCTGCCTTGAGCCCCTTGCCACACCCCGCACCTCTCCTGCACCCCAGCCCGCTGCCCTGAGCCCCCTCCTGCACCCCAAACCCCTGCCCTGAGCCCCCGCCGCACTCCTACCCCTTGCCATGAGCCCCCTCCCGCATTCCGCACCCCCTGCCCTGAGCCCCCAAACTCCTGCCCTGAGCCCCTTGTCACACCCCACACCTCTCCTGCACCCCAACCCCTTACCCTGAGCCCCTTCCTGCACACCGCACCCACTCCCACACTCCTTCCTGCACCCCAACACCCTGCCCCAGCCCTACATTCATGGCCCTGTATACAATTTCTCCACCCAGATGTGGCCCTCGGGCCAAAAAGTTTGCTCACCCCTGCGTTACAGCAACTCAGTAAAATCACCTCCCCAAACAGTTGACCTATTGAGGTCAGTGCAGTACAAGTATAGATGCCATATGACGTGTGTTGACCCTAACGTTCCTCCAGTAGCTGTTCCACAATGCCCTATTCCCTGTGACATGACTGTTCTGCTCACAATTGTAAACTCCACTGTCCAAGGGGTCCTGGAGACCAGAAGCCACCTCCCCCTTTAAAACCTCCTGTGCATTTTGAAATGCTTTTTCTTGATTTCCCACCTGGTGAGCACACCTAGCAGCTCTTCACACTTGGCATTGACACGAATATGCACATCACCAACACAAGCAGCCAAGTATGCATGCGCCCAAGGGATATAAACAAACTCTTGCATCAACCCAAATTTGTAATACAGACAGACATGGCCCTAGCAACGTCACTTGGGCTCACTGAGAGACATAGCTAAGCCAACCTAAGCCTTGGTGTAGAAACTGCTAGGCCGACCAAATAATTCTTCCATTGACCTAGCTACTGCCTCTGTAGAGGTGAAGTAACTGCAGCGACAGAAAAACCCCTTCCATTGTTGTAGCAAGCATTCTACGCTACAGTGGCATAGCTGCAGTCACAGGCGCCGACTTTTCATTGTGTCTGGGGGTGCTCAAACCCCGACTCTGCCCCAGGCCCCACTCCACCTCTTCCCTCAGTGCCACGCCCCGCCCTGCCCCCACCCTGCCTCTTCCCGCCCCCACTACCCCCGCCCCTCCCCCGAGTGCACCATGTCCTCACTCCTCCCTGCATGCTGCAAAACAGTTGATTGCGGTGGGCGAGGAGGGAGGGGGAGATGCTGATCGGCGGGGCCCACCAGTGGGAAGGAGGCGCTGGGGGGGTAGAAGGGAGCTCATGGGTGGGCTGTCAGTGGGTGCTCAGCACCCACCATTTTTTACCAGCTGTGCTGCTGTAGCGCTTGTAGTTTATACATACCCTCACTCTCTGAAACCTCATGCTGCTCCTTCAGGCCCTTAATTTTGTCACAACACTGTCTGGCATTCTATTCAATGCCAAACTGAGCCAGAAGCTGGCCCATCTTTGGCATACATGAAGTGTTCCACATAATGGAATTAATCAGTTCTACCTGGATCCCAGTAGGAATGAGGGTCTTTGGGTCTGGCTCAGGCTAGCTGGCAGCACAATCACATGATGGCCTTCCATAAGGCATTGTGGGAAGCACAGTAGAGCAGTTGTTTGCACAGGAATTCAGCCATCTTGCAGAAAGGCATGCTGTGATTTCCAATTAGTACAGTCTCGGTTCAGGTAACTTGGATATTTTTTAGGGGATAGGGCCTCAGAGGGAAGAGTGCTGCTTACTGAATCAACACACACAGCTTCTTATGTTTTCCTCATCTGTAGAAGTCATGACCAGATCCAACCCTGTTTAATATTTAAGATCTGACGAAACCACAACCTGAGGTACCACGGCTTCATAAACACAAGGCTAGCATAGTCCTAAAAAAAAGTTTTTCTAACAAACACTAGTTATGTGTTCTGGATGCTTAAAAGGCACTCAGTTCAACTGGGGCCTTACTGGTTAGAGCATTATTATATAATTAAGCACAAGCTGTCTCAAAAACGCTCTTGACGTTGGAACAATCCTGGGTCAGTACACAAACTTCCTGTGCTTGTTTTTTAATTGATTTCCCATCATATATTTGGGAGCAGTTTTTAATTCAGTCCCTGCCTGCCCAATTCTGATTCATGCTGGCTCTTGGTAACAGCTAAATCAACCACAAGCCCAGAGTTAACAAACTAATTTTGTGAAGACTCCAACTGGCAAAGAAAGATTAAATAAATAAAACTAATCCCTCAAATTTGTGTTGAGATCACCAGCATCTAGCATGTAGATGAGGTGATGCAATTTAAGCCCCATCTACCAGATTCCCCCATGTTAGGAAATTATTTTTAAACTGAGAAGTTAAATATAAATGCCTTCTGCAAACAAAATTATTCCATCTGATGTGGAGTGGCCAGGGCATATATTTATTAAAATGGCTGTCTCAAGACAGGGCCAAGGAGTGTTTTTATGATGCTGCAGCAGAAAATCCCAGGAAAAGATTTTTCTGATGAGATTCATTATAGCTTTGGCTAAGACATCACTGAGTGGGGAAATAGAAAGTATTTCTTCCTCCCAAACTCTCCCCCCCAATTTTTTTGTTGCTAACAGAGAGGGGTAAAGTCTGCAACTGTAGCAACAAGTTCTACTAATCAGCAACTGTGAAAATATTTTTTTCCAGTGATCTCGCCTGCAGTGGAGAGTCGACCGCTTCATATCTGCTCATATATATCCTTTCTCAAATTTATGATGGGCGGTGTGTCTGATTTAAACAAAGTAGGATGATACTATTTGCTACCAGGACTGTTTTATTCAGTGCTTAGTTGTTCTCACTCTAATGCACCACTTAAACTAGCACAAAGCATCTTTCTATGGCAGGGAGTGGCCTAGAGGGGAATAGTATCAACAAGCTAATAGGATTAATGTAAGTGGCAACAACACATTGTATGAGATTTGGGACAATGAGCAATCTGAAAAGAGCCTAAACTCCCCCCCCCACCCCCCCCAAAAAAATCCAGCCTGCCATGGGACATCTATTTAAAAACCAGTGGGAAATGCTTTGAATGTATGCAAGGAGCAATATAGCCCTTAGAATGACTGTGAACAGCCATCCATAAAATTTGAATTCCCTATATGGAGATCCTGTTGATGGTGGGGTTAGGCACAGGTTCACTGGTATATTCAGTCTGCAATTTGGAGTGGAGGCGGGGGGAAGAAGACAGATAAGAGGTAGTCATTAATTGAATGTCTGGAGTCTGCTTATATTTCCATTTGGTTTCAGCAGGATTTTCCATCCAGTAAGGTCCTTCTCCTTGTAGTGCCATCCTACTTATCTGTTCTTGTTGCCCCTGTGGTGCTCGCCTGTTTGTCCAACTCTCCTAGAAGTGCTTTTATGCTTCCTTCCATGCGTCCCCTTATGCAGCCAACTAGTTCATAAAGCCACTACCCTATCCTCCCTTCCAGGTTCCCATCAAGTCCACTATGGTGCCAACTGATAATGACTAGGCAGGCCGTTTAGAGACATTACTGGTGTCATCATGTTGTGTTTGTTGATATCCCATAAAAAACCTGACTCAGACCCAACTACTTGTAGACATGGCCTTAGTCTGTGTAACCATGTGGTCCTATCACGACCTTTGTTTGCCTTCCCATCCCTTCTGATTATTTGTTACACACATTTAATTGTTATTGTAGACAGCGCAGGTTGGAACTAGGACACTATCTGGTGGAATGAGCTCTCTCTTGTTCATCTTTGTATTTCTTCTGTTTTTCCTCCATTGTCTGTCTGTCTTTCTCTCTTCTTCCTTTCCTCCATTGCCTCTCCTTCTTCCAGCACCTCCTCACCCCTCTCTCCCCCCATAGGCCTAGTTTACACTGGGGGGCGGGGGCGAGGATTGATCTAAGTTACGCAACTTCAGCTACGTGAATAACGTAGCTGAAGTTGAAGTACTTAGACCTACTCACTGCGATGTCTTCACTGCGGTAAGTCAACTGCTGCCGCTCCCCTGTCAACTGCCTGCGCCTCTCGTGGCGCTGGAGTACAGGAGTTGATGGGAGAGTGCTTAGGGGTTGATTTATCACGTCTAGACTAGACGCGATAAATCGACCCCTGCTGGATCGATCGCTGCCCGCCGATCCGGCGGGTAGCGTAGACATACCCTTATTGTTACTGTCTTTCAGGATAGCAAAAGCACCCAGAAGCATTCTAGAATCTTTAAAGACATGTAGGAAAATAGGTCCCATACAAGGAGCTTGCAGTCTAAGACCCCAGTTGTGCAAACACATGTGCTTAGTTTATATGCAAGAATGTGCAAAACTGTTTGCAGGATTGGGGTCTAAGTAGACAATATACTGTTGACAGGCAAAGCAGAGGCGGGAGGGAGATAACAGGAGGGGGATTTATTTTAACACGTACATATTTACTTGTGTTTGATCCATTTAATCTGTTTCTATTTCATTCCTTTGCTTCCTTCCCTTTCCTGTTGTGACCCAACATAGTTGTAACTAAAGCATGGTCGCCTTCCATCCAGCTTCCCCCTGAAAGTCAACTAATAGAAGGTGAAGCAGTCCTGCAAGATTCTAGACTCAACACTGCACATCCTCCTTCCTCAAGATAGTGCTGAATATCACCAGACTACTTCAGTGAGAGAAGCAAATATGCTCGTTGGGGTTTGGAGCATGGCTGCCCAAAATAAATATCAGGCTCCCACAAGAATGAGAAACTGCTAACCTTCTATAAGTTCAGCTCAGTGCAACACATGGTCCTGTTGTAGTAAGTGGAGTGGTTTGCTGCAGGGCTTTGGAGCGGAGCCCGGAGCTGGATAGCAGAACAGTAGGTTTTTGCCCGGAGCTGGAGCCGGAGCAGAGCAATTCAAAAATTTGATTGCTCCAAATCCCTGGTTTGCTGGGCCACACTGAACAGAAACTTGATCAAGCTGAGTAGTTCTTGCAGGTGACTTGTTTTTGTTCTAAGAATAAATTCTTTCCACTTACTCTGAAATAGAGAAATCACAGGGGGATTTCCCCACTCGTAGCCCATGAGGCCCAAATCTTGCTCTAAGCAGGTTTCATCAGATTGGAAGTATTGTTGCAAGACTTATGAAATAGAGGTGGCCGGGGAGCAACTGAAGAAAAGGCAAGAAATAAGACTTCTGGGGGAAAGGACAGTACTAAAGGAAAGAGGTGAGGAGAAGGGGAGAAAGAGGTTACAAATTGTGAGACTTCATAGTTACTAGAGAAGAGCATTGTGCTGCTGTTGCCAAGTGACTCCTTTAGGGTAAAATATGTTTTAAAAAACATTCAAGAGGTCTTTGTTGTAGAATCAGAGTTAAGCTCCGTGCTCTGTAGCAGACTATCAGCAGAGAAATTTGTTTGCCGGCAACAGTGCCATCTCGTGGCAAAAAAAAAAAAGTTTTAAAAACCATGCAAAATAGGATCATAGAAGTTAAAAATATTATGTCTTTTGGATCATCTAGTCCAGAGGTTCTCAACCTTTTTCTTGCTGAGGCCCCCCCCTATAAAAACGCCAGGGCCTGGTAGGGGCGGGGGCTCCGGGCTGGGGACCCTTGGGCATAGGCATAGTTTTACTTCTATTTGGGGGGGGGGGGGGGCAAGGGCTGGCGGGGCTAGAGCCAGCTCCGCACAGCAGGGTCCAGGGAGGGAGAGCCACCTCCACCCCTTGACTTACTTAGCAGGCTACCTAGCCTGTCTGGGCTGTGGAGGGACGCAATGAAAAAATATAATTTAAGGGGGTGGGGGGAGGGAGACTCAGTTCAAAAAGTTTGAAAACTGCTCAGGGTGCAAAGAGGGGGCAGCTAGGGGCTGTGTGAAGTGGGAGTAGCTCAGGGTGCAGGCAGAGGGTAGCTAGGGGCTATGTACTGGTGGGGGGGGGCTCCCAGAGTCCCAGTGCAGTTCCCAGCTTCAGCAGAGGGTGGGGGCGCTGGGGCTCCCTCCTTCAGCCCCCTGCAGCTCCTGGCTTGTGGGGAGGGAGGTTTGCCGGCTTCAGCCCCGCGCCGCTCCCGGCTTCAGCATTGGGGCTTGGGGCACTGGGTTTCAGCCGCGGGGCTCCACGGCCCCCCTGAAGGGGCTCACAGACCCTCAGGCGGCCACAGACCCCCAGTTGAGAACTGCTGATCTAGTCCATTCCTCTGCTAAAGCAGGGCATAATCAGAATATTAAATCAATTCCACTCTTGATCTTAGCTGAAAGGCCATGCACATCTTAGATATATTTTGTCCTATACTTTGTTCGGTTCCATTCAAGTTTGTCACATAATGCAACTTGTTTTCCCCACCCCACCCTACCCCCAGAATTTCTTATTCTTGGTTTTCTAATCTTTCCATTGCCTATTAATATTTTCTAGGAGGGCAGGGATACTGCAGGCATTTGGTAAGAGATGCAGAGCCTTCCACCTCCAGATCACTGGTTTAAATCTCTACAGATCAGTAAAAATGCAGTTTGGTTTGCTGGGCCACACTGCCTACAGAGTTGATAGTGGGGTTTTACATTTGAAAACTATCAGTGCTGGTCATTCTTTATGGTAGTTTCAGAAGAGAGGCTAAGGACTGAACTGGGCATGGAGATTTAACCCTCTAATCCTCAGAATATTAGCTGTGAAGGCTCCATGCCAGGATTGAGATTCATTGGGGGTCACATACACTTTGTCCTTGTCTGTGAGCTGAACTGGCGTTACTAACAGTGAGAAATTCTTTGCAAATTTCCCTAGAGTACCTATTGTGGTTGCCCCGGGAGCCCCAGCCCTACCATTAGCTAAAGTCCTTCCCCTCAACAAAGGGGGAGGTGCCACAGAACCCAGGCCACAAGTAAATCCTGGGGACACCAAATGAAAAACCAGGGATAAGGTCATAGGGTGAAATTCAGGTAACCAGAAGGGGACACTGAACAGAGAACCCCCCGACCACATCCACTGCTCCTGAAAGAGGACTAAGGAGTCAGTGGACACCACCCAGAGGCAGGGGCACTGGAACAGAGGGGACAAGGGCCCGTCCACTTTTTGCCACGGAATCCCACCCATCCTCACTGCCGCACTGTGGCTCCAGGCTCTGTCCCTTGGCCAGAGCTGGGTCGGGGTAAGAGCCACGCCGGCAGCTGTGGGGAGCCTGGGCCTCCCGGGGGTCAGGGACACGGGAAGAGGGCTGGGGGAGGGGGGGGCCTCGACTCCCTGACCCCACTCCGGCTTCTGGCTTGGGCAGGGCCTTGGGGGAAGAGGAGGGGCCTCGGGGGCAGGGGGCCCTGGCCCCTCCACTTTGGGGAATGCTCCGCTGCCCCTGCCCAGAGGAACTCAGTTCAGACATGTGACTTAACAAGGAATCAGAAGTAGGCCCCACAGTTGCAGAGCACCCCCTATCCAGTGTCCTCCTCCTGGTGTGATGGATGACCATCTTGGCCGGTACCAGGAGGAATTCGATAAAGAGGCCTCACATCTTGGTGAGGCAACAGACGGGATCTGCGTAAATCAGGAGGTATGGGCAGAAATGTAGCCACAACCTCAATAAGAGGTTCTGGCATAGCCAGAAGAGAGGCTGCAACCTGATGCACTGCGAAAGGTCTTTGAATGAGGGAGAACAATCATGGACTAGGTTGCCCTCCTGCATTGGTCCCACTTCTCCTTTGTTAACAACTTCACTGAGGGGGAAAAAAGTTCCTCCATTGCTGGGCAGTGCTGGCAATCCCTTTTCCTGATTCAAGAGGATCAGGTCCCATTGTGAGACCTCACTACTGCCCTAATCATGACGATTCCACCTACATGGAAGCAAGGAGGCAAAAACAAATTGAAAGCACCCAAGTCATATATGGCCCTTTCCATCTACAATAATATTTCCCAAGCAGCAGAACTGCACTGAAAGCCAGGAAAGTAAGAAGAGGAGAAATTCCACATACAGGATTGCCAGTAACCAACTCCACATGCAGTGGACTATGCTTCTTTTCTCCTCCTTAACCCTAGATGGATGTACTGGAATAGTGTCAGAACTGAAATTCTTCAGCCAAAGGAACCTCCATTGAACAGAACAGGGTCAAGCTTAAAGCATGGGATGAAGGAACCAGAGCTAACCTTGAAGATAAGTATCTTCTCTAAGGCTAATCTCAACCACACAGATGCAGGAAAAAATGGATAAAGCAAATGCTGCAGGTAGGGATGGCCTAGATTTTGTGGGTCTGTACAAAATAAGATACGAGGGGCCTAAGACATATTTGCATCCCCCTTCTAAAGGTGGGAAGGTTTGGCAGTTTATAAAACTTCTTCCATCCCCTTACTGTCATTATATGGGAGGAAGAGCTGGCACTTTTTATTGGGCTGGGGGCCAGAAGTGTTTAGCCAGGTAAACAACACACCACTTTATTTCTACTATCCCTTCCATCAGGGACTCCAAGAGCTTTGTGAACATTGTCTTGCAATATTTCTTGTTATTCTCATATTATAGAGGGAGGGGGCCATATAGATTGAGAGTTTTGTTGTCAAGCCACTGTTTTATCGTCAAACCAGTGCAGCATCATTGCAACAAACACATACCCAGGAGTCCCAGAATATTGCAGCCTTGGAAAATGCTGCTATAGTTAGTACCTAGGAAGAGCTCTCTTAACAAATGGTCCCCAAACTGCGGGGGTTCCCAGAGGAAAGTTCGGGGAGGGGTGCGTGGGGGGGCCCGGGCTGCCCCCCATGGGGATGGAATGCCACCCAGCCCCACTCTGCCCCTGCTCCTGGCTGCAGCTATGGTCCTGCCCCTGGCCTGGCTTCCGCCCCTTGCTCCCAGCTGCGACTTCGCTCCTGGCCGTGGCTCCGCTCCTGGCTCCCCTCCCACTCCTGGTCCCAGCTCTGCCCCCTGCTCCACCCCCCAGGCCAGCTCTGCCCTCATCTCCTCTCCGCCCTCATCCCCAGCTCTGCCTTCATCCCAAGCTTCTCTGCTGAGCTGATTGTGCAGTAATGGAGGAGGAGCGCAGACAGATTCCATTACTGGTAAGTGGGGGTGTGACCTGAGGTGCCTAGGGTAGACCACACTGAAAATGCCATGGACAGGGCAGGCTGCAAAAAGGAGAGCAGATTCTCCCAAAACTAGCGGTTAACACTGTAGTTAGATTCACCGACCAGTCACAAACTGTGCTCCTGATCCCCCACACTGGTTATCATGAAGCCAAGAAAAAGAAATCACACAGCCCCCTTTATTGCATTCCAGTTTCAGGCTCCCAATCAGCAAATAGGTCCAGTAAAGTGAGAAGTTATTAAAATCTTTAGTAACTATACAAAATGTTCTTCTGATCCCCAAAGGGCCAGCCACATTACCAGATCAATACTAGTTTGGATCTTACCCAAAATACCACGCTGCCAGTCAATCCTTTAGTATCTAAAACTAAAGGTTAGAAAAGAACAAGAGAGTTGTTAAATGGAAAAGCACTCAGATACATTACATACATATGACTTCAGAGTCCATATTTCAGGTTCTTAGCAGAATTGGTGAGTTTGCTGGCTTGTAAAGTCCCTCTGGAACACATCCAAAGCTTGGATGGTTCTATCAGTCCTTTGTTCAAAGCTTCAGTTTATAGAGCAGTTACTCCAGAGGTGAAAAGGATGATTGAAGACAAATGGAGAAGATGCAGCTACCTTTTTATATCCTTGCCATGTGGTTTTTATGTCCTTTGTCCCAAACACAAACTCACAGCGCATGGGCATGGAAAAGCTCTTGGAGTCCCCTGTCTACAGGCATGTCCCTACATGTCCTGCTGACTCATAGGCATAGCCCTGGCTTCTCTCAGTGGATTAATTGTACAGCTGATTGCCCTAATCTGTCTGGGGGGGTGTAACCCAGAAACACAGCACAAGTTTGAGGTACATATATATCACACTTGTATAACTCACACTACAAAGATGATACATACATATAAACAAGATTATCATATTTAGCAACTCATAACTTTCCCAGGGATAACTTATATGGCATATCTTGTAAGTTTCATTGCAATTTTGTAATATTGGTATCAATAATATTATAAATGGTCATCTATATTCCATACAGTGTCACAGGAGGCACAATAGGAAAAGTTTGGGCACCACTGCTCTAAACTGATGAGTCCCACTTCCCACCCCAAAAGACCCATGCTCTTTGGAACAATTTCATGAGGAAACAAATCTATAGTCAGTATTCCTACTGGCATGTTGTGAGTGGAAGTGTCCATAAAACTGACCACCAGGCTTCCTCACCAAAGAAGCAGCATGTTCCAAACCACTAGCTCCACAGAGGTGGCAAAATGCCATCCACTGCCTAAATTCCCAACCCCATGCTGCAGCTGAAGAATGATGCTAACACGGACCCTATGCATTTGGACTTATCCAAAAAGTAGGGTGGTGAGAGGAAAACTTCAAACCACCATTGCCTAGAGAATGTTCAGTGCTCAGACTAGAAAGATTCCAAATGGCCTCTCTGAATTATCCGGTCTTAAAGTTTCCAAGGAACCTAATCCCTGTATCAGACAAAATACATGTATAGACGCTAGGTGTGATCATACTACTGTTGCAGCTGGTCTCTCTGAGACGAGGAACTTAGGACACAACATGCACAATAACTATGTCTGGAAGTCCTCTTTCTTGTCTGTTGGCTTTGCTTGAGTGGGTATTTCTGGGCAGTTTCTTCTGCCTTTCCTGCATCCTTATACCCTACTTGTACAATCATCTGAGCTAGGCTTCTGCCTCACCTGAACTATCTTTAAACACAGACCAGCTAACATGGTTTTATCCTTGTCATGGAGCAGCTGCCCTTTACAGGGGTTAGGGCCAGTCTGCTTTATGAAGGCCCCACCTGTTGTAGTTGACTGCCCCAGGTGGCTGAGTAGTAAAGAACCGGGCCTAACAAAGGTTATCCAAGCTCAGTTAGAGGAAAACTTCAACAGGAGACAGGAAGCTCCTGTGGAAGAGGAGCTCCCAGGAGAAGCCTGAGTGAGTCTGAGTGTTCTATAGGGTGAGCTCTCTGGGGAACCCACCAGAATGGGGCACCTGTAAGAGGTGCTCCAAGGGAGGAGAGCCTCCTAGACAGAAAGCCACAGTCAGCAGGCACCCAAAAAGGCCGGGTCTGGCAAGGATCACCTGTTGTCCCTGGAGAAGAGTCACAATGGGCAGACCTTCCTGAACACCTGACTCCAGAGAAGGATCTTATTCCAATAGGAGCAGGAGGCCTACCACCAGGGGCAGAGACCAGAACCAAGAGATCCCCTGGGGAAGAGCTTGGGTAGAGGTGAATGCTGGACTTAGGTGGGGACAGATGGACTAAGAATCACCCAGTCACCAATCTGAGATGTTGGGGTGAAAGTTTTATGTTCTGCAATGCCTTTTGTTAATAAATGAGACCCTCCACAAGGAGGTGCTCTTTAGCATGTGATGGTCTGTCAGAAGGTGTTGATACCTAGGGTGAGTGGAAAATCAAGGAGCATGCCGGATCAGCCTGGAATGATGACAGTCCTTGTTATGGATAGAGGTGAGGCGTGCTAAGCCAAAGCCTACAGTGGGAGACAACAGTGGTACAGGCTGCTAAGCCAAAGCCTACAGTGGGAGACAACAGTGGTACAGGCTGCTAAGCCGGAGACAACAGTGGTACAGGCTTCTGAGCGAAACACACAAGGGTAGTATGACATGAAGTGGAAACAGTGCCAAAACCAGCACTATGAACTTGTAGTATAGTCTCTGGGTTATGATAGTTTATTATGCACTGGCAGCATGTTCAGAGCTTAGACTCAGACAGACATCAGCTCCCAATACAAACAAAGCAAGTCAAACCCTAATGGACCCAGAGATCCACAGGATGTGTATCTGAGGGCACGTCTTCACTACCCGCCGGATCGGCGGGTAGCAATCGATCTATTGGGGATCGACTTATCGCGTCTAGTGAAGAAGACGCGATAAAATCAATCCCCGATGGCTCTGCCGTCTACTCCGGAAATCCACCACAGCAAGAGGCGGAAGCGGAGTCGACGGCGGCACGGCAGCAGTCGACTCGCCGCCGTCCTCACAGCCAGGTAAGTCGACCTAAAATACGCAACTTCAGCTACGCTATTCACGTAGCTGAAGTTGCGTATCTTAGGTCGACCCCCCCCTGTAGTGTAGACCTAGCCTCAGAAAAAAGGTTCTCTCATTTTGTTTTAATTGAGTGGGTGTGGGACAGTGCTGTCTGTTTTAATGGTGTAGATTAGCATTCACAGAACTATGAATGAAGTTTTTTGTTTAACCCAGCTTGACTCCAGGAGGCTTAACTTTCACTATGTAAGCATTAAAAATTCCAGATTTTCAGGAAGCCTAGGCAGCAGACCTACCTCCTATCATTCTGGTTTTGCTTAGCCTGCCTGTTTTGTGTTGTGTTTTATATGCTTCAATACAATATCACTAGAGACTTAGGTGTTATAGCTAATTGGATCTAGCTCCCAAAAGTTTTCCTCGGGTGACAGTTAGTCAAAAGCTGTCTAGAAGAGTAAAAGAGTGCATATTACCACTGACATTTGCTTCAGTTTTCCCTATCCAGCTTTTCTTGCATTGCAAGGTGGTTAAAAGTTATTTTCTCTACATCAGTCAGGCCAAGATACCGATAGTGGCCACCTTCAGGGCAGCCTCTGTTCCCTGTCCCCTAGTTCCTTTACCTTGTATTTCAAGCGTAACCTGTTCTCTCCTATGGCAGTTTTTTTGGCCAAAGGTTTTCTTGACAGCTATAGAGGTTAAGGAATGGGAGCTGCTCTGCTGTTAAAAGCAGAAGAGAGGGAACTGCACTCCCCCTTAGTGGAGATCCTGGTGTAGATGGGACATTAACCACCAGCCTAAAGTCTTGGTTGGGTCCCAGGCAGCATGGCTGATTTGGCAGTAGGGTATGGGAGCAATAGAATACATTTTCTAAAGTGATGTGTGTTACTGTGGCATATGAGCTTTTTTCAAATAAGCTAGACCAAAGCAAATGGTAGGATTTCTGTGGTGGGAGCTGGAAATAGAACAATAGCTCCCTTCTTCTCTTCACAAGAAATTTAGAAGCTTTGACACAGATCTCCAGGAAACTGGGTCTGATGGAGATTTTATGTCATCTGCAGTCAAGTATTTACTTTTCATGCAGGATTTACATTTCCAAACATTACCAAAAGCTGTTATAACCGAAGTTCTTCATCAAGCTACTGCAAATGTGGATCCCACTTATGGTGTCCATGTCCATCTGTTCCAGCACAGGAGTTTGGAACATTTTCACTAGCCATGTCCAATAAGGGTCATGCATGAGCCCTGCATGCTCTCACAATTTGCCCTCTCTCCTCCAAGGGCATAAAGGGCACCGTAACCCTAACTGCAACTCAGTTCCTTCTAACCATATTAGGCAGTGAGTTGGAACAACATAATGTCCTGCTGTAGTAATCTTGTTACTGAGGGCTTGTCACCACTGTAATAGTGTAGACATTTGTACAATGATGGAAGGGGTTTTTCTGTTGCTGTAGTTAATCCATGTTACAAACACAGGACGAACTATCGTCTGGTATTTGCAGAGCTGCAGGAAGAACCGAAACAAAAGGGGGCATGACGATTTCTTTGGATTGCTGAGGGGTGTAGCTTAAATGAATTAATGGTTGTTGGTGGCATTCACAGAGCAGCTGCAGACAGTGGAGCGGTGCTTCTGGGCTTGAGAAATGAGCACTGACTTGTGGCATTGCACAATGCAGGTTTGGGATGACGAGTGGTGGCTGCAGAACTTTTGACTGTGAAAGGCCATGTTCCTGGATCCGTGTGCCAAGCTTGCCGCAACACACCAGCGTTATGTATACCAGAATGAGAGCTGCACTGACAGTTGAGAAGTGAGGGATGGTCGTACTGTGGAAATTTGCAATGGTGGATTCCTACCGGTCAGTGGGAAATCATTATGGAGTTGGAAAATCCATGGGGGGGGGGGGGCGTTGTCACGCAAGCGTGCAGGGCAATTAATCATCTCCTGCTATTCAGGACCATGACCCTCAGCAATGTGCAGGAAATAGTGGATGGACTTGCAGGAATGGGGTGTGACGGGATCCCCGGGGTGCAGCCTGAGACTGTGGGACCTCTGCGCCCCCTTAACTCTCCAGCCTGGGCTGTCTCTCACAACGCTTTGCTAGTGACAAACAGCAAACCCCTTCGGGCACTGTTATCACTCAGCACAACTGCATTTGGAGCCTCACACCCAGCTAGATTGGATGAATGCTCCCAGAGCCACTCATGAATCACACAGAGAAAGACACCAGTCGAATCCCCTCAGCATCCAGTCTTGTACCTCAGGAATAAACCGTCTTGCACTGCTCAAGATGAGCAGTGCAAGTTTATTAATTGGTTCACCACTTCATCAATGGAATGTGGATATACACCAGTCTTGGTAAATCTGCTCAGCTTTACAAAACACTTCAGGCAAACTCACTGGTAAAGATAAACAGTGAAACAAGTTTATTGACTACAGAAGACAGATTTTAAGTAATTATAAGTGATAGACAAAAAGTCAGGGGTTACCAAAATCAAATAAACTCTCAACCCTATTAGACTGGGCAACATCTAGGTTAAGCAGTTTTTCCTCACCCCACTGGATATTGCAGTTCATA
The DNA here is from genome assembly GCF_028017835.1 of Emys orbicularis. NCBI lineage: Eukaryota > Metazoa > Chordata > Testudines > Emydidae > Emys > Emys orbicularis. The sequence continues at coordinate 68,780,589 of NC_088683.1, read as the reverse complement.
ATACACAGGTTTCACCCTTGAAACCTGGGCCCGCCTCCTCTGTTGGAGTTTTCAGTCTTCTGAGTGTCCTTGTTGCTTGCCGTCACCTTCAGCCCTCAACTAAAACCTCTCCATGATCTACAATCTATCCTGAAGGACGATCCATCACTCTCACAGACCTTGGGAGGCAGGCCAGTCCTTGCTTACAGACAGCCCCCAAACCTGAAGCAAATACTCACCAGCAACCACACACCACACAACAAAAACACTAACCCAGGAACCTATCCTTGCAACAAAGCCCGTTGCCAACTCTGTCCACATATCTATTCAGGGGACACCATCATAGGACCTAATCACATCAGCCACACTATCAGAGGCTCGTTCACCTGCACATCTACCAATGTGATATGTGCCATCATGTGTCAGCAATGCCCCTCTGCCATGTACATTGGCCAAACCGGACAGTCTCTACGCAAAAGAATAAATGCACACAAATCAGACGTCAAGAATTATAACATTCAAAAACCAGTTGGAGAACACTTCAATCTCCCTGGCCACTCGATTACAGACCTAAAAGTCGCAATATTACAACAAAAAAGCTTCAAAAACAGACTCCAACGAGAGACTGCTGAATTGGAATTAATTTGCAAATTGGACACCGTTAAATTAGGCTTGAACAAAGACTGGGAGTGGATGGGTCATTACACAAAGTAAAACTATTTCCCCGTGTTTATTTTTCCCCCTACGGTTCCTCACACCTTCTTGTCAACTGCTGGAAATGGGCCATTTTTATTACCACCACAAAAAGTTTTTTTTCTCTCCTGCTGGTAATAGCTCACCTTAACTGATCACTCTCATTATAGTGTGTATGGTAACACCCATTGTTTCATGTTCTCTGTGTATATATATCTTCCTACTGCATTTTCCACTGCATGCATCCAATGAAGTGGGTTTTAGCCCATGAAAGCTTATGCTCAAATAAATTTGTTAATCTCTAAGGTGCCACAAGTACTCCTGTTCTTTTTGCGGATACAGACTAACACGGCTGCTACTCTGAAACCTGGCATATGAGAGAGGCTTTGAAAGAGCACTTGAGAGGCCAGCCACAATAATGACCTGCACTGGACTGTTCTCTGGCCCTGAAGCTTTGGGTGCTTATCGGAATTGTGTAGTGCTTGCTGCATATTTATAGATATTACAGTGTGTGTTTTCCTGAACCTACGAATTATTTGGTGCTTGCTGTACATTTATCCATATGACTGAGTGTTTTCTTGAACCTATGAGTTCAGTGGTGCTGTACACTTACCAGTCCTGGCTGGATAAAGTACCACCTATGCATTCTGCAATATGTGTTGTGAACTAATAAAGATTTTATTTTCAAAAAACAGACATTTGAGTGGCAAAAACAATGCAGAAATGTGCAAGGCAATACAATACAAACATATAACTTAACGGAAAAAAACTTTAAAATTGGAAAGTTTCTGTCCATTTCAGTGCACAAATATAGTGCATTTGGCCACACATACTCCAGCTGTGGTTCTCAAAAATCAGTGTATGTGAAACTATGGGCACGAGTATAGGAAAATGGCACTGAATATTGGCACTTTTTCCCACAGGCAGTGGTGATTTTAGCTGATATCTCATTTCTGAAGGTTGCAAAGGCGCAGAGCACAGCTGTCACTGGTGTCCTGAAGCTGCCCAAGCCTGTATGCCACTAGCCTGTTTAATAGAGTGGTGCAAACCTAACTCATTGTGGAGTGCAATGGGAAAGTGTCCTACCGCAGAGAAAGAAATAAGGCTGCCTTCCCTAGAAACCTTCAGGAGCGGATTGCAGTTACCGCCATGAAAGTTACATCAAGATCTCTCAGGTGGATACAAGGGACCTCCCTATGTACATATACAGACTGCTCTACATATACCCCCCGCAACCCTATTTACTTACACTGAAAAAGAAAGGTGGTTTGCGTCTGATCTCAGGAACCTCAATAAATTCATTCGATATGCCAAGGTCCATGTGGTAACTCTCACTCCAGTTATTCCTGCAGTGGATCCCATGGATTGGTTCATTACCCTCAATTACAGGATGCTTATTTTCATGTGTCAATACAACTGGCACATAAAGTTCTATGGCCCTGGGGAGTCATTACTGATTCACAGTACTATCTCCAGAATTTCATCAGTACTAAGGGTGTTTACAGACTGCCTATCAGTAATTGCAGCCCATCCATGCAGACAAGGGTTGCATATTTACCCTTACCTAGACAAAGGGCTTGTGCAGGGGAGGTCACTAATGCAGGTCGTAGGGGCAGCAAAGAAAATGATTAATTTGTTTTCATTTCTGGTTTCAACTTAAAGTTTGAACCTGATTCCATCACAATCCACAGAATTCATCAGAGCTCTCCTAGACTCATGAGGAGTGAGTGCATTCATCCCACCAGACAGATTTCAAATACAAAAATCTGATTCTCCACTTCAGTACTTACCATCAAATGACACCAAGGATATGCCTCAAACTTATAGGCCATATGGCTTCATGCGCATTTGTAACCCCATTCGCCAGGTTACCTCTCAGACTGTTTAAAGCATGGATCAAGTCTGTTTAGAGACCAACAATCCATGATATATCAATGAAAGTGCTGATTCCAGATCAAATTCTATCGTCAGTGGAATGGTGGATGACGGAAGGAAACGTACGTGTGGAAATTCCGACTGCATCCAAAACTTTGATAACAGATGCATCTAATATGGGCTAGGGAGCACATACAGATCATATTCACACTCATGGGCTCTGGTCCCATCCAGAATCCATGATTCACATAAATGTACTAGAACTAAGGGCAGTGAGATTAGCTTGGAAAGCATTTCTACCTATAAAGAATTCTTCAATTGATGTTCTCACGGACAGTTCCACAACAGCCTATTACTTACATGGACAGGGAGGCGCAAGATCAGGCCTTTTTGCCAAGAAGCCAAAAAACTTTGGGAATGGTGCATTCAAAAAACAACAATCTGACAACTCTTCATCTTCCAGGGGAGAAAGATGGTTTCACAGACTCAATATGCAGGAAAATATACTCATCCCACAAATGGGAATTTAAAAAATTCAATACTAAACTGATTTTTTCAAGAGTGGGGAATTCCCAAATAGACTTATTTTCATCAGTTCAGAACAGGAAATGTCTGATATTTCGCTCTCAAGCAGGAAGGAATCCGGGCTCTTTAGCAGATGCATGCATAATTTACTGGTCCCACCATTTGATGTATGTTTTCCCTCCATTTCCACTAATTTCAAAAGTATTACAGAAAATAAGAAAAGCTTTGATTTATATGATGGCTTCTGCTTGGCCAGACCAGTTTTGGGTCTCAGATCTGATGCTACTGTCAATTCATCAATTTATCCCACTCCCAGTTCAGGAAGACATGTTATCACAGAGTCATGGTCTGATTCTTCACCCACACCCAACCTCTCTGCATTTTACAGCCTGGATTATATCTGGATATCCTCCACAGACAGAGTATTCTTCATTGGTGCAGAGCATTCTTCTTTCGAGTAGAAAGTTATCCATTAGGCTACGTACACTGCCTAATGAAAACGTTTTTCTGTATGGGCAAAGTCTAAAAGTTACGCTTCATGTCAGTGTTCTATTCCAATACTAATAGATTACCTTTTATCTTTAAAGCACTCAGAACTGTATCTTTTCAAAGTCCATTTGGTAGTGATATCTGCATTCTATCCTCCAGTAAAGGGAGTATTTTCTCTCATCAATCCATGAATTATGAAAGAGCTTGTCCATGTTTTTCCTCCTGTGACAAAGATCACTCCAACATGGGACTTAAATTTAGTGCTTTCTTTGCTTAGGGACTTCCCTCCCCACCCCGCCTTTTGAACCTCTAGCAAATTGTCCAATTGATCTACTCTCAGTGGAGGTAGCATTCCTGGTGGCAATTACATCATTTAGTAGAATAAGCAAATTACAAGCCCTAATGATAAATCTTCCACACACAGTTTTTCACACGGATTGAGTAACTGAGACAGCATCCATCTTTTATTCCTAAAGTACTATCAGATTTTCATATCAATCCATTCGGGTACCAGTTTATTTTCCAAAACCTCATTTCCAAGGCCAGAAGGGACTATTGCGATAGTCTAGTCTGACCAAATGCATAACTAAGGCCCTTCATTTTCCATGTTTATTGTTTTTCTCCAAAAATATTGCGGGGTTTTGAAAAAGCCAGTATTTGAGTTTCACTGATTATTACCTGAATTTGGGATTTTTTGGGACCCAGCAATTTTTGCAGAGGAAGTAGACCCAGGGCCAGGTTGAAGGGACAGGATCAGGAGGGGGTTCTGTCTGGCAGGGAAAGTGGATGGAGCTCTGTGCGGCTACTGGGACTAGGTTCCTTGCCTGTCTCGCTCTGACTGCGGCAGCCACCAACTGGCAGTTACCTTCCTCTATGCAGGCTCACTGAGGAGGCCAATGGGCATGCTGCAAGGAGTGGGGAGCTGTAGGCTGCACCCCATGAGTACTGGCTTCCTGCCAGGCAGAGGGGAAGGGCTGGGGTCAAGAGGGGCACTGTCTGGCAGGGGAAAAAGACAGGTCTCTGTTCCTTGGGGAGCAAGATGGGCAGGGAGCAGTGCCTTGGCAACCAAGAATCCACACAGATCCCCATCCATTTCCCTTGCCAGACAGAGCCCGACCCTGACCCTGGCCCCAGGAAGCAGAAGGGATAAGCAGTGGTCCTTTGAACCTGACCCATCCATCCAATTTCAGTTCAAGGTCCTTGTTGCACAGAAATTTGGAAAAGGTTGAAAGGCATATGGCTAAAATCTCTCTCTGTCAAGTCAAGGGTGGTGCTTTTTTTTTTTGGCAGGGGGAGGGTGCAATCAAAGTATTTTTAATTAAAAAAATAGACATGCAAACGTTTGCTGGCAGGGGAGGGGCATTTGAGGGGGTGAAGGAGTGGGGGGAATAGGTATGAGGGATTTGGGGCTGTGTCGAGATAGGGGGCTAAATGGGGCCTGGAAATGGGACATGTGGGTGAAGGGCAGGGGCACCTATCAGCCCCATATTCTCCCTTTCTGCATGTGTGCCAGGATCTGGGAAAGTCTGGGCCCTTCTCCCTGCCCCTCATGTGAGTTGAGACATGGGGGCCTTGCCTCTCGGGGGTGTCTGAACCCTATTCCCTCTTCCTGTGTGTGTGTCTTCTAGGATCTGGGGGCCCCTGCCCATCAGTGGGGAGTCTGACCCCCTTCCATGGGCCCTTCATGTGAGCCAGGTTTTGGGGAAGGGGCTTGCCTGGGGGGGGGGGGGGGCTCTGAGCTCCTCTTCTTACCCTGTAAGCTGGGACCTTGTCTTGACCCCCAGGGATGTCTTAGCCTCACTCCCTGCATCCATGTGCGCAAGCCAGGTGCGGGGGCGGGGGGGGGGGGGGGGGGCTTGCCTTACTGGTAGTTCTGAGCCTCAGCCTCTACCTCCTCATGGATCTGGGGTGCCTTGTCCCTCTACAGAGGTGGGGCCCAAGCCCATCTCACTACCCCCCATCTGAGCCCTGCCCCTCTGGGTGGGGAGCTTAGAACAGGCATGCCTGACACATATCAGACACTCTCCCACACTGCGAAGGGGGGGATGGGAACACACAGAAAAATATTCACAGGTCTCAGAGCTATTGATTCAGTTGTATTCATCTTCCTTAGATATTACCTTTCATCTGAGAACATCTCATTAAGATGAATGGGCCACTTCACACCTCTCTAAGCCTCATATGCTGCAGATAAATGGGTAAAGCTGTGTGTCTCAATTCCCCAAAACGCACTCGGGGATGGTGGGATATGTGAGGGGAAACCCAGCTGGCCAAACAGTGCACAGAATACAGCTTCTTTTCAGAAAATTGTGATGACTCTTACAAGAGCCTTTGGGTTCTCATGTCATCCACAAGGGAAAAGTCAGATTCCAAGGATGGGTCCCGTTGGAAACCTGGATACACTGCCACATAGACACACGAGGGACATGCTCGCACATCTGGGGTGGGGGGAAACCTGCACAAAATAGAGTGGTGGGGGGCAGCTGGTCTGGAAGGAACAGGGATACTTGGTGGGGCTGAGTAGTGGTGGGGAAGACGAGGAAGGGGGTAGGGTCAGAATCAGTTGTCCTCTTGGCCTGCATGCTATCTACAAATGATGCCACAACCACCACTAATTCCTACCAAGAAATTTTCTTTCTGTTAAAAAAGGAAATTAAATGGCTTCATTAATGGAGTATTAAGGTTTCCTGATGACAGCTCATGTTCTTCCAGAACGTCAACTTCAGCAAAATTCAAATGTTAGAAAACCAGGAAAGACAGAGTTAAGGTATAGGCCCATGTAACCTTACCTTTTCCCTCTTTGAGTGACACCCATAAAACCCTTACTTGCACTCTGCCTTTTCACTGTCAAGGAAAGGAGCTATATTTTAAAGAATGTATTTTAAAGAATCCTTATTGAGGTTGCAGGAACAAACCATCCCAATGTGTAGAAAGAACAGTAAATATGGCAAGCGACCAGCTTGGCTTAACAGTGAAATCCTTGCTGATCTTAAACACAAAAAAGAAGCTTAAAAAAAGTGGAAGATTGGACAAATGACCAGGGAGGAGTATAAAAGTATTGCTCAGGCATGCAGGAGTGAAATCAGGAAGGACAAATCACACTTGGAGTTGCAACTACCAAGAGATGTTAAGAGTAACAAGAAGGGTTTCTTCAGGTATGTTAGCAACAAGAAGAAAGTCAAGGAAAGTGTGGACCCCTTACTGAATGAGGGAGGCAACCTAGTGACAGAGCATGTGGAAAAAGCTAATGTACTCAATGCTTTTTTTGCCTCTGTCTTCATGAAGAAGGTCAGCTCCCAGACTACTGCACTGGGCAGCACAGCATGGGGAGGAGGTGACCAGCCCTCTGTGGAGAAAGAAGTGGTTCAGGACTATTTAGAAAAGCTGGACGAACACAAGTCCATGGGGCCGGATTCGCTGCATCTGAGGGTGCTAAAGGAGTTAGCGGATGTGATTGCAGAGCCATTGGCTATGATCTTTGAAAACTCAGGGCGATTGGTGGAGGTCCTGGATGACTGGAAAAAGGCGAATGTAGTGCCCATCTTTAAAAAAGGGAAGGAGGAGGATCCGGGGAACTACAGGCCAGTCAGCCTCACCTCAGTCCCTAGAAAAATCATGGAGCAGGTCCTCAAGGAATCAATTCTGATGCACTTAGAGGAGAGGAAAGTGATCAGAAACAGTCAGCATGGATTCACCAAGGGCAAGTCATGCCTGACTAACCTAATTGCCTTCTATGATGAGATAACTGGCTCTGTGGATGAGGGGAAAGCGTGGATGTGTTATTACTTGACTTTAGCAAAGCTTTTGATACGGTCTCCCACAGTATTCTTGCCGGCAAGTTAAAGAAGTATGGGCTGGATGAATGGACTATAAGGTGGATAGAAAGCTGGCTAGATCGTCGGGCTCAACGGGTAGTGATCAATGGCTCCATATCTAGTTGGCAGCCGGTATCAAGCAGAGTGCCCCAAGGGTCGGTCCTGGGGCCGGTTTTGTTCAATATCTTCATTAATGATCTGGAGGATGGCGTGGACTGCACCCTCAGCAAGTTTGCAGATGACACTAAACTGGGAGGAGTGGCAGATACACTGGAGCGTAGGGATACAGAGGGACCTAGACAAATTAGAGGATTGGGCCAAAAGAAATCTGATGAGGTTCAACAAGGACAAGTGCAGAGTCCTGCACTTAGGACAGAAGAATCCATGCACTGCTACAGCCTAGGGACCGAGTGGCTAGGCAGCAGTTCTGCAGAAAAGGACCTAGGGGTGACAGTGGACGAGAAGCTGGATATGAGTCAACAGTGTACCCTTGTTGCCAAGAAGGCTAACGGCATTTTGGGCTGTATAAGTAGGGGCACTGCCAGCAGACTGAGGGACGTGGTGAGGCCTCATCTGGAGTACTGTGTCCAGTTTTGGGCCCCACACTACAAGGAGGATCTGGAAAAATTGGAAAGAGTCCAGCAGAGGGCACCGAAAATGATTAGGGGGCTGGAGCACATGACTTATGGAGAGGCCGAGGGAACTGGGATTGTTTAGTCTGCAGAAGAGAAGAATGAGGGGGGATTTGATAGCTGCTTTCAACTACCTGAAAGGGGGTTCCAAAGAGGATGGATCTAGACTGTTCTCAGTGGTACCAGATGATAGAACAAGGGCCTGGTCTATACTGGGGGGGGGACGGTGGGGACAAGAGAGAGAATCGATCTAAGATACGTCGACTTCAGCTACACTATTCTCGTAGCTGAAGTTGTGTATCTTAGATCGACTTAGAATCACTTACTTCACATCCTCGCGGCGCGGGATCGACGGCCGCCGCTCCCCCGTCGACTTTGCTTCCGCCTGTAGCCGAGCTGGAGTTCAGCAGTCGACGGGAGAGCGATCGGGGATTGCTTTATTGCATCTACACTACACGCAATAAATCAATCCCTGATAGATGGATCGCTACCCGCCGATCCGGCGGGTAGTGTAGATGTACCCAAGGAGTAATGGTCTCAAGTTGCAGTGGGGGAGGTTTAGGTTGGATATTAGGAAACACTTTTTCACTAGGAGGGCGGTGAAGCACTGGAATGGGTTACCTAGGGAGGTGGTGGAATCTCCTTCCTTAGAGGTTTTTAAGGTCAGGCTTGATGAAGCCTGGCTGGGATGATTTAGTTGGGGATTGGTCCTGCTTTGAGCAGGGGGTTGGACTAGATGACCTCCTGAGGTCCCTTCCAACCCTGATATTCTATGATTCTATGTGCACCGGCCCTACACTTGCCTTGCTCTTCTGGCAGAATACCACATTTGTGAAATTTAACAACCACTTCACATTCTCAGGATACCATCTAAACCTGCACTTTCCCTTACCCATCAGCAATGTTCCCACTAATTTTTTATATCCATGTGCAGAATGAATTTTGTTATGTACAGCAATATGAAGGTGATGGGTGGCGGGGGTGGGGCTGAGGGGTTTGGGATGCAGGAGGGGGCTCAGGGTTAGGGCAGAAGGTTGGGATGCGGGGGCGTAAGCTCTGGCAGGGGGTGCGGGCTCTGGGGTGGGGCTGGGGATGAGGGGTTTGGGATGCAGGAGGGGGCTCAGGGTTAGGGCAGAAGGTTGGGATGCGGGGGCGTAAGGGCTCTGGCAGGGGGTGTGGGCTCTGGGGTGGGGCTGGGGATAAGGAGTTTGGGGTGCAGGCTGCCCTGGGGCTGCAGCAGGGAGAGTGGATTCCCCCCAGCCCTCTCTCGCCAGTTGCGGCAGCTCTGGGGCTGGGGGAGAGGCACCTCTTCCCCCTGCGCGCCTGCATGGCCTTTGATAGTCTGCTGCATGGCTGCACAGCTTAGAGGGAACTTAGCCCATCAGTAAACCCACAGACTGCTCTCATATTTCACCTCCCTACTGACAATTCCCATGTCAAGACCTTTCTAGTGCCTGGTACTGAAACAACCTACACAATTTGGCAATAAAACGATGCACACTACATCCTCAAGGTACACATGCTCCCCTTTCCTGTATTCACAAGGTGGGCACAAATCCTGATCTAATATCACAATCACAGCTCTGTGATGCTCCTCAAACTAATCCCCATCTCCTCAGCTCACAAACACACCTCTGTCAACCTGCCCCATCTATTACTTCTGCCATTCAATACAGCTACAACTCACACACGGAATGCAGTTGCATGTGGATAATTCCCAGTACCTAGTGTCTGCTCTTGGGGCTTACATGGGCATGTACCTTAACGCTTGATTTCCTGGTTTTCTGAAGTTTGAGTTTTGCTGAACTCAACATTCTGGAAGAGCACGAGCTGTCATCAGGAAACCTTAATTCTGCATTAACCTAGTTTTTGTCACTTACCATAGAAAAAGACAGAATTGGATCTTTACACTCATGAGAGAGAAAATGTGTCTGCTGTGGAAACCAACATTCACATTATCTCCAGCCCTCATTTTGTTTACTTAGCATTTTTTCCCCTTCTCTTTCACTAGGAAAGCAGAGAGTGGGGGAATGTTCTGATCGGTAAATTTTAAAAAACCCTGACAAATGTAAGCCGTAATTCTGCTCCCAGTAAAATCCCTGGCATAGCACCTAGTGATTTCAGTGGGAGCAGGACAGTACTCTTGGAGAATGACTGCCTCGTGAAAGGTCACAATCTGCTGAAGAACAATGTTTCAGCCTCCTGCCTCGTTAGGTTCTCTATTAACGTCAGTAATGCAATCCTAAGTTTGACTTGAACAACACTGAATTAAAAGGCCCCCTCCTTTCAGTGCTTAAAATGAGAGCCTTAGCTTGCCTCCTTTCTGTCCTCCCAAACATGCTGACAAGCTTCACTAGCATCTGTCTATATTGTTGTCAAAAGTACTACTACTAACTGGACAGTGCCACAGCTGTACACAGTACTTTATAACATATTAATCAAGAACAAAATCTCTGATCATTTACAACCCAAGCGCATAAACAGACACAGCAGTTAAAAAAGACAGATGTTGGGTGGAGAGGGTTTATTGCCAGTAGGTTTTATGAGAACAGATGTGCTAAACAAGTTCTTAGTTAGAACTAAGTTGTACTTCAATATGCTTTAAATATTGAATATTTCTGCAGCTCCTACATATGTCACTATGAATTCAGTGATTTTTATCATTAGAGCTTTACAAATATTTCCTAGCTAAACAGAAATGTTTTTTTCCTGTCCTTCCTGTAGAGTAAACCCCTTATCAAGGGTGATCTACCTGCCCACGACTATTTCAGAGAAATTTAATAAAACTACAGGCAGACTGAATAAGGCCTCAGTGTTCCTTTGGTCTTGTGCTACCATTGTGCATTCATTTAGCGTGAGCAGACAGAGGCAGGATAAATTCCTGCTGAATGGAAGCTCTGTCTTGAAGGTAGACTACCAAAAACAACCCCCCTTTTCATACACTGAACAGCAGCGAAGTACATCCCTTCAGCCTCCAGGCTGACAAGGAACTGTTTACCATCAGCAGAAAAAGCTCCCTCGGCACAGTGCTCCCAACCCTTGCCATAGTTTATCAAGTCCTACAAGATCAGCAAGTACAAATGCTGCCAAACATGCAGAGGTTTTATCAATGTTATTTCAGCGTTTCCCAGTTGCTACAAAAAATGTCTGTATAGTCTGTGTATAAAGGTGAAGCACAGTAAGAAGCAGGCCAGGACAACAGTAAAGGGTGGGAGAGATTGATGACAGCCACTTTATACAAAGCCCTGGCCTGGAACATACAGAGTGGGTGGGCTTGGGTTCCTCTACCAACAGGGCTTCTTAAGGGACTGAGCAAATGGGCCACACTCAAGGAGGCCTGGGTCTTCATGCCCTCAAGCTAGGGCAACTGACCTCCTGAGACATTGGACTTTGTAGCACTCTGAAAGGGAAAAGGACTACCACCAACCCAGCTGGAGGGCTGAGGTCATGGGCAGAGGGCCAATAAGCAAGCTCAACAGCAAGGCTTGCTGTGGTGCTTAATTTTGTCACAAGGGAACACCAAAGACTGAAGCTGACCAATTCACACACACAATGTATTAAAAAAATGTATTTAAAAAAATTCTAATTCTTTGGTTTACTGTTAATGAAAAGCAAGATGACTTAGAATCTTAAATACAGGCAATTAGCAGGAATAAAGTATTAAAACAACATTTGAATGCATTAGAACCAGTTACTTTCCTAATGAACAAGCATTTGGCAGAAAGAGCATTAATTTGTAAGAAACCCTTTCAGTATGTGTGGCAAAAGATGCTATTATTGCTTTTCCCTCAGGATTGCAGAGTTTGGCTACAAGTTTTATTGCTTTACTGTCAGCACAGAGAACGTTCATAAATATATGTGTGTGTGTATATTATATATATATATATATATACACACACACACAAAAATGAGGAAACATGCCAGATCCACCAAATCCAAATAGTTTAGAAAAAGGAACAAAGACCTGTATTTTCTAGGGATTTTTTTTTGTATATGCCTCTCCCTCTCCTGTAATTACAGTTTAAAAGTAATCCTGTTTGTTTTAGTTATGAGTTGTCCAGTGACCTCAGAGGAGATTGAGAGAGTCAGGGTAACAGGACTGGATCCTAAAATAGTGTAATTTTTCCTGGTCTGATTTGGATACAGAAGTGCTTAATATCCAGCTCTTACACAGCAATTTTCATTAGTAGATCTTAAAGCGTTTTACAAAGGAGGTCTTGATTGTTATCTCCATTTTACAGATGGGGAAAATGAGGCACTTCCCTCCTGTAACTCATCCGAGGTCAGAACCATAATTGGCTGAATGAAATGAGGCCCCATGTTCGACACAACAGCCATTCATTGTTTGGATCTAACACAAAACCTTTTAAATGCTGTGGTCAGTCAATTCCAAAATTTCAGGGAATGCTGTATCTAGGCATCAGTGGGCAAAACTCTTCATTTTGGTGAAAACCAGAAGGTGGAAAAGTGGGGGACACATGGAGCTTCTTAAAACTCGTTGGCCTTCAACTGTCAAGAGCTCAAAGAACCTGTTGATGGCTGCTATTAACATCTTCCAGTATATTAAGTCCCCCTCCGGTATATTAAGTCCCCCATCTCAATTCTGCCCACCTTCCCATTCCAGTTCAAAAGGCGGACACCCAGAATTACTTATCTCCCAGAAAGAGAGAAAAGTAGTAATGGAAGGGTGGCAGGGAGGATAAGGGGTGCACAGTCCCTGACAAGGGTGTTGCCGGCACAGAGGGCCTGAGGCAAAGCAACAGCGGGGTTCGTTGCCCGGCGTGCTTCGCACCAACAAACACACCAGGGGGAGAAGCAAACAAAATTTATTTGGGATCCCAAAGCGGTGCTAGGAGTCAGGCACGTCTCAAATCAAGCACATTAACAGAAACATTTTTTTTTCCTTTATACCTTTTGCAGTCAAGCCTCATCCCCCCCCTTCCCCCGCTACCCCTCCCTTTCCCCCCCCCTTCCTCTCTCTCTACCCCTCCCGTCCCTGGTAACAATTACTAAGCAAATAGCAATTACATTTAAGCAGTTAAGTCATTCTTGGCAGCTATAAGCCTAGCTTGTTAGTAACTTCTTTAAACCGTTATCTTGTCCTTTTTCCCTTCAGCCAGAAACATGCAGGCCTCATTATTACCGCTTGCTACCGGTAAGGGGGGTTACCACTGATAGCAGGCTGCTTACATATTCCAATTGCACCTGGCTTTTGAGGTCGATTAGAGTTTAAACATGGAAGGAGTTTGGTTCAGGCCTAGTGCAGGAAGGCTTCATTGACACTTGTGATTTTCCACCCTCCTGAGTTACCTAGGGTGATGGTGATGCCTGGTGACGTCAACAAGGGTGGGACAATAAAATGATAGGAGAAGGACATGGGAGCACAGAGCCCTGACATGTAGTGGAGAATGAGGGACATTGATGTGGAGAAAGGGGAATGGAGGGAGAAGAGGCTAATGGGGAGAGGGGGGGCGGAGAGAGTCCTTAATGTAAGGGTGGGGTTGCAGTGAGTACCTGAAATAAAGGGATGAGAAAGTGGCACACGGGAAGTCTGGGGGTGGGGGAATGGATTCCAGGAGCCTCTGAATGCAGTGAGATTGCCCCACAGAAGCAATGAAGTGTGACACCTCGAGCAAGTTTATAAAACCACAAGTGGTGCTTGTCTTATATTGTAGATGCCCCGGACATTTCATTAAAAATGCAGTCAATCCAATCAAAAAAAAATCCAGCTACCCCTCTTCTCAAAAACATAACAATAGCTAGAGGTGCAGTATAGGTCACGTCATTAAATTTAGTGTCCTCCCTAACTATGTATCAAGGAATCTATTTAGCCCAGGATTACACAAGTCTTCCCTGTTTAATATTTTGAAACATTTGACAAAGACAGACAAGAGAGAAGTTCAAGAATTATTTTATTCATCAGTCATACTAGGTAAAACCCAAAGTAGAACTGTTAAATATATGAAAAAAATCCAGTCACTTCAGTGATCTACAGGACTTGTACATTTTCCAGCAACAGACTATATTTATAATGTATCCTTTTCAGTCGCCAATGCTTTTGAATTACTTTCTTAATTTTCTTTTGCCATTCTGAAGATCAGATGCTGTGGTGAAAAGCATTTGCATCATACATTTTTATTCAGTTTTCTCGTTATATACATCAATCCCATCTCTGATTTTGTCATCACACAGGCTTTTCAGGCATCTTATTTCTAACCCTAAGAACGTCCTCAGGGTGTATTTACATTTTAGAAGAGCTTGTGCACAGCACAAATCAATGCAAAATGTTCTCTCAGTGCATGTAATCAAGAATATGCACCTAAAGACTGCACTGTTCTGCACATATTTCTCAGCAGTCTGTATTTGTCTTTAAATTCTAACAAATTATAGATTTATAAAAATGTATACAAAAGAAATTTTTCTTGCACCTGTACAATGCCTCAGATACCAGTGATAAAAATATCAGCTGTTTAGAATACTGAAACAATACAGAGTCATCTGATGTAAATTTAAGCTACACAAGAGAAATTGTTTTTAAAAATCAAACTCCAGAAACGCAACAATGTACAAGCCTGAAAACAGGCCTCATTGTAAAAATAACTTGATTGAGATTGCTTCTTGCACATTAACATAGCATTAAGGTTTCTGATCATTTAACCTGTAAAAAAAGCTAAGAACTAACTACCCAACCATTATGTTGGTGGCTGTAAAACCGAAAACACGTTTCTGTTCACATGATTTTCCTCTTTAAAGCGACTATAAATAAATGAAGATAAAACAACAAAATGCCAGTGAAGTAATGCAAATAAATTCTAATCACTTGCCAATCTGGCAAACGTATGTTTCTACCACGTTTACTGAAAGCAGGAAAACTGACGTAACTTTCCATTTTCTACAACATGGCCCTCAAAACTGCCTTTCCAAATGGCCAAAAAACTATGCACGGCTCTGGCCCAAGGTAATCTTCAAAGCACCCCCAATTTACAGCGGAACCTGTGCCCATCCCAAGGTCATCATCTGCTGCAGATTCCCCTGAAGAGATTGTCTTTCCAGCATATTATGGGCGGCATGACAGAGATTAAATTTCTCAGCAACCCATTGGCCTTTCCCTATACAAACAGTAACAACAGTGGAACCTGTGACTATAGGATGCACCTTGCCCTTTTGAGGGAACTACAGGGCAGAGGGCATGAGGGAAGTGCACGCACACATTAGGGAACAGATTAGAACAACAGGAGGTTCAACTCCCACATCCCACCTACTTAGTTTTTTTAACTTAAAGATTTCTTTGGACCGAGTCTTGGCATAGTTTATCTGCTGCCCCAAACAGGTGGGTGTTTGTGTTCTTACTTGCAAAACCATTTTCATTTGGCAATTAAAGCAAGCTATGTAGGTTTACTAAGCCCACAAAGGTTCAAAAAGTCTTGTGAAAGTCCGTTTTTGACACTAGAAAATCATGAAGCAGAAACAGAACATTTTCCAAAACACTAGTGACTTACTAAATTTCCTGGCAGATCCACAGATGAATTTGAGCTGCAAAGTTCAGAGCTGGTTTCCAACTTTCCCAAAGTTTGGGGTGTTCGGTTTTGGTTCAAATTGATAACTAGTTAGATCGGTTGCCTGAGTCTCCACTCCACTAATAATTGTATCTGATCCCTTCTAATGAAAGTTATTCAGGTAGTTACCAAACACGCAAGCAAGCATGTCGGAATCAGAATGATGTTTGACAGCTTTTTAAAAAACCAAACAAAAAAGCAATTTGCCTTTTCATCTACCAGACAAACAGGAAGCATGTGCTGTCATGTACCAGAATATCTGCATACAAGTGTCTCGAACAAGATTCTTTACAACAGTAACACTGGCATGATATCACAAAGGGCAAAATTAATTCCTTCAGCATTTACTGTAACATTAACCAAGATAAGCTCATTTCATTTCAGTGTGAAAGTCATAATCACTTCTATAGAATTTCCATTCTAATTTGACTTAGACCACTTGATCTTTTTTTTAAATGTTACTATTTAAATATAGGCTGGACTAAGATGGAAAATATGTTTTATGTAATGATTCATTTTATTTTATTTCAGCATGATGATCCTGGTGGTGATATTAATCCAAATTTTATTTCAGCTATTTTGCCCGTTCTACAATCAGTGCATATTTAATATTGGTTTTCCTTCCCTTTGAAGGTTTATCATCTCCAGAATATCTTGATTTATGGACGCTGAACCAGTTTACTCTTACTCCCTTCCTGCTCACTAAGTTTGAAATGGGTATAAGCTAAAATGCCTAACAAAGTACACAAAATCCCAAGGACTTGATTAAGTGACAGTGGATCTTTAAACAACAGGTACCCTCCCAATAGAGTGATGCAGAACTTGAAGTGTCCAAACATATTATATCTACACATCTCTGTTAAGGATCATAACAAATAGTCAAAATATTAAAAATAAACATATGAACGCATAAGAGATTCACTATCTATCCCCAAAATGGACTACGGTCATTCACATCAATTTCTATTCACACAACCTTTCAATTTTATCTGTGCAATTATAATTAACAACTGGATTGTGTTTTTCCAGTTTTAACATTCACAATAAAGCAGGTAAATTACCAGCCTATTTGTCCAGTGGGCTTTTTTCATTGTGAAATATACTTGACTGAATACTGCCATTCATCTGAAAACAATGGGAGTGGCCAATAATAAAAAGGATACGTGACAGGTGATGTGTTTCCAATGATCCAGTAAATGGACAAGTTTACCATAAAGGCTATTATACCAGACAGCAGCACCATTAACTGTGGATTAATGGACACAGTCAGTAATCTAACATATATTTCTGACCATCTCTAGTTACACCCCAAATTGTTTAATCAGGTTTCTTTACTGTCAACTGCAAATCGGTAAGATATCACACAAGAGAAGAGAGCAAACAGAACAAAAAAAAGGTAAACATGAGTTCTAATTTAATGTAGACACTGACAATTTAAGTTGCTTAGAACACGGTCTCAAAAGGTGAATTGTGCTACAAAATGCGTATCTTCTTTCTCTTTACTTGCCATGTCTGAGAAATGGCCCCAGATACTCAACTGCTCTCTCACAAAAATGATGTTCCATAACCATATTTAAGAGATTACAGCTTTTAGATGCAAAACTTAGTTAAGGTTACAGAAATAATTACGAGATATCTGTCCCATCTTTGTGATGATTCATTATTCCAGTCACTGATTTCAGTACCACTAGAGAGAGATCTTGCATCAATCATTGCCTGACATATCACTAACTGGGTAACTGGCACTTTCTAAACTAAAGGTACCTTCCGCCTTATACAACAGTATGTAATGAATATATATTTGAGCCCTGATCCTCTTGAGGGACATCAAGAAGATGAGGATGAAGGAGGAGATTAGAGCCCTCCCAGTACAAAGCAGCTACTGACTGCAGAAAGTAACCACTACCAGCACTCCTCCGCCAGAAGTGACGTCAGGGAGTAGTGAAAGCATTTGTATCTTTCCCACAGTGGAAAGCGACTGCTGGCTCCAGGGTCATTTACATAATTTTACTTTAAAAAAACTAGGACAAGCTTCTGGATTTTGTAAAGTCTGTGTGTGTGTGTGGGGAATAGAAAGGTTAATTTCTTTGGCTTTTGATTACATTGTTCATCTATTTTAGATACTCTAGATGAGTGCTTTATTATTTGATTTATATATGAACTCACAGTTGGTGGCTCATCTGGGGGGTTATCTGTCACTATATTTAAAATATTAGGTATCTAGTAACACTGGTGGATATTTATTACCAAATGATCCTTTGTTAATCCTGCTGGGGCTTCCTATCAGAAATGGTCACACAAAAGGAAATGAAGAATTAATCTGTCATCTGCTAGTAGCTGCTAGGTTACTGATAGCCTCTCGTTGGAAAAAGAAAAATGGTCCAACTCTAGAGGAATGATTCACGAAGTATGGGAGCCTGTCATGGAAATATTAACACATCAATTATGTACCCAGCAAAATACACAGAGGACAAATAGACACTTAGATATTTGGTTACCGTTTACTCAGTACTCAGACAAAGTGCTTTCACCTGCAAATAATCAGCACAACTGTCCATTTTTTTTTTTTTAATATTAACATTTGATAGATATATGTCTGGTTTGTTAAATGTGTAATCAGATATTTTACTGAATTTAATAAAATCACTAGAAATGACATGTAAAGGATGTTGTAATGATGCTCATTATGAAAGTAACACCCTGTAAGAGAGAGAAATCTGATGACTATATCACTATATATATATATATACACACACTATATTCTAAACAAAAGCTCACTGTTGTAATGATTGTTGTGTTTCTAATATTTACATGGCAACTAAAGCTTCCTAAATAAACAGTTTAAAAAGTTGCTTATTCCTGAACTTTAGAGGGAGCCAATGTCTACTTTTTTCCTGTTACTAAAATGCCCTCTAACCAGAAACAAGAATAAGGAGAGAACACTCTTAGGCCACTTCTACTCTACACGGACTAGAGTGACATAACCTGATAGAAAAAACCCTTTTGTCTGCATCTGTGCTGTCACTCCACCTCCCTGACAGCTAGGTTGAGGGAAACCGTCACCCATCAATCTAGCTACATTTATGCTGGTCTTAGGATGGTGTAGCTACAGCTCTTAGGGGTGTGGATTTTCACACCCCCGAGTGCTGTAGCTATTTTGACCTAAACGTAGATCAGGCCACAGACAAACATGTTGACAGAGATACTCCTCTCTCACACAGTGGGGCTTAAACAATTAAGGGGAGCGGGGACTGATTCTCTTTCCCCACAACCCCCGTCACATTCACTGTCAATGATTGTATGTGAAGCTGTTATATTAAGTGATAAGGCCATTGGTGTTAAATTTAAAAAATAAAATATAAAATCTTACCACAGCAGAAAGTGTCCAGGGTCCAAATATCCCCCCTTCTCCAAATACTGGCTCAAAGAAGGGTACGATACACAACAACATGGCAGAGGACATTGGTGCCTGATAGTACAGCAACTGCATAGAGTTAACCTGCAACTCATGCTGCTTGGCTCCTACCCACTAAAACCAAGAGATAAAATTGTTAAACATGAGGAAAATCAAGTCCTCATATAAAAGGAATCTGGTTACTAATCAGAAGGGACTCTCATATGGCAGGCACTACATAATAAATAGGATGACTGTTGTGTTTTCCACTTCCATTTACTGAACACCAAATATTTTAACCAGATGCATGTGTGTTAGTCTTCCCGCCCTATTTTGAGTAGACAGTGTAAGCCACTGGGTGCAGGCATATGAGGAAGGAAGAGAATTGGCTGAAAGAGCTTTTTCATTACAATGTCTGATGGGTAATGCTTGAATCTTCTTCCCTTCATCTTCTCTCTATTCTTTGTCTCCTCCCATACTCTATGAGAGGGTCTGCCACTTGAGTAAGGACAGATAAATAGTGGGGGTTGGAAAAAGCTGGCTCCTTTCATTCTCGCACCAATTCTGGATCTAACCTAGTAAGGGTTCAGTACCATCTCCCAATAAGAGCAAGCAGTATTACAGAAACTACCTATCTTTTCAACTTTCTACTATTATGGGATGTCTGAGCACGATTATTAAAGTCATAGCCGACTGCATCAAGTTAACTTGCATGCCGTTACCACAAATGTGTGTGAAAGCACGCAACATTTGAACTGCATATTTTAGGCAGCTCTTTAAACCAGTGGCTCTCAACCTTTGCAGATTACTGTACCTCTTGCAGGAGTCTGATTTGCCTTTGGTACCCCACCTCACTTAAAAACTACTTGCTTACAAAATCAAGCATAAAAATACCAAAGTGTCACAGCACACTATTACTGAAAAAAAAATGCTTACTTGCTCATTTTTACCATACAATTATAAAATAAATCAATTGGAATATAAATATTATACTTACATTTCAGTGTATAGTATATAGATCAGTATAAAGTCTTTGTCTGTATGAAATTTTAGTTTTTACTAACTTTGCCAGTGTTTTTTATGTAGTCTGTTGTAAAACTAGACAAATATCTAAATGAGTTGATGTACCCCCTGGAAAACCTCTGCGTCCCCCTGGTTGAGAACCACTGAAAAGTACATAATATATACCTTAAGAATATTCTACACAACTGTTGCATATTATGACAGACAGTCACAAAAAAATAAATTCTAGTAGTACTTTAAAGTATGTTTAAATAAAATCTACTCCTAACTGCTGTTACTTTCCCTATGCCCCCACCTCAGTTGGCATTACGATATATACGCTAATAAGCATGACTAACATTTTTATAATTCCAGGGTTTTCCTTCCTTTAATTATACATATACTAAACTTCATTTTGATATTGATTATAACTGAGATTTTCAGCATGTATAATTTAATAAAACTACTGTTATCTTTGCATCTATGATTAGTAAAATGAATGTTACAAATGAAAACCCTTAGACAAATTATTTTCAAGGCATTAATTTGATATTTTATTGCACTTAACTAACTTAAGACATACTATTTCCAGACCACTTAGCCTGCCTCTATTACTTTCCGAAATTTGAAACAAGGCGTCAAAAAGTTATTTTTGTTATGAAACATGCACATAGAGAAGAACAAGTTACTAACCACTTGATAAAGGGATGTAACTAGAACACCAAGGGTAGCAAACACCATTCCAAGGAAGTTAAACTTCACGTCATAATAGGAATTCAGGAATACACCTACAGTTATGGGAATCTGTAAGGAAAGAAAATGTTGGCTATTATTTACATTTGCTGCAGATGGAACTCAATGGAGCAAAACTTGTTCTCCCCCAATGTTTTGGAAAGGTCTGCACACACAACATCACCCTTTTATCCAGAGTTTATCTCAAGCTTTATAACTAGAGATTGTAAAGCTATATTCCATGATTAAGACATGGCATGAGCTATACACAAATTATATTTGGAAGTAATAACAATTAGCGCTTTTCATCTTTAGAGAATTTTACAAAGATTGACTTGCACTTTCTCCTATGCTGCGCTAGTAAACAGGACAGAAGCCCCATATAACACTGCTACAATCCCTTGATGGTATGAAAAAAATATCAAAATAACGTGAAGGCCTTAACACTGACCCACAAGAGTTAAGAGTCCATTGAGGCCCCTAGTAGCTAGAGATGGGGTGGCAGCATTTGGTGATCGTGGTGAAGTTTTGCTCATTACTGGCTATTTCAGAGGTTTCCCCGCAGTCCACACAAGCAACAGCACCTCAACCCCACTCGCCAGCACACGAGAGAAGGTGCATGTCCATTAACCCAGCACTTCTGCCCAAGGAGCCACAGAACCATCGAAATCCTGGTGACTCAACTAACAGATTTATTAAGTCAGTGAGCGCCAAAGGGACAGGCGGTAACGTGCCTGGAAAGGGGGAAATAACCCTTTGGCAAAGGGCAAGAGGGAGAGGGGAAAGTCACAGGAAGCTCCCTCCCCCCCTCGGGGGGCTCCCCGATCCCCCCCCCCGGGGGCTCCCCGATCCGGCCCCCCAGCGGCCGAGGCAGACAGACTGAAAGCGAGGACGGGCGCCGCGCTGCGCCGCACCCGCCCGGCGCTCACCAGGGTCAGTTTGATGCGCAGGGGGAAGCTCTTGCCGTAGAAGAGGCTCTGGATGGCCACGATGGCCGGCGTGGTCATGGCCTTGGCCAGCTGGTAGGTGCCGATGGTGTTGCTCTGCAGGGACAGGTTGGTGAACACCACGAAGCCGCAGAAGCTGAGCGCCAGCGGCAGCACCTGGCGGGGCCGCAGGCTCTTGGGGGCGAAGACGCGCAGCGCCTGGCACAGGCCGAGGCCGAGCCAGGTGGCGGCGAAGTGCACCAGCGTGAGGCTCAGGTTGGGGAAGCCGAGCCGCACGTAGAGCCACTTGTTCAGGAACACGATGCAGATGGAGGCGACCAGGTTCACCAGCAGCCCGGCAGCCAGCCACCCCGGCCCCGGCCCCGGGCCCGGGCCCGGCCCCATGGCGCCCGGCAGCCGCCTCCGCGCTCCGCGGGGCCGGCTGCCCGGCCAACGAGTACGGAGCAGGCAGCCGGGCGCTCAGGGGTCGCCGGCTCGCCGCCTTCCCCCGCCCACCACCACGCCACACGGGGGGCGGGGCGCGGGAGCTTCCGCTTGCGGAGCCAGGGGGCGGGCAGGGCGGAGCCGGGCCGCCCCAAACCCGCCCAGCACAGCACAGTCCCCCCGCCAGGCCCCGGGGAGGTCGCTCGCGCGCAGCCCGCTCCCGCCTGCAGGGAGACGAGCCAGCGAAGCGGGAGCGTCGGGCCGGCCTAGGCAGGGATCGCTAGGAACTGGCCGCCCGCGGATGAATTTACCCTGCTGGGAATGAGGTTTCTGGCCCTCAGCGGAGGGAGGACCCGAAGCAGCCTCCCAGTAGTGCTTTTGCCCCAATGAGTTTGCTTGGTTAAGGAACAGGACCACACCATAGTGTTGCCTGCGACCACAGAGGATGGACTTCATGACCCAAAAGGTTTCAGAATGGTAGCTGTGTTAGTCTGCATCAGCAAAAAGAACAGGAGTACTTGTGGCACCTTAGAGACTAACAAATTTATTTGGGCATAAGCTTTCGTGAGATAAAACCCACTTCATCAGATGCATGCAGTGGAAAATACAGTAGGAAGATATATACACACACAGAGAACCCCAACTAAAACCTCTCCAGCGCATCATCAAGGATCTACAACCTATCCTGAAAGATGATCCCTCACTCTCACAGATTTTGGGAGACAGACCAGTCCGCGCATACAGACAGCCCCCAAACCTGAAGCAAATACTCACCAGCAACCACACAACAAAAACACTAACCCAGGAACCTATCCTTGCGACAAAGCCCGTTGCCAACTCTGTCCACATATCTATTCAAGGGACACCATCATAGGACCTAATCACATCAGCCAGTCCATCAGAGGCTCGTTCACCTGCACATCTACCAATGTGATATATGCCATCATGTGCCAATAATGCCCCTCTACCATGTACATTGGCCAAACTGGACAGTCTCTACGCAAAAGAATAAATGGACACAAATCAGACATCAATAATTATAACATTCAAAAACCAGTTGGAGAACACTTCAACCTCTCTGGTCACTCAATTACAGACCTAAAAGTCACAATTTTCAAACAAAAAAACCCTTTCAAAAACAGACTCCAACGAGAAACTGCAGAATTGGAATTAATTTGCAATCTGGACACCATTAAATTAGGCTTGAATAAAGACTGGGAAGTGGATGGGTCATTACAAAGTAAAAACTATTTCCCCATGCTAATTTTTCCTCTACTGTTACTCAGACCTTCTTGCCAACTGTTTGAAATGGGCCATCCTGATTATCACTACAAATGTTTTTTTTCTCTTGCTGATAATAGCCCACCTTAATTGATTAGTCTCATTAGAGTTGGTATGGCAACACCCATTTTTTTCATGTTCTGTGTATATATATCTTCCTACTGTGATTTCCACTGCATGCATCCGATGAAGTGGGTTTTAGCCCACAAAAGCTTATGCCCAAATAAATTTGTTAGTCTCTAAGGTGCCACAAGTACTCCTCGTTCTTTTCGATGACCCAAAGGGTCCCTTCTAGTCCTATCACTATATTCAAAGAAATTAACCCACAGCAAAATCCCACCACCCCTCGAATCAGTGTCCCCAGGGTGAGATTGTCACACAGCAAAAATGCCCCCAAACTACCTGACCCGCAGAGAACGGAGAGTGGCCCACTAACCCATATAGCAAAATCCTTTCCCGGTAGGGAAACAGCTGAAAAATAAAATCTTCCTGAGGGACATTGGGCAGCAGTAGCTCTGTAAGTAGCCCAGTGTTGGAGAGCTCAGGTTGGGTTCCATTACCCTAAACCAGGGGTCGGCAACGTTTGGCACGCGGCTCGCCAGGGTAAGCACCCTGGCGGGCCGGGCCAGTTTATTTAACTGACGACGCGGCAGGTTCGGCCGATCGCGGCCCCCACTGGCCGCGGTTCGCCGTCCTGGGCCAATGGGGGCGGCGGGAAGTGGCGTGGGCGAGGGATGTGCTGGCCACGGCTTCCCGCCGCCCCCGTTGGCCCAGGACGGCGAACCGCGGCCAGTGGGAGCCGCGATCGGCCGAACCTGCTGCGTCAGCAGGTAAATAAACTGGCCCGGCCCGCCAGGGTGCTTACCCTGGCGAGCCGCGTGCCAAATGTTGCTGACTCCTGCCCTAAACCATCAGTTCTCAAACTATGGGTCAGGACCCCAAAGTGGGTCACAACCCCATTTTAATAGGGTCACCAGGCTGGCATTAGACTTGCTGGGGCTGGGGGCTAAAGCCCAAGCCCCATCGCCTGGGGCCGAAGTCAAAGCCCGATGGCTTCAGCCCTGGCTGGTGGGGATCAGGTTACAGGCTGGCTGCCTGCCTGGGGCTGAAGTCCTTGGGTTCCCCCCCTCCCATCCCCAGGGTGATGGGGCTTGGGCTTTGGCCCTTTCCCCTGCCCGGGGCGGTGGGTCGCCGATGGGCTCAGGCTTCGGTCCCCCATTGTGGGGTCTTGTAGTAATTTTTGTTTTGCAGAAGGGGGTCGCGGTGCAATGAAGTTTGAGAACCCCTGCCCTAAACATTGTACGTCACTGACAAAGACAGGTTTTTAGTTTCCTTGTCCGTAGAAGACAGTTAAATAATTCTTTTGCCCATTCAAGTACAGCTTCTCAAGGTGCCAAATGAGCAGCATTTTGAACGAAACCATCCAATACCTAGCCAATCAAAATGGAAAACAGCTTCAAACATTGTGAGAAGTGATACCTAACACAGTTCCTCTCCAGAGACATTAAGAAGTTTCAGGTGTCGCCCCCTGGCCCCCATTACATCTTTTGGTAGGCATTTGTGCTTCAAAAACCAGTGCATTAAGAAAATGTTTAATAAGTTCCTGTCAATTACACCTGTACAAACTCATTCAAGGTACAGATGTCACTGAGGGCCTAATTAAGCCTGCAGAATTTTTATTATTAGTGGCAACACATGACTATGCTGTTCTGACATCTTTTGTTTGTGAACTGAATATAGCCAATGCAGAAATGGACACGTACACAAGCACCCAGAAGCAGTACATCTTTTAGAACTTCTGTTTTTGTGGTTGTAGTGAAGCTCCTGGTTAAGTAGGGAAATCAGTTGATCTTAATAAAAAAGCAGAAGTATAGGATTGGCCTGACGGTACTGTGGTTAGTACTCAGAGCTGACATGCTTAGGTTCAGTTTCTCACCCATCTTTCTGTTTCAGCTGGCTCTACAGCATTCCCAGCCCTTGGAAGGAGAGAGTATCTTGTTCCTCTATATCCACTGTTAAGAGCAGCAATGAATTTCAAAGGGAGTTCTATCTTGCCCAGCCCATTAGAACAGCTTCTTGATACAAACAGAAGGGGTCTGTGGCATGGACACTGACAAGAGGCTTCCCTTTCAAACTCTGAGCTGCTGCTAGACCAGGAACTACGATGCTTGGGTTACTAAATCAAAACCTGTGTGCGCGCAATAGTTAGCTGTAGCCTCTTTGCTCTTCTCCATCTAGGAAAAAAAAAAAATACAGCTCCAGGTTTTAGTTAAATGTGTAATTAAAATGATGGCTATAAACATAATGAAAGTGGGGTTTCTAAAGGAAATAATGATTCTGGCACAAGAATTTTCAAACTTTTTCAAAACGTGGACCACGTCCTCCCCCTTTGAGATCACACCATCCCTGAAGTAACTACACTGTTTACATGAAATGAAAGAGTAATATCAAGAACATATGCAGATATTTTAACTGCCTTTAAAGCAATTAGTCTTTTTTTTTTTTTTGAAAGGGTTAGTAACTCCCTTTTTGTGTTCTTAATTTAATGTCCCTTCCTCCCAACTGTTGTCTTCTTTCCCCACTTCCCTACACACATTTCCCTGCAGCCTCATTCCCTCCTTCACTGCACTTCTTAGATTCCAAGGCCAAAATGAACCATTGAGATCATGTAATCTGACATCCTGTATAATACAGGCCCTAGGACTTTCCCAAAATAATTCCATATCTATTGGATGTCTTTCTAAAATATATGCTATCTGATGTAAAAAACTGTCAGTGGAGAATCCACCACCACCCTTGCTAAATTGTTCCATTGGTTAATTACCCTCGCTGTTAAAAAATTGCCTTATTTCCAATCTGAATGTCTAGCTTCAACTTTCAGCCATTGGGTTATGTTATACCGTTCTGTTAGATTGAAGAGCCCATTATTAAATATTTGCTCCCCATCGAGATACTTATAGATTGTGATCAAGTTACTCCTTACCCTTCTCTTTGTTAAGCAAAATAGATTGAGCTCCTGGAGTCTGTCCCTATAAGGTCTATGTTCTAATCCTTTAATCATTGTCATAGCTCTTCTCTGATCCCTCTCCTATTTATTAACATTCCTCTTGAATTGCAGGCACTAGAACTGATGCAGTATTCCAACGGTGATTGCACCATTGCCAAACAGGTAACATAACCTCTCTACTCACTCAAGATTGCCATTTATGCATCCAAGGATTGTATTAGCCGTTTTAGTCACAGTATCACACACAGCTCACATTCAGCTGATTATCCACCTCGACCCCCAAATGTTTTTTCATTACTGCTTCCCAGCATAGAGTCCCCCATCCTGTAAGAATGACCTGCATTCTTTGTTCCTAGATGTATTCATTTAGCCGTGTTAAAATGCATATTGTTTGCTTACGCCCAGTTTATCAAGTGATACAGATCACTCTGAACCACTGACTTCATTATTTACCACTCCCTCACTGTATGTGTCATTTGCAAACTTTCATTGATGGTTTTGTTTTCTTCCAGGTCATTGATTGAAAACATTAAATAGCATAGGACCAAGTACCAATCCCTGAGGGATCCAACTGTAAATACATCTGCTTGATGACAATTTCCCATTTACAATTAAATTACAATCAGTTTTTAATCCATATTGTTCTAGGGTTTTTTTTTAAAATGAAAATCTCATGTGTCACCAAGTCAAATGCCTTACAGAAGTCTAAGTATATAACATCAGTGGTATTACCTTTATCAACCAAACTTGTAATCTCTTCAAAGAGATCAAGTTAGTTGGCAGGATCTATTTTCCATAAACCCATATTAATATGCATTAATTACATGACCCTTCTTTAATCCTTTATTAATTGAGCCCTGTATCAGCCACTCCATTATCTTGCCCAGAATTGATGTCAGGCTGACATGCCTATAGTTACCTGAGTCATTCCATTTCCTTTTTTAAAAATGGCACATCATTAGCTTTCTTCCAGTCTTCAGAGCTTCCCCAGTGCTCCAAGACTTATTGAAAATCAACATGAACAGTCCTGCAAGCTCCTGAACCAGCTCTTAAAACTCTTGGAGGCAAGTTATCTGGGCCGGATTTAAAAATGTCGAACTTCACAGCTTGTGTTTAACATTCTACCAAAAGACTAGTGGAATGGAAAGAGTTATGACCATATGATGAGATCTTTGTTCCTCAAATACAGAACAGAAATATTTATTGAACACTTCTGACTTTTCTGCATCATTACTGATAATTCTACCATTTCTGTCTAGTAATGGACCAATACACCATTGTCAGGATTCTTTTTGTTCCCAATATATTTAAGAAACTCCTTTTTATTGTCCTTAACTATGCTGGTCATAGATTTCTCCCTGTGTCCCTTTGCTTCTCTATCAGTTTTCTAGAATTCCTAACTTCTGCTATATTAAAGTTCCCTACCATCAACTTCCCCATTATTCCATTTGTTTTAATATGTATTATGTTTATAGCTGCCTTCACTTAGTTTCTAACCAGCACAGCCTTCTTCCTCAACTGAGGTTCAGAAGCCATGATCCATTCTTCTTCTGCTGGTGGCTGACTGTTCCAGTCCACAAGTGGCTCCTGTGGAATTGCCTGATTAAGCAAGTGCAGGGGGCTGTTCACATATCTGGAGTCACTTGCAGCACTGACACCTTAATGTACACTTTTACGTTAGAATCAACAAACATTAGGGTTTCTGCTTATGAAGCAATTTTATTGGAAAAACATTAAAGAAAAGACTGTATATGAACTTGCATCAAGTATTTAGTCAGCATTTTTCAATTACAGATATTCAAATCTGAGTTTAATTTTACAAAAGACATTATTACCCCAAAAGTTCATGTATTTTTCAAACAGAACAGGATGTCCAGACTTCCCATTCATAGTGCCATTCAAAAGTTCCTGTCAATACTAGAATGGTAGAACTACGATTGAATTTCATATCCCAGAGGATCAAGACCCTGGTCCAAAAGCATTAGAGAAGACTCCCTCAGCTTCTGTAGCAGCTTTCTGAGTTCTTCCTTAGAAAACACCTGAAAATAAAAGATATATACATGAGGTCATAGCTTCTTTATAGATGAGACAGATTTGCAAGTAAACAGTGGTTTAAGTATGCTGCTCAACTTATGTCTAGGTAGTCTCAACACTTGGTCTGACAAATAGGTTAGAATAAAGAACTCCATGATCAGGTGTCAGGATTGGAAGAGAGTGACAGAGTACGCAAAGTCATCCAACCAACCTCAAAACCCACTCACTAACTCAGAACAGCTTGATGTATCCACTAAAAAGATCAGCAGAGAAATAGGTAATATTAACATATATGTTTGTTGTCATTAGTCTTTGGAGTCAATGCCACTTGAGTTGGGCAGGTCATAGCTCTTACAGTTGATGGTTTACCTGCAAACTCTGCAAGATAGTCCCTTTCTGATTCACACGGGAAAAAGATTTTTTCACAGCCATAAGGACTAGAAACATAAAAGTATTAAATTTACAAAAGCCCTGGTACACTGTATCAGCGAGTACTGGCTCAATAAGATCTCTACCAGCAATGAAATGTAATGGCAAGGCAATAAATCTCTCTTAATGCAATTTAAAAAAATATATAATACCAAAACCACACCAATGGCACTATGCAGAAGAATGAGATATTGGTTATCTGAATATTTTCTGTGTAATTCTCATGGCCCTTATCAACTTTGAAAGAAAGCATAGCAAAAAACTTGCATAAAGGGTTAATTGTCAGGAAATCCTTTACTGCTGCAAGTAACAAGATTAAACAGTATGACCTAGTGTTTGTTTTTCTAACTGTAGCTTCATGACTTCATTTACAAACACAATCAATAGTTTTAACTTTACTAAACAATTGTGGATATCTTTACATTAGATTTAAAATGCAAATAAATAAGTGGTTTTGAGCTCTGTCTCACCACATAGAGCTTGTGTCGCTCTGAAGCAACCACATCAGCGAGTCTCAGGCATTCCTGGTACTGTCTGGTGCTGTGTAAAACCGTATGAAGTAGAAAGCAAATCATAGGCAGGCACAGTTTTCGCAGCAAGATCATCTGATGTGTTCGTTCAGGGTCATCTTCAGCATCCTTACCATAGAAAAGCATGCATTAGTTACAAGTACATTCCTTTACTAGGTTTTATTATATTGTCCTCACAAAGCAACAGTACTTCTGCCCAATTCTAACTGTCAGGGGTAAAAAGTCATGCAGCAAAATATAGTGGTAACAACTAACACACATATTTACAAGTTTGGAAGACTTAAAATCAATCTACAAATGGTTATTGTATTGCAAAGAAAATGATTTTCCTTAAACTAAAAAATAACAAAAGGAAATTAAGGAAAAATACCCTATTATGAAACTTAAGTATAATCAGTCTGGTTGCTAACTCCACATTTTGCCTGTGTCCAGTTAAAGCAGTCCATGTTTTCCAACCATATTTAATGTATTGTGTAAACTTCTTTCAGGTAGATTTATCCTGAAAATTCACATTCTGATCTCAAGCAGGGCAGAAGCCAGCCACTAGTTGAAGGAGTTTAGAAGAAACTACTCCTGTGAGCACGCTATTCTTTAAATGTCCACTACATGGTTTCTTATACCTCTTCTGATGAATCTGGTACTAAACACTGTCAGAGACAGGACTCTGGACTTGATAGGGCAATTCTCATATTCCCAACCATGGGGGAAAAAATCCATTCATGGTGATAGTCAAGTCACCAGAGTGAATTGTAACTGAGCAGCAACAGCAAGTGAAACTGGGAAGTACTAATGTCTCCTATTATTGGGTAGAAACAGCTTTTTGGAGGCCTGTTCTGAGGTACAAGAGTGCATTTTACCTCTCTGACATCAACCATCCATCCTCCATCAACAAATAGCAAGACATTGTACATTTTCTCTTTCACATCAGCTGTTACAGCATCCAAGAGACCTTTCCAAATACCATAATCCATCTGAAGGAGAAAAACAGAGTAAACAGAATATCCAAGGCCTATTTTAATAGAACCGATATTTTAATCTAATGTATAGACATTGACAGACCTAATTCTAAATAAAAAATATTAAATTTTAGCTGCTGGCTGAAATGCCAGCTGCTAATAGACATTGTCATGCATGCTTAATTACCTACATAAAGAAAGTTAAACAGATTGCTTCGAAGCAGACACAGACATAAGAGGAAGATGATAATATTTTGACAACTTATTTTACCATATTCTCCAGAACAAGATTGCATGTTTCAATTAAACTACCTACAGTATATTTTGTACTTGCCAACATGTGAAGTCTATAAAGAGGGTCTTTAGGTGAGAAAAACCTGCAACATCTTTTATAAGAGGAGATAAGAGGGTAGTAAAATACAATAGATCATCACACAAAACAGCATTCTCCTCACTGTCCAGTGAAGATTTATTAGCAGAATGTAGTAGTGAGGTCTCGTATTACTAAGACTGAATATTTTTACAGAATTATACAATAGAATATTTACTAGTATATTATGAAGTACTATAAATAAAGATTAAATACAGTTGTAAAATATAGGAGCGCTTTATAAGGCAGTAGCCTTCCTATGTTTGATTTTTTTAATTCATTTTCAGTATTCAAAATTCAGTAATTCACAAAATGGATCTCCCGATCAATGTGAATTAGTACATTTCTACAGTATTAAAAGTGGACTGTCCCTCTGAAACAGGGACTATTGGAATGTAGAGTATTTGTGTGATAATTTTTACATTTCAACATATTTTGTCAACAAACTTTGAGACTAATATCTACACATTCTGTATACCTCATACTTCTTCTCTTTATGTTCATGGGCCACTCTCTCAGTGAAGCTTGCTTGTGGCAGTAAAGTAGGCTTCTGTGGAGCTGAGTTCATGTGTTTAAACCACTCATTGAACGTTTCATGGGCTTCCTAAATTGCATTGGAAAAACACATTTGCTAAAGATTGCTACTCAGACTTTGATTGATCTGTGAATTGCTCGGTTACATTGATCTCCTTGTTAAATTTTTACAATAGAAGAATTTAGCACATCTTGCTTCTCCAAAGTTACTCAAGAGTCAACATTTGTCAACAGTGCAGAAAAACCACCACCACTTTGTAACATTTCAACTACAGTTTGAAATATGTACATGCTTCTCTAGAGCCATTTCCAATCCTAATATAAGAGGCAAAAATTATAGTTACCCGTAAGTGATTTCAAGTACCCAACGTTTAGTGCATTTGATTCTCACCAGGTATGCTCTGATACATAAATGCTCTCTTATAGCATTGTCATCTTCAGCTGGAAGCGGACTATCCATTCCTTGTTCCTCCCATTGATTGTATATTTCTGCTATGGAATCTTGTGGAATCTTCACAAACACATCTTTTGCTGCTTCATGTTTCTTGGATGCTGTGACAATGCGATTTAGAATTTCAGTACTTTTAGAATGTTATTACAGAATTGGTTAATGCTGGTGACAAACTTATGATACAATTTTGCTACAATTTCAAGATGGAGGATACTTGACCCTCTTCCTTGTTCTAGTCATGTTCTTTAATGAGCTATATGATTTTAGTCCAAATCTAATGTTCTTAGATTGCCGAGACGAATTGTCAATGAGACTATGTTAAAATCTACTACACAAATAAAATCTGTAAAATGATAGTACCCAAGAACTTCCTCATTATAGCATTGCTTTGCTTAAGTGCTTCAGCCCTCTGTGCAGGATCAAATACTAGCCAGTCAATCACATCAATCTTCAAGCGATCTTCCTGTAAAAGCATATTTATTAGACTTAAGATCTTTTTCAAGGGTAAAGCAAAATGTTAAATACACTTGGTTCTGGGCATTAAATAGTGTCCTACCAAGAAGTCTCCAGACAGCATTATGGGACGCTTATGGTAGACTGGTTTAATCACAGGTTTACTACCAAAAGATTTGGGAAAAACAAACATTCTCTGGTAGCCTAATTCCACCCAAAATCTATTCCAGTCAAAGTTTCAGTTAATTACTATCCACTGGACAAGCTGCTGATTTGCATCTCAAAATCTTGCCTCTATTTCTTTAAAAGTTAACAGTTTGTTGGATAGACTGAAATATTACATATTTGCCAAATGGTTCCTCTAGCTCCACTCAGCCAGTTGCTCGCATACCATACTTTGGAAAAGTGAGTTCATGGCTAATTACAGTATCATGATCACCAAAGTACTGCTTAGCTGCTGTTGAGTGGTGTTGACAACGACCCTAAGGCAGGAGGCAAGTTTTCATTTTCCACCTTAATTTAGGTATGCCGGTCAGTAATGTGCTAAAGTGAGGTCAGATCAAAAACTTGTTCTTGAGATGGAGAAGACAGACAGAACAAATGCACATGCTCTTACATCAGGGTGAAGATTTAGTTTTCCAAATTTATAAGAAGCTCTTCACCACTTTCACATCCTTGACAGAGGTGCGTTACTGACTTCATCTCCATTCACTGTTTACTCTCTGAAGAGTGGATATAATCAACACATACTGCAGCCATGAAAGATCAAGAGATGCAAAAACCAAACCCACAATATGAATTCACTTGTTTCACCTCTTTGCCTACCTCCCGCTAGAGTAAGTGTCACTCTCTTGCACATGCTTTCTGCATTTGCTTGAAAACAGAAATATGGACACTGTCGGTAAAGCATATTGCACTCTGGAATTTTTGTACTGCTGGCTGAAATCTGTACATAGACATTTACCTCTGTTGTGCCTGTATCTAGTGCAAGGTCATGGTGAGTGAACTCGCCAGTATCTTTCTTGCGAATGTTTTCAACAACAGTTTTTGTTATGGTTGCAACATCCAGACCTAAGTTTAAGATAAAATTATATACCAATATTTAATCAATCTTTATAGGAAGTGTATCAATCATTTTATTTTAGTGCTAGTCATTCTTATATGACTGTGCTCACTGCAAGGCTGACCCATATGATTTTGAAATGCAAAACTGAAAATCAGCATTAAGGAGAATGACATTTGAGTTTTTAAAGAAAAAAAAAATCAAACAGTGGGAAGGAACAGTAAAACAATTACAGTTAAGGTATGCTTTTCTGTCTGTGTAGTAGGACTGATATATAGGCACATATTTTAAGACCCACCTATTCCCAGAACCCTGGACTAAAGAAGGCAACACAACTGATTTAATAATCTAGAGACTAAGGGAACCTCACAGCAGTGCCTTTGTAGATTTTGTATCAGTAACTCGTTTGGCAAGAGATGTTATCTTAGCTAAATTGTCTCTGGAAAATGAATAAAAATGCTAAAGAAAAAATAGACACCCTTCCAATTATGAATATAAAGAAAGTATACTTATATTGCCATATTGTCTTGTTTTCTAAATAAAAAAAGTGTACTGTTTCAGAAAAAACAAAAAGGAGGCAGAATATTTCCTAGATGAAAGGGTATTTATGAACCAGAGGACATGCATAGAAGCTGCATTGACCAACAGATTAGACAGCACCACAGTAAAGATACTTCTACGCAAGAGATTCCAGTTTGAACGTGACAGTAGGGCCTCTCCCAGGCAAGCAGCAAAGCTGGCCATTTAGCTGGAGTTTTGTTCAGTGGGGAGGAGAGGAAGGGAAAGGTTGTACGTTAATTTTACAACCACAATGGAGTATTAGAAAGCAGCAATGTAAGCAGGAAGGGAGAGGGACAGACAGTGAGCTTCACAGCTCTGCCAAATCCTTGAGTCAGTACATGGGTCTGACAACAGCCTTCGTTGAATGCTCTTTAATTCAGGTCTGGGTAGGAATCATGAAAGCCTCGGCCAACTCATTGCAAAAATAAGGATACATGGATCAGTCAGGCAGTTAACTTGGCATTTGTTTCCTATCTGGTTCGGAAGTGACTGCATGTTAAAAAAATGTAACAGGTTAATTTAGAAAGAAAAATCCAATTCCAGGGAACAGTTATAAAGAGACTGATCCTCCTGAAACATAGGCCAGTCCTAAAAATGTAACTGTTCACAAAAATGTTATAAATTTAGTGTAACTGAAAATAGTAAAAACTGACCAACAACATTTGTGTAGCTGGGATTAGTAATAATGGAACTAATGTTTCTGAAAGGTAACATCAAAGGCAGAAAAAGCTTATAAGGCTAACATCAGCATTTCTTACCTGCTTCCTTTGCTAGTTCAAGGCAGTGGTGACGTTGCTCAGTTTCAGTGACATCTTCCAAAAATACAGCATACTGAGCAACAGCTAGCTCCTGAGGTAAGTGGCTGACATAAAATGCTATTAGATCTGTGTGCTGCTCACTTACCAACCGCTGCAGAATAAAAATAAATATTAAAAACAACAGTAATGAATATGCTTCTGTACAGAACCCATTCTATATTCCGTTTCTATTTTTTACATATATACACCGCCCACCATCTTGATGAGTATCAGAATGCAGAACACACATTTCTAAAAAGCAAGATTAGACAAAAAGATTCAATTGAATCTTCATTTACAGGCAAGGGTCTATCAAACTGGTTCTCACTTAGGCCTTGCCTACACTACAGGGGGTAAGTCGACCTAAGTTACACAACTCCAGCTACGTGGATAAGGTAGCTGGAGTTGACGTAGCTTAGGTCGACTTACTGCGGTGACTACACCACACTGGGTCGACGGGAGACACTCTCCTGTTGATTTACCTTACGCTTCTCGTTCCGGTGGAATACCGGAGTTGACGGGAGAACGATCTGCGGTCGATTTAGCGGGTGCATCGATCACCACAGCATCAATACCAGGTAAGCATAGACATGTCCCTAGGCATTACTAACACAAGCTCTAGTATGTGCAAGTGAGTTCCTGTGCATCTAGTAGGATGCATTAATTAATATTTTTCATAGCTCTCCCTCAAGCGTTTCCATTTGTTGCATTAAAATATGCTACAGTAACTTTAAAGCTGCCTGTTATTCCCCTACCCCCAACCACAGCTGAGCAGAGCAGAAAAAGCCCCTATACTTTTGAAAGCTTACCTGAATGTAGGTCTTTAAGATTTCAACAGAGACTTCCTCCTTAATTGGAAAAAAAGATTTAAATTTTAAGTAAAATAACATAGTGAAAGCAACTATGCATCTCTTTTTGCCATTTTTCCCATTGCACCCATAAGATTGCCAAGGTTAGATGCAGACACAGAGCTAGCTGAATATCACTGCTTCAGTAATTTACTCACTGCAGCAGCAAGCTCTGGTGGTGGACCCATTTCTATGGTCTGCTCTTGGAGGCTGGCGGTCCCCTGGTCCCAATGAGGTTTTGAAAATGCTCTGGGGATTTTAGTGCTCAGCCATTAGACCACACACAGTTCCTGTCCTGTGGAAAATTATAATCATCATCTGTTGTCCACACAACCACTAATCGAAGGAACAGGCAGCTTTTACCCCTGCATCATATTTTTGCATCACCATGTTCTGCTCATTATCTCCTGCTTCTTCATATCTTAGATATAGTTGGTGGCTGAAGAGTGCTCCAAGTATCAGTGCCTGCTACCCAGAGAATTTTTACAGTCCTATGCTATATCCTGTCTAGATCTTGATGTACAGAGTCTCTGACTCAATCATTTCCATAGCACAGGACTGCATCTTATACCTTTGGAGTTCTTAGGGGGCACAGAGAAAGAAATTGAGGCAGGGCGCTGCAGAGCCACAGTTAGCCAGCAGGGGGCACTACTGGGCAGGTAACATACACGTTTCCTACATCACCATCAGTCTGGTTTCTGACCTTGGACTGACTGTATTGCTATTGAGGGTGGCTGATCTCATCCTGCTGACTGACTAGGCTAAAGCTCAGAGGGGTAGCCGTGTTAGTCTGTATCCACAAAAACGAGGAGTCCGATGGCACCTTAAAAGGCTAAAGCTAAAGCTGTACATGTGGATTTTATTCAATATCAGTAGCTTTGGATACTGCTGATTGAGGTTTTGACATCTCCAGTATCCCCAACCCAAAAAAGTTCAGAAGGGGCCTACCAAATTCATGGCCATGAAAAACGCATCACAGACCATGAAATCTGGTCTTGTGTGTGCTTTTACCTATACTAGAGAGATATCATGAGGGATACCAGCATTTCTCAAATTGGGGGCCCTGACCCATAAGGAAGTTACGGTGGGGGGTGTCCACAAGGTTATTTTAGGAGGGGGGGGCGTGTCACGGTATTGCCACCCTTACTTCTGTGCTGCCTTCAGAGCTGGGCAGCTGGAGAGTGGCGGCTGTTGGCCGAGTGCCCAGCTCTGAAGGCAGCACCCTGCTAGCAGCAGCAGCGGCGCAGAAGTAAGGGTGGCAACACTATACCATGTCATCCTTCTGCTCTGCTGCTGGCGGTGGCTCTGCCTTCAGAGCTGGGCTCCCGGGCAGCGCCGCCGCCAGCAGCAGCGCAGAAGTGAGGGTAGCAGTACCACAACCCTGCCCTACAATAACCTTGCGACTCCCTCAACTCCTTTTTGAGTCAGGACCCCTACAATTACAACATTGTGAAATTTCAGATTTAAATAGCTAGAATCAAGAAGTTTACACTTCTTTTTTAAAATCCTGACTGTGAAATTGACCAAAATGGACCATGAATTTGGTAGGGCCCTAGTTATGAGTCATGCCCCACAAAAGTCATAAAATTTAAAAAAAAAAAAAAAAAAAATCAAATTTGAGTTTTTATATTTGCCTTCAGGATTTTGACCTTTTAGGATACACACTCAAGTCACATTTGCAAACTTTTCTCTAAAACCATGAAGTGAGAATCTCGTGCTAAAAACGTGCCTCCAGGAGCTGCAGCTTTAAAAAACAAAACAAAACAAAAAAACACATCACAAGAGTTTGCAAAACTGCATCTTCCTTGTGGGATTCAGTGAGGGTTGACGGAGTGGCCCTTAATCAAGTTCACTCTTTCCCCTCAGAGTGTAGTATTCAACTACTCATTTTTCCTTCTAGTGTACTTGTGTGAAGTTGCCCCTGCAGTAACTGTAGTAGGTTGATACCTAGTTCAATGCAGCTTTAGATCTGCTTTCACTACTTTCCCAGTGTCTGGCTAAGAAAGACTTAGCTGAATGCAAACTGGCTTTGACTGAAATCCTGACAAGATTAAAGGGATGATTGTAGTTATGAGAAAACATCTAGAAAAACGGGATGGAATGGCATCTACATCAGTTAATAAGGATACACGGCTGTCTTGCGAAAATGGTTTGCAGTCTGGAGTTTCTACATTTGCAGGCAGCAGTTCACAGTGCCTTTTATTATCTGAGACTGCATATGACTGTCAGAGAACGATTGATGTCTAATGTTCACTGAAGTTAGGACAAGTAGTCATGGGCTTAATCTGCAGCAAGGGAGATTTAGGTTACATATTAGGAAAACCTTTTTAACTATAAGGGTAGTTCAATTGTGGAATAGGCTTCCAAGGGACATTGTGGAATCCCCATCATTGGAGGTTTTTAAGAACAGGATGGACCAATACCTGTCAGGAATGGTCTAGGTTTATTTGACCCTGCCTCAAAACGGGGCTGGACTGGACTTAACTTTTGAATCCCGCTCAGCCCTACATTTCCATGATTCCATGATTCCAACTACTCCTTTCTTAGTCAGTCCACATCTTTTGTCACCTAGCCTCTAGTTGACAATATGCTATGCTTAGGGCTATGCTTGAAAAATACCTGAAAGCTTCGTCTGGTGCAGAATGAAGCAGCTTACTATTTAAGTAGAGGTGCTTACAAGCCCATAGCACCAGGTGCAATTCCAGCTGTTAGTCATGGTCTTTAAAACCCTGAATGGTCTGATACCAGGTTCTTGCCTCATACTCATAGTAGCTGAGATGCTCTTAATGCCAATGCCTAAAACAGTGAGTTTGGCAGTAGGGTCTTGATCAGTAAATAGCTCCTATGATTGGCATTTGTTCTCCTTGGACAAAATTTGGCAAGCACTGTAAGATATATTAATTTTATTTAGGATTTGGTTGTCTTTTTGTACCGCTTTACTTTTTTTTGTTTTGAGTGTTACTTTGGATTCTAGGATCAACAACCGTCCATTCAGGGCAGTTTATTAGCAATTTGTGTACATCATATTTTTGTGTGTGTGTGTATATATTATAGATTTTAATTCAGTGAGCCTAGGTTTCATGGCAAGAGGCAGAATATAATTAAATAAAACAAATGGAATTTACCTTTGTCTGCAGTCCCACAGTGCGGAAAAACAGAATAAGATGCGTCATGAACCGAAGGAGGTGCCCTGGGAGCACACTTCTGTCTTTGGAAAGCCATTTGTTAAATTCATCCATCAAGCCTGTAGCCACAAAGTACATGTCTACATTAGCTTTACAGTGGGGGAGAAGACGACAGCTGAGAAATATTTCAAAACAATGTATTTGTAAAATACAGCAAATAAAAACAAAGTGTGAGAGCTAGAACGTTCCAACAGGAATATATATATATACACACACACACACACACACACACACACACACACATATGGAGATATACCTATCTCATAGAACTGGAAGGGACCCCAGAAGGTCATTGAGTCCAGCCCCCTGCCTTCATTAGCAGAACCAAGTACTGATTTTGCCCCAGATCCCTAACTGGCCCCCTCAAGGATTGAACTCACAACCCTGGGTTTAGCAGGCCAATGCTCAAACCACTGAGCTATCCCTCCCCCGTCTTATGAAAGCATAGCTCTCAACGTGCTGTTCTAGTCTGAACAATGACAACATTTTTATTCCACCAGTCTTCTTCCCATATGTATTCAGAAGAATCTGCATGCTTTTCTGACTAAGTTATATTTTACTACTTTTTACTTCTGCTTGGACTGTTGAGGTCAATACTAGTCGAGGAGGCAGAGCTAAAGTTCTGATTGTAGAATCTTTATTGTTGGCATCATGTAAGCCAGATTTGAAATCAGCTTGACTTTCAGACTGAGTTTGCACGGTTAGAAGTTATGGGAACTTACAAGTGAAAATGTTTCCTAAAAGTAACTATAAATAATAAAAGAAATTGACCTTTGAAAAAAAGTCACAAAACAAAGCTTACCATCCACATCTCCCAAAATAATGAACTTCTGAATCACATGATAGTGTTCTTGGTTCTCCTCTAAAACTCTCTGAAAAACAGTTCACGTTTCCTGTGAAAACCATATACACCATACAATGTTGGACCCTATTCTATTATGGGTCTCTCTGATGAGGGCTAACCTGAATCAAAGAACTATGCTGAGAATAGGGTACTGTGCGAAGTGCAGGAGAGTATACACCTGGAGTACTGTCAGATATTATGGGTGCCAAATAAGAAAAGAATGGTAGAATTGGGGGAGGGGAAGAAAAGGATGTCTAAGAAATTAATGCTGTTAGGGAAAAAAAAAATTAAAAAAAAAAAATCTATGTTTGTGCTCTTAGTGAGAATAAAAGAGCATGATGAAGATGTATACAATTCGAAAGGTAAGAGAAAAAGGATTGCACAAAACTACTAGAGCAACAGACAAGAAAATGAAGCCCAGACATACATACACAAAGAAAAGCCTGTGTGCCTTGAGGAACTAATGCATGGAACATACTAGAGATGCAACTGTAAAGGTCTTAAACACAAATTTGACATTATGGGGATAACTAGGTAGGGGTGTGTGAATGTATATATATGCGTTTGCTTGTTAAATCATATTTCTCTGCATGTTATCAAGTGAATATTTAACGAGATAAATAAATAGGTCTTCTTCAGTCTAATCTTGTGCAAAAAATGTAATTAACACCCTGGATGTTAAAGGTACTATGGATGTGTGACCTACTTAAGTGATAAAATCTTACATTGTTCAGATTCCTACTATGCATAGTATGCAAAAGCTGAAACCTCTTAAAGGGACACTGAACCAAACCACACATGAACATTTTATCTAGTATTGGTACAAGAAACAAGATTAGGGAAAAATTCTCTTTTTTCATTTTTCCTACTTTGTACATTTGAGAGCACTTGAAAGTCAGCTTCACTGTTTCTTCAGTATAGTCAGCCAGTTTGGCAGAGGAAGTTGGGGTCAAGTGTACCTCGTTTTTTGAATTTGTCAGGTTTTTAAGTTGCCTGTATTCCTTTCATTGTCAAATGGGCTGGCTGTGGGGTGGGTGTGGGGGTGAGGAGAAGAATTTTGCAACTTAATTCATTTGCATTCAAAAAAATATCCCCTGTGGAGGCAAGAAAATGCTTGGAAATCTATAATAGAACCTTTTAGAAGGAGATTAAAACCAAATGACTCTCTTATTTACAAAAAGAGCTTGCCATTGATTTCTTCAGTCCTAGTGCATATTTGAGATCATTCTGTTAAATACTGGATTAAAAGCAGTTCCCTGGGACAATATAAATACACAAAAACATTGACTGGAAGTTCTGTATTAAGTATTTACCTTTTTGTCTGTAGCCTGGAGTTCTTCAAAAACCTTTTCTAAAGTCCAGCTTCAAAATAAGAGAAAAATAAAGGTACAGAAACAGTTAATTTGAATGACTGCAGATCACATATGACCTTTATTGAAGTTAAAGTGCACAATAGTACTAAAGACTTACTTTGTTTCTAAATACTCTCTAGGAAGCTCTTCCAGTTCCTCTGAGGTCATTACTGATGTACGGATTTCCTGCTCTACCAGCGAATCCACCATGACCCGGAAATATGCCCAGACTGTATCTTCCCAGGTATCACAAACTGGAAGAAGCTTCATGTTAAAAAGAAAGAAGTCTGAATTAACAGATCTAGAGAAATATCAAAGATGTAGTGGCCATATGGGATCCCATCTATGGTCCATATAGTCCAGTATCCTGTCTCGAACAGTGGCCTCTGATGGGTCAAAGAAAGGCACAAGAAATCTTGCTGTAGCCCAACCCCATTAGTTAGATGTTGGTTTTATTATGCCCAGAATCGTGAGGGTTTCTGTATCTTCCAAAACACTTCGCTTCTTTTAGATTTTTAATCCTTAGTATTGTACCTCCAAGTTTTTCCTACCTATATTACACAGATTTTCAAAAGGACCTAAAGGAGCAAGGTACCCAAATCAAGCTCATTTGAAAATTCCAGCCTTTACGCCCAATCCTTTTCTGAATCATGCTAAGCTCTTGGCATCAGCAACATGTTGTGGCAAGGAGTTCCACAAGCAAATACTACAGTGTGTTAAAAAGTTTCGCCTTTTATCAGTTTTAAATTTGATGCTTTTCAATTTTCTTGAACATCCCCATTCTTTTATACAAAGAGTGAAGACCAGGGCCCAATCTACCTTCTCTACGCCATCATGATTTTGTATACTTTTATCACATCCCCTTTTCTTCATCTCCTCTCCAACGTTAACAATTGCCAGTCCATGCCTCCATTCATTCTTCTTTTCCACTTTCTGAATGTCCTCTATTTAGACTCAGACTTTAAGGCCAGAAGGGACCATCATGATCTAGTCTGACCTCCTGCACATTGCAGGCCACAGAACCTCACCCACCCACTCCTGCAACAGGCCCATAATCTCTAAGAGAGTTACTGAAGTCCTCATATATTAATTTAAAGACTTGAAGTTATAGAGAATCCACCACTTATGCTAGTTTAGACCAGCAAGTGATTCATACCCCATGCTGCAGAGGAAGGTGAAACCCCTCCCCAGGGTCTCCGCAAATCTGAGCTGGGGGAAATTCCTTCCTGACACCAAATATGGCGATCAGCTAGACCCTGAGTATGTGAGGAAGACACCCCGCCCCCCCCACAGCTGGACACCCGGGAAAAAATTCTCTGTAGTAACTCAGAGGGCTTCCCTCTGCCTCCATCCAGTGGCCTATCTCCGGCCACTGGAGAGATTTGCTAATAGCAGTCACAGGTAGGCCATAGGAGATTGCCTGCAATAGCAATACCATCCCCTCCATAAACTTAGCGAGCTCAGTCTTAAAACTTTGGGGTTTTGCCCGCACTATTCCCCGTAGAAGGCTGTTCCAGAACTTAACTTCTTTGATGGTTAGAAACCTTCATCTAGTTTCAAGGCTAAACTTATTGATGGTCAGTTTATATCCATTTGTTCTTGTGCCAATATTGGCCCTTAACTTTAACTCCTCTCCCTTCAGTAGAGTATGAATCCCTGATATTCAACCACCAAAAGCTTACAATGTTTCAGAGCAAAAGGTAGGAACAGATGCAAAGAACAACCTAAAGATTATTCAGAAGTGACAATCAAAACTAGTTATGGGGCCTGGACTTGGGGCTTGACTGTGCTCATGACTGTCACAGGGTGCACTCCCTGGGTGGATCTCATGCCTATATAGAAAGGGGCTCAGCCACCTCCAAGGCAGCTTCCCATTTGCTTCCTCTGGGCTGGAGGAAAGGGTGGACAGTGGAAATCAAAGGGAAGAGTGCGTGGGATATGCAGCAATCATGGACATACTTCTATTTAAGTCATGGATTTCTATTTAAATTGCTGATGAGAAAAATATAAGTAACAGAGGAATCATGGGTGCACCAATATTACTAGCAAGCCCTTGACAAGATACCCACCCTTCCTCAGCTGCTGAGCCTGCCCACAACCCCACTGAGAAGTGCACAGATCCACCTCTTCCTTTCTAGTTGCTGAACTGGAGTTCAATCACCCTTCCAAAATGCCTTTGCAATCTCAACTGCTATACTACATGCAAAAATCCTCAAAACAAGCATTCATTCCCCTCCCAGATGGTGAATGTGCCCAGTCTAATCCCACATGCAAAATCAGCAAAAGTTTTCTACTATATCTTTTTTAGACAGCGTGACCAAAACTGAACATGATATCCCAGATACGGTCACATAATGGAATTATGTGAATAAATAGTAATATTATCAGTACTACTGTCCATTCCTTTCCTTGAGGATCCTAACATCTTGTTTATTTTTATTACAGCTACACATTGAGCAGAGATTTTTGCTGATGTGTCAACAATGATGCTCAGGTCTTTGAGTTGATACAGTTAAATGTAGAACTTAAAGTTGTCTTTTCCCAGATCCAGGTGCTTCAGCCAACATACTTAGTGCCCTCCTTAGGGAATTGGAAGGATTACATTTTGAGGAAATGAAAGAAAAATTAATATGTATATCTTAGTGATAAAAGATGGGGCGGGGAAAACATACCAAAAATATGTGAAAGGTCTAAAACCAAGAAGAAGAAAAAAAGAGGATAATTTAAGGTGTTAAAAGGAGTAATGGGAAACAACTGAAAAAGGCACAATTTGGCTGAATATAGGAAAAACCTGACAGTGAAATTAGATTGTAGAATAATCTCATCAAGTGGTGAGCGGCTTATTGGTTAAGACTTAAAACTAGACCACACAAAACAGTGAAGATAAATGGGAAATACTCTTGCATCAGCAGGGAGGTGGAATAAATAGCACATTAGGTCCTTTTCCATCTCACACTTCTGTCATATGAAAGCTAGTTTAATGTAGCTATCAGAGAATACTAGAAATCTGGACTGACCAAAACAGGAAAATCTGAATTGGCTCTATTGATAGCCAGCAAAACAAAAACAAAAAAACCTGTAACGTTCAATTGTGCTAGCTTAATTTAGATAGGATAATGATGTAAAGGTGTCTATCATTTTTACGATCTTCTTGTTTACTAGGTTTTACAAACATTACACAAGTGACTATGCTAGCTATCTAAAATTCTGCTCTCAGCTATGAGAAAGAAATGCATTTTTACCAAGAGAAGTAGTACTTATCTTACATGAAAGATCACATACCTGTTTGAGGTTCCCACTGAGTGCTGCGTAGATTGCTCTCTCATATCTATTAAACTGCTCCTAATACATATATTTAAAAAAAAAAATCATCTCTATTAGAGTTCTTGTTCAACCTCATAATCACTTGAAATTTTACTAGA
This sequence comes from Emys orbicularis, assembly GCF_028017835.1. Classification (NCBI taxonomy): domain Eukaryota; kingdom Metazoa; phylum Chordata; order Testudines; family Emydidae; genus Emys; species Emys orbicularis. Next base: position 68,736,410 of record NC_088683.1, on the reverse strand, counting down.
CACCAATCCATTATAACAGGGTCAATTCAGCAGCTTCCAAGAATAGTTAATGACTGCTGTTTCAACGAAGGGCTAAATATACCTCCAACCCCCAAGATACCTTATTAGGCAATACTATATTGAGTTGGGAGAAAGGGGAGATTTTTCCTGACCCCGTGCATCATCTTATGCCGAGAAGAATGAAGATCAGCAGTCCCTGTAATGATATCTTAGCTAATATCTACAGTTTCGCTCTTATTCCTAAAAAAAGACTAATCCTTTTTAGATATTTCCTAAGCCATTTGTCTCAGTCGTGATGCCAGTTTCACAGATTAATTAGGATACACAAATATACTACACACTCAGAAACACTGAAAACAAATCCCCCTGAGATGTAAGCATAAAGGGTAGATTCAGCTGTGTGGAAGTGAGTGTCAGCATCACTTGATTTCAGGAAAAAAAGTTTACCCATTAACAATATCAAGCAACGTAATATTTATCTTACATCTTCTGCCATTCGCCAACAACTGATTTTCCAAATGCATCTATATGGATTCCCTTCCACTGGTTCCAGCTCTGTTCCTATATGTAAAGAATAATTTAAAAAGCAGTGGGTATTTGAAGTTTCATAGAATCAGAGTTCAAGGCCAGAAGGGACTACCAGATCATTAGTCTGACTTCCAGTATACATCACAGGCCATCAACACCACTCAGTAGCCGTACACTAAACACAACTGAAATTGGACCAGCCCACAGGGGACTAGACTACTATGTGCCACAGACAGAACAGGAGGTTGTTTTTCTGCAGTGTGGTGAGCATGTTTTAAAATTACAGTACACCTCTACCCCGATATAACACTTCCTCGGGAGCCAAAAAAAATCTTACGGCGTTATAGGTGAAACCGCATTATATCGAACTTGCTTTGATCCGCCAGAGCATGTAGCCCTGCCCCCCTGGAGCGCTGCTTTACCGCGTTATATCGGGTTGCGTTGTATCGGGGTAGAGGTGTACTTCAAAAGTTTAGCTGCAGTTTTGTCCTTAAACAAAAACTTAATGAACATAAACAGACCTTTTTACTCCCACCGCTGGGCTGAGCCAGAGGTAGGGACATGGATTGAGGGATACCTCACTAAAAGGAAATACGGCAAGGCAGGGCGCCAACTGGCACATGGATCTGTGCTCACTCATCTTGGAAAGGGTATATACGAGAGGAAGACTCTGGGGTGGGAAAAAGAGGCTATATACAGGGTACACTGGTGGGACATGGAGGAGAAATAAGGAGATATAGGAGATCCAGATACAGAGGACTCGATCCTGTGAGATACTGGGCACTCTGGCTCTAATTCAGCAAAGCACCTAAAGCATATGCTTTTTTTTTTTTTTTTTTTTTTTTTAAACTGGACTGGATCCTGACAGGGCTCAATCCTGCAAGGTACTGAAGAAGAGGTGGTAGAGAACTTAAAGCTTTCCATGTGGCTCAAAGCATCCCCTTTCCTCCATTGTACACCATCCCCATTACACCAGAAAGGGGAAATTCTTACCACCAAAACTTTTCATTGACTTGTTAACAGCTGCAGGAATGGAGTCCTGCTTTGGTGAGCTCAGGGGGGCACAGTGCTTGGATAGCTGGGATAAGTTAGATAGCACAAAAGTGTGTGATGAAAGATTAAAAGGCAGTGGTGAGGGGCTGTCTGGAAACCTTAAATATTTGTTTCCCAGTCATTAAGGTTTGAAGCTTTAAAGAAATGTAGATGAGTAAGAGTATCTCAGTAAAGTAATTTTTGGTGCGTTAGCAGGATTTGGTTGAAACACTTTCAAATTTAATCATTTTTAAAGAAATTTCAATGTTAAAATATTCATAAGGTGTCAGCTATAAAGACAAAGAAGGTTCCTCCCCACCATACACCTGTGAAAGTGTTTTCAAAACATAAAAGGGCCTTAAAATGACACTTAGACAGATCCAGACAACAAGAAAATCCTATGCCTTCTTTCTAGATCTGCTTCAGATAAATTTTGATCTAGGTACCTCCATTTACGTTCGGATCATGATACAGTTTCCACCCTTCAAGAGTTGCAGCTCTCCAGGCCTGACCACATCGTTTGCACAGGCGTTGTGCCTGTAAAACAAAGGACATTCTGAGCAACAGTTTTCAAGGCAGCAAAAGCACATGTATTCTCCTCTAGCGATGCATAGATGTTCGAACATGGTTAATCAACAAAAGTGTTTCTTTGCACAAACTAATGTGCTTATATTTTGGCAAGTCTAAACTCAAACTAAAAGGATCTTAAAATAAAAATTCCAGGTTTTATTTTTTCATTGATTTTGTTTTCCAGTGATGTATATAGGACTTTTCAGTAGGTATTTTCAACAGCGCAAGAGAAGTACCATAGTACAACTACCTATCTTTTTCATTTGCTGGCTTAACCCATTGTCGTATATTCTTCACTTCTAACTAGTTTTTAGGGCTGTCGATTAATCACAGTTAACTCACGCGATTAACTCAAAAAAATTAATTGCGATTAATTTCAGTCTTAAGCGCACTGTTAAACAATAGAATACCAATTGAAATGTATTAAATATTTTGGATGTTTTTCTACATTTTCATATATATTGTATTCTGCGTTGTAATTGAAATCAAAGTGTATATTATTTTTATTACAAATATTTGCACTGTAAAAATGATAAACAAAATAGTATTTTTCAATTCACCTCATACAAGTACTGTCGTGAAAGTGCAATTTACAAATGTAGTTTTCTTTGTTCCATAACTGCACTCAAAAACAAAACAATGTAAAACTTCAGAGCCTACAAGTCCACTCAATCCTACTTCTTGCTCAGCCAATTGCTAAGACAAACAAGTTTGTTTACATTTACAGGAGATAATGCTGCCCTCTTCTAATCTGCAACATCACCAGCATTGCAATGTATTTATGGCTAGATATGCAAAACATTCGTATGCCCCTTCATGCTTCGGCCACCATTCCAGAGGACATATTTCCATGCTGATGATGTTCATTAAAAAAATGTGTTAATTAAATTTGTGACTAAGCTCCTTGCGGGAGAACTGTATGTCCCCTGCTCTGTTTAACCTACATTCTGCCATATATTTCATGTTATAGCATCAGGGGGTAGCCGTGTTAGTCTGTATCCACAAAAACAACAAGGAGTCCGGTGGCACCTTAAAGACTAACAAATTTATTTGGGCATAAGCTTTCGTGGGTTAAAAAAAAAACAACAACCACTTCTTCAGATGCAGCTGAAGAAATAAATCTGTTAGTCTTTAAGGTGCCACCGGTCTCCTTGTTGTTTTCATGTTATAGCAGTCCTGGATGATGACCCAGCATATATGTTGTTCATTTTTAGAACAGTCACTGGAGATTTGACAAAACACAAAGAAGGTACCAATGTGAGAGTTCTAAAGAGAGCTACAGCACTCGACCCAAGGTTTAAGAATCTGAAGTGCCTTCCAAAATCTGAGAGGAACGAGGTTTCGAGCAGGCTTTCAAAAGTCCTAGAAGAGCAACACTCCGATGCGGAAACTACAGAACCTGAACGCCAAAAAGAAAATCATCCGTCTGCTGGTGGCATCTGACTCAGATAATGAAAATTAACATGCTTTGGACTGGATTGCTTTGGATTGTTATCAAGCAGAACCAGTCATCAACATGGATGCATGTCCCCTGGAATGGTGGTTGAAGCATTAAAGGGACATATGAATCTATAGCGCATTTGGCACGTAAATATCTTGCGACGCCGGCTACAACAGTGCCATGAGAATATCTGTTCTGACTTTCAGGTGACATTGTAAACAAGAAGCAGGCAGCATTATCTCCTGCAAATGTAAACAAACATGTTTGTCTGAGCGATTGGCTGAACAAGAAGTAGCACTGAGTGGACCTGAAGGTGCTAAAATTTTTATATTTTTTTTATTTTTAATGCAGTTTTTTTGTGCATAATTCTATATTTGTAAATTCAACTTTCATGATAAAGAGATTTCACTATAGTACTTGTATTACGTGAATTTAAAAATACTATTTTTATCATTTTTACAGTGCAAATACTTGTAAATAAATATAAAGTGAGCGCTGTACACTTTGTATTCTGTGTTGTAATTGAAATCAATATATTTGAAAATGTAGAAAATATCCAAAAATATTTAAATAAATGGTATTCTATTATCTTTTTAATCACGCGATTAATCGCTTGACAGCTCTAGTTGTTTTACATGAAGTATTTTATAGTTTCTGAAAATATGCCCCTTGGTGCAAAGGCCTAAAATCCATCTTTTTGTGTGAAATTTTTTGACGTTATTGAGGGAATTAGGTACCCAACTCTCAAGTGCTTTGGAAAATTCCATCCTTTGTGCTGACAATATCAATCAGGCTATATACTGCCATGTATAGTCTTACTCAAGAAGTCTGCTTCCACCAAAGCCAATTTTGGTATGAATATATAACAGGAGTAAAAGTGATAGGGGAGAAAAAAATAGGCTTGCGTGGACTGTAAGTAAGCACACGCTGTTGAAGGTTACTCATCTCACACCCAGTTACTTACTTATCTAACTGATGTATCAATTCCATGACTGACAGAACTGCCAGAATAGTGAGGCAGACTGTGTTAAATGGTCATGCTTTCTTTAGTCTTTTCAAGCTGCAGTGTCTGCAATAACTTGTCACTTTTGGGAATGATGATGAAAAGGGAAGAAAACTGAAAACATTGATAGCTAGGGATAGTGGGATAATACTTTCATCTCTAACAAGTGACTATATTCCTATGTTCCTAAGATTGTAAGATCTTTGGAGCAGGAACTTCTTATGCATGGGTACAGTGCATTATGCATGGGTACAGTGCCTAGCATCCCGGCAGCCCCTAGCCCACCACGGAGACCTTCAGATGCTACCATAATACAAATATTTAATTATTAATCATGAAAACCACTGGCACAATGGGGAGCCTCTACCCAAGACAGACCCAGGATAGGAACTGCAAGCGTGCTGCTAAATTGAGAACACAGCACATACCACGGCAGGCTGACCTCACAGTGACCATGTTGTAATTCCCCTCAAATTTGTGGGCAATAGTAGATTTACACCATAAATTATGTACGGTTAAAAAAAAAAAAAGGGGGGGCAGAGCTACATTCAGCCAAAGGATTAATGGAAGAGAAGAGTAACCTCTTTTGTGCTGGTCAAAAGCACAAACTCCTACTATCCTATGCATGCCTATCCAGGAGTTCTTCAGAGAGATTTGACTACTGAAGCATTTATGGCTTGCCAGGGACAACAGAAAAAGGAGGAAAAAAAGGAAGTGAAGTAGAGTCATCTTTCTCCTAGTAAACATGAAATCCGGGTGCTATTTTCATAGCTTCAAATCGGAGTCATCATTAAGAAAAAATAACAGGAGTACTTGTGGCACCTTAGAGACTAACAAATTTGGTGCCACAAGTACTCCTGTTATTTTTGCGGATACAGACTAACACGGCTGCTACTCTGAAACCTATCATTAAGAAAGGAAGCCATTCTTAATGTTTCCCACAGCCACGTAAAACCATCATTAAATGATTATATCAGCAAAGAGAAAAAAAGCACCCGTGCAATTCAGTACTAGACGGAAACCCAAGAAGAATCAATTATGCTATTTTTCAAATTTGTACAGCACTCATATGCGAAAAAGGAGGTGCACAGGATAATTTAATAGTTTTGAAAGGCACAGTTTACAAGCTCTTTCAGATGTTCTAACTGTATCATACAGCACTGAGCAGTCAGTACTAAGCCACTTTAGTACCAAGCAGTGCTACTAATGTGCTGGCCTGACAGCCCTAAGTCCAATTTATCTACCATAATGCCTGCTCTCAACCCAAAGTTGCACTGGTTTAACTAAAGGTATGATTTTAAATTCAGTGTGGACACTCATATCAGTTAAAACCTGATTTATAGCAGTTTAGCTAACATGTGACATCAGCAATCAGCAGCTGTAATCGGATGAAAGCTAAACTGATATAAGCATGTCCACACAAAGTTTGTAGTGGTTGAACTAAATCAATTTTTATAATGTTTGAACAAGTCCGAAGGAAAGGGAAGGACACTACAGGTTTCTGTGGCTTACTTCATCCGTCATCCCAGCTCTGATAAGAGTGAATAGGTACTTGAGTAACCTGGCATCATCTTCTCGATCCAAATCATCGAGTGGCATTTTCTGTCTTATGGGGGCATCTGGGTCCTACAAGAAAAAAAGAAAAAGGACGGACAATGAATCCTCCATCCCCTACACTGCAGATATTTCCCTCTGTATGCATGTCTCAAAGGTTATGAATGACAGTAAATCCATCTGTACTCACTTTCCCATGTTGACAACAGTCTGACTAGTCTGCATAAAAACTGGCATTACATTCCTGATCTCTCCTCTTCGCCTCCCCAGTCACTGAGCCCGAGAGATTACTGTTCATCAATTTCAATCCTTTCGCCTTCCCAAAAGCCCTGTCCTCTTGCTCCTTTCACCACAAACATTTCCCCCTTGTAATCTGCCTCTCCAGATAGCAGACCTTTTCCTTTCCTACCTTTACCTTTGAGTTCTTCAAGAAGGCCATTTACAACTGTTACATTGACTTCCTCTCTTCTCACTTTCTCGTGGATCCCTCCAGCCTATTTTCTGCTTTCTTCAAAACACTGAAACCGCTCTTACCGCCACTAACCACCTCCTCCTCACCAATTCTCAAAGCCTATGTTCATCTTTCTTGACTTTGCCTCTGCATTTGATACAGTTGATTACTCCTTCTTCCCAGACAGTCCTCCCTTGGTTTTCAATACACAAGAAATAATAATGGGAGGAAACCAGAAGAGGGTGATAGCACCCAAAGGCTCCAAACAGAATCGGGGTTTCATTGTGCTAGGTGCGGTACAAAAAGTGTGTCCTAGAGAGCTTACAAATAGTGCTGCACATCCAATTCAAACAAACATTTTGTTCTTACTTTTAGGTCCCTACACCACACAGCCCAAATCTAAATTGGACATGGCCTTCTTTCATATTCCCCACTTCCAATGATGTCAACCTTGATACCCCTTTTATTACCTTGCTCCATAAGCATCTGTCCCTTACATTTGGCATGCCCTCCCCAAATCTGTTCATCAAGCTAACCTCCCCTTTGTCACAAAAATTATTCTTGAAAGGTTTTTGGAAGTGAGGTTTTAAGCGAAGGGGCAAAGGTAACTAAAATTAAAAAAATAATTTTAAAAAGGGAATCAGAAAGGCACTTGCACAACATGATGGTTTGAGTAATCATGTTATTTATTGCCACTTGTTTTTAATCCACTCCACCCTCCTTTATCCTTGTTGATTTATGATTTTCACATGTAGTGTCAAGTTAAATCAAGATTATTTGCTCTTCTGGGTAGAGATACTGTTTGTTTTGAAGCACCTAACATTTTGGGGCACTTAAAAAAAGTACCAATAAACCCACTCACCTCAATGAATAGCTAAGAAGTATTTCTACTGAAAAAAAGGGGAAGGTGGAAAGAAAAACAAAATCCATGGACGGACTAAAGTCGGATGCCCAGAACAATAAAGACAGTGTACATAATTTCCCCAAATGGTCAGGGCTGCTATCATAAAAAAGAAGTCTACTGCAGGAGTTTTTCCATTTTTAAGACAGAACTCCTGACCTTTTGGGGAAGTTGTGCTAGGTAGGAAAAAAAAAAAAAAATACTAATTACCCCAAAAATCCAATTTACACCTACTATGAAGCCAAACATTTTAAATTATACTTACTAGTTCAGTTACCAGGGGACGAGTACTTCCAATGTATGTGCTGAACTGTCGCTGCTTCAAAATATGTAGAGTATTCTCCCTAAAAGCAATGAGAAGTGTTCTCTTTAAAGAGACATTTAAGATATCAAATGTTTTTTTCAAAATGGCACATCAAAACAAAGTAATGGATACAGAACCCATCTTGTGAAGAATCAAAGTATCAATTTCTACAGTTTACTCTGAGGCCTGTCAGCTATAATACTGTTGTGTAAATATAATTCAGCTAAAAACATGAAAGTAGCCCACCAACTGATATATGATCAAATTCACCTAGATTTGTTTCATTCATCCAAATAATGGAATCATTTCAGTGTGGTAAACTAGATTGTATATTAAAATTCTAAAGTCAGTCTAGCACACTCAGTTCACTTCAGGATTCCAGAACTTATCATTGGCCTTTCAAGTCTGATTTAAAATCCATGGTGGGATTTGGTATTTTCTGACCTGAACCCATTGCTGAGAATGAATATGACAAGAACTACTGTTGCCAAGGCGTTATAGACACAGTAACAACGACAAGGACTTGAGCAAAGAAATAAAAAGGTGCAAGTGAAGGGACAGATCATTGTATTAACACACAAATGTGAACTATTTCATCCATCTTAAATAATAAGATTACTATCAGGCAGCTACCTATTAATTATTTCTATTGTGGTAGTACCTAATGACCTCAAACAGTGATTAAGGTACTATTGCACTAGGCATTGGATAAACTATACTGACAGTCCCTTGGCAGAGAAAAATTACAATCTAGGATTTTGACAATTGAATAAATAGACAAAAAGGGGTAAAACAAGGCAGCAACAAAGGCAGGTGTGTTTGCATAAATAAGCAAGCACAGTGGTGTCAGTAACCTAGCCACTGTAGACAAATCAGTTCTTGTCTGTTACATATATTGCTCACAAAAATAAATAAATGTGAAGTTAATGATTTGCCTCTTGGTTAAATTAAAACCACTCACATTACACCACTTTTGTTTTCCCTAAAGAAATGCACTGAATTCTCTTTTTTGGGGAAGTCGCCGTGTCAACAGCTGACCAAAAAAACATCCTTAGCTTTTAAAAAGCTAGCAACTCCTTTCATTTTCTTTTTTAATTCTTAGAGGTTTTTTAAAAACTAACAGCAAGTTGTAAAACAGCTTTATCAACCAGTTCGCTTTAATACTTGTAGGAAGCACGCAGTCAGTGTACATAATACAAGAGCAAACTTCTGCATGACCCTTAATGATGATTCAATAACTCACCAATATACAGATTTTGCATAGAACTCAATGTTGTCAGAGAAATCTCCAATTTCATCCTTGGCAATACTCTCTAACCAATCTACCACCAGCTGGAATATAAAATTAAGCTGTTTTTTAAAACACTCCTGTTACAAATAGAATACCAGCCTCCCAGCCCAATCCTAGCCTATTCATTATCTTTGTATCCTAAAGTGTATATACATCTCCAGATCACTGCACCCATATCTCCTAAGTAACCAAGCATGACTGATTGCATGTTCAATCCCAGCTTTTGTTAGCCATTCCTGTTACAATACTGATTAGCAGCTTATTCTGCTCCATATGTTGGCTAGTAAAGGATAGGCCAGACGAGGCTAGCTCTAAAGACTCCTAATCCTCTGCCCTTTTCATATTAACTTCAAGAACGTATCTGGCCTCCATCAATGCAGAAACTAAGAAACTTTTGCCTTCACAAAAAGAACCGTGCATACAATCCCTAATGAGGTTATATAACCAAGGAAACCCATTTTAGAGAAATATATAGTGCTAGAAGCAGTTTAATACTCTACATAGCATTTGTTATAGTTTATAATGGAGTATAATGAATATCTAAAGCTTGTTAGCTTATCTACTCCCATATCTTTCTCAATCTTTAAATCATACCTGGCTTTGTCGAACCAATGAGTCTTTCTGAAACAAGATGCCTACAGCCGTCTTTTCGCTAGCATTTAGAACCTATTTAAGAAAGAGCTTTTATTTTTTAATAAAAAAAATAAAAAGTGTCAGAATGTAAATGGCAAAAACAAGAGAATTCAGGGAAGGCAAATTAATATCATATCCACTGACCTTCTACAAGTTTTATGTTGGTAGCTTAGAAAAAAATAACGCATTATATCAAGATAGAACAGATATACTTTCATATACCATAAAATAAAATTACGTCTAAACATGAGATTGCAGAATCAGTCCATAGGTGACATGTTACAAGTTAGATAATGGTAGCAGATACTGGTATACTTTGGATCCCAGTCAGGTTATTCAAGTATTTATTTTAGATTTCTACAAAAATAAAAATGGGCACTAACTCAAGGTTCTAAGTGCCCTTGCTGTAAGTTACAAAATGAAAAACTGATCAGTCAGCACAACACAATATTCCCCCTTTGCCAGACAGATCTAACTCCCATTAAACCCTCACCAAAAGTAGGAGAAAGAGGCTCTTGCTAAAACCTGGAGGATTTTTTTTTATTTATCTCATCTTAGACAATGAAAATCAAATCAGTTTAATTTTTGTTTACATTCAGTTTTACTTTCAAGTTCTGAGTGGTGCAATATTTGGGTTGCAAACATTGAAGACAAATGTATTTAGATTTAAAAGTTGTCCCTTAAAAAAATAAAAGGGCTCTCTATAGCATGAAGCTTACCGCAATTTCAAACATTGTTTCATCTTCCAGGGCAGACTGTATTCTATCTCTAGAGACAAAAGTACAAAATTTTATTCATGGTTAATACAAAAAAAGTTAAGGTTATGTGTCTTCCACTGTAAGTCTTCCCTACAAATACAAATGAAATAAGAAGCCACTCACTGATCCATCTAGCATTCATGTTTAATACCTAGGCAATGACAAGTTAATTGTGACTCTTATGAACATTTATGCAACATGTTTACGCTAAGCAAAGCTGCTTCACTATTTTTCCATGCAGAATACAAATCTGGTAGTCTGTACATCCAAGTGACTAACTCATTGCAAAAGTAAAACCAACATACTTTTCAAAAAACTTACCTGTAAAGTGAGGACAGTAGTCTCCAGGTTACCATCTCTTGCTTGAGAAGCCACAGAACACTGGCAGTCTTTGAAAACTTCTGCTGTCCAGGAGTCGCTCGGTAAACTATTTTCCCCAGTATATTCACCTGATGTCAATAATGATAAACAGTATGTTATCCATTTTCTATTGTGTTTCAAGCCATTAAAATATTTTTTGCATTACCCTGAGTACTCTCTGTTAGCTAAGATAGATCTTAAAACAAGCAAGCACCTTTCATTTCATTAGTTGGGAGCAGAAACACTGAGTCTATGGCTACACTACAGAGCTTTGCAGCTGTGCTGCTGTAGCACTACTAGTACAGATGCTCTAAGCCGACAGGAGAGAGCTCTCCTGTAACTTATATCGCTCGGGGTGGTTTATTTACACCCCTGAGAAACGTATCTTAGGTCGGTATAAGATGTAGTGTACACATGGCCTAAGCCTACACCAAACTGCCTGAACAATTGCAAATTGTCAGTTCTAAGCATCATGACTCATTAACTGAAGGGAAACGTATTAAGTCCTTGTTACGAGCTGCATGAAACACTTATGGGGCCACACGTAAAACAAGACCTAAAAAAAAGCAAGGAAGCCAAGTGCTAACCTGTGAGCACAGTGTGACCCTGGGAAAAGCTAAAGAGAACTTTTGGGTCTCATGTTGCAGGGCTCTACTGGGAATGCAGCGGTGAAAACAGCAGCATGTCGGGCCACCGCTCCCAGGAGTTAGTGCCCCATTCTGTTAGCAACTCCAGCATGGCTGTACTGCCCCCAGCTCTGCCCACTGGCAGCTGTCCCTGGTCATGCTAGTGGGTGCAAGCAGCTCGTACGCCCCTGGACAGGAGACGCAGGCTGCTGCGTGGAAGGGACTCGTGTCCGGGGGCCTACGAGCCGCTCGCACACACTAGCACGACCAGGGACAGATGCTGGTGAGCCTGGTGCCCACCCCAGTGGGTAGGGCTGGGGCAGTGGCAGTACAGCAACGCCAGAGGAGCTGCCGGTGCAGGCTCCTGGGAGCAGCGTCCTGACATGCTGCTGCTTTCGCCGCTGCAGTTCCTGGTAGAGCCCTGCGGGTTCACGGATACCGATTTATATCCGTAGATACGAACTTTGTATCTACGCAGGGCTCTACCAGTTTCCAAAAAGAAATTGTGAGCTGGTCTTCCTGTTGAACCAAGATGGAGCAATTGAGGGCGATGCTTGAATAAAGATGGATAAAGGAATTTAAAACAAGACCTGGAGGCTTCACAAAAAGAAATAAAGCAGCATCTGGAGAATTCTCAGAAAGGGCTGAAGGTTGACTTGCAGGTGAAGATCAAATCTCTGTTGGGGCAAGAACTTCAAAGTGTCCAGACAGGTTGTGAAGCCCAGCTGCAAAACTCTCCGGCTGGAATGGCAAGACAGATCATAGAGGTGACCAGCAACTTGACTGCCACAGATCAGAAGTCTTTCCATGAAATCATGGAGACCAGGTAAGCTTTAGCCCACTTGGAAAATTCAGCTCCAGAAGGAAAACAAAGCGTCACAGATGACCGTGGAAGGCAGCTGTCTGGATGAGGAATTGAGCCAGCCAAAGGACTTGGGTAAAACTGGACATTCACAACACTTTCCTACCACATTTGTAAATCAGAGGTCCAGCTGTCCCAGCTCCAGTGGTGCAAAAACTCACTACCTTTGAGAGAATGACTCCATGTGAGGCTTATGTGGTTCACTTCAACATTATATATCAAAGTAATAGCTGGGAAGAGGGAAAGAAAGGAGAATTACTAGCAGCCAACTTGAGTGCTCAAGCTCTGATTGTGCAGAACTTAATCCCAGAAAACAGTTATCCAGAACTGATACAAGCCCTTGACATGCAGTTTGGAGTTAGCCATCAAGCTGAGCTGGCCAGGGCACAGATAAGAGCTAGGACAGGGAAAGAAGAAACCCCACCTGACCTAGAAGAGGACCAGCAGAGACTTGTGTTCTTGGCATACCAAGATACCAATGAGGCCTCCCAGGACAAGTTGGTGATGGACCAGTTGATAGATGCTCAGCTGGACTTGGACTTGCAGATCAAGTGAAATTTGCCACAGAACTTGAATCTTTCCTTGCAGCAGTGCATGATAAGAGGAAACAACCACTAGCGAGGAAGACAGAAGCGGATTGCCATGTGTCCTGTAATCATAGCATTGTGAAAGAGGGGATTCTAATCTGGTTCATGATCTTAGTGAATGACTAGAAACAGTGATAAATTTGGTTTGTAAAAGAAGGGAAACTGGCAATGACACAAAAATTAAAGGAAACAGTTCAGTTAAATGCTGGTAATGTTTTAAAACTGGACATACAAAAAAAGGTTTGCTGTAAATTTAACACAGGGCAAGACAGACTGTTGTAAGTGTCTAGTGAAAGCCTCTCGTTGTTCAGGAAATAGGAGTACACCAAGCTGATGGGGATAAAGTTTCATGGAGGAGCAAGGATCAGCCCCATAGTTTTTGGTCAGATATGGGTAGTTACACAAACAATAACTGGAGTCTGGCTAGCGTGCATAATAGGATCCATAAATAAAGCACAGCGGTGACTGATGCTGGCTCAAACAAAGTTATTAAACCAGACTTTTTAAAAGGCTAGGGAATCGGGGATCCAATACTGAACCACCTAACCAGTCTTAATGGAGATAGTGATGGGGGCAAGGGCATCCATCCAAAAATTGGACTTTGGAACTCGAGCAAGGAGTCTGGGTGGCAGAAACAGTGGATGAGCTTGGATTTCATTAGGGTTAGTAACGGTAATGAATCATAGAATATCAGGGTTGGAAGGGACCTCAGGAGGCCATCTAGTCCAACCGCCTGCTCAAAGCAGGACTAATCCCCAGACAGATTTTTACCCCAGTTCCCTAAATGGCCCCCCTCAAGGATTGAACTCACAACCCTGGGTTTAGCAGGCCAATGCTCAAACCACTGAGCTATCCCTCCGGTGTAATCAATGCCAGGAAAGGTGTCTTACAAATTCCCTTTCACGATATGGCCCAAGTCAGACAAACGGCTTGTAGGCAATTGTTTTGCAGTGACTGAATTGTCCTGCCTCTAGAGGTAGAAGTCATTTTAACAGCTGTATCAGTGGTTCCCAAAACTGTGGGCGACGACCCCATCAGCAAGTGAGGAGGAGAGGGAGTGGAGTTGGGTGAAACCTGGTTACAGGTGGAGTTAAAACCTCATTCAAACTGATGTGTTAATGCACCCTTCACTTAAGATAGCTCTAAGAAACACTTATGGGGGCATACCTAAAATAAAACCTAATAGAATTAGCCCAGAAACTAGCACCAGGTTGATAGCGGGGGCATTCCACTGGGTGTTGTGAACAGGTGTGTGGGGGTGTATGAGAAAACACAAAGCGAGAACAGACAAGAACAGAGGCACAAAGGCAAAAAAAGCAAGGAAGCCAAGCACTAGCCATGAGCACTGTGACACAGGGAAACGCAACCTAGATGGAGCTACTATAAGGTGGATACATAACTGGTTGGAAAACCATTCCCAGAGTAGTTATGAGCGATTCACAGTCAAGCTGGAAGGGCATATTGAATGGAATCCCACAGGGATCGGTGCTGTGTCCGGTAGTGTTCAATATTTTCATCAATTATTTAGATAATGGCCTAGAGTGTACACTTATAAAGTACACTTGAAGTTTGAGGATGATACCAAGCCGGGAGGGGTTACCAATACTCAGGAGAATAAGATTAAAATTCAAAATGATCTGGACAAACTGGAGAAATAGTCTGAAGTAAATAGGATGAAATTCAATAAGGACAAATGCAAAGTACTCCACTTATGAAGGAATAATCAGTTGTACACATGCAAAATGGGAAATGACTGCCTAGGAAGGAGTACTGCAGAAAAGGATCTGGGGGTCACAGTGGATCACAAGCTAAATGAGAGTCAACAGCGTAACACTTGCAAAAAAAAGCAAACATTCTGGGATGTATCAGCAGGAATGTTGTAAGCAAGACACAAGAACTAATTATTTTGTTCTACTCCACAGTGGATTAGGCCTCAACTGGAGTACTGTGTCCAGTTCTGGGCACCACATTTCAGGGAAGATGTGGACAAATTGGAGAAAGTCCAGAGAAGAGCAACAAAAATGATTAAAGGTCCAGAAAACATGACCTATGATGAAAGATTGAAATAACTGGGTTTGTTTAGTCTAGAGAAGACTCAAGGGGGACATGTTAACAGTTTTCAAGTACATAAATGGTTGTTAACAAGGAGCAGGGAGAAAAATTGTTCTCGTTAACCCCGGGGATAGGACAAGAAGCAATGGGCTTAAATTGCAGCAAGGGAAATTTAGGCTGGATATTAGGAAAAACTTCCTGTCAGGGTGGTTAGGCACCGAAATAAATTGCCTAGAGAGGTTGTGGAATTTCCATCATCGGAGGTTTTTAAAAGCAGGTTAGACAAGCACCTGTCAAGTATGGTCTAGATAATACTTGAGTGGATTAGAAGACCTCTTGAGGACCCTTCCAGTCCTAGGAGTCTATGACTACTCTATAACCCTGGGAAAAGCTACAGAGCGCTTTTGGGTCTGGTGTTGGCTAAAAAGGCCTGGGGCTGTAAGCTAAGAAACTGCTCCTTTTGTTTTTGGTTCTCGTGTTCAGAGGAGCAGGACTTTGTACATTACTTGTAAATAAATAAAATGCCCAACTCCTTCCAACTGTAACATCCAACGGGCCCCAAAATTTGACTAGCAGTTCTGGTCGGAAAGGAGAAACATCCCTAGTTTCAGCAACACAACCTCTTATGAAAGGAAATACAACTTGAAATTTTTACAACAATTTACCTGGTTATTACAAGTATTCTCATACTCTTCTACAAGTTCAAAAACGGTAGTTGAAGTGTGCTTCAAAAACGAATGCAGAAAATCTGAGTACATACTCATAGTAGCTAGAACACATTAAAGAAGAGTCATGATAGCATGCCATACTTTGTGAAAAACTGAAAACACAAAGAAATTCTCCTGACAGAGAAATTTATATTCAACATTTTCAAGGACTACACAAAGCTCTATTTTTCAATAAAATCTCATTTGCAGCTCTTCTTTGGTGCAGTCATGATGAAAATAAAATGCAGACACTTACATGAACTATGTACACCCTGCAGAATGTCATGCAAATTTCCCACCGCAACTAAGAAAGTGAATTACATAAGGACACAGCAATTATACCACATCTTTTGCTATAGGCCTGGTCGTATGAGAAAGCTTTAAAGATATACCAAAAGTGCCTAGCTCCATAAGATGCAGCTGTTTTACACCTTAAATCTCTAGAACTGACAGACTATTTGTGACTCCATATCGTAAAGAACTCTCTTTTCTCTCAATAATGATTAACAAGTTTCCTGAAGGCAACTTCAGTCACAAGAAAGTTCACAAAGTATCGTCTCCAGCCAGCAAGTAGAAGGAATGGGGGGGGGGGGGGGGGAAGGAGAAGAGTCAGGCAAGAATATTCTGGAAAAACATTACAATAAGGAAGTGGAACATACATCTAAGAATTGCACAAGATAATAATTGTTTCATTATTTTGTTGTGAAAGCTCAAAGTCATCTCACCAGCTTCTCCGGGATCATCCTCACGCAACAGAACAGCACTCATGGTGACATCCTCTGTCACATTGGACAAGTCTAGGTTTGTGTACATTCCTGTATGCTGAGGTGTGAGTGCAGCTGTCCAATTGCTGTCATCCAACTAAAACACAACACAGAACAACACAGGGAAAAATAAAAGCAATTTTAGACTGTCAGGAACTTTCAAGCTTCTTCATTCTATGATTATTTCTTATGGATACAAAGCAAAGTAGCTCTAGAAATTAAAAATGACTCCGCTTTTAGATAGGACAGATTTGCCTTTTAAAAAGGTAAAAGTCTGGATGTACATGATTTTCTAATCTAATGGGAAGGATGCAAAATTTCACTCTCTTAAAATACATATCCTCCTCTCTCCCTAAGCCGTATTATGTCAAACCCTAACTTGGGCTGAAGTTTTAAGTTGTCCAAAGTGGGTGAAAAGCAACAGAATAATTTTAACCTACAAGCAAGTTAAGAGAGCTGCTGGGGAAAAAAAAAAAGTCACAGAACAGAGCCAAAAAGTGACATAAAACAGTTTGAATTAAAACTGTTCATTAGGCGTTTTCAAGGCTTCAGGTGAGGTTATAAGATTAAAGGTATGTTTTAGGAACAGCAAAAAAAAATGAGAGAAAGTGTACAAACTGGGGTGCCAATTAATCACAATTAATTCACGTAATTAACTCAAAAAAATTATTCACGGTTAAAAAATGAATCATGATTAATTGCAATTTTAATCACTCTTAAATAAAATACCAATTGAAATGTATTAAATATTTTTGGATGTTTTTCTACATTTTCAAATATATTGATTTCAGTTACAACACAGAATACAAAGTGTAGATTGCTCACTTTATATTATTTTTATTACAAGTATTTTAATAATATTTTGCAGCGCTGGCTACAACAGTGCCATGCGAACGCCTGTTCTAACTTTCAGGTGACACTGTAAACAACAAGCGGGCAGCATTATCTCCTGCAAATGTAAACAAACTTGTTTGTTTGAGCGATTGCCTGAACAAGAAGTAGGCTCTAAAGTTTTACATTGCAATCAAAAACAAAACAGTTATTTTTTTGTACATAATGCTACATTTGTAAGTTCAACTTTCATGATAAAGAGATTGCACTACAGTACTTGTATTAGGTGAATTGAAAAATACTATTTCTTTTGTTTTTTACAGTGCAAATATTTGTAATAAAAATAAAGTGAGCACTGTACATTTTGTATTCTGTGTTGTAATTGAAATCAATATATTTGAAAATGTAGAAAACATCCAAAAATATTTAAATGAATGGTATTCTATTATTGTTTAACAGAGTAATTAGCCGCGATTAATTTTTTTTAATCGCTTGACAGCCCCAGTACAAACATGGACTAAGGAAAATACTTAAGTTTGATGGGACATGGCGATCATTCCTTTTGGTTATTTCTGGGGGAACCTGTGGTAACTTACCCAGATGAGCACAGCAGCAAGCTGGCTGAGAGTGACAGAGACTGGAGCTATCACCACAATGACAAGCATCCTAATAATCATCACCATGGCTACCATCACCAACACTACATGCTAGGTCCCAGTGATTTGTCATTAGGTCTTTTCCCTGACCCTGAGGGATATTCTCACTGAACCAATGAGGACAGGGAATCAGACATCATCATCTTCATGGCAGTATGTTAAGCACCTCCTGAAATGTGAACATAGGTCCTTGCTATTCTCCAACCTGTTTTTCAAATTCCATTCCCACATTATTCCTCCTGCTTCTCTTCTATCTTGGCCTTTTTGCCTTCTAGCCAAATGCAGAGGGAGGGATGAGACCTACTAGTTTTAAGTTTGAAGGACAGACTAAATAATTTAGAAGACTGTTGTCTCATTTTTAAGAGACTTTGGCAAGTGGGAACTTATGCTTCAGTCACTTTCAGTTGGGCATATTGAAAGTTTTCCCAGGCTGACCTTATATAATCAGTTTAATTCACTGACTACAGTCGATCCCTCTGTTCCTTTAATAGTTTAGTTGTAAATATGAAACATGTTTTGATAAGAGACGTTTATGTATCCAAAACATTTAGAGTTGTTTTGTTTAAAAAAAATAAACTTTATATGTTGTTGTGTGTTTAATTAAATTCTAGTTATCCTAATGCAGCTTGATACAAATCATGAGCAAAAAGATATTAATAAATAAGAAAATTACCATTTTCTAATATTCAAAATGTACAATTAATTGGAATCTGAAAATATTAAGCAATAAAATTGCTTAATAAATGTATACAGTATATAGGTATTTTGCTCCTAGGTAGCAGAAAGATGTACCAACTCCAATGTAAAGGCTCTATTTAGTTATAAAGCAACAAGTTTTAATGGTTATATTAACCATTTTGAGAAGGCACCTTTCTTTAGAAAATAAGTGAAATATAAACGGAAAAGTTGATTAAAATTGAGGATTTAAATTGAGGTTTTCCATTTGGTGATTTAAATAGCTTTGGTTAAAAGCAAACCACCCTGCTTATTTCAAAATGTATGTGAACACAGTAAGCACTTCTACCTTGTCATAAGGTTCATATGAGCGAAGAAGGGAGAACAACATGCCCTATAATCTTCATACCATAGACAGATGGCCGAAGAATCCAGGAGTATGCGTAAATTGAGGCGATTTCCCTCCTGTTCCCAGGATGGTAGACATATCTAGCTGCTTTGTGGAACCTCGTGTTTGTGGAGTAACTGAAAAGCAAAACAATATTTTTCTAAAAAGAAAGTTTAAGGATATGGAGCTCTGTTGCCAAAAAAAATCAGTAACTGAGATTGTAAATGTACTTATGAAGTCCTACATTCAGTTAACTAAGGAAAGAGCTGAACTGTTTCTCTCTCAAAGTTTGGGTAACATTATCTTTACTATTATTATTTGGGCTTTGTCAGCATGCCTGCTGCTACACAGAAAGAAACACTGTCTCAGCATTAACGAACTTTAAGACAATTACAGAATAAAGTCTTTGAGGTAAAATAGAATAGTGAGAAAAAAATATAGAAAAAACAAAACCTTTCATGTTTGTGTAATCACGAACTACAATTTACTATACATGGAAGTGGAGAAGGAAAGGGCAGGGGGGAGGGCAAACAAAAAAAACCAAACAACTTACAGGACTGGCGAAGCAATGACCCTGGAGTTCGGGGAACTATCTGGCCTCTTGATATTCCATTACCAAGACTGTCATCCAGTGATGCAAGAACTGGTGGACACGTTAAGAAAGAATGCCGTAAACTTCATCTCAGGTCCATTACAAAACTATTGTGAGTGATTTAGAATATAAATAAGCCATCTCTGCTAATAGCACCTTTAGAAATCCTTAAGATACCATAAGGAATGTATATCTAGTCCACTAAATTTAACAAGGCTAAGAGATATTTCAAGCTTATCTAACAGGGACTATTTACCACAGACTTAATAGCTAGAGGACTAAGGTTAAACCTACTAACCTTAGATAGATGCTGAAGATGAGTGTGCGGATAGAGGGAGACTCACAGTGAGGGGTCTAGGAGAAACCCTCTGGGAAGTATTCCAGATGCACAGGTGCTGGGATCGAGGAGGGTATTATATCTGCTTTATCTGAAGTTCCACCCCTCACAGAAAGAAAAGAAAAAAAAAAAAAGCTTTCTACATCTGCTCTCTAGCCACATAAACCTGCTAGTTGCTTTGGAGAGGCTGGGGGAGAAGAATTCTCTTCTCCTCTACCTTTTCCTCAATTTGTTTTGTGGTTCCTCCTACTCAATACATAACTCCCATGTGTGATTGCTTCTAGATTTGCCAAGCAGCATGAAACTCACATGATTCCTGTCAATTTCCCTACTATTCTTCAGAATTCTGAAAAGGACCAGCATCTTGTTAGTTTTATTCTGTAGTTGCTTAGGAAAGTTACCAGCAACAGCAGACATGCTAGACTCCTTTGCTCTCAGTTTCAGGAAAATATTACTGCATTAATTCACACATAGAAAATTGTTCTCTCAACCATAAAAACTATTTTTGAAAGCAAACCATTAAATTCTGCAGAAATTGATAACTTATGCCCATATACACTCTTACATAAGCTTCCCACCTGTCCTGGATAAATTAATTATTCAATCCCTGATCTAAGTATATTATGAAAATAACCTAGATCCTAGAACATATTTTGAAGTTTAAAACAAACATAACAGAGGAGCTAGGGGAACTCTACAAGACAAAACACAAATTATTGCAAAACTGTCCTCTGATAAAAATACAACTGTCTCTCAGTTTAGTCCTAAAGAATCACTTGGAAAAGTTCTGCTAAACAGGCAAGGTGGTGTAGTATGCTGCTAAATACACAATAATATTCATTTTCCAAATCAAACTAACCTGGATTTTCTAGTTTCACTAAGAGTTATTAAAGGGAGACTTAACTGAGAATCAAGTCAAATTAAAAACAAAACAAAATATGGAGTCAAGATGTTCCAGGAGCTTCACACACCCCAAGCCACCCAACCAATCTTTGTGCTTGTAAAATCACATTTTTATATTTTTAAAAATATCCCCCCTTTTCCTCTATGAAAACCTCATGCGAACATAGGAAAAACTAAGGACTACATAGGGGAAACAGTGAAACACAAATTGCTGTTGAGTGCACAAGCAAATTAACTGAAAGAGTAAAAAAGTTTTCCCTAAACTCTTTCAGTTATAGACAGAAGTTACTTTTAAAACAGTAGATATAAAGTTCTCAGAAATTAGATTAACGTATACTTCAATGTAACTTGTGACTTCAAATGTGTATGAAATTAAAGGATTACGTTTTACAGTACTCTTCACCTGACAAGAATTCAATTTTTGGAAAGTCTTCATTTACTATGAAAAGTTAATAGCTGCATTCAGCAATCACAATTTTTATACCCTTTAAAACAGGCAGAAAAAAAACCTTGACAGAAAAAGGATACTAGAAACTCTTTTTTTAGAGCTCTGTTTCCGAGCAGGCCTGGTCACATCTACATCTTGTGGGGATGACATCTCTCCAAATTCATTCCTACAAAATAGGAATATAGTTGCTATAAGTAAACACATTCAGATTACATTTCCCAAAAGGATGAGAAGTGTAGCCAGTAACTTTATAGCACTAACTCAAAAATCCAGTTAAAAAGAAAAACTAGTATCAAAAAAAGAAAAACTTAAAACTGGAACTCCAAATACTGATATCTATCCAGCAATAGCCTTTATTTAAAAAATTCTTGTGGAGCACTTGATTCTCATAATGCTGTTGAGGCTGCAGTGTTTAAGCCAGGGTGGTCAAACTTACTGACCTTCCGAGCCACATATGACAATCTTCAGAAGTCTGAAAGCCAAGGCACACCTGCTGGGGGTCAGGGCTTCAGCCCCACGGAAGGCGCCTGCTGGGGCCCGCGGTGGGGTGGTGGAGCTTGGGGCTTCTGCCACGTGGGGACGGAGGTCTCGGGGATTGAGCTCTGGGAGGTGCCTGCTGGGGCTCTGGCCATCAGCCCCGCTCCTGCTGAAGCACAGGAAGGCGCACCCCACAGGGCTGAACCTTAAGACCCCTCCTTCCCCGCTGGGCAGAAGCCAGAGGAGATGTGGGGGGGGGCACATGCTCCCCCAGATTTTTGCAAGAGTTTGCGGGCCCTGCTCAGTCACATGGTGCCGCTGCTGTGCCCCCTCCCTGAACAGCAGCTGCTGGAGCTGGCAAACTGGGAGCTGTGGCCATGGGGAGAGGCAGCAGCAAACAGCTGGAAGCTACAGGGAGAGACACTGCTTTTGCTGCTGCCTCTCTGTGGAGCTAAAGCATCAGCCCCACCCTGCAGCTCCCAGCAATTTGCTACTCCCTCTCTATGCAGAGCTAACACCTGGGAGCTGCAGGGAGGGGCCAATGAGGATAAGAGGTGGGCATGCGGGGGAGGGGGGGGAAGAGAGGGACATGACTGGAGCTGTAGCGGGGGCTGAACCTTTAAATTGTGCCCCTCCACTTCAGAGGCAGATTAAGCTTTTGTGGGGCCCTGGGACAGAGCAAGTGGGGGCCCTTCCCCACCCCTTCCACCTGCAGTCCCCCCGCCTCTCCCCCCAGCGCTCCTGCCAGGGAAATGGGTTCAGGGCATGGGGGCTTGCCCCACCCAGCACTCCTGCTGGGGAACAGGGGAAGCCCCTGTGTCCCAACAGGAGCACCAGGGAGGTGGACAGAACAGGGCAAGCTCCCCTGGGCCCTGACCCCATTCCCCAGCAGGAGCACCGCGCAGGTGGGCGGAGTGGGTCGGGGCACAGGGGCATCCATTTTTCCAGGGCCCCATGGCACAGGCCCCATGGCTAGTCTGCCACTGCCCCACTCCCAGCAGGCACCAGTCATCTCTGGCAAACACCTAGTCCCACCACCCCACTGTAGGGCAAAAGCCTCAAGCTCCCTTCCACAGTCTGGTAGGCAGAGAATAAGGGGGGTTCCACAAGCCACACTTTAACTGTAAAAAAGCGGCATAGGGCTTGTGAACCACGGTTTGGCCACCCCTGGTTTAAGCCATTATTCAGAGTACTTTGAGAAAGTTGTGCAAAAAGCCTTAACATGGCACATTTATGCAAAGAATTTTTAAAATCTATTTCTTATGCAAATGTTCTATATAATATTTAGAGACGCTACAGATGGAATACTACGTAACTTTAATTGTTTTAGACTGTTTCCTCTTCAAATAAATATATAATTTTTCTTAAACTCCACAAGTCAGAAATTGAAACTAAGACCTGGTCTACACTATAAAATTATTTGTGCGGATTATTCACACCACTGTGCAACATAGTTATACCAACCTACTGGCCGGTGTACACAGCACTATATCAGCAGGACAGCTTCTCACACCAACGTCACTACCACCTCTTGCAGCTTCTCACACCAGCGTAACTACCACCTCTCACAGAGGTGGAGTTATTAAGCCAAGGGAGAGCAGCAGCCTTGTCGCTATAAATTGGTAGTGTAGACCTGCCCTAAACTGCACTGAACCCTCTCTAATACTATTATAGGCAGATGCTAGTCTCTTTCATAGTCAACATTAGACTGGCTATCCTCAGCAAAACTGAACAAATTTGCCTGAAATTCCAAATCTTACTGATCTTACAGTATGGCAGTTTTTTTCTGGGTCAGTTTAAGCAAATCAGATGTGTTCAAGAACTAGGAAGTTTAAAATAAAAAAAATAGTGACATGATCTCACTTTGTGTATGTTTTCCTAGATATTTTGGTTCAGCATACTTCCAAGGAGTTGACCAGTGTTTTGGGGAGAGGGAATGATTTAGCTTCCACTTTCAGTAGAAATCTTGTGCAGTGCTTAACTCTACATAGGCTCCAAAACATCTCATGTCCATGGGGTTCCTAATCTATGTGAAAAACTGCCAAGGCTACAGAGCCCCAGAAGTCAATTTACATGCACTGGGTAGCATGGAGCTTCACTTAGATTAATAGATTTTAAGGCCAGAACAGACTACCATCTAGTCTGAGGTCTTGTATAACATAGGCCCAAGAACCTCATCCAGTAACTTCTATCTGAACTATGTATATATTTTAGAAAAATATCCAGTTTTGATGTAAAGACTTCAAGAGATAGAGAATCCAGCATGTCCATGGATACATTGTTCTATTGATTAGTTATCTTATTTCTAGTTGAAGCTAGACAAACTCAGATTTCCAACCACTGGATCTCATTGTACCTTTTTCTGACAGATTAAAGACCCATCTATCATCAGATTATTCTTCCCTATATAGATATCTGTAGGCCATGATCAAGTCACCTCTTTACCTTCTCCTAGATAAACTAGATTTAACTTCTTTAGCATCTCACTGTAAGGCAGATTCTCCAGGCCTCAAATTATTCTAGTAGCTCCTTTCAGAGTCCCTGATTTGCACAATACAGACCTGCATTCTTGGTCCTAAATGTATGACGTTGCATTTTGCTGTATTAAAACATATAACAAGATCTAATGGCTTGAAGTTGAAACTAGACAAATTCAGACTACAAATATGCCCATTGTTAAAAATGTGTGCAGTAACTGAGCATTGGAACAATTTACCAAGGGTTATGGTGGAATCTACACTGGAAGATTTAAAAACCAAGACTGGATATTCTCCCAAAAATATATGCTTTAGTTCAACCTGAGCAACTGGACTTGAGGCAGCAAGATTTATTTTGGAGAAGTCCCATGGCCCGGCCCAGGTTACGCAGGAGGTCAGACCAGAGAGCACAACAGCCCTTTCTGGCTTTATAATCTGTTTACATGACACCCGCCCCCGTCTATATAACCGATCTGTCCCCCACCGCGATTTACTGCTCTCCCCGTGTCTGCCATCACTCCCGAGAGCCTCTCTGCGAAGTCTGCGCTGTGGGGGGCGGGTCTCTGAAGAGGCTCCGAGAGCCGGTTCCCGCAGCGTTTCCATGGGCAGCCTCCCCCCCCCCCCCCACTGCTCCCCAAACGCAGAGGGCTCCGAAGGCGGCCCTGGGCCAGCAGGCGAGAGCCGCGCTCGCCGGCTCTCAGGGGCTGTAACGCCTCAGGGGAGGCGGGAGAAGCGAGCACCAGGGCGCGGAGCCACCGTGACAGCGGGGGAGGGGAGGAGACTGGGGGCCCCGGTTGGGGCCTTGGCTCTCTACGGGCCAGGCCCTCCCTTGCCCCGGGCCCCGCTCGGCTGCCGCGCTCACCTCTCCATGGCCCGGGCCCGCCCGCCGCTTCACGCCGGAGTCTCCAGCCCGCCCGGCCGCTTTCCGGAAGCGCCCGGGTCCTTTGAACCGGAAGTTGAACGAGACCGGATTTGCCGGGGAAGGATCGCTCCTACATTGCGCACGCGCGTAGCGGCGGCCCTGTGCTGTGCATTCGCGTTTGAGTTAAAGCGAGGAGGGCGGCGCGAGCGCCCAGACCTTGCGCGCTCACCCCGAGGCGGAGGGGCCTGCCCCTCCCCCTCCATCGCCCGCGTCGCGCTCGGGGGCTGCACACAGACCCTCCCGGGTGCGCGCGGCCAATGCCGGGGCTGGCGCCGCCCAGCGCCGGGCTCTGCAGCGGGATTCCGCCCCTCGGAGGAGCCTGCGCGCCCCCTGGTGCCTGCTGCTTGCCCAGCCCAGCCCCTGTCCCGGGGGTGTGTTACACTGCTCTACAGCCAAAATGCTTCTGAAATAAATATAGTCAAACGTTACTAATTCTGGGTCACTGAGAACGAAAATGATGCTTAAAATTGTTGATTGGCTCTAGTTTTCAAGATATGCTATTGGGTAGGTATATACGACCCTTGACTTGGGAATGGCGGAGGATAAGTGAGTTATAAAGGGAAGGGATCTCAATTTAAACCAGAAATGACTAAAATACATCTTTGACTGGATCTATGAATAAATCTATGACTGGGTTTGGACAGTACTTGCTTTTTAGGCAAAACAATGAATGATGCAATCTGAAGCTGGTATTGCATCATACATGATATGAATTGCATCATGTTATTCCTAGAAATCATGGATGATGCAATCATAACGAAGCTTACATCACTCTGCTGAACAAATTGCCCTATATCAGCTCTAGAAATCATACAGTGTCGTGCTCTCTTATTTGTCAGTGTTTGATTTTGCAAAGGGACACATTTCTGTTTAGCCAAAGTGAGCAGAGATGCCTCGTACTTGTGTGAACAGTGCAGATAACTTCTGCTATGTTTGTGGTGAAGTGACTTTTGCATCACAAAAGCGCAGTATAACCACCATGGTTAAGAAAGCCTATCACCTTTATTTTGGCTGCAAAATTGGAGATCAGGACAAGAGGTGGGCCCCACACATATGCTGCAACACTTGTGCAACAAATCTTCGCCAGTGGTTGAACAGGAAAAGGAAATCTATGCCTTTTGCAGTGCCAATGATTTGGAGAGAGCCAACAGCTCATACCAGCAATTGTTACTTCTGCATGGTGCCTCCAGTTGGGAAAGGTGTGTCAAAGAAGAAAAAGTGGACTGTGCATTATCCAAACATTCCATCAGCTATACGCCCAGTACCCCACGGAGAAGGACTGCCGGTTCCTGATGCACCAGAATAATTCTCACTTGAGTCAGACGAGGAAGAGGATGAAACTTCTGGTCCTGAACCATCAATGTCACAGGACCCACATTTTCTCCCATTCTCCTCCTCTGAACCACACCTCATAACACAAGGTGAACTGAATGACCTTGTCAGGGATTTGGAACTACCCAAGAGTAAGGCAGAGCTGTTGGGCTCCAGACTACAGCAGTGGAATCTCCTGGCAGGTGATGTTAGGGTTTCCATGTTCCGTGACCGTCAAAAGGATCTTGTCCCATTCTTCTTCATGGAAGGTGATCTTGTAGCCTGCAACAACATCGATGGTGTGATGGCAGCCCTCAACATCGTTCACGATCCAGATGAGTGGAGACTGTTCATTGATTCATCGAAGACGAGTCTTAAAGCTGTTTTACTGCATAATGGCAATGTTTTGCCATCAATTCCAGTTGGTCATGCAGTCCATATGAAGGAAACCTATGACAACATGAAACAACTTTTGAGGTGCATAAACTATGACCAACATCAGTGGCAGCTTTGTGGCGATTTGAAGGTTGTTGCTCTCTTGCTTGGTCTGCAGACTGGATACACAAAGTACTGCTGTTTTCTCTGCGAATGGGATAGTCGTGCAAGAGATTCCCACTACATCAAGAAAGATTGGCCACTCTGACAGTCATTGGAGCCTGGGAGGAAAAGTGTTCAGCATCCACCACTTGTTGACTCAAGGAAGATTTTGTTACCACCCTTACACATCAAGCTGGGTCTGATGAAGAACTTTGTCAAGGCCATTGACGAAACACAAGCAGCTTTCAAGTACCTCCGTGGAAAATTTCCAAGGTTAAGTGAAGTTAAGATAAAGGAAGGTGTCTTTGTTGGTCCTCAGATTCGTGAACTTCTTCGAGATGATGCATTTGACCATGCACTGCGTGGCAAGGAAAAGACGGCATGGAAAGCCTTCCATTTAGTGGCAATAAATTTTCTCGGAAACAACAAGGCAGACAACTACAGGTTGTCGGTCGAAAACCTCCTCAAGGCATACAAAAGCCTTGGTTGCAACATGTCACTAAAGATACATTTTTTGCACTCTCATCTAGATTTTTTTCCACCGAACTGCGGAGCAGTGAGCGACGAGCACGGCGAGCGATTTCACCAGGACATTGCAACAATGGAGAAACGCTATCAGGGCAAATGGAGCCCATCAATGCTTGCAGACTATTGCTGGACAGTGACAAGAGATGCTCCATTTAATGAATACAAGAGATAAGCCAAGAAGTGCCGAGTAGACACTGAATAGGACTAAACTATGTACAGAATAGTTTTTTGCCTTTTGTTTCATAATAAATTTTATTTATATAACCCTTTTGCTGATTTTTAAAGTGTTACATAAACAGGACAGGTGAAATATTATCATGTAAAGCAACCATAAACACATGAAAAGACCTAGGTTTACAATTTATGATTAAAACTCTACTATCTACACAATATACATAGACATAAAACGTAAAAACTTAAATATCTTAGAAACAGTAGCCAATCAGTTGTTTTAATTGTCATATTTGAATTCAGCACATCAAAATACATAATAAATAGCACATTTTATCTCTGAAGCAGACGACTTCTCAAAAATTGTAGACCAATGTTATCCTCCCCGCCCCGCTCGCCCGCGGGAGCACAAGCGTGTGCCCGGCATTTCGCCAATAACAGTGAGGGGCGAGCACATCAAAGCTGCCCGCTTGCCAGGGCATCCGGCGCCTGCGGAGTGCGACTGACAGCAGTGGCGGCTTCAGGCGCCAAAGGCAGTGGAGGCTCGTTAATTTCAATCAGCTGCTGCTTCCTGGCCCTGGGGGGAGCATGAGCAGAGGTGCTGGATTTGTGCAGAGGACAGCAGGGCGTTACCCTTGTAATACACAGGTGGAAGGTTGTTTCCAACACTAAAGGCATGGAATAATACAGTCTATTAAAAATAAAAATTTCAGAAAATTATCACTTACCAGCCTATGCTAGGGAAAGCCTCTTACTCATCATCCACAAATGGGAGTTAGCAGTCTTTGCCCTCGATTACTTTACGGGAGATTAATGCTGCTTCAAGGAAAATACTCCACTGCTGAACAGAAATTAATTGGTAATTCTGGCTGACAGGTTCTACCCATAGCTAGGACAAATAAGTGGAAAAATCATGAACTAGTGTTGGAATTATGATGTATACTTAGTGTCTTACTATGACACTAATTTAACCATAAATTCCTTTATTAAATCCAGAGGCCAAATGGTATTTATACAATTGTGCTAAACATACCTAAATAATAAGCAATTTACTACATCCAAACAGTAACAAAACAGTTATAAGCATTTGATCAAGATACTTAGAAATGGGCTAAACCCAGGGATGCTTAGACACATATTGGTCAGCTCCAACTTGGTCAGGCAGGTATCCACAATGAACCCTTTAAGTGTTTACTTTTTTATGCCCTTTAACAAACAAGTGATGTCACTGCGAATTATCGACACAAGTGAAAAAAAAAATTGAGACAGTTCACCCTTAATTCCAGTTATCAATCTTGTCCAGATTAAAACCTCCTTTCTCCTCAAGGCCATTCCTCCCTATCTTTTCCCCTCCTTCCTGCTGACCAACAGATTTTCCGTTGCACCTGGGTTCACATAGGCGCTAATTTTTGAGGCAAGAATCAAAGGGGTAGCCATGTTAGTCTGGATTTGTAAAAGCAGCAAAGAGTCCTGTGGCACCTTATAGACTAACAGACGTATAGGAGCATGAGCTTTCGTGGGTGAATATCCACTTCTTCTTCTTGGAGGCAACACTGATAAGTGGGGTGGAAAGGGCCATGTTGGTTCTTTCTAAGATACTCTGGCTATGTCAACATTACACGCCTTTTAGTGACACAGCCGTGCCGCTAACAAGTGCACAATGTAGCCGCTCTTTGTTGGCGGGAGAGAGGGAGAGCCGACAAAGCACAGTCCACATCTGCACTTTTTGTCTGTAAAACTTTTGTCGTTCAGGGAAGTGGTTTTTTCACACCCCTGAATGATAAAAGTTTTACCGACGAAAGTGCAGTGTAGACAAAGCCTAAGTCTTATTTAAAACCATCTGCAGTCACCCCTATTGGTCAGAGCCCGTCTTAGAAATTTCCCATTATTTCATTAGTTATTTTTTGAACCAGACATTTTCTCTACTTCATTCCTTCTGGCTTATGACTCATTACTTTCAAGGCCTTCCTTTTTCTTGCTAGTCAGAGCCTTTCTTTACAACACACATATTTCCTTACCCAAATTTAAGATAACTCTTAATTCTTTAATTTCATATTTATTCTATAACTAGGTTTCAGACATTTCACTGGAACACACAGCAGATCATTTCTGTCCTCTCATTCCATAAGTGAGGGCTAGGAGAAAGACTTACCAGTCTATATATTTATAGAGGAACTCTATTCATTACAAACCATTTCATGAAAGTTACCAGATATTATATTTTCTCATACCCGTTCAGAATTCAGTGACATCAATCTCCTTCCTAATAGTCTGCTTATAAAAAGACATTAACAGTAGAAAACACCTTGTTTTGTTTATTTTAATTGTCCTAATTACTGATTCCCTTAAGACAATTCCTCATCCTCATTGGAAAACATGATTTATAATAGAATCAAGAAGCTCAATCTTTTTATCTTAAAGAGTAGGTTATGGGGTGACTTAATCACAGTCTATAAGTACCTACATTGGAAACAAATATTTGATAATGGGCTCTTGAATCTAGCAGATCAAGGTATAACAAGATCCAATGTCTGAGAGTTGAAGCTAGACAAAATAAGGCATAATTTTCTAACAGAGTAATTAACCATTGGGACAATTTACCCAGGACTGTCCATCACTGGCGATTTATAAAAATTGGATGTTTTTCTAAGAGATATGCTCTAGCCCAAAGAGGAATTATTTTGGGATGTTCTATGGCTGTGTTACACAGGAGGTCAGATGAGATAATCACAGTGGTCCCTTCTGGCTTTACAGTCTATGAATCCAATTTACAGGTAGAGCATGGGCAGTGGTAGTACTCATATCATCTTCTCCCCCCCACCTCCACCCCGCCCCCAACTGCTCCACCAGTATCTCAACACCTCAAGGTAGGTCAACATTCAAGTATTCAGCCTTTGCCTTTTTGATCAGACTGCTAAGGAGGAACAGAAGAGCCAAGTGTCCATTAAGTATTTAACTGAAACCACCCACCCTTTGCACTTGCATTTAATTGGAATGATACAAATAAATAAGCTGAAACTGTTGGCTTTACAAACTGTTTAAAGCAGGTGTGGGGAACCTATGGCCTGGATTCAGCCCGCGGCTTCATTTCATCCAGTGCTGGACGGAGTGGGGGGCAGAGCCTCAGAGAAGGGGCAGGGCAGGGGGCGGGGTTGATATAACAAATCTTGGAGATCTTCTGGACTACAATCAGAGGAGTGGGTGAAACCCACAGTACTCTACCAGTGCATGGGGCTGCTCACCCTGAACATCCCCTATTGTGTGCTCCAGGAGGTGAGGGCAGCTTTGCCTCCTGCTTCTCTAGCTTTCTTCAAGTGGGTCCTGTGGGAAAGTGCTCCTCACTCACCCCTGACCCTCTGGAACTCCCTTGTCCTGCAGGCCTCCCCGCCTGTCCCCAACAGGTCACCTGAGCCAGCTGCACAATATCCAGACAGTCTGTTTCTGAACTGTGCCCAGGGAACATCTGATGTGCTAATGCATCACCCCATCCACTTCCTCGCCCTCATGTCCTTTCCTGAGATTGAGTGGTGGAACCTGTTGCCTCCCAAGGAGGGAGAGACACCCCAGTAGGCCAGCCTGTACTCCACTCTGGTCCCACGACCCTCTGGGGATATTAGTTGGTGGCTCCTCCACACAGCTGTGAGCACAGGGATGTACCTGGCATGGTTCACCAACTCCCCGGACACATGTCTCTTCTGCAGTGAGCGGGAGACCCTGGCACACATCTACGTAGGGTACATCAGATTGCAGCCCCTCTTCTGGCTCCTCCAAAACTTCATACTGTGGTTCTGATTGCACTTTTCTCTACACCTGCCATCCATGGCCCCACAAAGTCACAGGACCTCTTCATCAACCTTCTCCTGGTACTGGCCAAGATGGGCCATCCATCACACCAGGGGGAGGAAGCTGAACAGAGTGATGCTCTGTGACTGTGGGATCTATTTCTGATCCCTTGTACAATCACACCTCCAGGCAGAGTTCCTCTGGGCAGTGTCCACTGACTCCCTAGACACCTTTGAGGAGCAGTGGGTGCTGTTGGGAGTTCTCTGCTCAGAGTCCCACTCTAGATCTCTGATTTTCAACCTTTGACCCCATTCCCACTCCCCCCTCCTTTCCCCCCCCCATTTGTTGTCTCTAGACATAATTTGTTGCCTGGGATCTGTGGTTCCTCACTCTTAATGGAGGGAAAGGCCTTTAGTTTTGGGCAGGCCTAGACCCACCTGTCCTTAGTACTTCAAATAGTACACACTCTCCCACTTCTTCAACAAATGAGCCAGGGATTCTAGAGACAACAGCCTCTTTCATTATACAACCCTGATGCATTCCCTGAGCATTGTCCATTCTGTGCAGTGAAAGTGTTCTCCCATCCACCTCTGTCTCCCAGTCTCCTTGCCCAACCAGTCCCAGTCTCCTCAGACTTCTTGACCCAATCTACTCCTTTTCCTCCCCTGGTCTGGCTTTTGTTCCCTCTTTGCATTCAAAACAAACAGCCTTCTCCCTAGCTGCCAGCATTGGGGTTATTGAGAACACAGGGGAAAGAGGCTCCTTGCTTTCAGTTCCAGTGCCCTGCCCAGCCACTACAGGGAAAGTCTAGTTTTGCTATTGTAGCCCAGAACTGGAACATTCTCAGTTGCTCAGAGATAGTATATGCACAGTCTGGTCACAAAGCTGTGAGAAGATAGAGCCTGCTCCATCTGGCTCATGCATGCTCAGTGAGGATAGAATCTTCACAGATTTTTGTCTGCTAAAGCCTCTAATAAGCATCTAAGGCAGATTGCTTAGTCAAACTCTTGGGGTTTATAATGGGGATGGCAAAAGCCACATCCCAGACCCCAAGGCCACCCCCTGTTAAATTTCAAGTTCCTGCTCCAAAGCATGGGGACAGTAATTTTTTTTAAAGAAAAAGTTGTCAAAGATCTTTAATGTGGACAAAACCCTTTCCCCTAGCCTAGTTCTCAGAAACTGCTGACCCATTTTGATTGAAATTTTCCAAAAATAAAAACTCAGCCAAAAGCAAAGTCCCAGCCTGTAACATTTCAAACTAAACAGTTTGGCAAAGTTATAAGCAACTGAAAATGGGGTTTTATAACGGAAAGTGTCAGGCAGTCTTAATAGGCAGCCCTACCAGCTCCAGCTCCACCTATAATTAAACTCAATAGGCCAAAAAAAAGCCACAAAATAAACTTCTGCTCTCTCCCTCACCCTTGAACCAAAAGTCCTGTGCCATGAGCCTGCTCCAGTTCAAACCAGGACACACTAAGAGTTCAATATAGCGTGGATAAAATACACAAACAATAGTAGCTAATTTATTTCAGAGATGATACTCGCACTTTAATTATTAAAATGTTACTATTGGAATTGCCCTGTGGGAGCTTCTGGCAACCTTCAAATTGACAATTCCAATAATGTGGCAAGGAGGAGCACACAGATTGGTCTGGGGGTGGAAAGGAGTCTATTAATCCTTACCAGCCAATTCACTGATAGCTAGGCATTAGTAGTTGCTTTAAAGGAGAAACCTGTGCTGTACTGGCTGAATTAAGATGGTCTTTGATGGTAACTAGTTAATGCACAAAAAAAGGAACTGAGCTGATTGTGCTCTGGAAACCTCACTTGCCAACCCAGCTAGTAGTATTGACTATAGCCACTATCCCCACCCCAGATAGATCCTTGGGATAGGAAAGGAAATGACTTATGGCTTCAAGAAAGGCATGGAGGCTGCCCCCCAAAAAGTGGAAGAGGAATAGTTGTAACAGTTAAGACATTAATTCCTCCTCATTTATTTAAAAATACCTTTCATATCACTTTCTGAGACTGATCTTATTGCCAGTAAACATGGGTAACATGGTGTTGGCCTGGCAGACAAGTAGCAATGTATTGCCATGTCATGGGCTTAGGTCCTGGGCCTCGGAAGGTGAGTACTACACATTTCTCCTACAGAGGAGCTTCTTCAAGTAATTGCTTGGCAAACTGTAGAAGGAAACTGCATTCAGCTATTACTAGAGGGAAGACACCTAACAAAGGGCCATTGAGGGAGAAGTGGAGGGAGAGAAGGAGTCATTGGATAAAAATGAGAGGAATATCACTACCACCTGAGAGGGTGGGAGAGAAAAAAACCTCATCAGCTTTTGTGGCTGGAATGTTACTGAAGTTTTGTCTGCGGAGAGGGAGGAATTACTACTACTTTTGTAAATGAATTGCAGCATGAAAAGCTGCTGCTTTTAGGTGAACAGCTAGTTCCTCGTGGCAATTGGAGCTGTGTTTTTGTAAAAGAAAATGTTTAAACAGTAAGTAGACTAAAGGCTCAAAGTAAGAATCACTTTTACATATGAATTTCAATTTGAAAAACAAAGCTTGAGGGCAAATACTTCTAGATACCATTTTAAAAACAAAAATCCATATTAATTCTACTACTTAGGTGAAAGAAATACTCTTCCCCCCAATATGACAGCTAGCACTATTTAGGAATGTAGATGGTCCTATTTCTATTTTCTTCTTATGCTAAAGGTGTCCCTCAGAGAGGCAACCATTGGGTTTATATTGGGTCCCCAAAGACACACAGAAGTGTCCATGTTTTTAAAGAAGTCTTGGCTAGGAAATGTAAGAAATAATAACAGTATAAAACTACCGGGGAACTGATGCAGGAGTTTTCCCAGCAATTCCCACATTTGACCATCTCTGAACATTTCTATAGAAATGTGGCATTCTTACCTATCTGCTGCTTCTTGTAAAGTTATTTTACTCTTAAGAAACAAACTGTAGCAGGCAAAAGTTGTAACTACTTGATTTTTAGCTTAACCTAGAATTGGCACATCTATAGGTATTAAATTGGTTTCTTAACAAAGTTTCCTCTGAAGGTAATACTTATTCTCCAAGGTATAAAAATACTTAGGAAGTGGGGTGTGGGTCTCAGGACGGCCTGCCTTCTATTCAGAGTTCCCCTACTGAGGTGCTATTACCTTGGGCAAGTCACTTATCCTCTCTCAACTTTCTACTCTGTAAAATGAATATGTTTGCCTACTTATGTCACAGGGGTGTCTGAGACTTTATTTGTAAAATGCTTTCAAATCCTGAACTGAAAACTAAATGAAAATTATTACTCTTATCTCGGGTATCTCATATCTTGCAGAAAGGTACCAGATGCTCAGTTGGTTTCATAATAAGATGTTGATAAAATAGGAAGGATGTTTTAACATAATTTACAACTTGTAATAATAGATAACTTCTTGGGTGGAAAAAGGTATATGCATACCCATACTTTAAATCCCAGCTCCCATAAACTAAATTCTATGTACATACAGTGCCTAGCACAATGGAGTCTATTCTTGTTTGGCCCCCAGGCACTACCATCATAAACATGATAATTGTACATTTTAGACTTAATAGTATTAAAAACTATTCAAGTATCACCATCTGTCAGTTATAAAGAACTAAAAGGCTACTCCACCAAGCTCTGTAACCCCTAGAAGTAGACCTAGTTGAGCCAAACCCATTACCATCTGGACAAGATCCTCCAGTACCCTATAGAATTGTAGCAGAGGCACCAGCAGTCACCCAGATGCTTTGTTGGATACTTTCTCCAAGTCGATGCGAGCCCAGCCATGCTCAATGTTTCCTTCCAGCTTCTTTTCCACCAACAGTCTAGCAATGACCACACCACCTATTGTCCCTTTTTCTTTTCTAAAACCTAACTGCGCTTTCCTAAAATGGGCTCCACTATTCAGCAAATGCGACAGTATATGATTCTCTTGGACAGTTTCAAGCAGTGGGATAGCAACTTAATTCCTTGGTACTCTGAATGGTCCTGTATGTCACATTTTTGTTTGTATATCAGTACCAGTATGGACTTTCTCCACTCTCTTGGGATTTTCTTTTCAGACTTCATGCAGGACTCATATAAGCCAGCATACACCAACTTCTCTCAAGACTTCGATGATTTCTATTGTGACTTTATCCAGTCCTGCTGCTTTTCCAGGTACCATCTTCAGCATTGCAGCCTTGACATCTGCCTTTGACAGATCAACATCCGTAATAATTGGTTCACATGATGGTAGTGTAGCATATAAAGGGTTCTGGTTAAGTATATCCTTGCGGTATTCTCACCGTCACTTACATGTCTTCCATCACAAGCAGTCTGCCCCCTATATCCTTTACGAATGGTATGTTCCCTCTTTTTCTTCCTTTTGTTTCTTGTTCACACAATTGAATATACTTTCTTTTTGGAAAGTTGAGAGCAGTTGTTCATCTCATAGAGCTTGCCTAAAGTTAGGTTTCTTGCCTTTGACTGCTTGCTTTGCTGCTCGCTTGGAGGCTCTATAGGTGGCAATGTCTTCTTTCAAAGAGTTATTTTACATCACTTTTCTGGCTTTGATTTCTTTCTGCACCTTCTTGTTAAACTACCATTCTTCATGAGACTGTGGTCTACCCAGCTTAGTGTGTCTACATACCGTCTCAGCTTCTCAGATCAAAATGTTCTTAAAGATACACCACTCCTCTTCCACTGTTCCAATTTGTATACCTTTTGTCTCAAACCTTCCAGCTGTTTCCCTAACCTTATCTGCAGTCACCCCATACAATCTCCGTATCCTGATGCATGTCTCGCTTGTACACAGCTCATGCCAGGACCATTTGTCAGTTGCAACTGTTACCAGTGGCTTGTGTTGGGGTGTGACCATTTTGCTCAGGATAAGTTTACAATCCTTAACCTCCTCCTCTGGCTCATTTAGGTTAGCAAGAAATCTATTTGCATGCTTATTCTGCTGCTTCAGTATGTGCAAAGATGACTTTGTCTTCTCTTGACCCAAGTGTTGACATTTGCCCACTGCTTACCTAAACACCCATCAAGCAGTGCAGCATCATCTGCATTCTGCAATCCCAGTGCATATTGTCCCAGTATCTGGTCATAGCCTGATCAACTTGAGCCCGTATAGCAATAATTCCTATGGTCTGGCCATATCTTCCAGTTTCTGTAGGCCCTGCCTAACCTCTTCCTCAGGACAATGATGTTGTGGGACATATACCAGCACCCCAAACAACCCGCACTCCTTTGCTTCTATTCAGATAGTCGTTAAATGGTCATACACCTTGATGATTTCCTGAACAGTGTTACCATTTGTTGTGAACCACACTCCTGCACCATTTTTCCTTCCACTACCACTTGCATAGTAAAACTTACAGCCCAGACCCAGTTCTTAAGCTGCATTTCCTAACCATCTGGTGGATGTAGATGTGGTTTCCCCTTGTCTCTCCAGAGCACTGTAAGAGTACTTCTGCTGCTCAGTACTCTTAAATTTTTTTTCTCGTCTTGAGAAAATTTATTCTGAGTTTTCCTTCTCCTTGGTGAGTTGCCTGCCACTGCTAACAGGTCCCACCTACCCTGAACAGCCTGGTTTTAAAGCACCAGATACTTGCCTTTCATACCCCCACTTTTTGTTTAGAATACCTCTGGCATGAGAAAGCAAGTAGTAGAAGTTTGGTTGTCAGAGGCTGTGAGACACTGGCTATTTGGAAGACTTTTATAGGGACTGAGAACTTGACTCAGACTGACCCCAGGCCATGGCAACCCTTTAGGAGGTATGCCTCAGTTCTTCATCTATAAAATGGGGATAATAGTACTTCCTTACCTCCCAGGGGTGTTGTAAGGATAATTTCATTAAAGTTGTGAGATGCTCAGATACTGTGGTAATGGGGGACCATATAGGTTCTTTAGAAGACTCTCTGCACCCTCTACTGTAATAGAAGTGATAACTCTGCTCTTGTACTAGGCTCCAATTATATACTGCATTCTACAGAATCAGTTTTACATTATGCATTGCAAAGTGCTCTAGTTTTGTGTAAATACTCTAAATTTTTATGTCTTCATAATACTTAAGTTTGATAATGCTAATCTTTACCTGCTGGAAGAAGGATCTACACAGCTGTGTCCTAATGCATATTTTTGAATCTATTAACGAACTGTATAGTTTTAAAAAAATCTTTCAATTGCTAGTTTACAGCATATGCTGTGGCATCTCTAACCACTCTAGTAACTAAAGTCTTCTGATTAATTGGGGGTAGTCTTAAGATATTGAAAACTGGTCTGATTAGACTAAAAATATTGGGTTTTCAGAACTGCTGGACTAGCTTTCCCTAGCAGTGTCAGGAACTTTTAGCTAAATAGTGTGGGAAAAAATAGTATTTCTTACTTACTAGTCCTTAAACCAGGGGTGGGGAACCTTTTTTCTATCAAGGGCCATTAACACACACAAAAAAATCAGTCACGGGTCACACACAGTCCCGTGGGGGGAGGAGGCTCAGGGCTTCCTCTAGGCTCTGGGGTGGGCCCAGAAATGACAGGTTCATGGTGCGGGAGGGGGCTCTGGCAGGGGGTTGGAGTATAGCAGGGGGTGAGGGCTCTGGGATGGGTCTGGGGTGCAGGAGGGGGCTCCATGCGGGGGCCAATGGGTTTGGAGTGGAGGAGATGGTTTGGGGTGCAGTGCTGACCGGAGCCGCCAGGGGCCCTTTTTGAGTGGGCGCTCCTGTTGAAAACCAGATGCCTGGCACCCCTACAAGAACCAGTGCAGCTTGTTTCATAGTGTGGTGGGGGCGGAGTGCTCCGTAGACTCAGCCAAGCCCACAGACCCCTGGCTGCTTGGGTCCCATCAGGTTCAGGCAGGGGCTTTTGGGTCTCTCCCTCACTGGTAGCAACACCTTAGTGAAGTATCACCTGCACTGCATTCTCCACCTTGGCCCCCAACACAGAAGTGAGCAGCAGAGGGAATACAGCAGCCACTGGTGGGTGGAACGAGAAGGGAATACAAATACCACCCTCCAGAAAAGGGAATATGACACTCAGGGATAGCAAGGATGGGAGGTGGAAGTGTAGGGATCCCCAATGGCTAAGCTGTGGTACCATCTCACTAGGCACAAGGGCTGATTGGGCAGCTGTGGGGCCCCCTTTATGACACCAGGCTTGGGTGCCATGATGGGCTTGGTGCTCACACCCTTGGCATCAGTTTGGATAATGATTGATTTGGTACACATGGGAACGACTGCCTTGATTCAGGAGGGGGCCCCAGAAAGCCCAAAACCTGGCTGCTTGGCCCCAGCCGTCTCCTCAATGGGCTCAGTGGCCTGGAGCAGGGGGCCAGCTGCAGCTGGGCACATGGAAAGAGCAAAAGCTGCTCCTATCATCTAGAGCTAGGGGCAGTTTCCCATGCAGTACACTGAGAAAGGAGCAGCAGGCCCTGCGATGGACTTGGGGCCCAGATCAAGACCTGCTTCAGAGTGTCATCCTCCACCTAGGCTAAGGGAGTTAGATCCAGGGCCTCAATCTCCTGGAAGATCACATGGAGACTCCTGCCTGAGGAGGTCCTCTCCAGGAGAGATTGAGGTGAGTTCCATTGGGGGGGAGGGGGCAGCATGCTTCCCCTATAAGGGACTGAGGGGAACATCTCTGCCCTCTTCTGCTGCCAGAGCTTTATGAGGCAGCTCCAGTAGCTGGGCTTTCTGAGGGGGCACAAAAGTAGGCCCAGCGACAGCCTCTCCAGGTGCCTTACGGGAGGCATCCTCCTGCTTCTTGACAGGGATAGGCTGGACCGACAACTTATGCTTGCTGCACTTCCTCTCCCCATAGCCAGTACCCAGGCCTCCAGGGTGTCCTTGGAAGGCTGACCAGAGGGGGAGGAGGTAGTCTACGGTGCAAGAGAGATGGGCTCAGAGCTTGGGGAAGCAGGGATGGTCTCCCCCTGAGATAGCCCAGGAAAGGACCTATCCAACATCACCACAACCTTCTTCTCTATAGAACGCCCCCCCCCCCCCAAAAGCAGCAGCATCTGTCTGCTTGGGTGAGCATGAGAGGGAGGGCAACCCCTGCATCCAAGCAGGATCATCAGCTGGTGGAGGAGATGGGGGAACTGGGTGGATGGCAGCAGCAGCAGAGCCTACACCCTCCTGAGCAGTGGGGATGCTGGACAGCCCTCCTCACCAGGCCGAGAGTCCCTCTGGATGTTCCCCAAAACCCATCAGAGGAAGCACCAAGCCTCGCCCAATGAATGGACCTGGTACAGGGCACCAGGAATGACCCTTCCAAGCTCCCCTTGCTGTGCAGTCTGCCAGCAGAACAAGATGACATGGCAGAGAGTGGGGTCCTTATGGCTCAGCAAGAGAGCACTGAAGGGCAGTGTTCACGTGCACCTAGGGCCTCCAGGAGCTTGAGGGGCACAAAAGAGATCACCCGAGATGCCTTTCTCCACCACCTCCTGGGCCGCAGCCTCTGATGTCAGGCAAATGACCTTCCCATACATTTTGGAGGCTGCTTCAATGGCCCCACCACCCATGCCAATGCCCACACAAGTTTTGATGTGGGGCAAGGCAACCCCCAGGAAGCAATGGATGCTGTGCCTTCTGGTCAGGGTGGGGCAGGGGACCTGGCCCCTGTTGTTGGATGAGGCAGGGGCAAATGGCGAGGGGGCAGCAGACCGGAGTGCAGTCACCTGGGCATAAGCTCTGGGTGCCCGACTTGATATCCAGGGGTTCTGATTGGCAGACATGCTGAAATTCACAGCTGCAACTGAAGTCAATTAGAGCTGGACTTTGAACATACAAAGTGCCTCACAATGCTAAGTACTCTGAAAAATTAGGTCCTGGTCATCTCAAGCTGGGCACCCACAATTAGCATAAATTTTTGATCTTAATATGTGCCTCAGCTCCCCATATTACAGATGGTGGTGGTATCACTCCCTCACCCTATAGAGATGTTATAAAATTAATGTATGTTTGTGAAGCACTCATATTACAGTGATGAGTGCCATAGAAAAGCCCATGAGGAAATAATTCAGTCTTCAGTTAAGTTTGAATAATCTGCAGTACTTATGGCATGAGGCCACACACGTTGAACAATGAGGATAAAACAAAATATTGAGTCCTGCACTTAGGACGGAAGAATCTCATGCACTGCTACAGACTAGGGACCAAATGGCTAGGCAGCAGTTCTGCAGAAAAGGACCTAGGGGTTACAGTGGACAAGAAGCTGGATATGAGTCGACAGTGTGCCCTTGTTGCCAAGAAGGCTAATGGCATTTTGGGCTATATAAGTAGGGGCATTGCCAGCAGATTGAGGGACGTGATCATTCCCCTCTATTCAACATTGGTGAGGCCTCATCTGGAGTACTGTGTCCAGTTTTGGGCCCCACAGTAAGGCCTCATCTGGAGTACTGTGTCCAGTTTTGGGCCCCACAGTACAAGAAGGATGTGGAAAAATTGGAAAGAGTCCAGCGGAGGGCAACAAAAATGATTAGGGGGCTGGAGCACATGATTTATGAGGAGAGGCTGAGGGAACTGGGATTGTTTAGTCTGCATAAGAGAAGAATGAGGGGGGATTTGATAGCTGCTTTCAACTACCTGAAAGGGGGTTCCAAAGAGGATGGATCTAGACTGTTCTCAGTGGTACCAGATGACAGAACAAGGAGTAATGGTCTCAAGTTGCAGTGGGGGAAGATTTAGGTTGGATATTAGGAAAAACTTTACTAGGAGGATGGTGAAGCACTGGAATGGGTTACCTAGGGAGGTGGTGGAATCTCCTTCCTTAAAGGTTTTTAAGGTCAGGCTTGACAAAGCCCTGGCTGGGATGATTTAGTTGGGAATTGGTCCTGCTTTGAGCAGGGGGTTGGACTAGATGACCTCCTGAGGTCCCTTCCAACCCTTATATTCTATGATTCTATGCTCATTTAGTGAGCACTATCTATTCTGTGTACTGACTGAGGCAGGGGTCTTGTGGAAAAAGCAGTATGTGATTGTCATGTAAAAGACAATCATAATGCATATGGAAACAAAGGGCTGAATTAAGGTGGCACAAGCAACCTTAATTCTATTATTTCCTTAGTGCTTGACTTTGCAACCTTAAAGTTTTTAGAGAGAGAGAGTGAGTGTGAGAGTGTGTGTGTGCTAATTCTGGACCTAGCATGGCATAGATAATTTCATTACAATAAGTAAGTTTGCCCAAGATCAAATAGAAGTATGTTTTAATCTAGAAAGAAGCAGTATGTTAGTCCACTTCATTCAGAGAGACTTTATAGCCATAACATGCTGATTTTAGAGATAAGATCATTGTATAAAAAGTCAAACAATGGTTACAGATAACACTTTCAAATACCCCAAAACAGCCATTGAACATCAAAATCCCTTTTTATAGATTGCTTCCTTTAGTAAGTGTTTTTTCCACAGGGAAAGAAAAAATTCAATGTGGTACCACTAGTGCTCTGAAAAAAACAGAACACCTCCTTGCCACTCCCCCACCCCCCACGTCTAGGTAACACTAGACAACATTTGTAGTCCTGGTCATCAACGGGCATTTACTCACCCATATTAAACTGGATGAATTCCTATGGCCTGTGTTATGCAGGATGCCAGACTGTATGATCATAATGGTCCCTTTTGGTCTTAAGATCTATGAAGTCTCAGTGCAAAATGCACATTATGTTTAAACTTGTTAAACCCATATTTACTGGCATTGTTAAAACACTACACAAAACATTCAAGTAGTAGATAATTGTAATGCAAGCCCTTGCATGGCAATCCAAATTTATTGAACTACTGATGCTAAGTCATACAAAATTGCACCACTTTTAATTAAGGCTTTTAGTTTACATTTGGCCACCTCAAAGCAGTTGTAACATTAGGTTGGTCAATTTAAATACTGTGGCTCCCTGTTGGATATACACACAATCTTTACACCCAAACGTTAATTCATACAAAGCAACAAGGCATTGTTAAATAAATCAGCAAAAGTTAATTACTGCAACTTAGGCCCTGTGACCAATTACACATGATTAAAATTACTTCCCACATTCACATCCACAGTACTCTTCCACCATTTAACATCTCAACCAAAACGTTACACATGTAAAACAATCACTAACAGGCAAAAGTACTAAAACCTGTATATTTGGTATTGCAAATACACTTATGCATGAGCAAGCAAGGGAATTAACAGTGAGAATCTACAGCTGCAGAAGCCTGAAAATGATTTACAAAATTGTTAAATCATTAAAAAAATCATTTTAAAATATACACTTCTTGTTGTAGACCCCCACTGTACACACAACTATAAACATTGTTCCCTATGTAAACAAGGAAAAGGAAACATACAATAAAAGGTTGAAAAGTCTGGACATTTCCTTCCCAACAGATATTAAAGGCAATGTCTTTAGTCAGACATATGAAAGGACTCTTATTTTAAAGACTAGATCACTGTCTCCACAGGTTTTTCCTAAAATTAAAAAAACTAAAGCTGTTGTGTTAATCAAAGCGGTTTTGTATAATATGATGATGATGATCCTGTATTTCTTTAAAAAAAGTTACAATAAGCTACAAATACCGATGAAGCAAAGTTATCTGGAGTAGTCTATATAGGAGCTCTTTGGACTTTCTTTTATTATGCTAAAATAGTGGTGCTTTCAGGATTTACATTATTGTACTCTCCAATAGAAAGTATGGGGATTATTGAAGTATACAGTACACAGTTTTCATACATGTACAACATTGGTGGATGAATGTCTCTTATCAGTAATACTGGATGTAGGCTCTGGTTTTACCAGTTGCATACACTTAGAATATTTATAAGTAAAAATCTCTCGTGACACTGGAAAGTGATTAGAATGTGCAAACTGATGTAGTAGCTTTCATCCACTTCTTAAAGGGTACCACCACAGGAAAGTCCATTTAAAATGTTGGTAGGTTTAATAAAGTTGGAATGCTGGCACTGTTGAATTGGGCAACAGTTCTTCAGACCTGTAATGATGAAACAGGAGATTAGTATTAAAGCACAGTTTTCTAGGACTGAAGAGTTCTGCATCTCAGTGTAACTAAGGTGAATTAAATGCTACTTTCAAAATTTACTAAGACCCTAAATCAGTAGTATATATAGACCCAGTGACATCAACTTGAAATTTAATGAAATTTAAAAGTGAAATACAGTAGTAATTTTAGATGCAACTTGCAACAAT
This sequence comes from Emys orbicularis, assembly GCF_028017835.1. Taxonomy (NCBI): domain Eukaryota; kingdom Metazoa; phylum Chordata; order Testudines; family Emydidae; genus Emys; species Emys orbicularis. Next base: position 68,692,753 of record NC_088683.1, on the reverse strand, counting down.
AGGTAAAAAGTTTGATTTAACTTATCTCCCTTTTAAAAATTATAAATATCCGTTACCTAGTACTAACATTTCTCTTCCCCCCTCCAAATCAGATCTCAAAATTTCTGCATTTTGTCTGAAACAGCTCATGCACATGCTTAGGAAACACAGGACTCAGCTTTCACGCTGGAAAGTTAAAAGTTGTAACAGACATTTATACCAGCAACTTATTTTTTCTTTAAGTCATGTGAAATGATGTATTTGACAGATTTTGGATCAGATATAATGGAAGACTATTATAAAAATTGTTAAAAGGGCTCTGAGAATTAAGTTTTTTTAAACTTTCCTAACATTTTTATAGCACACTTATACTAAATCTGTTCATGAACCGATTTAGTATAAAAGCCCAACAAAATGGATTTTAAAGCTTTTTTCCAAATGTATTTTGGTCAAAAGCAAAATTTTACCAGTACATTAAACACAATTTAGTTATAAAAGGAACCTTAGAAAAGGAAGTCAGGTTGGTTGATGAGGATATTGTGAGAAAGGGGGACTAGCTCTATGGGCCAATCAGCCAATGTGTCACCTAAACTGAAGTTTTATTTAAAAAAACAGTACTACATTTTTATAAGTGTATTTTTATTACTTGTGTACAAGTGTATTACCTGACCTTTTTACCTCAATACTCCAAAGTTATGTGGGTATTCACTGTAATTGGACAACTTTCACTTTCACCCTTTCAATGAAAACAGCCCTGGAAGCTGCCTCTTTAAAAGAAAGTTTCAGAAAACTAATCAGATGGAGAATTTATGATAAATTTAGAAATGGGAACGTAGCATTATATGGGCAAGAGAAAAACAAAAACAAAAAAAACCTACCCAAAGAGGTACCTCAGGTTTATTACAAAATAAAAGTGTAAATTAAGTATAGTTTCTACCTTTATACCTTCCTTGTTAAATATTAAGAAGCAATGAAAACCAGGAGTTTAAGTTTTCCTTTAAACATTTCTTTCAATATGCTCTGCCTATTGTGTTTAGTCACTAGTGCAGTCATGTGAAGAACTACAATCTCTGACACTTGGATTTGTAAAGACATTAATTTGACAGGCAACCCCCCCCAAAAAAAACAAACAGGTGGATGCTGATGCCCCCATAGGCACACCATTTGTCAGTGTGAATTTAATGAGATTAGGGCTAATATAGGCAGAATGCATTTAAATGACCTTAAACGCTAGCATCGATCATTTGCTATAACAACTTTGTAAACCATGGGATTCTGATGTAGAGTGATTGAAGTGGTGAGACTATGCAGCATCAAAGTATCAAAACCCCAATTTGTAGCACCAGGTTTAAAATTTCAGTAACTCAGCCATGAAAAAAAAAAAAATCTTTCCCGTTTGCTTGATTCCTGGATATTTACACTGGTGATGAGCCCAAACCATGCAGTTAGGGTATGGATTATTATTAGTGCATAGAATACTGCCACTTCTACCAGTGTTCAGGGGCATCTATCTGGGGTTTTGGTCCAGACCCATCAGTTTACTTTTTTCTTGCCAATCTCTCCAGATGCTTCTGGTACCAAACAATCTCAAATTTTATTTGGATTCAGACACTTCACTCAGCCTAGACTGTTTTTTGGCCAGATACTGGAAAAGAAAAGACAATGCACTGTCTAAATTTTAAGACAGGTCTGCGTGTTATCACTGTACTAATGATACCATAGCTCAGAGAGCAAAACTCCCTCCTCCCGCACAAGCTTCAAATACACTGAGTGGGAGGGATGAGACAATCCTGTACCAGAACTCTGAGAAAGAATAGAACTACTGAAATGCAATCCTATCCATTTGAACAGGCTACTGAAGGGGGACAACAGACATGGAAGAATCAAGATGAACAGGTGATAGTTGTCCAATGACAGGACAACCATGAGAGTATAGCATTGTCTCCATACCCAGACTGAAAATGCAAGTGACCAGGAAAAAGGAAATCCGAGGACACCCTGTGATGTCAGTGACTCACCAATTTCTCAAAAATCTTGCCAAAAAAAGTGCAGGCTTAAGCTTGCTCTGAGCTTTCTTAAACTAGATAAGGCATTAGTTAATTGTCACACTAAAAAAAGTTAATCTAGTAAACCAATAGCTCTAGGTAAAAAAAGTTTCAAGGAGTGATACATATGAAACATGGATTGTCCAATAGCTCACTTCCAAATATACACGTTGCAACATCTTTCTTTTTTTAAAAGACTAACTCCTCTATCAGGACAACGTATGTTTTTAAGTTACAGAAACCTACACAAGGCTCTTACAGTCCAGAGCAAGTTGTTAAAAAAAAAAAACCAATAGCTTAACACACATTCTATAAGCCTATGCACATATTTACAGCAGATCACAAAGCAAAAGATGACATTTTAGCTGTACAGTGGTATACTACAGTCTTCCAGAACTGCAATTATTTTGTCAGTAAGATACATTTTGTTTAATCAGACTTCATACAAGCCTGCCTATTTTTGGCTAGTTACATTTAATGCTTTAAGATATCTCATATGATATTTACATTTTCTGATGTCTATGCAAGGTTGTTTAGTCCGTCAAAAGATTTTGGTCCATCAGTGCGAGAGGCATATCTTATGAATGCCTTTTCATTTGACTCTGGAATGGCAGAGCCCAAAAAACCTATTTCAAATACTTTTATTTCTATGTTAAAACAAATAAAGTCTCTGATCCTATTTTGCACTCCTATTACTTGAATAGCTAAATTGAACCTTTGAAAACAGTTAGTGGTAGGTCAACAACAACAAAAAAGCAGAGAAAATTAAGAAAATAAGTGAGCGAGCTTACCTGGCTCAGAGCTACAGTACATCTATGAATTAAAGTAGCTGACACGATGACTTTTTGCGTGCTTTTCCAGGCACTGGAGTTTTTCTGTTAATTTGCCGCACAAGGTCATAAAAGATCTGTGAACACAAGAAGTTCCTAGTTTAGGCAACTTAAGCCACTTCTCTTTTAGCCTTTAAGCTTTTCATGCATTGTTCACTTAAAAATGTGCACATTTAACCTTCATGTTTTGAGACCTATTTAAAATATGAGCAGATACTTATTTGTTTTCTACCTCCCCCTCTAGTTAAAGCTGCCAAGGTTTTTTCAGTTTAACTGGAAGTGAGGTATAATACCTCACTAAGCATCAAGAGCAGCTTGTCTTGCAGGCAAAGTTTCCTGTATCCACATATATTTGAACTGTATTTCACACTCCAACATGATTAACTATATGCATCGTTTTGATTTGTAATTAAGTGTTCAGGTCAAATACAGTGGACAAAATTGAGCCATAAGCAGTTTATGTACTTTTTATAGAATTACTCCTCCTAAAGAGATAATATTTCTTTAAGAGAATTCTAGTAGAATTCTATTGTATATTTTAGAATGTTACATGCTTTGTAACCAGTCAGGTATAAGTTACACATTTGATAAGATCAATTTAGTGTTTAAATATATGAAAAAAATCAGTCTAATTTAATAACTCGTTTAATATCTGAGTACTATCCTGATTTTTAATCAAAATAAAAGTTTAATTCAGCAGCTTCCTCAGGGGTAAAATGTGGCAATAATTGAAAAGCTCATAGCAAAAAAATACATAAACTAGGACGGAAAGCGTAGGAATACATATCTAATTGGAATTGTACAAGCCTGGAATTTCGTGAGAACACTAATTTAGATGCAAGTCAATCAGTTCTAAATACAATTAAATAGCATGTGCTTCACTTATAAATAAGGTTCTGTCTCCCCCCAATATCATCTCCTCTCAATCTCTGAATGTCTTGCAACAAGTTCATAGGTTGTAGCTGCACTAGTAGTTATTTCCTGGGCATTTTCCACATTGGAATATTCTATTCCTACTTATTTCTACTGCATGAAGTTCTAATCCAGTGATTCTCAAACTTTTGTACTGGTGACCCCTTTCACATAGCAAGCCTCTGAGTGCAATCCTCCTTATAAATTAAAAACACTTCTTTATATATTTAACACCATTATAAATGCTTGAAGCAAAGTGGGGTTGGGGTGGAGGCTGACAGCTCGCGACCCCCCTCCATGTAATTACCTCACGACCCCCTGAGGGGTCCCAACCCCCAGTTTGAGAACCCATGTTCTAATCCAATAAAATATATTACTTTTACCATTAACCAAATAGATTTATCTATTGGCTAACAGGTAGTCTCCAGAAATTCTAAATAGGAAAATACACATTAGCTATGATATAGTTTAAAATTAGATATGCTTAAGGCCTACAAGACCCCAAAAGATCATTTATATTAACACAATTGGTAACAACATTTGTGCAAGACATTTCTTGTGGCAGGGATACTCCCTAGTGGTCTCCAAGAAGCTATCCTGTAGTTCCATCTCTATCACAAGAGTAAAAAAAAAAAAAAAAAGTGAAAAAGCAAGAACAAGTGTTCTGCCCAATGTGTTTTCAATGAACAATTGAGTACAATAATGAAATGCTTGCATGTTCAGTGAAAAATCTGTAACAAGCAGAAATAAAAGCAGTTGCAAGCCCAAAGCCGTAAGTTTATAATTAGGAAGCTAGCTGTAAACACCTAGGTAAGTCTTGATTACAGGCATCTGATAATGTAAAATTTCTTGCAGGGTACAATTCTGCCCACTGAAATCTAAGGGAATTTAACATGAAGTTCAGAATTTTGTTTTTAGACAGCAAGAAGCAGCAAGTTGTTAGAAAAGCAATTCATTTGTTTTTTCATAAGGTATTAAGCCTTACCTCATTAACATTTATTTTTGATTTTGCAGAAGACTCTAAGAATGCACAGTTATTCCATTGCCTTGCTAGATTCTGTCCTTGCTCCTTTCCCACAACTCTTTCATCTTCCAAATCACACTTGTTGCCAACTAGAATCATTGGCACCTAAATAGGACAGATATTTTAATTTATATATAAAGTTGAAGCCAGAAGCTGAATCATTACAACTGACGGGAAAAAAAGGGCAGTACAAGAGAAACCTGGTATCTTACATGAAGCAGATTTTTTGCGCTACTTGTTAACAGTTACATTAAGTCATTTTGATTTGAAGATGATCGGGTTACAGAACTGTAAACTGAACTGTTGATTATCCCAGGATCTGGTCACATGTGCAAAATACTTCAAGTGAGTTCGTTTTATTAAGTCAGCTCAAGCTATTCACTCCAAGGCCTCTCCTAACTGAAGACTGCCAGCTGTATTCAGCTAGTGAAAAAACTACTTGACTGGTTAAATTACAAGTTGAGACCACACAACTCCTGTTCAAATTTCCCACCCTTACTCAACTTGAACTCTGACTTCAGAAGGGCATGTGAAGAGGTGGAGGGCAGCAGTTGTATGGGTTTATTTGACATGTTTTACTACATTGTAGTTAAAAAAATTTTAAGTGTACACAATGGTTATATTTTTCATAAAGAGCAAACACCAAAAAAAAAAATTCTTCCAAGCTCCCAGAACCTTGTTTTCAGCCATGTTATGGTGGAAAGGTTGCTCTTGCACAGTCAACCATGTATAAACTGATAGCCACAGTATTAGCGTTTTGCTCTAATCGGAGGCCCACATCAAGAGAATTCACCCCTTCTGGTGCGGACCTTACATAAGTTCTTTAACTAGGTGGATCTTTGTTCTGAAAGGAGTGATGTCACTACTTGACTGAAACTCCATCTATATATGGAAGCTTCTTAATGAGCAACTGCTCTTAATGAAAGGGCTACCTGGAATTCTCTGGACCATGATTCCCTGAAACAGGGATTTTTTTTTTTTAAACAACAATTAGCATAAACAACCACTGGAACAACTTCAGATTTGTGGTGGATTCCCCATCACAACATTTAAATGAAGATTGGATGCTTTTCTAGAAGGTATGCTTTATAGTTCAACAGGAATTTTGGAGAAGTTCTATGGCCTGTATTATACAGGAGGGTTGGGTTAGATGATCAGAGTGGTCCCTTCTGGCCTTGGAGTCGATGAATCCTCCAGGTCCTGTTGGACCAGGATTCTTTAGAAAGTATCTGTGTTGTCTAGTTTGTATCCCTGTGTAAGACTCCTTCACTGCACTTACCTGAATGGCTATCAGCAGTGTGCAGTATTTACTTTACAAGAAATTCAACAGTGAATTATTCAATTCCCAAATTTCACATTTACCAGAATGTTTACAGATACAGCATGAACACAGCCAGTCATGTTTTGTCAGTGAACACATTCAATACCTCATCTATCCAAGAAGTCAATGAACACTGCACCGTTTCTTAAAAGCATTTATTTTTAAAAGCATTAAAGTGTCTTAAAAGTTCAGTCGAATAGTGTTAAAGCACAAGGATAGGGCCAAATGTATAGCCAAATTTTTGGTTTTGATATTGAATTTAAGTTCATTTCCCTAACCCACCAATGCTCCCTCTCACCTGCATACATACCTATTCATACCTTTCAACTACTGCCAAGGTAGACTAAGTGCAGCAGTAATCGCAGCAGCATGCCTTACTCAGAAGTAGGAGTGAGAACATATTTTGCTGCGTGGAATAGCCAAATTCAAAGAAAGAACACCAGTGAAATAAAAAAAAGGAGTACCTCAGAAGTATCTCTTGCCCCATAGTATCTGAGCACCAAAGAGAACCTGCTTCATAGGGTAGGGAAAGATATTCATTCTTCTTTCCCAGTCCTCATCAACATTCAGAAAGACCCCTTCACTCTAAGCAGCCAAGAGGGAGAAGTAGATTGGGCTCTGACTCTATAAACTGTGCACTGTGAGCCATATACGGCCCTCTAATTTCACAGATATTGCTGGGACTGCGAACTGAACACTCAAAGGTTTCTCCCGTGCGCTCAAAAGCCCCGATTGTGCTCAAAAGGAAAAAAGAAAATCTTTAAGAAATATTGATCTGCATCCCTCTATTTCTTCCTCAGAAAGGAACTTCTGAAAGTGTCAAAATTTTCTACTCTAATCCTCCAAAAGTTAGCTTTACATTGAACTAAATAGCATTCCAGGTGCCTCTGAAGTATTTCAAGCAAGACAGCTAGAGGACAAGTGAGCTACCCCTCTCCAGCAGCTGCAGTATTTTTCAGACAGCTCAGTAAAATTAGGAGCCGATTTACCTTCTGAAGATATAATCTATCAGTTATCCAGATGCCTGCAAAGTTTAGCAACTGAACAGGAACAGGGAGAAGGTAGAAGCAAAGGCAGAAAAACCCAAGACCTGTGTGTGTTTTATACATTAACAAAAGGAGGGAGTAGAGGAGAGATTCACTATTTCCTTTGACACCTTATTTACATAAGTCGATGTTAACCATTGTAATAAGCCAGAACCCATGACAAGGTTAGTGATGTGTCATGCATTTTTTAATCAATTTAAACATGGTTAAGACATCAAGCCTCTGAAACCAGCCAATTAGAATATTTTGTCTAATGCCCAGAACCATAATGTTTAGCTGTTAGTTACTGTACCAGTAAATGCCTTGGTTTTGCTCTACTAATAAGGCAGTCGCAAAAGCAATTAAGGGAACTCATTAAGACCCCAGAATTAAGATGTTGTGATGCACTTTTTTTGCTCACATCTCCTCTGACCTGCTATCTTCTGACTTTTACATTGGAGACAGAGCTGCAACATGACAAGAACAGCGGCAAAGGTAGTCTGGGAATAAGACAACAGGCAACCTCTAACTGTCCAACAAGAGCTGTGGCCTCAGTCAGAACAGTGAACATAAACATAAGAACAGCCATACTGGGTCAGACCAAAGGTCCATCCAGCCCAATATCCTGTCTCCGACAGTGGCCAATGCCAGGTGTCCCAGAGGGAGTGAACCTTACAGGTAATGATCAAGAGATCTCTCTCCTGCCATCCATCTCCACCCTCTGACAAACAGAGGCTAGGGACACCATTCCTTACTCATCCTGGCTAATAGCCATTAATGGGCTTAACCGCCATGAATTTATCTAGTTCTCTTTTAAACCCTGTTATAATCCTAGGGTATGTCTACACTACCTGCCAGATCGGCGGGCAGCGATCGATCCAGCGGAGGTCGATTTATCGCGTCTAGTCTAGACACGATAAATTGACCCCCAAGCGATCTCCCGTCGACTCACCGACGTGAAGACACCATGGTAAGTTGATCTAAGTATGTTGACTTCAGCTCCGTTATTCACGGAGCTGAAGTTGCGTAACTTAGATTGATCCCCCCTAGTGTAGACCAGGCCCTAGCCTTCACAACCTCCTCAGGCAAGGAGTTCCACAGGTTGACTGTGCACTGTGTGAAGAACTTTCTTTTATTTGTTTTAAACCTGCTGCCCATTAATTTCATTTGGTGGCCCCTAGTTCTTATATTATGGGAACAAGTAGATAACTTTTCCTTATTCACTTTCTCCACACCACTCATGATTTTATATACCTCTATCATATCCTCCCTTAGTCTCCTCTTTTCCAAGCTGAAAAGTCCTAGCCTCTTTAATCTCTCCTCATATGGGACCCGTTCCAAACCCCTAATCATTTTAGTTGCCCTTCTCTGAACCTTTTCTAATGCCAGTATATCTTTTTGGAGATGAGGAGACCACATCTGTACGCAGTATTCAAGATGTGGGTGTACCATGGATTTATATAAGGGCAGTAAGATATTCTCCATCTTATTCGCTATCCATTTTTTTTTAATGATTCCTAACATCCTGTTTGCTTTTTTGACTGCCGCTGCACACTGCATGGACGTCTTCAGAAAACTAGCCACGATGACTCCAAGATCTCTTTCCTGTTTAGCTGTAGCTAAATTAGCCCCCATCATATTGTATGTATAATTAGGGTTATTTTTTCCAGTGTGCATTACTTTACATTTATCCACATTAAATTTCATTTGCCATTTTGTTGCCCAATCACTTAGTTTTGTGAGATCTTTTTGAAGTTCTTCATAGTCTGCTTTGGTCTCAACTATCTTGAGGAGTTTAGTATCATCTGCAAACTTTGCCACCTCACTGTTTACCCCTTTCTCCAGATCATTTATGAATAAGTTGAACAGGATTGGTCGTAGGACTGACCCTTAGGGAACACCACTCGTTACCCCTCTCCATTCTGAAAATTTAACATTTACTCCTACCCTTTGTTCCCTGTCTTTTAACCAGTTCTCAATCCATGAAAGGATCTTCCCTCTTATCCCATGACAACTGTACCCATTTTTTTTTTTTTTTTTTGCAGGCTTATTTGCCCCCCCTGCAAAAGACAAACTGTAAAACTGAAAATTAGGAGTGTCCTTGGAAAATACAAAAGAAGTAGGGCTGTTGATTAATGGCAGTTAACTCACACGATTGACTCAAAAAATTAATCACGCTTAATCGCACTTTTTAATTGTACTGTTAAACAATACCAATTGAAATTTATTAAATATTTTGGATGTTTTTCTACATTTTCAAATATTGATTTCAATTACAAGTATACAAAGTATACAATGCTCACTTTATATGCTTATTTTTTATTACAAATATTTGCACTTGAAAAATGGCAAACGAAAGAAATAGTATTTTTTAATTCACCTCATACAAGTACTGTAGTGAAATCTATTGTTAAAGTGCAACTTACAAATGTAGATTTGTGTGTGTTACATAACTTCACTCAAAAACAAAATGTAAAACTTTAGCGCCTAGAAGTCCACTCAGTCCTATTTCTTGTTCAGCCAATCGCTAAAACAAACAAGTTTGTTTACGTTTACGGGACATAATGCTGCCCTCTTCTTATTTACAATGTCACCTGAAAGTGAGAACAGGAGTTCGCATGGCATTTTTGTAGTTGGCATTGCAAGGTCTTTACGTGCCAGCTATGCTAAACATTCATATACCCCTTCATGCTTCATTCCAGAGGACATGCTTCCATAACTGAGGACACTTGTTAAAAAAACAATGCGTTAAATTTGTGACTGAACTTCTTGGGGGAGAACTGTACGTCTCCTAGTCTATTTTACCCGCATTCTGCCATATATTTCATGTTATAGCAGTCTCAGATGATGACCCAGCACATGTTCTTAAAACGAACAATTTCACTGCAGATTTGACAAAAAGGAAAGAAGGTACCAATGTGAGATTTCTAAAGATAGCTACATCAGTCGACCCAAGGTTTAAGAATCTGAAGGGCTTCCAAAATCTGAGCAGGATGCTCTACACCTCATGCTTTCAGAAGTCTTACAAGAGCAACACTCCGATGCAGAAACTACAGAACCCGAACCACCAAAAAAGAAAATCAACCTTCGTCTGGTGGCTTCTGACTGACTCAGATGATGAAAATGAACATGCGTTGGTCAGCACTGCTTTGGATGGTTATCGAACAGAACCCCTTATGAACATGGACGCATGTCCTCTCAAATGGTGGTTGAAGCATGAAGGGACATATGAATCTTTAATGCATCTGGCACATAAATATCTTGCGATGCCAGCTACAACAGTGCCATGCGAACACCTATTCTCACTTTTAGGTGATACTGTAAACAAGAAGCGAGCAGCATTATCTCCTGCAAATGTAAACAAACTTGTTTGTCTGAGCGACTGGCTGAACAAGAAATAAGACTGAGTGGACTTGTAGGCTCCAAAGTTTGACACTGTTTTGTTTTTGAATGCAATTTTTTTGTACATAATTCTACATCTGCAAGTTCAATTTTCATGATTGAGATTGCACTACTGTACTTGTATTAGGTGAATTGAAAAATACTCTAGTTTTTTACAGTGCAAATTTGTAATCAAAAATATAAAGTGAGCACTGTACACTTTGTATTCTGTGTTGTAAGTGAAATCAATACATTTGAAAATGTAGAAAACATCAAAAACTATTTAAATAAATGGTATCCTATTATTGTTTAACAGTTCTATTAATTGTAGGATTAATCATGATTAATTTTTTTTAATTGCTTGACAGCCCTAAAAAGTAGTTTATATCATCATTTGGTAGAAAATACATGGCTGTGGAACTTAGCTATAGCATTCTAAGCTTTCCAACTGATTTGGTGGAGAGAACAGTTTTGATGCAGTTTACTCAAAGCTGTTTGCCAAATTCTTTTAGCCTTGTCAGAGAAAATTTGCTTCTGCACTGCTCTATCTTCCCCCAAGTATCTCTTTCCTAAAAGACTGCAATAATTCATTATGGGGCAAACACTCAGAGAAGGCTGTGTTATTCAAATAACTGAAGTGAAACCAAGCTTAGTTTCTGACCTTGAATTAATGACAAATAGCTGAGTTACTTACCTGTAACTGGAGTTTTCAAAGTGGGTAATGTCCATAATCCCCACTCTTTGCCTGTGCACACTGCCATTGGACCCAGGAGTTGCTGGGAACTAAGTTTCAGGAAAGTTTGATGCACACTGAGTGCCAGCCACCCCTATATACAAACACACAGGACATGCTCCCGCTTCAGTTTCCATTATCTGTCAGATGTAAATAATCCGAAGTGATTTGGGAATGGCAAGTAGAGCAGATAGGATGAATGTGTTAGGATTAGCTATTTGAAGAACTTCAGTTCCCAATAAGTAACCCAGATTTTTCCTCCACACATCCCACTTCTTGTGGAATAAAAAGCAGTAACCCATAAACACACTGATGAGAAGGTTACGAGGCTAAGAATTAAAAAGGGGGGGGGGGGTTTGGAAACTAAGCTGATCAGTGTAGCAGGTTCCATGTCACATTTTAAAATGATATGGTTGGTATAGACTGGAAGCTGCTTTACCACTAGATTTCCTGAGGTACCTTCAAATACACTTGGAAAAGCCCTGAAATACAGCTACTCATCTAAAACGAGATTTTATGTACAGTGACCTCTTTCTAAAATGCAGAGATTTGCTCCTTCTATTCAAAGTCAGACCCGCTTACTGACGTAAGCAGTTAGTTTTACTTCCATAACTGGTTAGTTCTGCATAGCTAACAAGAATAGAGGAGAGCAAACTGGATTCCATTCCTTCTTGTGCAGTGCCTCAGTAGAATTGTTTACTTTAGCTCCATTGACAGGCAAGTTACTCTGTGAAAACCCACCAAATACAGGGTTACACAGGATATCACAGCGGACACAATTTAGTTCACAGGGCTGAGATGATGCACAAGAGGAAAGAAGCCAGCTGACAGGTTTTTTTCCTAGTTGCTAGTGCTAACATTTGACCTGGAGGGCACTGAAACAGCCCCACAAAACCTTTTAACTTCATTTTACCAGTCACTTTTCAAAGCGGAACTGCACTTTAAGGACAAATCCTATAGTTTGTCAGGCAAGACTTCATTGAGTTTTATTACTTGCATACAGATTGGATGATCTGGCCTTGAGGAGTTTACCCAGACCTAGCTCGCCCACTTCATAGATTCCAAGGCCAGAAAGTATCATTGTGATCTAGTCCAGGGGTTTTCAAGCTGTGGTCTATGCCTACAATTCCCAAATGGATCCGCACCGCCATTTGAAATATTTTAGGGGTCTGCAAATGAAAAAAGGTTGAAAACCACTGATCTAGTCAGACGTCCTGTATAAAACACAGGCCACAGAAATTCACCAAAATAATTCCTAGAGCATATCTTTTAGAAAAACATCCAGTCTAGATTTAAAATTTGTCAGTGATGGAGAATCCACAACTGTTGGTAAGTTGTTCCAATGGTTAGTTTCTCTGTTAAAAATTTACACCTTATTTCCAATCTTGATTTAAAACAGGAAAAAACTATGAAACCATGTAAAGAGGATTAGTTTTTAGACAATGTGGCAACCTGGAACTCTCATCCTCTATATTAGTGCTCTTTTCCCTCCACTTCTTTTGAATGACTTTCAGATTTGAGTTATAAAAGTAGTATACATGTTTCAGTACCAAGTCATTCTAAATACACCACTCAGGCAGCCTTTGGATGTTTCCTATTTGTCCATAAAAGCATGACACTTTGAATTAAGACTCAGTTTAAAAATCTTAAGAGTTGCCTTGGTTTTCGTCCAATTCCTTGCAATGCTCATTTGTTGCTAAATAGAAAAACAACTTGTTCGGGTTTGGATGCAAATAAAAGATTCACATTATCTAGAAATGAAGTTCTTCCTCCATTCATGACACTGGAATGATACTTGCTCTTAGGGTTCCATTAGAGAGAAGAGGATTAACTGAGGTGAAGACGTGCACCAGATCTTGTGCATGTACTAGTACACCCACAACAAACTTTCCTGAAAATTAAAAGTTCAATGTCTCCTGTGTCCCTACAGTAGTGGTAGCAGATGTAGCTATATCTATTCAGGGAGATTAGTCAAGATCCCTCATGAACATGAAATAGATTAACTAAAAACTGGAAGTCGCTTCCCTCCGCCCCCCGTTAATGTCTGTTACTGTAAACAAGATTATGATCTTCAGAAGCCAACAAAACAAATGATTCTAAGAAGGAAGTGGAACAGGGTGTTACTCATGAACATTAAATAGATTAATGAGATCACCCCCTTTAAAATACTTCTAAGACTTTTGTTACTCAGCTGTTCACATTAAATCTACCTCTTTTTTTCCTTTATGCAATAATTTCTTTTGCTCTTCAAACACAAGTTTAAGCAACAATAAAAACTCAAACTTTTGAAAGTTATCCCTCACTCAAGTGATAAATTATCCACGTACTTCCTGTACTGTAGTAATATAGCCCCAATTAAATGCTGAAAGGCTCAGTCTCGTTAAGATTTTCAAGACCAGTCATTAGTAAAAGAGGGATACAAATTAAGATTGTGTGAAAGTAATACAAAGCTTAGTCTTGCAAGTACTATCTCAAAAAAGAAAACTGTCAAAATGACCCATTTTGCTTAACAATTACAGTACATCTTTCAGTAAGCAAGAAATTCAAAGATGTGTCTACAGCTAAAATACTCATTTGTAAAACCAAACTCAGCAGCTTTAAAGATGGGGTCTTCTGCAGTACTTTTGTTTTAGATGTACTAGTCAAAATAAGCTTATATATACTTATGGAGTATTTAAAAGCAAAAGATTAACAGACTATGTGACAGATTCACTTTAGACACCATACAAAAGTGCATATGATTTTTTTTTTCCCCTGACTGCTTGTTGCAGAAGACACATTTTCAGTACAATGCACATACTGGTCAATTTGCCTTTCAAATTAAAGCTTGAAATGAATTCAATGATGTATATGATTAAAGCAAGTACAGCTTTAAAAAGCATTTATAACGAGGACTTTAAATATCAGTTTTTTCTACAACAGGGGACTGCTCACATCATCAGTGTCTTTGACTCGAAGAATCTGTTCTCTTAGGTCTTGTAAGTCGTTAAATGTGGACTGTGCTGTGATGGAATATACTAATGCAAAGCCTTGTCCATTTTTCATGTAGAGATCTCTCATTGCTGTAAACTGTTCCTGTAATGAAAAAAGCATACAATGGTTAATTTGAATTTCCTTACAGAAGCTGCCAGATCACCAATATCCACAAAGCCAGACAAGGATCACAAGTGGTGAAGTTTTAAGTTTTTGGAACACAAATTGCACTTTAAAAAGCTTATCCTGTGCATTGTAACCATACTATTATAGTCCTTAGATATTCTTATAGATCTGACTTTTCATCTTTTTTTATATTATACACACACACAGGGAGATAACCTGCAGATTGTAGTATTTGATAACAGTTCTAGGTCTCTATAATGCCAGGAAAGTGACAAATCAGAGCTATTGTAATTTCTCATGCCAAAAAACAGAGTTAAAGAAACCCACTAAGATTTTATTAAATGAAAAAAATAAACACACAGTAGAATCTCAGAGTTGTGGAGGTTGTACGTAACTTTGAAATATTTGTAACTCTGAACAGAACATTATGGTTGTTCTTTAAAAAAAGTTTACAACCGAACATTGACTTAATACAGCTTTGAAACTTTACTATGCAGAAGAAAAATGCTGCTTTCCTTTTTTAAAGAAATTTACATTTAACACAGTACTATACTGTATTTGCTTTTTTATTTTTTGTCTTTGCTACTGCCTGATTGCGTACTTCCAGTTCCAAATGAGGTGTGTGGTTGACTGGTCAGTTATAAAGTATCTCTGATGTTCACAACTCTGAGGTTCTACTGTACTGTGTTATTAATTTCATAATATATTAGTCCAAAAAGGGAAATTGTCCAAAAGGAAAGCCTGCAGTCCTGTGAGGGAAAACATCTCATTTACCATAACTAAATTCTTTAGACTTTAAACATATACAATATGGAAACAAAACCATACCAACATTCTAACTAAGCAATATGCTATTATTATCATCCAATTATTTAGCTGATGCTTTTATTCAAGGCAATTAATACTGTACAGCATGTTACAACTTTACACAAAGTGTAAGTTAGCAGAGCTATATACCTCTTAAAGATCCAAAGATACAAAATTTTTAAATTCTATGTTATGTTTTTTGCAGTTTGAAACTACATTACACTGACTTTCATAGCATAAATATAAAATGTAAAAACAAAATGGACTGTAACAGTATTCACTCACAAATATTTATTTTGGAGTGTCACCATCTGTCACCAGAGTGGCATGTCTGGCACTGTGAATACACAATGCAGAGACAGTCACTGCGATTACAAACTTGTCCAGTGTTCTCTGGATCAATGCATGACCCACAACATTAACCTCCTTTTCAAGGTGATGTAGGAGGTTAAAAATCTTTGACGCTCCTGTACAATAGGCCATTTGTCAAAGTTTTCATCACATTCTTCATTTGTGTCAAGGATGGGACGATTACCTCATCATCGTCTGCCTCTGCATTGTTTTCGGGTTTCACTTCAAATTGGTCTCTGATCTCAGTTGCAATGTCCTCATCAGACAGGTTGTGTAACAAAAGCATTGTCATCTATGTCTATCCATTCTTCCAAATGTGTGTGCACTGAGTTCTCTTGGTGGCTCAACAATTGCTTTCTCCATGGGTGCTATAGCCAGACCTCCAATTCTAGATTGTTGAAGGATCGACGTCAGACCAGGCGTTTGCAAGCATTAGAATGGCATCTAAAAGAAATCTTCCTGGCAATTTCCACAGCAGCTTTGTCGTCGTCATCAATGTGGTGCAATACCATGCAAACCATTTGCTTGAGAAAGTATGCCTTGGCAGTTCTGATAATACCCTGATCACATGGTTGAAGGGTGAAGTTCTGTTCTTTGGGAAGAATTCAAGTCGGATATTCCTCAGTGCTACATTTGTTGTCACATGGGCTGTGCAGTTGTCCACTAGTGGCAAAAATCTTTTTCCTTTCCTGGCCCAACTTTCAATCCCAGTTCCTTCAGCCACTCACCAAATAGATACCTCATCATCCAGGCAGCTACGCTGGCAACAGAGAGGACTGGAGGATGTCTCACATTTTTAAAACATTGTGAGTTTTGACTTTTCCAGATGATGAAAAGGTCCATTTTCTTACCAGTCAAGGAACAGATGAACAGAACAGTAATTCTCTTTAAACTTCTTTCCTCTTTTTATTGATTTAAAGGTGAGTGTGCCATCAGGCAGGGCTTGAAAATGAATTCAACTTTTATCTGCATTCCAAATGTCTTCAGCAAAGCCATGTCTCATTTCAATCCACTTGTTTTCTAACCATTCTTCATGTGACCCAACGTCTGCGTCTTTGAATTCTCCTTGCATTTTCTTTAAAAAATGAGAGGGGATTGTTTTTAAGTGCTCAAACCGGCCAGAGCTGGCCTTGAAGATGGTAATGCCCAGTGCCACTGCCTGTTCTTCTGCATCCCCAACAGTCCACTTAGGGGGGCATTTCTCTCTCTGGCATTTTTGATCCACTTTATAAGTGCCGCCTCAACCCTACATGCTTTGCCTGATGGCATTTTTTCCCTCTCTCCCTATCTTTGAGAATCTTAGACAATATAGGCCATGGAATGCCCAATTTCTGAGATGCATCTCTGGCTGATCTTGGGAAAACTATCATAGGACTCCAGAAGGTGGTGTTTTTCCATCTATAGAAAGTGCCTTTTCCTGCTATGTCAACTCACAAAAACTTGACCTCCCCCTCCCCACCGGGATTAAACTTTATACACACTAAATGCCTAATAATGCAAGATGTGATCAAATTCAATTACAAGTCATTGCACTGGATTATCATATTGCATGTAGTCAGCTTGTCCCAAAATTATTCTTATAAGCGGAGTATTTAGCATGGGAATGATTTTGTCCCAGTAGTTTTGATTACTCTGTGCAGTTGATTCTTGTATCAGTAATTTTTATAAACTGAGTACATTGGTATTTATCAACATTCATGTTGGCTAAATAATGGAGAGGTTCCATAGTTTCTACGATTTTTTTTCTTGCTTGCATTGTTCCAGTTTTGTTAATTAGATCCAGAGATTTCTTTTGAGATGCACCCCAACAACACGCATCTGGCACCTGCAGAACTTTGTTCTTTTTGCAACTTTGCTCTCTGTAGTCTCATGTAAAAAAAAGTGTGGATTTTTGATCAGAGTCCTCATGCTCCATGTAAACTGACACCACTTGGTAGTTGACTGGAAATATAGCCTTCCAGAGAGTCCCAAATACCAACAGGACATAGGGGCCATCATGTATGAGGCACACTGTGGAAGTTTAAGTCATTCTACAACTGCTGCGTACTTTAGGACTACATTAAATGTTTCTTTCTCCATGGAGGTTTGGATAGTGTGCTAAACGTCCATATACCAGAAGTTCAGAATGACTGTACCTGAGAAGTCTCTCGTTTTATTTTCATTGTCTGAGCAAGTGGCAAAAGTTCTGTCACACTTATCTGCATTACTGGATGTCATCAGCTACTTGAACAACGTTCTGTCCTTTTTTCAGGTTAGTATCAATAGTAGTGACAAGGAGTGCATTTTTCTCTGTGTGGATGCTTGTAGACATTATTGGGTCATTTCATACACTAAACCAACCATCTTACACAATGTTACAATTGAGGTCTTCCTCTAATTTTAGCTTTCTTCCCCTGCAGCATCCAGCGTGGGACCTGCAAGCCGATACGTGTGGAGACGTATACCCAAGGTGAAATGCTTCAGTCATTTCTTTAAACTGCTAATTTTGTACCACTTTGAAGTCAAATGTTTACCTAATAGGTTGGAACTTCTCTTATAAAGTTCAAGTTTTCACTTTTATGGAATTAACACCAATGATCTTTACAATTTTGGGGGTGCTGAAGATGAATAGCGTGTGTTTCTGAATTAAGCTGATACTGAAGAGAAGTTCCTGTTTGAGGCCTTCCAGTATATCATGGCTCATTTCAACAAGATTGGCATCAGAAGTATCTCACTTGGAGGATTCAACTCAATCTTTTGTTCTTCCACTTCAATAGTGGAAGCTACATTCAATTATACATTTGATCTTGAAAAACCTTAGTGCTATTCCACACCTTTTGAGAGGACTGTGAATCCTTTCCACATGGATACTTCACTTATACATTTTACTTTTAAATGTCTTTCATTACTTTGGTCCATTCAAATCACTTATTTCCTTCCACTTCCTTCCACTTTAGTTAAATTCATACTGATGGACAATTCCTATACCCGCAATTACAGCTTTTCACATTTAGTTCTGTTAGAATGAGACTTGGTACTTACTTCTGTGTAATTACGTTGCTCAGGGGTGTGGAAAACTCCTGGTGTAGACTGCTGCCTCTTAGGGAGGTGGATTAACTATGCTGATGGAAGAAGCTCTCCCGTCGGCATAGTAGCTGATTCACTAAAGCGGTGCAGCTACACCACTGTCCATGAGGACAAGCCCTGAGAATCAGCCACCTTCTTGAACTCAACACTGAACAAGTTGACTCAGACAGCTTCAAATAGGTCCAATATAGAGAGATAATCGAAATATTTCAGATACCTACAACCCAATCTACCCAGGATAGTTCACAACTCCATCCACACCCCTCTATTCAATATCTAAAAGACAGCATATTTCACTCACTAGCTTCTCCACTCACCATCCATTCTATGCTTGTTAACAGTTCTTTAATTTATTGCTTAACAGCCATAACAAGCATTTTGATGGTCTCATTCCTCCCTTTATTCTAAAAGGTTAAGAGTTTTTATTCGCAGATTCAAGTAAAAACCCTGTTTCTGGCACCATAATATTAACCACCCAACAGAAGTGTTGAGTTAGCAGAGTTCCATATTTAAGCCATGGTTTAGGTAGATAAAGTAGAAAAGACGGCCAAATGTATTCAACTCAATTTTAGCA
Source organism: Emys orbicularis (assembly GCF_028017835.1). Taxonomy (NCBI): domain Eukaryota; kingdom Metazoa; phylum Chordata; order Testudines; family Emydidae; genus Emys; species Emys orbicularis. Next base: position 68,673,606 of record NC_088683.1, on the reverse strand, counting down.
ATGAAACCAAGTTAGTTATGCTAAAGGATGTGTTAAAAAAAGTGCCTAAACCTAAAGTTTTTGTTCATAAATGAATGTATTATACTCCATTTACATTATAATTGACAACTGGAGTATTTAAGGGGTAACCATTTAACTAAAGTAGAAGCCAAAACCCCATAGTAGAGAAACTTGTATAACAGTAAGGCTTTACCACACAATACACAGATTGTAGTGCTAAGACTGCAGCATGTGCCAAAACCTTGTGATTGACATAACCATAAGTTGAGACCTAATAGGAGCTAGGTGACATGAATAGGACGTTAAGTTCCCTGTTGAAGTGAATAAAGATGATGCAATGAGGGAAGCAGTAGGGCATAAATTTTGGACAATTTGTATATTACACAACATTCAAAGCTTTCATAATTACAGGGAAAAAACACCAGTGGACAGAAATAGTAAAGAATCAGAGAATGAAAAACCTGGGGAAAAATGTTAAACTAGATTCAACATAGGAAAAATGAAACTTAATATAGCTAAAGAGAAATAATTTAAGGGGAATAAAACTCTGAATGAGTAATGTTGAAAAACGAAAGCAAAAGAAGGCCAATGGCAACTGTGTGATGCCTCTGCCTTTTCATATCATCCTGCTACAACCACATTTGATCACAGCACTTGATAAAAGCGTTACCTGTTTTGGGAAAAAAAGCCACTCAATCCTATCATTTTACACATTTAAGGAGAACTTTGCTGCTAAATTCCCAGGGAAGCGTTACTGGACCAGTCTGCTGTTACGGTTGTTTGGGGGGGGGGGGGGGTATGGGAAGGTCTGCTCTAAGGGCTAGTCTACACTTACCAGGTAGTTCGACGGCTGCGGATCGAAGTTCCGAGTTCGATTTATCGCGTCTGGTGTGGACGCGATAAATCGAACCAGGAAGTGATCCCCGTCGACTGCGGTACTCCAGCTAGACGAGAGGAGTACCGCGAAGTCGACGGGGGAGCCTGCCTGCCGCGTGTGGACCGCGTCTGAACCGCGGTAAGTTCGAAGTAAGGTATGTCGAATTCAGCTACGTTATTCACGTAGCTGAATTTGCGTACCTTACTTCGACTTGGGGGGTAAGTGTAGACCAAGCCTAAGGGTCTTGATCCAAATCCCATTGAAGTCAATGTGAGTCCACTAAAACGGTTTTTGGATCAGGCCATAAAGGGGAAATTCACTCCTGTGTAGAGGGTCAGCACAAACCCTATACATCTCACAAGTCCCCACTTAAGCCCAACTTTGGCTGTCAAGAAGAGACTAGAATAAAACAAGAATACCATACCTCAGGGAAGGGCAAGGTATAGGGAATTCCCCAACAGAAATCAGGATTACCACCTTCTGGGGTAAATTTAAGACGCCTACATAGAGGTGAATTATCCCTCAGAATAATAATAATACTTAATTTTAGGTTTTCCTATTACGAGGTAAAGCAAGAATCATAGGCAGCATACAATTTGCTTTCTGCAGTGTTACTTCCAATTCTGCTTAAATACTGGTCAGTGAAGAGCTAGGTGTAGGGGAGGGTAAATGTGGTCGGTGTTGTACAGTGGATGATTAAAAACTAGTGTACCACCACTGATTGTTATTCCACTTTTACTTTGGAAGTATTTTTTTAAAAGTGCCTGAGTGTGATCCATATATACAGAGGATAATTAGTTGTACATACCGTTCCTGCAGTATCTAAGATTTCAAGCATACACTGTTGTGCATCTACTTCAACTTGCTGCCAAGAAAACAAAGATGAGGTTAAAATTTTTCTCAAAACAAGAAAGACTGTCAAATAGGCAACTAGTTTCCCTTTACAATTAATCTTATAATACACAAGACAAAGTAAGGGAAAATAAGATCCTGGCTTTTAATAAGTTTGTGCATGTACTCTGAAAGCAGGGGATAAAGGTAAAAGTTTTCAGAAGCCCCTAAGTGATTTAGGAGTCTAAATCTCTTGAAAGCAGTACCTGGGGACTTTTGAAAATGTTACCCATATACTAAAAAGAGTATTATAAATCTTTACAGTCTACCATAAGCAGAGAACACAGCTAGTCTGTACTTGCTTCAATGGGCACTCTCAGCAAGCACATACACTTGATATTTGCGAGGAAAAGCACAGATCAAAAGCTAGAAAGTTAAAGTGGCATGTTGATGATCGTTAAAAGGGCAAATTGGATCAATGGAGAGGTGGCAGAAATTCCCTGATGTAATCTCTCATCAGTTTGCTTTAAGTGTGCAATAATATGACAGCATCTCTCTCCTTCAAGGCATATGGGTCCATCTCATGTCACTCCACCCATGAAGGAGGATTGGCAGAGTTGTTTTGCAAATTGATACCTTTAAGGGAGCTTGCTACTTAGTTTTTTTAATGTATGATTGACAGTTTAAGTTTAGGCTTCCTTTCTGAAGGAATTTAAAACTAAGAAGGAAAGACTGTTTTTTCACATTTCCTCCATTTTCTTCTCCCTCTGAAGAGTATAAGGCCTCTTCAGTAGCCACTATTGTACTACGAAGGATGCTGTTAAGTGGTGTACTCAACACAATTTCCTTTATAAGACATCTTGGCTTGAAATCTCAAGTCAACAGTATGTTGAAATAATTTAGATATTGTAGTAATTGAATTCTGAAGTTTTAAAAAGCAGTTTAATACTTAAAGCAGATTACAATCTGAACTTCTTGTACAGCAGTTGCCAAAAGAATGCTTTCAGAAGCACAGAAACCACAAAACAAGTTAGAATGTCATTGCTATTGCCCTTGCTTGAGGGAAGTGTATTGATATTGTTCACACTAAGTATGACTTCCAGAATCAGATCAATTTAGAGAACAAGAAATCCATGGGATTCTGAGTCATTCCAGGACCACATGTAGTCAGACATGTTAATTTTTGTTATGAATCCTAGTTGAAAGCCCTCATTAACAGAAGCAGAGATTAATTTGTTTCTTGAGACCATTTAACCTTTTCATATTTCATAAGAATAACTAGTGGCTTTAGTTTCTTTTGAAAGCGGATCTTTCAAATATTTGCAAAATGTCAAGTCTAAGGTGAGATCTACTGAATAATCTAAATACATGCAGTAAGGAACATTTCACCACTTTCATAATGCTTGCTAGTGTTTTTGGTGTAATTTACTGCAGGCACTTTGAAGTGGTGAGGGTCCAACAATTATTGGACAGGACTTGAAATTCTTGCCCCTTACTTTCAAGGCTGAGATTAAAAAGAGTACAATCAAATTTTTTTTTTTTTTTTTAAACAGATTCTTTTAGATTTCCTGTATATAGATAGAGCTAGAACAAATCTCACATGAGTAAAATTTTCCACTACAGTGACTCTACCTGGTCATCAGGAAAGTAGTAAGTCTGGGATATTCTTCGCTCTCAGTGATTCCCCTTCTATCACTGAGCCAGCACAAAGCTGCCAGCTAGCTGCTTCAGTGCCTTGACAATAGGGAGTTGAGGTAGACAACAACAGGGAACAGGTCAGAGGTGGGCCTACCCCCCCCCCCCCCCCCAGCTGAAGACAGGACAAGGGATACTCGTGTCACTGCAGTTTGTCTGGGTCAGTCTTACCACAACTGGATAAGCTATATACACAAGTTCATCCATCCTATTAAAAGCATATCAAGGAAAGGCTATTTTAATATTTCATTCGAAGTATATATAAATGAATTGTCTCAAGTGGTTCATTATGGTATAGAGAGTTTGAGAACCACTGTTTTCTGAGTTCACTAATGCACCCTGCACTAACTACTGACTCAAGCCGGACTTACCCCAACTTCAACACTAGGCACCAACCCACCTTTGTAGACAGCTTTCAGTAGGAATCAAATCCTACTCTATTCAATGCCTCCCATGTAGAAATTAAGGAAAATGTATGCTTTGTAGTAAAGTAAAATAAAGGGGTTTTAGCAGTCATGGAAGGGCTTTGAAAGTATAGGGAGGAAAATTTAACAAGGTCTTGAAAATATTAGGTTCAAAAGTTAGAACAAATGTGGCATCTAGAACAAGACAAGTTTTGGGGAGAAGGCTAAGCTTAGAATGTGGTTAATGAGAAAAGATTTCTGTGAAAAGGGGTCTCTAAATTATAGATGAAGTTATAAACTGGTTCTAACAAATAGATGATGTTTTGTGGTATATGATAAAAACTGAAAGTAATCTTTAATATACCAATATTATCTTGAAGGGGGCCCAGTCCTAAAATTGTATCTACTCAAGGACAGGAAAGGGGTCAACCCCAAACTGGCTCTTAGCTAAAGTTAGCAACTGGCAATGACATTACTTGTTTATTAGGAGGATATAAAAAAAAAACAAGTGAGCTCTTAAAGGGTTCATTGTTAGTACCTGCCTTACCAAGTTGGAGCCAGCCAACATGGGTTTGAACACCTCAGGTCTAGTCCATTGTAAGTATCTTGATGAAGTACTTCTAACTGTGTTACTGTAGAGTGTAATAATTGCCTAAACTTTTAGACATGTTTATAGCATTCGGATTTTATGAAGGATTTTATGACTGAATTGGTGTTATCGTTGATGCACAGTATCATGACATCAACCTTAACATCCCAATATTGCACATTAACTTATTTATAGACAGTAAAACATTTAAGCTTAAATTGCAATTATCTTTTTAGGTAGGCTCTTCAAAAGGTGGCTAGGTCATCAACAGAAGCCATATTGATAATCACTTGCTCTTGTTCATTGTCTCATGAATATTCACGCTTCATAGATGCCAAATGAGTTAGTGATGTTAGATGTGTTTAATGCTCTTGCCATTCAGATTTTATGAAAAAGTATTTGCTAATTTTTTAAAAATAGTGTTAATTTTAGAGTTTCAAAAATGATCGGTGTCTTGTACTATTAGTGTAGTATCACTTAATTTATTGCATTACCTTTCTGTAGGAGTCTTCTATCGTAGGATCATATTTTTCAACAAATATTCCTTGAACAAACTGTACAGTCTGCAACACAAACAAGTTCCCTTATACAACTTTATATATTTTGACGTTATATAAACATATTAAAAACACATAATATTGTTCTAAGTGTACATATAATTGCCAAGAGCACATTCGTATATTTACTGAAGGCAGACATATGTCTAGGTGTAAAATATCTGAATATGTATAAGACAACAACAGGTAGACATTTCCTCCAGACTGTAAACAAATGCATTAGAGGTACATCCGTGTTCTAATACTTAGATGTATTTATCACTCAAGTTAGCGTGGATAAGTCATTTTAATGACTGTTTAAAGCAAATGAGTTCACAATCTATGTCTGAAAGACTAACATTACTATGAAATAGTTATTTACATATCCCGGGGAAAAATCAGCTTAATATAGTTAGATAGATACACATGTTGTATAGTTATACAGTAACTCCTCACTTAAAGGGTTAAAGTTGTTTCGTTGTTACTTGCTGATCAATTAGGGAACATGCTCGTTTAAAGTTGTGCGAATTGGCAGCCGCCTGCTTTGTCCACTGCTTGCAGGAAGAGCAGCCTGTTGCAGCTAGCTGGTGGGGGCTTGGAACCAGGGTGGACCAGCAGCCCCCCTATCAGCTCCCTGCTCCCCTGTTTCCTGTGCAGCAGCTGCCAGCAGGCTAGCAAATGCAGCTATCCCTCCCCCCACTGCTATGTTCTGCTCCTGCCCTCTGCCTTGGAGCTGCTCCCCGAGCCTCCTGCGTGCTGTGTGTGTGGGGACTAATGTCAGGGTATCCCCCTCCCCTCTGCTCCTACACCCCGCTTACAACTTCTCCATATAGAGCAGGGTGGGGACACGGAGGGAAAGAGACAGAGAGAGCCTGGTGCAGCAGCTGCTCTCTCAACTTCCTGATCCACTTAAAAAGACAATGCACTTAAGAGTGGGTCAGCTTACTTAAAGGGGCAGTGTGCATTTCTCTCTCCCCCCCACACACAAGGTGTATGTCTGTCTCTGTCTGCTATGCTATCTCCCCTCCCCTCCATTCCTGCTGACTTGTAGAATGTGAGGCTACATTAACAACAATGTATTAACCCTTGAGGGCTCAGCCCAGTGCTAGTTCATCCTTTAGCACAGGGGTTCTCAAACTGGGGGGCGGGACCCCTCAGGGGGTCATGAGGTTATTACATGGGGGGGGTCACGAGCTGTCAGCCTCCACCCCAAACCCTGCTTTGCCTCCAGCATTTATAATGGTGTTAAATATATATAAAAAAAGTATTTTTAATTTATAGGGGGGGCCACTCAGAGGCTTGCTATGTGAAAGGGATCACCAGTACAAAAGTTTGAGAACCACTGATTTAGCAGCAAGGCATTCCCTGGGAAATATCCCACCTTCTTACTTCACCACCTCAACCAAGCTTCACAATCATCATAGCTGTGAACAGTATTAAACTGTTTTTTTAAAACTTATAGTGTGTGTTTGCCTGGTGAAAAACATTCCCCCCCCTCCCATTTACATTAATTCTTATGGGGAAATTGGATCGCTTAACATCGTTTCGCTTAAAGTTACATTTTTCAGGAACGTAACTACAACGTTAAGTGAGGAGTTACTGTACAGCTTTCAACACAAAATTTAAGAGCTGTTTTGTATTGTCTACAACCTATTTTATTAGTACTATAAATTCAAAATGTGTATCCTGGACTACTAAATGGCTGTCAATATTTTCTAGAACACTGAACTTCAGGCCAAGTCTTGCTCCCCGCATCTGCCTTTGGGGGGGAGGGATGAGAGAGAAAAAGGAGTGTTCTGTAAACTGGCTAGGGAGAATTACAGAAGCTGGCATACTTTGGTGTGGGATTTGTGGATTATTGACTAAAGTCCAGTGGCTAAGAGCATAGGGACTACCACTCAACATCAAAACTGCAATACACCTCTACCCCGATATAATGCGAATTCGGATATAACACGGTAAAGCAGTGCGCCGGGAGGGGGGGGGGGGGGAGAAGCTGCACACTCTGGTGGATCAAAGCAAGTTCAATATAACGCGGTTTCACCTATAACACGGTAAGATTTTTTGTCTCCCGAGGACAGCGTTATATCGAGGTAGAGGTGTACCAATGCAAGAAGATTCCATTACCTTTTACCATAAATTCTGGATTCCTTCTATGTCAAAGCCAACTTAAGACAGGCTTGGTGCAATATTTGCCCTTTAGTGTCTTTTTGCAGGGAAAAAGGTTTTACTTTGGTCAGTAGTCCATGGATGTAAGCTAAAGCACGTATAAAAAAGTTGAAATCCTGGAGCCCAGAACATTCACAGTTCCCATGCATGCTGGGAGAGTTATGGCTCAAGGTTCCTAAATTTTTCCATAGCACAAGCCATATTTTAATTAAGGCATGGTCTCATGGACTACCTCCCCCTCATAGCACCCATGTCAATTACACAAATTGCTTACACAGAAGCTCTCTCAGATGCCATTTAACAGCTGGAAAGGAGACACCAGCATGGTGAAAAACCCAGTTTCCCACAGACCACCAGCAAGTGCTATGAGACTTCTGTTTTGGAATATTATAGGTTGCTGTAAGGCAACTGAACAACTCCTCTGTAGAAACAAATACACTTCTAGTTTCTTCTTTCTAGTGTTTTTGCACATTATTTATTAGCACTTAAGGACCCAAATGGGATTAAGTCTCCCATTGTACTAGATATTAAAACAAAAATACTTGGGCAAGGACTGAGTTCAAAAGCCTAAGATTTTGACAATATGAAAGATGTTGAGTTTATCACAAGTAAATATCAAAAGGAAGGGTGTGATGACGAACAGGAGCAAGAGAGAATAGTTTCAGTTGGGAGATCTGAGAGCCACTCGCATAAGGGACTAACTGAAGGCAAGCTTGCGGATACCAGCTGTGATAAAACCAATAACTGAAGTTGTTTGGGGCCCCATGAGAACCACAATCACAGAACCTCCAATTTGGTGGCCCCAGAAATGCTCAGATTTTATTCCCTTCTTTGCAAATATAGCTTTTAATGCAATATTGCAAGTTTTTTACATGTACCTTTTGATTCTGTTTGGTAGTACGGTAATGGCGGACCACATTTTGTCTGGTAGGGACCCGAGACTGGTGAAACCAGTTCACAATTCTGCCCCAAAACACACAGATCTGATCTACTCCTTGTTCTCATGCGTATTGGGAAGGGAGGGGAAGGAAGAGGACTCATGTTTTAGGGCACCAACAAATGACTACCCCATAGAGAATATTTGGAAAGAGTCCTTGTAGCTATTGACAGTCAGAAAGGTCACATCAAAGAATAGTAGAAATTTTGCATTTTGGACAGTATGTGGTTGCTGCAGTTGTTGCTTTATGATTAAGGCTATGTTTGTTTATGTCAGATTCTGGAAGTCACGGAATCCATGACTTCCAGAGACCTCTGTGACATTCTCTGCTTCAGCCCAAAGGGCTGCAGGACTCTGGAGCTGGCAGCCAGCAGAGCTCTGGCAGGGTTCCAGCGACATGTGACAGACTCCTGAGAGGGCCCTCCTCAGGGTACCAGCAACGGTCACCAGCCTCACGCAGGGAGGGAGGGGAACGCTTTGGGCGAGCGGCTGGGGGTGTCCCCCTGCAGCTTCCAGCTGCCGCAGGCAGAGGGGGAAACCCACAGCTCCCAGCCATGCAGTGGCGGGGGAAAACCATGGAGCTGCAGCAGCAAAAGTCAGACAGGTCACAGCTTCCATGAATTTTTGTTTATTGCCTGTGATCTGTCCGTGACTTTTACTAAAAATAACCATGACAAAAGTCTTAGCCTTGTTTAGGATTTATAAATTCAAGACTATATTTGCTAGTACTAAAACCCACCTACCATTCCACAATCCACTCTCCTAGCACATTTAGATTTATTTCTGAAGAGGAAGTCACTCAAGGTATGTTTCCAGTATTATCAGTAGCAAGTTTTACAACTTCAGTAACAGGCCTACTTTAACTTAAATATACTGAAAAGCAACACCCTAAATGTATCAGAGGGGTAGCCGTGTTAGTCTGAATCTGTAAAAAGCAACAGAGGGTCCTGTGGCACCTTTAAGACTAACAGAAGTATTGGGAGCATAAGCTTTCATGGGCAAGAACCTCACTTCTTTACTTGCATCTGAAGAAGTGAGGTTCTTACCCACGAAAGCTTATGCTCCCAATACTTCTGTTAGTCTTAAAGGTGCCACAGGACCCTCTGTTGCTTTTAACACCCTAAATGTTCCTCTTTAGGAAGTTCTCACCATCAAGATCTATAATTTAATGTTATTATATATACAACCATTTAACCAATTTGCTATTCAGTTTACACTCTTCAATTCTAGGACTCACTTATGTAGTGTCAAAACCTTCATCCTTGGTTCCTTGTTCTTGTTTAAATACCCTTCCCAACTGCCTCTTTGAACAGCAGGGTTTCTTTGTATGCTGGTATTCAGGTAAAGCCTATCCATAATGAATAGGCTTCTGCTCTAAGAAGTGCCTTAGTTGCCCATCAAAAGACCTTAGTCTGTACTAGGAAGTTATCATAGGTAACACTAGGACAAAAATAAATATAAAATAAAAAAACAAAACAAACAAACAAAAAACAGCGTGAAGAGTAGGAAGCTTTCCTAGGTGAGTAACATCAAATTCTGTAGAATCCAGACCTTCATTTCAACACATTCAAGGACAGCACTCCAGTAGGAACCCCAGAACCTTCTGCTTTCCCAGAAGCTAGGGTGGGCAGAAGAAAAGCAAGAGTTCCTCACTTTGGCTCCTGGACAGACAAAGTAGTAACCTCTTTCGTATTAGTCTATAGATGGTAAGTTTGTCCTCTGGCTAGATGTCGTCTTGTACAATTTCCAAGATCTGGGCAAGCAGGCATGCATGCATGCATGCATAAGAAGGCATGAAAGGACAGAGAAGAGAAAAAGTAAAGTATACTGAGCTTTATGGAACATCAAGAGACAGACCACGGAAAGGTGCAGAATGATGCATCATAGATAAAGAAATGGGAGCACAGCAAAGAAATAAGGTATAATCAATGCAAGGGATACACTAAGTAGGAGTTTCAGGGTAACCACACCTATACTCCCTTTCCTGCCACACTCTGAACAGCGTATTGCCAGCAGTTACAAGTTACCACACAGCTCTAAGCAAGCACATTTATTCTTAAGGTAAAAACATTACAGAAAACATAATAAAAACAAACAGATTTAAAACCACACACTAAACATACCAGGAGTCACCCACCAGTGTTATGGGGCCCTAGAAGCCAAAGTCTTTCCAACCCTTTTGCAAGGGTGCCCCTCCCCCGGACAGAAGGCCCTGTCTGTTTGCTGTATCAAAAAGAAGGTCCTGAGTCAGTTTAAACACAGCCTTTACATGCCAAAAGCTCTCTCCCCCCCATCGGTCTCCGGAAAACCCAGTTTAAATCAGTATCTGTAAGCTTCCCCCAGAAGGCAATAGCTCTCTAAAAGTGTTTAAAATGAGTCACTCAGGTTGTTATCACCTTCCACTGTTCCTAGTTACTAATAATGCTGTAGCAACCCCCCCCCCCCCCGGTGAAGTTGCATACAATCCTGGCGTACCTTGATATATAACAGATTAATAAATTTAGCATAATATGTTGCCTTAAAGTTACTGCATGCAGTCGCGATATCCGTCACAGGGCTGCAAATATTGTAGAGTGAATATATTTTTCAAAAAGTTTCACCAGTATTCAATGAATTTGTATGACATATCCAATATTTTCTCCAACCTGCTCTGTAGCCAATTTCTTCCTCCAGCTTTCCTCAAGAACTAATTCTATGTCTGATTTCCTTCATAATCTTGTCTCCATTACATTGTCTGTTCATTTTCTTTTACTCTATGCTCTTCCCAATCTCATCTCATTGCTTTGCTTTCTAGGTTTGAGACCCACGTAATGCAGGGGATGCTAGACCTAAATTCTGTGGTGCTCTGATGCAGGAGACTGAAGATTCTGCAACAGCTTTATTTTAAATTGAAAAGCCAAAGTACCAATTGTATTATTCATTTTCATATCAAGTTTATTAACTTTGGCTGACACTGGACAAGATGCTGCATGAACAACTGATTTCCCTGGAGGGGAAATACAACTTTCAATAGTTTGGGAAATAAGACTATAAGCACTTCAGGATGGATTTTTAAAAAAAGTGTCAAACACCTGTATCAAAGTATGCAACGACAAAGTCAGAACATTCAGATATTAGATCTTGACTGAGTTTAGACTTGCTAGCAAGATGAAGCCACCGTTAGTAATCATTTTTTACCTAGAACTTTAACATAAATGTGCATGTCTCCCTACCAAGAAGGGGGTCACAGTCCAATTTACAGGAATCTGGAGACCTCGGTTCTACTTTGACTTTTACTGATCTTCCCCTCTCTGTAACTCAGTTTCCCCATCTGTAAAATGGGGATAATGACGTTTGCTTCGATATTCGGGTGAAAAGAGCTATGTAAGATCTAAATATTTTTCAGCAAATGATTTTGTGAATGGCAGAGTTTGACAGAACAAAACTTGCTTGCAAGTAATTGCTGCCCCAAAGAGCAATCTACTGGTGGCCTGCAACTCCAGAAAGCAGATCCATCATTGTGTCCCACCCTTGGTCCTACAGGTTTTTTCCTCCCTCCAGCTGTGATAAAGTAGAATCCCTTACGTGTGAGATTGATAGCTGAAGACTCCTAAAGTGGAGATGGAACGTGGATTGGGGGTGGGGGGGTGGGGAGGGGGAAATCTGCACTGACAATCTTGAAGAACTACAATTACTGTAGGGAAGTAGCAGGTCTCTTCTTCCTGAATGTGTCAGGGTAGATCCCACTGTAGATGGGTAACAAGCAGTATCCTGCTCATGATGGTAGCAGTGAGGAGTACCAGCTGTGTCAGTGAAAAAGTGATTTCAGAACTGCTCTCCTGAACTTAGCAGCCAGGTCCAAAGCATAATGCTTGACAGTCAGTGAGTTACTCCATGTCAAGGAGAGAGCTTTGCAGATTTCGGTCAGCACATTTCTGAAGCAGAAGGATGCCACTTGAGCTTTGGTGGAGTGAGCCTTAATGTTCGGTGGGAGAGGTGTAGTAGCCAGCTGGGAATACGTGACACGTGTTATCTATTTCAATAGTCTCTGTGAAGAGATGGCCTAAACACATAGCTATAGCCAGAAATAGATGGGGACAGTCTGAACGGTTTAGTCTTGTCAACATAATAGCACAAAGTCCTGGAGACATTGAATGGGCGCACAATTTTTTCTCCTGATGTAGAGTGTGACAGATAAATGAGGACTTAGTGCTACCTTATACCGGTCCTCTGGAATGTCGCATGGGGAGTTTCAGCCATAAGTACTTCAAGCTTGCTCACTTTTCTGGCTAAAGTGATAGCCACTAGAACAGCCTTCAAAAGAACATTCCAAAAGAGATTCAGAGGGAGGCTCCATGAGTCTAAGGAAGACTTTGTTGAGGTTCCTGGTGGGAAGAGGGTCTCTGGTGGGTAAGCATGCAATAGGTCTTTGAGAAACAGATACCATTAGGTGAGAAAAGAGCATGACTATACAGGAGGATGGGAAGCTGAAGTTGCTAACCTTAGCAAAACTTAATGGAAGACTGTCTGTTTTACCTGCAATAGGTAGTACAGAATCTGTTATCGAGGTTTGGTCTGGACCCAATCTATGTTGGGATGCCCATATCAAGAACCTTTTTCATCTTAGGATATGTAGGCAGCAGTCATGGTGTGTGGTATTCAGCTAACAACCTCACTGACGGGTGCACTGACTTCAGGTCTGGATGGAGTATCTGGCCACAGTACTGTGAGATTAGATCCGGGCAGTCAGAGTGAGACAGGTTGCTGAACAGATATTTGTAGATCTGTCAAACGAAACTCTACTAGTAGGGAAGTATAAGCATGATTGTGGTGGTGTCATTTGATTTTGACTTTACCCTGGAAATTGATGGAAAGACATATAGGAGATCTTGTGACTATTACAGAAAGAAGGTGTCAACTAATGTCCGCAGCCTCACACCTCCTCTGAACAAGAAGTCTGACACCTAGTGCTGAACAAGTATACCACCAGGATCTGCCAACACAGGAATATTGGCGCTATGACTGATCTCTACAGTGACCACTTGAGTAGTAACAGATTGTCTGTTCAGGAAGTCTGCCAGGTTGTTGCTGACTCCCAGGAGGTGAAAAGCTGTCCAGTTATTCTGTTTTGGTGGCATCATGCTAGGAGCTAGATAGTTTCCAGACATAAGAGAAGGAGTGTATGCTTCCTTGCATGTTGCCAGCCAGAATCTGCATGGTGGATTTTGAAAAATAGGCAGGAAAGCTATGCAGATTAGCCTGATGGCTTAGAGCTCCAAGACACGGATGTGGAGTCCCAGGTCTTCTGGGGACCAGTTCCCTTGCATATGCAGATTGTCCAGGTGGGCTCCGTCATATTTTTCAGAGTAGCAGCCGTGTTAGTCTGTATCCGCAAAAATAACAGGAGTACTTGTGGCACCTTAGAGACTAACAAATTTATTTGAGCATAAGCTTTCGTGGGCTACGGCCTACTTCATCGGATGCATGTAGTGGAAAATATCTCTCTCTCTCTCTCTCACACACACACACCACATGAAACAATGGGTGTTACTATACACACTATAAGGAGAGTGATCAGTTAAGGTGAGCTTTTATCAGCAGGAGAGAAAAAAAAAAACTGTTTGTAGTGGTAATGAAAATGGCCCATTTCCAGCAATTGACAAGGAGATATGAGGAACTGTAGGGGGGAGAGGGGGAAATAAGCATGGGGAAATAGTTTTACTTTGTGTAATGGCCCATCCACTCCCAGTCTTTGTTCAAGCCTAGTTTAACGGTGTCCAATTTGCAAATTAATTCCAATTCAGCAGTTTCTCGTTGGAGTCTGTTTTTGAAGTTTTTTTGTTGGAAAATTGCGACTTTTAGGTCTGTAATTGAGTGGCCAGGGAGATTGAAGTGTTCTCCAACTGGTTTTTGAATGTTATAATTCTTGACGTCTGATTTGTGTGCATTTATTCTTTTACGTAGAGACTGTCCGGTTTGGCCAATGTACATGGCAGAGGGGCTGGCACATGATGGCATATATCACATTGCCAACTCTGTCCACATATCTATTCAGGGGATACCATCATAGGACCTAATCACATCAGCCACACTATCAGAGGCTCATTCACCTGCACATCTACCAATGTGATACATGCCATCATGTGCCAGCAATGCCCCTCTGCCATGTACATGCTTATTCCCCCCCAGTTCCTCACATCTCTGTCAATTGCTGGAAATGGGCCATTTTCATTACCACTACAGTTTTTTTTCTTCTCTCCTGCTGATAAAAAGCTCACCTTAACTGATCACTCTCCTTATAGTGTGTATAGTAACACCCATTGTTTCATGTTCTCTGTGTATATACATATACATACATACATACACATATCTTCCTACTGTATTTTCCACTACATGCATCCGATGAAGTAGGCTGTAGCCCACGAAAGCTTATGCTCAAATAAATTTGTTAGTCTAAGGTGCCACAAGTACTCCGGTTCTTTTTGTCATATTTTTGGTTCCTTCAACCATGTCAGTCCTGTGATGACATGAAGTGGGATCACGACTTTCTGATTTAATTTAGTGTTTTGCTAGGAAATAGACCGATCTGAGTTAGAGCTGGAATGGCCATAGATCAGTGGTCTCCAAACTTTTTACGTCCAAGATCACTTTTTGAATCTAAGGGCAACCCAGGATTTACCCAGCCCCTTCCCCGAGGTCTCGCTCACTCCATCTCACTCACTTTCACCAGGCTGGGCAGAGGGTTGGGGTTTGAGGGGGGTGCGGGCTCTGGGCAGGGGCCGAGGGGTTCGCAGTGTGGGAGGAGGCTCTGGGCTGAGCCTGGGGCAGGGGTTGGGGTGCAAGCTCTAGGAGGGAGTTTGGGTGCAGGAGGGGTCAGGGCTGGGGCAGAGTGTTGGGGTACAGGAGAGGGTATGGGGTGCTGGCTCTGGGAGGAGGATCAGGGTGGGGCTTGGGGAGCAGGCTCCAGGAGAGAGGGCACAGGGTGCGGCCTCCCACCGGACAGCACTTACCTCCGGCGGCTCCTGGTCAGCGGCGGGCACAGTAAGGCTAAGGCAGGCTCCCTACCTACCCCAGCCCCACACTGCTCCCAGAAGGGTCCAATGCGCCCCTGCAGGGTCTCTGTCTCTGTGTCCCTCTGCAAGCACCGCCCCCACAGCTCTCCCGGCCAATGGGAGCTGTGGGGATGGTGCTTGCAGGCAGGAGCAGAGCACAGAGGGAGACCCCTGCCCCACCCCCCTGGGCTGTGGTGGCCATTTCCAGGAGTGGCATGGGGCCAGGGTAGGCAGCGAGTCTGCCTTAGTGGCAGCCACGCTGCACCGCCGGAGATCGTGATCAACCAGTTGGTGACCACTGCCATAGGTGAAGTCTAGCAAGCAACATTATGTATGAGCATGCTGACATATGGCTTAGCAGCCCCAAACACATCTACGATCATTGTTGGGTTTACTTTTATCTAGAGTAATAGCTAATGCATTCACAAGACCATCTTTGGCAAGGTACACTCACTGACCTGGAATCGATCAGCATTCAGTCTTATCTGTAACAGGCTAAAGGCTTATTTTTCTTAGTTCACTAAAAAACCCAGTTGAAAGAACAGGCTAGGTTTGCTGCCATCTCCTGCTGAGATCTGTCCTTGAACCAATTTTGAGCTGGAAGAGACAGAATGATAGAGACAAGCGTTTCCATTCTGAATCTGACATGTGTAAGTATCTGTGAGTCTCTCAGATCTAGGACAGGACAGAGAACCCCCTTTTTCGCTGAGACAAGGAAATATTTGAGTAGAAGCCTCTTCCCCTGTACTTCATAGGTACCTCTCAGAGCTCCCAGACAAAGCAATGACACCACTTCTAATTGTAACAGGCTCTTGTGAGAAATGTCCCTGAAAAGGGAAGGGGACAGGTACAGGGTTAAGGAGTGGAAATGTATAGGGTAGCCTTGGGAGATGTTCAATGCCCATTTGTCAGCTATGATGGCCACCGAGGCCTAGTGGAAATGGAATGTCTCCAGAAGTGATATGGATCCCTCCAGGACAAATCTCAGGCCCTTACTGGGCTCAGTGACAATACCAGGAAAGAGGTCACCATGGGGTTTCTTTTCCACTATGCCATTCCAGTTCTGATTGAGGACCTAGAGGCTCTGTCCTTGGAGTAATGTTGTGTGTCCTTTTTTTGTAATTTTCCTTAGTGCCTGGAGCAATGTTTGAATATCTGGCTTTGATTTAGTGACACTTTTATAGTAACAGGTGCTGGCTTTGCTGCCTGGGCAGCTGGTGACTTTGAAGGGGTTGGCTAGTCACTAGTGCCAGCTCTGATGGCATCCTTTTCACCCTCTTTCTACTGCCCAATTCCAATGTACAACGTGTGCCTGACTTGAGAGAGCACTGGCTGATGTTGGCTTATCTGGTGTCACTCTGGGAGTAACCGTCATCTCTAGGTCTCAAGTGACCCACATAGACTACCCTAGCAGATATAGCTTGAGCTGCACATCCCTGGATTTGCAGGTGCTGGAGAAAACACTTGCACACAGAGGCCTCTCTGGGATGTGGCTCTCCCAGAAGCAAGAGGCACTGGCTATGTCCATCCTTGACAGGGATCAGTCAGTCACAGGACAGGCAGGGTATGAATCCTGAAAGTCTGGAATTTGCCATAAGGCGTGGTGGTTAGTGTTAAGCACCCTACCCTCCTGTACACAGTGGGAGAAGGTGGTCTACAGTTTTTCGGAGCATCTAATTTGATGGGAGCGTGAAGATGAAAATTTCTTCACAAAGTTGGTTTAAAAATGGTTTCAAAGTTAAGAGTATTAGAACATTTTAGGCAAATTAAGTGCATGTATAGATTCACCAACAAAAAGTCAATCACTTCATTTATTGACAGGCATAAATCCAAGAGATATTCTACACTAATGGTAAAAACAAATTCGATTTTACAAAACTGTATATTGCCCCAGACTTACACATTCTGCATTGTCCCACTTGTATAACATTATTTAACATTAATTTAACCCAAACAGAGCAAACCAGGACAATTTCTACACTCAGATGCAAAACAAATGAAGTCCCTGCAAATGGCCTCATTCTCCCACTACGGCTAAAACAGTATGACTGCAACATCCATACTAACTATAGAAATATTGTTGGCCAGAATAAGTTAGGAAGTGGAGAGACTTACTACTTTTATCAGATTAACAATTGAGCAAATGTGGGCAAAATTAAGTGATTAAATTTTACAAAACCAGTATGTATACGTACTGTAACCCAAGTTATGCTGTTTCAACTTTGCTGTATTTTGTTTTGTATTTGTTTCCCTTAGAACTGTTGACCATAGAGATTAAGTATTATGTTTCTCCAATTAGTAATTCAAATGAAATTGCAGCAACAAAAATATTGACTAAATCAGTGGTGTTATGCAGTCTGTGGCAAGGGCCAAGTTAAATGAAAAAGTAAGAGTCCAGGAATAGAGTGGACTGGCAAAAGGCAATTTTTGTGGTCTTGCACAACTTCAGAATGTTCCTTCTTAGCCAGGTTAAGTATCACATTTAGTTAAACATTTGAAACCTTCCTGCCTCTGTCCATTAACTCACCCTCTGTGCAACCCTCCTGCTCCTCCCTACCCCCAAACACTTTGGGAATCCCATCACTACTTCAACACTTCCCCTTCCATCTGAAGAAATCCTTTCCCCTTCTCCCACCTTTGGGGAAATATATTCCATTTCTCTACCACTGGAGAATTCCCTTCCTTCCTCCACTCTCTGGACATCTGGGGAGAGAAAGTAATAAACAGAAGCATCCTCTTTCCTCCGCCTGGGTTCATGAGGCTCAATGGTGGCAGCAGCAGTGAGAGCCAAGAGAGAGCAGGAGCCCAACCCTGCAGGCTCAGCTATGGTGGTAGTGAGATGGAGTGGTGGGTGGAATGGCTTTGGTACCAGTGCACAATCAGGCATGAATTCCTCAGTACATTTTCCAGAGCAGTATATATCCTCACTATACTGGTGAATGTAACCAAGCAAATACAGGGTGGGGGAAAACAAAACAAAAAACCCCACCACCATTGTCTCAGTAGCTGGTACAGTCATCCAATGAACTGGGAGCTGACCTGACCGGGATCTGTTCCACTTCCATCCCTGTAACTGACCCCAATATATGAGTGACCTTTGATAAGTTATTTCACCTTGATAGCCTCAGTTTCTCACCAGTGCAGTAGGGATGCACTTTCCTTCCTTTGCAAAACATTGAGAGCTATGGCTGAAAAGCACTATGACTGTGAGGTATTAGCAAAACCAGACATGGATAAAGTCAAACTTAGATCTCAGACACATTTCAATCTTAACCTTCAAGTTGATGAGATCAGCAATAATGTGTTCCTAAGGTTAAGTTAAGTATCCTTTTAGTACTAAGGGTCTGATTTCCAGCAGTTTGGCAAGCGTACATTCATGCACACGAATGGACACCCGATACTGGATGTGCAGGCACAAAACCCAAGTTTGCATATATAATATGGGGAGGTAAGTGTCTATATCTAGCCATTCACACTCAAGTCATTAGTTTCCATGCACATATGGAAGTGTGCATGAAAGTACACCTACCTACTAACTAAAAATAAGGCAAGTCAGTAGAAAAAAAATGTCTAAACTGCTTCAAAAGAGATCTATTAGTTACAGTAGTTAAAGGAATACTACTTACCAGAGCAGACTTTCCAACACCTCCTGAGCCAAGAACAACTAGCTTGTATTCACGCATGGTGAAAGTGTTAAGTCACCCCCTTGGATACCTAAAATACACAATAAAAAAATTAGATCCCAAATTTCTACTAAAGGACAACCGCATTACAAGAATTTAAGTATATTACAGTGTTAATGTATTGTAACTGTACCTATAGCTATGTACCTATAGTGATGTTCACTATTTGAAAAAACTAATTTTAACACTAATTTTATATGGCTGATAACTCCAAGATACCTACCACTACATGAATTAAGGCAGGCATAATCTAAGCAAGCTGCCTCTTGATTTACTATACAACATGGAAACTACAGACCCTAACTGGCAGTCATAACCTGTACTCAGAATTACTATTAATAGTAGTAATTCTACTTATCCACCAACTTAAAAAAGGATGCCTCCAGAATACTTTCCTCACTGCCAGAACAGTTAAATTTATACCTTTAAAAAAAAAAAAACCTGTTTCTAGTTCAATACCAAAGGATTACACTATGTATCTCTGCATGCAGTAAGATCCATTACAAAATATTTCAGCCTTGTGAGTACAACTAATTATATATATCAATAACTAGTTTTTCCACTCTGCAAAACAGCTTGTAGCTTTTACTGCACTGCCTAGGGTTAGAATGTCTTTATCTTGCCCAAGGTCTCCACCATTGTGTCCACTGATTTACTGAACAGTTAGATTCTCTCCCAAGTATTTGGAAGCAGCCAGCAATTTTCTTTACCTACACACAGGCTTTCCATTAACTGAGGCACATATACATATGGGACACTATTCACAGACTAAGTCAGAAGGGACCATTAGATCATTTAGTCTGATCCTGTACAACACAAGCCACAGAATTTCATCCAGTTACTCCTGTGAACCAAATAACTTCCCATGGCAGTTTGTTCCAATGGTTAATCAAAAATTGGTACCTTCCTTCTAATTTGAATTTGTCTGCCTTTAACTTTAGATATTGGTCTTGTTATACCTTTCTGATAAATAAAGCAGCCCTCTAGTACCTGGTATTTTCTCTCTGTGAGGGTACCTGCACACCATAATCAAGTCACCTCCTGATTTTTTTTTTTTTTGGGGGGGGGGGGGAAGGAGGAGCTAAACAGACTGAGCATCTTCAGTCTCTCACTTTAAGACTTTTTTCAGCCCTTAAAAAAATGTGGTTCTTCTCTGCACCCTCTCCAGTTTTTCAACATCCTTATAAAAAATGTTGACACCAGAACTGGATTCAATATTTAGGATCTCTCTCACCATTACCATATGCAGAGACAATAGGAATAAGGAAGGTTACTTTTAACTACTTCCCTACTTATACATCCAAGGACCACATTAGCCTGTTTTGCTACTGCATTGCTAGGGCCCTACCAAATTCATGGTCCATTTTGTTCAGTTTCATGGTCATAGGATTTTAAAAATTGTAAATTTCATTATTTAAGCTATTTAAATCTGAAATTTCATGGTGTTGTAACTGCAGGGGGTCCTGACCCAAAAAGGAATTGGGGGGTGTAGTGTTGCAAGGTTATTGTAGGGAGGGGTTGCGATACTGCTACCCTTACTTCTGTGCTGCTGCTGGTGGGGTGCTGCGTTCAGAGTTGGGTGCCTGGCCAAAAGCCACTGCTCTCTGGTTGCCCAACTTTGAAGGCAGCGCAGAAATAAGGGTGGCAATACCGTGACCACCCCCCAAAATAACTTTGCAACCCCCCTCCCCCCCCCCCCCCCGCAACTGCTTTTTGGGTCAGGACCCCCAGTTTGAGAAACACTGATCGCCCCCATGAAATCTTTATAAAAGAAAAGCACACAAAAGACCAGATTTCACGGTCTGTGATGCATTTTGCATGGCCCTGAATTTGATAGGACCCTAATCATTGCACAGGGAGCTCATGTTCAGTTGTTACTCCACTAATGGTCCTTAAATCCTTTTCAGAGTCACTGCTCTCCAAGGTAGAGTCTTCAGTTCTGCAAGTATGGCCTTCATTTTTTGCTTCTACATTTATCACCTTGCATTTGGCGATAGTAAGTTGTCTTTGATCAAATAGGCCCAGCTTACCAAGTGATCCAAATCATTGTGACTACCCTGTCATCAATATTTACGACTCCACCAGTCTGTATATCACAAGATTTTAAATTCATCAGCTATTTTATATTTACTTCCAGACTATTGATAAAAATATTGAGTGGCATTGGGTACAGAAGAGATCCCTTGAATTCTAAAGTTCTGGTTCAGAAAGCTGCCCTTAACATAGGAACTTCCGATAACCCATATTTAAACTGTTACGCATGAAGTGTGAGGGTAATATTTTATAGCACAGAGTGCACATAGCTCCTTAAGCCCCACCCCAAAGGCCTTCTAAACTAAACTAGTTTTAATATGTGTTGCCATTTTCAAAGTCCTTGAAAACCATCTAGGAATTCTGCTGTCCAGTCCTGAGGAATCTGTAGCACATACCCACTGTAGTTTTTTTATTCTGTACCCAAAGTATTTTGCCTCCACCCTCCACTAAGTCTGGAGACGCAATTTAGTAAAAATGCTTTAGGCATACCCCCAGTTAGTGTGACTAAAGGAAGTATCTTTAAGAGTAGTTAGCTTTCACTTCTTGCCTGGAGGAGGGGGAGAGAAGAAAAGATAAGCATTCCAACTAGCAGTTATAAAAGTTTAGAAAGCAGATACAATTTTATCCTCCCCTTACTCAGTGTTCTAAAAGCTTGAGGGAGTTCTAAACAGGAATGCATATATTATCTATAGATTTCTTCCAACAACAGTCAGAGCAAGATTAAGATGTTCTACAAAAGACCTTCCTTTCACACACACAGTCAAAATGCCCTGTGACCTGAAAAAAAATCACAATGTCATTTTTCAGGAAATGGATGCCTGATGGCATGGAAATTACATAATACTCATTTTTGAAGTTCACTAATAGGCTGATCTGGCGATTGACTACTACACGAACATCCATTGCTGTGCTTGTGTTTGGAATAATTGTATCAGTACTACCATGGTTCTTCACCTCTTTGCTGCTATACTGTCTATCCATGCTCCCAAAACCTCATTTCATACTATACAAGTCATCTACCATGTACCATCATTGTTAGTAAGACTATGTAGTTACATACACTGTTATTGTAGCAGTGTTCATTCCAGGATATTAGAGCGTGTGAGTGAGGTAATATCTTTTAGTGGATCAACTTCTGTTGGTGAAAGAGACAAGCTTTTTCAACTTGAAGAGAAACTTTTGAGCTCTGTACGTTGAAAAAGCTTGTCTCTTCCACCAACAGAAGTTGATCCACTAAAAGATATTACCTCACTCACATTGTCTCTCTGAGGTGTTACGACAGTCACCCTACAGATGCTTGACAAATACCCATGTTTTAATTGCGCTCCAGATAAAATTTCCATTGTACACTTGCTCCACAGAGCATCAGCATAACAGAAGTAATATACTGACAAAAAATACACAAGACATGAGAGACTTAAGAATTACTTTGATCTGACCAAGCATGTATACAACTATAGCTGCAGGATTGTCATTTTAACTTTACTTGATGAAGTAATGCCCAGAATTTGTTTCTGAATGTAAAACATCAAAATATAGGAAGTACATAGAATTGGACATTGCTAGTTAGCACATTTTATAGGTACAAAATGGTACTCCATGTGTCAAAGTATTTATATAGCAACGTTTCATTCAGTTTTTAATTTTTACAAAATGACTATAGAACAATTAGAATGATTAATTAAAAACTAATTTATACTGTCAATGTCCTAGCCCTGCTTTTTAAAAGCAATGTTTGTAAAAAAAAAGTGGATGTTGCAAATTAGGAAGTGAGCAATTGTTCTGGGTGAACTAATGAGTTTTAGTGTAGAAGAATTTATGTAATAACTTCTATGAGAAAATAGTAATGTATGGTACAGGGAATGACAGTGAAGACAGCATACGTTTTCTATTTTCCCCAGAGAGGAGAGGAGAAAGTTTTGCTATTTTTTGGATAAGTGCTAACAGGTGTCAAAGCTAAAATAAGTACACTTGCAAAGGAACTGCCATCCTAGAACACACCTGAGATCCATATAGTCAAAAATCCTGTCTCTAACAGTGGCTATTTCCAGATGCTTCAGAATATGTAAGAACCCTTTAGTAAGCAGATGTGAGATAATCTGCTTCCCATAATAAGTTGCTATGCTTCAAGTCTTAAACCAATCTCTAGCTATTAAAGTTTAATATCCCTTCCAAAAATGTTACCAACCATTATTTATAAAAACTCTAGACATGTAAATACCTATAAACTGAAATTCAAATCCTGAAACTCAAGGAGTCATACCAAAAGTGGAAACTAAGTCAAAATACAAAGGATGAATACAAAAACCCAACAAGCATGTATGGACAAAATTAGAAAGGTCAAGGCAAAAAATGAGATTGAACTAGCTAGGGACATAAAGGGCAACATTTTTTTTCCTTTATTAACGTGGGAAGCAAGAGGAAGACCAAGGACAAGGTAGGCCCATTACTCTATGACAAGGGAAAGACAACAGAAAATGCAGCAATCGCTGAAGCGTTAAATGCCTTTTTTGTTTCAGTTTTCACCAAAAAAGTTAACAGTGATTGGACAACATATTTACACTGATTTTAACTGAGATAGGATCGAAGGCTAAAATAGGAAAAGAACATATTAAAAATTACTTAGACAAGTTAGAAGTCTTCAAGTCGGCAGGGCCTGATGAAATACATCCTAGAATACTTAAGGAACTAGCCGAAAAGATCTGAGCTATTACTGATTATCTTTGAGAACACATGGAGGATGGAAAAGATCCCAGATGACCAGAAGAGGGCAAATATAGTACCTATTTATAAAAAGGGGAATAAGGGCAATCAAGGGAATTATAGACCAGTCATCTTAACTTTGGTACCCAGAAAGGTAAGTGAGCAAATAAGCAATTTGTAAGCACCTACAAGAAAAAAAAATAAACTCCACCAGAGAGGTCCTTTGGGGCCATCTGCCTGTCCCAAGTCAGGATAAAGGAGGAGGGTTGGGCGTGGGGCTAGCAACTCCACCCCGTAAAAAATAAATCAACCTGCTACAGAAACGCCAACAATAGAGATAACAGACTTTTACCCTGGAAAAAGAAGGGTCTTCAACTCGAAGACGCATGACGCTGGGTGAAAGTCGTGAGGAAGCCACTAAGCCGATTACCCTTCTTGCAACCAGGAGGATTACCATCGGTACATGGAACGTGAGGACCATGTACGAGTCAAGAAAGACGGCGCAGGTCGCAGCAGAGATGAGGAGCAACAACTTGACCCTACTAAACACCTGGCGACGCGACCTTCAGGCTGATAGCATAAAAATGGGCTATACCTGGAACCAGCTAGAGCAAATGGCCCAGGATAAAGGACTCTGGAGATCTGTGGTTGGCGGCCCATACCCCGACTGGGGTGACGGGCATGAGTGAGTGAGTGACAAGAAAATAAGGTTATAAGAGCATGTATTTGTCAAGTACAAATCATGTCAAACCAACCTAATTATCCTTATGAAACAATGAATTCACACTACTGTGGTTCTTTTGGGTAATGCTGATCGTTAATTTGACTCTTGAAGGTCTGAGTATCACTGGCCTAGATTAACATTCTATAAGGTGGGTGCACAACTGGTTGGAAAAGCATACTCAGAGAGTAGTTATCAATGGGTCACAATCAAGCTGGAATGGCATATTGAGTGGAATCCCAGAAGGATCTGCCCTGGTTCTATTCAATACCTTCATAAAGGATTTGGCTAATGACAGGGAGTACACTTATAAAATTTGCAGACAATACTAAACAGAAGGGTTGCAAGCACTTTGGAGGACAGGATTAGAATTCAAAATGATCTGGACAAACTGGAGAAAAGGTCCAAAATATGAAATTCAATAAGGACAAATGATAGTATCTTTAGGAAGGAATAATCAATTGCACAAATACAAAATGGGAAATGACTGCCTAGGAAGGAGTTCTGCAGAAAAGGATCTGGGGATTATAATGGATCACAAACAGTCTGAGTCAACCATGTAATACCGTTGAGAGAGAGGAAAAAAAAAAAGCAGATATTCTGGGATATATTAGCAGGATTGTTGTAAGCAAGATGTGAAAAATAATTCTTCCACTCTACTCAGCACTGATAAGCGCTCAACTGGAGTACTGTGTCCAGTTCTGGGCACCACACTTCAGGAAAGATGTGGACAAATTGCATAAAGTCCAGAGGAAAGTAAAAATGGTTACTCATCTTCTCGTAACTCGTTCTTCGAGATGTGCTGCTCATATCCATTCCAATTAGGTGTGCGTGTGCTGTGTGCATCGTCATCGGAAAGTTTTCCCTTAGCAGCTCCCGTCGGGTCAGCTAGGGAGGCCCCTGGAATGGCGCCTTCATGGCACTCAATATATGACCTGCCGACCCGACTCCCCTTCAGTTCCTTCTTGCCGGCTACTTGGACAGAGGGGAAGGAGGGTGGTTATTGGAATGGATGAGCAACACATCTTGAACAGCAGCAGCACAATTACCTCCACTTTATCCGTGCGGATCTTGAGCAGCACCTTGTGAACAAGTGGTACCGGTGAGAAGGCATACATGAGGCAGTCTCCCCAGGGTAGCAGGAACACCTCTGTGATTGAACCCGAGCTGTGTTTCTGGAAGGAGCAGAACATTGGGCACTTTCTGTTGCTCCGGGTGGCAAAGATATTGACCTGGGGAAACCCCCACCTTTGAAAGATGGAATGAAGAACATCCGGACGGATGGATCACTCGTGGTTGCAGAACGATGTGCTGAGGTGATTGACTAGTTTGTTCTGCACTCCTGGGAGATAGCCCACTCCATTCACCAGGAGGCATCCTATGCAGAACTCTCATAGCTGGAGGGCTTCCTGACATAGGAGGGGAGGAACGGGCTCCACCCGGCTTGTTGATGTAAAACATAACAGTGGTGTTGTCCATCATCACTGCCACACACTGGCCTTGCACCCAGGACTGGAAAGTTTGGCATTCTAGTAATAGAATATCAAGGTTGGAAGGGACCTCAGGAGGTCATCTAGTCCAACCCCCTGCTCAAAGCAGGACCAATCCCTAACTAAATCCCCAAATCCCTAAATGGCCCCCTCAAGGATTGAGCTCCCAACCCTGGGTTTAGCAGGCCAATGCTCAAACCACTGATATTGATATGGAAGGAGAGCTCGTCCTGCGACCACAGGCCCAGATGCGCCCCCACAACCCAGAGCTGACGTGTCCGTTACTAGGGTCAAGAAGGGCTGTGGGCTGTTGAAGGGAACACCTTCGCATCAATCATCTGAGGGTTGACCACCATTTTGGGACTCAAGTATGTGTCCTGGCACTGTCACTACCGAGTCCAGGGTGTCACGTTCCGGGTGGTATATTAACACGAGCCACGCTTGGAGGGGCCTGATCCTCAGTCTGGCATGCTGGACCATGTAAGTGCAGGCTGCCATGTGGCCAAGGAGACTCAGGCATCCCCTTGCGGTAGCGGTCGGGTACTGCCTGAGGTTTTGCATAATGTCTGTTATGGCTTGGAACCGGGTCTCTGGCAGGAACGCCCTTGACTGTACTGAGTCCAGCACTGCTCTGATGAATTCTATTCTTTGGGTCGGTGATAAGGTTGACTTGTTCACGTTGAGGAGCCCCCCCGGTCTCTCAAAAGTGGATCTGACTAAGCAGACCTGAGATTCCACCTGCTCCGAGAGCCAGTTGTCTAAGTATGGGTATACCTGCACCTCCCTCCACAAGAGGAAGTCTGCTACAACTAACATGTACTTGGTAAACACTCAGAGGGCTGTCGACAGGCTGAAGGGGAGAACCGTGAACTGGTAGTGTTCATGGTAGACTACAAACCGCAGGAATCGTCTGTGCGCAGCTCGAATGGCTATGTGAAGATATACATCTTTCATGTTGAGGATGGCGTACCAGTCTCCCGGATCCAAGGACGGGATAATAGAGCTCAGGGAGGCCATGCGGAACTTCAACTTTACCGTGAACTGGTTGAGCCCTCACAGGTCTAAAATGGGTCTGAGACCCCCCCTTTGCCTTGAGGGGTAGGAAATAGTGGGAGTAGAATCCCTTGCCCCATAGCTCCTGAGGAACCTCCTCCACTGCCCTTATGGCAAGGAGCGACTACACCTCCTGGATAAGGAGCTGCTTATGAGAAGGGTCCCTGAAGACAGATGGGGAAGGTGGGTGGGAGGGAGGGAGGCGAGGAGCAGAATTGGAGAGAATATCCCACTTCTACTGTGTGAAGAACCCAGTGGCCTGATGTTATTTGGGACCAAGCACAGCAGAAGTGGGACAGACGGTTCAGAAAACACGGGTAAGGATCCGGTGGAGAGACAGGTGCACCGTCCTCAGTTGCACGTTCAAAAAGGCCTGTTTAGAAGCTGATTAAGGTTTGGACTGGCCTTGGCCCTGCCCCAAAGGGGGGTTGGAAGGCTTGCACCTGTCGTTCTTGCCCCTTCGTCTATAGAAATCCTGCCTCGGCTGAGGAAGATATGGTCGCTGTTGTTGCGGCTGGGGCTTGAAGTGCTTGCGTTGGGTTGCTGGCATGTGCATCCCCAATGACTTCATGGTAGCCATGGAGTCTTTCAAGCTGTGCAACTTGGAGTTGGTCTGCTCAATGAATAACCCCGCACCCTCAAAGGCAAGGTCCTGCAGGGTTTGCTGCACCTCCGGGGGTAACCTGGATGCCTGAAGCCAGGATGTCCTCCTCATGGCTATGCCTGAGGAGAGGGTACGGACTGCTGAGTCCGCTGAGTCTAGGGATGCCTGCAGCGAGATCCAGGCCACCGCCTTCCCTTCCCTTCCTCGACAATGGCAGAGAATTCGGTCCTAGAGTTTGCAGGGATCAGCTCTTTAAACTTCAACATGGAGGCCCATGAGTTGAAGTTGTATCTACTGAGGATAGCTTGCTGGTTAGCTATCCTCAGCTGAAGGCCCTCGGTGGCATAGACCTTTCTACCGAAAAGGTCCATCCTTTTTGCCTCCTTAGATTTGCGGGCCAGGCCTTGCTGTTCCTGATGCGCTCTCTCTCGTTAACCACCGACAAGACCAGAGAGCAAGGCTGCGGGTGTGAGAACAGATATTTGGAGCCCTTGGAAGGGACGAAGTATTTGCGTTCCACACCCCTGGCGGTTGTCAGAATTGAAACCGGAGTCTGCCACAGAGTCTTTGCACCTCAGTCTGGCGTGCTTCCCCCAGACACTTTAAGCGAGCCCTGGGCTCACGGCATGCCCCGGAGCCCGAGGAGAGGTTAGGGATTGGGGAGAGATCCTGCTCCCAAACCTCACTATCTAAACTGTTTACTATGTAAACTAAAACGAGTAACTAGAACTAACTAGGGAGAAACGCTAATGAAAGCCCTTGCTGAGCAAGCAAACGCTGTTTCAACGGCTGTCCTGGATGGTAAGAAGGAACTGAAGGGGGGTTGGGTTGGCAGGGTGACATATTGAGCGCTATGAAGGCACCACTGCAGAGAGCTCCACAGCCGAGCTGACGGGAGCTGCTAAGGGAAATCTTTCCGATGACCGTGCATGCGGCGCACACACCCCTAATTGGAATCGATATGAGCAATCACTCGAAGAACAACAAAAGTGATTAGAGGTCTAGAAAACATGACCTATGAGGAAAGACTGAAAAAATTGGGTTTATTTAGTCAGGAGAAGATTGAAAGGGAACATAAACAGTCAAGTATGTAAAAGGTAGTTATAAAGAGGATGATAAATTGTTCTCCTTAACCACTGAGGACAGGACAAGAAGTCCTTGGCTGAAATTGCAGCAAGGGAGATTTAGGTTAAACATTAGAAAAAACAACTTCCTAACTCTAAGGGCAGTTAAGCACAGGAACAACACACTTCGGGTAGTTGTGGAATCTGTTATTGTCTAACCTGGTCTTAAAAACCTCCAAACATCTGTCAGGGATGTCTAGATCAGTGTTTCTCAACCTTTTTGAAACCAGGGGCTGGCTTGCTGACTTCCTAAACTGTGTCAGGGAGATCTCCGGGACCTGCGCCAGTCCACGGACTGGTCATTGAGAAACAATGGCCTAGGTAATGCTTAGTCCTGACTCAATTCAGGGGACTGGACTAGACCTACTGGGGTCCCTTCCTGTCCTACATTTCTACGATTTAATGATCCTGTATCAAGAATATAAATTTTTTTGCGATTCTTGATAAGTTCTTGGCCTCAATGACTTACTACAATTGAGTTCCAGTCTAATTACACAATGTGTGAAAAGTAATTTCCTATCAGTTTTAGTTTTGCACCTTGTAATTTTATTGAATGTCATCCTGTTCTCGTGTTAAGAAACAAGGAGAACTGAAGCTCCTGATCCATCTTCTCTATACCATACCTTGTCATCATCTCTTTTTTAAAGGTAAACAACCATTTTTTTCAATCTCTTCATGTGTTTTTCCCATGCTCCTAATCTGTGTCACCCTTCTCTACCCCCGCCATGCCCCCACTCTCCCCAATTCTGCAATATCCTTTTGGGATACGCTATGAGTAGTGGTTCACATAGTATTCTAGAGGTTTCTGCATCATTAATTTATACAGTGGCTTAATGTTTCCCATATTCTCCATCCCATTCCTTATGTATCCCCATCTTGTATAGTTTTGATCAAAAAACCAAACAGTATTGTGAACAGCTCAGTGAAGACCTCTGCAAGAGGATGCCCAGGTCCCTCCCAAGTTGATGCAATTAATTTAGAACCTTGCAAATTGTAAGGTTAAGTTTTTCCCCCCTACTTGCATTGCCCTGCATGCATCAACACAGAACATTTGCCATTATGTTGCTCATTCATCTAGTTTGTTTAGATCACTCAAGTTCCTCACAGTCCTCCAGTCTTAAATAATCTAAGTTATGGCATTTGAAAATTTTGCTACCTGACTACTCAGCCTTCCTTCCTTTCCAGATCATTAAACAATATGGGGCCTAGTAAGGAACCTTGAGCCACTCCACTGTTAGCCTTTTGCTATGATAAAAATGGACTATTAAACTGTTTCCCCCCCCTTCTAGTCAGTGTTTGATCCATGACAAAACTATGCCTCTCAGTCCATGACTACTTAGCAGCCTCTCCTGAAAGTCGTCAGAAGACTTTTGCAAGTCTAAATAAGTCATGTCAACCACTTCTCTAATATACACTACTCTGACATGTTCAAGTTTGAAGTGATTAGCGAGACAGGATTTTCCTTTGCAGAAACTGTGCAGGTTAAACCCTTATCACATGGTCTTCCCGGTGTTTTATTCTACTTATTAGTTTCAACCAATTTGCCAGGTACAGAGGTAAGGCTTACTGGAGTGCAATTCCCTAGATTATCCCTAAGTATAGGTAAAACATTTGCTACCCTCCAATCCTCTGGCACAGTATCTGTTTTAATGAGATAATACTTTGAGTTCATATTACTGCATTTTTAAAATATACAGAACAGCCTGGGAACAGAAGCAGTGCCAGAAAGCTTCAGCAACAAAATCCTCGGGGGGGGGGGGGGGGGGGGAAGTGCTTGGGAGTACAGTATAACTGTTCTGAACTATAAGACTCCCAGAACAGGATCAACCAACCTCTTCCTTGCAAGGTTAAAATGAAGTTTTCCAAAAACCCAGTCTGACAGAATTATTTAATCAGCCTTCAAATTCAGTTAGTTGCTAAACTGTAGTCAAAATTATCCACTTCAAGAACCAGCATAATGCCAGGTATGTGCATACTACAGTCTCTCCCCTAGTCTAAATCATTTTAAGAATAGTCAACAGCCTAAACAGACATTTTCAACAGCATACTAGCTGTAGAATGAGAAACAAAAAGCCAGCTGCTAGTTGATTCTGTTCTTGTGTAACACATTGCCATGTGGGAGATCAGAGTTACTCATCACACAAATTCTCACACCTTCAGCAAGCAACAGTTGGAAGCGTAGGGAGGTGGCAGCAGTGGAATAATACTGACTAGATGTTCAACATAGAAGGTACTCCTCCAGACTGGTAAGTTAATGATAAGCAACACTAGTACTTCCAGTGAATTTCATGTGGAAGTTAAGACGCTTTTAAAGCAGATATAGTTGTAGGTCAGGGATCGGCAACCTTTGGCATGCAGCTCGCCAGGGTAAGCCCCCTGTCGGACCGGGCTGGTTTGTTTACCTGCCGCATCTGCAGGTTCGGCCGATCGCAGCTCCCACTGGCTGCGGTTCGCTGCTCCAGGCCAATGGGGGCAGTGGGAAGCGGCGGTCAGCACATCCCTCGGCCCGTGCCGCTTCCCGCAGCCCCCATTGGCCTGGAGCAGCGAACCGCAGCCAGTGGGAGCCGCGATCGGGCGAACCTGCAGATGCGGCAGGTAAACAAACCAGCCCGGCCCGCCAGGGGGCTTACCTTGGCGAGCCGATCCCTGTTTTAGGTTAAAAACCCAAGCACACACAAACCCCACCTTCTTTCCAGCCCCCTATCTCGGCGAACTGGTCTTCTGCCACCTCCCCAGCCTGCCCTTGAATTTTGGGGG
Organism: Emys orbicularis; assembly: GCF_028017835.1. Lineage (NCBI taxonomy): Eukaryota > Metazoa > Chordata > Testudines > Emydidae > Emys > Emys orbicularis. The sequence goes on along the minus strand of NC_088683.1, from coordinate 68,642,368 downwards.
CTACTAGACAGCAGAACCTATTCACTATACTGTTAAGGCCCGTCCTCACCACATATTTTAAGCTGTATTGTAACTAGGTCCCTAGCTTTGTAATGTAGGAGACTTTAATGTCCTCAATAGCTAAGAAATATGAACTATCACCAATACATCTCAGTGAAGTGTAGACTCCAAAACCCAATGACAAGTTAAAAATGTGCAATTTGTCACTTTTGCAGATACATCCAAATGGTGTGCTTATCCAGTTTTCGTTGATTCTTTTTGCTGAGGATATGCCATTAGAACAAGGTTGCAAGTTTGGCGGGAGAGTAATGAGGGTATATTCTGAAGAGGTTTGGTGAGTTGCAGTAGTGGGCTTGCAAGACAGTAGGGTGGAAGAACAAGAGTCACAAGCATGTCCTGGCAGTAGAAGATAAACCAAGGTTTTTCAAATCTGGCTTCCTGAAGTCAGGTGACGTAGCATTGCCAACCTCAAGCATTCAAAATATTTGAGACTGGTAACTTCAGGAACTGGGGTTCAAGACAGACCACTGATGAGAGCTGGCAACACTCCCAGTTTTTGAAGTGTTAGCACCCAACCTGGCAACCAGTGCTGAAATGGAAAACCACTGGAGGCACAACAATTTGGGGGGGGGGGGGGAGAAGAAATCAGTTTACCTATTTAGATGCCTAATTTTTGGCACTCAAGACTGGAAGATTCTTGGCATAAATGTCCACTTGCCAGGCTGTAACAATATATGAGAAGCCATTTCCCTCCCAATATTAAGTCAACTCATATTTAGCACCAGCAAATAATCAATTCTACTACATATGCTACTCTGACTTGACTGGGAAATTACACAGTCACTTGCTTTTCTGGTAAATATAAGCCACTGTAGAAATATAACTGAAGGAAATACCGGACTTCTCCAATCTCCTCTCCACTCACGTTCAAACTCAGTCTCAGTCTCAAGCATCCTGTGAAGAAAGATTCTCCCTGACACCTGCCTGTCAGCCACACCAGGAAAGCCAGGCACTAGTGCCATCTTCCCTTTTCTCTGACAACTCTGCTTTTTGACACCTGCTCAACCAGTCTTCCTCCCACTAATTCAGTTAACCTTATTCCACACTCTTTCAGGCCTACCTGAAAAGCTCAGTGCTGTCGTCCCAGTATCACTCATTCCAACCTCAGCTTCCTCTGTTCTTGTACAAGACCCAGAAAACCTAACACTTGGCCAGATAACTTGTATTTGTACTGGGAAACAAGATTTTGTCAGCCATAAGAGAAACTCCTGTAGAGCCTAAAAGGGGTTTTAAAAGCTGTCCAGACAGTGAGGAGAAATGAGGAAGCAAGAGGCCCCCCCAAAAACCCTTCCTCTCCCAGAAAGGAAGAAACCCACTTTTCCCCACATCATTCCATAGTACATTCTTGGAACAGGTGGAAAAGACGGTGACAGTCACACCCTCTTTTCCAGGTTCCAGTTGTGGAGGTGTGGATGGGAGGTATTGAGGATGGGAAAAGGATCCCTGGCACAATAGGTCACACCTTCACTAGCAAGAGCTGCCAACAGATAGAATCATCACATTTCTCTCAGAATGGATGGGGCTGACCATCCCTGGCAAGGCTGCCAGATCACCCTTGCTGCTCCACTTCTAGGATGCAGACAGGATACTGACCAAGCCAGCTCATCAACCCTTAAGGAACAAAGACAAGGTTGGGAACACTGACTAGTACCAAGAGAGCTGCAATCTTGTAGGCCCTTGTTTTAGGTTAGTCAAGAAGAAAAAAAAAAAAATAAGGATGCCCAAGCCATAGAACAGCCAGCAGAGGTTTGTTCCACCTCCTAGAGATTGGAAACAGTTGGACCCTGGCAGTGAGCAAGACCCATAAATGGTGACATCACCAAAAACCAGTTTTCGTCTCTTTACCTGCTGAAAGAGAGAATGCATTACACAATGCAATGTGTAATGCATTCTCTTTCAGCAGGTAAAGAGTTGATAAAGAAGGAATAGGATGATAAAGAAGGATTATTTAACTGCAAAACTACAAATATTGTCAAGTGGCCTGAAGTGGGTGTAGTACCTTAAATTTATTTTTTAATTTATTAATTTACACTAGCTGTACTTCACTTTGATGATAGTCTAGGAATTTAAGGGGTATCAGGAAGTTAAAATTGTGGCATCTCATTGACAAATTTATCTTTTGATAAATGACTGAAATCTTGACATCTAATCAGCAAATAAAACTGGGTATTTTATAACTATATTTCCTATCTGTTATTCAATATTCAAGTTTGAACTATTCTATTGGCTTCAATTTCCAAAGAGTTTACACAGATATACTTCTTTAAGCTCATAAATTGTGTTTCTGCACAAATAAGTATAGGTATAACTAATACCTAAATTGTGGGTTAAAGAAAAAAAATGCAGGAAGTGCATTGGGGGGGGAAGGGGAGGAGGAGTGACCAGCAGTAGGTGGCTGTGTTACTTCATAATGTAAACACACACTAATTTGTTTTCATAAAGACACTTCATTAGTTGTTCAAAGGATTCACACAACCTTTTATTCTAACACCTATATATAAAAAATAGAGCTTTAAATTCACCTTTTGGATTCAGAAAGGGGAGAGAAGTAGCATTTCCAGAACACTTTTACCAACTGGCACAGGTATCAATTTAAGTTATATATTCAATCTTCCTCTGCCTTTAGTTTACTCACTCAACGGAGCCTTGATCTTGTTCTCTTCACTACTGGCTGCTCTCAACTAATTTGGTAGCCACTGACATTTCCCCTTCCCTCATAGCTCTGCCGCCTCTGCACCACAGCAGCACTAGGAAAGAAAGTTCCAGGCAGGGAGTAATGAGAGGGAGAGGACCATCATTACCAGAGCGGGGCAGAACAGCAACAAGAGAAGGGAGTGAAGAAAAAACCTAGAGAGCTTACAAGTCAAACCTCTACATCCTGGCTGTTAAAGACCAACACCCATTACGTTCAAGAACAGGACTTACATGTTGAGATTAGACAAATTTAATATAGTTGCAGATTCTGCTAGCACTAGACCTATGTTTTGAAGTCTAAAAATAGAAGCAGGAACTTCCCTCGCAGGAACAAATATCATCCAAACAAACCTTACCAATATTGCCCACAGATTGACAAATTGCTTTCTCAAATAATTCAGTAGAGAATTCACAAATTAGCTCTATGTCATGGATGGTGCTGTGATAATCGCCCTTAATACTACTAACACCATGATTGTGCATGTATGCACAGAGATGACTGAGGATGGCCTCTCCAAATCACAGAATGCTTCCTATTTCCTGGTCACGGGGGTAGAGAGACAAGAGAAGAAATAGAAAACATGGATGAACACCCAATCCCCTCCAGGTTCATTACAAACAGGAATTCTTCTATACCCAATTTCAACAAGACTTCTTAGTTTCTAGATGGTTTTGTGGCTCAATTCCCCAGGGCAGAGGATGGATCTAACAGTACAAATGTACGCAGAGGCCAGGAAATTAGTGACCAGTGAACCAAATGGGTTGAAGTGACAAGAATAAAAGATGCTGAGTGTGAGGTGGAAGAGGAAGTGCATTGTTGAATAAACCAACTCCTTTCCCCTGGTAAGAATCTTTAAGGATGCATCAGAATGACTGCTTGGAGGATTCTATATCTGAACGTTGCACTTGCTGATGCAAACAGAAGTGCTTGGTAAAGGTGTGGATGGAGATCCAAGTGCCCATTCTGTGCCCCATCTATAAATGCATCCCTCTGCCCTAGAACTGGTCATGGTTCTAACATGTTGTTAAGATCAAACAAGGTGGTTCTCCAAAACTTAAGATCCAGTGGGAGAAGACCCTCTAAGAAGTGTCAAGACCCTTCAAGGACCCACAGAGAATAGGGAAGAATGGAACTTCCCTAATGTCTGTGTCCACAACAAGTAGGTCTATAGGGACCTACAAGTGTTGAACCACCATCAAGAAGACTGCCTTCCATACCCTGTGATTAGTGCAGAAGCTGAAGGAAGGTCTTCTGACCATAATGAAGAGAGATTACTTTAGTAAGAAAGCTAGGAAAAAAGTGAAAAGTACTATTTCAAGAAGAATGAGGTGGTAAGGAAGAGAAATTGCAGACTACCAACAGGGAGAACATTTCAAGAAAATAGTGGTACACTGAGGGGGTACAGAGAGAGGTTTCAAGATCTGAATATCATGTTGAGGCTCCCTGGAGGAACTGGTGATTTGAGGAGAGACCTACAGTAGGACATGGCTCTTTAGTCACAATGGGATGGGTCCCCACTGGGTGGGCCATTTGATTTCAAAAGCAGTAGAGGACAAAGTCTAGGTGCACAAAAAGTTGAGAAACATTTATCAAAGCCATTCTGGAACAAATCCAGAATGTTTGAGAGCGAAGTAGTCGTCAAAGTTCAGTGGGACTAGTATCAGACTGAGAAGACAGCCTATGCTCTGTAGTAAGCTGTGTTGATATTAAAATGGTTTTGAAAATCTTTAATATTGCTATTCTTGTGCTAGGTTTTTTATTATTAATTCATTATTATTATTATTAAATAAAAGAGCTCTTCTCATGAACCATGCCAGTGCTTGCTAATGGTAAGGGCAGGGTGGAAGAAGGGCCCTTCCAGACTCACTGATAGGTGTGGAAGTAGTTCTGAGGTTGCCAAACGCTCCTCAGCCACTCTGGAGTAATCATTTGAGGTCTAAAATGATACTTGATCAAGGAACCAGATTTTGTCAAAATATTAAGCTCTCCATCAGTTTCAGGAGGAAATGAAATAAAAAGTGAATTAAAAAAAAAAAAAATTTTGCTCAACTCCTTCAACTTCAAATTTTGGGATCTTAATGGGAGATGGAAAGGCTTACCCAGTAGTTGCATCCACAATCCCTCCCAAATGACAAGATACTAAGGAGTGAGTAAGCTACTTTTTGTTCATATCCAGGTGAAAGAACTAAAGCAACTGTAGAGACATGCAACATCTGAAGAACAATCTGTTGGGACTTAAGTGAGATAAACTAGTCACTAAGGCAAGCAAGCAAACGCTCCCTTTTGGGAGCATTTTTATCACGTCCATGACGGCCCAATATTAGAAGACTCCATACTTTCTGGAAAAGTAGGACTCTTTATTTGGTTTCAAATTCAGCATCCAATATTTATGTCACCCAAAAAATCATTAGTCATTTTTGAAAAGTCTCGCCCTTGACTTTGTGCATTCACCAATTCCTGTCTACGAGGGCAGACTAATTTTTGCTATCTACACTACACTATTTTAACTTGTAACTTATTTGATTAATGATGGCTCCAAGGAAAGTTTAAAAAAAAAAAAGTCTTGTAATGTTATAATCAATTAGGTACTAATTTGTGAACAACAGAATTCATTTTATCTTGAGTCTTCAAGTTAAAGCTAATGAAACACTTTATTCTTCTAAAAATATACCAGGCACAGAAAAAAGTATTAGGAAATGTGCACATTAATATAACAAATGAAGAAAACATTTGTGTATCAACTACTTTTTATAAGACTAGTTAATTAGGGTTTGTCTTAAGATCAACTAAATTGACTTCCATAGGATAATCACAGAATCAAGCCACCCAAATAAAACTAAAAAGCAGCACATTTCAATGAAATTCTTATCCCCAATCTATTCGTACTATATTTTACAGTCAGACACTATTTTGCTCTTATTGAGATTAGAACAAGATAGGGGATTTAGTAATCACGGCCAAACAATTAAGACTGAGAATGAAGAATATTTCATTAGTACCAATTACTTTCAACTAATGAATTATCTGTTCACCTTTACTTTTGGATTTAAGAAATGTACTTCTATTTATCAAGTCCCAGGAGCGGCCTCAAACATTCTACAGATTTGTGTATATTTGAAGTATAGAAAAACCATCCCACTATTTAGTCAGCTGAAGCCTGGTTAGTACACAATAAATGGTCTGACCCAGTATGGCCAATGGTCCTTCCAGCCCAGTATCCTGTCTTCCGACAGTGGCCGGTCCCAGATGTTTCAGAGGGAGTGAACAGGTCAATTTACTGAGTGATCAATCCCCAGTCACGTAGTCCCAGCTTCTGGCAGTCAGCGGTTTAGGGACACCTAGAGCATGAGGTTGCATCCCTGACCATCTTGGCTAATAGCCATTCATCACCTTAGTCTCCATGAACTTATCAATTATTTTTTGAACCCAGTTGTACTTTTGGCCTTCACAACATCCCCAATGAGTTCCACAGATTGACTACATGTTGTGTGAAGTAGTACTTCCTTTTGTTTATTTTAGACCTGCTTCCTATTAATTTAGTTGGGTGACCCCTGGTTCTTGTGTTGTAACACACCCCTCCCCCAGCTCTTTTCCGAGTTAAGCAATCCATCTTTTTAATCTTTAGTCATATGGAATCTGTTCCATATTTTTTTGCCCTTCTCTGCATTCCCCCCTCCCCAATCCTAATATATCTTTTTTGGATTAGGACAATCAAAACTGCATGCATGTATTCAAGGTATGGATGTACCATGGATTTACATAGATAAAACATTAAATATCATAATGCCACTATCGCTTTTGCAATGGTTCATAACATTGTTAGCTTTTTTGACTGCTATGGCACATTAAGATGTTTTCAGAGAACTATTCACAATGGTGACTTGAAGATCTCTTTCTTGAGTGGTAACAGCTAGTTTAGACATCATTTTGTATGTATAGTTGGGATTATGTTTCCCAATGTTCATTTCTATGCATTTATCAACACTGGATAACAAAATGGCAGATGAATTTCAGTGTTTTAACTATTTTGAGTAATTTTGTACTATTTCTAAACTTTGCCACCTCATTGTTTACCACTTTTTCCTGATCATTTGTGAATACACTGAATAGCACTGGTCCCAGTACAGATCCTTGAGGGGCTCTGTTATTTACATCTTTCCATTGTGAAAGCTAACCATTTATTCCTATCCTTTGTTTCCTATCTTTTTACCAGTTACTGATCCATGAGAGGACCTTCCATCTTATCCCATGACTGCTTAGTTTGCTTAAGAGCCTTTTGGTGAGAGACCTTGTTAAAGTCTTTCTGAAAGTCCAAGCATCCACTGGATCACCTTGTCCACATGTTTGTTGACACCTTCAAAGAATTCTAATAGACTCATGAGGCATTATTTTCCTTCATAAGAAAGCAGTGTTGCCTCTTCCACAAAAACATATGTTCATCTGTCTGATAATTCTGTTCTTTACTATAGTTTCAACCAATTTGCCTAGTACTGAATCTATCAGTTCAAAGATGATCATAGGATTATCAGCCTGTGAGCCTTTTATATTAACCCCCCCCCCCCCCCGCACAACTGGCGTTCTATTGGCTATCCTCCAGTCATCTGGTACAGAGGCTGATTTAAACAACAGATTACATACCATAGTTAGTAGTTCAACAATTTCACAACTGAGTTCCTTCAGAACTCTTGGGTGAATACCATCTGGTCCTAATGATAAATTACTGTTTGACTTATCAATTTGTTCTAAACCTGCCTCTATTGACACCTCAATCTGGGACGTTCTTTTTATCACCTAAAAAGAATGGCTCCGGTGTAGGAATCTCCATCATCCTTGGCAGTTAAGATGGATGCAAAGAATTCACTTAGCTTCTCCTTTAGTACCTCAACCATCCAGTGGCCTCACTGACTGTTTGGCAGGCTTCCTGCTTCTGATGTACTTAAAAAAAAGTTTGCCAGTTATTCTGTTTCTTTTTTGGCCTGCCTAATTGTACTTACACTCTGGCAAGTCCAATGTAAATGTTCATTTCTATTTTCCTCAGTAGAATATGACATTCAATTTTTAAAGGATTTAAAAATCTTTTTTGTCTCTAACTGCTTCTTTTACTCCGATTAGCCATGGTGGCTTTTTTTTTTTTTTTTGGTCAGCTTAAAAAAAATTGGGGTATACATTTAATTTGAGCCTCTACTATAATTTTTTTTAATAGTTTCCATGCATCTCACTCGTGTGACTGTTCCTTTTAATTTCCATTTGACTAGCCTCCTGATTCTTTAGTAGTTTGCCTTTTTGAAGTTCAATGCTACTATGGTGGGGTTTTTGGGGTATTCCTTCCCACCCGCAAGAATGTCAAATTTAATTACGTTATGGCCGCTATTTCTAAGCTGTTCAGCTATAGTCACCTCTTGGACTAGTTCCTGTACCCCACTTAGGACTAAATCAAGAATTGCCTCTCTCTTTGTGGGTTCCAGGACTAGCTGCTCCAAGAAGCAGTCATTAATGGTGTTTAGAAATTTCATTTCTACATCTTATCCTGAGGAGACATGTTTTAATCTAGTCAATATGAGCATAGCTGAAATCCCCCATTATTACTGGGGTTTCTGTTTTTGTAGCCTCTCTAATCTCCCTGAGCATTTCAAAATCACCGTCATCAGTAGTATATTCTTATGGCGATACTCTTATTATTCAAGCATGGAATTTCTATCCATAGAGATTGTATAGTATTGTTTGATTTAAGATTTTTTTTTAAAACGATGGCTGACTCTGTGCTCTCTTTCACACACAGTGCCACTCCGTGACCAGCACAACCTACTCTATCATTTCTGTATATTTCGTACCTGGTATTACTATGTCCCCCATTGATGATCATTATTCCACTAAGTTTCTGTGATGCCCATTATAAAATATCCTCATTTAATACCAGACATTCAAGTTCACCCATCTTAGTATTTAGACTTCTTGTATTTGTATACAAACACTTATAAAATTTGTCAATATTTAGTTGTCTGCTTCCACGTTATATAATTGAATGCGACTCATTTGACTGTTCTCTTCAGTTCCTATCTGTACTCTAGCAACTCCTCCCCTCTTTACTAGGATATAGAGCAGAGGTCGGCAACCTTTCAGAAGTGGTGTGCCGAGTCTTCATTTATTCACTCTGATTTAAGGTTTTGCGTACCAGTAATACATTTTAACTTTTTTAGAAGGTGTCTTTCTATAAGTCTATAATATACACCTCTACCCCGATATAACGCGACCCGATATAACACGAATTCGGATATAACGTGGTAAAGCAGAGCTCGGGGGGGGGGGGGGGGGGGGGCTGGGGCTGCGCACTCCGGTGGATCAAAGCACGTTCGATACAACATGGTTTCACCTATAATGCGGTAAGAATTTTTGGCTCCTGAGGACAGCGTTATATCGGGGTAGAGATGTATAACTAAACTATTGTTATATGTAAAGTAAATAAGGTTTTTAAAATGTTTAAGAAGCTTCATTTAAAATTAAATTAAAATGCAGAGCCCCCCAGACCGGTGTCCAGGACCCAGGCAGCGTGAGTGCCACTGAAAAATCAGCTCATGTGCCACCTTTGGCACGCATGCCATAGTTTGTCTACCCCTGATACAGAGCATCTCCCCAATAAATCCTCCCTGAAGGATGTCTCTGTCCCAACAGTGCACTCCTCTGTACCTGTCAGCTTTCCGCCACCCTTTGTTTAAAAACTCCTCCATGACCCTTTTTAATTTTACATGTCAGCAACCAAGATTTTATATTATGTCAACAATGATGATTTAGTCCATTACGTGCATCTGCATTAGGGTGAAATCCTGGCTCTAATCAAGTCAGTGGGAGTTTTACCACTCATTTCAAAAGAGGCCAGGATTTCACCCTAGAGGTTTGCTCCAGTTTAATTAGACTGATTTAAAGTAGTGCAAACTTTCAAGTTTAGAAAAGTCCATAAGAGACAGGAGCAGAAATACTGATGTCATCAAAAGCCTTTATGCCTATACTCCAGTCCAAGAGTAGCTAATTCTTCCTGAATATACATACCCTTTAAAACAAAATTCAAGCTGTGAAACAAATGTTTTGATTTTTTTTTTTTTTTTTTTTTTTTAAATAAAGAGTAGAATAAAAAGGACTGCTGTGTTTATAGCCAGCAGTAGGACTACCAACTCTGCAAGTGAACCTGCTATTTTGGCAAATGAGAAAAGCTGACACTTGTTTTATTTCTTCCCTCTGTAACCACAAAAAGCTATCAAAGGAGGCAAAATTAAACATTTGTTCAATCAGATGGATGCGAACTAGTTCCTCAAAAATAATCTCAAAGTGCAAAAAGATCTTTACACAACGTTTTCTGCTCAAATCACTATCTCTAATATCTAAACTAATGTCTCAGCCTACCTTCAAAACGTTTACTATAAGTTTTGTAATGAAGAATTTTAACTAATGATACAGAGCCCATCTTCTCTATAGTGAATTCAAACTGACCATCACATGACACCCGTTTAATATAGTTAGCCAGAAATTACACTAGTAACTTCCAACTACAATTCATTTATGAAGTATGTGGGACCCTACATTCCATATTCTTCATAGATATATGCTTATATGAAATGAATCTGGCATAACTAAGCTGTGTTTTATGCAATATGGGTCATGTGAGGTATCATTGGAAAGGTTATGATTTACTGAATGTAATTATCCAATTTGTATGCATGTATCATTTCTGTATGTAATAATTACATCTGTGTTTTCACCTGGGGAACGCCCACCAGACAGCATGCAAACAGCCTGGATGGGCCATTAGGAAGGACAGTAGGACTTTGAAGATACTAATCTCCCTCCTTCCCGAGAAGTTTCCTGGGCTGCTGCTTTGATGCCACCTCCCTGCCCAAGGAAGACGACTGCTGAATATACTTGAAGAAACAAAGGAACTAAGCTGGGGGGAAGTGAGGACAGGAGCTGAGCCCGGGCTGGGAATGGTGTCTGGCATGTGAAGGATATACCTGGAGTTTTAAGCTGCAAGCAAGAGCTGTCTGTCCACAAAGAAATTCTGCAACCTGTTTAAAACAACATTTAGGGAAATTATTATTTGTAGCCAGTATTCTGTAGTGTATTAAGCTTAGTTTGCGTGTTTTGTTTTATTTGCTCAGTAATCTGCTTTGTTCTGTTTGCTATCCCTTAAAATGTAGGGTTTGTAGTTGTTAAACTTGTTTTTTGTTTATTCTAAAACCCTGTTTGTGCAATTCATAACCGGGAGGAAGGGGAAAGCTGTGCATATCTTCCTCCACAGTGAGGGAGGAGGCCAATTTCATGAGCTTACGCTGTATAGATCTTTATACAGTGCAAGACAATATAATTTTGGGTTTACACTCCAGAAGGTGCGTGCACCAGAGTGCTGGGCAATCCCTGAGCTGAGTCTTCCCACACAGAGCTGATTGCAGAATCAGATTCTACAGCTGGGAGCATGTGTGTATACGTGCGTGTGCAGCAGGACAGGGTGAGGGTGTGACGGGTGGATCACAGAATCCCCCTTGGGAGCTGCCACCTGATGTGCCAAGACTACCCCTGCTTCTGTTTTCCCTGCCAGCTCAGGACTCCAGCAACCTGTCTTGCTGAGCGAGACACTCCAGTCTGCTCCAACACAGACCCAGGGTCTGAATCACTTGTCCCAAAGCTGCAAGTTTACCTGAAAACAGCTCCTAGAAGTGTGCTTGCCTTTAGCACTCAGATGCCCAACTCCCAATGGGGTCTAAACCCAAATAAATCCGTTTTACCCTGCATAAAGCTTATGCAGGGCAAACTCATAAATTGTTCGCCCTTGTAGTGAGGCGTGGCTCCCCTCCGCCTCCGGCAGGGTAGAACTGCGTCCATCCCCAGCGTGGGTGGAACTTCCGGGTCCGGGGCCCGCCCCTCCGAGGTCACGGTCCCGACCCGGAAGTATAAAAGCCCGACACCAAAGCTCAGTAGGAGGCAGCCGGCCGTAGAGAGCAGACGTCCCGGACCGAGCTCCTGCCTGGGAGACACCGGCAGACCGCGAACCGCCTGCTAACGCCCCGCGCCGGTCTAGCCTCCCTCTCGCCCGGTACCCAGACGAGGACTGGCCCAGCCTGCCCCGGACCCGGTACCCAGACGAGGACTGGTCCAGCCTGCCCCGGACCCGGTACCCAGAAGAGGACTGGCCCAGCGCGCCCCGGACCAGCGGCCCCGAGGAGGAGTCCAGTCTCCCCTGTGCCAGCTATCCCGGGGAGGAGCTACCAAACCAGCCCCCCAGCCCCGCCACCGAGGAGCCGATGCTGGTGGACTGGCCTGAACCCAGCCCCACGGACGAGGTAGGCCCTGAGGGGGACCTTGGAAGTAGCCCGGGGGTAGCCGACCCCAGTCAGGCTACAGAGGCCTGTGAGCCCATGTCAGTGTGTTTCGGTCAGGATACCCCTCTGACCGGCAGCGAGAGTCCTCGCTGCTAGGGCCCCGGGCTGGGACGCAGTGGAGTGGGTGGGCCTGCGTCCCCCCCTGCCACCCCTACACACGGGTGGCAGGCTTCCCCCTCACCCAACACCCAGGTAGGAATCTGGGCCCCCTTTGCCTACTTACCTGCTCAGCCCCAGCTCCAAAAGGGGCTTGAGCTACTGCTGTTTGCCTAGCCCCTGCCACAGAGGGCCCAGGCTCCCTGAACTGCTGTTTGCCTAGCCCCTGCCACAGAGGGCCTAGGCTCCCTGAACTGCTGTTTGCCCAGCCCCTGCTACAGAGGGCCTGGGCTCCTTTAACTGTTGTTTTTCCTCAGCCCCCACACCAGAGGGCCTGAACCCTGAGCTAACCGGCTATTGATTTCGGCCGCAGTGAGTCGGCGTGGCTCCCCTCCGCCTCCGGCAGGGTAGAGCCCCGACTCACTCTATTACAGCCCTCTATAACACGGATAGAGAGATATGCACAGCTGTTTGCTCCCCCAGGTATTAATACATACTGAGTAAATTACTAAATAAAAAGTGATTTTATTAAGTACAGACAGTAGGATTTAAGTGGTTCAAAGTAGTAACAGACAGAACAAAGTAAGTCACCAAGTAAAATAAAATAAAATGCGCAAATCTATGCCTAATCAAACTGAATACAGCTAATCTCACCCTCAGAGATGCTTCAGTAAATTTTTCTCAGACTGGACACCTTCCAGGCCTGGGCACAATTCTTTCCCCTGGTACAGCTCTTGTTGCAGCTCAGGTGATAGCTAGGGGATTCTTCATGATGGCTTCTCTCCCTCTCTCTTCTGTTCCACCCCTTTATAGATCTTTTGCATAAGGCGGGAACCCTTTGTCCCTCTGGGTTTCCACCCCCCCTCACTGGAAAAGCACCAGGTTAAAGATGGATTCCAGTTCAGGTGACATGATCACATGTCACTGCAAGACTTCATTACTCACTTGCCAGCACACACATATACAGGGAGACTCACAGGTAAACAGCCATCTGCAGACAATGGGAGTCATCAAGATTCCAAACCATCATTAATGGCCCACACTTTACATAATTACAATAGGCCCTCAGAGTTACATTTTATATTTCTAGTTTTAGATACAAGAGTGGTACATTTATACAAATCAGATGATCATACTCAGATTATAAGCTTTGTAATGATACCTTACAAGAGACCTTTTGCATGAAGCATATCCCAGTTACGTTACATTCACTTATCGTATTTTCTCTAAAACTATCCCAGTTACATTATATTGACTTATTATCAAGTTTTTATAAAACCATATAGACTGCACAACGTCACAGAGGGAGCCCAGGGTGGTGGAACGGGCAAGCTCAGTGGGATCCCAGCACATCAGGTGGCACCCTGGAAAGGGGGGGGGGGTCCAACCTGTCACAGTATGAACAGAAAATTTTATGTAAATGTAATATAACTACACCTCTACCCCAATATAAACGCGATCGGATATAACGCGGTAAAGCAGCGCTCCGGGGGGGGGGGCAGGGCTGCGTGCTTCGGCGGATCAAAGCAGGTTCGATATAACGCAGTTTCACCTATAACACGGTAAGATTTTTTGGCTCCTGAGAACAGCATTATATCGGGGTAGAGGTGTACTTTGGTATTTGAATGCCTTGTGAGCTACAAGTTGCATACAAACTGTATGGTGCATTTTGAAAAATAAAGTTATATGCTCTGTATTTTAGTCAGGCAGAAATACTGAACTGCTACAAATTCAGCTCTACTATAGCCACTTGTGCTTTTCTATAAAGTTTAGGTCTCGTGAGCTACAGCATACACAAAGCCTCCTCAGAAGTGCACTTTACAGAAGTCTCTTAACCTGGGTTTCTACCTGTCTGTACAGGTCTATTTGACCTCTAGCTGGTCTCAATCAAGAAGCTAGGGTTTGAGAATTGACAAAATCCCAAATAGAACTACATATTTAAAAAAAAAAAAAAAAAAACCTAAACAAACTGGTAAGTTCATGAGAAAGTTAGTTTGGTGACATTTAACTAATGGAAGTCCTGTCTTGGAAAGAGATCTAATACAGTATATTTGGGATACTTTTTCTTTCATAAGTTACAAAAATCATTGCTTAAATCTAAACCATAGTCCGACAATTCCTAGAGGTGGTACAATGTTTTGAAGCTAAAATTACTTAAGTTTGATGAGCTCTTCCCTCCCCCCTTTCTTAATACTATAATTTTAATGTCAGGAAAGCAGAGTTAGAATAGGACCATGTTAACATTGAAACTTCCACAGTAAGACTTAAGAAAAATCATGGATGACAATTTTCACTGAAAGTACACTTATTGGGCTCTTTGGAGGACAATGCTCACTTAGCAGAAGTGACGGCACATGGAAGTCTATTTTTACTACATGAAATCATTCACTAACTTTTTCCTGTGAAGAGAAGGAAAAAAAAAAAAAAAGTATTTTAACATTATCTGCAGAAAAAAAAAATAAGATCCAGCTTGAGTTATCCATGATATCTGCTTATACTTGCTGATTCTAACTCAATTCTGCTTGTTATATTGATTGCCTGCTGAGCCAGTCAGCCTATGTGTTTGGTTCCCTTGATGTGACTGGCCTTTATTGACATTAGATGATGCTCTGCCCAATTCAGGAACCCTGCTGTTATCCTGATGTGACAAATCCTTTGTTTGCCATAAACAAGCAGGGAGAGAAAAATCATTAAAATGTTAGCAACTGGTGATTTTGGATGAATTATCACCAGGGATCCTAGAAAACCGTTGCCACAGAAAAACATAGAATTCACATTTTTACAGACTCTTTAGTTTTTATTTTTTCACAAAATGTAAAAACACAGTAGAACCCTGTTTATCCGGTCCTCTGTTATCCTGCTCTCCACATTAACTGCCCCGAGCAGGAACTGCAGCCAATGGGAGCTGCAGGGGTGGCGCCTGCGGGCGGAGGCAGCACGCAGAGCTGTCTAGTCGCGCCTCCGCCTAGGAAAAGCAGAGACAGGTTGCCGCTTGCAGGGAGCTGCCCGAGGTGAGCACTCCCCACCCCAGATCCAGCACCCTGAAACCCCTCCTGCACCCCAACCCCCTGCCTCTTAGTTAACCGGAATTTTTCATTTACCAACAGCCCCCCCATTCCTCCAACATGCCAGATTAAAAAAAAACCTTTTACTGTAGATGGTTTAACAAAAATGTTTTAAAACAAATACGAAGTTGGGTTTTTTGTTCCCTTGGTCTTCCAGTAAGAACAGATTCTTGTCTGAATTATAGTGGCATTGACTTTACTGGAGAGACAATGTCAATTTACTTTAATGAGTCATACTAAACCTGTGTTCTATGGAACACTGTTAGAGCCTCCAGAAAAGTTCTGCTATCAGATTAAGAAAACCCAATTTTTATTTATTTATTTATTTGTGGCTGAAAGGAACCCTCTAAATGTGAGCCAATGCCTCTTAGTCTTCCTCAGTATGAGCAACTGACAGCTGTTGTTTATACTGTGACCATAAAAGTATCTGAGGATCCCTTACTGCTGCTGACACCTAACCTCACTATTTAAGAGTACAACTTTGTTAATTTCATGCAAATCATTTCAGCAGAATTATTCAGATATTCTGGGGGAAGCTTACTACTAGGGGCAGAAATTGAGTTGAAGAGTCACTATTTTAAATTTTAACCAACTTTCAATATGAAAATTTTAAACCATCCCAAGTTTAATCAATCAGTTCAGTCTCTGCTGAAGTTGTCTTCTTTTTATACCTATGTTCTAAGGAATAATATTATTTTAGTTAAGTTTTGTCAGGGTTTGTCTGCAGGAACAATTAGTTCTCAGCTGGTGTGTGGATCAGTCCTTGGCAGGTGAGTGTGAGATAAACTGTTTGGGTGGACGCTGCTGATGCACATGAACAGTTTGTTAATGCGATCTGATTTAGCCCCATTTCAAAGAGGACCAGATTGCACTGCATTAATGAACTGTTAATGCATGTCAGCAAGGTCCATGTATGGACAGTTAGTCTGTGGCAGGCCAGCATGTGGCAGATACATACCTCAACTTGCTGCACATTAAAAATGTTGCCATTGTTTCTTCCATCATGTACTTTTTTGCTACCTGAGCAGAGTTAAACACTCAAATCAAGAAATGGCAAGGTTAAGAGTTCTGTAAGAGTTAGAATACTATGTTTCAGAAATACAGTAGTTAGAACTGACCAAAATTCAGAGTTCTTGGTTTCAATATTTTGGCATCTCGTTTTGAACTGACTCCCAATGAGGCAACACAGGGAGACAACCAGACCGGGAGTCTGGCAACCTTGAGATCCCCAGTCTGGGGCAATCTGCATTGCATGGCTGCCCCAGAGGCGTGGACCCTGAGAGTTGGTCACAGGACTTCCAGCTCCCTATTATGGATCCAAGAGTTGACCAGTGGCTACAGCTGGGGCACTTGGAACTTTCAGGTTCCTGGCTCCAAGCAGGGAGCCTGGACGCCCTGACATGCCAGGGCTGCCAAGGAGCCCCAGCTGAAGCCCAGGTTCTCAGAGTTCTGGGCTCCTTGCTGCGGAGCACGAAGCCCAACAGCGCTGCCATAGAGTGGGTCATCCAGCAGTGCTGAGAGCAGGGCTGACTGACTGTCTGGAACATGGGCTCCTTGGCAGATTCCATGAAACCATTAAAGACTTGCCAAAACATTTCACTTCAGCAAACTGGTATTTTCCAATTAAACTTAACATTTGTCAGAAAACTTTTGACTAGCTCTAAAATAGTATCTTGCAATGAAAGACTATTCGATATACACAAGAGTTAAAAGGTAAAAGCCAAAGAATTTTTTTTTTTTTTAACTGAGCTTGTGCACGTTTGCTTCTTTACAACATATGAAGGAGATCTAGAAGTTTAGTTGCTTTTAAGAAAGTTTGTCTATTTTTTAATCTTTGGAAAAATCAGGAATACCAACTCATCATATTTGGTTTCAATCGGTGCTTGGGAGGTCTCAGAATTTGTATTGTTAGCACTTACACCTTACCTAAAATGGTTGTGTCTTCAATTTTAAGACATCCTTTCTTCAAAATTTTACTATAAAGCAAGATTTTAAGAAGACTAATCTTTCCCCTCTCAATTTTCCCTTTGTTCTTCTAATGTCAATGCATTAATTCTCCAGTTAATCTTCCAGGCTACACAGGACCCAAATTTCTAATGCAATAGAACTTCTTTATACATCACGAAAAGATTAAAGGGTACAAACACCTTTTTTCTTCCTTTGAAAGTCACCTTTAAGGCTGCACGTACAACATATTCTGTCATTTCCTGATTCAAGTTCTTAACCACACAAATTTAACTTAAGATTCTATACTAGTTCTTTCTTTCCCTAATCTTGCTCTAAAATGTTTAAGTAGAACTTCTAAGCTTTGCTAACTTGCAGGAGAAATACAGATGGTGCTTGTAGCAATGCCTTTATAGTTAAGCTTGGCGAACACTTCCCAGTATAAGACCCTGCTTTCATTTACTCAAAAATTTGCTAAATTTCAACCACTTAGGCTGAAGTTTTCCAAGTAGGACCTTTGCCTCAAGCTGAATTGCAGTTCAGGCATTTCCTCCAAAATAAGGGGAAAGGGAGTTTTGACAATGTTAAAATTTTCTTGCAACCATATCACTGAGCTCTTGCTCCCTCATATTTTAGATTAGAGACTTAATTTGTCAAAGGAATCACGCCTGCAGTCAAGGATGTGTCTTGGACACAACAATCTACCCAAATTTAGCTAAGTTATTAGTTCCTGAAAAATCTCAGTTCACATATAATACCCTATCCCTTATATGGCACTTTTTATCAGTAGATCTTATGCCCAGTAGAGATGTTAGAAACATTATTCGCCAAAGATTCCATCTGCATCGAGATTATTCCATCCCCACTGTTCCTATATGCTGACCAAACTGAGAATGCAACAGATTCCCACAAAATGACTGAACATGCTCTACTCCAGGGCTAAGTAAGACTTTCTACATTTGTTCCTCCAAGCACTAGAACTAGTAAGAGAGACATTCTTGTACTCTTGTTCTCCTTCCTGACACACAGACAGTGTGAAGTATAAAGAAGCTGCCTGACTTGCTCAAATGCAGAGGTATAAATGAGAGGAGAGGGGCTAAGGGTAGGCTGGGGAAGGACACACAAGTTAGACCCTTCTGCATCTATTAGAGCAGGGGTGTGCAAACTTTGTGGCCCGAGCGCCACATCTGGGTGGGGAAATTGTATGCAGGGCCATGAATGTAGGGCTGGGACAGGGGGATGGGGTGTGGGAGGGAGTGCGGTGTGCAGGAAGGGGCTCAGGGCAAGGGGTTGCGTGCAGGAGGGAGCCCAGTGCAGGGGGTTGGACTGCAGGAGGGGGCTCAGGGCAGGGGGTTAGGGGGCAGAGTACAGGAGGGGTTTCGGGTGTGGGCTTTGGCCCGGCAATGGCATGCAGCAGGGCTAAGGCAGGCTCCCTGCTTGCCCTGGCACCCCGCTGCTCCCAGAAGTGGCCAGCATGTCTGGCAGTGGCTCCTGGGGGTGGGGTGGGGTGGGGCTGGACAGGCAGCTTCGCCATGCACTGCCCTCACCTGCGGGCACCGCCCCCTGAAGCTCCCATTGGCCGGGAATGCGGAACCGCGGCCAATGGGAGCTGCGGGGGGGGGGGGGGGGCGGTGCTTGCAGGGGGGGCAGCACATGGAGTCCTCTGCCCCGCCCCCATCCCCCAGGGGCTGCAGGGATGTGGTGCCGCCCACTTCCAGGAGTGGCGCGGGGTCAGGGAAGGCAGGGAGCCTCCCTTAGCCCCGCTTTGCCACAGGGCTGGCAACCCCGCGGGCTGGATTGAAAGCCCTAACGGGCCAAATCCGGCCCGTAGTTTGCCCTTCCCTGTATTAGAGCATAATCCTCTGCAGAACCTGGAATTGAATCCAGGATTCCAGAGTCCCAACATTTCTAGTGGTTGGTCCATATGGAGGATAACAGCCCACCACTTTTATTAGTTACCCCTTTTTAAATGACAGAAGTCTGTGCTGCGGATCTGAAAGTTCCAACTCTGATGACATGTAAGAGAGTCAGTATAGTTCTAAATAATGGAATTTGTGTTTTTAAAAAAGTTAACCCAAAAAGAATACAAATAATCTTATAGGAAGTTCCAAAATTACTGTTGCCTGTGGTTTTATTACATACTATTTTTCATCAGGACCCCTGCCTCATTCAATGCACAGAACCAACCTGTGTGCAGGGAATGAGTCAGTGTAGAGAATGAGGCTGTTGCCATCACTTGTTGAAGAAGTTGGAAGGTATGCGGTAAAGGAAGCAAAAGGATGCAGGAAGAGAAAGGATGATCTTACAGTTAAGGCAGCAGAATGCCACTCTCAATTGGATTCTATCCCTGCCTCTGCCACAAAGTTCTCACGTAATGTTGAGCAAGGCACGAGAACC
Organism: Emys orbicularis; assembly: GCF_028017835.1. Lineage (NCBI taxonomy): Eukaryota > Metazoa > Chordata > Testudines > Emydidae > Emys > Emys orbicularis. Next base: position 68,622,746 of record NC_088683.1, on the reverse strand, counting down.
TAACTTTACGGGTGGCCGGCCAATGTGTGTTCATTTTCTCTGTGCCTACCTTGAGCCACCCCAGGCCTGATTTGCAGATGTGACAAATGCTTAAAAATGCAATTCAAGTTAATGGGAGAGCTGTGCTTTGAACATATGAAGCACTATAAAAGTGCTAAGTACTGAGAAGTCAGGCCTTAGTTATATCAACTTGGGCATCAAAATTAGTGAATATTTTTAGCTTTAGTCTGGGTGCCTCAGCTCTCCATCTGAGAGCTGGGAATAATACCGTCTTACCTCAAGAGATAAATTCATTAATGTTTGTAAAACATGAAACAGATGGTATGGTAATGAGTGGTAGCGTAGAAAAACCCATGCATAAATTAATACAGTGATCAATTGAGGTTTTAAACAACATGCAGCAAAAAAGGCATGGGGCCACACACTGAATGAGGATGAAAAAAAATGTTGAATTCACCATTCATCCTGCACACTGAATGTGACAGGGGACCTGTGGAAAAAAATACTACATCACGTAATTAGGTTTTTCGCCTTCCTGTGCAGTGTGGGGCACAGGTCATTTGCTGGAGGATTCTCTGCACCTTGAGGTCCTTAAACCATGATTTGAGGACTTCAATAACTCAGACATAGGTTAGGGGTTTGTTACAGGAGTGGGTGGGTGAGATTCTGTGGCCTGCATCATGCAGGAGGTCAGACTAGATGATCATAATGGTCCCTTCTGACCTTAAAGTCTATAAATCAATGAATTAAAGACTGTAACAGCACCCCCACACACCCCCAATCAAATTAAGGTCCTATAGGCAAGCTTAATTCTGGCATTTCCTAATGTTTGAGTGCTTGACTTTGCAACCTTTTCATTCTTCTAATGTATTTTTTTTGTTTATAAATTCGCAACTTGTGTAAGCCTCACATAGGCACTATTTTAGCTACACTCTACTGGGTCATCTTTTCCTCATCTACTTAGCAAGAAGCTGTTCTTCTGAGAACTTGAAGAGCTTCATATCTGAGGAAAGCTTAGAGGAGGGAGGGCTCTTGCCTGTGTATCTTACAAAGTGACCAGAAATCCATTTGAACTCTTTCACATTTAGTAAGGTCACAGGGATTGAGCAAAGAGCACATGCAGAGTAGCTGCATCAGACCACATGCATGCCTAAAACACTTGCTTCACTACTCAGCTGAACTGTCCATGCATGCAACAGCAGTTTAGTTTCAGCTGCAAGTGCTACAAGTTTAGTACGTTTCAAATGGGATTTTATTGCTAAATGTGAAGAATGAGATTTTCAAAGAGTCATAACTGGAAGTCAAGAAAAATAATTTCTATTCTATACCTTTTTAATCTCAAATATTTAAGCTTTATGTCATTTTAAAGTGTTTGCAATATTTTTAAATAGGTAAAAGATCATTCCTTTCTTTCCCCATATTTAGGTAGAAAAGTAACTCTCTCTTAGGATTTCCAAAAGGCAAAGTGCCTTATATGGACAAAGCCTGGAAGATAACCAATCAAAAAAATTCATAAGTTTGTGTTTAATTGCACACAGGGGGATTAAAATGGATATCATTACACAAGCTTACTTAGCTGTCACTATTGCTCCTGCGATAAGTGCCCAAGCAACCCAAGTTTATACACAATACATTTTGCAATTAAGCTTCATCTTAAATGAGCAAATTAATTTTCCATCAAGCCTTTTTAAAAAACAGAAATATGACTGGGTGGGCCTGATCCAGCAGTTGCTCAACACACATCTTAGACTTTAATGGGGTTTACATGTGCAGAGAAGCAATTCTGAAACATTTAGTTTTCCCTCCTCCACTTCCCCACACTCCTCCATACAGCTTGCTGACAAACTGTTCATTTGCAGGTCATCTTTAAAGAAAACAGGTGCAGTTTTCTTGCTTCTTCATGATATATAAAGCTTTTTAAAAACTTCATACATTAGAAACTCAGATGCAATCTAAATTAGAAGCCTCTCTGAGAACTGGAGAACTACAGTAGAACCTCAGAGTTACGAACATCTCAGGAATGGAGGATGTTTGTAACTCTGAACAAAACGTTATGGTCTTCCAAATCTTTACAACTGAACATTGACTTAATACAGCTATGAAACTTTACTATGCAGAAGAAAAATGCTGCTTTCCATTTACTGTGTTAAATATAAACTACTAAAAAAATATTGTACTGCTTTTTTTTGTCTCTGCTGCTGCCTGATTGTGTACTTCCAGTTCCAAATGAGGTGTGTTGTTGACTGGTCAGTTCATAAATCTGGTGTTCGTAACTCTGAGGTCCTACTGTACTAAAGTGACATCAAAAGCCAAAGAGATTAACACTGAGCAATAGAGAGGAAAGAGCTTTAGTCAGGAACAGTCCAGATTGGTAGGAAGGGTTAGGTCAGGTCAGGGTTGGCTACCACACACTACCTCAGTGGTCCACAAAAGGATATCCCCTATGGCCAATCTTGACCCGCTAAATCAAGGAAAGAGTGCTAAAACTTGGCTTACACTAGGGGAAAATTGCATGGTTAATCCAGACCTCTCCTCTTAATCTAGAGAAATCCAGACTGTTAAAAACTGTTTAAAAACTTAGTTTCAGCAACTAAGTACTCAAACAAGCAAGTCTGTTTAATATTCAAATCTCTCTACCCTTTATTTAGGTGAGAACTAGCAATACATTCCCAACAAGCCCCCCAGGAAAATAAGGGAAGGCCAGAATTGCAATTACTGATATTTCCAAGGTTACAAAACAAGGGGACATTCAGCCCTAGCAGATATACCATGAAGCAAAAAAGGACACAAGTCCTTGAAATATTTTTTTATTGATCACCTTTAACATTGTCTGCAATTTACAGGAACTTTCTATTTTGTAACAGCTGTTCTAAGATTACTTGTCCATGTATTAGTTCTGGAGATACTAGTAACACTGGCACATAATATACTTGTTCAGAGGAACTGGATGCAATTAAGGTTCAAATCATTCACCCTTTATGTTGTAATGCTTGCAGGAGAGGTAAAAGTGGCCCCGGAAACTGAGAATCCCCTCACAGGATTAAAAATTAGAAGCTTGCAGAAGAGACCAGGGATGCGGCCTCCTAGCCACATGGTTTCCAGGGAAGAAACCCCTTCAACAGAGGGGCCTGATCTATATCTCTGTGCTGCTGCCTGGCCTTTCTGCCCTGGCAGTCTCGCATAGCGGCAGTTGCTTCAAGTACTGTCCACTCCCATTTGGCTTTCCAGTTGAGAATCTATGGACTAAGCATAAAGTGATATTGCAGAGTGGCTTTTCCCAGTTCCATTGTAACAGTAGTTTGGGGTGCTGTCAGAGGAACTTCTGTAAGGTCTCATGAATGAATAGTGTATACTTGGTGAAAACCACCACAGAAGAACCAGAAGTCAAAATATGGTGACATTAAGGAGAAGTATCTCTGGAATGATGGAGCTATATCAGCAGCAGTTTCATTTTATATCCAAAGTTAACTACTTTATAGGTTCTCAACCTTGACAGTCGCAACCCTCCTCCCTTTGTTTATGGCTAGAAGGAAGAAAGTACTAAAACCTTTTTCTGTAATAATATGTGGTCACAGTACGGAGGTGGTTGAGAACCACTTAACAGTATATAAACAAGAGTAAAACTTAAATCACCCTTATTTCAGTAGCCTTAAATATTTTATAAGTTTTTCTATGTGGAGGAGACATGGTAGTCTGCAGCTAAAAAATAATTCACAGGACTAATTTCATTTCTGGAAGAAGAATTTTACCACAACAATGCTAGAGGGAAGGATATTGATCTGCCCTGTATGGTGGCCACCAGGTAGTGCTTGTCTAGACTTGGGACTTGTCAACATGGGGAAACTGAACAGCGTAGCTATAGCAGAACAGCTATTCCACTACAGCGGTGCCAGTATAACTTCCCTATGTGGACACTATTCTGGACTAAGAGGGACTAGCTATTCCACTATTGCTATGCCAGTCATTGCCCCATGTAGGACAAGTGCTAGGATGAGAGGTGCTTTTTAAAGAATATTTTGCTAGATGTTTTAATTAGTGCTGTTTAAAGTGTATTAGCACTTAGACACCTTTGAAAACATGTGCAACTCCTTGTCAACTCTACCAGAGTTGGTTTTTTTTTTTTTAAAACAGCACAAGACATCTCAGCTAACTTTTTAAAAAATAATGAAACAACTTTTTCTAGCTCTTGACAAGGCCTTAGAGAAACTACTCTCTCTAGTCAGGTATATGGTCAAGGACGGTAAACCGGTATGTGTATGTGCACGTGCACGTCAGGGTTGTGTTAGTTACTTCTGATACTCTTTCATCCATTAGGAAGAAGAGGATGTCCAAAACATCCCTTCCTCTCTCAAGATGCAACAGAGCTGAGCAAACACAAGGTTCTGTATCCAACTCAGCAGGTATGCAGATACTTTAACATTACAGGACACGCATCTCCTGCTTCAAAATACACACCAAAGCAGACTGAAAAGTGCCACTGCCCACAGCCATGCACTGAACTTTAAGATTCTGATGTTACCATAGCTAAGACGGAGTCTTTCACGGAGGTCACGGATTCTGTGATTTTCTGGCATCTCTAACTTCCGCAGCTGCTGGTGCAGCTGACCCTAGGGCCGCCCGAGCAGCTGGAGTGCTCCGGCGCCCCCAGCCACCTGCCCAGGAGCAGTAGCAACCGCTGGAGCGCGCACACTCCCGACAACAGCAGCGTCTGCTGGAGCGCTCCTCCTCCCCCACCACACAAGATTTAGTTAGGGATATTTTTAGTAAAAGTCACGGACAAGTCACTGGCCATCCTTTTTGTTTATTGCTCATTGCCCGTCTGTGACTTTTACTAAAGATACCCATGACTAAATCATAGCCTTAACCATAACTATATTGTAAGTTAGAAAAAGGAGGCAAGTATCATCGGAAGTTGTGACAATTTTGTTTGAGCAAATGAATTTAGTTTTAGTGGAAAATGAACTGAGAGTCCTCAAACAGGGGTGCCCAACCTGCAGCCCACCAGAGCACTTCATAAGGCCCATGCTCCAACAAAATATACTAATGGCAGATTTATTAGCATTTTGTCATTATGTTTACATCATTTTAGCTTATACAAGTGTGTAAATAGACAATACTGTACACTTATGTATTTACAGATAAACAACCTAACAAGTTGAACCAGTGCCTGCTGCTTCCCACAGCTCCCATTGGCCGGGAACAATGAACCGTGACCACTGGGAGCCACGAGGGGCCTTGCCTGCGGACGATCAACGTCAGCCAAATGTCTCGCGGCCCACAATCCGTTTACCCTGATGGGCCGCATGTGGCCCGCAGGTTGCCCACCACTGTGTGGAACTGTTAGTTAAACTCCAGTACACTTGCTCCCTCTCTCTATCCATTTAGGAATTTCTATATTCCATTTTGTGAACCTATTCTCCCCCAGATTTATACCTGTGCTGCTACTCCAGCAAAGCTCCATCAAAACTAAAATGGTAGTCAGTTTTACTTGGTCCCAACATTTTCTCCAGCACAGCACGAAACAGCTCATACAGGCTCAGTTTTACTCCTGGTTTTGAATTGTCCTCATAGTCGGGTTTTCAATCAAGATAGCACAAATTATATCCAGGGTATTATATACCCCACATTGCAATAGTACAGTAAGTTTGTACCTTAGGGTCAACCACACACCTCATTTGGAACCAGAAGTATGCAATCAACCAGCAGAGACCAAAGAATCAAATACTGTACAATACTGTTACATGTAAAAAGATTTAAGAAAATTAAGGAAACTGTTTTCATTGCTTGTTTCATTTAAATTAAAATGGTTAAAGGCAGCATTTTCTTCTACATAAGTAAAGTTTCAAAGCTGTATTAAATCAATGTTCAGTTGTAAGCTTTGAAAGAAACACCATAAGGTTTTGTTCAGAGTTACGAACATTTGAGAAAAGCAACAGAGGGTCCTGTGGCACATTTAAGACTAACAGAAGTATTGGGAGCATAAGCTTTCGTGGGTAAGAACCTCACTTCTTCAGATGCAAGTAATGGAAATCTCCAGAGGCAGGTATAAATCAGTATGGAGATAACGAGGTTAGTTCAATCAGGGAGGGTGAGGTGCTCTGCTAGCAGTTGAGGTGTGAACACCAAGGGAGGAGAAACTGCTTCTGTAGTTGGATAGCCATTCACAGTCTTTGTTTAATCCTGATCTGATGGTGCGACCTCCATTCCCAACTGAGATTCTACTGTATTGAGTACTCCACCCACTCAGATGAACACTAACAAAATTACCACACCTAAAATAAAAGTTTTGTTTACCCTCATAGTTTCTTTACTTTGTACATTTTACAGCGATTTGTGATAGCCAATTTCACCATACCCTCTGTATAGTCACCTTCCCCTTTTGTTGGGTCTTTTTCACAGGGGAGAAAACGAACATGTAAACAATATAAAAATACACCTCTACCCCGATATAACGCTGTCCTCGGGAGCCAAAAAAAATCTTACCGCGTTATAGGTGAAACCGCGTTATATCGAACTTGCTTTGATCCGCCGGAGTGCGCAGCCCCCCCCCCCCCCCCGGAGCACTGCTTCACCACGTTATATCCGAATTCGCGTTATATCGGGTAGAGGTGTATATAAAACCATGAAAATTGGTAGACAGACATAAGGATAAGCCTAGGACACATAACTCACTTAATTTAAATTGACAGTCAAAAGCTGGTGTGCCTTTAACTTTAATTCTAGTCTACCTTGGTAACAGAAACCTAGAGGTGAAAGATTATTATTTCGGAGTTACTACATCCTCAGTAGGGAGGACACTCTAAGCACGAGGAGTTTTGTTGTAAGTAGTATTTAACATTTAGATGGTATACAGCAGTTTATCAATAGTCTGAAGAAGCAAGTTTGCTTAATCTTAAACCTTGCACTTAACAACTGTAGTCTAGCAATCTCACGGCTTCAGTAGATGAGATGTCCATGTAACAGGCAGGTACCTAGAGATGATAAATGGCCTTAACTGACTAAGTAGAGACACTATCATATATAACAGCAGACCAGAGGTTTGTAAAGACCTCTAAGACTTAACTACAGTTTGGCATAACAGTTTTTCCATCTCAAAGCTGAAAGAGTCTATTACTCTGCTGCCAGCCTCTTTCTTTAGGGTATGTCTACATAGCAACTGGGAGGGTGGCTTCCCACCACAGGCAGACAGACATGCACTAGCTCTGCCTGAAATAGTAGTGTGGCTATGACAGCAGGGGTGGTGGCGGCGGTAGCTCAGGCTAACTATTGAGTATATACTGAGGGGGTCAGGCAGGATTGTACTCAGGCAGCCTGCACGAGCCACCACAGTCACATTGTGTCTACTCTCACTGGAAAGTGCATTGTGTAGACATAACCCTCACTGAGCAGTTAGTGAGCTCGTTTCTAGCCAGAAAGATGGATACAGTATGTTGTAGGCTATTGGCAGTGGACGGAGAAATAAGGAACTAGAAACCTGAACAAGATAAGTGAAGACATTTAGAAGCACTGAATTCAGCCCTTTACTTAGCTTTCCATCTAACAAAGGTATAAGACAGCCACAAACTCTTAATGCTTAGTTAAAGTTATTTTAAGTTTACCAAAGAATAGAAAAACCCCTTTCCAGTATCAATGTATGACCTAGTATAAAGAACTTTGTCTCTTTTGAGAGGTTGTTGTGCAGTACACGTGACATATGTTGGTAAAACTAAGTAGGACAGTCAAGAAGCATAGTTCCAACTGAAAAACGTTTGATTTTTTTAATCACTTGCAATTTGTGTGTACACATGCCATGAAAGAGCCTTGGAAAACATCAATTCCACTAGCTTTTGTCTGACTATTTAACGCCCTCCTATTATATGCTTGAACTAACAAGTCTCAGAGTTCCTATACAAGAACTGTAAAAAGCAACAAAGAGTCCTGTGGCACCTCATAGACTAACAAATGTATTGGAGCATAAGTTTTCATGGGTGAATACCCACTTCGTCAGACGCATGTGGGTATTCACCCACGAAAGCTTATGCTCCAATACATTTGTTAGTCTATAAGGTGCCACAGGACTCTGTTGCTTTTTACAGATCTAGACTAACACAGCTACCCCTCTGACACTATACAAGAACTGGTTGCTATATTTAATTAAATATGCTACCAAAAAATCTAGATAAGCAAGTCCCAACTGCATTAAAAATACTTGGTTTGTGACATTGCCTAAATATTCCCTTTTGGAGCCACACAAAGTTACACACTTATACCACAAGTAATATAGAAACTCTTTTTTCAAAATGAAGATTCATATTTCCTAAGTAGCATTTATTAACCATTCCTTTTAAAAAGGAAAAGAATAACAGGATTTCAATAAATGTTGCAATTTGGAATACAGTACAATGATCACTTCCTGCAAAGCCTTATTTTATTCTTCTGTGGCATAAATTCTGACAGCTTTTAGTCATGCCACCATGGATCTCTTTCTAAAATATACTAAACCTCAAAATTGTGGGCTTGATACAGATGTTATTGGGTGAGGTTTCTCTGCCAGCATTATGTAGGAATTCAGACTAGATGATCATAATTGCCTCTTCTGGACTTAAGACCTACAAATTCCCCAGGTTTCTTTTCCTTTTTTATTCAGATAAGGGTCAGAAGATTCATAAACATTAAATGACTGCAGTGTTGTCTAATTACATCGCAAGCTCTTTCTGGGCAGGACTGCGCCTTCCTACCCCCACTACCGAAGTGCTCAGCACATTTGAGGCACTGTATAAATAGCACAGAAACCAGAAGTTTAAAAGAAAAAAAGAGCAAAAAAACCCCCAACAAACCCATCCCAGCATGAAGGGATGAATAGAGAACGTTTAGCGAGGTAAGAGCCAGCGCAGTCTCAATGTGTTACCCATGATGCCCGTGCTCTGGGGGCCAACACTATAGCAGGGGATCGCCTCAGTCCAATGCAAGTGAAACGGACGAGGCCTATGGGCTGGACACTCTCGCCCCACGCCGGGGGAGGGTGATGGAAACTGTGAGCAGCTTCTCTCCAGCTGCTGATACTGCCGGACTAGGTGGGGCTGAACTCAGACTTCCCACAACGGGCTGACAACGCGGGGGTGAGAACTTTCTTCACCGCCCGGAGCCGAGCGGCCCCTGACCCCCGCCGGCCCAGGCGCGGGCTGGGGAGCAGCTCAGAGCTGTGGGGTTACAACTTTCCGCTTCCGCTCTAACTTCGGGGCGAGCAGGCGGGCGCCGGGCCGGTCGCCCCCAGCTCGAGGGGCGGGGGAGCGAGTGGCAGCCAAGCCCCAGACTCGCGCCCCCCCGGGTGTCCCCGCTGCCGGTGGCAGGAGGCGGCGGCCGCTCTCGGTTCCTGCTCCGCCATATTCAGACACTTGCCCCCTTTCCGCACAGCGCGCTCTTCCCGCCGGCGCGCCCGCCGCCCCGGCCCCCTCTACCGCGGGGCCACCTGTACCAGACACCCGCCGCTGCCGCAGACACCGCCCGCCCGGTACCGGAGTGCCCCCGCCCGGCCGCCCCGCTCCCCTCTCAGCCGCCGCCTCCACCTACCGGACGGCTCCGCCGCTCCCCCTGTCGCCTCCTCCCCGGCCGAGCCTGCTCCGCACGCCCGCTCCCTCTCTCGCTGCCGCTGCCTGGGCGAGGCTTGAAGCCGTCGTCGTGACGCGGACGCTGCACGCCGAGCCTCGCTTTGGTTTTCCTAGCTCGTTCCGGCGGCGGGGGTGGGGGTTGGGGAGAGGTGACCTCTCCACCCTGCTCCCAAACTGCGCACGCGCGAGCCCTGGCACCACGGCCCCTCCCCCGCCTCAGATAGAACCGCCCTCCCCCTCGCGCTCGCTCAGGGTGACTCCCTCATCCCCTCGAGTGGTAGCGGAGCCGCGCCCGAGCGAGGGCGGGGCACGTCTCACCGCCAGGGTCCCGGTGGTGCAGCCAGGCCTCGGGGCTGGGCGAGTCTCTCGCACACAGGGCAACGAGGCGGCTGGTCGGAGCAGGGGCGGGAGGTTGTACGGGTGGGCCCAGGGTGGGTGTACTGGCGGGTGCTCTAGAGCAAGGGGGTGGGTGCTCGGGGGCAGCACAGGTGAGTTACTGCCCAACACCGTGTGGTTTGTACCTACCTATGACAGACACTTTTAACATCCGTAGAAGTTGGTCCAATAAAAGCTATTACCTCGCCCGCCTTGTCTCTTAAGGATCTGAGTCAATTTTAGCCTGTGCCAACATGTGTAGCTTGTCATGCCAATGGATTCTCACTGACTTGGTCTGTTATGCCACAACCACCACCAGCATGCCCTCTGAGTGGTCAGACCCTTGAACATACTACCCTCTTACCCTTGACAGCCCCACTCAGGGTCACTCTTAGCAACTCAGATCAGGGAGGTCAAGGATGGTTGTTGAGCCCAGTTCCACAATCTCTGTGTTAGGATTTGCATAATCGGAAATACTTCATGATTGGCATCTCTATGTTCATGCTTGTCAGGTACTGCCTCAGAGAGAGAGAGTTTGGGGAATGAAATAAAGCAAGATCTAGTCTTCCTGTGGTATTGCCATCAGTCAGGAACTGAAATATGAGAAGGCTAACTCTAGGAACATAGGAATTGCCATACTGGATCAGAGTTATGGTCTGTCTAGTCTTGTATCCTGTCTCCACCCCAGAGAAGCACCAGATGCTTCAAAAAGAGGTGCAAGAAACCCCACAACAGGCAGATAAGGAAGAATCTACTTCCCCACTAAGGTCTCATCCTAATTCCTTATAGTTACAGATCAGTTAAAACCATGAGATTGGTTTAATCCTGATCTTAACCTATAAAGAACTTCTTAAATTATTAAAAAAACTAGGAGAAAATGTAAAAAATTAAAACAAATGCATAGACCCCTAATTGTTACCCACATTTGTAAAGTGCTTTGAGATCCTTGGACAATTGGTATCATATAAACACAAAATATTATTACTCTGGACATGCCTTATTAAGCCTCCCAACCCTTACAACCTATCATTACCCTCCAGGCAGTGGAGACGTTAAAGTTGAAGGAACTATGACCTTTCTTGAGCCTTCTCTCCCCATTCATATTAGTTTTATACTGAATAATATAAAATGCTTTTTTCCCTAAAGCCACAAGTGTTCTCTCTCATTTGAATAAAAATGTATTTAAAGACTTAAATGTTAAGAATAAATGATTTATATTTATGGGAAATACTTAGTAAGCAAATGGTTAATATGGTGTGTTCAGATAAAGCTCTTGCTCAGAGGAAGTTCAACACTGAGTGTGTGAAACTGACAGGAAGTTACAATGAGGTTATTGGCAAAGGGAGTGGGTGTGGAGGAAGCACAGGCTTTCTGTTTGCAGCACAGAGATAGACAAGAAAAAAAGATTAAATTTCCCCAAATTGCATGATAGTGGAAAATTATTTGGTATGCTGCTTGGAGTCCATGTAGCTCATGATAAATATATAGTAAATACTGTACCTCAGAACGTTAGAGCAGAGGTACAGCCAAAAGAGCAAACAGATCACAGCATTAGATGTTCCATCTAGATCCAAGGCACTAAGAAACTGACACCGAAGTTCTTATTTTCCCCTTTAAAAATATTTTTCTTCAGAGCATTGCACTAAAATAAAATCCAAAACATCATAAAATCTCTTCCAAAGTCCAGACAAATGTCTTGATGTTTTACAGCTAAAACCCTGTACAGTACTTCGATAATGAACCCTTGTAAGTGACAGATAATTCAAGAGAGCTCAGGTTGCAAGAAATCTAGTACATAGAGGTTTAGTTCTTTTTTTAGACCCCCTTTCAAGGTAAAAATAATCTGGGAAACGTTAGTTGCTAATCTAGGTAAATTTGCAATGGTATATTTTAAGTAAAATTATATTCATGAAAAGAACAGGAGTACTTGTGGCACCTTAGAGACTAACAAATTTATTAGAGCATAAGCTTTCGTGGGCTACAACCCACTTCTTCGGATGCATAAACTTCTTCGGATGCATATCATATTATGCATCCGAAGAAGTGGGTTGTAGCCCACGAAAGCTTATGCTCTAATAAATTTGTTAGTCTCTAAGGTGCCACAAGTACTCCTGTTCTTTTTGCGGATACAGACTAACACGGCTGCTACTCTGAAACCTGTCATTATATTCATGGTGTTTCTTGTAACTATTATCTTCACAGTGCATTTACTGAAAAAATGTGAGAATATTTGTCTCAGTATTGTTTTCTTTCTGTTCGTATATATTTTTGTCAGCTCCCTCAAAAATTCAATATAGAGACTAAAAGAACAAATTGGAAGACATATCCTCTGCCCTCTGGTAAAAAAAACCCCATACACAGCTTTCCTCTGTGAGCTAGTTTAATCACGTACAGTATTAAGCGCTAATACACATGCTGTTAATTATAACAGGAGTGATAGCAACCACAGTCGTTAAGATTTCAAGTTAGTTTCCATTATGAAAATATTTTACACAGTGCCTTTCGTTACCAAGTGCTTTAAAGACAGTGGGCCAAATTTTGCCCTTTGTCATACCAGTGATCAGCTGGAGGTGGTTGGTGGGAGTTTATGTGAGCCTTTTGTTAACAGAGCTTGGCCTTTGAGCTTCATGAAGGGGAAAATCAGAATTTGTTTAAAAAATTAGCCTTTGTGTTAGTGAAGGTCAGTTGTGCTGGAACTAGGGGTGCTGCCTCACCCCCTGGCTTGACATAGTAATAAAAAACACCAAATACATAGTTTCCATCATCAGCACCCCCCTATAAAAATGGTTCCAATACCCCTGTGAGGGTGGCCTTGAAAATGTAAATTGCTGCAAATTGATAACTAGGCTCAAAAGAAACAGGCAGTTAGGATTCATTTCTGCAGTACGAGGCTGGGTCTTCCACCTTCCTCCCTTTTAATGTAACATGAGTTCTTAATTTTGAGGTGTAAGTCAAAGAATCACCTTGCTAACCCTCACCAAAATCCTCAGGCCAGTCATACTCATAATGATGTGACTGTGGCGAACAGGAATTAGTTATGTTTGGGGAGGGAGGAGGCAAAATATTGATTCACAGACCCACCCTGCTTGTTAAAATGTTTTGGATTTAATGGAGGCTATGTCTACACTAGCACTTTTGTCAGTATAACTTATGTCGCGCAGGGGTGTGAAAAAACCACCCTTCTGAGCGACATAAGTTATACTGACAGAAATGCCAGTGTGGACAGTGCTATGTCGGCAGAAGACACTTTCCCGCTGACATAGCTACCGCCGCTTGTTGGAGGTGGTTTAATTATGTCGACGGGAGAGCTCTCTCCCATCAGCAAAGAGCAGCTACGTGAGCGATTTTACAGCAGCACAGCTGCATCAGTACAGCTGTGCCACTGTAAACTGGCTAGTGTAGACGTGGCCTGAGTCAGCTGGTGGTCCCTAAGGCAACTGCTCCAGTGCAGGTGTACCTCCCAATGTACTTCCCATCTGTGTCTTCCATCAGGTCCTACTGTGGGGGGGGGAAGGAGGCAGATGCACCATGCATAGTCTCTACTCCCAACCTTGCCAGTTGTTCTAGGAGTGCATGAGGAAGAAAAGAGATGGGGGAGTCCTACAGCCACTGCAGTCTTATCTCTCACTTCCTGGCTGGCCTATCTAGCCAGCCCCAGTCTGGAGCTTAAAGAAAGGTACTGGGCAGGAAACTGGAGCCCCATGTATCCTAGATACCACACACATGCCAGTAGAGATCTGCTCATATCAGGAACTCCCATGCCAAGAGAGCAGGGCCGGCGCTTCCACTAGGCGACCCTAGGCGGTTACCTATGGCGGCAGGATTTGGGGGGCGGCATTTTGCCGCCCTCGGCGGAAATTCAGCGGCGGGGGGGTCCTTCCGCTCCGGATCTTCGGTGGAAATTCGGCGGCGGGTCCTTCACTCGCTCCGGGACCCGCCACCGAAGTGCCCCGAAGACGCGGAGTGGAAGGACCCCCCTGCCGAAGACCCCAGGCCCCCTCAATGCTCAGAGGAGGAGCGCTGCTGCCTAGGGCGGCAAAAACCCTGGTGCCGCTCCTGCAAGATAGACTTGCTTCTTTACACAACCCGCTGTACCAGCAAGTCACATGAGTCCCGTTCACCCAAGGCCCTTAAACCCTGTTTCCCAACTGACCACTCTCTGTGTTTAGAGAAGATCTGTTTCCCACCTAACCAAACAACAAACCCTCACCCAGAGGTAGCAGGACACCCTATCTACCACTACTGCTAGTAGAGGCTGCAGGACAAACTACAGCTGCTATTGTGAGGCACAGTTACAAGGGAGCCACTTAGGGATGTGCTAGAGAGGAGGAATCCTAGGCAGGATGTATGGAGTTGAGTGTGGGGCGGATGAAAGGACTGATAGATTTGAGGTATGGTGAAGGATTGGTGGTCTTGTGGGAGAAAACTATGGAGTTGGGTTGTTTTATGGGGGGCAAGAGGATTATGGAATTGATGGATTTTCTGGGGAAGTAAGGAAATTATTTTTAAAGAGCTCCTTGATAAAAGGCTGGCAGCACACTACTGGATAGCACCCATGCAAACTCTCTAAGTTTACTCCCATTGTCTTCAGTGGGGTTACCTGGGTCTAACAGGGCAAAATTTAGCTCTGTATGTATATTTCAGTTTAATTATTACCACTGAAACACAGCTATCTCTGAGGTAGATTTCAGCAGCTGCTCTGTGCCAGCAACTCAGAAATTTAATGAGCATGTGCCAGAGAATGTTATGCTGGCTGCATGCCAATTAACTACTGTGTGCTTTTCTAGACATTTGTCCCAAAGGGAATAGAAATGTCACTTGGCCAGTTTGGTTGGATGCTTTACTTTTAGAGGAAGCAAAGTCCTTGTCTCATCTGGTGGGTGGACTGAATGGCTTGAAGCCACAGCTGTTTCTTCCAGGGAAGTTTTACCGTATCAGAGCATGGTTGTGATGGCTTAAATGATAAAGGGACAGCTTCTTGAATTCTCAAAAAGTGGTTGGGGGTATTTTGTGTGAGTTTAGATAGTGACATGGATATTATTTATAATTCAACAATTTCCATTTGATATTTCTGCATATACTGAAGTGTTGGCTTTAATAATACTTTGTGTTGTTATTTGCTCAAGCCAAGCTGAATTTTCCTTTCCCTATTTTTGTATATTTGCATATAGGCCTTTACTAGGGCTATTTAATTCTCTACACACTACCTCTGTGTGACCTCATCTGCTCATACTACTTTAACTACCATTTTTACACTGATGATTCTCAATTCTACCTTTACACTCCTGACTTCACTACCTCCATGCAACCCTGCATCCATTCCTAGCCTATCTCACTGACATCTTCCAGATGTCTTGCCATCTTGTCTGGCCATCTTGCCAACTTAACATGGGTAAAACTGAACTCCTGATTTTTCTTCTGAAATCCTCTTCACGTCCTCAATCATTTCACTGATTCCCTCTCCCTTCAGCACTGTATCAAGGTCAACTTTCTTGTGATCTCCTTAAAGTCCCTATATAACTTTACTCCTCCCTGCTTATCTACCCATCTCTTATTGCGCTGTCTTCATCCCCTCCATTCGGTCCGTGTTGCCATTCTTGAAGTCCTATTGTTTACATCTCCCACAAACATTCCCACGGTGCCGCTTTTTTCCACATTGCCCTCTGTGCATGGAACATTTTCTTTAGATGGTCTGCAGTGTTTCTACCCTTCACTTAAGTCCCCCCTGAACTTTTTCTGAAACACCTTCAAGAAACTTGTTTACTATTAAGTCCCTTGCTTCTCTATTTCATGTATTTATCTTCTAAGTGACCAGTTTGTTTAAATGAGGAAGGTGGTCAGTGCTAGGAGGAAAGTCTAAAAGGGAACTGGATTCATGCGGAAATTGGAATGGGAGGAAACAAGGGGGCTGAATTGTTGAAGGATAATGGAGGCAGAGACAAGGTATTGTTCATGTTTCACTCAAAAATAAACCTTACCTAACTAACAAGACATTTGTTTATCATCACCTTGACCTCTTGGCCTGTATAATGTATCGCTTTTCCTCACTTTACATTTGTTTTTTTATTCTATATGGTCTTCAGGGTCTGGACTGTCTCTTTTTCTGAATTGGGGAAGAACCTAGAACATGCTGGGCTCTACTGCAATCTAAACAATAACAAACATCAACATTACTTACAGAGTCTGTTTTCCTCTACTTGGTGGAGACTATTTTATCTGCGATAACATCAGTACATGTAAAAAGTGTGGAATAAGGTCCAGCATGACTGCTTTCAAAGCATACTTCTCAGTATCATAGACGGATTCAAGAAGATGCCATTAGCCTTGAAACTTAAACTCTTAAAAATAAGGGTTAATTTGGAAACAGAAAAGGTTTCTTTATTTTATTCTCTGTTGAAAAGATCTGCCAAATTGCATTGGGCAGTCAGCTAATCAGATAAGGAACAAGATTGTCACCACAACAGCAATGTTTTGGGAGGACAAAATTAGGAATAATGTATCCAGTTGGAACTAGAGAGGGAATGTAATTACCTGAGGTGGAATGTAGCCAGGATCTGAGCTAGCACTGCTACCATTGCAAAATATCTCATGGTATTTTAATGATTTCAAGTGTTAGGACCTTGGCTTTACTTCTCTTTCAAGAGACAGCACTTCCAGCAATGCGCATCATGAGTAACTAGTTCAGTACTGACTCAGAAAGAGGATTACTGCCTCCTGAATCACCAACTCCACTTCCTGCAGTACCTGGATTTTTCTTAGAAGTCTCCCATCAAAGGCACAACCCCACTTAACTTATGAGAGCTGATGAAACCACATTTCAAGATATTAGGACTGCATAGAGTTTAACAAACCAAAACTCAGTTTCTCCCATGTGACTCTGAGTTGCATACTACTGGAAATTGACACAAAGCCTATCCCCGCTCTGCTTTTATATACTTTGTAGAACATTGCATCTAAAATAAAACCTAAAGAGTGCAAGTAAAGAGAGCACTTTGGCTAAGTTCTGCAGTGAAGTAAATGACAGTTTTGTCTGAGTTAGAACTGAGATGCAGCAATAGTGTTGATGGGCTCAGGAGGCACCTGGGTCCAGCCCAACTTGATCAGAAGGTCAAGGCAATCAGTCTGATACAGGGTTGGTGTCCTTTTAACTCTGAGACCACTCTTTCCCTTGGAAAGAGAAAAATAATCTTACTTCGCCAAAAAAGGGCAGGGTTTAAACTTGAAAAACCAATATTCTTGAACCTTAAAAACTATACTTTGATTTGTATGTCAATTTCAAAATGTTAGCAACTTTTTTCCCCCTTCATACTTGAAATAGTCTCTAAAGGCCAAATTCAAAGCCCATTGAAGTCAGTGGAAAAACTCCCATTGACTTTAACAGTGTTTGGACGAGACCTTAAATTCATTGACCTTCCAAAGTTATGGAACATTTAACAAAGCTGATATTCTAAAATAGCTCTATTTCTGGTTTGATCCAAAAGTTAGTATATTTAATAATGACTGGTCTAAAAATATTCTCTAGTTCTTTTGTCCTCCCCGGGCTCCCAACTGCAGAATTCTATCTCAATTAACAAATTGGCTTATATTAAAATATAAATGTGATTTTTTTTTACTCTTGCCGGCTTCAGAATCCAACTCTAAGTAACCCAATGGGCCAAAAGCACTCCTGATGTAACTCCACTGAAATAACTTGAAATCACTGGAGCTCCATTAGGAATTAATTAGGCACTTTTTTTTTGTTTTAGTGCCCAGTTTGATCAGCAGAACAAAATGTAGAACCTGGTCAGCAGAATTTATTTTATACCCTCATTAGGGTGATTTTTTCCTTGGTTAATTCTTAGCTTTCCTTGTAGTTAAGCTCTGCATTGCCATATATTTCCTCTGGCTGGGAGAGATATTCCCATCAGACATAATCCAGAGGAGACATGTGGGTGTCTAGAATAAGGGCATACCTTGTTATTTTTTAGGGTTAGTAAAAAAATATGGGAAAATTGTTCGTGAACAGTTTTCACAAAAATGAATCCTTTTTTTGGTCAAAATTTCAATATGTTATATAAAAAATTCAATATTTTGACCAACTTTATAGTCAATCAAAAACAGGATGATTTTTCATGAAGATGTTTGCCAAGAATTTAGTCAACTTTTTAGTTGAAATTTAAAATTTCAGTGAAAAAATTTATTAAAATATAATCTAAATTTGGAAAGTTTTCATCAGCTCTACTATTTTTGCAGCGTATATATGACACTTTGGGACCATTGTTCCAGGATTTGGCCCATGATCTGGTTTTTGAAGGTTTAATGACTTTTTCACATTGTATTATAATCAATGGAAATAATTCTTCCTTCTCCCTCCAGGTACAATGTGATTAGATGTTGCAGACCCAGCAATTTTTTTTTAAAATCAAGCTGGGTTGCTAAAGGGTGCACTTTAAACACTGTTTTACCAAAGCTGTTATTCCCAGATTATGATAGCCCCTCCCCCTTTTTTCAGGCCACTTGAAATCCTTGTTAATATCATGTGCCTATTGTGTTTTATTTCTTTTATTTGAGGATGACATTTCTACTTTGTTATACTTCTTGGCTTTGTATTATTTACAAAACTAAGGGTATGTCTACACTACGAGAGTACTTCGATTTTAGTTAATTCGACTATGTGGAATCGATATTACAAAGTCGAACGTGTGTGTCCACACTAAGGACAGTAATTCGACTTTGTGAGACTTTGTGAGTCCACACTAACGGGGAAAGCGTCGACATTGGAAGCGGTGCACTGTGGGCAGCTATCCCACAGTTCCCGCAGTCCCCGCTGCCCATTGGAATTCTGGGTCAAGCCCCAAATGCCTTCTGGGTAAAAAAATGTGTCGAGGGTGCTTTTTGGTGCCTGTCGTCATCCGTCCGTCACTCACGCCCTCCCTCCCTCCCTGAAAGTGCCGGCGGGAAATCAGTTCGCGCACTTTTCTGATTACTGACAGTGCGGACGCCACAGCAGTGCGAGCATGGATCCCGCTGCGACCATCGCTGCAGTTGTGGCAGTTCTCAACGCATCGCAGCTTCTCATCCACCTTTACCAGAGGCAGCTGCAGATAAA
This sequence comes from Emys orbicularis, assembly GCF_028017835.1. Lineage (NCBI taxonomy): Eukaryota > Metazoa > Chordata > Testudines > Emydidae > Emys > Emys orbicularis. The sequence continues at coordinate 68,603,696 of NC_088683.1, read as the reverse complement.
TCAGGAGAGGAGGCTACGGCACCACCGTGACGGCATGAAGTCGGACACTAGCTCCGACCTCTCAGAAAACATGAGACCCAGCGCCCAGGACATCTCGCTGTCACTGGGTCTTGTGGATACTGTTGAACGGCGATTCTGGGCCCGTGAAACAAGCACGGACTGGTGGGACCGCATAGTGCTGCAGGTCTGGGATGAATCCCAGTGGCTGCGCAACTTTCGCATGCGGAAGGGGACTTTCCTCGAACTGTGTGAGTTGCTGTCCCCTGCCCTGAAGCGAAAGGACACCCGGATGTGGGCAGCCCTGACTGTCCAGAAGCGAGTGGCCATAGCACTCTGGAAGCTTGCAACGCCAGACAGCTACCGGTCCGTCGCTAACCACTTTGGTGTGGGCAAGTCTACCGTGGGGGTTGCTGTCATGCAAGTAGCCAAGGCAATCGTCAAGCTACTGCTATCAAAGGTAGTGACCCTGGGAAACGTGGAGCTCATCATAGATGGCTTTGCCGAGATGGGATTCCCAAACTGCGGTGGGGCTATAGATGGGACTCACATCCCTATCCTGGGACCGGACCACCAGGCCAGCCAGTACATAAACAGAAAGGGATACTTTTCCATGGTGCTGCAAGCACTGGTGGACCATCGGGGACGTTTTACTAATATCAACATTGGATGGCCTGGCAAGGTTCATGACGCTCGGGTTTTCAGGAACTCTGGTCTGTTTAGACGGCTGCAGGAAGGTCTTTACTTCCCGGACCACAAAGTAACTGTTGGGGATGTGGAGATGCCTACAGTCATCCTCGGGGACCCTGCATACCCGCTCATGCCCTGGCTCATGAAGCCCTACACTGGCGCACTGGACTCAGGGAAAGAACTCTTCAACTACCGGCTCAGCAAGTGCAGAATGGTGGTGGAGTGTGCTTTTGGCCGTCTCAAGGGGAGATGGAGAAGCTTACTCACTCGCTGTGATCTCAGCGAGACCAATATCCCCATTGTGATAGCTGCTTGCTGTGTGCTCCACAATCTGTGTGAGAGCAAGGGGGAGACCTTTATGGCGGGGTGGGAGGTTGAGGCAAATAGCCTGGCTTCTGAGTACGCCCAGCCAGACAGCCGGGCGATTAGAAGATCCCAGCGGGATGCGCTGTGCATCAGGGAGGCTTTGAAAGCCAGGTTCCTGACTGAGCAGGGTCTCCAGTGACTGTTTACTTTGTGGACACAGATGCTGAACCTGCCCCCGTTTCTTTACCCAGTTACTGTTGACTATCCTTCCAAGTTACATACCCCCTTCACCACCTTCCCAACAAATAAAATCTGTTCCGTTTTGTTAATGAACAAGGTTCTCTTTCTTACTGTTTTCGCGGGAATGTTTTAAACCGGGGACGCAGACTGTGGCGGGGGGCGGGTTTAGTGTTCTGATGCAAATGATGCTTCTAAACTCCGGGACTGACAGGCTCCGCAGTGCTGGATTGGTTGTTTCAACGGAGCCTGCCAGCAGTCCTGGGCGGGACTGCGTGTATGTGTCGGCCAAGTGACTTTCTGGCAGGGGGCGGAGGGTAACAGACCCCCTGCTGCGTGGCTCTGTGATCCAGGATAAGGACCGCGGCATAAGATCTCTAACTGCCCTCCCCCGCCACAAAGTCACAGATCAACCCCCTCGCACCCCAGAACATGAAAACCGCCTCCCAGACTGACCAGGGTAACTGGTGACTGCACTGTGTATGTGTCCTGATGCTGGACCTGCCCCCGCCTCTGTAGCCTGCTAAAGGTGACTGTCCTGTCCAAGTAACAAACCCCTTCCCCCCCTTCAGACAGTATCCCCTCTAAAAGACACTCTCGGAAACAGTACTTAACAGAAACAGATGTTTTATTATGAACCGCACATGAAAAGGGGGGGGAGGAAACTTGGACGTGGGCTTCTGTGAGATGGGTAGGAAAGGACTTTTCAAACTTTGTGGAACGAGAGCCTTACATTGCTGCAGCAGTGTGCAGGGGCTGACTGAAAGTTTTAACGGCCCTTGCCGCCCCTCCTTCTTTGGACTTTTGGTGAGGGGGGTGTGGGACTTGGTGGCGGGGGAGGGCGGTTAGAGATAGACAGCAGCAGGGCTCTGTCCTCCTGCCTCCGGTCTTGCAGAACATCCACTAGGCGCCGGAGCGTCTCCGTTTGCTCCCTCATTAGTCCAAGCAGGGTTTGAGTAGCCTGCTGGTCCTCCTGGCGCCACCTCTCCTCCCGTTCCATGACTGCTCTGTGCATTTGTGACAAGTTCTCCCTCCACTGTGTCGTCTGGGCTGCCTGCTCTCGTGAGCAGTCCATAAGTTCATAAAACATGTCCTCACGCGTCTTCCTCTTCCTTCTCCTAATCTGCGCTAGCCTCTGGGAGTGTGATGCCAGGCTGGGTTGGGAGACAGTCGCAGATGTGTCTGTGGGAATGGGAAAAAGGGAGTGAATTCCTGAGACAGATAAATGAAGTTGCTAACAAAGAACATAGTCTTTCTCTGTGAACAACACCATGCACTGCACCTTTCACATGCGCACTCAGGACAAGGTCGAATTTTCGGCCCTCGCCTTCAGTGCCTGGGGTCTTGCAGTTGCGATCAGAGAAGCGTGGCAGGACACCTCTACTTTTGTTGCAGGAAAACATGGTAAGCCGTAGACTTGTGGCAGCTTAAACATGTAATAGTAGCACTGGGCTCCTTTCGCACTGAATGCAAGGCCACTCTCTGCTGGCAGCAATCAGGGAAGCATGAGCTCTGCCCCTGTCCCACCACCTTGCGGCTGTCCCCGGGAAAGATCACTGTATGCTGCCCCTCTGCCGCCTCCACCGCGTGGCTGTAAAGCAGTCCCAATACTAACATTCCCCTCCCTAATTTAAAGCAGGGCGTCATGTGCGATATAACTCTAATGAGGATCTCGGAGAGCGAGAGGGGAAGAATGCTTCGGGAGACCATGCAGAGGCCAGGGCCGTATGCCGCCATGCTGTGCCGTGCCATGATCCCGGACTACTTAATGGACTCATGGCGTGGGAACGTGTGTTACCACGGTGGACCGAACAAGATCGCCCTGCCACGGAACCTGATGCGCATGCTTGAGCGGTACCTCCAGGAGAGCTATGCTGAGCTATCCCAGGAGGACTCTCTGTCAATTCCCGGGCACATTGACCGTCTTTTTGTTTAAGTGCAGTATAAGGGACTACAGAGTGGAGCGTCCTGTGGTGGCCTAATCATGAATATCCGGACATTATTTGATTTTTTATACATAGTTAGGACTAAATAGTTGACTAAGCCAAATAAATCATGAACACCAAATTGCTAATAGAGTTAATATTCCTGTTTTGTTACAAATAAAAGTTTCTATGTTTAACTGAGTGAATGAAAAGCCCATTCTTAACAATATAAATATTCCAGTTATGTTCAAATTACATGTTTAGATGTTTAAAGCACTCACTGCTTGATCCTTCCCCTGATTCGGTGTCCGGGGTAACGGCTGTGGACGGTTGGTAGGGGATCTCGGTAAGGGTGATGAAGAGCTCCTGGCTGTCGGGGAAATCAGCGGTGCAAGCGCTGTCGACTGCCTCGTCCTCCTCATCTCCTTCCTCATCTTCCCCGTCCGCTAACATTTCCGACGAGGAACCGGCCGTGGACAATATCCCATCCTCTGAGTCCACGGTCACTGGTGGGGTAGTGGTGGCGGCCGCACCTAGGATGGAATGCAGTGCCTCGTAGAAACGTGATGTGTGGGGCTGGGATCCGGAGCGTCGGTTTGCCTCTTTGGTTTTTTGGTAGCCTTGTCTCAGCTCCTTGATTTTCACGCGGCACTGCGTTGCATCCCGGCTGTATCCTCTCTCTGCCATGGCTTTAGAGATCTTCTCGTAGATCTTTGCATTCCTTCTTTTGGAGCGCAGCTCTGAAAGCACGGACTCATCGCCCTACACAGCGATGAGATCCAAGACTTCCCGATCAGTCCATGCTGGGGCCCTCTTTCTATTAGATTGCACGGCCATCTCTGCTGGAGAGCTCTGCATCGTTGCCAGTGCTGCTGAGCTCTCCACGCTGTCCAAACAGAAAATGAGATTCAAACTGCCCAGACAGGAAAAGGAATTCAAATTTTCCCGGGGCTTTTCCTGTGTGGCTGGTCAGAGCATCCGAGCTCGAAGTGCTGTCCAGAGCGTCAACAGAGTGGTGCACTGTGGGATAGCTCCCGGAGCTATTACCGTCGATTTCCATCCACACCTAGCCTAATTCGATATTGCCATTTCGAATTTAGCGCTACTCCTCTCGTTTTCGAGGAGTACAGAAGTCGAATTTAAGAGAGCTCTATGTCGAACTAAATAGCTTCGTGGTGTGGACGGGTGCAGGGTTAATTCGATGTAACGGCGCTAAATTCGATATAAACTCCTAGTGTAGACCAGGCCACAGTAAGTACGTAAATAAATAAATAAATAAATAAATAAATAAATAAAATGCTAGCCTTCCAGTGCTTCTTCCCAGTGGACTAACTCACATTTCACATGGCTTCAAGCATGAAAGAACCATGAACACCAAAATGTTCTGAGATTATCCACAGTGGCCTGTCACCCTGGTTTCAAGAAGGTAAAGCAGGAGATTGGAATGATCTACACATTCCAATTTGCTATTGATTTCAATAGGAGAAGGTGCAGGCAGGCACCTAGTTTACTTCATGAGCGGTTGGCAAGTATTACTGGGCTTGGTTTTCTAAGATTAGTAAAAACCTGATATTTAATGTAGAATTAATCATATTCAACACAAAATATAGGCCCAAATCCTCAGCTGCAAATGAGGAAAGTATAAATACAGCTCAGGAGGGCGTGGATGGACTCAAAGGTATCTTCAAGCTGGGTGAGGATTTTACATCACCTTTGCATTACACTGACTCTGTGGCAGAGGTGTATCAGGAGAATCTCCTTGTGTAACCTGCAGTAGCCTGAAGGCTGTTCTAACTTGTGCCCATTGCCAATGGTCCCAAGGTGCTATTACAATTCCAAGGATTGCTAGGATGAAGGGAAGCCAGGACCATGCTCCCTACATCAGCCACAGGGAAAGGAATAGCGTAGGAGCCGTTACACTGGATCTGTATCATCTGTGCTGGGGTGATAAAAGCTGTACTGGCTTTAAAGCTGCTTTATGCCAGCAGAAAAGAATCTGGGCCATGATCTTGATCACATAACCTAACATTAAACTCATCTTTAAAAAATTATGTTGTGTTTTTATTTTTTGCTTCTCAGTATTGCTTTAAAGCTTTATTTGATCCTGCTTTTCTTAACTCTTCTTGCTATCTTCTACATAATTCTCTTTTTGTTAAAAAAGAACCAATTGACTTTCATGGCAACTTTGACTGAGAACTGCCAGACTGGTTCCAAAATGAACACGTTAGCTGCAGTAATTTATTATTTTTTTCTCTAATGCATATACTGTAATTTATTCCAGATTCCATTATATTTAATTCCATTATTTTATAATATAGTAAACTTTCTCCCTTTTCTTTTTCTGTATCTTTTATGTTGTCTTTCTTTCATTTCAATGCAGCAATTTGAAGAAAAGCTTTCAAGTTAGCTCAGGAGTGTGGTTTTGTGATATAATCAACTTTAAGATAATTTTAAAGTTCTACTATAGCCTCCATAAAACTGAAACCTATTCTCTGAAATCAGCACTTGATCTTAGTTTATTCATTTATGCCCGTTCCGTGTCAGAAAACAAAAAGGGACTCTAGCTGCTTTTTGAAGACACCCTTGTCAAACACCACTTTATTCCAGAGTCTTCTTACGTAGTATAGAGTTCCAGGAAAGATTAGAGCCTCTAATTTATAAGCCAATTTGTAAATTATTCTCATGAGTAACACTTTGTTTTTTACTTTTACTTTGTGGATTTAGTGCTGGAGTGAAAGCCCTGAAAATGGAAGCCTTCCATTTACAGAATACATTTTGTGGCAGTTAAAACTTCGCCATGATGCCCCACCTCCTGGCATATGTTTCAGACCAGTTCTAAGGATAAACAAATACTTTAATTCTCATGACCATTCTATCCTTGACTTCTATGATTAAACTGCTAATTAGTGATGCTCATATAGATAGTTTGTGTGATCTGGACACTTATCCACTAAAAAATGAATGGAAACCACCAATCTTATTTTACAGAGGATACTGGGTAGTAACAACATTCAATCAGTACTAACTTCTAAAGAGTAACCTAGAGGTAAAAAGCGCCATGTGCCATATGTAATGTATGCAAATCAACATTTATGGAAAATAAATCCTGGCAAACTATCTTTTTTGGATGAAATTACAAGTATGCTCGATAAAGGTAATCTTGCTGATGTAATGCACTAGAAATTCTGTAAGGCAGTTGAGTTGGTACTGCATGACATTTTGATAACAAAACTAGAAAGTTATAAAATTAACATGGCATCACATTAAGTGGATTAAAAACTGAATAATTGATAGGACTCAAAATGTGATTGTAAATGGGGAATCATCTTCAAACAGATGTGTTTCTAGTGGGGTGCCACAGAGATCAGTTCTGGGCTCTATGCTATTTAGCATTTTTATTAATGACCTGGAAGATAACATAAAATTGTCACTGATAAAGTTTGTATATGACACAAAAATTGTGGGAGTGGTAAATAACTAAGAGGATAGGTCATTGATACAGAGGGGTATCAAGAGCCAGCCAGCAGAATTTGTGGGGGACCTGCCATTTCTTGAAAGGTTAGTTTAAAATATGTTAAGTGCTGAATGTCCCTTGTTTGGCACAATCAACCCATAAAATACATTTAGCTTATCTGTCATAAAATATCTGCAGTTCACTTTCTAAGGTTCACAGAACTGCCAAAATCCTGCCTCCCTTATATGTACAATCACACAGTATGTATGCAATCATACATAATAGTACATATGTACACATAGAAAAATGTGCAGTTTAAACATAAACAATATACAATTCAATTTATTCACACAAATTTGTTGGAAGAACAGACTACATAAAGGTTAACCAATTAATGCATTTTTTTTCTGTTTTTCTGTATATTTTTATTGTATCCTGATTTTGGTGGTTTTCCATTGTCAGTCATTTTCAGCCAAAAATTCGAAAAAAAATTCTTTCCAGATGAATAAGGTCTCATTAGATTATGTCTGCCTTCTCATAAAGTTTCATAAATCCTTCAAAAATTATGGGTATCCAAGGAAAATTTCCTTTAGCAAAGAAAAGTGCTGAGGTATCATTTTCTTTTCCCTTGTCTATAGGGGAAAAAAGTAGAAAAGATGGAAAATCTCTTGGGTGATGGGTGATGGGTGTGGATGGAGGAGGTAGAATTCCTCTGGGAGGAGGAGGAGGGCGTCATAAGAAGATCTCTGGAGAAGAGGAATATTTCTCCAGGGTTTTAGGTGGAAAAATTTGGGGTAGGAGAAACAGGGAGGCTGCTGGTCTCTGGGAAGGAGAAGGAAAGAGAAGTTCATTATAGAACAGTGTATTTTTAATACATATCCACAGTGAAATTCATGGACCTTCCTCCACTTACCTACAGGTTTTACAAAAAATTGTGCAGTTTTTGAGTAACAAATTTTCTTAGAACTTGCTAAGATATTTTCAGTGGCTCTACTGTGCTCTTACTGTGGATGTATGTTCAAAGACACACTTTGATGTGCTGTGGGAATCTAACTCTGAATTTTCTCACTTCTATATGATTAAAGCCTCAACTTTTACAATGTATTAACATACAGTATTTTAAAAAAATTTAATATACAGATTAAATTGGGACACAGGAAACACCTGAATGCCTCTGATTACCTTAGGGCAACTGCACCTTCCTGGAGTTGCTCAGCTGCTAGCATTAATGGTCTTTATAATGACAAAAGCAGCATTAGATAAAAATCATTCAGAAGAAATATCTCTAATTGTTTGAGCATACAAGAGTAATTGGCCTCACACAGCAGCTGTGGTTAGGTGTGGTTTATGGATATCATCAAGAAATATTGATGTATATGCTATATATGGATGATATATGGATATAATCAAGAAGTATACGCTAGGTGCTGTGTCATCCTCTCATTTTAATTGACAATGACTTTATCACTTATCCACTCTCTGTATTTACAAATCTTGATTAAACCACAATACTTAAATGTCAATATATGCACAGAGATTTTATAGACTGTAAGTGTTACCTACTACTTTTTCTGTTTGAATAGTTCATCCACAGACTATAAAGGGCACTCATTTATAAACAAGAGTTGGTTAGTGCCAGCTGCCCATAGGAGACATTGAGAATATGTAATATAGTAGAAACTGTTTAATGCAGACATCCCAGTAGATGGCTTCTCATCCTGACTAAGCAGCCTTTATGAATAAGCAATCTTCCTCAGACCCACTGTCTGGGGTGAGGTCTAGCCCTGTTGTGGCTGGACCCAGATGGGGGAAGCTTTCAGGCTCTACAGAGCCATTATGAAGCTTCTAAGGGACTGGAATGGAGCTGCCTCTGTCTACATGGTGCTTACAAGCTCTGTAGAAGACCCTGTAGACATGTTTTGCAAACTGTACTCTTTGCCTCTCAGCCCTCAGAGGTCCTAAAAGTGCCTCTGCTTCCCCTTTATACAGGCTCACCCACCTTGTTTCTCACAGAAAAACAAAAATATTTTTGCTTCAACATTTGTGGCTCATTGTGAGGTTCCTTTCCCGCCCCCCCAGAGCATTCATAAATCTACTCTAGAAAAACATATACAAGCCCAGACTCTCTCATTCTACTCAACTCCCATCTTGACACCACACTCCTCCCACCTCAAACACTGAGCTCTGTAGAAGTTTTATTCTGTGGCTTCCACTACTAGAATGAAGTCGGGATACAAATTCCCCAGTCCCACTGTAGGCTACCAGACTTGCAGGTCCACTGTCACAATGGGAAGTGACAGAATATTCCAATAGTAAGAAAGAAACAGGTCATAGTTACTTAAACAGAGAAAGAGGGGTTATTAAAAATTAACTCAACAGTTCTCAAACTGTGGTACGTGTACCACTGGTAGTACATGGTTGCAATAAGGTAATATGTGGATTGGTTAAAGGTACTGTATAAGAATCCACTATAATTACAATAATTAAAATTACAGAGATGGTATGCTAAGTACTTTTGAGCTTTAGATATGACACACTTGGTCTTAAAATCCAAGATCACTGAATTAACTCTTTTTTAAACTTCTGTATCAATGTACAGTTGTTAGTTTAACCAGTACTAATATTACATGTGACAGATATTCCTAGCTACATAAAAATTAAGGACCCAGTCCTGAATTCCTCACCACAACTCTCACTGAATTTTGAGTATGCAAGACATCGGACTCTTCAGTTCACAGTTCTCTCAAAAGTCCTTGAACAAAATCTATTCCTCAAGTTTTCTCCAGTTCTGGTAACAGCCAGAAGTGTAACTTCAGAGGAGCTATGCCAGTTTATACCAACTGAGGATCTGACCCATTTTTTTTTCTTATCAGCAATGAAGAGCAGTAAATGCATAGATGATAAGGCCAGAAGGGACCACTGTGGTCATCTCATCTGACCTTCTGCATTACACAGACCATAGAACTATCCTGGTGTTTGAACTAGAGCAGATCTTTTAGAAAAATATCCAATTTTGATTTAAAAATTTCCATTGATGGGGAATCCACCAAAACCCTTGGTAATTTGTTCCAATGGTTATTTACCCTCACTGTTAGAAATGTGTACCTTATTTCCAGTCTGAACTTGTCTAGCTTCAACTTCTAGCCATTGGATCTTGCTATAGCTTTGTCTGCTAGATTGAAGAGCCCATTATTAAATATTTGTTACCCATGTAGGTACTAGAGACTGTGATCAAGTCACCCCTTAACTTTCTCTTTGTTAAACTGAATAGATTGAGCTCCTTGAGCCTATCACTATATGGTATGTTTTCCAATCTAATAATTCTGATGGCTCTTCTTTGAACCCTCTCCAATTTATCAACATCCTTCTAGAACTGTGAACAGTATAACTGGACACAGTATTCCAGTAACGGTCACCCTAATGCCCAACACAGAGGTAACATAACCGCCCTACTTTTATTCGATATTCCCGTTTATGCATCCAAGGATTGCATGAACTCTTTTGGTCACAGCATTGCACTGGGAGCTCATGTTCATCTGATTATCCACCTTGAACCCCAAGTCTTTTTTCATAGTCACTGCTTCCAAAGATAGAGTCAACCATCCTGCAAGTGTGGCCTGTATTCTTTGTTCCTAGATGCATACATTTGCATTTAGCTATATTAAAACACATATTGTTTGCTTGCGCCTAGTTTACCATGCGATCCAGATTGCTTTGTATCTGTGATTTGTCCTCTTCATTATTTACTACTCCCCAATTTTTGTCTCTTCTGCAGATTTGATAAGTTATGACTTTATGTTTTCTTCTAGGTCATTGATAAAATATTTTATAGTGTAGGGCCAAGAAGCAATCTTTTCAAGACCCCATTAGAAAGACACCTGCTTGATGATGATTTGCTGTTTACAGTTACATTTTGAGACCTGTCAGTCAGTTTTTTAATCCATTTAATTTGTGCCACATTAATATTGTATCATTTGACTTTTTTAATCAAAATGTCATGTGGTACCATGTCAAATACCTTACAGAAATCTTTTGCATCAAATCTATTACCTTTATCAACCCAACATGTAATACCTTAAAAAAATTAAATTAGTTTGACAGGATCTATTTTCCATGAATCCATGTTGATTGGTATTAATTATATTATCTTCCCTTAATTTTTTATTAATTGAGTCCAATATCAGTCATTCCATTATTTTTTCCTGGGATCAGTGTCAGGCTGACAGGCCTATAATTACCCGAGTTGCCCTGTTTGCCCTTTTTAAATATTGGCACAACATTAGCTTTCTTCCAGTCTTCTAGAACTTCTGCAGCCTGCACGTACTTTTGCACTTTCACCCTCCTTCAGTTTCTGCACTGAGTAAAGCTTGGCTGCACCTATTGTGGGATTTAGACTCTGATCTGGTAAAGGAATTGACTGCATGTATTCCTTTTCAGGACTGAAACATTACTTTATAAATACAGTGTAGGAAATTGATTTCCCCTGTGTTTGTACAGCAACATGTACACCTGCAGTGCTCTGTAAATAAAAAGTACCAAAAAATAGATCACCTCAGAAACGCCTGATTTTCCATCATAATCATACAACATCTTCAAAATCCTTGTAAACATTAACTTATTATTATTATTATTAATTATTATGCAGATGTGTTTTGTATTGCTGTCTTACAGAACTCATTTCTAGCTTAATTTCTTTCAAAAAGATAAGGGTAATTTGGAGATCATTTTAGGCATGTTGCCCATTGTTCAGTATGTCTTGAAAATAGTCCTCCAAGGGTCTGAGCAGGTTTGTCATTAAGAGATAATTGGAGTGTAAGATGATATAGTGATAGAATTGTAGGAGCTTGGGGGAAAAAAATGTATGTTGACGGACTAAATTAAGCTCTTAGTTATTCAAAATGTTAAATTCTTTCTCTTCCAAAGAGATGATCTTACTGCAACCCTTTCCACATGCCTTTTTAAAATACAGTTATGGACTCAGTGGTACCAGCTTGGCACAGTCTTAAGAAGTGGGCATACAGAGCCACATCCCTTTGATAGGCTAGCTCTTTGAGAGAGAGATTGTACCTGAGTTATTAGTCTTCTTAGACTTCTTAGAGCCTACCACTGTACAGGGGGAGTGTGCAGGCTGAACAAACCTTTAAGATGGTTTAGCCTGTTTCCTCAATGTAGAAAAGGGGTTGAGGCATGGTCCTGCTTCTTTTCTCTCTCCTCAGATACACACAGAAAGGGCAACTTGTGCTTCGTCGCGTCAGGGAATGCTGTTGTCTTTGGTCACTGCACAGGGTTGTTCCTTGTGCCCTCCACCAACACACCACAGAAGAGTCAGAGATAAATCTAGCCCTGTAGTATTATATTTAACTCATCTTTTGTTCATAGGTGTAGTTTGACTTCTATATTTGGGGGGGGGAGGGCAACAGCTCCAGTCAGGACAATGAGGCCATGTGTGTGTGGAGGGGCAAATTTTGCACCTGCCCCAGGCCTGTAGTTTGGGAGGGGGGGGGGGCAACACCCCCCTGCCCCACTTCAAACGTCACCCACGCTTTTGTGTAGCATCTTTCATACAAACTATCTCAAAATACTCATCACACTTAAATAGCTTTTGGGAAGCCAGGTAAAAAATCTGGGTCCTTTAGAAAGATATAGGGCCAAACTGCCCCTCAGGATAGTGATTTCAATGGGAGTTGTATCATGAATCTGGGGGAACGGGCATGAAATTAGCCTTTAACGTAGAAATGTCAGACAGATTTCATATTACAATTTTCTTATTTCTTTCTGAAATGCAAATGGTATGTTAATGTAAGCCCTTGTTCAAGTTAGCATTTCCATGATTTCTATCTGTGTTAATTACATATTTTAGGGGGGCTGTGTGAAAGTTAGAGAAGGCCATCCCTTATATTTCCCTTGGTAACATTAAAAAGGCTAGCTTACCCCGATGTGTTTGCTCTTCCACGTGAACCTGGCTGTTCACTTTCAAAGAGTGTCAAACTTTTTCTTGGGATCAGAAGAGATAAAAGAAGATGAAGTACAATGTCCAGCTCATCGCCTGAGTCTGTTGACTTTCAAGACACGTTGCAAAGGTCATCTATTTAGCTGGGCCTTTTTTGGAGGAGGTGGATTGAGTGGGGAAGGTTTAGAGCCAATCAACATTTGTGTTTATTTTAATTCAGCAGCTATCAGTCTGTAAGTGCTACAAAAATTACATTAAAAAAGCAAATAATTCTCTTTGGAGAGTGTTTTTAAGAATTATTTGCTTTTTTAATGTAATTTTTGTAGCACTTACAGACTGATAGCTGCTGAGTTAAAATAAATACAAATGTTGATTGGCTCACTTTTTCTTGCAAGAGGGCTCTATTGTACCTTGTAGCCACAGGCCTGCACTGGGCCTCCCAGATATACCTGCGTGTGCATGGAGAGTGTATCGGCTGTCCCACACTTCAACAAGGAGCAGCATATGCTTCCCTCTGCAGCTGGCCAGGTCTGTGGGTTGTTGCAGAGGAGGGAGAGGAAAAGGATATAGGAATTGTCATGCTAGATTATCCACCTGTATTCTGTGTTTTATAATAGTTACTGAATTCTTCAGAGAATGATGCATGAAACCCCAAAATGAAACCCCATTATGCAATAATGTGCCTAAAGAAAAAGTTTTTTCATAACCCCTATGAATTAGAGGTTGTTTTACAGCAAGGAGTCATAGTCAGCAGCGGCTCCAGGCACCAGCGCTCCAAGCGCGTGCCTGAGGTGGCAAGCCGCGGAGGGTGCCCTGCCGGTCCCTGCAAGGGCGGCAGTCAGGCAGCCTTCGGCGGCTTGCCTGCGGGAGGTCCGCCGATTCCGCGGATTCAGCGGCAATTCGGCCGCGGGTACGCTGAAGCCGCAGGACCGGCGGACCTCCCGCAGGCATCCCACCAAATCTGCGCGACTGGGGACCTCCCACAGGCATGCCGCCAAAGGCAGCCTGCCTGCCGTGCTTGGGGCGGCAAAAAAGCTAGAGCTGCCCCTGGTCATAGTCCTGTCTCCATGCTATCCCTTTTGGCAAGGCTAGTGATGCTACTTTCTCAGTCTTTGGCCAGATCCACAAAGGCATTTAGGCTCCTAACTCTCATGGATTTCAGTGTGAGTTAAGTGCCTACAGACCTTTGTAGGTCTGGGCCTTTGTGCTCAGGTGAGTGCAAAGAGTGACTGTGTTTAGCCTCTGAAGAGGGTAGAGGTTCTTCCTTAGTGTCCACTGGCAGCTGGCCATGTAACATTATCAGTGCTTAGATACGTATCATGGTGAGGGATGCACTAGAAAGTCCACAGATGGATGGATAGATAGAAATAGAGAATAAATATGATTTGGGTTCATTAACTTTAAATTCCAAATAGCTACTCCAAATTCCAAATGCCTGAGTATTTATTCTAGGCAGAAAGGTTATGGATTCTGGGACATAGCATGATGTTATCAGAGTATATTGAGATTCTATCATGAATCTACCTTAATCCCTTAGAAAATTATCTCTGACCTAATTTTTACAGCCAGCGATTCTTATGGTTACAGCAAATAATAAGGGTGACCTTGGGCATTCCTGTTACCTCTCTCTCTCTATGTAAATTATTCTAATCTTAGGCCATTTACTTGTTTTTGTGAAAAGACAAAGTCATAGATCAGTCCTAGCCAGCTGATACATTTCTGCAAATTCATATCTGACAGTACTGCAAATAGGTAAATATTTCCAACATGTGTTGATTGCTTTTCCACATCAATTGACAGTATAAGAGTTGATGGCTGGGTCTTCATTATTTGCAAATGATATCTAATGGTCTCTGATGTTATCTAAGCTGTATCATCTCATTGTAAATCCCACTTGTTCTGAGCATTATCTGCTTTGTTGGAGCTTCTAATCTTTCTTACCAACATCTTTCTGAACATCTTGTAATCCAGATTTAGTAGGGAAATACTGTTGGTGGCTAGCAGTGGGTCTTTGGTTTTGATATTATCAAGATTGTGACCCTTTGCCACATTGTGGGGAATTGTCTGTTTGTTAACATATAGATTATTGCTGCTTGGTACAATGGTACTAAAGTGTCCGAGAGTCTTATAAAATTGTCTTAGCTAGCTGTCTGGCCGCTGGTGCCTTATTATTTTTTAGTGACTTGATAGATTCTATTATAGTCTCCTTTGTTATTAGGTCTCTTATACTGTTGATTTAGTTAGACGAGTCCCATCTGTAATGGGTGGTACAGAACTTTCAGGACTCAAAAGGTGGCCCATATTGCCATAGTTTCCTTTCAGTCCAGTTTTCCTAACAAAGGGAAGCAACTGTCTACCTGGGAGCTGGGAATCTAGGACACAGAGGAGTTCCCTCAGAAACTCGAAGGCAGGAGAGTTGGACACATGTTCAAACTCACATCTACTCCAGGAAGGGGGCTGTTATAATAATGGAGAAAACCACTCTCCATTTCAGATGTCTGTATTTTTGTTAGTTCAGTTTGTTTTAAACTTGTTTTGGATAAACAGTCAGAGGCACTGTAGGCTTTTAGGAAGGGACTTTACTTTGTGTTTGCTCTAAAAGAAATAACCCGGCCTCTTTCCCAAAGGAGGTTTTGCTTCTGTGCCAGAAAAGGGGCTTCTGCTATTTGTGGGATGGACTGTGGAACCTGGCTCTGTTATATCATCTGAATACAATGGCTGCAGTTAGAAAGGAAACATCTTATTGATCACACCATTATTATTAATGATCTGTACTATGGTAGCATCAAGAGGCCCCAGTTGGATCCCCATTGTGCTAGTTGTTGTAAAACCCTGGTGCAAAATGGCATTCCCTGCCTCAAGAAAGACATACTTAATTCAAGAAAAGGAGGAAATCTAATATTCCTGTTTTTGACATGACTGTTGGTGAATATAGTACAGAGACCTGCAGGAATAAATAAAATCAATAACATAAGATGAATGCTTCCCTTTAATAGCAAACACTGCATGGAGTAATTTAAAAACCCTATGTCTTTTACAGGTTATGCAGGTATACAGTGACTTACTTTCACTATGACTTTACTATTTGTTCTTCATCCATAGGGAGGGCATAATTTTCATGATTTTACTGCTAACATTCTATTTCCTGAGTTGCTAGACCAAGAGTTCACCTGGTCTATTTCCATATTCAGAAAATATGTCTGTAGTATCTCATTTGTTTCTCTCTCTCTTTTTGTAGCACGGTCCGTTGGTTCCTGATGAGTTTGTCTAAATTTCCCATTTCTTGCATTCACCTTCCAGAAGTGTAATTGTCCCTTCTAATTCGGGAGGTCATCTCTGGCTGACCCTGGCATGAGTGTGCTGAGAAGAAGGACACATGAGGTCTTCCTTCCTCCCCACCCCATACAGGACAGCCCGGGACAATCTCTGTAACCAGGACTTTTCCTGGTTAGTACTATTAGCTACTTCAAAAGGAGCAGAATGCGGGAGGCACAAGGGCCATCTTTCTTGGGGCTCGATTGCTTAAATGAGCAGGTGGGAAGGAAGAGGCCTCCTATGTCCTTGTCCCCACCTTGTGCAACACAGAGCAGTACTTAGCTTATTAAATGATTAAGCAGCCATAAAATTCACCATTTTGGGCTCAGTTCTGCAGCTCTCATGTACACACAACTGCCACTGAAATCTGCGGCAGTCAAGTATGCAATGGCTGTAGGACTGTATATAACTAACCACGTGGACAAACACTATTGACACTTCTTTGGCTAAGGGAAGAATTCTAAGTATTTGTTTTCCTTTGTTTATGGCATGGTTGCATTATACTTTAAAATGAACTGTGGTAACAACTTTGGAAAATTCCCCAGTAAAGATCATATTATAAGGAATGACCAAATTATCTTGGTTTTTATCACAACATTTATCATGCAGACTAAAATAACTGATTTATGTTGCAGATGCCACTGAAGACCACATTACATGGCTTGTCTCTTCCACAGTATTTCCGCAGATGAATATGCTTGTCTGAATTCTGAAACTATACTACTGTACATGCCATTGATAGGTGCCATCCATTATCCAAATTCAGCCTTGAGACAAATAGCTACCCCTTCACTGAAGTTAGTACATTTATTCTTTCTTGCACCAGGGCTGAATTTTGCCTATTATATTTTATTTAAGAAAAATATAGTTATGAATAGGATAAATAGCAATGATTTAACCCCACCCCCTAAATTTGTATTAGGAGTTGTTATGATAGGGACAGAGGATACGGTCATTAAACAACCCACACTTGCATTTGGCTCACAGTTAGATGAAAGAATGCCTTGAGTGTTGCACAGTTGCAGAGACTTTATTCCCTTCACTTCATTTCTCTCCTGTGTTCATACACAGGAGTAGACCTAATATTTCATTAACTCTGTGTTGTGGGACCTGGCAGATATAACCCCATAATTGGCCACTATTGGCAGCAGGCGCTAGGAGCAGCATCCCTCTGTTGTAAGAGGTTCTGCAGAGCATGTTGTCCATGAAGGCTCTAAACCAGGATGACTCATGGGCCCTCCACTTGGACACTATTGCTTGTTCCCACCTACCCTGCCAAAGAGTGAAAACTAGCACAGATTAAAGTCAATGACTTCAGTGGGCATTGTATCCAGTCCTCAGAGAGACAAGAGCAGGATAACAAGAAGTCCGGTGGCACCTTAAAGACGAACAGATTTATTTGGGCATGAGCTTTTGTGGGTAAAAAACCTCACTTCTTCAGATGTATGGAGTGAAAATTACAGATGCAGGCATTATATAATGACACATGAAGGGAAGGGAGTTACCTCACAAGTGGAGAACCAGTGTTGACAGGGCCAATTTGATCAGGGTGGATGTAGTCCACTCCCAATACAAAATATCATTACAAAAGCAGCTTTGCCTCTCCTGGAATTGACACCTCCTCATCTACTATTGGGAGTGGACTACATCCACCCTGATCGAATTGGACCTGTCCACACTGGTTCTCCACTTGTGAGGTAACTCCCTTCTCTTCATTTGTCATTATATAATGCCTGCATCTGTAATTTTCACTCCATGCATCTGAAGAAGTGAGGTTTTTTACTCACAAAAGCTTATGCCCAAATAAATCTGTTCGTCTTTAAGGTGCCACCGGACTCTTTGTTGTTTTTGTGGATACAGACTAACACGGCTACACCCTGATACTTGACACCAGGAGAGGTAAAGTTGCTTTTGTAGTGAACCCAAGGTCTGTGAAAGTGAGGGATCATTTTCCAGGATAGGTTGTAGATTGTTGATGATGTGCTGGAGAGGTCTTAGCTGGGGCCTGTATGTGATGGCCAGTGGTGTTCTGTTATTTTCCTTGTTGGGCCTGTACTGTAGTAGGTGACTTCTGGGTACCCGTCTCGACCCAGAAGTTGTTGTTTTTGTGGATACAGACTAACATGGCTAACCCCGATACTTAAGAGCAGGATATTGCTTGTAATCTGTCTTTCTAAGTATTCATATTAATAAGTGTCTTGTCTCTGACTTTTTCCCAAGTAGGTACATTGAAGCAGAAATGAAGAGTTGCAAAAGGAGGAGGACTGCAAGGTTTCAAAGGAGAGAGCCTTTTCCACCCTTCTTTGGTCAGAGGGATGGTGGTCCCCACACCAGATCTAAGTGCTCGAGATGGAGGCTGCCAGCTGCTGATTAGACATTTTGAACAGTTTACAGTTTAAAAATTGAGGGGCTAATGGCTGCCCTCTTCCTGATCTTAATAATAAAATCTTCATCTCTGGTCTTTCTATGAAATTGAAGCCGAAATGAAATGTATTAGGAGGGTCAGTTGCACTATAAATATGGTAAATGTTGAGATATTTGCTGAATAGAAATGCTTTTAAAACAGTGTAATCCTTCACTATCCATCCAGGACAACCAACTGGAAAACACTGATTGCAGAAATCATTTAGATCATGCTAATCAAGCCCCAGCAGGAACCTATCATTCAGTGAGAAGGGAAGACTAGACTGCCCGAGTAAGAAGCCAGATAATGATAAAACATGATTCAAGTGATGTAGAAGAAATTACCAAGTGGGAGGTCAAGAAGTTCTAAGAGGGGGAGGCGATCATGGAACTGTGCTTTCAAAATGGACTAATTCTAGGAGAGGATGTATATCATGATCATACATAAGTGGCTGAGCAATAATCACACCAAATTATAGCCCTTAGGGTGGCTTAAGATAGTTTAGGTGCCTTTAATACAGAGTCAATAAAGACGGATGATGTAAGAATCTGAAATTCTCATGAAATGTTTTTATAGAAAATGACAAAGCTTTTCTCTTGACTTAAATTTAAATGTTACTCAGAGAAATATCAAGTAACACAACATTGTACAGTAAGTAACAAAAAGTACTGCAGCTAGGGTGGCTGCAATAAGCTTTATTGTATGGAGAAGCCAGTGCTGTCATTTTCAGATAGTGGAGATGAATTTCTCACACACAGGTGCAGAGCTGCCAGCCCAACTGCAGGAAGACAAAATAATTACTTTCTTTAATGGAGGTAAAGAATCTGGGATATTTTTATGTGTGGCAATACCTAGAGGAAAAATATCAAATATTTGATTGTTTACAGTAGGTAGTATACAAGCCCTTCCCAACTGACAACATTAGCTCTGCAGTAATATTGCAAAGCGCAGTTGAGGAGTGCCACTTTGTAAGCTAATGCTTATAAAGCAGATTAAACTACAATCTTTCTCTTGGCAAACACTGAGAACCACTTGCTGTTTTTTCCTCTGCTTTAGTTCTTTCCATTTACTTTTTTCCCTAAGATTTTGGTAAGAAAAGGCCATAGTTCTGGTGTATGTGGGTAGCACTCATCAAAGTCAATGGTACTGAAGACAAACAAGTGGCATCTGCTGACACCAGGGCCACGTCAGCTGCTTATTAGCCTTCCTATCCAAAAGGAAAATACAGTGATATTTGTGGTTTGGTAAAGAGAAAAGTTCAGGAGGACAATGGTGGCCACTGGAATAAAGGAAAGGGGAGAACAAAGGTCCTCTTTGGGCTGGCATTAGAGTTAGCGGCAGCATAGGAAAACTCACACTCACGCATCTAAGGGTATTCCAAAGAGCTTGGTAGCTAATTACACATGCAGGTGTTACTGTGACAGCACAAGAACTAGCGGCACCTGAAAACTTAGTATGAAAACCTGAAACTAACGTAAGGAAAATAAACAGAAAAGAGGAGAAGACTAAACCAACAGAAGAAGTGAAGAGGAGAGAAAGAAAAAATAATGTAACAAACTCAGAAGTAAATGCAAAGGTCAAAATAAAATGAGGAAGGAAGGGGGAGAGAGCTACTATCAGAGTAAGGGGACCCTGAGGCAAAAACAACCAGAAATCATTCTTTTTAAAGGTGTTTAGTAGTATGAAAAATGGGCTTACAGGCAAGAAATCACTGAAGCCATCATTATGCTGCATCCTCACACCATATGGCTTTAGACACTTAGCTACTCTCATTTCATATGAATAATTAGTCACAATGCATAAGGTATCTAGGCTAATAAGTGGGGTACCATTGATACATCCTATTAGATGATATTGCATTTTGTGAAGTCAGGAATTAACTTTTATAATGTTTTCCATATCTTCCTCTCAATACTCATTTGCTCATTACTCTAGTCAGTATGGCGGTATTTTAAGGCTCTAGTGTCAGTTACTGTACGCATTTAGAACCGTTCATATTTAGTGGTTTTGGAAGAACCAATTATAAAAAGGAAGGTTCTGTGGTATAGCGCTGACAAGAGTGTGATGAAAGTTAATGAAAACATAGTTTATTTAAAATAGCTAAAATGTGTTATTGATTTAATTATATGCACAGCTTGGAATGAGATGTAATGTACAGCAGGCATAGGCCTCCTACAGCAACTGAGGTGACAATCTACTCTAGAGATCAGAGAGGTAAGACTGTACTACTAATGAGTGAAACACTTCTCTCCCAACAAAGTAAGTATCAGTCAATGAAATGAGCTCAAGCCACAAAATATGAATCCAGATTTCAACCATAACAAAGTTCATGGATTCAGGATTTTGGTTTAGACTCATCTCTCTCAAATCACCAGGAAGCAAAAGGCAGGGTCCTGTGCACCCCATAGCACAATGGGACCCAACTGCACACCAACAGTCCTGACATTCTGGTAACAGAAATATACTCCAGCTCCATGCAATGCAATTTCTAGGGTGGATGGAACTTTAACCTTCATTCCCATCCTACAAAACCCAATCCCACCCCCACAGCTGTGGCTCATAGAAAAATGCCAAAAGCCTTGGCCATGGAATCGCAGAGTGTGAAGAAGACAGTTTGTACCTCTCAGAGCTATTTTTCAGGCTGCCTACAGACTCAGGCAGGCAACACTGAATAAGTTTACAAAGGATTCATATTTTAAAGGTTATCATTGCAACCATAAGGGAAATATCACAGAAATGTAAGGCTGGAAGGGATCTCAAGAGGTCATCTGCTTCCTGGCACTGAGGCAGGACCAAGTATACCTAGACCATCCCTGATAGGTGTTTGTTGAACCTACTCTTAAAAGCGCCAATGATGGGGATTCCACAACCTCCTTAGTAACATATTCCAGTACTTATCTATCCTTATATTTAGAAAGTTTCCCCTAATATCTAGCCTAAATCTCCCTTGTTGCAGATTAATTATGACTTCTTGTCCTACCTTCAGTGGACACGGAGGACAGTTGATCACTGTCCTCTTTATAGCAGCCCTTAAGATATTTGAAGGCTGTTATCAGGTCCCCCCGTCCTCTGGTGTCCGTGCCTTGTCATGGTGGGACAGCTTGCGTGCTCTAACGATCCCCAGAGTCTGTGTCGCTGGATTGGTCTATGCAGGAGAGGCCAGACAAAACAGACACCCTAATCCTCCAGGTTGGGGGTTAGGCCCAGGGCTAACAACCCTGTCCCGTAAAAAACAAAATATGTTACGGAAACAGCAATGGAGAAATCGACTATTACTCTGTGTGAGGGCCTTCAGGAGTCAATGACCCGTATGACTGCCAGTGGTGAAAGCCAAAAGGAAGCCACTGGCATGAAGACTGAAGTGCTCAACACCAAGACAAAAACTAGACCTGGTTTTTGGAACGTACGGACAATGTACGAAACAGGGAAGCTAGCTCAGGTCACAGCAGAGATGAGACGCTATAGCTTACATATCCTGGGTGTCAGCGAGAGCAGATGGACTGGATCTGGAAGATTAACAACAGCCTTGGGAGAAACTTTGCTGTTTTCTGGACGGGATGATGGACAACACCATGAGGGTGTTGCCATCCTTTTGAAGAAGGGAGTGGAGCATTCCGTGCTTGAATGGAAATCCATCAGCAGCAGACTTATGAGAGCCAGACTGAAAGGGAAACATAATAATATCACCCTGATTCAGTGCTACGCTCTGACAAATGACAGTGATGAAGAAGTAAAGGACAAATTCTACCTTACACTACAGGCGGAGTTAGAGAGAGTACTGCGCCACGACCTATCGTCATGGGAGACCTTAATGCCAAGGTTGGTAAGGACAACACAAACAATGACAGAGCAATGGGAAGACATGGGTGTGGCACCATGAATTAAAATGGAGAAAGGCTTGTTGATTTCTGTAATATGAATGACCTAGTCATCGGCGGAACCCTATTTGAACATTGTGAAATTCACAAGCTGACATGGTGTTCTCCAAATGGCAGAGATAAGAACCAGATTGACCATATCATGATCAATGGCAAATGGTGATGCTCACTGACAGATGTGAAAGTGAGAAGGGGTGCAGATGTTGGCTGCGACCACCACCTTGTGACAGCCTCCGTCAAGCTAAAACTGAGATCCCAAACAAGGGATAATAAACGTTAGGATATTGACAAGTTAAAGTCCCTTGAACTACAGAAAGCCTTCGTTCTGCAGTTAAAGAACAGGTTTCAAGCACTTGCAGACGTTGATGAAGAGGAGGGGAATGCAGATTAGGAGATCAACAAGAAGTGGGACAAAGTAACAGCAATTTATAAACAGAGCAGTGAAGCCTGTCTAGGCTACAGGCAGAAGAGAAGGAAGGAGTGGATTACACCCAGCACATGGAATGTCATAGAAACCAGACGAGCCTTGAAGAAAAAAATTTTAGACACAAAATCCCAGAAGCTAAAGGACAAATACCACGAGCAGTATAGCAAGGCACACCGGGAGGTCAAACGCCTTGTGAGAGCAGACAAACGGCATTAATCTGGTAACACAAGCAGAGGATGCAGCTGCTCGTGGTGAACAAGGAACCGTCTACAAAATGACTCCTATCTCAGTGGGGTAAATCCAGAGCAGTCGCATTGATTTCAATGAAGTTCTCCCACATTTACACCCGTGGATTCAGCCACAAGGTATTATCGGTGGTAAACGCAGACACCAACAAAGACTCTCATCAGGAACAAACAAGGACACCTACTAACAACCGAAAAAGAACAAGAAATGCGCTGGACAGAGCATTTCAAAGAATTGCTGAACAGGGAGCCACCTAAAGAGGAAGCAAACATCCAGGAAGCAGAAGATCTTGATATCAACACAGACACCCCAACTAAGGAAGGAACACAGACACCCCAACTAAGGAAAGCTCCTGGCAAGGATAACTTGAATGCAGAATTGTTCAAGGTAAATCCTAAATTAGCAGCATCTATCCTGGCCCCTCTATTTACATCAGTCTGGGAAAGGGAAAAAGTTCTAGATGGGTGGACCAATGGGGTTATAGTGAAGATACCAAATAAAGGAACTCTCAGTGATTGTAATAACTGGTGTGGTATCACGCTTTATCTGTGCCAAGCAAAGTATTGTGTAAGATCATAGTCCAGCGTATATCAGAGGCAGTTGAGAGTGTTCTCAGAAAAGAGCAAGCTGGTTTTCGGAAAGGGCATGGATGCACAGACTAGATCTTCACTCTACAAAACATAATAGAACAGTTCTTAGAATGGCAACGGCAACTCTACATAAATTTCATAGACTTTGAGAAGGCTTTTGATAGCATTCACAGGACCAGCCTATGGTGCATTCTGTGGGCTTATGGAATTCCTTTCTGTACAATCAATGTTATCAAAAGCTTCTATTTCAACTTTACATGCAGTGTTGATCACAGTGAGCTCAGTTTTGAAGTCAAAACAGGAGTATGTCAGAGGTGTGTCATGTCTGCAATCCTCTTCAACATTGCCATTGACTGGGTAATGCAGCGTACAACAGAAGACATGCCAAGAGGCATTAAATGGATACTCTTCTCATCCCTTGAAGACCTGGACTTCACAGATGATGTCGCTCTCCTGTCACATACCCAACACCATATACAAGAAAAAACAACTCGACTCAACGCATTCAGCCAGCAAATTGGACTGAAAATCAACCGCAATAAGACAGATATCATGATCTTTAATATTGCCTCACCATCACCAGTACGGATGAAGATTATGTTCTCACCAGTGTAGAAACATTCACATATTTGGGCAGCACCATCAACCAGGATGGTGGAACAAGCCAGGACATCCGGAACACAATCAATAAAGCCAGGAACACTTTCAGGAGTTTAAATACAGTCTGGAAATCATCAAAATACAACACCAAAACCAAACTCAAGCTTTATCAGAGCTGCGTACTTTCAACACTACTTTATAGTGCAGAATGCTGGGGAATGAGAAAGTATGAGATGTCCAAACTGTCTTCATTCCATATAACCTGCCTTAGAAAAATCCTCCATATCTTTTGGCCCAGAACAATCTCAAACCAAGATCTATTGACAAGTGCAGCCAAGAAGATCTGAGCACCATCATTGCCTGGAGATGGATTGGTCATGTGCTTCAGATGGAAACTGATTCCATCACCAGAGTAGCAATAAGATGGACACCCGAAGGCAAGCGAAAACGAGGCCGCCCGAAAACAATATGATGAAGAGCTGTGGAAGCTGAGCTGAAAAACCTGGCGCACAGTTGGGGAACCATTGAAAGACTTGCCAGAAACAGACAGGAGTGGAGGAGCTTCATCACTGCCCTAAATGCAGAAGGTGTAATGGGAACATGATGATGATGATGATGATGATCAGGTCCCCCT
Source organism: Emys orbicularis (assembly GCF_028017835.1). Lineage (NCBI taxonomy): Eukaryota > Metazoa > Chordata > Testudines > Emydidae > Emys > Emys orbicularis. The sequence continues at coordinate 68,579,043 of NC_088683.1, read as the reverse complement.
TGGTTTCCTTTTCTCAAGACTAAACATGCCCAATTTTTTTAGCCTTTCCTCATAGGTCACCTTTTCTAAATCTTTTATCATTTTTGTTCTCCTCTGAACTCTCTCCAATTTGTCCACATCTTTCTTAAAGTGTGGTGCCCAAAACTGGACACAGTACTTATTAGCTGTAGCCTCACCAGTGCCGACTAGAGCGGGACAATTACCTTCCATATCTTACATCTAATACTCCTTTTAATACACCCAAGAATGATATTAGCCTTTTTTGCAACTACATTACATTGTTGGCTCATATTCAATCTGTGATCCACTATAATCCCCAGATCCTTTTCAGCAGTACTACCACCTAGTCAGTTATTTCCCATTTTATAGTTGTGCATTTAATTTTCTTTCATAAGTGTAGTATTTTGCATTTACTTTTATTGAAATTTATCTTGTTGATTTCATACCAATTCTCCAATTTATCAAAGACATTTTGAATTCTAATACTTCCTCCAAAGTGCTAGCAACCCCTCCCAGGTTGGTGTCACCCTTAAAATTTATAAGCATACTCTCCACTCCATTATCGAAGTCATTAATGAAAATATTGACTCATACCAGACCAAGAACTGATTCCTGCGGGGCCCCACTATATATGTCTTCCCAGTTTGACAGCAAATTATTGGTAACTACTCCTTGAGTATGTTTTTTTTGACCAGTTATGCACCCACCTTATAATAATTTCACTTAGAGCACATTTCCTTAGTTTGCTTATGAGAATGTCCTGTGGGCATTCCTAAACTAAAAATTACTAAATTACAGCCTTAATAAAATTAAGATATATCTTGTCTATTGCTTCCCTCCTATACATGTGGTCAGTAACCCTGTCAAAGAAGGAAAGTAGGTTGGTTTGGGATGATTTGTTCTTGACCAACCCATGTTGGCTATTACTTATCTAATGTTCTTCTAGATGCTTCTACATTGATAGTTTAATAATCTGCTTCAGTATCTTTCTAGGTATTGAAGTTAGGCTGACTGGTTTATAATACCCTGGGTCCTCTCTGTTGCTCTTTCTAAAGATGGACAAACATAGTATCTTTCTCCAGTTCTCCATAACTTTTTGAAGATAATTGCTAATGGTTCTAAGAATGCATCAACTAATTCCTTAAGTACCCTAGGATGAAATTTGTCAGGCCCTGCTAACTCAAATACATCTAATTTATATAAATATTCTTTAAACTGTTCTTTCCATATTCTGTCTTGTATTTCTTCCTCCTAGTTGTTAATATTGTATTAAGCATCTGGTCACCATTAACTGTTTTTAGTGAAGACTGAAGCAAAATAGGCATTAAACACTTCAGCCTCCTTGATGTTGTCCTTTATTAGGTCTCCTTCCCTGCTAAGTTGTGTACCTACATAAAAATATAAATAAAAAAAGAAACACCGACTTCCTATCACCTAAACTAAATCTATGTCCCAACTCACTCATGAAATACAGATATATCAGGTTAAAACACAGCAATGGGGTTACTCTGAATAATAATACTTAGCTCTTTTATATAGTACTTTTATCTACAGATCTTAAAGCACCTTACAAAAAGGAAGGAAGTGTCACTGTCCCCACATTACAGATACTGGGGAAACTGAGGCAGAGAGCAGAGATGTGACTTGTTCAAGGTAACACAGTAGGTCATTGTCAGAACTGGGGATAACCACTGGATCACACCGCATCCCAATGAAAGAATTTCAATGTATGGGTTAAGTTTTGTTGGAGACACACATAATTCATAATTTTCGTAATTCTTCTGTGCAAATGTAGGCACATTGGTAGATTGCTAAGGCTATCTTTTCAAGACCAAATTTTTCAGGGAAACCTTGTGGTACAAGTTTTTCTGCACACAAATTGGGTAACTAAGCAATTAACTAAAGTGAAACCTGAACTCCAGCAATTAACAGTTTTCCACAGGGACTGTATACTCTACAATGCAACTGAATGAGAGGACTGAGTTACAACACGGTGGTACTGACTCAGGGTATGTCTACACTACGAAATTAGGTCGAATTTATAGAAGCCGGTTTTAGAGAAATCGGTTTTATACAGTCGATTGTGTGTGTCCCCACATAAAATGCTCTAAGTGCATTAAGTCGGCGGACCGCGTCCACAGTACCGAGGCTAGCGTCGAATTCTGGAGCGTTGCACTGTGGGTAGCTATCCCATAGTTCCCGCAGTCTCCGCTGCCCATTGGAATTCTGGGTTGAGATCCCAATGCCTGATGATGCAAAAACAGTGTCGCGGGGGGTTCTGGGTACATGTTGTCAGGCCCCTCCCCCTCCGTCAGAGCAACGGCAGACAATCGATTCACGCCTTTTTACCTGGGTTACCTGTGCAGACAACATACCATGGCAAGCATGGAGCCCGCTCAGCTCAGCTCAGCTCACCGTCACCATATGTCATCTGGGTGTCGGCAGACGTGGTACTGCATTGCTACACAGCAGCAGCTAATTGCCTTTTGGCAGTAGATGGTGCAGTATGACTGGTAGCCGTCATCGGCTATCTGGGTGCTGGCTGACGTGGGACTGCATTGCTACACAGCAGCAGCTCCTTGCCTTTTGGCAGTGGATGGTGTATTACGATTGATATCCGTCATCGTCATATTCCTCAGTGAGTTCAATCAGAGGCACCTGGGCAGACATGTTTTGTCTCCTGGAGACTCAGTCCTGCCGGCAGTCCTATTGAACCGTCTTGACGATGATGGCTAGCAGTCGTAATACAGCATTTGCTGCCAAGCACCCAGAAGATGCCGATGGCTATCAGTCATGCTGCACCGTCTGCTGCCAGCTTAAGATGTAAAAAATAGATGGACCAGATTTGTTCTGTATTCATTTGCTTCCCCCTCCCTCCGTGAAATCAATGGCCTGCAAAACCCAGGGTTTTGAGTTCAATCTTTGGGGGGGCCATTCTGTGTGACACTTGTTTGTGTTTCTCCCTGATGCACAGCTACCTTTGTTGATTTTAATTCCCTGTAAGCCATGTCGTCACTCGCCCCTCCCTCTCTCCCTCCCTCCCTCCGTCAGACAATAGTTTCGCACCTTTTTTCAGCCCAGACGCCATAGCACTGGGATCATGGAGCCCACTCAGATCACCGTGGCAATTATGAGCACTATGAACACCACACGCATTGTCCTGGAGTATATGCAGAGCCAGAACATGCCAAAGCAAAACCAGGCGAGGAGGCGATTGCAGCGATTGCAGCGCAGCGATGAGAGTGATGAGGAAATTGACATGGACATAGACCTGTCACAAAGTACAGGCCCCAGCAATGTGCAAATCATGGTGTTACTGGGGCAGGTTCATGGCGTGGAACGCCGATTCTGGGCCCGGGAAACAAGCAAAGACTGGTGGGACCGCATCGTGTTGCAGGTGTGGGACGATTCCCAGTGGCTGCAAAACTTTCGCATGCGTAAGGGCACTTTCATGGAACTTTGTGACTTGCTTTCCCCTGCCCTGAAGCGCCAGAATACCAGGATGAGAGCAGCCCTCACAGTTGAGAAGCGAGTGGCGATAGCCCTGTGGAAGCTTGCAATGCCAGACAGCTACCGGTCAGTCGGGAATCAATTTGGAGTGGGCAAATCTACTGTGGGAGCTGCTGTGATCCAAGTAGCCAACGCAATCAAAGACCTGCTGATATCAAGGGTAGTGACGCTGGGAAACGTGCAGGTCATAGTGGATGGCTTTGCTGCAATGGGATTCCTAAACTGTGGTGGGGCGATAGACGGAACCCATATCCCTATCTTGTCACCGGAGCACCAAGCCACCGAGTACATAAACCGCAAGGGGTACTTTTCAATGCTGCTGCAAGCCCTGGTGGATCACAAGGGACGTTTCACTAACATCAACGTGGGATGGCCGGGAAAGGTACATGATGCTCGCGTCTTCAGGAACTCTGGTCTGTTTCAAAAGCTGGAGGAAAGGACTTTCTTCCCGGACCAGAAAATAACCGTTGGGGATGTTGAAATGCCTATCGTTATCCTTGGGGACCCAGCCTACCCCTTAATGCCATGGCTCATGAAGCCGTACACAGGCAGCCTGGACAGGAGTCAGGACCTGTTCAATTATAGGCTGAGCAAGTGCCAAATGGTGGTGGAATGTGCATTTGGATGTTTAAAAGCGCGCTGGCGCAGTTTACTGATTCGGATAGACCTCAGCAAAGCCAATATTCCAATTGTTATTGCTGCTTGCTGTGCGCTCCACAATATCTGTGAGAGTAAGGGGGAGACATTTATGGCGGGGTGGGAGGTTGAGGCAAATCGCCTGGCCGCTGATTACGCGCAGCCAGACACCAGGGCGGTTAGAAGAGTACAGCAGGGCGCGGTGCGCATCAGAGAAGCTTTGAAAATGAGTTTTGTGACTGGCCAGGCTACAGTGTGAAACTTCTGTTTGTTTCTCCTTGATGAACCCTCCCACCTCCCCCCCCCCGGTTCACTCTACTTCTCTGTAAGCTAACCACCCTCCCCTCCCCCCTTCGACCACCGCTTGCTGAGGCAATAAAGTCATTGTTACTTCACATTCATGCATTCTTTATTAATTCATCACACAACTAGGGGGATAACTGCCAAGGTAGCCCGGGAGGGGTGGGGGAGGAGGGAAGCACCGGGTGGGGTGGGGGAGGAGGGAAGGACAAGGACACACTGCAGTTTAAAACTTTAAAACTTTAACTCTTATTGAAGGCCAGCCTTCTGATGCTTGGGCAATCATCTGGGGTGGAGTGGCTGGGTGGCCGGAGGCCCCCCCACTGCGTTCTTGGGTGAGGAGGCTATGGAACTTGGGGAGGAGGGCTGTTGGTTACACAGGGGCTGTAGCAGCCGTCTCTGCTCCTGCTGCCTTTCCTGCAGCTCAACCATACGCTGGAGCATATCAGTTTGATGCTCCAGCAGCCGGAGCATCGACTCTTGCCTTCTGTCAGAAAGCTGACGCCACCTATCCTCTTCAGCCCGCCACTTGCTCTCTTCAGCCCGTGATTCAGCCCGCCACCTCGCCTCTCGTTCATATTGTGCTTTTTTGCACTCTGACATTGACTGCCTCCATGCATTCTGCTGTGCTCTGTCAGCGTGGGAGGACATCTGGAGCTCCGAGAACATATCATCCCGAGTCCGCCGTTTTCTCCTCCTAATCTTCATTAGCCTCTGTGAAGGAGAAACATTTGCAGCTGGTGGAGGAGAAGGGAGAGGTGGTTAAAAAAGACACATTTTAGAGAACAATGGGTACACTCTTTCACGTTAAATGTTGCTGTTCACATTACACAGCACATGTGCTTTTGTTACAAGGTCGCATTTTTCCTCTTATATTGAGGGCCTGCCGGTTTGGTGTGAGAGATCACTCACGCAGTGCCAGGCAACAGATTTCGGCTTGCAGGCAGCCATGGTAAGCCACAGTCTTTTGGCTTTTTTAACCTTCTTAACATGTGGGAATGGTTTCAAACAGTAGTGCCCTCATTTCCCATACCAAGCACCCGTTGGGTTGGCCATTTAAAATGGGTTTGCAATGTAAAAGGAGGGGCTGCGGTTTCAGGGTTAACATGCAGCACAAACCCAACTACCCCCCACCACACCCAATTCTCTGGGATGATCACTTCACCCCTCCCCCCTACCGCGTGGCTAACAGCGGGGAACATTTCTGTTCAGCCGAGCAGGAACGGGCACCTCTGAATGTCCCCTTAATAAAATCACCCCATTTCAACCAGGTGACCGTGAATGATGTCACTCTCCTGAGGATAACAAAGGGAGATAAGGAATGGATGTTGTCTGCATGCCAGCAAACACTGGAACCATATGCTGCCATGCTTTGTTATGCAATGATTCCAGACTAAGTGCTACTGGCCTGGCATGGTAAAGTGTCCTACCATGGCGGATGGGATAAGGCAGCCCTCCCCAGAAACCTTTTGCAAAGGCTTTGGGAGTACATGAAGGAGAGCTTTCTGGAGATGTCCCTGGAGGATTTCCGCTCCATCCCCATACACGTTAACAGACTTTTCCAGTAGCTGTACTGGCCGCGATTGTCAGGGCAAATTAATCATTAATCATTAAACACGCTTGCTTTTAAACCATGTGTAATATTTACAAAGGTACACTCACCAGAGGTCCCTTGTGTGCCCTCAGGGTCTGGGAGCACACCTTGGGTGAGTTCGGGGGTTACTGGTTCCAGGTCCAGGGTGATAAACATATCCTGGCTGTTGGGGAAACCGGTTTCTCCGCTTCCTTGCTGTGAGCTATCTTCATTGTCTACATCATCATCTTCCTCGTACCCCGAACCCGCTTCCCTGTTGCGTGATTCTCCATTGATGGAGTCAAAGCACACGGTTGGGGTAGTGGTGGCTGCACCCCCTAGCATGGCATGCAGCTCCGCGTAGAAGCGGCATGTTTGCGGCTCTGCCCCGGACCTTCCGTTTGCCTCTCTGGCTTTGTGGTAGGCTTGCCTTAGCTCCTTAATTTTCACGCGGCACTGCTGTGCGTCCCTGTTATGGCCTCTGTCCTTCATGGCCTTTGAGACTTTTTCTAATATGTTGCCATTTCGTTTACTGCTACGGAGTTCAGCTAGCACTGATTCATCTCCCCATATGGCGAGCAGATCCCGTACCTCCCGTTCTGTCCATGCTGGAGCTCTTTTGCGATCCTGGGACTCCATCATGGTTACCTGTGCTGATGAGTTCTGCGTGGTCACCTGTGCTCTCCATGCTGGGCAAACAGGAAATGAAATTCAAAAGTTTGCGGGGCTTTTCCTGTCTACCTGGTCAGTGCATCTGAGTTGAGAGTGCTGTCCAGAGCAGTCACAATGAAGCACTGTGGGATAGCTCCCGGAGGCCAATAACGTCGAATTCCGCCCACACTACCCCAAATCCGACCTGCAAAGGCCGATTTTAGCGCTAATCCCCTCGTCGGAGGTGGAGTAAAGAAACCGGTTTAAATGGCCCTTTAAGTCGAAAAAAAGGGCTTCGTCATGTGGACGTGTCCAGGCTTAATTCGATTTAACGCTGCTAAATTCGACCTAAACTCGTAGTGTAGACCAGGCCTCAGTATTCTCAGATCTCAGTTTGTAGGGTAGATGGGAATGTATGTAACAGTGTTTCATGCCACAATATTATACTGATTTTATTCTGAATCACTTGTTCCCAGCACATTTGCAACTTTTTAAAAGGTAAAACTTAAAATGTACAGCTATTTAAATCTAAATACTACAGTAGTTAGCACTGTTACCTAAATAATAAAGGATCTAAGTCTAAGCAGGCAAGTTTTGTTTCATTATGTCTACTTTTTCATTACAGGCTGTTTTAGGGCAGTCTTAATCATCAAGAAAAGATAAAGGAGAAAGCAATGCCTCAGGGATTTTATTTTAATCTATTATCTCAGTTTGTAGATCCTGTGGTACAGAGCTGCTTGGGACCATTGCTTCTGAACATCTGAGGAAATGTACAGCTCACTGTAGTGAGCACTATGCTTGGTAGTAAGAGTTTGCAGGAGTTGGGTCCCTAGTGATTTAATAGCCAGGACAATACCTGGTGACCACTTATTATTTCTATTTCCTCGTAAAGCTCAAGGACATTACATGCAATGAGTGTATTAATGCAATATTATGCACAAAAGTCAGGAAATTCAGTCACATTTCATACAGCTATTGAATTCTGCCACATTAAACACAAATATTAAAGCAATTATAATTAACACTAATACTCAAAGTAGGACATATTCAAGACGGGTGAGTTGCAGTTACTGTGGGAACCATAACTCTGAAGACTGTACAGTACTGAGTTACATCTGAAGTATAATTTAATACTCTGAATTGCACTGAAAGTGATAATAAGGGCTATAAATACCATGATTATATGGCATGATACTTGTAATATCACTTTCTAATTTTTAAAAAGCCAAATGTAGAAAAATCCCTCCCAAATTGTGTCAGGAAATGGAGCAGCTTTCACATGTGCTTATCTGTTTTTGTAGGACATCCACATACTACCTGAGGGAAACACTGATTGCTAGGCAGACATGTCAATGTGAAATATGGAGTGAGACTTGAGCCTTGACCATGAAAAGGGGAAAGCAGATTTTTCACCATGGATATATCTGAATGAACTAGTGAAATATTCAGGAATCTAAAATTCATTCCAGGCGAATTGGTGACTGCGATCACAATCGCATCTCAGTAGCAGTCCAGCGACATATCTACTAATGTGCACCACATCCTGAGAGGTTTGCTATTCACAAAACTGTTCTACTGCCCTAGGGGATTCAAGTTCAGGAATCCAACTCTGTTAGAGTTTAGGACAGCTAATAGCTCAGTACAACATAACACCCTGCTTGTATTCTTTATGGCCAAACCCTAATTCTGGCACTCAGTCTACAGACATGGGCTGTACCTAGGGAAGAACTGGTGGGATCCTTTGAAGATCAGACAGTTGAAGGAATTTTCTCCCCTCATCTCAATCTATGCCACAAAATAACAGAGGAGCTTCAGGGCTCGGGGTGTTCTCTCAGGCCTGCCGTACCCCCCATGGCTATTTGCATGCCCCCATCTCACTTCTCTCTGGGAAATGAACAGTACAGTAGAGTTACAGATGCACTCTCCCTCCTGCACAAACTCCTACACACTGGGATGAGGGAGCCCCTATGGAATTGTGCCTACTATGTAATCTTCTGCACCCCTCCGCCCGCTCTCCCCTGCCCAGTACATCAATGTATGTATCTTCAAGGTTCTACTGTGCCTGGCGCCCTCTGCGCACATAGAAGGAAGCTTTTACTTTATGTGTATTGGGTAAGGAGAGATTTTTCACTTCATTCATCATTTAGCCTAATCACTGCAGCATACTGGAAATCAGTGGTAAACTGTAAAGAGACCTTTCATACTGAGGAAGACAAAATTGCACATATTATACCTAAAGCATAAACCCTTCATCTTTTCACTTGTTTTTCATAGCATTTCTTGCCTCATGTCTGCTAATTATTGAAAGCATTTAGGTTTGAACAAGGCTTTGGACTTCTTCCCAGTCACTTTCTCTTCCTGCTTAGTCCTGTGGTGAAGTTATAATGCTGACTATACATCATCACATTGTCTCCTCCTTCCTAGATGCCTTCCCCAGTGCCTCCTTTCTCAATCCCTGTAGACAACCCCACCATCCTGCCCATCACTCAGGCCCATAACCTGGGTGTTATCTTTGACTCGGACCTCCCTCTAGCTCATCACATCCAGCCTATGTCTAAATCTTGCAGATTCTTTCTATATAACATGCTAAGATACAGTCTTTCCTATCCATGTACATAGCTACAATTCCAGCTTTTTCTCTTGCCTTGACAAATACAGTCTTGCCCTGCTCATATCAATTCCAGTGGTACTGCAAAGATAATTTTCCTAGCCTGTTGCTTTGACTATGTCATCCTCTCATTGCAGCCCTCCACTGGATCCCCCTTCTCTATTGCTTCAAACATAAGCTGCTTGTCTTCACTTTCAAGGCCCTCCACAGCCTATTCCCTACCTATCTTCTCTCATTCACTGTCATATTATCGCCAACCTTAAAGGTTAAAAAATCATGAGTCAGACCCCCCAAAATCATGGGGTTTTAAAAAAGATTGTTTCTTTTGGTTTGTCTTGATTTTTTGAACTTCCCCACGTGTGTGTGTGTGTGTGTGTGTGTGTGTGTGTTACCAACTCCCATAAGTAAGGTGACTTGGCCCCTGCTTCAGGAGCTCTCACCCCTATATCCCACCATCTCCCTGCCCAGCAATTAATTCTGCCCCCACATCAATTCTTCCCCTCTAGTACCCACATCAGTTCTGTTCCCCCAACCCCACCTTAGCTCCTGCTGCAGATCTAGGGGTTCCTCACACCCTCTCCCAGTCCTGAGGGGCAGCTGCAGAAAGGTTCCCTTCTCCACATTCCCAGCTGGACGTGGCAGGGAGGGAGAGGAGCAGAGAGGTTGTATCCCATTCCTCACAGGAGAGAGTGGAGCTGCACTGATGCTGAGCCCTTTCTGCTCCCTCCCCTCCTGTGAGAATGGTGCTAGCTCCTGAGGGATGGGGGAGAGAGCTCTGCCTGCTCCTGCAAATGGCTGCTCTTCCCAAGGAGGCAGGCTAGTGGGGAAGGCAGCCAATCAGAGGGGGTTTCTCCCAGGCAGAGCTGAAATTTGTGAGAGGGCTGGAACTTCTTGTGTCACAGTGAGACTAGCTCCGGGCCCAGCTGAAATCCTATGAGATCATGAGAACTGGCAACACTGCTGTCAATGTGTTGACTCCCATCTCTGATTGACCCACAATGCCAGCCTCCCTTGCCCCTTTGTTAAATTTTCAAAGAAGCACCTACATGGTTTCTCCCATGCTGCCCCTCACACTTGGAAGGAGCTCCCCAATAACACCTGCAAATCTGAAGATTTGCCTTCACTAGTCTCATTATCCACGTTCAAATCCCTCCTTTTCTGGGATGCCTACAAAAACTTGACAACAGTTAGGCAGCTGGTGTGCAGAGACCACTGCCTACCATGCAGACCAACATTCTTTTATTGTTTCCCTATACTCCCCCATCAGTCTATCCCTCTGTTGTCTTATCTGAGATTGAAAACTCTTTGGGGGTAGGGACTTATCTTTTTTCTGCATTTGCACAGTGCCTAGCACATGACTAGGGTTCCTAGGCACTACAGTAATACACAATTAATAATCAAGTTTCCATGGGAACAGATTGTGAAGTCACCAGCACTAGATTATGACTTCTTCTCTGGATCAAACATTAGGCAAGGCGGGGTTGTGAGGGAGGGAGGTGGCCCTTGTTCAAACACATATCACAAGTTCTGCTGTTACCATTGAAGTCAACAGAGTTTCAGTAATTGACAGTAGAATCTAGTTCACTCTTTTCAATATATGTGTTGGATAGTTGTAGATTTGCTTCATTACAAGGGATCTCTTTCAATACATGGGATCTCCTGTGTCATCAGTACACAATGGACTTATGTTACAGATTCCTCTGAATGCTATTGGGAATGCACATAGAAATCTCTTGCATATCTTTGGTGATATAAGCCCTTAAAAAAAGAGCATTCTGGTTCTGAAGTTGCATGGTTGTGATACTGACAAGCAACACTAGACCATGATGTTATTTCACTGTCTACAAAGAAACGACCTACAATTCTGTATTCTACTGTACAGTCAAGTTAAGGTTACTTATTCAGGATTTTCCTGATAAATTAGCCCTGACATGCAGAAAGCCTTGTGACCAAAACCAGTTTGGTAAGAACACTTTTGTTACACTTGAAGTCCACATGTTAACACAGCAATGCCATTTCTGTCCCTGGTTTAAAGTTACACTTTGATTTGCTGTTCTATTAGAGGTTAGTTAAGTCTCCTCTCTGCAGCCCAGTCTGTAAATTCCATCACAAAAGTTTTCTTTTAAACATTAAATTCCTATGGCTCCCAGTTCTTGAGGGGGAAAGCTGGGGGGAGGGAGAGAGCAGGTGACATCTCAGAGCAGAGTGGAAGAACTTGAGAAGGGAAAAGCCAGTGGAGAATTCAGCGAGAGGGAAGTTCAGGACAAGGTAAACTGTTTAGGTACTAATATGGCCTCCATCATCATAGTATCGGAGCCCACGGGATAGGGAGAACCAGTTATTTTGGGGACCATATTAAGAAGGCTTAATGTCTGGGTGCATTTAGGCTCATTTCTTCTTAATCCACACTATGTTCTTCCACAGAGTCTGCATTTTAATTTGATCAATCAATGTTGAGCTAGCAGGAGCGAGGCAAACTACACTTAACAACGCCCTCTACTTCCCCACACCGATACTGCTCTTCCCACATTTACTGGAGTATAATTATGAAAAACCTCTTCAGCGGAACAAGCTGGTGCCATCTACAGTGTAATTCTTCTCCTTCCAATCAGAGAACTGCGAAAATGTCAGGCCCGAGAAGAGGTAACATGATAAGGCTTAAAAGAGTAACAAACTTGTAACAAACTGGTCTAACTTCATCCCAAATAAGCTATGATTACTTTAGGCTATTCCTACAGAGTCAAAAGAAATACCATGTCAGCAGTGACTCTGGCTCAAGTAATGAGCATGTTATAAAGGAAAAGCAATATCTGATTAAATGCTAGTGGACGCAGACAATATCCTCTCTCTGAAATGGTTCTGGGGAAGCTCCCTAAAAATTGGTCTGACTGGCTAGTTTTCTAGCAAGCCACATCTCTGTGCCCAAAAGATAAAGCTATATTTGTGCCATGCTGATCAAGCATGTTGACTGATTTGAGGCAGTCTGGGAGGGGAACTATTAAGGAGAGAAAGTGCACAGTGGATTTAGTACCATTTTGTCCTGCTTACTGCTCTTTTATCTTCTCTGTTTTTTGTTTTTCTCCTCACTCTAGAAATGGTGCTGAATGTGTTGTAAGATAACATCAGGTGCAAAACATTTTGGGAATTGAACACCTGATTATTTGGTAGCAGCATCATATACCTTGGCAGGCTGGATCTTTCAATACCTCTCTCCTCATTCATTGCACTCAATACATATTTAGCCAGCCAGGTCTGTCTCATGATTTAATGACAAAGTCCAGACAGAACCTTTTGGTAACCACAGAAAAGTGCCTCTGAAGTCTATTTCAATAATAAGGAAAGTAAACATACTTACTGCTCAAAGTCCTGTTATTCACATAATCAATATGTCGAACAAACAGTTCTACATTTATCAACACAGAATCATCTATTCACAAGTTAGAAATTCCAGACCACTCTGCCTGCAGGAGATAGTGGAAAATATAATGAAATGCAAGGTTGAATTGAGAGGTCATCTGGACTAGTACCTAAAATAGGAGCTTAGAAATCAGGACTTGTGGATTGTAGTTGCAGCTCTGCCAATGACATGCCGTGAAGACTATGAGCAAATCACTTAATTTATCGGTGCCTCAGTTTATCCATCTCTAAAACAGGTATAATTAGAGCAGGGATTTTGCCATGGCTGCGACTTCTTGTCAAACTCTATGACTGGTAGGTTATTTAATCCAACCTCTTCTCTGGCTGGTCAGCCTGCATGCCACGCTCCCACCCCAGGACAGAGTGAAAAATACTGTGTGGCTTTGCAAAATGGCCAGCCCACGGGAACAAGCTGCACTCAAGTTTCCCTTCTCTGGAATACAGTGAAGCTATAGGCAGGGGTGAGAAAGCTTAGAAGAGAACCTTGCAGTAGGCAAGGATCTCTCAAAAGGATCTCTCCTCTCTACAAAAGTTTCTCTCAAAACTGGGTTACTGGGCAACAAAATGGCAGATGAAATTTAATGTTGATAAATGCAAAGTAATGCACATTGGAAAACATAATCCCAACTACACATATAAAATAATGGGGTCTAAATTAGCTGTTACCACTTAAGAAAGATCTTGGAGTCACTGTGGATAGTTCCACTCAGTGTGCAGCGGCATTCAAAAAAGTGAACAGAATGTTGGGAATCATTAAGAAAGGGATAGATGATAACGCAGAAAATATCATGTTGCCTCTATATAAATCCATGGTACACCCACATCTTGAACACTGCGTACAGATTTGTTGCCCCACCTCAAAAAAGATATATTGGAATTGGAAAAGGTTCAGAAAAGGGCAACAAAAATGATTAGGGATATGGGACGGCTGCCATATAAGGAGAGATTAATAAGACTGGGACTTTTCAGCTTGGAAAAGAGATGACTAAGGGGAGATATAATAGAGGTCTATAAAATCGTGATGGGTATGGAGAAAGTAAATAAGGAAGTGTTATTTACTCCTTCTCATAACACACGAACTAGGGGTCACCAAATGAAATTAATAGGCAGCAGGTTTAAAACAAACAAAAGGAAGTATTTCTTCATACAATGCATGGTAAACCTGTGGAACTCTTTGCCAGAGGACATTGTGAAGGCCAAGACCATAACAGGGTTCAAAAAAAACCCTAAGTAAGTTCATGGAGGATAGGTCCATCAATGGCTATTAGCCAGGATAGGCAGGAATGGTGTCCCTCGCCTCTGTTTGCCAGAAGCTGGGAATGAGCAACAGGGGATGGATCACCTGATGATTACCTGTTCTGTTCATTCCCTCTGGGGCACCTGGCATTGGCTGCTGTTGGAAGACAGGAAACTGGGCTAGATGGACCTTTGGTCTGACTCACTATGGCCATTCTTATGTTCTTATGTTAGGCAGGGAACAGAGTGCTCTCAGAAACCATGATGAGAAGTGCAATACAAATGCCTAGACAGACAACTAAATAAAGTGGCATGGCGGACAAGGGGGAAAAAAACCCCAGATGTCACACATTTTGATAAACTTGGTGACTATCAAAATGTGCAATGAATCATCCATGATTTTTCTAAAAGCTTTCTTTACAGGAGTATTGAGACTTAATTGACTACTGCTTTGAGATAAAAGGTGCTGCGTAAGAACAAAGTATTATGTAAATAAACAAAAAAACCAAAACCAAACAAGGAAACAAACAAAAATAAAAAAGAATGAAAAGAGTAAGGGAATGTCTTCACTACCGGCTCGATCGGCAGGCAGCGATCGATCCAGCGGGGATTGATTTATCGTGTCTAATCTAGACACGATAAATCAACCCCTGAGCGCTCTCCTGTCGACTCCTGTACTCCAGCTCTGCGAGAGGCTCAGGCAGAGTCGACGGGGGAACGGCAGCAGTTGACTCACCGCGGTGAAGACACCACAGTAAGTCGATCTAAGTACGTCAACATCAGCTACGTTATTCATGTAGCTGAAGTTGCATAACTTAGATCGATCCCCCCACCCAGTGTAGATCAGGGCTAAGAGGAACTTTGAAAATTCCTCTTCCTGCCTCTGTTCTCATTGAATTCTGTAAATTTCTGGCATGGTAGCGTTCTCTTCAGATGGTGCAGTAGCTTGGTAATGTTTCCTGAAGGCTTTTCATGACCTCCAACCATAATTGCTTTGAAACCCACAATGATCTCTGTAGATTCTTCTTATAAGAATATCACAAAATTAGTAATTTAACTATTTTCTCCATAGACTTCAGATGAAAGGATCACATTTTCTGAAGTTTTTGAGTGGCAGAAGTCTGCTTTCAGATCCATGCCTTTTCTATTATATAATTGAACCATTAGAATTTTTTTAGCCTTGCTTAAAAATATGAGTGCACTAACTTGCACAACTATATCAATATTTTAGAAGCTACCCAAATCTTACACATGCCAAAAAAGGTAGCTTTACAATCTTTGCTAATCTCTAATGCAAGATGTATCCATTATTTATGAAGTTAGCAGACAAAAGGGGAACTGCTGTTGAATGGAATCCTAAACAATATTATACAATAGAAGCCCTAGGCAGCTAAACACCACAGGTTTTCGTTATTAGCACTACGGTCCAATCTCTCAGGAGATGAACAGTGAAAGTCATCAGAAAGTTTATACTTATTAAATATGAGCAGGATTAAGTAAAAAAAAAAAAAAAAGAAGATATTCCTCATTATGTTAAATTCCTGTTACTGCTCTCAATCCATCATTTTGTACCACCCCATATTGACTTTCAACAGCTCAGCATTTCCCGCTCTGCTCTTAGCATATTTTCTAGATTCAGTTTTGGTTTTATTAAATGCAAATAACCCATGATAATAGAATGTCACTGTGGAGACTTAGGGTATGTCTACACCCAGCCGCTAGTTCGGCGGCTGGGAATCGAAGTTCTGGGTTCGACTTATCGCGTCTTGTCTGGACGCGATAAGTCGAACCAGGAAGTGATCGCCGTCGACTGCGGTACTCCAGCTAGACGAGAGGAGTACCGCGGCGTCGACGGGGGAACCGCGGCGTCGACGGGGGAGCCTGCCTGCCGCGTGTGGACCGAGGTAAGTTCGAACTAAGGTACTTCGAACTTCAGCTACGTTATTCACGTAGCTGAAGTTGCGTACCTTAGTTCGAATTGGGGGGTAAGTGTAGACCAAGCCTTAGACACAGCAGTCAGGAGCCGACAGTAGCTTGTAACTTTTCTCTCTTCTGTATAGGTAATAACTTGTATATGGGTCTAGCCTTAATACTGGCAAATTACACACCAATGCCAAGTTGCAATTTCCTGAAAGCTGAGTTTTATAAATTTTTAAGCACTATTTGTTTCTATTATGGATGATGAAATCGGTTCAGATTTCTATTCCAGACGGGGTTAGGGGAGGTAGCATGTGGGAGGTGAGGAGGATGGGATCATTCCCCCAACATCCAGGCTGGGGGCTACCTAACCAGAAACTAAGACCTCATTTTAGTCTTCCCTTCAGGCCTTTGGTTTCCATTTCTGCTCTAAGACCTAAGGTGATGTATGAAATTGTTTCCGAATTTCTGATTCTTTTGTCTCACTAGGTATATAGATAGATACCACCATTATTGCAAGAGGTGGTCTAGTAAACCCTTAGTAGCAGATCCAGTCCATGCCTTGCAGTTTTGTTGAGTTGCCTTAATATTACACATAGTGCTTTTACATCTTCAAAGGGCTTTACAAATACCTACAAATGTATGGAGCCTCTCTACAAGCTAGGTGAGAAAACCGAGGCAGAGAAGTTAAGTTACCTGCCCATGGTCACAGAGGGAATCAAGGTTGGAGATGAAAACTAGGCATTTTGACTCCTATTCCTGTGCTCAGACCACACTTTGTTTGCTTTATAGATCATTTGTAAAGCTTCCAGATCATTCTTAAAGCTTCTAGAACATTCCTGGTCCAGTGTGGAGAAAAAAATCAGGGACCCTGTTTAAATTATTGTACTTAGTTCTCTCTGCTCAGTTTTTCACTTGTTCATGAACAGTGACAGAGTTAAAAACAATAACAACCCCCCCAAAGCATTGAACAAGGGCAAGGCTATACAGAAAGCAAATGCCACACCATTTAAAATGGACAGGAAACCTTTCAAAATATCCTGAGAAGGAAGTGACCAATGTCTGCCAAGGGAAGAGCTAATTTAAGGATTTCTCTTGCTTACTGCTTAAAAAGAATTTCTTCATCTGGCTTTTGCACTATGTGTATAAATTCGCAAAACAGAAAGGTACACACACGTAAGGGAAAATGCTTTTACTTCTCTAATGTTTTGAAATGTTCAAACTTTCTAAGAATTGTGAAATCTTTTGTCTATTGAGAAACTATATTTTCACCATTTCTCCTTTGTGTCATTTACTAAAAAAACAGAGAATGTTTTGAACTTAAAAGTAGTCAGAGAGGAATGAGCAACTTTATGAATATGGGGAGGAAAGTGAAGTCTGATGTCAAATTATTATTTTTCTTTAGAAGTACATTCAATGAATTTTTGTCTTTGGCTCAAGGTTTGCACAAATTCCCAATTCTTTGCTTTACCACATACAGAAAACACTGCATTTATAGACAGTATCAACATGAAACAGGCAAAATGTTTCTATATGTCTGGACTATTCAAGGAATTAAACTTCAGGTGAGTAAAGCTCTAAAGGGGAACTGTAAAACTAAAATTAGTTTTATGTTTTGTGCCTTCTAATGCTCCATTGTGATCTATGCAACAAAAATCTCATTTTAAAAACATCTGAAATGTTAGAGGATCTCGGTAAGATCTTTGGAGGACCTGGAATTGACTTCATAAGATGTTGATACCTGATCCAGATGTCTCCTGGTATGTCTGCACTACAATAAAAGAACCATGCCTGACTTGGGTCATCTGACTCAGGCTCCCAGGGCTTGGGCTGCAGGTCTATAAAATTGAAGTGTAGATGTTTGGGCTCGGGCTGGCACCCAGAATCTGAGATCCCATGGGGAGGTGAGGTTTCCAGAACCCAAGTCTGGACATCTATGCTGCTATTTTATAGCCCCACAGCCCAAGCCCCACAAGCTGCAGCTGTGCCGCTGGCCTTTTATCATACTGCAAACGTAACCTCCCAGGCCAAAGGTGAATGGGATAGGAATGTTGTTCTTTCCTACAGCAAGTCTTAAGGATGCTGAGTTATAGAATCTTGGTGGAGGGAATTTGTCTATGGAACAATCTTCTAGAGGCTACTAGGCAAATTCAGACCCTGACCAACTTTAGGAAACATTGCCAAAACTTCCTC
This sequence comes from Emys orbicularis, assembly GCF_028017835.1. Taxonomy (NCBI): domain Eukaryota; kingdom Metazoa; phylum Chordata; order Testudines; family Emydidae; genus Emys; species Emys orbicularis. The sequence goes on along the minus strand of NC_088683.1, from coordinate 68,561,002 downwards.
TTTGAGAAAGTTTTTCCACCATAAATGCTACTCACAATTTGAACACTCAAATGCCAGCAGTCCATGAAGTCCATTAAGGACTTCTCTATTGCTATTGATTTTATGTGAAGGCACTCAGACACTACAGTGAGGAGTGACAGTATGAAACCCAAAGATAGATAATATTCCAGATTCAACATTGTCCCCCTTTCCTTAAATGAGGGCCTGAGCCCTGATTCTGTAAACACCTTTGCAAATGAGTTGCTTTGCTCCCGTGTGTAATCTCATTGAAGACAATAGGATTATTTGTATGAGGAAAGTTGCACATGTGCATAAGTGTTTGCAGAATCACCTCTCAGACAGCTGTAGCTCAGGTTTCAGCCTGTAGTGAGGTCACACCAGGAGTCTTCTGAAGAGCTTGCTGAAATTCTCCCGGAAAAAGGATAGTGAGAATTTGATATTTCTAATGTAAAAACAAGCTGAAATAATAAATAAAGTGCTGGGGCCATGTTTCCACATCAGAAGGGAGCAAGAAGAGCTTCAAGCACTTCTTTGCAATTCACCTTTTAAGCCACTTCTGAAAGCAAGCTTAAAGCTGCCTAATGATAGCTTAGGTACTAGCGTACACATTCATAATGTGCAAGCAGTGTAAAATTCAGACCAGTAACATATATATTTGGTGCTTTAGCAGAGCCAATTTCACAATGCTGAAAACAGTTATCAGCCAAATCATCTGGGAGGAAGACTTTAATCAGAAACATCTGAATGATAATTGGGAATCATTTAAGAACACCTTTCACAGCTGCTACTCTGAAACCTGTCACAATTAAGGAAGATGGCTGTTCTGGTTAAAAAAACAGCCTGGTTTAGAGGGGAAGTGAAGGGAGCTGTTAAAAATAAAATAAAATAAAAAATAATATACAACAAATGGAAGAAAGAGGAACTTGATAGTAATTAATATAAATCAAAAGTTAGGAATTGTAGAAAATTGATAGGGAAGCAAAGGGACACAAAGAGAAATCTATGGCCCTCAGAGTTAAGGACAATAAGAAGCAGTTTTTAAAATACAATAGAAACAAAAAGAATCCAGACAATGGTATTTGTCTATTACTAGGTGGAAATGTAGAATTATCCATAATAATTCAGAAAAGGTGGAAGTGTTCAATAAATATTTCTGTTCTGTATCTGAGGAAAAAACAGATGAGATAGTCTCATCCTATGGTGATGATAAATCTCTTTCCATTCCACTAGTATCTCTGGAGGATATTTCACAAAAGCTATTAAAATTTGATATTTTTAAATCAGCAGGTTCAGATAACTTGCTTCCAAGAATTTTAAGAGAGCTGGCTGAGGAGCAAGCTGGACTGTTAATGTTGATTTTCAATAAATCTTGGAGTATTAGGGAAGTTCCAGAAGACTGGAAGAAATGTAGTGAATGTAGCGAATGGAGTGCCAATTTTTAGAAAGGGTAAACAGGGATGACCTAGATAATTATAGGCCTGTCAGCCTGACACTGATCCAGGGCAAGGTAATAGAGTGGCTGTTACGGGACTCAATTAATAGAGAACTAAAGAAGGGCAATGTAATTAATGTGCAAAACATGGAAAACAGATCCTGTCAAACTAACTTGATATCTTTTTTTTGATAAGATTACAAGTGGGGTTAATAAAGGTAATAACATTGATGTAATATGCTTCTGTACGGTGTTTGACTTGGTGCCGCACAACATTTTGATTAAACAACTAGCATGATATACAATTAACATGACAAACATTAAAGGGATTAAAAACTGGCTAACTGATAGATGTCAAAATGTAACTGTAAACTGGGAATCATCATAGAGTGGGTGTGTTTTCAGTGGGTTCTTTGCCTTATGCTATTTAACATTTTTATCATTGACTTGGAAGAAAACATAAAATCATCATTTAAAAAGTTTGCAGATAACTCAAAAATTAGGGGAGTGGTAAATAATGAAGAGGACAACACATTGATTCGGAGCAATCTAGGTGACTGGTAAACTGTGTGCAAGCAAACAATATGCATTTTAATATGGTTAAATGTAAATGTATACATTTAGGAACAAAGAATATTGGCCATACTTTACAGCATGAAGGACTCTATCCTGGGAAGTAGTGACTCTGGGAAAGATTTGGGGGGTCATAGTGGATAATCAGATGAACATAAGAACCCAGTGTGATGCTGTGGCTCAAAAGAACTAATGGAGTCTTGGCATGCATAAACAGGAGAATCTCAAGTGAGTAGAGAGCTTATCTGACATCTTTATTTGGCTGTGGTGTGACCACAGCTGGAATACTGTGTCAGTTCTGGTGCCCGCAATTCAAGACAGATGTTGCTAAATTGGAGATGGTTCAGAGAAGAGCCATGAGAATGATTAAAGGATTAGAAAACATTTCTTATAGGGATAGACTCAAGGAGCTCAATCTATTTAGCTTAAGAAAGAAAATGTTAAGGGGTGACTTGACTATAGTATATAAGTACCTAGGGTATGTCCAGACTACCCGTATCGGCGGGTAGCGATCGATTTATAGGGGATCGATATAGCATGTCTCGTTAAGACACGATATATCGATCCCTGATCGTGCTCCCTGTGGACTCCGGAACTCCACCGGAGCGAGCGGCGGTAGCGGAGTCGACGGGGGAGCCGCAGCCGTCGATCCCACGCCGTGAGGACACAAGGTAAATCGATCTAAGATACTTTGACTTCAGCTATGCTATTCACGTAGCTGAAGTTGCGTATCTTAGATCGATCCCCCCCCCCAGTGTAGACCTGCCCCTACATGGGGAATAAATATTTGATAATGGCATGGGCAGTGGTTGAACCACCGACTCATGGAGGCTAGCCCCCAGCCCCCCCTTGCCTGAGGCCTCACCCCACCCTTTCCCCCCAAGGCCAGATCCTCCTCCCTACAGCCGTGAGCCCCCCCACCCTTAGAGCGCCGGGGGGCCCCCCCAACCCTGGAGCACCAGGCAGGCAGGTGGCACGTGGCCCAGCCTCCCAGAGCACCGGGCGGGAGGGCAGCACATGGCCCCTCAGAGCATTAGGCAGACAGGTGGGCCCCTCCCAGCCCCAGAGCACTGGGTGACATGTGGCCCAGCCCCCCAAAGCACTGGGTGGGCGTCCGATCCCCCTGAGCCTCAGAGCACCAGACAGCATGCCCCCAGCCCTGGGCGGGTGGGTGGCGCGTGGATCTCCCCTGCAACCCTGGAGTAGCGGGCGGCGCACAGCCTCCCCCCAGCCCTGGAGTGCTGGGCGGTGTGGCCTCAGTGCCAGGGCCCCCCCAGCATTGGGCAGCCCCAGCTGCCCCAAGTCCCACCCACCCTAGCCCCAGCCACCCCAAGTCCCACCCACCCTAGCCCCAGCCCCAACAGGCTTCCCTTCTTGGAAGAGGAGTAGCCTACCTGGGCTGGGGCCAACTAGCACCAAGAGGGGAGGGGGCCTCCAGACGGAGCGGGGGCAGGGCCACGCGGGGCTTTTTTGGGCAGGCTCAGCCTTCCTCTGCCTATTAGACGTGCCGCCCTTCAATAATGGGTTCTTCAATCTAACAGAGAAAAGTATAACATAATCCAATGGCTGGAAGTTGAAGATAGACAAATTCAGACTGGAAATGAGGTGTAAATTTTTAACAGGGAGCTCAATTAACCATCTGAACAGTTTACCAAGGGTTGTGGTGGATTCTCCATCACTGACAATTCTTAAAATCAAGATTGGATGTCTTTCTGAAAGATCTGCTTTAGGAATTATTTTGGGGTAATTCTGTGGCCTGTGTTATACAGGAGGTCAGACTAGACGATCCCAACGGTCCCTTCTGGCCTTAAGCTCTATGAATCTATTATGGCTAGAAATTTAGAACTGCTATTCTATATTTTTAAAAAGTGATTATATCAGCATTATTGCTAAGCTCTGTTGTCATGATTTCAGATTCCTTGCTTTTTCCTTTTGTTTGTTTAAAAAACTGCACATCTCTTCCTCCCTCTCTCCCTTTAAGTTTAGAGCATGAGGATACCAGTGAGAAGTAAAATCTGGAAGCAGCTGAGGAGGGGACTTAGGGTATCCACATCTCTTTTATGCACACTGGATTGGCAATACTAGGTGTATTTAATATATATCTTATTACTACATGAAACATTCAAATTAAAGAAATCATCCTGCTGTCCAGTTTCCTGATGTGTCAGTACATCAGAGTGCAGCCACTAAGAGCAGAGAAAGTTTGAAATGAATTGGAGTTTTTGAAGATGCACAGGGAACCTGCAGAAAGGCATCAAACCTGGCAGGAAAAAAAAAAGAAGTAACAGCTCAGGGAGGAAAACTGGCTTTTAAGAACAGACCTTGGATCCTGCAAAATGATACGTGGGCCCACAGAGGATAAGAGATAATGAAGAAGAGCAGCAGGGGCTGCAATAAACCTGATGGAAATGACTGAATAATGAAAGCAAGTTGGTACAGTACTACCTACCAATACTGTAGGCAAATGATAATAGATGTTCAGGAATTGACTGGGAATAGGGTAATTTACTGTTTAATGTTCTGCAGTACCTATGTTTACTTATCCGGGAATGACCATTCTTTTAAGCTAGTCAGATCACAGGATTGGTGAACAGACATTTACAGCGATGGCATAAAGAGTCTCCTGGTAGTCTTTAACACTCGGTTGTGTGACAGTGTAGAGGCTAGGAAAGATATGAGACTGAGACATTAGTGAAATAACACCAGGCCTGATCCTGCAACCTTTACTTGCTCTTAGTACCATTAACAGAATCAAGCCCACCGTGTGTTAAGTGTGTGCCTGAAAGAGTCTCATACTTAATGTAATACAACAAAACCTGTTTCCCAAGCTGTGGTTGATGTGGCAGTTAATGCTCATATATGGATTTAGACTGCTGTTTGATTCCAAGCATTGTTATAGTCATTGTGCTGGGCATTAGTCATAAAATCAGAATTAATTCCAAAAGACACACACAGACAAAAGCTACTCTCATATTGTTCAGAGAAAGATATTAGGTTCTATGAGCCCGATTCTGATTCTGCTTACACCAGTTTAATTCCAGTGACTTAGTGGAGTTACTCCTGGTTTACTACCATGTTAGGGAGATCAAATCCTATATGACTCAGACTGTAGTATGCCAAGCTATTTCTAAGAAAGTTTATAATGAAAAAGTTTACCAAAAAAAAGAAAAGAAAAAGAAAAAAGCACAGCATAGTTTGCTAATTTTTTTTCAAAAATTAAAAAGCAGCTTTCTACATAAGCATTTTCCACTCTTTTAAACGGATGACATTAAAGGAATGACACATAGAAGCTTAGATGAATCCACGAAGAGGATGACCAGGAATGAGGGCCACCATCGTCCACTCCTGGCAGTCATAGGAAACTCATTATTTCGGATACAGCCATCTGACCGTGAGAGATGATGGCGCCTCACTTTTCCAGAGGATCATGCCCACCTCCAATCTCAAATCCCTTTCATTATGCTTAAGGGGAAAATTATTTTACAGCCCTGAATTTGATAACACATCACTAAACTTGCAGATTTTATTTTTGGAAAGGTTTATTAATCTCAACTGGAAAGATAGTACAGTATCTAGAACAGCTTCTCAAGGGAAAAGAAATGGATCCAAGTATGGGCCCAAATCCTGCAAATACTTTATCTATGCAGCTTTACCTATGTGGGACAGATCAACTCACGTAGGCCCTGTAATTGAAATGTACTCTACAAGGTCAGGCTATAGCTCTGAACACTGTTTTTACCACTGAAGAGAGACACTGGATATTTGACAGTGCTCAGACGTTCACCTGAACAATCACTCTCAAAGTAATGTATTATCCTCCAGAATATTAATCCAGACACATGTACATGTGTTTTCTATTTTGAGATGATGATGATGATCTCCTTCACTTTTCATCTAAGGCTTCCAATTGTGAACTCTTCAGGGCATTGAAGTCAATAGCAAAAGCAAAACTCCTTATGTCTTCACCCTACTTCTTCCTGGAAAGCATGTAGCACATGGTGGGTAACAATATCAGAAATGATTGAAAAAATGTGAGTAATTTCAACTGAATCTGTGATAACCAGTAGATGCGTCAGCACAGGAAAAACAGTAAGTGCCGTGTTAATTATTTAAAACTAGGACAAGAATGCCATAATCTTTAGCCCAAGTGTATCTAAACTATGAGCCATGGGTCAAATGAAGCCCACAGTTCTAAAATATAGCCTGGAACTGCCTTATTTTTGCTCTGTGGCTTCGGTGACATACTGCCAAAATTGTAACAAGTGGAACCCTCAAAACATTTCCTCTGTGGCCTGCATTGGGCAACATTCTATACTAGACCATGCTCACTTTAGCATCTGAGTAACATTCCCAGCGTAAAATACTATTCATGCCCCTAAAAAATTAATCCTTGAGTTCCACTGTTGTTTACCTCCTCCTTCATGAATTCTATACTCTTCCCTACCCAAATCTACCAGTCCTTCTACCATAAACCCTATTGAATCATCATCTCTATTCAGTACCCCAGAGGCTCCTCTAGGTGGATCTCCTACCTGGCAACCATTCCTTGCAGCAGCACTGGTGGTGGCAAATGAGTTGTCCTGCAGCCTCTGGCTGGAGGGTGGTTGGGGAGAAGAAATGGGTCCCCCTGATGTTGGCCTAGGTGGGGGAAACAGGTCCACTTTGGTTCTTTATGTGAGCAGGTCTCCCCTGACTACTTGCAATCTAACCTGAGTAGCAAAGTTAATGGGAACATTGAATGGGAAAGGACGCCAGGGTTTTGCCCAATGGGAGAGGAATTTTGGATTGGTCCCACAATAATTTCATTTGATAGAATCTTACAGCAGAGTTTTCAGACCTTAAGAAGTTAAGTATTGTATTGTTCTTGTAAGCCCATGCCTAACTCAATGACAGACTCTCTCTTTGCCATACCCAGCTTTTTCTAGAAGCTGGAGACACTGAAAGCAAGTACCTATGTGTTTGTTTCTAAGGCCTGGTCTACACTGGGGGGGGGGGGAGGGAGGGGGAGATTGATCTAAGTTATGCAACTTCAGCTATGTGAATAACGTAGCTGAAGTCGACGTACTTAGATCGACTTACCGTGGTGTCTTCACTCATAGACTCATAGACTCATAGACTTTAAGGTCAGAAGGGACCAATATGGTCATCTAGTCTGACCTCCCGCATGATGCAGGCCACAAAAGCTGACCCACCCACAACAGAATATTCCAGCCTGCGAGCCCTGCCCTATGCTGCGGAGGAAGGCGAAAAACCTCCAGGGCCTCTGCCAATCTACCCTGGAGGAAAATTCCTTCCCGACCCCAAATATGGCGATCAGCAGTACCCCGAGCATACAGGCAAGATTCTACAGCCGGACCCTCATTTTACCCGCGATGGCACGTTAATGCCTAATTGACTAAAATCACGTTATCCCTTCAAACCATTCCCTCCATAAACTTATCAAGCCTAATCTTGAAGTCAGAAAGGTCTTTCGCCTCCACCGTTTCCCTCGGAAGGCTGTTCCAAAATTTCACCCCTCTGACTGTTAGAAACCTTCTTCTAATTTCAAGCCTAAACTTCCCCACGGCCAGTTTATATCCATTCGTTCTCGTGTCCACATTACTACTGAGCTGAAATAATTCCTCTCCCTCCTTGGTATTAATCCCTTTGATATATTTAAAGATAGCAATCATATCCCCCCTCAGCCTTCTTTTGGTTAGGCTAAACAAACCGAGCTCCTCGAGTCTCCTTTCATAGGAAAGGTTTTCCATTCCTCGGATCATCCTAGTGGCCCTTCTCTGTACCCGTTCCAGTTTGAGTTCATCCTTTTTAAACATAGGAGACCAGAACTGCACACAGTACTCCAAATGAGGTCTCACCAGCGCCTTGTATAACGGAAGCAGCACCTCCCTGTCCCTACTAGAAATACCTCGCCTGACGCATCCCAAAATCGCATTAGCTTTTTTCACAGCCACGTCACATTGCCGACTCATAGTCATCCTACGATCAACCAGGACTCCGAGGTCCTTCTCCTCCTCCGTCACTTCCAACCTATGCGTCCCTAACTTATAACTAAAATTCTTATTAGTTATCCCTAAATGCATCACCTTACACTTCTCACTATTAAATCTCATCCTATTATTTTTACTCCAATTTACAAGGTCATCCAAGTCTCCCTGCAGAATATCCCTATCCTTCTCCGAATTGGCAATACCTCCCAACTTTGTGTCATCCGCAAACTTTATCAGCCCACTCCTACATTCGGTTCCGAGGTCAGTAACGAATAGATTGAATAAAATCGGACCCAAAACCGAACCTTGAGGAACCCCACTGGTGACCTCCGTCCAACCCGACAGTTCACCTTTCAGTACTACCCGTTGCAGTCTCCCCTTTAACCAGTTTTTTATCCATCTCTGGAATTTAATATCGATCCCCATCTTTTCCAATTTAACCAATAATTCCTCGTGCGGGACAGTATCAAACGCTTTACTAAAATCGAGGTAAATTAGATCCACCGCATTTCCTTTATCTAGAAGGTCTGTTACTTTCTCAAAGAAGGAGATCAAGTTGGTTTGGCACGATCTGCCTTTCGTAAACCCATGTTGTAATTTGTTCCAATTGCCATTCACCTCAAGGTCCTCAACTACTTTTTCCTTCAAAATTTTTTCCAAGACCTTGCATACTACAGAAGTTAAACTAACAGGTCTGTAGTTACCCGGGTCACTTTTTTTCCCCTTCTTAAAAATAGGAACCACATTAGCTATTTTCCAGTCCATCGGTACCACCCCCGAGTTTACAGATTTATTAAAAATTATCGCCAAGGGGCTTGCAATTTCTCGCGCCAGCTCCTTCAATATTCTAGGATGGAGATCATCCGGTCCGCCCGATTTAGTCCCATTTAGCTGGTCAAGCTTGGCTTCCACCTCTGATACTGTAATGTCAATCGCCCCTCCTTTATTCCCCTCTGTCCCACTCCCTCTATTCCTAAACCCTTCATTAGCCTTATTAAATACTGATGCAAAATATTCATTTAGATATTGTGCCATGCCTAGATTATCCTTAATCTCCACTCCATTTACATGCTTCAGCGGTCCCACTTCCTCTTTCTTTGTTTTCTTCCTATTTATATGGCTATAAAACCTCTTACTATTGGATTTAATTCCCCTCGCGAGGTCCAACTCTACACGGCTTTTGGCCTTTCTCACCGCATCCCTACATGCTCTGACCTCAATAAGGTAGGTTTCCTTACCGATCTGCCCCCTCTTCCATTCTTTGTACGCTTTCTGTTTTTTCTTAATCGCCCCTTTGAGACGCCCGCTCATCCAGTTAGGTCTAATTCTCCTGCCTACTAACCGTTTCCCCTTTCTCGGGATGCAGGCCTCGGACAGCTCGTGCAACTTCAGCTTGAAATAATCCCAGGCCTCATCTGCCTTTAGCTCTCTAAGTATGTTAGCCCAATCCATTTCCCTAAGTAGTTGCCTTAGTTTATAAAAGTTGGCCTTTTTGAAATCGTAAACCTTAGTCACAGTTTTATTTCTGTTAATCCTTCCATTTAGTTTAAACCGAATTAGCTCATGGTCACTCGAGCCAAGGTTGTCCCCTACTATCATTTCCTCAACTAGGTCCTCACTACTCACCAGCACCAAATCTAAAATGGCATCCCCCCTCGTCGGTTCAGCTACTACTTGCTGAAGGAATTCATCTGCTAGCACGTCTAGGAACATCTGAGCCCTATTATTGTTACTAGCATTTGTTCCCCAATCTATGTCTGGGAAGTTAAAGTCCCCCATGATCACACAGCTCTTATTAGTTTTTACTTCCTTAAAAACATTAAATAGTTCTCTGTCCGCATCCAGGCTAGATCCCGGTGGTCTATAGCACACCCCAAGCAGTATCTCAGGGGAGGCTCTAGTAGTTCTTTTACCCAGTGTAATCATTGCCCAGACAGACTCTGTCTTATCCATTCCATCACTTATTATTTCTTTACATTTTAGTTCATTATTCACATACAGTGCCACACCCCCACCTTTACCTTTTTTCCGGTCATTCCTAAACAGCACATACCCTTCGATACCTGTACTCCAGTCATGACTACAGTTCCACCATGTTTCGGTTATTCCTACGATATCAGGTTTCATTTCTTGGACCAGGAGCTCCAGTTCCTCCATTTTGTTACCTAGGCTTCTCGCATTGGTGTATAAACATCTTACCGTATGCTGTCTGTCCTTTCTCCCATTAGTTATGCACTTTGGTACGGACCCCCTAGTGTCCATCCGCCCCGTCCTTCTAATGTCCAATTCCCTACCCCTATCTATATCTGTGCTTATCTCTGCGCCCTCATTTTCAGTGTTGGAATCTGGCGTGGAGATTAACTGGACATCTCCCAACCGTCTCCCCCAAGTTCCTAGTTTAAAGCCCTTTTGATGAGATGAGCCAGCCTTCCTCCCAGAAGTCTATTTCCTTCCCTACTCAGGTGAAGTCCATCCCGCGAGAACAGCTGTCTGTCCCCGAACGCCTCCCAGTGGCCATACATCCCAAAGCCCTCCTTATAGCACCACTCCCTCAGCCAGCTATTTATCCTCACAATTCTGTCTGCCCTTTGCTGTCCTTCTCTAGGAACAGGCAGAATCCCACTGAAGATAATCTGAGCCTCAACTTCCTTAAGCGTCTTCCCCAGCCTGGCATAATCTCCCTTGATTCTCTCTAGCGAGAACCTAGCCGTGTCATTCGTTCCTACGTGAAGGACGATCAAGGGGTTCTTACCTGCTCCCTTTAGGATCCTTTTCAACCGCAGGTCCACATCCCGTATCTTAGCTCCCGGCAGACAGCACACCCTTCTGTTTTCTGGGTCCGCCCTGGTTACAGGCCTGTCTAACCTCCTCAGTAAGGAGTCCCCAATCACATACACCTGCCTTTGCCTAGGGGCAGCGCAATCTACCAGTCTATCCCCTGTTCCCTGCGGCCGTAAGTCCTGTCTGTCTCCATTTACCCTTATAGTCCCCCTATTGCCACCCTGTATCCCCCCGGGGCTGAGTATTGATGCCGTCTCCATCAACTCCTCCCCCCTGTCTATTGGACTAGCTGCCCTTCTTTTCTTCCTCTGCCTCCCACCATCAGTTACCACCTGCTGCGTCCCCTCCTCGTTAGCCAAACACCCAAACCTGTTCCTGAGTTCTATTTCCCCCTCACTAGCCCTCCTTTTCCTTGGCCTGCTTCTCACGGTCACATGCTTCCACTGCTCTTGTTCTCCCCCCGACATTCCCCCCTCACAGACCATAGCCCCCGCTTCCACCTGCACCCTTGAGCATTCCCCTTCAATTACCCCTTGCCTTTGCTCCATTAGCTGTTCAAACCCCCTTCTAAACTCTACCAGGGTCTCTACCTGCATCTCCAACCCCCGCACCTTTTCCTCTAACAGAGCAAGTAGGCGGCATTTCATACAAACATACCTCTGATCCGTTGCACCTGCTAGGACTATATACATACCACAGCTGCTACATGCTTTCATCTGCATTGCGTCCCCTGCTGCCTGGCTCATGGCTGCCATGGTCTCTGCCTGCAGCCTCTGGGGACACAAAGCACACCGACCATGGTAAGTCGACTGCTGCTGCTCCCCCATCCACTCCACCTGTGCCTCTCGCGGCGGTGGAGTACAGGAGTTGACGGGAGAGCGCTCGGGGATCGATTTATCGCGCCTAGACTAGACACGATAAATCGACCCCCGCTGGATCGATTGCTGCCCGCCGATCCGGTGGGTAGTGCAGACATACCCTATATGTCTCCAGTCATTCCTGAGGTATATAAACACTACTTTTGTCTCAGCTGACTTCCTGGTTATTTATCTTTGAGAGGCATGACACACCTTTTCACTAGCTTGAGTAAAAACTGAGAATTTGGCCCCAGTACTTTAAGATCAAGTGAAAGTCATAAAAAATTGTACTTATTTAATGTGATGTAACTTATTAGATTATGGATAAGATGATATTTTTACATGAATTTCCAGTTACTTCAAACCATTGTTTTGTACCACCCCATGCTGACTTTTATCAGAACAGTTTTTCCATCCTCTTGGACAATTTTCAATATTGTTTTGTAGTAATTAACTCTAGTAACCTTGCAGATCTCTCAGTCAGATTCACTAGAAATAGGTAATACTATTAATAATGAGTTGTCTGCGCTAAATGCAAGTGCTAATCAAGTCAAGGCCTCTCTGGGGATAGGGATGGGTTTCCCTTCTCATGCAGGCACATTTGAATTTTTTGAAAAATTAAAACTGTAACCCTCAAAATATTTAAGTCTAGTAATAATACTCTACCTCATCTCTGTTACCTAATAGTAACAAGGGCTAGAGAGCAGGAAGCAACTCATAAAACACTGGGGAAGAAAAGTACATTTGCTGCAAATTACCCAAAGGCTAGGGAGCTAACTCAGTGTGTAGCTGAAATGAAAGCAGCACTTTCAAAAAAATTTTTATAGAGCTGGAAATGTACATTATGCTGTACAGGAAGAGGTCAGTGCCTAATAGATAACAACTCCTTCCCCAAAGGGCTTACAGTCTGCAACACAAGCACAAAAGAAGAAAAGAAAAAGACAGTATGATATTAGAGAGCACATACCGCGCTGGGGGTGGCCTATGGAGCATAGCTTCCTGAAGAAGTAGCTTCTTGACGCTAGAGAAGAGTTTTTTGTTCAGCTTTATAGCTGGTAGGTGTTAGAAATGAAAAGGTTCATTTACATCTTCGTAGGCAAGAAGGTCAAACGAAATGTGAAACAGGTCATTAAGATTCAGATGATTTTAGGAAGCATCGCTGCAGTGCTTCAGTGAGTCAGCAGCAATGCTGCCATGCGAACACTATTTTAGTTCCTTGTATGAAACTAAAAGCTGTGTGGAGTGAAAACCCTGCAGCTGTGACTTCCTTAACACAAATATATGGGGGTGCTAAGTCAGTCTGCAGAAAACTGTGAAAATGACATTACGGGAAGGATACAGTATAAGGATATGGAAGTGATCAGCTTTGTTAATATTTATATTGTGTTATGCAGGGAGTGCTGTTCAGATACGTGTACAACTCTCATTTAAAAAAGGGAAACAAGGGACGCTTAAACCACCTTTTTCCTTCTGGACCTGGTCCCTATTGTCATTTCACCTATAGGCTGACCAGTGAAATGGCTCTAGTCCTCCTGCCCCCTCTAACCTAATAAGTGTGGGAATTTGTCTGCTGGCGCAGACATTTGTATGATCATGGGCAAGAGAGCAGCCTTGTTCCACCCCACTCCCTCCTACCTCTTCTGATCATATTATTCTCTAGCCCTCACGGCATGGGGCATCTGCTCACATTATCCAAGCCTCAGGGGGCATAGAGTTTAGAGCCAGAGGAGAAGCTGATTGCCAATAGATTATTTATTCTTTCTCCTGGGACAGCAAAATAATTAAAAGTAACAAATGAAAATCATTCAAAAGATGGAGAACAAACAGAGAACAGAGGAGATTGTAGCTGACCACATCAGCTACAGTGAACTTGCATCTTTAATATCCATCTGTGTGTAAAAAAATTCATAGCTTTAAAGGAGTTGAATCAGCGCCTTAACACAGTGCTCAGACTTTCAACAATATATCATCTAAACACAAATTTATATAGAGCCAGAAGTATGTTAGGTGCTTTATGAAATCAACACATTTATTAAGAATTAGTGGGTTTTGGTGAAGGATGTTCTTATTTTGACTGTGTGCTATGCCCAGTTAGGCCTACCAGCTCAAAAAGCAGATTTCCTGTGGTCATATTGTATAACTGATTTTTAATCAGAACTTCCCATTGCTCTCAATAGAGAATTCTAATTCTAAATCACTAGCACGATCTGGCCATAGGTTGGGGTTTTTAAAAGCTTTGTATTTAACCCAGCAACAAGTAAGAAACAAAGGATAGAGCAAGTATAAAGAAATACAAAGTCTGGATTCTGAATGAGCACAGGTACACCATTAGGGTATGTCCAGCTTCTGCTAAAGTTAAAGGGAGCTGGATCAGGCCCTCAGAAATAAGTAGTTTTTATTGAATATAAGGGCCTAATGGAGCATTGATTGAAACTAGAGTCATTGACAACAATAGGAGCTGGAGCAGGCCCCAAGAGCTATGCTTGTTTGTTCCAAGAAATCCAGCGTATTGTTCAGTTTCCTACTTTTACGAAACACAAGAACAATGAGATTAAACATGTATTTTAGCACTAGACATTTGATTATTGAAAATTCAACATAAGTTACAAGCTAGAAGGAGGAGGGATTTATAAAATGCATTACAAAATATGCTATATAACATCTTAAGATATAAAGACAATTGTTAAATTAAGAAAATCCTGTACTGTCTGCTTTATCTTGATCTCTTCTTTCATATATTTAGAGTAGGACTTAATACTGGAGAGAATGTTCTGTTTTCTTGGTAAGTTAGTTTAGAGAAACTTGGCTGAGAGAAACTAAGGTCTTCATTTTCCCCATGCCAACAATAACCTATACAGGCGCAGGGATGCTGGAACAATTTGTATAGTGGGGGTGAACCAAACTGTAAGCTCTATATATGATGGAAACCATGTCAAGTCACACAGCAACACCCCATGCACCCCTACTTCCAGCACCTATGCACAGAGGAGAAGGGAGTTTATACACAGAGGGGACTTCCGTGGACTGGAGGGAAGAAACAGGTTACAGAATTGGAACTCCCCGTTTCTCTATTGCAGGCTCCTCTCTGGTGGTTTTAATTGTAATAATTAGTGACGAATCTGGGTCTGTTCTTGCTTCTGTTGAACTCAGTAACAAAACTTCAATGGAAGCAGGATCAAAGTCATTGTGCTGGGGAAGACAATGGAATTTCAATTTGAAACCAGGATTTCATGTATCCTGATGTAAGGGATTTTATGTGACACTGGGTACACAAAGTTGCAGTTTCCAATAATTTTTATGTACCAAATATATTAATAGCTTAGTGAAAGAATACTGGAAAACAAAAATGTACGTCTTTCTTCTGTCATGAGAGATAGTTTGAATGATGCAGGGACAAAGATAGGCCTCAATCCTGCAAGACTTCCGTGAGCAGAACTCCCATTCCTTCAGTGGAAACTCCACAGTCAGGAAGATTGCAGGAACAGACTTTTTCAGATTCTGTGTATCACCTGAACCATGGTTTTTTTTTGTAGCAAAATTATTAAAAAAAAAAAAAAAGAATATGAAGCCTATTTTACTACTTTCATGTGATCACTGTGAATTTCCAGATCAAGAAGTAGCTTATTTATATTTGCCCAATATTAACAATGGCTATCTAGCATTTTTTGCATTTACTGACCCTGACTCTGTATCAGTATCATCTCTTGCTATTTAAAGGAATTTAACATTTCCTTTCCAATTCTAGGAGAAGCTGCAGGGTCACAGAAAATCAGGAAACAATCCATAATCTATCCACATATTGCATGTACGGACATATAATCTAAACAAGTATAAGGAAATGACAAGGCACAGGCCCTTTAACACATGGGCAGTATGATTATCTAGGGTTTTCTGTTTTTAAGTGGAGAGAACCTTTATCTTTTATTAACGTTCTATGTGGTTTAGGGAAAAGTTTTCCTGAAGCTGCTAACTTGATAGTCCAGGCGCTCTAAAGGAGGAATTCATGTGACATTCAGAAATGTACACTCATGACTAATTAAGTTGCCTGCTGACTATTTATGACACCCAAGAACGTTCAGCAATAATAACTTCAGCAGTACAAATATGTCAAAACAAGTAAAAATTAAAAAGCGAACTTTGGAGAGCCAAAAAACCAGATCATTTAGATTTATTCAACAAGAGAACCTATGCAATTCTTTGCAATTATTTTCAGTGGTATAAATTGTAAGCAATTTCTAAAGTTATAAAATTAGTTAAAAACCAATGACATGCTAGCATTAGACCCTAGATGCTCCCCAACTGCAAGCCAAGTTTTGATCTCAGATTTGCAGTGAGGCTCCCACTGAAGTCAGTGTGTGCACTCTAGAGTAGAATTTGGCCCCTCACATTATTTATGATAATTAGCTCATTACTTAGTGTTAAGATCAGAATAGCCTGATGTGGGCTATTAATACTGCTGTGTAGGAACATAGCTACTTTCATCTGAGAATCTAAAATAATTTTTATAAAATTAAATAAGCCTCACAGCACCCCTGCATGGGAGGTAAGTATTATACCCATTTAATAGATATACATGGTGTTAAGTGATTTATCCATGCTCACATAGCAAATCAGTGGTCAAGCCAGACTAGAACCCAGGAGTCCTGATTCCCAGCCACCTCCTATTAACCCTTGGTCCCATTCTTTCCCCTGCCTTCTCAATAAATATTTTTAAAACAATCAATCCTTCACCACCGTGTGTCTAGAAACATACTGGGTAAGATTCTGTGCTGTGCCTCTAAGAGGACATCATAACACTCACAGGCCAGGGGCAAGACGGTCCCAATCCTGGACTGCTTTACAGCCATAATATAGACATGCATGGGGGGAGCCTAAGTTATATACCCCGCTGCCCTAGGGGCTGCAGTGCTGCCCAGAATTACTGCTCCTCCCCCACCATGCCAGGACTGGTAAGGGTGTCACTGGGAGGCAGATTTACAGCTGTTTTCAGAAGTGAATTCTGCTCCGGCTTGTACCAGGGCTTTTAGGGCCCCTTTATTCTGCTCTGGCTATTTTACCCATCATAAAGTGTTTGGAATGGGGATGAGGATCTCACTCATTCTCTTCTTCTGAGACCTGAGTTTTCTCCACTAGCACATATGTGAAGAATAATGGGAAGGGGAAAGGACAATGTGATACCATGATATTTAACCATTAAAGAAAAAATGAGAGAGAATTTTTTTTAACACAGATTGTTACAACTTTCTTAGACTTGTAGACTTAAAGGCCAGAAGGGACCATCATGATCATCCAGTTTGACATCCTGCACATCACATGCCATAGAACCTCACCCACCCACTCCTGTAATCGGCCCATAACCTCTGGCAGAGTTACTGAAGTCCTCAAATCATGATTTAAAGACTTCAAATTACAGAGATTCCACCATTTACTCTAGTTCAAACCAGCAAGTGACCCATGTCCCAGGCTGCAGATGAAGGCAAAAAATCTCCAGGGTCTCTGTCAATCTGACCTGGGGAAAATTCCTTTCCGACCCCAAATATAGCATCAGTTAGACATGGGGTTCTCAAACTTTTTCTTTCTGAGGCCCTCTCAACATGCTAAAAAAACTGCACGGCCTACCTGTGCCACAACTGTTTTTCTGCATATAAAAGCCAGAGCCAGTGTTAGGAGGTAGCAAGCAGGGAAATTGCCCAGGGCCCCATTCCACAGCGGACCCTGCAAAGCTAAGTTGCTCAGGCTTCAGCTTCAGCCCTGGATGGCAGGGCTTGGGGCCCCAAGTTTCAGCCCCATGCGATGGGGCTTTGGCTTTCTACCCTGGGCCTCACCAAGTCTAATGCCGGCCCTGCTTGGTGGACCCCCTGAAACCTGCTCCCGGCCCCCAGAGGGCCCCAGATCCCTGGTTCAGAACCATGTATCGTCTATTAAGAACTCCATACTAGTGTTTATCTGGAATGTTAACAAACGTTAAACGTAAGTCTCAGAGGTTACCCTTTATTTGAGGCAACAGAGGACAGCTAACACTACCAACATACCTCCTGAGACAATTCCTAGTGACCTATCTCATCTCACCATGTCTGTGATGGGCAGTCCCCCATGGCCACACCACAGGAAATTAAAGGAAGGGAAAAGGAGGCAACATTACCTATAATGTACATAATGCAATATTTAATATAGCTGAGCACAAATAAACTCCTCAGATGGCTTATCACAGCTACAGACATATTCCATGTACTTGTCTCAAACCACAAAATTAATACCCTGACTGGAATTTCTCAGAAATCTGGTGTGTTCTGATTCATGATGTTGGTTCAGTCTACATATTACCATAGTTACAATATTCTTAGGAAATGGAAATGTTAGAGGGTCAGCTAGTCCAGAAGAGTCCTAAAAAGAACAGATTTTAATGACTGCTCAGTTGTTGTTGTTTCTTATTCCAGTACTGCTTTGAAATGGAATATTAGAATTAAAAGATCAAAGACAGGAAAGAATGAAGCACATGTCTTATCGTATACTCTCTTTTATCCTGGTGGCTGATCGTGGTTCTGGATATCAAGCTATGCATTCGTGGAGCTGGAGAGGGGCTATTACACCCTCTCTTTCACCTGGTTATTGCAGGCTTTCTTAGTGTCTACTCTTCTTGCAACCAATAATCAGAGAGCAAAGACGAATGATTTAATAAATTCTAGTGAAAGTGGAGCAAAATTGACTAAAGACAGAAGGTTGCACAATAATGATGGCTTCTTGCACCACTTTTGCTTTAGATAGGTCACTAGAAGTAAGCACCCACAATTACACTCATCCCACTAAAACTTTTAACAGTTTGCAAGTAGCTAAGTCTGCAGCACCCAAACTGGGTATAATCAAGAAACTGTTGGTGCAACAATTACAGTTCCTCCTTGTTTAGTCTAAACTAGGAAATGGGGAACAGAAGTCACGATACCACAGGAAAAGTGCTTAAGTAGATATAAAAAAGCATAATAGAAACAAGTAGTAGACACTGGATTCTAGCAAATATAAACACTGTTGTATGGAAGAGGACTGGGAGTTATATAAAAATGAGTCGAAACAAGTCAAAGGGGTAATTAGAGGATTCAAAATAAGTGCTGACTGATAAATGCACAGAAAAATTCTACAAAAACAACAAGGAGTCTGGTGGCACCTTAAAGACTAACAGATTTATTTGGGCATAAGCTTTCGTGGGTAAAAACCTCACTTCTTCAGAAAAATTCTACTAACCTGAGAAGTAAAGTAGGAAACATTTTTTCTGTCCCAGGAACATTTGAGATTTCAATTTTTTTTTCTCATTCTGCATTGAGCTGAAACAGAGACCTTTCAAGAGAAAGAAAAGCCCAGAATAGGCAGGGCACCACTGGAAAGAGAAGAGCCGGGTTCAAGTCTCTGAATGAGGCAGAGCAGGGACTTGAACCTGCTCTCCCATCCTCACAACCCAGTGCCCTCTCCATTTTGAGCAGAAATTCCGTCCTGGACCCGAGAAACCTTTCCTGATGAAGATTCAATCAAAACTGGTGCATTCCCTTGGAAAGATTTGGTTTTGCCAAATCTACACTGTTTGTGATAAAAAAACGAGCCTATCAAAAAATTCCCTACCAGTTCTAATCAGAAGATCCCTCAAATATCTTTTCACTGGACAGTCGGTAAAAGGAAAAACCGATTCACCAGAAAGGGTTGTGGCTAGTTGGAGGGTGGGATCAAGAAATTGGACAGTTTAACAATTAATTTAGTTCTGTCCCTACAGATAAGCCAAGAAAATGGAGAGCTGCATAAGCTATTTCTGTGTCTCCTGAAATGGAGGGGCAAGACTTCAGGACAGTCCCAGGCAAAAAACTTCTGGGCCTTCAAAATTCCAACTGACTGACCTGTTTGGAAAACATTGTGTGTCTAGTTTGTGTCAAATCCCTTTGCTCCCCACTCATTCTTCAGATCCCAACTTAACCTTAGATTATATTTTACTCATGTAGGACCAATGAGGAAAGAGACTTCATGGTTATCAGCAGAAGAAGTTTGGGGGAGCAATGGAGAAGGCCAGTAGACTGCTACTTCATCAGGTATGCTCCCTCAGTGGCAAAATACAGGACAGCAGAGAGCAGCAGCCAGGAGAGGCCCCCACATACCATAGGGGATGCTGTAAGCATATTTATTCTATTCCTGTCCGACTTTAGGCAGGTCACTTAGCCTCTGAGAGCCTCAGTTCCCCATCTGTAAAATGGGGATAACAACCCTATCTCACAGGAGGGTTGTGAGGATAACTACATTAAAGACTAGAAGGTGCTGCTCATATACTATGGTGATGGTGGCCATATAAGTATCCAAGTATCTACTAGTTTCCACACATAATAATGTATGTATTATTATCTAAGTAGAGGAATCATAGCAGAGAGGAATTTGATTATAAAATTAATAAAAACTGGTGACGAGAGTTACATAGAAGTTTCATGGCTATTATAAGTACTCCATATCCAAGAGGGAATAATACTGGGACACAGCCAACTTAGTGAAACATCTGGTTAGTCACTCACCGACAGAGACATTCCAAACAACACTTTGTCTGCAGAGCATATTCTCCATCTATCTGTTTTAGGGTTTTATTATACAGTCATGCATTATTTGAGTGCTGTCAATGCAAAATTGATAGTGATGGCAAAGTCTGTAGTGCACTTCATGGAGGCACTGCCATTTCACTCTTTTCAGGGCAAAGGCTCTGCTTGGGGATTCTGTTTTCAATCTCTTAGATTTTATTAATTTATGTTTAAAAATGGTGCAATTGTTTCAGGGTATTAATTGTTTTGGTCGGTTAGTGGTTTTTGGGGTAGAAATGGTGCCAGTGTTGGGAGTGTCATTCTTATGGCCTTTTGAAGAGCCAGGTTTTGCAGCATTCCCTAATGACTGTCACATTCTGGATTCACCTAATCATCTCTGGAAGATTGTTTCACAGCCAGATCCCCTCGACTGAGAATGCCTTGTCCCCTATTCTCACATGCTTTGTGATTTGCGCTATGCCAAACAAGCAGAGCTGCTTCAGTGGTTCATTGAGTGAAGTTGTCTTTCATGCAGCTGGAGCTAGATTCATTAACCTCTTTGAAGATTAGGATCAAAGCTTTAAACAGGCATCAGAAGCTACCTGGGAGCAGTGGAAAGGCTTGAGCATGGGCCTGATGTGTTCACAATGGGCTAGACCACTGAGGAGGTGGGCAGCTGCATTCGGTACCATCTGGAGGTCTGTGCATCATCTTCAGACTCAGTCTCAGATACAGTGAATTACATAATCCAGCCTGGAGCACTGTGGCCAGCCCTCATCCGGGAGGAAGGAATTAAGTTCCTAGTGAGCTGGAGGTGAAAGCAGCATTTTTACCTGCTCATCGAAGCTCGGGGGGAGTCAAACTGGACCCTGACCCTTTGCATTACTTGGAAGAATGGAGGCTGTATGCCTTCAGTGAAAGGTGAAAACAGCAGCTCCAATAGTTCTTCAAAGCACGTACCCTAGTCCTCCTACCAAGAGTGTCCCTGTTTTTTCTTAGGTCTAGTTCAATGGATGCCTTTAGGTTTCAGTATACCCGACAGCCCTTTGCTGTGACTTAGCACCACCTTTGAAGTATCACTGTAGCCATTCAAAAGGACTGTGAGGCATATTTGGGAACCAAAGTCAACAGCTGCAGAAACTGGGGCCCCTTTTTGAAGAAGAAAATGACAGAGATATGGAATTGTGGGTGGGGATAGATGGGAAGAAGGAAGTGATGACTGGGGAAACGTGTCCCAAAGTCTTCACTAAAGTCACCATGAATCTAGAGTGGACTCTGTTAGGAGAACGGCTCTTCTGCCATTGTTAGAGACTGTAATCATATTGCCCACACTGCTTATTAGATATTCCACAATAGTGTCATCTAGGTTAACCATCCATAGACTAAACACAAACAAGTGGCAGCGCTTCACTGAGAAGATCAGAGTCTGCATAGTCTCACCTTCTGAATAATAGCTGTGCTGATTAACAGTTTCAGACATTTTAAATAAGAAAAGCTGTGAATCTCTGCCAAACTATCGATCTACCAACAAGGATATAACTGACCCATGCAACTATTTTAATTAAAATGTGTCAGCCCTATTTATTAGCCCAACTGATCTAGTCACCCACAGAAAAATTTTAGATTAAAAACTAAAGGTACTTTACAACTGCTTTGAGCCCTTCAGAAGGGGGCAAGACCAAAACTAGATTCACAAATGAAAAATAAAATGGAAGGTTAGAGTACACTGGTAAAATCAGGGTGTTCCAGTCCAGTAGGCCAGTTGCAACCTAAAATTCTCTTCCTTCATGTATGTACAAGTTCACCTTTACATACACAAACTTGAAATATTATTATTTATTAAGTGCTGAGGTGCTTGGTAGTATACTAGACACAAAGAAGACAGTCCCTGAGAAACACTCACTTGTTCTACTACTCTGCTTTTGGATAGTATTGTCATGGGGCGGGGTGTTTGTTAGGTCCTGTTGAAGTTGATGGGTGTAACAGCAACTTTCATCCAGAATAAAGGCAACATGCAATTGAGCTCCTATATGGAATAAATAGCTGAAACAATAGGAGCTTCTGCCCAAAACAAAGCCACATGCAAGACTGCCATAGGAGTTAGCTGTGTGGCTCAAGGGAGTTCCTCTGTGATCTGATAAATTCAGAGGCAGGGGATTGATTGTATTGGCATGGCATAGGTGTGACAGAGAGGAAAGAGGTGAGAAACACCATAGAAACATCTGCGATTGATGGAGCGGTGTCAATTTAGCGAGTCTGGTGAAGACATGCTAAGTCGATGGGAGAGAGCTAACTGCACAGGTAAAAAAGGAGCAACAGTATGTCGTGAAGTCCACATTACTCAGAGTTTGATCTAGGTCTTACAGGGTCACATTAAGAACAGTGTAAGAGGGACCCATTTTGATAGGAACTGTTATTCTTTCTCTTTCACAGGTTTACTTTCCAGTGTGCTATATTATATTTTCTCTCTCTTGCAATCTGATCCTCAACTAGTAGCTCTTGTATCTGGACTGCCAGCATACGTATAAACAGGCACTACTGCACATTCTGGAGTTTGACAGAGAGATGCAGCTTTGTTACTAATACGTTCCCCTCCTCAAACAAAAGTAACAACCAAGAACTTTAATATACCTTACATCATAATAAGATGCCTTGAATCCTAAACTGGCTCATGGAAGATGGGGGATTAATTAAAGTCTTCCTTGGTATGACTGACAATCTATTGAAATGGATCCCCTTGTGCAATATGACCCTATATAGCTTAAAATGTAAGTAGTGGTCCATCATTAGCCCACTCAATAATGGTACCTGTCACAGTTTGGTTAAATTAGCAATGGTACCTCCTCTAGTCTTCCCACCTCAGTCATGGAGTTTCCTATTAGAGATTGTCAGCATTTTTTTTTAAATTGAAATTTTGATAATTTTTTTCATGAAAAATTTTCACCATGTTTTGAAGAGTTCTAGTTCTGGTCTATTTTTTTTTAATTTGATGTCTCCTTTGATAGTTCATTCTAATTTTTTTCAAGAATGCCACAGTATTGAGGACATTGTCTCAGATGGATGTCCTGTTACTGTCAGTTACTCGTGGAATTTATTTGGTTCATAAATTTCTTTTCTAAGCCCTTTATTATTCATATTACACTTCTTATTTCTCTTGCTGTGGATCACAGCAATTAATCCTAGCCTCTCAAATAATTCTTTCTGAGTTACACTACTTAACTCACACTATGCACTTAAATAGAAAAACACTTATTCATTTCATTGAGCAAAGTCTCAAATGCACATTATTTGAGGATGAAAAGTATGTCAAGCTATCTTATTTCTGGACTTCTGTTGCTACTTCAAATACAGTAAGTGTAGTACTTTAAATCAGGTCATGGATATTTTAAAAAAAATGCTTGGGGTTAGGAGAAAGAATGGATGAGGTTGGGAGATAAATTCCTTTCTCTATTTATATGTATGCTTGTAGTTTCTATTGCCATACAGTTCAGAGTTGGAAACTAGAAGAGGCAGTTGCCCTGTTCATAGTTCTTAAAAATTTCGCAGTTATCTACTGGCCAAGGAAATGAAAAAGAGAGAAAGAGAAATAGTACAACAAGAAGGAAAAGGCTAGCAGAGACTGAAATACAACTATCTAGTGACAGGTTTCAGAGTAGCAGCCGTGTTAGTCTGTATCCGCAAAAATAACAGGAGTACTTGTGGCACCTTAGAGACTAACAAATTTATTAGAGCATAAGCTTTCGTGGGCTACAACCCACTTCTTCGGATGCATATCCGAAGAAGTGGGTTGTAGCCCACGAAAGCTTATGCTCTAATAAATTTGTTAGTCTCTAAGGTGCCACAAGTACAACTATCTAGTGAGTTTTACAAGGGCATCAACAATATAAGGCAAAACTGAACAGTATCACTTCACTACAGCAGCCTGTCCATTGATAATAGCATACCACCTCAGCCAGTGGAAAAAAAAGTCCTACTTTTGAATTTGTCATATCTGTAGAAAAACAAAAAGGTGGGAGGTCTGGAAGGCTACACAGGCCTGCAGAAGCTTTCAGCTGCCAACTGAGCTAATTCTTACCATTTGTTTTCTGAACAACAGTATTAAGGCATTTGGACAATGCTCCTTGGTGTTAGAAGCCTATTTTAAAGACATTGGTTGAAATGCACTGACTCCAGCTCTAGAGGAACCTGATTCTGCAGTCCTTATACAGCAAACTTCCATTGACCTCCGTGGGATCTTTGCTTGTGTAAGGGCTGCTTAGGGCCAGATTTCCAATGGTATTTAGGCACTGAAAGATGCAGCTAGGCACCTAGTGGGATTTTCAAAAGCACCTATGCATCTTCAGGTGCCTAAATACCTTTGAAAATCTGGCCTTAAATCATCTGTAGGAGGGGTGGGCAAACTTTTTGGCCTGAGGGCCACATCTGGGAATAGAAATTGTATGGCGGGCTGTGAATGCTCACAAAATTGGGGTTGGGGTGTGGGAGGGGGTGAGGGCTCTGATTGGGGGTGCGGGCTCTCGGGGATGAGGAGTTTGGGGTGTCAGAGGGTGCTCTGGGCTGGGACCCAGGGGTTTGGAGGGCAGGAGGGGGATCAGGGCTGGGGCAGGGGGTTGGGGCATGGGGAGAGGCTCAGGGGTGCAGGCTTCGAGCGGCACTTACCTCAAGTGGCTCCCGGAAGCAGTGGCATGTCCCTTCTCCGGCTCCTACGCGGAGGAGCGGCCAGGCGGCTCTGCACACTGCCCCATCTGCAGGCACCACCCCTGCAGCTCCCATTGGAGCACCGGAGGGGGCCATTGGAGTGTGTAGGAGCAGCTCCCAACCCTGCGCCACAGCTAGAGCGCCGGAGCGGGGCCATGCCATGGCTTCTGGGAGCCGCGTGGTGCGGCCCCCGACCCTGCGCCCCGGCTGGAGTGGGGCAAGTCCCAGACCCCGCTCCCCAGCGGGAGCTGGCTTAAAATGGTTCGCGGGCCGTAGTTTGCCCACCCCTGACCTATAGAGATATGGGTAAATAATGAGAGGTCAGGATGGAAAAATAGTGGGATTGTCCTTTGCATAATCAAGACTGAGATACTGTTGAACAACTACAAAAAAGCCAAAACCCCTCACAAGGCAGAATAACTTAATGTGAAAAGAGTGGCCATTAGAAAAGATAACATGAAAAGACTGCATAACGACCAATTATTAAGCCTATCATATAATTTTAAATGGTGTACTATTGGTTTCTTCATTTCTCCTTTTCTTCCTCTCTAGAGAATTATCAATGAGATTTGAATTGTAAATTGTCCATGCAGATCTTACTATCAATTCCAAAGCAAGCGCTGAAATAAACATATCAGGCATATTCCTAAAGCTGGTGAGGGATGTCACTTACTCAAGAAGGTTAAATAACAACTGAGCAAATCCATTCTTCACAAAGAAAGGTGTCAGGAGATTCTGATGTGTCCTAATCATTTCAGAAAGGTCTGTGTATTGTGAATCATTTCCAATTTTTTTTTCTGAGGGTGAGAAAAAGAATGGTTCTTGCATATACAGATCAGTATAATTTAATTAGCTTTAATGATGAGGACTCCTACGAGAAAAACCAATTAGACTGTATTAAAATGCTGCCTTTTTCTTGAATCTTCAGCCCTTTGCTTCTCCAAGAAAACAGCAGAAGAACAGAGATCTAATCTAATAAGTGTAGCTGTGTAGTAAGAATATGTTATGTTTTTTCTTAAGTAACAGACTCCCTGCTGTACTTACCAAGAGACGGAGATGCATAATAAAATACAAGTTACACCTTGAATTTAGGCTCTATCCTGCACAAGCCAGTCACTTCCATGCGATCTATTTAATATTTGATTTGAACAAGTTAAAATAAGAATAACAGATTTTCACACTTCAAGGCATCGACTGATTGCCTGCAAAGGCCTTGAAGGAATCCTGCTTCACACTTCTATTCCAATCCTTGTACATACTGTTGGCTAAGTGCACATTAAGATATGCACATGCCTAAACTGAGTAGCCAAATGCTTGCTGCCCCTGCCCTTCTTCACCCCAACCTCTTCATATTGTTTGTTAACCTTAGTGATCATATTGTGTCTCAAATTGGACTGGAAGCTCCTTGGGGCAGGGATCGTATCTATTAATCTATATCTAATATATCCAGGGCTGGATTAATTCTCCTGTGGGCCCCTGTATACCAGTCTTTTTCCTAATTTAAAACAAAAATGATCACAATTATGGCATCCAGGCTATTAATGCTATACTAAACTTGCCTTTTAATTAACACAAAGCCGTTCTGTGGTTACATTTCAGTCTTAAAACATGTAGAATAAAGTTAAGTTAATTCAAAATAGCCTACTTCTTCCCTTAGAACAGCTGTTATATTAATTTCTTTCTAGGAGGGAGTTTGGGTGCAGGAGGGGGCTCCAGGCTGGGGCAGAGTGTTGGGGTGCAAGAGAGGGTGAGGGGTGCAGGCTCTGGGAGGGAGTTTGGGTGCAGGAGGGGATTCTGACCTGGGGCAGAGGTTGGGGTGCAGGAGGGGGTGCAAGGTGTAGACTCTGGCTGGGAGGCGCTTACAACAGGTGGCTCCCAGCTAGCAGCGCAGCAGGGTTCAGGCAGGCTGCCTGCCTGCATGCTGTGGCCCCACGCCGCTCCCGGAAGCAGCTGGTTGCTGACATGTCATTGTGTGCCCCTGGGGGGAGGGGGACAGCGTGTCTTCCCCCCCCCCCGCCAGGGACCCCAGAGATGTGCCATTAGCCAGCCGCTTCCGGGAGCAGCGTGGGGCCACAGCATGCAGGCAGGTAGCCTGCCTGAGCCCTGCTGCGCCAGGGACCCCCTTAGCCCAGGGCCCTGGGCTGCAGCCCCTAAAGCTCCTGCATTAATCTAGCCCTGATTATATCTATATCTATCTAACATATTATTATATCTAATATATCTATTAAGGGATCTATTAATTGTAGCACACTTTTGGTAATAGTAAAAATAAAATATATATGACATTATTTGGTGCCCACTCCTCCCCACTCACCTCTGAAGCCACATGTATTGGCTATTGCTAATGGGGGGATACTAGTCTTGATTGACCTGATCAAGTTTGACAAATCATACTATGTTTTCAGTGACCAATGGTGTGTACAAATGTACTATTGTGTCCAGTCATTCTGGGAATGTCTGATGTCATAATTCCTGCCCAGTCTTATTTATTTCAATTGGCATATTAGAACTTTCAAACCTCCACATACTTAACCCTTATCTATAAAATAAATATTTGTCATACAGCAGGTCACATTGTTTGGTGTTATGTTACTGTGTAAAGAAAGCTCTTATCATAATACATATGCACAATGGGCTAGCAATACATTTACTATGGGAATCTTAAATCTGAATGTCCCTAATTTTTGTGGGATTAAAATCTCAAAATCGATGTTCTATTAGTATGATTTTTTCCATTGAAAGTAATGCATTTAAAATATTATATTTAAGTTCTAACAGAGCTATTTAGTTACAGAACAGTCCAAAAAATCTATCAATTATATGCTAGCTGAAAAAGCAAGTATTGATCCTTAAGCTGTCTCCAGAAATCTCAAGTTTTCCTCTTCTTTTCTGGGGCATTTGAGTATGAACAACTGTCTGCACTGTAGTGATGATGGCCCCTAGCACCAATATAGTTAAGAATCTGTCAGCAATTCCACCATCAATCCTATTTTTCAGGTGTTTATAACTCAAATTTGAAAATCAATTCCAGGCTTAATGATGGACAAGGGGGTTTGCTCCAACATCCTGCACATTTGTAACATGCACACAGCGTTTGGGAGAATGGACCCCAAGGTCTCAGCCCAAGACCAGTTTTATGCTTGAAATATTTATGGCTGAGTATCACCATCATGCTACAGGAGTGCAGGAAAAAAAAATGGAGGTGGTTCAAATGCAAAATAGTTTTTTGATATTCTAATTAAAATTGCAAGATCTTTGTCCTTATGTCTTCAAATGCAATCTGAGGCATGTAAAAAAAATGTGCAGACATTTGCTGTCTATCATGTCCAATTGCTTAATTATTAAGCTTGCTTTGTATGGTACATTTTCTCTATAACTAGTTTTGTCATTATTGAGCAAATGAAACTCCTTGCACTTTTGTCCTACATGGTCAATAGTTGATAATGGCAACTATTATAGCTATTGGTTGAAACAGGGTCACATGGCCCTGCAACCTGAAACAGAATAATCTCAGTGTCTTGCTGTGACAGGAGACTGTGTTTGAGTCCTTAAACTTTTTCTGTGCTAAGGAACAAATCCTGCTCTCTTCTCCACAGGCTGGGCAAACACGTTGGGGAGGCAGAATTCTGACAGCCCATGCAAGGTGTGCACACCCCGTACGGCATGTAAAGCCCAGGTGTGGGGGCACTCTTCATCAGTGCCAAGTATAAGGATTTGGAGGCAGGCTGCTGAACCAGTGATGTCCGGACTCCATAACTACAGAGATCCAGCAGCTGTTTCCACTACCCAAGTGGAGGCTGTGGTGGGAAACTACAGTAGCAGCCATAGAAGGAAGATTCCTTCATCCCCTGCACCTGCTAGTCACCTCAGTGCTCAACCCAAGTACTCAGGTTAGGCACTGGGCAGAAGATTTGTCCCACCGTATACATTTGGAGCACATTTTTTTGTCTTTCTGCTGATTTTAGGCCTTCTTAATCACACTACACCAAACAGACAAAACCTAAATAAATGGTATATAACAATAAAAGTGAGCAAAAATACTTCTGAGGCACCACGAGTAGCACTCACTAATATTCTGAACAAAAATGGAATTTGAAAATGCATTTGGAAAAGATAGAAACATTTCCCATTTACATATATCCAAGAACCAAAGTTGCCAGTAGTAAAATAGAATCTGATACCAGCTGAGCGTTCTATAACTCTGAGCTAAAGCTAAGTGTTCAGTTTAAGGTCAATGCAGCTAGAGGTGACGTAAGCCAATTTTTTAAAAGTGATCAGTGGTTTGGTGTGTTCCAATTTGAATCACTGGACCTTTTTTCAGAACTTCAGTTGAAGACATTGGGAACTGTGGATGTTCAATACCTGTAAAAATTGGGCCCATGTGTCTCAAACTGGGTACACAAAATTGAGATGCAGTATACCCCCAAGTTAATGGACACTTTACAATTTTTTGGCTTGATGGCACGTATGTGTAAATGTTATTGAAACATATGCAAACCACAATTTCTGTTGATAGTGAGTTGGAAAGGGAGTGACAGTGGAATACAAGGCCCAAATACCTGCCAGGCATAAGTTTTCTATAACCACCTCAAATCCATAACCACAGATATGAACACTCTCAAGTGTTGGGAAAGTTTGACTCTAGATCCACTTTGCACCTTAGGCTCATCTCTAATGTATGTATATACAGGAGAATAGAGCTATGTTGATTTACACCCACTGAGGATATTGCCTATATTATCTAGCTATCTTTACCCAAACAATACACTTAGATTTTAAAAAGTGAAAGGATGAAAAGTGTATTTCAGTCAAGTCCAGGTAATCCATCCCCAGGTCCCCAAATTACACTTTCTTTACAAAGGTTTATAAACAGGCCATAACTGTTGAACACTTGGTATATCCATCTCAATACAAGCTTATTCATGCTTTATAAAGGATTTGATTTTGCATACATCTGGGCCTGAGGGTAGGTACTGGTGACAGGCCAATACAAAAACCCAAGGGGAAATTTTCCATTTCCTTAAACCTTAGCTCTATGATAAAGATGAAGAGGAAGGGCTTAAGGGAGGTAAAACAGAGCTTCATGGACAGGCAAGTGGAAAGGGCTTGGCTATTCTCTGCCAAAACTGAAATGAAAAAAAAAAAAAAATCCTACTTTGCTCCTGGAATGGGAGAGCTGGTACCTGCCCTGGGCAGAATTAGAAGAAAAATAAGCAGGAAGCAGGATGGAGAGGTTCCCATGACTGAGTTATGGCTGTTTGGCTCTTATTGTAGAGTCAAATATTCAAATTTTAGAGCTCAAAGTCTGAGTAAACTCACCTTGTGTAAGGGATCTTTGGGTGCAGTGGGAGGATGGACTGAACTTTATGTAGCACAGAGCACCAGCACAGTCATTACTGCAACCGATGGATTGATGTATACTCCTCCCCATGCAGGCTTGATGTCTTGAGAGTCTGCCCCTGCATGGCAGAACTAAGGCTGTTCTACTGCATTTAGGGCTTTCCCTGACCCTGGATGGGAAGGGGAGCAGGATTTGTTTCTTTGTGAGCTGAGTTAATGAGAAAAATGTTTAGGGAAGATGGTTGTTCTTTTATTGGTTTAATTAGGCTATTCTGACAGCCATGTTGGCATCTAGGATAAGAATGAACAATAATTTCTAATTAACATGCTTATTACAGCCTAATACAGAATTTTCGCCACATATTTCAGTCTGTGCTTTTACATGCTTTACTCTGCACTAACGTTAAGACAATCAGATCCTGGGCCCTGCAAATTGTGTATAATGTTTTATTCATTCCAAACTATGTGTTGCCCATGTATTACACCACTTACAAAATCAGTTGAACTTGAACTCATTTATGCTCCAATGTGCATAGCAGTAGGAAAACGGAGCAATCAGAAGTTAGTCTGTTCAGAAGATTATTATTTTAAAGCATTTACCAATAAAACAAAGTCACATTTTTTCAGTCAGATATAAGTGATGTTTATATTAACGGCGTGAGTAATGAAAACCTTGAAGTCCATCTAGCACTGATGGAAGTCAATGTGAGTTTTGCCGCTGACTTCTCTGGACACAAGGCTGGACCTGCTGGCTGCAGTCAGCATTCTACTCAAATGTGTACCGCTCTAGAAATGCTGCTCTTATGGAAGAGACCTACATTCTATGTTGACTTAATTCCTATTTAATTGTATAAGGCTTTTCACTTCCAATGCACATGATCATTCTTATTATAAGACACATGTATATAGTTAATCTTACCAATAAAACTGAATTTACAGGAATTCTGTCATTCTGCATTTTAGTGTACCAAAAAAAGAGAGATTCTAGGTTTAGGATATTTTGGACTCACTGATGTAAGCCCTTCCTGAAATTCACATTGGAATTCACATTGAATGAAATCCTCGCCCCACTGAAGTCAATGGGCCTACGGTTCCACCCATTTACATGAGTGCATGAGCTTCTACTGTGAACACTACATATATATGTTTGTAAGTAACAGGGGTGGCTCTATGTTTTTTGCTGCCCCACGCACGGCAGTCAGGCTGCTTTCGGCGGTGTTTCTGCAGGTGATCTGCCAGTCCCGCGCCTTTGGCGTACCCGCTGCTGAATTGCCGCCGAAACCGTGGGACCGGCGGACCTCCCGCAGGCATGCCGCCAAAGGCAGCCTGACTGCCGCCCTCACGGCGACCGGCACGCCGCCCCCCGCGGCTTGCTGCCCCAGGCACGCGCTTGCTGCGCTGGTGCCTGGAACCGCCCCTGGTAAGTAAAGAGATTTTGCTTTAGCTGTGTGCCTTCTTCCAGAGGCCATCACATTAGGCCATCACATATAGCCTTTTATATAGTAGGCCATCATATTCGCCTTTTCTTTTTTAAACAAAGCATAGGGATAGCACAGATAGGTTATATGTTCTATATGACCTCAGTCTTTCCTGCTCCTGTTTAAAATCTTGAGAAGTGTAAGCAGATGAACTAGGGCTATCCATGTGGCTTGGAAAATGGTGTAGATTAATAAGGAGAGCCACTTCCTACTAAGTGATTCTTGCAAAATTCTACTTCACAGTCAATTAAGGTGTATAATTTTTATTGGACAAGTGATTAAATCTTTTTTTTTCCTGCCTCATCTGCACCACATAAAAGCGCGGAAAACAAATGTTGTGTCTAGATGGGTCCATTTTTATGGTGATTTGCAAGGCTGTGCTATACATTGTACATTTCCTTTTCTCAGGTATCCATGTTCTAGACTTTTAAAATTCATTACAGACAATCTGATTTGAAAGAAAATATTGAATTCTATGCACCTCTATTGTAGTGAAAGCCTTGTATACTAAAGCAAATAACAGAGGATTCTGAAAAGATCTTTGAACCTTAATCTTTACCTGAAGCCCTGTGTAGTACAAAGCTGTGCATTTATCAGAGCAACCATTTATTTTCAGCATGTGTCATTGGAAAATAAATTATTCAGTGTTGTTAGATTACCTATAAATGATACCAATCAATTAATACCACAGCCACTAGTCTTGCAGGATTTTGTCAGAGGCCAGGATGATAAAGCTCTTAACCGTCCACATTTCCTAGTAAGGAGGATTATGATAATGTCAGCTTATTTTTATAGAATTTTTAATTGATGAGTAATTTCTCCAAACTCTCTGCACTAAACACTGGGCATAGGCAGAACTAAGCTCTTGAACAAGAACATGAGAGAAGCAAAGCCTCCCCCTTCATGGAAAGCTCCCATTTTGAATGTAGGCTGATAGCAATAGAGTTTGGGATTGTTGGCTGCAGTAGTTTTCCATATAGCAGCACTAGCCTTTACATATTGAAAAGAATCATTGTCTTCACTCTCTCTTTTGATTTTTATTGACATTTCATCTGCACATTAACCATTCACAGTATTTTGGTAAACGCTACCTGGAAGGCCACAGGAAACACATTTGGTAAGTATAGAACAAAGAGCCAGATATTATCCCTGCCTGCAATTCCACAAACATGTTAGAGTGATACATTCATTTACTTTTCTTGATTAAAAAAATGTAATGATTTTATCTTTGATTGGGAGCAATATCACCCACGTGTTATGCAGATGCCGAGCCACGCTAAGAGCAATTTTGAAAAATGGACTGAAATTTGACAGAGGTGATTTGGAGTTTGGCATCACATCTTAAAAGACAAGTATCAGGGGGTAGCCGTGTTAGTTTGTATCCACAAAAACAACCAGGAGTCCAGTGGCACCTTAAAGACTAACAGATTTATTTGGGCATAAGCTTTCGTAGGTAAAAAACCTCTTACCCTTGTTGTTTTTATCTTAAAAGACAAAGCGTCAAAGTGATGGATAAACCGAGGTTGGCATGCACTAGGCATGTATGTTTTAAGGACAGTGCTTAATTCTTTGATATAGGTTTGGATATCTTGATCTAACATTTGGATTTTTACATTTGTATCTTTTCTTTAGCCCCATTTCCCCAGGCCAGGCTGTTCAGAATCCACTGAATTCACTTAGACAGCTCTGAACAATGTCCCCAAGACCTGTTTAAAACACACACTATATTGACCTGGTATTGATTCATACAGGGTGAAAATAGCATCTGAATTGTAGTTATAGCAGAGGTGACAATGATGAGTTTTAACACAGCTGGTGGTTACTGTTCGGCAGATATGAAATCTTGCATCAGTAATAGTCATACTGTAGAGACTGTTGAATAACACCACAAATTGTCTTTACATAATAAGTTTCCTCTATTCCCTGTCTTTCACTATGCCAAGAAGATATAGTTACTGATGCAGAGAGTTTCAGTTTGCTATGTCCAGCCAGTACTGGTTTCAGTATAACATTATTTCTCTCTCTCAAAGCAGTGATTACTCTCACACAGGGCCAGATTAACACATAAGCACTAGAGATCCATGCCTTGGGCCCCACTTCTGGAGTCATGTGATTACATCAGAACCTCATTAAAAAAAAAGTACATTTCTAGCACTTGTTATTGGGAAAGAGAAGCTTGAAAAGGTGACTCATGTGTAACCAACGCAGTAGTGTCTGCAGACAATCGGAAACAATAGCTCTGAGAGGTGTGAACTACCCTCGTCACCTCAGTACAGTGTTAACACAGCCCCATTTCAAATGAAGATTGTGTGTGTGAGGAGAAGAGTGCAGTTGGCCAGGCCCACCCATCCAAGCACATACCCCACAACAAGGGTGTGAGTACTAGGCCCCAGCTGATGACCCCAGACCCTCTGGTGGGGAAAGAGGGCACCTACTGCCATTGATAGTGGGAGGGGGAGGGGGGCCTTATTGCCTCTGCCTGTCTGGAAGGGTAGAGGGTTTCCTACTATTGTCACTCTGAATGGGGGTGGGTGTCACAGTGTAAGGGTGGGGCAGCAGAGCAGGGCCATGGGAGTTGGAAATCCATTTCCTGGTTTGTGTAGGGCACCAGATTACCTTAATCCAGCCCTGCTGACAAACACATAATGCACAGGTATGTTTTCAGGATCCAAGGTACCAACATTTCTAGTCCTCTCTAATCCCCTTTCGACAACCAGATGGGGATGACTGAGAAATCTTTTTGTGGATTCATAGTACTATTTAACCCATCCCGGCCCTCCCCACCCCCAGATCTAGAGTTCCTACCCCTCCCCTTGCAGCTACACAAGGCAATGAAGAAATGAATATCACAATATCAATTAAGCATTAACTGGCTCTGTGGACACTGGAGCGTAAATCTAAGCCTTTAATTAAATGAAAAACCAATAATCGTAAGTAGCAAACAACTTGCTTTTCTTAATGCTGATGTAGGAATAATAGTTCCAAACAGTGACTAACAAAACTAGAACCATATTTTAAACATTCATCCTATAGATCTCTATATATTCTCATATTTGTAATAAAAAGACTTACTTTATAAGTGAGGTGCAGCGGGCAGTGTTCTGTGGAGAAGGGTGTTGTTTTTATCAGTCTGCAAATACCTGCTGAATCCGATAGACTATCTAAATTCAATAGGCTAAGCTAGTCACAAGTGACCCTTTCTCTAGTCCAGCATCTCAAACCAAAAGAAAAAAGGAAGGAAGCCGCTTCAGGCAAGTAGACGACCTGTGGGTGGGAGGGGGAAGGTTATAATAAATGCTCACGGGAAGCAAGTGCCAATGAGAGCTTTGTGTACGTGTAAGGACTTCATGTGCTCGACTTGTGTAAGCAAATGAGGGAAATTGATGCACTGACTGGTCAGGTGACTTGCCCACGCAGCAGCTCCTGAGAGAAAAGGAAACAGAAGTCATTAGTCCAGTCACCCAGGACCCTAGTAGAACACTAGACATCTTTTATATTAGAGAGACAAGATGTCTGAGGATCTTGGCAAGGTGGAACAGATTGTAAAGCATAAAGCTAAACAATCTGTTCCACCTTGTATTTAGCTGAGACATTCAGAGTAAGTTTCCCAGACCTGAAGAAGAGTTCTGGGTATGTCGCTCAAAAGCTTGTCTCTCTCACCAATGGAAGTTGGTCTGATACAAGATATTACCTCAACCACCTTGTCATTCTAATATCCTAGGACCAACACAGCTCCAGCAACATTGCACACATCTTTTCTTGGCACAGGGCAGCCCCATTGACTCAGATGGAGTAGTCCAACTGCAACAAAGCAGAATTTATCCTGAAACATCTATTGTTCAAGACTATTATAATGTTCAAATGCTGTAAGAAAATGGTGTACCATGTACTCGTATTTGGCTCAGTTCTCTCTATGGAAAAAACAGTAACACTTGCCAAGATCCTGTACAGCATATCATACGTAGCCTTTTAGCATGCAGTAGCACATATATGAGAATACTATTTTTTCCTCAATGTTTGTAGGATCCTCTTCTTACTTTATCCTTAAGTGATGTGTCTCTGTGTTTAGAAAGTCACTGGTGTATCATAACTGCAGTTCTCTTGGGTGTGCCATAATCTGCACTGGCAACTAGCTTGCCAACTTCTTCGTATGCGCTCTAGCTAATAAAACATTTAACTGGTACAGATGAAATATTAATGGTTCCCAAGGTGTTTAGGCAACTACTGCTTTATTAGACCATCATAGGACTACCTCTTGTTTGAGCTGGTCAAAAACAAACTAAAAAGCAAATAGGAGCACTGCTAAAAAATGTCACCAAAATCTGCCATTTTTTGCCAACATTTTGAAAAAATTTGCACTGAAATTTAAGCCAATTCTAAAAAGCTCCACGGAGCATTTACTTGCAGTAAATCGGTTATATTCTGGTGTGGCGGGGTCAGACTACCCCGCCTTAACCCGGAAGGAGTTAAGCCCCAGGGACTGGCAGCGGAAGTCCCGCCTCCCCAGGCAGACTGGGCATGCTCCAAGTGCTACAGGAGTATAAAGGGAGGGAGACCAGCTCATTCTCGGCTGGAGCCCGTAGGAGAAGGACCTGCTGGGGGAGCTCCTGCGGCGGACCAGCCACAGCCGCTGACTGCACCGGGAAGCGACGCCGTCCACGGCCTGCCTGCGCCCCGGCGATTGGAGGAGACCCGGGAGACGACCGGATCCGCAGAGTACCAAGGACCCGACGACTCCTGGGAGACCCCAACAGAGAGGCTGGTAGGAAGTGACCCCGGGAGGGTGACAGAGTGGTACCCTCTCACCCCCCCCCCCCGGGGAAACTCAGCGTGTTTCGGTCAGAACCCCCCGCTGAGTTGGTGGCGAGCCACTATGCTACTGTTAGGGCCCCAGGTAGGGGCCCCCCTACTGGGGCTGTCGCACCCCAATGATAAAGACTCTGGCCATTAGGCCACGCTACCCTCCACCTGAGGGTTGCTTCCTGGACTCTGGCCAGTAGGTCCCACTGCCCTGTAGCCAAGGGCCGTGTTATAGACTCCTGCCGTCAGGCCATGTCTCCCTGAGGTAAAGGGGACGCCATAGACTCTGGCCGCTAGGCCACACTACCCTCCACCCGAGGGTTGCTTCCTGGACTCTGGCCAGTAGGCCCCACTGCCCTGTAGCCAAGGACCGTGTTATAGACTCCGGCCATCAGGCCCCGTCTCCTTGCGGTAAAAGGGACGTCATAGACTCTGGCCACTAGGCCACACTGCCCTGGACTGAAGGGCTATTTTACGGACGGTGGCAGATAGCCCACGCCGCTCGTACCCTTGAGGGCGTGGACTGTCACATCTGGGAATAGCAAAGTGTGATTGAATGATTCTGAAATAAGTTCAATTGCTGTGATATGCCCATGACTTCACCCCCAGCAATATTTACCATCTTGTTTGGCAACAGTAAAGATGTCAAGGGCAGCTAGAGTAGAGCATAATCAGTCAGGACGATCTTGTAGCCTCTTTTCTTGTTTTTGAATGGTACTTAGATACTTATGATAAGAGGAAAAGTGTAGTGTAGGGTTTTGAAAAGAAAATGCCTGCTGACATGCTGAGGGTGCTTCATACTCAAGTGGTAGGGAAGAAGAGCAAAGAAGTGTAATGAAAAGTAGAGCGCACACATGGCTAAACGGTGTTTGTTCTGCTGCAT
This sequence comes from Emys orbicularis, assembly GCF_028017835.1. Lineage (NCBI taxonomy): Eukaryota > Metazoa > Chordata > Testudines > Emydidae > Emys > Emys orbicularis. The sequence goes on along the minus strand of NC_088683.1, from coordinate 68,523,633 downwards.
GGATGGAGGAGGTGTGAGTGAAACATCATTGAAATATCCCCTGAAAGTGTCCACCTCCCCTTCTCTTATTACAGTAATTGAAAAATCCCTACTATAGGGCAAGAGGAAATGTTTTGTACAGAGAACAATGTGGCTTGCTACATTTCTATAATGAATGCGGATGTGCTATGGAAGGCATGGTCTTTGGAAAGAGTGCTCTGGCCACTGAATAATAGAGAAATTATTTCACTGAAAATCTCTACAGTTTCCTATGGAAGATGCAGCCCTTTGTATTTTTATGCATTTTCTGGATTCTTGTTTTCTTGGCAAATAATTGTACACTTCAATTTACTTGAGCTTGAAGATTTACTTTGAGCACGTCAAAATAGGACTGCAAGTGAAGACAAAGAAGCAAGGGCCTGATTTTTTCAAACACCACTTTTATGCTGGTATGACTGCACCAAAGCCAGTGGAGTTACACTGGCATAAACTGGTACAAGAGAATAGAGAATCAAGCCCATTTTCTTTATATATATATATATATATATATACACACACACATATATATATAAAAAAAAGTGGGACTTTTGGTCAGGACCACATGCAAAAGCTTGCACTGATGCTATGCCTAGCACACCTTACATGGAGAGAGAACAGTCTCCAGTGCTGTTTATCCACCACCTGTAGCAAGTGCTAAATTCACCTAATTGACTTTAACAGAGGCCAGTATGTGAAGGGTTGATAGCTCAAACTCAGTTTTCAAAAGTGTTTTGTTTTTTATTTAACATTTGACAAACATATCTTCTCTGTGAGCCTAAGGGGATGCAACGAGGACACCTGGTAAACTGGAATTTTTATGTAATGTGTGGTAGAGTCAGCTAGAGATTTCAGTATGCATACTCCTTAACTGCCTCACTCTGCTATATGCTCCTCTCAGACATCAATCCTTCTTTCAACACCTGTAAATAATATACTGGGCACAATTTAAATGACCTTAGAAAGCATTTTTATATTAAGCTACAACAAATGTAGCAGCAGATGTACGTAACCGATCCAAAGGATCTTTCAGACGTCAGATTAAATCTTGTTCCTTTTACTCATGCAAATGCCATTGTCTTCAATGGGTTTACTTGTCTAAATATGGCAAACGGGATTTGGCCCATTGCACGAGCCTAATGTTGCAATACACTTCATATTTGCTTCATTCTGCCAAAGGCACTTTAAGAAACCTTTTATATGTCTATTTAGTAAAACTCCGCACAGCAATAGAAAATATAACCAATCAATTCAATGTAAAGACTGTCTTTGTCCTTCATCAGTTGACTCAGTCCAGTCATACATCATCTGATTCTAGTGGTATTATCTCCAGTCTTTAATAAACTCTACATGTCACCAAGATCAAATTTCTTATTCAAGTACCTTGTGTCCTATCTATAGAAAGGGAAGAGTGTCAGAAGTTCTGGGAGTCAGGATAAAAGTTTGAGTACACATTATACATCTTTGAGATTATGAGCGGGGCAGACAATTTGGACTTGTTTCTGCTTACTAAATCATGCAGGTGCTCAGATTCTCTGGTCTAAGAACCTGAATATAATACAGTACATCCTGTGCTGTGTTGTGAAGTTGCAGTGTTTTCTCCCTCTGGGCATCAGTTTATTTCACAAAAGTCATTGAGCAGTCAGATAATTACTACTACAGCTTTGTGAATGCAACAAAAACGTTTTCCACAAGAATTCACTCTAATTTAAGCATGAATTCTCTATGTTCATGCTTCTGTTGTGTTTAGTTTCCCCAAGAACACTTGAGGGATGGAGTTTTACGTACTCAAATATTTGAAGAAACTAAGTTTTAAGCATGCATGCTGGAATATCTGTGGAAAGCAAAAGTGCCAGGTCATGATGACAAATTCGTGCTGGTGCTGATATTATAGTATTCCTTTGCATTTGCCTGGGGCCTAAGTGGTCTGTTTGTCAGACAAGTGTTTCCGGTCTCTGCTGGCATCACCATTTCTCTTCATTACGTTCTACTGTTCAATAAAAAGCACTTGTATATTTTATATAGGACACTGTTTATCACAGTAAGGGTATAACATTTCTCAAACTCCTTGCCAAACTAGCAATTAATTGAGCCAGGCAGGGGCCTGGAACTTGGACAAAACAGAACATTACGAGAACATAAGTAGATGAAGAACAAATAATTTATGAGACAAGGTGATCTGATATACATATGCTTGTGATTCTAGCTTGCAAGAGGCACCCCAAACTGTTATTCATCTTAGGTCTCAGCAATATTTCAACAAACCATGCTAGGAACAATCATGTTGGAAAATGGTTGTCAAGGCCAGGCAAAACTTGCTGTATTAGCTCCCCCCCGACTCCTATGATAGTTGCTAGCATGATTGCATCATTTCTCCCCGTGCACTGTGGACTGGTTTTTTGTTTTCTAAAAGCCACCTCGATAGCTAAAAAGTTATGCTATATACAGTACAGTACTGTTCTTCTTTACAGCAGTAGAGAGTGCATATGCAGACTGTTGCGATTGTGCAAGGCTGTAACGGTTTGAAAATGGTTCCAAATGGTGGTTACAAACTAAATTGTGGACAGAGCCCCAAAGAGCTCATAACAAGTTCACAAGGAGTTTTATGATGAAGTATTATCTTGTTTTATTTTGCTTTTGCATAGGGCCAGTTCTGGAGGCTGCTTACATGGCAGCGTCAGGGCCTATCACTATGGCAACACTGCCTTTCTGCTGCAGGAGGGGAAAGCAGAGGATAATCCACACAGCAGATGACACATTTCTGATGGGTAGCCCGAGACTAAGTTCTTCTGGGCAGGGAACATTTGTTATGTTTATGCAGGGTTTAGCGCGGAGGCCTGGGCCTCTGGGTAATACAAATAAAATAACCATGTAGGAAGGTGATGGGGTAGTTAAGTGGACAACTTACCCACAAATTGCCAAAAGCACAAACCTACCTAAGCTCAGTGTAGGACTCTGAAACGTTTTCACATGGGTGAAGCACTTTTATGTAATGTTTACTCTCCAGGATAGGGCTCACGGTATGAAATTGGATAGTACAGAAGTATTACGGGCCTGTTTCTCCACTGCCTGGTCTAGTCATTCAGGGTTTGATCCTGCACTACTCTAGTTTAGAGGTGTTTTGCTATCGACTTCATTGGGAGCAGTATCATGCCCTTATCTGTGCAAGGCGAGTGTGGAGTGGGTATATAACGCTGCTATTCTGATTAGATAGCGTTTTGCAGCCACTGCCACAGGTGTAAGTGACAACCCAAGGTGCAAGGCAGTGGCGAAGCAGGACACAGATGTTTTATTTGCGGTATACAGGAATAGAAGGCTAAATCAACATTCTTTTCATGTAGCAACAAAATATGCTGCCTAAAGTAGGTCACACTCTGTGGTGATGGTTGCCCTGAAAGTGTGATCAATACAAAGTCAGCTGTAAAGGTCTAAATTAGTCAAATCAGGCATAATTCCAGACTCTCTAGACTGCATGCAGCTTCTGCACATAGTAAATAGACACACTACCTATGATAAAATATAATTAATAGGACAAATTTCCATGTATAGCATCTGTTCAAAATATGCTACAATAAGCAATTTTGCACCACAGTTCAGACCTGTCCTTGGAGATTTTGTAGAAGAAATTGTAATTACATGCTCATTGCAGTGAACCTTGATGAGAAAATGGTGAAAGTCCAGTATATTCCTTCCGTTTAGTGTGTATGTGTGTGTTCCTTTTATTCTGAAAATTTAAATAAAACCACAGATGCAGCTGTATGTAATAAATATACTGATTTGTTATTTGGCATGATTGCTATATTCCCTTGCCTCCTAGTTTGACTCCAGATCTTTCAAACTGAAATACAGTGGGAAGCAGCTCACCAGAGAATGGAGATAAAATATTTCCCAATGCATTCATCATACTTAAAGAGTTCTCAAAATATTTGCATGTTCAAGGAATTCTTTTTAGCTTGCAGTGATCCTGTAACAAAATATTATCCAAGTTATGAAATCCTTCGTCTTTATTCAGGCAGATTCCCATTCACCACATTGCAAGTTGTACCAGTAAGCACAGAGTTAAAACTTGAGCCTAGATTGTATGATGCAATTGAAATCACTCGGGACTACTTTCATGGTAAAATATCTGAGAGTCAGGTCTTTAATAAGAAATTAATTGTTTGGTTTTAAGTGTTTTGTCCAAGATAAACTACCCAACCACCGAAAGATTAAAATGTACTGGAAGATCATGTATGTAATTCAAACTTCAGAAACAAATAATTAGAATGAAAGGATCAAAATTCACCAATTATCCCAATACCAACTTCTATACACTTCTGCTCCTCCCTTTAAAATGTTTAAATCTCAACTGAATTCCTAACAGACCTGATAAAACAATTTTATTTAGTATAAGGCAGGGTTCCGTCGACATTAGACACACACACACACACACACACACACACACACACACACACACACACACACACACACACACACACACACACACACAAAGATTTCAATTTTCAGATGGGCAATAGGTGTGTACATGTTTGGTTTCTACTTCTAGTTAAACATCCACTTTCTTTGTTTCACAGCACTGTCACAAGTGAAAGATTTTGGTGCTACAAACATATGTGCGTATGCAGACAAGCTGTGGCCCACAAAGATTAAACCTTGGTGTTATGGTGAGAGCATGGTAATATGAATGGAAGAAATATTTCCTTTAAAAATATTTTAAAAATCCCTTATTTAAACAACCCCCTAAAAAACCAAAACCACAATACTACAGTAATCACCTAAAAAACATTTCAGTATTGCTACAGTGAGTTGCTGTATTGTGGATCTTTATAGTACTACAAACTTTAAAGACCAATTCTGCTCTTAATAGCAGGTAGAAATACATTAAAAAAAACTAAAAAGCCATTTGTGTCTAGATTATTACTTGGGGCAGCATTCTAAGAGGGAGAGTTTTACCTTAGTTATAAATATAATCCTATGAAAGGTAAATTCCAAATTAGTCATATGCTAGAATAAAAATGCTATAACAAAACTAAAGAGGACCTGATTTTGCATGTGAGCCTGCATTCACACGCGCACACGAGCCTGCATTCACACGCGCACACATACAGGTTCCATTGGGCCAGATTTTCCGGCATGGTGAATTGGGAGGGGGCATCAAAAAGTCAGTTGCAGACTGAAGGCTGCTCTACATTCCATCAGCTGGTATCTGTCCCAAGGGACCATCCACCAGCTGAGGACTGGAGCACAATGCACTTTGGCCACATCCCTCCCAGTCCCTTCTCACCCTCTATACTGGGTTATGTGTGTCTGAGTAGAAGTCAGCTCCCTGGGCTCTCCTTCCACTAGGTAATTCCACACACCATGGAATTACCATCAGGGGAGAAGAGGCCAGTTGACTCCTCCTTTGTGCCACTAGAATGACAGAGCAGGGGAGAAAATCTGCACTATCATGTTCCACAGAATTACTCTATATTCACACTGGTCTAAGTGAGAGGAATTGGCCCCGTAGTTTTTAAAAAGCCTTTTGAAAGAGGACAAAGAATATAATCATATTTGTTAAGGTTAGAAGAACAAATACATTTTCCTTCCAATTAGTTTGACACAATGGCCTTTGCCAGCTGTGTCCAGATTGTACCTTGTAGCTGTAACTTTTTAAAATTATGGAACAACAATTATGAATAAAGAAGGGCCTGAACCAACCCTCAGATTCCAGCTCTGAATGTCAGTCATGGGTTGGGTCTAAGTTCACAATGTGAGCATCTCTCTACAATGGACCAAATCCCAAAGACCCAAACTTTGATTCAGATTCTGACCTGATAGCAATATCATAGCAAGTCTGGACAAATTCTGCTGATGTCAGTGGAGCTACTCCAGAGTCATACACCCATGTAACTGAGAGCACAATTTAGCCTGTAGAATTTGATTCTGGTTCCAGTTTCTATCAGGAGTTTTGACTCAGGTACATATTTAATTTTTAAAAGACTTGAATTTTGTTTGATTTCTGCCATTAAATAAAGTCTTCAAAGTCATGTTTTTCCAGGCCCCTAAACTTATCTAATAAAGTAGCAGCATGTTGGTCTGCTAAGTAACTAATTCGGGAAGTTCTTTCTTTCTGTCATTGTTGTTTCAAGGTTTTAAATTTTTAGAACAACACTGCTCTGCAGAATAGCAGCAGATGAAAAGTAGCTGGAGTAAGCTAGGGCTAGTCTGATCTTTACATATGCATTAGTAACTGTGGTGGGTGAGGGAGAAAATAATATGTGGGAAGGGAATTAATTGGAGGTCATCACAAAACAGACTTACATAAATGATACGATGCACACAAGTAGTCTTAAGAAATTAAAGATACTTGAGTAGGGAGGAGAGCTTTAATTGGACTTGACCTTGTAACATTCACTTATGTTCCTGGGTGGGCTGGCTAGTCTATTTAAAAATGCCTGGTTCACATTAACCCCACCCAGTGTTTGGAGATCTTCTCAGTACAAAACAAATGAGCATTTGAATACTGCTCCAGCATCTTAGCAGTTAATGGAAACAATAAGTACAGCTGTGTCATGTAGCACCTCGGAGAGCCTTATCATGAAATGTTTTGACATTAGAAAATATTTTCATTAAGGAAAATAATACCAATAAAAACAAACGCCTGCTACTAAGGCAACAGCTTTCCAATTGCCTATCTGCATGTATTTTTAGAAGAAAAAGCCTGAAATACAATAGTATCCACTAAACAGGGCAGTTCTTACACAAAGATTTGATTAAAATTAATCGTAAACGTGTGTCAAAACAAAACCCCATCAATAATAGATCAGCCATTTTGTCTAATAGATCAGGAAGGCTGCAAAAAGAAATATGGGATACATTCACTGTGCTGCTGATTTTTGGAACAGCTGAGGTTTTGGTGGAGATGAGGTGTGTATGAAAGGGAGTGGAACTGGCACAAGCATAAGCTGATTTTTCAAGAAGGGCAAGGATTGTGGTTTTAAGGCCCTAGCTGCAGCACTAGGAACCCCTCAGCCAGAATTTCTCCTGGGGCTCTAGGAGAGGTGCATGCAGGAACATGAACTCCAACCTCCATTAAAAAGGTACAACGTGAGTATTGGATATTTTAAATTCAAGCTGATTTGATTAGGCAAAAAGGTCATGTCACATGGTATGTTTCTCTTTCCCGATTGGCTGGCTGATTAACAGTGAGCCAGATTTCCAACATATGTATTTGTAGTTACCAATTAAAAAATGGCTGGGATGATTTTCCAACATTAGCTTAAAATATGTTGCTTCATGAAGGTGTGGCGCAAGATCCACCCCCTACTATTATTAATTTCTGCAAGGCACAATTCTTAGCTCATCTGGAAAAGCTGCTTCCTGTGGGTGAACTGGATCTCGATTCTAGGTTTAGCTGCAGTTGCATGTATTACAAAGCCAGCATATCTAACCACAGATTGGGAGAAACTGCTGATTTAGTGGCAAAGTCCTTTCACAATGTCTAGCTGTTGCAAAATTCACTAAGCAATGTTTTCTACAATCATCAAGGTACGGGTATTGATTGTGTGAGCATCACATGTGCTCAGAAGTGATACGCACAATAAATCAGTACTAATTAATAGGCATCGAAATCAAAACTGCAGTTGAATGAGATGTTTACTTTCTGTCTAAGTACTTATATCAGGGGTTTTCAAAACTTTCCATTAAAGCTTTTTTGGACGGAAAACTGGGGTTTTGATTAAATGAAAATTCTCATGGACATTATAGGCTTTCTGTGACAAAAAACAAAAACAAAAAAACAAACAAAAAAACCCAACGAATCAAAACCAAGAACCAATACCCACCCAAAAATGTCACGTCTGGGCCAAAAAACAGGAAAGTTTTTGGTTCTTTGGCAAAAACTCAGTTTTCACTGAGAAACAACCTCCCCACTGTTCCATTTCCATGTCTAACTTACATAGCCTTCATCACTACAACATCTAGAACATAGCATCACTTCCAGGAAACCAAACCAAATTCACATTTGACACAAATGACTCAGGATCTTGCATAAGAGTAATTTACAAAGGCAATAAAGCATGCATCAAAACTGGGAGTTTTGTTCCAAGTATTACAAAAGTTCCTTTCTGATCTTATGCACCCTGCAACCTCAGACTCCTCTTTAAAATCCCTCCACATGACTCACTTTTTACAGTCAGCTTTGTGTTGCTAATCTCCACCCTGGCCTTCATTGTGGATGCTGTCCAGAAACCTTATTCCACACAATTTAATGCATTAAAAAAATCTGAAGAGGAAACATGATATGGCCAATATCATTAAGTCTGACTGTTCACTATTGCAATCCTTTCAACCTAGCCATTTCTTTATTGTCCGCTTGTCCTGTTAAATCTCATTTAAGTTGTAGGTTCTTTGGAACAAGGACCTGTCATTTTCTGTATTTTTAAAGTGCCTTCCACATCCACACAGCTGTATGAATAATAATAATTTGTTACAAAACCTTGAACAGAAATTGTATTCATGAACTAGAATATATTTCTGTAACTTAAAAAAAATGCTCTACAGTAGCCAGGTAGGTCCCCTTTAATGTGTTTTTAAAGGAGTGCAATGAGCTTGGCCAACAGAAGCTATGAAGTGTCCAACCCCATAGTCACAAACTGATTTCTAAAATGACAAGTTAAAGATACTGTTCATGCAGAGACTGCCTTACACAGTTAGCCATAAATTGCACCAAACTTCAGACACTTCCCTGAGGAAAGGAAATATTAACCAGGGTGTAAAACTATCCTTGCTCTTTTTGAAAAGTGCCCTGGGGTCTTGAACATCTACCTGCACAGTTACCTTCCAGCTTAACATCACATTCAAAGAACACTACCTCTGTGAGATTAGCACTTCCCAGAACTGCAGTGCAGTATCAGTACCGGCTTGGATTCCAAGTTCTGATGTGGGACTTAAATTTACAACCCTTGTTGCCTAAAGGAAGATTGTACCAAATGAGGCATACTGACATGACCAGAGGGGATAGAATAGAGCTAGAGGGGCCAAAAATCGGAATTTTTATGGCGCAGCCCCAGATGTCCACATCATTGGAGCAGGAGACAGAAGAATTTACTTGTTTTAATGATTTAGCTACAGAGGAATAGAGTAGAAGCTTGATTGTAGCAATGGGTTTTTTTTTATTTGGAGGGAGGAAGTCATACTTTAGTTCAGAACAAATTCCTCTTTTTCTATTTGTCTAGTAGGGATTTCCCCCCTCCCCCCAAATAGAGTGGAATCCCTAAATGAGTCTAGCTTGAAGACTTTGTGTGTGATCTTTTTTGATTTACTGGATATCAGCTGTTCAGTGGTGCCTTAAGTGTTGAAACTAGGGTGACCAGAGAGCAAGTGTGAAAAATCGGGACAGGGGGTGGGGAGTAATAGGAGCCTATATAAGAAAAAGACCCAAAAATTGGGATTGTCCCGATTTTATAGGGACAATCCATCTGGTCACCCTAGTTGAAACATTTATACATGAAGCATTCCATACTATATCAGAGCCATGCCACCTAGTGGTGATAGTACATACAGTAGAACCTCAGAGTTACGAACACCTCTGGAATGGAGGTTGTTTGTAACTCTGAAATGTTCATAACTCTGAATATACATTGTGGTTGTTCTTTCAAAACTTTACAACTGAACATTGACTTAATACAGCTTTGAAACTTTGCTATGCTGAAGAAAAATGCTACTTTTAACCATCTTAATTTAAACTAAACAAGAACAGAAAGTTTCTTTACCTTGTCAAATCTTTTTAAAAACTTTTCCTTTTTTTTAGTAGTTTACGTTTAACATAGTACTATACTGTATCTGATTTTGTGTGTCTCTGCTGATGATGATTTCATACTTCGGGTTCCAAATGAGGTGTACGTTTGACTAGTCCATTTGTAACTCTAAGGTTCTACACTGTATTTGGTTTATCCTAAATCTCTTCCTTTGTATATATAAAAAAGTATATCTTTGAACAACAGAGGAATACTTATTATGTTATTAGTCCATGCCTAGCCTGCACATGAAAATTTTGTCTTTCACCCTCAGACACCATATTAATCCTTAGAATACTGAGGACTAGTATAGTGGCCCTCTGTAAAAAGAACTAAAGGCAAGTACAAATAGGATGACCAGACAGCAAATGTGAAAAATCGAGACAGGGAGTGGGGGGTATGTGACGTTGAGCAGTCTATATGGTTTTACAAAAACATGATAATAAGTGAACATAACGTAACTGGGATAGGATTCATGCAAAAGGTCTCTTGTAAGGTATCATTACAAAGTTTATAATCTACTGAGTGTGATCATCTGATTTGAATAAATGTACCATGCTTGTATCTAAAACTAGAAATATAAAATATAACTCTGAGGGCCTATTGTAATTATGTAAAGTGTGGGCCATTAATGATGGTTTGGAATCTTGATGACTCCCATTAACCAGGACCATTGTCCGCAGATGGCTGTGTTTACCTGTTAGCCTTCCTGTATATGTGTGCTGGCAAGTGGGTAATGAAGTCTTGCAGTGATATGTGATCATGTCACCTGACCTGGAATCCATCTTTAACCTGGGTGCTTTTCCAGTGAGGGAGGAGTGAAAACCCAGAGGGACAAAGGGTTCCCGCCTTATGCAAAAGATATATAAAGGGGTGGAAGAGAACAGAGGGGGAGAGGAGCCATCATGAAGAATCCCCTAGCTACCACCTGAGCTGGAACAAGAGCTGTACCAGGGGAAAGAATTGTGCCCAGGCCTGGAAGGTGTCCAGTCTGAGAAAAAGCTTACTGAAGCATCTCTGAGGGTGAGATTATCTGTATTCAGTTTGATTAGACATAGATTTGCGCATTTTTTTATTTTGCTTGGTGACTTACTTTGTTCTGTCTGTTACTACTTGGAACCACTTAAATCCTATTTTCTGTATTTAATAAAATCACTTTTTATTTAGTAATTTACTCAGAGTATGTATTAATACCTGGGGGAGCAAACAACTGTGCATATCTCTTTATCAGTGTTATAGAGGGCAAACAATTTGAGTTTGCCCTGCATAAGCTTTATGCAGGGTAAAATGGATTTATCTGGGTTTAGACCCCATTGGGAGTTGGGCATCTGAGTGCTAAAGACAAGCACACTTCCGTGAGCTGTTTTCAGGTAAACTTGCATCTTTGGGGCAAGTGATTCAGACCCTGGATCTGTGTTGGAGCAGACGGGAGAGTCTGGCTCAGCAAGACAGGGTGCTGGAGTCCTGAGCTGGCAGGGAAAACAGGAACAGAAGTAGTCTTGGTACATTAGGTGGCAGCTCCCAAGGGGGTTTCTGTGATCCAACCTGTCACAGGGTAATAAGAGCCTATATAAGAAAAAGACCCCAAAACCAGGACTGTCACTATAAAATCGGGACATCTGGTCACCCTAAGTACAAACATTTGTAAACAGACCTGCCCGCTACAGCCTGACCTTTACTCCCATCTTGGGCTGCTGAAGCCATCAGCAACCAAGGAAAGAGAGAGAAAGAGGAGGGGGGGGGGAAAATCAGCACTCTAATCATGCAATTCTCATTCCTGTTGCCCACATCTCCAGCATTCCACACTTGCCCAAGCTGTAATGTAACCCTCAATACTCCAAGTGTTCTTTTGAAGCAAATATTTGCACTGTAAAAAAGAGAACACAAAAGAAATAGCATTTTTCAATTCACCTCATACAAGTACTGTAGTGCAATCTCTTTATCGTGACAGTGCAACTTACAAATGTAGAATTATTATAAATATTTTTAAGTAATTGCACTCAAAAACAAAACAATGTAAACCTTTAGAGCAGGGGTCTCAAACACATGGCCTGCGGGCCGCATGCGGCCCGCGGAGTTATTTCCTGCAGCCCGCCATAGGCACTGACTCCACCAGCAGCCAAGCTCCCTTCTCCGCCCCCACTCCCCCAAAGTGTGCTGCGTCCCTGCTCCTCCACCTACCTCCCAGTGCTTTCCGCCGCCAAACAGCTTTTGGCGGTGCTTAGGACTTTCCAGGAGGGAGCGGGGAGGAGGCACGCTCAGGGGAGGAGGCAGAGAAGAGGCAGGGCCTGGGCGGGCACTTGTGGAAGGCGTTGGAATGGGGGCAGGAAAGGAGTGGGAAGAGGCGGGGCAGGGGCGGGGCCTCATGGACTAGACGAGTAGTCTGAGGTATGAAGTTCAGCATGTATGATTCTTTGCTGTGAGTAGTTGGGAAGAATGTTTGTTAAAAGTGGCAACGTATTTTTTATTAATAGTTACTTTAAAAAAGTTCCTGCCATTACAGCTATGTTGATAGACTGTTAGTGTAGATCATCATCAGTGTTACTGACCACATAAGGAATAGTTACAGGTGTTTATATTTTATTAACCCCTCTTCGCATTACAGTTTTTAAAAAGTTAATATATTGACTTTTAATAGCATACTATATTACTCTTCATTTTTTTTCATTTTTGACTATACTTTTGTATCATTGTATGAAAAGGTTTCAGTGATGCAGCCCTCGGGCCAATGTACTAGTCCTCATGTGGCCCTCGTCGTGATTTGAACTTGAGATCCCTGCTTTAGAGCTTACAAGTTGACGCATGAAGGGGCATACGAATGTTTAGCATATCTGGCATGTAAATACCTTGCAACACCAGCTACAACAGTGCCATGCGAATCCCTGTTCTCACTTTCAGGTGACATTGTAAATAAGAAGTGGGCAGCATTATCTCCCATAAATGTAAACAAACTTGTTTGTCTTAGTGATTGGCTGAACAAGAAGTAGGACTGAGTGGACTTGTATGAGGTGAATTGAAAAATACCATTTCTTTTGTTTATCTTTTTTACAATGCAAATATTTGTAATAAAAATTAAATGAACACTGTACACTTTGTTTTGTGTTGTAATCCCAAGTGAGTGTTTGAACCGGGGTGATCACAATACCACAAAACCATTGGTGGTAGCATGATACCTAAGTCCTCTTGTGAATCTAGGCCAAAAACTTCTTGGGCAATAGTATTTGGCAAATTAGTGACTAATTCATTAATACTTTTGTTCAACCCAAAACTATATTTTCTGTTTCAGCCAATACATTAGCTGTCTGGGAACTTTTTCGCCCATGCGCGCGTGCGCACCCCCCCCCACCCCAAAGTGGTTTAGCTATGATACTTTAAAGGAGTTGTTGCCCTATAAGTAGGGTAATCTGGGGTGTGGACAGAACCAAAAAAAGGAGGATCATTTGGAGACAGAGCATTAGAGCTGATCAGAAGTTTTCTGCCTAGATGTTTGAAAGAAAAACACAGTTTCTGGGGAAACAAACCAAAAAAACCCTACTCCAACCTCCCCCCCCCCCCCAAAACCCCCAAGAATTTATGTGGGAAAAAATAGATTTTTTTTTCAAGAATTTTTTGATTCTCCATCGGGGGGAGGGGGGGAAGGGGGAAGTCTGTGAAATATTTAGCTTCAGGTCCGTCTGACGTTGACCTCTGTCTGCCTGAGCTGCCACAATCCCAAATGGAGTTATAGTTCAGATGCCTAATGCCCCCATTTTCCTCTGTGAACTGAGCAGCATCCCCCCATGATGCACCGTGGTATCCTTTTTGGCTGAATTGCCACAGTGCATCACAACTAAAACATTACAAAGGGTCGGATCCTGTAACTCAGTAAAGTGGCATCAGTAATTTGTCTCTAATTTAGCTACAACAAGTCAGGAAAAAGATCTTGGAGTCATCGTGGATAGTTCTCTGAAAATGTCCACGCAGTGTGCAGAAGCGGTCAAAAAAGCAAACAGGATGTTAGGAATCATTAAAAAGGGGATAGAGAATAAGACTGAGAATATATTATTGCCCTTATATAAATCGATGGTACGCCCTCATCTCGAATACTGCATACAGATGTGGTCTCCTCATCTCAAAAAAGATATACTGGCACTAGAAAAGGTTCAGAAAAGGGCAACTAAAATGATTAAGGGTTTGGAACGGGTCCCATATGAGGAGAGATTAAAGAGGCTAGGACTCTTCAGCTTGGAAAAGAGGAGACTAAGGGGGGGATATGATAGAGGTATATAAAATCATGAGTGATGTGGAGAAAGTGGATAAGGAAAAGTTATTTTCTTATTCCCATAATACAAGAACTAGGGGTCATCAAATGAAATTAATAGGCAGCAGGTTTAAAACAAATAAAAGGAAGTTCTTCTTCACGCAGCGCACAGTCAACTTGTGGAACTCCTTACCTGAGGAGGATGTGAAGGCTAGGACTATAACAGAGTTTAAAAGAGAACTGGATAAATTCATGGTGGTTAAGTCCATTAATGGCTATTAGCCTGGACGGGTAAGGAATGGTGTCCCTAGCCTCTGTCTGTCAGAGGGTGGAGATGGATGGCAGGAGAGAGATCACTTGATCATTGCCTGTTAGGTTCACTCCCTCTGGGGCACCTGGCATTGGCCACTGTCGCTAGACAGGATACTGGGCTAGATGGACCTTTGGTCTGACCCGGTACGGCCTTTCTTATGTTCTAGCAGAAACGGAAATCTTATAAACCTTAGCCATGTGATCAGTCCCACCGATTTCAATGGGGACTCCTTATAGGAGTAAATTTGAAAGAATTGGCCCATTATTGTTACATACATAAAGATCTGAGGCTTCCTAATAAAATTAGCTAAGGCAACATTCAACTGCTGACTAAATAGAAGTTAATTATTAAATGACTCCAAATCATCAGATTTAATTGCACATATTTTCTCAAATCAGTGAAATGGTGTTAAGAGCTAGTTTAATTGAAATTAAAAATGCATCCAAGATAAAAACTAATTGAAATTTGATTTTTGGACTTTGAGAGACCAAACAGCTGTGACATGGACCAGACTGCTGGCCGGGTAGCACTTTTATTTCCCAAAATAGGTGGGAACTAGATTTTGCTTAAATTTTGCTACAAATATTTAAAAAAGACAGCAGAAAAGATCACATCTACACAGTGGCATAGCCAGGGTTGCTGCCGAGGAGGAGCGGCGGAGAAAAAAGGCGCATGTCCTTTGGCGGCATTTCGGCAGCCCTGCGCATGCGCTGAAATGCCACCAAAAGATGGAGTGGCGCATGTGCAGGGCCGCCAAAAGACGGAGCAGCGCTGGAAAAGGCGCCACTTGGGGAATTCTGGGCTTGCGGGAGCAGGCGCTCCCCCTGCTCCCCCCTAGCTACGCTACTGCCAGTAGTGTAGCCAGGGTTGCTGCCGAGGAGGAGCGGCGGAGAAAAAAGGCGCATGTCCTTCGGTGGCATTTCGGCAGCCCTGCGCATGCACCGAAATGCCGCCGAAAGACAGAGCGGCGCATGTGCAGGGCCGCCGAAATTATTCTTATTTCAGCGGCCCTGTGCATGCGCCGCTCCGTCTTTCGGCGGCATTTCGGTAGCCCTGCGCATGCGCTGAAATGCCGCCGAAAGACAGAGCGGCGCATGTGCAGGGCCGCCGAAAGATGGAGCGGCGCTGGAAAAGGCGCCACTTGGGGAATTCTGGGCTCGGGGGAGCAGGCGCTGCCCCCCCAGCTACGCTACTGCATCTACAGAGAGAGAGAGAGAGAGAGAGAGAATATACAAGCTTGGCAAGATCTAATCCCCACCCACTTTACTCTTTCAACTGAGGTCATATGTGCCACACTATAAAAGGAACAAGTCCTGTTGTACTTTTCCTCAGGAAAACCCCCAACGGAGGACAGAGGCCTAGAGTGCTAGTTGAAGCTACCGTGCACATTCAGGGGGAGAAGGGATTGTACACCAGCAGCAGTTCTGAGGGACTGTGCCCAAGACAAACAGAATACCTCTGTGAGTGTTGGGAAAGAGTACACAACAGTGGCTGCTGGTGCATCCTCCAATAGACTGTAAAATAACCCCCTCTCCGCATGTACACCTCCTCTATTGGCCTAGCTCTGCTAGCATGTGTGGAAGTGGAAGGGGGCGGGGACAAGATGATAGTAGCACACATACACTGCTCTTAAGAGGCCCTAGAAGCAGTGGGGTACCTAGTTTCCTGGCCTTCCGGGCCACAGTGGCTGTGCCTGACGTCTGCACAGGTCCACTAGGGATAAGAGGAAGGCTCACTGCATAACTGTGCAGGGCTAATTCTCACTCTCAGTCCAACTGAAGCGGACTGAAAGATTCAGAATAATTTCAATGGAAGTTGCATCAGACCCCCAGGGAACTATCTAGCCCCCATCTATTGAATTTCTCCTGAGGTTTTATCTGGAAGTTTGATATTTGTGTTACAGTGATGATGGTTTTGCCTTACTAAGGAGTGCATGATTTGGCCCAAATCCTGTTTATACAGTACTATATTAGAGAAGTGTTCCGGGAGGCTGCAGAATGGGAAGGTGCTAGGAAACAGTCCTGCTGTTTAATATTAGATTTCTTTGTATTCACATGTATGTGCAGACAGGGTATGTGAAATGATTAATAACCATGGTTACACTAACATACTCCCATCCTAGGGAAAACTGAGCCTACTTTTCTCTCAAAAAGTGTGCTTCTTGCACATTCTAAGCCTAGCTAGCCTATTGTGCATCTTCGCTGGAAATCACTTCTAGCAAATTAGTGAAAGAGAGACTTCATTAGGAAAGAATAATTGCTGTCAGCCCTACAGCACCATGAGCATTACATATACTTTGTTATATAACAAAAAGCCCTGCAAGCCCAAAGAGGAATGCACTACTCTTCTGAGCAACTATATGATCTTACTGTCTTCAGCCTTGCCTCATCCCACCTGCCCAGCTCCTCTGTGTTTGTCACCTGCTGTTTCTCTTCATATAGGGCCAGATTGGGACCGGTTCTTCCATAGCTGCACAAGAGCGAAGCATGGAGGAAACATATCTGAGGAGCGTGCCCCACATTGCATACCACATGCAAAGGCCTCTCACAATTGCATTCTCCAGAGAAGAGGCTAGTCGCAATTTAGTCCTAAAACACACAGGAGTTGGTGCAAGCAGCAGCTATAGTGAGCTCCTAAAAGCAGTGACAACAATATAATTAAGTTCAACATCCTGAGGAATAAACCAGCTATTAACTGATGGTGATTAGGAAGATGTTTCCTTATGAACAAGTCCACTGAGGGTTCCTGCACATTCCTCTGAAGCATCTTGTACTGGCCACCGTCAGACAAGATATTGAACTAGCTGGACCATGGGTGGTACAGAAGTTAACCTATGTGGTAATTCCTAGGTAATCCCTACACTAGATCACATGAACATACCTGGGGTATACTGTAGAACCTCTGAGATATGAACACCAGAGTTACCACAACCAGGCACCTCATTTGGAACCAGAAGTACGTAATTGGCAGCGCAGCAGCAGGGACAACCCCCACACCAAAACGCAAATGCTGTACAGTATAGTATTAAACGTAAACTACTAAAAAAAATAAAGGAAAAGTTTAAAAAAAAGATTTGACAGGGTAAGGAAACTGTTTTGGTGCTTGTTTAATTTAAATTAAGATGGTTAAAAGCAGCATTTTTCTTCTGCATAGTAAAGTTTCAAAGCTGTATTAACTCAATGTTCAGTTGTAAACTTCTGGAAGAACCACCATAATGTTTTGTTCAGACTTACGAACAACCTCCATTCCTGTATGCTGCCTTAGAGGGGGCAGAAAGAAGCAGATGAAGGTAGCCTGTGGAGCCAGCCAGGTGCATTAGGGGAATAGTCTGCACCATCCTTTAGGATACTACAGAATGTGCAGTATCCCTGCACACCAGGTGTCTTGAGGATAGACTGTGCTTCCTTGAGCTCCTTCGAGGGTAGAATAGCTCTGCATTTCCCCATCTGTGGGCCAGTGGCTAAATGCTGCAATTTGGTTCTCAGACCATTAGCTATTTGGGACAGGGACTCTTTTCTTTGCATTGTGCTTTATAAGTCTTTATGCAGAAGCAATAAAAATATTGTTTAATGAGTGGTGGTCAGCATTGTGACAGACATTTGGGATAGTGGGAACATGCGGTCAAATGAAAAATTTTGCACATATGCCAATTCATGCATAGAAAGACTGCACTGTTTCTATACACTGTTAACTATCCTACAAGGCAATCAGGCAGACTTCTGCCTTGCCACTCACCTAAGAGTGCCATCAGATTAACAGATTCCAAGGTCAGAAGGGACCATTGTGATCATCTTGTCTGGCCTCCTGTATAACACAGGCCACAGAACTTCCCCAAAATAGTTCCTAGAGCAGATCTTTTAGAAAAACACCCAATCTTGATTTAAAAGTTTCTAGTGATGAGACTCCACTATGACCCTTGGTAAAATTTCAATGGTTAATTACCCTCATTGTTAAAAATTTACACCTTATTTCTATTTGAATTTGTCTAGCTCAAATGGCTGGAAGCTGAAGTGTGTTAGACCTTTCTCTGTTAGACTGAACAGCCCATTATCAAATATATGTTCCCCACAGAGAGACATACAGACTAATCGTCACCCCTTTAACCTTCTCTTTGTTAAGCTAAATATATTGAGCTTTTAGTCTGTCACTATAAGGCACGTTTTCTAACTCTTTAATCATTCTCATGCGCTTTTTTGAACCCTCTCTAATTTATCAACAGTCTTCTTGAATTGTGGGCATGTAGAAGGCACAACAATCAACAGTGTCACCTAATGGTTAGGCTGAGTTTTGGCAGGGCACCTCCCTGTTTAAATAGGGTTACCATACGTCCGGATTTTCCCGGACATGTCCGGCTTTTTGGGCCTCAAATCCCCGTCTGGGAGGAAATCCTAAAAAGCCGGACATGTCCGGGAAAATAGGGAGGGAGTGGCCGGCGGTGCTCGGCCGGGAGCCGGAGCCGCTGGGGCCGGCGGTGCGGGGCCGGGGGCCGGCGGTGCTCGGGGGGCCGGCGCCCCAGGGGCCGAGCCGAGCCGGGCGGGAGATGCCGGGGCCAGAGCCTCTTGGCCTGGGCCGGTCGGCCACCGGAGGGAGCCGCTCGGCCGGGGGGGCCGGACTGGGCCGCGCCTCCTCGCGCCCCCCCGCCCCAGCCCCAGTTTACCTGCTGCCTGCCTGCTTCAGGCTTCCCGCGAATCAAATGTTCGCGGGAAGCAGGGGAGGGGCAGGGGGTGGAGTTGGGGCGGGGCTGGGAAGGGGCAGGGCTGGGTCAGGGGCGGAGTTGGGACGGGGACGGGGCCCCGTGGAGTGTCCTCTTTTTGGACACTTAAAATATGGTAACCCTAGTTTAAAGCACTGTCTGGTCCTTCATTGCCTCTGCCCCTAGGCTTACCAATCCTCCTCTTTAGCATAGAGACTTTGTTGGGGCTAGGCTCTTGAATAGTCAGGTCTTTTCCAGCAGGTCTGTCACCTAGGTGAAGACTCCTGGTGTGGTAATGCCCTCTCAGAGTGGGTAGGAGAGCCCGGGCCTGCAATCTCTACCAGGTTCCAGTCCAGGGCCCAACGGTGGGCAGCTACACTTGACACCTTGGGGTGCTAAGCCACTGTCCTCCCCTGGACTACTCCCTACCCCAGTCCCCTTTTGCTTCCCATCGTAACTCACTCTAATCAAGTCTTTGGACTGCAATCTCAGTTGCCTGCCTCTCATTTGTGGGTTGCCAGGTCTCAGGCAATGAGATCCTGGGTAGTATTTTCCCTTCAGAGCTCAGAGCAGCCTTCTGCTCCTGTCAGCTGCCTCCTTCTGAGCTGCTCTGTTCCCCTTTGTAAAGCCCTGCCTCCAGCTTGTATAGGCTTTGCAGATGTGGCTGGGCAGGGCCTCCTGGGCCCTGAGCTGTTTGTTAACCCCTTGCTCTCCAGTGCGGGGTTTGTACCCCCATCACAGGGCACCAGAACTGGACACAGTATTCCCACAGTGGTCATCTGCAAATTTGACCAGTGACGGCTTTATGTTTTTTCTCAGTTCATTGCTAAAAATGTTAAATAGCATAGGGACAAGAACAAATCTCTGCAGCACTCCACTAGAAACATAGCCATTCGATGGTGATTCCCTGTTTACAATAACATGGAACTGACTAGGATCAGGAACTAGGAGAATCATATTTGAATGCCAAAAGGTGAAGTGCAATTTCCTTTCTATTGTTTGCCTGATTTCCAGTCACTCCATGAGTCCTCTTTTCTCTAAATGGCTATGCAGTCTTAAAGTCAGGGCCACAGAATTGTGAATTATTAGTTTATTTGTACAGTACCAACAGGGTGCTAGCACTTCATGCACTGTCCATAACTAGATTTTTATAGAGAGAGGGAAATGTGAAGTGACAAAAGCAGCACTAAAAGTGGCAGTTTAGCATGTGCCTTTGTACTTAGAGAACCTTTTTATGAAGGATTGTATATGGGTTGTGTATAAATACTTTGACTCATCTAGCCCTCATGCAGTCAATGACTGTCATCCACTTCTGTCTCCCTCTGAAGTCCACCTAAGTTACCTGGCCAATACAGCTAAGCCTGCCAAACCAAGTAACGAGATACCAGAGGCCAGGCTTGGTCTCTTGTTTCTATTGTCACAGTGGTATTACCAATCCTTCAGGCCACCCAGGAATTACATACACATTCCAGTAACTCATGTTGGCAATGTGTATGTGCTACATTTAAAAACCAAAAAAAGATTGCTACATTGGATTGGACTCATGTGAAGGGTAATGAGAGAATACACTGCTGTGTGAATATTACATAGTAATGCTCAGTGCTTCCCACAGAAGCAGTGATCATGAGTTCATAGCTACAAGCTGTGTATGTGCTCATTTGATGGAGTATGAGCAGCTGCTGTTTTGCTGCACTCCCAAGGCAAACATTAGCACAATAAATGACATATCACCACTAGCTGTTTTACTTCCCTCATTCTTCTAGTACTCAGAAATGCAGCCAGCCCCTAACTTCTTTGTAGCATGGTACACCATACACATTTTAACTTCGTCCTATGTCATGGGGCATACTCATTGCCAGAGCAGCCTCTTGTGCCAGGACTCTGAATTGCAGGGTTCTGCCAGTCTAATACACCCTTGTCTGTCCACCTGGTTCTGCAAGTTAATAGAGTCAAAAAAATTTCAGGAAAACCTAGAATCTAGTGGACTGTATGGCAAACCCGCAGACCCCATCTGAATTCATCATTCTTGACCTCTTTTGCTCTTGAAGGCTGTATGTACTCACTTGGTCTGGGTCAGAGGCAGGGGAACTCAGGCCCAGCCTCTCCTCTGGGTTCCAGCCCATAGATCCTGTTTTAAGTGGTTAAGGACTCTTTCTTCAATTCCTCACCACTTCCCTGAGCCACTCTTACATCTCCCTGCTTGTCAGCATCTTCCACTGGTCTGCAGACTCTGCTGTTCCCACCATGAGTTTGTGGCTCCTCACAGCTGGCTGCTGAGGAGCTCACTGCACCTCACCTCTCTGGCAGCCACTGGGCTGAATTTCACACAGTCCCTCTGGTTTCCCTCTGCAAGACAGGAGTCCTCCCAGCACTTATCCTAAAACTGGGGTTGTGGGTCAGGCAGATAATAACTTCCTCCCTCAAACAGCTCAGCTTTCCTGCTAGGATTGCACTTCAGACAGCCAGTCCCTCCTCCTTTAATGCAGGAGTCCCCCTGCTCTCCTCCTCAGAGGTGAAGTTGCAATTTAGGTCAGCTGTAGGACCTTAGCCAGCTTCTCCTTCAGCTGGTTCCTTTCCCCCCTAACTAGACCCCAAGCTCAGAGGGTTGGGTTCAGCAAGGCAGCCCTCTCCTCCTATGAGGGAAGAGGCAGCATATATGCTGGTCCCCTTCCTAAAGCTCATCCCGGTCAGCTGGGAGAGAGGGAAGTCTTACCCTACTCACTCTTCCAGGCTCCTGGTTCCAGGCCTTCAGAGGAACAGTAATGGGATTTTTTCCCAAACACTGCTTATTCTCTGGACCATTTTCTCTCTGACAGTGTCTCCTAGGTCCCTGTATATTAGACATCCCAAAATCTTAAAGGGAGAATGCCACGTGCGGGGTGGACTAACTCCTAGGCACCACTACCTTTAAGGTGCCAGATCATCCCCCACCTCCTCCTTATTCCAGACTTGCACTGACTCCACTGTTAACACCAGTTCTGCTCTTCTTGTTGTGACATACTTTAGAAATAAAAATGGATGAGCCACAGATATCAAAGTATGTTACAAGAATACATAAGCATTATCACCCAGTGCATCTCTTCAGAGGTGCTGAACACTTCTCTCACTAACTGTCAGTGGCGTTATGGGCGTTCAGCACTCCAGAAGACCAGACCCAAGGTGTCTCCAGTTGGCTACCCAAAAAATAGAGGCACCCCAAATCAATAGTTACTTTCAAAAAACGTGGCCCAATTGACTTGCTCACATGACACAAAAGTTAGTGGATGAGTTGACAATAGAACCAGGGTATCCTTACTTTAAGTCCACTTCTGCAACTAGAAAGATGGGGTAATGGGCTCCCCAAAACTCTGAGTCAAACCATCTGTCAGTTGGAAGAGGGTGTTTTAGGAGTCAGACACTCTCCCCTGAAGACATAGAACAATATTGAGACATCATGCCAGGATTATAGACTTGGGAGGCTATTTTTGAATCCACAGTCCCGCATGGCAACAAAACCCACTCTTCTGATGACCAGTGAAGCAGCTCCACAACTTAAACAGAATTATGACATAGTAAGTTGTAGTTATTAAATGACACGTGAAATAAATTGACAAGCTTGTCTCAGAAACATTGGCTATTTAAAGTGTTAAACTATGGGACTTAGGACAGCCCAGCTGGGTTATCGCTCCTCCTTTGCTCCTATAACAGCAAGCGCTGGAAGCTATAGACTCTGGAGGAAGAGAACATGTCTCATTTGACCCCCTGAGGCTGACACATGGAGTGGAACTGACAGGCACCAGAGCAAGCTGTGTCTAGCCCTCTTTAGCTAGAGGGAGGATTGCAGAGACATGAAGCCTTTGAGTGATGGCAAGAGGGACCACCATGTAAAAAAATAATTCTGTGGAACTGATCTGTGAATTTCTCTTTAAAGAAGGTTATTTGTAACTTATAAGCAATATGGGTAATAGAGTTATGAAGGGATCTCTGTGTTCCTAATAAAGACGATAAGCTTTTTGCTATCAAAAGTCTAACAAGCAAGTGAAAGGCAGCTCAGCTCAGCCCACTTAATCACAAATCTTGCCAGAGTTATTAATGGATCAAATGCTGGGAGGCTTTGAGCACTTGCAAAGCTTATTGAAATCAGAACCCTGGAGGCAGAGTCAAGGTCAGAAGATAGGTCAGCACAGAACCAAGGCAAGGGTCAGGATATGCAGCAGGAACCACTGATGCCAAGAGGCAAACAGATGGGTGAGTGTCGGGGGAAAAGAATTTGGACCAGAAAAATATCCATCATCAGGGTTAGAGAAAGAGAGAGAGACACACACACACAAATGCACACACACCAAAACAAATAAAAATAGAGCTTTATGTGTGACTCAATCACAGAAGCTGAATTTGTTGATTCAGTGGGAGGAAAAGAATCCATCAGAATCTGTAATAAATATTGTCCAAACAAAATAAAATGCTTATGTGTATATCATAGGAAATAAAAGGAAGCGTTGTTCAGATTTCATGAATGTTTGGAAGGCAGAAGTGTCTTATATTAGCAGATCTACAAGTCCAAAACTACCTAATTTTGTCTTGTAATAAGATAGCCAGGGAATAATCATACAAACAAACCATTTGTTTATATCATATATAGTCCCCTAAGTGTCAGACTATTTTTATGCAACAAACACATTGATCCATTTAATATTATAGGCATAATGTATTCCACGTTTTCAGTACCATATTTCCATAAGTTTTGGGATGTGTATATTACTGTTCTGAACATTTGGATCCAGTAAGACCACAAACCATTTGTACATTTATAGCATGCACATAAATATCTGAGTAGTCCGAGTGCTTCCACACTATTGCATTATGTTACCTTGTATAACTGTTTTATTACTCACTAATGTTTATGGGTTATTCAGAGGCAGATAGGCTTGATGATGCAAACTAACACAGTTGCCTAGTTAATAACATTACAGAAACAATTATGAGGACTCTGGAGGTTCAGTGTTGGACTTATTGCTGCAGGACTTCTTCCTCATTAGCCGTTCCTCACACACAGCTGTAAAGGAATAGGTTGTTTTCCCATGATTCAAATGTGACCAATGTCTGCACAGGAATATGTTTTTCACTCCTGCAGGATAACTTATTGTGCCTTATCTTCTTCAACAGGGGAAATCCATAGTAAAGAAATATGCTGTAATGTATTTTTGGATGGTGGTGAAGATAACCAAGGGAGGTGATGCCATATTATAACTGCTTCTCCAGGCAAAGGATCAAAACCCACCATCCCTTTGAGTCCCTAAGCCCTGGTCTACACTACGAGGGTAGGTCAAATTTAGCCGCGTTAGGTCGATTTTATAAGCAATGCGGCTACACAACCAACCCCGTTCCGTCGACCAAAAGGGCTCTTAAAATCGACTGCTGTACTCCTCCCCGGCAAGGGGAGTAGCGCTTACATCTACCTTCTTGGGTCGAATTTGGGGTAGTGCAGACTCAGCGTTGTGCAATTAGATGGTATTGGCTTCCGGGAGCTATCCCAGAGTGCTCCAATGTGACCACTCTGGACAGCACTTTCAACTCTGATGCACTAGCCAGGTACACAGGAAAAGCCCCGGGAATTTTTGAATTTCATTTCCTGTTTGGTCAGCGTGGCGAGCTCAGCAGCATAGGTGACCATGCAGTCCCAGAATCGCAAACGAGCTCCAGCATGGAGTGAACGGGAGACACTGGATCTGATCGCTGTATGGGGAGAAGAATCTGTGCAGGCAGAACTCTGTTCAAAAAGAAGAAATCCTAATATATATGCCAAAATCGCACAGGGCATGGTGGAGAGAGGCTACACCAGGGACACACAGCAGTGCCGCGTGAAAGTTAAGGAGCTCAGGCAAGCTTACCATAAGACAATGGAGGCAAACGGTTGCTCCGGGTCAGAGCCCCATACATGCCGCTTCTATGATCAGCTGCATGCCATTCTAGGGGGGGACCCTACCAGTACCCCACCACTGTCCGTGGACACCTGCAAGGCGGGAGTCTCATGCAACATGGAGGAGGATTTTGTGGATGAGGAAGAGGAGGAGGAGAATGTGCAGCAGGCAGGCAGAGAATCCATTCTCCCCGGCAACCAGGACCTTTTCCTCACCCTGGAGTCAATACCCTCCCAGGGCCTATTGTTACCAGACCCTGAAGGCGGAGAAGGCACCTCTGGTGAGTGCATATTTGTAATGACACTACGGGGGTTAAAAGAAATTGTGTCTAATGTTTGATTTGCCCTGAACAATTGGGATGCATTCACGGCCAGTACAGCTAATGGAAAAGTCTGTTAATGTGTCTGGGGATAGAGCGGGAATCCTCCAGGGACATCTCCATGAAGCTCTCCTGGAGGTACTCTGAAATCTATGCAGAAGGTTTCTGGGGAGGGCTGCCTTATTTCGTCCTCCACGGTAGGACACTTTACCACGCCAAACCAGTAGCAAGTGGTCTGGAATCATTGCAGCACAAAGCATGGCAGCGAATTGTCCTGGGTTTTGGTCGCATTCATGCAACATTCGGTCTTTATCTTTCTGTGTTAGCCTCAGGAGAGTGATATAATTCATGGTCACCCTGGCTGAAATAGGGCAATTTTTGTAGGGGAACAGTAAAAGGACCCCGTTCATGCTGGGCTGCTTGCGCTTGGCTAAAAGGGATCATCCCGGAAAATAGTCACGCAGTGCGGGGAGGGGTGTGCTGCACATCCAACCCAAAACCGCAGCCCCCTCCTTTTAAATGGCAAACCCAACTGGAATTGCTTGCTATGGGAAAGGAGGGTGCTGCAGTTTGAAACCATTCCCACATGTTATGAAGGCGGAAGAAGCCAACCCCGCGTACCCTTTGGCTTACCATGGCTGCCTGGAAACCGAATTCTGTTGCCCAGCCGTGTGTGATGTGTCACCATACCGGCAGGCGCTCAATATAAAAGGCAAAATGCGTCCTTGTACCTAAAGCACATGTGCTATCTGCTGTGAATTGCTTGATTCACTGTGAAACAGTCTCCCTTTTGTTCTCAGAAATGTACCTTCTTAAATATTACTCTCCCTTTTTATCCCCCCTGCAGGTGCAAATGTTTCTATGCTCTCTGTATCATCTCCGTCCCTGAGGTTATTGCAGATTAGAAGGCGGAAAAAACGCACTCGCGATGACATGTTTTCCGAGCTCATGCAGTCCTCCCGCAATGATAGGACACAGCTGAATGCATGGAGGCATTTGGTGGCAAAGGCCAGGAAAGCATTGAGTGAGCGTGATCAGAACACGCAGGAGGAGATGCTGAGGCTAATGGGGGAGCAAACGAACATGATCAGGTGTCTGGTGGAGCTGCAGGAAAAGCTACAAGAGTACAGACCACCGCTGCATCCATTGTATAACCACCTGCCCTCCTCCCCAAGTTCCATATCCTCCTCACCCAGACGCCCAAGAACACGGGGGGGCAGGCTCCAGACACCAAGCCACTCCCCTCCAGAGGATGGCCCAAGCAACAGAAGGTTGTCATTCAAACAGTTTTGATTTGTAGTGTGGCTACAATAAGCAATGTGGCCTTGTCCTTCCCTCCTCCCCCACACCAGCCGGGCTACCTTGTCAGTGATCTCACTCTTTTTTTTTAATAAATAAAGAATGCATGGATTCAAAAAAATAAGGACTTTATTTCCTTTGCCAGCTGTGGTCAAAGGGGGGAGGGAGATTGGCTTACAGGGAAGTAAATTCAACGAAGGGGGCAGGTTTGCATCAAGGAGAAACACACAGAACTGTCACACCGTAGCCTGGCCCGTCATGAAACTGGTTTTCAAAGCCTCTCTGATGCGCAGCATGCCTTGCTGTGCTCTTCTAATCACCCTGGTGTCTGGCTGTTCAAAATTGGCCGCCAGGCGATTTGCCTCAACCTCCCACCGTGCCATAAACGTCTCACCCTTACTCTCACAGATATTATGGAGCACACAGCAATCAGCAATAACAATGGAAGTATTGGTTGCACTGAGGTCTAACCTAGTCAGCAAACAGTGCCAGCGAGCTTTTAAACGTCCAAAGGCACATTCTAGCACCATTCTGCACTTGCTCAGCCTATAGTTGAACTGCTCCTTACTACTGTCCAGGCTGCCTGTGTATGACTTCATGAGCTATGGGTAGGCTGGGTCCCCCAAGGATAACTATTGGCATTTCAACATCCCCAAAAGTAATTTTCTGGTCTGGGAAGTAAGTCCCTTCTTGCAGCTGTTTGAACAGCCCGGAGTTCCTAAAGATGCAAGCGTCATGCACCTTTCCTGACCATCCCACGTTGATGTTGGTGAAACGTCCCTTGTGATCCACCAGCACTTGCAGCACCATTGAGAAGTATCCCTTGCGGTTTATGTACTGGTTGGCAAGGTGGTCCGGTGCCAAGATAGGGATATGCGTTCCGTCTATTGCCCCACCACAATTAGGGAACCCCATTGCAGCAAAGCCATCCGGTATGACCTGCTCATTTCCCAGAGTCACTATCCTTGCTAGCAGAAGGTTACTGATTGCCTTGGCTACTTGGATCACAGCAGCCCCCACAGTAGATTTGTCCACTCCAAATTGATTCCAGACTGACCGGTAGCAGTCAGGCTTTGCAAGCTTCCACAGGGCTATTGCCACTCGTCTCTCAACAGTCAGGGCAGGTCTCATCTTGGCAGGGGTGAAAGTAACTTAAAGGACTTGCCGGTACTCCGGAGTCCGGAGGAGGGGCGTGGCCTCCACCGGAACAGGCTGGGCCTTTAAATCCCCAGGCCCTTTAAATCAGGATTTAAAGGGCCCGGGGTTAGGGCTGTGGTAGCAGCAGCTGGGAGCCCCAAGCCCTTTAAAATCACCCCCTGAGTTCCCAGCTGCAGAGGTGTCTGGGAGCCCTGGGGTTCGGGGGCAATTTAAAGGGAGCGATTTAAAGGGCCCGGGGCTCTAGCTGCTGCTACCGCAGCAGAGCCCCAGGCCCTTTAAATTGCTGACGGAGCCCCGGGGCTCCAGCAGCAGGGCCCGGGACTCCGGCTGCCGCTACCCTCCAGGGCCCTTTAAATCGTCTCCGGAGCCCTGCTGCTGGAGCCCTGGGGTAGAGGCGGCAGGTCTCCGGTGGCTATTTAAAGGGGCCGGGATGGTAGGGGTGTGACGGGTTGGATCACAGAAACCCCCTTGGGAGCTGCCACCCAATGTGCCAAGACTACCTCTGCTCCTGTTTTCCCTGCCAGCTCAGGACTCCAGCACCCTGTCTTGCTGAGCCAGACACTCCCGTCTGCTCCAACGAAGACCCAGGGTCTGAATCACTTGTCCCAAAGCTGCAAGTTTACCCGAAAACAGCTCACAGAAGTGTGCTTGTCTTTAGTACTCAGATGCCCAACTCCCAATGGGGTCTAAACCCAAATAAGTCCGTTTTACCCTGCATAAAGCTTATGCAGAGTAAACTCATAAATTGTTCGCCCTCTATAACACTGATAGAGAGATATGCACAGTTGTTTGCTCCCCCAGGTATTAATACATACTCTGAGTAAATTACTAAATAAAAAGTGATTTTATTAAATACAGAAAATAGGATTTAAGTGGTTCCAAGTAGTAACAGACAGAACAAAGTAAGTCACCAAGCAAAATAAAATAAAATGCGCAAATCCATGTCTAATCAAACTAAATACAGATAATCTCACCCTCAGAGATGCTTCAGTAAGTTTTTCTCAGACTGGACACCTTCCAGGCCTGGGCACAATTCTTTCCCCTGGTACAGCTCTTGTTCCAGCTCAGGTGATAGCTAGGGGATTCTTCATGATGGCTCCTCTCTCCTCTCTCTTCTCTTCCACCCCTTTATATATCTTTTGCATAAGGCGGGAACCTTTTGTCCCTCTGGGTTTCCACCCCCCCTCACTGGAAAAGCACCAGGTGGATTCCAGTTCAGGTGACATGATCACATGTCACTGCAAGACTTCATTACTCACTTGCCAGCACACACATATACAGGAAGACTAACAGGTAAACAGCCATCTGCAGACAATGGGAGTCATCAAGATTCCAAACCATCATTAATGGCCCACACTTTACATAATTACAATAGGCCCTCAGAGTTACATTTTATATTTCTAGTTTTAGATACAAGAGTGGTACATTTATACAAATCAGACGATCATACTCAGTAGATTATAAGCTTTGTAATGATACCTTACAAGAGACCTTTTGCATGAAGCATATCCCAGTTACGTTACATTCACTTATTACCATATTTTCTCTAAAACTATCCCAGTTACATTATATTGACTTATTATCAAGTTTTTATAAAACCATATAGACTACACAACGTCACAAGGGGCAGCGGGAGCCACGAACCCTTTCAATAGCCACCAGAGCCCTGCCGCCACTACCCCAGGGCTCTGGCAGGCTCCGGGGGCTATTTAAAGGGCCCGGGCCTTTTAAATGGTCCCCGGAGCCCTGGGGTAGCGGCGATTTAAAGGGCCCGGGGCGGTAGCGGCGGCAGGAGCCCTGGGCCCTTTAAATCGCCACTTGAGCCCCGCCGCCGCTACCCCAGGGCTCTGGCGGCAATTTAAAGGGCCCTGGGCTCCAGCCCTTTAAATTGCTGCCTCAGGAAGCTGGTCCACCCCGGTATGGTACACCAGCTCTTGCCGGCAGGGGTGGTAGGTTTGTAGAAATTTTGGTGGTGCCCAGAACCTGCCCCTGGCCAAATTCTGCCCCCCCAACTCCACCCCCCACCTGCCCAAGGTTCTGGGAGGGAGTTTGGGTGGGGGAGGAGGTCTGGGGTGCAGGCCCTGGGCTGGGGCAGGGGACTGGTGTGCAGGAGGGGTGCAGGGTGCAGGCTCTGGGAGGGAGTTTGAGCATGGGAGGGAGTGCAGAGGGAAGGGGTGCAGGTTCTGGGAGTTTGGGGATAAAAGGGGGTGCGGAGGGAGGGGTGCAGGGGTGAGGGCTGTGGGGTGAGGCTGGGGTGGATTTGGGGTGTGGCTCAGGATGAGGGTTTGGGGATGTGGGAGGGGACTCAGGGCTGAGGCAGAGGGTTAGAGTGCATGGGGATGAGGGCTCTGGCTGGGGCTGGAGATGAGGGGTTTGGGGTGTTGGAGAGGCTCAGGGCTAGGACAGAGGCTTGGGGTGCAGGGGGATGAGGGCTCTGGCTGGGGGTGTGGGCTCTGGGATGGGGCAGGGCTGGGGATGAGTTTGGGGTGCAGGCAGGCTGCCCTGGGACTGCAGCCAGAGAGGTGGACTCCCCCCAGCCCTCTCCCTGACAGCAGCAGCAAGCTCTGGGGTAGGGACCCCCTTCTCCCCGCCGGCAGCACACTCACCCCCCCCACACTGTCACTGAACATGCTCCTAGGGCCCCTCTCAGGTCCAGGAATCCCCCTCACCTCCCCATCCCTCTGGTGGGTGCCGGGGGGGCTGCCATCACATGTGCACCTCCTCCCCTGCTGCTGCCCCTCACTGTAGCCTCACTGGCGGTGGGGGATGGGGCTGCCCCTTGCCCAGCGTGGGGCAAGAGCAGTGACTGCGGGCGGGGGGGGGGGCAGCTGTACTGGTGGAGGGTCCCACCAGAAAATGAAAGGGTCTGAGGGGGAAGGGCAGCCTGCCCTGGCAGTTGTGTGTGGGGGGCACTAGGACCCTGCGGCGGCAGTTAATGCAGGCAGGCAGCATGGAGCTTCAGGGGAGAGACAGGGAAGGGAGATGCACCGGGGGGGGGGGGGGGCAGCAAAGGGGGCCAGCCCACACTTAGGGGAGGCACGGGGGGGGGGGGGGCAGCAGGTGGGGCCAAGGGGGAGACCCGGCCCCAAACATTCGTGGAGCCAGGCCCCTGACTCTCAATATTGCTGGAGCCAGGAGGAGGAGTCAGAGAGGGAGAGAATGCTCCATTTTCTTGCCGGTCCTCCATACCAGCCCGTACCGGCTTACTTTCACCTCTGCATCTTGGTATTCCTGTGCTTCAGGGCGGGGGAAAGCAATTCACACAGTTCAATGAAAGTGGCCTTACGCATGCGAAAGCTTCGCAGCCACTGGGAATCATCCCATACCTACAACACTATGCAGTCCCTCCAGTCTGTGCTTGTTTGCCGGGCCCAGAATCGGCGTTCCACTGTATCAACCTGCCCCACTGCCGCCACGATGTCCCAATTGCCACATCCCATGCTTTCGGGAACATCTGTGTCCATGTCCTCCTCACAATTGTCCTCGTGCTGGCGTCTCCTAGCCAGGTTCTGCACATACTGCAGGATAATGCGCAAGATGTTTACAATGCTCACAACAGCAGCAGCGAGCTGAGCGGGCTCCATGCTTGCTGTGCTATGGCGTCTGCATGGGTAACCCATGAAAAAAGGCATGAAATGATTGTTTGCTGTTGCTTTCAAGGAGGGAGAAGGGAGGGAGGGGAGACTGACATGTACCCAAAACCACCTGCGATAATGTTTTTGCCCTATCAGGCATTGGGAGCTTAACCCAGAATTCCAATGGGCAGCGGGGACTGTGGGATAGCTACCCACAGTGCACCACTCCGTGAGTTGATGCTAGCCACGGTATTGAGGATGCACTCCGCCGACCTAATGCACTTAGTGGGGACACGCGCGATCGACTGTATAAAATCTCTTTCTAAAGATCGACTTCTATAAAATCAACCCAATTTCATAGTGTAGACTTACCCTAAGAGTCTATCAGCAGTCAGTGGGCTTGTGTCTATAACTTGGTTAACTGGGAATAGTCTTGACAGATATAATGCAAGTGATGTTTCAATCCAGTTTCAGTATATTTGAGGAAACAGACATCAGCTCTCACTTGGAGGTCTGCATTTTGAACAAGGAATCTGTTGACCAATAGGAGGCCATACATAACTCACAGAGCGGTTAATGGGTTTTAGCCACTTAATTGGCTCTTTAAGAAAGTGTATCGAGGTGGAGCTTCTCTAACAATACAAAGAACCATAACAGCAGCAAATCAAGTTGTTTGACTTAGCGAACCTCATAATTTCAAGTGACTAAAATATCCTATGGGTATATTACATATCAAAATTAGGATTTTATTTATACCTGCCTCTGGAAATTTCCATTACTTGCATCTGAAGAAGTGAGGTTCTTGCCCACGAAAGCTTATGCTCCCAATACTTCTGTTAGTCTTAAAGGTGCCACAGGACCCTCTGTTGCTTTTACAGATTCAGACTAACACGGCTACCCCTCTGATGCATGTATTTTATCATACACTGTATATGCTTTTAAAGTGTGTATTAATGTTTCAATTTCAATTCAAATTTCCAAACAGTCACTAAATTGGCATATAACTAGTTCACAAAACTGCGGGGGAGGGGGGGGGGGTGGTTGGGAACATTCAGGGGGGTGTAGAGAAATCACTGGCGGGGAGGCTCCGGGCGATGGCTCGGGGCGGCCCCCAGCAGGCTCAGCCCGGGCGCGGATGGGCAGGGCCCTGGCAGGCTGCCTGGCAGCCGAGGCGTGGGGAAGCGGCTCCCTGGCCGCAGCCCCCAGCGGCGCCTCTGCCCCCCGCAGCAGGGGGGAGCCAGCTGCCGCGCCTGATTGGGTGGCTCCCCGCGCAGGCGCCGGGGGAGGGAAGCCAGGCCGGGGGCTTCGCCCGGGAAACGGGAGTGTTTACGGCCGCCTGCCCGGAGCGGCCCCGCAACGGCCAGGTCTCCGCCGCCGCCGCCATGCCCGTGCGCTTCAAGGTGAGGGCGGCCGCCAGCCCGGCTCCCCTGGGGGCTGCCTTCGGACTTGACTTGCCTTAGTCTCGGGCCTGGTCTCCCCGTCCCGCCTTGCGGGCTGGGCACCGGCGCTGTGCGAACCAAGCGGGCACAGGGCGGGTGATGAGCTGCGTGGAGTGGGGTCAGGGTCGGTACAGGACCTGTGTGGGCACTGGGCCGGCACGGAATGGGGGGCTGGTGCAGGATCTGTGCGGGCACTGGGCTGGTACAGGATGGGGGATGGTGCAGGATCTGTGCGGGCACTGGGCCGGCACGGAATGGGGGGCTGGTGCAGGATCTGTGCGGGCACTGGGCTGGTACAGGATGGGGGATGGTGCAGGACCTGTGTGGGCACTGGGCCGGCATGGGATTGGGGGATGGTGCAGGACCTGTGTGGACACTGGGCTGGTACAGGATGGGGGGATGGTACAGGACCTGTGTGGGCACTGGACTGGCACAGGATGGGGGGATGGTGCAGGACCTGTGTGGGCACTGGACTGGCACAGGATGGGGGGATGGTGCAGGACCTGTGTGGGCACTGGTCCGGCATGGGATTGGGGGATGGTGCAGGACCTGTGTGGGCACTGGACTGTCATAGGATTGTTTGTGTGGGCACTGAGCTAGAGTACAGGATGGGGGTTGTGTCCTGGTACAGGACCTTTGTGGCACCAGGCTAGCACAAGATGGGGGTGACTTGTGGATGCTCATCCAGTAGCGGGTCTCTTAACTGAGACGAACTAAGGGGATGTAGCACCCCGCTCTTATTTATGTAGTGCAAGAGGTGTACGAGGTGTTCGGCAGAATATGTAGAAAAATAAGGTTCTTGCTCCAAAGAAGATTGATTCAGACAAATATGATCCAAGGAACAAGTTTGAGATGAACTGGAACCATGGTATTTATTTTTAAAAACGTAGTTAAAACTTAAAATAGTATGCAGATTCTAGGTGGTATCCTTGACATGTGAAATGGTTCTGTATTTGCACTGTTTCTGACGTTACTGTCAGAAAACAGAACAAAAACTTTTTGCTTACTTTGATCAAGATTGTTTTAGAAGCAGAGTTACCTACCTGCTTATCTGAAAAATTATGCTTTTCAATGTGCCTGTGGATATTTAAAAATGCTGGGAGATCTGTTGCTGTTGGGAGCTAGGTGAAAAAATGGCACTACTCACTGTGTATGTCCATTTGCTGTAGGGATTGAGTGAATATACGAGGAACTTCAAATGGAAAAAGTCAGATCTGTCAGAGTTTTGTAACCCTTCACGAGAGCAAAAATCCTCAAGGGCTGGACTTCGATCTGATCAACTAGGTAAGCTATTAGAAATAACTGCCATAACTCATACATCATCTTTGCACAGAGCCCAGGTTTTGCAAAGGGGGGTGAACTTCTAGTTCACATTATTTATCTAAAGCCAGAAATGTACATGTCATTTAATGGTGTATGTCAGTTAGCACAAGATAGGTTGTATTGCAGGGGTACAGGGTGGAGGTAGTAAAGCAAATTAGTTATAGTGAAATAATTAGGCAGTATTGCTCTTTGCATGAAAGAAGACAGAGGCAGGAATGGGAAGAGATGAGTAGGAAAAGTTTGAACTAGTATATAGGCATAAGAGATTAATGAAGGGGTATAGATATGAAATAGTCTGCAGAGTGTACATATTAGAGTAAGATTGGTTGCCTTGTTTGAGCTCAACATTTAAGCATTTATAAGAGCCACCTACTGGTAGTAAAATTGGTCATCAATGTAAGCAGCAGGCAATACTTGTCTTGCCAAAGCTACCTTCCACCTCATCACCTTCTGCTCTCAGGGTATGTCTACACTACCCGTCGGATCGGTGGGCAGCGATCGATCCAGCGGGGGTCGATTTATCGCGTCTAGTCTAGTCTAGAGTGCTCTCCTGTTGACTCCTGTACTCCACCACGAGAGGCGCAGGCGGAGTCGACGGGGGAGCTTTGAATGAATTTAGCAGTGTTGATTTTTAAGTTAAACAGCTCCCCCCACCTCCTTTGGAAAGTCCTCAGATGGAGTTTTGCAGGTAGCATTTAGAAATCACCTGGCCATCAGAGTTTTCTCTCTGTGTGTGTGTCCCAGGACACAGAATAAGAGGTCGGAACTATGTAATCTCTGCTGGTTCTCTCTGGTCTCTCAAACCAACATGGTCTTCAAGTGGTCAGTGACAGCAAAACTCTCAAAGCAATTCCAAGAAAGCTATGAGCATTCCCTTTGATTTGAATCCAGTATTGCTAACACCAAACATTCAAAAATCAGGTCTTAGCCCCAAAGTCACAGAATTGGCTCACATGTCAATTAAAAAAATTGGATAATTTTTATTTCCTTCTGATTTGAGCCTTCGTAAACTTGTCACATTTTCAAGCTTTTTTCCATAACCGTGAGGGCTAGAAACTTTAAACTAAGATTCTCATCTAATCACATGCCTCTGGGACCTAGGGATTTAAGCTAAACATCAAATATCACAAGACTCAAAATCATGTGGGTTGGCAAAAAAGCCTTTTGTTTTCATAGCTTTTGTTGTGCTAAGGTTATGCCTCCCAGGCCTTTGCTTCCATTTTATGCGCCCACCTCTTTTTCTGGTCACATTTAATCACACACATCCCTGGAACACTACTCACAGACACAGATTGGTGTCTCCACAGACTTCTAGTATTTGGCTCACTTTTGGCTCTTTCTGTTGAAATGCATACTTAATAGTTTCTCTTAACAGATTGTGGCAATTTAGGAATTACTCATAACAGTTACCCAAACAAACAGATAGGTCTGCTTGAGTGCTGAACATTTCTTTCTGCCATAGTTCCAGTGTTCCTTCAAAGGTTACATTACTACTAATGGAATTTATATTCTTTGTAGCCCAAACATTCTATGCATCTGACATTTTATATGCTACCTTCTGCCTGAAAAACAGTTTATTCTCTTTCCAGCTGCACCCTAGTTCCCCATAGATTAGTTTATATACTCTGCAACTATTTATCTCAGCCAAATAGAGTCCTTTGTTAGTTGTTTAACACTCTCCAGCAGGATTCTGTTGTCACACTTTATTTAACTACTATATGTTTAACCACCCATTTTCCTCTTAAAATGACACAGTAATTTTGTTCTTATTATCTTACATAAGTCAGCTATTTTTTATTGTTTAAAACCATCTCAGATAATCAGTGTCTCTTTTTTTTGTAAATATGAAAAGATGTTTCCTAAGCTTTAAAAATATTGTGTAATGTATTAAAGATGTTAAGATATTTTAAAAGCTACTCTAGAAGATTTTGTTTTTTAAAAGAAGGAATCTGTGCAGGTGTCTGTGCAGAATGTTATTACGCATATGGTAACAGGTCACTGCTCTCCAGTGACTGTAAGGTGAACACCTATTCAGCAATGCACCTATTCAACATGCATAAGTAGTTTAGGAAGTTCCATACCACGCTTGGCCAGTGCAGGTTGATGATTTGATAATTTTAGTCAAATTAATCTTCTTAGTGGCTGCGGGTTAAATTTCTGCCCTCAGCTATGCTCACTGACTCCCATTGACTACACTGGAAGTTGCAAAAGAGGTAGAATTTGGCTTGATCGTGTGACAGGCTAAGCACACACATCTCGCACTGACTCGGCTGGGAATTAAAGGCACTCAGCATGTATGTAAGAGCTCAACATTTCACAGGCTCATAGTAAACTGTCTTTGCTCAAAGATATACAAAATTTATTAAAAATCAGTCTAGTGTTATATATTCAGATTCTCATCCCAGTATGTTAACATTCTGATCTTGTGTTCCAGTGTCTTTAAATCCTAATAGACGTATTTTATTGTGCTCAAGTTTAATGCATGTTTTGTAGGAATCACAAGAGAGCCAAACTTCATTTCCAAGAGAAGGGTGCCTTACTTCAACCCACAGATTTCAAAGTCCTTTGAATGGAGAGGGGACAGCGATTTGGAGGGATATTTGGATGACGCACCAGAAGTTGAAGGCATTGGGCCTGCAGAGTCACACACAGATAACCACAGTAACGATAGAAATCTGGAAAACATTGAAACACCTGATGCACCCAGGCTTCCTAAAAAAATTCGGTCCCACTCTGCAGATTCTAGAATTGAATCAGCCATCACCCTTGCAGAAAACAGTAGGAAGAAGTTGTCACCCCCAACTCCAGTGAACCAAAAAGCAGTATTTGTACCTCCAAAAAAGCACTTAGAAAAAATGGATAATAGGGTAGGGATCATTAGAAAACCTTTTCCCCTTTCTTATAGTCTATGGTTGAAGTTAATAATGTGACTCTTACAGTAAATTAAATACAGTTAAGCAAGCTTTCATGCTTAAAACTATTTCTTATTTTTGTTATAACTTTGTCTCTATGCAACTCTGTATTTTGATGTTAATCTATGTTAAGACCCCATTATGTTGGAAGAACTGTTTGTTAGGACCAGATTCTGATTCCACTTAAGTCCATGGGAGTTTTACCATTTATTTCAAGTGAACTAGAATTTAGTCCATAATTTGTAGTCTTCAAAGATGTTGTTGAGAATGAGATAGCATATCTTTCATTGAGTTACTTGGCCTGACCTAAGGATGTGAATTATAACAGCTTAGTTAAAAGAAAATTGCAGCAACAGAAAGTAGAGGAGAACAATAAATGAAGATTTTTCTGATTCATTGTTTTATGTTGACAGTTTCACAGAGTCCTGCAAAAGAAATCAGGCATGAATATTTCACCTTCAAATAGTTTCCCCAGAAATTCTGAATATCAAAGGCAGTTTTTATGGAAAACCCCCCCAAAAAACTCTCCAATGCTTGCAGCTGACCAGGTAATTTTAAAGAATCTGAAATATATAATTTAGTTTATCAGTCAAGAAAGTCATTTAATTACCATAATTTCCTTATATTTTGTTGTGGTAGACTGGTATGTTATTTACAGTGCCACTTTTGTTTTCTAATATATAAAAGCACATTAATTCACATATGATCCCTTATAAAAGGATCTGATCCTGCATCCCCCTGTGCAAGCAAAACTCTCATTGCAATTTCATGTACTTCAGTGGGAATTTTGCTTGTGTAGAGTCTGCAGGATCAGTTCAATAATTGGTAGGTGTTGTAATATCACATTGTTTAAATTATGAAAGACTTCGCAGAGAGCTCCTTTTCATTGAGATTCTATTACTAATCTGTATGATGCTGTTTTAATTGGTGCTCATTAAAACTGCTGTTCCATAGCAAAGAACAGGAAGTCTGAAGCAGTAATTTTTTTTTTTTTGTGTGCACAGTTTACTCCAAAAACATACAGCGTAAGGGCTCTGAACCTGCAAATGCTTACAAGTGTGCTTAAATTTACTACTGTTTACTACAAATTTGAGATCAATGGGACTACTCAGAATAGTAAAGTTATACACATGTAAAGTGTTAGGAGTATCAGGGTTTAAGATTGAATTTTTATCATGAGATTCTAGTGTTATTAAGAGAGTATTGTATCTTGACTTTCTCACCTAATCTATAAACAACCTAATGAAAAGTACATCTGAATATTACAGTAGTAGAGATACCTGATCCTTGAACAGGTGTATTAAGAATACCCAAATTATCTTGACCTCGAGATAATTGGTCTAATCCAAGCTCATATAGCAAAGCTGAGGAAAATTTATCTCTATGGTATATGGCGTGTCCTTTAAATCTCAATAGTCTGTGAGAAGATCAGGTCTGATCAGTTGTAATAGTCAAGCAAATTCTACATCTTAGTTTATAACACAGAATTAATTGCAGAAAAGGGAATGGATCAAATTACTGTGCAATAAGAGCCTTATTTTAAACCATGAAAAAGTCCATCAGTACTTGCTGACAAGCTGTAATGTACGTTTTATCGTGTATTGTTTCAAAAATTTGTGATCTTGAATATAAATCTAAAGGTGAATTGCAAAGATTTGTCAACCACCTTCATCCCCAACCAAAGAAAATATGCTCTTTTTAAAAAAAAATAAAGTCACAAATAAGGAAAAGTAGTTGGGTCTAGACTTAGAGATGTCTCTGAATTATATCCATGCTAAGAAATAAACTTAAAAATAATTTCTGAAATTAAGTCATTTCCCCATTTATCCTATAAATCTAATAGGTAACTTTTCCACATGCAGTATTTGTTCACCCTTTCCTTTCTGTGTGCATATTGGAGGAGTCACTAAGGTAACTAATTTTGAAAATTTGACCTTAAGATTAGCAAATTAACTTCTTTGTTTTTTAAATTCAAAGGTTATTCACAATACAAGTAAATCCATTCCCCCATTTAAGTCTTCCGCAATTATCCCTGAAACTGAATATGAGAGAAGTTTCAAAGTTTCTCCTCCAGCGATGGGA
The DNA here is from genome assembly GCF_028017835.1 of Emys orbicularis. Lineage (NCBI taxonomy): Eukaryota > Metazoa > Chordata > Testudines > Emydidae > Emys > Emys orbicularis. The sequence continues at coordinate 68,484,586 of NC_088683.1, read as the reverse complement.
CCAAAACTGAGGTGTGATTTGGAAGAGAGAGAATTTCCTGTATGTGCACCAGTAAATATCTCCCCTGAAAGAAAGGTATATACATCTTTGAATGGTATTTCAGTAGTATGTTTTTAGCGTTTTTTTCTGTTAAGTTTTATAATTATTACATTTGACATTGCAGTCCATTGGGAATGGTTCTGCTCTAAAAAGAGACTCTAAAAATAACATTGTGGGGCTCCATGGTTGTGTCTCTGTGATTTCTGTGTCAAGTACGTTCAGTTTACAAGTGAAAAGATTTTTCTTTTTGCTAACTGCCAACCCAAATCCTTAGCTTGGCTCTGAGATTCTTTCCTTTCTGTGTACTGCTGCCAGCAATAAGGATTCTGCCAGCCAACTTATGCTCTACTTGGCACCTGTGCAGTCTCTTGATGCCCAAGAAGGAGTAGAATTCAGTTAACTTTCTATTGAGTGTGTTGGTTGTCTAAGTCTAACAGGAGTAAAAAGCAATAATTTTTTTGTAATCACAAAAGTCCAAAGCTATGCATTTGAGCATGTACAAGGAATAAATCCAGTGTGTGTAAAGGTACCAATTTTACAGTCAATTTTCAGACTATATTTACACTTTACAATCCCTGCACCCCTTTTTTTTTTTTTTTTTTTAATTTTTATTCAACTCACTTTTTAAATTGATAGCACACCATGTAGTATAGATAGATTCCAGTGTCTAGTTCAAACATTAGGATGTCTTTTGTAAAGCCCAGACAGCAGTCAGCTACCTTTTAGGTCTTACGTACACTAAGTTATTTTGCCAAAGATTTCTTACCATTGCTATTGCCAGTTCAGCTGCACTACCACCAGTGCACTTGAAGTTTAGAGAAGGTGTGGGTTGTTGATGCCAGGTTTGGCACCAATTCATCTTGATTGAGTTGGTTTAGAATACACTATGGTAAAAACACCGGTGGTGACAGGGGCTTTTTTCCCCGGTAGCAGAGCTGAACCAATTATACCAGTAGTGGAAAATGTTTAGAAAAAAAATCTGTGTAGACACAGCTTTCAGGGAACATAATGATAGTCTTTTTATTAAATTCAGATCCACTGGAACAGTGGTATTCTGTTCAGCTGAAGAACCTTGAAGTATCAGAGGATAGTGACCTCAGTTCCAGAATACATAAAATCTAACCTACTTTGCACAGTGGTAGGATAAACAAGATTTTTCTAGTATGCTGCTCACTGTTTTACCCCATTTTAAAGCCATACAGAGTAGGCTATGCATTCTTCAGCAATGAGGTATGGATGGGACTCTGTTCAGTCCATCATATTTGTTTCTTGATAAACCAGCTTGAGCCTTCTCTTTTGCTTCTCTAGCAAGTATGAAGAAAGTCTGAAAAGTTTGGGGTTTGGTTTGTTTAAGTTTTCTGTTTATTTTTAAGCATTGGAAATACAGGTCATTGTGTACCCTGGAAGGGAACTGGAGAATTAAGTAAAATTATAACATTACAAGAGAAGAGACAGATGAGCAAATGAAGGAGTAAGGAATTTTTAGTTACACTGTCTGAAACATTTTTTATACATATTTATCTTGAATGATGAATATATATTTGGGAGAACAGTGTGTTTCTAAAGATTCATCACACCCGCCCCTTCAATTACAGTTTGCTCTTGCAATATACATCTGAGGGCCTCCAGCAAAACCAGACAACCACATGTGACAAAGCTGAGATTTCAGGTAAAAAACAAGCAGGAAAAATGAAAAATTTGAACAGGGGAAAAACCCTCAAACCTTTTTGTAAATCACAATGCAGCAAAAAAGGGCACAAGCCCAGTTTTCTAAAAAATTCTAAAATTCTTCTCAGGTCACTTTCAGGGGCTTTCTCACAAAATAATAAAAGAAATGCAAAAATTCCCCCCACTTTAATGCAACGTCAACAACTTTTTTTTTTTTTTTTATTTAAATGTCAGAAATGCAAAGTTAAGATTTATATAGCAGTATTAACTTAGCCACCTTGCATAGGTGTAGTGCTATTTTATTCCTGTGGTTTTTTATTAAATGTGTAGTTTTATGTTAAATGTATTCCATAAAGTATATAGGCTGTATGATGTGGCTGAGTGAATGTTGCAGTAGGAACCTGAATATTGGTATTTCCAGGCTTTGAGATTTTTTCAAAATAAACAAGCTTAACGTTGCTTTCTTGTGAGTTTGCATTAAATATATGTATGAGAGCTTGTCTACATGTGCGTTAGTGCGCAACATGCTGGTGTGCACTAACTGGCCCTGTGGACCCTGCTGGCGTACACTAAAAGTTCCCTAGTGTGCACTGAATAGCTGGCTAGCCAGTAGTACTGCAGAAAAGGATTGGGGGTTATAGTGGATATTAAGATGAATATAAGCCAACAACGTGATGCAGTTTCAAAAAAGGCTAATATAATTCTGGGACGTATTAACAGGTGTGTCATATGTAAAAAACAGGACGTAATTGTTCCACTTTACTGAGCATTGGTGAGGTCTCAACTGGAGACTGTGTCCAGTTTTGAGCGCCACACTTTAAGAAAGGTGTGGACAAATTGGAGATGGTCCAGAGGAGAGCAATAAAAATGAGAAAAGGTTTAGAAAACCTGATTTGTGAAGAAAGGTTAAAAAAACTGGACATGTTTAGTCTTGAGAAAAGGAGGCTGAGCGGGGACCTGAGAACAGTCATCAAATATATTAAGGAGTGTTATAAAAAGGACTGTGATCAATTGTTCTCCATGTCCACTGAAGGTAGGACACGATGTAATGGGCTTAATTTGCAGCAAGGGATATTTAGGTTAGATATTAGAAAAAACTTTCTAACTATAAGGGTAGTTCTGGAATAGGCTTCCAAGGGAAGCTGTGGAATTTGCATCATTGGAGGTTTTTAAAAACAGGTTGGACAAACACCTGTCAGGGATGTCCTAGGGTTACTTGCTCCTGCCTCAGCACAGAGGGCAGGACTTGATGACTTCTTGAGGTCCCTTCCAGCCCTATATTTCTATGATTCTGTGTTTTTAAAATGTTAAAGTAAAAGGCTAGTGTCACATAGAATTTACGTTTGTAGAGTTTGTTTAGTTTGTTAGCTAATATGGTATTTCTAAAATTGTCTTTGCCTTAGAATGAAAGGAAAGAAACATTCCTAAAGCCAGCGCGAGATTCACCAAAACAAGGGAAATCAGAAACAGAACAGAAACCACCCAAACAAAAAAATAAGCAACATATTACTCAAAAGCCCCTCTCTTTACATACAAGTCTTGGGTATGTATATATAGGAATACCGAACTTAGGTATTCAGCACCCTAATATTGTGAGGGGTGGTGGGCATTCATCATTTTGACCTTGAAATCAAGTGCATTACCTTAGCATATCTATAACACCTCATATCCACATACCTTTTTTTTCCAACTTCATACCAGCATTGTGATTGTGCTTGCTGTGGATAAACCAAAACACTGCAGCATCCTCCACCAGCTCACTCTGGACCACTGCAGTGCTGGAAACAAACGCAGGAGTTCGGTTAGTTCTCCCAGTCCAGTCCCCTATTGCTGCTGCTTATCTTTCAGTGACTGCTTTAAAAATGTAGACTGCTAACTCAGTCACCTGTCTAGCTGCTCACTTACTGTTTGCATGCTGGCCCTGAGGTTGTTCTCTGCTCTGCCCAGTCCCCGCCACGCCTCAGCATAGGAAGGCACACAAGCTTAACATGAAAACTTTCCTGAGCCAGAGTCACCTGAAAAACATGGAGAAAACTGAGTGTTAGATGATGCTATGAGTATTGCATACATCTTCTGCCTCTCAGCATTACTTACATTGCCAGGATTGCCTTGGCAGTCCATACCCTTTTTTTGTTTTTTTTTAAGCAGCAGGTCCTATGCTTCTGAGATCTGAAAAGGAGAAAGAAAACCACAGAAAATGGACATTAATCAAAAATGTACAATCCACCCCTACCACCTTCATTCTCTAGTAAATCCATGTGCCTCCCCAATGTGCTCCTTCACCCACTTGTCTTTTTTAAGGTTTTACTGGGATGGGGGTCCAGGCCTGGACCACTCCTGTCTCTGGACCTTGGAAGATAAGTTTGTTTTGCTACAAACCAAGAAAAAACACAAAGGCAACAGATGCATTTATTAATGGAAAAATAAATGAAAATAAAATGAGATTAAGCTCCTTAATTCTGTGGTCATCAGTGTTTTGGCCTTCAGGCTCAGAGTCACTTTGTCAGTGGCTTTTGAGGGAAGGCTGGTGATCCTCTGTCATGGTATCTGCTGTTATCCTACGGTGGCTATTTGTACAGGACAGAAGCATTCAAAGCAGTTACTAGAGCAAACCGAAATTGTGAACAGATGCAAACACTCACAGAAAGAATCTGCATCTGATATGTGTCGATGCTTTGCAATATATACTCCTGAAACGGAATGACTAGTGTAGGTGCACTGCAGTGTTGCCTCATGAACTGGTTCAATCACACCATCATAAGTAGAACATAAGGGAGCAAGTTGTGTCAGTTTCAGGGAAGAGAAAACAGGACTCAATTTGGCCAAAAGTTAGGAGAGATGTCAACTATGATTTTTTCCTCCATATTAATATATACTGGGTTAATTTTACTTTTAAACTTTTGCCTTTTATAGTCTGTATTCCTGAAGAGGTGTTGGACAAAAGGGTTATTTCAAGTTTGTGCTGAAAATGAAGTTAGTTGTATTTTGGGCCAAGATTAAAAGAGGATGATTGAAGTGCTCAGCACTTTTTTAAGTAGACCGAGCTAATTTCTGTATGTGCTTATATGTATGTATATTTCGCAAGAGGGGAAGTGTGTGAAAACTAATTAATTTTAGTAAGTGCTGAGCACTTTTGAAAATCCCATTACTTTTTTAGGTGCCTAAATATGATTGAGCCTAACTTGAGGCATACATTTTTCAAAGTTTTGGCTTTGGAATTCATCTTTAATTGTCATGCAGCTTTTACCATGCAAGAGCACTTATAATTATATTTATGTAATTATGAAATTTGTTTTGAAACAGTCTCATAGATGATAAAAAAAAAATAAACTTTTACTGTTTTTCCCCCCCTCCTCTTAATGTTCTAGGAAGGTGAACACTGAATATAGATCAAAATTTTTGTCCCCAGCTCAATATTTATACAAAGATGGAGCTTGGTCGCGTATCAGGAGAAACATACCAGATCAAGTGAGTATCCATATAAAATTTTCTAAGCATTCTTTTAGGGCCCCAGTGAGCAAGGTGCTGAGGGTCCTCATCTCCCATTGAGGGAATTCAGGATTCACTCCCTTTGTAGAGGGACCAACCCCAAGGTATTCCATTCTATCAAATCCTTGCAATATCCTTGTATGGTCCATGGGGCAGACATTGTGACTCCACAGTGGGACCTTTCTGTCTAGGACATGCTGAGAAGGTAGGTTCCAACTAGCTATGACCAAACCAGAATGGAAATGTAATTGACATGGTCTGTGGGAAAGGCCTCTCGTTCTGAGTTTTTGCAGATTCATTGTCCAGAGAAACTAATGCAGAGGGAGTGAAAAGGAATTGTATTCCCACTCCTTGCTTCACTTGCTATACCAAGCAAGTTTACTTTGCTTTGTTGAGATAAAGATACATTTTGCCTAAATGTGTATATAGTATTGTATAGGGAACTAATTTTGTAGTTTGTTGAGATGTGTCATTGTAAAATTTTAGAACAACTGAACCTTATAATAATTACTGTGAAACCAAACTCATGAGGACCTAAGAGGACTAAAAACAAACAGTATTTTTTACTTTTGGTATGCATTAAACCTCAGCTTAGTACAATTAAAATTTTAGGAATTTCTAAGTTATTGAGCACACTCTGATTGCAAGTGTTATGGAAACCCTTTGCTTTTAAAGTGAAATACCATTTTGTCAGATGACGACTTCCCATGCCTCTAGGATTTGAGATATTGTGGAGGTAACACTCAAAACTCCAAGGAGGGAGTTTGAGACAGCGTGTGGCTGCGAGGTAACCCAAACTGGTATGGGGTGGGTGAGGACAAGAAAATAAAATGTTTATCTGCTAGAATATTTTTTCCTACTACTTTTTAGTCTAGTCATGCAGTACATATCAAAGTCACGGATGAAGATGCTGTTAATGGAGAACTAACTACTTTGTGCCTTATCAGGCAATAGTGATCCTTATTGGGGTCAGGTGGAGAGTTGTAGGAGGTAAACGTGTGTGGCCTTTCATTAGAGAGTAAGAGAAATGAGCAAATTTCCACACTCTAGGACAATAGATCCGTGTTTCCAGTTGAGACTGGCATTCCCAGGAAGATTTTTTGTTTATGGGGAGTCACAGAGAAAGCTAGTTGGAAGTCGCATGGGAATGAAGAGGTTCCATGATGAAGTATTCAAAACAAAACTGGTGGGATTTTTTCCCTACGAGCATACTAACTAAAGGATTTGGGTTGGATGGCTGAAAAAACTAGGACCTTTTAATACTAAAATACTATTAACTAAAATGGAATGTCTGTATTTTACTAATCTCATGTTTATATACACACACACGCGCACACTCTTCTCTCCACCAGATTCTCTTTTATTTATGACAATATATTTTTATAATGTATACTTCAAAAGTTGTTTAACTTTCCCTTTCATCTTCCTTGACTGGCTCTGCCATTCAGATTCTGATTTACACTTCACCTGTGAGCATATCAGACTAGCTCTGCATGTAGACATAGACCAGTATATAGCTTTTAGAGCAGGGGTGCAGCAGCACCCCCTGGCTTGAAGTGGTTTCCATCATATACACGGTTTACAGTTTGGTTCAATGGCTTTCAGCACCCCCACTAGAAAAAGTGTTCCAACACCGCTGTCCTGGAGGGGTGTTCTCATCTTGCTTTGAGGGGTTTAACCATATGGCACTTATTACTGCTACTGTGTCTGACCAATATCCCCACACAATGAAATGCGAATACAATATAACCCTGTCTCTGAAATAGTTTCACTTGGGAGGCTTGCAGTCATTTTAACTATACCTTTTAATTGAAGTAGTAAAGGCTGAAAAGTAAGTTAAAGCTAGGAATTTACCACGCTCCAGGAGAAAAGGTACAAGAAGGGCTAAATTAACTCCTAGAGGAGCTAGTTAAAAACTCTTATGGACCTGAACCTTGCTTCTCCACTAGTTTTTCTTGAGTTAAGGCCTGCAAGATCGGGCCCTATGTGACAAATAATAAATAGAACTGAATAAAATATTTCAGATACATTTTCAATTTAAAAGCATTCCACCATTCGAGAAATAGGTTTCTGCAAAACAGTGAGACAAATATAAATCCTTAACTGGAAGAAAAAGTGAAGCTATGATCAGTTAAATAAATAAAACAAAACAATCGCCCCCCCCTTTCCCCAAAAAAGCCACTAAAAAACAGTGACACAAATGTGCTTTGGCCCTTCACAACTTAGCCCTCTTCTGCCTCGCTGATCTTGTAACTTATCACACTGTCATCCACCACCGTCACTTTGCCAACACTGCTATCTTTTAATGCCCACCCCATCAGCTTCTCCCCTCAACCACCATCCTGCCTTCTCCATGCCATCCCGGATGCATGGGGAAAAGTTCCATGAAAAGATCTACATAACTACTGTCTTAACACTATCAAATCTCTCCTTAAGACTGGCCTCTGCTCTGACATCTACAAAACATTGCTTGCTGATGATCGTAGCTAGATAGGTGATGAGTTGTGACTGTCCCAATTCCCCTTCCTTCATTTTCCAATCTTTTTATTCTTAGTGATTCCTGCCATTCCTCTTTACCTCTACCTCCAATTTAAAAAGTGTAACACAACTGTGCCAGTCACGCCTGTATTTATTTCCTTGAGTGTTCTATCCCCATTCCAAGTCCTTTGGTCAGATCTACATTCTGAAGGTTTTACCAATATAGCTATATCAGTATTCTGTTCTGGCAATGTGCTCCTAGAGCGGATGCAGAATATAGTGACAAAACTGCATTTTTACTGGTATAGTCATGGCAACTGCACCTGTATTTCCGCAGCAAGGGCACCCACTCAGGCTTCCAGGTCCCCAGTTATTGCCTTTCTGGGTGGAGACCTGCATCTCTCTCCCTCCTGACAGGGGTATTTCCAGCGTACACAGTTCTCTGCCTTCACTGTATTATTCCCAGCACAGACAGTTGCTCAAGGACACATGGTTGCTTTCTCTTCAGAGATGGTTAATACAGTTATAAGGTACCACACAGCACTTCCTATGCAAGCCTACTTTATTCTTAAGGTAAAAAACATTACAGAGAAAATATATTAAAAATAAAAGAACCTACATGCATGCTAATAAGTTTACCAAGTTCACCCTGAGGGCATGTCTACACTTGCCATTTAAAGCGGAAAAAGTCCCATTTTTGCACAAAAACCATGGGAGCTCAGAAGTTTCACCGCAAAAAGAAAGCCACCTCCACGAGAGATGTATAGCTCTTAACCTATGATGCTTTTGCGGTGATGTGCAAATGAAGACACATTCTTCCTGTTTAGACAGCTTTTAGCCTCCGGAGGATATCCCACAGTGCCTAGGTGACCATTCTGACCAGCAGCTCTGCTGCTCTGATGCCAGGTAAACAGACATCCACCCCTCCCCAAGTAAAGTCCCTGGAACTTTGAAACTACCCTTCCTGTTTTCTTGGCAAGTGCTTACTTATCTTGCCAGGTGACAATGCCTGCTCCACAGAGCAAATGATCCTCTGCTTGGAGCAAGGCTGAGCTACTGGTGTTTATCAGTGTTTGGGGAGAGGAGGCTGTGCAGGGACCCAGGATGCCCCCCCCCCCCCCGATCACACCCCTCCCCCTTCCCACAAGACCCATTGTCAAACTGGAGAGAACTACACTGTGGGATAGCAGCCCTAGAGCGCTACTCAAATCGGGGATAGAAGTGCTGCTAATGCAGGGGTGGGCAAACTACGGCTGCGGCGCTGCTGGCACCACGTCCCTGCAGTCCCTGGGCAGCAGGGGGGTAGAGGGCTCCATGCGTTGCCCTTGCCTCCAGGCACTGCCCCCCGCAGCTCCCACTGGCTGGGAATGGGGAACCCCGGCCAATGGGAGCTTCGGGGGAGGTACCTGGAGGCGCAGCAAGGGCAGTGCACGCAGAGCCCTCTGCCCCAGGGGCCGCAGCGCTTCCTGGAGCGGTGTGGGGCTGGGGAGAGGGCAGGTGTGCAGGGAGCCTGCCCTGGCCCCGGTGCGCGCCACTGCCACCCCGGAGCCACTTGAGGTAAGCGGGGCCGGAGCCCGAACCCCTCCTGTACCCCGCCCCCATCTCCCTGCCCTAAGCCCCCTGCCTGCACCTCATACCCCTCCTGCACCCCAACTCCCTGCCCTGAGCTCCCTGCCGCACCCTGCACCCCTCCTGCACCCCAACCCCCTGCTCTGAGCCCCCTCCTACACTCCACACCCCTCATGCACCCCAACCCCCTTCCCTAAGCCCCCTCATACACCTCACACCTCTCCAATGCCCCAATCCCTTGCCCTGAGCCCCTTCCTGCACACCACACACCCCTCCCACACTCCATACTCCCTCCCGCACCCCTGCCCCGGCCCTGCATACTATTTCCCCACCCAGATGTGGCCCTCGGCCCAAAAAGTTTGCCCACCCCTGTGCTAATGTAAACGCTCTCTGACGCTTGAGGAATTAAGTGAGTACACAAACCAGCGCTTTACTTTCACCGGTTCCCTATCAACAGTGAAATTTACAGTGCAAAAACTCTGCAAGTGTAGACATACCCTAACATGGATTCTGGCAGGAGCAGTCCTTTAACCCCTTACCCAAGGGGATTGCTTGTGGCTACAAGTTCATCACAGCTTCAGCTCAGAACAAGCCCTCAGATTTATGAGGCCTCAGTAGATCCAGTCTTTCCAACTCTTCCCAAAGGATAAGGGCCCTCCATGGACCAAGAGTCCTCTCCATTTGCTAGATCAGGAAGAAGGACAGGAGCCAGTTTAAAACCAGGGTGTTTATCCAAAAACCCGTTCTTTGTTGTTCTGGAGAATCCAGTTTGAATTAGCATATGTACATCTTACCAGAGGGGTTGCCTCAAAGGGCTGATAATGGAGGAAGTACATTAGCATCCCCCTTCCAACTAGTGAAGGAACATATGGTGCCACAATAACACATACACAATTGCATATTTAATACAGTATACCCCAAAGGTACTAACCCTAATTCAATAAGGTTTAACCTAATTCAAAAAAGTTTCTTAATTCCATAAGATTTATTCAGGATATTGTCAGTCGGACACATAGCTTATTCAAGCATCTCCTGAGCAAAAGAGCAGTTTTGCTGGTGTACAGTAACTCCTCACTTAAAGTCGTCCCGGTTAACGTTGTTTCGTTGTTACAATGCTGATCAATTAGGGAACATGCTCGTTTAAAGTTGTGCAATGCTCCCTTATAACGTCGTTTGGCAGCCACCTGCTTTGTCCACAGCTTGCAGGAAGAGCAGCCCGTTGGAGCTAGCTGGTGGGGGCTTGGAACCAGAGTGGACTGGTAGCCCCTCTATTAGCTCCCAGTTCCCCTAAGTTCCCTATGCGGCAGCCGGCCAGCAGGATATCAATTGCTGGCAGTTCAGCTGTTCCTCCCCCCACTGCCATGTGCTGCTCCTGCCCTCTGCCTTGGAGCTGCTCCCGGGAGCCTCCTGCTTGCTGTGTGGGGGAAGAGGGTGGCTAATATCAGGGTGTCCCCCTCCCCCCTGCTCCTGCCCACCCCATTTCCATACAATGGGGGGGGACAGGATAGGGCTCAGGACGGAGGAAGTGTGCTGGCAGGAGCTGCTGTCTCAACTTGCTGATCTACTTAAAAAGGCAATCTACTTAGAGTGGGGTCAGTGTACTTAAAGGGACAATGTGCATCTCTCTCTCACACAGGGTGTATGTCCCTGTCTCTGTCTGCCATGCTGTCTCCCCTCCTTCCATTTGTGCTGCCTTGTAGAGTGTGAGGCTACATTAACAACAATGTGTTAACCCTTGAGGGCTCAGCCGAGTTCTAGTTAATCATTTAGCAGTAAGGCATTCCCTGGGAAATATCCCACCCTCTGACTTCACCACCTCAACCAAGCTTCACAATCATCATTGCTGTGTACAGTAGTAAATTGTTTGTTTAAAACTTATACTGTGTGTGTGTGTGTGTGTGTGTGTGTAAATATATAATATAGTCTTTTGTCTGGTGAAAATTTTCCCCCTGGAACCTAACCCCCCCCCATTTACATTAATTCTTATGGGGAAATTGGATTCGCTTAACATCGTTTCGCTTAAAGTCGCATTTTTCAGGAACATAACTACAACATTAAGCGAGGAGTTACTGTAACTGTATCTATATTAGGGGGTCCTTGCCAGCACACACATGTCAGTTGGGGGTCACACATCATCACACCCTTCACCCCCATAGGCAAAACTGTTTTTTCACTCTTTAGTAACTTAAACACCTGAAGCTGTTCTCTAATTTTGCAAAAGCATTCCCCTATGAGTTGAGACCACACAAACAATTTCAACTCCAAAAGAGAGGTTCTAAAGCATGCAAAAACAAGGGTTATAATGAAAATCTCAGTATAGCTTTAGCTATAATAATTGCTTCCAGGAAACTGCTCTAATATGTATTAGTAAGGGTTATTTTTCAGCAGTAGAATAGAAATCACTTTGAATTATCCCTTTAAAAAATTAATGTGAGGTAATTCATAATCACAGTAGGACTGTCTAGGGTCTGTGTCCTGCTGGGATAATGCTACCTCCTGGGTCATTGAAAGAGCTTGGTTGTTCTTTGTACTTCACAATTCACTGGAGGCAGAGCATTCTCAGTATGCCTTTCCTCCCCCTGCAGAGTCCTATTGCTCTGAATTTATATTCCGCCTGTTATAGTTCAGCCTATCAACTATCATTAATTTTCATCCCTGTGTTTAAACTGAATAATCTTACAAATTTCATTGTATTATCAAGCATGCTGTAGTCTTAAGTGACAAATTCTCAAAGAATAGTTTGGGTTTTTTTAAACTGAGAGGCCCAGTGAGCCAAAGTCTGCAGTTACATCAATGCAACCCCAGTGAATTTTCACTCCTCTATGCAGTTGACTTCACTGTGATTACATGGGTACAACAGAAGGCAGAATTTGGCTCCTTAGTATAATTCTTCCAGCAGATAAACAGAGAAATCTAATATATGAATGAAGGGTAAATAAAAGAAACTAGTTGAGATTTAATACAAAAGCATGCCTGCTCTCAGCCATTATATTATCCTGCTGCATTTCCATTAACCTTTTTCATGAGCCAGTATCAGTATAGCAATAATATTGCTGCTGAGGGACCTTGTTTAATTCTTAAGAATATAAAAATATGAGCAAGATTTTTTTATTAGCAAATAACATTTGGGTGGAGGGCAAGATGGGGATGTGTATGTGTGATGCGGGAGCTCTCACAATCTAATTTCTTAATTTTGTGAAAATATTTTTAGCAATAAAATTATGGCATTATAATGACTAAAACTAAGGGGTTTAAAATGTTTATATTTTAAGACCAAAAGTAATTTCTTACTGTTCTTAAAATGTATGTTTTCCATCTCATGCCTAGATGTTACAGTGACTGGTGTCTTAGCATGGATGCTGTAGCTATTAATATTGATATTATAGTAGCATCTAGAGCAGGGATCTCAAACACAAATGACCACGAGGGCCACATGAAGACTAGTGCATTGGCCCAAGGGCCGCATCACTGACACCCCACCCCTCGCTGCCCCCACCCCCACTCCACCCCTTCCATGAGGCCCTTCCCCTACCCCGTCTCTTCTCCACCTCCTCCCCTGAGCGCGCGGCTCCCTGCTCCTCCCCCCTCCCTCCTGGAAAGTGCCAAGCTCCACCAACAGTAATGCACCTCACTCAAAGGACAAAACACGCACTTAGTTAGATTTACTTCTGTTAAAGCCCCCCCACTGCACTGGGCTGCACCACCACTCCACCCCTGCTCTGCCGCTTCCAGGGGTGGCAGGTTTGTAGGAATTTTGGTGGTGCCCAGAACCTGCCCTCCCTCAAACTCCACTCCCACCTGCCTAAGGCTCTGGGAAGGAGTTTGGGTGGGGGAGGGGGTCTGGGGTGCAGGTTCTGTGATGGAGTTTGGGTGCTGGGTGCAGGCTCTGGGCTGGGGCAGGGGGTAGGGGATGCAGGCTCTGGGATGGAGTTTGGGGATAGGAGGGGGTGCAAGGGTGAGGGCTGTGGGGCTGGGGATGAGGGGTTTGGGGCATTGGAGAGGCTCGGGGCATTGGAGAGGCTCAGAACTAGGGCAGAAGGGAAGGGGAAGGGCAGCCTGCCCTGGCCATAGTGGAGTGGGGCACTAGGAGCCTGCGGCAGCAGGTGATGCCAGAAGCCGGCAGAGCGGAGCGGAGTCAGCATGAACTGTAGGCTCCGGGGCAGTGAAGGGCAGCAAGTGAGCCTGGGGGACACTCTGGGGAGACGCGTGGGGTGGCAGGCAGGGCCGGGGGAGAGACCCGGCCCCAAACATTGGGGAGCAGCAAGCAGCAAGCAAGCTTAGCTGCCATATAAAATAACTCGGGGCGGGGGAGGGGGGGCGCGCGGGGAGCTTGGCGGGCCGCAGGGAAGAGCTCCGGCCCACGAGCCGCGTGTTTGAGACCCCTGATCTAGAGGCCCCATGCAAAATCAGTTCCCCATTCTGCTAGGCTCTGTACAAACGTATAGCAAGCGACTATTGCAGTGTCACAGAACTCACAGTCCAAGATCTTCATCCTGCAAACACATTTGCACGTGCTTAACTTTATACATATGAGAAGGTCCATTGACTTAAACATCCACCTTGAAGTATTCAGAAGGTACAGATTTAAAAGTGATCTGTTAGGCTCAGATGCTTAAATGCATCACTGCAAGAAATGCAAAATATTGCTAAAATATAACAGATTACAATATTTTTGTACCTAATCTCTAGGAGGCAGCATAGCGCTACAGTGAGTTTTACAATGGTTCATGCAGTAGTTATGTTAACGTGATGTCGTAGAAAAGAAATACTAAGACTGTTTCTGTATTCCTCCCCCTAGGATTCTCAAAACATCCTAAATTACATGTGGTATATGGAGGTTGGTTGCACCTAAGTTCTTGTTTTAATGCTTGGAACAATTACATGATTTCTGAACATTGACGAAGAAATAGAATCCAGCACTAAACTTGTTCATAGATGCTGCATAATTTTTTCATGCTTATTGAATAAGTGATCGGCAACTATGCATTAGCTTGACTGCTCAAACACATGCTTTCTAAATAAATACATTTACTATTTTGGCGTAACTTTTTGTTTTGTTGCTTTTATTGCACCTTGCAGTATTTTTGCTGTGACTTGTCCTGTACTGTGTGTAACATGCCTTTCTACTGTAATTAGCATTAGCTAGCGCAAATAATACTTCACAATAACTTAACTGAATTTTAAAATATCAAACAAATGTACCTGTGACATGTGTATATGCAGGTGAAAGAACTTCGAGAGAAAGCGGAGGCATACAGGCAACGAGTACAGGGAACCCACTTCTCTCGGTATCATCTGAATCAGATTCTTTCAGATAACAACAGACTTTGGGATGTGTCCTCAAATTCCAGTTCCGAAGAAACCATTAGCAACACCATCAGAGCTCTAGATCTAGCTGGGTAAGGTGCTTATTCTGGATGTGAAGGGAATGTAAAATTGTAGCTTTAAAAACTAAAATTTTTAAAAATTAAATTGAGATTTAACACAACTTTAAGATCCCTAATGTTTACTAGACTTTGCAGAAATGTTTTTAAAGCAGATGGAAAGTCAAATACTTTTCTACTAAAATTTTATTGTAATGTGTTGAGAACCCAAATAAGGTTCCTTACTGAAGGAACAAGATAGGATACGCTCCCCCGCAGCCTGTTTCTCACTTGGCAAGCAGTCCTCACACACTCCTGTGTAGGTTCACCAGTGTTGTATTTGTCATCAGGGGTGCTGGAACAATTTGTATAGTGGGGACGCTGAGAGCCATTGAACCAAACTGTAAACCCTGTATATAATGGAAACCACTTCAAGCCAGGGCGTGCGGCAGCATCCCTACTTCCAGCATCTATTTTTGTCATGTACAGTTGTGTCTCTGCAGCTTAAGACTTGCCCCAAGCTTCACCCTTCTCTCTAGGTACAAGCTGGGGGTGGAGGGAGAGATTTCTCTCTGAGATCCTGGGCTGCTTTGCCCTTCCTTTTCCCTCTCTTTTCCTGACTCCCTTTTAACCATTCCAATCTGATGAACTGAATTCTCTTGTTAACTGATTAATCACCCAGCCCTTAATTAATTATCTCCTAATTTAGCACATGCAGGGAAGTTTACAGAGTGGTGAGTTAGCCTTAGGCTACTCCCACTCCATCACAACCAAACATTATGTAAATTTTGTCATGCCTACATACATTTGTATTGCTGTTTTTGTAGAAACAAATCAATAGGCTTGTGATTAGCAGATCTAGTCCCACTGCACTTCTGTTTCTAAAATCAAGAAAAAGCAATTATGTATTCACGTTTTTTTTCTTCTGCCCTTTGGAGGCCATAAAGATGGATGGAGCAGATACTAAATTTGTCATTTTTGCTAATAAGTTTTAGAGCTTTTTATTAATAATGTTGTATAGCTAATTATTCCTAAACCAAAAAAGCAGTTTGGTCACTTCACCTTAAATCTGATTGTTCAAAACATTGTATGGGATACTATATATACAACCCTTTTTCTCCCAGGCAGTGTCTTGGAGGCATGGGGTTAGGGGGGAGGGAGAATAATTGATCTATTTGTGTAATTGTAACTATAATAAAAGCAAGATGAAACTTAAGAGTGTTTATTACACCATAAAAAGCAACAGAGGGTCCTGTGGCACCTTTAAGACTAACAGAAGTATTGGGAGCATAAGACTTGCATCTGAAGAAGTGAGGTTCTTACCCACGAAAGCTTATGCTCCCAGTACTTCTGTTAGTCTTAAAGGTGCCACAGGACCCTCTGTTGCTTTTTATAGATTCAGACTAACACGGCTACCCCTCTGATACTATTACACCATAATGTCTGATGTCAAATACCAGGCCAGATTTTCAAAACTGGCTGGTTTGTTTTTGTGCAAAATGGATTCTTGTACACTAGTCTCATTTGCATGCACAAATGCCTGACTTCTTTGAACAATTTAAAGACCAAGATTTTCAAAAGATGGAGCTGTAAGATAGGCTCTAAAGTCTGTTTAACACCAGCCTAATTTTCAGAAGTGTTCAGCATCAAACAATTCCCATTGACTGAAAGTCTGCTAGGTGCTCAGCACGTCTGAAAATCAAGTAGGTGCTAAACTTAGAAGTCTACTGTAAGCTCCTTTTTTGAAAATGACTGATTAATCTGTATTCATTTTAATAACTAAACTCTTAATTTCTGACAGGTTCTTGAATTGGATGTATGCAGTTTATGGAAACGCATACATATATAGTAAATTGGAAAAAAACAAGTGAATATTTGGTGAGTGAAACATTGTTTGCTTTGTTTTATAGAGCTCCTGAGAAACAGATGTCTGCAAGCCAAAACATACTGCAGCAACCTGACTCAATAGAACAGTCCCAACAGAACAATACAGAGAAGTTAGGCATGTCAGATGCCTCCACTGTACCAGTCAGAAGACGTCTAGCTTGGGGTGAACAAGACAGTACTGAACAAGTGGAAAATCAGCCACCAGGATTAGAGGAAGATGAAGAAAAAGAAAATAAACAGGAGTCAGCAAAGGCTCAGAAATTGGAAGAAAATGATAAGAATCCTACTGTGGACAACAGAATAAAAGGGTACATTTTAAAATTTCATTGTCTGTCTTCTTCCTTTTCCATGCTTTATGGGGTGATTTAAAAATAAACTAAACTTTACACGCTAGTGCACTTAACAGGTAATTAGCTAGGGCACTAGTTTGGCAAGAGCCTGTATGCTAATAATTAGCAACAAGTGTCTTAAATTTCAGAAGAAGAGAGGATTTGTTTCTTACACCAATTCCCTTCAGAGGTGAAGGGCAAAATGGAGGAAGAAATAGACCCTGAGCTGCTTCACAGATTTGGCTCAGCGAATGATTTCCGTCAAAGAAAATTAGATTTTAGTAATGCAAAACTTTTTTTTAAAAAGTGCAATTTGTAGAAATTAAACACAAAATACTATTTAGATTAATATGAGTAAATCTAATGCATAACATTTAAAATGTTAAAAGTTGTATAGAAGGCCACTCAGACTAGGCAAGTGATAGCACAACATGTAGCCATGTGGAAAATTAAAATTAGGCTTCTGCTTCAGACTCAATTTTGAAGGATTGGTGGGACTGAAAGGATAGTCTGATCTGTCACTGTTGAACGGACTGCATAATATAGTGCTTAAGAGTATGTCTACACTGCAGATGGAAGAGTGCCTCCCAGTGTGGGAAGACAGACATGCACTAGCTCTGCCTGAGCTAGCGCACTAAGAATAGCAGGGTGGCGTGGCAGCACTGGTGGCAGCATGGGCTGGCAGCCAGAGTATGTACCCAGAGGATCAGGCAGGACTGTACTCAGGTGGCTAACCCAGTCCACTGCCCATGCCGCTGCATCCACACTGCTGTTTTTAGCTTGCTAGCTTGAGCAGAGTTAGTGTGTCTATCTACGTGCACTGGGAAGCACCCTCCTAGCTGCTGTGTAGACATACCCTTCGACTTTTTCAGCAAATTTGAACAGTGTTGATGGGCTTTGCAGGAAGCTGTGTCCAGATCTCCCTGGGTGTGGTTTCCTGATACAGGAGAGAGGGAGGGAATGTATTGGCAACCTGGGACTTCTGACAATGCCTGGGTGTAGGAAAAAAAGTAGGAAGATATTTAGAAATATCGAGGATTTATTTCTGAGTACAGTGTTTGGCAGTTGGCTTGCCCATGTTTCCTCTAATTACAATTGAGTTCTAGGTCTTTTACCATGCATGTTTTACAAACTCTGTTGGTAACACATGATGTTCAGTCATATTTTCTATCTTAGAAAATACTTTTATGACCCTCCATCAATGTAGTATCTGAGCATCTGTGTCTTTAACATACTTATCCTCACAACACCCATGTGAGGTAAAGAGGTGCTGTTATCTCATTCTACAGACTGGGGAAAGAGAGACTAAGTGACATGCCCAAGGTCACACAGGAAGTCTGTGGTAGAACAGGGACCGAGGCCAGAGCCCTAACCACTAGACCATCCTTCCTCATTTTTTCAGAGAAAACACCTCACTACTGAAACCTTCAGCAGATAGGTCAGATTCTTCTTCAGTATCATCAGGAAAACGTGGCAGGCTTTCTACTCCAAAGTTGAAAACACTTGGTGGAGCCCAAAGAACTCATCATGATCTTACCACGCCAGCTGTCGGTAAAAATATTTAAAATGAAAAGCAACATTTTGAGGGAATTAATTTATTAAAAGTTTTTAATGTAACAAAATATTTTATCTTCTGTTACTCTAGGAGGTGCAGTTTTAGTGTCACCATCTAAAATGAAGTCTTCATCCCCACAGCAGAGAAAGAAAAAGTCTTTAGAAACACACTATTCTTCATCCAAACAAGCCTCAGGAGAAAGAAAATCCAGAGGGGTGAGACAAAGCAAGCAATTGTCAATATGCAGTGTAGAAAAATATAGATAGGATATTCTTTTTATGTCAATTTGAATAATTGTTTTTAGTTTGTTTAAGGATTGGGATGTTCCAGTCTAAAATTTTCAATGTTATCTGTGATGGAGAGGCTGATAGCCAAAGACACCTACCTCCCCTCTTCCCCGTGGGTGCTTGACCCCCCCCCCCCGCCCCACCCCCATTCTAACCTCTTCCCCAAAGTTCCTGCCCCTATTCCAACTCCTTCCCCAAATCCCCGCCCCAGCCCTGCCTCTTCCCCGCCTCCTCCCCTGAGCGCACTACGTTTCTGCTCCTCCCTCTCCCTCTCCCTCCCGGAGCGTCCTAACGCTGCCAAACAGCTGTTTAGCGGCCGGGTGGGAAGTGCTGGGAGGTAGGAGGAGTGGGGATGCAGTGCACTCGGGGGAGGAGGAGGAGGTGGGATGGGGGGGCTGCCAGTGCACCCACTAATTTCCCCCCGTGGGTGCTCCAGCCCCAGAGCACCCACGGAGTCGGCGCCTATGCTGATAGTTATATATTTTTGTTAAGCAATGGAAACTGAAGGACTATGGGAGGGAATGCTGCATTATCTCCCATATATATTTCTGCTCTGAAGTGTGCGGAGTCCAGAGGAAAGCCTGCTGCCAAGAGCAGCTGACTTCCCTGCTACCCATATCCCAGCTCATTCCTGAAGTCATGCAGAGCTCCAAACTCCATGGGTTGGGTAGGGAAGTATACCACATTGGGGTCATTCTCCCTTTCCATTGTTTTTGGAATTTTCTGCTTCATTTTACTTCAGATTTGATTTCTCTGTACATCCTAGCATAGGGGTCAAAAAGATACTAAGACGGTATTTAGTTTCACGGGTCTTCATGGCTTATGGATTCTAAGGCCAGAAAGGACCACTGTGATCATCTGGTCTGGCCTCTTGCGTAATAGGCTACAGAGTTTTCCTGAATTAATTCCCATTTGAACTAGAGCATATCTTTTAGAGAAACATCCAGTCTTGATTTAAAAACTGCCAGTGATGGAGAATCCACTACAACAGTTGGCAAATTTTTCCAAAGGCTAATTATCCTCACTGTTAAAAATATACAATTTATTTCCAATCTGAGTTAATCTAGCTTCAATTTCTGACAATTGGATTTTGTTATACTTCTGTGTTCTAGAGCCCATTATATTTTTGTTCCCCATTTAAGTATTTATAAATTCTGATAAATTCACCCTTAGCTTTCTCCTTAAGCTAAATAGATTGAGCTCCTTGTGTTCCAAAAATCTTCACAGTCCTTAGTTGCATCACTTCACAAGCAGGTGTGTGGTCTCAATTTCTAAATATGTATAGGATTTCACTGCAGATTTCTCCCAATGTGGTAAAATATATAGTAGAAGCAAGAACACTAATTGATTTTTTTTTTTTTTTTTTAATTCAGAGTTCAACTTTTGCCCTGGGTAATAAGCCTCAGGTCTGAAATGACAAGTCAGCTGTAACTATCCTATGTCTTCCGCTTTCCTATTTGGCTACCCACTAAAATTTATTCATAATCATAATTCCTTCTATCTTTATATCCTTCACTGTTTCCCCTCATGGAAATAAAATATTGGTTGTTCCCTTTATTCAAGATTTTCCTCAGTATCTAATAGTTGGTATTTTAACAGTGCCACAAATATTATTGCATCCTGTCTCCCTAGGATCCTGTCACTGCAGCAATGTTCCTCGCTTCCCAAGTATTCTAAACATCTTTTAGTAGAGTTTTAAATCCTTTAGGGGTTTTGTGACTAAGTTAATGTTGTTTTATTGTTATAAAAGAGTAGCCCACTTTTCAAAGTCCTACATAGGTCTTCAGTGTTAATAATACTGAGCAATTCATAAACATTAACCTTCACAAAGCTCCTCTGAGGTAACTGAGTATTAATCCCCATATTAATCTCATAGTCCCATTTTGCAGATGTGGAATCAAAACACAGAGGTTCTGACCACAAAGTTGTTGTTAGAGGTAGGATTAGAAATTCAGGAATCCAACTACCAGTCTTTTGCTCAGTCCATTAGTTTATACTGTCTCCATGTTTTCTCTGCTCCTAGAGATGGTCATGGAAGCTTGGAAGTGATTTATTTTCCAAAGGAAAGAATCTGACCTGGTATTCTATGTGAATGCACACATGGCCTAATAGTGCAGGGCCAGATTATATTGAGAAAGCAGTCTAATGCTTTTACACATGTGTAAAGCCTTTTTTTGGTCATGTTTAGATTATCCCTCATAGTGCGAGCTTTGCTTAACACTGTCCCAATGCCTTAAGTCACTTGCCTGGCCTGGAAGCTCCAGCAAGACACAGCCAACACGTACCAGCTGCATATGCCTATGTACTTGATGTTTGATATAACTCAAACAAATTTGCAATTTTGTGTATAAACTAATAGTAGTCTTTTCTATGGTATTTCAGTTTGAAGGGGAAGCAGAAGCTGTATCACTACTTGCCTCCCCAGCTGCTGGATTGAAAACTTTAGATCCTTTGCCTCTGAGGAAGGATTCGTGGCCCACTATCAATGCTTCTGATGAAAGAGCTTCTCCCACTTCAGCACATCCAACTACAGCTCCTGTGCAGAAATCAGTCAAAAGTGCTACTACCCCCTACTGGAGTCCATGCTGTCGCATTCAAGGGACTCTCAGGGATCCAGAGTTCCAGCATAATGGTTGTTTTTTTTTAAATAGGATTTTTCCATCCACTGAGTTTGTGTGGTAATTGCTATCTTGCAAATATGCAGGGCCCAAAATTTTGTGACTTCAACAAAGAATGACTGCCTATTGCAGAGAAACTCTTTTCTACCAGCATGTTTCATCTTGCTAGAACAACTGTACTATTCTCCACCTAAATGAGATACTTTGAGTTACACTGCTATGGGGAGATCTGGCCTTTGTTCTATGCTTAGGTTCCAGTATTTGTCTGTCTAATAGAGCTTTCTTGATTTTAGTAAGGAATTACTAGATACCTCAAATAATTGGTTCTGTGTGAACAGTTTTGTTCTCTTCTGTAGGCAGCAGGGGGAAAACCTAGTACATTTCCCTGTAGGGTTACTCACACAGATGAGTAATTGGATACCTCCACAACAACATCATACCACTCTACAGTGCACCCTGTGTAGGGAGAAGAGCAAGGACAGTAGGCTAGGTGTGGTAGAACACTTATTTCCCCCTTTCACTATAGCTTTCCAGGGGGAATCAGCTGAAAAGCTGAGGCTGTGATGTTTACATGCCCTTTTATGTGCTGTGGAGCACCCACCTTTGTAGGGCTGGGATGTTCAGGAGAGAGTTGCTGGCAGACGAAAATCTGTCATCAGAGTCCCATCTGTGAGGATGGCCCTGGCCTCTACAGGATCACCAGACATCTATGTGGATTTTGAGAGAACTGTAGGTTTTTGAGGACCCTTGTGTGTGGAGTGGGAGAGAAGGGGACAATCCAGCCTTTTCTCTCTTTAAAAGGTCTGTTGGAATCTCAGCACCATTTCCTGGTCCCTGCGGCTGTGTCTACACTGCACAGTAAGTCCCTGCTCTAACTCACGTTTGAGCCCAAGCCACCCTTCCATCCTCACACAAATGTGTCTGAGTTAGGTCAGCAAGTACTCAGGACCCAGGTCCTAAGGCCCTGCTAGTAGGGTGGGTCAGAACCCCAGTGCCTGCTGTGACTTGGGTCCAATTCTTGTCATGTTGCAGTGTGGATGCAGTTGAAGCCAAAGACCAGAGTCGGAAGGTCTGCATACCGCAGTATGGATGTGTTAGGACAGCTGAGAGACCTGGGTCCAGGCTTACAATACAGTGTGGTCACTCAAGCACAGGATTGTAAACACCGAGTCCATAAGCCTGGGTCCCAGAGACCCAGGTTTACAATGCAGTGTACACATACTCTGTGAACTCTTCATTAGAGGAGCAATTTGGGCCAGAGTGGCTCAGAGTAGTTTTAAACGACAATAGTAACCATACTGTGGTGGCATCTATGTGATAAATAACAAAACCTCTCAATCGCTTAGCTGTCAAAGTGAAATTTATATGCTTACGTCCCAGTTCCACAAAACTTTAACCACATGTTTAAGATCCTGCTCTTGAAAGCACACAAGTCCTTGCATCTTTAGAGATGGATAAAGTAAGGTAATAGTTCCACTTTACAATGGAGCAAGTGGTAAACAGGTTCAGTGAGTTGCCTAAATCCAGAGAAAAGTCACTGTTAAAGCTGGGATTAGAACTAGGGTCATATCCTACCTCCAAGTCCTGAGTGCAAACCATTAGAGCTTACTTCACTGTGTAACTACAGTAACAGCCTCCAAAGATGCTGCCTTGAAAAGAATACAGTGCAATACACTTATTCCATCCTCATCTCAGCACCATTTTCAGGCTACTGTTATAAGAAACATATTACAATGGGAGTTGTTATAATGGGGATAAGTAAGGGCGTCTCAGTCCTGTAATTAGTAAGTATGCAGTATCCTAATTGCTAGTTACATTTTTAGAAGTAATGTTCTAAGTAGTTTTTGACATGAAGTGTCAACCCATATAGACTTCTGATGCAAAAACAGCTCTTTTTAATGGTATAAAAATAACACCTGTGGCCTTTTCTTATAGGGAACATTGCGAGTCCAAAGTTAAGCCATTTCCAGTTACCGCTGCAAGAAAGAAACTATAATGATGAAGGTATTTTTCATTCTGAAGTATTAAATAGTATGTATCATATGGATGAATTCAGACTTTGTCTGCACCCCAATGGGAGATGGATGTATATAGGACATAATGCAGCCATCCCATACGTAGGCCAGTAAAACCTTTATGCATACCCAGACCATCATATCATCAAAAGAAATCCAAATATTTTTCTCTGCCCAGTAATCTGAAAAGCTAAGTACAAACCCTATAAATAAACCGTGAAATGTCATTAAAAATGAAACAGATCATAGCTGTGGTTCAGTATGGCTAATATAAGTATTTGTTCCAAACTCAGATTTAACTACCCTCTCCACCCCCCACATTTTCACAAGCCTTTCTGCTTTAAGCCTCGACTGCAAGCAAAGTGCAAAAGTACTATGCCTGAGGGTGCTCTGGTATTTTTAATCCAACTAGATAGGATATAGAAGTATTTGTAATCTTATTGAATATCCTGTTCTCATGAGAATTTGAATACAGGCTCTATGTATTCTCCAAGGGAGCTTTCAAAATTGAGTGTCTGTGCCAGGAGACTGCCTCTCTGACCTGATGCACTGCTGTACATCCATAGTATCATTACAGATTTTGTCACTGCTCTAACAAGATGGTCACTATCAGTAACAGTCTTGTCAATTTTCCAGACAAGGAGAATAAATAGTACTGTGACTTTTCAGAAATCAAACAGAACTTGACATTATACCCTACAATGTGCTGTGTTTTCTGTGAGTTTAAATCAGATTGTTTAACATTTAGTACCATCTCTGAAACTTGCCTTAAATCTTTGAAAGCCTTTGGTCCAAACATTCTTAAATAGATTCCTAAGTTGCACATACAAAAAAATCCCCTTTATGAGCAAACTGCTAATTGTAGCTGTGTATATAAGTATATGGTTGGGCTTTCAATCCATTTGTGTGCGTAACAAATTTATACACTTAAAATACCTGTATTTGGGCACAGTCGAGTCTATTTATGACAGCTCATGCTTTGTCACTCGTTTTTAGTAACAAAGATGCAGTCTGGTACAGCGCTGTTATCTAAAATGTGTGGTGAGGTTGTGGGATGCTGCAGAGTACCGTTGAATTTCACATGCTTTATGTAGACATATAGATGCTTTGCTGTGCAATAATCGCTACCCACACACTTCCAGCCAGCTGTGGTGACTAAAATAAAAAGAATTGCCCTGATCCTCAGCTACAACCAAGGAGCACACAATGCATCTCAAGGCCAGGGTAGGAGGGGTACAATGGAGCTTTAAGCTCCGCTTGTGCTCCCAGTTCTAGACTAGCTGTGCAGCAGCTGGTCCCCTGGAGTAACTGAGAGCAGCTTGAGGACAGCTCTAATTTACACTAGCTGCCAATACAGCACCCAGGGATTACTAGAACACACGAACCAAAACCACACCAAATATGCTGGGGAAGGGGAAAAAGCAAAGGAGTTACTATGCCAATTCTGTACTACTGGAGGATCATTTTATGCTGTAAAGATTGGGTACAATGGCACCAGTTTTCAAAGGAGACCTCACTGCCCGACTCCCACTGCATTTCATTGAGAATTGAGCACCTAATTTAAAAATCCCAGTCAGCATCCTTGTAGCTTTCTAATTAGCTTCCCCTGCAACAACAAAGCTAACAATAATTTAGAAGTTTGTTTGTATTTGATTTTGTAGCATCCATTGTCATAAGTGGTATACAATCTTTTGCATTTGAGAAGTCAGCCACAGCTGTCTTAATTGTTTAAAATTTATGTCTGATCTGTGGAGTTAGTTATAGATTTGTTTTTCTTGTTGCATGCACTCACAGATGACAGATTGTCCCAGATCTCTGCTCGCTCTGCAGCCTCTAGCTCACTAGCATCTCAGATTCTGGAACGAGCTCAGAAGAGGAAAGAGAATTTTTGGGGCAAGTCGTAGCGTGTTCCACCAGGGAGTCACTGTTTTGTACAATGATGTATTTTTATTGCACAGTTGTGTACTTTTGATTTTTGGGAAATTTTGTATTTTTGCCCTTTCATATACTCGTAAGATGGCTTGACCCTGTGTGATGTCAAGCATTTGACACTTCTGTTGAAAGAGATGGGAGCCGTGGGTAGACAGTATCTACTATTTTACAATAGCCTGCTTTTAATCTTTCAGTTATGGCATCTCTTGAAATTGACAGTAATTATTTTTATACAACATGTATATAATTTCTAAAGATGTTTTACTACAAGAATATAGTACACCAAGAACAGTATTCTGGGATGATACCATCATTCACCTAATACTGTACCTCAGACATTTGATTTCAAGCATGGCTGAGTTAGGAGACTCATAACATAGTAACTATGTTAGGTGTTTGTTCATAATCCTGTATGAATTCTGAATATGTACAGGACTGTGTTGTCACGAAGTCATTTAGCAGTATCTGACCTTACTACCCCAAAACCCACATTTAATATTTCAACAAATGTGATGTGATATATGCAACAAGTGTTGAGGTTTTGGTTAGGATTCCAGGATTATTCTAGTTAAAAATAAACAATTAAAAAAACCCCACACACTTGTTTCTTGCCTAGAAGACTTTGACAGCTTACTGTATGGGATCACTGTTTGGCATGTCTGGAGTATCCATATGGATGGCTGTACTGTTCTCAAGACCAGCTTCTAATGTTGGTTTTAGATACTAGGGGGTAAACCTTCATTTCAAACACAGGTATTTAATTACCCTCTCATACTCCTCTTCTAGTTGTCTGTTTCTGGGTGAGTGAACTACTGTAATGATGGTCACAGCTAAAATTGATTGTGATTTGTGCTGATGGCCTATTTTTTTCTTTTTAATTGACAAAATGAAGTTACATGAAGTAGGTGAAAATAATTGCTTAGCCATTTAAAAAAAATGAAGTTAATGTTTGCTGTTTTTAAATATATTTGTACAATGAAGAATTTGAATTTTGTATACATTTAAAAATAATAAAAAAAATCAAGTTTGCCTTGTTTCCATTCAGCTTATTATGCCCAACATGGACAGTAGCTTGCCTTCCAGAAGGCCATTAAGAGTCAGTCTCAGTGGACCTGTCTCTTCCAACAGACAGAGGCAGCTGTTCAGACAATCTCTGTGGCCTTCTGGAAGACAACCTGCTGCCCTGGAAGAATCCAGAACTGCTCTTTATAAAAACTCAGTTACTCATGCACTATAGACAAGTTGGCATTTGGAATCCTGATTAACTTGATCCAGAACCAAAGACCATAGTCCAAGTTGAAAGACCGAGGCTCTCTCTGAACTGGGCCCTTACAAACCAGCTTGCTGCTCTATATTGGTATCAGGAATGAGCTCCTACCACTATAAACAAGATGTAAGAAACTTTTATACAACTGTTAACCCCAGAAGCGGAGGTTGTCTTTAAAAAAAAAAAAAAAAAAAAAATTTCCTCAGCTGAAAGAGTTCCTTTAGAAATGTTTACCCTTTCCTATCAAGCTCTTCATGCCCATTTCAAGAGGACTCAGATGCCATTTAAAATAGGGTTGGTTGAAAATTTAAGAGTGTTTTTGATAGAAAACTGGGGTTTTGATGAAGCAATTTTTTGTAAAAAAAAAAAAAAAAAAAAAAGTTTTCCACCCAATCTTTCCATTTTCTGCCAAAATGGAATGGCTGGAATCAGAAATGCTTATTTGGAAATAGTGCTGCGATACCTTATGGATAGGGCCCTACTAAATTCTCAGTCCATTTTGGTTAATTTCACAGTCACAGGATTTAAAAAATCATACATTTCATTATTTCAGATATTTAAATCTGAAATTTCACGGTGTTGTAACTGTAGGGGTCCTGACCCAAAATGGGGTTGTGGGGTGTGTCACCATGCTTCTGTGGGTCACAACTTAGGACAAGCTGCTGGGGAAAAGGGCAGACACACCCCACTACTGGTGGTTATTCTTCCATGAGACGTACCAAACCAGCAACAAAAGTAAACTTCTGTCTCACCACACTGCCTAGCAAAAAGTCAGAAATGCAGCCTCCTTAGGTATTCCAGTCCTGGATTCAACACCTAGACACAAGACTTCATGATGAGTGGTTATTTAAAACCAATTTCATCAAACAAAAGGTTCTTTGATCCTAAAGGACCAGCCATGCACCCAGGTCAATATATAACTCAGATCTTACCCAATAATCACGCCGTAGCCAATCCTATAGTATCTAAAATTTAGAGGTTTATTTATAAAAAGAAAGAAAGGTGCGAGTTAAAATTGGTTAAAGGAATCAAATACACAATAATTACAAAGTTCTTGGTTCAGGCTTGTAGCAGTGATGGAATAAACTGCTGGCTTGTTAAGTCTCTGGTTGCTTCCAAATCATTGGAAGGCCCTCAGTCCCTTGGTTAGAATGCCCCCAATCGTATAAGTTCATAGTCCAGAGGTTTGGGCAGGAAAGAGGCAAAATGGAGCTGGGCCTTTTATAGCTTCTGTCAAGTGAAGGGAATCCCATTGTTCTCACTGTGGAAAATTACAGGTAACAAGATGGTGTTTGGAGTCACATGGGCAAGTCACATGTCCATGCATGATTTTGCTTTGTCATAGCAGAGGCCATCACAGGAAAGTCCACTAAGTGTAGATAGGCATCTTCCATGGTCCATTGTGAGTTAAGTGTTCCTTGATGAGCCATTTAACTTGAATAGTCTATCCAAGATGTGCAGGCTAAATACCACGTGCGGGTTACCGCAGGAGCAATAATTTGAAATACAGGTACATAGTTAATATTCATAACATCAGATACAAAAATGATACATGTGTATAGATAGCATAATCCTATTCAGCAAATCATAACCTTTCCATCGACACCTTACTTGACAACCTCTGTAAAAGATTTGTTGCAATTATATAACAGTGGTAGCAACAATGATCTACCTGGTCATATTTTATCAAATAACATCATAGGGTGGGGGTCGCAAGGTTATTGTAGGGAGGTTGCAGTATTGCCACCCTTACTTCTGCGCTGTTGCTGGCAGCGGCACTGCTTTCAGAGCTGGGCTCCCAGTCAGCAGCCGCTGCTGTCCAACCGCCCAGCTCTGAAGGCAGCGCCGTCACCAGCAACAGTGCAGCAGTAAGGGTGGCATGGTTTGGTATTGCCACCCTTAGTTCTGTGCTGCTGCCTTCAGAGTGGGCACCTGGCCAGCAGCTGCTGCTCTCTGGCCACCCAGCTCTGAAGGCAGCACAGAAGTAAGGGTGGCAATACCGTGACCCCCCTGCAACCCTTTTTTGGATCAGGACCCCCAGTTTGAGAAACGCTGGTCTCCCCCTGTGAAATCTGTATGGCACACAAGACCAGATTTCATGGAGGAGACCAGATTTTACAGTCCGTGACGTGTTTTTCACAGCCGTGAATTTGGTAGTGCCCTACTTATGGGAGTTGTAGTTCGGTGGCCTCATTTATGTTAATCTTTGGCCTGAGTTTCCTATCTGGACTATAGTGGCCCATGATGGATGCACCATGGCCAAGGACTCCCATGATGCACTGCCTCCTCTCTCCAAAAGGGGAGATCGTGGTGTTTCATGGGAGATGGAGTCAGGCCCAGCCTATGGAAGAGGCTAGAACTCTTGTGAGGTACTGTGGCAGCATCTCCAAATCAAAATGTTTATACTTTTGGCCAAAATTTTTCAATTGTTAAATTGCCACTGGGAAAATAAACATCAGATTTCCATGGAAAATTTAGACAAAATGAATTTGTCAGAATTTTCCACAAGTTGTTTTTTTGGCCAACTTTGAAACTTTTGGGAGATAATTTTCTTATGCTTTTCAAGGCAGCCACAGAAAGCTCAGTGCACATTTTCATTCAGTAGTACTGTTCAGATACCACATTAGCAATGCAGGTTTTTTCCTTCAGTTAACTCCCAAAGTCATTGTTAAGCAAGGCCCCTCCCGTTTTGAAGCAGGCTGGATATTGAGGCAAGTTTGAAAGGAAAACAAACTTATTTTTACTGAATTAAAGATTAAAAAATTTTGTTGCCAGTAGCAGCCCCAAGAGAAGGCATGCTCCCTGCTCCTAGGAGTTTACTCAAAATAATCAGCAGCTTATTGTTATTTTTATATTATTCGGTTTATTAATCTGCACCTAGGTTCTCAGTGTGTGCTGTAGTGCTTCACTGTAGACACTACATGACAGACTTCTGTCACTGTAGTAAATCCACCTCCCTGAGAGGTGGTAGCTAGGTCGATGGAAGAATTCTTATACACAGAGCTTAATTTGGCTTACTACAGCTCTCAGTTTTCACACCCCTGGGCCATGTAGCTGGGTCAGCCTAACTTTCTACTGTAGATCAGCCCTTAGTGTTGACATTTTGTCATTTTCAGATTTAATGCCTCAGTGAGATGAATAGGGTAATTGCAGTGGAACTGTTAATTCAGGCTGTCACACTGCATTAGTTAACTTTTCCAAGCTTAAAGAGTATCATAACCATCTGAGCTAGAAATTTTTGAAAACATGAAAATTAGGATTCTAAAGCATAGTTCTGAAGCAGCAAGTAAATTCTGGGGTAAAGTTCATAGCCATAGACTACCCAGTACTCTGCCTATAATTAAGTTGCTGCTGCCTAGCCACTATGTTTGTATTATAGTTGGAAGAAGGTGGATGATTGAGAAAACCAAACTACTTGCCAGTCACTGGATTACTCAGTTATTAACAGATCTCCCTCCCACATTATCTTCTAAGCATGGCTTTGAAGTTACCGCTTCCTGGCAGATAGGTAGGCATCCTGGGTAGGAAAAGTGTTAACTGGTTCCATCCACCCCTTCAGTTGGAGCTGTAATTCTGTAATGCTATCCATGCTATCCAGGAAACTAAGCTACTTGAAAAGTGTTTTGGTAACATAGCCTCCTTTGAAAATAGGCACAGTGAACTTGGTTGCTTGATGTCAAATTGTTTGAGTTACATAAGTCCTCAGATTTCTGCTTCATGCTTGACATTCTAGTATCTCAGCTGTTTGCAGAGTGTGAAACTATAGGCAAAGAGTCCACGCCTTCATCCACTGAAGTAAACGGAAGCTTTGCTGTTAAGTTTGTTAGCCAAGTTTTAGCAGAGTTAGATTGGAACAAAATAATTCCACTGCTCAGATACAAATGACTGATAAAGGAAAGTCTTAATTGGGATTTAAATTGTTCTGACATTTTTTATTGATTCAAACAGACTAATTTTTCTTGCAAGAAGCGTGTGACTGGGTTGGGTCACAGAAACCCCCTTGGGAGTGCCACCTGATGCGCTGAGACTACCTCTAAGCCCGTTTTCCCTGGCAGCTTCAGACTTCAGTACCCTGCCTGGTTGTGCCAGACATGCTAGCCTGGTGCAAACAGACCCAGGTCTGAACCACGTCCCCCAAAAGCTGCAGGCTTAACTGAAAACAGCTTTAAAAGTGCTCCTGTCTCCAACACCCAGATACCCAGTTCCCAATGGGATCCAAACCCCAAATAAATCTGTTTACCCTGTACAAGCTTTATGCAGAGTAAACTCAAATTGTTCGCCCTCTATAACACTGATAGAGATGCACAACTGTTTGTTCCCCCAGGTATTAATACTTGCTCTGGGTTAATTAATAAATAAAAAGTGATTTTATTAAATATAAAAAGTAGGATTTAAGTGGTTCCAAGTAATAACAGACAGAACAAAGTAAGTTACCAAGCAAAATAAAATAAAACATGCAAGTCTAAGCCTAATACAGTAAGAAACTAAATGCAGGTAAATCTCACCCTCAGAGAGGTTCCAATAAGCTTCTTTTACAGACTAGACTTCCTCCTAGTTTGGGTCCAGCTATCACTCACACCCCGGTAGTTACTGTCCTTTGTTCCAGTTTCTTTCAGGCATCTCTTTGGGGTGGAGAGGCAGGGGCGGTAGGTTTGTAGAAATTTTGGTGGTGCCCAGAACCTGCCCCCCCAACTCTGCCCCCCACCTGCCTAAGGCTCTGGGAGGGAGTTTGGGTGGGGGAGGAGGTCTGGGGTGCAGGCCCTGGGCTGAGGCAGTGTATTGGGGTGCAGGACAGGTGAGAGGTTGGGCTCTGGGAGGGATTTTGGGTGGGGGAGGGGGTCTGGGGTGCAGGCTCTGGGATGGAGTTTGGGTGCTGGGTGCAGGCTCTGGGCTGCGGCAGGGGGTGGGGGTGCAGAAGGGGTGGGGGTACAGGCTCTGGGATGGAGTTTGGGTGTAGGCTCTGGGCTTGGGGAAGGGGTGGGGGTGCAGGAGGGGGCGAGGGGTGCAGGCTCTAGGATGGAGTGCGGAGGGCTGGGATGCAGGCTCTGGGAGGGAGTTTGGGTGGGGGGAGGAGGTCTGGGGTGCAGGCCCTGGGCTGGGGCAGGGGATTGGGGTGCAGGCTCTGGAAGGGAGTTTGGGTGCAGAAGGGGTGAGAGGTTGGGCTCTGGGAGGGAGTTTGGGTGGGGGAGGGGTCTGGGGTGCAGGCTCTGGGCTAGGACAGGGGGTGGGTGGTACAGGAGGGGGTGAGGGGTTCAGGCTCTGGGACAGAGTTTGGGTGCTGGCTCTGGGCTGGGGGTGCAGGCTCTGGGAGGGAGTTTGGGTGTAGGCTCTGGGCTGGGGCAAGGGATGGAAGTGTAGGAGGGGGTGAGGGATGCAGGCTCTGGGAGGGAGTTTGGGTGCAGGCTCTGGGAGGGAGTTTGGGTGCAGGCTCTGGGAGGGAGTTTGGGGGCAGGAGGGGGTGTGTGGGAAGAGGGTGGGGGTGCAGGCTCTGGGAGGGAGTTTGGGGACGGGACAGGGTGTGGAGGGAGGGGATGTGGGCTCTGGGAGGGAGTTTGGGGGCTGAAGAGGGGGTGCGGGCTCTGGAAGGGGATGGGAGGGTGCGGTGCTTACCTGGGGCTCCTAGGCAGGGTGGGCCGGGAGTCTCCATGTGCTGCTACCCCCAGGCACTGCCCCTGCAGCTTCCCATTGGCTGCAGGGGCACTTGGGGCGGGACACAGACCCATCCCGCCCAGGGGCTGCAGGGAGGGGCCGGCAGCCACGTGGAGTGAGCAGGCAGGAAGCTGCTCAGGTACGCTACACTGCCGGCGGTGAGTGGGGGCCCCGGGCTGTTTTAAATGGCTCGGGGGATGCGCGGGGCGGGGGCGCCTGGGGTGGAAGGCGGGGCCGAGGGAGAGACCCAGCCTCAGACAGTACTGGAGCCGGGCCCGTGGTGCCTGGGGACCAGGAATATTCCTGGTGCCCAGGCACCATGGGCCCATAGAACTTGCTGCCCATGTGGAGAGGCTATCTTTTGAGCCAGCTGAAGACAAAATGGAGGGGCTTCCAGGGCCTTATATAAACTTTCTCTTGTGCCACATCACAGCCACAAGATGGGGTCTCTAGCCTCCTGGGCAAGTCACATGTCTATGAACGATTCAGCTTTTTGCAGGCCGACACCATTGTTTACATGTTAGTTTGAACGTTCCCAGGAAAGCTTAGATGTGGATTGGCGTCTCCCATTGTTAGCTAAGTACTCTCAATTACTTGAATAACCCCTTCACACTATGTTGACCAAATCTGCCTTATGTGCTTCCTACAGAAAACACTTTAAATACAAGCGTAGAGCCAACGCTCATAACTTCAGATATAAAAATGATACATGCTTACGAATAGTATGAATACATTCAGTAGAACATAACCTTTGCAAAGATATGTTACATGGCATATCTAGCATAAAACATATTCCAGTTATGTCATATTTACACTCATAAGCATATTTCTATAAAGCATTATGTGGTGTAACGTCACAAAGTGTTTCAATAGAAGTGACCTAAATTAGCATCCTGACTCCATGCAATTATTCTAATCTTTACAGAAATGAGTCTCAGGACCAGAAGATGAGGACTATGCAGAAGCCTAACATTTTGTAACACAGTACAATCTCCTACATGCTAATGCTTTGCTCTTCAACATATCTAATGAGGAAAGCACTATTTCAAATTAGGGTTGTCAATTAATCACAGTTAACTTACACAATTAACTCAAAAAATTAATCGCAATTAAAAAAATTAATCGCCATGAGTCGCACTTCTAATCGCACTGTTAAACAATAGAATACTAATTTAAATTTATTAAATATTTTTGGATTATTTTCTACATTTTCAGATATATTGATTTCAATTACAACACAGAATACAAAGTGTACAGTGCTCACTCTATATTATTTTTATTACAAATATTTGCACTGAAAAAATGATAAACAAAGAAATTGAAAAATACTATTCACCTCATACAAGTACTGAAGTGCAATCTCTTTATCATGAAAGTACAACTTGCAAATGTAGATTTTTGTTATACTACTGCACTCAAAAAACAAAATTTAAAACTTTAGAGCCTACAAGTCCACTCAGTCCTACTTCTTGTTCAGCCAATCGCTAAGACAAACAAGTTAGTTTACATTTAAGGGACATAATGCTGCCCGCTTCTTATTTACAATGTCACCTAAAAGTGAGAACAGGTGTTTGCATGGCACTTTTGTAGCCGGCACTGCCAGGTATTTACGTGCCAGTTATGCTAAACATTCGTATACCCCTTCATGCTTCGGCCACTATGCCAGAGGACATGCTCCCATGCTGATGACGCTTGTTAAAAAAAAAAAGAAGAGTTAATTAAATTTGACTCAACTCCTTTAATGGGCATAGCTATGCCAGCAAAAAGCCCTAATGCAGTCCTTTTGCCAGTAGAGCTTATTTTGTTTGGGGGAACTGATATCAGCTACACTGGCAAAAGGATTCTTCAGTTGGCATAAACTGTCTCTCCAATAGGAGAGTTTGCTTGTGTAGCTATATACCAATATAGCTATACTGGGAAGCCCCTTCTAATGGAGACATGGCCTCAGATGGGAGAAAAGACAACATCTGAAGTGGTCTTGTATCACATCACTATTCAGATCCTCCAGAGATTGATAAATCCTCCAGCAGTGTGTGTGAAGGACCTAATACCCTAAATATTTCTATTTTAAGTTTATTTACATTAAATGGAAGTAATTGACGAGGTATTTTTTGTTTTTCAATTTACCTTTTGGCTCATTTTTTAATCACACACATCCACTGGGAGTTTGGGTCTTAACTTTACTCTTTATTTTAAGCTGTTTACATCTGTTGTATTCCATTCTATTTCTCTGAAGATGACTAACATGCCCTCTCAATGACTAAATAACCATGTTTGTTGAGTATGTTTCAATTGCACCTTTTCCTCTAAGGTCAGATGTATGTGCAGCGTGTGTGTTTTTTTTTTGTTTTTTTTAAATTACTATTGCTGCAGATACCTTCGGTGATTATGTAATAAGACCTAGTCTACTGGATAAATTCAATGGGGGTAATATTAAGGCAGCATTGAACTTCAGATTTTAACACAGCTTTGAAAAATTCTACTCCCATTAGCAGTGGGGTTTTTGCATATGACAGTAATTCCACTTTGCCAAGTCACTGAGTCACTGCCTTGCAGTCAGAGCAACCACCACCACACAACAGGAAATACAGAAATTTCAGTACACCTGACCTAACTTCTCAAGAGTTGTATATATGTAGGTCACTAAGTAGATCAGCGGTATCTCATAATTAGCATGATATAGCTTGGTTTTCATTTCTAAAAATCAAAGGAATCATACATATGGTGGAATAGCCGATAATGGTTTAGAACTTATTTACCATAAAATTGTGAACAGGTAAAATGAGATTCTGCTTTCTGTTTGTAAACTTCTACTTCTTCAGAGGGATGGCGCCTACCACAGCAGATTTGATTAATAACGCTTATTTATGCATTACTGTTGTACAACAATACATCTATGGATGATTACTATCACCAGACAATGGGCTAGCCTCCTGCCTATTGTAGCGCTGTTGAAATAAACAAACTGAGTCCAATTTTGTTTGCAAATTGTGTTGAATCTTCATGTCACTACAACGGAAGTTATAATCACATCTAGCAGAATAATACATGTAGCACCCATATATTGATACGTAAAGCTGGCTCAGTAGGGGGTTTGATTGAGACCACATTCATCTCAGTGCTTTTGGTAGAAGAATAAGAATATTTAAAAAACCAGCCGCACAAAGTTATTTAAAGTTTAGGCCACAATTAGCTAATAGTTCCTTCTCTCGTCAGTTTCTTTATTATTAAAAAAGCATCACAGTATGAGCCTTTCAAGAACAAAACCTTTAGATTATAATATTTAAGTAGCATCTCTTATTTAATGTCCCATAACTGCACCAATTTAAAGTCAGAGGCAACTCAACTTGTAGAAGAACCCCAGTAGTACAAGAGAAACTAGAAGTGTTATAACCACGGGAAATGGGTGAAACTCACATCCCTCATGCAATGCTGGAGTACATGGGCTGGTCCTTGGCACAAAGCCTATGAATTGGGGAGGACTGAATCTCCCTAACCCTATACCTAGTCAACTACAAGACAATTCCTGAATGACCGTCCTGATGGGGTGCATAATGGATGTACATCAAAGTAGTGTTGGTTGTTTACCTATGAGTTGATTGAAAAGCAAGGAGGAAGCTTTTGTGGCTTTAGGGGCAGAAGTGATGTAAACTTCCAGTCCTCCCCAAAAACGATATATGGGTTAGTAAGTCATTGTCGAGAATGTAAAACCACAATAGTTTCCCGGTGAATTAAGGAAACTCCATACGTAATTACACCTAAAGGGTTATCATTGGGGGTCAGTCATGGGGGACACTGCTAATTTCTGAGACGTCACTGGAAAAAATGAGGTTAAAGATATGGAAGCTCATCGTGTGCAGTTTTAATACAGTTAGTTGGGCTGATTTTTCAAAAAATGTTACGAAGAACATTTTTCTGAGGATCAAAGGTTTTTTTTTTTGCAGTTTAAACGGAGTTACCATGAAATAAATAAAAGAAATAAGAAATTAATGGAGATATCCCATCTCCTAGAACTGGAAGGGACCTTGAAAGGTCATCGAGTCCAGCCCCCTGCCTTCACTAGCAGGACCAAGTACTGATTTTGCCCCAGATCCCCAAGTGGCCCCCTCAAGGATTGAACTCACAACCCTGGGTTTAGCAGGCCAATGCTCAAACCACTGAGCTATCCCTCCCCCATGGATCCACTTATTTGATTTAGACACTTATGGGTGCACCCCCCTGGCAGCCCAGTGCAGCATCACCATTACATCCCTGCCTCAGTTTCCCCTAATGGTCTTTCAATAAGCACACAAAGGCTTATGTCTATGTGCAGTGCCCGTTCATGGGTCTACTTTCTTTAACTCAAAGATGAAGCTTTATACAAATAGGCCTCACCCCAGCATCTCAAGCAGGAGGAGGAGGGGACTGAGTTACCCTTAGTCCAGCAACCCCACTTATGTCCAAGTCCCTTTAACAGTGAAGCCTTCTTGACCTGGAACCCTTTTCTGGAGCCAGGGCCTCTTGTTATCAGCTGGAGAAGTGTATCTCCTCTTGGGTCTAGGTGCCCACAGAGGGGAAACTGCGACAACCCTTCCTCAGAACAGCATATACTCCCTTTGATCTGGGGACTCTGGTGCTACCTAGTGAAGTCCTTCTATGGGGGGCACATTCTGGTCAGACTAGGCCTTCGTAGCTCATCCCATTCAGAACCTTTCCCACCTAGGAGCATTCTTCCTTAGTTTCCTTTCCTGGTGAGCCCCCCCTCACATGGTTCCTCCTAAGAAGCCCTCCTCTTGGGAACACTCTCATACAGGGGGCTGTTCCTTTCCTTACATCAAGCCCAGGGACTTCCCTGCCTAATTAACTGCCTTCCAGTTTCTCAGTAAGTTAATTAGTCCCATATGAATCTGAGTTGCCTCATTTCCCTTGTGGAGCCTATCAGAGGTATGCTGCACCCCTGACCGTTTCAGAAGGCCAGCTATCCTCTGGCAGACACCTTTGCTAAACAGGATGGCCACCCCCACACATTTAAAATTGTTCTCTCTCCTGCTGATGATAGCTCATCTCAATAGATTGACCTCTTACAGTTGGTATGGCTACTCCCACCTTTTCATATTCTCTCTATGTATAAATATCTTCTTTCTGTGTGTTCCATTCTATGCATCCGATGAAGTGGGCTGGAGCCCATGAAAGCTTATGCTCAAATAAATTTGTTAGTCTCTAAGGTGCCACAAGTACTCCTGTTCTTTTTGCGGATACAGACTAACACGGCTGCTACTCTGAAACCTGTCATTTAAAATTATGAGTCAGACCCTGCAAAAAAGTCATAAGACTTAAAAAAAAAAAAAGTTGTGATCTTTTCATTTGCCTTCTGTTTTCTGAGACTTTTAGAGTTTGCACTTTCAAGCTTTCCTCTGCAACTGGAAGGGCTAGAAGGATGGGTTGATATATTCCAGAATCCGGGACTCCCCAAGGTTAAAGAGATTTAGGAAATTCATAAAAGTGGGTACTGTACAATAGGAAGTAATTAATACATGGGTGAGACTGTCAGTATAGCCAAATTAAAGCTGAACTACAGCTGTGGAACTAGGCAGATGCAGTGAAGGGCAACATGGAAGGAAAGAGAAAATTCATGGCCAACTATGACTCAAGATTTCTGATCGTAAGAGCAAAGGAGGGTGACTATGGAATCAGACATGTGGTGTAAAAAAGCTTTTACCAGGAGGAGGTTCACTCTTTGGAGGACTTAGCAATAAGACATTATGAAGTAGGCAGGGGATATGATATGATTGAGACAGTCATTTACTATACAGATGGAAGAGAGAGGCTCACGAAGCATTACTTGTGTTGTCTGGAAAAAAAACATATGTCCAAATTTGCAATTAGCAATACAGGGGAAGCCAGATGGAGAAAAGGATGAAGGTTAAGCCTTCAATCACTACATAAAAGCAGGGATGAAGGAAAGATTCAGGACCCAATTCTTCACTGCCTTGCCCCTCATGTCATCATTTACACCTGTGCCATGTCAGGGGAGGGCACATGTAAAATGCTACCACAGCTGAATAGTAGCATTTTACGCCCATGTTTCATAGGTATAAATGATGAAACAAGGCCAAAAGCAGTGAGGAACTGGGCCTTCAAAGCCTTCAGCAGAAAGGAAAAGGACTGGCTGGGATTGGACCACAGGTGTAGGTGGATACAGTTCCACTAAAGTCAATGTAGTCACTTACACAGCTGATGAATCTGGCCCAGAGGACTCAAACCCAGAGAGAAGAGTGCAGGCAAAACTGGGTCTTGTTTAGCATGCTCATGGAGAGGGTGACTGACAGAACTAACAGACACCCAGGGTGGGGTTAGGTCAGATCAGAGGAGACAGATGCCAAGCCCAGGGGTCAGTAGTTAATTACTATGAAGGAGGATGTCTGAATCCTCATTGACAATGGTCGATCCTGGCGGTTCTCTTGCAGTGGTGGATGGAAAGGTGAGAGAAGACCACCAGAGCCTTACTAAGGCAAAAGGGAGTTGGCTACAGGACAGCAATTAGTAACTGGGGAGTGGTTCAAGAAGGAAACTTGAAAGAAACTTGAGCCTCATACCCAACCTCTCTCTTTGTAGCTTTCCTCCCACTCTCCTTCCCACCTATTCACATGCTGCCTGTCTTATAGCGCCTTCCTTCCACTGGGCCAGGTTTTGCTCTTGCTGAGCCAGCTCACTCCCTGGGGCAGATCTGCGGGAGCTCACTCAAGGAATCCAGGGAAGCAGTTTCCAGTGGGGTTAGTTGTTTTATTTTAAGCCTTCTTAACAAAACAAATCGAAACCTCACAGACTCTTCCCTCAAAAGCCTGTTGCAGGCCGAGTAGTCCCTTCCCCAAGTCTGTCCCTTACACCAGTAACTTCAGCAACCCAAAATTTCCTGGCTCTTACCTCAGAGCCTCAGCAACAAAGGACATCACAGTGTCCCCCTTCTGTCCATTAGGCTTCTGGAGCAATTCATCTCAGCAGTAGCTCCAGTAGCAGTCTGTTGAGAGCATGGCACCCTGGCTCTCAGCTTTCTGGACAGAGTTGCAGTCTCCCCCCTCCATTTCCTGCTGCCCTCTTTTATAACGACCAGCTAATTAATTTCCAGCTCTTTTCTCAGGTGCAGCAGGAAGGGCTAATCAGTAAGCTAGCCAGCTGCAGGCCCTTGACCCCAGAGGAATGGTATCCCGTATACCTTGACATACCTCCCTGCCACCTCCATTTGAGTGGCCCTGTAGGAGCACTCACCACACAGCCCTCTGCCTTCTTTGGTTCTTGAAAGGAAATCTGCCTTCCCGGGCCAGTGCTCTCTTTGAAATCAAAAAGGCTGTAAAGCTAAGTAAGTACCAACTTGTCTCATACAGGCATTTGAGTCCTTCGAGGCCGTTCGAGTCCTTAGTGCCACATGGTCAGTGACTAAGACAAAGGATGTTCCAACCAGGAAGTATCTCAGTGCCTTTACAGCCAGGCATTCCTTCTTGAGGTCAGAGTACTGGGTTTCCCAGTCTAAGGGTTTTCTACTTTTGTAAAGGTGAGGGTGCTCTTGCCCATGGAAAGTTTTGGATAGCACCACACCTCAGGTGTTTCTTTGTAAACTAAATTCTTGAGAGAAATCAGGGATGTGCTGCAGAGAATCTGTTTAATTTTTTGAAATGCTTGATCACACATGGGGACCATGTAACTTGTCGAGGGGCTGATTTTTTAACAAGGTCGGTAAGATATACGGCTAATAAGGCAAAGCTGGGCACAAATTTGCTCTAGTACCCTGCTAGGCCTAGGAAGGCCTAGATGTGCTTTTTAGTTTTTTGTATGGGGTGTTTGCTAAGGCCTCAACTTTGTCCACTAGGGCTTGGACATTACTGTTCCTTACTAGATACCCCAAATATTTCTTTTCCCATTTTCCCACCTTGCACTTCTTTGGGTTTATTGTTAGCTGGGCCTCCTGTAGGGCTTGAAGTATGGCTGCTAGGTTCTGGAGGTGTGTGGGCCAGTCCGGACAACCACATTATGTAGTTAGGCCACGGCATAGTGATGGTGGGGCCATAACACTTGGTACATCAGCCTTTGAAAGGTGGCCAGAACCCCAGGCAACCTAAAAGGAATGGTAACAATTTGGAATAGGCCCACTGGGGTAGAAAAGATGTTTTTTTTCAGCAGTTGGGAGTAAGGGGAATTTACCAATAGTCCTTAGTTAGTTCTAATGTGATAAAGTGGGCTTGACTGAGGTGATCCAGCAGATCATTGACTTGGGGCACTGGATATGCATCAACATCAAAAATGGCGTTTATCTGACTGAAACACAAAACTGGACAGTTCCATCTGGCTTTGGTACCAAAACCATCAGACTACACCAGGGACTATGAAACTCCTCAGTTACTCCTAATCTTTACATTTCCTGGACTTCCTGAACAAATAAACCTTCTGGTATTTGATATGACTTCCGAATGGGCTTGGCCCCAGCCCTCTGTGGATGTGGCAAGTCACCAGCAAGGTTTGTCCCTGTAGTGGGAAGAACACCTCCTTGTAAGCTCCCAGGAGCTTGTTTATTTGTCTTTTCTGCCCATTAGACAGCTCCTCCCCAAGTGACACGACCTCTATCCCAGTTTTGGCCCTCTTAGGGAGCTGAGGCCCCAGATCCTCTTCTCCTCCTCCAGGTGGATGAAGGCTCTCCTTTACCCCTCCCCCGCCAGGCTTTTAATGCATTTACATGATAAATCTGCTTTTGTTTTTGCTGGTCTGGGCAATAAATTTTATAATCTATTGGTCCCACCCCATGGAACACTTCATACAGGTCCTGCCATTTGGCTGGAGCTTGCTGTATGAGTGGGGAGGGAGTAGGAATACTCAGTCTCCCAGAAATTATATTGTCGCATTTGGGTCTACTGGGCCTGAGAGAGAGAAGTTAGTTTGGGCCAAGTGGCCCAAGCTTTCTAACCTTTCCCTCATTTGAACGACATATTGGAAGACAGTGGTAGAGTGGGTGGAGGTGAGCTTCCCAAAACTTCCTAACCAAGTCTAATCTTCCTCAAGGCTGTCGCCCATTAAAAAGCTCAAAAGGGGAGAAGCCAGTGGAGGACTGTGGTACCTCTTGCACTGCAAAGAAATGATAGGGGAGCAGCTGTCTCTGGTCCCAGAAACTTATTTAACATATTTGCCAGACCATCTGTTTATGGAAAGTAGATTGAGGTCCAGAGCGGTCATACTTTCAACAGTGCCCAAACTTGTTGGAACACCTGGGATATGAAATTCATCCCTTGATCAGTGATGACTTCTGATGGAAGGCCAACCCAGGAAAACATTTGGAGTAGCTCTCACACTAGGGTGGAGGAAAAGGTGTTTCATAAAGGAATTGCCTCTAGATATTAGGTAATATAGACCACAAGTACCAAAATAAACTTGTGACCTTAGGTGCTCTTCTCCTGAGGGTCTCTTATATCAATCCCCACCCCCTCAAAGGGAATTGCAATGAGGGGAGGGGGATGTTGGGTGCCCAGTCCTGATCCTTTGGGGCTACTTTTTGGCAACCGAGGTATGATAAACAGAAATTGGCTACCTCTTTATATATCCCTGGCCAAAAGAATCAGGCCAACAATCTTTCTTGGGTTTTCACCTTACCCAGGTGTCCGATGGGAAGGGTATGGGGTAGTCATAGGAGCTCCTGACAGATGGGCTTGGGGACTAGGAGTTGATATCTGTGTTCTTTAGATTCTCTACTTCGTACAAAAAAATCTCATCCCATAATTCAAAGCAGGGAAACTGATGAGATTCATGTTGAGTGGTAATCACCCTGTTGACTGTGGGTAGTTGGCTGAAACATTCCCAGAGTGTCTGGTTGTCGTGTTGAGTTGCCATAACATCAAGCGTGTCACTCAGGATGCTGTAGTCTAGGTTGTGAAGGGGCTCTGCAGTGTCCGTGGATGGGGGATAACCTACAAACAGTTGGGATGTTCCCTCCCCAGGGTCTACCCTTTGGGAAGGTTCTTCTCTAGGCTCCATGGAGTTGCCTGCAGCACAGGCCCAGGCTTGACCTCCATCCAAGACTTCTTTTTCTGTTTTTCTGAGCCCTGGGACCTTCTTGAGACTTCAAAAAGATCAGATTGAGTGATGGGGAAATATGTCCTAGGCATCCTCAGGGGCGAGGGGTGTCTTTTCTTGCATCTGAAGGGGGTCTGGGATGGAGGGAACAGTTTCTCTTCCCAGGAGGGTCCAAAGATGTTCCCAGTTGCATTCCATGATCACTGGCCAGGGTAGGCAATCTGCCACTCCTGCCCAGAGGCGCCCTACCTGGTCTGCTTCCTACAAAATGACAGAAGCCGTTGGGTGCGTATTGATTTCTCCATGGATGCAGGAATACTGGACGTATTGCTCTGGATCCAGGGCTTTGGGTAAGACTAAGTCCAGTTGAAGAAGATTTTGTCCACAGCCCAAGTCTATCAATTCTTCCTTCATGTTTGGCCCTATTTTTATCAGGACCACGAAGTACCTTGGGGTCAGTTCTATTGATTGGTTTGGATTCTCACCTACTTGACTGAACAGGCATCCTATCTAGTCGCATTCCATCATAGGGCATTCCCATTGAATGTGCCCAGGTTGCCCACAGTTATAACATACCACTGGCCCTCTGCGGGAGGGCGATAGTAGTCTCTTGAAAGTCTGGGATCTTGGGGCCCCTGTTCCTGGTGGGGAGCTTGTGATGGGGTGGAAACTTTCAGTTGCTCGAGGTGGACCAATACTGTGACACTTGCTAGGTTGGTAGGTTATCATCTCTCACCTCCGTTCTAAATGTGGCCAGCCAACAGGTAGACCAGCCTTCCCACTCCTTGCTAACTTGACCTCCAAGAACCAGTTAGTTGTCTTGACTGCCTCCACAGTGGATGTAGGGCAAAATCATCAAACCCAGGTTTGTACCAACATAGGGAGAATGTGCCGTTATTGTTCTAGGACAGGTGTTCTCAAACTAGGGGTTGGGACCCCTCAGGGGATTGTGAGGTTATTACATGGGGGGGGGGGTCGCGAGCTGTCAGCCTCCACCCAGAACCCCGCTTTGCCTCCAGCATTTATAATGGTGTTAAATATATTAAAAGTGTTTTTAATTTATAAGAGGGATCACACTCAGAGGCTTGCTATGTGAAAGGGGTCACCAGTACAAAAGTTTGAGAACCACTGTTCTAGGACAATATTGTTCATGAGCTCTGCCACTGCGTTGGCTTCTGGGTTTAGTCATTGGGTAGCCAAATCCTCAAGCCCTCCCATCTTCTAATCCCCTCCATCCTTTTCCCAGCCTTGGACTATAATTGACCCATAATAAGTGCCCGTCCCATCAAACAATATATTAATTATAAAACATAATCTTAGTTAACTCTCCTTTGGCTCTCCCAGCTCATCTTCTCTTACCTGTTTCTGTCTTCTATGCCTCAGTTCCCCAGTGACTGTACATGGGAACAGCCCTGCATCTGCCCTGGATCCAATTACAGGGATAGCCCCCTGCACAGTTAGCTGCAGGATGGGGTCTTAATTTGCAAGTGCGGCAGGACATGGACTATCTCAATATTTGTTACTTGTGCACATTGTCGGTGCCTAGTAAATAATGATAATAATACATCTTTCTTACCATTTGATTTTGGGTAATATTTACAAAAAGTTAAATTCCCCCTT
The DNA here is from genome assembly GCF_028017835.1 of Emys orbicularis. Taxonomy (NCBI): domain Eukaryota; kingdom Metazoa; phylum Chordata; order Testudines; family Emydidae; genus Emys; species Emys orbicularis. The sequence goes on along the minus strand of NC_088683.1, from coordinate 68,440,789 downwards.
AGCTTGCTGCCCTTCCCCCGCACCCCTCATTATTTTAAGCACAAAGTGTAGTATTTGTGCTCTGAAGACTCTGGTTTATCTGAATAGAATGAAGAACACGGAATTCATTTAGCTAAACAGTTGTACAAATGTGAGGCAGTTCAGTGCAAATGATGCTCACTGTGAGACATCTTTCAGTTTTGGAAAATGAGGATTTGGGAGCAAAGTGGGGTCCAATAAATAAGGTCTTACTTTATTGATTATATTTAGACCCTTATCTTTCAAAGAGAGCTGTGTGGACATAGGCAGAACTCCATCAATGTCAGTAGGGTTCTGGGCAGGTGCATGGACCCCAGCTCTTGGGGGCAGGGACAGCGTCTGACTGTGTATTTGTACAGCACCTAGCACAATAGGGCCCCAGTCTCCACTAATGCCTCTTGGCGCTACAATAATAAAAATAATAAATACGTATAAATGTAGAACGTATTTTGCAAAATTGAATCAAGACTAAAATCAAACTGCTGAGGGAGCTGATGTGTAATGATCAAAACAGAGGTCACAAAACCTGTCAACTTTACAATAAATAATTTTTTTCAAAAGAACATCCCAGGTTCACATCCGTGTAACTTCACCAATACGTCAGGAAAAGCCCCTGTCTACCCCAACATTAAAAATGGGGTTACTTCTTATAAGAAACAGAAGAGTGCAAAGCCCTTGCGGTTGTGTTCTGTGTGGGTTTTGGTGGTGGTTATTCTCAGAAGAGGATGCTGGAAAGTAAGAGACTTGCTGATGTCATTTTTAATTCATCACCAGACACCCAGGAAAAAGATGCTGCTGGGTCTATATAAGATGCACCTAGACTCCTGCATAGCACAACAAGAATCCCAGCAAAGGTAAGATTTGAAGTCTACCTGGCTTTCTTGCTTTGTCTTACCCAGTCTCTCTCTCTGATGATGGCCGTCTCTCTTTTTCATCGGTGCAGAGTACTGTAGCTGTGACCCAGCTGAAACCACTACTTTGGATTTTGAGCCATGGTGTCCATACAGAACTGGATGAGGTGCTCCCCGGCATGGATCTTTTTCTGCTTCTGCTGTCTTCCTCTCCTTCTCCTGGCCCTCCCCATGCCTCCAAAAGGAGCAGGAGTTGCTCCTGCCAGTCACTCCTGCAGACTCAGAAAGATCAGCTTCCAGGAATCCTACATCAGGAATCGCACCTACACGTTGGCCAAACTGGTATAGTAAACTATCTATCTATTATGGTAGTACTTGAGTGCCCTCTCTCCTCTCCATGGGTCTCCCCTCCCATATTCCACTTTCTTTCTACCCCTGCCTCCCACCTCTACATGGACATGTACTTATGCTGCAGTGATGCTTTTAGAGGCAAGTATAGTATACTACTTGCTAAGTACATAGCTTTGTGAAACCACAACCCACTGTAACTCACCCAGCGATCTGTGGAGGGATAACCCACTGGTGAAGCACAGCTCATTTCTAATGAACTGCTGTGCACTCAGCTAAATTTATTCTGCTTTACCTGGGGCTGGCAAATTTTGAAACAAGAGTTTTCATTTCTCTCTCTCCCTCGCCCCATTCAAAGCTGGGCATGGACATGACTCTAAGAGTGTAACCTTCTACACGCTTCTGACTCTCCCTCCTCCCCAGTAGGCTCAGCCTTCTCCATCTCACCGGGGTCCCCTCTGAGGTATAATCCCCGAATCCGGCAGCCGTCACTCAAAGCAGGGTGTCCCTTGTAGTGTCCGGCACTATTGTTGTAGAATGCTGACTTCCTTTCTACCTCTCAGGCTAGGCTCTCGGACCAGGACACAGACAACAGGCTCATTGGACAGCAGCTGTACATTAATGTCCAGGTGAGCTTTACATATGCTGCACACAGCCAGCTCTGCCTAAGCTGCATTTATTGGTTTGTTATTATATAGTGTGACCCTCCTACTTTGTGTTTTGCAGGAGACTAATCGCTGCTATGTGATGAAGAGGGTAATAGAGATCATAGTGAATGAAGTACTTCTCTCTGCACCCAGGAACCATTATCCACACATCCAGGAGGTGGCACAGTTCTTAGCAGCTCTGAGCAAAGAGCTAAGTGGCTGCGTAAGTATGGCACACTTGTATAGACCCTGGCTGTTTCCCATCCTACCTCTCCTGCACCTTCTCTTCTCTCGTTCCCATCCTTTGTTCTGCTCTCAGGTGGCTTTTGAATTTCAAGTGTAGCCTTTGCAGTGTGCTGTAATGGCAAGGTGACCACCCACTGGGTGGTGAAATCAAAGGAAACCTCAGATCAAGATACCCAAATTTAGGTTTGTGAAATCAAGTAGATTAATAGAAAGGTGTGAAACAGAAAAACCGCACTGTCACATAGTCACCAACCAAACCCTGGCTTTTGTTTTTCAGAAATTCTCAGGACACAGAGAACATGTCGAAAAGAACCTGGAAGAAATGAAAGACAAAATGAAACAGGTATGTTTGTTTTAACAAGACCAGTGCCAGGCCCCCAAGTAGCTATTACAAATAACTTATTTGCTGATTTTAAGACCAACAGATTAATGAATTGGCTGTGATTTGCAAGGTCATTATTTTTCATTATTGTTCCAATGTCCCTGTTGAGCTTGATCCAAAGTCCACTGAAGTCAGTTGGGGTCTTTCTGTTGACTCCAATGAACTTTGGATCAGACCCATTATCAGCAGTGACTAATGATGAAAAAAAACCCATTTATGTTGGCTCTTGTGTAATCCAAAACTATAAACAGTTTAATGCAGAAAAAAACCTAGTTGTGAAGCTTCTAAAGTGAGCAGAGATTATTTAAGGGGTGAGGGCTGCAGTGGTGATAGGGGGGCTAGGGGCATTTTTACTGCTCCTTTGTCTTGTTTATTTAGATTGTAAGATTTTTGGCATAGAGATCATGTCTTATCTACAGCCCGGATCCTGCAAGTGAATATTTTCACTGAAGTTAAGAGATTACTCACTTGCACAAAATTACTCCCGTGTGTAAGCACTGGCAGGATTGGGGCCTGTGTTTGTTAATAGTGCTATGCAAGTATGTCCCTGAAATAGTAACCTGGACCTTATGTTCTTTATTGCCAAAACTGAGATTGTAATGATATGCAAACTGTAATAGACAGAGCACCATGTGCACTTAATTAATTGATTAAATATTACAGACAAGTCATTGCAATTTTTAACCTGAAAAGAAAATAAATATATTTTTAGAACTTAAAAACTTCCTCCACCAACTATGGCGGAATTGTAGAGGAATCTAGTGCACAATCTGATCTCTTATTGGAAAGAGACTGTAGGCCGGACTGTTCAGCCAATCAGTTAGGGACAACTTCCTTAGATGTCATATTAAAAGCATCATAAGCCAAACCTCAGCACTGTTATGATGCTATTGTACATTGTATGATTTCTGTGTTCACTTGATACATCTCTGGAGTAATTTAAAATGGAATTGGGCAAGGTCATGGAAATTAGACTATAGGGAACAATCCAGTTTTGGCATGGTTTGGATTAGGTCGTTTCCATTTTGAGGTCTACTGACATTAACAGAATTATTTGTTAGAGTAAAGTGAACAGGATTTAGCCCTATTTCTATGAAAATACTATATTCCGATCTAAATCTTTGATGACATAATGAGATATTAAAGAATTTTCTTTCCCCCCCCCTCTCTCTATATATAGTTGGGAGTTAGTGGAAAGAACAAAGCAATTGGGGAGCTGGATTTGCTCTTTGATTACATGGAAAATGCATGCACTGAAGCACCGAAGAGAATTGTTACTAGTAAGGGAGGAAACAAGAAGAAAAACTGAAAGAACCTCCAGGAAACCACTGCTATGATTCAAACCATTTACCTATTACGAAGAAGCACCTATAGGAGTGGTAGTTATTTAACAGTGCCAAACATTTCAACTTTAACCAAGTGCTTAAGTATTTTGTTGATTGGGGCCTATGTGCACAAGCACAAGCGGATATTTTGAAAGCTAAGCAGTGATGCATGCCTGCATCTGTCCCAATATCTTTAACTTGAAAATCTTTCTAGGAAATTTTGCCGTCTTTTTGTTAAATTGATCCTTCTCTAGAAAACAAATATTTCAGGCTCTTTTAACAAAAAAGTATTGACAATCTTTTAATATTTAATGCTAATTTATTGAACGGCAATAATTATACAGTGCATTTATTTATATAAATTAATAGTGTGAATTTATTTATAAAAATGTACCAGAGGCTTTTACATGAAATATGATATAACTTAACAGCTGTTACTATAATATTTATAGAATGATACATTTGAAAGAGCTGCTTATTTGATATCTCTTTCATTGTTATTTATTATAATAAATACTTTGATTTTCCAAATATTGCAGTTTCATGAGGCTTTCCTTTCTAACTCAAACACTTGCACATGCAGGAAGATGCTGTATGGCTGACAGTCTACTGGCCTCACAGTGCACTATCATGGGGGATGCAAGGTCAAGGTTTGGGACATGCTTCTCCTTCTGTAGTGAGAATTCAAAGGAACAGTGCAGGGCCTCAGAGGGGCAACTTTGCATTTTCCCTATGCGGGGTCAGGCAGGTGGAACCAGATCAGCCCCGGATGGTCACTGCAGCAGTGAGTAATAGACAGAGTAAAGGAATGCCCTATGCTCAGGAGTCCTGTGCACAGGATTCGGGCATGAAACGGGTGTAGCTAACTCTGCACCTTCCTTGTGCCAAGTGCAATTCATCCCTCCCTGCCACCTTATCAGCTCCACTGGTTATAGCCCAGTGATGAATTCCCACCTGCCCTTTTGTAATAGATTCACACTGGGGAAGGGACATTAATGTCAGTGAAGTTATTCCTGGTTTACACTAGTCGAAGTGAGAAGTAACTCAGGTTCCTGAGGTTGGTCACTCACTGCCTGAGCTGGCAGGGTCCCCTGGAGGACATAAAGGGAATATTTTGTGTTGCCTGCTGGTGAGCCTTTGTGGGTGACCCAGGTATAGCCCATTCTTTGTCTGGCCCTAATTTTTTTTTTTAATTAATTCTAATATTTATTTATATAGCTTTAAAATAATAAAGATGCCTGTCAAGGCTGATTCCCCACTCTGGCACTCCGAAGGTGGGGGCCTGCGAGGATTAAAAAAATTAATATTGGCCACTCCAGGCTGGTATTAAACTCCCAAGGTCACAGCTTCTCTCTGACCTTGGATGGGTAGATGCTGCCAACACCCAAGTGCAAACTCCTTCCCCCCACCTTTTGAGAACCCAGGAAGGAACACTTGGGAATTCCTTCCTGTGGGGTACCCTCAAGCCCTTTCACCCACCTTCCTGGGAAGAGCTGAGAAAAAACCAAAGGAAATCAGCTGTTGCCACCAGCTAATTAAACAACATATGCCTCTTAGGGACACAAAAATCCAATCCTATTCTTAAAAAAGGTAAATTTTATTAAACCCAAAAAGTAAGGAAATACATTTGGAACTTAAACTTTTTGCTAGATCTTAAAAGAAACAATTACAAAAATTAAGCATCAAGATAGCTCTCTTGAGGTTCTGCTTAAAGGTTACAAGCAAAACAAAAGCATCTGGGGTTAGCACAGAGGAGTCCACAGGCCAATAAGGAATAAAAAAAATAACCTAATTGCATCTTCCTAGACATTCCCTGATTACTTACATATTTGGGGTTTCAGATAAGTAGGGTTGAGGTATGATTTGATGCTTTTTCATACCTGGTTTTAAAGCTTTTTACAGCATAGCTCCAGCCCTGTCCTGCTCTGTCCCCTCTTTCCAAAGAAGAACAGACAAAGGGAAGTTTTTTTCCCCAATTTTAAAAAGTTCTAGCCCTCCCATTGGCTCTTTTGGTCAGGTGCCCACTCCCTTTCTTTTACCCAGCCAGGGAGACTTTTTAACCCTTTACAGGTAAAGCAAGCAGAGAACAGCCAGCAAGAGGGACTTTATAGCTAACTGGCTGGCTGGCTGTCCATAAAAAGGAGCTTACCCCTCCCCCCCTTCATTTGTCACAATGCCTATCCCAGGTTCTAGGCACTGTACCATAATTAATCATGGAATAAACAATTATTTTTAAACCTCAGTCAAACTGAAAGTCGTTCCATAGGAACTCGGTTGGCCAGCCAGCCAGTCACCGGTCCTCTGCATCACTGTGGGATGCATTTCCTCAGGTCTCTCCAGACGGCCTCTCAAACAGCTGTCTTTTGCAGCATGCCCGCAAAGTCACCACACTTGAGCTCTTTTGGACTGGGTGAGCAATAGGCAGTCTGCCCTCTCTAAAAGAGGCCTTGACAATCTTCACATGTAAGGAACCCAGTACTTCGCCACTGCCTTTCATCAGCCAGAAAAGACATGGATTCCCTGGATCCAAAGCACAGGTTGTGGGATGACGTTCTCCCAACAACTGAGGAGCATCGTTGGCCGAAACTCTAGCAGAGAAGACAAGTCTTTTGTCCCCTCAAGAGTTTGCACTGTGACCACTGAAGAAGAAAACCTATCCCTAATGTGATCAGTCTTGTTAGCAAAATAGTAAACAATGTCCTCTCAATGGGAAGATCTCAGACTAGCTACTGAGCTGAGATAGCCAGGTAAATCTGAACTATCTACCACCTACAATGAACTTGCTGACTGAGATCTTGTAGATGCTATGGTGGAGGAAAAGACCTTTTTTTTGCCCTCTACCCAGAGTCACAGCAACAGAGTTCCTAAAAAATCTGCATGTTGGAACCAATCAGCCATGGCGTGAGACGTCTACTCTTGTCACTCCAGATATCTTCCCTCTTGCTTCATTTGTCACAGATCGTCCATAAACTAGGGTGACCTGGGAGAGAAAGGGGGGAGGGGGGGAGAAGAGGCACCTCAGAATACAGAGCAAACAGACCTGCTTTTTTGCTCATAAATAATTACAAAGCAGGTGAACTTCTGGACTTCACATAGCAGAGACAGTGAAGCCAAAGCTTGGAGAGCAGTTTCCACATCCTGCTGAGTAAGTATTGGTGACAGCCTATCGCTTAGTCACAGTAATCACAGGGTTTCTCAATGGTGACATTTCCATGCTTCACAAGTGACCCAGAATCAATGAGAGCACTGACATGTCTAGTATCTGCTGTTGCTGGATGCAAAATCTGGACAATAGAAAGGTGAAAATATCCATAGGGGCTGCCCAAAAACGGTTCTATCATATCAGCTTGTGGCTTTGAGATACAAGTAGTCGCCCAAGCCCAGATCTGAATAAGCCAGAGGGTGAGCTGAAAAAGCATAAATCTTCCCCGTGGGGTTCCCTAGCAATAGATACCTAGGACCTGATATTTCTCTTACTCACTTCAGTGTAACTTAGGCGTCAGTAGATTTATAACCTGTATAAAACTGGTTTAACTGAGAGGAGAATCAGGCCCCTAGAGTGAGCTAATATTGGCACAGAGGTTACAATCAATCCCAGGTCTATGAATGATGCTGTCATGAGAAAGATTATAAATATGCAAAAGAATAAAGCCTGGAATACAACCCTGAGGGGTTGTACAGTTTAAAGGACATCTATCCAACAACATGCCACATATGCAAATATAAGTTTGAAAATAACATAGCATCCCTAAGATTCCTGACCATAACTCAAGAAAATCGAATAATGTAGCTAATAAGCCACATGTGCAGGATAGGTAAATGGTGCAATTGAAACTATGGTAGGGGTGGTAATAGTTCTGTGTCTGTAATACATAGCTATCAATTTACACATTTGTAATATATTTCTCCCTGTGTGTGGATTGTTTGTTAACATGTAACTTCAGAGATAGTCAAATGAGAGTGGCTTTGGCCAATGAGGCATGTTCATCACTAACAAAAGTATTAAGCACTGTAGAAGTTTTGTAAATCAGAGGAATCTGTCTACTTTTAACACTAGGTACCAATCCTCAGGGGAAATGCACAGATTTTGGTTTCCTTACTGTTAACAGGAATATATTGATGAATGTTTTTAAAAAGAAAAGTATTCCTATCCCTTTCCACCTCCAGGGAGAAAATAAAAAATATCTTGAAAACAACCATCCACTTACCTTCAGCAAAAATAACCCAACAGCCTACCCAAATAAATAAACAAAAGTAGTCTTTAAACTAATGGCTCTCAACCTGCGGCCCACGGGCTGCTTGTGGCCCGATCAGCACACAGCTGCGGCCCATGTGACATCTGCACGGCTCTACAGGTAGTATATATATTGTGTGGATGTGGCCCACATAACGCAGAGAGCTGCATATGTGGCCCACAATGGTAAATAGGTTGAGAACCATTGCTTAAACATATCACCACCATTTAAGGGGCAGGATTAAATACTGGCAGAATCAGGCCTGTTTTCTTTGTAGAAATTGAGGTATGGACACGTGGCAAGTGTTTCGAAACCAAAAATCACTCCCTGTTTTACTGAAACCAAGTCAGACTGAAATACTGTAAAGAAATTGAGTGCAAAATTATATTTGAGTGTTGCCCCACTTAAAACTTTAGGGTATCCTTGTCTAAGAGAACTTGTGAGACTCTAGGATGGAAATCTGAGCCCCAGTTTCAGAATGACTGAATGCGAGATGATGTTGTTTCCTGAGAATTGCAAAGTTGCATTAATAAAAAACCTACCGTTTTAGCTTAGTTAGCTCTCCAACAAGGAGCAGTTTCCTACCTGCAAGTGCACATGGCTCATTCAGTCTTGAAAATGTGCAGGGAGCCCGCTCATTTATTTGTGATAAATTATGAAAGCTAGTCAGGTTTTTTGTGACTAGTCTATTCTTGAAGTTTCTGGATTTGGTTTTCATTACTCATTGATATATATGAGTTGTATCAAACTACTTAGTTCCTCAAGAGCCCATTCCTGATCCCACTGACATTAGTGACAAAATTCCCACTGATTTCAAGCTCAGGTTCTTAATCTGTGTTTATACTGACTGAATTATACTGCAATATTAGCAACATTTTAATACATTTGTTAAAGTGGAAGTGAAGAATCAATGCTGTCTTATGGGAGCTGTGCTCCAAAAACTGCCATTATTGACGATTCCCTGGGGAACTAGAGTTATTATAGAATTCACTAATGTTAAGATTATATACAGATTTCCGTTATAATACCTGATTGTCATTTGTTCCTAACTTTCCAAACTCTCCATCCTTCATCTTTGGTAAACTTTTCTCACAGGTTTGAGTAAAACCTCACCTGTCATTTTGGAGTGAGGTCAGTGGTTTTTCAAACCTTACTATATTGTGAACCCTTGCACGATATGAGAGAAAAAAAATGCAGCCTGCCCCTCACTCTGTGCCCAAACTCAAGGATAGTGGTTCTAAACCCCAGGCTGAGAATCCCTGAGTTAGGTAATTGCACTTTCACAGCCTCATTTTGCACACTGATAACTCAAAAATGGCTGAACTCGGAGGATTCCCACATTGCATGTGGCTCTTTCCCAGTGAAGAATAGTTGCTTTACTAAGTGCAACATTTACAAACAATATAATAAATACATATATAGATGTTCACCTTTAACATCCACACAAGTGGAGTGCAAGATTCTACTATTTCTGGTAGTGCTATGGTGGTGGTAAAAAAACAGTTGTGCAACTCCATGATGCTGTGATAAGGGTTCACGTGCGTCTAACTGGTGCACTTGAAATCCGGGGTGATGCACAAAGCTTACTGGCACATCTCCCTGGTGGGGCAGCTAAGGGCGTGAGGGAGTTTCTGCTACATGGAGACCTGCCTAGAAGGAAGCAGTCTGAGATGGTCAACTCATTTTGTATCTCGCAGTGATGCGTTGGTCATATGGTAATGACTTTTGGACTCTTCAACTATGAATCTGAGGCTATGTCTACACTACAGCTTATGTTGGCAAAACGTATGTTGCTCAGGGGGATGAATATTCCATCCCCCTGAGCGACATAAGTTACGTTGGCATAAGCGCTAGTGTGCACAGTGCTCCCAGTGACATAGCTACTGCTGCGGTTTGAGGGTGGATTAATTATATCGATGGAGAGCTCTTTCTCTTCAGCATAGGGTGGCTACACGAGAGATCGTACAGCAGCGCAGCTGCATCGGTACACCTGTGCTGCTGTAAGCCCTCTAGTGTAGACATAGCCTAAATAAAATCAGTTACTTTGGCCTTGATCCTGCAGACATGTGCACACATGCTTAACTTTACTGACATGTATAGTTCCACTGACTCCAATGGGACTGCTTACTTGTATAAGTGTTGGCAGATGAAAAGCTTTACATATTGTTATTGATTTTTACTTTAAGAACATCTTAGCAGCAACACTGAATTCATATTTCCCCTGTAGATATTTCTTACGTTTTCCATTGCTATTTTAAAATTAGTAACAGAACATCCCCTGCAAACATCCTCTCATGCTGGTGACCCACTAACATTGAAAATGCATATCAATATTAAAATTTGCATTTTATGTGAGAAAAGCCAGTGAAGAGTCTTTTAAAGTAGGGTATTTGTAGCAACTCACCCCTTCCATATTTTTGAAAAGCAGAGAAGCAATCTGAATTTTTGCCTGTGACTGTTAGGTAACCTCATTATCTAAACCAAGATAAGGGAGAAGTTGCAGATTTATAAATGATCTCCCTGTCTTTGCTGTGTGGTTACAGGAATATGATATAAATGCGATGTTATCATGCAGTGGTGACAGATTAGCAAGAATAAACCTTACTAGGTTCAAAATTTTGGATAAACATCTAAAAGCCAGATGCTTATCGGGAACTCATTGAACGTATTGAAATTGTTTGGTTGAAAAAAAACAGGCTCGAAATCTTGTGAGGACGTCTTTCTTGTGAGATTTTCAGAACTTCCAAATTTGGATCAAGGGAGATGCAGGGGAAGAAACACCTTCCTTGAGGTATTGTGGAGAGTTACAAAAGGATCTCACAAAACTGGGTGACTGGGCAACAGAATGGCAGATGAAATTCAATGTTGATAAATGCAAAGTCATACACACTGGAAAACATAATCCCACGTATACATATAAAATGCTGAGGTCTAAATCAGCTGTTACCATGCAAGAAAGAGAACTTGGAGTCATTGTGGATAGTTCTCTGAAAACATCCACTCAATGTGCTGCGGCAGTCAAAAAAACGAACAGAATGTTGGGAATCATTAAGAAAGGGATAGATAATAAGGCAGAAAATATATTGCCTCTATGTAAATCCATGGGACACCCAGATCTTGAATACTGTGTGCAGATGTCATTGCCCCGTCTCAAAAAAGATACAGTAGAATTGGAAAATGTTCAGGAAAGGGCAACAAAGATGATTAGGGGTGTGGAACGGCTTCCATATGAGAAGAGATTAATAAGACTGGGACTTTTCAGCTTGGAAAAGAGATGACTAAGGGGGGATATGATTGAATATAAAATCATGACTGGTGTGGAGAAAGTAAATAAGGAAGTGTTATTTACTTCTTCTCATAACACAAGAACTAGGGACCACCAAATGAAATTAATAGGCAGCAGGTTTAAAAAAAAAAAAAAAAAAAGGAAGTATTTTTTCACACAACGCACAGTCAACCTGTGGAACTCTTTGCCAGAGGATGTTGTGAAGGCCAAGACTATAACAGGGTTCAAAAAAGAACTAGATAAAGTCATGGAGGATAGGTCCATCAATGGCTATTAGCCATGATGGGCAGTCATGGTATCCCTAGCCTCTGTTTGCCAGAAGCTGGGAATGGGTGACAGGGGATGGATCACTTGATGATTACCTGTTCCGTTCATTCCCTCCGGGGCACCTGGCATTGGTCACTGTTGGAAGACAGGATACTGGGCTAGATGGACCTTTGGTCTGACCCAGTATGGCTGTTCTTATGTTCTTATCATTAACTTTGGTCATGTGAGTAAGGTTAAGTGCATGCATCTATGTTTGCTGAATTGGTGCCTAAAGCTCTAATTGGAACACGTATCAAAGATAACTTGCTTGTTTGCTGTAGATTAGAATTCACTAAAAACTTTGTTACCTCTACAAATATTTAGATTTGGGAGCATTTCTGAATTTAGTGTTGCTAAGAGCTCTGAGTGAAAGTTTCAACTTAAAATTTAATTGATTGCAATTGACCCTCTTTTAAACATACTAAAAGTGTGTTATATATGTTTTAAAACATCCTCTATTTTGTAAAATACTTCTGCTGTAACTAGAAATATTATACTCATTTTCACAACAGCATATCACAAAGATCAGATAATTAGGCCTGGAAATGCATAAGCCATCTGCAGTTAAATGAAAATAATATTTCACTTTTTTCCTGATATTGCTAAAATAACACTCAATTAATGCAACAAATATTATCTTTATCATCTGAATTATATTCTCTGGGGTTTTAGACATTAGTGTTATTATCATAAGCTATATTTAATTCAAAATAAGTGATATATTTTTTTCTATTATTATGCGAAGTCTCTAATTGTATTAGTTTAATAAATAATAGTACTTCTTACAGGTGATGAACTGGATACAGCTCGATGTTCCCTCTAATTTTTGACAGGCCATGTGCGCAAAAAGTTTCTTCTGTGCAAATTTTTGTGCTTCTGTGCAAATTTTTGTGCTCAGTGTTTTGCCGTGTGTGGGGTGTTTAGGATTTGTGTGCGTGCGCACACGCGCACAGCTTAGAGGGAACAGTAATACAGCTGTTGAAAGATCTGATGCAGTCTTGCTATCTAAATATCAATAATGCCTTGTGATGCTTTATTTTTCTATAAACTTTTAGGCTTTATTTTTTAGTTCACTCTCTTATGTATAAATGATAGCTAAAAAAAGCCCAGTTTTTCCACTACACTTAACTGTTTCTATGGTGCTCATTTTTGTGCACTGGTCTTGTTGAATTTTATATACTTTTTAAAAATCAGTATCTTTTGTGTGACTCATCATTCAATTCCTGTATTTTGTCTTTTGAAAGAACAAGGACATGTAATTAAAGGTTAATTAAAATAAATGAACTCTACCCGGCAAAAATATGTAAGATCAGAGAAAGCAAGTCATTTCCCAATGAATGAGATTCCCTAAGACTTGCAGCTAACGAAGAAAAGAAAGGAATACCCCCAGTGAGAAATGGAGAAGACAGAGGAGATAATCGTAAAGAATGGTTAACCACAAAATAGAGAGAAGATTCTAGAATAGGTTGTGGGATGTTTGTAATGCTTTGAACCTTCACCAAGCAGACGTGTAGGTGCTGGAAGCACACTAAAAATGTTTGTTTTCAGCAACCAAAACCAGACACATTTCAATCCAAAATACAAAACTAACCAAAAGTTGTTTTGGTTGTCAGCAACCAGAAAGCGATTTTTGGTTGGCTTCAGATTGTTGATTTTTTTTAATGAAAATGAACATTTCCCATAGCAATTTCTGTTTGATTGAAAAAAGCCATTCTGCGTTGAAAAAACATTTCAACCAAACAAAAAAGTCTACCAACTGTAATGATTTTTCTCAGGGCAGTTTCTGAGATCTGTTTTTCACCTGCCCAGTATATCAGTTCCAGCACTCTCTCTACTATCTGGCTATGTCTCTCAAGTTTCCCTATATATATAATAAAGTATCACTGTAGTTTCAGGAGATTTTCCAGAAATTAGATTTATTGTTTCAGAAATTATATTGCAAAATTTCTTCCTTGATAAAGTTTGTATTAAGAATGATACTGTCTTTTCTAAAAATTAAGTCTATCCTACTCACCACTGTAATGTTGTTTTCTCCATCCCCTGAAGTCTTTGCAGGATTGAGGCTTTAGTCACTGGAAGGTCAGTTTTTTAGCTCATCTCTCGGTTCACCTCAGCCAGTACCCCTCCTATGGATCCCCTGCTGGAGCTTGGAAGGTTTCCTGGTGCAACCTTGGACGAGGGAGCGAAGTGGAAAAAAAAAGTCAGATTAAGAAATGGATGAAAAAAATAGAGCAGAGAGTGGGCAGAGTGGAAAACAAATTCAGATAAACATTGTGAAAAATGGGGCAAAGAGGGGGAGGCAGAAAGAGAACATTTCTAATAAAAAATAGGTAGTGTTTATCATCTTACTTCTAGCTACTGTAGGGATTCTTCTATCACTGATACATACCCAGACTTCCATTTAGCTCTTTATTAACTGTAATAAACTTTTTGAAAACCCTCCTGAGATTACAAGAGAAAAAAGCTTCACAGATTGGAGCTAGTGATGAACATCCATTCATTTAGTAAGAAAATAAGAGCTAGGAATAGTATTATGTCTATTGGTGGAAGTTCAATATTGATGTCTTCGGTTGCAGGGTATTCACACAGAGTAACTCTGCTTTGGGCTTTTGTAAATAAGAATTTGGTGGCAGAAAAATAATAATGCTCCATGAGGAGTTTAGAATCATTGCAATTAATTGAGTTGATGAGGAGACTAGCATGCCAACACTTGAATACTATATTTCCTGTGCCCTAATTGATTTACCTAAATAAACATTTATTCAGCAGCTGTCAAGAGTATGGACAGTAAAATCAGTATAAGTGGGTGTAGTTCTTAGCCTGTATCAAGGAACTTAATTTTCAAAAGTGACTAGTGATTTTGGATGCCTCAGTTTTTCGATGTGCAACTTTAAATATTTTAAAGGGGCCCGATTTTCAAAAAGCGCTGAGCTCCAGCTTCTGAAATGTAGACCCTTCTCAGGCATCCAGAATTGGACACTAAAAATTACTAGTCACTTTTGAAAATTTAAGTTTTTATCTTTGTATGATTGTGAAAGGGAAGGAGACTAACAGATGCACAATAGGAAAGTTTTAATGTTTGTGCATTGGAGATTTCAAACTGGAATCTGAATATAACATGTAGACTGACTCTAAGAAGTCTTATTGATCAGAGATATTCTGATCAGATGATTGAGGTAAAATTTACAGTAATTTGAAAGAAATCTGTTGACAATCAGCTGTTTTACTAAAAGGCAAATGAAAACAGATCAGTTGATTAAGGTTAAAAAGATTAGACTCTCTGACCAACTGAATCATTACAGGCTTCCAAAGGAGGAGAGAAGATAACCAGAATGTTTTAAAACAATTCACATTCTATACCACTGACATGGTGTTATTTACATACTACAAACAGAGATGAATCTCCAGCATAAAAGTAACAATATTTTGTTTTCTTTCCCCAAGTTTAAGTTTTAATTCTACTTTATCTAATGCCTTTGGAGTGTTCTGAAGTTTCTCTTCTGACAACCACCTAAAATATTCTGGATGTGGTATTTATGTAATCCCAGATTTAGTAATGTGCATTTTTACACTCATAACTGCATATGTATAATTGTGAACACCTAGTGGTCAACTAAAACACTTCATTTATGTATATTATATAAAGGTCCTTGCACTGAATCATCACATGCCCAGGTGCAAAGTGCGTATGCATAATTTAGGCATCCATGTCTGAAAACTTGGCTCATAATGTTTAGTAATTATAAAAATTATAAAAACATTAACTCAAATGGCTAGTAATAGTTCATAAACGTCAGATGGTAGCTGAAGGATAAAGGGAGCAGTATATAAATATAATAGTATATAGCACCTATTTAATGTATCTATACCACTCTACTTATGTATTGAACTGAAACACTTCCCCTAACTATGTTAAGAAGCTTGTAGAGCCAGCTTTGGACGCTGGGAGCTATTCCTTTCCAAACTTCTCTTCAAGAAGGGTAGTCACTAGGGCCCCTCGCTTCTTTCAGTCCCAAAGCCAACAGGGGTGCTGCCATCTACAAAATCCCACAAGAATCCATCACTTCAGATAATCTTGCTGAGACCTAAGATTGCAGCACTGTGTCATTTTGGGTCTTGCAAGTGTCTTCAAACTGGCTCTGGAGATTTGAGCACTGATGTCTATATGAATCTTTGTAGCTCTCCTTAGCACGGACTGTTAGAAGTGCAGGCATTATGCTAAAAAGTTGGTGAACTGAATTTTTTCTCAGTTGAACCACAAACATTTAAAGTACTGAATAGCTTCAGTATTCAGTACCAAGAGTACTATAAATATTTATTATTTGTGTTATGGGATTGTCTAAGAGCCCCAATCAAGCACTGAGCTACCATAGTACTGGGCACTGTATCCAGAGGCGTAGCGAGCTCCCTCCGTACCCTCCTACCGGAGGGGGTCCCGCAAGGAAGGGGGCCCCTAAAAGTGGCAAAATAAATACTGCATTACAGTTTCTGCATTGTAAGGGGCCCCGCCCAGACATATGTTCGGAGGGGGCCACGTTCTTTGTTGCTATGGCCCTGACTGTATCAACCCTTATTACGAAGATAGTCTTTGCTCCAAACAGTTTACAAACTAAGCAAGTACGCCAACTTTTAGCTCGACTTTAAATGGGCCAGTAGCTTAGTCAGCATTTCAATAGGATGTTAGCACTGCAGCTGATGTTCCAAGGTGTGCTATAAGATGGTACCCATCTACGATTAGAATTAAGCCCTAAAATCTTCATTATATTGAACTATAAAGCTTTTATACGAGGGAGCCCCATTTTCTTTAGTTCTTTTTATTATTGGCATGCCAACCTTCTGCACCAGCTAATCTAGGTCTGAACTGGATTCAAATGCTAGTTCCATGGCCACAAAAAGACTGCTTTCTGGCTTGCTGAGTCATGTGGGGAGCTCTGCAGAGGTGGAGAAGCCCAGTAGACTGAAGTCACTAGTGCCATCTCATTCTGTGGCAGGAGCATGCAGAAAGTGGAAAATGAAACTTCTGGACCGAAGAGCTTTTCAACCAAGTCTGAAGTTTCAGTGGTGCAGACAATCATCAGACTTCTTGTGAAAGCCCATCACTGCTGGGCTACGTGGCCCATTTATAACTGGAACTCTCCTGAAACTGCAGGTCGGGGAGACGATGCAGCCATGAAACTTGCAGCAGAGTATGGCATGTTGAATATATTACTCCTGCACTGTAAAGGTCCGGACTCACCCCTGCGGCGCCTCCTGCTGGTTACTCCAGGGAATCAGCTCACCAGCCTCTGGATCGCCCTCTGCAGGCTGGTGATCCGCCTGTCCTCTTTTGGCGCCCGTGTCCCTCCCAGGACCCAGTGCCCCTATTACTGGGATGCTGCCCCCTGGCAGTACCCCACAGATCTGGGTCTCCCCTCCCTGGGGAACCCCCACCCACTATCCCCACCTTGCCTCAGCACTAGGCCACTGCCAGTCACCAACTAGCCCCTGGGGCAGACTGCAGTATAGGCCACTCATCACTGGCAAGGGGGGGTTGGACCTGCTGCCTTGGCCTAGCCCTGGGCTGCCCTCTGCAACCCCCAGTACCCCTTGGCCTTCCGCTCGGCCGCAGCCT
The DNA here is from genome assembly GCF_028017835.1 of Emys orbicularis. Classification (NCBI taxonomy): domain Eukaryota; kingdom Metazoa; phylum Chordata; order Testudines; family Emydidae; genus Emys; species Emys orbicularis. The sequence goes on along the minus strand of NC_088683.1, from coordinate 68,423,534 downwards.
GGGGCTTTCCAGGCTAGAGCTCCCCAGCTCCTCAGCCTTTCCCCAGCCCTGCTCCACTCAGGTACTCTTTGTCTAGCTCCCTGCAGCCAGGCCCTTCTCTCTCTCTCTCTGAAGACAGAGAGTCTCTCTCTGTCCTGAGTTCCTGGCTCCCTGCCTTTATAGGGCCTGCTGAGGCCTGATTGGGGCGTGGCCCCAGCTGCAGCCACTTCCCCCAATCAACTCAGCCTTCACTCTGCCTGCTCCCTGGGCTATCTCAGGCCCTTCCAGGAGGAGCAGGTGTCAACCCTGCTACATGCACCCTGAAATCCACTTCCAGGCACAAACAAGGAGACAGCTGCTATAATGCTTAAAGCTATTTTAAACTACAGTATTGTCGCAAAGTTCACTACATCTGATCTGTCATGTTTTATGGTATTCAAACAGTAAACACAGAACTCAAAGCTTAAGGTAGCACTAAACACACCCAAGGGCCCTTAGCTCTACTCCCCTTCCATAAGCCCAAAATGTTAAGTGATCCCCATTACTACCTCCTCTTTGTCTCTCTCCTTTTTAAAAAACTCTCCTAGGCCCTGATCCCATAAAGTGCTTCAGCATGTGTGTAACTTTAAGCACATGAGTAATCCCATTGAAGAACATAAGAACATAAGAACGACCATACTGGGTCAGACCAAAGGTCCATCTAGCCCAGTATCCTGTCTTTCAACAGTGGCCAATGCCAGGTGCCCCAGAGGGAATGAACAGGTAAATCATCAAGTGATTCATTCCATGTCACTCATTACCAGCTTCTGGCAAACAGAGGCTAGGGACACCATCCCTGCCCATCCTGGCTAATAGCCATTGATGGACCTATCCTCCATGAACTTATCTAGTTCTTTTTTGAACCCTGTTATAGTCTTGGCCTTCACAACATCCTCTGGCAAGGAGTTCCACAGATTGATTATGTGTTGGTGAAGAAATACTTCCTTTTGTTTGTTTTAAACCTACTGCCTATTAATTTCATTTGGTGGCCCCTAGTTCTTGTGTTATGAGAAGGAGTAAATAACACTTCCTTATTTACTTTCTCCGAACCAGTCATGATTTTATATTCAATCATATCCCCCCTTAGTCATCTCTTTTCCAAGCTGAAAAGTACCAGTCTTATTAATCTCTTCTCATACGGAAGCCGTTCCACACCCCTAATAATTTTTGTTGCCCTTTTCTGAACTTTTTCCAATTCTACTATACCTTTTTTGAGACGGGGCAATGACATCTGCATACAGTATTCAAGATCTGGGTGTCCCATGGATTTACATAGAGGCAATATGATATTTTCTGCCTTATTATCTATCCCTTTCTTAATGATTCCCAACATGCTGTTCACCTTTTTGACTGCCGCAGCACATTGAGCGGATGTTTTCAGAGAACTATCTACAATGTCTGCAAGATCTTTTTTCTTGAGTGGTGGTAACAGCTAATTTAGACCCCATCATTTTACATGTATAGTTAAAGATAAGATAATATGGAGATATACCTATCTCATAGAACTGGAAGGGACCTTGAAACATCATTGAGTTCAGTCCCCTGCCTTCATAGCAGGACCAAGTACCATCCCTCACAGATTTTTGCCCCAGATCCCTAAATGGCCCCCTCAAGGATTGAACTCACAACCCTGAGTTTAGCAGGTCAATGCTCAAACCACTGAGTTATCACTGTGATTAGGTTTTCCAATATGCATTACTTTGCATTTATCAACATTAAATTTTGCCACCTCACTGTTTACCCCTTTTTCCAGATCATTTATGAATATGTTGAATAGGACTGGTCCCAGTACAGACCCCTGGGGGATACCACTATTTACCTCTTTCCATTCTTAAAAGTGACCATTTATTCCTATCCTTTGTTTCCTATCTTTTAACCAGTTACCAATCCATGAGAGGATCTTTCCTCTTATTCCATGACAGCTTACTTTGCTTAAGAGCCTTTGGGGAGGGACCTTGTCAAAGGCTTTCTGAACATCTAATAACACTATATTCACTGGTTCCCCCTTGTGCACATGCTTATTGACCCCCTCAAAGAATTCTAGTAGATTGGTGCGGCATGATTTCCCTTTACAAAAACCATGTTGACTTTTCCCCAACAAATTATGTTCATCTATGTGTCCGAAAATTTTGTTCTTCACTATAGTTTCAACCAGTTTGCCTGGTAGTGAAGTCAGGCTTATTGGCCTGTAATTGCCGAGATCACCTCTGGAGCCCTTTTAAAAAATTGGCCTCACATTAGCTATCCTCCAGTCATTTGGTACAGAAGCTGATTTAAATGACAGGTTACAGACTACAGTTAGTAGTTCTGCAATTTCACATTTGAGTTCCTTCCGAACTATTGGGTGAATACCATCTGGTCCTGGTGACTTATTACTGTTTAATTTATCAATTTGTTCCAAAACCTCCTCTAATGACACCTCAGTCTAGGACAATCCCTCAGATTTGTCATCTAAAAAAGAATGGGTCAGGTTTGGGAATCTCCCTCACATTCTCAGCCATGAAGATCGATGCAAAGAATTAATTTAGTTTCTCCGCAATGGCCTTATCGTTCTTGAGTGCTCCTTTAGCATCTCGATCGTCCAGTGGCCCCACTGGTTGTTTAGCAGGCTTCCTGCTTCTGATGTACTTAAATTTTTTTTTGCTATTACTTTTTGAGTCTTTGGCTAGCTGTTCTTCAAATTCTTTTTTGGCCTTCCTAATTATATTTTTACACTTCATTTGCCAGAGTTTATGCTCCTTTCTATTTTCCTCACTAGAATTTAACTTCCACTTTTTAAAGGATGCCTTTTTGCCTCTCACTGCTTCTTTTACTTTGTTGTTTAGCCACGGTGGCACTGTTTTAGTTCTCTTACTATGTTTTTTAATTTGGGGTATACATTTAAGTTGAGCCTTTATGTGTCTTTAAAATGTTTCCATACAGCTTGCAGGGATTTCACTTTTGGCGCTGTACCTTTTAATTTCTGTTTAACTAACCTCCTCATTTTTGTGTAGTTTCCCTTTGTGAAATTAAATGCTACAGTGTTGGGCTGCTGTGGTGTTTTCCCCACCACGGTGATGATAAATTTAATTATATTATGGTCACTTATATTGTGGTCACTATTACCAAGAGGTCCAACTATATTCACCTCTTGGACCAGATCCTGTGCTCCACTTAGGACTAAATCAAGAATTGCCTCTCCTCTTGTGGGTTCCAGGACTAGCTGCTCCAAGAAGCAGTCATTTAAGGTGTCAAGAAACTTTATCTCTGCATTCCATCCTGAGTTGACATGTATCCAGTCTATATAGGGATAGTTGAAATCCCCCATTATTATTATTGAGTTTTTTATTTTAATAGTCTCTCTAATCTCCCTGAGCATTTCACAGTCACTATCGCCATCCTGGTCAGTTGGTTGGTAATATATCCTTACTCCTATATTCTTATTATTAGAGCATGGAATTACTCTCCCTGAATACATTCCTCATCACTGTTACAGCTGGGGTGACGAGAAGCAGAGATGAGTCCATCTTGACTCAGAGGCTGCGCGTTACCTTATTAATTGGGTAGTCAGATTCCCTCAGTGTAGATTCCGGTGAGTCTATTTGCCAGCTCCTTTCACTGTTTACTTCTTCCTACCAGCAGCATGTCTGCTCTGTGTGTGTTAAACTTGAAGCAACTTGTCATCCCTCGGTTTATTTCTTCCAGACCCTGGGACATTCTGGTGATAGCTACATCAGAATGTAAAGTTGAGAACAAAAAAGTACACTGATGACATTCAGATTTACAGAGGATACTGGAATCTGTGGCCTCTCTAAGACTTGGTCTATGCTAGAAAATTAGGTCAGTTTAATTATGTCAGTCAGGGGTGTGAAAAATTCACACCTCAAGCAGTGTAGTTAAGGTGACCTAAGTCCCCATGTAGACAGGGCTAGGTTGACGGAAGAATTCTTCCATTGACCTAGACACCGCCTCTCAGGGAGATGGATTACCTAAGCCAACAGGAAACTCCCTCCCATCAGCATAGGTAGTGTCTACACTGAAGCCCTGCAGTGGTACAGCTATGCCATTGTAGCATTTTAAGCATACACAAGCCCTTAGTGGTCTCATATATACTTTAAGTCATTTTCTCTGGCCTGCTTAGACCCCTTTGGGGCACTCCAGTAGCATAAATGGGGATAGAAAATGATAAGATCTCCCAGTTGGGTAGTTGTAGAGACTATTCTAACTTCCAGTAGGGACTGAACTGGCCCAAGCGTCTATAAAAGTGGCTGAAAGTTACTTTCTCCTGGCACATGACCTTACACTGAGCACAGCTCAGCCAGATCGGGGAGCTGGACTACTGGGGCAAATTCAGCCCAGGCATAACAACTTCTCATCTTTGGTTTAACTCTATTTACTTTAATGCAGTGCTAAATTTATCCTTGTTATAACTTTATTAAAGTTAATGGAGTTACACTAGAGATGAGTTTGGTCCATTGTTCCAATTTCATCTCAGAACCTGACAGTTCTAAACCCTAAAGTTTCTGGGCCAGATCCAAAGCTAGTGTAAATCGGCATCGCTCCATTTGGCTCTTTGTGTAGAAGTAACTATCTTACCCATCATGCTTTCAATTCTGTCACCCCTCTGCCAAGTTATAGCAGATTCTGAGACCTTACAAATAGATTTCTCGTTCAACAGCCTCTGGGTATATTCTTAATGCAACTTTTTTACTTCACTCTACAAGCACCAGTCCTTGAACCGAGGTGGTCACAAACAGTACATCGGCAATCCCATCTTTTTGGGACCTCAATCCAAACACCAGTGCTTGGTTCCCAGGGAGCAATTCTGCTTTTGATAAGTGACTCTAATTAGAGAGATTAAGGCAGAGCACAAACTCCCATGCTACCTACCACAGCTCCCCAAAAAAATACAAACTTTTTTTTAACGACTGACCAGTGCTCACATGCTAAGAAAAAGAACTGGGAAAACTACACAGAACAGCACCATGATGTGACTCCCACCACAACAACATCTTTCATGGTGGTTCATTGTCACTCCTTCATATTTTCAAAAAAGCGACACCTTCAAAATTAAAATAAATGGTGTTTTCTCTATTATGACATAGGTTATTTCATAATGTACTTACAGCAAGAATTCATTAGCTCAAACAGAATCCTTAAAATACAAGATCACAGGGGTGATGCCAGCTTAGTCCATTTCCTTGGGAATAACTAGATTTCTAATGCTTTTAGAATAGTTTAAAACTATGGCATGTGTTTTGGAAAAAGCTACCATCACGCTTTGCAGAAATCCTTTACACTTGAGAAAATATTCAGAAACCCACTAGCTTTTGTCACAAAATGAAGCTAACCAATTTAACCATTTTCTCTTCAGTAGGCCACTGAAGAAAAAGAAAGAAGCCTTTCAATGTGAGAGCGAAGCTCTTCTTTCTTGGAAACCTAGCTCTTATTGCCAGTAAATATGGAGATGTCTTTTACAAACGTCACAGATGGTGTGGTCAAACTAGCTGAAAGTGGAGCAAGATGTATAAAAATAGAGCAACAAAAGTGATCTACCAACACATCAGCAATAAATTATCTATATGAACATCTCAGACAGAAGCTGCTTTGAGGGTTAACAGAATTAGGTTAACCTTTGTCATCTAACCAGTCTTGCTATATCCCACAGGCTGCTGTGACTATACCAGAGGCAGGAAGGAGTGGTGAGAATGAGACTGTATTCTCTTTTCAGGTCTGGTCTTCTTTTAGTTCTACTGTGTCTTTTCATTGCTGAAGGCAAAAAGGCATCCTCAGGCAAGAACAGCTGTCGAAAAGGAATGATCTCCAAAGTGACAGAGAACCTATATGTCAAGGCAACTACTTTCAAAGCATCTATTCCAGTAAGTTAATCCCATTGGTTGGAAAGATTATATGTTCATTTTTACTTATTTACAGATGTTTCTGTGGCATCAGAGTATCTGAGCACCTGGCAATTTTAATAAATTAATCCTCACTACACTGCCATGAGATCGGACAGTATTGTTATCCCAGTTTTAAAGATGGGTAAAACGAGGGGGCACAGACGGGTTAAGTGACTTTCCTAAGGTCCAGGAGGAAGTGTGTGTGGCAGAGTTGGGAACAGAACTCAGATCTCCTGACTTCTAGTCCTACGTATTAATTATTATTATAATAATTTATTTGTATTACCATAGCACCTAGGAGCCCCAGCCATGGCCCAGGACCCCATTGTGTTAGGTGCTATAAAAACACTGAATAAAAAGTCCATCTTTCCTCCTTCTGGTCTGGAGGAGAAGGTTAGATGTATATTAATCTAAATTAATATTAATTCATTATTCTTTATAGAAAGATCTCATCAAGAACAGAAGATTGTTAAAAAAGACAACCAAAAAGTTGTTTATGGTAAGATCTGGATTCTTTGTTTTCCACTTCTTTACTTTGATCATATTTCATTCTGAATGAGGTGGGAGTGGCTGATCAAAAGGAATGGTTTCTGATAGAGAATTTGGTGATTGTGTTTAATTCCGAGGGACAATATTAGACTGAGAACTATAGATTGAAAAACTCCCTTCTGAGGGTACGAATAACACATTGGCCTATTAACACTGAAAAAGATTCTCTTACAGGCCACAGAGCACTGGGGTGTAGGGGGAGGGAATGGGAAAGGGAAGGGCTGAGTGACTGAAGTGCCAGGTGGGAGCAGTTGGAGGCACTTTGTCCCTGTGTAAGGTAGAGGCTGGAATAGGATTTGGGAGGATAATTGGGAAGACCAGTAGTGGTGCTTGGGCCGGGGGGAAGCACATGCTCAAAGAGGCACTTGCTACACCAGTGAAAACAGTATAGCAGGTGCTCTTCCCCAGTTGTACTTTCCAGGGGATAGCTAGTTCACCTGAGGGCCAAGACCACAGTTATGCCCCCAACCTGCCCACATACAGCCTGTTACGGGTGTGTATTATGACAGGAAGGCTAGTGGCCCCACATAGCACTCAGGAATCCCGAACAGCTGCGTTGAATTCCTTATCCCGCCCCACCCCCCTTATTGCACTGGAAAGGAGAATTGGACTCCTGCCTCCCAGAGAATCCACATAAGGACACCTATAATTTGGCCCAAATAATGTAATACAGGGTTCACTATATTTGCTACATGTCTATGTTTTGCATTTTAGGACAGAAAATAATAGATTCATTGATTGTACTTTTGTTAATGATCAGTCTCTGGTGTATTTTGCTTTCGGGTTAGCACGATATTGCACTGTCTGGGTTGCAAACCCCCCTGGGGTAATGTTTATTTGTTCACAAAAATAAAAGCAAATGGCTGTCCATTGGGATGATAAAGAAATTGACGAAAGGATTCCTATTGCCTGTGCGTTTTATAAATGCTGAATTTGATAAAACTTAAATTTTAGGCCAAATTTGACGTGACAGTTTCACACTAAATTAATGTCTGATTTATTTTGTTTTCAGAAAAATTGCAGCGTTCGAGATCAGCTTCTCTCATTCTACGTGAAAAATGTTTTTGGAGGCCTTGGTATTGGAAGTGACAAGGTGTACATAGTTAGTGCCTTTCAGACCCTGCAGGAGAACCTAAGCAACTGTGTGAGTATCTTCTTTGAAGCGAAGTGAGCCAGGCTATCCCGAGCACCAGAAAAGAGCTAGATCATCCTTCTAGCAGGCGGGGTGATTCAGAGTCACAGAGTGCGTTCCCGGGGCTTCCCAGTTGTGCGGGGGAAAATTTTACTACACTCATTTAGCATATGCCTAAAGCTAGCGCTGCTCACTCTCCATCTACTGCTTCCAGGGTGCAGCTACAACCTGAGTACTGAGGCTGCAGTTGGACAGGGTAGGGCTGGAAGAGGGGGACTCTGAACTCTAGCCAATGCCCCAGCACAGCAGGGCACAATCTCCTGGAGATTAGCTGGAGGTTTTCTTGTGCCGACACAGAAAACACTCTGTGTGAGGGAAGCCTGAAGACAGGGTTTTTTCCCCTCACAGAAGACTCCTAACTCCACTGACCTTCATAATAACTAGAGATGCTCACACAGCATAATACCTTCTATGTGTTCCTACTTCAGCAAAGTACCTTTAATGAGTGCCTAATTCTTACCCCCACTTCTTTAATGCAGCAAAAAAAAATAATATTTCCATTTGAAACAGCTGCACGTGTTTCATGAAAAATAAGACAAGAATCCCAAAGTATTTTGAAACAATTTTGACTGTATCATGAAACTTCTGTTATTTACTTTCCTGAGTTTTATTTGTATGAAAACAGGACTGTTGGTCCTTAGAAATTCATCCCCTCCACTTGCATTTCTCTCATTTGAAATCACAATCCCTTGCCATGTCATAAACTCTTCCAAGATTGCCAGTCAGGTGTCACAAATAGAGGATTCTGATTATAAGTGACCATAGGTGCTGGAACTAGGTGTGCAGGGGGTGCTGCTGCACCCCCAGGCTTGACATGGTTTCCATCATATACAGGGTTTACAGTTTGGTTCAATGGCTCTCAGCACCCCCCACTGTACAAATTGTTCCAGCACCCCTGGAAATGACTAGCTGTTTATATACAGATAAGGAATGAAAGAGGGGAGAAATGTATGACACAAGTTATAGAATCAAAATGTATCTAATTATATCCATTAATAAATGTATAAGAAGTAGATGTTAGTTCCATACAAATATTTGCAGTACGAAATAATCAGGTATAGAGAAGCCTTTGCAGCATTACAGCTCAACTAAAACACATTCTACATGTTTGTACCATGTGAAAACATTAAAATATCAATGGGAAAAACTCCACCAATACTCAGACTCTATAGTTAAGGAAACCCTAGGTTTTTGTATGTTATAGCATTTATATATATATATATATATACACTACATTCATACATACATGCATGCACACCCATTATGTAGTGTGCCATAATTTGATGTCTTTCACAGGTGCAGTTTGCCATATTGTATTTAAAATGTAAAGAAATTCCACTGTTTTTTCTGAAAATCAATTATGCCATTAAAGGCACCAACACATTCCAAGAAACTCAAACTACCAGCAATGACTGAATTATGAATATCAATTACTACTAAATAATTGCACTCTTTGCAACCTGTTTCACACTCTAACCTACAAATAACTTGGATCCTGTACTGTATAACTATGTAGACAAGATACACTGGGTTTTGTGTTGTATTGCACATTTAGAGCCAGTGCTTACTAGATAAAAATCTAAATATGTTAGAGTGTAGATTTCTGGATATTGACAGGAACTGTACTGAAAAAATATTAATAGGAGGGAGAAACCCCCCTCTCTTTTACTAGAAAAAAACAGGTATTTGAGAAAAAATTTAATATTAGCTTTCAGAATTTACTATAGGGCAAGATTTCTCATTTTTGTCATTTTGATAGCACTTTAAAAAATAAACGCTATACTGATTTTAAATCAATGATACAAAACCATACATAAGAATAACATAAAATGTGGACAAAGAACAAAACCAATGAATACTTTACACAAAGTCCTGGATTGCTATAGCGCTTCATCCCCAAATGGCTTAGCAATCTCATGATCCTCTTATTTGCACATCTGTTGTCTCCTTTAGATAAGATATAAAACATAAAAAGGAAGAATGTCTTATGTATAAGATGCTCATAAGAAGGAATTTCTTCCATGTCAACATACCGGTTATGGAGGATGGCACACAACGATGGTACCACCTTCTGGGAATCAAGTTCTTTGGACAACTAAGGCAATAGTAATTCATTATCAAACAAGCATCTTGTATAGTCCCATGTACTCCAGAAGAGTCATATAGCTAAGATAGTTATGACTCAGTCACTAACATAGGATTCCTTACTATATATAAAAACTTCTATTTTTTTACCAAATATTTCTGATGTAAAGGCATTGCCAAATAATGTGCGCTATATTATCATTCTGATTCTTACACCATCAGCTCAAGTCATTGTCCAGTAGCCTATGGGAAAATTTTTCACAAGCCTCTACGTGATTTAAGAGACCAAATCTCACTTTGAAAAGTGACTTAGGTACTGAGGACCCTTATTCCCATTTATTTCAATGAGACGTGTTCTCCAGTGCCTAAATCTCTTTTGGAAATGGATTTAGGCTCCTATGTCACTAAAAGCTTTTGAAAATTTTACCCTACATTTGAACAGTGCACCCAAGTCCAACAAATTCATTGCATGATTTGAATTGTTGCAATTTAATTTCAGACTCACTAGCAGATCTTACACCGCAGCCCAAACATAATCCACCTAAATATACAGAGAGCTCACTTTCCCATTAGGTGGGAAGAACAGTGTGTATAATATGTATGAACACTTGGGGCAGAATTATTCTCTAGAAATTATTTTGGGCAGTTCTGTGGCCTGTATTTCACAGAGGGTCACATTAGATGATCACAATGATCCCTTCCGGCCTTGGAATCTATGAATCTATGAACAGTCATTTAAATAAATAAATTTAGTGTCGTCTCTTTTGGATGCATTGGATCAGTGGCATACTGTATCACTGTTTAAAAGTATAAAGAATCATGACTAATTTGCCTAAAAAAGTCTAAAAAGAAATGTTTAAATATTTTGTATAGAGAAGTTATAGCATTATCCATTAAAGTAGCTTTTGTTTACATTTTCACTTTCCAAGGCACCTCTGATAAAGATTAAAGTCAATCTAGATCTCAGTAGTTTTTTGCTTGATTTGTTAATAAGAAATATCAGATCTTGACTTTCTCTTTTGCAGGAGAACTCCTAGAAAGAATGAGAATTAGTGGGACTATGACATCACAAAAGATTTTAACCTGAGTTGAGAGTAGTAGGGATCTTTAGTCAGAATGTCCCAATTTTTAAAATCATTTTCGAATCACTTGGAAAACTTCTTTTAAAATGAACGTTGCTAGTAAAAGACATTGTCAATGGCTTCATGTTCCTGGCTTTGGCAGCTCTGTGATGTTTGTGCGGGGGTCTTTTTTGTGTGTGTGCGCTCTTTGGGAGAGTGAGTCTCCCCTAAGTTTCTCTTCTATTCTGCTACACAAATTCCAAACCTGGACTCCCTACTTTGCCATCAATTTAATCAGTCCACTTTCTTATTATTTGTATTGTGGTAGCACTCGGAGGTGCCAGTGAGGTTTGGAGTTCCACTGTGCCAGCTGATGTGCAGACACAGCATAAAGGATACTCCCTGACCCTAAATGCCAATTCAATCAAAGAATCACAGCCAATTCAATAGGGATAGCTCAGTGATCTAAGCATCACACAGGCTCCCTGGAACCATAGGTTCAGACATCAGCTGCTCAGCCCTTCGTCCTTCTAAATAAAGCTCCTGATTTTGCCCTCCTTACGTTGAGCAGTAACTTACTCCTGGAGCAGGCCCACTTTTTAACTCAAGCAGATGAGCAGTTTTGACAGTTTTTCCTGAAGAGTCAAAGGTAGCAAGTCTTTACGTTTGCTTTCTTTCTCTAATGTTGCTGCCAGCGCTCTAGGGCCCCATCTGCTGATTGATGCCATGAAGGTCACTGCAGGAGGCACCGTAGGCTGCTGAAGGGAAATAAAAAACATTCAGAATGATAAAAGCAATGTACTGGACCAGTATCTTACTGAATTCCAATCTTTAGTTTTTACAGTATGGGTTAGACTAAATAAACCCTTTCCCTCCACACCCAGCTTCATTTTGATCCTTTAGTGATTACATAAATCTATGTTTCAGATATCCGCATGTGGCTGATTGGATACCACTACTTGACACTTACATCTATGGCTTCCTTGCAAGATTTAGTTACAGGAGAAAATGGTTGTCAGGTTTTATTCCGACAAAACTCCCAATGACTTCAATGGGAATTGAAAGTTTGCAGTTAAAGATTGCAGAATTGGGCCCTTAATTAGCATTAAAAATGGGAAGAACAATCATTAAAAATTCCACATGGAAACGTAAATTAACTTTGTAAATAGTTTTAAACCCATTTTAAGTAACCATGTAAGGGAACAGAATTACACTCACTACTTTGCAGAGGTCTCTTAAAAGAAGGAGGTTCCCAATGTGAGTGGTCCATTGTACAAGTTTCACTGTCTTATGTTCTACAGCTTTCCCAAGTGTGCTCACATATCTTCCAAAAGCTTATATAAACTCACCCATTTACAACAGCAAGTATGGCCCAAATGTTGCTACCTTTACACATCTGTATCAGGAGGCCATATGACGGGCTCTGTTCTTACTTATTATCAATTGCTTACACCAGACTCCACAAGTTCTTCTGATTTTCTTCTTGTCCCTTCAGCTACCATGTGCTCCAACCACTAGAGTAACTACGGCTGTCAAAAAAATAAAGAAAACGTTTGATAAGGTAAAGCCCTGATAGTTGATTTCAAAGTTGCACTGTTTGAAAACATGGCTGACTTCTGCTTCTAACACCTTTCTCTTACTGACAGCTTGGAGAAAAGGGCATCTACAAAGCCATCAGTGAACTTGATATTCTCCTTCCCTGGATTCAGACTTACATAGAAACCATCAAATAGAAGTCAAGGAAAGTGACACAAGGAAAATGCCACCATACTGTGCACGCTAATCAAAACAAAAAAGCACTGCAAATCATCAGAAAGAGGATTATGCAATCAGCCTGGCAGTAATTGTATCACACTGAAAAAGTGGTTTTGGTCCATAACGTCGTCAAGGCTGGGGTTTCCAAGAGTGCTCAGAGTTGGTCTAACTGTTCCCACTGAAGTCAATGGTGGGAGCAAATTCAGGCCTACCTGGAGCACTTTTGAAAGTCCCACCCAAAGACCTTACATTCCAGTAGCAGTACCAACAAATTGGTAGAGTACCACTGGCAGATGACATAGCCCTTGCTAGAACTTCACTCATTGCTTTGTACTTTGGGATAAAGCGCTATATCTAGTGATTTTAGTTTCAGCACAAGTGGTTCTAATTACCTCACTGGCATTTGTCTTTAAGGCTTACTTTTGTGCTTTGTTACAGATGTAGACACTGCTGGTGTGTAATGTTATATATGTAAATGAGACATGTTAAGTGTTTGTCATTACTGTTAATTTAAGGTACTTCATGATGTCTAAAAACATATACCATTGTTAATGACAAAATATCTACCTATTCCTCATGCGTGTTCTTTGAGATGCTGCTAACTATCACTGAAATGATGCAATGCAGAAAGCATATCACAGCATGGAATGCAGAGATGATAAATAAATTAATACAATTACTGATCTGGGAGATTGGGTGTGCAAGGTAAATTTAGCCTAAGTGTAAGTATTATTAAAATGAGGCTAAGGATTTACAATGAATCTTTCATATACTGTATAATTAAGAAAGAGCTCTAGTCTGAAATAGAACTGACTATACATATTTTAAAAAATTCCCACTGCAGACTAATCAGGAATTCAAAATTATTTTAATCCATAGTATAGAGTATATATGTTGGTGTTTGAAAATACATGGTGGTATAAGTTTGCAGCACCAAGCTGCACAGTAACTAATGTTCACACATCACTTTTACTGACCCAATGACACATAGGGCCACAACTTGCCTTGTGCAGTAACACTCCATAACCCAACAGTGTGTTTTTTTCTCTAAGGGCAAAGATCCCCAAAGTGTGGGGTGCGCCCCCCAGGGGGGCACAGAGGAACATGCAGGGATGGGGTGCAGCCAAGCCCATGGGGGTGGGGAGGCGGGAGGAGGGAGCGCCATCCAGCTCCACTCCTGGTCCCGGCCCCGGCTGCTGGTCCTGTGCCCAGGGCTCCGCTCCTGGCCCTGTGCCTGGGATCCTGGCTGCCGGCCTTGGCCCCCGGCCTTGGCTCCACTCCTGGCCCCACCCTCGCCCCCAGCTGTAGCCCCAGCCTCAGTCTCAGCCCCCTTATCCCTGTCCACATCCCCCCTTCCCAGAGCTGCGGCCCCGCTCCTGGCTCTGGCTCTGGCTCCGGCGGGGGGGGGGGGGGGAGGGGTTTAAGCCTTAGGGCATTGTGCACTGGAGCCCCAGGGAACCTGACTGCAGGGGCTTCAGTGGCTGTGGAACCTGGCTGGCGGAGGCTCTGCAGGGGAGGGCGCCGCACATAGCTGCTGCCTTGGGAACAGAGCCCAGGGGATGGAGCAGCTCCACGCTCCCTGGGGACAGTATCGGGGCCAAGTTTGGTGGTGGGGTGGGGTGAGATGGGATGAAGATGTTGCTAAACCCCTGCCCAGAAGGAGGGCTGCTGCAGAACCTGTGAGTTCGGGGCGAGAACAGGCTGGAAATCACTTCCCTCCCCCCACCCACTCCAGTGATGTTTAGAACTAAAGTTGTCTTAATTTTTTTGTTCATACCTTAAATATTATAATGTGGCTACATTTTGTACTCTGGTTATGTGTATTACAGTTGTACTCTCCGAGATATTTAAGCAGTATTTTAACTCTTTGGCTCCCCCCCACTTCTACAAAGGTCCTGGAGCCCTTGCATGCTACCCCTTATTGAGGCTGGATCAGAGGGTTCCAATTCACCCTTTACTGCAGACCATTCAAATGTGGTCCATACTGCCTCCCACACAAAACCTTCTTTGTCTTTCACAGTCAGGATGGCTCAGGGACCCACTGCATGGCTGGCTCTACTCTGCCTCCTCAAACAGCCCTACTATATATTATAAAAGCAGGATTTTGCTCATCGTATACACAGTATCAACAAAATATCTATGTACCGTGACATGTGAAGCCAACCAATATGCAGTGGCAATTTGCAATGCACTCTAATTTTCTTTAGCATCAATTACTTCATTTTAAAAATGGATACCAACATTTTGATAGATTTCTGGAAACCTGTCAGAAATCATAGCAGCATTTACGGATGACAAGCTATTATTTTCAATCCATGGGTTAATTATAATGACTGATCGCAGACTCTGTCACTCACATAGGAGAACAGAAAACAATCCCTTTATATTTATGTATAACATGAAGAATGATGAGATGAAGAAAGGAGCCTTTCAGCACACGCAATGAACTGTCATAACATCAGCTCGTCAGCTTTGCATTCTGGCAATTAACTTTCAGCAGTAGTATTTACCACAGACTGAAATATGGGATTTTCCCCCCTGTTAAATTACAAGGACTGCTGCTCTTGAACAAATAGCATTGATTGAATAGTGTGTTTTGACAGAAATAACAGAATAAATTTCAGTGGCAGAATGTATTTCAGTGTTCAGCTATACTGAGTGCAGCGATACTGGCTCAAATTCTTTGCTGGTATAAACTGATGCAGCTCTGTTGACTTCAGTGGAACTATGTTAATTTGCACTATCAGGGAATTTGGTACACAGTGTCTGAAGAACTGAACTAGACGTGTCAGGACAAATAGCAAAGTTGTGTTAGTCTTGTAGCTATGTACAGTGACATCTATACTTACTAGACTTGCACTTATCAATCCCCCACATCATCCAGAATAATACATTATATACATATTCCATAGGTTTGGTGAAAATAAGAGAATCTGGAGAGGTATAAGTAAAGGAAAAATTGCATCAGTTTCACGACCATGGACAATTTGCAGGTAAATTACACTTTTTTTAAACTGCTCTATATCTTTAAAGATAGGAAATCAGATGCATTCACATGACAAAATAACAGCTTTGGAAAAAAACCTTTGGTATCTCTTGTGATTGGTCAATGGATGATTGAAAACCTCCCAAAGCTCAGTCTTTACTTTTCAATCCATATCAACCTTTTCACTTCATTCTTTCCTTACACTGCTGGAGAAATCTTATTATTTTAAGTACCCAATGACAGGATGCATTATCTAGGTTAAAAGGATAGGAGAAAAAAGGAGGAGCTAAATGCTGGATGGTGAAGAGGAGAAGACTGAAGTTACTAGCGTCTGAGAGTTTAAATTGTCACATAATGTCTGTTAAAAACTTGATAAAATTAGCTGTCTGATTTAGCTGGAAGCACTTCAGTTTAGCGTGGATTAGAAATACCTGAAAATCATTCCTGATAAAATCAACAGAGATTATATCACCTACCAAAAGTGACATCAGTTTACAATATTTTGGCACCACAAACTCAAAAGTTCTTGCTCAGCAAGGGTAGTAAATATACCAAATGTTAGACTTACACATACCTTCTTATTCCACTAGGGGGCAACCCTGTAATAGCATTGTATATTGTGATTGTAACTTTTGCAGGCACCTGGTAAACCAGAGCATATTTATGGCGGCCACAGCACTATATTAAGCAAGAAACACGTGGCCCAATAACATGGACTTTCTATTTATGATTTGAGGCACATAATGTAGTTCATCCAAATATTTTGGGTTAAATCCTGGTCCCACTGAAGTCAATGGGAGTTTTGCCATTGACTTCAATGGGGCCAGGTTGGATTTCATCCATTGTGTTTAGGTGTCACAGGTGGTTGTGCTATCAGAAAGATCAGTGTCTTTAGCTGATAATTATATTTAAGTACAAAATAATTTCAAAGAAAACTATGGACAAAGCATTCAGGGCCCCGAAACCAAATGTTTCCTCCAAATGATTTATACTTTATTTTATAATGGATTTCCATCTTTCCTCTTTTGGAATGATCTCCTCTTCCTACGCACATTGGGTCCTCTCCTGCATACCTTTCACTAATATACCCTAGTAATAGGGAAATATAGTCCTAACTCTCTCTCTTGTATTTGAATACGTAATTCTGCATAAATAGATTGCAGCTAACAGAGCCTTTCCGGGAAAAGGAATGGCAATCAGGTGCAAACAGAGAACTAATGAAACCACTGTTTGTGTCCCCTGTGCAGCGGAAATGCACAGGGGACACAAATTACTACTGCTTTAGAAAGGGGCAGGAGTTCTGCCTATTCTAGAGAGTTGTGCCAATCACATTACGTGCCCAGGCAGATCACTGGCCTGAACGTGTCTGCAGGCTATTAATGCTCAGATGCCACGGTGATCAGGGCAGTGTAAGAACCTGAACAGAACAGACCAACCCATGGCCCACTCCCCCTGAAGCAGTGGAGCTAGCCTGGCCTCCTGCCTATCAGAGTGCTCTGTGGAAATTCTGACCTGCTGCCATCTGGGCAGGGCCGGCTCCAGCTTTTTTGCCACCCCAAGTGGCAAAAAAAAAGAAAAGAAAAAAAGACAAACCCGCTTGAGCTGCCGCTGACGTGCCGCCGAAGAGGAACAGAGGGACTGAAGGACCCCCCGCTGAATTGCTGCCGCAGACCCGGACGTGCCGCCCCAGCAATGGACGGATTGCCGCCCCAGGCACCTGCTTCCTTCGCTGGTGCCTGGCATCTGGGTGTTATAGGATGGGAGAAGCCACCTCAGGGCAGGATTGGGCCCCTAGTATATTTTTATAAATCTTTCAATTGGATGTTGACACTAAGCAATCGTGTGACCGTATCTGCTGAGGATTAGGAACGGTGTAATTGCTAAAGAAGGCATTTGCTTGCTCACTTGTTAAAACTCATGACAATAGGCTGCAAGGCCCCTCACTCAGTGCCACTTGGCTGTGTGGTGGGGGTCTCTGTCTTTCCTGTTGAAGCTGTTCCATTCTGTACAAGTCATTCAATAGTCATGGGAGTAGAGGGGCTGGAATCTGGGTCTCCCACCTCCCAGGTAGGTGCCCTAACCACTTAGGCACCTAACTCCAAGAGAGCTCAGCTGAGAATCCCAAGAAGAGACCCTCTGGGCCAAACCTCTGTGCCTAAATCCTATTGAGAGGTGGGGCTTAGGTACCTTAGGTATTCTTAGGTACCTATCTCTCCCCATAATTGTATAGGGAGTCTAACTGGGGGCTGTGGATGCCACTGGGTGGCAAGGCACCTAAAAGTTGGGAGTAGGAACATTGAGCATTGCAATGCCTATGTCTGGAGCGGCAGAAGCGCCCTAAAAGTGGGGGGCTACAGGGGCCCGAACCATTGCCCTTCTCCCCAGCGCCATCCCCTGAGGCCCCGTCCCCACACCACCCCTTCTCCCTGAGGCCCCACCCTTGTGCCGCCCATTCTCCCCAAGGCCCCGCCCTTTCTCCCCGAGCCCCTGCCCTTGTACCACCCCTTCCCCCAAGACCCTGCCCCTGAACCACCTCTTCCCCTGAGGCCCTGCCCCTGCTCATTTCTCTCCGCCCCTCTCCCCATTGCTTGCCCTTACAGCCAGTAAAAAATGAGAGGGCCCTGGCCCCCTGGCTCCCCTGTTCTGGCGCCCCGGCCTAAGTCCCTTTGTGGATCTAGCCCAAAGTTACTTAGCAGTTTTCACATCTTCAACAACGATTTACTCTGTGCAGCCAAAACAGCATGGCTAATGTAGGCAGGCTGTGCCATTAGTATTTAGATTGGCGCTGTCCCACTAATTTTGTTCTCTAGTGTAAATGCAGCCCTAGAGGCAAATCTAGGATCCAGAGCCAAAATTCTCCAGATCTGAGAGGTTTTCTGATGCCAGGTTTGGTTTAGGCCCATCTCTCCTTCAAAGCGACATGCAAATCAGATTGTCAGTGAAAATAGTTTTCATATACAGTGTTTGCTAAAATCTACCTGCTAGAAGGAGGGGGTAGCTTCTAGCAGTTACTGCACAGCAATAGGAGACACAAGTCTGTGGTTCTATTCCTGGCTCGTCCACTGCTTTGCTGCATGACTTCGGTGACAAACTGCTTCTCAGTCTCCTCAGCTGTCAAATGAGTGAAATAATACCGCCGGGCATGGTGCAAGGCTTCATTCATTGATGAATCAACATGTGTAAAACAAAAGGATATCATTACAGAACTGCAAAAAAGAAATTATTGTTTAATAGTGGAGTATTGCAGCAAAAACAAGCCATATACAAGTCACTTAACAATAGCGTATTTTCTATAAAAAATTCTTTAAAACACATAGCAAAATAATTATTAAAGGATATTACAAAATATTACACGTGGCCAAGAATTCACTACATTTTTGCATCATACAAGTAAAAAAAAGCCATTTTATATTTCAGCTAAAACTCTAGATGTCACTCTTGGAAAACAAGACTCAGACCGGTGCCAATTTTCTTTTGCTTCCTGTGTTAGCGGAGAAAGTGTTAGTCTTTGTCTCACAGGTAATTCCTGTTAACGTAACACTGAGGTGGAAGAGTCCAGTGATGCATTTAAAACTTTCTTATATAACTGCCACAAGCTGGCTGAGAATTGAAATTTAAGTTGCAAGGGAGGAAAAACGGGTGTATAGTGAAGGACCAGGACTAGACATTAATTCCTGGATCCATCACAGACTCTTTCTCTACCTCACTTTTGTCATTTGTAAAATGGGAATAATAATGCTTAAGTATCTATCATTAGGAGAAATTAATTCCCGTTTTCAATGTGTGCAGAAATCCTCAGATGGAAGTCAATATACAAGTGTTGTAGTACCGTTAGCATATATATACATGCTATGGTCTTATTTGCATAGCACAGTTCACCTTACTGCAGTGTTTCTTAATCTTTTCAGATTGGCAACCCCTTATTCAAAGTCAATTTTTTTGTGACTTACCTTTATTATAAAAGTAAGAGTAAAAATGTATCAGTGATAACAAGAAGCCTATATAATATAGTTGTGTGTGTGTGAGTGCGTTTTTGGAGAGGTTCTCAGAGAATATTAGATCTGGAAGGGTAAAGGTGTGCTGTGCATGGGGAAAGAGATTTTCTTTGCTTCAAGTTGTAATAAAATTTTCAGTGCCTCATGACCTCCCTGGGACTCATGACTGACCAGCTGAGAAATATTGCACTGGTGCAAAATGACAGCACTGCATACACTTCTGGCACTAGTCACATAAAACAACAACAACAATAATAATAATACTAAGAGAAATTCCTCTGAAGTAAATGTGCCAGCATGAAGCATTTCTGACTTTCCCCCCACTCTTTGTTTGTCTTGTCTATTTAGAGTGTAAATTATTACACTCTAAATAAAGTAAGTTATTCTTCAGGGCATAGCCACAGGTTTCAGAGGGGTAACCGTGTTAGTCTGTATCAGCAAAAACAACGAGGAGTACTTGTGGCACCTTAGAGACTAACAAATTTATTTGGGCATAAGCTTTCGTGGGCTAGAACCCACTTCATCAGATGCATGGAGTGGAAAATACAGTAGGAAGATATATATATACATAGTACATGAAAAGATGAGGGTTGCCTTACCAATTCTAACAAGACAATTCAATTAAAGTGGGATATTATCAACAGGAGGAAGAATCACTTTTGTAGTGGTAATCAGGGTAGCCCATTTCAAATAGTTGACAAGAAGGTGTGAGTAACAGTAGGGGAAAATTAGCATGGGGAAATTAGTTTTTAGTTCTTGTAATGACCCATCCACTCCCAGTCTTTGTTCAGGCCTAATTTGATGGTGTCCAGTTTGCAAATTAATTCCAGTTCTGCAGTTTCTCGTTGGATTCTGTTTTTGAAGTTTTTTTGTTGAAGAATTGCCACTTTTAGGTCTGTTATTGAGTGTCCAGGGAAGTTGAAGTGTTCTCCGACTGGTTTTTGAATGTTATAATTCTTGACGTCTGATTTGTGTCCATTTATTCTTTTGCATAGAGACTGTCCGGTTTCGCCAATGTACATGGCTTCAGCGGCACTGCTATGGGTATCCGCATGGCCCCACAGTATGCCAACATTTTTATGGCTGACTTAGAATAACGCTTCCTCAGCTCTCGTCCCCTAATGTCCCTACTCTACTTGTGCTACATTGATGACATCTTCATCTGGACCAATGGGAAAGAGGCTCTTGAAGAATTCCACCAGGATTTCAACAATTCAACCATCAACCTCAGCCTGTATCAGTCCACACAACAGATCCACTTCCTGGACACTACAGTGCAAATAAGTGATGGTCACATAAACACCAGCCTATACCGGAAACCTACTGACCGCTATACTTACCTACATGACTCCAGCTTTCATCCAGACCACATCATACAATCTATTGTCTACAGCCAAGCTCTAAGATACAATGCATTTGCTCCAATCCCTCAGACAGAGACAAACACCTACAGGATCTCTATCAAGCATTCTTAAAACTACAGTACCCACCTGCTGAAGTGAAGAAACATTGATAGAGTCAGAAGAGTACCCAGAAGTCGCCTACTACAGGACAGGCCCAACAAAGAAAGTAACAGAACACCACTAGCTGTCACCTTCAGCCCCCAACTAAAACCTCTCCAGAGCATCATCAAGGATCTACAACCTATCCTGAAGGACGATCCCTCACTCTCACAGACCTTGGGAGACACGCCAGTCCTTGCTTACAGACTGCCCCCCAACCTGATGCAAATACTCACCAGCAACTACACACCACATAACAAAAACACTAACCCAGGAACCTATCCCTGCAACAAACCCCGTTGCCATCTCTGTCCACATATCTATTCAAGGGACACCATCATAGGACCTAACCACATCAGCCACACCATCAGAAGCTCGTTCACCTGCACATCTACCAATGTGATATATGCCATCATGTGCCAGCAATGCCCCTCTGCCATGTACATCTGATGAAGTGGGTTCTAGCCCACGAAAGCTTATGCCCAAATAAATTTGTTAGTCTCTAAGGTGCAACAAGTACTCCTCATTGTCAGTGCATAGAGTGTCTCCTACTATGTGTTTTATACAGTGTCTAGCACTATGGGACCCTTATCTCAGCTGGGGACTCTAGGCACTACCATAATGCATATCATACATAACAATAATGATAATTTTCCTGAGAATATGTTACAGGGAAAAATCATTTGCCTGGTGCCTAGGAATGAAGTTTTGGACACTGATTATTATAACCTGGGTTTTGGTTGGCTATTTGGTCACTGTTTTTCATTTGTTACAGCTGCACACTAACCTCCGGAGAAAGTAACAACTGGCACTTCATCACAGAAGAGAATGTGTGAACAAATTGGAAACGACTATGCCTTGTCCTAAGGTCTAGCAAGAGGCCTCCCCAGTCCTGCCTCCTACAGCCATCACAGGGTGACCTTTCAAAACAACAAATAAAAAAGCCCCCCTTATTATCTCAGAGCTCTCAGGCCACCTTCTGTTTATCAGCATCTCCTTATTTCCCATGTGTTTGAAAGTGACCCACTCTCCTTCTAAGACTTCTAATTTATTTCTTGTTTTAGGTTTGAGTTAACTAAACTAGAGGGAAAATCCAGCTCCATTCGCCCCGTGGGGTCTCCTGCTAACAGAACCTGTGCAGTTCCATGGTGCAGGGTGTGGGGGACATGGATCGCGCCCCCACCATTGTGCAGCATAGAGATCAGCTCCATTATGGCCAGCATCCAGGGATGGGCAGGGCACCACAAGGTGCTACACGTATCCTATCCCACAGTCCCTATTTCATGATGGGAAGTATGAGATAGGATATGTGTAGCACCGTATCTATTCAGAGAGTGGGTGCTACTGTAGCTGTGGAATGGCTCTGCAGTCACTCCCTGGCCTCAGGTAGGAGTCTGTTTTTCTGGTGCATCTCCCCAGTTTCAGCCCAGATACTTTTTAAAGTAAAGCTGCTGTGGTAGCACCTGCTAATAAAGAGCAACAATAGGTGTAGAGGATAGAGGACCATAAGCCACTAACAAATAACTGGTGAGGAACTTATTTACTTTAACTAAGTGTTTAGCTTTGAAGTTAATGCCTGGCTTACTGTTTCCTATGTTTCCTTCTAAGATTATAGAGAGAGTTGGAAACTTGGAGAGTCACACTAGGTCCATGAGAAGCATTATTTGAAGGGAAAGAAAGACAATGAATATTCTAATATAGATTGAAGTCTGGAGACTGTCATGGTAATAAAAAACTTGGTGACATTTTACAGTGAGTTGACAGTAATGCTAAATTACAGAGGAATTCTATGAATACCATTATTTCAACCCCAGGAACATCAAAAAAGCTTGTCATAGTTAGCAGTATTAGAGTGACTCTGAAAGGCATTAATAATGAACAGTGAAAACATGCTGTTGAAAAGGCCAAGCTATGGAACTTTTTAATTCACTGTATAAAATCATAGAAATGTAGAGCTGGAATGGAACTTGAGAAATCTTCAAGTCCAGCCTCCTGCACTGAGACAGGACCAAGTAAATCTAGACCATCCCTGACAGATGTTTGTTTAACCTGTCTTTAAAAACCCTAATGATGGGGATACTGCAACTTCCCTTGGAAGCCTATTCCAGTGCTCAACTATCCTTACAGTTAGAAAGTTTTTCCTAATATCCATTACCTCTTGTCCTGCCTTCAGTGGACGTGGAGAACACTTTATCACCTTTCTCTCTTTAAATATGATAACATATTTAAAGCCTGTTATCAGGTTCCTACCTCAGTCTTTTCTCAAGACTAAACATGCCCAGTTTTTTGAACCTTTCCTCAGAGATCAGGTTTTCTAAACCTTTTATCATTTTTGTTGCTCTCTTCTGGACTGGCTCCAATTTGTTCACATCTTTCCTAAAGTGGGGTGCCCAGAACTGGACACAGTACTCCAGCTGAGGTCTCACCAGTGTCAAGTAGAACAGGACAATTACCTCCCAGGTCTTATATATGATACTCCTGTTAATACACCGCAGAATGATATTAGCCTTTTTCACAGCTGCATCGCATTGTTGACTCAAATTCAATTTGTGATCCACTATAACCCCCAGATCCTTTCCCTATTTTGTAACTGTGCATTTGATTTTTCCTTCCTAAGTGTAGTACTTTGTACTTATCTTTACTGACTTTCATCTTGTTGATTTCAGACCAATTCCTAAATTTAACAAGGTCATTTTCAATTCTAATCCTGTCTTCCATGTGCTTGCAACCTCTCCCAGCATAGTATCATCTACACATTTTATAAGCATACTCTCCACTCCAAGTCATTAATGAAAATATTGCATAGTACCATAACCAGGACTGAACCCTGTGGGACCCCATCAGATACGTTATCATAGTTTGACAGCAAACTGTTGATAACTACTCTTTGATACCCCGATAATGTCACAGCTAACCTGGTGGCTGAACTCTGTGACTTTGTCCTCACCCACAACTATTTCACATTTGGGGACAATATATACCTTCAAGTCAGCGGCACTGCTATGGGTACCCGCATGGCCCCACAGTATGCCAACATTTTTATGGCTGACTTAGAACAACGCTTCCTTAGCTCTCGTCCCCTAACGCCCCTACTCTACTTGCGCTACATTGATGACATCTTCATCATCTGGACCCATGGAAAAGAAGCCCTTGAGGAATTCCACCATGATTTCAATAATTTCCATCCCACCATCAACCTCAGCCTAGATCAATCCACACAAGCGGTCCATTTCCTGGACACTACTGTGCTAATAAGCGATGGTCACATAAATACCACCCTGTACCGGAAACCTACTGACCGCTACACTTACCTACATGCCTCCAGCTTCCATCCAGGACACACCACACGATCCATTGTCTACAGCCAAGCTCTAAGATATAACCGCATTTGCTCCAATCCCTCAGATAGAGACAAGCACCTACAAGATCTCTATCAAGCATTCTTAAAACTACAATACCCACCTGCTGAAGTGAAAAAACAGATTGACAGAGCCAGACGAGTACCCAGAAGTCACCTCCTACAAGACAGGGCCAACAAAGAAAATAACAGAACACCACTAGCTGTCACCTTCAGCCCCCAACTAAAACCTCTCCAGCGTATCATCAGAGATCTACAACCTATCCTGAAAGATGATCCTTTACTCTCACAGATCTTGGGAGACAGACCTGTCCTCGCTTACAGACAACCCCCCAACCTAAAGCAAATACTCACCAGCAACCACACATCACTGAACAAAAACACTGACCTAGGAACCTATCCTTGTAACAAAGCCCGATGCCAACTCTGTCCACATATCTATTCAAGTGACACCATCATAGGGCCTAATCACATCAGCCATACCATCAGGGGCTCGTTCACCTGCACATCTACCAATGTGATATATGCCATCATGTGCCAGCAATGCCCCTCTGCCATGTACATTGGCCAAACCGGACAGTCTCTACGCAAAAGAATTAATGGACACAAATCTGACATCAGGAATCATAATACTCAAAAACCAGTGGGAGAACACTTTAACCTGTCTGGCCATTCTTTGACAGACCTGCGGGTGGCTATCTTAAAACAGAAAAACTTCAAAAACAGACTCCAACGAGAGACTGCTGAGCTGGAATTGATATGCAAACTAGACACAATCAACTCAGGGCTAAATAGGGATTGGGAATGGCTGAGCCATTACAAACATTGAATCTATCTCCCCTTGTAAGTATTCTCACACTTGCTTCTTATCAAACTGTCTGTACTGGGCTATCTTGATTATCACTTCAAAAGTTTTTTTTCTCTTACTTAATTGGCCTCTCAGACTTGGTAAGACAACTCCCACCTGTTCATGCTCTCTGTATGTGTGTATATATATCTCCTCAATATATGTTTCACTCTATATGCATCCGAAGAAGTGGGTTGTAGCCCACGAAAGCTTATGCTCTAATAAATTTGTTAGTCTCTAAGGTGCCACAAGTACTCCTGTTATTTTTACTCTTTGAATATGGTCTTTCAACTAGCTGTGCACCCACCTTATAGTAATTCCATCTAGACCACATTGCCCTAGTTTGCTTATGAGAATGTCATGTGGGACTGTGTCAAAAGCCTTACTAAAATCAAGATATATCATATACATTGCTTCCCCCCACCATTAGGCCAGTAACCCTGTCAAAAAAGAAAATTAGGTTGGTGTGGCATGATTTGTTCTTGACAAATCTATGCTGGTTATTCCTTTTAACCCTGTTATCCTCTAGGTGCTTACAAACTGATTATTTAAAAATTTGTTCCAGTATCATTTCTGGTATCAAAGTTAGGCTGACTGGTCTATAATTACCTGGGTCCTCTTTGTTCCCCCTTTAAAAGATAGATACTATGTTTGCCCTTTTCCAGTCCTCTGGGACCTCACCCATCCTCCATGAATTCTTCAAGACAATTGCTAATGATTCTGAGCTTACTTCAGCTAGTTCCTTAAGTACCCTCGGATGAATTTGATCAGGTCCTGCTAACTTGAAGACATGTAATTTATCTGAACATTCTTTAACCTGTTCTTTCCCTATTTTGTCTTACATTCCTTCCTCCTTGTTGCTAGTATTAATTACAATGACTATTTGATCACCAGTGAAGACTGAAGCAAAATAGGTATTGAACACCTCAGCCTTCTTTATGTCCTCATTTATTAGCTCTCTTTTGCCACTAAGTAGAGGAGCTACACTTTCCTTTGTCTTTCTCATGTTCCTAATGTATTTTAAAAACCTCTTCTTATTTCTTTTGATGTCCCTTGCTAGGTGTAACTCATTTTGGGCCTTAGCCTTTCTGTTTTTGGCCCTACACGCTTGTGCTTTTGTTTGTACTCCTCAGCAATTTGTCCATGTTTCCACTTTTTGTAGGATTCCTTTTTGATTTGCAAGTCATTAAAGAGCTTCTGATGGAATCATATTGGCCTCTTGCTATTCTTCCTATCTGTCCTTCACATTGGGATAGTTTTCAGTTGTGCCTTTAATATTGTCTCCTTGAGAAACTGCCAGCTCTCCTGAACTCTCCTTTATCCCTTAGATTTTCTTCCCATGGGACCTAATCTACCAATTCTCCGAGTTTGTTAAAGTCTGTTTTTTGAAATCCATTATCCTTATTCTGCTGCTCTCACTTTCCTTAGAATCATATCTATCACTGCATGATCACTTTCACTCAAATTGTTTTCCACCTTCAGATTAGCAACCAATTCCTCACTGTTGCTCAGAATCAAGACTACAATGGCTGTCCCCCTGGTTACTTCCTCCACTTCCTGAAGCAAAAAGTTGTCCAAATATAGTCCAAGAACTTATTGGAAGTTTTGCGTTTTGCTCATATTATTTTTTCCTACAGATGTCTGAGTAATTAAAGTCCCTAATTACTATGGGGTCTTGTGTTTTGGATATTTCTGTTATTTGCTCTAGAAATGCCTCATCCACCTCCGCTTCCTGAATTGGTGCCATGGAAAGTGCCATTGGTGCCATGGAAAGGTTGCACAATGCTAACTAGGAATTATGTGTGGTACATTAAGTGGAGAATAGACTCATATGAGAACTAAAACATTCAATGCATCATGAGACAGTGAAAAGAGGCATCTTTCACTATGAAAAAGTATAGCTGTTTTTATTTTAGTAAGTCACTTATGAAGAAGACTGTTGCCTGTTAGCCATTGATGTTGGGGCTTTTGTTTATCACTTAAAATACACACACACACACATCAGGGATATTATATTCAAAGACTAGAATCCATTTGACAGCAAGGTTGAGGGGGGGAGGGATAGCTCAGTGGTTTGAGCATTGGCCTGTTAAACCCAGGATTGTGAGTTCAATCCTTGAGGGGGCCACTTAGGGATCTAGGGCAAAATCAGTACTTGGTCCTGCTAGCGAAGGCAGGGGCTGGACTCAATGACCTTTCAAGGTCCTTTCCAGTTCTAGGAGATAGGATATCTCCATTAATTTATTTTTTTTATTTTTTAAGGTTGAGAAACCAAACAGTGAAAAGCCAGGAAATTCCAAACATTCACATTTCTACCACAACTAGAATGGATCAAAAATGAGGAACATTTTTCCACTGAAATTTCAGGAACTTTCAACCAGCTCTAACTACAGCATTAACTGGGCCAAATTGCACAGTTTCTATTCCTATTTTCCTTAATAAACACGAGAGGCTACAGTGTGCCTAGCCTTTACATGGGTGCACAGTGGGTGGGGAGGGGAGCATAAGGAGCTTTCTACCTCCTTGGTGTGGCCTGTATAAGGACCAGACACAATTTCTTGCTCCCTCCCACTCACATGGAGTGCCAAATGCCCCACTATTTTTTCATCTAACACCGCACCAAACAGCTGGAGGAGGAGCAGGGCTCTCCTCTTTTACCCTCTAGCTCAATGGTAATTCCCCCCACCTGAAAAGGAGAAAGGATTTGCACTTAGGTTTCCCACCTCTCAGGTGAGTGCCCTACCACTGGACCATAGAGTCATTCTCACTCTCTCTCTCTGGCCCAATACCTTTTTAATTATTTTATTATTTAGGGAATGGCTTCAACAGGAGAGATTGACAGAGATCCAGATCAGAATATCTCATAAAAGACTCATGTTCAAATCCCTTTTCCTTATCAGGCAGAGGGAGGAATTAAATTAGGTCTCCCACTTCCTGGGTGAGTGCTCTAGTCACTGAGCTAAATGTTCTAACCAAGGATGTCTCTCCCATTTTGTATGGTGTTAGGAATACTTTGAAAATTTCTACCAGATTGGACCCCAGGGGTCAGATTCATGGGGCAACACCTGGTTTGAGAATCCCAATGGGCCTTGGGCATGAGATAGGCATTGTCCATCAGAACTGAGGTAGCAGTGCGCATGCCCAGAGATGGAAACTTAGGTGCCTTGGGCATGCCTAATAGTGGAAATTATGGTTGCAGCTTAGCAGAAGTTTGAGGTTCTCAGTAGCTCTTAAATTTTGGATTTATGCACCTAAAGTGGGAGTTAGATGTCTAAGTCCTTTTGTAGTCTTGGGCCCAAGATCCTAATCCATTCCTAGTGAAGACAAAGGGAGTTGTGTCATTGATTTCAATGGTAGCAGGATTAGGCATCTAAGACATATGATACTTAGGGCCTTATTTAACTTCACTGATGTCAATGGGGGTCTTTCCATTGACTTCAAGGTGGGTTGGATTATACCCATAGACTGGTGGTGGGGCATTAATGGAAATTCCAGTAGACTCCATTGGATCTTCAGTTGGTGTCTATTGGTTTCTAACTGATAGCTTCTACTGCAGGATCAGTAGAATCAGTGGACTAGCAGTCCCATTGTATTGTTCCAAAATCTAGCTGCCAACTGTAACTGGCAGAGACTGATTAAAAAATTTAAATGGGAATTTCCACAACAGCATTACCGGATCTTTGTATCTAAAGGTGTGTATTGTAGGAACTTCAAATTCCAAGAATACTAACTCATTTCTTGGGACCAATCTGGGAACCAACTTGCTTGGTTTACCACTTTTGCCAGATTCTAGATCACACAAACTGAATTATACAAACACTGTAGCCATAAAATATGCTGATGATGGGTGAATACCAATAGGTCTGGAGGTTTCATTTAGAACTTCATCAAGGTATCCAAAAGTTAGTGTTCCTCTGAACTTCATTTTTTTTTAAACTGCCTTATAGTTGATTGTCATATTTTTAGCTATTTAGTTAGGTCTCCAGTGGCCTTTAGACATGTTTTTAGAGGAATGCAACATTTATTATTAATTATTAATTATTATTATTAATAATAATGTTAACTGATTGATATAGTTAAGAGTCCCCCACATTTTTCTTTTAAGGTTTGTTGGTACTTACGGAAGAAGTGTGTCTGATATGTTCTCTACTGGGCAGGGCGGGGGAGGGGGGAGTGGGAAATAACCTCAGTTGCAGCAGATAAGGGTGTAGTAAGTCATTTCTGTTGCTAACTACTATGATTGGGTGATTCAGTCACCACCGATCAACGACATAATCTTAGTTATACAATTCAGGGTCAGCGTTTTGTTGAAGACGATGTATAATAGCACAAATTTAGTATTAATATACCATTGCTCGTTATTTCCTTCTTTACAACACCCCTGAAAAAACCAATGGTATGCGCGCACCACCACAGCTCTTGGTCCCTAACCACGAGTGAAGAACCAAGTTACATTTCCTAGACAAATTTTATCATGTCAAATGTTAATGGGTTTCTCTGTTCCTGTACCTAAGGAATAACCAGCGGCACTTTCCAGATGATAAAGAGATTACAGAGATAAACCACAGGCTTGGTAAATTACTCACTTGATAATATTTGCAGTGTAACCCTTTACATATGAGGAAAACCATTTGTGAATGAGAAACCACAGTGTGCTGTGTCAGTGGAAAAGGCAGTTTGTTTTTCTCCTTGCATGAGAGGAAAGATTGTTTTACGTAAAATTCTCTATAATCAATTATTGTAGATGTGAATTCCAAACCAGCGGATGATCAAAACGATGACTGGAGAAGAGCAGCCTACGTGAGTTTTAAATTAAGAAATACCTTAGTGCACATACAAAGTTTATCCCCCGCATTTACAAAGCCACCTTTGTTCTACCTCCTACCTCAAGTGGAACTCTAACATGGAGGATGATCGGGGCCATAATATGGCTTCTCAATTGCATGCTATTTTTTCTACATTACTGACCCATCTGTAGTACCATTTGCAATATATTTTCTACTCCTGTATATTTAAACTACTGACTGACCATAATACTTTAATAATATATTGGAAGGACAGAACAGGTCGTGCTGGTGGGGGAGTGGCATTATATGTGAAAGAAAGCATAGAATCAAATGAAGTAAAAATCATAAATGAATCATACCGTACCATAGAATCTCTAAGGATAGAAATTCCATGCTTTAATAATAAGAATATAGCGGTAGGGATATATTACCGACCATCTGACCAGGATGGTGATAGTGACTGTGAAATGCTCAGGGAGATTAGAGCGGCTATTAAAATAAAAAAAACTCAATAATAATAATGGGGGATTTCAATTATCCCCATATTGACTGGGTACATGTCACCTCAGGATGGGATGCAGAGATAAAGTTTCTTGACACCTTAAATGACTGCTTCTTGGAGCAGCTGGTCCTGGAACCCACCGGAGGAGAGGCAATTCTTGATTTAATCCTAAGTGGAGCACAGGATCTGGTTCAAGAGGTGAATATAGCTGGACCTCTTGGTAATAGTGACCATAATATAATTAAATTTAATATCCCAGTGGCAGGAAAAACACCACAGCAGCCCAACACTGTAGCATTGAATTTCAGAAAGGGGAACTACACAAAAATGAGGAGGTTAGTTAAACAGAAATTAAAGGGTACAGTGCCAAAAGAGAAATCTCTACAAGCTGCGTGGAAACTTTTTAAAGACACCATAGTAAAGGCTCATCTTAAATGTATACCCCAAATTAAAAAACATAGTATGAGAACCAAAAAAGAGCCACCGTGGCTAAACAACAAAGTAGAAGAAGCAGTAAGAGGCAAAAAGTGGAAAGTTAAATCCTTTAAAAAGTGGAAGTTTAAATCCTTTAAAAAGTGGAAGTTAAATCCTAGTGAGGAAAATAGAAAGGAGCATAAACTCTGGCAAAGGAAGTGTAAAAATATAATTAGGAAGGCCAAAAAAGAATTTGAGGAACAGTTAGCCAAAGACTCAAAAAAATAATAGCAATTTTTTTTTTAAGTACATCAGAAGCAGGAAGCCTGCTAAACAACCAGTGGGGCCACTGGATGATTGAGGTGCTAAAGGAGCACTCAAGGAAGATAAGGCCATTGCGGAGAAACTAAATGAATTTTTTGCATCAGTCTTCACGGCTGAGGATGTGAGGGAGATTCCCAAACCTGAGCCATTCTTTTTAGGTGACAGATCTGAGGAACTGTCCCAGATTGAGGTATCATTAGAGGAAGTTTTGGAACAAACTGATAAATTAAACAGCAATAAGTCACCAGGACCAGATGGTATTCACCCAAGAGTTCTGAAGGAACTCAAATGTGAAATTGCAGAACTATTAACTGTAGTCTGTAACTTATCATTTAAATCAGCTTCTGTACCAGATAACTGGAGGATAGCTAGTGTGACGCCAATTTTTAAAAAGGGCTCCAGAGGTGATCCCGGCAATTACAGGCCTGTAAGCCTGACTTCACTACCAGGCAAACTGGTTGAAACTATAATAAAGAACAACATTGTCAGACATATAGATGAACATAATTTGTTGAGGAAGAGTCAACATGGTTTTAGTAAAGGGAAATCATGCCTCAACAATCTACTAGAATTCTTTGAGGGGGTCAACAAGCATGTGGACCAAGGGGATCCAGTGGATATAGTGTACTTAGATTTTCAGAAAGCCTTTGACAAGGTCCCTCACCAAAGGCTCTTACACAAAATAAGCAGTCATGGGATAAGAGGGAAGGTGCTCTCATGGATTGGTAACTGGTTAAAAGATAGGAAACAAAGGGTAGGCATAAATGGTCAGTTTTCAGAATGGAGAGAGGTAAATAGTGGTGTCCCCGAAGGGTCTGTTCTGGGACCAGTCCTATTCAACATATTCATAAATGATCTGGAAAAAGGGGCAAACAGTGAGATGGCAAAATTTGCAGATGATACAAAATAACTAGAGATAGTTCAGACCCAGGCAGATTGCGAAGAGCTACAAAAGAATCTCTCAAAACTGGGTGACCAGGCAACAAAATGGCAGATGAAATTTAATGTTGATAAATGCAAAGTAATGCACACTGGAAAGCATAATCCCAACTATACATATAAAATGATGGGGTCTAAATTAGCTGTTACCATCACTCATGAAAGAGATCTTGGAGTCATTGTGGATAGCCCACTCAATGTGCAGCGGCAGTCAAAAAAGCGAACAGAATGCTGGGAATAATTAAGAAAGGGATAGATAATAGGACAGAAAATATCATGTTGCCTCTATATAAATCCATGGGGCGACCACATCTGAACACAGTATCAAAAAAGTTATATTGGAATTGGAAAAGGTTCAGAAAAGGGCAACAAAAATCATTAGGGGTATGGAACGGCTTCCGTATGAGGAGAGATTAATAAGACTGGTACTTTTCAGCTTGGAAATGAGAGGGCTAAGAGGAGATATGATTGAGGCCTATAAAATCATGACTGGTGTAGAGAAAGTAGATAAGGAAGTGTTGTTTACTACTTCTCATAACACAAGAACTAGGGGCCACCAAATGAAATTAATAGGCAGCAAGTTTAAAACAAATAAAAGGAAGTATTTCTTCATACAACGCACAGTCAACCCGTGGAACTCCTTGCCAGAGGATGTTGTGAAGGCCAAGACCATAACAGGTTTCAAAAAAGAACTAGATAAATTCATGGAGGATAGGTCCATCAATGGCTATTAGCCAGGATGGGCAGGGATGGTGACCCTAGTCTCTGTTTGCCAGAAGCTGGGAATAAGCAACAGGGGATGGATCACTTGATGATTACCTGTTCTGTTCATTCCCTCTGGGGCACCTGGCACTGGCCACTGTCGGAAGACAGGATACTGGGCTAGATGGACCTTTGGTCTGACCCAGTAGGGCCATTCTTATGTTAATAATGGGAAATTGTCAACAAGTGGGGGCCTGCAGGGGCTGGTTCCCAGTTATACACTATTCATTATTATCATCAGTGATCTGGAAGAAAATAAAAAAATTCTTGCTGATAAAGTTTGCAGCTGACTGGTGGGGTGGTAAATAATGAGGAAGAAAGTTGCTAACACAGAGTGATCTGAATTGCTTGGTAAACTGGGCACAATCAAACAATATGTGTTTTAATACAGCCAAATGCAAGGTCAGATATCAAGGAGTAAAAAGCAACATCATGGCCTCATTGAAGTGAATGGGAATTTTGCCATTGAATTCAATGGGGCTAGGATTTCACCCAAAAAATGTAGGCCACACTTATGAATGGCGGACTGCATTGTAGAAAGAGTGACTCTGGGAAGGTCTTAGGGAATCCCTGTTGAAAGCCAGTATGATACTGTGGTAAAAGAAGCACAAATCCTGATGAACATGATTCCTGTGTGCATAAATGGGAATACTGAGCAGGAGGAAGTAGCTGATATGATCTCAGCATATGGCACTGATGAATTCTCCAGTAGTAGGCTGGTGTTCACATTTTTAAAACAATATTAAAAAATTGGAGAGGGTTTGGAGATGAGCTATAAGCGTAATTGAGGGGGTCTGGAAAACATGCCTTGCAATGAGACATTAAAGCAGAGGTGGGCAAACTACGGCCCGCAGGCCACATCTGGCCCGTGGGACTGTCCTGTCCTGTCCCTGAGCTCCCGGCCGGGGAGGCAAGCCCCTGGCTCGTCCCCCGCTGTCCCCACCTCCCTGCAGAGCCATGCCGCTGCGCGGGCAGCACTCTGGGGGGCGGAGCTGCGCACTCCTGCCGAGCAGAGCGGCAGCGTGTCTTGCTCTAGCAGGCACGGCAGCCAGACATGCTGCTCTGCATGCTCTGCTCGGCATGGTAAGTGGGCCAGGGCTGGGGCCGGGGGGTTGTATAAGGGTCGGGGGCCCCCGGGGGGGCAGTCAGGGGACAGGGAGCAGGGGGCGGTTGAATGGGGCGGAGGTTCGGGGGGGGGACAGTCCGGGGATGGGGAACAGGGGGGTTGGATATGCGTGGGGTCCCAGGGGGCCTGTCAGGGGGCGGGGGTGTGGATGGGGTCGGGGCAGTCAGGGGACTGGGAGCAGGGGGGGTTGGATAGGGGATGGGGTTCCAGGGGGCGGTTAGGGGTGGGGGGTCCCGGGAGGGGGCAGTTAGGGGACAAGGAGCGGGGGCGGTTGGATGGGTCAGGGGTTCTGAGGGGGGCAGTCAGGGGGCGGGAAGTGGGAGGGGGCGGATAGGGGGCAGGGGCCAGGCTGTTTGGGGAGGCACAGCCTTCCCTACCCGGCCCTCCATCCAGTTTTGCAATCCCAATGTGGCCCTCGGGCCAAAAAGTTTGCCCACCCCTGCACTAAAGGAACTCAATCTATTTAGCCCTTTCAAAAAGAGGGTTAAGAAGAGGCAATTTAATCATGGTTTTATAATTACCTGCACAGGGAGAAGATGCTATAGGGTTCTTCACTCAAGCAGAAGAAAGCACAAGATCCAATGGTGCAAAGGTCAACTGGAAATCAAATGTAAATTTTTAAGTGAGAGTAACCATTAGAAAAGCTCAACAGGCAAAGTGGTAAATTCACTGTCACTTGGAGCCTGTAATTTAAGACCAGATCTCTTTCTATATGTCTTAAGTTGACAACAAGTTATTGGGCTCAGTGCTGGAATTACTGGGTGAAATTCTATGGCCTGTGTTACGCAGGACATCAAAGTATATAATCATAATGATCCCTTTTGGCCTCCAAAACTATGAATCCACTTTCATTGTGATAAAGCTCCAGTATGTCTTTACAGACATATAGCAGTTCACTTCTTTCTAAAGTATGTATTTTAATAATTAGGACCTCAGCACGGTGCTCCATTTGGATAGCTGGACTGAGCAAGAAACATATCTCACCCAGGGCCACAGACTAGTTGGGGAGTCACTTTCTTCCCATAGATGAAGTAGTCCTGGGCATCCCTAACCCAGAGCAACCATATGGGACATAGCAGGAGGGCCACCAAACCCATGCAGCGCTGGATCCAGTGAATCCACCCCTTTCCCAGCTGACCCATGTCCTGTTCCCATCACATCCTTGTATACGCAATACATGCAGGGGATAAGGCTGTCTGTGCAGCTCAGCCTTCCTTAGGTGTAATTCAAGGCATTATGCTACAATTATTGTTATTTATAGAGCATTTTATTTATGTGAAGCACTGGGAAGAGACTGTCTAGGAAGGAGTATGGCTGAAA
The DNA here is from genome assembly GCF_028017835.1 of Emys orbicularis. Lineage (NCBI taxonomy): Eukaryota > Metazoa > Chordata > Testudines > Emydidae > Emys > Emys orbicularis. The sequence goes on along the minus strand of NC_088683.1, from coordinate 68,388,133 downwards.
GGGATCTAGGGGTTATAGTGGACCACAAGCTAAATATGAGTCAACAGTGTGATGCTGTTGCAAAAAAAGCAAACGTGATTCTGGGATGCATTAACAGGTGTGTTGTGAGCAAGGCACAAGAAGTCATTCTTCCGCTCTACTCTGCGCTGGTTAGGCCTCAGCTGGAGTATTGTGTCCAGTTCTGGGCACCGTATTTCAAGAAAGATGTGGAGAAATTGGAGAGGGTCCAGAGAAGAGCAACAAGAATGATTAAAGTTCTTGAGAACATGACCTATGAAGGAAGGCTGAAAGAATTGGGTTGTTTAGTTTGGAAAAGAGAAGACTGAGCGGGGACATAATAGCAGTTTTCAGGTATCTAAAAGGGTGTCATAAGGAAGTGGGAGAAAACTTGTTCATCTTAGCCTCTGAGGATAGAACAAGAAGCAATGGGCTTAAACTGCAGCAAGGGAGGTTTAGGTTGGACATTAGGAAAAAGTTCCTAATTGTCAGGGTGGTTAAACATTGGAATAAACTGCCTAGGGAGGTTGTGGAATCTCCATCTCTGGAGATATTTAAGAGTAGGTTAGATAAATGTCTATCAGGGATGGTCTAGACAGTATTTGGACCTGCCATGAGGGCAGGGGACTGGACTCGATGACCTCTCGAGGTCCCTTCCAATCCTAGAGTCTATCAATCTATGAATCTATGATCACCTTGGCTAAGGTTGCAGAACAGTTCCATTCTAAGACTCTGCTTTCTGTTGTTCAGAACTTTTCAAATGGTGAAACATTTGAGGCTTAAATCTGCCAAAAGGCAAACATTTCTGAAGTATCTGGGCAAAACTGATTTGCCATTTTTCATTGTGGGGGAGTGAAAAAAATCCACACTTTTCTCCAATTTTAAAAATGTCTTGTGTCCTTTTCCGAGCAACTATACAGCCAAAATGGCTGGGTTTTGACAGCTGAAACTTGGTGTGGAAATAGGGGGGCCTTCGGTGTTTTGACAAAAACTAATTTTGATTTGACTGAGTTATGAACCTTTAACAATCTGTTTGTACGTAATTTGATTTGTACATGTTTTGTTAGGGTTTTAAACCTAAGAAGGGCTGTACTGTATACTGATTCTGGATAACATAGCCGTGTACTGTATTGAAGGTGCATAGGGACCCTGCAGAGCCCTTGTATATATTTATGTAAAAAGTGGTGGAGACCAAGTAGTAGCCTGCAAATGTTTAATGTACATGTTTTTCATTGATATCACCCAGGATTTCATACGTTTTACCAAACCATTAAATAAATACAATCGCACTCACAAAAATCTAATGAAACTTCAGCTGCCATTATTAGATGACTAACCATATCGTAGTCAGCATTTTTACATTCCCAGCAATACCCGAAAGATCCCATTGCTTAAGCAGATTTCCTGACAAGTTACCAGTGTTACCCTCAGCATAGTCAGTAACCTGTGATATAGAATCTATCCATCAGGGGAGAAAAAAATAGAATGTGGCCTGATAGTATGGGCTCCTAGTCTGGTTATATTTAGGAAGGTCAGCACTACTGAAAACTGTGGCCCTGATCCTGCAAATACTTAACTTCGCACTTGTGAACAGCCGCACTGAAGTCCATAACTACTCACATGCATACAGTTAAGCAGATGTGGAAGTGTCTGCAGGATTGGTGCCTACATAAGGAAAGCTATCCAATTCCAAACAAATGTTTAATTCATACAGATGTTTTTAAACATTAAAAAAAAAATCTTGCCACTTGCAAGCAGTGCTGTTTATGTTTTGATTATGTTAAATTCTGGTAATTAATTATTGACTTTGTTCTTCTCCACATTTGTTTTGCCCACCCATTGTTTTCTCATCTTATGAATAGGTCAATAAGCTCTTTGGGGCGGAGACTCGATGCCATGCTCAAAGAAGCAGAAACAAATTATTTCCGCTAAATTCTTTGGCATTCTAAATGTTATTTCATGTTCATTTGCCCGTTAATTTTTTTTTTTTGAGTTTTCGGGATTTTCACAGTATGTAAATCAATATATTCTCAAGCACCCACCCAAGGCATCTCAACTTCAGTAGTTAAGATCTCTGAAAAGACAAGAAGTGTAACTTATAAAATGTATTCACAGGCTGCCCACAGTAGCTTTTCAATAGGCAGTCTTATTTCCTGTCACATCAAAAGGAAACACATCATGGCTGCACAGTGTCACTTTAGTTTATTGCATGGCATCTAGAAACTAAAGTTGTTGCACATTTCTGGTTTGCATCTAAAATTCAGACCTGAACTGGAAATTCTTAGCAGCCAAATTTTCATTAACAAGCCCAGTTTAAGGTAAACTGGCATCTGTGGCTGGATTGATATACAACAGATTTTCTCACCCACTCATAATGATCCGGAGGCAGGACAGAGGAGGTAAGTCTGAATTTGCATACCTGCTTTGCCATGGGTACTCCTATTTCTGTGATTAAAGAAAAATGGTTTGCTTAGTCACCACAGTGATGAATGGCACTAAAAGAGCAGGGAGGGTGAGGGGAAACCCCACCGAAAACAATATAATGGATCATTTTAAAAGAAGCGATTGCATCACACTGCAAGTACCTATTAGGAAACTCCCTTATACATTTCTAAATGGCTATGACAAGGAAAGTCCATTCATTGTTTTCAGGTATTTCACGAATATCTCCTAAACTGTCCTTAATATTTATAGTTAAATTACAAACAAACATACACACATTCACATGTGGACAGTCACATTATTAAGTTATTATTCAGGGCCACTAATGGTGCTTTTTGAAACAAGTAAAAAGACGAGATTGCTAGCTGACAATCCAACTCATACGAGTACAATTAAACATGCATTGCTATGTATTATATTTATTGGTAATTTCTTATAAAGTAAACACACAAATGAATGATTAATGACACACAAATCTGTACCATTAGGGCATTTTTAACTGTGAAAGCTGAATTGTGCAAATGTACCTAGAGAATGGGATGGAGGCTTTTTTAATTTAAAGAATGGAAATAAATAAAATGCACGGATTTCAAATCAAAATCCAATGTGACAAAAAGCAGTGAATCATCAAACCATTTACACTTGAATAGAGTTCAATAGACTTGTCATGTTAAGAAAATGAGTGGGGCAGGCTCATTGAGGGTGTAGAAAAGCCTAAAAGATCGGCAGGTGATTTTTTTTAACCAAAATTCTATTTGAAGTAAAATCTTATGAAAAGTGCTACATTGATAGTACCGGAAACCGAAGTCATCTGTTCAAAGTTCAGCTCTTGACTGAATTTTTAACAAAGAACTGACTACGATGGTGGTTTTTATGATGTGGACACCTGTCCACTAGAAAGTCGACTGTATTCTCTAACTTGTTTCACACGGATCCTAAAATAAGTATCAGATGATAATGATTTTCTGTCACTAGACAGGAACAAGGATCTGTAGTCCATTACCAAGAACTTGAGAAACGCTAGTGTATTTTTGTCATATCCCTTTAAAAATAATAGAATATATAAAGTGAGGATATCACACAATCTGGAGGCTGAAGTTTAGGGGGTATTTTCTTGGGAAATGGATAAGATCTTGTGAAAAGGAAAGTGAATATTAGACACTGAGATACCTCCAGAGATAGCAGACAGCTGAAGTGGAAAGCTAATACAAACTCACCCTTGCTTTGGATCAGGGAAAGTGGCCTTGAACTCCTGGATGGACCTGGGCAATCTGAGACTCGTGGTACTATAACAGGGCCTGATCCTGCAACTGGATCTACACAGGCAAACCTTTGCCCCTGCATGAATTCCCCATTGACTTCAGCAGGGCTCTGTGCTGGCACAGAATCTGCTTATTCAGATCTCCTTAAAGGATTTGGCTTTTACAAAGCTAGAAAGAGAAAGCAAATTTAAACCACACGTGTATTCATACAGATGTGCATATGTGACACAGGCACACATCTATACACATGCAAACACACACAACAAATAATGAATGATGACTGAGCAATACGATATTGACCTGGGGGGTGGGGGGAGGGGAGAATCTGTGATTGTGAATATAATGTCTGAGGCCAAAGGATTTGCATTTCATTGGCCCAGTTCTGCTCTGATTTACATGACCCTAACCCTATGGACATCAACAGAATTGAATGGAATTCAGTGAAATTGTCTGAAATGGGTGAAAAAAAATGGCAGAAGTTGGCCAATGGGCTGTTTATGAACATTGTTGCACTGATTTTAACTTGTACAGCGTATCGATTTTAAGGACATTTCTACACTTCAGAAAGGGCTTTATACAACCTCTAAATATATCTCATAATCTGGGATAAAGTGAGGGACAGAAGTTAGTCAATTATCTTATTCAAATGAAACAGTGGAAAGTCTGATAGGCAACGAGCATTAACAAAGTAGTTGTAGAATGGCATCCATACTGCAAGATATTGTAGGTATTTGTAATCAAGCAACCAAATTAATTTACTTATTCTTAGACTAAACAAAATTATCCCTTTCCCTGGAGTGGCAGGGGGAATAGAGATGGGAGGAGGAGGGCTGCATTTCCAAATTTGAGCAATAGTATTTTTTATTCCAAAAGTCAAGTGACTGAGAAAGTCTTTGTAGTAGTTCAAAGATGGACATGGGAGACATGAATATGTAACCAGCAATAACACTACTGCTACGTGTGAGCTACCTGGGCCCCTATTAATATAAAAAGTAGAGCTGGTTTTGTGAATTTTTATGTTTTACATCAGAAATTTTAAATTTACCAGCCAGCCCTAATAAAAACTATAGTCTTAACATGGTTATTGTCTCTGAGCCACAAGGAGTGCCAAAGGAGAATTAGGGCAGAATGATTGAGGGACCCTTAAATTTCCCTGACTTGGTAGGGCATAGGAGCCACTGTGAATGCAGAAACAGAATCTGAAATGACTCAAGGATGAAGCTGTTATTGCAGGTTATTGTTATTGTTATTGCAGAGGCCATCCTGACTTTGGCAGAAGAGCATGCAAAACCAAACAAGAAGTTCCTTGTGTTATAAACTTCATGGAGAAGTGCCCAGCTGCTATAGATCCTTTTGGAGACCATGCAGTGCTTAGTGACTCTCACAGACTCATTCAGACTCTGAGGCCTGGTCTACACTACCCGCCTGAATCGGCGGGTAGAAATCGACCTCTCGGGGATCGATTTATCGCGTCCCGTCAGGACGCGACAATCGATCCCCGAATCGACGCTCTTACTCCACCAGGGAAGGTGGCAGTAAGAGCCGTCGACGGGAAGCCGCGGAGGTCGATTTTGCCGCCGTCCTCACAGCGGGGTAAGTTGGCTGCGATACGTCGAATTCAGCTACGCTATTCGCGTAGCTGAATTTGCGTATCTTAAATCGACCCCCCCCTGTAGTGTAGATGTAGCCTGAGACAAGAACCAGTCGCAAGGCTGAGAGACTCTAGTCAGGCTAGATTACAGACACATTACTTATGTGTTTATTTTCTAAATCATTTCTGGCTGTTAATTAAATAAATGTCTTCCTAAAACCTATATCAGTCTTCATGGAAATACCATAGTCCTTGTCCCAGTCAGAACAGTGTTAATTTGGGAAGGACTATCAGCTCATGGAGGATACTTTTTAGGGGATAACTAGTTTTAATAAGAAGCCATTCCTCTGTAGAGTACTATGCAGCCAAAAAAGCCACCAAAATCATCTCAAAACTCTTAACTGATTAAAGCTAGCTTTAAAATTTAAAATTAAAAAATAAACTTACATCTGGGTACAGTAATGACTCTTTCAACATAATAGCAATGGGACCTTGCATGTTTTACTTGGTATTCAATAAAAGTACAGAATAAAATGTTTTTGTATATTTGCTCATATCACTTTATCATAACTAGAGAAGACTTGCTTTTGCTAAACCAGATGAAAGCAGGAACGCCTCTGTATTATTTTTAAAACCAGATTATCTAAACTAAATTCATTGGAAAACCGTTGCACGATATTTTTAACTTGCTTGATAGCAAAAGCAACCATATCAGTGCTTTCATACAGCGCTGTTAGTCATCAATGTTTCAAGTGTTGCCAACATCAAGCATTTGTGAGTTAGGCCCCCCAAAATCAAGAGGTTGTCTTAAAATCATCAGATTTTTAAAAATAATAAATTTGCGGTTCTTTTTATTTGCCTTCTGATTTTGAGCTTTTAGGGTTCACATTTTCAAGCTTTTCTCTGCAACTACGAAGGCTAGAAAGTTACTTCTACTTTTAATGAAAGCTGGGATTCTCATATAATCACAGACTCCAGTGGCTGGGGCTTTAAGAAAAACAGCAAATATTGTGAGATTCATAATAAAATTGTGAGAACTGGCAGCACTGCAACACAATATTTGGTCCAGGAGATGTGGAACTTTCAAGAGTGCAGATGTCTGGAGAGTAGCAAGTGGAGTTGAGAGACTATTTGTGAAAAAATCCATTTAGGGTATGTCTACATGGGAATAAAAAAACACGTGACTGGCCCAGTCAGCTGACTTGGGTTTGAGGGCTCAGACTCCGGGGCTGAAAACTTGCCATGTAGACATTCAGGCTTGGACTGGAGCCTGAGTTCTGGGACCCTGCAAGGGTGGAGGGTCCCAGAGCTTGGGCTCTAGCTTGAGCCCAAACATCTACATAGTGATTTTTATCTCTGCAGCCTGAGCCCCATGAGCCCAAGTCACCTGACCCAGGCCAGTCATAGCCAAGCTGCAGGGCTTTTATCCCCTGGTACGCGACCCTCAGACTCTGGTTTCAGGACTTTCATTCTCAGTATGTTCACGAAATGCTGACTGTACTTGGGGTTAGCTGTTATGACTACACTTGTGCAGTTTTTCCACTGACATCCCTTTCATCTGAAAATGACATGAGAGTTGGGAGTTCCTTCCTTTTTCTGCATAGTAGGTTTTTCACCCCCAGGGTTAAGAACATGAGAATGGCCATACTGGGTAAGACTAATGGTCTATCTAGCCTAGTATCCTGTCTTCCAACAAGGCTGGTGCCAGATGCTTCATAGCAAATGAACGGAACAGGGCAATTTATCGAGTGATCCACACACTGTTGCCCAGTCCCAGCTTCTGGTAGTCAGAGGTTTAGGGACACCGAGAGCATGGGATTGCATCCCTGACCATCTGGGCTAATAGCCGTTGATGGACTTATACTCCATGAATTTACCTAATTCTTTTTTTAACCCAGTTATACTTTTGGCCTTTACAGTGTCCCCTGGCAACAAGTTCCACAGGCTGACTGTGTGTTGTGTGAAGCAGTACTTCCTTATGTTAGTTTTAGACCTGCTGCCTATTAATTTCATTGGGTGACCCTGATTCACGTGTTATGTGAAGTGGTAAAGAACACTTCCTTATTCACTTTCTGGGATGATGAGAACCCAGCTCTTCACAGTGGGCCACTAATGAGATACATCAGAATATTCCAAAATGTAGAAGGTCAGTGTGGGTGGAGGGCAGAGGCTGGTAGTAAACATCCATATCAACCCCATAACTGCTTTCCAATGTGCTTGCACAGAAGGATCCACTCAGCATAAATGGAAGCATGTTGGCTTTACCTCATTGCATCCCTCAGTCTGGGGATGTCAGTCTTGGTCAATGAAATGCAAGGTAGTAGGCATCCAACCTAATCTTGCCTTTATGAGAGTGAGGCACACCACGGAGGTGGCAAAGAAGCTCTGAGCCATCCAGCCTGTAAAGGGCACGATGATCCTGGGCCAGTGTGCTCCACAGGACACATTACTCGTGCTCCATAAAAGAGCAGTATGAAGTCCCCACACCACTTCTCCCCACAGCATCATGTACACAGGGTAGCTGAAGGCCTAGCTACATTTCCAAACCAGAGTGGAGCCATGGAATACCATCTATTGTAGCTTGACAGCTGGGTCTTCACCCTGACTGACGCACAAGGAAGCACAGAGACCTGCCCTGCTTCTGCACAGAAGAAGGGAGAAAAGAGGCTCCCTACAGTCTCTTCCTCCCCTCCCTGGCATACTAGGCAAAATCCATGCATTGAACAATAGCTATTCATGATAAAGGGTCTTGAACTCAATAAATTGTACACAGCATGTTTTAGGGTATTTCTATATTCTCATTTGGTCAGCTGCAGAGCAACTAATACTTAACCCCCATTTCCACTTTGTACTTAAAATGATCAAGATTCTGTTTATCACGGTGTTTAGTGGTACACTTTGAAAATAAACCCTTTCCTTTCTGCTTGCTCTAGATCATTACAAAGCTCCTGGGAAATTTAGTGAGGCACGGCCAAATATTCATGTTACGCATAACACAATTCTCCATTTTAGATGAGGCCTTGGATGCCTTTTGCAATCCAACTGCATTGGAGGTTGACTCATCGCTGCTGTAATTTAAGGCCAGTCCAGCAATCGCAGGGAAATTTCAGCTAAGCTCCAACCTGAGACAGCTGAAGGGGAAAGTGATTTCCTTAAGTTGCTTTTCAATGATTCCTGGCCAGCACTTGCAGAGAGGCTCTGACAAGTTTTAAAGGGAGCCACATCCACCTCACCCACAAAGGAGAGTTTCCTCAAAGTGGGGCCTTTAAAAGTGGGGGATGAATAAAAGAACCAAAGAATGGAAGGAATAATGGAATAGCTCTCAAAAAGGTCAGGTTTAGTATAAATGCCTATTCAGACCGAGGCTGCAGGCACCCTGATTTTCCTTTACTCTTTATTTATTTATTTGGGAAGTATTAACAGATTTACAAATCCTACCCATGTAAATATCAGAGCTAGAACAACACTCATTAAAACAGTGAGCTTTTCTTTAAACAGACATTATACAGTAATATAGTCATCAGATCTTTCTGTTTAACGGGGTGTACCATATTACAGAATTAGCATCTTTCCAAGGACGCCACTGGTGGAAATTGCTGTCAGGTGCTGCTTGAACAGATAAATGTGAAATCTCTACTTTTGCTTGATTGATCAGGTGATTTACAGGCAGCAAAGTGAAAAAAAATGCTTTGGTTTTTCTTCTGGCTGCTTCTGAAATAGTTAATAGCCAGCTGAAAGAGTTAATAATTAGAACTTAAAATAAACCAGCTTTTGAGGCTTGACCATTCACAGCACAGGTGTGGAGCATGGTTCACATGACAGCAAGATAAGAAGTGATGAGTAGGACAGAGTGCTGGGGAGAACCTAATCTTGCATTGAGGAGAGAGTGGCTGTGTTGCCGCCAAGTTATTCCAGCCTTGCGGCAGAAATAGAGTTGTGCAAACTAATTCTGGCCAAACATTTGCTGGAAAAATGTTGCCCCTTTTTCTGTTCCCTGATTGTTCATGACCAGGCTTTGATTTTCACAAATGCTTGGCTATTGACAAGTATTCAATGAATGTTTCATGCCAACAACATTTCAGCAATGCAAACACAAATCTATGGATTGTGCAATTGCTGTGTTCACTGCATGGATTTGCTATTCGGTATTATTACTGTGTGGCTGCTCACCTTAATCATATCTTTCTTCTCATTCCTGAGTGGAGGAGCATCACTGCAATAGACGGAGTGGGCATAGTCAAGTTGCTGGGTCTTTGATTCTCTCAAGGAGAGGTTAGGAACAGTTTGCAGAGTTAGGAAGAGCTAGGCCAGCAGGATTTGGGAAGTTTTAGATTGTTTTACGCCGTTCCAAGTCACCTGAGCCAGACCTTGCCTGAGACACCATTGCTAGAAATATTAGGTTATTATGATATCATTGGGCAGGACAGATTTAAAGTTAATGTTCTCTTGTAATATTCACACCAAGTAATTGCAGCTGGTATATGCACGTCTAGTCTCAGCTGTAAAAGGTCACATAAAATGCTGCAAAAGACGAGGATGCAACTCAGGCCATCTCATTTAACTGTGTCAATGTTAGGGCTCTGTCCTGGTGTTCTGGGACACAGCCTCCCCTGTGTTGCACTGTTGGTAAACACCAAGTCTCATCTCATTTGCAGCAATATTTCATAAATTAACCAAGTGCATTTATTGAATTACTGATCCCCAATTTCTGTTCTTTGATCCACAAATAATTGTGGTAAATCTACAATTTTAGTTGGGAAAGACATAGTCCTCCATGTCAGGGCTCTGGTCTGGGCTCTGAGGTGCAACCATAGTGTTGTGCTGTTTCATATACACAACAGAATTCCACGTAGAATAAGGGCATTTTGTTCTTTCGATTTTTTGATTTTCAGTTTTTTGTCATCTATCCCCTTTGGCACCTGACACACAGAAATTGCAGCATGAATACATGAATAGTCCTAGCTGGAAAGGGAGTGATTGAATATTCATAACAGCCTCCATGTCCAGGACTGGAGAAAATGTTAGAAGATCTCTCCCTCCGTTGTTGTATTTGTAATTGCTTTTCCTGCTCATCAGCACAATGGGAGTGGAAGTGAAGAGAGAAAGGGATCCAGCACAAAGACACATTTAGGCCCCATGGTATCAACTCAACTTGGATACTCCTAACAATTTGACACGATGATATTTCTGTGCAGCAGATCTGCTAGTATTAGCCAAGAGTAGGCTGTTCTGATCACTTTGTTTTGGAAAAACAAGTGCCGGGGACTGCAGGCCCCAGTTGAGTTAAGAGAATGTGATGCAGGCAGTTGTCCAACCTCAGGATGACACAGATGAGGTCAGTGCATCTAGAAAAGAGCATTGATCTGGGGATGGCCCACATTAAGGATTTTCTTATCAAAGAAAGAAAGATGCTAATACTGATAGTAGCCTGGTGCCATTTACTCACAGGAGATGGATAACATAAAAGGACTCTGACCATAAATAATATGTGCTCCATTCACAACACCCACAGCAATTGTCTTGTTTACCTGGGAAACACATGTTGCCTTTTTTTCTGGAGAACATTTAATAACTGAATTGATAATTGGAAGGCCAAAGAGAGGGGGAGACAATCTAAGTGAGCCTGAGACTTCTACCTCAATACGCAGACATTGGCACTTGGCAGGCTGGCTACTCAGAAGACAGCTTAGCACTAGTGCCAGTCATCACGGCACAACTGTTTCCATCTCCCTGACTCTCAAATGTCTTGTTGCCACATATGATGACACAACGGTTGTATTCAATTGTGTCTTTGTTCCTAAGCAAGATCTACTTGCTTAAGGGTGAGTTGGAGTAGCTCCATTTTTCAAATTGAGTTGTCATCCTTGGTTTATATTTTATACCTTTTGCAGAACAAATGTTCTGTAGTAGAAAATCAATTTGCATTCACTTGAACATCTGCAGTCTGCTGTGGACATGGGAGGTATGGTTCTTTATCTTAGCAGGCTGGGTCACACTAGCACTGCTGCTGAGGTTAAATAGTCTGTGTGAAAAAAGCAGTGACTTTGCTGACTTCATCTTCCAGCCACTGGAACTTCTTATGCCTTTGTCTGCTGGATCAAAGAGTCATATACTATCATATCTTCTCCCTGGGTACATAATTATAGAACATGATCAAGTTGTCTCAACTTCTCTGTTATATGCTAAAGAGGCTGAGCTTCCTGAATCTCTATCTGTAAGACATATTTTCCAGATCACTAATCTTAGAATCATAGCATTGGAAGGGACCTCGAGAGGTCATCTAGTCCAGTCCCCTGCACTCATGCCAGGACTAAGTATTATCTAGACCATACCTGTAGACAATATTATTTAGATCATCCCTAACAGGTGTTTGTCTAACCTGCTCTTAAAAATCTCCAATGATGGAGATTCCACAACCTCCCTATCCAATTTATTCCAGTGCTTAACTATCCTGACAGTTAGGAAGTGTTTCCTAATGTCCAACCTAAACCGCCCTTGCTGCAATTTAAGCTTATTGCTTCTTGTCCTGTCCTTAGAGGTTAACAAGAACAATTTTTCTCCCTCCTCCTTGTAACAACCTTTTTATGTACTTGAAAACTGTTATCGTGTCCCCTCTTAGTCATCGTTTCTCCAGACTAAACAAACCCAATTTTTTCAATCTTCCCTCAGAGGTCATGTTTTCTAGACCTTTAATCATTTTTGTTGCTCTTCTCTGGACTTTCTCCAATTTGTCCACATCTTTCCTGAAATGTGGCACCCAGAACAATACTCCAGTTGAGACCTAATCAGCGCGGAGTAAAGCGGAAGAATTACTTATCGTGTCTTACTTACAATACTCCTGATAATACATCCCAGAATAATGTTCGCTTTTTTTGCAACAATGTTACACTGTTGGCTCATATTTAGCTTGTGGTTCATACATGTATGTATCCCTTTCTGCAAAACTTCTTCCTAGGCAGTCATTTTCCTTTTTGTAAGCGTGCATCTCAGTGGTCCTTCCTAAATGGAGTACTTTGCATTTGTCCTTATTGAATTTCATCCTATTTACTTCAGACCATCTCTCCAGATCATTTTGAATTTTAATGCTATCCTCCAAAGCACTTGCAACCCCTCCCAACTTGGTTTCATCCGCCAACTTTATAAGTGTACTCTCTCAGCCATTATCTAAATCATTGATTAAGATATTGAACAGAACAGCACCAGGACCTATCCCTGTGGGACCCCACTCAATATGCTCTTCCAGCTTGACTGTGAACCACTGATAACTTCTCTCTGGGAACGGTTTTACTTAATCAAGGGCTGTAGCTCATTCCAGCAATGCTCCTGCAGGGCAGCTCAGAGTGCCAAGGTGCCAATCCAATCCTCCTCAACACCTCAGGCTGAATTTTATGGAGGCTGCAATGATCTCCTCCTCTGTAACCTCTGTGAAGCAAGCCCATACATGTGATGAGCTGGTTCTTCTTTTGACTCCGTCTTTCTTCTTTTTCCTTTATCCCCCTCCAGCAGGATACCTCCATTCTCTCTACTGCCTACCCTGCTCCTTCACAAAGGTGAATGCTACCCTACTTCTACCTGACACTGTTTCAGTTTCTTCACAAAACAGATTTTGCAAATAGCCTGATCCCTTTACACATGAACATCTGTCTGAAGAAACCTTCATTACCACAAATGGCCATGGAAAATGAGTGTGAGCCCAGCAAATCAAAATCGAGCAGATTTCCCCACTGTGCACCCCATTCTAAGCAGGAGTAAGGCCGGACGTGCATAGCTCAGCACCTCTGAGGAGGATTGTGATTAGGTCCATGTCTCCTTAAACATGCCCATTCTCCACCCATGCCCAGGGACTTTTGTGCCGTACTAATTTTGTGCAAGCAAAAAGTCATACAAGGGGGTGAGATTTAAGTACAGCTCAGTGTGAAGGAATATGATCCAAGCTTAACCTCACTTACACCCAAGCACAGTCTCCACTTGCAGTTGTGCTGTAGCAGGCCCTGCTCTGCACAAAGAAAGAACCTGCGGAGCCAAAGACTTAATAAAATACGTCCTCACATTGGTATCAGGATTTCATTTTCTACTGTCACTGAGGCTAGACTGGAAAAAAGAAAATATTATGCAAACATTTCTGTCTTAAAAGAAAGGGCTATTTAAGTTGCATAAAATATCACATTGAAGCGATCATCTTAAATTCTTCAGAGCTCTGAAGAGTCCAACGTTAATCAAAGTGGTTACTTTAAAAGCACACGACAAGTGACTTGACTGTCAAACTGACCCCTTAACCACATGATATGATTTCTTTGCTTTCTGATGGTTTGCAAGAATCTTATGTCTGAGCCACAGCATATACGCTTCGTAAGACTCCACTTCCCCAACTTGTACCAGAATTTCCTTTCCTGCTTGTTCCCAACCACAAACAAACCATTGAAACTTTTCAGCGTACCATGTGCATTTTACCCTTAAATGGGGCTGATGAGCCATCTGGAAAATTTCCAGTGCCAGGTTGAAAATGCTTTCGAGGGATCCCTCAACGGTGGCAGGGCTGGACACGTAACCGAGCATCATATTCTGTCACACGGGAGACCTAGTCATTTAAAGGAAACTTTGAACGCTAAAGTCCCACAAACCATACCTATTAATAAAACCAATGAGCATCACATCCTATCTAACACCATCTCATCTTCTAAAACTTGTGAATAATGTGTAATTCTGATGATGAGATAAAAATATTCAACACCCAGGTATAAATACCACCACCAAGACAGATGAAGTTCACTACTCGGCTTTCTTCTAATACCAGACCTGACTGTTAGAAGGATAGCTCATTGCTTTAGGCCTGACAGCCACATTCAGAAACCACTTCAGCATTTTTACTTCAGTGTCTCCACAGCAATGACTCCTCAGATTTATCTCTTCATCCTTCTATCTATCAGCTCTTGTTTTGGATGTTTCTTTTGTCAATCAATTCTTCCTAAAATAGAAGAAGATATAGAAAAACTCAAAGCTGACTTTGTAAGTATAACCATCTAATAATTCATTCTTCTTCCTCTCTTACTGCTTATGCTTTAGACATCATTTGGACTTAAATATTACTGAAAGTTGGCTAGAGTTTGGTTTATGACAATCAATGTAATATAGTCCTGTTACAACATGTGTAGGTTTGCTTTTGCAGTTAATTGTTTATTTGAATATAGTTTGATGCTAGACAATGTCTTTGTGCTATTCACCTTTGTCACCAAAACTAAGGTCCTTCCAACTGAACTAATTAAAGTAATGTAGTATTTTGAATCTATCTGGGGAAAATTGATATAACTGTTTATGCTTCATGGTGGGGAACATTCTCCCAGTTCCCTTAGCAATCAATTACATGGAACAATGCATAATGAGAAAATCTTGTAACAGTTAGGATGCAACCTCTTGGATCATCATTAGTTTTACGGTGATAACGTTACATTTGCCAGAGATAGGGGATTAAGTAGTAGTTAATAATGTAAACAGGAACAAATGAAAATGATAGAGATGAAAGGAGATCCTTTGCTTTAGCAAATGCATCTGGTGCTTTTTTCTTGTTACATTGCTCAAAGGTGGCCCCTAGTGCTTATTCTTTAGTATTTTTGAAACATTGCTACATTAATCCTGCTTTCATAAACTGAGATTATGATGATTGCAAGAATACTAAATCTGCAACATTAGCACATTTCATAGAGATTATGTCAATGTTATGTTAATTAATTTATGATCGCTTAGGAGTCAGTCAGATAACCTGTTGACTTCAACTGGGATTACTAATGGGAGTAAGAGCTGTCGGATGGGGTGGTCATTAATTGTTTTTTTACATTTTAAATTCATTTCCTTAAACGAATGAAAGATGCAGAACGCTCTTGCAGCCAGAGCAAAGAACTGGGGGCTAGGATCACTGGCTTCCATTTCCAGCTCAGCCACTGATTTTGGGTGTTTATCTGTCAGTAGAATGAGTACAGTAGTTACAGTAATAACCATAGAGGAATGTTGTAAGGTTTGTTTAATCTTTGTCAAGTGCTTGAAGATTAAATGCAATATTGGTTTTATGTAATACAGTTATTGTGATTATATGTTAGATTCCTATTACAATATATGTGACTATGTAGGGCCAGATCCTGGGAGGTGCTGAGCACTTATTGTTTTCACTGAAGTCAAGAGTTCAAGCCCACTGCAGGTGCTCAGCACTTCTCAAAATTGACCGATAGGCCCTAATCCAGCAAAGCACTTAAGTATGCAAATTATCCCATTGAAGTCGCTGTAATTACATTATTGAACAAACAACAAATGAATGATTCACATTGTATTGTTAGGATTATGTTTTATCAGGACTAGTAAAAATAACTAAATTTCCCCTAGAAAAAGATTTTTAAAGTTCTGTATTTTCTAACCCTGCAATCATTGAGATACAACATACAGAACACCTGTTTTCCAGCTATGTGAAATACTCTCTAGTCCACAATATCTTTGCATCCCTCAGTCTGAGAGTGGGATATCGGACTTTCCCCCAGTTTTTACAAACCTCTGATATTACAGGAGTTCTGACTCTCTGAAATGGCAGTTCCCCTCTACTAGAACTGGGCTCTTTGCAATTCACCCAAACAGGGAAGGCCTATGTGCACTACTTAAGCCACTTAACATGGGAATCACGTGAGCAGAGATGATACGTGGCGGGGGGAGGGGTGTATGCGGGGATCACGTGCCTCCCCCCCCAGATATGCTGCTTGGCGTATACTGAGCATGCTCACACAGACTAACACTGCTGAAGCCAGCTGCCCTCACTTTGCTTCCCTGCTATCGGCAGGCACGGGTCGTCTCTGCATGTGAGAATCACACTGAATGGGCCCTTTGCACTGGGATCTTTACTGACACAAAATTTTCACTAAGGTAAATGAATTCCCATTCCTTCACTAAAGTCAACGGGAGATTTTCCTAAGTACTGTGAAAGGAATGAATGAAGGGTTAGGCCCACTGATTTTGCACTGCTGGCCTTAAATCCCTCAGAAAACAAGATAAAACTAGATCAGACAATTCAAAGAACAATTTGCTGTGTCTATTCGTATTTATTTTTTAGTTGTTAATGTCAGCATCCACAAAGAGCACGGAGTAACAGTTTAGTGAATGTAGTTGTATAATTCCTCCAAGATGAAGGACTTATAACAGCTGAAAATCCTTAAAGCAAAAATAATTCTCGTATGTATTTCACTATTACTCCCATCCATTTCAATGGAGGGTCCTGTTTGTTTTTCAGTAAATCTTGGTGTCTCCTAAGTCATTTCTCTGTTCCATTGCAGAATTCAAGTCAGTCAGATGTAGCTGAGGGCGGATCTATTTTCACAGAAAGACTGAAAAGTTGGACAGAGGTAAGCTTACATCCTTAGAACCAGATTTTGAGCACAGGTGTAGCTGCTTTGCATTGTGCTACTTGTGCAAGGTGGCTCCTATGACATTCTGCTGCTTCTCTGCTAGTGTAGGGGACATGGTTGGGAAAAAAGGGGTGTAGCCAGGGAGCTCCTATGTACCATTGATCACTAGGCTGCTGTAATGGCTCCTTGGGATTGCTGGCAGCCGGCACAAGTTACAACAGCCCTCAGGATACTTTAGTTTATGCCAGGTGCTCAGCTTAAGGCCCAGCCAACCCAGAATGAATGCTTTAGGCCATCTTTGCATTCCCCTGTCCTGAATACTCTTTGATCACAGCAGGGGGCCTTCATTTTGATTTTCTACATTTCGCTGTTGATGGAAATTCATTAAACGCTTTTATGTGCTGTATTTCTAACAGGCAACTGAAAAAAAAATCATACTCAGCCAGATCGTTTCCATGTACTTGAAAATGTTTGATAATATTGGCCCGGCTACAAGTAAATCGCACGTCAAGAACATACACAATGCCCTGTATACGTTGAACGACAGCCTAACTGAAAGCTTCAAAAAAGTAAAAGACCTAATGGAGTTGGCAAGACTTCCGGTAAGGATATTTCTTTTTTTCCCTTTTGTTTTATGAAGGCAAAATCTAGAATTCATTCCCCTTTTGGGGCAACAGAGCCTCAGGTTCTTGACTTTCAGGACAGAGTCTAAGGCCCCTTTACTCTTTTAGGGTTTTGTCTAAGTGGATAGTTCTCTGAAATCATCCACTCAATGTGCACCGGCAGTCAAAAAAAGGGAACAGAATGTTGGGAATCATCAAGAAAGGGATAGATAATAAGACAGAAAATATCATATTGCCTCTATATAAATCCATGGTATGTCCACACCTTGAATACTGTGTGCAGATGTGGTCGCCCCATCTCAAAAAAGATATATTGGAATTGGAAAAGGTTCAGAAAAGGGCAACAAAAATGATTAGGGGTATAGAATGACTTCCATATGAGGAGAGATTAATAAAACTGGGACTTTTCATCTTGGAAAAGAGGCGACTAAGGGGCAATATTATAAAGGTGTATAAAATCATGAGTAGTATAGAGAAAGTAAATAAGGAAGTGTTATTTACTCCTTCTCATAATACAAGAACAAGGGGCCACCAAATGAAATTAATAGGTAGCAGGTTTAAAACAAACACAAGAAAGTATTTTTTCACACAATGCACTGTCAACCTCTGGAACTCCTTGCCAGAGGGTGTTGTAAAGGCCAATATTATAACGGGGTTCAAAAGGGAGCTAGATAGAGTCATGGAAGAAAGGTCCATCAATGGCTATTAGCCAGGATGGGCAGAAATGGTGTCCCTAGCCTCTGTTTGCCAGAAGCTGGGATTGGGTGACAGCGCATGGATCACTTGATGATTACCTGTTCTGTTCATTCCCTTTGGGGCACCTGCCATTGGCCACTGTCGGAAGACAGGTACTGGGCTTGATGGACCTTTGGTCTGACCCAATATGGCTGTTCTTATGTTCTTATGTTCTTAAGTGTTTTCACTGTGGGGAAGACAATCTAGTCATATCCTGCAAGGCAATTTTTTAGTTAATGTTTTTTATTTGTGTTTTTTTAAAATTATGTATGTGTGCTCACAAAGTAGCCCAACTGATGCATTTTAACATCTGAAACATTTTAATCTAAAAATTAATGAATGAAAATAGAGTCAATGAGAGTAACAGACAACCTTAACCTTACTTCAGATTATTACATAGTTAACAGCCATTTGTCTCCTAAACTGGGTTGAGGAAGTAGTAATCAGTTCATAGTCGGATTAAAAACAGCCTCCAAAAGTGACATTCTGTATCAGATTCTACTGTTAATACTGGTTTAACTCCATTGATTTCAATTACAGCCATCAGCATATGGCTCTGCTTTAATAATTTGTCCTCCAATACCACAGTAACTCAAACGTTATAATAATATATCATGTTGAGCCACACAGTAGCTCAGTTGCATAGAATACTGTTGACTTGTACCATATCATAAAGCAGCTTGGAAATTGGACAACAAAATTCATTAGAAGATTGCTCTTCCTTATCTGAACTGGTTGATGGATTGATGGGTTATTGCTATTCTTCATCAATGTGTTACTTTGCCCTATCATGTAATGCCCCGTACAACATCTTAGACCATGGGTTCTCAAACTTCATTGCACCGCAACCCCCTTCTGACAACAAAAATGACTACACAACTCCAGCTGAAGTCTGAGCCCCACCACCCCAGACGGCGGGGGCAGGGGCAAAGCCAAAGTCCGAGCCCTGCTGCCCCAGGTGGAGGCCACAGCCCAAGGGCTTCAGTCCCAGGGTGGGGGGACCTGTAACCTGAGCCCCGCCACCCAGGGCTAAAGCCGAAGACTGAGGGCTTCAGCTTCAGCCCCAGGCAGTGGGGCTTGGGCTTTGGCTTCAGCCCCAGGCCCCAGCAAGTCTAATGCCAGCCTTGGTGAACCCATTAAAATGGGGTCGTGACCCACTTTGGAGTCCCAACCCACAGTTTGAGAACTGCTGGCCTAGACCATAGCGCATGCTAATAAATGTACAGTACCTTTTGAAATGACTATTTTTTTTGTCCTTTGAACCAGATGAATGATAAGAAAATCCAACGCAAAGCTGTTAATGAACTTTTCCCCACCTTACAAAAACTACTACTGGACCATCCAACTACTCACGTAAAGAGAAAAAGGAGCCAAAATCAGAAAAGGAAATGTAGATGTTGAAAGGCTTAGTTACACCTTTTGTTATTCCGTTTTTATATAAATCTATTTATTAATATTTAACTATTTTTCAATCATTATTTATAATGAAATCTATTTTGAAATCAAGAAAGTATTTATAATTCCTACTGCTGCGTAAGAAATGAATATGTATAGAATTCCTGTTTATCTTTTATATGTTTATTAACTGGATAATGCAGAGCTGTGCAACGTTTACCTGATATTCCCTGTGAACTGCATATAAACATACAATGTAGACCCAATACTGTATTTAACAGAGCTTCTGGTACTATCTTGATAGCTAAAATTAATACGGTTATGACTGATCATTTATTTAACTGGGCTGGAAAGAGGGCACTGAATCAGAAAAGCATCTCAGGAAAGCAATGAAGAATGTCCTTAAAGTTAAGCAGATACTGAAGTCCCACTCAAGTCTATGGGATTTAAATACATGCTTAAAGATGAGCATATGTTGAAATGCTTTCCTGAACTGGGGCCTTGAGGGCTGATAGATGCTAACTATTTTTTTAAATCCTGAAATTGTTAGAAGGATTAAGGCAACTAAACATTGCCAGCTGTCTAACAGGAAGTGTGACTATATATTGTACATGTATTATGTCTGAATTTTGATCCACTGATTTTTTTAATGTTTCATCTCTGTATTAGAGAATTTAGAAGGTGCCAAATATATTTATTATATAATAAGTAGCATACAAGTACTTTATCTCAGGTGAATATGCAAATAGTTGCACTACAATATTATTTAAGACTTTGATTTTACTCAAATGAAAAAAATCCCCTTATTATTTCTATATTTAATAACAAAAATGTTTGAATAAAAGTATAATTTTACATTTATTCATCCTGTGTGATGCTTTTTTGTGAAAGGTTCCCAGCTTGAGAGTGGTACCATTGTTCCATATGATCCCAAGTTATGCAGATATGCTGATATATGACAAATACATTTTATTTCACCTAGTGTCAGAGGTTTAGTACAAATACTGATAACTTTGTTGTGCTGAAGAAGCGTTACCACAGGGTAACTTAGGGCTCCCACTCAGAGCTGGGCACAGAAAGGTACACCTCTACCCCGATATAACGCGACCCGATATAATACGAATTTGGATATAATGCGGTAAAGCAGTGCTCCGGGGGGGTGGGGGGGGAGGGGGCTGCGCACTCTGGTGGATCAAAGCAAGTTCGATATAATGCGGTTTCACCTATAACACGGTAAGATTTTTTGGCTCCCGAGGACAGGGTTCTATCGGGTTACAGGTGTAGTTGTTTCATGGAGGAATTCGATAGTTTGAAATTTATTTGGTTCTGTTCCAATTCATACCAAACCCACAACATTTCAAAATTTTCCATGAAAAGGAACAGGCAGCCTGGGAAACATGCATAGTAAACAGCAAGCATTCCAAGTACCATTGCAAGGTAATAAGTTAATTCAGAACTTCACCTTTGCCATTATTTTTGTAGTGTAACAAACCTTGGGCTAAATAGTGATTGGCCCTAGAAAAGATGCAAAGGGTTGTGTGGAGCATGCAAAGATCTCCAACCAATTCCCCACTGCTTTCACCAGGCAAGAGACTTTGACAGGCACAGTCCTCAGGTTTGGGAAGCTTAGAGACTGCTTTCCCTTGTGCCTTTGGGAGAAAGCATATTGTCTCAAAGGGACAAGGGAGGAAGTAGAGTCATGACCTTGGTCATCCACAGTGGCACAGGGAGAAGCAAGCTGCACCACCATAAGGGATGATGCAGCCTGCGTAATCCCCCCCATACAGCAGTGAACTACAGGGGGGACAATGCTTTCCTGGGCACATACTCTTTTTGAGCTCTCCTTTCTTCCTTGCCTGTCACTCCCCTCTTCGAATATCTCTACTGCCTCCTCTTTTTCCACTCTCCCAAGCTCAAGGTTCCGGTCCTCACCTTCAAGGCCCTTCATAAATCTGCTCCTCCTTACCTATCTGCTTTGGTCTTTCTTTCCATCACTCTTTTCTCCTCCTCAATGATGCCAGCCTGGCTTGCTTGTTTGTCCACTTCTCCCACAGCTGTTTCCGAACTTAGCTCCGCACTGTCCCCCCATGCATCAAATAACCTCCCTGAGCTAGTCCACAAAGCCACTATCCTTCAGATCCCTGCACAAGGCCCGCTTCTACCATGATGCCTGCCAGAAATCAGCCAACCAATGAAGGCTAAACTGAAACACCTTAAACAGGGCCCTTACATTCTGATAATCAGGCCTCTTTAAGGGGTCTTAAGTTGTGTGCCCAAAATCACTGGTCATTTTTCAAAATGCAGGCAGTTGTGTCTTGTCTGAAATTAGAATTTTAGCTCTTCAGGACGATGTCATTGTAAGTGTTTATACAGCATCTAGCACAAAGGGCCCAATCCTAGGCATGACAATATTGTAAATTCTAATAGTGGCATATTCATTCATTGGGAAGTAGTGCTATACACTCAAGTTTCAGGATCTTTTTCTATGCTATAACCTCCTGTGGTTTTTTGTTTTGTTTGTTTTTTAAGAAACAAGGGAGTAAGCTGCTACAGCTGGATTTGCTTCCCTGGGAGCAGGTTTTTTCATTAAGTAATCTCCCATGAAATGATACATACTCAGAATGAGAGAGAGAGAGAGAGAGAGAAAGTGCAATGTATTGTGTATGTTAAATACATACATAGGGTTCTCAGGGCTAAAGTCCAAGTATCGGAGAAAACCTCCAGAGCTATTTCCATGAAAATCACTTGTAATGCACACATACGTGTCTGTGATGAGTACAATTGAGAACAGCTGTTTCCTCCAAAACTGGTTCAAGTCTCCAGGTTTACTGAGTCACTTTGTTGTGACTATAAACCAAAGGGCATGAATTTCAGAGCTGTGGCATATGCATGATTCCAGTTGCAGTCAGTGAGAGTAACATTGATTGGAAAAATTCCATTTTTTTTTTGTTTCACGGAGCCAGTTTGATGTCAATGAAGGTCTAACAGAACACAGGAATGCTTCTAAACCTTCTTAGTTAGCTCCACAGCAGCCTGCCTGACAAGCTGGGGAGGAACCATGAACCCAGAAGCTCAGGGAACTCAGGCTTACGGTTCCTCATCAGCCTAGGCTTTGCAGGGGTCACAGCTGTGGGACAGGCCCCCATACAGTTTGCCTCAGACCAGGGAACCCAGGGCTTCCATTGTCTATGGCTCTGGGGCAGCCAGACAAGAAGACTGCCCTGGAGCTGGAGTATGCTGGCTGTTCTGATAATTATACCATCCTCAGGCAGTGTCATAATTTGTCCCTGAGACTGAGATATGTCTTTAAGATAACAAATTTTGACTTGTCATTGAGGACAGAAAATAACATGCCTCAAGAAGTGAGTCAGTAACAGTAATAGCTTTAAAAGTAAAACATACCTCTTAGTTTTTCTCTCTCACTTTTCTAGTGCATCTTATCTTCTCTGTGTCTGTCTCATTGAGATTAGAAGCTCTTCAGGCCAGGGTTTATCTGACCATTTATTAACAAGTAAATAATACTTGGAAATATTTTGAATACAGTGAACCCTGCATTATGGACCCATGACAGAATGTCAGGTTCTAGGACTCTGTAGGACAGAGATACAGGGCTCTTTTATGGATTCACTCAGATGTCAGGTGCTAGGAACCTACAAAAAGATAGGGGAGCTATATCTGCTCACTGACCAGATCAAGTGACTCTTGTCACCTCCAGCCTAGAAATAGAAGGATGTAGTCTCACTCTCTGAGGAGGGAATTAGGGGACAGGGATAAAGATGCCCAACAGGAAGAAACCTGGGGAACAAGCCCAGCTCAGGAGAAAATTCAGATTGAAGCACTAGTCCTTTAAATTAGAAATAAAAACAACACCCCAGAAAGTGGGTGTGGATGCTAACATAGTGTGAGCGTGCTGCATTGAGAGAGCAGTTTAGGGATCCTGCCCATTCACAGATCGCTTACTTCAGAAAACCCTTGGGTACAAGTGATCATTTGATCCAAAATAACTTTGTGTTTAAAAAGAGACAAAATTACTGACTGCAAGGTTTAAAATGTTATTTCCCTTTCATTATCCCAAAAGTAGAAGCCTACACCTAAGGTTTTCTTTATTAGAGAGTGTAATTACGTTTCTGTTTCATCATTACTTAAAATAAACAACAATCATCAACCTAATCCACATATATATATATAATATGCAGGCAGAATAAATTCCAGACTAGTAATATATATACTTGGGGTTTTAATAAGGCCAATTTCACTAAACTGAAAACAATTATGAAACAAATAAGCTGAGAGGAAGAATTTAATCAGAAAATATGAATGATAATTGGGAATCACTTAAGAACACCTTAGTAGATTCCTGAAAAGCCACAAACCCACAACTGAGGAAGAAGGCTGTACTGGTTAAAAAACTGACCTGGTTTAGAGGGGAAGTGAAGGCAGCTATAAATAATAATATATAACAAATGGAAGAAAGGGGAAGTTGATAGTAATGAACATAAATCAGAAGTTCTATTTATCCTGGGGTAGATACTCATAGTGACTTCAAAGGGAGTTAAGGGCACCCAGTACCTCTCAGGAATTGTTCATCACCTCACAGGATTGGGGCCTATATTTATAAAATCAGATGTAGCAGGACTTTGTACTTACACATTTCAATAAAGAAATGTTTTCATAAAGTATAGATTAGCTCTCACATAGGCACACACTCTGTGCTCCAAAGGCAGTTATACTTCAGAAGTAAGTCCTCCTAGAAGACATAATTTTACATTATCCACAGAGGTATTAACTTCAGCAGAGATAGGGAAATTCCTTCCCAGCCACCTATTCTATGTCCCACTTCAGGTCAAACACTGGATGCTACCCAGACTGACAAACCTCATGAAATCCAGGATAGGGCATATACTCTGTCCATAGCTCATTCATTTGGCCACCTGCCTTAATAATGAGAGTTACAGTAAGGCTGTAGAGATTGTAGTATCCTTGGATATTCTGTGTTTTATTAATTTATATTGCTATCAGAATGTCCATTTTGTTTTTATGTAACAGGACATGTTTTAAAGATAAAATCTTTTCACATTAATTTTAAATTAATGTGAGCACCTGAAATGAAGAGGCTTCCTTCCTACTTGCTCCACACTTACACAGATGAAAGGTAATGCTGTTCAATTCAGTGGTGCAATTCCAATGATTAATATGTGCATGAGTTGAAAATTTAGTTTGCTATAGCCAGGTTATTGTAGTACCCATACCTAACTCTTACATTTAGAATTAAGGTTGCTTAATTTTTAGACTGTATTTCTTCACAACAACAAAAACACTACAAAGTAAGTATGCACTAAACCCATGCACACCCCACTAAAAGTACTGGGTGAGTTAAGACAGCATTCACACTCAGCATAATGCCACTATCCAAGCACTAGTCCACTGCTATCCCATAATATCCTACCACAGCAGCACACTAATGCACTCCTGTAAACATCCACTTTCAATACAAAAATATTATGATATCAAAGAACTTAAAATCACACTCTCATGGTATCAGGAGAAGGAAGGGAGTTAAGATTGTATAAAGGGAATTTCTTTACTGCTTTTGGATGTCAACTCTAGTGTCTCTGGCTTTTCTTCTTCTTCTTCTTTCAAATGCCTATTTATTTACAGTGTTATTTAGTGATTCTTCTGCAAGGATTTTTATTCCTAACAGAACCATCCCTTTTCTAACTCAAGCAGAAAGCCTGCCTTTTGAAGAAGATATTTAACTTGGCTTCAACAAAAGTTCAGAAAAAAGAAATTTCAAGGTTCACACCATCTGCAGTGGCCTTCTGGCTCTTGCATACATTGTATAAGTTAAATATCAGTGCTACCTAAACAAAGTCATTTTCTAAAACTATTTTTAATTGAAGCCTACCATTTAGCAGTATACAGTGATGTTAAATAGGAAACAAATAATCCAGGAATGACTAGTGAATAGGGGATAATGTAAATCCTCAATAGGCAAATACTATGTGTGACGGGTTCAGTCACAGAGACCCTCTTGGGACTGTCACCTGAGGTGCTGAGACTACCTCTGAGCCAGTTTTCTCTGCCAGTTTGGGACTTCAGAACCCTGTCCTGTTGAGCCAAGTATGTTAATCTGCTGCAACACAGACCCAGGGTCTGACCCACGCCCCCAAAGCTGCAGACTTAACTGAAAACGGCTTAGAAAGTGCTCCTGTCTCTAGCACCCAGATACCCAGTTCCCAATGGGATCCAAACCCCAAATAAATCTGTTTTACTCTGTATAAAGCTTATACAGGGTAAACTCATAAATTGTCCGCCCTCTATAACACTGACAGAGAGAGATGCACAGCTGTTTGCTCCCCCAGGTATTACTTACTTACTCTGGGTCAATTAATAAGCAAAAAGTGATTTTATTAAGTATAAAAAGTAGGATTTAAGTGGTTCCAAGTAATAACAGACAGAACAAAGTAAGTTACCAAGCAAAATAAAGCAAAACACACAAGTCTAAACCTAATACATTCAGAAACTGATTACAGATGAAATCTCACCCCCAGAGATGTTCCAATCAGCTTCTTTCACAGACTGGACTCCTTCCTAGTCTAGGTCCAGCAATCACTAACACCCCCGTAGTTACTGTCCTTTGTTCCAGTTTCTTTCAGGCATTTCTTTGAGGTGAAGAGGCCATCTCTTGAGCCAGCGGAAGACAAAATGGAGAGCTTTCCAGGGCCTTTTATATTCTCTGTCTTGTGGGTGGAAACCCTTTCTTCTTCTGTGCAAAGTCACAGCAACAAGATGGAGATGGAGCCACCTGGGCAAGTCACTGTCTATGAATGATTCAGCTTTTTGCAGGCCTGATGCCATTGTTTACATGTTAGTTTGAACATTCCCAGGAAAGCTCAGATGTGGATTGGCGTCTCCCAAAGTCCATTGTCAGTTAAGTGTTTCTTGATTGGGCACTTATTGAGAATAGTCCTTTCTCAAGAAGCTGACCAAATGCTTCACCGAGGCTATTTAGAATCAAACACATTGAGATACAAGTACATAGCCAATATTCATAACTTCAAATACAAAAATGATACATACATACAGACAGCATAATCATAACCAGCAAAGTACAACCTTTCCATAGGCACCCCATTTGACCTCCTCTGTACAAGACCTGGTGCAACCATAGGACCCTGGTTGCAACAATGATCTATACGGTCACAGTTCATGTCAATAACGTCATACTATGCATGACTTAAACTTTCAACATTTGAATAAAAGACAGATACTTTAATACAGGGGTCTCAAACTCCCGACCCGCAGGCCATCTGCATCCCGCGAATCTCCCCAATGTGGCCTGCGGGGCTCCAGCAGTTTTGGGGCTGGATCTCTCCCTTGGCAGTGGGTCTCTCCCCGGCAGTGCAGCAGAACTGAGCAGCGTCTGCCTGCGTGCTCCACGTGTCTGCTGGCTCCTCCCTGCCCCGAGCGCCCCTGCAGCCAATGGAAAGCTGCTGGGGCAGTGCCTGGGGGCAGCAGCACGCAGAGACCCCCGGCCCACCTCGCCTTGGAGCCCCAGGTAAGTGCCATACCCTCCATTCCCCCCCAGAGCCTGCACCCCCACTTTCCCACTCACCCCTCCCACTCCCAAACTCCCTCCCAGAGCCTGCATCCCCCCCTTTCCCACACACTCCCTCCTGCCCCCAAACTCCTTCCCAGAGCCTGCACACCCCACCAGCCCCCAAACTCCCTCCCAGAGCCTGCACCCCCTCCCCCTTCCCACACACCCCCTCCCACCCCCAAACTTCATCCCAGACTGCACCCCTCCCTCCTTCTCTCTCCCAGAGCCTGCACCCCAATCCTCTACCCCAGACCTCCTCCCACACCCAAACTTCCTCCCAGAGCCTTAGGCAGGTGGGGGGCAGAATTTTGGGGGCGGGTTCTGGGCAGCATGAGTGACATTATTGGCCTGCTGGGAGGATTTGTAGACTGGTACTGGCCCGAAGGTAAATGGAGTTTGAGACCCCTGCTTTAATAGGTCCTGTTGACAAGATCCATTTCATACTTAGGAAGCACAGTCATTCTTTTTTTCTACCTTGGTGCCGATTAAGCTGCAGGGGCAATCCAGTGTTGAGTTCTGGAATCAAATTTTTAAAAAATACAGGCAAATTGGAGAGGTGTTTTTTCTTTAAGAAGAACAAATATGATGAAGGGTTCACTAAAGAAGTCCTATGAGGAAAGGTGAAGAGAACTGAGCATGTTCCATTTAGATAACCACTACTAAGAAGAGACATATCTGGTTATAACTGGGTTTCCCAAATGCTTTCTTGACAGGAGCCTCCGTTTACCAGCTTAGAACCTTATTATCCCCTTAATGACTCTCACAATACTTGTAGCTAAAAATTTCAAATCATTGGGTCAAATTAAGGAAATCTGTTGCATGGAGGTGGGAAGTAAGAAGACTCCCAAAGCCAGCTAAGTCCATAGTGCAAGGGAAGATTCCCTCAGTGCAGGACAACCCACATTCTGATGGTATTTCTCTTCCCTTCTCTGCCCCACTCTGATAGGTTTATCATTATTTTGCAAGTCTCTCTATAACCAGTTTGATTTGTCAGGGGCACCACACACCAAAATAAACTCAGCAGAAAGGAGATGTGGTAGGGAGGGGACGGAGGTTGTGGTTACAAATATAGCAAAGCCCACCCCTTATTTTAGGGCTGACAAACCAGAGCTCTTGCGATGTTAACATCATGGTCCCCACCTAGATCTAACATCCTCTTAACAAAAACAGAGCTCCCTATATCCCCCACATGCACTATGCAAAGTCCTCAGGATTGTTCTTGTAGAACAAGGGATCCAATGGTTGCCATTAAATACTCAACGCATAAGAAAAGTTACTCATGTGGTATTGGGAACTGTGCCTTTAAGGGGCCCAGCTTCCCTTCAAGACACAGTCCCCATACCACCTCCCACAGTTGTATCTGAGATCCGTCTGCGCAGAATAGGAACTATCCTATTCTAATAACTGTTGGCTGACTTTTTAATGGCAACCACTGGATATTTTGTCTTTAGTTAGTGTTAGGTTTCTGATTATTTGTGAAAATGAAAAATTGACATTATAAAATGTTAATAGGTAAATTCTAAAACTTCCCACTGGGGAGACCCAGCATGACTTCCCAAGTTGTTCTGACCCAGAGTTTGGAAAATGATAGTGTAATGCTGTATGAAATATGACCTTGTGTATCGTTAATATTGCCACTGTTAGACAATTGCAACAAATCTTGTCTCCTCATCTCAAAAAAGATATACTGTCATTAGAAAAGGTTCAGAGAAGGGCAACTAACATGATTAGGGGGTTGGAATGGGTCCCATATGAGGAGAGATTAAAGAGGCTAGGACTTTTCAGCTTGGAAAAGAGGAGACTAAGGGGGGATATGATAGAGGTATATAAAATCATGAGTGATGTGGAGAAAGTGAATAAGGAAAAGTTATTTACTTGTTCCCATAATATAAGTACTAGGGGCTAGTAAATGAAATTAATGGACAGCAGGTTTAAAACAAATAAAAGGAAGTTCTTCTTCACACAGTGCACAGTCAACTTGTGGAACTCCTTGCCTGAGGAGGTTGTGAAGGCTAGGACTATAACAGGGTTTAAAAGAGAACTGGATAAATTCATGGAGGTTAAGTCCATTAATGGCTATTAGCCAGGATGGGTAAGGAATGGTGTCCCTAGCCTCTGTTTGTCAGAGGGTGGTGATGGACGGCAGGAGAGAGATCACTTGATCATTACCTGTTAGGTTCACCTGGCATTGGCCACTGTCGGTAGACAGGATACTGGGCTGGATGGACCTTTGGTCTGATCTAGTACGGCCATTCTTATGTTCTTATGTTCTAATGGAAAAATTATGATTTGCTAAATAAGACTATTCTGTGTAAATCCATGTATCATCACTGTATATGAAGTTATGAATATTGGCTATATATTTGTATCCCAAATGTGTTTGTTCCTGGGGTAACACCAATCAGGTAAAATCTACATTGAAGCCAGACAGCTATGTTTTGATGACCCATTAAAGACACATTACCCTCACAATGGCCATAGACCCAGCAAGTCTTCCCGTGGATGCCTTAGCACAGATATGGCCACTGGCTGCCCCTATGAGTCAGCAAGCCATGTAAGGACATGTGATATGCTCATATGACCCTGGACGCCATCTTGTGCCAGTAACTTTCTACAGACAGGGGCTGTGGGCTTTGTTTGGGACAGTAAAATTCCAGGCACATGGCAGAGGATATAAAAGACCCTTGAAACATCTCCATGTTGCCCCTTTCCTGCTCTGATTCTCTGGACTGTGGATTTACAACTAAAAGGAGCACATTGAACTATGGACGGAGGACCTGCCCATCTTTTGGAAGTTACCAGAGACTTTACAAGCCAGCAGTCTATAACATCACTGCTACAAACCTGATATAAGAACATTACCACTATTGTATGTATATGATCTATTAACCATTTTAACTCTCTTCTTCTTTTCTCTTATAAATAAACCTTTAGATTTTAGTTACAAAAGGATTGGCAGCGGCATGCTTATTGGGTAATATCTGAGTTATATATTGACCTGGCTATGTGGCTGATCTCTTGAGAGCAGAAGAACCCGTTGTTTGATTAAATTGGTTTTCAATAACCACTTCATAAAATCTAGTGCAGTGGCTCTCAACCTTTCCAGACTACTGTACCCCCTTCGGGGTTCTGATTTGTCTTGCGTACCCCCAAGTTTCACCTCATTTAAAAACTACTTGCTTACAAAACCAGACATCAAAATACAAAAGTATCACAGCACACTATTACTGAAAAATTTCTTACTTTCTCATTTTTACCATATAATTATAAAATAAATCAATTGGAATATAAATATTTTACTTACATTTCAGTGTATAGTATATAGAGCAGTATAAACAAGTCATTGTCTGTATGAAATTTTAGTTTGTACTGACTTTGCTAGTGCTTTTTATGTAGCCTATTGTAAAACTAGGAAAATATCTACATGTACCCCTGGTTGAGAAACACTGGTCTAGTGTCTGGATGGTTAAATAAGGGCTAGAATGCCTAATCTCATCTTTGACTTCTTGTTAATCAATGTGGTGTGGAAGTAGAGCTGCACCCAAAAAAGAGAGCGAGAACTCTGTTTTTCTCCGACAGTGGGGAGACAGAAGTTTCCTTTTGTTACTGGCTTGGTATATCCACCAGTTTGGGTGACTCTGCCCTATTTCTCAGCAGTTTGTCCTGAATCTGGTATTCTCAGCTGTGACCCACTGTGGCATGGTGACAGATAGTCTACAGATAGATGAAATGATGTATACGTAAAAAGAGAGGTCATTGCAGTCAAGTGTAAGTAAGAGCAATCCTGAGGCTAGTCTAATTTCTACTATGGGCCAGGAGGCCCCAGCCAGGCCCAGGACCAAAGTCCAAAGGAGGCAATATATGATATTTGTCCTTCCCTCCTCCACTGTTCTTGCACCTAGAATAACTCCACTGGAATTGGAGATGTAACAGTTTGCAGGATCAGCCTTTTAAGTTGTAATTAACACAACCTCAAAGAGGCCAATAGCAAGACAGATATTGCCAGACACCCCAGCAGGGATCTAGGTACCTGGGGCAGATAGCATGAAAATTACAGAGAAGTTTTTGTTATAGCTTTGTTTCCTTACGTCAATTTTATCTGGTGAAAATTTTCAGTAATTTTTTTTCACTTAAAAACTGCAGATGGGACAAAGTTATATGAGCTTTTCCTCTAATCATAAGTCTGTACTGCCATGTTGTATAAAGGAGTGGGAATGCTCCTAAAGAAAAACATTCTGATAAAATCCACATCCAGGGTATTTTGGATATGATGTAAAGGAACACTTTTCCTGTTTCTTTACTCCTGTGATTTCATATGATTTATTATTTGTATTCTGGTAGCGGTCACCTTGTGCTAGGTACTAGACACTCAGGCCTGGTCTACACTGGGGGGGGATGGGGAGGGAAATCGATCTAAGTTATGCAACTTCAGCTACGTGAATAACGTAGCTGAAGTTGACGTACTTAGATCGACTTACCATGGTGTTTTCACCACGGTGAGTCAACTGCTGCCGCTCTCCCGTCGACTCTGCCTGCGCTTCTTGCTGAGCTGGAGTACAGGAGTTGACGGGAGAGCGCTCGGGGGTCGATTTATCGCATCTAGTCCCGCTGGATCAATCAATGCCCGCCGATCTGGCGGGTAGTGTAGACATACCCTCAGAAAGACAGTCCCTGCTCTTAAGACCCTTATGATCTAAGACAATCTGTTATTAATTCTAGATCTGTCAAAGCTTAATTGATAATAAATCCAGAAGAGAACTTTTCAGCTATTCACTCTTCAGAAAGGACATAAGAAAACTAAAAGTAATCAGGTAAGAGGTTTCTGTATACAAATCAGGGTGACAAAAGTGCTTTACAGACAGGCTTGCGTAGCAGCAAAAGTAGTAGCTGTCCATTAATCTCAGCTGTCAATGGATCTCAAGAATTAAGGATGGCTCCCAGTAATTGCAAAGGGACAGATGGTTTTGTATTTAAAAGAATGAAGCATATATGAAATAAACTTGTGTTCCTAATCTAGAAGAGTAATAGACTCTACCGTCTTCATCTGTAAAGTCTCTCCTGGTGGGGGAGGAGGGAGGATTTAATTTCAAAGCAGACTGTAAGTAGGAAAGGCTAGATCTATGTGACAGTTACTTTTTGATTTGTAAAATAACTTGTTTTGGTAAAATATTGTTCTCCCAATTTCTACCCTCAGTCTATTCCACCCTGCTTGGTGGAAAAAAATTACTTCAGAGGGTTTATCTCCCTAAATATGCATGTAAACTCCTTAAATAATCCTAACAAAAACACAGTTGGCACTGAAACCCTTACAGAACAGAAGTGGTAATCCTGAGGGCCTGATCTTGTATTCCTGGTTTACCCAAATCATCTGCTGTCTTTGGGAGTTTTGGATGCACAAGAAATCCAGGACTGGACCTTGAGCATTTACCATAATTCCAGATCAGATTCTATTCCACAGGAACTGCTTATTGTAAATGTCCATGAGTTTGGCTTTTATTTATTTTTGAACAAAAAACTGTGTGCCCCCTTTGATTCCATTTAAAATTTCTGTAGTATGAAAGGTCTCTGAGTGGAGGTTGCCATAATAAATGATCAGTTGCAGAATCTCAAAGCTGCACAAAAAGAGGTAATTTGTAACTGAAATTGATATCAATATTTTATCAAATGTTTGGAGAATAAGAGACTCCGCCATTAACCATATATTGTTGAGGAAAAATTGTCACTTAAGCTGCAGACTAACAGAGCAGAAGTTCAAGAAAAAATTATATTTGAACTTTGGGGTTTCTTAACCAAGACAAATAATGATGAAAATCCATGGACACTATCCAACTGCTGAAGCTTATGTTATGTAACCTACCGACTCTACTTTTCCATAGAAATTTTTCAAAAAAAAAGGTTTTTTTTGCACATGGTAGAAAACATCTTGGTACACTATTTTTTGAGACTGTACAAATCAATGGATTTAAAAACAGAAATGATTAATTTAAAAACTTTGTATTAATCTTTCTATTGATTATCTGAAGTCATCATGTCATCAGTATTGTTACTAATGTCTTTTCATTACGTATGAATGAATTACAGATTTTATATTCAATAGCAACTCCAGAAGAAAAATTCAAGTGTCAGTCTGTATCTCAAATAGAAAGAGCCCACATGTTAAGGGATGAAAGAGGAACTTTTCACCTACATGTAGAGGACCAGAATCTCTAGCAAAAATCACAGTCTCATAGACTCATAGGGTACATCTGCATTACAACAAAAGACCCACGGCACAGCCACAGCTAGCCCAGGTCAGGTGTGGGGGGAGAGTCTCAGAGTCTTGGCTCCAGCCTGAGCCCAAAACATCTACACTGCAATTTCTAGCCCCCATAGCCTGAGCTCTGTGAGCCCAAGTCAATTGACCCAGGCTCTGAGACTTGCTAATTCAATTTTTTTATTGCAGTGTAGATGTATCCATGGACTTTAAGGCCAGAAGGGACCATTTTATGATCAGCTAGTCTGACCTCCTGCACATTGCAGGCCACAGAACCTCGCCCACCCGCTCCTGTAATAGACTCAATCTCTGGCTGAGTTACTGAAGTCCTCATTGTGACATTGCACTCTATATGATTTTATAAATCTATGCTAATGAGTGAATATAATGTAACTGGAATATGCTTCATGCAAAAGGTCTCTTGTAAGGTATCATTACAAAGCTTATAATCTACTGAGTGTGGTCATTCTATTTGTATAAATGTATCACTCTTGTATCTGAAACTAGAAATATGAAATTAAACTCTGAGGGCCTATTGTAATTATGCAAAGTGTGGGACATTAATGGTGGTTTGGAATCTTGATGGCTCCCATCAACCAGGACAATTGACTGGATGGCTCTGTTTGCAGGCAAGCCTTCCTGTGACTCAGGCTGGGAGGAATGAAGGCTTGAAGTCTTACAGTGACGTGTGATCATGTCACCTGAACTGGAATCCATCTTTAACCTGGTGTCTTTCCATTGAGAAGGAGGGGGTGGAAACCCAGAGTGGGACAAAGCATTCCCACCTTATGCAAAAGATATATAAATGGGTGGAACAGAACAAAGGGGGGAGCCATCATGAAGAATCCCCTAGCTACCACCTGAGCTGGAACAAGAGCTGTACCAGGGGAAAGAATTGTGGCCAGGCCTGGAAGGTGTCCAGTCTGAGGAAAAAAATTACTGAAGCATCTCTAAGGGTGAGATTATCTGTATTCAGTTTGATTAGACATAGATTTGAATATTTTATTTTATTTTGCTTGGTGAGTTACTTTGTTCTGTCTGTCACTACTTGGAACCACTTAAATCCTACTTTCTTTATTTAATAAAATCATTTTTTACTTATTAATTAACCCAGAGTATGTATTAATACCTGGGGGCGGGGGGCAAACAGCTGTGCATACCTCTCTATCAGTGTTATAGTGTTATAGAGGGCAAACAATTTATGAGTTTACCCTGTATAAGCTTTATACAGGGTAAAATGGATTTATTTGGGTTTAGACCCCATTGGGATTTGGGCATCTGAGTGTTCAAGACAAGAACACTTCTGTTAGCTGCTTTCAGGTAGCCTACAGCTGTTAGGGGATGTGATTCAGACCTGGTCTGGGTTTGCAGCAGGTTAGCGAGTCTGGCTCAAACCAGGCAGGGCACTGAAGTCTTAAGCTGCCAAGGCAGGAAAGCAGGGCCAGAAGTAGTCTTGGCACATCAGTTGGCAGCTCCCAAGAGGGGTTCTGTGAACTAACCCATCACACTCATATCTTAATTTAATGACATCAAGTTACAGAGAATCCACCATGTACTCTAGTTCAAACCAGCAAGTGATCTGTGTCCAGGGGTGAAAGTAACTGAGGACACTTACCGGTACGGGGCCGGGGTGGCTCCAGCCCCCAGAAGGGGCGGGGCCTCGGGCAGAAGGGGCAGGGCTAGGATGGGTCAGCATCGCCCAGCCAGCCCTTCCAGGCCGCCTGGCCTGTGCCACCCTGGGCTCCCTTTTAAATCATCAGTGGCCGGGGGGGGGGGGGGGGGGGGAAAGGGGCAGGAATGTTAAAGCGCTGCAGGGCCGCTGACGGGGGGAAGGGGCAGCGATGTTAAAGCGTTAAAGCGTTGCCGCGGCAGCACTTTAAGGACGGTCCTTTGCCGCGGCAGCGCTTTGAGGATCCTTAAAGCTGCCGCAGCAAAGGATCGTCTTTTAAAGCGCTGCTGTGGCAGTGCTTTAATGTTGCTGCCCCTTCCCCGCCCCCCATCGGCGGCCCTGCCGGTACAAACCCTACCAGCAGGGCCGCCGACAGGGGAGGCAAAAGGGGTAGGGACATTATCTCCCCTCAACCTTCGTTTGGTTAGGCTAAACAAACCACACTCCTTAAAGTCTCCTCTCGTAAGGTAGATTTTCCATTCCTCTAATTATCCTAGTAGCCCTTCTCTGCATGTGTTCTAGTTTGAATTCATCTTTTTTAAACATGGGAGACCAGAACTGCACACAGTATTCCCGATGAGGTCTCACCAGTGCCTTGTACAATGGTAATAACACTTCCCTATCTCTACTGGAAATACCTCGCCTAATGCATCCTAAGATTGCATTAGCTATTTTCATGGCCACTTAAACCAATTTACCTCTATCCACTGATAAACACTGCTTCCAACTAGATGCTTTTCATACAGTAGTTCTGCACTTTGGTTCAAATTTTTGAACATTTGTGCATGTAAGTGTACTTGCATTGACATGTTTGATAGGAACATAAGGAGAAAAATTCCCATACTGGACCAGATGTGAGGTCCATGTAGTCTAGTATGCTGTCTCAGACAGAGGCCAGTACCAGTATTAGGTATCATCCTACTCCCTAATAGTTAAAAGTTGGCTTAAGCACTGAAGAAGCATGAAGTTCAAGTTCCCTTCCATAATTTCTGATATAACACCAACTCTGGATATTCTTATTATCCATGTAAGTGTCCAGTCCCCTTTTGAATCTTGCTAAATTATTGGCCTCAACAAGGTTCTGGTGGCAGTGAGTTCAACAGTACTTATTTCACACAACATTTACATAGATTTCCTATTAATTTTGAAGAATTTACAGCTTTTAATTTCATTGAATGTCATCCTGTTCTTGTGATTCTAAGGCATAAGAATGCAGGTGGGGGCAGGGGAAGGGAGGAGACTTTGGGATGGAGCACACCCATTGGAGTGTGTTGCTGAACGCCATCCCCCAACCTCCATGAAGAACCTTATTATTCACTTGCCTTAAATGTTTAGCCATTGAACGAGTGCTGATTTACTTTAACATTAATAATTTTGTAGGCATGGAAACTGGACTGTTTGAAATTGGTACGTTGCTGACATAGATATACTGTGGGAACATGACCAACAGACGATAGCAGCAAAAGCACTTCATCCATTGAATGAGCAAAACCAAGGACTCATTAATGAAGCTTTGTTAACTGTATATATAATATACATGATGTTGTAATTGCTTTTAAGTACAGAATTAAGTCAATGTGTTCTAATAATAACAGCATGCATTGTATATGAGGGGTACATGCTATACAAAGTAAAAGTGGCCTTAAGAGATATGGAGCAAGAGAACTTCACCTCGTGTATCACCACAGAAAAGTTACAAATTTGGCAAAAGAGAGGTGACACTAGTTGGTGCAGGAGAAGAAAATTAACAAGGGTCCAATATCATGAAGTTAAATGTCAAACCACTGCAGCCCTGAGGAAGAAGTTTGTTTTCCCTTCTCAAATACTGTTGCAAGACAACGCAAAGGTCTGGAAAGCCCCACACTTGTTCTGCTGTTTGCAGGTGGGAGACACTTACATAAGCAAGTAAAATGTCTTACAGACAGAGTTGCTGGCATGTGGATTCATTCTGGGGGAACCGTCCTCAAATTGCACAGTATGGTTGAGATGCTGGTATGCTGGTAAAGTAAAAACTGCCTATACTGAGGATAACAAGTATTGTGTGGTGGCTGCAGAGAGTCAATTCCGGTATGGACCCAGGAAATGTTATTTTAATTGGCCTATGTTCTGTTTCACACCTAACTTTCCTGTGGTAATAAATGGAAAGGTTTTTTTATTTTGTACCACTTGTTTATAATTAAAATAAAAACAAAATTAAAATTACACAAGGATGCTTTAAAGGCAGAGCAAGCTTATAATGTGGAATTACACCCTAGTATGGGAGGAGGTGAACTTGCACCCCCTGGTTCGTACCTTGAGTCAAGCATTAATGGTGATTCAAATGATTACAACTACTGTAGTCTTGGGAATGTATTGCTGGGTAGTGAACTTAAAAAAAAGCCCAGAAAGTAAAAAAAATATAAAGAAAATAAAACAAATGCTAATATAAAAGAGAAAAACAAAAGCAGCGGCATGTAGGCCTGGCTTGACATGAGTAATTGGACACGGGGGAAGCCTCATTTCTTGGGAGACACGATTGGGGAGGTAAATGGAGCCATAGGCTGGAAACAGAATGTAAGGGGGAACACCCAGGGAACCATTTACAATGAGCAAGAAAACAATGGAACATAAGATGAGGTAAAGAGTAAGTTGTGCATGGAAAGTGTGTGCCGCACAGCAATTGGTTCCTACAAAGTGACCAAACCAAACCCAAAGCATGTGATGCAATGTATAGTAAATGCAATACAATGTGTATGTGTATATAAAGGAAGAGGTTTGCTGTGTAACTTTGGATGTGTAGTACACCATATACCCAGGCCTGATGCTTGAGTCTGATCAACTCAGCATAATTTTGCTGTATGCCAAATAGAGGAACCTGAGTGACGAGACTGGAGTCAAAGTGAATTCTTGAGGAACTGAGTGGAAGAAGTCTCAGGGGAACCCCAACAAATTTAAACTTATTTGAGGCCTTTCATCTTGAAGGATCCCAAGTGCTCTCCTGGCTGCATGCACATAGCAGTCACTCACCAGTCACTGGAATGAAGTCACCCCTGAGGGGAACACAGTAGTAGCACATGATATATTCTAGAAGGTGAAGGAAAATATGACTTCTCCAGTTTAAAAGGACAGACAACAGCCACTCAAATTTGAATTTAGCTAGGACACCCAGATTGACCCTACCCCTAGCTTCTGCAAAAGGGGCCATTGAATCTTCCAAACATTGCAATGGGTCAAGGCTTCGATATTATGCCTCAGCTGAAAGGGTTCATCTCCAGGAGCTCAATGTCTCCTAGAACCACAATGGGGCATTGATTCAGAGGACAGTTGCTGTCCAGTGAATCATTGCTTTCAATTTGCATGTGGAGCTTGTTGTTTTTTAATCAGAGGTTGGGTAGAGTCCCGGTTTAAAAAATGAAAAGAAAAATCAAATATCTCTGTGCAATAGTATATAGGAGGAGATTTACATGCCAGTAGTCAGATGGACTTTTCCACCTTACACAGTGAGAACTAAAAAAAAAGGGGTACTAGAGCATTTGCCACTTTGAGACTGCTTTTCCCAGAGAATTCTCAAAATCATTTGCAAATGTAAACCAAAGTGGCTACCAGTTCCCAACCAGCATTTTAACCAGTTTGACATTAAGCACAGGCAGGGCCGGCTTTAGGACCTGCAGGGCCCGATTCGAATACCCGGTGGTGGTCCGGGTCTTTGGCAGCACTTCGGTGGCAGGGGGTCCGCTCCGCGTCTTCCGCGGCACTGAAGGACCCCCCGCCGCCGAAGTGCCGCCGAAGACCCGGAGCAGATCGCCGCCAGGTGAGTAAAAAAAAATCAAAAAGGTGCCTAAGGCGCGGGGCCCTCTTAAGCGCGGGGCCCGATTCCAGGGAATCGGGGGAATCGGCCTAAAGCCGGCCCTGGCAGGACTTATTTCTGTCACCCTTTGAAGTGTTTCTCAGCATGCTGTGGCATTTTATGGACGATCTGCTTAGGTCTCTCACCTGGTCACACTGTTTCCCATAGAACAATGGGTGGATGTGTCAGGACCCATTTAAGTTCTAAATCAGGCTCTGTATGAAATAGAGGATGCCTCGAGCAAACGAGACATCAGTCCAATGACAGCACCCCCCCCCCACACACACACACACTATAACCATAAGGAATGTTCCATTTCTTATGGCTGCCTTAACTCTGCAGTGTGGACATGCTACTCAGACTGAGAAGGTTAGGGCTGAACTTCTCTGTAGTGCTTCCGAATGGAGATCAAGCCTGTTTGAATTGCCTGTCTTCGGAATGATTCTAACCCTGAGTCTTCTTTATGTGCTTCCTTCTATACTTTTGAACTCTGGTCAACTTCTTGTGTCTTCTTTGTGAATACTTTTACTTTCTCCATCACTACTGCAGTAGCTGTGTTTATCCATTTTTATCTCTTATCGCATTGTCCCCTAATCCTTCTCTGCCAGTGGTGTCCTCCTTTACAACCCAGTTTTTCTGGTTCTCCCAAAAGAGGTCTCTGCTTTGTCCCATGCTTCATCTTTCACATGGAACACCCTTCCTGAGCAGATCCATAAGGGCAGTATCCTTCTCTTCTTGCAGATCCCGTCTCCATTTCTGCTGTGATGTCTACAAAAAATCAGCCAGCTAATGCTGGATAGTGAGGGGCAGGCAGTATTATTTGAGGATTTTTTTCCCTGCTCTTAACCTGCTCTCTCCTTCCTTATTCTCACTCTCCTCTTCTTTCCTATTGCTGTACTTACTTGCTACATATTGACTTAAATCAGACTACAAGCTCTTTAACGCATGGACTGTGTCTCCCTATGTGTTTGTGCAGCCTAATATAATGAGGCTCCAATCTTGAGTGAAGTGTTTAGGTTTTTCTGCAATACAAATAATTATCAAGCATGTCACTCATTTAATCTAGTATGCTGCTGCTGTTTTCTGGCTGTGTCTTTTCTGGTTTCTGTGGTACACATGAAATTGAGAGAACCTTCCTCACCCACGTAAGAAATAATGAGTTGAATGCCAACTGGGATAAGATGACATTGCTGTGGGTTCTCTGTGCCTGTGGCTAATGTGCTTTTTTAATGGAAATTTTGTGGTCTTTGAGTGGATTTTTTTAATTGGTTGTTTTTCCTTGGTCATCATTTGCTCCTCTCTATATGATGGGACTTTCAACCCCTCCGTTTTAACACTTTTCCTCCCACAGGAATACATTAAGACACATACAACGGAGTCAGTGTCCATGTATTTTTGTATACATTTTGTTTTAAGTCTTCTAAACTATTGACGGCAACAAATTCCGTTCCAGCCACCTCCAAGAAGCACTGTTTGTGGCTGATCATATGTGTTAGACTTAGCCTAAGAGCTGAATTCCTCCTTCTCCGTAACCCCACTGCACCTTCATACACACTTAAGTAGAACATTTGATCTTGCCAAGGGACACTCTTTGTTTGCATAAAATATTTCTTGATTGTTGCCTAATTCAAGCAATCCTACTTAGTACTAAAATACATAAATAAGTGAATTTTTCCTATCCTATTATACAAAACTGCGGAGAAGGAAATTTTCACTTTCATCTTTTTTGGGGGAAAATCTGTAATTAAATGCACAGAGTTCCAGTACAAACGAATCACCTGCTATTTGGCAAGATTTTGTATTGCTTCATCTCAGTTCATTCAAGATGTGTAAACCATTTGAACACAGTGCAATTTTCTTTCTTTTTTCTCGTCAGAGACATAGCCTAAAATGGCTGAACTGATCTGACTCTCAGTTTGAAATCAAGGATGGGAAATTTCACACTTAGCAGAATTTGTTTTAGAAAATTATGAGTAACTGATGAAAGAAGACTATAATTAAATATGGACCCAACCCTTGCCTCCAGCATGCACTCCCTGTGGCTACTATAACAACTGAAAAACTGCGGAGCTCATGAAATGGAGGGATTGCTGCCATGGTTTAGAGTAAGGCACGGTTCAGGCAGCACTGCCTCCTCACTGAGCTTGAACAAACAACTATAGCATTACATACCTGCTATTTCTGGGCCTCTTGCAAGCAGAGATGGTCAAATCAACTGTGACAAATTATAAGATGGACAAATTTGTATTAGGGAACGACAGTAATCCCTTCCCGCTCATTTTCACTTGTTATCAAAGCCAAGAAGAAATACTAGAGCACAATTGCAGGGTACTACTGTAGCGCCTAAACAATCTTAATTATGTGTTCTTAATTTAGCTCTGCTTACAGAAAAGCGCACACAATTAGTCACAGATCTATTGAACAAGATGCATGGCTGACTCATAAGAGTAAAATGACTAGTGTACAAGTGATAAGAATACGGGGGCTCAGAGTGATCAGTGGTTAATTTTCCAGGACATTAGAGAATGCCAGTGAATGGGAGTGGCTTTTGTTGAAGTCAAAGATGACTATTGTTAAACATGACATGAGGTGTTTCCACATGTGACTGAAAAATGATCTACAAGAAAAAATTAGCTATTCATATTGCATTTAGACCTCTAAATAAAATTAGGATTATATTTAATTTGCATTAAAATGACAATCACACACTATAATTTAAAATTTCCTAAAACATTCTACAATAGTCAGAAAACTGTAGGTACAAGATGAGCCAAAAGAAAACAAAACTGGTCTGCAAGAACATACCACCACCTGAAAAATAAGAAAAGAAAAAAAAAAGAGGGAGAGCAGAGGTGGAAATGTTGCAGGTGGATACCAGAGAGCCAGGTGTGAGCCCAGGTTAGAAAATTCTCAATGTAGGGTTAATAATCAGTGTAGACACTCAAGACATGGGTTCTCTAACCCAGGGTCAGCTGACTCGAGTCCCACTAATCCTGGGCTTACATTGCAGTGTAGACATACCCTGCAATTCATTGTGATCACCTCAACAGGTCTGACTTCAGTTCAGCACCTGCAGTTCTGTTCTCTAAGAGGCAATTACAGGATTATCTATCCAGCTTTCATAAATCAAGGTATTATTTATTCAGAACAGCAGCATTTCAGAGAAAACATATCTTGTGAGAAGAAATTGGAAGAGCTTGGCTCCTTTAGTCTAGCAAAAAGAAGGCTGATAGGGGATATAATTGCTCTCTATAAATACATTAGGGGGGAAAATACCAGGGAATGTGAATAGCTATTTAAGCTAATGATAATGTTGGCACAAGAATAAATGGATATAAATTTGCCATGAACAAATTTAGGCTGGAAATTAGAAGGTTTCTAACCACCAGAGAAGTGCGGTTCTGAAACAACCTACTGTTAGGAGTTGTGGGGGCAAACAACTTAATTAGTTTTCAGAGAATGCTGCACATATTTATGAGTGGGATTGTATGACAGGGTTGTATGTGATCATGGGGGTCAGGGCTCAGCAATGCTGGCGCTCACTTCTAGTTTATGTCTTATATTCCTAAAAGCTCATGCTTCAAGCTTTCACCTGGTCATCTGCAGGCAGAGAATACCTCCCCCCATCTATTTTTAAAAAAAAATCTCCTTCCTCTGAAGTGTCCGGGATGGTGACAGCTGGAGATGGGACACTGGACAGGGAGGACCCAGGCCTCTGAGGTGGTACCAAGCATCATCTCTGTTAGGTGCTTGGCTGGCTGGTTCTTGCTCCCATACTCAGGGTCTAACTGATCACCACATGTGAGGTCAGGCAGGAATTACCCTCCAATCATACTGGCAGTGACCTTGGGTTTGTTCGTTTTTTTGCCTTCCTCTGCAGCGTGTGGGTGCAGGTCACTTAATCGTTTCCCTGCTATTGCAGGGGCCTCGGGCATTTGTGCACCTCAGTCCCTCCTATTCTCTGCCTGTAGCACATAATAGTCTCCTGTGGACTGAAATACTTTGGTCTAATTTCAGTTGCTGGGTGGTTTTGGTGGCCTGTGATATACAGGAGTCAGACTGGATGACCTGGGGGTCCCTTCTGGCCTTAAGCTCTATGACTCTATATGACAAACAATAAGCAGCTTATATGCATGTCTACCTTATTGGGCAATGACCCATCTTCCACAAGGAGATATGGGTAGGTCTAAAATATTTCAGCTCATTGTGATCCAGGAACCCCTTGATGCCAACTGGCAGAGGGCACAGAGGAGGCAAGGGTGTTTACAGGGATACCCTGGGTCGGATCTATGCATAATAGTTTACCAAAGAGTGGCATGTGAGGTCTCTACTGAGATTCAGTTGCCCACTGGTCATCATAATCATTGTGAAAGGTGTATACAGTATGGATAATCTTTAGGATAGATACACAAATTCTTAAATATTATGTTTTTTAAGGTCTTGGAGTTAAGGCAGGCCACCAGGAGGTGACGATTCTCTGAACAACACACTGAAAGAGCTATTAGAGAGGTATGAGAAGAACCAGGAGAGGAATGAGTCATAAAAAGCAAGGGAGGACAAGATATCAAGAAGAAGAGGGTAGTCCACAATAGTGAAAGTGTCCAATGGGTCAAGGAGAATGAGGACAGAGTACGAGTTCTGAGCTTTGGCCAGAAAGAGGTCATTAGAGACTTTGGTGAGAACCATTTCAGGGCACACCAGGACAAAATATGACACAATACAGACGAGATTTTCAAAACAGACTAGGCGATTTATGTACATATGGTATCTTCCCTCAAATTCCCTAGTCTGCTTTGAAAGTCTTAATCCAAGTGTATCAACCAACAGGGAAAGTAAATAATGTGATATTAAGCAGCACACAGAGCATGACTAAATGACTATCAGGTAAAGGGAATCTGAGAATGAATGATAACAATCTCCTGAGGTCAGAGTGAAAATGAAAGTTAAATGGGGAGGGACAAAACCATTGACATTCCGAATGGCTATAATCGGATAGGCTGTCTAATTTCTTAACTCTTGCTCACAATGGGTAAGTCCTGAAATTGCACACTGGCCTTTGGTATAGAGCCTACCATGGTTCTGGCTCAAGTCCTTTTAAAGCATTATTTTAAATCCACAATTTAAAAG
This sequence comes from Emys orbicularis, assembly GCF_028017835.1. NCBI lineage: Eukaryota > Metazoa > Chordata > Testudines > Emydidae > Emys > Emys orbicularis. The sequence continues at coordinate 68,344,235 of NC_088683.1, read as the reverse complement.
TAAACATTCTTTGACTTAACAAGCTCCAAAGTGTGTGAGCTGTTTACAGAGCATGAGGCAAACTGCACAACAGCACAGCATTAGTTTGAAACAATGCTCCTGTAAGATTCTGCACAGTGCAATGCAAATCACCTGTGCTCTTCACTATTTGTTGCTCTACCAATCTAAAGTAAATGACTTTGTTGTTATACACCTCTACCCCGATATAACGCTGTCCTCGGGAGCCAAAAAATCTTACCGCGTTATAGGTGAAACCGCGTTATATCGAACTTGCTTTGATCCGCCAGAGCGTGCAGCCCCGCCCCCCTGGAGCGCTGCTTTACCGCGTTATATCCAAATTCGTGTTATATTGGGTTGCATTATATCGGGGTAGAGGTGTATTTATATTTAATGTATTGGGGAAAAGAACAAAGAAGGCTTCAAGTATGCTATAATTAATCACAGGAATATACAATAACTATGTAGTGTGACAAAGTTCCTCCTCTATCTTGGTGGGTCCTGCGCTTATTGGCGGATTTTCTTGCCTCAGAGATTCACCATGTAGGTTGGGGAACAGCCCAGAGACCTTCCCCTCTGGAAGAACCCACAGTCCAGGTCAGTTGGGAGGTTTGGAGGGAACCCGGGCTCGCCCTCTACTCCGGGTTCCAGCCCAGGACCCCGTGGACCGCAGCTGTCTATAGTGCCTCCTGTAACAGCTGCATGACAGCTACAACTCCCTGGGCTACTTCCCCATGGCCTCCTCCAAACACCTTCCTTATTCTCACCACAGGACCTTCCTCCTGGTGTCTGATAACGCTTGTGCTCCTCAGTCCTCCAGCAGCAGCAGCACACCCACCCACTCACTCTCAGCTCCTTGCGCCTCTTGCTCCCAGCTCCTCACACTCGCACCACAAACTGAAGTGAGCTCCTTTTAAAACCCAGGTGCCCTGATTAGCCTGCCTTAATTGATTCTAGCAGCTTCTTCTTAATTGGCTCCAGGTGTCCTAATTAGCCTGCCTGCCTTAACTGGTTCTAGCAGGTTCCTGATTACTCTAGTGCAGCCCCTGCTCTGGTCACTCAGGGAACAGAAAACTACTCATCCAGTGACCAGTATATTTGCCCTCTACCAGACTCCTGAACCCCACTGGTCTGGGTCTGTCACATATCCCTCCCCCCTGCTCAACGCCAAGGGGTTGGGCAGCTTGGGACGCCAGACAGTGCACAAGTGACAAGCCATCGGCATTGCCATGACGGCTCCCTGCTCTGTGTTGCACACGGAACTGGAAAGGTTGGAGGGATAAGAACCATCTGGTCACCCTTGTGTTCTTCTCCTTGTTCCGCTGCATCCATTGAAGAGGGGCATGGTCGGTCACAAGGACAAATCTGCGCCCGAGCAGGTAGTAGCGCAATGTTTCCATGGCCCATTTTACAGTGAGGCATTCTCTCTCCACTACTGCATATTTTTGTTCCCTTGGAAGGAGTTTCCGACTGAGGTATAGAATTGGGTGTTCCTCCTCCCCGACCATCTGTGATAGAACGGCCCCCAACCCTACTTCCAATGCATCCGTCTGCAGGATAAACTCCTTGGTGAAATCAGGGGCTATCAGTACAGGGTTACTGCAGAGGGCAGTCCGTAGGTCTGTGAATGCTTCCTCTGCTGCATCAGACCATTTCACCAGATCAGGTCCACGGGCTTTCACTAGGTCTGTCAGGGGGCTTGCCCTTGTGGCAAAGTGGGGGATAAATTGTCGGTAATACCCCACCACACCTAGGAACGCCCGGACTTGTTTCTTGCGACTTGGTCGGGGCCAATTTTGGATGGCCTCTAACTTGTTCACTTGGGGTTTTACCAGACCTTTTCCCACAATGTAGCCAAGATATTTGGCCTCTGTAAACCCTACAGCGCACTTGGCAGGGTTTGCTGTAAGGCCAGCTCGCCTGAAGGTATCGAGGACTGCCTCCACCTTCTCCAGGTGGGTTTCCCAGTCTGGGGTATGAATGACCACATCGTCCAAGTAGGCAGCAGCATAACTGTTATGTGGGCATAATAGCTTGTCCATGAGGCGCTGTAAGGTAGCTGGGGCCCCATGTAGTCCAAAAGGGAGGACAGTATATTGAAAAAGACCCTCTGGTGTAGAGAACGCAGTCTTTTCCTTTGCATCTTCTGCAAGGGGAATCTGCCAGTACCCCTTTGTCAAGTCTAGGGTAGTCAAGTACCGGGCATTACCCAGACGGTCCACTAGCTCATCTATGCGAGGTATGGGGTACGCGTCGAACTGGGATACTTCGTTTAGTCGCCGGAAGTCGTTGCAAAATCTTGTGGTGCCATCAGGTTTGGGCACCAGCACGATTGGGCTGGACCACTGACTGTGGGATTCTTCGATGATCCCCAACTCCAGCATTTTTTTTACTTCTGCTTTTATTTCCTCCCCTTTTGCCGCTGGCACCCAATAGGGCCTCATTGTTACTCTGGCCCCAGGGTTCGTGACGATGTGGTGATATGTCTCGGTTGTTCGACCCGGTTTTGTTGAGAACACATCTTGGTTCCGGAAGATCATCTCAGACACCTCATTCTTCTGGTCTGGTGTTAAATCGGGAGACACTCTCACCTGTTTGGAAGGCTTGTTTTCCTGGGTTAGGTCTTTTTGGACCATTGTGCATGCCTCTTGTGCATGCCAGGGTTTCAGAAGGTTAACGTGATAAATCTGTTCTTGTTTTCTGCGTCCTGGCTGCCGCACCTTGTAGGTTACTTCCCCCACGGGTTCAACCACCTCATAGGGCCCCTGCCATTGGGCCAGAAGCTTGCTTTCTGCCGTGGGTACCAACACCATAACCTGATCCCCTGGTTGGAACTGTCGCACTTTTGCCTGGCGATTGTAATGGGTTCGCTGGGCCTCCTGTGCCTTCTCCAAATGTTCCCGTACAATAGGGGTAACCCGGGCTATCCGGTCTCGCATCTGCATTACATGCTCTATTATATTTCTCCCCTCATTGGGTTCCTCTTCCCAGATCTCTTTGGCGATATCTAGTATGCCACGGGGGTGACGCCCGTATAATAACTCGAAGGGGGAAAACCCAGTTGAGGCCTGTGGTACCTCCCGGATAGCGAACATAAGGTAGGGTAGTAGGGTGTCCCAATCCTTCACATCCCGACTTACCACCTTCCTTACCATAGCCTTGAGGGTTCGGTTAAAACTTTCTACCAACCCATCAGTCTGCGGATGGTAGACCGAAGTTCTCAGGGTATGTATATGGAGCAGCGTACAGAGGTCCTTCATTAGCTTTGACATAAATGGGGTTCCTTGGTCGGTTAATATCTCCTTCGGTAGTCCCATTCGGGCAAAGATCCCCACCAGCTCTTTGACTATAGTTTTAGAGGCCGTGTTCCGCAGGGGGACGGCTTCTGGGTAGCAAGTAGCATAGTCCAAAACAACAAGTATATATTGGTGGCCCTGAGCCGTCTTCTCCAGGGGTCCCACTAGGTCCATGGCTATTCGCTCGAAGGGGACCTCTAGGATGGGAAGGGGTACTAAAGGTGCCCTCAAGTGGGGACGGGGACTGTGTAGCTGACACTGCGGGCAGGAGGCACAGTACCTCCGCACTTCTTCATGTACTCCAGGCCAGAAGAACCGTCGTAGGACTCGTGCCAGGGTCTTCTCTACACCCAAATGCCCCCCAAAAAGATGACTATGAGCAAGACTTAATACAGCGTTCTGGTGTTTTTGAGGTACTAGGATCTGCTGTACCTTCTGCCCCTGTACTGGTGCAACCCGGTATAAGAGATCCTTCTTCATTATGAAGTAGGGTCCTGGTCCCTGGGTTTTCCCTTCCACGGGGACCCCATCTATTTCAGTCACCTCCTTCCTAATGTTGTCATACCTTGGGTCTCCTGCCTGGTCCCGTCCAAAATTTCCTCTCCCGGGGCTAATCTGCCCAAGATCTAGGGGCCCAATCTCTGTTGCCTCTACTGGTTCAGAAGCATTAGGGTGGGGGTCAGACTCAGGTGCTTCTCCCTCCTGCGTGGCCTCCTTTTCAGCTGTGCGGGTCCGCCTACCTACAAGAGCGACCCTCTGGCTTTGGGTCAGTATTCGGGTTTCCCAAGGCCTTAGCTGCCCTTCTTTCCCTTTTTGTCTTTCTACCCTGTCTGGGAGTGGAGAACAAATCTGGGGATATTTCAGAGAAGATTGGGGGTTGACAGTCTGCTGTGGATGCCTCACCAATTTTAGGGTCCCCATCTTTCTCCAATCCCCCTACTGGGAGTAAGTTTCCAAACCCTGGGAAGTCCCTCCCTATGAGCACCGGGTATGGGAGTTTAGGGACTACACCTGCTGCTACCTCAGTAGTGTTCCCTTGGATCTCGATTTTTACTGGGATGGTGGGGTAGTAACTAACTGTCCCATGGACACATGTTATCCCCGTATGTTTAGCCTGCAGCAGCTGACTACGCTTCACGAGCTTCCCTGAGATAAGCGTGATAGCACTCCCCGAATCAACCAGTGCCGTGGTCCCTACCCCATTTAGTTTCACTGGTCTGGTATACATATGTGGGGTTAGTGAGACCCCACAAGGTGGATTAGGGAGCATGGATCTGCCCAGTTCCCCAGGTTACACTGCATAGGCTCCTCAGCATTGGGACACTGTGCAGCTATGTGTCCCCACTCCCCGCAGGCATAACATCTGTATGGAGCCCTAGGCGTTCCCCGGTCTCTTGGTTTGGGCAGTCTAACATCACGATCCTCTTCTCCCTCAGTGCTCCGACTCTTTGTGGCCTCTGATGGGCCTTCAGCCTCTCTCTTTTTCCACCTGGGCCCTCCTGGTGGCCCAGTCACCCCAACTTTAGGGCTTGGTGCTGCTAGTTTAACCCGGGGTGCCTCTTCCTTAACTGGTCGGGTCAGCTCCCTCGCTGTCCTTCGCCTTTCTACCAGGGCGACAACCTCGTCATAGGTGGAGGGTTCGTTCTGGCTTACCCAGGCACGAAGGTCTGGTGGTAGTCCCCTCATGTATCGGTCGATGACCAGAACCGCTAGTATCTCTTCCGGACTCCGGGACTCTGTTTGCAACAACTTTCGTGCGAGATGGATGAGGTCATACAATTGGGACCGTGGGGTTTTGTCTTCCACCATGGTACCTCCAACCGTGATACTGCTGGGCCCGCACTGCTGTCGTTACCCCAGATCTGGCCAGGATCTCTGCTTTCAGATGGGGGTAGTCTGCCGCAGCCTCTTCAGGCAGATCATGGTAGGCCTTCTGGGCCTCCCCACACAGAAATGGGGCAAGGATGCCAGACCACTGATCTCGAGGTCAGGCCTCCCGTAGGGCTGTCCTCTCAAAGGCCAGAAGGTATGCCTCTACATCATCCTCCCATGTCATTTTCTGCAGCCAATGGCTGGCCCGTATGAGCCGCGTCCCATCATGGCCGTGATTTAGCTCTGTAAGGGACTTTACCTGGTTTACCAGTTCCCGCAAGATAGCTCGGTCTTGAGCAGCCTGGTCCATCAGCAGGCGATTAGTCTCTTGCTGCAGCCGCACTGCCTCCTGTTGGGCGGCTGCCTGGACACTGGTAGCCTCCTGCTGGGCCGCCATAGCTTGTATCAGTGCCCGCACTACGTCATCCATTGTGGTGAAAAAAAAATAAACCCTCTCCCTTTTTTTTGTTTTGTTGTTGTTGTTGTTGTTGTTTTTAAATCACCCTCCTTCTTCCGCCGCGCTGTGCACCCCAAGATCCCACCCCTGACACCAGTGTGACAAAGTTCCTCTATCTTGGTGGGTCCTGCGCTTATTGGCGGATTTTCTTGCCTCAGAGATTCACCATGTGGGTTGGGGAACAGCCCAGAGACCTTCCCCTCTGGAAGAACCCACAGTCCAGGTCAATTGGGAGGTTTGGGGGGAACCCAGGCCCACCCTCTACTCCGGGTTCCAGCCCAGGGCCCTGTGGACTGCAGCTGTCTATAGTGCCTCCTGTAACACCTGCATGACAGCTACAACTCCCTGGGCTACTTCCCCATGGCCTCCTCCAAACACCTTCCTTATTCTCACCACAGGACCTTCCTCCTGGTGTCTGATAACGCTTGTGCTCCTCAGTCCTCCAGCAGCATACCCTCTCACTCTCAGCTCCTTGCGCCTCTTGCTCCCAGCTCCTCACACTCGCACCACAAACTGAAGTGAGCTCCTTTTAAAACCCTGGTGCCCTGATTAGCCTGCCTTAATTGATTCTAGCAGCTTCTTCTTAATTGGCTCCAGGTGTCCTAATTAGCCTGCCTGCCTTAACTGGTTCTAGCAGGTTCCTGATTACTCTAGTGCAGCCCCTGCTCTGGTCACTCAGGGAACAGAAAACTACTCATCCAGTGACCAGTATATTTGCCCTCTACCAGACTCCTGTACCCCACTGGTCTGGGTCTGTCACAGTAGACAGTGATCACAGGAGGCAAAGGTGGGAGATCCAAAAGAGATTAGGGCTACATTCTAATCTGAGGTACGGAGGAGTAAACCTGGCTTCAGTGGAGTTACTCTGAATCTATACTGAGCTTGGAATCTGGTTCTGTCTAGGCTATAGTACTGACTCCCCTCACCATAGCACTAAAGCATCTCCCACAAATAAGAATGACAACAATTACCTCTTTCTTTTTTACCTCCTGCTGGTCAGGTGCAGGCTTGGTGTATGGGCTTCCTTCCCCCAATAAACAGCCCCACTTTAAAATGCATGGAGGGAAATAAATTGATCAAAAATCTCTGCTGATTTGTCAGTGTGGCAGTTGGCCTGTCTTCTCCACGCACTATGGGACCGGTGGGGCTGTGATACTGGTAGGTATGTGGCAAAAAAAAAGCTCAATCAATAAATGAATAAAAACAAAACACCTCCCACCCCAAAACCAGCAGAAACCAAGGATTCCTAGCTCCGTTGCCACAGCTATCTGCCCAGATAAGTGGAATGTCTTTCTCTCCATACACTGCTCATTTCCAACTCCTCCATAGGATGGCAGCACTTCTAAATTGCATGCCATGCTGACAGCAATCTGTGTCTGTCATTCTGCGAACCTTCCAGTGGACTTCAGCTGAATTTAACTTTCCTGCAAACATCTCTTTAGATACACATCACTCTCATAAAAAAATCTATTCACTATTCCAATTTACTGTATTCCTTTGTATTCCTTTACTGCACAGTAAAGAAACATGCCTCATTAGTCTCTCTAAACTCCTAACACAAGTAACAGAAGTGGTGCTCTGCAGCGAATGGCCAAGTTTTTTTAGAAAAATCCCTAAAACTCTTCAGTTTTGCAAAGAAGAAAATAGTATATAGCCTATTATTTTAGATGTGACTAGTGCTTTACTTTAACAAGATTGGGACAATTGCCACCTCACTAAGATCGTAAGTGATCTCAGCTGTAGACTTTGGCTTCTCTGCCAGAGTGAGGTACCTCACATATACCATAAATACCTGTTGAGTTCCCATTGAAGTTGTGTAGCAGAAAAGGCGGGAAGTCTGTAGTTCAGATTTCACAGGCTCTTGAATGGAATTTTGTCAAAATTCAGCATTAATTATATTATTAAACAGCCATCTTCATTTTCCCATTTGAAATTTTACAAACAAGTTTTAAATATTTACTGAAATGTTTAGAGAGCTACATAGGCGACAACTGCATATCCAATAGAGCATGGGTAGCAGTACAAACAGCTTAATAAAGAATGAGGAAGACTGCTCCCTAGTGGTGGTGCCCATGTCATCAATAGCAGCATATTTTCTTTTCTTAGTTTGTTAGGCAGCTGTATACCACTATGGTGACTGGCAACAAATACCAGACTGTGTGTATTACTTTATGGTCAGACCTTGAAAGGTGCTGATCACTTGCTGCTTCCATTGATGACAGTGGGATCTGTGGATGTTTAGCACATCTGAAAATCAGGGCCCGTTTGGATTTGCAGCCAAACTATATGTACTCGATATTCTTGTTTTGAACTCAGGCCTATTTATCCACTTGTAACATTTTTTGTTCAGTGGCTAGGAATCCTATTCCATGGAAATTTCATGAAGGTTTCCTTGATGCCACTTTCACTGGCTGAGTTATTAATCCACATTGATCAAGAGCCACATCTAATACTACCTCCAATACAGAACAACTCAGCACATGAAGACTTTGATACGTTACTGATCTCATCCCATCCTGGAATACTAATCCTGATTTACCACAGCCAAAATTCTCAGTATTGCAGTTAATTTGGGATACTGGGTTAAATCATATTTTCACAATAAAGCTTCTCACCACTATCTACAGCCTTGAAAGCCAAAGAGACAGTTATTTAGACATTGTTGGATGGGAATTAAGCCTTTAGGCAGACCTGCAGTTAGTGTAATTCAGCATAGCTCCATTGCCTTTAAGAGCATGTTAATCTACATCAGCACTCTGACCCCTAACGGTCTAACTATGTTCATGCTTGCTGGCTGGTACTGCCTATATTTCTGGCTGTCTATTCAGGTGGCGTTCGTCATATATTATGCCAGTTTCAATAAGGCTTGTGTTATACAGGAGGTTAGTCCAGATCATCATAATGGTTCCTTCTGGTCTTAAAATGTATGAATCCAACCAAATGTAAGCATAGCTGGCAGAGTGCATCAATGGCATCTCTTTGGTAAGCAGTGCCAAACGAAAGCCACGACATTATATGGGGAAATTTGCATGTGAGCTTCTGTCCTCTATCACTGAGCATTTTGATAGGTATAGTGCAAGTGCTATTATATTAACTAAGCAATCCTTCATTGAGCGATCCTTAAAACACCCCCTGCAAAGTAGGAAATGTGCACATGCCAGAATGGGCATTTTCACTAGTTGCCATAAAAATTTACAAGTTTGGGCATAGTTGAAATGTCACAATTTCCAATGACCATTCTTTATAGGAAATTAACTTCCCTACTACACCATTCTTATGATCCAATATTAAAGTATTTCTGTGTTGTTCCACATTAATTATTATTCAGTGCATTGTGCACATGTACGTTATAGTGTAAGTTCTTCAAGGCAGAGAGCTTGTCTTTTTAGATGATCTAAAACACCTCTTCTACCACATACGTATTATGCTGACAGCACTCTATCACAGGGGTGGGCAAACTATGGCCTGTGGGCCGGATGTGGCTTGCAAGCCATCTTAAGCCCGCCTGCGAGCTCCCGCTGGGGAGTGGGGTCTGGGGCTTGCCCCGCTGCGGCACTCCGGCCAGTGCCCCAGGTCTGGGGCCACACCACATGACTCAGCCCCACTCCGGTGCTCCAGCAGGGGCGTTGGCTGCACCACGTGGCTCCCGGAAGCAGCCGCATGGCCCCACTCCGAGGGTCAGGGGCTGTTCCACGCGTAGGAGACAGAGAAGGGACATGCCACTGCTTCCGGGAGCCACTTCACGTAAGCGCTGCTCGGAGCTTGCAGCACTGAGCGTCTCCCCACACCCCAACCCCCTGCCCCAGCCCTGATCCCCCTCCCGCTCTCCAACCCCCTTGATCCCAGCACAGAGTACTCTCCTGCACTACTCATCCCCAGCCCCACCCCCGAGCCCTCACCCCCTCCTGCACCCAACCCCAATTTTGTGAGCATTCATGGTCTGCCATACAATTTCTATTCCCCGATGTGGCCCTCAGGCCAAAAAGTTTGCCCACCCCTGCTCTATCACATACAGCTATTAGTTTAAGTAAGCTAAATGTCAAGGGTTAGATTAAACAAGGTTCTTCTGTATCTCTATGGAAATGGGTGACATGTATCAATGTCTTCATTTAGCTTCATTAAGCTTTCATTTAGGGTATGCCTGGACATACCCAATCTCATCTTATCACTCAGAAGGATAAGCTCACAAGCAGTGTGCCTCTGAATAAGGGCTCCCTCATATGTCCCAAGGTCTATTTTTTTTGCCATTGCCTGTGTTGGAAATGGTGTAGACACTCTGTCCCATCCTGAAGCATCCGGGACATTGTGCCTCAGGGAAGCACAATGCCGCCAAGAACTTAGGAAAAGGTAACCCATTGCTACAACCTGTAAGTGGGCGCAGCACATGCTCTCTCCTATGCAGGCAGCCAGCTTTCCTGGCTGGCATGGACAAGAACATTGCAATCAGCTCTCCTAGTTCTGCATGTCCATTCCTTTGGGGTTGCCTGTTGCCCAGGTGGGCACTAGCATGGAACAGTCACTGCACTTAACAGAGGGCAAGGACTGCAGTTATGACTTGCTTCTGCATAGGGGCATAAAGTGGAGGAAAATCCTTGCAACCTCTCTCTCAAATACCCACATGGCGACTTGCCAGTTTGGTCCTACATTTGGCCAGCCCCTTTGAATGCTTCCCTTGAATACATCACTGTCCTAGTGGCATATGTGTTCGCTTGAGACCCTAACATAGTATACATATAACTCACCTATCATATATGGATGTACAGTGGAAAGAAATGTGTCCTCATCTTCCACAGCAGCCCTGGCCAAACCCAGAACCAAGATATCCAAAGTTAAGGAAGAGGCTTTTTTTTTTTTTTTTAAATATACTCCAACGGGGCCAAGCTGTGAAGACGTCTATATCTAACAATGATAAATTTTTACCCCTCCCAATGCATCAGCCTCTATAGTCTCAATTACCATTTATCTGCTGTGGACTGTGATATGTGAAAAGCTGGGTGTCAAAAGGTCAAGGTGGAAATATTAAACACAAATCAACAGTACTGTACAGTAGAACAGATATATCACACGCCTTCTGATGAAAAATACATTCTGTGGGGGTTTTTTGCCACCCTTAGGTTTGCTTAAAAAGGTCGGTGTCTAATAATGTCCACACCATGTCATTTCCTGTTACCCTAGGTTGCAGAAACGTCACTCCAAACAGGCAACATCTGACGATCCAAGGCACATTTGCACCGCAAGACTCATATCATCTGATAGGTCTGTTTTTCTGAGCAGAAGCAAAACTGTTCAGTAGAGGTTCAGGGCCCAACTGTGCACTGCCTGCATCTCGTGTCATCATTTACACCTCTGCAATAGGAGTACAAAATGCATGTAGCATGTTACCAGATTGGAATGGTAGTATTTTGCAGCCACTTTGCACAGGTGTAATGGTGACAAAAGAAGCAGAACAGTATGGAATCAGGCCCTCAACTTCCATTAAACAAGCCGACACCAAAAGCTGCTGATCCCAAATGCTCTGTCTGGATATTGCAATACCTACAGTACAGGCTGTATGTCCGTTCTGTAATTCCGCAGCTGCAGATTGCATCCCTGTTTTTGTACAATTTGCCTCCATCACAGAATCCCACAAGTAGTTGTTATCCTACTCTGCTTGGTCATCTAAAAGTCAGGTGGGAATGGAGGGGGAGGTGTTAGTGCTGCATGTAGTCTGGGAAGAACAACTCTTTGAGCACTTCCTGGCTTGACGACACAGTGGATAAGAGAGTAAAAATGTGAAAGCCTCTCCCTCAGCTGGATCACGTAGGGGGAATAGAGGGGAAAGTATTAATGTCCAAATGGGACTCAGCAATATGGGTGTCCTTCATAGATTCATAGATTCCAAGGCCAAAAGGGACCAATGTCTAGTCCAGGGGTGGGCAAACTTTTTGGTCTGAGGGCCACATCGGGGAATAGAAATTGTATGGCGGGCCATGAATACTCACAAAATTGGGGTTAGGGTGCTGGAGGGGGTGAGGGCTCTGGGATGGGGCTGGGGAGGAGGAGTTTGGGGTGTAGGAGGGTGCTCTGGGCTGGGACCAAGGGGTTTGGAGGACAGGAGGGGGATCGGGGCTGGGGCAGGGGTGCGGGAAAGGGTGTAGGTTCCGGCATGGGGTGCGGGCTCTGGGGTGGGGCTGGGGATGAGAGGTTTGGGGTGCAGGAGGGTGCTCCGTGCTGGGATCAAGGGGTTTGGAGAGTGGGAGGGGGATCAGGGCTGGGGCAGGGGGTTGTGGTGTGGGGAGAGGCTCAGTGCTGCAGGCTCCGAGCAGCGCTTACGTCAAGTGAATCCCGGAAGCAGTGGCATGTCCTTTCTCCAGCTCCTACGCGTGGAGCGGCCCCTGACCCTCAGGGCGGGGCCATGTGGCCACTTCCGGGAGCAACGTGGTGTGGCCTGTGCCCCGGCTGGAGCGCCGGAGCGGGGCCAAGCTGCATGGTGTGGCCCCTGACCTGGCGCCCCGGCTGGAGCGCCGGAGCAGCTCCCAACCCGGCGACCCGGGTGGAGCGCTGCAGCCGGGCAAGCCCCAGACCCCGCTCCCCAGCGGGAGCTCGCAGGCCAGCTTAAAACGGCTCGTGGGCTGAATCTGGCCCGTGTGCCGTAGTTTGCCCACCCCTGGTCTCGTCTATCATCTAGTCTGACACGCTGTATAACAAAGGCCATAGAACATCCCCAAAATAATTCCTAGAGCAGCTCTTTTAGAAAAACATCCAATCTTGATTTAAAAAATGTCACTGATGGTAAATCCTCTACAACGCTTGATAAATTGTTCCAATGGTTAATTACTCTCACCATTAAACATTTATACTTTATTTCCAGTCTGAATTTTGGCTAGCTTCAACTTCCAGCCACTGGACTGAAGAGCCCTTTATTAAATATGGTTACCCATGTAGATACTTATAGACTGTGATCAAGTCACCCCTTATCCTTCTCTTAAACCAAACAGATTGAGGTCCTTGAGTCAATCACTATAAGGCATGTGTTATAATCCTTAATCGTTCTCGTGGCTCTTCTCTAAACCTTCTCCGAATTATCTACATCCTTCTTGAAATGTGGATCCCAGAACTGGACACACTATTCCAGCAGCAGTCTCACCAGTGCCAAATATAGAGGTAAAATAACCAATCTATGCCTACTTTAATTCCTATCCCCTCCCTCTTCCCCACAGAAGAGAAAGAAAATGCCCACTGGTGATCCTCCTCCACCAGTATTATTTATATTTGTATTACGGTAGCTCCAAGAAGCCCTGATCAGGGTTGGGGCCCCACTGTGCAAGGCACCAAACACACAGATTAGAAGTCCCTGCCTCAAAAATATCTTTCTACAAAATATAACAAGTGGGTTTAGGTTGAGCACCACAGAAACCTATACTTAATTATCACACATATCAAAATAGAACCTGCAAGTTCTATTGAATTTATGCAGCACCGTGTAGAACTGGCTCCACAGAGCCCATCACATTTAGTTGCTTGATGACAGAACAAAAGGCATCTAAAAAAATAATTACAATATACTCTTTTCACGCTTGCTAAAGCTTGCGCGAGTTAGTCAGCAGTCAATCCACCTGCTGCAAAGTAAAAGATCATCTTTTAGAAGCTGTCTAATTGGTTTCATTTTGTATTGCTAGCCCACAAAAGGTTTACAGGAAATTTAAACTGGTAAATAGTAAAATTTACGGTAATTGGGTATTAGCATCACATGCAGCTGACCACAGACTCAGTTCAGAAAAAAGAAAAGGTTGTTCGTAGTAGCCGGGCAATAAATGACAGGAAACAAACCTGTCTGATTATACCACAGGCTTTTAAGTCTGTGACTCTGAGAAAACCCTATACTGTACCCCCCAAAGAGTGTTCTGCAGTCGAATGACATTCCCACACGAAAAAATGCTCATGCTAGAGAGATGCATTGCAGGAAGCAATGGTGCTTTTCTATTAACCTTCCGTGGTTGAAGCAAATCCTCTTACTGGCATACAAGCAAAGAGCTGCGCAGTGGGAAATCCCTAGCTGCAGGTGTTCAGAGGTGCTGTTACCTATTTCAAATACGTCTATAGATTGAATAAGTTCCATTAACGTGGGCTAACAATGACATGCAGGAGAACCAAGTTCTGTTGTAGAGGTAGGCCTGAAACAAAGCCTCAGATCCCAAACTATTTTCTAATGTTGGGATTGGAATAGAAATCTGGGTCCAGATTCAGATGTTATGGGTGGCTCCTCTTTAATGTCCATAATGGGCTAAACAAAACCCAAGATCTAAACAACTTTGACTTTAAGGAAGTTGAAATCCAGATCTAACACTGCATTTCAGGCTTGTCTCATGCTGCTGGTGAGAAGCATCCTACTCTACCACCTCAGTGATTCTGTCCCTCCTTACTTGGATCTGTACTGCCTCCTGTGTACTGAACCACATTCAGACTCTCCATTGTTGCCTTCAAGGCTCTTTAATGATTCTGCCTCCAGTAAGTTGAGCTCATTCTAATACATGTGCCATTTTTCACTGTTTTTTCAGAGCCTCCCTTTGAGTCAAATAATCTAATCCAGCTTGAAAAATCAGAGAGGCATTTTAGGTGGGAGTGCCCCTTCATGGACTGCAGCTATGAGCAGGTATGGACAGCAGGCACCAGAGACCAGAAATGGAGCTTGGCCAAGATGCTTCTGTCAGTATGGGTCAATGGTGCCAAAGTGACAGGCCCGGTAGATTCTGGGTGCAGCCAGACCATCATACAGGAAAGCTTGGTAGAGTGCCCTGACACAGTGCGGACCCCGATCTACCTCTAGTGTATCCATGGGAACGTGCACAACTCGGTTCTGTATAGACTTCAGAAAGGTCAATGCGATATCATGCTTTGACGCTTACTTAATACCCCAGGGGGATGACCTATTAGCAACAGAGAGATATCTAGTTCCTTTTGTTTGAGGTTTTTATCCCCCTCGTGCCATGTGCTCTGAGCAGCAAACTCAGCTGACAGGAAGAGTTCACTTGCATGACTCATCTTCACAGGGAGGAGAGCAGAACAATAAGAGGATGTCTACACTTAACACTGCAATTAAAAACCCATGGCTGGCTCAGTCTCAGTCTGAAGAACTATTTAATTGTGGTATAGTTGTACGGGCCCAGGCTGGAGCCCGAGCTCTGGGACCCTCCCCAAAAGGTCCCAGAGCGCGACATCTAGCCCAAGCTTGAATGTCTACACCACAATTAAACAGCCCCTTAGCCCAAGTCCCATGAGCCTGAGTCAGCTGGCACGGGCCAGCCGCCGGTGTTTAATTTCAGTGTAGACATATCCCAAGAGTATTTCATCATTTAATTGATTTAGGTAGTTTCCAGTTGTAAGATGCAATCAGGGCCCATCTGGTATCGATGGGTCCCCTCTTTTGGGAGGGACATAACAATTTCTCTAGAAGAGCAGCTCTTCACACTAATTAACATCCCTCTCCTGTATGGTGACTCATACAGTTACAGAGGCTCACAATACTAATGCTCAAATATTACATTACGGAACACAGCTAATACAAGTAAGATTAATGCATACAGCAACTCACACGCATTCAATAGAGTCTAAACACTATAAACACTTTCTTATTCCAATACCTATTTTATCAAATATTATCCCACAAGTGAGTCAGACAGATTCCAGCTGTCAGTATCCAGTTGAAACGTGGGGACCTGTGCATGAGCTGGCACCTGGCCTGACACGATCAACAGAGGAATATTGAGTAGGAGCAGGGCAGTTATATGACCTCTGTATTTTACATTGATGCAACTGCTACTGGAATACTATATCCAGTGCTGGTGTCCACAATTCAAGAAGGATATTAATAAATGGGAAAGGGTTCAGAGAAGAGCCATGAGAACGATTTAAAGATTAGGAAACATGCCTCATAGTAATAGACCGAAGGAGTTCAGTCTGTTCAGTTTAACAAAGAGAAGGTTAAGGGTTGGGAAGGAATTTCCCCCCGGGTCAGATTGGCAGAAACCCTGGGTGGGTTTCGCCTTCCTCTGCAGCATGGGGGCTGGGTCACTTGCAAGTTTAAACTATGTAAATAGTGGAATCTCTGTAACTTAAAGTCTTTAAATCATGATTTGAGGACTTCAGTAACTCAGCCAGAGGTTTGGGATCTATTGCATGAGTCAGTGGGCGAGGTTCTGTGGCCTGCAATGTGCAGGAGGTCAGACTAGATGATCATGATGGTCCCTTCTAGCCTTAAAGTCTATGAGCCGATGAGTCTATAATCGATCATTGCAACAACTTACCAAGGGTTGTACTGGATTCTCCATCACAGGCCATTTTAAAATCAAGATTGGAGATTCTTCTAAATTGTATGCTCTACAGGGCCGCCCAGAGGGGGGACTGCAAGTGGGGCAATTTGCCCTGGGCCCCACAGGGGCCCCCACGAGAATATAGTATTCTATAGTATTGCAACTTTTTTTATGGAAGGGGCCCCTGAAATTGCTTTGCCCCAGGCCCCCTGAATCCTCTGGGCAGCCCTGATGCTCTAGCAGAAACAGGAATTAATTCGGGGAAGTTCTATGGCCTGTACTATGCAGGAGGTCAGACAAAACAATCACAGTGGTCCCTTATAACCTATGAACCTCTAACATTCTGCCTGATCACATGTGACAGGCTCAGCCAATTAAGGACACAGGAGAAATACTAAGACTGAAATTTTCAAAAATGGCCACTGCTTTTGGAAGCTTCCTTTTTTGGTTCACCAACTGGATACTTCAGCCTTGATTTTCTAAAGTGCTCAGCACATACCTCCTATTACTATCAGTTTGGGCACTGACAATTGGAAACACCCGCAGTCAGTGGCCACTTTTGAAAATATGGGTGACTTTCATCCTGTCTTGCCCCATACAACTCTTCAGAGCAAACTAGGCTCAGACCCAAAATATACAGCAAACAGCAACCTGGCACAGTTCATAGGAAACCCAACATTCCCAAAAACATTTACAAAAAGCTTCTTGGGACAGCTCATGAACACAAACAAAATTTGAGCTACTCACTGCCGGTTCACAGACGTGGTTTGAGCTGAGTTTGAATACTTTGTCATTTCAAAACAAATAGCTCACACAGCTCCAGTAGCGACAGTGTGCTGTACCAGCAGTGAACTTGTTTTGCGCTATGTTTGTAAAGTACGGTGTAACGTACAGCATTCTATAAATGACTAGAAATAAATAGTGCCGTAGGGGAAGTGCATTTCCCATTGCTCTTTAGATACTCTGGATGGGCAATTGGGCCGCACCAGTGAGAGTACGGTCCATTGTGGCTGGATTTTGCAACTTACAATACAAAGACTTGTGAGAGAAGGGTTTTAAAGAGGGAGAAACCAGAGCTTCCTCTAAAGCAACCTTAGTCATAGCAGGAGGGGGTGCAGAACAACCACAATAAAGGGTATATGTGGGAGTTACTTAGTTTTGCTGTTTATCTTTTGCACAGGCTGGAGTTAATCTTTTACACTTGCTAAGTCAAATGGGGCCTGATCCAAAGCCCACTGAAGCCAGGGGAAGGATCAGGCTCATAATCAAGGGTGTGTCTACACAGCATTTTGGAGCCCACAGGAGCAAGGGTCAACAGACTCAGGATAGTGGGGCTTGCACTAGCACTCTAAAAATAGCCATATGGACAGCACTTCGACGTGGTGGCTCAGGCTGGAGCTCGGGCTCTGAAACCCACCCTCTCCCTAGGCTTCAGAGCCTGAGCTCCAGCCCAAGCTGCAACGTCAAAGCGCTGCCTATACAGCTATTTTTAGAGTGCTTGGGCAAATCCCGCTAGCCCACGTACGTTGACCGAGGCTGAGAGGCTTGCTCCTGCGCAGAGGGGATGCATAACAATTGATAGTGGGGGGGGGGACACAATTTAAAGATCCGGGGAAGGGGGGGGTATGTGATTGCCCCACGCGTCGCCTCTGGATCTAGAACAGAGGTTTTCAAACTGTGGGGTTGCACCCCTTAGGGAGGTGCAGAGGAACGTTCAGGTGGCTCGGGCCAGCCCCGCATGGTGGAGCTCAGGGAGGGAGTGCCATCTCCACCTAGGGTGACCAGACAGCAAGTGTGAAAAATCGGGACGGGGGTGGGGGGCAATAGGCGCCTATATAAGACAAAGCCACAAATATCGGGACTGTCCCCATAAAATCGGGACATCTGGTCACCCTATCTCCACCCCCGACTCCTCTTAGAAGCTGTTGCTAAATGGAAGGCAGGGCAAGCCCGGCTGCAGTGCGAGGGGAGCAGTTTCCCGTTGGCAGCATCCCTGCTATAGGAGTGGGAGAGCGGCTTCTGCCCTGGGAACAGGCACGGGGCGTTCACCCAGGGCTGTCTGCAAAGCAGGCAGTGGGAAGCGCTGGGGCTGGAAAGGAGAAGCAGCCCCATGTAGGGGGCATA
Organism: Emys orbicularis; assembly: GCF_028017835.1. Classification (NCBI taxonomy): domain Eukaryota; kingdom Metazoa; phylum Chordata; order Testudines; family Emydidae; genus Emys; species Emys orbicularis. Next base: position 68,326,200 of record NC_088683.1, on the reverse strand, counting down.
GGGTGGGGCTCAGCAGACAGCCACCCTGCTGCTTCCTCCCTCCCCATGCTGCACCAACACATGGTCACCAGGGGAAGCTGCTGCCTCCTTGCTGCTGGGCGTCCCAGAGAGACAGCCCGAGGCCTTGCCCACCCCATTGCCCTGTGGGGCACAGTCTGCAGCAGTCCCTCTGGATGCGTCCCTTCAGAACATTTAGCTGTTGCTAAATGGAAGGCAGAAATCTGGGGGGCACATGACTCCACGTGACAGCCCCCCACCCATGTGTCGCCTCTGCTCCTATGGGCTCCAAAAAGCTGTGTCGGCATGCCCTGAGATATGCGAGTGTGATGTCTCAAAGGTGACATTTACGTGAGCAAGTGACGTGAAAAGGGAAATGGGACTTTTTGGTTTGTGTAATGCAGGGATCGGCAACCTTTGGCATGCAGCTCGCTAGGGTAAGCACCATGGTGGGCTGGGCCGGTTTGTTTACCTGCCGCGTCCACAGGTTCGTCCGATTGCGGCTCCCACTGGCTGCGGTTCGCCGCTCCAGGCCAATGGGGGCTGCAGGAAGCAGCGCGGGCCGAGGGATGTGCTGGCCGCCGCTTCCCCCAGCCCCCATTGGCTTGCACACTAACATGCAGCGCTGTAAATTCCCCCATGTGGATGCTGTTGAAATGAACTAAAAGGTACCTAGCTCAGGGGTTCTCAATCTTTTTTTTTCTGAGGCCCCGCCCCCAACATGCTATAAAAAATCCAGGGCCCGGGGCAGGGGGACTTGGGGCTCTGGCCACCAGCTGCGGGGCCCTTGGGCATAGGCATAGTTTGACTTCTATTTTGGGGGGGGAAAGCTTGGGCCTTGGGCCAACTCTGCAGGGCAGGGCCAGGCCCAGGAAGGGAGCGTCGCCTGCACCCCCTGACTCACCTTAGCAGGCCACCCAGCCTGTCTGGGTTGTGCTTGGGGGGCGGAAAGGGAGGGGCAACTAAAAATTATAACTCAAAGGGCGGGAACTTAGCTCAAAACGTTTGAAAACTGCTTGGGGTGCAGGCAGGGAGTAGCCAGGGGCTGTGTGCAGTGAGGGGTGTAGCTCAGGGTGCAGGGAGAGGGCTAGGGGCTGGGTGCTAGGACTCGGGTTCCCCCTATGGTGGCTGCTCCCCAAGGGCTCTGCTAGCCCCAGAGCTGGGTCCCCCCCACCAAGGCGGCTCTTACCAGCTGCCCAAGCTGTCAAAGAGGGCTGGGAGCTGAGGAGCAGCTGCAACCCTGGGCACTAGCAGCAGGAGACGGGGGAGCTCTGCGGCTGCCAGCTTCATGGCACCGGCCAGAACAGCAGCCTCCCCGCACTGCCTGGATCCGGCTTCCTGCCTCTGACCTGGCCGGGGGGAGGGGCCTCAAGGGGGCTGGGGAAAGAAGGAAGTAGAGGGAGGATGTGGAGTTGTTCCCAGGACTGCCATGCTCTGGGTAAGGCACTGCAGTTTGGGGGGGACAACACCCCCAAGCTCTGCCTGTGCCCCCTCAACTCCACCCGGGGCTCCGTGCTTTAGCCCTGTGGGGAGCACCGGGGCTCAGGGCTTTAGCCCCACAGCTTTGCTCCCAGCTTCAGCCCCAGGGGAGCACCAGGGCTCTGGGCTTCAGCCCTGCAGCTCCTGGCTTTAGCCCCATGGGTGCATGGGGGCTTGTGGCTCTGGGCTTCAGCCACACAGCTCCCGTGGCTCCCAGCTTCAACCCCACAGGGGCTGCTGGGGCTCAGGGTTTCAGCCCCATGCAAGGCACTGGGGCTCAGGGCTCCACTCGTCAGCCGTGGAGCCCCCCCGAAACAGCTCACGGCCCTCCAAGGGGCCGTGGACCCCCAGTTGAGAACCACTGACCTAGTTCACGTTAACATAGCCCTGTTTGAGAGAGGACTACATTAACATGATCTAGGTACCTTTCAGTTCATGCCAGCAGCATTGATACAGAGGAGGTACAGCCCAGCATGCTAGTGTACACTGCAACTCACAACCCTTTAGTCTGAACTGTGGCACCATCTAGACAAATCCAATGTTTCAGTTGCCAATTTTGGTTGGACATATTTCTGGCGGTTTCCTCACATGACATAATCTTTAATTAAAGATTCATATTTAATTCCTGGAGACTCCAGGACAATCCTGGAAGGTTGGCAACCCTAGGGGCCAATCATGTGAGGACTGGACTTCCTGAGAGTTGGGAGTGCCCTATAGTGCCACTGAAGTCAATGGAAGTTGAGAACACTTAGTACATCACAGTCAGGCCTGGTCTACACTAAAAAGTTAGGAGGACCCTACTATATTGCTCCAGGGTGTGAAAAATCCACACCCGAGTGACACAGTTAAGCCAACCTAACCCCCGGTGTAGACAGCGGTAGGTCGACGGAAGAATACTTCCATCAACCCAGCTGCTGCCTCTCAGGGAGGTGGATTACCCCCACGGACATGAGAACCCCTCCCATCACTGTAGGTAGTGTTTACACTGAAGTGCTACAGCGCTGTGCTGTAGTGGTTCAAGTGTAAACAAGCCTTCAGGTCCTAATGAGGTTATATACACAATGGTTAGAACGCCCTGTGCCTGATTCCACCAGTTTTGATTGCACCATTATTGATTTCAATGGATACTCCTCACTTACACTGGAGTAAGTGAGAAGACAAGCAGGCCCTAGGTAGCTATATCTATTCCCGTAGCTGAAAATGTTGCTTTTTAAAAACAAGCTTAACGAAAGACACCCTGGTTGATGCTACTATCTGCAAAACACCAAGGTGTTAAATAGGAAATTACATAAAAACAAATGAGGAGGATTGCAGTCAGGATCCAGCTACATCAACCAGGTGATTGCAACAGAAAAAAAACACATTTTTTAAGCTGAGGTGTGAAAATTCTCATAAACACAAGAGTAGCACATTCGGTATCCCTGAAAAGGGAAGAACTTGACTTTCTTAATCAAGAAATCGGACGTTGTGATTGATTTACTGCCAATTCATTTCCTTCAAGGTGAACCACATAAAAATTCCCCTGAGGTTTGGCAATTCTTTATCAAACACTAAATCTACCGTATGATTGAAATGGGTTTCTCAGTGATGCTCTGTAAGAAATAGAAATACTTTACTTACATGGCACTTGTCATCAGTAGATCTCCAAGTGCTTGGCAAATATTATTATGGGGGTTACTCTGTACCTCAAATCCCTAGAGTGCCAGTAGCAGCCCCAAATGGGAAGGTTGCAGATACCCTAGGTACAGAGACATAAAAAATTACAGTTCAAGGGGAGCAACAGCTATTCTTGTTAGGGTCCCTGGGGCTGTCCAATTGAGAGTCAGGGCTCTTCAGGACTAGTACCTGGGGTGTCTTCTTCAGTCCAATCTCTATTCAAGCAAATAACCATTTGTGGACTTCCAAGCTAGGCTAAGTTAGTGTCTTTCATTGGACCATTTTGCACTGGTTCCCTATCCAACCACTGCTGCTCCCCCATAAGTCCCACACAGACCTGCACCTGATGTGTTGTGGGAAGCCCCAAACCCTTCACCTTCCTTGGGCGGCGTGCTCCTAGGGGGTGGGGACACAGGCTGGGGGCTGCTCTCAGGCCCCCTGACCTACCATCCAGGGCAGGTGGAGGGTCTGGGGCTCCCCACAGCCGCCTGGGCTCCCTGGGCAGCTCTTACCACAGCCTGGCTCCAGCTTCTGGCCTGCCCAGGGGGTGGGGCCTCAGAGGGAAGAGGAGCATGGAGTGAGGGCTCAGGGGAAGAGATGGGACAGAGGCGGGGCCTTGGGAGTGTTACCGAAATATTGGGTTTACCTAGCTGAGAGCCAATAACAGCCAGACAGGGATAAGGAAAAGGTTGCTTTATTTTGCAGAAGAAAGGAGAGCTTTGCACCTTGGTACAAAGACTTTGTTTTACACACATTTTACAGGTTTTTTATACACATTTAGACAAAGGCCCTTGCCGTGTTAACACTTGATTGGTGGTTGCCAGACCCGTGCTTTTGCTATTTGGTTAGTGAAAACTGGCTTGGAGCTAGTTTTCTGTGCCTTAAGGCAGAGGAGAGAAGACAGTTTAAAAGTTTAGGCTACTGTGTAGTGAGGTATTTGCTTTTTTTTAATGGTTACTGGTTGACATAAAGGCTGCTAGCTGTTAAGGGGGGTTATTAGTAACTTTTACAGTTCCCCCTTCGGGCCTGACAAACCCAAATTGTTAGGCCCGTTGCGCAATTTGCGATTAAGCTAGAGGGACAGATACTGGGTTTTTTTATGGACAGCAGAGCTTTTGGTTATAGCATTACACAGGCATTTGGCACATTGTATTATTATTTAAATAACACATGGAAAGAAAAGAAAGAAAAGAATTTATTTAACAATTGTTTGAAAGAGCCCCGTAAACCATGACCCACGGTTTGGAAGGAGGTTTTTAAAACTAAAGGTGTGATTAAGAGATACAGCATGGAAAACAACAGCAGCATTTTTAATGGCTTGTAAATTTTGCTTAATTAAGCCGGAATGATTAACATAGAAACAACTTTTTTTTTTGATGCGATCACAAGCCCCCCCAATTTAGCATTTATAGCATTTAACATACGCCTATTTTGCAAAGCTATTTTTGCTACCTTATTAATTTTTTGTTTTAACTTTTGGAAAGCGTTTATTGATGCATTAGCTGTTTTTTTTAGTTTTGCAGAAATATTTACCACTGCTTTTTTTAGCTTGGCTACCCCCAACCCAGGAATGAGCGCACGAACAAAGGAGTGAAACCCCGTTTGTTTAACTATTAAGGGATTGTTGGCGCGTTTTGCTTGAGTTTTTATGGGGAGGGGGGTGAAAAACTTATGGGAATAGCTGCCAAGGTTGAGGATTTGGCTGGAATTTAATGTGTTGTTTACTTGGACATTTGGTAACACCCGGGCCATACCACACCGACCTTGCCAACCTGGAGGGAGAGCTTTGTAGACACTGTGGCCACAGATAAAATACAAGCCAGGGGTTTTTAAATAGAGGGTAAGGGTATTACCCGCAACTTGATGGCGCCAGGCCATCCATTTATTTTAGCACCAGGAGTTACCCACTAGGCGGTTTTGGCACCTTTAATGGGAAACATTTAAGTTTTTTAGGGCATGGGTATTATTTAAAATAGCCCCACAATACGTAACCCCAAATATGTTAGCTGTGAAACTTGCAAGTGATTTTATGGACTTTGGGCATTTAGACATTTTTTTAAGGGATGTGTGGGGCAACAGAATGCCAGAGTAAATATTTATATAATACATATGTGTTTTATTTATGGGGCCTAACGGGAGGAATGAGGGAAACCACTGCCCTTGATAACGAATGCCTGTTGGTTTTACCGTAAAGGCCATGTGCAGGAGACAAGGGGGGGTTGGGCGTTTTTAGGGGTATTTAAAGGGTAAAGGGTTTTATTTTTGACTTCAAACCGAAGGGTTTGGTTACAGGCCTTTAGGGGAAGGTAGCCCACTTTTTTTTAGCATTTTTTAAACAAAGGGGCAGGTTATACCCGATTTTAAGAATTTTAAAAAGAGGGACCCCCTTAGCTGCCCAGTAATAATGCCAAACTTTAGACCTTTTTTTATATTTGTTATATTGATATTTTTTAACCCATGCCCATTTAGTTTTTTGTACTACCTGTAAGGAGAGTACTTTAGAGAGATTTGCAGGTACAGCCCATAACCCTATTTTTTTTTTAGAGCGGGTTTTGTGACACAGCCAACAATTAGACAAGTGTTTTAACGTGGCCATTTGCTGAAGAGGTTTAGCGGCTGGGTGTGGGTTAGCTTGTACGAGGGGCAGACCCAAAAGTAATAGCCACTGCAGCACCGTTTGAGAACCCATAGTTATAAAGTTTTAGGACTTTGTTTGCTGGAACAGAAGTTTTAGTTTTTTGAGAGGTTTAGCTTTTTAGGTATTGTTTGCTTTTGGCTTTTTTGGGTTGCGGTGGGAAGAGCTGGCGGTTCTTTTTTGAGGTTTGAAGTTGTTTACTTTTGGCCCCGTTTTAGGGGCTAGCTTGACTTGGGTGTGGTGTATTTAAGTGTTTTGCATTTTTACTTGAATGGTAGTGTGAGAGGTAAGAAGGACTTGGAAAGAGCCCGCCACCGGGGTTGGAGAGGCTTGTGTTTTTACTTTTTTACATAGACCCAGTTTTTTGGAGCGATTTGGTGGGCAGGGACATTAGCGGGTAGGGACTGAAATTGAGCCGCGTACCAGTGGAGAGATTTGAGAGTGGTTTGGAGGGAAACAACATATTTGGTTAGCTTTTTGTTACCCCAAGTGGCTAACAGATTTTGGATTAGCAAATTTGGTGTATGGCCTGCCAAATAAAAGTTTAAAGGGTGAGAGACGGAGCCGGCCCCTAGGGGCAGTTTGAACTGCCAAAAGGGCCAAAGGCAGAGCCTGAAGCCATTTTAACCCGGTTTGAGCACACAGCTTAGAGAGTTTAAGTTTTAAAGTTTGGTTTATTTTTTTTACTTGTTTTGAAGATGGTGGCTTTTAAGGGGTGTGTAGAAGCCAGTTAATACCTAGGGCTTTTGCAATGTTTTGAATAACCTGGGCAGTGAAATGAGTTTTTTGATTAGAGTTAATAGACCTAGGGGGGCCAAACCTAGGAATGACATGGTTTAATAAGTTTTTTTTTTACTTTTAAGGCGGTTGCTTGTTTAGTTGGGAATGCTTTAGTTTAACCAGTTAGTTGGCATACGATTACAAGGAGGTACTTGTAGCCCTGGCACTTAGGCATTTTTGAGTAGTTAATTTGAAGTTGCTTGAAGGGTGTGTATGCCCATAACCTGGCTTTGGGGGGGCCTTTAGGTTTTTTTTTTGGATTGAATTTTGCACAGATGTTACAAGTAGCAAGGACTTGTTTGGCTTTTTGGAACACTCCAGGGGCATACCAAAGTCTATTTACAGTAGCTGCCATGGCCTTTGCGCCACCATGTGTTTTTTGGTGTAGTTTAAATAGGGCAGGCCACAAAGCAGCTTGGGGCAAGGCTCTTCTTCCATCTGGCAGTTGCCACTCCCCCTCTGGCGTCTTGGTGGGCCCCATGCTTTTTTAACGCTTGACCTTTAATGGCTTAGGGATAAAAGGGGCTGGGACTTGAGTTGGTGGGGTGGAGGATGTGAGTACCATTTGGTTGGTAACATAAGGCTGTAGGGAGGCTGCTTTTGAAGCTGAATTAGCCAGCCGGTTTTTACAGACGGTGAGATTGGTTTTTTTTTGATGGGCCCGAACATGGACGATGGCAACCTTAGATGGCAGATGTATGGCTTTTAATAATTTTAGGATTAGGGGCCCATGTGCCACCTTAGTGCCACTGGAGGTAATAAAGCCGCGCTTTGCCCACAGTTGGCCTGTGGCATGGCAAACACCAAAGGCATATTTTGAGTTAGTATATATGTTTACCGACTGACCTGCTGCCAACTTACATGCTTGGGTGAGGGCTATTAATTTTGCCGCCTGGGCTGAGGTGGAAGGTTTTAGGGGAGCAGACTGTAATACATTAAACTGAGTAGTTACTGCAAATCCCGATACCTGTTGGCCCTTTACGACCCGTGCAGAACCATTAGTGTACAGCTTTAGTTTAGCATTTGGAATGGGCACATTTGAAAGGTTTACTTGAGGTTTTTTTTGATGTTGCACTATCTGAAGACAATTATGTGAGGGCTTGTGATTGTTGTTTGGGAACGGTAAGAGGGTTGCAGGGTTTAAGATATGGCACTGTTTAATTTTTAAATTGGTTTTGGATAATAAAGAAACCTTTAAATGCGTTAATTTTTGAGAGGTTAAATGTTGCGTGCCCTTTTGGACTAACAGTTGTTGGGCTGCATGAGGGGTTTGTAGGGTTAGTGGAGGGCCCAAGGTAATTTTTTTTGCTTGGGGTACCAGGAGACCAGCAGCAACCACTGCTTGGAGACAGCCAGGAAAGCCCTGTGCAACAGCATTTAATTTTTGGGAATAATAGGCCACAGGTTGGTTTTTGGGTTTAAAAGCCTGAGTAAGGACACCAGAGGCTACCCCAAGTTTCTTATGTACATAGAGAACAAAGGGTTTGCGATAATTGGGGAGTTTAAGGGCTGGGGCTGAGGCCAAGGCTGTTTTAATTTTTTGGAAGGCTTTGATGGCCCCAGAGTTTTAGTTGAGGGGCTTTTTAGCATTATGGGTGATTTGTTTAAAGAGGGGTTTTGCCATTTTTTTAAAGCCTGGAATTTAGGAACGGCAGAATTTTGCAAGGCCTAGAAATTTTTGCATTTTACATTTTGTTTTTGGTTGGAGAATATTAAGAATTGACTGAATACGGGTACTGGATAACGCTTGATACCCCGGAGTGAGCACATGACCAAGATAGGTTACCTTGTTTTTGGCAAACTGCAGCTTAGAAGGAGATACTTTATGTTTTTTGTTTGCCAAGCAATTTAGCAAGTAAATAGTGTTTGTTTTACATGTTACCTTGTTTGGAGAACAAACCAGGACGTTATTTATATACAAGAGATACGTAGACCCACCCGGTAGGCTGATATTAGCTAAGTTACGTGTTAGGATAGAGGAAAAAATAGTTGGGGACTTAACATATTTTTGCGGGAGTTGAGTTTAGGTTAGTTGTTTTGCTTTTTTAGTTTTTGGGTTTATTTATGTAAATACAAAGATATTTTAGCTGTTTTTATTTAGAGGAATACTAAAAAAAGCATTACACAAGTTTATTACCGAATAACAAGCAGTATTTGCTGGAATGGCAGTTAGGATTGTGTGGGGGTTAGGTACCACATTGTGTTTAGCTTGTACAACCTTATTTACTGCACGTAAGTTTTGTACAAATTGGTATACCGTTGTTGTTTTTTTTGAGTTTATATTAGGTTTTTTGACTGGCAGAATGGGAGTATTGAAAGGAGACTTGGTGTGAACCAGCACTTTTAACCGCAGGAATGTGGTGATAAGACTTTGGAGGCCAAACAGAGCTTTTTGGGGGATGGGATACTGACAAATTTGAGGAATGTTAATGCCTGGCTTTAAGGTTATATGCACTGGCTTTGTTTGGAGAGTACCCAAGTCTGCCTTTGAAGTGCCCCACAGGGAGATGTTTACCTTTTGTTTGAGTTGCTTGGGTAGGATTGGGTTTGCAGGCAGGATTGGGTTTTTTGAAACTTGGGTTAGAATAGCACACAGCTGGCAGGGCCGGCTCCAGGCACCAGCTTAACAAGCAGGTGCTTGGGGCGGCCAAGGGAGAGGGGCGGCACCTGCTGCAATTCAGGGGCGGCAGGTCCCTCACTCCCTCTAGGAGCGAAGGACCTGCCGCTGAACTGCCGCCACCGATTGCGGCTTTTTTTTTTTTTTTTTTTTCCCCCAATTGCCGCCGCCGATCGCGGCTTTTTTTTTTTTTTTTTTTGCTTGGGGCGGCAGAAATGCTGGAGCCAGCCCTGACAGCTGGGGAAGTTGGGTTTGAAGCAACCGAAGAATGATTTTGTTATGTGAAAAGAAAATTTGAGCACGTAGTTTACACAACAGATTTTTGCCTAAGAGGTTAACTGGGGAATTCGGGGCTAGCAGAAAGGCATGGGAGGCGGAGACACCAGAGATTTTTACAGCAGCCTCCTGTAATACAGAACAGTTAAATGGCTTTTTGCCTATACCCATTACCGGAATGCTCTTATTTGTGAGGCTTTTTTTTTTTGGCTAGACAGTAACAGTAGAAAGGGCAGCCCCTGAATTTAAAAGACAAGAATAGGCGGGGTTTTTTAATGTTAGGCGAACCTGGGGGTCTGTGGAGGAACAAACATAAGTGGTAAAATTATTTGAATAGGTGACAAGAGGACCCCCTGGTTGCCGTTATTTTTTATTAACAGCATCTGTTTTTGCCACAGCCATCTGTTGTTGAGGTTGGTTTGGGCGACGGAGTTGTTGTTTGGTAGGTTGGTTTGGACACTTTTTTTGTCCAAACCAATTTTGGTTGTCACTTGGGGGGTCCCTGCTGCCCTCCCTGTTTTTTATTTTTAGTGTTTACAAGGGCTGCTAGCATCCTCACCTGTTTGGTTTTTTGAACTTTTTTTTTGGTATGATATACCCGGGTGGCCACGCTTACCAGTTTTTTTAGGGATTTTTTTTTAGCGCCCTTGAGCTGCTGCAACCGCTTTTTGATGTTTGGGGCTGACTGGGAAATAAAAATAAGCCTGACCATGGACTGTGTGTTTGTGGCCTTGGGATTTATATTAGTATGGATACAAAATGCTTTACAAAGTCTTTTATAAAAATTAGAAGGGTGGGTTTTTTTTTTTTTGCACAGTATTATGGAACTTTGTTTAATTTAAAGTTTTTTTCCCCGCTTGTTTTATGCCTGTTAAAATATAGTTTAGGAATTTTTTTAGATTTGATTGTTGGGTTAAATTATTTGGGTTTTAATGGGGCGGATTGACGAGCCTTATAAAATTGCGACCGTCATTGGCGGCCTTTGCAGCCTTTTGGGTCCCCCTTAGTACCCGCTCTTTCTCTTCCGTGCGCAATAGGCAACTTAAAAGTTGGAATTGCCTGTGAACGACGTTCGGGTTGTTCCTAAGGCGAGGCGTAGTGGTTTGCCAGTTTATAAGGTTTGCAGTGGTAAAGGGGACATGAACATAATGGTTTACAACATTTTTATTGTAGGGACTGGGATGGTTCGGAGGGGTGCTTGGATATTAACTACCTTGTTCCCATAGAGTGCCCCCTTCCTTGTATGGGACGGACTAAGGATGGGAACAGACAGGGAAGTAGTGTACCCACTGCTGGTGGCTTTACTAGCTGATTTGCTGACCTGCATTGTGGCGTTTTTAATTTTTGTTGGCGGGATTTGTTTTGGTAGAACTGCTGCCCCAGGCTCCGTTGAGGAGGGTACCGGGTTTGCCGCAATTGGTAATGCTGCTGCCGGGGGTGGCCATGGTTTAGGGCAATACATGGGGGGGATATCCTCCCAACAATCAGCTTTGTGAGGGGCAGAAGCTTTTGGGAATAGAGGGGCCTGAATTTGTACCTTTTTTAAGCGACGATGAGCCTCATCGTCCCACAAAAACCAATAGTTTATTTGCCGCGGCGCTTGGTTTTCCAATGTCAGGCGCAAGGGGGTTAAATGGGTAGGAATATTAAAGGAGCCATACTCGGGCCATGCAGTCCCCAGGGCTGGCCAATTCTGGGTACAAAGTTGTAAAAAACGCTTTTTTGACATCCCTTTTTGAACACCGGGTAAGGGCCATTTGCTTAACATATAATTTAAAGGACTATTTTTAGAGGGTTTTACCAGAGACCCACCCATTTGCCTGCTGACACTTTAACAGAGCATTACACAGAGAACAGAGGGAATTATGGCCTAATAGGATTTTATTACAGGAATTTTTACTAATACTGACCGTTACAGGGGACGGGACAGAAGGATTTTAATTTGACCTTAGAGCTTTATTGCACGCGATGGCTTTTACTTTGAGGAATTACGAATGAGAGGCTTAGTTTTGTTTACACACCTAACGCCCAAATGTATAAGACAGAAATTCATTAACCGGTTAACCAGAACAGAACCAAACCAGAAACAGAACCAGATAGTGTTTTTTTATTTTATTAGGACTTATCTTATTGGAACACGAACCCCAGGGGCTGCGGTGAAGCAGAGAAAAGGGGCGAAACACCCCATTGGCGCCGTTTTTAGTTTGCCGCAGCCGTTTGGAGTTTAATGTCCGAGCTAGGAGAGTCCCGGCGGAGTCGCCAGAAACTGTTACTGAAATATTGGGTTTACCTAGCTGAGAGCCAATAACAGCCAGACAGGGATAAGGAAAAGGTTGCTTTATTTTGCAGAAGAAAGGAGAGCTTTGCACCTTGGCACAAAGACTTTGTCTTACACACATTTTACAGGTTTTTTATACACATTTAGACAAAGGCCCATGCTGTGTTAACACTTGATTGGTGGTTGCCAGACCCGTGCTTTTGCTATTTGGTTAGTGAAACCTGGCTTGGAGCTAGTTTTCTGTGCCTTAAGGCAGAGGAGAGAAGACAGTTTAAAAGTTTAGGCTACTGTGTAGTGAGGTATTTGCTTTTTTTTAATGGTTACTGGTTGACATAAAGGCTGCTAGCTGTTAAGGGGGGTTATTAGTAACTTTTACAGGAGGAATAGGAGGTGCAGGGGCGGGGCCACAGAGGGAGGGCCAAATTAACTCTTCTGTGGGCCCGGGGCTATTAGATTTTGTGGGGTCCCTGTATACAAGTCTTTTTCCTAATTTAAAACAAAATGATCACAATTATGGCATTGAGGCTATTAACACTATACTAAACTTGCCTTTTAATTTACATAAAGCCATTCTGTGGTTACATTTCAGTCTTCTATGGTTACATTTCAGACCCGGGGCAGGGGGTTGGGGTGCAGGGGGGGGTGCGAGGTGCAGGCTCCGGCTGGCAGGCACTTACCACAGGTGGCTCCCGGCCGGCGACGCAGCAGGGCTCAGGCAGGCTGCCTGCCTGCATGCCGTACCCCCACGCCGCTCCCGGAAGCGGCCAGCTGCTGGCACGTCTCGGCCTGCCCCTGGGGCAAGGCGGACAGCTTGTCTCCATGCGCTGCCCGCGCCCGCAAGCACCGCCCCCACAACTCCCATTGGCCAGGAACCGCCTCCCCCCCCAGGGGCCACAGAGACGTGCCAGCAGCCAGCCACTTCTAGGAGCTGTGTGGGGCCACGGCATTCAGGCAGCCTGTCTGAGCCCTGCTGCGCCACTGGTCTTTTAGCGGCTTGGACATTGCGATCGACTGGCAGAGGCTTCAGGATTGAGAGCGATCGATGGATTGGTGACCACTGAATTGTATATAATTATGGATTTATTTTTGCAGGGCCTCCCTTAGTCCGCGGCCCTGGGCTGCAGCCCTTAAAGCCCCTGCATTAATCTGGCCCTGCACGGAGGGGGTGGGCTCCTGCATGTGTCACACTTCTGCCTTTTGAAAAGGTGGTCGCCTAGTCTAGAGAGATACTGACAAGGAGCCCCCCTTCCTTCCCCTCAGAAAGTCTTTTTAACTCTTTAGTGTCCTAGCCCTGGGGAAACAATGTTTGTAGCCTTTTGGAGATGGGATTCTTGAAACCAACAGCTTGTCCATTGTCTTTCAAGCATGTACCTAGATGCATTTATCAGAGAAGCCATTGGGTTGCTTCCCTGTTTGCTCTTCTAAGACCCTATTGAATTCAAGCATGATGGCATTTCATAAACATTCCACTATCCCCAATATAAGTTACAGTCTCTCAATGACTAGGGAGCATATCAATATTCTTAGGTTCTTACAAAGCAACTCCTATCATATTCATAATCTTATTATATAACAGCTCCACTTCTGTCACAATAAACCCAGGAAACAGGAAACAGAAGCTGTCTACCTCCCTCCTTAGGTGAAAATGGAGGGTGCTTTCCTACCTGTTGCCAGGTTACTTTCCATTTGAAGCTCTCTGGCTCCCCCATGGGTAAAAAGGGAAAATTGAGGGGCTTTCTATCTGCTGCAAGGTGTAATTTGCATATGCTTCAGTGGAGTGCCATAAAATGCTCTCATTTGTGTTACTCTGAGTTTCTTCATGTTAAAATAGTTTACTGTAGATTTATTTAGAAAATGAAGCTATATCATAAAAACCAAAAGTAAATTGCCATACTAACTTTGAAAAGTATTGAAATAGCAGCATACTGCTCCATCGTCTTCTCCTCCAGCACTAGAGAAGTCTGTTAAGAGGGCCAATAGCTCTGAACATTTTTCATTTATCTACAGCATACTCGTATTTTTGGGTATCAAGATCTAGTTGATGTTGCTTTAGGTTTTTGTGGAAAAAAGGAGCAAAATCCCAGTTCAGTATTGAGATGTAGGGGAATCCCTGCACCTACACAGAGCCTATTGACTTCAGCGGGTCAATTGCAGGATGAAGGCCTCTGTGTGTCCAAAGCGGCCTGATCCAAACCGCACTGGGATCAAAGGGAAAAAAAACCTCCAACTGATTTAAATGGTCATTGGATCAGGCTCAGAGTGAACAAGCTGGAGGAATATTTGCTGTAGGCTGCTGACTTTCAGTCAGCATCAGTGGTGGAAGTGGAATCCATTTCTTACCGTGTGGGGGGCAACATGGGGGGGCACGTTACCTCCTCACGTGACCCTCCATGTGACTCCTCCCCACCCCACCCCCAGCCTGGGGCCCCCACACTCTCCTCATCCCCTCCCCATGATGCACCCCCCCTTACCTGGGGGGAGCTCTGACCTCCTCCCACTGCCCTGGAGACTTTGGAACTGCAGCAGTGAAAGGAGCAGAGCATGGGGTCGCTGGGAGGCCCCACGCCCTCAGTTCTTCCTGCGCGGCTCTATCGTCCCAGCCCTTCCACGCAGGGTCTCCTCCATCCGTACAGCAGCCCCACCAGAGGACAGGACTGGGGACGGTACAGCCGCGCCGGAGGAGCTGTGGACGTGGGGCCGCCTGGTGGCCCCATGTTCTGCACTTCAGGGCTCTCCCAGGAACCACAGCAGGGAAAGGAGCAGAACTCCAGCCCCGCTCCTTGCTCTTCCTTGGAGCTGCGTCTCCTCCAGCTCCGTCTGTACAGCGGCAGCCCCACCAGAGGATGGGGCTGGGGGCAGTACCGCTGCTGGAGGAGCTGCCGGCGTTCTGCTCCTTTTCCCACTGTGGTTCCCTGAACCACAGGGCTCTCCTGGGAACCACAGCGGGGAAAGGAGCAGAACGTGGGGCCACCGGGCGGCTGTAACCCCCCAGCCCCATCCCCAGCCCCATCCTCCAGCGGGGCTGCTGTACAGACGGAGGAGACCCTGTGTGGAAGGGCTGGGGACGGTGCGGTATAGCTGCGCCAGAGGGAGGAGCTGCCAGCACATTCTCCACCTGTGTCTTTCTGGTACGCCGTACCAGCTATAAATATCTTGCTGGTATGGCATACTGGCCCAGACCGCCCTACTTGCACTGCTGGTCAGCAGTCTTATTTTTCCTTTAAAAACTATTATTAAAAAATTGAATTAAAAATCATTTCCCTCCAGTGTTTGTCAATATTCTTTTGAACGTTGGCAAATTTTTTCTTTTCTACAAAAAGGAGCTGAAGTATTGTCGTGGATAGAAATTTAAATTTTAACTGCAAGTTAACGTACACACAAAAAAAGTGCATATGCCTTTTTATAATCAGGATTTCTAATCTCTGCTTTATTGTAAAATAGGACCTATTGTGAGAAGGATGGCTCATGCCTTCAGTTTCTCTGTTCTTATTGTGTGTCCCTTATTGGTAGAAGAATTCAGTCTTAGTAGTAATAGGTTTGGTTACATTTCTTTCAAAGAGAGAACTTTTAACATGAAATGATGCACATGCTTCCTGTGGTTGTGGATTTCTCTTTGAGAAATGCAGCTAAGTCATTTTTACTTTGGTCAGGGGTGTTTCCTTGAAAACTGTTGCTTTCAGCTTACTCATCATCGGCTTGTATGAAAATTAGCTGCTGCTAAATCATCATAATAAAATTACCCGTGAAAACTTTAAACAAAAGCTTTTTGGATTAAAAACTACCTAGTGGTTAATCCTTGAGAAAGCAAATAATATTATGGTCCTTGCCAATGAAGTGCCCAAGTAATTAAATGACATGCTGAAAAATAAATTACTTCTATTCTTTTTTTTTTTAAATGACTAGATCTGAGGACTCTTGCATTAAATTTAACAAGTCCAAGGCTTTCCTCGATTGATAACAGAACTGTCTACTCTCTTACACAGCCTTTTATTTATTAGTAGAGTCAGGTGATCTTGTGTCTCCATTAGGAGAATGCCTCCATCAAGTGGTGCGTTAGAACCTTAAAGGTGGTGAGACTCAGCCAAATTTCTATGTGGAACCCTGTTCCACAAATATAGGCTGTCCATCAATAGGACTCTATCCCCCTGTGAGAAGTGGCTGATTTCTAACATGACGTGTCCCAACTGAGGCCCCCATTGGCTTTAATTGGACGTAAGCACGTGTGTACGTGCTATCCTGAACTGAGGCCTGAATGGAGGTGCAGAGGGAGGGATGGTATCTGAAACAGGAGGGCCTCAGCACATTTAATGCTTTGTAATGAGGAGCAGGACCTTGAATGAGTCTCAGAAGTGGCTAGACAGCATGAAAGGCTGGTGTGATATGTTCCCAATGGTCTCTGCCTGACTTAGTAGGTGGCCTGCTGCATGATGAACCAGGGTTAGCTGTTGGTGAGTTGGGACTTAGATGTATAGTGCATGTTTAACTAGAAAACCAAAAGCCCATTCTGGCATTAGACTACAGCTTTGCTGGATATCCTCTGGGCCAGTTCCTGTGCAGTTTAAGTACATGGCAGGGGAGCACTGCATGAAGGAGTGGAATCCCCTCCACAGGCCACCCAGTGGCAACAAAGGTACTCTACAGCCACCACTGCAAGGGAAATGGGGGCAGATGACCACTGGGTTCTAAGTCATGGGTCCACCAATCACATCTCTCTATTGCCCCGTCCCACAGCTTTCCTGTGTGAAAGCGCTGCCTCCCCTCCTATTGGGATGCTATTGGATCCCTGGCAGCACCACTCCATCAGAGAGATGCTACCTGGAACTATTTCCTCACTATGACAGCTCCCCAGGGACACGAGGGCTAGGGCGCTGTAAAGAAGTAATCTAGCCTGAGACCATATTGACTTCTGTGGGTAAATTCTGTGGGGTTACAGGCGGATAATTTGCATTCTCTCAGCACCTCCTCCCCCTCAGTTTGCCCAGTTTTAGTCTCCCCCCCCACCCCCGACAGCTTTACTGGGTCTTGGGGGGAGGGGGATGGGAAATGGTGGCATGAAAGTGCTTAAGCCAAATCCTGTGTGAAAGGGAATGTGAATCCATGGATGAAGGATCTCTCAGTATGTGGATCGAGGTGAGGTATGATCTGGCCAATGAAATTTAAGATGCATCATTGCTCTTTAGTCTCTAATGGTCTATTACAGAAATGAATATCAGAATTTTCAAAATGCATGATATTTACATCATAGAACAAAACAGGTCTAATGGGAAGAAAGATTTAAAATGTACACTAAAATGAATATTATTTAGCAAGGAGATTATAATGGTGCCAATACTCGGCACATAATAAACGTCCTTTTATTTTTAGAAAAAAGTGTCTGTACATAAACAGATGATTTTTAGAATTTAGTATCCTTGTTTAGTTTATTTTTCAAAATTAACTATTATGTAGTAATCGTGTGTCAAACTTTATATTTCACAATAACCATTTTGAAGTCAGAGAGCTCTATAAAACATTCAAAAACTGGACTTTATTATAAACACATAAACCTTTTAGTGAGGATTGTGGCTCTTTAAAGATCAGTCCGAGACGCCTTTCCAAACTAGCATTTTCTACACCTATAGTCAATTTTTGCAGCTGAGTTTCAGCGCCTTCAATGATAATAATCATTATCATCATAATAATCTGCACCGATTTGTCACACACACAATGCTACTGAAATATGCTCTTTGGGAAGTAATGCTGACATGGTGTTCAGTAAAATCATGCGAAGAGGTTGCGTGTGCATAAATCAGGCTCAACTTGGCCCTATATTTTCCTCTCATTTAATATTTATGGGATGTTATTACTCCTGAAAGACAGGATTTTATAAAACTGCTGCAGGCAGGCACTGTGCAAGTTGTCCCATCTATGGAACATATGACTCACCTGTAACTAGAGCTGGTCAAAAAATGGACTTTGTTTGCCACAAAAAATTTAGCAAGAAACTTTGTTTGTTTTCATTGACACTTTTTGGAAATATTGAAAACCCACAAACCAAGAAGTTGTTGGTTTCTTGATGAAAACCCCAAAAATGTTGATGAAGATGGAAATGCTTGTGAAAATTTGTGTTTAATCAAAAAGCCATTTTTCAAAGAAAAAAGTTTTGATTGATGTGGTCAACCAGCTCTGTTTGTAACACTAATTGGTCTAGATACACAGGAAATAAAACATACATTGCAGGAACGGGTTTAATGCAGCAGGCCGCAACTACACCAAACCAATCCCAAATCTGTGGTGACCCCCCAGACACCTTAATTACCAGGCAATTATTTGGATCAAGTGCAGGAAGAATAAACCAATTAAACCAAGAGAGGGAGTAAAGAGAGCACTCAGCCATGTCTCCAATAAACCTCAAGCAGGAATTCAGCAAGTGCTAGAATGCCTTGCACCCTCTGCCCATGTTGAAGATGAGGTTGTCTATGAATATGACGTACAATGCATGTGACTTAAGATCACTTCTGTCCTGTAACCAACAGAGCTGATGCCAGTAACCTCCTGGGTCCCATGCTTAGGTTTACCGCAGGAGGCAGTCAACCACACTGTGACGGGGTCAGCTTACCCCGCAGTAGCCCAGACAGGGTTAAGCCCATGTTATTGACAGCGGAAGTCCCGCCTCCCTGGCAAGACTGGGCATGCTCCAAGTGCTCTAGTAGTATAAAGGGAGGGAGCCCAGCTCATTCTGGGCTGGAGGCTGCAGGGGAAGGACCTGCCTGGGAAGCTCCTGCGGAGGGCCAGCCACAACCCCTGACTGCACCGGGAATCGAAGCCGTCCATGGCCTGCCTGCACCCTGGCGACTGGAGGAACCCTTGGAGACGACTGGCCCTGCCGAACACAGAGGACCCGACATCTCATGGGAAACCCCAACACAGACTCTGATAGGAAGTGACCCAGGGAGTGTGACTGAGTGGTACCCCCCCCCACCGGGAAACTCAGCGTGTTTTGGTAGGACCCCCCTGCTGAGTCAGTGGCAAGCTGCTATGCCACTGTTAGGGCTCTGGGTCGGGGGCCCGGTGGAGTCGGGTGGGCCCGGGCCCCCCTACCGGGGCTGCCACACCCCATAAGGGGCGTCCCAATGCTATAGATTCCGGCCACTAGGCCACGCTGCCCTGCACCAAAGGGCTGCTTTATAGACTCTGGCCGCTAGACCACGCTGCCCTGCACCGAAGGGTGGTGCTACAGACTCTGGCCATTAGGCTGCGCTGCCCTGCATCAAAGGGCGGCTCTATAGACTCTGGCCGCTAAGCTACGCTCCCCTGCACTGAAGGGCTGTTTTATAGACTGTGACTGACGGGCCACGCTGCCCTGGCCCTAGGGGCGTGGACCGTCACACACACACTATGTCTACTTGCACAGGACAGCAACTACAAATCATGCCAAAGTTTGGATGGGATGAAGGGAAAGGGTGCCTATTATCCACCAGGACCCA
This sequence comes from Emys orbicularis, assembly GCF_028017835.1. Lineage (NCBI taxonomy): Eukaryota > Metazoa > Chordata > Testudines > Emydidae > Emys > Emys orbicularis. The sequence continues at coordinate 68,307,016 of NC_088683.1, read as the reverse complement.
AGAGTCCAACCACTGAGACATTTTTCCTTTGCAGCTCCTCTTCTGAGCAGTGATGCCAGCAGTACTAAATTCTGCCATTTGTACCATATATGGTGTCATGGATGTGGAAAAAATGTGAATAAGGACAAGACTGCCAAATTCATTCCACTGGTGATCTGATCCATATTCAAAATCAGCTCTCTTAAGCAGCAAGATAGTTACATTCACCAATTGCACTTCTGAGCCCCTCCCCCCCAATGCCTCCACCCCAAACCTTAAAAACAATACAAAATGCTGACTTGAGAGATTACTGGACTCATGGACTTTAAGGCCAGAAGGAACCATCATAATAATGTAGTCTGACCTCCTGCACATTGCAGGACACAGAACCTCACCCACCCACTCCTGTAATAGACCCATAACCTCTGGCTGAGTTACTGAAGTTCTCAAATCTCAAATCTCATGGTTTAAAGACTTCAAGTTAATGAGAATCCAGTATTTACACTAGTTTAAACTTGCAAGTGATCCATGCCCCATGCTGCAGAGGAAGGCGAAAGCCCCCAGAGTCTCTGCCAGTCTGACCCAGGGGAAAATCCTTCCTGACCCCCAATATGGCGATCAGTTAGACTCTGAGCATGTGGGCAAGATCCACCAGCCAGTCACCTAGGAAAGAATTCTGTTTAGTAACTCGGAGCCCTCCCCATCTAGTGTCCCATTACTGGCCATCTGAGATATTTGCTGCTAGCAGTCGCAGATTGGCTACATGCCATTGTAGACAGTCTCATCATATCATCCCCTCAATACATTTAACAAACTCCATCTTGAAGCCAGTTAGGTTTTTTGCCCCCACTGCTCCCCTTGGAAGGCTGTTCCAGAACTTCACTCATCTAATTTCAAGCCTAAACTTGTTGATGGCCAGTTTATAGCCATTTCTTCTTGTGTCCACATTGTCGCTTAACTTAACTCCCCAGGTATTTATCCCTCTAATGTATTTATAGAGAGCAATCATCAGCCTTCGTTTGGTTAGGCTAAACAAGCCAAGCTCTTTGAGTCTCGTCTCATCAGGTAGGTTTTCCACTCCTCTGATCATCCTAGTAGCCCTTCTCTGGACCTGTTCCAGTTTGAATTAATCTTTCTTAAACATGGAAGACCAGAACTGCACACCGTATTCCAGATGAGGTCTCACCAGTGCCTTGTATAATGGCAATAACACTTCTCTATCTCTACTGGAAATCATAGATCATAGAAGATTAAGGTTGGAAGAGACCTCAGGAGGTCATCTAGTCCAATCCCCTGCTCAAAGCAGGACCAATCCCAACTAAATCATCCCAGCCAGGGCTTTATCAAGCCGGGCCTTAAACCTTTAAGGATGGAGATTCCATCACCTCCCTAGGTAACCCATTGCAGTTCTTCACCACCCTCCTAGTGAAACAGTTTTTCCTAATATCCAACCTAGACCTCCCCCACTGCAACTTGAGACCATTGCTTCTTGTTCTGTCACTTGCCACCACTGAGAACAGCCTAGTTCCATCCACTTTGGAAGGCTGCTATCAAATCCCCCCTCACTCTTCTCTTCTGCAGACTAAATAAGCTCAATTCCCTCTGCCTCTCCTCATAGGTCATGTGCCCCAGCCCCCTAATCATTTTTGTTGCCCTCTGCTGGACTCTCTCCAATTTGTCCACATCCTTTCTGTAGTGGGGGCCCCAAAACTGGATGCAATACTCCAGATGTGGCCTTACCAGTGCCGAATAGAAGGGAATAATCACTTCCCTCGATTTGCTGGCAATGCTCCTACTAATGCAGCCCAATATGCTGTTAGCCTTCTTGGCAACAAGGGCACACTGCTGACTCATATCCAGCTTCTCGTCCACTGTAATCCCTAGGTCCTTTTCTGCAGAACTGCCACTTAGCCAGTTGGTCCCCAGCCTGTAGCAGTGCATGGGATTCTTCTGTCCTAAGTGCAGGACTCTGCACTTGTCCTTGTTGAACTTCATCAGATTTCTTTTGGCCCAATCCTCCAATTTGTCTAGGTCACTCTGGACCCTATCCCTACCCTCCAGCATATCTACCATTCCCCCCAGCTTGACATATCCTAGGACTGCATTAGCCTTTTTCATGGCCGCATTATATTGCTGGCTCACAGTCATCCTGTGATCAACCAATATACACACGTCTTTCTCCTCTCTGTCACTTCCAACTAATAACTCCCCAGCTTATAACAAAAATTCTTGTTGTTAGTCCCTAAGTGCATGACTTTTCACTTTAAAATTTCATCTAATTTCTATTACTCCAGTTTTCAAGGTAGTCCAGATCTTCTTGTATGATATTCCAGTCCTCCTCCATATTGGCAATACCTCCCAAATTTGTGTCATATGCAAATTTTATTAGCACATTCCCACTTTTTGTGCCAAGGTCATTAATAAAAATGTTAGATAAGATTGGTCCCAAGACTGATCCCTGAGGATCTCCACTAGTAACCACCAGCTTCCCTTTCAGAATGACCCATTGTAGTCTGCACTTTAACCAGTTTCTTAGCCTGGACTACACTACGAGTTTAGGTCGAATTTAGCAGCGTTAAATTGAATTAACCCTGCACCCATCCACACAACGAAGCCATTTACTTCGACATAAAGGGCTCTTAAAATCGATTTCTGTACTCCTCCCCGACGAGGGGAGTAGTGCTGAAATCGACATTGCCATTTCGAATTAGGGTTAGTGTGGATGCAATTAGATGGTATTGGCTTCCGGAAGCTATCCCACAGTGCACCATTGTGACCGCTCTGGACAGCAATCTGAACTCAGATGCACTGGCCAGGTAGACAGGAAAAGCCCCGCAAACTTTTGAATTTCATTTCCTGTTTGCCCAGCGTGGAGAGCACAGGTGACCATGCAGAGCTCATCAGCACAGGTAACCACGCAGTCCGAGAATCGAAAAAGAGCTCCAGCATGGACCGTACGGGAGGTACTGGATCTGATCGCTGTATGGGGAGATGATTCCGTGCTAGCAGAACTACGTTCCAAAAGACGAAATGCCAAAACATTTGAAAAACTCTCCAAGGGCATGATGGAGAGAGGCCACAATAGGGACTCACTACAGTGCCGTGTGAAAGTTAAGGAGCTCAGACAAGCGTACCAGAAAACCAAAGAAGCAAACGGACGGTCTGGGGCAGAGCCGCAGACATGCTGCTTCTACGCTGAACTGCATGGAGTTCTAGGGGCGGCCGCCACCACTACCCCACCCCTGACTGTGGATTCCGATGAGGGGTTACTCTCAGCCATGCCTGAGGATTTTGCGGACGGGGAAGATGAGGAGGAGGACGAGCTTGCGGAGAGCACACAGCACTCTGTTCTCCCCAACAGCCAGGATCTTTTTCTCAGCCTGACTGAAGTAGCCTCCCAACCCTCCAAGGTGGTATCCTGGACCATGAAGCCATAGAAGGGACCTCTAGTGAGTGTACCTTTGTAAATATAAAACATGGTTTAAAAGCAAGCGTTTTTTAATGATTAAGTTGCCCTGAGGACTTGGGATGCATTCGCGGCCAGTACAGCTACTGGAAAAGTCTGTTAATGTGTCTGGGGATGGAGCGGAAATCCTCCAGGGACATCTCCATGAAGATCTCCTGGAGGTACTCCAAAAGCCTTTGCAGAAGGTTTCTGGGAAGGGCAGCCTTATTCCATCCTCCATGGTAGGACACTTTACCACGCCATGCTAGTAGCAAGTAATCTGGTATCATTGCATGACAAAGCCTGGCAGCGTATGGTCCCGGTGTTTGCTGACATTCAAGCAACATCTGTTCTTTATCTCGCTGTGTTATCCTCAGGAGTGTGATATTGTTCATGGTAACCTGGTAGAAATACAGGAATTTAATTAAGGGGACAGAGGTGGCCGTTCCTTTGGGCTGTTTGCCTGTGGCTGAAAAGAAATCCTTCCCTGCAGTTAGCCAAGCGGGGGAAGGGGGGGGCATTGGCACTGAGCTGTTCGTGTTTGGCTAGCAGGATCTTCCCTGATACCAGCCACGCGGTGGGGGGAGGGGTAAAGCGATCATCCCAGAGAATTGGATGGGGGGGAGGGTTAGTTTGGTTTCTGCTGCTGCACGTTAACACGAAAACCGCAGCACTCAACGGGCTTTGCTTGGTATGGGAAAGGAGGGCGCTGCTTTTATGAAGGTTGCAGAAGCTGAAAGACAATAGCTTACCATGGCTGCATGCAAGCCGAATTCTGTTGCCCGGCCCTGCGTCTGTGATCTCTAACACCAAAGCCGCAGGCACTCAATATTAAGATGCAAAATGCGACCTTGTACCGAAATCACATGTGCTATGTAATGTGAATAGTGTTGTTCACCGTGAGAGTCTAACCATTGTTCTGTAAAATGTATCTTTTAAAATACTTCTATCCCTTTTTTCTTTCCCACAACTGCAAATTTTTCAAGCCTCCCTCCTCCCTCCCGAAGGCTATCTCAGATAAGGCGGCGAAAAAAACGCACGTGAGATGAAATGTTCTCTGAGATCATGCAGTCGACCAGCAATGAAAGAGCTCATCTGAATGAGTGGAAGAACATGGTATCACAGTACAGGAAAGCGGCCAATGAACGTGAGGACAGAAGGGACGCTCGAGATGAGAGGTGGCAGCAGGAAGATCAGAGGAGGCAGGATGCAATGCTCGGGCTACTGCATGATCAAACGGACATCTGGTGGAGCTTCAGGAATGTCTGGTGGAGCTTCAGGAATGGCAGCAGGATCACAGAGTGCCGCTGCAGCCCCTGTTTAACCACCCTCCCCCATCCCCAAGTTCCATAGCCTCCTCACCCAGACGCCCAAGAACGCGGTGGGCGGGGGGGAGGCTCCGTGCACCCTGCCACTCCACCCCAGTGGACAGCCCAAGCAAAAGGCTGTCATTCAACAAGTTTTGAAGTGGCCTTTTCCTTCCCTCCTCCCACACCCCACCCGGGCTACCTTGTAAGTTCTCTCCCTATTTTTATAATCAATTAATAAAGAATACATGGTTTTTAAATGATAGTGACTTTCTTTCCTTTGAAAGCAAGCTGTGATCGAAGGGAGGAGAGTGGGTTGCTTACAGGGAATGAGTCAATCAAGGGGGCAGGTTTTCATGAAGGAGAAACAAACAGAACTTTCACACCGTAGCCTGGCCAGTCATGAAACTGGTTTTCAAAGCTTTCTCTGACGCACAGCGCTTCCTGGTGTGCTCTTCTAATTGCCCTGGTGTCTGGCTGCATGTAAGCCGCTCTCATCCTGGTATTCTGGCGCTTCAGGGCAGGGGAAAGCAAGTCACAAAGTTCCAAGAAAGTGCCCTTACGCATGTGAAAGTTTCGCAGCCACTGGAAATCGTCCCACACCTGCAACACTATGCGGTCCCACCAGTCTGTGCTTGTTTCCTGGGCCCAGAATCGGCGTTCCATGGTATGAACCTGCCCCATTAACATCACAATCTCCAAAGCGCCAGGGCCCATGGTTTGAGAGAATTCTTTGTCCATGTCCTCATCACTCTCGTCACCGCGCTGCCGTCGCCGCCGCCTCCTCGCCTGGTTTTGCAGGTTCTGGTTCAGCTGCAAACTGCACGATAATGTGCGAGGTGTTTACAATGTTCATGACTGCTGCATTGAGCTGAGCGGGCTCCATGCTTGCCGTCTGGCTTCTGCACAGGTAACCCAGGAAAAAAGGCGCGAAACGGTTGTCTGCCATTGCTTTCACGGAGGGAGGGAGAGGGGAGGTCTGACGACATGTACCCAGAACCACCCGCAACAATGTTTTTTGCCCCATCAGGCATTGGGATCTCAATCCAGAATTCCAGTGGGCGGGGGAGACTGCGGGAACTATGGGATAGCTATGGGATAGCTACCCACAGTGCAACACTCCGGAAGTCGACGCTAGCCTCGGTACTATGGACGCACACTGCCGAATTAATATGCTTAGTGTGGTCGCGTGCACTCGACTTTATACAATCTGTTGCCAAAAATTGAATTCTGTAAAATCGGAGTAATCCCGTAGTGTAGACATACCCTTATCCTTATTCACCTTTACTACTAGTGTTATTAACAGTTTCTGTATGAATTATAAACATTCAATGCTATGTTCCTAGTAGTACTGCTTTGTCTGAGGCCTTTGTGTAGTGTGGACCTGTGGGAGGTTTTAAATCACAGCATTACAATTCTCAATTTAGAAATCAAAGAATATCTAAAGTTACCTATTAATTGTGGTTAATAAAAATTTACATAATGCCAAGGAATGGATTTTTTGGGTGTATTCTGCATGTGTTCTTGTATGTTTACCAATTCATCTAAGAGTCATTGATGGCCAAATTCCCCTCCTCCCTTACAAAACCTAAATTCATTGATTGAGATTAATTCAGGGGGACTTCTTCAATACTGACTTCCGAGCATGGTGCCACTGCAGGAGCACTCCTGCAGCATCTGGACAGACCCTCTGTGTCCCCATACAAAGGAATTTTGGATAGTCAATTCACAGAGCTCATGGACTCACTGGCCACATCCTTCCCCAACACAGCTTTAGTGCTGTCACATAGAGAGCTACAGTGGAGCAACTTTCACGGTGACAGGTGGTGCCTCTCCACACTCTGCCTCCCCACCCATGCAGCAGGGGTGTTGCATTGTTTGTGTAAGGAAAGAGGAGGACTGACCCCTAACTCAGGAAAGGATTGTCACCTGAGCTCTCACCTTTATCTTCCTCCAAATGATTAATTACCATGCACTTCCTGATCACCCGTTTTCCCCAAGATAAATCCCCTATCAGGAAGGGTCCATTCTATTGGGTTTCCTTCATCTAAAAGAGGAAAGAATTAAAGTGCTAATAAATAAATACAACTATGACATTGTTGGCACCACTGAAACTTGGTGGGATAATACACATGATTGGAATGTTGGTGTGGATGGATACAGCTTGCTCAGGAAGGATAGACGGGTAAAAAGGGAGGAGGTGTTGCCTTATATATTAAAAATGTACACACTTGGACTGAGGTAGAGATGGACATAGGAGATGGAAGTGTTGAGAGTCTCTGGGATTAGGCTAAAAGGGGTAAAAAACAAGGGTGATGTCATGCTAGGAGTCTACTACAGGCCACCTAACCAGGTGGAAGAGGTGGATGAGGCTTTTTTTAAACAACTAACAAAATCATCCAAAGCCCAAGATTTGGTGGTGATGGGGGACTTCAACTATCCGGATATATGTTGGGAAAATAACACAGCGGGGCACAGACTATCCAACAAATTCTTGGACTGCATTGCAGACAACTTTTTATTTCAGAAGGTTGAAAAAGCTAGTAGGGGGGAAGCTGTTCTAGATTTGATTTTAACAAATAGGGAGGAACTCGTTGAGAATTTGAAAGTAGAAGGCAGCTTGGGTGAAAGTGATCATGAAATCATAGAGTTTGCAATTCTAAGGAAGGGTAGAAGGGAGAACAGCAAAATAGAGACAATGGATTTCAGGAAGGCGGATTTTGGTAAGCTCAGAGAGCTGATAGGTAAGGTCCCATGGGAATCAAGACTGAGGGGAAAAACAAATGAGGAGAGTTGGCAGTTTTTCAAAGGGACACTATTAAGGGCCCAAAAGCAAGCTATTCCGCTGGGTAGGAAAGATAGAAAATGTGGAAAAAGACCACCTTGGCTTAACCACGAGATCTTGCATGATCTAAAAAATAAAAAGGAGTCATAAAAAAAATGGAAACTAGGACAGATTACAAAGGATGAATATAGGCAAACAACAGGAATGTAGGGGCAAGATTAGAAAGGCAAAGGCACAAAATGAGCTCAAACTAGCTACGGGAATAAAGGGGAACAAGAAGACTTTTTATCAATACATTAGAAGCAAGAGGAAGACCAAAGACAGGGTAGGCCCACTGCTTAGTGAAGAGGGAGAAACAGTAACAGGAAACTTGGAAATGGCAGAGATGCTTAATGACTTCTTTGTTTCGGTCTTCACCGAGAAGTCTGAACGAATGCCTAATATAGTGAATGCTAATGGGAAGGGGGTAGGTTTAGCAGATAAAATAAAAAAAGAACAAGTTAAAAATCACTTAGAAAAGTTAGATGCCTGCAAGTCACCAGGGCCTGATGAAATGCATCCTAGAATACTCAAGGAGCTAATAGAGGAGGTATCTGAGCCTCTAGCTATTATCTTTGGAAAATCATGGGAGACGGGAGAGATTCCAGAAGACTGGAAAAGGGCAAATATAGTGCCCATCTATAAAAAGGGAAATAAAAACAACCCAGGAAACTACAGACCAGTTAGTTTAACTTCTGTGCCAGGGAAGATAATGGAGCAAGTAATTAAGGAAATCATCTGCAAACACTTGGAAGGTGGTAAGGTGATAGGGAACAGCCAGCATGGATTTGTAAAGAACAAATCATGTCAAACCAATCTGATAGCTTTCTTCGATAGGATAACAAGTCTTGTGGATAAGGGAGAAGCTGTGGATGTGGTATACCTAGACTTTAGTAAGGCATTTGATACGGTCTCGCATGATATTCTTATCGACAAACTAGGCAAATACAATTTAGATGGGGCTACTATAAGGTGGGTGCATAACTGGCTGGATAACCGTACTCAGAGAGTTGTTATTAATGGTTCCCAATCCTGCTGGAAAGGCATAACGAGTGGGGTTCTGCAGGGGTCTGTTTTGGGACCGGCTCTGTTCAATATCTTCATTAACGACTTAGATATTGGCATAGAAAGTACGCTTATTAAGTTTGTGGATGATACCAAACTGGGAGGGATTGCAACTGCTTTGGAGGACAGGGTCATAATTCAAAATGATCTGGACAAATTGGAGAAATGGTCTGAGTTAAACAGGATGAAGTTTAACAAAGACAAATGCAAAGTGCTCCACTTAGGAAGAAAAAATCAGTTTCACACATACAGAATGGGAAGAGACTGTCTAGGAAGGAGTACGGCAGAAAGGGATCTAGGGGTTATAGTGGACCACAAGCTAAATATGAGTCAACAGTGTGATGCTGTTGCAAAAAAAGTAAACATGATTCTGGGATGTATTAACAGGTGTGTTGTGAGCAAGAGACGAGAAGTCATTCTTCCGCTCTACTCTGCTCTGGTTTGGCCTCAGCTGGAGTATTGTGTCCAGTTCTGGGCACCGCATTTCAAGAAAGATGTGGAGAAATTGGAAAGGGTTCAGAGAAGAGCAACAAGAATGATTAAAGGTCTTGAGAACATGACCTATGAAGGAAGGCTGAAAGAATTGGTTTTGTTTAGTTTGGAAAAGAGAAGACTGAGAGGGGACATGATAGCAGTTTTCAGGTATCTAAAAGGGTGTCATAAGGAGGAGGGAGAAAACTTGTTCACCTTAGCCTCTGAGGATAGAACAAGAAGCAATGGGCTTAAACTGCAGCAAGGGAGGTCTAGGTTGGACATTAGGAAAAAGTTCCTAACTGGCAGGGTGGTTAAACACTGGAATAAATTGCCTAGGGAGGTTGTGGAATCTCCATCTCTGGAGATATTTAAGAGTAGGTTAGATAAATGTCTATCAGGGATGGTCTAGACAGTATTTGGTCCTGCCATGCGGGCAGGGGACTGGACTTGATGACCTCTTGAGGTCCCTTCCAGTCCTAGAATCTATGAATCTATAAACTCCCTTAATCAATGTCATTCTTTAATCCCTTTTGCTTTTATGTGGACATGATGTATCCCCTGGCAGTAGCAGAGTAGTTTCAGCAATCAAACCAAACGTCCCATGTGGTATTGTTATTATTAATAATAATTGTATTAGTAGGAGACCTAGTCACAGTGCAGGACCCTGTTGTGCAAAGTGGTGTACAAATACAGAACAAGAAGACATTCCCTGCCCTAAAGAGTTTACAATCTAAGTAGTGCAGGATTTTACCATTAGGCTGTGACTCAATTATGGAGGATTTTAAATTATACACAAAAAAGTATGCTAAAAGAACATTATTAAGGTTGTAAAGTTAAGCATTCAGAAGTTAGGAAGTGTCAGAATTAAGGTTGCCTGTGCAACCAGCTCCCTCTAGAATACAGTTCCTACACCCATATGGAATTGTCTCATTTTTAAACAACAGAAAAATGACTATTCAGTTACATATATAATTCCACTAACGTAAAAAGGATCTAGTGACATTTCTACTCTGGGAACTAGAGTTTTAAGGCAAACAAGTTGCCCAATTGGATTACTGTTTTATAATGGACAATGAACATCCAGTAGTTGGCAGAATTCACTTCTGGTTGTAGGATAACAAATAAAGTAAAAACAAGAACGTTTTTTTAAAATAAATGATGATCTAGTTCGTAATTCCCAAACTCCTGCAATAGGTGCAGTTTCTTGATACTGAGAGTGTTGGTTAGGGTGTCAAAAGTGTGGGTGCGTATGTGTGAGACAGATGTTAGAACACTGGTATCGGAGGTGTGAAAATATATGAAAACTTAAAAAGTATATATACTAAATGTAAAAGTGCTGGGTAGAAAAAAAAAGGCTAGTTTCACTATAGATTAATTGTTTGCTTTGAACTAGCTTAATATAGAACTAGGTGGTATGCTAATGTTTTAGCAGTTAAGGTTACTTACCTAGGAAACATTCAATTATGAGATGATTAATAGTGCAAGATTTATAAATGTCACTGTGCCCATTTTAATGGCGTAGGATATTTCCAGGTACAATACAGTTCTGATTTTCCATTTTGTGGGTGTTGTTCTTCAGCCTCAACCACCATCATCTGTAGATAAATTTGTATGATAGGTTTTTCCGAGGAGGCTTAAAGTCTTGGCGGTCAGTTATGAAACCCCTGAAAGCACTATGCTGGTAAACACGTTATCTTTCTTTTGTACACTGTAGAAGCACTGGAAAACTTCATCATGCTTTCAGGCAGAAGGCTGAAAATGTATCTCTTTCACATTAGGCCAAACAGCTGCAATACTTAGGTAACTGCTACCTTATGTTAAATAAAGGCGTTATTTCTTATTTGAAGCTGGTAACATACTGTCACACGCATGTACACTTTGAGTGAGCTACTAGCACAAAACCTAGAGCAGGGGTCAGTATATGAAGCTACTAAAGTGCTTCTGGAGGAGTGATTGTACCTACAATTAAAAACACAGACCAAAATAAGAAATTGTAAGACTCAAAACTCAACTTTTGTGAGTTTTAAACTGTTTATATTTTTTATCCTATTCCTGGATAGGTAAATAGTATGGATGGGATTTTCAAAAGACCTTAAAGGATTTAGGTTCCGCCAAGCTCTTTTGAAAACCCCAGTCTGTGGTAATCAGAGCTGGTTAGGAACAGAGTTTCATTAGAAAATGTGAATTCGTCAGAGCCGAAAAGTTTCATGGAAACATCTTAGGTTGGACAAACTTTCATCAAATGACAGCTAGGGTTCTGACACATCCCTTTGTGCCAGGCAGGTTTCTTAGTGAGTGGCCTGGATTTCGACAGTCTGTGGTTCTGGGGCAGCCTCACCATGTGGACTAAAAAGGGCATGATTCTTATCAGTTAGCCAGAGTGAAACTGATAGGCATCGTGTCAATTTCAGTCAGCAGCTGTGGTGCCAGGGAGCATATTTTGTGTCTGTTTCCAATATGAACATTTCATGGAATTTCTGGTTCATGAGACATTTCTAAAAAATTAATTTTGGTCCAAATCAGAATGTAACCAGATTTCAAAAGGTCAACATTTTCTGCCAACTGGAAATCCTATGTTTTGGTTGGCTCTAGTATTAATTATTCAATACTAAGGGCCAGATTGTTCCCAGCCCTGGAGAAGATGTGACAGGGGAGGAAGCCTCAAGGAATCTTCTTCTCACACTTACACACACTGCACAAGGGCTGAGGAAACTTGCAGTCCCTGTTTCAGAAGAACACAGGGACTGCTCCTTCTCTTTCTCTGGTGCACATGTAACCCACATACCCAGGAGTGTGTGGTGTTCTGTCCCATCTAGTGGCACCAAGACCACTTAGAGAGAGAGATTAGTCTTAGCTAACAGTCTTAGCTAACAGCCAGTTGGCTTTTAGCTCATGCAGTTGAGGCTCACTTAGCTCCAGAGGTCCCAGGGCCAATCCCGCCCGCTGCCAACCGAGGTCTGTCCGTGTTACAAGTGGGGACTCATCTGGGATTTCAACAGGGAAGTCTCTGAAGCTTAGTATACACTTCCTCAGCTAGAGGACGTTTGTAACCCACACATCTTCTGGGTGTGGTGTTCTTCCCCATCTAGTGGCACCAAGACCACTTAGAGAGTTAAATGAGTCTGCTCTACAGCCTTAGCTAACAGCCATATGGCTTTAAGCTCATGCAGTAGAGCAGGGGTAGGCAACCTATGGCACGCGTGCCGAAGGCAGCACACAAGCTGATTTTCAGTGGCACTCACACTGCCCAGGTCCTGGCCACCGGTCCGGGGGGCTCTGCATTTTAATTTAATTTTAAATGAAGTTTCTTAAACATTTTAAAAACCTTATTTACTTTACATACAACAATAGTTTAGTTATATATTATAGACTTATAGAAAAAGATCTTCTAAAAACATTAAAATGTATTACTGGCATGTGAAACCTTAAATTAGAGTGAATAAATGAAGACTCGGCACACCACTTCTGAAAGGTTGCTGACCCCTGCAGTAGAGGCTCATGCATTTAGCTCCAGAGGTCCCAGATTCTATCCTGCATGCTGACGACCGGGGTCTGTTGGCATTACACACACATAGTCACAAAGCAAGTGGAGAGGGTGCGGGGCTATGTACAACCATCATACCACTGACCTGAAGAACAGGCTGCACCATGCTAAAGAAGAGCACTGTCTGGCACTTCTTACTGTGCACTGAGGATGGATTGTGCCTCATTAAAACATAATGCCTTTTTATGCTTCTCTGGGATGGTGGCTCTGTACCATCCCTACCCAGGGCTGTGGTTAGACCCACAATCTAGCCCTAAATGGAGCCAGCCTGGTGCCTCAGAACGTGAGCCATATTCTACCTTCATAACCATTGCCTTCAAGGGGGTGGCATGGGGCCATCCGAGGCCAGAATTTGGCTGAAAGGGAGATAAAAAGAGTATGATTCACACATCTGAGAAACTCAATTCACAAAGTTTTTTCAAAGAGGGGAAATTCTGGCTATTATAGGGGGCTAGAAAAATCATAAGTGTCATGCCTGAAGTTTCCTTTCTATAGTCCTGTCGGGTGGTGTGTGTGTTGTGTCCTTTCCACTCTCACGTAACAGGGAAGGGCTTGGGCCTCTACACCTGAAATGTCCTGAGATCTGCAGAAGCTGAGGCCATCTGTAATACTTCACAGCCCACACACTGCAGGTCCCAATGGTCGCCTGTCACAGAATGTGTAGATCGTTTCTCTTTCTTGCTGGTCGGGTTCAAGGAACAAAAATAACATATGTTTCTTGTGACTGCACAAAGATAGAAGCAAGGCAGAATGTTTCTTGGAACAGTTCCTCTGATGGAAAAATACTTTAGCTAGTGCAAGTGTAAGTCAGCTAGCTATGGGTACTGTAGTTAGTCAGATATTGCAACAGCATTGGCCACTAAAGCCATAAGAATGTGCCACAATTTTCGAAGCTCCAGTTCCCGTAGTTGCTGCTTCAATCAGCATTTTCCCTTGCAGAAATGTACTGGAGATGGGCCTGAGTCAAGAAGTTTGAATCCAGATCAAAAGGTTCAAGATCCACTCTGGTACATTTCTAATCACAGTGAACACCATTAAGGTTTTACACCATAGATGCAGGACATTTTTTGAAAGTAGTATCATAAAGGGTTATCATATTATAGGCAGTGCAGGTAGTAATGCCTAGACTCAAGGTGGTCTGTCACTTTCCATTATAAGACCCTGATTCAGTGGCTTATAACACTGTCAAACATTTGCTCTGAAATTTTCCATGCTGGCTGTCTGCCTCAAAGGTGTTTTTTCTTGGTGTTGTTTTTATTTTTAATTTCAACAAAATCAGATCAGCCATTTCTCAGAATGAGGTTAGAGAAGAAAATGTTGTTTTGCACATGTTAAAAAACTCCAGAAACCATTTCAGTAAGGCCTGGTCTATACTAGAAAATTAGGTTGGTTTAACTATGTCAGTCAGGGGTGTGAAAAATCCACACCTCTGAGAGGCATTGCTAAGATTACCTAAGTCTCCGTATAGACAGTCCTAGGTCGACGGAAGAATTCTTCCATCAACCTAGCTGCCGCTCCTCGGGAGTTGGATTACTAAACTGACAGGAAAACCCTTCCCGTTGGTGTTAATGTGGCAAAGTCTAGCACTCAAAAGTTAAGAAATGCCAGAATTAGGCTGCCTGAGCAACTTTAATTCACCCCTTTGTCTTATGCATTATACAGTCTTTAATTGAATGCCTGGCTGCAAGATGGTGTTGCCAGGAGGGCTTTGGCTTCCTTGACTACGGGATGCTATTACAGGAAGGACTGCTAGGCAGAGATGGCGTTCACCTTTCGAGGAGGGGAAAGACCCTATTTGGACACAGACTGGCTAACCTAGTGAGGAGGGCTTTAAACTACGTTTGACGGGGACAGGTGAGCAAAGCCCACAGGTAAGTGGAGAACATGGAGACCTGGGAGATGGGTCGGAAATAGGAGGGAGCGTGGGCTATAATGGCAGAGAGAAAAGAGGGTCAGGGCAAAACTGGGAGGCAAGATCAAATCAGTATCTTAGATGCCTATATACAAATGCGAGAAGTATGGGTAACAAGCAGGAAGAACTGGAAGTGCTAATAAATAAATACAGCTATGACATTGTTGGCATCACCAAAACTTGGTGAGATAATACACATGATTGGAATGTTGGTATGGATGGGTACAGCTTGCTCAGGAAGGATAGACAGGGGAAAAAGGGAGGAGGTGTTGCCTTGTATATTAAAAATGTACACACTTGGACTGAGGTGGAGATGGACATAGGAGACAGAAGTGTTGAGAGTCTCTGGGTTAGGCTAAAAGGGGTAAAAAACAAGGGTAATGTCATCCTTGGGGTCTACTACAGGCCACCTAACCAGGTGGAAGAGGTGGATGTGGCTTTTTTTAAACAACTAACAAAATCATCCAAAGCCCAAGTTCTGGTGGTGATGGGGGACTTCAACTATCCAGATATATGTTGGAAAAATAACACAACGGGGCACAGACTATCCAATAAGTTCTTGGACTGCATTGCAGACAACTTTTTATTTCAGAAGGTTGAAAAAGCTACTAGGGGGGAAGCTGTTCTAGATTTGATTTCAACAAATAGGGAGGAACTCGTTGAGAATTTGAAAGTGGAAGGTAGCTTGGGTGAAAGTGATCATGAAATCATATTGTTCACAATTCTAAGGAAGGGTAGAAGGGAGTACAGCAAAATAGAGACAATGGATTTCAGGAAGGCGGATTTTGGTAAGCTCAGAGAGCTGATAGGTAAGGTCCCATGGGAATCAAGACTGAGGGGAAAAACAACTGAGGAGAGTTGGCAGTTTTTCAAAGGGACACTATTAAGGGCCCAAAAGCAAGCTATTCCGCTGGGTAGGAAAGATAGAAAATGTGGAAAAAGACCACCTTGGCTTAACCACGAGACCTTGCATGATCTAAAAAATAAAAGGGAGTCATATAAAAAATGGAAGCTAGGACAAATTACAAAGGATGAATTTAGCCAAACAACACAGGAATGTAGGGGCAAGATTAGAAAGGCAAAGGCACAAAATGAGCTCAAACTAGTTACGGGAATAAAGGGAAACAAGAAGACTTTTTATCAATACATTAGAAGCAAGAGGAAGACCAAAGACAGGGTAGGCCCACTGCTCAGTGAGGAGGGAGAAACAGTAACAGGAAACTTGGAAATGGCAGAGATGCTTAATGACTTCTTTGTTTCGGTCTTCACTGAGAAGTCTGAACGAATGCCTAACATAGTGAATGCTAATGGGAAGGGGGTAGGCTTAGAAGATAAAATAAAAAAAGAACAAGTTAAAAATCTCTTAGAAAAGTTAGATGCCTGCAAGTCACCAGGGCCTGATGAAATGCATCCTAGAATACTCAAGGAGCTAACAGAGGAGGTATCTGAGCCTCTAGCTATCATCTTTGGAAAATCATGGGAGACAGGAGAGATTCCAGAAGACTGGAAAAGGGCAAACATAGTGCCCATCTACAAAAAGGGAAATAAAAACAACCCAGGAAATTACAGACCAGTTAGTTTAACTTCCGTGCCAGGGAAGATAATGGAGCAAGTAATTAAGGAAATCATCTGCAAACACTTGGAAGGTGGTAAGGTGATAGGGAATAGCCAGCATGAATTTGTAAAGAACAAATCATGTCAAACCAATCTGATAGCTTTCTTTGATAGGATGATGAGTCTTGTGGATAAGGGAGAAGCGGTGGATGTGGTATACCTAGACTTTAGTAAGGCATTTGATACGGTCTCGCATGATATTCTTATTGATAAACTAGGCAAATACAATTTAGATTGGGCTACTATAAGGTGGGTGTATAACTGGCTGGATAACCGTACTCAGAGGGTAGTTATTAATGGTTCCCAATCCTGCTGGAAAGGTATAATGAGTGGGGTTCCGCAGGGGCCTATTTTGGGACCGTCTCTGTTCAATATCTTCATCAACGACTTAGATATTGGCTTAGAAAGTACGCTTATTAAGTTTGCAGATGATACCAAACTGGGAGGGATTGCAACTGCTTTGGAGGATAGGGTCAAAATTCAAAATGAGCTGGACAAATTGGAGAAATGGTCTGAGGTAAACAGGATGAAGTTTAATAAAGACAAATGCAAAGTACTTCACTTAGGAAGGAACAATCAGTTTCATACATACAGAATGGGAAGAGACTGTCTAGGAAGGAGTATGGCAGAAAGAGATCTAGGGGTTATAGTGGACCACAAGCTAAATATGAGTCAACAGTGTGATGCTGTTGCAAAAAAAGCAAACATGATTCTGGGATGCCGTAGAAGGGTTCGGTTGGGGTCGCTCCTCTCTGGGGCGGCTGCGAGCCAGGCCACCTCATTACTGAGGTCCGCTGAGTCGGGGAATTAGCCGCGTGAGGCAGGACACAGTCTAGAGCTCAGGCCCTAGGCAGGGGATGAGCAAAAGAGTTCAGGAGCGAGCCCAGGCCCTGGGTCAGGGCGGGGCAGCAAACAAACTATCTGGAGTTCAGACCCTCAGGTAGGGCTGAGCAAATAGTCCAATATCAGGCCCAGGCCCTGGGTCAGGGTGGGGCAACACACAGTCTGGAGCTCAGGCGCTCAGGCAGGGGCTGAACAAAAATAGTTCACTAATAAGCCCAGGCCCTGAGTCGGGGCGGGGCAACAAACAAACAAACAGGGGCTCAGGCCCTCAGGCAGGGGCTGAGCAAATAGTTCACTAAGGAGCCCAAGCCCTGGGTCAGGGCGGGGCAGCAAACAAACAGGAGCTCAGATCCTCAGGCAGGGGCTGAGCAAATAGTTCAGGAACAAAAACCCAGACTCCTGGTTCTGAGCATCTGGGGTGAGGGGGTGACTGCCACCCGTAAGTGGGGTGGCAGGGGAGACGCAGGCCCGCCCACTCCACTGCGTCCCAGCCCGGAGCCCTAACAGCGGCAGGCAGCCTGCTGCTGTGTCAGTGGGGATCCTGGCCGCAACACACTGACATCGGCTCTGGGTATGCCGCAGCCAGACTAGGGTTGGCTGCCCTCGGGCTACTTCCTACCTCCCCCTCTAGCAGTACCTGCGTCTGGTCGGCGTCCTCCATGGAATCAAGCACCATGGGCTCCTCAGGGTAGTCGGCAAGCGGTAGGCTTGGCAGCTCCTCTGGGTCGCTTCTCTCCAGTAGGCTTAACAGCTTCTCCGGGGTCTGGTTGTCATTAGGCCTTAACTGGTATGGCCAGTCCTCGGATCAGTCACAGGCTGCAGGAGTCTCCCCAGTGGGAGCTAGGCCCCCAGCATCTGGCTTCTCCGGAGGCCAGGCAGCTTCTGAGCCCTGGAGTGGGGCTTTTGTACTTCCTGTCCTGCGCTTTGACCTTTGGGGGGCAGGCGCAGGCTCCAGTGGCTCCACCCACTTTGGCATCCAGAGGGGCTCGTCCCTCTTTGGGGCGGCTGGGAGCCAGGCCGCCTCACTACAGATGCATTAACAGGTGTGTTGTGAGCAAGACACGAGAAGTCATTCTTCCGCTCTACTCTGCACTGGTTAGGCCTCAACTGGAGTATTGTGTCCAGTTCTGGGCACCGCATTTCAGGAAAGATGCAGAGAAATTGGAGAGGGTCCAGAGAAGAGCAACAAGAATGATTAAAGGTCTAGAGAACATGACCTATGAAGGAAGGCTGAAAGAATTGGGTTTGTTTAGTTTGGAAAAGAGAAGACTGAGAGGGGACATGATAGCAGTCTTCAGGTATCTAAAAGGGTATCATAAGGAGGTGGGAAAAAACTTGTTCATCTTAGCCTCTAAGGATAGAACAAGAAGTAATGGGCTTAAACTGCAGCAAGGGAGGTTTAAGTTGGACATTAGGAAAAAGTTCCTAACTGTCAGGGTGGTTAAACACTGGAATAAATTGCCTAGGAAGGTTGTGGAATCTCCATCTCTGGAGATATTTAAGAGTAGGTTAGATAAATGTCTATCAGGGATGGTCTAGACAGTATTTGGTCCTGCCATGAGGGCAGGGGACTGGACTTGGTGACCTCTCGAGGTCCCTTCCAGTCCTAGAGTCTATGAATCTATTGCACAATCACACATTATTTTTTCTACAGGATCCCGGATTCATTCAGTGCCCAACCAATGAGTCAGGGTTGTGTAGTTAATGAGGCTGCTGGCTGTAGGACATCTGTCTCATTTGCTGTAGAAGTTGGAGGGTGTGCAGTGAATGAGGCAGGGCCTTTAGGGGAAAAAAAAGGATGGTCTTGCGGTTCAGGGAGTTGAACACCATCCTGACAACTTTCTGCAGATGAATGCTCAGGGGCAAATCCTGTCCATCCCTCAATGGTTGTGGGAGAGTGTGACACAGAGACTTCTTAGCAAAGCATCCCCTGTTCTTAGCAAACAACTCTCACCTGAGACCTAAGAAACTCATTATACCAAATACATGTGTTACAGGATATATATCCATAAAGAGTAACATGTAAGGTATTTACAGAAAACTTGTAATATGTCAAGATTTATAATCATTGTGAGATGTATGTACAGGTAATATTTAAGGAATAATGTACATATACTGAAAGTATTCTTTATGGACTTGGAGTAAAAATTAGCCCCCCAGTGCTGACCCATTCAGGCAGGAGGGAGTTGTCGCCCCACTCTGTTTAGCCAGTGATGCAATGCAAGGTTCAATTGATTAGCCTTGCGCAATACTGAGAATTCCAACGGAAAGCCATCAGAGACAACTGCAAACAATCCAAACCTCTTAAAGGTAAAAAAGGAATATTACAAGAAGACATCGGTTCACCCTGTTTACGAACAGGAACAAAAGACTGTTTCAGTACAACACAGAGGACCCGTTCATTCCTTGAAGAAACGCCTCGTGGAGCAGGGACGTTTTCATTAACGTTTAGATCCTGGTTCTTGTGAAACTACTTAGCTCTGCAACTGACTGAACTTCAGGGGTAAAACCTACTTCCTTGGACAGGAAAGGTAACTTTTAATAAGTGTAGACCCAGGTTTGTGTTTTATGATTTTGTTTTGTTTTGTAACCACTTGTTTCCATCACTTTCTCTCATTCCTACTTAAATCTTTACCCTTTCTTAAATAAACCTTCTTTTGTTTGACTATAAGTGCTCACAAGTGCTGTGTGAGTTACAGGAGTGGTGGTTTAAGGTAAAACTAGTACATTGGGTACACGGCTGTGACATTGTCTAATTAAAATATAACTGTGCAAACCATTGTTGCTACCACTGCTATATAATTGCAGCAAATCTTATACAAAATATAACTCATGGCCAGAAAGGATTAAACAGCTTGCAGGCTGAATGACCCAAAACCGACCTTTGAAGACATGTTAGAAATGTTAATTAGGGCCATTGGATGCTAAATAGGCTAGAACTTTGAAATGCAAACCTATGTTGTTAGAAGTTAGAGGTAATATTAACTGTGTGTATCTTAGATGCTACCCATGTAATCGGACAGTTCCTGTCTGTCACTATAAGTATTGATTCAGAGATCAAAATGGAATACTAACATTTAGATGAATCTTTGGTAAAATAATGTCATTGTCTATATGTCTCTTTGAAGTTTGTGATTGACTGCCTAATGGATAAATTGCCCTGTGTTAATTTGTGTAACTAATTACTGGTGGTGTTTAAGCAAAAGATTACATGAAAAGCCTATTGTTTTCGAACCAGGACTGCATTGTCAAGTGGATGCTAGAACACTGTATAAAAAGACCCCTGAGTCCTGATTCTGTCATCTCAGATCTGCTTGAGGCTTCATACAGGGGAAGCTTAAGCCGTAAGGACTGAGATCCCAGTCCTAAGCTGGAACGCCTTGAAATAATATTGGACATTGGACCTATGAACTAAATTCTAAAGGAACTCTTTGCAACTACAAAGCTCACCATCTCTGCTATGAATCTGAATCTTAAGAATTGAGCTCATGTCTGTATGTATATTGATTTTTTAACCAAACTCTCTCTTGTTTTTTTTAATCAATTTTAGTTTAGTTAATAAGAATTGGCTCTATGCATGTATTTGGGTAAGATCTGAAACATTCATTAACCTGGGAGGTAATGTGTCCGATCCTTTGGGACTGATAGAATCTTTTCTTTTATATGATGAAATAAGATTTTCAGAAATCATCATATTTGATTTAGGTACCTGGATGGAAGCCTGAGGCTGGATCACTTTAAGGGAACTGTGTTGTTGGCTTCTGTAAGGTAATAAGGAAGCTGTTTTATGCTGACTTGGTAAATCTAAGCATTGTAATATCCACCAGGTTTTTGGGGATTGTCAGCCCCATTCTTTGCAGTTCACCCTAATTGAGTGACAACAGCTGGCCCGCACTGGGACCCCAGTCACAACGGCTCCTTTGTGGGTAGAGGATCTGGAATTTCTGTGAGCCCAGCCAGTGTCAGGGGCTGCATATTGCAGGAGAACACTTCAAAGAGTCTGAGGGATGGGGGTGCACCTATGGTTAACCTGCAAGGTGAAGACAGGGCTGGCATAGCCCAGAGGAGAGTGCTTGAGAAGCTGAAAGGCTGGTGGTGTCAGGAAGCTGACACCCAGCCAGGCACAGGCAAGACTCACTCATGTGAAGGGGTGGGGTAACAAGGTGACTCATGGTCCTAGGTCCCCCCAAGAACCATCAGAGGGCTGCAGCAGAACTGGTGCTGTTCCACTGTATAGGTTGGTGGAATGTCAGGGCCCTGTGTGGCTGGTCTGGGCCATATGCTCTCGGACAACTACAGTATGGATAGGGCAGAAGAGAAACAAGGGCTGGACTGATGGATTTGCAAATACACAGATCTACTGGCCACTCCACTAAGGAGTGAGGACACAGAAACTATATGGGCTACTAGCCCTGAGATCATGGTGGTAGCCAAGGAGTGGTTGTGTAGCCTGGGAGAACAGGATGACTTCCTACCACAGGCTGCGTGCTGAGATTAAAGACTTTGGCCTTTAATAT
This sequence comes from Emys orbicularis, assembly GCF_028017835.1. Classification (NCBI taxonomy): domain Eukaryota; kingdom Metazoa; phylum Chordata; order Testudines; family Emydidae; genus Emys; species Emys orbicularis. The sequence goes on along the minus strand of NC_088683.1, from coordinate 68,285,492 downwards.
GCTCCAAAACAGAAATGAAAAAGAAGTACTGTGCTTGGACACAAAGTAACTTACAATCCTCTATAGTTTCTTTCATATGTTAACTACCTTTTAAAAAATCTCCAGTAGTGAATGTGACCGGAAGCTGTGTGACCATTTGTTAGAAAACTTCTCCGTGACTGGGCAGAAATTGAAAAGCAACATTTTAATCAGCTGAAGAGATTGGCTTATCAGTTCAGGTCGTGAGAATTTCCTTTTGCAAGATGCCACCTGTGAAAGCTGCTTCGTAGTACAGATAGGAAAACCTCAGTACTTCCTTATTGATAAGAACTGTGTACAGTAGTGATACTCAGACTTCAGTGGTTCAGGAGCCAAATTAGTGATCAACGTTACCAAAAAGAGCCACAGTAGTGTGACTTCATTGTTTCATTTACTATATTCAACAGCTCTTCATGAGCAAGGAAACACACAATCACAGTAAAAGCATCCTGACTGGTTAATAACTTAGACTGGTTAATAATTAAATCACACAGTGTTTAATATCATGTGCTGCAAAGAGCCGCAGGAGACACATGAAAGAACCGCTTGTGAGCCTCAGTCTGAGTATCACTAGTGTACAGTATTTGTATTTCACCACAGAAACACTGAGGCTTTGTATTCTATCTTTTAGCATGTCTTCCACATTTCAGACAGTGGAATTCTCTATTGACTGAAATCGCCCAAACAAAGACAATACCTTGGAGTCCTTACTCAGGCGTAACTCCCACTGACCTGACAGCTTTTGGCCTTCATGCACAGAACTCATGTTAAAAGACACCTTAAACAGGGCCCTCAGAATGGTTTAGATTAGTGACTGTGTATCTAGGGGCTGGTCAAAAATTCTCCATCCAAACTATTTTTGGATGGAAAATGGGGTTTTGAGCAAAATGAAATTTTCCACAAAGTGTTGTTTAAAACAAAAATTGGCCCCAAACGTTTGGGTTTTCAGGTTTTTGATAAGTTGAAATTGTCTGCAGCGTGCAGGGTCCTCCCTTTTCTGACCAGCTCTCTGTGTATCCTTTAATCTCCTGCAGATAGTCTGCACTGGTGGGGGAGAGGAGGTCTATTTAAGAATCCTAGAGCCAGAGTCACATCTACAGACTTATGAATTACTGAAAAAATGTTGAGTGCCTCAGGTTGCATGAAGGCGGGGGAGGGGATAAAAAGATGTGGTACCTGAGCAGCTGTCACTGGAGGTATTACCCTGAGCAGGCCTTAGGAGGCACATGTGCCCCCATCATGCTTGCTTTAGAAAGGCAATAGCTTGCACTCCGTCCTCTCCAATCTCCAGCCACTTACTGGTATTGAAGGTCAGGTTATGAATCATTCCCTCCTCCAACTATAGAAGGGTGATTATAGCGCTGTCTTTCCCCTTTCCTAACTACCTCTCTCAGGCCAGGTCTACACTACACACTTACTATGGTATAACTATGTAGCTCAAGGGTGTGAAAAATCCACATCCCTAAGGGTATGTCTACACTACGAAATTAGGTCGAATTTATAGAAGCCGGTTTTATAGAAATCGGTTTTATACAGTCGATTGTGTGTGTCCCCACATAAAATGCTCTAAGTGCATTAAGTCGGCGGACCGCGTCCACAGTACCGAGGCTAGCGTCGACTTCCGGAGCATTGCACTGTGGGTAGCTATCCCACAGTTCCCGCAGTCTCCGCCGCCCATTGGAATTCTGGGTTGAGATCCCAATGTCTGATGATGCAAAAACAGTGTCGCGGGGGGTTCTGGGTACATGTCGTCACGCCCCTCCCTCTCCGTCAGAGCAACGGCAGACAATCGATTCGCGCCTTTTTACCTGGGTTACCTATGCAGACAACATACCACGGCAAGCATGGAGCCCGCTCAGCTCAGCTCACCGTCACCATATGTCATCTGGGTGCTGGCAGACGTGGTACTGCATTGCTACACAGCAGCAGCTAATTGCCTTTTGGCAGAAGACGGTGCAGTATGACTGGTAGCCGTCATCGGCTATCTGGGTGCTGGCAGACGTGGGGCTGCATTGCTATACAGCAGCAGCTCCTTGCCTTTTGGCAGTAGATGGTGTATTATGACTGGTATCCATCGTCGTCGTATTCCTCAGTGAGTTCGATCAGAGGCACCTGGGCAGACATGTTTTGTCTCCTGGAGACTCAGTCCTGCCGGCAGTCATATTGAACCGTCTTGACGATGATGGCTAGCAGTCGTAGTACAGCATCTTCTGCCAAGCACCCAGAAGATGCTGATGGCTATCAGTCATGCCGCACCGTCTGCTGCCAGCTTAAGATGTAAAAAATAGATGGACCAGATTTGTTCTGTATTCATTTGCTTCCCCCTCCCTCTGTGAAATCAACGGCCTGCTAAACCCAGGGTTTTGAGTTCAATCTTTGGGGGGGCCATTCTGTGTGACAGTTGTTTGTGTTTCTCCCTGATGCACAGCCACCTTTGTTGATTTTAATTCCCTGTACCTGTAAGCCATGTCATCACTCGCCCCTCCCTCCCTCCGTCAGACAATAGTTTCGCGCCTTTTTTCAGCCCAGACGCCATAGCACTGGGATCACGGAGCCCGCTCAGATCACCGCAGCAATTATGAGCACTATGAACACCACGCACATTGTCCTGGAGTATATGCAGAGCCAGAACATGCCAAAGCAAAACCAGGCGAGGAGGCGATTGCAGCGATTGCAGCGATTGCAGCGTGGCGACAAGAGTGATGAAGAAATTGACATGGACATAGACCTCTCACAAAGTACAGGCCCCAGCAATGTGCAAATCATGGTGTTACTGGGGCAGGTTCATGTCATGGAACGCCGATTCTGGGCCCAGGAAACAAGCACAGACTGGTGGGACCGCATCGTGTTGCAGGTGTGGGACGATTCCCAGTGGCTGCAAAACTTTCGCATGCGTAAGGGCACTTTCATGGAACTTTGTGACTTGCTTTCCCCTGCCCTGAAGCGCCAGAATACCAGGATGAGAGCAGCCCTCACAGTTGAGAAGCGAGTTGCGATAGCCCTGTGGAAGCTTGCAACGCCAGACAGCTACCGGTCAGTCGGGAATCAATTTGGAGTGGGCAAATCTACTGTGGGGGCTGCTGTGATCCAAGTAGCCAACGCAATCAAAGACCTGCTGATATCAAGGGTAGTGACTCTGGGAAACGTGCAGGTCATAGTGGATGGCTTTGCTGCAATGGGATTCCCAAACTGTGGTGGGGCGATAGACGGAACCCATATCCCTATCTTGTCACTGGAGCACCAAGCCACCGAGTACATAAACCACAAGGGGTACTTTTCAATGCTGCTGCAAGCCTTGGTGGATCACAAGGGACGTTTCACTAACATCAACATGGGATGGCCGGGAAAGGTACATGATGCTCGCGTCTTCAGGAACTCTGGTCTGTTTCAAAAGCTGGAGGAAGGGACTTTCTTCCCGGACCAGAAAATAACCGTTGGGGATGTTGAAATGCCTATCGTTATCCTTGGGGACCCAGCCTACCTCTTAATGCCATGGCTCATGAAGCCGTACACAGGCAGCCTGGACAGTAGTCAGGACCTGTTCAACTATAGGCTGAGCAAGTGCCGAATGGTGGTGGAATGTGCATTTGGATGTTTAAAAGCGCGCTGGCGCAGTTTACTGACTCGGATAGACCTCAGCGAAGCCAATATTCCAATTGTTATTGCTGCTTGCTGTGCGCTCCACAATATCTGTGAGAGTAAGGGGGAGACATTTATGGTGGGGTGGGAGGTTGAGGCAAATCGCCTGGCCGCTGATTACAAGCAGCCAGACACCAGGGCGGTTAGAAGAGTACAGCAGGGCACGGTGCGCATCAGAGAAGCTTTGAAAACGAGTTTTGTGACTGGCCAGGCTACAGTGTGAAACTTCTGTTTGTTTCTCCTTGATGAACCCTCCGCCCCCCACCCTCGGTTCACTCTACTTCCCTGTAAACTAACCACCCTCCCCTCCCCCCTTCGAGCACCGCTTGCAGAGGCAATAAAGTCATTGTTACTTCACATTCATGCATTCTTTATTAATTCATCACACAACTAGGGGGATAATTGCTAAGGTAGCCTGGGAGGGGTGGGGGAGGAGGGAAGGAAAAGGACACACTGCAGTTTAAAACTTTACAACTTTAACACTTATTGAAGGCCAGCCTTCTGATGCTCGGGCAATCATCTGGGGTGGAGTGACTGGGTGGCCGGAGTCCCCCCCACCGTGTTCTTGGGCGTCTGGGTGAGGAGGCTATGGAACTTGGGGAGGAGGGCTGTTGGTTACACAGGGGCTGTAGCGGTTGTCTCTGCTCCTGCTGCCTTTCCTGCAGCTCAACCATACGCTGGAGCATATCAGTTTGATGCTCCAGCAGCCGGAGCATCAACTCTTGCCTTCTGTCAGCAAGCTGACGCCACCTATCCTCTTCAGCCCTCCACTTGCTCTCTTCAGCCCGCGATTCAGCCCGCCACCTCTCCTCTCGTTCATATTGTGCTTTTTTGCACTCTGATATTGACTGCCTCCACGCATTCTGCTGTGTTCTGTCAGCGAGGGAGGACATCTGGAGCTCCGAGAACATATCATCCCGAGTCCGCCGTTTTCTCCTTCTAATCTTCACTAGCCTCTGTGAAGGAGAAACATTTGCAGCTGGTGGAGGAGAAGGGAGAGATGGTTTAAAAAGACACATTTTAGAGAACAATGGGTACACTCTTTCACGTTAAATTTTGCTGTTCACATTACACAGCACATGTGCTTTCGTTACAAGGTCACATTTTTCCTCTTATATTGAGGGCCTGCCGGTTTGGTGTGAGAGATCACTCACGCAGTGCCAGGCAACAGATTTCGGCTTGCAGACAGCCATGGTAAGCCACAGTCTTTTGGCTTTTTTAACCTTCTTTACATGTGGGAATGGTTTCAAACAGTAGCGCTCTCATTTCCCATACCAAGCACCCGTTGGGTTGGCCATTTAAAATGGGGTTTGCAATGTAAAAGGAGGGGCTGCAGTTTCCGGGTTAACATGCAGCACAAACCCAACTACCCCCCTCCCCCACACACACACCCAATTCTCTGGGATGATCACTTCACCCCTCCCCCCACCGCGTGGTTAACAGCGGGGAACATTTCTGTTCAGCCGAGCAGGAACGGGCACCTCTGAATGTCCCCTTAATAAAATCACCCCATTTCAACCAGGTGACCGTGAATGATATCACTCTCCTGAGGATAACAAAGAGAGATAAGGAATGGATGTTGTCTGCATGCCAGCAAACACCGGGACCATACGCTGTCATGCTTTGTTATGCAATGATTCCAGACTACGTGCTACTGGCCTGGCGTGGTAAAGTGTCCTACCATGGCGGACGGGATAAGGCAGCCCTCCCCAGAAACCTTTTGCAAAGGCTTTGGGAGTACATGAAGGAGAGCTTTCTGGAGATGTCCCTGGAGGATTTCCGCTCCATCCCCATACACGTTAACAGACTTTTCCAGTAGCTGTACTGGCCGCGATTGCCAGGGCAAATTAATCATTAATCATTAAACATGCTTGCTTTTAAACCATGTGTAATATTTACAAAGGTACACTCACCAGAGGTCCCTTGTGTGCCCTCAGGATCTGGGAGCATGCCTTGGGTGAGTTTGGAGGTTACTGGTTCCAGGTCCAGGGTGATAAACATATCCTGGCTGTTGGGGAAACTGGTTTCTCCGCTTCCTTGCTGTGAGCTATCTTCATTGTCTTCATCATCATCTTCCTCGTACCCCGAACCTGCTTCCCTGTTGCGTGATTCTCCATTGATGGAGTCAAAGCACACGGTTGGGGTAGTGGTGGCTGCACCCCCTAGCATGGCATGCAGCTCCGCGTAGAAGTGGCATGTTTGCGGCTCTGCCCCGGACCTTCCGTTTGCCTCTCTGACTTTGTGGTAGGCTTGCCTTAGCTCCTTAATTTTCACGTGGCACTGCTGTGCGTCCCTGTTATGGCCTCTGTCCTTCATGGCCTTTGAGACTTTTTCTAATATTTTGCCATTTCGTTTACTGCTACGGAGTTCAGCTAGCACTGATTCATCTCCCCATATGGCGAGCAGATCCCGTACCTCCCGTTCTGTCCATGCTGGAGCTCTTTTGCGATCCTGGGACTCCATCATGGTTACCTGTGCTGATGAGCTCTGCGTGGTCACCTGTGCTCTCCACGCTGGGCAAACAGGAAATGAAATTCAAAAGTTCGCGGGGCTTTTCCTGTCTACCTGGTCAGTGCATCTGAGTTGAGAGTGCTGTCCAGAGCGGTCACAATGAAGCACTGTGGGATAGCTCCCAGAGGCCAATACCGTCGAATTCCGTCCACACTACCCCAAATCCGACCTGCAAAGGCCGATTTTAGCGCTAATCCCCTCGTTGGAGGTGGAGTAAAGAAACCGGTTTAAAGGGCCCTTTAAGTAGGAAAAAAAGGGCTTCGTCGTGTGGACGTGTCCAGGCTTAATTCGATTTAACGCTGCTAAATTCGACCTAAACTCGTAGTGTAGACCAGGCCTAAGTGATGGAGTTATACCGACCTTAACCCCCTGTGTAGACAGTGCTATGTCGTCAGGAGAGCTTCTCCCATCATCAGAGCTACTGCCTTGAGAGCTCTCTCCATCAGCTTAAGCGTTTTCACCATCAGTGCAAGTTTATAGTGTAGACCTGCCCTTAGTTGAAAGCTATCCCAGGACTTGGAGTTGAGAGGCCATTTGCTTGTTAGTGGCCAATGATGTTATTCTGTTTTATTTCATGTATTTATATTTATTTCATCTGTAGTTATTTTTGTTATCTAGACATTTATACGACGCTTATCACCATAGTATTGAAACTCCTTAAAAACGTATATTACTGCAACAGGTAGTTTAACAGGGCTCCCTCTTCAGCACACTTTATTCCTCTTTCCCTGCACTGGAAGAGTTTTTGTTTGCTTGTTGTTTTATGTTGTATTGTCACAATGAGAAAGCTATAGCAAAAAGCTGGGTCTTGCCTTTTGCTTTAAAGGCTGTAGTGTCATTAGTAGCTCACATTTGTAAGGAGTGTCACAGCCATTGGCCCAGTGCTGAGAATGTTCCATGTCCTACTCTGTCTCGCTCTTGTTGAAAGTTCGACTCTTCTTGGGGATGAGAGCTCTAAGTACAGTCTCTGTCAGAGAGGAGGAGATAATTCGCAAGATAACCTGAGCCCAGGAATTCAAGGGCTTTAAAGGCCAGTGCTCAGTGTGGAACAAGTATAGGGATGGAGCACTGGAGTAACGCACTCTTGTTCACAACAAGTTTCAGTTTGACGCTCTGAATGGACACCAGTCTGTTGTGATGGGAAGCAACCAGTGACTCCCACTTGGGAAATTATCATTTGCACTGAAATTTCCCCTACCAGGGGTCTGCCTCAGGCAGCAATGTTCTGGGAAATTTAAGAGAACAAGGCTAGCAGAAAATACATTGTTTTGCCCATATTAAAAAAAAAAATCTGGCAACCTTTTCTTTGAACAGCTCTAGCATTCCTATACCTAGGTGAAGTGACTTGAAATTGACGGGGGGGGGGGGGGGGGGGGGGGGGCATTTGTGTCAAGATGTGCCTTTGCATGTCCCTGTGAGAATATACCCAAATTTGGCCAAGTTATAAGCCTTTGAAAAACCGTAGTGTGCACATGCTCAGTAGAGACTTCGATATTTATAGTAGCTAAACTCTCCAAAGATTCTGTCCTCACCGAGCTTGCTCAAGTATCTCGCAGCTCTGAGTGCTGGCCAGACTGCATGCGCTATCCTCACAGATCAACTGAGCGTGCTACAGCCCAGGGCTACAGGGGTGAAGCTGGCCTTTCTCTGGAGTGGTTGCTCTGGGCTGGGCTGGGGGTAAGCACCAGAACTGACAGCACGGAGTCAGTCTCTCCTGTGCTCTCAATGACACTCCCAGCCTGCTGGTACCCAGGCAGCATGGAGGAGGAAGCCATCTGATTCAAAAGCAGAGGGAACAAAAGCCAGACTGTGGGGAGGAAAGGAGTAGGTTGGGACAAGGAGTCCGGTGAGACTAGGACTGACTAGGGGAAAAGATTGGCACTACGAGCTGGGGGGGGGGGAATTGGGAGTCAGTTGGCTGGGGATGGGGAAACACTAACACTGGATAAGAAGCAGGGTTGCAGGGGGAGAACTGGGAGTGGCTGGGCCAAGAGACTGGGGCAAGGAGCCAGGGAGAGAATGAGGGAGGAGACTGATATTGGATGAGGAGCTGTAGAGAGACTAGTATTGGGAGCCAGTGAATGGGAAAAGGAGACACATATCAGAGGAGGAGTCAGGAGAGAGGGATTGGGACAGCTGGGTAAGGAGACTGGGGATGAGTTTTTGGGGTAGAAGGTGGGTCAGTGGAGGCTAAGCCTGGAACCCAACCTCTGGAACTCTCCACCCTGGCCGGGCCAGCCGTGGGTGTTTTATCCCCATGTAGACATACCCTGAGAGAATCCACCCTTAGCCTCTCAGTGCCTCAGCTCCCCTTGTGTAAATGAGATAATAGTACTAGCCTCGTCACACAGCTGTGTTGTGAGGGTAAATACATTACAGATTATAAGAAGCTCAAATACCACAGTGATGGAAGCCACATAAATACCTTAGATCTCCTCTCTAGCAGGAGAAGATTTAGCTCTGTCATTGATAGCACTGTCCTGATCGGTCATCCCATCAGCTATTGAACAGCCCGGTTCACTGCCTTGGAGTAACCCTAAAGCTCAGTAGAGCTAATACAGGCGTCTCTGTGTTACAGTATTGTTGTAGTAATTTATATTGCTCTCTCTGACGACCCATTACCTTATGGGTGGACAAAGACTGGAAGTAATCCATTTGAAATCCTACTGTGTCCCAAAAGTTTGGAATTCAAAGTTAGAAAACTGTGGACTGTTATCAGTAGACCAGGCCTTTTTTCACAACTGAACATTTTCAGTGAAAATGTTTGAAGTTCTCCCTTGCTTTGATTAAAAAAAATATACTAACATTTTTTGTTTTTACCCCCACTCCTTTGGTTGGAATTATTATTATTTATGCAGGATATTACCATGACACTAATTTTAATATTAATTCCAAAGGCTGAATGGTATTTATACAACTGTTCTAAGCATGCCTAAAAAGCCTAACTAATAAGCAATTTACTACATCCAAACAGTAACAAAACATTTATGGGCATTTGATCAAGATACTTACAAATGGGCTAAATCCAGAGGTGCTTAGACCCATATTGGTCAGCTCCAACTTGGTCAGGCAGATATTAGCAATGAAGCCTTTAAGAGTTTACTTTTTTCATAAACAATGATGTCATTGCCAATTTTCAGACCTTAGCTAAGGGCTGATGAAGGAATTTCTTATAGACACAATTATTTACTGCACCTGTTATCGAATTAACCATGTTTTATTTCCATTACTTCAGCCCAAACCTTAAATAAGATAACACTGGTATGTCAAAGGGGCACTGAAAGTGTAACACAACTCTTCTTTCTCAAGATCTTATTCTTTTTGCTTTGTGCCTATTGCTCATGCTGATATCCCAATTTAAAACTATAGTTCACCCAAACTTACTGTGGGCCTATATTCCTATACCCATTCTCCTTTTTTTTACTTTTGATACTGAAAATGGGGAGGAGAAAGGAAAATAGAGAGAAGTGGGGGGAGGGGATAAAAATGCACACTTTTTGTTTTCATTTTTCACTGAAAAATTTAAAATCCTCTTTTTAAAAAAAAAACATAGTTACTATTTTTGACCAGCTCTAGTTATTAGCAATTTGAACAAGTAGTGTCTATACATTGTAATGGATATAGAATTGCCATTCAGGCTTTTGGAAGTAAGTTCTTCTGTCCTAATATTGTAAAATAGCACAGGCATCTCATTGTATAGAAATATATGTAGGAGAGGGGAAGATGAACATTTAATTTCCCTTGAAAAGGATTATATATTTTACATTAGAGTAAATTACAAAAGTGAATGTATTTTTCATAATCTGTCCCAGTACATGTAGTTTGAAGAAATCTAAATACATAATCCAAATGTCTGTGTTTATGTTATGCTCATCACTGGTATCTGTATACCAAAAATGGATTCAAAACACAGAAAAAAAGACTTTGTGAGCTCAAATAAAACATGTGATCTCAAAAATAATTTGAGAGTTCAGAACTCCACTGATTCACCCACACCTTATTCATAGTGCTTTTTTTTCAATCAAAACAGAAAATGAAATCAATCTCACTCCATACATCTGATAACACAAACCTTTGTTTCACCATAATTATCTAATATCTGTGGTTACCGCTATAATTTTGGGCCTCCTACTATCTTTTATTAGTAATTTGTGGCTTTCACAGTGTTTCTGTTATGTCAGGTGTCTGCAAATTACTATGCAGTGCTGTACTGTTCTTTGTAAATGCGCATTATGGAACATATACTACTATATGGACAATATTATATATAAAAAAACGACATTAAAAAGAGCACACAGTTAGTGGCCACCTATGAAAAGTCTGGTTTACGTGGTTTGCCCAGCATCACACTGGAACTTTGTGTCAGAGGCTTGCTCAAGAGACAACGTATTTGCATCTATCTGGAGATTTGCACTCTGTGGCTCTTCAAACACAAATGAAGCACTATGCATCGTCAGTATATCATTTTCAAACCATGATAGTTTTTAAAAATATACAGACCTGTGACTGTATAGACAGGCCTTTCAATACCCATAGAGGTACCCTGAAATCCTGCTGCCCCCTGTCTTTATGGCATCCCTAAAAGAAAGTCCTGCTGAACCAAAAAATGGCTTGGGGTTTGATGGGATGGGGAGAAGTCAAGAAAGGGAGTGCAGGGAATTAATAGGAACCTGTGTGGTTTGCACTTTTCAGTTTCCTCTTGAAAAGCTACCCAGATAGAGAACAGCTTGAGACTTTCACCAAACTGATGGTAAATGAGTTAAAGCTGAGCCCTTGCAATAAATCCCAAGCTGAGAAAAGGGGTTGATTTTGTGTGAAAACCTAAGCCACCAGTGAATGTCCTCTTTTGTTATTCTGCCCTGATACTGCTACAAGTCAGTACCAAAAATCGACTGAGACCCTCTACGGAAGAGTGAGCATGGAAGAACTCATGAAATAAGCAGGAGGCTCAAATTGACCCCAGCAGCAGTTATATTCAGCAGGCCCAGATAGCATCTCAACAGCAGCAGTTGTTCCAAGAGCTACTACTGCTTCAGAAACTCATTGAGAGAGCCAGACTTGCCCCTCCCATCATGAGCAGCAGCAAATGCTATCTAATCTCAATGCTGAATGTGGTCCATCCAGGGGCTATTCATTGCATGTAGACAGCCATGGGATTGGACTGGAGATCAGCACATGAAATGGATTCTGGAAAGAGTGGCAGTAGATGAACCACCCTTCTCCACAGCAGGCAGCCACAGATGTTGCAAAGAATAAAACACATTTCTGTGAAAGACAATATGAATATGCACAATATACAAATTGAAAGTAATGAAAACCAAAAAAGAAAAAAAAATCATAGGGCTACTCTCGCCAAAGGGAGTTTTACATGAAAAAAGAGCAGCCTCGATATAACGTGACCCGATATAACACAAATTCGGATATAACGCAGTAAAGCAGCACTCCAGGGGGGCGGGGCTGCACGCTCCAGCGGCTCAAAGCAAGTTCACTATAACGCGGTTTCACCTATAACACAGTAAGATTTTTTGGCTCCCAAGGACAGCATTATATCGGGGTAGAGGTGTATCACTATTCTTCAGCTACTTAAAAACCAGACAGAATGAAACACCACAGTTTTGGTTCTGGATTCAAAGCCTTTGAGTAAGATGGAGCAATTTACACATTTGTTCAATGACCCGGACTCACCTACCCCAACTTGAAATAACTATTCCCACAACCGCTTTACATAGTTCTTTCCGGGCTCCTTGGTCTACAAGAGCAAAAACTTTGTTAACATTCAAACCTCTTCATTATCAGAAAAACCAAACAGAAGAGCGTGTGTTTACCTAGGCTCCGCATAAATATAAACAAAAAACTACTAAACCAGGCCTTTCATTGCAAAATTACTTATAAAATCACGCGGAGGAAGGACTCTCTCTTCATATCAAAAACACATATAAGAACAGACACTTAAGCAGCCTCCCTGTAACACTACGTATGGAAGCATGCTGTAAAACCAGTCTCACCATTACAAAATATGCACTGCTCCTATCTTTCCTGTCTCCTATGAGAGAGACATGGTCACACCTTGTTCCCACCTCTTTTTCCTTTAGCCACGTGACCAAGACAATTCCTGCCCTTCAAAATTTACCTCTGGCTTGACATTGGCACTGAACACTCATCCTATCCTGCACTACCCTGACTCTACTGGGGTGAGAAAAAGCTAAGGAAGCAGAAGTCAGAGGAACCCAACCCTACTCCCTTCAGCAGCAGTGCAGCTGACAACCACAGACAGTAGTGATGTTACGGGACAGGTCAGTGGAGTAATGGGGGAGGGGAACAATGGAGTCTGGCCCAGTCCTAAGGGATAGGGAGAAGGAGAGATTAGAAGAAGGAAAAGGGGTCCTCGGGGAAGGATAAAAGGTGCAAATCTCATATAACTATTTAGGTAGGGAGTCTCCCAATCAAGCTTCACTGAGCGCCACTTCCCTTCTCTCCCGACCAAAATATGCTAATTTACTACTAGAATTATGGAGAAGCCCAAAGAATTCTAGCAGAACCCCTAAGGCTAAGCCTGTAGGTCCTCGTCCCCCATTAGTAGACAAATCATATGATAAGCAGCAGCTTTGCTTGATGATCCTGCAGTTATAGCCTCACACATCTTGGCAGGGTTGCAAAATATTGCTACCCTGAAGTAAGCAAGCACATTTCTATTCCGAGTTTCTAAACCATATGAAAGTTTTGAGGTGGCATCATAGCAAAATGTAACCAGCAAACATTAGAAAAAAATTACAACATGCACAGCAATGAAAACCTATATAAGTGAGGGCAGCCTGGAGCGCTAAGTTTGCTAACATAACAAATTAGCAGGCAGGGGATATAAAACAAAGTGATTTGTTTGCTGTTGTAAAATTGAATAACTAAAAATGGCAGATTGAGTAACACTGAGGGCTGAATCCTAATTTCACACGAATAGCATCCATTGCTCTACATCTTGCAAGAAGGCCTAACTGCATGCACAGCCCACCAACTTGCTGCTGCTGCTGCTGTTCAGAGACACCCAGGGAGGTGCACCATGTATCTGTGATTAGAATCTAGCTGTGAGAAATGCGTGAGATTGCTTTCAAACCAACACCAGAGTGCAACCAAATGGTTGCAGACTTATCTCATTGAGGAGATTCATATCATGATGCTACATTCGAACCTTATCTTAAAAGATTATTGTTTTCCTAAACCTCACTAGCTTATTTTAGATGTACAGAACGGTATTTTATGCCACATACATTTAAAGAGGGGTTTCAAGTTGCATATGGTATGGCAGATCAGAGATATGGGATTCTTGCCTGTGATGATATATCCTCTCTTCAGAAATAAGAAAAAGGGGAAATAAGCTTAGCTAAGGATACTTAGCAGGAAGATGCAGCCTCCAGGAAATAGAATGGCTTCCATAGATCAGCAACTGCTTTTCTCTCCCAAACTTAAAGGACCAGCTACCAGAAAAGCAGCGTGGGGAGAGATTCCTATATAAGAATGAACCTACAGTGAGGAGTTTAATGAAAGATCAATGAATTCAGAGAAGGGATGAATTTCTGTCTCTGTGAAGGTCAAGGTGTAGACTACCCTTAGGTTTTCAAAGTTGGAGCCTGTTGTATTTGAAATAGTTCTGTCTTTGTTTTCCTTTGATATTGTGGGCCAGACCTTGGTTTCTGTGCTGATATTCCTGTTCTGTCACTGAACCCTCCCCACCCCATCCCACCCCGGGAATCTGGGAATGAGTTCTGAAGCTTATCTTTTAGGATAGCAACACCATCCCTTCAGTGGAACAATCAGGAAGAAACTTTGCAAGGAAGGGATTCTCAGAGTCATCCTCCCATGGCCTTGAAAACAAGGGTATGTGATCCAGCCCAAAATTACTAGAACCTCTTAATAGAATTACAGTCTTATGGCTAAGTCTTATTCACCCATTGAGTTATCTGTGACTACTCCAGAATAAGATAAGATACATAGCCCATTGCTATGTATAGTTAAGTGTCCATTATTCCTTGTCCAAAGTGTTTTTGGAGGACTTGATGCTGGTCACTTCATTCAATTTTTTTTAATGTGGCTAAAGAAATTAGCTTTTCACAACTGGTATGTGATATATTTTATCATCAGCTTTACTCCAAATTAAACTAGTGATTTAATAATAAAGCTGATTGACTATGGAATTTTCCTTCTACGTTCTGGAATGCCATCTTGCCCCATTGATAGGTTAGTACTTTCTTCCTCAGTTTGGTGCTTCACCCCATGCATGTATGAATTAAGCAACACAAGGTCTAAGATACAGACTAACCAGTTGTTTATTTCTAAAAGGATAAAATGTGCGGAAAAAAGCCCACACCAGTCTAGCAACTTTGATGATAAAAATAAATATCAAGTAACGATATATATATTTCTGTTGCTATATATTTCCAGTCTGAGCTAACTGAAGTAGCTTTTCTTAGCACACGGAAGACCTACTCATTCAACCAACAAATCAGAGTTTGTTTTGCTTTTGGAGTATTAAAAAGATGAAAACTCCAAAGAGAAGTCAAAAGGTACTGCAAAATTTGAAAACTATGTATAGATGGGTGCTGATTTTGCCACTTTCCCGTGACTAGTGTTGGTGAATGGGAGTTCGTTCCACACACCGAGTGGCTGCTACAGGGCTATAGGAGTGTATGATATTTTTAAAGCTAATGTTATAGAGAAGAAGAAAACAGCTCAAGGTTTTCTGACCCCTTTTTAATTGCACCAGCTGCTGTCCACTCTACACTTCACCTAGCATTGCTCAGAAATATAAATCCGCTGTGTGTAAACAATATCCTCATCAGGTAACAGGCTTGTCTTACTCACACAGTTGGCCCCATTTTGCTGACTGTAATGACCCTTGTTTGAGTTACGTGAGCTGTGTTTGTAACTGTATCATGATTCTTAATCATTATGAAGCAAGGATACTGTGACATAGGGCATATCTACACTATAAACTTAAGTCAACTTATGTTAGGTTGAAGTAATTACTGTGATGGTTCAGGTCCACATGGCCCTTCAGGTCCACACGGTCCTTCTTCTCTTGGTGGTGTGCGTCCTCACTCGGAGCGCTTCCACTGACTTAAGAGGGGCAATGGGGGAGGGGGGAGGGAACTGAGAGCAGGGCTCTCAGCTCAGTGTGCAGCTCCTTGCCAGTAGTCTGGCTCCCCACTCCCTGCCGGGAACCCAGCTGCCCCCTCTTGGCTCCCTGCTCCCCACTGGGAGCATGGCAGCTGACTGGACTCTGGGCATGGATCTCCCCATTGGGAGCCCAGCTGCCCCCCCAGGCTCTTGGCTTCCTGCTCCACACTGGGAGCCCAGCTGCCCTCCTGTGCTCTCAGCTCCCTGCTCCCCACCTGGAATACGGCAGCTGACCAGACTCTGGGTGAGGAGCTCCCCACCAGATGCGGGGAGCAGGGAGTTGAGAATCCTGCTGCAGCTGTCCCATTCCCAATGGGGAGTGGGGAGCCGAGAAGCCCGATGTAGCTGCCATGTTCCAGGTGGGGAGCTGGGAACATGGGCAGCAGCTTGGCTGGGAGCAGGGAGCCAGGATTGGGAGTGGGGAGCGGGGAGCCCGGGCTGCAGCCTGAGGCAGGAGCCTGGGTGGCAGCTTAGCTTGGAGTGGAGACTGGGCAGCAGCCCGGCTGGGGAGCCAGGAGCCAGCTTTCTTGTCAATTCACGGCTCCAGCAGCACAAATCAGTGTAGCTTCAGTGGAGCTGCACTGATTTACATCGGCTGAGAATCCGGCCCCCAAAGCCGTTCAGTCTTGGATTTCCTATTAACACTGCCATCAAAGGTGGCCATGCAGAGGTGATGCATGGGGGGCGGAGGAGAGACGTAGGGTCACGTGCCTCTCCAGATTTGCTGCTTGGCTTGTACTGAGCATGCTCACATAGACTGAGCATGCTCAGTAACATCTATTGAAGCCACTGCTCTCACTCTGTGCCCCCACTATCAGCAGGTGATGGTGGCAGTCCTATGATTTTTCATAACCCCCTCCAAACAATCTTCAGTCAGTACGAACTCTAACTAGCCTGGTGCAGATCTGAACTACTGACAACTCTGTATCCTATTACCAACTGCCTAAGGCCCTGATTCTGAAAAGCATTTGACTTCAATGGACTATAAGTACATGATTTAATGCATGGCCAAACAGAAATCCACGTAAACATTGTGCTTAAAATTAAGCCCATGCTTAATGCTTTTGTCACACAAACAGCCCTTGATAACCCTCTCTCTGCTAGATACTCCCCAGGATGTTGTGTTGTGTGCTAATCCACTGAACATAAGTGCTTTGAGCTTTCCTTGGATTGAGTAGGCTGCAGCTCTGTCTTTTTACTTGGTATCTCTGGCACATTTTTGGACATAGGCTGCGGGTTGTTACCTCTTCAGGGAAATGGGGCCCTGTGGCCCAGCTCCTCTAGGCCCCAGGATCAGTGCTAACCCTTCAAACTCCCAGTAATTTAAACACATCCTTTCCTAAAACTCCAGCCATGTGGGTACTTTGGGTTTACAGCTCACCTCTTCCAGGGGTACGTGATAGGGATGCCAACAGATCCACAGACAGACTTTGCACAGGATTCTAAACACATTTACTTTTTATTTAGTTGGCAGAAGAGATACACTGATCTAGACAAAATAACAAACACACGTTTATGCATTTACCTGCCTCAGTTTCCTCACCACTGGATAGTTCTTTTGGCTTAAAGCAGAGTTCTCTAAGGAGCCCAGGATCCTTTCTGTCCCCTCTGCCATCCTTTTCATTCAGAATATGGTCTCTCTCAAAAACAGAACAACAACAGCAATAACAAAAGGAAAGGCCAGTGAGAAACCCTTTCTTTTATAATCTCCACCCCTCCCCCTTTCTCAGGTGGTGATCAAAATCCCCTACCAGGTGCTCTGTTGCTTAGTTAATAGAAATAAATAAATAAATAATAATAAATAAATAAAACCCCCACCAAAACAAGACACTCCACTGCATATGCATCTCTCTGTGGGGAGAGGATGAGAGAACAAACAACACATGACAACTGTTTAATCAAGTTGCTCTTAATGCAGCACAGGTAGGCGCTCAAATGCTAAGGTGATGAGCGTGGTATAAAAACCTATATAGAATATAATAAAATAGAATTGTTTCCACCCACCCTAGCATTCTGACTTGAAAAGCCGGTAGGCCTGAGTAGCCATCTCTTTGTCCAAGGTTGCTCCATTTAAATGGACAATCGTTGAAGTTTAATGACCCTCTATTTTTAGCCCTGTGCTAAGTGCACAAATTTCCCATCACCTTCAATAGATTTTAGCTCTATGGAGGCAAAAGACAGATTAGAAGGCAAAGGCCAGCCTTACAATCAAAATGGAGTTTTCAGTCTGATACAGATAGACAGCAAGTCCTCAATATCAGACAGCATTCATAATCTGCACATAGATTCCCAAAACTTCACAGCTTTGCTGAATCAATGCCTAAGCCACTACTTTCACGAGCAACAGTCTGCATTCCAAAATATGTACAGAACAAACAAAACATATGCTAAAGCTGCCTACTTAAGAGAGGCATTAATTCTATGCTTTTTAGAGAAATGTATATGACCTTTGGTTAATATATTATTAAACCACCTACATTTTCAAGTTTGCTGTCTTCAAGGAAATACAGTACATGTCTGAACAGTTCTAGCCTATGCTATTAGTTCTAGAACGGACCACAAAAAAAAAAAAAAAAAAAAAAACAAAGATCATTTTATAGTGGTTTTTTAAAGCAGTATAAATTCCTAGTAACCAATTTTCAAATGTTGAACCGCAACCCACAGTTTAATTAAACTAGGTCAGATATAATTGTTTTGTTTTGTTTTAGTTTTTTAAATATAGACAGAGTGGTGAATAACCACACTTCGCTTCAGAAACCATGCCCTACTTAAGCTAAAGAAAGCAGATGTTTCATTATACAAGTATCTAGCTATCTATCTAGCTAAAGATTTTATAGATCCACCCATTCCTGTAGTATCTGAGGCCAATATTTTTAAAGGTATGTAGGCGTTGTTCCGCTCAGCATTACAGTGCCTAACTTATTTCAATGCTTAGGCCTTGTCTATGCTACAAAATTATGTCTACTTAAGTTACGTTGGCATACAACCGTCACAGTAATTAAATCGCTTTTGCATGTCTATGCTACACTCTGTGTGTCAGTGGTGCGCATCTTCACTAGCAGTGCTTGCATTGATGCAGAAAGCAGTGCACCATGGCTAGCTAGCCCACTGTGCATCCCACCACCATCTAGCGCAGGGTATTTTGGGAAGGTTTTGCAATGCCTCATGGGGCCAAACGAGTCATGCGGGGTGACTGGGAACATGATTTCATCATCCCATAATGCAGTGTTCTCCATCCCTTAATTTCATCTGCAGCCCATAATGTTTCATGCCTCTTTTCAAAATCCCTGCAAACCCACGCCCCTCCTCGCCGTCCGCCATCTATGTCAGAAGCATGGATCCTGCATTGCTCTGCACTATTGTGATGAGTGTTGCATGCAGGGGGGCCCTGATCCTGCAGTATTTGCAGAGCCACCAGAGGAGCCACAGGGAACATGACGATTCCTTGGAGGCTAGATAGCTGTGGGACATGGAAAGAAACAATTCAAAGTTGTAGGCAGCATTCATGGAGCAGCTGCAGATGGTGCAGTGCTAGTTTTGGGCCCGAGAAATGAGCACTGATGGGTGGGATCGCATTGTCATGCAGGTATGGGATGATAAGCAGTGGGTGCAGAACTTTCAGATGTGCAAGACCACCTTCCTGGATCTTTGTGCAGAGCTCACCCCAACCTCCCAGCGCAGTGACACCAAAATGAGATCTGTGCTGACAGTGGAGACGCGAGTGGCAATTGCGCTGTGGCAACTTGCAACGTTTGATTGCTACTGATCAGTTGGGAATCAATTTGGAGTTGGGAAATCCACCATGGGGGTTGCTGTGATGCAAGTGTGCAGGACAATTAATTGCCTCCTGCTGCGAAGGACTATGTCTCTTGGCAATCTCAGGACATAGTGGATAGTTTTGCAGCAATGGGGTACCCAAACTGTGGTGGGGCAATAGACTGCACACATATCCCTAGTTTGGCCCCAGACCACCTGGCCACAGAGTACATCAAGAGAAAGGGACATTTTGCTATGGTATTGAAAGCACTAGTGGATCACCGGAGATTTACCGACATCAACGTGGGCTGGTCAGGGAAGGTGCATGATGCACACATATTTAAGAACACAGGCCTGTGCAGGAACTTTCTTTCCAGACCAGAGGATTACCATTGGGTATGTTGAAATGCCAATAGTGATCCTGGGAGACCCAGACTACTCCTGAGGCTCATGAAGCCATACACCGGGCACCTTGATAGCACCAAGGAGCACTTCAACTACAGGCTTAGCAGGTGCTGAATGACAGTTGAATGTGCCTTTGGCTATTTGCAAGGTTGCTGGCACTGTCTACTCATGAGATTGGGCAGTGAAAAAAGTATCCCAATGGTTATAGCTGCCTGCTGTGTCCTGCATAATATCTGTGCAGCAAAGGGGGAAAAGTTTCTGCTGGGGTGGAGGGCAGTGGTGGAACGGCTTTCTGATGATTTTGAGCAGCCGGATACCCAGGCTATAAGAAGAGATCAATGCGGAGCTCTTTAGCTCAGGGAGGCTTTGAAAGACCATTTCAATAGCGAGTCACAGTAATGTGTGTTGCTGTAGTGAACTCTACCTGGCATTGCTCTTTTGCACCCCACTATGAACCTTGTAATGGGTTCTGTGTGTGTAGTAATATAACTTTGCAAATGTACCTATTACTATTATCTGTGAATGATGTCAGCCCCAGCCAGCATATGTTGTGAACTAATAAAGATGAATTAAATTTCCAAAAATAGACTTTTATTCCATATTCATGCAAACTGATACATTTATAACTGGATAAAACTTAATAAATTAAGGGGAAAGAACTTTTGAAGAGGAAAAGACAGTTGTTTTCATTTCAGAAACACATGCACCAACCATGTCTTTCACAGGTCAGTGTGCATCAGCTGTGATTATCTGTACTCTCCTCCGGAGTCGAGTGGGAGGGGTAGTGCAGCATCCCCGGATGCCATGTGGAGAGGGGTGAATGCAGTCCTGTATGGGTTGCAGAGGGAGGTGAGTAGTTAAATAGAGGCTTCAGCATGTTTGTGTGCTGCTTGAGAAGTGCTAGCCTCTCCTGCTGCACATCCCTCTCCTTTTCCTGTGCCTTTCTCCTCTCCTCTCTATCCCTGGCATTGTTGTCTGTGAGGGTGATCCTCCAAGCCCTTTGTTCGGTATCCAAAGCAGCAGAGGCTTGCAGGATCTTTTGGAACATGTCATCCTGCATCTTCTTCCTTCTCCTCCTTATGTGACTGAGCTACTCCACTGCTGTGCATGGAAAGATCCTCAAGGCGACATTTCCAGCTGCAAAAGATACAATGCACAGAGGTACTATTGTGAGTGTATTCACGAGATAAATGGAAACTTGGTATACTGAACTCACTCCCCTTGAGTTACAAGCGCTACATTCTTACTTCTCCTTGGGATTCCTAGAGCACGGCGGCAGTCCCAGCTATGGCGAGTACGGCCCGGGAGGAAGGGGGTGAATTTGGAAAATAAAGGGGGGAGTAGCTCACGGGCCTGAGTATATGCAGATAGGGCAATTGAACTGAATACTGGCACTGTTTTCCACAGGCGGTGGTGATTTTAGCTGATATCTCACTCCTGAGGGTAACCAGGGCTGAAATGGAACAGCTCCTGCAAACATCCAGCTTCAGACCGGGTCAATAGGCTGCTAGCCTGTGTGCTGCAAAGGTGCCTGCTGAAGTAATCACTGCATAGCATGGGAAAATGTCCTACTACGGTGGGAGAAACAAGGCAGCCCTCCACAGAAACCTTCAGCAGAGGATTGCAGACTACCTTCAGGAAAGTTTCCTCGAGATCTCTACAGAGGATTCATGGAACATCCCGGTGCACATAAACAAACTGTTCCGCAGGGCCCCATCTGCCTAACTCTATGGGGGAATGAGAATTAGATAGTGACTCTACCTCTATTGGCTATTTCACTACTTCTTCTAACATAAGTAAAAAAAGAGTAAATCAACAGATTATTCTGCTACTTTAGGAGTTCTGTCCCTGCAAATTCAAAGCAAATTGCATACTTACCAGAGATTCCTTCCCTGCATCAGGCTCACTCATGTTCCACTGTAGGGACTGGATGAACTGCCCAGGAGTCAAAAACAGGTCCTGGCTCACTGTGCCACTGGATCCCCCGATCACCTGTCCCCCATACTCCTCCTCAACTTCAACTTCCTCTTCGCTGTTCACAGAGGGGGTCTGTGGCTCATGCTCCCCTGAAATATCCAAATGACTCTTAGGGTGGTTGTGGGGTCTCGTCAAAGGATGGCTTGTAGCTCTTTGTAAAAGTGGCAGGTCTGCAACTCCACACCAGAGCAATTGTTAACCTCCCTTACCTTCTGGTATGCTTGCTGCAGCTTCTTGGCTTTCACGTGGCACTGCTCCTGGTCCCTCTTGTAGCCCTTCTCCTCCATGCCCCAAGCAATCTGCTCATAGATGTCAATGTTTCTACAGCTGGATCGGAGCTGTGCCTGCACAGCCTCTTCTCCCCACAAACCCAAGCGATCTAATACCTCCTGAATAGTCCAGGCAGGAACACGTCTGCAGCATGGAGCTGGTATGGTCAGCTGGGCAGTTGCTAGGTGTGCTTGAGTTGCTAGATATGCTCTCCAAGCCGTGCAACCAGGAAATGGAATTTCAAAAATTTGTGGCGCTTTAAAGAGGAATGACATGTACCCATGTACCTGGCCACTGGCACCAGAGTTCAAAACGCTGACAAGAGCAGTCAAGATGGGGCATTGTGGACACCTCCTTGAGGTCACTAATGTCAATGTAAGTAATGCAGTGTTTGCATTGACACTGGGTCGACCTAGCTACGTTAGCCTGAACACTACACATCTCTTGGAGGTGGAGTTATTAAGTTGGCATAGCAGGTGAGTTACGTCGGCAGGAGTGTAATTTTAGTGTAGACACTTACAAAGTTAGGGTGACGTAAGCTGCCTTGTGTTGACCTAACTCTGCAGTGTAGACCAGACCTAAGTTTCATTTTCAAAAGTGACATAGGAGCCTAAGGCCATCTCTACACTACTGGGAGTAGAGTGGGGGAGCTATGCTGGCATAACCCCGTAGTGTAAACACATCCTATAGCAATGGAAGGGGTTTTCAGTTGCTGTAGGAACACCACCTACCTGAGCAACAGTAGCTCAGGTCAACAAAAGCATTCTTCTGTCAACCTATCTATGTCTACACCAGGGGTTAGGTCGACATACCTACAGCACTCAGGGGTGTGGATTTTTCATGCCTTAGGCATGGATTCACAAAGGTACTTAGATGCCTATGTCCCAGTTTTAGGCACTGCTGTGATTCACAAAACCCTGCTTGGCTGCCACCAAACCCTGTAAACACCTAAACTCACTCAGTGCCTAAATTTTCAGGGTAAAAGTTTCCTAAGCTCCTAAATTCCTGCCTCTCAGCATGCGCACTGCTGCCTCACTGTAGGCATCTGGACACCTCTCTTTCACTGAAGACCTGGAGTGATCCACAAACGAGGGGAAGATAAGCAGAAGAGCATTTGTTTCACCCATGGGTAGGCATGCTTGGAGACCACCTACTGGATCAGGTCCCATTCAAAATCTGGCCACAACAGGAGGTGCTGCTGCTGCCACCTCTCTTATAACTTTTAGCCCGGTGGTTAGAAGATTCACCTAGGATGGAGGAGACCAAGTTCAATTCCCCCCTCTGGCAGAGGGGGAGAAAGGATTTGAACAGGGGTTTCCCACCTCTCAGGCAAGTGCTCTAACCATGGGATATTCTGATGTGAGGAATCCCTGAATCTCTCCTGTTGAAGTTGTATAAATAATTAAATAGTCATCGGGACAGAGAATGAACGAATGACTTTGTAGGCTGATGTTCAGGGCATCCACCTAGCAGGTGAGAAACTCAGGGTCCAGTCCCCCTGCTCTAATGACTTTTTAATTATTTACACATTATGGAACAACTTCAACATGAGAGATAGAGAGCCTCACATCAGAATATTGTATAGCTCAGTGGTTAGAGCACTCTTCTGAGGTGGAAAACCCCTGTTCACAACCATTCTCTTCCTCAGGCAGAGGAAGGGATTGAACCTGGTTCACCCACATCCCAAATGAGTGCTCTCACCCCCACAGGCTACAGGTACAACATAGGCATCACCACCACCTCCTCCAGCCAGGTGCCTAACTCACTCTCACAAAGAAATGACTTAGGCCACCTGACTCCAAGAGATGGGTTCCCAATTGTGGATCAATTGCAGAAATAGACACCTATCTCCATGAGAGGAGAAGGGCTGAGGACATACTCCTCTCCTGGTATCTTTCATTGGCTAGCTTAGATGGCTCCACACATAGTGGGCTGGCTTTTGCAGATTGCATTCTTATGCACCTCTCTCTATTCATTGTATAGGGAGCCTAGGTGTCTATCTCAGGCTTTGTGGATCACAGTGGTGTTCATGTGATTTTCTAAACACCTAAAAGTTAGCCGTTGTGATACTGAATATCACAACACCTATATCTCTTTGTGGATCTGGCTCTAAGTGCCTAAATCTCAATGATTTATTTAGGCTTCTAAATTAGGAGTTAGGCACTTAGGTCATTTTGACAATATCACTAGGCACCTATCTGCATCACTAGGCATCTAAATACCTTTAAAAATCTGGCCCTCTGTGCCTCAGTTCCCCATCTGTAAAATGGGGATAATTCTGCCCCATCACCTAGGGATGTTGTGAGCATACATACATACAGCTGGTTGGAATTTTTTTGTCAAAACATTTTTTTGTCAGAAAAAGCTGTTTCAACAAAACCAAATTTTTTCATGAATTCATATTGATTTTGCTAAATTCTACTGAAAAAAAATTGAACAAAAAATGTTAGTTTAGGAAAATTTTGGATTTGTGTGTCAGAATATCAATATTTTATTTTACATTTTATTTTATGTTATGGGCTTTTTCATTTTCATATTATTTTTATTGGTTATGCATTATTTCATGATACATCAGTAGTAGTACAGCATAATACGTCCTGTACGACGCTGACATGTCATAGTATGACATAAGATAGTTGAAATAGTCTATTAGTTTTATTTTATTTTATTTTTAAAATCATTTAGGGCAGCTGCTCTTTAGTACTTCTTGCAATGTATTATCTTCTTTTCTAGATCCAATTGTGTAATGAAACAGTTTGTGTTAAAATACACAGAATAGTTTGTGTCAAAATGCCTAACCATTTCATTACAACACAAACAGCAGACACTTTGATGTTTCAACCAGTACTAAGTAGCTGCTACCCCTTATGATTTAAAAAAATATGTAACCCTTCTGCCAGGTGGAGTCAGCAGCAGCCAGTGACAGGTTCAATATCTAGGAGTTCCCTTTCAACAATACAACACAGAGCCAGCTTGAGCCCCTATCCAGTAACCTGGGGAAATTACACATCACCCCTGGGCGCCTCTAGGAGGCAATACTTCCCCTCTCGCAAGCAGAGTCTGAGTGTAAAAAAGAAACTTTTAATAAAAGGAGGCAAGTCTCTCGACATTAATTAGGGAAAATGCAGCAAACTGGATTCAATCGTGAGCAAAACACTCACCCCAGAGTACTCTGGGCAGCGTCTTTTGCCTCAGGTTCTTGAGTTCTGCAACCAAAAGTCCTTTAACATGCCCATCTCTGCTCCCTCACCACACCCCACTCACAGTGGTTGTCCTTGGTCAGTGAAAACCCAGAGTTCAGTGGCCGCCCCACCAGCTGCTCCATTGGCCACCCTGCCAGCTGCTGCACTTCACACTGTCACCTTCTGTGGCCACCTGCTTCTCTACTGTGACTTCTGCAGCCCGGTCTCTTGAGGTTCCACCCAGCTTTTAGTGATTTTCAGCTCTCATTGGGGGAGCCTCATTGCTGAAGCAGGCTGGGCAGAAATGCTGTCCCACAAGAGGTGATTTCAGCTCTACCGATCACTTAACGAAACAAAAGACTTCTAATGGAGCCCTAATTAGCTCTATCTTTGAACTGTGGGGAGGGGCAGCTTAAACCATGCCTAGGACTCTCAGGTAGTGCCCACACCCCCTAGCAGGACCATCTGTCTCCACCCCCTCTTTATATCACAGGGGTCTGGCATCTGAGCCCCTTGCTTAGCTAGTTCATTTCAGTTGAGGGTGACCTCCTCAATCAGGACAGGCTAAGCACAGTTCTGCTGCCCTTTACTCATGCAATAAGGATAACAACATTGATAACAACATTTCATTACCCCTGAATTCAGTACTAAGGTGATTTGTAACCCAACACCAGCCAAGGTTGATCACTTTGGCAACACAGCTCTGCCTGCTGGATATCTAGGCAGAGTGGGTGTGTTCATGTAAATACAAGCTGGTCCTGAAGCCTTTTCCCCTCCCCAGCTAGCTAGCAGGGGAGAGTGTATTCAGACCCTGCTTACAAAAAGAATATTTCAACTACTATATTTTGTCATATCACATCAGTACTAATAGTTCATATTATGCACTACTACTACTACTACTGACGTCATTAAATAATGTAAAAATAAGTATAACAATGAAAAAAATGAAATGAAATTTCAAAATTCTGACACAAACATTTGAAATTCCAAAAGAAATTTTCTGAAACCCATTTTTCAGAAATTCCATTTTGTGGAAAATTTAAAAAATATTTGGTTATGTTTGTTTTGAAATATTGAAGATTCCCACAAAATGGAAATCCTGGGAGTTGACCAGTTCTATAAACACATTGGATTACATGGCACCAGGGCCAGCGCTTCCATTTAGGCGACCTAGGCAGTCGCCTAGGGCGCCAGGATTTGGGGGGGCGGCATTTTGCCGCCCTCGGCGGCAATTCGGCGGCGGGGGGGTCCTTCTGCGCTCCGGATCTTCAGCGGCAATTCTGAGGTGGGTCCTTCACTCGCTCCTGGACCCACCGCTGAAGTGCCCCGAAGACCGGGAGCGCAGAAGGACCCCCGCTTAGGGTGCCAAAAACCCTGGCGCCACTCCTGCATGGCACTCACCTACTTCTGTGATGGAGGCCATATACATGCCTAAAATAGGTAGGACAAGCAAAATGACCATTATAAGATCATTAGCTGGTATCATTGTCCTTAGTTTAAGCTACAGATCGTGAATAAATCAGTTTACCCTCAGGCATCTCCCAGTTGTAGTACACAAATCTTTCCTAATTCTCCTCTTTCAAAATCAAACTACCCAAACTGGTGGAAACAGATGAACTCCACAGTGTCCTAAACGTATTTTGTGACTTGAACAAATCAATATACCAATGTAATTACTTAGAGAGAGATTATTTGTCTCCATTGCCATTTATTGGTACACTTTGCCCCCTGGTGGTGAATCATGGTTTCAACACAGTTGTACTCCATGTTTTACATTTCATTGTGTTTTCTTGTATTTCCCCCTATATATTACAATTACAATTTAACATTACATTTTTATCTTTTAAGAAAAAAGAGAAAATGTGAAGTACAAATAAGGCAGTCTTACTGAAAGCTTGGTTATATCAGGTCATTAAAGTCTTCACAGACGGTGTTAACAAAAGTACTCAATTAAAATGTATATCTAGCAATGATTGTGGATCAACACTTACATTTAGAGGGTTGATGAAAATGTGAGTGCATAAAAAGGGATATGTCATAACATTAGAAGCAATAGACACAGTGGAGGATCACTGTACAGTGAACGGTATCAGAGGGATAGCCGTGTTAGTCTGAATCTGTAAAAAGCAACAGAGGGTCCTGTGGCACCTTTAAGACTAACAGAAGTATTGGGAGCATAAGCTTTCGTGGGTAAGAACGTTTGCATCTGAAGAAGTGAGGTTCTTACCCACGAAAGCTTATGCTACCAATACTTCTGTTAGTCTTAAAGGTACCACAGGACCCTCTGTTGCTTTGTACAGTGAACGTGTTCAATAATAAAATAAAATAATGATAATAATAATAATATTGAACATGTCCTCTGTACAATAATAATAATTATTCATTATTTGTATTGCAGTAGTGCCTAGGAGCTCCAGTCATGGGCCAGAACCCCATTGTGCCAGATGATGTATAACCACAGAACAAAAAGACAGAACTTGCCCCTACGCTTTCTTGTTTACATATACAAGGAATTAGTACAAATACTTTTCTAAGACCTGTGTCTGTATAGTAAATACTGAATGTACTAACTCAGCTGCATAGATATAAAGGAAAATGTGTGCATTCCAATCAGCATGTATTGTCTAGAATCAGGTACCAGATAAGATGTGCAAAAGATATTCACCGTCTGGTTATACACCTCTACCTCGATATAACGTGACCCGATATAACACGAATTTTGATATAACGCGGTAAAGCAGTGCTCCGGGGGGGCAGGGCTGCGCACTCTGGCGGATCGAAGCAAGTTCGATATAACGCTGTTTCACCTATAATGCGGTAAGATTTTTTGGCTCCCAAGGACAGCGTTCTATCGAGGTAGAGGTGTAGTATATGTTGCCTTGCTTTATGTGATGTAATAATCCATTTTGTCAAGCAGCTTGTTTTCCCATTGGTCTGTTCTGGGAATTGCTTCCATATTATTAGAATTAGGTGCTTGGCTACCATTGCTGCTTTAAGAATCAACAATCAATTAAAGAACCAAAGTGTTTTTGTATTTCCCAAACGAAAGAACCCAATTGGTAATTTTCTCATTTAATTGTTTGCTATTTGTGACCCGAATTGGGATAGGTTGCATACAATTTCAAATGACTAATCTAGTAATTAAATGCAGAGCTTGAAGGGCTCTGTGAAAACACATATCCCAGTTTTTTTGAACGGCTTAGCTTTCAGTCAAGGATCCTGACACATCGATGGCAGTGTGTACTGATTAACCTTTATAAGCTATTTAAACCCTGCCCTACACACAGTTAGGAAGAACAGAACAATTTTTTAAAAAGGAACGATGAAAACTGTAGTAATTACATCCTAAAAAACTACATTAAGGTTGCAAAGTCAAATGCTAAAAAGTTAGGAAAATTTCAGAATTGAAATTGCCCATGCAATATCATTCAGTCCCTTTTTGTCTATGCCATAAAGACTGTATCATAATGATATGATCACATACATTTTTCCACATTCAGTGCACAGGATGAATGGTGCTGACGGAATGGGTGGCTGTTCAATAATTCTTTTTATCCTCACCATTCAGGGTGTGGCACCATGCATTATTTACCACACACCAACCAGATCCTGCACTAAATACAGAATTCGTTTCCTTAAGAGCTTTTCTATGGTGCAGTCATCATAGTATCTTCCTTCATTACAAAAGTTAATGAATGTATCTTCACCCCTGTGAGGTGAAGTAGTATTGTTATCCCCATTTTACACTTGGGGAACTGAGTCACAGAGATTACAGTCAAAGGAGTCAACTAATTTTGGCAACCCAATTTGAGAAGCCTAAGGCCTGATTTTTCAGAGAGCACGTTATAGCACTGTATATGTTCAAGCAGAGTTCCCATTAATCAGTTACAACTGTGAGCGCTCAGCATTTCTGAAAATTAGATCCCAGGTGCCACAAACTAGGCATGCAGAAAATGAAGAACACGTAGTAAGTAGTTAATTGTGAACATTTTGGTTTAAGCAACTTGCCCAGCCTCAGACAGGAATTTTATGACAGAGACGGAGATAGAATCCAATTCCCCAAGAAGGCAGTCAATTACCTTAGCCTTGAGACCACAGAATCCTAGAAGTGTAGGACTGGAAGGTACCTCAAGAGGTCATCTAGTCCAATCCCCTGCACTCAAGGCAGGACTAAGTATTTTTTAGACCATTCCTGACAGGTGCTTGTCTAACCTGCTCTTTAAAACCTCCAATGATGGAGATTCCACAGCCTCCCGAGCCAATTTATTCCAGTGCTTAACTACTCTGATAGTTAGGAAGTTTTTCCTAATGTCCAACCTAAACCTCCCTTGCTGCAATTTAAGACCATTGCTTCTTGTCCTATCCTCAGAGGTTAATGAGAACAATTGTTCTCCCTTCTTCTTGTAACAACCTTTATGTACTTGAAAACTGTTATCATGTCCCCTCTCAGTCTTCCCTTCTCCAGATTAAACCACCCCATTTTTTAAATATTTTCTCAGAGGTCATGTTTTCTAGACCTGTAATCATTTTTGTTATTCTCCTCTGGACTTTCTCATCCTTCTCTTCCTGCAGTTCCCTGCTTCATTCATCTCCCACCTTCCCATTTCCTTCAGAAAACAGCCTCATTCCCAGTACAATCCTGCTTCATTCCCAAAGTCCATCCTGTGCACTGAATGAGACAGGGATCCTGTTGAAAAAATAGCATATGATCGTGTAATTTAAGATTGTATCATCATATGGACAAGAGGGCCAAATTAAGGTGGCACAGGCAAGCTTAATTCTGGCATTTCCTAACTTGAGTGCTTGACTTTGCAACCTTAATACTGTTCTTTTAACACTGGTTTTTCTTTCTTTTTTTCTTTCAATGTAATTTTCTAAGTTTTTTAAAAACTTAAAAATTGAAAAAATATTTATCATGTGGAACTATGTTGGCCCACACATGGGTCAAGCATGGTTAGGCTCTTTAGATCCACAGTGTAGGCCTCTAACACTTGAGCTAACAGAGTAACTGGCAGTAGTGCCAAGCTGTTGTTTGCTATGTGGGGCCATTACTAGAGGGGGATGTGTTCCCAGCTATTTGCTAGACAGCAAAGGAAAGTTGTGATTCAGGAGTAATGAGTTCAATCCAAGGTCTGTAGGGGAGGATGGTCTAGCCATTACAGACCCTCCTGCCCCCTGCCCTGTCACCCCAGCCTCTCCCTGTCCCCTTCTGCTCCTATCCCCCCACCCCCAGCTCTTGCCCTGTACTCTTCCCTGCTGCTATCTACCCAGCTCTTACCTGTCTCCTCCCATCCTCCTCCCATCTCCTGCCCCTGCCCTCATCCCCCTCCCTCTGCTCCTGTTCCCTACCCCACCTTATCCCACCAGAGCTCCTGCCCTTTCCCCACCCTCTGCTTCTGTCCTACCCATCCCCACTTCTGCCCCTCCCCCATACTGCCAGCTCCTGCACCAATCTCCCCTTCCCCTGGAGCGCCTATCCCTGTCCCTCTGCCCTACAGCTCTTCCCTCTCCCCCACTGCACACCCCTTTGCATTCTAGTCAGATCGCTTCCTCCTTCTTCTCCATCAGCCTCCTGGGGACCTGCAGGAGGAGAAACAGTCTTCTTGATATCAGTTCCAGTGGCTTGCACCACAATGACCTTCAACAGCTGGGAGGAACAATTGCAGGGAAAGTCCTGCTCAGCCCTGCAGCCCTGCAATCCAGGGTGTTCAGTCACTCTGTGGCGATGGCATGCATGCAGTCCAGTCAGCACATAGGAGCTGGGAGGAGACGGAGCATGCTCAGTGCAGATGGAATAATCAGAGAATTTAGAAGCCAAAGTCTAACAAGTCTCTACTGAGAATGTGCAAACAGAGATTTTTCAAAGGATTATAATTTGGCCAAATTTAGGCAGATTTTCACCGGGACAGCAAAGGGCACATCCTTGACACAAGGGCCACCTTCTGCCAAATTTCAAGTCCTTAACCCCAAAGCATAGGAGTACTAGACCTGTCCAAAGAAAAGATTGCCAGAATTTTTTAATACAGACAAAATGATGTATTTTTTCCCTTAGCCTCATTTTCAAAAGTATTGAAACATTTTAGCTGAAATGTCTTAAAAAAATAATCCAACCTGAGGCAGACACCCAGCATGGAAAATTTCAGCCCAAGCAGTTAAGGTTTGGTAAAGTTATAAGCCACTGAAAACATGATCTTAAAGTGGGAAGTGTTGTGCCACCCTGGCTATAGGTATCACTACCTGTGCCACCTATAATAAGCATTGCATTAATGTGTTGGGGGTTTTCTTGGGGGTTTTTTTGAGCATGCGCGGGGGGGCGGGGGGGGGGGAGAATGTGCAAATAGCAGGGCCATGTGAGAGTTGCTGATTTCAAGCCCTAAATAACCACAACTTCAGCATTTGTGTTCTGAGAACTTTGCAAATATCCTCTTCCTTAGTCGTTTCCTCAGAAGAATGGAACATTTTGTTATGTAAAGATACTACCACATGCCCTTCCTACGTTGCATACTGTGTATTGTGAAAGGGAGAATTTCTGAACAGTTAAAAGAACCAAATAACAAATACTCATCCGTGCTATAAAAACCTAGTGATGGGCGAATGTCAGAAGGTGTGGAAGTTCAGATCAGACAAGCATTCAATAGTTTAGATGCTTATTTGAACCTTATCTGAACTTTCCAAACTTCCTACTGTTGAGTTTGCAAGGCTGCCTGAAGCCAGAGACTGGAATTTGGGGCAGGTAGTCTTGGGAGCTGGGCAACTGACTCCTGGGCAGCTGAATCTCCAGGCTCCCCGATTTCTGGGGCAGTGGCTGCCCTGGGAGTCATGCAGCCCTGGGAGCCAGCTGCCCCATGAGTCGGGGAGCACAGGGAGCCAGCTGTCCTGGGAGCTGAGGAGCCTGGAAGCCCTGGGAATCCCACCTCTCCAGCAGCCTGCCAGATGGACTGCTGAGCAGCTGGACCTTTCACTTTGATTTTTCCAACAGAAAATTTCAGTCTCAAAGAAACTTCATCCCCTGCAACTACCTGCCTTCTGCCGAAACTACTATCCAACTCCTGCTGCACCACATGGTCCAGCTCCATGGATTCCCAGACCACACAGATTCTGACCAAGACCCACAGTTCACTTATTACTTCTGATGTGAAGTATTCAGGATACTGGATCCACTTATCCACTTCCATCGCATACCACCCCCAAACAGATGGACAAACTGAACAGGTGAACCAAGTACTGGAGCAGTACTTGAGATCCTTCATAAATCACCACCAAGATAACTGGTCCACACTCATGCCATATGCAGAGTTTTCATACAACAGTGCCAACCATGCCTCCATGGGTCGGAGCCCCTTTTTCGCCAGTCATGGGTTCCACCCCCATTTCCACTTGGTGCTACTAGCAGCCTCCCTGAACCCTGTCACCACTGACTGGGTTTACCAGATCTATCATATTCAGGAAGAACTCAGGAATCACCTAGAAGAGGCGAAGAAGGCCTACAAGAGACATGTGGACCATTGGCAACAAGAAACTCCAATGTTCATGGTAGGCCAGAAAGTGTGGCTTGCCACCAAACACCTCCTGATCCATTGGTCCTCCTGGAAATTGGACCACCAGTTCCTGAGACACTTCCTGATATGTCAGCAAATTAACCTGGTTATCTTTAAACTCCAGCTTCCTCAGTCTCTCAAAATATACCCCATTTTCCGTGTTTCCTTTCTGAAGCCCTACACTGAGAACCCCTTCCCTGACTGAACCACATTGCCGTCTCCACCTGTCAAAGTCCCGGGTCACGAGGAATACAAAGTGCATGCTATCCTTGATTCCCATCAGACATGTAGCTGCCTATACTATCTGGTGGACTGGGAAGGCTACAGCCTTGAAGAGCATAGCTGGGAGTCTGCCTCCCACATCCATGCCCCTGACCTGATGGGGGAATTCCACAAGGCTCACCTGGACAAGTCTGGACTGGCACCCCCCTGAAGGGGGGCCTGAAGAGGGGTGGTGGTGTAAGACCCTGTAGGGCTAGAATCTGGGACTATGTGGATAATCTGGGCTGCTAACACCTCTGTATTGCCCCTAGAGGCTTAGGCTGGATGCCCCCAAGAGGACCCTGCAAAGCTTGACTTGATAGGGCATACTGCCGTGCAGGGCCTGAGTGACAGCCCCTCACAGCCCACTGATTGGCCAATATCAGTATATAAACCAGAAAGCCATGATGAAAGCCAGAAAGCCAACTGTCAAACTAACAACAGACTGCCTGCCTCTGCTCCAGCCACAGCCTCTGCTAATAATAGACCCTAGACTCCAACTTCCGACCCTGGTTTGTCCTCGACCTTGCTCTCCAATTGTTGTCTGTAACCTGGCGCCTGACCCATATCTCCTGGTAACCTGACCCTGCCTGCCTTCTGATGCCTGACTCTCGGTTTGCCCTCTGGCCTATCTCTGACTCTGACCTCCTGCCCTAGCATATGAACCAGCCTGACTCCTGTTCTGGCCACTAGTTCATACTGCCCACATCCTAGTTGCAATATAGATGTTTGGGCTCGGGCTGGAGCCTGGGCTCTGTAGCCCATAGAGCTAGCTTAGTTTTTTATTTTACTCAGCAGTAACACAAGGCACCGATAGGCCTGTATCCTGGAAGTATTCCCTGCATATGCTCATAGACTTGTACTCATAGACTTATACTCATAGCTTTGCTTGGGGACCTGGTGGTGAGAAAGAAAAGTCCAAATGAGTCCAATGGTACAGGTTCCTCAATGCCCAAAGATTGGTGGTAGATAACAGCTCTAGGACCCTGCGAGGTGGGAGGATCCCAGAGGTCAGGCTGCAGCCTGAGCCCGAATGTGTACACTGCAATTAAACAGCCCCTTAGCCCAAGCCCCACAAACCCAAGTCAGCTGGCATGGGCCAGCTGCAGGTGCCTAATTGCAGTTTAGACATATCCTTAGACTCCCAGACTTTTACTCGTCCCACGCATAATGAATAATAATAACGAGAAGCATTATTTGAACACCCCAATCTTAAGGCACAACAGCTCATCTGCAAGATTCTGACCATCCTCTGTTAGCTTCCAGAAGAACCTTGTAAGTTAGATCTGGAGAGACACTTGTAGCAAACCATGGTGTTAACGGGCTCTGAATTTCTCCTTGGCCCTCCATTGGCAGGGTGTCTAGTTGCTCAGGCCCTGTGATATTGTGCATATTGTTGTGGGTTGACCACGTGGTGGAATTTAAGCAGAAGAGCAGCAGCAAGCACGTACACACACACAGCAGCAGCAAAAGCCCGCCAAAAGCGAAAGGAAAAAGGAAACCGAAAGCGCAAAGCAGTCTTTTAAAGCTTTTTTTAGCTCTGTGCGCATGCGCTCAGCAGAGGATTGCACAACTGAGAGCCAATCACGTTCTCCGGCAGGAAATTAAAAAATAAAACAAAAGCAGAAGAAACCCCCTCCCCCCCAAAACAGCAACCTGCTATTACCAACACATTCAAAGCAATTAAACAAGAAAAGAAACCAAAATCCACTTACTGTAAGCGAGCTTGGCAACATGTATTTTTTGTTATGGGTTGGGCCCGTGTCTCTGATAAAAACAAAGGCACATCCAAGGCCACTCAGGAATTTGAATTATGTATGCAGTGGCTCGGCTGAGCATTGTTTAGTTAAGTGTGTGTGTGTAAGAGAGATAGTCAACACAAGTGGAAGGACCACAGAAGCAGACGGAACTTTTGGTGCTGCCGTAATGTGGAGAGAAAGCTAAGAGAGAAAGCTTTTGGGAGCAGAGTGCTGGCTGTAAAGCCAGGCTTGAAACAACAAGCAAACAAATTGTCTCCTGCTATTTGAGTCCTATGATGTTCAGGAAAACAGGACTTTATGTATAATCTTTGTAAATAAATGAGATTGCATCAAAGAAAATACCTGACTCACCAATTTCTCCTAAATGGAACAACCTACAAGACCCCACATTTTTGGCTAGCTGTTCAAGTCAGAAGGGGTAACAATATAAATGCTTTTACACCCACTAGTACATTGTGTGTGTAGGGGGGGGGGGGAGGAGTATCTATGATTACATTCATTTCTACATCTGTACAATTTGGTTCTCCCCTCCCCCTTCTACCCCAGTGTGGCTATTATCTTCACTGAATTTGTCCCAGGCTCTAGGCCTTGACATGGTCCTATACTATCTCTAGCTCCAGCTGCTGTTGCCTCCCTGCCTGGCTGAGCATTTCATTGTTATGATGAATGTGTGTATGTTTTCCAGCATACTAGCATATGCAAATGATATATTTGAGGGTGGAGCCCTGCAGGGGAATTTGCATATCATATTTTGAAAATTCCCTCTTCCTCTGCATGCTTTATTTGCCAGCTCAGTTCTTGTCTATAGTGAGCACCTAGACCAAAGTAGTTCTCAAAGTATATCACAGATTGTGATTAGCCTGCAGGTAACCTAGCAACAGCCAATGTGTGAGCAGCCTCCATGGTACAGTAAAGATATTAGCAGAGTACCTGGGGGCTCATTAACTCAGTGAAGCAGGGATATGTTTCTGCCTGAACGTTTTCACTCTGTGTAGTGCTAGCAGAGCAGATATCTCTAGTACAACAGGGAAGAGATTGTATCTTTTTGCACTTCTAATATCACAAGACTGATGTCTTTCAGTGGGGAGAGCAGATGGCAGAAGGCTGAATCCCACAGACTTGCTGTATAACAAATTTATTGTAGCCACTGATAGGGCTTTGCTGCTTCCCAGTCAGTCCCCTTCCCTTGCTCATTAGCTGCACAGGGAGACCTCTCCTCACCCTTGTTTAGTGTCCCCAGCCACTGTGGTCACACTCCCTTAGTGACATCCAGCACAACAGACAGTTTGTAAATGGCAGATAACCTCATGAAACAGTTATATTGCTGCCCTTTAAACAGTCTAAACAGATTTGCAGTCATAGAATCCTATGTCTGGAGCTGCTGCCAGCCAGTGGCAGTTTGGGCTCTGGGTGTGCCCAGGCCTGACCTGGGGGAATAGCATGGTTGCTGTTTATTTTCTCAGACAATTATTGATCTTCCACCTGATCTTAGACCAGGCCTTGCTGCTGAGATAAGCACATTACTGGTACGGGCAGCAGGTCTTTCTATATGAAGCTAGCATTCTGCTTGAAACCTGAAGGATATGGATTAGTAAGCTTCAAAGCAAACGTGGCTGGTAACTTGTTATGCATGATGTCAAGCTGCTCTTTTTGATGGTCACTGGAAAGTTGAGAAAAGTTCTCTATAAGTGGAGTCCCTGGTTATTGTGGTTCCAAACTCTATGCTTGCAATGAGAGCAGAGTTTTCTCAGCACTTGCCCATTCCACAGATAATCCCAGTTCCATTTGCACAGACACCATTGCAGAAGTTACTACTGGGTCACTGTGTTTGTGTAGAGTCCAGTCCTTTGGTATGTAACAGCTCAAGGATATCTCCTGTGACCACACTGAGATTGCTCAAGCAGGGCAAACTGCAAAGAATGGGGAAGACAATCCCCCAAACTGATGGTTATTCTAATAAGGAGATTCACCAAGCCAGCACCAAAACAGCTTCTACAATACCATACTGGTTTAACCCAGAAGCCAGAAACACAGCTCCCTTAGACCAATCCAGCCTTGGGCTCCCACCCAGACAGCCAATTCAGATATGGTGAAGATTATTTAAAATCGTATTCACTATATATAAAGTTCTACCAATCCCAAGAGATTGGACACATTACCCACTAGGTCAATGAATATTTCAGATCTTACCCAAATACGCTTGTCTGTTAATGTAGGTGTAACACCCTTCTGCGGATATCCAGAGCTGTGAGCCACTGTGTTACCTCTCTGCCTCATCAAGAGTGAGTTTTACTGGTGATTAGATTGTGTATCAGCTCCCTGTCACATCAGTTTATCTTCCTCACCAGCAAATTCCTCATGGCTCTCCCAGCCCAAACCTTGCCTAGCAGGTAACAATCAGTGAACTCCAGCCCCCAAGATCCTGAGATGATTCTCTGCAATGTACAGCCCTTACCACTGTGCATTCACAGCAGATATTAAGTTCACTGCACTGTTAAGGAGTCTCTTTGACCATGCTTTCCCTAACCAGAGAAATCTGGGCACCGGTGTGTCTCCACACTAGACATTCTTTGTCATTCACCTTGGCAATGTTAATAAATTCCATGCTCATCTCCAATGGGTCAAATTAATCAGAGGCCCTGGAGGCACCTCTGTGCTAATAACAGCTGTATTAACCAGGGTTGGACAGTGTGTGGGCTTAGCTTCCCTTATTTTAGGGCAATTATTCCTCAGGTGCTCAGTGGAATCACACCTGAAACATCTTCTTGGTACAGGGGATCTGTGAGTGTGATTTCTAGGAGGGAATTGATTCTATGGTTGCCTGGGCACCATCTTTCTTTCCAGGGACAAAATCCCCCTTAACAGGGGGCTTCTGCCCTTCCCTCTGTGGCTTTTGCTCACTGAATGCTCTGTCAATACATAGGTATCAGTCAGATCTGCTGCTTTCTGGACAGACTCTAGAGATTTATCCCAAATAGCTTGTTTAACCTCTTCAGAACATATGCTCAGGAACTGCTCCTGTGCAAAAACATCAAACTGTTCATAGCTTTTTACCCCCTCCTCCTTGATTCATTTTTTTCAATCAAATGACACAATTTATACACATTCTCTAGGACCCATCTTGTATCATAGAATCATAGGACTGGAAAGGACCTCTAGTCCAGTCATCTAGTCCAGCCCCCAGCACTCAAGGCAGGACTAAGTATTATCTAGACCATCCCTGACAGGTGTTTGTCTAACCTGCTCTTAAAAATCTCCAATGATGGAGACTCCACAACCTCCCTGGGCAATTTATTCCAGTGCTTAACCACCCGGACAGTTAGGAAGTTTTTCCTAATGTCCAACCTAAACCTCCCTTGCTGCAATTTAAGCCCATTGCTTCTTGTCCTATCCTCATAGGTTAAGAAAAACAATTTTTCTATATCCTCCTCCTTGTTACAACCTTATACGTACTTGAAAACTGTTATGTCCCTCCTCAGGCCTCTCTTCTCCAGATTAAACAAACCCAATTTTTCGAATCTTCCCTCACAGGTCATTTTTTTAGACCATTAATCATTTTTGTTACTCTTCTCTGGACTCTCTCCAATTTGTCCACATCTTTCCTGAAATGTGGCACCCACATCTGGACACAATACTTCAGTTGAGGCCTAATCAGTGCAGAATATAGTGGAAGAATTACTTCTTGTGTCTTGCTTACAATATTCCTGCTAATACATCCCAGAATGATGTTTGCTTTTTTTTGCAACACTGTTAAACTGTTTGCTCATATTTAGTTTGTGATCCTCTATGACACCCAGATCCCTTTCCGCAGTACTCCTTCCTAGGCAGTCATTTCCCATTTTGTATGTGTGCAACTAATTGTTCCTTCTGTAAGCAGTCTGAATGAGCTCTCCCCTGACATCTAGTTGTGAGTTGTGGAAAAAGACTTCAGGAGCTGATCTCATTTGCATAGACACACCCACCCTGCCTAGGTGCTCAGCATGATGGATTGCTTACCCAAATGATCACTTGTGGCTGGTGTTGGATCCCCAATCTCCTTGTTATTGGGGCAGGAGTAATAAAATGTTGTTATCCTTGTTGTGTGATCTGAGGTCAGCAGAACTGTACCTGGCATACCCCAATGGAGGGACTTACCCTCAACTGAACAGCACTCGCTAGGCAGGGGACATGGGTTCCAAAGTCTAATGACTTGAGAGAGAGTGTGGGTGTGTCTGTTCTGTAAAAGGTACCACTTGACCCTTCTTACCTCAATGGTATAATAAAAGAGCTAGTTTAGATTCAATTGAGAATCTTGTTACATGCTGCAGAGCTGAAATCACTGATACCTAGATCTAAGTATCAAACCTACTTTGAGACAGTGTCTCCATTGCAAGAGACTGCCCAATATACAGCAGCAGTAAGGCTCCCCCCCGCTGAGGGCTGTGTTAAGTGGGGGGGCCCTGATGAACATCTTGGTGAGTGGCCAGCAGGGTGGCTGGGGGAGAGGCATAGCGAGTGGCCAGCAGGGTGGCTGGGGGAGAGGCATAGCAAGTGGCCAGCAGGGTGGCTGGTGGTGAGAGCCAGCGCAGAGCCCTGCAGAGATTTGTCAATTGGCCGTTGGGGTGATGAGTGAGTGTCCGAGCAGTGCAGTGTGTAAGGTGCCTCCTTACCTGCCCCCCGTCGCCTTCCACACAGGGTGGGAGGTGAACTCTGTGGATGAACCTCTGAATACTTGGGCTGCACTGGCCAAGGACAGCAACTATGAGTGGGGTGCAGAGAAGGACGAGCATGTTAAAGGGACTTTTGGGTTGCTGCACTTAAGACCCTGAGGGGAAAAGGACACTGCTCAACTTACTTGGGGGTTGGTCTTTTGCTCATGCTTTATGTTTATGAACCCTAGTTACGGTGTTTTCCCAAATTAATGCTGAGTTACTTTCCTCCTTTTATTAAAAGTTTTTGCTACACTCAGACTCTGTGCTTGCAAGAGGGGAAGTATTGCCTCTTAGAGGCGCCCATGGGGTAGTGTGTAATTGTCCCAGGTCACTGGGTGGGGGCTCAAGCCAGTTTTGTGTTGTATTGTTGAAAAGGAATCCCTAGATACTGAACCCGGCCCTTGTTGCTGCCAACTCTGACTGGCAGAAGAGTTTCACTTCCTAAGTGGAGTACTTTGTATTTGTTCTTATTGAATTTCATCCTAGTTACTTCAGACCATTTCTCCAGTTTGTCCAGATCATTTTGAATTTTAATGCTATCCTCCAAAGTACTTGCAACCCCTCCCAGCTTGGTATTGTCTGCAAACTTTACAAGTGTATTCTCTATGCCAATATCTAAATCACTGAAGAAGATATTGAACAAAAACAGACCAAGAACTGATCTCTGCAGGACCCCACTCAATATGCCCTTCCAGCTTGACTGTGAACCACTGATTACTCTCTGGGAATGGTTTTCCAACCAGTTATGCACCCACCTTATAGTAGCTCCATCTAAGCTGTATTCCCCTAGTTTGTTTATGAGAAGGTCATGTGAGACAGTATCAAAAGCTTTACTAAAGTCAAAATATACCACGTCTACCACTTCCCCCCTATCCACAAGGCTTGTTATCCTGTCAAAGAAAGCTTTTAGATTGGTTTGACACTCTTTGTTCTTGACAAATCCATGCTGACTGTTATTTATCACCTTATTATCTTCTCAGTGTTTGCAAATTGATTGCTTAATTATTTGCTCCATTATCTTTTGAGATACTGAAGTTAAGATGACTGGTCTGTAATTTTCCAGGTTCTCCATATTCCCCTTTTTATAGATTGGCACTATATTTGCCCTTTTCCAGTCCTCTGGAATCTCGCCCATCTTCAAAGTCTTTTCAAAGATAACAGGAGTACTTGTGGCACCTTAGAGACTAACAAATTTATTAGAGCATAGACTAATAAATTTGTTAGTCTCTAAGGTGCCACAAGTACTCCTGTTATTTTTGCGGATACAGACTAACACGGCTGCTACTCTGAAACCTTTTCAAAGATAATCGCTAATGGCTCAGATATCTCCTCAGTCAGTTCATTGAGTACTCTAGGATGTATTTCAGCAGGCCGTGGTGATTGGAAGACCTCTAACTTGTCTAAGTAATTTTTAACTTGTTCTTTCCCTGTTTTACCCTCTGATCCTACCCCATTTTCACTGGCATTCATTATGTTTGATGTCCAGTCACCACTAACCTTTTTGGTGAAAACTGAATTCATTGTAATCATTTTGAGGTGCTAAATTTTGTTCTAAACACCTCAGGAGTAATCTGGAACCTTTGCAGTACAGCTTTTTAAAATTCACCATATTTCAGTGCTTGTTCAATTTCTATTTCATTAAATACATTTAAGGCTTTCCCTGAGGGTTTAAGTAACCAAAGCTGGGACTTTCTTGTCTTCTGGAACTTTATGCACCTCAAATAGCCTTTCAAAAGTGGTAAAATATTCTTTAGTACAGGCTGCTTATTTGTATGCAGGGCACAGCTGCTCCCAGCTGGGTATCCCTTGCGGAGAGAGAGCACTTGTGGGCTGTGGGATCTGTCCATGCCTTTCCATCATGTCCAGGTTATACAGCCTCTCCTCCTCTTTTTCCAGGGCTTCTTTCAGCTCCATGGCTCATTAGTGGACAGCTGCTTCTGTTTCCAGGGTCCGCATGTGTGCTTCTTCTTGCTCTTTGGCTCCTCTATATTCCCTTTTTGGTATTCACGATCTGACTCTCATTCTGCTTCCCATTTCTAATGTTCTCCTGCGGCTTTCTCGGCCTCTCTCTTTAGGGCTTTTTGGTCCTTTTCCAATGTAGACAGCTCTAGCTTAGTGACTGTTTCACTGTTGTTCATTTTAAACTTCCTTTGTTCTATTTCCCTTGCCCCAAACAAACAAACAAACAAAAAATCATAAAACTGTAACCTTTCTTTGACTGTGCTCAGCCTCATCACTTGAAAATCATGTAAAACTATTTTACCAATGCTTCGAGCCTACACCTCAGTCAAAACAGCAAGTGGTGTGTAAACCCTGTTTGACTGTGTCACTGTAGCACACTGCTAGGGGTACTCAGAGCTGTGAGCCACTGTGGATATGTCTCCTCAGCAATAAAACACCCAGGGCTGGCCTGGGTCATCTGACTTGGGCTCATGGGGCTCAGTACAGGGCTATAAAATTGCAGTGTAGATGTTCAA
The DNA here is from genome assembly GCF_028017835.1 of Emys orbicularis. Lineage (NCBI taxonomy): Eukaryota > Metazoa > Chordata > Testudines > Emydidae > Emys > Emys orbicularis. The sequence goes on along the minus strand of NC_088683.1, from coordinate 68,243,839 downwards.
GCTCTGAGACCCTGTGAGGAGGCAGGAGCCCACAGCCCAGGCTCCATCCTGAGCCCAAACATCTACACTGCAATTTTATAACCCCACAGCCTGAGCCCCACAAACACGAGTCAGCGGACACAGGCCAGCTGTGGGTGTTTTATTGCAGTGCAGGCATACCCCGTGTTACCTCTCTGCCTCAGCAAGAGTGAGTTTTGCTGGTGATTAGACTGTGTCTCAGCTCCCTGTCACAGCAATCTGCCTTCCTCACCAGCAAATTCCTGAAGACTCTCTGAGCCCAAACCTCACCTAGCAGGTAACAATCAGTGAACTCCAGCCATTGAGCTCCTCAGAGATATTTCTGTGCAATGCACAGCCCCTACCACTGTGCATTGACAGAAGATATTAAGTTTGCTGCTCTGTTGAAGAGTCAGTACATCTTATTAATTTAACTGGGGGTAAATACACCTGTCTCTTTAAACACAGTACTGAACCAGTTTATATTAAAAGTAAAACTAATGTATTAAGAAAAGAGCATGGATTAAGTGATATGAAGTAAAAGTGATAAAGGTAGAGATGGCTACAAGCAAATAAAAGTGAAAACACACATCTAAAACTCTAAAACTTAATCTAGCAAGATACAGTCTTTGTTCAAGATGGTTTCTTTTACCCACAGTCTCCTTTCCAGCTTTTTACTGGCTGGCTCGGCCAGGAACCATCAGAGAGATAAAATCACTTGGTTTCTTTGTCTCCTCAGATGAAGGATAAAGATGGAGTCTTTTTTGTTGCTTATATCTCCCAAAGGGTTGTCTTTGTATTACAAGTCAGGAAGGCCTCCTGGGGATTCAGTCTCCTGTGTGTCTCTCTCAGAGGTGAAAATAAGCTGGTCTGGTCCGGTACAGCGTACCAGCAAGAGCCGGTGTGCTGTACCGGACCGGCTTCCCCAGGTGGCGATTTAAAGGCCCTGGGGCTCCCGGCACCCGCTGGAGCCCCAGGCCCTTTAAATCGCCGCCAGAGGCCCGCTGCTGGAGCCCCTGGGCTCCATCGACGATTTAAAGGAACCCGGGCTCCGCTGCAGTAGTGGCGGCTGGGAGACCATGGCCCTTTAAATCACCGCTGGAGCCCCGCAGCCACTACCCCAGGGCTCCAGCAGCAGGGCTCTGGCAGTGATTTAAAGGACCAGGGGCTCCCAGCTGCCACTACCGTAGCGGAGCCCCGAGCCCTTTAAATTGCTGCCCGAGCCCCGCTGCTGGAGCCCCAGGGTAGCGGAGGCAGCTGGGAGCCCTGGGGCTCCGTCCATAATTTAAAGGGCCTGGGGTTCCACTGCAGGTAGCCCCGGGCCCTTTAAATGGCCCCTGAGCCCCGGGGCTCCCAGCCGCCTCCGCAACTGGTAGCTCCAGCAGTGATTTAAAGGGCCCGGGGCGCCCAGTTGCGATTTAAAGGGCCTGGGTCTCTAAAGGCCCACCTCTTCCGGTCGAGGCCCCGCCCCTTCTGACCAAGGCCCCGCCCCCTGCTCAGGACTCCGGCATACCGGTAAGTCCTTTAAGTTACTTTCACCCCTGCTCTCTCTGGTGTTCAGGAGCCATGTTAATCTTTTGTCTCTCAAGTTCAGGAACAGGATAGCCCCTGCTGGTTTAGCTCGACAGCTTTGTTTACTGCTAATATATGAATTGAGACAAGCTCACATTCCTTTGTCTAGGACAGACCTGTTTATCACCTTTAACTAGGCTAGAATGTCTGGTCTTAAATATGTTCTAGTAACATCATACAGAGGAAATTCATAATTTCACAAATAAGGTTAACATGTGCATTTGACAATGATATTAATAATCAGCATGTTATTAACTTTCATATGATACCGCACAAAGCATATTTTGTACAAATATCATTGCATTAGTGTGTAGGGTCACAGTAGGAGGGGGTCACATATAGGCACATTGAATTGTTTTGTTTAAGAATGAAAAGATCATGGAAAAATTAGTTTTAGAAAAATACCATATCTCAGCGGTTCTCAAACTGGGGTCAGTGGACTCCTGGGGGTCCATGAGGGTACTCCAGGGGGTCCGCAAATTATGTCCAGGGCCACCGGCCAAGCTGATCAACTCCTCCCTCTACTTCCCAGTGCCTTCTGCATGCTGGGGAACAGCTGTTCAGTGATGTGTAGGAGGCACTGGGAGGGAGGGGGAGGAGCAGGGATGGGGCATGCTCAAGAGAGGGGATGGAAAGAGGTGGGGAAGAGGAGGGGCAGAGGTGGAGTGGGGGTGGGAAGAGGTGGGGCAGGGGTAGGGCCTTGAGGGAAGGGGTGGAGTGGGGGCAGGGGCTGAGCGGAGGGTTGAGCACCCCCAGGGAAAATTAGAAGCTGACTTGGGAGTCCGTGAAAAATTTTAGATCAAAATGGAGGTCCTTGGGTTGCTAAAGTTTGAGAACTGCTGCCATCGCTAAAGAATCAGATGGACATTGCAAAGAATAGGACTTTTGCCGGCGCCAGACCTGCAAGATTGAGCCTATTATTTAATATAGAATCATAGAATCATAGAATATCAGGGTTGGAAGGGACCTCAGGAGGTCATCTAGTCCAACCCCCTGCTCAAAACAGGACCAATTCCCAACTAAATCATCCCAGCCAGGGCTTTGTCAAGCCTGACCTTAAAAACCTCTAAGGAAGGAGATTCCACCACCTCCCTAGGTAACCCATTCCAGTGCTTCACCACCCTCCTAGTGAAAAAGTTTTTCCTAATATCCAACCTAAACCTCCCCCACTGCAACTTGAGACCATTACTCCTTGTTCTGTCGTCTGCTAACACTGAGAACAGTCTAGATCCATCCTCTTTGGAACCCCCTTTCAGGTTGTTGAAAGCAGCTATCAAATCCCCCCTCATTCTTCTCTTCTGCAGACTAAACAATCCCAGTTCCCTCAGCCTCTCCTCATAAGTCATGTGCTCCAGCCCCCTAATCATTTTTGTTGCCCTCCGCTGGATTCTTTCCAATTTTTCCACATCCTTCTTGTAGTGTGGGGCCCAAAACTGGACACAGTACTCTAGTTGAGGCCTCACCAGTGTCGAATAGAGGGGAATGATCACGTCCCTCGATCTGCTGGCAATGCCCCTACTTATACAGTCCAAAATGCCGATAGCCTTCTTGGCAACAAGGGCACACTGTTGACTCATATCCAGCTTCTCGTCCACTGTAACCCCTAGGTCCTTTTCTGCAGAACTGCTTCCTAGCCATTCGGTCCCTAGTCTGTAACAGTGAATGGGATTCTTCCGTCCTAAGTGCAGGAATATGAAACTAAACAACTTCGTTCAACTACAAATGAACCTTGCTCACCTTTTGGCTTTAATTGATCATCTCCATCTTTCTTTCAGAGGAGCCCTCCTGGTTCTCATTGCCATGTTCAGATTCTGGGGCTTTTTTCTTGATTCAATGATTGTCCAGGATCAAGAAGATCTCTGTAAACATGGGGACTTGCTGTTTGAACTTGTAACACTTTTCCTGTTCACAGTTTGTTTTGTGATAGACAGACTTACTTTGCAAAAGGTGGTGGAGGTGTGTGTGTGGGGGAGGGGGGAACTGTTAAAAAAACAGGAAATACACTTAACTATTGCTATATAATTGTTTGCCTCACTCTTTGCAGTAACTGAGGTACAGAAGTATCAGAGGGGTAGTCATGTTAATCTGTATCTACAAAAAGAATGAGGAGTCCGGTGGCACCTTAAAGACTAACAGATTTATTTGGGCATAAGCTTTCGTGGGTAAAAAACCCCACTTCTTCAGCTGCTGAAGAAGTGGGGTTTTTTACCCACAAAAGCTTATGCCCAAATAAATCTGTTAGTCTTTAAGATGCCACCAGACTCCTCGTTGTTTTTGAGGTACAGAAGATCTGCTGTGTTCTACTTGTCCTGAGGATTTTTACATCACAATGAATGTCATTTGTTCTTGTTTTTAAAACAAGTAAGCAGGAAGTATTTTTGGGTCTTGTAATAAACATTAAGTTCTTTTCCTATGGAGTTGGAACATAATTAATGAATTACTGTGGAGCTTAGAACTCCTAACAGGGCCGGCTCCAGGCACCAGCTTACCAAGCAGGTGCTTGGGGCGGCCACTTCGGAGAGGGGCGGCACGTCCAGCTGTTCAGCTGCAATTCGGCGGACGGTCCCTCACTCCTGCTCGGAGCGAAGGACCTCCCGCCGAATTGCCGCCGCAGATCACGATCGCGGCATTTTTGTTTGTTTGTTTGTTTTTTTGTTTGGCTGCTTGGGGTGGCCAAAACCCTGGAGCCGGCCCTGACTCCTAAGCTCACATGGAGTTACACTCCCTTTTGCTGCATGCAACCTAGATGGAGCTACTATAAGGTGGGTGCATAACTAATTGGAAAACCGTTCCCAGAGAGTAATTATCAGTGGTTCACAGTCATGCTGGAAGGGCATAATGAGTGGGGTCCTGCAGGGATCAGTTCTGGGTCCGGTTCTGTTCAATATCTTCATCAGTGATTTAGATAATGGCATAGAGAGTACACTTATAAAGTTCACAGACGATACCAAGCTGGGAGGGGTTGCAAGTGTTTTGGAGGATGGGATTATAATTCAAAATGATCTGGACAAACTGGAGAAATGGTCTCATGTAAATAGGATGAAATTTAAATACGGACAAATGCAAACTATTCCACTTAGGAAGGAACAATCAGTTGTACACATACAAAATGGGAAATGACTTCCTAGGAAGGAGTACTGCGGAAAGGGATCTGGGGGTCATAGTGGATCACAAGCTACTTATGAGTCAACAGTGTAATGCTGTTGCAAAAAAAGCAAACATTATTCTGGTATGTATTAGCAGGAGTATTGTAAGCAAGCCACGAGGAGTAATTCTTCCACTCTACTCCGCATGATTAGGCCTCAACTGGACTATTGTGTCCCATTCTGGGCGCCACATTTCAGGAAAGATGTGGACAAATTGGAGAAAGTCCAGAGAAGAGCAATAAAAATGATTAAAGGTCTAGAAAACATGACTTATGAGGGAAGATTGAAAAAATTGGGTTTGTTCAGACTGGAGAAGAGAAGACTGAGAGGGGACATGATAACAGTTTTCAAGTACATAAAAGGTTGTTACAAGGAGGAGAGAAAAAATTGCTCTTCTTAACCTCTGAGGATAGGAGCAATGGGCTTAAATTGCAGCAAGGGAGGTTTACGTTGGACATTAGGAAAAACTTCCTAACTGTCAGAGTGGTTAAGCATTGGAATAAATTGCCTAGGGAGGTTGTGGAATCTCCATCACTGGACATTTTAAAAAGCAGGTTAGACAAACACCTGTCAGGGATGGTCTAGATAATACTTAATATTGCCATGATTGCAGGGGAATGGACTAGATGACTGAACTAGAGGTCCATTCCAGTCCTATGATTCTATGATTCTGTGCATAGCTGCTTTTTGTATGGCCCCAATTTTCAGAGATGCTCATAGACTCATAGGCTTTAAGGTCAGAAGGGACCATCACGATCATCTAGTCTGACCTCCTGCCCAGTGCAGGCCACAGAACCTCACCCACCTGCTCCTGTAATAGACCCCTATGCTGAATGCCTGCACCTCCATTAGCTTTAGTTGAAATTGATGATGCTCCAAAATATAAGCTATGCATGACATCCTGGCTCTCTGGAAGTTAATGGCAAAACTCCCATTGACTTCAATGAGGCACGTAGCCCCCACCTATTTTTGCCTGTCTTTCCACAATGTTTACCGCTATTCTCTGCTGGACAGCATAGTAGATGTGCTCACATCATTCATTTTGCCTTTTAGAAGTTGGAGGGACAGCCTTAATAATATTACTGTACATATCTGCTACACGGTAATGCGGAGTAGTATCACTCGGCCACTGGTCAGATTTGGCATAGTTTCCTTTTGTTTCAAGGTGATAATATTGGCTCTGGAGACTTGTATTAGATGTTTGTGTCAGGTTGACATTTTGACAATTTACCATAATTTAATGAAAAAAATAGAACTACACCTCTACCCCGATATAACGCGACCCGGTATAACACGAATTTGGATATAACACGGTAAAGCAGTGGTCCGGGGGTCGGGGCTGCGCACTCTAGAGGATCAAAGCAAGTTCGATATAACGCGGTTTCACCTATAACACGGTAAGGTTTTTTGGCTCCCAAGGACAGCGTTATATTGGGGTAGAGGTGTATTGTATTCAGCCATTGGAAGATAAGCTCAAACAGAAGCTGCTGAGACTAGGCCTATGAGCAGATGGATTCAATTGATTTAACTGCAGCTGTGATTTTTAACAGTGTAGAAAGTGCAAGGGCAGAGATGCTAGTACAGCTGATGAGAACATTACCACAGTTAAATTAGCTGCTTATTTAACTTCTCAGCAGCAGTCATAATTGGTAATAAATTCCAGTTAAGCAATTGAAAGTAAGTATCAAGTGCTTTGTTATGCTTTGGGTGCAAATGCTAATGAATGCAATTAATTAAGGTTGTGATTTTTTTTTAAATAAACCTCTTTTATTTACAAAGGAGAATGCGAGTGAAGGTAATGTTGTTATTATTTAACAGGACTACAGTACTAACAGTGGAGTGGAAAAGTGCTGGGCAGAAGAAGAGTGCCTGTGGGGGGGAGGGGGGGAGAGGGAAGAGGTAGAGATAGAGGCTCCTGCCAGATTGTACTCTGCAATGTAATTCTGCTGCAAAACTCTTCTACCTTTCCTGCTGCTTGAGACCATGTCCATCCACTCTGCAAATACCAGCACAGACTTCCTCTTCACTGTTCTCCTCAAATTTAAGGTCTTCAAGGCCCTGCACAATTTAGCTGCTTTCAGCTCTTGATACTACACTTTTTGCTCTCCCTAAGCCATATGACTTATCCTCATTACCCCTTGTGTCCGCACATTGTCATTTCCAGACGTGTGTGTGTACTTGACTGTATTCTTCTCTGCCAGTCTTTCATATTTCATTCGTCTTCTAAGGCCCTGATCTTGTGATTGACTGGATCCCCTTTACCTAGTCTGCCATGCCTCCCCCTTCTCCCCCTCCTGGCCTCTCCTTTAAAAAAAATTCTTCCAAAAGGCTTGTAGGTCCTAGTCCACAATAAAACTTTAATGAATTAGATGCTAGAAAATCGAAAATTTCTCTTCTTAACCCCAGACTTACAGAACAGGGGTGTACAGTAAACAAACAAGACTGGCATGAAACATAGTTTCTTTCTTACCCCAAGTCCCCCCAGAATAGCAACATAGTCTTAAAGGGTCTGATTTTGAGAGGTGGTGAGCACCTACAGGTCTTAGTGAGTTCAGTGAAGCAGTCAGTTTTCAGCAACTTTCAATATCAGGCTTATAGGGTATGAGAATTAAGAACAGCCTTATATTAAGGCAACTCTGGCTTCTTACTCATGCTGTTTTCATTCCTCTGTCTCCATGTGTGTGTTAAAAAGGATTCTGAACTGCTGAACAATAAACTGGGTGAAGGAAATGACCACTGCTTGATATCTTGCTGTCTTTGGCATGCATGTGCTACTTTTGACAAGTGATGAGACCTGTCACTATGACAAAGGAAATTAATACAGAGTGGAAAGCCCAATATGTTTCGCCCCCAAGACACTGTTTTATCTGCTGAGATATTCAGAGCAAAACTGGAAGAAGTGGTTTGAAAAGGGTTGTTTAGTACAGATAATTGGTGTACGCCATGTGTGCCCATAGAGCCTTAGGTCTTTGTTTTGATTTCACATGTTAAGTTGTAACTGTACTATAGATTAGCTCATCACTTACTCTACTTGCAATAATGACAAGAAGCTGCAGCTAACAGTCTAGGGGAAATAGTAATTATTAGGGCTGTCAAGCAATTAAAAAAATTAATCGCGATTAATCGCGCAATTAAAAAAATTAATCACACTTTTAAACATTGAATACCATTTATTTAAATATTTTTGGATGTTTTCTACATTTTAAAATATATTACAATTACAACAGAATACAAAGTATACAGTGCTCATTTAATATTTATTATTGATTACAAGTATTTGCACAGTAAAAAACAAAAGAAATTGTATTTTTCAATTCACCTACTACAAGTACTGTAGTGCAATCTCTTTATCATTAAAGTTGAACTTACAAATGTAGAATTATGTACAAAAAAAACTTGCATTCAAAAATAAAACAATGTAAAATTTTAGAGCCTGTAAGTCCACTCAGTCCTACTTCTTCTTCAGCCAATCGCTCAGACAAACAAGTTGGTTTACATTTGCAGGAGATAATGCTGCCTGCTTCTTGTTTACAATGGCTCCTGAAAGTGAGAACAGGTGTTCTCATGGCGCTGTTGTAGCCGTCGTCGCAAGATATTTACGTGCCAGATGCACTAAAGATTCATATGTCCCTTCATGCTTCAACCACCATTCCAGAAGACATGCTGATGACAGGTTCTGCTCAATAACAATTCAAAGCAGTGCGGACCAATGCATGTTCATTTTCATTATCTGAGTCAGGTGCCACTAGCAGAAGGTTGATTTTCTTTTTTGGTGGTTCAGGTTCTATAATTACCGTATCGGAGTGTTGCTCTTTAAAGACTTCTGAAAGCAAGCTTCACACCTCGTCCCTCTCAGATTTTGGAAGGCACTTTAGATTCTTGTTGTCGAGTGCTGTAGCTATCTTTAGAAATCTCACATTGGTACTGTGACAAAGTTCCTCCTCTATCTTGGTGGGTCCTGCGCTTATTGGCGGATTTTCTTGCCTCAGAGATTCACCATGTGGGTTGGGGAACAGCCCAGAGACCTTCCCCTCTGGAAGAACCCACAGTCCAGGTCAATTGGGAGGTTTGGGGGGAACCCGGGCCCACCCTCTACTCCGGGTTCCAGCCCAGGACCCTGTGGACTGCAGTTGTCTATAGTGCCTCCTGTAACAGCTGCATGACAGCTACAACTCCCTGGGCTACTTCCCCATGGCCTCCTCCAAACACCTTCCTTATTCTCACCACAGGACCTTCCTCCTGGTGTCTGATAACGCTTGTGCTCCTCAGTCCTCCAGCAGCACACCCTCTCACTCTCAGCTCCTTGCGCCTCTTGCTCCCAGCTCCTCACACTCGCACCACAAACTGAAGTGAGCTCCTTTTAAAACCCAGGTGCCCTGATTAGCCTGCCTTAATTGATTCTAGCAGCTTCTTCTTAATTGGCTCCAGGTGTCCTAATTAGCCTGCCTGCCTTAACTGGTTCTAGCAGGTTCCTGATTACTCTAGTGCAGCCCCTGCTCTGGTCACTCAGGGAACAGAAAACTACTCATCCAGTGACCAGTATATTTGCCCTCTACCAGACTTCTGTACCCCACTGGTCTGGGTCTGTCACATATCCCTCCCCCCTGCTCAACGCCAAGGGGTTGGGCAGCTTGGGACGCCAGACAGTGCACACGTGACAAGCCAACGGCGTTGCCATGACGGCTCCCTGCTCTGTGTTGCACATGGAACTGGAAAGGTTGGAGGGATAAGAACCATCTGGTCACCCTTGTGTTCTTCTCCTTGTTCCGCTGCATCCATTGAAGAGGGGCATGGCCGGTCACGAGGACAAATCTGCGCCCGAGCAGGTAGTAGCGCAATGTTTCCATGGCCCATTTTACAACGAGGCATTCTCTCTCCACCACTGCATATTTTTGTTCCCTTGGAAGGAGTTTCTGACTGAGGTCTAGAATTGGGTGTTCCTCCTCCCCGACCATCTGTGATAGAACGGCCCCCAACCCTACTTCCGATGCATCCGTCTGCAGGATAAACTCCTTGGTGAAATCAGGGGCTATCAGTACGGGGTTACTGCAGAGGGCAGTCCGTAGGTCTGTGAATGCTTCCTCTGCTGCGTCAGACCATCTCACCAGATCTGGTCCATGGGCTTTCATTAGGTCTGTCAGGGGGCTTGCCCTTGTGGCAAAGTGGGGGATAAATCGTCGGTAATACCCCACCACACCTAGGAACGCCCGGACTTGTTTCTTGCGACTTGGTCGGGGCCAATTTTGGATGGCCTCTAACTTGTTCACTTGGGGTTTTACCAGACCTTTTCCCACAATGTAGCCAAGATATTTGGCCTCTGTAAACCCTACAGCGCACTTGGCAGGGTTTGCTGTAAGGCCAGCTCGCCTGAAGGTATCAAGGACTGCCTCCACCTTCTCCAGGTGGGTTTCCCAGTCTGGGGTATGAATGACCACATCGTCCAAGTAGGCAGCAGCATAACTGTTATGCGGGCGTAACAGCTTGTCCATGAGGCGCTGGAAGGTAGCTGGGGCCCCGTGTAGTCCAAAAGGGAGGACAGTATATTGAAAAAGACCCTCTGGTGTAGAGAACGCAGTCTTTTCCTTTGCATCTTCTGCAAGGGGAATCTGCCAGTACCCGTTTGTCAAGTCTAGGGTAGTCAAGTACCGGGCATTACCCAGACGGTCCACTAGCTCATCTATGCGAGGTATGGGGTACGCGTCGAACTGGGATACTTCGTTTAGTCGCCGGAAGTCATTGCAAAATCTTGTGGTGCCATCAGGTTTGGGCACCAGCACGATTGGGCTGGACCACTGACTGTGGGATTCTTCGATGATCCCCAACTCCAGCATTTTTTTTACTTCTGCTTTTATTTCCTCCCTTTTTGCCGCTGGCACCCGATAGGTCCTCATTGTTACTCTGGCCCCAGGGTTCGGGACGATGTGGTGATATGTCTCGGTTGTTTGACCCGGTTTTGTCGAGAACACATCTTGGTTCCGGAAGATCATCTCAGACACCTCATTCTTCTGGTCTGGTGTTAAATCGGGAGACACTCTCACCTGTTTGGAAGGCTTGTTTTCCTGGGTTAGGTCTTTTTGGACCGTTGTGCATGCCTCTTGTGCATGCCAGGGTTTCAGAAGGTTAACGTGATAAATCTGTTCTTGTTTTCTGCGTCCTGGCTGCCGCACCTTGTAGGTTACTTCCCCCACAGGTTCAACCACCTCACAGGGCCCCTACCATTGGGCCAGAAGCTTGCTTTCTGCCGTGGGTACCAACACCATAACCCGATCCCCTGGTTGGAACTGTCGCACTTTTGCCTGGCGATTGTAATGGGTTCGCTGGGCCTCCTGTGCCTTCTCCAAATGTTCCCGTACAATAGGGGTAACCCGGGCTATCTGGTCTCGCATCTGCAATACATGCTCTATTATATTTCTCCCCTCATTGGGTTCCTTTTCCCAAATCTCTTTGGCGATATCTAGTATGCCACGGGGGTGACGCCCGTATAATAACTCGAAGGGGGAAAACCCAGTTGAGGCCTGAGGTACCTCCCGGATAGCGAACATAAGGTAGGGTAGTAGGGTGTTCCAATCCTTCCCGTCCCGACTTAGCACCTTCCTTATCATAGCCTTGAGGGTTCGGTTAAACCTTTCTACCAACCCATCAGTCTGCGGATGGTAGACCGAAGTTCTCAGGGTATGTATATGGAGCAGTGTACAGAGGTCCTTCATTAGCTTCGACATAAATGGGGTTCCTTGGTCGGTTAGTATCTCCTTCGGTAGCCCCATTCAGGCAAAGATCCCCAACAGCAATTTGGCTATAGTTTTAGAGGCCGTGTTCCGCAGGGGGACGGCTTCTGGGTAGCGAGTAGCATAGTCCAAAACAAGTATATATTGGTGGCCCCGAGCCATCTTCTCCAGGGGTCCCACTAGGTCCATGGCTATTCGCTCGAAGGGGACCTCTATGATGGGAAGGGGTACTAAAGGTGCCCTCAAGTGGGGACGGGGACTGTGCAGCTGACACTCCGGGCAGGAGGCACAGTACCTCCGCACTTCTTCATGTACTCCGGGCCAGAAGAACCGTCGTAGGACTCGTGCCAGGGTCTTCTCTACACCCAAATGCCCCCCAAAAAGATGACTATGAGCAAGACTTAATACAGCGTTCTGGTGTTTTTGAGGTACTAGGATCTGCTGTACCTTCTGCCCCTGTACTGGTGCAACCCGGTATAAGAGATCCTTCTTCATTATGAAGTAGGGTCCTGGTCCCTGGGTTTTCTCTTCCACGGGGACCCCATCTATTTCAGTCACCTCCTTCCTAATGTTGTCATACCTTGGGTCTTCTGCCTGGTCCCGCCCAAAATTTCCTCTCCCGGGGCTAATCTGCCCAAGATCTAGGGGCCCAGTCTCTATTGCCTCTACTGGTTCAGAAGCATTAGGGTGGGGGTCAGACTCAGGTGCTTCTCCCTCCTGCGTGGCCTCCTTTTCAGCTGCGCGGGTCCGCCTACCTACAAGAGCGACCCTCTGGTTTTGGGTCAGTATTCAGGTTCCCAAGGCCTTAGCTGCCCTTCTTTCCCTTTTTGTCTTTCTACCCTGTCTGGGAGTGGAGAACAAATCTGGGGATATTTCAGAGAAGATTGGGGGTTGACAGTCTGCTGTGGATGCCTCACCAATTTTAGGGTCCCCATCTTTCTCCAATCCCCCTACTGGGAGTAAGTTTCCAAACCCTGGGAAGTCCCTCCCTATGAGCACCGGGTATGGGAGTTTAGGGACTACACCTGCTGCTACCTCAGTAGTGTTCCCTTGGATCTCGATTTTTACTGGGATGGTGGGGTAGTAACTAACTGTCCCATGGACACATGTTATCCCCATACGTTTAGCCTGCAGCAGCTGACTACACTTCACGAGCTTCCCTGAGATAAGCGTGATAGCACTCCCCGAATCAACCAGTGCCGTGGTCCCTACCCCATTTAGTTTCACTGGTCTGGTATACATATGTGGGGTTAGTGAGACCCCCACAAGGTGGATTAGGGAGCATGGATCTGCCCAGTTCCCCAGGTTACACTGCATAGGCTCCTCAGCATTGGGACACTGTGCAGCTATGTGTCCCCACTCCCCGCAGGCATAACATCTGTATGGAGCCCTAGGCATTCCCCGGTCTCTTGGTTTGGGCAGTCTAACATCACGATCCTCTTCTCCCTCAGTGCTCCGACTCTTTGTGGCCTCTGATGGGCATTCAGCCTCTCTCTTTTTCCACCTGGGCCCTCCTGGTGGCCCAGTCACCTGAACTTTAGGGCTTGGTGCTGCTAGTTTAACCCGGGGTGCCTCTTCCTTAACTGGTCGGGTCAGCTCCCTCGCTGTCCTTCGCCTTTCTACCAGGGCGACAACCTCGTCATAGGTGGAGGGTTCGTTCTGGCTTACCCAGGCACGAAGGTCTGGTGGTAGTCCCCTCATGTATCGGTCGATGACCAGAACTGCTAGTATCTCTTCCGGACTCCGGGACTCTCTTTGCAACCACTTTCGTGCGAGATGGATGAGGTCATACAATTGGGACTGTGGGGTTTTGTCTTCCTGGTACCTCCAACCGTGATACTGCTGGGCCCGCACTGCTGTCATTACCCCAGATCTGGCCAGGATCTCTGCTTTCAGCTGGGGGTAGTCTGCCGCAGCCTCTTCAGGCAGATCGTGGTAGGCCTTCTGGGCCTCCCCACACAGGAATGGGGCAAGGATGCCAGACCACTGATCTCGAGGCCAGGCCTCCCGTAGGGCTGTCCGCTCAAAGGCCAGAAGGTATGCCTCTACATCATCCTCCCATGTCATTTTCTGCTGCCAATGGCTGGCCCGTATGAGCCGCGTCCCATCATGGCCGTGATTCAGCTCTGTAAGGGACTTTACCTGGTTTACCAGTTCCCGCAACATAGCTCGGTCTTGAGCCGCCTGGTCCATCAGCAGTCGATTAGTCTCTTGCTGCAGCCTTACTGCCTCCTGTTGGGCGGCTGCCTGGACACGGGTAGCCTCCTGCTGGGCCGCCGTAGCTTGTATCAGTGCCCGCACTACGTCATCCATTGTGGTGAAAAAAAAATAAACCCTCTCCCGTTTTTTTTTTTTTTTTTTAAATCACCCTCCTTCTTCCGCCGCGCTGTGCACCCCAAGATCCCACTCTTGACACCAGTGTGACAAAGTTCCTCCTCTATCTTGGTGGGTCCTGCGCTTATTGGCGGATTTTCTTGCCTCAAAGATTCACCATGTGGGCTGGGGTACAGCCCAGAGACCTTCCCCTCTGGAAGAACCCACAGTCCAGGTCAATTGGGAGGTTTGGGGGGAACCCGGGCCCTCCCTCTACTCCGGGTTCCAGCCGAGGGCGCTGTGGACTGCAGCTGTCTATAGTGCCTCCTGTAACAGCTGCATGACAGCTACAACTCCCTGGGCTACTTCCCCATGGCCTCCTCCAAACACCTTCCTTATTCTCACCACAGGACCTTCCTCCTGGTGTCTGATAACGCTTGTGCTCCTCAGTCCTCCAGCAGCACACCCTCTCACTCTCAGCTCCTTGCGCCTCTTGCTCCCAGCTCCTCACACTCGCACCACAAACTGAAGTGAGCTCCTTTTAAAACCCAGGTGCCCTGATTAGCCTGCCTTAATTGATTCTAGCAGCTTCTTCTTAATTGGCTCCAGGTGTCCTAATTAGCCTGCCTGCCTTAACTGGTTCTAGCAGGTTCCTGATTACTCTAGTGCAGCCCCTGCTCTGGTCACTCAGGGAACAGAAAACTACTCATCCAATGACCAGTATATTTGCCCTCTACCAGACTCCTGTACCCCACTGGTCTGGGTCTGTCACAGTACCTTCTTTGCGTTTTGTCAAATCTGCAGTGAAAGTGCTCTTAAAATGAATATGGGCTGGGTCATCATCCGAGACTGCTATAACCTGAAATATATGGCATAATGCAGGTAAAACAGAGCCGAGGACATACAATTCTCCCCCAAGGCATTCTGTCTGAAATGTAATTAACGCATTTTTTTTTTTAATGAGCATCATCAGAATGGAAACATGTCCTCTGGAATGGTGGCCGAAGCATGAAGAGGCATACTAATGTTTAGCATATCTGGCACGCAAATACCTTGCCTGTTCTCACTTTCTGGTGACATTGTAAATAAGAAGAGGACAGCATTATCTCCCTTAAATGTAAACTAACTTGTTTGTCTTAGCGATTGGCTGAACAAGAAGTAGGACTGAGTGGACTTGTAGGCTCTGAAGTTTTACATTGTTTTGTTTTTGCATGCAGTCCTGTAACAACAACAAAAAATCTACATTTGTAAGTTGTACTTTCACAATAAAGAGGTTGTACTACAGTACTTGTATGAGGTGAATTGAAAAATACTATTTCTTTTGTTTATCATTTTTACAGTGCAAATATTTGCAAGCAAAAATAATATACACTTTGATTTCAATTACAATACAGAATACAATATATATGAAAATGTAGAAAAACATCCAAAATATTTAATAAATTTCAATTGGTATTCTATTATTTAACAATGTAATTAAAACTGTGATTAATCATGATTAAATTTTTTTAGTTAATCGTGTGAATTAATTATGATTATCGACAGCCCTAGTTATTATTAACATAGATTTCTGTAGCACCTGAAATGAATCAAGTTGCAGGGCATCCAGCTGTGCTTATGGAAACTGAATACATTGCAAAAGATGAGACATTATCTGCAGTGCAATACAGCATCTGGGTTGCTGTACAACTACCACTATTACCACTTACAAGTGCAATCTGTTGAAAAACAAGATGAAGCAGCAATTTCTTTCATTGCAAAATGCATGTTATTGTGCCTAGAAGAATGCGACATAACTGAAAATTATCTGAATTTTTGCAATTACATAGTGGAAAAATATACAAATATTGGAACAATTCTCCTTTAACTTGTTCTGCATTCACATTGTGAGCTGAGTTTGAAAACGTACAAAAAAGTAATCTCCATAAAATATGTGAAGTCTACACATGCAAATGTGCATGGTTTGGCACCGATCATGGACCATCCTCAAGCCACTCTGCATCACTGCAGAGGCAGGAAACAGCCCTAAACCCTGTGGATCCAGCCCTTGGAGGATTTCTCCTGTGTGCAAAGATTCTTCTGTGTTGAAAAGCCACCTATGCACTCCCTCCCTATAGCTGGAACAGGGGGCACAATCGGTCAAAGGGGTCATGGCTGGAGCTGTCCTGCACTCCCGCAATCCCTAGCTGCCGTAATAGCCTCTGGGGAAAATTGTCAGCTAGTGCAGATTAGAGTAACCTTCCAGCTTCTCTAACCAGTATTGGGGAATGGACCAGCTCAGAGCAGCCCCAGACATAAAAAGCATCAAGTGCACCTGAGCGACCATGGAGGATGTGGCCTTGTGTCAGCACTTCCTTCTGTTTTTTCCATTTAATTTTTTTTGTTAGCTAGATTTTGTCAGATCCACATATTAGATAAAATAAAAACTAAGAGGAATTTTGATTTTATGGGGCTACTACTCCATCACTGGGCTCTGGTGACTCCACAGACTCCTTTGCTGTTATTGTTTATGAGAGCACAACAGCACTGTGACAGAATTAGAGCTTTGTTATAGCTGCCAATAATTTATTTTCTCTCTCTGTTACTAACACTGTGGAGTAACTGAAGGAGGAGGATGCAGTCAAACTGTTCAGTGAAAGGACCCTAGTACATAGTGGCACTATACAAATAAATAATCAATGCACAGTAATAAAACCATGAAGGGTCCTCAGGTACTTTACTCCACAAACAGTGTGATTGTACAGCACCTCGCACAATAGGGTCCTTGTCTATTTTTAAATCAAGATTGGATGTTTTTCTAAAAGATATGCTCTAATCTAGTTCAAAGAGGAATTAATTCAGGGAAGTTCTCTGGCCTGTGTTATACAGGAGATCAGACTAGATAATCACGATGGTGCCTCTGACTTTATAACCTTTGAGAATCTATGAGTCAAGACGGGCCCCTAGGCACTACTGCAATACAAATAATACATAAAAATAATAGATTGTGACTTGGTCTGCATGCGTATAGAGGGGAGCAAGGGGAAGTCGGAGCCAGCTTAGGCCGACACACAGCCTTCTTGAACCTTGGGGCCAGGCACACAGGAGTAAGAGAACCTGCATATTTGTCGTCACCCCGGAGTATGTAGGTAGTTAGTAGAAGGGAATTGCTTGAGTTTTGGGTCCTCCTCCAACACACTAGCAAATGCAGCTGAGCTTGGTATGAGGGGTGTCCATAATTTGCTGTTGGTATAAGATAGCAGCAAATTACTACCCCCTCACAGCGAGGGGAAAGCAGAAAGGGAATTGTATCTCAGAGGGATGTCTCTGAAGTACAATGGTCCCGGGGCTATTCCTTGTGGGGGTGTAATTTACACACCACCCTTTGCTCAAAGCTAGGCCTAAAGGCACAAACTAGCTTCTATAGAGCTGGTCAACTGATTGGTAATTAATCATTTATTCTTTACAATTCAGTCAACTCTAACTGAGGAATTGGATCCATCTTTATCTCTCTATATCAATATACCTAAAGCAATTATAGGGCTCTCTCTTAACTGCACGAGCACTACAAATAGAACCAACAGAAATAAGAGGGAGTGAGATGGATTTTCTTCCTTCTTCCCTCATCAATAGAATTTTTTGTAAATTTTCTGAAGGGCAGGGGCTTGCCAGATGTCACTGAGGGTGGAATCTGAAGACTAAGGGTATGCCTACACTTCGAGCTGGGGGTGTGATTCCAAGCTTGAGGAGACATACTTGTTCTTGCTCTCATTGAGCTAACATGCTAAAAATAGTAATGTGGCTGTGGTCGCCCGGGCAGCGGCTCAGGTTAGCCACTCAACTACGTGTAGGATCTGGGCGGATTTGTATTCGGGGTGGCTAGCCCCTCCCATGGTTCCCTGCTGCCCAGGCTATCATGGCAACACTACTATTTTTAGTGCGCTAACTTGACTAGAGCTAGCTCAAGTAAGTCTCCTCAAGCTCAGAATTACACCCCCAGCTCCAAGTGTAGACATACCCAAAGAGTCACACAGGGGTAACTCTGGGTGCAATTAGCAGTGATGGTAGACAAAAAGGAAAGAACAGCTTCACTGTCAGATCCCAAACTGAGTTTACAGGGCTGGCAGTCAGAAACAATACCATTTTACCTGTACACAGAGTGCATGGAAATCATTGTGAGACAATCAAAATGGAACATCAGGGTGGCAACCCTATGATCACTTACCAAAATAAAATGGCATTTTAACATCAGATTGCATGGTGGCATTTTCCTAAGAGCAATGCGATATATACACTATTCAGACAGCACTTGCAGAATAAATAACATTTTATTTTCATGTTCTTGCCATCATTAATTATATTTAGCAAAGAGAGAAAATTGCATATCTGGAAAGGAAAGTTTCACCAAATGTAGGTTTCCACTGGCCCCTGGGAGACCAATTAACTTACAGTAGCTGGTGTGACAGACCCAGACCAGTGGGGTACAGGAGTCTGGTAGAGGGCAAATATACTGGTCACTGGATGAGTAGTTTTCTGTTCCCTGAGTGACCAGACCTATTGGGATCCAGGAAGTGGGCGGGCGAAGCCCGCCCACTGCTAAAGGATCCCCCCCAGCCTAAGGGGGGGTCCACAGGACCTGGAGACCAAAAAATTACGGGGGACAACTAATAAAAGAACAGGGACAGGAGTGAGGTCAAAGGGTCAAACGAAGCGAACCAGATGGGGACACCGAGCAGAGAACTCCGGACAGCGCCCACTGCTCCTCGAAGGCATCAAGGGAGCCAGTGGACACCGCCCAGAGGAACTCTGCCCGGATACGTGAAAGAACGGAGGACCTGAAATACGCCCCACAGTCACAGGAACCTCCATCGGCCAACCTCCTCACTCTGGTTTTATAGATGGCCAGTTTCGCTAGGGCCAGAAGGAGGTTGACCAGAAGGTCCCGCGACTTTGTGGGGCGACGGATAGGGAGTGCATAAATAAAAAGGTGAGGAGAAAAGTGCAACCAAAATCTTAACAAAATATCCGTGAGGAGCCGGAATAGGGGCTGCAGCCTGGCGCACTCCAGGTAAACATGCGCCAGGGTCTCCCTCACGCCGCAAAAGGGGCAGGTGTCTGGGATAGGGGTAAACCGCGCCAAGTACACGCCCGTGCTCACGGCTCCGTGAAGGAGCCGCCAACTGATGTCCCTGGTGGGTTTTGGGATCAGAGCAGAATAAAGGCTGGCCCACCGGGGCTCCTCACCCTCCAGAGGTGGCAGAAGGTCCCGCCACTTCGTATCAGGGCGGGACGCGAGGGTGAGGACATGAAGAACATGGAGCACGAGCGTGTATAGATGTTTCCTTGGCGCGGTCCGGAACAGAACCAGCTGCAGATGGTGCAGCCGGCTCATGGCGAATGGACGGGGAGGGGGCTGATTGGGTCCACGGGGCAGGGGCCCGATGAAAAAGTCTGGAGGGCTCGGAGTGGAGGGTGGGCGGGGCGTGCCCTCTCGCAGGACCCGGTCGAGATAGTCCCGAGCAGCGGGCGGCAAAGCGGCCCTCACCTCCTGAAGTACGCGCCGGGGAGTACGAGGTCTGGAGAGCCCCATGCGCTGAGCGAGCGTCAGGGGATCCAGCCAGTCTCCCCGGTCATAGTCCAGGAGGTCTCCGACTTTGGAGACTTCTGCCAGGACCAACCTCTGGCGCACCATGGGGGACTCCGCCACCTGCACACGAAGCTGGGGGTTGTGTAGCAGGGGCTCCGCGAGGAGATCTGCCCCCATGGTGGCCGCTACGGACCTGGTCACTGAAAACAGTTTCCAGGTCCGGAGGAGGTCCTGGTAGAAGACCGGCAGCTCGGAGAGGCCTCGCGGAAGACCTCTCGGATGGAGACAAAGGAGCTGCCGGTCATATCGGAGCCCTCGGAAGCGGCGCAGGAAGGCGTGCGCCAATACGCTCCATGCCGGACTACCTGCACCATAAAGGAGCCTCTGCAGGGCCCGGAGGCGGAAGACGTGGACCTGAGCGTGCCGACACTTCAGGCCCTGCCCTCCCTCCTCCAGGGGTAGATGGAGAACTCCCGCAGAGACCCAGTGCAGTCCTGACCAAAAGAACTCCAGAATCAACGTCCGGAGGGTGGTCAGGAAGCCCGCGGCCGGGACCAGGGTGTTGAGCCGGTACCAGAGCATGGACAGGACTAGTTGATTGAGCACCAGTGCTCTCCCTCGAAGGGAGAGACACCGGAGCAGTCCTGTCCATTTCCAGAGCCGCTCCGACACCCTGCCCTCTAAACCTAGCTAGTTCTCCGGCGGAGACGGATGCGTGGCAGAAAGGTAAACGCCGAGATAGAGCAGCGGACCCGCGCTCCACCGGATGGCCTGAAGCGCGGGTGGGAGGGAGCTCGCCTGCCACCCGTCCCCTACCACCAGGCCAGAGCTCTTGACCCAATTGACCCGGGCGGAGGAGGCCGCCGAATAGATGGTCTGGCAAGCCTCCACCCGCACCAAGTCGCCCGGGTCCTGGACCACGAGGAGCACGTCGTCGGCGTACGCCATCAGGACCAGCCGCAGCTCCGGCTCCCGCAGCACCAACCCTGCCAACCTCCTACAGAGGAGACAGAGGAAGGGCTCGATCGCCAGAGCATACAGCCGGCCCGAGAGGGGACACCCTTGACGTACTCCTCGCCCGAAGCTGACCGGTTCGGTCAGGGTCCAGTTGAGCCTGACCAAACACTCTGCAGAGGCGTACAGCACCTGGAGAAAACCCACAAACTGGGGCCCGAAGCCAAACGCTCGCAGAGTGCCCAGGAGATACCCGTGGTCCACCCTGTCGAACGCCTTCTCCTGATCCAGGGACAGGAGGGCGAACGACAGACCATCCCTACACCCGAGTTCCAAGAGGTCCCGGACCAGATACAAGTTGTCGAAGATGGTGCGGCCCGGGATGGTGTAGGTCTGGTCTGGGTGGATCACGTCCGCCAGCACGGACCCTAGCCGCAGCGAGATGGCCTTCGCTACGATTTTATAGTCCGTGCTGAGGAGCGAGATGGGACGCCAATTCCGTAAATCGCGGAGGTCCCCCTTCTTCGGCAATAAGGCGAGCACGGCTCGCCTGCACGAAAGAGGGAGGACCCCGCCCTGCAAGGACTCGGCCCAGACGGTGACAAGGTCCGGGCCGAGGACGTCCCAAAACACGCGGTAGAACTCCACGGTCAGCCCGTCCATGCCTGGAGATTTATTGGTGGGCATGCGGCGGAGGGCTTCCGAGAACTCGGCCAGAGTGAGAGGTAGCTCCAGCCTGTCTCGGTCGCCCGCGCTGACCGTCGGGAGTTCATCCCAGAGCATTCTGCAAGCGTTAGGATCGGTCGGATCCGGGGAGAAAAGGCCTGCGTAGAAGGCCCTGGCCCTCCCGCACATTTCCGCCGGATCCGTGAGGGGGGTGACGTCCTCTGCTAGAAGGCAGGTGACGTGCTTCTTGGCCCCCCTCTTTTTCTCCAGGGCGTAGAAGAAGCGGGAGCCGCGATCCATCTCCCGAAGGAGGTGGATGCGGGATCGAACAAAGGCACCTCGGGCCCCATGGTCCTCGAGGGTCCGGAGCTCTTCCCACTTCTCCCGGCACGCTCCGCAGAGGGATGGATCACCGGGGCTGGCGGCCAGACGCCTCTCCAGCTCTAAGACCTCCCGTTCCAACTGCCCTATCGCCGCATCCCTCCGTCGGCTGGCGCCCCGCGTGTAGTCACGGCAGAAGAGCCGGGCGCGCACCTTCCCCAGGTTCCACCACCGCCGCGCCGAGGTAAAGGTACGCCGCTGCCCTCGCCAGGCCAGCCAGAACTCCCGGAAGGACGCCACGAAGCCCACATCCTCCAACAAGCTATTATTAAAGTGCCAATAGGCCGGCCCCGGCCTGTCCGCGCAGAGAGAGGCTGTCACGGTGGCTAGATGGTGATCTGAAAAAGGGGCCGGCCGGACGCTGGAGGAGTGGGCCCGGGAAAGATGGAAGCGTGACATATAGATGCGGTCCAACCGGGAGTGGTACGACCGATGGACCTCCACCCAGACAAAAGTGAATGTTGAAACGTCATCCGGGTGGTGGTCGCGCCAGACGTCCAACAGGGAGTGATGTTTGATGATCTCCCGGAGGATATCCGTGGCGGCCGGGTGCTGCTCGGTCCCCGAGCGGTCCCGTTCCTCAAGGGTGGCGTTAAAGTCCCCGCCCAGGACCAGGCACTCGCGAGGATCCAAGGTGCCGAGGAAGGCGGACGCCTGCTGATAAAAACACAACCTCTCCGGGCCCAATGTCGGGGCGTAAACGTTGACGAGATTAACCACAAGCCCCTCCATGCGGACCCGGAGGTGTAGCAGGCGGCCTGGCACAGCCTCGGCGACCCCCAGCACCTCGGGCCGTAGGTCGGGGGAGAACAGGGTCGCCACTCCAGCCGTACGAACTGTGAGGTGGCTAAAATAGACCCTGTCCCCCCACTCCAGCCGCCAGCTAGCTTCAGCGGCCGGATCCGTATGGGTCTCCTGCAGGAAAATCACAGAGTACCCCCCCTCCCGAAGGAAGGAGAGCACCTGGCTCCTGCGGAGACCCATCCTACAGCCTCGGGTGTTTAATGTTGCAAAGATGATCGGTGCCATAAGGAGGGCTGGGGGGGATCCTCGCCGGCAGAGACGCTCACGGCCTCCGTCGGGCCGCGCAACAATCTGTGACCTACCCCGTGGGCGATTAAGGAGTCACGGAAGAGGCGGACCCGTTGGTAGGCCGCAGCGGCCTGCCTCCTGGTCCTCTTACCCTCCCCCATGAGGGCCCTCGCGGCCCGGAAGATCTGATGAAAATCCCCCCATCGCTGGAGTGCAAGCTGTACCTTGTTGCGGGAGCCACGGACGTCCTCAAGGAACTCCTGTAGCTCCTCTCTCAGCGTATGGGGGGGTGGGGTCACTGATCTATGGCTTTCCCCCAGTGGGGCCCCTGTCACAGCCCCGTGGCCCACCGAGACGGGCAAGCAGGGGGCAGACCCTCGACGTGGCGTCCGATGGGCCGACGCCACGTGGCCCGCCTCAGATCCTGTCTCAATGGGGGGCGGCGGAGGGAAAATAGCAGCCCCTGGTGGGTCGGGACAGGGAAAAAACAAAGGCCGCTCCTTGGGGGTCATCCTCTGGGATATAGAAGGAGACAGCCCCAGGGGCGGCAAAAGCATCACGGGAAGTGGAGGGGACAGGGACGGGGTCAGTGTCAGGGGTAGGGCTGGAATCAGGAATAGGGACAGGGGAAGGGGCGATATTGGGATCGGGGGTCCCAGCAGCCAGGCCACTGGGTGGGGGGGGGGGTAACACCCAGCAAATGGGCTCAGGGATTCGCGGGGAGGGAGGTGGGCCCTCGGCGATGCCGGGCTCGTGCTCCAAGGCAGATGGTAAGGCCACGGCATCTGTAGGTGGAAAATCAACGATGGGGCCCCCACCCGGGTAGGAGGTTGGCTGCCCCTCAGCCACGAGGGAGTCCCCTGGCGACTCGGGTCCCGGCTGCGTGGCACTGGCCGTCGCCTCAAGAGGCTCGGCGGCTGCTAGCGGGGTGCCATCTGCGGCCTGGTTGGTGGAAGAGTCCAGGGGCTCCTCAGAGGCGGGAACGGAGGCAGTGGATAAGGGGACGGAACACGGGGAAAGGGGGGCCGAGGCGAGGTCGTTCAAATCGAGACCCACTGGCAGAGGGTCGTCCTCCCCCTGGGTAACCGGGGTCAGACCTAGGGCCTCGATCTCCTCATAAATGGAGGGGAGATCACCTTCCACCACCCCAGGGTTCTCCCCGCCAGCACCCAAAGCGACGCTCGCCTTGGTGCTTGCAGGGGCTTCAGATTGTAAGGGGGCGAGAGGGGTCCCAGCAGGGGCTTCCATAGGAAGGGACTCCGGAGAAGGGGCGATATTACCTTCCAGTGCTGCCACGGCATCCCCAGCCGGCACCATTAAATTGGAATCGGCAGGGGGCAAAGCGGAAGGCTCGGCATCGGTGCCCCCCTTCCTGGTCTTCCGGGGGGCTACCGCATCAGGTGGGAGGAGCGGAGCTCGAGCCTTCCGCTTGCCCCGCTTCCCCTGTACTAAGGACCAGCCCTCCATGGCATCATCCGGGGGTTGGCTAACAGGGTTCGGGTCAGGGAGCAAGGACGAAGGCTCAGGGACTCGGGGAGGCAATGGTGGGGCAGCATGTAGGACGGAGGAGCCACCCTGGGGCATGCTCTTTTCTATGCCCGGCGGTATCCCTACCTCACCCTCCTCCACAGGCCCCGCCAGATCGCAGGCGGCAGAGGCGGGGCCCTCCCGCTCGTCTGGGCACACTAGGGGAGATACCCCTTGGGCCCGAGCGGGAGCGTTGTTGGGCCGGAAAGGAGGAGGGGTGGCTTCGGGCGCCGGGCAGCCAGGGGCGCCGGCGATGACGGGTCCGGCGCCCTGCCGGGGCTCGGGGGTCCCGGATGCCCCTCCGTGCCGGGCCAAGGGGCAGTCCCTCCGGACGTGCCCCATCGCCCGGCAGAGGTAGCACCGGGCCTCCCCCGTTGAATAATGCACCCGGTAGCGGGCCCCCTGGTAGGGGACCAAGAAGGACCCCTCAAGCGCCTCACCGTCACGTGCCGCCGGCGGCAGTTGTAACTGTACCTGCTGGCAGAACGAGAGGACATGACGGAGGGCGGGGTCTTTGCAGCCCAACGGGAGAGGGCTGACCACGGAGATCGGCCTCCCCAGGGTAGAGAGGGCAGGTAACAGGGCGGCATTAGGAAGGAAGGGAGGGACAGAAGTCAGGACCAGTCGGGCGCCCAGGTCTTCTAGCGGCTCCAGGGGGACGAACACGCCCCCCACCACCAGGCCCTTCTCCACCGCCTCCTGGGCGGCGGCCTCCGATGCTAGGAAGAAGACGACCTTCCCATACATCTTGGAGGCCGCCACAATGGCCGTGGGCCCCACCACCCTCGCCAACACCCGCACGTAGGTTTCCACGTGGGGCGAGGCGGGTACCAGGAGGCAACGGACGCCGTGCTTCCTAGTCAAGGTGGGGAAGGGGCCCCGGCCACTATAGATGGTAGCAGAGGCGGTGGTTGATTGAGATGATGATGCAGCCGCAGGCGGGGGGGGCCGCCGCCACCTGGGCGTATGCTCTGGGGGCTGGGGGAGGGACACCCACAGAGCTGGTGGAGGGAACAACAGGGAGGGATGCCGCGGCCGGTTGCGGGGCCGCGGCAGTGGGGGCACCCCCTGCCATGGAGGGTCTGGCTTTTTTAGCAGGGCCTTTACCCTTCTTTGTGCCCTGGCCCTTCCTGCCAGCTGGGGGGGCTCCCCCAGAGTCAGAGGGGGCGAGGGACGTGGCAGCAGCGGAGGTCACCTTGTTACCCGCCGCTGCCGGTGTTCCAGCAGGGGTGGTAGTAGGTGGCTCGGCAGCGGCGGTTGAGGTAGAGGCTAGGGGGGACGATGGTGGGGCGGGTGGAGGAGGGGCAGCAGGGTTTGCCCGAGGGGTCTCACTCTCCTCGTCCCCTGCCATAATGAGGACGGGGGGAGAGCAAACACTGGAGTGGGGGTAGGGAAGGGGGAAGCAGGTCGACCACTCCTCCCCGCTAGGCTGTAGGCAGGGGAGGAGGGCGCCAAAAAAAAAAAAAAAAGGGGGGGGGTGGATGGGGGGACTATCAAGGGCTAGGGGTCAGTCACCGACTCAGGGAAGGTTTCCGGCTCCTCTTGTTGCACCAAGGAAGGGAGGATATAACAGCATTGGGGGGTGCAGTGAGACAGAATCAAACTAAAACGGGGAGGGGTACAAGCGCATGGGAGGGGACATGGGCACACGAGGGGAGGGGCTAATCAGGGCAAGGGGATGCAGGGAGAAGGGAACAACCAGGCTGGGAATGGGGCAGAGGAACCACGGGGCTAGCTTCAGAGGCTGGGGCGGGTCAAACAAAGAAAGGCTGCAGAAGGAAAGGGCGGGGCAGACAAACAAACTGGAGCTAGTGAGGGGCTGGGGCAAGGGAGAGGGGCAAAAGGCTGCAAGGCGCAAATGGGTAGGTAGCAGGGGTAAAGCTGGGGGCTTGCTACAGGGGGGAGAGGGTCAGTCCAAAGGAGGGGGGGCACATGCACCCACGTGCGCTTGTAGCAAAAAGGAAAGGCAGTTTAGGCTGGCTGCTGTATCAGGCCCAATGGTGGCAACAGGGCGTGGCAAGCCTAGGTGAGCAGCTGAGTCCCAGAGGCAGGAGCTCAAGGCAGATGGTGAGTAGCCGGTGGGGGTGGTGGAGGGGGCAACGATGATGGTGGTGGTGGGGATCGGGGGGGGGGGACACAGATGGACCAGGGGGCAGGCTCCACGCCACACCCCCTGTGTCCCCACAAACACAGTCTAGATCCCCACCACAAGAGCACAGTTCAAAAGTTACTCAGTCCGGGAGGGCCCCCTCCACGGTGGTCTGTAGAATTCCTACGCGCTCCCCCACTGGCAGATGGTCCTCTTCTTCTCCTCAGGGCTCCAGCAGCTCCCCAGCAGCAAATGCAGCAGCTCCAGGTGGCAGTCTGGTGGCCAGCAGGAAGGACCCTTCTCAGGTGGAGGTGGTGGTGGTATCCCCAGCAGCAGGAGCAATGGCTGGGGTCTCTCCCTCCCCTCCTCTGGGGAGTGGGCCAGCAGGCCCCCCCCAAGGGGCTGTAGCTGGAGCAGCAGCAACCAAGGGTGTGGGTGGGTCTAGCAGCCAGCCAGCCAGCAAGCAAGCAGGTAGCAGAGAAAGAGGAGGAGCAGCCCCCTACCTCTCTCCCTCCCTCCAGGCCAGAGGGCTACAGGAAAGTGATCTATTAGTCCCAGGTCAGACAGGGTTTCTGTTCCCTGGGTGACCAGAGCAGGGGCTGCACTAGAGTAATCAGGAACCTGCTAGAACCAGTTAAGGCAGGCAGGCTAATTAGGACACCTGGAGCCAATTAAGAAGAAGCTTCTAGAATCAATTAAGGCAGGCTAATCAGGGCATCTGGGTTTTAAAAAGGAGCTCACCCCAGTTTGTGGTGGGAGTGTGAAGAGCTGGGAGTAAGAGGTGTAAGGAGCTGAGAGGGTATGCTGCTGGAGGACTGAAGAGCACCAGCGTTATCAGACACCAGGAGGAAGGTCCTGTGGTGAGAATAAGGAAGGTGTTTGGAGGAGGCCATGGGGCAGTAGCCCAGGGAGTTGTAGCTGTCATGCAGCTGTTACAGGAGGCACTATAGACAGCTGCAGTCCACAGGGCCCTGGGCTGGAACCTGGAGTAGAGGGCAGGCCCGGGTTCCTCCCAATTGACCTGGACTGTGGGTTCTTCCAGAGGGGAAGGTCTCTGGGCTGTTCCCCAACCCACATGGTGAATCTCTGAGGCAAGAAAATCTGCCAATAAGCGCAGGACCCACCAAGATAGAGGAGGAACTTTGTCACACTGGACATTACAGCAGTATCAGGGGACAGACTTCTGTGGTTTTGTTGTGTATACATTTTCAAATTAGAAAGTAACACTTGTCACATAGGAGGTTCATCCTCCTGCAGAGATCATCCAAGGAGTATTTAGGTCAACATATCCCAGTTAGGTTCAGATTGAGATTGTGCCATAAAGTCACAACCCTGGGGAGGGTGACACCAGTAGGAAAAACAAGAGATACTAGGTAGAATTTTCAATAGAGCCTAAGAGACTTAGGAGCACAAGTCACATTGGCTTTCACTGAGTCTTGTGCTTCTAAGTAGGGCTAGTCAAAAATTTCCTGTCAAACTTTTTTTTATTACAGAAAGTTGGGTTTTTTCCCTAATGAAAACCAGGCCAGAGAGCTCGCTGATACAGAGGGCAGAGTCTTAGGAGAGCAGACAACTGTAAACGGTAATACAAGGCACAAAGCCGTGAAGAATTTCACCCCAAGTATTTAAGTGGTTTGAAAATGTAAAATGCTAAGTATGGGTATTACTTATTATTAAATGTATTATATATTATTATTGTTGTTTATTTATAAGTATTATTTATTATTCAATGTCCATGTTGTTCTCATGAATGTTGATGTGAATCTCAGTACAAAGGCATGGCTTAAGGACAGAATAAGTCTTAAGCGCACATAATACAGTATTTTGCTGTTGGAACTTACATTTGCTATTGAAAATGTTGTTGGTTTTTCCAAGTTCTTTGCATATGCACCATTTGGTTATAAGAATGTCAGAACGGCCATACTGGACCAGACCAATGGTCCATCTAGTCCTGTATCCTGACTTCTGACAGTTGCTTCAGAGGGAATGAACAGAAGAGGGCAATTATTGAGTGATCCATGCTCTGTCATCCAGTCTCAGCTTCTTGCAGTCAGAGGTTTAGGGACACCCAGAGCACGGGGTTGTGTCCCTGATCATCTTGGCTAATAGCCACTGAGGACCTATCCTCCATAAACTTATCTAATTTTTTTATATCCAGTTATTCTTTTGGCCTTCACACATCCCCTGGCAATGAGTTCCACAAGTTGACTGTGCATTGTGTGAAGAAGTATTTCCTTATGTTTGTTTTAAACCTGCTGCCTATGAAATTCATTGGGTGATCCCTGGTTCTTGTATTATGTGAAGGGGTAAAGTACACTTTTTTTATTCACTTTCTCCACACCATTCATGATTTTATAGACCTTTACTAGTTATATTTTTTCTAAATTGAACAGTCCCAGTCTTTTTAATCTCTCTGTATATGAAAACTGTTCCATACCCCTAATAATTTTTGTTGCCCTTCTCTGTACTTTTTCTAATTCTAATATATCTTTTCTGAGATAGAGTGACCAGAACTTTATGGAATATTTAAGATGTGGGTGTACCATGGATTTATATAATGGCATTATGATATTTACTAGCTTATTATCTATCCCAGTGATACTCAGACCTCAGTGGTTCAGGAGCCAAATTAGTAATCAACATTACCCAAAAGAGACACAGTAGTGTGAATTCATTGTTTCATTTACTATATATATATATATATATATATATATATATATATATATTATTCTCACAGCAAAATGACTGATCAAGTATTATTTTATCAACTACAATTGGTTAAGAACATAGTAAAAGCATTCTGATTGGTTAATAACTTAGATTGGTTAATAATTAAACTACACTTGCAGCTCGCAAGCCTCAGTCTGAGTATCACGGATCTATTCCTTTCCTAATGGCTTCTAACATTGCTTTTTTGACTGCTGCTGCACATGAAGTGGATGCAGGGTCGGCTCTGGCTGTTTTGCCGCCCCAGGCAAAAAAGCCTCCAGCCGCCCCCCCTCCCCCAATGGGGGTGGGGGGGGAGGGCGGCCGGAGCCCCGGGGGGAGGGCAGCGAGCCCTGGCGGGGGCTCCGCTCTCCCCCCGGCGGCCGGGGGGAGGGCACCAGGGGGGAGGGCGGCCGGAGCCCTGGGAGGAGGGCGGCGAGCCCCGGCGGGGGCTCCGCTCTCCCCCCGGGGGGAGGGCGGCCAGAGCGCCGGGGTTAGGGCGGCGAGCCCTGGCCGGGGCTCGGCTCTCCCCCCGGCGGCCAGAGCGCAGGGGGCAGGGCGGCGAGAGGGCGGTGAGCCCCGGCTGGGGCTCGCCGCTCTCCCCCTGGCAGCCGGGGGGAGGTTGCCAGGGGGGAGGGCGGCGAGCCCGGCCGTGGCCCCGCTCTCCCCGGCGGCCGGTGTAGCGTGCTGTCACACCTGAGTGCCGCGCCGCCCCCCTCCAGGTGCCGCCCCAAGCACAAGCTTGGTGGGCTGGTGCCTGGAGCCGGCCCTGAGTGGATGGTTTCAGAGAACTATCCACAATGACTCCAGGATCTCTTTCTTGAGTGGGAAAAGCTAATTTAGACCCCATCATTTTGTATGCATAGTTGGGATTGTTTCCTAGTGGTCATTATTTTGCACTTATTAACACTGAAGTTCATCTGCCATTTTGTTGCCCAGTCACCCAGTTTTGTGAGATCCATTTGCAACACTTTGCAGTCAACTTTGGACTTACAAAATTACTCAAGATAGTTATCTGCAAATTTTGCCACCTCACTGTTTACCCTCTTTTCCAGATCATCTGGCAGTCTTCCGGCTTCTGATGTACTTACAAATGTTTAGCATGAGTCTTTGTGCTTTTGCTAGTTGCTCTTCAAATTCTTTTTGGGCCTGCCTAATTATATTTTTACACTTGATTATACTTTTACACTTATATACTAGTGCACATTTACAATGAGGACAAACCTATAATACTTTCAAGCTTACCTTAAATTTGCTTTTAAAAATAGAAATCTTAGTTGTAGTTAATAATCATATTCATATTGTACTTTTCTTGTTCAAAAATGCCTTCTAAATAAGGACTGAGCAGCAAATCCTGAACACTGTGAAAGACTGAATAAAGAGTTTTCGTGCAGAAATTCCATGCAGGAGCTGGGGAATTGGGAAAGCAATCCTTCTCATAGGTTTGGAATGGCTCCTCTGCTGCTTCATGGGAGTGCCTGCAGTCTCTGAGATGCAAGATTATCTGTACCTCCTTTGCTTTCCTCCCTAGTGGGGGTTTGGGCAGTGGATCCATCTGGTTGCAGCTCCACTAGCTGCGTCCCTGCTCCCATCAACTCTTGAGAAGGTAGAGAGACAGAGGCACTGTGCTTCACTGTTCTGCAGCGCACAAAGATCTTGTTTGCATTAGGAAAACTACCCGTTGCTGATAATGAGTGTCTGACATGGCTGTAACCAGGGCCGGCTCCAGCATTTCTGCCGCCCCAAGCAAAAAAAAAAAAAAAGCTGCGATCGGCGGCAGTTCAGCGGCAGGTCCTTCGCTCCTAGAGGGAGTGAGGGACCTGCCGCCCCCGAATTGCTGCAGGTGCTGCCCCTCTCCCTTGGCCGCCCCAAGCACCTGCTTGTTAAGCTGGTGCCTGGAGCCGGCCCTGGCTGTAACGGAACTAGTCCTGAGCAGAGTTTAACTTCAAATGAAGACAGAACAAACTGTGGTAAGCTCCATTTCAGAAGCAGTGGTTAAACCCTGATCTGAACAGTCATTGATAATTGGGTTCTTCTTGTACCAGTCTGTTACCTTTGAGGCCTTCTTCCTCCTCTACACAGGTTGTGGGGCCTATGCTGAAGTAAGGAATGCCTTGTTTTCATTTGAGTTATTCGAATCATTTCGGAGCCATCCAACAGAATGCTCATTAAGGGCATAATCCAATCCAATGACTATCGAAGTCGATGGAAGGCTTGCCATTGATTTCAGTGGGCTTTGGATCACACCCTACTGCTCCAATCCTGCAAAGGTTTAAGCATATGCTTAAACTTTACACCCATTGTGGTGTACTGGAAACTGGTTAAAAATTGACAAGTTAATGAGCTATCATTTTAAGTGTGATAGATTTCCTGGTCCTGCTTGCAGGCTAAAGGGCTCTTAGGGAATACATGTGATCTGGGTCATCTGAGTGAATCAGCAGATAGCCTGTCTAGAAAGAGCCAGCTTAAAGCAAGGGTGGGTGAGTTGTGCCTCACTGCCTTAGGGAGCAACCTGTTTTTCCTCTCTCTGTGTTTGGGTTCTTCTGTGTTATCATTGTGAATTCTAAGAAATAAAATAGTTATGTTGTAATCTTGCAGCAAGAGGATTTATGTTTTTATTGAACTTCTCTGTGCGTATGGTGTGAACATAACACATGGGAGAAGTTCTATTGAACTCAACAGGACTATGCACATGCTTAAAGTTATTCACTTATATGAATCTTTGCATGATTGGGCCCTGTGAATAGAGAAATTAATCCTAATATTTGCAGGGCTCCAATCACAATCTAGAAGAACTGCCACTTTTCCAATGTGAATTTCTACTTCTATTGTACATGTCCATAATATTTTGTACATATTTATTAAATTCAATATGCATGACAGTACAGGAAAGATTACAAATATGTATCTTAGTAGCAATTCCTTTTTTACATTATTATTATTATGGGTTATTGCAAAGCAATTTGCATGGATAGTTCTCAGAAATTAATTTGGGATTACTGTCATATTTTGCTCAGTTAATAATGAGGCACTGATTGCACACCAGCTGTGTCCATCTTAGACTCCTTCCAAATTATTGTCATGAATTAACTGAATGGTAGCACGTGTTCTGCAGCCTACAAGCTGAAGATATTTCTCTTGGCACTTGTTGTCATAATTTGTAATTCCCATTGAAAAGCACAATATGTGAAAATTAATAAAGAAATCAGGATTCAATTATTAACTAATGCTTAATTAATTAACTATCTTCATCAAAAAATGCCACTGCTTGTATTCATATAAAAGGACATTGTTGAGGTTAAGTAGGACAAAAAAAACCTGTCTCACCTATAAAGTGCTCCCAACTTTAGGACTGTAAGAATGTTAATCTAGTAGCCAGTCTATCCATGCATCCAGATTAATCTGCCAGAAACAATTAATCAAAACACTTAGAAAGCCCTGAGTTTAAAACAAAAATGTGAACCCAATTAATTTGGGGGTGGATGGCATAAAAAATGTACATGGGGTTTATTTGTAACTGAAAAGTGCTTAAGATGCTAGAGTCAACCCAAGTTTGGGACTAGGAAAAAGGACTCCTGGCAAAATCTGCAAAGAGGCTCACTTGTGCCTGACAGAAAAAAGTAGGATGTGAACCTTCTATTTGCATGTATTTATTTAAAAACACACCTCAGTTCGGTAAATATGGTAATATTTGTGTGATGGGTTGGATCACAGAACCCCCCTTGGAACTGCCAACTGCTGTGCTGAGACTACCTCTGAGCCTGTTTTCCCTGGCTGCTTGGGACTTCAAAACCTTGCCTTGTTTGAGCCAGACATGCTTGCCTGCTACAAACACAGACCCAGGTCTGACTCATGCCCCCAGAAACTGCAGGCTTAACTGAAAACATCTTAAGAATTGTTCCTGTGTCCAACACTCAGATGTCCAGCTCCCAATGGGGTCCAAACCCCAAATAAATCCATTTTACCCTGTATAAAGCTTATACAGGATAAACTCATAAATTGTTCGCCCTCTATAACACTGATAGAGAGATATGCACAGCTGTTTGCCTCCCCCCAGGTATTAATACATACTCTGGGTTAATTAATAAGTAAAAAGTGATTTTATTAAATACAAAAAGTAGGATTTAAGTGGTTCCACGTAATAACAGACAGAACAAAGTGAATTACCAAGCAAAATAAAATAAACACGCAAGTCTAAGCCTAGTACAGTAAGAAAACTGAATACAGATAAAACCTCACCCTCAGATGTTTCAATAAGCTTCTATCACAGACTGGACACCTTCCTAGTCTGGGCCCAATCCTTTCCCCTGGTTCAGTCCTTGTTCCAGCTCAGTGGTGGCTAGGGGATTTCTCATGACTGCAGCCCCCTTTGTTCTGTTCCATCCTCTTATATAGCTTTTGCACAAAGCGGGAATCCTTTGTCCCTCTCTGGGTTCCCACCCCTCCTTCTAAATGGAAAAGCGCCAGGTTAGAGATGGATTCCAGTTCAGGTGACATGATCACATGTCACTGTAAGACTTCAAGCCCTCCTTCCTCCCAGCCTGAGTCACAGGAAGGCCTGCAAGCAAACAGAGCCATCCACAGTCAATTGTCCTGGTTGATGGGAGCCATCAAGATTCCAAACCACCATTAATGGCCTACACTTTGCATAACTACAGTAGGACCTCAGAGTTATATTTCATATTTCTAGTTTCAGATACAAGAGTGATACATTTATACAAATAGGATGACCACACTCAGTAGATTATAAGCTTTGTAATGATACCTTACAAGAGACCTTTTGCATGAAGCATATTCCAGTTACATTATATTCACACTCATTAGCATATTTTCATAAAATCATATAGAGTGCAATGCCACAATTTGCAAGGCATATTTTAATTAATTTAAAAATCTTTGAAGGAATGATTACACGTGCATTTGTTACAAACATTCATAGTTGTATTTTGCCTTCCTTTACACATGTATAACCCCTTTGAGTTTAATGAGTTTTAATTAAGGGCAGAACTGTGCCCTCCTTGAGATTCCAATTTTTGAGGGTAGTTAATATGTCTCTAAAAAGAATCAAACTTTGCTAGGGAGATGGATGTTCATCTAAGAATTCATCTTTTTTACCAGGAAAATATATTTTTATTGCACATACGGTATGGTTATTACTTCCTTTTTTATATGAATGTGCTAAACAGATTTATAGGCACTTTTCTTTACAAGGCATTTCAGATGAATAACTAGGAGAATGCTAATTTTATTTTTTTTTATTATATGCTGGTTCTGGGCCTGTATTTCCTTATTAATATCCCAGATGAACTAAATGGACACATCTCATATTCATTAAAAAAAAAAAACACATCAAAATGTTAACTCCAGCTATTTGACCACATTAATCCCTGATGTCACTCCATTCACTTCCATGGAACTACACTGGAGACATACTTGGTCCATTAGGCTTTTTTAACCATGCCCTTGATTTGTTTTTCTGTGAGATTCTCTGCCATGGATTCCTGGCTTGAGCTTCTTAAAAGCAGCTTTACCACAAGGCTGACCATCACCTGACATTACAGCTGCATTCTTGGGAAGCTGCATGTTTCCAGTACAATTCCTTTGAGATCATCTATTTGTGTGTGAAAACATTCAGATGAAGAAAACAATGGGCCAGATTGTGGAAGGACAAAGAGGGGCCAAGCTACATGGAGGGAAGATTGAAATTATTCTTGTGAGCATGCCAGTCTCCGATACACTGAAACCTAGTTGTGTCCATTCCCTGATATGACTATGTATCTTTCCATGAAATGTTCTAAGATTTGGTGGTTCTTGTACCATAGTCTGTACAAGATTTGAAAAGAACAATGAGAGCTCATCTGGATTTTGGCTCCATAAGAGAATTGTTTTCCTTGTTTTGTTCCGCTGATTCTTTGAAACTAAATAATATAGGAAGTGAACGGCGGAGGCAAGATGAAAGCTGTCATAGATGATCCAAATTGCTTATAATGTATTTAAGCAATGTGACTAAGCAAGTTGTTTCAGTATTTTTTGATCCATGAGATGTCTTTCATGATAATTAAGCTCAAAACTGCCAACTACATGCTGTTCAAGATTTTGGATCAGAAACAGTGACAGATTTCTGTTACCAATCTGCCTGAGGCGTCAGGTGATCAGGCTGAGGCCGCAGGATCGTTAGGGGAGGAGATGAAGGAGCACACCAAAGGTCTAAGTTTTAAAGCTTTATTAATAAAAGAATAAAATAACAGCAGAGAGTGCTGGGGGTTCCCCACGTCACTCAGAGAAAGGAAGAAAGCGTTAGTGCCCCAAGCCCTAACCCACTTTCATACTCACACATGCACTATCCGGGGCTGGCCAAGCCTGGGTGTAATGTACAAAGAAGGGGGGAAGAGGTGGACGGGAGTTCTGTCCTGTGCACAGGTCGTCCGGGGTCCGCTGTTGATCTCTGATTTGCTTCAGCTCTCAGGAGGGTTTTAAGTCCTGGGGTCTTTTGGGGGCATTTCGTTCAGGGACCTCTGTCCCCCGTGCTCTTTGTACCAGTCTAAACCGGCTTTCTGTGGCCTCCTCAGCATTCCCAAAACACACTGGCTTCAAGGACGTGAGACAGTTGTTTTTCCCCTCACTGTCCTTCACCATCTCCCCATTTTTCTGGGGTTGGGTAAGATCCAGGTACAGCTTCAGGCTTCTTGGCTGTATAGAGTCTGTTTGAGCGCAGTGACCTTGGACTGGAGCCGGTGTCTTATCTTTGGGCTGAGCTGAGTCGTCGCGTTAATCCGTTCTCTTCTCCCTTCCTCCCCTTTCAGCCTCGCGCAACCTGCAAAGGAATCTTCCACTCCACACTCACACCTTTAACCCTTCCCCAAATGCCTTGTGATGCTTACAACAGCATTAGCAACATACAATGTTGATCTGCCTCCCCAGGGGCCCCCTGAGGGAGGGGGCCACTGGGTTGTGACAACACCACATGCATCCCTATCTTTGATTTTGCCCTCCCCAGTGAAATCATTTAGTCAGGTGTAGTCAGTTCCATTGCAAAGTAAAATCCCTTTAAATGTATTTTGTCAGCTATCTTGGTTTTTCTCTCTCACATTATTCAGGAACCTTTTAACTGTTTCTTCCCTTTGCTTCTGCTGGACAGACATGCAGACATACATTGGCTGTTTCCAAATTGGCTCCCTTGTGGGATTAAAGCTAGCTGCTACAGCCCAAAATAGCCCCACAGCTGCCCTAATTTTAGGCCTGGCAGAGAATCAAGGAGCCATACCTGCTCTTGGTTCCCTTAGTCCCTGTGTGCAGAAGAGGCAGATGCACAGAAGACAGCTGGTCAACTATTTTCCAGCTGAACAGTTTTCCATCCAAAAAATGCCAATCCAACTAACTTGAAATGTTTCACAGGAATGTATCAATTTTGTCAAAATTGCTGATGAAAAATTATGGAAGTGCTTCATTTTGATAAGGTCAAAACAAAGTATTTTGACTTATTGGAACAAAGTTTGCTGTTTCTACAACAAAAATTTGGGGAATTTTCATCTTTGGGGAAATTTTGATTTTTCATTTCAATGTGAGCTAAAATAAAATTTCACACTGTTGGAATTACTGTCAGAATGAAAATTCCTGAGTTTGGATCAGATCTGGCAGAGAACTTGGCCAAGCATGTGAAATGGACAAGGCAGATAGCAACCACCACCAATTACTGAAACTGATAAGCATCCAATTGAAACAACTGGTTACAAAAGCATATGGCTGAAGCAGCCTATTGCTTATAGTTGTACATGCAACTGTCCACTCTTGAAAGTTGTGTTTTATCTGGTTGGTTGGTGTTGTGTTTGTTTGTAATAGAGGCCTTGATCCAGAGAAGCATCTAACTGAGTGGCCAGATTTGCAAAGGGGTTGAGCACCTATAGCTCCCAGTTACTTCAAAAACTTTCAAGAGTGGACAGTTGCATGTAAAACTATACACAATAGGCTGCTTCAGTCATATGCTTTTGTAACCAATTGTTTCACTTGGATGCTCGTCAGTTATTTGGACATAGATAGTCTAACTGATCCTGAGTTCCTTTCCCTGTCATATAAAGTCATGTAAAATATCCTGTTATATTTTAAAAAACAGCATAAAGTATGTATGATGGAGGGATTTGGAGACAGTTCAAAATTCTCAGCGAGACATTCATTTTTATTGAGTTCTCTCTTCCTAGAAATGAAAGTGGCAAGTTGCCACCAGTCAGGTCTGCCCAGTAATTTGTATCCCTTCCAATCAAGAGACAGCACTCACAGCAATGATGGATAACGGTCTCACGTCAAATGTCAATACTCGTTCTGCTGGCTCTTTCAGCAGCCTTTGACACCAGGGACCATGATATAATGCTCACTCTTTTACTGCCACTGGCAAGTTTAGATGGAGTTGCATTAAACGGACTCTGCTCATTTCTTGTTGGAAGACCCCAAAAGACAACTTCGCTTCTACAAGGACCCATATATGCAGAGTCACACAGGGAATTAGCATATCATCGCTCTTATTCAAGATCTACATAAAGACTTAGAGGAGATAGGGAGATAATACAGGCTTACATGCCAGCAATTTACCGATGACACCCAGCTTTACCACCACCTGAAAGTACATGGAAATGGTGAGTCCCTTCCTGACACATTGCTTGAATGAAGTGGAAACATGGATAAAAAGCAGTGGCCTAAAGCTTAATCCACGCAAAAGGAAAGTAATGTTGGCATTAGGGAAGCATTTGGATGAACTACCTGAAAATATTGCTTTGACCATCATTTAAAGCATCTCACCCACTGGAGGTTAAAGTGTTACTCAGTTTCGAGAGACAAGGTGGGTGAGGCAATATCTTTTATTGGACCAACTTCTGTTGGTTGTCTCTTTCACCAACAGAAGTTGGTTCGATATAAGATATTACCTCACCCACTTTGTTTCCCTAGTATCCTAGGACTGACATGGCTAAAACAACACAGCTTTGAGGTCCAGTTTGATTCTTCAAGGTCCTGAGAAGCCCATACAAACCAGGGTGGATAAAAATCAATGATTTAAACAAAGAATCAGTTTTATTTTACTTAATTGGATTTTTTTAAATTTAATTTAAATACAGGGTTGTTTTTTAATAAACCTATTTAAAATTAACTTAAGGTTAGACCTAAACTTACTCTAATCTATTAAAATCATTTAAATTTAATACAGAAAATAATATTAAGCAGTACATGCTTGCTGCTCACTTTTAAAGAAAGTCAAACCACTTAACTGATGGAAGTCACTGGCTAACCACTTGGAAGCAGAGTTTGTTAAGTGCAAAACCAGCTTTTGACAGCAGTAGCTCCTTCAGCAGAATATTTTCTTTATTTCAGTTTATTCAACTAGTTCAGTTCAATGTCTAGTGCATTCAAAGTTGAGACACCGATCAGGAATTGAAAAAGCAGGAGAGCTTGTTTTCCTCTTCCAATCTCTGAATAAAAAAAACTAGATGAGAGGGTGAGATCTACTAGTTCTAAAATCTTCAAGGATGTGGTGACCAGAAACAATCATTTCAATTCATTAACCATATATAACACTTCCTTTATTTAATAAATTGATTAATTTTAAATGCAAAACAAGCTTTGATAAACTTTTTTTCTTATGCATCAAGCACTTCTAAGGTAGTTTTATTAAATATAAAAATTAAAATGCTGTTTTTCTGCATTTTAATTGAATTTGAATTTCTATCCCAATAAAATGTGATACAAATCACAATAAAAAAATTAATCATCTAGTGAATAAAAAATCCATCATTTACCATCTTCTAAAACATAATAAAAAAGGTAAAAATTAAGACTCTGAATAAATAAAAGTTAAGCTATTTTAAGTAAGTCTTAAATACATGTGATATAGATAGATAGATAGTGTATCTTCCAGGTTAGCAAAAAGCAGCACCAAATTTAGTGTAAATGTAACACCAACAAACCCTGGTTGTTAGCAGGTGGGCTTAAACTTGGGACCTCTGGAGTTTAGTATATGAGCTTCTACTGCATGAGCTAAAAGCCACATGGCTCTTAGCGAAAGTTGTAGCAGACTCATTAATCTCTAAGTGATCTCAGTGCCACTCCAGGGGACAAAACACCACCACCAGGAGGTGTGTGGGTTACATAAAGGCAATGCTTATTTGTAAATCAACATGCTTTAATGGTTACCAACCAATGAAAATCAACCTTTCTGTAGGAGAACAACTAAAAAGTACAGATGCAAAAGATGATTAAATTTGATCATTTAAATCAAGGCTTCCAACTTGCTAATTTAAATCATGATTAAAATTGTTGCCTTAAATCACTTTGATTTAAATCAGTCCACCCTGACATAGCCACAATGACTCCATCTGTTCAAAGTCCCTAAATAGACATGAATCACTGACAACCAATACAGAAAAAAGCCAACCACATTCACCTCATACTGGAGCTGGCTTAAAACTGCCCATGCCTTTCATATCTTAGATAAACCTAATATTTTCCATGTGTGAAAGAACTTCACCTCAAATGAAGCATGCTGGGGAAGGAGGCCAAGAATGTGGGAGCCCTAGACTATTTTTTAAATGAATGTAGTGATAGCTAAATGGCTTGATTCACTGCCCTTGCCTGAAAGGCTGCAGGAGCATCAGAATTAATTCTACAGTCTCCCACTAATGCCAGCAGTGCTCTCTTGTTGGAAACTGATGTTCCAATACTTTGTGAATACACAAAGAAGCCTTCCTGTACTGCTGAGTTTATTTATTAACTAAATAATGTTCACTATGTTGGCTTTTCCATGGCTCTATCATGCCTTGTAGGGTTGGTCTTCACTAGAGTATTTTCCCTTGAGTAAATGGATTGTATAATGGGTGGTCTAGATCCCAACTGCCCATCTCAGCTTGATGTGCACCACCAGTGGAGTTGGGCCTTGGGAGGCGGGTAACGGTTTTAGGCACATCTGGAGGGGGGGAAGGGATTGCATTATTGTTTCACTGTTGTTGTGGAACTCCCTTAAATTTCCTAGCTCCATTCCAGCCCATTGGTCTGTACCAGTTCCCTTGCCTAATAATCTTGTATATAAACGGTTACAAAACTCCTCTTGAGTCAGAAGTTTCTGGACCCATGTAAGCAAATGCCCAACCCAGAAAGGAATAGGTGCAAGCTTGCTGCCTTAGGACATCTACCAGCACCAGTATTCATCACAGAGAGGTAGGGAGGTTTGGCACAGCATTTCTAAATGGGGAACAAAGGTGAGGGGGGAGGTAGGAAGGATGGTGAAGTTTGAGGGAGGAAAAGCAAAAAAATAATTGCTAGGAATAATGCATGTACACACTTACCCATGCTCCCTTCCCTTTCATCAGCAGGCTCCTCTATGCTCACCTGGGGGCACTAGCTAGACTCCTGTGAAGTTTCAAACAGTGCCTGGCTCTTGGCATGGTTTGAGTTCTCTGCTGCATCTCCCCCCTTTTCCTCCTTCTCACTGTTCACAGCAGGGGTCTCCACCTTGGGCTCCTCCAGTGGTCTGTGGGGTGTTGGTGGGGTCACTATAAAAGCAGCAGGAGCACCAGCTCTCTTGTTGCCCTCTCTCACTCTGTGGTGTGCCTCACATACATAATGGTTCTGTTGGCCCCTTACTGAAACTTAGTGGGTTTTTTGGATGGGCATCTCCAAATTCCAGGAGAAAGACAAAGGGTCAAAGAGGAGCCAGGATCCTGGGACTGACTGGTCCCCAGGGCTAACAGAGAGAGGCCAGCACTCCAAGTTAGCCAGATTGACAGGGTTAGCAAGCCAATGAGGGAGTTGAGAGCCCAGGGCCCGTCCTCCATGTGAGCTGGGGCTGCCAGGGCCAGAGTAGAGCCAAGCCAGGGGAGCCGGAGCAGCAGCCGAGAACTGAGGAGCAGTGGAGACCAGCTACATCGATGGTGAGCCGGAACTGAGCTACAGTGGAGATCCACGGGACCAGAACCGGGATAGTGGAAGGCCACCATGCAGCAAGTAAACTGGAACCAAGTGCAGTGAGCAGCTAGGAAGAAGGAGATGGGGATTCTGGGCACAGAGGGCCCAACAGAGGGAGATGTGGCCAGGCAAGAGGGCCTTGAAGACTGGACTCAGAGGGAGGATGTGAACCCAATGGAAGGGCTGATACTGGAGAGTAGGGTCACTGCCACCGAGAACCTGAGAGCATGTGGCCACACCAGAGCAGATGTCTTACCCATGGTATCACCGCAGCACATCCAGGCCTGGGAAGGAGGCTGGGATGTGTTAGGAATAGACTGTGAATTTTCTTGAGTTCCAGAGACTATTGTTCACAGTGTCTCCGTGCCTGTAGTGTGGAGTTCCTTGATCCTTTAACCGTCTCAGTTTTTTCCTTATTTGTTTACAACTGCTGTTTAAAATTTTTTGTGTGGTTTAAACTCAATGTAGTGATCATTGGGTCAGGGAAGTGTTCAGTGAGGAGAGAGTACCCCAGAGTGGGGACACTCCAGCCCCTGTCCTGAGCGAACCACAATGAGACTGGGGGTTAAGCCCCCAGGAATTCTGGGCTGAGCCTTAGTGCGGTTATGAGCACTTTGCCGCATGGGAGAGAGAAAGAGGAGTCCTTGAGGTCAGGCAGGCATCCGGGTAAAGGGAGTTGGGGTGAGGACTCAGATCCAGGCTTTTGTGTGTGCTCTTTGTTTTAAGATCCAAGGAGTTTGGATCTGTATTCACCAGGAAATTGATGAAAAGTTTCTAAAAGCTTCCCAGGGTAGGGAATGGTGGCAGCGGACCAGAACTAAGCTGGTAGTTAAGCTTAGAAGTCCTCATGCAGGCCCCTACATTTGTACCCTAAAGTTCAAAGTGGGGATACAGCCTTGACATGGTGGCAGAGCGGTGGGATTCGTCTTAAACCCAAAAGCCAGTAAGAGATTTTTTTTTTCCTTCTAGCTGCTTGGAAAGCAGAGCTGAAGGTAGATGCATATCTTATCTCTCCTTGCCTGAAGGCAGAGGTGTTAAGTTTTTTTTAACAAGGTCCTTTGTTAAGAGAAGTGTTCAAATAAGCAAACAAACTTTGACTGGTAAAGGCAATTTACAAGCTGAATTGTTTTTTTTTTCTTTTTACATCCTCGGGAGTAGCTTGTTAGAAAGTCTCTGTTAACTCAGCAGCAGCCAGAGCTAAGTACATCCCAGTTTCAGTCAACTGCAGAGGGGTGTGACCCAGCACAAGAAAACAGGAAAATGACTACCAAAGAAGTAGCTAACAAAATAGAACTGGCCAAACTAGAAGCAGAAGAAAATGAAAGAAAACATCAAAGACTGCTTCAAATTAAAAAACTTGAAGAGGAGGCCAAAGAGGAGGCCCATAAAAGAGAAGAAAAAGCCAAAGAGGAGGCCCACAAGAGAGAGATGGAGCTGGAAAAAGCCAAAGAGGAGGCGAGAGAAAAAGAAAGGAAGCATGAACTGGAAGCAGCAAGTGCTAGGCAGGATGCATCAGACCATCCTAGCAACTCCACTCCAGGTGCCACTTCCCATCCCAGGAAATTCCCCACCTACAAGGCAGGCGATGATACTGAGGCCTTCTTAGAAAATTTTGAAAGGGCCTGCCTTGGATACAGCATCACTCCAACCCAGTACATGGTAGAGCTGAGGCCGCAGCTCAGTGGACCCTTAGCAGAGGTGGCGGCTGAAATGCCTAAGGAACACATGAACAGTTATGAACTTTTTAAAAACAAGGCCAGAATCAGAATGGGGCTAACACCTGAGCATGCCCGTCGGCGGTTCAGAGCCCTAAGGTGGAAACCCGATGTGTCATTTACCCGACATGCCTACCACATTGGGAAAAATTGGGATGCCTGGATATCAGGAGCAAATGTTAAATCTACGGAAGAGTTGCCCTTCCTATTGCAAATGGAGCAGTTTTTAGAGGGTGTTCCTGAGGAAATAAAAAGGTACATCCTAGATGGGAAGCCCAAAACTGTAACCGAGGCGGGGGAGATTGGAGCCAAGTGGGTGGAGGTGACAGAAAAGAAAAAAGCTAGTAGCAGTTGGAGCGAATATCAGAAGGGGCAAGCCGAAACAAAACCTTACCACCGGGGACAACCCAAGGCCCCACCCACATCCCAAGGGAAACCCCAGACGCCTTCTCACCCCACCACACCAGTCTCCATCAACCAACATCGCCCCGGTGATACCTTAGCAGGGCGATGTTTTAAATGTAATGAACTGGGGCATATAAAGGCTCACTGCCCCAAGAACCCCAACCGATTACAGTTCATTACACCCCAATCACACCAAAGATCCCCAGACCCAGATGCCTCTCTCATACCCTCGGAGCGAAGGGAAACCTTGAGAGTGGGCGGAAAGAAGGTTATCGCTTGGAGGGACACTGGGGCACAAGTGTCAACTATCCACCAATCCCTAGTGGACCCCAAACTCATCAACCCGGAGGCTACAGTGACAATTCAACCCTTTGTGTCACAGTCTGTAACCTTGCCTACAGCCAAGTTGCATGTCCAGTACAAGGGCTGGTCAGGAATGTGGACTTTTGCAGTCTATGACAATTATCCCATTCCCATGCTGCTGGGGGAAGACTTGGCCAACCATGTGAAGCTAGCCAAGAGGGTGGGAATAGTCACCCGCAGCCAGGCTAAGCAAGCTTTCACCCCCATCCCTGTTCCTAAGCCGTCCACCAGGGCCCTGTCTATGTTACCAGAGACCCAAACAAAGGTGGTGGAACCGGATCCCCTGCCAACGACTGCAACAGCCGTAGTGGATCCAATCCCAGAGACCCAGCCAAAGCCAGTCCCAGAACCGGAACTGGCAACGCAGCCAGCACCAGAACCATTGCCAGCACTGAGTCCAGCGCTTGCAAACCCGTCTATAGCTCCAATGCCAGAGGGCACCAGCGAGCCTGAACTGGTGGAAGCAGCAGATAACCCTACCCAAGAGGCTCAGCCAGAGCCTGAAATACCACATAGTGCACCAGCGGACAGCGGTTCACAGTCAATGGAAACAGCCCCAGCACCTGCATCGCTTCCAGAGGGACCAAGCCCCAGTCCACAGTCCAAGGAGGAACTGATGTCTCCAGCATCAAGGGAACAGTTCCAGGCCGAGCAGGAAGCAGATGACAGCCTTCAGAAAGCTTGGGCGGCGGCACGGAGCACCCCACCGCCTCTCAGCTCTTCTAACCGATCCCGGTTTGTTGTAGAAAAAGGACTTTTATACAAGGAGACTCTTTCTGGTGGGCACCAGGAAGACTGGCATCCTCAAAGACAGTTGGTAGTTCCCACTAAGTATCGGGTAAAGCTCTTGAGCTTAGCCCATGATCATCCCAGTGGCCATTCTGGGGTGAACAGAACCAAAGACCGGTTGGGGAAGTCCTTCCACTGGGAGGGAATGGGCAAGGACGTTGCTAATTATGTCCGGTCTTGTGAGGTGTGCCAATGAGTGGGAAAGCCCCAAGACCAGGTTAAAGCCCCTCTCCAGCCACTACCCATAATTGAGGTCCCATTTCAGTGAGTAGCTGTGGATATTCTGGGTCCTTTCCCAAAGAAGACACCCAGAGGAAAGCAGTACGTACTGACTTTCATGGATTTTGCTACCCGATGGCCGGAAGCTGTACCCTTAAGCAACACCAGGGCTAACAGTGTGTGCCAGGCATTAGCAGACATTTTTGCCAGGGTAGGGTGGCCCTCCGACATACTTACAGATTCGGGAACTAATTTCCTGGCAGGGAACATGAAAAACCTGTGGGAAGCTCATGGGGTGAATCACTTGGTTGCCACCCCTCATCACCATCAAACCAATCGTCTGGTGGAGAGGTTTAATGGAACTTTGGGGGCCATGATACGTAAATTCGTAAATGAACACTCCAATGATTGGGACCTAGTGTTGCAGCAGTTGCTTTTTGCCTACAGGGCTGTACCACATCCCAGTTTAGGGTTTTCACCATTTGAACTTGTGTATGGCCGCGAAGTTAAGGGGCCATTACAGTTGGTGAAGCAACAATGG
This sequence comes from Emys orbicularis, assembly GCF_028017835.1. Taxonomy (NCBI): domain Eukaryota; kingdom Metazoa; phylum Chordata; order Testudines; family Emydidae; genus Emys; species Emys orbicularis. Next base: position 68,199,190 of record NC_088683.1, on the reverse strand, counting down.
GAGGGGTTTACGCCTTCTCCAGGAACTAACATTCTAGACTTTGTAAGCAACCTACAAAGCACCCTCCGACACTCTTTAGCCCTTGCTAAAGAAAACCTAAAGGATGCTCAGGAAGAGCAAAAGGCCTGGTATGATAAACATTCCAGAGAACGGTCCTTCAAAGTAGGAGACCAAGTCATGGTCTTAAAGGCGCTCCAGGCCCATAAAATGGAAGCGTCGTGGGAAGGACCATTCATGGTCCAGGAGCGCCTAGGAGCTGTTAACTATCTCATAGCCTCCCCCACCTCCAACATAAAGCCTAAGGTATACCATGTTAATTCTCTTAAGCCCTTTTATTCCAGAGAATTAAACGTTTGCCAGTTTACAGCCCAGGAAACAGATGACGCGCAGTGGCCTGAAGGTGTCTACTATGAAGGAAAAAGGAATGGTGGCGTGGAAGAGGTGAACCTCTCCACGACCCTGGAACGTCTGCAGCGACAGCAGATCAAGGAGCTGTGCACAAGCTTTGCACCGATTTTCTCAGCCACTCCAGGACGGACCGAACGGGCATACCACTCCATTGACACAGGTAATGCTCACCCAATTAGAATCCCACTTCTGCCACCATGTCAAGGCTGTATCCCCACTTTGAACTTTAGGGTACAAATGTAGGGGCCTGCATGAGGACTTCTAAGCTTAACTACCAGCTTAGTTCTGGTCCGCTGCCACCATTCCCTACCCTGGGAAGCTTTTAGAAACTTTTCACCAATTTCCTGGTGAATACAGATCCAAACTCCTTGGATCTTAAACAAGGAGAAATTGACCCTTCCCCCCTCCTTCCTTTCACCAACTCCTGGTAAATACAGATCCAAACCCCCTTGGATCTTAAAACAAGGAGAAATTGACCCTTCCCCCCTCCTTCCTTTCACCAACTCCTGGTGAATACAGATCCAAACCCCCTTGGATCTTAAGACAAGGAGAAATCAATCAGGTTCTTAAAAAGAAGGCTTTTAATTAAAGAAAAAGGTAAAAATCATCTCTGTAAAATCAGTATGGAAAATAACTTTACAGGGTAATCAAACTTAAAGAGCTCAAAGGACCCCCCTCTGTCTTAGGTTCAAAGTATAGCAAACAAAGATAAACACTCTAGTAAAAGGTACATTTACAAGTTGAGAAAACAAAGTAAATCTAAGACGCCTTGCCTGGCTTTTACTTACAATTTTGAAAATAAGAGAGACTTGTTTAGAAAGATGGGGAGAACCTGGATTGATGTCTGGTCCCTCTCAGTCCCAAGAGCGAACAACCCCTTAAAACAAAGAGCACACACAAAAGCCTTTCCCCCCCCCCAAGATTTGAAAGTATCTTGTCCCCTTATTGGTCTTTTGGGTCAGGTGTCAGCCAGGTTACCCGAGCTTCTTAACCCTTTACAGGTAAAAGGATTTTGGAGTCTCTGGCCAGGAGGGATTTTAGTACTGTACACAGGAGAGCTGTTACCCTTCCCTTTATAGTTATGACAGGAGTCCTTGAGGTCAGGCAGGCATCCGGGTAAAGGGAGTTGGGGTGAGGACTCAGATCCTTTTGCCATCTGATTTCACCAGGGTAATATAGTAGCCAGGAAAATTCCCCAAGATAGCAGGGCCATTCCCCCGCTTACATGTAGTTCCTTCACTTTCACGTGTCATTGTTGCTGATCCCTGTCATGCCCCTTTGCCAGTGCAATCGGCTTGTAGATGTCAATGGTTCTGTGGTCCATAGCTAGGGCCTTACCAAATTCATGGCCATGAAAAACGCATCACGGACCGTGATATCTGGTCTCCCCCTGTGAAATCTGGTCTTTTGTGTGCTTTTACCCTATACTATACAGATTTCACGAGGGAGGCCAGTGTTTCTCATATTGGGGGTCCTGACTCAAAAGGGAGTTGCAGGGGGGTCAAAAGGTTACTTTGGGGGGGGTAACTGTATTGCCACCTGTACTTCTGTGCTGACTTCAGAGCTGGGCGTCTGGAGAGCGGTGGCTGTTGGCCGGGCGTCCAGCTCTGAAGGCAGCACCCTGCCAGCAGCAGCGCAGAAGTAAGGGTGACAATACCATGCCATGCCACCCTTACTTCTGTGCTGCTGCCTTCAGAGTTGGGCAACCGGAGAGTGGCGGCTGCTGACTGAGGGCCCAGCTCTGCAGGCAGCAGCACAGAAGCAAGGGTGGCAATACCATACCATGCTATCCTTACTTCAGCGCTGCTGCTGGCAGTGGCATTGCCTTCAGAGCTGGACTCCCGGCCAGCAGCCACCGCTCTCCAGCTGCCCAGCTCTGAAGGCAGCGCGGCTGCCAGCAGCACCGCAGAAGTAAGAGAAGCAGTACCGCAACCCCCCCTGCAATAACCTTGCGGACCCCCCCACAACTCCCTTTTGGGTCGGGACCCCTACAATTACAACACCGTGAAATTTTAGATTTAAATAGCTGAAATCATGAAATTTACTATTTTTAAAATCCTACGACCGTGAAATTGACCAAAATGGACCGTGAATTTGGTAGGGCCCTATCCATAGCTGTCCTTACAGAGACTCTTCTCTCCACAGGTCAAGGAAATCCAGTACTGCTTGCCTACTCCAAGCAGGATTGCATCTAGTAGCTCTCTGTGTGCATTGAGCCAGCATGGTCGGTTTGGCAGTTGGATGCACACTACAAAGGTGAGTTGCTACATGCGCTTGTGTCTAGGACCACAGTCTCAAGCCCTGGTCCACAGGGCTCTTACAAACCAGTAAGTTCCAACCTGCTAACCAGTAACCTGCTAACAGTCACCAGAACTAGAAGCTCAACTCTGACAGATGACTCCAGTCCTGGGATCTGATTGGTGGAACTCTGGAAGTGCTGATTGGTTCCCTGCTTCTATTTAAACCATACCTGACAAAGAGGTCTGTGTAAGTTTGAAAACTTGTCTTTTCCCCAACAGAAGTTGGTCCAATAAAAAAATATTACCTCACGCTCCTTGTCTCTATTGAAACCAAGCAAAGGAACAGGAAATCGTCCATGCAACTGGGTTTCCCCCTGCTTAAGACTGCCTCCCTCCTGCTCCTACTGCCTGACTCTCATCTCCTAATAACCTGATCCTACTGGCCTCCTGACACCTGATTCTCGGTCTTCCCTCTGGCATATCTCAGACTCTGGTCACCTGGTATCTGACCTGGCCTGGCTTCTGATGCCTGCTCTGATTACTAGGTCAGACTTCCCACATCCCAGTAATGACAGCTTGCCAAGTTGGGCAATCAGGAAAAGGCATTTAAAAAAAAAACACAGCGGTTTTAAAGGGGGAGGAGGGCATGGGCTTGTGGTCTCTGTGACCCCTGGGCAGTGGAGTTCAAAATTGTGCCCAGAGCAGTCACTGTCATGGGAACAGGGGCATTATGGACTAGGTGTTGGAGGATGGTTAGAGTTTACACAAGTAATATAGTATCTACACTTGCACTGTATTGACCTCTGTAGGTCTACCCTGGTTCTGCATTGCTCAGGGAAGTATAGTATGCCACTTATACTGGTGGGAGAAACATTGAAGTGTAGACACATGCCTAACTAAGTCAATGCAAATAGACTTACATCAACCTAACTTTCTAGCTGTGTCTACAATGAGGGTTAGGTCAACACAGCTCTGGCTCTCAAGGGTGTGTATTTTTCACAGTCCTGAGTGCTGTAGCTAAGTTGACCTAAGTTTTAAGTGTAGAGCTGGCATCAGGCTTCCCCAGTGCCTCTTAGGGATCCCTGATGTGCAGGGGGCATGTGCCTGTTGCTTCACCTCTAAAGCATGCACTCATCTCCATTGGCCAGCACAGAGGGTGCAGGTCCATTGTCCCACCTCCTCACTCTTCCCTGCCCCCTTTGGGGTGGCCAGCACTGCTAGCCCCACTCAGGTGAGCACAAGGACTGCAGTAATGGCCGGGCTCTTCACAGCAGCAACAGGATGCTTACTTCAGCCTGCATTACGCAAGTCAAAAATGAAACCTCAAATCTGAACCCTTTGGAATTCTGGGAGCCGGTGGGGGTTCAAATTCAAATCCCCATATTTGTGCCCACCCTGTGATGTTTGCTTTGATTTAAAACGGAAAGAGCCTAGTTTCTGTTCCCAGATCAGAAGGGTCTGAAATCTTGTGAGAACTTTATTTTAAATCAGATTCCTTAATCAGAATGTACCAAATTCTTACTCGGCCTTTTCTTTGCTAAAACTCTTGTTCAGCCAAATTCTCCTGCCCTGGTACTTCAGTGCAACTGTGGGGGAGGGCATGGGTCAGTGTTCATGTCGCACTTGCCATCAGCACCGGGTCAGGGAAGCTAATGACCCAACCAGCGGTGGATGAATCATGGTCACCTGAGGCACTTTGCACATACGCGAGGAAGAAGTGCAATGGGACCATAATCAATGGGATTGTACTGCAGGAGGTGAGAAGTGTTTTTCTGGGGTAAGGACTTAGTAATAACTAAAGGTCCAACCATGCTTCCAAGACTGGTGTATGGAGGATACCCTCTGCACAGAGATCTCCCATCCTGTGTGAAATGGAGGATCAGCCTCAAAGAACTCCAGGGAGCTGCAGGAGTGGAGGGACCAGGTTGGGGGCAGGTTTGGTGGCCTTGAACAGGACTCACACTATCCTCCCACCAGTCCTGGTCATGCGGATTCGGCGGCATACCTGCGGGAGGTCTGCCAGTGCCATGCCATCGGCGTCCCCGCTGCCGAATTGCCACCGAAGCCGCGGGACCGGTGGACCTCCCGCAGGCACGCCGCCGAAAGCCGCTTGCCTGCTGCCCTCACAGCGACCAGCAGGCCGCCCACCGCGGCTTGCCATCCCAGGCACCTTACCATGGACCCTCTCCGTGCTCAGGATGAGGGGTGCTAGGAGCAGCCACCAGCTGGAAGCCCTGACTGTGTGAATCCAACAGAGCTGCCCTGCCCAGGAGGGAGGCACTTGACTGCACAGCAGGGTGCCGTGCTCAGAGAGGGGCACCACCGCGTTCCTCTGGGGCAAAGGTGCCCCCTTCCCCTCTAGCCGCCCCAGCCAAGCTGCTCCAGACCGGGAGCTGTGCAGAGCGGGGGTGGGGCTGATGCCGTCATGTTCCCTTCCCTCCGATCATGTACCTGGTCATCGCTGAGCTGGGGTCGGGGACAGGGGCGGCTCCAGGCACCAGCGCACCAAGCGCGTGCCTGGGATGGCAAGCCGCGGTGGGCGGCCTGCTGGTCGCTGTGAGGGCAGCAGACAGGCGGCTTTCGGCGGCGTGCCTGGGGGAGGTCCGCCGGTCCCGCGGCTTGGGTGGCTATTTGGCAGCAGGGACGCCGATGGCATGGCACTGGCAGACCTCCCGCAGGTATGCCGCCGAATCCACATGACCAGCAGACCGCCCGCAGGCATGCCGCCAAAAGCTGCCTGCCTGCCATGCTTGGGGTGGCAAAAAACATAGAGCCGCCCCTGGTCGGGGAACAGGGGGAGCCTGTCTGCTGCTGGCACAGGAGGGCTGTGGGTGGACTGGGCCACAGCTAGAGTGACCAGACAGCAAATGAGAAAAATCAAGACGGGATGGGGGGTAATAGGAGCCTATATAAGAAAAAGACCCCCAAATCAGGACTGTCCCTATAAAATCGGGACATCTGGTCACCCTAGCCACAGCCCAGTGTGCCATGCTCAGGGGGGTGCCTCCGGAACAGGGGAGCCCCTCCTCCCCCTGCTGCTCTGCTGCCCTCTGCAGCTGCCGCTGCTCCTATCGCCCCCACCGCTCCCACACACATACCTTGAAACTGCCCCGGACAAGGTGCTGGGGACCTGGAACCCTGGAACTTGTCTCCTGTGCAGACTGGGGTGGGGGGAGGGGTGGAAACTGATATCAGTGTGTCCCATCCTCCCCCCCCCCCCGCCCATGTACACGATCTCCACTGAGCTGGGATGGAGGGACAGGGAGCCTGTCTGTGCTGCTGCTTCTGAATGAGAAGTGGGAGCTGCCTATGGCTGCTGCTGTCTGAACAAGCCTTCAGGCTGGTGAGTGCTCTACTTAAAGAGACAGCACACTGTCTCTCACCCAACCCCAACACACACTCTTGTCTCCCTCACTTCCACACACACACTGTCTCTCTCTCTCTCTCTCTCTCTCTCACACACACACACACACACACACACACACACACACACACACACACACACACACAGTCTCACATACTCTGTCTCTCTCACACACTCCCCCAATACACAGAGTCTCTCTCACACACACTTCCCCCCAATACAGACACACACACACACACACACACACACACACACACACTTCCCCCCAACATCCACAAATATTTAAATAAACTGTTTTCTCTTATTAATAGTGCAATTAAAACCGTGATTAATGGCAATTTTTTAAATAGTTTGACAGCCCTCGTACAAAGCCATCTGTGCTAATAGAATCACATTTTAAGCTGCAGTATCAGCAGTAAAATCATTGTTAACCACAGGAAAAAACTTCCATTTCCTGTCGACGACTGACACTCACAGAAATGCCATTTAAATACATTAAAATAAGAGCTATTAAAGCCAAATCCTACCTGAGTAGAAGGTTGACTCAGGAAAATCTAGAGCCCTGTGCAAAGTCATTTGATTGGACCACCTACAAGGTCCAGGATGCCACCAACAGTCTTCTCCTGACCATCTTCCCCACAAGCCAGCATGGGGGTGTATTGGGGTGGAGCTATGCTAGACTGATTTTCAGCTAGCATGTGGTCCCTTAGAGCTCATACACTGATGGCATAAGTTAGAGAAGCCTGGAGGCTGCCCTAACTTATGCCAAGGCCGCCTGGCTCCCTGACAACCCCTGACTGACGAGTGGGGCTCGGCGCATGGTAGAAACTGCTCCAGTGTCTCCAGGACTAGTTGGTCCCTTATGGATTGCGTTAGGGGAGCAATGGAAGGAGATTTCCTGATAAACAGGAGAAGCAGGGAGAATTTGTCTCATGCTCTGTGCAGGGCTACAATGAAACGAGAGACCTCCTGACTCCTCGGGTGAGGGGGCCACTCAGATTATTAGCAGTACAGGCTTCCCAGTCAGCAAGAAGCAGCTTGGAATGGAAGCACCACTACACATCATGTTAGCAGCAGTGGGACCTCAAGCTCTGGGAGCCACCTGCAACAGAAGGGTTAGTCAGATTTTCCAAACTAGCCGTACCTATGTGCACAAAGGGCTGCATGGAGAGACTTAGACCAAGGACACAGATGGCTCTTGATTAGAAGGAATCCTGCCAGTGCAGGGGAGGATTCCAGTGGGCTATCTTACCATGCCGTGAGCGCTCTTTATTGCTCCTTTCAGCCTGCATACGTTGCTCATGTTAAAGGTGCAGCGGATGGCAGCATACACACATTTCTGTGCATGAGCACCCTCTGGATCAGGAACATTGCTTGTCCTGTGATTTTCAGAAATGGGCAATTATTGCAAAGCAGCCACAAATTCTATAGACAGCAAAGAGATTAGACACTGCTCCCTCCCATAAGGATAGAATTTCTGGACATGATGCACTTGTCTTTCACCTCAAGCACTAAGTTAACTTGCTTTTTGCTCAGTTGCTCTGTATCTTTCCCCCATTTATCAACTGTTTGCACCTGGCAGCAGTGCAGTCTGAACTGTCACAGCACTTTGCAAAACATCCAGTTTGTAGAACAAAGACTACAACACAACCACTTCCACCAAGAATGGTCATATCTGGAAGATCTATGAAGCTACAACAGGATATTTTAAGGTGGCTTCACCTACCAGAACGGTGAGCTGAGTTACTAAGCGCTTGTCTAGATGAACAGTTAGTGCACAGCAAGCGGGGGTGTAAATCTAAAACGTACTAGCCTGCTGCACACTAACTGCCCATGTGGACCTTGCTACTGCACACTGAAAGTTCCATTGTGCGCTTTGATCTACTCTGCTTCGAAACTAGAATAGGTCAGTGCACTCTAGGGAAATTTTATTGTATGGCAGCGAAGTCCAGTTCTGGGTGCCACATTTCAGGAAAGATGTGGACAAATTGGAGAAAGTCCAGAGAAGAGCAATAAAAATTATTAAAGGTCTAGAAACCATGATCTATGAGGGAAGATTGAAAAAATTGGGTTTGTTTAGTCTGGAGAAGAGAAGACTGAGAGGGGACATGATAACAATTTTCAAGTATATACAAGGTTGTTACAAGGAGGAGGGAGAACAATTGTTTTTCTTAACCTCTGAGAATAGGACAAGAAGCAATGGGCTTAAATTGCAGCAAGGGCGGTTTAGGTTGGACATTAGAAAAAACTTCCTAACTCTCACAGTGGTTAAGCACTGGAATAAGTTGCCTAGGGAGGTTGTGGAATCTCCATCATTGGGGATTTTTAAGAGCAGGTTGGACAAACACCTGTCAGGGATGGTCTTAGTCCTGCCTAGAGTGCAGGGGACTGGACTAGATGACCTCTTGAGGTCCCTTCCAGTTCTATGATTCTATGACTCTAAGGTCCACACGGATAGTTAGTGCATTTTAGGTTTACATCCCCGCTTGCTGTGCACTAACTATTCATCTAGATGAGCCCTAAGATACACATAGGATGGATGTGCAGATGTCGGTGGTCAAAGGGTAAATCTATAACATTGATTTTCAGTTCTTTTTAAAACTATTTTAGATAGACCTTGTGTTACTGTAGGGAGTTTAAATGGATTTCAGAGCAAGGTGAGAATTCCTGTGGTGGTTCAGTGCGGGGACCCTCCCACTCTGGGTCCTCGGGAGGCCACCCCACCTCACTATGTCACTGATATGTCAGCTGCCATGGGAAACGAAGCTTTCCAAATGGTCCGCAGGACCGCCGCTTCCCAGAGTAAGTGTTCTTCCCAATGATGAGAATAGATAACAACGTCGTCTAGGTAAGCAGCCACGTAGGCGATATGCGGACTCAGAAGGTGATCCATCATGCGCTGAAAGGTAGCCAGGGCCCCATGGAGGCCGAAAGGCATCCAGACAAATTGATACAGCCCTGTCAGAGTGGGGAAAGCTGTCTTCTCTCTGGAACGTGGGTCCAGGGAGTATCTGCCAATACCCTTTTGTGAGATCAAGTGTGGTAATGAAATTGGCAGTTCCAAGACGGTCGAGGAGCTCATCAATCTGGGGCATCGGATAGGTGTCAAACTTTGAGATCGCATTTACCTTCCGAAAGTCGATACAGAAGCGATGGCTCCTATCAGGTTTCGGGATCAGTACAATGGGGCTGCGCCATTCGCTTCGCAACCGCTCGATGACTCCCAAATCTGCCATCATTTGGATCTCCTTTTCCACGATCTCTCGCATCTGCCATGGGAGGGGGCTGGTCACTTCTCGGACCACGTGTCCCGGGGTCGTCTGGACCGTGTGCCATACAATGGTGGTCTGGCAAGGGCGTGTGGTGAAAGTCTTCCGGAAGGCTTCCAGGAGGCACTGAGCTTGTTTCCATTGATCAGTCGACAGTGTGTCGCCCAATTGAGGCTCCTCCATCTTGTCCAACTCAGGCACTTGGGGCCCTAGGGCTGGTTCGGATGGGTAGGGGGAGATTAGCAATCCTTCCTGGGCATGCCAGGGTTTCAAGAAGTTCACATGGTACACCTGTTTCTTCTTTCTCCGGTCAGGCTGGTGAACCTCGTAGGTGACAGGACCCATCTGACGGATGATTTCATACAGGCCTTGCCACCGGGCCAGGAACTTCAACTCATCTGATGGGAGGAGTAGAAGTACCCGGTCCCCAGGTGCAAAGCTTCTTGTTCAGGCCCCATGGTTATAGCACCGCTCCTGGATCCCTTGGGCTGCCTGAAGATTTTCTCGGGCAAGGGTTCCAGCTTGGTCAAGCCAGTCTCGCAATTGCAGTACATATTGGAGGAGCCCCCAGGATAGATCCAGTACCTCACAGGGCTGGCTTCCATACAAGAGTTCAAATGGGGAGAACTTAGTGGATGACTGGGGTACCTCATGGATGGCCAGGAGCAACAGCGGAAGTAGCTGGTCCCACTTTTGCAGTTCTTGAGGAGGAAATTTCCTCAGCATTGTCTTGAGCGTTCTATTAAAGTGCTCAATGAGCCCGTTTGTCTGGGGATGGTATACGGATGTTTGCAGCTTCCGAATGCCAAGCAGGGCGCACACTTGACAGAGTAACCGGAATGTGAAATTGGTCCCCCAGTCGGTAAGGAGCTCTTGGGGAAGCACCATTTATCGTTAGAAGTACCCGGACCTGGGGGTATACTTTTATGTCTCCATGAACACACTGGAGTCGAATCTCTCCCTCAGTCCTTTTTGGGTTCGGGATGACTCCCTGCCATACGAGGGTCTGCCCACATCCCAAATCCAGGAGAGCCATGACAGTCTTGGGGACCACTTCCACTAGCGTTGTCAGCTTCAGGGAGGATGGCTCGCGGGCCCGAGGTTCCCCGGTGCAGACCTGGCCAAAGCTACAGTCCATCTCCAGACATTCACGCTGTAAGTGTCCGAAACAGCCACACGTGAAGCAGGGCCCCATGTTGGAATGCGCTGCCGGGGGCGCCGCTTTTAGAGGTGGGCTCCAATGATAATCCGGGCCTGCCAAGCTCAAGGCTGCTCGAGAGGCGTGCCCTGTGAATGATCAGGGGTTGGTGGGTTTACAGGTGCAGTTCTCTGAGTTGCAGGTGCCCAAGCGCTGCTCAGGTCTGGGTCCGGGTCTCTGCGTCGACGCTGGGGTTATTGCCCTAGTTGTGGTGCCCAGAGCCCAGGCCCCCAGCCCAATGGGATCTTCAGCAGCCAAGAAGTCCTCCATCAAGGTGACGGTCATGCTTAAAGTTTTTGGGTGATGTTGGAGTACCCAGGCCCTATCACGGGGCAAGAGAAACTGGGTGAATTGCTCCAGGACCACTTGTTTGGCGACTTCTCCCACCGAATGCCACTCTGGGAGCAACCACCACCAGCAAAGGTCCTTTATCTCATGGGCAATGGTGCGAGGTTGGGTCCCTGGAGGGTAGGTCGCCTTTCGGAGCCACCAACGAAAGGTCTCAGGTGTAATATCCAGGGCGTCCAGGATGGCTGTCTTCACCCGCCTGTACTCTCGCGCATCTTCAACTGGCAGCCCCTGGTAGGCAGTCTGGGCAATTCCACTCAAGTATGGGGCCAAGAGGGTTGCCCACTGCTCCTGGGGCCACCCGGCCACCACAGTGACCCGCTCAAAGGTCTCCAAGAACACTTCCAGATTGTCCTCGGGTCCCATCTTGGAAAGCCTAACGGGCACCGGGGCCACGGTGGGGCTGACAGCCTCCCCAGATGGGGGCCTACTGGGTTGGGGTAGCAAGGTCGCGAGCTGTTGGAGGCACTGCTGCTGCAGCTCCTGATATTGTGCCCCCAACTCCCAGAGGACTTGCTGTTGTTGGGCCTCCACTGCTGCACCAGTTGCTGTTGCTGCTGGCTTTCAGCCAGGTACTGAAGGAGCTTGTCCAACTCCATCCTTTTCTCTCTCTCTTTTATTTTTTCCAAGAACTCTTCAGGGGCAGCCAGGGGACCCCTTATCGCAGGGGTCGGGTTGATGCCCGCATTCTCCACCAACTGTAGTGGCTCGGTGCAGGGGCCTTCCCACTCCAGGTCCCCAGGAGGCCACCCCGCTACATCGGCCGCCGTGGGGAATGAAGCGATCTCTGCTCGCAGATGGGGCACAGGTCTGTGCTCAGGATGGGTGGGAAACAAACAGTCAATGGGCCCCAGCCCTGGATCAAGCCAGGGCAACACAGAGTCTGAGGCTCAGGCCTGTGGGCAGGCTGAGCAGAAAATAAACAGTCAATTAGCCCAGGCCCTGGATCAAGGCGGGGTAACAAAGAGTCTGAGGCTTAAGCATCTGGCCTGGGGAAAGGGAGACTGCCACCCTGGGTTGTGGTGGCAGGGGGGACACAGGCCCACCCACTCTACTGCATCCCAGCCCAGGACCCGAGCAGTGACAAAGCGCTTTGTCACTGGGTCAGTGGGGATCCACGCCGCAACACGCTGACTCACCCTCTGTCCTCGGTCCTCTTCTCCCTAGGCACCCTCCGCTGGTTCCCAGCTCAGGAGGCCACAGGAGGCGTCTGGTGGCTCTAGTGGTTGCCTCCCTTCTGAGCTTTCTTGGCCACATTTTATACTTCCTGCCCCTCCCACCCACTTCCTGGGGGAGGGGCAACTAGGCCCTGGTTCCGCTCCCACTCCAGATCCTCTGGCGGCCACACCGCCTCACTACATCCTGTATGATTCAAATGGATGCCAAGATAGAAAACCTGCCAGAGATTTGAGCCAAAGAGTTAAAGCTAGAAGGGACCACCAGATCATCTACTGCACCTTTCTGTATATCGCAGGCAACCAACACCACCCAGCACCCAAACACTAAACCCAGCAACCTAAATCAGACCAAAGTATTACAGCCTACAGGAGACTAGACAGCAGAGAATAGAAGGGACTGAGGACATGCATCAGTGCCCAAGGCCCCTGCAATGGCAGGGAATTGCTTAATTGAGATGTACCTGGATAATCTTGGTAAGTGACCCATGCTCCAAGTTGCAGAGGAAGAGGAGCCCACCCCAACCCAAGGCCACTCCCATTTTGACCTCGGGGAATATGCTTTCCCACATATGGCGATCAGTTAGACCCTGAACATGTGATCAAGGAACTGGCCAGCACCACTTCAGAGCATTGGCCACCTGGTCCAGTGTCCCATCTCCATCTCTGGCCATCTCTGATGCTTCAGAGGAAGGAGAAAGAAACAAATTCAGACAAACAAACCAGAATACACTGGTGGGGGATAGGAGGGGGAACCCTTCCTAACCCTTTCAGATGACCAGCTGAAACCCTGAAGCATAACTGGATGGGACATAAACTGGAAGGGACTCCCAGGGCTGTTGAGCCCTGCTGGCACCATCACAAGTAACCCTGTCACACAACCCCCTCATAAATTTGTCCAGCTCGCTCGTAAAACTAATTAAGTGTTTGCCCCCACAACTCCTGTTGGGAGGCTGTTCCAGAACCTCACCTCTCTGACGGTTAGAAACCCTTTAATTTCCAGTCTGAATTTGTGTATAGCCAGTTTATACCCATTTGTTCATGTGCCAGCATTGGCCTTTAGCTTAAATAGCTCTTCACCTTCCTTGGTGTTTACTCCCTAATGTATTTATAGAGAGTGGTCATCTCCCCTCCCAGCCTTTATTTTGCTAGCCTAAACCAGCCAAGCTCTTCCAATCTCCTCTCATAAGGTAGGCCCTCCATTCCCCTGATGATCCTAGTAGCTCTTCTCTGCACCTGTTCCAGTTTGAATTCATCTTCCTTAAACATGGGCGACCAAAATTGTACATAGTATTCTAGATGAGTCTTACCAATGCCCTGTACAATAGCATTAATATTTCTCTATCTCTATTAAAATTGTCTTGCCTGCTACATCATCCTACAATCACATCAGCCTTTTTTTCAGCTGCATCACATCTGTGGCTTATAGTCATCCTGTGATAGACCCACACACCCAGGTCTCTCCTCCTCTGTCATTTCCAGCTGATAAGCCCCAGCTTATAGCAAATGTTCTTATTTTCAGACCCTAAGTGCATGATCTTGCACTTTGTACTGTTGAATTTCATTTCTGTTATTCCAGTCTTCAAGATGAGTGCCAGTGAAAATTTCAGTGAATAGTGGGTATGCACAAATAATAATAATAATAATAATAATAATAAATCCATTGTTAAATAGCAGTTGCACTGTCATAGTGATCTTTTCCACTTAATCTGCTTAATGATGTTTATTACAGCAGTACCTAAAAGCCAACCAAGAACATCCAGTGGTAAGAATTGTGCTAGGCACTGTACAAACACAGTAGTACAGTAGTAGATGGTCCCTGCCCCGAAGAGTTTAAGCTCATTGGCCCTCTTAGCTCTGCACATGGAGGGAATCCACTGCAACAGGCTCCAACCATTTGCACATGGAGAAGTGGGGCTCAGCTGCCTCTGAGACACCCTACATTTCTCCCCTCTCACTATGGACTTTTCTGCCTCCCAGCCCCTCTCCCCCTTTTCTGGTGGAAGATATGAACAAACTGTAGGGGGCATTTTATTCATTGCCCTACATCCTCATCCTATGCAGTCATACACACCATACTCAGGAGTTAAAAAGAAAACTGGCCATGCTTCCTCCTGAATCTATTCTACGGTTTTAAAAGTGGTTTTAAGGCTTTCAGTGCACTGAAATTATTCCATACTAATATAAATATGTAGAGGGCAGCAAAAATTGTAAGATCTGCACATCTGTGTGAGCTGAATGTACAGCTACATAAAGATGGAGTGGAGAGGGGGCCCTGAGGGATCCAGCTGCAGCTCCCTGATTTCAGGGGTGCCCTGCTCTTGTGCAAGTTAGGACTGCACAGGACCATACGTCAGTGATGGATTGGGTGCAGGGAGCTCCATTCCACTACAATCTTTCCCTCCCTGGCCACAGGCTGCCCATGAGTCATTTCTTTTTGCTGGTGTAGGATGTGGTACAGCTGATTCCACCAGCTTTCTGTCAGAAGAGTTTCTCTGCATCGTACAATTCCCTACTGGCCATTCACACACTTCTCACAAGGTGATCTCAGCACACCAGAGAATCCAGCCTGTCATTTAAGAAAATGGCAAGCCCTTGTAAAATTGCATGTAGCAGGTATCTTCTCTTGTCCCCAACCCCCTAAAGCCTCCACTACTCTCCAACCCTTGCCTCATATGCCAACATCTTCCATGTGTAGGTCATGCCCTGTTCAGCCTCCCCAGGAGCTGAGAGCATCCCATCCACTTCCAATTCTAGACTAAACTCTTTTTTTCACCATGGCAACAGCAGCACTTTCGATTTGCAAAAAAAATGGTTTACCCCCTATGCTCTTCACACTGCTTTCGTCTCGCCTCCCTCCCTATGGCTCTTTCACTCCCCACTCCCATGTTCAGTCTCTCTTCCCGTCCCAGTGGCCTCATGCTTGAAGGTCTTTGACTATCTCATGGAACCTAATCAAGGGGATGACATTCACAACCACAATTGACTTTATTATGCGGTGAGCTTAGAGCCTGGACAATTATTTTTAATTATTATTATTTTATTAGGAGAGAATGGCGAGAGTTTTTCTCCCCAGCTAGAATCTCTGGCAAGCAGCATGCTTCCATTTCATACCTTATGCAGCATCAGCCTCTCTAATGCAAACATCTCTTGGATGTATCTATGTTCCGGTCTCCGTCACTAGGTGTCACTAGATAATCTAATTATAATCCAGACTGAACATAAAGCAAGTGAAAACTAATATTCTCTGAGCTAAAATTTAAGGTTATATTGCCTAAATGAAGTCCTACAGCATAATTATCCATTTTATTGAAGACATCATAGGGTGCAGCCATAGAATATGAAACTAGAGAGACATGAATTTGCAAAACTACTTTCTAAAGGAGCTTAGTCATTCCTGACTCAAAAGAATGTTTCTCGTCATTCTCATTGACACATTTTCTTTCTTTCTTAGGACCAAATGCTCTCTTCAGAGCCAGGGAGACTGGACTAATGTGTCTGTTCTGGCATGGCAACTCCTTTATTTCAAGCCAAATCTTTTCTTCAAGCCTGACCTGAATTGCAAACTCCTGTCCAGACAAATGTCTTTTCTCACAGGATTTTCAGCCTGCTTTCTGGATGAGTGAAGTAAATGCAACTCAGATAATCATCTACACATTGCCATAACCTGAGCACCTGCCTGGCTATTCTCAATGCTGGGAATCCAGCTACACAACATTTTGCCCTAAGATAGCGGAGTGAGCCCCAGTTCAGATAAACAAAACACATTTTTCCAATAAAGCCTTTTCAACAGGTTCTACGGCCATAATGAATAAAAAAATCATCATTTCAAAAAATCTCTGAACGTATAGAGTCACACACACATGAAAACACAGGGAACAAAGAAAGAAACCACTATTTGTTGTGGCTTCCTTTGCTTTTTCAGAATTTTGTTCAATGCCCAAGTGAAAACTCTATGTCCTCGGTGTTTGGAAGGAGCCTGTCTGAACCTGATGAGGCTCATCATTGGGTAGATCACCTAAGCCAGTATGGTCACTCCATAAAAGACTGGAGTCATTCTGTGTACAGCAGTTGCAGTGAGGATTCTGCACAGGGACAACACAGGCTTTTAGCATTTAAAATATTATTGTTTTTCACTTGGTGCCAGTTTTATAAATTGCACCTTTGCACAGCACTGCAAAACCAGAATTCATTGAGTTTGCTTGGTGTGCAGAATGCTTTACCCAGCTCAGTATTAGAATTTAATGAAACAGTGGTTTAAAACAGCAATTAGTTTACTTAATTAGTAATTACTCGCTATTTCAACATAGATCTGTTTGTGACCTCTTTTAATTAGATAACTGGATGAGTGTCACTTGTTCAAGAAGGTCTGTCTTCAAACAGAAATAAAATATTTAATTAATTTGCAGTGAAGCACCTGTGATTTTGCACATTGTCTCAAAATTGTTATAATTTTCATCTTCCTGTGTTATGCATTCAACACTGGATTAATTAAGTGTCCAATTATCAAACCCAAATATAAACAAGTACAATTCTTTAACAGTATCTATCTTTTCCCACAGGCCCTGCTAATTCAGTCCTTATGCGCTGAAGGATATTGCTGCCTGAATGCACTGGAGATACTTCAGCTTTGGGAAAGGAGATGTCTTTCTATGGGGCAACAGTTGTCATTAAGAGGACACTCTCCCTTCCTTTATGAACTTTGATGAGAAACACTCAGCTTTTAGGACTGGATTTGGATACCTTTACGCATGCTCAACAGTACTTTACATTGCAAGTTGTCCCACTGACGACTAGTGGAGTAAGATATGTCTCAGTGTGAGTGTTTAGCCCTTGGCGAACTGCAATGAACAGTGTTAATCTCATGTGGCAGGCCAATGCAGAAATTACTTGCTGCTTCTCCATGACAAATTTTGTCTACACTGGTAGGGTGTGATTCTCCGCTCCCTTACACTGAGGTAACTCCATTGTGAAAATGAGCTTGGAATTAGGCCCTTAGTTTTGAACCAGATGGTCCAAATACAGATGTCACATGACTCTTCTCTGTCTCCTAGCAAAGATTTGGCCACAAATGCAAACCCACAGGCAAAGCTGCCACCTCCCTGCGAGTGGCAAGCCATGTCCCTGACTGCACTGTAATTATCTTGAACTGTGGCACTTCCAGAAATATGCCAGCAACTGGAAAATCTGCATAGCTGGCACTGAAACCCTGCCTGGGATTTTATATTTGTACTATAAGAATGAATGTATGATTTGAACATTCTGCCAGCCACCCTTTTTGAATAGCAGAAAGGAATGACCCTCTAGGACATTGGTAGAAATGCATCCGACAGACTGCCAGTGTCTGTACTGATGTTAAGTCAGGGACAGACCAGAACAATCCTTATGATTGATTATGGTCACCCTTTTGTTTTAGGATAAGTTATAATGTCTACTGTGGTTTCCTATATGTATTACAAATTAGGCATTCTAGTTAAATATACATTTATTTGTTTTAAGATTTAGTAAGTAAGAGACAGGATCTTGTATTGTGTCTATGTTAAGGAGATTAGAGGAATGTTGAAGGCCCGGGCCACAATGTGAACTGTTTTGATTACAAGATTTAGTAAGGTTTAATTTACAATGTCTTTTCTTGTTCAACATAAAAACTGCTGTATACCTTTGAAGTCTCTGTAAAAGATTGTTTGTGTGAATGACAAATGTATGCATCAGGAAAAGATAAGGTGTGAAGGCCATTGTTATAGCCAGATGGTCAAGGAAGAAGGAGTGAAGAGACTTAACAACACCATCAACGCGTATCCATAATGAAGGAAGGGCAGATTGATGACCCTGAGGTGGAGGCTGGCACCCCTAAAGACAAGACAATTGATTAAATCAAAACCAGGACAAGATGACCCCCTCAGAGGTGTTTTGGAATGTTAACATCAAAAGATAACACCAATTAAGGAGTAACCGGTCACAAACTGACACAGCAAAATCCATAGACTTCAACAGAGAAAAAAGACGATAAGAACAGGGTGGTTGGCCATGGGACTTTGGGTTCATCTTGCCACAACTCCAGGAGCATCGGATCGTGACCGACAGAGCCCGGCTCCCCTCTGCAACCAATCTGGCTGGCCACTAGATTGATCCAGACTCTGGACTGGTAACTATAAACATCAACTGGCAGGACTGTGTGCATGGTGTGTGTATGTGTGTGATTGAAAAGCATATGCTAACTGCTGTATTCTCAATAAATGTGGTGGATTGCCTTTTTCCCTAAAAAAGATCCCATGTGCTTCTTATAAGCATAACACTGGAAGCAGTAAAGAGGGGCCAAACTGATCTGAATAACTTTAAAAAACCCATTATAGTAGGTCGGCAAGAGGGGTAAATTGTTGCAGTTAGGTGCCACAACCTCTCTGCCATAGGTTCTGCCATGTTTCTCTCATCATTTTGGCCTACGGTGCAGCTTTATCGCTGGGATTGATACTGTAGTACCAGAATGCTCCCTATGTATGCTGTTTTGGTGTCATTCCTTTTTGTATTATGTATTATTAATAATTTCTTTAGCACCAAAAGACACACACAAAGATCATGGCCCTGCCCCAATGAATTTACAATCGAAGGTCCAAGTTCAGCAATGCACTGAAGCATGTGCTTAGGTCCCAATGGGACTTAAGCACATGCTTAAAGTCAAAAATATTCATGGCCCACAGGTGTGTTGCTGGAAATTATTGGCTAACCTATTGTACTGTCTAATACAGATAAAGAAGCATAGACTTTAAAAAATGCTAAGCTGGTTGAATTCAAGTCTAGGTTCCCCTGGGCTTTAACACAGCTTAGAATCATAGAATATTAGGGTTGGAAGAGACCTCAGGGGGTCATCTAGTCCAATCCCCTGCTCAAAGCAGGACCAACACCAACTAAATCATCTCGGTCAGGGCTTTGTCAAGCTGGGCCTTAAAAACCTCTAAGGATGGAGATTCCACCACCTCCCTAGTGCTTCACCACCCTCCTAGTGAAATAGTGTTTCCTAATATCCAACCTAGACCTCCCCCATTGCAACTTGAGACCATTGCTCCTTGTTATGTCACCTGCCACCACGGAGAACAGCCTAGCTCCATCCTCTTTGGAACCCCCCCTTCAGATAGTTGAAGGCTGCTATCAAATCCCCTCTCACGCTTCTCTTCTGCAGACTAAATAACCCCAGTTCCCTCAGCCTCTCCTTGTAAGACATGTGCCCCAGCCCCCTAATCATTTTTGTTGCCCTCCACTGGACTCTCTCAAATTTATCCACATCCCTTCTGTAGTGGGGGGACCAAAACTGGACACAATACTCCAGGTGTGGCCTCACCAGTCCGAATAGAGGGGAATAATCACTTCCCTCAATCTGATGGCAATGCTCCTACTAATACATCCCAATATGCCATTGGCCTTCTTGGCAACAAGGGCACACTGCTGACTCATATCCAGCTTCTTGTCCACTGTAATCCTCAGGTCCTTTTCTGCAGAACTGCTGCTTAGCCAATCAGTCCCCAGCCTGCAGAGGTGCATGGGATTCTTCCTTCCTAAGTGCAGGACTCTACACTTTTCCTTGTTGAACCTCATCAGATTTCTTTTGGCCGAATCCTCCAATTTGTCTAGGTCACTCTGGACTCTATCCCTACCCTCCAGCGTATCTACCTCTCCTTCCAGCTTAGTGTCATCTGCAATCTTGCTGAGGGTGCAATTCATCCCATCATCCAGATCATTAATAAAGATGTTGAACAAAACCGGCCCCAGGACTGACCCCTGGGGCACTCCACTTGATATCGGCTGCCAACTAGACATCGAGACGTTGATCACTATCCGTTGAGCCCAACGATCTAGCCAACTTTCTATCCACCTTATAGTCCATTCATCCAATCCATACTTCTTTAACTTGCTGCCAAGAATACTGTGGGAGACGGTATCAAAAGCTTTGCTAAAGTCAAGATATATCACATCCACCACTTTTCCCATATCCACAGAGCCAGTTATCTCATCATAGAAGGCAATCAGGTTGGTCAGGCATGACTTGCCCTTGGTAAATCCATGTTGACTGTTCCTTGTCACCTTCCTTTCCTCCAAGTGCTTCAAAATGGATTCCTTGAGGACCTGCTCCATGACTTTGCCAGGGACTGAAGTGAGGCTGACCGGTCTGTAGTTCCCTGGGTTCTCTTTCTTCCCTTTTTAAAATATGGGCACTATATTTGCCTTTTTCCAATCATCCGGGACCTCCCCTGATCGCCACAAATTTTCAAAGATAATGGCCAATGGCTCCGCAACCACATCAGCCAACTCCCTCAGCACCCTTGGATGCATTAGATCTGGACCCATGGATTTGTGAATATCCAGCTTTTCTAAATAGTCCTTAACCTGTTCTTTCACCACTGAGGGCTGCTCACCTCCTCCCCATACTGTGTTGCCCAGTGCAGCAGTCTGGGAGCTAACCTTGTCTGTGAAGATCGAGGCAAAAAAAGCATTGAGTACTTCAGCTTTTTCCACATCATCTGTCACTATGTTGCCTCCCCCATTCAGCAAGGGTCCCACACTTTCCCTGACCTTCTTCTTGTTGCTAACATTCCTGTAGAAACCCTTCTTGTTACTTTTCACATCCCTTGCTAGCTGCAACTCCAATTGTGCCTTGACCTTCCTGATTACACCCCTGCATGCTCTAGCAATATTTTTATACTCCCCCCAGTCATCTGTCCAAATTTCCACTTCTTGTAAGCTTCCTTTTTGAGTTTAAGCTCACCGAAGATTTCACTGTTAAGCCAAGCTGGTTGTCTGCCATATTTGCTATTCATTCTGCATATCGTGATGGTTTGTTCTTGCGCCCTCAATAAGGCTTCTTTAAAATACTGCCAGCTCTCCTGGACTCCTTTCCCCCTCATATTAGCCTCCCAGGGGATCCTGCCCATCAGTTCCCTAAGGGAGTCTAAGTCTGCTTTTCTGAAGTCCAGGGTCCGTATTTTGCTACTCTCCTTTCTTCCTTTTGTCAGGATCCTGAAACTCAACCATCTCATGGTCACTGCTGCCTAGGTTGCCACCCACTTCTACTTCCACTACCAATTCTTCCCTGTCTGTAAGCATCAGGTCAAGAGGAGCACGGCCCCTAGTTGGTTCCTCCATCATTTGTACCGGG
Organism: Emys orbicularis; assembly: GCF_028017835.1. Lineage (NCBI taxonomy): Eukaryota > Metazoa > Chordata > Testudines > Emydidae > Emys > Emys orbicularis. The sequence continues at coordinate 68,178,040 of NC_088683.1, read as the reverse complement.
AAGTTGTCCCCAACACTCTCCAAAAACTTCCTGGATTGTCTGTGCATTTCTGTATTGCTCTCCCAGCAGATGTCAGGGTTATTGAAGTCCCTCATTAGAACCAGGGCCTGTGAACTGGAAACTTCAGTTGATTATCTGAAGAAAGCCTCGTCTACCTCATCCTTCTGATCCAGTGGTCTATAGCACACGCTAGAGTGACCAGGCAGCAAATGTGAAAAATCGGGACAGGGGGTGGGGGGTAATAGGAGCCTATAAAAGAAAAAGACCCAAAAATCGGGACTGTCCCTATAAAATCGGGACATATGGTCACCCTAGCACACGCCCACCATGACATCACCCTTGTTGCTCTCGCCTCTAAATTTAACCCAAAGACTCTCAACAGGCTTTTCTTCAGTTTCATACTGGAGCTCTGAGCAATCATATTGCTCTCTTACATACAATGCAACTCCTCCATCTTTCCTCCCATACCTGTCCTTCCTGAACAGTTTATACCCATCCATGAAAGTGCTCCAGTCATGTGAACTGCCCCACCAAGTTTCTGTTATTCCAGTCATATCATAGTTCCTTGATTGTGCCAGGACTTCCAATTCTTCCTGCTTGTTTCCCAGGCTTCTTGCATTCGTGTACATGCACCTAAGATAACTAGCCGATTGCCCTACTTTCTCAATATGAATCAGGAGGCTTCCTGTCTTGTACCCTCCTCCTTATGTTTCCTCCATGTATCCCACTTCCCCCTTTACCTCTAGGCTTAAGTCACCATCCCCCGGCTAACCTAGTTTAATGCCCTCCTCACTAGGTTAGCAAGCCTGCCTGCGAAGATGCTCTTCCCTCTCTTTGTTAGGTGGATCCCCTCTCTTCCTAGCAATCCTTCTTCCTGGAACAACATCCCATGGTCGAAGAATCCAAAGCCCTCTCTCTGACACCACCTGCGTTACCACGCATTCACCTCCACAATTCAACATGGGCCTTTTCCTTCAAAAGGGAGGATGGACGAGAACACGACTTGTGCCTCAAACTCCTTTATCCTTCTTCCCAGAGCCACGTAGTCTTCAGTGATCCGCTCAAGGTCATTCTTGGCAGTATCATTGGTGCCCACGTGGAGAAGTAGGAAGGGGTAGCGGTCTGAGGTCTTGATCAGTCTCGGCAAACACCCCGTCACATCCTGGATTCTAGCTCCAGGCAAACAGCATACTTCTCGAGTCTCCTGGTCTGGTCGGCAGATGGATGACTCCATCCCCCTTAGAGGGAGTCCCTGACCACCACCACCCGTCTCCTCCTCTTGGGAGTGGTGGTCATGGAACCCCCATCCCTAGGACAATGCATCCCATGCCTTCCGGCCGATGGGGTCTCCTTCTGATCCCTTTCCCTCAGAGGGCTCTTCCAAATCCTTCTCTGCAGTAGTGGTTGAGCAGAGAGCCTGAAAACGGTTTTGCATCTCTATCTGCAGTGGAGGTACATAGGTTCTCCTCTTTCTTCTTCTGGAGGCCACATGCGGCCAGTATTCTTCCCCATTCTGCACTGCAGTCTCTTCAGCAAGTTGTGCTTGCAGCACCAAACACTGACTTCTATCCAGAAAATCTTCATATTCTCTGATGCAACACAGGGTTGATACTTGGTTTTCTAGTCCTTTAGCCTTCTCTTCCAATATGCAGACCAGCTTGCACTTCATACAGAAGAAGTCGCTTCTGTCCTCTGGGAAAAAGACAAACATGGCACATTCTGAGCAGGTCACAACAGCTGATCACTCACTATAAATTAAATTAATGGAGATATCCTATCACCTAGAACTGGAAAGGTCATCAAGTCCAGCCTCATGCCTTCACTAGCAGGACCAAGTACTGATTTTGCCCCAGATCCCTAAGTGGCCTCCTCAAGGATTGAACTTACAACCCTGGGTTTAGTAGGCCAATGCTCAAACCACTGAGCTATCCCTCCCCCACATCTTCCTCCTAAGATGCTCCTTACCATATGTTAAAGGCTACACATCCTTGTCTAACCTCTATTTGTTAATCCTTTCTAACACCACACCTTTAAATCCTAATCTACAGAAGGTCTTTAAGTGCTTTACTGGACAGGGATGGAGTCAAGCATGTACTTCAGAGCATTAATGAATCAGGGCCTAAATGACGACATGGCGTAAACAGTAGAGATTAAGACAGACAGGTTCAGGTTACAGATGTTTTTAGTAATAACAGTCAATGCTTTGGAATATTCATGGGCAGAAAAGATATTGTACTCAGAAGATTCGCCTCTCGCTAAAGCAGAGTTTAATAATATGGTCTTTCCAAGCAGGCAGCATGGGGCTGTGTCACAGGTTCACTTGAATCACTGGAGTGTCTCAAGCTCTCTTTCATTTTACAGCAGACAATTAATACCCAACTCCAGATGACCACATGGGCTTTAAATTCTACAACAGTCTTTCACTGGCTCAGTCAAAAGGCACAATCAGAGTTAGGCCCCTGACCAAGTCAGGTTTCTGGGTTAAGACCAGGGAGGTCCTTCTTCCCCTGTTCCAGCTTTACTCTGAACTATTCCTGGAGGAAGAAGTCAGATTTTTTAATCTTGCCTGCTGTGCCCGGATTGGCTTCTACCCACTCCTGAGTCTTCTAGGTGCTGGAGGACAAATTTTGTTGGTATAACTCCTGGCGGTCTAAATTTGCTGTTCCTTTCTCCCAAAAGGTCACATTTGGGCAGGGTATGGCAAGACAGTGGCAGAGGACATCAGATGCCCGATACACCTTATAGAGAAACAGTGAGTGAGGTAATATCTTTCATTGGACCAACTTCTGTTGGTGAGAGAGACAAGCTTTCAAGCTACATACACAGAGCTCTTCCTCAGGTCTGGGAACTGTATGTATCACAGCTAAATGCAAGATCGAACAGATAGTTTAGCATAAGTAGTTAGCACATGTTGTAAGGGACCTAACTACTTATGCTATCTGTTTGACCTTGTATTTAGCTGTGACATTCTGAGTACCTTTCCCAGATCTGTGGTGTAAAGTACTGTTGAGCATGCGTAAAGGTATCTGAATCCAGTCCCTACAAGCTTTGGATATGTAGTTTGAAAGCTTGTTGTCTCTCTCACCAACAGAAGTTGGTCCAATAGAAGATATTACCTCACCAACCTTGTCTCTCTAATATCATGGGACCGACACAGGGTTTTGCCATATTACATCACTACAGCAGGAAGAGAACAGTCTGTTAATTCCTGAAAGCCATCCTCCTTTCACTCCAGGACTGTATTATTATGCATGTCCCCATTATTTTCAGTAGAATGGCAGCTAAAGGAGACTGTGCAGTGTGTCCCAAGGCCAGATGAGGGTCATGGCTTTGCTGCACTAATGCAGTTAAGTATTAATTCATAACCTAGTTAAACTGTAAGTATTCCCAGTCCAGTTGTATAACATTTTTAAAAGTATACTGTATTCTCCTCTCTATATTATGCCCTTAGTTTTTAAACATTCAAGGCCACATTTTCTGCCAGCCTCAAATTGTCCTGGAGACTTGCACATGAAAATAGGGTAGTTCCACAAGCAGTTACCCAGTCTCCACATGAATTATTACGTGCATGGACAGGTCTGTGAGCAGGAAACACAACCCCACTCCTGAAAGAGTTAACCCTTTGGGATACACGTTCAGGATGGTGCCGGCCGGAGTTATTAAGAGTGCACCTCTTGTTTTTGTTAATATGGATTTTCTCTGTCTGATTCCCAAGTACCACACTGAAGATGCTCCTATTTAATTTGGAGCATTTGTGGTTCTTGATGCAGAGACTTTGAATCCTATATAGTTAAAATGTAAACGTTTATTATGGATTATTGAATTTAGCTGTGCAAGAATAATCCTGCATGGGACCCATAGCTTCTGCGACCTGATCCCTCGCAGTAAACTTGTTGGCAAAAGGCCTGAAAGATTTTTATAGTTGCAGGAGAACACATATTAAATGTGGTATTTTGGAAGTCAATCACCGTCTTTCCTAGGGGCAATGCTGAAATTAACCACTTTCCTGCATAGGACCCTCCAATTCCATTACTGAATTTGGTCTTAATGCCCCTTTGCCTTCTCACTGTGACAACTCTGCCTCTATATTAACTGTATATATTTATGGAGAACGAACACTGCCTCTCTTTCTCTCGGTGTAGCTGCATCTGTACTATAGTACATTTAATTAAAATAATGTTAAACAGAGTAATGTTATCAAGGAAATTCTGGTTAACCCTGAGATTCTAGTTGATCATTATTGTATCTTGCATTTTTATGTATTTTTTAAATCCTTATTAAAGAATCACCCAACCTAACATTTCATAGATTAAATCTACCTTGTTTTTATGGCCCAGAATTCCAGTCATGGTGCTCACAGGTGTTATGCAAGTTCCTACACAGCAATGCTAGAGCCCTTCCTTTGTGACCAGCATCTCTTCTGCTGCTCCAGAATCATGAACCTCTCCTGAGCAAAAAATGCAAAGCATGTTAGGCTGTGCAAAACGTCATTGCCCCCTGAGGCTTAAATTATGAGTATTTGCATTGAAATGCAGTGCTACTCAGTATAAAGATAGCAGAACTGGGCCCAATGGAAGCAAGATCAGACCCATAAAAATCGGAGACAAACAATGACTAAGTGGTGTCAGAAGTAAGCAAAAATCCTGTTACTTTGGCTGACAGCGCGTTTGGTCTGACACCAACAGTGCCTTTCCCCAGGATTATGCAACTGATACACAGCACCTAAGAGGTAGGATTACAGTGTAGATAAAACCTAGCTATACTGATTTTAAATGGGAAATGCATAAAGGACATTAACTGTTTGTATGCCTGGTCAAAATAAAATACCTTAGATTAGCAAATGTCAAAAGTAGATGCTCGTGTCAAGCTCTCTTACACTTTTACTGCTGATCCATTTTATCCTGTTCATCTTTTAGCTCAATATTTTAATCTTTCCATTTTATATCTGGTTAAAAGTGAAGAGTAAAGATAAGCAGAACTTAAGTTGTCAGAGACATGCCAAATTCAGTTATTCTGATGGTGCCCAGATTTCCTCAGGCAACGTAGTTAAATCAGTTGTTCAGATCTGTCTGAAGGAGCAAATTTCACCCAGAATGAATTAGGTTGGATGAAAAGTTTTTACCTTTAGTTATTCATTAATAGCCCTAAATTACCTTGAGAGGCCACTACAGAAATGACAGTGGTTTCTTTTCTTCCCGTTTCATTGTGATATGTAATCACTGGGATGATCTGAAACATCACTGAGGCTGGCAAATGGACACCTGAGATGATCTACTTTTGATAGCACTGTGTGCTAAGAGTCCTAGATGGACAAGGAAAGCTTATAAAGTCTCCTGATTCACCCCAGGCAAACCATCGTGCTTGAACTCATGACATTCCATCAAAATAAAAGAACATTATGGTCCATCTGCAGCTCAGAATTAGAGGACTATGGTAGGTAGGTAGAGCTGATAGAATGAAGACTGACAAGGAACTTTTCATTAAAGTCCTTGTTTGCAGATTGTCTTTCTGAAAAGCAAATTTTGGGCAGAAACTGCTTACACACACAGTTTTTTGTGTTTTTTTTTAACAAATTTGGAAAAAAGCCAAATACAATTTTTCCTGTTAGTGGAGCATCAGTAGAAGATATTGGAATAAATCCTGGTCCCCAGCGTACAGGCAGTGTAAAATGCTTTGTGTAGTGAAATCCCAGGGGCAGGAAGGATTGAATTCTATTGCAATTCACAAAAAGTGCCCAGTGTTCCTGTGTAGTCAGGTTTGGCAATTACTATTCCTGGATAGAACAGGGTGAAATTTTCATCAGTGAAAATGAAGATTCAGTGACACCAAAACATTTCACAAATTTGTACTAGTTTCACTGAATTGTTTTGTTAAAAAAAAAAAGACTAAAAAAATGCAGAGAAAATCAAAACCATTTTCCCCCCACTTTTTTGATTCACCAAATTTTGCAAAAAAAAAAAAAAAAAAAAAAAAAAAAAAATTAAAAGGTTTTGGTGTAACCTAAAATGATTTCCCCCCAAATGTTTTGGAATTACCAGTGAGCCAAAACCAAATCCATTCTTCACTCTACTACTGGATATCGGAAGGAACAATGGAAGTGGTTCACTGTGCATCCAAACTCATCTGGACAGGTGAATCAACACTGGAGGCACATCCTGCCTATACCCCTACCACTTCTCTTGCTTTCCCACAATGCACTCCTTTGTGGTCCTGCATAGGGAAGCCCCCACATAGCAAAGGCATCTACGACATGGCCCTAGCTTAATGAAAAGCTGGGCAAATAAAGTTTTTGGGTTTCTGTTCATCTGACTTTGTATCCAATAAATTTCACTTCAAATTTTGGTGCAAACACACACAAAAACTCAATCCACTTGAAGTCATCACCTGGTTTAATGTCAAGATGATGAGCTTTCCTTAGTTGGGATGAAAAATCATTAATTGGTCCAAGTTCTCTTAAATTTAAAGAAATTTAGCAAATCTCTTGATAAACTAGGGCTGTTCTTTTCAGTTTGTAAGCCAGGAACATTTCATGCAGGTCCTGATTTTCATGCAGACATTTCATATAGCCCTAACAATGAAGCCATGCTGCTCATCTTCAGTTCTTTCTTTGATCTGACTAGAAAGATCTCCAAAGAACACATTTTCCCTTTTCATGCTTGTTTCCTAAAGCCCAGTACTTTGATAAGAAACATGATCCTGGCCCCAATAAATTCATAAACATAAATTCAAACACTATTTTAAAAGTGGCCGGTGCCATTGAAGTGTCTCAAGTTATCACAACCTGGTCAATTTTAAAGCTAATTTTATCTTTCCTCCTCCCTGTCTGCTATACTATTTTGGTATGTTCAGGCTTGTGTATTTATATTTGTATGGCTACCATGCACAAAATAATGCAAATCATGTACCATATGTTAGAGTAATCTATTTTCATAGTTCATGCTGCAGTCTCAAAGAATGAAATATAGATGTTACAATGCAAACATTTTATTATGGCTGGAAGTTAAATATAATTCTCAGCATTGGTTACTGCATGTTTTCCCAATGGCTGTCCCTTCATACTATTTTAAACTTGAATTTAATTTTGCAAAAAAGTAAATCACATTTTCTAATTGTTTATTACCATTTAGTTAACTCACTAAGTAAAACCTTCTACTAGATGTAGGTTTTTGAATCCATGCGTTTTGTAAAGATATATTTGCATTACATTATTATTTTTGCTGTATCTATTTTTCATGCCAACAGCAAGCGTCCGGTATTCCATTCCTTCTTCATCTTCATCTGCACTTTTCTGTTACTGTTAAAATATGTGTGAAAGCTCTGCTGACTTATTTTAAGTATCTGATAAGAAAGCCTTCCTTGTTTGGGATCCCTGTGCATCACATAGCTATAGTAGAATTTAGAGTGACCAGATGTCCTGATTTTATAGGGACAGTCCCGATATTTGGGGCTTTTTCTTATATAGGCTCCTGTTACCCCCACCCCCGTCCCGATTTTTCACACTTGCTGTCTGGTCACCCTAATAGAATTCAGCATTAAATATTAATAAGTAAATTCTGGGCATTGATCTCGTTAGCACTATTAAAAACTCTGTGACTGAGGGCATGTTGGAAATTTCACACGCAAAGCAAGATGCTGCCTGCACAGAATCATTCACCTCAGCAGCAAAAGAGAAGCAAAGAGCTCAGGAGGCAGCCTGTGGAGGATAGGAGACTGGTAGGCAGACTGGTATAATAATGTATAGGGCATTGGATTGCTGATCAGGACACCTGCCTTCTGTTACTGTTCTGCCACTGACTTACTGTGTGACTCTAGCAATTTAAGCCAAAATTCTCAAAAGTGGCCTGTGACTTTGGGCTCCCAACTTAAAATACCTAGTGCCTAATTTTCCAAAGTGCTGAGCACACATCATTCCAAATGAAGTCATTGGGAGCTGCAGGTGGTCACACCTCTGAAAATCTGGCCCAATGTACCCTAAAACTCAGAGGCCTTGTTTGACATTTTGGCTTGTACCTTTGTCCCCTGATTTACCTATCCACAAGGTCACAGGGCCTTCCTGTGCACAGGAAGCATGCCAGCATGGAATGTGTTTTTATTTGCATTAGCACACTCCCCAGTATATTTGCTTGTGGTGCCCCATTCCCCATTACCAGTAGCGCTTGAGATGATCAAAATAATATTGAAGAATAGCAAAGAGCAAAAATATTAGTTTAGGTAGAAATGTGTTTCCTAAGGTTAATGAGCTGCTGGTATTGTGAGCCTGATGTGTAACAGGTTAATTTAGCATCTTCCCCTCCCCCAGGGGTGGCTCCAGGCACCAGCACAGCAAGCGCCTGCCTAGGGCGGCAAGCCGCGAGGGGCAGCCTGCCAGTTGCTGTGAGGGCGGCCGTCAGGCTGCCGTCAGCGGCATGCCTGCAGGAGGTCCGCCGGTCCCGTGGCTTCGGCGGTAATTCGGCGGTGGGGACGCTGAAGGCGCCGCACCAGCGGACCTCCTGCAGGCATGCCACCGAATCCGCGTGGCCAGCCCGCAGGCGTGCCGCCGAAAGCCGCCTGACTGCTGTGCTTGGGGCGGCAAAAACCATAGAGCTGCCCCTGCCCTCCCCCCTCCAAATTCAGGATTGTCACGAGCCTCAAATACAATTAAATTAATAGATAATATCAATGAAATTAAATGTTGTTGTGGAATAATTGTTTCCCACTACCACAGAAATCCTAAGGCAAAGTCGAATCATTTATCAAACTGAACATCAAAGCCAAGGCAAGAAATCTATTTTGAAAGGGGGAAACATTTATTCTGTAACAGTGGCCTGATACAAAGACTTTACTAATGTTGTACCAAATGATTTATGATGCAGCTGCTCTTGTTCTATTTGACAGATGTACATGGTGGTGGTGAAGCAAGAGTTGCATAGTGTACCACAATTTAAAGTATGCATTCTGACTGGTGTGTTAAAAATCAGCTGATCTGTAAAAAAAAGGGTTATTAGCCATTTTTTTATTTAAAAAAACCTATATCAAACTGATAAATATACCATTTTCTGAGTAATTGCGGATTTACATTCTTAGAAAATTTATATAAGAGAAAAGGGCAGCCACTAAGAAAAATCACTTTGACTGACACCAATTGTATTTGATTTAAATCCTTTCCATTTTACTTATGTCCCTGTTATTTCGATTCATTCATTACCGGTCACTGGAAATGCGAATGTTTGTAGGTTTTCAGGATGCTCTTATGCCCAGCATAGGGTCTAGGCATGGAAAAAAGGAGGTTTGGCTAGGGTGTCCCTACTACACCATGACCACTTGCTATCAAAATAGCCCATTGGGACCCTGGGTAGATGATTGTAAGTTAGAGATGCCGCAAAGTTGCTCTTATGCTAGGGAATGGACCAGCCCCAGCTGGCCCCATGTGAAGGTGGCCTAAAGCCACCTTTGTCCTACCTCTGGCCTCATGCCCAGAACAACTCAGCAAGACATGAGAATCTGGCCCACAAGGAGCATATGGTGACTGATACATACACTTTCCTTTTTTAGGGTAAAGGGCTTTTAAAGTGTCTTCTGTTTTCTGTGTAAACAACAGAAGACTTGAGAAATGCTGGAATTTTAAACTATGAAAGAAGGTGATATCAATGTGATTTATTCCACACTTCTTCTGTTTCTGCTTCCACTACACACATAAAACTTAAACCAAAAATTCTACAGATTTCTAACATCAACTGAAAGGTCCTGATCAGTTTCACCAGAATACAAAGCACTGAAAATCCACTGTGTTTCAGGAATATTTCGCATAATTTTTGTTTCTCGACAGTCGCATAGAGATCCCACAGAGACCCCAGATCTGTGAAATCAACGAAGTGGTCAGCACTGGAAAACAGAAAGCAATAGATTTCAGGCCCTCTTCTGACGCAGAAGAATTGGCATGTAATAGCATGGGAATACCATTTTTCGTGTAACAGTGCATTCATACAATGTGTTCCAGCCTTAATCTTAGGATGTCATTTGTTAGCTCTGCAGCATGTCACAGTATATAAATAGCTACAGGAAAGACATAGTAGATCATCCCCAGACTGAAGGAAGAACAAGCGCTATACTGTCTTTTTATCAAAAGTGAAAAATGTATGCTCAGGGCTCTGAGGCTATTTAACCGCACAACTCTAGCAGCAAAAGGAACAAGGACTTGCACAGGATGTTATCTGATGTCTTCTGAACCATGTAAATGGGTCAGATTCTCTCTAGGAAGCAGGGACAGTTCAGGTGGGTTGTTCTTTCATTTGAACTAGTTCTGTCACTTTAGATCAGCTTTTGGCAGCTTTGATGGCACTCTGGAGCAATAACTGCTCATAGGGACTCAGGCTAGACAGGTTCATGGTGTTTTCTCAGAATAAATGGTGGATTGGAGGCAAAAACCAAATTTGTTCTAATAACTATGTTTGGTTAAAAGGGATGAACTTTGTGTATCAGCAAACCACATGAACTAGTGAGACCTTGAATTCCCCTCCTGCCTCCATCCACATGCTCCCAAAGGATGGCTCTACTACTGTGTAGCCTGTGGAGGATTTTGAATTGAATGGCTTTAGAGAATAGTTCTGAGACCTTTTGCTTTTTTTACAGCGGTATCAAACCATTCCCTATAGACAGAAGGTATAGAATCATTTTGCTCAACTCCTAATCCCGCTCTTAGAGAATCCTGAAGGATGCAAAGAAAAGCAAGATAAATTCTGACCCCTTTGATGAAACAGGCTCAGAAAAAGGGAAAAGCTGAGAGATACTGTAATTGGATCCACTTTGGAAACACTAATAGCTAATCAGGGAAGGACCAGTTATTAAACAGATATAATATTCCTCTCAGGACAGAGAATACCTCCACCCTCACAGAACTTGAAAGGGCTTTATTTCTCCCCATTACATTTTGCTTGGTGGTGGATGAAAAGTATAAAATGTGTGTAGTTCTCCTGCAAGTAAACGAATAGTTCTCTTGCTCAGAATACTATGAAGATAAGATACTTGCTTTCAAATAGGTCCAGATCTGTTCCTGGCTCCTAGGTATCAGATGCTCCCAGGTTTAATTCCTCAATGGTTAATTGGTCAGTTTAGCCACCTTACCTTACCTTCCATCCCCAAATCTCTCATAATAAAGGTTAGATTCAAGTTATCGCTGCTTAGTCAAAAACTCTTCCAAGTTCATCTTAGTGGGAATGGGCGAGGTGGTCACGTCTTGGTATGCTTACAGCACCAACTGTCTGCTGAGCCCTACATACGCTGGTCCAGTGCAGCTGCCGGCTCTGCAGTGGTGATGGGAAAGGGTACTACAGTCACCTGAGCCAAACTGTTCTCTCTACCTTATTTGTTAACCTCCAGATTCATTTATTTGGGGCCTTTATTTTGCAGCATGCCACTTCTGCCTAATGTATCTTTAATTTCTCACAACTGTCAGTAGAGTAAAGAACGCCCTTCAACACCGCACCACATGCAAGGACTTTCCGACACCTCCCCTCTCACCTCTGGAATGCTGGGACTCTGAATTTCCCCATCAGCTTAATCAACTGACAATTCCTTCCCAAATGTTGAGAAATAGCAGTTGGCTAAGTCTGTTCCACACACGGTAGACCTAGAAATATCACATTCTCTATTGGGGATTTCCAGAGATTTCCGACCAATGCTGGAAAGACTCTGGATCTTCTCATTCTGCTTTGATTATTTAAAAGAGGCCTCTGGCCTGTCACTCATGGTCAGTGGCACCTTACTCTCCAAGCAGTCCCATTGACATGAAGATACGTAAGGGTGTCAGAACATGGCTGCAAGTGAATTTAGTGCTTGTGAAGGACTGAGAACCCTAGAGAGTTCATACTATAGTCATCTAGGGCATACTGTATTGGCCCTCTGTACAGGGTGAACATAAGGTCTATGAAGTACTTTGGACTTAAACGTTATCCCTCTGCATCTGGGTGAACTTCTTCCCCACAGAACAGATAGGGCAATGGAACAAGCAGTGCAAGATGCTCCACTCTGCCCTGCTGGTATCTTTCTTCTCTGACCTAGAGAGACTTCTGTGGATAAGAGCAATGGTGTTTCAATGCTCATTCACTCCTTGGTCTTTCTCCCACTACTGAAAACAAGGGTGACAAATTAGCTATGATTTTTGTGATGTAGACACCTGTCCACTGAGACCTGGACTGAACTAAATACCAGTATAAATCTGGCATTACTCCATCAGTCTGGTCCAGTGGATAGAGCACTGGAGTGTTTGCTTTGCATTACTCTTGTTGCAGTATACCATCAACATAATTTTCTCCTGGCTACTATTAATCCTGCTCTACTAATCGTCCCAGGATTGTGTTTCAAGAGCAGCAAATATGGCATCTTTCCCTAATGGAGAACAAGCATGACATTTCAGCACTGCTTTTGGTCTCCAAGAGTGTCTCACAGTCATGCATATGGCTCCTCGATGAAATGTTACTGGGTTGTGCAACTCAGACAGACAGACTATACAGCCATTTGTGTTTCATTTTTTTCTGATTTAAAGACCCATCAAGAGATTATGTTGCAAGTGTCGAGTGCAGGTCTCCTCAAATTACAAATACACAATCGCACAAGCCATTCTGTATTATAACAGAAATAAAGCAAGCTCCCATATTAAGTAATCAGTTTAGAGGAAGCTCTTCTGTATTAATTGCAAAATCTGCAGCTATCTTTGCAAAGGTAGTAGTTTTTGTATATGTACTGTGTGTTTTTAAAGTAAACGAGTAGAGCTCAGTCTTAATGCAGGGGGAAGGAGTGAAGCAGAGGGGGTTATAAACCACCTTCATGTCTCCCCTGATCCCGAACCAGCTAGGGGGAGACCTGACCCTTGCCACAAGTTAGAGCACCTACAGGGCTGCTCTAGTTTATGCCAGCTAGCATATTCCCCATGGGAACTTTTTACTGTTAGTGTTGATCTCTGTCCCATCTTCCCTGGTTTCTATCATATCCACTCACTGCCCCAGAACAGCCCAGCAGTAAATGGGCTGGCCCTGGGTTCAGCTGCACTGGGCTAAGCATCAGCTGTCCTTTCAGAGCATCTTTAAGGTCATTTTGTGCCACTCTAGTATTGCAAAGTAACCTTAACAGGACCCAGGTGTGAGGGGTTGTCACCCCTGTGGTGCAGTCTGGGAGCCATGGGAATCGCTTTGCCCCGTAACCATACAGTTGGGTTGGTCTCTCTCACACTGTTCTCTGGTGATTCAGCCAGCCTCTCCAGACTCTGTTATCACCCAACACGACAGCAGGTGGCACCACACACACCCAACTGAGCTACCTGAGTGCTTTACCTAAGCCACTCAAGGACAGACAGAAGACAACAGCCAATTTCTCAGCTCCCCAGCCTTGCACCCTTGATGGAGTATAAATCCAGTATTATACCATCTTGTACTGCACAGGGATTTGTACAATGCAAGCTCATTAATATAGTTCACTTTCCCCTCGATGTGGGAAATATATGCAACAGCCTTTGTTTATAGAGCTGAGATTTTCCCAGACACTTCACTCAAAACACACTGGTTAAGATAAAACATAAAACAAGTTTATTAACTATAGAAAGATTGATTTTAAGTGATTAGAAATAGATCAAAGCAGATTACCGAGCAAATAAACAAAAATGCAAACTAAGCCTAACATACTAGATTGCTAATTCAAATCCTATCTATTTCTCACCCTGACTGATGATACAAGCAGTCCAGCAAGTTTCCATATACAAGCTAGAAATCCCATTAGCCTGGGACCAGCTTAGTCTTTGTTCCTCAGGTGTTTCCAGGAGTTCTCTTGTGTGAGGAGTGAGGCCCCAAGATGATGCAACTCCCCACTTTATATAGTTTTTCCATATGGCGGGAACCCTTTGTTCCAAACTAAGTTCCCAGCCCAGTTTCTGGAAAAATACAGGTACCCAAATGGAGTTCAGTGTCATGTGGTCCGGTCACATGCCCTTGCTTGCCTTGCTGAGTCATAGCAGCCATTACTCATAGGCTGGCTGAAACGTTCACATGAAGGCTAAGCTCTTCCATGGTCTATTGTCTTTGTTGCTAAGTCATTAGCACTGTCTAACTTCTTCACTGTTGTACCTGAAAGGCTAGTTGTGGGTGTTACCAAGAGTAAGTACATTTGAAATACAGATACATAGTCAATATTCATAACTTCAGATACAAAAATGATACATGCACACAAATAGGATAATTATATTCAGCAAATCATAACTTTTCCAATGACACCTCACATGACCCATCTTGTACAAAATGCATCATAATTATATATGATGAATACTGGACAAAGTACTCAGCTGAGGCCTAACCAGAACTGAGTAGAGCGATACTATCACCTCCTGTGACTTGCATGCTATGCCTCTTTTAATGCAACCTAAAATTGCATTTGCTTTTTTTTGCAACAGCATTGCATTGCTGACTCATGTTGAGGCTGTGATCCACCACAACTCCCAGATCCTTGTCAGAAGTGCTGCTGCCAAGCCAGTTACTCCCCATTTTGTATTTGTCCATTTGGTTTTTCTTTCCTAAGTGTAGCATCTTACATTTGTCTTTGTTGATTTCGTTTTGTTGTCTATAGCCCAGTTCTCCAATTTATTTGTTGAAGCACTGCAAAGGAGCCTCCACGTACTAGTGAATCCAGCTCAAAGTCTGGAGTTGCATATGCAACTTAATCAAAAGTTAGTTTTGTAGGGTGCTAGAAGAAGGGACGCTACAATGAGCGGTGTCAGAATACTGGAAGATATCCTATAACCTGCTAGACAAAGTGAAAGCCTGAGGCTGGGAGGGGCAGCATTTCTAGGTGAGATTCAGACACTGAACCCTGATCTCCAGACAGGAAGACCATCTGAATAAATAATGGAGAATGGAAGCTTGAGAGTGTGAATCCTAGGCCACTATTACCTAGGTGACATGCCGTTAAGCAGCTGGGTGTGAAAATATAACCCTGTAATGCTGCCAAGCTTAGTGAAACCTATGGTATGATGAGTTGCAGAGTAAGTTATGGACATAGTAAATTACAGTTACCTGGGGCAGCTTTATTTTCTTTTCCCAAGATGACAAGACACTAAAAGAAGATAATACAAATAACTTACTTCTTTCTCTCTCCTGCACCTCACTCTTTCGGGCACAATGCAAACTTATGGCAGGTCTTCCAAGACCTATATCCTAGGCCAAAGTCTTTGCTGGTGTAAAATGATGCAGTTCCATTGAAATCCATGGAGCAGCATCAATTTACAGTAGCAAAGAATTTCGTCCCTATATATTAGGATGAAGTAAACACTTCCAATAATCTGAACAAACTAAAATCTAAACAAAAACAAAGCCAATGGAAATTTGTTGGTATAAATAAGAAAGGAATAACACCTCTAAGTTTTTCATTCTTTAGCTAGCATAAACTTTAGCTTGTTAATTTCAACTGCATTGTTTGTACAATAGTAAAGTGATAAATCTATACAATTGAAAATTATGTCACATTCCATATGAGGGTCTCAAGACACTGTAGAGATATTAATGAATGTACAGTACACCTGTGTGGGAGGTAAGTGGTAAAGTATCAATTCCATTTTATAGATGGGGAAACAGAGGGACAGAAAAGTTGAACAATGTGTTCCAGGTCACACATGAAGTCTGTGCAGAGCTGGAAATAGGGCATAGATCTTCTGACTTCCAGCCCTATGCATTATCTAGAGGATTATAAAGATAAGCTGTAGGATAAAGGTGGTTCCAGGATTCCTTCTAGTCATAGGTATAATATAGTAGTGAGTAATGACAAATTACCCACTTCCTAATTTCACTTGAAGCCAAGAAGAAATCAAGAAGCCAACAAGAAGGAAATTTCAGCTAATAAAGCAAGTCCACTAACAATTTAAAAAATAACCCCATCTTCCTAAAGGAAATGTTAAATCCATAAATATAACCTATCAGCACTCACTTTATATTGGTAAAATAATTACTAACTTTTCCTACATTAAAAAAAAAGCTATAGCCCCTGTCCTGCAATCAGTGGAACTACATGCAAGAGTAATTGTTTGACCTACATCATGCCTCATTTTCCTTCAGTTGGTACACACTTGCATTCATCTAAAACCCTCCATACTGTAGTCTGAGGCCACATTATACATAACACCTCGTAACAAAGCGGCCTTTGGCGGGACACTACTGAGAGTATCAATTCAGGACAAATTGCTTAGAGCAGGGCAGTCACAGCCCAAGGCTGGGGGTCTTTTACTACTAAGGCTCACCAAACCAGCCAAACAGAGAGGACTTTGGTTTTACCCCACTGACGAACCAGAAGTCATACAAGCAGTTCCCTCAGACACTCCAGTTTCCCTGTATCACCACCAGCGCCACTCCTTATGGGGATGAATGGTTATGAAAACCAATACCCCAGTAAAAGAAAAAGGGTTCTCCTGATCCCAAAGGACCAAGCCCCAGACCCAGGTCAATATACCAGTCAGATCTTACCCACAAATCACGCTGTTGCCAATCCTTTAGAATCTAAAATCTAAAGGTTTATTCATAAAAAGAAAGAAATATAGATGAGAGTTAAAATTGGTTAAATGGAATCAAATACATACAACAATTGCAAAGTCCTTAGGGTTCAGGCTTGTTTCAGGCTTGATGGGATTACTGCTGATTTAAACCAATCAAGTCTCTGGAGTACAAACATCCCAGCTTAGATGGGTCGTTCAGTCCTTTGTTCAGAGCTTCAGTTTCAAGCACAGTTCCTCCAGAGGTCAGAAGCAGGATTGAAGACAAAATGGAGGGGCTTCCAGGGCCTTTTATATCCTCTGCCATGTGGAAGGACCCCTTTGTTCTTACTGTGGAAAATCACAGCAGCAAGATGGAGTTTGGAGTCACATGGGCAAGTCACATGTCCATGCATGACTCAGTTTGCAGGTGGCAGCCATTGCTCACATGCTACCTTGAATGTTTCCAGGAAGGCTCTTCATATGTGGATTGGAGTCTCCCAAGGTCCATTGTCAGTTAAGTGTTTCTTGATTGGGCACTTAATCTGAAGAATTCTTTCTCAAGAAGCTGACCAAATGCTTCACTAATGCTACAAACACATTGAGATACAAGTACATCGCCCATATTTATAACTTCACATACAAAAATGACACACACATACAGACAGCATAATCATAACCAGCAATTACAACCTTTTCATAGACACCTTACTTGGCCTCCTTTGTACAAGATATAGTACAACTATAGGACCTTGGTTGCAACAATGATCTATATGGTCACAGTTCATGTCAATAACGTCACACACCTACAATTATATTCACATGAAACAGGATTAAAGCAGCAAGTCTGTATTTGAACTTTGACACTGCAACCTTAATGTGCCAGGGCTGAGTTTCAGAGCTGAAGAAGAGTTATCAGACATAGAGCTTGAGCCAAATGCCTGAACAGATAGGAAGGGTGCAGCTAGTGCTAGGGAGTGATACCCAGTTAAGACTGCCCAACACTTTCCATTATAAAGACCTTATTTTCAGTTGCTTATAACTTTGCCAAACTAACTTGTTGGGTTGAAGTTTTCCATGCCAGTTATCTGCCTCGGGCTGAACTTCTTTGGAAAGTTTCAGCAAATACAGTTCAACCATTTCTCAGAATAAGGTTAAGGAAAAATATTTTGCCCAAGTTAACAAAAAAAAATCTTACAGCCATTTCATTGAGAATCGTTAGAGCCTCCATGCTTTGGAGCAGGTACTTGAAATTGGCAGGGGGTCACCCTAGTATCAGGGGTGTGTCTTTTGCCATCCCCATGAAAATCCAAACAAGTTTGCTCAAGTTATGAGTCTCTGGAAATCTATTAGCATATACTCAGTACAGACTTGTTGGAGTTAGGCAGCTAAATTTTCTGAAGATTTTGTCTGCACTGAGCTCGCTTCCTCTGGGGGCTCCACGGGCTGTCCAGGACTTTCCCTTGCAATTGGTCCTCCTGGAAACCAGGGCCACTATGCACAGGAAGCAGGGAGACTGTCGCAATGCTCCCCTTGCTAGTGCCCAGGCAGTGAGGAGAAGGAAGCAGCCTGGCTGGAATGCAGAAGAGTGGAGCTGGGCCCGGGGAGAGATGGGGCCAAAGGGCTGGGAATGTTTCAGGGGAGACTGGGACAAGGAGCTTGGTGAAGGGGACAAGAAGTGGGGTTGAGGAGCTGGGATGGGGCTAGGGAATTAGGATGTGAAGCTGATGGGTGATGGTAAGGGGCTGGCAAGTGGGAGTGGAACAAGGAGCTGTTGGGGCGGGGGAGGGACACTGGGAACAAGATAGGCTAGAGGGAGTGCGGGGCAGAAGAGTAACCTATGGCCCCCCTTTCAGACCCTGGACAATACCCAGGATTCCTGAGTCTTACCATTCCTTTGCTGACAGCAAATAGCTGTGAAACCCACTGGCAGTATGTTTGCCTCATCTCCCTCTAGTGGCTGACTCCGAATGACAACATATTGCTATTATTAGTTACTCTGGTGGCTCAAGTAGCAGAGGTCTGTGCTGTGCATCTGATGTTTCGATCATTGCTGCTCTGGAATGGACCCATACTGGTGCCTGCGTGGTTCCACATAATGGAATTTGATTTTTCACTTTGATTTTAAAAGCCTTTGAAACCACATGCAAAAGAACTAGGTTAAAGGAATGTAAAGACTGCAGGGAAAAGTACTGAACAGTTAGGAAATGCCAGAATTAAGGTTGCCCATGAAACCTTAGTTTGGCTCCCTTGTGCCTATGCCTTATGCTAGTCTTTGATGACTTGATCATATCCAATTGTTTCCCACAGGACCCCGGCCTTATTCACTGCACAGGAGGGATGGTGCTCAGTGAATGAATTAGGGTTCTGTAATTACTGAGCCTGTTGTCTGATCCACACTCTTCTGGAGAGGTCAGTTTAGAAGAAAAAACACTCCTAGACTGGCAGATTTCCATCTTGACAAACTGCTCCAGTTTGCCAGTTCTCTCCCTTAAATAACTTTTTTTCCATTGTGAGGGAGGGGGAAGTGCAGGCCAGTTTTGCCCCTGAAAGGACATGCTCTGAGGGAGTAAAGCAAATGCCTTGAGAATGTTCTACCCTGAGTTATTTCAGTGCAAGTCATGCTCATCAAAAAAAGACATTTTTAATCTATTAGGATGCTAGTGCTGATTACCATATGAAATAAGTAATCTCCTCTGACAGGGTCTTAGACATTGTGTCACAGCCAAAACCTGAGACTTGGTAGAGCAGAATATTCCTCTCCTCCATATTCCATAATGAAGCTGCAGTTCTCTGGCGACGTGCTTCAAATTTTCATTTCAAATCAGAGTCTCGTTTACAATGAAGGGCAAGTTCCTCAGCCAACTTTGCCACGTGTCCTCCCTCTTGCCCCTCACCTCCATCCTGGGTTGTGACCTGAGTCTAACATCCCGATAATATTCAGCGTGTTCCTCACTGCTGGGTCTGAGCGAGTCCTTCAGGCTCCTTTCACAGGGGATCTCAGTGGATCAGTCCCTGTAAGTGCTTTTGGAAGTGCACATTATACAAAACTTGAACCTACAAGAAACCCCCACATCCTCTTCCCTTGAGGAATCCAGCTCAGCCCCTGCTTCCTCACAGGCTTCTGTTTAACTTGGTGAGGAGGGAATCCCAGTCCTGCTCAGGTAAACAATTTAGAGCAATGTGTCATTTTCTCAAGTTCCAAAGGAAAACAAAAACATAAAAACAACCACCCGCCTGCACATACGTTTGGACTATTGTCCAAACAGACGGTGGCAAAAGCAAACCTCCAGGGGCATGGAATAACCTGAACCAAAACACGGAACATTTGCAACCCAAGCTTCTCACAACATTTTTTCTTCCACTTTTGCCCACCCCCCTACCTTGCATACGTAGCCGCATCACAGCTCGGGCCAGACATTAGGGACAGTGGTGCCCCTGGTGAAGAGTTGTTCAGTGCCCCCTCTCCTGGAAAACAAAAGAGGTCAGCAATGTTTAAGTGCCACTGAATGTTACAGACCACAACTCTAATAGATCACATGCTGAGAGCTGCCCTTAACTCAGGTTGCAAAGAACAGGGTGAAAACGTAAGTACAATTTACCTTTAGTGTGCACTTTTTTGTTGTGCTTTGCTTTTCCTTTCCATTTTTTATTCTCGTTTCTTTCTCTCCCCTCCCTGCTTCCTTTCCCCCTCTTTTTATCTGTCTCTACATTTGTTTCCGTCACCTCTCTCGCTTTTTTTGGTAGTCCTATATCTCTCCTTGTGCAAGGGGGATATAAACTGTCCATCGGGAAGTTTAGGCTTAAAATTAGACAACGGTTTCTAACCGTCAGAGGGGTGAAGTTCTGGAACAGCCTTCCGAGGGAAACAGTGGGGGCGAAAGACCTCTCTGGCTTTAAGATTAAGCTTGATAAGTTTATGGAGGGGATGGTTTGATGGGATAACGTGATTTTAGTCAATAGGTCAATAACATGCCATCGCTGGTAATTACTATCAATGGTCAATGTGGGTCTGGCTGGAGAATCTTGCCCGCATGCTCGGGGTTCTGCTGATCGCCATATTTGGGGTCGGGAAGGAATTTTCCTCCAGGGTAGATTGGCAGAGGCCCTGGAGGTTTTTCGCCTTCCTCCGCAGCATGGGGCAGGGGTCGCTTGCTGGAGGATTCTCTGCGACTTGAAGTCTTTAAATCATGATTTGGGGACTTCAACAGCTGAGTCAAGGGAGATAATTATTCCAGGAGTGGGTGGGTCAGCTTTTGTGGCCTGCATCATGCGGGAGGTCAGACTAGATGATCATAATGGTCCCTTCTGACCTTAAAGTCTATGAGTCTATGAGTCTATAACCTGCCAGTGTGCCCTAGCTGACCTGGGGCTTTTGTACACATGGACTCCAAGTTTCCCAAAGGTCCTCCCAGCATAAGGCAGAAAGCTCCATGTGGTATAAAGTCAGGCTGATCTCTGATGAGTGCAAGTTCTTAAAAGCAACCAGAGGCAGTCTGCTTCCTTCTGCTCTTGCAGAGAGCCAGGCTGCTGTCTAAGGGCAGGTCAATCTAACTTATATCACTTGGGGTGTGAACCCCCCACACCCGAGTGACTCAAGTTTTGCGCTGTTCACGCTGGCACTATGTTGGCAGGAGACGCTCTCCCGCCGATATAGCTGACACTTCTCCATTTGATGGAGTAATTATGCCCATAGGAAAGCGCTTTCCTGTTGGCATAGCACGTCTTCACCAGATGCGCTACTGTGACGCAGCTGCATCCTAGGAGCAAGAGAAGCAGCAGCTGCTGTTGAATAGAACAGGTCGTGCTGCTGAGCTCACAGCACAGCTGGGGAGTTGACTAGGTAAGAGGTAGGGACAGAGAGGACCCAGGAAACAGAGTTGGGGGAATTTTGGCATGCCTTACAGTGTGCTGTCCCTGGGTGCTCGCCTATGTATTTATTTGTATCTAGTGACGGTCTTTCTTACTTGGGCACATTACACGATTTACATCAAATGCATCAATAAAATAAAGCAGGGTGCTCAGATAAGGGCAATACCTATAGGTTAAAATAGCATAGGTCTCACAGTTTACTCCTCCCAACCAACTTTACCCAAGTCAGCCTCCCACAGTCTGTCAGCCTCCCCAGTCCATTCAAAAATAAAAATCAAATTCTGCCAACTATACATATCAGCCAGTGGAGTAGCTGAAGAGAGCAGAGGAGAACAACAAAGAAAACATGGACTAGCAGAGAAGGATCAAAGCTGGCCAGCAAATGAAGTAGAAGGTGGCAGAGAGATTTCTGGAGGATGCTATGTAATAACTTTGAAGGCCATGGCAGTACCTTGGAGGGCTAGAGAAATGTCCAAATGAGTCTGAACTCAGGACCAAATACAAGTCAGAAGATTTTCTTTACTCTCCTCTAGCACAATCAGGCAGCAGAATAAAGGCTGTAAATGAAATAGTATCCTAGGAAATAGGAACTGTTCCATTATCCTCCAGTTCTCTATTGCACTCCCTATCAGCTCCATCTGAAGCCCAACCACCACCTAACATGAAACAGGATTAAACTTTCACAGCAACAACAGAAGCAGCTCCAGCTCATCTCAACTAATTTCTGTTACCCAAAAGGACAATTACCACCATCTTTGATACCTTTGAGGCTGTCAAAGAAGAAAAATGTTCCTCCTAAAAACTCTCCCCAGCTAAAGGGAAAGGGAAAAAGAAACGTTAAAGTGAAAGTCTTACTTAATACTTTACATTTCAAATGCTTTCAGTGTTTTTCCTTCTTCTCTGTAGCTTTAAGAAAGGATTAAAAGGATTTTTAGCGGTATGTTTGCCGTGGTTCTAGGCAGGCTGACATCTCTGCATACCAAACCCCGGAGCTTGTTTAACACTGTTTAATGTTGGACAGCGACTGGGTTACATTAACACCGTTGGTGCATATATGCCATCTAAGTTAAGACAACAGTATCTACTGAGCTAACTGTAACAGCATAGCCAGGGCTAGCATGGGCAGCAGCTGGGGTCAGCTGCGTGAGTACAAACCCGCCTGGATCCCCTGGGTACCTACTTGGGCAGCTAGCCTGAGTTTCTGCCCATGCTACCTCAGCGACAGGGCTATTTTTAGTGCACTAGCTTGAGCAGAGCTAGCGTGTGCCTGTCTGCTTGTGCTGGGAAGCATGGTCCCAGATGTCGTGTAGATAGATGTAGCCTTTGAGTAAGAGAGGGATGCTAAGAATATGGATGTGTCCTTTGCTGGTGTGACTGATGAGTGGTGTGTCCATGCTTTATAATTACATAAATGCCCTCTAATGAAAGCTGTTAAAATGCCTCTGTGCTTTGACTCAAGATGTGTCCTAAGCAAGCTAAAGGGCACGGAGTTCACACTGTGCAAAAAATACATGCAAGGGCTAGTGCCAGGTAAGTCACAGTGTAATAGCCTGCTTCAGCACTTGCCTCCTCCACCATATCTAGAATGTGTATCTAGGAGCAAATCTTGCCTTACATGCCTCCCACAGCTATGAAGGGCCTTGACTTCACAGAACTGATGTGGTTCCACTCTGGAAAGTGGACAGGTTGCCAGTGCCATGTTCAAGGTGTCCATTTCCTCTCCCTCAGCAATCTGCAGAGTCATGCTGTCCAGGAACTTATTATGGCCTATTTGCAGGTAGATTTGCATGAGGACAAGGCCAGAGGAATTACCAGTATGTGATTCACTGGCCATTTCCCCCCACCTATCCACGGAGCAGGAACCATAGAGGCTACTGCTGTTCTGAGACTACAAACTCAGCCGGGGAGCAGCCTGGTTCTCATACCACAGCCTGGGGAGCGGGCTTCTCCCTGAAACACCACAGTCCCATTAGTCAAGCCTTGCACTGGGCTGAGGATTCTGCCCTTACCAAAAACCACGAGGCCCTGGGTTTAGCAGACATGGAAAATACTACAATGAAATCAACCTCCCACAGAAGCATGAGAATCAGTTTGATTTCCTTGGCTTGACTCCCTTTCTTCCTCTCTCGCTCGTGTGCATGCACACACCTGCCTGTGGCACTATATATAAGATACCATATTTTCTGCGTGATCTACATATTCTGCT
Organism: Emys orbicularis; assembly: GCF_028017835.1. Classification (NCBI taxonomy): domain Eukaryota; kingdom Metazoa; phylum Chordata; order Testudines; family Emydidae; genus Emys; species Emys orbicularis. Next base: position 68,154,485 of record NC_088683.1, on the reverse strand, counting down.
CAATGTCTTCCCTGAACTTGAACACACGTCATGTGCATTTGGGAACTCGAACAATAAGAAACATATTGGAGTTGACCTATTAAAAGGCTTTAGAGGGTTCAATCAGTTATTCTGCTAAGAATAGAAACATTCTAAATAAGCTACCACTGGACAACAATTGGTCATACAATAGCTTGAACAAAAAGCCTGTCTAACTTTTATTATATTTAAATATAATAGAGACTATAAACCTTTTACATTTCAACCTACGTAATGAGTGAGTTCATTCAGGATGTCAGGTGTTACCTTTGTTTTAATATTTCATTCTCTTTGTTGGCATGCATAGAAGAGCAGAGGAATATATTTAGAACTGGTATTTTACTGCTTACAGTAAGAGTTGGTAATCATGGGCACAGAGTTGATAGATTACCTAAAAAGATTAATGCTCTAACAATTTGGACTTTTTGACCACTAAGCACTATGGAGCATGGTTGGCAACTTTTAACACCTCTACTTGATCACACTTCCACTAGGGCAAATTTGCAAGTATTATAAGTGCTAGAATTATGCTGAGTTCTAATCTTTGCCCGAGATACCCGGTTGATGAGTGCTGCAATTTTTTTTTTTTTGCCACGTATTCTGAGGTATAGAAAGTATGTCTTCAGAGGAAGCCTCCCCCACTTTCACAGGGAATATACTGTGGTGGGTTCCTTGGTATGACAGAAAGTTATTCAAGAGACTATCCCCTCAAATACATATTGCCCAGCTGCCTGAATTTGAGCCCACTGACTAAGACCTTACATTGGGATGTTAGAAGGGATGCCATTTCAGATTTCAATGGAGGGAGGGGGAAACTTTGAGCAGTTCTTCCAGCTCTGATTTTTTGAAGAAAAAAATGTAAGTGAGTCTAGTTTGGGAGCATTTGTTGTGATTTCCTATCTTTTTTAGGAAGTCATACAGGTTTACTACAACAAAATTACCAATGCAGTCTCCTCTTGCTTGGTTTGAACCTAGGACTATCAAAGCTAAACAGCATGAGCCTCTATGGCTTGAACTAAAAGAGCAACTCCTGCAGCTAGTCGCTTTGGTAGGTTCTTATCATCTCATGTGCAGTAGCCACTAGAAGACAGCTAAAACTGCAAAGCTCCAGTTTAGACAAGCCCTAAAACAGGCAGACCTGTTCTCAAGTAACTAAGGATGGGACCCACAAAAGGATTTAGGTATTTACTCCTGGGGGAATTCTGCACCACTGAGCATGCACAGAATGTATGTCCCCCACAGATTTCTTTGCTTCCCCACTGAAAAATGACTTTCTGACGGGGAAGCAAAGGGAAGCCACAGAGCGGCCATTAGACCCTCCCCAGCAGTATGTTTCACGTGCCCAGGGCAGCCGGCAGAGAAGTAAATCACTGTGGGGCAAGGGGCAGGACTGGGCAAGACCTGGCTGGTGGCTCCTACCCTGCGCCGAGCTCAGCTGCTAGTCCCGGCTGGGCTGGGGAGGACAGGACTTCCTCTTTCCCTGCATGGCATCCGGGGCCATGTCAGACCCACCCCCAGATTTCTCCCCTGACTGTAGGAAGCTCTGAAAACTCCTACCCCCCCCCCCCGTTTCCTGCACCCATCGCTCCTCAGCTTAAGGGAGAGAGATCTCTGTACAGGGAGCTGCACCCCCATCTGCCCAAGCATTGTGCATTCAGACCCCCTCATAGAATCATAGAATATCAGGGTTGGAAGGGACCTCAGGAGGTCATCTAGTCCAACCCCCTGCTCAAAGCAAGATCAGTTCCCAACTAAATCATCCCAGCCAGGGCTTTGTCAAGCCGGGCCTTAAAAACCTCCCAGGAAGGAGACTCCACCACCTCCCTAAGTAACGCATTCCAGTGCTTCACCACCCTCCTAGTGAAATAGTGTTTCCTAATATCCAACCTAGACATCCCCCACTGCAACTTGAGACCATTGCTCCTTGTTCTGTCATCTGCCACCATTGAGAACAGCCGAGTTCCATCCTCTTTGGAACCCCCCTTCAGATAGTTGAAGGCTGCTATCAAATCCCCCCTCATTCTTCTCTTCTGGAGACTAAACAATCCCAGTTCCCTCAGCCTCTCCTCATAAGTCATGTGCTCCAGACCCCTAATCATTTTTGTTGCCCTCCGCTGGACTCTTTTCAATTTTTCCACATCCTTCTTGTACTGTGGGGGCCAAAACTGGACACAGTACTCCAGATGAGGCCTCACCAATGTCGAATAAAGGGGAACGATCACGTCCCTCGATCTGCTGGCAATGCCCCTACTTATACAGCCCAAAATGCCGTTAGCCTTCTTGGCAACAAGAGCACACTGTTGACTCATATCCAGCTTCTCGTCCACTGTGACCCCTAGGTCCTTTTCTGCAGAACTGCTACCTAGCCGTTCGGTCCCTAGTCTGTAGCTGTGCATGGGATTCTTCCGTCCTAGGTGCAGGACTCTGCACTTGTCCTTGTTGAACCTCATCAGGTTTCTTTTGGCCCAATCCTTTAATTTGTCTAGGTCCCTCTGTATCCGATCCCTACCCTCTAGTGTATCTACCACGCCTCCTAGTTTAGTGTCATCGGCAAACTTGCTGAGAGTGCAGTCCACACCATCCTCCAGATCATTAATAAAGATATTAAACAAAACCGGCCCCAGGACCGACCCTTGGGGCACTCCGCTTGAAACTGGCTGCCAACTAGACATGGAGCCATTGATCACTACCCGTTGAGCCCGACGATCTAGCCAGCTTTCTATCCACTTTACAGTCCATTCATCCAGCCCATACTTCTTTAACTTGGCAGCAAGAATACTGTGGGAGACCGTATCAAAAGCTTTGCTAAAGTCAAGGAATAACACATCCACTGCTTTCCCCTCATCCACAGAGCCAGTTATCTCATCATAGAAGGCAATCAGGTTAGTCAGGCACGACTTCCCTTTGGTGAATCCATGCTGACTGTTCCTGATCACTTTCTTCTCCTCTAAGTGTTTCATAATTGATTCCTTGAGGACCTGCTCCATGATTTTTCCAGGGACTGAGGTGAGGCTGACTGGCCTGTAGTTCCCCAGATCCTCCTTCTTCCCTTTTTTAAAGATGGGCACTACATTAGCCTTTTTCCAGTCATCCGGGACCTCCCCCGATCGCCATGAGTTTTCAAAAATAATGGCTAATGGCTCTGCAATCTCATCCGCCAACTCCTTTAGCACCCTCGGATGCAGTGCATCCGGCCCCATGGACTTGTGCACGTCCAGTTTTTCTAAATAGTCCCGAACCACTTCTTTCTCCACAGAGGGCTGGTCACCTTCTCCCCATATTGTGCTGCCCAGTGCAGCAGTCTGGGAGCTGACCTTGTTTGTGAAGACAGAGGCAAAAAAATCATTGAGTACATTAGCTTTTTCCACATCCTCAGTCACTAGGTTGCCTCCCTCATTCAGTAAGGGGCCCACACTTTCCTTGACTTTCTTCTTGTTGCTAACATACCTGAAGAAACCCTTCTTGTTACTCTTAACATCTCTTGCTAGCTGCAACTCCAAGTGTGATTTGGCTGATTTCCTGATTTCACTCCTGCATGCCTGAGCAATATTTTTATACTCCTCCCTGGTCATTTGTCCAATCTTCCACTTCTTGTAAGCTTCTTTTTTGCGTTTAAGATCAGCAAGGATTTCACTGTTTAGCCAAGCTGGTCGCCTGCCATATTTACTATTCTTTCTACACATCGGGATGGTTTGTTCCTGCAACCGCAATAAGGATTCTTTAAAATACAGCCAGCTCTCCTGGACCCCTTTGCCCTTCATGTTATTCTCCCAGGGGATCCTGCCCATCTGTTCCCTGAGGGAGTCAAAGTCTGCTTTTCTGAAGTCCAGGGTCCGTATTCTGCTGCTCTCCTTTCTTCCTTGTGTCAGGATCCTGAACTCGACCATCTCATGGTCACTGCCTCCCAGGTTCCCATCCACTTTTGCTTCCCCTACTAATTCTTCCCTGTTTGTGAGCAGCAGGTCAAGAAAAGCTCTGCCCCTAGTTGGTTCCTCCAGCACTTGCACCAGGAAATTGTCCCCTACACTTTCCAAAAACTTCCTGGATTGTCTGTGCACCGCTGTATTGCTCTCCCAGCAGATATCAGGGTGATTAAAGTCTCCCATGAGAACCAGGGCCTGCGATCTAGCAACTTCTGCTAGTTGCCAGAAGAAAGCCTCGTCCACCTCATTCCCCTGGTCTGGTGGTCTATAGCAGACTCCGACCATGACATCACCCTTGTTGCTCACACTTCTCAACTTTATCCAGAGACACTCAGGTTTTTCTGCAGTTTCATACCGGAGCTCTGAGCAGTCATACTCCTCTCCTACATACAACGCAACTCCCCCACCTTTTCTGCCCTGCCTGTCCTTCCTGAACAGTTTATATCCATCCATGATAGTACTCCAGTCATGTGAGTTATCCCACCAAGTCTCTGTTATTCCAATCGCATCATAGTTCCCTGACTGTGCCAGGACTTCCAGTTCTCCCTGCTTGTTTCCCAGGCTTCTTGCATTTGTGTATAGGCACTTAAGATAACTCATTGATCGTCCCTCTTTCTCAGTATGAGACAGGAGTCCTCCCTTCTTGCGCTCTCCTGCTTGTGCTTCCTCCCAGGATCCCATTTCCCCACTTACCTCAGGGCTTTGGTCTCCTTCCCCCGGTGAACCTAGTTTAAAGCCCTCCTCACTAGGTTAGCCAGCCTGCTGGCGAAGATGCTCTTCCCTCTCTTCGTTAGGTGGAGCCCGTCCCTGCCCAGCACTCCTCCTTCTTGGAACACCATCCCATGGTCGAAGAATCCAAAGCCTTCTCTCCGACACCACCTGCGTAGCCATTCATTGACTTCCACGATTCGACGGTCTCTACCCAGGCCTTTTCCTTGCACAGGGAGGATGGACGAGAACACCACTTGCGCCTCAAACTCCTTTATCCTTCTTCCCAGAGCCACGTAGTCTGCAGTGATCTGCTCAAGGTCATTCTTGGCAGTATCATTGGTTCCCACGTGGAGAAGCAGGAAGGGGTAGCGATCCGAGGGCTTGATGAGTCTCGGCAGTCTCTCCGTCACATCGTGTATCCTAGCTCCTGGCAAGCAGCAGACCTCTCGGTTTTCCCGGTCGGGGCGGCAGATAGATGACTCAGTCCCCCTGAGGAGGGAGTCCCCAACCACCACCACCCTTCTCCTCCTCTTGGGAGTGTTGGTCGTGGAACCCCCATCCCTAGGACAGTGCATCTTTTGCGTTCCAATCGGTGGAGTCTCCTTCTGCTCCCTTCCCTCAGATGGGTCATCTACTCCACTCTCCGCATTAGTACCTGTAGAGAGAACATGGAAACGATTGCTCACCTGTATCTCCATTGCTGGTACATGGACGCTCCTCTTTCTCCTTCTGGAGGTCACATGCTGCCAAACTTCTTCATCATCCGTCTGTCCCTGCTGCGCCTGCTCTGAATCTTCAGAACATTGTGGCCGTAGAAGCATCTCCTGACGTCTGTCCAGGAAATCTTCATTTTCCCTTATGCAACGCAGAGTTGATACTCGTTTCTCCAGACCTCGAACCTTCTCTTCCAATATGGAGACCAACTTGCACTTTGTACAGACAAAGTCGCTTCTGTCCTGTGGAAGAAAGACCCTCCCGCCGAGCCTCACTGCCTCACACACCCAGAACCCCCCGACAAGCCCCACTCCCCCTGCACCACCCCAAGGAGCCACCCGCACCTGGATCCTCACCCTACCAAGCCCCAACCAGCTGCACCTGGATCACCACCACACTGAGCCCCACTCCCCCTGAAAAATTGCTGACTTTCTCCTTTTTACCATATACTTCTAAAATAAGTCACTCGGAATATAAATATTGCACTTAAGTTTCAGTGTGATACTTGAGCCTAGTTTTCACTTGTGAGCCTGATCTGAAGCCTGAGCCCCAGGCAGCGGGGCTGAAGCATTTAACTTAGCTGTGTGGTGGCCCCTGGGCAATTGCCCTGCTTGCCACCCCCTAATGCCAGCCCTGCACTTGCGATCCCCCATAACCTGTGCTTGACCCGCCTGGGGGCTGCAGCCCCCAGGTTGAGAAACACTGATCTAGATCAGTTGAATATCCATTGGAAGACCTCTGCATACCCCCAGGGGCATACCTAGCCCCGGTAGAGAACCACTGCTATAATGCTCTGCCAGGTATGGCTGAGGTTCATTTAAATAGGTATTTTACACACAGTGCCACCTAGTGGCTGAACAGGATAATAGAGTTTAGCATTCTACTATGCTTTCCTCATCAAGTTGAGGGGAAGATTGAACGTGGGTCTTCCACATCCTAGGTTAGCACTCTAACCTATGGGCTAAGAGTATAAAATGAGCACTAGCACCAGCACCACTCTCAGCTATTGAATAGGGCCTGATCTGGGAGGTAAGCTCTGAGCACATCTACCAGATCAGGCCCTGCAAGCAAAACAGGCACTCCTCCACCTATCTTCCCCTCATTTGTGGATTGCACTGGGACTCCAGATGCCTAGAGTGGGGCAGCAGAACACATGCCCAGAGGCAGAAACAAAGGGAGCTTTTAGAATGAAAATTTATGCCCTGAGCTAAATTCCCTGTAAGCTGTGCGGCCGCACAGCAGCCTATTGAGCGCCGCACAGGTGCTCAGGGAACCCACTCGGGGACCTGATGTGGCCAGGGGAGAGGCGCCTCTCTACCTAGCCTGGCTCCCAATCTGCCGCGGCTTGGGGAGGGGTGGCCCGAACCCAGCCCCAGGCTGCACCAGCTGTAGCCGGGGCACCCTGCCCCCAGCCCCAACTCTGCTGCGGCTCGGACCTGCCACGGCCGGGGCGGCCCGGACCTGCCACGGCCAGGGCGGCCCGAACCTGCCACGGCCAGGGCGGCCCTCTCCTGGCCCAAATTCTGTCATGGCCCGGACCTGCTGCTGTGCCCCTCCTCCGGCCCGAACCCAGCCTATTCTGCAGTCCCAGCCCTGGAGATGCTGTGGCAGGGAGAGAGTCCTCTCTCCCTGCCGTAGCCCCGGAGTACCCTTCTGCGCCCCAAACCCCTCATTCCCAGCCCTACCCCAGAGCCTGCACCCCCAGCCGGAGCCCTCACACCCTGCACCTCAACCCTCTGCCCCAGCCCTGAGCTCCCTCCCACAGTCTGAACCCATTGGCCCCACCCCCACTACATGAATTTTGTATGTGTACCAATATGGAGGTGATGTGTCACACATTACTTCCATATTGGTGCACATAACAAAATTCATTCCGCACATGGGTGGGAAAAATTAGAGGGACCACTGGCCCTGAGTGAATTTAGGCACCTACAGGGTTAGGCAGCAGCCAAATAGGGGTTTTGTGGATTACAGTGGAGCCAAAATCTTGGATCTAGGTGCCTAAAGATCTCTGTGGATCTGGGCCTAAAACCTCCCAGATGACCTGGTGAGACTAAGCCACATAATCACAGATAGCATTTCTGCCTCAGCTAGAACATTTGTGTTTTTTTACTTGATTTCATAACAAGAATAATTCTGGATAGTTTCTGGGATTTTCACAGGAGCCTAAACAAGACAGAGGCCCCCAGCTCCCCTTGAACTTCAGCAGGATTTGGACATCTAACTCCAGAAGGCTCATTTGAAAATCTCACCCATAGTGTGTTGCCTTCCACTGTGCGGCCAGCCTCAGTTCTCTTTGTGAAGGGTCAAAGTGTGCTACTGTAAAAGGACTGAACAGAGACTCATTGAGTGTTGGAGTCCTGAGCTGTTTATTGAATCAATTCAGTAACAGGTCAATGCACTGCTCACCTGCAGAGGTTCCTATAGGAAATAAGCTACTGTACATAAATCCACTCGAGAAAGATACTGATATTCTATTTAAGACCACCTGTGTCTAATACAATGTAATTTTAGTTTCATTGTGTACTTTCAGTTTATAAGAACAAAATTAGAAACTAAGTTTAACTGAGTCCATGGAAAATAAAAATAGAGGAAGTTTGAGATTATTACATTGCTTATTTTGCAAGACAGAGGAAGCTACAATCATAAGGAAAGGAGTTTTTTTAAATCAAGTCCTCGTTCAACTGCCAGGGGCACTTAGGGACATATGCAAGAGTTTAAGATGAGTTGTTGTTGGTTTTTTTGCGGGGCGGGGGGAGGTTGGTTTTGCATGAGCTACTAAGGGCTGGTCTACACTAGTGGCATAGCTACATCACTCAGGGTGTGAAAAATACACACACTCACACCCCTCCCCCAAGTGATGTAGCTAAACTGACCTACCCCCAACAGATTCTTCCAGTGATCTAGCTACTGCCTCTCGGGAGGTGGATTACCTATGCCAAGGAGAGTGCCCCTTCTGTTGGCATAGGTAGTGTCTACAGTGAAGCGCTCCAGCGGCGCAGCTGCAGCAATGCCACCGTGGTGTTTCAAGTGTAGACAAATCCTAAGACTCTACATGAGTAAATTCTCTGATTAAAGTCCCTGCACCACCTTTAAAGACATTAGAACTCATTTTCAGTGATAATAGTTAATCTCCAGTTACGGCTAAATTAAAAATCAATTTTAAACATATGTTCAGTGCTGAATTATTTCTCTGTGGGTGGCTTTTACACTAGTCTGTAGTATACAGACACTTCAGCCAATTTCCCACTGGGAAGTCAGTTAACAAGCTTCCTTTCTCAGTTAGAAAACTAAAAAATCCTCAGATGAACAAGTTAATGGCACACAGCTATCTCTTTACATCATCTCCACACATCATAGGCCAAGAACAATGAAGGAGCAAGCCAAGGGGAAAAAAGCAGGTATAACAGCATCTTACCAACTTCATCCAACCTTAGATTCTGAAGAGGGCCCTGTGACAGGGATGTCTTGGGGAAAGGATCCCCTGTTCTTTGCAATCAATTCTGACCTCAGACCTGACAAACTCATTACTCCAAACATCTTACAGGATATTTGTCCATAAAGAATAACATGTAAGCTATGTACAGAAGGCTCATCACTTGTCAAGACGCAATCATTGGGAGATGTATGTTGGGGTAATATTTAAGGAATAATCTATTTATATTGAAAGTTTGCTTTATAGACTTGGAATAGAAATTAGTCACCGGTAGGTAAGATGGCTTGATGATGACCCATTCAAAGTAAGAGGGAGTTATCACCCCTCCCTAGTCAGCCAGCAAGGAAATGCAAGGTACGGTCTACCCTCACCACAGTCAATGGAAAACCATCAGAGACAACGACAATCCAAACCACTTAAAGGTAGAAAAGAAACTCTGCAATAAGGCAGGGATTCACCCTGCCTGTGAACAGAAAGACTGCCTGCAGTATAACAATATAGGGAAAGGTACTCTGGAGCCATTCACACAGGAAAACCTCTGGTGGGACAGAGAGGGTCTTTCATGAACATTCAGATCCTGGTTCTTGAAAAGCCAGCCTGCTTTGCAATAGACTGAACTCTTTTGGGGCGGGGAGGGGTGGTGGTGGAAGGAAAAGAATCTCCTTTATTAGATAGGAAAGGTAACTATTGAGAAGTTTACACCCAGGTTTGCATGTTATGATTGTTGTGTTGTAACCCCTTGTTTCCACCATTTCTAGAGAAATCTTTATTTTTTAAGCAAACCTTTCATTTTATTATAAGTGCTCACAAGTGCTGTGTGGATTACAGGAGCGGTGGTTTAAGATAAAGCTGGTAAATTAGGGCACACTGTGCCCTTGGGTACAGAGTATCTGAAATTTCTGTGAGTAGTCAGTATCGGGGTTGGTTAGCCCAGGGGAATGCTGTGACATTCTGTTCAGGGCAGCCCAGATCTGTAAGCCAATGTGATCTCTCTGCCTCAGAGAGAGTGAGCTTTACTGGAGGTTAGGCTGTGTGTCAGCTCCCTGCCATAATTACTTGCTCTTCCTCACCAGCAAACTCCTTGAGATGCTGCCAGTGTAAGCCTTGCCTTGCAGGTAACAATCAGTGAACCCCAGTTTCTGAGTTCCCCAGACACATCTCTCTGTGGTGCCCAGGCTCTCTCACTGTAACACTCTCAGAAATGATTAAATTTGCAGCCTCTAAAGAGAGAGTGCACACAGCAGCCTCTTAGGTGAGCTGAAGATTCACACCTCTCATTAATACATAGCGCAGAGGTGGTTTTGAAATAAAAAGAGAATATGTTTATTAATAAAGAGCAGAGATTTAAGTGATACTAAGCAAGAGAAAGAGACAGGTATGGTTACAAACAAAACAAAAATATACAGTTTTCTAGGGTCTAAAGGTTAACAGATTGCATTTCTGGTCCCAGGCAAATTCTCACCCAGATACTTCAACCCAAATGGCTGAAGGATCCGCCTTTCACACATTCCAAGAGATCTGGCTCTTTGTCTTTTAAGTAATGGATAATTCATGATGTTTTGCACCCCTTATATTACCCAAAGTCCACTGTCTCTGCCTGAAGAGCCAGGAAAGCTTCCTGGGGGTGCAGACTCTACTAAGCTGTTTCCTCTCCTGCTTGTTAGCTTGATGGCTTTGTTTACCTCATACGTAAATGCCCTTTAATTGTCCTCTGCCTGCCAGTCGGACGGGGAATCCATATTCCTTTATCTAGGGCAGGCTTGATTTACGCACAGCCACCAGAACACATTCTAAGAACATGTTTCTAGCTAACATGCAGCCATTTTGTGTTGCTAACTTCCTGGTTTTATACCAGCCCCTCCTGTTCCTTCTCAGCTGGGCTCCATCAATTGGGGTTGCTTAGGCCTTCTATCCAGTTAATTGGCCCCATCTCAGCCTCATTAACCCTTTCCAGACTATTGTGGGGTCAACATCACATTGCAGAGTAACAAATGGACTTGCAGTCCTGAGTGCCCAGAGAACCATCACACACACACCCCTCTGCACTGGTGTGGAGAACTTCACTCCTTAGTTATGCTCTGAGGGCCAGATTTTTACAGGTATTTAGGTGCCTAAAAGTGAAGATAGGTGCCTAGTGGGATTTTCAAAATGATGGACCTTAATATATCTTTGAAAAATTGGTCCTGACAGGTGATGCCTCTCAGGGTATGTCTACACTGCAATGGAAGGTGTGGTTCCAGCTCGCGTAACCACACTAGCTTTAATCTGATTAGCATGGCTCAAAGTTGCAGTGATGACATGGCAGCACAGGCGACAGTATGGGCTGTACAGCACCAGGGTACATTGTTAGCCCACACTGAAGTCTGCGCAGCCGTGTATTCAGTGCTAGTTTGAACTGTGTGAGCTAGATTAAAACGAATGCAGGTATGCCTATCGCTGCAATCACACCTTCCATTACCGTGCGGACGTACCCTTAGAAAGGTAAAGACGCACTCCAAATGGGTGGCAGGTACAGGTAGCAAAGATCTGGCAGTAGCACTCAATGACTTCAACCCCAAATGTTTTTAATCTTCATCACTTTGTTCTGAGCTCAAACCTGCAGGGTGCTGAGCAAAACACTTCAGCACACGTTTAAATTTGAGCATGTGAGTACCCCCATTTACTTAATGTCCCAAAGTGGGAAATTAATGCGACTACTATCAAACTGAAAGTCAAGCATGTGTTTAAGTGCTTTGCTGGAGGAGGCCAGAGTACTCAGCCCCTTGCACGACTGAGCCCTTAATAAGATTTAGCCAAAGCAAATCTAGCACTAATGTGCAATCCTGAATCTGGATGTATGTCATGGGTCTAATATGTATTTGTTTTTCCAGTTTGATTGATTCATGTTTTATTTGGGGCAGGTTTATATGCTGCTGGGAGCTAAAGCTGTCGTTATATATGACACCTTCCAAAGAAATGCAATAAAAGTAATGTACTATGCCTTTATTTCTGAGTGTATTGATTCTTGCTTCCATAGAAACATGCAAGTGAAATTATAAAGGAAGGAATCATTTAGAATTCAATTGTGCATGATGAATCATGAATGATACACATTCTCCACTGTGATTTACAACAAATCCTGACTTCAAAGCCAGTTTAAAACAAATAATCTTTTCAAGGAAACTTATTCAGAAAATAGAACCATGTTTTCCAATTAAATATGTGTGATGGGTTATGCCCCTTAGGAAGCCACTTGATGTGCTGAGATACCACTGAGTCTACCTGTTCTGCCAGCATGGGCCCCCTTTAACCTGTCTTGCTGAGCCAGGATATTATAGCCTCTTCTAACACACACACAGGCAGGGCCACACCCAGCTGCAGATCAGCTTTGGGAAGACTCAGCTTAAGGGACTTGCTCCAGCACTCAAGTGTCCACCTCCCTTGGAGTGAAGGCCCAGAGGTATATTATGAAATCTGCCTCCACCCTTAACGTGGAGGAAGGTATGCACAACTTCTCCCCTCCCGCCCACCCGCCCCCAGTTAGAAATTACAGAAACTGGGTTATATTATAAACAAAACAAATTTTATTAACTACAAAAGGCAGATTTTAAGTGGTAAAAGGGGTAGCAAACAGAACAAAGCTGATTACTAAGCAAATGAAACCTAACATACAAACTAAGCTAGTTTCACTAAAGAAATTGGTTACAAATAGTATTTCTCAGCCTAGATATTGTTGCAGGCAGATGACAGAAAGTCTTGAAAGGCTGCTGCACTGGTCTCCCTCATGAGACCTCAGGTATTATTACTCACAAGCTAGACGCCCTTCCAGCTTGGGTTCAACCCTTCTTCCCTCAGTTCAGTTTTTGCTTCCAGGTCTTTTTCACTGTCTCTTTGGGTGGGGAGGCAGAGGAGAACCATGATGATGTCACTCCCCTGCCTTATATAGCTTTTGTGTAAGGTGGGAACCCTTTGTCTTCTAGTGGAAAACCACTGGCATTCCGAGAGGGGAGAAGGAGTATCCAGCACTAGGTGACTCGGACCCATGTCTCTGCATGGCTGTGGCAGCTGTTGCTCATAGGCTGTCTCCAGCGTCCACAAGAAGACTAAGCTCTTTCACAATCCATTGTTTCTGCTAATGGCCCATTAGCCCTGTCTGGCTTTTCCATTGTTGTACCTGAAGGGCTGGTTGGGGTTGAGACCCAAAGTAACACATTCCTAATACAGATATATAGTTAATATTCCTAACTTCAGATACAGAAATGATACAGGCATACAAATTGGATAATCACATTCAGTAAATCACAAAGTACATCTCAGTTATGTCATATTCATATCATAAGCATATTTTCTTAAGGAATATGGAATGGAATGTCACAATATGTTCAATTATATCAATGAAAATGTAAACTCAAATATTAAATATGACCTACAGATAAAACCCCTAGCACTGGATCCCATCTCCATATCGTTCTTTGTGCCAGACACCAGGGACCTATTATCTGTGCAACCGTCTTTAGGCCCCTTTGTGCAGATACATTATGATACAGTAATTACATGATCACATACTACTTTTTCCACAGAATTCCTGCCTCATTCAGTGCACCGAGCATTTTATAAAGTGTTTTGGGATGTTTGTGGCTGAAATGTACTATGTAAAGGTAAGTCTTATGCATAATCATGCTTTTTGGGGGGTCATTTTATATTTCACATTGAAATGCTGGGGGATATAATCTAAACCCTTGCATGAGGGGAGACACAGGCTGCCTGGGGTTTATACCATACACAATGCAATATTAATGGACTGCTACATAATTTGAAAATTTGTCTTTCAAATCATTAATAAACTTTACAGCCCAACACAGGTGGTTGTTCAGATATAAAATATCCCAGGTTATTAAAAAATAAAGACCAGGGGGATAAACCTAGGCCCACATTCCCTCACAATACAACAGGTTCTAATGTCCTCAGTTGTATGTGATCGATTGCTGAGCAGGTATCAGGTGCCAAATTTGCCTGCAAAGGTATTGCACTGCTAATTAGTAATTCACTATTGCAAAGCACTTTGGGATACCTTGAATAGGTGAAGTGCTATATTAAACCGAATTATATTTTGTGCTATGCTATATAAAAATGCAGCAATGGCCCCAAGGAAGACACACGTGCATGGAAAATCAAAAAACGGCAGAACAAAGTCTGGGCCTACAGTTCAAAAACCCACAGATCTTTCTTATTTAGGAAAAATCAATTTAAAAACAATCCCAGCAGTTAATTAGAATGTTCAGATGATTTTTGGTAGATATCAGAAATTGTCTTTGTGGTTTTAAATAAAGATAAGAAATCTAGTGAGGATTTCATAATTAGGCTGTGTAACTAGGGTAGCATTGCCCAATGGTAGGAGGCATCAGACTGGAAGTCGGGAGACCTGCTTTGCTACTGACCTACCATGTGACCTTGGGCAAATCACTTAACCTATGCTCTTCTGTTTCCCCTTCCATCCTTTGTCTGTCTTGTCTATTTAGATTGTGAACTTTTTGAAAAAGGGATGGTCTCTCAATGGGTATTTGTACAGTTCCGAGTACAATGGAGCCCTGATCTGACTCGAAGTCTCCAGCTACAGTAATACAAATTAATAATAATGATAACGTTGTACAAGATTACCATAGGAAGTTGCCTTTTGACTTTGACCTGTAATTAGAAACTCATATGCTATTTGCTCTGTGTCATAGATTACTTTTCTTTCCCCCTTGCTATCTAAACCCTACTGACGTCAGTGTTAGGCTCTTGACTGACTTTGGTGGCCTTGGATCTGGCCTACCATACTCCTGCTTAATGTTTGCCCCATAAATTTGTGCAGTAAAAAAATAAAATAGCACACCTCCTTTACAAACCAGCTTGGGTAGGTCCTTCTATGTGGCAGATTCCCCTTCCAGGATGCTGGCACCTCGACAGAGGGCAGGATCCCTTCTGGTGCAAGCTGCAGCTTGAGCTTTACATTGCCGCTCCTGTGTGGAAGATGGTTGTCTTCATATAAATTTGGTGCCAAAGCTAAAAGATAAACCTTGCTCACTTCAACATCTAGTCATTACTCCCCCCCACCCCCCCTTCTCCACCAGGGAAAGGACATCTTTGTTGCTAAAGCTCCAGCAGACCTGGATTCTGTTCTGGATTCTATCCTTGATTCTGCCACAGGCTTCCTGAATTTAAGACCTTGGACTTAACTCCCAATATCAAGTCAGCTACCAATACCAAGTTCACATTTTGTGGGGAGGTGGATACAGACTGGTGGACCAGTTAATTTATACCCTTTGAATTTTATACCCTTTTACTATGCATGTCGCCCTTTATGTTTCAGCACTATCCCAAACTGTATCGTTTTTCAAAATGCTGAGGCTCTGAAACCAAGTGACAGTGGATCGCAGGGCAGGCACTTTTATTCAGAGAAACTGTTTTTTATAGCTCCATCTCTGGAAGTGGAACATGTCCTGAGGTATAATTTATAACATATATTAACAATGGTATGCTTCCTTTTACTTCCTCTGGGGCATATGACTCAGTATGTAATGAGAAAGCCGACAAGATGAACCGTTTTGCTATAGCAAACAAAAATATTTGTTATGATCTGTCTTTAAAGCTTTTTGTACATATGGAAAAATCAGGTGGCAATAAATTTCATATTCATTATAGTGGGTCAGATATTTAAAAAAAATGATTCCTTTACATGTTTTGCTTTGCAACTTATGGACATGTTTAGTAATTTTTGTTATAACCATGTCTTTCTTTCCATTTGGACTGTATTCCTATATCAGATAAGAAATAGAGAAACCCTTTTCACAGATAAGAGGAAACCCTTTTGGGATTGTTTCAGTATATATAAAGCATTATATTATCGAGATATACTGTTACAATGTGCTTAGACTGATTACTTCACCAAGATGATTTATTTAGGACTATTGTGGGGGGGGGAAGATGGTGTGGTTTCTGTTTAAGTCCTCCCTCCACCCCCGACTCAGTTAACTGTTACTTTATGCAGTACAGTTAATGACAGGGTCATGTGGAAGACAAGAGGTTTATAGCAGAGTGAGTAGGGCATGTAGTAAAGCCATCATGGAGGGAATTCATTCCACACTACTCTGTTCTGCTTTCCACCTGTGAGTACCTGGGAATGTTTGTCCACCTTGCTGGGGCTCTTGATAAAAAGACAAATGGCCTAAGGTTGGTCTCATTTAGGAGCTAATGTTCTCACCACAGTCAGGAAGCTTTACAAAGAATTAGTATAGAGATGGAGAGAATTTGGCAGAAGGAAAGCTAATTAAGGCATCTGAGGAAAACAAGCTGGAAAACAAGATTGTTTTTGCTTAGCTCACCTCAGCCATTTCTTTCATACATTAAATTTGTGTGCATTCTGGCACTGAATGTCCTTGAGAAAGCGATTTCTGTGCAAGACCCGGTTACTTAGGCCTGGTCTACACTACGAGTTTAGGTCGACTTTAGCTGCGTTAAATCGAATTAAGCCTGGACACGTTCACACGACGAAGCCCTTTCTTTCGACTTAAAGGGCCCTTTAAACCGGTTTCTTTACTCCACCTCCAACGAGGGGATTAGCGATAAAATCGGCCTTAGGGGGTCGGAATTGGGGTAGTGTGGACGGAATTCGACGTTATTGGCCTCCAGGAGCTATCCCATAGTGCTTCATTGTGACTGCTCTGGACAGCACTCTCAACTCAGATGCACTGGCCAGGTAGACAGGAAAAGCCCCGCGAACGTTTGAATTTCATTTCCTGTTTGCTCAGCGTGGAGAGCACAGGTGACCACGCAGAGCTCATCAGCACAGGTAACCGTGATGGAGTCCCAGGATCGCAAAAGAGCTCCAGCATGGACAGAACGGGAGGTACGAGATCTGCTCGCCATATGGGGAGATGAATCAGTGCTGGCCGAACTCCGAAGCAGTAAACGGAATGGCAAAATATTAGAAAAGGTCTCCAAGGCCATGAAGGAAAGAGGCCATAACAGGGACGCACAGCAGTGCCGCGTGAAAATTAAGGAGCTAAGGCAAGCCTACCACAAAGCCAGAGAAGCAAACGGAAGGTCCGGGGCTGAGCCGCAAACATGCCGCTTCTACGCGGAGCTGCATGCCATTCTAGGGGGTGCAGCCACCACTACCCCAACCATGTGCTATGACTCCCTCACTGGAGAAACACACAGGGAAGAGGGTTCGGAAGAGGAGGATGGAGGAAATGTAGATAGCTCACAGCCGCAAGGAAGCGGAGAAACCGGTTTCCCCAACAGCCAGGATATGTTTGTCACCCTGGACCTGGAACCAGTAACCCCCGAACTCAACGAAGACCCTGAGGGCACACAGGGGACCTCTGGTGAGTGTACCTTTGTAAATATTACACATGGTTTAAAAGCAAGTGTGTTTAATGATTAATGATTAATTTGCCCTGGCAATCGCGGCCAGTACAGCTACTGGAAAAGTCTGTTAACGTGTATGGGGATGGAGCGGAAATCCTCCAGGGACATCTCCAGAAAGCAACAGAGGGTCCTGTGGGACCTTTAAGACTAACAGAAGTATTGGGAGCATAAGCTTTCGTGGGTAAGAACCTCACTTCTTCAGATGCAAGTCTTAAAGGTGCCACAGGACCCTCTGTTGCTTTTTACAGATTCAGACTAACACAGCTACCCCTCTGATACCTGATCTCCAGAAAGCTCTCCTTCATGTACTCCCAAAGCCTTTGCAAAAGGTTTCTGGGGAGGGCTGCCTTATCCCGTCCGCCATGGTAGGACACTTTACCACGCCAGGCCAGTAGCACGTAGTCTGGAATCATTGCATAACAAAGCATGGCAGCGTATGGTCCCGGTGTTTGCTGGCATGCAGACAACATCCATTCCTTATCTCTCTTTGTTATCCTCAGGAGAGTGATATCATTCACGGTCACCTGGTTGAAATGGGGTGATTTTATTAAGGGGACATTCAGAGGTGCCCGTTCCTGCTCTGCTGAACAGAAATATTCCCCGCTGTTAGCCACACGGTGGGGGGAGGGGTGAAGTGATCATCCCAGAGAATTGGGTGTGGGGGAGGGGAATTAGTTGGGTTTGTGCTGCATGTTAACCCTGAAACCGCAGCCCCTCCTTTTACATTGCAAACCCATTTTAAATGGCCAACCCAACGGGTGCTTGGTATGGGAAATGAGAGCACTACTGTTTGAAACCATTCCCACATGTTAAGAAGGTTAAAAAAGCCAAAAGACTGTGTCTTACCATGGCTGCCTGCAAGCTGAAATCTGTGGCCTGGCACTGCGTGAGTGATCTCTCACACCAAACCGGCAGGCCCTCAATATAAGAGGAAAAATGCGACCTTGTAACGAAAGCACATGTGCTGTGTAATGTGAACAGCAAAATTTAACGTGAAAGAGTGTACCCATTGTTCTCTAAAATGTGTCTTTTTTAACCACCTCTCCCATCTCCTCCACCAGCTGCAAATCTTTCTCCTTCACAGAGGCTAGTGAAGATTAGGAAGAGGAAGCGAAGGACACGTGATGACATGTTTACAGAACTACAGACTGCCTCCCACGCTGACAGAGCACAGCAGAATGTGTGGAGGCAGTCAATGACTGATTATAGAAAAGCCCAATATGAACGAGAGGAGAGGTGGCGTGCTGAATCGCGGGATGAACAGAGCAAGTTGCGGGCTGAAGATAATAGGTGGCGTCAGCTTGCGGACAGAAGGCAAGAGTCGATGCTCCGGCTGCTGGAGCATCAAACTGATATGCTCCAGCGTATGGTTGAGCTGCAGGAAAGGCAGCAGGAGCAGAGACCGCCGCTACAGCCCCTGTGTAACCAACAGCCCTCCTCCCCAAGTTCCATAGCCTCCTCACCCAGACGCCCAAGAACACGGTGGGGGGGCCTCCGGCCACCCAGTCACTCCACCCCAGATGATTGCCCTAGCAGCAGAAGGCTGGCCTTCAATAAGAGTTAAAGTTTTAAACTGCAGTGTGTCCTTTTCCTTCCCTCCTCCCCCACCCATCCCGGGCTACCTTTGCAATTATCCCCCTAGTTGTGTGCTGAATTAATAAAGAATGCATGAACGTGAAGTAACAATGACTTTATTGCCTCTGCAAGTGGTGCTCACAGGGGGGAGGGGAGGGGAGGGTGGGGTGGTTGGTTTACAGGGAAGTAGAGTTAACCGGGTGGGGGGGGAGGGGCGGAGGGTTCATCAAGGAGAAACAAACAGAAGTTTCACACCGTAGCCTGGGCAGTCACAAAACTCGTTTTCAAAGCTTCTCTGATGCGCACCGCGCCATGCTGTGCTTCTCTAACCGCCCTGGTGTCTGGCTGCGCGTAATCAGCGGCCAGGCAATTTGCCTCAACCTCCCACCCCGCCATAAATGTCTCCCCCTTACTCTCACAGATATTGTGGAGCGCACAGCAAGCAGCAATAACAATGGAGATATTCTTTTCGCTAAGGTCTGAGCGAGTCAGTAAGCTGCGCCAGCGCGCTTTTAAATGCCCAAATGCACATTCCACCACCATTCGGCACTTGCTCAGCCTGTAGTTGAACAGGTCCTGACTCCTGTCCAGGCTGCCTGTGTACGGCTTCATGAGCCATGGCATTAAGGGGTAGGCTGGGTCCCCAAGGATCACGATAGGCATTTCAACATCCCCAACGGTTATTTTCTGGTCCGGGAAGAAAGTCCCTTCCTCCAGCTTTCGAAACAGAGCAGAGTGCCTGAAGACGCGAGCATCATGTACCCTTCCCGGCCAGCCCACGTTGATGTTGGTGAAACGTCCCTGGTGATCCACCAGGGCTTGCAGCAGCATTGAAAAGTACCCCTTGCGGTTTATGTACTTGGTGGCTTGGTGCTCCGGTGCCAAGATAGGGATATGGGTTCCGTCTATGGCCCCACCACAGTTTGGGAATCCCATTGCAGCAAAGCCATCCACTATGGTCTGCACGTTTCCCAGAGTCACTACCCTTGATATCACCAGGTCTCTCATTGCCCTGGCAACTTGGATCACAGCAGCCCCCACAGTAGATTTGCCCACTCCAAATTGATTCCCGACTGACCGGTAGCTGTCTGGCGTTGCAAGCTTCCACAGGGCTATCGCCACTCGCTTCTCAACTGTGAGGGCTGCTCTCATCTTGGTATTCTGGCGCTTCAGGGCAGGGGAAAGCAAGTCACAAAGTTCCATGAAAGTGCCCTTACACATGCGAAAGTTTCGCAGCCACTGGGAATCGTCCCACACCTGCAGCACGATGCGGTCCCACCAGTCTGTGCTTGTTTCCCGGGCCCAGAATCGGCGTTCCACGGCATCAACCTGCCCCAGGAACACCATGATTTCCACATTGCTGGGGCCTGTGCCTTGTGAGAGGTCTATGTCCATGTCAATTTCCTCATCACTCTCGTGGCCGCGCTGCAATCGCCTCCTCGGCTGGTCCTGGTTTTGCTTTGGCATGTCCTGGCTCTGCATATACTACAGGACAATGCGCGTGGTGTTCATAGTGCTCATAATTGCCGCGGTGATCTGAGCGGGCTCCATGATCCCAGTGCTAGCTATGGCGTCTGGTCTGAAAAAAGGCGCCCAACTAGTATCTGATGGACCAGGGGAAGGAGGGAGGGAGGGAGGGAGGGAGGGAGGGGCGAGTGACGACATGGCGTACAGGTACAGGGAATTAAAATCAAGAAAGGTGGCTGTGCATCAGGGAGAAACACAAACAACTGTCACACAGAATGCCCCCCCCCAAAGATTGAACTCAAAAGCCTGGGTTTAGCAGGACGTTGATTTGACGGAGGGAGGGAGGAAGCAAATGAATGCAGAACAAATCTATTTTTTACATCTTAAGACGACGGTGCAGCATGACTGATAGCCCTCGGCATCTTCTGGGTGCTTGGCAGCAAATACTGGGCGCTTGGCAGTAGCCTTCAGGCCTATTGCACGATCTGCTGCTCAGGGAAGACTCTGCTAATGTGCGATGAGCCAACAGGGCGCTTGGCAGAAAATGGCATACTACGACTGATAGCCATCATCGTCATTGTGAAAGCAGCAGGATGGGGGACTGGGGGACATACGGAGTTCCAGCCACTGCTGGACTGACCATGTCTGCCCAGGTGCCCATGATTGACAGCCACTGCTGTACGACGAGGACGGTTACCAGTCGTAATAAACCATCTACTGCCAAAAGGCAAAAGGCAAGGGCTGGTGCAATGCAGCCCTACCGCTGCCAGCCCCACGGCTGCCAGCACCCAGATCGCCGATGAAGGCTACCAGTCATGCTGCACCGTCTACCGCCAAAAGGCATTTAGCTGCTGCTGCTGTGTAGCAATGCAGTCCCACGTCTGCCGGCACCCAGATGACATATGGTGACGGTGAGCTGAGCTGAGCGGGCTCCATGCTTGCCGTGGTATGTTGTCAGCACAGGTAACCCAGGTAAAAAGGCACGAATCTATTGTCTGCCGTTGCTGTGACGGAGGGGGAGGGGCCTGACGACATGTACCCAGAACCCCCCGCGACACTGTTTTGCATCATTCGGGCATTGGGATCGCAACCCAGAATTCCAATGGGCGGCGGAGACTGCGGGAACTGTGGGATAGCTACCCATAGTGCAATGCTCCGGAAGTCGACGCTAGCCTCGGTACTGTGGACGCGGTCCGCCGACTAGAGCACTTAGAGCATTTTATGTGGGGACACACACAATCGGCTGTATACAACCGATTTCTATAAAACCGGCTTCTATTAATTCGACCTAATTTCGTAGTGTAGACATACCCTTAGTTGCAGTTGGTGTGTTGATGAGTTTATGATCTGCTAATGCCCTTTGCCCTCTCCTTAAATGTGCTTCAGGTTTAACTGCTGCTGTCTCTGCTCCTCCCTCAGATTTCAGTCATCAGTTTGTTGTTTGAGAGTAGGAGAGAAACCTCACACCCATGTATATACTCCGTGAGCCTGAAAATTCCACCTTTTAGAGTGAATTTCTCTGGATAACACTGAGTTCCTTTTTTAAAAAAGGAAACAGAACAGAACAAAAACAAACAAAAAACTGCAAAACATTTCTTTCCTGAAGACCAGGTGGAATTTTAAAACTTCAGGACTGTGAAAGCCTAATGCTGGGAGCCAGCTACAGCAGGCAATGTGCTCACCAAACAATCACTAATATACTAAGAAAAACTTGCTTATCGTACTGCTCAGGTATGGGATTCCCCAACCTATCTCTGTACAATTGGAATATTTTTGTGAGGGATTGCTTTGCTCCATTCCCTTCTACTCTCCACTCCGTCGACTCACTATGTCTGATAAGACAAGAATTTTTTTCATGGTCTCTAGCTCTGGAAATAAATATCTCTGCATCTGTGGGCTGTGGGAACATGAACCCATTCTTCTATGGTAACAGTCTATGTAACTAGAAATGGGTTTAGATTTTGAAGTACCCAAAGTTTGAGGGTGTTCAGACCCAGAGTTCATCCCATTATACAGAGAAAGGGTCAGATATAAACTAAGGATTTGGGTTCTGGTTTTGAAACAACATTCTTTAGATGTCTGATTTAGGTGTCTGATTTAGGTACCTAGGTGCTTTTGAAAATCCCATTAAGCACCTATCTGCATCTTTAGGCACCTAAATACCTTTGAAAAATTTGGCCCAAGTCACTTTTGGGAATGGGACTTAGGTACTTTTGAAAATTTTACCTGTAGTGTGCTGCCTATTTGCATTTCAACAGTTCTTGTCTGCCTTTCCACTCACGCCGCAGCCCCAACTTAAAAGACTGGACCGTTCCCCATGGATCTTCTGCATATTAGGATAAATACAATGATTGCACTGTACTAATCCCAAAATAGGCCTCTCCTCTCTAGTCTTTGGCTAGGCTAGACTAATGGCACATTGTATGGATTTTAAATAAGGGGACTCCCTTTTTGCTGCTGTGGAACTCCTTGCCAGAGGATGTTGTGAAGGCCAGGACCATAACAGGGTTCAAAAAAGAACTAGATAAATTCATGGAGGATAGGTCCATCAATGGCTATTAGCCAGGATGGGCAGGAATGGTGTCCCTCGCCTCTGTTTGCCAGAAGCTGGGAATGAGCAACAGGGGATGGATCACTTGATGATTACCTGTTCTGTTCATTCTCTCTGGGGCACCTGGCACTGGCCACTGTTGGAAGACAGGATACTGGGCTAGATGGACCTTTGGTCTGACCCAGTAGGGCCATTCTTATGTTCTTATGTATTGGGGAACAGATTACGTGATGTCAGAAACAGACAGGTGGCTGGCCCCCATGAGTAAGCAGAGAAACTGTTAGAATTCAGACTAAATTAGTGATCCAGAAACTACTCCTACTCCTGCCCTTTAATGAATGCTGTCATTTCTGAAGTCAGAAAGGCTATGGTTATCTCATCCTCTAGAGCAAGTATCAGTGTGTGCAAGGGATATGAGAAAATGGAGGCCCACATTTTCAGAAGTTGTCTGTAATGCAGGGTACTTAGCAGGCCTGTAGCATCTTATTTCTCAAGGGCTGGCCTGAATTTTTCCATACAAAAAGGAATATAAATCTCAGTTTCCCGAAAACACGGAAATAATGTTGTACAACAATAATCCTACTGACTGTTACATATCACTGGAGTCTTGTAGGGAGTTTTTCCAACACAAGACATTAGGGCTATGAACAAGTTCCTCTTACACAATCACTCCCATGTGATGCTGTATAAGGGGAACAAAGAGAAATGTCGATATTTATAGAGACTGGGATTGTTAGGGTAGTGATACCATCATAGGCATGTTTTCTTCATCCAAGTCCAAACACCGTGGAAAAGAAATAATTATGACTGATCTTAATGGGAAATTTGTGCACAATTTATCTGGGGAAATTGTTTCAAAGCCATTAATCTCTGTGGAAGTATGACTCCTGCTAATGCCCGTTAGTTTTAATTTGTATACAAATACCAAGGTTTTTAAAAAGTGAGGGTTTTGTTAAAATATATGTAACCTTGTGAGACAGTCCCCATCGTTTTCTCATTTTGAACAGTAGTTTTGAACAAGAATGGCAAACTCAGCTCTCATCCCGCAGCAAGAAATGCAAAACAATTTCAAGAAAGTGTGCTATACTGACTTCATGGAACTAAAATGAGTGATACTTTTACATGGAAAGGAAATGAAGATCTAGGCTACCTAGAGTACTGTAAAAGCTAGTATAGGACCACTGTAAATTCAGCTGAATGCTGAGAGGCATTGAGCGGGTCAAGTAATCTGATAAATTAGTGTAATGCACAGAACATTCAATCACTGAGGCCCTGTGATTCAGCACATGAGTAAGTCCCATTGATGTTACTGGAACTACTCACCTGTTTAAAGGGGCTTGCTCTAAAGCCCATTAAGGTGAATTAGAGTCTTTCCATTGACTTCAATGGGCTATGGCTCAGGCCCAAAATGCTTAGCTGAATACAGATGAACTTATTCGTGCTTAATATAAGGATATGTTTAAGTTCTTTGCTGAGTTGAGCCCTAAATTCCACTGAAACTAAAATGATCTCATTAAACATATCTGTATGCCTATTTCGCCTTCCTTTCCCTTCCCCTTCATTTCATCTTATAACAAGCAATAATGACTTCAGTGCTATGTTTTAGGGACTAATGACTGAGTGGAGTTAATAGGCTGATCTGGATCATCAACTCCTCCTAAATTGTCATTAATCCCCAGAAATTGCCCTGCACCTCAGTTGTTATTGCTTAAGCAATCACCAGGCTCAATGACAGAGGAACACTGGGTTAATTTTACACCCATTGCAAAGCCTCACAAGAGGCCAGATCAGTAAGAGCCACTATTTCCTTTTGAATGGCTTTCCCCATATTTTACTATGGTGAAAAAAGTTGTTGCATTGCAATAATCAAACATAGTCAACTCTGGTTACCACCTTAATGTAAGTTTTACAATATTACATGTCGTTCACACACTTTTAAATTACATTCAACTTCAAAAGTTGATTTCAGACTGAATTAAATATTGTTTCTGTCTGGGATAGTATTGATCTGAAATCTTGGAAGATATATTCCATGTGTATTGTGCTAATAGGGTCACTTTCTAATAGTGCTTGCCTGAATGTCTTTAGCTTGTAGGAGCATCACTCTGATTAAATGGCGTGCAATCAATGTGAAGCTACATTATTTGTCGGGCTAGACTAGTGGTTCTTTGGATATTGGTGCTATATGTTATCTCCATTACTCAATTGCCATGGATCACAGACAGGCTATCATTCACTGTATGCTGAGCTCCAAAGAAAGTCTCTCTTGAATTCATGCTGATTCTAAGTTAATACAAAGAATGATTTAGATCGCTATCTTGATACACTCCATGGGGATTGCTATTGAATGTCTTCATTCTCTTGCATATACAGTCTCTTATGAAGGATCCTCATTCTCACGCCAAGATAAATTGACAAGTTTAATGGAAAGATGTACCCCATTTTTTTGTATTTAATCAACAACAAATCACCATTCTCCCTCCCTAAATTCCTTGTTAAATAGCTGCCCTACAGGTGTCCTAGAAAAAAAAAAATTGGGGTTAGTCTTTGAGAAGACTTTGCATCCTTATATTTCTTTCCCTATACCTTTGTATGAATTGATTAAATCAACCAAAATAAAGTCAAATAATAGGCAAGTGGCTCCCCTTATAAGGTTAACATTCAACATGAGTTACCACACAGCAGTATCTGTGAAAATAGCCAGATACCACTTTGTGGTGACAGTTGGTAAAAGTTGACTTTGTAGGACAAGAAGAAAGCTTTGCATTAGAAAACATGAGCATGTAGCAAGACTAATTCTCCATTAAAAACCTCTAGCTAGCTTCAGTTTGGAAAACTGAATATAGGGGGAAATATCTGGATTCTTAATGTTGGAGGCTAACCAACAACATAAAAGCAAGTCCTTGGAATGTGTTATGTGAACAGTTTCTCTTGCCTGGGTATTTTGATTTTTATTTCCTCCAACAGAGAGAAAAACTCATGGAACTTTCCAGATATGGATCATTGGAGGTGCATGGCCCAAAACAATTACACAGAAAAGGATTACAAATTAACCACAATGAAAAAAACATTTACTGTTGTGCTCCTTTCAGGACACCCCACCCAGATAGACCACTTCTTCCAAATCTGTCTGAGTTCTGTTTTATTTACATCATCTATTTCCTGTATCCAATTAGTTCATTTTATCATCCATTTGTTATTGTATTATGTGATGTTATGGTCAATGTATATGCTATTTCATATATAATCAATGTATGCTAAAGAGATTTAAGTTGTAGGATATAGAAGTATAGCACTAATAAGTATTTAGGAGTGATGAGTGTGTAGTAGGTATATAAGTAAAGCATGGCTGAAACGCAAGGCCTACAGGCTGAGACCTGTAAGATTTAACTTAGCCATACTAGACCATAGGCTTAAGAATACTTAACATGAGTGAGTAACCTAGGAGTAACCCTATGAGCATAAGGTCACAAGGTTGCTGTAAAGATGTGCCAATAGGTGATTGCAATAGACCGCAATGTATTGTCCAAGACCATGAGACACGTGATAGTAACATCTTTGAATGTCCGTCTTGACCACAGGATACATGTCATGCATAAATGCTAATGAGAATAAAAGGAATTACAAACCACTTATGAAAAATGGGGCACCCCAATATTCATGGGGTGTGGAAGTAAGATAAGGAAAATTTATAAGGAAGATAAGGAAAAGAGGGTTGACACCCTTATGCATATGCATAAGGCGTTAGGTGTGGTCAGAATTACAATATAAAAGAGGGTTCCATGGTTGGGTAAAAGTGGGAAGATCCAAGGGATGACCCCACAGGAAACCCCAGCAGGAACCATCCCTCTAGCGATGATCGTCTATTGAGTGGTCCATCAGACCCTAGAATATCAATGAGGATGTGAATATGACTACAGATATAATTATTGCATAGGTTTTTATAGGATTTCTATATGCATGGGTAATTGTAACTTATTGCTTTAATAAAACTTGTAGTACAGATAAGACTTTACTTGTGATTGTGTCTGTAGTCATTATCTTTGGACTTTATGTGTTCCTAGAGTCTCCAAATTTGAGAAAAGCACCAGAGGCAATTTCACATTGTTGAGCTTGAAACTGTAGCAACTGGAGCCAAACTCATGGTGGGGTAATACATCACTAAATTCACTTTCAATAAAATAAAAGGCTACATTCCCCAACAGTGCTTGTCAGAAGCTAGAACTAGAAATATGGTTTTCATATTCATTTTGAGTCAAATAAAAAAATTAATAGACAAAAACTTGAACGATTACATGACCATTTCTGAACAAAAGGAAAATTGTTTTTCTATCACATTTTTAATGGAAAGTAATTGCAATTTTCCAACCAGATCTAAATGGCTGGCACAGTGGACTAAAGTTCCCAGTTTGCCCTGCTCCCTTGGATGCTGGAAAAATAGACTACTAGGGAACTCCAAGAGTTAGCCTTGTCCTCCATCACTGAGAAGTGAGGGGAGTTCCAGTCCCCCCCACTCAACTCCAGCCTGAGAGCTTAAAGCCTGGATCAACAGAAAAGACTCTCTTAAATAAACCCTATAGCACTTCCTCCTCCCTAACTGACCACTTCTCCTTGCCCTCTCACAGGCACGCCTGAAACAGGGTGAAACTGACTCAAGAGGATTCCCCTCATGAGACTCAAATATCCTGAATACCCCTTTACACTTAGTATCCCAGATAAGTTCATTAATTTAGATTTAAATTTGGGTGACTGCAGCTCTGTCCTGAGGATTTTGTTTACAGAGATCCCCTACCTGTTGGGCCTTAGCACAAAAACAAACAAACAAACAAAAAACAACCCACCAAATCCATGTGGATTGATGCTTTAGGGGAGCACACTTGCAAGCTAGTAGAAACACTAAATCAGAAACACTAAATGTCCTTAACAGAGATCAGCCATTATGTATTCTTTATAAATTTATACCACAGTTCCTAGAAATAATTAAATACAAACATTATTTCAAATCAAAACTTCTGTCAGGTTATATACAGTGGATCACATAGACGCCTGTAGAGTAGCTTGGGAGAATAAAGTATAACACTCAGTAAGTCTTATATGAAAAGATAGTACAGACCAACCAAGACTGGGGCCCCATTGTGCTAGCCACTGTACAAACACAGTAGCAGACAATCCCTACCCCAAAAAGCTTATAGGCAAGACAGACACAGGGTAGAGGAAAGGGGTATAATATAGAAGCAGAGACATCAACATAATAGTGGCAAACATGTTAATTCTCCATTTTTTTTTATTTTTGTGGGTTTAATGAGACTAGCTGAACAGAAAGAGAAGAGAGGGGTGAGGAAAACAGAGCAGGGGAGAAAAGGTTCCTAATGTTTCCAAACGTGTCTTGGCCTAGAAACTAAAATTTGTTTTGTTTGCCTTGCTGAACAGAAGTGCATTTTGGTATTTTGAAGGGTTCGTGGGGAGACTGCAAAGTGTATGCAGCAAAAATTGGAACCATCTTTGTATAAAGATAATGCCAAAAATGGAAAAGCAAAATGTTGTAATACATTGCCAAGCCAAGGAAAATACTTGTTCAAGTCAGCACAAGCACACCCTTCCCCATTCACAAACTGAATATTTCTACGGTGTTGAATGAATTAGATTATCTTATTAGCAAGTACTCTACATGCCTAAATAGGTGACGATAACACAGAACACCAATTTGATATCCCATTTTGAAATATGGAAAATGCCAGAATGCTAAATATTAGATAATTAAAATGAAACAAAGCAGAACAAGAAAAAAATTAAACATGAATCACCTCCAGGATTCTAAACTGGATGAAGCCACAACAGAGAGGCTTATCTAACACCAGACACAGAATGTGAAATTGGTCAGAAGTAATGAGGGGAACTCAGATACTGTGTGACTTTCATCATGTACAGACAGGATTAAAAAGCCACCTGTTTGGTAGAAAGAAATCCACTAGTCACAATACATCCAGCCTTATCCTGCACACAGAGATTTTGGCACTGTTTTGGATGAGAAGCTACTTATGAAATAGTATTATTAAGTCTCACACAATCCCAGAGAGACAGGTAAACATTACAGTCATTTTACAGAGGGATAGATTAACTATAGTTTGAGACATGAAAGTGCAATCCAGAAATGCTGGTTTATATTGACCGTATGCTCCAGTGGCTATGACATGCTTATTATAAATGTTGTATATAAACGCAATTCATTTTGTGTGTGTGAACTCTGACAATATGGCATTGCGCTCCTTTAATATATGAGTACACATCCAAAAACACTACACAAACTTCTGAGAAGGTGAACCCATAATTCATGACTTTGCTCCTAAATCTCCCAGTGATATTAAAAAGAATATCCCACTGCTAGTGAGCATGGATAATTTTAAGAGGTATGCACAACATATACAGTGTATTTAATACATATATATAAAATACACTGTATGGAATGCCCTACTCCTCAGATTATATATGCTTGCCAGCAGCAGGAGTCTATTTATCACCTATGTTATCCTCACTTCAGGGAGAGAGGGAGGCCAGAACTCGCAACACACCAAATATCAAGCAGGCCAGATATCCTCCCTCCACTAACCGCACTAACTCTATCAACCCTAAAGTCAGTCACATTTTGAAATTCCAACTTTTCCACCATAATGAACAAATTCCTAACTTAGAAAAGTTATTAATGTAAAGAAATCTGGTAACAACACCGATAGTTAAGGTTGCCTGACACTTTGCAGTATTAAGCCCCCATTCTCAGTTGCTTATAAAACTTTGCTTAACTTTAACCAATCAAGCTGAAATTTTCCATGAAGATTCTCTGGGTCAGGCTACATTTAAAAAAAAAAAAGTTTCAGTGCAAAATGGTTCAGCTGTTTCTGAGAACAAGGTTAGGAAAAATAGCCAGTTGTGCTAATGTTGGGAAAATGTTCCAACTATTTCTTTACAGAGCTCTAGTGCCTCAACAGATACCGACCATCTAATTTTAATATTTGTCATCTAGTTTTAACGTTTACAACTTTTTTTTTAGAAATACCCTTTCTGATAAAATAAAATGGGAAATGATAATACCCCACAACTGAGAGTATTAGACCCTGCCTTTTTTCATCTTGCCAGCTCATGAACTATGTGAAAGGGTTAGTTAAAGCAGCTGCAGTGAGCACAGAGAAATAAAGATGCTCAGCTGAGACAAACCCAGCAACAAATTGAATCCATCTTTTCTTAGTATTAATTAAATAAACCCTCTGGTAAAAAGAAAAAAAATGTGCAAAGGTAGAAAGTGGAGGTCCAGCATTATCCCTACAACTACAGCCAGTCATTTCTAATACATTTCAAAGGCTAATCGTACCACGGAGTTGGCCTTTTCCCATGAATACCAGCCATGCAGGGTCATGACCTTTAATATATATTACAGGATTATTATAATTTCAAGCCGACTTTTATTGAGGCACATCTAAGGTTTCCCTTGGTTCTTTTATAGTATTCAGTAGATATTTATCGTTTTAAAAATAGAAATGCAGTCCTGAACCACTCCTTTTTTGGTACTGTACTGAAGTAATATAACCTGTTCAAGGAATGAGAAGGGGTGAGGGCAGCATGGAAGAGCTCTGATTTCTAATCTATTAATTGTAGGTGAGGACCCCAGAGATAAGGGATATCAATATTACAGGGTGTGTGGACATTGTAACATACTGACAGGCTAGAACACAAACATTTATTTATTTTGTTACGTGGAGAATGTCCTGACAAGCATATTTCTTGGCAGAGTGTGTTTAGGGTGGGAGGGGAGCTGAGCTCCCAAACACCCCCTGTACTATGATGCTATAAATTTTTCAGGAAAGGACTAAATTAAGGAATTCTAAATCCATTAAAGCCTCTTCATGCTGAAGAATGCCACCCTCCCAGAGTAGGGTGACCAGATGTCCTGATTTTATAGGGACAGTCCCGATTTTGGGGTCTTTTTTTATATAGGTTCCTATTACCCCCCACCCCCGTCCCGATTTTTCACTTTTGCTGTCTGGTCACCCTATCCCAGAGCGTTCGAGAAAGATCCAGCACTGAGAGGTTCGTAGGACAAATCAAATGTGGATTTCAAAGAAAGTATTAAATCTATTTATAACAAAGATTGAAGTACAAAAACCTGCCTAACTTTGCAGCTTATCAGATCTAATCTTGTAGCTGTTTATGTGCCATCTGGGACCAAATAAGTATTCTGGATGCAGCACTTGGCATGTAAATCAATGCAGCCCTCAGAGGGTGTTAGCCAAGGCCAGTTCTGTTTTTGGAAATGGGGAAAGGAGCACTCAGCCTCTCCAAAGATTTGTCTACAGCTGTCACTCTCTGTTGGGGGGGTTGGGGAAAGAGCCAAGCTGCATCAGGAAACACACATTTTTTAGATGATTTCAGTACTCCCAACAGCTGGCTACTCCTGTTCATAGTCAATAGGCTGTCAGCATTTATTTTGGGCAGCTCTTTGACCCAAATCTGATTCAAACTGTAGTCCATAGCTCAGTTCTCCACACAAGATGTTTCCAAAAACTTCACAACCATGTGAAATCTGTCTTCAAGCAATCCACTAGAGGGGACCAGGGGAAATAAATAAAGGATCTCCAGTGCGTTTTACCTACTATGGGCACTACCCTGATTTTTTCAAATTGATTTTTTTCCAGATTCACAGTGCTGTGCATGTAGGGTTTGTGCCGTAACACCTGAAGAGCCCAACTGTAATTTAGCTCATCTAAGGTCCAACATCACTACCTACAAGGACATGGGAAATTTGGCTGAACCTTCTTTCCATCCTGCCCCCCTCGAGTGAATGCTAAGCTTTCCCCTATGACCATATATGGATTTCAGTTGGTTTTAATGAAATCAGACAAACTCCACTAAACACTGATCTCTGATGAGATCTTGGACTGAGCAGCATTACAGTGCCAGCTCCTTTATAAATGTCAAAATAGCAAGAATTTTATTAATGTCAGATTGCCCTTGATAGAAGACTGGACCCCTTAGTTACATAAAGATGTTATTCTTTTTTGAGGGAAACAAGATACTTTCCTATTTTGCCAGCCAGAGACACAAGGCAGGCAGGTGATGCATAACTATAGAGCCATAGACTGCTTGCCTGTTGTTGTTTTTTTTAAAAGTACTACACTGTTACACAGATTTTGGCCTTCACGGACCAAGCAGAGGTGGAAAATCTTATTTATTTAAAGTCCAATGCCTTTGTTTCAACTCTTCATGACTCAAACTCGTGAGTTTCTAATGGCTAGGCCAGATACATGCAAAGCCTAGACCGAAGGCTTCCACACATATTCAGTAGAAAACCACAGAGTGGTTTGGATGACTGGAGCTCTAAAAAGCTGAAGCCTTTAGATGTTAGGGAAACATAACAATGAAGTCTTGAGTGGCACGAACAGTTGGTTCAGAACAAAAAAGAACGATTAATTATCGTACCAGACACTGTTTAAGAATAGAGTAGGTTTGGTTTGATTTGATTTGACAGGAGCCCTGTCAGCATGAGTGGCTGTGTCTCTCTAAACTTAAGAAACTGAGAATGACAATGTGTTCTTTTAGCCGTGGAATTCAGATTTTCTGAGATACTTGGGTCTTTCTTTTCATATTGTTTCCTTGTTGAACAAGCGTGTTTCCTGTGACAAGGGACATAGTAAATACAAGAGCCCCAGTCTTGAAACTATTGGCCAGGGATAAAAAAGATTCTATCCAATTTGGCTGTAGTGAAGAGTCGTCAGATTTTAGCTTTTGATTAGTCAGATGAGAATTTCCCCCACCATTCCAGCATGGGAGGGAGCATCCAAGGGTGGCATGAAGACTGCTGTGGACAGGGAGATTGCAGGGCAAAGCTTTGCCCACTCTACCAGTCCTCAGCTGTCATGCTCCCTTAACAAATATGTGCCAGTAGAGCCAGTTACAGGAATGCCCTGCTGGGCCTGGCACAGACCAGCTCACAAATTCAGGGAGTTGTAGCTGGCTCTGATGGTCCCTCTCCTGGACTGAGCAGAACTGTCAATTATAGTTTATGCTGGTTTTTTTATGCCAGAAACTGGCATCATTTGGTATTGGAATTAAAAATGTCATTGAGAAAAGCATGATGTTATTGGTTCCGGAAGCTTTTACCCTAGGGCAAGCAGGCTGTTCTGCATACTTGTCTGGATGCTTCCTTAACCTTTACCCTCTTTCTGCCCCAGTGTAGAGAACACAGTGTAACCTATCGGCTATACTGCCTATAAACTACATAATTCATAGCTATTGTTTTCCTTCCCCCCACTCTAACAACTCTCCTCCTGCCCCCCACCTCTTTGATCTGCTGATAGGCCTGGCTGTAAAGATAAAGGCTCAGTGAACAAATGAACTGAGGACCCAGGGGTGATTAAGAATTGCATAAGGCCCTAGGGGAAGGGCCTGAAAGTGACCAACATAGAGCGGGTATGGCTGGAATTTTGCCAGCTTTGCCAACCCTTTTATCCATCCCCATTGGTTAGTGGATCCAGAGAATTCATTTTCCTTGTTCATTTGTAATGAAGGGATTTTCCTGGGTATAGGTACCATAGCAATACCAAGTAAATAACAATGGTGATCAGTATGCTGTTTTGTCACGGCATCACGTGGTGTGACCTTTGTGAATATGTTTTCTGGAAATTAAAATTTATAGTCTGTAGATAACTGCTAGAGTTTAAGACGAATCCCTTTGATCACATAAAAATTGCTGTGAAACATACACTTTGTTGCAATTCAAAGAAAACTATATTCTTTCAGAGGCTAAATTCACCCCAAGTCCAGGCTCCCCTCCACCAGGAAACCCGCTAGAGGTGAGGTGCTTTGGGATACGGAATATGAGGGTTCATCGCATCTCTGAGTTTGGGTCAGTGGTGCTGGAATAATTTGTATAGTGGGGGTGCTGAGAGCCATTGAACCAAAGTGTAAACCCTGTATATGATGGAAACCACTTCAAGGCAGGGGGTGCTGCAGCACCCCCAGCACCCCTAGTTCCAGCACCTATGGTTTGGATAGGGCTGGCTAGAGTTCATGCTATTCAGCCCATCCCCCTCCCTCTACTGGAGCAGCTCCTATGGAGCTCTCAGACTAGAATCCCTTAGGGAGAGCAGGCAGGAAAACACTGTCTGCTCTCCCTTCGTGTGATTTGCTGGGGTGCCAGAGGTCAGAGAAACTGGCAGGGGAGCTGACTAGTATTAAAAACAAAGTGTTCTGAGGAGGACAGCAGTAAAATTTTAAAGCCTGCAAGAGCTAGGAACCTGGGTTTTGGTGTTTTTCGTCTACATTTTGACAGAGTTTCAATGATAGGAGTAATCTTCTGTATTACTGAGACTGTTTGAAAATCAAGCAATAGCCTCATGAGCCTTTTCTGGTATTTCAGAGCAACATCATCAGGAACACTGGGATTTTGTCTTGCTTACCGCGTTAGATCTTCCTCTGTAGAATGTCAAGTTCCCCTTTGTTCTTTGGTCTAGTCCTAATATGTAAATAGATAAAGCTCTGAATGGAATTCAGAGCTCTTGGGACAGCACAACATACCCATGACCAAGACAGAAATGCTGCCAGGCACCTTTTCATTTGTTGCTAAGGGAACATAGGAAGAAGTGCTATAATTATACCCAGGAAGAGGAGACAGCCAGAGAGAGCAAGCAAGCAAGCATGTGGTATGGGCACTCATGACAGTTCCCTCCTGATTAAATATTTTATTTTCATTTCATTTATTGCTTTATAAATCACCCATTGAAGGCATCTGGGAATGGTACATGCCTTCGGATAACTGAAATCAATTGGACCCTTCAGCCTGGAACCATCATCCACTTCCAAAAAATAAAAGAATGAAAAATTGGCAAAAAACAAAGTCCCCTGTTCATTCACAATAACATACCCACACCCAACAGAAACACTAGGAAGCAACAGATACAAAGAGGTAAATATTAAGTCCATTATTTGGGGACAAACTATGGTCTGGCTTGCGCAGACATGCAGGGAGTAAGGGGGTATAAAGCACAGGGAGGAGAGGAATCACTGCAGGGTTGCACAAATGGACAGGGTGGGGAGTAGACGAGGCTTTGGCTCCTCTTCTCCTTCCTTCCCATTCCAGTTTGCCAGCTA
The DNA here is from genome assembly GCF_028017835.1 of Emys orbicularis. NCBI lineage: Eukaryota > Metazoa > Chordata > Testudines > Emydidae > Emys > Emys orbicularis. Next base: position 68,119,561 of record NC_088683.1, on the reverse strand, counting down.
ATGTCGCTACACCAGCATGCCAGAGGAAGTACACTGTGCCCGTCTAGACCTGCTGCACTACAGACCTCAAAGCAAGGGGGAGCCCAGAAAACAGATTGTGACTGAGTTGCTGTCTGCCTTCTGGTCTCTGACTATGCAAAGCCACGACTGAACTCCAAATCACCACGGCTTGCACTTTGTGGTATAGCTAGTGAATTTTCCAATATATTGTAATATTAGTATTAATCATTTAAGTAATAGGTTCTACTACACCTGCAGGCAGGCATTGCCTTCCATCTAAGAAATCCATTTCTAGAAAAGAAAACCCATTCTATTAGCACAATACCCTTTGGTGTTACTTTGTGTGAGTTACAAAGAGGTACTGTTACACCAGAAGCAATTTGAATGGGCTTTAATGCAGGTAGGTGTCTGGATTAGTAGGCTCATATCGAAGACTGTGCTAAAAGAGAAGGAAAGGAGAGGTTAGAGGCTAATTACAGGGTTTTTTTTAGCAATTAGCAGGTTAAGTGGGAGCCTGATCAGTAAAGATTATGGCTCACAAAAAGGGTGATTTGATTTATATTACAAGAATAAGGTAGGAACAAAAGGCACTTTCAGCCGCTAAAAGTCGATGGATTACTGTATCTGTAACTGAGGCAATAAATACAATGCTTTCACTTCTACTCTGACTTTGGATAAGGGCTAGGTAAATCCATTCATGCATGTGAACTCAAATGCATCTTCTAACTGCATTCATGGACAGTCTTAAATTTCATGACTACTTTTCTCAGTGTGCTAATGAAAACAGCACCCAAGGATCCATTAAGATGACAGACACACCTACAAGTTTCTTTAATGAACTTTTTTTTTTTGTTACTCAAAACTATAATATATTTCAGTTGTTTGCAGTGTTATTGTTGCCATGTTGGTCCCAGGATATGAGAGGGACAACGTGGGTGAGGTAACATCTTTTACTGGACCAACTTCTGTTGGTGAAGGAGACAAACTTGTCTCTTTCAAGAACAGAAGTTGGTCCAATTAAAGACCACCTCACCCACCTTGTCTCTTCAATATATTGTGGTGTCATTGTTTTTAGGTGGACAGTCAGGGTACTCTGGGTCAAAAATACCACACATGAAACAATGACTCCTAGCACCATCCACTGCCGGCTGGGCCAGCTTCAGACCTTGTGCAAGCAGGTGCAGCTCCACTGAGTTAAATGGAATTGCAGCTGGCCACACTATGTCACAATTTGGCTGAGTATTTAATACCTACACACACATGCAACTACATAATGATTACAGTAAACAAAATGGGCCAAATTCATTGCTGATGTGACTCTGCCAAAGTTAAAAGAGTTACCACAGCGAGGAATTTGGATGTGTACAGCAAAGAGAATTAATGCATTTGCTGTAGTCCATTTGATTTCGTGTTTGTCAGCGTGCACGCACACACACACAGTAATTACTGGTTTCAATGAAACATGTCAGCACAATGTAGCTGGCTCCTATTCCTTTTAACTTACCCATCCTGGATGTCGTAGGGGAAGCTGTTACAAACAGTTTGGATAATTGCTAATGTACCATTCTTAATGAAAGAATGCTGTATATTTCAAACAATATGTAATGGAACAGAAAGCTAACTAAACTAAACAGGAACTGCTAATAATAGAGAAGCTGGACATTTTGGGGGAAATATGTCCTGGGAGAATAATATTTTTAAGGGGAAAAAAATCTAGCTGAACTTATTAGTCACATCTTTACAAATGGATGATTCCTCAGCACCCTCCCTGAATTTCATATTGACCACCCATTCTAGGGGAAGACTTTTCCCCCCCTCACCACTTTGTACCCCAAACTTTTGTTTCCTAATATGCATAGAATTAAGGACTTGTGGTCAGAATTAATCCAACACCCACATAAAGCAACAGATGTCATTTGCGCAGTTTTGAAGCATCTGTAAGTTTGAATGGCTCCTCTCCCCTCCCAGAATGCACAGACAACCCCCTTGGGAGCTGCCACCTGATGTGCCAAGACTACCCCTGCTGCTGTTTTCCCTGCCAGCTCAGGACTCCAGCACCCTGTCTTGCTGAATTAGACACTCCCGTCTGGCTCCAGACACAGACCCAGGGTCTGAATCACTTGCCCCAAAGCTGCAAGTTTACCTGAAAACAGCTCACAGAAGTGTGCTTGTCTTTAGCACTCAGATGCCCAACTCCCAATGGGGTCTAAACCCAGATAAATCCGTTTTACCCTGCATAAAGCTTATGCAGAGTAAACTCATAAATTGTTCGCCCTCTATAACACTGATAGAGAGATATGCACAGTTGTTTGCTCCCCCAGGTATTAATACATACTCTGAGTAAATTACTAAATAAAAAGTGATTTTATTAAATACAGACAGTAGGATTTAAGTGGTTCCAAGTAGTAACAGACAGAACAAAGTAAGTCACCAAGCAAAATAAAATAAAATGCGCAAATCTATGTCTAATCAAACTAAATACAGATAATCTCATCCTCAGAGATGCTTCAGTAAGTTTTTCTCAGACTGGACACCTTCCAGGCCTGGGCACAATTCTTTCCCCTGGTACAGCTCTTGTTCCAGCTCAGGTGATAGCTAGGGGATTCTTCATGATGGCTTCTCTCCTCCTCTCTTCTCTTCCACCCCTTTATATATCTTTTGCATAAGGCGGGAACCCTTTGTCCCTCTGGGTTTCCACCCCCCCCTCACTGGAAAAGCACCAGGTTAAAGATGGATTCCAGTTCAGGTGACATGATCACATGTCACTGCAAGACTTCATTACTCACTTGCCAGCACACACATATACAGGAAGACTCACAGGTAAACACAGTCATCTGCAGACAATGGTCCTTGTTAATGGGAGTCATCAAGATTCCAAACCATCATTAATGGCCCACACTTTACATAATTACAATAGGCCCTCAGAGTTATGTTTTATATTTCTAGTTTTAGATACAAGAGTGGTACATTTCTACAAATAGGATGATCACACTCAGTAGATTATGAGCTTTGTAATGATACCTTACAAGAGACCTTTTGCACAAAGCATACCCCAGTTATATTATATTCACTTATTATCATGTTTTTATAAAACCATATAGACTGCACAACGTCACAGCATAGAATTAAGGACTTGTGGTCAGAATTAATCCAACACCCACATAAAGCAACAGATGTCATTTGCGCAGTTTTGAAGCATCTGTAAGTTTGAATGGCTCCTCTCCCCTCCCAGAATGCACAGACAACCCTCTTCCCCTCTGGAGATCTCCTGATCTGCCCCTCACGTCTCTTACATCCCTCCACTGTCCACAAATCTCAGCTTTTAAGGACTCCTTAGCTTTTACATTGAGAGTAGCTGCCCCCATATCCCTCTGTGCACCATGCTGGATATTTCCAGTTTGAGTTTTACCAAAGAGTGTGGTATGCATTGTGAGATGCACCAAACCCTACAGCATGTGGAAATTCGAATGGGAGGCAGACCAGCCACCCTCAGTTTAAACATGAGATGAGGGTGGCCAGAATACAGTGGGTCTCACTGTATATCTGAGTACATGAGTAGACTGCAGTCAACAAGCAGGGATATATAGTATGTATTTAATAAATAAAAAGAGAACTAAAAACATCCCTCTCCCCGCCCTTCCACCAAACCCACTACCTACAACATGAAGTAGTTGTAAGGAAATACGACAATGGCTAGGCCTTGCCCCTGGAAAATGTGGGATTTTACCACTCAGATGCTGTATTCCTACATCTATAAACCGGCACCCTGCCACTCTTTCAATAGAGGACAGTGGAGAATGGTCATCTAGGTATGTCTGCAGAAAGGAACTAAATGCTTGAGCCAAAGCCCATCAAAGTCAATGGGAACCTTTCCATTGACTTCAGATAGGGCTGGATCAGGCCCTGATGCAATCACTGGGAAACCTTCCCTCAAGTAGCATTTTGTACATCTTGCAAATTACGCCACTTTATGTAAAATGAGGTGTGCTGGTTTCCTGGGCAGCACAGGGTCTTCATAATGAGGTTTCTTTCAGAAAGGAGGATTATTTAAAGTTTTTGGAAGAGTGTTCCGGGCATTTTGTTAATAGTTTAAAATGGTGTATTATATTTATTTTACTTAGCATTTATACTGCTTTTTGCAGTTTCAAAGTACTTACAAACTTTGGAATTTAATTTTAAAATAACAAGCTAAACAACCGGACATCGAAGGAGACCACCATGTGCCAAACAAACTGATGCTGACTACACATCAAAGAATTCCTTTCATTTGGTTACTACATTGTAAGAAAAACATTGTGAGTAGATTGATAATAGGGCATACAAGAGGAGGATTTTCTAAGTTAGGAGCCAGTGATCATCTGATAAAGAAGGAATGGTCGGGCCATACCGCCAAGCCAAGCCAAACCTCATGAATGTCAGGAAGTCCCCCACCTAGAATACATACTGAAGAAATGAAATCCTTCAAGAAGAAAAGAAGTGGCAGTCCCATATGACCTGATCCAAAGCCCACTGAAATAAATGTAAACACAACTTTTGGTTTCAATGGCCTATGATGTACCCATGGCAGAGATAAAAAGACCAACAAGTGGGGTAGGAGGGAGCCAGAATTCAATATTAAAAAGGTAATCAAATCAATGTCAAATTGTTAATTATGGAACCAAACAGATGAACCGAGTCCTTTGAAACAAAGACTGCTGACTGTATAATTTGAACACTGTAATTATTCTGGTTAATAACTCTGGCCAAATCCTGCTCCTCTGACTCACACAAGTTCCTCCATTGTTCCTCTACTCAAACACGCTGAAAAACAGAAGGTGGAATAATTTGTGTCTTGAAGGGCGAATAAGGAGAGTAGACTTTGGCTCCAACTTAACCAGAATTCTGAACGGTGTTTTGTCTACCCATCCATCCAGGACTTATGTCGCCCTCACCTCTACAGCAATTGAACACCAGCAATATTTATTTCAAAGGGCTGTTATCGTGTGTGGGGGCCTACCTCTACTGACTTGCTTGTGGCTTTTCTATATATACATTGCATGTGATTATTCTTTGTACACTCCTGCTTCCAGTGAAAAAACATTAAAGCTCCCATTGACTTCATTATGAGAAGAATCAGGCCTTATACTGTTTTTCTTTTTACATGAAGATTTTTATAATTCATTAAAAAAAAAAATCAACATTTGTGTTGTAGACCAGACAAGCAATAAAACCAGGAACACTGTATCTGTCCAACTATCCACTTCCACCTTTACGTGCTTATACAAGTTGGCATTGTCTCTATGCCCCTTCAATCCAAGTACCCAGAATTGCCTAGCATATGAAAAGACAAATACTAGCCATGGAAAAAGCCTTCCATTGTTTTTTCCTGGATGGAATCTGAATGCCATACTTGATGAAACACTGCCTGATACCTGGCATGCATTATGACTGACAGAAAAGTCAGAAAAGTTTGTCACCGTTCTAGTTGACTGCTAGTTGACTAGCATTAATTATTCCACTTCCTGTGTTTTTTGAGTTACCTTAGAAATTAATGTTTTGTAATCTCCCAATTATACAACCATTTCAATGTATTAAACAAAGTAAAGAACGTCTCTTTGCAACACCCTGGCCATTTTGGGGCAAAGCAAGGATGACTGATAATCAAAATGAGTAAGGGAGATTAATGTATCAATGACATGCAGCTCTCCTACAACAGAGGAATGTGTCACATCCCTGTTTGAAATGCCCTTTCCATGAAGTCCTTCAGGATGCATTTACCAGATAGAGAGGGAGCTTTTAGATTATCTCCCCCCCGAACACACACACACACAGTTAGTATAAGAAGATTTTCACTCCTGTTCCAGTCTCATCACTAAGTAGGTTTAGAAAGAAATCAAACAAAGGATCACCCATATAACTGACACAAATGAATACTCCTAAACAGATCAATTTCTGTTTCTTTTCTTTTTCATTAGAGTAATTGATTAGTGATATAGGAGAAAAAAACCTAACCTTTCTCTGCAGCTAAATTGATCAATGGCTTTGAACCTGTAAGTCACCAAGTGCCACATTAAAATGTTCCTTTCAGTAAGTTTTTGGAGCTCTGTTCATGCTGGCATGTCAGAACATTTTAAAAAAAATCAACTTAATGCACTTGACTTTTAGAAAGCGTTCATCTGTTCAGTCAAGATGCATCTCTCAAAATTCAGCAGTAATACAGAAAACTTGGAAAGTAGGGGCTGGATCTATGAATCTGCACTTTGCCTCACTAAACATGGCTGCATTAATCCTTAGTGTAGTACTGTATACTGGCACAGAGGCCGTAAGCCTAAAAAGAGACTCAGCTTCAGCCCTTCTCAATTTCCCCAAATCCTGCACTAGTAACATTTTGGAACCCTCATAAGGTCAACTGTATTTTGACTGGGAGTGCACCTGTCCCAAAAATGTATGCCTGTGTGGGTGACATCCCTCCTCCCCTGAAATGTGCTGCTAATTATTATTTATATGCCTCAAAGGCTCAGCACATTAACTTGTTAGTATGACAAACCAGCCTTGTGAACCCATGTCCTACCCTGACATTTATTTATATATTTATGTAGAGGTCGGGCGGGGGGGGGGTGAGGAGGCGAGCGGTGGGTGGGGGACTGAGGAGGGACGCAGCAAGCCGGCTGGGGGATGAGGAAGGGCGCGGTGGGGAGGGGGCAGGACCTGGGGCAGAGTGGGGGCAGAGCCTGGGAGGAGCGGGAGTGGACTGTGGGCAGGACTGACGGCACCCCAATGTGTCCCAATATTTTAGTGTTGTGATCTGGTCACCCTAGCTTTGTGTAAGAAACCTCAGTTTCTATTTTGATAGAGGACAAAACAGGACTCCCCAGTTTCAAATACAAGACAATGTTACATTTGTTCCACATTGATGAACATGGAAGATATAAATGCAACTAATGAAAATTTTGTAGCAATCCATAGGCATGTACAGTATGCACCAGACCTCACTATTCAGAATTAGCTACCCACAACAGGAAACCAACTAATTTTTGGATCAAAGCACCGCTGTCCACCAAGCTGCCTGAGCAGCACCCACACAATGGAAACTGATAACTGCTTTATTAATGAAACTGAAATAACTCTGTTTACATTTCCCCCTCTAAAGCTAGTTAGAGACACCAGTCCTCTTCAAGACCAACAGATTAAAGCAAATGTAGAGCTATGAAAAGCCCCCAAAACATGTTCAGAGTGAAATCACCTCACTTTAAAACTCTAATATCTCCCAAATGCCTTGCTTGGTTTGCCTCCAGCTTCTTGGAAAAATGCTGTGCTGATGTGAGAACACATCTGTGACGTATCAGGTGAATGGGTTTAGTTCTGGTGAAGTTATATGGTTAAAATTGGCATTTATAATAGAAGGCTAACTTCAACCCAGCTATTAGCAGTAGTATTATCAGCCCTAGTAACTGGACCAGGAATCCATTTTGCTCTCCTTTGAATTTACACATTGCAGTTATAGTGATTTTATTTGTCTCGCTGCTTACCTAAGGTCTCAGAAGTCAACTGCCTTACCCGGCATCGGTTTTAGTACATAACAAATCTGTGAAACACAGTCTTTCTTGTCAGAGTTTGAACAAGACTGGTCCCTAGCCTTCCAAGGTTTTGGTTTTTTTTGTTTTTTTTAACCACAACTTCATCAAGAAGGTACTGCTTCTCTTACAGGTGGCAGGCCCATTATCAATAATGAACAAAACTGAAACCAATGTAAGATGCATTAATTAATGGACACACAAATATAAACAACACAGACTAATCTTACTACAGAACATTCAGCAGTGATAATGTACTGTAGCTTAGAAAGGCAATTTATATGTGCACAAAGTATTAATGACAGGTTTCAGAGTAGCAGCCGTGTTAGTCTGTATCCGCAAAAATAACAGGAGTACTTGTGGCACCTTAGAGACTAACAAATTTATTAGAGCATAAGCTTTCGTGGGCTACAACCTTGTAGCCCACGAAAGCTTATGCTCTAATAAATTTGTTAGTCTCTAAGGTGCCACAAGTACTCCTGTTATTTTTACAAAGTATTAAATCAGTGTATTTAAAATAGAGGTAGCCCTACATGATAGGAAAACAGGAGCAAAGAGAGATTGTCACTTGAGGGGAGAAAAAAAATCAGATTTGTAAGGAAAGGGAATCCTACCAAACCCCACAGGGACTCTGAAAATGTTAACGCTACCTTAAGCTGTATTAGCTTTTTCACAGGCCCCTGCCATAACAAAGGGAGATGCCGGGGCAGATGCCAGCAGATGAAACCCCACAGGGAATCTGAAAATGTTAACGCTACCTTAAGCTGTATTAGCTTTTTCACAGGCCCCTGCCATAACAAAGGGAGATGCCGGGGCAGATGCCAGCAGATGAAACCTTGGCAGCATGGTTTTAATGTTGTTGTGCTGCTAGCAGCCAGCGAGATGGGCCAGAGGGTTCCAGATGCAGAACAGAAACACAGAGGTTATATGTGGAAGGCTCCAGGCTGCCAGAGAATTCAGAAGTCCTGAGGGAAACGCCAATCCCTATTTGTATCCCCACAGAACCAAACCTCCTTCTCCTGCCCTTCTCCCTCCCCCAAATGGAATGAGTTGAGGAAAATTCCACGAGGGGAATTTAGCAGTTTCCCTCCTCTCGAGTCCCCTCCCACAAGTTTTTCCCATGGGTACAGTGATCTGGACCCACATGCTTTTCATAGGAAGTTATATGATCTATGGCTATTGCAAATGAGTGGGAGCCAGGGGAATCCTACCTTCTAATTTCAGCTAAGCCACTGACTCACTGTGTGTGACCTTCCAGCAGTGACTTGATCTCCTTGAGCTGCAATCAGCCCAGCTACTGCATCTGGGCTTTCCTGGGTAAATACACACACGCGACACAGGTGCATCTCTATGGGAAAATGAAGTTTATATTTATTTCATCAAAGGAATTTATGCCCTTAGCTGAGTGGTTAGTTTGTATTGGTTTTATCATTTAAGATTTTTGCTTGTTTCATCATAGCAGTACTTTGTGCCAATTAATTTCTGTTACAAAACATTAGTACATACAATAATTACAACCGAAGCCCCTTCATTTAGTAACAGTACATTAAAACAACTATATCTGGAGTGTGTAAGCAGGCCCCAGAACCTCTAAAACACCACAGACATCTCTTTCTCCTTTTAACAAATGCCCCTTTAAACTCAACAGAGAGGGCTGTCACAGCAGTCCTTTATCTATTAGGAACAAAACTGTTTTGCACAGCATAATTACTACCATAATTGCATTTAAATGAAATGCACTTTGCTGATTAGTTTGCATGCTATTGAAACAAGAGGGGGAAGGGTAAACAAATACTTTTAACAGGGTTTTTATTTTGGAGTGTAATAATCATTATTAGTCATCTAAACTATGGTGGTCAACGTACATAGTAGCCAGACAGCTTTCCTGTTTTAATGCAAAAGTAAATAAAATAATTAAAATTAATTTATGCACCAGATCCTCTCTGAAGAAAGTGCAATATGTGATCTGAATTCTTTCTTAAAGCTTTCGTCAAGTGTCTAGAAGATTAAAAAAAAAACCCAAAAATCTGCATTCGAACAGTCCCCTCCCACATTTAAACTCTATTCCTATGGGCCTGCTACTAAATATAGATCCTGGTCTTCAGATTGACAGGAGAGTTCCTGCTGTGTGGGCCAGGCTTCTAATCTTTGCTTCACACACTCCTAATATGGTAGAGACTCAGAGCCAATCAGGCGTTTGACGAGGCTTCCAGTGGGTAAATTAGGTTTGCAGCACTGTACCTCCCCCACTGCCACCCTCAAATTAACCACTTTGCAGGAGACAGAACAGCAGCAGCCATACAGAGGCTCTGGCTTAGCCTTTCGTTGTCTTGGCACCACAGCCTCTGCTCTGTCTGTGCCGCTGATTGATTTCTCACTTGTGTGCAGAATTGTGCAATGGGGGGTGACACGAAATAGTAAATTTTTTTACAGTAGCAAACAAGGTTGCAGATTTATCTGGCTATCGGGAGAAGAGCAGAAATGCTTACAGAATGTCAGGCATGAGTTGTTTTCAGGCTCACTGGCCCAGATAGCTAAAAGCAAGAGGAGAGCCTCTTTAGGCATTGCCTCCCTTCCCCCCCACCCCCCACCTTCCCATTTTTCTGACTGAGACACAAGTTAGTAAGTGGCTATTTCAGAGAGAGCAGCAGTTATTTTATCTGTGTCTATTTGCCTTTTTTGAATCACTTGTTTTAAAGCCTCTCCTACTTTACTGTATTTTATCCAGCTGGAGTCCACACGAAGTCAACAATCCAGTAAATAGGGAATTGCTGTAGGCAAGGCTCTATGTGGAACCTTCTTAGGGGGAAATTCACCTTTGTGCAGCGAGCCAGGGGGCCTGTGCACTGCTTAGGTCTCACCTAAAAGCTTAAATACAATTTAAATGCTGCACTGGCCTTTTGCTGGCCCTCTCTGAATTTCACCCACATTTGTCCTCCCCCCACCCCAGTGAATATCTTCACCATAAACCCAGCCCTATAAGATCCCAAGCAGCTCCCTTTGACACCCTGCAGGATCAGGCCCTAGAAGTGGACATTCAGTATAACTGACCCCGTAGGATGCTCATTGCAATACACTGTTTGGTATTTTCAGTCCAAATTCACATAGCTAACTGGGGTCAGAGAGCTGGGACTAGAACCCAAATATCCCAACTCATAGTCTCATGCCCTGTCTGCTAAATGAAGCTACTTCCCTTAAAGGAGATTTTTGGTGCTTTCTGGAGAACCTATTTGAATACTGTTCCTTGCAACTTTAAAATAAATAATTTATTTTAGATTCAGGTGGACATTTGCATCACTTGAGTTTTTATCTTAATGGGCATGTAAGCTCCTTTAACCCCATTAGGTCAAAGCAGACAAACATCCTGCAGGGATTTCTTGCAATATATTAGGGCTCAAATGAAGCCTGTGGCAGAGTTTTCATAGTTTCTTTTTATTTCATTTCAGCTACCAGTGATGCAACAGGCTAGATGAAACTGGCGATAAATGTAAATTTCCTATTGCTGAAGCTCAGCCAACAGTGGTTGCCCTATTGAAGCCTGGAAAACCCCCAGAGGATGCAGCCAGCTACCGCCCCATCTCTCTCCTCTCAACCACCAGCAAGCTCATGGAACAGGTGCTGCTCCACCGTCTGTCTGATATTATTGAAGACATCCTCCCAGTTGAGCAGGCAGGATTTCGCCTGAAGAGGAACTGCTGTGACCAAGTAGCTCCACTTATCAGCCACGCTGAGGCAGGATTCCAACATAAGTTGAAGACAGGAACTGCCCTGTTTGATCTGTCCTCAGCATAGGACACTGTCTGGAGACAGGGCCTCCGCCTCAAGGTCTTCCACGTCATTCACTGCCGGCAAACGATCCACCTCTTGACGGCTATGACTGGGGACCACCGCTTTAAGGTACACCTTAATGGTCAGATCAGTAGACCAAGAACTCTTAACTCGGGCATCCCTCAGGGCTCTGTCCTGGCCCCAATATTTTTTAATCTATACACCGCGGATATACCAGCGACGGAGTCAAGGAAATTCATGTATGTGGATGATATTGCCCTAGCTGTTCAGCATACAAGCCTCCATACCATCAGCGGCACCCTAACCTGAGATCTCAGCACAATGGCTGATTATTTCCAATACTGGAAACTTAGGCCTAATCCAAAAAAACCCCCCGGTAACTGCTTTCTAGCTGAACAATAAAATGGCTAATACCAAACTTGATGTGCAGTTCTGCGGTGAGAGCATCAGCCATGAAGCTAATCCAAAGTATCTTGGCATTACACTGGACTGGAGTTTGACCTTTCGACAACACCTCGAGAACACCTGCAATAAGGTCAGGTCTTGTGTTGTGCTTATCAGAAAATTGGCCGGAACATCATGGGCTCCAGTCCACAGACCTTACAAACCGCAACAATTGCCTTGGTATATTCTGCAGCTGAATTTTGTGCACCAGCGTGGTCTCATAGCAGTCACACTAAACTCCTTGACACTCAACTCAATAATGCTATGTGCATAGTGTCGGGGACACTTAAATCTACTCCAGTTGACTGGCTCCTGGTCCTACCGCACATCCAGCCTCCACAGATTAGAAGAGCTGCTCAGACATCATGCTTTCTTAACCATGCGTAGCGATGCGGGACTCACCCCTGCGGCGCTTCCTGCTGGTTGTCTCTGGGAATTAGCCCGTCCAGCCTCCGGAGCGCCCTCTGCAGGTCGGTGTCCCGCTGCCGCTTGGCCGCCGTGTCCCTCCCGTACCCGGTGCCCCATTATCTGGGGTGCTGCCCCTTGGCAGTAACCCCTTTGTCTCAGGATCTCCCCTCCCCAGGGAGCCCCCACCCACTATCCCCACCTTGCCTCAGTATAAGGTTACTGCCAGTCATTGTCTAGCCCCCGCCCCTGGGGCAGACTGCAGTATCAGCCTACTCATCACCGGCAAGGTTGGGTTTGGACCTGCTGCCTTTGCCTACCCCTGGGCTGCCTTCTGCAACCCCCAGTACCCGTTGGACTTCTGCTAGGCCGCAGTCTGGGGCTTTCCAGGCAGCTCCTCTGCCTTTCCCCAGCCCTGCTCCACTCAGGTACTCTGCTCAGGTCCCTGCAGCCAGGTCCGTCTCCCTCTACAGCTAGAGAGAGACTGTTGAGCTCCTGGCTCCCAGACTCTTATATAGGGCCAGCTGAGGCCTGATTGGGGCGTGGCCCAGTTGCGGCTGCTTCCCCGATCAGCCTATTAGCTGCTTTCCCTGCCATAGCCCTCTCCCAGGGCTGTTTTAAGCCCTTCAGGGCAGGAGCGGGGTAACCACCCCGCTACACCATGTCAATGCAAATACGAAGATCCCACCAAAGACAAGATTAAAATCCTGCAACCCTCTATGGAACCGTATCAAGATCCTTACACCCAACTTTGATGCTGAGGTTCAATGGAGAGTCACATGGGGCACTTCGACCGCTCAAAACAAACAGCTCATTGTTGATTCTGTTGAGGAACCACTGGGTTTTGATTTATGTCGGAAAGACTGGTGCAGATTGAATCACATCAGGACATCTCATAGGAGATGTAGACAAACCCTCTTTAAATGGAAAATGAGGCAAACACCTGTATGTGATTGTGGTCACCAGGCACAAATGATAGAGCACATCATATTTGAATGTCCCCTTCATTTGTTTGCCGGGAGCCTGAAGAACATTCACCAGCTCACTGGTGGGGCAATGTGCTGGCTATCAAACCTAGATATAAATTTGTAGTTGTTGCTACCTACCCAAGCCATACGAAAGAAGAAGAAGAAGCCAGTACTGAAAGTGACATATATTTGTAGGCTGGGATTTTCAAAGCACCTATGGGAATTAGGGGCATCCAAATCCCATTGAATTTTAGTGGGAGTTGTGGTGCCTAACTCCCTTCAGCTCCTTTGAAGACCCCAGCCTTAGTGATTAATTTTTATGCACCAATAACTATAGTATCTGTCTGCATTTAAAAAAAACTGTCTGATGGTAAACTCTGGAGCCAGTGGACCACACAGAGAAAAATAGCTCCACCCACTCCAGGACATTTTGTATCCACAATCCTCAAAAATGCACACTTAGAGATAGAATAATAGAATAGTAGGACTGGAAGGGACCTCGGGAGGTCTTCTAGTCCAGTCCCTGCACTCAAGTCAGGACTAAGTATTATATAGACCATCCCTGAGAGGTGATTGTCTAACCTGCTCTTTAAAACCTCCCATGATGGAGATTCCACAATCTCCCTAGGCAATTTATTCCAGTGTTTAGGAAAGCCATCTCAGCTGATCTCAGCCACTGTGGTATACAGAAAAAGATGAGACCATTATGTTATCCAGATTCCAAACCCAGTTCAACTAGCATCGTGAACTGTTATATCAATTTTTTATACTTTGGAGATACTAAGATGAAGGGGACTGAACAGAGTAGATAAATGGGACCCAGAAGTAGATGGAAAGCCAGTGCAGTTGACTGATCACACGTGTAATATTGCTGGTCTACTCTGCTAATCAATCAAGCTCTCAAATTATCTATTTTATATTAGACTAAGCTTCCCATTGCTCATTAATGGTAGGTCCTAAACCAGCATGTTGCAATCTAACCTGAAGGTGACAAAAATATGAAAGACTAGCACCAACTCAGCATCCTCAAGGGAAGCTTGTAACCTGTTACGTAAATACAGATGAAAATAAATGGTAAGAGGCACTGCTGTCCCTGAGAATTCAAGAGCAGACAGGAGGCCAATAATTCTCTGGAATTGCAAAACTTTGGCAAGGGTGAACATACTCAATAGATGGAGCAGTCACAACCATTAACTGTTCCTGGAATTGTTTCTCCTTGCCAGCATTCTCATACCTCCTCGTTCTCTTGCCCAATTTTCTGCCAACTGATTCTCATCCAGGTTTCTATACTGGCCACGTTCAAGGAAAGAAAGGAAATTACACCATCTGGATTTGATGGAAAGAGATGTAGAGCTGAAGGTCACCAGCATACTGATGGCACTGCAGTCCAAATCACAGCACAATCCGCCCCAGCAGTCAAGTAAACACTGAATGTGAGTGGTGACAGGAAGGAGTCTGGTGTGATCCACCTCTGAGTTCTCTGAAAAAAGAAGGAATAGAGCCACTGAAAAACAAACCATCAAGTCTTGCCAGATCCTGTAAGCAAGTAAGCAAGACCTTCTGATCCACCATCTCAAAGCCAGATGCCAGAGCAACTAGCAGACTCTTGATCTTAGTCCATCATCAGGAGAAGGATCATCAGGACCAAAGATACCAAATCAATTTCCATACCACACCCAGGTCTGAAGCACAATCCCCCAAAGCCAAAAGAACTCGGGTGGTGACCCTTGAGCTACCCTGCTATGCTTCAATAACCTTCCCCAAACAGGGAAAGCTGGAGACAAGGCAATAATTGGACACATCAGTTGTGACCACATCAAGTGGCTTATTGAGCAAAGGTTTAGCCACTGCTTTTTTACTTAGTCTGTAAACATTTACAACTCTTCTCAATAATAGACCTCAGACCACACTACTGGCTTTGACCAACTATAGGGGACATGCTTCCATCTTGTAGGCATATACTAGCTCACCACTCCCATGAGTGCACCTGGGTCCTCTGCATAGGAAATGATTAAAACTTTTGGTATTACTTTACATTTCATTTTTTAAACGTGAAGTGTACAAAGTGCCCTGCACCTCTTTTGCAGGAAGCTATATAAGTGTGTTGTATGCTACCGCACATCAAACCCTAGACTGCTGGATCTTTATGTACTTGCTGGCTCTTCTGTGTCAGAACCAGGATGTCCTTGAAAATTAAGGTGATTCATCTGAATTGAATCTATACTGACAGTTTTAAAAATCACTAATTTACCCTGCATCATAAAAGCATTTTTAATGCAGGCACACTATTATTCTTTGTAATATACAGCACTGTTTTTTTATGGACATTCTGGCTTCATTCCTAGAAACTGTATGATTTCTAATATTAAATGAATGATTAATTTGGCCCATTGAGTATTTTTCTCTCTTAAATCTTTCAGTGGGTCTGGGTAATATATTTTAAATCAAGAAGGGGATTTATACCTACAGTTACATATTAGTATACGATGGATACAATATTGGCCAAGTATGGATTCACTAAGTGTATTTGCAAGAAAGAGTTAGACCCTGATAAATAATTGTTAATAGGACATATATTTTCAGTGATTACTGGGATGGGGTGAACCAATTCAGATAAAATAAGAACCAAACTCGTTTTAGCCATTCCATGAAGGAAAAATTAAAACAAACAAACAAACACACTTCTCCCCAAAAAGAACAGGAGTACTTGTGGCACCTTAGAGACTAACAAATTTATTAGAGCATAAGCTTTCGTGGGCTACAACCCACTTCTTCGGATGCATCCGAAGAAGTGGGTTGTAGCCCACGAAAGCTTATGCTCTAATAAATTTGTTAGTCTCTAAGGTGCCACAAGTACTCCTGTTCTTTTTGCGGATACAGACTAACACGGCTGCTACTCTGAAACTTCTCCCCAAGGTATTTTATCATTTCCAGTTTGTCCAAAGTCAGAGATTACTGGGAATCTAGTGCTGGCCCTGTGTCATGTGGCAAAAATATAGCCCCACAGGACCCTTCATGCTTAGGGGCCTTGCTCCATCAGCACCAGGGCTCAGTAGACACCTATGATCCTCTGCTCCTTGGCCATTCCCTGAGAGATGGACGGGGGGCTCCTCCCTCTCTAGCTCCACAGGACTAAGCACCCAGTCTAAATCCCCTACCAGCCGCCAACCCCCTCCACTCCTGGCTCTCCAGCTGGCAAACACTCCTCCAATTCCCCCAAATGCAATGTGTGTTGCAGAAGTTTGCCTCAGAACGGTGCAAAAACACTGAGCCGCAGCTGCCAGGTTGAGCCTGGATGCAGGATGAACCCACCAAGTGTCACATGGCTTTCACCTTAAAATATTAATTGGTTTACTTGAAATTCAGCCCAGGCTCACTGAGAAGTTTAACTAGGTGGTGTCTTTGTACATCTCTAGTTCTAGAGGTAAGCTGAGGAACCAAACTTTACTCTTAATTCTGATTTTCTTGGAGGCATGGTGGTTTAGTCTCAATGAAACCTTTACCATTATTTTAATACATGATAAAATGGCACACATGTTTTCAGACTGTATTATCTAGGTTTACAACAAACCCAGTGCATGGAGTAACACACATTCTTACATATTGCCTTTAGATCTAGTATCTCTCCTAGCTCAGGGTACATCTTCACTGCGGGGTTAACATGAAAGCTTAATACTCAGGTGTGAGCACCCAGGTTAGCCTCACCCAAGTGGGGAGTGACCACACAGCAAAGCCATGCTGGAGTGTGTCCACTCAACTGCATCCAGACTGGGGCTACACCTACTTGTGTGTGTTGCTAGGACTTGTAGGGGCCAATCCCGTGGTTCTTAGGATTGCAGTAAATTGAGCTGCTCGGTGGGTATGTCTACACTTGGAACTGGGGCTGTGATTCCCAGCTTGAGGAGACATACTCACGCTAGCTCTTATCGAGCTAAAACGCTAAAAATAGAGTGTAGCTATTGCAGCGCGAGCTGCAGGACAGGGTAGCTACCCTAAGTACATACCAGGGGTCTCTGAAAGGCATGTGCTCAGGGCAGCTTGCCCATCCTGCCACTGGGAACTGAGTTGAGGCACCTTTAAAAACCTGGCAATAGGAGCTATTCAAATTTTATCTGCAGCCTGACCACTCATCTGATTTCAGTAACATTTCTCACTTTTATTTTCAAAGGTGGGTGCAGGCCCTGGGATGGCACACACCGTTCCTCCAGATTCATCAGTGGGTTTACAATGTGTCCCAAGACGACATGATGGGGCCAATAGTTTGGGGCTGAGACACCTTGGGACTGATTCAGGAGTGCCAAGACCTGCAGCTCCCCAAGTTGAGCCACCCCAAATTAATGGGCAGTTTTGAAACTTTGGGCCTGAATTCTTTTGAGTTCAGCTGCTACTTCAGCCTGCGGCTGGTCTGGGTGTTACACTTCCAAGACTATTAATTTTAAATAACTAACCTCTTCCCGTCCCATCTTCTTTTGTTGCTAGCGTAATTTGACATCAAAACACCTAGCTCTCAGGCAGCTAATCAGAGTCGTCAATTCTCACTCCTGTCTTACAGTCAAAAAGTCAGGCAAACACCTTGCACATCCTTGATGGAATCCCTCAGCAACACTGATAGGCCCCATCTTTCAAATTAATACTAGTGCTGTTTTGGAACAGAGGAGTTGGCATGGAAGGCCAAACTTGGGAACCTAAAATGAGGGTTAGATTCCACAGCTGCCAAAGAAACTCATTTCACCGTAACAGAGCTTAGTTTCCTTTTCCACTGTATCACTCTCCAAATATAGTTTTACATTTCTTAAATCTCAAGGTTAAATATATATATTTTTAGCAAATTGAGCAATTTTACTGACTACAGGAAACGCAGATGCTGCCAGCCAGCTGGAGCATTTTTATTAACAAAAACTGAACCTAGCCAGATGCCTAATTTATAACCTCAAGGCTGTAACAAAAGTCTATTCAATTTGGAGATTAAAATGCACATAGAAATCCAGAGGTAGCTCTAGACACTTGTAACATTAATTTCTTTTGAAGGGGAATGGTTAATTAAGGATGACCCCAGATAATTGTGACTGCAACTGTATTAGATAGAGCTGAGTCAAGGGCATTCATTCAAATAAACTTGGATAACAAAAAAGTAAGTTAAAGTGAAAAACGATTAATTTAGTTCACAAATATGTTACATGGTTGTTGCAGTTAAGTTTTATCCCTATGGAAATGGTGCTTTTTCATCTCATTACTTCCTTAGGGATAAATGTTTTCCTGCAGTTAAAGCCTCAAATTTGAGATCTACCATTGTATGTTCACATATCTAGAGAAATACAATGTATTTAATGGTGATGCACAGTCAGGAGGATAGACTGACAGGCACATAGTCTTATAGCCGATCACTGTAATTTCAGGCTTCAGAAACCTGTGTTTCAAATGGTTATATTAAAAATACAGGGTACAGGAAAGGAGCCTGTGTACATGTGTCTGGTGCTGTTATCACTGAGGTGGTGCGATTACAGAGAAGAGACTGAAGACTGGTAATTTACAGGTAATTCAGCTGAAGTGGCAGCCGTAAGAGCTCTGTTCTGGTCATTCCTTTCTTTGTTCCATTGCACTGTAATCCAAACATTGTATCCCTTCCCACCACTAAATACATGACGGGATCATTAAATCATCATTACATGGGATGAATAGTTATTTCTTTACCTTTCATATTCTATCATTGGTTAGAGCCAAAAATCATCAAGATGGGTTTCAAGTATCAGAGGGGTAGCCGTGTTAGTCTGAATCTGTAAAAAGCAACAGAGGGTCCTGTGGCACCTTTAAGACTAACAGAAGTATTGGGAGCATAAGCTTTCGTGGGTAAGAACCTCACTTCTTCAGATGCAAGTAATGGAAATCTCCAGAGGCAGGTATAAATCAGTATGGAGATAACGAGGTTAGTTCAATCAGGGAGGGTGAGGTGCTCTGCTAGCAGTTGAGGTGTGAACACCAAGGGAGGAGAAACTGCTTCTGTAGTTGGATAGCCATTCACAGTCTTTGTTTAATCCTGATCTGATGGTGTCAAATTTGCAAATGAACTGGAGCTCAGCAGTTTCTCTTTGGAGTCTGGTCCTGAAGTTTTTTTGCTGTAAGATGGCTACCTTTACATCTGCTATTGTGTGGCCAGGGAGGTTGAAGTGTTCTCCTACAGGTTTTTGTATATTGCCATTCCTGATATCTGACTTGTGTCCATTTATCCTCTTGCGTAGTGACTGTCCAGTTTGGCCAATGTACATAGCAGAGGGGCGTTGCTGGCATATGATGGCATATATAACATTGGTGGACGTGCAGGTGAATGAGCCGGTGATGTTGTAGCTGATCTGGTTAGGTCCTGTGATGGTGTTCCTGGTGTAGATATGTGGGCAGAGTTGGCATCGAGGTTTGTTGCATGGGTTGGTTCCTGAGTTAGAGTTGTTATGGTGCGGTGCGTGGTTGCTGGTGAGAATATGCTTAAGGTTGGCGGGTTGTCTGTGGGCGAGGACTGGCCTGCCTCCCAAGGTCTGTGAAAGTGAGGGATCATTGTCCAGGATGGGTTGTAGATCACTGATGATGCGTTGGAGAGGTTTAAGCTGAGGACTGTAGGTGATGGCCAGTGGAGTTCTGTTGGTTTCTTTTTTGGGCCTGTCTTGTAGCAGGAGGCTTCTGGGTACACGTCTGGCTCTGTTGATTTGTTTCCTTATTTCCTTGTGTGGGTATCGTAGTTTTGAGAATGCTTGGTGAAGATCTTGTAGGTGTTGGTCTCTGTCTGAGGGGTTGGAGCAGATGCGATTGTACCTCAGTGCTTGGCTGTAGACGATGGATCGTGTGGTGTGTCTGTGGTGGAAGCTGGAGGCATGAAGGTAGGCGTAGCGGTCGGTGGGTTTTCGGTATAGGGTGGTGTTAACGTGGCCATCGCTTATTTGTACGGTGGTGTCTAGGAAGTGGACTTCCCGTGTAGATTGGTCCAGGCTGAGGTTGATGGTGGGGTGGAAGCTGTTGAAATCATGGTGGAATTCTTCCAGGGTCTCCTTCCCATGGGTCCAGATGATGAAGATGTCATCAATGTAGCGTAGGTAGAGAAGGGGCGTGAGTGGACGATGGCTGAGGAAGCGTTGTTCCTGGTCAGCCATAAAAATGTTGGCATATTGTGGGGCCATGCGGGTGCCCATAGCGGTGCCACTGGTCTGGAGGTATATATTGTCACCAAATTTGAAATAATTGTGCGTGAGGATAAAGTCACAGAGCTCAGCAATAAGTTGTGCTGTGTCATCATCAGGGATACTGTTCCTGACAGCTTGTATTCCATCTGTGTGTGGGATGTTTGTGTAGAGAGCCTGTACATCCATGGTGGCTAGGATGGTGTTTTCTGGGAGGTCACCAATGCATTGTAGTTTTCTCAGGAAATCTGTGGTGTCACGGAGATAGCTGGGAGTGCTGGTGGCATAAAGTCTGAGTAGGGAGTCCACATATCCAGACAGTCCTTCAGTGAGAGTGCCAATGTCCGAGATGATGGGGCGTCCAGGATTTCCAGGTTTGTGGATCTTGGGTAGTAGATAGAATAACCCCGGTCGGGGCTCTGAGGGTATGTTGATTTGTTCCTGGGTTAGTGTAGGGAGTGTCCTGAGTAGATGGTGCAGTTTCTTAGTGTATTCCTCAGTGGGATCTGAGGAAAGTGGCCTGTAGCATTTGGTATTGGAGAGTTGTCTGGCCGCCTCCTTCTGGTAGTCAGACCTGTTCATGATGACAACAGCACCTCCTTTATCAGCCTCTTTGATGATAATGTCAGGGTGGTTTCTGAGATGGGTTTGTTTGTTGTAAACTGAATCGAATGCTCCTAAAAGGAGGCACATGGTCAGCCCTCTGTCCCCAGCAGAGTTGAAGCACAGGCATTAGCAATGAAAGCATCTGCTATACTGCCTGCCAATGTACTTCAACTCAGTCACCAAGGGACCCAGTCTTGGGGTGAGTAAGTAATTAAATTTCATGCTCTTCATACTCCACCCTTCATACTTGTGCTGAGACTTCCAAAAAGGAGGCCAATTAAGTTGGGCTTAAAACATATTTAGTTTAAAATGTGAGTTATTTTACTATAGCAATCCTCCTCCTGCCCTCCCCCTCCCCCCCAAAAGCCAAGTTAGGAATGCATCTAGTATAAAAAAAACATTACGTTTCTTCCAGAAGAACAACAGATGGGCAAAAGAGTGAAAGTTCTCTCTCTCAGGAAATTTGATGATCCACAGACAGATCTCGATTTAATAAAAACAAGAAGGATCACTCCTTTTTGCTTTATAGCACTAAAGAATGCAGAATTGTATGTCCTCTGCCACTAGTATTCATTTTGAATAAGAGAGTGTGTTTCCCAGGTAACAGCACATACAGGGCTGTAGTTATTTTAAAAGATTAAAGGCCTTCTCTAAACACCCATTAAAGTCAATGGAAGGACTCACATTGACCTCAATAGGCTCTAGATCAGGACCTCAATTTCATCCAAATAGATTTTAAACCCAGTTTATATTTTCCCTTTGGAGAGAGGTAGATTCAGAAAGAACATGGATAACAGTTGCATGGTGGATATTAACTCCTATTACTTGTGTAGGAATCCAGTGTTCCCCAGAGAATTATTTTGTTTTCATCAATTTGCAGGTATATAAGATTAGTCAGTTCTACCTGTTCTCCTAGTCTCCTGGTTTATGTAATCTGGATCAGCACCTTCACCATCGGAAAAGATAATGGTACCACCCCATAAGGGTTTGGAGTTGCGTACATATATGATTTAAGTTAAATCCCATTGAAAAATTATCCCTGTCATAACTATAAAGGGAAGGGTAACAGCTCTCCTGTGTACAGTACTATAAAATCCCTCCTGGCCAGAGACTCCAAAATCCTTTTACCTGTAAAGGGTTAAGAAGCTCGGGTAACCTGGCGGACACCTGACCCAAAGGACCAATAAGGGGACAAGATACTTTCAAATCTTGGGGGGGGGGGGAAGGCTTTTGTTTGTGCTCTTTGTTTTGGTTGTTGTTCGCTCTTGGGACTGAGAGGGACCAGACATCAATCCAGGTTCTCCCCATCTTTCTAAACAAGTCTCTCATATTTCAAACTTGTAAGTAAAAAGCCAGGCAAGGCGTCTTAGTTTTACTTTGTTTTCTCAACTTGTAAATGTACCTTTTACTAGAGTGTTTATCTCTGTTTGCTGTATTTTGAACCTGAGGCTAGAGGGGAGTCCTCTGAGCTCTTTAAGTTTGATTACCCTGTAAAGCTATTTTCCATCCTGATTTTACAGAGATGATTTTTACCTTTTTCTTTAATTAAAAGCCTTCTTTTTAAGAACCTGATTGATTTTTCCTTGTTGTTAGATCCAAGGGGGTTGGATCTGTATTCACCAGGAGTTGGTGGAAGGAAAGAGGGGGGATGGTTAATTTCTCCTTGTTTTAAGATCCAAGGGGTTTGGATCTGTATTCACCAGGGAATTGGTGAAAGGTTTCTCAAGGCTTCCCAGGGAAGGGAATTAGCTTTGGGAATGGTGGCAGCGGACCAGATCTAAGCTGGTAATTAAGCTTAGAAGTTTTCATGCAGGCCCCCACATTTGTACCCTAAAGTTCAAAGTGGGGAAGCAGCCTTGACATGGTGGCATAGCGGTGGGAAATCATTTTTAAACCCAAAAGCCAGTAAGATTTTTTTTTTCCTTCTAGCTGCTTGGAAAGCAGAGCTGAAGGTAGATGCATATCTTATCTCTCCTTGCCTGAAGGCAGAGGTGTTAAGTTTTTTTAACAAGGGCCTTTGTTAAGAGAAGGGTTCAATTAATGAGCAAACGACTGGTAAAAGGAATTTACAAGCTGAATTGTTTTTTTTTCTTTTTACATCCTCGGGAGTAGCTAGTTAGAAAGTCTCTGTTAACTCAGCAGCAACCTGAGCTAAGTGCATCCCAGTTTCAGTCAACTGCAGAGGGGTGTGACCCAGCACAAGAAAACAGGAAAATGACTACAAAAGAAGAAAAAACCAAAGAGGAGGCCCACAAGAGAGAGATGGAGCTGAGAGAAAGAGAAGAGAAAGCCAAAGAGGAGGCCCACAAGAGAGAGATGGAGCTAAAAGAAAGAGAAGAGAAAGCCAAAGAGGAGGCCCACAAGAGAACTATGGAGCTGGAGAAAGCCAAAGAGGAGGCCCACAAGAGAGCTATGGAGCTGAAAGAAAAAGAGATGGAGGAGAGAGAAAAAGAAAGGAAGCATGAACTGGAAGTAGCAAGGGCTAGGCCGGATGCACCAGCCAATCCTAGCAACTCCTCTCCAGGTACCACTTCCCATCCCAGAAAATTCCCCACCTACAAGGCAGGCGATGAAACTGAGGCCTTCTTAGAAAATTTTGAAAGGGCCTGCCTTGGATACAGCATCACTCCAGACCAGTACATGGTAGAGCTGAGGCCGCAGCTCAGTGGACCCTTAGCAGAGGTGGCGGCTGAAATGCCTAAGGAACACATGAACAGTTATGAACTTTTTCAAAACAAGGCCAGACTCAGAATGGGGCTAACACCCGAGCATGCCTGTCGGCGGTTCAGAGCCCTAAGGTGGAAACCAGACGTGTCATTTACCCGGCATGCCTACCACATTGACAAAAATTGTGATGCCTGGGTATCAGGAGCAAATGTTAAATCTCTGGAAGATCTGGTTTCCCTAGTAAAAATGGAGCAGTTTTTAGAGGGTGTTCCTGAGGAAATAGAAAGGTACATCCTAGATAGGGAGCCCAAAACTGTAACCGAGGTGGGGGAGATTGGAGCCAAATGGATGGAGGTGGCAGAAAAGAAAAAAACTAGTAGCAGTTGGAGCGAATATCAGAAGGGGCAAGCCGAAACAAAACCTTACCACTGGGGACAACCCAAGGCCCCACCCACATCCCAAGGGAAACCCCAGACGCCTTCTCACCCCACCACACCAGTCTCCACCAACCAACATCGCCCCGGTGATACCTTGGCAGGGCGATGTTTTAAATGTAATGAACTGGGACATATAAAGGCTCACTGCCCCAAGAACCCCAACCGATTACAGTTCATTACACCCCAATCACACCAAAGATCCCCAGACCCAGATGCCTCTCTCATACCCTCGGAGCGAAGGGAAACCTTGAGAGTGGAGGGAAAGAAGGTTATCGCTTGGAGAGACACTGGGGCACAAGTGTCAACTATCCACCAATCCTAGGTCGGACCCCAAACTCATCAACCCGGAGGCTCCAGTGACAATTCAACCCTTCGTGTCACAGTCTGTAACCTTGCCTACAGCCAAGTTGCATGTCCAGTACAAGGGCTGGTCAGGAATGTGGACTTTTGCAGTCTATGACAATTATCCCATCCCCATGCTGCTGGGGGAAGACTTGGCCAACCATGTGAAGCTAGCCAAGAGGGTGGGAATAGTCACCCGCAGCCAGGCTAAGCAAGCTTTCACCCCCATCCCTGTTCCTGAGCCGTCCACTAGGGCCCCGTCTGTGTTACCAGAGACCCAAACAAAGGTGGTGGAACTGGATCCCCTGCCAATGACTGCAACAGCCGTAGTGGATCCAATCCCAGAGACCCAGCCAAAGCCAGTCCCAGAACCAGAACTGGCAACGCAACCAGCACCAGAACCATTGCCAGCACTGAGTCCAGCGCTTGCAAACCCGTCTACAACTCCAATGCCAGAGGGCACCAGCGAGCCTGAACTGGCGGAAGCAGCAGATAACCCTACCCAAGAGGCTCAGCCAGAGCCTGAAATACCACATAGTGCACCAGCGGACAGCGGTTCACAGTCAATGGAAACAGCCCCAACACCTGCATTGCTTCCAGAGGGGCCAAGCCCCAGTCCACAGTCCAAGGAGGAACTGATGTCTCCAGCATCAAGGGAACAGTTCCAGGCCGAGCAGGAAGCAGATGACAGCCTTCAGAAAGCTTGGGCGGCGGCACGGAGCACCCCACCGCCTCTCAGCTCTTCTAACCGATCCCGGTTTGTTGTAGAAAAAGGACTTTTATACAAGGAGACTCTTTCTGATGGGCACCAGGAAGACTGGCATCCTCAAAGACAGTTGGTAGTTCCCACTAAGTATCGGGTAAAGCTCTTGAGCTTAGCCCATGATCATCCCAGTGGCCATTCTGGGGTGAACAGAACCAAAGACCGGTTGGGGAAGTCCTTCCACTGGGAGGGAATGGGCAAGGACGTTGCTAATTATGTCCGGTCTTGTGAGGTGTGCCAACGAGTGGGAAAGCCCCAAGACCAGGTTAAAGCCCCTCTCCAGCCACTACCCATAATTGAGGTCCCATTTCAGCGAGTAGCTGTGGATATTCTGGGTCCTTTCCCAAAGAAGACACCCAGAGGAAAGCAGTACGTACTGACTTTCATGGATTTTGCTACCCGATGGCCGGAAGCAGTATCCTTAAGCAACACCAGGGCCAAAAGTGTGTGCCAGGCATTAGCAGACATTTTTGCCAGGGTAGGTTGGCCCTCCGACATCCTTACAGATTCGGGAACTAATTTCCTGGCAGGGACCATAAAAAACCTGTGGGAAGCTCATGGGGTGAATCACTTGGTTGCCACCCCTTACCACCATCAAACCAATGGCCTGGTGGAGAGGTTTAATGGAACTTTGGGGGCCATGATACGTAAATTCGTAAATGAACACTCCAATGATTGGGACCTAGTGTTGCAGCAGTTGCTTTTTGCCTACAGGGCTGTACCACATCCCAGTTTAGGGTTTTCACCATTTGAACTTGTGTATGGCCGCGAGGTTAAGGGGCCATTACAGTTGGTGAAGCAGCAATGGGAGGGGTTTACGCCTTCTCCAGGAACTAACATTCTAGACTTTGTAAGCAACCTACAAAGCACCCTCCGACACTCTTTAGCCCTTGCTAAAGAAAACCTAAAGGATGCTCAGGAAGAGCAAAAGGCCTGGTATGATAAACATTCCAGAGAACGGTCCTTCAAAGTAGGAGACCAAGTCATGGTCTTAAAGGCGCTCCAGGCCCATAAAATGGAAGCGTCGTGGGAAGGACCATTCACGGTCCAGGAGCGCCTAGGAGCTGTTAACTATCTCATAGCCTCCCCCACCTCCAACATAAAGCCTAAGGTATACCATGTTAATTCTCTTAAGCCCTTTTATTCCAGAGAATTAAACGTTTGCCAGTTTACAGCCCAGGAAACAGATGACGCGGAGTGGCCTGAAGGTGTCTACTACGAAGGAAAAAAGGATGGTGGCGTGGAAGAGGTGAACCTCTCCACGACCCTTGGACGTCTGCAGCGACAGCAGATCAAGGAGCTGTGCACAAGCTTTGCACCAATTTTCTCAGCCACTCCAGGACGGACCGAACGGGCATACCACTCCATTGACACAGGTAATGCTCACCCAATTAGAACCCCACCCTACCGGGAGTCACCTCATGCCCAAACTGATATACAAAGGGAGATCCAGGACATGCTACAGACGGGTATAATCTGCCCCTCTAACAGTGCATGGGCATCTCCAGTGGTTCTAGTTCCCAAACCAGATGGGGAAATACGCTTTTGCGTGGACTACCGTAAGCTAAATGCTGTAACTCGTCCTGACAACTATCCAATGCCACGCACAGATGAGCTATTGGAGAAATTGGGACATGCCCAATTCATCTCTACTTTAGACTTAACCAAAGGGTACTGGCAAGTACCACTAGATGAACCCGCTAAGGAAAGGTCAGCCTTCGTCACCCAGGCAGGGGTGTATGAATTCAATGTACTCCCTTTCGGGTTGCGAAATGCACCCGCCACCTTCCAAAGACTTGTAGATGGTCTCCTAGCAGGATTGGGAGAATCTGCAGTTGCCTACCTCGATGATGTGGCCATTTTTTCTGATTCATGGACAGAACACCTGGAGCACCTGGAAAAAGTCTTTGAGCGCATCCGGCAGGCAGGACTAACTGTTAAGGCTAAAAAGTGTCAAATAGGCCAAAACAGAGTGACGTACCTGGGGCACCAGGTGGGTCAAGGAACTATAAATCCCCTACAGGCCAAAGTGGATGCTATCCAAAAGTGGCCGGTTCCAAAGTCAAAGAAACAGGTCCAATCCTTCTTAGGCTTGGCCGGATATTATAGGCGATTTGTACCACACTACAGCCAAATCGCCGCCCCGCTGACAGACCTAACCAGAAAGAAACAGCCAAATGCAGTTCAGTGGACTGATGAGTGTCAAAAGGCCTTTAACCAGCTTAAGGCGACACTCATGTCTGACCCTGTGCTAAGGGCCCCAGACTTTGACAAACCGTTCCTAGTAACCACAGATGCGTCCGAGCAGGGCGTGGGAGCAGTTTTAATGCAGGAAGGACCGGATCAAGAATTCCATCCTGTCGTGTTTCTCAGCAAGAAACTGTCTGAGAGGGAAAGCCACTGGTCAATCAGCGAAAAGGAATGCTACGCCATTGTGTACGCGCTGGAAAAGCTACGTCCATATGTTTGGGGACGGCGTTTCCAACTACAAACAGACCGTGCTGCGCTACAGTGGCTTCATACCACCAAGGGGAATAACAAAAAACTTCTTCGGTGGAGTTTAGCTCTCCAAGATTTTGATTTTGAAATACAACACATTTCAGGAGCTTCTAACAAAGTGGCGGATGCACTCTCCCGGGAAAGTTTCCCAGAGTCAACTGGTTAAAAATTGTTCTTGGAATGGAACATATTGTTAGTTTTTATATAGTCAGTAGTATGTCTAAAGGTACATGTGTCTTATTAACTCTGTTTTCTCCTAGAGCGCCAGGAAGAAATCACAGCCAGTGTGGAACCGGACGTCCAACACTATCTGTGATTTGGGGGGCGTGTCATAACTATAAAGGGAAGGGTAACAGCTCTCCTGTGTACAGTACTATAAAATCCCTCCTGGCCAGAGACTCCAAAATCCTTTTACCTGTAAAGGGTTAAGAAGCTCGGGTAACCTGGCTGACACCTGACCCAAAGGACCAATAAAGGGACAAGATACTTTCAAATCTTGGGGGGGGAAGGCTTTTGTTTGTGCTCTTTGTTTTGGTTGTTGTTCGCTCTTGGGACTGAGAGGGACCAGACATCAATCCAGGTTCTCCCCATCTTTCTAAACAAGTCTCTCATATTTCAAACTTGTAAGTAAAAAGCCAGGCAAGGCGTCTTAGTTTTACTTTGTTTTCTCAACTTGTAAATGTACCTTTTACTAGAGTGTTTATCTCTGTTTGCTGTATTTTGAACCTGAGGCTAGAGGGGAGTCCTCTGAGCTCTTTAAGTTTGATTACCCTGTAAAGCTATTTTCCATCCTGATTTTACAGAGATGATTTTTACCTTTTTCTTTAATTAAAAGCCTTCTTTTTAAGAACCTGATTGATTTTTCCTTGTTGTTAGATCCAAGGGGGTTGGATCTGTATTCACCAGGAGTTGGTGGAAGGAAAGAGGGGGGATGGTTAATTTCTCCTTGTTTTAAGATCCAAGGGGTTTGGATCTGTATTCACCAGGGAATTGGTGAAAGGTTTCTCAAGGCTTCCCAGGGAAGGGAATTAGCTTTGGGAATGGTGGCAGCGGACCAGATCTAAGCTGGTAATTAAGCTTAGAAGTTTTCATGCAGGCCCCCACATTTGTACCCTAAAGTTCAAAGTGGGGAAGCAGCCTTGACAATCCCCTTGCCACTTTATGCAGATCTGAAGAGCTGCCCTCAGACAAATTTTAACAAACAATATTTTTCTCTCTGTTGTTTAGCTTGGTTAGAATGATCAGGCTACCAAAATGCAATGCTCCCAGCAGGACATTAAACCATCTGGTGAGATAACGTTTAAAACTTTCTAGAACCTAACATTCACAGAATAAAGAATACTCAACATTGGATGAAGTCTGCTTAAAGTACTAGAACATGTGAGTCACTATGGAGACCAATTTTTGAACCTGTGAGAGTGAATGAGACTACTCCATATTTAATATTTTCAAAAACGAAATGTTTTTCCCCAGAGCAAATATGAGGCCCAGTCATACAAACTCTTAAACAACTAATCCCTTTTATTTCAGCAGGGTTACGTACATGATTAAGGACTGCTTATGTGAGTAAGGGTGTGTAGGAGAGGGCGCCCATCGGTCTCAATGGACGACACTCTGAATCCTGATGAACGGGCTAGGCAAAAACATCAGATTTTAGCAATGCTATATCTCTATAGCCAGCTATAGTGATTTTTATCATGAGCCTCTTGATACTGGATGATTTTCTTTTTTTCTCATGTTCCCGGAATGATGTGATTATGTAAGAATCTCAGCTTTCATTTTTAAAAAGGAGTTATAATAATAGATCTTTTATAACTTTTCATCCACAGATAGTCAAAGTGCTTTATCACGCATCACTCCCATTTTACAGTTGGGGATACTGAGGCCTGGGGCAGCAATATGACTTACCCATGGTCACTCGCCCAGTAGGCCAGGGCAGAGCTGAGAATAAGAACATAACATACAAACGAAAGCATGGCCATATTGGGTCAGACCAATGGTTCATCTAGCTTAGTATCCTGTCTTCCAACGGGGGCCAGGTGCCAGATGCTTCAGAGGCAATTATCGAGTGATCCATCCAATGTCATCCAGTCCCAGCATCTGGCAGTCAGAGGCTTAGGGACACCCAGAGCATGAGGTTGCATCCCCAACAATTTTGGCTAATAGGCACTGATGGACTTATCCTCCATAAACTTATCTAATTTTTTTTGAAGCCAGTTATACTTTTGGTCTTCACACATTCCCCGGACAATGAGTTCCACAGGCTGACTGTGCATTATGTGAAAAAATACTTCCTTTTGTTTGTTTTAAATCTGCTGCCTATTAATTTCATTGGGTGACCCCTGGTTCTTGTTTTATATGAAGGGGCAAATAACACTTCCTACTCACTTTCTCCACACCGTTCATGATTTTATAGACCTCCTATTGTATCCCTCCTCAGTTGTCTCTTTTCCAAGATGAATAGTCCCAGTCTTTTTAAATCTCTTCTCATATGGAAGCTGTTCCATACCATTAATAATTTTTGTTGCATTTCTCTGTACCCTTTCCATTTCTAATATACCTTTTTTGAGATGGGGTGACTAGAACTGCATATAGTATTCAAGATATGGACATACCATGAATTTATATAGCAGCATTATGATATTTTCTGTATTATTATCTATCCTTTTCCTAATGGTTCCTAACATTGTTAGCTTTTTAGACTGCTGCTGCGGATGTTTGAGCTGATTTTTTCAAAGAATTATCCACAATGACTCAAAGATCTCTTTCTTGAGTGGTAACAGCTAATTTAGACATTGTTGTTTTGTATGTATACTTGGAATTATATTTTTTAATGGTCATTACTTTGCACTTATTGACACTGAATTTCATCTCCCAGTTGCCAAGTTGCCTAGTCTCCCAGTTTTGTGAGATCCCTTTTTAACTCTTCACAGTCAGCTTTGGACTTAACTATCTTAAAAATTTTGTATCATCAACAAACTTTGTCACCTCACTGTTTACCCCCTTTTTTAGATCGTTTATGAATATGTTGAACAGCACTGGTCCCGGTACTGATCCTTGGGGGACATCTCTATTTACCTCCCTCCATTCTGCAAACAGCCTTTGTTTCCATCTTTTAACCAGTTACTGATACATGAGAGGACCTTCCCTCTTATTCCATGACTGCTTAGTTTGCTTAAGAGCATTTGGTGAGGGACCTTGTCAAAGGCTCTCTGAAAGTTCAAGTACACTATATCCACGGGATCGATCTTGTCTATGTGGATGTTGACACCCTCAGAGAAGTCTAATAAATTGGTGAGGCATGATTTCCCTTTACAAAAGCCATGTTGACTCTTCCCCAACAAATCATGTTCATCTCAGTGTCTGATCATTCTGTTCTTTACTATAATTTCAACCAATTTGCCCAGTACTGAAGTTAGGCTTACCAGCCTGTAATTGCCAGGATCACTTCTGGAGCCTTTTTAAAAAATTGGCATCACATTAGCTATCCTCTAGTCATCTGGTACATAAGCTGATTTAAGTGATAGGTTACATATCACAGTTGGTAGTTCTGCAATTTCATATTTGAGTTCCTCCAGAACTCCTGGGTGAATACCATCTGGTCCTGGTGACTTATTACTGTTTAATTTAAAAATTTGCTCCAAAACCTCCTCTATTGACACTCAGTCTGGGACAGTTCCTCAGATTTGTCACCTAAAAATAATGGCTCAGGTGTGGGAATCTCCCTCCCATTCTCTGCAGTGAAGACACAGGTCTCCTGAGTCCCCTTCTAGTGCTCTAATCTCTAGTCTACACTGCCTCCCATAGTACTAGCCCTCATGATTGTGAAGAAAAGCTTGAAAAATATGAGCCCCAAAGGCTATGACAAGTTTTTTTTTTTTTTAATCTCATGATTTTTGAACACTTGGGATTAATACTGTGGTTAAAACTAGATACCATTTTCTGCAAAAAACATTCACAAGACATACATTTGTTTCTAATTTTTGACAGAAATTTTTCTATAAAATTTTCATTGGAAGAAAGGTTATTTTTACCCATTTAAAAAATTAAAACTAGGTATAATTAAAACCCTTTTCACAGTAGTTGATGGGAATAAATAAAATCTGTGCTATCAATAGCATTGTCCCAACTTGCTGAGGGACACTGTGACAGATCAAATGCATAAAAATAGTGCCTCTAAATCTGAGTCTGTTACGAATAATGTTTGCTATGGAAAGCAGTTTTTTAAACAACTTTTACACTGGATAGTGAGCAGTACAATCCCTGCTTATTCTGGGATCTAGTAAAATATGGCCTTAATAAAAAAGAGTGTGAGATAAACTTAAGATGTCTGTATTAATATTAGTAATGGAACTTGGTGTAAATGTAGAAACACACAATTTTGTGTATTCAAGTTTGCTCCCCAAAAAACAAGGTAGTATGAATATTAGGTCTCCATATCCAGTTCCAGTAATCACACATATAAAGTAGCTAATATTTTGCTGTCACCATATGCAAAAGTAGATAGCATTACCAGGGTGTCAGTACCAAAATGCCACCTAATGCATCTGCACAACTTTTAGCCAATCCCTCTTGTGCATAGATCACAAGGATGTAGACGGAAATATTACTTTAAGCAGAAATTTATGAGAATAGACCCAAACTTGTCTAAAAGTACAATCGCCTCATATTTCAAAGGTCAGTATCCCATTATCATCTTTTTCACTGTTCATACCGTCTGCCAATTCTACAAAAACAGGCAAAAGCAAAATAAATTGGGATTGTGTCAATGTGCTATCTGGGAGTGAAAAAAAAATCAGGTAATTTGTCACTGTCTCAGAAAATGACAGGAAGACTACAAAGGATATATTTTAGCCATGATGCATTTCCTAGAGTGGGGGGAGGGATAGCTCAGTGGTTTGAGCATTGGCCTGTTAAACCTAGGTTTGTGAGTTCAATCCTTGAGGGGACCACTTAGGAATCTGGGGCAAAATCAGTACTTGGTCCTGCTAGTGAAGCCAGAGGGCTGGACTCAATGACCTTTCAAGGTCCCTTCCAGTTCTAGGAGATGGATGTCTCTATTAATTTACTATTTTTATTTATTTACTAGGATAAAGCTTAAATGAAGGTAAGTTCCAGTTAACCAATAAATAGAATTAAGGATGAAAGTGGAATATAGGTGATAACAGGTTGATATTACATGGAACAGGAGGTCAAGAGGGATTAAAGGTCAGAAAACAAGTACTGAATGATAGGAGAGGGACCATAATTGTGAATAGTTGGGGAATATAAAGACAGATGAGGCATGTGAAGCAACCCAATAAATGGAGACAAAAGAAGAACATTAAAAGTTTATCTCAAAAAACATTACAAAGTCCAAATGTGACACACTTCTGATGCTTAATGGTACTACTGAACTAGTCATCACACTCCAGTTCAGTAGTAAAGAGCCTTTGGATAATTCAAAATAAAAAACAGCAAAAAACATATCAGACTGTCACCCAGAGATCAAGCATCACGGAGAGAGGAAGGATTCTTTACTGGCAAAGATGCTGCACTAGGATTTAGGAGATCTGTGGTCAGCTGCTGGCTCTGCCATACTTTTTCTGTGTGACCATGGGCAAGTCACTTCAGCTCCAAGCGAGCAAAACACTTAAGTACATTGAAATCAAAGGGACTACTCAGCTGCTTAAAGTTATGCATGTGCTTAAGTATATTGCTGGACTGGGTTCTTAATTTCTCTCCATCTCAGTTTTCTATCTGTAAAACTGAAATAATTCTATTCTCTTTCTCTCACCTTTTGCATGTCTTATCTATTTAGATTACAAATGTTTCAAGGCAGGGACCTTCTCTAATTATGGATATGTACAGTAAAGCTGGTTAAAAATACTCATCAGAAATTAGTTTTGATTAAAACAAAAATTTTCATGGGAAAATGTCATTTGATGACTTTTTTTAGATTTTCAAAAAAACAAAAACAAAAAAAAACCAACCCAACAACCTCGGGTGGGGGGGGGGGGTGGGGGGGGAGTAGGGGGGAGTGAAATGTTGAAGTGAAAAACTTTTGGTAAAACAAAACAAAACTTGATTTTTTTTGTTTAAAATTGTGGGTTTTCCCACACACACTTTCTTATTATTTCCTAACTGGGACACACTGAGAAAGTGGGAGAAATACTATTAAGTTTTGATAGTAGTGCTTGCAGAGAGAAGAATAAATTGTTGATGATTTTCCAGTTAGCAAAAGTTGAGACACAGTCAGAAAGTGTGAGAAAGTGGTGAAATACCGACTTTTTTGAAGTTTTTGATAGGAAAACTGGAATTTTCCAACACAAAAATTTTAAAGAGGAATCTTTTTCCCCCATGAAAATGTTTGTGGGGACAATGCCATTTCCCCAACAACCTTAATGTGCAGTGCCCAGCACACAGGGTCCCATCTCTTGTTTGGGTCACTGAGTATTAATGCATTAATACAAATATTAAATGCTATATGACAGGAAAACAAAAAACACAAAGGAGAAGGGGAAACATTAAGGAAGTGCTATTGAATACCTACAACTAGACTAAGGAAATCTCTTCACTGCAGAGTTAGCCTGGGCTCTTACATGGGTGTTGCCCTTAGCCACTCCTCCCCCATCCACACATAAAAACATCTCACTCAAGTTAAGTCATGCCTTCAGCCAGGATCAGAGCCTGATTCCACTTTGGACTGGTAACCTATCTACTTTGCAGTGAGGATACAGGCCAAGGGCTGATAGTCTTCCAGTGCCTTCTCACAATTCCCCCCATGTGCTGAGAAGGACAGACAAGTTCTCCCACAAGTTACTGGGGAAGAATCATAGAGCAGCTCAGATTACTGCAGTGCTAAGACCCATGGGATAAGACCCCAGAAGTCCTAGTGATACACATGGGTGAGTGAAGCACTACTGAGGACACAGTATGCAAGCAGAGCTTTGCAGTGCTCTCACTGGGCTAGTCTCATCCAAGTGCTAATCTCCTGGTCTAACTCGGCAATGAAGCCATATCCTAATTGTACATACAGCATGCACTGTGTGCTCAGGTTTTTGTTTCTTCTCTGTAACCCCGATAGTTATATCCTTTTATTTTTTTATCTCAGAAAGAAAAATTGCACACTACTGCCAATGGTTGTTATTCCGTACTCACATACAGTGTCCCATTTCCAGCCTTTTCTCATCATGCTGTCACCAGATAGTTGGAACACAATGACTGGTTATGTATGACTGTGTTCTTTCACCACAACTGAGAAGGTTAGTAAATCAATTTTTTAAAAAGTTGGTTCTTATAAAGGCAAGTGGTTTTTTTCTTAAATGCCTGTGCTGATATTATCCTGTGGTGTTTTTGAACATAGTTCTGGGATCCTCTCCCTACAATATAATTTTTAGTAGAAAGACTTTCTGGAAGACTGGGAGGGGATGCGGGTAATGCAGCAGCAAATAGCAAGCCTGGTCTTTCAAAGGGCTCTTCTGTGACAAACAAGGCTTTGAAAGTCTTCCCTTCCCCAGCCCCTCTTTTCATTTTTAGAAGGCTTTTTGCCTGTACAACATAATTACTTCTTGTTGTTCCTGTCCTAGTAATTTTCCCAATGGGGATTGGTCTGTAAAGTAAAGAACTTTCAACTTAAGCAACCCACACATATAAGGTTAACTTTTCAGTCACCTGACACCTACTACTCTTGCTCATTGATTTTTGGGTTTAAATCAGCGGTTCTCTAACTGTGGGTCGTGACCCCAAAGTGGGTCGTGACCCCATTTTAATGGGATTGCCTGGGCTGGCATTAGACTTACTGGAGCCTGGGGCCAAAGCCCGAGCCCCCACTGCCTGGGGCTTCAACCCTGGGTAGCTAGATTCAGGCTACAGGCCCCCTTCCCAATTGGGGCTGAAGCCCTTGGACTTCGGCTTTGGCTCCCCTGCCCGGCATGGTGGAGCTCGGGCTTCAGCTTTGAACTCCCCTGCCCAGGGTGGTGGGGCTCAGGTGGCCTCAGAGTTCAGTCCCTCCTCCCGGGGTCGTGTAGCAATTTTTGTTGTCAGAAAGTTTGAGAACCCCTGGTTTAAATAATAACTTTAAAAGTTAGCCAGCAGTTAGCCAGATGTTTCTCTGGGCACTGCCTGTTTTTTCCAGGCCAATAGTTCTAAACACTTGAGCATATCTCTGCTGATAAATTTCAGGAGGGTGAGAAGTAACTTCACATTATGCAGCAGCACCAGAAAAGCCCAAACAGTGATCACACTCCAGCAGATATTCCCTGCAGCAAAAATTCAACAGATGAGGCTTTGCTGTCGTGTAACAGTACCAGGCACAGCAACATCTGAGAATTGCTTATTGTTCCTATTTCTTGATGACAATTCATATTGCCTTCCACTGTGGGCAAATGGGTTTCTAGGGCTGTTTATCAAGCCATACATCCTTCTCGTGTAATTGCTAGCGATGTCCTCCACACAGCTGCTGGCCAATCTGTTCAGTTTTGCTTAAGACAGTTCTCTCTAGCCAACACAGAGTTGAAATAGCATTAGCATTTTTTTAAAGTTAGATCAACGCTGTTGACAATCTTCAAGGAAGACGAAAAAACCTCACACATGAATCTTGCCTGTCAGCCATACATACATAGATCATACACTTCAGTGCAAGAGTATCAGCAGCTTGTAATGAGTTTGCCAATTGATATATTATATCCTATGGACCTAACCCTGCCCCAACTGACTTTGGTAGGAGCAGGATCTGTTTCCTGGTACTCCAAGCCAGCTCATCATCTGTTTATTTACCTGCAATGTTTTGTCATTATCCTAGACTGAGTTTTCTGGGGCTGGTATCCTCTTTGCTTTTCTTGTTTGCACAGTACTAGCACAGATGGGCCCTAATTGGGGATGCTAGGAGCTACCGCAGTATAAATAATAATCTGACCCTGAAATATAAGAGAAATGTGACAGTTTTTGATAGATTAGTTTTTAAATCCTGTCTCTGAAGAGTCTTTTTATAAATAAATGATTTGTGATAAGCTATATTAGGCCAAATGCTGGGGGGGAAATTTTCTCAGCGTATATATCACTGAATGTGTGTAACGGGTGAGGTGAACTGTACTCGGGGGCCTGTTACTCGATGCTTTCCACACACAGAATTAGCACTAGGTGGGAGAAGGACCAGGCCTCCAAGATGCAATCTGGACTCCACTGGGAGAGATGGGATGTGGGGGGGGGAGGGGGGGTGTAGAAAGCTTCCTGATTCATGCCTTAGAGCACAGGGGAAATCCACCTACCTAATACAGGGAAGCTGGCTCAGGGAAGAAAGTGCAAGGAAGCTGGTTCATGCAGCAGGACTGAAAGTTGACTTTATGATATCCCTAGGGCAGGTGGGTGGTACTTTATTCCTCTTCCCATTTCTCTCTCTCTCTCGCAGTCATTCTATGAACATCCCATTACTGAGAGGTGTACAGTGAAGGTTATTCCCTCTCATACCCCTATGTTTTCCCTACTCTTCAAATTCTTTCATCTTCATCTGATGCTTCATGAACATCCTGCTGGCTGAGCTTGCAAAGGCCTTACACTCAGTGTGATGGCATTTCTGTGTTTGTCCGTCTGTAATGTGATACCTTTGAACACATCTAATCCATTCCAAAATTTCATGGAATGTTCTAGGCATCAATGGCCAGACCCCTACTGATCTGGGGGAAAACCAGAAGGGGGAAATGGGGAACACATGGAACCCCTGACATCTATTTTGCAGAGGAACTTGAAGCTGAGGCTCTGCTATGGAGAGAAGGGGGCACAAAGTACCCCTGGTAGGGAGAAATTGGGGGACCCGGCTATGGGGAAGGGACACACAGAGTCCCTATCATGAAGAGAAGGTGAGCAGTGGTGCTGGAACAATTTTTATAGCGGGGGTGCTGAAGATGGAAACCATATATTTAGGTTTTATTACTACTTAAAGCCAGCGGGTGCAGCAGCACCCCCATCACCCATAGTTCCAGCACCTATGAATGTGGGAAAGGGAGGAATATAGAGCCCCTGGCATGAGGCCACACACAGATCTCCTGGTATGAGGAGGAGATTGAAAGACTCAGGTGTGTGGGAGGGGGAAGAGGGCAATCGGGGCACACACAGACATGGGGGAAGATTGGGGGACCCTGGTATGGGACAAGTGGGTCACATACAGATCCCTTGCCATGGAGGGGGGGAGAATGGAGAACCTAGTATGGGTGGAGGGGGAAGTGGGGGGCATATAGAACCCCTGGAAAGGAGAGATCGGGGGTGTTGCCAGGAGTCCTTGAAATAGAGAGGGATGGGGAGGGTGCCACACAGGGAGCTCAGGATGGGGAAATGGAGGAATGCAAGGAGCTCATGTTGTGTACAATAAGCTTGGCCTACAGAAGCTACAAAGTTTATGACTTCCTAGTTATTGAGTGGTGGGGCTATGACAGAGGTAATAGAGACAATGGATTTAACTGCACCATTGGCACCAGGTCTGAAATGGTGTGGGCATGCGCCGCTTCATTCGTCAAAGGATTTATTTAATTTAATCCAATAGGATTTCAAGATACAAATAGAGGGAATAGTGACTTGCATCTGATACCACAACCTACCACTTAACAATGGGTTGTCCATAGGGCAGAATCAGTGGAAGAGGACAAGGAAGCATCTGAAATAATGCCCATTCTGGGCCCTCATCTGTAAGTTATTTAAACATACAGTATATTTAAATGTTGAAGATCAAGATGGTAAAATAGTATCTCCATGTTGTTCTAATGGACAGCACTCTGATTAAGAGAGAGTTCCTTATACACACCTCAGTTAAAGATTCTAGTAGCCCAGGCAATCACACTGATTTTCGCTGATCTCAAATCTTCCCAGTAGCTAAATTTCCTCCCCTTATACTTTCCTGAAGGGACAAACAGGAAAGAATCAGGTTCCAACAACTGGAAGTGTTTATATCACAAGCTGGCACACGGCAGCCACATTCCACTCCCGAAGCACAGTAGATGCACTTCCCTGGTTTCACATTGATTCAGTGATCAATAAAGAGCTTGGAGATAGCAGCATGACAAGTGCTATATGAAGCATACTTCATTCCTTCAAAGAGTGATGAACCATATGTTGATCCTTTACCCATTCATTGAAAGAGTAATAAGTATTACAATATTACACCAGACAGGTTTTTAAAATTGTCCATAAGAACAGCCATACTGGGTCAGACCAAAGGTCCATCTAGCCCAGCATCCTGTCTTCCAACAGTGGCCAATGTCAGGTGCCCCAGAGGGAATGAACAGAACACGTAATCATCAAGTGATCCTTTCCCTATCGCTCATTCCCAGCTTCTGGCAAACAGAGGCTAGGGACACCATCCCTGCCCATCCTGGCTAATCAATGAACAAGAGTAGTAGCTGCCCTCGTCTGGCTGTCCCTCATTGTCTCCAAGGGACTCCGAGGGCAACCTGGCTTAAAAAAAATGAACAAGCAATGTCAGATAAAAAGTTTGAATCAATATTAAATAAGGAGCTTAAGAAAATTAGGGAAAGCTTTTTTGAGACAGAATTTTCATTGTAATATATCATTTGTAACCAGTTCTACGCATGGTAATTTAAACCTGCTATTAAGTGGTGTAAGACCCTGGTAGGAGTAGGCAGGACTATACATAAGGACTTTACCTCCAGCTCTGGGCAATTTGTGAGCTGCAAATTGAAGTTTTCCAACTTTAAAAGGAGTTTGGACTTTATTAATACAAAGATCAGTAACTGAGTATTGTTTTAAAAATGCTCATTCCACCAGGTCTTTCATGCCAAGCCAGATCTTTCATTCCCACTCATGGTCGTGCATGTACAAAAATGACAAATGAAATCAGCAATTGTTTCTCCAACTCTTTGTTGGGCATAAGGGTGACTTTTTAAAGAGGGTTTAAATAACTAAACAAAACCAGTCATAGTTCAATATTTGTATTTATGAATAAAAAACCAAACATTTAATTTCTGCATTATTTCCCCCTATTCCCACACCAATTAATGAACACACATCAGCACACTGAATGGTTTGTTCTCCAAAGTGTTCTATTTTTGGCATAGTTCTGATATGCTTGGCACTGCTCATACTAATTTAGAACTTGCTCAGATGTTAACTGCTCTAACTAGCCATTACTCTTTTATTTCCTAAAAGTGAAATCTGAGATGTTACTAGTATTTCAGAGGGAGGATAGTGCTGCTTAAAAATCTTACCAAAAAATTATAAGGTAATGAAAGTATAGCACTCTTAGGGCTGGTCCACACTAACCCCCCACTTCGAACTAAGATACGCAACTTCAGCTACGTGAATAACGTAGCTGAAGTCGAAGTATCTTAGTTTGAACTTACCGCGGGTCCACACGCGGCAGGCAGGCTCCCCCGTCGACTCCGCGTACTCCTCTCGCGGAGCAGGAGTACAGGCGTCGACGGCGAGCACTTCCGGGATCGATCCGGGATCGATTTATCGCATCTAGACAAGACGCGATAAATCGATCCCAGAAGATCGATTGCTTACCGCCGGACCCGGAGGTAAGTATAGACGTACCCTTAGAAGAATTCTCATACATTTGTCGAAGCTTCTTTAATCAAAAACAAACTTGTCATTGTAACCAATGAATTGGACAACTAATTGTTCATTTCTTTAGGCCTTTTGTGTTCTCCACACCCACTCATAAAAGGGTGACAAATGGGTGGAACTAGAACGGGGGTTGTGTTAGGAGGGACACAGCAGCTCATTACCTGGTCCCAGAGCCCCCGGATGCCCTACACATGACTATAGCAGATCAGAGGGCACTTCCAGGGGGTAGAGCAAGAGAACAGCTGCCATAAGCCTCCTGGGGAAAAAAAACTCCACAGCCAAAAGCCATAGCAGGTTAATGCTGGTAGCATGGGCAGCGAGTTCTATGGGTCCGTGGTGCCTGGGCACCAGGAATATTCCTGGCCTGGGGACAGGCTCCAGCAATGTTTGAGGCCGGGTCTCTCCCTTGGCCCCGCCTTCCGCCCCCGGGCGCTCCCCCCCGCGATTTAAAACGGCCCGGGGAAACTCCATCCCAGAGCCTGCACCCCTCACCCCCTCCTGCATCCCCACCCCCTGCCCCAGCCCAGAGCCTGCACCCAGCACCCAAACTCCGTCCTGGAGCCTGCTTCTCCACCCCCTTCCCACACACCCTCTCCTGCCCCCCAACTCCCTCCCAGAGCCCACACCCAAACTCCATCCCAGAGGCTGCACCCCCACCCCCTTCCCACACACCCTCTCCTGCCCCCAAATGCCCTCCCAGAGCCTGCACCCAAACTCCCTCCCAGAGCCTGCACCCCCACGCCCTGCCCCAGCCCAGAGCCTGTACCCAGCACCCAAACTCCATCCCAGAGCTTGCAACCCAGACTCCCTCCCCCACCCAAACTCCCTCCCAGAGCCCAACCTCTCACCCCTTCTGCACCCAAACTCCCTCCCAGAGCCTGCACCCTGTGCCCCTCCTGCACCCCATTCCCCTGCCTCTGCCCAGGGCCTGCACCCCAGACCTCCTCCCCCCACCCAAACTCCCTCCTAGAGC
Organism: Emys orbicularis; assembly: GCF_028017835.1. Taxonomy (NCBI): domain Eukaryota; kingdom Metazoa; phylum Chordata; order Testudines; family Emydidae; genus Emys; species Emys orbicularis. The sequence continues at coordinate 68,078,394 of NC_088683.1, read as the reverse complement.
CTTAGGCAGGTGGGGGGTGGAGTTTGGGGGAGGCAGGCTCTGGGCGTTCTGGGCACCACCAAAATTTCTACAAACATGCCGCCCCTGGCTGGTAGGACTGCCATTAGTTAGCCCATTGCAACAGGAACTTGCGGGAGAATGGGCTCCAGTGCAGTTATGATTGGGGAGCTAATGGGGAACTTGATTTGGTTAGAATTGTTCTACTCTGGGGGAGCCAGGAAGCTGGCAACAGAAGGGGCTGCAGGGAAGGAGTCTGGAGTAACTCCCGGGGAGAAAGGAGGCATGTCTAGGGCTAATGGCAAGTAGCCTCTGGTTACTCCTGGGAGGAAGGAGTGTGGCTTGGCAAACCCAGAGAAGGGGGAGAGCCAGAAAGGCAGGCAAGGCTCATGGGAAAAGCACCAAGGTATGGGGTAGGTCAAATCTTGGTTGCTCATGAGAGGGCCCCTGAGCCAGGACCCAGAATAGATGGTGGGCTCGGGTCCCCCTACCAGCTGCTGATGGAATGGCACCAGTGGGGCAGAGAGCAGGAAAACAGCCTGATTCCAGTTGCCAAGACCATCTTTGATACCCTGGAATTGGGGAACATGTATGGTGACCTAGCTGGAGTGCTGAGTCACGAAGAGGAAGCTTCAGTTCCTGGAGTGAGAGGGGTCCACGGGGTGAGTGGATGACAAGAGAGACACTGCCAGAGGAGGGCACAATGCCTGGCTGTAGCTAATCCCCAAAGTGGCCAATAGGAGGTGCCACCAGCAGTGAGTGCACTCCACGACATTTGGTGGAGAATGTGGGCACATAGTTGCCCCTATAGGGGAGGTTGAAAGACACTGGTAGACTGCGAAAAACTGTATGAGGCAGTTACCCCTGATACAAGGGGAGAGCAAAAGGCCACAGCAGGAAAGAAGAAAAGAAAAGACAATGGAGCAGCAGTATGTGGAAGCTTTTTTGCAGAGGGCACTTATACCTTCCCAGGCTGGACTACAGAGTCGCCACCCCTGCAGAGGAGGACTGACAAAAGCAGGGATGGACCCAGGCCCTGCTGGAGAACCAGCAGAGACGGGGGAAGCCTAGGTGTACCTGCAAAACTATTGGGCACAACTATGTGGCAGAACAGCAGCTCTATTTATTTAAGCTCCTGCGAGAACAAGTTAGTAGAGGCTGCAGGGAGCGAGACTGGAAAAGAGGTACCTGGGCCAGGAGGCCGGTCAAAGCAGTGTTATGCTTGTGGACAATGAGGACACCTGAAAAAGGAGTGCTCCTACTAGGATAGGGGAGAGGAAGCCCAAATAGTCCATCACGTGGAGAGAACAGGAGAGGGAGGGGCGTGTTTTGCCTGTGGTCAGATGGGGCACCTAAGAAGGAAATGCCCATATATGAGCTTCAAGGTGAAGGCTAATCCAGGAGAGGTGGCTAGACAAGAGAATGTCAAAGCACAGCCTACTGAAAAGGCAAGGAAAAGAGTCTGTTGTAGGTGCCGTGAGGTCAGCCATATAATAAGGCACTGCCCTCTTAAGAAAGGGCAGGGCAGAAAAGGGGAAGACACAGACCCCAGGGAAATAGGAAAAAAGAAGGAGCTGTCTGGGGACCGACGTATGCCAGAGACTGTCAGGGTAGATGTGGTGGTAATGATCATGGACCTGGCAGGTGGTCAACCCACACACCCTGTAGGGGTAGTAAGGAAGTAACAGATAAGATGATTGGGACAGAGAGGGCCCAGACAGACACAGGAAATAACACTGAAACAGAGCAAGCTACGGTGGGAACTCAGACCTTGAGTGAAAGGGTGCTTGGGGATCCTGAGGGGCAACTGAAGGAACTCCAGGGGAAGCTAGTAGTGGCAGAGCAAGCCCTGCGAACAGCTGAAGAAGACCTGGAGTTCCAAAGGGAAAAGTTTAGGGATGCCATGGAGGACTATTATAATCTGTCAAGTATCAGAGGGGTAGCCATGTTAGTCTGTATCCACAAAAACAACAAGGAGTCCAGTGGCACCTTAAAGACTAACCACTGGTTTTTTACCCATGAAAGCTTATGCCCAAATAAATCTGTTAGTCTTTAAGGTGCAACCGGACTCCTTGTTGTTTTATCGTAATCTGTGTCTCCTGGTGGATGAAGTGGAACAAGACAGGGATGATCTGCAGGCAGAGCTCAGGCAAATGCAGGGCAAGAGACATCCACTCCCCTGAGGGTTGCAGATTGAGGGGGAGAATACATGATGGGGTATGTATTCATCCCACAATTCCTGACAGGAATCACTTTATAAACAAAGATGCTTTTTCCCCTCTGCATTTAAGAGACTAAAGCAAATAACATACTAAAAATAGTGAGAGACTTTGTGATTCTGCTTTGTTGGGGTGTGTAGCGAAGAGGCATGGCTGGCCTCAGAGATTGACAATGAGGGACGGCCAGATGCACCCAGGTGGGCAGAACCAGGAAGTCCACACTCTCCACGCTGGAAGCAGAGGGGCAGGAAAGGAACTGGAAGTATAAAAGGCAGGCCCTGTAGCTCAGTTGAGAAGCAGCTGCCAAAGGAGACGGACGCGTTCTCCCCACTGCGGATGCAGGAGCCCTCAGAAGACTTCTGCTGTCCCGAAGAGGGCCCTGAGCTACCCAAACGGCCAGACACACCTGATGCTGAGGAGTTGCTGGGGCTGCCGCTTGCAATATACCCCGGGGAGATGGAGGACAACCCAAGGGGGAGTATAGGAAGCAGCCCAGGGCAACCATCTGGATGTGGTGCCGCCAGAGACACGGTCAGCGTATTGCAGGTGGATTCCCCACTGGCAGACCACTCTGCCGCTGTTAGGCCCCTGGGCTGGGACACAGTGGAGTTGGGCAGGCCTGCGTCCCCCTGCCACCCCACCCCTGGAGTGACAGTACTCCCCCTCCTTAGGTCAGGAGGCCTGTGCTTCATGGGCACCCCTTGCCTGAACGTCCTAGACTGTTTGCTGGGTGCACCACCCCTTGCCTGAGCCCCATAGACTGTGGTTGGTGCTCGCCCTTAGGGGGGCCCCTTGACCACTTGGTGCTCGCCCCTGCCTGAGGGCTGGAGCACTAGACTGCAAGGTGCTCCGCCCTGCCTAAGGGCCTGGGCACCTGAACTGTGCACTTTTCTCCCCTACCTGAGAGTTGGAGCTCTAGACTCGTTGGTGCTGCACCCTGCCTAAGGGCCTGGGCCCTTGAACTGTTCGCTGCTCTACCCTGCCTGTGGGTTTGAGCCCTAGAGACAGCTAATTCCCCCCTTGTACAGACTGCCATTCTAGGTGCATGACAGAAAAGAGTCGTGGCCGCCCTCGGAGATTGACAATGAGGGATGGCCACGCAAGCCTACACGCCACAGGGTGTTATTGCATGTATCATGGTAAATGAGATATGTAATAGCCATGTATTACTGTTCTGGAATATTACATGCAGTGTTGATCATTCCATGACATAACCTATAAGCCTAGATTACAAAGGATTGTCAGCAGTTTTTCTAGTTTCTACAGAAAGCTTTTATAGAATATTCGACCTCAGCAAAATGTGTGTTCTGAACACCTAATCCAGAAGGCTACAGGTTTAGCAAATCATAAACCCAGAAGGACCAAGCAATTTCTCAACATCCCATTTGAAAATGTCAGCAGCTGCACAGTTAATTCCAATGGTAGTAAATCAGCACCAACTCCCAAACAGATTGACTACACATATCTATAGCCATCCAAAAAATAACCCATGTTAAATTGCATAAACTCCCATACAAATTATTTTGTTACATGAGCAGAGAGGGCGTCAGACATGGAAGGTAAGTGAAGTTGTAATTTATTTAAATGTCCTCCTGCACACTGGATTAATCTACAAAAAGAGCAGTGTTCATGTGAACTGGAAGAGATCAACAAGTAGAAATGGACTATAAATAAAAGAAAACAATGTTAACATTACAGCCTGGGAGCTAAAAGTCAGCCATGGAACAAGTGGGCACGAGTCTTTTCAAGTCAGTCAAGTTACACCAAATAGCCAACAGATCCCTGGAGTTCCACCTGTCCTGCCCTGCAAGGGATTTCTTGTCCCGTAGAGTGAACTGCATTGAATGACAATGAGCTCCTGCACCCCACACATGTGCGCGCACACGCACACAGCCCGTAACAGGCTAGGAGGATTGCTAAAGTTACAGAATGGTAGTTTCACTGACCAAACTGAGTAAAATAAAATAAAAAAGTAAACAAATTGCATTTGGTCAAGAGGAATTTTCTGTTTACTACAATAGTTAAGGACCCAATTCTACAAAGACCTGCCATGTGCTTAACTTTACACCTACATATAGTCCCATTGAAGAGCCCCTGATCTTTCCCCAAAGCCCTTCTACCCCTCCAATCATGGTGGATGCAACATTTTACCTGTCACTCAAATCTATATTTTGGCTTCAGCTTGGCCCTTTCTCTGGTCCATACACCCAAGCCATGTCTAAATCTTGCCACTTTTTCCTCCACATCTCCAAAACTAGGCTCTTCCTCTCTGCCCACACTGCTGAAGTTTTGATCATCTCACACAATTTCTGAAACCTCCCCGCTCAAGTCATTCAAAGACAATTTTCCAGCTTGTCACTCAGACCATATTACCCACCCAACTCCTTTAAGACCCTCCTTCAGCTCCCCATTTTCCACCACATCAAAACACAAACTTCTTGTCTCATGCCCTCAACATATGCCTTCCCTATCTGCCCTGTTTTCTTATTGTGAGGTTAGCTCCCACCATTGCTCCACCAAGGATACCAGCCGTAATCACCTGATTCTCCGTTTCTTCTGCAAGCACCTTGCGCTTTCTCCCATGCTATCCCTTGCAACTGGGAAAATCCTAGTCAAAATCCATAAAAACACCACCACCCTTATCCTCCCCCCAGCTCACCTCCGCTGTCATACACACAGAAGATGGCAATCCTGATAATGGCTAGGCAAGCAGAGAGTAGTTATCACTGCCAAGAATTGCACACACACCATTATTTCTCTCATCCTGTTTGTCTTCTCCCCACTCCCCCTCCCCCCAAGCCTGCTTGCTTGCCTTATCTACCTGCTAAATCTTGTTTTAGCTCTTTGATGCAGGGATTGTCATTTTCTATCCGGCTGTTTAGCACTTAACACAATGCTAAGTTGGCTAACACACACAGTTGGTTGGCCTATAGACACTACCACAATCTACGTTTTTAAGTAAATTATCTATTATAGTTATAGATAACAGAGTTTAGATAAAAGAGATTAGGTCTAATTTTTTTCATTCTCTCTAACTTGCTAGTTGAGATGTTTTGTGGGTAGAATCAGTTCAAGGTAATGTCTTTAACAGGTGCCTGAGAAAGACTTCGGAATTTGGGATCATGATTTAGATTTCCACTTGTGAATGATGTATATAGAAATCCCTAGTAATAAATCTAAATGTCTATACAACACTGAATAGAAGTGATTTATAAAGATTTCTCATCAGAATTCACTGAGATCATGCATCAGTTTTAATATTTATTTAAAAGAACCATGACCTTCACTCAAAGGCTTATTACATTTTGTATAGAAAATGAAACTGCTTTAATTTTAGGGGTTTATAACAGTTATAAAGATAAGTAATGTTAGGGTGCAGTCAATTGTGATATGGCAGAACACAATAAAATGGTTAATACAGGGATTTCGCAAAGCATTCTACATTTTAATTGCATGAGAATGAAAGCATTTTAAAAACACAAAAATGAACAACTTGGGAACTTCTTCCTGTAAGTAAGTGAACCAGGAAGACTGCTTTACGAATTTTGAGCATGCTAAATTACATTAAAAAAAGAAAACTAATGAAGGAATGGAAGGGCTAAGGATTTGATAATGGGATGTGTTGTGTAGTAATACTACAGTATATGGTGTACATTGCCCCAATATAGGTATACCTTGGTTGTCCTGAGACACCATAGAGAAGTCAAAGCCTGAACGTGCATGTCTGTGTGGATTAGCCAAATAATGCACACACTGCAGTGTTTCACTATACTTATAATTTCAACAAGTTATTTTATTCTTTAAAATTTTAAATATTGAAAGTTATTTCTGAAATATTCATCCATCATATAAAGTAATTCCATTTTTGTTGAACTGAATCTTTCAAAATCTGTTGCAGTTTTGCAAATACTGAGGTAGTTCACTGAAAATTCCCCTTCCTTTCCCCAAAAGGATCATAAGGATCTGGGTGGAGTGTGGGGGTCCTTCCATAGCTAAGGCACTAGATCTGCCAAAGTCAGGTGAACAGTGGGAGCAGGGTGCCCAAGAGGTAGCTTCTGCCACCACTAAGCAGACTGGGACTTGACAGATTCTCCTTTGAACCTCTGCTACTGATGCTCAGCTGAGCAGAGTGGAGCTGGTGGGTTTTTTTTCTGAACCCTCCTACTTGCATTCATCTGGAAGAGGGAGAGGGTGAGGATTTTGGCAGATTACCCAGCCACTCATCAGGGTAGCATGTTTGCACAGCCAGCCAGATTCCAGTTTTTATCTGACCCAGTTTAACTTTTCACCTTCAGGTAACCTGCAATTCAATCCAATCCAGACTGACAGTTGCCAAAAGTTATCACGAGGGTGCTGGCTCTTTGACAATCCATGTGAAATGAGTTCCTCACAGTTTATTCCCTAGTCCATAGCACAACTGACACCTTTTCAGGTGGTTTCAATAAAGAGACCGTGTTGTATAGGCAGCATAAGTGAAGTGACTTTTTCTCCCCCAATCAATTATTTCAGTCCTGACCTAGAGAACCATGCAATGTTGTTTGTGCAATACTTCTTGTGAACAGAGGACTTCAGTCTCCAGTGATATTCTCTATCCTCCCTTCCAGTACATCATGCTGGTACCATTCATGAGCACTAATATCACTTTTAAAGTTTTAGAAGAAGCAAATCAAAAACATTTGGGAAAACAGTATGTTTGCCTCTCTTCCTTTGTTGCGTTCTTACGTTTACCATGATGTAGGTTAAAAAAGGTAACATACAGCTGATAGAGAATTAGCTAGTTTTCTTTCCACACAAATGTATGATTACAAAACTAGGTTTGCACTGGAGATTCACTGGAATTTTCTAGTTTAACTGAGAACTAGGTTATGCCATTAGGCTCAGAGTGTAGCAAAGAGCTATGTTGTACTGTCCCATGCGGAGAATTCTTCCCAGAGCTCCCAAGCATACAGATGCTGCAAACCCACTAAAACAATGCTTTGTTCCCCATGCAGCTGGCCACTTCTGATGACCAATGTGTGCAGATGGAAAAAATCCCTCACCTCATCTCCTCCCTTCTCCCCGGCCTTTGGGGAAGCCATCTGCCCCCATGGAAATAGTGAGGGATCAGTCCCTGTATTTACTACTGACCATGGTGACAGTGCCTGTGAAATGCCCAGGGAGATTAGAGAGGTTACAAAAACAGAAAAGCCAATAATAATGGGGGATTTCAACTACCCCCATATTGACTGTCACCGCAGGATGGGATGCAGAGATTAGGTTTCTAGACACCATTAATGACTGCTTCTTGGAGCAGCTAGTCCTGGAATCCACAAGGAGAGAGGCAATTCTTGATTTAATCCGGTTGGCACACAGCATCTGGTACAAGAGATGAATATAGCTGAACCGCTTGGTAATAGTGACCATACGGTAATTAAATTTAACATCCTTGTGGGGTGGGGGGAGGAACCAAAGAAACCCACCTCAGTAGCATTTAACTTCTAGAAAGGGGACTACACAAAAATGAGGAAGCAAGTTAAATGGAAATTAAAAGGAACAGTCACAGGAGTGAAATGTCTGCAAGCTGCATGGAAACTACTTAAAACCCCCATAATAGAGGCTCAAACTAAATGCATATCCCAAATTTAAAAAAAAAGTAAGAGGACCAAAAAAATGCCACCATGGATAAACAGCAGAGTAATAGAGGTGGACAGAGGCAAGAAGGCATCCTTTAAAAACTGGAAGTAGTATCCTAATGAGGAAAATAGAAAAGAGCATAAACTCTTTGTGACAAGGGCCCCGCGTGCCAAGCTGGGTCGCCGCCGTTGTCCCCATATGGGGTTGGTATACCCCATCACCCAGTCGTCCGGATTCCCTGTTAAGTGGGTGATTACAGCCACATGGGTTCTGGTCCCCTAAAGGGGTAAAAAAAAACAACGAATAATCCGTTTGCCCTGGACAGGCGAAAAAAACAGTCCAGAGCCCTGCAGCCTCCTGGCTGGGGCAAACCGTAGCACTTGGGGTGTAGTAGGGGAACCTGGTCCCTCCCTCTCCACCAGGTCTGACCCAGGACCCTATGAAGCCAGAGAACTCCCGGTCAGGGCCAGATTAACTTTTTGTTAGCCAGCGCCAAACATATTTGTGGGTCCCCATGGGGCAAGGTGCAGGGGGCTGGGATGATCAGCCTCCAGAGTGAAGGTCGGGCTGGTGGCAATGAGGCACAGCATGGCGGGAGCAGCCCCACTCTGCGCAGCCCAGCAGGAGGGCACTGTTTAAAAACCTGCAGCTGCCAGACGCACACTGGCCTGCCCAGCCTTGTGCTGCCAGCATGCCCCTTCCCCTTGAGGGCGGGCCTGCACCACACCGCCCCCCTGCCCAGTGCCCAACCCTTATGCCCCGTGCCCCCTCACCCAGAGACCTCCACCACAGATCTCTATGCCCAGCCCTCACCCCTCCCAGAGACCTCCCACACTGGCCTCCCACCACAACTGCACAGCACCCTGCACACCACACCGCTCACCCAGCACCCCCCACCCATAGACCTCCCCACTGCCCACCACCTTCCTCACAGTCCCACCATCACAGCTGCACAGCACCCCAAATTCCTGAGGGGATTCTGCACCAAAAAATTAAAAATTCTGTGCACAATATTTTAAAATTCTGCAAATATTATTTGTCAATAAATAAATGTGGAGGCTCCAACATGGCAGTGGGGAGCACAGGCCACTGGTTGCATGGAGGTGGGAGCGGGACTGTGGCAGAGCAGGGGTGGGAAGAGGCGGGGCAGGGGCGGAGCAGGGGCAGCTTTCCTGGCGGGCTCAGCCAGCCGGGGGATTGGGCTGACCAGGGCCCCTTCTGACTCTGGGCCCAGCGCCATGGCTGCTACTGACCAAGGTATCCGCTTCTCCTACCTCCCCTGGGTCACTTCCTACCACTAAGTGTATCCTGGGCGTCTCCTCAGCTGGCGGTGGCTCGGCTTTCCTGTCAGTCTCTGCAGTCAGCAAGTTGTCCGCAGCGTAGTCTGGGTCTACCAGCTCTACTGCCTGGAGCGTCGCATGTACTTCTGCAGGGACCTGCAGTACACATCCTACTCCCTGCACCAACCACCCTGACTGAGCTGGGCTGCCTCCTTTTATCTGGCTTTTCTGCCTGGAGCATGCACAGTAGGGGAAGTGGGCGTGGCATCCTAGGCCCACAGTGATTGGTCCACCCCTGTTGGTCCTCTGCGTGGTTGGTACACACTGTCACACTCTTGCAAGTCAAGTGTAAAAGTATAATTAGGCAGGCCAAAAAAGAATTTGAAGATCAACTAGCATTGATAAAGGAGGAAAGGAGGAGCTGTGGAACTATAGACCAGTCAGACTGACTTCGATACCTGGGAAGCTACTAGAGCAATGTATAAAACATTCAATTTGTGAATACCTGGAGGATGAAGGGGTAATCACTAGTAGCCAGCATGGATTTCCTAAGAACAAACTCCTCCAGGGGGGAGGGATAGCTCAGTGGTTTGAGCATTAGCCTGCTAAACCCAGGGTTGTGAGTTCAATCCTTGAGGGGGCCACTTAGGGATCTGGGGCAAAATCAGTACTTGGTCCTGCTAGTGAAGGCAGGGGGTTGGACTCGATGACCTTTCAAGGTCCCTTCCAGTTCTAGGAGATAGGATATCTCCATTAATTTAATTTAAAGAGTTCTGAAGGAACTCAAATGTGAAATTGTGAACTGTGGTATGTAACCTACTACTTCAATCAGCTTCTATACCAGCTACAATCAGAGGGTTACAAGGGACTGCAAGGGTCATCTAATCTAACCCCCTGCCAAGATGCAGGATTTGTTGTGTCTAAACCATCCAAGACAGATGGCTATCCAGCCACCTTTTGAAAATCTACAGTGAAGGAGCTTCCAAAACCTCCATAGGCAGTCTGTTCCATTTTCCTACTGTTCTTACAGTTAGGAAGTTTTTCCTGAGATTTAATCTAAATCTGCTGTGCTGTAGTTTGAACCCATTGCCTCTTGTCCTGTCTTCTGTGGCAACAGAGAACAACTTTTCTCCATCTTTTTGTGGCAGCCTTTCAAATATTTGAATACCACTATCATATCCCCCCTTAATCTCCTCTTTTCCAAACTAAACATAATCAGTTCCTTCAGGCTTTGCTTATATGGCTTGCATTTTGTCCCTTTGATCATCTTTGTCACTCACCTCTGGATCGTTTCCAGTTTCTCTACATCCTTTCTATACATTGGTGACCAAAGCTGGACACAGTGCTCCAGCTGAGGCCAGCCAGTGCCAAGTAGAGCAGTACTATCATCACCTGTGACTTGCATGCTATACCTCTGTTAATGCAACTTAAAATTGCATTTGCTTTTTTTGCAATAGCATCGCATTGCTGACTCATGTTGAGGTTGTGATCCACCACAACTCCCAGATCCTTGTCAGCAGTGCTGCTGCCATGCCAGTTATCCCCTATTTTCTATTTGTGCATTTGTTTTTTCTTAAGTGTAGCACCTTACATTTGTCTTTGTTGAATTCATTCTGTTGTCTATAGCCCAGTTCTCCAATTTTTCGAGATTCTTCTGAATATTAGCTCTATCCTCCAAAGTGTAGGCAAACCCCCATAGCTTTGTGTCATCTGCAAATTTGATCAGTATGCTCTCAATACCTATATGCAGGTCATTAATAAAGATGTTAAACAACGCCGGACCCAGAACAGATCCCTGTGGAACCCCACTTGAGACCTCCCTCCAATCTGACATAATTTCATTAATAGTTTGTGTTTTTTTAACCAATTATGTATCCACTTAATGGTAGTTCCACCGAGCCCACTTTCTTCAGCTTACTTATCATAATGCATGTGGGACTGTGTCAAAAGCCTTGCTGAAGTCCAGGTATATTATATCCACTGCATTCCTCCTATCCAACAAACCAATTACCCTGTCAAAGAAGGGAATCAAGCAGGTTTGGCATGATTTGTTCTTAGGAAATCCATGCTGGCTACTAGTGATTACCCCTTCATCCTCCAGGTATTCACAAATTGAATGTTTTATACATTGCTCTAGTAGCTTCCCAGGTATCGAAGTCAGTCTGACTGGTCTATAGTTCCACAGCTCCTCCTTTCCCCCCTTTTTAAAGATGGGCACTAGCCCTTCTCCAGTCTTCTGGGACCTCTCCTGTCATCCATGACAAATATTATTGCCAGTGGCGCTGAGATTTCTTCAGCTAATTCCTTCAGTACCTTCAGGTGAATATCATCCCCACTGACTTGAATTCATTGAAATTGGTCAGAAGATCTCGGATGTGTTCTTTACTTATCCCAATCTGCATTCCTTCCCCTGTATATTCCATGGTAACTTTGCTAGTTGTCCAGTCACATGTTATTTTTTGTGAGCAGACTGAAGCAAAGCAGGCATTGAGCAGCTCTGCCTTCCTATCATCTTCCATTACCAGCTCACCTTCTCCATTGAGCAGTGGATCACATCATCCCTGATCTTTCTTTTTTGCCTGACATATTTGAAGGACCCCTTCCTGTTGTCTCTAACATTCCTTGCCAGCTATAACTCATTCATTGCCTTGGCTTTCTTGATTTTGTCCCCACATACTGGCACTATCCCCATGTATACTTCCTTGGTGACATGCCCCTACTTCTTTATGTATCCCTTTTTGTTTTTAGATACCTAAAAAGCTCCTTGTGCCTTATGTGGGCCACAGGAGGAGCTGAGGAAAAGCTTCCTTGTGGCCTCTCTGAAATCCCTTATACAGGTGCATAGTATCTGGACAAAATCTGTCCTCAAATTGTTATTCATTGGTACTATCTCTGGTTTGTATTTCTTAATGCAGCAGCTGCAATATTTTAAAGGATAGTGTGAACAATTCTACTGCAGACTTTCAGCACCTAAGATCTGCAAGCGTATCTGTTTACTGAATACTAATAATCTCTGTGGGTTAGACAGCTTGACTTTCTAATATCCGTGCTCATCCAGCACTGATAATAGTAACTCCATAGGGAAAAGAGTCATCTCTACCAAATCTAAAAATCCGACTATTTCACCTTCTTTTCCTTATTACAAACTCAATTCCATATTTTAAAAGCCATCATCCATCTCTCAAGATATTTACCATATTCTGCTTTCATCAGCATGGTTTCTGAGCACTTGTGTCAAAGAGTTAGTCTGAAAAATAGAAAAAAAAAGATATCAATTTAATTATGATCTAAGAAAAGGGGGAAAACACATTGGTGGTGCATTGGATTGCTGAGGGGAGCGGTAATGGGACAGACAGACTCTCCCCTTGAGATTGCCTTCTGAAATGAATTGCTGTTCAGTGGTTCAGGTGAAGTGAGTTTGATGGTGTGATGGAGTTTACAGACCCTTCTCTGTGACTAACAGAGTGATGGAGCAGTACTGGGCCAAAAAGGCCCTGGCCCTCCTGCAGAGCATGCTCCAAATGGAGGACTGGCTTAAAAGGGGAGTCTGACAAGTAAGCAGGGGGAGAGTGAAGGAGAGGCTGTCTGCAGGAAGGAAGCCAGTTAATGCTTCTGGGACAGAGAAATCCATAGAGAAAGGGCCTGCCTGGACTGTGGGTAAGACCTGGTTGGGTAGCCAAGGACCAGAACCCTTTTTCTCTCCCCTTCTCCCTGACAAGGAGGAATAAATGGACACTGAAAATGGAGCTGAGAAGCCCCTCCTGACTAGCTGAATAACTGAAACTGTTTGAGCAACCCTTTACTGAGAGGGAAGCAGAGTGCTGTGACCATGCCCAAAACTGAGGAGACGACAGGGGAGGTCAGAAGTGGCCCAGGGGAGGCTGGTCTGGTTTATCAGCTAGAGGGAACTGAGACACTCCTCACCCCTTCAGTCTTGGGCACAGACCTGGTAGAGAGGGAGACCCAGGGTCCCCCGACCCTTCCCTCTACCCTTTGTCTGACCGGGACAACCTGGGGATCACGGAGGGATGACAGACCATAACTTGGCTGCCAGGCCCTCAGATTGTTCAGCAAGGCCACACCAGGACTTTGGGGATGATTAAGCCATAGCCTGCCCACTAGGCCTGCTGGTCCCTAAGTATAGCCCATTACAGGTGGTCTCAGCCAAGTTCCTGTTAGGTGGTTGTCCACCTCACAGTTGACACCTGGCACTATCAGTGAAAAGGCCAATAGCTGAACAGGCCAGGAAATTGATCTACTACCATCTCATTCTTAGAAGCAGACTGTTCAGAACAGGGTGAGTCTTCTTGGTCAGTTCTGTGGGGAAGCTTTCCCTGTCAATGGCTGGTTAGGCTGCACCTGTACTGGGGATAAATAGACTTTGTTCTCCAGGGCGGTCAAGCCAGCATTCCTTGTAAGAATTAAGTTAGTGACAACAGTTTTTTAAAAAAGAAAAGAAGTCCCATGAGCAAGGAATAGCTTTAAAATAGCAACATTTAAAAAGCATGAGATTCAAATCTTTTGTATTACAACATCTGTAAATTGCTCAAAGTCCAAGTTACATCACACATACAGCCACGGCAGGGGAATCCAGTTACAAACAAGGTATTTCCAGAATTGTAATGCACACTTCCATTTTATAGTGCATATAGGACGTTTCTGGCTTAGAAGATACTATTGCTATACAAATAAGAACTAAGACAAGGCTAAACTAAAATAAGGATCTATTTGTAACATTGATGGGCCCAAAGATTTCTTTAGGAGAACTCACAACAAAGCGGAGGCCACATGAGTTGTCCTACAAGTCCTTGGCTTCCAGAAGCAAACCATATGAATTCTATAGTGCATTATTGATTTAGGCCAGATTTTTAAAAAATAAATCCATATTTAGGCGCCTAAATAAGGTGCCTGGTTTTTAAGTGCTGAATATCGGCACCTCTCTTTGGAGTCAATGGGTGCAGAAAAATGTTGAAAGTTCAACCACTTATTTAGGAGCCTAAAATGTTAGAAATTTTGTCATTGAGTGTTTAAGTAGGTGTCATCTACATGACATAACCTAATTCAGAGCCACTATGTCTTTCTAAATAAAATGCAATAAGAGCATAAACATGACAACTTGAAAACACTTAAGGGTTACATTTGCTTTCTATAACATAAGGCTGTCCTGAAACAAAGTGCATTTCTGTAAGAATTGTGCTGTGACCTTCCTGTGCCCTGGTTGTCCTGGAGATTGTCCATCTCCACAACTGATAAGAATAGAGGAGCAGTGCTCCACTTCATTTACATACAAGAACCTGAGTTTGACCTGGGAATTCTGAGAATAGAGAATTAGAATTTTGCTTAGGAAATGCTCCTGAAAAAGAAGAGTTCTGCAATCTATGCACAGAAGGAAAAGCAGCAGCTAATACTGTGTACAGATGTGGTCTCCTCACCTCAAAAAAGATATTCTAGCACTAGAAAAGGTTCAGAAAAGAGCAACTAAAATGATTAAGGGTTTAGAGAGGGTCCCATATGAGGAAAGATTAAAGAGGCTAGGACTCTTCAGTTTGGAAAAGAGAAGACTAAGGGGGGACATGATAGAGGTATATAAAATCATGAGTGATGTTGAGAAAGTGGATAAGGAAAAGTTATTTACTTATTCCCATAATACAAGAACTAGGGGTCACCAAATGAAATTAATAGGCAGCAGGTTTAAAACAAATAAAAGGAAGTTCTTCCTCACGCAGCGCACAGTCAACTTGTGGAACTCCTTACCTGAGGAGGTTGTGAAGGCTAGGACTATAACAATGTTTAAAAGGGGACTGGATAAATTCATGGTGGCTAAGTCCATAAATGGCTATTAGCCAGGATGGGTAAGAATGGTGTCCCTAGCCTCTGTTCGTCAGAGGATGGAGATGGATGGCAGGAGAGAGATCACTTGATCATTGCCTGTTAGGTTCACTCCCTCTGGGGCACCTGGCATTGGCCACTGTCGGTAGACAGATACTGGGCTAGATGGACCTTTGGTCTGACCCAGTACGGCCTTTCTTATGTTCTTATGTTCTTAAGGCTGGGAACTTAAAGACACACCTGGCAGGTACCAAGGCATGTTTATCCAGGTATTTTAACTGGCAGAGGGAAACTATTTTGAGAAAGTCTGGAAAGGCCCATTTATTTCAACATGGACTGTTGCCAGCTCCTATGATTTTCTCATAAGTCTCATAATATTTGTTATTGTTTTGTTAAGTCTGAGCTCCTGGAGTCATGTGATTCCATACCCTGGTAGTTGCAAAGAAAACCTTGAAAACATGAAGCCTAAAGGCTCAACAATCAAGACAAATAAGAAAAACTCATTTCTATAGGTCTCAATTTTAAAGCCAGACTTATGGTTTTTGAACATTTGAGGTTGGCAATACTCCAATCACAGCCCCTATGCAGTCAATGAGTGTAGGTCTGCACAAATTAAACACATAGGATCCTGGCCTTAATGACAACATCACTACATCTGAAAAGAAAAAAGGAACTTTGGTCTTCTGTCTCTGCCAAATTCCAGCCCATGGCTAGGAAAGTTACCTCCAATAGTTTTACCTTTAACTGTAGAGAGACGAGGATGTTCCTGTGTGTGTGGTATTACTGCATTTCTTCTCTTTTTAGGCTGTCCCCACCTTCCCTCCTGCATCTACACTTTATGCTTTCTCGGGATTATTTCTTTTTGTTTTATATTACTAGTTTTCCTTTATAGATTTTTTCTGTTTATTTTCCCCTGTCTTGTGTTACGGAAGACAGCACACTAAGGTTTTCCCTTTATCAGCCTCGGTTATTAAAAACCAAAGAAAATTAAAACAAACCACTAAAAACATTGAAGAATCCAATTTTAATATAAAAAATACAAATTAAATTATATATACAATTAATAAAACATACAATTTACTCTAAGTGGGGATGGAGCAGTTCGCCTTCCATTTTAACTACTACTGCATTGGTACCTGGCCCAATGGAGCTCTTACTAATCCTGCCCTTCCAAAGCAACTAATATTGAGGTAGAAACAGGGGGAGGAGGGAGTAGGCATACCCAGCACTCCCCAAGCACAATGACAACATCACTCAATGCTAGCATTGCGATGGATCCCTAAGGCCGATGGACAGGCAAAGTGATTCACATGACTGAGCACCTGAAGGATGATAACTAATTTGTATGTTCATAAATGGTGTCACCAAAGCACATTTCTTTAGCCACAGAACAAATCCAGGACAGTCAGCAAGAGTGCAGCAGCTGCCTACCAACCCTGCTTTTCAACCCCGTCTGCGGGGATCACTTCTAAGCATAAGAGGCAGTTCAGTCTATCCGTTTAGTCCCTACCTTCTTTATTCAACCTGCCAGTCTGTTCCAATAGCCCTGGCAGCTTTGCGAGGTGGGTGCCTAGGGTGACCAAATAGCAAGTGTGAAAAATTGGGACGGAGGTGGGGGGTAATAGGCGCCTATATAAGAAAAAGCCCCAAATATTGGGACTGTCCCTATAAAATCGGGACATCTGGTCACCCTTTGGGTGCCATTAAGTAGGAGTTGGACTGAGACCATCAACTCATTTCACATAGGCCAAGTTACCTTTAGAGTAAAAGGACTTCAATATTCACTAGGAACCATCTTTTACTGTATGACTCTAAATCCCATTACGAAGCACCTAAGCTAGCCAACTCCCCTGATAATGGATATTCTATCATGTATACTTCTCTAGTTTTTAACTTCCATGTTACATGAAGATCTCTATTATACTGGATCAATAAGGATTCCTCAACCCATCCTGCCGTTACCATGTACGTTTTCAGATTAGTATAGACCATAATGAAATGGACACAATAAACAGATTCCCTGCATCATAATTCAATTAGGCCTTTCATCGAGTGAGTTTACGATTATCTCCTATGAGATGGGCTAAAATGATCTGGGCTAAAAGAGGGCACACACCACGTAATGAGGCTTCCACTTTTCCATGATGTGCATAGTATTGTAAGAGGGAACACAAAGAAAGAAAGTTATGAGATTGAAGGAAGGTCTTTAGACACTTTATTTACAGAAGAAGCTGAAAGATGAGTGATATCAGGCAAAGTGCTACTTCACTAGATGAAAGGCAGACACAGCATATTACAGTAGAACCTCAGAGTCATGGACATCTCAGGAAGGGAGGTTGTTGGTAACTCTAAAATGTTCGTAACTCTGAACAAAGTGCAGTTCGGGCTCTAGATCCAGCAGCTGACACTCCAGGCCAGACTCCAGCAGAAGCTGACTCCTTCCTCAGGGCTGGCAGCTTCCTTACAGGCAGCTTTTTTCCCTGGGTTGGACCGAGTTTGGAAGCTTGTCCCCGTCCCAGCCGGGGGGGAGAGGGGGAGAGATGAAAACAGCGCATCCCCCACCCGGCCGGAGGGAAGGAGGGGTGAAAGTGGCGCAAATCCCAGTTCTGCTCTTGCTCTGCTGGCTCCGGCTGCCTTGGGCTGGCAGACCCAGTGTCTTCACTTCCTAGCTGTAAGTGACTGCACCATGTATGGGCGTGGGGGTGGGGTGGGGACAGGCAGCCCAGATGCAGTACAGGCACAGTGCAGTATTTGCTTCCCCCTCCCCCCCCACCCCCCCCCCCTGCTGCTGCCTGATTGGTTACTTCCTGTTTCACAGGATGTCCAGTTGACCAGTCAATCCGTATCTCTGGTGTTCATTATCTTTGAGGTTCTACTGTACTTGGCATCTTTTAATAACACTATTCTCTCGGACAACATGGGTCACCTTGCCAAAGTTAAGTAAGTTTGTTGGCAATCGGTTACACCCCACTCCCAAATTATTCCTCTGAAGCCAGAATCAGTGCTGCCTACGGTTTTACAGCTAACAGATTGCCTTCTGGAAAACTCAGAGTTAAATCTCCCTCAGAGAAGTGTTTACAACAGTTACCAAGGAGATGTACTGCAAAAGATACTACGTTAATATTTCTCTTGATAATAAGGAACAGAGCACTGTAAATAATTGAGCAACAGGACATCACGGTGGCAAATGAAATTCGGTGTACAGAATAATTAATAAAAAGAATCTAGCTCTTATATACTATTTTGTATCTTCTGCAAAGTCCACATGCCGAACTGCCCTAAAAAAGGTATTAGAACTAATAGTTATAGACTACCTTGTTCACTTAAAACAGTGTGTGAATATTTTGCATGAACTCTTAACAAATTTACCTAATTTCAAAAATGAAATGTTGAACAACACTGTGATAAGAATTTTAACATATAGGCTTTCACACAAGGCATCAGGCATATGCAGAATCTGCAGCACAGTTAAATCATTTAATAATCAAATCTTTAATAGGACACCTTATTAGCCCTTCCCTTATGGGAATTGCCGGTTAAGCATTTTAAATATACTATATCATTTTAGATAAATATGTAATAAGAGTGGAGAGTTATTAATGTATCATAAAAAAGGCCATTACAGCAAGATCCGTTACCTTATTAGGCAGGAATATCAGTCTTGACGTTGCAGTTATTTATATGATTTTCATTTAGTTCCAATTTTAAATAAAAGTTAAAATATAATTCGATTTAATTCACCCAGAGGGTGAAATGGTTCATTTAACAAAGGACATTCTGGCTTTATTAAATGATAACGAAGGAAGCTAGGAATCGCTGGTATTTTACAATACTATTCCAAGTCCCAGGAGATTTAAGTCAAATATGTTACATACATTTAAAGGAGTCAGTTCTAGAACCCCAGTAAATGAAACCATAAATTACACTTTAATACCTGGAAGTGCTGCCTTACTCAAATGGAATTTGTCACTCTCAAGATCAAGACAGAGAAAGTGATACTAAAGGGGCTTTATGGACAGCAATTCACAAGATTGCATCATTATATTATGCTTTAATCTGTCACATTGGCATCACTATTTAAAATAAAGAGCTACACAATGTATTTCAGTCGAAGTGAAGTCTAGATATAAATAATTCGCTACACGTTAATCCTCAAATTCAGGGAAAATAATGTCAACTAAACTTGTCAAATACACGTGGAAAAGAAGCATCTACAAAAATTATTGAAACATTGAACACTCAGTGTTCAATGCACATAAAAATCAAAATGAATATTCCTTTTTATCATGATTCTACAGAAAAGATGTTTTAAAAGGCCTGCTCTCTAAGAACATTAGAAAAGTGAAACTGCTCTCAAGTAATGCCCAAATACCATAAACCAGTGGGTTGACTGGATAAATCACAAATAAAAGACGGTACCTGACAGCTCTCCATTTAACTACATAGGCAGCGAAAGCAGAGAGCCATGAAGAGTCTATTCTTATAAGTGTTGGGCTTTTGATAAGTGTTCCCTTATCTGGACTCCAGACATAAGTGCTTTACTTCAAAGTCATTTCACTCCAGTCCTTCTGTAGGGACTGAGGTGGCTTGCTAATATCCTTATGCTGAAGCACTGAAAGGTTAAAAGACCTGCAGCATAGGCCCACATACATTAGGTATAAAACTGATCTATTATATTGTACAGCCAAGTATTGCTGATACATCTATACTATTTTAAACATGAATTTTCATGACTTTTAAAAATAAAGGCTGCTAATATACTTGTACTAATATATGTGGGGCCTAGTTTTTAGAACTGGCCCCCAATTTTGTGCCTGAACTTCATTGTGGGCAGAAGAAATCTTAATGTAAATTCTAACACTGGAGTGTTTAGGGTGAGATTTTCAAAAGCACTCAGCAGCATTGGCCTAACTCTGCTCCCCTGACTTCAAATAACTACCCAGTTGTACCCACAAATCAGGTAATTAGATTATGTAATTTGTGCGTACAATTAATTTTGCCCATTTCCTCCCACAACCACATGGAATGTGTAAGGGTATTGTTTCTGACATTCCATAACTTGTTCACCCAAATACATTCATCTTTAATAAGGACAGAATTTCGAAGTGTATAGTTTGTGTCACATAGAAATGAAGGCAGCTTTGGCCAATGTAAAATCTGTCACTGAAAAATAAAATAAGGGGTGCTTTAATTCAAAATGTTTCCCTCCCTTTTTCCTAGTTGTCCTTTGATACTGTAAGACAGTAAACCTCCTTTAAAACATTGTTACAGTACCTATGGCTGACATCACTGTTCTGCTAGGTATGTTTCCATGGAAGAGGCATCCACAATTATTTATGTGCATTGAGTATAGTGTTTTAAATGGACTTGATTTTCAAGTGAGAATTGATTTTCAAGGGAAGGGGATTGGTTTGCTGGTTTCACTATGAAAACCTGGACAGAAGCAAGAGTGCTGGTAAACAGTCCTATCACGTGTCAAAATATTTGTTTATAACGTGATGGTTTCTCTTTTGGCCCTGGTGATTGTACTAGAACTGGCACGAGAAAAGCTATATTTTGTATCTTTAAAAAAACCCTGAGCTTTCCTTGTGCTTTTTCAGCCCCCGTAATCTTCAACTTGTTTGGTGTTAAATCAACAATCGAAGAGGTTATTAATCTCATGATCAGTCAATATTCTGAGCACTTCTGTCCATCCATCTCAAGGTGGTATCCTTCTATTCACCTTGTAAGCTGGTACATTACTACTAGCATGTCATTTTTCAATGCAACAGTTAACCTATATTTACAAAATAGTACATTTCAATTTGCGGTAGGATCAGAGAATGAAAATTCCTCATTATAAATAGATGCAAGTGGACAAGGTTTGAGTTGCTATGGGAAACATAAAGCTTAGCTCACTGACTTTTGAATTTAAAAGTCTTCTATGTACATCACTGCAGTTAAAATGGGTTTCCTTGTCTCCCACCACTCCAAGCCATGCACAGAGGAGACTTGCCATGCATGCATTTCACCTGGACTGCACAGAAATGAGGGGTGGAAAGGTATGTAAGTCACCTTCATGGTACTATTGTCCACAGAGGGACACTCCACGGGGGAACAAAAAGCTTCCCTGCATCAAAACAAGAAATTTATAGTGGGTTTTCTGAAGCAAGGGATTATTTCCCCATCCCCCACTAGTTTTTTACTTTATATTTCAAGCCTGTAATGATATCTATCCAGGTACTTATAAAGTCCTCATCATGTTCATATATGAGCGAGTATATTAGTAAGTACATTTTTCCTGAGAACAAGTGAAAACATGAAATAAAAGACCTCTGTGCTATGGAAGTGTCAGTTTCTGGAAAATACTGATTCCACATCCCCAAGTTTAGACACTCTTAATACCTTAGTAATTGGGGGAAATATCTGGTACTAGAGAGTCTATAGTTAGCAGACAATAAAAAAACCAATCTGGATCAGCATAAAATAAGGGCTGCTATACGCACTGAAGTACACCATCCTTGGGAAGCTATTCTTGGGAATTAAAAGTAGACACAAGTCAGGCTTGTGGGCAGCCAGCATCTCCATAAATCAGTTTCCAGGTATCTAAATCTGGGTACACAAAATTAGAGGCCACTTTTGAACCTATGAACCTTGGTGGAAAATCATGCCCCTGCACATAAGTAACAAGCATTTATAACAGTTTATTTCTAAGCCAACACTTCTTCACATATGTCAAAAGCACTTGTCCTCAGCAAGGACAAAATTCATGGGCTAGTCAGAGCTTTCACATTATGTTAAATGCAAAACCTAAACAAGAAGTGTCAGAACAATTTGTTGTTGCATTGAAAAAATACTTATATGCTAAGAGAACTCAAACAGGACTTCATCAAAAACTTCATCTTTGGCCCAGAAACAAGAAAGAAGAGCTTCAGTTTAATTGATATTTTCCTCCAGAAATGTTGAGCATCTGAAAGCGGGGCCTAGAGTGTTGGCTCAAGAATGAATTTCATTGTAACTGAAAGCTAGAGTCCAAAAGCCTTAACAAAACACTTCATTTTGATTTTTTTCTCCCTGAAAAGAAACTGACTTGTTCCCAACTGAACATCTTGATTGCCACAAATTTTCAATGGAGTTTTTTTTAAAACATGACTTTTTTTTCAGATCTAATTTTTATTTCCTGTCTCTCCATTGCCTTTATCCAGTTAATTCCCTTTTCCATTACAGCTAAGTGTCATTTTTTCCCTTTCATTTACTTTTCATTAGCTGATGTTCCACATCCACATAGCCTCTAAAAAACTAGCTTCTCCTTCAGAGTTAGCTTTCAAGCTGCCTTCCACTTTCTTCTGACCCCTACTCTAAAATGCACTTTTATAAATTATGAATATAGTCATCTCCCTGAGGAGTTAGCACTTGTCTCTTCTATACTGTCTGCCTGTCATGGGCTATTACTGAGTTACATCAGCTGGACAGCAGCTGCTAGTAATCAAAACTTGTCCATTCTTTGCCTTTGGTTTCTGCATCGCACAACACACACAAGCTGATATATTTTACAAGTTTTATTCCCTTGCCTGTGCTGAGGTTAAGACTGGATTGACTATTTATCAATTCAGTCCTGGTATGAAAGGCAAGCAATGAAAATTAGATAGCTTCTTCTGCTGATTGTAAGGGCTTGGATGGACGAATGCACATACCAAAACCAAAATCCCTCCCAGACAAAGACCTTAATAGCTTCATAGCTAACCATAACTATGATACTTCATGTCATGTAGACATTAATACATTCTCTTAGCTCAGCTGGGTTTTATTCAAACAGCATTCTAGGCAAGCCAAAATATTGTAGCCTCTTAAGCCCTACAATAAAAATAAAGTAATAGTGGGGTATAAATATTTATCTAATACCATTGATAAACCCTGGTTTTCATTTCTTAGGTCACCCATCCCTAGTCCTCTACTCCCCAGTGGCAGGTGTAGCAGAACAGATGATTATGGGAGAAGAAGATTCCATTTGTGGATTTTTGCTTTTTTACATTTGTAAATATCCTTCAAGATGTCAGCACAGTTAAGCATTTCTCACAAAAGGCATTATGGTTAAAACTTCTAACACTACTGAACAACAGTGAAATCTAAGCACAGTGTAATGCTTTTCATGTTTGATGCCTCTAAATTACATTTCCTTTTATATGTTAGGTTTTTTGTTTGTATATTTTATCTCCCAAAATTTATAAAAAAACAAGCTACAAGTAAATCTAAAATTGATTGGAAATATGTTTTTTTTTAAAAACCTCAAAACAAAACATACAATATTTTCATGAAATGTTTCCTCCAATTTTAAACTAGCTCTGTCCATAACACTTTCCTGTCCCCTCCCTCCACAGAATAACATTTTCTTAGTTAGCATGGAACATTGAAACAATTGTTTGTAGGTACGTTTTTTTTTTCATATTGAAGAGAAATGTGTGGAGAATCCAAACCTACTGTACTTTATTTTAAAATTTGCTGTACACCACAACAAAAAAGAAAAATTGTGGGATCTAATTGTGATAATTCCTTCTTGGTCATCAGTTACCTGGCACATGATTTTGTGAGAAATCTGCATGATTTTAAAATACAAAGTTCTGGGGAATATGTGGTACTGTTGCTCAATATACCAAGTATCACCCCTTTGGAGATGTGGTTTCAAATCCTGGACGGAAGTCACATATGAAAGCGAGACCTAATTTAGTTCATACGTGACCCAATGGCTCTCATAAACAATAACCTTTTCTTGAGTGGTTGAGCAGTGGGAGTGGGCAGAGCCAAGAGTGCCAGCTTGCATCGCATATTGCATGAATTTAGACATAAGCCCACACCATGAAGCTCAGCTTAGCTGTTCCCCCTCATAATCATTACAAACTAAATTCACCAACAATTTTTAAAACACTTCCTATTTTCCGCATCTAGTTTATTGTTCGCAGCTACAAGTTCTTTGGACTTATGTAAGAGTATAAATACTGTATTCCGCTGCTGAGTTCAGGGAAGTGGGGTGTAACATGGCCAGCTACAACCATAACAGGGAAAGACTGTGTGGTCTCTCTCCGTAGCAGAGGGATCAAACATTTGTGAATGAAACAAAGCAGGTGCAGGGCCTTAGAAAACCAGATGCAGATTCTCCTTACAACCCTCCTCCAGCGCACATGCTGCTTGGTGTCCTTTTGAAGACAGAGAACCCTTTCTCTTCACCCTGACTTTGTAGGGGGTACGCACACCTCAGCACAAACTCTGAAAAGTCTATCAAAGTTACAACGCCTGTAGAATTGATCATAAATCTTGTTTTTTAAAAGTCCACAGAGTGAGACATTCACTGAGCTGCAGTCATTGGGCACCAAGCTGTCACACTTGGTCAGTGTCGGGGGGGAAATAAATGTTGGTCTGAAAAATGTGTGATTTCAAGAAATGTAAAAATGCATTAGCATACCTTGCTGATGACACTGGCTAGATTTGTTTGCTGCAAGCAATTCTCACTGAATATGTGAAGAGTGCTGCTGTTAGTTAATTCCTAATTATGTCATTTCAAATCAAAATATAGCTCCTAAACTATGGAAGTGTGGATCACTTTATCTAAAGTACCTCACATGGAAAGAAAATGGAGCACTGCACCAGGACAAGGGTAGGGGAGAGAAGGCTGCAAAATCCCATGTGAGGTGAGATTTTTGCTGCACCTCAAAGGTGTGTCTACGTTGCACCAGTGAGCAAATCCACCAGCCTGGGTAGACAACTTGTGCTAGCAGGGCTCACACTAGCATGCTAAAAATAGCTCTGTGGACGTTGTGGCACCGTCAAAGACTCAGGCTAGTGTGGGTCCGTGCTCAGGTGTCTAGACCAAGCCTTCATCAGTGCTGAAATGTCCGCACAGATATTTTGAGCACTGCCAACTCAAGTCCATGTACCTAGGCTGGAAGGCTCCCTCCCAGCTGCAGTGTACACACACCTTAAGTGGCACAGGGCAAGGAGAGGTGGTGCTTAGTAGGCTTTGAGACACTGTTGCTTAATCCTGATTCTGGGATGCTGCTTGGGCCAGCGCAGACCCTGGAATAATTTAGATACCCCTGAAAGGTTAGTTAGGGTTTCCTGACCACAGCAGTTTATGGACAGAAATACTGCCCTAAATCCCAGCAGTCCTATGCATGGCAGCCCCTCTCCAGTTGAGTCCTGAAATGTCCCTCCCACTCCACCCTGACATGCCCCCTATGCAGGGCCCCAAGCTGATCTGTGTAGGTGGACGCCTGCACTGATAGGAAGCCCCAGAGAGATCAGTGGGGCTCCATGTGGGATGCTGGTCCGGCTGTGCAGGTCCTGTATTGTGTACGTACACACATACACACACACACGAGCCAATTGTTCCTGTTGGTATCGACAGGTTCTATGCTGGACAAAGCTGTGTACATTGATTTCTATAATTATATCTAAAGTTTTGGAGACTGTATGGATTGTTTACAAAAAATTAAATGATTTTATTTTCTGTATTGCAGATGGCCCGTTTTATCATGATGCTAAGACACAAATTTAGCTCTTAAAGGCCGTTTTGATTTTGAACCTGGGCTTTAAAAGCTCAGCACTGGCTTAGGTTATTGTTTCTTTGGTTAAAAAGTTTATAGACTCCTTTTGTATTCATGGACTCAGGCTTTAACCATTAAGGAGTCATTAGTTGCCAAGTGGAAGAAGCTATTATGGACAAAATCTTTTCCCCAGATGATTAACAAAATTAACATTGAGAAAATATTACCAATGATTACTGTTGTGAATACTTTGGCCTTATAATTTTGCCCTCCTAGTAACTAGACACACTCTCCTTAGTACTTGGGAAGCCAAACTAATGTCTGTTCCAACCGGTGTAGTTTTCTTTGGCATGCAGCATAAATGTAATGATACTGTACTTATTCTGAAATGTCAAGGTGTCCTGCAAAGGGAGGGGAGGAAAATGAGGTTGTGCTCATTTCTGCTTCAAGTGTTATAAAGAAAGCCTGTGGTTTTTTAAACAATAATAATACATTCTGCTTGCTTTTAGTGTTCATATTGTGTCTACCTGATTCCCCCCGCCCCAAACACACCCCACCTGGGAAGACACTCTGGATGATTGGAGAACTGGAAGGAATACGACATTAGAGCCAATGTGACTACTCACGTGAGACAAGCTAAGTACATGCACAAGAGTTTGCAGGATCAAGGCTTAAAGAGAAACCTCACATATTTTTATTTTTTAAAAGTGGTATTTCAATTTGGGTGGTTTACTTGCCATTTTTGCACATATTAGCTTGGGAAAATATTTTCTTGTTATTTTTGTCTTCTTATTCAAATTATTTGTTAAATAGACCCCAGGCCACTATGACTTCTTATCTTATGGTCAACAGCATCAATCAATAGAGATTTTCCAGATCTTCATTAGCGTACCTAAGGACAGACTTTGGCCCATAGCTTTTAGAATAAGGCTTGTTAACTGCTATGCTTTGTCTGTGGCATGGATACCTCTACCAGCCTGCAGCAAAATGTTTAGGGGTTAATGCTTCACACATAGGCCTTTGGGCCCCAATCCTACAATGCGTTGCACAAGGGCTGACTCCTGTGCCCACACTGAGCCCTCTTGATGTCAATGGAGCCCAGCATGGACTAAGAGGTTCACACATGCACAACACTTTATAGGAAAAGGGGACTTATTTTTATTTTTTTTAAAATCTCAGCAGGAGAATCATTAGTTTTCTTTAAGCCAACCTTATTAATAAAAAAAGCTCATACTCACCACTTACATTGCATCTTGAGATCATTTTACAATCAATCCATATAGCACTTCCATGCACCTCATACCTAATACAGTGGGTATTACTGTGCCTAGGTTACAGATAGGAAAGCCAAGGCAGAGTAGTTAAGGGACCTGCCTAAGATTACAAGGAAGCTAGTGTCAAAGCTGGCAGTAGTTCCTGACAGTCAGCTCTGTGGTCAGACTGTGAGACCCAACAGTTTATCAAAGGCACTTTTTACCATCACAGAGTGTATCCTGAACCTCCAGCAGGTGAGGTGATTTTGCCTTCCCTCATTTCAGTGGCCTCCACCTTTTCCCTCAAAGTTATAAATACATGCAGTCTCATAAACTGGTTCTTGGGCACCTCCTGCAGGGATCTGGACAGTGAAAGATGTGGCCCAGAGGTTGGATTTGAATTTCTCCAAAATTTGGAGCTGTTTAGATAGCAGATGTTAGTAATAACTTAGATATAGCCACCCATAAGGATCATCTTCTGTTTGTAGTCAGAGCAAAACATAATAAATATTATTTTTACAGTGCCCTCCATTCCGGATCTCAGAGTGCTTTAAATTCAGTGAAGACTCAAGCCTCACAATGTCCACACGAAGTCTGAAAGTATTTCTTAAAAACAACCCCTGCCCCCCATGTAAAGAGGGAAAATGGCACAAGGAATTTGAGTTTCCAAGAGTTACAGAAGAAGACTTTGATAGAGCTAGGAACAAAATCCAGATTTTCTGAATAAGTCCTGTGCTGAATCTCAAGATTTCCATTCCTCTCTACCATAGTCCCTATGAGACCTCGATTACACAGTACTTGAAACTAAAGGAATTATACTCTTCCTCCCGTAACTTCAAAATATTAAGCAGAAGATTGTGCTAACAGTATCATTACAGAAGTTGGTCCAATAAATATCTTACCTCACCCACCTTGTCTCTATCATGAATAACAATTACATTTTTAAAGGAAAGTTATAACAATGTTATGAAGTTTAGCATAAAAAAAATCACACACTTTAAGATTATCCTTTAATTATTAGCGTAGGATTTAAAATGTCAAGCCTCAAAAGCAGAGCAGTAATTATAATGTTAAAGACACTTTTAAACTGAAATAGTTTAGTCAGAAATCGTTTTCAAATATTTATCCTTATTTAAGGTTGATCCTATCTCAGCCCCATCTAGTAGTCTTACCTGATCCTGCAATGAAGCCATAAAGCGGAATTTGTTATACCACATTTATTTCCATAGGAAACACTGACCTCAAACACAACTGTCTGTTTTTCTCCTATCAATGTCTTTGTGCCTTTCCACACACCTCGCCCTCTGCACAGACAGCCCTCCCTGACCTGCTTGACCAGGCCATTAGCCTTTCTTGTCATGTTTTGAAATAGGATAAGGGACAACTTTAAGCTGATTTCGAATATTGAAAAAAGGTCTTAAAACTTAGAGCCAATGGAATTTAAAAGGAAAGCAGCAGCAGCACACATTGAGGAATGCTGTCCTGTAACATCATGAATATATGCTTCTTATATTCTTTATTTGGATCAATGTATTGGAAACCTAGAGAATTATAATCAGTACCAATAGTACACCACAGTTACCTGGCCACGGAAAGTATTGCAAAGAGAGACGCAGCCATAGGAAATACCTACGTGTAACTCAGCTGCTGAAGCGCCATGCACATTTATACAGCTATATAATGACATTTTCCCCTCCTGTTCTTGCGACTTTACTGCTTGTATTGAAAATGCTGTTTAATATGTAGTAACATATTACATGAATAAGCAGAAGTAGCAGATACAGAGAGGAGTTTGCATAGAAGGATACAGGGCTGGGGGAAGGAAGAATAAAGGAAAGGCAATGCATTTATGAGGAAAAGGGAATCCTTTAAAATGAAATACAGCATCTGTCCTGTAGCATGGAGATGGACCAAATGGTGAACTTCTACCTGTTATTTACAAAGAGTTATTTTTACTCTTATACTATAAAATTGTATTGGAATTGGTTATGTGAATTTGGGAATATACACTTAATTTAATTGGCATTTAGATTTCTATGCATTCATTGTCCTATTGCAGAAATTACTTTAATATGTTGCAGAAATACCCCAGCCACAGTGAGAAAAGGGTACTAAAAGTGCCATCCAATTCCACAGGCCCTCAATGTCAATTTATTCTCAGTTATACCAGTGTCTTTCTTCAATGAAGTTACCCTGGATATACAAAGGTGTAATTGAGAAGAGAATTTGGCCCATTAACTGTAATTGGGGACCCATATAATCTGGCATTGAAGAATAAAGTTATTCTGGATTCACACCAATTTAACTAAGAGCAGAATTTGGCCCCAAACGCACATTTAGCACTGAGGAATACATCGGTCTCTCTGAAAAGTCTGACAAATACACTCGTGCAGAGTCTCCAATAAAAGACTTATGACAATCACAGAAAACATTAAAATTAATTGTAAATAGTTTTTAAAAGCAACTAAAGACCAAGTCCTGCCTTCTTTATACAGGCAAAACTTTCATCAAAGGCATATTTTCTTTGGAGTGTGGCAACAACTTGACTTTAAAAATCATTTTAAAAATTATACTCCAGCTCCCGAGATGAGTATTAGAAATTTCAAGCCAAAAGCTGCCTTTGGACAATATTTAAGGGCTGTGAAAAAAACAACAAAAATCAGGCTCCATTAATGTGCAGATACTGTATATAGGTCCCACTAAGCATTTAGGCCCAGATCCTCAAAGGTATTAAGGTGCCTAACTCAATCAATGAGAGTTAGGCACCTAAATACCTTTGAGGATCTTGGCCTTAGGCCTTCTACTGCACTGCTGAAGATAAAGGGCACTTTGCCATTGACTTCAATGGGCACAGGAAGAGGCCTTTATTTGTCTAGGAAATGCCAGCATTCCAAGGGCTCCTTACGGTCAGACAAAACGCAAACTGCAGTAGAAAAAGGAAAAGTAGGACATAAAGTTTTATTCTGAAATGATCTCTGGCCACAACAATAAACTGTAACAAATATGCACTAAAATAATCTTACTCCTGTCATCAGCTGTACAATACATACAGTATCATAAAACTGGCCACTAGGATTAAAATCCACTACAACATATTTAATGTTAAGTGGCGACAGCAGCATCTCACAGAAAATTATACAAACATATATACACAGTCCACATTCAATCATTTTTCACGTTTTCAGTACACACAGTTGCAGCATATTACAGTCACGTGTCTAAGTCGTTGCTCAATACAAACCCAAGCTACTGCTTAGACGTAATTGTAGCAGTTGAGCCGAGTAATTACAATTTGTAGCAGAGATGTACAAGCCCCTACAAACAATAATTCACAAATGCTTTTTTTTTATTTAAATGCTACCGCAGCATCAAGTTGGGCAATATTAAAATCTTTACTGACAGCAAGAATTAAAAAAAAAAAAAAAAAAAAAGTCTCCTACTTGCCAGAAATATTCTTGATGGGGAAAAAAAAGTGTTACAAAAATGAAGAGTATCAAATAATGCACACACGTTCCTAAAGATTCAAATATAGCCCAATGCTACTTATGTCTAAAGTGTTTTAACATTCTTATGGAGTCCTTTATCGCTCCAAACCACCCACCAAGTTAAAAGTGGCTTAAGTGCCTTGCACCCAAATTGTAAAAATCCCTGGCCATCTTTATTAGAGCCAGGCACATATAAAAGGAATGCACTTTGGTTCATACCAAATGCCCTGGGATTAAATCACACTATAAAATTAAACAGTTTGAGGTAAATTTTTACAAATACAGTTGATTTCTGCTAGTGTTATCATAACAAAAACACATTAAAAAAACCAGTCTGATGTTAAGGTACAACTAACCATGAAGTGCCATCTTTAACCCCTTAAGCAACATAGAAGTTACTACAATAACAGAATGTTTTATCCAACATAGTGTGATTGCCTTGTGTTTTCTATTAAGGCCTTGAAAATGAACAGGATGTTTTAAGATAGATATAGCATTTAAAAATAGATTTCATCCTTATTATCTAGTATTCAAAGGGTTAAAGAGGCCAAGATGTCTGCCCTACAACATGGCATTTATAACAAAAGGCACATTGTTAACACCAAGAGCACAATTTATCCTGTGTTGTTAATCTACACATCTTGCATCACTCTGTTGTTCCAATACACTTAAGTGGTAATGAACACTCCAGTGGTGCATGAAACTGAGCCAAATGAGACTGCAACCAAAGACAAGACAACACTGTGCTATTACTAAATCTGAAAATAGCTCAGACATCTCTAGACAATGGTAACATGTGAGACTAAGCACTGTTTCCAAGCCACTTCTATCAGCCTAATTATCAGAGCCCTTCTCATTAAATCACATCAAAGCAAGAGGCAATATCAGTTTCTTCCCCCCCCCCTCCTTTTTACATTTATAAATAAGCTACAATAACAAGAGCTGTATCACTAAAATCCATAATATAGCTGCTCTTTTAAATGTAGAGGAAGTTTACTGTATTTGGGTTAAAAATAGCTCCGCACACTATATTTTGGCTTAAAAGTTTCCGGTAGCATTTATGAATAATGTCAATCACAAATGCATTATTGGCATTTAAAAAACCAGTTACATGAAAAATAAAATGTAATGGTTTTAGTCTACTAATGACCCATGAACATTATGTATATTTTCATCTTAAATTTACATTAAAGGCAAGTACAGGTTCCAATATTTAATTTAAAAAATATATGGGGGGAAATAATTTTTTCTAACATAATGGAATTCCTGTTTTATCCCTTGCTGATTTCCTAAACAGCTGGGGGTAGGAGCTTAACTGGTTTATTTTACATGTAAATAAATGTTTTTCCAGACCTAGAAATTACCAATTGTCAATCACCAGATATTTAGATTCCAGAAGCCACTGTTACCTATTTGTATTACATTTCATTTTTGAATATGATTCCATACATGTTTATATATTGCACTTCCACATATTGTATAAAATTGTTTACATTTAACACTTTCTAAATAATTTAAAATTTGACTAGAGGCAGGAAACTATAATTTTAAAAATATAGTAAGAAAAATTAGTTTATCAGTGTTCGAATGTTTAAAGTTATCAATCATCAATAAACACCATCCTTTATCAGAAATTAATTTTCAGAATTTCTTTGTGTACTGACTTTTTGGCAAATAGTTGTATTATATGTTTCCTGAGAATAGTGTCATTTCTTCTCCATACCCCGCCCCCAGAATCTTAAGTTAAATAAAACTTACGTTGCTTTCTTTTTAAATGAAAAATCTGAATGAATATGAACGAGAACTTAACCGGAAACTTTCTTGGCCTCTCTGGGGACCATGCTTTAAGTATTTTTAATAACTTTTACAAGTAATTTAATGCAATCGGTGCATATAAACATTGTTTATAATAAAGTTATTGAAGTTTTATGCAACCCACCCAAACTTCTCATTCTGACATCCGCAAATCCTTCTAGATTATGTTCTTTCTTCAAAATTTCCTTTTCATGTACTTTATACATCCAAGGTAGATCATGGTCATTGCTTGTTACATAATACTGATTTTACAAACTGTTACTAGTGAAAACATATTACATGTGTCACCATTCTCATCCTAACTCTAGCGATCACTCATTGAAAAAGACCATCTTCCTTCTCTGAGTGCAGTTTTAAAAACAAAACAAAAAAACACACACACACAAATCTACTTAAATTTCTACTGTTCCTTCAAAGTTCTCTTCAGCTACCATGCTAAAGATTAATTCAAACCACTTATCTTTTCCTTAATGTTTTTTCCCTTAGAGATGTAGTGCATCAGTTTATTTCACTGATTAAGTTTATGTCTTCCAATCATTCCATTGAGGAAACAATTAACACTTGCAGATGCTCAGAATTAACAATCTTCAGGTTAGTGGTTTTCTTGTCTGGTGTCTTGTTTTCTAAAAATGAATAGTTATCTTGAAGGAGCAAAACAACATTTGCCATTGTACACTGATTTGCTCTGAAGTTAAAATGTGCCAAAGAATTCATAATCCATCAGACAGATTATCTGGAAAAAAAATCTGTGAAATTTGTGTTGCATTAACAGTCTGAAAGATACAGTATGAAAATGACAGAGGAAACAACTCTGAATGTGTGATATAGGGAGGCCTAGCTGCACTTAAGCAGTGAGAGAAGAAAACATGAGAAAAAAAGGAAACCAAACATGAATATAGGTTGTACACCTAAAATTATGTGCAAAATATTTTGCTTTATATAACTTCATCTATAGAAAGTAGCTCATCTGTCATGTTAAGTTTTAGAGGAACACACGTATTCCCACCTTCATTTATCCTCCCACTGTCTGCTCATCTCTCTCTTTTATACATAGTATGAATGTCAATTTTAGTGCTGGATACGGCTTCTTCTTTTTCTTTTTTTTTGACTTACATTTGAGCATTTGTTTTAATCATTAATGTTGTTTTTTCTTTTCAAAAAATCTATAGGATGTAGCTATATCATTGTTACAAAATATCATTTTTTCCAAGCTACTATATGGAAAATGAAAACATGCTATGGCCCCAATTCTGCAAACACTTCCACAGGTGCTTGACTGTACTCATGTGACTAGACCCACCGGCATCAAATTAAGCACTTGTGTAAGTGTTTGTAGGATCAGGACCTATATCTGTAAATGAATTCAGAGAAGGAAGAGTATTGCAAATCTAACCCAAGGGCAGGGGTGAAAGTAAGAAAAAAGATTTACCAGTACAGGGGCCTGGCTCTGGGCCCCCAGAAGGGGCGGGGCCTCAGGTGGAAGGGGCGGGACTGGAGGGGTCAGCCTCCCACAGCCAGCCCTTCCACACTGCCTGGCCCACACCACCTGGGGCTCCAGTGGCAATTTAAAGGGCCTGGAGCTCCGGCCGCTGCTGCAGTAGCGGAAGCCAGGAGCCCCTGGCCCTTTTAAATCACCAGGCCCTGGGGCAGCTGCCCCTTTTGCTCCCCCGTTGGCGGCCCGGGGGGGGGGGGGCAAAATGGACAATGATGTTAAAGCGCTTTAATGTCAGCTGTGTACGGGCCGGTACCCCGTACTGGCCCACTTTCACCTCTGCCCAAGGGAAAACTAATATGGACCATGCAAAAAAAAATGGTTAACACCTTTGACACTAAGCTGTAATGCATGACAGTTGTGTTGTAACCAGTGGCCTGCCACTGATGTTTATTACTGTACCACACTAATTACAGTAAGGCTAATTGTACTTTAGAAAACAAACACTTTTAAAAATAAGTATAAAAACTTAAAGCATTGTCCCCATATTTTTATAAAAACAAAATCAACATTTCTTACATTTAAAATGAGTGCTGAAAAGATACAAATGAATAAAGTTATTGAGCAAATAAAAATCTGAGCTACTTTTTCTTACGAATAAGGCTCAGCAATGTAGAATTCTCGTATGACCAGCATTGGGTTATTCAAACTCAGCTAACGAGTTTTGGCAACACTGTTCTCTGCTGAATATTCCCATTGGCATCTGTCATCTGTGCCAAATTAGTCCTAAGTTTTGAAGCCGAGCTTGATGTTGGAGGTAACTTGGAAATTGACGTTATAGCACCAGTGCTTTCTGTTATTCGTTTTGCCGATGTCTTCTCTCCAGTTGGAGGCTTTGGCAAACGTCTCCTAAGCCAGGGATGCCGTAAAGCCTGGCTGGGTGTCATACGTATAGCAGGATCCCACTCTAAACACTGTTTTAAGAAGTCAAGGAAGAGGGGATCATCACATCCCTTTAATGCGTTCCCCCACTCTCGGCTCTCTGGTGGGCCACGCAATTTTCCCCTTCGGGAGCGGCCACCATTGAGTATTATAGAACCATCAGACAACGTGGTAATGGTACAATAACGGGGATAACCTTTAGAGCTCACAAAATTTTTGGCTCGTTTGGATGAATCCAGTAGTTTTTGGGAGGGCATGCCCAGTAGCTCTATCATACAAGCCAGTTGGTCCCCTTCATCTTCTCCAGGTAAGAGCGGGTAACCTGTTAAAAGCTCTGCTAGAATGCAGCCCAAGCTCCACATATCGATAGGCATCCCATAACGAGCACCCAGGATCACTTCCGGAGCACGGTAGAAACGTGACTGAATGTAAGTATAGACACGTTGATGCTCATAACAACTAGAGCCAAAATCAATAACTTTAATACCACTTCTACCCTGTTGCTTCAACAGAATGTTCTCCGGTTTAAGGTCACAGTGAATGATTCTATTTTTGTGCAAAGCATCTAAGCACTGTAAAATAGAGTGGGCAAACTTACGGACCAATGGCAGGCTGAAGCCCTGAAATTTGTTTTTCTTTATTAGTTCGTAAAGGTTCATGCTCAGCAACTCAAATGTCATGCAGATATGGCTGCGGAATGTAAAGTTTTCCAGCATGTGAATAACATTCATGTTGTTATCCTTATCCTGTTTCCTTAGGTGCTCCAGAATTCTAATTTCTTCTGCAGCTTGGCGGTGGAAACGTTTTTCATTTCTCACCATTTTTAATGCCACATGTTGATGGGTCTTGTGATCATAAGCCTTCACAACTTGCCCAAAACTTCCTTTCCCTATTACTTTCAGGACCTCATACCTGTATGCAATATGATCATGGGGTACTTGCACGTAAGACCCCTGGTCATCATCATAACCGGAATTGTTTGGACCTCCAATCACACCTGGCCGCTTCTTTGCATTTGGACCCAAAAAGTATATTTCAGGGTAATTGAAAATTTCATGATGCTCAAAGGTTGTTAGTTTTTGCATATATTGCTTCATTGCTTGCTCTGGTGTCATAAAGGAGGCTTTCACCTTCCCTGTTCCATCTGTCGATTTTAAAGAACTGGAGCTCCCCTGTCGTCTATGAGCACTGTCTATCTGTCTGTCCGGCACCACTGACAATCCAGATTTGCTTACTGCTGCAAGCCCATTTGGTTGTGTTGTTAGAACTGTCCTCTTGTTGCTATTATCTTCAAACAGCTGTTGAACCTGAATCTGTCCGTGGCTACCAACGTGCAGGTGCTCATTCATTGTGTGCTTATTGCCTCCAACCTAAAATTCAAAACAATATTTTTCCAATTAGAACATTCAGTTCTACACTTTTTTTAATGTTTCAAAATTCCTTCTTCTATCCCCAACCAGGCCGAATTTACTTCAATTAACCATTTTTCTAAAGCTGCTTACAGCTAGATTAAACATATGACCAATATCCCATGATATCTTTCGTTATTGGTCACATTTTAAAGCTCTTAGAATCTCTTATACTTCTAGACCAGGGGTAGGCAACCTATGGCATGCGTGCCGAAGGCAGCATGCGAGCTGATTTTCAGTGGCACTCAATCCGGGGGGCTCTGCATTTTATTTTAGTTTTAAATGAAGCTTCTTAAACATTTTTAAAACCTTATTTACTTTACATATAACAATAGTTTAGTTCTATATTATAGACTAATAGAAAGAGACCTTCTAAAAATGTTAAAACATATTACTGGCACGTGAAACCTTAAATTACAGTGAATAAATGGAGACTCGGCACACCACTTCTGAAAGGTTGCCGACCCCTGTTCTAGACTTTCCTCACTGTCATGACCATTTCAATAAGAGGTTTGCAACAAGGCAAACAAATAAGAGGTTTGCAACAAGGCAAACAAGGGTATGGTACTATCATGGGCTAATAATTTCTCCAGAGAATCTGTAAGGCAACAGCCCAGTAATATCAAAAAATATGCTGGAGGGAAATTAAACTTGACTTTAGAGAATACAAAGTAGCAGTTTCAGTTGTGCTTGAGATTCACATCATCTGGAGGAACTTCTATTGATAAGGCACCTTTAGTTCCCCCACCTCTACAAATTGTTAAAAATCAGGATTTTAACTCCTTCCAAAATTTGGTGCGGGACAAAAGCTGTCACGTACAATTTTAAACTGAAGGGAATGAGTTTTGACATTTCAAAAGAAAAAAAATCTGGATGTTATGAAAGTGCAAAAGACTGAGTTTAACATTTATAGAGTCTATAGCCACAATTCCGCAATGCACTTACATCAACAGGACTTAAAGCACATGCTTAAGCACTTTGCCGAACTGAGTACTGTATTTGTATTACTATAGCACCTATCAGGATTGAGTGCTGGATACTGTACAAACACTAAACCATAAAAAAAAATCCATGCCTCAAGGAGCGTACAATCAAAATCTATTTTCCACTCTCTGTAATTAAAAAAATTAGGACTGGTTTTAGAAATTACGTTTTGTTTTTTTATAGTTTGTATGATGGACTAAGCATGAATCTCAACCATTTTCAAACAATAAAATATGTGATCAGAGTTCTGAAAAGCAACTATTTACATAACAGAGAAACAAGAAATATATAAGCAAACCCTTGTTCCTAACACTGATATCTTTGTAATTTCTCATTTGCTCTATGTGGAGGATATTCTCTCTCGTAAAAAGGGCCTTTAACAATCTGTAAATACATTAATTTCAAGCTGTAAAGTAAAATGATTAAAATAAAAAATAACTTTCTGTAACTTTACAATTCAAATTCATCCTTAGTGTAACTCAACTGAAGTCAGTGGAAGAATAAATTTGAGTCTTAGAGTAAAAGGGTAACAAAACTAAGTTTTAATGTAACTAATTAATTCAAATTACAGTAATAAAAATGTAGTCAATGGAGTTACTTGTGGGATGAGCTTGGTTCTAAGGACCTGATTTTTAAGTGGTCTCAGAGCCCACAACTCCCAATGACTTCAAGTGAAGTTTTGGATGCTCAGTACTTCTGACAAAGAGGCCTTAAGAACTGAAATGCATCTTCTTCATTCCTGCCTGTAATGACCTTGGATATATCAGTTATAACAACGTGGGGTCTGATTTTTCTACATTAATTTATTGGAAAAACTTGCAAGGATAAAATAGTGAAGCTAATGATATGCAACCCTAAGTGTTTAAGATTCATTTACAAATACGGGTTCTAAATCATTAACACAACCATATCAATCTTTGAAGTCAATTTCACAACTCCAATATCAAGACATGGGCTGTGAATGATACTCATTGATTCATTTCAAAAATATTAGTCAAACCAGAATGCCAGACTACCACTGTGATATTACTCATGTGGGACATAAACAAAATAAAGGCATTGTCTTTGGTTAGTTTTCCATTAACGTAGTGGACAAAGATTACTGGGTGAATGTCTTGACAAAATCTTGTCAATAACAAACTTTCAGTTTTTACCAGTAACAGACACTAAAAGGTAGAACAGACAGGAAAGATGGTTTTGCAGCTAAAGCACTGGACTGGGACTTTGGAGATCTCCCGGCTCTACCACAGATTTCCTTTAATCTCTTTGACGCCTCAATTCCGTATCTGTAAAATAGGAAGGAAATACTTTCTTTCTTCCACTCTTTGACTGCTTGTCTATTTAGAGTGTAAGTTACTCAGAGCATGGACTGTCTTTTACCACGTGTTTGTACACTGCACCAATGGACAAAATGGAACACCACTCTTGGTTGAGGCCTCTAAATTTTACTGAAATAGAAATAACTCATCATTCTTTCAGCTTGGTCTTACACAAATGTGTGAAGAATTCTCCTGCCATCTCACCACCTGACTTATCGGCCTCAAAATTTATGCCAAATCACTAACCAAAAGTGCACTAATGTTAAAATGAAATTCAGAAATGACTAGAGTAAACTCTGATTTCAGGCAATGTTTTAACTGCAGAGGAAAGGGCTTCCCCAGGAGAAAATCCCCCATGTAGTGCAGCGTTAGCATATTACATTATTTTATTACGGGTTTTACTCTAATATGACAGACATTTCTTTTTAAAATCATTCGTTTCCCAAAGAGCAGACAACCTGGATGCA
Source organism: Emys orbicularis (assembly GCF_028017835.1). NCBI lineage: Eukaryota > Metazoa > Chordata > Testudines > Emydidae > Emys > Emys orbicularis. Next base: position 68,039,833 of record NC_088683.1, on the reverse strand, counting down.
AGCTTTATGTTTTGATGATATTCTTTCAGTTTGCACATCTTAAATTTTCATAATATGAAAATCTCTAGAGTTCCTGGGGATTCTTTCTGCTGAGTTTATTGTTTTTCTACATACATTGTGACTCAGATCTAATAACAGGTCTATTTATCTAATAACAGGTCTATTTTATTTCAAGATTGTAACTTGACTGCACATGTTTATTTGCGAAGCCATTTGGGCCTGGGCAATCAAATCTGACTGATCTTAAATGAAGTTTTACAACACACTGGCATTCAGAGCAAAGGAGCTTGTATCATGCAAGCATAGTGGAGAGATATAGAATATTGAACTAACTGCCTCCCTTGCTTAAATTCTCAGAAACACCATGAATTAAACCACCAAGAAGACTTAACTGCCCTGTGACCCCTCCGGACAATTCCTCCAGGTCATGTTTGAAGAATATTGGTGTGGCAGGGTCTGGAATGCTGCTCTGTTCCTGAGCGTGCTATACTTCTTTGGTGGGTAAAGAGAGGACTTCAGTCCACAGAGCTATCAGGAAGGCATATTTCACAAGCACCAAATTACTTAGAAGGTTTCTTGGGTTTGGGAGAGGGCTGCGGGGAAGGGTTCAGTATATGTAGAATTAAAAGACTGTGTAAATAAGAATCACATAAAAATGTGGCATTAGTGCAAAGTGCAGGTTGCAAATACTAAAGCCAAGAAATCGGAGAAGTAAAGATTTCTTCTGCAACATTAATTCAACTACATTTTATGATACACATTAACAACAAAACTAGAACATACTTAAGACAGGAGTAGAAAATACTACTTATGAGCAATGAGACTGAGATGGTGTTGAGGAAGAAACCATCTCTCTCAGAATTTCTTTAAGTGCTCAATGCCACAATCTAAACCTTGAATTCATTTTAGTTTTTTAATTTGATTCTCCTGGTTTTAAGGACTATTTGGCTTATGCATTTTACAACTACTGTAGGTTTCACTACAGGATGTACATTCCTTGAACTGTAGTTATTTGTCTTATACCAGGAGTTAAAAAAACAAATCAATTTATCCACTCACCACCAGTAGTGAGTAGGAATTGTTTCCTAATGAAGCTTTCAGATAAGCTTTCCAAATCTTAAACAATATAGTTCTGCCTTCCTGAGCCTTCAGACAGTTTCAGTGTTTCTCCTGCTGCACATAGGTTTTCTAAGCAGATGAATGAAACTACCAAGACTGCTCAGTTTTTTTACTGCTTTTCACTGGATTCTAGATAGTACTTCAGCTGCTGCTGGGCAGTCATTCAGTTTTCACTCAGCTGCTTCTTGAGAATTTCAAAATGATTGGACTGAATCTTACGCTTTTATAGCGAGTTCAGCTGAACTCCCGTTGTGCTCCATTTTCAACAAAAAACTATCCAACAATAAGAAATCAAACCTACAAAGACATTTTGAAAAGAAACATTGGACGTTTGCTGAAACTTATCCAGCTGGTGATGAGAGGAAAAAAGCAGTAGAGGAGCTCCGACGCAAAGCAGAGCAAACAAGATGTACGTTAGCTAAATGGATGAAGGAGCCAAGTGGAACCACTACTGCTAGTTTCACGGCAGCTCAAGAAATTGTAAAACGAGGGAAACCATTCACAGATGGAGAATATGTAAAAGAATGTTTCATTAAAACAATCACTTTGGCGATTTTAGAAACAAAGATGAAATAGTTAAGAAAATTAGAGAAATGCCATTATCTGCGAAGACTGTAAAGGACAGAACTATTAAGATGGCCATAGACGTAATCAGCCAGTAGGTTAGTGACATTAGATCAGCACCAGGTTTTTCTATTGCCTGCGATGAGACAAGCGATGTGAATGATATCACTCAGGTTGCCTTACTCGGCAGATATGTTAATGATCAAGGTCCTCAAGAAGAGTTGATCACGTTATTGCCACTCAAAGAACAAACTCAGGACGAAGATATTGCATCTGCTGTCACTGAATGTACGAAACAAAAAGATATTGACATCAACAGAATAATTGCTATTGCTACAGATGGAGCACCAAGCATGAAGGGGGCACACAAAGATTTGTTTTTTTTACTTAAAAAAAGTATGGAGCACGATGTAATTTCATTTCACTGCATAATCCACCAGGAGGCACTGTGTGCACAAACCTTTCCATAGGAAATCTCAAAAGTAATGGAAATGGTCGTGCAGATTGTTAACAAAATAATGGCAAGCGCTCTCAATCATTGGCAGTTTTGCGAGCTTCTTCAAGAAGTTAACAGCCAATATTCTGATCTTCTCATGTGTAACAAGATAAGATGGCTTTCCAGAGGTGCAGTCCTGATGAGGTTTGCATCATGTCTTGAGGAAATTAGGGTGTTCCTCCAAGAAAAGGGCCTTAAATATGCAGTGCTAACGGATCCTCACTGGCTGCAGAAATTCAATTTCAAGGTGGATTTAACTTCTCATTTAAACATGTTGAATCGGAAGCTACGGGGAAAAGGAAATACTGCAAACTCGGTTTTGGAAGAAGTTCTTCCATTTGAACGAAAACTGCCTTTGTTTGTAAGGGACATTTTGACGGCCATGTTAGTGCATTTCCCAACACTGAAGCAATACAAACAAATGACTGTGACACTGACGTTAGGTTCCTTGCAGAAACAGTCATCAAAATGCAGGCTGCATTTGCTGACCAATTTCACGAGTTCAGAAGGGAAAAGTCCACTTTGTCATTTCTGTTGAAACCGCTTGAAGCTGACACTTCTGCATTGAATTTTTCAGCATTTGCAGCAATCGACTGAGCGCAATTTGAACTTGAATTAGCGGACTTGCAAGACAAGGATTTATGGAATTCAAAATTGAAAGATCTTGTCCCTGAACTTGAAAATCTGGAAAGGCAGAAATCCACCCTGGGGCTACAACACAAGTGGTCTGAAATGGACGACCTTAAATGGCAAGACAGATTATATTCAACGTTTGGAATTGTCTACCGGATACATACAGTTAGCTGAAGAAGTACGAATTTGGGCTTCTCTCAATGTTCAGCTCAACGTACGTCTGTGAACAAGAGTTTTCCAACATGAATTTCATCAAAAACAAACTGAGGAACCAACTGCAAGATGTTAGTCTTGAGTTCTGCTTGAAAATGAAAATCACGGCATATTCACCGAACACTGAGCAACGCTCTAAAGATGTCCAACAGCAGAAGTCGCATTAAAAGTATTGGTGACTAGTAATAGCTTTAATATGTTCAATTATTATTAGTTGATAAATTCTAACTCTACAAGTAGCTTTGTGTGTGATGCGGCTCTCGAAATATTTTGGTCAAAGACAAAAACAAAAAAATGGCTCTTCTTCTTTGAAAGATTGCCGACCCCTGGCCTAGCAGGTATAATCCTCTGGATAGTAGGTGCTGGATATTTTTTTCAAGATCAGACTTGTAGAACTTACAAGCTTCCCCAGTGAAGCTTGTAAGTTCCATGAACCACACTTAATGGGCCTGTGGAGCTATAAGGGGCTATACGCTTCGTAGTCCAGCAGTGAACTGCTTGTTGCACTCACAATCGTTTCATCTGACAGTGTAAGCCTGAGAGGTTTATAAACTCCTTCTGCTTCTGCAGATGAGTTTGTAAATTCCTGTAACCAAACAGCTACCGAGCTATACATCTGCATATACCTGTGCAGCATATACATCTTAATAGGATGTTTTCCTACACACATTTTCAAAGTCATAACTTTTTTTATAGGACATTTCTTCTCACACTTATCAAAGCACACAGTGTTCACTAAAAATTTATCTACATATCATGTCTGAAGTTGAAAAATTCCTCTGCTTGAGTTATTTGGGAATATAAATTACAAAAGAGAAAAAAATAAAAGTAAAAATGTTTTCTCTCTTTACCATTTCATAATTCTAAATTGGCTGCTGCAAACCTTTATTTGTTCATGTTATGGAAATGGGTAGGATGGGGTACAAAACATCCACATATCCCCTTCAAATAGAGACCCATCACGGAAAAATTCAGCCCAAAATAAATGTATGTTTCTGAAATGTATCAATGTGTGAGGACAAGAGGTTTGGACAAGAGGTTTCAAGGGAAACTGTTCTACCACATGCTGTTCTACCACAACTATACTAGTTGTAAAATACTTTAATAGTATAAATTGCGTCCAGTGTTTAAAACCAAATGGGACTGATTAGCAATCAGTTATACATGTGTGGACGATACCCAGTCAATACATAAATCTATTTTAGGATTTTCTATTCGGCCCATCACTGTAGGATCAGGTATAAGCCTTCTCCATAGTAGTCCATAAATCTTCCTGGCATTTTCACTTGCTAATTGCATTTCCTAGTAGCAATGTGGTGCTCTATGTAGTCAACACAGAGGGAATTATTTTTCATCTTCAGTTGTTAATCTCACTTGGTCTCAGGCGCTGTACCCTATAAAACCATGCAAAGGAAATAGTTGTGCTATAATTATTTACAATGAATTAATTCCACCAAAGCCCAAACAACAGTTTATGTTGTCATCAGAACCCCAAAATGATAAAGTGAATCATATTAAACAAGCAATATGATGGGCTGACAAAGGCTCTGATTGTAGAGATGATATCAAGTAGAACCAGGATTTGTCAATCTGATGTTACAAAAATAGGTGTGTGTGTGGGGGGAAACATTTTGTAAAAGCAATAAAATACTTTTAGAAAGACTGTTACACAACATACTCTTCTCTCTAGGTTAGGTCAAGGCACTTGGCTTTCAGCCTTTTTGCTCATAACACACCAGAGACATATGGGTATCAAGTGTAGCACACTTCAGTGCTCATTTAGCTGCTTGCAACAGAAGTACGCATATGTATGAATGCCTTTTTTTTTTTTTTTGATAGATGGATTCAAGTGCTTCTGTGCTTCATAACTTCTAAAAATATCTCCTTATTAGCCAATATTATACCAATTTAGCAGCATTATTGAAATGCTTTTGATTATTATCATGTGTTTTACAGATCTAAGACAAAGTGTCTGCCCTGAAGAGCTTGCACTCAGTATTAGATATATTTAAAGCACACACAATTTTCATAGCATGGACCCATCTTAATAAAGAGACTGTCTTACGAATGTCTCTCTTCTCATTCATGATTGTATAGACATTTCCACTCAAATTCACATAACATGAGCAATTGTGGCAATGAGAGTAACTGATTATATGGAAAAGTAACAGTAGGAAAGTAATGTATTTTCAGCTGTCTTAATGAGATTTAGCAAGGACAATTAGCAGCATGTGACCAATCAGCTCTTCATGGACCACAGTTTGGGAACCTCTGTTATACTGTGATTTAAGTTAAATGTTAGGATTATGAGTTGAGGCAAAAGAATAGGGCGTAGATGGAAGATGTTCAGTAATGGAAAGCTAACTAGAAAGAGGGAAATTTGAGGAGAGTCATGAAGAAGGAGAACAAAGTTGCTTGATGCATTGTAGAAGGAAGGTCAATCCAGTCCTAGGTACTGGGAGAAGGAGACGTAGAATTGCAGTAATACAGGAGAAGCTGGCAGAGTGGAGTGTACAAGAGCGGGTGCAACAGGTAATAAAAGCACAGATGTAGATGGGGGCAGAGGGCAGAGATAAGAAGCTGGTAGATGGACCCTGTAGGACACAAAGGGTTGAATTAGTTCGAAATGAACATATAAGGTCATGTAAGGTTCAGTCTGTTGGCAGTAATAGGAAGGCCTTGAAAGAATATAGCCTAATTGGAAAAACTGGACCTGAAAGGTAACTGATAAGATAATTGTGGCCTTTTCTTCCTTCTATGAGGCATAGTAAATAATACGGAAGGATTGTGTGTGTTGAACCAGCAATAACTCCAAACTGGCCAAAACCTGGTTTTTAGCTAAGTTAGAAACAATGACATCACTTGTTTGATAAAGGGTATAAAATGGTGAACTCTTTAAGGGTTCATTGCTAATAGCAGCCTGATCAAGTTGGAGCTGACCAGCATGGGTTCAAGCACCCCTAAGGTTAGCCCTTTTGTGAGTATTATGATCAAATGCTCATAAATGCTTGTTATTGTATGGATGTATTAAACTGCATTTAATTTAGGCTTTTTAGACATGTTTAGAGCAATTGTAGAACCACTATTCAGCCGTTAGATTTAATAAAGGAATTTATGGTGAAACTGGCATTGTGGCAGTATTCTATATTAATAATAATAATTCCAACAGACTCACAGAGGGGTGGGGATTTACATGATGCGGGCAGCAGGTAAGGAAGATTATCTTTGTTGCAGCATGTTGATTGGATACAACAGTGGAGAGATGAGAGACTGAAGAGAAAAAGTTACAGTAGTTTAGGCAAGAAAGGAAGGATTTTGAAAGTAAGGAATAGAGAGGAAAGGGCAGATTTTGGAGAAGAGAAGGACAAAGAGGAATCAGTGATGCTCCCATGTTTTTGAGCCTGACTGACCAGAAAGACAGTGGCAGTATCAGTGGAAAGGGAGAAGGAAAGAATTAGGAGGAAGCCACACACTCTTTATAAACAAAACAAAACAAAAAACAAAAAAAACCCACCTCTACCTGGTGCATACACAGCAGCCTGTCTGGTTAGCAACACAGATTGCCATGATTACACAATCTCTGTCCTCATCTTCACACCTCTACTCTCTGACCATGATCCCCCATGAAGCTATACTACAGCAACAATTAAATTGTTGACCAACAAGGTGGGAGACAGAATTTTGACAGGAGTTGGACCTAGACTACTTAACTCACTCCTGTAAGAGGTAAGAATGACAATGGACCTCTTCACTTTCAGAATTAAATGCAAAACTCATTTCTTCCTTCGATAAAGTCTTCATATACACAACACACTCAAACCCAGTAAACTAGCCAAGCTATTTCTCCTACAGTCTGGGAAGGCAAAAGGGAGAGATTGTTATTTTTATTTTTAGTTACTTGGGAGGCACTCACACACTGTTGTGATGGGGGCCATTTAAGTAAACGGATAGAGGGAGGGAGAACAGTTCAGATAGAAAGATGAGAAGTTCCATTTTAGACATGACAGATTTGAGGAAACAGTGGGACATAAAATTAAAGGGATTTTAGTCAGTCAGTGTTAACTGAGGTCACTGGGACTACAGTTCCTAGAATGATCATTTAACAGACATATCCAAATGGGTTTTAAAGTTACAATCCACTATTCTAATGTCACATTTGATTCTTACTATAAAAAGTTATGTTAGCATCTTCTACCAACCACAAAATAACAACCTACAAAATTCAGAGAGACAGCCTGCAATATTTCTAAAACAGTATTCAAGGCTAAATATGTTGTGTGTGGTAGAACATATATCCCAAAAGTACAGATTCTAACAATCAGAAGTTATAAGGACCCGAAAGCTAACAATACCGGTGCTTGGCCACCCTTGTGCATTAAAAACCCCCACCAGATTGGGGGTCTGTACTGTCAAGACTATGTCCCAACTCTGTAAGTAGAACTATGCAAGTGGATCACTATATGCTCATGCAGAGCCCCAATTAAGTCCAGGGAGCGCCACAAGAATGGACACATGAGTCTTCACAATCATTACTTATGTTTTTTGTTATTATATCTTATATTCTGTTCTTAAAAGGAAATTTTAAAAACTGCCTCTAATTCTTTTTAACTCAATCAGCACTTCAACTCATTCACATATGTGTAACTCAGAACAAAATTTGGCATTTGTATTTGTGGACACATACTGTATTTTATGTGTATAGTGATATTGATTTTGCGTATGCAGACACAATTTGTAGATGATCACATTCTTTTTCAGTGCACCCTAAATGTATTATTTCATTAAAAAAGACTATTCTTATTGTAAATGGCCGATGCTTTTAACACAAAAGCATAGAAAGTCAGTGCAACAGTAATATCCAAATGCAGTTTCACCTTCCATCAGCCCATAATCACATTACAGTTTAAAGCTCTGCCATATGTTTACCAAGATAGCATGTGAGCATCCAATAAAGTAATCATTAGCTCAAAGCAAAATATTCTAGCAATGTTTTTTAAATAATACATTTTTCACCCATTTAAAATCTATGCAATAAAAACATGAGATATTCAGTGCGAATATATAATCATATAGACCTGCCTATCCACTCAGTCACACATTAAGGAGAGATATGCCCTCTTGCATCCATAAATAGTGCTACACTTGTGAATTTCCATTCCAACGGGATTAGCTAGAACTGGAAGATAAGGTGAGATATCACAGACCTGAAAAATAAAAATCTCCTTCAGGTCAGGCAGCACATGCTTCTTTAGGTACACGGTGCTGCAGCAGCAGTGTCAGTCTTTCATCCACTTACTGCCCCTGAATACGGTAATAGTTGTTACCCTGGGAAAGAGCTATCAGTCTGAGCTAATCAGACAAATGAGGAAAGAGCAGCTTTCATTTCCCACCATAGGTAAAGGCCGTCCTCTAATGACAGTGACTAACCTCATTTTCAAAACAATGTCATTTCATGGGAACACATGTACCAGCACAGGCCTTCCATGCAAGGTGCCAGCTTCAAAACCAGTCATGCAACATTTAACCAGACCCTTTAAAATGAAATGAGCAGTGTTTATGCATTATTCATTTTACAGATAACAACCTGGTAAACCCTCCTCCTCCTCACCTCCCCCAGCCTTACCCCTTCACACAGGACACATGGAGGCCAGGGATTCTATCCCAACCATGCAAACTTCCAAGTGACTCAAAAAAGTACCCTCAGCCCCATTAGAATACCTGTTGAAACCAGGCTGGTAATAGGAATAATGAGACATGATGAGACAGGCAGGATAATTAATAGGGATCCTACTGGCTTCTGTTCTTTCTAGCCTCATTCACAGCTATCTGGCAGACGGGCTGGCTGGCAGCCTGACTGCACCTAGCACATTTATTTCTATTAATACGAAGGGGGGGCGGCTGGTGGGAGGTTATTGTATTTTGAGAATGAACATGCTCTGGCGCTGCAGAGCCCCAGGCGTCACGGGGAGGATGGGGAGGGTCCTATGGCCTGCACAGGGTCGCTGCAAATAGATCAAGCCAGGCCTTTGCCCCCTGCCCCCACCATTCCCGGCTCTCACCGTGTGGGCGGTGTTGCTGGACCTAAGCGGCGGCAAGGCGATGGGTGATGGCGGGCCGGTCCCAGCTCCCGTCCGGGATCCCCCGGCTCCGATGCCCGGGGAAGACTGCAGCTGGCGGCCACTTTCCCCTCCCCTGCCTGCAGAGGAAGGGAGAGCAGACGGTGAGCGGGGAGAGGAGCCCGGTGGGGCGGACCTGGCTGACAGCACGGAGGCTGGGGGAGGAGGGGAAGCCTCCTGCCGCCGCCAGACTCTGTTTTGCAGACGCTGAAAGCCCTGGGAAGCGGCCCGCAAACGTGGCACAGCGGAGGGAGCAGGAAGGACCGGGATCGGGCCCCGCGTGTGCTCGGAGCTTGTCAGCCAAGCGCAGCCCTGCGGCCACGATGGACCCCGCCGCCGGGCACATGCCAAGGGGCAGCGCAGCCTGGATGGGCGCCGCCCGCGCCGTCTGGCCGAGAACCCCCCCCCCCCACTCAGCCAATCCGATTTCCGCCGCTTCCCTTCTTCCAGATCTCCCCTCCCCACCCCGGGGATCCCGAGCCTGCGGGGGGAAGGAGGAGGGCGGCGAGACGGGCTCGGATCCGCGCCCCTCCGGGGGTGAGCGGCAGCCTCTGGGCGAAGAGGTAACACTGCCCAGCGCTGGCTTCCCTCCGTGCCCCGGCCCAGGGCAAATCATTGTTCCGCCGCCCCGCGCCGCTGGGGCTGGGAGGGCAGCGGGCTGAGCCCTTTCCCCCGGCTCCCGAGCAAAGGCCGCGTGTCCCGGCTGGCCGGGCGGGCTGCTCCCGGGCTCTGCGCCCTGCCTTCTCCTTACCCGCCGGGTAGGCAGCTCCCGCAGCCGCGCTCGCCGAGGCTTTCCTGGCTAACATGGCCGCTGGAGAGGTGGCAGAGGGAAAGGCATGTCACGGCTGCTCCGCTCCGCTCCTCCTCGGCCTCTTCGGGCGGCGGCGGCGGCTGCTGCCTTCCTTCTCCGATCAGCTCCCCCCCGGCCCACGCTCCGCTGCATCCCCCCGGCCCGGGCCCGCCGGACAGCCCGCAGCCCCGCTAGCCTCCTTCTCCTCCGCCAGCAGCGGCGCCGCCGCCGCCGCTCGTGCCCAGGCACATCAGCTCCCCGATCCCCTCACATAGAGCACAGCGAGATCGGGGGAAGGCGGCCAGCCAGGACCCTCCTCCCCCTGCACACACAGAGCAATAGGAACAAACAGCTCCGGAGGGGCAATCTCCGCCCCCAGCCGCTTCCCCTCCCCGCCCTCCAATCCCCCGCTCCCCCTTCGCCCGCCTGGCCCCAAACACCACCACTTTCACTTTCAGAAGCTAAGAGCCACACGGGCACGCCCCGAAATTCCCAGCAACCCCAAAGGGGAACCACTCCCCTCCCCCATCCCTGCCTCCCTCCGCTCCTTCCCTTGCTCCCCAAGGGCCTGGGCTGGGCGGCTGCGGTGACCATCTCCTGCCTCCTAGTCTGTGCAGGTCTCCCCGGGGGAGGCAGAGCTCTCCTGACATGAGCTGCAAGCCAGCGGCTGTTGGCCGCAGCTCGCCAGGCAAAAATTAGCAACCCTTTCCCCAATGCCAGAGAGAGACTTCCTGCCTGGGGCAATAAAGGAAAGGTCTGGCTCCCTCCCTTCCTCTTCTCTATCTGGCAGTGGAGGAAGGGGTGTCCCTGTTCCAAAGAAATAATTTCCTTCCCCCTTTCTCCACTTGCCTGGCTGAGGGCAGTCAATTCTGTGACACTCACAAAGGGTGACAGCTACAAACTATTTCCCCCTCCCCCCCCCCAAAAAAAACATTCTCAGTCACCTGCATTTGGATGATGAGCAGAACCCATCATCTGGGCTCAAACCTTGAGAGCATCAAGGTGGTCAGGGCACCAATGGGGAGAGGACAGAGATGGGAAATAGAAGTGGATGGGGTTGGGAAGAACTGAAACAATGTTGGGATGAGAGTGGTACCAACTATGATTAGGAGGTTTATGTCATGGAGGTCATGGAAGTCACAGAATCAGGAATCTGTGACTTCCAGAGACCTCCATGACATTCTCTGCTTCAGCCACAGGGGCTGCAGGACTCTGGAGCTGACAGCCAGTGGAGCCCTGGCAGGGTTCCAGCGACAGGTGACAGCAGTGACAAGCGACAGGAGGCCCCCTGCAAAGTTCCAGCAACAGGTGATAGACTTCTGAGGGGGCCCTCCTCACATTTCCAGAGATGTGCAACAGCCCCAGATGGGGGGGGGGGGGCGGGAGCCTGGGGCAAGCAGCTGGGTTATCCCGTTTTCTCTTTGGTAAATATGGTCACCCTGCAGCTCCCAGACACTGTGGGTGTAGGGGGGGGGGCCTGCAGCTTCCAGCTGCTGCAGGCAGAGGGGGATCCCCACAGCTCCCCGCCACCACTCTGGTGGGGGAAACCATGGAGTTGCAGCAGCAAAAGTCACAGACAGGTCACGGCTTTCGTGAATTTTTGTTTATTGCCCGTGACCTGTTCATGACTTTTACTAAAAATCATGACAAAATCTTAGCCTTAACTATGAGACCTCAGAAAACACTGAAGCAAAACTAGAAGAACAAAGGAGAAGGGTCTGGAGGAAAAATAAACTGAAACAGAGTCCTGCTTCTATGGCAGTTATATTTTAAAAAAAAAACCTAAATAAAGTTGTATAAATGCTGGTGTCTAACTACCATTTAGGACTCCAATTGTGCCAAAAAGTGGAAACATTTATACAAGCAATGAAACTGCACATCAGCAGCACCCAAGATGACAGTCACCATGGGAACATTATCATTTCTCATAAAACGCACTGATAGCACAGCAGTTCAAGGAATGGTCACGAGAAGTGCAGGATTACTATATATGGAGAGAGAGAAGTGTGAGCAAGATAAATATTGAGGTGAAAAAGTAGCTAGTTTAAATTCAATCCAGATAAGAAAGAAATTATGCTGATATGAGGAAAACAAGGAACTAGCAGGAGCTCTGGTCTTACCTTTATGGAAGATGTCTGCCCTGATTGCCATGATGAGATACAGTCTTGTGCTCCTTCTGGGCTCATTGGATCTCCAAAACACCCAAATAGCAGAAATATGGCTTTTTCCAGTTTCAGCAAGCTAGGAGCCTGCACTCTTTCCTATCAGGTGATCAATACCAGTGCCACTTTAAGGCTTGCCTACTGCAATTTGTTCAGCATTGGACTACTATGAAGGCTACACAGAAAAGTCAGCTGGTTCCTTATGCAGTGAACAGCCATTTAGATAAGTCCGACCAACAAGAGCACATGACATTGGTGCTTGATCCTCCCATCTGGCTCCCTATGCAATTCTACATCCATTTCAAGGTTTTAGTGCTAATCTTCAAATATTTCAATGGGCTGGGGCCTAGTTATCTCAAAGATTCTGTGCAACCCAGCTTGACAGCTGAGATCAATGGGCACACTGTGGCTGATGGTGTCTTCAGTGAAACTGGAGATCAGGACAAGCCTGTCATAGAACACGGTGCCAAACACTTCTACATATGCCTTACTGCAATGATGATTAACGAATGGCTGACAGCTTTTTTTCCAGGAAAAGAAACAAGAAAGAACATTCCCCTTAGAAAAATGGTGGTGAGATCACGGAGAGCAGGAGTGTGTTATCTTTGTGGACGAAATTTTGCATGTCTTGTGTACTTGATGGCTGCATGCTAGGCTATGGTGATGGTACTTTAGGAATGACAGGTAGAGAGACAGTTCTTCAGAGGTGCCGAGCACCTGTAATTTACATTAACTGCAACTGAGAGCATCTCTGCGGATTTGGCCTATAGAGAGGGAGAAGGAGGATGAAACAGTTACAAATGACACTGTAAGTGGCAACACTCAACAACAACCTCCACAAGCATAGGCACACATATTTGGAAGGAAATGTGAAGCATAAAAGAAGTCAATAAAAGGGCCAAGCTGAGGCTTTTGAACAGCACACAAGAGAGCGTGGGGGGACAGCATAACCCAGTGATGAGGGTCACAGCTAAAAGGCAAAGCAAGGACCTCTCTTCATTCCTTATATATAAATACCTGGATATCCATCCAGCTGTGTGGCCACATTTCCCCCTTTCTGTTGCCGGGCAGCTGCTTTTGCTATCGAGTTCTGTGGACACTGCAGTGCAGCAAACATTTGCTGTTCCTTCCAAACCAATGTTGAAAATGCTGGCATGGACAGGATCAGCCAAGTTCAACACCCATCGTAGTAAAGTATACTAGACCCCGGCTGGAAGAGACTGATACAATACTGAGAGATTAGAAGGAAAAGCTAATCAGAGTTTTCTTAACCCTGTCTCCTGTTCCCATACAGTCCATTGCCTTAATAATGAAAGAGTAATGTTCCCGTCATCCCATGTACACTAGTGTGTTATTGTGTGGTCATGAGCAGTAAATTATTTACAAGGGATTTAGGAAAAATAGCATTGAAGCATTTGTTTTTAAAACAGATATATGAAGATCCCGGTCTCAGATGATCTTGCCACTTTGGGACTTACAGTGCTCAAGCTCCACTGCAGATGAGAATGCAGACAGCTGAATGGGAGGCAGACACTATTGGCGCACAAGGGCTCAGCACAAGGGGTGGCCCCAGATTCATTATTAAGGGAAGTAGGAGCAAAAGTCACTGACTGGGAGGGAAGTGGGGCCAGAAGGCCACTGGCTGCAGAAGAAGAGGAGAAAGTTAGCTGGCTGCCTGGGAAGTTGGGTAAATTGACCACTGGCTGTTACAGTTAAAGTCTTAATCTGGTAAACACAATCTCTCCAAATGCTTGGCCACTATTAGTCTAAATCACAAATGATTATAAAATACAGCTAAAATTCTATCTTAAAACCACAAAACCAAGATAAGCTAGAATCAGGAAAGTCAGCCTCTTGTATATGGTTATTGCCGATTAGATGGTACATAAAAAATGCCATTATAGAATTCTCCACCAATGTCCCAGTACAGCAGGGAGAGATACAGAGCCTGATTGTCTGTTACATTATAGACCATGTGATCCTCTCCTGTGGCACTATGGGGTTATAAAACTTGTTGATCTGACTATTGAGGAATTCCCTCCTAACAAGAGAATCTGCCTGTGGCACAAAGGTGGAGTGATAGCGCTCTGTCACCCGCAGTGTAGGCTGCTTGGGTGGGGAGCAGGGACATTGCTGTGTTCTGACTATTCTCAGCTGTCATAACAGTCCATTCTGGCCATAGCCAGCCAAGCATAAAGTAAGGCTACTCTAACTTATACTGGGGGCTGAGCCCAGAACTGGGGAAGTACAAAGGTGGCTCAAATCTTCCTTTACTACTAACCCTGCCCTCCCTGCGCATGCCGAGCAGAGCTTGGGGAGAACAGAGAATCTGGACTGAATTTCAACGCTAGATCTGAATTGCCTTAAGACCCACTCCTGATGCCATTGAAATGTCTGGGAATTTTCTTTGGAAGCAGGATCAGGCCCATCCTTTCTGAGTCGTGTACATTCAAATCCATAATCAACCTTTCTTCCCAACATCTTATTTTCCCAACACAACATCCATTGCAGCCAGGGTTAAGATTATATTTCAACACAATTTTGAAAAATGTGGTTGTTTTTTGTTGATATAGAGGGGAATGTATAGCATCAGACAGGAAAGTATTGTATTTGGAGAGCCATTGCCAGAGAACTGTAGAAAGTGTGTTAGCAAGCCCCAGAGGGAATATAGTACCAAGCTGAAGTCATTTGCAAGGTTCAAATATCTGCTGGCACTCATAAACTACTCCAGCTACGCTCCACTCCAGCTACACTACATTCTCACAGTTTATGGTGTTTTCAGCTTGCACTCTGAACACATAAGCTGCCACTTTTATTATAGCATTAAGATACAAGGGTTTTTTTTTTATTGGTCTATGAATATACCCCTAAAGGCATGCTCTGAGGTACTGTATGAGACTGCAGGCCGAATGGTAATTTCATCCTTATATTATTAAAGCTATTTTGTGAAGCAATTAAGCTTCCAGTATACTTGCATCTTAGGACAGGTCCACCATCCATTACTGGAAATGCTTTGCCTCCTCCCTAGGTTACTCCAACATTTCTAAGTCTCTGTTTGCAGATTTGCTGTATCTTTTCTGGAGTCTTATAGCATTAATGTTCAGTTTCACAGGATATGTCTACACTGCATCTAAGAGCAAGCCTCCCAGTGTGGGTCCACAGACTTGTGTTAGCAGGGCTCCTGCTAGCATGCTAAAATTAGCTCTGTAGACACTGGTGCTTGGGCTCTGCAAGCACAAAAGGAGGGGGTT
This sequence comes from Emys orbicularis, assembly GCF_028017835.1. NCBI lineage: Eukaryota > Metazoa > Chordata > Testudines > Emydidae > Emys > Emys orbicularis. The sequence goes on along the minus strand of NC_088683.1, from coordinate 68,024,489 downwards.
TCAGAGCCCCAGTTCCAGACTGAGTCCCAATGTCAAAGCACCATCTACACAGCTATTTTTAGCATACTAGCATGAGCCCTGCTAGCACAGGTCTGTGGACCCAGGCTGGGAGGTTTGCTCCCAGACTCAGTGTAGACATACCCTGTGTTCATTCTCATTTGGTTTTGTACAGATTGTTGAGGAAACTGCTCTGCCCCAAATCTCCCTCCATTGCTCTTTGTCATTTCTTTTTCCATGTTGTCTTCTCAAACAATTTTAGATTTATCCTTTTAACATCTGTTATTGCCTAAATTCTCAGCATGGGTAATTTGGAGACAACGGCTCCTGTTTCCTTCTCAGTTACACCCCTGTAAATGAGGATCAACTTCACTGGAGTCAAGGAAGTAGCACTGGTGTAAAACTAGTGTCAGTGAGAGCGGAAGAGAATCAGGTCCAAATATTTTTTAACACTTGTAATGAATTAATGTGTTATATAAGGTCAGTCCATTGCCTTTCTCAACCCACCAAACATGGAAAATGCAGCAGAGTCCTGGTCAATCATGAAGTAGGAATAGGAACAACTTGGTTGCTTTTCATCATTCTTTCCCCATCTTCCTTTCCCCCAGCATGAGTTTTGTTTTCTTAGTTGCCATCTGTATGTGATTTATATTAATATGTATCAATATGCATGAACAAGCAACTTCTCTGGATCAAATGTAGGGAAGAGGAATGGAAGAGCGAGCAGAAGGAGGTGAAGGATAACAAATAGAAGCAGAGGAAGGGGCAAAGGGAAAATGAAGGGAAAGAAGGGATGGAGGAAGAAAGAGTGAGTGAAAAGGATAAAGCTTTAAGGAGATGATAAAAGGAATGAAGAGAGGGAACAGGTAAAGGAGATGGAGAGATTTTATTTTCTCACCCTGCAGGTCCTATTGTGGAAAATAGGACCTGCCTTCTTGTGGAAAAAATTTTTTATTTGTATGAGGAGAAAAATCCATAAATTTCTCCTTATAGAGCTTCCTCCAAATTCTTCTGTCAGAAAGGGCAGAAGGGGGTTGCTTCCCTGCAGAAGAAGAGGGATTACAAACTCCAGGGATCTGCCAGGGTCCAAAGGAAGCCATGGAAATCCATACAGAGCTCAGCCTCTATGCTGGCTGTCTCCTGCCACTATTGCTGTCCCCCGCTCCTCTGAAGCAATGCTGAAACAGTGACTTCTAGCCACAGCTGCCTCTTTACCTCCTCTTAAAATAACATTCCACAGCATAAAGTCTGTTGGTTCTTCTCAATAGTTGATACAGCCTTCATCTGCATGAACTCCTGAGATGTACTGCAGGACTGAAGGGAATGATACCCATCCTCCTGGTCCTTCTTCTTGTGCCCCATTCCCATGCATGGACACTGGATCCACAACACTTCCTCTACATGCCCAGGGGCAGAGATGGCCTTATAAAGTGGCTCTCTTTCATTCCCAGTCATGTAGACAAGGGCAGAGCTCAGGGGTATGCTCAGGCTCTTAGGTGTGGTTGAAAATGACTGGTTCTTAATCTCACCCTCATATTGACTTTTACTAAAACTTGAATCTGAAATAATCTAAGTAGGATAATAATCAGTTGGTATAGTCAGAGTTTTTAACAGATTCTTTCAGTGAAAAATCACCAGCTTGTTATAGCCTGTTTTCCCCTGCACTAGTTTCCTCTCTTCAACCATATTGAAAGCCAATTTAGAAACTCTGTGCAATCTCTCTTGCAACTGATGTGTGGGCGAATCAGTTTCTAGGGCTTTGTTTCCAAACCAGCTGTTCACACAAAGGTAGGGCTCCTCCCAGCAAAAGAAACTCTTGTAATCTTTACTCCTCCCACCTTATGTGTAAGTATGACAATCCTTCACAGGGAAGGAGAGGGAGAGGGGAGCTCTCTTCCACTGCAATATTTTGTAGAGATTGGGGCTTAATTCTGTATGGTGCTGCATGTCCTCAGCTCCCTTTGAAGTCCCTGAGGGAACTCATTACCTCACAGGATGCACTAAAACTGTTAAATTACAAATCTAGGCCACTTATGATAAACCTCATTTAAATGATCATTCTACAAGTAAGACATAATTAAATTGTGTCAGAGACCCGCAGTATCCAAAAGGAACTCACTCCAACCAAATTCTTTCCTCAGACAGGATGTCTCTGGGGAGAATTTATTAATCATAAAAGGAAAATGATTCATTACAACTAAGGAATGAACTGTGTGTCCCAAGGCCCGCTATCATTCACTGATGTGATCTGCTGCCAGGATTTACATGCAGGCTTCTGAGTTAAGCTGTGAACTAAGCGCTGAAAATCAAAATTAACGGTTCATGCTAGGAAACACCTTTTTCATTAAAATATATTCAGGGCTCATGTTAGGGCAACAGGAAAGGAATCATCCTGATGTATTGGGCTAAATTATGCCTCCCTCTGGTATATCTGAAGGGGAGAAAGAGTATTGGGAACTCCTCAAACCTCTACTTTGTGCACTTGCCAGCGTGCAATGCATATCTGGAATGGTTCTAAGCACTGTTAGGGTGGCTGGCTCAGAAACACTAGAGGGCATTTCTCACTGAAGCAAGATCATGGTCCTGGCTCCACCCCCTGTGTAGTCATGCTGTAGGAAATGCTGGCTAAACCTGTTGTATGGGTGTAGCAAGGGGATCTCTTAGCCATGTTCCTCCAGAGCTCTGAATGTATTATGCCATTCAGAGGCATAAAATCTTTATTTGGCAATATGCCGTTTTACCCTCTTCAGTGCAGCTCAGGATTGTAAGAGCCATAAATAAGGCCACTGTTTTAAGTGAAGAGGGTCAGACCGAGATTTGGGTGAGAAGAAAGGTGTGTGTGTGTGCAGGTGTCTGTGTGTTAAACTGCAGGTACAATTTTTTTGTGACAGAGTGAAAATTAAAGTAGAAGGTTTTAGTTCACTATAATTTGTACTCATTTTCCTAAGTTGATGTGTACACCTACATGCTCAAACAAACTGTTTGCAATCAATCCATAGAGGAGGGGAAATTGCAAAAATAAATACATGAAATTTAAAAATCACTGAATAATAAATTAATGCAAGGGGATTCTTCTCACAGACATTCTGCAAACAGAAAAAGAGAATAAGGTTCTCATCCAAGAAACACAAGCATGTGTGTGCAACTGTACAATTCCATTGATTTCAACAGAACTAGAGTTTACAAGATCTGGACCTTGGTTCATTGAACAAATTATTTGCTCAGTTCTAATTTTAACTTTGCTTTCTAAACTGTAGAAAGGAGGAAGCATTGGCTAGTGATCAGAACCTATTAGCTGGGATTTAGACGATATCAGAAGAAAATGGGTTCTATCTGCCATTCTGCCATTGACTTGCTTTGTCATCTTAGGCACTTATGGCCTAATTTTCAGAGGTGCTGAAGTCAATGGGAGTTGTGAGTACACAGCGCTTCTGAAAATCAGGCCAATAACCTGGCTGCACCTCAGTTTACCCAGCTGCAAAATAAGTATAAAAATATTATCTACCTACTCGCCAGAGATATTGCGAGGCTTATTAATATATGTCTTTAGAATATTTTGAGGCCCTAAGTTGAAAGGCACAATATGAGCATTATATTTATTGTTCCTTTTTGTTTGAAATGGTCTATCATGTGGTGTACAACCCATGAATTCTTGTCTTTTATTCCCCTTGTAAAGAACTGTATTAAGAATACTGCCTCACACAAGCAATGTGTAATGTCTCTGTCAGTCAAAGGTGTTGGAATGTGATAAGTATATTTATATATAGTTTAACTTTAGTACATGGAGGTTAATGATCCTTTATCTATCTCTCTGATTAGAAAGCACAATGATGACTAGGTGGTAAATAGCTCAGACAGCAGGAAAGGCACACAATAGGCACTAGGAATGCTAAGAAAAAGGAAATTATGGAGAGCCAGGTAGAAAGAGGGAGGAAGAAGGGGTGAAAAGATAGTCACCTTTTATCTGCTGGCATGAGCTTTCCTTTTACCTGTGACCCCTGTCTCTTTCTCTCTTCCTTCAGTAGGTATTATCTCCACCTGTGCTCTCCTGTTTTGTGTAAATTCGTTGTCTCTCTCTCTCTCCTGGTGCTTTCTATTCTATATTTTCTCTCTTTGCCTTGTCTCTTGGCCCTTTTGAGTCCTTTGTCTTTCTGCATATCTCTCAGTGCCCACATAACAATGTGGGAGTTTAATAGAATGCACAAAGAATATCTTCTCTACCTTGTGTTTTATGACACAGCATTTCCAATATCAGTAACTTACAGCAATAAAAGGAAGATAACAAGGACTCAGTGAACCTTGCAAGATCTGGTTTATATGGGTTCATGAATTGGAATGTGGGGGTTCCCTGGCATGGGTTAGCTGCTGCTAATATGCTGAGAAGTTTGGACGTTTTTCTTGAGCCTGTCCTAGTTCACCTGGAGGTATGTGTTCTAGAGGACCTGAATCTCCAGGAAACTGCATCCCACAGGGATGAGTGGAGAGCTCACTACCACCCAGGAGGTCCCTCATCCAGGCCTTGGGACTCCCAAGTCTTACCTTTGCCGTCGTCTGGTGAGGCCGATGGCCTGATCCCCTCCATCTCTTGATGGGCTGTTCCTAGCCCGCCATGCCTTATGCCTGGGGACACCATGATGTATCAGGTGACTGATTTCTCCATTTTCTAGCTTTGGGGACCTTCTAGCATTAGTCACTTTCCTTCAGAATCCACACAGCCTTCAGAGCCATCAGGAAGCAGCCTGTCTTCCCTGTACAGACAGTCGAAAACAGGAAGCACTCCCTCTCCTGCAGCAGTCAGCTCCTAAACTAACTGTAAGAGCAATGCAGCACCATATGAGGCTGAGCAGATAACTCTAAGGGAAGCCCTAGTAGGTAGCTCTACTTGCAGCTCCAGTTCATCTAGGGAGTAACAGCAGTTGGAGGAGTGTTACCTCTCTCTCTTGCTCACTACTGGAGGAGGGTCAGTCTGATTTCTAACACCCCAGAAGGGTCTCTGGATGTGAGGGAACAATGGACCATACTAGACAACCGCCATCAAATCTAGAGAAAGCAGCTACCTGATGCCCTCTGAAGATTCAGGAGAGGGGGCTTAGGAATGAGCAGAGGAATCAAGACACTAGTGCCTTGAAGATAACAAAACTATGGTTTGGAATGAGGGCCCAGGACCTCGGGTGGGTGGTAGGGTGTTGTACTGTGTAAATATCATAAGGCAGCTCCACCAAATGTTCATGGAGGGTAGGACTAGCATTCAAACCCATTCTGGATTCCAGGTGTATTCAGGGTTCTGATGAGAATAATTTAAACATTATGTAGGATAATATAAAAGTGCTTCCCTGACAAGATGCTTGGGACATTGTATGGCACAATCAGGGTTGGCCCTAGGTGTTCTGCCACCCAGGGCTGAAAACTGTGCCCCCCTCACCCCTACCTGAAGTGGTGACTGTGAAAACAAAACAAAACAAAATGGCCGTCCCCTCTCCTCATGTTGATTTGGCACCCTTCCCAGAATTTAGTGCCCAGAGCGACTGCTCTGTTCACCCATTCCTAAGGCCAGCCCTGGGCATAACAAAATGTAGGTAACAATGTAAAAACTGAGCAGACCGGTCTAAAACAAAATGCTGGGACTTCAGAAAGTTTTGATTCAAAATGTAAGGCATCACTGGTGAAAAAGAACTTCTTATTGGACTGTCTTTCTCAGCTGTAATTCTCTTTTTTTGGTGTTAAGTGTCTCTCCCAACCCCTCCATCCCAGTCTCCCCTCCAATTCCCGCTTTGCCTTCCCTGGCTGCTCCACTCTGTTTGCTGGAATCAGTCTGCATATGTTGTGTTGGTTCTGCAGCGATCAGTATTCTGGTAAATTTCACTCTGCAGCTACTTCCCAGGGAATGAAGCATCAAAGGAGAGCAATGCAGGAAGCAGAGATGTGTCGAGAACTGCATCATAGAGTGGACAAGTTGTATATGAATCAGTCTCTCCATGTGGTTCGCATCTAGTATGGTGGAATGCTGACTGATTTTTACAGTATAACTATTGAGAGTGACATAATCGGGCCTACCCGGCCATGTGCATATGATACCAGTGCTCCATAATCTGAAGTGGCTGCCTCTGGGTTTCTGGGTGATGTCTGAAGTATTATCTTTGTCTTTGAAAAGGGGCTGCTAGTAGGGAATTGTCTGAGGGGAGCCCCATGGCTTTGCAACTCATTTTCCTGCCTGATCTCAAAGTGTTTACAAAGGAGGTCAGTATCATTATCCCCATTCTACAGATGGGGAAACTGAGGCATGGAGCAGGGATGTGATTTACACAAAGTCACTCAGCAAACCAGTGGGCTTCGGGGCATGCTGAAAACCACATTGTTTCCCCTCAACATTTGATGATGTCAGGAAAGTATAATTGCTGAAGAGGAAGACTGTTTTTAACTTTGAATTTGAACGGCTCATTAGTTAGGGGTTATATGGGCCAGAGCTGAATCATTTATAATGGAGTTGCTTTTTTATATGTATTCACGGGCACCTAAAGCTCTTTTTAGTGTGTATAAATCAAAACAAATAAATGCATACTGTTTGGAGCCAAATTCAGGGCTGAGATGTGAGGTGATGTACATTAGACTTCCTTCTAGTCAGTTTGACCCATTTACCAATGTGTGAGTGAGTGTAAAGGAGCCTACGCTGGTGAAACGTACACCCTGAGGAAAAGGAGAGAGCTGAGAATGTGTACGGTAAAGAAGGGGCTGGCCTGCTTTAACTTATACTGCCTCACACCCTCACATTAGCCACTTTTCTTGCTGTATTCCTTTTGCTGGTGTCCTGGCATTATACCAGCTTAAACTCTGCTGCACTAAGTGAGCCAAATTCAGAGGTGATCTGTGAGAGGGGGGTGCACATGACATGTCTGGGAGAGTAAGTTGGGGTACCACACTGGGGAGACTAGGAGAAGGTATCTGTTTCACCTAGACTCACCCCACCCCGTCTCTAAAAACCCTACCGAAGTACAAAAATAAAACCAATCCCAACCCCCCATACAAATTCCCCTTGCCTCTGAAATGTGTATCTTCACTTCAACAAAGATAGTGAAAACCCTGCCAGAGCTTCTGTGCAGGTTCCTGGCTTTCCAAATGAGTGTCAACGACAAACAAAGGAAACAACTCTGAAGTTCAGAGCAGCAACATTTGTTATTGTAGTAGTGCTTGGTAATGGCATGGTAGCTAAGAGTCCGCAGCCCATGTTACTAACTCTTTGTTTTGGAACTCACAATAGAGCTAGTTGATACTGTATCATGTAGAAAGCTACGGCCTGTAAATTTCGTACATCTGCACATATTGTAATTATATATGATAACTTATTTATAGACACCTGTGCAGTGCTTATCACTGTAGCATCTGAGTGGCTCACACACATGCCTGGGTGGCGGGTAACTAATGCTACATGTTGTGACCTAGGAACAAGGCCCTGATCGTTGGCTTCACCACAGCTGTGCTCAGGGCAGGATCTGAGAGGTCCTGATTAGAGGCAGCTTTATGCTGCTTTTACACACCTGCTCTCGCTGCCCAATTCCAGGGCTGGCCAGGCAATACTTGACTTCAGCAAAAATGAGAACAACTCTAAGGCCATGTCTGTACTAGCGAACTTACAGCGGCACAGCTGTACTGATGCAGCTGCGCCACTGTAAGATCGCTCATGTAGCTGCTCTTTGCCAGCGGGAGAGAGCTCTCCCGTCGACATAATAAAACCACCTCCACGAGCAGCGATAGTGATGTCAGCGGGAGAAGCCCTCCCGCCAAGATGGCGCTGTCCACTCCGGCACTTCTGTCAGTGTAACTTATGTCGCTCAGGTGGAGTGTTTTTTCACACTCCTGAGCAACGTAGGTTATACTGACAAAAGTGGTAGTGTATACATGGCCTAAGCTGCTCTCACTATAAAGGCCCCTATGCTGGCATTATACCACAATGGGAATCCCCTGTTGGCTCTTTAAGCTAGTTGTACAAGAGAAAAAAAGGAAGGTAGTGTGGTCTAGTGGATAAAGAAATGGCGTAGTAGTCGGGAACTTGGGTTCTAGGCCTGTCTCTGATACTGATATGACCTTGCCTAAGCCACTTCATTTTCTCTCTCTGCCTTTGGATTCTGGTGATGAGCATAGTATAAGAACCAATAGAGAATATAATAGCTATGGGCAAGGATTAAGGTGATACTGCTGAACGTGAAATCTTATATTTTTTAAACCTCTCATTGAAAAACTCTAAAATATGTAGCCCGGTAGCATCACCCATTTACTTGTATGTAACACAGACAGGACAAAATACCATACTCCAAATCAAACTAAGGCTGCGCTAGTAAAAAATAAAATAAAGGGAGGACGAGACAATTCTGTGAAAATGTTAAGTTATTTCTATTTTGAAATGGAGCAATTTTTAGATTTCTTAATATTTTTCATGAACTACATTTATGAAGAGTTTTGAACTGTCAAATTTTCAGGGTTTCCCCCTTTTTCCCACTTACTCATTTTCTTTCTTTCTTTCTTTTAATTTTTCTTTCTGCTATCCAATTTTTGCAAAGTTAGAGCATCTGCTCTATGATGTTTCATGCTTCCTTTGCCAACCTGAAACTCTTCCAAAGTTGAGGAGTTTTGAAAAGTTAGTTGGGGTCAGGGGGAGCACAAAACAAAACCCAGATATCATTCATTCTGTTGCATTCAGTGGCAATAAGCAATAAAGGAGAAAAGAAATGGAAAAACAAAACAGAAAAACCACAAATGAACAAACAAACAAAAAACACATATAGTTAAAGCAATACAAAAACTGCATGTAGACCAGTCCTATTAGTTTTAGATTATTTTTTCTCCAGGTATAACTTGCATTTTTTAAAACCAGATTTATTTCTTCTCCTTTGGCCTGATTCCACACAATTTTACAGCGCTTCTATTCTGATGCAATTCCACTGACATCAGAGGAGCTACACCAACATAAACCCAATGTACTGCAGTGGCGGATCTGGCTCTGTACTTGCTGTAATGAGAGCTGGAATTCTGTTTAATGGAAAATGTCAGGTGCCAATAGTTCAGAGCTTACGTTGTACATAGTATGTTGTACAGGGTACAGAGACAAGTAGTGCCATCTCTCAGGGCTCGACTATGTACAGAGTTATCCTGGTTTCAATTAAGATATGATTATAAATGGATTTAGTTAAGCTAGTGCAAAACACTGCGAGGGCACTCTCACTTTAGTTTCAACCACACTTATTTGGGTTTAATTTGAGGCCATGTCTACACTACCAGCTGCGGTTGACGCAAGTAACGTCAGCATAAAGCCACCCCAGTAGTATGTTGCTCATGTGTGTGCACACTCGGCTGCTGACATCCGCACTACACGTACTCATGAGGAAAGTTTGTGTCAATTCACACAGTGGTGCACACTGGGTAGGTATCCCAGTGTGCCACTTGCTACCTTCTGGCGCACTGTCCTTTGGGAAATTTTGGCAATGCATGGTGGGGCAGAAATGGGTGGCACAAGGGTGACTGGGAGCATGGGGTCAAGTTCCCATCATGCAACTTTCTCCATCCCATAATGCCATCCATATCCCATAATTTTCTTTTTTTTAAATCCCACAAAATCACACGGCACTTTTCACTGTCCGCCATCTCTGACAGAAGCATGAAGCCCACAGAGCTCTGCGCTATTCTGATGAACACTGCAAACACAGGTTGAAAAATCCTCTGATATTTGCAGAGCTGCAGGAAGCACCACGACAACTGGGGGCATGACAATTTCACCAAGGCCAGGCTGCTGAGGGTCATAGCTTAAACCCATTCAAGGTTGTTGGTGGCATTCATGGAGTAGCTGCCGATGATGGAGCACCACTTCTAGGCCCAAGAAACAAGCACTGACTGGTGGGATCACATCATAGGCAGACATGCCAAACCTGTGGGGGGAAAAAATGCAGAAATTGGGCTTTTTTTTGGCTTAAGAGTTGCTTGTTGGCTAGTTTTTGGCTTGTAGCTTGTTGCTTGTTGTAGCTTGTTGCTTCTTTTTTTTCGATTGGCTCCCAGCAAGCAGGGGTAGGGGGGGCAAGCTCGGGCAAGCAGGGGCAAGGGGAGGAGAGAGTCAGGGGTGCACAGAGGGCCCACCGCAGTCCCAGACTGCACACTGGGGGGATCTAGTCACATAGAGAGTTGGGGTTCTTAGGGATTGGCTTGTTTTGGCCTTGTTTTGAGATGGGATTAGCTTGATTTTTGGCTTATTCTGAAAGTTGGGGGTGCTTATTTACCGCGTGAAAGTTGGCAACTGTGATCATAACAAAGGTTAGGGATGACAAGCGGTGGCTGCAGAACTTTTGGATGTGAAAGGCCATGTTCCTGGATCTGTGTGATGTGCTCATTCCAGCCATCCAGTGCAAGGACCGCAGAATGAGAGCTGGACTGACAGTGGAGAACTGAGTGGCAATTGCACCATGGAAACTTGCATCTCTGGTTTGCTACTGGTCAGTGGCCAATCATTTTGGAGTTGGAAAGTCCACAGTGGGGGCCTTTACATAAGAACAACATCAGAACGGCCATACTGGGTCAGACCAAAGGTCCATCAAGCCCAGTATCCTGTCCAGGTGGTGTTCACCTCAGGCGCCTCCCCACAAGTGGCAACATGTCCCTGCTGCTCCTCGGCGGAGGCACAGCCCCGCGGCTCTGCACACTGCCTCCGCCCGCAGGCACCACCCCTGCAGCTCCCATTGGCCATGGTTCCCAGCCAATGGGAGCTGCAGAGCCAGTGCTTGGGGCGGGGACAGCGCACGGAGCCCCCGTGGCCATTCCTCTGCCTTGGAGCAGCAGGGACATGTCGCCGCTTCCGGGAAGCCAGGTAGGGAGCCTGCCAGCCCTGCGCCAACTGGACTATAAACTGGACTTTCAATGAAGATCAGAAATGCCGGTTCATAGAGCTTTTCGGCTGGTAAAGTGCCGGATAACACAGTATGACGGGTTGGATCACAGAAACCCCCTTGGGAACTGCCAACTGATGTGCCAAGACTACTTCTGCCCCTGCTTTCCTTGCCAGCCTGGGACTCCAGCACCCTGTCTTGTTGAGCCAGACACGCCAGTCGGCTCCAGCACAGACCCAGGGTCTGAACCACATGCCCCAAACCTGCAGACTTAACTGAAAGCAGCTTACAGAAGTGTTCCTGTCTTTAACACTCAGATGCCCAACTCCCAATGGGGTCCAAACCCCAAATAAATCTGTTTTACCCTGTATAAAGCTTATATAGGGTAAACTCATAAATTGTTCGCCCTCCATAACACTGATAGAAAGGTATGTACAGCTGTTTGCCCCCTCCCCCCAGGTATTAATACATACTCTGGGTTAATTAATAAGTAAAAAGTGATTTTATTAAATACAGAAAGTAGGATTTAAGTAGTTCCAAGTAGTAACAGACAGAACAAAGTGAATTACCAAGCAAAATAAAATAGAACACGCAAGCCTATGTCTAAGAAAACTGAATACAGATAAAAATCTCACCCAGTAAGCTTCCTTTTACAGACAAGTCTCCCTCTAGTCTGAGTCCAGCAATCACTCACACACACCCTGTAGTTACTGTCCTTTGTTCCAGTTTCTTTCAGGTATCCTTGGGGGTGGAGAGGCTATCTCTTTAGCCAGCTGAAGACAAAATGGAGGGGTCTCCTAGGGGTTTAAGTAGACTTTCTCTTCTGGGTGGAGACCCCCTCCTCTCTCCTATGCAAAGTCCAGCTCCAAGATGGAGTTTTGGAGTCACAGGGGCAAGTCACATGTCCATGCATGACTCAGTTTTTACAGGCAGCAGCCATTGCTTACCTGCTACCTTGAACATCCTCATGTAGATTTCTTATGTGGATTAGAGCCAGGGCCGGCTCTGGCTTTCTGGCCGCCCCAAGAAAAAAAAAAAAAAAAAAAAAACACGGCGGGAGGGAGTGGGGGGAGAGAGAAAAGGGGGGCGGCCAGGGCTTCAGTGGGTCGGCAGGGAGGGAAGGACGCGGGCTGCCCTGCCGGGCTTGCTGCAGGGCGCTCCCGTCCTCCACGCCGCTGCCCCCTACAGGGCGGCCGGAGCGGAACAACAACAACAACAAAAGCGGCCGTGCCGCCCTAGGATTGGGCGGAATGCCGCCTCCTACAAGCTGCCGCCCCAAGCACCAGCTTGCTTGGCTAGTGCCTGGAGCCGGCCCTGATTAGAGCCTCCCAAGATCCATTGTCCCTTAAGTGCTTCTTGATTGGGCACTTAATTTGCACATTCCTTTCTCAAGAAGCTGACCAAATGCTTTACAAAGGCTACTTAGAAATCAAGCAAGTATACAGTCAATATTTCTAACTTCAAGTACAAAAATGATACATGCATACAAATAGGAGGAATGTATTCAGTAGATCATAACCTTTACATAGATATGTTACATGGAATATGTAGCATAAAACATATTCCAGTTATATCATATATATACATTCATAAGCATATTCCCATGAAGCCTTATGGGGTGCACCGTCACACACAGCTTTTACTGTAGTTAAAGTCCAAAGCTGACTGCGAAGAGTTACAAAGGGATCTCACAAAACTGGGTGACTGGGCAAGAAAATAGCAGATGAAATTCAATGTTGATAAATGCAAAGTAATGCACATTGGAAAACATAATCCCAACTATACATACAAAATGATGAGGTGTAAACTAGCTGTTACCGCTCAAGAAAGATCTTACAGTCATGGTGATAGTTCTCTGAAAACATCTTCTCAATGTACAGCCGCAGTTCAAAAAGTGAACAGAATGTAAGGAACCATTAGGAAAGGGATAGATAATAAGATAGAAAATATGATAATGCCTCTATATAAATCCATTGTAAGCCCACAACTCGAATGCTGCATGCAGTTCTGTTCACCTCATCTCAAAAAAGATATATTAGAATTGGAAAAGATACAGAGAAGGGCAACAAAAGTGATTAGGGCTATGGAACAGCTTCAGTACAAGGAAAGATTAAAATGACTTGGACTTTTCAGCTTAGAAAAGAGACGACTAAGGAGGGATATGATAGAGGTCTATAAAATCATGACTGGTGTGGAGAAATGAATACGGAAGTGTTATTTACTCCTTCACATAACACAAGAGCCAGGTGTCATCCAATTACATTAATAGGCAGCAGGTTTTCAATAAACAAAACGAAACACTTCTTCACACAACACACAGTCAACCTGTGGAACTTGTTGCCAGGGGATGTTGTGAAAGCCAAAACTGTAACTGGGTTCAAAAAAGAACTAGATAAGTCCATAGAGGATAGGTCCATCAGTTGCTATTAGCCAAAACGGTCAAGGATGCAACCCCATGCTCTGAGTGTCCTAGCCTCTGTTTGCCAGAAGCTGGGAGTGGACGACAAGGGATGGATCACTTGATGATTACCTGTCCTGTCCCTCTGAAGCATCCGGTATTGGCCACTGTCAGAAGACAGGATACTGGGCTAGATGGACCATTGGTCTGACCCAGTATGGCCGTTCTTATGTTCTTAGGAGCCATTGTTTGGTTTTATGCAATAAATAAAATTTCAGCCCCTATTTCCATGAATATGATTGCAGGGCAATGGCACTGAGTACTGGTACTATTTGTGATAGCCATGGTGATTTTAGCTGATATCTCACTCCTAAGGGTCATAAAGGCTCAGAGAACACAGCTCCTGCTGGTGTCCCAAAGCCACCGGGGCCATATGCCCCTAACCTATTTACTGCAGTGGTGCCTGTTGAAGTCATAACAGAGTGGTGTGGGAGTGTCCTACCGCGAAGGAAGAAATAAGGCTGCCATCATCAGAAACTGTTGAGAGAGGATTGCAGAGTACCTCCATGAAAGTTTCATCAAGATCTCTCAGGAAGATACAAGGGACATCCCAAAGTACATTAACAAACTGCTCCACATGGCTCTCCTCTCCCCTGGCCAGCTCCTGAGAAGGAATGCCTCCGTTTGTTGCACCACTACCTCTTCTAATACAAGTAAAACAATGAAAAGTCAGTATCTGTATCCTGATAACTTAGGGTTAAGTTGGGCACCATCTTTGCATTTAAGCACTGTAAGGAAAAATGCATGCACACGCTTACCCAAGGTTCCTTCCCCTTCATCGGCCAAGTCCATGCTCAGCTGCCAGGAATGGCTAGACTGCGATGGAGTCTCAAAAATATATTGGCTCGCAACGTAGCTGGACCCCCCACCACATTCCCCCCCCCCCTCCTCCTCCTTGCTGTTCAGGGCAGGGGGCTGTGTCTCAGGGTGCGTCCACACTTCAAAAAAAAAAAAAAAAAACAGCAGCAAATCTCAGAGTCAGTGTCAACTGACTTGGCCCCACACTAACAGGCTATAAATAGCAGTGTAGATGTTCCCACTTGGGCTGGACCCCGGGCTCTGAGACTCATCCCCCGCACTGGGTTTCAAAGCCTGGGCTCCAGCCCAACCAGGAATGTCTACACTGCTATTTTTATCCAGGTAGCTATTTTTATCCCACAAGTCCAAGTCAGTTGACCTGGGCTTTGAAACTCACTGCCACGGAGTGTTCTTTTTTCCAATGTAGACATACCCTCTGGCTCCTTGGAGGTATCTTCGGTCGTCTGTGGCATGCTGGTGAGGTCTCCGCCAAGTATGGCATGCATAGGGTTGCCAACCCTCCTGGTTTCGCCGGGCATCTCCTAGAATCAGGCTCTATCTCCTGGAGGCTACTGAAGCCAAACCAGGAGATTTTAGGCCGTTAAACATCCGGCGGCACAATGGGGCTAAAGCAGGCTTCCTGCCTGCTCTGGCTCTGCGCTCCTCCTGGAAGAGGACAGTACGTCCCTGCGGCCCTGAGAGGGAGAGGCAGGAGCGCCATCAGCTTTTTTGCCGCCCTAGGTGGCGGAAGGTCCCGCCCCCGAAATGCTGCCCCCGACAGAGGCGGCGGAAGGTCCTGCCCCTGAAATACCGACGATGACCGGGGCGGCCGAAGATCCGGCCGCCGCGGTCGCCGCCCCCCAAATGTTAGTGCTCTAGGCGACCACCTAGGTCACGTAATGGGTTTCGCTGGCCCTGGGGAGAGATCAAGGGGTCTCCGTACGCTGCCCCCACCCCGAGTCCCGACTCCGCAGCTCCCATTGGCCAGGAACTGTGGCCACTGGGAACTGCGGGGGCTGTGCAGACAAGGGCAGTATGCGGAGCTCCCTGGCCCACCCCCAGGGGCCATAGGGATGTGCCAGCCGCTTCCGGGAGCGGCAGGGGGCCAGGGCATGCAGGGTGCCTACCTTAGCCCCACTGCACCGCCACCTGGGAGCTGCCCAAGGTAAGCACTGCCCTGCCAGAGCCTGCACCCCTCACTCCTTCCCTCACCCCAACCCCCTACCCCAGCCCATAACCCCCTCCTGGAGCCAGAACCCCAAACCCTCTCCCGCACCCCAACCTCCTGCCCCAGCCCTGAGCCCCCTCCCGCACTCAAACTCCCTCCCAGAGCCCGTACCCCGCACCCCAACCCCTTGCCCCAGCCCTACCCCCTCTGGCACCCAAACTCCCTCCCAGAGCTTGCACCCCACACCCCCTCCTGCACCCCTCCCACACCCCAACTCCCTGCCCCAGCCCAATGAAAGTGAGTGAGGGTGGGGGAGAGTGAGCGACGGAGGGAGGGGGGACGGATTGAGCGGGGCAGGGCCTTGGAGAAGGGGGAGCACGGGGCCTCGGGGCAGGGGCGGGGCAAGGGTGTTTGGGTTTGTGTGATTAGACAGCTGGCACCCAGAGGCATGCAGCTCTTTGTAAAAGCAGGAGGTTTGCAGCTCAGCACCAGCTCAATTGTTGGTCTCCCTGGTCTTGTGGTATGCCTGCTGCAGGTCTGTGTTTTCATGCCGCACTGCTACTGCTCCCTGTCATACCCTTTTGCCTGCATCCCCTGTGCAATCATTTCACAGATGTTCATGTTTCTACAGCTGGTCTGTAGCTGTGCCTGCTCAGCTTCTTCTCCCCACAGGCCCCGGAGATCCAATACCCCCCACCTACTCCAGGCAGGAGCACGTCTAGTGTGTGGAACTGGTATGGTCAGTTGGCCAGTTGCACATAACAAGGGAGAGCTGCCAGGCGTGCTCGCTAAGCTGGGCAATCAGGAAAAGACATTTCAAAAATACACAAGGGTTTTAAAGTGGGGCGGGGTTGGCTTTTGGTGTCCGTGATCCCTGGGTGGTGGCGCTCACACTTGAGACCAGAGAGGGCATAGTGGGATAGCTGCTGGAGGACTATTGGGATCAACATAGGTCTTGCAGTATCTACACTCTCACTGTGTCACTCTCAGTAGGTTGACCACGGCTCAGTTCCATTCGGGAAGGTGATATTACTGCGTTGCCACGACAGGGTGCTTATGTCAGCCGCAGACAAATTTGAGTGTAGACATATGCACAAATAGGTCGACGCAAGACGACTTACGTCAGCCTAACTTTGTAGTGTACACCAGGCCTAAGTTGACTGAGAACAGACTGAAACTAAGTTGAGATAAAGTACTCTTAAACCAAAATGAAGAGTGTCCACTCAGGGGTTTTGCACTGGCTTAACTAAAACAGTTTAATTAAATCAGGAAAGGTTTGCATGTAGACAAGGCCTTGGACAATTTGCTCTTTAGGGCAGTACGTACCTGAAGTTTTCCCTGAAAAACAGTTCACCACAATTTCAACTCAGTTGAGCTGTGAATGAAAGGGACTCAGAAGCCCATCACACCAGATTGCCAATTCTGTTGAGTGCTCAGGCTTTTGTGTTACACAAGATAGTTCTAGAAGATGAGAGAGGCACTGGGGAAAAAGCAAGAAAAGCATTAGAAGAGGCTCTGCTTTTGGCCCCACACACGGGCTCCCAGCCCCATGCCCAGGGCTCCACTGCCGGCCCAGTGCCTGGGGTCCCAGCTGCTGGCCACACGCCAGCCCCAGCTGTGGCCCCAGCCTCAGCCCCCTTATCCCTGTCCGGGTCCCCCCCTCCTGGAGACATGGCCCTGTTCCTGGCCCCAGCTCGGGGCCAGGGGGAGGCGCAGACAGGGGGAAGGGGGCTGGTTTTCAGCACCTCCGCTATTAAAAGTGTTCCAGTGCCACTGTGCTTTGCAGAGAATACTGAAGAGTCTCGGAGAGAATACTGAAGCCAGAGAAGAAGATTGATGCTTATGTTTACAATCTAGAGTGGGTCCTGAGTTGTTCTGTTCCTGGCCAGGACAGAGTGATCCGAGATGTGATAGCACAAAATCATTTTGTGCAAAACCTCTGTTGTGCAACTGAAGGTGATATAGGTGAAGGAACTGCAGAGAATACAAATTTCCTGAGTTTAGCAAATCTGGCCAAATGGTTGTTGTGCTAATATGTCATTTTTATACAGTACTCTTCATCCATAGATCTCTCTGTAGTTTACAAGTTCTCTCCATTTTACATATGGGGAAACTGAGGCAGAGATCTGAAGTGACAAAGCCAGTCAGTGGCAGAGCCAAGAACAGAACCTATGGCTCTGAATTACAGTCCAGTACCATATCCACTGGCCCGTGTTGTTATAATGTAACCTATATTAAGTGCAAGAATTAACCCAGCAAATATAGCACTGGTGGCATAAGCAGATCGGCTATCTGCACTGGTGAAATAATTATGTGTCTTTGGCAATCCTAAAGGCTGATTACAGGACAACCAGAGGGTGAAGAATAGGTCTAAGTTACACATATGGGAGAATGGTCACTCTACAGGGCTTTGCACTAAACTTCCTCATTAAATCTTTATAAATCAAAAATAAATATTGTTCTCCTACAAAAGATTCAGTAATTATATCAGGTAATTAATAAAAAGTACATGAGTAGAGCTTTGGATGAAGACATTCGTATAAAATGACATTTATGTGCTCTTGGGTATGATGACATCATCACCAATTAGCTTCCTTGATAAGATTTTCATCCTTATGTTTAAGTTTCAATCAGACACACGCGGCTCATGTCACTGTGAGATAACATATCACCTGACATTCTCCACACGCCTTCATTGCGGGGGAAGTGCTTTATCTCACATTAACACAAATCTTTGAGTATCTGACTGAGATGGCAACTAAAGTGTAACCAAAACAGTTCTTTTCATAACCACTATGCTGCTGCTGGACATTTTAAGTGCATGCAGGTGGAAAAAACATTGTTATGCTGCTAAAATAAAAATGGAGTTCACAGTCTTAGCAGTGTGTGTTGAATGGCACCAATTTCAAGAAGTCTCAGGGCAATCCATGTTATCAGTGATGCGATTTCATAGCACAATGATTTCTGGGAAGTCCTCAGCAAACTAGGAAATGCCAGTGAATTTAACAGAAAGGAAATCTATTTTTTAAAAAGGTTAGTTAAACCTTTTATTTCTGTGCTGAATGTCCCTCAGAGCCTGGTTAGTGGGATCATTCAGCATATAAATCTGTGATTAACTCATTTTTCATTGTCGCTATGCAGGTCACTACCAGTGAAATGCCAGTTTCACACCAGATGGAGTTTAATGAAGAATGGAGTAAACTTCCTCTCGAGAGAGTTTTAATTCCCCCCCCCCCCCGAAACCTATGCTTTAAAATGGAAAGGCTGCACTCTTCTTCTCCACACCTTTCCAAATTCTCCAAGAATGGAACTCTTCTGGGGTGGTTTACAGAAATTGTCCATGGCATCCTTTAAAAAAATTGCATCATTTCTGCAGTGCAGAAGCCTGAATGCAAGGATGTGAATGCAAAGTGTCCCTATAAACAGTACCCTCAGGCACATGGATGCACTCCCATTAGCCATGGATCTGAACTGGATCCAGAGAGACCAACTCCTAAGGAGAAACATGATCTTCTCCATATATTTTGTTCTTTAAAAATGGAGATGTGAATTATCAGGACACATTGATCATTTGGGAAGACACAGGGGAGGAGACATTCATGTATCATGACAATAGGCATGGTATAAGAATGATAGCTGAATACGACAGACCCTGCCTATTTTCAAATATCCATGAGAAGAAGCTCTATGAAAGAATGATCAGTCCTTTTTGGGGGTATGAATACTAGCTATTTTCTACACAGAAAGATCATTATAAGTTTTTCAGAGGAACTAATGTGCGGATGTGAGAGAGCCTTCCCCACATGCTTCACCCCACATGCCATACACAGTAATTCACGCACCTTCTTTACTGCTGTGAAAAAAAGTTCCCCAACATCTATGTGAGTGGATAAAGATCACCATCTGCAAGTGCAAACAGAACACCTCAGCCCATGAAATATGACAATCTTTGAACAGACATCCAGTCAAGAGTGTACATTTGTTTAAGGAAAAAAATCTAACCTCAAGCAATCTAATCTTTCATGAGGAGGCCTTTTCATCTCCTGTCTCCCCCGTGCACTGTGATGTGAAGTCCTTGAAGTGACAGTAATTGCAGAATAGTACAGAACTGGTACAAGGGCTTAGCCAGAACGATTGTGCCCTGGGGCATGCCGTTGTGTGAGCTGTAAAGAAGATATTGGATTTACAGGACAGCACCCAATGCGGCAGCTCTGCCATGAGAATCACATGGGAAAAAAAAACAAAATGCAGGTGATTATTCTGCATTTTTGCAAACATGAACAACCAGCAACTTGTGAACAGCACAGTTGCCAGTTACATATTCAAAGACATCAATCACTTGCATACAAGAAGCTTGCATGATTCACGTATTAAATTAAGATGGTTGTAGCCATTTATCCATGAACGCTAAGCACACATACATATGTTCTCATGGTTTTGGTTTTCTCTATTGTATTTTTATCAAGAAAAACTGAGGTTCACTTTTCTTTAAGAACCTATTCAGAAATATGACAACTTTTACTTTTGCGACTAGATTGCTTTGGACACCTTTGGGCCTTGCTCTCTATAAAAATCACCCATGCAGTATGCCTGTCAACTTAGCCCAGACATGTCATACAAGGTTGTTGTTTTTTACCTAGACATGAACAAACCCTTAAAAAAAACTGTAGAAGCCTGAAAAACAACCAGAACGCTATTGGTTTTGCTTGAGAAAAGGAAACACAGAAATATTTTGCTTGAATGTGTCTTTTCCTTAGGGCTTGTAAATTGTCAGTTTCACCACTTTCTCCTCCTAAATAGATTTCTGTACCTGATATTGATCCCAGTGAAGTGAATGGGCATCTTGCTATGACTTCAATAAGAAGAGAAGCAAGGCCTCTGAGACTGATTAATAAATATTAGCCATCAGAGCAAATACCAAACACACAATTCTTAGCACAGTTCTCAAAAACTGGAGAAGCAACACTGAAAAAATACAAAATAGGGTGACCAGCCAGCAAGTGTGAAAAATCGAAACGGGGGGTGGGGGGTAATAGGTGCCTATATAAGAAAAAGCCCCCAAAATCGGGACTGTCCCTATAAAATTGGGACATCTGGTCACCCTAATACAAAATATGTTAGATATCATTTAACAAATGGTGAATTTCATCTAAGCCTCAGTCCAGCGTTACTACACATCACAAAACCCTCCATCATGTATTGCCACCCTTTGATGGCAGCATCAGCAGAGAGGCTAGGGTATGGGACCTGATCCAAAGCCCATTGAAGTCAATGGGAATCTTTCCATTGACTTCAGTGGGTTTTGGACTCAACCTGTGGAAACTGCAGTACCCTCAGATCTCATTGCAGTGGTCTTTCCAGGCTGGAGCAGGGACACATTAGTGTGGGAGTGTGGGGAAAGTTTATGCTAGCACTGCCTATGATGTATCTATTCTCTGGTGAAACAAAGGACTTTTATCTCCAGGGCTGTCAATACAATGCCTTTAACAACATTCAATTACTCAACAAGATAAGCGGGAAGGTCCTCTTATGGATTGGTAACTGGTTAAAAGGTAGGAAACAAAGGGTAGGAATAAATGGTCAGTTTACAGAATGGAGAGAGGTAAATAGTGGTGTCCCCCGGGGTCTGTACTGGGACCAGTCCTATTCAACATATTCATAAATGATCTGGAAAAAGGGTTAAACTGTGAGGTGGCAAAATTTGCAGACAATACAAAACTGCTCAAGATAGTTAAGTCCCAAGCAGACTGGGAAGAGCTACAAAAGGCTCGCACAAAACTGGGTGACTGGGCAACAAAATGGCAGATGAAATTCAATGTTGATAAACGCAAAGTAATGAACATTGGAAAGCATAATCCCAACTATACATATAAAATGAGGGGTCAAAATTAGCCATTACCACTCAAGAAAGAGATCTTGGAGTCATTGTGGATAGTTCTCTGAAAACATCCACTCAATGTGCAGTGGCAGTCAAAAAAGTGAACAGAATGTTGGGAATCATTAAGAAAGGGATAGATAATAAGACAAAAAATATCATATTGCCTCTATATAAATCCATGGTACACCCACATCTTGAATACTGCGTGCAAATGTGGTCTCCCCATCTAGAAAAAGCTATATTGGAATTGGAAAAGGTTCAGAAAAGGGCAACAAAAATTATTAGGGGTATGGAATGGCTTCCATATGAGGAGAGATTAACAAGACTGGGACTTTTCAGCTTGGAAAAGAGACTACTAAGGGGGGGATATGATAGAGGTCTATAAAATCATGACTGGTGTGGAGAAAGTAAATAAGGGAGTGTTATTTACTCCTTCTCATAACACAAGAACTAGGGGTCACCAAATGAAATTAGGCAGCAAGTTTAAAAGAAACAAAAGGAAATATTTTTTCACACAATGCACAGTCAGCCTGTGGAACTCCTTGCCAGAGGATGTTGTGAAGGGCGCAACTATAACAGGGTTCAGAAAAGAACTAGATAAGTTAATGGAGGATAGGTCCATCAATGGCTATTAACCAGGATGGGCAGGGATGGTGTCCCTAGCCTTTGTTTGCTAGAAGATGGGAATGGGAGATGGGATGGATCACTTGATAATTACCTGTTCTGTTCATTCCCTCTGGGTACCTGGCATTTGCCAATGTCGGAAGACAGGATACTGGGCTAGATGGACCTTTGGTCTGACCCAGTATGGCCGTTCTTATGTTCTTAACAATATATAGACAAAATGTAAAGAGAAAAGCAAAGAAAAAGACACTGTAAAGGCTTTTTACAATCACAGGTTAAATGACCACCAGCTTCAAGAGTTACCAAATCTTTGTACAAATGTGCCCTCCATCCAACTCTGACTAGGAAGTACATTAAAATAGAGCTACCGCAGTGGTATTCCATCTTTCTTTTGTATTTCTCTGTTGGCACTAAGAGCAACAGAGTAGCCTTTGAATCTGCAGTTTTAAAATATGTTTCAATTCTAGGACATGATGCCCACTCTTTAGTCAACAGTTCATAGTATGGACTTCCTCAGTTGTAAAAAATACAGCATTGTTCTTTTAGGGGTTGTATGCTTCTTACAGGACTGAAACTGAGTTCTGTAGCACCCTAGGCAAGATACTATGAGCACTGCAAGGCTCCATCCAGCTCACTCCCTCACTTCTGCATCCCCACAACAAATCATACCATCCCTCCAACCCTCTCCCACCTGTGATCCTGTTCCGTCAGTCTGTGGCAACCCAACCTTCCATTTTTATGAGACTTTGCAGCCTTTGGTGCTCACATAAGTACATCAGGAAGTCAGGAATTGGAGTGAGCAGGGGAAGGATGAGGCAAGGAGATGAATGTGATGAGCCTGCCAGTGTCAGAGTGAGAACAAAGCCTGGATGGGGAACTAGGGACTGGAGAGATAGATGTCCATATGCCTGTGAAGAAGGGCCCATGGGAGAGGAGGGCTCTTTGTGGCTAAATAGATAGCATGCTAGGTCTAAGGTCATCACTGATCTGTTATTCCAGCAGGCTCTAGTTAGTTGCAAGAAGCACATACAAACAAGCCTTCAGTTAGAAACCCAGACCAAGATTTTCAAAAGCAACGAGTGATTTTGGGTGCCCAAGCAGAGACACTTTAAAGATTTTTCAGAGAGTGGGTGCTCAGTGCTTTCTGAAAATCAGGCCCCTTTAGGGTCTTTCCAGTTGGACACCCAAAAACTTAGGCACCCAAAGTTATGAATTGTTGGTCCCAAAGTGCACCTCCAAGGGATTTCAATACTGCACAGGGATCTTTGTTTTTATAGTAATTCTCAGCACAGCTCTTGCGTCTTCTGCTCTTTGCACAACATAGGTAACATGAAGGAACTACACAGGCACAAAAGCTCAATGAAAGTGACAAAAAGAAATGAAAACCCCTATTGCCTAAGAACTGATGAGCATCACAAATACTGTAAACGGTGCAAATGGGACTTCAGGACTCATTCTTGCTTTTGGCATGAAGGAAATGAGTAATTTGGATCAAAGGGAAATCCTGTGATGGTGACAGTTCCATTTTGTAATGTGAACTTCCTATGGGTTTTGTCTTTCAAACCTGTCAATCAAAAAGTAACAAAGCAAAAACCTCTAGGCAACTAGCAGTATTGACGGAGACACAAAGTAGCTGCAGTAGACAAGAGCAAGGAGGCGTGCACTACATGGTTGTGACCCACAATATCTGTTACCATTTCTTTCATCATGCAGGCTTTTCTAAAAAATATCCTTTTTATCAGAGTCTTTTCCTAGTTCAGTATTTGAAGATCAGATGAGATATTATCAGTGTATCCAATCTATCAAGTGGATCTAGATTAATCATTCCATTTTCAGCCCACAGGCATTTTTCTTGTTAGACAAATGAAGGACAGCCTCCAAATCTAGTCTCTCTCTTCAAAGTTCACCTTGTTCAACAGGATCTCAACCTCAGGCAAGAGAAAGAGATGTAAGAAAGTTCATCTATTATAGAAAATGGAGATGATTCCACAAGTGCAACAAGAGGATTACTACAGCTGCAGTTCCAAATCTGAAAGTTTTCAGGATCAAAGTTAAAACTAATCCACAGCTTCCACTGTGTTGATTGGACAACCAAACTTTTGAGGCCAAATTTTCAAACAGCTTCAATTCAGGCTCTATATGCGTGCATGTAGCTTTGCATGCACCTATCACTTGCACACGATCATTTTTCCTCAACAAATCTGAAATAAACTGTATAATAGTCAATAAATATAAATATTTCAAGCTCAATTTATGAAATATTCTATAAAAATAACAGGAAAACAATTTGCCTTATCCACTACTGTAGATTAGCATTATTAGATACTGGAGTCCACTTGTCAAACTTTGCTTAAGTTACTACTATCCTGTGGCTTACACTGATTGCCATTGAATTGCAGAACCCTTTGAATGGATGGTGCACAAAAATCTGGGTTGTTTTGATGATGTAGAAAAAAAATGACAAACTCGAGACAAGACTCATAAAAAATATCTGAACACTCCATTGCATTTCATCACCTGTAAAAGAGAGTAAATATGGTAAATCAGAAAGGAGCAAATCATTGTAATTCCTTCCACTACTAGATCAACTAAATTGAACTTGTAAAGTTAATTTCAGAGTATAACCATAATTATCCTTACACTCTTACCTTGATTTAGGTAAACCTCCAGATCTCCTTTCAAAAGAATTTTACAAAAACAACAACCAGCTTCATCCTGCAATTACCTCTGATCTCTCTAGCCTTGACATTCAGTATCTTTTAGCAGGAAACCCTTTTTTGTCATATAATCACAACATATTCAGTAATAATATTTTAGATTTATATTAGATTCCGCCCTCCACCCCAGAGTTCAGCTGGATTCCATTCTGTGCTTTTGTTTGTTTTGTTTTTACATCTAGTGATCCCAATTAACTCAGTTGACTTGGTTTTATGCCTTTTTAGTGAGGATAAAATGCTACTAAATCAGAAGCATGGTGTTTTATATCTACAATCCACAGACAGAAACAGCTACACAAAGAGCAAGACAGTGCAGAACCAGACCCAGTGTGATTACTCAGGTAACAAATGTTGATAGAACTGGACCTTGAGTTCGTGAAATGGTTTGGGATCCTTTGGGAGAAGTGCATTAGAACCTTAGGAATATATGGCCTAGATGATGTATCTTCAAGAAACCCCAGAGAGAGAGTTCATTGAGCAAATCCTGCCAAAATTCATAGGACCCACCCATCAAACTGAAATTAAAAAGTATATCAGTAGAGTGGAATGTCTGCTGTTTTCATCTCTCAGAGAAATCTGTATATAACTCTAAAAAGTGAGATCCCTTAAGGGATTTTTGGAAGTACATCTTTGACAAATATAAATACTGAAAAATATTACCAGAAGAAACATGTTAACACAATATCTACCAGTTCTATAGCTTTATTGAATTAAACAATTCAAAGGAAAAACAACAACAAGCAAATGTTTAATCTTTTGCCTTTCCAGCAGCACTTCTTTGTGCAAAATAGAAGAGGGGAAAAATACAAAGCCTCATTCTTAGGAAACAAAAATATATAAACACACATTAGTGGGTCTGATTCTCATTTACACTAAGGCCACCTTACACCACTTTGGCAGTGAAAAGGGGCCTTATAGTGCATGTAAACATAATTTATTCTCACTTTAAGACCCCTTCACACTGCCAGAATGGTATAAAGGGGGGGTTAGTATAAATGAGAATCAAGCCTGCTAATATCAATAAACACATAAAGAAAATGAGTTGAAATAAATAGTATGGAAAAAAAAGAAAAGAAAGGGTATAATATTAAAATGTATAAGTGCAGTTTGCAGCAGGTGGCTATAAAATAGTAACAGAGTCCATGTTCCTAAGCAAGTAGTGAGAAATAAAAGAGAAAAGTGACATAATAGTTAGAAAAACAAAACCCCTTGAGGCTGGATTGTTCCATTTACCTACAGGCCTGTTTAAGGGGTGGTGCAGAGCTGTGTTGCTCCATGTGGAGTTCTGTGAAGCATCCTACCCAGCTTAAGTGACTCAGAGTTGGGCTGCCTCCATTTTGGGGTGCCCAAATTATAACCTCGAAGGGCCTGCATTTGCAAGGGTAGCTGCTCCGCTCTTTCGGAAAATCAGGTGTCTCACGCTGGATACCCAAAAATGAAGGCACCCAAAACAACTAGTCACTTCTGAAAATAAGTGCACAGAAGTTGCATGCCTGCTACTACACCCTTTATTGGGGCATGACTGATTCCCCTCCACTGCATAGTGGACCAGCTCTGATAGCTGGAGTTGGGAGGCCAAGCCATTGCACCTCTTCCTCCACCCCCCCTTTTGGAGCATCATGCAGGGGCTGCAATTCAACTTAGCACTTAAGTGGACTGTGCAAGGGGTTCACATCCTCACACCTCAACACGAGGAACAATCTGGCCCTAAACTAGGGAAGAACAGGATAAAATTCTGAGTCTCACACGTCAAAGTGGAGAGAAAATTGAAGACACACTGGCATTAAAAGTTAGTATGTAGGGACTGATTCTCACTGTAACCATTAATAACACTGACCAATAAGATAAACTAAGCAAACAAAACAGTTTACAAATTTAAAACATCACCTGATTTATGGCGCTATCACAGCTACCACTACAGCAATCGAGGTACCTCCTCAAGGTATGGATGTAAAACCCCTTACAGCCCAATTCTTCTTTCCTTGTGCACCTAAAAGTGCTGATTGTGTGTCTCATTCTTCCTGGATTTTCTAGGGCCTGGTCCTTCCTCTCTTCCCTGCTGTGCCAGGATGAGACACTAGAAAAATGCCTGGCTCTAAAGCACCAGCAAGAATGATCCTGGAACATGACTTCTCTGCTGGAGCAAACATTATTTCACTGAAAAAAAGCAATTTGGATTGGAAATGAATCTAATGGTGTAAAATTAATATGCTTGGTGATCTTAACTAGGTGACTAGGAAACAAAATGGCAGATGACATTCAATGTTAATCAATTCAAAGTAATGCATATTGGAAAACATACTCCCAGCTATACATACAAAATGATGGTCTCTAAATTAGCTGTTAACACTGAAGAAAGAGATCTTGGAGTCACTGTGGATAATTCTCTGAAAATATCCACTCAGTGTGCAACAGCAGTAAAGAAAGCAAACAGAATGTTAGGAACCATTAGGAAAGGGGTGGATAATAAGACAGAAAATATCAAAATGCCATTATGTTAATCCATGGTATGCCAATATTTTGAATATTGCATGCAGTGCTGGTCACCACATTCTCCCCCCTCCCTGCCTCCCCCAGCCAAAAAAAGATATTTTAGAATTGGAAAAAGTAGAGAGAAGGGCAACAAAAATTATTAGCGGTATGGAACAGCTTCCATATAAGGAGGTATTAAAAAGACTGGGACTGATCATCCTTGAAAAGAGATGAAGGCGGGGAGGCGGGATATGATAGTGGTCTATAAAATCATGAATGGTTTGGAGAAAGTGAATAAGAAAGTGTTAATTACCTCTTCACATAACACACGAACCAGGGGTCACCCAATGAAATTAATATGCAGGCAGTTTAAAATAAACATAAGGAAGTACTTCTTCACACATCACACAGCCAACCTGTGGAACTTGTTGCCAGGGGATGTTGTGAAGGCCAAAAGTATGACTAGGTTCACAAAAGAATTAGATAAGTTCATGAAGAATAGGTCTATCATGGCTATTAGCCAAGATGGTCAAGGATTAACCTCATTGGGTGTCCCTAAACCTCTGACTGCTTGAAGCTGGGACAGGACAACATGTTTTGTTCAATCCCTCTGAAGCATCTGGCACTGGCCATTGTTGGAAGACAGGATACTAGGCTAGATGGACCATTGGGCTGGCCCTGTATGGCCATTCTTCTGTTCTTAGATAAATAATATAATAGAATGTGTCCTTTTTTAAAAGTTAACAGTTCTGAACCAAATTAAATAACAAATATTCAGACATATTTGGCAACCTCTTTTTTCTTTATGGGGAGAAACAGAGTTTGAGGATTAATTTTCAAGTGTAATAACTTGGCAAAGTTGTACTTCATTAAAGCTCAATGCTCAAGGAATGTCTTCTTTAGTGAAGCCTGGATAGCTGATATCATAGGTGCCAACTCCGTAGGTGCTCCAGGGCTGGAGCACCGCCAGAAAAAAATTAGCGGGTGCTTAGCACTCACCAGCAACCAAGCTTCCCTTCTTCCCCCCCACTCCTGCCCACCCAATCAATTCCTCCCCCTCCCTTCCAGCACCTCCCACCCACCGCGGATCAGCTGTTCCATGGCGTGCAGGAGGCACTTGGAGGGCGGGGGAGGAGCAGGGAGGAGGTGTATAAATGAGAATGTGCTTGGGAGAGGGGGAGGAAAGAGGCAGGGATGGGGCAGAGTGGGGGCAGGAAGAGGCAGGGTGAGGGTGAGGGTGAGGGCTTGGGAGAAGGGGTGAAGTGGGGGCAGGGCCTGGGGCTGAGCATCCCCGGGGAAAATTAGAAGCCGGTGCCCGTGGGTGCTATTATCATGTATGCAGAGCTGCGTGTGAATTGTTTCATTGGCACTGCCAATATGATAAGAATCAGCTGTGTTTTGTACTAGCAGTCCATTCCCAAACCAGCAGTGCTTTGTTAGAACTTTCCTTTAGGCCTGCAAATGCTCCACTAGAGCTTTTTGAAAATTGTTTGGATTTATTTTGGCCTCTGCATTTTTTGGCCTCTTGCATCCGACGAAGTGGGCATTCACCCACGAAAGCTCATGCTCCAGTACGTCTGTTAGTCTATAAGATGCCACAGGACTCTTTGCTGCTTTTACAGATCCAGACTAACACGGCTACCCCTTTGATACTCTGCATTTTTTGAGGCTGTTCATGTTGTAGTTGGAGTTTGAGCTTGATTTGCTGGGACTGGACCCACAGGACAGATGATCTCACTTTCACCTATTCCTTATATTCTCATTTTCTGTGTTTTGTAAGGTGCCATGTAAATGATTAATGATAAACAATAGCAGTGATACATGCATAGGTATAATATCATTAGCCATTTCCCTTTTTTTATAATCTCCACTTCATAATAGCCTTGAGACACTCTAGGCTGGGTAGTGTGTAATCAATTTTTAACGTGCTCCAATCATTCATTGCTGTACAAATTCATCAGTTCCGCACATTGAATCCGTTACCAAACGTGTTACTGCTTCACAGAGGCCAATACTGCATGACTGCAAGCAATGTAATTCTACTTTCGTCACATCTACAGCGCTGAGGTATTTGTCCACTAGTGAAGCTGAGTTTTGCAGCTTCTTGACAACTGTGTCATCACACTGTGCTAGCAGGGCATTCACAGCACTTATGTAAGGGACATGTTGACATGTCGATTGCAACCACCCTATCAGAGATGTAGGGCTTGATTCTCCTCTCACTAGGGCTGGTCTACACTAGAAAATTAGGTCGACCCAGATACATCGCTCAGGGGTGTGAAAAATCCACGGCCCGGAGTGACATAGTTAAGCTGATCTAAGTTGCCATTTAGACAGGGCTAGGTTGATGGAAGAATTCTTTTGGTGACCTAGCTACCGCCTCTCAAGGAGGTGGATTACCTGTGCCAACAGGTGAACCCCTCCTATCAGCATATGTAGTATTTATACTGAGTGTCACTTCACCACAAAGTCTGTCCCTTAACCCCCAACATCTGCCACCTCTACTCTGCATCTCTACTACTGAATGCCTCTGGAGAAAAACCCATGACCACATGGACTTCATCCATTACCAGTTTGTTCTCTCCTCCCTCAGTTCTGTCGTAGCCCTTGCCAAACAACACTATTTTTCCAGTCTCATCAGATAGGTCTACACAGCCTGCAGCATTGAGCCTCCCAACCCAGGTTGACAGACTTGGGATAGCAGGGCTCATGTTAGCACTCTAAAAATAGCTGTGTAGACAGCGTTTTGAATTTACACCTTGGGCTCTGAAACCTAGTGGGGGGGGTGGCTTCAGAGCCTAAACTCCAGTGTGAGCCGCAACTTCCAAGTGCTGTCTACACCGTTATTTTTAGAGCACTAGTGCAAGTCCCACTGGCCCAAGTCTGTCAGCCTGGATTAGGAGCCTCGCTGTTGCAGGCTGTGTAAACATCCCCCTTGCTTCCCCCAAGTACAGCCCCATTGACTCCCTCTTAAAAATTCTCCCCACTCCCACGTCCTCATTTCTCTGCACAAGATCTTATTGATTTTTCAATTAGACTGACAAGATGTGTTGTCTGTCCAACTAACCAGACCATGAAAACTCTAGTCCAGGCCATCATCTCCTCTTGCCTTGATTACTGTGACCTCCTCTCCTCTGTCCTATAATACCCACAACACTCTCATTGGGTTCATACAAAATACAGCTGCTAAGATGGTCTTCTTTGCCCATCATACTGACCTCACCCCCGCTCCTCTGAGTCCCTCTGCTGGCTCCCCCCTTTCATTACATTGGGTTAAAGTATCTCAACTTCACGTTCAATGCCCTTCACAACTCTGCCCCTTCTTATTTATCCCATCTCATCTCTTATCTCATCACCCATGCCCCCCACTTTCCAGCTACAGGGCCAGCCCCGTTCACCTGTTTGTCAGCTTCTCATACAAACATCTCTGTGCCTTCTTCTGTGCTCCCACATGGAATGATCTCCCCACATTGATTCATAAGCCCTCTTGTCCTTTAAGCCTCCCAAAACCCACCTTTGCCACAATGCCTACTAGGAATCAACAAATCAGTGATGGCTCAAGGGGCACAGAGTTGGTATTTATATCTCTATAAGGAGAAAACCCCGATCTGGGATGCCACCTGATGTACTGGGATTTCACTGAGCCTGCCTGCTCCACTAGCCTGGGCTCCCTTTCTCTGTGTCTTGCTGAATCAGGCTCTCTGGCCTCGTGCAGCACACACACACAGGTAGGGATGCACCAGCTGTAGAATTGCACAGACTGTAAGCAGCTCTCTATGGGAAGATTTAGCTAGGAAATTGTCCAGCACTCAAGTGCAGCTCACCTCTGGAAAGTACAACCAAATTAATATTGTCTTGTGCTGTAGATACATCTATACAACGTAAGATCATAAATTTGCCCCCTCCCTGAATGTGGAGGAAGATATGCACAACTTCTTGCCACCCCCGAGTTATAAATTGCACAAACTGGGTTTTATAACAAACAAAAACAAGTTTTTAAGTATAAAAGGTAGATTTTAAGTGATTACAAGGGGTAGCAAACAGAACAAAGCAGATCACCAAGCAAATAAAACAAAACACACATACTAACCTTAAGATCTTAAGTAGACTGGTTTCAAGAAGTAATTTCTCACCCTAAATGTTGTTTCAGGCATGTTGCAGAGTTTCTGTAGCTTAGAGTTCCACTTATTTCTCTTTACAGACTAGACTCCTGTCTTAGTCTGGACTCAGCCCTTGCCTTTCCCTCAGCTCAGTTCCTTTATCTCTTCAGGTACTTTCAGCAGTCTTTCTTCTTGGGCAGGAAGGCAATGGAGAAGAGTCCTGTTTGCCTTACTCCCCAGCCTTAAATAAGATTTACATAAGGCGGGAATCTTTTGTTTCCCAGTCTTGACCTCTCCCACCTTTTAGTGGAAAATTACTAGAAGTCCAAGATGGTGTTTAGTACCATGTGACAGGACCATCTGACCTAGTAGTGTCACAGCTACGTCCTAGGAGGCCTCTCAGGAAGGAGAGAGATTATATCTTCAATGTCTTATTGTTTCTTCCTAATGGCCCATCAAGGCTGGTGGCCTGTTGTCTGGTGGGTGCCTCCCAAATACACACACATTTGTAATTGTTACATAGTCAATAGTCCTAATGTTAGATACAGAAGTAATACATGCATACAAATTTAATAATCACTTTCAGTAAATTATAACCTTTCTGATTATACCTTACAAGACTCATCTTGCCTAAAATATATCTCAGTTATGTCATATCTATATCATAAGCTTACCTCCATAAAGAATATGGGGTGTAGCATCACAGTATGTAAAAATTGTATATAATTGATTGTAATCCCCCTCCTCTCACACTTTGCATGTCACGTCTTCTCAGCCTGTAAGGTCTCTAAGGTATGCACTGCATCTTCATAGGTGAATGTGCAGTGGCTGGTATAAGGCGCTCCAGCCTCCGGCGCTAGGGTAATATCAATAGTTTAATAATAAAATGCTTCTAATAATTCAAACCTCAAGCACAAATAATGCCTCTGACTTCCTAGGTGCCTGGCATTTTAAAAACATTTACTCCCAAGTAGAGAAAGTCCGGTCAAATGTATCCCAAGTGTGTTAAGTGCAGCTTTGAAACTGTGCCATTGCACATAAGCTGTAATTTGTTGCAGGCAGTGCTCTGCTGTGGGAACAGAGGGATGCAGATGAATATTGTTATTAGTGCAGGAGACTGGGTGTTTCTCAGTGGCTTTATCCTTCAGGCTGCTCACAAGCTTGTCACCTTGCCTCAGGCCACAAGTGCTTTCTCTTCCAGCTCTAATAACACAGTGAGGGACTCCACCCCAGCATTCTCACGCTACTTAGTGGTGCCATAAACAGCACCTTGCTCTCTGCCAAGGAAAGGCATTCTGCACAGCTCATTTCAGCATCATCCCATTTTAATTCAGTTCTGGACAGCAGTCACAATTGGAACACTGGCAGCAACCATCATTTATTCTTAACTGTCCAGGTTTCTTCTGGAACGATTTCCTATTTTTATTTGTTTGTTAGTGTCTTGATAGTGTTCCTGCAACCAATCACATATTTCAAAAACGAGAAGGGAAATAATACAACAGGATCAAGAGAGCACAAGGATTACTACTGTGCAAAATCCTTGCACACTGTAGGGGTAGGGCAATTGATTCATAGATTCTAGGACTGGAAGGGACCTCGAGAGGTCATCGAGACCAGTCCCCTGCCCTCATGGCAGGACCAAATACTGTCTAGACCATCCCCAACTTGTGCAGGGGCTGAGCACAATTTTAGGCCTGGTCTACACGTAAAGCTTAGGTCGACATAGCTACAGCATTCAGGGATGTGAAGCTATGTCAATCTAAACCCCCACAGTGTAGACATGGGTCAAGAAAAGAATTCTTCTATCGATTTATCTACCATCACTAGGGGAGGTGGAGTTCCTACGGTGATAGAAAAAGCCCCTTCTGTTGCTGTGGTCTGCTCACGTGCCATAGGTTGCCGACCCCTGCGTTAAGGCATAGACATATACCATAGTCCAGGGATTGGAGCCCCATGAAGAAATCAGAATCTAATTTTTCATTTAAAAAAATGGTTCCTGCCCTCGTGGATACAATCAAAAGTTTGCCAACATGAGCCAAGTGTAACTTGTCTGGTTGAGTCTTCATACAGCATAAGTCACCAGCTCCAAGAAGTGTAAACTATTCCGTTCATCTTAATGCAACCACCCCAAGGTGGTAAATTCCCCCACTCCCTTCTGGAGTGACCTACCGTATTATTTTTGCTTTGTGTTTGGTCCCAAATTCAGTCCCTATTAACATGGAGCTACAAGAGAAGCAAATGGGAGCAGGTAATTGTATACTTGAGTCCTAACCTGGTACATTTATTGGGCAGAGAGCTACACATATGAATACTTACATTTCAGTGCTTAGATTCAAGCTTCTTATCCTCATCCTGAAGGCCCTTCACAATTCTGCCCTCTGTACTTATCTGCTCTTGCCTGTTATTACCTTCTCCCCTGCCCCCTCTCCTTCAACAGTGGTGTCAGCCTTGAATGCCCATTCTCCTGCTTCTCCTACAAAGGTCTCAGTGCTGTTTCCACACAATCTTATGCATACGGCACACCTTCCCTGAACAAATCCGATAGGCTACTACCCTCTCCTTCTTGACCCAGCTCTGATGTGCCACCTTTCGGAAATCAGCTAACGGCAGCCAGGGATTGTTTGGAACCATCAAGTTGAGCATGCAGCTAACTCGTGTCCTTTGCTACCATTACCCTTGTCCTCCTTCCCCACTTTCCTCCTATTGCTCCTTACACTCTCTCATGGCATCCTGTGTCAAATCAGAATGTAGGTTCTTTGGGACTAGGACCATATTTGTTCAGTACCCAGAACAATGGGGCCCTCATCCTTACTGAGGCCCCACAATACAAATAAATCATAGTATTAAATAAATAAATAATCATTGTGTTGGAAAGCCAGAAGTGGTCTTTGAGCTACACTTTGGTCATCTCTGATGCAGAGTATAAACCCACTTTATTATTGACGTTCAGGGTACCAACAGGAGAAGAAAGAGTTTAAGAAGTAATAACAGAAGGACATAAAGGGAGAGTTCCCTGAGACCTCTAAGATGGCACTGGTCTTTTCATGGGTAGCTACATCCTTTAGGAGTTTGTATGACAGAGAGAGCACAGGGATCAAGGACACAGAGGACCCTGCCTGGGAATGAGACTATAGGAATACTGAGACATTTCCTATACAGCAGACAGGGAAACACTGCACATTGCCTGCAGGATGTTGTTGCCATGGGGAAGGTCAGAAGAGAGAGTCAAAGAATATACATAGAATGAGAATGAGAAGAAAAGGAATTGCTGATGATGCTTATACATTTGGGGACTAAAGATGGAAAAGCTGGATATATGTAGTGTTGGATTCTGACAGACTGCTTCAGATACAAATGGCTGGTACAATCTTTTTGATCTCATTGTCCAGATGCTAAGATTGCTCTGTGTGGTTTCTTGGAACTATTTTGGATATGATACACACACACACACACACACACATCTAATACATCAAGCAATCTCAGGTCCTGCCTATCCCAAACTCTCAAAGGATGGACAAATAGATATTTTTCAGGACCCAGTAACAATAACAAAAAATGTAACGCTCTTTCCTACCCTTTGGATTAGACACCACCATGATAGATGCTTTAGAAATACTCTCAAATAGAATTGAAACTAAGAAGTCAAAATGGCTGTCTTCAGCACTGATGAAATAAACAAAACCACCCATAGACAGAGCTTAATGTGAGTGTTCCAAAAGGTATAGTGCAGCCCAGGTTTGATGCTAGTAGAAAGAGGGTTTTTCCAGCTAATATTTTCTTGCTTCTGCCCCTCAAGGAGGGTCTGGCTCCTAGTGCCAACCAGGTCAACCCCAGAGCTTTCCATTTTCTTCTCTTCAGTATATAGGGGTAATTATTGAATTTGTGACAGTTAGCAGACCCATGCTATCCCAGCAATCCCTTCACAGAGGACATGTTACTGTGGTCTTTGTATTATGATGAGTGGGACTGGAGAAAGAGGGACAGGCTTCAGGAGGGACCTCATTTGGCAGGACACCTGGCACACAGGAATGGAAGATGGTGGCTAGGCTCCTTGCAGACAAGCACTAGCCTCTCAGGGAATGTCTACAAGGGA
This sequence comes from Emys orbicularis, assembly GCF_028017835.1. NCBI lineage: Eukaryota > Metazoa > Chordata > Testudines > Emydidae > Emys > Emys orbicularis. The sequence goes on along the minus strand of NC_088683.1, from coordinate 67,989,322 downwards.
TAAAAGACCCACAGCATGGCCATGGCTGGTGCAGATCAGCTGACTCCGGCTTGCGGGGCTCAGGCTGTGGGGCTATAAATTGCTTTGTAGACGTTCTGGCTTGGACTGTAGCCTGAGCTATGGGACCCTCAACCTTCAGAGAGTCCCAGAGCTTGGGCTCCAACCTCAGCCCAAACATCTACACAGCAATTTTCAGCCCCACCGCTGAAAGGTTGTACCCACAGGGTATGTCTACACTGCAATGTAAGCCCAGGGTTAGAACTCGAGTTAGCAGACCCTGGGTTTGTTAACCTAGGGCGTGAACATCTACACTAATTTGTAACCCCAGGTTAGGAATTGTTGAACCCTGAGTTCCAACTTGGGGCTTCAGTGTCTACACTACTGCATTATGAGGGCCCAAGTCCAAACATACATATCCCAGACTTCCTAACACCCTCCCAAAACGTGGCTGCTCTAGCCCTTTGTTCATGGTGCAGTATGGGAAAAGTTTGGTGGACAATCAAGTTGACTGTCCAGAAGACAAAGAAAGTCGGCCCGTGGGATCGTGGAATACTTTTGGCAAATTCCCGGAGCACAAGTCCAGTGGGGTTGTATCTACACTACAAAGCTACAGAGCTTGAATCCTGGCTTGACTCAGGCTTGGACCCTCCATCTCCCAGTGATCCTGCAACCCTGGATCCAAGCTCTGGGTTAGTGAGACTTGTGTGTATCCTGAAGGGAGCTTAGGCTTGAGCCTGAATTCATGCCCTACGCTTACATTGCACTGTAAACATACCCTCAGCTTATAATAATGGCCTCTGTGCATGGTCAACAAATATCTCAGTCCTACAGCTCTGCCTGCCTCCTACATCATGTATTGCTAATGAGACAGTCTGTCTTCTGCTGAGACATAGAATATCTCCTTGCCAATCCCTGGTGAAGCCTATATATTCTGTTACCATGTACTTTGAGCTTGAAACTAGTTCTTTAAGGGACCACGTTGTCACAAGCAGAGAAAGCTAATGAGCAATATGCATTTCCAAGCGATATAGCCAAGACATTTATAATGATTGGGCTGATAATTTGTTTTTGACTGAAACATCTTTTTCACTGTGCCTTACCTTGCTTTTTAAGCTCAGTGTGTTGTTTGAAAGATAGTGGTATGCTGGGGTTGATGCTAATTCTCCTCTAACACACAGCTGGGCGTGGCACAATTTTGACCTTTTGCACCTGCGCCCTATTCCTTATTCTTGATAGGGCTAACCTTTGTAATGTAAAGCCCACTCCAAAGAATGGAGGAATGATTCCTAGTGGAGATGTGGTTGATAGCCCTAGAGGAAGTTCCAAACGAAAACTTGCAACTGGTTCCTACTAGTTCCAGTTGGAAAGCCGATTTTGGAACAGAGCATCGGGTTTATTATTGATCTCTGCTCATCCTGGAGATACTAGTCTTCCAGTAGAAAGCAACTGAAATCAGTAGTAATCCATAGACCAGCTGAAGGATTCTAATGGACTCTACTGGAATTTCCATTAGGAAGATGAGGACAGTTTTGTTACACTTCACTTTTTCTGAATTAGTCAGACACTTCCATTTGCAGGCAGAAAGTCATCTCAAAGATATAATCCTGTTAATTATAAAACAGCTGATCAAAAAGAGGTTTAATGATGACTGTTTAAGTGAAGATTGGTGATAAGCAATTCAGATAGAATTTCTTTTCAGGAGGGAAATTGAAAATGTAGAACTAAGGGCGCTGGAACTATTTGTACAGTGGGGGTGCTGAGAGCCATTGAACCAAACCGTAAATCCTGTATAGGATGGAAACCACGTCAAGCCAGGGGGTGCAGCAGCACATCCAGCACCCCTAGTTCCAGCACCTACGTGTAGAACAAATTCAGGGTCCAAATCAGCACAAGACAGAGATGAATTTTAGAGACGAGCCAAACCAGAGAGTACAGAGCCACCTGTAGAATCTAGGGGAAAGATGCTGAGGAGTAGGTTGATTTTACATTGTTTGAAGCATATTGCTTAAAGGTCAAGCCTTAGTGAACCTCTAGGTCTTCTCCTGGCATTTGGATGTTCCTATGTAACACTAAATTTACCTTTCTGATCTCACTTGCTGATCTTGAAGTTCTTTGCTTAGACGCCGGTTTTGTCCTTTATATCATTTTCAAAAGGTTTCTTTGAAGGGCTGTCAGTGCCATTTACATTATCTGCTGGAGTACTACAATGTCAACAGCTGATGCCAGCCCCGCCTCCTCCTTTTTAGGCTTTCTGTTCATGACCTATATGGGACATGTGCTGAAATCTAAAATATTTATACAGGAGGGTCACATTGTTCTTCTAATTACTGCAAATGGTGTTTCTTGTGTCTTTCATATCATCTCCCCTGGGAGAAGATATGTGATCAGCTCAGTAACAAACTTGGTCTCTTGGCCTGTCCCTTTCATTCTCTTTCTCTCTGTGCCATGCCTGAAGCTGGCTTTAATTTTGGCTGAAATTCCTTCTATTTAGCACTGTCACATTTACTGAGTATCATGGAGTAAAATCTGATCATGTTTTCTGCGTCAAGGAACAGACTGAATGACTCAATAATAAGAATATTGCATGCAGCATGAAGAATACTACACTACCATCCACACTGCTGAGGCTGAAGCCATGGGATTCAGTTAATTTAAACCACCTCATTTTAGCGATAGTAATCTAATCTGGGCATATGCTTTCAAACAGTTTGTAAAACAATGGTCTTAGGTATAGCAACGGGGGCAGTTACTTTGGGGGCCCTGCTTTGGAAGTCCTGCACTGATCTGGTATCTAACAAGTCTGAACTGGATCTTTCCCTCTAGCAGCAGCACCAGAGCCTGATTGAATTCTCTCCCTTATGGCAGCTTGGAGCTCTTTGCTGGGATCCTACGAACTGCAATATCATCCCTGAAAATGAAAATTTGGTTTGTCAGGTATCTAGGGTAATATTAGATTGTCACAAAACTCTCCTAACAGCCAAGAGAGTGCATAAGTAGATCTTGAATGGCTGCCATTCCATGCAAGGAATAAGTAACAGTACTTTCGAGGCTGAGGATTCTCAAGGCACTCTGCAATAAATCTCACAAAACTGTAGGATGCAAGGAAATATCTTATACATATTTTATAGATGAATAAACTGAAGCACAAAGAAGTTAAGTGACTTGGCTAAGGTCACAAACTGTGGCAGAACAAAGCCAGGAGTCTTAGTCCCTGCTACCTGTTCCCAACTACCATATGTCACTAAGAGCCAGAGCCTTTGGTCCAGCTGTGCTGCTCTCAGTGCAGTTTAGTGAGAGGGATGTGCATACAAGGGTCGCTTTACGTCAACGTTCTCACCTTGGAGCCACTGGGTATAACATAAAGCAGCCCAAAGGCCTCTCTAAATTGAACCAGCTGCCCGTGGCCACCAAGGGGGCCATTCTGACATCCAGTGATTACTGGAGTACAGAGGTGCTCGGGCCACACTCCCTTTCCTCGGCTGTGTCCTCTATACTTCCTACACCTAGGTTCTCTGCCAGCTCGTCACCATCTGGGATATCCCTACCCTGGAGGAATTTTGGGATTGACGAATATGCTGACTTCATGGCCATTTCATACCATTGAACTGACATAAAAGTGGCTATAGAAGGAGAGAGTCTGGGCCTACTGCTCTAGTTTAGTACTGTAACTAGATAGCTGCAGTACAGACAGAACCTGCTGCTTTGTTGTTCTGGTCTTTAGCTTCTGATATGTCATATGCATAGAGCCAAATTCAGTGCTGACTCAGCCCCAGGCAACCTCACTGCAGAAAATCAGTGAAGTCAACTGAAGACTTCAGTTCGATTGTGTTGGGTGTAAGTCAGCATAGATTTTTTCCAATTGTCTAGTTTCTATCAAATTTGTTACTCCTGATATTTCTCAGTGAATATAGGAAATCTGCATTTCCTTTTCAGGGCGTAAATCTTTGAAATCCTGTACTGGTACGTGCTGTATTCACAGAAATTAGGTCATATGCTTTTTTATTATACAGGGTAACAATGTATTTTTTCAGGCAAAACAGTTATGTAATAATATTTAATTTGTAATGAGATATTTGTTAAGCAATTTACACTGTGGTCCTGATTCTGTCTCAGCAGTTTGGTTTTGGTTTTTCATTTAATTTGTTTTTAACATTCTTTATGTGAAGTTAGTGCTTTGGAAAGAGGCAAAACTGAAATTCTCAATTTACAGACAGGTACAAAATGGACTGGCCTGTGCATGTTTCTTTACACACAGCCATGCCAATGTTCCTCAATCCTTTTTGAAAAGCACACCAGAAGAGGTGACAGGGTAGTACCCATGCCCATTCGATTCTTATATTGAGTGGGTACAGGGCAGTTATATTACCTGTGGCTTTGGCACTGGTGGGATTGCTACTCAAATACTATGTCCAGTTCTGGTGTCCAGAATTCAAGAGGGAGGTTGAAAAATTGGACAGGGTTCAGAGAAGAGTCATGAGAATGATTAAAAGATCGGAAAAACGCCCTAATTTTGAGACCCTCAAGGAGCTATATATCTGTTTATCTTAACTAAGAAAAGGTTTAGGGGTCACTTGATCACAGTCTATAAGTACTTACATACGGAGCAGAAATTTGATAAGAGAGGGCTCTTCAATCTGGCAAACAAAGGTATAACAAGATCCAATGGCTGGACGTTGAAACCAGGCAGGTTTAGACTGAAAATACAGCATAAACTGCTAACAGTGAGGGTAATTAACCATGGGAACAACTTACCAAAGCTTGTGGTGGATTCTTCATAACTGGTCATTTTTACATCAATATAGGATGTTTCGCTAAAACTTATGCTCTATTTCAAACATGAATTAATTCAGGGAAGTCCTGTGGCCTGTGTAATGCAAGAAGTCGGATTAGATTATCACAATGGCCCCTTCTGGCTTTATAATCTATTAATCTTATCCTCTGCTATCAGCAATGAATGCCATCTGTGGTGGATTTGTCATGTGGATACCTGTTCACTAGTAACCACCCGTTGATAGGACTAATTCCTTTTACATAATGCAGTGACAGCTGTCAGATAGTAAAGGCTTTTGATCTCTGCCACCCTGGGCCAGAGGCATACAGGTGGAAGGCCTTGGAACCCAATACCAATCCCCTGAGTCATGCAGTCCCCCTCTGGTTTAGTTTTTAAACTGGACCTTGTTTTGTTTGGTAAGAATTTCTCTTGTTTCTGTATCCTGTTACTGATGCTGATCGCCCGAGTAGGTTGTCTTTTCTGTTAAAGAGGATGGAAGGTCTTAGACTATAAGTAAGTGGTATTTTATGAATGAATTTAAAATACAAAGACCTGCCCTGACAAGGGTGTGCAAGAGAAGGCACAAGGAGCCTCTTTCTCTATCTTAATACAGAATGCAGCTAGCATGCCAAAATGGGAGGGGGGTGAGCTACAGGGCTGACCTTACCATGAGGCAAACTGAGGCGGCCGCCTCAGGTGCCAGAATGTGGGGGGCGCCACTGGGACCCAGAGTGTAGAAAATTGTGTCTGCTGCTGGTGCATATGTATTCTCTCTGCTCTAGATGCACACAGATGGTGGAGTGCTGTGCTGGAGGAAGGAGGGCACAAGAGACATAACAGGCAGGCAGGAGAAAAGGAGAGAGGGAATAACAGAAAGCAGCAGGGGCAAATAATTCAGACCCTGGGTCTGTGTTGGAGCAGACGGGAGTGTCTGGCTCAGCAAGACAGGGTGCTGGAGTCCTGAGCTGGCAGGGAAAGCAGGAGCAGAGGTAGCCTTGGCACATCGATTGGCAGCTCCCAAGGGGGTTTCTGTGATCCAACCCATCACACTAATCACATCAGCCACACTATCAGAGGCTCGTTCACCTGCACATCTACCAATGTGATATATGTCATCATGTGCCAGCAATGCCCCTCTGCCATGTACATTGGCCAAACCGGACAGTCTCTATGCAAAAGAATAAATGGACACAAATCAGACATCAAGAATTATAACATTCAAAAACCAGTCGGAGAACAGTTCAACCTCCCTGGTCACTCAATTACAGACCTCAAAGTCGCAATACTCCAACAAAAAAACTTCAAAAACAGACACCAACGAGAAACTGCAGAATTGGAATTAATTTGCAAACTGGACACCATTAAATTAGGCTTGAATAAAGACTGGGAGTGGATGGGTCATTACATAAAGTAAAAACTGTTTCCCCATGCTAATTTTTCCCCCTACTGCTACTCACATCTTCTTGTCAACTGTTGGAAATGGGCCATCCTGATTATCACTACAAATGTTTTTTTTCTCCTGCTGATAATATCCCACCTTAATTGATTAGTCACGTTAGAGTTGGTATGGCAATACCCATTTTTTCATGTTCTCTGTGTATATATATCTTCCTACTGTATTTTCCACTGCATGCATCCGATGAAGTGGGTTTCAGCCCATGAAAGCTTATGCTCAAATAAATGTGTTAGTCTCTAAGGTGCCACAAGTACTCCTCATTCTTTTTGCTGATACAGACTAACACAGCTACCACTCTGAAATAGACACAAATGTTCACGGTGAGCCTTCCGGCCCCAGTGAGGATGTGAGTGGTGAGGAGATGCCTGAACTTCCAGTTAGTCGGAGTGCAGGTGACCTGGCAGTTACTGCAGCATCCATATCTCCATCTCCATCTCACATTCCTGAAGAAAAGTGTAGATCAGAGAAGAGTGTGGTGGAGGCGCAAGAAACAGCTGCTGCTGAGTTTAGTTCCTTAAGTCTAGATGATCCAGGACTGTGGACCCTCTTGAGCAGTAGCCTAAGGGACTTCCTTGTACTGCATGGGCCACTGCAAGTGAAAAACTTCACGTTCCCCAAAGACAATGAAAATAGAAGTTTCCATCCAACACATTACAATGGTGACAAAGTGGAGAGGCCATGGCTTATGTCCTCAAAAACCCAGAAGGCTGCATACTGTTTTTGTTGCTAACTATTCCAGTCTAATGTTCCAGCCACATTGGGTTCTACAGGAACAAAGGACTGGAATTGGCATGCCATGAGAAGGCAGCAAATCACCAGCGAACATTCCATAGGTGGAAAGAGCTTGAGATGAGACTAAGGTTAAAGGCCACCATAGATGATCAGCATCAAGAGAAGATTGCATCAGAGTCTCTTTACTGGCAAAATGTTCTGAAAAGGCTCGTTGCCATTGTGAGTATGCTTGCTACCCAAAACCTAGCACTGCGTGGCACTTCAGATCAGCTGTATGTGCCAAACAATAGAAACTTCCTTAAAATTGTGGAGCTGATGGCTGAGTTTGATGCTGTACTCCAGGAGCATCTAAGAAGAGTGACCACCCAAGAAATGTACACACACCACTATCTTGGAAAAACAATTCAAAATGAGATCATACAGTTACTGGCAACAAAAGTCAAACAGAAGATTGTGGCAGATCTGAAGTCAGCAAGATATTACTCTGTTATTCTGGACTGCACACGTGACATCAGCCATACAGAACAAATGACTTTAATGGTGCATTTTGTAACAACAACAGAACCTAGGAAAAATGTCCCTGCAATGGTGACTGTCAGAGAGCATTTTCTAGAATGTATTGACATTGATGATACTACAGGAGCTGGTATGACAAATGTGCTTCTTAAAAAGTTGGAAGATACGGGAATTGTGATAGCTGACATGAGAGGTCAGGGCTACGATAATGGTGCCAACATGAGAGGAAAGAACAGAGGAGTGCAGACACGGATCCGAGAGTTAAACCCTCGAGCTTTTTTTGTCGAGTTCTCATTCATTGAACTTGGTGGTCAGTGATGCAGCATCAGCTTCTAGTGAGGCTGCTGAATTTTTTAATGTAATTCAAAGCATCTATAAAAAGCAACAGAGGGTCCTGTGGCACCTTTAAGACTAACAGATGTATTGGAGCATAAGCTTTCGTGGGTGAATACCCACTTCGTCAGACTCATGTAATGGAAATTTCCAGAGGCAGGTATAAATATGCAGGCAAGAATCAGTCTGGAGATAACAAGGTTAGTTCAATCAGGGAGGGTGAGGTCCTCTGCTAGCAGCTGAGGTGTGAACACCAAGGGAGGAGAATCTGCTTTTGTAGTTGGCTAGCCATTCACAGTCTTTATTTAATCCTGATCTGATGGTGTCAAATTTGCAAATGAACTGAAGCTCAGCAGTTTCTCTTTGGAGTCTGGTCCTGAAGGTTTTTTTTGCTGTAAGATGGCTACCTTTACATCTGCTATTGTGTGGCCAGGGAGGTTGAAGTGTTCTCCTACAGGTTTTTGTATATTGCCATTCCTGATATCTGACTTGTGTCCATTTATCCTTTTATGTAGTGACTGTCCAGTTTGGCCAATGTACATAGCAGAGGGGCATTGCTGGCACATGATGGCATATATAACATTGGTGGACGTGCAGGTGAATGAACCGGTGATGTTGTAGCTGATCTGGTTAGGTCCTGTGATGGTGCTGCTGGTGTAGATATGTGGGCAGAGTTGGCATCGAGGTTTGTTGCATGGATTGGTTCCTGAGTTAGAGTTGTTATGGTGCGGTGTGTGGTTGCTGGTGAGAATATGCTTAAGGTTGGCAGGTTGTCTGTGGGTGAGGGCTATGTATTTTTCTCTGCATCAACTCATTGATGGCAAATTTTGAAGCAACATCTAGGAACATCCTCTCTGACACTGAAACCACTGAGTGCCACACGTTGGGAAAGTTGAGTGGAGGCGATAAAGCCTAACAAACACCAAATTGGAAAGATAGATGTTGCCATAGTTGCCATTATGGAGGATAATGCTATGACAGGAACTGTTCGTGGGAAAACAGTGGCAGAGGGAAATGGAATCATCAGAAACATACATAACTTCAAATTTCTGTATGGCTTAGTGTTGTGGCATGACATACTGTTTGAAATAAATGTTGTAAGCAAGAGACTCCAAGGTGTTGACCTTGATATATCTGGAGCAATGGAACAACTGGACAAAGCAAAGTCATACCTACAATCTTACCGGTCAGATGAGGGATTTCAAAACGTTCTGAAGAGTGCACAGAAGTTGGCAGAGGAACTTCACACTGAAGCTATTTTCCCACCCATTCAAGAATACAAGAGTCACCAAAGAAGAAGACATTTTGATTACCAGACATGGGATAATCCCATAAGAGACCCCAAACAACAATTCTAAGTTGAATTCTTTAACCAGGTGCTAGATTGTGCAATACAGTCAGTTGAAGAATGTTTCATGCAGCTCAAGGAACACAGCAGTATATTTGGGATGTTGTATGATAATCCAAAACTCCTCACTATACCTGAAGAAGACCTACACCAGCAATGCAGGGCACTAGAAACAGTGTTGACACAGGATGACATGCGCAATATTGATGCGAGTGATTTAGGTGATGAACTGAAAGCCCTTTCAAGATACATTTCAGCAGGATCAACTCCAAAGGCTGCTCTGGAATATATGTGCACAAATAAGATGACCACCCTCTTTCCAAATGCTTTTGTTGCTCTGCACATACTTATAACCCTTCCTGTAACAGTTGCCAGTGGAGAATGCAGCTTCTCCAAGCTGAAGTTAATAAAAATACATCTACACTCCACAATGACACAGGAGAGGCTGGTCGGCCTTGCAACCATCTCAATAGAGCATGAGCTGGCCCAGACTGTGGACCTTCAGCAGGAAGCAGTTCAAATCTTTGCAACCAAGAAGGCACGGAAAGCACCACTTTGATTATTCAAACAGATAAAAATGCCAGTGTTTACTATGCAGACAAGAAAAGTTACATTTGGTGTTCAGGCATTTGAAAGTTAAGTGTTACTTAAAATTTTTGAACAAAGGCATTTTAAGTTGTTAGTTCTCCTTTATTGGGGTAGGTAGCAGAGCAGTACCATGAGATGAGTAGAACAGGAAGAAGACAGAATTGATACCTTTCAAAATTTTGGCCCAAGCGAGGGGATATGGGGGCATCATTTGAGCTCCCCTCCTCAGGTGCCAAAATGTTGTGGGCCCGTCCTGGTGAGCTAACATGGATTGAGGCACTGTACACCCCAGAGAGGCTGGAGCCCCAGTCACTTTGGGTAACTCCTAGCACTCAGGGGCTGGTGTTAGGGGGAACATGTGCTGAACTCTTTTAAAGCTGAGTCTACGGCCCCTGAAAGCACTAAGCCTTATCTCAACACTCCATAAAACGAGTGTCTCCAGCAACTGCATCTAAGCCACAAAGCAATCAAATGAAGGCTGCTTTTAATTACTATCCCAGAAAAAAAGGGAAATCAGCAATAAACATTTGGCCTCCTTTATAGAAATGAACAAAGGGGGGAAATGCCCTCTCTGAAGAGCCAGGGTTGTGGGAAGCTGGAGTGTGAGCTATGCATGGGGGGACTCTCCTTCAAAATTATTATGTTGAAGAAACTTCTGCACACTACGAAGCTAAAAATAAGCCAGCCTTGTCCAATAGCCAGGTACTGTGATATACAATACTGTGGATTCAAATCTGATGAGACTCCCCCGTCCAAAACAGACAGATGTCAACTCTAAGTAACAATAAAAGCATCCATGCAAAATAAAGGCAATTAGTCATCTCCTACATAACAAGTAATCTTAATCTGGGCATCAGAAACTTTATGGTGATTTGTGACCTATCAGGCAATCAGCTCTCTAGCAAGTATAATTTTTCTATAACATACAGAAGATAGACTGCTGTTAGCCTGCAGCTATCAGTCCAAAGTCCTGTCATACATGGACCTGACACTATTTCCATTTTCATTGACAGTGGATCTGCTAATGCAGGGGTTTAGAACTGATAGTGCAAGCCAGGTTTCATCCATTGTTTACTCAACTCTCTTATACTTCGTCTGTTGCGACCCCATCAAGTCAATGGGAGCCTTTTCATTGGTATTAATAGGCTTTGAGACGACCTTTCTGTAGTATCTTTTGTTTGTTTGTTTGCTTTATTTTAAATAGCTACATCTGGAGCATGCTGAAGTCTCAGTTTAGGTTTCTAAGTTGAAACCTGCCTAGGACACAGGTAAATGTTACTGGAAGGGGCAACCAGTGATTTCAATGTTAAAAACCAGGGGGAGGAGGCTGAGCACTAACTGTGAGAATAAGAAATAGCAGCAGGAGAGGAGCTCGTTTCACTGTTTAATAATATGGATTTTTAAAAAAAACAGATAGTGTTAAACGCAAAACAATGACCATGCACACCACCTGGGACTCACTCAAGAAGCCATGTTGTTCTCATGGGCTACTACGCCCTCATGGTTTATGTTTCATCAGAGCCTCTCGACAGAGTAACCTCCCTGTGTTGCTTATCTTTTCTATTTTCACCTGGAAGCTTTCAGGCCAACTCTGATATCAAGAAATGAGTACAGTGGTTTCCAGTGGTCACTATTCTTATCCCCAAAGAGCACTTCTCCTTCTATACCAAAGGGCATTCCAAAGTCTTCCCAGGCCCATCCCTCTTTCAGGAGTTCATCTGTTCCATGCAGAAAGAACTGCACCTGCACTAATGTGTTCATTTCTTATCTTCTGGCTTTCAGAGCCCATAATATTAGTGTGAGTGTCTTTTCCAAAACCTAGCCTGTCCCAACCCCCTGTCCATTGTCTTGGTCATCACCCACCCAGACTACTGTAACCCTCCCTGCTTCTCATCTTGCTCTCTGCCAACCCATTCCAAAATGCTGATGTCAAAGTCATCGCCCTTTCAAACTGCACTGACCACGAAACCCTTCACTTTCCCAGTGACTTCTGCATCAAGTTCAGGTTTTTTGTACACACAATTAAGGTTCTGCACAGTTCCACTCATGCTGGCACTGTTGTTAGAAAACTGGATTTGACATAGTCCACAGCCATCTTGTGCACTTAACCCCTCACCCCACCCCAAGCTGGAAGCAAAGACACCACATAGGAATAACTTAGCCTTGCTGAGGCAGACAGAACAAAAAAACAGCAAGCTGCAGTTTTACTGACTGGAAAAAGTGAAAGGACGCATTCATGAGAAGGGGGAAAATGTGGAAAACTGACCTTGATTTTGATTGTCTGTATTTGTAAGATTTTTTGTTGAAGTTGCTTTACTGATACAGAGAATAATGAATTGTTATTGGCTGTTGCTAGGGAAATTGTTAGCCTATTAGGGGCTCTTATGAGTTATGTGCTTTGTTTGGATAAAATCTATAAAAAGTTGAGTTAGAAGCTGTGCTTTGAAGCAGTCTGAGGAAGCTTTTCCTTGGCAAGAGTCTGGCACCAAAACTCCCCAGCACTCAGATAGCAGGAGGGCCCCCGGAAGGCTGGCTGTTGCTTCCTCGAAACCATCTTAAACTTTGTGTGTGTGTGTGTGTGTGTGTGTGTGTGTGTGTGTGTGTGTGTGTGTGTGTGTGTGTGTGTGTGTGTGTGTGTGTGCGCGCTCTTGACACCTAATAAAAAAGTAGTTTTAGGTAAAAATACTCTTGTTTGTGCCAATCATTTATCAGATGGAGAAGCTGTGTCCCCGTTGATTTATTCCTGACACCTTCTGGAGAGAAACCGTTAAGTTACCATTGGTCTGGGTTCTGAAAACCCTGGGTAACAGCATCTCTGCTCTCAACTCCTCCTCCTCCTCCTCTTCTTGCAGCTTTGGTTTTGCCCTGGAAGCCCCTCTCTAGTTCTGGCCTTCATGCTTCCTTCCAGGTCTCCCCTTATACCTAGAACACTCTCTCTTTTCTCTTATTTTGTTTTATTCCTTTAAAAAGTTAAGACTGTAGTTCAGAATGTTATTGGTTTTCTTTGGCCTTGTTCACTGTTTTACACCACTTTCACAACATTGTCACTCCCTTGAAATTAATCATAAAACCAGAGAAACACTGTGGGGAATCAGGGTCATTGCATTTTATTACGTTTTAATCACTGTTGCACAGTATTTTCTTGGGTGGGCTACTTTGGAAATAAAATGAAGATTATATTTAGGACCCAACCCCAAATTCCTTACTCAGGCAGAACTTTCGTTGAAGCATTTGGAAGTTTTACTTTAGCAAAGAGTTCAGGATTAGGTCGGCAGGCTGAAATTCACCCCACTCCTCTGCACCAAGCAAGCAATGGGGAAACGTATGGTTTGGAGAGAGGGAATCTATACCAAACTACAGGCAAAGTGTAGAGCAGCCTCTCGGAATCACCTACTAGACTCCTACGCTGGGATAAGATTCACAAGTCATATAGAATCATAGAGTTAAAAGGGACTGTAAGGATCATCTAGTCTAACCCCCTGCCCAAATGCAGGATTTGTTGTGTCTAAACCATCCAAGACAGATGACTATCCGGCCTCCATCTGCAAACCTCTAGCAAAGCAGCTTCCACAACTTCCCTAGGCAGTCTGTTCCATTGTCCTACTCTTCTTACAGTTAGGAAGTTTTTCCTGAGACTCAGTCTAAATCTGCTATATTGTAGTTTGAACCCATTGCCTCTTGTCCTGCCGTCTGTGTCAAGAGAACATTTTTCTCCATCTTTTTTATGGCAATCTTTCAAGTTTTTGAAGACTGCTATCATGTCCCCCCTTAATCTCCTTTTTTCCCAAACTAAACATTCCCAGTTCCTTCAGCCTTTGCTCATATGGCTTGCATTTCATCCCTTTGATCATCTTTGTCATTCGCCTCTGGATCCTTTCCAGTTTCTCCACATCCTTTCTATACATTGGTGACCAAAATTGGACACAGTACTCCAGCTGAGGCCTAAACAGCACCGAGTGGAACGGTACTATCACCTCCCATGACACACATGCTATGCCTCTGTTAATGCAACCTAAAATTGCATTTGCTTTTTTTGCAGCAACATCGCATTGCTGACTCATGTTGAGGTTGTGATCCACCACAACTCCCAGATCCTTGTCAGCAGTGCTGCTGCCAAGCCAGTTATCCCCCATTCTGTTTTTGTGCATTTGGTTTTTCTTCCCTAAGTGTAGCACCTTACATTTGTCTTTGTTGAATTTCATTTTATTGTGTACAGCCCAGTTTATCAAGATCCTCTGAATCTTAGCTGTATCCTCCAAAGTGAAGGCAACTTCTCCCCCCCCCCCCCCCCGCTTTGTGTCATCTGCAAATTTGATCAATATGCTCTCAATTCCTACATCTAGGTAATTAATAAAGATGTTAAACGACACCAGGCCCAGAACAGATCCCTGAAACCCCACTTGAGACCTCCCTCCAATCTGACATCATTCCATGAATAGCTACTGTTTGTTTGTGGTTGTTTAACCAATTATGTATCCACTTAATGGCAGTTCCGCCAAGCCTGCATTTCTCCAACTTACTTATCAGAATGTAATGTGGGACTGTGTCAAAAGCCTGCTGAAGCCCAAGTATATTATGTCAACTGCATTCTATCCATGAAACTAGCTACCCTGTAAAGAAGGAAATCAAGCTGGTTTGGCATGATTTATTCTTGGTAAATCCATGCTAGCTTTTCATGATCACCACTTCATCCTCCAGGTATTCACAAATTGAATGTTTTATACATTGCTTTAGTTGCTTCCCAGGTATTGAAGTCAGGCTGACTGGTCTATAGTTTCCCAGGTCCTCCTTCCCCCCAACCCTTTTTTTTTTAAAGATGGGCACTACATTAGCCCTTCTCCAGTCTTCTGGGACCTCTCCTGTAATCCATAAGTTTGTAAATATTATTACCAGTGGCTCCGTGATTTCTTCAGCTAATTCCTTTTGTACTCACGGATGAATAGCATCAGGCCCCACTGATGTGAATTCAAATTGATCAGAACATCTCTGACATGGTCTTTACTTGTCCTAATCTGCATTCCTTCCCCTGTATTGTCTATGGTAACTTACCTAGTTGTCCAGTCACATGTTATTTCTTGTGAGCAGACTGAAGCAAAGCAGGCATTGAGCAGCTCTGCTTTCCTATCATCATTACCAGCTCACCTTCTCCACTGATCAGTAAACCCATGCTGTCCTTGATCTTTCTTTTTTGTCTGACATGTTTCAAGAACCCCTTCCTTTTGTCTCTAACATTCCTTGCCAGCTGTAACTCATTCTTCGCCTTGGCTTTCCTGATTTTGTTCTTACATACTCACACTATTCTCATGTATACTTCCTTGGTGACATGCCCCTCCTTCCATTTCCTGTATGCATCCCTTTGAGGTTTTAGGTAGCTTAAAAGCTCCTTGTGCAGCCACAATGTCTTCCTGTGGCTCTTCTTACCTTTCTTCTGTGCAGGGCCGGCTCCAGGCACCAGCTTGGCAAGCAGGTGCTTGGGGCGGCCACTCCGGAGAGGGGCAGCAGGTCCAGCTATTCGGCGGCAATTTGGCGGACGGTTCCTCACTCCCGCTCGGAGTGAAGGACCTTCCGCCGAATTGCCGCCGCAGATCGCGATCGCGGCTTTATTTATTTATTTATTTATTGGCTGCTTGGGGCGGCCAAAACCCTGGAGCCGGCCCTGCCTCTGCCCTGGAATAGCTAGATGTTAAGCCTATAGTGCTACATCTTTTCAGAACTGCCAGGCCCCTTCAACTCTTTTTTTCCTAATTGGTCTTTCCGTGGGACCTTGCCTACTATTTCTCTGAGATGGTTTAAATCTGCCTTTCTGAAGTCCAATGTCCTTGTTTTGCTGGTCTCATGTCCTCCTCCTTTCCAGAGGATCTTGAATTCTATCAGATCATGATCACATATACACTCTTGTGCAGTAGGTCCCGGCTCCTGAATCTGCATAATGGTGGAACCACTAGCCATGCCCTTACCTATGCTCTGCTCCATCCCCAAACCTGAACTGACACTTTAAAACAATGAGCTTTTTAAAAAATACAGTATTCTAAAAAATTGGTCCAGAACACAACAGCCAATAATTATTATAGTGTCTGACACATTTACTGTAGAATACTATAGTGTTTTTCCAGAAGGCAAGTTGAAGATTGACATTCTCCAATCCAAAATGTCCTTGGGGGAAAAAGATACATAGTCACTTGACATCATCTTGCACTTCACAATATACCTGAACTGTACTGGTATCAGTCATAACACAAGGTGCGATGGGTTTAAGTGTGTGTGCGTGTTAGTACATACAAATAATGGAAAGGGATAATTGCCTTTGTCACTTTTAGAAGTGTACAAGTAATTTATTACTGGCACAGACATCAAAATAGTGCATATAGGTAGCAAATACAATTTTGTGGTAGTTAATTAACTTTATTACCCTGAACTGAAAGCCTAATTAGCTCTGACAGCGGTAGCTATGTCATGGCCTCCCATACCCCATCCCTGCTGCCACCTATGTCGATAACATTGCATTTAAATAAACATCACCTTATAAGTCAATACTGTTTCAGTGAAAAGACTGATGAAAAGAATTTGCTCAGGACTATGTAACAAGGTGTAATGCATCCTATTATCTTCTCATCTAAGTAAGCATGCATATAAGCAGCTTCTTAAGTGAATCAATCTTTTTGTAATGAATATGATTTCCTGCATCGTCAAAGAAAGCAGTATGAATAATATTTTCATCTCTTAGATGTATCTCTTTTAAATAACGAATTACATTAAAAATTCATTTAAAAAATCTGTCACTTGTTCTTTTGAACAAATTCTCTAACCATTTTACTCTGTACTTGGAAGGTTCTGCCAACACTCTCCTGCCATCATTTATGTGCTACGATTCTTGAATTCTTGGGCAATTTTAAAACAAAATTGTTCGTGTTATACATTTCTCATCCAAAGTAGCTGAGATCAATATTCTGTCATCCCACCTCCAGAAGATGTACAAAAATTATTGAACATATTCTACCACATGCAGACTGACTTCTCTTTAGGAACAGCACCTTTGGGGAGTGTTATCATTGCCCTTTTATTATACATTTGGCTTTGTGCCTGGATTATAAAAGGTGAAAAGTTGGTCTCCTCCTGAATCACTTTGAAATACCAAAAACAGCAACATGTACTCTAAACAAATTCCCACCTCGGTATTAGACCCATGCTTGCAGAACACTGTGCAGAATTACACCCACTGGAGCAATGTACCCCCTGCCTGCAGAATTCATGTAGATAAGGCATGTCATTTCAATGTCAAGCATATCACTGGCAAAGTCCGTGGATTTTAAATCACATAGGTGGCAGTGAAAACTGACATGCCAAAATTTAGCAATGGGAAGAACCATGTGGTTAGCATTGCTGCTCAAAATGAGCTTGGTCCAAAAGCCCTCTGAAGTCAATGGGAGTCTTTCCATTGACTCCAAAGGGCTCTGGATTAGGTCCAATGTTAGCATTGTGGAAACAGAGTGGAATATGAAGGATTTTACCATGCATATGAGGAGATATGCAGCTCTTAACTTGGCATGCTATAAAGATGGAACAACAGGGCATCTGAACAACTGCTCCAACTACGTAAACAAAAAACAATTGAGACTCACAGTAGGGGGGTTGTGAATTCATATCATCGGCACTTAATCAGTTAAAATTTGTACACTGCTTTGAACACCTAAAGTACTATGTTAAGTTTTATGAACATTGTTAGGACCAGAATTTGTTCAGGGAGCTGCTAGCTCTACAGTATCTACTGTATCAAAAGGTGTATTTATGTAGTTGTACCTTTATACTACCACTGAACTGTGTATTACATTCATTCCCATCCACATAACTTGCTTAACTGCTGTCAGCACACTCTTCAATATGTTCCACTCACTTGTTCTGCAGAGTTGTACAGACTCACAGAAGCCTAGTAAATGTAAATGTTAGGAATGCACTCGCCCTGGAATTGTGATCGTCTGCTATGTTTTGTATCTCAGGGGAAATCAGTGAATTACTGCAGTAAATGTAAAGGTGCCCTCAGGGGACTCTATGGAACTCGGAACCCTAGATTGTTTGGGTTTGCTACTAAAGTAGTTAAAGTATATGAACAGGACATCCAAAGACCACACGTTCTAGTTCTTTGTTGTCTGTTACTTGGAGACAATTGGTCCTGTTACACTGAACAATACGTTCTTTTATGTCAGCTCAGACAAATATCTCCCAGAAAACAATTGGAAAATTTCCAGGCTGGTCTTCACTACTGGGAGATCGACGCTGCTGCAATCGATGCAGCAGGGATCAATTTAGTGGGTCTAGTGAAGACTCGCTAAATTGACGGCAGAGAGCTCTCCAGTCGACCCCGGTACTTCAGCTCTCTGAGAAGAGTAAGGGAAGTGGACTGAAGAGCGTCTCCCATCAACGCAGCACAGTGAAGACACTGGGGTAAGTCAACCTAAGCTACTTCGACTCCAGCTACGTTATTCATGTAGCTGGAGTAGCATAACTTAGGTCGATTTACCCAGGTAGTGAAGACAAGCCCTTCATCTCTCACTATAGGGCCATTCATTGTAAGCTCCCCTCAAGGATCCCTTTCTTCCCATTCCCAACCACTGCTTCTCCTTCTCACTGTCCTCCTCACCCCCACAAAATCCATTCCTCCCCCTTCAGCAATCTAGCTCTCAATCTCACCAAAGACCACTATAAACTCCTTCTTAATCATTCACACCTCATTATAATAATGAGCAAACTGGCTGGCTCCCAAAGGCAGAGACAGAGCACTGGAACATGGCTATAAAATGAAAACATGTAAGGCACCAGAGCATATGAAATATTGATTAACTTATATAGCAACTAATTAATTCATTTTGCCCTCTGTCATTTGTGTTGCTTGTACAGGAGGCTCTTTAAACGTTTGGATTTATCAATTATCTTAATTGGTTCAAACAGATATTTTCCTGCCATTTAATTAGCTGGATTCATTATTTCCATTCTGACTCCATTATTGTTATGAACCCGCTGCCTGACTGTCTTATTACTTGTTTTTTTCATTCTTTTGGAAAGCGTAATCAGCCAACTCCGGAGCATTGCAGTATGGGCACCTTGCAGCCCTCCATGAGAAAATCATCACGGTGAGAAGTCCCACAATTAGAATCAATTCTTCCACAGAACCAGACATTTTGTATAAACTTGAATACAAAAGTTAATTGGAATAGAGGGCAAAATGAATTAATTAGCTATATAAATTAATCAATAGTTCATGCTTTCTCATGTCCTGTCTAGTTCTGGGATTCACAGCATTTTTACACTCAATATAGCCTCTGCAAATAATCATTTTAAGTAGGGCCTGGCTCCCTCCAGCTCCCTTCAAACATTCCTTCCCTCCACTTCCTAGCCATTGTTTCCTCTCCTCACAGACCTCTCCAAATGCCCAATGCCCGTTCCTCTCTCCCCGCTACTGTATCTTCCTCCCATTCCTATAGCTAATTCCAAAGACCCCCTTCTCTCTGTGCATCTCCTGACAGTGCACTGTGCCTAAACCACAAGCTCATCCTTTTATGAAATCCAGATCAGCATTGGACATGACAGCTGGCAGCTGGGACACTACAGTTCCTAGAAATGTGGCTTAGTCACATCTGTATTGATAAAATATAGGAGAGGACAGCATGTGAAGAGGGTTGTCCTTTTAGGCCCTGGTTCAATGAAGAACTTAAGCCTGTGCTGAAAGGTCCTTAAATATTTAACATCTGAGCTCTGCTTGGAAGCTCAGATTGGGTAACATATGCTCCTGGCAGGGTAGAACAGTGAAAACATGTGTCAGGTCCGGGACTGTGACCCAGTGAGCCCCTCAATGACAACTGGCAGAGGGAGCACCATACCATAACTCTCATCAGACCTGACACATTCATTGCCCCAACTTTCTGTCGTCATAAACTGTATCTAAAAGGTGTCGTTTAAGGTGTCATATGCAAACTGGTAACATGTTGATCATTAATATGATTGCGTGATGTACGTACAGACAGTGTATAAAGAATTATCGATGTGTGCTGGAAATATGTTCCTAAAATGTGTTTGGCAGGCAGTGCCTAAACCCAGCTGTCCTAGAACAAGGAATGTTTTGCTGGCTTGACTGTGTTTCCAATGTAAATTAAGCAAAGTCAGACCAAGGACAATGAAAAGGACATTTAAATGTAAGGTAAATAAAATTATCAGGCGAGCAAGTGGGGAAAAGATGACCACTTAACAATCTCAATGGGGGATGGAGGCCCCCTAGGAAGCCTTCCTGCCTTTTGAACAAAGTCAATGAAGTTTGGGAAGATATAAGGAAAAACAAAAAAGCCATTTTGCTAGCCATGACTGGACAGACACCAGGGAATAGAGCTCTTGTAATCTGAGAACGTTGGATCTTTCAGCCAAAAGGGTTGAAGTCTGTGGGAACTGACTATAGGTGAGAAACCTGCTTAGACCAAGATCATAACTTGATGAAATTAAGTGTTATTCACTAGAAAGCATGTAACCATACCTGTGTCTTCTGTTCTTATTTATTATCACTTAAATATGTGTTTTGTTACTAACCTTACTCTTGTTTTATTACAAAGCCATCTCAATGCTACGTATTAAATTAATAGGCTGGCAGGTGTTCTGTCTCTTTGGAGGCAGTGAACTTGATAACTTCTGTGAGAGGGATTGGACCTTGCAACTTGGAAATTGGCGATCACTGATTGTTACCTGCAGGGCAAGGTTGGCCCTGGCAGAGTCCTGAGGAGTTTACTAGGAAGGCAGACAAGCTGGTGGGTCAGGGAACTGACTCAAAGCTTAGCAGTAGCAAAGCTCACTCTTGCTGAGGCAGAGCAGAAACAGTGGCTCATAGTTCTGGGTGACCTGAGTAGGGCATCATTTGGCTATGCACGTAAGCTTTGTGCAAAAGGACATAATTCCCCCAGTGAACTGGCTGGTCCCCAAACTGCTAGTAGATTGGTGAGCAATGATATCTATCCTGACCCTGATCTGTATCAGCTACACTTTCTACACTGTCTCTTCAGGAAACCTGTATTGTAGCAAAGCTATAAAGTCATAGATAGTACTAGCATTGAAAGGACCTAAATCAAGCCCATCCCCCCTGTGCTAGTGCAGGATTGTCTCTTACACTAATCTGTAAAATCACTACATGACTGATAGTGCCAGGCATTCGTGCAGTGATGCCGCTTGCTCCAGTATACTGGGCACAGCCCCACCAGGAAAGAATCTCCTGCCTGCTTTGACACACTGAAAACTGAAAAACTAAATGGAACAGAAAGGTTGAGCGGCAATAAAACAATTGAACCTTCGCTGCTAAGTGAAGTTTTCAAAATGTATTGAGTAGGGGCTTGCTTATTAATTTTCACAGATTCCCTGAGGCAACCTTGCTAGCTGTCCTAGCTGTAGGAAGCCATGCGTTTCTCTCCTGAGAAGAAACACACCATTAAGTAAGGGCTTAACACAAATCATGACTACACTGTAAATGGTTTCTGAGCCCTGCTAAAGAAGAACTCATTGTAGGGCTAGGTGAACTCAGCAAGGCTGTGATTTAGTTACTAATCTTTACTGAAGGTAAGCAGAAGTGTTGATGATACAAATTATTTCCTTACACAAGCAGAAAGAGAGGGTGTCAGATACATAAGATAGAGAGTACAGCCTGAGATGAGGCTAGGCTACAATAAGAACCATAAACATTTTAGGGGCCTAGATTGAGCTGTGTGGGTGCACAAAGGGAAGGGGTAGAGGGAGACAGCACAAGGAGCTTTCCCTGCCTTCTTAAGCCTGTTTGTTGACCAACCTTAGAGCACAACAAACACCGACAGTAGTGCTAGAAACCTCACAAGGATGGGGTAAGGGTGGCATCATAACCTCATTACTTCCTGGGCAGGAGCAAGAGGAAATGGGTCAGTGAAGTTCACACACTGCTTTCTGGAGAAGGGTGTATAGCAGCAGTGTCACAGGGCACTTCTTCAGCTACACAGTAAGCAGCACTGCCTAGCCTGTTTTCAAAAACGGTCTCCCAGGCGCAAACACACCCAGGCTGTTTCCCTTCCACCACATGTTGTTCTTCAGTTCCCAAGCAAAACAGAACATTGCACAGATAAAGGACAGGCAAATGTTTACACCTGGCCTCCTCTGCTTTTCCCTCTGTGACGGGTTGGACCACAGAAACCCCCTTGGGAACTGCCAACTGATGTGCCAATACTACTTCTGCCCCTGCTTTCCCTGCCAGCTCAGGACTCCAGCACTCTGACTTGTTGAGCCAGACACGCCAGTCCACTCCAACACAGACCCAGGGTCTGAACCACATGCCCCAAAGCTGCGGACTGAAATGGAAGCAACTTACAGAAGTGTTCCTGTCTTTAACACTCAGATGCCCAACTCCCAATGCGGTCCAAACCCCAAATAAATCCGTTTACCCTGTATAAAGCGTATACAGGGCAAACTCATAAATTATTCGCCCTCTATAACACTGATAGAGAGATATGCACAGCTGTTCCCCCCCCCCAGGTATTAATACATACTCTGAGTTAATTAATAAGTAAAAAGTGATTTTATTAAATACAGAAAGTAGGATTTAAGTGGTTCTAAGTAGTAACAGACAGAACAAAGTGAATTACCAAGTAAAATAAAATAAAACATGCAAATCTAAGTCTAATACAGAAAGAAGACTGAATACAGATAAAATCTCACCCTCAGAGATGTTTCAATAAGTTTCTTTCACAGACTGGACGCCTTCCTAGGGGATTTCTCATGATGGCTCACCTTTTTCTCTGTTCCACCCACTTATATATCTTTTACATAAGGTGGGAATCCTTTGTCCCTCTGGGTTCCCCCCCACTTTCTCAATGGAAAAACACCAGGTTAGAGATGGATTCCAGTTCAGGTGACTTCATTACCCACTTGCCAGCACACACATATACAGGAAGACTCACAAGTAAAACAGAGCCATCTACAGACAATTGTCCTGGTTAATAGGAGCCATCAAGATTCCAGACCACCATTAATGGCCCACACTTTGCATAATTACAATAGGCCCTCAGAGTTATATTTTATATTTCTAGTTTCAGATACAAGAGTGATACATTTATACAAATAGGATGACCACACTCAGTAGATTATAAGCTTTGTAATGATACCTTACAAGAGACTTTTTGCATGAAGCATATTCCAGTTACATATATTTATACTCATCAGCATACTTTCATAAAATCATATGGAGTGCAACGTCACCCCCTACTGCTTCCTGTTCCTCCCAGTTATATAGCCTCCCACTTACTGAGCCAGTTCTCATCAGCCCAGCAATTACCACTCAGGTGTCAGTAATATCCCCAACAGAAACTGATGAATTGCTTCCAATTAAGCCTGCAGACTTCTTTGTGCTGCAGGAACCTCAGTGACCAGGGTACGACAGCTAGCACTCTGTCACAAGCACAGACTGCTGTGTGTGCTCCCTTCGGTTTGCTGGAGGCACAGCTAACTCTCACGATTTTAGTGAAAGTCTTGCACTTTTTGGTGTTTTTCTTACAGGTGTGATTACAGGAGACTCTCCACTTTTTTTTAAAAAAAGGAAGTTTCTAGCCCTCATGGTTGTGCAGACAAGCTGGAAATATGAAGTAAGTGTGCCCAAAAAGCTCAAATACCAAAGGGCAAATAAAAAGAACCTGAAATGTTCTTTTTTAATTTCAATCTCCCGATTGTTTTGGTTGTCAATACCGCACACATCCCAGTACAGTACAAAATACACTAGTCCCCGGATCATGCTTTTAATACCACCTTTAGTCACTTGCGTTCCTCTGGTCCATAAAGGGAGCATCTACACTACAGCTGGGAGGTGTGATGCCTTGTGAGGATAGACATACGCGGGCTAAAAATAGCAGTGTGGATGTTGCGGCCTGGCCAACAGCTTGAGCTAGCTGCTCAAGCTCGGACCCAGGGAGTTGGGAGCGCTTGGATGGCTAGCCCAAGCTGTCACCAGCACTGTAATGACCACACTGCTATTTTTAGTATGTTAGCTGGGGTTGAGCTAGCACAAGTCTATCTATTCACACCGGGAATCATATGTCCCAGCTGCAGTGTCGACATACCCTATGTGAGATATGGCTGAATGTACCTGGAATGATGAATGAGATGAATCTGAATAGTTTTGTCCTTAATTCCCATTCAGTTAACACTACAACTCCTCTGGGCAGAGCCTCCTGCTTGGAATCTCATCTTAATTTGCAAGTAGATTGTGAAAGGCATCTGAGTCTCACACCAAATCTGTGAGGAGTTGATTGTGGCCTTGTTAAGGAGGAACCACTTGATGTGGGAGATTTATTTTCAGGTTTGGCTTAGTTGTTGACTTGAAGAATTTAACAAAAAGCAAATATATTGGGTTTCTTCCTCCTAATGTTCATCTGCTTCTGCTTGGTGAGATGGGAATATGGAAAAGATTAAAATTACACTCATGGGTTTTATTATTTTGCTCAAAGGACACACAAATGTAATCACAAAGTGTTTACTGTGAAAAAAAATTAGCCTAATCTAAGAGCTTTATAAATTATCCATGGAAAATGGTAAATGGGGCTTAGTGAATATGTTAACTTTGTTCCTTATAAAGAAACAATGTTGAGGTACACCCATTTCCCCCCAAAATCACAGATTTGCAGTGGGATGTAACTGCAGTCTAATTTTGCATAATTTCTTCCCAATCATCCCTTTGCTTTCCTCTGCATGAAATATGATTAACATTTTATATTACATACAGTTCTTGATGGTATGAATACAACCGTGTTTGGGGTTTTTTTATTGCACTTTTCTACAAAAGTGACTTGTCAGTTGTCACAAGGTGCACACTATTATAAATGCAGAGCAGACACTTCAGTCTGACACCTAGAATGCCAGACACATTGCACCCTGGAATTCTGCCACCGTTCCAAGTCAGTTTCTCCACTGAAAGTACGTGGATTCTGAAGCATTTTTGCATCACTGAGAGCTTTTAGAAGAACTACTATAATTCTGCACCCTAAGATTTCCCTGTAGGTTACAGAATTTCATGAGCTTTGATTGCTCATATTTCTCAAGCCAATGAATCACTCTTGGATATGTTTGTGCATATAAATGATCAAATGGCTATCACGGTATGACAAATGGACTGCAGAAATGCAAAAACATCAAGTAGTAATCTGGAGAAAGCAGCCACCTACATATTGTGATGTGTTGAAGGGGTTAAAAAGTATTCTAGCAGGAATAGCCATCTTGCATTCCTAATTTTCTTTTATATGCCAACCTCTTCATGGGCCACCTCGAGGAAGAATTTCTGGACAAATGCACCACAAACCCAATGATAATTCATAAGAACATAAGAACGGCCATACGGGTTCAGACCAAAGGTCCATCTAGCCCAATATCCTGTCTTCCAACAGTGGCCAATGTCAGGTGCTTCAGAGGAAATGAACAGAACAGGTAATCATCAAGTGATCCATCCCCTGTCACCCATACCCAGCTTCTGGCAAACAGAGGCTAGGGACACCATCCCTGCCATCCTGGCTAAGAGCCATTGATGGACCTATCCTCCATGAATTTATCTAGTTCTTTTTTGAACCCTGTTATAGTCTTGGCCTTGACAACATCCTCTAGCAAGGCGTTCCACAGGTTGACCTTGCATTGTGTGAAGAAATACTTCCTTTTGTTTGTTTTACACCTGTTGCCTATTAATTTCTTTGGGTCACCCCTGGTTCTTGTGTTACGTGAAGGAGTAAATAACACTTCCTTATTCGCTTTCTCCACACTAATCATGATTTTATAGACCTCTATCATATCCCCCCTTAGTCGTCTCTTTTCTAAGATGAAAAGTCCCAGTGTTATTAATCTCTCCTCATAAGGAAGCTGTTCCATATGCCTAATCATATCCGCTCTCAACCTCCTTTTCGCTAGGCTAAACAAGCCAAACTAGACTAAACAATCCAGCCTCCTTTCATAAAATAGGCCCTCCATTTCCCTGATCATCCTAGTAGCTTTCTCTGCCCCTGTTCCAGTTTAAATTCATCTTTCTTGAATCTGGATGTCCAGAATTGTACACAGTATTCCAAATGAAATCTTACCAGTGCCTTGTACAGTGGCATTAATATTTCTGTATCTCCACTGGAATTGCCTTGCCTGAGACATCATCCTACAATTGCATTTGCCTTAATCTTGTACCCCAGCCTACCCTTTCCCCTGAGGGCCCATACTCAGCTTTCTTTTTGCCTCTTAGGACCCTTTCTGAAGATATAGACTGTGGGATCCTATCTCTTTTAAAAAATAAATTAAGCTTTCGAGTTACCTGTGCAGTTCCACATACTGACAACAGAATCTGATCCATGACACTGTCTCTGGCCAGATTTCCCCCCTGCAAAATACCTGTAATTCAAGTATTTGATATCTCACAGCAGGACATGATTTCTACAAAATGGAGTCTTTTGTGTAATGAAACATCAAGAAGTTCCACGCAAGAGTATAGAGCATTCATATAGAGCTGAAGCTTTTAACTCAAATGCCAGAGGGGGAAAAAACATTTAATTGTAGTTATTGTACAATGCAAAATACTCCAGGAACAAGCTGCTTTCATTTCCCAGTAATTGCACAATAGCCGCACTTCTGAGAAACTCAACAGGCTCCAGCTTGGCACTAATTGGCACCCTTGTTGCAGTCTAAGCAGAGAAGACAAGGCTTGAATGGGTACAGAGGCTGAACTACTCCCTCAGCAGCACTATAAGTCGTCTCTCCTGAAAAGGCCTGAGGGATGCACACTGGTGGGACATGGTAGGGAAGCTTGCCTGGCTGCTAGTGCTGTACTTGTTCTGAGGATAACCAGAGGCTCAGTCTCAAGGGCTGTGAATCTGGCACCTTTCAGGAGTTGTAAAATATTTTTTACAAAATATAAGCAAAACAACTATTATCAATGCCATACTAATATCAGATGGGAGAATCATGCCAGGGATTTTACTTTAGTTAGTAACCTCTTAATATTCATAGACACCCAGACCCCAATTCAGGAAAGCATGTAAGTACACAAGTGCTTTCCTAAACGCGGGCCCCAATTAGGATATGAACACTTCACTTGCTTTCTAATAGAATCCAAGAAGATCACAATGTTTCCCTGTCCTAACCTTTTGGGTCACTATTTTCTACCTTTTCCCTCTTCCAATTAACCTCCTCCTCATACTTGCCAATTGGCAATGCATCAGTTTCTCTTGTCCCTGAAGAAAAATAATTGGCTTCCTCTGAAGTCTATGCCATTACTACTTCATGAGTCAGCCGGCTGAGGATGTCTCTTTAATTAGAAAACCACCAGCATTCTTGATTTCTTTGGAGACCAAATAAGCTTCCTCACAGTGTGACTTGTTTCCACCAGAATGACAGCCTGTTCTGGGGAGGTACTGAGCACCCTCAACTCCCGTTGAAGTCAGGACCCCAAGACATTTTGCAGAAGTGTTAATTCATGAGGGGCCATATTTTATTTATTCTTCTGATTCTCCAAATAGTCCTCAAGTGGGCTGAAAGAGCTGGTAAATGCTAACATGGGGCTCCCAAGTACTGGTACCACCTCTGAGGTCACTTGTTGAGCTAGACAGGCACTGCCACTGTTAGACTAAAAAATGATGCTTTTAATTAAAGACCTTGGGTTTTCTCATCTCAGATACATGCAAACTTCACACTGGCTTACATGGAAACCACTCAACATTTCCTAGCTAATCTATCTTTACGAGATATTTCCAGGGTGTTCATCACTGGCCTTCCTGGGCACTGAAGCCTGGATCCACAAAGGTACTTAGGCATTGCCGTGCTCAGTGTCACAACACCTAACTTCCAGGTGCCTAGAAAAAATCACAAGAACAACACTGTGAGCCACAGAGCCTGATTTAGGTGCCTAGGTTCCCAGTGCAATGAATGGGAAGAGAGAGGCACCTTAGAATGTGATTCATAAAAGCCAGCACTCTAGGTAGGGAGCTGCCTAAGCTAGCCAATGGAAGATGCCGATGACAGAGGTGTGTCCTGAGGCATGCCCCTCTCACACACTTAGACACCTAAGTGCAGTCTGCAGAGAAGTGCCTATCTCTGCTTAGCTGAGAGTCCCGCTCCTGGACTCAGGTGGTTTAGGTGCCTAATTCATTTCTTGTGAGGATGAGTTAGGTGCCTGCCTCACTCCACACAAAATGGCAGCAAGAGGAGGAGAAATGATGATGCCTGTACCCACTTTATAATTTTTAGCCCAGTGGTTAGAGCACTCGCTTAGCACATGGGAGACCTGGGTTTAATTTCCACCTCCGCTTGATGGGGAGAATCGATTTGAAGAGGCGTTTCCTACCTTGCAGGAAAGCACTTTAACTACTGAGCTATGGGATATTCTGAAGCAGGGACTCCATCAGTCTCTCCTGTTGAAGCTGCTCCACTGTGGATAAATAATTAAAGAGTCATTGGAGCCAGGGGACCATGAGTCTTCCACCTCCCAGATGGGTACCCTACCCACAAGGTTATAGAGTCATTCTCAGTCTCTTGCTTTCTAGCCCAGTGATTTTCTACCACCAGTTTTTGAATGGGACCCAATCCGGTAGGCAGCTTCTGAGCATGCCTATCAGATTGGGCCCAACAGACACCTCTGTGCCTATCTTTCCCTGGTTCATAGATCACTTGGGTAGGAGGTAGGTGTCTGGACACCAAGAGTGAGGCAGC
This sequence comes from Emys orbicularis, assembly GCF_028017835.1. NCBI lineage: Eukaryota > Metazoa > Chordata > Testudines > Emydidae > Emys > Emys orbicularis. The sequence goes on along the minus strand of NC_088683.1, from coordinate 67,960,870 downwards.
AGTGTGCATGCCCAGAGGCAGAAACTTGGGCACCAAGGGAGCTATTACCCTGAAAATTTAGGCACCAAGTTTAGGCACGTACAGGATTAGGCAGCTGCCAAGCAGTGGTTTTGTGGATTCCAGTGGCACCCAAAACTGGGACTTAGGTGCCTGAGTCTGGGATTTAGATGCCTAAGTACGTTTGTGGATCTGGGCTTGAGAGTAGAATTAATTTATGTTTTAATTTCATTGAGATGTGTTGTCCATTGGTATTCCACCATCAGGTACATACCTGTGCCCATATTCGGTCCTCTTGCGAAAAGGCCTAACCTGGAACTCACTGATGGGAATGAAAGTCTTTCCATTGATTTCAATGGGCTTTAGAACAGGCCCAAATGTGCAACTCCCCTGGGCTTCAAAGAGAGTTACATGGCATGGTAGGGGAAGAACTACCCGCCTTGTTTAAAAGTTTACAGTTTATTAAAGGTGGGAAATGAGTCTCAGCTCCTGAACTGTCACTTAGCCATGGTGACAAAGTCTATATTATAGACTTGAGAGAGAGAGAGTTAGGGCTGTCAGAAATGTCCTGTCTAGCCTGTTTTTGATGGAAAATTGTTTGTTGGAAGAAACAAAATTTTTCATGGAAAAAGTGTCCATAGAAAATGTCACATTTTTATCAAAAACTTTCAGGCCAATAACCTTTGGTTTTTTTGTTTTGTCTTTTTCAAAAAAAAGTTGAAATTTTCCCACAAGCAATTATTTTTTCTGACAAACTCTAATCATTGTACTACTATCTGTAATTACTGAAAATTCATACTTTTATGTGGAACACAATTTTATATGTACTCTAAATACTATTTTGACTGAAAACATGACATAAACAGCTGTATTTTTAATAGGTATTCCTTGTGCACGGGGGCAAAATTTGCCTGCAAACACTGTATTTTTGCATGCAAATAGGCATTTGCCTCTCTAATTTTCTACATAAGTAGATACTTTGATTACAATGAGATTACTCATAAAGGAAGATATTTCTCAACAGAAGTAAGGTTGGCAGATCTGGGAAACCAGTTTTCATGAACAAATATTTCTCTGTGTGCAAAATTTTGCAAATACACCTCTACCTCAATATAATGCTGTCCTCAGGAGCCAAAAAATCTTACCGCGTTATAGGTGAAACCGCGTTATATCGAACTTGCTTTGATCCACTTTGAACTTGCACAGCCCCACCCCCTCCCGAAGCACTGCTTTACCACATTATATCCGAATTCGTGTTATATCGGGTCGCGTTATATGGGGTAGAGGTGTAGGTGTATATGCCAGTTTTTTACATGCACAAAAAAGGAAGGCCCTTTAAAAAACTGGACAAAATGTTTAAGTACTATAGTGACAAATTACTAGTTAATAAAAATTCAACATTATCTAGTATGCTGACCATAGGGCTAGGAGATAAGAACTCCAAATTCTAACCTCAGCTCTATCAATGAGTCACTGTGTAACCATGGACAAGTTATTTAGCCTCTGAGGAATTAATGTTGGAAAATCATGTTGCAAACTCAGCAAAAAATACTACTATAAGGTACCATAAAAATTCAGGTAAATCAAGGGGAACTGCTGGGTGCTCGGCAGTTTTGAAAATAAAACCATTTATGTAGGTGCCTGAATAGGGATTTGGGAGCCTAGCTCTAGGCACCTGCTTTTGAAAATCTTAGTCCTAGTTTACAGATAAATCTGATGGCATTTTATATGAAAAAATACATTAGCAATAATTGCACTGCAGGTCATACTAACTGGACTAGCAAATTATATTATAAACAGTGACAGTGAGCAAGGGGAATAAATGAAGGTAATCAAGCATGACTTGTTTGTTGCGTTAAATGCTACCAAGTCTATTAGAACAGCATCAAACAAACAGGCACTGAGAACATTTTATATTTAGCACACTAGTTTTAGATTAAACAGATTGTGCTCCCGGTTCCCCAGTAATTACATATAATTGAGAAGCACAAAGGAACATACATAAAGCCACAATGAAGCAACAACTGTGTGAGCACCGGCTTACTTTATTTAACTCACTACTGTTGGTAAACTTGGTTTTGTTAAGATTAATTGATGAAAAGTCTGATGATGAGCACATGACAGGGGCATCATTCCACAATGCTTTAATAAGGAGACAGAAATGAATGCTTTCTTTCGAACTCTCCAACACAAAAAAATATGATTAATTAAACAGATCCATCTAATTACTGCATGAATTCTTGGGAGGTAAAAATGCACTCCAAGACAGATATAGTGGGTATCATTTCAGGGATTAGATTCAGTTTCCTATTTTATTTTTTTTTAATGTAAATATAAAATTTGATTTTTGAGACACATTCCCAAGTTTGATAATTTCCCAGCAGTGGCTCAAAACTGATTCTAATCATCATGATTAATCAAAGCTGCAATAACTGTAGGACACCTTGTGAAAGTTCTTCCTTCGGTGTCATCTTGCTTTTTTGCTATTGTACATCACCACAATCAAAGATAGTTATGAAAAAGTGCAAAAAAAAATCATTAATTCTTAGCAACATTTTACTCAACCTTCTGCCAGCCTCTATGTGAGCTGTGTTCGGTCAGTGAAATGTCAGAGGTAGTGTTCACCTTTTCTAATTCAATGCAAAAAGGGAGTTCATATCATCAAGTTTGATATTGTTAGCAGCCCTGGGTTTAAAAAGCATAACAGAAATTTGGTTTGCTAAGAGTCTGATTTCAAACATAGGAGCGCACTAAATTAAGGTCCTAAATCCACACTTAGGCACTTAAGTGGCCTGATTTTCAAAAGCACTGATTACCCAACAGTTCTCGCTGAGTGGGAGTTCCTGGGTGCTCAGAATTAGAAGCCTAATTTTAGGTTCCTATTTTTAAAAACTTTGGCCATGTTTTTCACTGGGAGCAAGATTCACAAAGGGCGTGATGCTGAATGCCTAACACTTAGGTGCCTAGAAAACCATTGGGATTCCCTGCAGCCTGGACGCCTTGTGTAAGCTCCCTATACAGTAAATGGGGAGAGCTAGGCACCTAAGGAGGGGATTCACAAAAGCCAGCATGCTGAGCAGGTAGCTGCCTAAGCTAGTCAATGGGAGATGCTAAGGAGAGGGATGTGTGCTAACCCCCCATCCCTGTCACGTAGTTTGGTACTTAAGTCCAGGCTGCAGGGAGTCATAGATTCATAGATTCTAGGACTGGAAGGGACCTCGAGAGGTCATCGAGTCCAGTCCCCTGCCCGCATGGCAGGACCAAATACTGTCTAGACCATCCCTGATAGACATTTATCTAATCTACTCTTAAATATCTCCAGAGATGGAGATTCCACAACCTCCCTAGGCAATTTATTCCAGTGTTTAACCACCCTGACAGTTAGGAACTTTTTCCTAATGTCCAACCTAGACCTCCCTTGCTGCAGTTTAAGCCCATTGCTTCTTGTTCTATCCTCAGAGGCTAAGGTGAACAAGTTTTCTCCCTCCTCCTTATGACACCCTTTTAGATACCTGAAAACTGCTATCATGTCCCCTCTCAGTCTTCTCTTTTCCAAACTAAACAAACCCAATTCTTTCAGCCTTCCTTCATAGGTCATGTTCTCAAGACCTTTAATCATTCTTGTTGCTCTTCTCTGGACCCTTTCCAATTTCTCCACATCTTTCTTGAAATGCGGTGCCCAGAACTGGACACAATACTCCAGCTGAGGCCTAACCAGAGCAGAGTAGAGCGGAAGAATGACTTCTCGTGTCTTGCTCACAACACACCTGTTAATACATCCCAGAATCATGTTTGCTTTTTTTGCAACAGCATCACACTGTTGACTCATATTTAGCTTGTAGTCCACTATAACCCCTAGATCCCTTTCTGCCGTACTCCTTCCTAGACAGTCTCTTCCCATTCTGTATGTGTGAAACTGATTTTTTCTTCCTAAGTGGAGCACTTTGCATTTGTCTTTGTTAAACTTCATCCTGTTTAACTCAGACCATTTCTCCAATTTGTCTAGATCATTTTGAATTATGACCCTGTCCTCCAAAGCAGTTGCAATCCCTCCCAGTTTGGTATCATCCGCAAACTTAATAAGCGTACTTTCTATGCCAATATCTAAGTCGTTAATGAAGATATTGAACAGAGCCGGTCCCAAAACAGACCCCTGCGGAACCCCACTCGTTATGCCTTTCCAGCAGGATTGGGAACCATTAATAACAACTCTCTGAGTACGGTTATCCAGCCAGTTATGCACCCACCTTATAGTAGCCCCATCTAAATTGTATTTGCCTAGTTTGTCGATAAGAATATCATGCGAGACCATATCAAATGCCTTACTAAAGTCTAGGTATACCACATCCACAGCTTCTCCCTTATCCACAAGACTCGTTATCCTATCGAAGAAAGCTATCAGACTGGTTTGACATGATTTGTTCTTTACAAATCCATGCTGGCTGTTCCCTATCACCTTACCACCTTCCAAGTGTTTGCAGATGATTTCCTTAATTACTTGCTCCATTATCTTCCCTGGCACAGAAGTTAAACTAACTGGTCTGTAGTTTCCTGGGTTGTTTTTATTTCCCTTTTTATAGATGGGCACTATATTTGCCCTTTTCCAGTCTTCTGGAATCTCTCCCGTCTCCCATGATTTTCCAAAGATAATAGCTAGAGGCTCAGATACCTCCTCTATTAGCTCCTTGAGTATTCTAGGATGCATTTCATCAGGCCCTGGTGACTTGCAGGCATCTAACTTTTCTAAGTGATTTTTAACTTGTTCTTTTTTTATTTTATCTGCTAAACCTACCCCCTTCCCATTAGCATTCACTATGTTAGGCATTCCTTCAGACTTCTCAGTGAAGACCGAAACAAAGAAGTCATTAAGCATCTCTGCAATTTCCAAGTTTCCTGTTACTGTTTCTCCCTCTTCACTAAGCAGTGGGCCTACCCTGTCTTTGGTCTTCCTCTTGCTTCTAATGTATTGATAAAAAGTCTTCTTGTTCCCCTTTATTCCCGTAGCTAGTTTGAGCTCATTTTGTGCCTTTGCCTTTCTAATCTTGCCCCTGCATTCCTGTGTTGTTTGCCTATATTCATCCTTTGTAATCTGTCCTAGTTTCCATTTTTTATATGACTCATTTTATTTTTTAGATCATGCAAGATCTCGTGGTTAAGCCAAGGTGGTCTTTTGCCACATTTTCTATCTTTCCTAACCAGCGGAATAGCTTGCTTTTGGGCCCTTAATAGTGTCCCTTTGAAAAACTGCCAACTCTCCTCAGTTGTTTTTCCCCTCAGTCTTGATTCCCATGGGACCTTACCTATCAGCTCTCTGAGCTTACCAAAATCCACCTTCCTGAAATCCATTGTCTCTATTTTGCTGTTCTCCCTTCTACCCTTCCTTAGAATTGCAAACTCTATGATTTCATGATCACTTTCACCCAAGCTGCCTTCTACTTTCAAATTCTTAATGAGTTCCTCCCTATTTGTTAAAATCAAGTCTAGAACAGCTTCCCCCCTAGTAGCTTTTTCAACCTTCTGAAATAAAAAGTTGTCTGCAATGCAGTCCAAGAATTTGTTGGATAGTCTGTGCCCCGCTGTGTTATTTTCCCAACATATATCCGGATAGTTGAAGTCCCCCATCACCACCAAATCTTGGGCTTTGGATGATTTTGTTAGTTGTTTAAAAAAAGCCTCAACCACCTCTTCCACCTGGTTAGGTGGCCTGTAGTAGACTCCTAGCATGACATCACCCTTGTTTTTTACCCCTTTTAGCCTAACCCAGAGACTCTCAACACTTCCATCTCCTATGTCCATCTCTACCTCAGTCCAAGTGTGTACATTTTTAATATATAAGGCAACACCTCCTCCCTTTTTCCCCTGTCTATCCTTCCTGAGCAAGCTGTATCCATCCACACCAACATTCCAATCATGTGTATTATCCCACCAAGTTTCAGTGATGCCAACAATGTCATAGTTGTATTTATTTATTAGCACTTCCAGTTCTTCCTGCTTATTACCCATACTTCTCGCATTTGTATATAGGCATCTAAGATACTGGTTTGATCTTTCCTCCCAGTTTTGTCCTGACCCTCCTTTCTCTCTGCCAATATAGCCCACACTCCCTCTCGTTTCCGATCCATCTCCCAGGTCTCCATGTTCCCCACTTACCTGCGGGCTTTGCTCACCTGTCCCCGTCGAACCTAGTTTAAAGCCCTCCTCACTAGGTTAGCCAGTCTGTGTCCAAATAGGGTCTTTCCCCTCCTCGAAAGGTGAACGCCATCTCTGCCTAGCAGTCCTTCCTCAAATAGCATCCCGTGGTCTAGGAAGCCAAAGCCCTCCTGGCGACACCATCTTCGCAGCCAGGCATTCACCTCCATGATGCATCTGTCTCTGCCCGGGCCCCTACCTTTGACAGGAAGAATCGAAGAGAATACCACCTGCGCTCCAAACTCCTTCACCCGTACTCCCAAAGCCCTGTAGTCACTCTTGATCCGCTCAGTGTCACACCGCGCAGTATCATTTGTGCCCACATGGATGAGTAGCATGGGGTAGTAGTCAGAGGGCTGGATAATCCTCGACAATGCCTCCGTAACGTCTCGGATACGGGCTCCCGGCAGGCAGCATACCTCCCGAGATGAAATGTCAGGGCGACAGATGGGCGCCTCCGTCCCCCTCAGCAGAGAGTCTCCGACCACCACTACCCTACGTTTCCTATTCGCAGTGGTGGCAGCAGACCTCCCAGCCTTAGGGGTACGAGGCTTCTCCTCCTTTACTGTAGGGGGTGATGCCTTCTTTCCTGTATCAAGAAGAGCATAATGGTTACCTATTACCACAGCGGGAGGGTTCGGAGCAGGGGTGGAGCACTGCCTGCTGCCAGAAGTAACCAGCTGCCAGTGTCCACCCTGAGCCATCTCCTCCTCCACCAGTGGTGTATCAGTAGTCACCTATCTCTGTTTGGGATTCTGTTGTGAACCTTCTTCTGGAGTCAGGCGTTTCTTGCAAGGAGGAGGAGGAGGAGGAAGAATTTAAACAAGGATCTGCTACTTCTCAGGTGAGCCGCTGAGCTCCGGGACATTCTGAGGCGGAGCTCCCTCTGTCTCTCCTGTTGAAGCTGTTCCACTTTGGAGAAACAATTAAAGAGCCATTGGAGCAGGGGGACTAGATCCTGAGTCTCCCACCTCAGTGCTCTACCCACCAGGCTATAGAGTTTATTCTCACACTCTCTCACAAGCCCAATGAATATTTAAGTATTTATGCAGAGTGGACCAACTTCGACAGGATAGATTGAAAGAGATCCCAACCCCCACACAACTACATACACATCAGACTATCCGATAGCCCAGTAGTTAGGACACTTACCTGAGAGATGGTAAAGCCTAGTTCAGATCCTTTCTCCTCATCGGGTTTAGGGTGGAATTAAACCAAGAGTCTCCCACATCCCAGGTGAGCACCCTCACCATTAGCGGGGGTTTTGAAGTTAGGCAGCCTCTGAGTAAACCTACTGGATCCAGCCCCACAAGCAAGGTAGGTGGAGGAGTGCCTATCTTCCCCTGGTTTGGTGTCCAGAGGCCTAGGAGGAGGCAACAATGTGCAGGCCCAGAGACAGAAACCTAGGTGTCTAAGTAATTTTTACAGCAAAAAATGTAGGCACCAAGTGAATTTAGATGGCAGCTGAGCAAGGGTTGTGTGACTATCAATGACCCCTACATCTGGGACTTAGGCACTTAAGTCCTTATGTGAACTTAGCCCTCCATGCCTACATCAGCTCATTTCCCACAGCCTGTCAGCTGAAAGGAATTTGAGGATTTGTGGATAGGATGTGAAAGTTTTTCACATACTGTAGGCCCCTTTAATGAAGATGGCTGTTTTCTTACCAAGAATGTTGCAAGACTATAAATAATCAGTCATCCAACAAACCATCAAAATACCTGCAGTAAAAAGAGATCCTTGACATCCTTAATCTTTCACTCCACTAATAAAGATCCAACAATGCTTACTTTATAGACCTCACCATATTTGCCTAATAACAACTAACAGTTCCTTGGTCCTTTACTACCTTATCCATTTTTGTGGTCTATAAAGGGTTGGTCCAAAGTGCATTCAAATCAATGGCAAGACTTCCACTGACTTCAGTGGGCTATGGATTCATAAGGTAGAAAGTGGTTTCCTGCTTAAATATCTCTAAAGCAAAAAACTTAAAACACAACAGTGGAATATTTAAAAATGTATAGCTGTACATTGACAACACTAGAGGTAGGCAAATATTTACAATTTGGCCTCATTAAACTTCTCCAGAATTACATAGCGGAGAAGTTTATACATATATGATTTGCAAAACAAACCATTTTGTATTTCCTTCCCAGCTGGAGGAATACAACCATGAAGTTCAGGCACAACATAAATAATAAATGAAAGCAAAATCTTTCTTGGTCAGACAGGCAGTCTGCTGGCATTTCTGGTTTGCAGGAGAGAGGAGAAAGCCCTGTAGTATAATGCTTGTAAGGACATTCCTTTAAAACCTCTTAAATGCCTATCTTATACTGCATGCAATATCCATCTCTTCTTCTGTACAGTGTAATTCACTGCATTACTAATGCATAGAAAGGAGGGGGAAATAAAACAATTGCTACCAATATGATTATGAGAATACAATATTCATGTAAAGACAATGGAGATGAAGTCAATGGAGTTGCATCTGTTTGCAATCAGGACTGTCTCTGGCCCTGAGAGAACTCACATTAGCGAACAGAGCTCTAACTTGCTGACTTTAACCCTGGGAGTCGCCCACACCCTGTATGTAGTGTAGCTGTAGCCATGTCAGTCCCTGTAAGCAGACAAGCACAGCATTACTAAGCTGTGTGTGCAGGAGGAGTGGGTGAATAAATCTGCTTGTAGGGCATATGTGGATGACTTCTGTCATCATGATTACAATGCAATCAGTGCTTTATCATTTACTTAATAACTATAGAATTTCCTAACATTGGCATAGTAACTAGTGCCACTTCTGTCCTGCAAGCCCAAAATGGGAAACACAAGCCTGTCAGACCAGTTGAATGAATCAGTCTGAATGTGTGCCAATGGTCACATGCCCATGTGATGAAACTTTTTCAAGTGATCACCTGGGAACGAAAGAACCCTGATGAAGAAGTTTAGTATACACAAAAGCTGTGTGTTCACGAGCTATCTACTGCTGTATTCCTGAAGTACCTAATCATTGGCCAAACTCAGCCACTATTAAATCTATTCAAGTATATTGACACATTATATTATTCATGTATTAATTATTATGTATTATATTATTATTTTATTATTATTATTATTTAGGGCGACTATATAGCTCATGAAAGTTGCCAGCTTGATAACAGCCTGCTGTCCTCTACTGATCCTCAGAATAGGGACAGCACCAGTGTGAGCTTATCCATATGGCCCCATAGATCAAGGCAGAACTAGGTTCGAATCCATGTGGGGCTGTATAAGCTACACAAGCTTCAGAGGCAGTTAAATAGGGTATCTTGCCATATATTGTGTCAGTGTTTTGGATGAGACCAATGATCTTCCTTACATTGAAGACCCCATGGTGTTTTTGCCCCCTAAGAGTAAGGCTTTGCCTCAGGGACCTTGGCCAAAATTGCTGTTTCCCACACTGTTGTACTGTTTGCTGATTTGCTACTTTGCTCCATTCCAGAGGTGGCTGCATTTCAGTGGAGCTCCATGTGCATGTATAGTATGTAAAGGACTTTAGAATGAACTATACAATGTAAATGTCAAATATATGCCTGTGGGTGATGTAACATCTTTTACTGGTCCAGTAAAAGAACTTACCTCACCCACCTTGTCTCTCTAATATCCTGGGACTGACATGGCTACAACTACACTACATACAAATATATGCCTGTGTTAATGTTATTGGATATATAGGAGCCGTTCAGTTTGCAGCAGCCCAGCATTTCCAACCCCACCAAAGTGCAGAGAACACTGTTTTTATAATACATCAGAATGTCATCTTTTTACTAGTGGTACCGGTATTTTACAGAATTCTCTTTCTCGCCCTCTCCCTCTCCTCCCAATTATATAGCTATTAGTGTTTATTTAAGGACTAGATTGATTTTGCAACAAACTACAGGGGGAAGGGGTAGCTCAGTGGTTTGAGCATTGACCTGCTAAACCCAGGGTTGTGAGTTCAATCCTTAAGAGGGCCACTTAGGGATCTGGGGCAAAATCAGTACTTGGTCCTGCTAGTGAAGGCAGGGGGCTGGACTCAATGACCTTTCAAGGTCCGATCTAGGAGATAGGGTATCTCCATTAATTTATTTATTTTACTGTAGGAGGTGTGGTTAGAGATATAACAACAGCATGAGTCACAACACAGACGGGAGAAAGTCTAAAGCAAAGGTGTGTTCTTATCTCACGATGGGTATGACAACCCCTGAATTTGCCTGACTGATATTTTAAGTAATATATGAGGCACCATACAAGGGGCTCTCACTGCCCCAGGGGTATAATGTGCATGTAAAGGTTTTGTAACCCAGGCAAGATACAAGTAGCAAGGTTACAGATTTGTCATTCTGGAAGTGAGCATGGGAAACAGTCCTTTGCTACAGTACACAACCATAAGTACATTCTGCTTAGACTTTATGGGCTATATTCATCTTCTCTTTGCTAATAAAAGCAAGATGCTGCATTGCTGTTGAGGAGCTGAACTAAGCTGTGTCATCACCATGAGAGTGGGAGGAAGGGATAGCATCAATCAGGAATTGTGGCTTGTTGAACACACAAAAGTTGAGGATCCACGAGAGAAAATGGACCAAACCCACCAGATCTTGAGATCATCCAAATACAGCAGCTTCCCTTTCCTATACCTCCCAGTCCCATAGTAGGGGAATTAATGGGCACTATTATAATGGAGACAAACATGGAAAGTTTGCCTGACAAGGGGCAGATTTGGATGTGCTGACACCAAGTATCTGCAGCAGCAGAGTTTGGGAGAAAACGGCAATTGAGCCACCAAAGAGACCAATATGGCCACAGCTGCAGCCTAGAACTGAGGGACAGTCAGTTATACAAAAGGAGGAGCCATCAGGGAGAAAAGTGAAGGGTTCAAAAGATGCTCACCCAGAGTGTAGCAGACAGCCCTGACCCCTTTCTGTTCTATGTGGTTTGCAGGGGAATATGCAAAAAAGTCTCTCTTGATGGACAGTGATTATGGGAGCTGAGATACGGTCCTGCTAAGGTCACAGGCCAGATTCTCAGGGAGAGTTATATGCAGCTACAAGAGGAGGCTGGCATCTGGTTTCATGAACTCTGGAGGGGCCCCAATATTAGAGTAACCCCTACAAGTCTATCATATTCTGGGGTGCAATCCAGACCAGTGAGGGATTGTGTCACCAGCTCCCTGCAACCTTGGGTGCCTTACAAGGCTTTGCTGCTGTAGCTTCCAAGCAGGCAGTTCACACCCTGAGTGTCTGTGTATAGCTGCAGTTCAGGGCCAGCAATTCTAACCCCAGCAACTTGTCAGCAACACAACAGCCACACTAACAATGGGTTAGTGTTGATTAAAAAAATAAAACAAAGATTATTTAACTACAAAGAGATAGATTTTAAGTGAGTACAAGTATAAGGCATTAAAGTCAGAAATGGTTACAAGAGAAATAAAGATAAAACATTTTCTAATAATAACTGGAACTTAACAAACTAGACTTGATTCAAGGTAAAATCCTTACCACATGTTCCCAGCAACAGGATTCTCAGGTCAAGACTCCTCTCAAAGTTCAAAGGCTGGTTCACTTGTCTTCTTAGATGAAAGAGAGCAAGAGACAGGATGAGAAAGAAAGAGAGAATACCTGGGGTGTTTTTGCACTTGATTTTTAAAGTCCAATCACCCTTTCAAATGCATTTTCCTGAGGGATACCCCTAGATAAAGTTCCTTCCCACTGTGAAGACATAGACATGGAGTCTCATGGTGAAAGAGGTTCCATGTTGTTGTTTGTTAAAATGCAGATTGATCTGTTCCTGCCCCCTTCCATTGCCAAGGAATGGCCACATAATAGGTGATTGCCAATCAACTTTGATGACACCTGGCTAAAGGCATCAGCTTGTCCTTTGTCTTTGAGACACAGGTTTTTCCCCTCCCCAGTCTTGTCTGGTAACCACATTTCTGTCATAATTTCAGCTTGTGTTCATAATTTTATGTATAACGTTGCTACACACATTTCACCATGATATTACTGACCAGCAAGTTATTAGTTTTCAAATGAGAACTCGCAAGGCATATTTTGTACAAAGATTATTACAGTGGTGTGTAGGCTGTGAATACAGGATGCATTCAGATCCTAACTTGGTTCCTTCTGGGTCTATGTCTGCGGGTAACTCAGGGAGAGGCATGCTGTCCCCTGGAGGAAGGGGACCAAGGGCAGACCCAGCAATTGCTAGGCAACCCAGAGGGAGAGACGAGAGACACTATTTTGAGTAATAGGGGCCCAAGTCAGCTTGTGGAGTGATAGCAGGTGACCCTAGCTGGCCACCAACCCACTTGCTCAGAGGAAGAGCAATGTCTGAGACAAAGGAGGGCGTTAGAGTCCAATGATAGGCAAGTAAAAGCCTTGGAAGTAAAGCTAGCCTGACCAATAGGAAGCTCCTCAGTGAGATGCCTACACCCAGGAGCACTATGAAGGGGGAGAAGCCATTTCTGAGGGTCTGAGGCCAGCCACTGAAAGGGTAGGAGTGGCTGTGGGTGAGCTGGTGAGTCCCAGGCCTGCATGCAAGGTCCCCTTGAAAACTGGCCTCTGGGTAGCTGGAAGCAATAACCCTAACCTTGGTCCTTTCCCTGTTCAAGGTGACTCCCAGTTTATAGAATTGTGTTGGGAAAACTCCCTACCCACTCAGGTGGAGTTAGTCCTTCAGCTCCTAGATAAACCAGTTACCAAGTGCTGCACTTGCTGCCCATCTGCTGTGAATGTATCTGAGCTCTAGGGCAGGAGATCAGGAGTTAGGATTGTTATTGTAATTTGATCCCTGCATCCCTTTATGGTGAGGGGAAATCTTGGGAACAGAAGCAGCCTCATTCCTTTATGAAACGGCTGCCTGCCAACTGAGCTTGTCAGTGTCTTGGCAGTTGCTGAGGAGTCCAGATTCATCTCTGAACCTGAGGATCATTTGCAGAGTTGTGAACTCAGTATCTTTTAGTTAGATAGTCAGGAGAATTGTTTGGAAGACCCCCTGTTCTCTGAACTGTGTCCTCCAGCCAAGGGGGAAGGGTTTGGGGATTTCATTACCTACTGTCTATTAATCCTGTGTAGAGGGACTTGCAACCTTATCCCACCTGTGAGTCTTTTGGGCTGTACTGAACCAAATCAGCCAAGTTGCTAAAAGCTGCACAGAAGATAATGTGGTTACAGATCATCATGGGCCCCTATGAAACATGCACACAACAGGACACTAAATTTCACTCTTGCTATATCAGATCACGTTACTGGGGAAAATTCATGGGTGGGGCGACTCTGAGAGTATTGTTGTACCCTTTACATTATATTTATTTTCTGTTTAAAACAATTACTTGGTTGAATATATTATGTATTTGGGTTATTTCCTGGGAGTCTCCAACTCTCTGGCAAGTAAGTGGGAGTTACCCTGTGGTTAGAATTTTCCTTCCAACCTGCCCTGGCGACCCTGCCAGAAATGTGCAAAGGGGGTGGAGGCACCGCCAAATAAATTCGTATGGGAAGAAAATGAGAATGTTAAACCCTGCTGAGCTGGAGGCAGGATCCAGAGGAACCCAGGCCTGTGCATCAAAACCCGTAAGGACATTGACTTTAAAGAGGGTAACTGAGGAGATAGGGGTGCTACATTAGTGTGGAAGGACTTAGAGAACTACCTCACGTAGCAGAACCTGTTTAGCTCCCCTGTGTTCATATTTTATCTATATACCTCAGCTTTAATCTCCAGAACAACTGAAAACACAGATGTCATTTATATGAGAGAAAATAATCCCCCACCTAGTTATAAAATCACAGAAGAGACCTCAGAAGGGCATCTAGTCCAACCCCCTGCTCAGAGCAGGACTAATCCCACACTAAATCCCCAAATGGCCCCCTCAAGGATTGAACTCACAACCCTATGTTTATTAGGCCAATGCTCAAACTACTGAGCTATCCCTCACTGGTATTTGTAAGGAGAACTCTTATTTTTCTGGTGTCCCTCATTTGGGATCTTTGCCCCATATCAGGGCTTGGTAAGCTGAGGACTCTCCAGTCATTACCTGGGGAAAGAAGAAGGATTCTGGGAAATTTCCCTTCTAAACTATCTGTTTCCCTGTTTAATGACTCCTCAGCCAAGTATGTTTTGTTGCCTGCTGTATATATTTTTGGTAGTTAAGACAGCTATTTACAGTACCTCACTCTATAGCTTTGAAACCTTTATGCAGGTTCCATGACCTAGGGATTTCACAAGTAAAATCACTGTGTATGCCTCCCCGGCACCCCACGGTTACTGTCAAATGGTTTGAAATGTACAACAATACAAGGGCAAAATGTCATTTTGATGTAAGAAAATAATACACAAGAGAACTGTAAGCTAAGGTCTAGTGCAGTGCCTTTTTAATACCGGGTGGGGAAGGGTTGTTGTCTGTCAGGGAACTATTCTGCCCATGACCAGACACGTCCCTTCTTGGGTAAGCAAAGCTAATGGCAGTAGTGGTGATCTTTACTGTCAAATACAGCCCGTTGTTTATGTACAGTGATGAGTGCCTGACACCATGCACATTTTCAGATTGCTGGCCCAAGTGAAGTGGAATTCAGAAAAGATCTATAATGACTGAAACCAGCTTTGGGCTGGGAGTTAAGGGCTCAAATCTCATTGCAACTCAATGGGATCTGGGCACCTAAATCCAGTATTTTCCTTTGAAAATCCCAGCCCATAATGCTAATAGGTAAAAAAGAAAAGTACAAATCGGTCCATTTCACTTCTGTGATAAGAAGAATACAGTACTAATCAAGGACTCTTTCCACATTCTGATGTTCATGGTCTTAAAGGGTTCAGATATAGTAAAAAGTCTCACAGATTTCTTGTCTACATGTTCAGCTACTGACATCTCAGGTCTTTTCCCTTAGAAATCACGAGGCTCCAAACATAAGAAACCTGATTCTTTTCTCATTTACATTGATGGAAATCAGGAGTAACGCCACTGAAGTTAACAGAGTTACACTGGTGTCAAACAAGTGTTAGATCAGAAAAGCGCTAAAATCAGAAGTGGCGCTCTATTAGGGAAGGCCAACTAATGGGTTAAACGCCTAGCAAAATATAAGCCAATTAATACTAGCTTACGTAGTATCAGGAAAGGGTGCATACAAGGTGAACTTATTTGAATTTATTTGGGATATTAATGGACAAGGTATACAAAGAGGAGGCAGTGAGTTGTATGGATAATATACACTCACAGCTTTAGAAATGTAGTGATTCATTTCCACTTCAGGAGTTCAAAGATGAAGACACACAAACTTGGCTTCTTGACATTTGAGTCCCTAGACTGAAAACTGGATACAACCCAGGACAAGACACTAGCTTAACCAAACTAGAACCTTTTTGGATTAGAATGAAAATATTAGTGAGATACCAGTGGGAACAGTGTTGGGTTTACAACTTTCTTTTTAATAGAAGTGAATTTGGATGATGGTGTTAAAAGCACAAATTGCCACATTTATGGAGGGGAGTTGATGAAGTAATAATTGACTTATCACATAAGTGTCCTAGCTGATAGAGAATAAATACTCTTCAATACAGATGACTATACAATCAGGAATACTGGGGTAATTAAGTAACACACAGCAAGAATGTCTAATAAAATGGGGGGGGGGAGAATTGTAAAGTAGCATAACAATTTTTCCAAACCCTTTAGCAATGTGCAGCTGCAGCAAAAAAAGGAAACATGATACTATGATGGCATGACCAAGCCCCAGGAAAGAAAGTGCTATTGCTTTATAGAACATAATGGCTAGATCTCACCTGGCATATTATGCACCAGCCAACATTCTGTTATAATTAACAGACATGATAAGTCGACTGCTTTTCTCCAGCAGCTTACTGTTTTGAGGCCCTTTCACTGGGAAAACCAACCAACCTGTGGTCTTCAGCAATCACTCAGTGCCTGAGGTGCTTTGAAGGATCTGCTTTATTCTGGGTCTGATTCCAATTGGTTATGCATAATAACAAAAGCATCACAGCACCCTGTCCAGACTCTTTGTCTGGGAAGCTCAGCCCTTAAAGGCACAGACCCCTCAATACCATATAACCTACTGCTTTTTATCTGGTGCTGGGTCCCAGGCTTTAGTAATGGGGGGTTTCATATAAGATCACAGAACAATTTGTGTGTGTTAAGAAGTGGCTCTGGCACTAAAATGTGCCAATTTCTGTTTTTCTTGAGTTATTTCATAATTTAAATGATCCTGATTCAGATTGCTTTACATTCTCCCAAGACGTGACTTTAAGGCAGATGCTATATGCTTGAATTTATACAAATATATGAAAACGTGTGCAAATGTTTATTCTAGTTATTTGTTTATTTAGTAGAGGATATCAGCAGCTATGTTTTAGGGGCAAAGCAAGGTGTAGCTTGCAAGATTAAGCTAGATCAGGGCCAGAGCACTCGGCCCATTCAATATCAAGTCCTAGAGAAGGGCCACTATGTGACAGAGACAAAACTGAAACTTTTTATCAAGTGACAATTCCAGCTTTTGACTGTAACTTTTGATTATATTAAAAAAACAAGACACCTAACTGTGTTAAACTGCTAGATTTAAAGTGTGAATAAAAGCCAGTGCCTGGTATCCAGGAATATACTTAGAATTATGAAATATGCAAACTCACTAGACAGGCCACTGCCCTCTGCCTAGACTGAGGATACCCCAAAGTATCCAACAGAGACATGCCATGATACTGTTCACAGTTGCATCTTTTGCTCTTTAAGGAACAAAAACAATATGAAGGAACTACATGGGTACAGATGGCACCCAGCTACCAGGGTTGAGTAAATATACACAAATGCTCCAGGCCTAGCTATGTACATACTGCTGCTCGGACTGGTTTCTGGTGGCTTTTAAAACAGAACACAGTGAGAATTACCAGGAGACTCCAAAAGGGAAACTACCGTCCAATACACGCCAATAGAACAGTGTGATCACTAGCATAAAGCATGGAGTTAGAAGATACACAGTTAAGTGCTATGCTAATGAAAGGCCTGATGAAAATTTAAAAAAAACAACCCTCTGGTAGCTGCAATAAAAAATGTTATCCCTAGGAAGTTAAACTATGTCATAATGTGCTGGTACGTGGTGTATGCCTGCACCCACGCATGCAGCCATAAATGTGGGTCTACTCCAACATGCAGCAGACATTGTAGCAAGTTCAATTAAAAACTGTCATTTTTTTTAACAAGCTGTTCACTCTTGCAACTGAAGATGTGTGTGACGTTTGGATCTCTTGACTTTTAGTTTTATTTGAAAACACTTTTGGGAAAACACCTCCTCATTTAATTCTGTGGTGCAGACTGAAAGGTAGGCTGGATCTCTGGCTGTTACTGCCCCAAAGAACATGTTTTAGGGACACTGAAAGGGCACTCAGAGGTAGGGTGACCAGATGTCCCAATTTTATAGGGACAGTCCCAATTTTGGGGTCTTTTTCTTATATAGGCTCCTATTACCTCCCACCCCTGTCCCAATTTTTCACACTTGCTGTCTGGTCACCCTACTCAGGGGGCCAGGAGGCCTAGTGGTTAGCACACCTGATCTCCAGCACCTTGTCTCTCCGTCAAGGGACAGCAGAGGTGCCTGATTCCTGACTGTAGGCTGGGAGTGTTTGGACCTCTACCTACATCTGGGCCTTCACCCTTAAGTGGCGTGTGGTAGGGAAACCAAGGATCTCCCTCTCCACTGAATCCCGGCCCAGGGCCCTGTGGGAATACCACCAGCAGGGTCCTCCTTATACAGTTTCTAACTCTGTCACCCTGGGCTACTTTCTACCCAGGTGCTCCTTCAGCTTGGGCAGGGCCCCTATAACTCAAACAGTCAGTAGCTTAACAAAAAGTCCAAATGAACAAGGCCCTGCAGGACCTCCTGGGTCTCAAAGAGGGCTTTGCCCACTGTGGGGTCCCTTCTCAGGTTCAACCTTCTGTCTGGCTTCCCAGAAAACGGCTCATCTCTCCTGCAACCTGTCCACCACACTTTGCCTAGGCTTCTGAGACCCTTTTACCCTGCTCCTCCAGTGGGAGTATGCTTGGCAGGGCTGGAGGGGCGGGGCTACCTGGGCATGGTATTGCCTTTTAACCCCTTTGGGCAGAGTGTGGCGGTTGTATGCCCCATCACAGGGACACACTTGATTTTCTGTCTCTTTACACTGGTAGAGAAGCTCAGGAGCATATGTAACACCAATGGACACCGGTCAGCAGCGGCCAGGATCAAACCTGGAATTTCTGGAGCTAAATGCATGAGCTTCTATTGCATGAGCTAAAAGCCACATGTCTCTTAGGTAAGGCTGTAGCAGAATCATTCATCTCTAAGTGGTCTCAGTGTCACTAGAGGGGGACAGCACCACACCCAGGAGGTGCGTGGGTTACTTACTTCCCCTAGCTAAGGAAACACACCCCGAGCTTCAGAGATTTCCCAGTTGATCTCCCAGACAAGCCCCCACTTATAACACTGACAGACCCTGATTGGTGGCAGCCAGGATCGAATCTGAGGCCTCTGGAACTAAATGAATGAGACTCTACTGCATGAGGTAAGAGCTACAGGGCTCTTTGCTAAAGGCTGTGACAGACTCATTAATCTCTAAGCAGTCTCAGTGCCACTAGAGGGGGACAAAGCACCACAGCCAGGAGGTGTGTGAGTTAAGCATAGTTTGGACCAGATCCTGATATCTCACTGCTTTTACATTGATATCAGTGGAGTAACCCCAGCTTCACACTAATGTGAGTGAGATCAGAATCAGGCTCCTGGGCTCTAGGTTATTCATGTATTTGAAATATAAATGTTTAAATTTTGGTGAAATGACTCAATTTCAAGGAAACTTTGTAAACAGAAAGTTTTCCTCCAGAATGCTTTCTACCAATCAGTTTATAGCTACATTTTACAGCAGTTTACGGTAACACTTCTTGACCACTAACCAAAAGAGAGGCATCTGCATTATAAAAGACCCAGATGCCTTCCTTTTCCCAGAATGCCTTGCCAAGAGGTGCTGGGCAACCAGGCCTTCCTTCCCCTTCCCACCCACTGTTACTAGAGTGGCTCAGTCAGATGAACATGGCTTTCTCCTCTCTATTTATGACACAGCAGACAATCATTTTCATACTGTGACCATTTGTGACAAGAGAAAAACAGTTCCACCCCGCTCAGCCATAAAGAAAGGAAGAGTGGTTGTGACTCCCTGGCACCTGTTGGTGACTCCCAGGTTAAAAACTTACACTGCACACAGCAAGCCCGCTCTGTGCCATGCCCAGTGTCCATCACACAGGTAAGAGAATAAAACACTCTAGGGCCTGCTTTCAGGTCTCTTCCTCTTCCTTAAGCATCATCTGCTAGCACTGGGTGGAAGGGGAACTGTGATCCATCCCTCTCTCAGCAGGCCAGTCCCAAGACACAAATGTAGAAAACAAATAACACTTGTTAGTAATTAAGCATTGACTTGTTCTTCCCTGAGACCCTTTCCTTTGTCTTCAGAGACAGACTGTCTTGACACAGATAGATGAAGGGCTCGAAAGTCTTGAGGCAAATGTAAGACGTTAGAGGGGGAGATTAGGGAGGCGTTGGTGGTGAATACATGATTAGTACATGTGAAGGTCAGGGACGTAATGCTGGGGGTAAGTCTTAGATGTGATTGAAGTCCCACTCCTACGTCATCAAAGTGCTAAAGTCACCTATTTCCTTGCTCCAATATAAGTACTAACCTGGTCTCACGCTGCTTAGCTTGCAAGCACTGCCAGCCTAACACCACAAGCTGCTATGACTGCAGGATAGCATTGTGCCAGTTTACAGTACATCACTTATGAATCGGGTTTAATATTAAATTTATTATGAAATGTACAAAGTCTCCAATGCATTCTTTACCTAGGGGACTTTTTAACCCTTTACAGGTAAAGCAAGTAAAGAACAGCTACCAAGAGGGATTTTACAGCTAACTGGCTGGCTGGGTGTCCATCAAAGGGAGCTACTCTCCCCCCCTTTATTTATCACAGTGTTATATAGTATAATGTTTTTTTCTAACTTGTATTAATAGTGGTCACTGCTTGGAGAAGTTTTAGCAAGTAGGTTAAGGAACATAATGTGCAACGTATATGGTAATTCCTCATTCAACGTGTTTAGGCATTATTAGAAGTTATTTGTTTTCTACCTTAGCTAAACGCCCACACACAAAATTTTAAAAAAAGTTTCATTGTGAAAACGACAATCTGAGAAATCTGCTCATACTTCTATTTCTAGATTTTAGACAGTAAACAAAAGTGGGTTTTTTTTAAAAAGAACAAACCCCTGACAATATTTCAGCCTATTTTAAAAGGGCAATTAAAAAATAAGGATCAGTTTATGAAATTCACAATGTTTGCATGATCTGGCTTTGCTGCACATCCACTATTCCATTTAAGGTGATCAGTTGTGCCCCATTGCTCCAGCACAGTCTGTCTGTCTCAGGCTAGTCTGTTGTTTTCTCTGCAGTTGCCTGTGTGCACTTCAGTCACATTAAAACAAGAGGAGTCCAGACACTTACTGCCACAATGGATCCTGCTAGCAATGACATTTGTATACACACATACCTCTTACAGTGTGGGCTGCTTCAGCGTGGGAATTAAATAAGGGTTTTTAAGGGCAACTCTCACACAAAATCACAGTCTTCAACAGCTCAGAGGAGGAGTCCTGTGGAGCCAACATTTGTTGTCTGTTCCCAATATAAATGCCTAGCTAATTAGCTCAAGTGGGGGAGCAGGTAATGTTTTGAATTACTGGATTTTCAAACATATTTTAATTTAGTTCTAAGGATCATAGCAGAAAAGGGTTCAGAAAGCTTAGACGAGGGTTAAGCACCTGTGTGTTTGTGCTATAGAGAACAGTACATTTAAAGAAGGCCTTTCCTCTTTAATGGCCCAAATAGAAATACAACAGAGCATCCCCAACGCTGGCTTACTTAATCCAACTCCAAAAGAAAAGCCAAAAGTATGGCTTTCTTCAGCCACATTCCAAAGTGAATGAAGACAATCTCTTGCTTCCCCTCTTATCTCCAGCCCACTTCATAAAGATCTTGACACACGGCAAGACACAAGACTATTCTCCCCAGCACATCCACCTTACAGCATGCTGGGAAGAAGCAACTATTTCTCCACGGCTTGCCCAGTTCTGCTAATCTGCAGATCACTACACTGCAGGCAGGCGACTGGGTTCTTCCTTTCAGCAGAAGGAAAAAGTTAGCCCCTTGTCTGTCATTCTCCCTGGACATGTATTTACATAATTCATCATCATCATAATATGTGAACATCTCTGGATGAGGTCTCCACCCTGTCACTCAGGGATTCTACAGATTTTACATTGGATCCTAATTTCCAATATGGAAATTTAAATCATAGAATCATAGAATATCAGTGTTGGAAGGGACCTCAGGAGGTCATCTAGTCCAACCCCCTGCTCAAAGCAGGACCAATTCTCAATTAAATCATTGCAGCCAGGGCTTTGTCATTCCTTGAAATGACCTTAAAAACCTCTAAGGAAGGAAATTCCACTACCTCCGTAGGTAACCCATTCCAGTGCTTCACCACCCTCCTAGTGAAAAAGTTTTTCCTAATATCCAACCTAAACCTCCCCCACTGCAACTTGAGACCATTACTCCTTTTTCTGTCATCTGCTACTGAGAACAGTCTAGATCCATCCTCTTTGGAACTCCCTTTCAGGTAGTTGAAAGCAGCTATGAAACCCCCCTCATTCTTCTCTTCTGCAGACTAAACAATCCCAGTTCCCTCAGCCTCTCCTCATAAGTCCTGTGTTCCAGCCCCCTAATCATTTTTGTTGCCCTCCACTGGACTCTTTCCAATTTTTCCACATCCTTCTTGTAGTGTGGGGGCCAAAACTGGACACAGTGCTCCAGATGGGGCCTCACCAATGTCGATTAGAGGGGAATGATCACGTCCCTCGATCTGCTGGCAATGCTCCTACTTATACAGCCCAAAATGCTGTTAGCCTTCTTGGCAACAAGGGCACACTGTTGACTCATATCCAGCTTCTTGTCCACTGTAACCCCTAGGTCCTTTTCTGCAGAACTGCTTCCTAGCCATTCGGTCCCTAGTCTGTAGCAGTGCATGGGATTCTTCCGTTCTAAGTGTAGGACTCTGCACTTGTCCTTGTTGAACCTCATCAGGTTTCTTTTGGCCCAATCCTCTAATTTGTCTAGGTTCCTCTGTATCCTATCCCTACCCTCCAGCGTATCTACCACTCCTCCCAGTTTAGTGTCATCTGCAAACTTGCTGAGAGTGCAGTCCATGCCATCCTCCAGATCATTAATGAAGATATTGAACAAAACCGGCCCCAGGACCAACCCTTGGGGCACTCCGCTTGATACCGGCTGCCAACTAGACATGGAGTGATTGGTCACTACCTGTTGAGCCCGATGATCTAGCCAGCTTTCTATCCACCTTATAATCCATTCATCCAGCCCATACTTCTTTAACTTGCTGGCAAGAATACTGTGGGAGATCATGTCAAAAGCTTTGCTAAAGTCAAGGAATAACACATCCATTGCTTTCCCCTCATCTACAATCCCTAAATCACTATAGTAATGTTTTCTCCCAATTTAGAGATCACAAAAAACAAGTGCCTTCCATAATATAATAATAAATAGAATAACAATACCTCCCTAGTGGAAATTCCAGCTGAAAGTTTTCTATTGTTTTCATTAGCCAACTAGGATTGGATCATTTCAGTAGGTCTTAGTCTGTTGGCTTCTGGGACTACTGATATTCCAAATAAAACCAAGAACTCAGTGGAAATCAGGAGAGACCATATATAGGATTCTAATAGAATCTATTGGCATTTCCACCAAGATTCCCTTACATAATGTTGTATCATAGTATTTACCTCAGCAAAATGTATTGCACACTGTTGTATAGTAATATTCCAGTACCAAAATGTTATGGTAACACTACTGCTAAGCTGCAGTTTTGTAGTGTATTTTTATAAGGGTTAAGGCATCATCTTTTTATCTGAGAGGTATGATGGGTCAAGGAGAATTATGAATGAATCTCCGAAAGTTCAGAAATTCTTGGCTCTGTTGCTTAGCTGTATTACCCAGATATATTGTGTGCTTCCCCACCTCACACTGCCCCCTCTCTTGTCCATACTTTCTCTGGACTTGTTGGCAACTTAGTGCTTTCCTTCCCACCAGTAGTGGGTCCAGGCACCAGCGCTCCAAGCGCGTGCCTGGGGCGGCAAGCGGCGGGGGGCGTCCTGCTGCTCCCTGCGAGGGTGGCAGTCAGGCAGCCTTCAGCGGCTTGCCTGCGGGATGTCCGCCGGTCTCGCGGATTTGGCGGCAATTCGGTGGCAGGTACGCTGAAGCCGTGGGACCGGTGGACCTCCCGCAGGCATGCCGCTGAATCCGCGGGACCGGGGACCTCCCGCAGGCAAGCCGCCAAAGCCGTGCTTGGGGCGGCAAAAAGCTAGAGCCGCCCCTGCTTCCCACACACCAATCTTTAGAATGAAAGCTCCATATGTTCCTCCTAGCCTCAACAAGAGATGGGAATGGTACTGGGCCCAGAGTTATACCAAATGAGTGTCATGCTCTGCGTCTGGGACTATCTCAATATGTACAGTGTATTGGGAAAACCCAGATTGCATGGCATTTAAGGTTTCACAGCACTCTTCTGAAGTGTCATAGTTAGGATTACCAGATAGCAACTGTGAAAAAACGGGACAAGGGGTGGGGGATAATAGGTGCCTATATAAGAAAAAGTCCCCAAAAACATGACTGTCCCTTTAAAAACGGGACATCTGGGCACCCTAGTCATAGTGGAAGTGCCAAAGTGAAATAGCAGGCAAGATTCTACCATCAGACAGTGAACAGTCAAGCTAACTAAACTTTCCTAAACTTCAAAAATATGTTTTGCTCAGCTGAAGGTGTGACACAGACATATGCTGGCAGGTATATTACCCATGGCCAACTATCTTTTCAGTATTGCACTGAAGGTGGGTGTGTACGGATTCTGTTGAAAACTAAAAACCAGCTAATTGCCATGGTTATTGTGAGATGTTTGTATGGGAAATAGTTTCAGAGAGATGTAAAACATAGAACATTAGTTTGTAAAATAGTTGAAGTGAGGCTTTTTACCTGAGAGGAGGTGGGATCTCAAGGCTAACTCAAGCCAAGTTAAGAACAATGGACATCCATGGAGACAGCACTTTGTTTGCTGTCCGGACCAGGTGGAGACTGGGGCATTTACAAAGACAAATGAACCCCAGGAGAACTCTCTGAAGAGGGGGCCCCTTGAGCTAAGAGACAATAGTCGGTATCTGTATCAGAGCAAGTTCTTAACCATTACAGACAAGTGACTCTACCCCCGGGGGTCTCGTGAAACGTGGATCCCAGCTTTCTGAACTGGGCAAGCATTGACCATTGGGTCAGAAATACCTTATTAGATGGGAAAGTAACTTTTTAATACATATAGGCTGCAAATTGAGTTTTATATTTTTCTTGTACCTGTAATTTTATGTTTCCAAATCCTTTTATTTGCTTTTACTTGACTTTCTGTCTCCCACTCTGTTAAATACATTTTAATTAGGTTTTACTATAGCCATGTCTATGTGCCTTGTGCTAAGGGGAGTGTTGAACTAAGGTGAAACCAGTGAACTGAGATGCACTGCTTCCACAGAGGCAGCAGATCGGTGTATGTTGTGGGTGTCTAAATGATAAGGGACTAGGAAATTCCAGCATAACAAAGTGAGGTGTATAAATTGCTACCCACAAAGGGAAAGAGCAGGGCTCGAGGAGGCCAGAGTGGAACGCCTGTGTTGCCAGCAGCCAGTGGTGAGGAAGAATTTCCCTGGGTGGGCCCACACAGTTGTAAGGTGGCAGTGATTCATCTCAGACACCTTGGGTAACCCCAAAAAGTGTCACGGAAGGGAGGGTCAAAGTTTGGCTCCATTTTTATGTTAACCAAGCTGGTTAGTCAAGGATAAGGCACTAGAATAGGTCATGTAGGAAAACATGGCTCATCCTCCCTCTGAAGGAAAGGGATGAGACATGTAGAGGCAGAAATGGTTTGTGCACATACTGGCTAATATTACTTTAAGGAATTCCAGAGCTATCAGCCTCAAAGGTTATTTACAGTACCCCAACTGTGTCATCTCCCAGCCCTTGCGCAACCATAATTATAACTCCCCCTGCAAAAATAAACTTTAATGAGCGGTTATAAAAGACAGTCAGTGTTAGGTAAAACACAAACAGTTTGGCTATTGCTATGCTTTTCCTGTTGGGTACTCATCTTCCAGGCAGGAAGGTTACGGCTTTTCAGTACTGCCCTAATGCCATGGGACTCATATTCATGTCACTGTGCTGTAACTGCTTATCTTCACTTAAGCTGCTGAGTGGTATGAAATTACATATAGAGACAGGCCACTCATCATTACTGGTGTCAGCCAATTCAGCATTTCTTTCTAGCAGCAGTATCTTCCAGATGAAAAAAAAACTCTCCTTGTTTACTTTTAAACATGTCACTTATTTCACATTCTCAAGGGTTCAGATGTGTCTCATCAGGTAGTAATCATCTTCCCTGGAAATGCATTGCAAAAATACTCCAAAAGAGCAGCTTTCAAATACTTGTATTCAAGGCAGTCTTTTTTATTTAAAAAAACCAAACAACCTATAAATCTGTGAGGTTAAAAACCAGCTTTCCAGAAAATCCCTAAACAAAGATTTAGGCAATACAATGTAAGGGCCAGTTTTCAAAAACACCTTCTCTATCTGCAGTCACAATGAAGTGTTCAGTTGTCTGTGCTGCCAAAGGACAGAAGCAGCAACTGTTGAGCACTTATTACAAGTTGGGTACAAAGGAGGCCTTGAGCCATCTTTTCACTGCCCCAGTCCTAGACCAGCTGAGCACTGGACCAGTCCCCTTCCACGAGAGCCTCCTGAAGGCTGCTCTAAATTACACAAGCTGTCAATTCCCCAAATAGCTAATATGGTACCCAGTGACCAGTGGGACATAAAGCCACTGGGGCACCAGCTCCATGGGATGGATAGTGTAGAAACCATTATGCTAACTTTGCACTAGTAGAAGCTCCCCTTGTACTGGGGTGATCCTCCTAACTTTCTCTGTGACTTTGGGTACATCTACACTACAATAAAAACCCTGTGGTACTGAATCTCAGAGCTTGGGTCAGTTGACTTGGGCTCACAGGGCTAGAAATTGCAGTGTAAACGTACAGGCTCGGGTGGGAGCCCAGGGTCGAAGAACCTCCCTGCTTGCAGGATCTGAGAGCCCAGGCTCCAGCTCAATCCCAAATGTCTGCACTGCAGTGTAGCCCAAGCCCTACCAGCCTGAGTCAGCCTAGCAGACCATCTGTGGCCATGCTGTGGGTCTTTTATCACAGTGTAGACATATCCTATCTTTAAAATGGGGATAATAATATTTATCTGTTTCACAGGTATGCTATCAGGTGTAGGTTAATATTTTTAAAGTGCTTTGAGGTTCTTGGATAAAAGGAATCGAAAAGTATTATTGTATCCGGGAGGGGGGGTTTATTTAGAGATAATAAAACAACACAAAAATATCATTAAGGCCTTGTCTACACTAGAAAGGGCTTGCTGATGTAGCCAGACCGGCAAACCATCCTAGTGGAGATGTTGCTTATACTGGCAAGTTCTTAGCTATGCCAGCAAAAATTTTCAGTGTAGACCAGGCCTAAGTAACATTAAGAACCAATTTTAGATACAAAAGCATGAAATTCAGTAAATGTATATCTTAATGGAAGCTCCTTTATCAAGGTATCTTAAAAAACTGGGTGATTTTTCACAATATATGTGATGATCCTATACCCATTTAGGAGGTCAGACAAGATGATCCCAGTGGTCCCTTCTGGCTTTCTAATCTATGGACTTTCAGTCTTCTCTCTGAATTCTCTTGGATTTATTGATTTAAATCATCTCCTGGCTGTTATTTGAACCTATTTTGTATGTGCACGCTCGCATAAGCAGGAAAAGGAAACTTAGTCAGTATTAGCTGCCAACAGTTGGCTGACAGCCCAGAACACTGGGTATGTTGGATTTGGTTCCGAGTCTTGCACAAGGAGTTTATTTTGGGCTGGGAGAGGGGGCGGGAAGGTGGACTCAGCTGAGATTTTGTTACATGAGTCCAGGAGCAAGGATTTGAGTTTTGCTTTGGAGGGCAACCCTGGAGTTTCATTTATAGAGCAACATTTGAGGTTTGCTTCTTTGTAGTTCTGTTATGCACAGCAGGATACTCATCAAGGTTATTTCTAGGGCTGTTGATTATCGCAGTTAACTCACACGATTAACTCAAAAAAATTAATTGCGATTTAAAAAATTAATCACAGTTTTAATTGCACTGTTAAGCAATAGAATACCAAACTAAGTTCCCTGTAAGCTGTGCGGCCACGCAGCCACGCAGCATCCTATTTAGCTCCGCGCAGGCACTCAGGGAATCTGCCGCGACCAAGGGCAGGGCAGGCCTGGCCCCCAACCTGCTGCAGGAGGGGTGCCCCTCCCCAGCCCCAACTCAGCCTGCGGCCTGGACCTGCCGCGGCTGGGGCAGTGCTGCCCGGACCCAGGTGAGGCCAGGGCGGCCCTCCCACAGTCCAGATCCAGGCACAGCCAGAGTGGCCCTCCCCCGGCCCAGACCTGCTGGGGCCGGGGAGGGGCACCTGTCTGTCCCTGAAGCCCCAGCCCCAAAGCTCCCATGGCAGGGAGAGGTGCCTCTCCTCCACAGCCCACGTACTGCTGTGAGGAGAGAGCGCTGGGTGGAGTCCTCTCTCCCTGCCATAGCCCTGGAGCACCCTCCTGCACCCCAAACCCTTCATCCCGGCCTGCCCCAGAGCCCACACCCCCATCTGGAACCCTCACCCCCTACACCCATCCCTCTGCCCCAGCCCTGAGCCCCCTCGCACACTCCGAACCCCTCGTCCTCACCCCCACCACATGAATTTTGTTATGTGCACCAATATGAAGGTGATGTGTCATTATTCTTCATCTCACTGCCTCTACAAGGGCCAATGTGATTACTGCAGTCCTGAGTAACCCCCATAAACCTACTGCAAGGCGGGGCATGAGGTTGGATATCTGTGTTCCAAACAAAAAATTCCATCTTGTCTTGCAGGTGCATGACAGGCAGCCTGACGGGTGCTGTCTCTCTCCAAATCAGTTGGGATAACCATCAGTGCACATGCACCGTTTCCTCTCACCATCATTCCCAATTTAACAAGCTTTGCAACGTCCTGCATTCCCTGGAAATCAATCCATGCTGCATCCCATACTGAGACAGCCAAGGCTTGGAAGGGTCAGTGAGAGACTCTGCCACCTGGCCAGGAGGCAGAGTTTGGTGCCCAATTAAGCACAATGCAGCCAATCTGAGGGGGAGAAATACCTTGAAGATCTGCTTGGTTACAAAGCCCACCTTGACCCCTCTGCATTACTCAGGCTGCGTCCTCCTCCTGTCCTACAATCAGTTCTGAACAGTGCATGCAACTGATTCAACATTTGGCCCTACATTTGAAACTGCTGCAGGAATCTATGACATTCTGATGCCTTTGGTTTTTTATGTTCTGCCCCTTTTGACTTCTAAGAAATCTCCCTGTGTGCAAATTTCAATAGATATTTTGCTCTGAGCTACAGCAGCCTGAAACAAAGGATTGAGATTGTGTTCTTTCTTAAGGAGACATTTTACTTTGGTTCATTCTTGTTTTTGTTTTCCTTAGCCTGTCTTATAATAAGCTAAGATGATTTGGGACTCTGGAGCCATTGATTCTGCCTCTTTCACACACATCATTTTTTTAACAATGTGCACACTCATCCACTGTAATGCCGATAGCGCCTGCTATACTCAGGATTGTCAGATACTTCCCATTACAAGAACCTGTTTTCAGTTGCTCATAACTTTGCCAAATATTAACTGTTCAGGCTGAAATTTTCCATGTCAGGTGTCTGCTTCTGACTTAAATTTGGGGGGAAACTTCAGCAAAAATGATCCAACCATTAGGGGAAAATACATGGCTTTTCCCACATTTAAAAAAAATTCTTACAAGTTTCCTTGAGGAGCTCTAGCAACTCAATGCTATTGAGCAGGGACTTGAAATTTGTCGGGGGAGGGTCACACTTCGCGTTTTGCTGGACTTCTTGGGGGGAAATCACAAATCTGGCCACGTTATAAGTCTGAAAAATTGCACTTTGCACAAGCTGAGTAGAGACTTGATAGTGTTTGGCGGCCAGTCTCTGAAGATTCCATCTGCAGAGAGCATGTCCCATCCTAGGGTGTCAGGGAGCGAGCAAAATTATCTTGGCAATTACTCCTTTTGGCTACTAGGGGCCACTGTGGCACCAGGCAAAGGAAGGAGACTCCCAGGCCAGCATTCAGGGCATTGACAGCACAGGAGAGACAGGAGGAGGTGGTTGTAAAAGAGGGTGACCAGATGTCCCGATTTTATAGGGACAGTCCCGATTTTGGGGTCTTTTTCTTATATAGGCTTCTATTACCCCCCACGCCCGTCCTGATTTTTCACATTTGCTGTCTGGTCACCCTATTGTAAAATAGGAAGCAGCCTGACTCAAATATAAAGGGGACAAGAACCAGACCTAGATTTGTGGGGAAAAAACACTATGATCATGTAACTGAATTATAATTCCTATGCCCACGTACAATTGCACAGCCAGCCTTAATTCTGGCATTTCCTAACTTTTTAATGCTTGATTTTGCATCCTTACCAGTCTTAATGTAGCTTGTGTGTTTATATATGCAAATACAAACTAGCTCTCTATAAACTTGCGCATATAATTCACTGTTTTTAAAAGAGTGCAATTTGTACCTGCAAATCAAATGCACAAATTCTTTTTGCCCAACTCCTTTTGAAAATTCTAATCCCTGCATTTCCACATCACATTCTACTTGATGATCTTGGCATGCTTTACACAGTCCATGAATCAAGATCTATAATGTCCCTATTTTGTAGAGCAGGAAACTGAACACAGATTGCATGAGTTGATCAGGGTGAACCATCAAGTCTGTGGCAAAGCTCGGATTTGAGCCCATATCTTTTGGTTTCTAAAGGCACAGGCCTTAAGCACAAAACCAGTCTTCTTCTTTGTAACCTTAGGTGCCTAGTTTTAGAAAGCTTCCATTTCCCTCCTGTTTTAATAGTTATTGACTAATAGAAATAATGTATACAGCGGAAAAGGGATTCACTGATATTGACTGGTCTTATGGTACTAACATGACTAATAGTAAGAACAGAATTCACTAACTACCCACCCTTTTTCTGACAAAATTATTCAGGGTGGGCAAACAACTTAAAGAGAAAAGCTAGAGTGATCTAAAAGAAAATGAATTGTTTTTCCTGATGGAAAAACATCAGCAGGAGCCTTGATGCTATCTTTGTTTAGATAGATACAATTTTGAGTAGACTAGCCCGGAACTCACTAGACAGGAGGCTATAAAAGAAGTTAGCGTGTCAGCAACATGCAGGGTGGTGCTATTTTTTTCTTTAAAGAATCAAACCTGCTTGCTTGAACTCAGATTAAAAGCAGAAGCATGATCTGCGAGTTATTTTAGTACGTGGGAATGGAAGTGAGGGATGAGCTGGAACAATAAATGAGTTGCTTGCTTAAAATAATAACGGGGGAGGGAAATCACATTCTTAGTATCTCGGTCGCGTAATCCTGTGGCTGTTTTGAACAAACTAAAGTGGATTACTTTCTTTCTGTGCATTCTAGTAAAATGGATTTTGTAGCCAGCAGACGTTGAGTTTTCCTGGCTAGTTTTTGGATTCTGGCCACATGTCGTTAGTGACCTATTTTCACTGCAGTGAGATCAGCTGTGTTTGCAGGACCCTGAATCAGCAGCTTTCTCCTTCAGTCCCTGACTCTGTCTGCCCAGGCCTGCCACCAGTCCAGATTTTCAGAAAGTGCTGCTCCTGTTTTCCTTGTATGTATTTGTAGGCAACAGCACTCAGTCATAAAGAAGTCAGATTGGAACCTGTGACTTTTTTCCAAGCAAGGCCATCCGGTTCCACAAAATATAAGCAGCTGAGGCAGCTGAACTTGAAATTCTTTGTCTAATTAAAAGGGCCTAAAAATAGCAGAAACCTGCTCGGTTCCAGGGAAATTATAATCTTTCCCGGGTGGTGATATTAGAAAAATAGTTGATGCCAGTAGCAGCATCGAGAAGGATTATGCAGCTTCTGACTGCACTGGAACAATCCTAGGTGCAACCCTCTTTAACAAGAATTTGCTAAGACTCAGCTCATTGTAAATTGTGCATCATCCCCCACAATTTGTTAGCCATGTTATCATTTCTGAATGAGACTTTGGGGTCATTACAGAGCATATACTCCTCTGCTCCTATAGCTTCTGATGGCTTCAATTCACCAATATAAGGCAAGTGCATAGTCTATGCAAGGCCTTCGGTACAATTTAAACCCTACATTAAAGGATTAATTAGTAGGGATTAAGTGTTACTGGTGATCTTCAAGTGCCTTTCTGTACTGGGGTAAATTTCAGCTTTTGTGAATATTTTTAAAGACACATTTTCTACTACATGTAGTAGAAAATTTGGCTAAAATACTCATTACATATGTGGCTTTCATGGAGTCCAGAAGTCTGGTTGGCGTTCCTCTTGCTCCGCCTGATCAGAGTGAACAGTCTGCTCAGCACAAATATACCAGGATGCCTGAGTACAGAAGAAGAGGGAATGTTGGGTAAATGGGCTCTATCTTTGCTTACATCTCATCCTGTGGTTCTTGAGTGCCACTGCTACACCTGATATTGAAATGCTTTAGACTGAGTTAGTATCACATCAATTTATGAGATGGAAATAGAAGTGCTTTAACCTAATGAACTTCCTAGGGATGAAGAGATGCAAGTATGGGCTGAAGTTGGCCATATGAGTCAAATGGAAAAGCCACTAAATAATCACAATGTGGCATCTGAAATTTCTTTCCTGTGTTTGTGTTGAGGCTGTGCCTCAATGCGTGATGATGCGATATCACTACTGTTTGGATGTCACTTTTCAGTGGTTTTGTGACACTGCAAGTCTATTTGATGATAAGAGTGTCTCTCTAATCCTGTAAGGCTGATACCACTGACCCAGCCAACATACGTCAAAGATGGTTTTAGATGAAAAAACATTATATGCTTGGGAGGCTTTTACTGTGGCAGCTGCATACAGGAATCCCTTGCTAAGTGATAACAGCTAATTTCTGTGGATTCCACACAACTATAAATGTACCTTTGTGAGAAACAATTGTGTGGCACTCTGTCTTCTTTCATTCTTCCCTCTAGTTGAAACTTCACCTTCTCATGCAACTGTCTTCCTCCAGGACTTCCCATCGTAGACCCCAAGAGTCTATCAAAATTCTTTATTAATACATTTTAAAGTAAAACAAAGCAGGCCAAGTTCTCTGCTGGTGTAACCCATTGATGCCAGTAGCTTAATTACTTTTAAACTATTTGAGTACATTCTGAAAATGTCTGAGGTTTTCTAAATTCACAGTGTATTCCTTTGTGGCTACGCAAATGTTCTTGCTGTTGTCACAATGAAAGACAAGCTGAAATAGCGGCCTTCAGGCCTGTGACAATAATATGGGACATGAGACAAACCAAGTTCCTTCTCGTTCAAGAGGAATGATTACATTAAACAAGTCTTTGGAGAGTTTAATTTAGGTAGACACAATAATAAATGTGACAAAAGCCGGTAGGTTGTGGGTAGTAAAATATACGCGCTATTGGAGATTAGATGAATACCAATGGTCAAAGCATGCAAGCCTTCCTGTGCCAATTCACCTCACTTCTTGAATAGACTTTGGGAGATGCCCTTGAGTCTTTGAAATGATTTTATAAATAACTTTGCAGTATGCTCAGGCTTACTTTTGAAATGTAGTATTGTTTTTGTGATTTCTTTGTTGTTTGCTGCCTCCAACAGGATTACTGCAGAATTTTTCCACAGAAATGGCAAATGTGCCTGTCACAATAAGCATAGCTCGTTTATATACTGATAAGACATATAAATGGCCCTGAGATACAAGCCATAAATTTACTGAGGACCCAACTAGAAATTCACACAACTGCAAATCTAAGATCTCCCTATACTACTGTTCACCTACTGAAATAACTACAAAAGAGACTCGGAACTGTTGAAGAAGAGAAAACAATCTTCTAAGGTCACTCTTGGAAGTTTCATTGTTGCTAGAGGCGAGAAGGAGATGGGAAAAGGGTATCACAATGGGTCACCTCCTTGTGTTAAAACTCACCCTGGTATCTAAGCTTGCATATTGTGTGCAGATTCTTCTGTGACTAAGGGCTTGTCTTCACTACCAGGGAAAGTCGACCTAAGTTACGCTACTCGCTGGAGTCGATGTAGCTTAGGTCGACTTACCCCAATGTCTTCACTGCGCTGCATCGATGGGAGATGCTCTCAAGTCGATTTCCCTTACTTTTCTCAGATAGTACCAGCATCGACTGGAGAGAGCTCTGCCATCGATTTAGCGGGTCTTCACTGGACCAGCTAAATCAGCCCCTGCTGCATCAATTGCAGCAGCGTCGATCTCCCTGTAGTGAAGACCAGCCCTAAGTTCACTGAGACAGTGAAATCCAACCACAAGTCAGAAGCTCCAAGAAAGGTCAAACAGATTACTGGGTGTTTGGAAAAAATAATAAGCAGAGTTCCATCCAGTTCTCTTTGACTTGGAGAGTGACTGCCATATGTGGTTTCATGTATGATGGGAGTGAAATAAAAGCTTCAGGTAGGGACATGGAATACTAACCCTTCTCCCGCTGTGAGAAATAATGAACATAGCTAAACAGGTAAAATTAAAAGGGATTTCTCAGAAGTGGAACACAAACATTGGGTAAAGAGTATTCTTTGAACCGATTAGGCCCAGGAGTGGTCCCAGGACTGAATCTCTGCCATCACCACCTCACAGCATGAAAAGTGCAATAATCCTTTTCACTTTCTTTTGAGAACAATCAGTTATTATCTTTCCAGAAAAACATTTCATGTAGAAAAACAAAACCAGCATGGGAACTTGGAAGGGCCAATAAAGAAGCAATCCTTAATTCTGCATTTAGCTCTGATTTTTCCACTGTGTAAGCAATTATTTTGGTGAGAACTGCCATTCTAAGTTCCTCTGAGGTATATAGGAGTGGTATAGTTGTTATAGCTGTATTTAGATTAAAATGTTTATGACCTGTTAATGTTAACTGGTCTAAAATTACATATGTTTTTCATCACAGAGAAAGCTATAGTGACAAACTCCTTTTGTTCCAAGACCACACCTAATGCCTGATATTACGTTATATGGGATAGTAACAGTGTTTAGTGAAAAGCAAAAATGCTTTAATTCAACTGAGGGCTTGTTTACATGGTGTGGCAAAGCGTGCCAGAGAGGTGTGATTTGTAATGTGTATTAACATGCTACGCTCTTATTGCCCCATGTAAACCCTGCTGGCGCTCTCTGAAAGCTCATGTTAATGTAGTCCAATTTCAAAAAGGATTAAGTTAACATGAACTAGTTACATTTTAGAGCACACCAGCAGAGGCTACATGGGGCAGTTAGAGTGCAACACCCTCCAGTGCTTTACAAACACACCCCTGTAGTGCACTTTGCCAGCAAGGTGTAGACAAGCCATCACACGTGAAACAAAAGTTAAATGGTAGTTCCAAAGGCTTGGAGTATCCTCCAAGAGAAGATATACGGTGTTGTGTTGTTGCATTTACTTTTACATTACTATACCTAGCCAGATAGACTTCCAAAATAAAATAAAATGCAGTATAAATGAGAGATCAAACTGAGGAGCTGGATTATCATTCAGTGCACTCTTGCATTAGGGGCAGATATGGTGGGAAGGGAAGGTGGCTTCAAGCCATCTCTGCATACCTCACATTCTAGGATCATGTGAGAACATTCCTGGTCCCCAATGTAACCAGGGGAAACCTCTAGGCTATACTAACTTATGCTCTGCTCCCTACAGGATCCTATGGGCCTGGGAAATAAAGAACAGTTGTAATACAGTGCTAGTCTGGCCACATGCCTGAACCATCCTCTTATGCTTGGGGATGGAAGCAAGGCTTGTGAAGAGACCTTCCACCAGCCATGAAGGCCTAATGTATGGGGAGAATATGCAAGAGGGAGATTCTGCCTATTTTAAGGCCCCTTTACATTGCCACAGTGGCATGAAAAGACAACATTAGTTTGCCTGAGAATCAGGCTCCAGCTGTGAAACCACGCCAAAGCTTTGAAAATGTTCATATCTCAGTTTAAACTTTGTGGCTGGCCCATGTTTTAATCATGGGCCAAACCAAACTCCTGAATCTGAGCACCTCCAAATTTTCTGGCTCAGGTTCATTGTGAGCTCCCCAGAGCAGTGACTGTTTTTGTACTTGATGGCTTGTACAGCACTGAGCTCCTTTTCAACACTTTTATATGTACCCAGACAGCTGTTGGAAAAGTTAACATGGCAAAACAAAATGTCCGGGAAGTTCCTGGAATGTACTGGGGACAACTTCTTGTTTCAGAAGGTGGAAGAGGTAATGAGGGGAACAGCCATTTTTGACTTGATGCTGGTAACAGGGAGGAATTGATTGTGAATCTAAAGTCTGAAGCCTGTTTGGGTGCAAGTGATCATTAAATGATACATTTTATGATTAAATAAGCAAGGTTTGAATGAGCTCTCTCCTGACAGCTAGTAATGAGCTGGGGAGGGGAAAAGACTTCAGGACCAGACTGTATTTACATGAACACACCCACTCTGCTTAGGTATGAGCAGACAGGCTGTGTTGCCAAAGTGATCCATTTTGGCTGGTGTTGGGTTACAAATCACTTTAGTAGACACCGCCAATACCACACTGAGTAACTGAGACTGCCGACCAGGGAAATAACCCACTTCCTTCCCTGACGGACCAAGGGACGCACCCCGCCCATGTACTTATCCGCTACACCAATACTGACTTGGACTCCTTATTCATTCCATGGGTGGCGTACCCGAGCCCACTTATCCACTGACACTTTAAAAACCCTTGCACCCCAATCTGGGTCTATGCAGGTTATGCGATATGTATGTATCTTTTCATCCTTGCAAACAATAACTGTACCCCCCATAACCGAAGCCTGACCCCAGATGTACAGTACCTTCCTTCTTAACTCGTGTATATTTCATTTTAAACATTCACTTGAATGTGGGGGGGATGAAATATTATCCTTATTGTCTGAATAAAGGGCAGCAAGACTGTACTTAGCTTGTCCTGATCAAAGGGTCACCCTCAACTGAACTGAAATCACTACGCTGTGAAGAGTAAGAGGGGATGGGGACTGGTGTTCCTGCCTGGAGGTGTGGGCTCTTCATAAGAGTACTAGGCATTCTTTAACCTGCCCCCTCCACTGTTTAAAGATAGAGATAATTAAGGCTCCTTTAGGAGTCTTTTTGTTTTGTTAAGTGATCACTAGAGCTGAGAGACAGTGTTTCTGCCCAGCTGACATCAGCAGTAAGGTTCCCCCACTAAGAGCTGAAATCACTGACAGCTGGGTAGAACCTCAAGAGACCAACTTGCAGAAGTCACAGTAGAGCAGCAGGAGGCAGCAGAAGGTGAAGGTGTGCAGCTGC
Source organism: Emys orbicularis (assembly GCF_028017835.1). Lineage (NCBI taxonomy): Eukaryota > Metazoa > Chordata > Testudines > Emydidae > Emys > Emys orbicularis. Next base: position 67,924,060 of record NC_088683.1, on the reverse strand, counting down.
CTGGTGGAATGAACTGTGGCATGACAAACAACAGCAGTGGAGTGAACAACAGCACAGGGGCCGCAGCAGGCAGCGACACAGAGTGAGCGGCGGCCCCACCCCTCCCCTTCCGGGTGGGAGGTGAACTCACATGAATGCACCTCTGGACTCTGGCTTTCCACCGACCAAGGAGAGCAGCTGTGACAGGGGTACAATGGAGGGAGAGGAGAGTAGCATGTTAAAGGGACATTTGTTTGTTGCGCTTTCACTCCACAAGGTGAGAACAGAGGCAAAGGGCACTGCTCAATGTACTCTGGGGTAGGAGTTTTGTTCACGTTTGTGGTGTTTTCCCAAATTAATGCTGGTTTCCTTTCCCCTTTTATTAAAAGTTTTCTCTGCTATACACAGACTCAGTGTTTGCGAGAGGGGAAGTATGGTGCTTAATTTTCCCAGATTAGTGGGTGGGGACTCAAGCCAGTTCTATGTTGTATTGTTAAGATGGACCCCTGTATATTGAACCCGGCCCTTGTTGCTGCCGACTGCACCTGGAAGAAGGGTTACAATTACAAGAAAAGAAAGGAGTGAGAACAACAGAATTAGAACAGTGGATTTAAATAAAAAAAAAAGCAGACAAGCTCAGAAAACTGACAGGTAAAGTTCCATGGGAAGAAAAGCTAAGGGAAAAGGGAGTTCAGCAGAGCCACTAGTTTCTGAAGTAATATGGAAGGCACAACGACAAATCATCCCAATGCAAAGAAAAGATAGGAAGAATAATAATAGACAATGTGGCTCCATCAGGACCTCTTTAATGACCTGAAAATCAAAAAGGAATCCTACAAAAAGTGGAAATATGAACAAATTGCTAAAGGGGAGTACAAAAGAACAGCACAAGCATGTAGGGAAAAAATGAGAAAGGGTAAGGCACAAAATGAGTTATACCTAGCAAGGGACATAAAAGACAGTAAGATGATGATTTATAAATATATTAGGAGCAAAAGAAAAATGAAGGAACATATAGGTCCACTACTTAGCAGGGAGGGGGAGCTAACAACTGACGACATCAAGAAGGTTGAGGAGTTTCATGCATATTTTGCTTCAGTAATCACTAAAAAGGGTTAATGGTGATCAGATGCTGAACATAATTATATTAACAACAAGAGGGAAAGAACACAAGACAGAATAAGGGAAGAACAGGTTAAAGAACATTTTGATAAGTTAGAAGTATTCAAGTTGGCAGCACTGATGAAATTCATCCGAGGGTACCAGCTGAAGCAATCTCAGAACCCTTAGTCATTATCTTCAAGTACTCGTGGAGGATGGGTGAGCCAGGGTAAATGGGTGAGAAGGACAAGCATAGTACCTATCTTTAAAAAGTGGAACAAAGAGGACCTGGAAAGATACTGGAACAAATTTTTAAACAAACGATTTGTAATCACCTTGAGGATAATAGAATTTTACGTGATAGCCAACATGGATATGTCATGATCAAATCATGCCAAACCAATTTAATTTCCTTGTTTGACAGGATTACTGGTTTAGTGGATAGGGAAGAAGCTGTAGATGTGATATATCTTGATTGTGGTAAGGCTTTCGACACAGTCCCATTCCCACATGACATAAACAAACTAGGGAAATGTGATCTAGATTAAATTACTATAAAGTGGGTGCAAAACTGGTTGAAAAATTTAAATAGTTATCAGTGGTTCTCTGTCAAACTAAGAGAACATATCTAATGGGGTCCTGCAGGAGTCCTGTACTAGTCAATATTTTCATTAACGTCTTGGATAAGGAGTGGAGAGTATACTTTTAACATCTGCAGATGACACCAAGCTGTGGGGGGTTGCTAGCATTTTGGAGGACAGGATTAGAATTCAAAATGACCTTACAAATTGGAAACTTAATCTAAAATCAAAAAGATTAAATTCAATAAAGAAAGTGCAAAGTACTAATTAAGGAAGGAAATATCAAATGCACAACTACAAAATGGGAAATAATTGGCTAGGCAGTTGTATTGCTGAAAGGGATCTGTGGTTATAGTGGATCACAAATTGAATATGAGCCAACAGTGTGATGCCGTTGCTAAAAAAGCTAGTATCATTCCGGGTGTATTAACAGGAGTGTCCTATGTAAGACCCAGGAGGTAATTGTCCTGCTCTGCTTGGCACTAGCGAGGCTTCAGCTGGAGTACTGTGTCCAACTGTGGGTGCCCCACTTTAGGAAAGATGCTGCCAATTTGAAGAGAGTCAAGAGAACAGCTACACAAATGAAAAAAGGTTTTGAAAAGCTGACCTGTGAGGAAAAGATTAAAAAACCTGGGCATGTTTAGTCTTGAGAAAAGGAGACTGAGGGGACACCTGATAACAGCCTTCATATACGTAAGGGCTGTTATAAAGAGGGTGATGATCAACAGTTCTCCATGTCGACTGAAGGCAGGACAAGAAGTAATGGGGTTAATCTGCAGCAAGGGAGGTTTAGGTTAGAAAGTTTAGGAAAAACTTTCTAACTGTAAAGATAGTTGAGCACTGGAATAGGCTTCCAAGAGAGGTTGTGAAATCCCCATCACTGGAGATTTTTAAGAACAGGTTCAACAAACACCTGTCAGTGATTGTCTAGGTATACTTGGTCCTGCTTCTTGAGGTCTCTTCCACCCCTACATCTCTATGATGATAAATTGTATTTTAAATATTGAATAGCTGCAGAAATATTTACTCAATATAGAATTAATGGGCCAAATCCAGAGGTTCTTCCTCAGTTATTATTCACTCTGGACACAGGCAGTCCTCCCATAGAAATAGGTCTTTGATGGGAAGTTTTTCTGAGCAAGGACTGCAGGATCAGAGCATAAACTTAATAAGAACTGGTCTTCATGCCTGAAGCAGACAGTGACTGTTGAGAACTCTCTCAAACACTTCAGAACACCCCCAGTGACTCCTACAAAGTGCAGAGTAATTATCTGAAATATTTATTTAAAAGCCAACCAAAAATCCTTTTAGAATAACAGGGCAAGAAAAAACGTCTACTCCTCCACATCTTTTTGTTTGTGTTTAAGGAAAAGAGCTTGTGGCTGACACTTTAGATATGTCAACTCTGCACACTCCTTTTGGCAGCATGTGAAGTACATACACGATACACACAAACACACAGGTATAAACAACACTGCTTAGGTGAGTAGAGTAGAACAAGGCCCTCCTGGTATGTACCCAGGTATGTAGCCTGCATGGCTCTCTACTTGCCCAAGCTGTACCTACCTCCCCCCCCCCCCCCCATGCTGATGTTTTTGGCAGTGTAATATCCCGCTGTCGCCTCGCTGCATCCCCACTTCCAGAGCCTTTCAGTAAAACGTGTAACACCACAGTGTGGACCCAGCCTGCTTTTCCCTGTGGCATGTAGCTACACATACCCTACACGCGGCACCAGTGGTGTACAGCATAGACGTAGCCTTTGGCAGTTAAACAACTGAAAATAGGTGTATATAATGAAAATGCTGACAACTTTGGCAGTGCTATTGGGCATGGCTAAATAAGGCCACAGTTCATGAGCTGTTAGAGTGATTGCCAAGGACATGCCATTGCTGCCCATATGTAACTTACAGCAGTGCTATATTTTTGGTAGCGTCCGCTTCTGAGAAGCTTCTGGCATTATGTTTGGCTTTAGTTGCACCTAAATTAGCGTACAGCTGATAAACAGGCAGCTAAAGGCCTGAGAGAATGGCGGCCTAATTCTGAGGCAAAATTCCCAACATGAAGTCCTAGGCAGATTTGTATAGCATTGCTGCCTTTCTAAATGTCCCTGTTGAGATTGATGGCACTCAAATAGCTATTAGGAAACCAGCAGGTAAAAATCAAGTACTGTATTTATAGCTGGAAAAAACCTATCCCTCAATCAGTGTTCAGCTAGTGTGCAATCGCTGGAGGCATGGTTCCTGAATCTGTGCTAACGCGCTGCTGGGCATGTCACAAAGCAAATTTCCCCCACCAATCTGCTAGACACAGATCTACTGCCTACCACTGGCTTTATTATGGTTATACTTCAAACTGAACTGGTCAACTGTATATGGAACTGATATCTTATTTACTTCAGTCCTGAATTATCTGTCACCATTCCTTTGTCACCGCAACCACTGCAGTGTAGCGCTTCCTCCAGAAAAACTCTCAAACCTTCCCTCCCTGAGGACACGAGGAACCAGGTGATGCCTCCACTCCTGACCCACATGTGGCCTTAGGGTGGAGGAGGGGGGAAATGCAGAGAGGAACCAATCAGAGACTCCAACCAGTAAGAGCAGCTGCAGAGGTAGCCAAAGCAGAGACTGCTGCACTGGGTGGTAGGGATAAAATGGGTCCCAGCCAGGTGTACTAGCTCCACCCTTCCCCCCGCTCCCTTCCCCACAAGAACTGTGCAATGGAGAGCCCCACACTATGAGGGCACTAGAACCTATGTGGTGCCTTCCTCTCCTCCCCCATGTGGCCTTAGAGAAAAACTGCAGGGAGGAGCCAGCCAATGATTAGCCCCTAGGAGCACCTATTGAGTTCCCAGTGGGGTGGGCTTGTTCCCACCCACATCTAAAGGCCCCTCCCCCAGCCTAAGGGGAGGAACCACTGAACTCAGGGCTCAGGTAAAGTCAGGGGACAACAAATGAGAAAACAGGGAGGGGAGTGAGGGTTAGCTGCAGAAGCAGCCAAAGCAGGGACCTTGGGACATTCAGAGAACCATCTTCAGTTGTGGTTGGACTTTCTCTATCCAGTGCAGATTGGCTGTTTGCTCCACTTTCCCCCTCCTTCAATTTCTTCACATCAGCTTTGCTCCACACCCGCTCCCCTCACTTCCTTTCCCTTCCATGTCTCCTCTCTCTTCCCTGGGCTTTCCATGCAACCGATCCCCTCCTAACTAAAACTACACACACACTGAAAAATCGTGGCACTGACATGACCTTTGCTGCCATCACACTGTTCCCTCTGCTTGTGGGTTCTACTCCTTCCCCCATCCTGTGTTTGTCTTGACTGTTTAGACTCTCCGTTCATTGGGGCAGGGACTGGCTGCTACTCTGTGTCTGTACGGTGCCTGACACAACGGGGCTCTGCTCTTGGTTGGACCTTAAGCACTGTGGTAATAAACATGGTTAATAATAATAATTAATGGCCCTTTTCCCACAGGTTATGCTGGGTTAAAGGCTTTGAACCCTTCACTCTCCACTTGTCAGGATAATCAGCTGTTTTTATTAGGTTTTTTGTTGTATCATGGCATGCCTAGAAATCCCAGTCAACGGCTCGAGGCCTCATTTTGCTCAATGCTTTACGGTCAAGTAACAAAGATGACAGTTCACTGTTAGGGTGGGTGGAAGGCAATACTGAATATTTGCATCAAGTAATGGCTGCCATGGGCCTATGCAACCTATTTTAGCCGAATAAGGCTAATTTGGAAGGGGCTATTGGCTCCACTTTTAGGCTTTGGGTTCTAAGTAGGCACAGTAGCTGAGCCCGCAGAGCCTAACACAACCATGGGGCCAGGGGAGGTTGTCATAACCAAGGAGGCTGCAGGCAAGGAGATAAAGACTAACAATGACGTATGAGGCACAAAGACCCATCTAGGGGGGGGTTGAGAAAGTTGAACAAGGCCCCACATGTCACTTTACATAGAGCTCTGTGACAGAATACAAATAGCAGTGGCATGAACAGAGGACAAGACCTGTCTCAGAGAGGCTACTCAAGGAAAACTCTAGGTTTTTTCCACATTCTAAATCATTTCATATTGTTTTAAAATATATTTTTAAATTAACAAATATAAAATTAAAGAACCTAGAAGCTTAGCAAGGAACCATTTTAGCAAGAATGACAGAGTAAGATGAACGGACCCTCACACTCCATTGCAACAACTTGGGGAAAACAGGAGACTCTGACATCTTTATTCAGGCATCACATTTTTTTTCTCTTAGTAGCAGCTTTGGTCTAATATAAGCTATGTTTTCCCCCTGCAGTTGATGTCCAGAATTTTTTTGTGTGAAAAGAGGGGAAAAAATAAAATTGCAGAGCACACCACACTAGGAATGTCAGCTCATAGAACACTAGAGGTCGCTCTTTACAAGGCTGATAAGAAGCTATCATGCACCGGAGCAACCAACTTCCTCTGGACCAGATATATGAACTTTTTTCTGCCAGGATCATAATGACCCATTGTGGCTCCTGCAAACCCCCTCTAGCAAATCAGTAGAACACTTGAACTCTTGCCCTTTACCGTCTTTCTGTCCTGGGATGATTGCTAATGGTTCCCCAAAATAGTCTTTAAAAAAAAAGTCAAAAAGCTTTTCAGTCAGGGAATCTCTAGTTCTGTGTTTCCAACAGGTCATTAGGACACCACCTCTTCCCCTGGTGCTGCTTTCTACAGACACCAAGAGGTAGCAGAGCTTGTATTATATAGGGGACCAGACTCCTCCCTGGCCCAGTATGCCCAGCTAAAAGGAAATAATCAGGCCTCTCCTCCCCCATTCTTTCAGCAATACAAGTATTTTCTATACCCTGAATCTTTCTCTGAAGTAGGGACAGGCTTTCCAAGGTCTTGTTTTTTCCTGACAGAAAAGTAAGGTAACATTGGAGAAGGGGAGCCTTGCCTCTTTCCCAACTACTCTCAGGGCTCCAGCCCTGGGGCCTGTCATAGGGCAGCCCGACTTGGTGCACCCCCAGAGAGAGGCTGCAGCAGAGCAGGCCTCCTGTTTCCCTCCTTCAGAGTCCCCAGTAACTCCATGTCTCCTTGGGCTGGTTTATTATCAAAACATAGTTCAGGTAATCCATAAAAAGACTCAAACAGTCCATTTCTCACACCCATTGTTTGGAATCCTTAAAATCCCACACCTTCTAGTCCACCAACACAAAACATACCACACTCCAGCATCTTCCATCACACCCAGCTCTTCTTGGTCCTCTCCTGTCCTCCTACCAACACAGTCACCACAGCCCTTCCAGATGGAGTGCCACCTTGCTCTTCTCATCAGGAACCAACCCCCACAGTATCTCTGCTGGGAGTCCATTCTCACCAGGGAGCATCCCTCACTCCCTATTGCCCTCAGTCCTCTGGCTCCAGCTCCCTAGCATGGAGACATCATTAGGTAAGCCCCCTCCATTGCTCCTCTGCCTTCAGCTCTGGCTCTCCAGCTTGGAAGTCAGCAGGCAACTCCCTTCTGCTGCTCCCTGGCCTTCAGTCTTCCCCCAGGAACAACCTACAGCTTCCTTCAGGGACCTCCTACTGTCTCTGACAACTCTCATCTGCCCTTTCCTCATTGACTCCTCCAGGCAGCTCCCATTTATATGGCCCAGCTACCCTCTCTTAACAGCCAATTAGAAGGCAGCTGATAAGTGTCAGGTACACTGGTCCCTTCCTTCTGAAAGGGCTACATTGTGACAGGTCCTAACACCACTTGGGCAGAATACATCCAGCTTCTTACAGAGCCTTTAAGGGTTTCCTTCCTTCTTCTCATGACAGTTCACTCTGCCACACCAATGCGCTTCCACAACTTTAGAATGGAGGGTGAACCTCTAGAACTGATATTGCTGTCCTCAGGACTATCTCTGCTGTGTCTCCCTGCTCCAATGGTCAATAAAATGGTAGGGAGGTAGGGAGGGGTGTGTGTGTGTGTGTGTGTGTGTGTGTGTGTGTGTGTGTGTGTGTGTGTGTGTGTGTGTGTGAGAGAGAGAGAGAGAGAGCGCAAAATATGGACGTCCGCCTGCCAAGGAACTGAACACAGCCCATCAATTCATTTCACACAAGTCACTAAACAGCTCTCAGATGGCAAATATCTGTGGTCACTTGGCCTAGGTTCTAACCACTGACCTAGTTTTGAAATGCTCCATATATTTTATTCTTTTTTGAAACAGACATATTTTTTAAATGATGTGTACCAGTGCAATACAATCAGGATATATTTTCAGTAAGGAGTAAAGAGAATTAGACCTGTAATTAACTCAAGAAGCAACTTGAACTCAGAAACTACTGTACACCATGCTGAAATTATATTCTGGCCTCCTACAAAATTACATGTACCACATCAAAAGTAAGCACTCTCATATTTTAATTGGTTTTTAATTATACTTTGTCCAACTTATAAATAATTTTAATGAGCATATAAAAACAAGCAAATACCACATTACATTTTTATAACCTTTTTACCTGCTTCTGTATATAGTGCAATTCATTTTCAGGCAGCTCTGTAATATATAGCATAGGTACTTAAAGGATTTAAGTACTATAGTTTGGGGTATTTAGCAAGCTTTAGAATAAGGCTACACTACACAGTTTTGTCAACGAAAGTCAGGTTTCATCGACAAAACAGTGGAGGTATACACACAACAATGCTCCTCCAGGTGTTTTAACTCTCCTGCTATGCTAACATAATAAAACCACCTCAACAAGCGGCATAGAGCTTTCTGTGACAAAGTTAGAGCGATGCAGTGTCTATGTAGACACTATGCTTGCTTATATCGCCCTAAGTGGCCTCCAGGAGGTGTCCCACAATGCCCATCATGACCGCTCTGGTAAGCAGTTTCTACTCCACTGCCCTGCATCCAGGTACACAGGCATGTGCCCTTCCTCCTTTAAAGCCCTGGGAATTTTTGAAATTCCACTTCCTGTTTGCTTGGCATGGACAGCTCACATCGCATCTTCCCAGCTGACTATGCCAGCTTTCTGCAGCAAACGGGCTCCCACATGGAGTACACCAGAGTTGCTGGATCTGTGGGGACAGGAGGCTGTGCAGTCGCAGCTTCGATCCAGCTATAGGAACTTTGACATCTACAAGGAGATTGCTCATGGCATGGATGAGCAGGGGCATGAAAGGGACATGCAGCAGTGCCGTCCTAAGATGAAGGAGCTGAGGCAGGTGTACTATAAGGCAAGGGAGGCCAACTATCACTCTGGTGTAGCATCGAAGACATGCTGCTTCTACAAGGAGCTGCACACCATCCTCAGCGGTGACCCCACCTGCACCACCAAGAGCCCTGTAGATACTTCCGGGGAGGGTGGGGGAGAGGATGGAGGCCAGCAGAGTCAACCCCGAAGACAAAGTGGTGGACAAAGAGGTTGAGTTGGAGGAGGATGTGGGATAGGCAATGGGCTCATCCGGTGGCATGGCAAGCCAGGACCTCTTTTTGACTCCAGAGGGGTCTAGCCAGTCCCAGCAATCTGGCTCTGGCATGCCTGAAGCAGGAGAGGGGAGCTCTGGTAAGTACTCATGCGCGTGGGGTAAGGGATCAAAATTAACAACACTAGGTTCTGTTTGCAACTGCTTCTCATCCCTCTCTGCAGCTACGCGGTGGGGGCCTTGTGGAAAAATTTGTTAGCGCATACCAAGATATCCTGGGAATCCTCCATAGAGATCTCTAGGAAACGTTCCTGCAGATACTCTTCAGTCATCTGCCGAGGGTTCCTTGGCAGAGCTGCTTTGTTTCTTTCCCCGTTCTAGGAAATTTTGCTGCACCAATCAGCAATTACTTCTGCAGGAACCAAAGCAGCACACAGGTGAGCAGCATACAGACCCAGTCTGAAGCCGCACGCACGCACGCAGGAGATATACCCTTGCATCTTCGGTTACCTTCAGTAGTGTGATTTCAGCTTTGATCGCCCCCGCCTGTGGAAAACGGTGCTAGTATTCAGAATAGTGTCCCTAGGCGCTTGTAGTGATCCCCTTCTGAAACCACCCAGACCCTTTATCCCATCTTGCACATTCCTTCCCTGGGCTGAAATCACCATGTTTATTGCTCTCGCCATGCTGCATACTTGCCAAGGGAAAATGAGAAAGATGTGTATGTAACTTTTATGATTCAAGACTGTGAGTGCACTCATAATACCGACTCTGTGTATTGTTTCTTTTGCTTCTGCAGATGTGCCTGTGAGGGCCAGCTCCTACACACCGGTGGAGCATCTCCATCAGATAAGGCGGCAAATGAGGAGGAGGAGTAAGGAGAACATGTTTCATGAAGTGCTGCAGTCATCAGATCAGACCTATAGCAAGCACAGAGCATGGAGAGAGACCAACAAAAAACTAGAAATGGATTTCCAGGAGAGCAGACAGGGCCAGGAGCAGATAATAAAGCTCATGAAGGACCAAACAGACATGCTGAGGTTCCTAATTGCTCTGCAGGTGGAACACATGTGTGCTCAACTTCCCCTGCAGCCCATACAGAACAGCCTTCTTGCCTTCCCCAAACTCCACACACACATTCCTGGCCCAGCACAGCACACCTTGCACTCCAACTCTAGGGTCATTTTCCATAATGACAGCTGGACTCACACACTGAGCCTCACTTCAGAGAAATGTTAATCTGTGTATTGCTGTTTAATAATAATTTAGGCTTACAAAGATGGTGATTCTTTCTTTGTGACCTACACAGGGTGGTTGCAACAGAAATTCATACACATCGTCAGACTACAATTAACACTCAGGAATCATTACAGGGGTCATTCAATATGGCAAGTAAACAATGCCTGGCTCAATTTATTACAGAAAGACATGTTACTGGAGCTCATTGTCAAAATGCTGCTTCAAAGCCTCAGTGATTCGAATAGCCCCTCCGTTGAGCCCCTCTAATAGCGCCTGGTGTCTGGCTGCTTAAAATCAGTCGCCAGGCGATCCAGTTCAACACTCCACCCCTGGGGAAACTTTTTCCCCTTGGCTTCACAAATGTTGTGCAGAGCACAGCAGGCTGCTATGACCATGGGAATATTTTCCTCATTGAGGTCTAACCTGCCAAAAAGGCAGCGCTAGCGACCCTTTAATTTGCCAAATGCACATTCTATGGTAATTCTGCACCTGCTGAGCCTGTTGTTGAAGCACTCCTTGCTGCTGTCAAAGTTTCTGGGGTAAGACTTCATAAGCCACAGGAGTCTCCCAGGATCACTGTAGGCATTTCCATATCCCTTATTGGAATCTTCTGGTCTAGAAAGTAAGTCCCTGCATATAGCTTGCTATACAGGCCAGTGTTCCTGAAGATGTGTGCGTCATGCACCTTCCCTGACCGCCCCACATTGATGTCTGTGAAATGAGCATGGTGATCCACCAGCACCTGCAATACCATCGAGAAGTAGCCCTTTCTGTTGATGTACTCACTACCCATGACTTGGTAACTTTCTACTTCACCGACCAGACACACTTTCCTCGAACTCAGATAAATTATTAATATAATGTGCAGAGTATATTACCCATCTATTATCAAATACTTCTGAAACAAGGGGATGGAACTCTGCCAGCGCTAATTGACCATTCGGCTTTCCAGTTATTGCGTATGCAATTTATGTATGCTATTATATGTACAAACTTTTAAACATTTTCAGGAAAGAACTCCCTAGCTAGCCCATACGTTAGAAATTCACACTGGCTTTCAGCCTTCTATGATCATAGATCATACGTTGAGCTGAGTGTTACTCCGCATCCAATGTGATGGGTGAAATTCACTGAAACACACCAAGCACAATGTCTCAGTAAATAGGTGTGGGGAGACACTACAAAATGGTTCTTGGGGACAGTCTGCAGGTAGGGCATGGGTCAGTTCCACAGCCATGATTACTACTCCAGCTCTAGGGCTGGATTAGCTGCCACAACCAACACGCATGTCCTACACTGTGGTCTGGGGCCTCTGAATCCACCCAGTCACAGATCCACTGTCCACACTTCCTATCCCACTCCAGCCATGCACAGGTAATGCAGAGTCTCCTGATACATCAGCTTGGTTACTTCCCACCCTGTATGCAGCAAAATCACGCTGGTCCTGCTGCATTAAGGGGCTTCCTGCATGAATGTAATCCATTAATTCAAATGAATTTAACCCCCAAAGCATGGGAATATAATACCTCTCCACTGTGCCAACAAGGAACATGAACATCCTTTATCTGGAACCCAAACTCCACTCAAAACATAATACTATTGATTTTTCAGTATCGCACTATTCCAGGCAATGGTAAAAGTTATAAAATGTTATTTTGCCAGACAAATCGTTTACCTCAGATAAACTTCCTGCTCCATTGCTTTTGTTGTTGTTTTCTGTCAAGTGTCTGTCTCACATTAGGTTTGGGGCAGACTGAGACATATGACCATAGGCTTTCTACTCAGCCAATGTGTTTTCAAAACAAAAAACATACAAACCATTTTAAGTGCAAGCTAGATCATAAGTGTGCAGCCTTCTACCTCAAAATAATTCTCAGTTATCTTATTGGAAGTTCACTTGGAATAGTCACCCTCAGGGCAGCAGTCAGGCTGTAAGGTAATAAAATGCCCTCGCACATTGTATTCCTGGTCAATAGATCACCATTATATACTTTTTAATGGATGCATACAGTATTTTAGTAGACAGATCCCATTAGGATATTACATACAATACTCTACTTAGTACAGGGAAATGCAGGAGAATCTAAACTGATTTAAGTATAGTACAAACCCATCATCAATTGACCTCAACAGGAAATGGATTTGGAGACTTCCAAATCTTTGTACTAGTCTACAAAAAGAACAGGAGTACTTGTGGAACCTTAGAGACTAACAAATTTATTTGATACAGACTAACATGGCTGCTACTCTGAAACCTGTACTATTCTAGTAATTCATGTCTTTCTCCTGCCCTTTCCCCTTTCCCCTGGCTCCTGCACCCCATGATAGCAGAACACCTCCACAACAGACACTAACCAAATGCCATGCTTACCAAACCTTGCAATGACAAACTGTTCTTTTCATGCCTGCTGCCAGTCCATTGTACCAAGCAGAACCAACCTGTGTAGGAAAATAAGGGAACTCTGCAGGAGTTAGGAAAGAGTCTTTTAAATAGACCATGGGAGCAACATCAAAACCACTCTGTGGCCACTGCTGCAGCGTCCAAGTTGCAATATCTTCTCCCTCTTCTCCTTGTGAGCGGATCTTCCATATACAGTGAGGAACAAAGTAATAGTTAGCAGTTCTGCATACGCAGCAGACCATCTTCATCCCCACATCCTATTCCATTCCAGCACAAAAGGAGCCCCCGAGCAGCCAGGATGTCCAGGATATGTGTACTCCCTGCACAGTCTCCTTGCATCCTGCCCCCTCCTGTGCAAAACTGCATTGGCTCCACGGCAAGCATCCTCCTCCATGCCAGGGAGAGAGGTGGTGGGACTTGCCTGCCATTGTTCATATGAGTCAGCTATGATAGATAAACCTAAAGAACTACTTTCAAGATTATAGAGTCCAGAATTCAAAACAAAATCAAATGTACACAGGAGACCCACCCAAGGGATCACTTATAAAACTAATACATGCTAATTTTAAAGAAATCCACCAAGTCAGGTCTGATGGGAGGCTGTATTAAAATCCACCAAGCAGCAAAGAATTAGGGGAATCCTAAAAGACATCCTAATTAAGATGGAGATCCTTTGAAAAATAAAAAGAATGCAAAGAACAAAACGTGGCCAGTGGAGCTTCTTGAGAGGCTGCTTAAAGACCTGAGGTTAGGAAAAAAATATTCTGTAAACAGAAAAAGGGGCACACAAGAATTCAGAGAGTTAGTTAAGGCTTGCAGGGAAAAGATAAGGGCAGCAAAAAACAAAACAAAAAAAACCCAATAGAAATTAATGCTAACCAAAGGGACTACAGGGAAAAAATCCTTCCCTAAGTACACTGGAGTAAAAAGAAGGGGTAGAGAGAAAGTCAGTACATGTGTAAATTGAGGAGTGGGTGGGAATTAATGGCTGTCAGATGGCAGAGATGCTGAGGTCCTTTTCAAAACTCAGCAAGGAAAATGGAGAAATTTCAGGAAGAAAGGAAGAACTTTAAGGACCAGATTCTGATACCCCTTATCACATAAGTATAAGTAGTTACCTTATTCTGTAACTGGATTCATCGAAATCAATGAGATTACCCATGGAGTAAGGCACTAAATGTGAGTAAGCATGGCAGATAACTATGGAAATAACTATTGATACATAGCAGGTATGGGCCTGCTTGGAAAATATGAACATATACAAATCAGCAGGTTCAAACAATATGTACTATTAAGGGAGATAGCAACAATGAAACTTGCTAAAACTCTGACTTTTTGTTTTTGTTGTGTTCTAACAAACTGAAAATACCAGGTTTCAGAGTGGTAGCCATGTTAGTCTGTATCAGCAAAACAATGAGGAGTCCTTGTGGCACCTTAGAGATTAACACATTTATTTGGCAAAGCTTATGCCCAAATAAATGTTAGTCTCTAAGGTGCCACAAGGGCTCCTCGCTGTTTTTGAAAATACCAGCTAGCTGGAGAAAAGCAATCATTGGAAATGGTGGTGAATGCTCCATCTCTTAAAATCAAGGCTGGATGTCTTCCTAGATATGTTTTAGTCAGACAAGTTATTGGGCTCGCTACAGGAGTAACTGGATTACGGTGACCAGATGTCCCAATATTATCAGGAGAGCCCCGATATTAGAGGATCTCTCTTATATACTCCACCCCATCCCTCCCCAAAAATGTCCCATTTTCACACTTGCTATCTGGTCACCCTAAACTGGATGAAATTCCATGACCTGTGTTATACAGGAAATCAGACTAGATGATCTAATGGTCCCTTCTGACCTTAAAATCTATGAATGAATCCAGTGGTCTTGCAAGAAAGGGAACACTGGGGGAATTTTCAGATGGCCAATCAGAGCCAGAGAGGTGCAGAGTAGCCAGAAAAGGGGGAGAGAATCTGTCACATTTACACCCAAGCACCAACTGTTTCTCAAGATAAGCTTTTGTTTTAACAAGGATGAGCATTTATACCTCACATAGGGAAGCTTATTGCATTTACTAGTATGCCTCGGCGCGCCGTATAAACAATTCATCAGCAAAATTAACTAACATGCATTAAGTCTTGCCCTTGAAATTTCATGAGTAATTGCTTATCAGATTACAGTGTAAATTAAACACCTCTCTGAAGACTTCCTTCTATTTCCTTTGTTTGGCTGAAATTGCTTACATGTTCACTGATTGGGAATATACAGGGCTAAATCCTGCCCTTGCATAGCCAGGGGAGACAGACACTGATTGCTGCTTCCTGTGCTACAGAAATCTCACCAGTCAGGGCAGATTTCCACAGGGAGGGAAACATGCTCAGAAATGCACTTTACTGATGCTCTGAACAGGCACTGTATCCATCCCTAGCCAGCACTTGCCCCTGACAGCAGCAGCAACACACACTAGCTATGCGGGTCAGCACATTAGTTGGCCCTCTCTCCTCGTGCTATCTTAACTCTTGAGTACTGTTCAGCGATTCTGCCTTGCTGCTTGCATATGGTGAAGAGGCTGTCTGTGCCCTTTCCCTCAACTGCAACAGTCCAGTCCAAGGTAAGATTGACCCCAGCACTTGTGTCCATACAACTGGCATTCAGGCATCCACCCAACTCCAGTGGGATACTGGCTATACACTGCACATAGCAGAATCAAGCTGAACATGAGTCCATCATTGTGGCGTCACACATTTTATTGAGGGGCACTATGGTACTGAGAGAGAGGGCGATTTTGCTTATAAGATGATCGTTTCTTTTCTTCTGTGTTGGCTCAGTAGCTCATCTCTTTAGAAGTAGGATCTTCGCAAATGAAGCTCTAGATCTGGGTTAGTCAGGGACCTATTGTGAGTTTAGTATTATTTCTATTGCAGTAGTACCTAATCAGGCATTAGGATCCCATTGTACTAGGCACTGCACATGTAAGCAACACAAAGACCCACTTGTTATTCATTGTATTACCGTAGCACCTAGGGGCTGTAGTGACAGACCAGGACCCCATTGTGCTAGGCACTGTACAAACGCAGAACAAAAAGTCAGTTCCTACTCCAAAGGTCTTACA
This sequence comes from Emys orbicularis, assembly GCF_028017835.1. Taxonomy (NCBI): domain Eukaryota; kingdom Metazoa; phylum Chordata; order Testudines; family Emydidae; genus Emys; species Emys orbicularis. The sequence goes on along the minus strand of NC_088683.1, from coordinate 67,908,272 downwards.
ATTTAAATATAAGACAAGAGACAACAGGTACAAGAGACCGACAGTGGAAACAGTGAGACCACATCAGTCTGCTTGGTAGGCAGTGGTCTCTGCACACCAGCAGCTTAGCCATCGTCAAGTTGTTCTGTAGGGACATTAAAGGAGAGTTTTGAGGAGGGATGTGAATGTGCATAATGAGTTGGCTTTGTGGATGTTTACAGGGAGCAATTCCCAAGCATGTGGAGCAAATGGGAGAAAGCACAATGGAACTTGTTTGAAAATTTAACATTAGGGCACTGTAGGCAGCCCTAAGTCCAAACATCTACACAGCATGTTTTAGCCCTGCAGCCCAAGCCCCGCAAACCCAAGTCAGCCAACCATGGCCATGCCACAGGGCTTTTATCCCTGTGAAGACATACCCCTAGGGCACTGTGATGAGGCCTCTCTGCCCCACAATAACAATGAGAGGGTTAAGGAGACAAAGACTCCCCACTAGTAACGAGAGGGTTAAGAAGAGTCTGTGGACCCATTTGACCTCATCCCACTACACCTGCAGCCAATGTCAGGTGTGGAGAGGAGAACTAAAAGAGGGACATCCCTAGTCTAGTTCAGGGCTGGATAAGGGATATATGGCCTCATGCAGCTGTTATTTTTTTTGATTCATTATCAAGTATACTGGCAATTAAAAGAGGTACCTCAGAAAGCAGGCGTGATCTAATAAATGAAATATTATGGACAACAGAGTTAGTATGCTCAGTACTAAAAATAGTACTGGTATGGATTCCAGCACATGCTGGGATACCTGGCAATGAAATGGCAGATAAGGAAATGAAACACATATTAAAAATGGATAAATTGATATAAAGAGTCCTTCGAGTAAGCAGGAACTTAAAAGTTTAGTTAAAAAAGGAATGGCAAGAACGATGGACTGTGAAGAAAAGAGGAAGACGATTCTATGAAGTATGCCCCGAAATAAAGAATAATGTGCGACTCCAAAGTTACGAAAGGATCAGTGAAGTATTAGATCGTATTTAGACTGTTAGCTAGTCACTGTGGTTTGAATAATAATTTATATTTATTGACTAGACACAAAGCTGGGTTATGTAACCCATGCAAGGTTAAAGAAACAATTGATATTTTGATGTGGGCCTGCCAAGAATTTTCCCAGGAAAGAAAGCTTCTTTATGAAGAATTAGATGCTTTAAGGTGATAGAATATGCTACAAAGGGGTTAGTGAGAGTATTGGCAAAGTGGGGTCACATTAAAAAATTTCTATGTTTTTTTAAAGGATATAGAGCAGCGTATGAGAGTGTAGTGGCATGAGTGTATGGGGAATATAGTGGATGGCAGTTATACACTCAGTAGGGGAGTGTACTTCACCATAAAGCATAAGAAGGAAAAGCTGAGGAAAGCCTGGTTCTAGCGAGAACCTAAGGCTGCTTGCTACCTGGGTGAGCTATTTGATGGATGGGATGAGTAGGTCCAGGAAAACTGTCAGAAGGGGACTGGCTGCCCAGAGAAAAGCCTGGCATAGATGGGCGTGGGTCATCCTGACAAACCTGTGGACAACCCTGCTTCAGAAGTTCATTGATTTCCTTTTTGTTTTGAACTCTGACACCCCAGAATGGGTAGGATGTGAGCGTGCCCTAGCTGGAGGGCTAAGGTGCCATGACACCTAATCTGTGAGGGGTGATGCCTGGGGACCTGCTGTGGGGCGAGTTGTGCCCGATAGGCCACAAGGGGGTGGTCACAGGGACATACAGAGGGCACACACATTTTCTTGTGATGGACTAAACAAATAGCTCCTCTATTTTTTCTCTCCCAGACATGCTTTTTGTGTTACATTTGGTGACTTTATAAACTTGTCTTCATCCTTCTTGCTTGCTGCTGCTGGCCTTGAGTCTTTCGTTTCTTCCATGCTGCATGTTCAATAAGCATTTTGGGAGTAGCACCTCCTCTTGATCACTACAGGTATAGCACCTAGCAATACAGGTTCAAGATTGATGTAAGCAGGTAATGGTCCAAAGATGAACTGACTAGGATAAAAACATTTTAAAAACTCAGTATTACTGTAGCATTCTCAGGGATAGCACTAGTATTTTTCATAATAAAAGTATGATCAGCTGAAAGGATAGTTTTCGTTCTAAATCTGCAACTGGCCTTAACTTTTTTTTTAAGTTAAGTTAAGTTTTTTTAAGTTTCATTTCATATGAATGAAATGAATAGGGGCCACCATTGGAGATGGCAGAATCTGCTTTTTCCCTGGCAAAGACTTAAAAAAAAAAAACATACTTAAGTGCAGGGATTTGTAATATCTTTTAAAATCTGTTTAGAATTCCTGCAGGGGTATAATTCATAAACTGAAGTCAAAGCTGTACTATTTATTGTAAATCAGTGTCCCCATTATTCCCAGCTCACACACTTCTACAGTTTGACAAATAGAATCCCCAATTAACACTGAACAGTGTACCACCAATAGAATTAAAGAATGAGCAAAAAACAAGTTCCAGATCAAATCGTAAGTATTGCCTCCATCTGCATGGAGAAATTTATGGAAAATTACACTAAACGTCTGCCCCAGACTGGTCACATGGCTGATTTTTGTCATTTCAGTGACATCTGCCTAATCATTAAAGTATATTAGAATAGTACAGGGACCTGAACAATCTTGATGGGTGTTCTGATGGGCCTTGAAGTCATGTAGTGATACTGTTACCCCCAAAAATGGATTTTGGGATGCTGCTATAATAATCTGCCTATCACTCCCTTAATCTGTTGTTCCCAAGGTAAAAGATTCCAGGGTTGTTAAGGAAACACTAAAGGACAGTATAATTACAGTATAATATAAGTATAGTGAAGGCCAGCCTGCGCCACTTCCCACAGCTACCATTGGCCGGGAATGGTGAACCGCAGCCACTGGGAGCTGCCGGGGGCCATGCCTGTGGACGGTCAACATAAAGAAAATGTCTTGCGGCCCGCCAGCAGATTACCCTGATGGGCCACGTGCCAAAGGTTGCCGACCTCTGCTATATACTATCTTTCACTATACTTATACTGTAATTAAAAGAATAACAGGCTTACTTTATATATCTGTTGGTGTTTCTTTATAAATCCTTTGGTATTTTTCGCTGTTGCTGCACAGTTCCTGGTCAATCAGTTTTACTCCCCTCTGATTTTCTTCTCTCTCTCTCTCTCTGCAGCATCTTTTCTTTTCAGCAGCTTCTTCTTCACTGGCTTACAGTTCCCCGTCTTCTTCCGATTGAATCCCTCTCTATCCAATCCAGATTTTCTCCTTCTCTCTCCATCGATTGACTGCTCTGCTCTAAAAGTCTGGCTTAATGTACTGTGCAATTGGCTGTTGGGTCTTTGTGTGAGCATGTTTTGCACATGCTCAGTATCAACCATTATCTCAGTGCTATGGTTGACAGCTCTGACCTTTAAACAAGTTATGACTCTCATGAGTGGGCTATGACCAGTTAGCTGCTCAGTTAATTGACCTGTCACCCCTAACTGCACATGCTCAGTAGCCACCAATCTTGCACATGCTCACTGTTGTTATCTACCTCAGAGCTGTGATTCTGCCGATCCACACACTCATATACTTGGTTCTTTGCCAGAGCACCATCTTAGAAACTCTGGGTTTTCTGCCAATTGACTGAACTTTTCACCCTATCTCAGTACTGAGCATGTTAAAAATCAGCAGCTTAGAGCAGAGCAGCTCTTGTCTGTTCAGGATAGAGAGCAGGCACAAAAAATGGAGGCAGGAGAATTTCTCCTGTAATAGTACATCATAGCATCATCTGATGTTGGCAGGAGGCACCACAAAGAACAGAATGGGGACAAGAGAGAAAATCTATCTGAAAGGAGTTTCTATCCCCAAATACGCTCTTAGGCAACCAAGCAAAAATGCATGTGCATGTGGCATGCAGAACTGTGTGGTGATAGATTTCTGCTGTTTCTCACCCCCATTCCCATAAATGCTATTATTCAGACTTGACCAAGCTGATGTTAAAATAAAAATTGGAGGATTGGCGGGGTCTTTCCCCTTGATAATTTTGAAATATCTAATGCAAATTTCCTGCATTTTAAAAGATTTTGAGATCTTTCAGAAGAAAGACTGTGTGCCCCTTTGATCTATCCTCCAAAAGGGTAAATGAATCCATTATTTAACTGGGACTAGCCTGTCCTGTCTGTAAGTATACTGGCCTTCTGTGTTTATTTCTCATCTAAACCACCCAGCAGATCTTCAGCTGGTACAAACTGTCTCAGCTCCAGTGAAGTCAAGGGGGCTATGACAACTTATACCAGCTGAGGATCTGCCCCCAGGTCTCTCCAGGCCCCTCCTCCTAAACAACTATGGCTCCTGCAATCTATATCAGACATGTATGTGTATTTTATTGCAATACTTTGGCACCAGACATTCTATACAATTTTATTTTACTATCAACATGTATGTTTTCTGTTCATATTCTTCCTTTCCTTAAATCACTCCATTCTTTCCTTTCTTGCTCGCTGCCTATGTCTTTTCCTGAGTTTTCCAAGTCTCTCTTTTGATTAAATCCCCCCACCCCTTTTTGCCATCTAAATCTCCATTCTGCCCCCTTCTGCTCCTTCCTCCATTTTCTCCTTCCTCCTGCTCTATCCCGTTCCACCCTTCCCCATCTGGCTCTGCATTCTCCCCTTTACCTCTCCTGAATTCACTTCTTTCCCCCATATTACTGTACACGAGGAGAGAAAGGGGAGCTGACAGGACCATTTTGTTGCTCCTAGGACCATTTTGTTGCTCTTGGGACCTTTTCTCTCTAGATGGAGAGAGAAGGAGGTGCCTTTTCTATTTCTCTCCCCTGGGAGCTGGTGTAATGGAGCAGACGGGTTCTGAGGTAATATTCTGTTTAACTGTTACACTCCCCTTTTTCCTGCAGCTCAGCTTACCTCTGCTAAAGCACCAGAAGGTGGCAGGAAATTATCCTTTTAGGACTTTTCTGAGAGTGAGGGAAGAATATTAAACAGAGTTAAAATCTCAGAGGTAGGATATGCAAAACCTTGAAGGTAGATGGTAGTAACAGCTGCCATCAACCTTAGAGATAGATTCCCATACAGTTTCTTAGTGAACAAAATATCTAATACAAACACATTTGCAAACTGCATTAAGAATATTTTTCAATAATTTTTTTAACAAAACTATTAGGCCATAAGCCGACTGGTGTTTTTATACAGATGTCACCACTGTGATGCTTGTACATATATTTCAGTGTGAAGTTTTGACAAAACATATACACTTCTATACTTTGGTACACACTTACAGACACATTCCACTCTGATCCCCCATGGATGATTTTTCAGTCTTTATAGTGTAGTTTCAAAATGCAAGTGTGTGTGTCACTTGGACACTCCAGAACCTGAACAGACTACAGCCTCCCAGACTCTTCCAACCATTCCCGAGTCTTCTCAGCAAACAGTCTGAAGATCCTCTCAGCCACAGCAATTTCAGTCCACTAAGCCAATAGCTGACTCTCTCCTCAGCTTTCCAGAGACATTTGGGAATCTGCAGCCTGTATCCAAAGTGGTACAGGTAGAGGGGGACAGCCTTCACAGCAGCCAACTCTTAGTCCTGGGCTAATCCGCCCCTGAGTTCACAGGGCTGGCTCCAGCTCCAACCGCTGCCCCTCTCTGACACACACACCCCCCTCAAGGTTAGTTCTCAAAGATGGTGAACATGTGAAACCTGCAAGAACACTTGCCTTCAATGGAAACCCTCTCCACAGCTTCAGAACAGCTACTGAGTACATCTAGTAACTGCCATACACTATTTCTGAATGTTTCTGGGCTCTTCTAAGTTGTCCTACACTGCTCTCTGCATGTCTGAAGAGGCACAGAGGATTCAATTAAAATCCATGTCTCCTCCCCACTACTTACCCGCCTGTTGTGGGAGAGAGTAAGGATTCTGTTGATTATATTTTGTTTTCTTTTCTTGTTATATACCTCCAGGCCTCTGCTAAGGTCTGAATTTGTGTACTCAGATCAGGCCACCATATGGATTGTTGTTCTTGTGCCCTATTCTGCACTTGTTTACACCTTAGTGTCCTTCATAGATTTTGGAGAGCATCTCTTTCTGAGGTACCATAGGGATAAAAATGTTCTGTCCTTTCAGAAGCAGGCCATTGGTCATGTGAAGGTCATTTAGGTACTGCCAATATGGTAGTAGGTCTGTGGGAAGTTGACTCCATCGACCCCACCCTTGTTAGCAAAGTTGAGTATATTTCTGGCAAGTCTCATCCTTCAGTGGTTCATCTCTAATTTGCCGAAGTCTGGTGGCCGATGTTGGAATTGCTGCTAGGACAAGGTCAGTGTAGAGTTTAACATCCTTCTCTAAAGCCTTTTCTTCTTCCGTTAGTGCTACTTAATCAGGGCTCTGGGCAGAGTGTCTGCGGCTATCAGTGCTTTTGTTGGTATATGTTCAATGTTGACAGAAAACAGCATCAATCAGTCAAAATCTTTGAATCCTAGGTGGGAGGTCACTGAGTGGTTGTGAATCCAATAGTGCTGCCAACAGCTTGGAAGTCTGTTTCTATGTAAAAATCCAAGCCATACAGATATGCACTCACTGCCAGAGCTTCCTTTCCCACTTGAGCATACTACTGCTTGGTTATCGTGAGGCTTTTTTATATGAATGCAACAGGACTCTGGTCTCCTTCTGGCTGCTTTTGTATGACCACTACTCCTAAACCATATGAAGATGTGCCTGCTGCTACTGTTGTTGCATACTTTACTGAGTACTATACCAAAACAGACGGAGATGGCAGTAGTTATTTTATTTTATTAAATGTATTTTGTTGTGTGCTTCCCCAGATCCACACACTGTGACCATTAAGGAGATCTCTTAAAGGTTTTGTTAGATGAGCTAAATTTGGTAAGAATTTTTCAAAATGATTTGTCATTCCCAGGAATCTTCTTGCCACAGAAATGTCTTGGGGTTTAGGTAAGGCAAGTAATGCCTTCAGTTTGTTGGACTCTCACTGAATTCTCTGTTTTCCAATTATGTGTCCTACAAATGCTGTCTGCTGCTTTCCAAATTCACATTTCTCATTCATAGTGAGGCTGGCTTGCTGGAAGTGCCTCAAAACTTCATTTAGTCACTCTTCATGTTCATTTTTATCTCTGCCATATTCCAACATACCAAAGGCTTTCAGGCAAACCTGACACAATCTGAGAGATTCTCTTTTGGAAATAGAACAGGAGTACTTGTGGCAGCTTAGAGACTAACAAATTTATTAGAGCATAAGCTTTCGTGGGCTCTCTCTAAAGTGCCACAAGTACTCCTGTTCTTTTTGCGGATACAGACTAACACGGCTGCTGCTCTGAAACCTGTCTTTTGGAAATGTTCATGTGCTGAAGATATGCTGAATGGAAGCCAATTGAAACAGTACCTTCCAAATGAGATGATGAATGTAGTTAAAGATATAGATTCTTTACTAAGGGGGATGAGCTAGAAGACTGCTGTAGCATCTAACTTTGAGGAGACTTTGACCTCTGATAATTGAGCTAATGTCTGAGTCAACTGCAGGAAGCTAGTGTCTTCCTCTGCACTTACCTTTATTAAGTTGTGTAAGGGTCCACACAAATGTGGATTTTCCCATTGAGTTTTCATACTACAATTATCCCTGCACACCAGACAGTGGGCTCTTTAATCTGGGAAATAACCCCCATATCATGCATTCTCTTTAATTCTTCTTTGACTTTCCCTAGAAATAATCCAAGGATGTGGCATGGGGCTGTCAGAGCAAAGAGAGTTGCTGATGGCATCAGTTTTCTTTTGTACTTTCCTGACAGCTTTTCCTAGCCCTATGAAGACATGTGGATATATCTCTGTATAGTTTTGCTTTTTTGCCATTCATGTATTCCAGTTTTTCTAGTAGCTGTAGACCTTGTTTTGCTGGCAATCCAAATAGGAGAGTTGTTGGTCCTTGTATTACATATATTATTTGTTGAAGAATTTTCTGTCCTTTCTTCAATTTCCTAAGGAACTGGTCACAAACAACCAGCATAGCCTTACTAACCCCACAAAGAATCATATTTGGTCTTTGCACATCTGCATCCCAAAGCAATTTTTAAATTTTTTTTCATTTGGAATTGCTCTAGAAACGATATTGGCATTGTCTGGCAGAGAACATTCAGAGGTTGCTTCCTGGAAAATAGCTCTTTTGTCTATTGTGTTATTGCAGCAAAACCCTGATTTTTCAGAGTTGAACACTGTCAAGGCTGTATCCCTACTTTGAACTTTAGGGTACAAATGTAGGGGCCTGCATGAAGACTTCTAAGCTTAACTACCAGCTTAGTTCTGGTCCGCTGCCACCATCCCAAAGCTAATTCCCTTTCCTGGGTAGCCTTGAGAGACCTTCACCAATTCCCTGGTGAATACAGATCCAAACTCCTTGGATCTTAAATAAGGAGAAATTGACCCTTCCCCCCTCCTTCCTTTCACCAACTCCTGGTGAATACAGATCCAAACCCCCTTTGGATCTTAAAACAAGGAGAAATCAATCAGGTTCTTAAAAAGAAGGCTTTTAATTAAAGAAAAAGGTAAAAATCATCTCTGTAAAATCAGTATGGAAAATAACTTTACAGGGTAATCAAACTTAAAGAGCTCAGAGGACTCCCCTCTGTCTTAGGTTCAAAGTGTAGCAAACAAAGATAAGCACTCTAGTAAAAGGTACATTTACAAGTTGAGAAAAACAAAGTAAATCTAAGACGCCTTGCCTGGCTTTTACTTACAATTTTGAAATAAGAGAGACTTGTTTAGAAAGATGGGGAGAACCTGGATTGATGTCTGGTCCCTCTCAGTCCCAAGAGCGAACAACCCCTTAAACAAAGGACACACACAAAAGCCTTTCCCCCCCCAAGATTTGAAAGTATCTTGTCCCCTTATTGGTCCTTGGGGTCAGGTGTCAGCCAGGTTACCCGAGCTTCTTAACCCTTTACAGGTAAAAGGATTTGGAGTCTCTGGCTAGGAGGGATTTTAGTACTGTATACAGGAGAGCTGTTACCCTTCCCTTTATAGTTATGACAAACACCAACAACTCTCATTAATTTAAATTGGATGTGTGGGGTTAAGTATCTCAGTAAATTAGACTCTAAGTTTAAAGGGGGGAAATATCCTAGACTTAATGCAATTAAAAACAATTATTGTCTGGCCCAACGGTCTAATGGCACAGATTAACAAGATGATTGAAGTCAATGGTAAAAATTCCAATGACTGCAATGGAAGGGTCATCAGGTCATAAATTGGCATATGGTTAAAACAAGGGGTTTGATCCCTGTTTGCAGTTCCTTGCTTTTTTAGCCTTGGCAAGCACTTATATATTTAAAGATAGAGTAATACATCTGCAAATGTCAATAAAATATAACTTAACATGTCATTTGGGAACATGTCCAGGAAGCTTCTGCCAAATTGCTTTTTATTTGGTTTGGGGGGAGAAACCTGATAGGATTGGATTTCAGAGAATCACTATTTCCCATCCCGCCCCACTGCAAAATATCCACTTGAGTACATACAACACATTCTTGTGTAACCTTCATATATGGCCCCTGATTTTTCTTCCATCCTCTCATTGTTCCACGTTTTATTTCCTTTTTTTCATCAGCCTTACTTTGACAATGACCTCCCATTTTGTACCTGTAATTTTGTGGGTGCAAATAACTGGATGTGCAGTTTTGTCTCAGCAACAATTTGTAAGTACAAATGACATCACTTAGAAATCTTGTCACATGGTTAAAGCAAATCTAAAAAATCAGGATATTTGTTTTTAATTTTGTCATCTCTCATATAATTGGTTGCTACTGCACAGTTCTTGAAATACAACAATTCTGTAGGGCTCATTTGTGTCATTTTTCAGTTGTTGTGTGGGGAAGATTGGAAAGATAACCTATTGAATATTGGAGAATTTATGGATTTTTGCAATTCATGGATTATCCTATATGAAGCTATTAAAAATCCATCAGAATAGCAACATAAACTATTAAGGCTAGGTCTACACTACGGGGGGGTCGACCTAAGATACGCAACTTCAGCTACGCGAATAGCGTAGCTGAAGTTGCGTATTTTAGGTCGACTTACCTGGCTGTGAGGACGGCGGCGAGTCGACCGCTGCCGCTCTCCTGTCGACTCCGCTTCTGCCTCTCGCTGCAGTGGAGTTCCGGAGTCGACGGCAGAGCGATCGGGGATCGATTTTATCGCGTCTACACTAAACACGATAAATCGATCCCCGATAGATCGATCGTGCCCTAAGAAATGAAAGGACAACCGCCATAAAAAAAAAATCCTGTTTTTCAGACCCAATATATCCCCAGAGTTATAGACATTGAAAACCACAGGATTTTTGATAATGTTGTGAAATATGTAATAGCTTTATAGGTTAGGCATCTTCTAAGCTTAACAGAAATTATGAAGATTGTTCTTTACACGGGCATTTAAAGTTCTTAAACACTCAGCTTTTAAATGTAAACATTTGTGGTTTTAGGGAAGTATGATGATCTTTGGAACTGTTCAGTTAAATATATTGAATAACCTACCAATATCATCTTATAAAGACATATTGAGTCAATTAAGGTCCAATGAGTCTGGAATCCAATTAGGTCTATGCCAAATTTAGTTGAATGTTAAGATATGTTCCTTGTAACAAACATATTTAAGCATATATGCAACATTTGCTATTTCAGAACAAACACTTAAAATAATTATTGTATCAGCATCAAAGAAATGATGGAGTGTGGGAAATTTTCAATTTCTTACTGCAAAACTCAGTCATATATGGCTCTGTACAAGACTGATATGAGGACGGAATGTAAAAGTGATCAATGAGGAAAAAACACCAGACCCATTTATTGATGGATAATCTTTAGGGACCTGGTTAATGGCTGTTTCTACCTATCAGTGATGTTTACAGTTGGCTTGTTCTCATATAATCTTTCTTCAAGACTTCTGCACATCTGGATTTTCCTTGTTACTGGGCATGGGCCTTCAAGTTAAAAGACTTTTAACTTGAAGATTTCATTGAACGCTTCTAATTTTGGCACTTTGAACTGATTTTCTCTGGAGCTCTTAAGTGCTACGTAATTTATCAAAGATGATAAACTTTAATAATTGAGTCATCTTAAACTGAGGGCCCTGTATGGTGTAGTTCCTGCCCTCCTCTGTATGCCCATCTCCTTTGGCTACTCTCCTTGCCCCCTTCATTCCATCCAAGCCAGGACTAACTACCACTTTGTATCCAGGTCTTCTTCCATGCAGCCCATAAGGCTAGAACCTGCACATTTCCTCTGCCATGATTCCATACTCACCTCTAAGTCATTTCTTAAAACATACTTCTTCCAAAGGCCTGTAATCCCAAGACCCCAACCTTAGAAGTGTTAACTGATGGATGTTTGAAAATCAAATTCTAAACATAACAAAATGGGGGGAAATTAAAATATCACATAACTAAAAAGACAAGTGCTTAACTCCACCATCCACACTCTGTGGGTCTTCACACCTCTCTGTAAATGCCTACAATAGTGTTGGCATTATACATATAACGATAACTTAAACATGATAAAAAATACCTATCTGCATGGTGCAGATGGTGCTTCTTCATTCTTTAAAGTTGCTCTGTGTTTCTCTCCTATTAGATCAAGCAAGGTTTGGGAATAATTAGTGCCAATAACCATCAACCGTGCTTTGTTTGCCCTACAAAATAAACAGCAAGGTATGTACAATAAAATAATGATCCTAGTGTAATTTAATTAAAACGCAGCAACAGCTAAATAATTATTACTTTGTCCAATTAGTACACATTCATAAACCAAAGGCATCAACATTCAGTGACTACTTTGTAAATTATTTTAATGTTTTTTTAAATGTGCTAAAGGGGAAAATGCATGGTGCATTTCTAAAGCAGTGTGCTTATGAAGGACCTATTCATCAACTGTTCTGTGCTAACACTAGAAAGTCAGTTTTGAAGGAATTTATGCATATTTCCATTCATAATAAATAAGCAGCATTTTTAAAACATACACCAATAAATTGGAGTGGTGTTCAAGGGCGGGGGGGAATATATTTGGTAGTCATTCAAGAAAAACACCTACGTCAAAAAGAAAAGTAGGGGGGGAAGGGAGGTATTGGATACAGCTGGTTGATGTAAAAAATTTTTTTTACTAGGGATTGGTCCCAAACCAAAATCCCAGATCAGACCACCACCAACCTGATTCTATCAATCCATTTAGTTTTTCTAAATGTGCCAGCACCATAGAATCTATTGCTAGTATCTGGATCTGGATTTTGTAGATGGCCACTATCCCTTTAATGGGCTGAAACAAGTTCCCAGGTCTAAATATCTTAACCGGGGGTGACTAACCAAGGATGCTTGACATGGTTAAAGAAAAAGATAAATTGGGAAAAATTTAGAAACACTCCCGTGTTTTGTTTTTCATTAATGTTTGCCAAGATTAAGAGCCACATTAAATGTGCTCAATTTAGACACTGAGCCAAGACTTATTTTCTTGCCTCACACAATCGAGCTCAAGTTACTTCAACAGGGCGAGTTTCCTGAACAAGGTTAGCAGGAACAGACCCACTGTCTATCAAAGGGCATGTCTACACGTACAGCGCTGCTGCGGTGCAGTTGTACCAATGCAGCTGTGCTGCTGCAGCGCGTCTGGTGAAGACACTCTGTGCTGATGGGAGAGAGCTCTTCCGCCGGCATAATAAAACCACCTCCATGAATGGCAGAAGCTATGTCGGCTAATGAAGTTCTCCCGCCAACCTAGTGTTGTGCACATGATCGCTTATGTCAGTGTAACTTATGTCGCTCAAAGGGGTGGTTTATTCACACCCCTGAGCAACATAAATTATGCCAACATAAGCTGAAGTGTAGCCATAAATTACTTTTTGAGGCATGGCTAGACAGAGTTAGGGGTGAAAGACGCTGCTAGATTGCATATTGTATCACTGTTCACGTTGTTACTGGGTTTTTTTTTTAAAAAAGATTTCCTTCCATTCATCTGTTAAGTGTTGGTGTACTGGGCCTATTCTCTATTGATTGAACTATTAGGGAAAATCAAGGTAGTATCAGGGCATCAAGCATTTTCTAGTGCACTCATCACCCTGATATCGGAATACAATGGAACAGTGGTGAAACTAGCCAGGGTTGGACATTTTGTGCTATAATTTTGTTTTGCTTTGAAGATAACACAACACAAAACCTTAACCGGAATCCACCCCTCCCCCCCGCAAAAAAAGTATTTGATTTTACAACTGTTACACACATATATAAGTTGTAGCTGTTTGTGTGTTGTCTAGTTGATCTCTCTGAGGTTCCCAAGACCAGTGAACTGTAAGAAAATCCCTGTGAAAGAAAGCAAAAAATAACAATGAAAATTTAACAGAAAGCCCAGACATAGAGGAAATTTCTTTAAATCGCTTTTAGGAGAATAAAAAAATTAAGTATTAGAGTATGCGAAACTTTAAACAAGTCACTTTTGAAAGATTTTCTTGACCAAATGCTTCTATAAAGGCTATAAAAGTCCTAGGAAGGCAATTACCAACAATTATGCATTGTAGAGATGCTCTCTCCTTTACCAGTGAACTGAAATCACAAGGACAGCTAGCACCGGACCATTAACTACAGCATTTACCTAATCACATGCTTTATGTTCAGACTATTTGAAAGTGCTTCAATTAGCTTTAAAGCTTTTTTTATTTTTAATTTAAATTGAGGCACCTTACAAATTAGATCGAAGATGTCTAGTTTGAAAAAAAATGCTTAATCCTGTAACCTAAATTATTAATCTAGCCTAAAACTCCAGGAATTGTGAAAAAAAAATTGCTAAGTATTGTAGTCAAAAGAGCTGTCCTTCCTCCCTGTGAAGTCAATGAGAGATATGCCAGGCTCTTCAATGGAAGTGGAAAAAGTCCCATAGCATACCCAGAGCTGTGATCTATTTGAACAAATGTGTTTACCATTTAATTTCAGGTGATTTTATGCCCCTGAAATGTGGCTTTTCTGCAGAATTTCAGGGCAATTGTTGTTGGCTGATTTTTTTTCCTGCTTCAAAAAGTACAAAAATTTGAAGAGTCACTTTTCATTCAATTTGTGGTTCAAAATTCCAAGTACAAGTGATACTGTTACAGAGGTATTCTTTGACATTTTTCTTTTGCACACTGTGAAGCCCTAAATCAGTAAAACAATTATGCCCAGGCATAATTATAAGCCAGTGAAGTCAATGGGATTTAAGTGCTTTACAGAATAAGAGACCAAGACACCAAGGCCTTGTCTACAGTACAAAATTAAGTAGACCTAATTACATTGACATACAGCCACCACAATAATTACAGCAGTGGTGTGCATCCTCACTAGGAGTGATTCAACCAACTTAACTGTGTGGGGCATTGTGGGGCACTGACAGACAGAGGGCCCTCCACCCCCCACCCCCTCGCATGTGGGGGAGGGGGTCTCCAGCTTTGAGCCCTGTGCAGGGCTGCCAGCCAATAGGTGATGTAAGTAATATAGTATCTACACAGACACTGAGTCGTCCTAAGCGCTACACCTCTCATGGAGGTGGAGTTATTAGGTCGGTGTAGTGGGCAACTTACATGGGCAAGAGCAACGTTGTAGACACTGACCAAGTTAGATTGACATAAGCTGCTTGCGTCGACCTAATTCTGTAGTGCAGACCAAGCCTAAGAGAGGACAGAGGTTTACAGGAAGAAAACATTCTGGTTTTGGATTCTGCTGCTGCTATTTAGCCACTTACCCCCTCAGTGTCAGGGAAGAGACTTGAACAGGGAATGTCTGCACTTTGAGCTGGAGATGTAAATTCCAGCTCAAGGAGACATACCCACACTAACTCTGATGAACTAGCGCGCTAAAAATAGTGTAGCCGCGGTGACACAGGCAGCAGGAGTGGTTAGCTGCCCCAACTATTTACCCATCCAAGATACTAAGTATGTACTCAGGGCAGCTGGCTCCTGCCACAACTTATGCTGCCACAGTTACACCCTATTTTAAGCGATTTAGCAGGAGTATGTCTCCCTGAGTTGGGAGTTGCACCTCCAGCTCAAAGCATAGACATACCCTTAGTCATCAAACACGTAATCTGGTCTGACCACTGACCACATGTCTGTTTTGAGGTGACTTGTCTTACTCACACATCCCAAGTCAACAACTGAATTTGCAGTAGAACAGTCACCAGTGCATTTATAACCTGCTTCCCATTAATCAAAAGGACCGTGATTTACATATGATAGAATGTTATGTTTCTAGCATACAAACAGAGAAATTAGATAAAAAACCATAAGACTCTTTCTGGATGGTTGCAATGTAACACTACTTTGTTTCTTAAAATCCAGAACCTTAACACACAAGAACCCAAAACAGAGAGAAACAAAGCAGACTGCTCCATAAAAACCAAGGCACAATTTACCCCACCTTAATCTAGGCAGATTCTCTGCAGACTGACTGCTGAAAGACCCAGATGGCACACTCCTTACAGATCCCCCATCCCCTGCAAGAAGGATCAGAAAAACCTTTTGGATTTAAAATAACAGTTTGTAATTTTTAGTTTTCTATACCAAAAACAGGCAACTCATAGATCAGCTTCATTTAGCAGCAATTGTATTGACAGAACATGCAGAGTTTCAGGGGAGAGATGAGATATAGCCATTTTGCCCCTTGAAATTCAGGACAGTCTTCAGATGAAATAGTAAGCAGTTTCATCCATGCCCCATGCCCAACTGCAGCCAGGAACAGCACAGAACAATTTCCTGTTACACCCACTGGCTAACAGGAATCAGGTTCCCTCTTAGTGGTTCAGAGAGCACACAAAGTGACTTCTGGTGATCCTCCTAAGCACGTAAGATAGGTCCAGCTAATCAGAACCAGAAGAAATACCATATGACTCAACAATGACCTGCAGAAAGGTGCCTCATAGTTTTCATACATTTTCACTAGACTTTGAGCAAAACACTGCATGCTTATAAAGGCATCGAGAACTTGTTGAAGGGAAGATTTAGACTGATTTAAAGTCAAATATTTTACCCAGTTCTACAAGTAGCCATTTATTCTATAGTACACCCCACAAAAGAGCCAAGCCATTTTTCATAGTAATGAGAATGCACTGGCACTAGGTTCTTCACTTGATCTACATGCAGAACTCCCATGAATGTAAATGTGGTAATTAGCTAACACATGGAATGATAGGAACACATGCTCCTTGGTTAACATAAAATCACCATTAGCTACGCTGATTAATTAGGTGTAAATATATGCTTCAGTAACATCTTGAACTGCAGATATTAAGAGTGATTTTCTTATTGCTTGTAAGTCATTATATCACCCACTTCATTCTGTTACCTTCAATGGCTTGCTCCCGAAAGAGCTGACTGTTCATCAGGTTGATGTTGAGCTTTCCTTCCAGAGTTTGAGCCTTAGCCCACTGGCCAATGACTCAGAAGTGCTTCTCATATTCCAGATACTGAACATGCTTCTCACTCGCTTCATATCGTTCATCATACTTTTTCCTCTGCTCTCAATTTTACTCTAAAAGACATGAGACACAAGCATACATTAGATCGGGGGGGGGCAAACTACAGCCTGGGGGCCACATCCGGCCCTCGAGCTACTGTTGGGGAGCGGGGTCCGGGGCTTGCCCCACTCCACGAGTGCCATGGCTCTCAGAAGCAGCAGCATGTCTCCCCTCCGTCTCCTACCCGTAGGGACAGCCAGGGGGCTCCACATGCTGCCCCTGCCCCAAGCCCCACCCGCGCAGCTCCCATTGGCTGGCAACCGTGATCAATGGGAGCTGCAGGGGCGGTGCCTGTGGACGGGGCAGCGCACAGAGCTGCCTGGCTGCGCCTCCATGTAGGAGCTGGAGAGGGGACATGCCACTGCTTCCGGGAACTGCTTGAGGTAAGCATCGCCTAGAGCCTGCACCCCTGACCCCTTGCAACACCCCAGCCCCCTGCCCCAGCCCTGATCCCCCTCCTGCACTCCAAACCCCTCGGTCCCACCCTCCTGCACCCCAGAGCCCGCACCACCAGCTGGAGCCCTCACACCCCCATCCGCACCTCTGCCCCAGCCTGGAGCCCCCTCCTGCATGCTGAACTCCTCATTTCTGGCCCCACCCCAGAGCCCGCACTCCAACTCCCAATTTTGTGAGCATTCATGGCCCGCCATACAATTTCCATCCCTAGATGTGGCCCTCGAGCCAAAAAGTTTGCGTTAGATTTTGTTTTTAAAAACAGACTTATTTATTAATCTAAAATTAAATGAGTTTAATTTCAGCCAAAATATTTTGCCAAAAAAACAATGTTTTTAAAGTGACTAAAGAATATGTTCTCGCTCTCATGTAGATGCAGTAGTGAGAGAATATTTGCCAATCCTAATTCTTGCCTGTTCAGGTTTTACAATGCAAATACATTTCTTAGACTGCATGCCAGAGATCTGTATGCAGTCTACCCATGTTGGTCCCAGGATATTATAGAAACAAGGTAGGTGAGGTAATATCTTTTATTGGACCAATCCTGTTGGTGAGAGAGACAAGCTTTCAAGCTTACACAGAGCTCGTCTTCAGGAATGGAAACTTACTCAGTGTCACAGCTAAATACAAGATGAAACAGATAGTTTAGCATAATTCGTTAACACATATTTCAAGGGATCATTCAAGGTGAAGTGCCCAGAGAGATCTTTAATTGAGCTAGACATGCTTGGTAACAGGGAATAAAACATTTATTCTGAGTTCACTGAAATTAGCTGTTCTCCACAAAACATTGAATTTGAATGTCTTTTTAAAAATGTAATACCAGGCAACTATTCCCAAATATATCAACATGCCAAGACATTTTTTTACTCAGTGCTTTTATATGGATTTACTTTATTCCTTATTTCCTTTTTTCAGCCTTTGTAACCTAACCACTAGATCACCAAAGGTAGCAAAAAACCAAAAATATGCAAAACATTTTCACATTGCATTTATTCACTCTGACCGGAGTCCCAGGGGAGACAACTGAGGCCACTCAATTAGGGTGAACTGCAAAGAATGGAGCAGACAATCCCCAAAGTTGGTGGCTATTCCAATACTTAGATTTACCAAGCCAGCACAAAACAGCTTCTATAATACCTCACTGGTTACCCAGAAGCCAACAACACAGTTCCCTAAGCCTCAGGCCACTACCCAGACACCCACGTCAAATATGATGAGGATTACTAAAAATCTTATTCATCATATAAAAAAGTTCTACCAATCCCGAAGGATCAGACACATTACTTCCCAGGTTAATGAATATTCCAGATCTTACCCAAATACACACTTACAGCCAATTCTTATTAACTCAACTAAAATTTATTAATAAAAGAAAAGAGAGAGCGTATTGGTTAAAAGATCAGTGTACATACAGACATGTGTACAGTTCTTGAGATTAGGATTCAGAGCAGAGATGGTGAGCTTTGTAGTTGCAAAGAGTTCTTTTAGAATTTAGTCCATAGGTTATAGTCCAATATCTTATTCAGGGTGTTCCAGCTTAGGACTGGGATCTCAATCTTGCAACTCAAACTTCCCCTGATGAAGCTCAAGCAGATCTGAGATAAAAGGATCAGGCCCCAAGGGTCTTTCATACAGTTTTCTAGCAGCCTCTTGACAGCTCGGAGTCCTTAGGCAAACAATAGGCATTCATGGGGACTTTTGAAGTGGATCCATTTCCTACACATCACTGGTAATTAGTTACACAAATTAACATAAGGTAATTCGTTCATTAGGCAGTCTATCACAAACTTCAAAGGGACATATAGACAGTGACACTATTAACATTTAGATGAATCTTGAATGCAATATTCCCTTTTGATCTCTCAATCAATAGCTATAGTGACAGACAGGAACTGTCTGTTTACATGGCTAACATTTAAGAAGATTAACAAGTAAACACATACAATTAGTATCACCTCTAATTTCTAACAATATAGGTTTGCATTTCAAAGTTCTAGCCTATTTACCATGGAGTGGCTCTAATTACCATTCGCATGCTTCTAATGGTTGACTATGTGTCATTTATCCTACAGGATGCTTAACCCTTTCTGGCCATACATCACACTTTGTATAAGATTTGTTGTAATTATATAACAGTGGTAGCAACAATGATCTGCATGGTCATATTTTAATTACACAACGTCACACTCACATTCAAATGTGGGAAGCTATTTGTGCTAAGGGTGACCAGACAGCAAGTGTGAAAAATTGGGATGGCGGGGGGGTAATAGGCGCCTATATAAGATAAAGCCCCAAATATCGGGACTGTCCCTATAAAATCAGGACACCTGGTCACCCTATTTGTGCTATTCATGACCATTATTGATAGGCTTCACATAATTCAATTACTTGTTTTATTTCAGTGGGTAATATCTGTTTATTTTTAAGCTTTTTTTATCTTTAAATTGTCACGGGGGGTCAGACAATGGAGAGGTAAAACTAATTACTGATTGACAGTAGACACAAATTCAAAAAGATGAAGCTTTATAACCATTAAAACACAAATTGTAGACATATGTCAAAATATGCAAAGTAAATAGCATGAAAACAAACTATAATGAAAACGAACTAAGTTTTCAAGCAGCATTTTTCTTACTTTGCCTACCTGTAAATTTCAATTATTATTGATGGAAATATTTTTTCAGTGGTTTGTGTGTGTGGTGAAATTGACGTTCATCGACATTTACCAATTTAAAAAAAATCAAATCTTCCCAAACTTAATTATAGAAAACTTCATTCATATTCAGCTGTGTGTCAAGCACTGTGCAGGATCCCTAGGGCTTTGTTTACACAAGCATAACTACCAATGTGTTGCTGACCTAGGGCAGAACCCGCATTAGCTGTAAATATAGGCCATGTCCAGCGTCAGTTCAGAAACTGAGTAAAACTTGCTCTGGTTCTAATTAAAAATCGCAATTTGTCCCCTCTTCTCATCGAAGCATTCAAAGATACATGCTCTCGCGTTTCTCAAATGCAGCCACCAGGGGCTTTTCTTGCAGCCACAGCCTCCTTGGCAGTGGGGAGAGGGAGGGGGGGCACAAAGCCAGGAGTGGTTGGGCCCTGCCCCCCTCTGGAGACACAAAAGCTGGAGGAGAAGGCAGCCAGTGAGTTCCTCACCTTCCCAGGGGTGGTGGGTGGCAGGCTCCAGCCATGGGGCTTCAGGCTCCGTTCCCTGGCCACCTGGTGGTGGGCTCTGGCCCCAAGCTCACCCTCCCCCATCACCCTTGGCTCCTGCTGCCTCCCCCAGTGCCCCATCGCCACTGGCCCCCCACTGCCTCCATTCCCACCTCCCCATCCAGGGCTTAATTTGTCCCCAGGCTTGCCGGGGCTGAGTTAGTCTGCTGTGAAAAGTGATATTTGTGTGTATATTCCCTCAGATGAAGTGTCTTGGTTCTGTACAGGATTCTCCCATAATGTATTGATTCTGCCAGTGAATACTGAGATGGCATAAATGAGGCTTGTCCATCAAGTGAAATAACTATCGTAATCCTGTTTGGGGTGGAACCCAAGTACGCAGTTTTCCCTTGAAATGGACCAGAGGATTCCTACATTTCCATTGGTTTTCTTTGTAACTGAAACTTTTATTTAAAAAATAAATGAATAAAATAAAGCTTAAAATAGAATATATGAAAATCCTGACAAGGTATAATCTGCAAATGAAATATCATGATTTATCATGATTTTCTTATGGGCAGATGGGACATACCAATGATTGCCACTGAAATCTATACAATTGCCTGTATGAGTATTTAAAGGGACTTATTTTTAATTGAGTTATTAGAAAAAATCCAGTTCTTACAGTACTCTATTACTAATTGTTGTGAACACGTGAAAGAATTTTTAAAAATTAAAGGAAAAACTTATTGTAGACAGAAAACAGTGAAACTGGCTTTACACAAAGTGATGTAAAATGCACTAAGTAGAAAAAAGAAAATGTGTTTTCATTAACTTTCAGTACGAAGTTTTCAAATAAAAATGTGATATTTTAAAGTAACTGCAGTATTGCCTCTGCTATGAGTTTGATTTTCATTCATACCTTTGCAAGTAGATAAGATTACCACTGTAATCCCTTGATTTAATATTGCCCACCAAAATTGTTCCAGTGCATTGCAATGTGCAAATTTCAATTGTATTTATTACACCTGCTTATAGAGTGAAAGGAGAAATCTAATCCACATTAACCATTCTTACATTGCAGAGTGAGGGAATTTTCTGGGAAGACAAATACATGAATTCTGGAAGTGGACTTGGCTTGTGTTCAAGGTACTGTTTCTCTCCATGAGAAAATCAATAATGTCAGCCAGTGACACTTTTTCCTTTTTGGCTGTCTCTGTTAATCATAGTCACATTCACTAGTGGAAATGGAGGGTCTGAAATTGGCATAGTTCCAGGTTTTGTTTTCACAGACCTCAGAGCACTGAACTGGACTGTTAATGTAGGAACAAGGATTCAGTCAGCATTTTGTTTGCTGTTTAAAGATTCCAACCTGTGAAACTTGTCATTCTAATTACAAATCATGACAGAGAAGCAAAAATATCTTACCAAAAAACAGTGACATGTACTGTATCCAGCATGGCAGAACAGTGCAGCATATGAAACACCAAACCCACACAGAGAAAGCACACTGCAGAATGTGTCACTTGTATATAATAATGAATGTATATCTTGTCAGTTCACTTTACCAACAAAGGGATTTATGTTTAACATGGATGTGCAATGTTGCCAACTCTCAAAATTTTACTGTGAGTCTTGCAATATTTGATTACTTATGGCCCTAGCTCCTAGAGACAAATGATTATGTGAGAATCTCAGCTTTATTCACAAACACACCCCTCTCTAAATTTCTAATCCTCACGGTTGTGGAAAAAAGCTTGAAAGTAACCCAAATGTACCATAAAGGATCAAAAAACAGAAAGTTGGAATTTTAAAAACTCATAATTGATTAGTTTTCAATCTCATGATTTCTGAATCATGACTTGAATGTTTAAGGTTAGCGATACTGCATATATACAACCACTAACACTTTCAGAGCTTCACGAGGTGTCTTAGACATTCAAACCAGTGGCAGCCATGAGGCTAAAGAGCGACAAAGACTTCACAGTATTTGCAATGTGCAGCATATTGGAATCATGTTCTGAATTCAAATCCACACTATATTGAACTATGGCTTAACAGTTTTAGCTTTATGCATGTCAAGACGTGTTTCTCATGTCAATTTACAGAATGCTACACTGAGCAAAATCAGGTGAACAATCGCTTTACCTTTAGGCAAACAATAATGCTACAGTCCCAGACAACATTCACACCCAGAAAAAACTGTGACAGCGTATGTCCCAGTTTATGACATCTACATATTTATAACAAAGCACCAGTCCTCAAAGGTTCAGTTTCTTAAAGCTGTTCATGTCACCTCTCTACTGTCAGTTTCAGGAATTGGAGATGAGGTTATTCTGATTTAAAAAAAATCAATGATGTCAAATGTGTGCTGTACTTGATGTACTTATATGGTCCACATGACTTTCAGATTCTGCAGAAACTAAATTCTCATGGTTAAGAAGATATCTTCCTAAAGTTAATTGAAGGTAAACTAATGCAGGATTGTTTTCCTTAGTCTGCAAGGAGCCTGAAACAGGAGCTCAGAGGTGTGACCACCTCCTAATCTCATCTGAGGTTAACTCTAAAACCTAAAATATCAGCATTAAATTAGGTATTTTGGTGTGGATAACTTTAGCAAATGGGATAGGAAAGACTGTGGGGAAGATCTGGATGTCATTGTAAGGAAGGAAATGCAAAGGAAAAATGACAGGGAAGGAGAAGAGACAGTGTGCTTCAGTGGACAGGCCATTGGAAATCTGGAAACTCTTGGAAATCTGGGTTTTAGTCCTGTCTCTGCCAGTGAGATGCTGTGTGACCTTGGGTGAGTCACTTCACCTTTTGGGGCCTCTGTTTCCCCCCAATCCTTTGTCTCTCTTCTTTATTTAGATTGTATACAGGGCCTGTCTCTTGTTATGTGTTTGTAGGTGCCTAGACAACAGGGCCCTGATCTCAGCTGCAGCCCTTAGGCAATGCTGTGATACAAATATTACCAGCAAGAGAGAAACAGTGAAAGGAGGATGGGAAGGAAGAGAAACAAAGGGCAAAAATAGCACTGTCCTAAGGGGAGTATATTGTCCAATTAACTAATGCTCAATGTCAGAAGATATGTAATAACAATAAAAAGTTTAGTTATTTTAAGACCCATATTCTACCCTTGATGTTTGAATAAATCTCCTTTTGACATCAATGGGTGCTCTGCTGTGGGTCAAAGGCAGTATTCAGTCTCAAATGTACACCACCACGGCCCATAAATAACAATGCCAATTGGTCCTCCCTACAGAATGAGTTCATTTGTGCATACTGCACTTTAGACATGTGACGTGCTATATAAATACTAAGCATCGTTGTTAATGCTTGAAAACATGAATCCACAGTAAATAATTTAAATGTTATACTTTCTGCTTCAAACATTCTTGCATTCTAGGACTCCAACCAATATTGTGTTTTTCACAGTTCTCATACAGGATAGACAGGATATGGACAAATCTCACAGTTGTATCAATGTTCAGATAGGCCTCAAAAACCTGGCATGTTTATATTAAATTATTTGTAAAATTACTTACTTACCCACCAGGTTAGAGGAAATGGAAAATATACAACAATTTGCAAAGATAAGATTAATTTAATTAAACGTGATAAATCACCCCTTGACAGCCTTCTGTCTTCCCAATTAGCAATACAACAAAATGAGCTGATCATTCCATCTTTGGCACTTCCCCATTACAAGTGTGTCATAAATAAACATCTCTTTGCTACCAGTATGTATGGCAGGAAAAATGGTTGGTTTAGTTCCTGAGCATTTAACTGTAATCTTCAGCATTCTAGTTAATCATTTAATATGAAATCTGATCCCCAAATGTGTTTTTCATGAGGCACTAAAAGTATGCACTTTCTTCTTTTAAGGCTGGCATTAATTTATTAAGGGACCCTGACAAGTAGTGCAGTAATGCTTCATGGCAACAGCTGAATGAAAGGCTGGGCCCAAAATTAATAGAGCAGTACATGCCTGATTTGACAAATTCCTGTCGATCAGCTCAGTTGATTTTAAAAACTAATCTCAAGGGGTTCCGGAGTAGCACACAAAGGTAAGCATCTGAAGGGAGCTGCAGTAATTCTACTAATTAATATTTTCATTCCACAAGAAAAAGTATTATTTGATTCCTTCGTGTAGAAATGTTCCTTTGGTATTTCCAACCGTTACTTTCAGATTCATTTCATGTGAGGACATTCCTTTTTTCCTTTAGGCCCACATAAAGGGAATGGCTCATATGTGTTAATGTGGACTAGACACTGATGGCCAAATTCTATGTTCCGAAAGACATTGGTAGTTCCATTTGTCACTTTTTTCCTGAGTAACAGATGGATATTACTGTCTAGGGATGGATATTACTCTGCCTTATTGTAACCTCTGACCATCCATAGCGTTCCCTTTTCCTGTGGAGTTCCCTCTGATATTTCATACAAGTCAGCAACTGATGGGGAAGGGCAGTGTCAAAAAATGTGATCTAGAGCAAGATTTTGACTCGCATCAGAATCCTAGAACACTGGAGGAGGAAAATGGGAAACAAACTCATGCAGAGTAGATTTTCATTGCATTATTAACAGTAAGCATTTCTAAAATGAAAAGCATACAAATAAACCTGCATGCCTAATGCTCATGGAATGATGCTTGTGCCTAAAAGACTGGAAAATATTACTCCATAATAGTTCATGCTAGTGAAATATTAGCTCTGGTCGTGCAAGATCACTGGACAACCTGTTCCTCAAAGGGTGGGTTTAATTATTCAGATTGTCCAGCCTGTTTTCAGGAAACATTTAAGATCTGCATTGTGTCTGAGCTCTGCTATCAGAGTCCATTTTGGCTCCCTGATTCTAAGCTGCCCAGCACCTGCACAAGTTAAAGCTGCAGAGCAGCAGTTTAACTTACGCCACTGTTGTAAGGTATCTCACAGAACTTATGCCAGTGGAAAATTGGATGTAGGAGAATCTCACTTCACCAGGCCCCTTTCCCTCTCCTTCACTGCCATGCTCCAACATGCCTTGTCCCAATACAGCTCCGCCTGAGCTTACACTGGTGGAACTTCCCCCTAAATGGGGAGAATTATCCTGTGGCAATCTCTGGGCTTTGTAAACTTGAGGGACCAGATAATCAATGGGAGTTAGAGGCCTAAATAGCCTTGAGGATCTGGCCCCCATATTGACAGAGATTGTCTGTCTAGGGCCCAGATCACCTCTTTCCCGGGTCAATGAAATCTCTACAAAGCTTCCGTGTGAAGTTCCTCCCTAAGAGATTCATCAGGGAGGATGGGACCTCCCACCCATTTCCTTGCACCTTCACCCACACACACACACACATACATACACACAGAGAGAAAATGTTGTGGGATCCCCACAGAAACCACGGGATCCCAGGGGATCCACAGAAGGCCACTGCCCTCAGTACCTCCCCTTCTCTGGTAGGTAGCTCCTCTCTGGCTTAGGGGACTTCCCCCCATGGAGGATCCCTGTCACGGAGGGGGCAGTGTAAAATAGGTAAGATGGCCCAGGTTATATCATCTGTTCCAGATAAGCTCTGTGGGGACAGAAGAGAGGAACCATGTTTCTGTTCCCAGCCACCCAGTCCCGAAACTCACTGAAGTCAAAAGACCAATGATTTTAAAAAGTGGGAGATAATATGTCAAAATATGATTCCTGGGAAATAAACTCGATCCGCCTACAGGTCAAGTCTGCTATAACCATTGAGGCATGCCTCAGGCATACCCCCACAGGGCGAAGTTTTGCTCTGACATCTCTCGGCAGGTTAACTAAGGTAAGTGGAATTCCTTTATCAGTCAATCAATATAAATATGAGGAAGGAAAAATTCCAGCTTCAATATTAATTATTAGAAAAGTCAATGAAGTTACACATGGACAAGTGAAAGCAGAATTTCCCCTGACATATAAATCAGTATCAGCGCCCCCAAAGGGCCATGTTCTGCTCTGACTTACACCCATGCAACCCATAATTCATGTCAACAGAGTTGCAGAGAGTGTAAAATCGAAGCGCAGTTTGGCTGAGTGGCTCTAATTTATCCTTTGCCATTGTAGGCTAGTTTATTGAATCTTCCTCCAAAGCAGCTGATGCTGGTCATTGTTCAAGACAGGATTATGGATTAGATGGGCCACGAGTCTGATCCATTATGGGAGTTCCTATGGTCCTTTTTAAAAACAATCACATATTGCAGTATCTCTTGAAATCTCCTGCTTACTGAAATAATTTGTCTTTTTGGCCAAATGATTATACAAAAACCTCAGATTTTTCTATTTGCTAAGTTAGGTGTTTCAGGTACTTCGGCTCAGAAGAGACACAGAAATAACTTCTGTCCAAGTAAGGAATTGTTCTAGTTAGCAACTGAGATGAAAATTCACACTCAGAGTTTAACCCTCCAATAGTCAGATGCTGCCAGTGTTCTGGGTCAGTGCTTTTCCAAACAAAAAACAAAAAACCCTCACTTTCCTGAGATGTGAAAGTGTTCAGAAGAGCAGAGTGGGCCAATTGCATGACTCACATGATCAGTATCTGGGCTGTTAATTATTTAGCATGGAATAGATGTGTGAAAATGTTTAGATATCACACGTCACATTAATCCCAATTTTGCAAACATCTGTATTAAACTCACTGGAAGCAGACCTCCACAGTTTTGGCACCTTTACCCGCCCCTTTTGTGACTGTTCCTGCTACCCATCCTCAAGGGCAGACCCCGATTTGGCCATGCACAAAGCTTACTCTCTCCCATGGACAAAGCTGTTGGGAACTGGATCGGGGGGGGGGGATCCCCAACCACCTCAGCTTTCTCTCCCCCAGCCACCATCACAGCTACAGCCACCAACACCACTGCTGATACCATCAGCACCCCCACCAGGGTGGCAGCAGCAGACACAAGCAAGGTCTCCACTACCAAACCTCCTGCAACCACCAAGGGAATGCCCTCAGTCAGCAGAAAGAGCCAGGGGAACAAAAAAGGCAAGAGGGGTGCAACAGGGCTGCCCACTGGCCAGCCAGCTCTACATCATTGCTGCTGAGCCCTTCCTCCATCTCCTCCACAAGAGGATGACTGGGTTGGTGCTGCAGCAGCCGGACTTGTGGTTGGTCCTCTCAATGTATGCCAACAACATGCTCCTCACGGCCCAGGACCTGGGAGACCTGTCATGGGTGAAGGCTTGCCAAGCCATCCATTCAGCAGCCTCCTCTGCCTGGGTCAACTGGGCCAAGAGCTCTGGCCTGATAGTCAGAGACAAGTAGCAGGCGAGCTCCCTTCCGCCTACACTTCAGAGCATCTGTTGCGGCACAGGGCTGCTGGCTCAATGTGGGCATGTACCTTTTTGCTACTGATCCCTGGGTCCGGATTGAGCAGGACCTGGCTGTATAGAATGATGAGTGAGCAGGAGCCATTGGAGACAAATGACCCATTGGTATCAGGGAGGTCTTAGCAACTTTAAGAGTTAGTAGCAGGGGAATATTATACACCTTTTAACAGAGGAAGCACTAGTGGCGTTAGTTTTCAAATGCTAGTTTACCACAATCTGATGGCTACCATTTCTAGCGCTAAAGGCTAAAACTCATGCATGAGTCCAGTGCTGAAAGCATGGGAGAGAGGAGACGACAACTAGCAAGGGGAGCATGTAAATTATGCCATAACATTGCCTTTTCCTACCATCTGTTTTTCAAATTTTAGTCTAGAATTTAGGAATGGCCGTAACCTAGTTTCTCTAGGCACTAAAATGGAAGAATGTCTCTCATGGGTTACAATCAAGGAAGAACATGCATTTTGGAGAGAGAAACATCTGATAAACTTCAATTTTCAGGCTAGTCTTAAAAACGTAGCTTACATTATTTAAACGAAGTGCTTATGAAAAAGAATGAATCATTGTAATAGTGACTGGAAATTGTGGAAAAACTCTAATAGATAAAAAAAACCTTTGTGCGGTGGGCCTAGTATACGCTGCAGAAATTAAGGTTGTAAATGACTCTTGAAAGCTTGAAATTGATCTTCATATGAGCCAGCCACAATGAGGAACTTCAAGAGCAGATGCCTGGTGAAAAAATGATTATTTATTTAATAAAACATACTGAAAGGCTGAGACTGCACATGCACTAGACTAGAGTCTAGTCTAGTGCATGTGCAGTCTCAGCCTTTCAGTATGGTTCCCAAACTGGGGTTCCTGAACCCCTGGGTTTACAGGGGGTTCTCAGGAAAAAATTCCCTAATGGCAGACAGAGCTGTCCCTAGAGATCCCGGGCAGCACAGGGCCAGCAGCCCAGAGCCCCTGGACTTCCAAGAGCTAAGCAGATCAAAGCAAGCAGATCGATCACACTGAGGAGATTTAAACTTCAAGACTCCTTATAAGAAACGGAAAGGGAGGTGAATATTTTTGCTGTTTTTAAAATTAAATAGGCAGCTAGTATTGTTTTTAAAATTATTATGAAGAACAAGTTTAAGCTTTGTTGTAACATGCGTTGTTTGCCTGGACTGCTCAAGACCTGAATGCTTGTGTAGAAGGAACTCTTTTAGTTGGCTTCTTAAGTACCTTCATGCTGTTTCACATCTGGTGCTCCTTGATGAAACCTTGTCTTATAACAGGTTTATTCAAAGTGATACAACTACAAAAGTGAGATCTTGGAAGAGTGTTGCTGTTTTCATAATGTAATAAAAGTACTGTAATGATAAATAATTAATAATAAATAGTGTGTAATAAGCATGTCATAAAAAAATTATATTTCCAAGATCACTGCTTTTATACTCAGGTAAAGGAGAAAATCCCTGGAAATATTCATTTTAAGAGGGGGTTCGCGAGACTTGACGTGTTAGTGAAAGGGGTTCACAGGCTGTTAAAGTTTGGGAACCACTGGACTAGACTTATTGGTGTAGAAATCTTGTAGAGTTGCTTAGTAGCTTGTGGTCTGTTGATGAAGTTATATCGCCATCTTCTGGAAGAAAAACTAAATAACTCATTTTTTGAATGGCTGCTGAAATTCAGTTGCTAATTTAAATTTCTATGTGATGTAAATTGGTATTGGAATTATGCAGCACTTGTACAGCAAGACTATAATTCGGCAGACTGTAAAGGAAAAAGGCTTTATAAATAGGTTTCATGGTCATAGATTTGTTCCACACCATTACAATGACTACAATAGAACAGTGATGATCCTGTGTACATGCTTTGTAATAATCCTCTGAGAGGAGATGTTTATGCTCCATATTGGAAAAGTGATATCAGATTCCATCCTGGTGGAGTGAGCAACACTGTGGGAGCACAGATCTGATCTCCGGGGGCTAATTTTTTGCTCCAAACAGAAATTAATCAGGGATTCTGCATCTGAGATTATTGGACTGAAAAAAAACCATAAACCAGAATTCAATTTTAAAATGTGGGAATTAAAATGAAAATAATAAAGATTATAATTAGCTTATGTTTTGACTAAATTTTGTTCTCTAATGAAGGTTGGAAAGTTCTTATGCATATTAACTAAAAAAACCCAATTTACATGCATACTACCATCTCAGAACAGATTTTAAGCTTTTTAGTCAACAATTCTAAAATCAAAGTTATTTCATTCAGTAGTTCAAAGTATTTAAAAGGTCTGTTTTGCATTCAAATGACTAAAATCTTTTCCACCAGTGCAATACTGATCATTGTTATTGCTAGTCTCAAAGAATCATATCCAGAGAAGAATAATTTGGGGGAACAAATTACAAATTAACAAAAGCTCAACAAAGAATGAAAAGGACACACACAGTGGTGATGCCAGAGTGATAAACTGCAGAGCCACCTGGTAAGCAGAGAATACATGATGGTGGCATAAAGGTTTGCTCAAGAAATTGGAATAACTGTTATTCATGAACTGTAAAGCAGGTGATCCCAAAGGAGTAAAAGTAAAGCTTGATGCCACACTACCAAGTATTTTGTATGCACCACACATTTAACTAGTTTAGAAATGCTGGAGAGAGTTCTAAAAACATTTCTAAATGCTAATTTTGTATTATCCCATCTGTATAGCTGGGTGCATTAGTTACCATGTCCAACCATACAGGAGTCAGAGGAAGAATGAAATATATACTAAAACAGCTTTTCCACAGGTAAAAATATCACAACTGTAAAGTTTGATATTGCAGAATGTAGCAATATAAAACAGCATAAAAATGAAAATAAAATTATATATATTAAGTTATTGTAGTGGTCTGAGGTGTCCTCAATTAACAGCATAGGCAAGGAATTTGCTTGTGCTTTAACATATAATCGGCCAAATCCTGTAATCCTTAGCCAGGAACCAGGGGGATTCTTTGTGTTTGGATCTCCCCTGTCCTTCATAGAAATGGATATTATCTACCTTCTTTCCCCAGGCCCTGCAAAAGGCTCTTTACAATAGCAAGGAGGCAGGCCAGGATTACACCTAGAACCTTCACTGAACAAGTGGAGAAAAGTTAATGGAACCAAAGACTATTTTTTGTGGGTCTCATGAGGAACTATAGTCAGGGGAGTCTAAGACGGCTGAGTTGAGCAACCAAATTATATGGGCAAAACTCCACAAAGGGAAACCTCAGAGTTTTCTTCAAGTTATGCACTTTTTATGGGGCTTTTGAAGCTGAGTTAGTGATTTGGACCCTCAGCTCTCACTCAAGTAAAACTCACATTGACTTCAAAAGAAAATTTGCCACACATGGCATTCAGAATTTTGATCTATTATTTTAAAACTGTATATTGTTAGTTTATGGATCTTTGATGTAATCGTTCAATTTCTAGTTAAATATAGCATTAAGCATTTTATGTTTGATACCTAGCTAGAAACAAAGCCTGTGAATTCATCCTCTTCTTTCTGATCCCCAAGGTATGTGAACTGAGCAGAATTTGCAGGTAATTTCTTCTCTTTCAGTGTTGCTATACTGGATTTTGCTTAAAAAAAAAATCACAAACCTGAAAATACACTCAGCAATGACTTCAAGTGTTTAGTAAATATTTACTTGACTTTTGTACTTACAAATGAACAAATGTGGCAGTTCTTGTACTATCCCAGTGTCTGCAACACCTACAAAATTTTATTTGTAACCATTATCAAATTAGCAAACTAGCTCTGTAACACTCTTACACGATGCAGCAAGCAGCTTTTGAAAACAAAATAATCTTCAGCATTGTGCAATATTTACCAATCCATTATATTCTGTTCACTAACACAATCAGACAGAAAAATTTGCTTTTGATTATAGAAAAAAAATGAAGACCAACAAAGACAGACTTCACGTTGAATAATCTGTTCTTTGGCCACATTATCAACCAGCTGTAAAGTACAGATTTAATCAAGATTATGCTGTTAAAGAAAAATGCCCATTTCATGGAATAATATGTCTGTACATAATATACACACACTATATAAAATGGAAAGGAAATGTATAAATTAATTCACAGTTATAAGAGGGATGGCTCAGTGGTTTGAGCATTAGCCTGCTAAACCCAGGGTTGTGAGTTCAATCCTTGAGGGGGCCACTTAGGGATCTGGGGCAAAATCAGTACTTGGTCCTGCTAATGAAGGCAGGGGGCTGGACTTGATGACCTTTCAGGGTCCCTTCCAGGTCTATGAGATAGGTATATCTCCATATATTATAAGATTTTTTCATGGTTATTCCATGCTTGTGTATATATATGAATAAAATTTAATTGTTGGGCTTTTTCTCTCTCTCTCTTGCACATGGCCTTACATTATTTAGGTAGTTGTCCATATATTGACCAGACAATTGCAGGGAATTTGGGAGTTGGAAGTATTTGGACTTCAATTTATACTTGTGCTTTTACTTATAAATAAATAAACACCATTTCCACAGCATACTTGTACTTGTAAGAACCTCTGCAGTGGTGTACTTGTCACTTATATTTAAATCCTTTTTATCAGTGCTTATTGCAACACTGGGTAAGTACTGTACCCAGAACAAGTTCTGTCTTTTGGCTTCCCCCCAGGCCCATGCTCACTACTGCTTCTTTGGTTCTCTACTGGCTTTCTGCTCTCTTTCCGTCCATCACATGCCCTGACACACACACACAGCTGCAACTAATCAGTGCCACAGGCCCTGGGTTTGCAATCAGGCCCTAGGAAAACCCCTTAGTTTCAGCTCAGGCTTTGCCAGTTAGCTTAAATAATAAAAACCAACACCCAAGGCATGGCTATCACTAGAAAGAAGGCATATAATGGCTCCTTCCATTTAGCCTGGATGAAGGGTGCTTACTACACCTATCTGTTTTAACCAGGACTATGACTGATGGCAGTCATTAACACTTTCAAACATAACAAGTATTGCTTTTAATTATTGCATACTACAAGAATTGCTTTAGTCTGGCCCCTCTGTTGCCCTTGCATCGGCCTTCCTGCTGGATGGTGGTTAGGGTTAGTGCAGTCTTCACAGGTTAGCATATAGGTTGTTTCTTTTGGGAAGTGTTCTGCAAGTCCAATAAAATTGCCCAATTCCACTTTCCACTTTCTTCAAATCATCTTTCACCCCATTCCCTCCATCTCCAGGTCTTTGAGAATCTTGAAGCAAGATATTTAGGAATGATACACATTATAATATTAGCACTGAATACGATTTATTGGTAGGTATTCATTAAGCCTATTTAAAAAACTATGGAGCAAGGAATGCCTAATATTAAAACCGTAGAAAATAGACACAAGGATATGAACCATTTGCTAGTCAAGAGCATGATACAAGTTCCTACTATATCCCCTGTACATGGCAGATTTTACTTCAGTTTACATCTTTAGGTTGAAGCATATTGAGCCACCTACCAGATCTGAAATTAAATCATTCACTCAGAGAGGGAACTAGAAATTTCACATTTTCATAAAATACTTTGCACTTCAATAGTACCTTCCCTCTGAGAATCTCTAAAGGCCTGGCTACATGATGTATTAGTCCACACTAGAGGAGTGGAAATTCTAATGAGCAGGTTCAGATTTAGGGGCAGGCAACCCAGGCAACTGCCTGGGGTGCCGAACCTGGGGGGCACCAGGCTTAGGGGGTGCCTGGCTTGTTACTTCTTTTGCCATGCTTAACACACAATATTTGATGACTTTGTAAGACTGCAGAAAATAGACTTTTGCTCTCCCTAATACTGTCTATTTTCCTCCATAGAAAATAAAAGATGCCCCTGATGAAACCTTCAAGAGCTCAGGATAGGAAGCGAAAAGTTCAATTGCAATCTAATTTGCAGCGAAGGGCAAATTTTCTGGGAAAAAATATATGAGATAGAAAAGCACAGACCAGGCTGTCCCAATGCAGAAGAAATTGAGGAATGAAGTGTAAATGATGGAATTCCTATTACTAAGGAATTAGCAAATTTACCTGAAAATAAGGAATGGAAATGTGAGGAAAGTGATGGAGATTTGTCCAGTTTTCCCTGCGGCATAAGGGAGAGTGATGATGAAGAAGAATGTGGATCACATGAAGAGGACTAAGACAAAGAAAAACCTGGTTTATATGAAAAAGATAGAAACGATACAGAAGAATCAGCCTTGCACGATGTCAGAAACGGCAATGAGAAAAATTGCACACCACAAAATGATACATCAGATCCTGCTTTATGGCAGTCAATCCTAAATGTCATTGATATTGATCGTACAATTTTGAATGGGCAGGGCAAAATCGAGGATATGATGTTTCCAGTAAAGGAGCAGAAGTCACCTGGTAAAAGAGTGCTCGAGAATGGTGAGAAACTGAATCGGCATTGGCTAGTTTACTCAAAATCAACTGACAGTGTTCTGTTTTTGTTGCAAAATATTTGACAAGAATGTCAAAATGTTGCTTGTGCTTTCTGGGTACAATTAATGGCATAAAATTTAGCTGATGCGCTAAAGCAACATGAAAAGTCACCCAGGCATTTTACAGCCACTCCAAATGGATGTAGGTCAAGTCCAGGCTCAAGCTGAATAAATGTATCAGATGCAGAAAACCAGTGCATTATTACTCTAGAAACCCAGCATTGGAGGAACATGCTCGAGCATCTGACCTCAATTTCCCTCTTCCTTACAAAGAATAATTTGGCTTTCTGGGGCTCGTCGGATACATTGTTCACTGAACATAATGGTAATTTCCTCAGTTTGGTAGAGTTCCTTGGGAAATATGACAATGTCATGCATGAGCACCTACATCGAGTAGTTCTTAAAAAAACCATGAACCATTATGGCAGCAAAACAATTCAAAATGGATTGACTGAAGGAAGGAAGAAACAGTGGCATCCAGGAAAGGATCCTTGTGCTGAATCCAAGAGCTTTCTTCATGCCTTGTGGCTGCCATTCCCTCAACCTGTTTGTGTCAGATGCAGTCTCATTTTCTTTAGATTCAGTATCCGTCTTCAGAGTACTGCAAAGGACATATATCCTGTTTTCAGCATCAGTTACCAGGTGGAAGATCCTCACAGACAATGTTAGGAAACTGTCCGTGAAGCCAGTAAGTGACACTCGCTGGGAGAGTCACATTGACAGCGTAAGGCCAGTGAGGTACCAAGTAACTGAGGTTTACGACACCATGAGGGAACTGACGCAGTCGAGTAAAGCAGAGGTCAGAATCCGACACAAGGTGCAAAGCCTGGCAAATCAGATCACTGACTTCAAATTTCTGGTCTCAGTTGTGGCTCAGCACGATATCCTGTTCTAAGTAGATATTGTAAGCAAGGCATTACAAACTCAGTTGATGAACATTGTGACCGCTACTACTTTGATAAGAA
Organism: Emys orbicularis; assembly: GCF_028017835.1. Taxonomy (NCBI): domain Eukaryota; kingdom Metazoa; phylum Chordata; order Testudines; family Emydidae; genus Emys; species Emys orbicularis. Next base: position 67,873,397 of record NC_088683.1, on the reverse strand, counting down.
GTAGCCTTGATTTTGAGACGGATTTGAAGATGCCATCACTGCTGCCAAAGAAATGGCGGAAACTTTAGGAGTTGAGCCTATCTTCAAGGAAACTCATATTCATTGGAAGAAGAGAGAGTTTGGTTATGAGAGCAGAGATGAGGTGATGGGAAACTTGGTAGAAAAATTCAAGAGGGTGGTTTTTAGTTCATTCATTGACACCGCTCAAGTGTCCATCGAAGAAAGATTTGGACAAATGAAGTGCCATGAAAAGACCTGGGAGTTTTTGTATGACCTTAGTAAGCTGTTAGTGGACAGGAAAACACTCTTGAACAATTGTATGGACCTTCACCAGATACTGACACATGGGGAATGTTCGGATGTCAATGATAAAGACCTCTGTGTTGAATTGGACAATATCCATCACATTTTGCAATACGGGAAGCACTCTCCACTCCAAGTTTCTCCAATTCATTCATGATGCAGGCCTGAAGGCAGGGCCGGCTCTGGCTTTTTTGCCGCCCCAAGAAAAAAAAAAAAAAAAAAAAAACTGCATGGAGGCCGGAGCGGCGAAGCCGAAAAAAAAAAAAAAAAAAAAACCACCTGCGGGGCGGCCAGAGCAGCAAAGCACACACACACACATACACACACACACACAAAACACCTGCGGGGCGGCCGGAGCGGCAAAGCACACACACACACACAACACCTGCGGGGCGGCCAGAGCAGCAAAGCACACACACACACACACACACACACACACACACACACACACACACAAAACACCTGTGGGGTGGCTGGCGCGGCAAAGCACACACACACACACACACACAAAACACCTGTGGGGTGGCTGGCGTGGCAAAGCACACACACACACAAAACACATCTGCGGGGCGGCCAGAGCGGCAAAGCACACACACACACAAAACACCTGCGGGGCCGCAAAGCACACAAACACAAAAAAACACCTGCGGGGTGGCCGGAGCGGCAAAGCACACACACACACATACACACACACACAAAACCTGTGGGGCGCCAGAGCAGCAAAGCAGAAAAAAAAAAAAACCCTGCAGGGTGGCCGGAGCCAGGGGGACTCCTTGTGCTGCAGACGTGCAGCGGAGTGCGCGCCCGGTCTAGCGGGGGGGCGGGGGAGGGAGCGGGGGAGAGAGAGAAGGGGGGCGGCCAGGGCTTCAGCAGGGCACTCGCTATGCGGCCCCTCCCGCCGCGCTGCATGCCAGGTTCGCTAGTGTGGGTTAACGCAGGACTGTTTGAAACAGGGCTACATTAGCTCACAAGAGGGAACTTCTAGTGCATGCCAGCAGGGTCTACACAGGCCAGTTAGTATGTAACATGCTAATGTGCAACAGAATTTATACCCCTCTAGTGCAGACTAATTCACCATGTAGACAAGCCCTTAGTGCTTAAACATTAACCAGTCAATCTTCTCTCTCAGAACTCCTTGAGAGAACATTATCCACATTTTACAGGTGAATAAACTAAGACAAACACAGGGTAAGTGATTTCCCTAACACTACACACAGTCAGGAATGAACACTAGATCTAATAATTTTCAAAGCTAGCAATTCTCTAAGGCCTGGTCTACACTAGGAGTTTATGTCAAATTTAGCACCCTTACATCGAATTAACTCTGCACCCGTCCACACCACGAAGCTATTTAGTTCGACATAGAGGTCTCTTAAATTCGACTTCTGTACTCCTCCCCAACGAGGGGAGTAGCGCTAAATTCGACATGGCCATGTCGAATTAGGCTAGGTGTGGATGGAAATCGACGGTAATAGCTCCGGGAGCTATCCCACAGTGCACCACTCTGTTGACGCTCTGGACAGCAGTCCGAGCTCGGATGCTCTGACCAGCCACACAGGAAAAGCCCCGGGGAAATTTGAATTCCTTTTCCTGTCTGGGCAGTTTGAATCTCATTTCCTGTTTGGACATCGTGGCAAGCTCAGCAGCACTGGCAACGATGCAGAGCTCTCCAGCAGAGATGGCCATGCAATCTCAAAATAGAAAGAGGGCCCCAGCATGGACTGATCGGGAAGTCTTGGATCTGATCGCTGTGTGGGGCGATGAGTCCGTGCTTTCCGAGCTGCGATCGAAAAGACGGAATGCAAAGATCTACGAGAAGATCTCTAAAGCCATGGCAGAGAGAGGATACAGCCGGGATGCAACGCAGTGCCGCGTGAAAATCAAGAAGCTGAGACAAGGCTACCAGAAGACCAAAGAGGCAAACGGACGATCCGGATCCCAGCCCCAGACATCCCGTTTCTACAAGGCACTGCATTCCATCCTAGGTGCGGCCGCCACCACTACCCCACCACTGACCGTGGACTCTGAGGATGGGATATTGTCGACAGCCGCTTCCTCGGACATGTTAGCGGACGGGGAAGATGAGGAAGGAGATGAGGAGGACGAGGCAGTCGACAGCGCTTACAACGCTGATTTCCCTGACAGCCAGGATCTCTTCATCACCCTTACAGAGATCCCCTACCAACCGTCCCCAGGCGTTAACCCGGACACAGAATCAGGGGAAGGATCAGTCAGTAAGTGTTTTAAACATGTAAACATTTATTTTTAACAGAACAGGAATATTAACAATATTAACAATGGGTTTTTCATGATTAGTTTGCCCTAGACGCTTCACGTTTCAGTCCTTGGCAGTGCAACTACTGAAAAAAAATCTAACAATGTCCGGTTTAGCATGATTGTTTTGCCCTAGGCGCTCTACTGTTTAGTCCCTGCCAGTGCAGCTACAGTAAAATCCGGTCTATATGTCCGGGGATAGAGCAGAAATCCTCCTGGGACATCTCCACGAAGCTCTCCTGGAGGCAATTGGAAAGCCTTTGCATCAGGTTCCTGGGGAGATCGGCCTTATTGGGTCCTCCGTGGTACGAAACGTTTCCGCGCCAGGAGACAAGCAAGTACTCCAGGATCATTGCCTTGCAGAGCATGGCGGCATACGGCCCTGGTCTTTGCATGCTTTCCCGAAGCATCCTTTCTTTCTCCGTCTCTGAAATCCTCATCAGAGTGATGTCGCTCATGGTGACCTGCTTTGAATTAGGTAGGGGAATGTTAGTATTGGGACTGCTTGCCTGTTCCTTTACAGAACTGTAACCAGCGGTTTACAGCCACGCGGTGGAGGCGGGAGAGGGGCAGCATACAGGGATCTTTCCCTGGGACAGCTGCGAGGGGGTGGGACAGGGGCAGAGTTCATGCTTGCCGGATTGCTGGCAGCAGGGACTGGCATTGCTTTGAACGTGAAAGGAGGCCAGTGCTATTATTAAAGTTTTAAGCAGCCACAAGTCTACGGCTTACCATGTCAGCCTGTTACCCAAATTGCGCTGTCCTGCCCCGCTTGTCTGATCTGCACTGCAAGACCCCAGGCACTGAATGCGAAGGCCGAAAATTCGACCTTGTCCTGAGTGCGCATGTGATAGGTGTTGTGCATGGTCTTGTTCACAGAGAAAGACTATGTTCTTTGTTCACAACTAAATTTATCTTTCTGAGGAATTCACTCCCTTTTTCCCATCCCACAGCTGCGACTGTCTCCCGACCTAGCCTGGCATCACACTCCCAGAGGCTAGCGCAGATTAGGCGTAGGAAGAAGAGGACACGGGAGGACATGTTCTTGGAATTTATGGGCTGCTCCCGAGCCCAGGCAGCCCAGCAGACCCAGTGGAGGGAGAACTTGTCCCAAATCCATCGATCACACATGGAACGGGAGGAGAGATGGCGGCAGGAAGACCAGCAGGCGACTCAAACGCTGCTTGGACTAATGAGGGAGCAAACGGACACGCTCCGGCGCCTTGTGGATGTTCTGCAGGACCGGAGGCAGGAGGACAGAGCCCCGCTGCAGTCTATCTCTAACCGCCCTCCCCCGCCACAAAGTCCCATACCCCCCTCACCCAAAGTCCCAAGAAGGAGGGGCGGCAGAGTCCGTGAAAACTCTCACTCCACCCCTGCAGACTGCTCAAGTACCAGAAGGCTCTCATTCCCCAAAATTTGATAAGTCCTTTCCTTCCCGCCTCACCCAAGCCCCTGTCCCAGTTTCATCCCCCAGTTTCATGTGTAGTTGCTAATAAAAAATACGTTTCTGTTAATTACTGTTTCCATCATGTTCTTTTAGAGGAGAGTCTGTCTGAAGGGGGGGAAGGGGGTTGGTAATTGGACAGGACAGTCACCTTTACCAGGGTACAGAGGTGGGGGCAGGTTCAGCAGCAGGGCACACACACATTGCAGTCACTAGTTACCCTGGTCAGTCTGGGAGGTGGTTTTCATGTTCTCTGTGTGGGGGGAGGGGGCTATGTGACTTTGTGGCGGGGGAGGGCAGTTAGAGATCTTATGCAGCGGTCCTTATCCTGGATCGCAGAGCCACGCAGCAGGGGATCTGTAACCGTCCTCCCCCTGCCACAAAGTCACATAGCCCCCACACACAGAGTCCCGAACAGGAGGGGTGGCAGGCTCCGTTGAAACAACCAGTCCACCACTGCGGAGCCTGTCATTCCTGGAGTTTAGAAGCGTCCTTTGCATCACTACACTACACCCGCTCCCCACCACAGTCTGCGTCCCAGGTTCAACACTTTACCGAGAAAACAGTAATAAAGAAAACGGTGTTCATTAACAAAATTCAAGTGATTTTATTTTTAAACGTGTGTTGGAAGGGGGGGAACGGGGTATGTAACTGGAGAGGATAGTGAACATTTACTGGGTAAAGAAACGGGGGCAGGTTCAGCTTCTCTGTAAACAAACTTAATAGTCACAGGTTACCCTGCTCACTCAGGAACCTAGCTTTCAAAGCCTCCCGGATGCACAGCGCGTCCCGCTGGGCTCTTCTAATCGCCCGGCTGTCTGGCTGGGTGTAATCAGCAGCCAGGCTATTTGCCTCAACCTCCCACCCCGCCATAAAGGTCTCCCCCTTGCTCTCACACAGATTGTGGAGCACACAGCAAGCTGCAATAACAATGGGGATATTGGTTTCGCTGAGATCACAGCGAGTCAGTAAGGTTCTCCATCTCCCCTTGAGATGGCCAAAAGCACACTCCACCACCATTCTGCACTTGCTCAAACGGTAGTTGAAGAGTTCTTTTTCAGTGTCCAGGGCCCCAGTATAGGGCTTCATGAGCCAGGGCATTAGCGGGTAGGCTGGGTCCCCGAGGATGACTATAGGAATCTCCACATCCCCAAGAGTTATTTTGTGGTCCGGGAAGTAAATACCTTCCTGCAGCCGTCTAAACAGACCAGAGTTCCTGAAGACGCGAGCGTCATGAACCTTGCCCGGCCATCTGACGTTGATGTTTGTAAAACGTCCCCTATGGTCCACCAGTGCTTGCAGCACCATTGAAAAGTAGCCCTTTCGGTTAATGTACTGGCTGGCCTGGTGCTCTGGTCCCAGGATAGGGATGTGAGTTCCATCTATAGCCCCACCGCAGTTTGGGAATCCCATCGCGGCGAAGCCATCTATGATGACCTGCACGTTTCCCAGGGTCACTACCTTTGAGAGCAGTAGCTCAACGATTGCGTTGGCTACTTGCATGACAACAACCCCCACGGTAGATTTGCCCACGCCAAAGTGGTTCGCGACTGACCGGTAGCTGTCCAGCATTGCAAGCTTCCAGAGGGCTATGGCCACTCGCTTCTGGACAGTCAGGGCTGCTCGCATCCGGGTGTCATTGCGCTTCAGGGCAGGGGACAGCAACTCACAAAATTCAAGGAAAGTCCCCTTCCGCATGCGAAAGTTTCGCAGCCACTGGGATTCATCCCAGACCTGCAGCACTATGCGGTCCCACCAGTCTGTGCTTGTTTCCCGGGCCCAGAATCGCCGTTCCACAACATCAACATGACCCTTTGCCACCATGATGTCCTCGGCGCGGGGTCCCGTGCTTTGTGACAGGTCTGTGCCACTCTCAGACTTCAGGTCCTCACCGCGCTGCCGTAGCCTCCTCGCCCGATTTCTCAGCATCTGCCTCTGGGAAAGGTGGATGATAAGCTGCGAGGTGTTGACAACGGCCATAACTGCAGCGATGGTCGCAGCGGGCTCCAGGCTCGCAGTGCTGTGGCGTCCGCGCTGTCACTGACCAGAAAAGTGCGCGAACTGATTTCCCGCCGGCGCTTTCAGGGAGGGAGGGCGGGAGTGACGGTTGGATGACGACAGTTACCCAAAAGCACCCTCGACATTTTTTTCCCCAGAAGGCATTGGGGGCTCGACCCAGAATTCCAATGGGCAGCGGGGACTGCGGGAACTGTGGGATAGCTGCCCACAGTGCACCGCTTCCAATGTCGACGCTTGCCCCGTTAGTGTGGACTCACAAAGTCGAATTACTGTCCTTAGTGTGGACACACACGTTTGACTTTGTAATATCGATTCCACATATTCGATTTAAGTAAAATCGAACTACTCTCGTAGTGTAGACATACCCTTAGTAAAACAAGTACATAATTATGCAGTTCTCGTCTCTTAACTAGGTAGGCCTACCCCTCTGATATCCACACCCTTCAGTACAGATACTCCTACCAGTTTATGTGCTGCATCAAACATCTAGCCTATTATAAAATTTCAATGCTTACATACAGGGCCGGCCTTAGCAAGAGCGGGGCCCGATTCCTGGGGGCGGGGCTTGCCGGCGGCCCTGACCTGACCCCAGCGGCACCTTTGGGTGCGGGCCGGAGCCGCTGGGGTCAGGTCTGGGGGTGCTCGGACGGAGTCGCTCGGACGAGGCCGGGCCGGCGTGCTCGGCCGGGGACGGCGCCCCGGGGCCTGAGCCAGAGCCGCCGGGCTGGGCCGGAACCGGGGCCAGTGCCCCGGGGCCCGAGCCGGGCCGGAGCCAGAGCCCCTCGGGCCGGGGCCAGTGCCCCGGGGCCCAAGCCGGGCTGGAGCCAGAGCCGCTGGGGCTGGGGCCAGACTGAGCCGCGCCTCCCCGGAGCCCTCGCGCCCCCCCCGCCCCAGCTTACCTGCTGCTGCCCGCCTGCCCCTGCTTCTTTTCAGACTTCCCGCGAATCAGATGTTCGCGGGAAGCAGGGGAGGGGGAGGACAGGGCGTGGAGCGTTCAGAGGAGGGGAGGAGGGGGAAGTGAGCTGGGGGCGGGGGCGGGGTGGACAGCTGCGGGGCCCTCTTAGGCGTGGGGCCCGATTCAGCCGAATCGGCTGAATCAGCCTAAAGCCGGCCCTGCTTACATACTACAGTTATAGGAACAATAAAAACATATATTAGAAAACCCACTGGAGGTATCAATCCATGAGCTAAAAACCAGCCCCTGACTGATGCTAAGTTAGAAAGGATGCAGATTGGGTTGTTTTGTTTTTAAAAAGACAATTCTGACTTCAATTGTGATTTTTAATTCTACAATTTTCCACTATTCCAATCCAAGCAGCAGTGAAACAAATTCTACACCTACGTAGATCTAAGATAGAAATGTGAACCTTCAATTTTAAACATTAGAAGGGAAGCGATACTCAAGTATGTTCAATCAGGTACATTTCAGCCTCTTCTTCCTATCCTGGACTTACCCTGTGATGTTCATATTTGCAGTCAGTCATATTGACTATGTTCCATAGCTTCTTTGAATCATTTTTAAATTTTGTCCTTGTGTATTTCTAGTTGTGTTTGTGGGGGGTGGTTTTTTAACTAAATCAAGGCAAATTTCTACGGAGACTGTGACAGTAGTCCACCCTTGTCAACTCCCTCCAAAACCACTTCCAATTGCATTTGTAAGTGTAATGCATCTCTGAAGAGTCCTCTGTTCTTGGGAATCTTGGAGAGAGGAAGGGTGGTCTTAAGGGAGAAATATTTTGGGACTGGGATTCAGGAGAAATGGGTCTGGTTCCCCATTCTTCAGACTTCCCCTAGACTTCCTGTGTGACCTTGGGCAAAACAAAATCACTTTATAAAATGAAGATATTTCCTTATCTCACAGAGGTGTAGCAAAGAGAAACAACATTATTTGTGAAATGCTTAGGTACTACAGTTATAGGAACAATATAAGAACATATATTAGACAGACAGACCCATTGGGGGCATCATTCCTTTTTCAGTAAGACACTCATGAGGCTGATTGTGAATTTCCACAATGTGTTTAGGCCTAAATGAACCTTGATGTTCCCATTACTTTCTTTTAAAAAGTAGTTATGCTTACATTCACAGACTGAAATTAGAAACAAATGTTGCTAGTCTTAACACCAAAAAATTCATATGTCTTTTTAATCTACCAATGCAAGCCAATGTCCTGTTTAGATGGATATGATGATCCCTTTGAATCACTTGGTGGTAACATAGCAGTTTCTATCAGTTTGTTTACAGTAAAAGAAAATGAGCAGTCAGTGAAAATGAGCAGTCATTGGAGTCCCTGATGTTAAGTGTTGAACAGTCTTACAACCAAGTTCTGCCAGGGAGATGAACTTAGCAGTAAAGACTAGCCAGTGGTAATGGGGATAAGAAGTTGTGAATCAAGAATTCTTGTGATAGTAGATCTTACTCTGTTCTTGGAATCTGGTGAAAATAAAAAATTCTTGGTACAATCAACTTTCTGGCTGCAGCACCTCTTTGTTTGCAACATGAAGAGGAGTCTGTCAGGATGGGTGTAGGTTAAGACCAAATAGATGAGGTAAAATAGTTATTTGTCCTGGCTGTCAGGCATAACATTCTTGTTCTCAAACAAGATCTTTAAGGGCTTGGGTTGAAACATTTCCTGTAAATGGCACCTATCCAGCAAAGGGAAAGGCTATTAAACTTAGAACTTATCTCTAGTCCATGATTTCAGTGAGAGGACTCTGTACTACACCAGCATATCCATAAGACCGATAGGCAGCCAAATGGAGTTTACAAATACTTCAGGGCCATGTCATCAAAGGTGAAAGCCTCTAGCACATTTTCAGAAGATTATTGGGTAGAGGGGGCAGTTTTGATACCCATTGAATTGAAATCCCCCCCATTTCCCTCCCCCCAAAAAACAAAAACACCTCTTGAATGCAGGAACACTATAGTCCTCTTTCCATGGTTGCCACTAGGATCCCTGCAGGAGGGAATTTAATTAGAAGCAACAAGCCAAAACTGTAAGTATTTAATGCAAATTTAACTTCAGAAATTCTCATGAACAATGGGTTAGAAGCTTTGAGTACAAGACACGCTAATATAAACTTACACTGCCTCAACATAAGAGGATCATTTATTGCTTTTCAGTACTTTCGATCCTTTTTTCCATTTAATATCTTAGTAATCAAGTGGGAAAAGTAAACCAAGACCTCTGGAAGTTAGGTGTAGAAATGTAAGGTTATGCTGACTGTTGAGAGGCAGATGAGACAAGGATACCTGGCATGCTTGCAAAATATTTTGCAGTCTGATTACTCATACCTGTCCAAATGCAATGTAAGGCAAAATCCCATGAAGGTCACGTGTAGAAACAAGGGGGGGGAGGGGGAGGAAATATCTTTTATAAGACCAACTTCTGTTGGCAAGAGACAAGTTTTCAAGCCACACAGAGGTCTTTTCCAGGTCTGGGAAAGGTACTCCCAGAGTTTCACAGCAGGTCTAAACTAGAATCTTGCATCATCTGTAGCAGTCCTGATGAAGATGCTCAAAGACAATGGGAGAGAGTCCTCCCATCAGCTTAATAACTCCACCTCCATGAGAGGCAATAGCTGTGAGCAAGCTTCTATGGCTGACATAGCACTGTCTACATCAGGGCTTAGGTCAGTATAAATATGTCGCTCCAGGGTGTGGATTATTCACACTCCTGAGCGACATAGTTATACCAAAGTAATTCTGTAGTGTAGACCAGGGCTCAGCAAAATGCAAGGTGGAATAGATTGTTTAGTGTAAGTAGTTAGCACATATACTAAGGGATTATTCAAAGTAGAGTGGACCATTACCACCTCTGCAGTCATAGGACAAGAGGAGGGGGTTAGTGGGTTACGGATTGTTGTAATAACCATAAATCCAGTGTCTCTGTTCAGTCCATGATTTTCAGGCCTTGTCTACATTACAGAGTTAAGTCGACTTAAGTTATATCGACTTTCATAAACTGCTGTAATGACATCGCCTGTGCATGTTCACACAATGCTCCTTGTGTTGGCAGAGTGCATCCACAGTTGGTGCTCTAGCACTGACAGGGAGAGCTGTGCATTGTGGGTCACTATCCCACTGTGCAAATTGGCACCTTCTCATGTTAGGGGTTCTGGGAATGGATCACAGTGTTGCAGCGGCACAGGAGCCAGCAAACAGAGCTGTAACAGGGGAATTTCAGTGGGAGTTTGCAAGGGGAGTTTGCGGGGAAGACTAAGAGAGCTAGGCAGAAGAAGAGACAGGCTAGTGAAGGGAGTGTGTGGTGTTCTGCCAGTGTTCTGGTGCCCGTTGGGGGTTTGTTTTGCTGTGGGTGGTGGTGTTTTGATTTGGTTTGTGTTTCCCAGACTAACAGGTTTTAGGTGGGAAGGCTATGACCGATACAGAGGCAGCAGTGGAAGACACAATGAAGATGACTGGATGTGTAAGCTGCGGCATGTACATGATCCTGGAGGGGGTATCTGAAAAGAGTTTCGTCTACATGAAGTGCCACCTGATAGAGCTGATGGAAGAAAAGATCCAAGAACTGGAGATGCAGGTGGAAACTCTGGTTGAGTTTAGAAGGGGGATCGAGCGAATGATGGAGCAAAGACATGAGGAGGCTGAAGGGAAAAGCTCAGACTTGCAGATGGAAGCAGGACCAAAGAACTCTGAGAGGAAACTGCTGGGTGAAGAAAGTGGACAGTGGAAGCATGTGACTAAGAGAATCAGGCAGAGGAAAAGACAGGCTAGTGAAGGAGAAATAGAGCTCAGGAACAGGTTTGTGGAGTTGGAAAATGAAGAAAGGGCACAGCAGGTGGTTACTGATGGTGAGAGGGCAAGGAAGAAGAGAAGAGCAGCTAGTCCTATAGGAAGAGAGGAAGAGTCAATGGAGATAACACCAAACATGAGTCCCAGGAGGAAACGGGATGGGTTGCGGAGGATTGCAAGAGACAATAGGAATCGAGAGGACTTGCAGCCAGAGGGAACAGGGGATAGACCAGAGAAGCACACCATCACCAGGAAAAGGCAGGTCTACGAGATTGGGGACTCCTTACTGAGAAGAATAGACAGGCCTGTAACTAGAGCTGATCCGGAGAACAGAAGGGTGTGCTGTCTGCCGGGTGTTAAGATACGGAATGTGGACCTGAGGCTGAAGAGGATCCTAACGGGAGCGGGAAAGAATCTGCTGATTGTCCTTCATGTGGGAACAAATGATACGGCTAGATTCTCACTGGAACATATGAAGGGAGATTATGCCAGGCTGGGGAAGACACTTAAGGAAATTGAGGCTCGGGTGATCTTCAGTGGGATTCTGTCTGTTCCTAGAGAAGGGCAACAAAGGTGTGACAAGATTATGGCGATCAACAGATGGCTCAGGCAGTGGTGCTATAAGAAGGGCTTTAGGATGTATGGCCACTGGGAAGCATTCATGGACAGAGGTCTGTTCTCTCGGGATGGACTTCACCTGAGTAAGGAGGGAAATAGACTTCTAGGATGGAGGCTGGCACAACTGATTAAGAGAGCTTTAAACGAGGAATTTGGGGGAGATGGTTGGGAGATGTCCAGGTAATCTCCACGCCAGAATTTAACATTGAGAGGGAAGAAAATGAAGTAAGAAAGGATACAGCCATGGGTATGAGAATGGACATAAGGAGAAAGGGTAGTGTAGATACCAGTCTAATAGGTGATACTGGTGATAGAATGTCTGTGCCTAACCGGGTAAAGAATGTCAGTGAAGCCAAACGGCAAAAATTAAGATGTTTGTACACTAATGCGAGGAGCCTAGGTAACAAAATGGAGGAACTAGAGCTACTGGTGCAAGAAGTGAAACCAGATATTATAGGGATAACAGAAACATGGTGGAATAGTAGTCATGACTGGAGTACAGGTATTGAAGGGTATGTGCTGTTTAGGAAAGACAGAAATAAAGGTAAAGGTGGTGGAGTAGCATTGTATATCAATGATGAGGTAGACTGTAAAGAAATAAGAAGTGATGGAATGGATAAGACAGTCTGTCTGGGCAAGAATCACATTGGGAAAGAAAGCTATGAGAGCCTCTCCTGGGATAAAAATAACAGGAGTACTTGTGGCACCTTAGAGACTAACAAATTTATTAGAGCATAAGCTTTCGTGGGATAGTGCTTGGGGTGTGCTACAGACCACCGGGATCCAATTTGGATATGGATAGAGACCTCTTTAATGTTTTTAATGAAGTAAACACTAATTGGAATTGTGTGATCATGGGAGACTTTAACTTCCCAGATATAGACTGGAGGACAAGTGCTAATAATAATAATAATAATAGGGCTCAGATTTTCCTGGATGCAATAGCTGATGGATTCCTTCACCAAGTAGTTGAAGAACCAATAAGAGGGGATGCCATTTTAGATTTGGTTTTGGTGAATAGTGAGGACCTCATAGAAGAAATGGTTGTAGGGGACAACCTTGGTTCGAGTGATCATGAGCTAATTCAGTTCAAACTAGATGGAAGGATAAACAAAAATAGATCTGGGACTAGGATTTTTTATTTCAAAAGAGTTAATATTAAGGAATAAAGGAAATTTAGGGAAGTGGATTGGACTGAAGAACTTGTGGGTCTAAAGGTGAAGGAGGCCTGGAATTACTTCAAGTCAAATTTGCAGAAACTAACAGAAGCCTGAGGCAAGAGGAAAAAATTCATAGGCAGGAGTTGTAGACCAAGCATCTCAGAGAGGTGATTAAGAAAAAGCAGAAAGCCTACAAGGAGTGGAAAATGGGAGGGATTAGCAAGAAAGCTACCTTATTGAGGTCAGAACATGTAGGGATAAAGTGAGAAAGGCCAAAAGCCATGTAGAATTGGACCTTGCAAAGGGAATTAAAACCAGTTGTCAAAGGTTCTATAGCCATATAAATAAGAAGAAAATAAAGAAAGAAGAAGTGGGACTGCTAAACACTGAGGATGGAGGAGTGGAGGTTAAGGATAATCTAGGCATGGCCCAATATCTAAACAAATATTTTGCCTCAGTCTTTAATGAGGCTAATGAGGAGCTTCGGGTAATGGTAGAATGATAAATGGGAAAGAGGATATGGAGGTAGATATTACCATATCCAAGGTAGAAGCCAAACTCGAACAGCTTAATGGGACTAAATCGGGGGGCCCAGATAATCTTCATCCAAGAATATTTAAGGAACTGGCACATGAAATTGCAAGCCCATTAGCAAGAATTTTTAATGAATCTGTAAACTCAGGGGTTGTACCGTATGACTGGAGAATTGCTAACATAGTTCCTATCTTTAAGAAAGGAAAAAAAGTGATCCGGGTAACTATAGGCCTGTTAGTTTGACATCTGTAGTATGCAAGGTCTTGGAAAAAATTTTGAAGGAGAAAGTAGTTAAGGACATTGAAGTCAATGGTAATTGGGACAAAATACAACATGGTTTTACAAAAGGTAGATCGTGCCAATCCAACCTGATCTCCTTCTTTGAGAAGGTAACAGATTTTTTAGACAGTAAGGCATTTGATACGGTTCCACATGGGGAATTATTAGCTAAATTGGAAAAGATGGGGATCAATATGAAAATTGAAAGGTGGATAAGGAACTGGTTAAAGGGGAGATTACAACGGGTCATACTGAAAGGTGAACTGTCAGGCTGGAAGGAGGTTACTAGTGGAGTTCCTCAGGGATCGGTTTTGGGACCAATCTTGTTTAATCTTTTTATTACTGACTTTGGCACAAAAAGTGGGAATGTGCTAATAAAGTTTGCGGATGATACAAAGCTGGGAGATATTGCTAATACAGAGAAGGACTGGGATATCATACAGGAAGATCTGGATGACCTTGTAAACTGGAGTAATAGTAATAGGATGAAATTTAGTAGTGAAAAGTGCAAGGTCATGCATTTAGGGATTAACAACAAGAATTTTTGTTATAAATTGGGGACTCATCAGTTTGAAGTAACAGAGGAGGAGAAGGACCTTGGAGTATTGGTTGATCACAGGATAACTATGAACCGCCAATGCGATATGGCAGTGAAAAAAGCTAATGCGGTCTTGGGATGCATCAGGCAAGGTATTTCCAGTGAAGACAAGGAGGTGTTAGTACCGTTATACAAGGCACTGGTGAGACCTCATCTGGAATATTGTGTGCAATTCTGGTCTCCCATGTTTAAGAAGGATGAATTCAAACTGGAACAGGTACAGAGAAGGGCTATTAGGATTATCCGAGGAATGGAAAACCTGTCTTATGAAAACAGACTCAAAGAGCTTGGCAAAGCCTAACCAAAAGAAGGCTGAGAGGAGATATGATTGCTCTTTATAAATATATAAGAGGGATAAATATCAGGGAGGGAGAGGAATTATTTAAGCTCAGTACCAATGTGGACACAAGAACAAATGGATATAAACTGGACATTAGGAAGTTTAGACTTGAAATTAGATGAAGGTTTCTAACCATTAGAGGAGTGAAGTTCTGGAACAGCCTTCCAAGGGGAGTAGTGGGGTCAAAAGACATATCTGGCTTCAAGACTAAGCTTGATACATTTATGGAGGGGATGGTATGATGGGATAGCTTAATTTTGGCAATTAATTGATCTTTGATTATTAGCGATAAATATGCCCAATGGCCTGTGATGGGATGTTAGATGGGGTGGGATCTGAGTTACTACAGAGAATTCTTTCCTGGGAGCTGGTGAGTCTTGCCCACATGCTCAGGGTTTAGCTGATCGCCATATTTGGGGTCAGGAAGGAATTTTCCTCCAGGGCAGATTGGCAGAGGCCCTGGAGGTTTTTCGCCTTCCTCTGCAGCGTGGTGCACGGGTCACTTGCTGGAGGATTCTCTGCAACTTGAGGTCTTTAAACCACGATTTGAGTACTTCAATAACTCAGACATAGGTTAGGGGTTTGTTACAGGAGTGGGGGGGGGGTGAGATTCTGTGGCCTGTGTTGTGCAGGAGGTCAGACTGGATGATCATAATGGTCCCTTCTGACCTTGAAGTCTATGAGTCTATGGGGGCAGAATCACCATCCCATGATGCAGTTTTCCCCATCCCTCATTCCATGGACTTCTGACTCTACATTTCTCACCATTTTTCAACTGCCCCTGTAAACTTTGCACACGCCATCTCTGCCTGAAAGCATGGAACCTTCACTGTTCTTGTGATGAGCGTTATGAAAACAACTAAGCTGTTCCTGCACTATTTCATGAGCTGCGAATCCAAATAGGAATCCATGGTGCCTGCCCTGCTGTGTACCATGGAAAGAAACAATTCAAGACTGATGTTGGCATTCACAGAGCAGCTGCACATGATGGACCATCACTATCGAGCTTGAGAAACAAGCACTGGACTAGTGGGATTGGATCATGATGCAGGTAGGCAATGATGAGCTGTAGCTGCAGAACTTTTGCACATGCAAAGCCACCTTCCTGGAACTGTGTGTGGAGCTTGCTCCTACCCAGTGGCACAAGGACACCAAAATGAGAGCTGCCCTCAGGGTGGAAAAGCGCGTGGTGATTGTTGTGTGGAAGGTGGCAACTCCAGACTGCTTCTGGTCAGGCACAAATCCGTTAGGAATTGGGAAGTACTACACCATGGGGATTGCAGTGATGCAAGTGTGCAGGTCATTGATCACCTACTACGACGAAGGACTGACAGTGGACAACATGCAGGAAATAGTGGACGGCTTTGTGGCAATGGGATTCCCTACCTGCAATGCAGCGATAGATGGCACGCATATCCCAATTCTGGTCCCAGACGATTTTGTGACAGAGTACATCAACAGAAAGGGCTACTTATCTGTGGTATTGTAGGCACTGGTGGATCAACAGGGTCGTTTCACTGATATCAATGCAGGGTGGTCAGGAAAGGTGCATGACGTATACATCTTCAGGAACACTGGAATGTATAGAAAGCCGCATGCAGGGACTTTCTTTCCAGACCAGAAGATTTCAATAGGGGATGTGGAAATGCCTATAGTGATCCTTGGAGACCAAGCCTACCCCTTACTTGTGTGGCTCATGAAGCCTTACACCGGAAACCTTCACAGCAGCAAGGAGCACTTCAACAACAGGCTCAGCAGATGCATGACACAGCAGAATGTGCATTCAGCAGATTAAAGGGTCGCTAGCGCTGCCTTTTTGGCAGGTTAGACCTCAGTGAGGAAAATATTCCAAATGTCATTGCAGCCTGCTGTGAGCTGCATAACATTTGTGAAGCCAAGGGGGAAAAGTTTCCCCAAGCGTGGAGTGTCGAGGTAGATTGCCTGGCAGCTGATTTTGAGCAGCCAGATACCAGGGCTATTAGAGGGGCTCAACAAGGGGCTATTCAAATCAGAGAGGCTTTGAAGCAGCATTTTGACAATGAGCCTCAGTAATGTGTCTTTCTAGAAAGCATTCATCCAGGCATTACTTGCCACCTTGAATGACCCGTGTAACGATTGTTGCCTGAGCATTAATTGTAGTCTGCAAATGTGCTGACTGCTCCTGTGTATGAATTTTAGTTGCAACCACCCTGTGTAGGACACAAATAAAGAATCGTATTTTTAAGACTACATTTTTATTAAACAGCAATACACAGATTTCCATTTTTTATAAGGGACATGACACTAAGCAGCACTCTCTCAAATGAGGCTCTCACAGTTGTGTGTAAGTCCAGCTGTCATTATGGAGCATGTGCCTAGGAGTACTGTGGGTACTGTGATGAGCTGGGAACATATGAGAAACGGGCGGGAGGGACCTTGGGGATAGCAAGGAAGGCAGTTCTCTATGGGCTGCAGGGGAAGTCAAGCACGCATATGCAGAGGTGTCAACTTCCTGAGTTCCCAGAGGGTGCTCAACTCCGCTCCGCCCCAGGCCCTGTCCCACTCCACCCCTTCCCCCAATCCCACCCCACCTCTTCCTGCCCCCACCGTGCCTCTTCCCCTCCCGTTCTGCCCCCTCCCCCACAAAACCTCCTGCATGCTGCTGAACAGCTGATCACTGGCTTGTGGGCGCCGAGCTCACACTATTTTTTTTTCTGTGGATGCTCCTGCCCCGGAGCATCCACAGAATCGGTGTCTGTGCACATCTGTTCCACCTTCAGCACAATCAGGAGACTGAGCAGCTCTCATTAGTCCGCCATGAACTTTATCTTCGCTCCTGCTCCTTTATGATCCACGCCTGCCCCGTCTCTTCTCCTGGCTATCCATTCTGAGTTTGTTTATTGTTTCTCTCCATCCTCTGTGCTCACCATCTGCATGATCAGATGATTGAGGCACTGCTCAAAACATGTCCTCTTTACTCCACCTTGTTCACCTCCTTATCTGATGGAGATGGTCTGCCATTGTGTAGGAGCTGGCCCTCAAGGGCACATCTGCAGAAGCAAAAGAAACAATACACAGAATCAGTATTGTGAGTGCACTCACAGTCTTGAATCATAAAAGTTACATAGACATCTTTCTCATTTTCCCTTGGCAGGCACGTAGCATGGCAAGAGCAATAAATATGGTCAGACCAGGGGAGGAAGGTGCAAGATGGGATAAAGGGTCTGAGTGGTTTCAAAAGGGGATCACGACAAGCATCTAGGGACACTCTTCTGAATACTGACACCATTTTCAAGAGGGAGGAGGTGATCAAAGCTGATATCTCACTACTGAGAGTAACCAATGATGTAAGGGTGCATCTCCTGCATGCTTGAGGCTTCAGACTGGGTCCATATGCTGCTCTCCCGTGTGCTGCTTTGGTTCCTCCAGAAGCAATTGCCAATCGGCGCAGCAAGGAACCTTTGGCAGAGGATTGCAGAATATCTGCAAGAAAGTTTCCTAGAGATCTCTATGGAGAGTTCCTGGGAGATCTCAGTGTGCATTAACAAACTTTTCCACAGGGTCCCCACTGCGTAGCTGCACAGGGGAAATGAGAAGCAGATGCAAACAGTACCTCATGTGCACCATGTAACAAAACAAAGGACACCTCTACTTCATGTAACTATGCAGTATCAAAGCAAAGTGAGTACTTACTGGGAGCTCCCCCCTCCTGCTTCAGGCATGCCAGAGCCACACTGCTGGGACTGGCTAGAGCCCTCCAAAGTAAAAAAGAGGTCCTGGCTCGACACGCCACCGGAGAACCCTGTTGCCTATATCCCACATCCTCCACCAACTAGACCTCCTTGTCCACCACTTCCTTCTCAGGGTTGAGACTCCGCTGGCTGCTGCCTCCAATCCCCCCGAAGCATCCATGGGGCTCTTGGCAGTGGAGGTGGGGTTGCCGCCAAGGAAGGTGTGCAGCTCCTTGCAGAAGCAGCATATTTTCAGCACACCAGAGTGACGGTTGGCCTCTCTTGCCTTCTGGTATGCCTGGTTTAGCTCCTTGATCTTAGCACAGCACTGCTGCATGTCCTTTCATGCCCCTTCTCCTCCATACCATGAGCAATCTGCTCATAGATATCAAAGTTCATATGGCTGGATCGGAGCTGCGACTGCACAGCCTCCTCTTCCCACAGACTCAACAGATCCAAATCTGGTATACTCCAGGTGGAAGCGCATTTGCTGCAGAAAGCCAGCATGGTCAGCAGGGAAGATGCAATGTGAATTCTCCACACTGAGCAAACAGGAAGTGGAATTTCAAAAATCCCAGGGGGTTTAAAGGGTGAGGGGTGCATGCCTATGTACCTGGCTGCAGGGCAGCAGGCTGAAATGGCTGACCAGAGCAGTCATGATGGGCATTGTGTGACACCTCCTGGAGGCCACTTAGGGTGACGTAAGCAAGCGCAGTGTCTATACTGACACTGCATCACTCTAACTTTGTCATAGAAAGCTCTATGCTGCCCATCAAGCTGGTTTTATTAGGTCCGTGTAGCAGGAGAGTTAAATTGGCTGGAGGAGGATTGTTCTGCTTATGCCTCCACTATTTTGTCAATGATATGATTATCATATCATCTCATGTCCCCTAATGATATCATGTCTGCTCTTCACGGACACAACAATTTCTTATTGATGTTTAGGTTTGGGGAAAATGAAGAAAAAATGTTCTTCAGTGAGATATTGAAAGAAAAGTTCAGTAAAGGCTTGTACTAGAGAGATTTCAATTCAATTATGAACAGAAAGTATGTCTTTATTAAAAGGAAGTACAGGGAATTAGATACCATTGGTTCAAGTGGATGGGTTATGAGAATTTATAGTACTGTAGGCAGGTCCCAGGTAGGGAATGTAGGCTTAATTGTTTTGAAAAGACCAAAAAATGTCTTACCTGATAATTTTCTGTTAGCAGCTTCTCTCCTTATTCATCAGAAATGAGTAATGTCTCTTGTGACTGCTGTGAGAAGTGTCGAAAGACTAATATTGAGTTGGGCCAGATGCGATAGGCTTATAAACTTATAAACTTTTGTATCTACTAATGTGATGTGTATCTTCGTGAGCTAGGGATTACTGTGGGGGATTACTGAACTTCCTCTGGGAACTAAAATTAGTGGAGGGTAATTACAACAGATCCAAAGACAGGTAAACACCTCCAGAGAGCTACCACTCCCCCTCCTGGGAATTGCATATACTGATTCAGATTGGGGACAAGAGCCCTGGCAGACAAAGAAAAAGCTTTTGATATAAAAAGTGTCAGCCCAAATTGGCTGAGACCCCCTCTTTTTGAGCAAAGAACTGACATGAACCTGTAACCAAGAGGGCAAAACTCTGCTGGGAAGGGTGTGAAGGACTGGAAACCAGCCAAGACCTCCATGTGGACAATGGTTACAATAGTTAAGTTTAGCGTGGCTGTAGACTGGTTATTCCTTTTTGTTTTCTCTCTGCTTTTGTCCTAAAATAAATGTACAATGGTTTGTGAAAGCTGACTGGTCACTGGTAACCACTGTCACAGCCCCGGGGAGAGAGCAGAAGAGCAGGTTCTCTCCTAAGGTCAGACCTACTAGAATAAGCTCAGTGAATTGCAGGGGAACTTCAAAACTAAATCCCTGGTTTGGAAGGAGAGGGGCAGCTAGAGGCCTGAGATTTAAGAGGAGTGACATTGAGCAGACTACGGCAGGGACAGAGGCGCAGCTAACCTCAAAACTGTGACACCCCTCATCTGTAGAATTCATAGACAGTCTAATGTTGTTTCTGGAGGCTCCAGGACTAAGCCCTGTGCATCAACTCAGGCCACCAAAAGTTCTTCCAAAGCTGTAGAAGCCAATTATCAGTATTAAGCCAAACTTGAAATTATCCAGACTAAACTTAAGTCAGGCATAAGTTTGTTTCCCCTCTAGAAAAAAGTTCCAACTTGCATTCCAGTCATTTACCAGACTAGCAGTGTTGATTGAATAACGAAGGAAGCTGCTAGCAGAAAGAAAATCAGGTAAAAACAATGAAAAAAAACAACCTTCATTCTGCTGCGTAGATGCTTCATTTAAATGGAAAGTAGCAAGCAGTGATTCACAGAAGTGCAGGCAGGAGGGGAGGGAGAGCACAATTTCAATGAGTACAGTAGACAGAAACAGAAGTTCCCCCCCCATATGAAGCATAAATTTTGTAATTGAAGAAATTATTAGGGAACCAACCCAGCAACACCTTTTCACCAACGCATGCCCCTGCAGATGAATGGAAAACTACTTTGCAGATCTTACTTGCACTAGGTGCAAGACTTTCCCTAATAGCCTGCTGATGGGTGTCTCCTCTCCTTGGGAATTCTCATGCTCACCATAGGAAGTGCCTACCAGGAATTGTGACTTTGGGCTGGGGCCAAGGCCCTGGAAGGCCAGTCTGTCTCAAAGGTGTGTGCCCTGGCAGAGCAAGAGTGAGCTTGTGGCAACAGTGCATATCGCACCCTCTGAAGCACCTGGAAAGCTGCCTATAAACACACACATGCATTCCCCCCACCCTTGGATGATGATTTGATATTTGCAATGTTTCTCTGCTGCAGGGGAGCTTGAGGGACTCTATTAGAAAAATGCTGCTCTGGTAATTCCTCAGCTCTGGAAAGGGAGACTGGAGCTAGAAGTTAAAATGAAGTAACTACTGCACCAAAAATGAATAAGAAATAAAGTTATAGAACAAAATGGTCTGAAGGAACTGAACCAGTAACGTTTTTTTTGCACCCAGAGATAGAAATTCTGTCGGCCCTAGTTGAAGAGCAGGCTTTAGTCCTGGAACCTCCAGCAACATTGGACGAACTCTAAATTCCACAGGTTAGATGCATTACCCATTTGTGACGAATGAGGAGGGAAGCTGTGCTGCAGAAATGCTGTCATATGGAACTTTGATAACATTGGATGATCCACCAGAGACTTAGATGAGCTTGCATTTATGACATTGCTCAATCATAAAATGTGAGATATGGTAAGAGGTCTTAGGCACAGGTCTAGATTTTCCATAAAAGAAATTTAAGTGGCGCTAAGATCAGTAGGAGGACCTGGATGCCCATATTCCTGCAGAGACGAAAAACATTGAAGGTCTGTAGGAAGCCAGAAGCATTTCTGCTTTGGAGTAGTATACCATCTTGGTTAGGACCCGTCATGCAATATTCAAGATGTCAGCTTCAAATAATCTGGGTTAGAATGCAAATGACAACTGTAGGCTAGAAGATCATTCCCACTGGGAAGATGGATCAGAGACCACATTCTTGGCCAGTTTGAGATAAGTTTAACTTCCTTTCTGCTTATTTTTTTCAGGTTGTTTTAATACACCCATCATAGTTGTATGTATCACCATCTCATTTTGTCTCAATTTGAGCTGTTATGGAAGATGACTATTACACTGGTCTACAATTTTTGAGACGTCGTCTGCTTCAGAGATAAATTGTGCTATTTATTATGTATTTTGATGTGCTGAATTCAAATATGACAATTAAAACAACTGATTGGCTACTGTTTCTAAGATATTTAAGTTTTTACATTTTATGTCTATGTATATTGTGTAGATAGAGTTTTAATCATAAATTGTAAACCTAGGTCTTTTCATGTGTTTATGGTTGCTTTACATGATAATATTTCACTTGTCCTGTTTATGTAACACTTTAAAAATCAGCAAAAGGGTTATATAAATAAAATTTATTATGAAACAAAAGGCAAAAAACTATTCTGTACATAGTTTAGTCCTATTCAGTGTCTACTCGGCGCTTCTTGGCTTGTCTCTTGTATTCATTACATGGAGCATCTCTTGTCACTGTCCAGTAATAGTCTGCAAGCACTGATGGGCTCCATTTGCCCTGAGAGCGTTTCTCCATTGTTGCAATGTCCTGGTGAAATCGCTCGCCGTGCTCGTTGCTCACTGCTCCGCAGTTCGGTGGAAAAAAATCTAGATGAGAGTGCAAAAAATGTATCTTTAGTGACATGTTGCAACCAAGGCTTTTGTATGCCTTGAGGAGGTTTTCCACCAACAACCTGTAGTTGTCTGCCTTGTTGTTTCCGAGAAAATTTATTGCCACTAACTGGAAGGCTTTCCATGCCGTCTTTTCCTTGCCACGCAGTGCATGGTCAAATGCATCATCTCAAAGAAGTTCACGAATCTGAGGACCAACAAAGACACCTTCCTTTATCTTAGCTTCACTTAAGCTTGGAAATTTTCCACGGAGGTACTTGAAAGCTGCTTGTGTTTTGTCAATGGCCTTGACAAAGTTCTTCATCAGAGCCACCTTGATGTGTAAGGGTGGTAACAAAATCTTCCTTGATTCAACAAGTGGTGGATGCTGAACACTTTTCCTCCCAGGCTCCAATGACTGTCGGAGTGGCCAATCTTTCTTGATGTAGTGGGAATCTCTTGCACGACTATCCCATTCGCAGAGAAAACAGCAGTACTTTGTGTATCCAGTCTGCAGACCAAGCAAGAGAGCAACAACCTTCAAATCGCCACAAAGCTGCCACTGATGTTGGTCATAGTTTATGCACCTCAAAAGTTGTTTCATGTTGTCATAGGTTTCCTTCATATGGACTGCATGACCAACTGGAATTGATGGCAAAACATTGCCATTATGCAGTAAAACAGCTTTAAGACTCGTCTTCGATGAATCAATGAACAGTCTCCACTCATCTGGATCGTGAACGATGTTGAGGGCTGCCATCACACCATCGATGTTGTTGCAGGCTACAAGATCACCTTCCATGAAGAAGAATGGGACAAGATCCTTTTGACGGTCACGGAACATGGAAACCCTAACATCACCTGCCAGGAGATTCCACTGCTGTAGTCTGGAGCCCAACAGCTCTGCCTTACTCTTGGGTAGTTCCAAATCCCTGACAAGGTCATTCCGTTCACCTTGTGTTATGAGGTGTGGTTCAGAGGAGAAGGATGGGAGAAAATGTGGGTCCTGTGACATTGATGGTTCAGGACCAGAAGTTTCATCCTCTTCCTCGTTTGACTCAAGTGAGAATGATTCTGGTCCATCAGGAACCAGCAGTCCTTCTCCGTGGGGTACTGGGCGTATAGCTGATGGAATGTTTGGATAATGCACAGTCCACTTTTTCTTCTTTGACACACCTTTCCCAACTGGAGGCACCATGCAGAAGTAACAATTGCTGGTATGATCTGTTGGCTCTCTTCAAATCATTGGCACTGCAAAAGGCATAGATTTCCTTTTCCTGTTCAACCACTGGCAAAGATTTGTTGCACAAGTGTTGCAGCATATGTGTGGGGCCCACCTCTTGTCCTGATCTCCAATTTTGCAGCCAAAATAAAGGTGATAGGCTTTCTTAACCATAGTGCTTATACTGCGCTTTTGTGATGCAAAAGTCACTTCACCACAAACATAGCAGAAGTTATCTGCACTGTTCACACAAGTACGAGGCATCTCTGCTCACTTTGGCTAAACAGAAATGTGTCCCTTTGCAAAATCAAACACTGACAAATAAGAGAGCACGACACTGTATGATTTCTAGAGCTGATATAGGGCAATTTGTTCAGCAGAGTGATGTAAGCTTCGTTATGATTGCATCATCCATGACTTCTAGGAATAACATGATGCAATTCATATCATGTATGACGCAATACCAGCTTCAGATTGCATCATTCATTGTTTTGCCTAAAAAGCAAGTACTGTCCAAACCAAGTCATAGATTTATTCATAGATCCAGTCAAAGATGTATTTTAGTCATTTCTGGTTTAAATTGAGATCCCTTCCCTTTATAACTCACTTATCCTCCGCCATTCCCAAGTCAAGGGTCGTATATACCTACCCAATAGCATATCTTGAAAACTAGAGCCAATCAACAATTTTAAGCATCATTTTCGTTCTCAGTGACCCAGAATTAGTAAAGTTTGACTACATTTATTTCAGAAGCATTTTGGCTGTAGAGCAGTGTAATCACTGTCCATCAAGAGAGAATTTTTTGCATATTCCCCTGCAAACCACATAGAACAGAAAGGGGTCAGGGCTGTCTGCTACACTCTGGGTGAGCATCTTTTGAACCCTTCACTTTTCTCTCTGATGGCTCCTCCTTTTGTATAACTGACTGTCCCTCAGTTCTAGGCTGCAGCTGTGGCCATATTGGTCTCTTTGGTGGCTCAATTGCCATTTTCTCCCAAACTCTGCTACTGACCCAATAGCATATCTTGAAAACTAGAGCCAATCAACAATTTTAAGCATCATTTTCGTTCTGTGACCCAGAATTAGTAAAGTTTGACTACATTTATTTCAGAAGCATTTTGGCTGTAGAGCAGTGTTACATCTCATTTGAACGAGGTAATGTTCCCTAATACAAATACTGACCAAACCAGCTTTCTACAGCTCAGTTTTTCCTTGTGTTTAAATAAACTAGCAAAATGGAAAGCTGACGTAAGTCGAACCTTAGCATGTAGTATTTACCATTATAGTCTTACTACTTTGCATCATCACACAGGTTAGGTACAAAGAATAAATTGCAGATTATGTATTAGCAGATAGGCCAAGCTCACGAACTTTAAAGACTAGAGAAAGACAGTATGATTTAATGGAGGGCTTGCATAGTGTTATCAGCAATCCTGTTCCAAACACTTTAATAAAAAAAAAAAAAAGACCAACTCATAGCAGTATAGTTTAGACTGAATTTGATTTGAACCCACTACAGAGAGACTCAAAACAGACCCATTTTTATTTTCTGGAATCTATTTAACTCACATTTACCTATTTGAAGGTAGTCATGGGAGATAGAACCATTTAAAAAAAATAGGCAAGGATTCAGCCTGAATCTGTTGTGTAGCTAGTGGGCATGATCTCAGTCAGACATTCCTGTCTGACTCATACAGGAAACTAGGTCAGGAGTAATGGAAAGGTATGTTTTTAATAACTCTCACTTACAAAGGCCTGCTCCAAGCCAGACGCTATAAACTGCCACCTTTTTAACACCACAAGATATTTAGGGACCTGATTATCATTTGTTCTGCAGCTCCTTGACACTGTTCCAATAGTGTAAAAGAGTATGAATTACATTTATACTCACTTCACTGCCAAAGCAGCATCAGAAGGCCTTTGATTAAATGAGAATAAAGCTCTACGGTGTTTTGAGCTAGTCAAAAACAGAGGAGGGCAGCTTTCAGGTTCCAGACATGAGGATAGCCCTGTTTAAACAGGAAGCACTTATTTGTCCCTGACACAGGGTAAGGCAAGTACTCTGAAAGGATTTTTAAGTGGTAGAGGGGCCTTTTCAGGTCAAAACAGAAAAAGTGAGGGCGGCTGCACCTGGGACTGGAAGACAAAGGACTTAGCACCCGGGACTCAGCATCTTGGCCTGATCGAAATCTCAGTATATAGAACCCTAATAGTTTCAGCAGTTTCTCTACTGCTGTTGCTGAATTTAATTCTTTTGATTTTGTCAACTCTTGTATATTGGATGTTATTCTTTGTTCAACCTTTTTGTGGAGGAAAGCTAAAATGTGGCACCCTTAAGATATTCGTAAGTTTCAGAGTCTATTGCAAAAAAGGACCTCATGTCAGATGTAACAGTTTATTTCTACATAAGACTAGAGGTTACTGAACACCTTTCCCATTTGAGAGGATCTCATTTTGAAGACAGACAAAAAGCAGTTTAAGCACAAATTTTTACTAGTGGCAGGCCTCTTCTCAACTTCTATTACTACTTGTATATTACTTTAGTAAATTCCAGTCAATTGCATATGTGCAAATTCATGAATAAGATTGTACAAGTATAACTAAGGACCTTATTTGGTCTGTTGAATTTTTATTAATGGTGACGTGGGAGAAGAAAACCCACTTTAACAAAATATTTTTTAAATTGGTTAGTAAATGTCATCCAATAGAAGATTCTATTCTGGAAAGAAACTAAAAAGGGCACTGTAGTTTCAAGTTTCTTGATTCAGGCTTCTTCATAACAAGCGTTCAGTTTAGAAATTAAAATGTGTTTCTTCTATACTTCCAGTCCTGCAAACCAACCTGGATTCTAATAGTGAAACAGGGTTCTTTTCTTCTCATATCACCGGTAATAGAAGGTCAAATAAGATCCTCACAGTTATACCTGTGAGATCCCAGTATCTTCCATGAGTCTGTACAGGTTTGACATGGAATTTCGTAAACATTGATGCAAAATAAGTAGAAGTATCCAGCTCAGTTTCTTAAACACACTGGCTCTACAGTGATAATAGGAGCAAAAGACATCAAAAACCTATTGCTGAAGCAAAAAAGTGACAATACACTCAAGGAGCAAATCTGTTGAATAGGAAGATGCCATTTTAATAGTCACTTTTTAGAGAACCATGCCTTAAATTGTTTATCAAAAAACACTTTGCATCCCAATGTTCCTGGTGCAGGCTTTGCGGCAGTCAACTACTGAACAGTGTTCTTAGAGCTGTGCTGTCCTTGTGCACTGGTAAAGTAACTACAAACAGCTGTTCGTTTCAGTGACATTCAAAAACTGAAAAGTCAGTTTGCTCACTGAAAGGAGGAAATCGATAGGGAAAGATCTGTAAGCAGATAATATCTCAAACAATGGAAAAAAACCATAAAAATATTGTATGAGAATGCTCTCCCAAAGCTTTCATTAAGTTTCTCTTTCCAATTCTCCTACCGCAGGCAAATTCATAATAGCCTAATGCTAAGACATTCAATAGAAAATACAATCACCAATTCAGCTGTTTTTAGCAATTATATTTAAACAAACCAGAAAGCTAACTAAGGCTATGTCTACACTGCACACCTTACAACGGCACGGCTGTGCCGCTGCAGCCGTGCCGTTGTAAAGTGCGCTGTGTGGCCACTCTTTATTGCCAGAAGAGCGCTCTCCCGGCTACAAAATAAAACCACCTCCAACGAGGGGCAGTAGGTCCACACCAGTAAGTCCACACCAGTACTTTTCATCATTAAAACTTTTGTCATTCAGGGGGCGTTTTTCACACCCCTGAGCAACAAAAGTTTTAGCAATGAAAGTGCCAGTGTAGACAAAGCCTAAGTATGAAGATTTTTTCAAAAGATTTTATAAACACTCGCCACTGTTTCGATTCATTCAAACTGAACGGTGCTGGTGCTGCAGCAACAGTTGCCATTTTACTGATACTTCCTAGAAGAAAACAAGTCTGACAAATTTGAGGGAGAAAATGTCAATCAGAATAGAAAATGAGCATAAGCTTTCAGAGTTGTAAGTTACTTGATTTTTTTAACAGTGGTTTAATATACATATTGTCAAATACTTACCTTAAAATTTGAAAAACTCCTACACCATCCTTTCATATGATAAATAGCACTGTCTGCATCACAAACTATGCTAGGAAAGAAGGATGGGAGGGCATTGAGGTGCTGAAGGTGCAAGACAGGCACTTTTGTAAGCCCCACTAGGTGCCAGTTTGTATCTTTAGGCACCTAAATACATGTTTAAATCTGATGTAGTGACTTCCTGCTTTGATGGAAGACAATGAGTTTCTTTGTAATTACTGATCAGAAATCTTACTATAGTTTAATTTCTGTAATTTTGTCCTAAGAAAGTTTTCTTCTGCATAAGAAAATTTAGTTCTCTCTTCCTCCCCTACCTGCAACTTCAAATGGTCAAAGTGGAAAAAGAGTAGCTTATATATTGTTTGTTCCGCTTACTGTGCTACGCTTTCTTTCACATCTTTCAATGTTTGGCCTTGAAACTCTGCGTTTTACAGAGAAATGTCAACCAAACAGAATCTCAAGCTCCTGCTTAGTCCTGGAGCTTGCTGTATTGCAATTTACTGTGGAACAAGAAAACCAAGTAAGTTTGAGTATCCACAACATTAGATACCTTGTAATACTGACTAATATGTAGCAATTTCTCCAAGGAGAAGTCTTATTACACTTGTATCTAAATTTACTATTTCAGTGTCCCTTACTAAGTTTAAATTTTCAGATTGTCCTTTCCTATGTCTAAGTCTATAAACCCTTCACACTTATTGTGAGTGCACATTAGACAACGTAAGATCCTAGTATTTTGCTGTTAACTAATAACCACAATACATTCTTAATTAGTACAGCTGTTAAAACAGATAAGGTACACAGCAGAGGAAATACTCAATTCATGGTTCCAATAATAAAAAGGTGCATTTTCCAAATGTAATTTCTCACTAAAATCAGCCATCACTACTTTTCACCCTTGATTAGTCCCCTTCCACTACATTTAAATATGTTGGTAGTTGAAGGAGATAAACTGACAAACTCCATTTCCAGAAGTCAACTTCCAGTTACATAAACATGAAGATTTTGAGGATAGATCAGAAGCTACAACATCAAATGATGCTAATGCTGCCCCATTATTTGAAATTGTAACTACTGTATGTGTTCATGTAAACTTTTCCCCTCAGTTCAGGTCCTTTTAAAGTAAAAGGCATCAAAACCCCACCAAGGTATAAATGGGTAAGTAAAATTAAACAATTCACCTCTGTTAGCTAACAAATCCTGACAACCTACTAAGCTCCACAGAATTCTTAGACAAAGCATGCTACAGGTAGTCCTGTAAGAATCAATGTTTGCCAGAAAAAGGTGGTAGTATTGGGCTTCAAGAATTTCTAAATGGCTAAAAGTTATCAAGCAAAACTAAACTAGAGAAAGACCTGAAACAGAGATTGGAATTTTACATTAATCAGTTTAAGGCAGTGGGTTTCCAACTTTTTTCTGATGACGCCACTTCCAATGAATTGATGGACAAGCACCCACCACCTCAGTGTCCCCCTTCACTAGGCCCCGGCACAGTTGCTGCAGTCTTTGTCCATTTATTACTACTACTTTTCTTGTGTATCTTTTTGCTATCTAGTTTTCCAGTTTGGTCTCATTCGTGACTGCTCCTCTGTTTCCCACTCACCAGATGCTTCAGGTATGGGAGTCCATTGATGGTTCAATGTGGCCAGAACACATGTCCTATTCCTTCTGACCACTACTAGAAAAGAAAAAAGAGTTTCCTGGCAGCAATGCTGCACATTACTTGCACTATTAAGAGCTGAGGGATGGAAGGCAGAGGCCTTTCAAGAAGCCACCTTCTGGGACACATTTATAATAGAGGGTGAGCTGGGTCCAGAGTTATGCAGTTTTCTCCCACCCACTATTCTCTGCCCAACCATCCCAACCTCCTTGCTTGTCTACCCCCACACCTCCAGGGGACTCCATCCTCCATGTTGGGAAACACTGGTTTAGCAGACAAGATTACTTTCACTGTAAAAATACCTGTAGTTCACCACACCTACACTTAAAAAAACAGATTCAAATTTAACCCTCTTCCCTTCCTCTATGAATGCATTTTCTATGTAAAAATAAATACCTGAAAATTGCACTGATACAGTATTACTTATTTTAAGATGTATTATGAATAAACTGCACATGCTGTTTTACAGACAATATATATTTGTAAACTTGCTCATGCAAAGTTAGTGTGCACAACAGGGATATTAATTTTCTAATCCCCACACCTTTAAAAATGACATTTACCTATGTCTGCATTTTTTAAACTGTGCCCAAACCCTCTGCAATATAATAAATCTTACACAGAAGAATTTCTTATCGGCCAGCCAAATCAATTTATGTAGCTGAAACACAAAAGAATAAAAGTTATACAAAAACATGGTGGTTTTGTTTTTACAGAAAGAAGAAATTTAAAAAAAAAGAAAATAAACATGGTCACAAAATTTTAACATTTTAATCCTAAACATTACAGGGCAAATGGATGTTGGAAGCTATTTCCATACACCATATGTTTTAACCTTTTATTTCTGTATCAAATGTGGCCAAATCCACTAAAACATGAGTGGTTTACAACTTCTGGATCATGGAAATACGTATTTCTGGAATAAATGCTAGAAAAGCAACAATGGGAAAAAGCCAACTGTCTCCATAAAAGTAAATAAAGTGGAACAATGTGAAGATTAGATATTTTTCTGTTTCTTACTCTTAACCTGTCAATTCAGTGCATCATATGGTTCAACGTAATGGTCCCCATTTTGAACAAACATCTAACTAGTGTCCATTGATTCTAAGTTAGTGGATGATGAATCTTTCTGGATACTTTCAAAGATGGCTGCCAGCTCAGGGTTAGAGCTTATCTGTGACTGAAATTCACTCATTAACGGACTCTTCTCTGCTTCTGGAATGGTTAGAAGGGCTGCTACTGCCCTCATGGCAGACCGCTTCAGTTCATCTTGTTTTTCAAACTCCTGTTTCACTGAGTTTGCCTTTACCTGTAGAAAAAGTAATATATTTAGGAAGTTTACATTTAAAACTGAGCTCTTCTTAAACCAGTCAATGTAAGGTATCTTTCCTTCCATATTACCACTTTAATTTGACAAGCACTTGAAATAGTTTATACTGCACAGGATTTTTTTTTAGGATGAAAAGAATATAAAGGTAACCACAGGAGACTGGACAGCTGTAGTGCATCTGATGTTTAGCAGTCTTAATTAAAAAAACCTTACAAATAGATTAGAGCCTGAAAATTGCAGATTAAGCAAAAACAGTCCTAACAAAACAAAACAAAAATCTGAGTTAGCAAATCATTACACAGATTCAAAGCAAATAGCAGCCAAACTGGTTGTAAGGTCAGTAACAACATTATAAAAATTACCATGAGTTGCAGAAGCACAAATTAGAATACAGCAGTGGTTCCCAAACTTGTTCCACCGCTTGTGCAGGGAGAGCCCCTGGCGGGCCAGGCTGGTTTGTGCACCTGGCGTGTCCGCAGGTTCGGCCGATCGCAGCTCCCAGTGGCCGCAGTTCGCTGCTCCAGGCCAATGGGAGCTGCTGGAAGTGGCGGCCAGTCCATCCCTCGGCCCACACCGCTTCCAGCAGCTCCCATTGGCCTGGAGCAGCGAACTGCGGCCACTGGGAGCTGCGATCAGT
Organism: Emys orbicularis; assembly: GCF_028017835.1. NCBI lineage: Eukaryota > Metazoa > Chordata > Testudines > Emydidae > Emys > Emys orbicularis. The sequence goes on along the minus strand of NC_088683.1, from coordinate 67,842,176 downwards.
CGAACCTGCGGACGTGGCAGGAACACAAACCTGCCCGGCCCGCCAGGGGCTTTCCCTGCACAAGCGGCGGAACAAGTTTGGGAACCACTGGAATACAGCAATGGACATACTGACCAAAGCATATTCTTGATCACTTAGACCTTTTTGCTATTATTCCTACACAAGAACTTTTAATGGTACACAGACAGGACTTCATCATTGAAAGTCAAACTCTCTAAATCCATCAAGTGAAATAAGGAGCAGATTATTGGTGGAAGATGGGTAACAAGAAACTGTGTAAGTTAATTATTATCTTAGGAGCTCTAGTCACGGATCAGGAACTCATTGTGCGAGGCACTGTATAAGCACAGAACAAAAGATGATCTTTGCCTGAACAAGCTTAAAAATTTAAGTAAGGAAGTATTCAAAAGAAGGGAGGGGAAGCAACATTTTACACTGCTCTCCTCCCTTCAAACTGCTTATTTCACCTTTCAGAAGCAAGTTGTAAGTCTCCAGTAACTTTTAAACCTCTATTGTTAAAAATTAAAAACTCTTCAATATTCCATATTCAGTTTCTACAATGAAAGTTGAGTTTTCAAGTTGCTTAAATGGCATCCAGGCTTCTGAGGGACAGAGAGGAGACCAAATAATCCAAAGAACTTTAAAAAACTTAGAAAAAGTAAATTCAGATTAGAAAAGGGATTTATACTCTTTTCCTCACTATCTTCTCTTATAATTTTACTAGGAACTATTTTTCATATGATGTATTGCATGAGCCTCCCAAATTATTTTTGATCAACAACATTTAAAATTAAAGAGCCATACTCTAACTCAGGGGTGGGCAAACTTTTTGGCCGGCCACATCTGGGTGGGGAAATTGTATGCAGGGCCATGAATGTAGGGCTGGGGCAGGGGTGCGGGAGGGGGTGCGGTGTGCAGGAAGGGGCTCAGGGCAAGGAGTTAGGGTGCAGGAGTGGTGCGGGGTGTGGCAGGGGGCTCAAGGCAGGGGGTTAGGGGCCTCAGGGCAGGGAGTTGGGGTGCGGGGTGCAGGAGGGGTTCGGGGTGCGGGCTCCAGCCTGGTGCCGCTTACCTCAAGCAGCTCCGGGGTGGCAGCGGCACGCAGAGAGGCTAAGGCAGGCTCCCTGCCTGCCCTAGCCCCACGCCACTCCTGGAAGTGGCCAACATGTCCGGCAGTGGCTTTCGGCCCGCAGACCGTAGCTTGCCCTCCCATGCTCTAACTCAACTATGTCAGGGTATGCATAAAGAGACTACTGGTGCACTTTACGTGAGCGAAGCTACTACTTTGGGCATCTTGCCTTAAAATGCAGTTGAGTCATGCACAAAGTCTACGGATGTAAACCTATTGTGCATCAGCAGTCCGGAACTACAGGTAATACTAAATTCATATGGACAGCTTCTCAAACAGCAATATACTTAATATTCAAGTCTCAGGTTCATAACATTTCTATATAACAGCAAAAAGTTCAAAGTATTACTCAAGAACATAAGCATCAGTTTAAGACAGTACCTTTGTTGTACATGTGGCACGTAAGGGTTCGACAAGCCTATCCAACCTCTGCAGTACTGCACTTGGACAAAGAGTAGACAGTCTCACCAACATTAAAAACGTTAGCATCTAGTCGGGGAAAACCAATTCAGAGATAATTAAGTTCTGCACAATTAAGGTCTTTTCTTTAGTTCACTATACAAGGAGTTTTAAAACAGCAACATCTTAGTATAAGTGTGATTCACTATACATCCCACTGTATATTTAAAAACAGTTTTCAGGTAATATTTATATCAGCTTTCTAGTCAATTGAACAATATTTGCACAGCAAAAACATTGCAAAATATTTAAAAGAAGTCACTGTTTAGCCAATATTTCATATTAATTATGTCAGCATGCTCAAGTTTAAGCATAAATGTACAAGATGATAATTTACCTTAATGTCATAATGATCCTTCAAACCATCTTCAACATGGTTTAGGAATTCAAATATGTCCAGCCTATCGAGACAGCTATCTAAAAGAGTGTACATGCACTCAAAAGCTGCCTTTCTAATGTCCAGCCCATCATCAACTGTATGCTTGAATGGTCCCATTTCCACCTGTACACAAAAAACATTAGAAAAGAATATATTTACTAAAATTTAAAATCAGCTTATGCAAATATTTTGCAGTCTCACCAAGTTCACCTACCTCTCTTATTAGTTCCTTTCTGACTTTTGTTTCATTGTAAAGATGAGGAAGCACAGTATCTAAAAGGTCTCTTATTAATGATGGTTTATTGTGTGCTGCTGAATTAAACGTCACTAGGGCCACTCTCCTTACATTGAGATCTGGGTCTTCCAATGTTTTTAGAAAATCACCTGCAAATATGCCAAGAAATCAATTACCAAGAGATGTTTCTATTTGCTACTCTCAGAAACCTGGAAATATTTTTCCACATGGGATTTGTTTTTACCTTTTAACAGAGAGAGATTTTTACTGTGCAAACTGTTTCTGATGAAACTGACATTGCTACATTTAGCAGCAACACTGTAAACTATACATTAACTAAAATCAGTTTAAAGATTTTAATAAGTTTCAGTTTACACAGCAGCATAACTGCCTAGAACAACGTGTGATGCAAGGCATGACTGCAGAAAGCATGTACAGCACACTAAGGTGGCTGGGGAAATCCCGAGTAATATTCATACTTGAATATGAAAAGACAAGAAATTATAAGAATCTACAGACACTCCCCGACTTACGCAAGCGTTCCATTCCAGAACGCGTGGCGTAACTCGACTTTTGCGTAAGTTAGAAACGTATCTCTGACCATTACACACACACACACCACTTTTATTTCTAGCTTACGGAACTTTTTCCGTAAGCTCGGATTTGTGTACGTCTGGTTTACATAACTCACAGAGCATCTGTATATGAAAAACACATATACATGTAATTTATGGTCTTTCCCACAATTTGAATGACACATCCAACCAAATAAGGTTTTATACCTTAGATACTTAAACTGAGCAGGCAATATGCACTCAAAACAGCTACAGGGCCATAAAATCACATTACTTTTACAGAAGTAAGAAATATTAGTTATAGGGTTTTTATTTTCTTTGGGGAGGAGCAGGGGGGGAAGAAATCTGGCAAACTTCCACATGGAATAGTGAAGCATATGCCTGTAATACTACACAATATTGTGAGAACTGGATATAATTCTATGACGTAAAATTGAAACTATACCATAGATATATTATATATAATATACTGATATATTAGTATAATGAAGCTGAAACAGAAATGTTCTGTTATGCAAAAATAAGTTTCATGAGTTTTACCAGTATTTATACTCATTTTTAAATTGATAAGTTTTTATTGTTGAAAGGTAAGCCTTGTATAATTACTGAAAATTGTATTAAACAATCATGAAGACTGCCATCTCTCCCCTTATTTCTTCGTTCCAATTTTCTTGAAACTTACACATGAGTAAGCCATTATAAACTCTGGAGTTTAAGATGAATTCACTAATATAAATTCCTGAAGTACCTTCCAATGTATATTTTAAAATACCCTAGGATAGCAGAATCATCCACTGAATGCTCTTAAATTACAATGAAAAGAAGGATAATTCAACATATATTAAGATAAAAACATCTCCACAGGCTATCCGCTGTCCAAATCCTGTGGAGATCAGTAACACAGTACTTCCTAGACAGAATAAATGCACTAAGGATCACATCAATACTGCTAAGTATTATGGGACGCTGCTATGAAGGAACAAAGTAAAAAGGGGGAAAAACAGGATGGGTGACAAGCAAAACAAAAATTCTAGATACCCTGATTCTTTTTGTGTAACAAAAAATAAAGAGGAAGCAAGGCTGACTAAGGGACAGGAACACTGCTGGAAGTCCAGGAACAAAACAAAAATTGGGTTCCTAGCTCTCTAGGCCAGCAAGATCGTTTTGAGTTACTCTAGAAAAATTGAGACTGGAAATAAGGCACTAAGGTCCGAGTAATTAAATATTGCAACAATTTAACCAAAGGTCATGGTGGATTCTCGATCACTGACAATTTTTAAATCAAGACTGGATTTATTTCTAAAAGATCTGCTCTAGGAATTATTTTGGGGAAGTTCTATGGCCTGTGTTGTACAGGAGGTCAGACTAGATGATCACAATGGTTCCTTCTGGCCTTGGAATCTATGAATTTCTTCTAGCCCTATGAAAGAATGACACTGGCTGATTCTGAAAGAAGACCCCTCAAAAACTTTTCTAGGCCAGAGGCCTTGTTGCCATGCAGCAGTGAGTTTAGAGAACAAATAGTAAAAAAGTGAATCTAATGAAACCACTTGCCTCAAAGAACGCAGTTCTCAAGAAGAACCCGAGAAAAACAAATAGTAATGGAAGGGAGGAAAAAATACAAGTAAGGCTGTAGGAAAAATGGACTCAAAGAAGGAAGGGAAGTGAATTAATTAATTTTAGAGAAGGAGACTAACAAAGGCTTTTGGACTATCACATCATTAATGACGATAGTTTCTTTTGGCTACCCAATCAATTTATGAAAGGCTTTCCTAAAACTTGAGGAAGTATAACAATAAAGCGTATGTGTAATACAGATACACTGTAATACCTATTCCAGATACAGTCTAAAATAAAGCCCAGTCGTATCATAAGAAAATAACCCACTTGGAAATATGAAAAATCAGACCAAGGTTTGTATTTGCTTTAAAAATACATGATTTTATTAAGACTGAAAAGGTTGAGATCTAAAATAGAGTACTAAACACACATGTGTAGAAATGATGTACTTAATAGATTCTATAATGTTCTCCCTGGTGGGTCTGACCATACTACACACTGCTGGAGGGTCATGAACAAGAGTAGATCTAGAGGATCAGAAAGTCATGTGACAATGCAAAGCTTGTTTTTCCTCCTAAAGAAGTACTGGATTCTCCAAGTATCTTGGTTATTTATGGATCAATAACACATTTTGACAGCTCATTGGTTTCTTCAAATAATGTATAAAAATTATATGTAAAAGAAATCTTTCAGTTTCTAATGCATTACATGACTGTGTATATACATTTTAATTTAAGATTTATCACTTGAAAATAAATTTAGCAATTAAAAAAGTAAATGGTTAGCAATCTTGCAGCTATTGCTATCTATTTGGGGACCTCAGTGGTCTATCCTGAAAAGTTACCATTTCCTTAATGGCATCTAGTAAGCTTCAGTCTACAGTCTTTAACAACAGCGCTCACTAATAGTTGTCATTGGTGAGTGTTTAATTCCGATACCTGCAAAGCATGTTTTTTAAATGGATTCTTTACACTGCACACCCTGATATCAAAGCTGGAATATTAACTGCTTAAAAAGAAACTTGGTTTTAATTTTAAAAAACACATAAGAAACTTACCTATGCAGTTCTTTAATAGTGGATCTATGGGTTGTGGATGATCAGAAATCGTGAACTTCACAGCAGTAACCACTGAACTTCGAGCATATGATGACCCTAATACCAAACATGTCATTTTAGTTAAAAAATATTGAAGTTGCTAAATAATTTAATCAAATAAATTATATTATAAAAGTCATCTTTTCTCACCACAATATGTCTATTTTTCTAAGAAAGACACTTCTTGATACTACTTTCAAAATACTAAGGAATTAGACGTTACTGATCGGCTGGCAAGGTGTTACTTTTTTTCATGATTTTCCATTATTACATTTTAAACAGGGATTCATGATAAATGTTAATTAGAAATACATTAAATAAACTTGTCTTCTATAGCAATGTCATTACATAATGAACGCCTTAATGAAAAATGTATCCCAAATAGATACAGCTGTAGTTCTACAAAGGAATTCTTTGTTCTAAACAAATGAAAATATCTGTATATATATCAATACAACCCTAGGGGTGCAATTACTGTATTGAACTATGTACAATGAACATATATATCCCTCAGCCCTTATCATCCTTATATTTCAGAAGTCTTTTGATTATGTCCCAAAACTGTTTGTATGCTGCATTTGAAAAAAAACATTGCTATCTCCATGTTCTTTAAAACTATTTACATGATTTAGTTTACAACTCTTCACTAATAAAACCACCATTGTATTATTTCAAAAGCCAGATTCTCATTATCAAAGTATAGAAGGAATTCACATTATATACTATCTACTTCCTCCAGTGTAAGGAAAATGTTATTCTAAAAACAATGGCCATTCAAATACTTATTTGTAAAGTACAAATCTAATAAAATCTATACAATGTTCAATTGGATAAGTAACAAAAATTTCAGATCACTGCTCCATAATGTATAATGAAATTTAAATGCCTTATTTCTTATGCCTTCATGCATAATATGTAAAATCAGGCGTCAAGAGGTAGCATGATCTCATTTGCTGAAATTTTCTGGAAGCAGTCCACAATTCAAGAAGAGATTTTTCATACAATAAAACTCAAGTGTAAGCTATTGAGTATAGCTTAAACTCATAGTCAGAAGTACAAAACTTCCTTTCTCTTAACAGACAGCCTATATATATATTTTGAATGACAGCCTACCTGATGCCAAATATCCCTTGAGCCGTGGTAGCAGAGTCTCTGGGTCTATTAAAGTAAGCTTTCCCAAGCATTCAGCAACAACATTCCTGGTACCCTCTTCTGCACACTCACAGTGTTTCAGCAGTAAGGCCCAGATGTTCTCAACATATGGTTTGAGACCTACCACTGATGCAGAGCTAATTATTTCTTTCAAGGAATGGAGAAGTAGGTATTGCCTCTTAGGCTGACTGGTTATTTCTTGTAAGACAAATGGTAGATATTCAGGAAGATTGCCAACACTAATACTGCCAAGGGCATAAGATGCTGCAGACTTGACTTCTTCACTAGGAGAGGAGAATGCTTCTAGTATTACAGACTTGAGCTCAATTTGTCCACTTAGATCAATGTGATGCCCAACTTCCCCAAGAGACAGCAAAGCTAAAAGACGAATGGAATCTGTGGACCTTGAATTCTTGACATCCTGAATGAACTGACCTACTACAGCTGGTCCCTCTTTAGGGCAAGCGCGTGTAAGGGCAGCTACACATTTGGCAATGGAATAATAAGACTGCTTGTGAGTAAGTGCAGTGCTCTGCGAGTACACTGGACCTGTTAACATGCGTAATAAATCCATATATCCTAAGTTATTTGTTCCAGTCACAACCAAAGCTTGGAAAAATTCTAGCATAGCACTAAGTGCTCCACCCTGCAATAATGGTGATCTCACCAGGCCAATAAGTTCATTAAGAATGGACCCACTGATCTTTGAGAGGGAGGAAGGATACACTTTAGCCAGTGTAGTTAGAAAACTGATGGCCATCTGTGAAACGTGCATATCACTTTCACTGATAAGAGGTGGAAGCTCATCCAGGACAGCATCAATCATGGCAGCTGTCAAGCTGTCACTGTAATTTTTAATTAAGATATCTAGAGCAGAAAGCGTGCCTAGTTTCAAAGCTCGCTGGTTCTTTCTGAGGAAAGAGGCAAGGATAGGAACTCCTTCCCCAAGGATTGGTCTCAGATCTATCTTCAAAGGAGAGCCAGCAATCAGCGTCAAAGCCTTCACTGTAGTTAACCGAGTAATCTCATTCTTTAGTCTCTCTAGGAAGATCTGAAGCGTAGTAGGCAGGTCAGTGCCCAGATTATCACCAAGGCTGCAGATGATCTGGCCCATACAGGAGATTGCCCTCTCTTTTACTTCCTGATCAATGTCAGCAGCCTTCAGTCTCTTGATGGTGCAAGTAAACAAATCTTTGATATAAGGTGTGGCATCAAAGGAAGAAGGCTGGTCTAAAGGACGAATGACCTTCACAAGCTGCTGTGTAACCAGAAGTGCCTCTGATGTTATCTTGTAAAAAGGGTCTCCCACACAAGCTACAACTGGAGGCACCAGTGCTTGAACATGAGGATGGAAGACTTGGGGAGAATGGTTACACAGGATCACGTACAGACAAGACAAAGCATCAATCTTCAAATTAGAGGAACTTGATTTGTCATTCAGTGAAAAAATTATCCCTGTAAAAGAAAAGAGGTTCTGTTATTTATGTATTTATTTTTAACATCAGAAATCACTAAAAGTTCCAAAGAACGCAACCAAATCATGATAACATTTTCTGCTCTTAAACATTTCCTTCCAGAAAGCCTTTCCCACCTTTGATTTAAAGCAATAAACTTTCCAAACTTCTTCCACTCAGGCAGCACACATAGGCCATTTGATGGCTTGTGCTGTCTTTTTCTTTTAACTACACCTCTACCTCGATACAACGCTGTCCTCGGGAGCCAAAAAAATCTTACCGCGTTATAGGTGAAACCGCGTTATATTGAACTTGCTTTGATCCGCCGGAGTGCGCAGTCCCGCCCCCCCGGAGCGCTGCTTTACCACGTTATATCCGAATTCGCGTTATATCGGGTCGCGTTATATCAAGGTAGCGGTGTACTAGAGGAAACTATGCTCAAAATGACCATACTTAAAACATGTATATGTGTACACACACATCCCTAGCTACTTCATGAGACTGAAACAAGTTAGAAGTTTTAGCTGCATCTAAAGACTAACATATACTAACATATATAATCGTTTTATATAAAAAGTGTCATGCTCTGAAAAGTGATTATATAAAAGTGATATAGAAGATTGCATATTTGTAGCTTCAGTAGCTTTTATCAAAATTTGTCTAGTTTACCAATAAGAGTTTTCTAGCTACCAGCCCTGTAAATTCTACAACAAATCTGAAAGTAAAGCTTTTTTTTTTTGGCTCATCCACCACAACAAGTGGTAAAGATTCTGCATGGGTGGTAAAGGTGAAAATAAGGGCAGTATTTAGCCCTGCACACGTGGAAATGTGGGCAGAATTTGGTCTTCCAATCCACAAGTTAACAATTCTGATTCTAGACTAGACAAAATGAATCTAGCGTACAAGCCCAGGGCTTTTCACTTTGGTTCTCCAGGGCCAACCGAAGTAAAAATGCCACTAACCTATGCATGTGGATTCACAAAGAAGCTAAGCTGCCACTTACAGTTGAGTGGTACTGTCTTAATTTAGAACTACACTTCAAAGCTTATTCTTAAATATCAGGTTTTAAGGTTTAGAAACGTTTGAAGTCAAAGTCACAGTTAACCTATAGCAGATTTACTAATACATTTTTCATACCTGGCACAAGTACAGGAATGTGTTGTGTTAGGGCTCCAGGTAAAACATTTACCAGTTCAGTTAGCATGTTAAAACAACATTGACGAGTCTTCACACTCTTCTCCTTCATCTGTTTGTGCAAGGCTTTAACTATGTTGGGAACCTGTAGTAATTACACACCTGTTAACTAGTTTAGCAGTTAGCATTTCCTTTACAGTTATCCTAAATTACGTAAAACAAAATGTCTCTCTGGGCTTTGAGTCTTCAGAAGAGCTGTCTTTCTAGATACATTGAGAGCTTTAAGTTTCAGATCTTCAAATCAATTACCATCCCAGGAATTTTTAACTTGAGAAATTAAGGTCAGATTTAGCAAAACATGTTTTCCATGTAGCTTTTCTCTCAAATTTCTAGAAACAGAAATATTAATTACATAATTACCCTATTAAATCAATTTGGAAAATGATTCTGTTAGTATCGCCACTTCTCCCTATTCTGCAAGTAAAATGTGTTCTACTGATCAAGTGTCGCCTTCCTTTTATTGTGAGAATTTGAGTTTTCTCCTATTCTGAATTTAGCTAAACAGCTATAATAGGTCGCAGACTCTGAATGTTTTGTTTTATAATATGGGGCAAATAATAACTAGGTTCATAGACTCCACAGCATTTTTAGAGATGGGCAGCTAATAATTAAAATCAAATGAGCACTCTATGAGTCCAACAGGTAATTCCAGTTTCCAGAGCAGCTGCAGGTATCTGAGCCAATTTAACCTACACTCCCTCTCAGATGAGTTAGCAGAGTCAAAACCCATAATCTGTGTACAACTATAAGAAACTGGTGACAAATAGTGATTTTGCCACTTTCCACATAAACCCAGAGAACCGTGAATAATCAGCATGGCCTTCTCTCAAATTCAAAGAACTAAAAAAAAAATCATGACAGCTAACCTGACTCTGAAGCATTGTCAAAGGTGTCTCTCCTTGTTCCATTGCGTCAGGATCACACAGCCAACTCTGCACAGGTCGAGTTTGTTTTAAAAGAGAAAGATACGCATGGAAAACATCTGCTTTTACATTCTCCTCACGCTCTTTGAATCTGGCTATTAAAGCAGGAGATACGGTCTTGTAGAATTCTGGAAGCATTTCATGTCGTGTGCTAACCACAGCATCTAAACATTTAGCTGCTGCACGTCTCACTTTCCAGCTCATATCGTCATCATCACTATATTCATCATCACTCCCTTGACAAAATAAAATGAACTTCTATTATACACAAATTCACAAAGAGACATTCCATGCTAGCAGTTTTGTACAGGAAGTTTTGATTTAAACCCAAAATTTATTTGATACAAGAAATTGTTAAATGTGTAAAACTTACCAGAGACAGATAATATATTAGCTTAAGAAATTTAAGAAGCAGTCTATAATCAAGATAAAGCAGAAGTATACAAAAGGTCATTCAAAACTGCCTTAGTCCTAAAATTAATTATCTACTTTGCCAGCTTCCTCACACCAGTCCCTCTCATACATCCCCTCCTCAACTTCAGTTGCTAATTGGACAAAGTCATTCCCACCACACTTGTGGCCTTACTAAATTTTTTATTTCAAATGTTTTCATATCTATTCATCAGGTGAGACAATAAGGTAATAATAGCAAATCAAAATTCTGAAAACTAGCCTCTTCACATTTTATCTTGTTGGGGGCATTATACCAGCAAAAATTGTGCATGGGTTCAACACCATGTGGTTGGTCCTATCACCTGTATATAGACTACAATTATATTTGTATCCCATTCCATAAAAAAGGAGTCATATCAATATGCAACAGTGACTTCTAAAAGCCAAAACTTACAAGTCTCGGGTTCTTTCCAGGGTAGGAAACTGTACAGATTTTAATAATTTTACAAAATCTACATTGCTTTGTGAACAGAGACAAGATATTGTCTTTCAAAGTCCTAAATACTCCACAGTTTTGTTTTGTTAAATCTCCCCTTATATCTCTACATTCTTTGTTGTACCACCAATTTAGAAAGAACTAAATTATGTTTAATAAATAGTACGTAAGATTTTGTAACTGTTAGAATATATACTCTTACAGCCTAAAAATCTAGTTCCCCTAAATCAGACATTTATATTATAGGCCTGATCAGAATATTCTATTTAACTCTCCTTTATTGGAAAACAAAGCCCTCTGAAACAACTTCTATAGGATTGAAGTTAACTATTTAGCAGCTTAAGAGAGCAAGACACTTGTTTATCAACAAACTCAACCATACTATTTTCCACAAAGAAAACAGAACAGAAGCAGAGCATGCAAGAAGTAAAGCAGATTATATTACTATTTAAAAATTAATTTAAAACAGAGCTAGATGTCCCAGTAGCAGAATGCTCTACCTTTCCAACTGAGACAGCTTAGGTTCAGATCTACTTGAGTCACAAGCATGTGAGTTTGCTGTTCTCATGCTCTGAAATCCAGATTAAGTGATGGGCCAAAGTTTCAGTAAATATAGCAAGCTATCCAGCAGCAACATAATAATTTTATACTTTTTATACCTAACCTAAAGAGGGACTGAGAAATGCACCCACTGATGGCAACTTGGAAACTTTCCCTGGCAAGAGGAAAATTTACATTTGGTTATCTCCTGCAGACTTCACCATCTCTCTGCTGCTGCTCACAGCTTTGTCAAACAGCTAAGTGGTATTAAGACCTTCTGAGTCTTCTACTCCACCCCTCTGCAACTGCAGCAATGTTTTACACAATATTTTCTGGTGCTTTATCCAGTCTAATTGGACATTCTTTTGTTCTGTGTTTGTACAGCAGCTAGCGTGAGATCCCCTTCTCTATGACCCTAGATGCTATGGTAATACAAATAAATAAAAACAATACACATCTCATGCAAAGAAGCATCCCTCATACACATCTTAAATTCATTCTGTAAATTTCTTCCAACTTCTAGTTATGTCATACTAAAGAATTCCTCTGCCTTCCTCGTGTTTACACCATTCAAGTACTTTTAGACAGTTATGTCATTCTTTACTATAATCCCTCTAAACTCACAATACCAGGCCAATGGATGCACTAAATACCTATATAAAATGTCATCCTGTTCACCTTACTGAGTGTAGTAAATAGCTATGCCCGCAAAAATAAAAGAGGAAAACATGAAAATGTCACACAATCATTTAAGTTTTGGAAAGACCTGAATTAAGACTTATAGAATTGATCATTTCCGTTTCCTCACAATTTAGGCTCACTAGCTCTTCTCTCCAAAACCAAGAGAAAAATATACCTTGATCATCATCATCACCACCATCAGCATCCATGGCATTTTCATCTTCATCTTCATCATCATAATTGTAATTAGGATCATAGGTAAGGTACTTAAGACAAATGTTTATAATGGTAGACACATGAGGATAAACTTCCTTAGGACATCTGCATAATAAATTTAACAAATAAGTTTAGCTTATAAATATTAATATTCAACAATTAACAATTCTTCTTTAACAGAAGAAATTTGTATCTATATGCTTTAGTATTGATTCCACTAGCAAATCTAATACTATCAGAATTCCCATTACATATGTTTTTTCTCAGAATTCAACTCAGTTACAAACATTCAGTACAATCTGAAACTTGCTATACAAGAACTCAGGCCAAACTGACACAGGGTAATTTAGAAGATTGGAAAAAATACGGAGTTTCACCTCCATAGATAGAATCAAACAAAACAAAGAGATAGTTCACTAGCCATTTTGTGGTCTTGTAGTTCCGTTCTCATAATTCAGCTCCCAAAAGCTACTGTGACAATTATTGCCATTGCAATCTGTCGAAGCAGAGGTCAAGGAAACAAGAAGATCCTCTCACCCCTTCAGGGAATGCAAAAGTAGAGGGACAGGGAAGTATGCTCTGCTGCTGCCTATGATTTATATTCACAGATTTTTAACGCAAAAAGGGACCATTATGATCTTCTAATCTGACTGCTATAGAATCTTATGATGTACCTTTGGAAATAAGAAGGTTCTGTCTCCACTAATGGGAATCTAGCACTTTCCATAAGCATTATATTTATAAAAACAATTTTCTTATCTGTCACTATACATGAATAGCAAATCATGGCCTATTGTGCCAGTCTGTGTACATATTACACTGATCATCAGTTAAATTACAAGATAGTGATAGAAAAATCTGCTTTAGCAATTCAGGTATGATCTCTGACTCAAAATCAGCAAAGGTATTTTGCACCACAAAGACCATCACTTCCATCAGGAAAGGAAACACATTTCTTGTGGCTTACTACAACTCTTTTCAATTGCTCAAGGACTAGCAATGACTTCTTATACATTCAAATGACAACCAAGCAACTTGTAAGAAGAAAGAAAAAAAAAAAACCCACATACCTTAAAAGTAGCTTACCTCCTAACAAAAGCTTCAAAAGCTTGAATGCAATATTCTCTTAGTTCATCATCATCTACATTACAAAATTTTACCACTAAAGGGATTATTTTCTCAAGATATTCACCTGAAAAAGGAAAATTAGAAAAGTGATGATTCACATCTAAAAATATGCAGAATCAGAGAAAAATATATAAATTATCTTACCTATTCTATGACCTGCTTGCCTACTGATAGCAGCAATACACTGTATATAGGTCCTAGTTGTTGACATGGAATCATTTTTAGACAGCTCTGTCAACAGATGTTCAATGAGGTCAACAAAAACTATATTGCCACAACTCATAACCAGGTGACCAAGAGCAATGATGGTTCTTTTCCTCACAGCAAGCCTGGGACTAGTCAGCTGGGGGAGCAGACAGGTCAGAATTGAAGGATGGAAGTTAACAAGCAGTCCTCCTTGCCTTAAAACAGACAAAACACAAACTCAAACCAACTGAATCTAGAACTGATTTCGTTCTTCTATTGTATCATTCTTATTCCAAGTATTCCCAAAATGCCATACAAAAATATATATCAAGTGCATTTAGAATTATTTGGAAAAACTAAGAAACTAATTAACTGCTTTCAGATATACCTTTAAGTATACTGAGAATTGAAACTGGTAACTAAAGACGTTCTCAACAGCATCAAAAGATAAATAATGAGTTATTTGATTAATCAGCTATGCTTAAATTAAATATATTTTAAATGTAAGATTTGTATTCTGCTACAAAGTTTCATTTGTGTTCAATTTTCCTCGTTTTAAACAAGTTACTCAACTTTTTCATGTTTACAAAGCCTAAATTATAATCACCTAAAATTTAATAACTAGAAAAATTAAGTTCACATTGATTTAAACCAGGTAAAACATAGCATTAACAATTACATTCTATCACCATTTTGTAACAAGGATGCTTACCTGCTCAGCATATCAGCCATGATATCCAAGGCCTCTAACTGGACAGACACATCTTCCTGCTTGGCTATAGCACTTGTAAGACGCCCTGTGATCTTTTTACAAACATTAGCCGCTAATGCAGATCCTGAAAAGTACAACGAAACCTTAGCATTTTGAGAGTAAAAATGTGCAAATCTAATACCAAATGTCATATACCAAATGTCATATTTGCAACAGAAATTACTTAGCAAAAATTTTAATTGTCCAATGTAAGCCTAAATTGACTGCTTTACACTCAAACTGAAAGGTTGCTCTACCTAGAAACAGTTACTGAGCAAGATGTTCTTTCATTAAAATGTAAGAAATCTGCATGCAACTCAAAAGGAACAGAAAGCTGCTGGCATGGAAGCAGCAGAAAGTAGAGGCCATTGAAAGCCTTCAACAGGGGGTATTTGTTGACTGAAAGTGTGTGGAGCCAGGAGGAGATTATAGGTGGGAATAAAGAGAAATAACAGCAAGAAAGTTTACTGAGAAAAGTAGGGAGGTAACTTGAACTGGCCGTGAAGAACAGCTGGTATAGTGAAGTGTCAAGGAGTTTAAGCTAGGTCATCATTAATTTTCAGCAGGGTGGATAAAAATCAATTAATTTTAAAAAATAAAAAAAAATCTGATTTTTTTTAAATTTAAATCAGATTTTTTAGATAAAAAAATTTTGAGGAAAAAACCTATCTAAAGATAGGTTTCAGAGTAGCAGCCGTGCTAGTCTGTATCTGCAAAAAGAACAGGAGTACTTGTGGCACCTTAGAAACTAACAAATTTATTTGAGCATAAGCTTTCGTGGGCTACAGCTCACTTCATCGGATGCATAGAATGGAACATATAGTAAGGAGATATATATACACATACAGAGAACATGAAAAGGTGGGAGTTGCCCTACCAACTCTAAGAGTCTAATTAATTAAGATGAGCAATTATCAGCAACAGAAAAGCTTCAAAAACAGACTCCAACGAGAAACTGCTGAACTTGAATTAATATGCAAACTAGATACCATCAATCTGGGCTTGAATAGAGACTGGGAATGGCTGAGCCATTACACACATTGAATCTATTTCCCCATGTTAAGTATCCTCACACCTTCTTGTCAAACTGTCTGAAATGGGCCATCTTGATTATCACTACAAAAGGTTTTTTTTCTCCTGCTGATAACTGGTGGCAACTGCCACCTTTTCATGTTCTCTGTATGTGTATATATATATCTCCTTACTATATGTTCCATTCTATGCATCCGATGAAGTGGGCTGTAGCCCACGAAAGCTTATACTCAAATAAATTTGTTAGTCTCTAAGGTGCCACAAGTACTCCTGTTCTTTTTATCTAAAGATAGTTTTAATTAGGATATATTATAGCTCAAAGATATCTCATCATGGAATAGGGATTATAAATTCTATAGTATGAGACAATATATTCATGTAATGTTTAAGAAAAGTTTTGTAAATGAGTTCCAATAGTTCATGGATTACGGACCCAATCTTATGGGATTCCAGGGGCTTCTGTGTAGATTATTTAGGTTAATCTTTCTATCTACCCAATGGGACTCAGTGCTCAGTCTAGAAGATACCATCAGAAATAATTAGATTTTTTGCAGTTCTCAAACTAGATTTGGGTCTCCAGAGATAACATGCTTGTTAACAGCAAAAATGTTTTTAAATAAATAAATAATATATAGAGGTGAGAAATAACAGACCTCAATCCTATTGTCCCTCTGCAAATTTGTGTACACGGAGTCAATCCCTTACCTCTCTCCAAAAGTGCAAAGTTTCAAAAAGTTCAATGAATAGAAGATTGTTGGGGGCGGAACAGATCTGGACAAGGAGAAGAAGTCTGGAGATAAATGTGAGAAGGGAGGGAACAGGCAGTAGAAACAAAAGTGAAACTGTTTGAGCAGCATATTCCAGCAGTCTTGAGGTCTGAGTGTAGCCTTCATTGATTTGAGATCTACCATACCATTCTCTCACTAGAAGGGAAAATCTATAATGGTAGCAGGCGGTAAAAGAGACCCAGTTTGGGAATATTTTAATGAACTTCCTCTACCTGTGAGTAAGACAGGCATGCATGCAAAATGCAAACAGTGCAACAAAGAAATGCAAGGCCTGGTTGCCCGAATCCAACAACATCATGAGAAGTGTTCCTTCTCAGGAGGAAGCTGCGTTGAAGAAGATGAAAGGAACATGTCTGAACATGCAGGATCTTCAGGTTGGTAAACTTTTTTATGTCATACTTCTTTCTTAAGGATTTCCTGTCTTCCTTCTGGACTATTCTTGAATTCTCATGTTTGAGCAAAAAATGTAGTTGTTACTCTATGGTACTATCATTTTAGATGCAGTTGTGATAAAAAATAAATAGCTGAAATAGGTAGATCATCCTTTTACAATTTAACCTTTAAAGTAGTACTGAGTGTCAGCGAATGCAATGAGTAATACTAAATAAGCAGTATAGTAATAATAATTAAATAACTGCATTGACTTATTTTGTTTAGGAGAATCCATCCTCAACATACAGGATTCTGAAGACTATCGAACTTCAAGATCACCATCATTTTCTATCGTTTCAGAGTTATCTGCCAATGATAGTGTTTCAGTCACATCATGTATGTCACATAGCCACAGTATATCACCTGTAGCAAAAAGAACAAAAAAACTCCATCATCCAAAAACAACCATAGATAAATTTGTGATAAGAACCAGCAGATTACAAAAAGAGGTAATTGATGAAAAAATTGCCCAGTTTGTTTATGCAACAAACTCTTTCTGTATGATTGAGAACCCACACTTCATTAACATAGTTCAGTCATTAAGACCAAGATACAGTCCACCCAACAGAGCAGATATAGCAGGTAAATTGCTGGATAAAGTGCATGAAAGAGAAACTGAGCAGGGTGAAATTGTTAACCTGAGTCTTGATGGGTGGAGCAATGTCCACAATGATCCTGTTGTATGTGCTTGTGTGACAACAGAAGGGAATATCTTCCTTACAGAAACAATTGATACATCAGGAAATGCACACACAGCAGAATACTTACAAGTAGCAGCAGTAAAAGCTGTAACAAACTGACACAAAAAATTCAAATGTCTAGTACACAGCTTGGTCACAATGCTGCAAATGTATCAAAGATGAGAATAAATTATTTAGAAGAGAGTGAAGGGAGTCCCTAGCTACTAACATACGGTTGCAGTGCTTATTTAATGCCCGTCCTAGCCAAAGACTTCAGTGTTCCAGAAATAAAGGCCAATATTGTTGAAATTTCAAAATACTTCCGCAACAACCACTTTGCAGCAGCTGCTCTGAAAAAAGTGGGAGGATCCAAGCTAACTCTCCCACAAGACATGCAATGGAACTCAGTAGTGGACTGTTTTGAGCACTATATCAAGAACTGACCTAATCTGATGACAGTTTGTGAACAAAATTGTGAAAAAATAGATGGCACTGTCACAGCCAAAGTTCTTAACATTGGGCTTAAGAGAAATGTTGAACACATGCCGAGTACCCTGAAGCCTATTTCTGTAGCCTTGAACAAAATGCAGGGAAATAGCTGATGCTGTTGAAATTTGGAAGGAACTGAGTAAGATCTTAAAAAGAGAAATATGCAATAACAGAGTTAAATTACAAGCATTAAGAAAATGAATGGGACAAGCACGATCTCCAGCTCATTTTCTTGCAAATATTCTCAATACTCGGTACTAGGGTCAAGAGGAGTTGATTATGACATGAACATCCAGCAATCATCCCTCCATAATGCCAACTAGAATCAACTTCAGGCCTAACGGTGAACCATTCGAGAAATATATGTTTGCTGATGATGTTTTAGAGAAAGTCACACCAGTGAACCGGTGGAAGTCACTTAAGCACTTGGATTCAGAAACTGTTGAAGTGATAATCTCACTTTTAACAGCAGTAGCTTCTTCTGCCGGTGTAGAAAGAATATTTTCTTCCTGTGGACAAATTCATTCCAAATTGAGAAACTGTTTGGGACCTGAAAAAGCAGGAACGCTTGTTTTTCTTTTCCAGATTACGAACAAACAGGAAAATGAAGGTGAAGACGACTGAGTTAGCTGCAGAAGCCAATATTTTAAGTTTCTCATGTTGATCTGGCTGACACAGTCGATTTAATTGTTGTTTTTTTAAAAAAATATATTTCATTTAACTATTTTAATTAAACAATTTTAGCAAAAACAAACCTGATTTTAAAAAATCTGAATGTTTAACTAATTTCAAAAATTCTTATGCTTGTTTTGTTAAAATATTATATGTTTGCTGTTGAAGAAAAAAATCCAGAATACATAGCGTTGTTGTTTTAGTTAAATACAACAA
Source organism: Emys orbicularis (assembly GCF_028017835.1). NCBI lineage: Eukaryota > Metazoa > Chordata > Testudines > Emydidae > Emys > Emys orbicularis. Next base: position 67,823,323 of record NC_088683.1, on the reverse strand, counting down.
TTTAAATGTCTGTCTGGTGATGTTCTCCTCCTAATACAGCATAGCAAGAAAATCCTCCAAATATTAATGATTAACCTGTTGAATTGGAGATAGTTCACCTCTCAATGACTTCATAAATATCTGCTTCAATTACCTTTGGTAAATGAAATAACCAAACAATCATTTATTTTCCGATATAGCTGTTAAACTAATCTGAAAAGTTTTCAAAATAAATCACTTTAAAAATGTATAGTGTGCACCTTCTAAAAATGAAACCTACATCTATCTCTGAGTTGTGAAGAATATGTATTAAGGTTATAACCACCACTAAGAATGCACTTTTATGTAGAAATCCGTGATTAAATCAAATCTTCCTGACTAGTGATTTAAATCAATTTGATTTAAATCAAATCCACCCTGATTTTCAGGTTTTATTCTTCTGTTAATTCAGTTTTCTAAAAATTAGCTGAAATAAGCAATTAGCTGGGGCATTTTATGGCGGAAGAGTAAGGAAGCAAGCAGTCCAAACGCATTGTATTAAAAGAGCTAGAAGTCATAAGGCTGTATTTGACTCTTTGCAATAAAACCTTTAGTTTAATGAGTATTCATTTTTCCTTTGCCTCTAGATAATAGAAAGCAACAAAACTGACATTTTTTTTTAAAAAGCAGTCCAAATCTATAAAATATCTATTTCTCCCCTCATTTCATGAATTTCAGCTCTTTGTTTAGGCATTTTTGCCAGAAGATCCATTAACCAGCATAAAAGCCTAACTGGAAATCACTTACTATAATGTTCTTTTTATAAATTATTGTATATGCTTATTTCTGCTAAAGGTTAAACAAGCATGACTGGTTTTTGTTTTAGTTGAGGACCTTAAAGGGATGTAGGCACATCCCTGGGAAGGATTTTTTAAGTTAACATATGCTTTAATGGTGAGTGTTATAGTTTAGCATAAAACATCTATAGCGTTTTATTATTTTTAAACATTCACTAGGACCTTTGAGAGCACTTTTCAATACATAATGCAAAATAGGTAACATTTAGGGAGACTGCTTCCTAATGTCTAGTTAAACATGTGTAAGAACACCTAGCATACATCCACTGACTGTAGGTAAGTGGGAGAGGAGACATAGCATGGCCTGGAAAGAAGCACAAAACCAGTTCTAATCGAATAATTAGGGACTGACAAGAAAATACGATGCCATAATTTCTTTCTGTGCTAGGACTAGGGAGAAGGGTTGGGAAAAAGATTTGCTCCATAAGATACCCAAATGCTTTGGAGACTACTATATTATAGGTTTCAGGAGAGTAGGAACGAAGGCCTGGGCAAACAGGGAAATTGGAAGTAAGTTCAAATCTTTCTGAAGATTTGAGTCAGCTTCTCCCCTGTAAAGAATGGGGAAGGAAAGACAACAGAGACTAAAAAGGAGGCAAAAGAAATTGTATACCAGGGAATAAAGAAGCCAAGAACAGAAATGGAAGTAGTCCTAAAGAACCCCTGCATCATCTGCATCAGTGAGTTATGCTGAATAAAACTAAAATGTTAGATACTACATTGTGGCCATATTCTACCATCACTGTTTATGCTACTACAGTTGAGAAATTGTGCTGTGGATCAAACATAACATATAGCACTAATTTTTGGCCTGCAAACCATGGTTAAAAGAAAGTAAATAGAAATTCTCCACCAGTGCTATTTGAAAAATTTCAAAACAAGCAATTTTTTGCTGATTTTCTACTAGTTTATAGCATGGTCAAAATTTCAGCACATTTATTTTACCAATTCTACTTATCCAGACTTATAACTGTGTTAGACTGTTTAAAGTTTTTCTGCAGCTTGCCCTTTGTAATCAACATAACATGAGAACTCCAATCCCCAAATCCGTTTTGAGTTATCATTCCCTTCTAGCCCAGTCAAATTCACATGCTGCACTCACTGTGGTATTTGAGCACCTTCTAGATTTAAAAGAACAAAGTGGCTAACATTTGGCAAGTGGAATTCCTCAAGATTGCCTTGTTAATTTTATAGTGGAAGTCAGGATGTTTGAAGTACTGTAATTCTACAATTAGAAACACTAGGTACATCCCAAAACACATACTGGGACAAGAAATTATCACAATCCCATTAAAGAAAAGTCATCTCAATTTAAATGTCCATTTTTTAAAAATGTACCCAAATGAAATTTAACTACTATCGTTAAAAAGCCTAGGAATATTGTTGCCTGAAAATATTTAAGGTAGATATCTATAGCAGATGTAATCTGAAATTATTTCCAGCTCTTTTTATGGTGACTTGACTTCAAGTTTACCACTTGACTTCTCTTTACATATACACACTGTTACCTATTTATGATAACAGAAGCACCACACAAATGATTATCTCCACAAACGTCAATTTCAATGTCAAGAGTCACTGAGGGACAACTGAATCTGGTTCACTGAAGGACACTAGCTTACAATGAAAGAATTGGATATAGAGAAGTAAAGTTAGACCTCATGTTTTAAAAACAGAGAAGAGGAGAAGAATGTAATTTCTTACCACTGGAAGCTGGAGGAAGTTCTCCAATGACTGTTTTAAGGCCAATGCTTGAAATATCACGTAGCTGCTCTTTATCTGAAAGCATGTTAGTACAGAGTGTATCCACAATGGTCTCCACTTGATACTCCTTCACTTTACTCACCAAAGGGCCAAGACTGAAATAAAACAAAAAATAAATCTGCAGGTTTAAACAGAAGTGATATACAGCTACATATACCACGTTTATATTAAGAATCCTTCAAAATTTATTTTAAAAATGTATTCACAGAGCTATTGTTAATACTGATGTTTGCAGGGTTGAGATAATGTTGCTATTATTTCTGCATTATTTCTATTTAGTAGTATTCTTGATGTGAAAGCCAAGTTTCAGTTACTTAGGTTACAATCCTTTCCCACCCACGCCCTGTAAATCTTCTGACACAATGAATCACTGTTTTAGACACGTTTGCTTTGTATTGGGAATTTTAAACCCTCCAGATCCAACAGATGTTATCAGTGTTACTTCTTCATACTCTCAAACCCTGGAGTAACAAATAGAATTGTCAGCTAAAGCCACAGCTTGTAACAAAACTACCATATCCACTGACATTAGTTTGTATGCTTCACAATCAGTATTTAACATATTCATAGACTCACAGATAGATTCCTATACTACAAGGAACCATTGCGATCATCTAGTATGAACCTCTGTAAAACATAGGCCACAGGACTTCTCCAAAATAATTCCTAGAGCACATCTTTTAAAAAAATCATCCAACCTTGATTTAGTGAACCTTGGTAAATTGTTCCAATGGTTAATTACCCTCCCTGTCAAAAATGTACACCTTAATTCCATTTTGAATTTGTCGAGCTTCAACTTCCAGCCATTGGATCATGTTATGCCTTTCTCTGCTAGACTGAAGTGACCACTATCAAATATTTGCCCCACACAGGTACTTATTAGGGATGTAAAATATTAAATGGTTAAATGGTAAATATTAGTCTTACCGGTTCACCCACCCTGTTAACCGCCAGCCCCGGCCGCACTGGCTGGAGCGGCCCCAGCCCCGGGCTGGCCAGTTGACCCTGACCCCAGCCCTTGGCCCGCCAGAACAGCCCCAGCCCCTCTCCCTTTAATCGGTTAACTGATTATATTGTTTAATTTTAATTGTTTAAACATCAGGGGGTAGCCGTGTTAATCTGTATCCACAAAAACAACAAGGAGTCCAGATAAATGTCAGTCTTTAAGGTGCCACCGGACTCCTAACTGTTTAAATAGTTAACTTTTAAAATTATATTTACATGCCTAGTACTTACAGACTGTAATGAAGTCACCCCTTAACCTTCTCTTTGTTAAGCAAAATAAACTGAGCTCCTTGGGGGGGCCTATCACCCTAAGGCATGTTTTCAAATCCTCCTCATGGTTCTTCTCTGAACCCTTTCCAATTTATCAACATCCTTCTTGTACTGTGGGCATCAAAACTAGACACAGTACTCCAGCAGTGGTTGCACCAATCCCAAAGACAGAGGTAAAATAACCAATCTATTCCTACTCAAGATTCCCCTGATTATGCATCCAAGGATAACATTAGCCCTTTTAACCACAGCATCACACTGGGATCTCATGTTTAGCGAATTGTCCACCATGACACCCCCCCCCCCCCAGCTAGATTCACAAAATGAAGTATATATAGATATAGCAGGGTAACAGTGAATTACTTGATTGTGTCATTACTCTAGACATGCTTAGAGCTCAACCACACAAAGACTCCTTCCAGTGCCTTAATGTGTGTCAACATACAACAGATGGAAGAACAAAGGGAATGAAACTTTACATCCAAGTTCTGTTGAGTCCAAAGAAAGCCCTGTATCTGGTGGAGTGGTTGTCTGGTTACATGCCTTCTTTGTTTTATTGAATCTATGATGGTTCTTTTAATCAGTGCTTTTCCCATTTGGGTGGTCATGCAATCCCATATTCTTTTATCAGCAACATCTATTTGCACAAAATGTTGTGATCATGAGTTGCTATAGTAATGGGCCAATTAACATTACTACTGGAAAACCTAGTATAGCGGTGGTAAAAATTAAAGCACACCTTAAACATTTTCCCAGCCTTCCCCACACTATTACCTCTTCTAATGTTTTTTCAATAATTGATGTGGTGGTTCTCCAAAACACTACAATGCAAAGTAAGAAGGTGCTACTGTTTTTAATTGCTCTATTTCCCTCATGCACTAAAATGCATCAGTTTATCAGTGAAATATTAATTTTCTAATTTTTACTCCGCATTCCAGAGTAAAAAAAGACAGCTGAAGAATTAACTGGATTTTTTTTTTACTTGCATATCAAAAGACTTAAGCACATTCCAACTACATGACCACGTTCTGTCCGAGTTGCACAGAGCTTTTAGAATTTGGCATGCAATCATTATTATTGGTGATAACACAAGCTAGAAATCACAGCTTGACTTTCAGATTTAGTTTGCATGGTTGAGTACACCACTGGTGTGCTGAGACCACTACCTACTTAAGCTGACCAATTAGGTCTCACTGTTCCTTGTAGTCCTCTGATTGTAGCCATCTGTTGCCTCTTGTTTTATAATTAGATTGTAAACTCTTTGGAGCAGATACCATTTTTTCTTTTGTTTGTACAGTGCCTACCACAATGAGGTCTTGGTTATATGACTAGGGCTCCAGGGCACTATGGTAATGCAAATTATAAGTACTGATAGGAAAAAACCTTATACTTCAATACAAAGAAAAACTGATTAGGTAAATCACTGAGACAATCATGGAACACAATGCTGTTTTTACATAGTCACTTTTTACACTAGAATCATACAAAGCAAATCTAGGTTTAGGGTTTGTCTACACTACGCAGCTTTTGTCGCTAAAAGTTAGCGTGTGTAAACGCTCTCTGTAGGTATTTTGTTGGCACCTTTGCAGACAAAATACTTCCAGGCCCGCAAGCAGCATTAGCTTTGTCGGCAGGAGAGTGCTCCTGCCGACAAAGCCACGTTCACATTGCCACTTGCGTCGGCAAAACTTGTCTTTCACGGGGGGGCTTTTTTAAGTATCAGTGAAAGACAAACGTTTTGTCGACAACGTCGCAGTGCAGACATACCCTTAGTCTTGAAATAAGTCTGATTTTAACACCCAGACCCCAAACTTTACCAAGATTTGGGGGGGCGGGGCGGGGCGGGGGAGTAATGTACTACCCATCTATTAAAAGACTACTTGAAAAATTCTACTGATCTGCAGCAACACTGCATTAGCAAATTACAAAACTTTCTCCCCCATAAGATTTCTGTCTCCCCCTTCCTGTTTTGGATTTGTGCATTTTCTTCACCTTATTTCTGCTAGTGCCCCATCATCAATGTATAATGTATCTCCCAAGTAGTTACTCTATCTTGTGGATAAAGGACCACCATTCTTTGAAGGAGGAAAACTTTCCAGATCCTGATTACCAACTCTTTAACCTCCCATACTACTGTCAGACATACTGCATAACAATCAACCTACCTCCCCGCAGGAAATGAGTGTCATTCCCCAGAGTGTTCCAAACCCAGATTGGTCCCAAATTACCATACACAATAACCAGTCTGTAAGTAACACAGCTCCCCCCTCATTTTGTCAGCTTCCTGCCCCCCTCGTTGTTTTTGGTACACCTCTTATCACTGCCCATTTTCAATTCTCTCCTTAAGATCAAGGCTACAATGCTGCTCTGAACAGAGCCCTATGTCAGCCATACCTGCAGACACATAAGTATACACTTGACTCAAAACTTATTTCACGCCAATGCTGCTCTCCTCAAGCAGTCTGTTTTGGCTGCTCATATATATAGAACTTCCCTAGTAGTTGTGCTTTGCAGCGGCCGCTTCTGCAGAAATGTTACGGGTTGGTTCAAGAGCATATGGGTGTGACTCACTCAGGACTTGCAACAATAGCAAGTTGCACTCCCAGTTATATGTATCTACACCAGAGCAACTAAAGCCAAAACTAGAGGAGGTAAAAGACAGTCAGGAGGTCCTACACAATGCTATCTTTAAGGACAGTAAAGTCAGAGGGCTTACAACAGCTCAATAGGTGTAAACAGTTTGGTTAAGGTTTTGGATATGTATACAGGAGGGGAGGAGAACAGTGTCTGACATATTTGCCAGATCACGATTTTTACCCAAGGATTTTTCAAAGACTTCCAAGACCGCTTTGTTGCCATTGTCGCGCCTCGGGAAGATCACAACTCCAAAGAACTGTAACTTGCTGATATCAAAATATGTACAAGCACTGTAAAAGAGGAACACGATAACAAAGCTACGCAATCTAAAGACACTATCTGAGACCATGTTACAAATGTTGGGATGGAAGCAAGATTTCTTTTTCACACTGAACTCAGAATAGCAGCTCTATATATCTGCTTCTCCCACACGCTTGTTTTAGTTGAGCTATTCAGGAAACTAATATGTTCTGAGCTATGTAAGGGCACTGAACATTAATTTTGAGTAGCTTTATTTTATTTCAGTAACAGTCAAGCTGAAAACCACCATGAAGCTTGAGTGAACTACACAGTGATCAAAACAATTAAAATTAACAATAAGGAAAACACAAAGACAAAGCTTAAGTTTTCAAACCCTGAACTGTTGCTTCCTAAAGCATTTCACACTCCTGATACTGCAAAGAAGTCTGATCCCCACACCGTGAGTCAGAACCTTATTAAAATGTGTGGCACTCAGAAGTTTAACAAGCAAATTACATCTATGGAAAAATAAAATAGAGATTATAGTGTATTTAACTGAAAGATAAACCACCTTGTAACTAGAGACATGTATATTGTCATCCTAAGCACTCTGTTGTATCCTTTTTTCCTACCCTTTATGTTTTTAAGACAGCATATTTAAAGCCCTGTGCAGATACAAAATTTGTATTTGCATTCAATCTGCAAACATGGTCCACAGATATCTGTGTATATATAGTGCATATTCACAGATTTGCAGGGCTCCAAGCATATTCAAGGCAGAGACTATTTCCTCCTCTATGCTTGAAAAGCTCCTACAACTTTTTGGGGTCTACTGTAATAAATAATAATAAACATCATGCAAATGACAAATCTAGAAGGACAACAACAGCGATTAAACTATCACACTTTTGGAAAGTAAATTCAGATACAAATTAGTTTTATCTGATTTAAAGTGTGATCCTTGCTTCATTTACATATCACAGCATTTGACAATGGGAGCCCTAGAAAAATCAAGATCAAATAAAAAAATAAACTTGAATACCACAAGTTGTGTAGGTGTAGAAAATGTTAACCCCATAAATTTTAGTTAACAAATAATACTGGAATTACAACATCGCTATACGGAATTTAATCTGAATTCTTAATTTGTTGAATGTTGCCACACAATTCCAGTAAGATCTAGTGAACAAACAAAACACTTCTGTACTTGAGCTATAACTCTTTGAGATCACTAGAAGGAGATACTATTTGGATCGGCAGAATGCAATTCCTTTCAGACCCTGATCTAGTCACCTATGGAGATTTTTCCACCCTGCTTCCATGTGGAACCCCTGCAGGGTGGAAAAATCTCCATAGGTGATGTTGAAGGTGATGTTGGAATACACAGTTAGGCCGTGATTGCTGCGTGACAGTTGTCTTTCCTTTCTTTTCTGGCGCTTTTCTGCGACCAGGGCAAGGCGATTTTCCTCAAGAGTGGACATTCCCTCTCTGGCAAGTTTTTTCCAGTTAACCCTATCCTGGGCTGCTGTCTCCTAGTATGTAATGTTGATCCCACATCTCTTGATGTTTATCTTGAGGGTGTCTTTAAAGCGTTTCTTTTGGCCTCCCCATTTCCTTTCTCCTTTGGTGAGTTGGGCATACAGCAGTTATTCTGGTAAGCGTCCATCAGGCATGCGCACACAGTGCCCGCTCCACCTCAGCTGGTGCTGGATAATCAGGGCCTCAACACTGAAGATGTTGGCCTCTGTGAGGACATTGACATTAGTGCGACGATCCTCCCACTTTATGTTGAGGATCTTCCGAAGAAAGTGCTGGTGCTGGCATTCCAAGTTTTTCAGGTGTTTTCTATAGGTCACCCAAGTCTTGCAGCCATAGAGGAGAGCTGGGATTACCACCACTTCAGAAACTAAGTCTAGTATGTGTTCAGATGTGATTGTTGAACACTCAGTGAGACAGTCTGCCAAAGGCAAGGCTGGCACAGTGAATTCCGTGCTGAATTTCGACAACTATGTCTGCCCTCTGTGAGAGATGGCTGCCAAGATAGGCAAAGTATTCTACATTTTCCAGTTCTTCTTTATCAAATGTAGATCTTCCTTGCTGGGTCTGATGATTGACTGGGGACTGACTGGTAGAGAACTTTTGTTTTCCTGATGTTCAGAGTTAGAGCTAGGCTTTTATAAGCTTTAGAGAAGCAATTAAGGGCTGTTTGTAGATCCTCCTTTGAGTGTGCAACTACAGCACAATCATCTGTGTACTGGAGTTCGGTTATTGTTGCCGATATTACTTTAGTGCTGGCACGGACATGAGAAAGGTTGAAGACGTTGCCGTCAATCTGATATTGGATGCCAATGCCCTTTGGTAGACGGTCTTGGGTTAATGTTTTCATAGCTTCTAAGAAAATGGAGAAAAAGGTGGGTGCCAGTACACAACCTTGTTTTATGCCAGTTCAATTGACAAAGGGCGCAGAGGTAGAGCCACTGCACAGGATGGAGGCAGTCATCTGGCCTGGAGGTGTCTTACAATGGTGATAAATTTGCTTAGGCAGCCAAACTTTGACATGATTTTCCACAGAGCCTTGCAGCTGACAGAGTCGAAGGCTTTGGTCAGATCGATAAAGGCCATATACAGCTCTTGGTGTTGTTCTTGATTTTCGCAGCCAGGCAGATCCAGGAAAAATGTCACATTGGTGGTGCCTTGTGATGTTCTGAAGCCACACTGGGACTCTGGAAGTACTTCCTCTGCAAGAGGGAGCAGGCGATTCAGTAAGATTCTAGCAAGAATCTTCCCAGCGATGGAGAGGAGGGCAATGCCTCCATAGTTGCCACAGTCAGCCCTGTCTCCCTTTTTGAAAATGGTGACGATGTTAGCATTACTTAAGTCAGCAGGGATTTCTTTGGTGCGCCAGATTTTGAGAAGCAACAAGTGAAGCTTGTTAGTCAATGTTTCTCCCCCCACTTTCAATACTTCAGCTGGTATGCCATCAAGGCCGGGTGCTTTATTGTTCATTTGTTTAATTGCTTTGCAGACCTCCTCAGGTGTTGGTGGGTTGGCAAGAGTTTCCCAGATTGGGTGCTGAGGGATGGAGTCAATGGTATCGCCAGTCACAGTGAATTCTCAATGTAGAAACTTTTGGTAGTGTTCCTTCCAGGGTTCTCTGATTGATTCGTTATCTTTAAGAAGGTACTACCATCTTCAGTTCTCAGAGATGTGAGGCCACATGAGCTTGGTCCGTACAGGGTCTCTGTCTCACAAAAAAAAGCTCTGCATATCATGACTGTCAGCGAATATTTAGATTTCTTTAGCTTTGTCCTCCCACCATTTGTTTTTAATTTCTTGGATCCTCCTTTGAACTTCAGCTATGAGCTGATGGAAAGAGCTCTGCTTTTGACTGGATAGTGGTTGCATCCCAGACTGATATGGTGGACAGTTCTCCACAAAGCACTGTAGACAATACAGAATGCAACGAAGGCATCACAGAAAGTTCCCTTGACCTCACATGTACCATTGAGCCCAACAAGAAAGGGTTCTTGGCTGCCCAGAAGAATTATGACACAGCAGATTCAGAGATTACACAAGAACCCCCTGTAGACAGCCAGACTGAAACTGCTGTGGAGGAGAGCTCTACGAGCAGCCAGCCTGATGATAATGCAGAGTGGAGTTCTACCAGTATTATGTGCTGTATTACAATACAATGGTATAGGAGGATTTAAACTACTTTTTTCCCCAAGTAATAGCTGTCTGCCACCATGTTGAGTGGAGGTAGAAGTGTCTCTCCACCTGCTTGGCTGAGGGGCTGACAAACGTTTGAAGGGAGGGAGGGGGGAGATGACGAGCGGAAATGTTCAAGGAACTACTGACTGCATCCCGACAGAGCCATGAAGGCAGAAGGGTGGAGAAATGGTTTCCTGGAGCAATCACAAAGACTAGAAAGGAACCTCATTGTCTTGGAAAGGGACATGATGCAGACAATGCAGAGGTGAAGAGCTGTAATGAGCTACAAAGGTCAAGCACTGCACCCCAACTTTGCACTGTACTGATAAGCCTGGTGATCATACTATACTGGGACATCCATTTTAATTAACCTAATTACAGACCATTCCATGGATCTTAAGTTTATATGACATTCCTGTAATTTGTTACCTATGGTATTTGTTTAAAAAAAAAAAAAAAAGTTAATACAACTCAACTGAAAAATTTCATTGGGGAACATTCCGCTCCCCATCCTCCAATAGAATTAATTCCTTATAAAACCAACACACAAACATTTCGGTCATTTCCTTGGTTGCAGTACATTAATTACCCACAGCTAACCCCTTGTCCCAAATAAGAACATAATGCATTCCTGACTGCTTGGGACATTTTTCTAAGATACACTCTCCAGCTGCCCATAAGGTACAAGAAGCCTGTCCACCTCCTGCTTCCACCCACCACTGTTCAGGCTCTCTCGCTTCCTCTCACAGATATGAGAAATACAGCAAGCACGTATCACATGAGTCACATAAATGATGATAAACCTCCAAACTTGTCACGAGGCACCACTACCTTTCCTTCAGTCTTCCAAACATACACCCTCCACTGGCATCCTGGAACTACTCAGGATATAGTTAATCCACTCCTTTCCTTTGGTCAAGTGTCCAGTGAAAGGTTTCATAAGCAAGGGAAGCAGAGGGTAAGCTGGGTCTCCCAGAATCAAAGGAGAATAAGTCTTTAAATGTCCAAAGTGGTCTGGGAAGCAAAAATTCCCTTGATTATTTCCAGCGAACAGGCGTGAGTTTCTAAAGATCCGGTCATTGTGGATCTTTCCAGATCACGCACATTAATACTGGTGAACCTTCCACAGTGAGCAACCAGGCCTGGCAGCACCATGGAGAAACAGCCCTTCTTAAGGTGTTCAGCTTGATGTTGGGGAGAGGGAAGTGTGTGGAAAGAATAGGCATGTGGGGCCCATCAATAGCCACTACAGAGTTTAGGAACTCTTTCTGTGAAAAACCATCAATCACCTGTGTATTGCCAAGCTTTATGACTTGGCAATGCTCTTAATAGCCCTGGAAACCATCATGACAACACCACTAGCAGCTGATCTACCAACACCAAACTGGTTAGCTACTGACGAGTAGCAATTGAGGGTGGTGAGCTTCCAGATGCTGAGGGAAACTCTTATGTTGATGTTCTGCTGCAGCTCCAGAGTGAGTTCCACACAGATCCCTACAAAAGCAGTCTTCCACATCTTGAAATTCTGCAGCAACTGCTAGATGTCCTAGTTCTTCATCACTAGTCTGTCTGACCAGTCAGTGCTAGTTGGCCAAGCCCAGAAGTGGTGTTCCATTGAGTAAAGCTGCTCCAAATAAATGCCCTGCTCAATTTCATCTTCCTGCTTCTCCTCCACCTGTAGCCATATCACATCATTCAAAGCCCTTCAAAGCTGCCAAGCCAAATATATCCAGCTGCATGACTGCCAATTCTGGTGCATCATCCTGTTTCTATTAATGACTCAATCACAGTGATCAGTATTGCATCTTCCATGCTGCCTGATAACAGTTTGAAAATGGCATTGGCAAAATAGTTAGATGATGGGATGCCAGGAGAGGAATAATAAATTTGTTAGTTTGACCCCATGCCCCATATTTCCTGCAGGTTCTGGTGGGCATTCCACCATGTACTGCAAGAAAAATCCCAGTACACAGACCTGATCAGCAGAATACTGCACCACAACGGTGCAGCATTCTAAGCGATAATCAGAACAAATGCAGAGGTTTGTGGACACAATGATAAACAAAGAAAGTACCTTAAGTCGGTATAACAAAGAAGTGTGGATGCACTTCAAATCAATATAGTTAATTTGCTGCACTTACAGCAAACAAACTAATCCAATATAACATCCTCATGTAGACAAGCATTTAATTATAAATAATCAAGCCTAGAAGTTACAAAAGCATGAATCATCACAGCCAGATCTGTGACCAATAGAAGGGAAGACAAGCCATTGGTAAGGTTGCGAGTATGTCACAGAGGTCGCGGAAGTCACGGATTCCGTGAGTTCCACGACCTCTGTAACACTGGGGCCCCGCACCTCCTCAGCTGCCACGGGCAGTGGGAGACCCGCCATTGGGCAGGGGCGGGAGGGTTCCCAGCTCTATGCCGCTGCATGCAGTGGGGCAGGGTGCTAGACCCTCTTCCCTCCCCATTTTGTCAGGGATATTTTTTGTAAAAGTCAGGGACAGGTCAAGGCTTTTGTGAACTTTTGGTCCTTGCCCATGACCCATCCATGACTTTTAATAAAAATATCCATGACAAAATTGTAGCCTTAATCATAAGCAAAAGTGGGTGTTTTTTGTTGCTATGACAATATGACATTCGATTATATTTAGATGACACTTAAACAAGATTTTAAAATTGATATTTTTATTAATATGAAAGTTGCCGTTTCAACCTGCCTCCTCAAAAACGTTTGGAATCTGAGACCACACAAGATATGTGAAATTTGGTTTGTTATAGTGGTCTCAGTCCCAGCAAATGGAGACCATGAATGGCACCTAAACTGATTTTTCTTAAGAGTCCTCTTTGTCACAGACAGTCCAGTGCTGTTTTGTGGATAAACTGGGCTCCCCAACAAGTTAAGAGCCCATCATAATTGTTATTTAATCATGAAAAATTTCAGATCAACCTTACTGGATAGTTTAGGCCTGCCACCATCACTTCAAAGAATTTAAAGTCTGATGGAGGATGCTGGACAAAGAGCCAGGCCAGTAGATAGCTACTGGTCACCACAATCCAAACTTTACGTATACATAACTGGACATACTGGTAATGAAAACATGCCAATGCATTAGACCCAGACTCAATATCCTGGGGCTTAGAATGCAAAGATATCTAATTGCAACAAAATTGGCAGGCTCAAGGTAATGACTTAGTTCACTGAGGATCTGAAGGAACACTTTGTCAACTTAATGAGCTTACCCATAATGTGGATTAATTGCAGAGATGGGAAAAGAACTCTTGGCTCAATTTATCACCCAGCTGTGAGATTCCAAGAAGACAGCACCCTTCTCACTGTCAGGTATCCTCTCATCTACGCCAACCAATTGTTTAGGTACTGATGGACAGAGCCATAGCCAGACTCGCTGCCACCTTTATGAGAAGTACAGGATGCCAAGTCAGACTGAAAAGAAGAGGCCTAAGCTACAGTACCAACAAAATAACAAACAAGAATTTATCATAGCATGTTGCAAGTCGGCAGCACGTAAAACACTTCTTGGTCGACAACATGAATGTTGTAAATGAAGGATCGCCATACAAAAAGACACCAAAGATGTTCCATGTGCTGTTGTGCTCCGAAAAGTGACTGTGCAAAACATACCATAATCAGATTTTTTGGGGGGTGCATTGTCAGAGTTCTATCTGTTGATTTCATTAATAATGATAAGGGTTTACTGCATTTACACTCATGTCTGCTCTGCAGAGCCAACACAACTCAGGTAGGCTGTATTTTATTCCAGCTCTGTATCAAAGGAATTGTTAATTAATGTTCTATCAATAAAACCTGTACAACTTAACATAATAGGGTTGCACAGGTATAAAGGAAGGCACAAACTGTCCTGCAGAACCTTTTAACTGGTACTGTTGTGTGCAACAAGTAAAGATCCCAGTCTGACATTCAGATTCCAGGCTGAATCTGCAGTGCTGGCATTTTCCTGCCAACTGAGCGCATCTCATACGAAAGTAATTTAGAAACAAACATGAAAAACAACAGAAACAATAGGGATTACAAAGCACAAAAAACATGCACTTGAGCCTGCTTTGTGAGAGAAGACATCAGACACTATTCTGAGCTTTAAAGGATGCTCCTGTATTTCCTTAATGGCCTTCCTCTGAGCAGATCCTTCCGGATAGGGAGGGAGGGAAAGTACTAGCCTTGCTGGGGGTATTATGACAAAAACAGCAAAACTGAGACAATATAAGTAGAGCCCTGCGCGGATACAAATTTATATCTGCGGATGCAGATATATATCGGTATCCACGGAACCCCAGGGCTCTCCTGGGAACCACAGGGGCGAAAGGAGTAGAACATGGGGCCGCCGCTCCCCGGAGCCAGCACCCCCCACCGGCAGCTCCTCCAGCATGGCTATACCTATCCCAGCCCTGTCCTCCAGCATGGCTGTACAGACCCCAGACAGGAGATGCAGTCACGCAGAAAGCTGCATGGAAGGGATGGGGTCGAGGCGTGGGGCAGTACAGCCGCACAGGAGGAGCTGCCGGCATGGGGTGCTGGCTCCTGGAAGTGGCGGCCCCAAGTTCTACTCCTTTCACCGCTGCAGTTCCCAGGAGAGCCGTGCGGTTCCGCAGATACTGATTTATATCCACGGATATACATTTGTATCCGCACAGGGCCTTAAATATCAGTCTTACATGTGACTACATATCAGAGTCTTACAGCCACTCTTGTCCCTTTACACGGAGGAGCTAGAACAGCCTCATTCTGAAAATAACTGGGTTTGGGTGGAGGAGAGACAAAGAGTTCTTTTCTCCCTGGCCTGTAGGTTCAATCCTGAAAAACAGATCATCCATCAACACTTTGTCCAAAGAGTTACCATACTTAAAGGACTTAATCTCTGGGAGGTGACCATCAAGTTATTCTTAAAAATATTTCATAAGATATCCTTAGGGATACCCAAGTTTATGTCTACACTGCAATTAAAACACCCATGGCTGGCCTGTGCCAGCTGACTTGGGTTTGCAGGTCTCAGGCTAAGGGGCTGTTTAATTGCAGTAGATGTTTGGGCTCAGGCAGCAGCCGGAGCTCTGGGATCCTCCCACCTTGCAGGATCCTAGAGTCTGGGCTCCAGCCTGAGCCCGACTGTCAACACCACAATTAAACAGCTCCTTAGCCCAAGCCCCGCAAGCCCGAGCCAGCTGGCTTGGGCCAGCCACAGGTTTAAACTACAGTGTAGACATACCCTAAGACGACATTTTTGCCTTGTAGGGGAGCTCTATTAAAACAGGTGCAGATGAAAGGTCGCTCAAACAACTGTAGGGCCTGTGGGGCTATAACTAAAAGAGAGGCTGCAGAAAGGAATTTGAATTACACCATAGATGATACAGAAAAGACAGGTAAGTGCAGAAATGGGGCAACCTGAAAGAAGGAATATTCCCCAGAAGCCAGTTTTTGTAACCACATTTTACCCGGAATTGGGTTGTACAGACAACTGTCTTGGAAGGAGCCCCCGAAACACTTGTAAACTCTCTTTAGAGTTTGACATTTATTCAACCAGCCCCAAAATATTAGCATCCACCTGAGCAGTATAAGAACCGTAATAACATGTACTTTGAGGTGGAAAAAAAGCTGCTTGAAGCATTTAAAGGAGTTTTGTTTCTTAATCAAAAGAGTTCATTTCCTATTCAAAGTGTTCTGAATAGAATAGTGAACAGGGGGAAAACTTGGAGCCCTGCACATAAGAGTCGCTTTTATGTTTAGCCAGAAATAGCCCTCTAAGCTCCAGAGGTGTGTTTTAGATTCTAAGTGTAATAGAAGAGATAGTAACTTCAGAAGTCTCAAGAGATTCTCCTCTCTTCAGGGTTATCAGTGACACTATCATTTATATCTACTGTGTCCACATAAGGATATGGATCTATCTGGAAAGGAAAGCTCCTTTTCTCCACCCTGAGAGACACAATAAAAGTCAGTCTCAAGAGACAAAGGCTGGCTTAAGCACTTTGCCATGTACACAGGATCAAAGCTACAGAGGAAGAGGGATTTGGAGGAATACCACCATTAAAATGGACACACCTTTAAAAAGGGCCACCCGATATCAACCCAGCAAGTTGTTCCTGCAGGATCTACAGAGACCAGCAGGGCATATGAAACAGTGGAGTGAGCCAAAACAGGACACACTTTAAGCACAAAGCACCAGCAAAGCTATAATAAGGACAGCTGCACAAGAAGCACCAACACAAATGGTTCTTATCCTTTAGGCACTACTGCAATGCAAATAATGACAGACAATATGGTCACACATCCTTGCACGAGCAGTACAACAAGCCAGTGGCGGATTAGCCACTGGGTCAATGGGGCCCATCCCCAGGGGCCCCGGCCAATTGGGGGACCCTGGAAAAATGGGAATCCCCATGCCCCGACCCGCTCCGCCCACACAGCGCCCCAGCCGGGGAGCGGGGTCGGGGCACGGGGGCTTGCCCTGCTCTGGCCTGCGCTGTAGTCGGGGAGCAGGGTGGGGGTGCGGGGGCTTGCCCAGGCCGGGTGGAGAGGGTGAGTCCCCGTGCCCCAACCCACTCCCCGACAGGAGCACCGGAGGCAAGGTGACGACTGCAGGTGGAAGGGGTGGGGAGAGGCCCCCACAAAACCCTAATCCGCCCCTGCACCAAGCAGCTTTGAAAAAAATGGCAACAATCACATCTGAAAGAGGTCCTTTCGGAAAAGCATGCCACTCCCTCCTAGAGCCACTGCACCTATTACAGAGCCAACACAGTGACTGCTAAGCATAAAATGTCCTTTGGCTGTTGGCCAATGGATTACTCTTCCATAATGTACTGCCATGAAATCCAGGAGCCTATTTATCCCAACAGTGAGATACCACAACCTGAAGGACCAATTCTGGTGGGGTGATTCCAGCAAACAAGCTACCATTCTGGTGCTGCACCTCTTTAGAGATCTGAGGGGCAGAAGAATAAAAGAAGAAACTTCACTATAACGTACCTAAAACTATCTAACCTAGGAAGAAAGGAAAGGACTGAGCAGACAAGTAACCAACACAAAAAGTTTAAAAAATTAAGTTGAGCCTACCCTCCAAAAGAAGAGGGCCTCAATCTGGTGAGAGACAAAAAACCACTGAGCAGGACATGCCAGAGAGCCCCCTTTAAAGGAAAGTGATATCATAAGAGTTTATAACTTCTTTCCTGCCTCCATCTGCAAGCAGAATTAATATAATGTTTTGCAATTGCTTGATAACCTTTTCTTTAATGTTTCTCTTCCCCTTTATGATAAATTGAATATTGTTCTATACGACTGATTGTTCTACAAAATGTTACAATCCATTTCACAGATTTAAGTAAAATACAGGTACAAGCATTATGCCAATTGAACAGGCTGAAGCTCTTAAAAAGGGAAGGTTGGTAACTATGCCCAAACTGTGCAATGACTTCCAATATTCCAAGAGATATTATGCAGGTAGTGTCTCACTTACACCAGCAGTAATGTGGACTATTTGGTCAGTACAATGATTTACTTAAATTCCCCAACCTGCTAAAACCATTTGCATCAACACTGACTTCCAAAGACATTTGCAAAATTGCTTTATCTGAAACACAAACTGCTGCTAACACTCTGCTTGATCCTGCGGAAGTCAAAGTTGGCTACATCATTCTTGTTTCCATTTCACCTCTGAAGATGTCTGAAGAGTAAATTCAATAAGACTTTCCAACATAAACCAGTTACCATAATATTACAATTTTATTTGCATATGTGAAACAATGGATATAAGGTAAGACACGAGCAGAAATTTTCTTCCATTCACTGTCTGCAACTGCTGCTACAGTAAAAATGCAAGAAATAAGCCGTACCTTAATGATTTAATATTTCATTGTCCTGTTCAATCCTTTAAGAAAGAATGAGAATGTAAAAGGTCAGCCTGCTAAACATTAGATTTGCAGGTTTACTGAAGCAGGTTCCTCCACAATCCTTGTATTTAATATGTCCAGGATTTGAAAGAATAGGAAAAGGGGAGATTTCATTTGAGCCTTTTAGTTACTGTATATTACCTTTGGTTTACATGTACTTGCATCTCTATTGTTCCCTTTCAATTTATGCTCGGGTCTTCCCCTGCTCAAGGTTTATGCTTGCATCCTTCTATTTAACCATCACCACTTGTTTTTAAGCATAACAGGCATTTCCTGCATTTAAGCACACATATTCACCCATTCCCAAAGCAGTTTAGAAACAGACACTTTTGGCATGAACATTAATTTTGAACCACCATTGTGTCTAAGCACTTTTCTTCCCTTTTCTAACAAAACAAGCAACAAACAACTGGCTAGAAAAACGGGATCAAGATCAATTTTACATGGTTACTACCAATGCTGGTGTACCAGAGTTCATGGAAAACATAAGAAGATATCTGGAAAAAGCTACTTCCATCATGCCGTACACAATTTAAGCCATTATAGCTTCACATCCTGCTCCTTTCCTAAAAGATTGCCTTCTACTGCACCAACAATGCTCATTAACACAAATTAAAGCTGCAATTTTCAAATGTGTGAAACTAAAATCAGATTCCTAATCCCTAATTCTAGGCCCCGAGGTTTGGAAATTACAACCAAAGCGTTGAAAATGGACACAATATGCAGCTGGTTTTTCATTTTTGTTTCCACAATAGCTTATTTCCAGGCCTCAACCAAACTCCCATAAACTATTTGTGTTTCAAATTCTGAAGCTATTTTCTTTGTGCAGTTGTCAAATCTGGTCACAAATACAAAGTGCAAACTCTACTGGAAGAGGGTACAGCTTCAGTTACCACAGGTAAATTAAATATTTCAGAAGTTTAAAATTCAGCCAAAAAAATGGAAACCTCTTTGTTCCCTTGAAGAAAGCAGCAATACTATGTAACATGCTAACCTAGCACTGCTGTTTCTGTGGGCCACAGTGAAATGAATATTGACAATGGTATTAGTATAATAATCAAATCATATGTCTGAGACAAAGTTCATGTTCCCTCCACTGTTGCCTACAGTACATTTTCCATTGTTTTGGCCAGCCTAATTTTAAAAATCACAACTGATGAAACTTCCATCACTGCCAGAATATTTAAGAGAAAGTACATGTATGCATTATATTTTATGCCTTGTTCAAACTAAGGCTGACAAAGCCTAAAGAAGATCAAGCTCAAACAAACTAGTCAAACACCCTGGTCACAGGCAAACTGGCTGTTTAAGGGAGTCCTGGGTTCAGCCTCACCTGTAATAAGTTTACCACTCAGTACAGGAGTCACATGATACAAGCATGTGACTAGGAAACAAGCCAGTTGGAAGATATAAAGACACCCTGGGTTCAGTCAGAAGAAAGACTTAAAGGAGCAGGAAGACTGTGTGAGCTACTTCACAGACTCACTCCTTAGAAGGCCTGAGGAGGATAAACCTGAAGGAAACAGGAGCCAACTAAAAAGGGCTGGGTGGAAAATGTAAGTTGTTTTGAAATCTATGTTAATAAACCAGACTTCAAAAAGGGGAGGGAGAATTAATAAGAAAACACCCACAATATGAAGTCTCCTTAATTGGGGGGAAAAAGGGAGACTGAGGCAATGGAGGCACCTAAGGCCAGACCAGGTGAGCTCCTGCTACTACTCTCCTACTCTTCCATGCATTTATCCATGCCTTAGCCTGAAATATTTTAAGTTTTGAATCTATTAACTGTGTGTTTTGATAGCCAAACCTAGTCATTTGTTAGTGGTCAGGTTTCTATTCAGAACTTTTCATAATACCATACTTCACCTCCCCAAATTCCAACTGCAATTTGAACCTTCCCACTGATCAAACAACATCCCTGTAGCAACTGCAGCATTTTTTAACATGGAAAGGTAATAGGAGGTCTAAGCTTCTTTGAGTGATATTTAGCAACTGAAAATTAGGAGAGCCATCACCATTGAACCAGCTAGCTCTCCACAGACCACCAGCAAGTACTATGCAAACTATTTGCGATCTCTGGATCATAATTTGGATCACTGACAAACCAAAAAGCTCTGTAAAACTAGGATTAAGGCAAATCACTTATGAGGGTCTCTTGAAAAGATGTTAAATTTAAGAAGAATATTGCTATGCAACTTAATTTGAGCAATTAAATTAGAAAAGTCAGTTATATTGTTCAAAGATTAAACAATTGTTTATACTGCAGAAAGAACACATACCATTTAACAGCCAAGTTTTGCACCTCGCCATTCTTATCTTCCAGTAACTTCAGAATCATCTTCACGACCTTCCTTTCACTGTCATCATCCAACTTGATGGAATCCTTCTGTAGTTCAGTCATCAAGTCATTTGTAGCCATAAACCTATCCAAAAGAATATCCAAACCATTAAAGCTAAACAGATATGGACTATTGACAATGTGCTACAACCCAAGCTCATCAGTTTCAGTCATGCATGATCAAATTTAGTATTAACATTTAATGCTACCACTATTCTGGGGTAAAAAGCACCAGTTTTGATTACTTTTAGTCTCATAATATAACAAATTGATACAAGAAAAGCTTCTTACAACATTTCTAACAGCAGCAATAATCTTTCATTTATCTTGTAATCTCTCCTCAAGAACAAAAGCAATCACAAACTTAATTTACTTCTACTGTTTATACACTATGTTAAAGTAAAGATCTGAATAACTATCCAAAATGGAATTAAAGGGAAGAATGGAAACAGAAATCTATCAGGGTTTAAAACAATACTTTCAATTGCTGCAAACGGATTTTGTAAAAGCAAACTTTTATAAACATAAAACCAATAGAAGTGTAGCGACAAATCTTTATTTTAGAAAGTATCCTTGAAAGAGTTTCTTCAAGCTGCATGTGGCAAGTTGCTGAATATGTCAATGGGATCCTGCAGAACCAGGGAAAGACCTGTCGGGAGCCGACTTTCATGTGAAGAAGGCCAAGGCAGGAACTGAGTCAAGGAAATGGAAAAGTAGGAAGGGAGTAAGGACATGGAGAAGGCAGCTGCTGACCAGGGGTATGTCTATGCTACAGTAGCGCAGCTATGGCACTGTAATGCCACAGGGTAGATGCTTCCTAAATCAACAGAAGGGATTTTTCCATCCATGTAGTTAATCCACCTCTCTAAGGGACAGCAGCTAGGTCGACAGAAGAATTCTGCATCTCAACTGGGGGTTAGGTCGGTCTAATTGTGCCACTCAGGGCACAAGATTTTTCCAGAGCCCTGAGTGACCTAGTTGGTTAATCTAATTTCCCAGCATAGACCAGGCTTAAAACAGTCAAGTGAACTGTACACGGGTTCTCACTCCCTTTCTACATCTTTCCCCTAAGCCCTCTTAACACCTATTTGGGGTTGCTTTTCTGATCAGCAGCTCCCATTTATCAGCCCTATTTCAGCTCCAGGTTCTATAGACTCCCTCAGCACCTGTCCCCAGTAGCTTCCCAATGCTCAACTCATCTTGCACTTCAACAGTGCATCAGCAGCTTTGACTCCCAGCTGCAAAAAAGTTCACCTTCACCACAGCTGTCATCCCACACTTCCTGGGGAACATAATCTGCCTACTACAACATGGGCTGCACCCAGGAGCTCCAAATTCTAAAAAGAGCATTTTGAGATCAAAACACAACAAATGACAGTATCAAAAAGGAGCTGAAGAAGAGCTCTGTGTAAACTTGAAAGCTTGTCTCTCTCTCCAACAGAAGGTGATCCAAAAAGAGATATTACCTCACCTGCCTTATCTCCCTAGTAGTGAAACATGTAAAGTTTAGGACCAAATCTTGTTTGGACAGTTAAAGCAAATGGCTACAAAATACTATTAATGTAACAAGTAAGCAATCTAATGTACTTAATTCTGCCCTTCCTTGGTAATAGAAAGAGTGCATCTCCACCATCCCTCTTTAAAGTATGGTTTAAGTATTACTAAAAACAATCTAAAGCAGTGCGGGACTTAAACAGATTCTTAATGCAAGAGTCCATTCAATATGCAAATACATATTCCAAATATTTGACTGGATTCACAATACATAAAACTGAATTATGAAAAATTGTTAGTACTTAACAAGTCACTTTGCAAACCTCAATTCTTAATCATATCTTTTATGGTTTGGGAATTCAAAGTGTTTAATCCATGCTAAACAACAGTCCAAAACTATTTTTCAATGTAGACAGAAATATAAAAATACTTAGAACAAACAAATTTCTGCTGTTTGTGTTCATAAACTGTCAAAGAAACTTTAAACTCATTTGGCTGGAAAAATGCGCTTTCTGGGCTAATATTGTATGTCATTTTTCACACAGGCCATTTTTTTGTGAAAACTTTAAACCCATTAAAACCAGTAAGTATGGAGGTAACTCTAAGTACTTCTTTAGAAGCTACCTCACCAATGCAAAATATAAAATATTTAATTGCATGAAAAAAATTAATTTGGAAAAGCTTTAACTTAAACAGTTCTTAACATGAAGAAACAAGATTTAACAGAAAACATTTGAAACACCATTTTCAATGTTAGATTGTACTGTTACAATCATTTAGAAAGGAAAGAATATTAAACATCACTCCTCTGATTTGTAGAGGTATAGCTTTATTCTTAAAATAACATCCTAGGCCAGTTTATCTAAACAGGCAAAAGACTCACCTGAACAATCTGAACACTAAGTATCAATAGTTAAATCTAATAAAGCTTGTCTCTAAATGCTATGACTGCTTTGTATCAAGTGCACAAAGTTATATATACTGTAAATTGAAAACCAGAGCTCACCTACCATCTTTATTACACAAAGATCTTTGAAATAATTTAATTAAATGATCTTTGAAATAGCTTTATTTGGATGTATTTATTCCCTCAGTGATTGCAAGCTAAGCATTTGTACCACTGGTAGTGCATGAGAGCCAGGAATCAGCCTTACCAGAAAATTCCTATTAACAAAAATAAGTAATTAATCTATTATCCATGTTAAGTTACATGCAAATGTACCATGTATACAAGATGTAAATTAGATTTAACTTTGATTTTCTAAGGCTTGGTCTACACTTACCCCCCAAGTCGAAGTAAGGTACGCAAATTCAGCTACGTGAATAACGTAGCTGAATTCGACATACCTTACTTCGAACTTACCGCGGTTCAGACGCGGTCCACACGCGGCAGGCAGGCTCCCCGTCGACTCCGCGGTACTCCTCTCGTCTAGCTGGAGTACCGCAGTCGACGGCGAGCACTTCCTGGTTCGATTTATCGCGTCCACACCAGACGCGATAAATCGAACCCGGAACTTCGATTGCCAGCCGTCGAACTACCGCGGTAGTGTAGACATACCCTAAGGTATTTAATTGAAAAAAATATTCCTTGCTTGTATTATCACAGGGGTGTTAGTCTGTAGCCACAAAAAGGAGGAGTCTGGTAGCACCTTAAAGACTAACAGATTTATTTGGGCATAAGTTTTTGTGCGTAAAAAAACCACTTCTTCAGATGTCTGAAGTGGGTTTTTTACCCACGAAACCTTATGCCCAAATAACTTTTTAAATGATTTTTAACCTGATGCATTCAGTAGTTGCCACATTTAGCCTCCCACTGCTGGTTCAAGAAATGTTTATTTTAAAAAAATTAATGTGTGGAGACAAAACCTCAACTTTTGTTTTCTACAATATATTTATAATGAAACAAATCAAATATTTTATGTCATTCCAGTGTCATACTGAAAATTGTCATTTCACTGTCAGCTATTCAAAGTTTATATGCACAACTTCTTTAATCTACACTGATGTACAACTATGATTACTAGCAAACGGCTATTTGAGTGCACCTAAACAATTCTAGTTCTGCTGTGACAAATCCTAAACTTTAAGTCACTTTCCTCTCCATCAGATATAATCTTCAATTAGGCTTCCCTTACAAAAACTTTAAGCATGGACTTTCATGGTCGGTTTTGGAGCAAGAAACCCTCTGCCCCCAGAGCAGGTGCAACAAGGCCAGTAGGCACCAATGCTTCTCTATCGACTTCAACCCTGCCCTGGTGGGAGAGCCTCCCTACGCCCATTCAATCCTTGCTCGCCTTTCTAGGGACTACTGGACTGAAATCACAGGCAGGTCACCAACTACTTAGGTCAGCACTTTGTGGCTCCCCACCACAGGAGGATCTCGGAGCACGGTGCACTCAGCTCTGGTCTCCCCCGTTCACAGACACCAAGAAGGAGCTAAGCAACTTAGACCAAACTTTCATTGGGCGCCAGAAAACTCGGGGCAAGCCGGGGGTGGGGGTGTTGGAATTTCTCTCTGAGCCCAGACCCCCGCTCATCGCCCACTGCAATGCTGTCAGACAGCGGGGCGGGGGAATGGCGCTCCTACCGCACATCCCTCCTGGCCAGCACCCGCCGCGGCTCTGACAGCCGGGCCCCTGCCCACGAGTCACAGGCCCCGGGGTCATCGGCCTCCTGCCGCGGGGGCACAACAGCCAGGCCCGGGTTGAGATCAGAGGAGCAGCAGCAGCCTGGCGGGGAGGCTCCCGGGTCGCAGGCGGAAAGCGGGCTCAGGAGACAGGGGAGAAATGAGGGGCCTGCGGGGGAGCTCAGGGAGGGGACGGGCCCTGGCGCTCCGCGGGGCCGGCGCTCACCTGAAGTCCTTGTCGCTGGATGTCATTTTCTCCAGCAGGTTGGAGATGTGGTAGGAGGCGCTCGCCATGTTGATGGTCCCGGTTGGGGGCGTCGTCTAGGCCTCGCCGGCTCCACCTCGCCCGCTGCTGGGGACGGCGCTGGCTGGGTGCGGCGGCGGCTGTGTCCCCGGGGGC
The DNA here is from genome assembly GCF_028017835.1 of Emys orbicularis. Classification (NCBI taxonomy): domain Eukaryota; kingdom Metazoa; phylum Chordata; order Testudines; family Emydidae; genus Emys; species Emys orbicularis. The sequence goes on along the minus strand of NC_088683.1, from coordinate 67,798,106 downwards.
GGCGCGGAGCGAGAAGGGAGGGGGATCAGTGAGGGCGCCGCCGGGGGGGCAGGCTCATCGCCACTTGGTGACACGGGGGGGAGGGAGCGGCCTCGCTCAGGCGGGAGGAGGGGAAAGGAACAGAACCCGAGACGGCCACAGCTCGCGCTTGGGGCGAGGTCAAAGTTCAAGGAGGCTCTCGCGAGCCGCGCGAGCGACGCGATTTTGTAGCCGCTTATTGGCTCAGGCAGGCTCGCGCTGTTGTTCGGGCGATGTCAGAGCGGACGTGGCGCAGAGCGTGCGCGGGACGTTGAGGCAGCGGTTACAGAGGGGAAGAGGCGGAGGAAAGAAGCGTAGGCTTCGAAGACTACGAATCCCTGCATGCAATGCGCCGACGCGCGCGAAGTGAGCTAGGACAATGCACGTTGGGGCTTGTAGTTTTTCTAGAACAGGAGGCGCATTGCATGCTGCGGTGTAGAAGTTGCATTGTGAACTGCTGGCGGAGCATTGCATGCTGGGACTTGTAGTCTCCCATTGGGGTGGGGGCGGGGCGATCATTTTACTGGTTTAGAACATGGATTTGTATTGGGTGTCCATTTATTGTGATGGCAAACAAGAAACGAGGGAGCTGGGAGAGGAGGCACTAACCAAACCGACCTTTTCGCCTGTGTTCGATGGCTGTGAACCCCAAAAAAGATTTTCCAACAATCTGAATAAAACCAATTCCCCTCTCATCGTGACAGTTGTTTTTGTCTTTAAAACCCCAGCTCTAGCCTACAAGTGCTAATGTGAGCACCTCAACTTTCATTTAAAAACAAACATAACTTTTAGGGTGACCAGACAGCAAAAATCGGGACTAGGGTGAGGGGTAATAGGCGCCTATAGAAGAAAATGCCCCAAATATCAGGACTGTCCCTATAACAGGGGTAGGCAACCTATGGCACGAGTGCCAAAGGCAGCACACAAGCTGATTTTCAGTGGCACTCACTGCTTGGGTCCTGGCCACCAGTCTGGGGGACTCTGTATTTTAATTTAATTTTAAATGAAGTTTCTTAAACCTTTTAAAAACCTTATTTACTTTACATACAACAATAGTTTAGTTATATATTAGAGACTTATAGAAAGAGACCTTCTAAAAATGTTAAAATGTATTACTGGCACGCGAAACCTTAAATTAGAGTGAATAAATGAAGACTTGGCACACCACTTCTGAAAGGTTGCCGACCCCTGCCCTATAAAATAGGGACATTGGTCACCCTAATAATTTTCTAGACCTTCTGGATGGCGAGACTGGAGCTTGAAAAATCTGACCTAAGTGCATTTTAAAGGGTCAGAATCCAGAAGGCAAATAATTAAAAAAAAAAAAAAAAAAACAATTTATTTATTTTAATCTAATTATTTTTAAGCCAATATTGTTATTTTGGGAAGAGCTGACTCATGATTTTTGACTATCTGGGTTGTAATACTGGTGTCTACACTGGGTTTTCATTGCTAAAATTCTCTCACCACTACTATCCCTGATTTAGCTTCACTGTTGGCACTAATGGTGGTTACTCTAGTATAGACAGAACTCCTGGAGGAGGGTGGCATTTCAAGCACTCTAACCTTGCTTAGACTTGGTCTACAGCCTGATAGCAGCTGAACACATCTATCGCAGCACTGCTGTCACACAGCATCGCTAATCCTCATGATTTTATTGTGAGTCTCGTAAAATGTTTCTAACCCTTGTACTTGAGGAGAAAAGCTTGAAAATGTGAACCCTAAAGGCTCCAAGACCAGTCAAATGAAAGGAACACAACATTTATTTTTTTAAATCTCATGATTATTTAAGTGACTCTTGTAAATCGATGAGCCTGATTCATTATTTTTGAATGTTTGGGGTTGTCAATACTGCTGTTAGTCTAAAATGATGGGAATTATTATAAAGACTTCCTAAATTTCATGTAAGTCAAGCTAGTCTTCTAAGGTATACAACACCTGCACTTCCAATGTAAAAACATGAGAACACCCACCAATCTTCACCTTTTCCAACTATTTATAAAATAAAAGAAAAAAACCAAAGAAATACCTTTCAGGATTTATTGATACAAGGGGAGGGGGGGAGGAGGAAAGATTTAAGCCCAAATATTTTTCCTTTTCAGATGTTACATGCTCTCTGACCATGTTGCCAGGATGGACAAAAACAACCCAGCATGCCACACTGTCAGATTCTCCATGAGCCTAGCTGGCACTGCCTGCGGGGCTGCCTCAGAGATTCCTGGATTTGCAGAATCGAGCCAGATCTGGGAACTTCACTACATGACACCCAGCACACCATCAACCTTGGCTTACAGACTATGTATGTTTGAGAATGATGGTATGATGTAACTTTTAAAGAGTAGGGTCAGCTAGTCCCTGTTGCCTGAATGATTGTTAGACAGTTAAGAGAGCCAACTGGAACAATACAGACAAGGAGAATGGGTTCACTTCTGCTATCATTAACTGCTGAAAACAGTTTTTGACCTGTATACTATGGTGATGTCTGCAGAAGAGAACTCTATCATTCCTCATTGAACCTATGAGTTATAAGTGGTTTAAGCACAAATGGTTCCGTATCTCCACACTCACCCTTCTGATTAATATTTTGCCATGTGTCAACACTAAGGGCATGGCTACACTTGCAGATGTAGAGTGCTGAGAGTTAAACCAGCCCTCTGAGAGCGCAGTTGGGAAAGCGCTGCAGCGTGTTCACACTATCAGATTCAAGCGCACTGGTGTGGCCATATTAGCAGCTCTTACAACACCACAAAGAGCAGTGCATTGTGGTAGCTATCCCAGCATGCAAGTGGCTGCAACGTGCTTTTCAAATGGGTGGGTGGGGGGGGAGTGTGTTGTGTGTATGTGGGGGGAGAGAACGTGGGGTTTTGGGGGGGGGGGGGCTGAGAGCATGTCAGCATGCTGTCTTGTAAGTTCAGACAGCAGCAGACCCCCCCCCCCCCTCTGAAAGGATTTGTGTTGTCTTAAATTTTGAAATATATTTACAAAAAGTGTTGAAGGTGAGTGAAAAGTAAGGTTGGTTTACTGATACATTCATGGAGTTTACATTTGAACACCCAGGTACTTGCACTTGTTACCAGAACTCTGAATCCACCAATCAGGAAAGAAAAAGATGCACTGCATCTCTATATATCTGTGTAAAGAATTATTCTATAGTTCTGTATAAGGCTTTAAAGCTAATCCTTTAGGATGACAAATTTAAAGCTGGTTATCAGTTTTTACAGCTGGTTGTGTAGGAATAAAAGGAAATTATTGCTGTAAGTCAAATACACCTAGCTGCTACAATTTTGATCCAGAGAAAAATGTTACACTGACTTGTTATGTCATTTAGAAAGGTATATTGCTTTGTAAGTGTGAATTTTGAATCTTGGTAAGACACCTGGGAAACTCTAGCTTATTACAATAATGTTTCTCTGTTGCTGACACTAAAGAATTATCTAGGTTTAAATCTGAAAAAAAGTTTGGAAAAATAGAATACAGAGAGAGAAATTATAAATTCTAAACTAAAACAAAAAATCACCAGTAACAGAACCCTACATTGAGTAGGGTACATGGGTGTTGTAGGTGTCTGAGGAGATAACAGGCATTACAGTTAGTATTCTATATAGTATATGTGCCAGGAAATAGAGTTAGAGTAGGTATAGCAACAATAACTGAGTTTCCTGACTTTAGCATCTCAGCTAGAACATCACATTGTAGAGGGTTCATTTGGTTTAGTTTGATTTTGGGTTGTATTTTGTTTCAATTTTCCTTATTTTTGTACGCAGGCTACATACCATAGCGAATCACAACAATTCAAAGTAGGCCATATTATAGGACTAAACAACCTGACAACTTCCTTTGACCTGTTAAAGAAAAGTCATTTTAAGTTTTCCTTTCTCCTGCACAGCCTCTACCTCAAGCTAACAAATTATTCATCTGAAAGCTAGGATGATATACTTTGGGATTCTATCTCCAAAAGCAGTTTAAAAAAAGTGTTGTTATAGTAAGATTTCTAGAAATTTACAGAAGAAAAGCAGCAACTCACACAACTTTCAACAAAAATGTCATATCCGGCTAGTCCAGATAAGCCCCTTTCAAAAGCAAAGGAAACTGTTTGAGGGGCCTGATGATTCCATTGACTTCAAAAGAAGCAAGATCAGGATCAAAGTGCTAAAAATAGTAAATGCATGTGATTAAGTAATTGACTGAAAGGGGCTGTCAAATTGCTTTGCAAAAGAATCCAGCTACAATAAACTATCATAAAATTAAGTTTCAGCAAACAAAATACCATAAAGAGAGAATTTAGAAAGCTCTACACAGGAGGTCTGAAAGTGGTTCCACCCTCTGGTTATTTAAAAAAAAAAGTTTGTATATTTGCAGTCTTCACAGTCCAAAACGTTTCAAATATACATCATCCAAAATATAATTTGAAACCTTTCAAATGCAGTTTTACTCTCAAATGCATGGCTGACATTGAACTCATCTGGTATAGAAATAATTGAGCAGTTTACAAATACAAAGATTCTCTCTTTCCCCCCCTCCCCCCCCCCCCACTTTACGGCCAGCCCTGCAAACCTCATCCAGGGTTCTGAAAGTCAAGCCAGATTCTTTTATTCACACATGTCACCAGCTGAACACCAACCACTTGCATCTGCACTCTTTAGAAACTCCAGGTTTAGAGGTCTTACAAAGGCCAAATTATGCTTTCATTTATATCTATGCAATTCAACTGACTTCCCATTATGTTAGAGAAATAAGGGGGTTGAGGTAATATCTTTTATTGGACCAGCTGCTGCTGGTGAAAGAGACAAGCTTACATAGAACTCTGTAAGCTCTAAAGCTTGTCTCTCTCACCAACAGAAGTTGGTCCAATAGAAGATATTAATTCACCTACGTTTTCTCTCTCATATCCTGGGACCGACATGGCTACAACAACACTGCATATTCCCATTATGTTCACACACTGGTGTTGTCCCGTTGCCTTCAGTGAACTTGCAGATCTATAACTGATCTGAAGTTTCTGCAGTAAACAACCCTGTTTATGATTCACACAAAGGAAATGAAAACAACTCACACTTTAGCTGTGTTGACTGCTAAGACTTTGATAACAGGGTTAGCTAAAATGCAGCTCTGATGACCTGTGCACAGCAACTAGGCCAAAGTTTAGCAGCTGAGCGTGAAATGATGTGCTTCCATATGTTCCTGTTGTTGCTGTGAGTTACAGGAACAGAAGAAGTTTGCCTCAGTGCTGTAATAATGGAGTATTTCACCCCTAAATTGTGTTTATTTGTTTGGATATAAATGCAGCAACATAAAATAATGTCTTTGTTGGGCTGTAAGTGACCTTGCCATTTTAATTAAAAAATACAATCTAGAATCATTACACAACTAAACAAAAGTGCAGCACATTTCTCCCTCTACCCCACATAACCATTAGTGACCCCACACACGATAATCTCCCACCCTCAACATCTGCCCCTCCCCCTCCCCCCCCCCCCCACATACAGTTCAAGGCAGCTTGCTATGTTGATGAGAAAGCAGCATCCCCGAAAGTTACTTGCAGCTTGAAGTCTCATTCTTTATTATTCTAGGTTGCCCATGTCAGAAAGGTTTGGCCACACATGTACCCTAGAAAATCCTATGTAAATAGCCAGTGTGTGAATCAAAGCTGGTCTCAGGACTAATCTGCTTTACCTGCTAGCATTTTTAAAGAATTGCTAGTTTTGGTTCTTAACTAGGGATGCTTCATGTGAGGGGGATACAGGTATGCTTCCCACCTCTTTTGTGGGGCTACAAATGATAGCCTGTAAAGATGACAAAATACACCATACGTACACTTTCATGAACCAAGCAGAATGCAAATGTCTAAAAATAAATTGGAATGTATAAGTCAGATAAAACTAGACAGCATCTGGAGAGTGGCTTCGGGGAGCAAAATTGACTCATCAACAGGATCACGTAAGGTAAAGTGACTCAGTGCCGCATTACTTCAAGAGCGGATGATGCTAGTTGCCAGCATACATCACTTGAACAATAAAGGTAGTCCACCACTTGTCAAGATGTGTCTCTGTTCACTGTCACAAGAAGGCTCATGGGTTTTTTCCATTCCCTGTGGATATTTCAAACAAGGGATGTAGTAGCTCACAATTCATCTACAGCCCAGAAGGGGAGAATTTCTCTTAGTAAAACTACATTCAGGATTTTCTCTTTTAAAAAATGTTATTTGAGAAATAAACTCAGATAAGTGGTATTAACTCATCAGGCACTGTGAGCCAAATTCAGCCCTCAGTGACACAAATGTAAGTCTAAGAGTCTCCACTGACTTCAATGGATTTCCATTTGTGTATAAGATCACTGCATGCATCTCTACACACATTTCCCAGGGAGCCTTAATCCTGACATCTAACACCTGCACTATTCTGCACCTTGTGAGCAGAGATGCAGACCTGCCAATCATATTAGAATGGCAATTTAATTGTGAATTAAATTTCACATTTAATCTTCATTAGGGACAAGAATGAGATTAGAAAACTCATTGTAATTCTGACCAAATCAAGATTTTCTTGAATTTTTGGACTAATGGAAAAGATCCATGTCATATATAGGAACTGGGTAGTATCCCTGTAGAAGAGTATGCTAACTTCAGGCTTGCCTCTTGTGGCTGGGCTTGGCATAGCTGCTCATTCATTGTCTCCTGCTTCCTTGCCAACAGCTGCTCTGGCCCTGCAGTGATCTCCCTTCTTGTGGCTTGACCCACCAGCCAGGTCACTTCAAAGTCTCTCCCCTTCCAGGGTATCAAAGTCCCAAAAATAAACAAACAATTCAGTCCTCTTATAATGAGGTCTTCAGTCCAAATTCCAGGCCCCATTGTCCTCCCACCCTTCTCTCAAGGCACTCTGTCATCCTTGTTCCCTTCTCTAGGCTCAGACCACCTTCCAATTGGCTGGTAGGGGGACCCAGACCCTCTCACTACACTGGGTACCACTCCAGTGACCCTATAACAAGCAGCCAAGGTCTTCTTAGTCCACCTCCTTGCTGGTGCTTCCCTGGGTTTCTTCTTACTCAGCCTCTCTTAGGATTCTCCAAGAATATCTTTCATGCAGGGCTAAGACTTGCAAAGCTCTCCCCTGGAATCTCCCAAGCAATCCCAGCATGTAAATATAAATTTAAACACCCTTCTGCCCTCCTCGGGTTCTTTCCACTCTGATTAATTAAAATTAACCAAGAAACTAAAGGACACGAAGAGAAGAAATTCTTCAATTGCCTATTCACCAATGCTAGGAGCCTGGGTAACAAACAAGAGAAATTGGAATTGCTCATTTAAGAGCATAAATTCAATCTAGTTAATATTACTGAAAACTCGTGGGATGATTCACATAATGTTGGCATTATCTGTTTCTGAGTCACTGATAACTCAGAAGGAACTGATCTTGAATACTTATGGATCAAGGTCCTAGCAAAAGCACAAGAAGGGTATTAGTTGGTGTCTGCTACGGACTGCCAAATCACGTTAGGGAACAGGATAACCTGCTCTTTATCTATCTATACTGTGCTGGGGAGAAAGCTGTGTGATCATGGGAGACTTCAATTTGAGTGACATATGCTGGAGATCTCATGCTGCCAGTCCTTGGAATGTCTTAACATTACAAATGACAATCTCCTAACTCAAGAAGTGTTGCAACCAATGAAGGGGAAATCTGTATTAGACCTTATCCTAACAGATAACAAAGAACTGATCACAGAACTAAAAATTAATGGTAACTTAGGTACAATGATCATGAGGTAAGTGATCATATTTATAATATGCAAGCAAAATAAAGTCCAGACCAGTAGTATATATACACTTGATGCTTTAACAGGGCCAGTTTCACAAAGTTGAAAATAATTATGAGCCAAATCATCTGGGAGAAAGCATTTAATTAGAAAAATGTGAATGATAATGGGGAATCCTTCAAGAACACCTTACTAGATGCCCAAAAAGCCACAATTGAGGAAGAAGGTTGTGCTGGTTTTTAAAAATGACCTGGATAGGAGGGGAAGTGAAGATATCTATAATAAATATTTAATTCATTACATGAATACAACAAATGGAAGATGGGGAAGTTGATAGTAATTAATATAAATCATAAATTATAAGTTGTAGAAAATTGATAAGGGAAGCAAAAGGAACAAGATGAACTCTATGGCCACCAGAGTTAAGGATAATAAGAAAGTTTTTCAAGTATATGAAGAACAAAAAGAATCCTGACAATGTTATTGGTCCCTTACTAGATGGTAATGGATCCATAAAATAATCAATGATAAAGCAGAAGAGTTCAATAAATGTATCTGTTCTGTGTTTGGGGAAAAAACAGAGGATATAGTCTCATCATATGGTGATGATATCACTCTTTCTATTCCACTTGTGTCCCTGGAGGACATTAAACAAAAGCTACTAAAGTTAGACATTTTTAAATCACTAGGTCTAAATAACTTGCATCCAAGAGTTTTAAAAGGCCTGGGGGAGGAGCTTGCTGGACCATTAATATTTATTTTCAATAAGTCTTAGAGCACAGGAGAGGTTGTTTTACCTTGTATTTCGCACTGGTGCAACCACTGCTGGAATACTGTGTCCAGTTCTGGTGCCCGCAATTCAAGAAGGATGTTGATAAATTGGAGAGGGTTCAGAGGAGAGCCATGAGAATTATTAAAGGATTAGTAAACATGACTTATCGTGATAGTCTCAAGGACCTCAATCTATTTATCTTAGCAAAGAAAAGATTAAGGGGTGACTTGATTACAATTTACAAGTACCTACGTGGGGAGCAAATATTTAATAATGAACTCTTATATCCAGCAGAGAAAGGTATAGCACAATACAATGGCTGGAAGCTGAAGTTAGACAAATTCAGAATGGAAATAAAGCATAAATTTTTGACAGGGAGGATCAAAATCATTGGAACAATTTATCAAGCGCCATGTGGATTCTACATCACTGACCATTTTAAAGTCAAGATTTAAGGATGTTTTTCTAAAAGATGTGCTCTAGGAATTACTTTGGAAAAGTTCTATGGCCTGTGTTCTACACAAGGTCAGACTATATGATCACAATGGTCCCTTCAGGCTTTGGAATCTATGATCTCAGAGAGTGACTGCAGACTTCCTGTCTCCAGCTCCCTTTTTATTACAAACTTCCTCTCTTTATAGTAACCCCCAGCTCCTCCCTCAGTTGGGATTCATCATCAGACGGGGCTGGCCAACCCACCCAGAGTGTCCAGGTATCTTAAGTGAGCTCTCTAGCTCTAGTCAACCTTTCTCGTGCCAGTATGGGGTACACACCTCATCACAATCCCTTTAAATAGTTTGGAAGCCATCTAGTGGGCCTTCCTGTGTTCTGTTGCAGAAGCCACCACAATCCTGCTAGGCCTTGTATATTTATATAGTTAGTAAACAGTTGTTTGGAACCCAACTGTATTCATTTGATTTCCTCATATTATTAGTGTTGTGTAGAGAACAAAGACAGAACAGTACAGTAGACTGAGACTATGCGATGAGACTAGGGCAGGGTTTCCCTACCTTTTCCCATTCATAACTGCCATTTCTTCCTCCCAAGATCCCATAGTCAAGAATCCTTTGCATCTTATGCAAACAAAGTTTTAAAATGCAGCTGTCTCACTGCTCCCAATCATGTCTCTGGCTGCTGACCAAGAAAAACGTACACACACAATATTTCTGGCTGTGTCTTCACTAGGAGAAAAGGTGTGCTCTTCACTTGAGTTAGCTAATTCAAGGTAAAATCCTAGTGAAGACAAGGTAGTTGTAGTTTTATGAGTTAGCAGGTCACATTAATAGTCTATAACTCAACCTGCTATCGTGTGAGAAATCTACAAACTGTCTTGTCTTTACTAATATTTTACCTTGAGTTAGCTAACAAATTAAGAACATGCCTTTTTTTCCTAACGAAGACAAGGCCTCTGGGGTGACTGATTGCTTGACCACCATCCACAAAAAGTCTCTGCACATTCTGCCTGCCAGCAATCTAAACGCTCTGTGATTGTCCTGGGAAGGGACGGCTGTACCAATAGGAGGACAATGGAAAAATTCCATTAGCCTTTCACTCTGGGTTCCAATGGATCCTAGCAGCCATCCAGATACTATACAGGGTTATTTTTAATTGGGAAAATCTTGGCTCAGACTCCACACAACTAATTCCTTATAGCACACCTTGGAGTCATGATTTCTTTCAGAATTAATTTTCCTCTTGGTTACAGCCCTTTGAGTCCATCTTTACATATTAAAGTGTTAATAGTTAGAAAAACATTGATATGAACAGTTTTTGAAACCCATTTGATGACGATTCTCTTATGGCTTTGGCAATAGGAACAAAGTATAGGAACAAAGTATAGGATTGATTAAACAATCCACTTCCCCAGCCTTCTCAGGATAATATTAAACTGTAAATATTTAAAGCTGCCAGGGCCACTATTAGAAATTCTGAGCCCTGAGGGCATGTGTTAAACTTGGTCCATCCATAATGCAGATGTATAAAATTGGTGGCTCATTTGTGAATTTATGTATATGAATGACAAATACAAAACATAGTATCAAAAATGCAAAACCATGTAGCCAAGAATCTCTTATATCTCCTATTTATTACTCATGTGGGAAAAGCCTCATAGAGGAATACTGCTGTGATTAGTTATACTGTCAACAGTAAACAATCATGTGTTAAATAAGAATAAATGTATATTGAAAATACATCATCAGCGATCCCCCAAAGTTGAGGATGATTGTCTTTCATGGATGTCTATTTCAAGTTATCTGTGGGTCTGCTGATGGCTGATCAGGCCTGTTCTAGAGCCACAGACTCTGCCACATTGCAGACACCTATTAATGAGCAGGGTGAGTGAACCTGGGATGTTGGTTTGAGCCATGACTCTCTCTTTCTGTCAGTCCTGTTTCTCCATTACATGCAGTCACAGCTGGTTCTCAAAGTGCTGAGTTCCCTGTCTCAAGCAATTCCTCCAATGTTGTCAGTCCTGAGCTATAGATTCCAATGAGCTGATGTCAATATTGCATTTCCTCATATTAGCCTTGAGGACGTCTCTAATGTTTCTTCTGCCCTCCTCTAACAGGTTTGCCTTGGCTGAGTGGAGAATAGAAAAATTGTTTTGGCAGTCTAAAGTTGATGATAGATAATCATTACCTCTATGCTTGTGATATAGCTTGCGAGAGGAAGTTGATATTAGTGCATCTATCTGCCCATTTAATTCAAAGAATCTTACACATACAGCATTGATATTTCGCCAGCGCCTTAAGATGTCTCCTATATGTTGTCCATATTTCAGCCCCATACACTAGGGTGGGGATCACAACAGCTTTGTAAACCATAAGTTTGGTTTTAATTCTGATGTCACAATCTTCAAACACCCTCTCTCTCAGACGACCAAAAGCTTGGCTAGCACATTTGAGCCAGTACTGGATTTCTTCATCAATATCAGCTGTCTCTGAGAGGTGGCTTCCAAGATATGGGAAATGCACAACATTCTCTAGAAGGTTATCGTAGATCTGTATTGCTGGTGCTGTGAGTTGTGCACCAGGAGCTTGCTGATAGAGGACCTTTGTCTTCTGGATGTTAAGTGTCAGTCCCATTTTCTGATATGCTTCAGCAAAGATGTTGATGATCTCCTGAAGACCTGTTTCCAAACACTACAGCATCATCAGCATACTGAAGCTCAACAACTAGGATCGGCAACATTTTGGTTCTGGATCAGAAGCGGTCCGGTTTGAACAGCTTACCATGATCTGCCACCCGGGGATGCGTTGGGTAGTAGTCAGCTCTGCCCTCAGTAAAAATATATACTTAAGTTTCAAGAGAATGTTTAGAAATACCTGTTGCTGTTTCAATATCTCCATAAGTGTTAATGGAGTTGTTAGTTCTCAATGAGAACTAATATGTTATTAATCATTTCCAGCAGAAAGTCACATCTGATGATATTGTTTGGGACACAAAATGCAGCTCTAAAAACAAGCAAAAAAATATTTCAAAAACTCTGTGCACTAAAATGTTCTTATTGCTCTCAGTGTGGCTCCTGAAGTCCCTTCCAATCACGATATGCCTTTCCTTCTGCTTCCCCAAGTGGCCATCTTGGACTCTGGCAGAGGTCTAGAAATAGCATAAAAGCCACATTTTCCTTCTTCAAAAGCAGAGGGCCTCTCCCTCTTGGGCTAAAGAAGAGCTTTCACTAGCTTTCAGCAGCATAGGGCCTAAGGCATACAGTTGAGTGGTTCTGATTCCATCTCAGAGAGGTAGTTTGTACACATATAAAGTTCAAGTTGAACACATATCTAGTTTATTACAATAAAAAAAGTCAGAATTTTGCAATTGGCACAAGCCAGAAGATTTATAGAGGGCCAGGGCTATTTGTGGGAGTTAGTTTTCTTTTTAAAACAATTGAAAGACATTTGTCCACAAATAAAAGATGATAACTTATGCTTCAGGAAATCAGTTCCCAACATACATTACCATGTAGTGAGTCATCTAATATTGTAATATCTGGAGGGTGGTCAAAATAGATTGGCAGTGATCCATGGTATTTTGTACTGCTGTGAAAAAGGTGGATTGAATAACTGGGTCAGAGTGTGTCAGCCAATTCAGTAGATTCATTATACTGAAACCCACTGACTTGAATACAGCAAAGCACTTAAGCATGTGTTTAGCTTTAAGCTAATAGGACCGTTCGTGTGCTTGAAGTTACTCACATGCTTAAGTGTTTTTCTGGATCAGGGACATACTGCAGGTGCATAAAGCAAAGAGAAAAAAAATCTCTCCGCTCTTGTTCAGCATATAATATTTGAGCCTGGGAGGTTTGGCTTTATTTAATGAATATATTTGCTTTGCTCAGTGGTTTGAAAAATCAGTTCAGAGCAAAGAAGAAATCACCACCTTTTAGTTCCCTTACTAAGGACCCAATTCTGCATAGTACTGAGTCAACAGGGAGGCGATGATGCTAAGCACATCACAAGATGTGCTCAGAACCTTGCACAAGTGAACCCTACTTGTCAAGTTTTCAGAACAATATGAAGCCATGATTGGAGGCGTGGTGGATAAATTGCCAAAGCTCCAAAGTTTCATGGAAGGCAGAAATAAGCACATTTGAATCTCCTTTGTTAGTCCCCACTTGAATGTTCTAGATAAATAATTCATAACTAATTTGCTCATTTGAAAGATTAGAAATAGAACTGTGTAGCGATGTCAAGACTCACCAGCGGGGCACCTCCTGCTGGTCTTCTGGGAATTAGCTCTTTTCCAGCATATAGAGCACCCTCTGCAGGCTGGTGTCTCACCTGCCGCTGGCCCGGTGTCCCTCCTGGACCCCGGTGCCCTTTACTTTGGGGTTCTGCCCCAGCAGGACCCCCACACTCTGGGTCTCCCCTCCAAGGGGAACCCCCAATCCTCTAAACCCACCTTGCTTCAGTGGCTACTGCCAATCATCATCTAGTCCCCGCTCTCTGGGGCAGACTGCAGTCTGTAATGGCCACTCATCATTGGCAAGGGGGTTGGACCTGCTGCCTTTGCCTATTCCCAGGCTGCACCTCTGTAGCCTCAGTACCTTTGTAAGCCTTCGCCAAGTCCAGCAGCCTGGGGGTTTACCAGGCTGGAGCTCCCGAGCTCCCTTGCCCTATTCTCCAGCACTGCTCCACCTCAGGTACCTTGTTCCCAGGCAGCTAGCCCTTCCCACTCCAGGGCTAGAGTGAGACACCTCCCAGCCCACAGCCCTCTTCTCAGGGCCAGCTGGGCCCTAACTGAGCTGGCCTCAGCTGTGGCTGCTTCCCCAATCAGCTTAGCTTGGCTGCTTTTAACACCTGTTCTCCAGGAGTGGGGCAGCTGCCCCACTACAAACTGGAATGAAGTTCCATTTTCACATGAACAGCTAGACATTGATCACTGCAGCAAAGAAGATGCTGAACCATACTCTCAGGGGATGGCGCTTGAAACGAAGTGTCTTAAAGGCAAGGCAACAGGCCAGCTTTGGTGCAGTGCTGCAAAAGAGAGAGACAGAGAGAGAGAGAAATAGCATATTGCAACTGTTGCCATAGTCTCCCTCCATGTACAGTTCTCCTCCCAAAATCACACTGTTTGTAGTTTCAGCCTTAAGTCAATTTGTGCATCTGCTGCTCAAAGATTAAACCATGTCTATTAAAAAGAAACAGGCTTCAGGGATCACATTAGTTAATAAATGACATGTTTTCTTTATTTGTGCGGCTAAGGGTACAGAATTAGCACATTTTTCTCTTTGTTTTGTAATAAATTGCTCGCTATAAAATTGTTCTCTGGAGCCAGTGAAAATGCCCAGCCTGGCAAGCTTTACAGCTGGGGAAACGGGAGAAAATGGCCTGATTATTCCTAAATTTCTCTACAACAATATAGTTATAAGCCATCATTCAGTCCCAACCCCACACAGGAAATGTACTGCTTTCTGGTTTCTATAGCTGAATCCTTCATTCCTCTAAGGACAGGCAGCCTCGGTATTAGGCTCCTTTGTTTATTTTCTGCACTTTTTTAACATTGTTATTTTTATATTAAGCACCAATACAGCACCCTTCTTTGAGTGAGATATCCTAACAAAACAGTTAAGCAATAAGAAAGCGGGAAATGTGGCTCAGCTGGAGCTTTTTGCTGAATAAGGGCTTGTACATAATCTATGTATCATAGCTATTCCAAATAAGTATTCCACAATAGCTATTCCACACTCTCTCGCCATGTGGTCACTCTTATTCCAGAATAAGATTGCCTTTTTCTGGTTTATCTTAATTCATTTCCAAAGTGACTTAAGATAAACCAGAAAAAGGCACTCTATTGACAAATGCAATCTTGCTCTATGCATAACCATTCGGAATGCTGCTGCAAAGATCATTCTCCTAGCCCATCACTTTGAAATTTCCCGCTGGCTTCTCCTTCTCTATTGCATCAAACATAAACTACAGAATAACTTCCCCAGATAGACAAGCCCTATAGCATTTAACTATAGGACACCAAAGGATTACCTTCTTCCCCTGATTAGAAATGGACTTACCTGACTTGGAAATCTCTAAACATGAAGGGACCTATTAACCAAAGCCTTTGGCAGCAGGATGAAGTGGATGCATGCCATGGTGTTGAACAAACTGATGGGCTGATAGGTATATGTCATCACAGGAGATGATAGCTTCAGGCACTCAACATACCTGTTAGTAAGTCATTTGGCACCCACTAGTCGCTTGTTAGTATAGATATCCTGGAAAACCACAAGGCTTGTAGTCCTCTTTCACACCAGGAACTAAGATTTCTATGAAGAAATAATCAAGGTACTGGTACAGGATGGCCCCTTATAATGAAAGTTCACCTTATAAGAGCCCACTCTTGGAGTCCATTCACAATGAATGCATATTGAAATCCTGTAGATAGCTATTTATTGCATATTTGCTTAATTTACCAGCAACTCCTTTGAGTCCCCAAAATACATGAAAACGCCAAAAATAAATTCAAATTAAGTCACACAAAAGACAATATCTGTTTCAAATCTCCAAAGAATAAAAAGACCACTCTGTTTTGTGGGGGGAGGGGAGAAAAAGGAGTACAGTAGTTCAGCAGTCAACAAATTCTCAAGATGGGAAGGTAGCTAGATGTGAAGTTGTGTAAGTGTTTCCAAAGCATTTCTGAGGATTACGGAGTGCAAATATCAATTCACGTAGCCAATGATGTCATAAGTACTAAATGATATCAAGAACTAATGGAACAATCACGCCTCTTTATGCCACAGTGTCACCTTTTACAGAAGAAGCAGAATTATGTAGCAGTCATAATCCCTTATCTGATGATAGAAGACTCACTGAGAATGATATTCCATTACAGTTCATATTTCATTTTTCAGAGTTGATCAACAAGTGCAGCGAAGTCTGGATTCAAATTGCTAAGACAGTCATCATTTCATCTGTCATTGCTTTTTCATTACTTGCAGTCCATAAATAGTTTCAAGTCAGAGATCCAGTTTTTGCCTCCACTCTGTTCACCTCATGAGCCCAGGCACATTTAGAAAGGAAAATATTATGTCAAAAGAACATTTAATAAATGGTAATTGAAACAAGGGGAAGATTTAAAGAAAATAATAAAATTGTACGCACTGAATTCCAAGCATTAAATATTTTCTGTTTGACAGTAGGACTATATGAAAATAAGGACCCAAAGCAGTAGATGTGTTTCAAGTCCAGTTCATGCTTCAAGGGTCAGGGACCCCAATATGTAAACTTGAATCACTCTCTATGACAGTTGCAATAGAATATTTATGCCCATAATAAATCTTGTGATTCCAGTAATAAAAACAATTTCACTCAAATTCTGGAGCTTTATTCTTATCCCTTCCAACAAAATGCAAGGAACTGACTGCATAGCAGATATGGGCATTATACATCACATCAGTTCAGAATGATCTAATCTGCTCTGATTCAGAAGTCCTGAAGAAATTCACTGCTAAGGAGATCCAGTCGGTCAGGGTTTTTGTTTTTTTTTTCTTTTCTAGTGTAGAAAAGCTGAACATGCATCAGCTATAATAATGCTATGCTATGCCAGCTATAATAATGCTATGCCTTCCAGAGAGTTAACTTGTCACAAAATCATTCAAGGGTGGAGTGCAGACAACTTTCAGGGGGGAAAATAGATACTGAATCTACTTCATTATTATCATCATTCCTAGAATTATTATTTTAATGATATTTTCTCAGAGGAATTCATAACAAGCCAGCAAAAAACAGAAATAAATAAGTTTCACTACTAGCTCACACCATATAAATCTAAACAACAACCCTCATTGTAAAACATTCCACTATAATGATGGGGAAAAACCATCATCTCCAAACCCCAAAGTGTCCAAATGATCTTCCTGACACAAATGCAGCGCAAAGAATGTCTTTAATGTCCAGTTGGTAGAATACAAAGATGTTGAAGCGTTTAGAGAGCTCAGTGGATTCGTAATGGGCTCAGGAACCTTTTATCACCACAACATTGGTTCATATCCAACCCAAGTTAGTACAATAGTGATTGAATTCTGTTGCCATCTGATAGCTATTTAGTGACCTGGTCTCAGGATTCCTAGTGAAGAAGTGTGCATATCACACACACACACAAAATTCTCCCCATAATTGTCATCCTTATTAATCTCCTCTGAATGAGAAAAGACATGGAGAATGAAAGACCTTCTCAATCTTTGAGATGCTTCCCCCTGCTTTAGATTGTGGAATATTGGCTGGGCAGCACAAGGAAGGTTTGTAATGCCATTCCCCACCCACAGCCTTTCTATCAACTTTTTACTTAGTCAAATGAATTACATATTTCATCATTACTTCACTGTGGGAAGTGGGTCACTATAAAAAAGGCATATTCAAATCCATCTAATACTATTAAACATTAACTGGGATAATTAAAAATAAAAATAAAAAAGATACAAAGCAAAAGTCTTTTTTCTCTCTTCAAGAAAATAAAAATCAGGCCTTGATTCTACTTCACTCTTTTGGTAATAATTTCTTCTTTAATCTTTTGCAGCATGTCATTAGCTTGCTTAACAACCACCACACACTCATCTGGGTATGTAGGAAAGGGGCCATATAGCAGAGGCAAAGTTAGAGCAACTCCAAAACCTCTACTGACAATATTTTGTGAAACCAAATCCAAAACCACTCCTTGGTTTTGACCAATTTTAATTGGTCCTTTATTAATTAAATAATAATTATTTATTTGTATGGTCATTACTTCTAGAAGCCCCAGTAATAGACCAGGACCCCATTGTGGTAGACACTGAATCAACATAGAACATTCTTATTAAGCATTGTTAAGATCTTGTATATTCTCCTCCACATGTTCAACTTTGTTCTCAGTGTCATCAACATTCCTTTCCAGATGCTTAACCCCAAACTTTTCCATCTTTGAAAGTCAGCTTACCATTTATTCTATTTTAAGGAATACTTATGTAAACAGAGTCTGGATGAGCTCTCCCCTGACATCTAGTGGTGAGCTGTGCAAAAAGACTTCAGAAGCTGATCTCACTTGCATGGACACACCCACCCTGCCTAGGTGCTCAGCATGATGGGATTGCTTGCCCAAATGATCACTTGTGGCTGGTGTTGGATCCCCAGTCTCCTTGTTATTGAGGCAGGAGTAATAAAGGGTTGTTATCCTTATTGTATGAACCGAGGGCAGCAGAACTGTACCTGGCATACCCCAATGGAGGGACTCACCCTCAACTGAACAGCACTCGCTAAGCAGTAGGGACATGGGTTCCAAACTCCAATGAGTTGAGAGAAGGTGAGGATAGGTACCTGTACATGGTGGTGTTGACCCTGCCTCTCTCCATGGTATAATAAAAGCGCTAATGTAGAGTCAAGTGAGAATCTTGTTATATACTGCAGAGCTGAAATCACTGATACCTAGGTCTAAGTATTAAACTTACTTTGTGAGAGTGTTTCTATTGCAAGAGACTGCCCAGTGTGCACCAGCAGTGAGGCTCCCCCATTAACAGCTGAAATCACTGAGAGCTGAAATTACGGAGAGCTGTATTAAGTGTGGGGGGGCCTGAAGACATCTTGGCGAGTGGGCAGATGGTTGGCACTAGGGTGGTTGGTGGAGAGGCAGGGCAAGCAGCTAGCAGAGTGGCTGGCGGAGAGATGTGGCAAGCGGCTAGCAGGGGCGGTTGGTGGAGAGGTGTGGCAAGCAGCTAGCAGGGTGGTTGGTGGAGAGGTGCGACCAGCAGGGTGGCTGGCAGAGATGTGTGGCAAGTGGCCAGCAGAGAAGCTAGTGGAGAGGGCCAGAGCAGAGCCCCGCAGAGGCGTGGCAATCGGCCATTGGGGCGATGGGCGAGTGCCCGAGTAGTGCAGCGTGTAAAGTGCCTCCTTACCCCCCACCCCCGCCTTCCACACAGGGTGGGAGGAGAACTCTGAGGATAAGCCTCTGAACTCTGGGGCTGCACTGGCCAAAGATAGCAACTCTGAGTGGGGTACAGAGAAGGGACGGGCACGTTAAAGGGACTTTTGGGTTGCTGGACTTAAGACCCTGAGGGGTCTTTTGCTCATGGTTTGTGTTTATGAACCCTAGTTGTGGTGTTTTCCCAAATTAATGCTGAGTTAATTCCCTCCTTTTATTAAAAGTATTTGCTACACTCAGACTCTGTGCTTGCAACAGGGGAAGTATTGCCTCTTAGAGGTGCCCAGGAGGTGGTGTGTAATTGTCCCAGGTCACTGGGTGGGGGCTCGAGATGGTTTTGTGTTGTATTGTTGAAAAGGAACCCCTAGATACTGAACCCGGCCCTTGTTGCTGCTAGCTCCACCTGGCAGAAAGGTTACACTTATAAGAGCTCTCTTGGCCAGAGATGCTCACCGAGAGAGATGTAGCCAAATATGGTGTTCCAGGATTAACTAAAAAGTCTGACCACCAATGGTTTTTGTTGGGTTTTTTTCAGGCATTTCCCCCCCAGTCTTATTTTTACTTTTTGTCATGTAGTGATATTTCCATACTGATTAAATCTGCACTGATAATTACATGCAAAAGAGCAATTAGCACCAGATCATTTAATTGTGATGAATTTATAATCTGAACTGTTTATGACCGACAAGTGACTTGAAATGATGACAACCTGTTACCAGCCTGTTGATGGAGCCCCGACACTACTGCGTTGGAGGCCCTATAAATAGATGTAAAAAGTGAGGCAACTGAAACTGAATTTCAGTGACATTGTTCCTGTGGAGCTTCCAGCTGAGGTTACCATTTTTAATTCACTAATTCTCTAGCACATCTTTATATTAAGCAGGTCTTTAAAATTGTCCCTTCACAGTAGGTATATTACCTAAGTGAGGGGATGCAGTAAGTCAGCTGCTGCCAAAAGGCCAAACCTGGTTGCAATGTTAATCACACTGATCTGTGTCTGAATGACCTGTGCACACTATCTCCATTCCAGTCCAAGTTTCATTACTAAGTGTAAATTACATTTCTTATTTGCAGAACTCCAGCAGAGACTGAAGATCATGGATGATTTCTTTGCTTTTATTAATAGAAACTTCAATTACCTGCCCAGAGAAATAGCTCCTGGGTTCTGAAAATAATATTCCAATAGTGGGTACGGGACACTCATATGCTAAAGAAGAAAAGAAACAGATGAATAGTAGTGGTATGAAAAGCTGCTCATACTGAATGAGGAGTTCAGCAAAGATTTTCAAAGACCACTCCAGTATACTACACATCAGTAATCATATCTTACATTTATACAGTGTCTTGCATCCCAAAGGGTTCCAAAGCACTTTGCACATTAAAATACAAACCTGCATGAGGATACAACAGTACTACCTTGTCCCTAATTGTCCAGGAAGGTTAACTCAAGTTTCCTTGGCCCTTTCTTGCACAAGTTTTCAGGGGACGGGATCTAAAAGGGCTACTGAAGATACAGAAAGGGGGAGAGTGCCTTGGGAAGGCAGGGCTTCCTCCTAGGCTTTGAGGGGAGAGGCTGTAGTTTGTGACACTTTTTACCACTGTGCCTTGTTTTGATGTGTCTTTATGAAAAATCTCTCCTCCTTAGTAAACTTACTGACAATTGCTAGGATTTCTGTGCTCAGTCATCCCACCAGAACCATAGGATCAGTATATCTGTCATTGAAATGCAGCCACGTCTGCAGTGAAATACAGAAACTATTTAGCATGTTAACAGTACACATCAGTTTAGAATACTAAGGCCTGGTCTACACTGGGGGGGAGGGAAGGAATCGATCTAAGTTACGCAACTTCAGCTATGTGAATAACGTAGCTGAAGTTGACGTACTTAGACCTACTCACTGCGGTATCTTCACTGCGATGAGTCGACTGCTGCCGCTCCCCTATCACTGCCGCTCCTCTGCCTGCACCTCTCGTGGTGGTGGAGTACAGGAGTCGACGGGAGAGCTGCTCAAGGGTCGATTTATCGCGTCTAGACTAGACACGATAAATTGATCCCCGCTGGATTGATCGCTGCCCGCCAATCCGGCAGGTAGTGTAGATGTACCCTAATTAAAGAATGTAATACTATATCCATTTAAAACTGCAGATTTAGGAAGGTCAAATGTAATTACTCACAGTGGAAGTTAGCCAGGGCACCAGTTAATACCCTCTCTCTTGTGAAAAGTCCCATGGATATTAGTGGTATCACTCATTCAAAAGACCTCCAGCTGCATGGTACCCCTTCACATTATGCTGGAACACTGGTTCAGTACTCACATGGAAGAAACAGTGCTATCTATCGATTAACTAACTCCTTCATTAAGTACCTTATAGTTTCATGAATATATCCCACCTAAGTAATGCCCTAAATAATACTTGCTTATCTCAGGAGATCTGATGAGACCAAGGCCAAGGAGGGATGGCTAATGTTATTTCAGAACTCAACAAACAAAAACACACATTTCTTTATGTTAGTGTCTATTTAAAACATTCAGCTTTGAACATGTATTGTTAATCAATAGGAACAAATACACTGTTGCCTTCAATAGGACAGCAGTGAAGATCTGATGTGAGACTGTGATATTCTTTAAACTTACCTACTCATGTGCAGTATTTTATCAAGCTGTTTTACACAATAGGAAATGGTTACTGTACCAAGCAAAGAGAAATATATTGGAAAGCTTCCTGCAGCACTGATTATGAAGACACAACTTGTGGCTCTGTAATAAGTTTTCAAGTCATAAGATAGGAAACTGAGAGTCTTGTGTATGACTGTAACTGTTGCTTCATACTCCACAGATCATTTGCCCCTCCCTGTACATACAATGGCCTTGCCAGTTGTTCTGTGGAACCATTTCAGAAAAGTTTGCAATCTTTGAGCCTATGACCCATTGCACAGGCAGAGTTACAATCACTTAGCTTTACCTCCTTGGAGACCAGTGTTCAGTTCAGTTTTTGCTTGGTTGTGCCTGCCAGCAGATACCCCAGGTAATTGTCAGACCCCCAATTTAGTTTGGCTTAAACAAAGGAAGTTTTTATTTGCTATTTTACAGAAAGAGAAAGAGAACCTAAAATAAGACAGCTGATGACATAGACACCTTGACAAACACTTCGGAAATCTTTGCTAGGCTATTTATTTATATTACATTCAGGCTGGGGGGACCCAATCAGGGACTGAGGCCCCCTTTTGCTAGGCACTGTACCTGGTCAAAGCAAAATGATGATCCCTACATCAAAGAGTTCAATCTAAGTATGTGACAAGGCACAAAATTAACAGAATAATTACTTAGACCTGTAGTATTATATATTACCAGTGTTCTTGTAGCCTTGTTGGTCCCAGGATATGAGAAAGATAAGGGAGGAAAGGTAATATCTTTTATTGGACCAACTTCTGTTGGCGGAAGGTACAAGCTTTACATAAGAACATAAGAACGGCCATACCGGGTCAGATCAAAGGTCCGTCTAGCCCAGTATCCTGTCTACCGACAGTGGCCAATGCCAGGTGCCCCAGAGGGAGTGGACCTAACAGGCAATGATCAAGTGATCTCTCTCCTGCCATCCATCTCCATCCTCTGACAGACAGAGGCTAGGGACACCATTCCTTACCCATCCTGGCTAATAGCCATTAATGGACTTAACCACCATGAATGTATCCAGTTCTCTTTTAAATTCTGTTATAGTCCTAGTCTTCACAACCTCCTCAGGCAAGGAGTTCCACAAGTTGACTGTGCACTGCATGAAGAAGAACTTCCTTGTATTTGTTTTAAACCTGCTGCCCATTAATTTCATTTGGTGACCCCTAGTTCTTGTATTATGGGAATAAGTAAATAACTTTTCCTTATCCACTTTCTCCACATCACTCATGATTTTATATACCTCTATCATATCCCCCCTTAGTCTCCTCTTTTCCAAGCTGAAGAGTCCTAGCCTCTTTAATCTCTCCTCATATGGGACCCGTTCCAAACCCCTAATAATTTTAGTTGCCCTTTTCTGAACCTTTTCTAGTGCCAGTATATCTTTTTTGAGATGAGGAGACCACATCTGTACGCAGTATTCGAGATGTGGGCATACCATCGATTTATATAAGGGCAATAATATATTCTCAGTCTTATTCTCTATCCCCTTTTTAATGATTTCTAACATCCTGTTTGCTTTTTTGACCGCCTCTGCACACTGCGTGGACATCTTCAGAGAACTATCCACGATGACTCCAAGATCTTTTTCCTGACTCATTGTAGCTAAATTACCGCTCATCATATTGTATGTATAGTTGGGGTTGTTTTTTCCAATGTGCATTACTTTACATTTATCCACATTAAATTTCATTTGCCATTTTGTTACCCAATCTCTTAGTTTTGTGAGATCTTTTAGAAGTTCTTCACAGTCTGCTTTGGTCTTAACTATCTTGAGCAGTTTAGTATCATGTGCAAACTTTGCCACCTCACTGTTTACCCCTTTCTCCAGATCATTTATGAATAAGTTGAATAGGATTGGTCCGAGGTAACACCACTAGTTACCCCTCTCCATTCTGAGAATTTACCATTAATTCCTACCCTTTGTTCCCGGTCTTTTAACCAGTTCTCAATCCATGAAAGGACCTTCCCTTTTATCCCATGACAGCTTAATTTACATAAGAGCCTTTGGTGAGGGACCTTGCCAAAGGCTTTCTGGAAATCTAAGTACACTATGTCCACTGGATCCCCCTTGTCCACATGTTTGTTGACCCCTTCAAAGAACTCTAATAGATTAGTAAGACACGATTTCCCTTTACAGAAACCATGTTGACTATTGCTCAACAGTTTATGTTTTTCTATGTGTCTGACAATTTTATTCTTAACTATTGTTTCGACTAATTTGCCCGGTACCGACGTTATACTTACCGGTCTGTAATTGCCGGGATCACCTCTAGAGCCCCTTTTAAATATTGGTGTTACATTAGCTAACTTCTAGTCATTGGGTACAGAAGCCGATTTAAAGGACAGGTTACAAACCTTAGTTAATAGTTCCGCAACTTCACATTTGAGTTCTTTCAGAACTCTTGGGTGAATGCCATCTGGTCCCGGTGACTTGTTAATGTTCAGTTTATCAATTCCAAAACCTCCTCTAGTGACACTTCAATCTGTGACAGTTCCTCAGATTTGTCACCTACAAAAGCCGGCTCAGGTTTGGGAATCTCCCTAACATCCTCAGCCGTGAAGACTGAAGCAAAGAATCCATTTAGTTTCTCCGCAATGACTTTATCGTCTTTAAGCGCTCCTTTTGTATCTCGATCATCAAGGGGCCCCACTGGTTGTTTAGCAGGCTTCCTGCTTCTGATGTACTTAAAAAACATTTTGTTATTACCTTTGGAGTTTTTGGCCAGCCGTTCTTCAAACTCCTCTTTGGCTTTTCTTATTACATTCTTGCACTTAATTTGGCAGTGTTTATGCTCTTTTCTATTTGCCTCACTAGGATTTGACTTCCACTTTTTAAAGGAAGTCTTTTTATCTCTCACTGCTTCTTTTACATGGTTGTTAAGCCACGGTGGCTCTTTTTCAGTTCTTTTACTGTGTTTCTTAATTTGGGGTATACATTGAAGTTGGGCCTCTATTATGGTGTCTTTAAAAAGCGCCCATGCAGCTTGCAGGGATTTCACTTTAGTCACTGTACCTTTTAATTTCTGTTTAACCAACCCCCTCATTTTTCCATAATTCCCCCTTTTGAAATTAAATGCCACAGTGTTGGGCTGTTGAGATGTTCTTCCCACCACAGGGATGTTGAATGCTATTGTATTATGGTCACTATTTCCAAGCGGTCCTGTTATAGTTACCTCTTCGATCAGCTCCTGCGCTCCACTCAGGACTAAATCTAGAGTTGCCTCTCCCCTTGTGGGTTCCCGTACCAGCTGCTCCATGAAGCAGTCATTTAACGTATCGAGAAATTTTATCTCTGCATTTCATCCTGAAGTGAAATGTTCCCAGTCAATATGGGGATAATTGAAATCCCCCACTATTATTGAGTTCTTAATTTTGATAGCCTCTCTAATTTCCCTTAGCATTTCATCATCACTATCACTGTCCTGGTCAGGTGGTCTATAATAGATCCCTAATGTTATATTCTTACTAGAGCATGAAATTTCTATCCATTTCTATCCATATCAAGCTACACAGAGCTCTTCTTCAGGTCACTATGGGGAAGAAGCAGAGTCTCTGAGCTAAATACAAGAAGGGACAGATTGTTAAGCAGAAGGGGTAATACATGTGGGAGGCGGTCACTTGAAATGGAGTGAGCAATTGGGGGTTAGATTGTTATGCATAAGGGTTTGAAGTAGGCAATTAAGAGTAGCTGTCAGTGCCTTGTGCTACAAATTGTTGTAAAAAGCCATAAAACCAGAGTCCCTGTTAAGTCCATGGCTTTTGGTGTCTAGCAGAATTATAAATTTAAGTTTCCAGGGTTGCCTTTTATATCTTGCAGGTTCTCAAAAAGAGGACACTGCCAAAGAGGGAGACAGTGGCAGCTGGAGGAGGGGTACCTTTAGAGGATGCTGGAGGGGGTATTTGGGATTGCTGGAAGGGTTTGTGTGTACTCTGAGGGGGTATTTGGGAGGGTACTGGAGGGATGGGTGTACTGGTAGGGGTATTTGGGAGGTGTGGGAGCGGATTTTTGGGGAGTGCAGGAAGGGAGTATGTGTACTGGAAGAGGTATTTGGGGGTGTTGGACGGAGTATTTAGGGAGTGCTGGAGGGGTGTGTGTACTGGGAGGTGTATTTGAGGGTGCTGGAGGGGTATGTGTACTGGGAGGGGTATTTGGGGGTGCTGGAGAGGGTACCTGAACTTCACTATTAAGGTGGGGGGCAGTGTTGCTCCCTGTCATGCTGGCAGGGCAGCTCGTGCAGGCCCAGGACACAGCACTAGCCATCCATCAGTGCCTCTCTACCTCTCCCCCTCCCCAGAACTGGGTTCAGGGGCCGGGGTGGGTGGGATCTGGCAGCTGTGGCTGCAGTGGAGGGACCAATTGGGACACGGAGCCAGCTCTTTCTGCGCTGCAATGTCTGCTCCACAAAAATCCCAGACACTTCCTGTTATTTGAAAAATCCACCCAGACAGAGGGCAGACGATCAAAAGAGAGAAAATGTCCAGAAAAACCCGGACATATGGTAACTCTACCTTTTGTAGGGGTTGTGCAGGTTTCCCATGAGGACAAGTATTGAAAAATCAGTCACAGAATGATCGCTTTGTGGTAAGTGTTTGCGCACAGGTGATATGGTGTTTTTGTCTTTTATCATTTTTCTTTGTGAGTTCATTCAAAAGCATAGTGATTGTCTGACTTCACCCACCAAGTTGTTATTGGGGCATTTGATCCACTGGATGAGGTAGATCACATGTTGTTATAGGCACATGTACTCTGTGAATCTTGAAAGGTGTGTTGTGGGGGTGTTGATCATTGTAGCAGTGGAGATATGTATGCAGGTTTTGCAACTGTTATTCTGGCAGGGGCTGGTGCCACTTTGAGTTGATGTGTCCTGGTCCATGAGGAGCTTCTGATGATGATGATGAGCGTGGTGAGGTTGGGGGGTTGTTTGAAGGCTAGAAGAGGACGTTCAGGAAAGATTTCCTTCAGGATGTGGTCCCCATCAAACATGAGTTGTAATTGTTTGACGATACCCTCTATGGGTTCCAGTGGGAGGTGAGTGGTGACAACTAGGGGTGTGCAGTCAATGAGTTTCTTTTTTTTGTATTGAAGCAGGTTCTCTTGGGGTATTTGGGTCGCCCTTTCCATACTGCAATCTACTTCTCGGGTGGAGTGTTCTTGTTTAGTAGTTTAGCCCCCTCCAGCTGCCCCTCACCCCCCTTGGCAGTGTCCTTGTTTAGAAGTTTGCCAGTGTAACCAAATTAGCTTTTAGATGCTAAATCTTTTTCATGTCTTAATTGCCTTACATTATGTATGCGACTATGTTCAGTTAACCTTAAGATCAAAGATGCGAGACACTCCAGGAAACTAATAATATTATCTACATTGTCTTCAGTGTATCTATCCCTGTTATAATGAATGCCCGGCTGTTGCCTTATGTAAATGAGTGTAACTAGATTACCTGTGTATTCACAGGAAATTGAATGTTAACTTCAAAGTAGTGGGTCAGTGTGTGTTCAACAAAAAAGAATCCTCAGCCATGTGCTGTGCTCAAAACATTTGACAGCCCATTTCAGCTATAAAAGTGAAGCTTCGGGCCTGCTCCCACATTTCTAGTCTGCCAAACTTTAAACAGGGAAAAGTTCAAGCCAGGGCGGTGGGTATCATAGACAGGGGAAGGCTGTGCTTCCCCACATAGCCTGGCGTGGCCCCACGCATACTCCACCGCCAGGTCCCCTCCTGCCTGCTGTTCCCTTCTATGGCCAAGAGGCTGCTCTGGCAGGGGCTGTGGTGTGCACAAGATGCCCGGGCTGGGGCCACGTTGCGCCGTGCTGCCCATCCTCCCAGTTCTGGGACCACACTGCCTGACCAGCACTCCAGGGCTGGGGGTGCTCCGGCCGCACCGCCTGCCCGCCCACCCACTGCTGGGGCTGGGGGCACTCCGGCCATGCCGCCTGCCGGCCCAGCGCTGGGGCTGGGGGTGCTCCGGCCATGCCGCCCACCCGGTGCACTGGGGTCTGGGGTGCATGGGGGGGAGGGTCCCGGCAGCTGTGGGCGGGGGGGCTGTGCTCCAGGCTCTGGCAGGGGTGGGGGGGGTCAGAAGGGGTGGGGCCTCGGGCAGAGGGGGAGGTACCGGGGGCTAGCCTCCCCCAAGGGCGCATTCACCCACCACCTGTAGGACTGGGATCTCCAATTACTTACTTGGAATACCCTGGAAAATGCAAGGAAAGATTCTAACAGACTCTATATCTAAGCTACATTTGGATTCTAACCTTTTGGGATGATTCCAGAGGGACTTTTGCAAGCCATTCATCACTGCCATTCATCACTGCAGACTCATTCATCACTGCTATAAATCTGATATAAGGACCTAGCAAGCATTTGTAATATATATAATCTTTTAACCATTCAATAACTCTCTTCTTTTCTTTTATTAATAAATCTTTAGTTAGTTTACTAAGGTTTGGCTGACAGTTATATTTGAGTAAGATCTGAGATACATATTGACCAGCGGGTAAGTGTCTGATCCCTTGGGATTGATAGAACCTCACATATAGTGAATTGGGTTTTCAGTAACCTCTCACTATACTATACTATACTGACGAGATGATTCAGAATCAGTTTATGGTGCAGATTTCATCCCCACACTTGCGGGAGCACCTCCTGATGGAGCCAGATTCCCTGACACTCCACAGGACAGTGGAGATTGGCTGTCAATTTGGATTTACAACCGAAGCGGCTCAGACTCTTTCCCAGACTCTTCTTCTTCTTCTTCAAAGGCACCATTCACACCATCCACTGCTGCAGCCATCCCAGTAGAGCGCACTGATAGAGGCTCAGGTAACCATGTGGGTGACAGAGGGGATCGCCCCCAATCATTGGCGGATGCAGAAGAGTGCCGGCATGGGTCCTCACTGTAGCAGCTGTGGCCGAGCCCATCACTGTCAGGGGCTCTGAGATTGTTCAGCCCAGAGATAAACATGACACTGATGTGGGTGGGAAACATAATCATTTTGCCAGATGGTGTTTCTCTGCCCCAGCCATCACCTATATTGATGACTGGGGGATGGAGGAAGATTCCATGCTGAGGAGAGAAATTCAGTTTACACAGGACCAGGAGAGTTTTAAAATCTGCCCCTGCCATTTAACGGGTGGGGAGATACTGCTGCTGGTGGACAACGGAGCACGAGTCTCACTCATAAACTATATCACATACTGTAGATATTTTGCCTATTTTGTCTTGCACAGTCCACACTATCTAGATATGGCAATGCAAAAATCACTTTCCTGGGGATGATAGATCTCCCTGTGTCGTATCATCAACAAGAAGTGGGCGTGTTCCCATTTTACATGGCCCATTCTGGGGCAACCTTCTTGGGCTGGATCTGTTCCAGGCACTGGGCTTTAAAGTATTAGACTTGCAGAACACAGAAATCCACCTTGTGTGGAATGATTGGAGAAACATGCTCCCCAAGATCTCCTCTGGACTCAGCAGTTGCTGTAGCAATGAGCATCATCCACTGGTAGATCCACTGGCCACCCCAATTATACAAGCATTCCGCAGACCACACCTGGCATTAAAGGAAGCCATAGCCATCAAGGAGGATATTACAGAAGCGGCTGACTCTTCACCATGAGTGTCAAATCTTGTTGTTGCAAAAAAGGAAGAAAGGGGGCCTACGTTTATGTGTGGACTTGCACCAAGTGAACAAGGCAACCATCCCCGACTGCTATACTCTACCAACTGGAGAGGAATTGGCAGCACAATGTCATGGTTCAAAGGTGTTCTCTAACTTGGATCTTTGCCAGGGATCTCTCTAGATACCATTAGCCCCCTATTCAAGAAACTTCATGGCTTTTCTCACCCATAGGGGCCTCTTTCAGTTTAAAAGGATGCCTTTTGGTTTATCTTCAGCCCCTAGCCATTTCCAAAAAGTCATGGCCTCAGTGTTAGCAGGCATTCCTGGGGTGGTCATCTATCTAGTTGACATCCTGCTTCATGGATCATCTTTCTGACCATGATGCTTCCCTACATGCAATACTAACCCCATTTAAGGACCATCATCTGACTCTGAAAATGGAGAAGTGTGTTTTTCATCAGGATTTTGTGGGTCATCATCTGTCGGCAAGTGGAATCACCCCATCCGAGTCCAGTGTGGATGCCATTGTTCAACTGCCAGACCCTATGGACAAGTCAGAACTATCATTTCTTGAGTTATTTATTGCTTTTGTTTTGTGCAAGATTATGCTTTGCTCACTTCACCCTTACGGGCCCTGTTACACAGCAGTGTGGTCTGGAACAGAGTGTTCACAGGCAGTGTGCCAGCTCAAACAAGGTATTACATCAGATCCCACACTGGTACACTTAGCCTTATGAGCCCCTAGTTTTGTCACATGTGATGCCTTAGCTGGAGCTCTCAGTGCCGTGCTCTCCAGCGGGTGGAACACCCAGAGGCATTTGCCTCCCAAGTGCTCTCCTCAGCTGAGCAAAAATATTTGGCAGGGGAGCGGGAGACCCTAGCATGCATATGCGCATGTGAAAGGTCGCATCTTTATTTTTATGGCCCCACTTTCACATTACGCACTGACCATGAAGCATTAACCACACTGTTAACATCATCTGGGTCAGGGCATCGACCCCCTTTGTATTCATAGATGGGCTGATTGCCTACATCTGTATGACTTCTCAGTACGGTACCATCAAAGTAATCTCAATCAAGTGGCTGATCACCTGTCCTGGGCTCTTCCTGATAAATCCACAGAAATGGGGGTGGGGTTTATGAGCCAGGAAGGGGATAATCAGTAAAGACTGATCTCTCTCTTGTCACTCTCAAATCATTGGAATAAAGTTTGTTCTTGTTTGCACTGTCAGGGGCACTGACTCAGGAAGAAGTGTTACAAGAAGTTCTCAGACATGTTCGTCAGTCTTGGTCAGTTTTGGTCAAAAACTGTTCCAGATTATCTGGAGGCTTATTTCCCTGGCAAATATGAATTGTTGCCATGAGATGATCATGGTCTACTTCAGGGCTCCCAGGTGGTAGTACCAGAGGCCAGGCGGGCAGAGGTTCTGGCCACTGCCCACGAAGGGCACCTTGGAGTACTACATACGAAGCAGCGGTTTCGCACAGCGGTATGGTGGCCAGGAATTGATAGTCACATTGAGAAGTTGGTCAGGAATTGTGAACCATGTTTACTTAGTGATAAATCCTATAAACCAACTGGTGCACTCATGATCCGTACCCTGCTGTGGCCTGGGCTGTGGCAGTCCATACAGCTAGACATATGTGGAGAAATAACCCCTGCCCCACAGCACCAGTGGTTTCTGTTAGTAGCCTACAATATATTTTCTAAATGGCCAGAGGTAGTAGCGATAGCCTCGTAACAGCACAATTCATCTGTGATTGACTGTAGGAGTGGTTTTCTAGTTGGGGTTATCCCTACACAATAACTACTGATAATGGACTGCAGTTTGTTTCTGCTTGTTTCATCTACTTCCTAGCAGATAAAGGGACCCAGCATGTCTGCACTTCCAGATCTCACCCTCAGGCTTATGGGAGTGTAGAGAGATTTAATCGCACATTGAAGAACGAGCTTCAGGCTCATCTGTCCCAGGGTTTGCCTTTTCCGTATGCTCTCTGCTCACCATTACAGCATTACTGGCCTGTACTCCAGAGAGCTACAGGTCAGTGCCCAGCTTGCTGGGATAAGAGTTGTGCTTATCATTAGACTTATTACTCCCCTTTCTTAAAGATCCCAGGAATACAGGTCCGCGGGAGATTCACAACCATGTACAGAAGTTTCAGGCATACTACAAAGGTTACACCAATGAGAAACAGAGGGCTACAGTGAAGACCCTGGTGGTGGGGCAATATGTATCTGCACACAGACCACACAGAGGGTCCAAGTTTGGGCCATAGCTTTCATTCCAATGCAGGTTACATGGCATCTAGTAGCGCTAACATATGAATTGTACGATGGATCCCATTGGCATATCAGTAATTTAGTGCAGGTATGGGAGACCATCACAGGTGAAGTAGGTATGGAAATCCTCCCTGCCCCATCAGCAGCTGAAGACGTAAGGCTTGCCCCAACAGAGGCTTTTCCTGTTCCAGCAGTGGCTCAACTTTCACTTTCAGCCCTGCCTCCCCCAGCTGCTGGTGTGCCAAAGGTGATGTGCATAGACTTTTACACTCCAGTGGGCCCTCATGTTGGCTGCAGGACTTTGTGGTGTAACATCCAAAGGAATTACTGGAATTTTGAAGGTTAAAATTGTATAATTTGTTATTGTATGGCTGTTAAAGTGTTTGAAGAGGGGAAATATAGCATTTGTAAATGACTGTTTATGAGTTGTGGCTTCTTTAAGAAACCAGGAGGAGGAGGTGGGTCGGAGGAGGAAGGGGAGGTCATGAGGAACAGAAACCTTGAGAAGGTGCCAGTAAGACCCCTGGAATAAAGTTTGTTCTTGTTTGCATTTAAACCTGAATGGTCTTCAAGTTACTGGGATACCAGAATGATAATGAGTCTAAACCACATCTTGAAGCCAGCTTTGATTAGCATGATAATTAGTTAGTAGTTGACAGCCACCTTGGAATGATTATTTATACCTCCAACATCAAATGTTCAAAGAAAAAAGTTCTAAATATATATGAATATGTGTTTCCCAAGCATACAGGGCAGCTATACCCATTTACCAAGACTTATTGTGGTTTACAGCACATACAACTAAATGGGAGGTAAGTAGTGGTGCTGCAACAGCGCTCAGTATAGAAGGTTATCCATTAAAGGCTTATCCCAAAGCTGATCAAAGCCCTTAGGAGCCACTGACTTTAATGGACTTTGGACTGGGCCATAAGAGGGAGACTTTAGACTACCCAGGAATAAAAGACTCATGTAGCATTACTAATACACAGGTCAGCAGTTGAGACCACTGTGCCAGTGCATTTCTGCCATTACCATAATCTTCAAAATACAGCAAATTTGGGAACAGAACTTCAACTCTTGGGTATCGCCCCATTGAAATCAACAGAGCTGCATCTGTTTACACTAGCTGAGGACATGTTCTTATTTTCTTTGCCAGTTTTTAGGTGTTTGGAATAGATAAATATCTAATGATAATGTATTTGTTATTTCTAATAATGTAAGACAAACAGGTGTGTAAGAGACTGTTCTGTACTTCTTGGCCCCAGCCTCGTGACATAGGTCATAATTTCAAAGATTATATACCTATCATGAGACGGGAGAGTAGCCACTGCCTCCAGCAGCTATTCTTATAATATTCACCCATGGTGATGAATGACTTGTCTCATTATTGTCTATTTAAAATGTTAAGTAGAACACACTAACTTTCAGTTTGTGTGTGTTTGGGATTTTTGTTTGTTGGGGGGTGGGATAGCTCCGTGGTTTGAGCATTGGCCTGCTAAACCCAGGGTTGTGAGTTCAATCCTTGAGGGAGCTACTTAGGGATCAGGGGCAAAAATCAGTACTTGGTCCTGCTAGTGAGGGCAGGGGGCTAGACTCAATGACCTTTTGAGGTCCCTTCCAGCTCTATGAGATAGGAAATGAAAATTGCCTTATTTTAAATATGATTTAATTTAAATTCATTTTTAGAACATTCATGTATATTTGGGAGATTAAAGGGATGCTGATAATAAGCAAGTATGTGACTAATAGCATTTTAGGAGTTTCAGCAACTACTAATTGCAAACGTACAGGCCCTAAAGAAGCTTCATGCCTTTAGGGACCATAATTAGGTTTCTGTATTTAAAATGTATATAGCTGACAACCCAAAGAAGAAAGTATGGACTCATTACTTATACTGCAGAGCCAAGACCAGATGGATTCAGCAGCAACATAAAGCATTTGATCACTATAGTAAGAAACAGTATAACATACTCATGAATAACATGTACTCTGAATTGATTATTTTAAAATATCAAAAAGCCTTACAAACAAGTAAGCAGGTTTTCTCTAGTAATATAAACATAATAAGGTCACTATATACTTCACACAACATGTTCTAATGTATTTCTTAGGGTACGTCTGCACTTACCTCCGGGTCCGACGGCAGGCAATCGATGTTCTGGGATCGATTTATCGCGTCTTGTCTAGACGCGATAAATCGATCCCGGATCGATCCCGGAAGTGCTCGCTGTCGACGCCGGTACTCCAGCTCGGCGAGAGGAGTACGCGGCATTGACGGGGAGCCTGCCTGCAGCGTCTGGACCCGCGGTAAGTTCGGACTAAGGTACTTCGAATTCAGCTATGTTATTAACGTAGCTGAATTTTCGTACCTTAGTCCGAACTGGGGGGGTAGTGTGGACCAGGCCTAGTGTGACTATCATCTCTATAAAGTTTTCCATCAGAGTATTGTGTCATTTCTAGCCTAAAGTTCAGTATAATTGGATTCTCCTCCATTGGCAGAGAGGTATACTATTTTAAATGTCAACCACGAAATGGACTGTAGACTAGTAAGTTACTTGACTATATTTTTTTTCCTGCAATTTTTTATAATGTCAGTATTTGGTTTTGACTTTTAAATTTGGAATGATCAATTATACTCTGTTAATAGCCAGTACCAGGAATGTTGTAAAGAGATCAATTTTGACTTTTTAGGAAGCAACAAATTCATTAAAACCTGTCTGTAAAGCTCATCGTTCTGAATCAATGATCTTCTTGGCTCTTCCAGTTTTGATTTTTGTATAAAAATGTAATTACTGGCCTTTTAAGTACCAAACATTCTGTTGAGGCATGATATTAGCAGTGTTCTCAGCTCTTGGTGGAAAATTATCTTTGGGTTTATGTTCAGTAAAATTTCCTAGCTGATCAGAAGCAACATTTATGGCCACAGTTTTAAAGGGGCCTCAATCCAATCCATAATTTTGAACCCACAAAATCGCAGGTGCAATCACTCTATCCCTTTTGCAGATTATTCAGTTCAAGCACAGTGCTCTACTGCCAACATGCTCAGTGTTCTTATGGTGAAGAAAAAAAAGTTTAATGGATTCTTTGTCAAGGAATAATCTGTTATTTCATCCACTTCCTTGAGGACCACTGAAGATAAATGGAATGGTCCTCTTTGGGAATTATTATTATTTATGTAGCATCATAAGCATGCGCAGTCTTTACCAACATGCAGGAAGACAAAATGACTGTATTAAATGGAGATTACAGTCTACAAGTGGTGAGATACCATGCTGGAGAAGAGATCAGTGATGAAAGGGAAAGCAAAAGACGCACATGTAAGGCAGGATTTGAAGGAGAACTGAGAGGCTGAATGGTGCAGGAGGTGGCATGGGAAAATAAACGCAAGTGGAATATGTCTTAGCAAGAAAGTATTGTTCCATTGGAAATGAGATGCAAGCAAAAAATCCTGTGCTGGGATTTATCTTGGCTTTTCCAACTGCTTTAAAGTTTAGACCCTCCTGCAAAGGCTCTTCCTTGTGCATATATAGTTTCAGGTGTTCTGAGCTTTACTGTAGTATTCAAAGAGGCCTATGCTTATTGCCCATAGGTTCAAACTGGAACGACAGCAGATTATAACACAATTGAGTGGGAGGCGAGCAGCAGTGGCATACCATTGTACAGATGCTCAATACAAAGAACCAGGCCTTGCAGCCCTGTGTCTGCTGAGCAGCACCTATTCTTGTGAGTATTTTTATCGAAGTCACTGTAAATCAGGGTTGTAGAATCAGACCTCAAGAGAGAGGGAGGGAAACTGCTATGACAATCACAGAATCTGAAGCATTGTATAAATATAGGTTTGCTGGAAATTACAGCACTTATGGATGAATTGTATTTCCTCCCTTTTCTCCAGCACTGTTGAAAGATCAGTACATGCACAAATCTTTGCTAATCAAGACACTCATCCTTGCCTCAGTGATACCAGAGGCCAGCAGTTACACACTTCCAATGGCTTTCACTTACATAACAGACTTAGGGTATGTCTACACTACAAGAGTAGTTCGATTTCACTTAAATCGAATATGTGGAATCGATATTACAAAGTCGAACGTGTGTGTCCACACTAAGGACAGTAATTCGACTTTGTGAGACTTTGTGAGTCCACACTAACGGGGCAAGCGTCGACATTGGAAGCGGTGCACTGTGGGCAGCTATCCCACAGTTCCCGCAGTCCCCGCTGCCCATTGGAATTCTGGGTCGAGCCCCAAATGCCTTCTGGGTAAAAAAATGTGTCGAGGGTGCTTTTGGGTACCTGTCGTCATCCGTCCGTCACTCCCGCCCTCCCTCCCTCCCTGAAAGCGCCGGCGGGAAATCAGTTCGCGCACTTTTCTGATCAGTGACAGCGCGGACGCCACACCAGTGCTAGCATGGATCCCGCTGCGACCATCGCTGCAGTTGTGGCCGTTCTCAACGCCTCGCAGCTTCTCATCCACCTTTACCAGAGGCAGATGCAGAGAAATCAGGAGAGGAGGCTACGGCACCACCGTGAGGGCCTGAAGTCGGAGAGTAGCTCAGAGCTCTCAGAAACCACGAGACCCTGCGCCCAGGACATCACGGTGGCAATGGGTCTTGTGGATATTGTGGAACGGCGATTCTGGGCCCTGGAAACAAGCACGGACTGGTGGGACCGCATAGTGCTGCAGGTCTGGGATGAATCCCAGTGGCTGCGAAACTTTCGCATGCGGAAGGGGACTTTCCTCGAACTTTGTGAGTTGCTGTCCCCTGCCCTGAAGCGCAAGGACACCCGGATGCGAGCAGCCCTGACTGTCCAGAAGCGAGTGGCCATAGCCCTCTGGAAGCTTGCAACGCCAGACAGCTACCGGTCAGTCGCGAACCACTTTGGTGTGGGCAAGTCTACCGTGGGGGTTGTTGTCATGCAAGTAGCCAAGGCAATCGTCAAGGTACTGCTTTCAAAGGTAGTGACCCTGGGAAACGTGGAGCTCATCATAGATGGCTTTGCCGCGATGGGATTCCCAAACTGCGGTGGGGCTATAGATGGGACTCACATCCCTATCCTGGGACCGGACCACCAGGCCAGCCAGTACATTAACAGAAAGAGCTACTTTTCTATGGTGCTGCAAGCACTGGTGGACCACAGGGGACGTTTTACAAACATCAACGTCGGATGGCCGGGCAAGGTTCATGACGCTCGCGTGTTCAGGAACTCTGGTCTGTTTAGACGGCTGCAGGAAGGTCTTTACTTCCCGGAGCACAAAATAAGTCTTGGGGATGTGGAGATGCCTACAGTGATCCTCGGGGACCCTGCATACCCGCTAATGCCCTGGCTCATGAAGCCCTATACTGGCGCCCTGGACTCAGAAAAAGAACTTTTCAACTACCGTTTGAGCAAGTGCAGAATGGTGGTGGAGTGTGCCTTTGGCCGTCTCAAGGGGAGATGGAGAAGCTTACTCACTCGCTGTGATCTCAGCGAAACCAATATCCCCATTGTGATAGCTGCTTGCTGTGTGCTCCACAATCTGTGTGAGAGCAAGGGGGAGACCTTTATTGCGGGGTGGGAGGTTGAGGCAAATAGCCTGGCTGCTGATTACGCCCAGCCAGACAGCCGGGCGATTAGAAGATCCCAGCGGGACGCGCTGTGCATCAGGGAGGCTTTGAAAGCTAGGTTCCTGACTGAGCAGGGTATCCAGTGACTGTTTAGTTTGTGGACACAGATGCTGAACCTGCCCCCGTTTCTTTACCCAGTTACTGTTGACTATCCTTCCAAGTTACATACCCCCTTCACCACCTTCCCAACAAATAAAATCTGTTCCGTTTTGTTAATGAACAACGTTGTCTTTATTACTGTTTTCGCGGGAATGTTTTAAACCGGGGACGCAGACTGTGGCGGGGGGCGGGTTTAGTGTTCTGATGCAAATGATGCTTCTAAACTCCGGGAATGACAGGCTCCGCAGTGGTGGATTGGTTGTTTCAACGGAGCCTGCCAGCAGTCCTGGCCGGGACTGCGTGTATGTGTCGGCCAAGTGACTTTCTGGCAGGGGGCGGAGGGTTACAGACCCCCTGCTGCGTGGCTCTGTGATCCAGGATAAGGACCGCGGCATAAGATCTCTAACTGCCCTCCCCCGCCACAAAGTCACAGATCAACCCCCCCGCCCCCCAGAACATGAAAACCACCTCCCAGACTGACCAGGGTAACTGGTGACTGCACTGTGTATGTGTCCTGATGCTGGACCTGCCCCCGCCTCTGTAGTCTGCTAAAGGTGACTGTCCTGTCCAATTACCAAACCCCTTCCCCCCCTTCAGACAGAATCTCCTCTAAAAGAAAATCTTGGAAACAGTACTTAACAGAAACAAATATTTTATTATGAACCGCACATGAAAAGGGGGGGGGGAAACTTGGACGGGGGCTTGTGTGAGATGGGTAGGAAAGGACTTTTCAAACTTTGGGGAACGAGAGCCTTCTAGTGCTACAGCAGTCTGCAGGGGTTGACTGAAAGTTTTAACGGCCCTTGCCGCCCCTCCTTCTTTGGACTTTGGGTGAGGGGGGTGTGGGACTTTGTGGCGGGGGAGGGCGGTTAGAGATAGACTGCAGCGGGGCTCTGTCCTCCTGCCTCCGGTCTTGCAGAACATCCACAAGGCGCCG
Source organism: Emys orbicularis (assembly GCF_028017835.1). Lineage (NCBI taxonomy): Eukaryota > Metazoa > Chordata > Testudines > Emydidae > Emys > Emys orbicularis. The sequence continues at coordinate 67,759,968 of NC_088683.1, read as the reverse complement.
GAGCGTGTCCGTTTGCTCCCTCATTAGTCCAAGCAGGGTTTGAGTAGCCTGCTGGTCTTCCTGACGCCACCTCTCCTCCCGTTCCATGACTGCTCGGTGCATTTCTGACAAGTTCTCCCGCCACTGTGTCTGCTGGGCTGCCTGGGCTCATGAGCAGTCCATTAGTTCATAGAACATGTCCTCACGCATCTTCTTCTTCCTCCTCCTAATCTGCGCTAGCCTCTGGGAGTGTGATGCCAGGCTGGGTTGGGAGACAGTCGCAGATGTGTCTGTGGGAATGGGAAAAAGGGAGTGAATTCCTGAGACAGATAAATGAAGTTGTTAACAAAGAACATAGTCTTTCTCTGTGAACAACACCATGCACTGCACCTTTCACATGCGCACTCAGGACAAGGTCGAATTTTCGGCCCTCGCCTTCAGTGCCTGGGGTCTTGCAGTTGCGATCCGAGAAGCGGGGCAGGACACCTCAACTTTTGTTGCAGGAAAACATGGTAAGCCGTAGACTTGTGGCAGCTTAAAACTTTAATAGTAGCACTGGGCTCCTTTTGCATTGAAAGCAATGCCACTCTCTGCTGGCAGCAATCAGGGAAGCATGAGCTCTGCCCCTGTCCCACCACCTCGCGGCTGTCCCAGGGAAAGATCCCTGTATGCTGCCCCTCTGCCGCCTCCACCGCGTGGCTGTAAAGCAGTCCCAATACTAACATTCCCCTCCCTAATTCAAAGCAGGGCGTCATGTGCGACATCACGCTGATGAGGATCTCGGAGAGCGACAGGGGACGGATGCTTCGGGAGAGCATGCAGAAACCAGGGCCGTATGCCGCCATGCTCTGCCGTGCTATGATCCCAGACTACTTGATAGAGTCATGGCGTGGGAACGTGTCGTACCACGGTGGACCTAACAAGATCGCCCTGCCAAGGAACCTGATGCACAGGCTTGAGCAGTACCTCCAGGAGAGCTATGCTGAGCTCTCCCATGAGGACTTTGTGTCAATTCCCGGACATATAGACCGTATTTTGGTGTAGCTGTACTGGAAGGGACTACAGAGTGGAGCGTCCTGTGGTTGCCTAATCATGAAAATCCGGACATTATTTGATTTTTTTTACATACTTGGGACTAAATAGTTGCCTAAGGCAAAGAAATCATGAACACCCAATTGTTGATATTATTAATATTCCTGTTGTGTTATAAATAAAAGTTTATATGTTTAAATGAGTGAATGAAAACCCCATTATTAACAATATAAATATTACAGTTATGTTAAAAATAAATGTTTAGATGTTGAAAGCACTTACTGCTTGATCCTTCCCCTGATTCGGTGTCCGGGGTAACGGATGGGGACGGTTGGTAGGGGATCTCGGTAAGGGTGATGAAGAGCTCCTGGCTGTCGGGGAAATCAGCGGTGCAAGCGCTGTCGACTGCCTCGTCCTCCTCATCTTCCCCGTCCGCTAACATTTCCGACGAGGAACCGGCCGTGGACAATATCCCATCCTCAGAGTCCATGGTCAGTGGTGGGGTAGTGGTGGCGGCCGCACCTAGGATGGAATGCAGTGCCTCGTAGAAACGGGATGTGTGGGGCTGGGATCCGGAGCGTCCGTTTGCCTCTTTGGTCTTCTGGTAGCCTTGTCTCAGCTCCTTGATTTTCACGCGGCACTGTGTTGCATCCCGGCTGTATCCTCTCTCTGCCATGGCTTTAGGGATCTTCTCGTAGATCTTTGCATTCCTTCTTTTGGAGCGCAGCTCTGAAAGCACGGACTCATCGCCCCACACAGCGATGAGATCCAAGACTTCCCGATCAGTCCATGCTGGGGCCCTCTTTCTATTAGATTGCACGGCCATCTCTGCTGGAGAGCTCTGCATCGTTGCTAGTGCTGCTGAGCTCGCCACGCTGTCCAAACAGGAAATGAGATTCAAACTGCCCAGACAGGAAAAGGAATTCAAATTTTCCCGGGGCTTTTCCTGTGTGGCTGGTCAGAGCATCCGAGCTCGAACTGCTGTCCAGAGCGTCAACAGAGTGGTGCACTGTGGGATAGCTCCCGGAGCTATTACCGTCGATTTCCATCCACACCTAGCCTAATTCGATATTGCCATTTCGAATTTAGCGCTACTCCTCTCGTTGGGGAGGAGTACAGAAGTCGAATTTAAGAGAGCTCTATGTCGAACTAAATAGCTTCGTGGTGTGGACGGGTGCAGGGTTAATTCGATGTAACGGCGCTAAATTCGACATAAACTCCTAGTGTAGACCAGGCCTTACTCTGACTGCACAATTATGGTTGATGTGAAATTACATTAGCTAGCAGGCCTAAAAGTCTGGATACATTTCTGGGTAGTGAATAATAATATATAGCCAGATTTCCAAGGTGATGAACACCTGTAGGTCCCATGTACTTAGCTGGGATTTGTGTGTGTTCTGAAGAAGAGCTCTGTGGAGCTCAGAAACTTGTCTTCACCAACAGAAGTTGGTCCAGTAAAAGCTATTACCTCACCCCCGCTTGTCTGTCAGTACTTCTGACAGTCAGACCATAGTCAGTAAAGCCCCAGTTCAGGAAAGCACTAAAGCATTTGCTAATCCATCCATGCTCAGCACAACACTTAAGTTTAAATCCCACTGGTCTGTCCTGAATAGGGATTGTTTCTTGAATCACGGCCTGAATGCATCTCTCAGTGAACTTGGTTTACCAGGTCTCAATATGAAACTCAGGGAGTATGGGACTATCTTGCAGTTATGAAATGGAAATTAACTTGGAAAGAGGGAAAGTAATACATGTGTATTTCATGGGAAAATACTGACACAGTTAAACCAGGCTAATAATAGTACTCCCTTTTTCCTATCCTTTGTCTTGTCTATTCAGATTGTAAGGTCTTTGTGGTAGGGACTGACTGTCTTTTAGTACCTAGTGCAGTGGGCCCTGATCTCATGGGATTTCTAGGCACTGCTGTAATACAAATAATAATAATAAATGATTGTTATAACAATTATGACACTATTAGCAGCCATTCAGAAAACTCCTATTCTGCAATACTAAAGTTATTTCATACCAAGACCTGTAGGACATTCAGAATGAGAGTATGAGTTAGTTAACCTAGGCTTGCAGGTTAGTGATCACAGTTTATTTAACAAAAGCTTTAAATCAGCTGAAGGGATTGCTATTGAGTAACATGACGCAGTTCCCTTATTCTAGGGGCTGAGTGCAGCCTCTGCAGTATGCTGAGCATCTGCTAGCCTCGGAAGTGTGAGACTGTGAAAGGGAAAAGGGAAACCCTTTATCATAGTATATCCGTTAGGTAATGCATCAAAGATTGCATTTTAAAGACAGTTAATATTGGGAGACAGTGATGACATTTTTAATGCTTATTTTAAAAAGTGACACACACACCTTAAATTAAAATTGAGCCTGTCCTCTGTTCAAATAAGAGTCAGACAGTCAGGGCCGGCTCCAGGGTTTTGGCCACTCCAGCAGCCAAAACAAAACAAAACAAAAAAGCCGCGATCGCGATCTGCGGTGGCAATTAGGCGGGAGGTCCTTCGCTCCCAGGCGGAGTGAGGGACCGTCCGCCGAATTGCCGCCAAATACCTGGACGTGCCGCCCCTCTCCGGAGCGGCCGCCCCAAGCACCGGCTTGACAAGCTGGTGCCTGGAGCCGGCCCTGCAGACAGTTCAGGTCATGGAGCTGTACAACACATGGTACACATTTGGTGAAACGGTTGTGTGTGAATTTTAGTGCTGATGAAAGATGCTGCACTAAAAGCCCTGGTGACTAAACGCTTTTGTTTATCCACAGACCAGACACAGCAGGCAGTAAGAGTGTGAGCTTCCCTATGCTGTCTTCCAATGTGCCTCAAGACTGATCTAGAGGGGTGAGAGGATAGTTCACTGTGGCCCACTGAATCCTTGATTTAACTGCCCAGATTGCCAATAAGATTAGCAGTTAGGACTTATCTACATGTACAGCGCTGTAGCAGCGCAGCTGCTCCACTATAGCACTTAGTGAAGATGCTACCTATGCTGATGGGAGAGCTTCTCTCATTGGTGTAGATATTCCAGTTCTCCATGAGGTGGTAGCTGTGTTGATTGGAGAGACCCTCCCGTCAACATAGCACTGTCTACACCAGGTCAGTATAACCACACCCCTAAGTGACGTAGTTTTACCTACATAAATTGGTAGTGTAGACCAAGCCTTAGTATCAAACATGTGGAGCTTGGTGGCCTCCTATGGATGGAGGCCACCAAGCTCATTTCACATAGGTCACTGAACAGCTGTTAGGTGTTTGGTTATTAGTAACAGCATTTAGTTATTAGTAACACATGATGGGGTTAGTGATAGTTAAAAGTCTCCCCAATCCATTACCAATACTCTGAGCCATCCAGTCCCCCTCCAAAATATGAATGGAAAGTAAAACAAAGATCCACAATTAGTACTTTGACAACAACTCATTAATTCTTTCTGATGACTTAGTACCTTTTCTAACATGTCATTAGACTTTTAAAAATACTTATTTATAGGGGTTTCCTTTATTTTCTTCTAAGATTATGAACCTTAAAAATGGCTGCTGACTTTTATTACAAAAGTTGATTTCAGTTGCACAGTAGTTTAAACCTTCTCTTTGGAGAGTATTATTCTTTTTACTACACACTGCTGGTCATCTGAAGCTATGAATAGATTTATCTCTGTGCTGGCTCAGCTTCTGACAGATATCTAAAGGGACTCTTCTCCCCAGGGCCATTGCATATGTATTACTCACACATCCCATGCATAAAACCTATTCCAGAATGGAATCTATTAAGTTTGTGGAATGACTGATCAAACAGTTGGTTCAATTTGTTATCTGATTATCCTACTCATAAGATGAATCTTGACTCACTTAGCTTTACCCTGGTGGATCAATCATGAGATGGAAGTTGAATACTTTAAACCCTCACTGTAAGATAATCAAGGAAAAGCTCAACATTACTAGCCATCTCTTTCAGTAAGTAGTTTAAATAACATTCTGAAGCTTGATCCTCCACTATTTCTAGCTTGTGGAACCATTAATGCCTGTGAAAAGTAAATGCAGATCACAATGGTACACCCACTTTGCTTTGGTATAAATGACTACACAAAGTGCAGCGCAGCAGTGAACTGTGCCCAATAAGAGCATTTTAGGAGGAAATGGTTTTAGTTCAGATAATTCTGGCTACAGGTGTTCTCTTCATAAACTAAACAATCTTTGGGCTAACAGTAAGGCTCTGAATTAGAACTGACCTTCTTTTCAAAGTCACCTTCATACTAGAGCAGGGAAAATAACTGATTTTTTGGTTCACCGCCAATTCCAAAATAATTGGGGAAAACCTGAATCGAATCAGAAAAGTTTTGGGGAATCGAAAAAGTCGATGAAAATTTTGTTTCAGGTCAAACAAAATGTTTTATTCAATCAAAAATTAATGGTTTAAGAGACTTTTTAACATAAAAGCAAAGAAAATTAAGGGCTAGGTTCACAAAACTGGGAGTGAGTGGGGAAAGGAGAAGCCACCCTTATAACCTTTAGCCCACTAGTTAGGGCATTCAGCTGAGACATAGGAGATGCAGGTTCAATCTCCCGCTCTACCAACTCTGGAGCAGGGACTTGGAGGAACATGCCCTAACAACTGGGCTATGGGATATTCTAGCATGACTGTCTTTCCACTTCTTTTGGTTTCAGTTGTGTAGAAATAAGAAAATAATTATTAGAAGGGGGATTTGAACTTGGGTTTTCCATAGGGCTGGAGAGGGCCCTAACCTGTGGGTTATAGGGTGGCCTGGAATGGGCAGCTCTCAGTCTCTCCTGTTAAAGCTATTCCACTTGTATAAAATACCTGAATAGTCATTGGGCTAATGGGGGAATCCGAAAATGACTCTATATCCCTGCTTCAGTGATTATTTAATTATTTACAAAGAGTGAAACAGCTTCAACAGAAGAGACTGAGAAACAGCTACACCGAAATATCCTATAGCCTCGTGTTTATGGCACCTACCTGCAATATAAGACACTGAATGTCAGCTCCCTGCTTCTCAGCAGACAGAGTAGGAAATCACATCTGGGTCTCCTAAATCTCTACCACTGATCTAAAAGGTATAAGGAAGGATCCTGCAGCTCTGGCTATTCTGTGAATGGTACCTAAGTCCCAGAAAAACAAGCTATTCAACAAATTCACGTCACGTTTGTGGATAGTTTGGGGTCAACCAAAACTGTATTTTTCAGCAAATAAACTTCATCTGAAAAATTTCACCCAACTCTCCCTTTGAATCTTTTTCTTTTAAAAATTAGTTTGATTTCAGCTTCACATACTACACTAATTTATCCCTCATTATCAAGAAGACAATAGGAAAATTACTCTTGGCAGAACATGAAAGGGAATGAGAAGGAGTTAAATACAACACATATATCCTTGGGGAAGATTACAGCTGATCCCTTAGTAGTAAAGAACTTGGACAGTTTTATATTTCTCTTTAGTCATCAGACCTGAATGCTAATCAAATGAAAATGGATGGCTTTCTTATTAATACACATTTATTCTCTCTCTGTACAAAATACAGCACTGCATTTGGAAAGAAGCGTTACTGGAAGAAACTAATGTGATGAACTGTACATGAAACTTGTTTAATATAGTGGGTAGCAATGATATTGGTAACAGTATTTTTGTATTACAGATGCACTGCTTACACATTGTTCCATCCACTCTGTCAAGACTTTATAGATAATCAAGAAAGCCAGTCAGTAGTGATACACTTCAAATTGCTTTCCCCATTTTATTGTCAAAATATCAGGAATCCTAAGGATGGTGCTGGATAGAGCACCAACGCTTTGTTAAGTACTAAAGCCTGGATCCACAAAGGGACTTAAGTGTTGTAATGCCTAAATTATAGGCACATAGAATATCACTGGAATAACACCACGATCTGCAAATTCTGGGTTAGGCACCTATGCTCCCTATATAATGAATGGGGAGAGGAAGGCGCTTTAGAATGTGATCCACAAAAGCCTGCAAAGCTAGCAGCCTAAGCTGACCAATGGGAGATGCCAATGAGAGGGGTGTATGCTAAGTCCCACCCTTCTCACAGATGGAGCGAACTCAGTTCTGGCTGCAGGGATGCGCCTATCTCAGTTTAGCGATCCAGGAACAGGAACCTGCCCCTTGGAGTCAGGCAGCTAAGTATACAACTACACTGCAATAAAAAAAACATGACACTCAGTTTCAGAGCCCAGGTCAGCTGACTCGGGCTCACAGGGCTTAGGCTGCAGGTCTAAAAATTGCAGTGTAGACATCCAGGCTTGGGCTGGAACCTGGGCTCCGAGGCCCCATGAGGGGGGTAGGTCTCAGAGCCCAGGCCTGAATGTCTACACTGTGATTTTTAGACCTACAACAGCTGGCACCCCACAAACCCAAGTCAACTGACCCAGTCCAACTGTGGGTCTTTTATTGCCATGTAGCGATACCCTTAAAGGCATAAGGCATTTGTTGGGGAAGTGAGCAAGGTGTCTCCCTTGCTCCACACAAACCAGCTGGAGGAGCTGCTCACCTTATCACTCTGAGCCCAGGGGTTAGAGCACTCACTTGCAACATGGAAAACCCAGGTTCAAATCACCCCTTTCTGCTTGAAGGGGGAGTAAGGATTTGAACAGGGGTCTTCCCTCTCTGAGGTGCATACTCTAACCACAAAGCTATGGGATATTCTGATGTGGGGTTTTCTCAGTCTCTCCTGTCGAGCCTGTTCCACTGTGGAAAGCTAATGAATGAGTGATTGGAGCAGCAGGACTGGCCCTCAGACTCCCATGTGTGTGTCCTAAGCAGTGGACTACAGAGTCATTTTCTCTCTCTCTCTGGCTCAGTGACTAAGTATGTATCCACAGTGGAACAACTTCAACAGGAGAGAGTGAGGGAGCCTCACCTCAGAATATCCCATAGCTCAGTAGTTAGAGCACCCTCCCAAGCAGTGCGCATGACCCCTGTTGAAAACCTTTCTTCCCCCTCACACAGAGGGGGAAATTGAACCTGGGTCTCCCACATCCCCGGTGAGTGCTCTAACCACTGGACTATAAGTTATCTGCTCTGGCCAGATTTTGAATAGGACATGACCTGATAGGTAGCCTCTGAGCATACATAGCAGATCAGGCCCCACATGCAACTTAGGTGGATGAATGCCTAGCTTTCCCCAGTTTATGAATTACCTGGGAAATAGGTGTTTGGACAGTAGAGTGAGGCAGGAACTTAGGTGCTGAGTGAGTTTAGGCACCTACTGTCAAGGGGGCAGTCCAGTTCAATGGATAGAACCAGGCTAAGGGGGCCAGAAACCAGAGCCAAGAGTGGGAACCAGAGTCAGGAACAGGGCTGATTCAAGACCAGAGCTCATGCAGAACAGGAACAAGCCAACGTTTTGAGCAGCCAGCAGTTTGCTGTTACTGAGCTTAAAAGCAGGCCTGCTGGCTCCCCTCAGCCAATCAGGTGGGCTGGCCAATGGAGCAATCTGACTGCAGTACAGTTGACCTCATAATACACTTGGTGGTTGGGCTGGCTAGTCCTCAGGCTCAGCTGAAGGTGCTCACTCCTGACACCTACAGGGTTTGGGGTGAGTTTTGTGGATCATAGTGAAGCCAAAATTGGAACCTAGGCACCTATACCCAAGATTTAGGTGCCTAAATCTGGGGTTTCTGTGCCTAAGTATCTTTGTAGAGCTGAGCCAAATTCTAGGATTTTTTTGTAAAATGTTAGAATAATACTTCATACCCTCTTCCTTAAGTCATTGTATTCCAGTCATTTTCCTTCTTTTTAGTAAAAATGAAATACAGTATCTAATTTAGAGTCATAAGAATGATCTAGGCATCATACTAGCTTTTCTTTTTCTTGCTACTTGTAAGTGCAAAAGCATTTGAAAGAGTTAAATGGAAATTAATATGTTGTATTGTGTACAAGATTAATGTCAACGATGAGACAATTAACTGGAGCTGTGCTTTTTATGATTCCTCTTTGGCCTCTGCTTTGACTGATAAAGATTCTTCTGTGCCTCTCTCTTGATTAAATAGCATCCATTGATATATCTTTCCATGGCGATTCAGCTCCCTGAAAAAGATTGAGTGTATGTAATGGTGTATATTAGGAAGTGTATAAATAAGGGGTTAAAAGCTACAGTGTAGTATCTAAGAGATATAATTGCAGTGCACCTGTATGTTGAACTAGCTGCTAACAGGGTAACCGAGTTTGCTTATAAGAATATAAGATATTCAAGACATTTTTGTTATAATCAGAGCTCTTTTATGGCCTGCAAATATATTACTGAAAACGTAAAGGGGAAAAAAAAGAATAGTGCTAACCTGAGTTGTTAAATAATATAATTTTATATTTGGAATTGTCAACTTGCCTTTTGTGTTTGGTTTTTATGTAAAATAGATGCATAGAGTTATTGCTTATTGTAATTCCAAAAAAAGTGTATTAGATAGATAGATTAGATTAGATTAGATTACACGTGTTAAGGGATTAGCTGAAAACCTGACACTGTCCCTTTTTTGAACAAAACCCCCAAACAACTTTGTGACTGTATGGAACATTTTAATTACTTGTATCTATAAAAAAAATGTAGTGTATTTTTGATTTTTAGTTATTTAGTTTTCCTAAAGATAAACAGAATTGTTTAATGGGAAAAGCTTTTTAAAATGTATTTTTAATCTTTTAATTAAAATAAGAGAAATTTAAACAAGCAAATGCAGCACTTAATGGATTAGCTATTTGCTTTCTAATATGCTTTAATTATATGTAATCATCATCATTCATTTACCACCCATGCTATCCACTTTTGCATCATCAAAAAGAATATGTTTGCTTCTTTGGTTTAAAAATCAATTCTAGCAAATCAAAGTTGTGTTTATTTAATCTGAACATGAAGTTACACTTTCTGAGGGTAGTCAAACTATTCTCCAGTCTAACTACCCTTCAGATTCTACTTTGGTAGATATTTTTGTTTCTCACTTCCTTACTCTCTGTAAGTGATTTCCAATCTGAATTACTGTTATGTGAAAGAATATCTATCAAAATGGGAATTGTTGCCCTTCTGTGCCACATACACAAGTAACCAAAGTGAATATATCTCTCAGCCTCAGGCATCTTTATTTTTGTTTGAATAGATGCCCTGTTTTCCTATACAAATCTTTATTAAGAGATTCTTATATGGTTTTAAAAAATCATGAACCAGCAGGAGTTAATTAAAAGGTATTTATCACTTCCTGAATTTAAAATTTCTTATTCAGGCTCCAGGCTAGATCAAACAATTCTGGCTCTTAAATCCAGTTTTTCTTTTGTGATTAGGTTCAAACAAATCTCACACCTCCAACTCAAAGTAGCGGAAAGGGAAGATTTTCTCACCCTTATAATCCCTTGGTTCTTTGCAGAAGTTTCTGTATGGAATGAAATGTACAGTATGGAAAGAAATGCTTATCTGGTCAGTAGGCTGACGTAAGGAAATAGCAATTGAGCCTTAGTTCTATATCGCTCTGGATTTATTACATGGAGAAAATATCACAATAACTAATGTGGGAAAGGGATGATTCTACATATGAAATCCATATCCCGATGAAGGCCAGCATCTTGTCAATATCTCTATTTATACATAAAATGGAAAGATGTATTTTTTGGTACTAAGCCCTGGTGCCGTGAAATGGTTGAACTGTTTTTGGAACTGTTTTTCCACAACTTCCTGAAACTGATCCAAATCTCTCTTACCTCCCAAAGACCTTTATGTTGAGGCCCGTGCCCTCTCTGCTTTGGTTGTCTTCCACAAGTTTGGGTGGCTGCAGAGAAGACAAAATGGGAGAGAGAGAGAAACATGTTGATGACCTTCACACTTTACATGTGTAAATGTTTTTGCACATCTTTACTACTCTAGTCTTCAGAACATACAGACTTCAGCACTGGAGCAGTTAGCCATTACAGCACTTTTAGAAACCTGTGGTCCCATCACAGGTAACTCCCTCCATCTGTCCAGAATCCCTGCTGCCCCCTCCTACCTTAAGGTCTTTCCTATCCCACATCTTCTAGCTTCCACAAGGCTGGGGGGAAGTGAGAACAAGGGAGAGGAGAGGTATTTACCTGCTGATGACTTCAGAACATGAAACAACTTAGCAGCTAAAGACTATGGGTTTTATTGTGAGACATGTTGAATGTCCCCCACTCTCACTTACTTCAGGAGATGCTCAGCACGTTGCAGGATTAGGGACTTTAAATGTTGAACTCTTAGCTCAGTGACTAAAGATTTAGACTCTGAAATATTTATGTGCTGAAGACACTGAGTCTCATCTTGGCCCCCATATGGCCCCTTTGCACCACACTATTATTAATTATTATTTGTATTGCAGTGGTACTTTGGGGAATTGGGGGCCCACAGACCAGCAGTTTAAGCATATAATGAGAGAGAAGAGCTGGTAAAAAACTAACAAATGGGTGGGAGGAGAGGGTAATAGTGAGGTGATAGAGTTTGGTGACATCAATAGCATTCAGAGCATGCTAACCTCCTAGCCATTGTTCTGGCAAAGCAAAGAGGACATAAAGCTGCCCTAACTGGGCATCTGAGTGTTACTCTGGCATGAGTAAATCCCTAGCTAGTCAGATTTGTTACCAGCAGTTGCAAGCTGGAGCAGTCCCTGAGGAAGGCTAGTACCAGGGGGCTGGTGGGGGCATAATGGTGGCACACAGACATTTTTGACTGTTCTTTCCCTACACCTCTCAGGTCCTGCACCCAGTATAGTTCAGCCAGACCCAGTGATTGTATCTTTCATATACACTTTAGTATATACACTGAATTAGGAATCAGTACCAGGCAAATCTGCATCCTTAAATGCTTAGTATCCAGTATGTCTACAAATAATAGAATCGTCCCATCCCAAGTCAAGCAACTGTTTGAGGATTTTTGCTAAGCTTTTCAAATCCATTCCAAGATAAAACTTTCTATCATATCTAAATCTTTTGATGGTCAGGAAAACTGTAAAAAATACAACAAACCCAAAACAAACTCTGTCACCCTGTACATCTTGCAACAGTGGCCCAGACTTTTACATGTATTTAGGCACCTGATTTCCATTGAAATCAACGTGAGTCAGGCGCCTATATATCTTTTATTTTAAATTCTTGAGAATTTATCAAAAATTTCCTTTTATACAACTTATTTACAAAGAAATTGGTGAAAAACAGCTTTGAGATTAATCTTTTTGAGTTTAAAATATCCTGGTGTTTCAATGAAAGCATATCATAGAATGCAAAACACGGGCTTACACATTTCTTCACAGCATATCATCTGAGTCACGCCCTGTTTAATAATACATACATTCAAGACAGGACTGATTCCATGATGCCAAAAATGTATGAAGCTTTACTCTAGCATATGCTCTGATTGTTTAACTAAGTCATTTTAGACACAGATGTTTGACTGCACTGTAATTGTAGATATGCTAAAGCCTGTAATCACATTCACTCAACTATCATGACTTTTTTGTTAATTATTTTAAACAAACATTCCTGCTTCAATTCAAGTCTATGCTTCTTTTGCTAACTAAAGCATTGCTATTTCCTGGAAGGCGCCATCTCCCAGCATAGACATGTGGTTATTATAATTCTATACTTCATATGACAGTCTTGACCGATGTGGTCCATTTATTGCCCTCCAGCACATTATCTCCTAGATGTAGAATGAATTATTACCTTTGCTTTAATGTAATAATGTATCATGCTACACCGTGTGCCTAATACTTTCAGTCTACTTTCCACAATATGTTCCTTCATGAAAACTTGAGTCTCTAAATGTATTTTCATTGCTAATTGGTCTCTTTAGATATTGGTGCTATTTTTTCTATGATGTTAATAATCTTACAGTTGCATAGAGATTTGTATCTAAGTAGTTCCCAATCTTTACTGTGCTTTACAATCTGAGAGTGAAATTCACCCCTATGCAGAGGCACATCCAGGAGCGGATTTACCCTGAAACATATCATGCTGCGGCACAGGGCCCCCAATGAGAGGGGGCCCCAAACTTAGTAGCTGGAACTAGGGGTGCGTGGGGCTGCAGCACCCCCATGCTTTATGCGGGGCTCCGCTGCCGCCTGGCACCCGGGGTCCCGGTGGCCACCCCCCACGCCCGGGGCTCTGCAGGCTCCGCTTCTGCCCTGTGCCTGGGGTCCTGGTTGCCCCCCCTGCACCCAGTGTCGCAGCTGCCGCCCCGGGGCGCCCGAATCCGTCCCTGGCCATGAAGATCTTAGGCCTGGTCTACACTACGACTTTAATTCGGATTTAGCAGTGTTAAATCGAATTAACCCTGCACCCGTCCACACAACGGAGCCATTTATTTCGAAATAAAGGGCTCTTAAAATCGATTTCTGTACTCCACCCCGACGAGCGGAGTAGCGCCAAAATCGATTTTGTCATTTCGAATTAGGGGTAGTGTGGCCACAATTCGATGGTATTGGCCTCCGGGAGCTATCCCACAGTGCACCATTGTGACCGCTCTGGACAGCAATCTGAACTCGGATGCACTGGCCAGGTAGACAGGAAAAGCCCCGCGAACATTTGAATTTCATTTCCTGTTTGCCCAGCGTGGAGAGCACAGGTGACCACAGATAGCTCATCAGCACAGGTAACCATGCAGGCCGATAATCGAAAAAGAGCACCAGCATGGACCGTACGGGAGGTACTGGATCTGATTGCTATATGGGGAGAGGATTCAGTGCTAGCAGAACTTCGTTCAAAGAGACGAAATGCCAAAACTTTTGAAAAAATCTCCAAGGGCATGATGGAGAGAGGCCACAATAGGGACTCAGATCAGTGCCGCGTGAAAGTCAAGGAGCTCAGACAAGCCTATCAAAAAACAAAGGAGGCAAACGGTCGCTCTGGGTCAGAGCCGCGGACATACCGCTTCTACGCCGAGCTGCATGCAGTTCTAGGGGGGGCCGCCACCACTACCCCACCTCTGACCGTGGATTCCCAGGCGGGGATAATCTCATCAGCTACACCTGAGGATTCTGTGGACGGGGAAGAGGAGGAGGAGGAGGAGGACGATAACGAGCTTGCAGAGAGCACCCAGCACTCCGTTCTCCCCAACAGCCAGGATCTTTTTCTCAGCCTGACTGAAGTACCCTCCCAACCCAGTATCCAAGACCACGACCCCATGGAAGGGACCTCAGGTGAGTTTACCTTTTAAAATATAAAACTTGTTTTAAAAGCAAGGGTTTTTAATGATTACTTTGCCCTGAGGACTTGGGATGCATTCGCAGCCAGTACAGCTACTGGAAAAGTCTGTTAACGTGTCTGGGGATGGAGCGGAAATCCTCCAGGGACATCTCCATGAAGCTCTCCTGGAGGTACTCCAAAAGCCTTGCCACAAGGTTTCTGGGCAGTGCAGCCTTATTCCGTCCTCCATGGTAGGACACTTGACCGCGCCATGCTTGCAGCAAGTAATCTGGTATCATTGCATGACAAAGCCTGGCAGCGTATGGTCCCGGTGTTTGCTGGCATTCAAGCAACATCCGTTCTTTATCTTGCTGTGTAATCCTCAGGAGAGTGATATCGCTCATGGTAACCTGGTTGAAATACGGGAATTTAATTAAGGGAACAGAGGTGGCCGTTCCTACTGGGCTGTTTGCCTGTGGCTGAAAAGAAATCCTTCCCTGCAGTTAGCCGAGCACGGGGGGGAGGGGGGGATTGGCCCAGAGCTTTTCGCGTTTGGCTAGCAGGGATCTTCCCTGATACCAGCCACGCGGTGGGGGGAGGGGTAAAGCGATCATCCCAGAGAATTCATGGCGGGGTGGGGGGTGTTAGTTTGGTTCCTGCAGGGATCTTCCCTGATACCAGCCACGCGGTGAGGGGAGGGATAAAGCGATCATCCAGAGAATTGGATGGGGGAGGGGTTAGTTTGTTTTCTGCTGCTGAAGGTTAACAGGAAAAGCGCAGCACTCAACGGGCTTTGCTTGGTATGTGGGAAAGGAGGGCGCAGAAGCCGAAAGACAATGGCTTACCATGGCTGCATGCAAGCCGAATTCTGTTGCTCGGACCTGCGTCTGTGATCTCTAGCAGCAAAGCCACAGGCACTCAATATTAAGAGGCAAAATGCGACCTTGCACAGAAATCACATGTGCTATGTAATGTGAATAGTGTTGGTCACCGTGAAAGAGTATAAGCATTGTTCTGCAAAATGTATCTTTTAAAAAAATTCTCTCCTTTTTTCCCTCCCTCCAGCAGCTGCAAATTCTTCAAGCCTCCCTCCTCCATCCCGAAGGCTATCACAGATAAGGCGTCGGAAAAAGAAGACGCGAGACGACATGTTCGCAGAAATCATGGAATCCACCCGCAGTGACAGAGCTCATCTGAATGAGTGGAAGGACATGGTTTCAAAGTATAAGAAAGAAGCCAGTGAACGTGAGGACAGGAGGGACCAACGTGAGGACATGAGGGACCAACGTGAGGACAGAAGGGACCAACGTGAGGAGAGGAGAGATGCTCGAGATGAGAGGTGGCGGCAGGAAGATCAGAGGAGGCAGGATGCAATGCTGGGGCTGCTGCGTGAGCAAACAGACATGCTCCGGCGTCTGGTGGAGCTTCAGGAACGGCAGCAGGATAACAGAGTGCCGCTACAGCCCCTGTATAACCCCCCTCCCCCCTCACCATGTTCCATAGCCTCCTCACCCAGACGTGTAAGAACGCGGGGGGGAGGCTCCGTACACCTTCCCCTTCCACCCCAGTGGACAGCCCAAGCAAAAGGCTGTCATTTTTTTAACCTTTTTTTAGTGGCCTTTTCCTTCCCTCCTCCCAAACCCCACCCAGGTTCCCTCCCTCTTTTTATAATCTATGAATAAAGAATAAATGATTTTTAAACGATAGTGACTTTATTTGGTTTGAAAGCAAGCTGGGAGAAGGGGGAGGGTGGGTTCCTTACAGAGAATGAGTCAATAAAGGGGGCGGGTTTTCATGAAGGAGAAACAAACAGAAATTTCACACTGTAGCTTGGACAGTCATGAAACTGGTTTTCAAAGCTTCTCTGATGCACAGCGCTTCCTGGTGTACTCTTCTAATCGCCCTGGTGTCTGGCTGCACGTAATCAGCAGCCAGGCGATTTGCCTCAGCCTCCCACCCTGCCATAAAGGTCTCCCCCTTACTTTCACAGAGATTGTGGAGCACACAGCAAGCAGAAATAACAATGGGGAGATTGGTTTGGCTGAGGTCTGAGCGAGTCAGTAGCGATCGCCAGCGACCTTTTAAACAGCCAAATGCACATTCTACCACCATTCTGCACTTGCTCATCCTGTAGTTGAACAGCTCCTGACTCCTGTCCAGGCTGCCTGTGTATGGCTTCATGAGCCATGGCATTAAGGGGTAGGCTGGGTCCCCAAAAATAACTATTGGCATTTCAACATCCCCAACGGTTATTTTCTGGTCCGGGAAGTAAGTCCCTTGCTGCAGCCCTTTAAACAGAGTAGTGTTCCTGAAGACGCGAGCGTCATGAACCCTTCCCGGCCAGCCCACGTTGATGTTGGTGAAACGTCCCTTGTGATCCACAAGTGCTTGCAGCACCATTGAAAAGTACCCCTTGCGGTTTATGTACTGGGTACCCTGGTGCTCCGGTGCCAAGATAGGGATATGGGTTCCATCTATCGCCCCACCACAGTTAGGGAATCCCATTGCAGCAAAGCCATCCACTATGACCTGCACATTTCCCAGAGTCACTACCTTTCGTAGCAGCACCTCAGTGATTGCTTTGGCTACTTGCATCACAGCAGCCCCCACAGTAGATTTGCCCACTCCAAATTGATTCCCGACTGACCGGTAGCTGTCTGGCGTTGCAAGCTTCCACAGGGCTATCGCCACTCGCTTCTCAACTGTGAGGGCTGCTCTCATCTTGGTATTCTGGCGTTTCAGGGCAGGGGACAGCAAGTCACAAAGTTCCATGAAAGTGCCCTTATGCATGCGAAAGTTCCGCAGCCACTGGGAATCATCCCACACCTGCAACACTATGCGGTCCCACCAGTCTGTGCTTGTTTCCCTTGCCCAGAATCGGCGTTCCATGGATAGAACCTGCCCCATTAACAACATGATCTCCAAAGCACCGGGGCCCGCGGTTTGAGAGAATTCTGTGTCCGTGTCCATGTCCATGTCCATGTCCTCATCACGCTTGTCGCTGCGCTGCCGCCGCCGCCGCCTCCTCGCCTCGTTTTTCTGGTCCTGGCTCAGCATAAATTCCACGAGAACGCGCGAGGTGTTTACAATGTTCATGACTGCTGTCTGGAGCTGAGCGGGATCCATGCTTGCCGTGGTATGGAGTCTGCAGTGTTCACCCAGGAAAAAAGGCGCGAAATGGTTGTCTGCCGTCCGTTGCTTTCATGCAGGGAGGGAGGAAGGGAGGGAGGGGTGAGGCTGTACCCAGAACCACCTGCGACAATGTTTTTGTCCCATCAGGCACTGGGATCTCAACCCAGAATTCCAATGGGCGGGGGAGACTGCGGGAACTATGGGATAGCTATGGGATAGCTACCCACAGTGCAACGCTCCAGAAATCGACGCTAGCCCCGGTACATGGACGCACACCGCCGAATTAATGTGCTTAGTGTGGCCGCATACATTCGACTTTATACAATCTGTTTCCCAAATTCGAATTATATAAATTCGGATTAATCCCGTAGTGTAGACATACCCTTAGTGTCTCCTGGCTCCTATTCCAGCCCCATAGTGGCTCCACTCGTGTGCTACCTCCGGGGTGCCCGGGGTCCCGGCTGCCGCCCCGCACCCAGGGCTCTGTGGGCTTTGCTGCCACCCTGCTGGCTAGCCCGGAGAAGTGGGCAGAGACCCGTGTGGGCTAAACACCCACCTGAAGGGGGAGGGACGCATGGCTCCATCGGCAGCCACCTGAGCGCCCCGTTGCCTCCACGTGCTGATCTCTGCTTGCCTCCCCTGGCTGCTGGGTCCTTGCAAAGCAAGCGGCTGCGATCGCCCTTAGCCACTGCGGCCGCGCTGCAGCCCCCGCGGCCGGGCTCAGGCACCTCCCTGTCTCCCCAGGACCCCAGGTGGTTCTGTGCTCCTAACAATATGTTTTAACGTAAGTGGCACGGGGCAGCAGAGGAGCCCCGCATAAAATGTGGGGGTGCTTCAGCATTCCCCGCACCCAGGTGGGGCAAAAGGGGCAGCTGCCCCAGGGCCCAGTGATTTAAAAGGGCCCGTGGCTCCTGGCCAATGCCATCACTACTGCAGCAGCGGCTGGAGTCATGGGCCCTTTAAATTGCCGCCGGAGCCTCGGGCAGCGTGACCCAAGCAGTGCTGAAGGGCTGGCTGAGGGAGCCAGTCCTGTCCTTTCCACCTGAGGCCTTGCCCCTTTCAGGGGCCCAGAGCCAGCCCCCCCACCTTGCCCAGGGGCCCGGCAATTCTGTTGGCAGCTCTGCCCGCACCCCTAGTTCCTGCGCCTATGGTCCTGGCTGCCACCCCGCAGCCCACGCCCAGGTCTGGACCTGCACCTGGGGTGGACAGGGGTCTGGCTTTCAGCACCCCTACTATAAAAAATGTTCCAGTGCCACTGGCATTAAACCTATTTGAATGGTCCACGCCCCGCCCCCCCAGGCCCACCCGTGGCTACGCCCCTGGTCTTTTAGACATTTTTAATCTGCCTAAAATCAAGGTCAGTTTTTTAGCAATAATGAAGCGACACTATGAGTCTGACAAAAAAATGAAGGCGAGGCAAGAAGACGAAGCTAAGCAAAAAGACAGTTTGTCATCTTATTTTAATAAGCTTGAAGTATTGAATGGTGGACATTCATCAAAAAGTATGGGCAAGGAAACATCTGAATGATCTGATCACTTGCCGAGTTGTGGGGATACCACGACGACTGCAAAAGTTGAACAAGTGGACTCTGAAGTGACAATGGCAGGAGCGGATTTACCATGAAACAAACCATGCGGTGGTACAGGGTCCCCAATGACAGGGGGCCCCCAAAATGCAGAACAAATATCTGACAACCTTCCCCTGAGTTTCGGCCAGTGGCGCAGCAGGGCTCAGGCAGGCAAGCTGCCTGCATGCTGTAGCCAGTTGCCCCACGCCACTCCCAGAAGTGGCCAGCTGCTGGCACGTCTCTGTGCGCCCCTGGCAAGCGGGGAGGCGGTTCTGCGCACTGCCCCAGCCCTGGGCTGTGCACGGAGACCCGCTGCCCCCCACCCCCCAAGGGGTGCGCAAAGATGTGCCAACAGCCGGGCTAAGGCAGCTCCCTGCCCGCTCTGCCTCCCTCCCTCCACGCCATTTCGCTCCTGGAAGCAGCCAGCATGTCCTGCGGACCCTGGGGGAGCGATGTCTCCGTGTGCTGCCCCTGCCCTGAACGCCGACTCCGCAGCTCCCATTGGCCAGGAACTGTGGCCAATGGGAGCTGCGGGGGTAGCGCCTGCAGGGGCAGTGCCTGCAGGCAGTGGCACGTGAAGACCCCCTGGCCCCCCTCACCTAGGAGCTGCTGCCAGAGAGGGCGGGGGTGCCGGTTGCTTTGGGAGCCACTCTGCCTGAGGTAAGCACCACCCCCTGCCCCAGCCCAGAGCCTGCATCCCTCACCCCCTCCCACACCCCAACCCCCTGCCCCTGCCCAGAGCCCGCACCCTGCACCCAAACTTCCTCCCAGAGCCTGACCCCTGCACTCTCTCCTGCACCCCAACCCCCTGCCCCAATCAAGGTACCTCACTTTATTTTCATTTACTTCCCATTACTTATAATATAGGAGGAGGATGAAGAAAAAAAGAATGAAAAATGGGGTGGGGGGGAGATAAGAGAATGTTGTTTTTCTTGGCTGGGTCCCAATGGGGGGCCCCTGAAAATGAAGCTGCTCACAGGGCCCCACTAACTCTATATCCACCACTAGGTGCACATCCAAAGCCTATGCACCGTTCAAGTCAATACAAGGTTTACGTGGGACATACGTGGTCCATAGGCCTAGTGTTCAATCTCTGTTTGGGTGCATTTCATCCTGATCGCACAAACCACAGGCCAAAATCTACGTGTTTTCTCACAATCCTATCAATTGCAATGGCCCTATTTAAGTTTGAGCATTTGTATACGAATCACTGTGCCAGGCAGATAACCACCTCTGAGAAGCAATACAGCACCTGTTTAACATCTCTCAGGAATACAACATGAATGTTTAGGCCCGGGAGTGAAAAATAACATATTTACTTGAAACTACAGCGGGGATGTAGGTAGATAGAATGTAAGTACCCAGACTGAAACTGAGTTAGGCATTAGGGCAACAAGTTGACAGTTCAACTTTTACAAAAAGTGGCATAGGATTTTTAATGACCATAAGACACCAGAATTGTTAGTTTTGTATCTAATCCGAAAGCCAATACATCTAAGCACCATAGTGTCTCCTAAAATCATTCTGGGTGTTGCTTTATTAATGAGTCAGATTGACACTGAATAAAAGACTACTAAGCCATCATTTTTGCTTACTCATTCTGGTTTCTTTATGTGAAGGAGACATCAGAGTTTTGGTTAACATATGGCTGCCCCTAGGTTAATATACTTACAGATCATTTCATTTTGTTGATATTGTAAGGTGGTTTGGAAGAATTATTCTCACTGTTTCTATTTCGCATCCTTATAAAACTATAAATCCTAGCTATTGTGGAGGCTTACATATAAATAGATGTGCAGAATTGATATTAATCACATCATTGTATATATTCAGTTAGAAAATCAATACACATATTTTGTAAAGAGAAATAGCAACAGTTTGGGAAGGATGGAGCTCATGTGAGCCATTAAAGTCTATCTATCTAGCCAGCATGTGTGCCTTATATTTCTTCTTTCTTCTATGTACTTCACTCTTTTTTCTAATGATGTTTACAATGGCAATTTCTTTTACTGACTCCTCCCTTTATGTTGGAAGCATTAGCAAAAATGCAAGGGAGAAAAAGGTCAATGCCACATTGTAGAACTAAGAAGATGCACAGATAAATTCAAAGCCCCTAGTACTGTGAAGCACATTAGGACTAAATTATATGTCAAAGTCCCCTGATTTATGCAGCAGAGCCATGCTACATTATGCATTGGTTCTAATTGATTACAAAATTATTTTATAACTTTCAGTTATATTGAATTAATTCTAAAAGCATACTACTCTAATCACTGCAGGTTATTTATTTGAATAGTAATACTGGAATATTTCTCCTCTAGGGTTTAGGAGCTCTTTGGGAGGGGATTCTGGTTGGTCTGGTTGGAGACACAAGTTGGGAATACAGCAACATGACTAACTACATACCACAGTTCCCAAAATGAACAGGAGCAGAGATCTCTAAAGATTAGTAGTTCCACATGGCAGTGACCTTTCCCTTTTCTGCATTCCCTAACCTGCACAGGAGCAAGGGTCCACTCTTGCAAGGTTTAGATTGTCACAAGGCAGGCCCCTTTGTCAGCTGCATACATCTGAAACGTACTTAGGGACTGAGTAGCAAGAGAAGGTCCATAGCATACAACGTGATTAATTTCCACAACAGTAACTCTACTTCTGTATAATTTAGGAACCCTGAAGAGCAACCACCTCCTTCCTTCATTCTCTATCTATCTGCTCCCCTAAGTGATCCCTTTCACGGTTTTTGCCCACTCTGCCTCTTAGAGAAGGCCTGGTAGAACAGGTCGCTCTTGTCTTTGCTGTTGTCCTGAGTGGATTGAATCTTTTGCTGCCTCCCAGTCTATTACTGAAAGGGCAGATGCAGATAAAAGAAACAGAGGCCTGGTCTACACTACGATTTTAGGTCGAATTTAGCAGCGTTACCTCGATTTAAGCCTGGACCCGTCCACACAACGAAGCCCTTTCTTTCGACTTAAAGGGATCTTTAAATCGATTTCTTTCCTCCACCTCCGACGAGGGGATTAGCACTGAAATCGGCCTTGCCGGGTCGAATTTGGGGTAGTGTGGACGCAATTCGACGGTATTGGCCTCCGGGAGCTATCCCAGAGTGCTCCATTGTGACCGCTCTGGACAGTGCTCTCAACTCAGATGCACTGGCCAGGTAGACAGGAAAAGGCCCGCGAACTTTTGAATCTCATTTCCTGTTTGGCCAGCGTGGCAAGGTGCAGGTGAGTGCAGATCTCATCAGCAGAGGTGACCATGATGGAGTCCCAGGATCGCAAAAGAGCTCCAGCATGGACCGAATGGGAGGTACGGGATCTGCTCACCCTATGGGGAGACGAATCCGTGCTAGCTGAACTCCGTAGCAGTAAACGAAATGCCAAAACATTAGAAAAAGTCTCAAAGGGCATGAAGGACAGAGGCCATAACAGGGACGCACAGCAGTGCCGTGTGAAAATTAAGGAGCTAAGGCAAGCCTACCACAAAACCAGAGAGGCAAACGGAAGGTCCGGGGCAGAGTCGCAGACATGCCACTTCTACCCTGAGCTGCATGCCATGCTAGGGGGTGCAGCCACCACTACCCCAACCCTGTGCTTTGACTCCGTCAATGGAGAATCACGCAACACGGAAGTGGGTTTTGGGGACGAGGAAGATGATGATGAAGAGATTGAAGATAGCTCACAGCAAGGAAGCGGAGAAACCGGTTTACCAACAGCCAAGATATGTTTTTCACCCTGGACCTGGAGCCAGTAACCCCCGAACCCACCCAAGGCATGCTCCCGGACCCTGAGGGCAGACAAGGGACCTCTGGTGAGTGTACCTTTGTAAATATTAGACATGGTTTAAAAGAAAGCATGTTTAATGATTAATTTGCCCTGGCATTCACGGCCGGTACAGCTACTGGAAAAGTCTGTTAACGTGTATGGGGATGGAGCGGAAATCCTCCAGGGACATCTCCAGAAAGCTCTCCTGGATGTACTCCCAAAGCCTTTGCAAAAGGTTTCTGGGGAGGGCTGCCTCATTCCGTCCGCCATGGTAGGACACTTTACCATGCCAGGCCAGTAGCACATAGTCTGGAATCATTGCATAACAAAGCATGGCAGTGTATGGTCCCGATGTTTGCTGGCATTCAAACAACATCCGTTCCTTATCTCTTTGTGTTATCCTCAGGCGAGTGATATCATTCATGGTCACCTGGTTGAAATAGGGTGCTTTTATTAAGGGGACATTCAGAGGTGCCCGTTCCTGCTCGGCTGTTTGGCTGTGGCTGAACAGAAATGTTCCTTGTTGTTAGCCACGCGGTGGGGGGAGGGATGAAGTGATCATCCCAGAGAATTGCGTGTGTGGGGGGGATTATTTGGGTTTGTGCTGCATGCTAACCCGCGAACCGCAGCCCCTCCTTTTAAATTGCCAACCCATTTTAAATGGCCAACCCAATGGCCGCTTGGTATGGGAAATGAGGGCGCTGCTGTTTGAAACCATTCCCACATGTTATGAAGGTTAAAGAAGCGAAAAGACTGTGGCTTACCATGGCTGCCTGCAAGCCGAATTCTGTTGCCTGGTACTGCGTGAGTGATCTCTCACACCAAACCAGCAGGCCCTCAATATAAGAGGCAAAATGTGACCTTCTAACGAAAGCACATGTGCTGTGTAATGTGAACAACAAGGTTTAACGGGAAAGAGTGATCCTATTATTCTCTAAAATGTATCTCCCTTTTCCCCTCTCCTTCACAGAGGCTAGCGAAGATTAGAAGGTGAAAAAAATGCACTCGGGATGAAATGTTCTCAGAGCTCCTGCTGTCCTCCCACACTGACAGAGCACAGCAGAATGCATGGAGGCAGACAATGTCAGAGTGCAGGAAAGCACAATATGAACGCGAGGAGAGGTAGCGGGCTGAAGAGAATAAGTGGCGGGCTGAAGAGGATAGGTGGCATCAGCTTGCTGACAGAAGGCAAGAGTCGATGCTCCGGCTGCTGGAGCATCAAACTGACATGCTCCAGCGTATGGTTGAGCTGCAGGAAAGGCAGCAGGAAAGACAGCCCCTGTGTAACCAACAGCCCTCCTCCCCAAGTTCCATAGCCTCCTCACCCAGCTGCCCAAGAATGCGGTGTGGGGGCCTCTGGCCACCCAGCCACTCCACCCCAGAGGATTGCCCAAGCAACAGAAGGCTGGCCTTCAATAAGTTTTAAAGTTTTAAAGTTTTAAAGTGCAGTGTGTTCTTGTCCTTCCCTCCTCCCTCACCCCTCCCGGGCTACCTTGGCAGTTATCCCCCTATTTGTGTGATGAATTAATAAAGAATGCATGAATGTGAAGTAACAATGACTTTATTGCCTCTGCAAGCGGTGATCGAAGGGGGGGGGGGGCGGGAGGGTGGCTAGCTTACAGGGAAGTAGAGTGAACCAAGGGGGATGGGGGGTTCATCAAGGAGAAACAAACAGAACTTTCACACCGTAGCCTGACCAGTCATGAAACTGGTTTTCAAAGCTTCTCTGATGCGCACCGTGCCCTGCTGTGCTCTTCTAACCGCCCTGGTGTCTGGCTGCGCATAATCAGCAGCCAGGCAATTTGCCTCAACCTCCCACCCCGCCATAAATGTCTCCCCCTTACTCTCACAGATATTGTGGAGCGCACAGCAAGCAGTAATAACAATGGGAATATTGGTTTCGTTGAGGTCTATCCGAGTCAGTAAATTGCGCCAGCGCACTTTTAAACGTCCAAATGCACATTCTACCACCATTCTGCACTTGCTCAGCCTATAGTTGAACAGGTCCTGACTACTGTCCAGGCTGCCTGTGTACGGCTTCATGAGCCATGGCATTAAGGGGTAGGCTGGGTCCCCAAGGATAACTATAGGCATTTCAACATCCCCAACGGTTATTTTCTGGTCTGGGAAGAAAGTCCCTTCCTGCAGCTTTTGAAACAGACCAGAGTTCCTGAAGACACAAGCGTCATGTACCTTTCCCGGCCATCCCACGTTGATGTTGGTGAAACGTCCCTTGTGATCCACCAGTGCTTGCAGCAGCATTGAAAAGTGCCCCTTTCGGTTTATGTACTCGCTGGCTTGGTGCTCCGGTGCCAAGATGGATATGGGTTCCATCTATCGCCCCACCAGTTAGGGAATCCCACTGCAGCAAAACCATCCACTATGACCTGCACATTTCCCAGAGTCACTACCCTTGATATCAGTAGCTCTTTGATTGCATTGGCTACTTGGATCACAGCAGCCCCCACAGTAGATTTGCTCACTCTAAATTGATGCCCGACTGACCGGTAGCTGTCTGGCGTTGCAAGCTTCCACAGGGCTATCGCCACTCGCTTCTCAACTGTGAGGGCTGCTCTCATCCTGGTATTCTGGCGCTTCAGGGCAGGGGAAAGCAAGTCACAAAGTTCCATGAAAGTGCCCTTATGCATGCAAAAGTTTCGCAGCCACTGGGAAGCATCCCAGACCTGCAACACTATGCGGTCCCACCAGTCTGTGCTTGTTTCCCGGGCCCAGAATCAGCGTTCCATGGCATGAACCTGCCCCAGTAACACCATGATGTGCACATTGCTGGGGCCCGTACTTTGTGAGAAGTCCATGTCCATGTCTATTTCCTCATCACTCTCGTCACCACGCTGCCATCGCCTCCTCGCCTGGTTTTGCTTTTGCAGGTTCTGGTTCTGCATATACTCCAGGATAATGCGTGTGTTGCTTATAGTACTCATAATTGCCACGGTGATCTGAGCAGGCTCCATGATCCCAGTGCTATGTTGTCTGGGCTGAAAAAAGGCGCAAAACGTTTGTCTGCCGTTGCTTTCACGGAGGGAGGGAGGGAGTGGGGGCCTGACGACATGTACCCAGAATCATCCGCGACACTGTTTTTGCACCATCAGGCATTGGGATCTCAACCTAGAATTCCAATGGGAGGCGGAGACTGCGGGAACTGTGGGATAGCTACCGACAGTGCAATGCTCCGGAAGTCGACGCTAGCCTCAGTACTGTGGACCAATCCGCCGACTTAATGCACTTAGAGCATTTTGTGTGTAGACACACACAATCGACTATATAAAAACGATTTCTAAAAAAACAACTTCTATAAATTCAACCTAATTTCTTAGTGTAGACATACCCAGACTGAACAGAGCAGGTGAAGAAAATCCACTGAACTCTCCCATTCATGGAAGACACCTCTTTGTGTGGAGAAGGAATGGCAGGCAGACATGCAGAGGAATGGAAGATTGCTGGAAAATTGACGTTTGTTTGTGGATTTATGCGGCATCTCAGCAAAGAGGTCGACTAAGTAACCCACATAAGTAGCCCACATAATCACAATGGGCGTTGGCTAAATGTCACCACTCTGCCACTTTTCTGTTTGTTGCATCCAATCCCCTATCACCCATCTCTGTGTCATCCAGGACTCAAATTGCTGGGGAGAAAAGTGGTAGTATTTTTCCAGGGTCTGCCCATAAAATGACACCAAAGTGAAACAGCACTCACAGTAGATTGTGCAAGTGCTGAAATTAGGATTACATATGCTGGGCTGTGTTCCAGTGGCCTTTGTGGATTTGGCTTCTCCTCACTGGGGATCAGATATACCCATGGGTTCTACTGAGCTCCTCCTACTTGACTCCCCTAAGTGAGGCTCAGATACTCTTAGGCTTGACTGCTTGACTGATGAAAAAACAGTGGTAGTGTCTCCTGTGTGCCACCTACTCATGGCATCTAAATAAGACATGCTCAACAGATTGCAATCGTCCCTTTCCTTTCCTACATTCTTTTATTACCAATGAAATAGTTAACAATGCTGACATTTCCATTTTCATCATTTGACATCTGAGTTAACACCTAACTGAGATGAATAGGGATAGTTTTCACCTCTCAGAGTGATTGTGCAGATATCACTGTATTGCTACACTCAGTTTGTGTTTTGAAAGTTTTCTTTGTAAACTGAAGTGGTAGAGACTTCCTTTTAAAATGTATTATGATGAAAGGAAAGAGTTGATTCTAAAATACAAGATGGCATGTTGGGTAAGGTTATGGAAACTGTACCCTCATACACCCACTCATCCCACCACCTCCCATTTAAGCCCTGTCATGTATTTTTATTGTAAGTTCTTTGAGAGAGTGATCTTATCTTTAAACTTGTTTAGCCCTATGGATATTAATGAATAATAATGTTGATAGTCCATTCCTCACAGTAAATACCCTCTCTGTAAGGAATGTGTCCGAAATTCCTTAGTTCTAGTCCTTTCTTAATTTCAACTTTAAGTTTCCCAGCATATGTTTTATATATTTGAATAAAAGCCCTCTTTCTAATTAATATAATCATAATTTTCTTAACCACTCCTATTAATAATGGTGCAGACCTTTCCTCACCATTGGAGATTGATGGACCCAATATGGTTCTGAAATGGTCTTCAGGATATTTACTGCAAAAGTCATCAGGTCATCAGGCTGCAACAGTGGACAATTGTAACTGTCTGTCCTCAAATATTGACATGGTGGCATCAGGACACTTTCTTCCCTGCATCATCCTTTTAGGGAGTCATCATTTACAAGGTGACATGAAGAAGAGGAAGTGGAAGTTGGAGTGTATGCAGTGGAACTACCAGAATCCTACCAATAAGTCCAGGAGAGTTTGGAGTTTAACTCTTCTTGGGTGGCCTAGGCCCCAGTGTCCAACTCCCTGTTCAGACCCAGGTAAATAGCATTTCCCATCACTAGAGCTGGTTGGAAAACCCAAAAATCATCAATGAAAATTGTTGACAATTTGAAATTTGGAACATGTTGACCAGCTTGCTTGCTTTCAGACTTGTTAGACAGACCCACGTTCTTCATGGCTTAAGGCCAGTAAAAACTATAGGCTCCTAATGGAGGAGGATTGTTAATGTCTCTCTTATGAAGGGCAAAGTTCCACCTAACTTTAAATGGTTGATGGTGGTTAGATATTAATGTCTTGCTAGTTACTACCCCATCTCAAACTTCCTTTTCTTAGGAAAAGTTATTGAGAAAAAGGCTACTGGGCAACTCCAACCATACTCGGATTCTACAGATTTATTGAATCCTATAGTTGATTTCAGGTCTGGGTGTGGAATGAAGGCTGTACTGATAGTCTTGGTTGATTATCTCTTTGTGGCAAAGGAGCACGGTAAGGTGTC
The DNA here is from genome assembly GCF_028017835.1 of Emys orbicularis. Lineage (NCBI taxonomy): Eukaryota > Metazoa > Chordata > Testudines > Emydidae > Emys > Emys orbicularis. Next base: position 67,731,973 of record NC_088683.1, on the reverse strand, counting down.
CATGTTGATTTTATTAAATTCACCAGGTTTTTTTTACGCCAGATATTATTGACTTGTTGGCAGGATCTGGTGGTGCTAATGGAGAGTCCCTTCAGTGAGTTTCTCTTTTCTTTCATAGATATCATAAATGATAATGTTGGTTTTTTGCTCCCTGAGGACTCTTACCTGCAGATTTACAAAGGGTTCCATTTTATCACCCCATCTGTTCAACGTATAAGTAAAGTGAGCAGAGAGATTGAGAGACAATTTGGACTGCATCATCATCACTCTGAAAATATTTAGCTCTGTGTCTCCTTTTCATCAAATCCAGTTTTCTAACTATGAACTCCCCTTTGTAAATCCATGAGACTATCTCTAACCATTTTGTACATCCCAAAGTGTTCTATTTTACCCCTTACCAAAGATTTAGAATCTTTCCCAAAATCAAGGTAATATATACAACATTTCTCAGTTCTTCCCTTGATGCCCATATTGTAAAAAAGGATTATATTAGCTTATTTCCAGTTCTCATTTTTACTCTTCTTTAATACCATTATCTTGAACAAACTAGTCTTTTTATGCTAATTCCAAGAGATCAGTATAAATATTTTATACTGAATGTATTCTAGCAGAAGCACAGTGAACATTAGTTGTGTGTAAGATTAACCCCTTCAGTGAAAAGGATGCCTGATAAACTGAAAATGTGGCACTTATCCAAGAAAGATCCGTATATTTTGAGCATTCATTTCTGGCTCTAGGAGGTACATATTCTTTACCCATGCTCTCCACGGAACTGCCCATTGATTGTATGTGTGAATAAAGGACAATAGCCACTAAGTTATCATTACATTTAAGGCTCTAAATTAGCACTGTGAAACAAAAGGAATCTATTTAACAAACCCAAACATAACCAAATAACAGTAGGTACCATGTGATACCTACTGTGACTCTGCACCCCATATTCTTCATAGTGATATTATTATGATATGATTATGGCATAATTATCATGCATTTTGTACAAGATGGGGCATGTAAGGTATAATTGGAAACGTTATGATTTGTGGAATATAATTATCCTATTTGTGTGCATGTATCATTTTTTTATCTGACGTTATGAATATTGACTATGTATCTGTATTTCAAATGTAGTTTCACGTGGGCAACACCCACTAGGCAAAATGCTTCCAGTCTAGATAGCCGTCTGTGAAGGGCCTATTCAAGGTAATGGATCATTAAGAAAAACAATAGGCGTTAGGAGAAGCTTATCCCCCACTTGGTAAACCTTCCTGAGAATGCGCCAGACAGCCTGTAAGACAAGTAATGGCTGCTATGACTCAGCAAGGTATAAAAGGGCATGTGACCAGGCCACATGACATGGAACTCCATCTTGGATATCAGTGTTTTTCCACAAACTGAGTTTGGGACAAAGGGTTCCTACCATATGCTAAAGCTATATAAGGCAGGCACTGATATCATCAGTTGTTCTTCACTCCCCCACAACTGAACACCTAGGAGAAGCTTCAAAAGAAAAGGACTTGGAACAGGGGTGGGAATCCCAAGCTGCAAAGCAAGTGCAGCTTGTGCCTTGAGAATCTGCAAGCTGCTTATATCATCAGTCAGGCTGAGAGACTGTTAATTCAAATCCTATCCTTCTAGTATGTTAAACTTAGTTTGCATTTTTGTTTACTAGGTAATCTACTTTGATCTGTTTGCTATCACTTATAATCACTTAAAATCTATCTTTTTCTAGTTAATAAACTTATTTTATGTTTTAATCTAAACCAGTAAGTTTGGAATGAAGTGCTTGGAAATCTTAGCTCAAAGGGCAAAGGTTTGTGCATTTCCTCTTCACATTGAGGGGGAGGCGAACTGGATAATAAATTCATACTGGTTGGGGTTTTGACTAGGGCAGAACAGTACAGCTCTGGGGTCCTAGGCTGGGAAGCTGGTGGTTATTTTGGCTGTAGCCTCTCTTTTGTTGGTTCATGCATGGCTGGTCATAGCGCCTGTATGTAACTGCAGCTGTATTTAACTGTGTCCCTACCTGTGTGAATGCTGGTGGAAGTGTAGGATTGGGAGCTGGTCTGCAGCTTGTCACAGCAGCACAGTGTGAGAGGGAGCCCAGGCTGGTGGGTCAGAGGGCTCTGTGGTACCCCAGTTTCAGGTGGCACCCCGGGGGAAACCTGTCACACTTACAAAAGCAACTATTCATAATAATTTAAAGTTAATGTATAAGAGCTTTAGAATTTTTTTTATTAGACCAGTGGTTCTCAAACTTATTTGATCACACCCCCTTCTTTGTGTCTGTAGTAGTTTATGCCCCCACTCCCGCCACACAAATACATATACCGATTAAAAAAAATCAACATGAAAGTCTCACTAAATATTAAAAACAGTAAGGCATTCATTCAGACTGAGACAACAATCCATTGTAATAAGAGCAAAAGCAAAACTGTGATTGTGGTTGATGCTTACAATTAAATGTGCACACCGCATCATAGCAAACAGATTAATGTACAGATGGCAACGACTTTGTATAATTCTATGCAAGCTTAACAGTAATCTGTCAAAATGCACAGCGCCATCTAGAGTCAAATGCACGGCACCACTTGAGGACCTGATATGTCTGGAGGAATCACCTTTGCTAGTTATTCATTGCTGTGGGTAAAATGTACACAGAATACATTTCTCAGAATACATTCTGCGTCTCCCTAAGGAAGCCCACCCCCAGTTTGAGATCTCTATATCAGACTAGCTGAAATACCCCCAGTACTTTGAAATTTTCAGCAGTTAGCTTTCTCTTTCATGGTTACTAAAAATATTCAGTTCAGTTTTTAATTTAGGATTTCACCCTGGGAGTTTTTATTGTAGCATTTTAAGATACTGGTAGAGATGGGAGAAAGCATACTCTTCAATTTGGGCTGGTAAGGAAGAAGTTGGAACTACTATTCGCTGTAACAGAGTAACTAGCATTACTATTATGTTGCCATAATAAAGAACTGCCCTAGTAAAGCAGATTTCATACATTTTCCAGCTTTTTATTCAGAATTAATTGACATTTAAACTATGTTGAAACCTACATTCACTAATTCCAGCAGAAGGTCTGAGTCACAGTGTGCATTCAAACCCATTGATAATACAATGCAAATTTAAAAGGGGGATTTTATAAGTTTATATATAACAGCAAGGACTTATTAAAGCCAGACAATGATCATCCGTGAAGCCACAAAGTTGGGGCCCCATAAGTATCTATAGTTGCTACTGTTTCCATGAATCATATGACACTTTATTCTGAAACAAAGTAATGACAACAGTCAGTATTGGCCTCAAAGAAGAGTTGGGTGAAATGCAAAAGCTAGTTAAATGGAATTTCAAATTAACACATTTGTGGTTTTGTTCTGCATAGTTATGCGTATAGGTAGCCCTAAGAGTTTCAAGGATATGATATGAGAGGGAATGGAGGAAGGAGGTGTGTCTGAGAAAGAGTGAAATTGAATTGAACAGATCCTAAAAGCTTCTGATAGCGCATACTTAATATATTAATTGGAACAGAAAAGATATCTTATTTTCATGATATTTCATGATGCCATCCTGATTCTTCATTGAACTGTAAAGCAAGCACTTTACTGACTAGCTATAACATACGAAGTGAGAAATTAATTTTTCAGAAACTACTCTTTCACAATGTGCCCACATGTATGGGAATGTTAAATTTAAATTAAATTTAAATATAGCACAATACAGTCTATTTTATCTCAGAATAATGCACAATAAACCACACTACTTTATAGTTAATTTAACTATCCACAATGAATATCTTTTCACTTAGTTTTGCAAAATACATGCTTTTCATAATTATTTAAAAGCATTTCACATACAATCATACCTGTTTCCTGATACAAGACAATGAATTTATTTTACATTTGGTATGATTTCTATTTGCTCAGTGTAAAAGGTAAGCACTCTGTATACCCAAGTACTTCAGAGCAAGCTCACACATGAATATTGCAGGCTGCCAAATGTCAACTGAGACAAAGTGGATGAGGTAATATATTTCACTGGACCAACTTCTGTTGGCGAGAGAGACAAGCTTTTGAGCTTACACAGAGCTCTTCTTCAGATCTGGGAAATGTACACAGTGTCAGAGTTAAATACCAGGTGGAACAGATTGTTTAGCATAAACAGTTAACCCAGTGGTGCCCAAACTTTTCCCATCCTGACCTCCCTTACCAGTAATGGAATATGTCTGTGCCCCTCCCTCCACCCCCCATTACTGCATAGTTGGCTCAGCATAGGAGCTTGGGCTGAAGGTGAAGCTGGGGGCAGAACTGGGGACAGGGGAAGAGCTGGGGCTAGATCAGAGCTGGCCTGGGGGTAGAGAGGGAATCAGAGCAGAGCTGGGCCGGGGGTGGAGTGGAGGAGGTGGAGTGGAGCTGCATCTTGGGATAGAGCGGGGCTGGGTGGTGCTCCCTCCCTGCCCCCCATGGGGGCTGGCCCAGGCCCTGCTGCACACTCCCAGGGTGATGCGCCCCATAGTTTGGGGACCACTGAGTTAACCCTTATTTCAAGGTACACAGTGTTGTTGTAGCCATGTCAGTCCCAAGATATTAGAGACAATTTGGGTAAGGGTGATGTCGTGGTCGGAGTCTGCTATAGACCACCAGACCAGGGGGATGAGGTGGACGAGGCTTTCTTCTGGCAACTAGCAGAAGTTGCTAGATCGCAGGCCCTGGTTCTCATGGGAGACTTTAATCACCCTGATATCTGCTGGGAGAGCAATACAGCGGTGCACAGACAATCCAGGAAGTTTTTGGAAAGTGTAGGGGACAATTTCCTGGTGCAAGTGCTGGAGGAACCAACTAGGGGCAGAGCTTTTCTTGACCTGCTGCTCACAAACAGGGAAGAATTCTTAGGGGAAGCAAAAGTGGATGGGAACCTGGGAGGCAGTGACCATGAGATGGTCGAGTTCAGGATCCTGACACACGGAAGAAAGGAGAGCAGCAGAATACGGACCCTGGACTTCAGAAAAGCAGACTTTGACTCCCTCAGGGAACAGATGGGCAGGATCCCCTGGGAGAATAACATGAAGGGCAAAGGGGTCCAGGAGAACTGGCTGTATTTTAAAGAATCCTTATTGCGGTTGCAGGAACAAACCATCCCGATGTGTAGAAAGAATAGTAAATATGGCAGGCGACCAGCTTGGCTAAACAGTGAAATCCTTGCTGATCTTAAACGCAAAAAAGAAGCTTACAAGAAGTGGAAGATTGGACAAATGACCAGGGAGGGGTATAAAAATATTGCTCAGGCATGCAGGAGTGAAATCAGGAAGGCCAAATCACACTTGGAGTTGCAGCTAGCAAGAGATGTTAAGAGTAACAAGAAGGGTTTCTTCAGGTATGTTAGCAACAAGAAGAAAGTCAAGGAAAGTGTGGGCCCCTTACTGAATGAGGGAGGCAACCTAGTGACTGAGGATGTGGAAAAAGCTAATGTACTCAATGATTTTTTTGCCTCTGTCTTCACAAACAAGGTCAGCTCCCAGACTGCTGCACTGGGCAGCACAATATGGGGAGAAGGTGACCAGCCCTCGGTGGAGAAAGAAGTGGTTCGGGACTATTTAGAAAAACTGGACGTGCACAAGTCCATGGGGCCAGATGCGCTGCATCCGAGGCTGCTAAAGGAGTTGGCGGATGAGATTGCAGAGCCATTAGCCATTATTTTTGAAAACTCATGGCAATCAGGGGAGGTCCCGGATGACTGGAAAAAGGCTAATGTAGTGCCCATCTTTAAAAAAGGGAAGAAGGAGGATCCGGGGAACTACAGGCCAGTCAGCCTCACCTCAGTCCCTGGAAAAATCATGGAGCAGGTCCTCAAGGAATCAATTATGAAACACTTAAAGGAGAGGAAAGTGATCAGGAACAGTCAGCATGGATTCACCAAGGGGAAGTCGTGCCTGACTAACCTAATTGCCTTCTACGATGAGATAACTGGCTCTGTGGATGAGGGGAAAGCAGTGGATGTGTTATTCCTTGACTTTAGCAAAGCTTTTGATACGGTCTCCCACAGTATTCCTGCTGCCAAGTTAAAGAAGTATGGGCTGGATGAAAGGACTGTAAGGTGGATAGAAAGCTGGCTAGATCGTCGGGCTCAACGGGTAGTGATCAATGGCTCCATGTCTAGTTGGCAGCCAGTTTCAAGCGGAGTGCCCCAAGGGTCGGTCCTGGGGCCGGTTTTGTTTAATATCTTTATTAATGATCTGGAGGATGGTGTGGACTGCACTCTCAGCAAGTTTGCTGATGGCACTAAACTAGGAGGCGTGGTAGATACACTAGAGGGTAGGGATCGGATACAGAGGGACCTAGACAAATTAGAGGATTGGGCCAAAAGAAACCTGATGAGGTTCAACAAGGACAAGTGCAGAGTCCTGCACTTAGGACGGAAGAATCCCATGCACAGCTACAGACTAGGGACCGAATGGCTAGGTAGCAGTTCTGCAGAAAAGGACCTAGGGGTCACAGTGGACGAGAAGCTGGATATGAGTCAACAGTGTGCTCTTGTTGCCAAGAAGGCTAACGGCATTTTGGGCTGTATAAGTAGGGGCATTGCCAGCAGATCGAGGGACGTGATCGTTCCCCTTTATTCGACATTGGTGAGGCCTCATCTGGAGTACTGTGTCCAGTTTTGGGCCCCACACTACAAGAAGGATGTGGAAAAATTGGAAAGAGTCCAGCGGAGGGCAACAAAAATGATTAGGGGTCTGGAGCGCATGACTTATGAGGAGAGGCTGAGGGAACTGGGATTGTTTAGTCTCCAGAAGAGAAGAATGAGGGGGGATTTGATAGCAGCCTTCAACTACCTGAAGGGGGGTTCCAAAGAGGATGGAGCTCGGCTGTTCTCAGAGGTGGCAGATGACAGAACAAGGAGCAATGGTCTCAAGTTGCAGTGGGGGAGGTCTAGGTTGGATATTAGGAAACACTATTTCACTAGGAGGGTGGTGAAGCACTGGAATGCTTTACCTAGGGAGGTGGTGGAGTCTCCTTCCTTGGAGGTTTTTAAGGCCCGGCTTGACAAAGCCCTGGCTGGGATGATTTAGTTGGGAATTGGTCCTGCTTTGAGCAGGGGGTTGGACTAGATGACCTCCTGAGGTCCCTTCCAACCCTGATATTCTATGATTCTATGATTCTAAGGTAATATCTTTTATTGGACCAACTTCTGTTGGTGAGAAAGGCAAGCTTGTAAGCTCAAAAGCTTGTCTCTCCCTCCAACAGATGTTAGTCCAATAAAAGATATTATCTCATCCGCCTTCTCTCTCACATATTTCAAGGGACCATTCAAGGTGAAGTGGCCTGTTAACACCTCTCCAGTCATGGGAGGATGGGAAATTGGTAGGTTATAGATTGTTCTAATGAGCCATAAATCTAGTGTCTCTATTCAGTCCATGATTTTTAGTGTCTAGCAAAGTTATGAATTTAAGCTCCCAGTCTTGTCTTTTAAAGGTATTTTGCAGGTTTCCTTTGAGGATGAGGATGCAGAGGTCAGATATAGAGAGTATGAAAAGTGCTCACCCACAGGTGATGTGGTGTTTTTGTCTTTTATCATTTTTCTGTGTGAATTCATTTGAGAGCATTGGTTTCACCCACATTGTTGTTGCTGCATTTAGTGCACTGGATGAGGTACACCACATGTTGTGATAGGCATATGGAGGACTCAAGGATTTTGAACCATGTGTTGTGGGGAGTGTTGATCACCGTAGTAGTGGAGATATGTCTGCAGGTTTTCCATCTGTTGTTCTGGCAGGGTCTGGTGCCGCTTTGAGTTGGTGTATCTTGGACTGTGGGGAGCTTGCTTCTGAGGATGAGCTTGGAGAGGCTGGGGATTTGTTTGAAATCCAGAAGAGGGGTTCAGGAAAGATATCTTTCAGCATGTTGTCCCCATCAAGTATGGGTTATAACTGGTTGATGATAGTCCATATGGGTTTGAGTGTGGTGTGGTAGGTGACAACTAAGGGTGTGTGGTCAGAGGGGGTTTTACTTCTGTATTTAAGCAGGTTGTCTTGGGATATTTGGGTGGTATATTTCATGGTGCTATATAATTCTCTGGTGGAATGTCTTGGTTTAGTGAAAGCAGTTTTAAGTGTGTTACTGTGTATGTGCCGGATCTGGGTAGCACTGTCCCTCCAACCTTGCAGAGCATATTCCAACTGGAGACAGGGTTGAAAAGGGAGCAACCCAGCTCAGAAGTGTGAGGCTGGGAAGGAAGACAGACCTACCCTGAAGGCTCCTGGAAAAGGGGCCAAAGAAGCCTCCCTGAGGGAATAGGACCATGTGCTGAGCCCTGTTGGGGCTGATGGTTTTGTTTCTTTTACCTTATCTGGGACCAGAAGCTGAGGAAGGAAAGTAGTTGTAGGAAGGGACCCAGGGAGGGTAACTCAGAGGGCCCCCTTGGAGGCCAAACATTATTGACCCTCCAAGGGCCCTGGGTTGGAGCCCAGTGTAGTGGGCAGGTCTGGGCTACGCTACCACTGCTCCCATACTGGCTAGCCACTAGACCATGCAGCCAAACAAGGATCCTATTACATTTGGTAGAAAACAGGAGCACAATAGTGTCCCAGGCCTGATAGCAGGATGAAAGAAAGAAAAAATAAACCACACACTCAGCCATGGATGGATATCGAGAAACTGCTAAAATGGTTTCTTGAAACCAACAGCAGCATCAGCAACAGCAGAGCCAACTGCTCCAGCAGCTCACTGCCCAACAGTAGCAGCAGATGATTAAGCATATGGCAGCATGACAGCAGGAGCAACAACAGTGGCTTATCCAAGGTGACCTTGAGCCTATCCATTGGAGGGGGAATGCTGATCCAACCCCGGTAAAGCTGACAAAAATGGGGCCCAGGGACAACCCCAAGGAGTTCCTTATCACTTTTGAGCCGATGGCCATCATGGCTTGATGGCCCAACCTGTTGGCCCCTTACTTGACCAGACTGGCCCAGGCTGCATACTGAAGTCTCGCCACAATGACTGCCCCAGACTACTTGCAGGTCAAAGCAGCCATCTTTGATGCCTTCAACAACTCATCAGAAACCTACCAACAACAGTTCCACCTGGAGAAATTCCCCCTGGCACATGGCCACGGGCAGTTGCTGAGAGCCTGAAGGAACACTGCTGGTGGTGGCTCCAGCCAGAGGGACATACCAGTGTTCAGGTGGCAGAAAAGATCATCAGAGAACAATTCACCCAAATCCTTCCAGCAGGAAGACACGAATATGTGGTGAGACATTGGCTGGGAACATTGGCACAGGCAGTATTGACTATTGTTGGTAGAGAAGTACCTGATGTCCCTTGTGTGGCAGAGGCTGAAACACCGAAAGTTGGTCCTGTGTGCCCTGGGTCCCAGAGGAGCATCAATACACAAACACTGACAATGGTAACTGAGGGAACTTGGATGCACAATCCACTGATCAGGAAGGGCTCACCTGGCATGGCCAAGCAACCTATCCAAGGGGATTCCCTCCCTTGGGAGAAACTACCGAGAAACCAACTCCTTGCATCGGGAGCTGTTTTGCATGTGGCCAGCAAGGACACCTCAGAAATGTCTGCCTGTTCATGGACTTTAATTACGAGCAGACGCGGACAGCCAATAACAGGGCTTGAAAGAGGAGTCCTGGGAAGATCTTCATCCCGATACAAGTGGATGGAGTAGCAATACAAGGGCTGATAGACTCAGGCTATAGCCAGACCTTAGTCCAGGAGAGGTTGGTGGAGACAGGAGATAAAGCTGGGGACATAATCTATCTCCAGTGTATCCATAGGACATATGACCCTACCCAATGAGAGAAGTATGACTGACCATGCAAGAACACCCAGAAATGGTACGGGCCAGAGTGACAAAAGACCTGACCTACCTGGTCATACTTGAGCACGACTGGAAGTTCTTCAATGAAATGTCAAAGGGTGGCGGGATGCCTCAATGGAGAAAGTGGAGCTGAGGCCGGAAGACCCGAAAAGGTGGGAGGTGGCTGCAGTGGCTGAGAGGAAGCCTTGGGAAGAAGGGGGCTCAAAGGAAGATGAAGATTCAGGAGAAAGAACATCTTCACAGGTGAAGGACCCATTGCCTAGGCCCGACCACGTCCATGGGGACAAGCCACCACCCATCAACTTAGACCTACTGTCCAATGAAGGGGACTTTGTGGAAGAACAAAGAAAATGATCCCACCCTGAGCTGGGTTTATAAGCAGTTACAGTGAGGATGAAATTCAACATTCAACAGCAAACACTTTGTCCAAACCATGGGAACAGCTATGGGTACTAGGAACCCATACAGGGTATCATCAAGCAATTATAGTCTATATTTGATGGAGACCACATCCTTAAAGAAATCTTTCCCAAAACCCTTCTTCTGGCCTTCAAACACCCTCCCAAGCCTTGCCAAACTTATCATCAGAAGCAAGTTCCTCACAAACCAGGACACATGAACTCAAAATAGCACCAGGCCCTGCCAGAACAACAGATGCAAAACCCGTAGACATACATCCACTGCTACAATGATCAACAGCCTCCACCACACACTTTTTTAAAATCCATGAGTCCTACACATGCCTATCACAACATGTGGTGTACCTCATCCACTGCTCTAAATGCACCATCACCAAAGATGTGGGGGAAACCAGACAATCACTACGCTCTCAAATGAATTCACACAGAAAAATTAATAAAGACAAAAACACCATGTCACCCATGGGCAATCACTTTTCACAAAGTGATCATTCTATATCTGACCTTTCCGTCCCCATCCTCAATGGAAACCTGAAAAATACCTTCAAAAGACAAGGCTGGAAGCTTAAATTCATAACTTTGCTAGACACTAAAATCATGGACTGAATAGAGACACTGGATTTATGGCTTATTACAACAATCTATAACCCACTAATTGTGATACTGTGTACCCCAGAGCAACACCTGACACCCCCCTCATTTAGCATGGTGATATAATTATGTATCTTATACAAAGTATCATGTGAAATGTCAATGGAAAAGTTATGCTTTGGTGAATATGATTATCCTATTTGTATGCATGTATCATTTTTGTATCTGAAGTTATAAATATTGACTAAGTACCTGTATTTTAAATGTTTATTCCTGTGGTAACTCCCACAAGGTAGTTTACATCCAGGCTTGCCAGCACACTGTGAATGAACTATTCAAGTTGATGACCCATCAATGAACATAATGGGCCATGGACAAAGCTTATCACCACCTGTTGGACTTTCCTGTGAATGTTCTAGCCAGAATATGGGTAATGGCACCTTCTATGACTCATCAAAGCATGCAGGAGCATGTGACGAGCTCATGTGACACTGGATTCCATCTTGTGCCTATACTTTTCTACTAGCTGTATTGGGGGCTTTCTTTGGGACAAGGAAGTTCCCGCCACATGGCAGAAGCTATAAAAAGGAAAGTGACATCATCACTTGGCCTCACTACCCCCAAACACCTGGAAATACCTCAGGAACAAAGACTGAACTGGGAAGATGGTCCCAGGCTGAAGGGACTTCTAGCCTGTGTATGGAAGAGCTGTGATCTGCTTGTATTGCAAATTTGTTTTATTTCTTAGATAACCAACTTTGATCTGTACACTTATTACTTATAATCACTTAAAATCTATCTTTCTGTAGTTAATATATCTGCTTTTTTCTTAACCTAAAACAGTGTGTTGTTTGAAGTGCAAAAGGAAATCTGCTCAGGAACATGGGCTGGTGCATTGTCCTCTCCACACTGAGGGAGGGGTAGACTGGGTAATACATTTACACTGGTCAGGCTTCTGGGAGAGATGTTAATGAACCACTTTATTTTGAATGGTCCTTTAAAATATGTGCTAACTATTTATGCTATACAATCTGTTCCACCTTGTATTTAGTTGTGACACCGAGTACATTTTCCAGACCTGAAGAAGAGCTCTGTGTAGGCTTGAAAGCTTGTCTCTCTCACCAACAGAAGTTGGTCCAATAAAATATATTACCTCACCCAACTTGTCTCTCTAATATCCTGGGACCAACACAGCTACAACAACACTGCATACAAATGTCTTAACTAACATTCCTCCACTGACATGCAGGTATGTTCATTAAGGAAAGACTCAATATATATTCAGTAAAATAAAAAAAATGGAAACAAAGTTGCCTTATGTGTATATAGATATGTAATGTTTAATGTATAGAGTATGCTTTTTTTCAAGTATAAAAACTAAGCTAGTTATACAAACCACTGTACATTTTCAAGACTTACTAGTGGATATATTTCCTCTTCCTCAAGCAAAGTGGGGAGAGGAACACATTTGTTGACATTTAGTAACATATTCCATCATTTCCTAATGACTTTACTGTCTCTGATCTGTTTCCTCCCCCTCCTCCTCTCCCCTCAATAAATTTTTGGCATGAAGAAAAGCTTGTAAGCAGCTCATACAAAGCATGGAAGAATAATTTATTTTCCCCAAATGTGATTATATACACTTGATATTTCAGTAGTCTAAGGAGAACCATCTTGTTTCTATTATCATTCTTATTGGCTTCGAGCTGTTCAATAAAAATATGTACCTACCAATAAACAAACTAATCATTTCAAGCTTAAAATTCATTATCCATTATAAGTTAAATTCAAACTTTTAGCTTTTCTTCCATGTTAGACTAAAGAGGATTAATAAGTTTCTTCACAAGAAAAACTGTAGTAATTTGGATGAAACAATGTTATGACATGGAAATTAAAATTCCAGAATTACGAATGAACACCACACTATTTCTGCATAGGGTTGCCAGACATCCAGTTTGCAACTGGAATGCCCGGTTGAAAAGGGACCCTGGCAGCTCCAGTCAGCACCACTGACTGGGCCGTTAAAAGTCCAGTTGGCGGCGCAGTGGGGCTAAAGCACGCTCTCTGCCTGCCCTGGCTTCACATGGCTCCCGGAAGTAGCCAGCATGTCCTTGCAGCCCCTAAGCGCAGAGGTGGCCAGGGAGGCTCCGTGTACTGCCTCCGCCCCAAGCTGTCTCTGCAGCTCCCACTGTCTGGCAATTGCAGCCAATGGGAGCTGCAGGGGCGGTGCCTGCAGGTGCGGGGCAGCACGCGGAGACCCCCGGCCACCTCTGCGCCTAGGAGCTGGATATGCTGGCCACTTCCAAGAGCCACACGGAGCCAGGGCAGGCAGAGAGCGTGCTTTAGCCCCACTTCGCCACCAACCGGGAGCTGCCTGATGTAAGCGCTGCCCGGTCGGAGCCTGCACCCTGAACCCCCATCCGCACCCCAACCTCCTGCCCAGCTCTGAGCCCCCTCCTGCACCCCAAACTCCTCAGTCCCAGCCCAGAGCCCCCTCCTGCACCCTAACCCCCTCATTTCTGGCCCCATCCTGGAGCTTCAACCTCCAGCTGAAGCCCACACCCCCTCTCACACCCCAACCCCCTGGCCCAGCACAGTGAAAGTGAGTGAGGGTGGGGGAGAGCGAGCGATGGAGGGAAGGGGGATGGAGTGAGCAGGGGGTGGGTCCTCAGAAAAGGGGCGGAGAAAGGGCAGGGGCAGGGTGTTTGGTTTTGTGAGATTAGAAAGCTGGCAACCCTATTTCTGCAATATGTTTTACATGTACCTCCATTTCCTACCCTGCTTATTTTGTGATATATTCCAAGATTAGGGGCATTTTATGTAGATTTTTTTGGAGAAGCTACTCTACCTGGACACCTTTCTTTCTTTCTGTCATTTGAAACAAACAATATATAGTATTTTGGTGACACTTAACAGTACTCAGAATTGCACACACCAAAAAAAGCAAAATACTTTTTGTCATATGTCTTTATTAAAAAAAAAAATCTGGTGTATAAAACACCAGGGAAAAGCATCAAAAGCAAAAGTAAAGAACAAGATGGAGTAAGATACAGTGTAGGCACTTCATATCGCATGGAGTTCTCTTATGGTAGAATGTTCATTGTTTTTCTTTTTCACAGTTATTGATTCCAGGTCTGTTATAAAATTGTGATCGATCAATCCTTATTTCATATTTACATATGGTAGCACTAAAGGGCTGCACTGTAAAACATTCAAGGATACAGTCTCTGCCCCAAAGAGCTTACAACATATATCTCCTTAAGTGGAGTGAGAAAACATTGGTTTCTCTAAGTTGAATGGCAAAACATTAAAAAAATTGTAATGAGCTTGTAGGCCCAGTTTTCAAACAGCAACATCCAAACCCTTAATTTGGGTACTTAAATTAACATTTAAGTCCAGAAAATAGTTATTTATGCACCTTTTAATGGGGTTTTCACCCCACACCAGCTCTAAAGGGGTTAAAATGGCCCAGAAGAGGCCAATTAACCTTCAGAGTTGCACCTGAAGGGAGGCCCTGGGATTTATAAAAAAAGTTACTAACCTTTCCATAACTGTTGTTCTTCGAGATGTGTTGCTCATGTCCATTCCACGACTTGCCCTCTTACCCCTCTACATCGGCGATTGGCTGGAAAGAAGGAACTGGAAAGAAGAGCACGGGGTCGGCTGGGCCCTTTATACCAGTGCTATGTGCTTGTGGCACCACAGGGTGCTCGAGCCGCCCTGATGGGTACCGGCAACTCTGCTCAGGGCGTGCATGTGCCTACAGTGAAATGGACATGTGCAAGCACTTGAAGAAATACTAATTGCTGATGAAGCCCATCTGGGGGAGAAGCTATGTAAGGAATATAATGAGAGGAAGTTAGTAGTAGGAGGGGGAGAACCTGGAGTCACTCGCTGGGGGGAGAAGAAGACGACAACGATGATGACGACAGAGATGGAAGCAACAACAACAATCTACAGGGGGAGAATAAGCCCTGGGATCCTAGCCTGGGAAGAGGCCTCAACCCCAGAGAAGTTTTAAAGAATAAGGACCAGAGAAGACAGGGTAGAAAGAAGCCCAGGAAAACAGCAAAAATGAGGGGGACTGTGTAGACCTTGCCTGTTGTTTATAGGGTCCTTGGACTGGAACACAAAGGGAAAACCTGGATTCCCCTATCAGCCACTGGGAAGTGGCACAGGACTGTTGGAGGTGCCATCCAGACAGTTGGTCTGGGGAGATTTGGATACCCTGGAAGCGTGGGGGGACCACATAGTGACCTAGTTGGAGGGCTGAGTTGTGGGGAGGGAACACTGAATTCTGGGATGAGACCACTGCAGCAACAGAGTGACCATTGATGGGGGTGGCGTATGGGAAGAAAGCTGCTATGCCCAACCAGGCCTGGAAAAGGTGCTGTTGTGGTTGGTGAACCTGTTACACACCTACTGCAAATTCTCATTTTGGGGAGTCTAAATGCAGGGTTTGGCGCTTTTATGAGAGTGCCCAAGTTGGAAAACTGAGATTCCTGTGTCAATGATGGAGGATCAGTGGAGTGGAAATGTGATAATATTCTCAGTTGTGGGATTCACAATTTCCCTAAAGATGTCCAACACATGTTTTGATATACTTTTGGGTCAGAATTATTGATTTTTTGGGGGGGAGGGGGGAACCTCTGCTAGAAGGAGCAGTCCTTAGAACTCAAAAACACAAGGGGCAAGCACATACTGGTAAATATTTACTATCCTCTCTCCCCCTGACTTCAAAGTGAGTTGCAAATGGTCAGCACTCTCCAGTAGGAGGGGGTCAGCAGGGTTTTAGTGATAAGGTGCTATGATTTAATTTTGTTCATAATAGCCTCAATAGATTGCCTCCTCTTTTCTCATAAGCAGAAGGGAGTGAAAATCAGTAGATCTCTCTCTCTCCCCCCACCCGCCCTAGCAGGAGTTGAAGTACTGAGAGAGTACGTGAGAGAGCTGCAGCTCTATGGAACATTCCTTTGGGACCCTGGAGAAAACTCTGAGTTTTGCTGGGCTTGAAGAGGCAGGGGGAGTGATACAGAAGTGGAGCAGGGACCAGTTGCTCTCCAATGCATAGTCCCTTGCTGATCTATGGATTTCCATCAAGGTGATAATAATCATCAGAACCGCTCACATAAGCCCTGCCTGTATGAATAAAGGCTGCAGGACTGGGGCCTTGGTGGATAACAGGAATGCAATATATGTTCTATGTTTGAATTTTTGTAAAACACTTGATTGCATCTTCTGAAATATTACTCAAAATTGTCAAGCTGATTTGAATTCAAATATTGCCATAGTAGGACTGTAAACAAAGGGTAAAACGAAATGACAGTATATTGAGGTGGAAGAGAGATTTTTAAGGAGGAATTGCAGGAATCAGTGTAAGGCCCAGTTTCATTTAGCATCTTTATTAAGGGCAGAGTGAACATTACTGAAATTCACAGATGATACCAATTGAGGCTGTGCTGCCAGAGAGCCAAGAAGCTCCCTGGAGGTCACAGCCATTGAGGAAACACAGAACCTCAGCATGGATGGCTATCTCCTGGGATCATCCAGGTTTGGCAATGGGCCCAAAATCCTTTTCCACAGGCAGGGAGAAAACCCTCCAATGGGATCATGGGTGGGCGAAAATCTCTATGAGGGAACATTTGTGTAGATTTCCTCCCCGAAAGGCACTTCATGTGAATTTTAATGTGGGAGGAGATGATTTGACCCTAAGGTTTTTAAGCCTGTCTGGAAAATTTGAGCTGGGGTATTATATTATCCCTCAGGAAGAATCTGATATATTAGAATCATGGGTGTTTGGAGTGGGGGGGGGAGGGGAATCATCAGGGATAGTGAGACACTAATTAATTATTGGTGACACTATTTGTTGATCTGGGCATAATTAGGGGTAGCTGCAGTTTACCCAGATAAGTAGGTTGTGTTATAGTTTATTTAATGAGACATTTTATTGCACGGTATTTGTGGCGTTTCAACTTCTTTAGTGTTATTGTCGGGACACTACTGTTAGCTCGTTTTGATGGTTAATATGTTCTACCACTCACAATCACACATCAAAGGATCTTCTTTTGTTGAGTTATTCGGTCCTTGTTGTTCCAAAGGGTTGTGATACATTTTATGGTATTTTGTACTCTGTTCCTGGAGCCTTCCAAGAAGAGAGAGAATGAATAGACTGTAAAATGCAGTTCTTCTTCCCCAGGTAGCACAATATTGTACTATCATCAAAGTACATCACAGTGAAAATTATTAGCTAGGGAGTTTCATTAAAAAATAAATATATACACTTGATATAAATCTGCCTATTGTATGATGCGAGAGAAAGGAACACAGCACAAAGCATCAGTGTTTGCATTCACTAACACAAGTGCTATTTTCTCTGACTACAATATATTGATTGATTTATTTTTAAATATGCTTCAGCTCTTAATTTTCAAGGTACTATAAAAAACCTTAATGAGTTCTCCAGAATCCAAGGGTTTAATTCTCTGATGTGCTGAGCATTCTCCTTCTGTAGAGAACTGAGAAAGCTCAGCATCCTGCAGGATTGAGTCTTTGCTCTGTGTGAACTCGAAAGCTTGTCTCTCAATAATAGATGCTGGTCCAATAGAAGGTATTAATTCACCCATCTTGTCTCTTTGCTGAGAAACAACCAATTAGTTTCCCCAACAATTCGAGTTTGTCAAAACAATGTTACTTTAATGATTTTTTCAGGAAAACAGCAAGTTAGTCCCAAAGTTGCCTCACCCTCCCTCTTTTTTACAGGGAGAGTTTAAATACATTCCAATTAATTGGAGTTCAAACTTTTGTAACTTTTAATGTAATTCTCATGTACAGTGATACCAATAGTTTGTGAAATGCTTTGGAATTCCCATGAGGATGAAATGCACTACATAAATGTAAACTATTCTATAATTAATGCAATCAGTTGTTATTACAGCCACCTGTTATAGAAATCAATACAAAAGACATTGTGAAGAGAAGCAATAAAATGTTCAAGGAAAACCCAAACATACAATACACTCGTTACAAGACTTTTAGGAGGGGTATAACAGCATGGGAGTGATAACGGTGATTGTCATTCCCAATACATAAATAAAAATCAGCAGGTAAGCCAATTACCAATTAAAAATTAATCACATCATAAATAACTAATTTGCATTAGGGACTTGATCTTGTTCTTTCTCGGGTAAAACACACTCACAGAAATCAATTATCCAATTTTTGCAGTTCAAGTAACGTCAGTGGGTTTGCATGGGTGGAAGTGAGGGCAGGATTTGTCTGACTTATTTTTATTTTTTGTCTCAGCCAGGATTGCAGGATAGGGTACTAACACCCTAAATGAATTTACCAGAGTTGATTATTATTTTGAATTCACAGCTCTGCATTAAAATATTTGGGCAGTGGATCTCAAAATAGATATTTCCCAAGTGCAACGGAACTATCATATACATTATTCAAGTTAAAGAAAGTACCTAATTCTGCAGCAATAATCCAAACCTTCTTGAATTATGGACACAGGAACTAGATACAATATTACAGTAGTAGACATATCAGTGTCAAATACAGAGGTAATATAACCCCTCTACATGGGCGGCGGGTAGAGCCCCATTTCAGGGAGGCTAGCCGCCGGCTCCGTCCCTTCGCCATACCCGGCAGCCTGGGCCCTGAGACCTCCTCCCCCCGCACGGCCTGAGTCCCCCTGCCCCCTCCGTGGCTGGAGCCCTGAGACCTCCTGCCCCTTCCCCGTGGCTGGAACCCCTTCCCCCTCCTCCATCCCCCGTGGCCCGAGCCCCCCTGCTTCCCCAAGGCTGGAGCCACAAGACCCCCTGACCCCATAGGGAGATTAGTAATGAACCCAGGAAGCTGAATAGCACATATGGCCTTCTCAGCTGCCCCGGAACCTGCATAATAGGCCAGGGGAGGCAGAGCCTCCCCTGGCCTATTATACCTGCTGCCCATGCCTCTCTACTTCTAGTTGATATTCCCCTGTTGTTACAGCCAAAGATTGCATTAGCCCTTTTGGCCACAATACCGCAGTGGCAGTTTATGGTCAGCTGAGTATCAAGTCTTTTTCAGAGTCACTGCTTCCCATGATAGTCCTCCACCCTGCAAGTACGGCCTGCATTCTTTGTTCCTAGCTGTATGACTAGTAGAAATACACCTGCTTGTGGGAATTAACCGTTTACAATTACAATTTCAGACCTGCCAGTTTTTAATCCATTGATATGTGCCATATTGATTTTATACCCATTGTCTAATGGCCTCATCATGTAGAGTGCCTATATTTCTAAAGGGTCAGTATTAACCTTAATAAATGTGAATGTGTTACTGCTGTATGTCATGTTGGGCCCAGGCATTCAAGCCCTCAGTGTAACAATAGCCACTTCTCCAGTGGATACAGACCCTTGTCCTGTGGCAGGATTTTTTTCTCCTTTTGTAATCTTCTCCCATGTCAGGTGACATGGGCCAGGAAATAAAGTTCTCTTATCAGCACTCTTCTGTATTACACTTTTTATTTACCCTCAGTGGATGAAACTCCCACTGACTTCAATATGAGTTCTGCATATGGAGGACTTGCTGGATTGACCCAATGGTACTGATTTAGGCCCTGATCCAGCAAAGCATTTAAGGATGTGCTAATTTTTAAGCATGTGAGTAGTACCATTGAAGTCAGTGGGAGTATTTAGATACTTCAAGTTATGCACATCCATAGTCTGTTGCTAGATCAGGACCATAAGCAGGCTAAAAAGTAACGAACTCTTACCTCAACATTCATAATTAATACTAACAATAGTAAATCTCATTTTAAGGTGAGCATGCTTCAAGGCTTCTATTGTTGTGCATACTTATTCAATGTTCTTCTGATGTGTTATCATATCTATGTAAGAATGTGGTGTTTTCAGTTATAAAATGCAAATCTAGCATCCTTCTATTGGACTGTACATATAAAGGTTAGACATATGTACTATAAAGAGTATAATACTTTTCTTGACACACATGGAAAGTCTTTTTGTGATAATTTCAATACTATATAGAGTAATAGTACTATAGAAAATATAGCAAGAATTGAATTAGGTTGGGTTCACTTGCATTTTTCATTAAATTAAATAAATGTATCTCATTTACATTTGGGGAAGAAATGTGTGCAAAAATTCACCATGGTGGGTTTTCAGCATCATTAATGAACATCCATTTTTGAGATATGGGGGGAAATTTTCAAGCGTGCATAGGGCCCAGATCCTCAAAGGTATTTAGGCGCTTAACTTCTGTTGATTTCAATGGGAGTTAAGCACCTAGATCCTCAAAGGTATTTGGGTCTAAGTGACTTGGGACCAGATCTTTAAAGGTGTCTACGTACCTAACTCCCACTGAAATCACTAGAAGTTAGGCTTCTATAGTGGGATTTTCAAGAGTGCTTAAGTCCCATTTTCAAAAGAGACGCAGTCACTTAGGCACCTAAGTCTCATTGAAAGTCACTTAGGAGCTTTTGACTAAATTCATTCTTTATCCATTTTAGCCACTAACGCAAACTCTCTATGGTACAAGAGTTCTAAGTACCTTGATTTTTAAAAGACTGTTTCTAGTTAATAATCTATTTAGATTTATAATTCAATATCTGCATAAAAAGAAAGCAATAATTTGGATTGCAAATATTCATAATTTGCTGTTTTCATTAAGCTGGTAGTTTTGTAAGTCATTTAAAGGGCTACAGAACTAATTTTCTAATTAGTTACAGGGTCTAATTAAAGTATTTTATTTTAATGATACGCCAAAACCAAAATTTTCAAATCTGGGTGCCTAAAGTTAGTTGCCTAAATCTACTCTTAGGCTCCTAACTAAGGCCCCAGTTCACGAAGGTTCTTAGGCACATGAAATCAATGCTGAAAATTAGGCAAATACTTAAGTACCAAGCTGAATTGGGGCTTAAAAGTGGCCTTATTTTCAAGGTTGCTGAGAACCCACAAATCCCACTGAAGTCCAGGGAAGTTCAAGGTGCTCAGCCCTATAGAAGATTATTCCATTTTTATTTAGGAATTGAAATATTGATTTAGGAGCTTACCTTTATGCATCTGGGTTTGAAAATTGGATCTATCTTATTAATGGTTTAGAAAAAATCAAAATAGATATAAAATGCAAACATTATTCAGGCTCAAATATGAAACATGCAATTACCTTTACACAAAGTTGTTTATAATCTAAAGTTTAATTTAAATTAAAGATTAATACAAACAATAATACCCTGCACTACATAACACACCAACTTCTCTTGGAAATATCAAAGCCTTTTTTTTTTCATATTGCCACTTGCCATTATCTGGACAAAAATTAAAAAATCCTTTAAAGTCAGAAGTAAATGAGACAATTCTGAGAGAACATGTTAATAAATGTTTAATCGTAACTCTTCACATTAATTGGTGTTATTTGGGGTATATCATTGTGGGTGGAGAGGGAATCATTGGTTTTATTTGTGTTAAATTAGTGTTTGTTTAAATTATATACTAACTATGTTAAAAATAGTAGTACTTTGCATTAAACTTTTTTTTTCCATAGTGGATTCATTTGGATAAATTCTGAATTGTGTTTTAAGTATTCTCCCATGTAAACATACAATAATTTAATTGAACTGGCTGGGTTAGTTACTGCTGATTGTGGTCCTGATTCAGTAAACCATCCCTACTCAGCAAAGCACTTAAGTATGTGCTTAATTTCAAGCATGTGCTTGAGTCCCATTTACTTTAATGGGACTCAAGCAAATCTTAAATGCGTTGCTGAACAGAGATGGAGTTAAGCCCATTGTTATGTAGCATGTTGAAGTGGGGCTAAGTTTGCCTCCATGTGGGGAAAGAAAGATCTTTATAGTATTTCACTTAATACCTTTTTGTACAGATAGTAAAGGTGTATAAGAGTGAGGAATCAAAATCCTAAAATGGAGAGAAATACTCTAGTTGTCAAACAGGGCAGCACAGGAGGCCATCAAATTTTTCATGGGATATAAGTTATACAAGTAAGGTGCAAGCATCTTAAGGCTGGGACGATGGCCGAGATTTCCCAAAATGATTAGTCATATTGACTGACTCAGTTTTTGGGTGCCCAACCTCATACACATAAAAGATCTGACTTTTTTTCTCAGTACTTTCTAAAAAAACAGGCTCTTTTATGGTGTCTCAGGTTGGACAACCAAATATTGTGGAGCCAAAATCACTAGTCAGTCTGGAAAATCTTAGCCCCTATTTGTATTCTTTTTGTAAAGAACCATGCACACCTTTCATAGAATCATAGGGTTAGAAGTGAATACGAAGGTCATCTTTGGTGCTATACTGCATATATAAAGACCTCCAGTTCAGGCCATCAGTGGCAATTGAACTCAGGACCTTTGGCACTAGCTTCTGTTGCTGAAGCTGGACTCCAAACCCTTCTAGAATAATCTTCTACCTAAGGGTATGTCTATAGTTGAATATTTAGCCATGTCTTAACAGCTGTGAATTAACAAATATTAACAGAACTACACATTCTAGTGTGGACAAGATACAAGCATTTGTTCCTAGGTACTCTACGGTTCAGTACAGCTAGCAATAAATGTTTGGGTACACAGCTAACAACAAAAACAACAAGGAGTCCGGTGGCACCTTAAACACTAACAGATTTATTTGGGCATAAGCTTTCATGGGTAAAAAACCAAATATGTTAGTCTTTAAGGTGCCACCGGACTCCTTGTTGTTTTTGTGGATACAGACTAACACGGCTACCTCCTGATAACTAACAACAAACATTAGTGTTTGCACTAGAATGTAGTACTACCATTTTTGTTAACATTCAGGGGAGTGCGCAAGAATTTAAATTTGTCCGCTTTTGGTGGGGCATGTTCGGTGCCCCCCCTGTGGCCCTGGGGCCAGAGGAGCTCTGTGCCCCTGCTGATTATTGGGGGAAGGCATGCCCCTGCTTGCCCCCCATTAACATTTGCTAATTAATGTGTTAAAAAACACTGAAAACTTCAAGTGTAGGCATACCCTGAATGTCTCATCCATGAACGTTTTGATCTGATCTACTACACTGTGACAAACAGCTTTGAAGATAAGCAGCCTTTTAAATAAAAGAAAATACAGGGGAAGAAAAACAAACAGAAGTATACAGAGAAGACAATACTGTATACAATAGAGTTTCAGTGTGCCCAGTACTCAGGTATGACAAGATTTGTATCTTCCTCTTAATGAACTAAAATCACATTATTAATGATTTATACATGTAACCATTGCTAGCACAATGTGGGTCTCTGTCCCCATATAAGAGGACATGAACCTAACATAGCTGCCAGCTAGAACAGTTTAGAGTGCACAGTGGAAATTACAGTGCCATCACTGTCCTAGTTCTGCAGCTGGATCTGCATGGGTGGACCCTTCCATCCGTGTGGAGTCTCATTGAAGTGAATGAGCCCCGCATGGGCATAGGTGTCTACCTGCACAGATCCAAATGCACTGCAGTATCAGGGCCTGCAAGAATTGGAAGATCTTACCACAGCAATTTGCAATGCCATTTTGGATGTACTCTTTTGGAGGAGGGGTTCTCTTTGTCTGCTTTTGAAGCTTTGTTTTTAATCCCAAATGCCTGTGTGATACTGTTAGGTATTTGGAATACAAATACGTTTAAAGCTCCAAATCCTTAGTTTTATTTATTTCAGTTTCGAGGCATCCACATAGTACTCCGATCACATGCACAGTTATTAAAAAGCTACTAAAATCCCACCAATTTCCAAAAGCAATAATAAATTCTCTTAAATGCCCCCCACCTTTCCCCCACAGCTGAACTATCAGCAGCATCCAACATTTTATTCCTCCTATCTAAGCTTTTGGAGAACAAATGGACTTTGCAGTGTGATTAGGAAGTCAACACATTTAATCTCTTAATTGAAATAGGAAGGACATTTCACATATGGGGAACCTCATCAAGAATATCCTACCTCCATCCCCCTTGATTAAATCAGGATTTTTTTTATTTTAACATCTCAGAAGAGCTCAGTGCTGCAGGATCAAACAAGGAGAGAGGTTGTCTCTTTAGAAATCAGGATTCAATTCACTTGAAGCTTTTTAAAGTTAAAACATGTACATGCAAATGAACTGGAAGCCAGTGCACATACCAGTATTGGTGTGATGTGCTCGCTGTAAGAAATGTATCCTAACAAATGGACGACCACTTTCTGGCCATCCAAAACCAGTTGTCAATTCAACACAGCTAATCTGTTGCTAATCTGAATAACAAAATGCAGTCAAACTCACCCAAATAAAGCAGTTGATATCACCCTGCAAATTCCTCCAGTGATTCCATGGAGTCGCTTGTCAGAAAGAGCAAATAATTGGTTAAGAAGACTCTACAAAAATAAGCAAAAATAAAAATCTTGTACATGATAGAGGTAATTTATTAGTTCTAGTCAGTGGCAGAAATAACATCAGATGCTTCTTTCATATTCAATGTGCTTATTCCTGAAAAGTCAGTCCATATTTAGAATTTTTAATAGCTCTGGAGCAAATCCAAAACAGCAGCTGGGATTTTATGATTCCTGTGGGACCTTGAAAAATCCAACAGTCAGTCCCAAGGAATTTTTACTCTTTAAAAGTGATGGCACTGTGAATTAGGTGGAAACTAGGTGTTGTAAACTGAAGACAAAAGCATGGCAATCCACTACAAATTTGTATCACTGAAATGGAATTCTGCAGAAGTCTGACAATGGCAAAGAGCAAATTGCAGGATCAAAAAGAGCAATGTTAGGGCTCAATGGAGCTTTGTTCTATCCATAATGTGGAAAACTCATTGGAAAGGCAAGGAATTCGTGGTAGTGGAGGAGACCCAGTGATTTGGAATCTGGATGGTACAAAAGGGTCTTGAAGTTTTATTCCATTTATTCTCCTGAGTACACAAAAATGAGGAAATAGGTTAAACAGAAATTAAAAGGTATGATGCCAAAAGTGAAATCCCTGCAAGCTGCATGGAAACTTTTTAAAGACACCATAAAAAAGGCTCAACTTAAATGTATACCCCAAATTTAAAAACATAGCAACAGGACCAGAAAAATACAAACAACAAAGTAAAAGAAGCAGTGAGAGGCAAAAAGGCATCCTTTAAAAAGTGGAAGTTTAATCCTATTGAGGAAAATAGAAAGGAGCATAAACTCTGGCACGTGAAGTGTAAAAATATAATTAAGAAGACCAAAAAAGAATTTGAAGAACAGCTAGCCAAAGACTCAAAAAGTAATAGCAATTTTTAAAAAAATACATCAGAAGCAGGAAGCCTGCTAAACAACCAGTGGGGCCACTGGATGATCGAGATGCTAAAGGAGCACTCAAGGACGATAAGGCCATTGCGGAGAAACTAAATGAATTCTTTGCATCGGTCTTCACGGCTGAGGATGTGAGGGAGATTCCCAAACCTGACCCATTCTTTTTAGGTCAGAAATCTGAGGATCTGTCCTAGATTGTGGTGTCATTAGAGGAGGTTTTGGAACAAATTGATAAATTAAACAGTAATAAGTCACGTGAACCAGATGGTATTCATCCAAGAGTTCTGAAGGAACTCATATGTGAAATAGCAGAACTACTAACTCTGGTATGTAACCTATCATTTAAATCAGCTTCTGTACCAGATGACTGGAGGATAGTTAATGTGACACCAATTATTAAAAAAAGGCTCCAGAGGCAATTCTGGCAATTACAGGCCGATAAGCCTAACTTCAGTACCAGGTAAACTGGTTGAAACTATAGTAAAGAACAGAATTATCAGACATATAGATGAACATAATTTGTTGGGGAAGAGTCAACATGATTTTTGTAAAGGGAAATCATGCCTCACCAACCTACTAGAATTTTTGAGAGGGTCAACAAGCGTGCGAACAAGTGGGATCCAGTGGACATAGTGTACTTAGATTTTCAGAAAGCCTTTGACAAGGACCCTCACCAAAGGCTCTTAAGCAAAGTAAGCTGTCATCGGATAAAAGGGAAGGTCCTCTCATGGATCAGTAAAGAAACAAAGGGTAGGCATAAATGGTCAGTTTTCAGAATAGAGAGAGGTAAATAGTGGTGTCCCTCAGGGATCTGTACTGGGACCAGTCCTATTCAACATATTCATAAATGATCTGGAAAAAGGGATAAACAGTGAGGTGGCAAAATTCGTAGACAATACAAAACTACTTAAGATAGTTAAGCAGGGCCGTCCTTACCCATACACAAAGTATGCAGCTGCGTAGGACACCAGGAAATCTGGGGCACCAAATTTCCTGATGCCCTGCGCAGCTGCGTGCTGCTCCAGCCCCTGCTCCGGCTCTTCCCCAGAGCCCAGACCCCTGCTCCACCCCGCCCCAGCCCTGCCCCCACTCCCCTGAGGACTCCAGAAGCGGTCAGGCCTGCACTCACCGATAAGTAGAGCGACCTGGCCCCAGCCTGCTCCGCTCCCCTGGCTCCCAGCCGTGCAGCCAGCAAGTGCTGGGGGGAGGTTCCCCCCCCGCCCCAAGCCTGGGAGCCAGGGAAGAGGAGCGGGCTGGTGCCAGGTCACTCCCCTTTCCGCAGGAAGTGGCCAGCTCCCCTTCCCCCCGTTCCCCATGGAGGCCTGGGGCTAGCCACATCCCCCCCCGTGGAGGCCTAGGGCGGGGCCCCACACAACCCCCCTGCGGAGGCCTGGGGACAGCCCCTGCCGCTCCCCCCCACAGAGGCCTGGGGCCCCACACAGCCCCCCTCCCCGTGTGGGGGGGGGGGAGGGCGCTGCATAGGGCACCAAAATAGCTAGGGACGGTCCTGTAGTTAAGTCCCAAGCAGATTGCGAAGAGCTACAAAGGGATCTCACAAAATTGGGTGACTGGGCAACAAAATGGCAGATGAAATTCAATGTTGATAAATGCAAAGTAATGCACATTGGAAAATATAATTCCAACTATTCATATAAAATGATGGGGTCTAAATTAGCTGTTACCACTCAAGAAAGAGATCTTGGAGTCATTGTGGATAGTTCTCTGAAAACATCCCCTCAATGTGCAGTGGCAGTCAAGAAAGTGAGCAGAACGTTGGGCATCATTAAGAAAGTGATAGATAATAAAACAGAAAAAAATCATATTGCCTCTATATAAATCCATGGTACACCCACATCTTGAATACTGCCTGGAGATGTGGTCGCCCCATCTCAAAAAAGATATATTGGAGTTGGAAAAGGTTCAGAAAAGGGCAACAAAAATGATTAGGGGAATGGAACAGCTTCCATATGAGGAGAGATTAATAGGACTGGGACTTTTCAGCCTGGAAAAGAGACGACTAAGAGGGGATATGATAGAAATCTATAAAATCATGACTGGTGTGGAGAAATTACATAAGGACGTGTTACTTACTCCTTCTCATAATACAGGAATTAGGGGTTGCCAAATGAAATTAGTAGGCAGCAGGTTTAAAATGAACAAAAGGAAGTATTTCTTCACACAACGCAGTCAACCTGTGGAACTCTTTGCCAGAGTATGTTGTGAAGGCCAAAACACTAACAGGGTTTAAAAAAATACTAGATAAATGCATGGAGGATAGGACCATCAATGGCTATTAGCCAGGATGGGTAGGGATGGTGTCCCTAGCCTCTGTTTGCCAGAAACTGGGAATGAGGGACAGGGGATGGATCACTTTATGATTACCCGTTCTGTTTATTCCCTCTGGAGCACCTGGCATTGGCCACTGTTGGAAAACAGGATACTGGGCTAGATAGTCCTTTGTTCTGACCCAGTATGGTCATTCTTATGTGCTGAGTAGGCTTGAACACATCCACTTAAAGTGGAGAAATTCCTTCCTGAAACAGGAAAGAAGCCTGTAGCCTTGAAATAACATTTTCAAAAGCACCAAATGACATTTGCAAATAGGACTCAGGCCCCTAAGACACTTATGTGATTTTAAAAATGTTGCTCTTGGTGTATACTAGAACTCATGGCAGAGGGAGAAACATAGCCCACATGTTGTCTTGACAAATTAGAGCCTAAACCTTCCCCTATTGAAATCAATAGTAAACTTGCTTCAATTTTCCACTGACTTCAATGGGAGCAGGACTGGGCCCATAGAAAATATGCAGAAGAATATAACCTCATGCAGTAGGCAACTTTTTTAAAAAAAAAATATGGCATGTGAAAGTAGGTACCTTAGGGACCTAAATGCAAGGCTGAAAATGTCTGTACATGCTCGGACTTCTGTTTTGTAGCCTATTGGGATTTGTCATAACTATAAAGGGAAGGGTAACAGCTCTCCTGTGTACAGTACTATAAAATCCCTCCTGGCCAGAGACTCCAAAATCCTTTTACCTGTAAAGGGTTAAGAAGCTCAGGTAACCTGGCTGACACCTGACCCAAAGGACCAATAAGGGGACAAGATACTTTTAAATCTTGCGGGGGAGGGAAAGGCTTTTGTTTGTGCTCTTTGTTTTGGGGGTTGTTCGCTCTTGGGACTGAGAGGGACCAGACATCAATCCAGGTTCTCCACATCTTTCTAAACAAGTCTCTCATATTTCAAACTTGTAAGTAAACAGCCAGGCAAGGCGTGTTAGTTTTACTTTGTTTTCTCAACTTGTAAATGTACCTTTTACTAGAGTGTTTATCTCTGTTTGCTGTACTTTGAACCTGAGGCTAGAGGGGGGTCCTCTGAGCTCTTTAAGTTTGATTACCCTGTAAAGTTATTTTCCATCCTGATTTTACAGAGATGATTTTTACCTTTTTCTTTAATTAAAAGCCTTCTTTTTAAGAACCTGATTGATTTTTCCTTGTTTTTAGATCCAAGGGGGTTGGATCTGTATTCACCAGGAGTTGGTGGGAGGAAGGAGGGGGGATGGTTAATTTCTCCTTGTTTTAAGATCCAAGGGGGTTGGAACTGTATTCACCAGGAGTTGGTGGAAGGAAGGAGGGGGGATGGTTAATTTCTCCTTGTTTTAAGATCCAAGGGGTTTGGATCTGTATTCACCAGGGAATTGGTGAAGGTCTCTCAAGGCTACCCACGGAAGGGAATTAGCTTTGGGATGGTGGCAGCGGACCAGATCTAAGCTGGTAGTTAAGCTTAGAAGTTTTCATGCAGGCCCCCACATTTGTACCCTAAAGTTCAAAGTGGGGAAGCAGCCTTGACAGGATTCTTTTTAGCATTAAAAAAAAAAATCAAAAAGAACTGAAACTGAAGCGTAGTTAGGGCATTTCATTTTTTGTTTTGTTTTTATTTTATTTTTCCTGTGAATTTATCAGTGTTTATTTCGACGACAACAAAAGCACGTGAAAATCAGTAGAAAAAACTATTAATAATTTTTCTGGGTAAATATTAGGGTTTATTTTGGTGGATAGAAGGACAGGGGGAAAAATATTCAGTAGATTCATGCTTTGATTAATGGAATTCAATGTAGTTTGCTGCAGAACTAAAACAGAACTCAAAACACAATGCCACCTCTGTTTAAGAAAACAATGTATCTCTAATCCCCAAATACAACTTTTCATTTGAATAACAGTTTACTGTTGTAGACTTAGAACTATAAGCCGATAAATATTTACATTTAATAATTGGGCCACACCATTTACATGCAACTTCATCCTTTTCTCCTGTTTTTGTTTTTTTAAATTTTCAAATACTTCCTTGTATTCTGAAACAGATTTGCATTTTCTTCCCATTTTAGTGTGTCAGATCTTTAAACTGTTATCTGTTAAGAGCTTGAAGTGTGTACATCGTGGCCATGAGATTCATCAATACGTTCAGATGCATATGCACTTCAGAGCTTGTGTGCGTATCTGTTTGTTTATTGGGTGTATCCTCTAAACCAGTGGCTCTCAACCTTTCCAGACTATTGTACCCCTTTCAGGGGTCTGATTTGTCTTGCGTACTCCCAAGTTTCACCTCACTTAAAAACTACTTGCTTAAAAATCAGACATAAATATACAGAAGTGTCACAGCACGCTATTACTGAAAAATTGCTTACTTTCTTATTTTTACCATATATTTATAAAATAAAACAAATGGAATATAAATATTGTACTTACATTTCAGTGGATAGCATATAGAGCAGTATAAACCAGCCATTGTCGGTATGAAATTTTAGTTTGTACTGACTTTGCTAGTGCTTTTTATGTAGCCTGTTGTAAAACTAGTCAAATACTTCAAAGTAAAACTATTTCCCCATGCTTATTCCCCCTCTCCCCCTACAGTTCCTCATATCTCCTTGTCAATTGCTGGAAATGGGCCATTTTCATTACCACTACAAACAGGTTTTTTTTCTCTCCTGCTGATAAAAGCTCAACTTAACTGATCACTCTCCTTATAGTGTGTATAGTAACACCCATTGTTTCATGTTCTCTGTGTATATATATATATCTTCCTACTGTATTTTCCACTACATTCATCCGATGAAGTAGGCTGTAGGCCACGAAAGCTTATGCTCAAATAAATTTGTTAGTCTCTAAGGTGCCACAAATACTCCTATTCTTTTTGCAGATACAGACTAACATGGCTGCTACTCTGAAACCTGTATCTATTCTGAGGGGCTTTCTTTCAATAAAACAGTTTTTTACATACACATCATAGGCATGACAATGCTGCCTAAACCCAATGGCTGGCCAACATTAGATGAGGGAAAAACAGACAAGAAAATAGACCAAACACTGGTGACTATATACTATATTTTATATGTGCTTACAAAACCAATTTGGTCCAGAAATCACATTGGGAATCAGAGGTGAGGAGAACATCCCCCACTTCTACCTTTGCAAGGTCCAGGCTCCATATGCAACCAGAACCTTTCTTATTCTGGGGGAGTAGCACCACTATAGTTAAGGTTGAGACTAGCTTACAGTTTAACAGTCAATTTTCAAAGTACTCTAAAATCTATATGCTTATTCAGGTTGCTTGAAAAGTGCTGTCTCATGAGAGTCTGGAGGAGGTCATTTGAGCAAAGGATTCCTGAGAAACTGAAATTCCTTAAATCAAAATTGTATCTGTCCATCCATGCCCTGAACCTGGGATCAAACTATGGCTCTGATCCTCCCTAAACAGGTATCACCCATTCAGAATTGATCTCAACTAGTGTCCAGCACTTACTGCTCCTTTGGGGAAGCAATATTTAAAAAGTTATTCAGGGTAAAAGTTGGATCTGTAATGTGATTTGGGCCAAGTTGACAAGCTAGAGAAAGTCATTTGCACCTGTATAGCAGGACGGGAGTTCTGTCGCAAGCCGAGAGTTTGCAAGCAGCCTGAGATCAGTAAGTGGGTGACTCCAAGAGACATTGTGTGGCCACTGAACCTGACTGGCACCCATGTACTGTAAGTTTGAATCCTCACCTGGACAGCTTTCTAAGAACATGTGTTGTGCATACTAGTTGCTTTCTGCCTGCATTCTGCAGGAGCACCTTCTGGACATCTTGCCTTGAGAGCAAAGCTTTTAATTTAAGAGTCAATATTTTGGAGTTCTCTAAAATTCAAATGTATACTCCAATTTTTCTTTAGAAGTATTGGGAAGGGAAATAACATTACCTAAAGAGAAGATGAAAGACTCTAGGAAGCAGTAGCATTAGGGGAATGCAATCATGCTGCATGCTATTCACCCTTTTCTTCAACAATGGGATGGAAATCAAAGAAAAGCAAGTAGCTGTGATTCTCCTCAACGTCAACAGGATCCAAGGGGTATCTGAGCATCAGTAAACGCACTCACAGGAGAGGCCTACTTTAAGGACTGGTTTACTATCAACATTGACAAATGTGCTGCTAGGATGCTGTGATCAGTTAAAACACTAATTTGTTTATCATGAAAAATAAACAGGGATTTCCCCTTCCCCCAACTTTCTACAATAATTCATCCAATCTCCACAAAGCAAAGGTTCACACTTATCAATTTCACCCCTCAAAATACTGTGGTTTCTGTGAAAAAGGAGTTTGAAGGGAATGTTAGACAATAGAAAAAGTTTAGCCATGTAACTCCCTTTTAAAACAGTCATAGCAAACATCTAAAAATCTACAAGCTGCCTTAGAAAAATTAAGAAGTACTCAAACTACAATAAGGGTTTTAAAGGGACATGCTACCCCCAAACCCAGAAAATTTTGTAGCTCTTTCCCCCCCATTAAAATATAAAAGCTGGCATAAGTTTAAATGTGGTGGCACTTCTGCCCCGTCATAATATTGCTGCGCCAGGCATAGAGTCAGCAGTGCAAATTGAGGTCATTTGATTAAGGGGTTCCCCAGATACAGCTTCCCCAATAAGGAGCTGGCTCTAATAATTAAAGTGCTCTAAAATCTGCAGGCCTGAGGAGGTTGTCCTGAAAACTGGTATGCTGCAATAGGTCCTAGGAGACTGTGGTGCAAATATGGGTCTTTTGATCTCAGGGCTGGCGATACTATTCCCAAGGGGTGGTGTGTACCTTTGATTTATTTCCTGAATTTTTTTTCCCAGATGGGCAAGTATAGATGCACTCAGTATTCTAGGGCAAGGGGCACTGTGGCTCAATCTTAAATGTTAATGAAATTTTTGGGCATTGACTTGACTAGAATCTAAGGTGTGATTGTCAATGCACAGTGACTCACCACAATATCTCCAGATTGTTTTTGGTCATTAGGAAAGGGATAGATAATAAGACAGAGAATATCATACTGCCTCTATATAAATCCACGGTATGCCCGCCTCTTGAATACTGCGTGCAGATGTGGTCGCTCCATCTCAAAAAAGATATATTGGAATTGGAAAAGGTACAGAAAAGGGCAATACAAATTATTAGGGGTATGGAACAGCTTCCATATGAGAAGAGATTAATAAAACTGGGACTTTTCAGCTTGGAAAAGAGATGACTAAGGGAGGATATGATAGAGGTCTATAAAATCGTGACAGGTATGGAAAAAGTAGCTAAGGAAGTGTTATTTACTCCTTCTCATAGCACAAGAACTAGGGGTCACCAAATGAAATTAGTAGGTAGCAGGTTTAAAATAAATAAATGGAAGTATTTCTTCATTCAACACACAGTCAATCTGTGGAACTCCTTGCCAGAGGATGTTGTGAAGGCCAAAACACTAACAGATTAAAAAAAAAAAGCTAGATAAGTTCATGGAGCATAGGTCCATCAATGGCTATTAGCCTTGATGGGCCAGGATGGTGTCCCTAGCTTCTGTTTGCCAGAAGCTATGAATGGGCGACAGAGGATGGACCACTTGATGATTACCTGTTCTGTTCATTACCTCTGAAGCACCTGGCATTGGCCATGGTTGGAAGCCAGGACACTGGGCTAGATGGACCATTGGACTGACCCAGTATGGCTGTTCTTATGTTATTCTAGCAAGAAATCTCCTCTTCCCAAACCCACCTGTTTTGAAAGTGATCAAGTTATTTCATGATTTATGCTGTCAGAACAGATTTAGACCCTCCCCCTCCCCCCTTGGAGACAATGTAAGATGAAACAGCTGCTTCAGTGGAGGAGGGGAATCTAGATGCAGACGGCCTCTTTCCATCCTAAAATGGATTTGATAATTGTTGCAGGCAGAAACAATGTCTTTAGATACATTTCCCATTACAAATGAGAAAGACCCAGTGCAGGACCCTTTGTTCAGCTGTGCCTGTAGTAGCTCCTTCTAAAAGGCCAAAATGGGCTGTAAGGGGGATGTCTTGGCAAAGAGCAGTCCTGCCCTAAAGCTGCAGGAGTTTTCTGAGCTGCAGGCTCTTGTTGATCTGTTTGTAGCTGTACACTCATCCTCGACAGGAGCAGCTTGATTGCCTCTACAGGCAAACCACCTGCCTTCTGAGTGGGCAGAAGTTGGTGCTTTGATAAATACTTTGGCCCCGGGTGACAAGGAAGCCAGGCGTGGGGCTACGGATTCGGGGTGCGCTGTTCCCCAAGACAATACTCCGCTCTGCCTGCAGGCGGAGGAGGGAGAGACCCGCGGCACTCGCCTCTTACCTGGAGGCCAAGCGGGGAGGTGCTGCCCTCCCCCGCCCTGCGCGGCGCCTGGTTCACACCCCCTCCCTGCCTGCCTTGCGGGGAGTCCGCTGGGGCCCCGCCACCAGGAGCCCAGCGCCGCTCGTCGTCTCCATTGTGCGGCCGGCGGCGGAGCGGAGAGGCGAGCGCCCTTCCCACCCTGTCCCCGGCTGAACCCCCCACCCCCGTCCCCTCCTAGCTGCTCGCCCCCTCCCCTTCCCTCCCTGCCACAGCGAGGCTGCCGCTGCCCGGAGGAGCTGCCGAGTTCCCCCGGAGTGCGGGAGGAGGAGGGGGCGCCGCCTCGCACTGCAATGTGCCGCCCGCCGCCGCCGCAGCAGCCGTGAGGAGCCGGGTGCGCGCGGGAACCATGCCGGGCTGGAAGAAGAACATCCCCACCTGCCTGCAAGCCGAGCCGGAGCGAGGTGAGCCCGCGGGGGCGGCGGGCTGGGACCGGCGCCTTGGGCAAGGGAAGGGGGGGGGCGGGAGCTGCAATGCCGCCGGGGCCTCCTGCTCTTCCTCCTTCCCCGGCAGGCAGCCGCGGAGACCGGGCTCCGCCGGTCCGCTGCCTGGGCGGGTGCTGGGGGAGGGAGCGGAGAGCTGCTCCGGGAGCCGGGCACAAAGGGGGAGCGGGGGAGTGACAGGCATGGAGGCGCACCTAGAGCGCCGCGCAGGGGGCACGTTCCCCTGCTGCTGGAGCTGCTGCTGGCTGCTAACTTTCCTGGCCGGGGCAGCGCTCCAGCTCCCGGATTTGTGGCTTCTCCCTTGGACCTCCCTCTCCGGCTGGCTGTGAGCGCGGGGGGCTCCCTGCCTCGCAGAGATGCTTTGCAAACTTTCCTCGTGCTCTCCCTCTGGAGCCCGACCCTGGCTGGCCCTGCGCGGGGGGGATTACAAAGTTGCCGAGGCGGTGTGATCAAAGAGAAACCTGGGAGGGGAGTGGAGGGGGTTTTAGATGGTATGCGTGAAATTCAATATCGGAGTGTTTTTCTAAAGGATGGCCCTGATTCGCTTCCTACTTACACCAGGGTAAATCGGAAGCAACCTCCTTAAGGCAATGGAGTTACACTGGTGAAAGCGGGGAAATCCGGTTCAATGGGTATAAAACTTGAATGCAATCCTATGGGTAAAAGCTGCTGGCGTTTTCAGCGTCTCAGAGTTGCACAGGTACTGGATTGCAATTTAGGGCATGTCTACACGCAGAAAGTTGCACCAATGGAGCAGTATCTTCATGTAATTCTGAGAATGTTTGCAGAGGACTTGGCTTATTTTTGCGGTGTCTTGCAGGTCACACATTTTATAAATTGCGATTCAAGAAGGTAAATTATAGGGTAACTTTTAAAACGAAGCCTCTGCCTGCTTTTGTGCAAACAGCAGCCGTTTTATTCATGATCCTTACTGGTGATCGATGTATGTAACTTCTAGATTCTCAGCTGAATGTAAATTACAGATCGCACCTAGCTCTCGAGGAATGTGTGGAAGTGACTAGGAGGAGTGGGTCTAAACGACTGGTCCTTAGAAATTGTCAGAATTGCAGGACTTCAAAACTGTGTAAATTCTGAAAATGGGAAAAAATCCTTTGGTTTACTTTCAGAGGGGATGATGGCATCTTAAGTATTCATACAGTTTTAATAACATTGGGGAAAAATTGCAAATCCCATTAAGAAAACTTTAAGGAGATCAACAAGGGATTGTAGCAACGTTCTCAAATAAAACCTTTATAGTGCAGGATTATTTGGTTAAAGTTAAATCCTGTTACAAAATGATGGATTTGGTGTTTTCTGGTCACTTTTCAAAACCAACAATGCTTTGATTTCATTTTATGTGAAATAAAACAACAACATTGTCATTGTAACTGCAAAAACAAGTTCAGTCACCAGGGATTACTTTGTCACTGCTTTATGGAAGGATTATGCATATAAAGAAAAAAATCCAGTAAAATATTAACATTTGGGAATTTTAGACTGTACCTATTTCATTATTATATGTAAAAAGTTGTAAGTTTTTGATATACCACTTGTTAATCAAGTTTCAATGTACAGTTGCATATACTCCTCTAGATGGTAGAGGAGGTCTTTGGTTTTCCTATAGACTAATGAGCCAGGGAATTTATTTCTTTTGACTGTTATCTTATTGGATACATCTATGTATTGCTAAGAAGGAACCTAGAAAATATTCAAAGTGAGATTGTATGATCTGCTCTAAGGAAGAGACTTCTGGTCTCAGGCTGGATAGTGAAGCTTGTTTCAAAAATGTTGTGTGTGTTGTAAGTCACTAAAGTAGTGAAGAGGACAATGTACAGTAATTAAAAAGGATAATTGAAATGTTAGTTTCTCATGGTTGAAATGAATACTAAGTATTCTCTTATGTTATGTTAATGTAATACACCTCTACCCCGATATAACACGACCTGATATAACACAAATTTGGATATAACGTGGTAAAGCAGTGCTCCGGGGGTGGGGGTGGGGTGGATCAAAGCAAGTTCGATATAATGCGGTTTCACTTATAAAGCGGTAAGATTTTTTTTTTTTTGGCTCCCGAGGACAGCGTTATATCGGGGTAGAGGTGTACGTTATTCCATGTGTATGCTAAACTCTAGATGCATATTTTTGACATGAGTAAACGTGTATGGTGCTGTGTTCTGGAAAAACACAGAAATGAGTAGATGACTGAACTGTCACAATATGCTAGCTGTTTCTTAGAAATGTGGGAACTTTCAAAGATGATCTAATCTGTGTATTGCAGAGATAGCGAAAGCAAAAAAATCAGTCAGAAATGGGTATTGTGCTTTCTGCCTTATCTTTTTTTAGTAGTGTGCACAATTACTATTAGATATCTTTTTCTTTTAACTTTGTCTTTCTAAATCAGCTAAGATGCTGATTTGTAAACAGTTCATATTTTGTATGTATTGAGCTGAGGGGTGAAAACATTATCTACTATCTCTTATTTTCATTATGAATCTCAACAAATTAACATTTAGAAACTCTTATCATTGATGCTTTTTTTTGTATTTTATTTCCACAGGGTAAATAAAGCTCTTCAGAACCTAGAGTAAATAGTTTATTTCTAATGTATGTTTCATTGTATATTGCTCAAGCTTAGCTAATTAACTTAGCAGAATTTCAGTGCTACTTAGAATTTGATCAAACTTTTCTTTTTGGAATTCAGGAATACTTATTTTGATCACTAGGTTATCTTTGTTGAATCAGGTTGTCCTTGAACCTGAAGAGTAGAGTAGATTAGATAAACTTTTCAAACTGGCCAGAAAAATGGCCAGTGTAGTAATGAAATAAGATGCATCTCTAGCTAATGTAGCAGTTTAGTATGGCATTGACTTAAAAGGCAATTACAAATACAGTTAAATTCTGGTTTAAGGCCAGTTGTGCTAATATCCCCCTCTGCTATTTTCAGACAATATTTTTATTCAGATAGTCTACAATCCATTTATATATACATCATGCTAGTATAATTCTTTTGTATATAAGATATTTATTCTAACCTAATATCACAACCATCTTTTACATCCAAATTAACAAAAAATTACAGAATAAAATTGAATTTCATATTGACTCTTAAGGAATATTTCATAAATACATATGTACTTTATTTTGACTTGTATTATATATGTTCCTGTATTTGATCCTTTTTAATACTTTCCCTGTTAGTGGGGTGGGAGGGGGAAAGCTAGTCTTAGTCTTGATGCTTTTCTTTGATCATCAGTAGGTTTGGACACAGGTTTTTAATGTTCTGTATAATTCAACACAAAAAGATCCATTAACTTTGAGTTAAGGTTGCTAAATGGCATATTTCTATAAAGCAAACCACAACAAGAAGGGGAAAAAAAACAACAGTTAAGTCATTCTATGGCCCATCTGTACTCTTCCCATCAGTTCCCCTTTTCAACAACCTCAACTACTTTGCATCAAGTTTCTACTGGTAAATCCTTAAGGGACCTAAGTTTCTGCTGGTGGCCATATGCAAAGCCGCCTAAGTAAGTCCTGATGCCACTGAGCAGCTTGGTGTTACTCCTGAGGGAATTCTGCACCAAAAAAATAAAAATTATGTGCATAATATTTTAAAATTCTGCAAAATTTTGCAAAGGTTTCTTGTCCGTAAATAAATGTGGCTCCAGCATGGCAGTGGGGAACATAAGCCAGTGTGTGGGGTGAGAGGTTTCTGTGTAGGGCAGTCTGGGTGCAGGCGGCTCAGTGAGAGATCTGGATGCACGGGGGCTTGTTGTGGGGGTTCCGGGTGCAGGGGCAATGAGACTCTGCAAGGGATCCAGGTGAAGGTGGTTGGGGCTCAGCAGGGGGGTCTGGGTGTGGGGGACTTAGAGGGGGGGTCCAGGTGCTGGGGGAGTGGGCCTTGATGGGGGTACAGGTGCAGCTGGTTGGGGCTCAGTGGGGTGGGAGTTTGGGTGTGGGGAGCTCGTTGGGGAGGGGTCCAGGTGTTGGGAGATAGGGCTTGTCAGGGTGAGGGTTCGATGGGCCTTCTTAACGGGGGAGTCCCAGCTGCTGCCAAGAGGACGGCGCATGCTGCACTTCTGCTTCCCTCCACGATTCCCCTCTCCACTTTCCTTCCCCATCTCATCCCCCTCCCCTCACTCCTGCATTCCCCTCCCCCTGCCCTATTCCACCCTCCCTTCCTTCCCCACTGCCGCCTCCTCCCCACTCCCTCACTCCTCTTCCCTCATTTCCCCCACCCCCTCCTTACCCAGCCCCACTGTGGGCACTCACTGTTGCACAGAAAACAGGAAGGCTCCCAGCACATAGAAGGAGAGCACAACTGGCACTAGGACCCAGGAGGCAGCGTTCAACTACAGAATCCGGGAGCTGAGACACAGCCTCCTTAAACTGGGCAGCTTTGTGCTTGCAGAAATGGGGGGGGGCAGTGGCACGTAATCCCGTGTCCCCCCCATGCCTCATCTCTGTTTTGGGGGAGAGCAATGACCCCCCCCCCCCCGCCCGCCCAAACTGTGCCCAAGGCCTAGTGGCTTCCCTGTCATTTTCTACAGGGAAGCACAGGAATTCTGCGGGGGCGTTTTCTGTGGGCGTGGTAGACCTGCAGAATTTCCCCAGGAGTATGGTGTGTAAGCCCCAGTGGGATTTTCAAATTAGGCATTCCCCATCTATCTTGCCTGCAGGGCCCAATCCATTAGGCATTCTTAGCGCATGCCTAACCCTCAGAGAGAAGGAAGTAGCAGTGGTCCACTTATAAACTGTAGCCCAGTGGTTAGAGCACTCACCTGGGATGTGTGAAACCCAAGTTCAGATTGCTGCTCTTCCTGTTTTGGAGCAGGGATTTGAACCTGTTTCTCCTAGATAAGTGGCCTAACCACTGGTTTACAGGTATTTTGGGGTATGTCTCTCTCAATCTCTCATGTTGAAGTTGTTCCTCTCTGTAGGAAATATGTAAATATTAATTGGGCCAGAGAGAGAGAGTGAGAAAAAACTCTAGCCAAGTCGTTCGCACACTCTTTTTCTGGCCCAGTGAATATTTAAGTATTTCCTACAGAGTGGAACAACTTCAATAGGAAAGATTGAGAGAGAACCACCCTATTTCCCCATGGTTAGGCCACTCACTCAGGTTCAGATCCCACTTCCAAATCAGGCAGAATGGGTATTTGAATCCAGGTCTCTCACATCCCTAGTAAGTGCTAACTGCTGAACTAGAGGATGTAAGGGCATTGTGACCACAACCATCTCTTCCCCCTTCCCCCCCCCCCCTTTTTTTTTTTTTTTTTTTTTTGCAAGAAAGGGGTGACTGGCTTAGGCATCTAATTGTAGGAGACGATTCATGGCTGTACATCTGAAGCAGAGATAAGTACGTAATTACCTTTGTGGGGCAGGGCTCCTCACCGTTTCCTACTGGCTAGTTTAGACAGGTCCCTACTCAGTGTGCTGACTTTTGAGAGGCCCATTTTTAGGCACCTAACTCTCCATATGCATTGTATATGGAGTCTGGGTGTCTAAGTCAGAGCTGAGGATTCCACTGGATGGCAGGGCACCTAAAGTCAGGCATTGCAATACTGAGCCTAAGTTTCCCCCCCCCCCCAATCCTCGCACCTTCTTTCGTGGCTCTAGCCCTTGTTTGTTTCTGACCCAGTTCTCTATTTGTAAAATGGGGATAATACTTCCTTTCTCATAGATTCCAGTATCAGAAGGGACCATGGTGATCACCCAGTCTGATCTGTATAAAACAGGCCATAGAACTTCCCAAAATAATTCCTAGAGCATAGCTGTTAGAAAAGCATCCAATTTTGATTTAAAAATTATCAGTGATGGAGCATCCACTGTCTTGTCTATTTAGATTGTAAGCTCATTGGGCCAGGGACTTTCTCACAAGAACATAAGGATGGCCATACTAGGTCAGACCAATGGTCCATCTAGCCTAGTATCCTGGCTTCTGACAGTGGCCAGTGCCAGATGCTTCAGGGGGAATGAACATAACAGGGCAATTTATTTATTTAACATTGAATTTCATCTGCCATTTTGTTGCCCAGTCACCCAGCTTTGTGAGATCTCTGTGTAACTTTTCACAGTCAGGTTTGGACTTAACTATCTTGAGTAATTTTGTATTGTCTGCAAATTTTGCCACCTGACTGGTTACCCTTTTTTCCAGATCAGCTATGAATACGTTGAAGAGCACTGGTCCCAATGCAGATCTTTGGGGGACCCTGCTATTTACCTCTCCATTGTGAAAACTGACCATTTATTCCTACTCTTTGTTTCCTATATTTTAACCAGTTACTGATTCATGAGAGGACCTTCCCTCTTATCCCATGACTCCATACTTTGCTTAGATCCTTTGGCGTCGGACTTTGTCAAAGGCTTTCTGAATGTCCAGGTACACTATATCCCCTGGATCACCCTTATCCACATGTTTGTTGACCCCCTCAAATAATTCTAATAGGTCGGTGAGGCATTATTTCCCTTTACAAAGGCTGTGTTGACTCTTCCCCCAACATACTGTGTTCATCTGTGTTTGATAATTCTATTCTTTACTATAGTTTCAGCCAGTTTGCCTGGTATTGAAGTGTATGTACAGTGCCTAACATAATGGGACCACCATCTCATTTGGGGGATTGTAGGGGCTGCCATAATACATATAATAAATAATGTTGTTTATATTGGTAGGCTATTTGGGCTAGCAAATTAAA
This sequence comes from Emys orbicularis, assembly GCF_028017835.1. Lineage (NCBI taxonomy): Eukaryota > Metazoa > Chordata > Testudines > Emydidae > Emys > Emys orbicularis. Next base: position 67,691,057 of record NC_088683.1, on the reverse strand, counting down.
CTCCAAAGTTTAATTTCCCAATGCCTTAATATCTCAATGCTTATTAGTTTATTGGTATGGATAAGAATTATTTCCTATTGAGATCTGATGTCTCCCATGCCCCTCCACTCTACAGTCTCTCTTGCCCCTTGGAGAGCTGCGTTCTTTCTCCATGTTCTCTTGTAGAATCCAGTTCCAGACAATGTTCTCTTAATTCTCTTCCATGTTTAGCTTTAACGATTGATGTGCGCATATCATATGCACACAGGTGTTTTTTTTTTGTTTTTTGGAAAGCTGAATGTAATAGGGAAGTAGGAGGCATGATGAGGAGTATGTTGAGGAGCAAGGATCTGGAGAGTTTGGGGAGGAATATACAGGAGTGGGGCATTAGGGGGTGTTAGGTGGGATCCTGTGATTATGGAGCCAAGGGATATGTGTTGATGTGGGTGGATGGGACTAGTAGGGCTGAATGGGGGGGAAATTGAACTTAAGGTAGGAGAAATATTATTGAGAGAAGTGTAACAGAGTTCCACTATGACGGACCACCTATGGCTTGTCAGAACACAAATCTTGTTTCCCCTTGAGGCCCTTCTCCCCTCAAGTCCTATAATTTTCTCCCATGATCTTACACACATTCCTTCTCACCCTCTCCTCAACACACAAGCTCCTCTTTATATGTAGCTGCCTGTTCATCTTTGGCTCCCCATGGAACCCCTTTGGCTCCCCGTGGTGTGGTATACTCGGGAAATCAAGGGTGTGTGGATAGGCAGGTTGTGGGAGCCATAGGGGTGATAGAAATACAGTGAGGAGAGAAAAGCCTTGTTAGGAGAGCGGGAATCTGTGTGACAGTCCTTGTATGTCAGTCCCAGTGCATCTGTGTTGAGGGATTAACTCTTACAGGGCTTCCTGCTATTGTTGCTTCTGCTCTCCAGCACACCAATGCAGCAGTATTAGGGGAACATTCTGTGGGGAACCCTTCAAATGCTGTTGCATCAGTGCAGATACTCATCTCGTCCAGTACGCCAGAGGTGTAGTGCTGTAGGCCCAGTGTAACAAGCTGTGTCTGTGCCACGTCATTGGCTCTTTAAAAGTTCTCCATGGTGCTGCTACCTTGGTATGCTGAGGAACCTTACAAAGACTGATATCTTGATGCAAACACACCAGACTCTCACTATACCCCCAGATTCCCTGCTCAGCTGAGGAACCTCCTTGACCCCCCTCTGCACATGTCTTGTATATCTGTACTTGTCCCCTTCTGGCACAATTATGGCAATGCCATAATTCCTGCTGCTCAGACTGTCTCCTTGGCTCACTGGAGTTATGTACAGAGAGCATAGATGCTGAGTCAGGGATACGCAGGTCAGAAGAGTTTGATGAAAACAAAATTTCAATGGAAATTTGTTTTGACTTAAAATAGAGTAACTGAGTTTTGCCAAGGTTAGCTGATCAAATCTATCTATATTCCGAATGAAGAGAATAAGTTTGTGTTTAAGTTTAAAGTTTCAAAGAATACCGATGAGGTAGGGTGTGTGTATGTATGTGTGGCGGGGGGTGGATGGAAGGGAGGGAGTGATGCAGGACTTTTGGTTGTTTATTTAGAAGATCTAAAGCAAAGTGAGAAAAACAAATTAACATTTAAAAATTCTCCTTTTTTGAAATGTCTTTCCTGCAAAAGTTGGTAAATATTTTTCTTTATAAATTGTATGGAGCATTCACTTGGCCTCTGGAGAATTATTGTGCTAAATCTAGAGACTAAATCCAGTAAATTAAAATGTGAAAGAGGGATTTTAGTCTTGTTTAAGTGCAAATTGCAACATGTCCTTAAACTATGGAGTTGGTACTGCTGCCTCCATAATTTAATACCATAATGAAACAGCATCTGTAGTGACTGGTCTTTCTTGGATTCCACTACTAAGCATACCATGAATGAGCTTCCTCTTTTAGAGGACTGGAATTATGTTCTATGTTGAGTAATGAAACTAACATATGGCTGTTGTGGTAAACCTTGTCACTTCAGAAATGACATGTGAAGACTCACCAGTGTAAGATGATGTATCATTAAAATTCAGGGCACACTTTCCCCAGTTTTTCTGTCTAAGCTACTAAACTAAATCAATTTATAAAACTTTCTTAGGTGACATTTGAGCAAATACTTTGAGAAAAACATTTCTGAAATTCATACTTCCAATCAAGTTAAATTAAATAAATAAAAACATTTTATGGGACTCCAGTGTCAGCTTCATAGCTGATCAAGTTTAACAGGAATGTTTAACAAATAACATAAGAATGACCATACTGGGTCAGACCAAAGGTCCATCTAGCCCAGTATCCTGTCTTCTGACAGTGGCCAATGCCAGGTGCCCCAGGGGGAATGAACAGAACAGGTAATCATCAAGTGATCCATCGGCTTGTCTTGTGTGTTCCCTGCAGAATTGCTTGGTATCCCTTCGTTTAAAAAAGTGTATTTATTTTGTTCTGTATAAAATGAGCACCTATTCTTAGCTCCATGAATTTTTGACAGGTTAAATATATAGTTGTCATAATTGACTCCCACAGTCTTGCCCCACTAACCAACACGGTGCTCAGTAACAGAAAAAACAAGAGACAATAACCCCTTTCTTTTCCCCTGCTGCTCCTCGAAGACAGAAAAAATAGATAGATTTTGCAGTTTGGCTTGAAGGTCAACAAAATCTGCATGAAGGAAGAAATCCAAGTCCCAAAGCTGGCAGGCCCTCATGACAACAATCCCTTGTTTGTTAAACTGGGGATTGCTCCATCTTGAGCATTTCTCCCTGAGCAATAATGCCAGTTACAATCTCTCAGATGATAAATTTCTTAAGTCTTTTGTGGCTCTGTAGGTCAAACCCAACACCTTGAAGTCTACCCAGAAGCCTATGGGCAGCAAGTGCAGATTAGAGCAGTGGTGTAATACAACAAGATCGACTGCTTTAAAAATCAGGCTACACGCTTTGCACTACCTCAGTTTCTGGATGATTTTAAAATGTAATCTCATGCAAAGCATGTTGCAGTAGTCTAATCTTGAGGTGAGAAAGGAATGGATGACAAGGATTATATCTGAAAGAATATCTCTTAGCCATATATAAAAAAGAAAAAGCTGGCTTGGCTGTAGTTGCCACCTGAAAATTTAACCTGACCCCTAATTTGCAAACTTAAACAACAAAATGCAGACACTATCTTTGGCACATCTTCTGATTGCTTTTCCCAGCCAACCAACATTTCAGTTTGATTGAATTGTTTCTCCGACAGCTAGTCCTCATCCATGCCTTAATCTTAACCAAATACCGGGTAGGGCCAAGACTGCTCCAGCTAGCTAGCATGAGATGGAGATTAAAAAGCTGGGTGTCATCAGCATACATTGCCACACATGTCTTGTCACTAATCCTCCCAACAGCTACACATTAAACAAGATGGGACCTTGTGGAATCCCACACAAGAATGCCTTCAGGGCAGCAAGAACAATTTCTCCCTATCATCCTTGTCGCACGAGAGGAAAAGAGCCATACAAGAGCAAACCCCAACCACCTCCCCTGTGATTTGATGCAGCCATACAAGAGCAAACCCCAACCACCTCCCCTGTGATCTGATGCAGCCAAATCAAAGGCACCTCCTGAGCAACAGTGGTTTGAGCATTGGCCTGCTAAACCCAGGGTTGTGAGTTCAATCCTTGAGGGGGCCATTTGGGGATTTAGTGCAGGATTGGCCCTGCTTTGAGCAGGGGGTTGGACTAGATGACCTCCTGAGGTCCCTTCCAACCCTGATATTCTATGATTGCCAGAACATGTACTTAAAAACATTTTTTTCAAAACTTCTGATTGTGCACTTCTTTAGTGAACTTCAATTAATCATGATTCCTGTATAATGTAGCACTTTCTTCAAAACTTTAGCGCCAGCTTTATTACTTTTTATTTGTATTACCTGTGCAGCCAGAGACATCAATTGGTTTGAGGTTCTGTTAGGTGCTGCATGAATATACAGTAAGAGATGGTTTCCTGTCCCGAAGACCTTACATTGTGAATGAAAACAAGACAATAAGTGCCAAGTGGATGTAACAAATGAGGGGAGGATGAGTGCAACAGTGACTGGAACATGTGGTTATGTGGATTAACTGTCAGTCCAATTTTCAGGTTTCAAGCCTTTTTTTTGTTTTTTAAGGATATAAATTATATAACTAGTCCCTTTACAATTGTACTCAAGAGTCCAGTTGTCCATGGTTCAAGATTTTTTTTTTAAGCCTCTTCTGCTAGCCAGAGCTTATTGGTGAGAATTATTTTTTGCATTGGTGAATTATTTTTTAACTGGTGAAAAATGAAGTATACATATTATTTGGTAGGAGCTGATAGTGTGCCCAACCCTGTACACTGTCAGAAACAGTCCCTCTCTATGGAGTAAAATGGGCAAAAACGGTATTGGGACATCCTTTCTGCACCTGAATTTGGCTTATTCTTGGAATGAATAAGCAGGCTGCATTTTCTTTTTAAAGAGAGCCTACTTTAAAAATAAGAGAGATAAATCTGTTAAAATGTAAGGAATTCTTGAAACAGACTTACTGTTTAAAAACAGAATCACAATTTACCATCACAGTCAGTCAGCTTTGTATGGTAAATACTATAGCAACAGATGCCTCCTTTAAAGATTGGTTATGTATGAAGTGTTGTAACCTTTCCAGCTCTTACAGATAAATGGCACCTTTTAATTTATCTTCGTCAAGGTGGACTTGCATCTCAATTAGTTTATACTGTAGGTGCTTGAATAAAACAATAAGTCTTTGGAATTTAAAGGGACATCATCAGCTTAAACTTTTTGCATACGGGCTTTTTTCATGCAGCATTTTAAGCAATAGGTAAATTGCAACACCTCTCCCATTGTGCCTCCTTCCTTCTTTCCTCCCTGAAATTGGCAGAGGGATTCAGGCAGGTGTGTGACCTGAAACTACTTTGAATTTCTTTTTTTAAATTAATTATATTTTGGATTGACACTGTCCTTTAATACTATTCAAATGTGTGCCTACACTTGAACCCAGGGGATATATTTTTAGCGTAGACAGGAAATGTATGTATATGATACTCATGAATGAGATATTGAATGGCAGGATAGGAATGGTAGCAGCTGCCAGAGGATACTGGGAGCAGGAACTGGCTATGGTCACTGTATGCTTTCTCTCACTCTGTAATAGGCACTATTTGATCAGCTGTTTCTTCTCCCCTTCCCCTCCCACACTGTGCCCAACTCCCTTAGCAGGATGATGGAAAGCACATTAGGTCAGCAAGGATAAAGCAGCCTCTGTCTGGGATAGCTGTGTTTTGTGAGGGAACTAATTTATAGGAAATTGGGGAAAATACATAATAATTCATGTACCTTTGACTTGTTTGTCTTGTCTATTTAGATTGTAAGCTCAGTGCGTCAAGGAGTGTGCACTATGTGGTTTTTATAGCACATCATGCAGTGGAGCCCTGATCCTGACTGGGTACTACTGCAGTACAAATAAATAAACTTTGTATTCTTTAACTGTCAGCTTTTTAAATTGGGGAAGGGTTGGCCTCTTCATGGAGCTTGTATATTTCTCTGTCATCACCAAGCATTAGGAAGTAAGAATGGACAAGGTATAGGCAATCTTGGTCATCACTAGCTGGTTGAGAAATTGCTGGCATCTGGACTTAGCAAGCATAATTATAAGTGCAATGGATTGACTATTCTGCTAAAACGTCGTTATCCATCTGTCTTCTCGATATCTGTGCATAAACCATGGGCAAATAGCAAAGGAAAGGATCTAATTTTGTCCTCGTTTGCACAAACCTCTTGTTGATGTCAGCGGGATATGTCCAGATACAGCGAGGGCAGTATTGGGACCAATGTTTAAGGTAAGGTTATTCTTCTGGAGTAATCAGATCATTTTGTTACTCAGTGAAGAATTAACTTCAATGATAAAATGTGTGTAAGTAAAGCATCTGTACTTTTATGTAAGGAATGGATTATTTACACGATAGCTTGAATAAGAGATCAATTTGAGGATTTACGATATAGTAATTTGGTCTATTAGAGAGAAACTATATTGGTAATCACATGGAAAATATTGCCACAGAATCAGAGCTAAATGCACTGTTGGTAGAAGGTGGGTTTAACTCCATTGACTCGTGTGGGGATCTGTTTGCTTATTCCAGCACTGAATTAGGGCGAGTCTCTTGTTGCCTCTTGCAGTGGAGTCAGTTCCTTATATTGTTCCAAGATCTCTTTCTGAAAAGGACAAGAGAACTGTTAGCAAACTACATTGCCTTCACGTCTCTTCCTGCCAGATTTGTGCCTCTTATTTTTTGTTTTTCTGGCATATTTGTAGATCGCGTGATATCGTGTGTGTTGGTTAAGGAGACTTAGGCATACAACCAGATACAACCAGATAATATATTCAAGGAACTTTTCATAGTTATTTGAGGAGTACATCCTTATTAACAACTCTAAGCAGTTTACTGCCTCCCCCAAACCCCGCCCCCAACCACACCAATAGTATATAAGATACAAGTTTTGACTATGTTTTGTTGTAGAAGTTTGTACGTGTACTGTGATCTGGTAGAACCAGTAGAATTAATACTTTGTATTACACAAACACATTTTGAAATTAGAATTTGTAGTCCATTTAACTCTCCATGTTGTTCACTTGGAGACTGATAAGTCTGTTTACAAACTGTGCAGGAGCTAGATAAATGTCCAGGATTTGCAATTCAGCAGTAGAACAACTGGTTAAATGTATATGGGTGTGGGGATGGAGGAGGGACAATGCAACTGATCAGCTAATAGTGTAATTTGGTAGTTTTAAATTTGGGGCTTTTGTGTTTCAGTATCTTATTTGACAAATTAGAGTATATTTACCAGTAAGTAAACACTTACATCTAAAGCATGTCTGAGATTGTCTTGTTCTCTTGAGTGTTGCAATTTAGTATGAAGTTGTATTGATGACTGTAATTTTCATGGGTAAGATTGGGAAAATATAGGTGGTGCTACTTTCTCAAGCTCTGCCCATCCATGATGCCAAAATGAAACACCACTTAGATTCTAAAAGTCTTCATAATTGCCCCTCTTCTTCCTTACATACTTTGATTAGCAGTGACAAAGTTAACAACGTTGTCATAATTTGGCTTGAGGGGAGAGTTCATGTCTCTCTGAGCTATTGCCTAAGGCTGTCTGTACATTCAGGCAGACATCACTGCCCGGGTTTATGTTAATCTTCAATACCCAAACCCTATTTTAACAACCATTAGGGGGATAGACTTGACTATTATTTTTTTTTAAAGAAAGTGTAGATTCTTGAACACAAGATGGAAGCCACCAGGGTAAAGTTTTGGGTCTGTATGCAACCCAGCCCAATCGGACCAATGATTATTGTCATGGAGTAGAGCTATAGGCAGCCATGCCTAGTGGTCGGAGCCAGAGACAGGATCTGAGCAAGGCTGGGAAAAAGGCAGGCACAGGAGTGGTTGCAGCTTTGGGCACAAGCATTGAGCAGCTGCAGCCCTGATGCTGTTGCTGGGCTTAAGAGCAGGCTTGGTGATGCCTCTCAGCCAATTGGGGTCTGGTCAATCAGGTTGTACATCTGTTAGATCAGTTAGCTGGTCCCAAGCTTGACTGCAGGCCCTGATTGCTGGTAGTTAGGATGTAGGACAAACGTGGGCTTTCAGGTCAAGGAAATGCAAATAAATCTGGTCCTTAATTTTGGTGGTAAATATGTTGGTTCAAACTTCAAAAGACTAAAGCCTATGTAAGTCTTTTTAATGGCCTTTTTGGCTTGTGGGATATATGTATCCGCACACACGCATGCACACTCCCTATGTTCTTTCTCTATATAATTTTAAAATGAAAAGCAACTCCTTTACAGTTGAATTGTGGTGTACTAGACAATGTGAAAAACGTGTCTTTGGCCTGGTCCCCACTAAGCCCCCACTTCGGACTAAGGTACGCAAATTCAGCTACGTTAATAACGTAGCTGAATTCGAAGTACCTTAGTCCGAACTTACCGCGGGTCCAGACGCGGCAGGCAGGCTTCCCCGTCGATGCCGCGTACTCCTCTCACCGAGCTGGAGTACCGGCGTCGACGGCGAGCACTTCCGGGATCGATCCCAGAACATCGATTGCCTGCCGCCGGACCCTCCGGTAAGTGTAGACGTACCCTTAGTATGTTTCTTGCCCTTGACATCACATTGCATTTGACATCTTCTCCTCTTCTTGCACTCCTTGCTCTATTCTTCATGATCTTTTCGGAGTTGACAGTATTTTTTTCTGACAGACCTCCTTTTGTAACTAGATGTGTTTGATGGTTTTCTATGGCATAGATGCAAATCAGTAAAACAAATAATAGCCTGATAGGCCCTGTTTCTCAAAATCATACAACTCCTTCATGTTTAGGCTAATACTCTAGAGAAATGAATTAAAAAGTAGTCTTTAATTTACTTGTTTAATGTGTCTTTTTATTATTTAATAGTAAATGCATACACTAATTATAAACAATCTGTTCCTTGCAATTTTTAATTTTGCTTCCAGTCTTCCAATTATTAAAACTGAAGTCTAATATATTTACGTGGAATGTGTGTTGTAAAAAAATGTTGAATGTCAGTTGGTGAATGGGAAAGCATTTCTGAATTTTATGCAATTACATGTATATATTATCTTTTTTGCAAAACATGTTTTATAATCCTTTACATAGAATATATAATGTACTTTTGGCTAGATTATTCCTATGTAACATGAGCCGACAAAATCATTTTAATGTAAATATAGGCTTGCAAGTTTAGTATTTTGAAGTTTAAATTTGACCTACCCTAAAAATATAGCAATATGATTAATATTTTCTCGATTCTATTTTTAAATTTTTTTGCTGCATGCTGTCACTGAAAATATTGCTGATAAAGATCCAGTCCTGCAATCACTTGCACATATATTTAACTTTACTACTGAGACAAGGTGGGTGAGGTAATATCTTTCATTGGACCAACTTCTGTTGGTGAGAAAAACAAGTTTTTGAGTTTATAGAGAGCTTGAGTTTACAGGTCTCATTAGAGTACTCATAGTAAAGTTAAACATGCACAAGTGTTTACAGGATGGGGCAAAACATTTTAACTGTGTTTAAAAATGTACCCACTGTTTTTGTAGACTTGGGATGTTCTGTGTGTTTCTGGTGGAGAATAGCAGAAGGAACACAGTCGAGCCCTGTCCCTGGAATTGTGCTGATATTATCAATCGTGGTAGTACTTTTTTGTTTGTTTTTGTTTTTGTTTTTTAAATGTAGTAAGCAAATCTGGGTGTATAATTTAAAAACTGAAATTATCCTACTTTCACAGGGATTCTCTTTGCAATCCATCAATGTTTTAATCCAGCATTTAAAAAAACCCCCACAAAATGAAAAAAAGCTGACATGATTTATAGTATTGTTGCACAGACCTGTTTAAGTGGGATTGATCCAGCAATTTGCCAAGCACAGGGGTAATCCAGCAAAGCTCTTAAACACATATATGTGTTTTTCTGGATTGTGACATGGTGCTCAACATTTTGTCAGGTTCAAGCTGTATGACAGGATAGGACACGTTGGGACTAGTTTGTTGTTAGTTTTAAATCCCCAGTATATTTTGGTTACATTTTCAGGTAGAGGTTAGGGCCCTGATCCAGCTAACCTCTCAGAGCTCATGTGTAATTTTGAGCACGAGTTGTTCTTTTTGAAGTCAGTGTGCTTAAAGCCAGGGACGAGCATAAGTGCTCTGCTAGATCAGGGGCTAGTTACATAAAGAAATAAACAGTTTGTTTCATGTTAGGATCGCTCTTGTCCGAGTGGCTGGCGGCCGGGGCTCTTGCTGTCAGCCTCACGCATGGCAGGGCTTCCGCTTTTTAGCCCCGAGTGGTTGGTGGCTGGGGCTCCCACTGTCAGCCCGGTGCATTAAAATATAATTGCAACAAAATGTCTGGTTATCAAAAAAAATAAAAAAATGTTCTGCCTGCTAATAACACTTGAGTGTTTGTTTAATTAAAAGTTGCTGGAACAATATAAATAGGTCTTCTCTGTCTTCCAAATTAACACAATTAATAAAGGGCCATTATTACTTTTCTGCGATTTTCCATGTTTTGTCCACAACTCAGCTGCAATTATTTGAAAATCATCCGTGATTTAAGTAGGGCCTTAGATATAGCTATCTATATAGATAGATATAGTGGGTGAGAGGAAAGGCAGGGAGGTAAAAAGGAATGAAAATATCTTTAAACTTTTACCTTAGAAAAAATGAGAGAATTTTTTATGAATGAAAAGCCTATTTTCAAGAAAGGCATGTTTTAAATATTACTTGGTGTCTCTTTAGTTATTCCTTGTTTACGCTGTAAGAAAAAAGTGAAAAATATTTAACTGTTAGTCAAAAATAATTAAAAATATTTTTTAAAAGTAAACTTATTGTGTTGTGAGTGACGGACATGTGTAACAAACACATTAAATGATAAAGTATAACACATAGACAGAATTTCATCACCTTGGGCAACAAACATATTACTGAGAATGAGTCTGAGATTTCTGTGTGCTTTAGTGGTGCCTAATCATGAGTAATCAGACACAAGCTTTTAGAAGTCATTATCTAGTTAGGAAAGGGAGAATTTTTTTGGCAGGATGTAGGACCCTCTCGAAAATTAAAAGCTCTAGATCTGGAACAAACCCTAAATTTTAAGTTTGGGTTCCATTTGGTTCTTATAAAACACAAGCTTTGGTTTGCTATTCAGTAAAACCTCAGAGTTACAAACACCTCTGGAGTGGAGGTAGTTCGTAGCTCTGAAATGTTTGTAACTCTGAACGAAATATTATGGTTGTTCTTTCAAAAGTTTATAGCTGAACATTGATTTAATACAGCTTTGAAACTTCACTATGCAGAAGAAAAATACTATTTTGAACCATCTTAATTTAAATGAAACAGGAAGTTTCCTTACCTTGTCAAATTTTAAAAAAAACTTTCCCTTTATTTTTTTTTAGTAGTTTGTTTAACTGTACTGTACAGTATTTGCTTTTTTTTGGTCTCTACTACTTGATTGCGTACTTCCGGTTACAAATGAGGTGTGTAGTTGACTGGTCAATTTGTAACTCTGGTGTTTGTAACTCGGAGATTCTATGTATTTTTTTTTTTTATGTATTCCCTTGATCAGTCTAGAAACTGGACAGACGTTAGTATTAAATAATTAGGGCGAAGTCTTGGCCCCTTTGAAGTTAATTGGCGTTTTATCATTGTCGTCAATGGAGCCAAGATTTCACCCAAAATCTCTATTGTCATAAATCAGGATTCCATTTCATGAACATTTTACCTGGAAAGGACTGCACTTTTTACTTCATTTTATAAGTTAAAGCATTTTATTACATGGTAGGAGAGGATCAAATGTTGGGGAGGGGGAAGTGCAGAAGAAATTGGACTGAAGCTGGGAACTGGTGTGAGTAGAAGAATTGTGAAAGAAGAATAGGGACAATGGAATCTAGTGCATTTAACTTCAAAAACAAAAGGTATGTAGGAGTTATTCACACTGTTAATTTGCTATATGTTGTACCCCTTTGTCTATTGTCTTTTTTTTATTTTAGATGTTTTGTTCTTTGGGCACATTGGCTGTTTCTTCCTCTGTGTGGGAAGTGCTATAGCATCTAGTGGTGCTAATACAATCTAATTGTATACAAATGATTTAAAGGAGGAAAAAAACTATTAAAAATTGAAGCTGCTTGGTCCAAGATACCAACAGCACAGTCTAATAATAATTTATATTTATGTAGCATAGTTCAGTTTCTGAAATGTTTTATAAACATTATTAAGTAACCCTTGCTACAATAATGAGAGGTAGCTATTATCTCATGGGGAAACTGAGACAGATAGTATGACTTGTGCAAGGTCATGGAGGAAGTCAGCAAGTTGAAATTGGAACTTGGGCATTACTCAACTCTATCTTGTTCTCAAATCAGTAGAATACTGTTCTCAATCTGTGTCTAAGGGTATGTCTACACTACGAAATTAGATCGAATTTATAGAAGCTGGTTTTATAGAAATCGTTTTTATACAGTCGATTGTGTGTGTCCCCACATAAAATGCTCTAAGTGCATTAAGTCGGCGGACCGTGTCCACAGTACCGAGGCTAGCGTCGACTTCTGGAGCGTTGCACTGTGGGTAGCTATCCCACAGTTCCCGCAGTCTCCGCCGCCCATTGGAATTCTGGGTTGAGATCCCAATGCCTGATGAGGCAAAAACAGTGTCGCGGGGGATTCTGGGTACATGTCGTCAGGCCCTTTCCTCCCCCCCCCCCCCCCACCGTGAGAGCAACGGCAGACAATCGTTTCACGCCTTTTTTCCTGGGTTACCTGTGCAGACGACATACCATGGCAAGCATGGAGCCTGCTCAGCTCAGCTCATTGTCACCATATGTCATCTGGGTGACGGCACACGTGGTACTGCATTGGTACACAGCAGCAGCTAATTGCCTTTTGACAGTAGACGGTGCAGTATGACTGGTAGCCGTATTCAGCTATCTGGGTGCTGGCAGACGTGGGACTGCATTGCTATACAGCAGCAGCTCCTTGCCTTTTGGCAGCAGATGCTGGTTTACGACTGGTATCCATCATCGTCATATTCCTCAGTGAGTTGGGTCAGAGGCGCCTGGGCAGACGTGTTTTGTCTCCTGGAGACTCAGTCCTGCTGGCAGTCCTATTGCACCGTCTTGACCATGATGGCTAGCAGTCGTAATGCACCATTTTCTGCCAAGCACCCAGAAGATGCCGATGGCTATCCGTCATGCTGCACCGTCTGCTGCCAGCCTAAGATGTAAAAGATAGATGGACCAGATTTGTTCTGTATTTCATTTGCTTCCCCCTCCCTCCATGAAATCAACGGCCTGCTAAACCCAGGGTTTTGAGTTCAATCTTTGGGGGGGCCATTCTGTGTAACAGTTTGTGTTTCTTCCTGATGCACAGCCACCTTCGTTGATTTTAATTCCCTGTAAGCCATGTCGTCACTCGCCCCTCCCTCCCTCCGTCAGACAATAGTTTCGCGCCTTTTTTCAGCCCAGGCGCCATAGCACTGGGATCATGGAGCCTGCTCAGATCACCGCGGCAATTATGAGCACTATGAACACCACGCGCATTGTCCTGGAGTATATGCAGAGCCAGAACATGCCAAAGCAAAAACAGGCGAGGAGGCGATTGCAGCGCGACGACGAGAGTGATGAGGAAATTGACATGGACATAGACCTCTCCCAAAGTACGGGCCCCAGCAATGTGCAAATCATGGTGTTACTGGGGCAGGTTCATGTCGTGGAACGCCGATTCTGGGCCCAGGAAACAAGCACAGACTGGTGGGACCGCATTGTGTTGCAGGTGTGGGATGATTCCCAGTGGCTGCGAAACTTTTGCATGCGTAAGGGCACTTTCATGGAACTTTGTGACTTGCTTTCCCCTGCCCTGAAGCGCCAGAATACCAGGATGAGAGCAGCCCTCACAGTTCAGAAGTGAGTGGCGATAGCCCTGTGGAAGCTTGCAACGCCAGACAGCTACCGGTCAGTCGGGAATCAATTTGGAGTGGGCAAATCTACTGTGGGGGCTGCTGTGATCCAAGTAGCCAACGCAATCAAAGAGCTTCTGATATCAAGGGTAGTGAGACTGGGAAATGTGCAGGTCATAGTGGATGGCTTTGCTGCAATGGGATTCCCTAACTGTGGTGGGGCGATAGACGGAACCCATATCCCTATCTTGTCACCGGAGCACCAAGCCAGCGAGTACATAAACCGAAAGGGGTACTTTTCAATGGTGCTGCAAGCCCTGGTGGATCACAAGGGACGTTTCACCAACATCAACGTGGGATGGCCGGGAAAGGTACATGATGCTCGCATCTTCAGGAACTCTGGTCTGTTTCAAAAGCTGGAGGAAGGGACTTTCTTCCCGTATCAGAAAATAACTGTTGGGCATGTTGAAATGCCTATAGTTATCCTTGGGGACCCAGCCTACCCCTTAATGCCATGGCTCATGAAGCTGTACACAGGCAGCCTGGACAGTAGTCAGGACCTGTTCAACTATAGGCTGAGCAAGTGCCGAATGGTGGTAGAATGTGCATTTGGATGTTTAAAAGCGCGCTGACGCAGTTTACTGACTCGGATAGACCTCAGCGAAACCAATATCCCCATTGTTATTGCTGCTTGCTGTGCGCTCCACAATATCTGTGAGAGTAAGGGGGAGACATTGATGGCGGGGTGGGAGGTTGAGGCAAATCGCCTGGCTGCAGATTACGCGCAGCCAGAGACCAGGGCGGTTAGAAGAGCACAGCAGGGCATGGTGCGCATCAGAGAAGCTTTGAAAACCAGTTTTCATGACTGGTCAGGCTACGGTGTGAAACTTCTGTTTGTTTCTCCTTGATGAACCCCCCCCCCCTCCCGGTTCACTCTACTTCCCTGTAAGCTAACCACCCTCCCCTCCCCCCTTCGATCACCACTTGCAGAGGCAATAAAGTCATTGTTACTTCACATTCATGCATTCTTTATTAATTCATCACACAACTAGGGGGATAACTGCCAAGGTAGCCCAGGAGGGGTGGGGGGAGGAGTGAAGGACAAGGACACACTGCAGTTTAAAACTTTAACTCTTATTGAAGGCCAGCCTTCTGATGCTTGGGCAATCCTCTGGGGTGGAGTGGCTGGGTGGCCGGAGGCCCGCCCACCGCGTTCTTGGGCGTCTGGGTGAGGAGGCTATGGAACTTGGGGAGGAGGGCTGTTGGTTACACAGGGGCTGTAGCGGCGGTCTGTGCTCCTGCTGCCTTTCCTGCAGCTCAACCATACGCTGGAGCATATCAGTTTGATGCTCCAGCAGCCAGAGCATCGACTCTTGCCTTCTGTCAGCAAGCTGACGCCACCTATCCTCTTCAGCCTGCCACTTGCTCTCTTCAGCCCACGATTCAGCCCGCCACCTCTCCTCTCGTTCATACTGTGCTTTTCTGCACTCTGACATTGACTGCTTCCACGCATTCTGCTGTGCTCTGTCAGCGTGGGAGGACATTTGGAGCTCCGAGAACATATCATCCCAAGTCCACCGTTTTCTCCTTCTAATCTTCACTAGCCTCTGCGAAGGAGAAACATTTGCAGCTGGTGGAGGAGAAGGGAGAGGTGGTTAAAAAAGACACTTTTTAGAGAAAAATGGGTACACTGTTTCACGTTAAATTTTGCTGTTCACATTACACAGCACATGTGCTTTCATTACAAGGTCGCATTTTTCCTCTTATATTGAGGGCCTTCCGGTTTGGTGTGAGAGATCACTCACGCAGTGCCAGGCAACAGAATTCGGCTTGCAGACAGCCATGGTAAGCCACAGTCTTTTGGCTTTTTTAACCTTCATAACATGTGGGAATGGTTTCAAACAGCAGCGCCCTCATTTCCCATACCAAGCACCCGTTGGGTTGGCCATTTAAAGTGGGTTTGCAATGTAAAAGGAGGGGCTGCGGTTTCCGGGTTAACATGCAGCACAAACCCAACTAACCCCCCTTCCCCCCCACACACCCAATTCTCTGGGATGATCACTTCACTCCTCCCCCCCACCATGTGGCTAACAGCGGGGAATATTTCTGTTCAGCCAAGCAGGAATGGGCACCTCTGAATGTCCCCTTAATAAAATCACCCCATTTCAACCAGGTGACCGTGAATGATATCACTCTCCTGAGGATAACAAAGAGAGATAAGGAATGGATGTTGTCTGCATGCCAGCAACACCGGGACCATACGCTGCCATGCTTTGTTATGCAATGATTCCAGACTACGTGCTACTGGCCTGGCGTGGTAAAGTGTCCTACCATGGCGGCTGGGATAAGGCAGCCCTCCCCAGAAACCTTTTGCAAAGGCTTTGGGAGTACATCAAGGAGAGCTTTCTGGAGATGTCCCTGGAGGATTTCCGCTCCATCCCCATACACGTTAACAGACTTTTCCAGTAGCTATGCTGGCCGCGATTGCCAGGGCAAATTAATCATTAATCATTAAACACGCTTGCTTTTAAATCATGTGTAATATTTACAAAGGTACACTCACCAGAGGTCCCTTGTGCGCCTTGGGTGAGTTCGGGGGTTACTGGCTCCAGGTCCAGGGTGCTAAACATATCCTGGCTGTTGGGGAAACCGGTTTCTCCGCTTCCTTGCTGTGAGCTATCTTCAATCTCTTCATCATCATCTTCCTCGTACCCCGAACCCGCTTCCCTGTTGCGTGATTCTCCATTGATGGAGTCAAAGCACAGGGTTGGGGTAGTGGTGGCTGCACCCCGTAGCATGGCATGCAGCTCCGCGTAGAAGCGGCATGTCTGCGGCTCTGCTCCGGACCTTCCGTTTCCCTCTCTGGCTTTGTGGTTGGCTTGCCTTAGCTCCTTAATTTTCACGCGGCACTGCTGTGCGTCCCTGTTATGGCCTCTGTCCTTCATGGCCTTTGAGACATTTTCTAATATTTTGCCATTTCGTTTACTGCTACGGAGTTCAGCTAGCACTGATTCATCTCCCCATATGGCGAGCAGATCCCGTACCTCCCGTTCGGTCCATGCTGGAGCTCTTTTGCGATCCTGGGACTCCATCATGGTTACCTGTGCTGATGAGCTCTGCGTGGTCACTTGTGCTCTCCACGCTGGGCAAACAGGAAATGAAATTCAAAAGTTCGCGGGGCTTTTCCTGTCTACCTGGTCAGTGCATCTGAGTTGAGAGTGCTGTCCAGAGAGGTCACAATGAAGCACTCTGGGATAGCTCCCGGAGGCCAATACCGTCGAATTCCGTCCACACTACGCCAAATCCGACCCAGAAAGGCCGATTTCAGCGCTAATCCCCTCGTCGGAGGTGGAGTAAGGAAACCGGTTTAAAGGGCCCTTTAAGTCGAAAAAAAGGGCTTCGTCGTGTAGATGTGTCCAGGCTTAATTCGATTTAACGCTGCTAAATTTGACCTAAACTCGTAGTGTAGACCAGGCCTAAGTCCTTACGTCGGTAAGGTTTTCTATTCGCTGCTTCTGGGAAGGTATAGGTAGAGTAGAAGTGGAGGAATGGATGCCTTTTCCGAATAAAGTGGATAACAAGTGTTCCTGCCAAGGAAAAGCATTGGCATTTATCCTTAGGAACACAGAGTCAAGGTGAAGTCGAAAGTTGATTTGTAGAATCCAATACATTAGGCCTAAGACACATGAATGGCTCTGTGTGTTGGTCCTGCCTCTTCGCCCATCAAACATAAATATGATCACCAGACTTCCTAAATGCATCACACGATTAGCTGTGTTGAAGATGGAATCATATTAAGTCATGGAGAAGGCAGATGCAGAAGTAACAATATTTTGGAAAAAATAGTTTTTTTTGTTTGTTTGTTTGTGTCCCAGACCAGTGAAAAAATGAGATTAGTCTTCTACTTAGCAGTTAATATTTGTATGTATTTGCATGGTGGATAGATTTAAATCAAAGTGGATTTTAATTATGAATTGTATCATCAAGCAGGAGCGCTTGATTTAAATAATTGATCTTAATCTTATTTTCAATTTATACTTATTTTCATAAAGAAAGGTGGATTCTCATTGGCTGGTAACCATTAAAACAAAGTTATAGTCTGTACACTAAAACTGGTACTTTTTGCCAACTGGGATGAGACAGTGCATTTATATGCATTTATTTAAGTAATTAAATAGCTTAACATACATATACTAAGATTCGTAATTTTTATTATCTTGGAAAGTGATGAACAATATGTTCCTTATTTACTAGGATTTTTTGTGTGTGTGTGATTTGTGTCAAGCTCAACTTGGATGGAAATTGTGATTCAATTAAAATTCACAAAACTATTATTATTATTATTATTATTATTATTATTATTATTATTAAATAAAACTACCTTAAATATGGTAGGTATGAGGAAAAAATAATCAAAACTTGTTTTGCATTTAATATGGATTTATTAAGCAATACACTAACTACAGATAATACTTCCTTTGAACAGTTTATTTAAAAAGAAAAATGTATTTAATTTAAATCTAAAATCCTAGTTAAATAAACTGATTTTTTTTTTAAATTAATCATTGATTTTTACCCATCTTTGGATTTATCTCTAAGAAGACTCCAGTGTACAATATTAAGGATCCTCACTCTATAGCTTTTATGAGCACACACATTTATTCATATGTATACCTGCTTCAACAAACCTCTAATGGTTCAGCTGAAAGTACTGAAAATTTTGCTAATAAAAGTTCTCAGGGGAGCTCTTTGGAACTCTGAATGTATTTTAGAACTAATGTCACCAGGACTAGATGTAGGTGTCCAGCCCAGGAAGAGAATCTGTGTGAAAATTTTCACACACACTGAAATTCTATATAAAAAGGAGAAAAGTGCAATTGGCTCAAGTGAGTCTTTGCCAAGTAAGAGCAAGGCATCAGCATTCCAGGATAACCTGGGGGGGATACAGGAAAAGATTTGGGAGACCAGCAGGCCTCCTCTTCTCACGAAAACGAAAGTGTTTTAGTTTAATCACAAGTTTTGAGAACTCCCAGACAATTTAGAATTGTCCTATGAAAGTGTGTTCAGCTCATATTGGGTATGTCTACTGCGAGGTGCTGATATATGTATGGAATATGAGGAATGATATTCATTTTGTTCAGATTTATATTACCTTGCCACAGTCATGGCTGATGAGACATCCAACTAGGTCATCCTGGACGCCAACACACTAGGAATAGATTCTGTTGTTGGGCTATGTTAATTTTCCTGATACTTGAGCCCCTTTGTGGTAATGTGGAATGGGGCATTTCAAGGTTGTGGTGAGCTAAAGAAGCTATAGGAAAGACCTTGGACCTGAGGAGTAGGGAAGACTTGTGGAAAAATGCTTATAAGTACTGTGGTAAGTTAGTTAATTATAAAGGTATTATTAAAGGTGTATATTACTGTATATGAAGACCATAATGCATATTTAAATTAATCCCCACATTTGTGACATTTCTTTAGAATGTGATTATTTTTATTAAAATGTGTCAATTAAAGCTTTTTTTAAAAATATCATGAATTAGCAAAACTAAATGGTAGGTGTACTGTGATATGCAAAGATACAAGTGGATGGAGGAGATTCCAATAAAATGTCACTTTGATTAGGAGAATGCATAACTTAAAGGTCTAGCAATTCCTTAGGCTGCTTGTTTATATAGAGTATAGATTGTATAAATATAATTAAAATTCAGAGCATGAGTTCTTTGGAAAATAGCGTTGTGTTTTTTTTTACTCTTTAAAAGGCAGATGATGATATTTAAGTTCAAGAATTAGTTAAATTTCCTGAAATGAGAATTCTGTGTTTCAAATTACAATTTAATTATGTCCCTTGCTGCTTTGCAAATGTGTTTTTGAGGTATCTGTTTCATTGTGAAATGCTTTGGATAAATATGCTTAGGATATACTTTTTGTATTTGAAGCTTTAATCCCAGTTACAATGAAAATTAGAAATATTCCAGTTAAATCCAAAAATGATACTATGACTATTTTTAAATGCACAAAAATCAATAACTTCAAAGTTATAATTCTCTCACAACCATACCCAAACTCCTGGCACAGATGTGTTGTGTTAACGAGAATGCCTTCATATATAAGTGCAGTATTAGGGTTATTGTTGGCTCTGTAACTCTGAATCTTCGGATTTTATTTTTTTTGTTTAAAATCTCAAAGACAGTGTTGCACTAGATTGTTTGTTTGTATTTTTTTTAAATCAAACAAAATTCTCTTTTCTTTTAAGAGGAACATCGTAGTTTCCCCAATAGCTAGATATTGATATTCATGCCTTGTAGCTTGAGGGTTTATATGCCTTCAAAAGTGCCTGTTTTTAATATTTACTATTATAACTGGATATTCCTGCTATCTATATAAATGTCTAATTTAATTCAGATACTCTTGGGTCTTGCTACTATCTTGTGAGAATGAGTTCCACAATGATTATGCATTGTGTGAAAAAGCATTTCCATTTATTAGTTTTGAATTTGCCACTTTTCATTTACACAGTGTCTCCTTTTTCTTGTTTTATTGAGGTGGGTGAACAGAAGTTCTTTATTTACCTGTATCATGGTCCCACCTTGATTAATTTCCTCTCTAAAATCAATAAAATCCTAGTCTTCTCATACCAAGAAAGGTTGAAAAGTTCTGTGCTACTTAGCATTCTCATTGCCTGTCTCTGAACACCTTCTATTTATGCTATGTCATTTTTGAAATGGGAAGACTGGAACTGAACATCATATTCCAGATGAGGGTGTACTTTTGTTTTATAATTTATATAAAGGCATTATAGTATTTTTCTTATTACTCTTCATCCTATGTATACTAATTTTTTTATTTTATTTTTTTCCTTTTTTATCATTATTGCTCATTGAGCAGAGCTCTTCATTAAAGTGTCCAGGGTGACGCTCAGCTCTTCTTCATGAGTTGATGCAGTTAATTTAGAGCCCAGTAAGAGGGTTCAAATTGTTCCCTATAATATGTATTACTTTGCATTTGTTAACCTTTGTGTTGCCCATTCACCTAGATTGGTTAGATCCTTCTTGAAGTGCTTCAGTCTTCTCTAGTCTTGATTACCCTAAATAAGTTTGTCATCTGGAAATCTTGTTAGCTTATTGCTCACCCCTTTTTTTGTGTATTTAACTTTGTGACACCCCACTGTTAACCTTTTGCCATGATAAAAAGTGACCATTTATTCCTCCTTTAAATGCATAGTTTGTCAAATTCTGCTTGCTTAACTCATGTGAGTTTTTGGGACTAATCATGTGAGTAAGGCAAGGTGGATGTGATCCAATGTGCATTTATTTGAATTCAAGTAATCCAAAACTTCCAACTTATATCTGTGCCTATCCACTGAGATACAGATGTTTACCTGTGCATGCGTATGCCTGGAACGCCTCCCCTTTATCAGATACAAGGTGAGTAGCAACTAGCATTGGCAGCCATGTAGGTCAAATATTGGTTTAACTCTTAAACCTAGAGGTGATCTGTCCAAATCTGAGCTGAAACACATGGCTGGGGTAGTGAATGAAGCACACTTATCCTTTCAGAAAGAAAATAAGGGACATATTGCAAACAAGAGACCAAGGTCCAAGAGAACAGGGGTGGTAAATATAGGAGAAATTTGCATACGTTGTCACTTTTCTCCTCCCTAGTGGCGAGAGAGATCCTTTACCCAGCTGCTGCACTGGGAAATGCACTGCCCTGGGTGCTATATACTTCCCTGTCATCTGCCTTTGTAACTGGGGAGACACCCTGATGCTATTGGAATCCAAAGGAAAGTTGCATGCTGAAGAATCCTCCAGTTTCAATTCCAATCTTTCAGTTCAGCTGCCTGTAGCACAGGTCAGAAATCTGTGCAGCCTCCTGTTTCAGATCCCCACCTCCACGTAGGCTTAGAATGATTCTTCTGTCTCTGCCTGTGTGCTGAAAATGTGAGATCACAGACTCTGAGCATCTATGTGGATGAGCGGTAGTTGAGTGGGCCCCAGTCCAGTAAGATAGTAGGTAAGCACTAATTTTCCCTAGTGCAAAGCACATGAATAGATCCTCCGAGTCAAATTTTCACTGTTGGAAAGACTCATCCCTGAATGCTCTCTATAACTATATACTTAAGTGTTTCAAAAGTGTTGGATGAAAGGAACAGCAACTCCTGGGGTGTGTTTCTACAAGCATACGATTGTTTAAGGGACTATTAAATTGTCTCTGGTCTTGTCATGTTATGAGATGTAGTTGGAAATATTTTTCTCTCCTCACTGTTTCTCCTTTGCCTGTGATCTGGTGACAAGTTGAAGCAATTTGAAGGAACAGGAAAAGTTGGAATCTGGCAGATGCCCATTTACTTGTTGTCTGGTTCTGCAGACCTTTTGCTGGGAGTGAGACAGGTGATTTGGTACCCTGTGGAATGCTTCCTGGAGGGGAAGTAGGACTGTAACCAAATTTGTGTTTATGCCTCAGGCCACCTGCACATATTCTGAATGGTGTAAATAAAAATGAATTCAGCTTTCACACAACTGCTTCTCAGTCTCTTCCCTTCAAGCTGAGGTTATCTATTATTGAGACTCCATGGCAAACCAGATCTACGTTCTCCGGCAGTGTCCCTGGATTCTGTGTCACTTTGGTGCAGCAGACTGGAAATTCTGTGGCAGTTTCAATCTGAAATTTAGAAAGATTAGGTATGTTATGAATTATTTAGAAAATGAATAATCAGTACTGTAGTTTGTATTTATTATTTTCCAGCTGGGTTTCCTTAGCCTCCCTGACCTGGATTTGAATGTGGGTTCTAGGCTGACTGGGGAGAGGAGATCCACTTAGGGAGGGAGGCGGAATTGGGTATCTTGGGGTTGGAGCAAACCCCAGAAACTTTAGGAACTTTCTCATCAATAGCTAGGAAGCTCCCTAAACTATTACAGCCCCTGGCTAGCAGTGATTTTTACAATTTAAATCCTGTATGTTGTTTTCTGTCTCTTGATTGTTTGCCCCACATCCTCCCACTCCACTTGCTGGTAGCAGGACTATGAGCTTGACTTTCTCCCTGTCTCCCTTTCTTTCCTTTTACCTCCATGTCACTCCTGCCCTTTCTTCCTTTCTCTTCCCTCCCTTGTTCCTATTTACTCATATGACTTTCCTGTTATTCAGCTACATCTACTCATGCCCCCCGTATTTATTAAAAATAATGTAAAAATCAACTTAAACCCCCCCATTTAACGAGGCATGTCTATCACCATTTGGATTTAACTTATAACTTCTATCCTTTTCTCCAAACTCCTCTATTCTTGTCGGCTTTGGCTCCAGTCCTGCAATATGCAGTGCATTGGCCCACATAGAGCCCCACTGACTTATGGTGCAGTCTAAACAGGTGCAGCGGTTTGCCTATGCACTGTACATTTCAGGATCAGGGCTTTAGACTGTAAGATCTTAGGAAAGAGACTGTGATATTCTGTGTTTGTACAATGCCTGGCAAAACATGGCCAGAATCCTGACTTGGGTTGTTGGCACTGTTTCAGTATTAATTTATTTTAATTTTATTTTGTGGGGAGGGAATAAACTGGAGGTTTTGACAGTTGGGAAAGGAATACTTGAGGAGGCAGTTATGCATTCTAGGAGAGTTTCATAAGGTGACTGTTTCTCCTAAAACATAATATCTGGTCGGTCGGTATCTATCTATCTACACACACACCCCTATCGTGTAAAGCACTTTGAAATCTACGGATGGAAAGCTGTGTATGTGTATATATATGTATGTACGCAGTAGATTTCAAAGTGCTTTACAAAATAGGTCACTATCATTAGCCCCAGATGGGGAAATGGAGGCACAAAGGTTAAATTACTTTCCCAAGGTCACCCAGCAGACCAGTGGCAGAACCAGGAATAGAACAAGGACTCCTGAATTCCTGTCTAGTGCTGTATCCAGTGGACCACACTTAACACTGACATTTAAATTGTTGTCTTTAGGTTTCGGAGTTAAACTCTCACTGAGAACAGAGGAGCTGACAATTCTAAGGCTGACTGCAGACTCCTATTGAACACAAAGCGGATTTCTCAACTAATTCTGTGGACAATAATACATGAAGCCCTGACACTATGTGAATTTCAATACTGGGATGCTTACAAATATAAGCTGTATCTGTTGTGGATGAATTACTTGTGTCTGTGTATAGCAATGACGGTACCGTTTCACTAAATCCATATATAGATTTAGTGAAATGGGGTGTGTGTGTGTGTGTGTGTGTGTGTGTGTGTGTGTGTGTATATATATATATATATATATATATATATATATATATATATATATGTGTGTATATATGTGTGTGTATATATATATATAGCTAGAATACGGAAACTATTGTGTGTCAATCTTAATTCAGATCACTTTGCGTGTATGCATTATAATACAGTCTTTAATTACATAATCACATACAGTTTTTGCCACGGGACTTCTGCCTCATGAAGTGCACCTGCTTTTGAGTGCTTGACTTTGTAACCTTTAATACTCTGTGTTTTTTAACCCCCCCTGAAAATACAGAAATGCCATAATGCGGCATTGTATCAATACCCACATGGATATCAAGAGGGTTGGAACCTTTAGAACAATTGCTTGAGCTGACAGAGTAACTGATAGCAATAGTTAGTTGTCATTCCTTTTATGTGAATCCACACTAGAGGGCGGGATGAGAGAGACACTTAGTGGATTTCACATCTGTTTGCTGAGAGACAAGTAGTGAGACTCAGGAATCATGGGTTCCATTCCAGGCTCTAGAGAAGAGTAATCTCTAGTGGTCACACACTCACCTGCCTGTTGTCCCTCAAGTATGACCCTTCTGCCCCATCCCATTCTTGATTTAGTCCTAAGTGGAGCACAGAATCTGGTCCAAGAGGTGAATATAGCGGGACCGCTTGGTAATAGTGACCATAATATAATTACATTTTTAACATCCCTGTGTTGGGGAAAACATCACAGCAGCCCAACACTGTAGCATTTAATTTCAGAAAGGGGAACGATACAAAAATGAGGAGGTTAGTTAAACAGAAATTAAAAGGTACAGCGCCAAAAGTGAAATCCTGCAAGCTGCATGGAAACTTTTTAAAGACCCCATAATAGAGGCTAAACTTAAATGTATACCCCAAATTTAGAAACATAGTAAGAGAACCAAAAAAGTGCCACCGTGGCTAAACAACAAAGTAAAAGAAGCAGTGAGAGGCAAAAAGGCATCCTTTAAAAAGCAGAAGTTAAATCCTATTGAGGAAAATAGAAAGGAGCATAAACTCTGGCAAATGAAGTGTAAAAATACAACTAGGAAGGCCAAAAAAGAATTTGAAGAACAGCTATCCAAAGACTCAAAGTAATATCAAAAACATTTTTAAGTACACCAGAAGCAGGAAGCCTGCTAAACAACCAGTGGAGCCACTGGACGATCGAGATGCTAAAGGACCACTCAAGGACAATAAGGCCATTGCGCAGAAACTAAATGAATTCTTTGCATCGGTCTTCATGGCTGAGGATGTGAGGGAGATTCCCAAACCTGACCCATTCTTTTTAGGTCAGAAATCTGAGGATCTGTCAAAGGGTACGTCTACACTTACTTCCTGGTTCGGCGGCAGGCAATCGATCTTCTGGGATCGATCCCGGAAGTGCTCGCCGTCGACGCCGGTACTCCAGCTCGGCGAGAGGAGTACGCGGCATCGACGGGGGAGCCTGCCTGCCGCGTCTGGACCCGCGGTAAGTTCGGACTAAGGTACTTCGAATTCAGCTACGTTATTAACGTAGCTGAATTTGCGTACCTTAGTCCGAAGTGGGGGGTTAGTGTGGACCAGGCCCTAGATTGTGGTGTCATTAAAGGAGGTTTTGGAACAAATTGATAAACTAAACAGTAATAAGTCACCATGACCAGATGGTATTCACCCAAGAGTTGTGAAGTAACTCAAGTGTGAAACTGCAGAACTACTAACTGTGGTTTGTAACCTATCATTTAAATCAGCTTTTGTACCAAATGACTGGAGGATAGCTAATGTGACGCCAATTTTTAAAAAGGGCTCCAGAGGTGATCCTGGCAATTACAGGCCAGTAAGCCTGACTTCAGTACCGGGCAAACCGGTTGAAACTATAGTAAAGAACAAAATTGTCAGACACATGGATGAACATACTTTGTTGGGAAAGAGTCAGAATGGCTTTTGTAAAGGGAAATTATGCCTCACCAACTTACTAGAATTCTTTGAGGGGGTCAACAAGCATGTGGACAAGGGGGATTCAGTGGATATAGTGTACTTAGATTTTCAGAAAGCCTTTGACAAGGTCCCTCACCAAAGGCTCATAAGCAAAGTAAGCTGTCATGGGATAAGAGGGAAGTTCCTCTCATGGATTGGTAACTGGTTAAAAGATAGGAAACAAAGAGTAGGAATAAATGATCAGTTTTCAGAATGGAGAGAGAGATAAATAGTGTGTCCCCCAGGGGTATGTACTGGGACCAGTCCTATTCAACATAGTCATAAGTGATCTGGAAAAAGGGGTAAACAGTGAGGTGGCAAAATTTGCAGATGATACAAAACTACTCACGATAGTTAAGTCCTGAGCAGACTGCGAAGAGCTACAAATGGATCTCTCAAAACTGGGTGACTGGGCAATAAAATGGCAGATGAAATTCAATGTTGATAAATGCAAAGTAATGCGCATTGGAAAACATAATCCCAACTATACATATAAAATGATGGGTTCTAAATTAGCTGTTACCACTCAAGAAAGAGATCTTGGAGTCATTGTGGATAGTTCTCTGAAAACATCCCCTCAATGTGCAGTGGCAGTCAAGAAAGTGAGCAGAACGTTGGGCATCATTAAGAAAGGGATAGATAATAAGACAGAAAAAAATCATATTGCCTCTATATAAATCCATGGTACACCCACATCTTGAATACTGCCTGGAGATGTGGTCGCCCCATCTCAAAAAAGATATATTGGAGTTGGAAAAGGTTCAGAAAAGGGCAACAAAAATGATTAGGGGTATGGAACAGCCTCCATATGAGGAGAGATTAATTAGATTTGGACTTTTTAGCTTGGAAAAGAGACAACTAAGGGGGGATATGATAGAGGCCTATAAAATCATGACTGGTGTGGAGAAAGTACATAAGGAAGTGCTATTTACTGCTTCTCATAACACAAGAACTAGGGGTCACCAAATGAAATTAATAGGTAGCAGGTTTAAAACGAACAAAAGGAAGTATTTCTTCACACAACGCAGTCAACCTGTGGAACTCTTTGCCAGAGGATGTTGTGAAAGCCAAGACTATAACAGGGTTTAAAAAAAAAAAAAACTAGATAAATTCATGGAGAATAGGTCTATCAGTGGCTACTATCCAGGATGGCAGTGAGTCTAGTAGCTTCTTCCTGCACACTGCTTGGGTGGGTGCCAGCCAAGGGTCCCTGAGATCAAAGGAGAGAGAGGGGCTCCCTGCTGTAATTTTTGCAGCCTGGCTACATGCTGGCCTGGAGAAGCCATTGCAGGGGAAGTCCAGCTTCACCCCTCTAGCTTTGAATGGAGCATGCACAGCTGCTCTCTGGAGATGGTGCATGCATAGTCTGATCATATGTAGGTGCTGTGAGGGTGTGGAGTGTACCCAGTGTGGATAGAATCCTTGTGGAATTTAGCTGTTAATTTTTAAGTCTCTACTAAGCAGGTGCAGATTGAGATTTTTTTTTAAATCTTATAATTTGGCCAATTTGGGGTAGATTTTCACAGGGACAGCAAAAGGCACATCCCTGACACAAAAGCCACACCCTTGCAAATGCCATGGCCCTGCTTCTAAAGGAGCTTCTCAAAGAAGAGGTAACCAGAATTTTAACTTTGGGGGGGGGGGGGGGACCACTAACATTCTATAACCTTATTCTTGGAAATGGCTGAACCAAAAAATAAAATAAAAATAAAAATTCAGCCTGAGACAAACTAGTATGGAAAACGTTAGCCCAAAAGATTGAAAATTGGCAAGTTTGATGAGCAAGTAAGCAACTAGAACAAGATCTCAGCATGGCAGCCTTAATAGTTGATGGTAACAACACAGCAATTATTATACTGGGAAATAGTTCTCCTTAAATGGCTAAAGAAGCTAGTCTTTTCTGTAGTCTTTGGAATCTTATCTAGATAGAATTTATCTGCCAGTGCAAGTACAAATTCCATTGACCCAGTATCTTCTGTTTGTGTTAAGAGATAGAAGTTCCTCATTTTCTCCTAGAATAAAAAGGGGGTAATCCAACAATATTAAAAATAATAATTAAACCTGGGTATCCTCACATTCATTCTGGAAGGAGGAAATGAGAGTTCTCTGACTGGTTTTAAAAAGTATTTCATTCTGATAATGGCCAAAAATTTAATTAAGATTCTTGGCATTCGGAATGAACAGGAGGTGATAAACAATTCATTCTGGTAAAAATGTCCCCTTAGGAACCAAAAAGGAGCCTGCTATTTCTCTCCACTATGCTTTGGGAGGATGTAATTAAAGCAGAATGTGAGCTTCCGAATAAACCGGGAGATGTAACAGGTAGTTCGTGCAGGGCCGGCTCTGGCTTTTTTGCCGCCCCAGGCAAAAAAGCCTCCGGCTGCCCCCCCCCCCCTGCGGGGGGGGGCGGCCGTAGCCCCGGGGCGAGGGTGCCGAGCCCCGGCGGGGGCTCCGCTCTCCCCCCGGCGGCCGGGGGCAGGGCGCCGGGGGGTGGAGGGCGGCGAGCCTCGGCGGGGGCTCGGCTCTTCCCCCCCTACCCCCCCGGCAGCCAGAGCGCCGGGGGCAGGGCGGCGAGCCCCGGCGGGGGCAGGGCGGCGAGCCCCGGCGGGGGTCGGCTCTCCCCCCGGCGGCCAGAGCGCCGGGGGCAGGGCGGCGAGAGGGCGGCGAGCCCCGGCTGGGGCAGGGCGGCGAGCCCCGGCGGGGGCTCGGCTCTCCCCCCGGCGGCCAGAGCACCGGGGGCAGGGCGGCGAGAGGGCGGCGAGCCCCGGCTGGGGCTCGGCTCTCCCCCCGGCGGCCAGAGCGCAGGGCGGCGAGTCCTGGCTGGGGCTCGGCTCTCCCCCCGGCAGCCGGGGGGAGGGCGCGGGGGGGGAGGGCGGCGAGCCCGGCTGTGGCCCCGCTCTCCCCGGCGGCCCGAGCGCCGCGCCGCCCCCCTCCAGGTGCCGCCCCAAGCACCAGCTTGGTTGCCTGGTGCCTGGAGCCGGCCCTGAGTTCCTGAAACACTACAGATTTGAAACTAAAAAGTCAGTTCCCTAAAGTCGATGGGGCAGTGGCTTTGCTTACAAAATAAACTTATCTGCAATGTGAAAGGGGAAGTTTTTCATAGGGAATAAATAGTTAAAGACATAGAAGCAGATCTCAGGAGAAATGATGTAGTATCAGTTACTTTTAAGACAACAGTCCTGATGAAACATGTGGAAACCACTGTAAAAATCTAATGTTTGGAGCAGCGCACCCAGTCTAATGTGTGTGAGTGCTGGTGTGTATATATCCTGCAATGAAGTAAAGCATAGTCTCCTGGAACAAAGAGAAGAATTTTGTGCCAGAGCAACAGAAATTTGTGAAATATCGTCTGTTCTGGAGTGTGCGTGTACACATGCATGTGTATTTTCACAAAACATTTAAAAGAATACTCCCAGGCATATGCAGATGTTTGGGGATTCAACAGGCTAGTACTCCACGTGTTGGGGCCAACTTAAAGATAATGATGCGCTTAGGGCCTGAATCTGCACCATCAATGGAATGGGAATTTTGCCATTGACTTCGAAGGGAGGAGAATTGGGCCCTTAATGAGAAATTTTTGTGTTATGTTCTATGTTTGCTATATTCTCTCATACTTTCTGCCTCTGTGCTGTGATTCAGTGGTAGAGATGTAAATGTCAGAGGATTTTCCTTTCTTTGTTCTCGTAAATGGTGTGCCCTTTAGTTAGTTCAATCCACCCTTAAAAGCTAGGGGTGACTTCTTGGACAAATTATTTATTCTTGATAAATTGCAGATACTATCCCTGTGACTTAGCTTTGTTTTGCCTATGTGCCCTGAAGCATTTTATCCCAAACCTCTAGTTACTTGTTGTATGCCCCACTGGGGGTATTCTGCCCTCAACACTACTCTTTGCTGCTAGGGGCTGGTTACCAAACTTCAAAGTTTCAGTTTTTTACCCAAGAAATAACTAACAGATTTTCACAAAAAATGTTCACTAAAAATCAATTCAAGTTTTTTAAACAGCTTTGACTGATTTTCTGCCTTTATACTAGACAGAACACTCAGAATAACTATTCTGTAGTAGAATATTTTACTTGTACTTGGGAATCTTTCTGTTGTTGTTGTCATTCTCTTAGAACAATTCTTCTGGTGTTTTCTCATCTGACAGAATTAAAGCAAATATAAGTGTTTTTTTATGGAAGTCCAAGTTTTAAAACCAAACTGTATCCATGTAGGCTAATATCATGTAAGAACATCAAGTGGAAATACAGAGACAGACATAAAGAACGAGGAGTACTTGTGGCACCTTAGAAACTAACAAATTTATTTGAGCATAAGCTTTCGTGGGCTAAAGCCCACTTCATCAGATGCATGCAGTGGAAAATACAGTAGGAAGATATATATACACAGAGAACATGAAAAAATGGGTGTTGCCATACCAACTCTAATGAGAATAATTGATTAAGGTGGGCTGTATCAGCAGGAGGGAAAAAAAACTTTTGTAGTGATAATCAGGATGGCCCATTTCAAACAGTTGACAAGATGTTATGAGTAACATTATGGGGGAAATTAACATGGGGAAATAGTTTTTAGTTTGTGTAATGACTCATCCACTCCCAGTCTTTATTCAAGCCTAATTTAATGGTGTCCAGTTTGCAAATTAATTCTAGTTCTGCAGTTTCTCGTTGGAGTTGTTTGTTGTTACATTGCCCAGGGCCTTTTTTAGTTTGCATGATTTAGGCCTGGTCTACACTAACCCCCAAATTCGAACTAAGGTACGCAACTTCAGCTACGTGAATAACGTAGCTGAAGTCGACATACCTTAGTTCGAACTTACCGCGGTTCAGACGCGGTCCACACGCGGCAGGCAGGCTCCCCGTCGACTCCGCGGTACTCCTCTCGCCGAGCTGGAGTACCGCAGTCGACGGCGAGCGCTTCCGGGATCGATTTATCGCGTCCAGACCAGACGCGATAAATCGAACCCGGAAGTTCGATTGCCAGCTGTCGAACTACCGCGGTAGTGTAGACCTGGCCTTAGTTTAGTTGGATACATTTAATACATTTAATTAATTAGTTTCAATTTTCTTATGAAAATTATGATGTAGATGTATAATGCAAGAACACATCTTTACTAATTACTTAGAAATATCTGTATTCTCAAAAGGATGGGGCTGTGTGGCTTTCTGCAAAGCCTTTTATACTGATGTGATATATGCATCTCACTGTTCCTGTAAAATATTCATCAGCACAATCCAAATAAAATCTTATTAAAGCACTGGGTCATGTTCCACATTGATAAGACTCATTCTTACATTTATTGAGATAAACCAAGTATCATTTACAGAGACTGACCTAATCTCAAGGACAAAATGGTTCTTTAATTCCCAACAATTTATAACATTACACTTTTATTAACATTACAGAGTAACTCCCCTGTAGAGAACTGGAATGCTTTAACAAGACTACAGGGAGACTTCTCATCTGTAGTCAGTGCTTGACTATGGTTGTTATGAGGAAGAGTTCCCTAGTGACCCAGTCAACTGGAAAATCTATTGTGCTTAGAAGTGTTTGCTGCTGTTTTTTTTTTTTTTATTTAGTCCTATAGCACCTATGACAAGTAATTAAATGCTTAATAATTATTGAAAATCTACAGGTGTCATTTTGCTGGTCATTGATAGGGCTGGTTGAAAACGTTCCTCAAAACTGTTTTTTTCAGTAGAACACTGGGTTTTCAGCTAACTGAAATCTTTCACAAAAAGTGTTTGCTTTCCATGGAACGTCTTGACTTTTTGTTGAAAAACTGAAGGCCCAAAACCAAACACTCTGGGGTTTTTCAATTGGATACTGAATAATTTCAGTTTGGAAATGTCATTGTAGTACAGATACCTTGTGGCCCCATTCCCCTCTATGGGTGGGGCTCCCTGGCTGGACTACATCTCTCATGGTTTACCACAGCCAGAGAGTTCCCTGGTGTACTCCTGTGGTTCAGCTAGAGGGGATAATCTGGTGCATCATCTGAAATGTAGCTGAGCCAGGAAGCCTGGCCCATAAAGACTGGGGGCATTATTCCTATACATTTTGGGGCAAGTGCATTGTTTATTATACTATACAATATAGCTCTTAGTTATCAGCCTAGCTGTCAGTTTTTAAAAAACATATTGTGAAGAAAAGTAACATTTATTTGTCGTTGTCTTTGAATATTCCATCTATTGACTGTTTTGTGGGTGCACATTTTCTGTATTTCAGCGTCTTTTTTTCTTTATTGCATATTTTCTTGCAGGCATTTGAATTGTCTGACTTCATTGCATTTGATTTTGGAGTTGCTGATTCTGTGTCTTTTAGTCTAGACTCTGTCCTTTTAAATAAAAGTAAAAAAGTGCTGTCATGACAACACTGTTGAATCTTTGGAATATGAGAGTATATTTACTCTGAAAGTTTTTTGTCTGAGGTTGTTCAGGTATAACTAACATTTTAGACAATTGTTTTGAAGTTTATGCTTTGCTTTTTCACTGTTCTATATATTGAGAACCGTTTAAAAATTAACTGCAAGAAATTTTGTGTAATAAGTTCTCCCCCCCCATTTCACTAATGGCCTGTTGTTATTACATGGACTGAGGCTTCAAATATGCCTTGAGACAGGGACTCTTATCATCATGCTGAATTAAGGAAAACTCGTGCTTTCAAAGATGCGGAGGGGCAGATCTGTTGGTACGAGAAGGTGTAGGTTGGACCTCCGCGTGCCCCGCAGGAGACTGGCTTAAGAGGAGGCAGATGTTTTAGTGTCACCCTCAGGATTTCTGATTTGTGCTAATATAGTCGATATAAGTGCCATTTGTAGAAGTGGTTTTCATATTGTCCAGTAGAAGCTGGCTTGAGATGACAATGTGGATAGCCAGTAGTGAGTCTTCAAATACCTGATTAGAAAATCCAGGCCATTATATTACCACATGGTTGTGAATATAAAGTTCTACATATAGAATCCTCTGTTCACTTGCTCTTTTCAAGTGAATGCGTCAGGAGTCCCATGCAGGGCTAGCTCTAGGCACCAGCAAAACAAGCTGGTGCTTGGGGCGGCACATTTTTAGGGGCGGCATGGCCGGTGCCAGAATGCTGCCCCTAAAAATGTGCCCCGGCCGCCCTAGCTCACCTCCGCTGCCGCTCGCGTGCCGCTGCTCCCCCTCCGTCCCAGGCTTGAGAGCCTGGGAGGGAGGGGGAGAAGCGGCGCCCGCGCCGCGGCCACTCGGAGTCTCCCCCTCCCTCCCAGGCTCTCAAACCTGGGAGGGAGGGGGAGATCCCGAGCGGCCGCGGCGCACGAAACAGCTGTTTCGCGCGCCGCTGCTCCTCCTCCCTCCCAGACTTGAGAGCCTGGGGGGAGGAGGCAGGGCTGGGGATTTGGGGAAGGGGCTGAGTTGAGGCGGGGCCGGGGGTGGGGGTAATTAAAAAATGGGGAGGGGGGCGGCCAAAATTGTTTTTGCCTTGGGCGGCAAAAATCCTAGAGCCGGCCCTGGTCCCATGCATCTATGCCTTAGCTCTTCTTTGCCTGTTACGTGAACCTTTATAGTAACAGAAAGTGGAGCTGTCCTCTATTTTCATAGAAATTAGAGCTGGAAAAGACCTCTTAGGTCATCCACTCTATCACCTTGCAAATATAGGAGTTGTTCCTTGCCATACATTTTATTTTCAAATTTTTTGTCCAGTCTAGTTTGACATCACAGGCAATGGGGTTTCCACTGCTTCCCTTCGGAGACTATTCCATGGCTATTTTTCATGGTCAGGATTTTTTTTAAATTAATTTAATTCCATTATTCCTAATTACCTCCTTTCCCCCTGGAATGTCCTAAATAAACCCTGTCCTTCCTTCAGTGTTATGAAGTTATATATCGGGGTGGCCAAACTTACTGACAGAGCTGCATACAACAATCTTCAGAAGTTGAAGAGCCAGGGCTCGGGGCTTCAGCCCTGTTCCTGTTGAAGCCCTGGCAGGTGTGCCCCATGGGATTGAAGCCCCAAGACCCTCCTCCCCATGGGCAGAAGCCAGAGGCGCTGCATGAGGGGGGCATGTGGGGTCCCCCCACAATTTTTGCCAGGGTTTGCTGGCCCTGCTTGGTCGCATGGTGCTGCTGGGCCTCCTCCCTGCACGGCAGCTGCTGGAGCCTGCAAGCTGTGAGATGTGCAGTTCTGGGGAGCTGCAGCAGCAAACAGCTGGGAGCTGCAGGGAGAGCCTCTGTGTTTGCTGCTGCCTTTCCCTGCTGAGCTAAAGCAGAGGCCCCTCCCTGCAGCTCCCAGCTGTTTGCCTCTGCCTCTCCATGCAGAGCTAACAGCTGGGAGCTGCAGGAAGGGGCTGCTGAGGGTAAAAGGGGGGTGTGTGCTTACAAATGTGCTTGTAAATTACTGGTACTTCAAAATTCATATATTTATATATTCACTGGAATTTATAGCCTGTCATTTTATTGTGCACATCCAAATGTATGATGCTAAAAAAAAAAAAAGCTGTTCACAAACTAAAACTGAGAAAGCTGAAGACCCAATAAGTTGAAAATCATATTTGGCTGAAAATTATACACCTCTTATAATTAGAAGTAACTCGAGATGGCTATAACCAAAATAAGTTAGTGGATTTTTTTTTTTAGTTCACTTTTGTGCATTTAGCAGAGCTTTGTGTATAGTCGGCTTCACTGGTTCCTTGAATGCACAGTGAGGAATTCCAGTAGTGTCTGGAGATCCCCATCTGACAGGCACTCTATACAGAGTAAGAAACAGTCCTTTACAAACTAGTTAGACAATACTGACAAAATTGGGAGAAAAGAAGCCCCACATTATCCCCATTTCACAGATAGGAAGTTGAGGCACAAAGATTAAATAACTTGCCCAAAGTTACAAAGGAAGTTTGTGGCAGAGCTGGGGATTAAACACAGTTCCTTAACCACCAGACCAGCCTTCCTCACATCTGTTGCTGAAGAGATCCTTACAAATACGAACAGGAGTGGGAGTGTACTAATAAAATTTGCAGATGTCACAAAATTGGTAGATTTTGCCAATATGGAGGAGAACCGAATACCATACAGGAAGGACTACCTTGTAAACTGGAGTAATAGAAATGGGATGAAATTTAATAGTGTAGAGTGCATAGTCATGCACTTAGGGACTAACAAAAAGAATTATTGCTATAAGATGGGGAATTATCAGTTGGAGGCGACGGAGGAGGAGACCTGGGTGTATTGGTTGATCACAGGATGACTATGAGCTGTCAATGTGATGTGGCCGTGAAAAAGGCTAATGCAGTCCTAGGATGCATCAGGCGAGGTATTTCCAGTAGAGACAGGGACATGTTAATACCATTATACAAGGCACTGGTGAGACCAGTGTAATTTAATTCTGGAACACCGTGTGCAGTTCTGGTCTCCCATGTTTAAGAAAGATTAATTCAAACTGGAACAGATCCAGAGAAGGGCTACTAGAATGATCGGAGGAATGGAAAACCTACCTTATGAGAGAAAACTCAAAGAGCATGGCTTGTTTAACCTAACCAAAAGAAGGCAGAGAGGAGATATGATTGCTCTCTATCAATACATTAGAGGGATAAATACATGGGAGGGAGAGGAGTTATTTAAGTAAAGTGCCAATGTGGACATAGGAACAAATGGATATAAACCAGTCATCAACAAGTTTAGGCTTGAAATTAGGTGAAGGTTTCTAACCATCAGAGTTCTGGAACAGCCTTCCAACGGGAGCAGTGGGGGCAAAAAACCTAACTGGCTTCAAGACTGAGCTTAATATGTTTATGGAGGGGATGGTTTGATGAGACTGCCTAAAATGGCATGTAGCCGATCTGCCACTGCTAGTAGCAAATGTCCCCAGTGGCTGGTGATGGGACACTAGATGGGGAGGATCTGAGTTATTACAGAGAATTCTTTCCCAGGTGTCTGGCTGGTGGGTCTTGCCAAAATGCTCAAGGTCTAGCTGATTGCCATATTTGGGATCGGGAAGGAATTTGCCCCCGGGTCAGACTGGTCACTTGCAGGCTTAAACTAGTGTAAATGGTGGATTCTCTGTAACTTGAAGTATTTATAAATCATGATTTGAGGACTTTGTTAACTCAGGCAGAGGTTAAGGGTCTATTACAGGAGTAGGTGGGGGAGGTTCTGTGACCTGCAATTTGCAGAGGCCAGACTAGATGATCAGGATGGTCCATTCTGGCCTTAAGTCTATGAGTGGCAAAAAAAAAAACCCTTTAAATAAAAAAATTCAAGATATTATTGCAATTTAAAGGGTGTTCAAAAATATGCAATAAAGGGTACGTCTATACTTACCTCCGAGTCCGGCGGTAAGCAATCGATCTTCTGGGATCGATCCCGGAAGTGCTCGCTGTCGATGCCGGTACTCCTGCTCTGCGAGAGGAGTACGCGCAGTCGACGGGGGAGCCTGCCTGCCACGTCTGGACCCGTGGTAAGTTCGAACTAAGGTACTTCGACTTCAGCTACGTTATTCACGTAGCTGAAGTTGCGTATCTTAGTTCGAAGTGGGGGGTTAGTGTGGACCAGCCCTGTGTGTCCCTTCTAAGGGAATAATTTTCAGAAGAATTAGCTACAGTTGTACTAAATGTAAAATATTGTTTATATAGATGTTACCCTTAGTGTACCTGTAATAAAGGTAATGTTTACATTTCAAGCTGCAGAGGTGATTCACAGTTCAAGGAGAGGTACACACTCTAACGCTGTTTGAGCTAGCATGCTAAAAATAGAATGTAGCTGTGGCAACGTCCGTAGCGTCCCCAAGTACATACCCATCCAAGATGCTAAGACTCAGGACGGCTAGCATCTCACACTACTGTGACTGTACTCTTTTTAGTGCACTAGCTCAAACAGAGCTAGAGTATGTCTCTGCGATCTGGGACTCTCACCCCAGCTTGTAGAGTGGACATACCCTTAGAATCAGCTTATGGTATTGCTTTCCTTCTCTAAGCTTGAGAGAGGATCTGTGCTTTATTTTCCAGGCAGTAGTACTGCAGCTATACTAGATGTAATACGATTTGTCTCTGTGGAAATTAGTCCACTTGTTTCATCAGGAAGTGATTCTAGCAAGCTACTGGTAAATATTAGACACACTGTTGCCTTTCTAATATGTTTCTCTCAATCTATGTATATAAACTTGCAATCTATGTTTCTAAACACACCACAGCCTATTGCTTTTATTGACAAATATGGCATACCTGTCAATTACAAGCTTTAAGCAGTCACCACAGCAATAAGAATTTCAGGTAGAAAGCGGTAAGTTGAAGCTACTTCATTGGAGAACAGGAAGTTTCTGAATGTGAAAGCCACTTTGACAAAGAGTGAGGGTATAGCAGTCCTATGAGCATAGGAGTGATCTTTATATAATTTAAAATAAAAAGGGAAATTTTTGAATTATGGAGTTTTAAGATTTTGGCAGCATCATAAACCACTTAAGCTTGTGTTCTCTGGTTTATGAACTCTCCTAAACTGTGAAGGAATCGTTGCCCCATAATTAGTTATCTTTTGTTTATTAGATGTGTAAATATAGAAAGCAAATGTCAGCTTTATTCAGACACAAGAAGATCCTTCTCCAGGCCATAAGTGATTTTACTCTTGCACAACAAGTCATATATTTCCACTGGACCTGAAAAGGAATTTTTTTTTTAAGTGACAGCTTCAAGCCACATATAACCTCATTTGCAGCAGAGCAATTTAAAGGATTTAATGCAAAGTGCTTGAAGCCTATTGATGATACTTTTGACCTCCGCATAGAAAAATGTTAGTCTAGCCTCTAGGTAAGGTAAAGTAAGTCAGCAGCTATTAAAATATTTTGAAATGGCAAGCTGTCTGTCATAGTTATGGGATTAGCTGCACCTATGGCCCCTTCTCTGGTCTCTGCGTGCATATCCCTTCCCCCATAGGGGAAATCCCACAATTCTCCCACTCTTAGACCAGGTCAAAGGCTACAGTACCCTTTCCTTTGGGGGCTTGTGACCCAAAACCGCATTCTTACAACAAACTAGTGTTTAATCTTCACTGTGGGTACAAAGCATAATAAGATAAAAGGTTTTTAAAACAAAAGATCTACAAGCATGTGTATCTTACTTAAAGGCCTGTTCTCCCTTAGCAGAGGCTCCCGCTCTAGGCATGTTTAACTTCCCAGACACTCCAACCTTTGGAGCCTTGGTTCAGCTTAGTTTTCTCTCCCCTCACCCCTGCAAAAGAGTGACACTTTTTTTTAATCCAGCTCCAGGTCCTGTTGTATCCCTTTGTTTTCTGAGTCTCTGGTTAAACCAGTTTGAGCAGCTCAGGAGGAGTTTGGGGGAGCAACATTATCTGGACTATTGTCCTCCTTCCTGTCTGTATTTCCTAACAGTCTTGCTCTTGAATTAACTCAATATATGGATACGGTAAATAGTCCGATAACCAGGTCACACATTTCCTAAATTATTACAGAACAGCCCTCACATCGACTATGGATTATGATAAATGTAATTTCAGTTGTAGCAAAATTCTTTCAAGAAGTTTAATATTGATCAAAATTCTTTGGGGGAAATACTGTTACTGTTGTGTTGCCCTATGAGGGGTTGCTCAACGTGAGTGTGTGAGAGAGCAAGAGAGAGAGATTCTAACATCTTTGATTATAGAAGACATAAATTGGGACAGCTGTTCTTCACCAAAACAGTATTAGGGCTCCGTACCATTAGAAGTTAGCTTCTTAACCCTGGTAAAAGTGGCAGTTTGGGGGGGGGGGGGAGGGGGAACATATATATCAATACTTTCACCTCCTGAAAAATGCCCCTCTCCTCTTATGACCACAGAGAATGAAACCGTGATTCTGTTCAACGTTAGTACTCTACTATAGCAGTATTGTTACTGCTAGTTGTGGAAGAGGGAACTTGATAACCTAGTTGGGAACAGAGCTGGCTCTAGATTGACAGGGCATTATGTGCAATAACAAAGGACTGGTCCCATTCAGCTTCCTTTTTCCTACCACCATATAACAATATTTAGCCATCCTGCTGCATCCTGCAGGCTGTGTCAAGCCTGTATTTGAGGCCTTCCATAACCCACAGGGCCAAAGAAGCCCAGTGGTAGAGCTGAAGTACAACTTTTCAAGGGAGGGCAAGTTAGAGGGCTCAGTCTCTCCCATGGCCCACTGTTGTTGGAGTCAGATGAGACCATAAGACAGGAAAAATGAGATGGAACTCTGGTCTGCTAGGCTGGTTGGGTGATAGAACACTGGCCTAGAGCTGCGACTGCTTTAGGAATCTCCTGGATGTCCAATGTGGAGAGTTGGCTCTTCTCTGGCTGGCAGCTGGTCAGTTAGCCAGGAAACACATTTAAAGAGGGAACTGCTTGAAGAGAGAACATTAGTAGCCCCAGTCATTTAAGGCCTTGCATCATCTTCCACCTTTTGTTAGTTACTAGGCAGTAGGAGCAGATAAACCCTTCCAAAAATTCAGTGAATATTTGCTCAAATAAAAAAAACTGCATTTTCTTCTGCTGTGATTACATACTTTTTGAGTTTGCTTTCTTTGACTATTCTGTTGGACAAGTTTAGTAAAATAAATATTCATAGAAACATTACATTTTAAGGTAATATTAGAGAATATACAGGGAAAGTGAAATTTGAGCTCAAATTCAAGTCTGATCACCAGAAACATGATTTTAAGAGTTAATCATTTTACATCCAGGAAGTAGAAATAATATTATATGATTCGTGTCCAAACTAAACAACATAGCTACAGCTTTTTATATTGCAACTACCTGCAATGAACTGCTTGAAGTCTGCAAATTTAGAGTTATTTATAAAGCACTCTGGGATCTATATAGGAAAAGTGCTGTTGGAGAGATCATTCTTATAATCTTCTTCTTCGTATAGCTGATGTAGATATAGAGCAACAACTATAAATTCTTATAATTTCAAATTAGTTAATTTGAGAATTGTAAAATGCTTGTGGGCAATTTGCAGATATAGCAAGGGGCCAAATTAGTTTTATTTGCTACAGGTTATTTATATAGCTAAA
The DNA here is from genome assembly GCF_028017835.1 of Emys orbicularis. NCBI lineage: Eukaryota > Metazoa > Chordata > Testudines > Emydidae > Emys > Emys orbicularis. Next base: position 67,651,360 of record NC_088683.1, on the reverse strand, counting down.
CTACACAGGGTATTTTTTTAACTAGCATTTAAAATATAGCAGCAGGTTGTTTTTGAGCTCTCTGCCATTCATGCTCATGCAAAGGTACAAAGTTTTCTGATAAAGAAATTCCCAACTTATCAACTTACTGTGTGGGTGCAAAAAGAGAGACAAAATGCTAGACAGCTATGCTTTAGGAGAGAAGGCTCCATCTTATGATAAGAATTGAAACTTTTCAAGTCTTATTTTAATAAAAAATGTATTTTCTTCCTTTTCTTTACTGGATTTGTGTCCGGACAACCTAAGGAATAAATTGTCTTGCCACGTGGTCCGGAATTGTGACCTCCTGCAGTGTGGAATACCTGAATAATATACACAAAATTGAACCATTAGACTGTGATCCTGAAAACCTTTAAGCATGTACCTAAGGATTGGAGCCTTTAGTTAAAGCACTAACTCCCTATCCTTTACAAAATCTTAATTGATTCACAGCATTTATACATTGCAATTAATGAGTTGTCTTATTTCTTGAACATGGACCAGACAGTGTTGAAGATTCCATGTGTTAATTTGTAGTGTATGGGCCTGAGCTAGTTGTGCAGACCCCCCCAGAGTCACATTGGCTTCAGTGGGACTATAAATCAGTGTCAAGGACTTGTTCTAGTGGATCCTGGTGCAACCTTGGGCCTTCTTAAAAGTTTATGGACCTTGATATTCCAGAAATACATTATTTAATTAAGAACAGCAGAAATGCAAGTTGCTGCCATGCAAAGCCTTAATGGTGATCTCAGCAATATTAAAACAGACTAATTTTCCAAATTAATGGACTATTTAATAGTCAGATATGTCTGTTTATGAGAGTATGAAGTTTCTAGCAAGGTTTTGCATGGCAGAGTTAACTGGATAAAACAGGGGTACATATTGCGTTTTGGAATGTGTTGGAGATGGAAATTATTTGCTTTTTTGGAGTGTGTTATGTACAGTGCTGTAGATCTGTGAAGGTGGCCAGGAATGCTGGAGGCTTGTCTGTTAACTTGTTTCCGTGTGTCACAGATTCTAGTGAGTGGTCCCTACTAGCTACCCACTAGGACTGCGGTGAGGGAAAGCCAAGCCTCTGCTGCTCTGAATTCAGGTGTTTCAAGCCTTAACAGAGTCCAGGAACAGCCCAGCCCACGAAAGCTTATGCCCAAATAAATTTGTACGTCTCTAAGGTGCCACAAGGACGCCTCGTTGTTTTTGCTGATACAGACTAACACGGCTATCACTCTGAAACCTAATCTTGGGGTTTCTAGGCACACACTCAAGCACAAACCTTTTATCTGGCACCTCTCCCTCTCTGCATTGGAACCCTCTGTCCAACCACCTAATCTCCTTGACCTTCAGACTGCTCGGAGTCGGTACTTAAACTCACCCGTCTCCCAGAACCATACTGACTAACACTTTTAAATTAATTTCCGGGAGATTTGTGGTGGTACTTAATTTGCTAATAAAGCCTATCTTAATAAACACAATATGAGTTCCCTTGTATTACTCTGCTAAATGATCACATAGAAACGTGTGTTTACCTTATTTATGATCTTGCTGAAGTACAGTGAAGGTAGCACTCTTTGCCCCTACACCTACCCCTCCAAATTAGAGTGAGTGGCATTGCATTGTGGTGCACATGGTATAACCGTGCCTTTGTGGGTCACAACTGAGAATACCAGATTCAGGACAAACTGCTGAGAAATAGGGCAGACACACCCCAAACTGGTGGTTATTCCTCCATAAGATATACCAAACCAGCAACAACAGTATACTTCTGTCTCACCACACTGGCTAACAAGAAGTCAGGTAAGCAGTTTCCTTAGATATTCCAGTCCTTGTATCACCCCCAAAAACACTGGATTTAAAGATGTGTGGTTCTTTACAACCAGTCTCATCAAATAAAAGGTTCTTCTGATCCCAAAGGACCAGCCACACACCCAGGTCAATATATAACTCAGATCTTACCCAATAATCTTGCTGTTGCCAATCCTTTAGTATCTAAAATCTAAAGGTTTATTCATAAAAAGAAAGAACGGTGAGAGTTAAAGTTGGTTAAAGGAATCAAATACATACAGTAATGGCAAAGTTCCTGGTTCAGGCTTGTAGCAGTGATGGAATAAACTGCTGGCTTGTTAAGTCTCTGGTTGCTTCCAAAACATTGGAAGGTATTCAGTCCATTGTTTAGAATGCCCCCATTAGTATAAGTTCATAGTCCAGAGGTTTGAGCAGGAAAGAGGCAAAATGGAGGTGTTTCCAGGGCCTTTTATAGCTTCTGCCATTAGGGGGGAAACTCATTGTTTCAAACAAAGTCCTCAGCACAGCTAGTAGAAAATCACAGGTGACAAGATGGGGTTTGGAATCACATGGGCAAGTCACATGTCCATGCATAATTTTGCTTAGTCACGGCAGGTAATCATTCCCTATATCCCAGACAGTACATTTGCAAGACAGCCCATTCAGTGTAGATGGGTGTCTCCCATGGTCCTTTGTCAGTTAAGTGTGTCTTGATGAGTCACTTAATCTGAATAGTTCCTCCAAGATGTGCTGGCTAACTACCTTGTGGGCATTGTCCCAGGAGCAAACATTTGAAATCCAGGTATAGAGCCAATACTCATAACTTCAAATACAAAAATGATACATGCATACAGATAGCATAATCATAAACAGCAAATCATAACTTTTCATAGACATCTTACATGCCAAATTTTGTATGAGATTTGTTGCAAATATGTAACAGTGGTTGCAGCAATGATCTATATTGTCATATCTTAATCCGATAATGTCACACATGGTCATAGCACTGCTTCAATTTGGCCAAAAAGTGGTTGGCCATGGCCTGGGTGGCCCCCCCAACCCTGGCTCTACAGCCTATGCTGATTGCACATGTGGCTGACACATATGCTTCTGGGTAACATAGCTGAATTTTTTAAATCTGGCATAAATGGATGCTTTTGTATTACTTTTATGCGGGAGATAACAGTATTAAATCGAGTATTAAATTGAGTTGGATTGTAAATAGGAGTCTCCCTGACATACAGGATGGCTTGGTCACTGTTCCTGGATCTCCGTCCCAAAGGTGTGAAGCTGCTGGTTTACTGTTTAACTCTCTCAAGGGTACACAGCAGTTGTGAAGCAGTCAACATAGACACACGCACACGCACTTTTCACAGACTAACACTTTTATGCTCTTTATATTTAATCAACTAAAACCCAGGAGAGTACAGCTCATACTAAATAACAAATGCTAAACATATGTCCCCTGCCTTAGTTTCCCCACCACTCCATGGCATTCCTTGGGCCTGGGATCTAAGTCCCTTGGGTTGTCCAGAGCCCTTGGAACATCTGGGTTCAGGAAAGTTGGCAGGCACTGCTGCTTCATAAGGCTGCTACATGCTGGATGACTTCTCCTTCCTGGAGCCCCTTACCCAGCTTCTGTGACCATGCTCTCTTTTGCCTCATGCATCGTCTTCTTGTTTGGCACCCTCTGTTCCTGTGTAGTTCTTTATTTAAACTCCTATTGATCACCTGGCCTCTTTTGTTCTACTCCTGTTACATTTCCATTGCTTCTATCTTCTCTGCCATCAGGAGTCAGCTAAACTGGTTTTCTAAGGAGGAAGCTTACCCAGGGTTCCAGATGTTTGTACCTAAATAGGATTGCTAAGTCCTAAGCACCTTCTCATTGTGTCTATCTAGTGCAGGGGTCGGCAACCTCTGGCACGCGGCTCGCCAGGGTAAGCACCCTGGCGGGCCGGGCCAGTTTGTTTACCTGCCGCGTCCGCAGGTTCGGCCGATCGTGGCTCCCACTGGCCACAGTTCACCGCTCCAGGCCAATGGGGCCGTGGGAAGTGGCGCGGGCCGAGGGATGTGCTGGCTCCCCTTCCTGCAGTCCCCATTGGCCTGGAGTGGTGAACCGCGGCCAGTGGGAGCCGCGATCGGCCAAACCTGCGGACGCGGCAGGTAAACTGGCCCGGCCCGCCAGGGTGCTTACCCTGGCGAGCCGCGCGCCAGAAGTTGCCGACCCCTGATGTAGCATGTATACACTAGAAGACCTGTCAGCATTGGTGGACACACAAATGTTTAGGCACAGACAATACAGTAGTTTTTATAATGCAACTTCACAATATCTGTCAGAATTCAAAATTGTACAGTCATAACCCCAATTCATCATACCGTGCTTTCAAGGATCTGGGTTGGTGGCATATGTCCTGCTGCAACCTTAGTTGCCAGTAGATTGTGTGTGTGTGTGTGTGTGTGTGTGTGTGTGTGTGTGTGTGTGTGTGTGTGTGAGAGAGAGAGAGATAAATAAAATAAAATGAGATTAAAATCAGGGTGGATTTGATTTAAATCAAATTGATTTAAATCACTAGTCAAGAAGACTCGATTTAATCATGGATTTCTACATAAAAATGAATTCTTGTTGGTTGTTATAACCTTAATATATATTCTTCACAACTCAAAGATAAATGTAGGTTTCATTTTTAGAAGGTACACACTATACATTTTTAAAGTGATTTATTTTGAAAACTTTTCAGATTAGTTTTTCAGCTATACCAGAAAATGAATAATTTGGTTATTTCATTTACCAAAGGTAATTGAAGCAGATATTTATGAAGTCATTGAGAGGTGAACTATCTCCAATTCAACAGGTTAATCATTAATATTTGGAGGATTTTCTTGCCATGCAGTAGGAGGAGGAGAACATCACCAGACATGCATTAAAATTGTTTTATTTAACTAAAACAACATTATGTATTCGGGATTTGTTTCTTCAACAGCAAACATATAATATTTTAACAAAACAAGCATATGAATTTTTGAATTCTGTTAAACATTCTAGTTTTTTAAAATCACATTTGTTTTTGTTAAAATTGTTTTTAACTGAAATAGTTAAATGAAATATTTAAACAAACAAAATAAAAAAAATTAAATAAAAAAAATTAAATATGTCAGGCAGGTCAACATGAGAAACTTAACTAACTCAGTCATCTTCACCTTCATTTTCCTGTTTGTTAATAATCTGGAAAAGAAAAACAAGCTCTCCTGCTTTTTTCAGGTCCCAAACGATTTCTCAATTTGGAATGAATTAGTCCAAAGGAAAAAAATATTCTTTCTACAGCGGCAGAAGAAGCTACTGCTGTTAAAAGTGAGATTATCACTTCAACAGTCCCTGAATCCAAGTGCTTAAGTGACTTCTACCAGTTCACTCGTGTGACTTTCTTTAAAACATCATCAGCAAACATGTATTTCTTGAATGGTTCACCCTTAGCTCTGAAGTTTATTATAGTTGGCATTATGGAGGGATGATTGCTGGATGACCACGTCATAGTCAACTCCTCTTGACCCTGGTACCGAGTATTGAGAATATTTGCAAGAAAATGAGCTGGAGATAGTGCTTGTCCCATTTGTTTTTTTTAATGCTTGTAATTTAACTCTGTCATTGCATATTTCTCTTTTTAAGATCTTACTCAGTTCCTTCCAGATTTCAACAGCGTCAGCAATAAAACAGCTATTTCCCTGCATTTTGTTCAAGGCTACAGAAATAGGCTTCAGGGTACTCACCATGTGTTCAACATTTCTCTTAAGCCCAATGTTGAAAACTTTGGCTGTGACAGTGCCATCTATTTTTTCACGATTTTGTTCACAAACTGTCATCAGATTAGGTCAGTTCTTGATATAGTGCTCAAAACAGTCCACTACTGAGTTCCATTGCACGCTTGTGGGAGAGTTAGCTTGGTTCCTCCCACTTTTTTCAGAGCAGCTGCTGCAAAGTGGTTGTTACAGAAGTATTTTGCAATTTCAACAACATTAGCCTTTATTTCTGGAACACTGAAGTCTTTGGCTAGGAGGTGCATCAAATGAGCACTGCAACAGTATGTTATTAGCTTGGGACTCTTCTTCTCATCTTGGATACATTTGCAGAATTGTCTCTGACCAAGCTGTGTACTAGACATTTGATTTTTTTTGTCACAGCTTATTATAGCTTTTACTGCTGCTTCTTGTAAGTATTCTGCTGTGTGTGTATTTCCTGATGTATCAATTGTTTCTGTAAGGAAGTCATGCCCTTCTTCTGTTGTCACACAAGCACGTACAACAGGATCATTGTGGACATTGCTCCACCCATCAAGACTCAGGTTAACAATTTTACCCTCTAGATCTTTTGCACACTGCTCAATTTCTCTTTTCATACACTTTATCACATGGATGGATTCTCCTAAACAAAATAAGTCAATGCAGTTATTTAATTATTATCATCATACTGCTCATTTAGTATTACTCATTGCATTCACTGACACTCAGTACTACTTTAAAGATGAAATTGTAAAAGGAAGATCTGCCTATTTCAGCTATTTTATTTTTTATCACAACTGCATCTAAAATGATACCATAGAGTAACAACTATTTGTTTTGCTCAAACATGAGAATTCAAGAATAGTCCAGAAGGAAGACAGACAATCCTTAAGAAAGAAGTATGAAATAAAGTTTACCAACCTGAAGATCCTGCATGTTCAGACATGTTCCTTTCATCACGCAGCTTCCTCCTGAGAAGGAACATTTCTCATGATGATGTTTGATTCAGGCAACCAGGCCTTGCATTTCTTTGTTGCACTGTTTGCATTTTGCATGCATGCCTGTCTTACTCACAGGTAGAGGAAGTTCATTAAAATATTCCCAAACTGGGTCTCTTGTACAGCTTGCTGCCATTATAGGTTTTCCCTTCTAGTGAGAGAATGATATGGTAGCTCTCAAATCAATGAAGGCTACACTCAGAAAGACCTCAAGACTGCTGGAATATGCTGCTCAAACAGTTTCACTTTTGTTTCTACTGCCTGTTCCCTCCCTTCTCACATTTATTTCCAGACTTCTTCTCCTTGTCCAGATCTATTCCGCCCCCATCAATCTTCTATTCATTGAACTTTTTGAAACTTTGTGCTTTTAGAGAGAGGTAAGGGATTGACTCTGTGTACACAAATTTGCAGAGGGGCAATAGGATTGAGGTCTGTTATTTCTCACCTCTATATATTATTTATTTATTTAAAAACATTTTTGCTGTTAACAAGCATGTTATCTCTGGAGACACCCACAGTTTGATAACTGCAAAAAAACTAAGCATCTCTGATGGTATCTTCTAGACTGAGCACTGAGTCCCATTGGGTAGATAGAAAGATTAACCTAAATAATCTATACAGAAGCCCCTGGAACCCCATAAGATTGGGTCCGTAATCCATGAACTATTGGAACTCATTTACAAAACTTTTCTTAAACATTACATGAATATATTGTCTCATACTATAGAATTTATAATCCCTATTCCATGATGAGATATTTTTGAGCTATAATATATCTTAATTAAAACTATCTTTAGATGCTTTTTGAGGGGAAAAAAAACTATTTTATCAAAAAAATCTGATTCAAATAAAAAAAAATCCGATTTTTAATTTTTTTTTTTTTTTAATCATTGACTTTTATCCACCCTGATTAAAATTGTGGAACAATGTGACGAATTGCATCGCTATGTGATACATTTATTTATCATGCATGTTTTTGACTATCTCACCTGTGCACTGTTCACTAATCCATCTCCCCAGGTCTTATTCTAACATTTCAGACCTCAGTTCATCTTCAAACGTCCACTTAAAAAAAAAAAAAAAAAAAAAAAAAAAAAATCAACCTGCAAAAGAAATACACCTCTACCCCATATAACGCTGTCCTCGGGAGCCAAAAAATCTTACCTCATTATAGCTGAAACCGTGCTATATCGAACTTGCTTTGATCTGCTGGAGTGTGCAGCCCCGCCCCCCCTGGAGCGCTGCTTTACCGCATTATATCCGAATTCGTGTTATATTGGGTCGTGTTATATCGGGGTAGAGGTGTATTTACTCCCTTCACCCTGCCCCCCAATATGAAATGTCCCGACAAAATTAAATTGGTCTGAGGTGAAATATATAGGCAACTGTAAGTGTTGGAGCAACGAGCTGTCCAATGCCTTGGAATCACACAGGGTGAGGATTGGAACTTTATGCCATTGGGAAGAGGAGATTCTCAGTTTTTCGGTGGGATACACAACATTTTGATGTCTCTGGAAGAGCCTAAGATATTGGCTGAAAAAACAGACATTGCAATGTACAGAAAAGCTATTTTAGGACATTTTGGAGGTGTTTTAAATGCATCAGTTATAATTTTTCTTTCCCTGATTCTTGTACTTTTGAATTCCTGGTTGAAAGGGAAACTGAGTTTCAGAGGTGAAGAGATGAAGAAAATAGTCTCAATAACATTTTGTGTAAAATTCTAAACCATTTCTAAAGTAGCATTTTCTGTAAAATATATGTCGTGTAGAAAACATGATGGTGTACCAGCATATAAAGTTTTTAACAGGAATGTAGGATGACCTGCATAACTCTTGTGAATAATAAGGTCTTGCCAAATTATTGCTGATTTTAAAAACCTTTATTCTACATCTCAGCACACCATGTATGATCTAATTTAATCTACTTTATATTTGTCATTTTGTGCCATAAAGGTGATTAATTCTTTCTGCAGCAGTAAGCTGTATGCATATTTTATTCATGACTTTAAAATGTTTGTTTTTAATATTTTATTTTGTTAAGAGTGCAATGTGTTAACTTGCTTCCAAATCTAGCCTTGCCTTGTATCTTTCATTTATTGAATGCTGTTGGCTGTTATGAGGACCAGAAAGCAGTTGTAGATGAGCATTAATGACCCTTGCATGCTGTCTCTACCTCCTCCTGAGTTTGCAATATTTCTAACATTTAAATTGTCTTTACTTCTACTGGGGTAGCCACTATATCAACTGCAGTGAAAAATTCTCAACATTTTCATATTTTGGCAAGACAGCACTGTAATTGTGAGCCTAAATCCCAGAGCAGTGAGAGCATTAAAGTGCTGAGTCAACCTACCACTCAAAGAAACAAAAATTTAGTAAGGTGGCTGCCAACATAATGTTGGCTTCCCATCCATTTCTTCTTCCCCCACATCACATGGGGGCGAGGGAAGCAAAAATGCAAATTTGATAGTTGTTCTCCCTGCCCCCCCACCATTTATTAATACAGATTTTTTGAGGTGGAGCCCTTATAATTGCTATGACTTCCTTGCATATAAAGATGTGCTCTAGTACTCTAGTATTCTAGTACTCTAGTACTTTTTCTATTATACTGGAATATAGTGACACAAACAGTAAAGCTAAGATAATCAAAATAAATGAGGAAAGTACACTTTTGTGACCTATTCTCCCTGCTTTTTTCATGTGATGATTACTTTCTCACTAATTCCTAATCTTCAGTAATTTGGATGAACCTTACAGTGCCAAGTGTGACTTGTGAGACACCTTTGTACTTATATGTAATAAACATAAAATCTCAAATGGCATGTAGGCGTAACAATACTTCGCATTCCTATAGCATCTTTCACCCACGTACCTCGAAGTACTTTACAAACATCATCAGCTTATACATTACCTAGTTTTTGCAATGAAACACTGTATTAGCTGCAGATGTTTGTAAAATACTTCGAGGTACGTGGGTGAAAGATGCTATAGGAATACAAAGTATTGTTAAGACAGTAGTAGTTCAATTGTCAGATAAGAAATACGGTAATTGACATTTTCTAACACTGTTGCCTCTAGAAGATAGAGTGATGACTTGCTTTGTAATATTTAGGTCAATGAGTTGAGAGATTTTTCTAAATCCTTTATGAATATTCTCTAACTGAAGTGCATTGCTCTGAGGTGTTTTGTGAATTTGTTTGGCTGACTGACACTACAGTTTATAAGTACCTATATTTTAGGTAGGAAAAGAATTACTTTATGGGTTCTTTTGAAATAAGCAACCTTCATCTTTCAAATTGACAGTTATTATGCTATAATAGCAAAAGTACTGAATTTGTTTCAATTGATTTTGAATTGTATACTGTTCATTTAATGTGCAGTGCTTCTAGGATTCTAATCTCCATGTTCTTCTCATGATTTATGGTTCAGTGCAGATTTCCCATTGGATATTTTTTCTCACCTCATATATAAAACTTGATTTTTTTTATCATATGCAGTAAATCCCATGCTATAGTACCTACTGTGCTGTCAGCTAGAACAATTCATAGTTTGAAAACAGCATTTTTTGTATGACATTGTCTTTGTCCAGAAAAGTTCTATACGAGTTTGTTACTCATAAAAGGTGACTTCATATGTGAATGGCACTAAAAATATATTTTTTTTTAATTTGACTGCATTTAACTAAGAAAGCTTTAACTCATTATAGCATTAATTTCCTCTCCTTTTGCATTAATGTGAATATGGGAACATCTGAGTTCAATGTAGCTGAAGGATCTGAACATTCTATCCCCCGCATCCTATCCAGTGGTCTGCAAAGTTGGTGGGGTTGTGAAATGGATCTGGTGTGGGGCCAAAAAAGGAAGTGGACAGTCAGGGATCCAGGCCTTCAAAATTAGTGTGTGCCCAGCTGCATGGAAGGAATTTGCTCCTTGCATTGGGACAGCTCCTGTTGTCTTATAGCCATGGTATCACAGCAGGACTGGCAACCATACTTCCAGCCCTTAGCTGTGCTCTGCGACTCTGCAGAGGAGGAGAACTGAGATGGAGAATCAATGCTGTCTCTTAAGTAGAGCTGACCAACATTTTTCATTGATGTGTGGGTTTCTGATAGTTATTTGTTTTTGTTTAGACAAAAAATGGCTTATTGACCAAATCAAAAATTAAAGCAGAAACAACATTTTTTTTTTTTTTTTTTTTTTTTAATCATTTCATTCAGGGCTATGGAGCGGAGCCCGGAGCTGGCGCGCGGACCAGTAGGTTTTCTGTGTGAAAATCATACTGTCATTTTGAGCATAGTGATTGTCTGATTCCACGCACATGGTGGTTGTTACACCGTATGTTGTGATAGGCGTGTTTAGGACCCATGGATCCTGAAAGGTGGTGTTTTTTTTTTTTGTTTTTTTTTTTTTTTGGAGGGGGGAGGGTATTGATGAGGTTAGCAGTGGAGATATGTCTGCAGGTTTTGTATCTGTTCTGGCGGGAGGGTGGGGTGCCACTTTGAGTTGGTGTGTCTTGGAATGTTGGGAATTTGCTTCTGATGAGCTTGGGGTGTTTGAAGGCCAGAAGAGGGAGTTCAGGAAAGATTTTTTTTTCAGGATGAGGTCGACATAGAGTATGGGTTGTAATTGTTTGATACCCAGTGTGGGGGGTTGGTGACAACTAGGGGTTGGTGCAGTTGGTGAGGTTTCCCCCCGTGTATTGAAGCAGATTCTCTTGGGGTATTTGGGTGGTCCTTTCCATGATACAATCTATTTCTCAGGTGGAGTGTCCTTTTTTGGTAATGATGGTTAAGTATGTTAAGGTGTGTATCCCAGACTTGCTCCTTGGAGCATATTCTATGGCAGGGGTCGGCATCCTTTCAGAAGTGGTGTGCTGAGTCTTCATTTATTCACTTTAATTTAAGGTTTCACGTGCCGGTAATACATGTTAATGTTTTTTAGAAGGTCTCTCTCTGTAAGTCTATATATTATATAACTAAACTATTGTTGTATTGTAAAATAAACAAGGTTTTCAAAATGTTTAAGAAGCTTCATTTAAAATTAAATTAAAATGTTGATCTTATGCCGCCGGCCCACTCAGCCCGCTGCTGGTCTGGGGTTCTGTTCACCTAGGCCGGCAGCGGGCTGAGCGGGGCCTGCGGCCGGGACCCCGGCTGGCAAGGGTCCGGCAGCAGGGACCCAAGACCGGCAGCGGGCTGTGCGGGGCCGACAGCCGGGACCCCAGACCGGCAGTGGGCTGAGCGGCTCAGCCCGCTGCTGCTCAGGGGTTCCATCCGCTGGCTCCTGTCAGCTGCGATCCCGGCCGCAGGCCCCGCTCAGCCCGCAGCCGGCCTAGATGAACAGAACCCCGCTCAGCCCGCTGCCGGTCTGGGGTCCCGGCCCTGCCCACATACAGTGGGTACCTACCTTCTCCCAGGTTCTGGCCCATTCTCTTCCTCTCTCTCTGCACTGAGCTGAGGGTGGGAGTGCACTGAGCACAGGGCTGGGGGTGAAGGAGCAGGCTGGGGGTTGGGGTGTAGGGTCTGGCCAGGAGCTAGAATGAGGGAGGGGGCTCAGGGTTGGGGCAGGAGGTTTGGGTGTGGAGCGCTTACCTGGGCAGCTCCCATTTGGTGTGAGGGGTGCAGGTGGGAATGTGTGGGGGGGGTGCAGGAGCTCCCGTTTGGTGCTCAGGGTGGAGGTGGGGATGTGGGGGGTGCATGGGGTATGGGGGGGCTGGGTATATGGGGGGTGCAAGAGTCAGGGCAGAGGGCTGGGTGTGTGTGAAGGGGGTACAGGGCCCAGGGTAGGGGCCTGGGGTGTATGCGGGGCTGCAGGGCTCAGGGCAGAGGGCTGGGTGTGTGTGTCTGTGTGAGGGTGGGTCAGGGCAGAGGGCTGGGTGTGTGTGAGGGGGCGCAGGGCTCAGGGCAGAGGGCTGGGTGTGTGTGAGGGGGGGTCAGGGCAGAGGACTGGGGGTGTGGGCTGGGATCATGGGGTGCTCACGGCAGGGGCTGAAGGGAATATGCCTCTATTCCACCCCCTCCTTCCCCAAGGCCCTGCCTCCGCTTCTTCTCTGCCTCCGCCGGGAGCAGCGAGCATGCTGACTCCATTCCTCCCCCAGCCCCTCCCTCGCAAGGGCCATCAGCTGATCGGTCGGCAGGGAGGGAGGGACGGAGAGGAGGAGGAGGGGCAGGAGCCCAGCACACTGTGGGAAGAGGCAGGGGAGCCAGCAGGACCAAGCTTCTGCCTCCTGCCCAGGCAGGGGGTGGGTGGAGCGAAGTGCGGAGAAGAGTGGGCTGGGTCGGGCTGGGCAGGATTTTTAATGGCACGCTCCTGCCTGCCATTAAAAATCGGCTCGCTTGCCGACCCCTGTTCTATGGGTATCTGAGTGCCTGGCTGTAGATAACACGTTTTTTGGTGTGTTTGGAGTGATTGCTGGATCTGTGAAGGTAGGTGTGGTGTTCTGTGGATTTCTTGTAAATAGTCATTTATAGCGTTCCATTGTTTAAGCTGATCGTGGTGTCCAGGAAGTTGATGCTGTTTGGGAGTGTTCTAGAGAGAGTTTGATGGATGGGTGGTGGACATCTGAGGCAGTTTAGGTCATCTGTCCAGAGGATGAAAATATCATGTATCTGAGATACACCATGAAACCAATAATATATTAGTCCAGATATTCTTTCTCAAGGTGGCCCATGAAGAGGTTGGCATATTGGGGAGCCATCCTATTACACATGGCGGTTCCCATGGTTTGGACAGAGTGTTTGCTGAATGTAAAACTGTTATGGCTGAGTTTTATGATGTGTTTGGGGTAGATATCTAAATGTTGTCCATTGTCTTGTAGATATTTGAGGGAGGCAGCAAGGCCTTTATGGTGAGGGATGTTGGGGTATAGGGAGGTATAACGTCCATGGTGGCAAGGAAGATGTTCTGAGGGAGGCTGTTGATGTGTTTCTGGAGGAAGTACATTGTGTCCTGGAGGAGCTGGCCCTTTGTGTGGTGAGTGGTTTGAGGATGGTTTCTATGAGTCCTGATATTCCTTCAGTAACAGTGCCATAGCGAGATATGATGGCTCTGCCTGGGTTCTCTTGTTTATATATCTTGAGAAGCATATAGAAGGTCTCTGGAATGGGTTAGCTGGGGAATGAGGTTGGATTTGTTTCCGGAAGGATTTGATGGTCTCCTTAAATTAGTGGGTGAATTGTGGTGTGGCGTTGTCTTTGAATTCTTTGTAATAGGTGGTGTCGATGAGTTGTCAGTCTGCCTCATTGATGTAGTTATGGTTGAGCACTACGATGGCACCACCTTGGCCTGGTGGGTTTGATTGCTATCTGGTGATTCGCTTTCAGGGACTGTATTGCTATCCTTTTGGCAGTGCAGAGATTGTGCTGGATGTGATGTTTGTTAAGGATATCATAGTCGGGTTTTTCCCCTGAAGCAATCAGTGTAATGATTAAGTGTGTGGTTTTGTCCCCTGTGGGTTGTCCAATCAGATTATTCTTTTTTTCTTGTGACTGCCAGTGGGGACGTGTTAGTTGTGGATGGTGTCATCTTTCTTGTGAAAAATTCTTTGTCACAGAGTCTTCACATGTTAGTGCGGTATCTGGTTCTGTGATGGGGCAGAAGTTCAGTCCTTTGGAGAGTACAGATAATTCAACTATGATAAGGGGCAGACTTGGTAAGTTGATAACGTTAGGGTGTTGTGTAATGTCCATGCAGTGGGTCCTGGTGTCATGGTTTCTCCTGGAAGTGTTCTGTGAATAGAAACAGTTACAATTAATAATGCTAAGAATTTAACTTTTATATATAGAAATTTTGTTTAGTTCTTAGTCTGCCTAATGTTTGAAGGTTTTAAAACAAAGCCATTTTACAGAGATTTAAAAAAGAAACCATGCACTCACCAATAAGGTTTCAAGAGGGAGTAACTTTTCACTCTTTGAACTCCTGAAGTGCTCAATAGATTCACTTGCAGCTTTCCAGAAAATTAAATCTCTACCCTATGGTTGAGTATTGTAATTTTAGTTTATAGTATCAACACTTTACATGCCTAAGAAGGGATTTAATCCCCCTTTTTTTTTTTACTGGAAAATCAGAACTCACCCTTAACCATGGAGTTGCCACCAATGCCTTTAATTATTTGGGGCCAAATCATGGCCTGTCCTGTGCACAAGGGAATATATGGGGTATTAGGTGATCTCTTACTCCCTTGTCCCGTACCACCGCTTACTGTGTGCTGGGTGAAACATGCTTTGCAAAACCACTGCATTCAGCCCTCCCCATGAAGGTAGGTGGAGGCTTTACTCTATCTCCAACAACATGCCCCGGGGTGTAGTGACGCCGGTGAGTTGGGGTGTATGCTGCGACTGGTGTTCACCTGTCACAATTCACTCCCTCGCCAAAGCAGCAGGGAGACCAGGAGGGTGATTAACTCTTTGAGGCACAGTCTTCATCCTGGGATACTATAAGAACAGCATCATAGCATAATGCCCCTTACTATGAGCTAAATCACAAACTAATCATCTAGCCCAGGGATCGGTAACCTTTGGCACGTGGCCCGTCAGGGAAAGCCACTGGCGGGCTGGGATGGTTTGTTTACTTTCAGCATCCGTAGGTTCGGCTGATCGCAGCTCCCACTGGTCACAGTTCGCCTTTCCAGGCCAATGGGGGCTGTGGGAAGAGGTGGCCCAGCCCGTGCTGCTTCCTGCAGCCCCCATTGGCCTGGAACGGCGAACCGTGGCCAGTGGGAGCTGCGATCGGCCGAACCTGCGGACGCTGCAGGTAAACAAACCATCCCGGCCTGCCAGCAGCTTTCCCTGATGGGTCGCGTGCCAAAGGTTGCCGATCCCTGGTCTAGCCCATTGTTTTTGGAACTAAATATTTTTAAAGGAACAATAGAAAGCACTATGTTTGTAGAAAATCAGCTAGAATTACTCTAATAATTTTAAAATATATCTTTAAAAATCCATTTAATGTCTGTATAATATGTCAGAGGAATTAAACAAATAATCTGCAAACTCACCCAGAGATAGTGCATCTTCAAGGTAGTGAATCATAGGACTGGAAGGGTCCTCGAGAGGTCATGTAGTCCAGTTCCCTGCACTCATGGCAGGACTAAGTATTCTCTAGACCAGGGGTGGCCAATCTGAGCCTGAGAAGGAGCCAGAATTTAACAATGTACATTGCCAAAGAGCCACAGTTACGTCAGCAGCCCCCCATCAGCTCCCCCCCCCACTGTTTCCAGCGCCTCCCACCCACCGGCAGCCCCGCCGATCAGCGTCTTCCCCTCCCTCCCCGCACCTCCCAATCAGCTGTTTTGTGGCATGCTGGAGGCTCTGGGGGGGAGAGGGGGGAGAAGCGAGTGCCCAGCAGGCTCAGGGGAGTGGGCGGGAAGGTGTGGAGGGGGGGCAGGGCCTGTGGCAGAGCCAGGGGTTGAGCAGTGAGCACCCCCGGCACATTGGAAAGTTGGCGCCTGTAGCTCCAGCCCCGGAGTTGATGCCTATACAAGGAGCCGCATATTAACATCTGAAGAGCTGCATGTGGCTCCGGAGCCACAGGTTGGCCACCCCTGATCTAGATCAGGGGTCGGCAACCTTTCAGAAGTGGTGTGCCGAGACTTCATTTATTCACTTTAATTTAAGGTTTCGCGTGCTGATAATACATTTTAACTTTTTTAGAAGGTCTCTCTCTATAAGTCTTTATATAATATAACTAAACTACTGTTGTATGTAAACAAGGTTTTCAAAATGTTTAAGAAGCTTCATTTAAAATGCTGATCTTAAGCCGCTGACCTGCTCAGCCCGCTGCCAGCCTGGGGTTCCGTTCACCTAGGCCAGCAGCGGGCTGAGTGGGACCCCGGCAGGCAGCAGCGTGCCATTAAAAATCGGCTCGCATGCCGTCTTTGGCACGCATGCCATAGGTTGCCGACCCCTGATCTAGACCATCCCTGACAGGTCTTTGTCTAACCTGCTCTTAAAAATCTCCAATGATGGAGATTCCACAACCTCCCTAGGCAATTTATTCCAGTGCTTAACTACCCTGCTAGTTAGGAAGTTTTTCCTAATGTCCAACCTAAACCTCTCTTGCTGCAATTTAAGCCCATTGCTTCTTGTCCCATCCTCAGTGATTAAGAACAGTTTTTCTCCCTCTTCCTTGTAACAACCTTTTATGTACTTGGAAACTGTTATCATGTCCCCTCTCAGTCTTTTCTTTTCCAGACTAAACAAACCCATTTTTTTTCAATCTTCCCTCATAGGCAGGGGTGAAAGTAACTTAAAGGACTTACCGGTACAGCGGAGTCCTGAGTGGGGCGTGGCCTCAACCGGAAGAGGCGGGGCCTTTCAAGATTTAAAGGCCCTGGGGCTGTGGCTGGGAGCCCCAGGGCCTTTAAATCACCCCGGAGCTACCAGCTGCAGAGGCAGCTGGGAGCCCCGGGACTCAGGGGCGAATTAAAGGGCCCGGGGCTCCGGAGTCCTGACACCGCTACCCCGGGGCAGCAGGGCTCGGGCTAAGGCTGGGGTAGCGGCGGCAGGGCTCCGGAGGTGATTTAAAGGGCCCGGGGTCCGGCCGCTGCGGGGAGCCCTAGGCCCTTTAAATCCCTGCTGGAGCCTGGCTGCCGGGGCCCCGGGGCTCTGGCAGCCAGGCTTGGGCGGTGATTTAAAGGTCCTGGAGCTCCGGCCCCTGCGGGGAGTCCTGGGCCCTTTGAAGCACCGCCCAAGCCCCACTGCCGGAGCACCGGTGGCGCTTTAAAGGGCTCGGGGCTCCCCGCAGCGGCCGGAGCCTTTGGGCCCTTTAAATCACCGCCGGAGAAGCCGGCTTACTTTCACCTCTGCTCATAGGTCATGTTTTCTAGACCTTTAATCATTTTTGTTGCTCTTCTCTGGACTTTCTCCAATTTGTCCACATCTTCCCTGATACTTGGAACTCAACACTAGCTTGTGGTCCACTATAACCCCCAGATCCCTTTCCGCAATACTCCTTCCTAGGCAGTCATTTCCGATTTTGTATGTGTGCAACTGAAAGGGGCCAATGCCAGCTTATATCAGCTCTCACACAGGTTCCCTCCTGCCCAGCATCAACACCTTCCTCAAACACCACTGCTTCCCTCAGCTCCCCCACAAGATGCCTGTGTCCCCCTCCCCCTAGACCCTCTTCTTATGAGGTGTGCAAGGAACAAGGCCCTTGCGTTTTCCATACTTGCTCTTCATGCTTGAAGAACCCTATCAGGGAAATAAAGTCTCAAGAGAACACCTTTCACCAGCACTACATCCATACAGGATTTTAAAAACTGATGTTTGTGGCTCTATGCAAATTATCTGTTATATAAGAAAATAGATAAATTTGTCTAAGATGTCACAAGGAACTGCACAAAATTTGGCAGGTATAGAATCATAGAAATGTAGTGTGGAAGGGGCCTCGAAAAGTCATCAAGTCCAGCCCCCTGCGCTGTGGCAGGACCAAGTAAACCAAACCAGCCCTGACAGCTTTTTGTCCAACTTGTGTTTAAAACCATCCAAATTATAGGAACCCCCGACCTCCCTTGGAAGCCTATTCCAGACCTTAACTGCCCTCATAGTTAGAAAGTTTTTCCTAATATCTAACCTAAATCTCCTTTGCTGCAGAGTAAGCCCATTACTACTACTTCTACCTTCAGCAGACATGGAGAACAATTAATCCCCATCCTCTTTATAACAGACCTTAACATATTGGAAGACTTATTAGGTTGTCCCCTAGGCTTCTATTCTGAAGACTAAACATGCCCAATTTTTCAGCCTTTCATCACTGGTCAGGTTTTCTAAACCTTTTATCATTTTTGTTGCTATCTGGACTGTTTCCAATCTGTCTACATCCTTCCTAAATTGTGATGCCCAGAACTGGACACAGTTCTCCAGCTGGAGCCTCACCAGTGCCAAGTAGAGCAGGACAATTAACTCCTGTGCCTTACATACAACACTCCTGTTAATACACCCCAGAATCATACAGTATTAGCCCTTTTTTTTTTTTTTTTTTGCAGCTGCATCACATTGGCAACTCATTCAGTTTGATCCACTATAAATACTTTTCAGCAGTGCTACCATTCTAGACACTTGTTCCCCATTTTGTAGCTGTGCATTTTATTTTGTGAATTACTTTGCACTTGTCTAAATTGAATTTCATTTTGTTTAATTCTGACCAAATCTCCAATTTGTCAAGGTCATTTTGAATTTTAAACCTGTCCTCCAAAGCGCTTGCAACCCCTCTCAGCCTGGAGTCATCTGCAAATTTTATAAGCCTACTCTCTACTCGATTAGCCAAGTCATTAATGAAAATATTTACTACTACCGGACCCAGGACTGACCTTTGTGGGACCCCGCTAGATACGCCCTCCCAATTTAACAGCAAATCATCAATAACGACACTTAGCTCTGTCAATCTCTTTCCTCACGTCCCGCCCAGGTGAGACGGGTACCCAGAAGTCACCTACTACAGGTCAGGCCCAACAAGGAAAACAACAGAACACCACTGGTCATCACGTACAGCCCCCAGCTAAAACCTCTACAGTACATCATCAACGATCTACAACCTACCCTGGAAAATGATCCCTCGCTCTCACAGACCTTGGGAGGCAGACCAGTCCTCGCTTACAGACAGCCCCACAATCTGAAGCAAATACTCACCACACCACAGAAATACTAACCCCAGAACCAATCCCTGTAACAAACCCCATTTCCTACTCTGTTCCCATATCTACTCTAGCGACACCATCAGAGGACCCAACAACATCAGCCACGCCATCAGGGGCTCATTCACCTGCACATCTACTAATGTGATATATGCCATCATGTGCCAGCAATGCCCCTCTGCCATGTACATTGGCCAAATCAGACAGTCTCTATGTAAAAGAATAAATGGACACAAATCAGACATCAGGAATGGTAACATACAAAAGCCAGTAGGAGAACACTTCAATCTCCCTGGACATTCAATAACAGATTTAAAAGTAGCCATGCTTCAACAAAAAAACTTCAAAAACAGACTTCAAAGAGAAACTGCAGAGCTACAATTCATTTGCAAACTTAACACCATTAATTTGGGCTTGATTAGGGACTGGGAGTAGTTGGCTCACTACAAAAGCAATTTTCCCTCTCTTGGTATTGACACCTCCTCATCAATTATTGGAAGTGGACCACATCCACCCTGACTGAATTGGCCTTCAACACTGGTTCTCCACTTGTAAGATAACTCCCTTCTCTTCATGTGTCAGTATATCTATGCCTGTATCTGTAATTTTCACTCCATGCATCTGAAGAAGTGGGTTTTTTTACCCACGAAAGCTCATGCCCAAATAAATCTGTTAGCGTTTAAGGTGCCACCAGACTTCAAATACAGTCTTTCAACCAGTTGTGCACCCACCTTTAGTAAATTCATCTAGACCACATTTCCCTAGTTTGCTTATGAGAATGTCATAAGCCCCATCCCTGATCCCCCTCCCATCCTCCGAACACCTTGATCCCATTCTGGAGCACCCTCCTGCACCCCAAACCACTCATCCCCTGCCCCAGCCCAGAGCCCCCTCCACACTCTGAACTCCTCATTTCTCGCCCCACCCCGGAGTCTGCACCCCAGCCCCCTTAGCCAGCCCAGTGAAAATGAGCAAGTGAGTGAGGGTGGAGAGAGTGAGCAACAGAGGGAGGGGGATGGAGTGAGCGGGGGTGGGGCCTCAGAGGAGGGGCGGGCAGGGGGACATGGGCGTTTGGTTTTGTGTGAGTAAAAAGTTGGCAACCCTAGTGGGACCAGTTCACTAACTCCCCACAAGCAGCTGCGGCCTTTTGAGGCAGAAGAAGCAGGGATACTGACGCAACTTTGCTCCCCTTCTCCCACACTAGAATTTTTTTGAAATGACGCCCCTGTGCTGAAGCCACCTCCCTCTCTCCAGTGGGGTTCCCTATGGCTGGGGATAACAATAGAAAAGCCATCTTGCTACATAAGTGCCATGCTGGCCCCTAGTGGTGGCCAAACTAAACTGCAGCCCAAACCCTCATGCAGCTCAGAGTCCCACTGAATGCATAACATTTTGCTTTTGCAGTGGGAATGCGTGAAATGTCATGTGAGATGCATGATGCCTGGAAGGTCTACTGGCTGGGGCCAGTGGACCCATGCTAATCCTGTTCCCATCAGTGAAAGTATAACAACTTGGCTGACTTGCTGTCATTCTCTCTGAAATTGTGGCTGCACGGTGTGATCCTCTAAAGGGTGTCACAAACCATGGCGTATGACTCAGTGCATTTCAGAGCAGCACTAACTAATTCTGTTTATTTTTACATGAACCTTGTTAGTTACAAGTGTAGGAGTGAGAATATACTTTTTAGAGCAGCTGCTGCCAGACTTCTCCTTCCCCTCTTCATTTTTCCACCCGTTCCAATGACTGCTGAAGTTTTGTAGAGGACATGGTTTAGTGGCTATGCTCAAGTGTGGGTAGTTAGGAGTGTGGGCTCCTTATTTAGCCACATTTCTCTACCGTTTACACACATACACCATTTCTGTGAGATTAAAACATTTTTGATCCTCTGAAGTTTACAATGCCAGGGCACATTTGAGCCATATTGCAATAGAGCTGTGGTAAGGAAAGGTAAGTAGCTTCACAAACCAGAATTAGTGATTTTTTATTTTTGTGTGTGGAATAACGTCTTTATAATGGAATAGCAGATTGAAAATACATTTAAAAATCAGCAAGTCATATTCCATCAGATTATTGCAATTTTAAGGCACAGTCAAACTTCTGAGCCAGAACCGAGTGCCTAAGTCTCTTTAAGGAGGGAGGGCAAGAAAGAAGAGAAGAGTGGGTAGTCCAGTAAGAAGAGGGAAAGAGCCAATGAAGATACCGGAGTTCAGAGCCCCAGGAAGATTCAGGATGACTTGCAGAAGATTGCAAGGGAGAATAAAAGACAAGAGGACTTGCAGCCAGACAGAATGGGAGGAAGGCTGGAAAAATCACACCATCACCAGGAAAAGGCAGATGTACGTGATTCGGGACTCCCTACTAAGAAGAACAGACAGGCCTGTCACCCTAGCTGATCCAGAGAACAGAAGGGTGTGCTGTCAGCCGGGAGCTAAGATACGGGATGTGGACCAGAGGCAGAAGAGGATCCTAATGGGAGCAGGAAAGAATCCACTGATTATCCTTCACGTGGGAACAAATGACACAGATAGATTCTCACTGGAACATATCAAGGGAGACTATGCCAGGCTGGGAAAGACGTTTAAGGGAATGGAGGCTCAGGTGGTCTTCAGTGGGATTCTGCCTGTCCCTACAGGAGTGTGAAGGTGAGAAAAGATTATGATGATCAACAAATGGCTCGGGCAATGGTGCTATAAGGAGGACTTTGAAATGTTTGACCACTGGGGACGCATTCATGAACGGAGGTCAGTTTTCATGGGATAGACTCCACATGAGTATGGAGGGAAATAAACTTCTGGGATGGAGATTGGCACAACTCATTAAAAGAGCTTTAAACTAGGAACTCTGGGGAGACCATTGGGAGATGCTCATGTAATCTCCATGCCTGATTTTAACATTGAGAGGGAGGAAAATCAAGTAAGAAAGGATACAGCAATGGAGAAAGGAACAGCAGAGGATAGGAGCATGGACCTTAAGAGGAAGGATAGTGCTGATACCAGTCAGATTGGCAGTAGAATGACTGTACCTGGGGCGAGGAATGTGGGCGAAGCCACGCAGCAACAGTTAAGATATTTGTACACCAATGCAAGGATCCTGGGTAACACAAGTACTTGGGTTGCAAGTGTTTGGAAGATGGGATTAAAATTCAAAATGATCTAGACAAAATGATCTAGTTGGGGATTGGTCCTGCTTTGAGCAGAGGGTTGGACTAGATGACCTCCTGAGGTCCCTTCCAACCCTGATATTCTATGATTCTATGAAACTGGAGAAATGGTCTGAAGTAAATAGGATGAAATTCAATAAGGACAAATGCAAAGTACTCCATTTATGAAGGAACAATCAGTTGCACACATACAAAATGGGAAATGACTGCCTAGGAAGGAGTACTGTGGAAAGGGATCTGGGGGTCATAATGGCCCACAAGCTAAATATGAGTCAACGGTGTTACGCTGTTGCAAAAAAAGCAAACATCCTTCTGGGATGTATTAGCAGGAGTGTTGTAAGCAAGACACGAGAAGGAATTCTTCCGCTCTGCTCCGTGCTGATTAGGCCTCAGCTGGAGTATTGTGTCCAGTTCTGGGTACCACATTTTAGAAAGGATGTGGACAAATTGGAGAGAGTCCAGAGAAGAGCAACAAAAATGACTAAAGGTCTAGAAAACATGACCTATGAGGGAAGATTGAAAAAATTGGGTTTGTTTAGTCTGGAAAAGAGAAGACCGAGAGGGGAAATGATAACAGTTTTCAAGTATGTAAAAGATTGTTACAAGGAGGAGGAAGAAAAATTGTTTTTCCTAACCTCTGAGGATAGGACAAAAAGCAAGGGGCTTAAATTGCAGCAAGGGAGGCTTAGTTTGGACATTAGGAAAAACTTCTTAACTGTCAGGGTGCTTAAACACTGGAATAAATTGCTTAGCGAGGTTGTGGAATCTCCAACATTGGAGATTTTTAAGAGCAGGTTAGACAAACACCTGTCAGGGATGGTCTAGGTCAGTGATTCTTAACACAAATTAAGCACAGGCATGTAAGTAGAACTACTTTGTTTAATCAAACCTAAGCATAAGATAACGCTTGACGTGTGTGGATCAATTTGCACCGATGGTGCCCCTGCCACGCTAGGAAAAAATTCAGGATTTGTTGCCTATGCAAAGAAAGAATAATAAATATATAAATCTAAAAAAAAGTGTCTAATTTTTCATGTATTCTTAATTTTACTGCGAAATTAAAATAAATGTATAATTCTATCTTTTATTCTATAGTTATGATATATCTAGGTTTAAAGAACTGACCTACTTCAACGATTTTTGATAAGGAGTGCGAGAACATATTTTGAGAACCAAAGGGGTGCAGGCTGCAGTAAAGGTTAAGAACCACTGGTCTAGATAATACTTAATCCTTCCACGAGTGCAGGGGACTGGACTAGATGATCTCCAGAGGTCCCTTCCAGTTCTATGATTCTATGAAAATGGAGGAACTAGAACTACTGGTGCAGGAAGTGAAACCAGTTGTTACAGGGATAACAGAAACATGGTAGAACAGTAGTCATGACTGGAGTACAGGTATTGAAGGGTACGTGCTGTTCAGAAAAGACAGAAATAAAGGCAAAGGTAGTGGAGTAGCATTGTATAATAATGATTTAGACTGTAAAGAAATTAGAAGTGATGGAATGGATAAAACAGAGTCTGTTTGGGCCGAAACCACTTTGGGGAAGAAAGGTACAAGAGGTTCCTCTGATATAGAGCTTGGGATGTGCTACAGCCCACCAGGATCCAATTTGGATATGGATAGAGATCTCTTTAATGTTTTTAAATAAATAAATACTACTGGTAATTGTGTGATTATGGGAGACTTTAACTTCCCAGATATAGATTGGAGGACAAGTGCTACAAATAAGAGTAGGGGCCAGATTTTCATTGATGTGATAACTGACAGATTTCTTCACCAAATAGTTGCTGAACTAACAAGAGGTGATGCCATTTTAGATTTGGTACTTGGTGAGTAGTGAGGACCTCATAGAAGAACTGGTTATAGAGGACAACTTTGGTTCAAGTGATCATGCGCTAATTCAGTTTAAACTAAATGGAAGAATAATCAAAAATAGATCTGCAACATTTTTTCTGTGTTTAAACACATCAGTTTCACCCTGAAACAAAGTCTAAATAAAAAAAAATTATAAAAAAAAAAAAAAAAAACCAGCTCACTCACCAGTTTCACTGGAAGTAGAAATTTTTTCCCTACACCTTCTAAATGAGAACATTTCCTATAAAGTTCTGCATTTTGGTTTGCCACTGCTAGGAGACAGATTTTATACTTTGCTTGGGATATTACAAAATGCAATTCTTTATCAGAGCTGTGCAAAATTTTTGCAAGTGGCCTGAAACTCAGGGCTGTTTTCTCAAAATGTTCCCCAAAAAACGTGAGAAACTCAATATTTTTGTCTGAGTATCACAGCGATTGAATTCAGGGACAAACACATTCAAAATCTAAATCAAGGAGTGTAAACTCAACGTGAGTAGAAACCAAACAAACTGTTCATAGTGCCTGCTGTTTGAACCTACCAAGATTCATACAATTCCACTTACTATTTGGGGAAATGTGAAAATATAGCTTATCTCCTCCATTTTTTTTCTCTAGTCCTAAAGCGAAAAAAGAATTTAAAAATCTGAATAGAGAAATGTTTTGGTGTGCTATATTTAAGTATTAACAAAAACATTTCTTTTCAGGAGGAGGGTTAAACATTCACCTGGGCTGTTAGGTATCAAACACAATGCCACAATGTTAAAAAAGACAATAGACTGAATAGAGAACTGGGAACCAGTAACTCCTGAATTATAATCATGGTTCTGTCACTGACTCTCTTCATGATCTTGGACAAATAATTTAGGTACCTCTGCTTCAACTTTCCTTCCTGTAAAATCAGGACAATACTTGCCAACCGGACATAGATGGTAAACTAATCTATTTGTGAAGTACAGAATGCACTTTGTAGAAATGCCTAGTAAATATTATTAGGGCATAAGAAAATGAAACTGATCTACTGACTTATGAAACCGACTTATTCAAGGGCAGGGCATTGGACTGGGAATCAGGAGACTTGGGTTCTGTTCCTGGCTTTGCCACTGCTCTGCTGTGGGACCTCAGGCTAGCTGTTTCACCTCTGTGCCTTCAGTTTCTCTTTCCACCTTTTGTCTGTCTGGTTTAAAATAAATAAATAAATAAATCAGAGTGTTAGAGAAAACAGCACAAATTGTGAAAAGTAAATTATATGGAAACTTTTAAAAAAATAGGTTTAGCATGACAATGTTCCTTTGAGTCAAACAGGCTTCATTGCAAATCTATTGCAGTATCTTCGATACAAAATCTTAAAGTACATCTTTCAAAGACAGTGCAAAAAATTGTCAAATCAGTAAGTCCTCCAGGAAGAATTCTTAAATCTCTAAAACAAATGCAAGTTATTTTAAACAAAATAAAATACTTGCAATGAAATGTCCACAAATAAACACATTTCAGTTAACAAGCTCCATTATAGATTTCCAATATTCTGGAGGGATAAAAGCCGCTTTGCAAGTAAATTGAAAGTAAACGCAAAACGGAAGACGATTCTTCACAGACATTAAAATATCATATTATATTAAACTTGGACTGGTTTTATTACTTATAAGAAAACTACTAAGCAACAGCTACATTTAGAAAATCATTTTCTATGGAACAAGTCAAGTCTAGCAGCAGTATAAGTTTTCAAATAACTTCCTCTCTCAAATAGTCTGTCGTATAATCAATAACCCAATAAATAGCAAATTAAATTCATCAGCTACAATTCGTGCAAAGCAGTATTGACTACCGTGCCTATACAAAGTTTATAAGAAAGCAGATTGTTTCCCTCGTCCAATTAAAGAGAATGTCACCATATTGTTGATAAATGTGCTGTAGAAACTTCTACTGTAATTAAGCAGAAGACTGTTTACTAATTCATGCTAAATAAAATCCAAACTTCATGGCCCATGAAGCATGATAGTATTCGATTGGGTATATATGCAATAACATGTCAGCTCCTGCATGAATTCCCACTGACATAGGACCACCATAAAATTAAAAATGCAGACAAATAACTCAAAATGTAGATTCAAAATGGAAGTTCTGTCTTTCAAAGTAAAATATATACAATGAAATTTTTAACTGACATGGTAAAAATATAATTTTGTTTTGACTGATAGTGACAGACTATCAATCAAAACAAAATTATATTTTTACCATGTCAGTTAAAAATTTCATTGTCAGATCTGTCTTTCCTTGATAGTGATTAAAACTCAGGGCTTTAACATTTGAGATATTTCATATTATAGACTTTAAAGTCAGAAGAAACCATCATGATCATCTAGTCTGACCTCATGAACACTGCAGGTCACAGAACCTCACCCATCCACTCCTGAAATAGACCCCTAACCTCTGGCTGAGTTACTAAAGTCCTCAAATCATGGTTTAATGATTTCAAGTTACAAAGAATTCACCACTTACACTAGTTTAAACCTGCAAGAGACCTGTGCCCCATGCTGCGGAGGAAGGCAACCCCCCCCCCCCCCAGGGTCTCTGCCAACCCGATTCAGGGGAAAATTCCTTCCCGACCCCAAATTTATATGGCTATAGAACCTTTTACTATTGGTTTTAATTCCCTTTGCAAGGTCAACTCTGCTTGGCTTTTGGCAGTTCTCACTTTATCCCTACACTTTCTTGTCCCTGCCAGCAGGTATATGGGATCTTGGGGAGCAATTACCACACAGGTGGGGTGCCAATTAATTTCTTTATTAAAGGAAAAAGGAAGTGGTGGGAATTTAACAATGAAATACGATGGGATGGGGTGTATAGGTGTTTACAATAGACAATGATGGGGGGGTTCTTCTAGTAAATGGGATAGGGAGTTTCAATAGTGGGGTACAATACAGTGGGGTACAATACAGTTGGTAACCAATTAACACTGAAGTATAAATGTAACAGGTAGCTAACAATTTCTATGTAAAGAGTGTGTCACAGCAGCATATAACCAACTAACAGTATGGGTAAAATGGGTTAAATAACCAACAACTTTAGGTAAAAATGTGTCACAGTGGTGTAAATGTAAAATGTGAGGTGTGTTAGAGAGAAAAGGGGTAACCAATGGGGTTTTATGCTAGAAAGAGAGAGAGCAGACAGGCTGTAAGTTTAAACAGCAGAGAGGAAGAGAGAGAGAGAGAGAAAGAAAGTGGTAGAGAAGTGAGGTTGGGGGATGGGGGAAGAGGAGCACGTGGTGGAGGGAGATTTAAACTCAGGGAGACACAGAACAGGCAGGCTGCAAGTTTAAACAGCAGAGAGACAATTATACAAAACACTGCAAAATCTTATCTATGATTTAACTTAACCAAAACTACACAAATTAGCAAGTAACAAAACACAATGCAACAATTCTTTAAGCCTAACTTACAGGGTACAATGCAAGCAATTTTCTAAACCTAACTTAACTACAGCTATGCAAAATGAAATTACAACTTATCTAGACTAAAGAACAAAATCTAACCTAATGGGTGCACCTTATACTAGGGGTAGTTCCAGAGGGCAGAGTGGTGTGTGCCCAGGATACAGCTCCAAGGGGGGAGGGGGATTTAACTAGTGGTGGCTGCAAGTGGGGGGGGGGGGGGGTGGCTGCAAGCTGGCAGCCCAGGATACAGTCCAGGAAGGCACAGGCTTATTTCTAGCAGCAAAGGCGCTGCAAAGCAAGAAACAGATTACAGATACAGACCAAGGAGTTTAAGAGAGGTTTTAAGACACAGACCAAGGTTTAGCTTGAGTCTGTGTGCTGGGGAAACAGAGCCAGCAGCTAAAGTAATAAAAGTATAGAAAGTTTCACAGAGGGATTCTTACCAGTCCCCAAGGCAGCAGCAAAGGCAGAAGCAGCAACAACATCAGAAGAAGCAAGGAGGGCTCGGTACGGTCTTGATAATCAGGAGGTCTCTCAGGCACCAATTCGTTCTTCGTGGGGGGGGGTTAAAAACGGGGGTACGCTCAAAAATAAAACGAGAGCGGAGAAAGGACCCCCCAGAACCCCTGGCTGATCAGACCAGGTAGCAATGCAGGAACCTTTCTGATGTTTGTTTCAAAAATGCCTGTTCTTAAAGGCAATCTCAGGCAGTTTCCCCACCAGTAATCCTGATAGGCTCCTTCTGTCACAGGGGAGGAGATACAGGGAAAAACTGCAGGTGAGCATAGAGACGTGCCTGGGCAGAGTCCTGGACCATAGGCGTGAGTTCCCACCTCAGGACTCAAAAGCACATGAGGCCTATGACTCATGCCCAGGATCTCAAAAACACATTAGGTCTTGCAGCTCTGGACATTGCCTACCCTACACCGAGCCCAGGTTTAACAAGGTGATAACAGGACCAACCCTTTGAACAGGGCAGTGGTCCCACTTAGCACGCAGCACAAGTGGCCATCCCTTTGAGAAGGGCAATGGCTCTTGGTAAACAACTTAAGGGGCCCTCCCTTTGAGAAGGGCAGTGGCCCTGGTAAACAACTTAACAGCCAGGGAGGGGCGGCCACAGGAGGAGAACAAAAACAAAATGGAGTAAGGGGACAGCTGTAAAAAACAAAATGGAATAGGGGGAAAGCTGTAACAGACATTTCTGACCTCCAAGAGGTAGCTTTCCTTGCTGATCCCTCCCATGTTCCATTCCTTATATAGGCTTTCTGCTTTCTCTAAATCACCTGTTTGAGATGCTTGCTCATCCAGCTTGGTCTGCAACCCTTCCCTACAATTTTTTCCCCTTTGCTTGGGATGCAGGGTTCAGATACTTTAAGTCAAAGTTGCAGAAACTAATTCCAAGCCTCGTCCACATTCAGATCCTTGGGTTCTTCAGTTCAGTCCACTTCCCTAACTAATTTCCTTAATTTTTTTTTTAAGTTGGCTCCATAACCATAACACTTTGTGCATGGTTAAACTGGCAAATTCTTGGGAAAAGAGAGCGCTTTGGTCTGCATTGTTCTTGTATCGTTGGATTTATGTGCCTATCTCTGTGTACTGAGGGGAGACTATTGAAACCCTAGTGAGGAAAATGAAAATTAACTTTTTTACAAGTTTATTTTATTGTTTGGATCGGTTTGTATCCAAGAGCAAATGTTTTTAAATTTAGTGGAAAGTGAGCACCAGGCTCTCGGTTATAAGTGTTTCGTTATAAACACATCTCCATATCAGCCCAGTTTTGAGCAGTGCCATGTGTATTTTTTCCAAATGTATTAATGATCTGTTATGCCTATTTGAAGATATGCATGTGGTCATAAACTACAGCTTAAATGTAGTGCTGGTGAAAGGTGTTGGTGTGAGAGGTGGACAGCAAGCGGGCAAATTTCCCAGAATACAACAAGGCTGATGTTGGGGAGACTTCTTTGGGTAACATGTGTAGCTTGGTCTCAATGGCCCATGCAGTTCTTGGCCTTTCTGAGTCTGCCAGTTTAATGCAAAATGTGATGGTGAGTCTGTCATGTGGGAGCTGGAACATGGGCAGGTGGGCAGGCCACCCTTTTTCCTAACCTGACAGGTTCAGCCGTGTTTGGTCCTCTTCCTCCCAGAACCTGTGACAGCAACTGATTTAAAGTGACTCAAAAACAACTTATTCAAAACAAAGCACTGTTTATTCACCCAAAGGTGCATACCATGCAGAGCAAAGAGATAAACACACAGAAAGGCCTACATTGTATGTGTAAGGGGACTGTTGCCCCCTTACTAACATTCAGTGGGGGTGTTTTGATTGGCTTGCTCCCAGTACTAAAAGGGGAAGGGTCGATGGCAAATCAGGAGCCTGAGACTGACAGTCCCCAGGAACAATGGGGAGAGGCCAATGCTCCAGATCAGCCTGATTGAGAGGGCGGGCAGGCTAATCAGAGGGTCAGAAGGCCAGGGAGGTCCCGTCCTCCGTGTGAGTTGGAATTGCCTGGGTCAGACTGAGTGGGGCCGAGCTAAGGAGAAAGCAGGGGCCCAAGCTGAGCTGGAGAGCAGAACCGTGCCAGATCCAGAGGGGCCAGAGGCGCAGCCACAGAGCCAGAGACACAGCCCAGGGAGAGCAGATCCTGTGCTGGGAGCAGAGCCGCAGCCACAGAGCCAGAGACGCAGCCCAGGGAGAGCAGATCCTGTGCTGGGAACAGAGCCGCAGCCACAAAGCCAGAGACGCAGCCCAGGGAGAGCAGATCGTGTGCTGGGAGCAGAGCCGCAGCCACAGAGCCAGAGACGCAGCCCAGGGAGAGCAGATCGTGTGCTGGGAGCAGAGACGCAGCCCAGGGAAAGCAGATCGTGTGCTGGGAGCAGAGCCGCAGCCACAGAGCCAGAGACGCAGCCCAGGGAGAGCAGATCCTGTGCTGGGAGCAGAGCTGCAGCCACAGAGCCAGGTGTGGTGAGCAAGTGGGGCCAGCCAAGGGGGGACCTTGGGCAAAGGGCCCAGCACAGAAAGACACCCCCAGACAAGGGCCCTTGCAGGCCAGACCGGGAGGGGGACCTTAACCTGACGGGGGGCTGACGCTGGGAAGAAGGGTCCCACCACTCAAAGCCCGGAGGTGTGTGGCCACCACCATTGCAAGTGTCCAACCCGCAGCATACCTGCAGCACAGCCAGGGCCTGAGACGGAAATCTGGGACCTACAAGGAACAGACTGCGAAGTGCCCTGATGTCCAGAGACACTGTTTGTGATGTTCCCTGCCACAAAGCAGGGTGATGTGTTTTCCTTTAACCTTTCCCATTTTTCCTTATTCTTTTCTTTAGATTAATTGTTAATTAAACAACTTGTATTTGTTTTAAATTGTATGGAATAATCAGTGGGTCAGGGAGGTGCCCAGTGCAGAGAGAGTACCCCGGAGTGGGGACACCCTAGCCCCTGTCCTAGGTGACCACAGCAGGGTTGGGGGTTGAGCCCCCAGGAATCCTGGGCCCAGCCTTGTTGGGGTTACGAGGACTCTGCCAGACAGGAGAGTGGAAGGGGAGCCCTCAAGGGCAGGGAGGCCTCTGGGTAAAGGGAGTGGGAGCGAGGACTCAGATCCTTTCGCTAGCCCACTTCACCGGGGTAGTGCAGAAGCCAGGAAAGTTCCCCACAATAGCGGGACCATTCCCCCGCTTACATATGCATGGGTTTTACCTACACTGTAATCTTTCCCTGCAAGATTTTGTAAGTTCCATTCATCCCAGTTACCCCCATCTGGCTGGGGGAAGAGACTCTGCTTGCTGCAGTTTCTGCCTGCCTGTGTGCCTGTCAGCGTTCCACACTGAGGGCAGCAGCTGAAAATCCATTCCCATCTGCCTCCCTTCCTAGGACCAGTATCTTTTAAGTGTCGGTATCACCTTTCAACCTGGGTTCAGAAATGGGAAGAATAAAGTTTGCCTGCTTAGCTGGAGCCACACAGGGAGTATTCCTCAATTAATAGCTTTCCCATTATTTTATCCCTGATATTTTCTTGACTGTAACTTATCTTTGTGATTGTTTCATTTCCGGTTTCCCCACTAACTGCTTTCTTTGTTTTAACTTCTTGCAGTCAGGCAGGATCATATCAAAAGGTAAATCAAGGTGCACCTCATTCTCCATAGGCTCTGTAGCTCATTAGTTACTCCTGAGGGAATTCTGTGCCCCCTCCCACCCCCCCAAAAAATAAATTCTGTGAGTTATATTTTAAAACTCTGCAAAATTCTGCTCAATTTTATTTGTCAATAAATAAATGTGGAGGCTCCAGCATGGCAGTGAGGAGCACAGGTCACTGGCTGCATGGAGATGGGAGATCACCCTGCAGACTACCCTCTTCCTCCAGGACAGCAGGGCTGGTGCTACCATTAAGGCAAACTAGGCGGTTGCCTAGGGTGCCAAGATTTGGGGGCGCCAAAAAGCGGTGCCCCCCAATTTTTTTTTTACAGTGTTCCTGGGCTGGGCTGCCGGCGGCGCGCTGACACGTGCGGCTCAGTCTCCCTCTCCCAGCGCAGCGGTCGCTCCACTTCTCCCGCCTCCCAGGCTTGCGGCGCCAATCAGGTCCATACCCCTAATCATTTTTGTTGTCCTTTTCTGAACCTTTTCCAATTCGAATATATCTTTTTTTGAGATGGGGCGACCAGATCTGCATGCAATATTCAAGATGTGGGCATACCATGGATTTATATAGAGGCAATATGATATTTTCTGTCTTATTATCTAACCCTTTCTTAAAAATTCCCAACATTCTGTTGGCTTTTTAGACTGCCGCTGCACAATGAATGAATGTTTTCAGAGAACTATCCACAATGATCCCAAGATCTTTCTTGAATGGTAACAGCTAATTTAGACCCCATCATTTTATATGTATATTTGTTTTCCAATGTGCATTACTCTGCATTAATCAACATTGGATTTCATCTGCCATTTTGTTGCCCAGTCACCCAGTTTTGTGAGATCTCTTTGTAGCTCTTCGCAGTCAGTTAAGCCCAAAGCAGTCTTGAGTAGTTTTGTATCATCTGCAAATTTTGCCACCTCACTGCTTATCCCTTTTCCAGATCATTTATGAATATGTATATACTGGTCCCAGTATAGACTGTTGGGGGACACCAGTATTTACCTCTCTCCATTGTGAAAACTGACCATTTATTCCTACCTTTTGTTTCCTATCTTTAACTGGTCTTATGGGAGCATTTCACAATCACTAGCACCATCCTTATGGGGGGAGGGATAGCTCAGTGGTTTGAGCATTAGCCTGCTAAACCCAGGGTTGTGAGCTCTGTCCTTGAGCAGGCCACTTAGGGATCTGGGGCAAAATCAGTACTTGGTCCTGCTAGTGAAGGCAGGGGGCTGGACTCAAATGACCTTTCAAGGTCCCTTCCAGTTCTAGGAGATAGGATATCTCCATAAATTTATTATTTATAACCAGTTACCAATCCATGAGAGGACCTTCCCTCTTATCCCATGACAACTTACTTTGCTTAAGAGCCTTTGGTGAGGGACCTTGTCAAAGGCTTTCTGAAAATCTAAGTACACTGTATCTACTGGATCCCTCTTGTCCACATGCTTGTTGATCCCCTCAAAGAATTCTAGGAGATTCGTGAGGCATAATTTCCCTTTACAAAAGCCATGTTGACTCTTCCCCAACAAATTATGTTAATCTATGTGTCTGACAATTCTGTTCTTTACTCTAGATTGTCCAGTACTGAAGTCAGGCTTACCGGCCTGTAATTGCCGGGATCACCTCTGTAGCCCTTTTTAAAAATTGGCATCACATTAGCTATCCTCTAGTCATTTGGTGCAGAAGCTGATTTAAATGATAGGTTACAAACCAAAGTTAGTAGTTGTGCAGTTTCACATGTGAGTTCCTGCAGAACTCTTGGGTGAATACCATCTAGTCCTGGTGACGTATTCTTGTCTAATTTATCAATTTGTTGCAAAACCACCTCTAATGACACCTCAACTGGGGACAGTTCCTCAGATTTGTCACCTAAAAAGAATGGGTCAGGTTTGGGAATCTTCCTTACATTCTCAGACGTGAAGACTGATGCAAAGAATTCATTTAATTTCTCCGCAATGGCCTTACCGTTCTTGAGTGCTCCTTTAGCATCTTGATCGTCCAGTGGCCCCACTGGTTGTTTAGCAGGCTTCCTGCTTCTGATGTACTTAAATTTTTTTGGGTATTACTTTTTGAGTCTGGCTAGCTGTTCTTCAAATTCTTTTTTGGCCTTCCTAACTATATTTTTACACTTCACTTACCAGAGTTTATGCTCCTTTCTATTTTTCTCAGTAGGATTTAACTTCCCCCTCTTAAAGGATGCCTTTTTGCCTCTGACTGCTTTTTTTACTTTGTTTAGACACAGTGGTATTTTTCTTGTCCTGTTACTATTTTTTTTAATTTGGGGTATACATTTAAGTTGAGCCTGTATTATGGTGTCTTTAAAATGTTTCCATGCAGCTTGTAGGGATTTTACTTTTGGCACTGTACCTTTTAATTTCTGTTTAACTAACCTCCTCATTTTTGTGTAGTTCCCCCTCTCTGAAATCAAATGCTATCATGTTGGGCTGCTGTGGTGTTTTCCCTGCCACAGAGATGTTAAATTTAATTATATTATGGTCACTATTACCAAGCGGTCCACTATATTCACCTCTTGGACCAGATCCTATGCTCCACTTAGGACTAAATCTAGAATTGCTTCTCTTCTTGTGGGTTCCAGAACTAGCTGCTCTAAGGGTATGTCTACACTACGAGAGTAGTTCGATTTTACTTAAATCGAATATGTGGAATCGATATTGCAAAGTCGAACGTGTGTGTCCACACTAAGGACAGTAATTCGACTTTGTGAGTCCACACTAACGGGGCAAGCGTCGACATTGGAAGCGGTGCACTGTGGGCAGCTATCCCACAGTTCCCGCAGTCCCCGCTGCCCATTGGAATTCTGGGTCGAGCCCCCAATGCCTTCTGGGGGAAAAAAATGTGTCGAGGGTGGTTTTGGGTAACTGTCGTCATCCAACCGTCACTCCCGCCCTCCCTCCCTGAAAGCGCCGGCGGGAAATTAGTTCGCGCACTTTTCTGGTCAGTGACAGCGCAGACGCCACAGCACTGCGAGCATGGAGCCCGCTGCGACCATCGCTGCAGTTGTGGCCGTTGTCAACGCCTCGCAGCTTATCATCCACCTTTCCCAGAGGCAGATGCAGATAAATCAGGCGAGGAGGCTACGGCACCGCGGTGAGGGCCTCAAGTCTGAGAGTAGCACAGACCTGTCAGAAAGCACGGGACCCAGCGCCGAGGGTGGCAATGGGTCATGTGGATGTTGTGGAACGGCAATTCTGGGCCCGGGAAACAAGCACGGACTGGTGGGACCGCATAGTGCTGCAGGTCTGGGAAGAATCCCAGTGGCTGCGAAACTTTCGCATGCGGAAGGGGACTTTCCTTGAACTTTGTGAGTTGCTGTCCCCTGCCCTGAAGCGCAATGACACCCGGATGCGAGCAGCCCTGACTATCCAGAAGCGAGTGGCCATAGCCCTCTGGAAGCTTGCAACGCCAGACAGCTACCGGTCAGTCGCGAACCACTTTGGCGTGGGCAAATCTACTGTGGGGGTTGTTGTGATGCAAGTGGCCAACGCAATCGTTGAGGTACTGCTCTCAAAGGTAGTGACCCTGGGAAACGCGCAGGCCATCATAGATGGCTTCGCCGCGATGGGATTCCCAAACTGCGGTGGGGCTATAGATGGAACTCACATCCCTATCCTGGGACCGGACCACCAGGCCAGCCAGTACATCAACCGAAAGGGCTACTTTTCAATGGTGCTGCAAGCACTGGTGGACCATAGGGGACGTTTTACAAACATCAACGTCGGATGGCCGGGCAAGGTTCATGACGCTCGTGTTTTCAGGAACTCAGGTCTGTTTAGACGGCTGCAGGAAGGTATTTACTTCCCGGACCACAAAATAACTCTTGGGGATGTGGAGATGCCTACAGTCATCCTCGGGGACCCAGCCTACCCGCTAATGCCCTGGCTCATGAAGCCCTATACTGGCGCCCTGGACACTGAAAAAGAACTCTTCAACTACCGTTTGAGCAAGTGCAGAATGGTGGTGGAGTGTGCTTTTGGCCGTCTCAAGGGGAGATGGAGAAGCTTACTGACTCGCTGTGATCTCAGCGAAACCAATATCCCCATTGTTATTGCAGCTTGCTGTGTGCTCCACAATCTCTGTGAGAGCAAGGGGGAGACCTTTATGGCGGGGTGGGAGGTTGAGGCAAGTAGCCTGGCTTCTGATTACGCCCAGCCAGACAGCCGGGCGATTAGAAGAGCCCAGCGGGACACTCTGTGCATCCGGGAGGCTTTGAAAGCTAGGTTCCTGAGTGAGCAGGGTAACCAGTGACTTTTCAGTTTGTGTACAGAGAAGCTGAACCTGCCCCCGTTTCTTTACCCAGTAAATGTTCACTATCCTCTCCAGTTACATACCCCGTTCCCCCCCTTCCAACACACGTTTAAAAATAAAATCACTTGA
This sequence comes from Emys orbicularis, assembly GCF_028017835.1. Classification (NCBI taxonomy): domain Eukaryota; kingdom Metazoa; phylum Chordata; order Testudines; family Emydidae; genus Emys; species Emys orbicularis. Next base: position 67,615,186 of record NC_088683.1, on the reverse strand, counting down.
ATTTTGTTAATGAACACTGTTTTCTTTATTACTGTTTTCGTGGGAAAGTGTTGAACCTGGGACGCAGACTGTGGTGGGGAGCGGGTGTAGTGTAGTGATGCAAATGACGCTTCCAAACTCCAGGAATGACAGGCTCCGCGGTGGTGGACTGGTGGTTTCAACGGAGCCTGCCACCCCTCCTGTTTGGGACTCTGTGTGTGGGGGGGCTATGTGACTTTGTGGCAGGGGGAGGACGGTTACAGATCCCCTGCTGCGTGGCTCTGTGATCCAGGATAAGGACCGCCGCATAAGATCTGTAACTGCCCTCCCCCGCCACAAAGTCACAGAGCACCCCCCACCCCCCACAGAACACTAAAACCACCTCCCAGACTGACCAGGGTAACTAGTGACTGCAATGTGTGTGTGCCCTGCTGCTGAACCTGCCCCCGCCTCTGTACCCTGCTAAAGGTGACTGTCCTGTCCAATTACCAACCCCCTTCCCCCCCTTCAGACAGACTCTCCTCTAAAGAACGTGATGGAAACAGTAATTAACAGAAACGTATTTTTTATTATCAACTACACATGAAACTGGGGGGTGAAACTGGGACGGGGGCTTGGGTGAGGCGGGAAGGAAAGGACTTGTCAAATTTTGGGGAATGAGAGCCTTCTAGTAGTAGAGCAGTCTGCAGGGGTGGAGTGAGAGTTTTCACGGACTCTGCCGCCCCTCCTTCTTTGGACTTTTGGTGAGGGTGGTATGGGACTTGGTGGCGGGGGAGGGCGGTTAGTGATACACTGCAGCGGGGCTCTGTCCTCCTGCCTCAGGTCCTGCAGAACATCCACAAGGCGCCGGAGCGTGTCCGTTTGCTCCCTCAGTAGTCCAAGCAGCGTTTTAGTCACCTGCTGGTCTTCCTGCCGCCACCTCTCCTCCCGTTCCATGTGTGAACGGTGCATTTGGGACAAGTTCTCCCTCCACTGGGTCTGCTGTGCTGCCTGGGCTCGGGAGCAGCCCATAAGTTCCGAGAACATGTCTTCCCGTGTCCTCTTCTTCCTACGCCTAATCTGCGCTAGCCTCTGGGAGTGTGATGCCAGGCTGGGTTGGGAGACAGTCGCAGCTGTGGGAATGGGAAAAAGGGAGTGAATTCCTCAGAAAGATAAATTTAGTTGTGAACAAAGAACATAGTCTTTTTCTGTAAAGAAGACCATGCACAGCACCTATCACATGCGCACTCAGGACAAGGTCAAATTTTCGGCCTTCGCATTCAGTGCCTGGGGTCTTGCAGTGCAGATCAGAGAAGCGGGGCAGGACACTGGAATTTGTGTAGCAGGCCGACATGGTAAGCTGTAGACTTGTGGCTGCTTAAAACTTCAATAGTTGCACTGGCCTCCTTTCACATTGAAAGCAATGCCAGTCCCTGCTGCCAGCAATCCGGCAAGCATGAGCTCTGCCCCTGTCCCACCCCCTCGCGGCTGTCCCAGGGAAAGATCCCTGTATGCTGCCCCTCTCCCGCCTCCACCGTGTGGCTGTAAACCGCCGGTTACAGTTCTGTAAAGGAACGGGCAAGCAGTCCCAATACTAACATTCCCCTACCTAATTCAAAGCAGGTCACCATGAGCGACATCACCCTGATGAGGATCTCAGACACGGAAAAACAAAGAATGCTTCGGGAAAGCATGCAAAGACCAGGGCCGTATGCCGCCATGCTCTGCAGGGCAATGATCCCGGAGTACTTGCTTGTCTCCTGGCGCGGAAATGTCTGCTATTACGGAGGACCCAATAAGGCCGCTCTCCCCAGGAACCTGATGCAAAGGCTTTCCAATTACCTCCAGGAGAGCTTCATGGAGATGTCCATTGAGGATTTCAGCTCTATCCCCGGACATATAGACTGCATTTTACTGTAGCTGCACTGGCAGGGACTAAACAGTAGAGCGGCTTGGGCAGAACAATCATGCAAAACCGGACATTGTTAGATTTTTTTTTCAATAGTTGCACTGCCCAGGACTGAAACGTTAAGCGTCTAGGGCACACTAATCATGAGAAACCCATTGTTGTTATTGTTAATATTCCTGTTCTGTTAAAAATAAATGTTTAGATGTTTAAAACACTTACTGGATGATCCTTCCCCTGATTCTGTGTCCGGGTTAACGGCTGGGGACGGTTGGTAGGGGATCTCTGTAAGGGTGATGAAGAGATCCTGGCTGTCGGGGAAATCAGCGTTGTAAGCACTGTCGACTGCCTCGTCCTCCTCATCTCCTTCCTCATCTTCCCCGTCCGCTAACATGTCCGAGGAACCGGCCGTTGACAATATCCCATCCTCAGAGTCCACGGTCAGTGGTGGGGTAGTGGTGGCAGCCGCACCTAGGATGGAATGCAGTGCCTCGTAGAAACGGGATGTCTGTGGCTGGGATCCGGAGCGTCCGTTTGCCACTTTGGTCTTCTGGTAGCCTTGTCTCAGCTCCTTGATTTTCACGCGGCACTGCGTTGCATCCCGGCTGTATCCTCTCTCTGCCATGGCTTTAGAGATCTTCTTGTAGATTTTTGCATTCCGTCTTTTGGAGCGCAGCTCGGAAAGCACGGACTCATCGCCCCACACAGCGATGAGATCCAAGACTTCCCGATCAGTCCATGCTGGGGCCCTCTTTCTATTCTGAGATTGCACGGCCATCTCTGCTGGAGAGCTCTGCATCGTTGCCAGTGCTGCTGAGCTTGCCACGATGTCCAAACAGGAAATGAGATTCAAACTGCCCAGACAGGAAAAGGAATTCAAATTTTCCCGGGGCTTTTCCTGTGTGGCTGGTCAGAGCATCCGAGCTCGGACTGCTGTCCAGAGCGTCAACAGAGTGGTGCACTGTGGGATAGCTCCCGGAGCTATTAGCGTCGATTTCCATCCACACCTAGCCTAATTCGACATGGCCATGTCGAATTTAGCGCTACTCCCCTCGTTGGGGAGGAGTACAGAAGTCGAATTTAAGAGACCTCTATGTCGAACTAAATAGCTTCGTGGTGTGGACGGGTGCAGGGTTAATTCGATGTAACGGCGCTAAATTCGACATAAACGCCTAGTTTAGATCAGGCCTAAGAAGCAGTCATTTAAAGTGTGAAGAAACTTTATCTCTGCATCCCATCCTGAGGTGACATGTATCCAGTCAATACTGAGATAGTTGAAATCCCCCATTACTGTGTGTTAAATTTTATAACCTCTCTAATCTCCCTGAGTATTTCACAATCACTATCACCATCCTCGGCAGGTGGTCGGTAGTATATCTTCACTGCTATATTCTTATTATTCAAGCAAGCAATTATTATCCATAGAGATTCTGTGGTGCAGTTTGGTTCATTTAAGATTTTTACTTCATTTGATTCTACGCTTTCTTTCACATATAGTGCCACTCTGCTACCAGCATGACCAGTTCTGTCCTTATTGTATATTTTGTACTCTGGTATTACCGTGTCCCATTGACTAACCTCATTCCACCAAGTTTCTGTGATGCCTACTATAGCAATATCCTCATTTAATTTGAGACATTCTAGTTCACCCATCTTATTATTTAGACTTCTAGCATTTGTATATCAGTACTTTAAAAAAATGTCACTTTTTAGCTGTCTGCCGTTACATGATGTAATTGAATAGGACTTTTGTTTATTTGACTGGTTCTCATCAGATCCTACCTGTATTTTATCTTCTTCTATCCTCGCCTCCTTACTAGGACATAGAGAATCTCCATTAATAGATCCTCCCCTAAGGGATGTCTTTGTCCGAACCACGTGCTCCTCCGCACCTGTCAGCTTTCCCCCAGCCCTTAGCTTAAAAACTGCTCTACAGCCTTTTTAATTTTAAGTGCCAGCAATCTGGTTCCATTTTGCCTATGATGGAGTTATACATTCTAAAATGAAACCTGCATCCATCCAAATATCACTCTGCCTGTCACTGAAAGGACCGTAAAGGAGGGTACTGAAGAGATATTTTCTTTGTCATCGGCATGTATGCCTAATTTCCTTTAACCCAGAAGGTGGAAGCGCGTTTAAGATTTTTGTGTGTGATATCTGTGATTTGTTACAGGAGAACCTTGCTGAACTTCACACTTTATCATGTATATTAAAAGCTGCTGGTGAAAACTCAACTCTCCACAAAGATTTTGTAGCATAGTTCTATAGAAACTTCTACGCACCATTATTTTACAAAATATACTCTATTGAACGATGGAGTATCAGTTAATATTTTTAATTATACTTGTGAAACTAACAAGATAAACTTATTATGCATCATCCTTGAGGGGTGGTTTTTGTTTTTTGTTTTTCCTTCCTTCCTGATTTGCAATGTGCACAAATTCATGGAGGGTCTCAGTCATGAGTGTAAATCAGTGAGTTTTTTCTATGGATGAAGTATAGATTAAAAAATCTGTCACTGAGTGTAAACAGCTGATTAACCAGCAGAACTTTGCCTTATGAAGATCACCCAGGCTGGAGCATAAGAGTTCTAAGATTCCTACACTTTTCCAGACATGAGAATGAAAGTCTTCTGATAATATTTATGTATCTTATCTGATAGAAAATGACACAACTTTCCTTTCATCATCTGAAATAACTCAACCAGGATAAGTGTCCCCCTGGTGAAAGTTGTTTTGTGAAAAAACAAACAGAAAAATAAACTCTTTGGTGTTTACAGTTGCCTCAGTATCCTTACTTGCTCAGTTCAGCAGTCACAACAGTTATTTTTGCTGCTCTGTCGTTTAGGTTCAAGCCAATTTACAAACATAAAAATAGTCACTCAATTTTCATCAGCTATACTTACCTCTGAATAATACACTAACGCAGGGGTCGGCAACCTTTCAGAAGTGCTGTGCCGAGTCTTCATTTATTCACTCTAATTTAAGGTTTCGCGTGCCAGTAATACATTTTAACCTTATAGAAAGAGACCTTCTAAAAAGTCTATAATATATAACTAAACTATTGTTGTATGTAAAATAAATAAGGTTTCAAAATGTTTAAGAAGCTTCATTTAAAATTAAATTAAAATGCAGAGCCCCCTGGACTGGTGGCCAGGACCTGGGCAGTGTGAGTGCCACTAAAAATCAGCTCGTGTGCCGCCTTTGGCATGCGTGCCATAGGTTGCCTACCCCTGCACTAACATATACACTGTTTGTGCATATGTGCAGTTTGCTGGTATAAAGATTTGTATTGCCCATTTTAGTCATGAATGGTTTCATTCACAGGTCCATCCCAAACTCATGCCTTTTAAACAACGTGGAAATAACAGATATCTGTGCTCTTGGAATCCCTGTGTACCATGTGTAGTATTGCTAATGACTGAGGCTGTAGCCACTGTATGGCACTTCATTTTGATCTGGGCTGCCTCTGGACATTGTTAACCTGACTTCTTCTTTTTCTCCCTTGAGAGTCGAGCTGCTTTCATATCTTGGAACATTATCACCTGCTGAGTGTCAAATCCAAATTATAGATGAAGTGAAACAAAATAAAAAATAATAACATAACTACTGAGCATGGCTGCTGCTGGGGGCTCTGGCAGCCAGGAACGCAGCCAGGAGGCTGTGGCGGCCAGGTCAGCGCCCCTTGGCCAGAAATAGGAGCCCCATTTCTGCTTGGTGCATCTTGTGCGCCCATTCTGACTGCTCTATGTGTCTGCTCCGCCTCCCCTGGTGGGGCCCTGCCCGTGGCGCTGAGGCTGTCTCTCGGAGCTTCCCTGGCGCTCAGCTCCTCCTGCCCCGCACTGCGCCCTAGCTACACGGTCACCTCCCCATTTCCTGATGCCTCACCTCTCTTCTCACCGCCAGCACTGGGGAGTCTCTGCCTCTCCTGGGCCTCCCAGGGAGCAGCAGCCTCCTTGTCCAAGTCCCCGAGGAAGGAAGGGGGCGCTAGCAGAAGTGCTGCTCAGGGGTGGCGTTCCCGGCCCTGAAGGACTCATTGCCCAGGGTGTGGGAGCTCCGCTTGCGCCAATTTAGCTGCAGCTGCATCCGCTGGGCATCCAGCAGGTTCAGCATGCTGCTGGCATGCGCAGGCGAGGCAGCGGTGCTGGAACCTGTGGGTGAAGCGGCTGCACCCCCAGCACAGAAAGGCACTCTGCGGCCTGCATGAGCCTCCTGCTGCCCATGCTGGAACTGCTAACTGACTCGGCAAGGCTAGAGATGCCAGGGCTCAGGCCCGGCAAGCCCTGGCACAAATGGAGCACTGGTACCGGCGCATGAACAGATAATTGTAGGAGCACAAAGGTGGTGTACAGTTACGTTTGTATCCCCTCTCAGGTTCTGCACTGACCACAGCTTGGCTGGACCCAAGGACTGGTGTTTGTAGCTAAAAGGATCATTGTGCTGTGATTCACTTTGGCAAATGTCAGCATGTTGATCCCTGCAATTTTTTGACTGGCCGACTTTGGTGACAGCTGATTTGTGCTCACCAATCACCTTACACAGTTGCAGCTCAAAAATATTTTTTTTAAAAAGCCCTCCAAATCTCTGTCTAGCAGCTCTAGCGAATAATCTCTTTCCAGTTTCTGGCTGTAACATTAGAAGTCTGGGAAGATGCTAAGAAACTGCCAGGAGCGAGAAGAACTAGCTGTGCTTGTCAGGCATCCTAAGAGCCATTGTTATTTTCAGGATATACAAATTGATTTTAATTATGTGTAAGAAGTTTCCAGACACTAGATAGTAGTGAGACCCAGTCCTTATCCCATTTTTCCTCTTTGTAAGATCTAGCAGCACAGAAGCATGTTAACTGTGTCTTCTTATGTGGTGTTTGTTAACCCAAGAAATCAAAAATTTGTTTTCAATAAAATCTACCTGGCTAGAGGGATTTTTTTTTTCTCCATGGACCAAAGATCTAGATATTTGCAATGTTTTTTCATGGATTCTCCGTTTTATGGTCTGCTAGTAGTCCTTGCTTCAGAATCTTTCTAATGCAGAAAACCCCAGTGCCCTTTTCCCCCCAGCTGAGCACTTTCTTCTCCACTTATTTAAATTCATAGACTCTCCTCTACCCTCAAGCATATTAAATTTTGATGTACAGTAAATGTCTAACTTCTTCTTTAATGTCTCCCATTTCTCCTGCAGTGTATTTTGTATCTTCTCAGTTTTATTGTTCAAGTTGTCAAGTAAATCTCACAGAAAATACTTCTGCCTTCATGTTATCGGGAGAGGCAAGAAGGGGCCCTGCCTGACCCATTAATTGTTGCACAGCTGAACTACAGCTGGTGTTTGTCTTAAAATTAAATTCTTTTCAGCTTCCTCTCCCCTCCCCCACACTTTTATTCATTACTATTCATAGTATGCTAACAAAGATTTAGCTGCTCAAAGATTGCAAGCACTCAAATTAGTCAGGAAAAGATTAGGGCACTAAAATGAAGAGAGCATGAGTAGGGTGAGGTAGAGCAGCAATCACATTCCTTATTTTTAATAAATAAAATATTGTTTCCTGTTTTTACTATCTAGCCTTTGCCTTTATTTGTGTAGTTTGTGTGTTTGTAGCCGTATCAAGGGGCAAAGTGTGGTATGCAAAGTGTCTGTAGTAAGTAGATAATAAAACACATCCATTATTAAATATAATGGGCCAGATTCTCTGTTGTCTTGAACCCTGGGTACTCATTTACATCAGTGCAAAGTAGGTGTAAAATACTACTGAGTAAAAGTGGTACTGCTTGTGCCCTCTTTGCTCTGGTGTGAATATCTACATGGCACAGGGCTATAGAGAATCTGGCCGAAAGTCTAAAGACAAGAAACAATTCTAGAGACTGGAGTTGAAAAAGAACCATGACATTTTTCCCTTACCAAGAATGGCACTGTTGATCACTGGCCACATTATGGCAATCATACAGTTAGTCCCAGTTAGGTAGAAGAGTGGCAGTTCCGCCAAATAAGTTATCTACTGAGTGTCAATAACTGTTTGGAAACCTATAATTAAGGCATAACCCTATTGGGTGGTATGTGGGCCACGAGGTACCTTTTGAAAATTTGAAATGCTTAAACAATAGTTCAATAAATTATAAAAGCAGATTTTGTTTAATTTTGTGGTAGCAGATGCAGGGATTCTAGCAGACAATTTAATACTGTGCACACAATATTAATTGATTTATCACAAGATAAGGTAGTCAGATATTGCAGTTATGGAAATCCGTACAAAACACTCATAGAAAGCATTATGGCACGATAGTTTAGTGACCCTTGTTTTCAAAAGATTCATAGGCTAAATAGTCATGATAGGAGAGCTTCAGAACGATTCAGAGGGTTGGTATGGATGTTCAGCCAAAACTCAGGCCTCAATCAGGCCTGCAGCTGCCTTTCATAATCCTTGTAACTTCCCACCCTTAACCAAATAGGCCTCCCCCTTGTCAACAGTGTTTTCTCTTTGAATAACTCAGTGACATGTGTTCTGGTGGTTGTGCTTCCACTTCAGTGAGATATTTAGGGGTCTGCTACTCACACAGGCTTTGAGGTCTCCTTTTTAGAGTTGACTTGGTGATTCCAGTCTAGTATTTGGGTAGCCCATTCTTCCCAGGACACTCGGTATCAAGTTATAGAAGTGCCCCATTCCCAGAGCTTCGATGTGGCAGGATTTAGGTTCTGCTAACTTGCTATTTTAAAATAAAAATTCCAGATCCCAAGCCCTAATGTGCATAATCATGTTTTGAAAACCCACAAAGTCCATCAGATTTCTCCCATGTCCTACTAACTTAATGGTTCTGCACAAGAGTGAGGGAGTGGGCTCCCCGGCCACACCTATAAAGTGATACCCAATTAGACTGAGTGGAAGGGACTGCCTGACTTTCCTTTAGAAGAGACCACACACAAGAACTCAGGAGCAGGCTATCTGATCATTTCCTGAAGATGAGACTCCCTGACCTTGGAATTGGGAATTACAGTCCCCGAAATCTGCCTCTGACAAGAAAGGAGAGACCCATCAAGGAGAATAGTAGGTAATTAGGCCCTTTTAGAGGCTATAATACAAATGGGTAGGATGTGTGCTTGCGTCTGGGTAAGGGAAGGAATTAGCAGAAGGTGTAGGCATCCATATCGAGAGGAAGATGGACATTCTTAAACTGTTCCAAACACCATAACTGATTAATTCAAGGGTGTGAGAGAGACAGGCATCTCCCCCATTGTTTCCTCCAGCCCTAGAATGTACCACCCCAGTTTTATTTTTTCTTCTTCGAAATCACTTATGAGTCACTTGTATTATATTTGTGTGCAGTTCTCATTAATGTCAGTGGCAGTGAAATATATGAATTGCCAGATGACTAGACCTCTTAGTAATTAAGTAAATTGTGTGCATATATGAATACATAAACGTATTACTGTGTTCCTTTATCTAATGTATAATAATTTTATACACATGCCCTGTACATATACTTTTTTGTAGAACATAAAGCTTTAAGCAAAGGAAAATGAGTGAACAAAATATACACATTTGTCTCTGAGAGTGAATATCTTATGATCACTTTTTATGGGGATCAAACTAGGGTAGTTTATGAAATTTATTACCAAATAATGTTCTGTCTTGATAGAAATCATATCATGAAAGCTTAAATTGAGATAATTTGATACTACTGAACCAGAAATATGTCTGAGCAATAAATTTAACCTGACAAAACTGTCATAAAAAGTATATTTTAATAGATGCTTAATCTGAGCTTTCATGACTTTGTCAAAACCAATAATATATCATGACTAGTTCTAAAACTGAGCAGAATTGGAAAGGTTAACAAATTTTAAGACCCAGTTATGGAAAAGTTTTTATACTGTGAATATTATTTTTAATATAATACAATATAATTAATAATATAAATATATCCTTTGCTTAACTAGGAAAGGATATTCATTCTTAAATATTGTAGAAGTTAATTAATACATTAGTGTTGTTTTCCGATTAGCTTATAATACAATTGTTTGTTTAACGATCAGTTAAGTAGCACATTTTGATACCTGGTGATCTCATAGAATTTTATGTCATGGAGCAACCAACAAATTTAAGTTTCTTGTGGTGTGTTTCTCCTCCTTCTATCCCTCTTTTTGACTCTCTGTGTATCAGATTTGTGTCCCTCATTTGAAAGGTATGCTGAACAGCAATAATTGTATTGTAGATTTAGCTGATATATGTGGGCTCCTGAGACTTTAGTCTGTTTTCCTTGATCTCCTTCCCTCCCACTTGTCAAGATATTATTTCCCTGTTTTTTTCTCCTAAAACAGGGCTGATTCTACTTTCCCGTGTACGTACTAAGTTAGATAATCTCTAATGAAATGGCGACATTCAGGAGCAGCCCTAGCCATTTTGCTGGCCACGGCAAATAGGTTTTTGGTGCCCCCTCCTCCCCAGAGACCAAGCCAAATAAATAAATAAATAAATAAAATAAGGTAGTTAATCAGTAGCAAAAGAGCAAACATGGTCAGCTCATCAGAGCGGAGCAAAAAAATAAATAGTTACCACCCTTCTTGCCCACCCCTATAACTGCTGGCAACACTACCCTATAGGAGTTGTAGGGGTGGGATAAAATGTAATTTAATCTGAATGATGATGATGATTCTCCTCTACCTAATTGACATGAAGAGATTGTTTAAACATTTCTCCAAAACTCCCATAGTATACATCGTAAACATACAGAACCATTTGTAGGCCTTTGCAGAAGCTCAAATATACATGGACACTGGTGATACACCTCTACCCCAATATTACGCTGTCCTCGGGATACAAAAAATCTTACCGCGTTATAGGTGAAACCGCGTTATATCAAACCTGGTTTGATCTGCTGGAGTGCGCAGCCGCCCCTCCCCCTCCCCCCAGAGCACTGCTTTACCGCGTTATATCTGAATTCGTATTATATCGGGTCGCGTTATATCGGGGTAGAGGTGTACTACAATTTTCTGCTAAAATGATTAATACCAATACTTTTGTCAAATGAAAAAGGCAGAATCATGAAGTGGCTTCAGAAAAGTCTTTCATCCTTTTAATCTAGCAACAAAGTGAGTTGATTTACAGCCAGTGGGTACGTCTACACTGCAAATGTCTTTTGTCACGTAGTTACGTACCCGCATAGCCCCTGTAGCATGGGTGTAAATAGCAGAGTAGTCAGTGAGGCCTGGATTACACATCTGAAGGGTGTGGGTATATACCCAGGTACATATCTTAAACTCTCTCGACTTCCCCAAACGGTGCCTCCCTGTCTACACTGCTACACTGTGTCGCTGACAGTGGTGTGTAGTGTAGATGTAGCCCTTGTGTAGAGTCAGAGCAAGACTTGTCTTATTAAATTTTATATTTTTGTTAAAACTAAAAGCCACCCCACAATATTAACACTACCTATCTTCTCCCCCTGCTCCCCAAAAACAAACCGGCCAACCGACCAACCAAAAAACTCTGATCACATCATGATAAACTGTTCTTGCTGATCTGAAAAAAATTTACTCAGTACAATCTTGTATTGTAACTACTAAAAAAGTAATGTTATTCCAAGACCATGGTAACAGCTTCATTGGTGTTCGTACTTTATGTGCTGGATGGGGCTTAATGTTAACATGGGGATTCTGAATCTTTTTTGCTTTATATTAAAAATTGAATTGAAAATGCACCCACAGCCATAGGTGAAATTTTATAAATCAAAATAATCAAGTTGCTGAAGAACTCTTACATTAATTAGTTAACAGTTGTGCTGCTCTTTGAACATCTAAAGAGAAGTACAGTTAAGTATTATTCTTTATAAGATGCTAATTATGTCCCTTTTTGGTGATCCACAGTAAATAAATGCAGTATAGTGATCTCCTTTACAAAATAATCTGAATGTGATATAGAATAGGCTGATTGAAAGACCTGCTATTAGATATTAAAAAGATGAATGAGGATATGAGGAAAGAGTTCCAGGCTTACATTAAAAATATAAAAATGAAATTAATGAGAAGTGGGGAAATATCAGATGTGGAAACAGCATTAAATGAGCAATTGGACAGCATTGCTAATCTAGATGGAAGAATGTAAAAATTGAAAAAAAGAGAAAACAGGGAATGAAGGAATTGCATAAGGATGAATGGTATTCCAGAGGAGACTGAAGAGAGAAATCTGCTGGACACATTGGACGATATTTTCTGGTGTATTAAAACTGGGCAATAAAGTTCACATTCATATTGAGAGGGTTCACAGATCTCTTTTTTTCCAGGCCCTCAGTAGGCTCAGCTATTCATAGTAAATGTTGGGCTAAAAAGAAATTTAGGTCACCAAAAATAAAGTCATCCATTCATCCAGACCACATTAGTAGCTTTGGACAAATGTACCAAATTCCTTTTGCCAAGGCCCTCTCTCTGAGCTATTTTCATTAATGACCAGGAGTTTATCCATAAGAAATAGCAAACTGACTATTCATTGTGGGGTAAGAACTGAGATTACTCAATTTGGACGGCTGTTTTTGGGTCCTGATTTAAAATCAGACCAAGAGGTATGTAATAGAGTAAATACTGTAAAGATCCCATATTTTCAGGTCATAAGTTTTATTGTGAAATCTGGATATGAGGCAGCTCTATCTAGAGCTTTAACCATGTTTGAGGAGTCAACTCAGGAGCAAGATGGAAGAAAAGATTTAATTTCTAAGATGTATACAATTTTGATTGAAAAAAATGTTAAGAAAACAACCCAGATGAAAAGATGGGAGAGGGATTTGGACAAAGAAATTGATCTGGATGAATGGGTCTCTCTATGGGAAAGGCGATACATATCTTCAGTTTGTGCAGCTTATAAAGACAATTTTTATAAATTACTGTATAGATGGCATTTGACTCCAGTTAAAATCCATCATATTTTTTCTACTAGGGAGATGCTCTGTTGAAGAGGTTGCGGGGAAGGGAGGGGACATGCTTGTGTGGGCATTGCTGGAGCCCTGGGCATAGCTGACAAGGTGAACCAAAGTAGGTCTGGCCTTGCCAGAATAGTAACACACCAGGTATTAGCTAACTAAGTGCATTCCTGATCTGAGACGATGGAACAAGAACACCAGAGTTCTAAAATAACTATGTAAACAAATTCCCAAGAGATGGTACAGGAACACACTGACCCCTCGTAAAATAAGGATGGAATAACAGGATTATGAATGAAGATGTTTTGTTTGAACTAGCAGGTACAAGAATAAGGGTGGTAACTAACAACATCTAGAGTGTAATACCTAACTTGTTTGTATCAATGTATAAAAGGAGAAGTCATAGGAGGGACTTCTTTGTAATGGCTTAGGGGATAGCATTATGTTATGCTGAGCTGTTATCTTGTTGAGGGCATAGATGTGTTAGTGTACCTGTCTGTGACCATTGAGCCCATGAAGATAATAAGCCCGGTTGAGCACCTTTGCCACCGATCTGAGCCTTTCTTTATGAGTAACATCAAGGTCTGATGAACCAACGCACAAACTTCACTGAGAAATTTGCTTAGTATACAGTTGGAAAGTTTACAAAAAATAAAATGTATATTATTTGTGCCAATATGTAGTCAATTTATCAGCAATACCTGTCATGATATTTTGAAATGACAATAGAACAGGAAAATAGTGTGAAAGAAGAGACCCTGATATAATAAATTAAATATTAAATTGTTCTCAAGGTGCAGGATCAGGACAAGTGTGTAACTTTCTATTTGACTGTAGATTAGAAAAGACTGTAGATTAGAAAAGTAAAAATGAGTTGGAGACTCCATTAAATTAAGAGAAAGTAAAACAAGTGATTGAGGAGCTCCCCTCAGTTCACTGGTGAGTTTAAATTAAATATAGATTTACTGACTCTGCTGTTACTAATCTCATTTAATTGTGCTTTAACAAAAGCCTAATTACTGGGGTCTATAATAATTTATGTCATGTGTGATACTGTCAAGGCTGGGCATGTTTAAGGGTGTTCAGTGATCCTATAAACTCTCAGTGGGCTAAATTCTGTGATCCTTAGACAAAAGTTTCAATTGACCAAGAGAATTTTGTATGTTTAAGGATTGCAGAATTTGGCTCTCTCTTAGTGGCTACCATTAGGACTTCATTTCAGGGAGACATGCAACGGAGCGCTTTCTATTGCCATTCCAACTGGGTGTTGCATTGGACCTTTCTGAGAATGGGTGGTATACTTTTAAGACAGGGACATGGACTAACATGGAGAGAACTGGGTGAGGAAAAATATGCAAGACAATATTTATTTGACTGCATGTTTTATCTCATTGACAATCATATTAAAGATACTGGTTATCAGGAGGAATAATGGTAACATTCCTTATAGGCTGGTCCATAATCGGTTGTTTTAGTCTGTATGCTCTTTATCCAGATTCCACCGAAATTAGTGAAAAGATTCTCAATTATTTCAATGAGCTTTCGATTATGTCCAATGAGGCATAATTTGTAATGTGTATCTGTGCTGATATGGCTATTTCTGTTCCATTGATTAATGGTTTCTAGAATTAAGTATGATCTTTTTTTATACTATTGCACCTCAGGGATCCCGTCACAACCTGGAACTGGGGTACTGGTGTGCCCCCTTAATTCTCCAGCCTGGGTTGTCGCTCACAATGCTTTGCTAGTGACAAGCAGCAAACCCCTCCCGGCGCTGTTATCGCTTAGCACCCAGCTAAATTCCGTGAATGCTTCCTGAGCCACTCACGAATCACACAGAGAAAGGCACCAGCGAATCTTCTAAGCCCCCAGCTTTGTACCCCCAAAATATACCATCTTGCCCTGGTCAGAAGCCTGACGAGTGTAAGTTTATTACTCATTTCCCCCCCCCCCCCCATGTGGTGAGGACACACTCACCTTTGTGAATTGGGCTGAGATTTGTTAAGGACTCCAAGCAAAGCACACTGTTTTAGGCAAAGTATAAAACAGATTTATTTACTACAGAAAGATAGATTTTAAGTAATTAGAAGTGGTAGGCACAAAAGGTCAGATACAGTTACCAAAGAAAATAAAAGGTAAGTACACAGTCTGTATATCTTAAACCTCATTAGACAAGGCAGTATTTGGATCAAGCAGTTTTCTCACCCCACTGGATGTTGCAGGTAGATTATAGTTCTTAATATGCAGGCTTCCCCTTTAAGCCTGGGACCAGTCTCCTCAGTGCAAGTTTTTGTCTTCCCAGCGTTCTTGTTGCTTCCAGTATAGGTGGGTGAGGAGAAAGGTCAAAACATGATGCCATTGTCTCCTATTTTATATCCTCAGTCCATGTGCCTGGAAAACACTATCCCAGACATGTCCTAGTGGGCTTTGCGGAGTCAGAGTCAGAGTTGAGCAATCCCCCATTGTGTGATGCTTGCAGAACCATCCTACAGCATTGAAAATCCCTTGTTTACAACTCCCTTCTTGATTAATGGTTAACGCCCTCCTGGGAGTGGATCACCTCCTTTGTTGTCACTGGGGAACTAGCAATGGGGACTCTATCTTCCAATATATTTCAGTAACAAACATACAGCAAAATCTCATAACTTCATGCACACTAACGATATACATATTTTGACAGAACAATGGGTTTCAGCAGATCATGACCTTTCATATAATATCTTACCATGGCATGCTTTCTATGAAATATATCATAATTATATGACAGGTGAATATGGGGGTTCCAGATGTGATGGGTTGTCACCCCCAAGGGTGCAGTCTGGGAACAGCTCCCATCACACAACCCATCACACCAGGGTGCTGCTTTGAGGTACAGAGTGCCACAGCTATTAAGCCACTAGTTATGGTATTTGACAGTCTGTTCTGATATCTATTTAACAGAACTAGCCAATCAGTTTGAGTATCTTATCACAGAATTAACTAATTAATTAATTTATATGTAGTCAAAATTTTCTATTTTATATATAAAATAAAAGCAGAAAGCTGTGACACTTGGATTCCTTAGGAATGTATTCTTCCATTTTAGTGTGTGCTATTCTTGCATCTGCTGACACATGTATCCTTAGGAAAGAACAATGTTAAGGAAACATCTAATTGTGATGTTTCCATGACATGACAAGAAATCAGAACCTATATAGATGATGGGCCTTAAGGTATGACAGTAGTCTTATAGACAAACACTAATATCAAATTTAGCACTGGTGGAAAATGAATGTCTTTATACAGTAAATGGTTATTCCCACTCATAGTAATGTGGGTTGCATGACCTTGTGGGGAAGTTAAAGCAGCAGCAATCCAAATCTGCCTTAGCTGTACTTCAGCATTTTGTCTTGCTTCCTGACCCTGCATGGAGCTAGCCAGACCTAAACAGCTGTATATAAAATACATGTCACTATTCAGTGTGACTTCTGTGGTTTGACAATTCCTCTCCAGTTATATTCTGTGTGAAGGAAAATCTTTGCTAAGGATGTTCTCTTCTGGTTTCCTGGGCTGTCCGAGTAAATCGCATATCAGATATTGTTTTCTTGCTTACTATCTCTCTTCTAGTATTGCTCACATTCCCTCTAGAGTTTTTTTCTTTCAGTTTTGAACAAATATTTCTCAAGTTTGTGTAACACACTGTGACAAAGTTCCTCCTCTATCTTGGTGGGTCCTGCGCTTATTGGCGGATTTTCTTGCCTCAGAGATTCACCATGTGGGTTGGGGAACAGCCCAGAGACCTTCCCCTCTGGAAGAACCCACAGTCCAGGTCAATTGGGAGGTTTGGGGGGAACCCGGGCCCGCCCTTTACTCCGGGTTCCAGCCCAGGGCCCTGTGGACTGCAGCTGTCTATAGTGCCTCCTGTAACAGCTGCATGACAGCTACAACTCCCTGGGCTACTTCCCCATGGCCTCCTCCAAACACCTTCCTTAGTCTCACCACAGGACCTTCCTCCTGGTGTCTGATAACGCTTGTGCTCCTCAGTCCTCCAGCAGCACACCCTCTCACTCTCAGCTCCTTTTGCTCCCAGCTCCTCACACTCGCACCACAAACTGAAGTGAGCTCCTTTTAAAACCCAGGTGCCCTGATTAGCCTGCCTTAATTGATTCTGGCAGCTTCTTCTTAATTGGCTCCAGGTGTCCTAATTAGCCTGCCTGCCTTAACTGGTTCTAGCAGGTTC
This sequence comes from Emys orbicularis, assembly GCF_028017835.1. Lineage (NCBI taxonomy): Eukaryota > Metazoa > Chordata > Testudines > Emydidae > Emys > Emys orbicularis. The sequence continues at coordinate 67,598,209 of NC_088683.1, read as the reverse complement.
CTGATTACTCTAGTGCAGCCCCTGCTCTGGTCACTCAGGGAACAGAAAACTACTCATCCAGTGACCAGTATATTTACCCTCTACCAGACTCCTGTACCCCACTGGTCTGGGTCTGTCACAACATATTGAAGTGCTGGTTCTGCTCTGAAAAATGGCTCTTTAATAAAGCCATTGGGAGCTTCCATGTTTGTCTCTCTGAGTGACGTTAGGAAATTTTGTAATTGTATTTTCAGCAATGGTGTGGCGTCAGCAGCGCTGTCAACAGATGTTTTCATCACTTTTGTCATGTCGTACTCAGTGATTTCCATAACAGATCTGCTCAGCTTACAAATAAAAATATGCTGTTTTAGGGCTAGCTGCCATCCCTACACATTCAAAGTGAGATATGAAAGACAAACTGTTTTCCTTCTGGCTTACACATCATCACTGGCAGGCCAAATTTCTCACTCAGTATTACCATTGCTACCATATTGTCAACTTTCCATGAGGTTGTCCTAGTATAACTGGAGACAGAATTTGTCCCAACATTTATATCAATTCTACAGATGATGTGTGAGCCAAAACAGAATCCAACTAACTCTACAATAACTGTGGTGCTCCACTTTTAATGAGAGTAAAAAGTAGTAAACGTATTAATTACTTAATCTAATGGATGTGACTGAATACACAGGAAGTAGATCTGTGGAGTAGAGAAGGTGCCATTTATATAGTCATTTTTCAAAGTAAAATGAGATTTAAAATACTTCATAGTGGGAAAAACAAGAAGATGGCATGAGGAGCTAAGAAGATCTAGCTTGCCTGGATTTAGCTGAAAAGGGCTGGGAAATTGCCAGGTTCATTTGAAGGCCTTTTATTTGCAAACTGGCTGTTGGCTAGCACTGAAAATTTAAGCCATGAAATCAGCATTGGTGGATATGCAAAATCATTAGCAAAAAAACCCAGATACGATAGTTGCTAGCTCTGAGCATATTTTTTTAAATGGGTATATATGGGGGAGGGAAAGAGGTTGACTTTCAACTATAATTTAATATTCCCCCCACTTCTAGCCCCCCAAAAATCCATCACTGCATGATGTGGCATTTGGCAAAGGTTCTGTAGTTAGTAGTGTGTCTGTTACTTATATGTTTTGCACTTGTGCTCTGACTTGACTCCAGCTTCTAAAACACAGACGACCACTGGCACTTTTGAGGCTGGTCACAAAATTTCAAATACAATGGTTTCATAATAGAAAGTGTTTTTTATGAAAATTGAAATTTTCCATGAGAAAAGATTGATTATAATGAAATTTTCCATTGGGAAGATGGAAGCAAAATGCTCAGTTTATTAATCCGAAACTAAGCGTTTTGCTTTGAGAAAGTCAAAATGATTCAACTCGGGAGGGTCATTCTGTGAAAAATCTCAGTATTTCAATTTTCATCTCAATTCAGTATAAGACCAACTGCTGAAATACCAGAATTTCCCACAGGGCGGAACTTCCATTTTCCCTTCTGCTCTTGTCACTCTACGCAAGCAAATGTGACAATTCCCCCCAATAATGTGATGATACAGATCAATGTCAGTCCATTTAACATAATCCATTGTCAAGTTAGGACCCAAGTCTCCAATCCAACAGGCTAAAGAAATGATTATAGAGTCAGCCACCTTATGGCTATTTGTCGAATGAATACATAACTAGAGAAGGGACCAGGGTTTACTCAGGCCTTGTCTGTGCTGCACAGTTTTGTTGACAAAAGTCAGCTTTCATTGACAAAGCAGTGGAGGTGTACACACTGAAATGTTCTTCCTGCCAATGTAACTCCCCTGCTATGCTGACATAATAAAGCCACCTTGATGAGTGGCATTGAACTATTTGTGGCATAGTTATAGTGACATAGCTTGGTTATGTCACACTTATTGGCCTCAAGGAGGTGTCCCACAGTGCCCATCCTGACTGTTCTGGTCAGCAGTTTGAACTCAGCTGCCCTGAAGGTACATAGGTATGCACCCCTCCCCCATTTAAAGGCCTGGGAATTTTTGAAATTCCTCTTCCTGTTTGCTCGATGGCATGCACAGTTCATACAGCGTCTTCCCAGTTGACCATGCAAACTTTCTGCAGCAGATGCTCTCTTGCATGGAGCACACCAGAGCTGTGGGATCTGCTGAGTCTATGGGGAGAGCAGGCTGTGCAGTTGCAGCTTTGCACCGGCCGTAGGAATTTTGATCCCTATTGTCTGATTGCTGGTGGCATGCAGGAGAAGGGGCCTGAAAGGGATATGCACCCGTGTTGTGCTAAAAATCAAGGAGCTGAGGAAGGTGTACCAGAAGGCAAGGGAGGCCAACTATCACTCTGGTGTCAAGTATCAGGGGGTAGCCGTGTTAGTCTGTATCTACAAAAACAACAAGGAGTCTGGTGGCACCTTAAAGACTAACAGATTTATTTGGGCATAAGCTTTCGTGGGTAAAAACCTCACTTCTTCAGATGCACTCTGGTGCTGTGCCGAAGACATGCCGCTTCTATAAGGAGCTGCATGCCATCCTTGGTGGTGACCCCACCTGCACCGCCAAGAGCCCCATGGACACTTCTGGGAGACTGGAGGCAGCGGCCAGTGGATTCAACCCTGATGAGGAAGTGGTGGATGAGGAGATGGAGCTAGAGGACGAAGTGGAGCACATGGCAGAGTTGTCCAGTGGTGCGGCAAGTCAGAACCTCTTTTTCGCTCTGGAGGGGTCTAGCCAGTCCCAGCACTCCTGTGCTGGTGCGCAGGATACAGGAAAGGGGAGCTCCGGTAAGTGCTCATTTTGCTTTCATACTGCACAGTGAGAGCAGATTGAGCTCTTATGTACTTTGTTATATGGTAGAGGCCGGATAAGGAACAGAAATTAACAGAGCCTGTCCATCTACGCAGTGGGGCCACGGCAGAAAAGTTTGTTAATGTTCACTAGGATGTCCCAGGAAACCTCCCTAGTGATCTCTAGGAAACATTCCTGTAGATATTCTGCAATCCTCTGTTGAAGGTTCCTTGGGAGAGCTGCCTTGTTTCTCCCTCCACTGTAGGAAACTTTGCTGCATCACCCGGCAGTTATTTCTGCAGGGACCAGAATGGCACACAGGTGAGCAGTTAATAGTGTGTAAAGTTACAACCTTTTTATTGTCCAACTCAGTGTCATTTCTCTAGTATTTGAAGGATTGATCTTGGTAATCTGTCAGACCATAAGTCTCCCATTCCTGTATAAATGCATAAAAACAGATTTTAAAAAGAGAGAGAAATCAAATCTCTATGGTTCGTTATTAATTTTTTTGATCACCTAAACAATACAATATCTTTAAAAGTGGACAAAAGTAAATAATCCCTTTAAATGCAGTTGTGAACATTTTTGCAATTCTCCAATGGTCGTAATTAGTGTTGCAAATTTCCTGTCTGGTATATTTCAAGTGTTTAGATAAATATTGATTAAAATGAAGTATTCTGCTTGCTACTTATAATTAGAAATTACTGTTTACTTTTCTGTATAGCTCCAATGCAGTGAAAGTATGTGATAAGAAACTCAAATGACTTCTTAGTATGCACTGTGTTATAACTGGCCAATAACAGGTGATACACTTTTCCCATAGTCTTCCTGTTTGTTAGTGATATTTATGGAGGTGGGAAAGCTTTAGGTTTTCCAGACAAAACTCTTTTTCAGCCATGATCAGCAGGCTGTTCATTAAGAGTGAATATCATGCCTACCTGCACAACGTTTGAATGAACAGATTTTATTCAGGAAACCTGTTGGGTTAGGTTGGGATGAAAGTCTATCCTAACTCATCAGCATGCCACAAGGCTGTAGCACAGCTCCTTCACAGCAGCTTTTACCTATCCCCTTCTAGTCCTAGCCTGTAGATGAGAATAGTAGCCAGTGCATCACTATGCTCTCTGCAGTGGGGGTTTTGAGCCACTGGATCAGTGACGAAGCAGCTCAGTGGTTAATTTCCTGTGAAGATGTCACTCTGGAGATTAAGCCTGAAAAATAGTAACGTTCTGGTGTATAAGCAATCACCCCCATAGTCAAGGTATTTGTTTTTCAGTGTTTCTTTGGAAAATGACCCTTTTGACGTGGAATTGTTTTGCCTAAATAATATTGTAGAAAGATCAAATGGATTTTGGCCTTAAAATATGTGAGTTTCCAATCAAAATGTTCACTAAGTATTTTGGTGAAGGAAAAACTGCCTTGGTTAACTGAAACAGGACTGTATGGATTAAGTTGTGGGATTAGAAAAACCCCGTGAGTAACCGATTTTTATTTTATTTTTTATTTTTTTCTCTTTTTGCAATTTTGTCAAGATTCTATACTTAGGCAAAGTACAGTATTGCATCAAAGAAAATACCAGATTCTTTTGTCAATTTCCACCCCCAGCTGAAAGACCCCCAGGACTCCAATCTTTGACTAGCCTCTCGGGTCAAACAGATCAAAATAAACTATTGAATTCAAGAGCTTGGGAGACAGAATGAATTGTTTCTTTAAAAAAAACCCTTAATGTGTCAGGAACTCCTACCAAGCAATTTTAGATTATTTACCAAAATATCTTTAGACATTTTTAGAATAAATGTAAATAGTTACTTTTTCAAAACATCGTAACTAGGGTCTGATTTTTACCAAACTTCCCAGACAAACCTTACCCTTAGATGAGTTGTGACATATAACATTTCAGGGAGAGCTGTTTCTTTCGGGGAAATTTGAATTCTGAGGCCTGTAATAGATGGAAAGATTCCATAAATCCTTGCTAAACTTATCCTGTTCTTCTTCATTATTTTCTGTTTCCGATTTCATTGAGCAAATGAAACACCCTATATTCTCTTTTGAGTATTACTAATTTTCAGATTATTTTGACACTGGGGTTTAATCTACTGTTAATTCACAAGGGATTTGTGTAAGTAGCTTCAATTAATTAATTTGAATTACACATGTAAAGCGTATGCATTCGGTTCAGAAAATAGATGCCAAGGCTTAAGGAACCAAGATTCACCATTAACATTTTTTCAGCAAAACTGCTTACCTTTCCTCATTTTCCTGGGTTAACACAAACATTAGCCTCTGTGACTCTATCAGAACTTTCAGATTCTCTGTAAAGAGAACGTTATTTTGTAAGTGACTTCAATAACGTAGCTGCATATATTTCATGGTTGGCAGGCTTAGTGTGGCCCAGGAGAATTTCACCTTCCTATTGCTTTTTCTGCACACGTTCAATTTGTAGCAAATAAAATATCACAGCAAATAGATAATTGAACTTAAGCATCTTTTGTCACGTTGGAAAAGTTCTTCCTCATGCCCATTGCTCAGGCTGTGTAGCTTAGAGAACTTCCATCATCCTCTTCCTTGCAAACTAGAGAGTCATGAATTGACACTGTTATTCTTCATAGTGTTATGATCAGTTAGATGCAGGGACTGTGTCTTTTAACTTGTTTAATGTGCTTTGTAAACCGTCATGTACCTTGATGGCCTGGTATACAAATAAAGATATACATACAATATTTGTTCTAGAAGATTCCAGCCAATCAAGATGCGCAACTTTCAGTTAGTTCAACTTTTTGGCAGCATGTAGTAAAGTGAGTGATCAAGACATTGAAGTAGTCTTGTGAATAGAGGGCACCATGCAAAAAGGCAGGTCACCTCTTACATCAGGGTGTTCTTGATGGAATATTAGACAATATTTGATCATGGTCAAATAGTAGGTGGTCAATTGACATTATTGGACTAGTTCAATGGACTGGATTGCCAAGCCTATGCCTGGCCCTTCTAGACCTCTGAAGGTATGTCTACACAGCCCACAGAATTGAGCCTCCCAGTTCAGGCTGACAGGCATGCGGTGGTGGGGTTCATTCTAGTGTTCTAAAAATATCTGTGTAGAAAGTGCTTTTAAGTTGCGGCTTAGGCTGGACCTCAGTCTCGGATGCCCATCCCTCTCCCTAGGCTTCAGAGCCCGAGGTCCAGCCGGAGCCACTTCAAAGTGCTGACTACACAGGCATTATTTTTAGAATGATAGCATGACCCCCACCACTCAGAATCTGTCAACCCAGACTGAGAGGCTCAATTCTGTGTGTTGTGTCAGCATATCCTAAAGTAGAGTGACCACTCATGCATCCCCAAAATACCAGAGATTCTGGAACTTCTGGTAATAGCGTGACTCTGCCCCTGCCTATGTGACCCCAGCTGCCACCAGGGTGACTGCATGCAAGGTCACGCCACATGGAGGATGCCATTTTGAAAAGCATGCCAGCCCACCCCCACCATTGTGACCTCACACACACTGTGCATGCGAGGTTACGCTAGTAGGGGTGGAATGGCACGCTCTTCAAAATGGCATCCCCTGTCTGTGATACTAGACAAAACCAAGTCTGATTTTGTCTTAGTACTGGTCTGGGAAAAAACATTTTAAAACAGGACAGTCGGACTTAAAACCAGACAAGCGGCTTGTCTACCCTGAAGGAGTAAGTTTTGTTAGTAGCCTGGCCTGAGTGAGTGGTTTTTTTTTAAATAGGGGGCTGGCAGGGAGCCAACACCTCCAACAGGGGGCAGAGAAAGTCCGATAAACCCTGTCATGCTCACCTAATCATATAATTCCAGGATCTGGGACGTTAAAAAAGATAATATCATGAGACTCATGATAAAATTGCAAGAGTTCGCAATATCTGAAATACTAAAAAACAAAAAACCATTGCAAACCTAGCAGTAGTCTCCTTGAAATGTTATATCTACGCAGAACATTTCAGTTCCTATAAACATACAAAGGATCTTAAGACCAGTTTTTAATGGATAATGCAATGTATTGGTACATTCTCAGTCTAATGTAAAGTATTGTTAATTCCTAGGAAATTGGGGTTTGGAGAGCCCAAATGCTCCTCAAAATGACAATGTACATGTGATTTATATTTTGTATTTTAAGTTATTACTGTAACATACTGAATTACAGCAATAAGAACCTTACTTGAGTCAAATACACAATATACACCACTCTTCTTTAGAGAAAAGAAATGCAAAACATTCCCAGAATTTTTTCATTTTGGCAGCATGGCAGTAGAATTTAATATATGATTAGTGCATCTTAGCATGCTTCTGCTTCCTGCAGGGGACTATGCTCTCTTGCTAACTACAGGGGGCTCTTCAGTTGTTTGCAAAACCATAATGGGTCATTATAGATCATTCTAAGAGGTGACTGCTTTGCCTTTGCATCTGTGGTGATGCTAGGTTTGAGAGAACTGCCTCAAGACTTTTGCTTCTCACAATAGTGGACCTCAGCAGCTTCAATGTGTGCTCATGTGAGCAAGTGGTATCTAGTGGCTATTTGCTGTGTTAACATCTCTTGTTGGCTAATTATGGGAGCGTTCTTGATATCAAACTCTGGAGAGGTAACTCCTATGTTCTCCTAGCTAAAAAGAGCCTGGGGGGGGGGGGCATTTAGAAGGAAAGTAAGTTTAGAGTTTAACAGGAAGAATGAAATTGTTGGAGGAAAGGGCAAGGGAACCTTGAGAGCCTGCAAGGATCCTTTGGTAACAGGAATATCAGTAGCATGAATATCAGTAAATAATTTAGGTTCTACTCCCTGTTTACTCTATCACTAGTTTTGATGAACATGAAAAGCAGTTATATTGCACAGTATTACCTCTAAGATGTAACATGCAATCATATTTCAGTGAGGTCTTCCAACTTCCTAATGGTGCTTACCCCATTTTTTTCTTCTCCATTTTCTCTAAAAGATATTTTAAAAAATCAGGATGTGTTTATGAGAGAATTTGTAAGCAAGAGAAAGCTGCATGAAAACTGGCAGCTTTCTTGCCGTCTGTGGCATAATTTGTTGTTAATGAGGGAATGTAGCAAAATGTGCATATTAATATTTTATTGAAGAAGGCTCATGTAAACTCCAGCTGTGACCAAAACAATCAGTTTTTCTTTGGGAAATAGAAGCAGTGGTGCCCATGGTTTCATTTAATTTCTGTGGTCAGCAGCCACCTTATGCTAGTGTACATGGAGCTTTTTGTATATTTGCAGAATTGAATATGTAGTGCTCAGTCTTATTCTCATGTAAAATATCAGTGGCAAAATTACTGTAAGGCAGCCTGTATGTTAAGTATTTTGAAAACCTACATGTGGTTTTTTTTGTTTTATATTTTGGGTTGGAAGTTTTGTCATCTGTACAACAAATGTACAGCAGATGGCACTGTGTTGTAACCGTATGATGGAGTTTTTGGTAGAAAATGTGTTCATTCTGAGTTCACATAACATGTATACTGAATTTATATCTACTTATAGAACATGACCTTATACTGTCTCAATACAAGGTTTGAAAAGTCTAATTTTTGAGGCAGACTTATGTATCTGTGTAGTATAATATATTAAAAAACAAATACAAGTATATTTTGTCCTCATTGTCCCTCCTTCATATCTAATGATTTAGAGGTCATAGAAAGTACACTTAGAAAATTTGTGGACAATACCAAGCTGGGAGGGGTTGCAAGTCCTTTTGAGGATAAGATTAAAATTCAAAATGATCTGGACAAACTGGAGAAATGATCTGATGTAAATAGGATGAAATTCAGTAAAGACAAATGCAAAGTACTCCACTTAGGAAGGAACAATCAGTTGCACACATACAAAATGGGAAATGACTGCCTAGGAAGGAGTACTACAGAAAGGGATCTGTGGGTTCTAGTGGATTACAAACTAAATATGAGTCAACAGTGTAACATTGCTGCAAAAAAAGCAAACATCATTCTGGGTTATATCAGCAGGAGTGTTTTAAGTAAGATACGAGAAGTAATCCTTTCACTTTACTCCACGCTGATAAGGCCTCAACTGGAATACTGTGTCCAGTTCTGGGTGCCACATTTCAGGAAAGATGTGGACAAATTAGAGAAAGTCCAGAGGAGAGCAACAAAGATTAAAAGTCTAGAAAACATGACCTATGAGGGAAGATTGAAAAAGTGGGTTTGTTTAGTTTGGAGAAAAGACTGACAGGGAACATAAGAGTTTTCAAGTACATAAAGAGTTGTTACTAGGGTTGCCAACTTTCTAATTACACAAAACAGAACACCCTTGTCCCGCCCCTGCCCCTTCCCTTCCCTGAGGCCCTGCCCCCACTCACGCCAGCCCCCTCCCTCCCTCCCTTTCATTGGGCTGGGGCAGGGGGTTGAGGTGTGGGAGGGGGTGAGGGCTCCAGCTGGGGGTGCATGTTCCAGGGTGGGGCCAGAAATGAGGGGTTTAGGATGCGAGAGGGGGCTCAGGGCTGGGGCAGGGGTGTGGGGTGGAGGAGGGGGTCTCAGGGCTGGGGTAGGGGGTTGGGGTGCGGGAGGGGATGTGGGGTGCAGGCTCTGGGAGGGAGTTTGGATGCAGGAGGAGGTGCGGGGTCTGGGAGGGAGTAAAGGTATGGGAGGAGGTTCCGAAATGGGGCAGAGGGTTTGGGGTGTGGGCTCCAGCTGGGCGGCGCTTACCTCAGGTGGCTCCTGGTTGGCAGTGTAGTGGGGCTAAAGCAGGCTCCCTACTTACCCTGGCTTTGCGCTGCTCTCGGAAGTGGGCGGTATGTCCGGCCCCTAGGCAGAGGGACCAGAGGTCTCTGCGCGCTGCCCACACCTGCAAGGTGCCACCCTGCAGCTCCCATTCACTGCTGTTCCTTGCCAATGGGAGCTGCAGAGCCGGCGCTGGGAGCAGGGGCAGCGTGCGGAGCTTCCCTGATCGCCCCTGCGCATTGGGGCTGGACATGCCAGCTGCTTCTGGGGAGCTGTGCAGAGCCAGGGAAGGCAGGGAGCCTACCTTAGCCCCGCTGTGCCGCCAACTGGACTTTTAACGGCCCGGTCAGCAGTGCTGACCGGAGCTGCCAGAGTCCCTTTTTGACCAGGCGTTCCAGTTGAAAACTGGATGCCTGGCAACCCTAGTTGTTACAAGGAGGAGGATGAAAAAATCTTCTCATTAACCTCTGAGGATAGGACAAGAAGCAATGGACTTAAACTGCAGCAAGGGCAGTTTAGGTTGGACATAGGAAAAACTTCCTGACTGTCAGGGTAGTGAAGCACTGGAACAGGTTGCCTGGGGAGTTTGTAGAATCTCCGTCATTGGAGGTTTTTAAGAACAGGTTAGACAAACACCTGACAGGAATGATCTAGTTATTAGTTTGTCCTGCCTTGAGTGCAGGGGACTGGACTAGATGACAATTGAGGTCCCTTTCAGTCCTACACTTCTATGATTCTATGTGGTATAAACATTGGGAAGCGAGTAACTCCTTTTATAAATTTTATAGTACTATCCCAGCTTCAGAATGTATTTATTTTACTGTCTATTGGGAGCATTGTACTGATCCCGGTTTAGGTGTATTGTGTTGTTTCGTTTTAAAAAAAACCCAACATACATCATCTGTATTTTGATTTCTGAAACTCATTAGTTGTTTTAGTGAAAGAAGACCTGTTGAAGTGTTTAAGAGAATTTCTACATGAACTAGTTCAACTAGATGGTGAGGTAGGGAGCAGGTATGGCTTGTTCAATTTTAAATGGTTAATAGCTTTGCATTAGCATGTAATTTATCTTTTAATGGCCTGTAATTGGAGATATTTCAGATATTGTTTTACTGTTAGTAGCAAAAACATTCATTAGCAGCATTTTATCTCTTGTTGTTGTTGTCACTATTGTGGTTGGCAAATTCCTCTGTTACTTTTCAGTGCCCTGAAACCAAAACCAAAAACGTTTCACCATATGTGTTATCTCAATACTGATAGTACATTCCAATTATGAATCATAACCCCATTTCTAAATCATTATCCCAAATGTGAAAGCAGTGTGTCCTCTTCCCACACCATGTATAAACTGTATTGATGCTTGTCAGGGTTAGAATTACAATAATAAATGGTTTTGCATTTTTAAGTAACTAATGTCCTGTCTTTCTGATGGAAATTTTTTTTTCTTAAATTAGGTAAGTTATTTAGTACTGTTTTTAGATGAACTCCAGTTGCTTCTCTTTTGGCTTAGATTCTTGGTGGTGGCCAAGGAAGACTCGGGAATATGTGCAAAGGTGGGTTTAAGTCGTGCTGCAGGGAGCAGGAGGAGTGATAAGCTCCACTGATGTAGCTCTTTATCACTGGAGAAGCCTCCTACAATGTGGTCAACTGCTGCTTACCACATTAGCAGGCATGAGGGTAGCTGTGTGCCAGCAGCTCAGCACAAAGCTGCCCTCATGTAAGGGGGAATTTGACCCTTTAGAGCGCAACATCTAATCGCTGTATAGTAAGACTGCAGTAACTGTCTAAATCATTATCTTACCAAGTGGAAATCAGGTCATAAACTGCTTATAGGGTTTTTGCGGGATGATTATTTAGATTAACTATCGTGATTAAATGTTATTTGCTGATTTTTAAAAATGCACCTTACAGGGTCTCTGGGTGCACATACACATTAACTTAATTCAAGATTAGGTAAATCAAACAAAACCTAAAGAGACTGAGGCTATGTCTACACTAGAGACCTTACCGCAGCACAACTGTACCGATGCAGCTGCACTGCTATAAGGTTTCCCATGTAGCTGCTCTATGCCGATAGAAGAGAGCTCTCCCGTCAACATAATAAAATCACCCCCAATGAGTGGCGCTAGCTATGTCGGCAGGAGAGCGTCTCCCTCTTACATAGCGCTGTCCACACTGGTGCTTCTGTCAGTGTAACTTATGTTGGTGACGGAGTGTATGTTTTTCAGACCCTTGACCAGCAAAAGTGCTGGTGTTGATATAGACTGAATCTCCACAAAGAGAAATAAGTAGAGATTCACCACCTAAAGGTCAAGACATGGGCTATGTCAGATCAATATGAGAAATTAATGCCAGAGTCTTCTACTTGAAAATACTTTGTTTCCACCTCCTGGACATTCAGATCGAGGGATTGTTGTGATGATGTGGAGAGGAGAGGCAGCTTCTCATGTAGTTTGGACCCAAACCATGGAGAACTTTAATCACATATCAGTAACTTGAATCACATCCAGAAATGCATAGAAAGCGGTGAAGACTTTAAAGTGGTATAATGTCTGCTGCTATTGCTTTTGAGCAAGCACCACCATATTGTGCATCAGCTGTAGCTTCCAAATAACCTTCAATGCAAGAACCATGTGTTGTGTGTTTGACCTCCAGATAGTAGTAGTAGTAGGTCATTGCTGCTGCTGACGACAATATTGTTGCAATTCTCTTCAATGGCTATGCCTGTGACTCTGACGTCCAAACCCTGATTCACAGAGTCAGCCTCACTGAGGGCATGGGAAGTCCATATCCATGATGTATGACGATGCAGCTCTGTGGCGCCTTTCATGTGCAGCCTGGAAACAATTTCTTCAATCCCACTCGAACCTGTTGCATGCTAATCTTATCAGAGACCGCCAGTGAGTCCTGTTCTGAGCCATTTGCTCGAGTTCTTTGAGATTGATGCTAGCTCACTGGAGACTGCTCTTCAAGTTATCTTTGAAGCGCTAATACGGATGACCCTTCTTTCTTTTGCCCTGACTCAGCTCTCCATACAGGATGCGTTTTGGGAGGCAGTGATCTTCCATTCTGATGACATGTCCGGTCCACCTAAGTCAGCGGTTCTCAAACTTCATTGCACTGCGACCCCCTTCTGACAACAAAAATTACTACACGACACCAGGAGGGGGGACCAAAGCCTGAGCCCGCCCAAACCCCACTGACCCAGGCAGGGGGGCCAAAGCCGAAGTCTGAGCCCCACTGTCCCGAGCGGGGGGCTGTAATCTGAAGCTGCCCAGGGCTGAAGCCGAAGCCTGAGTCCCGTCGCTCAGGGGTGCTAGACTTACGTTAGTACCCTCTACCAAAAAGAGCAAGTTAGGGATAGCATCAGGAGATGATGTCTTGAGCCAAGGCCTAACAACTTGTCATTTGAGGGAAACTGGTTTCTTGCCTCTGCTTAGGGAGGCACTAATGATTTAATTCAACTGTGTCTCCAGCAGTTCCTTACTGGATTTTACCAGTCTCTATAAGGGGTCTAGGCCCAATTTGCTAGTACAAACCCCAACACATCCAATAACTTACCCAGTGATTTCAATTTCACTTACTATGTCTACTCTGCGAGGGGGGAGGGTCTCCGAACCTGGGTTCCAGCCCAAGCCCAAACATCTACATGGCAGTTTTTAGCCCTGCAGCTCAGCCTCATGAGTGAGTTTTTAATCGTAGAGTTAGACATACCCTGTGAATCAGCTGATCTGGGCTCTGAGACTTGGTGCTGGGTATTTTATCGCAGTGTAGACCTACCCAGAGATTGTCATTTGTCCACTTCAGATACTGATCTGCCCCAGGTGGAAACAGCCAATCCAGCTCGAATAGGATCATATTTCCCTATTCCCAGAATTGAATGTGCAAGGGTCATGCTGGTGTAGCCAAACAGGCCCTGTCACCTTATCTCTGACAAAGGGAGTCTGGTGTGCTGGGTTATAAAGTTAAACATATTTGCTACCGGTAGTGGTAATGCTTCAGATAACATTCGGATGGGAATTTAAATGACATTTACAAAAACACAAAGCTTTTTATGTTTTTCAATATCTTTATTTACCATTTATGAGAAGAATTATTAATTTCAAAGGACGATAATTTGAACTTCTTGAGCTCTTAAGTATGTGTGAGGTTCCACTGCCGCATTGCCATGTCATTACCAGAAGTAGTGCTTTGGGGTGGGAAAGCTTCCAGGAATGTGAAAAAAGCAAATAACTGCTCACAGTCAATAATTAGGTAGGGGTGCCAATAGGAAAATACTTGCCTCATCTTGTGGAGGCTTCTGAATGCTGCTAAACTGATTGAACTAGACCATAATTTCAGTACAGTTGATGGCCTGTTTCATTGATTGAAATTAATTGTATGCATGATATAAATCATGAAGCACTTGTGAGGATTCTCCATTATGAAATGACAGTCATATAGAAAGGCAACTTCTTATGTGCAAATCTATTACTAAATTAACTAACTGACCCCGAGAAGGGACAGTAAAGTGCTTTATTGGATTCCTGTTCATTTGATTGATTATTGGAGATCTTTTAAATACATTGCTGTGAGATCTGGTGCTTGCGGAGTTGTCAGAGAGAGAGAGAGCGTTAAATAACATTTTGCTAGCTCAGCACACTTTTATACACACTGTTCCTTGCAATAAATGAAGGTAGTCTGTTAGGAATGGTCCTGATGCTTTAGACACATACATGCTGATAACACTAATGATATTCAATATTATAACAGTAAAACTGTTTTACTTGCACTATAAATTGAATCATATAATGTTTTTTGGCATTAGCAGAAATGCATAGGAAAATTAGTGTAGATTTTAAAACATTGCAGGTTTCAGAATAATAGAAATCAAGTGATTTCTATATTCAGTTTTACTGAAAAAATATACTACTCTTTGGATACTTTTCTGAAAGAGTAAAAGCTGTTCTGAAGTAGTTCTGAAGGATTAAAAGGTTTAAAATAAAAAGCATTGTTATTTTTGAAGAAATATTTGTCCCAACTTTTTATTTTATCTTAGACTTTTTAAAAAACTGTATTAGAGAAGTGTTTAGAGCATATTTGTTTTTTGTGATGAAATTTTAATTGGCACTGCTTTTTCGTTTCAGTCTAGAATAAGACCTGAACCTGTACCACTTAAGCCAATGGGAGTATTGCAACTGACTTCAATAGCGCAGGCTTCTGCCTGTAGAGAGTTTCTAGTTGTACATTCTCTCTTACCATTGTTCAGATTCTGAAGGATGGGGTTAGGGGTGTTTTTCTCTGCCTCTGCCTCTACAGAATAATATGTAGTTATTCTGATACAAACATACTTTTGAAAAGCACTACTTTGGTGTTTGGAATGCACTAGATGACACTGAATTGCATGTGTATAAATGATATGTCCTAAGGGAAAAGTTTTCCAGGATTGCCTACAAGGCATTTATTCCCCATTTTTACAAATTACTGTTCAGGTGTTGTCTCTTTTTACTGGACTCTCTCTGAGTTTGAGAGTTAGAACCTTTTAAAAATAGTAACTTCATGTGTCACCACATTATTTTGGCATTATATACTTTTATAACAAAAGCAGCAGTGGCCAGATCATTTCCCCCTTTGATCTGAACATGGAAGAATCCTCCATATATGGATCTCCTCCATGAAGAAGGGGAGCTCTGCCACCTCCAGGCCAACATGCCCTCCCCTCTTTCTGTATCCTTTGGAGGGCTCTCTGTGTGGTCTGAGCTTGAGTTGGGGCCAGGCTTTGGCCAAGACATAGGAGATGCACATTGTCCCCACTCTGACTCTTCGGAAGATACACAAAAAAGTAAATACAGCTGTAGCTCTATTAACTTTTTCTCTATATCTCTCCACATACCTCCCCAGGGTACCCAGGAACTACTGCACCTGGGTGGGATGGTTTGAAAGCCCCTGGTAGTCTAGATTCAAAGACCAGACAGGACCATTGTGATCAACTAGTCTGACTTCCTGTATAACACAGTCTATAGAACTTCCCTAAAATAGTTCCTACAGTGCATCTTTTAGGAAAACATTCCATCTTGATTTTAATATATGACAGCGATGGAGAATCCACCACACCCCTTGGTAAATTGTTTGAATGGTTAATTACTCTCACCATTAAAAATGTATGCCTTATTTCCAGTCTGAATTTGTCTAGCTTCATCTTCCAGCCATTGGATTATGTTATACCTTTCTCTGCTAGATTGAAGAGCCTGTTATTAAATATTTGTTCTCCTTGTAGGTACTTATAGACTGTAATCAAGTCACCCCTAAATGTTTTCTTTGATAGACTCAAGGAGCTCAAGCTATTTAATTTATCACTATAAGGCATGTGTTCTAACCCTTTAATCATTCTGGTGGCTCGTCTCTGGAGCCATGATACAAAGGAGTGGGGAGTTTCCGGGGGTAGAGGACCATGAGTGGATGGGTCTGGCCTACTGTGGATCACCTAGACCTCTTTGATGTTTGTGGGAGTTTTCTCTGAAACAAACAGGTAAACTCCAGGAAGAAATCCTTTTAGAGTCTTCCTCGTGAAAAGCCCCCTCCTATTCCATTTATCATGAGAGAGAGAGCACTCTTGGATGCTGTAAATAATATTATTTAATTTCTCAATAAGTAAGAATAGGGTCCTCTGTTCACACAGAGCTACAGACATTGCTATATTTTTAACTTGCTGCTCAGATGAAATTATTTCTGGTAAAAGTTTAATATAGGTAAATTGTTCATACCTTTCTGATTTGGAGTTTTTATTATTGTACATGCTATACTTCTGTTTTGTGGAAATATTATGTTACTGGTGATACTTTAGTTATAGTTCACCTGAAAACAGAGGCATACTTTTTGTGGGGGGTGGGAGGTATTTACACTTTGGGCTCAAGTGTCTTATCATTGTTCTGAACCCAAAGATGGATGTTTCAGGGAAGTTTGATAAAACTCTGTTTGGCTGTTTTTTTCAGTGATCCCATATTTCAATATTCTAAATAAAAGTGGTTTTCCATGCTTTAAAGCATTTTTCAGACACTCTTAAAAATGTCCTACTTCTAAATGACTTAGTTCTCAGTGAGGACATGTCTGTTACCTGTAAATCAGATATCTTCAAACATGACAAACTTCTGGTAAACCATGTTTTGAAAAGCTTGCACTGTGCACATGCAATACAATATCCTGGGTCTAACATGGCTAACCACTGCTGCACAAATAAAATACTTGATTTTCTATTGAAGTTTTAACAAAGAACTAAGATTTTGCTGAGCCCTTATAGTATGACAGCTCTTTAGATAGAAGCCATACAGAAATTTTAAAAAAAAATTGTTTCCAACATATTGGCTCATAAGATTATAACTCTTACATCTGGGCACAGTGATCTGTCACACCTGTATTTCTCCTGTGAATTGATGAATATGATATGCCTTCCCTGGCATATCATCCAAATGAGATAGCTGCGCTAACCATGAGGCCAGCTGTCTTTGTGGATGCTGAAAATTCTGCAGCCTCCTCAGGGGTGTGTGCTACATTCTCAGGGTAAACCATTTCCCCAAGAGATAATGCATGAAGTATCTCATAAAAGTCAGTATAGCTAGCAGTTTATTTTGCGTGTTTGTGTGTGGGGGGTATATGCTGTACTTCTCTGGACAGATAGAAAGTTTGTGATATAAACATATATCTTTTATTTGCCTTGTATCACTTGGTACAAGTAGGACCTGCCATCCACCTCTTACTGCCAGTTCCTCTTACTGTTTGGCTTCAAATAAGCTAACACAGGAAAAATGACCACACAGGACTTTAGCTTTACAAAAGCTTCTTGACAAGTTTGTACGACACAAACATGGTTCCACTATCCACGACCTGGGTGGAAGAGTTTTTAGATTTTGAAGAGAGTCTGAATAACACCCATGTTTAAAATCCCAGGAAACTCCTTGTGTGTCGCCCTAAGGGTTATTGCAAAAAAGTTCTGCCTATATATTAAATGGGCAAGCTGCTGCTCCCTCTGCACTGATTGTGGGTCAGATGCTGAATGTAAGTAAATTAGTTTAATATGTTGGTTGGGCCTCTGTAATTGAATAAATTCTCCCAGTCTGGCTAACTGTTCCTCAGTGCTTCTGCAGAACATAAGATCATCCAAGTAGAGCAGTTTGTCTGCTGAAGTTTGTGGTAACAGCTAAATCAGTGAGAAGTTGAAACTAGGGCTGTCAAGCGTTTAAAACAATTAATCACGCGATTAATCACACAGTTAAACAATAATAGAATACCATTTATTTAAACGTTTTTGGATGTTTTCTACATTTTCAAATATATTGATTTCAATTACAACACAGACTACAAAGTGCACAGTGCTCACTTTATATTTATTTTTGATTACAAGTATTTGCACTCTAAAAAAACAAGAAATAGTATTTTTCAATTCACCTAATACAAGTACTGTGCAATCTTTTTATCATGAAAGTTGAACTTACAAATGTAGAAGTGTGTGTGTTTGTGTGTGTGAGAAAAACGGCATTCAAAAATAAAACAATGTAAAACTTTAGAGCATACAAGTCAACTCAGTCCTACTTCTTATTCAGCCAATGGTTCAGACAAACACGTTTGTTTACATTTGCAGGAGATAATGCTGCTCGCTTCTTGTTTACAGTGTCACCTGAAAGTGAGAACAGGTGTTCTCATTGCACTGTTGTAGCCCTAGCCAGCGTTGCAAGGTATTTATGTGCCAGATGCGCTAAAGATTCATATGTCCCTTCATGCTTCATCCACCATTCCAGATGACATGCGTCCATGCTGATGACAGGTTCTGCTCAATGACAATCCAAAGCAGCGTGGACTGCTGCATGTTCATTTTCATTATCTGAGTCAGATGCCACCAGCAGTACGTTGATTTTCTTTTTTGGTGGTTCGGGTTCTGTAGTTTCCGCATTGGAGTGTTGCTCTTTTAAGACTTCTGAAAGCATGCTCCACATCTCGTCCCTCTCAGATTTTGGAAGGCACTTCAGATTCTTAAACCTTGGGTTGAGTGCTATAGCTATCTTTAGAAATCTCACATTGGTACCTTCTTTGCATTTTGTGAAATCTGCAGTGAAAGTGCTCTTAAAATGAACAACATGTGCGAGTCATCATCTGAGACTGCTATAACATGAACTATATGGCAGAATGCGGGTAAAACAGAGCAGGGGACATACAATTCTCCCCAAGGAGTTCAGTCACAAATTTAATTAACGCATTATTTTTTCAACGAGTGTCATCAGCATGGAAGCATGTCCTCCGGCATGGTGGCCGAAGCATGAAGGGGCATACGACTGTTTAGCATATCTGGCACGTAAATACCTTCCAATGCCGGCTACACAAGTGCCTTGCAAATGCCTGTTCTCACTTTCTGGTGACATTGTAAATAAGAATAGGGCAGCATTATCTCCTGTAAATGTAAACAAACTTGTTTGTCTTAGCGATTGGCTGAACAAGAGGTAGGACTGAGTGGACTTGTAGGCTCTGAAGTCTTACATTGTTTTGTTTTTGAGTGCAGTTATATAACAAAAAAAATCTCTATTTGTAAACTGCAGTTTCATGACAAAGTGATTGCTCTACAGTACTTGTATGAGGTGAATTGAAAAATACTATTCCTTTTGTTTATCGTTTTACAGTGCAAATATTTGTAATAAAAATAATATACACTTTGATTTCAATGACAACACAGAATAAATATATATGAAAATGTAGAAAAACATCCAAAATATTTAATAAATTTTAATTGGTATTCTATTGTTTAACAATAGATTAAAATTGCGATTAATCGCGATTAATTTTTTTAATCACGATTCATTTTTTTTAGTTAATCGTGTGAGTTAACTGTGATTAATCGACAGCCCTAGTTGAAACATTCCTGGGTTATTAAAGAGGCCAAAAGAAATTAATGTAGTTAAATTTGAATAGACTGCCATGGTGGTGAAAAGCACTTACTTAAGTCTGTAGCACCCTGAACAGTAATTATTTTGTATGTATTTGACAAATACCTTCCTTCCCTTCAAACAATAAATATTACCCAATAAACAAAAAGGCCTTTACAAATGTTTAACATCTGAAGAAGAAATGAGATGAGTACACAGTTTTACATTTCATTAACTGATAGGTTATGAAAAAGTTAGAAAACAGGACATTCTAAAATTTAGTCTTTATCTCACACCTTTGCATTGCTTGTTTTCCACTACAGAGAAAGTGTCTGATGTATCTTACAAATAGAAGTTTGGGATCTGTTAATTACTAATATCACTAGTTTGAAGGTCAGAAGAAGGGATTCAGGAAAGATTTCTGTCAGGATGTGGTCACCATTGAGTAGAAGTCTAAATACTAAGATGGGTGAACTAGAGTGCCTGCCATTAAATGAGGCTATTGATATAATAGGCATCATGTAAAATTGGAGGATTGAGGCTAATCAGTGGGACGCAGGAATATGAGGGTACAAAATATTTAGGAGTGACAGAGTAGACTGCGCTGGTGGGGGAGTGGAACGCTATGTGAGAAAAAGCAGAGTCAAATAAAGTAAAAATCTTAAATGAATCAAATTGTACCATAGAATTTCTATGGATAGAAATTCTATGGATAGAAATTCTATGTTTGAACAATAAGAGTATAGCAGTAGGAATATACTGACTGTGATGGTGATTCTAATCTCCCTGAGCATTTCACAGAGGCTGCAAAGGCAGAAAATGTAATAATAATGGGGATTTCGACTATCCTCATATTGATTGGGTATTTGTCACTTCAGGATGGTATACAAAGATGAAATTTCTAGATGTCATAAATGAGTTCCTCTTGGAAACCACAAGGGAGAGAGGCAGTTCTTGATTTAGAGCTACTTAGAACACAGGATCTGATCTAAGAGGTGAATATAGCTGAAATGCTTGGTAATAGCGACCATAATATAATTAAATTTGACATACCTTGTAGGAGGGAAAATGTCAAAGAAACCCACCACCGTGGCCTTTAACTTCAAAAGGGGAACTACACAATAATGAGGAAAGAAAGAAAAAAGAAAAAGTCACAAGAGTAAAATGCCTGCAAATTATTTGGAAACACCATAGTAGAGGTTCAAACTAAATGATAATAATAAAAAAAAAAAAGTAAGAGAACCGAAAGTGCCACCATAGCTAAACAGAAGAGTAAAAGAGGTGGCCAGAGGCAAAAAGGCATCCTTTAAAAATTGGAAGTGAAATTTTAGTGAGGAAGATAGAAAGCAGCATAAACTCTAGCTGGTCAGGTGTAAAAGTATAATAAATTTGAAGAGCAACCAGGGGTGAAAGTAACTTAAAGGACTTACTGGTACTCCAGAGTCCTGCGGAGGGGGCGGGGCCTCAATTGGAAGAGGCGTGGCCTCTACCGGAAGAGGTGGGGCCTTTAAATCCTGGGGCTTTTAAATCAGGATTTAAAGGGCTCGGGGATCCGGCTGAAGCTAGGAGCCCCGGGCCCTTTAAATCACCCCCGGAGCTACCAGTTGCAGAGGCAGCTGGGAGCCCTGGGGTTTGGGCAGGGGTGAAAGTAATTTACATTTCTTACCCATATGGTCCAATCGCAAGCAAGCAACCCACCTCTCTTACGTACTTCGTGGATCCCTCCCATTGCATGACATAGATATAGAAAATAAAGCTGCTACTACTACTAAAAATACTGTCTGTAATAAAAACTTTAATATTGGAATAAGCCTGAAAAAGTGAAAACTCGCTGTCACATTTTTCTCCATGTCTTCCCTGCTCCTCCAGCCAGGCTGCCGATGCTAGGCCGTGCTTTCCCCCTGCCTGGCACTCAGCAGCGGCTGCAGGGACTCCCCTCTAGCTTGCAGGAGGGAGCAGGGAGACTGGCTGAGGAAGGGAGAAGCCTGCTTCCTGCATAAGAACAGTTTAAACTCAGCTGTTCCCTGAGCGGTTCAGCCCCCGGGGTTAGGAGCTGTTTCTGGCATCCTTGTTAATTTCACTCACAGTTGTTGCGGGGGGAAGGGTGTGTGTGACCATGGCAGGGGCAGTTCTTTTCTGCCCCCGGGATGAGGGGATCTCCAATACTAATATACACAACAAATACAAGCATTTGGCTGCACAGCTTAAATCCAGAGCTAATAAAAGCAGGTGGAAGGGGAAAACTCACTGTCAGCTTGGTTTCTCGTCTCCTCCTTCCTTCTTCAGTCAGGCTGCAGACAGTAAGGCTCTGCGTTCCTCCCCAACCCCCCACTCAGCAGGGGATCTCCTCTAGGCTCTACTTGCAGTGAGCAGGGAGACTGGCTGAGAGATGCCTGCTGCTGCTGCCTGCATAAGAATAGTTAAACTCAGCTGTTCCCTGGGCAGTTCAGCCCCCGGGGTTAGGAGCCGTTTCTGGCATCCTTGTTAATTTCACTCCCAGTTGTTGGGGGGGGGGGGGGGAGGGCGGGCGGGGGGAAGGTGTGTGTGACCATGGCAGGGGCAGTTCTTTTCTGCCCCCCTGGATGAGGGGATCTCCAATGCTACTATAATACAATAGTAGGGGCTGGTTGCTGGGGTTGGGGCAGTCGGCGGCAGGCTGCAGCTGCATTGTTTGTGACACACACATTCATACACATACATACTGTATGTATTACTGTCCTGTGGGAAAGGTGCCAGTGCCCTTTTAAGGGTGGGGGGGGAGACAAGTGTTTCTAGGCTAACACACCTCAGGAACTTCTGCTTAATGTGTGCTGCTTAATGGAGTCCGTCCTTCCCCAGGGGGCTGTTTGTTGGTCCAACTCCTACACTGAAGAGCTATCTTTTTTGAAAAAATAACAGGAGTACTTGTGGCACCTTAGAGACTAACAAATTTATTAGAGCATAAGCTTTCGTGGGCTACAACCCACTTCGAAAGCTTATGCTCTAATAAATTTGTTAGTCTCTAAGGTGCCACAAGTACTCCTGTTATTTTTGCGGATACAGACTAACACGGCTGCTACTCTGAAACCTATCTTTTTTGAGAGATCCATCCATACTGTACATATACATTTAGAATATACCTGGATCAGAGTAGATTTAGATCTGTGAAGCAAGACAAGAAGATTTTGTTTTCCCAGGAAGACATTCATGTGGATGTTCCAAAGTTAGCTTTTGAGTGCCATACGGTACCCCCATATGGTAATCGCGCGGGCTTGCTATTTACAACTGCCTCAAACAAAGCCGATCAAAGTACACGTGAAGAAAGGTCTTCCAATTATAAGAACTTAATTAACAATTTGTCAGTTTTGAATCCCAAAAAATGGCAAGAGAATCCCCATTTCGGAGAAAAGGAAATAAGAGCATTGGCTGATCAACTGAGGGATTTGTTGAATTCAAGGCTTTTGGAGGAAAAAACATTCCTGGTAAACTTAAAAAACTCGTCCTTGCAGTGGACACCCTTGCTGCAAGCAATGCTGACTGCGAAAGGGGATTCAGTGCGATGAACAACATCATTACAGTGAAACGGGCTGCACTTACCACTCGTCATGTGGCGGACTTGCTATTCATTTCATGTGTGGGACCTCCTTATACTCAGTGGAATCCCATGCCATATGTGAAATTGTGGCTTGGAAAGAGCCGATGTGCAGCACATTCATCTCGAGGCATGGCACGACAACAGGGAGAGCAGCGAGAGCAGCTGTATGGCCCAATGTGGGAGTTGCTATAAGGATGCTTTGCTCCATCCAGTCCTTCCCATGGATGCCCCTTTCTTGCCCCCGCAGGGCTGGCCCACTCACACCTTCCACGTGCCAGGACTGAGCCGGGAGCTGGGGCGGCTTTGCTGTGGGTAGTGGTTCCCGTTGGAGCTGCAGCCCCCACCTGCCACCCCCTATTGCTTGTATTGTTGCTGCCGCATGCCCCCCAGACCTCTGTCTCCTCCCCTGTCTCCCGGGTGGCTCCCTCCCACAGCTGGAAGAGAGAACAGCAGCTGCTGAGGCTGGAAGTTTTCCTGGGGACACCATTAAGCAGCAACCCAAAAGCTGGGTGCCCACAGATGCGCTGGCAGTTCCCAGCCAGACCTTGCCTCTTACAGAAGTTCCTGAGGTGTGAGCAGCAGAAATACTGTCTCCCCTGTCCCCCCCACCCCTCAAAAGGGCACCGGCGCCCTCCCCACGGGATAGTAATACATACAGTATGTTTGTGTATGAATGTGTCACAAACAATGCAGCTGCACCCTGCCGCCGACCTGCAGCGACCCCAACAACCGGCCCCTGTAGGCTGCTGCTGCCTGCAGAGAGCCAGCAGATGCCGCTGGGCTGGGTCTGCCAAGGAGTAAGTAACCAAGGCAAAAAACATAGCCAGCCAGCCAGGGAGGGAGCCAGGGGGGCAAGGGACTGCGCTGCACCATGCCCACCAGTGCCCCGCTTTCCCTAGATCCTCCCTATTTCCTAGCAAGTCAGATATCAAGGATTTTTTTAATCTCCCTTCCAGGCACATAAAAGAGTGCAGGGGGCACACCAATGGGTGGCTAGTAGTAGGGGAAGGCAGGGGTGAATGAAGGACAACTGGAATAGCCTTCATGAAATATACAAGATATTTAGAGAAAGTTTTGTCAATTTCAGCCTCTGCACTCTGCAGGCAGGACAAAACAAAAAGAGATCTGAGATTGTGCCCAATGTCCTAAGGACATTTCAGGTGTTTAAATCAATATATAAAGAGGGTGGAATGAAAACTACTATTTCTTTCAAAGGAGGCACAATAATTTCCCTGAATCTCCAGTTTTCCCCTCCAATCCCTTTGTGGTTTTATCTATGGGGGCTATTTGCTTTCCCTGTGAATCTTTAGTTGCTTTAGCAAAATTGCTTTGCCCAAAATAAACCCTGATCATCATGACACATCTTCCCACCATGTTCTCCATGTTTTTTGTGTTTTTTTTTTTTTTTTTTTTAAACAGTAACATTTCAAAGAGGATCTGCAAGCAGTTTGGACATCACAACCATGATCCTCTGCTGGGGAGAGAATGGGATAGATTTGAACTTGGAAATGGTTCCTGATTTTGATTGTATTTTTTGTGTATAGGAGATCCCCTCTTCCCGGGGGCAGAAAAGAACTACCCCTGCCATGGTCACACACACCGTTACCCTCCCCACCCCCCCAGTAACTGTGAGTGAAATTAACAAGGATGCCAGAAACGGCTCCTAACCCCGGGGGCGCAGGGAACAGCTACGTTTAAACCTTTCTTATGCAGGGGGCAGGCTTCTCCCTCCCTCAGCCAGTCTCCTTTTCTTACCGGTCCTCCGTACTGGCCCGTACCGGCTTACTTTCACCTCTGAGAGCAACTAGCTAAGGACACAAAAACTAACAGCAAAAATTAAGTACATCAAAAGCAGGAGGCCTGCCAGTCAGTGGGGCCACTGGACAATCGATGTGCTAAAGGAGCTCTCGAAGACAAGACCTTTGCAGAAAAGCTAAATGAATTCTTTGCATCCATCTTCACTGCAGAGGATATGGGGAGATTCCCACATGCTAACCATTCTGTTTAGGTGACAAATCTGAGAAACTGTCCCTGATTGGAGGTGTCAGTAGAGCAAGTTTTGGAACAAATTGATAAATTAAACACTTATGAGTAACCAAGATCAGATGGTATTCACCCTAGAGTTCTGAAGGAACTCAAATGTGAAATAGCAGAACTACTAACTGCAGTATGTAACCTGTCACTTAAATCAGCCTCTGTAACAGATGACAGGAGGGTAGATACTGTAATACCTATTTTAAAAAAAGGCTCCAGGGGCAATCCTGACAACTACAGGCCAGTAAACCTAATTTCAGTACCTGGCAAATTAGTTGAAACTATAACAAATAACAGAATTATCAGACACATAGATAAACATGATACACGGGGGAAGAACCAACAAGGACTTTGTAAAGGGAAATCATGCCTCACCAATCTATAAGAATTTTTTGAGGTTGACAGCAAGTATGTGGACAAGGGTGAAGCACTTAATATAGTGCACTTGGGCTTTCAGAAAGCCTTTGACAAGGTCCCTCACCAAAGCAAGGTAAGGAGTCCTCGGATAAGAGTGAAGGTCCTGTCATGGGTCAGTACCTTGTTAAAAGATAAGACATGCAGGGTAGGAATACATGGTCAGTTTTCACAATTGAGAGAGGTAAGTAGCTGAGTCCCCCAAGGGTGTGTACTGGGACCAGTGCTGTTCATTGTATTCTTAAATGATCTGAAAAAAGGGGTGAACAGTGAGGTGGCAAAATTTGCAGATGATAAAAAATTACTTAAAATAGTTAAATCCAAAGATGACTGTGAAGAATTACAAAGGGATCTCACTTAACTGGGTGACAAAATGGCAGATGAAATTCAATGCTGGTAAGTGCAAAGTAATGCACATTGGAAAAAAATAATCCCAACTATACATCTAGAATAATGGATCTCAATTTGCTTATTAATTGAGACTTGTGAATTGCTCTTAAAATCAGTCT
Organism: Emys orbicularis; assembly: GCF_028017835.1. Lineage (NCBI taxonomy): Eukaryota > Metazoa > Chordata > Testudines > Emydidae > Emys > Emys orbicularis. The sequence goes on along the minus strand of NC_088683.1, from coordinate 67,572,333 downwards.
CTTAAGGTTAGAGAGCAGTTCTTAAGCCTTGGTCAAATAAAGATTAAATGCAAGCCAGTGAGTCAGGAAGATATGAAGAACATGTCCTTAGAACACTCATGCCATCTGAGCATAAATAGCAGCTTACACTGCAATTGTATTTTGAAAGATGGTTCCATACCAAAAGACTCCATCTTAGGAATCAGAAATGCTCTGGGTGTATATTCTGCTGATATGGGGACAAAAACAAATTTTTACTCTGGAAAGCAACACAGAGCCAACAAGTTTTTCCTAATCTGAGAACCAATCAAAACATGTTCTGTGTCATAGCTAGATATGGACTTAAATTATAAATTTCAGATCTGTATCTGAGCTCTCCAAAGTTTAGAATTTCAGTTCAGCCCTGAGATAGGGAGCCAGCCTAAAAGTTTGGATGTACAGATGGATCCAGTTTTCCTCAAAAGTTTGAGTCTTCTGATACAAGGTTTTGTTTTTGACCTATCTTAAGTTATAGTTTATAATATAATGGAAATAATTTCTCTTGTTTTGTAATGTATGTGAAATGAATAGCTTTTCAGAATTAACATCTGTTTTGCTTCAAAGGTGCTAGTTCTTGGCAGCTGTTTTTGTTTGTTTGGGGGTTTTTTTGTATTGCAAAGAAACGGAGATTCTCTCTTTCTTACCTGTTGAGGGAGTTTGTCCTCCTTTCAGTGTTTGGGGCATTTATGCATATAGTTTATGAAATTCATTGATTTACAGAGTTCTAAGACCACAAGGGGTCATTATGATAATTTAATTTGACTTTCTGTATAACACAGACCATAAAACTTCACAAGGTGATTCCTCCATCAAGTCCTTAACTAAATTAGGCCTCAGTCCCGCAAGTTGATCAGTGTGAGTGGACCCATGTGCTCATGCAGAGTCCAATTAAAATCATCCTACAAGATAGGTGCTTCGAATCCCAGCATGTCAACAGAGAAGAGACTTCCTGAACCCTTTAAGGCCCTGATTCTGCAAACACATATGCGTGTGCTAAACTTTCCACATGTGAGTAGTTCCATTGATTTCACCACTATGTTCTATTTTTATTTACCATTAAAAAAATCATTAACTTTTTTGAAGACCCTCCAGGAGTCTGAATGTCTCATTCTTGACATTTCTCAAGGGGTATGTCTACACTACGGGATTAACCCGAATTTATATAATTCGAATTTTGGAAACAGTCGAACGTATGCGGCCACACTAAGCACATTAATTCAGCGGTGTGCGTCCATGTACCGGGGCTAGCGTCGATTTTCGGAGCGTTGCACTGTGGGTAGCTATCCCATAGTTGCCGCAGTCTCCTCCGCCCATTGGAATTCTGGGTTGAGATCCCAATGCCTGATGGGGCCACAAACATTGTCGCGGGTGGTTCTGGGTACATCCTCCCCCCTCTCCAGGGAAGCAACGGCAGACAACCGTTTCGCGCCTTTTTCCTGGGTGAACAGTGCAGACGCCATACCACGGCAAGCATGGAGCCCGCTCAGCTCAAGACAGCAGTCATGAACATTGTAAACACCTGGCGCGTTATCGTGCAGTTTATGCTGAACCAGAACCTGCAAAACCAGGCGGCGAGGAGTAGGCTACGGCAGTGCGGCGGCGAGAGAGATGAGGACATGGACATGGAATTCTATCAAACCGCGGGCCCCGGTGCTTTGGAGATCATGCTGTTAATGGGGCAGGTTATAGCCATGGAACGCCGATTCTGGGCCCGGGAAACAAGCACAGACTGGTGGGACCGCATAGTGTTGCAGGTGTGGGACGATTCCCAGTGGCTGCGAAACTTTTGCATGCGTAAGGGCACTTTCATGGAACTTTGTGACTTGCTTTCCCCTGCCCTGAAGCGCCAGAATACCAAGATGAGAGCAGCCCTCACAGTTGAGAAGCGAGTGGCGATAGCCCTATGGAAGCTTGCAACGCCAGACAGCTACCGGTCAGTCGGGAATCAATTTGGAGTGGGCAAATCTACTGTGGGGGCTGCTGTGATGCAAGCAGCCAAAGCAATCACGGGGCTGCTGCTACGAAAGGTAGTGACTTTGGGAAATGTGCAGGTCATAGTCAGGGCCGGCTCCAGCATTTCTGCCGCCCCAAGCAATTGGAAAAAAAAAAAAAAAGCCGCGATCGGCAGCGGCAGTTCAGCGGCAGATCCTTCGCTCCTAGAGGGAGTGAGGGACCTGCCACCCCTGAATTGCCGCAGGTGCCGCCCCTCTCCCTTGGCTGCCCCAAGCACCTGTTTGTTAAGCTGGTGCCTGGAGCCAGCCCTGGTCATAGTGGATGGCTTTGCTGCAATGGGATTCCCTAACTGTGGTGGGGCGATAAATGGAACCCATATCCCTATCTTGGCACCGGAGCACCAGGGTACCCAGTACATAAACCGCAAGGGGTACTTTTCAATGGTGCTGCAAGCACTTGTGGATCACAAGGGACGTTTCACCAACATCAACGTGGGCTGGCTGGGAAGGGTTCATGACGCTCGCGTCTTCAGGAACACTACTCTGTTTAAACGGCTGCAGCAAGGGACTTACTTCCCGGACCAGAAAATAACCGTTGGGGATGTTGAAATGCCTATAGTTATCCTTGGGGACCCAGCCTACCCCTTAATGCCAAAAGCCATACACAGGCAGCTTGGACAGGAGTCAGGAGCTGTTCAACTACAGGCTGAGCAAGTGCAGAATGGTGGTAGAATGTGCATTTGGCCGTTTAAAAGGTCGCTGACGCTCGTTACTGACTCGGTCAGACCTCAGCCAAACCAATATCCCCATTGTTATTGCTGCTTGCTGTGTGCTCCACAATCTCTGTGAGAGTAAGGGGGAGACCTTTATGGCGGGGTGGGAGGCTGAGGCAAATCGCCTGGCTGCTGATTATGCGCAGCCAGACACCAGGGTGATTAGATCACACCAGGAAGCGCTGCGCATCAGAGAAGCTTTGAAAACCAGTTTCATGACTGGCCAGGCTACGGTGTGAAAGTTCTGTTTGTTGAAAACCCGCCCCCTTGATTGACTCATTCCCTGTAAGCAAACCACCCTCCCCCCTTAAATCACAGCTTGCTTTTAAAGGACATAAAGTCACTATTGTTTAAAAATCATGTATTCTTTATTAATTGATTATAAACATAGGGAGAAAACCGACAAGGTAACCCGGATGAGGTTTGGGAGGAGGATAGGAGGGAAGTAAAAGGCCACTGAAAAAATTCAATATAATGACAGCCTTTTGGTTGGGCTGTCCACTGGGGTGGAGTGGGAGGGTGCACGGAGCCTCCCGCCCCCCGCATTCTTACACGTCTGGGTGAGGAGGCTATGGAACATGATGAGGGGGGAGGGAGGTTATACAGTGGCTGCAGCGGCACTCTATTATCCTGCTGCCGTTCCTGAAGCTCCACCAGACGCCGGAGCATGTCCGTTTGATCATGCAGCCGCCCCAGCGTTGCAGCCTGCCACCTCTCATCTCGAGCGTCCCTCATGACCTCACGTTCACTGGCATCTTTCCTGTACTTAGATACCGTGTCCTTCCACTCATTCAAATGAGCTCTTTCATTGCGGGTGCATTCCATTATTTCCGAGAACATCTCGTCTCACGTCCTCTTTCTCCGCCGCCTTATCTGAGATAGCCTTCGGGACGGAGGAGGGAGGCTTGAAAAATTTGCAGCTGCTGGAGGGATGGAAAAAAGGAGAGAAGTTTTTTAAAAGATACATTTTACAGAACAATGCTTATACTCTTTCACGGTGAAAAACACTATTCACATTACATAGCACATGTGATTTCAGTACAAGGTCGCATTTTCCATCTTAATATTGAGTGCCTGTGGCTTTGGTGTTAGAGATCACAGACGCAGGTCCGGGCAACAGAATTCGGCTTGCATGCGGCCATGGTAAGCCATTGTCTTTCGGCTTCTGTGCCCTCCTTTCCCACATACCAAGCAAAGCCCGTTGACTGCTGCGGTTTTCCTGTTAACCTTCAGCAGCAGAAAACAAACTAACACCCCCCCCATCCAATTCTCTGGGATGATCGCTTTATCCCTCCCCCCACCGCGTGGCTGGTATCAGGGAAGATCCCTGCTAGCCAAAGGCGAAAAGCTCAGTGCCAATTCTCCTCCCCCCCCCCCCCCCCCCGCGCTTGGCTAACTGCAGGGAAGGATTTATTTTCAGCCACAGGCAAACAGCCCAGTAGGAACGGCCACCTCTGTCCCCTTAATTAAATTCCCGTATTTCAACCAGGTTACCATGAGCGATATCACTCTCCTGAGGATTACACAGCGAGATAAAGAATGGATGTTGCTTGAATGCCAGCAAACACCGGGACCATACACTGCCAGGCTTTGTCATGCAATGATACCAGATTACTTGCTACTAGCATGGCGTGGTCAAGTGTCCTACCATGGAGGACGGAATAAGGCTGCACTGCCCAGAAACCTTCTGCAAAGGCTTTTGGAGTACCTCCAGGAGAGCTTCATGGAGATGTCCCTGGAGGATTTCCGCTCCATCCCCAGACACATTAACAGACTTTTCCAGTAGCTGTACTGGCCGCGAATGTATCCCAAGTCCTCAGGGCAAATTAATCATTAAAAAACGCTTGCTTTTAAACCATGTTTTATATTTTAAAAGGTAAACTCACCTGAGGTCCCTTCCATGGGGTCATGGTCTTGGGTACTGGCTTGGGAGGGTACTTCACTCAGGCTGAGAAAAAGATCCTGGCTGTTGGGGAGAACGGAGTGCTGTGTGCTCTCCGCAAGCTCGTCGTCCTCCACCTCCTCCTCCTCTTCCCCGTCCGCAGAATCCTCAGGTGTGGCTGATGAGATTACCCCCGCCTCGGAATCCACGGTCAGAGGTGGGGTAGTGGTGGCAGCCCCCCCTAGAATTGCATGCAGCTCAGCGTAGAAGCGGCATGTCTGCGGCTCTGACCCGGAGCGACCGTTTGCCTCCTTTGTTTTCTGATAGGCTTGTCTGAGCTCCTTGACTTTCACGCGGCACTGATCTGAGTCCCTGTTTTGGCCTCTCTCCATCATGCCCTTGGAGATTTTTTCAAAAGTTTTGGCATTTCATCTTTTAGAACGAAGTTCTGCTAGCACTGAATCCTCTCCCCATATAGCGATCAGATCCAGTACCTCCCGTACGGTCCAGGCTGGTGCTCTTTTTCGATTATCGGCCTGCATGGTTATCTGTGCTGATGAGCTCTCTGTGGTCACCTATGCTCTCCTGTGCTGGGCAAACAGGAAATGAAATTCAAATGTTCGCGGGGCTTTTCCTGTCTACCTGGCCAGTACATCTGAGTTCAGATTGCTGTCCAGAGCGGTCACAATGGTGCACTGTGGGATAGCTCCCGGAGGCCAATACCATCGAATTGCGGCCACACTAACCCTAATTCGAAATGACAATATCGATTTTGGCGCTACTCCGCTCGTCGGGGAGGAGTACAGAAATCTATTTTAAGAGCCCTTTATTTCGTTGTGTGGACGGGTGCAGGGTTAACTCGATTTAACGCTGCTAAATTCGAATTAAACTCATAGTGTAGACCAGGCAAAGGTCTCTCACGTACAGCAATGTTTAGCACAGTTGCCAAACCTCCAGGCTGACATCATTGTATTTTGCCTTTCACTCTCTTTATGAAGGTGAACACACTTTGTCTTCATAATATTAATATACCTTAATCAAGTGGTGCTGACATTTATTAGGCTGCTGCTTATTGGCAGAACAAAATGCCTATGGATACTGTCATCTAGAGTGAGTCTTCATTATTATTTGGCCTGACATGCAAGTTGCAGAGCAGCCATTTGGTACTTTTTCCCCAAGCTGGTATCTAATTGTTTCTGTAATGATCCCAGCATCATTACTTCAGCACTGCTGACTGCTAGACTTTTCTCTTATGGATATATTAATATATCATAGAGGCTAGGAAGAGTGCATCCTGACCACTGCCTTTCGTATTTCTTGTCCATTTAGGCCCTGAGTTCCTGTTTTATGATTAACTAAACTTTGAAACATACAACATTTTCCTCTTGTCTTATTAGTTACGTATTATTGCTACAAAGGTGGAAAAGGCCTTTGATCTGTCTTGAATTCTTGTGGAGGGAAGAGAGAGTGAGAAAGTGAATGGGCTGGCATTGCTTCTCCATCTTTCTGTTGATCTCTGTTGTAGATGCAGTGTAAAGTAGTAAGGGACTGGCATGTAACCATCCTGCCAGGTGTCAGCAGCAACAAGGGCCAGGTTCAAATGTTTAGGTGTTCCTCTTAAAATTAACACCACCACTGGCATAAGCCCCCATCCAATATTTATTGGATAACTAAATACCTTCCTTAGACACCCTTAACTGGCAATACATCCCTCTGTGCAAGCACTGAGTCTGCTTATAAAACAAGGGAAAACTTTATTAGGGGCACAGGAACACAGAATCCACTGGGGGGAAAAACATCTACTATATATATAAATTGATAATACATAAAACACCCACTTACATGCTATCTTTGGCAGTAGATCTTTAATTCAGATCCCTATATATGCTAGTCAGTGTCTGATAAGCAAATGTCCTTTAACATGTAATTTCTCTCCCTGCTGCCTCCACTAAACCCCACTCATGGTTTGGTGTCAGTGGGTAGTTTAGTCCCAAAACCTGGGAGTGCACTCAGGCAGGCCGGTCTCCAGTCCCTAGGAAAAATGCTGCCTGATCTGGTTTTGAGGCTCCAACACCTAACCCAGCAATAGTCATTTCAGCTTTATTGGTGTTGGGTAGGTGCTCTGTTGCTGTCTTCTGTTGCTTCAACAAAGAACCGCCTCTATGTTGATTCTTGGTGCAGAAATGACTGCAATATCTCTTCAAAAAGTCTTCAAGGGTTCCTGGATCCCTGAGCAGAGTGCTTGCCACCAGGAAGCCATTCCTTGCCGTGAGGTAGGGGCTCCTTACTACTTCCTCTCTGAGTTCAGCCCCATTACTCCACCAATTTGGAGTTTGTGCACAGTTCTTCTGACTCGCCAAAGTGTCACTGGATGATTTTTGGGTAGACAGATTATGTAAATAAACTCTCTATAGCCATACTTTCCCTTGTTCACCAATAGATGGTGGTAGAGAGTCCCTTTCTTCTAGCGCTTCTGTCCATCTGGAGTTCTGACAGTTTATCAAGTAGCTCTTAACTGTCCTTTCCCCTTTTCATCAATAGATGGCAATAGCAGCTCACTTAAGCCCTGTGGCCTGAACCTCTTGAGGGTCAGTATGTATGCGTATATGTACCTTCAGGCCTACGTTGCCTCCTGAAAATTACAAAATGGGCAGAGAGTTAATATCCATAAACTCTGAAAAATGCAAGTGGAAACATGGCTATGCATAGCTGATGCCACCTGTTCACATGATGTTGACTAATATATAACCAGAATTCAACGTGCATTGTTGACTGCGACTGGATTTATCTTACCGTAATAATGTGAAGGAAAAGAACCATTGTTGAGCTGACAGTTGGTTGAGTCTTATATAATACAAATTAAAAAGGGAAGGGGCATTAAAACCAAAGGAGCAGTCTTAAGTTTGCACGTGGTTCTATTAAATGATGTGCATGCATGCTGAGCCGTGTGGAAACATTCATCTTCTGAACCTAAAAAAAATAAACAAATAAGAGATAGAGGCAAGATTGCTGTAGTCATGGGTCTGTCAAGCTTTCATGAATACCAAAATGTAAATTGATCTGCACCATTGGGAAGGTGTAGGTCTGTACAAATCTGTTTACAAATAGTGACTGTGATGGGGTGGACTAGGCCCGGATGCCCCCTACTGAAGGCCTTGTGGCCCTATTACACTCCACCCTAGAAAAGGCAGTAGAGAGGTCCTCCAAGCTGCCTAGAGTGGCTGTGTGGGAAGCAGCCAATCAGGGCCTGGCAGGCTAGTATAAGAGCTGTAGGGCCAGAGCAAGTTCAGTTCCCTGCTAGAGCTGGAGGAGAGAGGATGTTGCTCTGGGCTGGCTGTTGGGACCGTAGGCACCGACTTTTTGATTCTTGGGGGTGCTCAACCCCTGCTCCGCCCTGGGCCCCACCCGCTCTCCACCCCTTCCCTTAAGCCCCCTTCCTCCACCTCTTCCCGCCCCCACTTCTCCCCCTCCTCCCCCAGCACCTCCTGCACACTGCGGAACAGCTGATCACTGCAGGCAGGAGGCGCTGGGAGGGAGGAGGAGGTGCTGATCGTTGGGGCCACTGGTGGGCAGGAGGAGCTGGGGGGAGGGAGAGCTGCTGACCGGGGTGGCGGACGGTGGGTGCTGAGCACCCACCATTTTTTTCCCATGAGTGCTCCAGCCTTGGAGCACCTATGGAGTCAGCACCTATGGCTGGGACTCCGCCAGGACAAGGCCCTGAGGTAAGGGTGAATAACGTGCTGGAGCCATAGGGAAGTGGCCAAGAGAATTGTAGCAGCAACACAGTTTATTTAAAGGGACGTGGTGGACAGCTTCTATCTATAGTGTCCCAGGGCTGGGACCCAGACTAGAGCATGGGCCTGGGTCACCCCCACCAGGCACTGGGAATGTGGCCTGGACTTTGATGCACCCCAGAAAGGGGAACTGAACTCTTTAAGTGGCCCAGCCAGAAAGGCCCAGAGAGGCTTAGAGTCTCTAGGGAGGGAGCCCCGGAGGACATGGCCTCACACCAGGCCGGGACTGCTTAAAGAGCAGGGATAATTTGAGGGAGACCAGAAGGGGCTGAGAGACAATTTGGCCAGGGGTACTGTGATAGGCCCTGCTGGACTAATTGAAGAGTGAGCCCCACGATAGGGCTGCAGATCAAAGGACCTTACAGAGGGCACTGAAATAGGCCCCCAGTTGGACTTATACCCTGGAAGGGGTTTGCTTTGCTTTTATCACACAGACAGTGTATGACTTGGGCTGAGTTACCGAAGACCCACCACAAACAGGTAGAGAGAGAGTGCAGGTACATGGCTGGGGGCCACTTGCGAGAGGTGAGTGTGAACTCGTTACAGTGACCTTCACTTAAACCCGACAGCGTAAGCACCATTTTGAAGAAACTTACATTTTTAGTATGTAACTGCAGCTGCCTAGAGATGTCAGAGACAAAGTAAGAACAGCTTATTGTAATGTCTGACACCTCCCTGCGGGGATAACACAAGAGTCATCTGCAATGATTATCTTAACAATGTTACATGCAGTGGCCGGGCTAAGGAAGCTGGTTTTCCCAGTTTGGGCTCTAGAAGCGCTGGTCCCCTGATGGGGGGGACAGAAATCTTACTGAAAGGCTTGAGTCTCTTACTCACTCACTGGTTGAAAACTGCCAAGCACCAGGACTGCAGGAGGCAGAGGACAGGATGGGTCTACTCACCTGATGTACGCACAGGGCTGAGAATTCACACAAAGGGGGTAAGTATTAGGCTCTGTGGAGAGAGCATACAGGCTATAGTTGTTTACTTAATGATCTGTAACTCCTGTATACTTTGAGAATAAAAGTGACTTTGTTGTTTTAAAAACTCCTGTGAAAAGTTTTAGCCCTAGTCTACACTACGAGTTTAGGTCGAATTTAGCAGCGTTAGATCGATTTAACCCTGCACCCGTCCACACGATGAAGCCATTTTTGTTGACTTAAAGGGCTCTTAAAATCAATTTCTGTACTCCTCCCCGACGAGGGGATTAGCGCTGATATCGACCTTGCTGGGTCGAATTTGGGGTAGTGTGGACGCAATTCGATGGTATTGGCCTCCGGGAGCTATCCCACAGTGCTCCATTGTGACCGCTCTGGACAGCACTCTCAACTCAGATGCACTGGCCAGGTAGACAGGAAAAGCCCTGCGAAATTTTGAATTTCATTTCCTGTTTGGCCAGCGTGGCGAGCTCAGAGGTGACCATGGAGTCCCAGAATCGCAAAAGAGCTCCAGCATGGACCAAACGGGAGGTACTGGATCTGATCGCTGTATGGGGAGAGGAATCCGTGCTATCAGAACTCTGTTCCAAAAGATGAAATGCCAAAACATTTGAAAAAATCTCCAAGGGCATGAAGGACAGAGGCTATAACAGGGACCCGCAGCAGTGCCGCGTGAAACTTAAGGAGCTCAGGCAAGCCTACCAAAGAACCAGAAAGGCAAACGGCTGCTCCAGGTCAGAGCCCCAGACATGCCGCTTCTATGATGAGCTGCATGCCATTCTAGGGGGTGCCCCTACAACTACCCCAGCCCTGTGCGTGGACTCCGTCAATGGATTCTCACGCAATAGGGATGCGGATTTTGGGGACGAGGAAGATGATGAGGAGGAGGAGGTTGAAGATCGCGCACAGCAAGCAAGCGAAGAAACTGTTTTCCCTGACAGCCAGGAACTGTTTTTCACCCTGGATCTAGTACCCTCCCAACCCACCGAAGGCAGGCTTCCGGACCTAGAAGGTGGAGAAGGGACCTCTGGTGAGTGTACCTTTGTAAATATAATCCATGGTTTAAAAGCAAGTGTGTTTAATGATTAATTTGCCCTGAAGACTTGGGATGCATTCGCGGCCAGTACAGCTACTGGAAAAAGTCTGTTAACGTGTATGGGGATGGAGCAGAAATCCTCCAGGGACATCTCAATGAAGCTCTCCTGGATGTACTCCCAAAGTTAGTCACGTGGTGGGGGGAGGGGTGAAGCGATCATCCCAGAGAATTGGGTGTGTGTGGGGGGGGGGGTTTAGTTGGGTTTGTGCTGCACGTTCATCCGAAAACCGCAGCCCCTCCTTTTAAATGGCCAAGCCATTTTAAATGGCTAACCCATGGGTGCTTGGTATGTGAAATGGGGGCGCTGCTGTTTGAAACCATTGCCACATATTATGAAGGTTAAAGAAGCCAAAAGACTGTGGCTTACCGTGGCTGCCTGCAAGCCAAATTCTGTTGCCCACCGGCCCTGCATGTGTGATCTCTCACACCAAACCAGCAGACCCTCAATATAAGAGGCAAAATGCGACCTTGTAAAGAAAGCACACGTGCTATGTAATGTTAACAGTTTGGTTCACTGTGAAAGAGTCTACCCATTGTTCTCTAAAATGTGTCTTTTTAAAGACTACTCTCCCTTTTTTTCCTCTCGCAGCTGCAAATGTTTCAACGCTCCCCATATCATCTCCGTCCCAGAGGCTAGTCGGGGGAGGGATAGCTCAGTGGTTTGAGCATTGGCCTACTAAACCCAGGGTTGTGAGTTCAATCCTTGAGGGGGCCACTTAGGAATCTGGGGCAAAATCAGTACTTGGTCCTGCTAGTGAAGGCAGGGGGCTGGACTCGATGACCTTTCGGGGTCCCTTCCAGTTCTATGAGATAGGTATATCTCCATAAATTAGAAGGCGAAAAAAACGCACTCGCAATGAAATGTTCTCTGAGCTCATGCAGTCCTCCCTCACTGAAAGAGCCCAGCAGAATGCGTGGAGGCAGACAATGTCAGAGTGCAGGAAAGCACAAAATGAAGGCGAGGACAGGTGGCAGGAGCAAGAGGAGAGGTGCTGTCAGCGTGATGAGAGGAGGTAGGAAGCAATGCTGAGGCTACTGGAAGATCAAACTGATATGCTCCGGCATATGGTTGAGGTGCAGGAAAGGCAGCAGAAGCACAAACCGCCGCTGCAGCCCCTGTGTAACCAACCACCCTCCTCCCCAAGTTCCATAGCCGCCTCACCCAGACGCCCAAGAACGCGGTGGGGGGGCCTCCGGGCACCCAACCACTCCACCCCAGAGGACTGCCCAAGCAACAGAAAGCTGGCATTCAATAAATAATTTTTGAAGTGCAGTGTGGCCTTGTCCTTCCCTCCTCCACCACCCGACCTGGTGCTTCCCTCCTCCCCCACCCCTCCCGGGCTACCTTTGCAGTTATTCCCCCATTTGTGTGATGAATTAATAAAGAATGCATGAATTTGAAACAACAATGACTTTATTGCCTCTGCAAGTGGTGATCAAAGTGGGGAGGGGAGGGCAGTTGGCTTACAGGGAAGTAGAGTGAACCAAGGGGGCGGGTTTTCATCAAGGAGAAACAAACAGAACTTTCACACCATAGCCTGGCCAGTCATTAAACTGGTTTTCAAAGCTTCTCTGATGCGCAGCGCGCCCTGCTGTGCTCTTCTAACCGCCCTGGTGTCTGGCTGCGCGTAATCAGCGGCCAGGCAATTTGCCTCAACCTCCCACCCCGCCATAAACGTTTCCCCCTTACTCTCACAGATATTGTGGAGCACACAGCAAGCAGTAATAACGATGGGTTTTGCTGAGGTCTAACTGAGTCAGTAAACTGCGCCAGCACGCTTTTAAACGTCCAAATGCACATTCTACCACCATTTTGCACTTGCTCAGCCTATAGTTGAACAGCTCCTGACTACTGTCCAGGGTGCCTGTGTATGGCTTCATGAGCCATGGCATTAATGGGTAGGCTGGGTCCCCAAGGATAACTATAGGCATTTCAACATCCCCAACGGTTATTTTCTGGTCTGGAAAGTAAGTCCCTTTCTCCAGCTGTTCAAACAGACCAGAGTTCCTGAAGATGCGAGCGTCCTGTACCTTTCCCAGCCATCCCATGTTGATGGTGAAACGTCCCTTGTGATGCACCAGTGCTTGCAGCACCATTGAAAAATACCCCTTTCGGTTCATGCACTGATTGCCTTGGTGGTCCGGTCCCAAGATAGGGATATGAGTTCCGTCTATCGCCCCACCACAGTTAGGGAATCCCATTGCAGCAAAGCCATCCACTATGACCTGCACATTTCCCAGAGTCACTACCCTTGGTAGCAGCAGCTCAGTGATCGCATTGGCTACTTGGATCACAGCAGCCCCCACAGTAGATTTGCCCACTCCAAATTGATTCCCGACTGATTGGTAGCTGTCTGGCATTGCAAGCTTCCAGAGGGCTATTGTGAACTGTGGGGGCTGCTCTCATGTTGGTATTCTTGCCCTTCAGGGCAGAAGAAAGCAAGTCACAAAGTTCCATGAAAGTGCCCTTACACATGCGAAAGTTTTGCAGCCCCTGGGAATCATCCCAGACCTGCAACACTATGCGGTCCCACCAGTCTGTGCTTGTTTCCCAGGCCCTGAATTGGCGTTCCACGGCATGAACCTGCCCCATTACCACCATGATGTCCAAATTACCAGGGCCCTTGCTTTGAGATAAGTCTGTGTCCATGTTCTCATCACTCTCGTCACCATGCTGCCATCGCCGCCTCGCCTGCTTTTGAAGTTTCTGGTGCTGCATATACTGCAGGATAATGTGTGTGGTGTTTACAGTGCGCATAACTGCCATGGTGATCTGAGCGGGCTCCATGCTTGCCGTGGTATGGCGTCTGTGCGGAAAAAAGGTGCGAAACGATTGTCTGCAGTTGCTCTCACGGAGGGAGAGGCGACTGATGACATGGCTTACAGGGTTGGCTTACAGGGAATTAAAATCAACAAAAGGGGCGGGTTTGCATCAAGGAGAAACACACACAACTGTCACACTGAAGCCTGGCCAGTCATGAAACTGGTTTTCAAAGCCTCTGTGATGCGCAGTGCACCTTGCTGTGCTCTTCTAATCTCAAACCGCCTAGTCAGCAAACAGTGCCAGCGAGATTTTAAACTTCCAAAGGCACATTCTACCACCATTCTGCACTTGCTCAGCCTATAGTTGAACTGCTCCTTACTACTGTCCAGGCTTCATGAGTCATGGGAGCAAGGGGTAGGCTGGGGTAGGTGCGACCACGCGGTGCTGCCGGCTGGGAGAGCAGCCTGAGGCAAAAGCTCCAGCTTGCATGATATTCCAGGCAGGACTGAATCTCCTTTAGACGAAACTTAAAGAAGAGAATGACCTGGAGTCACTCCCATTTATGTCCAGGCACCCCTCGACCGACCTCACCGAGGCTGGCCAGGAGCACCCATGTCTGCCCAGGCGCCCCCGACCAACCTAACCGAGATCGGCCCGGAGCACCCATGGGACGACGACGACAGTTAGCAGTCGTATTGAACTGTCTGCCGTCCGCAAGGCAAGGCAAGGGGATGGTGCTGTGTAGCACTACAGTACCGCGTCTGTCAGCAGCACCCAGGAGACATACGATGACAGTGAGCTGAGCGGACTCCATGCTTGCCATGGTATGTTGTCTGCAAGGATAACCCTGGAAAAAAGGCGAGAAACGATTTTTTGCCGTTGCTTTCACGGAGGGGGGGGGGGCTGACGACATGTACCCAGAAGCACCCGCGACAATGTTTTTGCCCCATCAGGCACTGGGAGCTCAACCTAGAATTCCAGTGGATGGCGGAGACTGCGGGAACTGTGGGATAGCTACCACAGGACAACGCTCCGAAAGTCTACGCTAGCCTTGGTACTGTGGATGCACACTGCCAACTTAATGCGCTTAGTGGGGACACACACAATCGACTGTATCAAATCGATTTCTAAAAAATCGACTTCTATTAAATCGACCTAATTTCGTAGTGTAGACATACCCCTAGTTAGTTTTCCTGCCACGTGGTCCCAGAGGAGTTAAACTATAAACCGGAGTGCTTTGCAGTGTGGTGGAACTCTGGGGGAGTCTGCGTAAGTGACTGGGCAGGCATGGGAGGTGAAAGCACTGGTTTCAGGGACCTAGGCAGTTGGACTGCAGAATCCCACATTCCAAGGAAGGGGGCCAGGAAGGAGGTCTGTGTCTGTCAGTGTATCCTGGAGGCTGTGATGCTTCCCGGGGCACCCAAGGATGCGAGGCACTTTGTCACCACTTGCCTTTAGCATGAAGAAGTTTTGTCTGTGCCTGCTGTGGATCAGCTCCCTGTAACCACCAGCCTTTGACAACACAAGTTCGGCCATCCAGGCCTCCATCGGCCTCGGTGTCTCTGTACAGGTTAGCAATAGGCACACACCACCCCTGAGTCCTCTGAGCACCCTCTCTTCTGCTGAATACTCACAGAACTCTCAGATTCGGTACTCCCAAAGGAATCTATAAGTACCAGCTTAAAGACTTAGCTCATGATCCACACTCTGTTTAACACACTGTACTTAGAGAGAGAGCGAGAGAGCGCTTGTGAAAACAAAGATAATTGTATTATCAAAATCAGGGATTCAAGTGATAGAGAGTGAAAATATTGGAAACAGATGGTTACATAATAAAACAAAATTATAACATGCTTTCTAGAGCCTAAACTTAACTAACAAGTAATTCCCCTATCTTCTACAACGTAGCTTGCTCCAGTATTTTCAACCAGTTTGGCTGAGATCCTGTATCATAAGATCAAGCCTGCTGGTGGCTTGGCCTCACAAAGTGTAGGAATGAGGATATACCTCCATACCCCTCAGTTATGCCCCCAAAAGTTCATTGTCCTTACTTGTAAACAGGGTTTCCCTTGCTGGTTTAATTCTTCCAGTAAATACCCTCTCTTCGAAAATTGCACAATCCTTCATTAGCATTTGGCTCTGACTGTAGGTGAAGGCCCATTGTGAACCATACAGTACTTAATTTACATGTAAACAGACAGACAAACATTTCTTACAAGAAAGAAAATGTGCTTTTCACCTTTCTGCTGAGCCGTCCCAAGTCACAGACCTTAAGAACATAATTTTCAGTATATATACGTAACTCCCCACTCAACAGCCATACATATGGCTTGCAGTGATTATGATGATCATTGAGACAATGCTTTCATTAGAGACCTTACATGACAGTCTTTTGGTGAATCTGGGGGATCCTTGTACCCCTGTGCCCTCTGCCAGTTGGCATCTAGAGGTTCTTGGGTTACAGAGGTCTAGAGTTAGACACTGCCTTGACCCAGCTGGCTTGGAAGCTTCTGATTTTCAGTTTTAATTGATAAACATGGATAAAACATCCCCTATACAAGAAAAAAAATTAAACTGGTGTTTATCAAATAAACCCTGGAAATGGTTACTTATATCTAAGGGCTTATCTACACAGAGCAGTAATGCAAACGATGGGGGTGTGGTTTCCAAAGTGCACTAACGTGCATTAATTGGTCCAAGTAGACCCTGCTGGTGCGCCCTAAAGGTTCCCTAGTGCATTTTAGCATAGTGCTCTTTGAAACAGTACTATGTTAAAGTACACTAGGGAACATTACAAAGAGATTACTCATTAACATACATACTACTGTAATTATGAATTTAGATAATATAAACATGTATCTATAATGTTACATTAAAAATAGTATACATTACTCATTACAGTGCATACAAAGAGAGCCCTGAAAACCCCTGATTTCTGGACATTTACATAAAACTAAATTTCATTTTTGGTGAGTTATTTTTATGAATTTAACAACCCCCGCAAGACAGAACTGCTACTTCTGAGATCCAAAGGTTGGGTCTAGTTTCAATAGACTGGTTACCATGCAGTAAAGGGATTAGGTCAGGTCTGTAACATACAATCCAAAAATTGCTGAGAAAATGACAAATGCTCTAAATCAGGGGTCTCAAACTCAAATGACCATGAGGATTAGTACATTGGCACAAGGGCCGCATTACTGACACCTTCCCCCCCCCCCCGGCCCTCGGCCTCGCACCCACTCCACCCCTTCCATGAGGCCCCGCCTCTTCCCACCTCTTCCCTGCCCCCATTCCAACCCCTTCCCCCAAATCCCCACCCCAACTCTGCCCCCTCCCTGCCCCCAGGAGGGGCAGGAGGGGTGTGGGGTGTGGCAGGGGCTCAGGGCAGAGAGTTGGGATGTGGGGTGCAGGAGGGGTGAGGGGTGCAACAGGGGGTTTAGGGCAGTGGGTTGGGGTGCAGGAGGGGTACGGGGTGCAGGCAGGGGGCTCAGGGCAATGGGTTGGGGTGCAGGAGGGGTGCAGGGTGTGATGGGGTTCAGGGCAGGGGGTTGGCATGTAGGGGGGTGTGGGGTGCGGCAGGGGCTCAGGGCAGGGGGTCGGGGTGCAGGAGGGGTGCGGCAGGGGGCTCGGCAGGGGGTTCGGCTGCAGGATGGGTTCAGGGGGCGGGCTCTGGCCCGGCGCACACCAGGGAAGCGGCCGGAACCTGGGGGAGGAGGGCACAGGGGTGTGTCTGTTGCTGTTGCTTCAGGCACCACCCCCAGCAGCTCCCATTGGCCGGGAATGGTGAACTGCGGCCAATGGGAACTGCTGGGGGCGGTGCCTGAAGCAACAGCAACACCCCCCCCCTGTGCCCCTCCTCCCCCAAGTTCTGGCCGCTTCCCAGAGCGGCACGGGGGCAGGGCAGGGAGGCAGGGAGCCTGCCCTGCCCCCGGTGCGCATCGGGCTGGAGCCGCTATAGGTAAACGCTGGGGGAGCATGGGGAGGCCGCAGAAAATAAGCTCGCGGGCTGCGTATTTGAGGCCCCCTGCTCTAAATACATACCTTAAGAAATATGCCACGCTTAGGGAAGAAACAAAGAGACATAAACCATGATGTTAATATGTATTATAATAATAATATGTGAGAGATTAGGAAAAATAAGCAAGTGTTCTTTCCCTTTTTGTTAATAAGAAATAAAATGGAAATAAATGAGCCAATCTGAGAGTTCCTATGATCACACAGGCATTCTCACACCTACCTAGTCTGTGGGGAAAAAAGAGAGACCTGCTTTGTGTATGTGCATGTGTCAGAAGGAGGGTAAGCTGACAACTTCGTTTAGCTTTATCTACTCAAAATTAAAAAAATAAAATATTCAGTTACTCAAGAAATCCTGCAAGTTAATATAGCTGTGGCCATTAAGGTCCTGTTCCCATTGACTCTGATGACAACCTGCCCATTATTTCAGTGGTGCAGGATTGGCCTTACATTGTCTTGTTTGTGCTGTCTTATTTTCTATTATAGTGTCTGACAAGTAGTCTTGGACAGAGGTTGATGATTCTAATTTCTGCATCCTGTATTTTACTGTGATTAGCTTCCAACTTATTCTGAAGGTTCAGTCTCTAGTTTAATTGCTTATTTGAAATCTGTAGTTTTAGAAATCCGTGTGCCAGCCATGCGTAAAAGCATTTTCTTGCTTATATTAGAAGTCAAATAAGGCTGTTTAAAACAAACAAATTCTCTCCTAAAACTATTCTTTCAGGAGGTTGTTTGATAACAAATGGGAAAAATATTGGAATAAATTCAGATTTCTAATATTACAAAGTTTAGTGGGTCACCATGTTGGTGTCAGAGAGTGAAAAATAAGGCAGAGCTGGCATGTCTTAAGATATTATTTTACATGGACAATTCTGCAAATATGTCCAGTGGGCTCAAGGCCTATTGCCATTGGAGGGTAGCCTGTGCACTCTGATATTCAGGTTATTTTTAATGTACTTTAATTATGAAGGCCTCTAAAGGTCTGGGGTTCAGATATGTAGCCAGAAGTTTGTATGCTGATCTGTAACTATGAAAGCCCTCGTATCAGGACTTGTGATCCTTCAAACCCAAACAACCCTACTCTCCTGACAGATTTCTTCCTTCAGCTTTTATCTTGATAGGAAAGCCCAGTGGTCTACTGCCCCTTTCCAGAATCTTTAGATCCTTTGGGGGACTTGCATCTTACTATGTGTTTGAATAGTGCCTACCCCATTGTGGACACTACTGTATTACAAATAAGTAGTAACATGGCAGGCCTGTTGTCCTTACACACACATCTTGCATCTTCAGACAGAACCTTCCCTCTTTCCTCCAGGAGAAAAAGGATAATGTGGGGCTTCTTATTTCTTTTTTTTCTCCTTTCAAACATTGGGGAGGTTCAGGACTCCCACAGCCCCATGCGTCCCTTTAATATATGTCCCTCCTCCTTCCCATATTTTCCCATACCTACATCTCTGTCTCCTTTCCCTGTCTGTGTTAACCAGTCCTTCCTCCCTTTGTGTGTCCCCTGGTGGTAGTGGGGGCTAGAGTTTTGTAAATGGGCAGGTGCTGCTTATTCCCTAGTCACTCTTTGGCCTTGTCTTCACTATCCTGCTACACTGATGGGAGAGCGCTCTCTCATCGGTATAATTACTCTACCTCAGTGAGTGGCAGAAACTATGTCGGCAGGAGAACGTCTTAAAGCGGTGTAGTCACTGCTTTAAGTTGATGTAACTTACATCACTCAGGGGTGTGTTTTTTTCACACCCCTGAGCGACCTAAGTTGCATCGACTTAAGCGGTAGAGTAGACAAGCCCTTTGTTTCTCCTCTTCCTGCTCTGCAGCCAATAGACTTCACCAGTGTGCCAAGTGGCTGAGTCAAAGAGGGGAAAGGGGAACAATCAGGCGAAAGCTCCTGCCTGCTCTGCACAGTGGCCCTAGTGGTGACAGGTGTTTGTTTGTTTGTTTTTCCCCCCAGTTTTTAAACTGAGCCAGCTGCTGTGACTTTCACTGGGTATACATTTAAAATCCTTGGATAGTTCTGGCCCATACAGGCCTTATGGTGGGTCTGAAGAGGAGCAAAGAGGGCAGGAAATTGTGGACCTTTCTATTCTGTAGGGTGGTAAAGTGATAACAGCACTTAACATAATTTTTTCAAATGGCTTATGAATAAAAAATCCTGCCATGAAGAACCTAATGGAAGATGCTGTACACAGGAGACTCGTATATGATACATTATCTTAGTCTCTTGCTTTCTGAACAGACAGGAACTGTGAACACGGTGGCAGCAACGTGCTTCTCCTTAGGCTGCTGGTCATATGACTTGTCAGAGTTGACAAAATGTGACATGGCAATCAGCTACCAACATTTGTGCTGAGTTTGTCATCCAGTGCCTTTCACCATTAAGTAGATGCAGCAAACCAAGGAGCTAGATCTTTTTTTTTTGTGGGGAATAGATGGTGTAAAGGAGATGTGAGCAAAATGTTTGTCCTAATGAGAAGTTGGATATTTTTTATATATAAGCCAAATTCCAAATTAGTCAGGGTAAGTACTGGCTGTCATGGAACACAGCCAAGATGAGGCAGACCAAGCATATAATATTAATGCTGGTACGTGAGAATTACTGATTCAGACACACTATCCCAAATACTCACTCCCATCCCCCCAGTATTTCTCTTTGCGTTCTACAATGCCTGTTCCATTACCTGACTTCCAGTTCTGAAGGAAATCCTCTTTAGCTTTTCTAAGCAGCATTTTCATTACTGTCTTGTTATCCTGGAAGTTCTGTATTACCCACAGTATAGATGTCTAATCAAATTGACAAACTGAACGCTCTGGGCATATCCCATAATAATACCATGAGATCTGCAA
The DNA here is from genome assembly GCF_028017835.1 of Emys orbicularis. Classification (NCBI taxonomy): domain Eukaryota; kingdom Metazoa; phylum Chordata; order Testudines; family Emydidae; genus Emys; species Emys orbicularis. The sequence goes on along the minus strand of NC_088683.1, from coordinate 67,552,252 downwards.
GCACTAATACTCAAAGAAACAAACTGTGATGACACCTAACAACACATTTCACCATCTTCTGCCTATCCAAACCAGATCAACTTAACTACAGTTGGGCAGGTAACAGCTGCTGGTTGCTGTGTTAATGTAACAAAGCACTAGGAATGTCCTTTCTTCAACTGTGTCAGCATCATTCAAATGCTATTTTGATTTATCATTTCATTTCTTTCTGTTAAAAAAGCAAATAAGAGAGCGAGAGAGCATGTGAAGAATAGAAATCTGAGTTTAAATCTAGTGTGACGTTTTACTAAAAATTAAAAAACAATGCACTGCAGTTAGTGGAAGCTCCTGTGGATGGTAGCTGAGCTTAGAAAATTTCAAACTGGAAATAAAATGCAGAGGTTATACAGTGAGGATTATTATCCATTTGAACATCTTACCAAGGGATGTGGCAAATTCCCCATCATTTGAAGTCTTTAAAGATTGGATGTCTTTCTAGTTCAACCACAGGATAGTGGGCTTAGGGCAGAAATTGCTTCGTGAAAATCTGTGGCTTGTGTTAAGCAGGAGGACAGACTTGAATAATCATAATGGTCCCTTGTGGCCTGCAAATCTATGAATGGATGAAGGTGATATTGTCTGACTTATATTAGAGGAGGTTTATGCTATTGTTAACTTCCTACTTAAACTATCAGCTTTGAAGACTATATAATAATTACATAACAAAATTGTAGTCTTCTCTGTAGCTGATCCTTTCCCATTCTGGGGTTCAACTTGCTCTTTTTCTGTTTCTCATACTTAAACAATCCTCCTGAATTTTGTGTGTTGGCTGACTTACTACATTTTTATTAGATGTGGTAAGGAATTTTTCCTCAGTGATTTTGTGTGGGAAATGGTTTCCACAACACTGAAATTCTGATTTTGTTCCTTTAAAATTTTCCATCAGGCAAATCAAAATGAAATATTTTTTTTCAAGTATCAGAGGGGTAGCCGTGTTAGTCTGGATCTGTAAAAAGCAACAGAGGGTCCTGTGGCACCTTTAAGACTAACAGATGTATTGGAGCATAAGCATCCGACGAAGTGGTCATTCACCCACGAAAGCTTATGCTCCAATACATCTGTTAGTCTTAAAGGTGCCACAGGACTCTCTGTTATTTTTTTTCAGGTTGTGTTGTCCTGAGTTGAAGCATTTTGGTTTGTCGAACTGTATTGAAACGTTTTACTTCGGGTCAGTTCAGCATTGAACTGCAACTGCTTGGGCTGCTGTAGTGTCTCTTGGGAGTCGTATGTTAATGAAGACTGCCAAAGTAGGGTGCCTTGTGCAATCTTTAACCATGTAAAAAAACCTGTAATTGGAATCTATGCAAAAGATTAGTGATTACTGGGAGTGAATATATCTCCAGCAATGATACAATTGCCAACCTCTTGATCAAATAAATGTTAGAAGTAAAGACAAATTGTTGGTATAATCTGGAAAATGACTTCATATAATGTTCTTTTTTGTCTGTTTCCCTGACTTCAAATGGAAGAGTGTCTTGATCAAAAGCTAGTTTTTATTTTAACAATATTCTAAGCAAGTATTTTTTGGCAATTGCCATCTTTAAATAGCAGGTAGGATAGACAGTCTGTCTTAGTTTCTAGGGGAGAAAACCTCTCTCTTATCCAAGAGGATGACTCACACTATATTGGGACTAAGCATAGCTTTGGAGTGCTTGTTATATTGTGAACCAAGAAAATATACAAATATTCAGTATTTAAGTGGAAGGCTAGCTTGAAGGAGCTTTCAGTAATGCCCATATTTGCTGTGTAATACCAAACATTTTAATTATGATTCTGGTACTGTAAACTTCCGGAAATTATGTTTTGTTTTTTAGTTACACAAAGTTTGTGTGCTGTACATACTGGCTAGGGAATGTATTTGTCTTTTCAAGATAGGAGGACAAGGTGCAAGTGACAATCTGTATATCAGTCATAGGTGTGAGGAATGCTGTGGTCTATCCTCCAAAGGAGAACCTACTGGTATAATCGGGTGAACAAGAGGCTCCTAAATTACCTGAGAATATTAAGTGTCCTCAGACTGCCCCAGCATTATTTTGATAGCACAATTAATGCCTGTTTTCTTCAGTTTAGTCTCACAATCAACCATTTCTTTAACCTCCTCTTCTCAAAATAGTAAATCAACCATTTTACTCTCTAAAATTGACATTCACTGTTTCTTTCCATCGAGGTACTAATACAGTAGCCACTAGTGTGTATTTTTTCCATCATGAAAGAAACAATGGAGAACATGGTATTAACATACTTTTCAAGTGTTATCAGCCTTTACTGGGATATGCTTCACTTTTTTATTTTTAAATTAGTGCTACAGATTCTTAGGCCAGGTCTATAATAGAAACTTTAGTCAGTGTATTAATGTTAGCTAGGGGTGTGATTCTTTTTTGTTAATGACATCTCTATCTGCAAAAGTGCTAGTGTAAACATAGGGGTGTAAAAAAAGTGCTTTTGTTCTGGGAACTGGTATAAACTGCATCTACAATAGGAGGGTTTGCTAATGTATCTAAACTGGAAACTTTTCTAGTGTAGGCTAGGCCTTAATTAATTTCAAGTTGATAGCTTTATCTTTATTTATACAATATGTCTGTTGGCACTGAGCTCCATGACTCCACTACGTTTCAGTTTAACATACATTGCTATGCTTTGGTTCAAGTGTAAGAGCTTGTAATGCATAATAGCTATTGTTACTGAAGGGTCTTGTGCAGGGGTTCTCAAACTGGGGGTTGCGAGGTTACCACCTGGGGGGTCGCAAGCTGTCAGCCTCCACCCCAAACCCCGCTTTGCCTCCAGCATTTATAATGGTGTTAAATATATTAAAAAGTGTTTTTAATGTATTAGGGGGGTCGCACTCAGAGGCTTCTATGTGAAAGGGGTCACCAGTACAAAAGTTTGAGAACCACTGATCTTGTGTATTAGGCTATCCGTCACTTCTGTTTCCATTTCCATGTCTTTAAAAGGGTTGCTGTGGAGGTTAAAATAGTTAAAATAGTCTCTTTTAGGTGCTCATTACCAGTGATCACATGTATTCATATGGCAATCTAAATTAAGATAGTAGATTGTAAGTTTCAATGGGTTGTATATTTTTATATTTTCGAAGAGAAGACGACGCCAAATCACAGCCTCCTCACCTAAGAGGGAAGTGGGATCCCTTTGTTCTAAATTCAAGATAAGGCAGGATTTCTCACACACTTTGGGATAAAGATTTCAGGCTGTGTCCAAAGGTTGAGTGCTGAAGAAATGTATTGAGGTGGTAGAGAAAAATACGTGAAAGATACTTCTGATTTGTGGGGAATCCATAGCAGCAAGGAAAACAAGGGAGTTTTACATCTGGAAATAGTAGTCTTACTGTTGAGCTTAGGCAGAAATTCCTTTTCCTTTAGTCAAGTGTCAGTGCTGCAGACGTCCTCTTCTAGGCACTCTTCCATACCCGTGAAAGTGTAATGCTCTGTGATGCTCATAATTTATTCCTGCATGAACTTCTGACTGCTGTATCCTTCGTTGAGTTTGTAATACCATTTGCTTAAAATTTTTATAAACTGCTCGGTGGGTGATCAGATGACATATAAAAGGAGGCTGCTGTTTCAGGATAAGCAGTGTTTAACTGAAGACACTGCAGTGTGAGCCCAGGGTTCGAACGCAGGCTCAAGCCTAACCCCCTTTTGTCTACGCACAAATTGCACTGACTCTGGGCTTGCGCCCAGGATGCCAGGACCCCCGGGGTGGAGCATGAGTCAAGCTGGGACCCAGGGTTCAAGCCCTATTGCTTTGCAGTGTAGATGCAGCCCCACTGGACACGTACTCTAGGAGTCCGCCAGAAGTATCCCACAATCCCAAGGGCTGACTTTCTTTGTCCTCTGGACAGTCAAGTTTGGTGGACAGTCAAGTTTTCTCACACAGTACTATGAACAAAGGACTAGAGCAACTGCATTTTGCGAAAGCGCTAGGAAGTGTGGGATGTGGGTGGTTGGACTTGGGCCTGCATAATGCAGTGTAGATGCTGGAGCCCCAGGGTTCAACAGTTCCTAACCTGGGGTTACAAAGAAGTGTGGACTCTCAAGCCCATGGTTAAGAAACCCAGGGTCTACTAACTTGAGTTCAGCCAACTTTGGGCTTACGTTGCAAGTTGTGTGTACACTACAAAAATAAACAAACAAAACCCCCCAAACCTGCTGAGTCTCAGAGCCCAGGTCAGCTGACTCAGGCTTACAGGGCTTGGGCTGTGGGACTATAGAATTGCAGTGTAGACATTCGGACTTGGACTGGAGCCTGGCCTCTGAGACCCCTTGAGAGGGGAAGGTCTCAAAGCCTGAGCCCCAACATCTATGCTGCAATTCTGTAGCCCTGCAGCCTGAGCCCCGGTAGCCCGAGTTAGCCAATCTGAGCCAGCCGTGGCCGTGTCATGTTGTCTTTTATCGCAGTGTAGACGTACCCTAAGGATACAGTTACACAGCAAAGAAAAACCCATGGCTGGCCTTTGCCAGCTGGCTCAGGCTGCAGGGCTGTTCCACTGCTGTGTAGACTTCCATGTTCAAGCTCTCAGACCCTCTCACCTCGCAGGGTCCTAGAGCCAGGCTCCAGCCCAAGCACAGTAGTGAACAGCTCGGCAGCCAAGCCCTGCGAGCCCAGGTCATCTGGCATGGGCCAGCCACAGGTGTCTAGTTGCTATGTAGACATACCCTAAAAGTTCAAGCACTGACTGGTGAAATAATAATTTACCAAATTATTATTGTTTTGTTTTAAGCCTAAAGTAATAAAATACTTGATTCCACAACAGTCAGATTTATACTCGATAGTGTTTACTCCCCCCTACCCATTAGTCATGAAATAGTGATGTCAGTAATAAATTACTTACAGAAATGCTGATTTTTATTTTTTGTGCTTAAAATATAGGGGACTTGAAAAATATCACCTAATTTTAGAACATGTAGTTTCAGCCAAAACTTTTTGAATATTTGATGTGAATTGCACATGCATTCTTGACTTGTTTCCTAGGCAACAAACAATTATTCATGTTCTGCATAAATAAATCTTTAGCATTATCTAGAAGTCAAAAAGTTAACCTTGGAAAAACCTTGAAATACCAGCATCATGTTGTCAGCTTGTTAAACTTTTAAAAACTGGGTTTGTTATTTTTATACAATAGCTATCTTGTAGGTGGGTATGTAGAGATGTAAACACACGCACTAGGGCCCTGACCTTGCAAAGACTTAAACAAATATATAAGTTACCTTGCATTTGTTGGGACTGCTCACTTGCTTAAATTTAAGCCAGTCCGTAAGTTTTGGCAGAATTCAGGCTTAGGCTGTTTATCAGCCTTATTCTGAGTTCGAGGGTATACCTGCATGTTGTACATGGCTGAAATCAATAAACTTTGATGTATTCAATGGATAAAGAAGACATAACTATCTACAATCGTTTTTTTTTTTTAAATATTTGGATTGAAATTTGGAAGCTGAAAGAGGAACGTTTATTGTTTAAAGACAGTGGAACCTCAGAGTTACGAACTGACAGATCAACCACACACCTCATTTGGGACCAGAAGTACGTAATCAGGCAGCAACAAAGACCAAAAAAATAAATAAAAAAATAGCTAATGCAGTACAGTATCGTGTTAAATGTAAACTACCAAAAAAACAACGGGGGAAAGTTTAATAAAAAGATTTGACAAGGTAAGGAAAATGTTTCTGTGTTTCATTTAACGTAAGATGGTTAAAAGCAGCATTTTTCTTCTGCATAGTAAAGTTTCAAAGCTATATTAGGTCAATATTCCGTTGTAAACTTTTGAAAGAACAACCATAATATTTTGTTCAGAGTTACGAACGTTTCAGAGTTACAACAACCTCCATTTCCAAGGTGTTCTTAACTCTGCGGTTCTATTGTAATAGTTTTGGTCCTCAACTTCACTTGGAAAATGTGGCTATTTTATTAGTTTTGTTTTGTTTTCTGCTTACATAACAATTAGATTTTTATACCTATATTGACTTTAATTTAAGATGTCTTTTAATGTACGATTTGATTGCCAAGGGTTGTTTGGTTGGGTTTTTTTTTGGGGGGGGGTGTTGTTGCTTAGGAGGGAAGCTGGGGGGAGATGGAATATCTTTTCCTTTCTGAAGGGACACTTAATCTTTATAATGATTAAAAATCTATAAATTCTATGTATGTCTAGTTTGTTAGCATCTACTCATCCATTGTGGACAACTGTACAACCAAAATGGAAACATAATAGTTTTGCTCATACCATCATAGAAGTTTAAACTTTTTCTTTCTTCTCTGATTTTTACACAAGTAGCATTGCAAGCTGATTATTAATTTTTTTGGTACCGAAGCATAGAGACTAAGGTCCTGATCCTGCCATCACTACTTATATAACTCCTACTGAAACCAGTCACATTGGGTTACTGTTTCCAGGAGGGCTATTCACATGAGTAAGGGTATGTCTACACTACGAAATTAGGTCGAATTTATAGAAGTCGTTTTTTAGAAATCGTTTTTATACAGTCGATTGTGTGTGACCCCACACAAAATGCTCTAAGTGCATTAAGTCGGCGGACTGCATCCACAGTACTGAGGCTAGCGTCGACTTCTGGAGCATTGCACTGTGGGTAGCTATCCCACAGTTTCCACAGTCTCCGCTGCCCATTGGAATTCTGGGTTGAGATCCCAATGCCTGATGGGGCAAAAACATTGTCGCGGGTGGTTCTGGGTACATGTTGTCAGGCCCCCCCGCCCCCCGTGAAAGCAACGGCAGACAATTGTTTCGCGCCTTTTTTCCTGGGTTACCTGTGCAGACGCCATACCACGGCAAGCATGGAGCCCGCTCAGCTCACCGTCACCATATGTCTCCTGGGTGCTGGCAGACGTGGGACTGCATTGCTACACAGTAGCAGTTCATTGCCTTTTGGCAGCAGATGGTGCATTACAACTGGTAGCCATCATTGTCGTACTCCTGGGTGCTCTTTTAGCCGACCTCGGTGAGGTCGGTTAGGGGCACCTGGGCAGACATGGCAGTGACTCAGCCAGGTCATTCGCATCTTCTGCCGAGCACCCAGGAGATGACAATGGCTAGCAGTCGTACTGCACCGTCTGCTGCTAGCCTAAGATGTAAAAGATAGATGGAGTGGATCAAAACAAGAAATAGACCTGATTTGTTTTGTATTCATTTCCTCCCCCCTCCCTCCCTCCGTGAAATTAACGGCCTGCTAAACCCAGGGTTTTGAGTTCAATCCTTGAGGGGGCCATTCTGTGTGACAGTTGTTTGTGTTTCTCCTTGATGCAAAGCCACCCCCTTTGTTGATTTTAATTTCCTGTAAGCCATGTCATCAGTTGCCCCTCCCTCCGTCAGAGCAACGGCAGACAATCGTTTTGCACCTTTTTTCGGCGCAGACGCCATAGCACTGGGATCATGGAGCCGGCTCAGATCACCATGGCATTATCCTGGAGTATATGCAGAACCAGAACCTGCAAAAGCAAAACCAGGCGAGGAGGCGACGGCAGCGCGGTGACGAGAATTGATGAGAACATAGACATGGACATGGACTTCTCACAAAGTATGGGCCCCAGCGATGTGCACATCATGGTGTTAATGGGGCAGGTTCATGCTGTGGAACGCCGATTCTGGGCCCAGGAAACAAGCACAGACTGGTGGGACCGCATAGTGTTGCAGGTCTGGGACGATTCCCAGAGGCTGCGAAACTTTCGCATGCGTAAGGGCACTTTCATTGAACGTTGTGACTTGCTTTCCCCTGCCCTGAAGTGCCAGAATACCAAGATGAGAGCAGCCCTCACAGATGAGAAGCGAGTGGCGATAGCCCTGTGGAAGCTTGCAACGCCAGACAGCTACCGGTCAATCGGGCATCAATTTGGAGTGGGCAAATCTACTGTGGGGGCTGCTGTGATCCAAGTAGCCAACACAATCAAAGAGCTGCTGATATTAAGGGTAGTGACTCTGGAAAATGTACAGGTCATAGTGGATGGCTTTGCTGCAATGGGATTCCCTAATTGTGGTGGGGTGATAGATGGAACTCATATCCCTATCTTGGCACCGGAGCACCAAGCCAGCGAGTACATAAACCAAAAGGGGTACTTTTCAATGCTGCTGCAAGCCCTGGTGGATCACAAGGGACGTTTCACCAACATCAACGTGGGATGGCCGGGAAAGGTACATGACGCTCGCATCTTCAGGAACTCTGGTCTGTTTCAAAAGCTGCGGGAAGGGACTTTCTTCCCAGACCAGAAAAACATAGAAATGGGCTCCAGATTGCTTCATGCTTATTTGGGTGAATTACTTTAAAATGTTAATAACATTATCACCAATTTCTTTAAATAAGTGAGGGTGAAGCATCTGATCCTCAAAGTAAATAATTCATTTTCTGGCCATAGGGAGGTTCAGCAGAGACTATTTTTATGTTTATCATAAGAAAGGGCTGCTACACTTCTGGGCATTCAAAACTACATTTAAATATGAGGAAAGAGGTCCTTGTATAACATCTGGCGATAAAATATATCCACCAGCCATTCCCTCAGTAGAAAACAGGAGCTTAATATATGACTGATTAGCTCCCTCCATGCTTTTCATTGTATATGCCATTAGAAGATGCTTCTTCCAGTGGGAACTAGACTTTCTGACAACTAGTAAACTGGGGCAGCATATAAGGTGTCACAACCTCACTTTCCAATGGGAACTAAGACTTTAGACAGTAAAAGGGGACAGCATACAGGGATACACAATCCCACTTGCTGTCACTCATAGGGGATCAGGTGAACAATTCTCCAGAAGTACTCATTTTATACAGTTATATCTGAGAAGCCAGTAATAAATCCTCCTGTCCAGTGCAGCCATTCTTCCTCTGTCTTTAGTGAGGACTAGTCATTTATCCTTTGGTAAGAATTTTAAATGGGTTTTGGGTATTACACACTATATTCCTTCAGTGCAGCTGTTGTGTATAACGAGTGTAAATGGAACTAAAGACAAGTCGGTGAAATTCACAGCTTTTTCTGCTAGCAAAGTGCTTGTGAGTTCCATACACATATTCAGCTAGAATAAAGAAGTATGAAAAACGTTACTTTATCGAAGAATGACCTAGGTTACACAGGATTTAGTTTTTCCTCAGATTCTCTTCCCACATCCCCAAATGGCTTTTTGTTTAAAGTAATGAGGAGTTTTTAAACATATAAACATGTGTTTATTATAAGTAGGCAATAAAACAAAACACTGATGCAAATCCTTGGTGAAAAATAATTTCTAGAGATTTATTTTGAATTTTTCTTATGCAGCCCTACTGGAAAGGACATAGCTAATAACAGAATCAGGGCTGAATTAGTAATTAGTTTTGTAATTGACTCTGAAGAGGTGTAAGTCTGAACAGCACTGTGGTTTTTTTCAGAATGTCTTAATTTTTGTAAATGCTAAAACAATTGAAACCTAAAATGGTTTATTATCTGAACAGATGGGGCATACATAAAGCAAAGCATGTTTTGTTCTTGTCTTTAGTTCACAGTAGAGAGACATGGTGGGGGAAGTAATATCTTTTATTGGACCAGCTTCTGTTGATGAGAGAGACAAGCTCTGTGCAAGCTCGAAAGCTTCTCTCTCTCTCTCTCTCTCTCTCTCTCTCTCACCAGCAGAAGCTGGTCCAATAAAAAATATTACCTCACCCACCTTATCTCTCTAATATCCTGGGGTAAACACTGATACAACAACACTGCATACATTTAATCCATGTGTCACTTCATTGGTCATACAGGACTAAGAAATAGATTTTCTTTCTAGTTCACTCTGGAAGGTACAGAACATTTTGTCTGGATACATAGAAAGAATTCAATTTAGTGTACAATTTAGCAACTATTAACTGTAAGTGATGAGCCTTTGAAATATTAGTGAGCCCTAATAGTAGCAAATGTGTATAAATTCATAAAGATGTAGAAAAGCACTAATTTATGATGTACAGTGTACAAAGATGTTACATGAAACAGAAGTGATTCTTCTGTTTCCGAAATTAATGAGTAGGGCCCTACCAAATTCACGGTCCATTTTGGTCAGTTTCATGGTCATAGGATTTTAAAAATTGTAAATTTCATGATTTCAGCTATTTAAATCTCAAATTTCATGGTGTTGTAATTGTAGGAGTCCTGACCCAAAAGGGAGGGGTGTGTGTGTGTGTGTGTGTGATTTCACGGTGTGTGAGGCGTTTTTCATTGCCATGAATTTGGTAGGGCCCTATGAATGAGGAACTTAGCAAGGTCCTTTTGCTAGGAATGGGATGTTATATGCATGGCAAGACACAGAATAAGACTTAAGATGTAACAAAAGAAAGATAATATTTGGGGTTCTACATGGAGCATTCAGATATCTCAGACTTTATGCTAGAAATCTTCTGGCTGAGACAATGTAAGAAATTCAGTATCATCCACACTGGTTTAGAACCCAGTTTGTTTTTGCTGGAATGCTAAAATGGCACTCCCTTGCCCAAATTGGTCATCAGTAAGGCTACATTTTTGTCATGGGTATTTTTAGTAAAAGTCACGGACAGTAAACAAAGATTCACGGCCTGTGACCTGTTCATGACTTTTACTATATACCCCTAACTAAAACTTCAGTGGGGGGCCACAGGTGCTCTGGGGGATGGCGGTCTGGGGGAGGTGGCTTGGGACCCCACTGGTGCTGGGGTGGGGGTGGGCAGTGGCGTGTGGCCTGGGACCCCCGCTGGTGCTGGGGAGGGGAGGCAGGCAGCGGCGTGCGGCCCAGGACCCCCGCTGGTGCTGGGGGTGAGGGTTGGTGGGGCTGACAGGGGCTCCCTTCCCAGCTCCGTGTGTCCCTGCAGCTTCTAGGCGTCGGAGGGGCCACAAGCATTGGCTGCGCAACTCTCATTGTCTGGGAACCACATCCAATGGGAGCTGTGGGGGCAGGGGCCTGCAGGCACGGGCAGCGCGCGGAGCTCCCGACCCCTCCTCCGCCTAGGAGCTGCAGGGCCATGCCAGTGGGAACCAGGGAGCCCCCCCACCCCGAGATAAGCACCCCCCTGCAATCCCCCTGCCCTAGTCCCCTCCCACACACCCAAACTGCTGCTGCTGGCCGACGGGCAGCCCTGCTCAGGCAGCCCCTGAGCCAGCACTGGTCACTGCAGAAGTCACGGAGGTCACGGAAAGTCACAGAATCCGTGACCTCTGTGACAGTAATAAATTCCACCTGTCAAATTATGATTAAACTATAGAAATGAAGCATCTGTGTGGTGCACTTCTATCTAATAGTAGTCCCAATTATTCTGCAGTACTGCTAGGCTTTAGTGAAGCTTGCCAAGTTGGGTACACAATAGGATTGTAAATATTTTTCCATCATAATAATAATATTTTTGTTTTTGTTTATAAAAGTATACAAAAAAGTTTTCTAGCACTCTAAATATTTTGACTATAAATTACAAAACACAAATAATCAAACTAATAATAGCAGCTAACCTCTACTATAGCCCTCAAAAAATGTTTGCTCAGACCATGAACATCAAAAAAAAAAAAAAAAAAAAATTCAAGTATGAGTAAATCCACTTCTCCTGTGCACACTTTTCTTTGTGACCCCAAAAGCAATTGGTTTGAGTTACACCAGTTTTTTGTACAAGTCTTTATTGGTTGACAGTGACTTGCAAATTAATGGCCATAATGGATGGGGAAGTTGACTTAAAAAGTTAAACTGAAGAGCATGAAGAATAAGGGGGCACTGGATGAAGCAAGGTAATTTATTTTACCTCACTACAATGCCACTATTTCAGGAGGCTGGAGATCTAGCCGCAGGATCTGTCCACCCCCATTTTCATCACCATCTCTGGCTGCTCCAAAGCTGGCGCACAGGTTTTACCATCTAAAGGAAATGTTAAATGGGAAGATGAAGTTGGAAGGAAAATTGTATTCCTTGTAGAACAGAATGCAATATCAGCATAAATATAAAATCTCTCTCACACACTGTTAAAAGAACATTGTTGGTTTCGAAGTCAAGCACTCAGAAGTGAGGAAATAACCAAATTAAGGTTGCTTTTGCAACCTTAATTTGCCCATCTTGTGTGTATGCATTATGATACAGGCTTTAATTACGTGATCACAAATCAGGAAACCCCAGGATCCCAAGTTGAGCACTCAGAAAATGAAGAGAAGTTTAGGTTAAGTGACTTGTCCAGCATCATATTTGACAGAGGCGGGGATAGAATTCAGTTCCCCAGGGCAGGATTCAACTGCCATAACCATGAGCCCATCCTTTTCTTCCTACCATATGCTGCCTCATTTACTACACACCTTCCAACTTCTGCAACAAATGAAGCAGGGACCGTGCAGGCAAGTATCCTTCACAGCACCTGATTCATCCTGAGAGCAGGTCCAACCTGTACACTTCGCTGGAGAAATCAACTAGGGGCCGTGGTCCTCTTGACCTGCTGCTCACAAACAGGGAAGAATTGGTAGGGAAAGTAGAAGTGGGTGGCAACCTGGGCAGCAGTGACCATGATATGGTCGAGTTCAGGATCCTGATAAAAGGAAGAAAGGAAAGCAGCAGAATACGGACCCTGGACTTCAGAAAAGCAGACTTTGACTCCCTCCGGGAACTGATGGGCAGGAGTATAAAAATATTGCTCAAGCATGCAGGGGTATAATCAGGAAGGCCAAAGTACAATTGGAGTTGCAGCTAGCAACGGATGTGAAGGGTAACAAGAAGGGTTTCTACAGGTATTTTAGCAACAAGAAGAACATCAGGGAAAGTGTGGGACCCTTACTGAATGTGGGAGGCAACCTAGTGACAGATGATGTGGAAAAAGCTGAAGTACTCAATGGTTTTTTTGCCTCGGTCTTCACAGACAAGGTCAGCTCCCAGACTGTTACACTGGGCAGCACAGTATGGGGAGGAGGTGAGCAGCCCTCAGGGGTGAAAGACCAGGTTAAGAACTATTTAGAAAAGCTGGACATGCAAAAGTCCATGGGGCTGGATCTAATGCATCCAAGGGTGCTGAGGGAGTTGGCTGATGTGATTGCAGAGCCATTGGCCATTATCTTTGAAAACTCGTGGCGATATGGGGAGGTCCTGGATGATTGAAAAAAGGAAAATATAGTGCCCATCTTTTAAAAATGGAAGGAGAACCCGGGGAACTACAGACCGGTCAGCCTCACCTCAGTCCCTGGAAAAATTATGGAGCAGGTCCTCAAGGAATCCATTTTGAAGCACTTGGAGGAGAGGAAAGTGATCAGAAACAGTCAACATGGATTCACCAAGGGCAAGTCGTGCCTGACCAACCTGATTGCCTTCTTTGATGAGATAACTGGCTCTGTGGATATGGGGAAAGCGGGATGTGATATACCTTGATTTTAGCAAAGCTTTTGATACGGTCTCCCACAGTATTCTTGCCAGCAAGTTAAAAAAGTATGGATTGTATGAATAGACTATAAGGTGGATAGAAAGTTGGCTAGATCGTCAGACTCAACGGTCTGTGATCTAGTGATCACAGTCTAGTGATCAATGGCTCAAAGTCTAATTGGCAGCTGGTATCAAGTGAAGTGCCCCAGGGGTCTTTCTTGGGGCTGGTTTTGTTCAGTATCTTCATTAATGATCTGGATGATGGGATGGATTGCACCCTCAGCAAGTTTGCGGATGACACCAAGCTGTGAGGAGAGGTAGATACGCTGGAAGGTAGGGATAGGATCCAGAGTGACTTAGACAAATTGGAGGATTGGGCTAAAAGAATCTGATGAGGTTCAACAAGGACAAGTGCAGAGTCCTGCACTTAGGACGGAAGAATCCCACGCACTGCTACAGGCTGAGGACTGACTGGCTAAGTGGCAGTTCTGCAGAAAAGGACCTGCGGATTATAGTGGATGAGAAGCTGGATGAGAGTCAACAGTATGCCCTTGTTGCCAAGAAGGCTAACAGCATATTGGGCTGCATTAGCAGGAGCATTGCCAGCAGATCGAGAGAAGAGATTCTTCCCCTGTATTCGGCACTGGTGAGGCCACATCTGGAGTATTACGTCCAGTTTTGGGCCCCCCACTACAGAAAGGATGTGGACAAATTGGAGAGCGTCCAGCGGAGGGCAACAAAAATTATTAGGGGGCTGGGGCACATGACTTACAAGGAAAGGCTGAGGGAACTGGGCTTATTTAGTCTGCAGAAGAGAAGAGTAAGGGGGGATTTGATATCAGCCTTCAATTGCCTGAAGGGGGGTTCCAAAGAGGATGGAGCTCGGCTGTTCTCAGCGGTGGCAGATGACAGAACAAGGAGTAATGGTCTCAAGTTGCAGTGGGGGAGATCTAGGTTGGATATTTAGGAAAAACTGTTTCACTAGGAGGGTGGTGAAGCACTGGAATGGGTTACCTAGGGAGGTGATGGAATCTCCATCCTTAGAGGTTTTTAAGGCCTGGCTTGACAAAGCCCTGACTGGGATGATTTAGTTGGGGTTGGTCCTGCTTTGAGCAGGGAATTGAACTAGATGACCTTCTGAGGTCTCTTCCAAACCTAATCTTCTATGATTCTATGACTGAATGAGGCTGGTGTCGTGTGGAAAAAATACTCTGTGATCATGTATTAAAGACTGTGTCATAGTGCCTGTGACCACGGGTTCCCTGATATTTGGAATCTTTTTATTCTCAAAGCTATTTTTTCCCCTGTTTAATATCTAGATCTTTCCATTTCAAAGCTATACTTCAAAATAATTTACTGTATCTTTGTATAGCAGCTAGCACAATAGAGCCTCTAACCTGTTTGGTCTTTAGGCACTACAGCAATATAAAAGTTAAATAACAAAATGTAAACCAATCACTAGGATTGAAGATGTTCAGTTGTTTACGCATTCTGTGTATGTTTATGGGAAACGGTCTGATATTTGTTTACCAGATGACCTTGCTGGTCTCTTGAGTAAATACTAGCATATGTTTGAATAACCTTTCATGAAAAACTAATTTTTAAAATTACTAGCAATACAGAAAAAATGTAAGTATATAATAACCTACACTTACTTATTATGGCATTATGTCCACCATGCACTAGACACGGTACAAATATAGAGGAAGGCACGTTGTCTGTCTTGAAGAGCTCTTCAGTGCTTTCATCTTGTTGTATCACCAAGCTCTTCATGGACTCTGTATAAAGGAATTATTTGTTCACCAATGAAGTGCAGCACCCTCTAGGGTGAAACGTTGCCGTTATTGTGCACCAGTTACCAGTTGTACACACCATTTTTTAACCCAAGAAGGAAGATGAAGAATAACTTCTCCAATTGAAACAATAGGAAACTTTTATTTAGCAAAAATGTAATGTAATTTCCCACAGTAAATTGGATTTTTGGCCAAGACACCATGGTTAGCAACCTGTCTTGTACAAAAGTTCCATGGACTTTTATAATGATCACAAGTGGTCTGGGCCTTAGTTTTGGGTCTCATTATAACTAATGTAAGAATTTGAATTATACTAACCATAATTGAAAGAATGCAAAATTAAGTACCGCATCTTTAATGAATATTGATGTGCCTTTTAAAAAATATATCTGCATGAGTTTAGAAGAGGGTCAGCCTCTGCTTTGGCTGTTCAGTCTCTTCCTTTGAAATCAGACAATTAACATTATTTAAACATTGTTTTGCATTCCATTTTTAAGTAAATGTACATAGGCATAAGTATAATCTCTTTCCTCAAACAACCTCCCTTGAGCACTAATGTGCTGCCAACTTAAAATTTTATGTTGAAAAACACAGCAGATAGGTATTTGTGTCTCACTTGATAGATTATTCCTCAGAAGTTAACTTGCTAACAGTCTGGCGAAACTTACAATTGAGGTCTTCCACCGGTGAGTAACCATTAAGTGGAGTGCTACTACTAAATAAACACTCCCTATCCACCTATATATATATCTATATATAGACCTGTAGGGAACACGCATATATACGAGAGAGATCATTAAATTTACTTTCTAAGGCCTAGATTGTGACAAACCCTAACAAAGTTACAAAAGAAAGGTGTCCAACTACCCTCCTCAATCATGTTTAGGTCTACCTGTATATTGGGTCCGGTCAGTGTTCCCTCTAATTTTTCCCATGCATGTGCGGAATGAATTTTGTGTCACACATCACTTCCATATTGGTGCACATAACAAAATTCATGTGGTGGGGGTGGGGCCAAGGGGATCAGAGTGTGGGAGGGGGGCTCAAGGCTAGGGATTGGGGTGGGGAGGGGGGAGGGCTCCAGGGTGGGGCTGGGAATGATGGACAGAGGGTTGAGGTGTGTGGGGGGGTGAGGGCTCTGGCTGGGGGTGTGGGCTCTGGGGTGGGGCTGGGGATGAGTGGTTTGAAGTTGGGGCCGGGGGAGGGCTGGTTAAAATCATTCTTTTAAAAAGGCAGCCGGATCCAAATATCTGCTTCTCATTCCATTGGGATTGTAGGAGTTTAAACCTAAACCAGTTACCTCTTGATTGCCAAGTCCAAGAGTTCAAAAATCATGACTTAGGCACCAAAAAACATGAGATTTGTCTTAAAATATATAGAATATGCTCAAGTCACATTTTCAAGCTTTTCTGTGCAATCATGAGGGCTGGAAACTTAAAAGCTCAGATTCTCATGTACTCATTTGACTCTGAGTTGGGTCTTTAAGAAATAAAGCAATTACCATGAGCCTCACAGTAAAATTGGCAACAGCCATCTACTGGTTGGTATCCAGTATTGGTATGTTCCTTTCTTCTCTTGTGTGTGTGGCACCAGAAGGGTCTCTGAGAAGATGGTCTGCATTGACATAAATTAACTGTCATATTAAATCTAATTTAAATCCTTATTTGATGCACTTAAATATGACTCATAATTCTCTCTTTCCCTCAAGACATTTCTTAATATGCTATGCAAAATAAAAGGCAAGACTGCCCATGAATCATTTATACATTCATTAATATACAATTTAAGTTTTTTTATCTAATCAGCATACATAATATTAAGGAACGTAGCATAATTTTCCAAAAACAGATGGTCTGTCCTCCTCCATGATTAGTGACAGAACTATTTTCATTCCGAAATATGTTTTTGTTGCAAAAATGGCATCTTGACACTCATCAGTGCTGTAATACGTATTCATTGTATTACAAAATAATTGAATCTTAAAGTCAGAACCGCAAAGTGGCAGTTTTCCTCCAACTGTCTTAAGATTTGTTTTTCATTTACCTGCCATGTCATAGAAACAAAAGAATGGCCATACTGGGTGGGACCAATGGTCCATCTAGCCCAGTATCCTGTCTTCTGACAGTGACTGGTGCCAGATGCTTCAGAGGGATCGAACAGAACAGAGCATTTATCAAGTGATCCATTCCCTGTCGTCAAGTCTCAGCTTTTAGCAGTCAGAAGTCTCAACATCAGGATTCCACGTTTCCCTTGGAAGAGCTGGCATTGCAAACACAATAAACATCCTAGGGATTTTCCCCTGCCCTACCCTGCGCTACTATTTTTGATATCATTAAAATGTTGCAGGGGAACCACACAATCCTGATGTCAGAACTAAGGATCTGATTAAAAGCTCATTGAAGTCCATTGCAGTGTTGTTGTAGCTGTGTTGGTCCCAGGATGTTAGAGAGCCAATGTGGGTGAGGTAATTATTTTTTATTGGACAAATTTCTGTTGGTGAAAGAGACAAGCTTTTGAGTTATATAGAGCTTTTCTTCAGATCCTGAAGAACAGACCTGAAAAAGAGCTCTCTGTAGCTTAAAAGTTTGTCCAATAAAAGATTATTATGTAACCCACTTAGTCTCATTGAAGTCCATGTAAATCTTTCTATTGACTTCAGTAGGCTAAAGTTGCCCGAAACCCCTCCGGTACCCCAATCCCCTGCCCCAACCCTGAGCACCCTCCTGCACCCAAACTCCCTCCCAGAGCCCACACCCCGAACCCCCTCCCACACCCCAACCCCCTGCCCCAGCTCTGAGCCCTCTCCCGCAGCCAAACTCCTTTCTGCAACACACATCCCTCCTGCACCCAGCCCTAGCCCGCACCTGCACTCCAAACCCCTCATCCCTGGCCCCACCCCAGAACCCGCATTGCCAGCTGGAGTCCTCACCCCCTCCTTGCACCCTAACCTTCTGCCCCAGCCCAAAGCCCCCTCCCGTACCCAAAGAGCCCACACACCCCTCATACACCTCCTTCTGCACCCCAACCCTGTGTCCCTGCCCTGAGCCCCTTCCTGCACCCCAGAGCCCTCATCCCCAGCCTCACCCCAGAACCCACATCCCCATCCCAGATCCCGCACCCCAACCCCCTGCCCTAGCCTGGTGAAAGTAAGTGAGGGTGATGGAAAGCGAGTGATGGAGGGAGTTTCCCATTGATTTTGATAGGACTCCAGGAAGGAATAACAGCACTGAGAGAAATAATTGTATGTCGCTTTATTATCTGTATTACTGTAGTGCCAAGGAGTCCTAATCATGGACCAGAAAAGATGGGCCCCACCCCAAAGTGTTCACAATCTAAGTATAAGTCAAGAAACAACAGGTGGATAAGACAGACCCACAGGTGAGTACAATGAGACAATATTGGCCAGCATGATAGGTAGTGGCATCAGCACACCAGTGTTAGGTCCTAATTTAGATAAGAATAACAAGAGACATAAAACATAAGGATGGAGAGGACAGTGTTCCCAATCCTGTGCAGATTTAAGCACATGCTTCAATTTACGCAGTCCAAATATTTCCAGTGACTTCAGTGTAACAACACACTATGTGAAATGAAGCATGTGTGTAAGTTTTTGCTGGATTTGGGCCAGTATGCAGACACTGGAGAGACTAATACACTTGTCTAAAAGGTAACAATGAAGATTTTTAATTATCTTTTAATTTACTGTTTGTTACCTTTTTTATTTTTGAAATGTGTACAATGCATATTTTAAACTGCCCAGGTGCAGTATTTTGCTACTTATTTGGAATGTTAAGTTATTTTTCACAGTTTTGCAATTCATATTAAATCAGTCTTAATACTTAGATTAAAGACTTAATACTTAATAGAGAGAACTGAATATTTATTCTCTTTAAAATGTGATTGAGTATTTATTATAGGGTGGAAATTGAAGTGATACTGAAATATGCTGCAGCCTTAAGTGGTTGCAGCTTATACCACTGAAAATGTATTTCATCTTATACCATTGAAAATGAATATATAGCTCTCCAAATAAGTAAGATATATAGATCATGAGAGTTGGCACATATTAATACTTGTATGTTTGCTTGTTTAATTTGCTTAGCTGGTGCAGTGCAGTGTTTCAAATGGAGTGGCAGTATCAGAAAACCATAAATAATCCGTTGGGTAAATAAGACTTGTAATTTTTCTTTTTGATGTGTAGGTGCAGTCCATGCCAAAAATGGTTGAACTGTGTCTTATGTTAACCTGCCATAACAATTAATCATCCTTTCCCCCATAACCATATATTTTCCATAATTTAATAAGATATTCTTGTAGTTTTGTGAAATTATTAGAAACCCTGCAAAGAAATTTAGAGAGGTTTTTATTTTTTCATAATAAAAGTATTGCTAAGAATATTAAATACAAAGAACATGATTTTCACATTCTATATCTCTATCAGGATTTCTCTATCAGGATTAATATACACTAATTTTCTGACATTTTGCTGATGTATTCCAGTGACAGTATTCTAAAATGTGGCCTATAGTCACCTGCCAGAAATTACAACAGTAAATGTGACCTAACTGTCCTGGTCTGTAAATTTCATAACAGAGTGACTAGCAAACCCAAGCCAACTCATCCATCTGTGAAATATTTCAAGGTCGAACCTTTATTGGCTACAAGATTTCTAGCTAAAAAGACAAAGGATGACAGTGCTTATAGTTTGGTAATGTTTGCTTACTGAGCGTGAAATGAAATTTAACAGTGTGGCGTGTCTACATTTGTAAATTTATTGTGGTTGTTTAGACATCTTGGAAAATTAAATGTCAAACAGTCACCCTTAGCTTCCAAAATGCACTGTATTGTAAGTCCTCACACCTGAGCTCGTTCTTTCTATCAACATAAGATTATTTCTACTTCACCAGTGTTTTCTTTTTCATGTAAACCTACAACTCATGGTGTGAACATGACTGAAAATAGGACCTGGCAACACCAGTGTAGAATAAGGCCTTGATGTTACAAACACTAACTAGCGTAGTGCATACTGCCCTGAGCACTCTTATTTAATTGAGTGGGACTGTGTACAGTGGTAAGCAGTTATCAGTACACAATCAGGCCCTATATTACGAGAGTGTAAAGGTGATAGCCTCCATATGAATAATGAAGTATAGCAGGGAATGTAAGGAACAACTTTCAGACAAAAAAAAATGATTACACAGTTAAGTTTGTAAATACTTCTGAAAAGCCTTCTTTAAAATGTTGCAATAGTAATTTAAAAGTTATATTTGAAAGGTTAAGCTAAGTTGAAAAGATTTGGGGGGGAAAAAGTAGAAAGTATAGTAATTCAAAGTTTTATGAATGACATTAACTCTGCCTCCGTAGTCTGCCATCTTGTGCAGTAGGACTATATAAAACTGGGGAAAATGTGTTTTGTTTTTTTGTAAATTTCTCATGCAGTTTTTAATAGTTCATTCCAGTTTAGAATTATAGAATTCTAGAGTACAATTATCACTGCTCATCAAATTTGAGGACCCAAGCATGTTTAAGCAGATCAGCTTACCAAGTCCTCTCCTAATTCAAAATGTCATATTTTTAAAATTTTGTATCTTTATATATTGGGCCTTCAAAATGGTAACAGTCCATCTGATCTGGAAAGATTGAGGCAAGCTGGACAAAGCATTTGGGATGTTCGAGGTTTTAAAATGTGCTCTTTCCTCTTGGACATTGGCTCATCACAATTCAAATGGTTTGGTGTAAAAACTTCTAATTCATTTTGGTTTGCTGGTCCTGGTGAGAACTGAAGCCCTAGACCAGTTTTGAGCTTTCGGATGTTAAAATACTTGCTCTCTGTGGGCTTCCTAAATAACATACTGGTCTTATACATGCTTCAGAATGCACACAGCTGAATGCTGTGTGCTTCCAAAATTGTTGGTTGTGACTCATGGCCCAAACAGGGCTTAGAAAGCATCTACCTCAAGTAGTCCCAATGCAGACAGCCACAATGGCTTGCAGAGAACCACATTTGATGGCAGGCGGGCTGCTCTGGGGGATCAGGAGAAGAGAGAACAATATAGGATGATAAAGTGACTGTTCTGGACAGGAAGGATTGCTCATCTACCTGCCTAGAACTTCCCAAATAAATCCACATTATATGCATATTTCTTTGTCAATGATGCAGGGAGTCACAATGGGGAAAGAGCAAGGATTGTGAGGTTGGAAGCAAAATGAAGGGGAAGCATGGGGGAGAAGAGAACATTCTGCATAACTTGCAAGCTCCACAGGAAAAATGTTAAATATTTTATAAAACTTAAGGAAATTCCCAGTCAAAATAGTCTTGTCTGGGAATTACTGTGTTTTTTTTTTTTAAGAAAGAAGAAACATGGAATATCTAAGAGCTACTATTACTATGATTTCAAGGATAAATATTACTTTAAGGAAATGTTCTTAAAAGCTTGTCTAGAAAAGAATAAAGAGATATTTTTATCTTGTATCACTACTATATTTACATGGAAAATATGTACAAATCATTGACTCACATATAAACCCATAAGCTTAAATTATGCAAGTATTATGATAATAGAGGGAGCTGAGAGCAGAAAGCACTCTCTGAGAAGGGAATCTTCCAGGCATGTAAAGATGAGGTGATGGAGTTTCAGATGTTCAAAACATTATACTATTTACATCTTCAAAGTAATACTCAAAGGCGCTAATTCTTACAGAGGAGAACTGAAGAAACCATTCTGATGCTTGTAGAGCTTGAGGTTCCAAATAAATCCTTGGAGCTAGTTCATGTTTGCAAATGTTTCCAAGTTTTTCAAGCTCTGATATCTCTTGAATGCCTTGGCCATTTTCTTTCTAACTTTCTCAAATATTTTCTTATGCAGAAGATCACACTGTGAAATATCAGGGACATTTTTGTTGTTTTTTCCCCCTTCTCAAATGAAGTTAAAAAAAGGGGTCATGATTGGATGTAAGTTACACCCTTAAATATGGAGTTATTTCTGCGGCTTTGGAATAGAGACCAAAAGGAAGCCAAATATTCTCTGTAAAGATGTGTAGAAACCCCCATTCTACAAATTCCTTCTCTGAAGTGTGGGAGCTGGTCGGTGGGCCCTTTTATTGTGCTAGTGTCCTGTGGTCATTGCCCATGGTTTTGTAATATGATATTGACTGAGATGCTTCCTACTGGGTTCTCCTTATTGTGATTTTACATCTTTTTATTTCTCCTTATACCTTTCAAGTTGCCCATCTAATCTGTATCTTTTTTACCCAAATTGTTTCTCACTGTTGATGTCCATGTGGGGACAACAATCTGTTAAAAGTACATTTGCTTATTTAGAAGGATTATTAGCTGCATTCAGATATTTAAAAAAGAAAGGAAAGGTTGGGATTTGGGAGTGGATGAGATGGGTTAACCTGCCTCAACTGGATTCTTTATTACTCATCTTGTTGGTCTGTGCCTCTGGGGCAGGAGATTGTAGACAGATTACCTACTTTGCATTAATATTTACATATTTTTAATCACAAATGCACTCACTCATAATAGAGTGTTCGCATGCACTTCTCTTTTTTGATCATTGAACAGAATTTGCTTGTTTGAGTTCCGCAACAGTAAAATCCTTCTGTTCATCATTGTTATCTGTTTCTTGCAGTTACCGAGGAAGGTTTATGACTCTACAGGTTGCATTTTGCCTTCAGGATCTAGAGAGCCTTTTCCAGTGCTTTAGTTTCTGGTTGTTGGCTTCCCTGTCTTGTGGTCAGACTCATCACCATTACCTATCCTCTATCGCTTTGAGCCATTCCTTCATTATTTTGAAACAAATGACAAAGGCCTCTTGTCACAGCACGTTTCCTCTCTGTGGATAACCACACAGTGTAATTTGGTGGATGTTTTCCATAGAGGGACATATCAATTAGATTTTCATTGCTATCAGGTAATTACTGTTATTGTTAGTAAACATTGAGCAGGATTTTATTGCAGCTGAGGTGTGCACGATGCTTTAAAAAAGAATAGCGACATGGGCCTTGTGCAGAAGAGTTTATAATCTGGTCTTGATATGATACAGAGAGTTGACATCAGACAAGGAGGAGGCAGGGAAGAAGGTTTACATCAAATAACATCTGGACGGTATTTGTTTTGCAGTACAACACATTATGCTAGCTCTCTTAATTTTAAAATTAATCTAGATTTTATTAGGGCAGGGTGAGGTGAGAATGTGGGTCATTGATAGAGAGGCATCAGACACGGGGGAGACAGGGAGGAAGGGGAAGTAGTGGCCTGGATCCTTCAGTGAGTTTCATGTGGGCAGACCCCAGCACCCCTTGGTGTTTATTGCACAATCAGGGCATAGAACAGGATCAGGGAGGACATTGGTTTAGTGGGCAGGAAGTGCTTGTGGTAGAAGGATACACAGGATGCCTAAGTGAATGCATCCATATACTACTTTTCCATAACCATTTATGCTATTTCCACAAAGAAAAAAATTCTTTAAAAGCCAGTTAATGTTGCATAAGAGGAACGGTATCCTACACAAACCTTTAAAAGGAAAGAAATGTCCAATTAAGGTATTCTTCTGTAACATACTTTAACACACACATATCACATTTGCCAGTTTCACTTAAACTTTATTCAGCTAAATCCCATTCACCTCCCAGATATAAAGTAACACAATGCACATGCCCTATTCCTCAGGATTAAGGTATGATGCAAAACCTTAATTCTGACCTCAACATCATCAATTTACATATCTGTTAGGCATTCATGTGCCAGTGAAATGTCTGATGCATTTTTTTCTCTCTTCTTCCTTCCTACTCCCACCTCCATGTTGAACTTCAACTTTGTTTTGGTGGTTTTATTTTTGATTAAGTGGGAAAAAATCAATTTTTCAAGAAAAGGGCTAAAAGATTTGTGGCAAATGGAAGTTGGTAGTTCAAATGAGGGAAATGTTTACTTCTGTATGAACTTAGAAGTTGGTACAATGTATACTTTATGTGCAAAAGGGGTACAAAATTGAGTGAGACATACCAAGCAAGATTTCAGAAGTGTTCTTTTTGACCATTTATTTCTTTTCCCAGAAACACTTGCCAGGGATCAAAATATCCTCAATTCAGACCCCTCAAAGAATATTTTCCACTTTTAGAGTTTTTTTTAATAAAACCAACCTACTGTTTCAGCTCCAGAGAATTTCTAAAGTCCTGTCAGAGACGAAACCTAGTTAATTCTTAACAGTAGAGCCACTGTCAGTTAACTCAGAACACTAAGCAAATTCAGCCTTTTTTGGTGTTTATCAGGGCAATGGGTGTCTCTGTGGCAGTGTCAGGTTAGATTCTGTTTACCCACTTTTGTGTGTTACAGCTACTAGTGTCAGGAATCAGACCCTGCAGCTGCACCTGCTCCGTCTCCTGATGGCCTAATGAGCAAAGCTGGGGCACATCAGCCGGGCAGGCTAAAAGACCACCCCACCTGAATGCCCGAAGAAGCTAGCAAGCTTGTTTTTAAGTCCAGCAGTAGCTCTCTGGCTGCTCAAGGCACAGACTGGTGGATCCTGTCTCCCTGTGCTTGCCTTGCTTCTGTCCTGTTCCCACCTAATCCCTGCACTGGACCTCGTTCCAGTCCTGTCTCAGCCTTGCTCCCGCACAGGAACCACTGTTGCTCCTGCCTTCCTCAACTCAGGTAATCCAGTTCTGACCCTTTGCGCTGATTCCTGCCTTGACCTGTGGCTCTGGCATTTGGACAGACTTCGGTACTGACCTTGGGCTCCAATTCCTCGGTCTCATACTGCCTTGACCCTGGGCTCTGGCATTCAGACTATGATTCTGGTTCTGACTCCTGCTCTGGCGAATAGGTCTGACTCCAGCTCCACACAGTAGGCTGGCCCATCCGCGACCTGGTCTTGAGACAGTTCATTTAAAGCAGTACCTAGCACAGGGGTGGGCAAACTACGACCCAGGGGCCGCATCCGGCCCTTAAGACATTTTAATCCGGCCCTCGAGCTCCCACTCCAGCCAGGGAGCGGGGTCAGGGTTTTGCACATGCCATGGCTCTGCACGGCTCCCAGAAACAGCAGCATGTCCCCCCTCCGGCTCCTACGCCTAGGGGCAGCCGGGGCCACACACTGCCCCCGCCTCAAGCGCTGCCCCCGCAGCTTCCATTGGCTGGGCGACCATGGCCAATGGGAGCTGCAGGGGCGGCGCCTGCGGATGGGGCAGCGTGCCTCCGCGTAGTAGCTGGATGGGGGAACATGTTGCTGCTGCTGCTTCCAGGAGCTGCTTGAGGTAAGCGCTGCCTGGAGCCTGCATCTCTGATCCCCCTCCCACGCCCCAACCCCCTGCCCCAGCCCTTATCCCCCTCCTGCCCTCCAAACACCTCAGTCCAAACCCGGAGCACCCTCCTGCACCCGAACCCCACATCCCCATCCTCATCCAAGAGCCCACAACCCTAGCCAGAGCCCTCACCCCCTCTGACACCCTAACCCCCAATTTCATGAGCATTCATGGCCCGGCATAAAATTTCCATACCCAGATGTGGCCCTCAGGTGAAAAAGTTTGCCCACCCCGGTCTAGCAGGTACAGAAAAAACAGATAAAGGGTTAGAATGTATAAATTGTGTTTCCACTGAAACTTTTTTAAATGAGAAAAAAAAAAAAAAGGCTTAGAATTCTTTCCCCCCAAAACGTAAATTTTGCACCAATTCTAGTTGACAGTGACCCTTTTAAATAGGGTTATGAAGATTTCACAGCAGTTTGCAGCACATCTACGAGCTATGCCTAGGCTCGCTCGCTCTTGCGCGTGCGCTTTCTCTCTCTGTCTCTCTCTCACACAAAATTAACCAATATTTTTGTGAGTTAATCCCTTCTCCACTATCTTTCCTCATTCTACAGCATTAGCATTGGTTATACACTGATTTGTGAGTGTGTATTTGTTTGCTAGAAAGCTTGCAGAGAGCAAAAGCAATCAGGAATGCTAACATTTATGAATAACTCAGAGTATATGTTGGAAGTGCTTGCACAGCAATTTTGAAAAACTGTTTATTTGCACAATAGATCTGTCAAAGAATTATGAATGGTCACGGATAATTTATTAACAGAAAAGGTTTATAAAGTTTGTATCCTCTAATCAGGAAACAGAAACAAACAACATTGTGTGACTTTGAGTGAATAATTAATAGTAAATAAAGTGACCAGTTGTGAACTGAAGTAAAGTAGGCTAAAATTGGCACAAACTACTTGCTGAAAGGTCCATAGGCCGCAAAGCTGGAGAGGCAGTGGCCCGACCATGTTTAGGCATTGGGCCCCTACTAAATCAGTATGGCTAATGCCAGAGTGGTCTGGTGCACTGCTCCAGTGGTGCAGGTGCAATGCCACTAAAATTTGGCCCGGCCACCCCTCTGTCGAGACGGAGGTGTGGTTGAGCCAAATAGTGGTCTAACCAGATGCACAAGGAGTCTGTTTCTGGAGTGCAGGGGAGTCCACCGATTGCTTGATTCCTGGCAGTCCCAGTTTATGCACTTGTGTAGGTAAGAGAGGGGGGAGACTCCCTGGCGCGGGAGACTCTACGTCCCAACGGGAGGGGGGAGGAAGGGGAAAGTGAGGCCCCTGCTGGAATGGGGTCCCTGCTGGGTGATGAGATGGATGGGGACTGGAATTTTCCCCTTCTTTCCCCTCACAAGAATGTCTGAATTGGTGCCATTGCTAGGGAAGCTGTAGCATAGAGGAGGCTTTTCCTGTAATCCTGCTTAGGCCATTAAGGACTTTGAAGGTGAGGACCGACCAGGATCTTGAAATTGATCTAATATTGAATGATAGGGTAGGTTAGTCAACACTTTTATGATGGTCTCAGCAGGCAAATGTTGGAAGAAGATTGAACCTGTATTCAGAAGCCTGCTTCAGATGGACTGGTTCTAGATGCTATTAGCTCAGGGTACGTGATCACCCACAGTCTCTCCTGAGAATATGTAAATTCCACATCTGCTACTGAGAAACTAGGATGTCAGGAAAGACAAGGCTGTGACAGGGCAACAACTTCTGGAAATCAGGATGTCTGTGATTTTTGGTCTCAACATCAAAAAACTGTAGATTATCAGATGTTACATCCCACAATTGCAAGAGGGCTGGAGAAGATAAGCCCTCCTCTCCTATCTCTTGGATCTCTACAATACATGTAAGTTTTTTTCAAATAGAAAATCTTTATGCTGTAACTCAAGAGGTTTGTACTTTGGAGATTTTCTGTGTTCAGTTGAACTCCAGAAACCATTTAAATGCAGCTTTATTTTTGTCCCAAGAGGGGTAATATTAAGCAGAACTCTTATGCCACCTTGTTGTGTTCTCTTGCTTGTGTGTTCTCCAGCTAGAACTCAGTGAGGCAAACCCAATGTTCCCTCTCAATAGCAGAAATGTTATATACTGGCTTGAGCAGGTATGTGGAGCTCACCTGTCTAAAGCTTTGACTTTTTTGCTGTGAACTAGGTGAGGAGTGAAGCATGATGCAGGCCTGCTTCAATCCCTTGGGTCCTGATGGTCCCAAGGTCCCATGTTTTTAAGCCCAATGAGGTGTCAACCTCTCTTAAATGCATAATATCTGAATGCCATGCCTATTTTATTATGGACATAAATACCAATCTAACCCTTCCCCCCATTCTTTCCCCAAATATATTTTTAAAAGTGAATTTATGCTTCAGTAAACAAGTCTGTCATTCATGAAATGTCACATACATTATTACACTTCTAATGAACTTTCATCAGAAATGTTTAACTCTAAAAAAAATAGGTAGAGCTCAGTGACAAGTTTCTCTCCTGGGCACCTATAAACTTCCTTTATGCTAGTCAGATCAAGGTTCTTCAGGCTGTTTTCTGGTATCTAACTTGTCAAGCTGGTTCATTCTTATTCACTCACTATGAAGTGTGAGACTTTACAGAGCAGTTTTCCTCTGGGCATCTATGAATATATTTATTTCATTATACCACATTCCATTCAGAACGAAATATTTGCTTATACTTCCGTGAGTGGTGAACAATAATTGTATGCAAACAGGAATGTTAAATGTAGAGCTTTTACTGATAGTAACAACTAATACTTGCTATGCCTACCACAGATGGAGGTGAAGCTTATATATCTTAACCCATATTTTGAAGCAATAGCATGCGCTGATCCTGATCACGTGGATCTCATGCTACATATCTGCTGAGGTCTTAGTTCAGCTCTCCCAAGGGCATAGTATCTTAATGTCATGTTGACTTTATTGTTGTCATGAAGCCTTTGGCCAGCAGGTCACTGATTTGAATCAGGCCCAGGTTTGATATTACCTGAAAGTTATCACTGTGTGGTTCTTGGTAACCTATATGAAATGAGTTAATTGTCAGAGCAGACATATATCTACATTATGAAATGCTGTCATCATCACAGTTTCAGAAGGGCCAAAAATTGAATTGTGAACTTTATTGTATTCATGGAAATTGCAGTTAACATCTAAATGCCCGAACTTCCATGGCTTCCCCCCATGCAAGGTAATCAAAGACACTACTTCTAATCAGGACCAAGAGAATACAGCACATGTAAAGATTTTTGGCTAAGCCTTTTGGAAACAAAAAGCCTGACTTGTCTACATTGCAACTTCCAGCCGGGGCTTTGCACCTGTTGGGAATTATGGGTCCAAAAATTCTGAGTGTCAACACAGCTCAGAGTGTCTGCCACATTTAACCCTATGTACTCAGAATAATACTTTCAAAAACGAAGTCATTTAGGAGCTAATGTCAATGGGACTTAGGCTTCTAAGTCACTGTGGTACTTTTGAAAATTTTATCTCAGTCTTTTTTTTTTCTAGCTCAAACTCTAGAAGGTTTTTATGTGGGGATTATAAAAACCCATGGCGCCAAAACATTGAAAAGAGCTTCCTGTGTTATCAGTGAGAAACTAAATATTCCCAAGAGTGGGCTACAGGTTGGTGGATAGATATGGGAAAAGAAATGACACTTTTTCACTTTAGGAAGCTGTATTTGTAACATTTGATTCAAAATGCAGTGCTTATTCATTTGAAAATGGGATGATGATAACATTTACCTCCTAGGTATATTCTGAGGCTTAATATTTGTAAAACACATTGAAGACATTAAAAACCATTAAATATAGTATGGGCTATGTATTAAATATATATTTCATATGCAAAGCTTTAATATATTGCTAAAGTTACACAGTGGAGCACTCAATAGTTAGGAATTGTTATAGAATTTTTAGCTCTGCCCCCTTTGTGCCCATGCATTTTGAAATAGTCTTCAATTATATTAGAACATTTTATAATATTTCTCAAATAATGCAATCCCCCCTCAAATGTACAGGCATAGGGGAAGCATCTAGTGTTTATTTTACATATTTAAAATAATTTCATTTCACATTGGTCCAGTATATTTTATTAGATAATTTTTAATATTATTTTCTGTTCTTTAAGGCAGAGGTTCTCAATCTTTTCCATTACAGGACCTCTTCCCCCCTGTCATCTAGTTGAGATGTCATCCCATTTAGCCTATGAGAAGAGCAAAGTGGTCATGACCCCTTGACACTTTTTGCAGCCCACCTGGAGGGTATGAGCTTCAGGCTGAGAATCCCATAACTCTGAAGTGTTGTATTTGGCAGTAACTGTTAATAGCTCCATAGTTAAAGCTCTGGTGAGACTTGCAGTTATAACTTGGGGGTAGAAGTTAGATACACACCAATTTTTGTATCTCTAATGATATTATACCACTTCCTCTAAATATACAGTTTTCTGGAAAGTTAGAAATAACAGTAAATCTGTTCAGTGTTTTAAAAATAACAGCTGTGTGAAATTGGAGGGCTGGTAACTTGCATCATTTTTGGATTGCTGTAGCTTGGTTTTAATACTTGAAGCTTTAGATGTGCAGAAGTCCCCCACAAAAAACATACATGGTCTAGTAAAAAATAATTAAAATAAGGATATTGGCAATATTAGTCATTGCTATTGGTATTTATACAAAGGGGAACAGATGAATAAAGCACTTGTCAGCAAATCAACTAGCTCTTTGGCTAGAGTCCACTGGAAAGCCCTATTTATGCACCTTAGATATGAATAGTTGTTGTAGTGATACACTAAGGTGTATCAGTAGGGCCCGACCAAATTCACGGCCGTGAAAAATGTGTCACGGACCGTGAAATCTGACTATTGTAGGGGAGACCAGATTTTACAGAGTTGGGCAGCCGGAGAGCAGCGGCTGCTGGGAGGGAGCCCAGGTCTGAAGGCAGTGTCGCCGACAACAGCAGCATAGAAGTGAGGTGGCATGGTATTGGGGGAGGGGGGTTCGGTCACTTTTTGGGGAAGGCAGGACTAGTCTTACAGGTGGGCGAGTGGGCAACCGCCCAGGGCCGCATGATGGGGGCGGGGGGGGGGGGAAAGTACCGTGGTCACCCCTCTCCTCCCTCCTCCCTCCCCACAGCCAGCCCAAGGCCACTTTAACTCGCAAGCGCTGGACTCTGGGTGCTGTCCTGGACAGGCTGAGGAGGGACAGGACTTCCTCTTCCTCTGCATGAGACACTCCCGAGGTCGGAATAGACCCATCTCCAGGAACCTCCCGTGGTTGCAGGAAGCTCAGTGGCTGCTGGCTGGGAGTCCAGCTCTTAAGGGAGTGTGGCTGCCATAGCAGTGCAGAAGTGAGTGTGGCATGGCATGATATGGTGTTTCTACCCTTACTTCTGAGCTGTTGCTGGAGGTGGCGGTGCCTTCAGAGCTGGGTACCTGGCCAGCAGCTGCCCTCCGGCTGCCCAGCTCTGAAGACAGCAGCACAGAGTACGGGTGGCAATACTGCGACCCCCCTACAATAACCTTGCGACCTCCCCACCACTCCATGACCCTATTTTGGGTTGGTACCCCCACAGTTACAATACTGTGAAATTTCAGATTTAAATATCCGAAACCATGAAATTTATGATTTTTAAAATCATATGACCGTGAAATTGACCAAAATGGACCATGAAATTGACCAAATGGGCACTATGTATCAGAGTATGGGCTCCCTCCTGCCCAGCTTAGAAATTGTACAGGTATCTGCCCTCAACTTCTCATGCCTTACAAGGAGTGCAAGAACCTCTTCCCAGCTGCTGGTCTCCCTATCTGTTTGCAGCAATATATTTTAGTATATTTTTTCACTACCTTGCTAAGTTAGCCATACACTTGTGCACAATGAATCCTTCCTTAGCTATGCACTTTACAAGCTTAGTGAGGAAAAGTCTACTGTGCAAGCTCAGTATGCAATTTTCAAAAGCTCAAAACTTAAAGTAAAACCAGTTTTTTTAGAAAATCGGCAGGCAGTTGGTGTGCTAGAACTGCTGCTGCTTACACGATGCAGTGTTGTTGTAGCTGTGTAAGCCCCAAGATATTAGACATGATGGGTGAGGTAATATCTTTTCTTGGATCAACTACTGTTGGTGAGAGAGACAAGCTTTTGAGCTACCCTGAGCTCTTCTTCAGGTCTGGGAAAGGTTCTACAGACCTATATCAGTACAACTGCATTGCTCAGGGGTGTAAAACACCCACACTCCCGAGTGACGTCATTATAGCAACCTAACCCTCTTGTAGACAGCACTACCTTGACAGGGGAGAGCTTCACCCACACCCACTGACCTAGCTACCGCCTCTCAGGGAGGTGGATTAACTATGTGAATGGGAGAACAGTCTTCACTAAAGCACTGTACATGAACTGTAGCACTTTCAGGAACATAAGCCCTAAGAGTGTCACAGCTAAATACAAAATCAATCAGATAGTTTAGCATACGCAGTTAGCACATATTTTAAGGGACCATTCAAGGTGAAGTGGCCCATTAACATTGCTGTAGTCACAGGACAAAAAGGGAGGTGGTTATATCACCTGTTGAAATAAGCCATAAATGTGGTGTCTTGATTAAGACCCTGATTTTTAGTGTCTGGTAAAGCTATGAATTTAAGCTCCCAGGCTCATCTTTTGAAAATGTTGTTCAGGTTTCCTTTGAGGATGAGGACTGATAGGTCAGATAGAGTGATTGCTTTGTGAAAAGTGTTCACCCACAGGTGATAGGGTGTTTTTCTCGCTGAACATTTTCCTGTGTGAGTTCATTTGAGAGCATAGTGATTGGTTTCACACACACAGGTGTTATTGAGGCATTTAGTGCACTGGATGAGGTACACCACCTATTGTGATAGGCATGTGCAGGACCCATCATAGGTGCCGACTCTGTGGGTGCTGAGCACCCACTGGTAGCCCCCATACCAGAACATCCCCCTCCCCCCAGCACCTCCTGCCCACTGGCAGGCCCCACAGATCTGTGGTTCCCCCTCCCTCCTAGCGCCTACTGCCTGCCACAGATCAGCTGTTTCACGGTGTCAGGAGGTGCTGGGGGGAATGGGGGAGGACTGAGGGCACAGCACACTTGGGGGAGGGGGAAAACTGGGCAAGGAAGGGGTGGGGCGGGGCCTTGGGGGAAGGGGTGGAGTGGGGGCGGGGCCTGGGTGGAGCTGGGGGAGAGCACCCCTCGGCAGATTAAGGCACCTCTGGGACCCATGGATCTTGAAAGGTGTGTTGTGAGGGTGTTGATCATTGTAGCAGTGGAGATATGTCTCGCTTATTACACTAGTCATGATTGTTTTGTTGTTACTTTATCTCCTCCTATTTGTTTTCTCAACCTATTATCTCTAGTCATGGGATTGACTGCAAGCTCTTTAGGTGTAGACTGTCCATGCATGTACAGTGCCTAGGACAATGGGACCCTCATCCCAGAGTGAGGCTCATTGTTACAACAGAACTAATAACAATAATAATAAAGAGAGGCCCATTTCCTCAGTGAAGGCCACATCCATGCCAAATTTCAATTTTCAACCCTTAGCCACTCGTACTGTAAGGCAGTTAAAAAGTCTCAAAGTTTGTTTTATATTGGGGAAAGTTATGTTTTCTTCACCCCCCCATATTTAAAAATAGCTGAACCATTTTTACTTAGTTGCTTAAAAAAAAATCACCTTTAGGTAGAGCCCAAGTCTTGCGGGGGTGGGTGGGCACTCCACGAATTTTGGTAAGTCATCACGGGCTGCAGATTTCTACTATATTAATGGAGGGGGTCTGAGGTCTGGGAGAGAGTTTGGGTGCAGGAGGGGGTTCTGACTTGGGGCAGGGGGTTGGGGTGCAGGAGGGGGTGCGAGATGCAGGCTCTGGCCGGGAGGCACTTACCACAGGTGGCTCCCAGCCAATGGCGCAGCAAGGCTCAGGCAGGCTGACTGCATGATGTGGCCCCACGCCGCTCCCGGAAGTGGCCGACTGCTGCTGGCATGTCTCTGCACGCCCCTTGGGGGGAGGAGGCAGTGGGTCTCTGTATGCTGCCCCCGCCCGCAAGCACTTCCCCACAGCTCACATTGGCTGATTTCCAGCCAATGGGAGCTGTGAGGACAGTGCTGGGGGTGGGGGCAGCGTGTGGAGCCGCCTTCTTCACTTCCCTCCGCCCCCAATCCAGAGGCGTGCAGAGACATGCCAGCAGCAGTCGGCCACTTCCGGAGAGCGGCGTGGGGCCACGGCAGGCAGACAGCCTGCCTTAGCACCCCGCTGCGCCATGGGACTTTTAGCAGCCCGGAGATTGCGAGGGGGCAGCCAAAGAGCCCAGCGGGCCGAACAGAAATATTAGATGGGCCGGATCCAGCCCGCGGGCCGTATTTTGCCCACCCTTGATCTCAAAGGTGAATATTTCAGAAAGTTGTTAATATCTTATTGAAAAAGGGGTTGGGAGAGAGAGTTATAGACTGGGAGTATGTAAGCAATAATAATAATAAGACCTAACTCTGCAGGGGCGCCTGCCTCTCCTGCTATAATATAAGTATTTGCAGAAAAGGTGTCACAATTTTCATTTAATATGTTTTGTACTGTTTGGAAGCAGAATAGCAAAAAAGAGAGAGAAACTAAAACACTGGAGGATGCAGTGATCTGTTCATAAAAATGCCTATACAAAGTTTTATTACTTTTTAAAAAGTGTGACATTATGTTGTTTTCCATCATTTTATCACGCAATCTCAGTGTTCAGGAATGTAACAAAAAATAATTTCTATATGAGAGCTATGATACTTGGCTATGTCTGTACTACAAGCTAAGGGTGTGAAGATTCCCCTGCTTGTGTACAAATACTCCCAGGAGCTTGACAAGAGCTAGCACAAATATAAATAGTGTAACAGCAGTAGCATGCATGGGCAGTGGAAGCGAAGACATGGCTTAGCTGTGCCAAGTAGGTACCCTCTGATTTCAGGAGTGTTTGTACAGGGCATGGCTTAGTTCACCTCTACTGCAGCTACACTACTGATACTCACACTAGTTCTCATTGAACTATCATGAATATATGTACGCAAGCAGGAGAATCACACTCCTAGCTCGTAGTGTAGACATAACCTAAAATGAATTGAATTAGTGACTTGTTCATCAAATAACTATAGTGACCAGGCTTTCAAAGTAAATAATTGGGACTCCTCTCATAGGGTAAGGAGGAACAGGATATGTCCCGGTGGTAGGTAAGTAGGTACAAGATAATTTGACTGATGTGATTAATTGCATTCCAAACATGTGGCAACAGACTGGAGGTTTCCTACTTGTACAAAGACCTCACTCAGTTTACTGGAGTGGTGAGGTTACAAAACAAACTGGTAAATGTTCAACTGATTGGATTTGAATGGTCATTGCTTTTGTTCTCTCCTAAAGGAGGGGAATTTTGTCAAAAACGCTTGTGAAATTCCTGTCTTATCTTAGAGAATAATTGTGGAATGCAGAAACAAGTTGTCAGAAAAATGTGAGCACCTTTTCAGGCTTTTTGCTTACAGAACAGAGTTCTGCTTCATGTCTGGTTGGTTTGCTCTGTTTTTTTTGTTTTTTTTTCAAGTTTTACAACTCAGCTAGGATTTTAGATGAGTACAGTAAAGGGTAGGCAGTACGGTGTGGTCATGATGTAGCTTTCTTTGTTTGCATTACTGTATAGCTGTGCTGGATCTATAAGGAGCCTGTCTGTGAAGTGCATTTTAATATTTAGATCAAACAATGATTGGAATACATTAATGCCCTGTGGGTAAACGTGTCATTTTTAAGCAGCTGCCGAGCTTTCTCCCTGCTGCTCCAATTAACACATTCAGCGCACACACTTGTCGGTGAGTAGGCTGTGTATATGGATTAAACCACTTTGTTGTTTATTCATCCACCATGTGTGGTATCGGAAATGGATCAGCGTGGTTAACATTTTTAAAGCAAATGAAATCAAATGAGGTCTTGAGCATGTGCCACAGTAAACATCAGGGTAGTGATTAACAGGCTACAGAAAACCTGTTTTGCCTTCAGATATGGTTGAGTCCATTGACTAACATGTATCCCCGCCCCCCCAGCTCCTCTTCAAATGATGGAGACATAGGATAGTGAAATTTTAGTGCTGGGATTCCTCTTGCTGTCAGGCAGATCTTCTGAACTTTGTTCTGTTTTGTCTAAAAGCTGATTGTGATCAAACACTTCTCTTTGTTTCCTCCTTTACCTTGGTTGCAATATTTCAACATAAAAACAATGGATTTGATAAAGATCCTTTTAAAGGTAAAACAAAATGCTTTGTCATAACTGAAACTGTTGAGGCTTTTTTATTTTTTGTTTTGTTTTTTTAAATGGTATCAGAGTGGCTAGTGAAAGGGTGCAGCTCTCCATCTATATTTGCTGTTCGTTCATGCTCAAACAGCTTTTTGTGAAGCTTAGCTGCTAAGACCAGCAAAAGGTAAACTGGGCTGATAACTGTGCGCTGGTGAAAGAGATGGAACGTTTCTTGGGCTTTGTGAAGCAGATAAGAAGATCGCGAAGAAGAAAAGGCAAAAAGTACCGACCCGAGGAGGATTACCATGAGGGCTATGAGGATGTCTATTATTATGCTTCAGAGCATTTTCGAAGTAAGCACGGTGTAACCTAATGTTTTCTTGTTGTGATAAATATTCAATGTTGTTTTTAATTACAAATTGCTAACACTGGATAGATATCTACGTGTGAGCCTCATGCAGGTATTACAGGCATTAGACAACTATTATTTATTTGTCTAAATTTGCTGGTAGGAAATTAGAAAGAAAAGCTATAGTATTGTAGCTTTCAAATCAAGCAGGGTCTGTAGAAGTGGTTAATATTTCAGGTGCAGTTAATTGATTCTTACTGTTGCAAGCCTTTTGTTAGAGGACTTTGTGTTGTAAACTGATATGATAACCTTTTTAGAACACTTTTATATATAAATATAACTGCATTCATATTTCTACTACACTGCTTTTTAAAAAATAATTGCTCCTGCATAAGTTCAAGTTGATGATTAATATTTGTTGATTGCAAGTCTGTCCTTTGTGTCTGAACTGTGCCCTGATCTTTACAGTAGAAAGTAACTCAAGTGGGATTCTTTGCTGCTGCATGTTCAGAATTGCTTCAGGAATTAAGTAATCAGGGTCCCGTCCCCCCCCCCCTTAATTTGCTCTCAGACATCTGCAGTAGTAGCTATAAATCAAAATAGAATGCCTGTTTTTAAGACCCCTGCAAAAACTGTATTATAAACTGCAATAATTCACTGTACCTGTCTGTGTTCTGAGTTCCTGGTCTCTCTCTGACTTATCCCAATGGATTGGAAATGCCTGAGGGGACAATGGGAGAGAAGCTACTCACAGACATCTGAGTTTATTATGCCATTCTCTAATGGAAGGTGTTGACAGTATAATCAGTCATGCACAAAAATTATTTTTAAATAAGGTTGCTATTCTTTTGACCTGTGATTTGGGAGCTTTGCAGCAAAGAGTTAGTATTCTGCATTTTCCTGGCAACTTGAAGCTTAAATGTACTCTTACGTGTATGTACCATTCAAGTAGCTGTCAGTTTCCTTTTCCATCACTTACTCTTGTTTCCATCTGAGTAAAGTATGTTATGAAAAAATTACAATCTTTTTAGGGTTAAATGCTGAAAAATTGGATTGTAATTTAGAAAAAAACAAGTTTCTTCTTTCATGGAAATGCACGTAGTAAAAATGACTTAGACATAGTTCTGATCAACTGCAGCAAACTTTTTATGCTGGTCAAACAAGATGATTCACTTTTGGATAGGTCTAATATTTGTTGAATATATGATGTGTATATTTTGTTTGGGTGTTTAATGGGGCTGTCCTTAGTAATATTCTCTGACCTTTTTTTATAAGTGCTTATTGTTACACAAATTACATTAAAGTAATGTGTATGATTTACGTGCAACTGATTTGAGATCTGTTAAGCAAAGCACTTTCTTTTTAAAAAACATTATCATGGCAAGGTACCATCTTACAATTGTGTAACTCTACATCAGGAATATCAAATTTAAAACTATAAAACATTGTAGAATTTTAAAATGAAATAAGTTAATGAAAACATGCAACTTTTTAGCTTTCTTCTGCTCTATTAGTGTCACGCAAATCACATGACTATATATCAAATCAGTTGTGTTAAGCTAGTGTTTCCCTAGCAGATTGTAATAGAATATATTTTAACAAAAACAACCAAGCAAACCAACATCAAATGTATGTACCTATGATTTTATTAGCTAATTTTTAAAAAAAATAGCATGAGGCAACTGTGTGAATGGACCAAATGCTTAATAGTGATTACTCCTTTCTTTTTGACTCCTCTTAATAGAGTAAAATGATAAATATTTTTTCTACACACTTTAACCTGCCAAGGTCATGTACACAATAAATATTTTCAAGTGCATGTGTAGGCAATTTTGAAACTGGCATGTTCTCTGCCACTTTCATCAGTACTCATAATCCAGAGTTAAATAACCACCTAAAACATATTGCATAGTTCTGCCGTTGGATGCACATGGGGCTTGCAACTTCAAACAGCTACTTAATAAAATGTATTACAAGAGACTCAAACTCTAGAGATTTGACTGTTCATCAGTCATCAAATACCAGAGTCTTTTATTGAGATATCTCATCAAATGTAATTGCTTCTTAATGCTTCTTTTGTCTACTCTTTCAAGTACGTTATGTGTCACTGTTTTGGTGAATAGGTGTGATGTTCACTTAAATTATGTGCACATAATGTCAAGGAATGCTGCTGCTATTGCTAAAACTTTTGCTCTTTAACCTGCATTTCATGTAATTTATAAAATTAAATGTACATTCCACGTTTAAATATTACTTAACTATGCACCAGCAATTCACTGTTTACAGTGCAGGTTAAGAGGAATGACAAGCCTTTTAATAATGATTCCTTTGGCATTCCTTTATGGTTAGAAAATTCTTTGCATTGTTGAAAAGATCTTCTACTGTGTTTACTGATACAAATGTCAACAGCTCAGAGGAAATAGTGTACGCATTTCTTTTATGCCCTCTTCCTATTTGGACTTTTATGTCCAAAGAAATGTAAACATTTTAATTCTACTTAAATTTACCTACTGGAGCTGAGGATTCATTCAAACAATAATTTCACATGTGCAGTAATATTTCTCATGTTCTACGTGATATTACCCAGTGTATTTTATGTACACTGTTTAATATGAAATGCAAAAACTGTATTAAAATAACTCTAGGATCAAACAACCACACAAAAAGCAAGAAAATAGAGTTAAAAATGGAATAGGCCTCTGGGGATTTTGGATAAAAGTTGACCTTATTCTGTCCTTAACTTCCCCTTTTGTGCCTGGGTATTGTAGCTCATGCTAGATGGTATATAGCATCGCCACTCTTCTGAAGCCCTCTTCATGGAAAACCAGATGAGCTATACTGCTTCGGCACAATGGGGTGAACGAAGGGTAGTAATAGCGAAGACTCCCCTGGTAAAAGGATGGTCCCAACTTTGAATTTCCCCCTTTTTATCAAGTTTTTACTACAGCTCTATTTAATTTCATTTCCTTTAAGCTTTATTCGTAAAAGGCTAGCCTTATTTTGAGATGCCGCATGAGCTACATTATTTTTGTTAAAAGAACAAGGAGTACTTGTGGCACCTTAGAGACTAACAAATTTATTTAAGCATAAGCTTTCGTGGGCTAAAACCCACTTCATCGGATGCATGCAGTGGAAAATACAGTAGGAAGATATATATATATATATATATACAGAGAATGTGACAAAATGGGTGTTGCCATACCAACTATAACTAGTGTAATCAGTTAAGGTGGGCTATTGTCAGCAGGAGAAAAAAACTTTTGTAGTGAATTGCAGGTGTCACATTCATTTAAATGAGACGTAACTTTGTGACAATAATGGATAATGAAATTACTGCCCCAGGTACTCAGAAAACTTGGTGCTTATTACATAAGATGCCTGAGCAAGTGTTATATTCATCTTGTGCACCATTAAAACTCCACCACCCAACCTGTTCCTTTTAATGAAGCTTTGCATAATAAAAATCCTTTATTACATTATCTAGACTGCTTCTGAACAGTACGAATGTTACATAGTAGAGCTTCTTGGGACATTTTTGACATTGAAATATATTGTTTCGCCAAAACCGAAACATTTCACAAAGACGTATTGGTTTGATGAAGTTTCTAACGGGAAGATTTCTGAGTTCGAAGGCAATCTATTCACTTCTGACCAGAGAGGTAGACACACTAATCAGGAACTTAACCTTTTCAATCTGAAAATGGAGGGTTCCACACCATTCTGTTTTGTAAAAAAAAAAATACAAATTTTCATTCCAATGCAGAATGAAAATAACATAATATGGCCATACTGGGTCAGACCAATAGTCCATCTAGCCCAGTATCCTGTCTTCCAACAGTGGCCAATGCCAGGTGCTTCAGAGGGAATGAACAGAACAGGTAATCATCAAGTGATCCATCCTCTGTCTCCCATTCCCAGCTTCTGGCAAACAAGCTAGGGACACTTCAGAGCATAGTTTTGCATCCCTATCCATCCTGGCTAATAGCCATTGATGGACCTATCCTCCATGAATTTATTTAGTTCTTTTTTTGAACCCTGTTATAGTCTTGGCCTTCACAACATCCTCTGGCAAGGAGTTCCACAGGTTGACTGTGAGTTGTGTGAAAAAATACTTTTTTGTTTGGTTTAAACCTGCTGCTTATTAATGTCATTTGGTGACCCCTAGTTCTTGTGTTATGAGAAGGAGTAAATAACACTTTCTTGTTTACTTTCTCCACACCAGTCATGATTTTATAGATCTCTATTGTATCCTTGCTTAGTCGTCTCTTTTTCAAGCTGAAAAGTCCCAGTTTTATTAAATCTCTCCTCATATGGAAGTGGTCCCATACCTCTAATAATTTTTTTGCCCTTTTCTGTTCCTTTTCCCATTCCAGTGTATCTTTTTTGAGATGGGCAACCAGATCTGCACATGGTATTAAGATGTGGGCATACCATGGATTTATATAGAAGCAATATGATGTTTTCTGTCTTATTATCTATCCCTTTTCTAATGATTCCCAACATTGTTGGCTTTTTAGACGCCCGCTGCACAATGAATGAATATTTTCAGAGAACTATCCACAATGACTCCAAGATCTCTTTCTTGAGTGGTAACAGCTCATTTAGATCCCATCATTTTGTATGTATAGTTGGGATTATGTTTTCCAGTGTGCATTACTTTGCATTTATCAACATTGAATTTCATCTGCCATTTTGTTGGCCAGTCGCCCTGTTTTCTGAGATCGCTTTGTAATGCTTTGCACTATGCTTTGGACTTAACTATCTTGAGTAGTTTTGTATCATCTGCAAATTTTGCCACCTCACTGTTTACCCCTTAATAAATATCATAACCTTGAAAGTTGTAACTTAATGGAGTTGGCATCCTCTAACCTTCTCTATTACATAGTCAATACGGAGGCACCATTTAGTTTTACAATTAAAAAAAAAAAATCCCTACTCAAAATCCTGAATGATCTATGATTTTTGCCTCTGTCAACCAGCAAGTTTCAGCAGATTATAGTTTGAAACGGCTGATACTAAATTGTGAAAAATAAAACTTTGACAAAATATTGTATTTGTAGTAACAATGCCCTAGTGGCATTTGCAATATAAAAGGATCACAGTTTGGCTTCTGAACTGGGTTGTAACTTTCATTGCAGATTGATTACGGAATGTTATTTATTGTTTGTATGCTCAGTACTCAGGACAGGGTAATACCAGAAGTAAGTATATAACTAGCCTATGCTACAGTTTTGTTAGACTCCAAAAAGCATCTGCTGGTGACCATGATATTAGGTCTTTGTGGAGACGATGGTTTTAAAGGGGGGAAATTTTAGGAGAATTTCACATCCTTATCTCAGGTGCAGAGGGAACTACTACAGGATATACAATAAACAGTTAGTAAAAATTATGTAGCATTATTGCATTTTTAGAGCTAAAGTACTTTGAAAAGTAGGTAGGCATGTGCTTAGCTATTTCTCAATGTAAACTCAAAAGGCTCCAGTTTGTAGAAAGTAAATGTATAACTATAAGTTCTCATTTTAAGACAAAGAACATTGTGTGCATGTTTTGTTATGTTTTGTTTTTTCTCAATTCTTATACATGTCAGATTATAAAATTTGCTTGTTTACATTTATTAAAGATTAGGCCACTGGATTACCAGAAATCTCACAGCATAGCATGTATAAATTATATAAAGATATGTAATATTTCTTTTGATGCCTTAATACTGTTTTTCGGAACAATAAAATATTTTAGAGAGACACTTTGGCCACCTCCCCCAAAAGCCATTTTTGAGTGATAAAGCAGAAATGATGATGCATTGTTTGCTGTGTCAGTGATTTAACTGATTTACGTATTTTTGCCTCATTAGTACAAACCCATATAAGTAATTTTACTCACATGAGTAAGGTCAATAGAATTATTTGAGTGGGTAAAGTTACTCACATATCTGTTTGCAGGATCAGGAACTTATTTGGTAGAAAATGTCATATCCAAGTGGTAATCTGTATGTCAAATTTTAGCCTGCTGTCATTTGTAATGGTCAAGATATTTAACACTGAAAGTTAAGAATTCTAAATGAGTAGTATTAACATATTATGTAAAGATTGTGTAGCATATACTTAATAGTGACTATTAAAATTTAAATTATTTGGTAGTTTCAGAATATCATTCAATATTCAAAAACACCAAAGAACACCAAATATGTGTGTGTGTGTGAAATTGCTAATGTACAGAATGGTCATACATGAGTTTTTGTGCTTAACGATAAGTATGTGCTTAAGTGCCTTGTTAGATCCATGTCTAGCTAAGCACTCACTTAGGGAACCATAAAAATGCTAATGTTACAACAGTTTGCCAAACCTGATGATCTGAAATGTACAGAATTAATTCAGAGACAACGTGACAATTGTGTGTACAAAAATTAATTGGATCAGTTAGATGTTTTCAAGCTGAAATCTGCCTAAAGCTGGCATCAGCTACTTGTAATGGAAACTCAGGCCCCGGTTCTGAATTGGAGAACTCTATCCAAGCCATGCTAGAGCAAATCTTTGGTGAAAAAGAAGACCTAAAGGCCTTTCCAGGGGGCATAGATGCAAAATGAATAAATCTGAGATTGAGTCAGAAGTAGCAGTCCTCAGGCTATCTGGAGGGCCACATGGTGCTGACTCTTCTCCTTGTTTCCAACTGCTTCCATGGGCTCTTTGTCCGGCAAAGAGGAGCTTGGACACCTTTAAAGGCAACTGGAAATGAGGAGCCAATTTAGCTGTCTTTACTAGGTACCACTGCTACCAGAACTGCTCTCAGGGTCAGCTGTGGGATGGTAGCCACCAGCCAGAGACAGATATTGAGGGGAGAAGGGAATGAAGCAACAGGGAAGTATGTGCAGTGAGAGAAGAGCAGCCCTTGCCAACAACGAAGCATGCATGCAGTGAGACAAGGCAGAATTAATAGGGTGACCATATTTCCCAAAGAGAAAACAAGACACCCCCAGCCACTCACCTGAGGCCCCCCTTTGCTCTTGCTGGTCGCTGAAATCCTGCTCCCCGCACCCCCTGCAAGGCTGTTGCCCCTCACTGGAACCCTGTGGGACCCCTCTGTACTGGAATGTTCTCTCCCCGCCCCCCAGCCCTGCCTCTCCCCCCACAAGGGGCTGACATTTCCGCTTGTCCCCCGCATGGTCCTCTGCATCACGCCTGACTTTTTTAACAAAGGTGGGCATTTGTCCTGTTTGCTAACTTGATCAGTTGGCAAGAGCAAGAGCAAATGGGACAAATGCCTCTTTTTTTTGGGGGGGGGGGAGGGGGGAGTCGGGACGACCAAGACAGGGCTTAAAAAAGGGGCTATCCCGGCCAAAACTGGATGTATGGTCACCTTAATATTAAACTTGTGATAACCCCTTGGAATTTACACTTTGGGAGGTCAGGGAGAGACTCTCTGCAGAAAAACTGCAAAGGTTAAGGTAGTCTTCGCAGAGAATAATGTGCAAGACTATGGCATGAACTTCTGCCACTAGGAAAATCTTATATGGAAATGTCTTTGCATTCCCTAACCTGACACTTGAAAAATAACTTTGTGCTGATAAAGCTAATTAGGTCAAATTGTAGACCAGACCTATTATCAAAATAACTCTAACCCTAAACCTGTACTAAGGAAAGTGACATACCTCAGTTATGTGTTCTGATTTTTTTTTTAAATTCTTATTGGTTAAATCACATATTACTTGCTAATGACAAAGGTTAGTCAGCTTTCATCCGCATAGGCAGTTATTTATCACCAATGTGTTCCTAAATGTTAGCAGAGGCACACACATATATATATATATATATATTAGGGCTGTTGATTAATTGCAGAGTGTTGTGAGTTCAATCCTTGTGGGGGCCATTTAGGGATCTGGGGCAAAAAATCTGTCTGGGGATTGGTCCTGCTTTGAGCAGGGGGTTGGACTAGATGACCTCCTGAGGTCCCTTCTAACCCTGATATTCTAACTCATGCAATTAACTCAAAAAAATTAATTGCAATTAATTGCAGTTTTAATCACAGTGTTAAATAATAGAATACCAATTGAAAGTTATTAAATATTTTTGGATGTTTTTCTACATTTTCAAATATATTGATTTCAATTAGAACACAGAATACAAAGTGTACACTGCTCACTTTATTGTTTTTGATTACAAATATTTGCACTGTAAAAATAAGAAACAAAAGAAATTGTATTTTTCAGTTCACCTCATACAAGTACTGTATTGCAATATCTTTATCGTGAAAGTGCAATTTACAAATGTAGATTTTTTTGTTTTGTTACATAACTGTACTCAAAAACAAAACAATGCAAAACTTTAGAGCCTACAAGTCCACTCAGTCCTGCTTCTTGTTCAACCAATTGCTAAGACAAACAAGTTTGTTTACATTTACGGGAGATAATGCTGCCCACTTTTTATTTACAATGTCACCAGAAAGTGAGAACAGGCATTCAGATGGGACTTTTGTAGCTGGCATTGCAAGGTATTTACGTGCTAGATATGCTAAACATTCGTATGCCCCTTCATGCTTCGGCTATAATTCCAGAGGACATGCTTCCATGTTGATGACACTCATTAAAAAAATAATGCATTAATTAAATTTGTGACTGAACTTTGGGGA
This sequence comes from Emys orbicularis, assembly GCF_028017835.1. NCBI lineage: Eukaryota > Metazoa > Chordata > Testudines > Emydidae > Emys > Emys orbicularis. The sequence goes on along the minus strand of NC_088683.1, from coordinate 67,507,585 downwards.
GAATTGTATGTTCCCTCCTCTGTTTTACCCTCATTCTGCCATATATTTCATGTTATAGGAGTCTCAGATGATGATGTTGTTCATTTTAAGAACACTTTCACTGCAGATTTGACAAAAGGCAAAGAAGGTACTAATGTGAGATTTCTAAAGATAGCAACAGCACTTGACCCAAGGTTTAAGAATCTGAAGGGCCTTCCAAAATCTGAGAGGGTCGAGATATGGAGCATGCTTTCAGAAGTCTTAAAAGAGCAACACTCCAATGCAGAAACTACAAAACTCAAACCACCAAAAAAGAGAATCAACCTTCAGCTGGTGGCATCTGATTCAGATGATGAAACTGAACATGTGTTGGTCCGCACTGCTTTGGATTGTTATCGAGCAGAACCCATCATCAGCGTGGACTCATGTCCTCTGGAATGGTGGATGAAGCATGAAGGGACATATGAATCTTTAGCGCATCTGGCATGTAAATATCTTGTGATGCTGGCTGCAACAGTGCCATGCAAACTCCTGTTCTCACTTTCAGGTGACATTGTGAACAAGAAGCAGGCAGCATTATCTCCTACATGTAAACAAGCTTGTTTATCTCAGTGATTGACTGAACAAGAAATAGGACTGAGTGGACTTGTAGGCTCTAAAGTTGTGCATTGTTTTATTTTTGAATGCAGTTATTTTTGTACATAATTCTACATTTGTAAGTTCAACTTTCATCATAAAGAGATTGCAGTACTTGTATTAGATGAATTGAAAAATACAATTTCTTGTTTTTTTTAGAGTGCAAATACTTGTAATCAAAAATAAATATAAAGTGAGCACTGTACACTTTGTGTTGTAATTGAAATCATTATATTTGAAAATGTAGAAAACATCCATAAATATTTAACTAAATGGTATTCTATTATTGTTTAACAGTGTGATTAATATTTTTAATCACACAATTAATCACGATTAATTTTTTAAATTGCTTGACAGCCCTTATATACATTGTGCAGAGGAAGGCTGATAGTTTTAGAGCAGTGATTGTCAACCAAGGTATGCATACCCCTGTGGGTATGTAGAGGTTTTCCAGGGAGTACATCAATTCCTCTAGATAATTGCCTAGTTTTACAACAGGCTACATAAAAAGCACTAGTGAAGTCAGTACAAACTAAAATTTAATGCAGACAATGACTTGTTTATACTGCTCTATATACTGTATACTGAAATGTAAGTACAATATTTATATTCCAGTCAATTTATTTTATAATTATATGGTAAAAATAAGAAAGTAAGCAATTTTGCAGTAATAGAGTACTGTGTCCCTTTTGTATTTTTATGTCTAAGCATATAAGCAAATAGTTTTTAAGTGAGGTGAATCTTGGGGGTACGCAAGACAAATCAGAAGAATCCTGAAAGTGGAAAGACTGAGACACTGGTTTAGAGTTCTCAGTACACATTATCTCTATATCTGGGAATTAAAGCGTTTTTGTTTTGTTTTAGATCTTGTTTTCTTATATTATAAAATTAAAGGGAAAATATCCAAACTAGTTTACTTAAAAAGTGAAGCTAAACAATGACCAGAAAGAACCCCAAACTACTACAAATCTGTTTTTTGACTTGTATAACTTCACAGATTAAATTTTCAAAACCACTCTGTGTTGACCTCACTCTGCTCCTACAGAAGTCAATGGGGGAACTTTGTCATGGACTTCAATGGGAGCAGTTAGAACTAACTAAATTCTGCTGGGAACCCAAATTATGTTGCTTTGCACTGCAAGATAGACTTTTTAAAGGGAATGCCTAAAACTTTGCAGTTATGGTAGCGCTACTGAGTTCTGTTAGAATGATAATAGTGGTGACCTGTGTTGCTGTATAAGCAGGGCCGGTGCAAGGATGTTTCGCGCCCTAGGCGAAACTTCCACCTTGCGCCGTCCCCGAGCCCTGCGGCAGCTCCCCGCCCCCCCGCCCTGAGGCACCCCCCCCGTGGCAGCTCCCCCCCCCCCAGGGAGCCGTGCGGCAGCTCCCCACCCCAGCTCACCTCTGCTCTGCCTCCTCCCCGAGCCCTGCAGCAGCTCCCCCCCCCCGCCCTGTGGCAGCTCCCCCCCCGCCCCCGCCCGGGGAGCCGTGCGGCAACTCCCAGCCCACCTCTGCTCCGCCTCCTCCCTGAGCATGCTGTCGCTGCTCCACTTCTCCCGCCTCCCAGGCTTGTGGCACCAATCAGCTGTTTGGTGCCGCAAGCCTGGGAGGGGGAGAAGCAGAGCGGGGCAGCGTGCTCAGGGGAGGAGGCGAAGCAGAGGTGAGCTGGGGCGGAGAGTTCCCCTGTGTGCCGCCCCCCCCCCCCCGTGTGCCACCCCCCCCCCCCCTTACTTGCTGCAGGCGGCCCTCCCTGCGCCCCCCTGCCCCAGCTCCATCCGTCTAAATGCCGGCGGCGACCGGGGCGGCCGAAGATCCGGCCACCGCGGTCGCCGCCGAAGAAAATGCCGCCCCCCAAATCCTAGCTTCCTAGGCGACCGCCTAGGTTGCCTAATAGGTTGCACCGGCCCTGATTGTAAGTCAGGCTGCCTTACAAGTGTCTTTCTGGGAGGTGCTGTGCTGATAGTGCTTTCTGGATAGCTGAAGCTGTCTGCCTCTTGCTGGCCAAGTTGCCATTGGCCAATCCCACCTGACTCTATTGGAAGTTTGGATTATCAGGGACTTTTTAAAAATCAGGCTGTGGTCAGAAACAGCCTAATTCTTCCCTGCATGGAAGATTCTCCCACCTTCATTTCATGAAGGATGTAAGGAATTCTTGTTTGCATTACATAGGTGGGTTTGTCATTGTTTTATTTTGGTTTTGTTTGTGGTTCTAAAAAGTTTGACATTCTGTTATTTTGTGTGATAATTAAGGGGTTGTGCATTGGTAGCTCAGGTTGTGTGGGTATTGAGGTTAAGGTACCTGTTTTTCATTATGCAAATAGCAGTGTTGCCAACTTTTGTGATTTCATTGCAAGTCTTGTGGTATTTGATTTTTTTCCTCCTAAAGTCCTAGCGCCTGGAGTCAAGTGAGTACACTTGAATCTCAGCTTCCATTTTTAAAAATAATTTTTCTCCCTCCTTCTTGTACCAACCTATTATGTACTTGAAAACTGTTATCATGTCCCCTCTCAGTCTCTTCTTCTCCAAACTAAACAAATTTTTTTCAATCTTCCCTAATAGGTCATGTTTTCTAGACCTTTAATCATTTTTGTTGCTGTTCTCTGGACTTTCTCCAATTTGTCCACATCTTTCCTGACATGTAGCACCCAGAACTGGACACAGTACTCCAGTTGAGGCCTAATCAGTGCAGAGTAGAACAGAAGAATTATTTCTCGTGTCTTGCTAATAGACAATCCCAGGACAATGTTTGCTTTTTTTGCAAGTGTTACACTGTTGACTCACATTTAGCTTGTGATCCACTATGACCCCCCCCCCCCCCCCCGATCCCTTTCTGCAGTACTACTTCCTAGGCAGTCATTTCCCATTTTGTATGTGTGCAATTGATTGTTCCTTCCTAAGTGGAGTACTTTGTATTTGTCCTTATTGAATTTCATCTTATTTACTTCAGACCATTTCTCCAGTTTGTTCAGATCATTTTGAATTTTAATCCAGTCCTCTAAAGCGCTTGCAACCCCTTCCCAATTCAGACATTTGCTGAGTAATGGTGTCCGTCCCTATACCAATCCTGTCTTTTCTCTCCATCAGCTTCTTCTCCCGGTCTACATCCTGCCATCCCCCATGCAGCGTCTTGTTCCAGTCCCAGTCTCCTTGCCCAGCCAGTTCTAGGTCATCCCTCAGGGCTCCCCATGCAAGTCCCAGTCTTCCCCCCATCCCAGCGCCCAATCTCTCTCTTCTCCCTCTCCCACAATCTCCGTTTCCAATCAGTCCCTGTCCCCACTCGCTCCAGCTCCTCAGCTGATCTGTCTGCTCCCCACCTCCCACCCCTGATCCCAATTCCACTCTTCCTCCCTCAAGCTTCTTGTCCCAATCTACTCCCTCTGCCACATCCCCCACCTTAAGTCTGTCTCTTGAGACCTCTGCATCCAATCAGGCCACTTCCTCCTCCACATTGCTTGGGCACCAGAAGCATTGAGAGTACAGGGGAGACAGACTTCCTTGGTCTCATTTTTTTTGCCAGGTGTCACAGTGGCCCACAACAGCCCATAACAGTATTTATAGGGAAAATCCACTGTGCCTCTGCAGCCCCATGATGGAGCGTGCTTTGTACAAATGGCATCCTGAGATAGTTTAGCCAACAAATTAATAAGTCTCTATTGAGCATGTGCAAACTGCCCCCCCCCGCCCCGCCCCGAAGTTTATAATTCGGCCAAATTTGCACTGTTTTTCATGGGGAAAGCAAAAGGCACATCCCTGGTGTCAGGATGACCCCCCCCCCCGACAAATTTAAAGTCCCTGCCCCCAAAGAATAGAGACACTAGAGCCAGGGCTGGCTCCAGCGTTTTTGCCGACCCAAGCCGGGGGGCGGGGGAGGGAAGCCGTGATTGGCGGCACTTCGGCAGCAGCTCTACCGCCGCCGCTTCATTCTTCAGCGGCAATTCGGCGGTAGGTCCTTCCCTCCAAGAGGGAGTGAGGGACCCGCCGCCGAAGAGCCGGACGTGCCGTCCCTTTCCGTTGGCCGCCCCAAGCACCTGCTTGCTGCGCTGGTGCCTGGAGCCGGCCCTGACTAGAGCTTCTCAGTGAAATGGCTGTATGCATTTTTTAACATGGAAAGAAACATTTCCCCCCTAATCTTGTTTGCAGTAACAGATGAACCATTTTTGCCCCAAAAAGCCTGAGACAGACACCCAGCAAGGAAAATTTCAGCCTAAAACATTTTAAGTTTGGCAATATTATAAGCAAATGAAAACAAGATCTTATAATATAAAGTATTGAAGAACCTTAAATATAGATAGCACTATCAGCTTTGCTTATAATATATTTTAGTGGCTGAACAATATCTATATAAGATAAATGACAAAATATTTTAAAGATAAACAGCTGCCTATTCTTTTTGATACTATACTATGCATGGCAATTATACCCTATTGAAGAAAATAGTAAAAATCCATTCAATCTTTGGAATTTCAGAGCAGGATGGCTGTAGCAGAATAGACAAAAAGCAGTAGGTAAAGTGTCTATCAGCGTTACTTTAGTTCATATAACTCAGTGTCAAAATCAATTCAGAGTATCCAGAGAGAAAAATAATCCTATCATTTTATATGCATGATGTAAGTTCACATATCGATGATAAATACTTGCACTTACACATTCACCACAGGAAACAGAAAGTTCAATGGCTGCCCACATCTCTAAATTCCCTTGTTTGAAATTGGGTTATCAGAAAAAGCTGATATAAATATATTGGACAGTAGAAACACATTGACTGCTCACTATTCTAAATGATTAGATGTGCAGTGTCATAGCAGCAAAGTAATTTCAAGAGAAGAGTAGCTACAGGGTGACATTTCTTATAAAAATATGTTTCTTGAGCTAAGGCATATGAAATTCTTTATTTCAACAGACAAGGAACAAGAGTTGGACTTGAGGGTGAAAGAAAGAACAATAGTACTGATAGTCTACATTCCTAATTGTTAGCAGAAAGAAGTTCCAATAGCTAGTGCAAAAAATTGAAGTACTGATGTCTGAGCCTGTTACCATTGTAGGCTTCTTCAAACTACATAAATAAACCAGTCTCCTTTAAATAACTATATGGAATAACTAGAATAGCATAAATCCAAAGTTCTATTAAACGTGCAATACAGGAAAGATTACACTTTTGTTCCCCCAAGTGACCTTCAATACTTGACTCTACCTAGCACAACAGAAGTATGGTTTTCCTACCTGCAGAGAACTACACATGTTATGGTGTCTCACTGACCAAATTGTATTATAAAACTGCATTGCTTAAGCAAGGACTCTATATAAATTCATATTTAATTAAACTACATAATTCATCTGTAGTTACTATTCAAACATTCATACACATCTGTGAGCAAAACAGAAGAAAAAATCCTCTTGGCTAGAAACATTTGATAAACATAAATGAAGATATAAAATAGCACATATTTTCTCCACACTGCTTTACTGTTTGGACCATGGAAAATGTTTTACAGACTCTTCTAAAAAGACTCATAAGTTTCTAAGGCTAGGTCTACACTACCTGCCTGAATCGGCGGGTAGAAATCGATCTCTTGGGGATCGACTTATCGCGTCTTGTCAGGACGCGACAATCGATCCCCGAACCGACGCGCTTACTCCACCAGCGGAGGTGGGAGTAAGCACCGTCGACTGGGAGCCGCGGCAGTCGATTTTGCCGCCGTCCTCACAACAGGGTAAGTCGGAACTGATACGTAGCTGAATTTGCGTATCTTAAATCGACCCCCCCCTGTAGTGAGGATGTAGCCTAAGACTTTCCCTTTTATAACAGCCTCCTAACAATCTCTATCTGTAAATGAGGATAATAGTACTTCCTAACTCATAGGGCAGTGGTCCTCAAACTGTGGGGCATGCCCCCTAGGGGGGCACAGAGGAATGTTCAGGGGGGCAGACAGCAGGGCCAGGGCCAGCCCCCAGGGGGGGCGGGGAAAGAGCGGAATGCTTCCAGCCCCACTCCGCCCACACACTAGCTCAGCCTCCAACCCCATTCAATCCCCAGTCCTGCTCTGCCTCTAGGACCAGCTCCACCCTCGTATCCTCTCCACCCCAAGCTCCACCCCCAGAGCAGCTCCAACCCCAGCTGCAGCTTCACTCTGCTGCCTGCTCCGCCCCCAGAGCAGCTCTGACCCTAGCTGCAGCTCTGACCACAGCCCCTTCTCCAGCCCCAGCCCAGCTCTGCCCTTATTCCCTCTCTGCCTCTAGCCCCAGCTCCACCCCTGTCCTCAGCTCCACCTGCAGCCCAAGCTCCACAGCTGAGGAAGCCTTGGCTGTGCAGTAATTCACGGCTGAGGATGTTAGGGAGATTCCCAAACCTGAGCCGTCCTTTGTAGCTGACAAATCTTAGGAATTGTCACAGAGTGAAGTGTTACTAGAGGAGGTTTTGGAATTAACTGATAAACTTAACAGGAATGAGTCACCGGGACCAGATGGCATTCACCCAAGAGTTCTGAAAGAACTCAAATGTGAAATTGCAGAACTATTAACTATGGTTTGTAACCTGTCCTTTAAATCAGCTTCTGTACCCAATGACTGGAAGATAGCTAATGTAACGCCAATATTTAAAAAGGGCTCTAGAGGTGATCCCGGCAATTACAGACCGGTAAGTCTAACGTCAGTACCGGACAAATTAGTTGAAACAATAGTAAAGAATAAAATTGTCAGACACATAGAAGAACATAAATTGTTGGGCAAAAGTCAACATGGTTTCTGTAAAGGGAAATCATGTCTTACTAATCTATTAAAGTTTTTTGAAGGGGTCAACAAACGTGGACAAGGGGGATCCAGTGGACATAGCGTACTTAGATTTCAAGAAAGCCTTTGACAAGGTCCCTCACCAAAGGCTCTTACGTAAATTAAGTTGTCATGGGATAAGAGGGAAGATCCTTTCATGGATTGAGAACTGGTTAAAAGACAGGGAACAAAGGGTAGTAATAAATGGTAAATTTTCAGAATGGAGGGGGTAACTAGTGGTGTTCCCCAAGGGTCAGTCCTAGAACCGATCCTATTCAACTTGTTCATAAATGATCTGGAGAAAGGGGTAAACAGTGAGGTGGCAAAGTTTGCAGACGATACTAAACTGCTCAAGATATTTAAGACCAAAGCAGACTGTGAAGAACTTCAGAAAGATCTCACAAAACTAAGTGATTGGGCAACAAAATGGCAAATGAAATTTAAGGAGGATAAATATAAAGTAATGCACATTGGAAAAAATAACCCCAACTATACATACAATATGATGGGGGCTAATTTAGCTACAACTAATCAGGAAAGAGATCTTGGAGTCATCATGGATAGTTCTCTGAAGACGTCCACACAGTGTGCAGCGGCAGTCAAAAAAGCAAACAGGATGTTAGGAATCATTCAAAAAGGGATAGAGAATAAAATGGAGAATATCTTATTGCCCTTATATGAATCCATGGTACGCCCACATCTTGAATACTGCATACAGGTGTGGTCTCCTCATCTCCAAAAAGATATACTGGCATTAGAAAAAGTTCAGAGAAGGGCAACTAAAATGATTAGGGATTTTGGAACGGGTCCCATATGAGGAGAGATTAAAGAGGCTAGGACTTTTCAGCTTGGAAAAGAGGAGACTAAGGGGGGATATGATAGAGGTATATAAAATCATAAGTGGTGTGGAGAAAGTGAATAAGGAAAAGTTATCTACTTGTTCCCATAATATAAGAACTAGGGGCCACAAAATGAAATTAATGGGAAGCAGGTTTAAAACAAATAAAAGGAAGTTGTTCTTCATACAGTGCACAGTCAACCTGTGGAACTCCTTGCCTGAGGAGGTTGTGAAGGCTAGGAGTATAACGGGGTTTAAAAGAGAATTAGATAAATTCATGGCGGTTAAGTCCATTAATGGCTATTAGCCAGGATGGGTAAGGAATGGTGTCCTTAGCCTCTGTTTGCTAGAGATGGATGGCCGGAGAGAGATCACTTGATCATTACCTGTTAGGTTCACTCCCTCTGGGGCACCTGGCATTGGTCACTGTCGGTAGACAGGATACTGGGCTGGATGGACCTTTGGTCTGACCCAGTATGGCCATTCTTATGTAATGGAGGAGGGCGTGGACAGATTCCGTTACTGTTAAGGGGGGGCACCACTGTCACAGGGTGCTGTGAGAATAAACATATTAAAGATTAAGCAACAGAGGGTCCTGTGGCACCTTTAAGACTAACAGAAGTATTGGAGCATAAGCTTTCGTGGATGAATGCCCACTTCATCAGACGCAAGTAACGGCTACCCCTCTGATATTAAAGATTGTGAGGCACTTAGATTCTATGATAATAAATAGAATATGATAAAGTGGGCCATATAAGTACAAGTACGATTGAGCAATTGATTAGCTCAGAATCTGAGCAATAGTATGCAAGCCAGGACCATGCTTATTGTGAAACAACAGCACTACACTTGAGCCAATGGCTGCCTGTAACACAAACAAACAGAGTTACAGACACAAAAATTGGTGGGCTTATATGTTCTGTTTTGCAGAAAACGCATTCTGCTGACAGCAGGTATCAGTGTGAACATGCAGAGTTTGAGTTTAAAGAATGGCTGAAAAGGTCGCAACGTTATTCAGAGAAACAAATACAACAAGTCCTAGTGCACAGGAAGTGCTTCGCAGCATGAAAAAAGGAGAGACCGTAGCTCCTCTATTGTCATTGGCCCTACTACCCTTTCTTCATTCACGTATCAGTGCGTGGGGATGCTCATGTCTACTGCTACCACTAAGGCTTGAATACATCTTGCCTTCCCAGCAGCGCTGTATTATTGCCTAGGCCTAGGGCGGCAAATTTGAAGGGGCGGAAGCTCCGCCCCGCCCCCCTGCTCCAGCTCACCTCCGCTTTCTCTGCAAGCGCGCTGCTGCGTCCTGTTTCTCTCCCCTCCCAGCACTTGCGCCGCGAAACAGCTGTTTCGCGGGGCAGGGAGGAGGGGGAACGCCGCGCGCTGGGGGAAGAGGCGGGGTCGGGGGCGGAGATTTGGGGAAGGGATCTAATAGGGGAAGGGAGGGGCGGAGTTGGGGCGGGGACTTTGGGGAGGGGGTTGAATGGGGGCGAGAAAAGGGCAGAGTCGGGGCGGGGCCAGGGCGGCAATTATTTCCCGGCCTAGGGGCGGCAAAATTATTAATCCGCCACTGCTTCCCAGACCATGCAATTGTGCCAGGGTTCTCTCAGATGAGAGACTGCACCCTTCCTGTAGGCTAATACTTAATCTGCAGGAAGGTAATGGTAGAGAGGATGACCTGATGACTACCACCCCTTATTGATTAAACTCAAATTGGGGGTGGGAAAGCTATTCCATGCCCAGTCACCAGGACAAATTGACTTGGGGCAGGAAGGAAGGGAGACTTGCATGGTGATCCACTATTGCCAACCTCAAGCATTCAAAAATCATGAGTCAGGCCTGAACAAAGTCATGAGACTGGCTTAAGAATCATAAGGGTGTTTTTTTTTTTTTTTAATTATAAATGTTGGTTTCTTTATATTTGTCTTCTAGTATCTAAGTCTTTAGGATATACTATGGTAATATTTTGAAGCTTTTATCTATAACCATGAGGGCTAGAAACTTACTGTTCTCCTTAGCCTCTGAGGACAGGACAAGAAGCAATGGTCTTAAATTGCAGCAAGGGTGGTTTAGGTTGGACATTAGGAAAACTTCCAAACTGTCAGGGTGGTTAAGCACTGAAATAAATTGCCTAGGGAGGTTGTGGAATCTCCAACATTGGAGATTTTTAAGAGCAGGCTAGACAAACACCTGTCACATATTGTCTAGATAATACTTAGTACTGCCATGAGTGCAGGGGACTGGACTAGATGACCCCTCGAGGTCCCTTCCAGTCTTACGATTCTATAATTCTATGATTTGATTCCACTGGCAAAGTGTGTATCTCATCTCCCTCTAGGTCTGGTCCACATAGAGGATGGCAACCTAGTACTGCTGTCAGTTACTCCACTAGCTCAAGTGGAAGTAGTCTGCTGTGGCTCTAAATATTACAGTCTGGCTTATGAACCATTTGGGTGTCCATATGATGCCACATGATTACATTTTCTGATTTTTAGTTTCCTTTTTTTAGAAACCTAGGAAATTACACACACAAAATTATCTTAAAAACATTAAGGTTGCAAAATCAAGCACCTAAAAGTTAGGAAACCATTTGAATCCCTGTTGCATATGCATTATGATACATCCTTTAATTACATGATTATATGCTGTATTTTCCCACAGGACCCTTCATTACTCAGTGCACAGGACAGATTGTGCTCTGGGGATTAATTGGGGGTTGTGTAGTGAAGGAGGCTATTGTCTGTAGAAGCCCTACCTCATTTGTTGCAGAAGTTGGAATGTCTGTATGAATGAGGCAGAGGATTGCAGGAAGAGAAAGAATGGTCTCATGGTCAAGACACTTGATTACTGCCCTAGAGAGCTAGATTCTATCCCTGCCTCTACCAGTTCCTATGTGGTGCTAGGCTAATCACTTAGGGTATGTCTACACTGTATTTGGGAGATGTGATTGCATCACGTGTAGGCATATCCGATTAGCTTTAATTGAGCTGTTTCACTAAAAATAGCAGTGAAGCAGCAGTGGCACAGATTAGCATGGCTAGCCCATGCTGCTGTGGAGGGGGCGCGTGACTGCTTTTGTGGCTTATCTTTTCTTCCCTGTCAGAAGTCATTTTTCTGTGGGGAAGCAAAGAAATCTGCCTGGGACATGAATTCTGTGTGTGCGCAGTGGCACAACTCTCCTAGGAGTATATTTTTAGTGAGTAGCTCGATCAAAGCTAGCTTGGGTATGCTGACACGTGCAGCCATCATATAGCAGTGTATGTATACCCTCAAACCAAACTTTTTGCTAGTGGTCATTAATAGTGTATTCTCATTATCTGAGTGCTGAGCACTCTCAACTGCAACTGAGATCAATGGGAGCTGTGCTTTGAACATATAAAGTGCTGTATAATACTACATACTCTGAAAAAATCAGGTCCTATGCATGTCAAACGGGGCACCCAAAATTAATGGAGCCCTTTGACATTAATCTCTCTCTGCCTTAGTTTCCCATCAGTAGCACGAGGATAATAATAGCCTCTCATCTCAGAGGTGTGTTGTGAAAATGAATTAACATTTGTAAAGCAGTCAGATATTACAATGATGAGCCATAGAGAAGTTCATGAAGAAATTAATTATTTTCTCTTTAGAACAGGACTTGAATAGTGTGCAGTAAGCAAGGCATGGGGGCCACATATTGAACAATAATAATAAAACAAAATATTGAGTATCCGTTTAGTCCTGGTCAATGACTGAGACAGGGTCCTGTGATTTTAAAAAAAGTATGTGATCATGTAATTAAAAACTGTATCATAAATGCATATGTTCAAAGGGGGGAGGAACAAATTTAGGATTGCAGAGTCAACCTTAATTCTGGCTTTTCCTAAGTTGGTGTACTTAACTTTGCAACCTTAATTTTTTTTTAGTTTAGTGTTTTGTGTATAGGAAATAATATAGAATTCTTGACTAACAATTTCATATTCTACGATGTGTTATGAAAAGTCCATACATCCAGGGTAAGAAGGAAGCTTTTCTGGACAATTACTGCCAATATATGCAGCATCTCAGCTTTCATTTAAAACAATTTTAAAACTAGAAAAAGTTCTAGCTCTTATGGTTCTGAAAATAACATTTCAAATGTGATCATGTGACCTTAGGGTGACCAGATGAGAGGAAGAAAATATCGGGACACCGGGGGGTAGGGAGGAGGCAAAAAAAAAAAAGCCGAGTGCTGTCGGCCAAGCAAAAAACAAACAAACAAACAAAAACTGCCGGCAGAGTAAAATATCGGGACAAAGAGATCAGTCAGGACGAAGGACAAACAGCTAAAAATCAGGACGGTCCCAATTTTATTGGGACATCTGGTCACCCTATGTGACCTGAGTACAAACTGACAGCTCTAGTGCTTTTGCAGTGCTTTCTCTTGCTTCAGCTTCTATTGTCACTGCTGCCATTCAGAATACTGTGGGAAGCAGTGAAACAGACAAGAAACACATCAGTTTCACTCTGCTGCTGCCTAGGAGAACTCTGAGCAGCTGCAAAGGTAGGCACTGACTATATTCATTGGGAAGGTAGGTTGTGGAAGATGGATCATCTCTGCTACGCTGCTAGTAGCATCCCAGATGCTGAGGGAGAGAGACCCTGAAATGCAGCAGCCAGGAGGCTGAAGGAGGTGTAAAGTAGTGGAAATCTCAACCAACCCTGGTAGCAATCTGAAGGCTTTGTATGAGAAGTGGGAAACAGAATGTGTGAGACAAAATACGCTCCTTATCTGTACTAGCTAACAGTCACTGAGGAACGGGTGTGAGCACAGGTGCTTCAGTTTTGTCAGATACTTAGTTTCCAAATGCTGATTAAAAAAAAAAATAGAGTTGCTGAGCAAGTCCAGGGACAAGCACCTGGGTGGAACTGGTTTCTCAATTGGGTGTTGCCCCTAGACACTGGGGTCCCCCATCTTTAGTATTAGAATGTGGCTTGTAGATTTAGTCCTTATGCTTTTAGGTATCTGGTAAAATTTCCAATACTCATGTATCGGGAGTAGAGTTGTAGAGGCAAGGAAGGCATGAGAGAGGGAAGAGAGGGATTGATAGCATAAGTTTAGAAAAAAGTGAATTTTGGAGGGAGGTGAGGGAAAATATAGGAGGAGAGGTTGAAAGGAGGTAGAATGTAGGTAAAGAGGGAAGAGAGAAAGATAATGGACTGGGGAGAGAGAGAAAAATGAAAAGAGAAAAAAACTGAAGATGACAGGAAAAGATGTTAGGAAAGGGAAAAAATTGATACCAAAAGTGAAGGGAAGGCCAAATAACACTGAGAAGTGCTGTGGTCCAATTTGTTCAAAAATGCTCTTCCCAACTCTGTATTCACCTAGCTCTATAGTTGGTCAAACACTGTTTGAATGTTGTTTGACAAACACCAGTGAAATTCTTTGGATAATATACATTACCAAAATTCTGCTGTTCTATCAGTTCTTGTAGTAAGTTGTATTTACAAAAGAAAATTGATTGACAATATATTACAATTAAATAAAATACACAATAAATAGTGTACAAGTGTTTTACTACTTTTAATTGCAGGCTAGGTTCATTGCTGAAGGGAGGGGCGGGTGAGTACTGAAACATTGAGACCAAAGCTGTTGAGGTCAATGGTTATAACTGTGCATTAATAATTAAATCAAGTGGAATGTAGTACGATTGTGGAATCATTGGGCTCTTTGAAACACCTCTGGATAAAGTGACAGTTTGATAGAGTCTGAAATGCTGTGCCTATCACAGCCCCAGAAAGATATCCAAAAAAGTTATTCAGAGTTCCTAGCATTTGTGTTATTGGAGGTCCTCTTATGAACTTTACTATTCCCCATACCTCCCGAATACAAGGATAGTAATTTTGTAAAGAATCTTTTTGAGATTAGGATACTGATATTCTGTTGAACCTTTTCTTGATTCTCCATAAACTTTCAGTCATTTCTCAAAAATCTTTAAAAATATTATTGACACATCAGTATAAAGGTTCTTTTTTTCTTATTTTTGTTACATTTAAAGATAATTTCCTTGTCTTAATATAACTTTATTCAGGCATGGAATAATGGACAGTGTGTTTAAAGCAACTGTGTGTGTGTGTGGGGGGGGGGCAATGTGGGAGGGTTTGCCTACTGAAAGATTTACAGTTGTTCTTTTAGACTGCTAGTGCTCCTCAAAGTAACAGTCAGGTTTGATTGTAATTCATTAATTGATTTGTGCTTGTGTTATTGGACAGCTAGAAAACAATGCCTTTTTTAACTACTCCTTTAAAGTCAGTCTATTATAAAGAATCTTAATGGCTTGTGGATTTCATAGGATAGATTGTGTGTCACAAAAATTGTTTCCAGAGACTGAGCAAAACAGTAGAAGGTCATTCTAGTTACAGCCCAAAGGATTGGTGGTCCATTGTGTTTTACAGATAATTGGACTTTTTACAACCACTTTTCCAGGCATGATGGATTATTTTCTTGAATAACAGATAATCATTGAATTTTATTAGATGTTAGTTTTAGAATCTTAAGCATATTTCTACATTAGTGCTGTTAGTGTGATTAATATGACTCAGATTTACATCAGTATTAATAAGAAAAAAGTGGTGGAAAAAAGACACCATTCAGTTGTATGAAAAATCATTTATACTGTGTTTCTAGGAAATGTGTAAACCCTATACATTTCCCACATTACACTAAGGCCAGGTCTACACTACCGCGGTAGTTTGACAGCTGGCAATCGAACTTCCGGGTTCGATTTATCGCGTCTGGTCTGGACGCGATAAATCGATCCCGGAAGCGCTCGCCGTCGACTGCGGTACTCCAGCTCGGCGAGAGGAGTACTGCGGAGTCGACGGGGAGCCTGCCTGCCGCGTGTGGACCGCGTCTGAACCGCGGTAAGTTCGAAATAAGGTATGTCGACTTCAGCTACGTTATTCACGTAGCTGAAGTTGCGTACCTTAGTTCGAATTTGGGGGTTAGTGTAGACCAGGCCATAGTGTTATAGGGTCTTATGTGAAAACATTTATCTGTAATGGCTGCTGGGCTACTTATATAGTTTGACTACATTGGTGTTTTTACTGACTATGGCAAATTGTTAGTGGATTTGCATGGGAGCAAATGCAGTTTGATTAGTGATCTTTCATTTAAAGATAAATTGAGGCATGTCTTATATGATAACTGGTAATGGGAGACAAACAGTTACAGCTTTCTAGCCATAGGTAGATGTATATCCCCACTAGCTGGAAATGGGATTCACACAAATAAGAGGACTTTCAAATTATATACAAATTTGCAGTATATTATGTCTGTGTAAAATGCAGAGGTTATAAAAAAAACTTTTCTAAGAATAATTTTTATTTTTAAAGATCACCTATTATCTAATAAGTTAAAATTTATTAATCTGTAATTGCTATTCATTGTTAATTTCTAATTGGTTTTTTAAAGTGACTGGCCATCATATGATGTCTAAAACAAACAAACAAACAAACAAAAACCCCTGTAACACTCAGGCATTCAGAAAACTAAAATAAATGGATGAGCTATGCTGAATTGTTCTTTTTTTTTTTATTCCTGTAGGAGAGGTGTTGGTAAATAGTGAGTTTCCGAGAAGCACTAATCATCTTGTTTATCTCTCTCCCAGGCCTGTACTTTCAGTTTGCAGCACTTATAAGGTGGAGGTCTGGTTTAATGTAATACAGATCACAATGTGGCAAAAAAGGCAAAGTAACAGAATACCAAGATGATAATACATACATTTTGATATTAGATTCAGCTAGATTTGTCTTGCTGTATGTCACTTTTCATTTTTATTTGTTGTACTGCACGTAATTGTTTGACTTAATTTTTTAAAAATATTATGTTTTGGCCTTGGGGAACTGGATGGCCCTGATTGTTTTTCCCAAGTATAATTTTTATGCATTAAGAATTATAAGTGTGTGTGTGTGTGTGTGTGTATACAGGAGCCAATAGTTGAGGAGCAGTAAAACTAGGTATATGGGACAAGAGAACCACATGTATCCCTGTTCCAAGAAACAGCAACAGCTAGCATTTTTCCTGCATGTCTGTGGCCTACAGCCACATCATAATCATCTGGGGAGAAAAAAAGCTGAACGTATCCCATACACACTCACTCACTTCCTTGATAAATTAAGGTTTTTTATTTTTCCATTTATTGATTGAAAATAGTAAATGGATAGGTTTGCATTTGAACCTCAACAACACATGTAAAAGTAGATTGTAAACTATGGGCTTTATCTAATTTACAGTGTCTGAGCTTTTATTTTAAGAAGTTTTTTTATTTAACTGAATTTCTGTGGTATTCAACAAAGCAGAAAGAGGATAGTTGATTTGACAGGTTAGTCCAGAGTTTAAAACGTATAGACCACCTGTCACTGAGCTTCCCCTGCAACAGCTGGGAATGTCTTAATTCAAGGCCAAAACAAAAAATGTAAATGGTGAGCTACACAGAGAATAAGCACAGGAAGTGAAATTTAAACAGTCTTCTGATCTGCAAATTCAGCTCTTTTTATTTAGTCTGTAATTTTAATAGGTTCTTCAGTGTCTCCAAATGCGTATGAAGATTTAAAAAAAAAAAAAAAAACCTACCATGCAGAAAGCTAAATTAGCTATCTCCAAAGAACATCTGAATTAAGTGGTCTGTTTGTATGACTCTCTTTTATGATATAGAAGATTGGTCGTTTCTTTTTTCTTTTTTTTAAATTCTTGCTTTGGATATGCTAAACTGCGCTGCCATAGCATAGCTAAAGACTTGATCCTGCAAATGCTTATGCACCTGAGTAATTTCACTCGCACGAGTAGTCCCATTGACTATAATGGGTTACTCATGTCAGTAAGTGTTTGTAGCACTGGATCCTTAAGAAAATTATGGTGAAGGTGCATGCCTGGTTACAAATAACACATGGGTAGAATGACAATTTTAAATCATAAAGGTTTGTTATTTATTACAAATTTATATATTTATATATGTGTCATAATGACTTTTTAAATATTTATACATTGTTTCACTCTGTTAGGGAGATGGATTTTACTTGGATTGAAAAATTGTTTTTAATACAATTTTATAAGTCTTTGCTAGAGTGTAGTATTTTAATTATGATCTGCAGGTGGACTCTTTCAGAGTTTAAAAAACAAAGAGTTTATTAGTTCTGCATTATTTCATTTCAATTCATGATTTCAACCATATTTATTAAAGCTGAAGTAGAAAACCTGGGTCTGAAGGATCTCTGTTGACAGAAACACTAGCCTGGAGCAGAAAACTCAATAATAATTGATTACCCGGTCTAATGCAGTTTACTCTTGAGTTCTTTCTTTGAAAAAGTCAATTATTCTTTCCAATATATTTTTATGCATGAGCCTGCCTATAGAAATTAAATAATGTTTTTAAATAAATAGCATAATACTAAAAAAAAAATTAAGTTAAGTAAAGCATATTTAGCTTTGTCCCCAAAATGTTGATCTATTGAAGTATGAAGAAAAGAGAGCAGTCTTGCAATGGAAAAAGTTAAGTTGGAGGGACTATCAAATGCAGTAAGCAGGAAATCTTTTTTTACTCACTTAGAATAAAATAATTTTAGGTAAAAATTAAGATCAGACTCAACTTCTACCTGTTTTAATGTATGAGATCTATCTATTTTTAAAATATTCAAGATAAAATTGCAGCCACTGATCATACTGAAACAGGAGTTTGATATTACACCTAGTTCTCTTGGACAGAAATTAAACGCATTTATAAGCACACACAAAAACACATGGGAGTACTGCATGCACAGGTCCTATTCAGTGAACGCACAATGGGGCTCACGGGCATGGTTTGTCAATTGTGCTCAGAAGAATGGAAAGGGTAAACAAGCTGCTGTTTCAGTATGATCACTGGCTGGAATTATATCATGAATATTTTATGTTATAGCATCTTGGCTTTATTTCTTCAGGTGTGTGCAAAGTAAGACCTAAATAGGTTGCAACATAGTGGACTTGTGAAGCAAAGTAGGTGTAAAACAGGACTTTAGTTCTTTAAGGTTTTAACAAAAGCTCAGTATGCCACATTAATGCACCTACTTTGTTTCCATGTCATCAGTTATACTTAGACTCCCCAGACTAACTTATCCCCTAAATTCAGAAAATTGCAAAATGATAGTGGTAGTCATTCTGAGGGGAAAGCATTCACCTTTACTTCCAATATGTTAATCAGCCAATAAATAAGTTTATATTGTGGGAGAAATTATGTGAAAGCAAATTCAATAGTGTAGAAACTTAAGGCCACATTGTCAGTTCTGACTCAGACAAATTTCTCTTTGAAGTCAGTGCGTGCTCAAGAACTCTGCATGCGAAAATGGCTACTGAGTTAGATCACTATCTGCACTTTGCATATTAGAGCAAAGTAGTGAGCTTATTTGACTTACTTGTACTGTCATGGAATTTACTAATTTTCTTTGAATAGCATGTGCAGTTTCCCCCCTAGATCCCTAAAAGGTCATGGCCCTTCCAAATTTTCACATTTTTACACCTATGCAGGCCGGCTCCAGGCACCAGCGTAGCAAGCAGGTGCCTGGGGCGGCCAATGAATAGGCGGGCGGCACATCCGGCTGTTCGGCGGCAATTCGGCGGTGGGGCCGTCACTCCCTCTCGGAGCGAAGGACCTGCCGCCAAATTGCCACTGTAGAATGAAGCGGCGGTAGAGCTGCTGCCGCTTGCCATCGCGGCTTTTTTTTTTTTTTTTTTTTTTTTTTTTGCTGCTTGGGGCATCAAAAACACTAGAGCCGGCCCTGCACATATGTGTTTATTTCTCCAAAGATTTCTCTCTACCTTTGCCATAGGAAATAACAAAATAAATTATTAAACATTCTTCTAGTGGTGTCTCTATGTTTCCTGCATCACTAGTCTCAAGCCTTGTAGTCACTAATAAAAAAAAGTTTTCTTCCACGTGTTAGCTAACACATGGTGACTAACATGAGGTGAAATCCTAGTGAAGACAAGGCAGTTTGTAGTTTTCACAAGTATTAGTACGTCGAGGTACAGCTAATGGATGTGAAAACTACAAACTGCTTTGTATTCATTAGGATTTCACCTCATGTTAGTCACCATGTGCTAGCTAACGTGTAGAAGAAACACCTTTATTCCTAGTAAAGACACCCTCGGGGAGCAAGATGACTATTGGAACCTCTTTGTTGAGGGGAGAGAATGAGCCCGACCTTGGTCCCTTCCCCTTAGGATTAGGTGGAAGCAGAGGTGTAGGCTGAGGTGATGGAACATGTCGAGTGGTTATAGAGTTCCTGGTCCTCCACAGTTATCAGGATGTGTTGCAGCGGGGAGCTTAATAAATGTAGGACTGTCCTGCTTGGGAAGTTCTCTGGTTGCTGTTTAAGGCATGGTTCTTTGTGTTTATGTTCTCACTCTACATGGTATCAGCAGTGAGTGAATACCTCTCTCTCTCTAAAGGAGTAAAGGGAAGAAAAGAGACACCACTCCCTCAAACTGCCAGAGAGGTGAATAGGGTTGCTAGGCGTCCGGTTTTCAACTGGAACGCCCAGTCGAAAAGGGACCTTGGCGGCTCCGGTCAGCACCGCTGACCAGACTGCTAAAAGTCCGGTTGGTGGCACAGCGGGGCTAGGGCAGGCTCCCTACCTGCCCTGTCTCCGCACGGCTCCTGGAAGCGGCCAGCACGTCTAGCTCTTAGGCGCAGGGGCAGTCACAGGGGCTCTGTGGACTTCCCCCACCCCAAGCTCCCATTGGCTGGGAACCTAAATGGTTGACACCTTAAATTTAAAATTTAAATTTAAAATTTAAAATTGATACGGGTCAGCAGTCAATGCAATTCCAAAAAAAAAGATTATAATCCATCCCAGGATCGAAATCTGCAAAGATGAAATAAGATTCTATGTAGTGTTAGTAATACTACACTGGCTGTGGCCATTTCCTTGAGAAACTGAAGAAATGACGGAAACTTCAACAAATTATATATGTAATACAAGGACTGACCACTCCCCTGCTAGGGTTGCCAGAAATACAAGGACTATACTTACTAAAGAAACTGAAATGTGTTAATGGCAAAAAGCAAACTATACAGGAGATCTATCCACACATCTTCAAAGGGCTAGGAAGGCTGTCGGGGGAGTATAAAATAAAACTGTTACTATCAGTGACTCCCTCTGCTCTCTCAGCTCCATGCCACATCCCTGTACACTTGCTAGGGAAAGTCTCAGAAAAACTAAAAAGAATGCAAGATATGGGGGTTATTTCCCAGATAGAAAAACCTACTGACTGATATGCAGGCATGATTGTAGTATGGAAACCCAGTTGCAAAATGTGTAAGGTCCACACAAATGCACAACTTAATAAAAACATGTGCAGAGAAAGACTCATGCTTCTTGCCATTGACCAGACATTAGCTCAGTTATCAGAGACCAAAGTCTTTTCAAAGTTACATGCGACAGCAATCTTCTAGCAAATCCCCTTTGCTAAAGAAACTATAGTATTAACTGCATTCATCACCCCATTTGGAAGATACTGTTTCAATCAACTTCCATGCAACATATCTTCAGCACCAGAACATTTCCAGAAGAGAATCTTTCAGATCATGTAAGATTTGCCTGGCATCCTTTGCCATGCAGATGATGTATTGGTATGAGGCAGAGAGAAAAATGAACATGATCAGTGACTAACTGTAGTTTTGAGGCGATTCCAACAAGCTGGCCTCACAGAGTGAAAAATGTGAACAGACAATATTTATAGGACACATAATTAGCAAACAGAGAATTCAGACCTTTGTAGAGGGCTGCAAGGTCTTTAGCAAGGAAAAAACAGAACTATTACTCTCTACAAAACTACCTGACACACCTTGGCAGCGGGTAGCCACAGATTTGTTTTTCTGGAAAGGACACACACAAATTATTGTAGTCAATTACTTATCCAGATTTATTGACGTGGCCATACTTATGAATGCTTCATCGGCACAGGTCAACCAGGTACTAAAGTCAGTATTTGCAAGTTCCTGACGTCCTATATCTGATAATGGGCCTCAATTTGCCACTGAAATATTCCTAGCCTTTGCAGAAGACCTAGATTTTGAACATCATTCTAGTGGTCTACGTTATCCCCAGAGCAACAAGGAGGTGGAGAGAGCAGTGCAGGCTTTAAAAGGGCTTTTCTGTAAAAAGCAGTGGGTCCATATAAAGCATTCCTGGCATATTGGTAAACACTGCTTTGCATCTGCACTGTCTCCAGCAGAACCTCTGATGGGAAGACAACTGAGGATTCCTTTACCTCTGGCATTGATACAGCTTAAACCTAAGTGGTCAAACTTGAAGGAATTTCGAAAATGAGATGCTGAATTAAAAATTCAGCAGCAACAAAACTTTAGTGTTTGGCACAGAACAAAAGCATTACCTGAACTGAGATACAGGGAACAAAGTTTGTCTCAAAAGCTGCCAGTCACTTGGAATTGTTTGGAACTTGGCAGAAACTTCCAGATCCTACCTCAGAGAGACTCCAAAACGACTTCTCTGGAGGACGTCGGTTAATCTTCAATGTTTCCCAATACAAGAAGGAGAGGATCTTGGAACTCCGGGTACTCTCTCAGGAAGTGAGCTCCCTCCACAGGAAACTCTGTGCACAGAGTCAACAGTCAACCAGTGAGACCCTGGTTCCCACCCCCGCTTCCCACACCCCCCAAGTCTTGATCTTTAGAATAGGAATCAGGACTGCTATTTAAAGGTAATTGATAAGGAGACAGAGTGGTAAACAGTTTGAGGGAATTTGAAGTTTACTTTTGGGTGGGGGACTGCGCATACACACCTGTAATTTAAGTTGTAATCTTTTATTATAAAGAAAAGGAGATGTGGAGTGATTATACACTTCCTGGTCCTCTACAGCTTCCAGAGAGGACCAGGATGTTTTGCAGTGGGGAGCTTAACAAACGGATGATCTTCCTGCTGGGGAATTTCTCTAGTTGCTGCTTTCTTTGTGTTTGTCCTCGCGCTATGGAACATACATGCAAGTGAATGTGTGTTTTCCTATGTGTTGCCTATCTGGAGAACAGAACCTCTTGACCTCAAGTTCATAGGTCAAATCTAGGGAAAAGTCCCATTTGAATGACATCTGGACAGTAGCCCAGAAGGAATTCAGATATAATTAATTGCATAGTGATTTGAAAACGTCAAGTTTATGTGAGTTTTTCAACCTTCAGACATTTCTAATGCTTATAAGCTAATTTTAAAATTTCCATGAAAGGTTTTGTGGTTTTTTTTGTTTTTTTTGTTTTTTTTGTTTTGGCTGGAAAATTCTTTTTTAACCAAAACAAATAATTTTTGAGAAGCATTTTCAGTTTGGTTTTAAAAAATAAATTTTTATTTTGGTGGTGGTGGGAAAAGTCTTTCTCCCATTTGTTTTCTCTTTTTCACTTGAAAAAAGGTGGAAAATATGTACTTTCCCCTCCCACTAAAATTAAAGTAATCATTTTGAAAATTATTTTGAAATTTATTGTAGAAAAAACAAAAACTTTCATGGAAAATTTTGGATGAAATTATTTTATGTCTTTTGAATCCCCCCCCCCCTTTTTTTTTTGGTCCAATAATGCTCATAACAAAGAGAGAGAAGGGGGTGAGGTAATTTCTTTGATTGGAGCAACTTTGATTGGTGAGAGAGACCCGCTTTCAAGCTACACAGAGTGACGTGAAGAAGAGTTCTGTGTAGCTTGAAAGCATGTCTCTCTCACCAATTGAAGTTGGTCCAATAAAAGATATTACCTCACCCACTTTGTCTCGCTAATATCCTGGGACCAACATGGCTACAACAACACTGCTCATAACACAGGCATTTTTGCTTATATAATAAACTATTTTGATACCTGTAATCTTTATAAAGTCATTTTGATTTGTTCTTCCAAGGGAAACCTGTTGTCTAAAGGAAACAAATATTTAGTGTTTTCACTGCAATTATTATATATTTGCGCGTCAGTATATCCAATTATTTCCACATTGATTCATTAGCCTTTCCATTATATTATACTTAGTTGACTAACTGGCCAACATGAATTGCATTCTATTGGGTGTATTTGTGCCTGAGTACAATTTTTGTTTGAGTCTTTAATATTTTAATTGACTCCTGGATACTCTAAAATATGATAATGTGGTTGGGTATATTGCATAAAATTAACTGTGGATGCAATGGATTACTCCTGAGGGAATTCTGCGCCAAAAAAAAAAAATGCTGTGCATAATTAAAATTCAGCAAAATTCTGAAAATTTTATTTGTCAAATAAATGTGGAGACTCCAACATGGCATTGGGGAGCACAGGCCACTGGCTGCACAGAGATGGGAAATCACTGTGCAGCTCCTACCCGGGACACAGACTCAACGGTGAGGCTGCACCCAACCCTGATACAGCGCAAGGACAGGGCCTGCCCCAGAAGCACCCCAAGGCCCTGCTCCTCTATGCCAGGTGCACCGTGTGGGCAGGCAGGCTCAGCAAGGGAAGTGTGGAGGGCTTAGTGTGGGGGGATCCAGGTGTCAGTTGAGAGGGTTCTGTGTTGTGCTATCTGGGTGCGGGCAGCTCAATGGGGAATCCAGGTGCGGGGGGAATCTGGATGCACAGGGGCTTGTTGGGGGGTTCTGGGTGCAACGCTAATGGGACTCTGCAGGGGAGTCCAGGTGAAGATGGTTGGGGCTCAGCCGGGGTGGGGGGTCTGGGTGTAGGGGTGTAGAGCTCGTCAGGGGGGTCTGGGTGTGGGTGGCGGCTCAGTGGGGAGGGTCCAGATGCTGGGGGAGTGAGGTGGGAATCTGGGTGTGGTTGCTTGGGGCTTGGTAGGGTGGGGATCTGGGTGTGGGTGACTCGTCGGGATGGTCCAGGTGCAGGGGTAGTGGTGCTCATTGGCGGATTCTGGTTGTGGGTGGGGGGAAAGGCTCGGCAGGAGGTTCTGGGTATGAGGGGGTCTGGATGCATGCGGCTGGGCGGATGGGGGAGCAGCTCCCTGTACAGTGACCCCTCCCCCTGCAGCAGAGGAGTGATGCATGCATGAAGCGTGGGGCGGGGGAGTTTGCAGAGCTTCCTACAGCTGGGGGAGACATCTGGGGGTGGGTCTGACATGGCCCCGGATGCTGTGCAGGGGAAGAGGAAGTCCTGTCCTCAGCAAAGCTGGGACTAGCAGCTGAATCTGTTGCAGGGTAGGAGTCACCAGCTGGGTCTTCCCCAGTCCCACCCCATACCCCACAGTGATTTACCTCTCTGCCGGTTGCCCTGGGCACCCGAAACATACTGCTGGGGAGGGTCGTATGACCACTCTTGTGGCTTCTTTTTGCTTCCCTATCAGAGAGTCAGTTTTCTGCAGGGAAGCAAAGAAATTGGTGGGGGAAACAAATTCTGCACAACTGCAGTGACGCAGAATTCCCCCAGAAGTAAATGGATGTAGAAAATTGAGACAACATTTTTTGATAACACTGCTCTACAGCCAAAATGCTTCTGAAATAAATGTAGTCAAACTTTACTAATTCTGGGTCACTGAGAACGAAAATGATGCTTAAAATTGTTGATTGGCTCTAGTTTTCAAGATATGCTATTGGGTCAGTATATACGACCCTTGACTTGGGAATGGCGGAGGATAAGTGAGTTATAAAGGGAAGGGATCTCAATTTAAACCAGAAATGACTAAAATACATCTTTGACTGGATCTATGAATAAATCTATGACTTGGTTTGGACAGTACTTGCTTTTTAGGCAAAACAATGAATGATGCAATCTGAAGCTGGTATTGCGTCATACGTGATATGAATTGCATCATGTTATTCCTAGAAGTCATGGATGATGCAATCATAACGAAGCTTACATCACTCTGCTGAACAAATTGCCCTATATCAGCTCTAGAAATCATACAGTGTCGTGCTCTCTTATTTGTCAGTGTTTGATTTTGCAAAGGGACACATTTCTGTTTAGCCAAAGTGAGCAGAGATGCCTCGTACTTGTGTGAACAGTGCAGATAACTTCTGCTATGTTTGTGGTGAAGTGACTTTTGCATCACAAAAGCGCAGTATAACCACTATGGTTAAGAAAGCCTATCACCTTTATTTTGGCTGCAAAATTGGAGATCAGGACAAGTGGTGGGCCCCACACATATGCTGCAACACTTGTGCAACAAATCTTTGCCAGTGGTTGAACACGAAAAGGAAATCTATGCCTTTTGCAGTGCCAATGATTTGGAGACAGGCAACAGATCATACCAGCAATTGTTACTTCTGCATGGTGCCTCCAGTTGGGAAAGGTGTGTCAAAGAAGAAAAAGTGGACTGTGCATTATCCAAACGTTCCATCAGCTATACGCCCAGTACCCCCCGGAGAAGGACTGCCGGTTCCTGATGTACCAGAATCATTCTCGCTTGAGTCAGACGAGGAAGAGGATGAAACTTCTGGTCCTGAACCATCAATGTCACAGGACCTACATTTTCTCCCATCCTCCTCCTCTGAACCACACCTCATAACACAAGGTGAACTGAATGACCTTGTCAGGGATTTGGAACTACCCAAGAGTAAGGCAGAGCTGTTGGGCTCCAGACTACAGCAGTAGAATCTCCTGGCAGGTGATGTTAGGGTTTCCATGTTCCGTGACCGTCAAAAGGATCTTGTCCCATTCTTCTTCATGGAAGGTGATCTTGTAGCCTGCAACAACATCGATGGTGTGATGGCAGCCCTCAACATCGTTCACGATCCAGATGAGTGGAGACTGTTCATTGATTCATCGAAGACGAGTCTTAAAGCTGTTTTACTGCATAATGGCAATGTTTTGCCATCAATTCCAGTTGGTCATGCAGTCCATATGAAGGAAACCTATGACAACATGAAACAACTTTTGAGGTGCATAAACTATGACCAACATCAGTGGCAGCTTTGTGGCGATTTGAAGGTTGTTGCTCTCTTGCTTGGTCTGCAGACTGGATACACAAAGTACTGCTGTTTTCTCTGCGAATGGGATAGTCGTGCAAGAGATTCCCACTACATCAAGAAAGATTGGCCACTCCGACAGTCATTGGAGCCTGGGAGGAAAAGTGTTCAGCATCCATCACTTGTTGAATCAAGGAAGATTTTGTTACCACCCTTACACATCAAGCTGGGTCTGATGAAGAACTTTGTCAAGGCCATTGACAAAACACAAGCAGCTTTCAAGTACCTCCGTGGAAAATTTCCAAGGTTAAGTGAAGCTAAGATAAAGGAAGGTGTCTTTGTTGGTCCTCAGATTCGTGAACTTCTTCGAGATGATGCATTTGACCATGCACTGCGTGGCAAGGAAAAGACGGCATGGAAAGCCTTCCAGTTAGTGGCAATACATTTTCTCGGAAACAACAAGGCAAACAACTACAGGTTGTTGGTGGAAAACCTCCTCAAGGCATACAAAAGCCTTGGTTGCAACATGTCACTAAAGATACATTTTTTGCACTCTCATCTAGATTTTTTTCCACCGAACTGCGGAGCAGTGAGCGACGAGCACAGTGAGCGATTTCACCAGGACATTGCAACAGTGGAGAAACGTTATCAGGGCAAATGGAGCCCATCAATGCTTGCAGACTATTGCTGGACAGTGACAAGAGATGCTCCATTTAATGAATACAAGAGACAAGCCAAGAAGCGCCGAGTAGACACTGAATAGGACTAAACTATGTACAGAATAGTTTTTTGCCTTTTGTTTCATAATAATTTTTATTTATATAACCCTTTTGCTGATTTTTAAAGTGTTACATAAACAGGACAGGTGAAATATTATCATGTAAAGCAACCATAAACGCATGAAAAGACATAGGTTTACAATTTATGATTAAAACTCTACTATCTACACAATATACATAGACATAAAATGTAAAAACTTAAATATCTTAGAAACAGTAGCCAATCAGTTGTTTTAATTGTCGTATTTGAATTCAGCATATCAAAATACATAATAAATAGCACATTTTATCTCTGAAGCAGACGACTTCTCAAAAATTGTAGACCAGTGTAATTTAACATAGGCAAGGTATTGGGTGCAGAGAGGGCGGATATCTGTTGTAACACAGAGAAAACACACTTAAAGCTTTGGAGGAAATCGGTATTGAAAAAACCCCAAGTAAATTAGGTAGCCTTAGTGGAGGCTATTCACATACTTTAAGCATGTCATTGTTGCAAGTAATGGTTGCCAACTGCCAAGAGTAGCAGTTAATCTGCTAATGGGAACACTGGACCCTTTGAAAAGCCATTTCAAGTACCAAGTATGTATCAGTGGTTTAATAATTAATCAAAGCAGCTATATTCAGTAGAATATGCTTTTGCTTTCCTGTTTTACTTCTCAACACTAAGTTCCAGCTCATAATGGAACACACAGATCTGTAAGGTAATAGTAATGCAGGCACGCTAACAATAAATGTATCCTCTATAAAGTACAGAATTTTTCTTTTTCCAGATCCTTGAGCTTGGAATATATTTGTAAAGAATATTTATAAAGACTGTTTTAAAACTAATTACAGCATAGCCAATTTAATAATTTGACTAGAGAATTAATCCCCCTGAACATATAGGGTCAGATCTTCAAGCCACCTACCATCCCCTAGGGCTGCTTTGTGCTGCTCTAATGGAACAGAAAAGCTGGAAAGGCAGGTCATCAGCTACCTGGGGATTCTCCTATTGTAAGGAAAATCCCCAGGTCACTCAGGGTATGTCTACAGTGCAATTAGACACCTGTGGCTGGCCCATGCCAGCTGACTTGGGCTCACAGGGCTCAGGCTAAAGGGCTGTTTAGCTGTGGTGTAGATGTTTGGGCTTAGGCTGGTGCCTGAGCTCCAGGACCCTGCGAAGTGGGAGGGTCTCACAGCTCGTGCTGCAGCCTGATGGTCTCCGGTTGCTGGACTGGCCTATTAGGGGCTGTTGTAGACGGGTACATATTAGAGCATCTCTGAGGTTGTTCCAAGTTTTGCTGAGGCTAAATTGGCCTCTGGTGAGCCCCAAGGCTGTGGGAGGGGAAGAGGGCATAAAAGTGACATACTGCCACCTTTGCTTGCACAAGCACATGCCTCTCAGCTGTGCTGGGCGGAGCGCCGTAGACTAGACAACATTTCAAATTGTATGTGACTTCACATATTAACACTGCACCTTAACTTGCCTCTTTTAGCTTGGCTTTCATATCCATGTTCACTTAGTTCACAGTGAGCACAAGAAACAAATCTTTTCTACTGATACAGGCTTTTTTGTAGCTGTGCTCTACTGATGGCAGCTATGTATTTCAGTCGATTTGCTGTGTGCGCGCACGCATGCGCATGCACTAATGGAGACTCTCACTTCAGAAAAACAGAACCTGAAGTTCTAAATCAGTTTTTTTTTAAAAAGCAACAACTGTGTATAGACATAGCAAACAAATAAAAACGAACATTGTTGAGTGTGTGTGGCAGGAATGCTGAGCTCTTCTGTTGAACCACTCTGTTACTTTTAATGCAGGGTTCTAACTTCTGCTAATGGGTATGTTCTGCTGATTCAAAATGGTAGATATAGCTTATTAATTCTACCAGGATCTGAGGGATGTGTTCCCGCCCTCTGGTCAGAGGAAAGAAGGGACATCTTAGAGGAGATCCTAAGAATGGCTGGGCTTTGGGAGAAAATGTAGGCTGGTTTTAATCTTCTTTTACTGTTATCTGAATTACCAATAAAGTCAAATGAGGAAGCAGATGTTTGACCTTATGCAGCTTGTATAGATTTTATTTGAAACAGAGTGCTAATGCCACCTTAAGGAACAATGTATACATGAAAGTTTGCATGTAGCACAAAATAAGGGGCATCTAGTTAAGGCAAAATATATGAATAAATTATACAGACATGGATATTGTAAAAACAGCCCAAGTCATGGGATGCAGCATATAAAATACCAGAAGATAAAAACAAAATAAATTTTGAACCACTAGTGCTAAAAAAAATCTTGTGCATTAATAAAAAGTATATCAAAAATAAATCTAATTTCTTTATATTTAAATAATCACTAAAACCCCACAAATACAAAAAGCTCGATGTATGATGACCACCCAATAGTGAAACTGATCATATATAAATAGAGCTAGATCCAGAGCTCAGTGAAGTCAGTGAGTTATTCCAAAGTCCTTCAACTTTGAATTAGGCCCATAATTAATTAACCCAACTAGCCAATAAATCAAAGCAGCAAAACAGTCCCTTTACCCTACCAGGACACCTATTTCATAAATAGCTTTTGCAACATGCCTGGAAAATCATCAACATTATTTATACGAGAATACAAGACTATTTCTTACTCTTTATTGGACTAAAAAATTGAAATAGAAACATATCAGAGATAACTAGTGTTGGAGATGTGATAGAATATGCTGAGCATACGTATAAATGTGTAAACTATAAAAGTAATGGGAAAATATGTAACAAACAGAGAATGTGCTATTGAAACAAAAGGAAAGTTCTCCACTGGATTCAAACACGATTCCACTTATTATAAATCTAGTTTTTTCGCACATTATTTCTTCATGTGAAATTTTTATGCATCCCATAACAATGGACATCAGAAAAGGTCTGAATCACTGAATGGATTTCGGAAATTTCACAGTGTACCAATAATGAAGAGCTGGTTTATACAGGGAGGAATAATACTTCTCAAAAAGTTGGAATCCTTGGCTAGTTACAATGATAAAAACTATTTTTTTTCCTGTACTCCATATGGCCCACAAACATGTAAGTCACATGTGATTTATGGAAACGTATGTAAGTGTTTTCAGGATAAGGGCTTATATTTGTAACCTTGAAATCTTGCTAGATGTAGCAGGAATCTTTGATACTTACTGAATACTTATTTAAATAAATGTTTTTAAAACATCCACTAAAGGTCAAGAACCAAAAGTTGGTACATGAATATAACTGTCTAACTAAAAATGGAGTCTGGAAAGGTTTATAAAATAAAGTAGACACAATGGAAAATGTGATTAAAAGAAGGGTCAGTAGGCAAGAATTAATAAAGCACAGCAGAAAGGAGTTGTATGCCTCAAAAATACTATTTTATGATGTAAATGTTGTTTTTAATTGGAAGATATCAAAGTGCATTACAAACATGGGAAAATATTCCTGTTTTACAGACAGAAAAACAATTCACAACTCTGGATATAGCATAACACATATCTAGAAAAAAGATATAAAACAATGCAGGATATATTAAACGGAGAATGAAGTTGGAAATTATTGCTTTTTGTGAGACATCCTTACTCTGATAAAATCTCAGATAAAAGGAATGATATTCAGAATCTCAACTACCTTTTCATTTTCCTCTATTAAAATTTCATTATAAAATCATATGTTTGCATTTTATCTATTTTTACAGTTTGGTTCTACTCTGAAAAGTGTCTGTGTAAAAATAGGACTTTCTTACTTATTAAGCTACTTGTATATTCAGAATCACAACTGGACTGAACACAGAAAATATTTTAAAGTGTAGAATGCGCTATAGGATTCTGAATTAGTATTACTTGCTTTATAGATGTGATGTCATCGTGGGGTGATTTGTTCAGTCAACAGGCCTATTGGTCTAGGCCTCCGACTCCAGCCTTTCTATTAGTTCATGGTGTGTCTACCCTCTGGATGAGGTTTTAGCTGGACTGGCCTCTTTGATGGTAATCCTTAGCCCTTCCCTGCTTGGAGCCAGGGGCATAGCTCTATGATGGGTGGGGGTGGGGGGCAGTAAGTGAAGCAGCATGAACCAGCCTAAGTTTGGCTGGTCCACTTGCTCACCTTCCCCTGGGCCAGTTCCTACCACCACAGTGTCTCAGTTTGTGGTGCAGTCACATTGGACTTAGGGTCTTTATTTCTAATCCCCCACAGTATAGGGCCAATGCCTACAATGCCTTCTCAAGTCCTTGTCCACAGTTCTCCCTCCCTCTTGGGGAGTGCCTGGGCGGGGGGGGGGGGGGGGGGGGGGGGGGGGGAGGGAGGGGAGGAAGACTCCAAGCCAAGTCCCTTTGTGGAGGTTTCCTTGTCTATTCCTGCAGAGTGGTGCTCCTCCAGGAAATGGTCTTCTTTCTCCCCTCACTCGCCTCGGGCTGCTGAAACGCCCTTTATTCTGGTCTTCTCACAGGAGCATGCTTGCCAGTGCCTGAGGGGTGGGGCCTCCCTCGCCCCATATTGCTCCAGCACTTCCCCTGTCTCTGCCATAGTGTGGGGTGTGTAAACCCCATCACAGATGTGTTTAAATTAAATTTGGTAGCAGTTAGATGTAATGTCTCTGGAATAAGTTAACCTTTGTGGATGAGGCTCAAGAAAAAAATGTATAACCTAAATTTATTCTTTTTGATTGTCTTTTTCTAGCTATCCTGGTCTTATCCAGTTTCATCAATTAATTGAAATGGAAAAACAAGTGCATATTAAAACAGAACATTGCTCCATACACTTTGCAAAGCAAATTGTACATACCAAGAACCCAGAGAAGCTAGAATTTACAGAGAGAAGATTTAAAAAATCTTAACCCATGTTCAATCACAGATTATTTTTAAAGGATATCATAGAATATACCAGCTGTATAAAGGACCGTATAATAAAGTCATCAGACATTAATTCCCCCCTCTAATTCATTTGATACCACATTCACAAGTTATCCTACTTGAGGAAGGCTTTGCAAAGCCCCTTCTAGATTTGTCCAGGATTAACTAAATTATTTAAACAATTTTTCTGCCTTTGGAGAATATTACTACAAGTCTGCATTCCTTCTCCCCTCCCTCTCCTTACTCCCATGTTGTAGTCGCTATCTTGAGATACTGGAGCCATGGAAACCAAGGTTTTCTTGTTTATGTGGTTGGATGCCATTATCTGAACTTCAGCTTCAGTCAGTGAAATATCCAAATTTTTCATAGACCATTTAAAGACCGTTCAAGGGTCAGGGTTAAAAATGCTGTGCTAAGGTAAAAGCAAATCAAATCTCAAGCCTTAAATAATGTTAAGGGTCTGGTTTGAAGGAAAAGCTGTGACATTTTGTATTTTTCCATCCTCCAAGTCTATAACTCACCTCATTGTGCTGAAGTCTCAGATTGTCATGTTACATGTCATGGACCAGACTTTAACCATCTCATAACTGGAAAAAGAAAAAGAAATGTCACTTTGGGTGTGGACTTCTAAAATTGTGTAGCAGAGATTAAGATATGGCCCTACAGCATATGTACAAAACGCAGATGCACAAATATGAATGAAGACAGTCTGAAAGCCTTAACTTGAATATTTGTGTTGATTCAAGGGGCATCATCATCATCTGAAAACAATTGTAGTTCTGCACTACTTTTGTTAGATGTAACACCTAAAACTATTAGAACCGAAAGTGAATAGAAGGAAAATATTTTCTTGTTTTTTCCATATATCTGTTTCAGGTAGTTCCTCTTTGTAGTCCATTAATCCAGTTTCCCTTGTTGTCTGTTTGGGTCTTCCATATAGCAGGAGGAGAAAGAAAAAATATTTTTCTAAAATAGGGCTTTCAAACAAGTAAAAAAAATAATCGTGATTAATCATGGGATTAAAACTAATTGTGATTAATCACAGTTTTAATCGTACTGTTAATAGAATTCCATTTAAATATTTTTGGATGTTTTCTACATTTTCAAATCTATTGATTTTAATTACAACACAAAATACAAAGTGTCCATTGCTCACTTTATGTTTGATTACAAATATTTGCACTGTAAAAAAGATAATGAAAAGTATTTTTTCAGTTCACCTCAGACAAGTACTGTAGTGGAATCTCTTTATTGTGAAAGTGCAACTTACAAATGTAAATTTTTTTTTTTTTACATAACTGCACTCAAACAAAACAATGTAAAACTTTAGAGCCTACAAGTCCACTTAGTCCTACTTCTTGTTCAGCCAATCGCTAAGACAAACAAGTTTGTTTATATTTATGGGAGATAATGCTGCACGCTTCTTATATGCTAAACATTTGTATGCTCCTTCATGCTTGGATCACCATTCCAGTGGACATGGATGGAAGCATGTCCTCTGGAATGTTGGCAAAAGCATGAAGGGGTATACGAATGTTAGCACATCTGGCCTGTAAGTACTATTCAACACTGGCTGCAACAGTGCCATGCAAATGACTGTTCTCACTTTTAGGTGATGTAAATAAGAAGCAGGCAGCATTATCTCCGGTAAATGTAAACAAACTTGTTTGTCTTAGCGATTGGCTGAACAAGAAGTAGGACTGAGTGGACCTGTAGGCTCCAAATTTTTACATTGTTTTGTTTTTGAGTGAAGTTATGTAACAAAAAAAATCTACATTTGTAAGTTGCACTTTCACTAAAGAGATTTCACTACAGTACTTGTATGAGGTGAATTGAAAAATACTATTTCTTTTCTTCATCTATTTTACTGTGCAACTATTTGTAATAAAAAATAATAATATAAAGTGAGCACTGTGCACTTTGTATTCTGTGTTGTAATTGAAATCAATATATTTGAAAATGTAAAAAAAATCCAAAAATATTTATAATAAATTTCAGTTGGTATTTTATTATTGTTTAACAGTGCAATTAAAACTGCAATTAATTATGATTAATATTTTAATCGAGTTAATTTGTTTTGAGTTAATCGCTTGAGTTAACTGCAATTAATTGACAATGGTAGTAAAAACAGGACAACTTGCCTGTAAAGCTGAAAAGTTTGCCATGGGGAACTAGAAGCAGGTTTAGAATCTGAAATTACTTTGAACTGTTTTTTAAATAACTGACTGGATTTCCCTTTCAATCTTACGCTTCCTGTTATTACTTTTCCTTTTTCAAATATATAAACCTAAGATCTTTGACTTAGTCTCACGTCACTTGCCCAGTGCCGGGAAGGGAGGTGAGAGATGTTGAAGCTGCCGCTGGCAAGTGTCTGCCCTCAACCAACTTCAATGAGCCATTGCACATAACCCCAGCGCTGGGGCAGCAAAGCGGGAGGTTGCACTGCTGGGAACAGTGGGAAGATGTTCCTTCCGACCTGTGCAACAACCAGGATGCTCTTGCCCTGCGGTCCTGGATGTTGTCTGGCCTCGAGGAAGGGTAATAGTACAGCAGCAAATCCATCATTGATGATTTCAGCTCCTATCAGCACTCCCTCTCCACATCCTTTCCAGCATTGCTACCATGAACCCCTTTAGGTCCTGTTCCTCGCCATCATGACTGTGGGCGATGGACTGAGTTGCCAGAGTTGCCAAGGCTAAAGGAGAATGCGGAATTCACCAGCTGGCTAGAAGAGCAGTTTTCTCCCTAAAAAGAGACCTTCTAATGCAGCAGCAGCTCCAGCTCCTCTCAGGCTCCCTTTTTCACTTACACTGTCAACTTTTACAGCAAACCTCAAAAAGAGAAAACAAATTCCCAACCCTGTGACACTCCTTTCCCCTGCCTGTAAGCAGCTTTCAAGACAATGCCTCAAAAAGTGCTCTCTGAACTTCACCTCCCTTGATCCTATCCCCGAAGAGGGGCAGCCCTAGAAGTGTTCCAACTTAGTAAAACACTTCAGAGAGGTGGTTCTTTGTGCAGCATGCTGTCTGCCCTCTGACTGCTGTAGTTCCTTGGAACAGGGAAGTGCTGGGGAGCTGCTGCAACAGTGGGGGGGGAAAACCCCACAAGGTAAATTGTAAAAAAAGTAGTTGGAGGTTCTAATGATAGCAAGTTGAAATAATTTTCAAAATGTTCTTAGCGAGTTGATTACAAACCACCTCATTCAAGTGTTGCTTCTGTAGTTTGACATCACCAGAACACCCTGGTGGAATTACAGCTCTGGGATTTGCCATGACCAGTTGTTTGTTGTATAGCCTGTATAAAACACATTCCATTTTATGCTACCAGTGCTAGCTAACATAGCAATTAGTCATATTATGCAAAATCCCATGTGATCTATAGACTGCATCATCCTAAAAGCTGCACAGTATTGGGACGTGCAGTAAAAGAAGAAAAAAAGTTAAGGAAAGTGTCTGCTAAACATATACAAATGACTTTTAAAATACAAATATTGTTAATGGCGGCTGGAGAATAACACAGATGGATTCTGCTACCATAACAAGGTTTATTTTCTGTAGCCTTTGGAAAGCATTTTGGGATCTGAACACATTTGCAGCTGCCAAAGCCTCAATTTGTCTGTGCCTGGAAGAACTGAATTTCCTCTCGTGCATCCTCCTTCCCCCTCAAGCAGCCTGACTGCTTATAGTTGTGGTACCTGACCTACTTTTTCATAATTTCCCCAAATTTAATAAACATCCTCCCTAATTTCCCAACATATGAGAAACAGCTAACCATGACCATCCACCCACTTCTGTAAAGACAGTCTATAGCTATATGCTGTACCAGAGTCCCAGCAGCTCTTACTCAGGGTTGATTTGAATACTGGGTCATACAATACAATAGTTTTGCCTCAGCAGTATCTATTCAGGAGCTCGTCATGATTATTTTAATTTAGAAGGACCTTAAATTACATCCTGTAAACTACTGTCATCATGAGGATGAGAATAATTATTTATTATGTTTAAGAGGTCAAAATACCACCTGAAATTTTATTTTTATTTTTGCCATCCTAATGTATGTAATTATGGCAAGCCAGAGCCTTAACAAGATTTTATGAATAAATAAATCAAAATGAATATTTTAGAAAGACCCCACTGACCTTGGCTTATATTTCAAGTTGATACTCAGAGTTGTTGAGCAGAGCAACAGGATCACTGATTTATGCTTTTCTGTTTGTGGCATTGCTAGAATATTAATTCTGTAAAGTGTCTATTAATTACTGGGTCAGGTATAGGAAGCAAGTGAGTCTGAATCTTCAGTGGTTTATGTCTGTGACTGTACACTTCCTGTGGAGTATACAGTACCTTCAGTAAACAACAGGTGCTCTTGAAATTACTGGGAGGGAACAATTTTGTTATGAACCGTACGTGTGATGCCACAAAAAAATACAATAGGTAGTGCATGTGTTGCTGAGCCGAGATTGTTGTGTGCTGCTGAATCATTTTCTCAGAAAAGATTGTTCTCCAAATAAGACCTTTTTTTGGCCTTACTCATAATTACGGCCTTACCAAATTCACAGCTGTGAAAAACACGCCACAGACCGTGAATTCTGTATAGTATAGGGTAAAAGCACACAAAAGACCAGATTTCACTGGGGAGACCAGCGTTTCTCAAATTGGGGGCCCTGACCCAAAAGGGAGTTGCAGGGGGATCACAAGGTTAATTTAGATACTTTGTGGTATTACCACCCTTACTTCTGTGCTGCCTTCTGAGCTGGGCGGCTGGAGAGCGGCGGCTATTGGCCAGACACCCAGCTCTGAAGGCAGCGCCCCATCAGCAGCAGCACAGAAGTAGGGGTGTCAATACCGTACCATGCCACCCATAGGCAACAACTCTGTGGGTGCTCCGGGGCTGGAGCACCCACGGGGAAAAAATGGTGGGTGCTGAGCATCCACTGGCAGCCACCCTATCAGCTCCACCCCGCTGGCAGGCCCTGTGGATCAGTGCCTCTCCGTCCCTCCCCGCGTCTCCCACCTGCCACGAACAGCTGTTTCGCAGTATGCAGGAAGCTGGGAGGGAGGGGGGAGGAGCGAGGACGTGGTGCACTTGGGGGAGGGGGCAGGGCGGAGGTGGGGCAGGAAGTGGTGGGGTGGTGGTGGGGCCTTGGGGGAAGGGGTGGAGTAGGGGCAGGGCCTGGGGCAGAGCCGGGGGTCAAGCACCACCCGGCACTTTGAAAAGTCGGCACCTGTGATGCAACCCTTACTTCTGCGCTGCTGCCTTCAGAGCTGGGCAGCCAGAAAGTGGTGGCTGCTGACTGAGAGCCCAACTCTGCAGGCATCAGCGCAATAGTAAGGGTGGCGATACCATACCATGCCATCCTTACTTCTGCGCTGCTGCTGGCGGTGGTGGCGGCAGCTGTGCCTTCAGAGCTCGGCTCCCAGCCAGCAGCCGCCGCTCTCCAGTTCTGAAGGCAGCACCACCGCCAGCAGTAGCGCAGAAGTAAGGGTAGCAGAACTGCAACACCCCCCTACAATAACCTTGTGGACATCCACCCAAGCTCCTTTTTGGGTCAGGACCCCTACAATTACAACACTGTGAAATTTCAGATTTAAATAGCTGAAATCATGAAATTTACAATTTTAAAAATCCTACTATCATGAAATTGACCAAAACTCTTCTTCCCACACTATAATAGATATGCAAGAAGATAAATATAATAAACAACTAGCAGCTTTTTGTGCAGTTCACCAGGATTTTGCCAACTATTAATTAACATTTCCACTTTTGTTGTCTTTTATATAAGATACGCATTACGAAGTGTGTGTATTGAAATTGTTATGGGAGAGGTATTAAAGTACTTCTTGACTATATAGAAACACATGCCTGGTGTACAGTAAATGTTTACTAAAATACATTGACCCCAATAACCTGACAGACTCTCCATGACTTACTCTAATACAATTGCGTTCCTTGCTGTTCCTTAGGATTCATACTGTTCCTTAGCACACGTGCAACATTCCTCATTTAACATACTCTGTCCCTCACCTAACCACACAACTTCTCTTGGCAAACGGGCAGAGCTTCCTTCTGGTCATTCTGGGCAGGTGTCATTTGTACACTCTTGGTAACCAGCAATGCCTTGATATCCTTCCCTAAAAATTCCTCCTCCAAATATTCTCCCATGGTATGTGTATCACAGGCTATCCTGGACATATCACAGCAAGGCTTCATGAGAGAAAGGGGCCTTAGTGCAGATTGTTGCTCTTCAAGGCTAGAGTTGAAAGGTTTGGAGCCTTGGATATGATCTTCTGGAGGCTAGGTGGTTCTGTTCTGCCTGCCCTGTAACTGCCTCTTCTGGCTGCTTCACTTTCTGGCTCTAGGCGCCACTGCAGAAAAAGCAGAGACAAGCTGTGAGAGGAGGAGGAGGAAGGAGAAGGTAAAACAAAATGGCATCCTCTCTCACCCCACCTTCTATTTCAGTGTCGGGATTATCTTCTCTTGCCCACCTCTCTTTTAGTCTCCGGTGATGATCTAATAGAGATCAAGAGTGGAGTTAGACAAGGTGATATAATTTCACTGACTTTATTCAACATTTATAGTGAGTGTGATTAATTGAAAAAACAGAAGGTATGAAGATGAATGGAAAAGGGTGAGTAACATTTGCTATGCAGATGACAATGCTGTTTGCTGATTCAGAAGAAGGACTGACTAAATTAGTAGAGATTATGTATGAATATGGCAAAGAATATGGTCTAGAGTTGAATGTGGACAAGACAAAAAACTATGGTGGTATGCAGTGATCCTGGGAAAACATGTAAGATTTTTCTTGAATGCTTGCTCATGTCCATTCTATTGTAGGTGTGTGTGCTTGCCATATGCACCAGTGCCGGAAGCTTTTTCCCTCAGTGGTATCCATAGGGGACCTGCTCTGGCACCCTCTGGAGTTGTGTGCATATGCGCCAGTATAAGGGGTGCTGCAGGCTCCCCTCTTCCCTCAGTTCCTTCTTACCACCAGTGACGGTGCTGGAACGTCTTCTTGCCTCGGCAAGCTTTCCTTCTGAACTGTGTCTAGTTGTGGTTCTCTGTTTGTAGTTCTTAGAAAGTTTGTATAGTTTATTAGTTCCCTTAGTGCATAAGTTAGAGATAAAAACAATGAGGAGTACGGTGGCACCTTAAAGACTAGCAGATTTATTTGGGCATAAGCTTTCATGGGTAAAAAACCCACTTCTTCAAATGTATCCAGTGAAAATTACAGATACAGGCATAAATATATATTGGTACATAAAGAGAAGGGAGTTACCTTACAAGTGGAGAACCATTGTTAAAGGCCAATTTAGTCAGAGTGGATGTTGTCCACTCCCAATAATTGATGAGGAGGTGTCAATACCAAGAGAGGGAAAATTGCTTTTGTAGTGAGCCAGCCACTCCCAGTCCCTGTTCAAGCCCAAATTGATGGTGTTAAGTTTGCAAATGAATTGTAGCTCAGCAGTTTCTCTTTGAAGTCTGTTTCTGATGTTTTTGTTGTTGAAGAATGGCTACTTTTAAATCTGTTATTGAGTGTCCACGGAGATTGAAGTGTTCTCCTACTGGCTTTTGTATGTTACCATTCCTGATGTCTGATTTCTGTCCATTTATCCTTTTACATAGAGACTGTCCGGTTTGGCCAAGGTACATGGCAGAAGGCATTGCTGGCACATGATGGCATATATCACATTAGTAGATGTGCAGGTGAATGAGCCTCTGATGATGTGGCTGGTGGGTTGGGTCTAGGCAGTGTTTCCCAGGATCCTGGCGCCGATCACTGACTGTCTGGCGCAGACCTGTGGAGGCACGTCACCAGTCCCTGGAGTCCCGGTGCCGATCCCAGGAGTGGCTGAGTCGATATCCAAACTCGCGGCATGGAGCAGCACCGCACTCAAAGCGTGAGGCATCAATTGCCAGGGTACCGTCACTGATCTGCCAAATGCTGCCACTGGTTACTGGAGGCATGGCACAGAGAGCCGTCTTCCTGGCACAGGTCACTGTTGGAGACCCATGGAGAAGTAGATGAGAACAGGGTAGACAGGCGGCTTCAGTACTAGCCTGGTCCCCCGGACGAGTCTCTTCCTCCTCAGGCTTGGAGAGTGAGGAGGAAGATCTGCCTGAAAGCCCAGGCCACCCACCAGGGTCATCGGCATTCCCCTCTGGGCCACCAGTGCCCGCATAGCCCCAGGGCCAGTGGCTGGCCCCCTGGCAACTATGGAAGCCCTGGGGGTTTCCCCATCTGTTGTAGGGACATCGGTCAGTCTCCGGGGCATCCGAAAGACGGTTGGTGATGGTCTCCTGCCCGCCCCCTGAGTCGGATGTGGAGTCAGAGCAAACTCCCCAGGCTTGGCCAAGGTCGAGGCTCCCCAGCAGAAGTGGTGGAGTTGGCAGACCCACCTGTACCTGCCTCCTCCTCGCCAGATGAGGCAATAGCAGGGCCTTCTCACATGCTTCCCCAGGATGATGCAAGGGCCCACCAGGAACTTTTGAAGAGGGTAGCATCAAACCTGGAGCTGGAAGCTGAGGAGCTGGCAGAGCCCTCAGACTTCCTGTTCAGTGTATTAAATGCAGCAACCCCCTCCAGGGTGGCATTGCCAGTACCCGAAGGAGTAATGAAACTAATCAAGGCCCTGTGGCAGATACCCTCCTCCCTGCCACCCATCTCCAAGCGGGCGGAAAGAAAATATTATATTCCCGCTTAAGGTTTTGAATATCTTTTATACCTGTCCCACCCCAAGCTCACTGGTTGTGTCGGCAGCCAATGAGCATGATAAACACAGCCAACTGGGATCGACGCCTAAGAATAAGGAAGCAAAGAGGCTCGATCTCTTTGGTAGAAACATTTATTCTACCTCCAGCTGAGAGTGGCCAACCATCAGGCCTTGCTTGGCCGCTATGATTTTAATATCTGGCAATCCATGGCCAAATTCTCAGACTCAATGCCAGAGGAACCCAGGAAGGAATTCCTGGCTATCCTCGATGAGGGCAGGGCAGCCCTCCAAGCGGCCTCAGATGCAGCAGACTCTGTGGCCCGAACTATGGCCTTGGCCATTTTGATGAGGCGGGCATCCTGGTTACAGTCGTCGGGTCTTTTGATGGAGGTTCAACAGTCCATCCAGGATCTCCCATTCGATGGCCTGGCACTGTTCTCCAAGCAAACTGACAATAAATTGCATGGCCTGGTATATCAGGCTTAACAAGCAATATATTTGATGCTGTCCATAATGGTCCATTTAATCCTAAAAGTGGATTTGTAGAATCTCCATTGTAGTTTCCCCCCATGTGGATTGCTGGGTTTCCTCCTTTCCCTCACTGCTCCTTCAGTGGTTCCACCATCTAGCTAAACAGAAATGGCTCTTGTTTGTGACTTTACTATCAAGAAGCTGGATCAGTGAACTGATCAGACAGGAGCTTCTCCCAGCCCAATTTGTTAGAATGGGCAAACTCTTATAAGATTTCTGCTCACTCTTCTTAAACAGCACTCTTATCTAGTCTGGTGAAATTGCCTGCCCATTCTGAATGACAATGCGTCCAGCATCAATTATGTGGTAGGGAGGGGGGATGCAGCTCTTCTGGCCCATCCAAATGTTGAATTGTCTGGCTCTGGGCATACACTCAGGGAATGTTCTTCAAAACAGGAAACCCAAAAACACAGGGCCACTGATGGCTATGCATTGTATGTGCTTAGAGTTCGTCCCGCGATCATAATCACCACCACAGGGCAATGGAATGCAGTGCAGACAATGTACCATCTGCTGTAGAGAGAAACCCTATGAGCAACCCTCCATACACCACACCATGTGTGTTTCAAGACCGAGAGCTGCTATTACTACCCCATGGAGATTCTTTTAATGAAACCATTTAAAGAGAGCACTAAATTTATCTTAAAAAGAGTTATATTAGCTAATATTTAATGTAAGGTAGTTAAATCAAGTAAGCTATTTAAGCTTCAGGGACCAGTTTAATATGAGATTTGTTGTGGTTGTCTTACCAAGGGACCATATACAAAGTATTGTTGTGATTGTAAGAGTTAAATATGCAAATAGCAATTGACACCTGAACTAATTTTAGCACAACAACCTGTTCAAAACACACACCCCATACATACACACACACATGTCACTAGAGGGGGAAGATTAAGTGCATTCTAGGTTTTGGCCACAGTGGGCAGATTGCATCATTATTTACTGCCTACTTAAAGCCCCCCAGTTTCCAAAACTCATTCTTCCCCCCCAAAATGAGCAAATAGATGGGATTTGCAGTGTTCCCTGAAGGTCAACAGATTAAAACTATTTTGGATATTTTTAATGAAAGAAGGGTCTAAATCTCCTTACAAAGGTCCGTACATATGCATAGACCCTCTTTAGAAAGGGGAAACTGCATTTAAGGAAACAATCAGGTACTGATGTGCAGCAGTAAGTAAGTTTTCTATGTGGGACTTCCTTACACATGTACTAATGTCTGTTATGTTCTTCACATAGGTCAAGTTAACAACATAAAAGTACAGCTTAGATTGAAGAAGATTATACTTGGAGGAAACAATGTGGGCATTTTACAGCCAGATCACTAGTCTGCTCCCATAAATAAACTTTACCATGACGATCTTGAGACACAGTATAGGCCAAGTGCTTTTGCCCAATTCAAAGTAACACTCAACCCTCCATTCTTACTTGCTCAATCTCTCCTTTTATGTGACTCAGATCAGCTGTTGATTAAATTGCTAGGCAAAGACTATTAGCCTTCAATTATCACGGAGTGTATTTTCACCTTCACTACTTGCCAAATCGCTTAAATTTCTGTCTTGCCTCATTACCATGTTCTGCCTCTTCTTTTGCTGTCATGGAGTGGGGAAGCAGCTCTTCTTTCAGGGGATTAAACCTTCTTTTGCTAATCATTCACATTGTGACTCTGTACCTGGGATACTTGTTCCTGTAGGTGTTTGTACGGCCCAGTAGATATGAATCTGTCCCTGGAATTGGAGGCTCCTCTGGACGTCAGAGCACCTAATAAATGCCAATTTACTAAACACTCCCTAGTATTGAATTTATCACTGCAGAAGTGATTGTGCAGTCACAAACACTGCATTGTAACATGCCAGGAGCAGAAGGCTGATTAGAAGAGTCATTTGTGTTTATATGCAAATATCTCTGTCATGGGTAGGAACAGGAATACAGGAAAGTGCTAAATACAGGTTTGATAGAATATTCATGTTTGTAAAGTTACTGTGTGTAATAGTGGTTATTTCAATGGGGTCCAGTAATGATGAAAGTTCCCATTTTAGTTTTTCAACACAAGACCCCCAGGAACATAAAGGCAATGTTAATCTGACTGCTGCAATAAAATGTACAGTAAGAAAACTCCTTAATAATATCACTGTACACTGTTGTGACTGTAACATTTCATGGAGTGCATCATCGAAGACAGAGAACTTATTCATCGTTGTTGAAGCAAATTGATCTTGGTTTTACACACACACAAATTAAATATAAATGTTGGACAGAAATTGTGTTGATTTTTTGACCTTCACTTCTCAGCTGTTGTGATTTCTAAGAGTGCTATTAGTGTTTGTCATAAAGGCATGATTGCATCCTAAATGCTGCCAGGAAGGTTATAAAATTCAGCGTGCTCTTGTTTGAAATGGTTGAGGTACAGAGCGTGTGTTTGTGTAGCTGGGAGAGGGGGAGATGAACATTAAGCCAGCACTGCTGCTTCTCAGTTGACTTGCATATAAATTATATATGCTTGTCTTCTGGTCCAATGGTTAATTTTCCTCCATGCTAGTGGGGTGTTTTTTTTTTTTTTTTTTTTCCTGCTATTCCCACCAAAGGTCAGTTAGATCAAATTATAGCTGCTTGTGCAGTTCTAGTGTAAAACATGCTTCTTCAACAGCTTTTCTCTAACTACGCACTCTAACAAAATCAGGATTGAGGTCTCATTGTGCTAGACAAGGACATAAGAATCCACAGGCCATAATCATGCAAAAACTTGTTTGTGTTTATTTAACTTTAAGCATGTAAATATCTCATTAATTTCAGTGCAATAACTTGTGTTCTTA
Source organism: Emys orbicularis (assembly GCF_028017835.1). Classification (NCBI taxonomy): domain Eukaryota; kingdom Metazoa; phylum Chordata; order Testudines; family Emydidae; genus Emys; species Emys orbicularis. The sequence goes on along the minus strand of NC_088683.1, from coordinate 67,463,813 downwards.
CTGTTCCATGTGTGATAATCCCTTACAGGGTTGGGGCTAATTACCCTGGTCCTGCAGTTGGGCCCAGACAAGAAGACCCTGGCCTCTACAGGGACTTGCATAGGCTTCAGTAGAATTCGGTGCAGATGCAAGGTTCTGCCCACACAGATCTAATTACAGTGTTAGTGGTGCCCCTTAACTAAGATGTAACAAGGGGAAACAAAGCAATGGGAAGGAGGGGAGAAAGAGATTATAAGATTAATTGGTTATTCAGCCAAGACTAATTCATGGCATAATATAATACAAGCAGGGCTGTCCCTAGCCATTCTGGGGCCCTATGCAGCACCCCCATGGGGGGTGGGGTGGGGTCCCAGGCCTCCATGGGGGGGCGGGGTGGGAGGAACCGCCCCCCAGCACTCACCGGCAGCGCGGCTGGGGCTGGGTTGCTGCACTTCCTGCCGCCGGTGAGTGCAGGCCCGGCCCTGCTTCAGTCCTCAGGGGTGTGGGGGCGGGGTGGGAGCGGAGCAGGGTGGGGGCTTTAGGGAAGGGGTGGAGTGGGGGCGGGGCTGGGGAGGACCAGGGGTGGCAAGAGGTGGGGGTGGGAGCGGAGCAGGGCGGGGGCCTGGGGAAGAGGCGGGGCAGGGGCTGCAGCAGAACGAAGCTGCGCAGAGCACCAGGAAATTTGGGGCCCCAAATTTCCTGGTGTCCTGCGCAGCTGCATACTTTGCAGCCCTGAATACAAATAGGTAGTTTTGTTGGTTTGCTTTTTTGGGTGTGTTTGACTTAGTAGACACCTTGTTCAGCTACTTTTCTGGTTTAATATTTAAGTATTTATTAGTTCCTATATCATTAATCTAATAAAATGCTACATTTTTGTGTGCCATAATGGCCTTCACATCAGCCCATGAGAATTTTGTTGAGAAAAGTTATTTGCATATAAGCAGTAGTCAGTTTTTAAACTTCAGAATTTTACTCAGTGATAAAAATTATACATTTTTCTTCTTAAACACTTGTATTACCTAAAGGTGACAAAGACAATTTATTTGAGAACTGTCAACATAAAATGTCTAAATGAACAAAAACATTTTTTTCCAGACTGATAGCTTAAATCCAGTGTTTATAGTGGAGTTATAGTTCATGTCACAATTATAAATTACATTACAAGCACTTATCACATCTTAATATTGGAAGTGAGAACACACAATTAAATGGTCCATTTGTTAGTGCTTGAAATACCAGTTGCTGTGGACACATTCAAATGGGGACAGATTCCAGTGTTGTTGGAACGAGCAGACTATGATAACTTTATTGAACAAGGCCCTGATCCTGCAAGCTGTTCCTTGCAATGGACCTTTTGAAGTCAGTGAGGTTCTGTGCATTTGGGGGGGTGGGGGGGGGGGGGAGGAGGGTGTGTCTTTAATGGAAGAATTTACCCAATGGCAAAATATGGGCAGATAGTCCTTTGTGAGTAAATTCAGATGATCCCAGCAGGGAACCAGAGAATACTCTGAGCATGGACTCCACAAAGCTACATGTTCTGATGTGTATTTGTATTTGACCATCTTTTCTTGGGTACAATTTTGTGCTGCACCCCTGGGAGGAGCAGCAAAAAACTAGCAGCCCAGGTGCTAAGGCCCTAAGGTGGCCTCTGAAGGTATGTCTGACTCAAGCTCTTAGGGCTTAGGCTGTGCAACTAAAAGTAGCAGTGTAGACATTTGGGCTTGAGCCCGGCTTCTGAGACCTTCCCCCCTCACGGGGTCTCAGAGCTCAGGCCCCAGCCCAAACATGTACACTGCCCTTGAGCCCAAGTCAGCTGGTGTGCTGCAGGTCTTTCATTGCACTGTAGACTTATCCTGATAGGCACCATAAGCCAGAGCTTGTGGCTATCTTTTCAGTTTATATGGTGGTGGATGAATTCTTCCCTGATCAGTTTGAAGGTTTCTAAGGTCCCATTATGCAGCTGCAGCGACATTGAAGGACCATGTCAGGAAGAAGAATCCCACCACTTGTGTCTAGAAATCAGATTTTCTGGCAAGTAAGCTGCCATCTCTTTTTAAAGGAGCTTGCCTTCCTTCGTGTCAACTATACATGTAAGATCTGAAAACCTAAAGCTACTTTCTCTTTCCCAAGTTTTATCATAAACTTGTCCTAAGTCCAGCAAGAATTGCCAGCTGCTTATCTGGTATATAAATAGCATATATGAATATGTATGTAAAAGTTATGATTGCATCGTACAGGTAAGAAGACAATTACTTGTATGATACAGAGAAGAAAAATTTTAGTCTATCTACAACCACAATGTAATTGTATGGCATAAAGAAGGAAAGCTAACATACCTCACTATATACAGTCTACTAAAACCAGTGCATTTGAGGTCATGAAGCAATTTCTAGGCAAACGATGTAGAGAGGAAAACAGTTCTCTGTTAAATCCACAGGAGCTTAATGTTATCTTTTCCTGTTATCTTGATTGTAATAACAAAAAGCCTTTTCTGTTGTATCGGTTCAATAAGAAAACAGAACTTCCTTCATGAAGGTGAAGAACTGGATGCAGATGTTGAAATCTCTGATAACATTTATTTAGCAAAGATGTACTTTATCTGTAATGCTTTATTTTTCTGTATATTTCTAGATTCCATTTTTTGTCAAAAATCTCTAAATTACTCTTTTTGATAAATGCTCATTAAAAGATGGCCCAATATTTTTTCGACACTTAACTGTGTCTGTGGTATGAGCCTTTCTAGCAGAATTAATTTTTTTTTTTAAAGTATATTCATGTGTGATTCATATTTTGATTTTTTGTATTCTGTCTTTCGAAGAATGCAGACTTGTACTGGATAAGATTTTTTTTTTTTTTAAATTAAATGGAACTCATTTATGAGCAAAGGAAAATGACAGAGGCAGGAGTTCAAAAGAACCAAATCTCATTAACTCACTTTGCATTGGAAGATCATTAGTAATATATGTATTTATTGAATATAAATATTCTGTAGCCAAAATCTAAGTCAGTTTACCAACAATGAGTATTGGAATGTGCTCCAAAGGAAAATTTTAAAGGAAATGGAGATTTTTCATTAATTTTTAATGCTTTATTAATAAATGCCTCATCCCAGATAATGAATAAGAACTGAGCTTGTTTTTAAAATTTCAGTTTCTGTGTTTTGAATTAGGAAGGCAAAAATGTCTTTCTCTATTGTTGGTCTCCAGTGCACATCTGCGCCATCATTTTGGCATAATGAGTAGTTTGGGGAATTGCTATGTAGTGAGCCACCCATTGGAGCCAGCATTTCCCTTGTTAGGCAGTCTAAATGCTTGCTATGCTACTTTGTAATTTATGTCACTTGAATAGAAAGGAAAGACTTTTAGCAAGTTTTAGGGAAAAAATGTAAACCAAACCCTCTGATAGCATGAGAGCATAATACACACTTAGCAGATGGTGATGCCATTTGTGATTTGTATATAATTATTATTCAGTTTTAGGTGGTACTTTGTTCTTTGCGCATGATGAGAAGATTCATTTGTACACATCATCATCTCCTCTGACATGTGCTTTAGTGACATTAAGCTGTGTTTTATTTCCTGCAGCAATAATAAGAGGGTTGTCTTCCCTAGCATTATTATGTTGTCATGCTTTCTGAGGTTGTCCTCACGGTACAAAGGAAATGTATCACATAGGGATATACTCCAAAATAACTAACATTTAACAGTCATGCTGCAAAGCAACTAGTTTTTTAATACTTCATTCTGCCTTCTTGCCAAGATGTGTTGGAGTATATCCTCATTTAATATTGGGCAGGCAGGCAAATAGTTCTTTGTAATTGTCTTCTCAAATATTAAATTTTATAAATTACTTTTAAAGAGTATCTTGAAAGATTGTAACAATGGAAGTTTTCTTATGTTTCTAAGAGGAACATTTCAACCACTCTGACAGTTTATTGTAGAAATGTGGAAGATAATTTGGGGACAATAAAGATTGACTCATCTTTCAGGTAACTAAGATGGCTTCACCATGTTCCTTTCAGGACAAGAGTGGATAAAATGAATGACTGCTCTGGAGTCACTAGGGTGGTGTCTTTCAGAAGTATTGTCCTTCTGTATGCCTATAAAAAACTTGCTAGTTGACGTTGTCATGTTTGAGGAGTAAATGTGGGTAATTGGCATGTCTGTATTTCTATTAGCTAACACAAAGGTGTATTGCGCTTCCTTCTACCCGTTGTCTGTCTTTACAATATAAATTCTTTATGGGTTGAGATCCGCCCTTTATCTTTAGTTAGAAGAAGCCTTGAATGTTGTTGGAGCTTCTGGAAATAAATACTATTTGGTAACATTTTTCTGATTGCGATTCTAATAGCATAAACCATAATTCTGTTATTTTGTTTCATCTGGAGGACAGTTGGGTTTCACCTAGAGTATACCTCAATCTGTTAAAATTCTCACTTTTTAGTAAATGACTTGTCTGCCCTTGCTTTTTATCCTTCTCTTGTTTCTACTTAAAAATACTATATTTGAAGATGAGGTTACAGTATATTTCCAGTAAAGATATCAATATCAAAGAATAGAGCATAGAATTCTTTTTTTCTTTGGGCTTGTCTACATGGTGGGATAATGCATAGGCATCGAATTCTAGTTTTCCCCAGGCATGCTCCATCCCTCCTCTGCCCGAGGCCCCACCCCTACTCCACCCCATTCCCTGAGGCCCCGCCCTCACTCTTCCTGCCCCCACTCCATCCTCTCCCTGAGACCCCCGCTCGCTGCTCTCCGCACTCCTCCAAGTCCCTTCACGAGCTACCAATCAGTGTTTGGCAGTGTTACCGAATAGCTGTTTGCCAGCATCCCTGATTAACTCATCAGGGGCACTGCCAAACAGCTGATTGGCTGTGCAGCCCTGAACAGCTGTGGCTGGTGGGTGCTGAGCACCCACTATTTTTTTCCCCATGGGCGCTCCAGCCCTGGAGCACCCATGGAGTCGGTGCCTATAGAATAATGCGTACCATGGGGATGTGATTTCTAACATAGTAATGGTTTAATACTAAGATAAAGTGCACTAGGGAACCTTTAGTGCTCATCAGCAGTGTCTATATGGACCAATAAATGCCCAACATATTAGTACACTTTAGAACAGTGGTTCTCAACCAGGGGTACATGAACCCTGGGGGGACGCAGAGGCCTTCCCCGGGGCACATCAACTCATCTAGATATTTGCCTAGTTTTACAACAGGCTACATAAAAAGCACTAGCGAAGTCAATACAAACTAAAATTTCATACCGACAATGACTTGTTTATACTGCTCTACATACTATACACTGAAATGTAAGTACAATATTTATATTTCAATTGATTTTTTATAATTATACGATTAAAATGAGAAAGTAGGCAATTTTTCAGTAATAGTGTGCTCTGACACGTTTTAGTATTTTTATGTCTGATTTTGTAAGCAAGTAGTTTTTCAGTGAGGTGTAACTTGGGGGTACGCAAGACAAATTGAACTCCTGAAAGGGGTACAGTAGTCTGGAAAGCTTGATAGCCATTGCTTTAGAAATCATACTCCATAGTGTGCATTGCCCTACTGTATAGACAAGCCTTTTGCCTGTGGCCTGTTTACACTGTTTACTACACTGTTCCCGTCCAATTTTACCTACTTGAAATTTAGTCGTTAGCTTCTGAAGTGAGCCACTTTGGAAGTCATCTGTAATGCTTGGGGGAAAAAATAACCCTTCTCCATTATTTTGGAATGTTTCCTGAATTACTTTCTCTTACTAACTACAAAGCAAAAATGACTCACTTTAAGAAACTAGATACTAATCATTCACCATTCAGGTAATAGCCAAAGGACTCTGAATAGAAAAAGAACCCAAAGATCTACCTTGTATCTGGAATCGGATCCTTTCTGCATTTCCCCCGTGGGATTACTTTAAGACTAATGAACTAGTTCCCTTTGGTCCTGACAATTAGTGTACGTGCAGGTATAGTAAGTAAAAGATTCTGCAATATTAATGGAGCAAGCCAAGTATCCTCCTCTTCACTGAAGAAAATAGAGGATGGGACTTCATCTACACCCAGAGAAGACAATGGGTGGGATTTTCCAGAGTTTAAGTGATCTAGAAGAATAAGTCCCATTGAAAACCAGTGGGACTTGTTGCTCCTAAGTCTCTTAGGCACTTTTGAAAATGCCACACAATGTTTTTCCTATGTGTGATAGATTGGTTTGAGTAATTCTTGGGTGAGATGCCCAGAGGCTTCCAGGCATGGTTGCATTGAAAATTAAAATCATAAAATCAGAGAAATATAGGGCTAGAAGGGACCTTGAGAGTTCATCTTGTCCAGCCCCCAGTGTGGAGGCAAAAATGTATTCTTGTTAGTGTTGTTCCTTATTTTCATAACACAGAATGCAAATATAATAAAATGGCCTACCCTTTTTTCTTGTCTCAGACTGAACAACAGCCCTTTTACTTTGTTCGCATTAAAGTTGTAAACAAGTTTAATTACTTTTTCAGCATGTGCTAAACTATTCAGCACTCTTAAATATTTCTGGGATTCTGAATTACATGATTGTTTAAGAACTGTGATAGGCACCTTTTTATACTGTGACTATGTAGGGAATTGACTCCTTGGACTGAATTTTTCCCTGGTGTAACTCTATTGACTTCAATAGTTATACCGGGGGGGGGGAAATTCCCTTGTGGTATTATATATTCTCAATTACTACAGTCTTTACTATCTTTGCTACAGCTGTTACTATCTATATTTTTATCATTACTGTGCTGTTTTATTAGAATGATTATTGGATTTCTGGAAGCATAAATAGTTTGTTTACTGTAATAAAAATAGTTTGTAGAAAATGTTTAACAGCTTTTTAGGGTGTGAGAATACGGCTATTCTTTTACAATATGTGTCTATGAAAGAAATAAAGGTGGCATAATGTCCTGATAATACACTGTATTGTATGGAGTAGTACTGTATATACTATATTATGACCTCAGTAGATTAAAATTCATTTGATCTACTGTAGATTAAATTTTTATGATAGTCACATTTAGGCAGACCATTTCATCAACTTGTTGCTAAATGTGTTTGAATGACTAACAGAAACATCCACCATTCTGACTGTCAGTAGGAATAATGCTGCTATTCTCAAAAATCACAGCAGATCGTAATTATTTACCGTCATTCTGAATGTCTACAAACAGTCAGGTACTGAAAACATTGTCAGAGAATAGGATTTACGGTGAAGGGGTTCTTTCTCCTAGTACATAAAATGTGTGTCAGTGTACTGTCTGTGTGTATGCAAGTAAAGTAGATGCTATCCAGAGGAAATACTTATGGGGAAGAATAAATAGGAATCAAACACAATACTAGGTGAAAACAAGGCTATAAGAGAAGAGAAAGAGACCTTGTGACAGCAAATTTCCAGGGCCAAGAAGAAAGGTTGTAAATCCATTAGGGCGAAAGCACCCCATAAACAGTTGATTACCAAGTGTGCCTGGAAAAGTGCCTTTGCCACAAGGGAGGGGTAAAGAAACCTCACCACTGACAGGTGGCACGATTAGAACACAGATCCATTGACACCTTTGTCCTTTCAACAGCCCCAACAGGTAAACTTCAGTAGCTTCCAGCAATGTCATGATGGCTGAGCTGCGGCAATATAAGCTGCAAGGGAGAGCCATTTCTGACCAAAATCCACCATGCTGCTCTCCTGCAAATTGCCCTTTCAGGGCCTGGTGGAAGGAATCACCTAGCACTCTTGAGACTTGCTTATATTGCCGCAGCTCAGCCATCATGACATTGCTGGAAGCTACTGAAGTTTACCTGTTGGGGCTGTTGAAAGGACAAAGGTGTCAATGGATCTGTGTTCTAATCGTGCCACCTGTCAGTACCCGGCCCCGTGTGGGGAAGCTAGTGATCCTCCTAGCCAACTGAATTCCGAAAGCTCATATTTGAAGAATCCTGGTATCATCGCTTCCGGTAACCCTAAAAATGTGCAATCCCATGGCTTCCATACCATTGGGGCCTGCACTTTACAACTCAGCGTTGAGGGTTTATTGACAGCCAAGTGGTATTTAATCAGCACTCTTGCTCATCAACATGCTACTGATGTGATCTGCATACAGGGATATACATTGTTGAGTAGTGCCCACTAACCACGTTCAGTGGTGGGCTCCAAGAGCTCCATTTGGCCACTAAGAATGCTGTTGCTTGGCTTGATGAATATGCAGTCGCTAAATAAAGGACACCAATCTTTGTGACATTCCTGTTAAGAGAGTCACTACCTTCATGCTTCCATTTGGAGTTTACGTATTCCGGTGTGTCAGTTGCCTGCCCTCTCTCCTTTCAAATTCTCCATCCAAAGACGCTAAATGCTAACCCATATAAACAAAGGGGATTGCCACCCACTGATTGACCAGGAAATTAAAAAAGAGAAAAAGAATCTCTCTCTTGTCTTTGGGGCATTTGTCTGTAGAGCACGTGGGCACATTGTTGACACATAACAAAATAACTGATGTTAATCTCTAACCAGAGAAAATAACTTGGGGCCATGTGGTCCCCGTTGTGAAGGCCTTGTAATGTGAAGAATGTTCTGGAAAGGCAAAAGCTTTAATGAAAGAATAATCCATACGGCCACTTAAATATACCAGGCCCTCTGTACCAAATCTGTGAAAAATAGGGTGCAGTCAGTATTGAGGAGTCTTCAGGGAAGAGGTGCTGTATACAGTATTTTCCCTTAAAGGGGGAGAAGTTGCACTGAAATTTGCTGTACAAACAAGTGCTGCATTAATTCCTCCCACTATGCCTGTGTGAACCCCTTTGGAGCTGTCCTGTAAGCGGAGGTGCAACAAATACAAAAGGCAAAAGAGCTAGTTCTGATAGTCCGCGGTGGGAGTTCAAAGCCAGCTGTTGTTGTTTGTTGTTATTTTTATTACAGAAGTGTCTAGGCCCCAATTAAGGATCAGAGCCCCATTGTGCTAGGTGCTGTGTGCACATGTAATTCAAAGAGAATCCTTGCCCTAAATAGATTACAATCTTAACATAACATGGGACATTGAGTTAAAAAAACAAAACGGCAGGGATGATAAAATCACAGCATGGGGATACCTACCTACTGCCAAAGATTTTTCAGGTTTTTGAGTACAGTCCACAGGTTACTGGTCTGCTGTAAATATGTTTTTTCAGAGACTTTCACTGCCTGCTTTTGTGAGGGTAGGTTATGGGTGTTCTTAAAGAATCACTAGCAGAGACTCTGCTTAAGAAGTCATCTGTCATTATTTATAATTGTGCCAACCATCAGCCTTATATATTTCAGTTCCTAATTTTAGGCACCCAGTTTTCACAATTTTGACAATAGTTCTTGGCTCAGTTTAAACCAAAACCTTACTTTTCTTTTAATACCTCTGTTATTTTAACACAATTGATAAAGAATAAAATACAATCTCTCATAAGGATACAGTGCCACTGTCCCTTATTCCTACGGCATGTCATGGTCATTGGACTTTCGCCGTGCCTGTGTTGACTCAGATACAGGCTGCAGTGGCATTTCTTATGGGTTGCCTCATCTGAAGGCTGCAGGGTTGGTACAGTTTTCTCCCTGACTGTATCTCATATAGGACAAAGGGTTTCCTTCTTTTCAAAGATGTACCTCCGTGGCATTATGAAAACAATCTAAGGCTCAAATGCTCTCATTAAAAACAGTGTTTATTAAGAGTAGGCAAAGAAAAGTAGATTAAAACAAAAGAAACAGTATGTGTAGCCTATCAAGTATTACATTCTGCAAATGGTAATCTGGATAGGTATCATTCTTGTAGTTACAGAAGAATAAGGATTACCTGCAGGGTACTCAATTATTTTTTGTCAAGGTCCACACTACTTGGTCAAGGTCTAGACTCCAGAGAAAATAATATAAAAATAATTACAATAATGGTGGTAATAAGTAAATAAAAAGATTTTTGCAGTCCATTTAAAAGTGTCTGGCAGTCCGGATTTGGTCCACAGTCCACCTATTGACTACCCCTGATTGTGTATCCTTTTCCCACAGCAAGTCAATGACTCCATTTCAGGTGTCTGTATCATGTCTTCCCCAACTCAGATGTTTCAAGACTACTCAGTGATATGTCTAAGATAAAAAGCAAGCTGTAAAAATACTTGGAAATGTCTTTTCTGGTGTTCTTTAGATATCATGCTGAAGGAAAAAAGGGCAGTTTTTTCTTTTTTTTTGATTTTAAACATCCATTTCAGGTCACTCAAACATTATCAATTTAATTTTTTCTTATAATTTCTTCTTTTGTTTCTACTGTACATTAAATATTAAAGTCAAATGATCACAGGCACATCCAAGAGTGTTTAAACAATTTAAACTATGTCTCTTACATCCAATTAGGAGTTACAATGTTGATCATATAAATACTATTATGTGGAGGTTAATCTCTTCATTTATGCAGGTGGCCACCAATATACTTCCATTAGAATAAACTATGCAAGTTCCCCTATGTATTGATGGAAGAATAGGAATCATATGTAGAGTGCAAAAATATAACATCACTGCCACTACATAAATCCTTTCAGTGCCTTTTTCAAGTGTTTAGTAGCTTCATCTGTGTAGATGCACCACTATACTGTCACCTGAAATTGATTTCTTAGAACAGAATTTACTAATGGCTGAAAAGAATACATGAACAACAATAGTAATAAAAAGGAAAGATGGAGTTGTTTGATGAGAAATAAATTTTAAACACGAAAATCCTTAATAAATGTTTAAACCAATCTATCATCTGGATTACAGAGAATGGAGACACACTATTAAAGTTATACTGTGCATAAAACTAAGTTAAAACAATCACCATTAACCTTGTTTTCCTGAATTAATTGAGAAACAATGATATATAAGTGGTTTGTTGAGCAGCACAACAGAAAAAAAATTAATCTGAGCTAAACTAGAGAAGATTTTAGATTTAGTAACATGTTGAGATGAACAATAAGGCCTTTAAAAAACTGACTTTAATTCAGGGTAACAATCTTGCAATAATTGACGAGACAAATGAAAGAAGTAGCTGTCAGAGAGGCACAACAGAAAATTACCTGGAAAATTGTTGCTAATTTGGGATTTTGGTTAAATGTGATTTGGTATTGTGACAAAGTTCCTCCTCTATCTTGGTGGGTCCTGCGCTTATTGGTGGATTTTCTTGTCTCAGAGATTCACCATGTGGGTTGGGGAACAGCCCAGAGACCTTCCCCTCTGGAAGAACCCACAGTCCAGGTCAATTGGGAGGTTTGGGGGGAACACAGGCCCACCCTCTATTCCGGGTTCCAGCCCAGGGCCCTGTGGACTGCAGCTGTCTATAGTGCCTCCTGTAACAGCTGCATGACAGCTACAACTCCCTGGGCTACTTCCCCATGGCCCCCTCCAAACACCTTCCTTATTCTCACCACGGGACCTTCCTCCTGGTGTCTGATAATGCTTGTGCTTCTCAGTCCTCCAACAGCACACCCTCTCCCTCTCAGCTCCTTGCACCTCTTGCTACCAACTCCTCACACTTGCACCACAAACTGAAGAGAGCTCCTTTTTAAAACCCAGGTGCCCTGATTAGCCTGCCTTAATTGATTCTAGCAGCTTCTTCTTAATTGGCTCCATGTGTCCTAATTAGCCTGCCTGCCTTAACTGGTTCTAGCAGGTTCCTGATTACTCTAGTGCAGCCCCTGCTCTGGTCACTCAGGGAACAGAAAACTACTCATCCAGTGACCAGTATATTTGCCCTCTACCAGACTCCTGTACCCCACTGGTCTGGGTCTGTCACAGTACGAAGGGGTTCATTGAAGCATGCCAAGGAAATACTAGAAGATTTAAAGGATCAGGGATATCACTGAGTAGTTTGTAGTGTCTTTTTGTTTCTGTTGTTTATTTTTAGCTGTTGACTGGATAGTCATCTTAACTTTGAATTACTGTTTGCCCTTCCGAATCTTGACATTTCAAACTGACTGGTTTTTGGATGTCATTGTTAATCTGGTTTTAGTTTGATTATTCTGGGACTTTGAATATATTGTTCACCCTATTTTTTTAAATCATTTCTCACTGAATCATTTTGGCATTTGTAATCCAAATTGAGCACTAGGGTAAGTGGGCCAATTTGAATAGACTTTTAACGAGAGCTGTTCCCACTTTGGTCAAGTCTGAAGTTGCTTCCCCATTTTATTTATTTATTTATTTATTTATTTATTTGGCTGACCTGTTTGGTATTTGTTTTATTTGTAATGGTTCTGTTAACATTTAATTATGATTGTATATAATTTTCAATTATTTTCAGGGTTAAGTAACGACTTGTACTTTGTCAGTTTAAATTATGATGCTTAATTGTATTCATTTCTGGGTCACCCATAGTATTTCTGGGAGTGGCTAATGAGCTGGTCCTTTCTGATCCACCCTCAAATAGTCTCTGTTGGGAAGCCTTTATGGTACCCAAAGACCAGCCATAAGCTGAAGGGGTGACAGCAAATAACCGATGATGGATGAGAAAAAGCTATTGTGATTAATCCTTGATTTTAGCAACTGGTTTAGGTCTGAAGGCTACCTTGATGACCAAAAAACTAGAAACCTAAATTTTTTAAAATGGAAAAAAAAAAAAAAAAAAAGAGTAAAGCATTGGCTTTTTTCTACTACCCTGTATTTCCCTCCAGTTTTCATCACACCTTCTACATCTTTTCTTTGCGCCATGCCTTTCCCTGTCTCTATACTCTCATCTCTCAGAACAGATACTTTTTTTTTTAGCCCTATCTGTAAAAGTGACCATCTTAATATATTTGCTTGCTAGTAAAAGGCTTCTTGTACATTATTGTCACTCAGACACAATCCGTATTCTTCCTATTTTTACTTGGCCAAAACCTGACATATATTTTCTGGTGACTGTTTTGTCTCTGTAGCTGATCCTGGAGGGTATTCTTTTCTTGAGCAGACTTGCCCCTTGGGTGCTGTGCAGTGTGGCTGTTATATTTAACTCTGTATTTAAATTGTCTTCTTTTTTTGTTCTTTTTTGTTTCATTTGACTGGCTCACGGTTCAGAATGTTTCACCCAGCCAACTTAAATTACCGTTTACATTATCCATTTATATAACCTTTGTGTATGAGCAGACTTTTCGTCCTGTGATATTATAGTTGTGATTTTTTTTTTATTATCCATATTAATAATTATTTGGATCCCTTTTAGTTTTCTTTGTCCCTGGATTCTTTCAGTTTTACACAACTTGTCAGTTCCTCTTATTCATAAGCGTTATATTTTTTTCACTTTCTTATCCCAATTTTTTTCTTCTCTCCCATCAGTGTGTGATTTAGTGTTTAGGGACCACTTTTTAGCCTAATTCTTTCTCACCTTATAAAATGCTCCATCACACACCTACTGTATCTCCTATATATCTTGATTTTATTCAGTTGTATGACAAAATATAGGATCTCAATCTTGTGGGTGGTTGATCCTTTCCATGTTGTTGTTTAATCTTTCTTGTTGATCCTTCGTTTCACATGTGGTAGCTTAATTTTTCCCCTAGCAGCTGCTTGTAATGTATTTGCTCTCTTCAAAACCCATTCTGTTTTTCGTTCTTCTAGGTCACCTTGGTAAAATTATTAAATTGAGTTTTTGAAATATATTGTCAGTCACCCTGAAAAGAACTGGCACACTTCTGGCTTTTATTTCACAATCAGATCTGAAAAGCTCAGTAGGTACATTGCAGTGACTTTGTGGGCTCTGAAAAAAAACACTTTCTTCTTCAAGCGCTGGTCCCTATGTGTATTCCACCAGTGGTACCCAGGTTCTCCATGCACCTAAGACCAGAAGATTCTTGCTAGCTGTGTCTGGTGGTCTGTACCTGCACCCTTGCTCTTCTTGTGGTCTGTGCCAAGTATGTAAGCGGCAGAGCAGACCAACTGCCTCTCTAGTTCCTTTGTACTTCCACATGGTCTGAGCTGGAAGTGCCCTCCAGTGCCCAGAGCTGATCCTTTGTCTTCAATCTGTAAATATTAAAGATTTGTTCTGCTGTTAGTGTTTAGTTTATTTAGTTAAAAGCCTCCTCCCCCTAGGGGAACCTGCCCTGCCTCCCCGGTACAGGTTTTGGATTATGCCCAAGTTACTGGGCTTTAAAAACTGCATCTCCTGACCTCACTACTTTTTGGACAGAGACTACCACCAATGGTGCCTTTACTGCCTAGGAGATGCCCATGTCTCTGCAAAGTGCAGTATTTGCCCCTGCTTTCCCAGCCAAACTTGGCAAGTGCAGGAACTCTGGTTTAGTAAACATCTTATGGAGAAGGCAATGAGGCCTCAGTCAGACCCTAGCTAGGGGGTCCCCCCGGTACTTCAGGAACAAACCTTCTAGCACCACATTGTCCGACTCAGGAACAGGGCAGAATAAGGCTAAGGACTCTTCTCTTTGATCTTCCCATGAGAGCAGGAGACACTCTGGAGAGCAGGAGACCAGGAAAAGAGCAGATCCCCCGACTAAGTCCACCTCTAAGAGGATGGTTTCCCTCCCCAACTCCAAAGTTGGATGAGTCTTTTTGTTTACATCCCAAAGACTTAGTCTGAGAGCCTCATTACCCTCCACAAAAGGCACAAAAGAGCAAGGGTACCTTGGTACCAGCTTCCACATAGACAATAGCACTGGCTCTTGTACCAGCCACACGTAAACACTGGGACTAAAAGCTGGGAGAACCACTGGTACCAGTCAAGGACAGTCAGCGGGATGGCCATGCATCATCACTGCAGAAGGAAACAGTGATCACTGAGAGCTCTGGCAGCACAAGGAGACAAGACTCTACATCTCCCAAGAGGGATAGAGACATATACTGCCTTGAAGGGATATTTTTGTCCTCTCAGTCCTACAGTCTCCCTTACTGGTGGAATCAGTCCTTACCAGTGAAAGTCTGACTCCAACAGATGAGGCAGACTACGGGAAGAGAAGTTCATCCCCTATCCAATCCACCAGCTGTAGCATCCTGACTTCATTGCTAATGGAAATGGACCCAACTTTTTCCTCATCAAGAGGATTGGATGGGGCTGAAGGACGGACATCACCTCCACCAAGAGAGGTCAGCCCAGACAGGAGATTGAGAGTCTCCTAAACTCAGCCTCAACCTCATATACTGGGACATCTTCCTCAGGACTTCTTGGGGACTTCTCTGGACTACCTTCAACCCCTCATACTGGCCCTATTAGGGTTCATGGAACCTGTATACATGGTACCTGGAGACCATGAGGTTCTACTGGGAATCACATCACCTCCCCCCTCCAAGAGATCAGCCAGAACATCCCCCAGAGCCCAGGAAGTGGAGGAGGAGTATGATGAACAGGTACTGACAGAGGTATTATCCTCATCTCCAGATGAGGCAGTTGCTCCAGCTTCACCAGATGACCGCAGACAATTTCAAGAGCTGCTAAGAAGGGTGGCAGATGAAATCCAAATCTCTCTAGAAGAGGTTCAAAGGAGATACATCACAAGCTCATGGATGTCTTACAAACAACAGAATCTAGTTGGGTAGTGCTTCTTGTGAATGAAGCCATCTTGGATCCGGCAAGAGCCATGTGGCATATGCCAGCAACCTGTGCACTTGCTCCCAAGAGGGCAGAGAAACAATACTTCATCCTCTCTAAGGGAGCAGAGTTTTTATTTACTCATTCTGCCCTAATGTCATCCGTTGTTCAGGCAGCCACTGAAGAACCAGGCAACAGCACCCAAGGGCTACTCCTGCGGATAAAGGGGCCAAGCACTTGGAACTTCTAGGGAGGAAGGTATTCACATCCACCAGCCTCCAATTTTGAATATCCAACTACCAAGCAATTCTGGCCAAATATGATTTTATGAACTAGTCCAAGTTGTTGGACTTTTATAAAGATAAACTCCCGCAAGAAGATAGGGCTCAGCTTCAAGCCCTTATTGATGAAGGCAGATTGATAGCCAGAACCTTTTTATAGGCTGCTGTCATGCAGCTGACATGGCATTGAGATTAATGATGATGGCCACAGTTATGGGCTGTGAATCCTGGCTACGCTCTTTGCGGTTCCCAAGGAAGGTCCAAAATATGATAGAGGACACATGCCCTTTGATGAAACCAACCTCTTCAGTGAAAAAACATACAAGTCTTTACATTCACTCAAAGATTCCACGGCAACTCTCTGCTCCCTGGGTGTGTATATACCCCAACCCCAAAGGGGGGAATATCATAAGCACAAGCCATTGCCACAGCCCTTCTGTCACTAGCAGTCTCACAAGCTGCCTCAGAAGCAACAGAGGGTGCAATAATCTAGATTAACTGCTCCTACCATTTCATCCACATCCACTCAACCTCACTTCCCAGCCAATAGATACTTTTGACAGGATGGATTGGGAGCTGCAAACCAGTATTGATGCCATCTCCACCTGACACTGATGTCCATTTTGGCATTTAGCTAATACAGTTTTCATACACTGGAGGATGACAACAGACAAGTGGGTGCTGGATACCATCCTTGCTGGCTATACCATTGGGTTCATCTACTTATCCTTCTTCAGGAACTACTCTCATGAGGAGATCCTCCTGCAGAAAGTGGAATCTCCTCTCCGACAGACTATTAGAATGAGTATGACTGCAAAATCAGGGGAAAGGATTATATTCAAAATATTTCCTGATTCCCAAGGAAAATGGAGGATGGAGATCCATTCTTGACCTCCATCAGCTCTGTTTATTTGTAAATTGAGACTCTTCATGGTCACATTTAGCATCAGTAATTTTGTCCCTTGATAAAGACAGGTTGTTTCACAGCTCTCCATATGAAAGATGCGTACTTTCATGTGGATATCCACCCTTCTCACAGAAGGTTGCTCAGGTTTGTGGCTTAGTACAGAATTGTGCCATTTGCACTTGTAGTCGGTGCTGAAATGCCCAGTGAGCTGTGCGCCAGTGAATTGTGAGTGCCAGGAAGTACACTGCCAACAGGCTTTGCGAAGCTGTAGCAGAGTGATTCTGCTATTCAGGTCCCTGTGGGCTTCTGTGAAAGTGACTAGAATCAAGTCATTTTCACTTTGATACTGTTTTGGAAAGCTTTGAGTATCAGCAGTGCCAAATGCTTGGGCTCCTCCCTGGAGTGGAGGACTAATAAACAGAGGATGGGAAAGAGAGAGAGTAGCAAAGATAAAAGCCAGGAAGCTGAGAGTGGGGTAGGGTAGCTGAGCTTATTTACGTCTGGGGAGAGGGGCTGGGTTCTCACATTTGCATTACCCCTGGATGGTACACTCTTCATTTATATAGGATTTGGGGTTAGTCCTCTGGCTACTATGTGTCTGATAAAATGTCCAAGCCTGATATCTGAGGGGATGAAGTGTGAGGAGGGAGTTTCATAGGATAAATGAGAAAGTAAAATTATGTAATAGAGTGGTAATTTGAGGGGCGAGGGTGAAGTAGGAGAAGAAATGAGAGACAAAAGATGGGAGAGGAGATAGAGAGCACATTGCTGGGAAGGGTAGAATAGAATAGAGAGAGAGCAAGAGAATTAAAAGGAGATACTAACACTGAAACAGAAAAAAGATAGTGTGATCTTTTATAGAGAGCAGAATAAAGACAGGAAAGGGAAGACAATATAACAAAAGCAAAAGTTGTACTAAGTTAAATTAAAAAACAACAACAGTGGATGGTCCATATGGTGCAATTAAATATAGTACACAATGGAATCATTTTATTTCTTTAAATTGCATGGCTTTGGGCAATGTCCTGGTAGCCCAGGTATTTTTCATCCTGGCTAATAACCCCAGACTTTGTCCTCAGAAGAGTGGGTGTTGGGTACATTTTTCAAGCCCTGTATTAATCTGTTCCCAAACTTAAATATAGGGTTTTGGAGGAAGAGAGGACATTCTTGGAGGTTTAAATTCTATAATTTAAGAACAATTTCTATTTTGTTTTTGTTCAAATTTGTTAAATAAATAAATAAATACAAATAAATTATTCATCAAAAATGAACAGCTGCTTCCAGGCTGAGACTTGTGTGCCAGTTTTCAATACACTCTCTTTTTTGCAGTTGAGTTATAATCTGCTGAAAATAGGGGTATAAAAATGAAACTGCTGACACAACTTTAACTATGGTAATGAGAATATGCTACTATAATAAAAAAAAAAGGAGTGGTTTTATTGCACTAGACATTATGGAGTCCAGCAGACGTAGTCTTCATTCCCCAGGACTTTCAATGCAAGGTCCTGGCTTCCTGCTGTTTTTTACTGCGTGGTATATCACTCTTGCTTGCTCATTTCCTTCCCATTCCTTCTAAGTTCTTTCAACCTCTTCACCGCCCTTCCCCCTGCCCCAAAGGCATAAGAAAAATTAACCAGCACTGTTGCCTTATATTTCATATCAAAATCCTACGGTGCACTTTTTAATAGTGATGAAAGTGCTTCAGCTTCCAGTCTAATTGCTCTTGAGATGACATATAATTTGGTGTCTAATCATTCTCTTTGTCTTCCTTCAAAAGTGCTGAAGAAACGTTAAGTTGCTGTACTGTGTGATTAAAATGCCTGTTGAAGGTTTATAACAAATGAGTTTCTCCAATCTGCACCTGCAGCAGCACTTTTTCTCTTTGCCAGACATAAATAGCAGGTGGATTCCCCTCACAGAACATTTTTATAGAGGTCAAATTTTAAGTTCTTAGCCTTGTTTCTGCCTCATAAACCCAAGTTTACACAATATTCAGCTCCTCTAAACTTTGTTCTAGGAACTAGCTGCAGGAATATATAGTGGAGAAATGATTTAGTGCTTTCTACAACTGTTGAAGAGTTAAATAAAGGCCTTTGTTTAGCTCAGACTAAGAACCGTACATATCTGAGGAGCAAGACCTCAGCTGAATTAGGGTACGTATAATTGAATTAGTAGATGAAAGCCTGTGCTGTTGCATAGGTGTGGCACTTGGGCCACTCAATCTGCCATCTGTGCAGTCGCCCTCATACAGCCAATTAAATTTTGCATGCTAATTAACTGTAGAGTAAAGGTGATGTTTAGTTAAGTTACCACTGAGATCGCAATGGTCTGACTCTTGGCATGGCAGTTGACTTATTGTAGCTGTAACGCTACACAGGTCTAATTCGTAAAGACAAAATGACTGACAACTTAAAAATTGGATGGCGACAGTCCGCGAATCCCAGTGATGATTCAGAGTGGTAGTAATCTAAACAAAGAGAGCTCTCAGTCAT
This sequence comes from Emys orbicularis, assembly GCF_028017835.1. Classification (NCBI taxonomy): domain Eukaryota; kingdom Metazoa; phylum Chordata; order Testudines; family Emydidae; genus Emys; species Emys orbicularis. The sequence continues at coordinate 67,444,651 of NC_088683.1, read as the reverse complement.
GTTTGTAGCTGGTTCTATTGGTGCACACTGGCTAAACAGACATTGTAGGCTTCAGAATGACTCACACAGGCCTGGTCTACACTGTGTGTGTGGGGGGGGATCAATCTAAGTTACGCAACTTCAGCTACGTGAAAAACGTAGCTGAAGTCGATGTATTTAGATCTGCTTACCACAGTGTCTTCACTGCGGTAAGTCAATGGCTGATGCTTCCCCGTCGACTCCGCTTGGAGTACCAGAGTTGACGGGAGAGCGCTCGGCGGTCGATTTATTGCGTCTTCACTAGACATGATAAATAAATAAATAAAGATATACCTAATCTCATAGAGCTGGAAGGGACCCTGAAAGGTCATTGAGTTCAGCCCCTTGCCTTCACTAGCAGGACCAATTTTGCCCCAGATCCCTAAGTGGCCCCCTCAAGGATTGAACTCTCAACCCTGGGTCTAGCAGGCCAATGCTCAAACCACTGAGCTGTCCCTCCTGGATTGATCCCTGCTGGATCGATCGCTCTGGAGGTAGGTGTAGACATGCCCACAGTGACAATCCTGGACTCTAATTATATAGATTTCTCATACTTCAATTTTAGTCTTTCTCATTTAAAAGGAAAGTTGAATCCATTTTGCTTAGCTCAGCAGTCTGAAGGTTCAAAAGGTAAGAGTAATTGGTAGGAACGAACTGAGGTGTATTTGAATAAAGTTTCTAATTATAATTGGCACATCATAAAAGGAATGTGGCTGTCACTAGTAGCAGATTCTGAAATTTCATTTACTTGAAGATAAAAGGCAAATGCAAGGTAGTAATTTTATTAATTATCATTGTTTTGTGATTCTGGCAGTATTAGAGCTCAATGTAAAAAACCCCAATTTTACACAGTTGTAGCTTCATTGACTTTAATGGAGTTATTCCTGATTTAAAATAGCGTAAATGAGAGGGGAATCTGGCATTGTAAATCAATTTGCAACTTACTTTGATACTGGTTTAATAGTGAAAATACATGTGAAATTGCTTTTTAAACATGAATGTTCTTCTTGTTTCAATATTAGTGTTCGGACAGTGTTCCTTGGCCTTGCTGCCACCCTTCCCCAGGGATGAATCCCCCCTTTTCCAGGACAGCTACTTCCACAGATACATGCAGTGTGATCAGATTTCACCCAGTATGCCCACAGGACTGAATCTGGCTCATCGCCACCAAATCAGTTTAGACGGTAGATACCACCAGCAATCAGATAATAAATGCGAGATGTAATTAATATGTTATGGCAGTTCATGGTGAGAAACTGCAAATCTTGGTCCCCGTGATGAACCTGAGTGAAAGGGTTTGGTGCAGGGGGGCTTCTGCTTCAGTCAGTGGAGGGGAAGGAATCCTATATCCAAAGTATGGCTAGTATTGCAGCCTTAGGGCTACAGTCACTTCTGCTTGCCCCTCCCCTGGGATAGCTGGACTGGTGGATCTATATTACCACAGTCAGCCTGCTTCCAAATACCCACTGCAGAGAGTCCCGTTCCCGCATGGAGCATAACTCCACACTGTGCAGAGGTGCAGACCACAGTGTGGGATCTCCACATCCTGCCCTCACAGCCGCCCCCTCAGTCTATGCAGTAGAACCATATCTGCTGAATACCAGATCTGCTGGATTCAGGACCTTATGTACATGTGAAGGTGAGGCAGGATTTGCTCCATCTGAACTTAGATTGTAGGGCTGAATAAAGGAGCGGAGAATTATGGTGTAGCTCTGCTTTAGAGAGCTGCCGGCACCTGATGGAAAACCTTAGAAATACATTATTTTTTAGAAATTTTATTTTGTTAGTAAGGGAATTTGAATCACATTATTGATACTCCTACTGCTTCTTCCCCACTGGAACGAAGAGTCCTGTTCTGATCATCATCATTATTTACACTAATTGTGATGTTACAAACAGAGTTTGACTCCAGATGACCGATTTCCAAAGCCCTCTGTGATTTAGTGCCCACTGTACTTATCCATGCTGTTGTTGTGAGGTCAGTTCCTGCCTTCTCTCTGCCAACTGTGCCAGCCTCGATCACCTGCTTCCCCAAAACATCTTGGGGCTTTCTCCTACATCACTCCCCACATGTGGGGAAAACTCCGAGTCAAAAGCCACAAAGCTACCACCTTATCCTGGTCTCAAGTCCCTCCTTAGAACTCAGGTCTTCCGTGATGCATACAGAAAACTGCTATCATATGGTAACACTGCTCTACAGCCAAAATGCTTCTGAAATAAATGTAGTCAAACTTTACTAATTCTGGGTCACTGAGAACGAAAATGATGCTTAAAATTGTTGATTGGCTCTAGTTTTCAAGATATGCTATTGGGTCAGTATATACGACCCTTGACGGGAATGGCGGAGGATAAGTGAGTTATAAAGGGAAGGGATCTCAATTTAAACCAGAAATGACTAAAATACATCTTTGACTGGATCTATGAATAAATCTATGACTGGGTTTGGACGGTACTTGCTTTTTAGGCAAAACAATGAATGATGCAATCTGAAGCTGGTATTGCATCATACATGATCTGAATTGCATCATGTTATTCCTAGAAGTCATGGGTGATGCAATCATAACGAAGCTTACATCACTCTGCTGAACAAATTGCCCTATATCAGCTCTAGAAATCATACAGTGTCGTGCTCTTTTCTTTGTCAGTGTTTGATTTTGCAAAGGGACACATTTCTGTTTAGCCAAAGTGAGCAGAGATGCCTCGTACTTGTGTGAACAGTGCAGATAACTTCTGCTATGTTTGTGGTGAAGTGATTTTGCATCACAAAAGCGCAGTATAACCACTATGGTTAAGAAAGCCTATCACCTTTATTTTGGCTGCAAAATTGGAGATCAGGACAAGAGGTGGGACCCACACATATGCTGCAACACTTGTGCAACAAATCTTCGCCAGTGGTTGAACAGGAAAAGGAAATCTATGCCTTTTGCAGTGCCAATGATTTGGAGAGAGCCAAGAGATCATACCAGCAATTGTTACTTCTGCATGGTGCCTCCAGGTGGGAAAGGTGTGTCAAAGAAGAAAAAGTGGACTGTGCATTATCCAAACATTCCATCAGCTATACGCCCAGTACCCCACGGAGAAGGACTGCTGGTTCCTGATGCACCAGAATCATTCTCACTTGAGTCAAACGAGGAAGAGGATGAAACTTCTGGTCCTGAACCATCAATGTCACAGGACCCACATTTTCTCCCATCCTCCTCCTCTGAACCACACCTCATAACACAAGGTGACCTGAATGACCTTGTCAGGGATTTGGAACTACCCAAGAGTAAGGCAGAGCTGTTGGGCTCCAGACTACAGCAGTGGAATCTCCTGGCAGGTGATGTTAGGGTTTCCATGTTCTGTGACCGTCAAAAGGATCTTGTCCCATTCTTCTTCATGGAAGGTGATCTTGTAGCCTGCAACAACATCGATGGTGTGATGGCAGCCCTCAACATCGTTCACGATCCAGATGAGTGGAGACTGTTCATTGATTCATCGAAGACGAGTCTTAAAGCTGTTTTACTGCATAATGGCAATGTTTTGCCATCAATTCCAGTTGGTCATGCAGTCCATATGAAGGAAACCTATGACAACATGAAACAACTTTTGAGGTGCATAAACTATGACCAACATCAGTGGCAGCTTTATGGCGATTTGAAGGTTGTTGCTCTCTTGCTTGGTCTGCAGACTGGATACACAAAGTACTGCCGTTTTCTCTGCGAATGGGATAGTCGTGCAAGAGATTCCCACTACATCAAGAAAGATTGGCCACTCCGACAGTCTTTGGAGCCTGGGAGGAAAAGTGTTCAGCATCCACCACTTGTTGAATCAAGGAAGATTTTGTTACCACCCTTACACATCAAGCTGGGTCTGATGAAGAACTTTGTCAAGGCCATTGACAAAACACAAGCAGCTTTCAAGTACCTCCGTGGAAAATTTCCAAGGTTAAGTGAAGCTAAGATAAAGGAAGGTGTCTTTGTTGGTCCTCAGATTCGTGAACTTCTTCGAGATGATGCATTTGACCATGCACTGCGTGGCAAGGAAAAGACGGCATGGAAAGCCTTCCAGTTAGTGGCAATACATTTTCTCTGAAACAACAAGGCAGACAACTACAGGTTGTTGGTGGAAAACCTCCTCAAGGCATACAAAAGCCTTGGTTGCAACATGTCACTAAAGATAAATTTTTTGCACTTTCATCTAGATTTTTTTCCACCGAACTGCGGAGCAGTGAGCGACGAGCACGGCGAGCGATTTCACCAGGACATTGCAACAATGGAGAAACGCTATCAGGGCAAATGGAGCCCATCAATGCTTGCAGACTATTGCTGGACAGTGACAAGAGATGCTCCATTTAATGAATACAAGAGACAAGCCAAGAAGCGCCGAGTAGACACTGAATAGGACTAAACTATGTACAGAATAGTTTTTTGCCTTTTGTTTCATAATAAATTTTATTTATATAACCCTTTTGCTGATTTTTAAAGTGTTACATAAACAGGACTGGTGAAATATTATCATGTAAAGAAACCATAAACACATGAAAAGACCTAGGTTTACAATTTATGATTAAAACTCTACTATCTACACAATATACATAGACATAAAATGTAAAAACTTAAATAACTTAGAAACAGTAGCCAATCAGTTGTTTTAATTGTCATATTTGAATTCAGCACATCAAAATACATAATAAATAGCACATTTTATCTCTGAAGCAGACGACTTCTCAAAAATTGTAGACAAGCGTAATAGTTGCTAAGTGATAAGTTATCACTTCTGCTAAACGGCTAGGGATTGTGCAGCCAACTAGTCTGTGTTGTTATTTTCGTTACCCCCCCCCATCCTCCCCTCTGCCCCCAGGTAATGTCTTTTCAACTGTGAGCTCCTGAGGAGGAGACAGTCATTTACTATGTTTGTTTGGTCAAAGCCTGGCCTGGTGGGGACCTGACCTGGTTGAGGCCTTTAGCTATTATCACAATATAAATGGTTAACGTTAATAATAGTTATATTAATATTAATTAATTGTACCAATAGATAACAAGCTGAAGATTAAGCAGCCAAAAGCTACAAACGTGGGAAGACAAATGACAAAAATAGAAAACAGAAGGCAAATAACATCTGAAATAAAATGGGTGTTTTTCAGCACTTTGTGCAGAATCAGTAGGTCTTTAAGGGAGAGCCTAGTTCTGCACGTTTCATTCTGCTCACACTGGCCCTAATTCTACTCCAAACTTTACCTACACGGTGTGAGAAATAACTATGGAGCATTGTAAGCTGGGAGGATGACTGAGCAGACACATAGCAACACGCTGTTAAGTCTCTTCCAGGGAAGAGACGCTTTATAAACATAAATCAAAACAAGGCAACATAAGCAAAAAGAGTAACAAAAACTTCCTGTATCTGCAGATCAATTCAGCCATCAGAGACTGGGGGTGGGGGTGGGCGTGGAATTCCTTCCCAATGGACTCTCCCCCTTTTGTCCTTTCAGCTACTCCTGAATGTAGAAGGAGGAGACAAAGAAAGTTTGGGTTAACCCCTTGTTTACTAGGGTATTGTTGCTTCACCCTGTCACAAGCACTTACCACATGCTGTCAAAGCCTCCACTGTTATGTTTTGTGCAAACTGATGCTACTTCCACCTGGCAGTGTGGGCTAAAAGGGACATGCATTGGGGCCTGATCCAAAGCCCATTGAAGACTATCACTGACTTCAGTGGATTTGGGATCAGGACCCAGAAGAGCACACAAAAAATAAGAAACCTCTTGATCTTTTGTTGATGCAGTTAGAGACCTCTTTGTTATAGCATGCAGCAGGTTAGGAAAAAGAATGGAAGAGATTATCTTTTATTCAGGATAGCTAGCCCTTTTTCTTTAATAGCACACAGGTTAGTTGGTCTTTTTTTCTGAGAGCTGTTATGAGGCTGCTGCTGTTGAGTATGTTGTTGTGTCAGTTAATGATGTGAGCTAGGTCCCACAGGAGCACTTGTAGTCTGTAGGGTAAACTTGTTTAATGTTGCTTTCCTGATAGTGAATGTCAGTGCATTTCAGGGTCTAAATGGAATTAGTAAAGAGGGGAAAATGGCATCAGTTGACTGTTTGCAAGTAGGGACTCTCTTGCCCTTTTCATCTAAATTGCAAGTTACCATGGACATTAAGGTAAGGTCAGGTATGTTTCCTTGCATGGCAGTTGTGCCTGTGAGGCTATACTGTCCCAAATTTTCTTGCCCTGGGAAGAAAAGGCTATTTACTTTGAAGTGAACTTTTCATAAGCACTGCAAAGCCAACATCGTACGAACTGGATCCTTTTCCATTTTGTGCACCTTCGGAATTGTTTACTAAATTCCAGTCAGCTACACCTGTGCAAACCCACTGACGGCAGTGGGCTTAAACAGCTGTTACCAGTGCCTTTATTACTGGTGATAAATGTATGGGATGGAAATAACCCAGCCTGCTGCTCAAAGCCCAGGCTGAGTTTCCAGGGCTGGGAGATAGATGAAAAAAAAATCCCATCCTTTTAACTTAGGGTACGTCTTCACTACCCGCTGGATCGGCGGGTAGTAATCGATCTATCGGGGATCGATATATCACGTCTCGTTAAGACGCAATATATCGATCCCCGAACGCACTCCCCGTCGACTCCAGAACTCCACCGGAGCGAGCGACGGTAGCGCAGTCGACGGGGGAGCCGCAGCCGTCGATCCCGCGTCGTGTGGACCCCCAGGTAATTCGATCTTAGATACTTCGACTTCAGCTACGCTATTCACGTAGCTGAAGTTGCGTATCTTAGATCGATCCCCGCCCCCCCCCCCCAGTGTAGACCAGCCCTTATAAACTTAGCATATCTGACACAAATTATTGAGACACAATAAACATGGAACCTCTATCATGCTATTTTAGTGTCAATTTTCAGAATACAGCCTCTTGTTAAATATCATTTGACTAACGTATTCTACTGCTTAAGCTGCTCTTGAGGTGTTAGCGGTTTACTAGAGTGGTTTATTACAGCTAATGGCAATGCCAGTGTTTTCTGATAAACTGCAACATTGTACAGATTTTCCTTTTAGGCACTAGTTCACAGTTATTCAGATTATTAAATGGAGAATTGCAGTCATGGTCCATATGAACTATGCATCTGAATGTGAATCTTTATCCAAGTATGTAACTCTAAAGGGCACACTATTGTAAAATTAAAGTGGGTATGTAAATTGTCAATGAAATTCACACTTTCCATTACAGAATTTGACAAGACTCTTTTTGGTGTGGACGAACCCAGCCCACGCTCTAGCCCAGCTTGAGGTTGCCCTGACTTTGGACCACTAACTTTTAATCTTGGAGTATGATTATAGAGGATCAAGAGCTCATCTTAAGGCCTTCATAACAATCCCTCCCTCTTCTTCTGCCCACTTCTGCTAAGCATAGGTACTGGAACTAGGGGTGCTGGAGCACCCCTTGGCTTGAAGTGGTTTTCATTATATACAGGGATTACAGTTTGGTTCAATGGCTGTCAGCACTCCCACTATCCAAATTGGTTCAGTGCCCCTGCTACTAAGTAGTGCTTTTGGTTTCTGCCTCTCCCTCCATCTTCAGTGTGATGGAATTGTATCTTTCTCCAATCCCTTGGGCAGAAAAGGCCACTGGCATTGTGGAGCAAACCATCTGTAGAGACTGAAAACTCTATCACTGTGACTTTATCTCTTCTAATACCAGCCTGTACTAAATGCTGAGCTTGAGGTCTAAAATTCAGATTCCTGTCATACTTTCTACTAGAATATCACGTTGGTGAACTCTGAAGCTTTAGCAATTTCCACTGGGAACTGGGTGGCTGAAAATGCTGAAATTTTACTCCGTTTGCCTTTATAGCACTGTTCATTTGTGTGTCAGTTCCTGTCTGGGTATAGATGGCTACTTCCAAAGGTAAGTGAACTTCTTTCTGGTTCTTGTTACAGAGCTCTCCTATCCCTCAGGTAGCCACTAAAGATTTTTAGGAATTTGATATTTTCTTTTCTCTTAAGTTTACCTAGGGACTTTCATAACATCATTCTATAATATCTCTGTGACCTTACACACAACCCTTTATATTGCTGTGAAAGATGGAGAGCAGCCTGGACTAAGTCTGTGTAATATTGAATTATTAAAGTCTAAAAATATGTTTATTGCTTTTCAACAGAGTAGATTGTACTTATTTAGGCAAGCAGTCCATTTGAACTAAGTTTAAATTAGGGAAGCTTATTAGACACCCAAAACAACCCAACCCAGCACTTCCTCTACCCCTTTAGTGACCTGTTTTACCTTGGGTTGGGTATAAGTGATGGTGACTTATGAGATTTTGCAACATTGGTGCTGATGTATCAAAACTTCTTGATTTTTCTCTCAAAATCTCAGTGTCTATTAATACAGCCTCATTCCCATTTCATTTTCTTGTTTGCTTAGTAGTTATTCCAAAAGGGCTTTCAGTGTCCTTTAATATCTGTTTTCTCTCTGTATCTATTTGTATCTGTCTTCTGTTGGTGGAACAATTTCTGCTATACTGTACACCCTTTAGAGGAGTTACCATTTTCCCACATAAAGAGCCCAGATCTGTCATTCATTCTGCATTATACAAAATGTTCCCCATTTCAGGTTAATCTCCTTTCTGTTCTGCAGCATGGCGAAGCCATGGGGTTGTGCATGGATATGGCAGAGACAGAGCTATTCACTCCCTACAGAACACCATGTAGCCTTAGGGGAATGTGCATTGAGCCGGGAGCCAGAAGGTCATGAGTTCCAAGGTCTCCTCTTCTAATCACTGTTGTTTAGATTTCTGTGCATTTACTTACTTTTGAGCAGGGCCTTATACCAGGAACCTTGGGAAGAAAGCAAGGAATTCACCCTGTTTTGCAAATAAGTTCACTGAGAGGTGACTCTAGAACACTTGTAGTAGCACTTAAATAGGACGCTGCATTCTACTTGGGTTTCCATCTTACGTATCCGCTAGTAGATTTCTGATAAACTTTGGAAGTGGCCCCAGCTACTCCAGTTGCTGACAGGAAGAAGGAATACATTCTTTCTTGCCCTCCTCTCCACTCCCTGGCTGCTGAATCGGAGGTGTCTCTCTTCATCTTGCTCAGCTTTTTGGCTGCTTCAAGTGAGTTGTCTCCACTATTCTACCCCTCCCTCACCTCCATTTTTGCATGTTCCTCCCCTGTGCATAACTCTGGTGCCTGCCTCTGCTTGGTGTGAAACTTATGTGATTCGTACTAGTTTCACTACTGCCCACATGGTTGTCTCTGAACAGGGGAGGCAAAAAATGGTTCTGCATTGGCTTATATTTGGTTCACATTTGGACTGCTAATATATATATATATATATATATATATATATATATATATATATATATATATATATATATATATATATATATATATATATATTAAATTAAATGAGTTTAGATTTCCAAGAGGTGGATGCACTGATGTACTTGCCTGGGAAAGCTTCCTAATCTCCCTTTCATGCCCTAGGAAAAGCTATTTTAGAAATGTTCTTTGTATTGTCAGTCCAGGGGCAAAGCAGGGTTAATCAATTCTCTCCAGCTAAAGGAGATGAATTTCTTATGTGTCTTGGCATAAACCAAAATAGGAGGAGAATTTTTGTATGCCATTCTCCTAGATTTTTTTAAATCAGTGTTCTCCCCCACAGAGCTATTCAAACTTAATTACATTAATCAATTAGGTACATAAGATTAGTATGCCTTATCGGCTATAATTACAGAAAAGTTCCTGGTAATTACTGGCTAATATGCATTATCATTATAAGTAAATGCTGAACTTTTACAGTCAGCCTTATAGAGTCAATTAATAAAATGATCTTCTTAAGATTAATTCTTCAGACTCTTTCTGCTCAATTCTTCAGACTCTTTCTGCTCAATTCTTCAGACTCTTAGAGCAATATGAATCATTCTGGCGATATATTTCTTGGGGTTGCAAGATACCTGGGCTTGACAACAACACAAGGGGTCATTTATAACACATGCTCTGTTTTCCCCACTCTACAATTTTCATTGTTTCTGTGTGTTCCTCTGGGAAAGCTGCAGTGACATTTTGGTTCAGATTTTTTTATTGACTTGAGAGGATTAACATTTTACTAGGACCACATAATTTCTTTTATGCCAAGCAGAAATGCCAGCTAGAATAAAAGCAAGGTTTTGAAATCATGTACATATATACAGTCTGCTTCCTTTTTAAATGACTTAGTATCCTGGGGAATAAGAATTGCCATCATACAAAGATCTTGTGCTCTTAGCGAAAGTGAAAGTTTAATTAAATCTGCACATAGTTCTGTGCCAATGCTGTTGGTTGGATCATGCTGCCCTCTGTCTACAAAATTCAAGAAATATATTTTGCTGCTCTGGTTTTCCAGCATTTCAGAAAAATCAGCATTTCATAAACATGCATGTGATTGATTTGATAGATCTTGGGGATTCCCTCCCATTATAAAAGACTGTTTGTAGCACACTTTGTTAAAAATACCCTTTTGAATAGGATTTAGACTCCTCCCAAATGCTAACACTGCACTGCAGTACTATAGAATGTTTCTCTGCCATCCTTAGGTTGAGACATATTGGCGTTCTCTTTGCCCATGTGTAGTGACCTTCTGAAAGGAGTTTGAAATAATCTCAGCATGCTAGCCAGTATTCCAACTCTCTCAATAAAACAGATTCTGATGCCTGAGGCTCTGTGTAAGCTATTGTTGTTCACATAATGGCTGCCATGTTTGCCTAAACAATTACTGCACTAGTAGTTTCTAATTCCTTAGTTTATGTAAAGCCCTCTGGGACGAAAGGCACTACATAAAATCAAACTCTTTTCTATTTCTTCTAATAAAAGCTTTTACAAGGACATAGAATACAGAACGGTTTTCATACCATTTCCAGTAGAAAATAAAAATCAAATACATCTAAACTGTACTAATAATCAAGCAAACAGTCTTGGCACACTGTGTATTTTTCCCTCTAGTTGTTGGTTAGGCATGACAGCTCTTTCCTTGCTCTGCCCTTTGATTTTTATTTTTCATGCTATAGTTTGTAAAATTATCTTATTATTTTTAGATAGTCTGTGAATAATGTGCAAGACTTGCTCAAAACAAAAGTATGCTTCAGTTGGGCAAAAATGTGAGCCACTTTTTACATTGTTATTAAAATGGTGGTAATACTCCAAGTTTGAGACTTACACGATTTGAAATAACGGAAAACAGTGTTAACTCCCAAATGGCTAGTTTATTGTGTGTTCCTGCATGTGCGTGCACAAACACACACATTTGTGTGTGTGTATTATGTCATATATAGCTGCGAGAGCATATACTGTATATACTCGTTCATTAGCCCATTTGTTTATAAGCTGACCCCCCAAGATGGATAAGTAAAAATAGCAAAGACTGTATGACCCTTTCATAAGCCAACCCTATATTTCAGGAGTTGGAAAACTTTGGCTCCCAGCCTGTCAGGGTAAGCCGCTGGCGGGTCGGGACGTTTTGTTTACCTGGAGCGTCTGCAGGCATGGAGCCCCTCAGCTCCCTGTGGCCGTGGTTCGCCGTTCCCAGCCAATGGGAACTGGGAACGGTGAACCATGGCCAGAGGGAGCTGAGGGGCTCCATGCCTGCAGATGCTCCAGGTAAACAAAATGACACTGTATTAGATATTCAATTCAATGATTCCATAGAGCAGGGATCGGCAACCTTTGGCACGCGGCTCACCAGGGTAAGCACCCTGGTGGGCTGGGCTGGTTTGTTTACCTGCTGCGTACGCAGGTTTGGCCGATCGCGGCTCCCACTGGGCGCGGTTCGCTGCTCCAGGCCAATGGGGGCGGCGGGAAGCGGCGGCCAGCACATCCCTCGGCCCACGCCGCTTCCCGCAGCCCCCATTGGCGTGGAGCGGCGAACCACGGTTCGCCAAAGGTTGCCGATCTCTGCCATAGAGTTTTAAATCATCAAATTTTGGTGTAGACCCGTTTATAAGCCGACCCCCGCTCTTTGATGCATCACTTTTTTACCAAAAATATTCGGCTTATGAATGAGTATATACGGTATGTGATGTAAGATTAAAAAAAATTACATAAGAACATAGGGAATGAACAGAATAGATAATGATCATTCTAGCTGAGTTTGGGATTGCTGCAGTACTGAGGGCACAATCACTTATTCTACACGTGCAACATATTTTACAGAAAATTTATTTCAGGACTATTTCATAGTCTTAAAGAAATTTATTGGATTTTTTTTAAAGTATCTCATTCCCTGAAGAGCAAGGTGCCTTAATTACCATGAGGCCAACTAACTCAAGGTTTTATCACACATCTTGCAATAGTTGGTGTTTTGCTTAAAGCCCTGCGGCTGGAGTCAGGTAATTAAGTGAGGATCTTAGCTTTTATTTTATAATAAAAAGTAAGGTTCTGCTCTCATGATTACAGGAAAAAAGCTGGAAAATGCGACTCTCTACAAGATCCAAAACCAGAAGGCAAATAAAAAGACCCAAACTTATTATTTTTTAAAATATAATTTTTTTTAAATAATCTCGAGATTTTGGGGGCCTGATGCGTTATTTTTAAATGTTTGGGATTGGTGATGCTAAATGGTACAATAGAACACCTTAAAGACCAAAAATATCTCTTCTCCATGTCATCACATGTCTGAACTCTAATTAATTAGACACTCCGAAGGGTGTCTTGGAGTCAAAGTCAGATCTGGAGCTATTCGTATAGTGGTGCAGCTCATGCACCTCCCTGAGATGTCAGAGGCCCAACCCTGAGCAAAATGTAATCCACAGAGAAATGTTTTGTTTACAGTATGTTGTGATTTTTTTTTTTAATTGACCATGTGGGATCTGAAGCAGAGATGAATGGAAGGCCAGATTTTTCAAAAGAGCTCAGAGCCTGTAAGCTCTCATTTAGGCACTTAACTAAGTGATTGTGTTTTCAAAAGCATTTGGCTTTCATTATATATGTAAATAAATGGGCCAGAATTTAAAAAGTATTAAGCAGCAAGCAGCTCCAATTGACAACAGTGGCAAATTCTGGAGGTTGTGTATTTTTGAAAATCTGAGCCCAACTGTAGGTGCTGAACATTTATAAATATCTGGCCTTAATGTTCATGTTGTACAAAAAAATAAGACTGCAGACATCTCTACATAAGAGATCATCTTTTCTCTCTCACACACACACATACTTACACACACATTCTATTTATAATAGAGGGGCACAAACACTGTATTTATAGTAGAGTTACACTGTTTAGACTATAGAGTTTTTACTTATTTTTAGTTCAAAAATATTATGGAGACTTTAAAAACCTATATATCTTGGGGAAATACCATTTACTCTGCTGGAATTATTCTAGGGCTGAGCCTAGGGGTTCTGGGAATCCTGCTTGAGCAACAGTAGTTTGAAATCCTCCCTCCTTTTGGCTTTCCACTCATTCTTGTCCTCCATTTCTTCTGTTTTCTGACTGATGCTTTGTGCCACTTGCACTAATAGCACTAGAGTGAAAGAGAATAAAACTCTCCCTCTCTCTGGGGCATCCCCACAGAACACTTCAGAGATTGAAAGTTTTTACTCTTTCATGCTGTGCATATTGGAGCTAGAGGCTGAAGCAGCAGAAAGAGAATGAGAGGGATGGGAAAACATTAAAGGGAAATTTTATGCATGCAGCATGCTCATTTGACTGCCTCCCAAGACATTTTTAAAGTTGCCTGTGAATGGGTGTTTTGTTGGATATTCACATCCACTGAAATGGTACTAGGGTATCCCACGCTTAAATACATTCCTAATTTTGTGTTATTTTTAAGTAATTTGACATTTCCCCCCTTTTTTAGAACTAGCCAGTTACCCTGCTATAACCTAAACGAAAATATTTTAACTCTTATTCATAGACTTGAAAGTGACTGTGGATAACAATTACTTTGATAAACAGACAGTAGACAGTATAAAGTAACCAACCATTTCCTTCTAATGTGTGTAGCACAGAAATGTAACAGATTTGCTCAACTTTCTTGGCTAGTCTTGCTGATTCACCTTGCCTCTCTGTTCAGATGGAGAGAGCAAAGCCAGACAGAAGGTTCTGTTAAAGTTACTTTGCAGTGATTCAGGTTCAATCATGCATAACTATTTCTTCCTTTTAAAGGTTTCAGAGTAAAATGCAAGAGGCAGCTTTCTTTTTCGAGAATTCCATAAATATTTAAACTAGAATTCAATGTACTATTTCAGGGATCTTTCATTATTTATTTTAAGACTCTCTTTAATAATAAAAATATAAAGTTTGTATGGAAAGGGAAAGCAGAATATATGTCATTTCATACCCGTGATAACTAATGTACTAGCGACAGCTAAAATGAATTCTGAATGTATTTTCAAGAGTTCCATATCTATTGAATTTATCAGGAAATACAGTTAAACCCCAAATTTATTTCAATGTTGAACATGTACTACAAAATATTAATTCATAATCCCTTAATGATACTGGGCTCAATATACTGCATAGTTGTGATAAACATTATCCACATGCTATATATTTTAGAATGTACTATATATATCTTCTAGAATCTACTGGTTTTATTTCCTTGTTTTCAGCTGACTACACAATGACCTTAGCCGAATGATATTGTCAGTTCACATGCATGTTCAAATCTTATACACTAGGAAGATGCAAATAGACACATTTTTTTCTGATAAAGTACCAGCTTTTACCAGTAGAGGGAGTCAATTAACACTAATTTGGGACCTGTGAACACTGCTTCAAAGGAAAAGTCAAGTATGCAGTATGTATCTGTTTTTCTGAAGTTCATGTGTCTATAGATTCTTTTAAATACTGTTATATCCTTATCCTGCACGCAGTTAGTTTTTACATATGAGAATTCCATAAGATCCTGATAGGTACTGCTCTTCTATATACAAAATACTGGGGAAAGTATATTGATTTTGTTGCTTGTTATTGACATATATAAAAATGGAGGGGGGGGGGTTTGAATAATTTTGCTTTGACATGCTGTAATTACTGTAATGCTTAAGGATTCAGCAAGTCAAATTAATTGTCATTGTTACTCATTTCAAATTTTTTCTTTCTTAAATACAAGTTGGTAACTATGCAGGTTTTGATCTTTAAAGGGACACTAGTAATTAGCCCCAAACCAACATGCCTTACCCTTAAAAGTTGCATATTCTGGCAGTTACAGCAATTATGTTTTCCCTGGTGGTATTTGTAAACTCTTCGTGCAGCAGGAATCAAATATTTTAAAAAAATCTGAAGAGTTTATACCTCTGTGTTCTTGACTTAAAAGTACATCATGGTGAGGTGATGTATACAGAACAACTGATGTAAGTATGTGTGTGTAAGGGTGCTCTGTCAGTTGCCATAGAATTTGATTGTGCGTACATGGCGTCTATAATGCAGCTGCACGGTGCACATTGTAAAGCATCTTTTCCTTTCAGGCTAAATGAGCCAGATTGTCCCCATCAGAGGCAAGGAGACATATTAGATGGAAGTAGTTAATCTAATTTGGTGGTGGTGGACTGGAACCCTGGAAAGTTGTGTGGTGGCCTTGGCTTGGGAGTCTAGATCTGGAAGCCGTGTTTGTGGTTTCTCTGACCCAGTGGAGATGACAGGGGAGACAGGAAGAGAGGGGAGAAAAACAGAGATCTCTGAATAGTTTACTTCAAGGCTGGAGTCCTTCCGTCTATTCTTCTATTACTGTTATTGCCAGAGGAACTAAAGCAGTGCCTGAAGGTTGGGGAATATGAGAGAGAAGAACCCGGTCTCTGTGCAAGGGCCAGGGAAAAGGTCATTCCACTCTGCTGGCCCCAGGGAAAAGGAGAGAAGAAACCCATTCCAATGGGGACTGCAGAGATGTCTTGTACGGTGCTTGGCCTTTCCCGTTCCCTGGAGGGACTGGAAAGCGAATTTTCATTTGAGTGACATGTGGTAGGATTGTGTATAGACAGTAGTTGAATGAATGGAAGTGGGAGATGTGTGGAAGGCTTGTGAGTCAGAGGTGAGTTCCCCCAGTAAAGAAGAGTCACCGAGAGAGCAGCTGCTGGTGGCTGAGCCGATCTCTCCTTGAGCAGCTCAAACTCCTGGCCTCACCGGATAGAAGCCTGGTTGAGGCAGAGTTAATGCACAGCCTGGGCAAGAGGAGCATCTGTTATAATACAAGAGGGCCCTGAACCTAAAATCATCTTCTGCCTCTAGGTTAGAGAGTCGGGAAACCCATTGTTGCAGCAGACCAGGTAATAAAAAGCATTTTAAACTTGCATGGAAACTGAGTGTGAGTTTCTACAGGAGATCCACATGGATCTACTCCCTTTCAATGAGAAGAGAAACATACTGTTTTTAAATTAAATATTTCTAGCAGGAGTGATATGGTAGAAGGGCCACCAAAAATAAATAAAAAATATCAGCCTTGCTACTAAAATATCGTGTTGCTCACGTTTTATCATTATTTTTTTTCTTCTGGTCATCGAGAGGATATTGTACCAATGTAACAAATTTGAGAAAGAAACCCTGAGTGTTATGGTATCATTGGTATCATTTTCATGTGTATATATAAAGCAACATTCATTATGGTTTATCTGTAAATATTTCTGTTTATCTTATCACCAGCAGCAGCGCAGCCTTCAGAGCTGGATTCTTGGCCAGCAGCTGCTGCTCTCCAGCCGTCCAGCTCTGGAGGCAGTGCCATTGCCAGCAGCAATGCAGAAGTAAGGATGGAAATACCATACCATGCCACCCTTACTTCTGCGCTGCTGCTGCTGGCAGCAGCACTGCATTCAGAGCTGGGTGCCTGGCCAGCAGCTGCTGCTCTCTGGCCACCCAGATCTGAAGGCAGTGCAGAAGTAAGGGTGGCAATACCGCGACCCCCCTACAATAGGCTTTTGGGTCAGGATCCACAGTTTGAGAAACACTGTGTACTTGTGTATAAGTACACAAAAGACTAGATTCCAGAGGGAGACCAGATTTCACGGTCCAGGATGCATTTTTCACAGCCATGAATTTGGTAGGGCCCTACACATAATGGTCTGAGTCCTGGACAGCAAAAAATGCCTACAGCTCTGGGATAAGGATCCACTTGAGAACCCTGTTCTTTGGACACACTGGAACTGTTTGCATCAAGAGTAAAGCTTGTCTGTTCAGGAGATAGAGCTTTCTCTTGGGTTGGTCCAAAACTGTGGAACAAACTCCCGCAGGAGCTGAGAGCCACTTCAAACCTCACTGCTTTCTATTCCAAGTGAGAGAAGCCCCCCCTCCACCTTTTTTTTACCTATATAAACACCTTACACAGAACACAAATAATAAAAATATACTTATAAATATTTTCATGCAGCATTCCCTCAGGACAGTGGAAGGGAGAAGGAAGGAAAGAGAATGAATCACACATGATTGTCTTAATGCACTTCTGGAAGGTATTCAGATAGGCATAGTGTAAAAACCTGAAGAGAAGAGTAAACAAGTTTTCCCACAGTAGTAACCTCATTCTCACCTGTGGAACAAAGGATAGCTGAAATCCTGGAAGCCTCCCCTGAAGGGTGAGGGGGAGCATTGTTATTGTTTTAACTCAGGGGTCGGCAACATTTGGCACGCGGCTCGCCAGGGTAAGCACCCTAGCGGGCCGGGCCAGTTTATTTACCTGCTGACGCGGCAGGTTCGGCCGATCGCGGCCCCCACTGGCCGCGGTTCGCCGTCCCGGGCCAATGGGGGCGGCGGGAAGCCGCGGCCAGCACATCCCTCACCCGCGCCGCTTCCCGCCGCCCCCATTGGCCCGGGACGGCGAACTGCAGCGAGTGGGGGTCACGATCGGCCGAACCTGCCGCGTCAGCAGGTAAATAAACTGGCCCGGCCCGCAAGGGTGCTTACCTTGGCGAGCCGCGTGCCAAACGTTGCCGACCCCTGTTTTAACTTGCGGGAGGTACTCAGGCACTCTGGTGATGAGGCTCATATAATACCTAGACAGATGGGTATAAGGAAGAGTTATTTTTGTCATTTATCATTTGTTAAAATGTTATGAGGAGAAGTTATATGGCAGCAAAGTTAATTTTTCATTTGCCCTATAATAATAAACCACCAAATTCCCATATTGTTATGGCAGGCATTTGTGTCAGGAGAAGTCAACTATGACAGATCCCCAATAGGGGAGACTCGGTTTAAAAAAAAAAAAAACAAAGAAAGAAAAAATTGTAATAACACTTGTCATTTGTTGTTGTTGTTTAGGGGAAAAAATGGACCAGAAAGAATGTAAGGCTAGTAGCTTTGCAGTGGCCTAATAAAGCTGGCAATGACCAATTTTACTTTACATAATAGCTTTATTTGCATTTTTATGCTATCCCTGTGTTTCCTGCGTATTTCGTCACTCACCCCTTTCATCGCCACCACTCAGCAAGGAACTGTACATGGGGCAGGAGCAGCTGAAAAAAAGGGAGAGTAGGAGAAGAGGAGTTTTGTTTATATCTGTTAAATTTGTCACCTCTACCAGCCAGCTGTTTTAATATAGTCCTGAGACTTGAACAAAAAAGTGTTCCTTCTATAAAAATAAAAAACAGAGGGTCCTTTTTTTGATAATGTTGCTTCAAGATGTATAAAATGGATTAAGAGGAAATTTCTAAAATCTTAGTCTTTTGTGAGCCTTATGCGAGATGCTTCTCCACTTAATGCTAATTCTCCGATCCCATTGATCAAAGACGAGAGCCTTTCTTGTTAACAAAAATGATTCATTAGCTTTTACGTAAAAAATAATTTCTGGTATCCACCACCCAGTCTGACTTTAGATTTTGAAAAGGCTATTAATGTTCATTATATTGTATCTTTCTTTGCTTTGTTATGGTAACTTTTAATTGAGTTTGTCTTTATTATAGTGCCTCTCCTTGCCATTTTGCTGTAGCTTATTTCCTCGTAATTGGATATGTACCGCCTCTGAAATGCAATTTTCTTTGTGCTTGTAAAATGCATGGAGCAATCTATACACTTGAGTCCTTTCATAGGATTTTTGCCTTCATTAAAAATCAAGATCAGAAGTTGTTGCCATGAAGGCAGGATTTTACAGGCCTTTCAGCATTTAAGGAAAATACACCATGACTCTGGGAAAAATTGTCAAAGTACAGAAGAAGGGGAGGCTATACACATGGGATCAGGAATTGGGGGGTGGATGGTGCTGGAGAGTGATTCTTATTCATAACTAATTGATACTGTCAGTTCATCTCAGCAGTAGGGAGGGGGAAAAAACCCTATCTTTCCTAGGCAATCTCAAATTAATTTCCATTTGTAGGATGTAAATGAAATGAGTTTGGTCTCAGCTTAACCTTTAATGGGGAGGAATGAATATGATGCAAACCCCATCATTCAAATCCAGTGCTAAGGGTAGTGTTTGCTCCAGAGCCTAAGATGGAGCTAAACATGTAACCTGAATACTCCTGTCCTTAAAAGACAGACGACTGTGGACGTGTATTGATGATATGTCAATATATTGAAATGTTACACATGCTTCCATCAGGAGTTATAATACTTAGCATATGACTGTGACTATCATAATTGCTTTGACTGACTTGAACAGGAAACTCTAGCTGCAATACCATTTTAAATAAAAGCCAATTATTTTCATATTTATGGTGTATTTGGAGCTACAAAATATTATTAGATCCCATTAGTTAGGCATTATATAACTAATAAATCTTTCCTTGCAATGGAAAGGGTTATGGGTGCATATATAGGTTCAAGGATGAATATGTGATACATATTACTGCAGATCTTAGTCTAAGGTATTTAGTTTAGCTGTGATTTGGTTTTTTCCCAAACATTTAGGCCTAAATTTTCAAGGGGCCTTGTAAAAGGGTGATAGTGTTTCCTGTTAGGCAGGTATTGATCCTTCTGGGAAAGAGTTAAATAGGTTTTGCTTACTCCAGCTGGCTTGTCATTTTACATAGGCCACCATGCCGCTCTTAGATACTAGAAACCTTCAGTCATTTACTACCTGAGCCAGATCCAAACTGACAGCCTCAAAGTGAAAGGATCCAGATATCCATACTAATCTCCTGAGCCATCCCATTCCCTGAAATAGGCATTTTAAAATATGCTATATTATATGTGACAGATATTGCAGTCACGTGGGATATCTTTGGGACCCATATTAAATCTATGAATAGTTTATGTATGATTGTATTCTTCTCCATGGGGGAGGGTTACCGCCGTTGCCACACAATCTGAAAATGGTGAGGGGTGATCAAGGCAAATCACTAAATAATTCTCTAGAGGTATTGTCACCTGGAGTGGATTGCATCTACTGATTCAAGCTGGGTCTTCCAGAGACTAGAAGACGAAGAAAGTACTTTTGGTATAAAAGGATGAGCTTGAACTGGCACAGGGTCTTCTTTCTGACCCAGCAAACACACAGAACCTTCTGTTCAAGGGAGGGCCCCAACCCTTGCGGAAGGGCAGCCTACTAGTCCCCATAAGACTAATGGGTGACATTTGGTAAGCTTTTAGCCTGCATATAGGAACTTTTATTGTTTTAATATGTTTTTTGTGTAAGGCTTTTACCTTAAGAATAAATGTGCTTGCTTAGAAAAAGCTGCATGGTAACTTGTAACTGCTGGCAATACACTGGTCATAGACCTTGGAGAGAAAGCAAAACAGGGGTGCTGGCTGCTAGGCAGACTGGCTTGCTGGGGATATCACAGTGTAAGGCAGCGAGCTGTGCAGCCTTAAATCATGAGAGAGTGGAAGAAAGGTTCCTGCCCAGAGACAGGTGATGGATAATGGCCTGAGACCTGACTAGGAACTCCTGGAGTGGACTACTGGGGGGGGGGGCGGTGAGTGGGGAAGACAGACACAGTTAACCTGAAACTGTGACAGTACAGTCTGAGTATTAATCATTCTGATCAGAAATTAGTCTGTCTTGTTCTCTGAATAATTTCCTTCTTTATCACTAGTTCAGGGCAGAACTTGTGGTATATGCAAAGCCTCATGTATAATGTAATTGTGCAGCTATTGACCAGATAAATGACCAGATAATTACCCTTTTTTGAGACTTCCATGTGGTTGTGATCCAGAATCCAAGATTTTATTTTAAAAAGACAGAGTGAGATCCTCACCCAGCCCCTTTACACCAGGGGCCCTATAGCTGGAGGATTATTCTCCCCATGCAGGAAGCGTAGGAGATGTGCCAGGCGTATGGCTGGAGGAGAGGAAGAGTGTCCTCAGGAATGGCAGTGGGTGGGAGGGGGGGTTCCACATTATGTATACTGTGGAAATTGTTGATGATGTTTCTGACTATACAACACCCTGGGGGGTGGTTGTAATCTACACAGTCCTCTCAGGGCTGTCTAAATTATACCGGGGCTGCTCTGGCCCCTGAAACAGCCCAGTATCAAGAGAGTGCAAAAATGGCATAAGCCATCTTGCCCTCCCAGCACCACCACTCTTTCTGGTCTGTGGGTTCTCTTTCTGGTCTGCACCTCTTAGAGGCACAGTCCAGAATCTCAGCTGGCATTTCT
The DNA here is from genome assembly GCF_028017835.1 of Emys orbicularis. NCBI lineage: Eukaryota > Metazoa > Chordata > Testudines > Emydidae > Emys > Emys orbicularis. The sequence continues at coordinate 67,423,153 of NC_088683.1, read as the reverse complement.
ATCCCTTGTGATTGTGAAGATTAACCTCCAATTCTGAACGGAATGTAACTGAGGTGGTATTGTCTGCGTGAGTCTATAGACTGCCTGAAATTTTAATTTTGATGGAGTCATCTGAGGTAGCCCTCTTCATTTCAATGGACGGTTAGGTGCTTGGGGCAGCAATCTGCAAGAGGTGGCAGTCCGTGTGTTTTTGCCCCCCCAAGCAGCACGCCGAATTGTCTTCAGCTGCCCCGGGCGGCCACCTCCGGCTGAAGACGGAAGCTGCTGCCAAATTGCCGCTGCTGCAGAAATGCGCGTGCCGCCCTAACGGCACACTGACTGCCCCCGCCGTCCACGGCGGCAATTCGGCGCGCTGCTTGGGGCAGCAAAAACAGTAGAGCCGGCCCTGCATAGACTCATAGAAATGTAGCATTGGAAGGGACCTCGAGAGGTCATTTCATCCTCCTGCTCTGAAGCAGGACCAAGTGTACCTTGTATACCAAGCATTCCTGACAGGTGTTTGCCTGACCTTTTCTTAAAAACCTCCAATGGTGGGGATTCCATAACCTCCCTTGGAAGCCTATTCCAGTGCTTAATTGTCCTTGCGTATAGAGAGAGATTTCCTAATATCTATCCTAAATCTTCCTTGTTGTGGATTAAGCACATCATCTTGTCCTACCATCAGTGGTCATGGAGAACAATTGATAACAGTACTTAACATTTTTTTGAAGAATGTTATCAGGGTCTCCCTCCCCACTCGTCTTTTATCAAAACGATACACAGGTTTTTTTAACCTTTCCTCATAGGTCAGGTTCTCTAAACATTTTATCATTTTTGAAGATCTCCTCTGAACTCTCCGTAATTTATTCACATCTTTCCTGAAGTGTGGTGCACATAATTGGACACAGAACTCTAGCTGAGTGTGATGTTACTGACATAACCTGTGACCACATAGAAAATTGTTGCAACCGCAGTCCTGTAGTGGCACCAAAGCTTGTATAAAGGGGGTCAAATAAGGTGTCTAAAACAAAGTTATGGTTTGCTGGTTATAATTATGCTATCTGTATATGTGTATCATTTTTGTAGTTGAAGTTAAATATTGGCTCTATACTGTCTGTATTTCAAATTTATGCTATGTTTTGGGTGACACCCCAGACAAGTTGGTGTCAGCTCTGCCTAGCCTGCTTGATGGCCCATTAAGGACCATCAGCTATACAATTGACCCAATGAGAGAAGGCAGACACACTTTGTGACTCAGCAAGGTATGCAGGGACCTGCCTATGGACAGAACTCTAAGGTTTTTCTATGCCCTGTGCTGGATAACGTGTCCTTGGGACAAAGAAAGCAAAAACCACGTGGCAAGAGACTATAAAAGGCTGATGCCTCATCTCCATCTTGTTTTCAATCCTGCTTCTTACCTCTGGAGGGACTCTGATACAAACTGAAGCTTTGAACAAAGGACTGAGTGATCCATCCCAGCTGTGGAAGTACTCCAGAGACTTGATTTGAACCTGCAGTTTATTCCATCACTGCTACAAGCCTGAACCAAGAACTTTGCCATTACTGTATGTAATTGATTCCATTTAACCAATTCTAGCTCTCATCTATATCTTTTTCCTTTTATAAATGAACCTTTAGATGTTAGATTCTAAAGGATTGGCAACAGCGTGATTTGTGGGTAAGATCTGATTTGTATATTGACCTGGGTCTGGGGCTTGGTCCTTTGGGATCGAGAGAACCTTTTCTCTTTTACTGGGGTATTGGTTTTCATAACCATTTGTCCCCATAACAAGTGCCACTGGTGGTGATACTGGGAAACTGGAGTGTGTAAGGGAATTGCTTGTGTGACTTGTGGTTAGCTAGTGGGGTAAAACCAAAGTCCTCTTTGTTTGGCTGGTTTGGTTTGCTTTGGTGTGCATAGAAACCCCAGCCTTGGGCTGTAACTGCCCTGCTTTAAGCAGTTTGTCCTGAATTGGCACTCACAGTTGGGTCCCACCAAGGGCAGCATCATTACACTGAGGCCTTACCATTGCTGACTAGAGTAGGACAATTACCTTCTGTGTCTTACCTACTACACTCCAGTTGTTGAATTGGACAACATCCATCACATTTTGCAAGATGGGAAGCACTCTCCACTCCCAAGTTCTCCAATCCATTCATGATGCAGAGCTGAAGGACACTTTTCCTAATGTGTGCATAGCTTTGAAAATTCTGCTCACGCTGCCGGTCACAGTTGCAAGTGGTGAGCGCAGCTTTCTGAAGCTCAGGCTCATTAAAACATATCTTCGATTGATGATGGCTGATGAGAGACTGACATCTCTAGCTATTTTATCTCTTGAAAATGCCATTGGCCAGTCTTTGGATCTCTCTGATGCTGTGCTTCAGTTCTCAAGGGCAAAGGTGAGAAAAGCACTTTTTGAACTAAAGGACCAGGGTTAACATTCTGAGGCTGTCACCTGCTGTAACACTGTTTAATACTGGTCCACTCAGCGTTGGTGCATAGTTCAATTTCTTGATTTTAGTACATTTCAATTATTCTTAAAATTTAAAAAGTTTCTATAAGCTTTGAGAAAATGAGTTTTTTAAAAATTTGATATCATAAATAAATACAGATTTACAGATCCTAGCATGCAAATTTATCATCTTGTATAACAGAGATAAATCATGAATGCAAATCGTGCATCAAAGTTGTGAAATAGGCTACAAATGCAATAAAAATAAGGTATTCAAAAGTTTAATAAATGGGGGTAGGGATGCCAAAGACTCTCCTCGCCTGGGGCACCATTAGGTCTAGGGTCGGCCCTGAGCACAGGTGTCTGTGTCCTGGAGCCCAGCCAGGGCTTGCTATTTCTCCATAAACATGTGCTGTCTTAGTTGCGTTTGCCCACTATAGAACTCCTCTCATCCAAAAAGTAATCTCACCGCTCATCCAGCTCTGGATTTCTGTATCATATATAAACACTCTTTGATACCACAGCTTTTCAACAGTGACTTAAACCTGGGTCTCAGGTGCAGTAGGCTGTACTAAGATAAAGCATCCCAGCACTGGCCAAATGTAGGGTGAATCTTTAATGCTTTCTGCTTGAGCTGCAACTAATTTTCGTGCATCACAGAAGATGCTGCATTCAATCTTTATTTAGGTTTCAGAGTAGCAGCCGTGTTAGTCTGTATCCGCAAAAAGAACAGGAGTACTTGTGGCACCTTAGAGACTAACAAATTTATTAGAGCATAAGCTTTCGTGGGCTACAACCCACTTCTTCGGATGCATATAGAGTGAAACATATATTGAGGAGATATATATATACACACATACAGAGAGCATGAACAGGTGGGAGTTGTCTTACCAACTCTGAGAGGCCAATTAAGTAAGAGAAAAAAAACTTTTGAAGTGATAATCAAGATAGCTCAGTACAGACAGTTTGATAAGAAGCAAGTGTGAAAATACTTACAAGGGGAGATAGATTCAATGTTTGTAATGGCTCAGCCATTCCCAGTCTTTATTTAATCCTGAGTTGATTGTGTCTAGTTTGCATATCAATTCCAGCTCAGCAGTCTCTCGTTGGAGTCTGTTTTTGAAGTTTTTCTGTTTTAAGATAGCCACCCGCAGGTCTGTCATAGAATGGCCAGACAGGTTAAAGTGTTCTCCCACTGGTTTTTGAGTATTATGATTCCTGATGTCAGATTTGTGTCCATTAATTCTTTTGCGTAGAGACTGTCTGGTTTGGCCAATGTACATGGCAGAGGGGCATTGCTGGCACATGATGGCATATATCACATTGGTAGATGTGCAGGTGAACGAGCCCCTGATGGTATGGCTGATGTGATTAGGCCCTATGATGATGTCACTTGAATAGATATGTGGACAGAGTTGGCATCGGGCTTTGTTACAAGGATAGGTTCCTGGGTCAGTGTTTTTGTTCAGTGATGTGTGGTTGCTGGTGAGTATTTGCTTTAGGTTGGGGGGTTGTCTGTAAGCGAGGACAGGTCTGTCTCCCAAGATCTGTGAGAGTAAAGGATCATCTTTCAGGATAGGTTGTAGATCTCTGATGATGCGCTGGAGAGGTTTTAGTTGGGGGCTGAAGGTGACAGCTAGTGGTGGTCTGTTATTTTCTTTGTTGGCCCTGTCTTGTAGGAGGTGACTTCTGGGTACTCGTCTGGCTCTGTCGACGAGTTTCACTTCAGCAGGTGGGTATTGTAGTTTTAAGAATGCTTGATAGAGATCTTGTAGGTGCTTTTCTCTATCTGAGGGATTGGAGCAAATGCGGTTATATCTTAGAGCTTGGCTGTAGACAATGGATCGTGTGGTGTGTCCTGGATGGAAGCTGGAGGCATGTAGGTAAGTGTAGCGGTCAGTAGGTTTCCGGTATAGGGTGGTATTTATGTGACCATCGCTTATTAGTACAGTAGTGTCCAGGAAATGGACCGCTTCTGTGGATTGATCTAGGCTGAGGTTGATGGTGGGATGGAAATTATTGAAATCATGGTGGAATTCCTCAAGGGCTTCTTTTCCATGGGTCCAGATGATGAAGATGTCATCAATGTAGCGCAAGTAGAGTAGGGGCGTTAGGGGACGAGAGCTAAGGAAGCGTTGTTATAAGTCAGCCATAAAAATGTTGGCATACTGTGGGGCCATGCGGGTACCCATAGCAGTGCCGCTGACTTGAAGGTATATATTGTCCCCAAATGTGAAATAGTTGTGGGTGAGGACAAAGTCACAGAGTTCAGCCACCAGGTTAGCTGTGACATTATCGGGGATACTGTTCCTGATAGCTTGTAGTCCATCTTTGTGTGGAATATTGGTGTAGAGGGCTTCTACGTCCATAGTGGCCAGGATGGTGTTTTCTGGAAGATCACCGATGGATTGTAGTTTCCTCAGGAAGTCAGTGGTGTCTTGAAGATAGCTAGGAGTGCTGGTAGCGTAGGGTCTGAGGAGAGAGTCCACATAACCAGACAAGCCTGATGTTAGGGTGCCAATGCCTGAGATGATGGGGCGTCCAGGATTTCCAGGTTTATGGATCTTGGGTAGCAATTTTTTTTATCAGGTGTGAAATGAGCTGATGATAAATCCTCAGTTACCTCAGATTTCTAAATGATGGAGATAGATGGCTATAATCTTCAATCATCTAACACAGTTTTTACTATGTTTCTGCACCTTGACAGAAATTATAGGAATTCAGATTGTAATGAGATGGCATCCGGATGCATAGCACACACACGCAGATATTGATTTAAATGTTCTCTGACAAGCTATTCAAGCAGAGATCTCAAGGAAGGAAAACTTCTGAAGTGAAAGAGAAATAATGGTAATAATGAAGAGGCAGAACATTGATTTTAATATGCAGTAGCCACATGAAGTTCTGTGTATGATGAATCAGAATGGGAAAGCTGGCACAAGAGCATACAGTGATTTGTTGCATGCATTTGTTTCCATTTTTATCCATTAGCAGCACTGCTAACATTCAAGCATTGCTGAGGGATCTGTAATCGGAAGTGGGGAAGGGGAAGAGTGTGAATTCGCTTTTTCAAGCTGTGATAGATGGTGAATTTATATCAGTCAACTTTCTAATTTCTTATTAAAGTGTTTCCACCTCTCCCTCCACTTTATTTTAAAAATAAATAAATAGATTATGCTGCTATTATGCTGTTCTGCATTCTGAACAGCAGCTCAGGAGCACTTCCATCATCTCAACCGTTTTATGGACCTTTTCTGTAAGCAGTAGGGCTTAAAGGTTGGTGCAATACTATTAGCATACGCCTCTGCAAAATATTTCATCCTTTTGTGACTCCTGTTGGATCGATTAAGTAAATATAGCTCTTTCTAAACAAGTTCATAGAGAGAATCTGTTCATTGCCCTTCTTTGTGGTACCAAGTTTAGTTTCATTGCTGAAGTACAACAGCTGGCGTAATACAGATTTTAAATGCACACCGTATAGAGTAAAAAAAAAAAAAAAAATCCCACACATGACTATTTTCATAAAGACTAAGATACATCAAGAAAAGCAAGGAAATTCAAAAATAAATTCCAGCCAGAATTCTACCTTTGGACAGCTCTTATTGATTTAGGTCTGAGCTATGTATACATGGTCCAACGTGGTATTTGTATTGTATGAATTAGCAAATCGTATGAATAGCAAATTTGTATCGTGTGAATAGCAAATTACCTACATGCTATTGGGTATTTTAATATGCACACTAATAGGAAATATAATTGGTCCTCACAATTAACATCTCTTAAATTTGTGCCCTGTGAAAATGAAATAATAAAATAATTATTGAAAGGAAAAGTCACTGCCTTTTTGAGGATAACCATGAGCACAAAGTAGTTTGGATTTATATATAATATATCTTGACACAGTTACTGTTTAATTGTAAAATTGATGGAAGAAGAAAAAGTAGTTGATGTATTGTTTGGGTTTTGGTAAAGCATTTGATACACTGTCTCACAATTTTAGTTGGAAAAATACTAGGCTTTGGTAGGAAAACCACTGAAAACTGGCTCGAGAATAAGAAAGGTTTTGATGATAAATATCAACATATCATGTTGCAGAAAGATATCTAGCAGGAATCAACGGAGAAAGGTGTTAAGTCTTGTCTTATTGATTATCTACAATATGGGAGGGCAGGGGAGATGATGAGAGTTTGTTAATAAAGACACAGATGATACTAAATTAGGAGGAGATCCAAGTAGTAGTGAAAGCAGAGAAACAATAAAAGGAGACTTAGAGCAACCAGAAATATGAACGGACCAAAGCAGAATGAGATTTGACTTGGAAAACTAATACATCTGTGGGGAAGTAATCCAAAATATGCTGATTCAGTACAAGGGGAAAGCCGGGAAAGCAGTAATGCAAGGAGGCCAACTATAGATAGTGGTCAGCACATTAAATTTCAGTTTGCAATGCAAAATGGCAGCTGAATTTGCAAAACAGCAACAGGGTCTACACCCAGATGCCTTGTGTCACAGACAAGGAAAGTAATTGTCCCTAGCTATTTTTTTCTCATATGGCTGCATATGGAATATTGAATTCTGTTCTGGGTACCTCCTTACTAGAAAACACATTGACAAAGTGAAGGAATGTCAGTGAAAAGCAACAAGAAGAATTAAGGGGTTGAAACAAGGGGCTTATTTATGAGGAAAGTTTTTTTTTTTTTAAAAGAGTTATATGTATGTCTTACCTATAGCTAAGTAACAACTAATGGGGAGAGTGTGCACCGGGTATTTAACTCTTTAAAGATGGGCAGAGCCAGACGCAGAGCATTACAAACCGCTTGTGCAAAAACATGTGCAAAGATTGAAAAGGGCAAATTTAGTGGACAATGGTAAAGTTGGGTGAGTGACGTAAGTCAGATGGGGCAATAATGAGGGATGAAGAATCTTGTGGCAATGGGGAGCAGGCTGTATCCCTAACCTGTTTGGTCAGACATTCCAACTTTGCGTTTTGAATCTTTGTAAAGAAAGGGTAACTTTTACTTACATGGCGCTACACCAGAGTAATATACGGGGCATCAGAACTGCGGCTACCTTCAGCCTGGTCCCCAAAAAAGAAACCACAACAAACAATATACATAGCTTGAGATTCATTCAGCTGTAGGAAAACCAAAGAGTCTTTAATTTGCAAAGTCTCATTTAAGCAGTATTGTACTGTCCTTCAGTTTTCATGTTCATCTTTGCTTCCCAACTCTGTTGTGGGGCTGGGTTATGCAAGCTTTTCCTTTTCAACTCAGAGCCTCTCCCCTATTGGCTCCTCTTTATTATCCCTGCTTTAATCAGCCAATTTTTGCTCACCACAGTATAGAGGACAACATTATAAGCTGTTTTTATTACATCTATATGATAAGATTCCAGGATTGTCTATCACCATGTCACGCTGAAAGCTAAAATGTCTGAGTGAGTGTGAAGTGACGAAAGAAGTGACAAGCATGATTGAGAACTATTTTTGTTCAAAATTTCACCAGTTTGAATGATCACTAGGTTTGCTGTCTATTACTTTTCAGTTTTCAAGTTCTCAGCCATTATGACTTTACCAGTTGCATCTGTGCAGTATACAGCTACAGTAAGGCATGATCTATGCTGTGCCAGAGTCCTACCTAGACTGTTATCATATCAGAGGTAACTTAAGCAACAATCACCCTGACTCCTGCAGCAATTTCATTGGTTGTATGAAGGAGACCACACAGATTGGCCCAAGTGCCACAGATCCTCAAAATCGGCCTCTCAACAAAACAACCAGCACACACACACGGAGCTCCTCATGGCATCACACACCCTTCATTTGCCACATACACAAATATCCCACCACAACCGACACGCATCAACACAATCACCCACACAACAAGACAACAAGCAACAACAATAACCCCAAATATCAGTCTGAAACCTGGAATATCTGTAGAGTCAGTGTGAAGCAATGGAAGCAGCTATACGAATGGGTGAGAGTTTGTTTTGTTTAGAATATCACCAGCTTGCATCATAACCGGGATTTGTAGTCAGTTCCCAACTGCTGTCCAGTTTTTAAGTTCTCAGCTATTTTTGGCTTTTCTACACACAACTTTATGAATTACACTTGTGTGACAGCACAGGCTTTCAGCCATTTTAGTAATTGCTCTTCCAACATCCATGAAAATGGATGCTCTTCTAACATCCTCAGAAAGACCAGCACAATAGAATAAACTGTGAGTTTCTATATAAAGTCGTTTTTGGTTCGTAAGCCCCAAAAAAGTTTTGAGTCAATGTAACTGTGCCTCAGTCGGCCACAACTGAGGATGCCAAAATCAGGACAAATTGCTAATAGGTCAGATATACCCAAAGACTGGTGCCTAATCCCCCATAGGATATACCAAACCAGCAACAAAAGTAAACTTCTGTTTCACCACACTGGCTAACACAAAGTCATAAAAGCAGTTTCCTTAGGCATTCTGGGTCTTATATCACCACCAAATACACTGGATTTAAAGGTGAGTGGTACTTTACAACCAGTCTCATCAAATAAAAGGTTCTCCTGATCCCAAAGAACCAGTCACACACCCAGGTCAATATATAACTTAGATCTTACCCAAAAGTCACGCTGATGCCAATCCTTTAGTATCTAAAATCTAAAGGTTTAATCATAGAAAGAAAGAAAGAAAGAAAGGTGAGAGTTAAAATTGGTTAAAGGAATCAAATACACAATAATTACAAAGTTCTTGGTTCAGGATTGTACCAGTGATGGAATAAACTGCTGGCTTAAGTCCAGTCTCTGGTTGCTTCCAAATCATTGGAAGGTCCTCAGTCCATTGGTTAGAATGCTCCCAATAAGTTCATAGTCCAGAGGCTTGGGCAGAAAAGAGGCTGGAGCAGGATAGAGGCAAAATGGAGGTGTTTCCTGGGCCTTTTATAGCTTCTGCCATGTGGAGGGAATTTCATTGTTCTTACCGTGGAAAATTACAGCAACAAGATGGAATTTGGAGTCACATGGGCAAGTCACATGTTCACGCATTTCTCCTAGTCACAGCAGGAAATTCCATTAAGTGTAGATAGGCATCTCCCCTGGTCCATTGTCAGTTAAATGCTCTTTTGATGGGCCACTCAATTTGAATAGACTCTCCAAGATGTGCTGGCTAGCTACTTTGTAGGCATTACCCCAGGAGCAAACATTTAAAATATAGAGCCAATATTCATAACTTCAAATACATCCATACAGATAGCATAAACATAACCAGCAAATCATAACCTTTTCATAGATATCTTACATGCCACATTTTGTACAAGATTTGTTGCAAATATATAACTGTGGTTGCAACAGTGATGTATATGGTCATATTTTAATCCGATAACATCACAGTGAACTTCGTGACAGTACTCAAATCTCCATGACTTTACAAATCATTAGAAGAATTTTATCACACTTCCCAGAAAGTTCTACCTGTAATGGGATGAGATTTGTCATGCAATATTTCAGAAAGTTCAGTATCTTTTGGGTGAAGTTGGAGGGTGGAGATGAAAACTGGGTTGGTAATGAAAAGCGAGCTTCAGCTTTAATTATGAAATCACCTCTGCTGCTCCATAATAATTTACCAAATGGCAAACAAGGAGCCGTATATATTAATAAAACACTACTTAATACCAGTATCTGCTGCAAGAGGAAATCAGTGTACAGGTGTTATATACAAAATTTCAATGGGTTCACCATTCCCAGCCAATGGGAGCTGCAGGAAGTGGTGCGGGCTGGCCGCTGCTTCCCACAGCTCCCATTGGCCAGGACGGTAAACCGCGGCCACTGGGAGCTGCGGGGGGCCATGTCTGTGGACGGTCAATGTAAACAAACTGTCTCACAACCCGTCAGCGGATTACCCTGACAGGCCGCAGGTTGCCCACCACTGGTCTAGGACAAAGAAAGATTAAATAAAAATACAGGGTGTAGCTTGATTTAAGGTGTATGAATACTATTAATTTAATTTATTAATTTAATTTTATTTAATTATTAATATTAATTAATATGGGTTTTAGGCTCGCCAATCTGTTTGATCAGAAGATAAAAGTTCTTGTTCCAAATTAGGCTCTACAGAATTTACAAAGGACCCTTGGGGGTATGACAGGAAGCTCACACTGAGACAGATATAGCCTTAAAGACTTTTTATTAAAATAATAATAGTAAGTAAATGGTAAAATACTCAGAGTTACAAAGGTACAATTGCATTACTGCTATTTAAAAGATACATATGATAATATTGTATTATATGCAACAAAGCTTTGGTTAGTATACTCACAACCTTTCTTGATAACCTGGTGGTAAGAGAGACAGGACCAGCCTTGCAATTCAGGTTTCTCAATTCTTGAGTGAGGGATGCAGTGCTTAGAGAAAATGAATGCTAAGAACTATCAAAACCAAATTAGGGTTTACTTGACTAACTTAAACTTAAAATCAAAACCTAATAAACAAACTAAGAATAAAAACTTAGGGAAACCAAGCTTAGCCTAGTTCCCTTGAAACTTAAAGTTTAAGAAGAACAAGTACACCTCTACCCTGATATAATGCTGTCCCCGGGAGCCAAAAAATCTTACCGTGTTATATCGAACTTGCTTTGATCCGCTATTAGGATCCCTCTGTCCGTCCCCCCCCCCCCCGGAGAGCTGCTTTACCGCGTTATATCCAAATTCGTGTTATATCGGGTCACATTATATCGGGGTAGAGATGTATAGCCTACTAATAGTAGTGGTCATAGTAGATAGAATAGAAAGAGTGAGATAGAGAGAGTGGAGGAGGTAAGTGAGAATACTTTAGCGAGGTGGGTCACCTCTTTTATAGGGCACAAGTGCCGGAAATTTTTCCTCCTATGCCCAAATTTCATTCCTTACTCACAAAATGTTAGGGTATGCTTACCCCATAGGCTAGTATGTATGTGTGTATTGATGACATGTACCTACGCGCACATGTTTCCTTGTGGTGTACCTGTTAAGTCTGTGGGTACAACATTGAAAAAACCCGTATGCCATTCTTCCATTGTCTATTGGTCTAGATAAATGGTCATAGACATATGCATGGATACTTATCTGTTTAGGTAACAAGATATTGGTTAACTTTACTTTTTGGGTAAAAAGTTTTAATATAGATATGCTAACTTTGCCTTAGCTTAACATACAGGATATGGCCTGTAGGTCTTTTGCATTACAGCCAAACTTATTTTTAATATAAATTTATAAACTTATTACAATACATCAAATACTTAAATTATAAGAAAAGATATATTATATGCAAGCAAGCAGGTTAATCCTATAGGCTACATTGGAGGTTTAAATAGTCAATATTCCTTGTTATACTATGGCTTTTAATATTTAGAAGAATTTAAAAAAATTAAGCATATTAACAAACTATTCATTTATTTTTGTTAAAACAGGTTTTGCAGATGATCTCAAATTTTAATCAAATCTTATGTGCACAGATTTCAGACTGGTACAACACAGGGCATTTCATAATCTGCCTAATGTAAATATTTCAGGATGAGAATGGTCTAAACACCCTTTAGAGTTTTGCTTGCCCACTTTCAATTATTGCTAATCTCTACTGTTTAAGGGGTGGGGGGAAGAAGATATCAGATAGCCGTATGCAATCACATTATTATCCTTGCTCATAGGTTTTTAAAGGCATAGGGGACCATTAGAGCATCTAGTTTGACCTCCTGTATAACACAAACTGTAGAATTTCAGCCTTTAATCCCTGCCCAAAGACTTGTTTGACTAAAACATATCTTCTAGAAAGGCATCCAGTCTTGACTTGAAGACATGAAGCGATGAAGAATCCACTACATTCCTTGGTAGTTTGTTTAATCACCCTGTAAAAATTGTGCCTAATTTCTAATTTAAAATTGTCTGGCTTTAACTTCCAGCCATTGTTCCTGCTATATTTTCTCCGCTAGAGTGAAGAGCCCTTTTGTTCTCCGTTTTTTCTCTCTGTGAAGGTACACCATGATCAAGTCAGGTTTCAATCTTTTTTTTTTGGTGCACTAGATAAATTGAGCTTTTTAAGCCTCTCACTATATGGCATTTTCTTCAGCCCTCAAGTAATTTTTGTGGCTCTTCTGTGCACCCTCTCTAATGCACACCACAACTGGACAGAGTATTCTAGTGTTGGTCTCACCAATGCTGTATAAAGAGGTAAAATCACCTCCGACTCCCACTGATTACTCACCTTTTTCTACATCCAAGGATTGCATTGGCCCTTTTTGCCACAGTATCACACTGGGAGCTCATGTTGAGTTATTTGTCCACTGTGACCCTTTTCAGACTCACTTTTTTCAGGATATGATTCCCCTTTGTGTAGATGTGGCCTGCATTCTTTGTTCCTAGATCTCGCCTTTGGCTGTTTTAAAACTCATTTTGTTTAATGGGCTCAACTTGCCAAATGATCCATATTGCTCTGTATGATTTCCCCGTGCTGAGCTATGATGGATGAAAATGTTTAGTGCCACACAGTGTGACCTTTTACATCTACCATGAAGCAAGCCATGGAGATAAACCTCAGTGAATTTTATTTTGTTTCTTTTTTCTTTTTTCTTTTTACGTGAGAGGATTGAAATAATCCATTTTAGGTAGTTTAATTGATCAAAAGATGCTATCAAACAGTTGTATTTTTAAAATTCATAGTGTAGGATAATGAAAGACATCAAATTATTGGAAACTATGAAGAGAGGCGTAGAGTGACAATCCCTGGGGTACAGTGTTGAGGATTATAAAAAGACACAGTGCACCCTCCTAAAAAAACGATTAGGCTATGGACACATAATGTGTATGGTGCACTGAAACACAAGAGACTTGGCCCTTTAAACAGTTTACTTACTGGCACATAGTGTGAAGGTTGCCAAAGAACAGCCAATGCTGAGGATACTTCAGATAAAGAGACCATTTAAAAAAGGTTTCTGACAACAAATTTTGCTTTGCTTAATGTCCACCTTATTGTATGCAGTGTTGTTGTAGCCGTGTCGGTCCTAGGATATTAGAGAAACAAGTTGGGTGAGATATCTTTTATTGGACCAACCTCCTGTGGGTGAGAGAGACAAGTTTTCGAGCTACACAGAGCTTTTCTTCAGACCTATTTCGCTCAAAAACTTGTCTTTCTCACCAACAGGAGTTGGTCCAATAAAAGATATTACCTCACCCACCTTGTGTCTCTGTCCATCTTGTCGCGTCCATGGCAGCTTCGTCTCTTCATAAGAATACCGCTCCCTCCAAAGCCTAAATCCTGGTGTTATTCCATGGCATGATCTGAAGGGGTGTAGGTGGTGCTACATAAATGCAGGGATTAGTACAGAATATTGAGCATGTTAGTCACTTGTCCACCTCACTTGCTGTAGAACAAACTCAACTTATTCATAGCACAGTCAGACTCCAGGTGTTCAAACTTGGAATGCAGACCTCTTCTCTCTCTTCCCCCCCCCCCACTTATTTTCTTTGTCCAGTCTCATGTTTTATATACACCTTTACCCCGATATAATGCGACCCGATATAACATGAATTCGGATATAACGCGATAAAACAGTGCGATCTGCGGCAGCAATTCGGCGGGAGGTCCTTCACTCCGAGGCGGAGTGAGGGACCATCCGCTGAATTGCCGCCGAATACCTGGACGTGCCGCCCCTCTCCGGAGCGGCCGCCCCAAGCACCTGCTTGACAAGCTGGTGCCTGGAGCCGGCCCTGGTTTCACGTATAACGCAGTAAGATTTTTTGGCTCCCGAGGACAGCGTTATATTGAGGTAGAGGTGTATTTGATCTCTTTCTCCCCACACCTTATTGTGTACTGGACAGGTGAAAGAGGCATTCAGATTCTGCTTCTCACCTGAGATGTTCTGACATGTGATATTCTGGGGAAAGAGTGAGACTGCGTAGCTGGTTGACCACTACTCAAATAGCAACCAAAGCATTCCTTGTCAGTCCTAATTTCAGTACAAAAAACACACTTCATTGTAACAAAGGAATTATAATGCAACCTTGCCATCTTGCAGTTTATGCAGAGATGGGAATATAATTGCAACAGTGAATCAGGTTTTCCCTTCCAATTCTGTATTTTCAAGGATTTATAACTCAGCCATCAGAAATTGCTGTGAGTTGAAACTTTTATTTATATTGAGTAACTTGTATCACCTCATCTTTGTACTGTATCACCTTTGTTATAACCTCTTATTGTCCTTTCAGGGTTTCACGAACATAAAGTTTTGCCTATAAAAATCTTTAAAGTTCATACCTGAAAAATTCCTTGAACCCTTGTGCTAAATGCATTATGGGCACCAACATTTGGTCGTATCTCTTACAATGTGCATTTTATCTGTTCATATGGTGTTCACACTTACATAACTGTTAAATTATTAAAATAATGTATCAAAATAAAATACAGAAGCAAGTAATACAACTAGAGAGGCATAATTATTCTACTTTTTGTTCTAGTGGTATTAGGATAACCTTTTGATTTTAAATGGCAGAGTCAAAGCAGCTGTTTTCTCTTAAGTGTAAGAGGCTTTACCCCATTTGAATGGTAATAGTGAGTGTAGGAATTTCTTAACAGCATTTTATTTGTTTACACTGTGTTGTGTTTAGCATCTGTACTCCACTGTGTAAAGGATAAATATGTAGATTGTATTATAGCAATTCGATTAGAATAGGTAAAATCCTCTAACCAGCCCCTAAAGGACTTTTCAAATCAAACACCTTTGGGAGCAAAGAAATGTTCTTAGTAGCCCTAGCTTTTCAAAAGCTAACTCTGTTTTTCATAAAATAAAGGATGTTGCAACAGCAGGAAGGTCATCTTTGTGACTAATTGAAAAAGTATAAAGCCCTATAGAGATTGGAATTACGGAAGTCTTTAACCATGTACTACAGCATGTGGAAACTGCTTGTAAAACAGAGACATCCCTTAGTTTTGAGATTACATTAAATCCCAGAGACTGTAATTATATGCATGCTGCTGGCAGACACCACTACTAGGCTGAGTGTGTGTGCTGGAGGGGGGTGGTTATTTATGGTTTCTCTCATTGAAATCTACAAACATTGGTGCAGAATCCTTTTTGGTTTCAGTTGTATCATTTTCTTAATGCTACTGCTTCCAGTATTGGTGAAAAACTATCTTGGTGGTGATTTATTTAATTATATTTGGAAGACTACAGGTTGTTTATGAATCATTATGACAGAAGATACTAAGAAGATTTCTCAGCAGTGTTCCTGAAAGAAAGCACCCTCTTTCTTTTTCTTTCAATTTTATGAATCAAAGCCAAGAAACATGGTGCAATGTTGTGGATTCATGTCTAAAGTGGTGCTGTATCCAAAATGGTTCACATAAGACTTTTCCTATGTAAGTTTCTGCCCAAATTAAAATCTCACATAGTTCAGCTTATATTTAGTGATACCTTTGAAAGACAGAATTTAATAGAGCTGCTAAGATAAGGTTCTTTATTATTGTAGCACATAGGGTATCATTTCATTAGTATATTACAATTCCTCTCAAGCCCCTAATTATTTTTTTAAAGCAAAGCTATGCGTTTGTGAAAGCATTGTCCAGAACAGCTGAACCATGTAGTTTACAGTAAATTAAATTAGGTTAAGAGTGAAAGATCTGTTTTGTATTAAATACCTCAAAGGTCTGCAAAGGACAGTTCCTCCATGTAAACAAACAATTCTCAGCCTTTCTGCAATACACATTTTTATTGAAAAGGACAGTTTCAATTTTCTCACCAGTTATTCTCGCATTTTTGTGCATCTGTTGTACAGTTTGCTATAAAGGACACAATATATGGTAGAGCATTCACTGTTGGTGATGTTCACTAGAAAATTAATTTTAGGTAGAAAAAGTGTACATTCTCTATAATTTAGTATAATATGCAGTTTTATAAAATGCATTCAGAAAACCAGATTGTTTGTTTTTAATTCATGAAACCATAGTGGTACCAGACAGTAGCTCCATGGTTTATGAATTGGAGAATCAGCAAAATGTGTTCAGTTTTTCAATACTGAAACATTTGTTCTTCAATATGTCATTTTACAAGGCACTCAAGGGTGAGGCAATACTGACTAATCTTTCCATAGATTGACGCATAGGTGTTGAACCGGGGGTATCTAGGTTGCCAGTAGCCCAAATCTAATCATTTTCTATCTAGATCTCTCTCCCTACTCTAAAAAAAAATGGTTTGCTTTTAGGGCCATGTTAAGTGCCACTACTATGGTATTTGGACACCAAATTTAAGTATTAAAAAGATTCATTATTGTCTATGAACAGTCTAGTTTTTCTGTGAAGCAGAAGTATTTCCGCGTAGGACTGGTTATTTAGGGGATGGCTGGTGTGCGTGGATGTATAGCTTCATTTAACAGAGGTAGAGCTTTGCAAAGAGGTCGGTTTGGGATTTTCCTTTGAAGATGTAAAACAAGCTCATCCTGGTCTCTGGATGAAGGGAGTTCCAAAATCATACGCCCTCTGCCAGAGTAGGAATGGGTGAAGAGTACTGATTTTTTATTTTTTATTTTTTTTAAATCTTTTTAAACCGCCAGGGCAGTATCTCTGCAAAAAACAAAGCATTATTGCTCAGGTTGGAAAAAATGGTAAAATTATCAACCACCATTATTCCAATAGATAATCCTTTCACTGACTTGCCATTTTCTGCTGCATCAAATTAAAGTTCTTGCTCTCATCACCAAGGTCGTTCTTGACTCTGCCCATCTCTGTTTATCCACTCTTGTCTCCTATTGTGTTTTTTCCTGTCCCACCTCCTCTACTCCCCCAGTGATGCTAGTCTGACTCTGATCAGCCTGTTTGTCAAGTTCACCACAGATGTCTCGGATTTCTTTCATGCTGCCCTTTATGCATGGAATGTCTTGCTGGAATGAATATGTGAAGTCCATGCCCGCTACCTCCTCTAATCCTTCCTCAGGACTTTCCTTTGCTGTAAGTCCTAAAAGAAATAAGCCAACTGATTCTGGAAAGATTGAAACATCAGTCAGGCATAGCTGATATTTATTTAATAAATACATAAATAAAAAATCACCTTTCAAATAATTGGGAACCAACAAGTTGTGGACATAGCATGCCACTATGGGATTTTATTACTGATACCTTCCTCCTCTCTCATCTCTACAGCTAAACAAAAATTTTCTAGCAGAACAGTTTATGGTTATAAAATGCTGATTTAACTAAATCAAACTGCTTTACAGGAATGTGTTGATTTCATTGACATTTTTGATTAAAAATTATTAAAACATTTTGTTTTGATAAGGTTGATGCATTTCATGTTAAGATCAAAGCACTTTTGACTTTTATGCGGTACTATATTAGTCAATATATAATATAATAGTTGAAACAATTAAGTCAAAACAAAGGCTTCCTCCTTATTGACATGAAGCACTTCAAAACATTAGTGAAGCAAAACGTTTTGATAAGTCATTTTCAGTATTTCAAAACAAAAATTTTCACAATGCTGGGAATTTTTTAAATGTCAACTTTTTAATCCAGTTTGGGATGAAAGAAAATTTTAAAATGCTGGAATTTCCTATGGAATGGAAATTCCAGGTTTTGACCAGTTCTACATATCTCCTGTTCTTTGTAGCGTTTGCTTGTTGCATTTTGTTTCCAGTTAGGAGCTTCAGGGCAAGGACTGTCTTCTACTATATCTTCATACAGTGTCTAGCGCAATAGGCGCCTACTCTTGCTTGGGCTTTTGGGTGCTATCAATAATAATAATAATAAGTATAGATTTAAAAATTTACTTTTACACTTCTCTTGATAATCTCCAGCTATCATCATTCGTTCGTTTTGCTGGGCAGCACTCCCTTAGTTACCAAACTATTTCAGCAGGGATGATTGCAACCTCCTCTGTATTTATTGTTATTATATTTTAAAAGTGGGTGGAAATAAATGCTATTACTTTGCAGGCACCTACAGTCTCTTTTTAGTTAATTACATAAGCAGTGGCACACAAAATAGGCAGTTGTACAAAGTACCAATACATCTGAATAAATCAAGATGCATGAGACTGAAACCAAGTGTTGTTTAATCACCTGAGAACTCTGGGTGTCTGAATTTAAGATGGAGTTAAGATCAAGAAAGTGAAAAAAATATTGTTCTATATGAAGTACTCTTCCATTCTGGAAGTGCACCATGACTTTAATAAAATGCTATTCCCCGCTCCTCATTACATGTTTGTAATAATGGGCTAGTGAGCTGTGTATTTATGCTCCATTCCTGAAATGGGCAAACCACTGCAACTACACAGAACACCACTGAAATCCATCTGTGCACATTACAATGCAAGATTGAGGGTCTAGAGTGGAAATCGCGACTGTTGGAAACCACCATTAGTAAGGCAGGATAAAAATCAAATCCCAAATCAAGATAAAAGTCAAAATATCAGATTTTGTTGTTGTTGTGCAGAATGAAAAGTTCACAAGTTGCTGGTTTGGTGATGTTGAAATGTTTGTTTCACTATTTCCAACAGGAAAAAAACCCGACATTCCTGAATCAAAATATTTCATTTTGGTGTGTTGAACCAAATCAAAACATCTCATTTCATCTTGGTTTGATATTAATCTGCCCCCTCCTGAGGTGCCATGTTGCTTTGTTGGGGTCAGGGGGAAAATGTCTAATATTTTTTTAAAATCATAATTTTCATTTAAATTGGATTTTTTATTTAAATTAAATACAGGTTTATTTTTTAAAAGTAAACCTGTTTAAAATTAAATTTGAAATTGACAACCTATATTAATGACCAATCTTATTATAATCTATTAAAATAATTTACATTAAATCAAGAAAATAATATTTAGTAGTATATATTTGCTGCCAAGTTTTAAAGAAAGTCAGACAACTGAACTGGTGAAGTCACTGACTAAGTATTTGGAACCAGAGTTTGTTGAAGTGCTAAAACAGCCTATTTACAGCAGTAGCCTCTTCTGCAGGTACAGAGAGAATATTTGCTTCATTTCAGTTTACTCAATACATCAGTTCAGCAACTAGTTCAGTCAAAATTAAGAAACTGACCGGGAGTTGAAAAAGCAGGAACATTTATTTTCCTCTTCGAATCTGTGAATGAAAACCAGATATGAGAGGATGAGATCTACTAGTTCTAAAATCTTGATGATGTGGTCACCAGAAGTAATGAGTTCAGTTCACTAACAGCAGGTAATACCTCCTTTGAATAATAAATTGGTTAGTTTTAAATGCAAAACATGTTTGGATAAAAAATTTTTACTTACATATCCAGCATATTTAAGGTAGTTTCATTTAATAATAAGGATAAATGCTGTTTTGTGCATTTTAATTGAATTTGAATTTCTATCAAAATAGAAAGTGGTGAATAATGTTTTTCTTATTTACTAGATGATTAATTTTTATTTGTAATTTATATCAACCTCTAACAATAAAAATATAAAATTTTGAGTATGAATAAATGTAAATTAAGCTATATAATTGGTTACATACATGTGTATAGACATTGTCTAGCCTCCTGGTTAGCAAAAAGAATAATCAAATTTAGCATAATGACTATATTAGTTGCAAAGTAACATGTTTTAATGGTTTTCAACCAATGAGAATCAACTTTTCTTCAGGGAAATAACTAAAAAATGCAAATACAAAACAAAATTAAAATGGATGATTTAAATCAAAGTTTGCTGCTTGCTGATCGAAATCTTGATTAAAATCAGCTATTTAAATCTCTTTGATTTAAATCAGTTAATCCTGGTGGGAGTTGTAGTTTGAGTGTTTCATGCCCCCATTCTCCTCTACATGCTGGGCTCTCTGGCTAGACTACATCTCTCATGATGACCCTTTGACCACATGACTCCAATGATGCCCTGCATCAGTTCAACCAAAGAGGATGCAGCATGGGAGATGGTGTCTGGGCAGGGAGCCTGCCCTATAGAGGAAAATAGAGGCATAGGGCACCCAAGCTACAACTTCCATGAGACACCATGGCAGCTCAGGTGAATACAGATTAATGTTGAACTGACCAGAAACTAAATATTTCATTTAGATTTTTCCTACAGAAAACTGAATTTTTTTGGCAAAATCAATGTTTTCCCACATAAAATTTCTATTTTCAGAAAGTTAATTTTCCATCCAAAAGTCTTTTTGACAGAAAATTCCTGACCACTTCTAAATATCAATAAGTTAAATTCCTGATTTCATATTGGAATTTTATTTTTTATAAAAATTGCAATCTCCTATTCCATATAGAACAAGCATATTTTTCTTCATTTTAATTTTCCGTCTTGGGTCACTTCAGAGGAATTTAACTGATGTTGTGTTATGAAGCATTCTCCCTAGAGATGGGTTGGTAAAGATTAGGTAGAAGGTGACCTTTGAGAGGAAATATATATATTGATCCTGTCTATTTTGTCACATAAAAATGAGCAGCTTCATTTAATGACATGCAATTGCATATTTACAAATATAATCTTAGATGTACAAATCTGTGTGTGGTGTATACAATACTATGTTTATAAAAGTAAATTATGACTTTTAAGGAAAATAATGAGGTCAGCAAAAAAGGCACTATGAGTTCACACTACCCAAAGGGATTAAGATGAAAAAAAGTTTTTACAAATATATCAGGAGAAAACTCTGGAGAAATAGTAGGTCCATTAATTAATAAGGAGGGAGGCCAAATCAGCAAAGATTCTAAGATGTGTAATTTACTAATGCATTTGTTGTTTTGTTTGTAATGAAAAATAGTTATGTCCAATTAGGAAATAATTAAAACCTTGCAGACACAAGGGTAAGAAAAAAAAATTGCATGCACACAATTTTATATATACACACTCTGTGCACGTGTGCGTAGTTTTTCCAAGTATTCTTCTATCTGTTTTACCATTCACTATGGTGACAAGGTTTTCATTGCTTTTTCATTGTCCATTACCCTTTATTTTTTTTCAAAAGACCAGTTAGATCGGTATCCAGGTTAAATGTCACATATCCCAGGAAAATCCCAAAGAACTGGGCTTCTACCAGAGCATTTCTGCAACAACAAACATTTCGTACCTATCATTAAGGCCCCAGTTCAGGAAAACATCCCTATTAGGGAAAGGGCTTAAACACAAATGAGATATGCTTATGTACTTTCCTGAATCAGAGTCTAAAAGAAAAGAAGAGCTATCCTGGCAATTACTGTCCAGTAAGAGAGATTTTTGATTCCTAATAAAATACAGAAAATGGTGGAACCAGGAACAATAAGAAGGAAAGAATAGAGCTCTTGGGACAGTTGAAAAATCATCCAATAGCCTCCTCTGCTTTCTCTCATAGTAGTGATTGGAGACAGTTAAACAACTCTACGTATCCTTGCCAAGCTTCAAGGCATCAAAAGTGTCTGACACATCTACAAAAAACAATATGGACACTTGATCTTGATCCACTGCCAGAAGGGCATCATTGACCCACCAGACCAGTGCAATCTCCTCACCATAAACATGGCTAAAATTGGATTGACAAGGAACAAGGAAATCTGAAGACTCTTGGTATTTCCAGGGTTGCTTTGCTGCTATTTTCTCAATAACCTTTCCTAAAAAATGGAAGATTAGAGACAGGGTAATAATTGATGACATTATCGGTATTGAGACTTGAGCATGGGCTAAATCACATGCTTTCCTTAAGGAATGTTGGCAAGTTGCCCTTTTGAAAAAGATAATGACAGTTCCATCAATGATGGATCCAATGCCTCCCTGCTTGATTTCATCGTTCTGGAAGGGCAAGGGTACAAAGAGCAGGTAATAGCTCAACATTTCACAAGTACTTTCAGGACCTCCATGAATAACACTGGCTGAAACCCATGCAGAGAAGGCTCTATGTTTCCCCAACCCACCACACACACATGGCCCGTAACTGGTCACAACTCAGCAATTACAGAGACAGACAACCCAAATCCCCCACACTGTGATATACTCAAATCTGCAACCAAGGGACATCAGACTGACCACTGCCTAGAATAGTTCTCATCAGCTTCCAATGAAAACCAAACAATCTATGGTCAGTGGGTCTGTCTAGGACACTGTAGCTGTGTTGATACACTACGTCTGGCCAGTCTCTTCAAAGTGTGGGTGCTGCTACAACCAGGAGGGATAGGATGCCCCTAATAAGGGGAAAATAAGAAAAACAGTGGAGTGGAAATTCTGATTTAAAATGGAGAAAGAAACTGACCTGTCTGATGAAGTACTTAGAGCAGTGGTTCCCAACCTTTTTTCATCTGTGGACCTCTAGAAAATTTCAAATGGAGGTGTGGACCCCTTTGGAAATATATTGTCTGTTGTATAGTTGAATTCTTTTCAGTTTTCAGTCTTTCGTGGACCCCTTAGACATAGTCCATGGACCCCAGGGGTCCGCAGACCACAGGTTGAAAACCACTGACTTAAAGAACAATCTATTTCCCCTTTAGAGTTTCTTTGGATGACCTTTTCCATGGCAGCTTCCAGAATTTTATTAACATTTACAAAATATATGGCTTATGACAAACATTGTCCCATTCCTCCCTGCCACTTCCCCCCAATTCCCCAGAAATCTAATCCTTCTTCCATCTTTTAATCCCCCAATGTAGCACATGTGCACCTTAGCACCAACTGATCAAATTAACTGCAACCTTGGTTAAAAATGTCAGAATATACCCTCACTAATTTTGAAATAGAAGAAAATGAACGGGACATGGAGTATATGAAGCCATGTTAAATGTATTCCCAAAATGGAGAAGGGGTGATAGATTAATAATTATCTAATGTTTTAAATGAACAATGTTGACATTGTGAAGTGAACCATTTGTCTTTTGGACACAAATCTGCCTTTAAAGTTTTATACAGCTTTGTTTAAATTTTTGCTTTTAAGTTCATAGATCCTATGTTGGGTTTTGTCCATTAGAAAATTTTTGGTTTGTTTGTAAGGGTACAGTGGAGCTGTCATTTAAGCATCATGTTCTACTTCATTATTCTGTGAATGAAATGTTCAATTTCTTTGTGAATGGAGATAAGAGACTGTAAAACATCTGAAGTAATGGAGCAATATTGTGCCATATGTAAAATTTGGTAAGGTTTGGATGGATTTGTTATGAAATGGGACAAGTTGATTCTTAGATGCACTAAAAGTGGATCTCTATTTCTTTCCTTTTTTTTTTTTTTTCTTTTCCCCTCATTTCAGTTGGGAATTGGTGAGTGAACCCGATTTATTGCATATTTTTTTATGCAGCATCATTTTATTTATTTTGTGTGATCAAATGCTTCATGGTCCTGCCCACAAAACTATATCCCTCTGTCCTCTTTCTCTCTGATCCCCTGCTTCCACTACCTTAATATAATTATTTTAAAATTATCAAAATGCTTTTTAGATGATAAAATCAGGCAGGCAAATAGTTTGTTTTTTTCCCTACCTTCATATAACGTAAAATCTAAATCTTTTAAAACATATTTTTCATTTTAAAATATCTGCCCTCAAAACTAGCATTTCTACTCTTTTGTCTTCTTGTTCAGTTCAGATCACAAAGGAAATGAAAGATGTGTAAGGGAGGGGGGAAAAAATCCCTAAATTTGCTGGAATGCATGGCCCTTTGCCTAGAACAGAAACCAGCGCTCCGTGCACAGCAGGGGAATGTGAGAGAATGTAGAATGGCTCCGTGTAGCATCATTGTTAGCATTTTATACTATTTGATGCTTTGTAGCTGCTAAAGAAACATTGCTTTTTAAGCCATTGATCTCGTACTGCAAGTGGTGGTGGTAGTAGTAGTGAATGACACAGCTTTGCTGGATGACATGAAGCTGATCTCTGCATCAGCCAAGAGGAATTAAGCTTTGTCACTCCCCACTGGGACTACCTTTCTTCTGGTATGTGAGCAAGGAATTCATATGCTTCTGCTGCATCCAGCAGAGCAGAGCCAAGAGTATACTTTACCACTGAAGGCAGTAAGCAAGAATGATAGCTGTCTCTTTTAAATGCCGCTGTCAAATTCTGAGGAGACTTGCTAAAGGTATTGTGCTTTCCTTGTTATTCATTCAATGGCTCTGTTGCAGCATTCCATGAATATAGCCTAATGGTTTTACTTTCAAATATGACTGCCCTTACAATTTATTGTCAGACAACAAAGAACTCTGTGAATATACAGGTAAGGATTTTAACTGAAAGAGTCCCATGTCCCGTGGTGTGTTCATATTAGAAGCATAAGATGATTTCATTCCTTAAAAGGGAATTTGTTTTTAAGTCAAGTGCTAAAGTTATTATGGGGTATCATTGTCTTGTATTCCTGATAACTGATCAGTAGAAGTCTTGCATGTGTTACAATAGTATATTACTGAAAGCAGCTAGATCCAGAACCTGTATCAAAGATGGAATTTTTGAATTGTTGGTTTATTAGTATTTATAATCTCTCATAGGGTGTTTCTCTGCATGTTTATAATACCTGAGCCAAAAAATGGGTTGTACATGACTAAATATGGGGGGTTGATAAATTGATGGCTTTGATATGTTGTTACCCTTGTGAAGTTAATTTGCCCATTATAGAAGCATTCCTTTTATGTTGTCATGAATCACTGTTGCCTTCAGTTTGATCTGTCAATACTTTGAAATGCTATTTGTACCTTATTTTGTGTCCTATTTGTTTTTTTAGAGCAGCTATTTTTAAACCTTCTTGGATAAAAAATGTTCCTTCTTTTCCAAAATGAGTACAATTTAGTTTTTAAAAAATAGCATTTTATATATTAAAAATGCCAATTACTATTACTGTCAAATCTTTGTACCATCTCTGTGTAAAATATCAATGCTAAAGAAAAGTTTTTTGTAGTAACTTCTAACATTATAGTAACAATATGTAGCTGCAAGAAAATGAGAAGCTTTTGTTTTCAGACTTAGTTGTGTGAAACAATGGTTATTACTATATTTGAAGAGCTGTAAAGTCCTAAATGTTAATGAAACTATTTGTATCAGCTTAGCTTGAAACATCAGAATTCTTTAGTCAGTCAGCAGTACAGCTCAGAATCAATTAATATTTTATTTTGTAGAAGAATGAAAGCAAATGTGTGTGATAGGTCTAGAACAATAAGGGGGAAGAGGAGAATTTTGTAATCAAACTTATCTAATGCATTTTCCTACTGTCTAAAATGTAATGTCAAGACATTAGAATATACTTTTTTCATAGCACATATCTTAAAATAATCTATTCTTCTATTGAGGGGCTCTCTCCTTCAAATCTGTGCCTGGTAATGTATAGTTTAGTTTAGTAGGTTTATTCTTCATTTATCAGACTGAAATTCAGTTTGTCTTTTGTTGTTTTGCATGAAGGAAATAATCTCTTTTCTAATGAACTCTGTATAAGGCAGGTTTTGGCACAATAATTTAGTCTATTAGTGTTGAGAGTTGTTGCACCACTTAAATGCAGTTTCCTCTGGAATTAATATTCTCATACATCATACCCATCTTAATTCTTTTACACTTCCCATCACTTAGCAGAACATAAGCTGATTTTATTCTTTGAAATAATTTTAACTCCCTTCACCCCTCGCCCCAGTAAGAGCTGGTATGAAACCATTGGTTGTCTTCTTTGAGAGAACTGTGCACTACACTTGTCTGCCATCACTGCTATTAACAATCCATATGCAAAAAGAGAGAGCGATCCTCTTCTATTGGCTTCCAGTGCAACAGATTTGAATCTTACTCTCTTAATCTTTATATCTTTTATTTCCATTTCAGTATTTAAGTATCCGATTGTCTATTAAATAGCCTCATAACATTTTTTTGGGGGGGGGGTTGACTGATGCTCGCCAATTAACTTTCCAACAGGTTGTGTGTGTTTGTTTTTTCAATATAACTCAGCTCATTAAAAAGAAAAAAAACATTCTCCAGACAATAAGCTTAACTTTGATGAAAAACAGTATGTGACCACAACAATAGCCTGTCCACATGTTTTAAAAGAAGAAAACATTTTTCAAAGATGTAGTTTGAGGAAGACAATATTTTTCTCAGGCGGGAAAAATATTCTAATTTTGTTTGTTTGTTTCAATTTCTGTTGTGCTAAATCCAAGGCCAAAACCATTATTATTCAGATAGACATCGTACTTTTTGTAACTGAACCTTTATGACAAATATTATTTAACAATCTAGACAACTTGTTAAATTGTTCAAACCAGTTTAGAACAATTGTTCAGATGTAATTTGATGGATGGAGTATTCTCTGCAAGAGATAGAGAATGAATGATAGACAAATGAAGCTCTTCAGTGTGTTTGCAGGGTTCCTTGGCTTGGATGAACAACATGTTTGGTGTCTGACAGCAAAAAAATAGGCCTGTGTTTCTATCATTGGGTGTCTTTTGTTGCTAGCATTTCACCATCATGTTCTCATTTTTGATTAGGCCTTTGTTCTAATAGTAAAATTTTCAGCATTCTCTGGCTCTGATTTTACTTGTCAGCCATCAGTTACGGATTGGTCAACATAATCAAGATGTCAAAGAACAATAATAGGCTTTTATTTAGTCTATCTGGTCATAATATGCAAATGACTGTCCTATATGTAGTCAACAGTCTTTTGCTTTCTGCCTTCTCCTTCACTCTTGGTCAAGCATAGCCTTTGCCACTGGATCCTCTATTTGCTTGGCCCGATTCCATAGTTAGGGAGGCTGTATCCGTTCTGTCAAGGCTTTGCTCCTGTTTAACTCAGTCTAGCTAATGTCTTCTCTGTATACCAATACTCATCCTCCATGAAGGCCAAAAGGTCATTTCTTAGCCCTTTCTACTCTTCTTCTAAATACCTTCAACCCTCATGTGGAAATGATATATGTATGGCATATACTTATTTACTATATCATGTATTTTTAGTAAATGCTAGACATGTGTATTGTAAATTATAGTATGAAGAGTACCACTTTCATAATAGTTTGTGAGTCAATATATGAGCTCAGGTAAGTCCTATATGTAAAATGTATATAGCAGGGCAACCTTTCAGAAGTGGTGTGCCAAGTCTTCATTTATTCACTGTAATTTAAGGTTTCGCGTGCCAGTAATACATTTTAACGTTTTTAGAAGGTCTCTCTCTATAAGTCTATATTATATAACTAAACTATTGTTGTATGTAAAGTAAGTAAGATTTTTAAAATGTTTAAGAAACTTCATTTAAAATTAAATTAAAATGCAGATCTTACCAGTTTAGTAAAAAGAACAGGAGTACTTGTGGCACCTTAGAGACTAACAAATTTATTAGAGCATAAGCTTTCGTGGGCTACAGCCCACTTCTTCGGATGCATATAGAGTGAAACATATATTGAGGAGATATATATACACACATACAGAGAGCATGAACAGGTGGGAGTTGTCTTGGTAAGCTACAGCCCACTTCTTGGTAAGACAACTCCCACCTGTTCATGCTCTCTGTATGTGTGTATATATATCTCCTCAATATATGTTTCACTCTATATGCATCTGAAGAAGTGGGCTGTAGCCCACGAAAGCTTATGCTCTAATACATTTGTTAGTCTCTAAGGTGCCACAAGTACTCCTGTTCTTTTTGCGGATACAGACTAACACGGCTGCTACTCTGAAACCTACCAGTTTAGTGTGATACTTGCCCTTGCTTTTCCTTGGTGAGTTTTCCAATGTCTGGCACGTATTTGGATACTTTAAGCTGCACACAGGCTTCTGAATGATCAGTTGTTAACCGGCTCCGAGAGGGGCAGAGGACAGATTTTATGTGTGAAAATACTTGTTCACACAGGTATGTGGATCCAAATGCTGAAAGCACTGCAAACGCAATTTTCTTCAAACAGTTAAATTTCACTGGCAGGAATGTCCAACAAGTCAGAATAGAGGCCCCATGATCTCTCTCGGTAGCTTCAAGTGCACTCCGCAGATCTCCAAACTTTAATACCCGCAATTCTGATCTTTTTAACTGAATGAGTTGCATTTCGAAATCTTCAACACCCATCCACTGAAATACAGACAAATCCAAGTCGCTTTCATTGAACTTTACAGGTTTCATTAGAAAAGAAAGCATTGGGCCAAATCGCTGGAAATCTTGAAATCTGTCAGAAAATTCTGATTCCAGTTCTTGCATGTACATGCCAATCTCATCAACACTGACACTTTTATGTATTGGAAGTAGCGGAAAGTCGAAGTTTGAATATCCCGAGAAAAAACTGCTAGTTTACAACAAATGCCTTCCAGGCTTCATAAAGATCCAGAACTGTTTGCCCTGCACCCTGGAGACAGAGGTTGAGTTCGTTTAGGTGAACGGTGATGTCAGTTAGAAACATGAGCTGACACAGCCATTTGTCATCATCCAGTTCGGGGTAGTTTTATGCTTTTTCCGACAAAAAGGCCTTGATTGCATCAAAACAGTTTACAAAGTAGGCCAAAACCTTGCCACGACTTAGCCACCGAATGTTGCTGTGAAGTGGGATGTCATTATAAGCACTGTCCATCTCTTCTAGCAGTGCTTGAAACTGTCTGTGAGTCAAAGCAGATCGAGCAATGAGGAAATTCACAATTCGCACCACTGTATTCATCACATTATTAAGCTCTGAATTAGAAATTTTAGCACACATGTTTTCTTGATGGATGATACAGTGAAATTTGACTGTCGGGCGACCAATCTGATCTTCAAGTAACTTTACAAATCCCTTCTGTTTTCCAACCATGGCAGGAGCACCATCTGTTGTCACACAAAATATTTTTCTGATGTCAACTCCTCGCTCTTCAAAATGGTTTACAAAATTTTCCAATATATCTTCCCGCTTTGTTGTGCCATGCAGGGGTTTTAGTCAACAAAGTTCCTCTTGGATTTCATCGGAAGCACAATATCTTGCAACAACTGCCAAACGTGGAATATGGTTTATATCCACGCTCTCATCGACTGCAATGCTAAACACTGCTGTGTCTTTTAACTCAGTCGTCTGCTTTTTGTTAATGTTTTCTGCCATTTCGCTTATGCATCTCTCAACTATTCTGGCAGAGACAGGCAGTTCTTTTATTCTAGATACGATTGTATCTTTATTTGGCAAATCATTGAACAAAACCTCCGAACTGCTGGGAAAAACTTTTATATATTCCCCATCTGTAAACGGCTTTCCGTTTTTTGCAGTGCACTGTGCAATCTTGTAACTTCCTGCTGTAGCTTGATTTTTACTTACACGTAAGCATTTAAAAACACTGCTTTGCTTCTCATATCCTGCTACTGCCTTTTTGATCGATTCAGTCTTGTCTGCTTCGTCAAGAAAGGTTTTCTCTTGCTTCGTTTCAAAATGTCGTCGAACACTTGATGTGCGACAGACAACACTTTCACAACAGAAAGCATAAACAGCACGGTCCTTCTTTTGAATAAATCCAAATGTGTCTGTCCAAGAAGGCTGAAATGAATGGACATCTAACTTTGCTTTCTTAGGAGCTGACATTTTGTCAAATGTACCCCCACAACTCACAGTGGGGAAAAAAAATCATGACAGATGGCATGCACGATGTCAAACGCAGTGTGCTGTTCCACGTGGCATGGTATAGGCAGCAAATCAGGACTTAAAAATATCCCAGTGGCGCTGGAATAATTTTAAGGTGTGACCCCTCTTGCCCCTGTCTGCATCCCTCAATGTCCCAGGCTGGGGCCAGTGGGCCACAGCTGGGGGTGGCTTCAGAGCGCCAGGCCGAGGCCAGAAGCAGAGCCCTGGGCCGGCAGCCGGTATCCTAGGCCAGCAGCGGGCTGAGCGGGGCCAGCGGCTGGGACCCCGGCTGGCAGGGGGCCGACAGCCAGTATCCCAGGCCGGCCGCAGGTTCAGTGGGGCCGGCGGCCGGTATCGGGGGCCGGCGGCCAGTATCGGGGGCCGGCGGCCAGTATCCCCAACCGGCAGCGAGCTGAGCGGGGCCGGCAGCCGGGACCCCGGACCGGCAGCAGAGTGCCACTGAAAATCAGCTCATGTGCCGCTTTTGGCACGCGTGCCTTAGGTTGCTGACCCCTGGTATATAGTATTCACATATAAGTTGCATACATTTTAGTTCCACTTAAGCCTATTAGTCACCTAAACATTAACTTTAGCTATCACTGCCTGGTGCTCAGCTGTGTATATCTTTTGACACTTTTAATGTTTCCCTTCTATCTTGATCAAGTAAATTTGTAACTTCATCCCTTTTTCTTTCAGCTAAATATCTTAGACTGAATTGTTTCTGCTGAGGAACAGGAGAAACTCCAAACATAATTATTCTCCTTTGCCACTCTAACAGGTTAGAGAGATGTGGAGGCAATATTCTGGAGATTTCTGTTACACTCCCCTCCTTACTGGTACCTCAGCTTAACTCTTTGCTGAAACAGAGGCCAGAGTTCTCTTTTCAGAACTTTTCAAATAGCTTTAAACAGAGTCAAATTCAGGCCTATTGTATGTAAAAGCCTGAATGTAGCCATTAACGATTCCCAGTTAGCTTCAAAGATAGAGTACCATACTATTTTTTTTAGCAAACGAACTTTTAATACACACACAAACATTGTAAATGGTATTTGGAATACTTACAAAAAACTTTTTAAACAAAACCTATTCTTTGTTCCAGTTACACATTTAAATGCAAGGTTTCAGCATAACATTTACACTTCTATACATCACCACATGCATATAAACACATTCCCCTCTAATCTTCTTGCACAGAGGATTTCACAGACTCTAGCATGTAGCCATAATATGTAGTGTGTGTCACCTGGATTCTTCAGAGCTTGAGGCTTGATCTACACTGAAATGTTATATCAGCATACTTGTGTTGGCCTAGGGTGTTAAAAAAAAACCCCACATCCCTGATGGACATAGCTATGCTGACAAAACCCCCAGTATAGACACAGCTATGTTGACGGAAGAGGGCTTCTGTCAACGTAGCTCAGCGGTTCTCAGCCCGTGGGCTGCATGTGGCCCAATTAACACACAGCTGCGGCCCAGCTCATCTGTGTGCTAAAGGCTGGCCTGAGTAGTGGGGTCCGGGTTCCCGGCTTCCCGGTGCAGTGGGGTCCAGGCTGCCCCACTGCCCAGCATGGCGGGGTCGGGGTTGCCGGCCTGTCCCGTGGGGTTGGGGGTCCAAGGCTGCTGCCCAGCCCCACAAACTCTGGGAGTCCGGGGTCGGGCAGCTGGCCAGCCCCGTGAGCTTCGGGGACCTGGGGTCGGGCAGCCGGCTGGCCCTGTGTGGCAGGGGTCCAGGGTCGGGGTCTGGGCTGCTGCTGCCCTGCAGCTCACTTGAGAACCACTGACATTGCTAATGTTGTTTGGGGAATTTGTGTTCCTAACACCAATAGAAAAACTCCTGTTAGTGTACATTGCGTCTACGCTGGAGGGCGGTACCGGCATAGCTATGCCCACATAGGCTCTGTAGTGGAGACATACCCTGAGAAGAATGGCAGCATCTCTGTTCTTTTCCAGAGCCTTGTCAACAAACAAAAGCCTGGGGATCCTTATGGCTAGCAGCGTTCCAGTCCTTGGGTTAATAGCTGACTGGTCTCTTCAGTTCTTGGTGAAACAGGAAATCTGTAGCTTTATCCAAAGTGATACAGGTGTTGGAATCCATCACACACAGCAGATACCTCTCTTGGTCCTATGTCAATCAGCCACTGAGTCCAGTGGGCTGTTTAAACTCCTATATTTATAACTTTCCCACCCCCACTCAACTCTCAGACCGTGAATGTGTGGAACCTGCAATACTGCTTGTCCTCCATGAAAACCTCCCATATACCTTCAGAAACTGTCACTGAGCATGTTTAGTAACTGTCAGACCCCACTTCTGGATGTTTCCTGGCTCTTCTAGCCCTGCTCTTTGCATGTGTGCAGAGACACGGTGTATTCAACATGAAATCCTTGTTTCCTTCTCAGTGTTTCTCTCCCACTCTTAGGGTACGTCTTCACTACCCGCCGTATCGGCGGATAGCAATCGATTTATCCGGGATCGATATATCGTGTCTCATTAAGGCGCGATATATCGATCCCCGAACGCGCTCCCCGTCGACTCTGGAACTCCACCAGAGCGAGCGGCGGTAGCGCAGTCGACGGGGGAGCCGTGGCCATCGATCCCGCGCCGTCTGGACCCCAGGTAATTCGATCCAAGATACTTTGACCATATTAGGTAGGTTAAAAATCAAATGTTGCAGTATAAAGCATCTGTGTTACACCACTACTGTCCTAAGCCTTGGTGTCACTTCTCCTCCCACCTGTCTTATATCTGCCTTAGCTATATTAATGCTTAATCCTCAGCCAGGCCTTCATCCTTTTCCCCTGACTAATGCAGCTCCCTCCTCTATGGCCTGTGTGAGCTATAATTCCAGACTCCATCTTGTGCATATTACTTCCACCTGCCTTTTTACGCTTACAGAGCACTCTGCCCATATCACCAATAACTTTTTCCTCAAATGTTTCCAGTAGTTCCCCATTCAGTTCAGGCTCCAATTCAACGTTAACTACCTTCCTTATTTTTCTCCCACTATTCTTCACAGACTTTGTCACTCTGCTCCCCTCCCTGGTCCTTCTGCATATCTGCCGTTGACCAGCACATATCTAGCACTGACCAGTGTATTCCCTTCAAATCATTTTGCTTCATTTGGTGCAAAAGCCACTGTAGCTGCAGAAGCTGCTATCTAGAACAGCCTTCCTTTTTATCACACAGAGTCTCCATCATACCTCTCGACAAGCCAAGGGGCAAATGTGGGACCCCACATATGGCACCATGAGGGGAACACAATTATTCACAAGGAAAACTTAAAATGCTATGGGATGTATTCCCTTAGTGTAAATAACTCTTACATCAGTTTCATGATTATTTATTTCCAATGTAAATAATTGTCAACAATAAAAGTGAGGGGACACAAAGTATGTGTGAGATCCAGGTAATTTTCGGACTAAATGAGTGAAGCCCCTTGAAATGAAGTACACTTCAAAGGTATGTGCTCTGTATCTTTTAAAATCTAATCTGGAAATATATATTTTCTCCCATTTCCATATCTGACTCTGCTATTTATTAGTTTACTTTAACTAATATTTAATTCTATAGTGTGTTTAGTGATACCGTTTTAATAAAAAATGTTATACAAAATAAAATTGTGTTGTAGCATGCTGATTCCAAGCTTTAGTATTGGTCCATATTAAATCTGTTTTTAAAAATTCAAGAAACACTGCCAGTTTCTGCACTAATAAGTTTCTTGCTGTGCTCATTTTGATTACCAGTTTCATTAATAATATTTGAGATTGTTGACATAACAAAATGTTGCACAGAGGAGCAGCAATCCCTAGAGTTAGCGCTGCATGGGAGTTTCGATTTTAATCGCCTGCTTTTATTCACACATAAATCTCTGAAGCTTTTACCTTTTGGGGTGAAATTCTGCAGACATGGTCTTTGACAGTGATTTTTAAAACAATACTGGAGTGCAAATTGTTGAGCAATTTTGGATTACATGGGTACAAAGCGCTTTCCAAGCTCCTAAGGTTTGCAGGGGAGGAGTTCCCACATTTTGATCTTTTAAAGTGTGCAAGACAGGTCACTGGAGTAGTGTCTAGTCAAAACTTCCAGAATATGGAGTTTAAATGGATTGTTAACAATTTGTTGCAAGCTTACAGAACTTTGAATTCTTGGGGAGAAGCTGTTTCTTTTTATTTTATTACACCTCTACCTCAATATAACGCTGTCCTCGGGAGCCAAAAAATCTTACCGTGTTATAGGTGAAACTGCATTATATCGAACTTGCTTTGATCCACTGGAGTGCGCAGCCCCGCCCCCCCGGAGCGCTGCTTTACTGCGTTATATCCGAATTCGTGTTATATCGGGTCGCGTTATATCGGGGTAGAGGTGTACTTATCTTTAAACTTGGTAGGATGGAGTGAAATTTTCTCTCTCTTTTTTTTTTTTTAAAGGTTGCATTTGCAGACTGGATTCCATTAACTAGTAATATAGTTTAAGGTCCTCATATAAAGCCATGATCCAAAAAAATATAAGGATCCAAACCAGCTCCCACTGAAGTCAATGGAAAGACTCCCATTGACTTCACTGAAAGTTAGACTGGGCTCTAAAAGAATGCTAAGATTGCACAGCTGAGTACTTGAAAATTGGGAAGCACCACAGTTGAGGTTAACTCTGCTCCTTTGTGCATATGCTCAGTCTTAAATTACCTGACAACATAGTATTTCTCAGATAATACAATATAAAACCAAGTTTTCCTCAACTTTAAATGTACATGTGTAGCACTTTGCAGTATTGTGTCATTCTGTGCATGCCAAAGAGTTTGTGAAAGCCACTTATGTGACGTGCACACAGTAAACCATAATTGCACAATATAGTACATGTTAAGTATACAGCACACAGCAGTGATAAAAACTTGCTGGCATATGTAGGCGACTGAAGTTTAAAGCTAAATTAGTTTCATGGTTAGCTGCCTCATCCCCCGAACAGCAGATTAAGAAGGTTTCACTGTAAATTTGTGCTCAGCCAAGTTTCTCTGTTGTCATCATATTCCAAATACTTTGAGATAAGGCTAAAATGAAGGGCAGAGCGATGAGCAGTTCTGGAGTACAGAGCATGCCTTTCAGTTCTACAGATTTGCAGTGGAGAAGCTGCTATCTGATGACCTCTTATAGTATGTATGACAGGTCACTGGAGTAGCATATAGACAAAAATTTCTAGAATATGGTATTTAAATGGACTATTGCCAATATTTTGCAAGCTAACCGAACTTTGAATTCCTGGAGAGAAGCTGTTTCCTTTTATTTTATAATTCCTTGTCTTGTTTCTTTTTAAAAAGCATAACAAGATTCATGTGAGGCAGTCAAGACGGTGAGGCACTTACAGAGGGGATGGTAGAATTGGATTCAGGTCACAGATGCCGACTTTTGGGTTTGCCGGTGGGTGCTCCCTTCCTTTCCCTCCTCTCTGTGCAAGCGGTGGGCAGGGCCTCGGGGGGGGAAGAGGCCAAGCAGGGGCGGGGCCTTGAGGCGGAGCATAGGAGGGGCCTTGGAGGGAAGAGTCCGAGCAGGGACAGGACCTTGGGGTGGAGCACAGGCAGGGCCCCAGGAGGAAGAGGCCAAACAGGGGTGGGGCCTTGAGGCAGAGTTGGGGGCAGGGCCACGGTCTGGATGCCCACAAAAGATTAATGCGGCCCTGCGGGTGCTAAGCAGCCCCTGTGTATGTGTATATATATATATATATATATATATATATGGGTGCTTGAGCCCTGGAACACCAATGGAGTCGGTGCCTATGATTCAGGTTATGTTTGGTTTTAATTTTTGTACGAGTAACCACAATAACTGATCTGTATGGCACAGCTGTTACAGTTGCACTGAAGAGCCTCTGTGACCAAAGCCTCTGGACATAAAGCATATTTTCCTGTACCCCAAGCCATGATTTTCACCAGACTCCATAGCTTAATTTCCAGGTTGTTTCCCCACATACATAGAAATCTTTTTTAGGCATACTGTGTACTTTTTAAGCAAAGTCCGTGTACAGTAAATAAGGTCCCTAACAATGCTCTTGATATTTCTGTTGGTGCAAGAGCATGAGTTAATTTTTTGCAATGTGTTCACAGGTCAGGTGCCTGATTTCAGGGTTTGAAACATTTACCTGACACTTAACTGGGCAAAGACTGAGTTCACTAGCCAGGGTGCAAAATACCCTTGGCACTGTGCCTAGCCAAAGCCATGCCCTTTGTACTTTAAAGTAATAAAACAGATGCATCTCATCATAGAATATCATTTCCTGAGTTTTCTTCAGGGTTTGTTTCCTCTCCACTGCATTATATTTCTGTCTGTCTTGCTTTCCTTACATTTTGTTGTCTCCTATATCTTCTCTCTCCTTCTCCCATTGCCCACTAAAATCTGTCTTTCCCAATAACATGCCTCTCTTTTCAAACCTTTCCTCTCTCGTTCTTCTTCTAAACCCCACACCTATTGACATTTTCACTCACATACCCCTTTATGTGTATCACTTCATTCACTCATGCATGGGACTTGGAAGTCCTATCAGACACCTATTAGCCAGAGGACTAAACCTGCAAGCTGAGGATGGGGGACCCATTCTGTATGTTAATATCTGTGTGAGAAGCAAATCCCACTCCATCCCTTGCTACTGGGAGAGACGATCTCTCCTGAGTAGGGACAACTAACGCAACTAGTGTGGTGATTTTGTGATTGAAAAGTACTGTTCACTAAGATTGTGTCAAGTGTCTAGAGTTCTACAGAAGCAATGGAAATATCTGCATAAATAAAACAAGAACTAAATAAGTTCAACCAAGTTCAATTAATTTTACTCATAGCCAATAGGAATCAGAATGTTTAGCTTTGGTCTCCAAAGGTTGAGGTTAACATGTTACTTTGTACATGTGAACTCCATCCACATGACACATCAAGACATAAGTGCTGGAACTATGTGTGTAGTTTGAATTAGCATCAGCATTTCCTAAAGGTTCTGTGAAATAGCCATTTTAATATTTAAAATGCTGCTACTGATGCCACCTGTTGTTAATTGTATATTGAGGTGACATTACTAAGGCTATATGCTGAGTCAACATAATATGGGGGAAAAGTGACCCATTAACATCTGGCTTAAAAATCTTCAAAAGGATAAAATGAAAAGGGTGACAAAGGAGTTGAAACAGATGGAGAGGGGGACATACCGTATATACTCGTTCATTAGCCCGTTCGTTTATAAGCCGACCCCCCCAAGACGGTTAGGTAAAAATAGCAAAAACTGTATGACCCTTTCATAAGCTGACCCTATATTTCAGGGGTTGGCAAACTTTGGCTCCCGGCCCATCAGGGTAAGCTGCTGGCAGGTCGGGACGTTTTGTTTACTTGGAGCGTCTGCAGGCACGGAGCCCCTCAGCTCCCATTGTCCGCGGTTTGCCGTTCCCAGCCAATGGGAGTTGCGGGAAGTGGCGCCACTTCCCACAGCTCCCATTGGCTGGAAACAGCAAACCGCGGACACTGGGAGCTGAGGGGCTCCATGCCTGCAGACGCACCAGGTAAACAAAATGACAATATATTAGATATTAAATTCAATGATTCTATAGAGTTTAAAATAATCAAATTTTGGTGTAGACCCATTTATAAGCCGACCCCCGCTCTTTGATGCGTCACGTTTTACCAAAAATATTCGGCTTATAAACGAGTATATACGGTATATCTTCCCCATAAATTTCCATTGTTTCTGAGCATCAAATTATATTGAATATAACAGCTGATTACTAACATGTAAATGGAAAATGATCCTGAATATAAATTCTATCTTAGCAGCCTTTTATTGTTAGTATATTTTTTGTAAAAAAGAGAAAAGCTAGTCAAAATTAAAAAAAAGAATACACACGAGGCCTGCATTGGAAGAAAGAAGAATATCTGGAATAACAATATTTAAAATTTGTCATGCACAGATAATTCTAAACATATGACCAAATATAGAAAGATAGGGACCCAAGTTGCATTTTCAAAAAATTGCACGTGTTGGTTGAGTTTTGTAAATAGGTTCTTAGGTGCACAATTATTTGATTTGCATGCTCAGTTGGGCTTTTGTGCATATATTAGTGGGTTTGAGAGCAGCTGCCTATGTATTTTTTACATATATATTTTAAGTGCCCACATTTGTAAATCTAGGCCCATAGTGTTTCTGGTCCCTTTTTGGCTGTTGAAATAGCAAACAAACCTATCAAGAGGAAGACAAAATAGAGAGCTGGAGCAAAATTTTGAAGCTTCA
Organism: Emys orbicularis; assembly: GCF_028017835.1. Lineage (NCBI taxonomy): Eukaryota > Metazoa > Chordata > Testudines > Emydidae > Emys > Emys orbicularis. The sequence goes on along the minus strand of NC_088683.1, from coordinate 67,385,032 downwards.
TTTGCAGCTGGTACATAGGAATTGCCACATAGGCTGAAATAAGTGGACCACACCGAGTTCAGTAACCTTTTCTCAGCAATGGCAGATGCTTCCGAAAAAGATACAAGAAAGCCTGTAGGGGACAATCATGGAATAACCTATCAATGGGAGAAGTTTCTTCTTAACCTCTCTGTTAGTGTTTGGTTTATACCCTGTACTATAAAAATTTGTTCCTTTTAAAAAATATGATTTTTATCTTCTTTAAAGCACTGTGGATATTCCCTTTATTCATATCTAATCCTTTTTGGAATCCCATTAAGCTCCTGGCCCCATTGAGACATTGTGGCAGTGAGTTCCACAGGTTAAATACATCTTATGTAAAAAGCATTTATTTTATCAGTTTTAAATGTATTACTTTTCTGTTCCACTGGTCATTTCCAAAAAGGAAGTTCTTTTGGTGTTGGTGAATGCTCATACAATTCCTGCTGCACCATTCCAGCAAGTAATATGGGTTGTCTTTTCTGGAAACATTACTTACGTTACATTCCAGGAGTAATGGGAGCCCGGATTCTAGATCCCACCTTGCTCTTAAAAAGCCTATTTTATTCAGAGATTTGAACATGCTGCAGAAAGTTGGATAAGTATGATTATTATTATTGCCATTTGTCAGATGAGGAAATGGAGATAGAGTACTCATGTGACTGGCTCAATGCCACACAGCAAGTCAGCAGCCATCAGGGTTAGACTCCAGGCCTCTTGGCTTCCATTCCTGAAATGGCCACTAGGTATGGTAGATAATAGCAAATTACATGATTACAGTCTGGACTTTTCTTTCTTCCTTCTCCCTCCCATTTGCACTTAAAATGCTGTTAGCTTGAAAGAATTGTTTTAAGGAAGCTTTGAAACCCGCAATCTCTGCTTTGTGGCAGCCGAAGGAGAAGGAAAGAAATTATTTTTTCTTAAGAAAATGTTCCTGCTGTAATTGCTGTTTAGGATTTCCAGCACTGCACATGTGAAGAACAAAAGAAGCAGATTTATTGTATTTAATGAGTACTAGTGGTTTGCAAGCATTGTCTTTTTGTTCAAAAGAACACTTTGATCATGTTATGAAAAGTAATGAAGGAGGGAAAAATTGATTTATTTTCCGCTCTAACCTGACCATAGTTCACAAGTTCGGACAACAAATTTCTTGGCCTGTGATGTACTCAAGAATTGCAAACTGCTTCACATTAATAATTCAGGACATTTTAATTTGCAATTTACATTACCCAAGCTTGGTGAAAGTTTGACAGAGAGCAAGAAGTGAAATACCTCCCTTGTCAGATACACAGTATTTCAAAGCCGATGAGAGGTGGCTGATATACTCGAGTAGATAAGAAAAAGTATTTACATTAATATACATGATAAGTGCAGAAATCATTTGAGGACACTAGTTCAAAATGGAATGCAGAATTGCTTGCTTTCATACTGATTTCAAAGTTGGTTTCAAATTGAGGAAGGATGGTCCAGAGGTAAGAGTACTTGTCTAGGACTTCAGGGATATGGGTTCAAGGCATTGTACCACCATAGACTTCCTGGATGGTCGTTTAGCCTCTCTGTGCCTCAATTCCTTTTCTGTAAAATAGCACTCTCCTACCTCACATGGCTGTTGTGAGGATAAATACAGTAAAGTCTGTGACTGCTCAGATATTATGGTAATGGGAGCCAGAAAGTACCTAAGAGGAAAAAGTTGTTTAGAATATTGTTTTATTGATCTGGTAAATGTTGGGCTTGGGTGAAGGTGGCCCATCTGAACTTTAAATAATAGGGTCCCAGAGTTGGCATACTGATGTTGTTATATATGCATCTTTCTGGGTTCTGGTCTGACCCTGTCACTCCAGTGACATAAAAATGACCCATAAACATTTAATGAATTTATCCTCACTATCTATGCATATTAGGGAAGTTTGCTCCCTGTTTTATGGAGAAGGAAAAGAGGCACACAAAGATTAAGCAACTAGCTCAAACTCACACAGGAAGTCTGAGGCAGAACCGGAAGTGAATAGAGATCTCCTAAGTCCCAGTCCAGTGAAAAAGCAGGAATAGAGTGCACTTGTCAGACATGATGGGGTAGATTTTTAGAAACTGGCAGCTGACTTGTACTTGTAAAAATGTGTACAAAACCTACCTTTGCGTTCTCGGTTACCCAATTTGCACACAGGAATGCAGGTTCTACATGCCTAACAGCAAGTGTTTTTTTCAGGCCAGATTGGCTTCCTGTTTATGCATATTTGGTGCTTGGAGGAGTATCAATTTGTATAGTTGCTCTTCAGAATTAAGGGCAGAGTTACATGGATGCAAGGGAAAGAGAGGTGTAGCCTGTGTGGAGGAGAGTGTAATCTTCAGGAATCCTTGGCACCCTAGTCATCTGCTGGGGCCCCTTGCCACATGCAAATACCAACTTTGGGGCTATTTCTAGTTAGCAGGGGAGAGATGCAATTGGAAGGATGAAAGAGGAGGTGAGTCATTGTGGGCAAAATGGAAGGAGGAGGTGAAACATTGGGAGGAAGTATGGAGGAGAGATATAGGAAAGAAAAAAGAGCAGAGAAATGAAAGAGTGAGAAATAGAGAAAATGAGGATATGACATGAGGATACTGAGGAAGAAGGGAGTGGAGGGGAACTCTGAAATAAAGCAGATGTTGCATAAGCAGAGAGAGAGAGAGAGAGAGCTGCTTTTGGTGAAGTATAGAAGAAAAGAGAGTGGTGTAAAGAGGAGTAATGAGCTGGGTGTATATTAAGGTTTACAAAAATGATTAGTTTATAGGAAGTGTTGGAATTATTAATATTTGAAATTATTAATATAGGAAACCACCAAACACTAATTCCTTTATTAAATCCAAAGGCCAAATGGTACTTATGCAATTGCTCTAATCATGCCTAGAAGGCCTACATAATAAGTAATTTACTACATCCAAACAGTAACAAAACATTTATAAATATTTGATCAAGTTACTTACAAACAAGCTAACACCAGGGGTGCATAGACCCATGTTGGTTGGTTGGCTCCAATGTGGTCAGGCAGGTATGAGCAAGAATTTACCTTTTTATACCCGTTAGCAATCAAATGATGTCATTGCCAATTACCTACTTCAGCTAAAAACCAAATTTGAGACAATTCACCCTTATTTCCAATCTTAATCCAGATAAGGTTTACAACCTCCTTTCCTCCCCTTCTTCCTGATGCCCAATGGTTTTTCCCACTGTACCTGGGTTCACATAAGCTTTAAGACTGATATGTGGGATAGGAAGGGCCATGTTGGCTCTTTTTGTCTTACGTAAAAGGTTATTTTTGTGTTATGTAAAACCATCTGCAGTCACCCCTATCAGTCAGAGGCCTTCTTTTTAGAAACTTTCCCTTATCTCATTAGTTATTCTTTGAACCAGACATCCTCCCTACTTCATTCCTTCTGGCCTTATAACTTGTTGATTTCGAGGCCTTTCTTTTATTTGCTAGTCAGGGCCTTTCTGTACAAAGATATATTTCCTTAACTAAACTTCAGCTAACTGTAATTTTTTTATTTTATATTTATCCTAAAGGAAGTTTAATACCAAAAAAGGTAAAAGAGAAATTTGTGTGATTTTTATTTATCTAGAGATGTCAGAAATCTATACAGATGGTGGCTTCAGGTTATAGGTGGGACGAGGCACCAATTCCTCATATTCCCATCCATGATGCAGGGAGAACTTGACTTAGTATGGGAAGTGGGATAGTTTTGCTTATTATGAAATATGATTTTAGCACTGTTCATCCTAATCTGTCCCCAAAGATGACTCCAGGAAGTAAACCGACTGGGCAGCCACTCTCCAGGAGGTGGTGGTGGTTGTTGGTGGTGGTGGTCAATTGCTCCTCATTCTTTCAGAGGCCAAGAAAAGAACTATGTAAAAGGGATTCCTCTTTTGTGTTTTCGACTTGCAGTAACAACTGCACTGTGGAGTGACAGAATTGTCTGGGACTTCATGGTGCCACAAAACGTCTAGCTACTTAAAATGTAGCAAGAGTTCCAATTACACTTACTCCTACCCCCCAACATTTTTTGAAAATTAATTTCTAGTAATTTGTGGTCTTCTCGTTTTTCAAACATACACATTGACTGTTCCTCACTACAGACCATCCAGACATGAACTTTTAAACTTCAGTTGCCTTGAGGTATTTGTCAGCAAACAAAAAAAATCCTATTTTTTTCCAATGGAAAATGTATATATTAAATTAAAAAGTAGCTGAATGTTTTGACTCAAATATTCCAGTAATATTCCCCTTTGGGCAGTTTAGGGTGGTCTAGAGAGTACTTAATCCTGCCTCAGTGCAGCAGGATGGACTAGGTGACCTCCTGAGGCCCCTTTCAGCTCTACATGTTTGTGATTCTTTAAAGTTTCAGCCCAAAAGGCAAAATATTCAGAAAGTTCTAATTATGGGGACACAGGGATTCATAATGCACATGTTTTTGCAACCACTGCAGGATACCTTTGGGTACTTATGTGTAGCTTCCATTAATGTTGTTGTTTCTAAGAAACATCCTAAAAGGTCTTAAAATTCCAAATAACTTTAAAGCAGACTGATTACAACAAATATAAATTCAAACAGCAGGCAGCATTCTGGGGGGGAAAACTTTGTTCTTGAAAATTACATACTATCAGAAATGGATGTATGCTAATCACTTCAATTTCAGTATAAAGGTTAAACTAGAGATGGCTATTTAGCAAATAAATACCAGCTATTCAAATGACTGAATTAGTGTCATCAGCAAAATATAATTCAGGCCCATGTTACTTCTTTAGGAGACATTGACTATTTTGATAAAGCAGGATATTACAAACATCTTAAAATGGCCATATTTGGCAGGAGGAGCTACCTCCTGCATTTGGATGTCATTTCCAAATGCCGAGCATGAGATGCAACCTATAAAGAGTCAGGTGTGGTTTTGCCACAAGTCACATATATGGAGCATCACATAGATCAGGGGAGGGCAAACTATGGCCGGCGGGCCACATCTGGCCTGGCCCCCGAACTCCTGGCCTGGGAGCCCCCCAGCCCCTCCCCCCGCTGTCCCCCATCCCCGGCAGCCTCAGCTCGCTCGTTCCGCCGCCGGCGCAATGCTCTGGGCGGCGGGATGTGAGCTCCTGGGGCAGCGCAGCTGCAGATCCTGGCCTGACCCGGTGCTCTGTGCTGTGTGGTGGCGGCGGAGGCAACGTTGCCCGGCTCCAGCGGGGTGGCACGGCTGTAGCGCTGCTAGCCACCGGTGCTCCAGGCAGCACGGTAAGGGGGCAGGGAGCAGGGGGGGTTAGATAGAGGGCAGGGGAGTTCAGGGTGGTGGTCAGGGGGCGGGGCTGTGGATGGTGGTTGGGAGGGAAATGGGGTTGAATGGGGGCAGGGGCCCCGGGGGGCAGTCAGGAAGGAGAGGGGGTTGGATGAGGCGGCAGGGGCAGTCAGGGGCAGGGGCTCCGGGGGCAGTCAGGGGACAGGGAGAAGGGGTGGGTTGGATGGGGCAGGGGCCCCGGGGGAGAGAGGGGGGAGACCGTCAAGAATGAGAGGAGGGGTTGGATGGGGCGGCGGGGGCCCAGGGGCAGTCAGGGGACAGGGAGTGGGGGGGTGTGGATGGGGCAGGGGTCCCAGAGAGGCCGTCAGGGAACAGGGAGGGTTGGATGGGGCAGAAGTCCCGGGGGGGGGAGGGGGCAGATAGGAGGTGGGGGCTGGGCCACGACCCCCTTCCCTAACTGGGCCTCCATACAATTTATGAAACCCGATGCGGCCCTCAGGCCAAAAAGTTTGCTCGCCCCTGACATAGATGCTCATAGACATAGCCAAGCCCTTTACAATCAATACTGCTGCGATTTCCTACCACATTGCAGGACGTGAGGTAACATATCATTTTCTACTCTGCAGCAGTCAAACAAAGAGTGTTTTTGAGTCTCTTAATGAAGTGCACCGTTCGGAATAGTGCCACAAGTGTGAAAACGCTATTGCGCAGGCAGCTGACAGTGTAAACACACAACAGCGGTTTCCCTTCAGCGCTCTCTGAGCGGCGCTGTAACTGCCAGCGATGTAACTCTGGCAGTGTAGACATACCCTTAGGATATTAGCGTTCAGGATGGGCAACAGCTACAGATCCAGATGTAAGCTGGATAAGTAAAATATCTGAGTTATCTACTGGTCTGTGAACACACATCTGTTTACAGAAGTTTGAAAATTCATTGAACAGTTTCTCGTTTTCGCTGCATTTATTTTGGAAATAAGAAATTGTATTGGGTTTGTAGTTGGTTTTGTCAAGAATAAAGGTGAAAGACACAATCAGGTTTGTGAAAAGGGGTGGTTTGTTAGTAATTGTGTTTTCTATGTTTTAATGTCTTTTGTATTTGGAGAGTCTTGAGCCCAGCAGTTAAATGTATATTACAAATAAAAGAGGGGGCAGTAGCCCTGTCTTTTTCATCTGTGAATTCCAGGTGGAACTGTGATTTTAAACTTATAGGTTGTTGATGCCACTGGGAAATGATGGATGGCTTTAATCTAGCTAAGAAGAAATAGGCCAAAGTCCAATTCTTTAGTATTGCCCATAGAAAGTTCCATTCAGTATTTGCAGTTTTTTTGTACATCAACTGACACAGTAATTATTCTGCTTCCAGTGTTGCTATAAGTCCACAGATAGTATCCTAATGAGCTTTTTTACTATTTATCTCTAATTAGTCAGAGGGTAATGAAGTGAGTAAAATTTTCTCTAATCTCTTGACAGCTATTTTTTGATTAAATGCTCATATCCATGTTACCATAAAAAGAGAAGTAGGATAAGAGCTACAGGGTTAGTATGTCTTTATTTGGATCTAGAAATAGAGAATAGGGCAGACTAAAAGGTCAGGGAGGAGGAAAAGAGCTCTTAGGACAGACATTTTAGTATGAAATTGTTTGGAAAGGCCTATACAATTTAAGGGTAAAGTCACAGAACCTAAAGTTTTCCCGAGACTTAAGAAATATCTTCTCCTCAGAACTGCTTCAAATGTACATTTCTATTTCAGAGTATTCCTTTCCTCTGAAGAGAGGATTTGAATTAAAAGAAATGTATTCAAGATGTGCATATAGCTGTGACTCACTAGAGGGATTATCTGAGTGATACAAATTTCTTAATATGACCTAAATATTTGGTTTCTGTACATTTAGGTGATTTATGGTTACTTGTGCAGATTTTCAGGTTCTCTCTTAATTTATTTTTAATATGAACTTCCTCCTCTTTTCTCAAGCTGTCAAGGCACTGATTTCTCATTTACCCCATTTGTTGATACGCACTTCACTACAAATACCGGTTTGTGAGTCGTAATGTGCCACAGTTTCTCTTAGTAGTTCTGAACATCCTATTTCCTTAGTAATTTTGTGACAAATAGTTTAGTGACTTAATTTGCCATTTGAATTTTAGAACTTGGTTTTCATTATGGCAGAAAAAGAAAATGGAGCAACACTTTGAACTACATTAATTACATCAGTTACATGAGAGACAAATACCTACTTATCTAATCTATTGTAAATCTGTGCCACTTACCATTGTGGCATCTAAGTGTCGTCATATCTGGAGTGTTTGTCATAACAGAAGAGACATAAAAATATTGTTTGCTGATGCCAAAATAAACTTGGTTAAATAGGAGGAGTAAAAAGATGGCAGCCTAAAGACAACCGTTGTTCAAAAACAGATTGACAAGCTTGGGTAAATACTGAACACAAGACTGAGGGCATGACACCAAATAACACTTGCAAAATTATCATGAAAAATGTACTAGCTCAGGCATAAAATCTGCTTGCTTACCCCTACCGTGATGACGCTAATGCTGTAAAGATTCAGTGTTATGTTATTTGGCTATCAAAAAAAAAAAAAAACTTGCCTTAACTGAATGAGTGAGCAAATCTTGCAAAGCTACATTAAACTAAATCCACATGCAGAAGTCTGAATCCTGTTGGCCAGAATTCCAGGATACTTACCTGGGCAAGTAAATGTCAGGTTTCCTGCTTGGCTCAGAAAAACTACAAAGTCTTTTGCTGGAGTTGGAATTAAAGAAAATGTTATCTTTTGTGTCTAGACACTTATTCTTAGGAATGGCAACTTAGACGGGGTACGTGTTGCTGTGTCTTCAGAGGGAAAGCTGAAGAATAGTCAGCTTGAAGCTGCCATTGGACATATGGATGCCTGATTTACCAGGTTACAACAACCATTCTGCACATGGGTTCAGTGGTTGACTCCACATGGTGACATAGTTAAAAAAGAAAAAGAATTGGCCTGCTGTGGAGATGTGCAAATTGACAATCTGCTACACTGACTTACACAAATCTGCTGAATGAAGAGAAGGAAAGTGACCTATATCACTGGCTGTCTTTAAAATTATACTGAACTACCATCAGATCCACAACAAATACACCACTATGTAACACAAGTTTAACCAACTAGCTACCTGTCTTTCTGTACATATTGCTCTTAGTGGAAATACTGTTCTCATCCTGTAGCATGGCTATGAAGGAACATGGCTTTTCCAAAATTAGCTTAATCACAGCAAGCCCACAGGCAGCAATGTACACTGTGGGATTTGAGGCAAACAATAGTGAATGACCAAAGGTAAACACTTTTCAGCCCCATCACCCTGTTCTCTGCTGGGGAACCAGTAACAAAATCTGTTCATGGATACAATCCTAATGAGCAGTCATTAGCATCAGCAGGCAGTGCTGGTGGAGGACTAGACTAGTGCTGTTGTACATGATCGGATCTAGACTTCAAACCAGATGGATGTCATCCATCATATTATTTAAATATTAAAATGTTTGCTTGAATTTGATATAAATTACATTACAGTCTCAGTGCTGACACACTCTCATCTTTCTCTGGTGGTAGCAGTGGCTTCATAATTTACATTAAATTGAGGCTCAGACTGCATTTACAGAGCCAAGTGGGATTCAGATGCACAAAACCCACAGAATTAGGATGGGAAACCCTGATAATAATTCAGAGCCCAATCCAAATAATGCAAAGAGATGCCTTTAGACCAGGGGTAGGCAACCTATGGCACGCGTGCCGAAGGCGGCACATGAGCTGTTTTTCAGTGGCACTCACACTGCCCAGGTCCTGGCCACCGGTCCGGGGGGCTCTGCATTTTAATTTAATTTTAAATGAAACTTCTTAAGCATTTTAAAAACTTTATTTACTTTACATACACCAATAGTTTAGTTATATATTATAGACTTATAGACAGAGACCTTCTAAAAACGTTAAAATGTATTACTGGCACGCGAAACCTTAAATTACAGTGAATAAATGAAGACTCGGCACACCACTTCTGAAAGGTTGCCTACCCCTGCTTTAGACAATCTCAGCAAGTGTTTATTTTTTATTTACTTGAGAGAATGAGACCACAGCCCAAAATTTAAAATAACCACATTTGCTTGGTGAATAACCAAATTCGAAATCTTACATACCTATGAGCAAATGATGAGAATTTTTCTCCCCTGCCTAAGCTGAATGTTTACTACAGAGATTTTAAAAATATTTTTATATGAGAAAGGGTGTCGTTGACAACTGAATAGACTGTTTCCACTGTGATTGATCAGAGATCTGATGCTTTCAGAAATAAGCAAAGAATCAATTCTGTAATTCAGATTTGGTTGTTGAATACTTATCAAGAAGAGTAGCAGAAAAGAGAACTTTATTAATCTTTCACCATACATCACAAAGTTGCAATTATTTCACAATTTTAAAGGCTTTGACAGTGATGGTTAGTGCTCTTCCTTCACAGAGATTATTTTACGTAATGTATCCTCTACATATTTTATAAATGGAGTCCTAAATTATGTATTTGGAAAATTCTGTCAAGCGTAGGAATAAGTCCCAAAAGAATATTTTTAAAAGATTCCTGAAATGATTATGAAAAAAAGAAATTCAACACATACTTTCCCTGTCAAATGTCTCTTTACTGAGATTTATAATAAAAAGAACAAATTAAACAAAATGATTCCCATTGTTTCAAAGATGAAGTCTTCAGTAGTAAAAATAATAAAACAAAAAACCAAATGAGACAGGTGAGTGTGGAGTGGGTAAAACCCCCATTCATTCTCGTTTACAGGAGCAAATGTCATGTGGGATATTTGGGAAGAGTTGAGTAGGGAGGGAATCAAGTTCATACTTGTATTATTACACATGCGGCTGAAATACAAAGCATTTATGGTAATTTATTCTCTGACTCTGCAGATTTTCATTATAAGGATTTTCATTCTTAATAAACTTCTCCTGCAAATATTTTTCCTGTAAATGTAGGTTTTGAGACTTGAATCCATGGGGACTGTCTGTGTGACTTGTAGTTACTAATAGATTTACCATATTACTGGGGCAGTTACTCATCTGATACCATCTCCTTGAATTGTGAACTACATCAGGTTTTTATTCTTGGCCTACTTCTTTTCAGTATTTATGAGATTCCACTCTGCAGCAACATGCTTCATTTTAGCAACAGAGAGTCCTGTGGCACCTTTAAGACTAACAGATGTCTGTTACAAATCCAGACTAACACGGCTACCCCTCTGATGCTTCATTTTGGGTTTGATACTAATATCTATAGCACTAATACACTCAACTCTATATCTGAGTTTCTGCAATTTTATCTAATCTAATCTAATCTAATCTAATCTAGAGTTTGATTTTTTTAAAGCATTCTTCAATTTTGCAGATTAAAATTTTTGAACCAAATATTAATTGTAGTTGCAAATGTTACCATTTATTAAGTCTCTAATTACCTGAATGAGCAATCAGATCATTTGAACTGAAACACAATGATGAGAGATGCCAAATCAGGCCAACTAAGGTCAAAAACGGGAAGACTTACAGTTTTCTGAAGCTTACTGTGGGGTAATAGTATAATAAAGAGTCATTTTGAAGGCCCAAATGTGTGCCCATGGTTACTTTTACATTAAGTGATTTTGGTTCCAATTGCTGTTCGTTATGCAGTTCAGGGGGATGCACTAGATCAGGAGTAATCAATTATTTTTTTGTCAAGGTCCAAATTTCTTGGTCAAGGTATAGTCAAGGTTTAGACTCCAGAGAAAATAATACAAAAATAATGACAATAATGATAATAAGTAAATAAAAAGATTTTGCGGTCTATTCAAAAGTGTTTCGCTGTCCGGATTTGGCCCCCGGTCCACATATTGACTACCCTGCACTAGATGACCTCTTGAGGTGCCTTACAGCCCTTCTTTTCTATAATTCAATAATTATTTATTGAGAAGCATATTAACAAAGGGCCTGAGGGTGAGCTCCTGGCCCTGGTTAACTGAATCTGTCACCCATCTTCACACTGAGTAACATCTAACTATACTAGGAGTCCCACTGATTTCAGCATGACTACTCCTGAGGAAATACACTACAGAATGTGAGGGTGGAAGAATAATGTACAGAATAATTAAAAATTCCTATTATCATCAACAGAGATTTTCCTGCCTTGGCTTTGGACTCATCTGGATTAGAATTCTCTGGTTCACACTTAGGGCTCATCACATTCATGGTGCTAATGTACAGAAATGAAAAATAGTTATACTTTGGGTCTGAATACTTTAAATTCTTCATTGGCTGGTATTCCTTCTGGATGATCCCTAAATCATCTCCATCTGTAACAGAACCCAGGTAGTATTATAAGATGGACAAAACTGTTTTATTATACAGCTTTACTTGAAAAATATTGATTGTACAGTTTTTAATTATGTACAAGACTCTCCATATTATATATCCCAAGTTCTGTAAGTGATTTGGTACGCTTTGTCTTTTAATGACTTCCTGTTCCCTAACATATCAAGCCTTAAAAGGTCACACTTTATATTAAGCTTGTTTATAAAGAGTCAATAGATGATTAATAGATGCTTTGATAAATGATTAGTTAATTGTTTATAGAGTCCATGAGGTCAAAAGATTGCTTATAACCATCTGTAACACCTTTTATTCAAGTGCTTATAACCATCTATAACATGTACTACTCAGGTCTGTAACATGCATCTATCTATCAATTTTTAACTCTTTATAAACCATTTGTAAGTGGAACCTTAATGTAAAGTGTGGCCCTATTAAAAAACCTTTTATTCTGACCTGATTATTTGGTGTCGGGTCCTTTATTTTTTATGCTTCTTGATGGTGGAATTCTCTAGTGTTTCGCATTAGAAACTCATAGTACCTGACTGTTTAAAAAACCTTAGTTAAAATGTTATCTGTTTGGCTTTTAATTAATTATTTTGGTTTGTGTTCTGCTGTATCAGTTCTGCTTTGTTTCTATAATCCTCTGGGGTGATCATATTAAGATCACTATGCACAATACAGTATTTTCATTAGTGAGTGACACATTGTGTGAAACAAAATGGTCTCCCTGCCTCCTCCTAGCTGTTCAGCCCTAACAAAGATTTCAGTATTTCAGTATGTGCAAAGCAAGTACTTTGAAACTGGCAGTCTTAAAGCCTAAATAATTACAAAGCTGAGTATATTTTGACTCACAACATTCCCTAGCAGTTTTATGTGACTATATGTCACATTGATGATGATTCAACAAATCAGTACTAAGAACGAGGAGTACTTGTGGCTAATTTCACCAAATGAAATTAACAGGCAGCAGGTTTAAAACAAACAAAAGGAAGTACTTCTTCACACAATGCACAATCAACCTGTGGAACTCTTTGCCAGAGATTTTCTGAAGGCCAAGACTATAACAGGGTTCAAAAAAGAACTAGATAAATTCATGGAGGATAGGTCCATCAATGGCTATTAGCCAGGATGGGCAGGGATGGTGTCCCTAGCCTCTGTTTGCCAGAAGCTGGGACAGGACAACAGGGGATGGATCACTTGATGATTACCTGTTCTGTTCATTCCCTCTGAAGCACCTGGCATTGGCCACTGTCGGAAGACAGGATACTGGGCTAGATGGACCTTTGGTCTGATCCAATATGGCCGTTCTTATGTAGATAAACTTTGTTTGAGTAGCAGTGGTCATCATTTTATTCATTAAAGTTTTTCCATATAAAATTAATCCTTCACTTGCAGCAACTTTTTCACAATGAGTTTTGTCTTGGACTAAAACCCTCAGGAGATGGGGGAAGTGGGTGGGAAATTGATTTGGGGACAGATCCAAAGTCATAAACCCTAGTGCTCTATTGAGTTGACGTGTATTTTCTCTTAAAACTTACTTCTGCATTCCCTTGATAAATTAAAGATGATCTTCACTTGAAATATTATTTACTCCCTTTAATGCTTTTTCTATTGGTTTTTTGCATTCATAGCTGTGGAAAATGAGGAAAGGGTATGATCCAGTGGTGTGAGAAACTATTTTATGGACATGCAAGACTTGTTTTTCTTTTTCCTGATAATAGTGAATTGTAACTCTTTGTTTTGATGCAGGAATGATTTTAGAATAGTGGTAATATTTCATTTCCAAAGATGGAAACCAGAAAGAATCCACTGAGAATCAGGGAGTAGCTTTCTGAATGCCTATATGTTAGAAAACAGTTAATTATATGCCATTAATTATTGTTGATAACAACTGAATTGTGAAGCTTTAAGTGTGTTTGGTATGTAACTCAGCACAGAAATGTGGGAAACCCGTGTTAAGGATTGTGAACAGGCCAAACCCTTACCCTCTCCTCAACAGAGCACATAGTTCCTGATTAAGTGTCCAAACTCACCCCTTCCTTGCTCCAAGGGTTTGGCTTTATTGGTAACTTACAAGCAATGACAGCGTAAACATGAACCTAAACTTCTTCCTTGAGCGTGGCGGTTGCTAGGGTTTCCCTCGAGGATCCTTCTGAGGCCTAGCTTCTTAGTACCCTCACCATAAACAGTGGTTCCCAACTCCCTTCCATTCCCAGTGGAGTTAATGAAACACACCTGGCACATGTGAGTGGCAGAAGTTCAGCATCTTTAGGCAGGGTTTTAACACCTGCTGACAGACTGGTCAGGAGAAGAGCCCCGCCATCCTGGTACAAGGAACTTTTTCCAGGGCTTCTTTTTTTCAGGCAGATGGAGAGCAGATGCATCATAGAAGGAAGTCAAATATCTTCTCTTGGCTGAAATTAGAGGTGGCTGGGTTCTTGCCTGCTTTCGGAACTAAAGAAAGAATTGCACAACCCTAGTGATTTTGAGAGGCTCAGAGAGGATAATTATGGTTTTTCTAAAAATCTTTAAAGAAATAAGGGTAAAATCCTGATCCCATTGTTCTTAATGAGAGTTTTAGTATTGATTTCCGTGGGGCCTGGATTTCACCTGAGAAATTGAACCTAGGTCTCCTGCATGTTAGTACAGAGTACAAACACCTAGGTTCCAGCTCCTGACATCTCTTTGATGTATAGGGAGTGTGAACACTAACCAAAACTAAGCAGTAAATAGTAATAAAAGTACTTAGCACCCATATAACACCTTTCATCCAAGGATTTCAAAGAACTTCACAAACATTAAGTGATTACGCCTTCAATCTCTTTGTGAGATAAATATTATTCCAATTGTATGGATCTCTTTGCATTTAAATCTCTTTGCATTTAAATTTGCTTTTGACCTGCTTTAGGTATGTCTTTTTTACTGGATGAATTATTTTTAGAAAATTAGTAGCAGTGCACTTGAGACAAAATCTTGTTCCATTTCTGAATAGAGATTCAACCACCACAAATATATTGCAGTTAAATCTTTTTCACTCTGAGGATTCCATTCTCTCCTAGAGAAAAGCAACAGAGGGTCCTGTGGCACCTTTAAGACTAACAGAAGTATTGGGAGCATAAGCTTTCGTGGGTAAGAACCTCACTTCTTCAGATGCAAGTAGGTTCTTACCCACGAAAGCTTATGCTCCCAATACTTCTGTTAGTCTTAAAGGTGCCACAGGACCCTCTGTTGCTTTTTACAGATTCAGACTAACACGGCTACCCCTCTGATACTTGTCTCCTAGAGAAGTTACTTCATTTCTTTTGCCATGTTTAAGGCAATAGGTCAAAACTTTAGAGCCATACCTTTTCCAGAGCAGATATTGGATCTGCAGTCTTAGGTGAAACTATTTAATGTATATTGAAAAGCAATACTGCATCTTTAGGAATTAGTATAGCTTTCCAGTACTTTAGCAAAATTGTGATTTATATAGCCTACTCTATTAAACAACAACATAATTTGTTACAGCTATAATTTGCTTTGCTGTCCCTGTTTCACCCTCAGACTTTAAGCTGCATATTGCATTTATTTACAACCTCCTAATTATCGCCATAGTACATCATAATATCATATTTACTGACACTATAAACTTGCATAGCATAGTCAAGCAAGACTTGAAGGAATGGTGGCTTCAGGTAGCAAATTGCTGCAGTAATCTTTACAAAGACTGATATAAAAAGTAAGACACCTGGAAATAATAGTGACGGGAAAAATATGCTGTATTAAATCTCAGAATTTTAGTAATTCTACATTTTACAACTTTGTTTTTGAGAGAGAGCAACAGCACAGGTAGGTATAATTCATACACTTGTGTATCAGTTTATTACAACAAAAAGCAAACAAAGCAACCTTAATGCAACTGTCTTTTGCTTTGCACTTGCCACTTTGCAATAATGTTCTGATTGGAACATAGTCAATCAATATGTCAGTTTTTGAAATCCAAACAGAATTGAAAGCATGCTCCTTCCAAAATTCAAACACATCTTTTTGCTATGTAGAGCACCTTCTTGATTCCACCTGAAATGTAATACATGGTAAAAACTCTGATAAATTCTTTCTAAAGGGATTTCCCCTTAATTAAAGTGTCTAGAGAGTGAGGAATATAGTGCTGATTGCAAAGAAATAAAAATAAATGAAAGCAAAGTAGTAGTATAGATTTCTGTATTTCAAGTATCTTTAGAAATAGCCTCATAAAAGAACTGATTGTTTAACAGTTTAATACCCAGGAAATGACTTTTTAAGTGGAAAAAATTGTAATAGATATTGGACATGCTGTTGCACTTCAAAAACTGAACATAAAAATGTAAATTCTCACCTTGGATTGTATCGAAAACCTTTTCATGGAATTAAAGTTAAATTTAGTGTGACAGTTGATTATTATTAACTATCAGCTATTCCTAGAAATAGCTTTGTTTCCTAATATTTATAACATACAATTCAGAGAGGGAGAAACAGAGGTGGTTCACTTTAAAGGAAACATATCAACCGTTTTATATATGTTTGAATGACCAAACCATGACATGCTAATGTTCGCTTTTGTATTTAATTTGAAGGTGACAGTGACCTTTCCCATTTCCTAAAATAGCCAGTTATTGAGTGACTTTCAGGAATTTCAATTGTATGTATACAGCATAGGTTTCACTTTCTCCTTTCTTTCCTACACTCCTTCCCCCCTGATCTATATAAAGTTCATGTAGTGAGTCAAGGTTTTGCCCTACTGCTTTGGAAACAGTGATCTAAGAGGCCATATGGAAATGGTCCAGTACTATTTGAAGGATGTAAATGCCAACGATAGAGAAGGACTATGAAGAGAAGTATAATGCGGAGTGATTGGATGAAATGAAGAAAATGAAAATTTGAGCTATCTGGGGAAAATTCTTTACAGTGAGGTGCAATAAGCTATGGTCTGGTCGCTCAAAGAAAGTGGTCAAAGCACCATTGATTTTAACAGTAGGGTGGCCAAAAAGCTAGAAGATGTACTATAGGGAACTATCCTTGCAATGGCAGGGTGTGGGAATGGAACCTAATACTGTAGGATTTTCCATCTCTTACTTCTAAAATTCCAAATAAGTATTTAATTAGGAGACTGAAAATATTTAACATTCACATAAGACCATACATGGCATTTGAATAAGAAGCTCTTTGATATACATAAAAATATTACATTCATATCTGTGGCAATTAAAAAAACTGTACAATTTGAAACTATGAAACTTTAAAGTATTTTTTAAATAAAAATAATTAAGAGTTGTTAACATAGGAATCTGTAAAGTAAAGCGGGGGGGGAATGTTGCATAATGTTGTCAGGTGAAATCCTAATAATGATTCAAATAATTCACAGCCTCACGAAGAAACTAAATATCTTGGGATGAAGAGAAGGTTCAGGGGATTTATATGAACAAGTTAAGAACATGGTCATCTTCTATATTTTAGTGTCTTACAATAACAAATTTTACTCAATGCCCTTCATATTCCTATTATTTTTTGTTTAGCAGCTTGAACATACCTACCTTTCCAATATGTTTGTACATATTGGTACTTTCAGAAATTGATTTTGGTATAAAGAATTATTTGAATTTTCATATGCATTAGACTCTCATAGCTTGATTATGAATTGGGACTGCATAAGTGTTTGCAGAATAGAGAGAGCCCTTAATGAAAGTATTGCCGCTGTGACTTATACCTTATTAGAAGCTCCAGTACTGTCAGCTAGGAAAACCACATTAAAATAACGTCCAGGGTTGCTATTATTGAGAGGTATCATGCTGAATTAAAAAAAAAATTATTCCCACTATCTGTCTATAGGTTTTTGGCGATAGTCTAATTCTGATAACTGTGTTAACAACTGTGAAATGCAGGTCATTACACAGATTAGGCTAGCTGCCAGTTATATCATTATTGCCTGTCAATCTTATGAGCTTTGTAAATTATGAAGTACTGCTAGAGACATAACCGTATATGTTAATATTTCTTGCAGACTTCTCAGGGATATTCTAATAAGCTAAAACAAGCATTTTTAATACTGCCCATAGGCACTCAATTTGACAGAAAATGTAACCATACAACCATGAATTTCCATTGCTAGAAAATGATAAATGATGGTGACTAAAGTTTTTCTGATGCAAATGTAATTATTGGCGGCAAAAATAAATACTTCATTGTGCATTCCTTCTTTGTCTTTTGTATACATTTCCAGCATCACAATTCTTATAAATAATTGTAACCACATTTTGTATTTGTTTAAAACCCTTTGTGCAGTGTGTGTATATTTTAATACAGTGTATATATACATTCTGGATATATTCAACTTCTTATATATACTCAGTATATATACACATTAACTTCTGTATATATGCAATGTCTCTGAAACCTAGGAGAGGCTAAAACTTGCTGTAAGCAAAAAATATCCATGGAATGTCAAACTAGAATGGAAAGACCCTGGGGAAATTATGTTCTGTCCCCGAAGATCTACTCCCAGGTGTTCCAGCAGGGACATATACAGAGCAATAAATTGAGAAGTGATGCATAGCAAAGTATCTTGTTCCAAAGAAACAAAATTGTCCATGAGTTAGAGAATGGAATAAAGAACTTGATCTATGAGCAGACAGAAGAGGATCCAACATGTGGCAGGGAAGCTGGCAAAGCAAGTTAGACCCTTTTTAGATGCATAGAGGAGGAAAAAAACCAGTTGCACCTGATGGCATCAATTGGGCAATTAGGAACGCTCCAGCCGGCTGCATTGCACAAACCTAGTTAGAGCTGTCATCCCAATCCAAAGTTGCTGGTCCACTCAAGACTCATGTTCCCATCCTGGATCTGTCAGTTGGGGTGGCCCACAAAGCAGTTGTAAAGAAGTTTTGGATCATCAAGTGACTGTCTCATCAAGCATGTGCTTGGGACAGGGTGTTGAGACTTAAACGTAGAGTACTAATGTCCAGAGAGATTTGTAATGGACAGAGGGAAAGTGTCTGTGTGAAAGCCTAGCAAATCAGATTAAACCGTTTGGGGGGTCTGGGTAACCAGTCCAAGGGTAAGAGCTCACAAATCAACGAATGTTTCAATCTCCTGTAATGAAGCAGATTAGCAGTGCACATGGATCACAGTCAAGTTTGGCAAGGGCTTTCTGCTTGGTTTAGGTCTGATTGGTTTTGTTCTGTTATATTTACTAAAAGCTGTAGCCAATTGACCCCCCCCCCCCCCTCCACACACACACACAGTACAAGTCTCTCCATTGGCAGCCTGATATTTGGCAATGATATTTGCAAGTTAATGTGGACTTTTTCATGAGCTTGTACCTCCAGAAATCCTGAAGGTACTCTTGGGGTTTGGTAAAGGCAGTTTGTGAACTTTTAATGCAGACCATTTCCCAGTCCCAGCCATTTCACTCTTAGCTCCAGTTTGGTTGCCTCTAGAGACCAAGCAGCAGCTAGCAGATAGTCTAGATTATTGCCTCTTTTCTTACTTTCGTGGAACTTTATCCTCAAAATCTTTTTTCTCCGGTCTTCTTTTCTTTATGCCAGTGCTCTCTGTACCAGGCAGCTCTTCTCTGGCGCAACTTGCCTGGTGATGGATTGAATAGTGATATTACTTCTGCCATGTATTATGTTTACATTCCCAACTAATGAAAGCACCCTTTAAAGAGTACACTCAATGACATACGTGGTTTCTTTATAACTCATCCGTACAGATCTCTTCTTTGGGCACACAAACTAATTTATCTGGGAGCTAGGCTTATGACAGAAGCTGGACTGATCTATTGATCTATAAACTAGGGTGAAATCCTGACCCCATTAAAGTCAGAAAGAGTTTTCCCATTGACTTTAATGGGGTCAGGATTTCACCCTACATCTCTAAAATCCTCAGGACAAGTTGCTGTCCCGTATCTCAACAGTGCCTTCAGGTCCTAGGATCAGTGTCCTAGTCCCCATTATGTTTAAGATCCCTTCATGCTTTTCTTGGACTCAATGGTATCCTGAAGGCAAGAGCATGTCATACATTCTCCTCCTTCTCAGCCACGTCATCACATCTTTTCATTGGCAGCTGTCCAAGCAACATGTTCCCCAGGAGAACCTTAACAAACATCCAGTGATTCAGAGCTTGACAGATATCTATTCCTAGAATGTCATGCAATATGGAAAACCCAAGAAGCACACCTCCTTCTAAATATCAGTGATGAAAATCTCTCTATATTCTATTATTAAAGGTCTATCATAAATTTATCTTGATGGGAGCTACTGGGTGCTTACCACTTCTGAAAATCAGGCATGTGTTTTTTAATATGCATTTAGAAGACTAATCCTAAGCTTTTTTATTTTATTTTTTAATTAAATCTGTTGGACTAAATCTGTTACCATGGCAGCTGTGATGTCAGATGTTCAGCATTGTGGCTGAGATTTTCAAAACCACAAAAGAGATTTAGACATGCAACTACTGTGTCAAAAGATAAGTGAACTTGGTTTCAGTTTGCATTTGGCTTTATAGGACATGGCAGATGCAAGAGGAATCTCCCAAAACCTTACACTCATGATTTTTTTTTTTTAAGTGTCATATGGAGAATTAGTTGCAAACATTCAGCTGTCTGGAACCAGTTATAGTGTCTTTGCCATATTAAGGATGCCCACTGGTATTCTTAGGTATCGTTGGTCAATATGCAAATACAGTGTACTCTTATTAACATTTTAAAAATAATTTTGCTGTGATGCATTGAAGGTGGTATGTGCATACCAGATTTAGATCCCAATTCAGACAGCACTTAAGTATGTGCTTAACTTTAAGTAGGTGTTTAAGTCTCATTGACTTTAGTGTGCTTAAATTCTTCACTGAATAGGGATGTTTTCCTGAACTGGGTGCATAAGTGTTTGGAGAAGCATAAAGGGGGAAAGAGGTGGAAACGTATGTACATACAGTACTAGCAAGTTGAACTAGTGCATATTAAGCTCTATTGCTTAAAGTAGCATTGCTTTTTGATAGATTTTTAGATATTACAAATAGGCATTAGAAAAAGTGAACTTAGTATGGTAAGGTATTGGATTAAAAATAACCTTTTTCTAAGTATATGTTAGGTATGGAGATGTAAAAAGTCATACATTACTATGGTACATTAATAAATTATATATAGAAAATCTCAAAAAGGGACACCGCTATATATTCCATCCTACCTGAGAAAACACAGGACCAACCGATAGAATCATAGAATAGAATAATAGAATATCAGGGTTGGAAGGGACCCCAGGAGGTCATCTAGTCCAACTCCCTGCTCAAAGCAGGACCAATCCCCAACTAAATCATCCCAGCCAAGGCTTCATCAAGCCTGACCTTAAAAACCTTAAAAACCTCTAAGGAAGGAGAGTCCACCATCTCCCTAGGTAACCCATTCCAGTGCTTCACCACCCTCCTAGTGAAAAAGATTTTCTAATATCCAACCTAAACCTCCCCCACTGCAACTTGAGACCATTACTCCTTGTTCTGTCATCTGGTACCACTGAGAACAGTCTAGATCCATCCTCTTTCAAACCCCCTTTCAGATAGTTGAAAGCAGCTATCAAATCCCCCCTCATTCTTCTCTTCTGCAGTTCCCTCAGCTTCTCCTCATAAGTCATGTGCTCCAGCCCCCTACTCATTTTTGTTGCCCTCTGCTGGACTTTTTCCAATTTTTCCACATCCTTCTTGTAGTGTGAGGCCCAAAACTGTGCACAGTACTCCAGTTGTGGCCTCACCAATGCCGAATAGAGGGGAATGATCACTGATGGACATTATCAAACAAAATCCCTTTTTTTCAGTGTTTTTTGGGTGAAATTTAAAAAAAAAAGTCTGTCTCTCTTGAACCAAACTAGCATTGTTGTGGAACAATCATGGAGATATTTCAGTTCAGCTACTGTTGAGTAGCTTGACAAATATTGTTAATGATTCAAATCATAAATATCTTGCAATTCTCCCAATAGCTGTTGGTTC
The DNA here is from genome assembly GCF_028017835.1 of Emys orbicularis. NCBI lineage: Eukaryota > Metazoa > Chordata > Testudines > Emydidae > Emys > Emys orbicularis. The sequence goes on along the minus strand of NC_088683.1, from coordinate 67,363,384 downwards.
AAAAGAGAGCTCATTCAACTCAATTAATTAAAATACTTTAAAATATATCAGATATGTAGATTGCCAATAATAGTGCTAATACCTTCAAAGTGTAAATTTGTAACCATGACTGTACTGAAAAATAGGAATAATCTGCAAGCATTATGACAAGAACAAGCCAATAAAAGGAAGAGGAAGTCTATGGGTTAATATATTTTCAGTCCGTTTATTAAAGGATAGCTGTTACCCAAATTACTCCAAACTGTTATGTAAAGACCAGTGAATCAGCTCTAGTTAAATTCTGTATTCTAAGGGACACAGTTAAATGCGTTAGCCCCCATTTGTGTACCTTGCAAAGTTACCCAGTGTCCATCTGGTTGGGTTTAAAATAATCTCTCCAGCTCTCAGGAGTAGTAATCAAGCCACTCTTATGGCCTGATTTGCAAATGTGCTGAGTTCCCGCAGCTCCCACTGATTTCAGCGGGAGTTGTGGCTGCTCAGCACTGCTGAAAACCAGCCCATTAGCGTTCAGTGGGTTTCTTACACAAATGAAGCTGAATGCATTTAAAGCTAGATATCGGCGTGTAACCAAGGGCATTTGAAATTACCGATTCAGCAAAGTATGGCATTTAAATTGTGGCGCTCAGAGTACTTGAAGGTGGCCACAAATTAAATATCCATATAACCAAAATAATTATGGGCTCAGTTCTGTCACTGTTATGCACCTTTCTCTGAATGACTGACTTCAGTGGGACTGTTTGTGCGAGCTGGTATTTTTAAAGGTAAAATAGAAGCATTTTTTCTCTCCTTTTTCTGGTGGTTTATGTTTTGCTTTTGTTTTGTGGCTAATGAAAGTGAGGGACTGATGGCATTGGCTATGGAGGTTGGCATAATTGTTAGTAGATGTTGTGCAGATTACTTTCCATCTCTTCCAAATCCCTTTAATCCTGACTATCCACACCTCTGCTCTTCCTTTTTAGCACTCTTCCCGAGTTTGCAAACCAGGGAAGCCAAGGTCGGGAAAGTTAATACTTACCAATCCCAGGAATTATGTTTCCTAATTGTCTCATTCACATGGCAGAAAAAATTGGCAAATTAGCTCAGATTTCAGGAGTAAGTATGAAAGTCATTTGAGAGTTCCCAGCAAAATATCTGCATAATTTACTTTTAAGAAAATATACGTTATTTTCAAGCACATCGCATGGTACAGCAGATAATCCCATCAAACTGCACTATGGAGGTATTGTACTTTAACAAACAGCTGTTTGCTGTTGCCATAGTTACAGATAGGCCAATGCTATAAAAAACAGATCTGAAACAAGATCCATCATTTCCTGAAGCACAGGCTTTTGTACAGAGAGTTGTGAACCATGAATTTGGGACCTTGATCCCAAGGCTGAGGAAGTTTGCGTGATGTTCACCATTTTAGGATTGAACGAGGCACTTCCCCACCTGAAAGCATAAGTGTCTCCAGCTTGAGCTAAGGAGCAAGTCTGTCGCTGGTTGCTATAACTGACTTTTTGTGATGAGGCACAGAGGGAGACTGAGACACATTGACAGTGGGCAACATTTGCATCTGGGGTGTAGGGGGGGAAATAGCGTCTCCTCTCCCCTTTCACCTTCATTTTGCATTTTTAGCTTCATGAGATATAGGGGGTGAAAAAGAAAATAATGTATAGTCCTACTGGCAGAAAAGAGTGCAAATTACAACCCAGAAAGTTTATGTCCCTATGCTCTTGCCATGAGTGGGGGTGTGGGGTTGCTTATGCTCTGTCTACTTGTGTATTGTGCTCTGTAAAAGAAAAGTAGGTATGGCTACCTCTTTAAAAAAAAAAAAAAAAAAAAAGTGTGGGCAAGGCACAGTCCTGAAGATCCACCATATGGCAATATATTGCAGTGCCATAGGGGCAACAGCTGGGGCTAAGTGAGCAGGTACTGTACTGTGGGAGCTGTAGTTGTGTGTTTCAGAATCTAAATTGTCATTGTGAACAATTAAGTGCCTAACCCTTATACTTGCAAAGGAACCCTTCAAAATGTGAAGTTGTAAATTAATAAGACTGATGTAAACATCATTATAAGGCGACCTAAAGCAGTCGCTCTGAGAGGTGTGAACTGTCTATATTCATCTCAGTATTAATTCTGAAGCCTAATATGGAATATTTAAAAGTCCGCATTAGCTATTTCCCTTCTGATCACATCTAAAAAAGAAAAGGGTTAATCAGATTCTGAAGATCTTCACAATCTCCCGTGAGTGTCATCTCATTTTGGCATCACAGGTGGGCTGAGCTTGGACTGTGGAGAGAATTTAAGAGAATATCCCCCCTCTATACACAACCCATCTGATCTCTTCCTACATGTGACGGTGCTGTATACTGTTCGAGCTTTTGTGAGTGAGGTTTCCTGTGTAATTTTTTACTGTCGGCTGAAGCTGTCTGGTTTTGATCCAGATATGGGTAGCCAGCTAGAGGTGATTGTGTACCTAGCTAGCTCATGAATCTGCTCAGGAGCAGCTTACTATTAAACTGATTATAAAGAATGTTCTGTTTACCAACCTCTGCATATGGGATGATTCAAATCCCCTAAGATACCAGTATTAGGTACAGGTGGGATGTATTTTGCTACTTATTATGCCTCCTTTCTCATAGAGACATAATCATGTGTTTTGCTTTATTTTCAGGGGAAATTTCTTCAGTGTAGGTACCTCTTGAAATAATGTCACAGCATAGCAACTGGGTATTCCTAAAATAATAATATTCCAACTGTTTACCTTTGGGAATGTCAATGAGTATCTGTGGAGAAAATGGGATTTCTATTCACCTCCATCAGTATTTGCCATGTGCCATTCCACATCCTATGAGCCAGCAGCCATGTTTTTAACTCCAAGCTTTGAATTCTGAATGTTCTGTAGTGCATACAGGTACATACTCAAGAGATAACATCAATTGTTTATTTGGTGCAGTAAAAAAAAGTAAGAGAGTTGTAAATAGTATATGATATTTCTCCCAGCACCATTCTGTAGAAATAGATCTTCTGAAACAGAAATGGTTGTGTGTCAAAATTTAATCTGCAAGTTTTACAACTACCGTGCCCCATATCTCAGAAGTGCATGGCTTGAGTTGAACACTTTTGGACAACTTTATACTGATAGAAGCTGAAATAGCTCAGAACTAGTGGAAGACTGGCTTTTATTCCATTATAAGTCACTATAGTTGAATCATTATAAACTACATTTTAAAACAAATACACTAGGCTGGGAATTTCAACCCCACATTATTTGATTTTGTGACAGAAGATAAGAAGCCAAATCCAGCACTCCTAATTCATGCTGTTATGTTAATGTAAACAAGACTTCCTGGTTGTAAATGTGGACTGAATCTGGCCTAATGGCCTTTGTTTTTCTTATGCAATTTATTATGGACTAGATAAGTGGACTGAATCTGGCCTAATGGCCTTTGTTTTTCTTATGCAATTTATTATGGACTAGATAAGAGCAGGTTAGACAAACACCTGTCATGAATGGTCTAGATAATACTTAGTCCTGCCTTGAGTGCAGGGGACTGGACTAGATGACCTCTCGAGGTCCCTTCCAGTCCTACAACTCTATGATTGTGACATTGAGACAGTAGTACCCTGGGTTGGGGCAGTGTGGAGTCAACCCACTGGAGAGGGAGTTCCCTCCTTTCTCTGGGAGCGAGCAATCTGTGACACCCTTTTAAATGCTGCTGCATGGCCCTCTCTGCCCTTCCCCCTCCACTTTCCCACCCCCCCCCCCATGTAGCATGGAAGTGGGGTGGAGCTATAACCATGTTCCCATGACCATCCCAGTAAATTACTGAGATTGGGCAGCAGTCGCTAAACTCCTCCAAGTGCAGGGATTGCAATTCTAGCTGCCCCTTACGTGTGGGCCACAGAAGGGGGATGCTCCTTATTCCCTCTCCCCACTGCACACTGCCTAAGAAGGGAACTCTCCATTTGGGCCTACATGCTGCTGTTACAGGGTCTGTTGTTCATCTCGTCAGTAATATTATCGCCACTTGAAGGCTATGTTATACACTGTGGGTATAAATAGCACTCTAACTGCGGTCGCCCTGGTAGTGGCATCGGAGGCATGGCTGTTCTGTGCCAAGCCCTTCTGAAACCAGTGGTTATGTGTGCAGCACAACTTGGACATGCTTCTTCTTCCACTAACAGTGCTACTGCAGCTATGCTGCTCTTTATACGAGTACGTGAGCCAGGGAATCAGACCCCTAGCTTATAATGTGCACGTAGCCTAATGCATTTTAATCCTTTATCTTCCTCACAAATGTGCTAGTTACCCTAGTTTTACAGTTTTACTGATATTAAGAGATCCAAAGTCCTTGCTTAAGTTCATGCAATTTCATAACTGCTACACCATACAGTCCTTTTTTCTTTCTGAAACTATTGTACTTGTCTGTCAGTATCAATTCAACGTACCTTTGAATGAAAAGGAAAGTAAAGTACGGAATACATTCTCCATCTCTTCGCTCTGATTTCCGTATCCCTTGCTAAAGTGAATGTTATGTACAAAATATATGTTACATTATTAATTTCTTTGTGCTTGGAATGACTTTTTTAATTATGAAATTTCTATAGTTTCTACCTCTGGACATGGAGACATTTCCTTTTCTATAGCTGTAAAAATATACAGTTTGGTTCCAAGCAAACTTAAACTAAAGCACAGCACACATACAAAAATAACTCCAGCGGGCAGTAATCCAGCAAGGCAACCGGTCTTTCTTTGTCGAAGTTTACAACATATCCTTTTTCTCAGTCAAATGGAAGGTTCTACAGTAAAACACTTGTCTTTAGGTTTATCTTTTTTCTGATCAAAAGTGGATGGGAAAATCATTTCTTGTATTGCTTTGTTTATAACTATTCAAATTGGTTTGTAATATGACCTTGGTTTTTTGTTTTTAATATTTTTGCAGCATTATTATTCATAGCAGTGCCTAAAGCCAGTGTGCTAGGCACAGTACACACACACACACGCACACGCACCCAATAAAAAAATGATCCCTTCCCCAAAGTGTTTGCACAGCCCACTGAAGACAATGGAGAGACTCCTATTGACTTCATTGGGCTTTGGATCTGACCCTAAAGAAATAATCTGAGGAACTACATTTTATAGATTTTGATTTCCAGTTACTGTTTTAACAAACCAGGTGGTCCCTTACGTTAGGAGATGATGCATACGTGTTACGCTGAAGGTAAATAGTGATAACAAAAAGTGAAGATTAAAGTAATGATCAAGCAGATAGCAATGTGAGAAACATACATAAATATAGTATGTGTGTGTTTGTAAAAACACAAATATAAAACTGTTACAAATAGAACAACTTTTAAACAGCAATCTTAGCATGTGATGTGCAGTAATAGTTGGACGGTCCCAGCAGAAACACTGAGTTTTTACTTCAATAAACTCATATTTCCCAACTGGTGCTGATAGATATTTGCAGAATGTTTTGCCACAATTTTCAGTGAAAGCCAATGTGTTCTGTAGTGTAGTTACTACGCATAGGAGGTAGTAAAATATTTTTCAAATTCTGAAATTTTTCAAAAAAACAAAAGGGGGCACTTCTTTGTTTTTTTCAAAATAATAATAATAATAAATCCCATAATTTTTACCAGCTCTACTAACCATTCATTATGATAGAATAAAGTATACAGACTATTAGTATTATGACAGCTATCTACAGGGTGTCCAGTACAATATCTGAACACTCTCAACATCAGTTAAAAGGAGGTAACAATAAAATTCACAAGAATGGGGAGTGTATGTACATCATGACCCTCCATGGCATCTGGATCAATTTCCTCGAAAAGTCCCAAGACAGCAAATAGCATTCAGGGGAGTCTAGTGCCTGCCATTTTTGAAGAGTCTTGATGAAGACATACATTTTATATCTCACACTGACTGTGGAGAGGGTAGTGTCAGATTTGTTTATGGCAGGATTGAGTTGCAAAGACAAGGGCACACCACGGAATATGCCCATCTTCCAACTCCCTCATGTTTCATTGCAGGGCTATCTAGCTAAAATATTTCCTCCAAATGTAGTTGCTGTGGTGAGGCATAGAGATGGAGGTAATTTTTTGTGTCCAGACTACTTATGGCATTTCATCTTGAATTTCCCCTTGAATAGGCAGTTTGAATAATAGTTGTGGTATCTATCTACCCACCCTAGCTGTTCCCCCAACTTTTTATTAAGGCAACCCACCGACTGCATTTTGTGTTTTTAAAATTTCAGATATAAAAGAAAAAACACAAAAGTATGTGCTCCCACACTCCTAACACCCCTCCCAAGCCTGGCCCCCAAATCCTGGCTCAGCTTCCCCCAGTCCTCTTGCTTTCCCAGCCCTGCCCCCTTTTGTGGGCAGAGAACTCTAACAGGGTTCCTCCTACACCCTTGTAATTTGAAGTCACTACGCCTTTAAGTAGGAGTGGAAGACAGGCTACCACAAAACAGAAGAAAACTCAAAGCAGCCCTCCAAGCTAGGAGAGAATTAGATTCTCAAAGAGCTTTTTACATCTGGGGGCCTTAACTGAAACAGACACCAGACATCCCCCTGCCAGCCAGGGGGCACACAATTCCAGTTTTCCCCAGCATCAAGATGAGGCGAGTACTCCTGCTCCCCTCCTGCTTGGCTCCTCTTAGCCCGCTTGCTCTTGCTCTCCCTGCTCTGCCCTGCAGCCGCAGTTGGCTGGGGAGCCCAGAGCCGGTGCTACCATTAAGGCAAACTAGGCGGTTGCCTAGGGCACCAAGGTTTGGGGGCGCCAAAAAGCGGTGCCCCCAATTTTTTGTTTACAGGGTTCCTACGCCCTCTCCCCGAGCGCGCAGTCGCTGCTCCACTTCTCCCGCCTCCCAGGTTTGCAGCGCCAATCAGCTGTTTGGTGCCGCAAGCCTGGGAGGGGAGGAGAATTAGAACGGGGGCGGCGTGCTTGGGGAGGAGGCGGAGCAGAGGTGAGCTGGGGTGGGGAGCTGCCGCACGGCTCCCCGGGCCGGGGGGGGGGGGAGCTGCCGCGGGGCTCCCCACCCCAGCTCACCTCTTCTATGCCCCCTTCCCGAGTACGCCGTCGCTGCTCCACTTCTCCCACCTCCCAGGCTTGCAGAGGTGAGCTGGGGTGGGGAGCTGCCGCACGGCTCCCCGGGGGGGGGAGAGCTGCCGCAGGGGGGGTCTCAGGGCACGGGGGGGAGCTGTTGCGGGGGGGCGCCTCAGGGCGGGGGGGGGCAGGGAGCTGCCACAGGGCTGGGGTGGGGGGGCACAAGGTGGACGTTTCGCCTAGGGCGTGAAACTTCCTTGCACCGGCCCTGGGGGAGCCTGTGTCAGGGACGGTCACACAGCTGGAGAGTGAGCCTGCCCCACACTCACCCTTCAGGGGCGGTTCCTGTCCTGCAGGGTTGGACCCAGCTCCCCATTGCAGGCATCATGACCAGGCACACAGGGTCCCAGCGTCACTCAAGTTTGGCCTGGCAGCCATTCCGTCATGATGGATAAAATGTTAAATAATGTAGGGCCAAAAACTGATCCCTGCAGATCCCCACTAGAAACACATCCACTTGATGATGATTTCCCCTTTATAGTTATATTTTGAGACCTATCAGTTAATCAGCTTTTAATCCATTTAATGTGTGCCATGTTAATTTTATATTGTTCTAGTTTTTTAATCAAAATGGTGTGCAGTACCAAGTCAAACGCCTTACAGAAGTCTAAGTCTACTACATCAATACTATTACCTTTAGCAACCAAACTTGTAATCTCATTAAAAAAAACATGTTAGTGTGACAGGATCTATTTTACATAAACTCATGCTGATTTCCATTAATTATATTATCCTTCAATTCTTTATTAATCAGGTCCCCCATCAGCCACTCCATTATCTTATCTGGGATCAGTGTCAGACTGACAGGCTGATAATTACCCAGCTCACTTTGTTTACTCTTTTAAAATGCTGACACAACATTATCTTTCTTCCAGTCTTCTGGAACTTTCCCAGTGCTCGAAGACTTTTTGGAAAATCAACATTAATGGTCCAGACAGCTCCTCAGCCATCTCTTTTAAAACTCTTGGATACAAGTTATCTGGACCTGCTGATTTTATAAAGTCAAATTTTAGTGGCTGCTGTTAAACATCCATCTGAGATGCTAGTGGAATGAAAAGAGTGTGATAGGATAAGAGTACATCATCTGGTTTTTTTAACCCAAATATAGAACAGAAATATTTATTGAACAGGCTTTTCTGCATTATTATTGATAATTCTACCATTTCGGTCTAGTAATGGACCAATTCCATTGTTAGGATTTGTTTTGTTCCTAATACACTTTAAAAACTCCTCCTTATTGTCCTTAACTCTGCTGACTATGCGGACTATAGCTTTCACCTTGCATCCCTTTGCTCCCCTGATCAATTTTCTACAATTCCCAGCTTCTGATTTATATTCATTGCTATCAACTTCCCCTTTCTGTCATTTGTAATATACTGGTTTTTTAAAATTATTTTATAGATTCCTTCACTTCCCCTCTAAACCAGGTTGATTTTTTTTTAACAAATGTGGCTTTCTTCCTCTATTGTGGGATTGTGGCTTTTGGGGCATCTAGTAAAGTGTTCTTAAACAGTTCCCAATGATAGCCCTCTGTGGAGAAAGAAGTGGTTCGGGACTATTTAGAAAAACTGGACGTGCACAAGTCCATGGGGCCGGATGCGGTGCATCCGAGGGTGCTAAAGGAATTGGCGGATGAGATTGCAGAGCCATTAGCCATTATTTTTGAAAACTCATGGCGATCGGGGGAGGTCCCGGATGACTGGAAAAAGGCTAATGTAGTGCCCATCTTTAAAAAAGGGAAGAAGGAGGATCCGGGGAACTACAGGCCAGTCAGCCTCACCTCAGTCCCTGGAAAAATCATGGAGCAGGTGCTCAAGGAATCAATTATGAAACACTTAGAGGAGAGGAAAGTGATCAGGAACAGTCAGCATGGATTCACCAAGGGGTAGTCGTGCCTGACTAACCTGATTGCCTTCTCTATGATGAGATAACTGGCTCTGTGGATGAGGGGAAAGCAGTGGATGTGTTATTCCTTGACTTTAGCAAAGCTTTTGATACGGTCTCCCACAGTATTCTTGCTGCCAAGTTAAAGAAGTATGGGCTGGATGAAAGGACTGTAAGGTGGATAGAAAGCTGGCTAGATCGTCGGGCTCAACGGGTAGTGATCAATGGCTCCATGTCTAGTTGGCAGCCAGTTTCAAGCGGAGTGCCCCAAGGGTCGGTCCTGGGGCCGGTTTTGTTTAATATCTTTATTAATGATCTGGAGGATGGTGTGGACTGCACTCTCAGCAAGTTTGCCGATGACACTAAACTAGGAGGCATGGTAGATACACTAGAGGGTAGGGATCGGATACAGAGGGACCTAGACAAATTAGAGGATTGGGCCAAAAGAAACCTGATGAGGTTCAACAAGGACAAGTGCAGAGTCCTGCACTTAGGACGGAAGAATCCCATGTACAGCTACAGACTAGGGACCGAATGGCTAGGTAGCAGTTCTGCAGAAAAGGACCTAGGGGTCACAGTGGACGAGAAGCTGGATCTGAGTCAACAGTGTGCTCTTGTTGCCAAGAAGGCTAACGGCATTTTGGGCTGTATAAGTAGGGGCATTGCCAGCAGATCGAGGGACGTGATCATTCCCCTTTATTCAACATTGGTGAGGCCTCATCTGGAGTACTGTGTCCAGTTTTGGGCCCCACACTACAAGAAGGATGTGGAAAAATTGGAAAGAGTCCAGCGGAGGGCAACAAAAATGATTAGGGGTCTGGAGCGCATGACTTATGAGGAGAGGCTGAGGGAACTGGGATTGTTTAGTCTCCAGAAGAGAAGAATGAGGGGGGATTTGATAGCAGCCTTCAACTACCTGAAGGGGGGTTCCAAAGAGGATGGAACTCGGCTGTTCTCAATGGTGGCAGATGACAGAACAAGGAGCAATGGTCTCAAGTTGCAGTGGGGGAGGTCTAGGTTGGATATTAGGAAACACTATTTCACTAGGAGGGTGGTGAAGCACTGGAATGCGTTACCTAGGGAGGTGGTGGAGTCTCCTTCCTTGGAGGTTTTTAAGGCCCGGCTTGACAAAGCCCTGGCTGGGATGATTTAGTTGGGAATTGGTCCTGCTTTGAGCAGGGGGTTGGACTAGATGACCTCCTGACGTCCCTTCCAACCCTGATATTCTATGATTCTATGATCATTCACTTTTTTTCTGATTAAAGTTTTCCTCCCAGCTGATTTGGCTCTTAATTGTTTTCAGCTTTGTGAAACTGGCCTTTTTAAAGCATCAGGTGTATATATTACTGGTTTAGATTTTATTCAGTTTGCACATTATAAGTGTGATCAAGTCACGATTGCTTGTATCTAAGTTACCATTAATTTTTAGTTCTGTGATCAGTTCTCCTTTATCTGTTAAGACAAAGGCTAATAAAGAATCCCCCTGTGTTGGATGCAACACTCTTTGAGTTAGGAAATTGTCATCTATAATGTTTAGAAAATTCCAAGTACTGGCAGCATGACACGTGTAGCATATGTCACTCAAATTGTAGTCCCCCATGATCACACGGGTTTTTTCCCCTACACGTTATGGATAGGTGTGTAAGGTGCTGATCAACTTGTTCCCTAGTGTGATTTGGTGGTCTGCAGCAGACACCAACTAATACTACATTTTGTTAGAGCATTGATCCATAAGCATTCAAGATTATTTTCTTCCAAATTATCAGTCACTCAGAAACAGGTAATGACATTTTTGACAGTGCCACTCCACCTCCCCTTTTGCCCATTTTGATTCTTCCAAACTAGGTTATAACCATTAATTTTATCATTCCAACTGCGCAAATCTTCCCAGCAGATTTCAGTAATACCAGCTAGATCAAATTAATGCTCGTAGCTGAGCAATTCCAATTCCTCTTGTTTGTTACTCACGCGCCTACCATTTGTGTGTAGGCAATTAAAGAATTGCCTTAATATCCTTTGGTTCCTTGATTAATTTTGTTCTCAACATCTTGATTTTTATGCTGAGTGCTCATATTTTCCCTTTCTTTACCCTCCACTCTTGTTATTAGTTTAATGCCCTCCTGATTAATCTAGCCAGCCTGTCTCCAAGGAGATTGTTCCCCTTCAGCTGAGATGGAGGCCGTTTAAACTTCTCCCCATAGAAGGTGGACCAGCGTTCCACAAAACCAAAACCCTCCACCCTAACCCACTTTCCTTGCCAATGGCTCACTTCCACAATCTTCTGTCTTTCTTCACTCATTGGACAGGAAGGATCTCAGAGAAGATCATTGGGACATGCTTCAGCACACTTCTGAGATCCCTGAAGTCATCCATTATCTGTGAGAGATCCTGCGATGCAGTGTCATTATTGCTGATATGAACGATGGATCCTTGCCCATTGATTTCAGAAGCCTATCCGTTCTTAAAGTGACCTCTTGTGTCTTAGCTCCTGGGATGATAGCACACAGCTCTGTTGTCCACTTCTTCCTTGCAGAATGTTCTTTTGATTCTTCTGAGTATTGAATCCCCACAAGGATCATCTGTCTTCCTTGGACAGTGGGAGAACTCTTTGTGGACAAGCTTGCATTAGTTCAGTCCTGAGGCGGCAAAGGTTTGGATCTCTGTGGCCAAGAGGAATGGCTACTTTCTTCTGGTCAGCAATAGATGATTGGTTATATTTTTTGGTCACTGCTGCTATCTGGTTATCTAGGACCAACAAGGGGTCCAATAACACTTTACTTCTGGGGAAATTCTGCGCCACTGCGCATGCACAGAATTTATGTCCCCTGCAGATTTCTTTGTTTTCCCTGCAGAAAAATGACTTTCTGTTGGGGAAGCAAAGGGAAGCCACAAGAGCAGTAATGCGACCCTCCCCAGCAGTATGTTTCAGGTGACCAGGGCAGCTGGCAGAGAGGTAAATCACTGTGGGTCAGGGGGCATGTCAGACCCACCCCCAGATTTCTCACCCGGTTCTAGGAAGCTCTGCAAACTCCCTAGTGCTCCCCTCCCCCCCACATACTTCCTGCACCCATCTCTCCTCAGCTGCAGGGGGAGGAATCACTGTACAGGGACCTGCTCCCCCATCCGCCCAACTCCCGTGCATCCAGACCCCCTCATACCCAGACCCTCCCACCGAGCCTCACTCCCCCCCACACCCAGAACCCCCCCTGACAAGCCCCACTCACACTCCCCCTGCACCTGGACCACCCCAATGAGCCACCCACATCCGGATCCCTCCCACCAAGCCCCAACCAGCTGCACCTGGATCCCCACCCCTCTGAGCCCCATTCCCCCAGCATCTATGCCCCCCCACTGAGACCCCCACACCCAAATCCCCCTGACGAGTTCTATCACCCCCCCACTGAGCCCCAACCACCTTCACCTGGAGCCCCCTCTAGAGTCCCATTACCATTACACCCAGAACCCTACAACAAGCCCCTGTGCATCCAGACCCCTTGCACCTGGATCCCCCCACTGAGCCTCCCGCACCCAGATTGCCCCACACACAACCCTCTGAACCACACCTGGATCCCCCACACTAAGCCCTCCACACTTGTATCCTGCCTCGCTGAGCCTGCCTGCCCACTCCTAGTGCACCTGGCATGGAGAGGCAGGGCCCTGGGGTGTTTCTGGGGCAGGCCCAGTTCTTGCGTTGTGTCAGGGTTCGGTGCAGCCTCACCGCTGAGTCTGTGTCCCGGGGGGGAGCTGCACAGTGATCTCCCACCTCTGTGCAGCCAGTGGCCTGTGCTCCCCAATACCATGTTGGAGCTTCCACATTTATTTGACAAATAAAATTTGCAGAATTTTAAAATATTGTGAGCAGAATTTTAAATTTTTTGGCACACAATTTTTAATGTTTTGGTGCAGAATGCCCTCAGGAGTAACACTTCAAGATTGCAAGCCACATTGACAGTAGGTGGGGCAATGGAATAGGGACTAGAGGTTGTATTTGGCTGTTCTTCAATGCTTCCCTCTCCTGGCCAGCATAATTTCTGTCTTACCTGAGAGGGACACAAATCAGCTGGTTTTTATCCAAATACCTATCTCTGCCAGACACTTCAGAAGTACGAGACATGGAGCTACATGTCATCAGCATATTGATTACACTGGACTATGTAACTCCATACAAATACTGTAATTTACAGCAACATTGATCAGGAATAGTAATAGAACAGGGAATGGTGGGACTTCACAACTGAGTGCACCCTGGGAGGGTCAGGCAATTCTCTACCAAGCACTACACCCTGCAGTCTCTATGAAAGAAAAGTGCTGAGCGCTTTAAGTCAATGGCATGCTTTTCTGCCAGGTCCTGTAGTCAAGTAAGTAGTGTCTCATCGCTGACTGTGCGAAAGGCCACTGACATATCTAGGCCATCTGGCCTTTGTCTGTTACTCTGAGGAGATCATTGACCACTGTGATTAATGTTATTCCATTCCACAGCCCAGTCTGACCTATAATTGAGGATCCAAAAATTATAGGATGTCAGCTGTTGCCAAAATTGGCTGGCAATGACCTTACCTAGAAAGGGAATGTTAGAGACTAGCTGTTACCTCACAAGGTTGTTACTGTGAATTGTTGAGTTTTGCACAGATATTGCACTGTTTTGCAATATGAAGTTCTGAAAGAAAATAATATCCTCTCATCTGTTTCAGATCCATATTCCCGGTGAGTGTGTGTGATTTTTCTGATTATCAACATCATATGTTGTTAAAATTCCTATCTGCCACAAATCTGTGAAAATGGAACTGCAGTAATGTTACATCTGAATTGTTTTTTTCTGCTTACTCAGAGGCAAAAAAGCAAATTCAGGTTTAGACCCTTTATGCACACGTATGCTGCAATTCACTCTTGTTGTGCATCTTATGTAGTCATTAACATCAGCGTAGAGTGGGTATAAACAGCAAATGGGGGCTTGGTTCTTTTACAGGCTTGTATGAAGAGAAAGTTCTTGCTCCCATGATCTAAAAATCTAAATAAACATACTGGTAATAGAGGTGTGAAGGAAGGGGGGAAGCCATAAAAACATAAAATAGAATGTAAACTGTTGCCTATAAATTCCAGTTCCTGCTTAAGCTATTGATTTAACAGTTCGCAGGCACTCCATACACTGAAATAGTGAGGGTCATCAAGAGGCACTGTTTATAGGACAGGGTGTGGAATACATGATTTTAGTGGCTGTGAACAGATATGGGAGAAATCCTGATTCTGGCAGGCATAATATGCTCGGGAAAAATGATTGTGTCCAATGTTATGTAGTGTCCATAGCTGCTCAGAGCATAGTAGCAAGTATGTTGCTTTCACGGAGAAAAACCTGAAGAAGAGCTAGGATTTGCTCTTAAATAGTTAAGTATCAGAGAGGTAGCCATGTTAGTCTGAATCTGTAAAAAGCAACAGAGGGGCCTGTGGCACCTTTAAGACTAACAGAAGTATTGGGAGCATAAGCTTTCGTGGGTAAGAACCTCACTTCTTTTACTCATTTTATAGCATCCCGTGTCTATTCCGTGCATTCAGACCATTTTACCGCCTTGATTTAGCTTCAAGATCTGATGCGCAGTTGGCTGGTATAATGTTAGTCTTTAGTACAGTCTTCCTCAGCCTCTCAGCCTCTTACTTGTTAACAGATTTGCAAGAGTGTGGATTTGTGTAGGCAACCCTCAAAGAAGGAAAACAGGTTACTGCCCTGTAATTGGAGTACTTTGAGATGATTGTCTGCCCAACCAGCCTCCATCCCCATGTATTTGATGTCCATATAGTGGGTTCTGAAGTAGTGAATGGAACTGAGGGGTTGGGCAGGGCTGCATATTCTTATATAACCTTGATCCTGAATGGTCAGTACCCTAAAGGAACTATGTGCGTGGTCCTGATAGCCCACGCTTTCTAAAGGGTTCTGGTGAAGATGAGAAGTGCACAGGCACATCTGACAGCATGGAGGCACTCTTGCAGGCAACCATCTCTGAGAGCTCCCATTACAGGGAAGTAACCTTTTGTGCAGTATGTTGCTCACAGAGTTGTAACACGCAGCAAGTCTAAACCTCCTCTTGTAATGTCTCTGTTGTCATTAAGACTGCTGTGCAAGAGAAAAGATGAGAGGTAAAGTGAAAAAAAGAACAGAGAGTCTGCCTAATAGCGTAAGTTGCTTCAGGCTTTCTAGCTATTCTCCACTAAACTTCAGGCAACTTTTTCAATTAACCACAGAAGTATGTAATTGCATCTAACAGACAAGGCAGGTAGAAGCTTTATACTTAGCAGCTTTGTATGCAAGCTAATAGAGAAGCTAGCAAACAGCCTCCCCATACCACTTATCAGCTTCCAGTACCTCAGATTTTACTCAGGCTATGTCTACACTACAGAGTTTTGTCAACAAAAGTTATGCCTCTTTCATTAAAGCACTTTAATTAAACCTCTGTTGCATGTCCACACTATGCTCCTTGTAACGAAAGAGCGTATCCACACTAGCAGCTCTTGCATCAACACAGAGAGCAATGCACTATGGGTAGCTACCCCACTGTGCAACTGGCTGCAGGGTGCTTTGGGAAAGGTTTGCAATGCCTCATGGGGCAGGTACAGCATCAAATGATGCAGGTTTCTCAATCGCATCGTTCCATGGGCATCCTACTAGATTGCCAGCCACTTTTCAACTGAAATGTGGGGGAGGTGGGGTGGGGAGTTTGTGTGACAGGACTATTTGCGGAGGGAGAGACAGAGACCAGTGTGTATTGGGGAAGTGAGTACGTCAGCATACTGTCTCTTTATATTCAGACAGCAGCCTAAGCACCTAATCCTGGGGGAGGGGGACGCTCCCCCCACATCACCCCCCACCCCAGCTCTGCACAGCAGTTTCCCTCCTTCCCCCCACAGCAACAGCCCACTCTGCCTGCCTGCTGATTCTACATTAATAGTTCTGTGATTCCCTCCGAGTTCTCCCACAGCCTCCTTGGCTACCAGGAGCGGCATCCTCAGCAGTTCTGGGAGCTCTCCACGCTGAGGAATGTCAAAGCTTCCTCGACTTTGAAAGGGGAGGGGCACATGCCTGCAGGGCAGCCGAGTTCAAAACAGTGAGCAGAGTGGTCACAGCAGGCATTGTGGATACTGGGGGAGGCCAGTTATGTCGACATAATGAACGACAGCGTCTACACTGACCCTTTGTCGCTTTAACTGTGCCGCAAAAGCTCTACACCTGTTGTTGAGGTGGTTTTATTTTGTCTGCAAAACAGCAGAGTTTTGCCGCCAAAAGTAGCTATGTAACCATACATCCAGCTTTCCCTGGACATGTCCGGCTTTTTGGTACTCAAATCCCCGTCCGGGGGGAATTGCCAAAAAGCCGAACATGTCCGGGGAAATAGGGAGGCAGCATAAGCCAAGGTCCGCCCGGCCCCAGCACGATCTGCAGGGTCCGCAGCACAGCCCAGCCGCCCAGCTACATTGTAGCGAGCTCGGGCGGGGGAAGGGGGGGCGCAGCCGCAGAAGGCGGCGAAGGGGCCTCTACTGCCCCCGGAGGCCGGGCGGACTGAGCGCCCCAGCTGAGCCCGCAGGACCACGGGGAAGCCGGGCCCAGCCAGCGGCTCGGGCTTCCCTCGCGTGCGGGGACTCCCCGGCCACTGGGGGACCCTTCCTGCGGCCCCGTCACCCCGCGCGGCAGGAAGGAGGCTGCGGCGCAGGGAGGGGAGTGCAGCGTGTGTCGGGGCTGCAGGGACCCGCGCTGCCCCGGTCGCCGCTGAGCGTCTGAAGCCCCCGCCAGGCAGAGACTGACGGGGGAGCTGGGCAGGCGGGGGGGGGGGTGCAGAGGCTGCAGGGCGAGGAGGAGCAGGGCAGGTAGGGGCCTAGAGGCTGCAGGGGCGGGTGGGCGCAGGGGCAGGGCAGACGGGGGGCGCAGAGGCTGCAGAGGCGGGGGGGTGCAGGGGCTGCAGGGCGAGTGGGGAGCAGGGGCTGCAGGGCGAGTGGGGAGCAGGGGGCACAGAGGCTGCAGGGGCCGGTGGGGGTGCAGGGGCTGCAGGGCGAGGAGGAGCAGGGCAGGCAGGGGCATAGAGGCTGCAGGGGCAGGGCAGGCGGGGGGCGCAGAGGCTGCAGGGGTGGGGGGGTGCAGGGGCTGCAGGGCGAGTGGGGAGCAGGGGGCATAGAGGCTGCAGGGGCAGGGGGGTGCAGGGGCAGGGCAGGCGGGGGGGTGCAGAGGCTGCAGGGTGAGGAGGAGCAGGGCAGGCAGGGGCATAGATGCTGCAGGGGCAGGGGGGCGCAGAGGTCTCAGAGGCTGCAGGGGCGGGGGGGGTGCAGGGGCTGCAGGGCGAGTGCGGAGCAGGGAAGCACTTAGCAACCCCCAACCAAGATCAGAGCGGGAGGAAGGAGGGGGAATGCGGGGTGCTCAGAGGAGGGGGCAGAGTTGGGGCAGGGACTTTGGGGAAGGGGTTGGAATGGGGGTGGGGTTGGGGTGAGGCTGGGGGCGGGGAAGGGGCGGAGTTGGGGCGGGGCGGGACCGGGGCCCCGTGGAGTGTCCTCTTTTTTAAATGTTTGAATATGGTAACCCTAGTACACCTCTGTTTTGTCGGCAAAAGGCAGCTTTTGCTGACAAAACTATGTAGTGCAGACAAGGCCTTAGTCTCAGAGCACTGTACACAGACAGCACTTGTTGCTCTGGTGAATGACTTCTTCCTATCCACAGAGAAGGAAATCACATCTGTACACTGTCTGCCGGACCTCTCTGCTGCATCTGATACTTCTGATCTCCAAATACTTCTGTTCCACCTCCAAAAGCAACAGAGAAGGGTTAATGGAGATGCCCTGTGTAGCAGGGTGCTGGTGCAAAGGCACCTAATTAGCCCCTGCTCAGCCAGCCCTAATCAGGGGAAATAGATTGGGGCTGGGGAGAAGTCTGGTGCCTGGCCTTTAGAACTGGCTGCACCTGCGGGCCTGAGGGTTCAAGGGTTATAAAGGCTGGCTGGCTGGCAGCCAGAAGGAGGAAGAATGGCCAGGGGAAGGTCAGTCTCTGGGTGGAAGAGGAGATTGTAAGCTGTATATAGTATATCACTGGTGGTGGGAGAAATGTGTAAATAAAGCTACGGATGCTGCAGAAGGAGAAGCCTCTCTGTGCTTTATTGGGGCAGCCATTGGGCCCTAGGAAGAGGGGTGGGCAGAGGACATTTTACACCTGTAATAGCTGAAGTCTTTCCTCTCAAACTGAGCCCAGAGAATCCTCATGGGGAGCTGTTCTTCCAACTCATGCCTATGCCTACGAGTCCCACAAAGCTCAGTCCTCTTCCCCTTGGTATTCAGCATCCATTAGGAGCGTTGGTGAGACAATACAGGGTGAAGTGCGAGCAATACACGATCAGAGCAAGACTGAGGTGATGCTGGTAGGAAGAGGGAAGTTTGGTGGATGTGGAGCTGCTATGTAGTAATCTAAGAATACTGATCTGTAATAATTTTATGAATACTGTATCTGACTGGATCAGTGAGGTAAAGTTATTGTATTGGGTTATTAGACTTTCCTATATGAATGCATTGGTCTAGCTTAATAGAGGTCTGTTGGAAAAACAAGAGGAAAGGAACATGATCCTCTAGAGCTCAATAGGTAAAAGGACTCTGTGTGGAAAAAATTGTGCCCTATTTTAGCAGACACAGACCTGGCCCCAGTGATCCAGACATTTGACATCTCATCTAGGTTGTTGCAATTCATTTGATCTAGGAATGAAGCCCTGAAAAAATTCCATCTGGTACAAAATGCAGCCCTTTTACTGTACTTAGACACATGGGCCACCATGAACACAATCTTTCTGTCCTCTGCTTTCTGTACAGACTTTTCACTGAATACAGTTTCAAGATTTCTGTCCTGGTATTCAAAGCCCTCCATGGGATTAGCCCTAACTATCTGAGAGAGTAACTTCTTCATCTGTGGCCATGACTTCCTACAACAGCTAGATTCCACAGGAACAGTAAAGCTGTTGAGCAGTAGGGAGCGACTTATGAATGCAGGAATCCAAACATTTAATGAAGCTAAACCTAGACTAGTGGAACTCACTCCTGCAAGAGATAGAAATGACCACAAACCTCACTGCACTCAGAACTAAATGGAAAATTATTTGTCCATTTTAGCTTCCGCTTGACAAATTCTTTACACATACACACACACAAAAGCCCTATATGCAAATCAAATGTATCTCCTACAGTCTGGGAAGGAAGAAAGAGAGCGATTATTATATTTATTTTTAAACACTTGGTAGGTGCACAGACATTGCAGTGAAATTGGGCCATATCCTATATGCAACTAGAGAGAGAGAGTTAAACTCTGGGCTTTCTTCACTTGACACTGCAGTGTCTCATAACTGGAATTAATAATATAGTCCTTTTGGAAGGAGAAGACACAAATTTTACCCATAGATGTAGAACTATGGTGTGTGTTGAGTACTTGGAATAGTTCAATTTCATGATGTTTATTTTGTAGTGATGCTCTTGTTCATGCCCCAGTGCTTTAGCCAGTCCATTCCTAATGGTTAAAAAAGCCTATTTGATCTTTTTTTGTAACCAGAGTTGTTCATGCGCATTGTTTGCTGTGTATGCTTTATCTTACTAAATTCAGGCTGTCAAGTTAAAGATGGTCTTTAGCAAAATCCTGTAGAATTTAGCACATGAATTGTTAGGAAAATAGTTACGCAGCTATATAACATTCAGAAGCTACATTTAGATTAATAGGGTTACATTTTAAATGCTAATCATACCATCCACTAGACAGGCGGACTGCTGCACTGTACTCTGTGGTGCTCCTTGACTTTGGACCATCGGCATAAATTAATTGCTTATAGACGGGGGGTGGTGGGAATAGAAACACAGCTATGGAAATGGGTTACGGCTGCCAAATATCTGCATGCTGAGCCCATAAGCTAAATTAAACATACTGTTCTTTGTCAGTGTTACTGTTGGACATAAAATATTATTGTGCTCAGGTGAGTCCCAGGGACTACCAGAGGACTGATTTTATCTGACAGAAAAACTACTATGGACTTTCTTGTATGTGGGGATTCACTTAAACAACTAGAAAAACACAGTTCCTCAGGTTCTTATTTTTATGCATGTGGGATAGTCCAAGCTCAAACAGAGATGGAGAAAGACAGGTGATTGATGGCTGAAAAGACTGTTGTAACCAGTCAAATTTAGCTGTGATTGTAATTTGTGATGGCTCTCTGTGGATTTAGTCAAGATTTCGAGAAGGAACTAATGAATCAAAACAGTATATGTGCCATTAAGAGTGTAAAACAAATCCTTAGCATTTACCAGCTCTAGATTGTATTGTTTTCCATATTGGGTAAGCAGTTACTAAGAGTGTGCATGTGTGAGGGATGAGAGAGGAATGATAGGGTAGGAAAGGATGGAAAGGAATCATTAAATGGTGGTGTAATTTACTGGTAAACGGATGAAATTAGGAAAGTAAAATTTAAGCCAAGTATCCGGAAAAACCTCCTGACAGTGGTGTGCATTATTACTATATATGCAGAAAAGAGTCTCCTAAGAGAAGAGATGGTATCCCCAACACTTGGGCATTTACAATTAGACTGGAAAACTGTCAGGGAACAGACATGGACTGGTGCTTTTCTATATCAAACGTCTATTATTCTATGGTTTCTTGTTTCAGAAATTGCTATTTATGAATATTTTAAACAGCTTTGTGAGTACAAATGTTCTAGCACTCTATTTAAAATATATTTTTAGACTGAGTCCAAAATGCTCAAACCTAGGTGCTGTAAATTAGGTTCCCAAATCCATGTATAGGCACCTAAGTAAAAGTGGTTTGATTTTTCACAGGTACTGACACGTGCAGCTTCAGCTGACTTCAGAAGGATTTGTGGGTGCTCACTACTTCCAAAAGTCAGGCTACTTTTATTTAAGTTCATTTAGGATCTTAATTTTAAATTCCCAGGTTTGAAAAGCTTGACCAGAGATTATAATGAGATTTGCACTATGCTTAACTTTACTCATGGTGAACAGACCTGTTTATTTCCATAGGATACTACAGTGCATAAAAGCTAAGCATGTGCATAAGTCTTTGCAGAATGGGGACATATGATCCCAGTTCTGGAAAGAATCTCTGTTCAGGACAGCACTCATTCACATGTGTAACTTTTAAGCATGTGCTTACATGCCACAGATTTCAGTGGGATTTAAGCATATGCCTAAATGCACTCAGAAATAGGGATACTTTCCAGAATTGGGACCTAAGATAGAAAAAGTGTTACTCCTGCTATTTATACAAGATCTAACTTGTCTGAGAATCTGAGATAGTTTCCTGAGAATACCAAAGAATGGAATATTACTTTTTGTGATTGACCTGTTTGCTCGATTATCATATAGTAAAATATCTATTTTTGGAGAAATCTAATGTTTAAAAATGTAGGGAAACTTTTGTTCTTCACCTTAGTTTTTTATTAAAGATGAAAACCATAAAATGTCTTGTTTACATGAAATTTTGCATACATATCGATGTTTGTATGAACTAGGAACAGGCCTTGTTGGATCTTTGTCGTCATTTTATTCAGTTTTTAAACTTGTAAGTCTCAATAAGCTTCTATTTTATCTAGGTAACAATAGACAATATTGCCTATAACTTAATTTAACACCTAAAAATAACATTGATAATAATGAAAAATTGTTTTGCATAGTGGCTAAAGCAGCTGCCTTATTGCAAAGATGTGTTCAAATTCACTTAAGATGGTTACTGACACTTATTTTTTTATTCATCAATGTGATTATAGATGCATTATTGCTACTTTGAGCAAAAAGTGAAAGAAAATTGTATCTGATCCAAAATATTTTATGTTTAAAAAAAAAAAAAAAAAAGTTAGGAAAAAGATGACTAGGGTTGTAAGTTTATCATATTCACCTAAATACAGTCCTCTCCCAATCACCTTGCATTGGCCTTTGGGGTACAGAAATATAGGCAATAGACCCACCACAAGAGGCCTACTTGCAAGGAGCATGACCTCAGTTTCATATGGAGGAGAGGTGGCTCAACGGCATGAGAGGCAGTATAGTGCTAGCTCTAATCGCACAAAACCGAACACTCATGACCCGCCCCCTGCCCCACCCCTTCCCCGAGGCCCTTCCCCGTCCCTTCTCCAAGGCCCTGCCCCCGCTCCCTCCATCCCCCCTTCCTCTGTCGCTCTCTCTCCCCCACCCTCACTCAGTTTCACTGGGATGGAGCAGGGAGTTAGGGTACGGGAGGGGGTTCCGACCTGGGGCAGAGCGTTGCGGTGCGGAAGGAGGTTTGGGGTGCGGACTCTGGCTGGGTGGTGCTTACCTCAGGCGGCTCCCGAAAGCGGCTGGCATGTCCGGCTCCTAGGCAGATGGGCCAGGGGGCTCTGCATGCTGCCTGCAGGCGCCACCCCTGCAGCTCCCATCGGCGTTCAGGGCCCCGGGGCTGCCCCTGTGCCTGGGAGCTGGAGACGCCGGCTGCTTCCGGGAACCGTGCAGTCAGGGCAGTAATTGAAACAGCAATTAGGTAAGATGAGGTGATGCTGACAGACATGGGGAAACATTCAAAAGACACACCTTAGAATATAGATTCCTCCTCAGTTGATCCCTGCTATTGTTAACAAGGTTTGCATTTTAGAGTATCTATTTAGAACTTCCATTTCCTCTAGATTTTTCAGGTAACAGCAGTGGATCAAGACTGTTTTGCTCCATCTTTCCTTGGCCTAGGTAGTTGTGACCTGTTCTTTCAGTTCTGGATCTTGCCACAGTTACTCATGCCTTTGTCACTTCCAGGTGAGATTAATGCAATGCGCTCTGCACTGGGCTACCCGTGTAGAGCTTTTAGCTAGCATAGAATGTGGTTGCCTGCTTAACTAATGGCAGTTTTTGAGGAGCATACTACAACTGTGCACCGCAGACTGTGCTTGATTTCTGTTTCATTTGGGTGTTGGAATCTGTAAAGCCATTTATGGTTTGGGTCTTGTATACTGTATCTCAGGGGTAGGCAACCTCTGGCACGCGTGCCGAAGGCGGCACGCGAGCTGATTTTCAGTGGCACTCACACTGCCGGGTCCTGGCCACCGGTCCGAGGGGCTCTGCATTTTAATTTAATTTTAAATGAAGCTTCTTAAACATTTTAAAAACCTTATTTACTTTACATACAACAATAGTTTAGTTATATGTTATAGACTTATAGAAAGAGACCTTCTAAAAACGTTAAAATGTATTACTGGCACGCGAAACCTTAAATTAGAGTGAATAAATGAAGACTCGGCACACCGCTTCTGAAAGGTTGCCGACCCCTGCTGTATCTTATAAACTGGTAATCTCCCTATGCTCCATCCCAGCTGCTGAAATCAGCTTGGATTCTCTCACTGACAAATCCTTAAATATAAAAATCTGGAGACAGGACATTTTTAGTGGAATTCCGTCAACTCTGGCATTCACTTCCCCTTGTTTGTCTGACAAAGCATGAGTGTTTGGCCTTAAGAACATGTTGAAAGTGCTATCTGTTTACTCAAACTTTTACCTGAAGGGCTGAATATTTTGTGGGTTGGTGAGGCCTCTGGCTGAAAATGTGTCCGTTTGGTTTATTTTTTTAATGCATGTGGTTTTACATTATGTGTATACATTTCCCAGTGGCTGTGTTAAGAACATTTTATACATTGAATAACCCCATCACTAAAAATTACTGCTGCAGGCTCTACATTTACACAGTATGATACCAACATACAATAAGTAAAATAATATAATAATCCCCTGCCTTGAAAATTAATGTTGGATTTGAGAAAGCAAGCAACAAATTGTATTTTCATATTATGAAACAATGAGACAATAGGGTCTGTGTATACAGTTCTAATGATAGCTAGATCATGTTCAGTTCTGAAAACTTCAGGGCCAGAGAGATTGCGGACATATTGCAATGAATTCCAAGAGGAGCAACGATATCGATTAAGGAGCTGGAGGATTGATATATTGGGAAAGATTAAAAGTTACTTGTACATTTTTGTGAAGGACGTGGGAGCTGCCTATAATATTTTATGCATATTACATGTCCACCTGTTTGTTTGATTATGATATTATTTGGTATAGTATTACAAGGCAGTAATTCAGACATGAGTTAGAAGGCAGGTAGACAGGAAAATGGACAAACACTTCTGATAGCCCACTATTTATCAAGTCCTAAAACTTGGACAGAGGTGCACTGTGAGAGAGAGTCCGGTATGCCAGCTTGCTTACTCCTACTATATCCTGAAGCCAAGTCAAAAGTAAAAGGTCAGTCCTACTTTCCAAAGACACAGAAGTAAGAGATTAAATAACCTAATAAAAAATATGTCCTTTTATCTCCATTCCAGTGCAGGATTAATGTTACCTGCAGTGAATCATATGTTTTGTAATCTACTTTTAAATGTCTCTAGTGATAGAGTTTCCATTGCTTGCCTTGGGAGACTATTCTACAGGCTGTAGCAAGTTGGCAAGTACTTCCTTTAGTCAGCCTACATTTTCTTTTCTTTTTAAAATGCCATCCTCTGTTACTCCCACCCATATCCCCTGCCTCTGTGAAAACCTTAACAAACAAATCTACCTCCTGGCTGTTTATTCCTCCAACATACATGTAGATTGTTATATTACCATTTCATGCCCATTTTGTTGTTCAAACACAAATATATATAGTTTAAATGAGAAATAATAGAAAGGGGATAGAGATTTTTTTCTTAAATAGTAGGGTGACCAGATAGCAAGTGTAAAAAATCGGGACGGGGGTGGGGGGTAATAGATGCCTATATAAGAAACAGCCCCCAAAATCGGGACTGTCCCTATAAAATCAGTACATCTGGTCACCCTATTAAATAGTTGCCTTTGTATTTAATTCCAATGTGACAATCATTCTCTCAACTGGCTTATATTATATATATTGTGGCACCTTAGAGACTAACAAATTTATTAGAGCATACGCTTTCGTGGGCTACAGCCCACTTCTTCGGATGCATACGAAAGCTTATGCGCTAATAAATTTGTTAGTCTCTAAGGTGCCACAAGTACTCCTGTTCTTTTTGCGGATACAGACTAACACGGCTGCTACTCTGAAACCTGTCATTATATATATCTTTATTCATTTTATTTATTCATTTTCAAAACTGGCTTCTGTTTTCCTTGGCATGCTGTGTAAAAGGTGTTCTCTCTCTCTCTCTCACACACACACGCACACACACACACACACACACACACACACACACACACACACACTTTTCTGCTTTCTTGTGCACATAGGGAAACCAGGATTGGCTAGTTTTCTAGCACGTACTGCTAAAAAGATGATTATCCATATACAGCCATTTAGGGAAAATCCAATAGGCTTTAAAATAGCCTTGTGGCAGTTTCAATCACCACTTCCACTTTTTAAGTTCTAGGCAGCTGACCTGCAGGAAAAGCTCTAGCAGATATCCAAGGAAGCATAGAGGCCATCAGAATATGCGGAACCATTATATCCACCAATACAGTAGACATATCCTTCAGTATCTGTACAGATCAAATATCCAGGAAACATTCTACTATCAGAGTTTAACTGCAGGAGGGTAGATGTAATAATAGATTACAAGAAAGTAAGATTATATCAAACCATACAATCACAAAAAGGCTTTATCAGGATGAAATGTTACCACACTACAAACCTGTTATTTTCCCCCAATAAGTCATGAACAAAGACCATGGCTGCTCAGTCTCAGCAGGTCAATAAAAACCCAGCTGGAGAGGATCTGAGGTACAGCTGGAGGGAGAGGGAGTACGTAAAGCAAGAGGAGACCAAAGGCAATATTAAGGTTATTCAAATATAAACATTTATGCAAGAAAACAGTAGAGTAACAAAGGTAAGTGCCTACTAGAGTGGGAGAAAGGGAGGCAAAGGAGAGGACTGGTCGTCTCTCTCTACTCTATTAGGGTTATTATGGTGTCACAGTATTGACTCTATAGTTAAGAGGTTACAGTCTTGACAGCATTTCAAAAAAATTCTAGGGACATTTTTTTTCACAAAAGCTTATGTTTTGGGGATTGCTAGCCACCAATTCCAAATGTTTTTGTGTGGGTTTTAATTAGTGTATAAAAATGTCTTAGTTGTCACACAGGATATAGTTTTCAGGTTGTGCTTAAAAGGCTGCTGCACACATACTGCGATGTTGCATCAGTATGCAATGCTTTGTCAAAACAATGCAACATGGCTGCTCTCTATGCATATGTTTTTCAAAACCAAATTGCAGCCAAAATACATTGTGATGGGAGGACCAGAAAGGTCTGGCGTTTGGATAAGCATCCTTCAGTTAGGAATCTAACTGGGAATGATGGGATGAAGTTTAGAAAAGGAAAATTTAGGTTGAATATCAGGAAAAGCTTTCTGTCAGTGTGAGCTATTTCACTGAGGAATTTTCTTGTAAAAGATAGTGGTGGAAGCCCCATCATTTGGGACTAGACTGGCCACAGCAGTATAAAATGCACTAAGCAGCACAATCATGCATTGGTAAAGAGATGGAGTAAGTGATATAAGAAGTAATTTCCATCCCTAACTACTGCGAGTTCTCCCATTTCTAGCAGATGGGAATAAACTCCATGTGCTTCACTTTTGTGTTCTGCACTGTACATCATTTTCAGAGAGAATAAACATGGCAGCTCAAGACACTGTTGTAGTAAGTACCCCACTTTACAACCTAAAATGAGGGTTAGATTATTTTATGATTCAGTAATTATCCTATTTTACGGCATTGGGTTTAATCTTCTAGCAAACATTTGACATTTTTACAAACAGAGAAAAATAAATATTTATAGGATTTGAAGTAATCTCTGCTTGGTAGATTTAAAAACATGTTATTGTAATAGGATTTCTTCTTTATTAGAGAATTCATTGAAGGAGAGTTTCACTGTATGCCAGCAGTTCCAGAGGCAACTTTACTATATCCAGTTGCCTTTTTCAGGCAATCTTAAAAAGATATGCATCTCCCATAGCGAAAGAACTGTATGAGAGCTCAGCACCTTTTGAGAATCAGGCCATTTCTATTCAGATGCCTAAATATTGGTTATGGAGCTTAATTTTAGGCATCTACATTTTTTAGTGACTTTTATCTTTAGCTTACTTTTAGACAGTAAAATTCACTGGGTATTTTAGATATCAGTAGGAAGTTTAAGATACATAATTACAGAGTGCTGTAGCTTCCATTAGTTTAAGACTATCATTGGGATGGTTCTGTACTAAAGAACCAGACAATTCAGAACTCAGAGAATAGAATAAAGATTTATTCAACTTTCTTTCACCTTATGTACGTCTTAGAGCGCTAATGGTTATTTGCTGGATGCTAGTACTGTTTGAGAATGATGTCTGCAGATACAGCATGTGACAGTTGGCTAAGTGTAGGAGGAGAAATAATATATTCAGGATTTTTAAAACCCTCTTCCTCCTGTTTCTCCCAATATACACACACTCCAAAACTTCCAAATAAGTGGAAAATAGAAGGCCTTAAGTTTTCTTAATGATGATTTCTAGGGGTTAAGGGTGAGAATCACAGAGTACATCAAAAAGTGAATAAAAATGATTACATTCATATTTGTGGTATTTAGAGGTACAGTTCATTCATGACCATTCCGGCACTTAAAGTTTTGAATTTAAAGCTCTTTGGGTAAAATTTTAAAAATTGCTTAAGTCCCATTTTCAAAAGGGACTTAAGCACTTAGCAGCTGAAGTCTCATTGGAAGTCAGTGCCACTTGAGCCACTTTTGAAAAATGGGACTTAGGTGCCTATGCAATTTTTACCCCTTTGCACCACTGGATGTAAAATGGCGGATCATTTTTTTATGGTTAAACTTTGCATGACAAGTCTGAAAAAGGATAATATACGTGTGTAGTAGATTGTTGACATTGTGCTGTTCTATTAAACCTGTAAATTCAGACAGTGTTCATTACTCAACGTTGAAAACATTTGGCCAGTACTGCCTCTATTTTCTGCTGTTGTAGGCCATCAAACTCTCCAGTACAGATTGAGACATTGTGGTAACCCTGGCCAATCCATAATATTAGTTCTAATCTGGGCTCTTGCATTATTTAAAAGTAAATCTTCCAAAATGTTCTTCCATCCAAGAACAGCCTCCTCCTAAATGTTTTTCTCAATGGCATTATTAACAGCAGGTGTTACTGTGCTGAAAATGTTGATGCTAAGTGTAACATCAAGAATCTGGATAGATTTTCTAAATACACAGTAATTCCTAGAAAATTTCAGGGCATTGTGGCATCACAAACTATTCCCATTTAGATACAGCTGTTTTTCATCCACTTTAAACTATACTTTATATTTTGCATGACATAGGGCTTTTACTTTCCAAAGCACTTTTCAAATATTAATTATACAAAGTAGAATTCACTTTCTGTATCCGGCATACTGTTCTCGATTTCATCAGGTTGCTATGTAAGGTCGACCTTTTCAAAGATGTGACATTAATATCCATGATTTGCACATGAATATTGCTACTTACACTGTGCAGGGTATTGCATACCTGTTGTGAAGTTACTTTAATATGTTGTCATCCAGAATGTCTTCATTTCAACTAGGGATATATGGCTGCCATTGTCTTCAGTAGGATTACTCATAGTAGTAGGCCCTATCCTCAGTGGGCCCACTCTCCCTAAGCATCCTCCAACCTTTGGGCTTGTAAGAAATAGCAAAGTTTATTTATTGCTGTGAAGGGCTCTAACCACAAGCTATGGATGTAACCGAAGAGGTCCTAGCAACCCAGTCCTTTAGCATTTAACAGCTGCTACAAATATGATACTCTGCAGAAAATGCGGGTTTTGGATAAGTCTAAAGAACATATTCCCTTCTGGATCTGATGGCTGCAGAGCAGTAACAAACAGTAGAATTGCTAACCTAATGTTAGCTAGAGCTGACAGAGCAGCAGGAGCGTCATGTAGACTGGAGTAAGATCTATGTTATTGCCTTTGTGTTTCTGAATTCTGTTCCTGTTATGAATAATGCTCTTCATTATGAGTTTCAGGAATACTAGAGCTGTCATCCTGTGACTCAGATATATCAGCTCTAGGAATTCCAGAGACAGAAAATCTGAGGCATGTGCTCATTAATTTCAGTCATTTTTGACAAACTAACTCGTTTGGAGACACTGCAGTTTCAGCAGTTCTGGAAGAATTCTTAATAACTCAACACATCCTCCTCATCTTCATACTGTATCTTTAAAAATTACACCAGGATCAATACATTTTTATACAGGCAAATATATGGATAAAGCATGTGTTTCTGTATTGTTCCCACACATACTACTCCACATAGAACAAGCAGCTACAAATATAGATCACTGCAATTTTCTGGTGGGTGCCCAAAATACACTGGGCCAGCTTAAGGTGTAATGGCATAACACTATGCACCAGTGTTGGGGTTATATCCCAAACTCCATGGGCTAACAGAGGCTGAGGTTACATCAGAACTCAGCATGATGAGAACCTTCAGGCACAGTTCTGTTATCAGTTACTTTCACAGTCATCTGTTGTGACACATAAATAATGTTATGTTAAGCTGATTGATGTTTTGAATGCCTGGACTGTACTGTGGAGGAGGTATCCTACAACCTTCCTCTTACTCACTGTCTTATCACTGATTAGTAATTTTTTTTTAAAGGATGCTATCAAACTGAGTAGAATAAACACCAAAGATCTCATGTAGTACTCTCTCTCTCTCTCTCTCTCTCTTTTTCCCCCTTTTTTTTGGCTAGGTACAGGAGCAGATACTTGAAATGGCGGGGAAGGGAACAAACAAAGAAGCCCCCTATGTATGCATTGTGCAGTGTCTATGTTTGTAGTAAGACATTACTACTTATGTAATAGTATTTATTATTTATATTGCAGTAGAATATAGGAGTCCCAGTCATGCATCAGGGCCATGTTGCACTAGGAATAATGTACAAATACAGAACTAAATGATGATCTCTGCCCCAGAGAGCGTATAGTTTAATTATAAGACAGCAGATGGATGCTGAGAGATAGACTGGGGAGCACAAAGAAACAATGAGACAGTATTCATTAGAATGATAGGCAGTGGACTCATTGCACTACTTGCCTATACAATATGTAGTGGTGGTGGTGGTTACTATAAACTTTGCAACTAGGTATTGTGGTCTTTGCCCTATAGTGCACAGGGAACCAGGAGGATCTCACTAATGTTAATTATGTACAAAATCAGTCATTTGTAAAGATTTCAGTGGTGATAGTGATAGTGCTAATTAATTAGTGTATATATGTATGTATTGGGCTTTGAAGGTGTAATGTGATGTAGTATATGTAATCGCTATATTTTACTATTTGCAGCAATAATTTTAGAGAGGACAGGTAAAAGAATGAAGGCCATTCTGCTTACCAACTTAAGAAGTTTATATGTCCGTAATCTGAGAGACTTTTCCTCAAAGATTAGTTTTGCATTCTGGTCAGGAAAGATGTAAATGAAAATGTTCTGGTAACTTGCTCAATATTGTGTACAAACAACTACAAGAAATATGCAAGTTGTCTGTCTTCATAGCCATGGAAATTGAAACCTGATAGTTAACATGAAAAGCTTTTCCTGTAGTCATTAAGTTAAGGAATCTGCTGGCATAGCAATTACCACAGTACAACATAGTGACTTACTAAAAATTGTTTGTTTACCACAGACTGTCTAATCTCTCAGCCAGAGGAAATTAAAAAAAAAAATCCATTGATGCAATGAATGCAGGTCAAGGACTGCATCTACAGAGCAATGCTATTTCCCCCGTAGTAAAAATGAACACCTGCAGTAGGGTCTCTCTAGAAATGGGAAAGAGCTAGTGAATTAAGAGGCAAAATTTGAAGTTGCGTATATGAAAGTGCTGCAGATAAATGTTTTTGCTCCTCAGTAACAAAACACTTAGTTTAGTGTAACAGAAATTCATTAAAGGGTAGGAATATCTCCCTATGAATGATAAATAATCAGTATATATTTACATTCAGGATTATATCTAGGTGATATTTATACTCCTGAATATAATCTAATCTTGATAATGGAATGCCCCTCTGCTGTGCCACATGACTCCTCTCCATATAACAAGCCTTGAAATCCACCACCCTTTTACCTAATCTTTAGTTATCAGGTAGGGAGATTATCTGTAGCTATTTACCCCTTACATTTTTGGGATGTTGGCTAGAGGTGCAGTGGCTGAGTGATTAAGGTGCTCGACTGCAATCCTGAAGGTTCAATTTTCACTCAATCTCACACTGAAAGGCCACCTCCAGTTTACCCCTCTGCAAAATGGGTACCTGATCCATTCGGTTAGGAAAGTCAAAGCAGTCAGATGTGATGCTGGCCCCAATGCTCCGTTGTGTGTACCGTTGGCTATGAAACTGATGTGCCTTATCCACATCAGCCATGTGAGCCACTGGCTCCAGGAAACTTTGAGTAACTGGCCCCTCTTCTCTTCTCTGATCTTCATAGTGCAACCATCTGTCCTGCTCCTTCAATACAAAGTACGTACTCAAATCTACCTGGGCACCTGTGAGCCCTGTAAACTTCACTTTGAGACCAGGACCCCCTAAAATGCAGTGGGGTACTGGGAAAATCTTGTTCTCACAGGAAATGTTGATTTACTTATCTCTTTAGAAATAGGGTTTGAATGTCTACTTGTGAGAACTCCTCTTCCCTTTGTCCTCTCTCCAGTCTGCCTAAAGTGATTAATTTAAATTGAATATTTTATCAAGGCGCACTAGGACCAGGACTGTTTTGTTCAATGGATATTTTTTTGTCTAAAGTCCCCCTGTTCAGATATTGGTAGTAACCAAACGTCGTCGTCATTCATCAGATTATGTGAAACTACATGGATGATCTCTGTTCATTTCTTAATAGAGAAGTATCGCTGCCACAATAGTTACCATCACAATTGGCATCTTCTAATAAGAAAGAGCTAAAGATTGCATGTATGGGGTATCTAAACTGCCCCCTATTGGGGTAGCCTGGGGAAGCTTGTACTGCCAGTAGCTGTGCGTTGCCTTTTCTGTGAATGAGAAAGATCAATCCACTTCTTTCACAAGCACTAACTTCTCTCTCCAGGCATGTTTTTCAAAATCCAACAGGACTGTATCCCCTCATACAATAATATTAGCTTTACCAAAGCTGTTTTTTTTTAAGGTGGAAAGATTGGTGGTGCTTCCTCCAAAGTCCACCTTTGTCTTAACATAGGCATGACTTAAATCCATTTCAGAATCCTGTCTGTCTCTCTCTCTCCATTCTATGTTTGTTATTGTCTTTGGCTTTACGCTAGCATACAGCGTAGCAGAGGCTGTGTTATCTTTCTCATTATGATTATATAGTTCCATGGCAATGGGAGTTAATCTTACTGTAGTAGAAGTAATGATATCTTGCAGACCTGATACACTGAGATGCTTTTAATTATTCGCTCCATTCCCTTCCAGGGGCATGGTTGTACAACAGCCTTTTACCTTGTTGCTAATGTTCAGAAGCTTTTCTTGTTACTGAGTCTGCCTTACTAAGTGGAATTTGTTGTAGAAGATCTGTAGTTTGAAAAAAATGAACTGTTCTTTGTAGTGTCTTTTATCTGAGACCTGGTTTTAAATTATGCTGACCAAACCCTTATCTTATTTGAATAAAAATGAATGGTTTATCTTCTGATATAATTTTCTAATGGAGTCTGAGATTTTACAAATACAGTAATCAGTAAAGAGAGAAAAAATCTAAAGAGGGTCAGTTAGAAAAAAAAATTGATAGCCAAAAATATGTTTATATTATTCATCTACTGATTTTTGTTGCATCTCAAGGTGTCACTAGATAACTTAGGCTTTGATTCCTTTAGCCATTGATCTGTATTTACTCACGGCTGTATGCATATGCTAAAAACTAATTGGTCCTTACCAACTTAAAGAGAAAAAAGTATGCAAATAGAAATATTTGATAATGCATAAAGAGCTGTTCGAGAACCAGATTAAAGGACCCACAAAGTAGGATCTAATTCCCTTTTATTTTTTCTTTTGATTGAGGAAGTGAAGTAAACACTATTAATACTAGTGCCTAATTAACACATACAGTTCCTATTGAAGTCTTTCTCTGGTGGTAATTTATATTTAATGGTGCACTGTAAGCTGGGTTTTTTTATTCTCCTATTGAGAAGGCTGCTATGGGGGAGCAGTAAGCAACTCATTTCTACCTGGTTCTGCCTTTAATGGATGGCCCATCTGCCCTGCTAGCCAGTCCCAGTGACTCAGAAGGATCAAGGTTGATCAAGAGCAGCATCACCACTTATGCCAGGTCTACACTACAGACCTATATCAGTATAACTACATTGCTCAGGGGTGTGGAAAATCCACACCCTGAATAACACAGTTATACTGACCTTCCCCCTCCCCACCCCTGTAGACAGTGCTCGGTTGACAGGAGAGCTTCTCCCATTGACATGAAGGTCTCCCGTCGGCTTAGTAGCATCTTCACTAAAGCGCTACAGTGGCGCAGCTGCATTGCTGTGCATGAAGACAAGCCCACTGCTAGTGGGTGCAGTGTCGTCCTTTGGGTAGGAAAGTGCTTGGCCAGGCTGAGTCTGGAAATGGTTGGCTGACACTCTCACAGATCACTGGCCACAACACAAGAGGGGCTTTCTGTGAGCAGAGCCCCAAATCAAAAAGAATGTCTTCTTACAGAGTCTCAAAATAATAAAGGCATAAAGCTTCTTGCAGCTAATGTGGATGGGAGGCCTCCCACTTTTAGAGTCATTAAAGTGAGAACAAGAGTTCTTAAAGTGAAAAGGGGAAAGTCCACATTTCCCAGAGTCCTTTTAAAGTAGAACAGTTAAAGTTTCCCGTAGCCAGATACAGGTAAAGGCTGCCTGCAATATGAGCTTTACATAGTGCTTTTCTCCTCTGTAACACAGCTAGAGTCTGCCATCTTTGTCCAAGAGAGAGGAAGTGTTCATTCTTATACTTCCAATGTAGCCAGTGACGGCTCTTGTATTCAGAGAGAGTGCACTTTACTCACTGCCCTGGCTAGTATACTAAAGACATTCTGTGCGTCCTTGTCACAGAATGGCTGGCCCCAGTAAATGAAGTAGGTCAAGCTCCCTTTGCCAGAGCAGGTGCTCCCAATTGGCCAGTTAAGAGGGTGGGGCAGCACCTGTGAGCTATAAAGGCCCAGGGAGAGATCCAGTGAGGGGAAGTGCCTGAAGGAAGACAGGAAAGAGAGTCCCAATGCAGACAGGTGAGAGCTGCCTGAGAACAGGGGACTGGAGGAGGTCCTGGAAGAGAGAAGAAGGTGTTTCCTGGGGGAAGACTGAAGGCAAGGAGAGCAGCAAGAGGGGTTTGCTGGCTGGTATCGCCAAGCCAGAAAGGTAGAGGGCGAGTGCTGGAGAGGGCTGAAGGCAGGAGTTGTCTGCTGGCTCAAAGCTGGAGAGCCAGAGCTGTGGGCCAGAGAGGGCTGAAGGCAGGGAACCAGTGCAGGAGCTTACCCGCTGACCTCTCCAGGGCTTGAGAGCTGGACCCAGAGGAACCATGGGAGTAGAGTTGTACTCCAGTTGGAAAGGCGGGGGTGGCCATCCTAATAGGACAGGACAAGAGTGCACTCGAGTGTTGGGATGTGGTGAGGGACCCTGGGGCGGCACTGGAGCGCAAGGGCTTGGTGAGGGACTGCGGGGCTTGTACGTTGCATAGTATATATACTGTTTGGACTATGCTGGAAGAATTCTCATTGATGGGACTTGTATTGTTATGATTTATATGGATGGGACTTTTGTATTAAATGAACCCCACAAGGGCTATATTTATACTTGGGAAGATTCTTTGGACTATTTATAGGGACTAAGAAGGAAGGAAACTGTTATGCCACAGCCTTCCTTACAAGGGTGCTCTGGGTGGGGCTGCCTTATGACAATCCTATAGGACTAATAATGTTCCTGGTATGTTATCAAATTGTTCCTTTTTGTGGGAGAAGTAAATTACTAGTTAAATCAGAAATTATGTTGAAATATATCACTTACAACATATTTGAAACTGAAACCTTCACTGTTTGTTTGTTTTCAGATGAGAGTCCCTATACTAAATCTGCAAACCAGACAAAACCACCTGAAGGAGCATTGGCTGTGAGGAGACAGAGCATCCCAGGTAGACCAGCTAGTTTAAATTTTAATTGTCCTTACCCCATTTTCACAAAAATACTTTACAAGTTAGAGAAGCCAAATCATTTGTTAGTTTTACCAAGCGGTTTATGGTTTATTCTATGGAGCGCTCTAGTGATGCTCTATATTTAGATTGCCTCACATTTTCATTATTAAAAAAAAAAATCTGCTTTTTACAAGTACTGTAATGCCCCCTTGGTTTGCATGGGCACTTTGACATTTGGGTCAAGGGAGGTGCTTTTTGTTTTTTTCTTGAAAAATCTATTCAGACTAAGTAGGTGGTGAGTTGTGATCACTGCTTCTGATTGGCTAAGAATTGTATATGTCCCATATTATACCATCCCCACCCCAATTCTCTTGTTTATCTCACCCATCGACCATGTCTTGTCTTTTAGATTGTAGACTCTGTGGGGCAGGGACTGTGATTTTCTGTGTGTTTGTACAGCCCTAGCACAATGAGGCCTCAATTGGGTTGACCCCCCTAGGCTCTACTGCAATATAAATGTTAAATAATAATGGTAATTGGGCCAAGTTATAAGGTGTTAGAAGCTGACATTTCCCATTAGTCTTTTGTTCAGCAGAGCTTGCTTCAGGCTAACTGCTAAACGCGTTCAACATTACATCAGCACTGTGCATACACGATGCTGGTATCTCACTCCAGCATGCCACACAAAGCTGAACCTCCTCTAATGAGACACAGGCAAAATAAATGATGTGGC
Source organism: Emys orbicularis (assembly GCF_028017835.1). Lineage (NCBI taxonomy): Eukaryota > Metazoa > Chordata > Testudines > Emydidae > Emys > Emys orbicularis. The sequence continues at coordinate 67,327,528 of NC_088683.1, read as the reverse complement.
CACCCCCTCTCCCAACCACAATACCATTTGACCTCCTGGAAGATGCACAGTACTAGATACCAGATACCAAGTCCTGATATTCCACTAAGAGGTTACACAACCAGGGAACGGAACTCAGAGCTGTAATATGACAGACCTGAGTGCCACTTAGGGCAGGTCTACACTTAAAACACTGCATCAACGCAGCTGCGCCGCTGTAGCGCTTTAGTGAAGATGCTCCTACGCCAACAGGAGGAGCATCTTAGTTAATTGGCTTAGTTAATCCACCTCCCCAAGAGGCAGTAGCTATGCCGATGAGAGAAGCTCTCCTGTCAACATAGCTCTGTCTACATGGGGGGTTAGGGCGGTATAACTACGTTGTTCAAGGGTGTCGATTTTTCACACCCCTGAGCAATGTAGTTATACCAATATAAGTCTGTAGTATAAACCTGGCCTTAGTCACACTGTCTCTCAGTGGTCTGCGCTGAAGGTCCAAGGTTCAAACCCTGATGATGATATGGTGATGGAGGAAAGCATTGCAGCTGTGCATAATAGAATTGGTTTTTTTCTATCTAAAAAAATCTTAGGCAAACAACTCCCTTCTGCCCCCGTTCATTTAATGAATGTTGTTTAGATTGCAAAGTCAAATTCTCAAAAGTTAGAAAGCTCCAGAATGAAGATTTCCTGTGCTGCCTTTATTCCGTATGTATTATTATGCAGTCTTTAGTTACATGGTCGCATACTAGTTTTTCCAGTCCAATAAAAATCAAGATTCAGTGCTTCCTGAAGTGAATACAGATCTCTGCTGGTACCATAGTTGGGTAGTATTTTACATCATGAGTCAATAAAACTCAACTTATTAAGTATCTATTTATTATATTGTATTCTTCTGGAATTTTTTTAAATTGAAATTGATGGAGGAGGAGAGAATTATTGAAGTTTAAAGTTACGTATGAAACAGCTTGTGCCACATGTCCATCACAGACTTGCATTCAATGTGCCTACTGTATTTGGGAGAAGCACACATGCTTATAAGGCTATGTTCTGGGTTCCCAATATAATCCTTGTGGAAGAAATGAGAAGAACCAACATCTAAAATTCTTGAGCTTGGCACAGATTCTTCCACTTTCAGCCTTGAATGCGAGTAGCATTTACACCATCTCCAGTTGATGAGTGTAACAGGGGTGCTCTACTTACTGCTGCAATGGCACCTCCTCCTGGCTGTTCTGGGGATTAGCTCTGTTGCACACCGTCTCTCTTGGTCCACAGCTCCTCTCTCACTCCAGGAGCTGCTGCTGCCTCTTTGTTACTCAGCCCTCCAGCCAGGTCACTCAGCATTCCCCACTTCAAGGGTATAATCTTTCAAAGTCTCTTCTGTTCAAGGGGCCTCCGGCAGTTCTCACACCCAGTGCCCTGACCCTGTCACTCCTCCAGTGACCCAGGCAATCTTCCAGTTCACTGCCCCACCAGTGCCACTTCCCCAGTGGCACGTAGGGGAACCCAGGCCCACCCTCTACTCAGGTTCCAACCCAGATTCCCTACAACATGCAGCCACGGTCTGTTTAGTCCACAACCTTGCTGCTTCCTACCCTGCATCCCACAAGCTCTCTTCCCACCCTGCTCTCTTGAGTGTATGCCCTTCCCTTAGGGCCAGGCCCCCAGGGTCCTATTATTTCCCTCGGTTCCCTCCTTCACTCTCTACTAAACAGAGGCTGACTGCAAAATCCTCTGGGCAGCCTTTGCTGCTACCAGATTCCTGGACTTATACTAACTCTGCCTACCTCCTCTTCTTTCACAGGTGAGCTTCCTCGCAATTAGCTCCCCACACAGCTTGTCTCCCTCATTTGCTGCTTAATTCGCTGATTGGGCCCACCTGGCCTAATTCAGCCCTCTCAGTACCAGTATGGGGAGTACACCCCATCACAATGAGCAATTAAGAAACCTGGGAAAAGGAGGTCCTTTTCTTTTGAACAAAGTACTATTTTCCATCTGCCTATCCATTGGGAAAATAGTCTTCCAGAATCTTTGGTAGAGGAAGTCCCCTTAAATTTTTCTTTGGCTTCTGTCTCTGTTTATAAGAGAGAATTTGTTCAAATCTGAAGGTGAATTGACCATTTCTGCCTTATTTGAGAGATCCCTTTGGCTCTTAAGGTGAAGGCTGAAAGGGTGCACAAACAAAAGGTGTCACCCTACTGGGGTGTAACGTATGTCTCAAGTTTGAATTTGTAGCCAAGCTAAGAATTGTTGCAACAATCAACCTAACTTCAATGCCTAGAAAGATATTGGAACAAATTATTAAACAATCAGTTTTAAGATTTAGCGGATAATAGGGTTATAAGGAATAGCCAACATAGTTTTGTCAAGAGCAAATCATGCCAAACCAACGTACTTTTCTTCTACAGGGGTAGTGGTCTAGTGGATGGGGGGAACAATAAACGTGATATATCTTGATTTTAGTAAGGCTTCTGAAGCAGTTCCACATGACGTTCTCTGTCTTTTTTTCCCTTAGCAAGGAAAAAATCAAATCCACAGCTACAAAATGGGGAATAACTGGGTAGATGCAATATTGCTGAAAAAAATGTGGGGGTTATTGTGATCACAAATTGAATATGAGTCAACAGTGATTCTAGTTACAAAAAGACTAATATCATTCTGGGGTGTATTAACAGGAGTGTTGTTTGTCAGACATGGAAGGTAATTGTCCTATTGTACTCGGCATTGGTGAGGACTCAGCTGGAGTACTGTGTCCAATTTTGGGCACCACACTTTAGGAAAGATGTGGGCAAATTGGAGAGAGTTCTGTGGAGAGCAACAAAAATGATGAAATGTTTAGAAAATGTGACCTATGAGCGAAGGGTTAAAAAATTAGAATGTTTAGTCTTGAGAAAAGAAGACTGAGGGGGTACCTGATACCAGTCATCAAATAAGTCAAGGGCTTTTATAAAGAGGATGAGGATCAATTATTCTCCATGTTCACTTGCAGTAGGACAAGAATTAATGTGCTTAACCTACAGCCAGAGAGATTTTGGTTAGATATTAGGAAAAACTTTCTAACTATAAGGGTAGTTAAGCTCTGGGACAGACTTCCAAGGGAGGCTGTAGAATCCCTATCATTGGAGGTTTTTAAGAACAGGTTAGATAAACACCTGGCAGGGATGATCTCTGTATACAGGGTCCTTCCTCAGCATAGGGGGCTGGACTTGATGACCTCTTGTGGTCTCTTCCAGCCCTATACTTCTATGATTCTGTAAGTAAGACTGGAGATTTGTCATGGCATCTTTGCTCAAAAATCACAGAACAGTCAAGTATCAGAGGGGGAGCCGTGTTAGTCTGGATCTGTAAAAAGCAACAGAGAGTCCTGTGGCACCTTTAAGACTAACAGATGTATTGGAGCATAAGCTTTCGTGGGTGAATACCCATTTCGTCAGACGCATGTAATGGAAATTTCCAGAGGCAGGTATAAATATGCAGGCAAGAATCAGTCTGGAGATAACGAGGTTAGTTCAATCAGGGAGGGTGAGGTCCTCTGCTAGCAGTTGAGGTGTGAACACCAAGGGAGGAGAAACTGCTTTTGTAGTTGGCTAGCCATTCACAGTCTTTGTTTAATCCTGATCTGATGATGTCAAATTTGCAAATGAACTGAAGCTCAGCAGTTTCTCTTTGGAGTCTGGTCCTGAAGTTTTTTTGCTGTAAGATGGCTACTTTTACATCTGTTATTGTGTGGCCAGGGAGGTTGAAGTGTTCTCCTACAGGTTTTTGTATATTGCCATTCCTGATATCTGACTTGTGTCCATTTATCCTTTTACGTAGTGACTGTCCAGTTTGGCCAATGTGCATAGCAGAGGGGCATTGCTGGCACATGATGGCATATAAACATTGGTGGACGTGCAGGTGAATGAACCGATGATGTTGTAGCTGATCTGGTTAGGTCCTGTGATGGTGTTGCTGGTGTAGATATGTGGGCAGAGTTGGCATCGAGGTTTGTTGCATGGATTGGTTCCTGAGTTAGAGTTGTTATGGTGTGGTGTGTGGTTGCTGGTGAGAATATGCTTAAGGTTGGCGGGTTGTCTGTGGGCGAGGACTGGCCTGCCTCCCAAGGTCTGTGAAAGCGAGGGATCATTGTTCAGGATGGGTTGTAGATCACTGATGATGCATTGGAGGGGTTTAAGCTGAGGACTGTAGGTGATGGCCAGTGGAGTTCTGTTGGTTTCTTTCTTGGGCTTGTCTTGTAGCAGGAGGCTTCTGGGTACATGTCTGGCTCTGTTCATTTGTTTCCTTATTTCCTTGTGTGGATATCGTAGTTTTGAGAATGCTTGGTGAAGATCTTGTAGGTGTTGGTCTCTGTCTAAGGGGTTGGAGCAGATGCGGTTGTACCTCAGCGCTTGGCTATAGACAATGGATCGTGTAGTGTGTCCGGGGTGGAAGCTGGAGGCATGAAGGTAGTCATAGTGGTTGGTGGGTTTTCGGTATAGGGTGGTGTTAACGTGACCATCACTTATTTGTACTGTGGTGTCTAGGAAGTGGACCTCCCGTGTAGATTGGTCCAGGCTGAGGTTGATGGTGGGGTGGAAGCTGTTGAAATCGTGGTGGAATTCTTCCAGAGTTTACAGTCAAGATAAACTTAGTAAATGTCACAGGTTTAAGGAGAAATGGTATGTAAAGTCACAGGAACGCCATTGAAAGTGATGGGGCCACGTGATGGAGGGCGGTAAAGTCTAGTCCTGCCGCTAGGGTGGGATGTCCTTTGGGGATCAGGTCCTGTCTGTGGATAATAGTAGGCCCTGAGGGGAGGTGGAGGTGCAGAACAAACAAACCCCTCGCTATTCCTGCAGCAGCAGCTCCTGTCTCAAAGGGCTGTCCCGGCTCCCTGCTCCAGCTCATTGGTTCTCACACAGCATGCAGGTGGGGCTTTCTCCCATGATGCTCCACTCCCTTCCTGGCCCAGGCGCTGCTGGATCACCTGCCCTGAGCTTTTGTGACAGCAAACATGGTCAGCCCATGGCTCGGGTGACCCCCACACCTCTGCAGCCTGTGAAATCCCAGACACAAGGAAAAGTTGTGGACAAACTGTAAAGTCACTGTGTCCATGACATTTTTTATCACCATGACAAACCTGCAGCCCAAACCAGGCATTTCATGAAATAAATGTCCCGTTTTTAATTCCATTTTATCCCCAAAAGCAGGGAATGGATTAAACATCTCTTTGGAACAGAGCTTGTTTTAGATACACAGTGAATGCATTATTCATATGATGAGGGTATTTATCATTTTAAGCATGTCTTCGCATGGCCCAAAAACAAATGACTGATTCTTTCTTAGGGATTTATAGAATTTCTGAAAGTAATGATAGTTAATTAAAGTGATGTGTAGTGGTATTATACCCAAATTGCATTTTAAAACTTAGAATTAATACTGTGTGTGTGTATTTATTTGAATCACTGGTTAGCTCTGCAGTTTCTTTTCTGTGGTAAAATTAATCCTGAGTATGGAGGTGGTGTTGGCACTGACAGGTTACAGAGTGAGAGACAGATTATTTCCTCTCATCTCCGCAAGATGCCTGCATTATTCGAATTCAGACTGGCACCTGATGTATTATGCAGCTGAATTGTTAATCTGTCTGTGTACTAGATTGCAACATCCTTGGGGGAGGGACTATGGCCCTAATTCAGGTAATGATCCCTATCAGATCAGCACTTCAGCCCTGCATAAAGCAGTGTTGCCAGCCCCACATGTTCAAAAATCACCCCCCAAAACCATGAGACTTTACAAATAATACATTTTTGTTTGTTTTTTCTTATTTGCTCTTGGTGTTTGATCTTTTAGTGTTCATTGTCCAGCTTTTCTCTGCAAGCAGGAGGACTAGAAATCTACTTTTTTTGACTGAAAACTGAGTTTCTCATTCTCTCTCATTTCTGCAGGAGATGGGAATTAAGAAAAACACCAAATATTGGGAGAGTAGTGATAAAATTGCAAGAGTGGGCGACACTATTAAAGAGGCCCATTGAAGTCAATGGGATTTAAGCACATACCTAAAGTTAAGCATGTGCTTAAATGGTGTCCGGAACAGGGATGGACTCAAGCAAGTTCTGAAGTGCTTTCCTATATAATAATGTATGTCTCTTTATCTGTTTGAGTAGCACAGAGGAGTAAAATAATCATTGTAAAATAAGCATGGTATTTCTTTGAAAACCTATTAAGCCAAATGTGTTTAGCATGGCAGATTGTTCGTAATTTGAAGTTTGAGTGCTTGAAATGTTCACCAAAATACTGGGGTGAACTTTTTGCAAACTGTAATATTTGGCAGGTGTTGTAATTATTTGTGGCTTTACTGACTTAGAGATGGGAATTATAACCATATTGCTTTCTCTCCTCCGAGTGAAATCCTGTACACTGCACTCAGCCCAAGTACTTGGGCTGCACAGTGGGGACCTTTCCTGGGCAGAAGAAATCTCCTTTGCTTTAGGCTACAGAGCAGTTATGTAGCTGCAGTAGCTTCTGCACTGCCTGATCTACTCAGCAGCAGTTCCACACTGTCCTCCTTAACTCACTACTGTCCTGCTTCCCAAAAAGCCCTGTGTTCCTGCAGAGCCTGGCTCCATGATATGCAGGGGGTGTTAGACCTTGTCAAATCTTGCTCCCAACTGCCTTCCTGTGCCAGAATGTCATCAGGACCAATGAATACGAGGCCTTCTGCGACCATGGTGAGATCAGGAGTTACCTTCGTAGAGCAGAAGAAGGAACAAGTGTACAGAACTAGAATTGAAATTTATTTACTTGACCTGTTCTTTTCCTTTCGCCCACCAAAGCAGGATTTTTCCTCCTGCCATCTCAGAATTTGATATTTAGTTGCATAAATGTACAGTATTTATTTGTAGATCAGTTGTTAAATTTGGGCACCGTGTTTTGACAGAAAACTGTCAAGTCTTTGAGGTCTAAAATTAAACCAACCAGTTTTCTTTCAGTATATAGGCACATCCAAGTATATTGTATCATCCCTCCACTATACCTGCTGCCCTTATCCTTGTAAGCATGCTGGATCTTTTCGTTTACAAGGCTCTCTTCCTGCTGTACGCTGCTTGATCTCAAAAGTGGAGCTGGCAGTCTGACTGGAGGGAGAACATGGTATGATTGCACAGCACTATGTGCATCTACTACAGTAGTTCAGCCAGTGGAATAGTTTTTATTTGCAATTGTGAAGCCTCATTTCAGAGGATTTGGCTGATAGAATTTTAATAATCAGTAATAAAATGTTAAATAAACATGAAATTTTAGGGTAGGTTGAATTTTTGGACTGGAAAGTGATTCTTTAAGGGAGCATATGCAAAGGAAGAAATGCCTTGAAATGAATGTCAGGAAAAAGATTGATGATGCTGATATCTAGAAAATTGTTGCTATATGTAATTTTCTTAGTAATGGTAATAAAGCAATAAAATATTGTGATCCTTTCATGTGATTTTCAGAGTTAATATACAGTGTGTATATATACACTCTCTGTGTGTGTTGGCTGCAGACAGGCAGTTTTCTTAAGGCCATTGGCTCTGAATATATACAGGTGCTGTTTATCTTTTTTATAAAAACAGAAGTGTGTGCGGAGGGAGTTCCCTGGTCCGTGGCATCTGTGCAGCAACTGTTCATATTCTGTCTGAGGCTGCACCAAATGTGAAATTCCTGAGGGGAATACCTTGTCTAGTACCCAAGACTAATGGATGAGAATATAGGTCAACTGGAAGCGAGAGAATTTTAAAGGCCAAACTAGTTGCTTCAGTATAGTAACATATTTTTTAAAATCTGAAATGTCCATATAATTTTGAGAACAGAAAAAAATCTGTAAAAAGGACATAAGTAAAGGTTATACAGAGTTTTAGAAAATAACTAATATAAAAGTAATAAAATGCAAAATGAATGTAATGCGTACGTCATGTGCAGGTTACAGTAAGTGTTCTGATTATCCAGAACATATGATCCAATATATGATGATTCAGTTTACAGATTAAGTCAAATAAAATCAGATTGGCTGAATTTAACGTTTTGAATTTATATGCTGCAATTTTGATGAAAGAAGAGCTATCATAGCATGGTATAATACTGGAATAACTGTAGTGTAATATTTCTTCTTTACAAGATTAACATAATCTTGGTAAATGTAAAGGAAAATGTAGCAATGTTTATGCAAGTAACATAAAGAAGCAGCATGAATTTAAAATCATATTCACCTTCTGTGATCTGAGGATGACAGTTTCATTAAATAATATTTGTTGGGACAGACGATGTCTCACAGGGTTAGTCCTACTCTAGCAGAACCATTCAAATGTGACATAGTTTAGTATTAACCAACTAATCTGATGGTTATTTGGTAGCCTATGTCAAATGAGTTTGGTGGGCTTAGTCCAGTTTGTAATGTGCAGGCATACACATAGTAAACAGGCCCACCATATTTAGCATCATTGCTTTCACTCTCAGTAGAGAGTGGAACAACCAAGTGGGCCTAGATCTAAATTATTCCTGTTTTCTCCTAGACCCCGATTTAGGGTTGCCAGGTGTCCGGTTTTCGACCGGAACACCTGGTCGAAAAGGGATCCTGGCGGCTCCGGTCAGCACCGCTGACTGGGCTGTTAACAGTTCGGTCGGTGGCACAGCGGGGCTAAGGCAGGCTTCCTGCAGCTCCCAGAAGCAGCGGCATGTCCCCCCTCTGGCTCCTATGCATAGGGGCAGCCAGGGAGCTCCACACACTGCCCCCGCCCCAAGTGCTGGCTCTGCAGCTCCCATTGGCCGGGAATCATGGCCAATGGGAGCTGTGGGGGCGGTGCCTGTGGAAGGGGCAGTGCGCAGATACAGAGCTGCCTAGCCACTCCTCCACGTAGGAGCTGGAGGGGGGACATGCTGCTGCTTCTTCTGGGAGCCACCTGAGGTAAGTGCTGCCCGCAACCTGCACCCCTCACCCCTTCCCACACCCCTGTCCCAGCCCTGATCCCCTTCCTGTCATCCAAACGCCTCAGTCCCAGCCTGGGAGCATTCTCCTACATACCAAACCCCTCATTCCCAGCCCCACCCCAGAGCTTGCATCCCCAGCCAGAGCCCTCACCCCTGCACCCCAATCCCCTCCTGTACTCTGAACCCCTTGATCCCAGCGCAGAACACCCTCCTGCACCCCAAACCTCTCATCCCCAGCTCCACTCCAGAGTCTGCACCCCTAGCCGGAGGCCTCTCCCCCCCGGCATCCTAATCTTCTGCCCAAGCCCAGAGCTCCCTCACGCACTCTGAACCCCTCAGCCCCAGTCCAGACTTCCCTCATGCATCCCAAATCCCTCATCCCCGGCCCCACACCAGAGCCCGCACTCCCAGCCGAAGCCCTCACTCCCCCCCACAGCCCCCCCCAACCCCCTGCCCCAGCCCTGATCCACCTCCCATCCTCTGAACCCCTCAGTCCCAGCCCGGAGCCCCTTCCTGCACCCCAAATCCCTCATCCCCAGCCCCACACCGGAGCCTGCACCCCCAGCCGAAGCCCTTACCCCACCCCTGCACACCAACCTCCTGCCCAGAGCCCTCTCCTGCACCCAGAACCCCTCATTTCTGGCCCCACCCCGGAACCTGCACCCCCAGCCCAGAGCCTGTACCCCCTCCCACATCCCAATCCCCTGCCTCAGCCTGGAGCCCCCTCCCATACTCCGAACCCCTCAGCTCTACCCCAGAGCCCCCTCCTGCACCCTGAACTCCTCATTTCTGACCCTACCCCAGAGCCTGCACCCCCCAGCCAGAGCCCTCACCCTCTCCCACACACCCCTGAGCCAGCCCAGTGAAAATGAGCGAGTGAGTAAGGGTGGAGAGAGCAAGAAACAGAGGGTGTGTGTGTGGAATGAGCGGGGGTAGGGCCTCAGCGAAGGGGCAGGGCAGGGGCATGGCCTCAAAGGAGGGGTGGGGGTGGGGCTGGGGATGGGGCAAGAGTGTTTGATTTTGTGCGAATAGAAAGTTGGCTAAGTCCCATTAGCTTCAATGGAGCTATTTACACGCTTAAAACTAGATACCTGATTTTGGCCCCAGTTCAGCAAGATACTTAGAGTCTGCTCCATAAATTCAGGTTCAAGGCAGGTTGAAGGGGTAGTCTGGGAAGAAATTCAGTTTCAGCATTGGATATTCAACTCCTACCAGAAGCACTTCACTTTACTAAGAAAAATAACTACATTATACTTTTAATAGGCAAACTTTAAATTTAAAAATGCATATTTTTGCTTGTAAATAATTTAATTATTCAATATTTTGAAGAATGGACATAAAATATGGAGAGTCTAATAAGTTTTGAGGGAAACGTAGATCTTAGGGATATTTATTACACTACATTATCTCCCATCTTCCAAATGACTGATTCCAAAGCTGACTAGTGGTGATTACCAGAAATAATAAGCATTTTTTTTTTTAATCCATCAAGATTTCATACCGGTTTAAGCCTTGCATTTTCAACAAAACTTACAAATCTTATAAACCCTAATTCTAAATTACTATTTGTGTCTTTAAATTAAATCTCACTATTGCATAGCACAGTGTGTAAATTTACCTTTGTTTCATTCAGTACTTGTGTGATAAGTTCAGTTGGCAATTTTGAGGTGAAAAGTTCTTCTTCGAGTGCTTGCTCATGTCCATTCCATATTAGATGTGTGTGTGCTCGCCATATGCACCAGTGCCAGAAGTTTTCAGCAGTATCCATAGGGGACCTGCTCTGGCGCCCCCTGGAGTGCCGCCCGCATGGCGCGATATAAGGGGCGCTGCCAGTTCCCTCCCACTCGCAGTACCTTCTTGCCGCCAGTGACGGTGCTGGAACATCTGCTGCTTCGGCTAACGTTTCATTTTCTGTTCTTGTGAACGTTGAAAACCTGTAGTATAGTTGTATATAGTTAGCAGTTTCTTAGCTACCCTTAGAAGTAGTTCTCAACTTTTTGTTAGTCCCAAATGGGACTCAGCCAGGGGACGAGGCATGCCCCGGTCCGCAGGCTTTAAGCCCTGCAATCGCTGCAAACGGCCTATGCTCATCAGTGATCTACATACCAGCTGCCTAAGGTGCTTAGGCGAAGGGCACATAAGTGACAAGTACCATCTGCAAGTCCTTTAAACCTAGGATGAAGAAGGAGCTCGATATCTGTCTGAAAGTGCTCCTAATGGAGTCGGCACTCACTCCGGCACTGGAGCAGCGGTCTGACTCCGCACTGAGCACCACAGCCTCCATGCACAGTGCTCCACCAGCGCCATCCATAAGCCGGCACCGGTTCCCCTCCATGGCTGCGGGGAAGAAGCTGAAAAAGACTGGGAGGGGAAGATCTCCTACCTCCTGTAAAGCACAGGAGAGGGCTGGGGGTGAGCCACAACCTGTGCCGGGCAGCTCAGCACCCCCTTCGGGAAGTCGGGCCCCAGCTCAAGTTAAGCAGTGCCCCAGCCAGCTTCAGGTGCCGTCGACACCCGAAGCTCATTGAGCAGCTCAAGAGAGCCTGTCACTCCCAGTGGCGCCCACACCGGCTCCCGCGGTACCCAGGTCTCAGGGAAATACAACATGTTTGTTGAATGTAGACATTTTTCTTTTGGGTTCTGTTTATTATCCTTGTGCAACCTTCAGACCTTCTCTTCACATTTTATCTACATGGCTGTTTATGTCCCCTAGTGTGATCATGCAGTGAAGAACCAATGAAAGAGAGCTCTATCCAATAGCCACAAATTAAAACTGGTACAGAAAGTTAAACTGTCCCTGTTACAGAGGACGTCTGACCAGAAATAAAAGAAACATGAACACAACTTTGGGGGGAGAAGGATGCCATACTGAAATCAAGAAAGGAATGCTGTTATTTATAAGCCAGAAACAGTATCCTGAATTTACTTCCCTAAAGTGGACAGAGTATATATTGATCAAGGCTGGGAGAGGTGCCAAGCTCCAATATTAATTGATTATATCAGTGGAGCAGTAGGAAGTCTCGCTTGAAAGTTGATAACCATGAGACAAGAATCCGCCACATAGTACAACTTTCTCCCACAGTAGATGACATTGTGACTCCAAGCAATTGGCAGATAAATAATATGGAAATGAGCTAACCTCTGTGATAGAGGAAAAACAAGGTTCTGGAAAATAGAGAACAGCTGAATTATAGGTCTCCCAGAAAGCCATGAGTGATCAGATCCTGTCAAATTCTGTGAAGAACTGATTCCGGAAGTGTTGCTTATGTAAGCAAAACTAAGAGAGATCAAAATCGATAGAGCTCCTAGAACACCCATAGGGAATGTTGCTGATGGACCAAGACCATAGTGAGACTGCATCATTACCATGAAATCTATTAATACTGCAATAAGTCTGAAGTTTTAAAAACAAACAGACCCCCAAACTTATTTGTGTGGGGTGAATGCCTAGGCACCGACTCTGTGGGTGCTCCAGGGCTGAAGCACCCATGGAAAAAAATTAGCAGGTGCTTAGCACCCACCAGCAGCCAGCTCCCCGCTCCCACTCAGCACTTCCCACCTGCTGGTGGCCTCGCTGATCAACTCCTTGCCATCCCTCCCAGTGCCTCCCACCTGCCATGATCAGCTGTTCTGCAGCATGCAGGAGACACTGGGGGGGAGCAGAGGGGAGCATGTTTGGGGGAGGGGTGGAACGGGGGTAGGAAGAGGCGGGGTGGGAGTGGGGACTTGGGGGAAGGGGTGGAGTGGGGGTGGGGCCTGGGGCTGAGTGGGGATTGAGCACCCCCAGGGAAAGGAGGAAGCCAGCCCCTGTGGGTGAATGTGTGTAATTTTTCTAAAACCTTTCAGATTGAGTTCTGGCCAAAAGGGTGGGCCTTCTATAAAACCAGTAAGAACTTAAAATTTTCCCAGTGCATTTGAAACTCATTGCAAAATTGTGCCTGCAAAATCAGAGGCCCAACAAGCCATTCACATACCATGCTGATAAATGTGGTGTAAAGATCTAGTGAGATTGTTAACATTCTGGTCCATTACTCCCTATATGTTAACAAAAAGGAAATGCATAATAATAAGCACATGGAGCTGGAGAACACATAGAAAGCATGAACCTCAGACTACTCCTACAACAAAAAATAATCATAATTATACAAATAAGCTTGAGTTAAGTACTATCTGAGATAACCTAGCAATGCTTATAACTGATAGTACAAAGTGCTTTTCATAGTCCAAGTTTCAAATAGTATGATCCTCACAACATTTTTGGGAGGTAGAAGTTCCCATTTTCCATATGTAGAAACTGGAGTAGGAAGCTACAATATTCCATTTGATTGATAAATAGACGGGTTTCGATATAATAACTACACTAGTTACTAATATTTTTTTCCAGTAGTGGTGGCTAATATAATACCTGAGAACCAGATGGCCTTTAGGCCCAGCAGTTCATCAACTTGCATTTTAAGAAGACTCAGACACCATCTCTCATTTATTTATTTATATCTGGTTTTATAACATATGTACCCTTTGCACAACTCTGTGGCTCCCTTAAAACATTATAAACATAAAATTAATACCACAAGTTCATAACAACTATCAGCAATTAGAATTAGGCAGATGTTCCTTGGATTAATTCCCAACATCCTTAAATTGGAGGAGCTGAGAAATTCCACGCCCACGCTAGCTTTGAGATATAAGACACCTCTTATCCAAAGAACTTGTGCCAAACCTCAGTAAGCTAACCAGTAACCTTTGAAGCATGGCCTAATGATCAACTAACTAAGGCTTCGTCAAACCAACAAGGGAGCAAGTTCCAGAGTGGAACTTTCTGTCTGACTGTTCTCCATGATGCTTAAGCCAGGTCCATACTAGAAACTTTTGCCAATATAGCAGTGTTGATTAAGGATGTGATTTTTTTTGGCAACATTTCTTATACCAGCAAAAGCCCTAGTGTAGGCATAGTTAAACTGGAATAAAAATGCTTTTGCCTGTATAGCTTATTTCACTTGACAAACCACTACCTGGTGTATTTGCAAAAACACTTTTTTTGCTAGTATAAGCAATGTCCACACTGAGGGGGTTTGCCAGTATGTCTGTACCAGCAAACATTTTCTAGCACAGACCTGGCCTTTAGCTAGCCTATTTAGAATCAGAAAAGCTTCTCATGGGGGTGGGATCAGCATAGAAGTTTATACATATTTGTTTAGGAGAAAAGTTCATAGAATGCCTGACCATTTTGTGCAAAAATCATGACAAAGACTTTTATTAGATGCTTTTATACAAGCAGGGGGCACCACTTCTATCTACTTTTAGTTCAAGAACCCCTGGAGGGGGTGACCTAAAGTATCAATTTTAAAATTATCGGAATTACAGTGCATTCTGTAGAAAAAAAAATCTTTAGATGAGATAGTCTAGTGCTTCTTTAGTTTAGACAACTGTCTCCTGGCAATATTAAACACAGTCAGCAATCTCTCATGATCCTCTACTACGGGTATGAAATAAATTTTAGGGAAATCTCAAATCGTGCCTATAGGCAAAAGTAATCCTTCTGTCCATTTTAATGAGCTGATTATTACATATTTATGAATAAAGATAGCTTCTAATATATCATCTTTTTGTGAGGTAAATCTCAGCTCCATAAAACACATTAAAACTGATATGAACAAAATGAATACGCTCCCATCAAGTGGGTAAGGAGAGCTCATATCATAAAAATGGAAATAAAGCCAAGAATTATCTACATGCTTTTCAAATAGTATCCTTTATACTGGTGTCCTGACCATAAATGGGAATAAATTTGTAACTAGAAAAAAGAAACCACAAGTTAAACTTAAGTACCTTGTGCAAGTTAAAGACTGGTGACCATACCCTCACTGACCTAAAATTATACCAGTGTGCCCTCAATCAAGAGCCAGGTCTGGGGACTTGCATTTCCTGTATCAATGGGGTTAAAAATAGAAACAAATGAGCCCAACCCATTGTCATTACCTAAGCTTTCATGTAACAGACAAAAGGGAGAAAATTACCATGAAAATTGCTTTTTGTGATTTCAAAATCTGAGCATTGCATTAATATGCTGTTTTACTCTACAAGTGTCAGTGGGAGGAGAAGGAACTACAAGGATACTAACAATCCATCTTTGCCTTATATGAGAAATCAAGGAAGTAGAGGAGCTGAGCACCTGAAACTCCAGTTGAATCAGGGGAAAGTGCAGGTGCTCAGCACCTCTGGAAATCAGACTCTAGCATCACGATAGAGAGTCTCAGTGCAGAGGCGCCTCTGTCAATTTTAGCAACAACATTGATAGTCTCCATGTGAGGGAGTAAGCTCAAAGATCTTTGGAGCTCAGTGGTGCCCTAGAAAAATTAAAAGTAATAATAAAGGATAAAGTAAAAGCAATGGCAGAATAGATTGGCATGGTAGGTCTCACAGCTGAGCAGAACATCTCTTAGATGTTCTGAGGCCTTAAACAAGAGTAAGATGCCAAATTCTTTGCTTGGCGTAAGGGACAATCAGGTCATGAGCTGCCTTCTCCACTTCTGGTCCTGTTCCTACAAGGTTGAGTGGGTGTGGCAGTATATTGTTTTAACAGTGAGACTGGAGTGGAGGAGAAGGAGATCGAGGCATCCTGTGAGATGCAGAGTTTGCATGGAATGAAGTACCCTGACAGAGCAGGCCCTCAAGTAGACACTTGCTTTGCTTAAGTTTAAGGATGTCCTTTCACCTCAAAGTGAAATCACCTGTTCTGTCATCATCCTTCTCTAAGAAAAGAAGAAATCATGTATTTTCATAGAAATGCTTGATCCACATCATTGTAGTGGATGTCCCATATCTTAATACTGCATATAAGTTGCATCTCTAGTGTATATCATATGTAAAACAAAAGAGAATTTCTCTGCTTCAGATTAAAGACAGCATCTTAACCTGGTAGATAACATTTTTCAGCTGAAACTTTTACTCTTTCATTTCACTTGACTCTTTCAATTATTTCTTCCTTCCTGTTTTTGTCTGCATTGAATTTTTTCTTTACATTAACCCGGATATTGGAAAAAGAGAGCCATTGAAATGGATACAGTAAGCAAGACACACATGCTTGGGATATACATGAACCAGAATTTGTAACTGGTTGTTTTAATATTCTTAATATTGAGACAGACTGACATCAGTCTTTTCTACATTCCTTCTCGTCTAAAGATTTCAGAGCTTAAGATTCATCAGGATGTAGTGTGTGTGTGTGTGTGTGTGTGTGTGTGTGTGTGTGTGTGTGTGTGTGTGTGTGTGTGTGTGTGAGAGAGAGAGAGAGAGAGAGAGAATATCCATTTTCATGGGACATGTCACATTTTGTAGTTTGACTGGAAATGTTTTTACTTCTAATAACAGTATTGCTCAAGGATGATATAGGCATGTTATATTTGCGTCTCACTAGGACTTCTGGTTTGAGAACTGAATACTATAGATGAAAAAAACCTTCACATTTAAAGGCTTTTTACTGCCTCATAACCTAACAGTCACTCTGTTATGTGTGCTAATATAGTACCACTTCAGTTTCTTGATTGAGTTGGTGAGAAATATTTACATTTTAAATTGCAAAAGAAAGCAACCTTCAGTACATTCTTATGGCTCAATGTTTCACTGCAATGCTGTATTCAGTAAGTCTGGCTATGTAATAAATTAGCTCATGCAAATGAATGCATCTGTCTTCATTTCTCTTTGCCATTAGTTCATTATGCGGACATTAAACCCCAGAGAACAAGTAAAGAGATTGATTATGAAATACAGAGCAAGGGCTAGTATGGAGGAAACTTCTGAATTATAGATTTTTTTTTTCCATTGGCAAACATCTTTAACAGAAATTGAAATCCTTCTGGATTTGAAATACTTATTGGCAGCGAAGGTCATCAGCACTTCTGTGATTCAGCACATTTTAATGTAAGCCAGTATTTTATTTTGTAGTGCTTTAATCCAGCCTTGGCCTTGATGATACCTTTTCCGAATGTTTTTTTGGTAGTGCACTAATCAGTAACTTAATGGTCACATTGAATGGTAAAATATTGCCCTCTATCACCATCAGCAACTCCTTTTTGTAAATCTTAAGTTTCTCACATTTAATTTGGTGCTGTTGTTTCTGAATTAATCCTGTCATTTTATTACTGGCAATTTTCTATTTTAGAGCATCTAAAAATATTCCATTGCCCCCTATAAATCAATAATAGCCTATGGATTACATACAAAATTTCATCTTAAATCCTCTATAATAAATACAATGTGATTACCAAACAAAAGCCAGTATAACTGTGCCATGCCTGTCAGATCTCTCATAAGTCACATGAAGTTTTAACATTTCTGCTTAAGCAAATAGATACATCAGTGTGAAAAATCTCTAATAAGGCAACATCCAATGCCCAGATAACAATTTACATTTAAAATAGATATGATATATGTGGATCACACATAGCTCAAGGATAGTGCGATGTCTGATTGTAAATTGCATCACCACTACAGATATCTTACCATTATTTAGAAGCAAATTTTGCCTTCTCTGCTCCTGTATTTCATGCCACTAGGTTGCCTCTGGTGCTGTTCCTTTCTGTAACTGGGCTGTCTGACTTACTCTGTAGAAGGAGGATATCAAGCTGCTAGGTAACTTGACTAAAGTAATAATCTTTTCCCAAGGCTCAGAGGGTCAGATTAGTTGTTGAGTTAACAAATACCTACATTTACATGGGGAGAAATTGTGGCCCAATTGACCAATTTTACCCATAGTCTTCTAAATGGAGGTGAGGAAAGGGGAGCTCACAGGGAAGACCAAAAGCAGATTGAGTGCTAAATGAGACCCTGTGCTTCAAAGGCATCTACTAGGGATTTAAGCCCCCAGTATCTCCATAAATTACAGGTTCATGCATCTTAGATGCAAAGAAGTTATCCCAAGTGTTTAATCACAGCTTTTACAGGCCTTTAATTCCAAAGTGGGAATTTTTTGTAATGTTTTAATGAAGCCTCTGTGTGCCTCAGTTTCCCCGTATGCTGCATTGTTACCTAGTGGGTGAAAAGGGACTGTGTGCTCTCTGGGCAGGCTAAGACACAGGTGTGAATGGTGCCTAGCTGTTTGGAGCCTTAGATCCCATATCAGTGGAGCTCTTGAGAAGACAATGGCAAATCCAAATCCAAATGCCCAGATGTGGACACCTAGCAACCAATGACCCAGAGAGAGATGGTCTTCCCCACCTCTCAGCAAGGAAGCTGTCAAGGTTCCTTTCCCACTCTGAACTTTAGAGTACAGATATGGGGGCCTGCATGTGAACCCCTAAACTGAATTACCAGCTTAGATCTGGTTTTGCTGCCACTACTCCCAAGTACTAACTCCCTTCCCTGGGTAGCCTTGAGAGACTTCTCCACCAATTTCCTGGTGAACATCGATCCAAACCCTTGGATCTTAAAACAAGGAGAAATTAACCATTCCCCCTCCTTTCCCCCCACCAATTCCCGGTGAGTCCAGATCCAACCCCCTTGGATCTTAAAACAAGGAAAAATCAATCAGGTTCTTAAAAAGAAGGCTTTTAATTAAAGAAAGAAAGGTAAAAATCATCTCTGTAAAATCAGGATGGAAAATAACTTTACAGTATTGTACACAGGAGGGCTGTTACCCTTCCCTTTATAGTTATGACAGAAGCTAAGCTGCATCTCCACAGCTCAGGGGGAAGGGTGTGAGGTGCAAGTGAAGCGTTGGCTGCGGGAAGCAATGGAGGGCACACCTGGGAGTCTGATGAAGGAGATCAGATGGAGGGACAGTCAGGGCTTGAGCAATGGGGTTCATTACAGTTTGGCAGGGCTCTTGCTGCCCAGAATGGGCTGTGCTTTAACCTTCATTTCTCTCTGTTCACCAAGGACTCCCTATGCTGTGTGCCAGCTGACTAATAAACCCTACTGTTTGACAGTGCTGGCTGAGTGTCACTGCAGATGCTTGCATAGTGCATTGCTCCCTAAGACAGTACAAATCTCCCTCAGGGATCTCTCTCAGGGGGACTCACTGAACGGTGCTTACAGTGTGAAGCAGTGTTGAAGGCCCAGTCCAATGAGACAGTGAAGCCGACTGGCTTACCCTGGAGGAAAAGTGGGACCCCTATAGGGTCTGACACACTGAAGAGGTCCTCCCAGAGACTGTTCCAAAGCTGAGGTCATAGCACCGATCCTGTGGATCCATGGCAAGTGCCTTAAGCAATTGGTTCAATGTTATTTTTCTCAAATATGTCAGTCACATGTAAGAATTTGTAATATAGTTGTTATTATTAACATTTCACTGGCTAAATCCATTGGCATCTACATCGAATGTCCGCTAGAGCAGATTTATTTAAGCAAACCTGAGTTGACAAGCTATGTATCGAGTTTTATAAATGGGAAAGAAAGCTCTCCTACCTTGTGGCATGCTTTGAGAGTAATACGTGATCACATTCTCCTTTAAATTAATCAAAAGAAAAATCTCTCTCTCATTAATATCTTTTCTCTAAAGGACAATAGGTAACATCTGTAGACAATATGACCATTCATTTTCCAAAGTCTAGTCCTTCTAAACAGAGACAATGGCAAATATAATTATCATGCCAAATCTCCCTGAATACTAAAAAGTAGGAATAGAATAGTTCAGCTGTATATATCCTATAAATGAATAGAAATTTTACCTCCTAAGTACTTAGTATTTCTATTTATTAATCTAAATGGGGGAAAGTCTACTGCCTCTGCTTTCAGGAGAATAGTTGCTATTTAAAACTTCAAATTTCATAATATCATTTTTAAAATTCACTAACATTTTATATCTGTGAATAATAGTTTAACCCAGGAGGATATAATGCTGGTTTAGCATACTCTCCTCACATCCTCATACCTTCGGTTCCATCCATGTATGTAAGAGCCACAGCCAGAGGCTACAGAAACGAATGAGGAAAACTGATGTCTTACAACCCCATGTAAAATTAAAAAAAAAAGTCAGAGTATATAATATTGGTAAGTACAGCAGCCTTAGAAGTTTCATAATACCTGCATCTAATGGAGGAAATCTGAGCCTAACCCAGGAGTCAAATATCTTCACATAAATAATGCTGCTCCACTCTGTCAAAGGCTATTTCTGTATCCAAGGAAGCAACCCATCCCAACTGTTCCCACAAATGCATAGAACCTAAAAGTCTTCTAATATTAATGGCAGAATGACTTCCTGTAATAAATCCTGATGATTAAACATTGATGGTTGCCTAGCTGCAAGTGATCATGGCCTGATTTTATGTGTTATGTGCAAACAGAATATAGTCCTGTCCATAAGCCTATATACTTGGTGCTTTAAAAAGGTCAATTTCCCAAAGCTAAAAACTATCATGAGAAAAACGGGGGTGGTGGGGGCGGGTGGAAATTAACATAAGAATGTGAATAATAATTGGGACTTATTTAAAGATGCTTTATTAGATGCCCAGAATAACACAATTCCAAAATCACAAAAGAAGGCTTAAAAACATTCTAGTTAAGGGGAAAGTGAAATCAGCAGTAAAAAATAAATGAAATATATGAAGCAAATGGAAAAATGGAGAAGCTGATAGCAATGAGTACACATCAGCATTTAGGGAATGCTGACAATTGATAAAGGGAATTTGTGGCCAATAGGGTTAAGGAAAATAAAAGGAATTTTTTTAAATATCAAAGAAATCCTAGCAGTGGTATAGGTAAAATATTAGATATGAATGGTAAAATTGTCAATTGTAATGTAAAAAGGTATTAGTATTCAATAAATGTTTCTGTTTTGTATTTGGAAAGAAACAAGATGATGTATTCATATCTTTACAATGATAAGGAAATACTTTCTGTTTTATCAGTAACTAGAGAAGATGTTAAAAAAGCAACTATTGAAGTTAAATCCATGGATCTGGGTAACTTGCTCCCAGCTCCCAAGATCATTAAAAGAATTGGCCAGGGAGTTCTATGAACCATTAATGTTGATTTTTAACAAATCTTCGAACATTGGGGCAGTTCCAGATGACTGGGAAAAAGTTAATGTTGTGCCAGTATTTTAAAAGGGTAAATAGGATGACATTTGTAACTATAGGCTGATTAGCCTGACACAGATCCTGGGCAAAGTTATGGAAAGGGTGATATGGAAAGTAATTTGCAAATAATTACTGGATGGTTGCATAATTAATGCCAGTCAACATCATTTTATGAAAAATAGGGCTTGTCAGACAAAATTGCTATTGCTTTTAGATGAAACCACAAGTTTGGTCGATAAAGGTAACTGTTGTCATAATATATTAGACTTCAGTAAGGCATTTGACTTATTCCTAGAAGATGTTCTGACTTGAAAAAAAGTACCACTATATAAAAACAGCATAGCATGTATTAAATAGATTAAAACTGCTAACTGATACATCACAAAAAGTAATTGTAAATGGCGAATAGTCATTCACTGGGGTTGTTTCTAGTGGGGTCCCACAAAGTTCTGTTTTTGGAAGAATGGTATGCAATGCTGTTTATCAATTAGATGAAAGAAAATATAAAATCATTACTGGTAACATTTTCTGATGACAAAAATTGGTGGAGTAATAAATAGTGATAGTCATTTAAGCAGACTGACCAGGATTATTTTGTAAGGGGTGGGATCAGTAGAAAAACATACATTTTAATACAGTCAAATGAAAGCAGGCATCTAAGAACAAAGAATATAAGTCACACTTATAGAATGGGGATTGTATCCTGGAATGCAGTGACACTGAATATGAGCTTCCAGTATGAGGCTGTACCTGTGAGGGCAAATGTGATCCTCAGATGTATAAGCATGGGGGATATCAAGTGGAAATAGGGTGGTGGTATTACCTCTGTATACAGCACTACTGAAACAGTTACTGAAATACTATGTCCAATTCTGGTGTCCACATTTAAAAAGTGATGTTAAAAAAATGGACAGGGTTCAGAAAAGAGCTACAAGAATGTCTTGCGATATGCAAGATATGCCTTATTGTGAGAGGTTTAAGAAGCTCAGTCTATTTAGTTGACCTAAAAAAAAGTTGATCATGGTGTACAAGTAACTGCATGGGGAAAAGTTATTTGACAGTAGATGGCTCTTTAATTTAGCAGAAGAAAGCATAATGAGAGCCAAAGATTGGAAGCTGATGCTACACAATTTCAGGCTAGAAATAAGGCACAAATTTTTAACAGTGAAGTAATTAACTATTGGAAAGGTTACCTAGGAATGTGGTGAATTGTCCATTATTTGAAGTCTTTAAAACAGGACTGGATATCTTTATAAAATGTATGCTATCGCTTAAAAAAAGGTATGGGTTTAATGCAGAGATTATGTCTTTGACATGTGTTATGGAGGTTGGAGGTCAGATTATATTATTATGATAGTTCTTTCTGGCCTTAAAATTTATTAATCCTTTCAAATCTATTTTGGAAATTATAGGAAGCAGAGAATCCAAACTATCAAGGAAGGTTTTCTGTAATCAGTGTAATATCAACAGTCAAAAGATCTAAAGAGCAGCATTTCTCCATGTCCCAATATTATCTGGTTACCTAATAAAGGAAATGTAGAAGAAATTTGAAGTAGACCCTGTTCAAAAGTATCGGGATGAACCTTCACCATTGAAAATGCCAAATCAACTATCAAGAGTTTAGACAATTCTACAATAAAGCCATTCCAACCTAGGCATGACTTTAGGTGGCTCAACTGCCTAATAGCAGTATACCCGCTCAAAGCTTAATGGGATCATTAAGCATTGCATCTGATTCAGACAGAAATGTAGAAAAACTAATGCTATCAAAGAGCTCCGTCCCTCCCTCATCATTAGCACCTAATTGAGACATATACAGTTGTTTATGAAAGTCCCATTTGTAATTTCAGGGCTGCTCTATTGTACAGCTCACATCTCCCTACTTCAAAAGCACAGGCCGCTCTCACCTGAGCTAAAGAAAACTTTTAGTTGTTAAAAGGGTGGGCAAAAATTTTCAAAAGCAGCCAGTGATTTTAGATGACTTAATTTGTGAAGGTGCCCACCTTGAGACACCTCTCACACCTATGAATGTTATGTCCATCCAGACCACCTTACGGACACAGTTACTCTCTCTAGACCAGTACCAAGTGGAATGGAAAAATGAACCATATTTTTATGTTACTTGCTTTCTAGTTGCATGAATGTATTGCCATATGAGCCTTGATGCCTGCCATTTCATGCAAGCGTAGAGAGAAGAGGAGTTGCTGTATTTGAGTGTTTCAGCATCAGAGCTATTTTTAGATTGAAAGGACCTTGGCAGTCCCTGAAGTAGTTTAAAAAAAACCACAATAGTAGAGAGAGAGACATAAGAAAGTAGTCACTAATAAGGAAAAGTGTTGCTAGACATTTGTATTGCCAATCAATGGCTGATAGACAATGCATGGTTCCAAAAGAGGGTGAGTCATTTGGCCACGTACATCGGTGGTGGAAACAAAAGCCAAATTGATATGATGGTGAGGAAATCTCAGTGGAGCCGAGTTATGGACTGCAAAGTGATACCTAGTGAGACAGTAGCTCTGCTTCATAAGCCTCTTATGTCAAAGTTTGCTGTGGTGCGTTATACAAGGAGGGAACTAAGCTCAAAAGAAACAAGATTAAAGTATGGGAAATTAAGGGGAAGATTAGCAGAGATCTTTGTGCAAGCAGTAAATGATAAGCATCTGGAAACTGATTTGGTGTCAGGTGAAGAGAAGTGGAACCACTTCAAAAAGAATATGGGTTACAGAGAAGAGTTTTGTGGACAATGCAAAGGGGGAAAACTGCGGGAAAGAGAGGAGTAATGGGGGATCGATGAAGTGCAGGTCTTCATCTGAAGATGAAGATCTGAAACAAGAAAATGGCATGTAAAGAAAAATAAATGAATCAAGTATAAATGAAAATGAATACAAAGAAGTAAAGTGAGCTGCCAAGCAGGCAGTGACAAAAGCCAAAGACAATGCCCTAGGCTTAGATGATTTACACTTCAGGCTGATAAACCACTCACAAGGGAAGGAGGGATGATATTGTGGTACCATTTGTAAAGGATAACCAGGGGAGACATCTAGGAAAGCCTGAACAAATAAAGGAGGGGTAGAAATAATACTTTGAGAATCTTAAATGAGGCAAGCCACTTTTTGGTGGAGTTGCCAACATATGAGCCTAATGTGGGGCCTGAGTCTGAGGAAGAGATGAGAATTGCATTCTAGGTAACAAAGGAAACCTACTTTGCCTTGCAAGTTAAAACTTGGTGTACCCCATCCCTGAGCTCCTCTGAAGCATCCTTCTGTAGTGTCCAGCTCCTGTCACTGGACGTTTAAAATAATTACCAGGTTTGCTATTCCCAAGGGAACAGTGTATACACAGCTTGATTAGTACAGCTCAGAATCAGGTCCTTTATAACACCTCAGTGCATAGATGTCTTTATAGTGAAATAATTGTAAGTTTATTGTCAAAGATAAAGATTAAGAGATATTGAGAAAGGATAAAGGAGACAGAAATTGAGTCTAAATTAGCTCTTTTATTACACAGTGGTGAGAGAAAGGGTCAAATGATGTCTAGGACCCTTAAGCAGGGCCCACACCACCAGGTACAAATGCCTGTCCACACCCTCTCTCAACTCACTGGGCTTTGGAACCCATGTCCCCTAGCTAGCGAATGCCGTTTTGTTGAG
This sequence comes from Emys orbicularis, assembly GCF_028017835.1. Taxonomy (NCBI): domain Eukaryota; kingdom Metazoa; phylum Chordata; order Testudines; family Emydidae; genus Emys; species Emys orbicularis. Next base: position 67,302,952 of record NC_088683.1, on the reverse strand, counting down.
GGTGAGTCCCTCCATCGGGGTATGCCAGGTACAGTTCTGCTGCCCTCGATTTACACAGCAAGGATAACAACCCTTTATTACTCTTTCTCCAATAACAAGGAGACTGAGAATCCAACACCAGCCAAAAGTGATCATTTGGGCAAGCAATCCCATTATGCTGAGCACCTAGGCAGGGTGGGTGTGCCTATGCAAACAAGATTAGCTCCTGAAGTCCTCTTCCCCAGCTCATCACTAGATGTCAGGGGAGAGCTCATTCAGACTCTGCTTACACATGTAAAACAAAAGGTATAATACACTCCTTAGAGACTACACTTGGACATCCTTGTCTAAAGCATTTTTTTACCTAAAGCTTCCTTTCAGCCTCACCACCTACCTGGCTGGTATCCGCTGTTCATAGATGCAAAATACGCTGTTCTTTTTGCCCCCTCAGTGATGGACAAAGATGTGTCCTTTGCCTTCCCCTTATATTCCCCCAAAGTCATTGTTTTTGTCCACAGAGTCAGTAAAGCCCATAGCATATATTCTCTGGTGCCCGTTGATTTCATGTTAACTTCATATGTCTCTGTTCTTTATTAGAATTCAGTTTAAACCACGAATGTGAGGCCCATTGTGAAACAATACAATGCTTAATTTACATGTCAATTAGCTAGATGGACAAACACTCCTGGTTCTGAGAGAAAACCTGTCTCTGCCGGTGACTCATACCTAAGGCTCCGAGATTGTCACAGAGGTTGCGGAAGTGATGGATTCCGTGACTTTCCGTGACCTCTGTGAAATTCCACAGCTGCAGCGGCCACTGTGGCTGACCTCAGGGCTGCCCGAGCAACTGGCCCCGGGGCCAGCCACACCAGCCGCTCCTGGAGCCTCCCCCCAGCCAGCCGCACTGGCCATCGTTGGAGCAACCCTAGGGACAGCCACACCAGCCACTGCTCTGCGGTCCCAGCAGCTGGCCCCGGGGACTGCCAGAGCAGCAGCAGCCGCTGTGGCTGGCCCTGGGGACCACCTGAGCAGTGGCCAGTGGAGCTTGACCTGGGGAGCACTCCAGGGGCTCCCCCAGAGCAGCGGGACCCCAGGGCAATTAAGATTTAGTCAGGGGTGTTTATAGTAAAAGTCATGGACAGGTCATGGGCCATAAATTTTTGTTTATTGCCCGTGACCTGTCCATGACTTTTACTAAAAATACCCATGACTAAATCTTAGCCTTACTCATATCTTGATACTGACTCTCAGGATATATTTTCAGGATATACACATAACTGCACGATATCCTCAGTATATACATTTCACAACAATATGAATGATCAGTGTGACACCAGCTTTCATTTGATATCTTACAAGACACTATTTATGGATAAATACCATGAAAGCGGTGTGTTACGTGTGGTAAGTTTGTCAGGCCTGCTAGAAGTTGCTAACAGAGTACTGAACCTGTTGTCAGTTGGCATCAGTGGGCTTCTGTGTCACATGAGGTTATGTGGATCAGTAGAGGTTTCACAGGGAAACTGGATATAGAGATTAATGGAGCACGACTAAACCAGACCAACCAAGTACTGGGCAGCTGGGTTACAGAAGATGGTGAGCTTGAACGTGAGATATAGTCTAGAGTAGGGAGTGCTGGAAGAGTGTGGAGTAATATCTCAGGTGTTGCATATGACAAGTGCATGCCACTGAGCCTGAAAGCTCAATTATATAGAATAATGGTTCATCCAGTAATGCAGTACTGATGCAGAAGCATGGGCAAATAAAAGACCGCAAGTGCAGTGCCTACAGGTATTTGAAATGAGATGTCTTCATGCAATAAAAAGAGTTACACGAAGGGAAAGATTGCAAAATGACAGCATTACGCTGCAAGTTAGAGTTCGTGATGTGGCTGACAAAATCCAGGAAGGGCAACCTCACTGTTCAGACACATACAGTAAATCCTCACGTAACGTTGTAGTTATGTTCCTGAAAAATGCGACTTTAAGCGAAATGCTGTTAAGCGAATCCAATTTCCCCATAAGAATTAATGTAAACAGCGAGGGTTAGGTTCCAGGGGGAAAAAAATTTTTGCCAGACAAAAGGCATTATATACATTTTAAACAAGCAATTTAATACAGGTATTAAACAGGCTGGCAGCCCCCATCAGCTCCCCTATGTCCCCCTCCCCCTCCCCCGGCGCCTCCCGCCCGCTGGTGGACCCCATGGATCAGCGCCTTCCCCTTGCTCCCCCCTCCTCCTGCCTGGGGCAATCAGCTGTCTTGCAGCGTTCAGGAGGCTGGGGGGAGGAGTGAGGACGCGGCACTCAGCCTCCACCCTCCCTTAAGTTAAGTGGGGAGTTACTGTACAGAGGATGAATGAAGAGGACCTTGTGCCAATAGCATGACAGGAGAAGGTGGTAGGAAAGAGACCCCATGAAAGCTGAGGAAGCAATGGATGGATTGCATCAAAGGACATGGTGAGCAGGTGGATCTTAGTGCCACCTCTGACAGAGGAAGATGGCAGATGCTTGCACAACAACCCGACCCCAGACGATGAGCTAAGGGGAAGAAGAAGAAGTAGTAGTCCCTGAGTAAGCATTCACAAAAGCCCTAGCTCTTAAAGGAGTCAGGTACAGTCATCAGTAGCGGTAACTCAAATTAACCTCTCTGTACTCTGCCCCTCCTCCTCTTCCACCACACACACACACTTTTAGATCTTTGGCACATGGACACTTTTAGATTTTCAGAATATGGGGGGGTTGTTTGTTTGTTGGTTGAGATACTGTTTTACATTTTATTTTGAAGGTTTTTTTGGTGCAAAGTCATTGCGAGCACCATAACTCAATCAAAGGCCAAAATTAAGAGCTAATTTTTTTCCACTCAGAGCCCCAACCCCTCTCTTCTTTTGGTATTGATTCCACACACTATTTTTCTCCACGAAAGCAAAGCAGCAACATCTTTGTCCTCTAATACAAAGAATTCATCATCTGTATATTCTCTGGAGTGGGATCACTGCACATCAGTGTACCTGTCATGACTGCTGTTTGGGGTCACTTATTTATCAAATCCCTGATTTTATGTCATGCCCTATTTTTGTTCTGTGCCAAAGGTACATGGCTCTGAGAAGGGGCAATGGCAATCTAGACATTGCAACTTCAATCTAATCACCTAGATCAAATATTTTACTCTGCTTCTTGGGATGACATATCTCACCCACCAATTGCGGGATGGAAATATAACAGAACTTGCACTGAAAGAGAACAGACTTAGAGAGGAGGAATTCTGCTTTGTATCTCTACAGTTTGTTTTGTTATCCTTAACATCCATATCCTACCCCAGTGCAGCCATCACTAACTAGCAGCCAGAGCTTTCCACAGGATGAGAGAGGACAATCTTACATTTAAAAAAAAAAAAAAAACACAAAGGGTTTTTTTCCCCTGGGGGAGGGCAGGAGGCCTAATCTACTATTCTCATACAGATTCTGCTTCCACCTTAATTGTGAGGTTGATCAACATGGGAATGCTCATTTGTGTTATCTGTAGTGTTATCCACGCTGGTGTTTTTGTTAAATTCTCCCAACATTGCTGTATCATCAGTGTGGCAATGATGGGAGCATTTATGCAGAGTGGCAGCTTGCATTTCTAGCACTGTCTAACCCTGTACAGACTGGTGTGATGCTTCCCGGGGGTAACCAGTGTTGTGAGCCACCTCATAATATGCCTTCTGAAGCCTAGATTTAATTAACAGGGTACTCGCATGGCTTGTAGCATATAGAGCACCCAATATCCTTGCAGCGTTTTACCACCAGACTTGCTGCGATTCTTCTTTCGTGAGAAGCACGTTGTCAATTTGCCTTCTAGGTAAAGGATTCTTTGCACTCCAAGATATACCATATCAATCCTGTCTTTATTCATAAACAGAACAACCCCTTGCTGCTTGTTTCTTACTGTAGATTTCCTCTCTTGTAAATTTCGCAGTCTCTGGATTCACACCTAGCTCAATATTCAAATAGGCACACAGTATGAGACATACAGTACACAAGTGGCCAGACAGGGAGATAGGTATCAGTTACCTCCTGCCTGAAAGGATCATCTCTGAGGTATGTCACCTCCTGGTGACCTGCCTTAAGTCCTAGACTGTAAGAGCCTAATTTTCAGTATAGATATATAATGCATTAAATATTGTCCAAAAATACATTTCACAATGATTATAATGTCCATTGGGCACCTGGCTTTCAGTAATGACTTCACATACCACTCTTTGGTGAACTATTATAGAATCATAAGACTGGAAGGGACCTCAAGTGGTTATCTAGTCCAGTCCCCTGCACTCATGGCAGGACTAAGTATTATCTAGACCATCCCTGACAGGCGTTTGTCTAACCTGCTCTTAAAAATCTCCAGTGATGGAGATTCCACAACCTCCCGAGCCAATTTATTCCAGTGCTTAACCACCCTGACAGTTAGGAAGTTTTTCCTAATGTCCAACCTAAACCTCCCATGCCCATTGCTTCTTGTCCTATCTTCAGAAGTTAAGAAGAACAATTCTTCTCCCTCCTCCTTGTAACAACCTTTTGTGTACTTGAAAACCGTTATCATGTTCGCGCTCAGTCTTCTCTTTTCCAGACTAAACAAAACAATTTTTTTTCAATCTTCCCTCATTTTGTGCCTTAGCCTTTCTAATTTTGTCCCTACATACTTGTGTTGTTTATATTCATCCTTTGTAATTTGACCTAGTTTCCACTTTTTGTTGGACTCTTGTTTGATTCTTTGATCATTGAAGATCTCCTGGTTAGACCAGGGTGGTCTCTTGCCAGACTTCCTATCTTTCCTACGCAGTGGGATAGTTAGCTCTTATGCCCTTAATGTCTCTTGAAAAACTGCCAACTGTCTTAAACTGTTTTTTCCCTAAGACTTGCTTCCCATGGGATCTTACCTACCAACTCATGGAGTTTGCTAAAGTCTGCATTCTTGAAATTCATTGTCTTTATTGTGCTGTTCTTCCTCCTACCATTCGTTAGAATCACGAACTCTACCATTTCATGATCACTTTCATCCACGCTGCCTTCCACTTTCAAATTCTCAACCAGTTCCTCCCTATTTGTCAAAATCTAATCTAGAACAGCCTCTCCCCTAGTAGCTTTCTTCACCTTCTGAAATAAAAAATGGTCTCCAATACATTCCAAGAATTTGTTGGATAATCTGTGCCCTGCTGTGTTATTTTCCCAACAGATGTCTGAGTAGTTGAAGTCCCCCATCACCACCAAGTCCTGTGCTTTGGATGATTTTGTTAGTTGTTTATAAAGTCTCATCTACCTCTTCTTCCTGGTTAGGTGGTGTGTAGTAGACGCCTACTATGACATCACCCTTGATTTTTACCCCTTTTATCCTTACCCAGAGACTTTTAACAAGTCTGTCTCCTATTTCCATCTCAACCTCAGTCCAAGTGTATACATTTTTAATATATAAGGCAACACCTCCTCCCTTTTTTCCCTGCCTGCCCTTCCTGAGCAAGCTGTACCCTTCTGTACCAATATTCCAGTCATGCATATTATCCCACAAGTCTCTGTGATGCCAACTATGTCATAGTTGTGTTTATTTACTAGCATTCTTCTTCGAGTTCTTTCTGCTTATTCCCCATACTTCTCGCATTAGTATACAGTATTCTGTAGATATCTGACCCATGGGATCCCTGTACAGCCCTATGAACCCCCTGTGCCCTCTGCCAGTTGGTATGAAATGGTCTTGTGTTCACGGCTGGGCCCAAACAAGACAGTAATTTAAAAACCTCACAGATTAGCAGTTGGTTAGAACTCCCACTGTTGCTAGCATTGGTGAAGCTGCATTGCTGCTTGAACAATATTGGGAGAATTTGACAAAAACCTCACTGTAGATGAGGCTTTTGTGTGGACAGGAAAGAAATGTTATGAATATGTTAGGGAATTATGTTTTAACCTTGGTCAATATCAAAACTAAAACATGGTTCCCTAATCTGTATGTGTGGTTTTTAACCAAACAAACTAACAAGGGTTGAGCTACACTCATGTTTCACAATCATGTTTAAACACTAAAAGAACAGGAGTACTTGTGGCACCTTAGAGACTAACAAATTTATTTGAGCATAAGCTTTCGTGGGCTAAAACCCACTTCATCGGACACATGCAGTGGAAAATACAGTAGGAAGATATATATACACAGAGGACATGAAAAAATGGGTGTTGCCATACTAACTATAACGAGAGTAATCAGTTAAGGTGGGCTGTTATCAGCAGGAGAAAAAAAACTTTTGTAGTGATAATCAGGATGGCCCATCCCACCTTAACTGATTACTTTTCTTATATGCTGATATAAGCTACATCAACACTAGGAGGCTTTTGCCAATATAGTTATACTGGCAGAAATTTTTAGGGTAGACATAGGCCTTAGTCGTCTCTCATTCTTTTACTGTAACGTGACTTGTCAGTTTTCATTTTGCTGCAGCTTGACAAGCTGTGGTCATCAGTAGAGGCACTGGAGCTGTCTGTCTGCAGACTCAGGGAGATTGCTCTGTATTGGTTTATGTTTGATTCATATTTTCAAGGATTTCTTCACAGCAGAAGGATTTGAAATTTTTTAAATGAAAGCTTGGATTTTGCAGAAATTAATGGTACTCATCCAGGAAAAGACCCCTATTCACCATACTGGAATGAAGTTTTCAAATCCTATCCATAACCTTTCTATATTTCTCTCTCCTGAGACTGCCAGAAAACCATGCCTGCCAACAATGAACTGAAAGCATTAGGAGCCATGAAGTCTATCCAGTTTAAGAAGCTAGTCTATATTTTTGAACAACCCTCTAAATCCTTATGTGATCTGTTATTAAGACACAAAAGAGGCCCATTTAGAATGTAAAATCAAAATGCCTCCCTTGCAGAAATTCTGCTGATTTGTGGAGGAAATTCCCACAGGTACTGCATTGTCAAAATTCTTCATAGATTTCCCTTATTAATTAGTCATGTCTTAAGGTCAAAAATAAGCAGCAGGAACAAGTAGTTTTTTAAGTTCCATGGGCTTTTAGTCCCCGCACAGAGTAGTTCACTAAACTGCAAATGTATTTCCTGAAAATCTAGACTTTCTAGTATTTTCTTGAAACTAATGAAAACCCAGCTTTCATTGAAAGGAATGAAAAATGCACACTAAATGTTTGGAAGCAGTACATATGTTTTTATATACTAATTGAATATATTTTTGAGTAAATGTTCTCTCCATTTGTAGTTTTGTGAAAATCTCTCTCTTTTTCTGAGAAGAGAATGATTTCTGATGATTCAATTAATTTTTGTTGCTTTCTGTTCATTAACACATAATATTTACATCAACTTGATGAAAATCAAAAGATTAAAATCAACTTATTTTCTTTAATTGGATAAATACCCACAAAGGTCAGATTTAAAATTCGAGCCATGAACGGAACTTTTACTGTAATCGTGATCCAATTCTTCTTGAAGAAATAATAATCTTGTCATAGTGTCTCTTGGATTTCACTTGGGGTGCAACTGAGGCCTGGTCTACACTAACCCACAACTTCGAACTAAGGTACGCAACTTCAGCTACGTGAATAACGTAGCTGAAGTCGACATACCTTAGTTCGAACTTATCGCGGTTCAGACGCGGTCCACACGCGGCAGGCAGGCTCCCCGTCGACTCCGCGGTACTCCTCTCGCCGAGCTGGAGTACCGCAGTCGACGGCGAGCGCTTCCGGGATCGATTTATCGCGTCCAGACCAGACGCGATAAATCGAACCCGGAACTTCGATTCCCAGCCGCCGAACTAGCGGCTGGGTGTAGACAAGGCCTCAGTCTACCTCAGTGACCATTGTATTTGAGCACCTTTTCTGTTATCATTGAAATTTTCTTGTCCCAAGATGGTGGTTACTTACAGTTCTGTGGTGTGCAGGACAGATTTTGGCCTCAGAACACCAATAAGACCCTAATGAAACGCAGGTTCATTCAGTTATGGGATTGCAACAGTGTAACTGAGAGAAGCATTCAGCTCAAGAGGAGGAGGAGTTGTTTTTAAATAACATTATTTTCAGAGCTCAATTGTTATAGTAGATACTCAATTATATATTTGTTGCCCAAGTACTATGCTGAGTAAAAATCAGGAAATATAAAGGACACTTTTTGTCTATAGTAGAATGGCACATATAAAAATATTGGTTAAATCCACACGCATGCTGACTCTTACCTGGTAAGGTTAACTTACTTACCCAAGGCTAACTTATTCACCTTACTTAGACTGTAAGCTCATGGACACGACTCACAGTTTGTAAAACACATATGTAAGTCTTTGCATGCTCAGCGCCCTGTACTGTAACCTCTTTGGGGCAGAGACTTTCTTTTTATTGTATGTGTGTACTACGTTTACTGTAATAGCACCCAATCCCTTACTGGGGCCTGCAGGTGCTATTGCATTATTATTATTATTTATTACTGGAGGCTTCGGAAAAAGTTCTAAAACGTATTTGAAAATATGAAACATTAGCATTTACATTAGCATATTTTCTTTCTTAACTTTTGGCCTTAAAATAATTGTTTTGGTTCATATCACAGATCTGTTTTGATGATATATTACCAGTTTGTTTAATACCTTTTAGATGGTGTACTAGGGTATACAAACCCCACACTGGACTGGAAGGGATTAAAGGAAAGTACTGTACCCAGCTAGCCCCACCCATCCAGCCCCATAGAGCATGCTTCAATTGGAGAAAGGGTTGAAAAGGGAGCAACCCAGATCAGAAGGGGGAGGCTGGGTTGGAGGACAGACCTCCCCTATATGCTCCTGACAAGAGCACCAGAGAAGCCTCTCTCAGGGACTAAAACTGTATGGTGAGCCCAGTTGGGGCTGGTGGTTTGGTTGCCTTTTCTTTTTCTTTTCACCTTATATTGGACTGGAAGCTAGAGAAGACCAGCAGATGGTAGGAAGTGACCAACTTGGAGGGCACCTTCGAGGGCAGATATACCGACCCTCCTAGGGCCCTGGGTCAGAGCCCAGTGGAGTGGGGGGACTTGGGTTCCCCTACCACTGCCCACCTCGTCACACCTCTGATTAAAAGAGGGCCTGCACTGCAAGACTTGCCTGCTGGGGGGGTTGCACTAATTGCACTAATCACTAGGCCTGCTAAACCCACCAAGGACTCTATTACATTTGGTGGAGAGTGTGGGCATCATAGTGTCCCAGGCCTGATAGGAGACCAGAAAGGAGGTGGGAAAAAAAGAAAGGGATGGATATAGAGAAACTGCTAAAATAGGTTCTTGAAAACCAGCAACAGCAGAGCCAACTGCTTCAGCAGCTCGCCGCCCAGCAACAGCAGCAGATGGCACAGCAGCAGGAACAGGAGCAACTAGTCCAGCAGGTGGCAATGCTCTTACAACCACCCGAGGCAGCCTTGAGTTTAACCATTGGTTGGAGGAACTCTGATAAAAGCCCAGGTATCCCGGTGAAGCTAACTAAAATGGGGCCCTCGGATGACCATGAGGCATTCCTGGTCACGTTGGAGAGCATGGCTGTCATGGACCAAGGAGAGCACCAACAGTGAATACAATATTAACCACACCTGGTTCCCTCTTTACTGCCCGGTATCTCTATGACCGGGGGTGTGCACACCTGAATGATCGATCACCTTTAAGTGTATGGTATACCTTCTTAGCAGTATTGTCAATAATTACAGCGCAAATTCTTCCCCCTTTCGCAATTCTCCACCAAAAATGTTATGCTTAAACAAAGCACACGAGATCTTCTATAGGGGAGAAGGCAACATGCTGCATTTATTGAGAATACAGCAGTTAGTATATGCTTTTCAGTCACACACACACACACCATGCACACAGCCCCGCCAGTCGATGTTTATAGTTACCAGTCCAGAGTCTGGATCAATCTAGTGGCCAGCCAGATTGGTGGCAGAGAGGAGCCGGGCTCTGTCGGTCACGATCTGATGCTCCTGGATTAGTGGCAAGACGAACCCAAAGTCCCATGGCAAAGCACCCTGTTCTTATAGTCTTTTTTCTCTGTTGAAGTCTATGGATTTTTCTGTGTCAGTTTATGACTGGTTACTCCTTAATTGGTATTATCTTTTGATGTAAACATTTCAAAACACCTCCGAGAGGGTCATCCTGTCCTGGATTTGATTTAATCAATTGACTTTAGTTGTGCCAGCCTCCACCTCAAGGTCGTCAATCTGCCCTTCCTCAATCATGGATGTGCGTTGATGGTTCTCTGGTGTCAATAAGTCTCAATAAGTGTCTTCACTCCTCCTTTCTTGACCATCTGGTTAACAATGGCCTTCACACCATTCCTCATTCACACAGTCTTTTACAGAGACCCTTGAGAATACAAACAGCAGTATTTTATATCGAGCAAAAAGACATTGTTAATTAAACCTTGCTAAGTTTTATAACCAAAACAATTCACATTGAGACCCAGGCCTTCAACGTTCCTCTAATCTACTTAACATAAACACACTACAGGATCCTGTCTCTTACTTACTAAACCTTAAAACAAAGAACTAAAAAGGGCCCAATTTGTAATGCATATGGGAAACAGAATCCCATAGTCCCAGAGGGTCATTCCTTTCTGCTACTCAAAAAGGGTGGCTGGCAGGATGAAATCAAATCATAATTAATTATCATAGTACAATTATAAAATCCTAGGATGCTCTGTTGGCCCCCTACTTGACCAGACTGTCCCGAGAGGTGTATCAGAGTCTTCATGCGTCCTGCTCAGGACTACTCTCATGTCAAAGCAGCCATCCTAGATGCCTCCAGCATCTCACTAGAAACCTACCGACAGCAGTTCCACCTTGAGAAATTTTTTCCCGTGCGCAGACACGGGCCGTTGCCCAGACTCTGAAGAAACACTGCTGGTGATGGCTCCAGTCAGAGATGTGTACAGGAGACCAGGTGACAGAAAAGCTCATTGTAGAACAATTCACTTAAATCCTTCCAGAGGGGTCGTGCAAGTGGGTGGTAAGACATTGGTCAGAAACTTTGGCCAAGGCAGTGTCATTGGCAGAGATTTACCTGATGTTCCTCGGGCTAGAGTCAGAAACACCAAAAGTCAGTCCTATGAAGCCCCAGTCCCCGCAGAGTACCAATGCCCGAACTCCAACAAAGGTAATTAGGGAGGTTTGGACACCCAACTCTAGTGGAGGGAGGCACAAAGGCGAAGAGAAGAGCCTGGAAGTCCGCCCTCCACTGACCAAGAGGGCTGTGGTTGGCCTGGCTGAACGACCTTATCCAAAGGGATTTCTCCCCTTGAGAGAATCAACAGAGAGACCAATTCCTCCCACTGGGAGCTGTTTTGTATGTGTTCAGCAAGGACATTTCAGAAAGGGCTTCTTATTCATGGACTGTGATTATGGACAGGCCTGGACGGCCGATAACAGGGCTTGGAAGAGGGGCCCTGGGAAGATCTTGGTCCCAGTACAAATGAATGGTGTAGCAGTATATGGTCTGATAAACTCATTCTGTAGTCAGACTTTGGTCTGGGAGAGGCTGCTGAGGACGGGAGGTACAACTGGGAACATAATCTATCTCCAGTGTATCCATGGAGATGTACAATTCTATCCAAAGAGAAGTACAACTGGCCATGCAAGAACATACTGAAATGATGCAGGCTGGATTGGCAAAAGACCTGGCCTACCTGGTCATACTTGGGCACAACTGGAAGTTCTTTGAAGAAGTGGTCAAAGGGTGGTGAGTTGCCCCTGTAAAAAAGGCAGAGCTGAAGCCGGAAGACCCTGGAAGGCAGGGATAGCCCCGGTGGCCAAGAGGGGGCCATAAGAAGGAAGGGGCTTGGAGGACCAACACCCTCGAGTAGGACCATCTTCACGGATAAAGGACCCATTGCCTGAACCCAACTGGGGCCATAAGCATTCGCCGCCACCTTTCAACCTAGATCTGCTGTCCAATGAGGGGGACTTTGTGGAAGAAAGAAGAAATGACCTGACCCTGAGCAGTGTTTATGAGCAACTCGCCCATGCAGGTGGTAAAGCACTAGACCCGCAGCAGTTGAAACAGTGGCCCCATTTTTAACTGATAGGGGAGACGGCATACTGGGCAATGAAGGATCCTAAGACAGGAAAAACAAGAAATTCTGGAAGAGGGTGCTGCATTGGCCCACACAGCTCCATGTGGAGGTCACTTGGGGAGGAAGAAGACTCTTGACAGTGTGAGCATGAGGTTCTGCTGGCCAGGCATCCATGAAGAGGTGTGAGACTATTGTGCTTCATGTCCATAATGTCAGTGGACAGGCCAGAAATAGGTCCCAAAAGCCCTCCTGGTACCACTATCCATTGTGGAAGTACCCTTCAAGAGAACAGGCATAGACGTGTTCGGCCTGTAGAGAAGTCTGCAGCAGGGCACAAATACATTGGTAATCTTGGACTATGCCACCAGATACCCCAAGACCTTCCTATCCAGTCAGGAACGGGAGCTGTCGTTGTTCATGTTAGCAAATCCCCTTGACACCTAAGTCTAAAGGGATAGCTCAGTGGTTTGAGCATTGGCCTGCTAAACCCAGGGTTGTGAGTTCAATCCTTGAGGGGGCCACTTAGGGATCTGCGGCAAAATCGGTACTTGGTCCTGCTAGTGAAGGCAGGGGACTGGACTCGATGACCTTTCAGGGTCCCTTCCAGTTCTATGAGATAGGTATATCTCCATAAAGAAAAGAAAAAAAGACCTTCTCTGCACCATGGGGGCTATATCAGTTTGAAACCATGCCCTGTAGATTTCATGGGGTCACTGTCACCTTTCCAGTGGCTGATGGACAGAGTACTGTGGCCGCATGGGTCGTGTACTGTGGATATCTACATTGACAATATTGTCATCTACAATGAGAGCTGGGCCGAGCACATGGAACACATTGGTGCGGTGTTACGGCTCTCAAGAAGGCACGTTTGATGGTCAACCCAACCAAATGTTGGCTGGCCACCCAAGAAGTCACCTACCCAGGGTATACCATGGTGGGAGGAGGGCAGCTACAAACCCTTGTGGACAAAGTCCAAGCCCTAACGGGTTGCCCCATCCCTTCCACAAAAAAGCAAGTCCAGCATTTGGGGGGATTAGTGGGGTACTAGAGATAGTACATCCCAAACTTCACGACCATTGCTGCCCTTTTGACAGACCTGGTGAAGGATACCACACCAAAAGGGTCCATTGGACCAAAAGCTGTGTCAAGGCATTTAGTACACTACAAGACCAGTTGACCCAGGAGCCACTACTATTCCACCCAGACTTCTCGAAGCCCTTTATTCTCCAAACAGATGCATCCAATGTCAGATTCAGAGTTGTGCTATCTCAAGAATTCAGAGGAGAGGAACATCCTGTTCTCTGTCTCAGCAGCTTTTTCTTTTCACCTCATATTGAACTGGAAGCTGGGGAAGAACAGCAGACAGTAGGAAGTGACCTATGGAGGGTAACTCAGAAGGTATCTGTGGGGACCAGACACTGTTGACCCTCCTTGGGCCCTGGATCACAGCTTGGTGGAGTGAGCGGTCCAGGGCTCCCCTACCACTGCCCACCTCACTGCACTTCTGATTAAAAGAGGGCCTGGACTGCAAGACGTGCCTGCTGGGGGGGTTGGCACTCAGGGTACTAACCACTAAGCTACCTAACCCACTGAGGTCTCTATTATAGCTGATTATGGAAAATAGAACTATAAGTATGTTCAGCCTTAGGCTATGATTCACTGAATTTTCTGAACTCATGTCATTTATTCCACTCTGTAGTTTGACAAATAATAGAATTTTCTTTTCTAATTTCAGTTCCCATATTAGTTGCAAATTTAAAATAAGGCTGGAAGACCTTTCCTTGTCCACATTTGTGCACATCCTTATAAACCACCCCACAAGTGGCCACAATTGCCTGTCTCCTCCTCTCTCTTAAGACTGGAATAGCAGGGGTGTTTACAGGTCAACGATATTGCATTGGCACTGCTCTATAAAGATTCTTACATACTATCCACACAAATGAACACTGTCCTTGGCTCAGGCTAGTACCACCATTAACTTACTTTCTTGGGCACTAAATTCACTTTCAGATTTTATAAAGGGGAAAAAAAGCACAGCAATATTTTGTTCCATGGTGTTTCCTAATGCTAGAAGTATTGATTTACAGGGATTGATTTTTCAGTGCATTTTGAGGAGTCTCAATGACTAATATGATACACTTCATTGTAGATACAGGCCACTACTTTTAAAACACACATTTACAAGTCTGTGTATCTCGAGGCCCTGCCTGTAAATGGGACCCCATTCAACCTCTGATTTTGCATTGGCAATTGTGGGTGCAAAATTGTGCCCAAATAATTATAGTTGAGGCTACCTTTCAAAATCAGGCTTTAGAAGACAAGGCATGCTGTGTGGCATTATTGGACACTTCTGAGCCAGATTCTACCACCCTTACTCACAGGAGTAGCACTTGAGTCTGCAAGTGTCCCATTAATATCAGTCAGACTACTTGTAGAGAAAGGTGTTACTCAATATAAAGCTGACAGAACTGGATCTTAAATTAATAACAGTTAAATAGCATTTAACTAACACCTTTCATCTGTAGATTAAAGTGGAACTCTGTTTATCTTAGAGAGAGAACTGATTGGACCTGATACATTTTATTTCTTCCTGAAATCTTATTATGCCTGATTATTCTGGACATATAGTAATGGCCTCAAAATTAGTCTGGATCCAAAATTCAGTTACATCATTTGCCCGCTATTTATTTTATCCCAGCAATTTGTTATCCAACAAAAGTGTATAATTTAAACCTTGGTTTTAGAAAGAGAAATCAAAGAAAAGAAAGCGATTTGAGAATGTGAAATAGAATACAGAAAAATTACCTTTTATGTAAGCCTTGCCACACTTTGTATTTCTTGGCAGTCTGGAGTATACTAGCCTATTGGTGCCTTTTTTAATAATCTGTTATGGAATATCTACATCAGATTTATCTATACATAGAGCGTTCTAGCCCAAGCCTGTGAATTGTATTATAAAAAGCAGGCAGATATACACATTTTCCCCTATTAAAATACAAAATTACTTCCTTGGGAGGTAGATGAAATAGTTTTTTTAAAAAGCAACATCTGTAATACAATTTAAATTTTAATAACACCAATAATTTTCTTTCAACAGAGGAATTCAAGGGCTCAACAATAGTTGAATTAATGAAAAAAGAAGGCACCACCCTAGGGCTTACGGTATCGGGTGGAATTGACAAGGATGGGAAACCAAGAGTATCTAACCTACGTCAAGGAGGAATCGCTGCTAGGTAACCATATCTGAAGCCACAAAATACATTATAAGATGTGATTGCTTCAAAAAATACATACCGCATCAAAAAGGTCACTAATAAATAAGTGACTACCAGCATCTGTAAGGCAGCACATCAGAGCAGAGAAGCGATATAAGAAACATTTCAATAGTAGTTGAACCGTTGCGTCCCTCAAGGCTGCTCTGATAAAAAGCCAGAAATACTGATGATGCATCATTTCAAGAATAATTTAATTTCTTATAAATGGTTTAAATTTAATGAATTGTTGTCCTTGAATAAAACCTACAAAAACACATTATAATGTCAAGGAAAAAATATAGTTGAAAAGTTCAGATAAGGTGGTATCATAGTTTCAAATGACTGTTGATGACCTGTTTATTAAAGATTTAAATATATATATATCACTGGCCTGCTTCTACAGAGAAAGCGGAACAAGCTGTAACTGGGGAGAGATGCAGCTGGAGAGACCCAGATTAAGGCAAATCATTCCAAGTAACTGAGCAGAACATGTGCCAATGGGCTCTGGCTTACCTGCTGTAGTTGTGATGTTGGCTGTGGAGGCAACAACTTGTCCAGAAAATACTTCTGGCAGTAGCCCAAACAGAGAGAGGTGGCGGGTGGTGTTGGGGGCGGGGGAAGGGGAGGGAGGTTAAAAGAGCACATGAAGGAAGAGAAATCATCCCAGGTATAGCTGAGTACTGTAACTGGCATGGTTATGCAGTCCTGATTTCCTACATCAAAATTTAATACTCTAATACGTCTCTTCTTTGTATATATTTTATGTATTATATTAGATTAAATTCTTGAAATGTCACTCTGCTATTTGGAAAATCAGCACAAGAAGGGTTTTGCTTGTTTGAATTTATTTGTGTGGCAAGATTCATTTTTATCAACACTAAAAATGTAATTGAAAGCAACTCTGCTACTTTGGCAACATGACATACAAGTTTATGGAAGAGAACATGTGTCTGTTGCAGAAGTGACCAGCTGGACGTGGGAGACTACATCAAATCTGTGAATGGAATCAACCTGACAAAATTTCGCCATGACGAGATCATCAGCCTCCTCAAGAATGTTGGCGAGAGGGTTGTTCTAGAAGTGGAGTATGAGCTCCCTCCAGTCTGTAAGTAATGGACAGATAAACTGAAATCATCTTACACACAGAATAACAGAACGGACATTTTCAATAAGAGGTTTTTAAAATGTGTGTTTCTGCTACAGTTATTGCAGAGTACAGAAATGGTCAAATCAAATGAATATGTAGTGTGGGATTTTCAAAATCACCTAAATGGCTGAGGAGCACAAGTCCCGTTGAAAATCAGCTTCCAAATACAGGCAATGTAAACAGTTTATACCTACTCCTTATTCACTATTTCCCCATAACTTTAGGGATGACCATTAACTAAGGATATTGGGAAATACATTTGATATATTCAGAGGCAAGAGAACTATGGAGTAGGGTGGGGGAAGAGAACAGGAACTCAAACCTCCACTTTTGTTTCCTGTTGCCCCTGTACCTCTGTCTTCAGTTCCTCTCCACCTTTTTGTTTTAACAATAAGATATCTCAAGAAGATAATAGTGCCCATTAGTTTTACCAGTACCTCTGCCTTCCTCCTTTTAAGATGCAGTCCCCTTCCATGCATAAAGCCCCACAAAGCCCCCTCTGGTGAATACCTTACCTTTGTGACTTCTGGGGTCATGATTGAGGAGTGACCTGCCCACGCCATAACATCGTCAGGGACTGCCAACTCACTCCTTTCCTCCTCCTGTCCTCTTCAAGTCCAAACCCTCAACAGATTCGTGATAAGGGTTTTCTGGGTGATAGGAGACCTGCCTGCCTCTCAGTGTACAAACATTGCTGTTCTTTGTGTCTCTGCCACCTCACTGACCTCTACCTCAGTCTAAGGCTCAGAGGTACATTAGGTTGCACTGGTATAATAGGCAAACTACAGAAGAGGTAAGAGGGATGATGTGGACCAGACAGTCCCTCCCTAAACAGTTTAGTCATGGGGAAAAGGGTGAGCCTAAGAGTGGGGAAGAGAGCTGGCCAGCATATCACCTACCTTAATGATCTGACGGATGGCGTGGACTGCACTCTCAGCAAGTTTGCAGATGACACTAAACTGGGAGGAGTGGTAGATACGCTGGAGGGTAGGGATAGGATACAGAGGGACATAGACAAATTAGAGGATTGGGCCAAAAGAAACCTGATGAACAGGAGCGGCACCAGGGTTTTTGCCGCCCTAGCGCTCCTCCACAGTAATCAGCGGCAGCTCCTCCTCTGAACCTGCGTTCTCGGCGGCGGGGGTCCTTCACTAGTCACTCACTCCGGGACCCGCCACCGAATTTCCGCCGACAACCCAGAGCGGAAGAAGCCCCTCGCCGCCGAAATTCCGCAGAGGGTGGCGAAATGCCGCCCCCCACATCCTGCCGCCCTAGGCGACCGCCTAGGGTCGCCTAGTGGAAGGGCCGGCCCTGCTGATGAGGTTCAACAAGGACAAGTGCAGAGTCCTGCACTTAGGACGGAAGAATCCCATTCACTGTTACAGACTAGAGACCGAATGGCTAGGAAGCAGTTCTGCACAAAAGGACCTAGGGGTTACAGTGGACGAGAAGCTGGATATGAGTCAACAGTGTGCCCTTGTTGCCAAGAAGGCTAACAGCATTTTGGGCTGTATAAGTAGGGGCATTGCCAGCAGATCGAGAGATGTGATCATTCCCCTCTATTCGTCATTGGTGAGATCTCATCTGGAGTACTGTGTCCAGTTTTGGGCCCCACACTACAAGAAGGATGTGGAAAAATTGGAAAGAATCCAGCGGAGGGCAACAAAAATGATTAGGGTGCTGGAACACATGACTTATGAGGAGAGGCTGAGGGAACTGGGATTGTTTAGTCTGCAGAAGGGAAGAATGAGGGGGGATTTGATAGCTGCTTTCAACTACCTGAAAGGGGGTTCCAAAGAGGATGGATCTAGACTGTTCTCAGTGTTAGCAGACTACAGAACAAGGAATAATGGTCTCAAGTTGCAGTGGGGGAGGTTTAGGTTGGATATTAGAAAAACTTTTTCACTAGGAGGGTGGTGAAGCACTGGAATGGGTTACCTAGGGAGGTGGTGGAATCTCCTTCCTTAGAGGTTTTTAAGGTCAGGCTTGACAAAGCCCTGGCTGGGATGATTTAGTTGGGAATTGGTCCTGCTTTGAGCAGGGGGTTGGACTAGATGACCTCCTGAGGTCCCTTCTAACCCTGATATTCTATGATTCTATGATACCCCCTGAAGACATCAGACCTGGAGGGTTGTTTTAAGCAGACGGGGGGATGTGCTCGGAGCTGTGTGGTTGAGTAGGTGAATGGAGGACCTCAAGCTGTCCAAAATGGACTCCAAGATTCAAGTTCATGTTGACACCCAAAGCTAGCTGACTTTACCTTATTTTGGGCGTTGTTATGAAAAGAAGTACACACAGTCCTACTTAACATCTACCTTCCCTCTTTCCTTAGCCCATCCATCCCCAGTTTTTTTAAGGTTTATGTGTGTGTGAGTGTGAGAGAGAGAGAGAGAGAGAATTAGTGGCAGTTGGGAGGAATCAGGTGGGTAGTGGTAGTTGGAGTTATGGTGAGCTGGAAAGGTGGGGGCTGGAACTGGAGGGACTGGAAGTGGGAAAGGTCTATTCTCACTGATACTGGACAAGAAAAGGAAGGAAGACCTGCAGAACCAGCTTGCTAGGACTTTCCTGCCTAAACAAAGGGTTGCAGCGTACTGGAAGCAGAGCATCCCATTGATCTCTCTACATTCCTGATGCATTATGGTGCCTGAAGGGGCAAGGGTTAATAAAACCCATTGTGTTCTAGCTGCTGGCAATTAACTCTCCTTATGGAATTCTTTGTTTTTATGAACTTTTGGCAACTTCCTTAATGTGCTTTAATGCTTATTGTTGATTAGTGATTGTTGAGGATAACTGAACTTCATGTTCAGAATTAGGATATTTCAATTAATTAAATAAATTAAACAGTGGATGTGGTTATTTTGCTCTCATTTTTTTTCTTTTGCAGCTAACCAAATCTACTTTCTACAGTTTAGGTACTGTTGGTATATGTGCGACTTTGGTCAGTTGAAATATGTGTCTGTCATGCTACATTACAGTGGTAACCATAACCATTCATTTAAGTTTTCAGAATTTCTGACCTTTGTGCAAGTGTAGCTGGTAACGAGACTGAATAATAGCATCCTAGCTATCCCTGTCGACATCCACTGACTATTATATGTACTATGCCTTGTAATATAGTAGGAAGATTTCTGTATATAAGCTTATGCTTTCCAGACCTTGTCATCCCCCCAGCATGCTGAAACTGCACTGCTGGGGGAGATGGGGTAGTTGTGGTTTCAGACTGTGGGGGCACCCGCCAGTGCAGTAGTAATGATGGAGTAAGCATTAATTTACTCACAGAAACCTTGTGATGGGGCAGTGCTGCAGAGTGTAGTAATCCCATTATTCTTGCCCACACCTTCCATTTTGCACAGAACCCAATATGTAGGTGAGGGACCCCTCTCTGTATTTCGTGGATGCACCAACATTTTGTCCCCTCTGTCCACAGAGACCTTTAGTATGGCCTTTATTAACAGCATCCTGACCTTTTAACTATTTACACTGCAGCATTGCTAATTGCAAGTCCAACATGGAACAATGCCATTAAGTACTTTTTTAATTCCTTGTGTGCTCCCTTGTTTGTAAGACCCTGTTAGAAGCTTGCAAATGTTTCTCCTGTTGATTTTTGAGTTTTCTGGAAACAGTGAATTCCCCACTTCTTCCAAAGTTTTTTCTATTAGCAATTAAATGTAAATGGCTTTTTGTTTCTTAACAACAACATCTTCGATTTTCATACAATGGCTTATTGTCCCCAACCATCTTGGTTTGTGCACCAGCCTTTTCAACTGATGTCAGCATGACTCTGGAAACAACTGATTTTGCAGTGTCAAAAAAATAAGCTTAATGTTGGTGAGGTTTGTAGCCTAAAAATCTTGACTCTACCTTTTGAGCAACAAGAGTAAAGGTTCCTGGATTCTGGGTTGAGCAACTGACTCTTTAACTGACCTCGAGCAATTGACTTGACATCTTTGTGCCTCACTGCACACCCGTGGCATGGCACGTAGGGTATGTATAACAACACACCGTAGTGAAAAGCAGGCTGTGTCCATGCTGTGGTTTGTAGCTACACGCATCAATGAAAGGCTCTGTCGGGGATGAGGAAGCGAGGACAGTTTCATCAGTGGGGAACTGCCAGAGCCTTTCAGCTGCCTCTGCCCTGCCAAAGGCTTTCCCTGCTGCTGGAGTCTTTCATTGCAGCGGGGAAAGGCTCTGACAGCTCCCTGCTGCTGGAGCCTTTCTCCGCCACAAGGAACTGCTGTACCCTTTTCCTGCAATAGGGAAGGACTCCTGCAGCGGAGAGGCAACAGGACATTACACTGCAAAAAATAGCAGTGAGCGGGGGGGGGGGCAGATTTTGGGGGGTGGCAGCAGCTGGGAAGCACTGCCTGAGCAAGTAGGGTACATACCTACAGGGTTCAGGCATGTCCTTATCTGCTCGTCTAGGCAGTACCTCCCCATCTACACTGCTATTTATACCTGTGCTAGGTGGGTGTGTAGTGTATGTACTCTACACACTGCCAAAAGGAGTGTGCAATGTAGACATACCTTCAAACACAGAGAGCCCGATCCCTCAGTGGCTGTCAATTGGAATTGCTCTCCATTGAACTCAGTGGGTCTATGCCAATTTATACTAGCTAAAGATCTGATCCACAATGTTCTCAGTAAGAACATGGGTTGTAGTTAAATTACAGCTGTTAAAAACTATTTTTTGTAGTTGAACTCTTCCAAGTGTATGATCAGAAATTCAAGAGCTTGCTTGGAAGCAGTGTAGAGCTATGAGTATAATCAGACAAAGCTTTTCTTTTAAATCTTTCAGCTGTACAAGGATCGGGTGTCATATTTAGAACGGTGGAAGTTACTTTACATAAAGAAGGGAACACTTTTGGGTTTGTAATACGAGGTAAGTTATCCCTAAACATGAATAGTCTGAATTTCTAGACGAGCACAAGCAAAATAACAATAAGTTTTTATGATACTGTGCAATCATATTTCAAGATTTGTTGTCTACAGTTTGTAAATTCTGTGTGATTAATGCATGATTTCTTCTGTACTTAATGAACTGTGTTTATGAACTGGTATAAATTTTTATTTATGGAGCAATAGTAATGAATAGTAATGAATGCCAAGAACATACCTGACTTTGGGTCACACAAGGCCAAATCCTCGTCCCAGTGAAGTAGATGGGAAGTTTGCCATTTGCAATGGGATCAGGGCTCTTAAAGGAGATATCTCATACACTATTTGTATAAGCTAGCTATTAAAATTTGATTTATAGTTTAGTAACATCCCCAGTCTCTATAGTAGAATGAGAGTCTTCACGCTGAATTAGAGAACAGAAAATCTTTATGCAGCTTTTAGACAATGATACTCCTATGGTAAATTGTGGGAGTTTATTAGCTCATAGACTTCAAGGTCAGAAGGGACCATCATGATCATCTAGTCTGTCCTCCTGTACATTGCAGGCCCTGGAACCTGTAACAGAACCCTAACCTCAGGGAAAGTAGTGTCCTGGGTCTTTTTCAATGTGTAGGGTCTCCCAGTGGTCACTGTTGTGCTATTCTAAGAATAGATTTTTCCCTCCCTGGTGCAGCAAAGTATTCAGGATACCTAGTGCTAATGTCCATACAGGCATAAAGAGGGCGTACTGAGAACAAAAAAGGGGAATGAATTTGTGGGGGGGTTTAAGAAATGAATATCCCCATTTAACAAATCCTATTCTAAAGGAGCAGTAGAGTAGAAATCCCCTCTATTATAAACTAGCATAGCATTACTCCACATGTACAGCCATGTAGGTGTATTTTAGTGACTTAATGGTTCTTGCTTTTCTAACCAGTCTGTAAGTGTGCATGCTGCAAGCCTTTGGAATTGCATTTTGGAAATGAGTTTTCATTTAAAAAAAAAAAAGGGAGTACAAGGGTGTTTTATTCCCTTTTCTAGGTGGAGCACATGATGACAGAAATAAATCTCGTCCTGTTGTAATAACATGTGTTAGACCTGGAGGGCCTGCTGACAGGTACAATTCATTTTCCTCTGTAGCGAGAGAAAGAGAGAAAGGTTAGGTTGTCTGGGACAGAAGTTAAGACAGACATCTGTGAAGTACAATAGACACGTTCAAACCCAATCCTTTGAAATTAAAAAATTATGCATTTCATTGTAATAACAATAGGCAACCATAGGAGGTTGGTGCATGATGACATAGCATGAATTTTAATTAAGAGACTAAGCTGCTTGATTCAGAATTGCCTGTCACACACTTAAAATATATATATATATATATATATACAGAGAGAGAGAGAGAGGAATTAAAAATCCTATGATGGGATTATCGCATGCTCTTCACAGCTTTCAAACAACCTTTTGATGCACAGTGCAACCTTAATGTACAGTTTAATTCCATACTGTATTTTGAAATGTATTTCTCTTGCACTACAGAAACAAATGATCTAGATGTATATTATATTTTTTTCTGGGAAAATATTAGAGCCAATCCTGACCTGAGTTATTGCTCAGTCCTTTCTCAGGCTTAACTCCCACTCAATCAGTCCTGAGTAAGGAGTTTAGGATGTGGCCCTATTAGCATATTTTCTCTCTCTCTCTCTCTTTGTATATACATATATATAAATCTCATGTCTGTAAAAAAAAGAAGAAAAAAGCTATTTTGATAAGTGATTCTATATGTCAATTACATTTTCAGAAATGGCATTGGTGTCCTTAAAACATTAAAGGAACTAAACGCACAGTTTCTTTAAAGGATGCTGAGTTCTCTGGCTTCTGCTCAGGAATTTTGTCTCTGGTTAAAATTAATAGATAACAAATGTTCAAGAGATCCTTTGTCTTTTTTTTTTCTGTTTCCCTTCCTCCCTGCCCTTTTCTCTGAGACCTGGGTTAAGAATAATTCAGGATATGTTATGATATATACCTTGGAGAGAGGATGGCATTGCTAGCCAATTTTCTTTCAGATAGCAGGTGGGGAAGAAGAGAGCTGTCCAAATGGGTTGAGGGATGTAAATCAGGAGGTGATCCCGTACAGTTAGCAATCTGCTTTTTCATCTGTGTGTGTGTGAGAGAGAGAGAGAGAGAGAGCGCATATATTGTAACAAAACCAATACCTAATAGCAGTCCACTGTGACTTGATTATTTAGTGATGGGTAGTTTTTCCCATCACTGATTTTCCGATTAAAGCAATTTCCTTTTCACAATGGCCCCTGAACGTTTTTACTGTCAAAGTAAATGTTAAGAGTAAAGTCAAGTGGGATAGATGTCAGGAAGGGCGTGAGTGAATCGCTTTGCATAAGTGGCTATTATCTCCAAACCACATGCTATTAAATTAATAAGGACTGTTCCTTTAATTTCTCTTCAGAGAGGGCACAATCAAACCTGGTGACAGGTTGCTGAGTGTTGATGGAATTCGACTCCTTGGAACGTCACATGCTGAAGCCATGAGTATTCTGAAACAGTGTGGACAGGAAGCGACTCTGCTGATAGAATATGACGTCTCAGTAATGGGTACGTTGAAATGCTGAGCTTTAGTTCTGGCAGCCATCAGTGACATTTTACTATCCATCCCTGATAAGCTACTTCAAAATTGATTATGACTTGATTATATTGATTATACTTCAGATATTCCCATCAGCACCTTCTCATTAATATTTTTCGGTTTATGGAGAGGTGAGCAGTATTGTAATTTAGAGTCTTGATATTTCATGGTTTGTAGAGTGACACCATACTGTGGATCCTAGCAAAGGAACTCTCTCAGTGACTACCTTATGTTTGTACAAAGTAGATAAAGGTGTGCAAGCATTTCTATCCAGATTGCACAAATGGGAGGTTTACTTGCTGTAGCAGGAGTCCTTCTTTTATTTTGCCAGTGTAGCTGCCAACACAATGGCAAAAGCCATGCAACCATCAATATCCTGAAACGGCAAAGAAGGTGTGTGTGAGAGCAGAAGGAGGTAGGAAGGAGATAAACTGTGAGATGCAAAATGAGCTTGAATTTTGATACAGGATGCAATGTGAATCCAGTGAAGATATTTGATGAGGGGCTGAACATGGCCAGAATCTGAGACAGAGTAGATGTTTTTTTACAGCAGAGTTTTGAATAGATGTTTCATTTGCTTTTGGAGAGACATTCCATCACCCTCGTTTGTATCACTTCTATTGAAGGCTCTTGATGATGGGGAACTTGCCTTTTTATATCAGCATATGTTTGTACGGCACTGTGCACACCTATGACACTGCAGAAATACTAATATATCGATTTTCTGCCTTTATACAGTACAGAGAAATTTGACTAAACTTGCCCCAGGCCTCCCCCTGCCATTACATCCCTGGCTGGTTAAGGCATATTCTGAAACATGCTGTGCACATCACAAGGCACAGGATCAACAGCAGCAATAGGCAGGAAAGGCAATCAGTTGAACTGAAGCATCTCCACTCTTTTTGGGAGCCTTTCATCATTCATTCCTTCTCAGCTGCCTAGTTCGATTCCTGCCTGGCAGGAAAGTGACCTCTTTGAATTTTGCCACATAGCATGGATTCAAATGCCCAGACTTTGGAAAAGATTGACATTTAGAAATAAAACTTCAGACAGGTGTTTATCTTAGAACAGCTCTCTTGCTTCTGGAAGTAATTTTTCGTCACATAGCATATACTCTCGTTTATTCATTCCCTCCCCACACTATTAGCAAAGCAGCGGTGGCCTTGGATAGTTTCTGCTGGAGATCCATAATGGCCCCACAGCCAGAAAGGAGATGGTAGCTCAGCCATTTGGGTGGAGAACTTCTCTGGAGAAAACATGAATGCAGATGATGTTGAGGCCATAGAGGACTCTCAGCGATCGGGTGTTTCCAAGCGTCTGCCATTTCACCTTTGGTGCTTGTCTGGATGAATCAGTGCTATCTGGCATCACATTTGAAACCAGATTCATTTTGTTCTCCACCTAAAAATAATCATTTAAAAATACTCGGGAATGCTCTGTGGGCCTTATCCAGAGCTAATTGAAGTCAGTGGAAAGACTCCCATTGATTTCAGTGGGCTTTGGGTCAAGACCTAAGCCTCCAGCTGGGACCTCATTTCAGAGGATGTGCCCTCTCCCCACCCCTCTGTGTACTGGACAGGACCAGCTTCCACTCCAGAGAGGATTTCCTCTGAAATTTCCACAGGCTTGGTAGAGGATAAGACTGGACTGAGACCGAATGTTCTCCTGGCTCCAGGCATCTCCAGCTGGCCATGCTCACAATACAATGAGTCCTGACCACATACTGGCTGTGCAGAGTGCCTTGTCAGCCCCGAGAGGTGAATAGAACGATGGCTCTTTGGCTTCTCCTGCACCCTCTCCACCACCACCACCACCACCATCACATACTTCGCAGTCAGAGTAGGATGGCATTGCACTGTCAGTTAGTACACTAGAACCTCAGAGTTATAAACACCAGAGTTATGAACTGACCGGCAACCACACACCTCATTTGGAACCGGAAGTATGCAGTCAGGCAGCAGAGACAAAAAAACAAATACTGTACAGAACAGTACTGTGTTAAATGTAAACTACTAAAAAAATAAAGGGAAAGTTTAAAAAAAAAAGATTTGACAGGGTAAGGAAACTGTTTCTGTGCTTGTTTCATTTAAATTGAGATGGTTAAAAGAAGCATTTTTCTTCTGCCTCATAAAGTTTCAAAGCTGTATTAAGTCAGTGTTCAGTTGTAAACTTTTGAAAGAACAACCAGAATGTTTTGTTCAGAGTTACAAACGTTTCAGAGTTATGAACAACCTCCAATCCCGAGGTGTTCGTAACTCTGAGGTTCTACTATATTACACTTGCACCTTTGGCGAATCACTTCACCTCTCTAGCTTGTGTACACTGCACACTAAGCCCAGGCTCTGACTCAGGTTTGAGCCCAAACCCCTCTTCCATCCACACACAAATCAGTCTGAAGTGAGTCCTAGGACCCTGCTGGGGAAGTAAATCGGAGCCTGAGTCCCCCTGTCATTTGGCAGTGTGGATGCAGCTCAAACCTGAGAGCTGAGTCAGAAGGTCTGTGTACTCCAGTATGGCTATGTTAGCATGGCTGCGAGACCCAGACCCAGCAATTGTAAGCCCAGGCTTACAGTGCAGTGTGGATGCTCAAGCATGGGCTTGGAAACACTGAGTTCACAAGCTCGAGTCCCATTGACCTGGGTTTACAATTGTCGGAGAAAAACAGAGTTCTCACTCTCAGGTTGGGGGCAGCAAGTCAGATACTTTATTATCTCTAGCAATTGCGTGGAGGGAGAGAGCAAAACAGGTCTCTCCCCAGACAATTACAGCAAGCATTTATACCTTTTGTTACAAACAATAATGGGCAACAGCTGCATTTTGTTTATACATAGGTCATCCTGATATCTTATTTTTCTCACCAATTTAAACTATAGCCTACATTCCATACTTATCTAACTCAAGGTCGCAACAACTTCTCACACAGTTCTTTCCCACTCGCCTCACACAATCCTCGCTTCTACAAATCTCGCGTTATTAGGGTTACAACTAGCCTGACTCTTGCTCACATAAGAGTATGAAATCCCCTTCAAATCCCTGTCAGTTCTTTCTCTACTTCCACACAATGCAGTATAGACATACTATCTGTGCCTCTCTTCCCCCCCCACCACCCTGCCCTTTGTCAGTTTAAATTGTTAACAGCATAGGGCAGGGACTGCCTCTTCCTGTCTGTCTGCACGTAGCCTAACACAATGGGGCCCTGATCTGAGTTGGGGCTCTAAGCACTAGTGTAATACCAATAATGGTAATAGCATTCCTTGCCTGTTGATCAGACCATGTCACTTTCTTCTTGAAGGCCCTCCAGCTGCATTGAACTTTATGGGACTATGCATTGCTCAAAGTTACTCACATGATTAAGTGCCTTGCTGAGTTGTGCAAAGAAGCTTGTCAACCTACCAACATGAAAGGGATACTATCTGCTTGTTGCTTCTTTGGAAATGTGTCTTGTTTAAAAGACTGATTCATGGAGGACATTAGGATATAGTTTCTAGAGGACTTTGAAATACACCTCTACCTTGATATAACGCTGTCCTCGGGAGCCAAAAAATCTTACCGCGTTATTGGTGAAACTGTGTTATATCGGGTGGCGTTATATTGAGGTAGCGGTGTAATAAAAATAAGAAATAATAGATTAATCTCTGAAAATGATAAGAAAATGTGTTCTACAGTGACAGCTTGAGGAAAACTCTCTTTACAGTGAATTCGGAGCATAGAAATGTTCTGAAGGAGTAGAGATGGCAATCTGCCAGGTGTCTTTCCTTTCCCAAAACCGTCTCATTCTGTTTTGATGATGAAAGAAGATGGTTGCTCATATGCCCTAGAAGATTTAGGGGAGATTACAAATATTTCTGATTTTGTGAAAAATAAATAATTCTGCAAGTCCATGTGTGTCTGGACTAGATTTTCTAGTATGAAAATCTCACACTAAATTTAGTATCTTGCAGAGATAGTATAAACTGCATGGGCTTTATGGCTTTTTTATTTTTCATGGTAGTCCTTAAATTAAGCCATTGACGGGAGATTAACTGCACTTTCTTATCAATGAGTGATTTAAAAATCTCTTCAGGAAGAGGAAAACATATGAGTCAAGTCAATTGGCTTTGTGAGATAATACACAGGGGACATTTTTCCCCAGAGATATCTACAGTGAATATTCTTGTCCTGCACTGGAATGTATCTATTTCTGGAGGACATGGTATAGGGTAGAAGAACAATCTCTACATGGAGAATTACTGCATTAGATTGAAGTAAGTCCTCAAATTGTTCAAGCTAGAAATATTGTACTGTAGTTTGCCAAGTGAGTTTCATAATGGCTTACTTTAGATAGTGGATGAGCACTAAATTACTCTTTCCCAAGAAAACAAATCTGGAGCTCAGGTTTTCTTCAAGGAGAAGCTGGATTTCAGAGATCTTTTCGGCACAGATGAGAAATCCTGTAAAAGTGTGACTGTCGCCACAAAACAAGATATTGACACAAGTTCAAAATTAAGAATCCCTCTGTCCCCGTCCAAGAGGAGGAATAAAAGTTTATTAATAGATTTCTTAATGAGCAGAATAGGGAAGGTACTCTTCAGGCTTTTCAAGAACATCTGATTCCCATAATTCTAATTACTATATTTACTCTGAAAGTTGTTGAAATATTTCTGAAAAGTTTGAAGAAAATTCATCAATCTGCTTATATTTCAGGACATGAAAATAGTACCATGATTTAGAATTTTGACCTCTATCTAACATTTTTGTGCAACTCTAACTTAAATATAGCTTATTGTTGCCCCTTCAAGCTGTCTACCTTGTTACATCTCCTTGACAATTCCTGCATAGGGAATCTTTGTAGTAAAGAGGTTGTAATTAAGCAAAAATATTATCAATTGTTAGGTTATAGTGTCTGAATGAGCATTAGGTGGCTGGCTACAGCTGTGAGAGAACATAAAGATCCTTCTATTATCTACCTCTGTAATAGAGGCTTCCTCTTAGCTAAAGTAGTAGGGACCTGTATTCTTGTTTTTAGAACTAAAGGAACAGGATTCTAATCCTGGCTTGCATATTTGACTTGTTTGTCTAGCAATTACAGTACTTATTTGTTTGTCGCAATAGTTTCATTGAACAGTGGGAAGCAACAATTGTTTCCTGCAAAATGACAATGAAATTGGCCAAGCTGATCTTGAGTTCTAGGTCTTTAAAAATCACTCTGACTATAGAGCCACTGAGTAGCAGCTGCTTTGCCAGAGCTGCACCCAAGGTTCTGAGATGAACATGATGGTTACTCCCTTATATAACTTTACACAGGGGAAAGTACTCATGTGCTTGTTTTCTGGAAAGTTTGAAGACAATTACTCATAATATTTTAAAGTTACCAATGCTTTACAATTACACTTTTTAAAATATTCTATCAAGTGTCTTACCTACTGGGTCACTTTAGCTAAAAAATTTGGTGCATAGAATACTTAAAGAGCAATCACAATTTTTAAAGGATACATTACAAAAATCTGCCTTATTATTTAGTAACTCTTTATAAAGACTTACTAAGGACCCACCTGGCAGAAAAGGCACTGTCTAGCATCTGCATGGTCCAAGATGTGGTGTAATCTATACAATCTGATGAGCACTTTTAAAAACCTGTGCAGGGCAAGATGTGGAGAAGAAAAAGGAATCCTGGGGATTGCTCTTAAGCGTCACAGAGCATCATAAAGCAAAGGATCTGGAGTCCTGAGGAACTTTTAGAGCCCCCAAATTCAACAGATTAAGGGGAAGCCAAAGGAGCTGGGGACTCTGCAAAGCTTTGCAGCAATGGGAGGAGCCAGGACCCTTGCAAAGGTTATGAATTCAGCGAGATACTGTGAGCTAGGGGAAGCCAAGGACCGGTGCAGCTCCTATACTCTGCATTGGCCCCCCTGTTTTGTTAACAACTTAAAGTTAACAAAGTTTTAGTCTATTAAAATACTTTGGCATGACGGATGGCCAGGGATCTGGCATTTGAAAGAGACTGCTAATAGCCGCACTGTGAAAAGGTCTGGATCCCACGGTACTCTAAATGCGAATTATCTGATCCTTTAAAATACATTATCTCTCATATGTCCCTTCAGGAGCAGACTCTCTATGTGTGTCAAATTTATACTGAAAACTACTGTTATTGTCATAGTAGCCTTAGCTGAAATATTAATCTGCCTGGTATATCATTCCACACTGAAAAAGGTCCCCCTACATTCAAAGAACACTATTAAGTTTGCAAAGTCAAGCACATAAAAGTTAGGAAATGCCACTGCTAAGGTTGCCTGTTGTCCCGGTCTCTCTCACCAGGTTCTTCATCCAGTCTCAGAGTTCAACCCATGGCTCCTTGTCCCAGTCTGTTTGACCAACCAGCCCCAGTCTCTCCCCTCAACTCCCAGTCTCCACCCCCAGGTTCCAGTGCAAGTCCCAGTCTCCTACCCACCCCAGCTACCAGTCCCGGTTTCCCTCTCCCACTCCCTGCTGGCTTCCAATCCCAGTCTTCCCTCCACCCCAAGGATCCTTGTTTAAATCTGCTCCCACCTCTATTCCCACTGGAAGGTCTGGCTCTTCTCTCCTCCACATGCAAATCAGGCAGCTTCCTCCTTATTGCCTGAGCCCGGCAGGGGGCGGGGTGTCATTGAGGGTATATCTACACAGGAATAAAAGACCCGTGGCATGGCCATGGCTGACTAAGGTCAGCTGACTTGGGCTTGTGGGACTCAGGATGTGGGGCTAAAAATTGTGGTGTGGACATTTGGGCTTGGGCTGGAGCCCAAGCTCTGGGACCTTCCACCCCCACAGGGTCCCGGAGCTCAGGCTCCAGCCCGAGCCCAAACATCTACATAGCAATTTTTCAGCCCTAGAGCCTGAGCCCCACGAGATGCGGGCCAGCTGCAGGTTTTTTATCCCTGTGTAGGCAGACCCTGAAAGCACAGGAGACAGGTTCCCTGCTCTTAGTTCAAGTGCCAGGATCAGGATCTGGCATGGCCCACAGCAGCCCAGAGGTGCAGTTGCAGGGAAAGTCTTGCTCAGCATCGGGATGGAGCATCCCCAGTGCAGACAGAATCTTTGGAGAATTTAGGTGCTAGAAGCTAAGAAGTCTCTAGTGGGCATGTGCAAATTGCAATTTTTCAAGGACTTACAACTTGTCCACATTCAGGCAGTTTTCATGAGGATGGCCAAACAGACGTCCCTGACACAAAGGCAACTCCTTGCCAAATTTCAAGTCTCTGCTCAAAGACATGGGGGTGCTAGAGATTTTCAATATAAAGGCTGACAAAACTTTTGAAAATGGGCAGAACAATGTATTTTCCCCTAGACTCGTTCTCAGAAATGGCTGAATTGTTTTAGCTGAAGTTTTCAAAAGTGACAATTAATAAATAACGGCCTGAGGCAGACATCTGGCATGGAAAATTTCAACCCTAATGGTTAGTTTGGCAAAGTTATAAACAACAGAAAACAGGGTCTTATAGTGGGACGTGTCAGGCAACCTTAGTAATAGATGGCGTTACAAACCCCATGTGTTGTACTGGATCTGCTAAATTCACTTGGCTTTCTTGTTTGTTGTCTACTTTTGTTTGTTGTTATAATTTGTTATCCATGTCTGTGAGTAGAAGATTACGGAAAAATGGGGAGAAATCTTTATTTTTTACACTTATGGAATTTTTTTTCTTTACAAAACTTCATGATTGTCCCTGAAGAGACGTAAAAAGAGTTCAGTGGTATCTTATAGCTTACAAATGACTCTAACAGGCCCAATTAACATTTCTCTCTAGAACTTTGGAAACCAAAGGCTCATTAAAGCCACTTCATGAACATTGTTCTGTATGAGAGAAAAACTATAAAGGTGAAATGAAATTTTATTATTACAGAATAAGTAAAAATAAAATTTCATTATCTGAAATAATAAGAGAGAAGAGGGATTCATTCTATTCAGAGAACCATTTATAATAAAAAAATGTTGTTCTGTGCTATACTTTCTGTTAATTTGGACACAGAGAAGTGAAGACATCTGCTTTCAAAGATTCATTAAGAAGTTAGAACCTGTACTATCTAGTGCTGATGTAAATATTGTCTGATTTTTTGAGAATTCAATATAAGTAGCATTTTTTCATGCAGGGCATCTATCTGTGTGGAGGACTGATAGTATGTCCTCCCATGTCCTCTGAAGAGAGCTGGTCTGACTTTTTGGGTGCCAATTAAAGTTTCTGTATCCCTCAATGAGATGCAGGCAGTGTAAGCTGCCCCTATCTGTGAAACAGCTGCCCTCTGCCTCTCTCGTTACTAAAGAAATAACGGTTTTGGATAACTTCTCTCATTTTCATTTAATTTTCATTTCACTCTTGGGAAAAGCTTTTCTGAGCACAGTATCTCACCTGCTATCCTCCCTACAACCAGTTGGCCCTTGAGGTATCAGCACCTAGGCCTCTGAAGAGCTACATCAGTGCTAATGTGGCTTTGCCAGACTACCATTTTTATTATGCTGCTTTCTCTCAAGTATTCTGCAGCAGTGTAGCTTAGTTTCACCTGCCAGCTACACACATTGAGGCAGGGTAACTAACGGTAATTAAAACTCAAACCCTGCTCTTTATATGAAGATTGAATTCAGGGTTCTGGGTCTGTCTTTGAAAAGTGCTTGTACAAAGCACTAGAAGAAAAGCCGAGCCTAGCCCAACCTGTGCCTCTCAGATCTCGCAAGTCTCTGAGGTATCCATTGTTTATATGTGTGTAACTCTTTAACTGTGTCCTGTGGTCATGCCATGAGTGGGGGGGGGAAACCCCAATGTGTCTCTATAAAGCAGTTTAATCTAACCTGGGACCACAATGACTGAAATGCTTTAATCCTAATAATAGGTTGTTGCATAGTATCACAACAAGGCAAAGTTAAAATTGTTTGGGTGCCCTAACTGTGCATTTCCAAACCCTAGGATGTTTGGATTTCTCTTCGGTTTAACCTTTACTCTGAATTTCCTGGGTTTATATGCACTCTCAATCTTAACTCAATTTTAACACAGTTTTTGTATGGGATCTATAAAATGGATGGGTATGTAGTTATCTCAAGTTTGTTAATTTCAACTCATTTTCTTTGTTGTCGTTCGACTGCTTGCCTACTTCTCAGCAGTCTTCCTATTTGGTGGATGTCCCATATGAGAGTGTGGACATATTTGTACTGTTTATTTTCTCATACGTAGAAATCCACCAACCTGGATGAAACCATCCACCTCTAAAAATGAAGAGCATGCATTCTGTTTGGTTGGTGTTAGCATTATATCTGCTAACTTTTAAGCCTTTTAGAATAGGCATGGAATTGCTGCCTGCTTCCAGCTGGTATATGCGAGCAATCCTCCAGCCTGAGGAATGTTTTCTACAAGGAATTTACCTTACTGGTTAGAGAAAAATGTCCTCTTTCCATATCTTTTATTAAGTATAATTGTGGGGAAAGGATTAATGAAATGTCATAGAATCATAGAATATCTGGATTGGAAGGGACCTCAGGAGGTCATCTAGTCCAACCCTCTGCTCAAAGCAGGACCAATCCCCAACTAAATCATCCCAGCCAGGGCTTTGTCAAGCCTGACCTTAAAAACCTCTGAGGAAGGAGATTCCACCACCTCCCTAGGTAACCCATTCCAGTGCTTCACCACCCTCCTAGTGAAAAAGTTTTTCCTAATATCCAGCCTAAACCGGCCCCACTGCAACTTGAGACCATTACTCCTTGTTTTGTCAACTGCTACTACCGAGAACAGTCTAGATCCATCCTCTTTGGAACCCCGTTTCAGGTAGTTGAAAGCAGCTATGAAATCCCCCCTCATTCTTCTCTTCTGCAGACTAAACAATCCCAGTTCCCTCAGCCTCTCCTCATAAGTCATGTGCTCCAGCCCCCTAACCATTTTTGTTGCCTTCCACTGGACTCTTTCCAATTTTTCTGCATCATTCTTGTAGTGTGGGGCCCAAAACTGGACACAGTACTCCAGATGAGGCCGCACCAATGTCAAATAGAGGGGAATGATCACGTCCCTCGATCTGCTGGCAATGCCCCTACTTATACAGCCCAAAATGCCATTAGCCTTCTTGGCAACAAGGGCACACTGTTGACTCATATCCAGCTTCTCGTCCACTGTAACCCCTAGGTCCTTTTCTGCAGAAACGCTGCCTAGCCATTCGGTCCCTAGTCTGTAGCAGTGCATGGGATTCTTCTGACCTAAGTGCAGGACTTGTTGAACCTCATCAGATTTCTTTTGGCCCAATCCTCTAATTTGTCTAGGTCCCTCTGTATCCTATCCCTACGCTCCAGCGTATCTACCACTCCTCCCAGTTTACTGTCATCTGCAAACTTGCTGAGGGTGCAGTCCATGCCATCCTCCAGATCATTGATGAAGATATTGAACAAAACCGGCCCCGGGACCGACCCTTGGGGCACTCCGCTTGATACCGGCTGCCAACTAAACATGGAGCCATTGATCACTACCAGTTGAGCCCGATGATCTAGCCAGCTTTCTATCCACCTTATAGTCCATTCATCCAGCCCATACTTCTTTAACTTGCCGGCAAGAATACTGTGGGAGACCGTATCAAAAGCTTTGCTAAAGTCAAGGAATAACACATCCACTGCTTTCCCCTCATCCACAGAGCCATTTATCTCGTCATAGAAGGCAATTAGGTTAGTCAGGCATGACTTACCCTTGGTGAATCCATGCTGATTGTTCCTGATCACTTTCCTCTCCTCTAAGTGCTTCAGAATTGATTCCTTGAGGATCTGTTCCATGATTTTTCCAGGGACTGAGGTGAGGCTGACTGGCCTGTAGTTCCCTGGATCCTCCTTCTTCCCTTTTTTAAAGATGGGCACTTCATTAGCCTTTTTCCAGTCATCCGGGATCTCCCCCGATCGCCATGAATTTTCAAAGATAATGGCCAATGGCTCTGCAATCACATCTGCCAACTCCTTTAGCATCCTCGGATGCAGGGCCGGCGCAACCCATTAGGTGATCTAGGCGGTCGCCTAGGGCGCTACAATTTGGGGGGGGGGTGACCACGGCGGTATTTTGGCGGCGGGACCTTCCGCCGCGTCTGTGGGGGGCGGCATTTCGGGGCGGGACCTTCCGCCGCCTAGGGCGGCAGAAAAGCTGGCGGCGCTCCTGCTCAGATGCAGCGCATCCGGCCCCATGGACTTGTGCTTGTCCAGCTTTTCTAAATAGTCCCAAACCACTTCTTTCTCCACAGAGGGCTGGTCACCTCCTCCCCATGCTGTGCTGCCCAGTGCAGTAGTCTGGGAGCTGACCTTGTTCGTGAAGACAGGCAAAAAAAGCATTGGGTACATTAGCTTTTTCCACATCCTCTGTCACTAGGTTGCCTCCCTCATTCAGTAAGGGGCCCACACTTTCCTTGACTTTCTTCTTGTCACCTTGAATGAAAACTATCCTGATGTACTGGGCAGGGGGGGGGAAGAGCTGTAGGAAAGAGGACTGAAGTCCCAACCATATGCACATACCTAAACCTCAGTGGAGATTAAACAAATGTTCATTCTTTAGGATGGCTCATCTGTTACTTATTGAGTTGGATAAAACCAAACTAATTGGCATAATAAGTCCTCTCAGTTTATATGAGTCTGAAAAAGAATTGAGCAAGGCAGATGAAGTGCTTAAATTCAGGGCAAAAATGTCATGATGTCACAAAGGCAGGCTGATAATTAAGCATCTCAAAGATTAAAGAAATGTCTCAACATGGCATACAGTTCAGTGCAGGAGAAACTCTATAATCAGAAAAATCCAATTAAAAAATGTCAGCCACTGGAGCTGGCTTAGTGATGCTGCAGCAAACCAGGAGACCAAGGACTAAGGATGAAATAGAATAACTGAGAGGCTGAACTTGGAGACAATAGGCTAAATTCTGATTTACATTATACCAGTCTAAGGCACTGATTAGGCAAAGTATTTAAGCAGGTGCTTAAGTGCTCTACTGAACAGGGATGAATTTAAGCAGGAGCTTACTGATAAATATGTTTTTAATGACTTTGCCTAAATCTGGAATAACTCAATTGAAGCTGTTCTGGAATAAAATTGATATGAGATCAGAATCAGACCCAGTGAGGTTTCACAGGTTTTAGAATTTGGCCTATGGAAACTGTATATTCTCAGTAAGGAAAGCACTCAGATTTGACTTTCAGATCCCAGGCTGAGTTTGCAGGCTTGACAGTTGGGAAGGGGGACCCTCTTTTTACTTGTGAGCTGAACAAATTGGATCTGGAAATCATGGAGACACACTAATATAGAACTGCACAATGCCTTCTTGTACAGTGCCACTTTCGAATTGCACTTCAAAGGTCTTGACTCAACAATGTAATAAACAGAATATTCAAACAATGATTAGTTGTGTTCTGTATGCATTTTTAAAATTCAAATTAAACTTAACTAAAACAACCCCACATGTAAGTTAATATAAACCTTAGGAACCTATCATATGTTTAGGATTTTCCACACCGTGACCCAGGGACCTCTTGGTGCCAACTGAAAGCAGCTATAGGAGGTGCATAGGATTTTACAGGGATCCCCTGGGTCAAATATCTGCATGATAGTTCACCAAAGAGTGGCATGTGAGGTCTCTACTGAGAGCTAGTAGCCCACTGGTCATCATAGTCATTACAAAATATATGTTCGGATAATAATTAAGGAGTTACATTTTTAAGGTCTTGGAGTTAAGGCAGATCACCAAGAGGTGACACACCTTGGACATGTTCCTTTTAGGCAGGAGGTAAAAGACGTTTATCTTCCTGTCCAGTCCTGTGCACATGGTGTATTGTCTGCCTCACAATGTAGATCTATTTGTATACTGAGCCATAGGAAAAAGCAGAGATTGTGAAGTCAACAAAAAAGGAAATTCACAGGATGAAACAAGCAGCAGGGGCTGACCTGTTTATCACTAAAGACAAAGGATTATTAGGGTATATCTCGGGTATATTTCAATATTGTTT
Source organism: Emys orbicularis (assembly GCF_028017835.1). NCBI lineage: Eukaryota > Metazoa > Chordata > Testudines > Emydidae > Emys > Emys orbicularis. The sequence goes on along the minus strand of NC_088683.1, from coordinate 67,266,061 downwards.
TCCAATCTTTGACGTGTTTCAGATGAGACAAGCCTGGTTGATTGTCACGTCAGCTATCCGTTATCTTGCCTGAAGTTACCTTATAATTCACTGGGACCTGATCTAAGCCCACTGAAGTCAATAGGAAGACTCCTGTTGACTTCAGTGGCCTTTAGATGAGGCCCCAAAGGACAAAGAGTATGGTCTCGTCTACATTTGAAAGAGTTTGCCATTATAGTTATCCTGGTACAACTATATCAGCAATTCCCCCTTCCCCCCCCCCCCCCCCAGTGGGAACACAGCCCATATTGGCAAAAGAGGTTGTTTTTTTTTGCTGGTATAGCTTAAACTAGTTCCCAAAAGAAATCAGCTATACCATCAACAGAACATATTTGCTGGTATAACTGCATCAACACTAGAGCCTTTGCTGTGTCAGGCAAGAATATGGGTGGGGGAGGGGAACGCACCCCTGACCTATATTGCTGAGGACCTAATTGTGGTGCACTTTAAAAAACAAACCAAAACACCTCACACTATATGTTGTATGAATAGTGTCCGCAAACACAACGGAACATTAAAAGACTCAGTTTGTTTCTTGTCAAGAAAAGAGAATATTGTGCTTTAACATTCTGTGCTTATAACTTAATCAGGATTTTTCTCTTGTGGGTCATTAGCACTAATTTGAGGACAGGATGTAGATGTATCAAATTGCCAGCTTTGAGACAACTTTTATAGTCCACCCCAGTTTTCATGTGGAGTTAGAACACCACACAAACCCTTACCTAAAGCGTACTTGAGAAACTGATACATTGGCATACTGTGAATTTCATTTGATGAAGTTTCAGGTTTTCATGTAACAGACCAGATTTCAAATATCTGCTTTTGATGTTATAAATCACAGAGAAGCATTCATGTCGCTGGTTTGTCTCACGCAGTGTATTCTGTCATTCTTTAGTTTGTCAGAGAATGGTAGCCAGGTGTCAGCTGCCTTGTTTACATTAAAAGCCAACTGCAAAGCAAAAATCCGTGACTTCCGTGACAAACTCGCAGCCTTAATTATAATGTATAAATTCTCTTTATTATAGGTGAGGATTGTAGCACTGCCTATTATTAAGGTTGCCTGACACTTCCCATGATAAGACCCTGTTTTCAGTTGCTTGTAACTTTTTCAAACTTTAAACATTTGGGCTGATATTTTCCATATTGAGTGTTTGCCTCAGACTGATTTTTTGAGAAAGTTTCAGGCAAAATGGTTCAACCAATTTCTAAGAATTAAGTTAGAGAAAAATATGTTCTCTACCCATATCAAAAAAGAAACAAACAGAAAACCAACCAGCAACCTTTTCTTTGAGAAGCTCTAGCACCTCATGCTTTGGAGCAAAAACTCTGGATTTAGAAGGGAATGGCCTATTTGTCAGAATGTGCCTTATGCTGTTTCAGTGGGTGGATTTTCACAGAGTTATAAGCTTTTGAAAAATCACAGTTCAAATATGCTCAGTAGAGGCTGTCTAGAGCTTTGCTGTTAAATTCCCTGAAGATTCCATCTGTACTGAGCATGCTCATTTCTGGGGCTTAGCAGGACTTTTACTGTAATTGCTACTCTGAGTTGGGCCAGTTCCAGGTCCAGGCACCAGAACTGAGAGTAGAAAGACTGTCTCTCCTGTACTTCCAGTGTTCCCCCTGCAGGGTCCCGGCAGTGAGGAGGAGCAAGCTGCCTGATTCAAATGCAGAGTGAACAAGAATCGGGCCAGGATTGAGGAGTAGGTTAGGACAATGAGCCTGAGGATTATGGGGGGAAGACTCAGACTGGAGGCTGCTGCAGTGGGGAAGGGAAACTGGGACTAGAAGTTAGGGGGAGAGTGAGGCTAGCTGGGCAAGGAGACTGGGAGCTGGGGAGGGAAACAGGCAGGGGAGAACTGGGAGCTAATGTAGGCAGGGCCGGCTCTGGCTTTTTTACCGCCCCAGGCAAAAAAGCCTCCCGCCGCCCCCCGGCGGGGAGCGCAGCAGGGGAGGGCACCGAGCCCAGCCGCGGCCCCGCTCTCCCCAACCTGCCGGAGCGCCGGGAAGAGGGCGGTGAGCCCAGCCGGGGCCCCGCTCTCCCCGACCGGCCGGAGCGCCAGGGGAGGGCGGCCCCGCTCTTCCCTGCCAGCCGGAACGCCGGGGGGAGGGCGGCGAGCCCGGCCGCGGCCCCGCTCTCCCCAGCCGGCCGGAGCGCCGGGGGAGGGCGGCGAGCCCGCCGCGGCCCCGCTCTCCCCGGCCGGCCGGAGCGCCGGGGGAGGGCGGCGAGCCCGCCGCGGCCCCGCTCTCTCCGGCCGGCCGGAGCGCCGGGGGAGGGCGGCGAGCCCGCCGCGGCCCCGCTCTCCCCGGCCGGCCGGAGCGCCGGGGGAGGGCGGCGAGCCCGCCGCGGCCCCGCTCTCTCCGGCCGGCCGGAGCGCCGGGGGAGGGCGGCGAGCCCGCCACGGCCCTGCTCTCCCTAGGTGAGCGCCGCCCCCCTCCAGGTGCTGCCCCAAGCACACGCTTGGAGGGCTGGTGCCTGGAGCCGGCCCTGAATGTAGGAGAGAGACTGACAATGGACAAGGAGTCGGGGGTTGGAGACTGGGACTGGGTGGGCAATGAGACTGGGACTGAGATTAGAAATTTGAGTGTTGGTACTAGATGAGAAGTATAGGATTGGGATATGAGGAGCCAGGGTAGGGGACAGAAAGGACTGGGACAGGGATACATTAGAGAGGATAGAGCAGAAGGAATCAAGTTTGGTGGGAACAGGCAGAAGGAACTATGACCACTAGAGAACACTCCCCTCCCCACGCCCTCACAAACTGTAATAGAATCTACTACAGGAGTGGTCAATAGGTGGACCGTGGGCCAAATCCGGACTGCCAGATCTTTTGAACGGACTGCAAAATCTTTTTATTGACTTATTATCATTATTGTTATTGTGGTGTGAAAAATATTTCTCGAAATTTGGACCTTGACAAAAAATAATTGACTACCCAGGCCTACTATTTCTGATCCTCTAAATTCCTCTACTGTCAGCAAAGATCTGTGAAATTCACTGGCAAAGGGTGTGTCTCATTCTAGTGCTGGTCCACACAGAGGATGACAACTTACTACTGTTCTTTATTACTCCATTAGCTTAGGTAGCAGAGGTTTGTGTGATGGATCGAAAGTTTCCAACCCTGCTGATGACCCTTTCAGTACCAGAAGGTGGAACTTCTGTTTTCTTCAGTTTGCTTTTTTCAAAACCTAGGCAATAACAGACAAACGATGTTAAATAGATTTTATTAAGGTTGGAAAGTCAAGCACGCAAAAGTTAGGAAATGCCAGAATTAAGGTTGCTGTTGCAAACCTTAATTCAGCCCCCTCGTGCATGTGCATTATAATAGTCTTTAATGACCTACTCACATACTTTTTTTTTCTAGGCCTCCTTCAGTGCACAGGCTAGTCCCGCTTTGGGGATGAATCAGAATTGTGTAGTGAAGGAGATTGTTGTGTGTAGGATCCCTGTTGTCTGAAAGACCCTTGCTTCATTTATTGCAGAAGTTTAAAGATTTGTAGTGAATGAGGCAGGGGAGTGTAGGAAGGGAAAGGATGGTCTCATGGTTAAGGCAGTTGAATGCTGCTCTGGAAAATTGGATTCTTTTCCTGCCTCTGCCACAGGGTTCCTATGTGATGCTGGGCCAGTCATTTAAAGCAAACTTTTCATAGGTGGTCACTAATTGTGTGTTCCTCATTTTCTGGGTGCCCAGCATGAGACTGTGAGGTCTGATTTACAGAAGTGCTGAGCACTCTCAGCTGCTACTGAAATAAATGGGAGCTGTGCTTTGAATATATAAGGTGCTATATAATGGTAAGTACAGTAGAACCTCAGAGTTATGAACACCAGAGTTACAAACTGAGCAGTCAACCACACACCTCATTTGGAACCGGAAGTACTCAATCAGGCAGTCTCAGAGACAGACAAAAAAATAAACACAGTACAGTACTAAACTACTAAAAAATACAGGGAAAGCAGCATTTTTCTTCTGCATACTAAAGTTTCAAAGCTGTATTGTCAATGTTCAGTTGTAAACTTTTGAAAGAACAATCAGAATGTTTTGTTCAGAGTTACAAACTTTTCAGAGTTACGAACAACCTCCATTCCCGGGATGTTCATAACTCTGAGGTTCTACTGTACTCTGAAAAAATCAGGTCCCAGGCATCTCAAATTGGCCACCCGTAATTAGTGGATACTTTTGACCTTAATCTCTCTGTACCTCAGTTCCTCTTCTGTAAAATGGGGATAATACCACCCTCTTCACCTCACAGGGACATTGTAGTAATACATTCATTAATGTTTGTGAAACATTCAAATGCTATCGTGATAAACGCCATAGAAACGCCCATGTTGAAATTAATAATTCTGTCTTCAGAGCAGGGTTGGATACTGTGCAGTAAATAAGGCCTGAGGCCACACACTGAATAATGAGGATAACACAAAATATTGAATAACTGCTCATTAAATGAGCACTGTCCATCTAGTGCACTAAACAAGGCAGGAGTCATGTGGAAAAATGGTATGTGTTCATACAATTAACGACTATCATGTTGCATGTGCACAAGAGAATCAAACTAGCCTTAATTCTGGCATTTCCTAACTTTCGAATGCTTGACTTTGCAACCTTAATGATAATCTTTTAACATTGTTTTGTGTGTGTGTGTGTGTGTGTGTGTGTGTGTGTAATAATGGATAAAGACTGTCTTAATGTTAATTATTTTTAAATGATTTGTCTGCTTTTTTCATGTTTGCATTTTTTGTGAAGCTCTAAGTGTGACCTTTTATACAATTTTTTAAATATAACCATAGCATATAACTATAAACTGTAGCTTACAGTCAATACAGTGTGCTCTTAGCAATGGCAGGTGTAGGATATGGAGGTGCCCAAACGTGGCAAATGGAGATGGTGGATGCTGGAGGTTGTCTGAGGAGGAGCCAGTGGCTCTCTCTCTGGGAGCTAATGTGAAGAGTAATGTGGGGGCTATCTGGCAGGTTAACTGGATGGGGAAGCAGAGAGGAGATGGAGTGCTCAGGTGCCTGGAGTTGCTGGCAGCAGTGGGATCCTTGTGGCTCTTGGGGAAGGGTGAGGGTTTGCTAGGGGAGGAATGCTGGGGATTTGTTTTTGCTGGGAATCTGTGATTTAGGAAGGATCTTGGGGCCAGTATTGGCCCCCTCACCTTGTGCTGCGCCCACCACTTTCTCCTGGCTGCTCCTTGCTGGCTGTAATCTAAAAGGGGCTGTTAAAGAGGAGGCCTGTGGCTACAGGCCACAATGGCCCCATCAGGCTGGAAAGCACAGCTGCAGGCAAATGCCTGCAGCCTCCTTATAGCTCAGCTTGATGCATGAGATTCCAGCTGATATACAGGCAAAGTCTGAAAGCTGGTGTCACTTGGCAGGCCTGTTGGTACATTAGAATGATCAGATCCTCACTTGCTTTGCTTTGCTGTAGGTCTCAAGCAAGATTTGGAGACTTTGAATAGGGATGTTCTTGAGTCAGCATCCCCTTCCCACTCATTTGTGGCAGAAGAGATGCAGCTGAGGTAACAGTGTCATATGAAATCACTATCCATATTCTCTAGATCTTGCCAGGATCCACAAGCAAAGTGAGGACAGTGAAATCCTGATATTTCAAAAGTGAAAGCAAACAAACACTCCCCATGTGCCCCTTTAATTTAAAATAAAAAGAATCATAAAGGAGCAATAAAGGATAAAACAAGAAACTCTAGGTTTGCTTGGAGGCTCACCTTTAGGGTAGAAGATGGGCAGGAATTGGAAATTTTTGAATTTTCAAATTTTCTTGCAAAAGTTGTTTGCTGTTTTTCTACCAGCTTGTAGCATAGTTGGATTTTTTCAAACAAAGTTTCAATGAACTTTTTTTGCTAACCCATACCCACCATTCTGTATCAAAGTTCATATGTTATGAGTGCTTTCCAAGAGCAGTATTTTTGAATGTTAGATTGTAGAGCAATTTACCTAAATTCTGGACTATCATTCACCCCTACCCCCTTTAGATCCCATCTGTTCTTCTGTTGAATTGCTCCTCAGACAATACTAGAAGTATGATTTTGAGAATTAACCAGCTTGTTTCTTGGTTAATGCTACTAAAATCTCATTTCATCACTAGCTGGCATTTGATAGCCCTTCTTACTCTTTCCAGCATCCCTGGATACCTGCAGCACTCTCATTCTAACCCGTGGTACATGAATATAAAATCCAGTCGTGGTAGCACATCATAAGCCAGTGCACCGACTATTGAAAGAATACCAATGTTTTTCAATAACAGATATTTATGATGGTACAAGCTTATATCTTCAGAAATTTACACTTGCAACCTATTCTCTTTTTTATTTTTGTTTTTATTTTATTTTTATTTGTAAAGTGCCAGCAGGCTTTGCCAACAGGTGTGAAGACATGTATTCAGTGTTTAACAGATAGGTATAAAGTCCCTGCCCCAAACAGCGTACAAACTGAGAGCACATTCCTGTTCTCTTAACTTCAATGAGAGCAAAAGCAAGTCTGAAGTGAACAAGTCCAAGGCAGGGACTGTGCCTAGCTGCCCACTGGGGTTGCTATCAGAGTGTAAATAATAAGTTAACAATCCAATTAATCTTACCTTCAAAATAATGTTCAGAGGCTGTATTTTATTTTTTGTCATATTCGCTCTATCATTTCGGTTAATATCAAGAATTTGGAAGTTAGCAACATTGTCCAGTGCATACCTTGTGATCAGGAGCTTTCAGGAATGTCATTGTACTTGTAGAGTTGTGGGGACTAATATTACAGAAGTGAACTCTGTCAACGTCATAGGGAATGATAGTTTGGGTATTCAAAGAGCTCCTTCCTATTTGTCATATTCTGGCAGATAGGAGCTTTGTGTTCTGTAGGCTTTGTAAAGGGGCTCCAGGCTCTCTCTCTTTAATTACAGCTGTTGCTGTTAAACGGAAGCCTAGGAACATTGTGGCAACTGGACTTAATTTATGGGCATTGCAGCACTTTATATTCTCTATAGTGGTGTGCGCTGAAAGGCACACTTTCCAGGCTGGCAGACATAAAATCAAATACCAGCTGTGTTTTAGTTTGCTGGCACATGTGCAAATTGTGCTGTCACTCTACTCTGCCTGTTTGCTCTATGTGTTATAACAGGCAAGTACAGAACCTTGCAAGGACTTGGCTCTTTTTGAAGAGATCAGGATTCTTGTATATTTCAATTTCCTATTTACTCACCGGAATTTAACAGCCAGGTAGAGCGGTGATATATGCATGCACACACCCTCTAGAATGGAGAAAACACTGCCCAATGGTTTGTTATTGTAGGACCTGTCAGCAGAAGAGTTTAAATTTGATCTATACTGCTGTAAGGTCCTCTTATTTCTTGGGATGAGGACATTAGTCAGGGTTGCAGTATTGTTCTACCTTACAGTTCCTTGAATCAAATGTAGGCTAAATTCTAGGTGCCACACAGGCTGTCTTTATTAGATGTTTCACAGCAATCTAATTCTGTGCAACAGTTCTGGGCTGGCTTCAGGAGCAGCTAGTCATTAGTAATTGGGAGGCTAAACCACAGTAATAATGCCCGAGTTGTCAAATGGACTATAAACGGTTGTACCTATAATATGGGTGCTGTATTGCATGTTGCAGTACCATCTCATGCCACTGCGAGATTCATGGTAGGGGCATGAGTTACCTTTCCCAGCCCCTGTGTGCTCCAGTCATTGTAGTGTGCCTGGCTGGAACTGAGCTGGTGCCACCTGCACTTACCATGCAACATATGATTTTCAGGCAGGCAGCAGAGGGGGGCATATGCAGAGCAAAGAATTCAGGCTTGTTTGGGGTTAATTGAGATTAGCCAGAAAGAGGCAGGTATGGGACGCTCACTCCCATCCCCCCCATTCATGCTTCTTAAAACTAGAGTCTCTCTCTGCTGCTGCTTGTCCAGTTAAGCAACATATTGTTTAGGTTTGTGACCAGCAGGGCACTGAGTGAGGCTCTAGCTGCCCAACTTTCTTGTCAATTTCATGGCTCCAGTGTAAACAATGCAATGTCTACACAGACACTGGGTATGTCTACACTTGCGGGTAGATAGACACTACTGCAATCGATACTGCGAGTGTCGATTTAGCGGGTCTGGTGAAGACCCACTAAATCGATGGGAGAGCACTCTCCCATCGATTTGTGTACTCCACCTCCCTGAGAAGCATAAGGGAAGTCGATGGGAGACACTCTTCGTCGACACAGTGCAGTGTAGCCACTGCGGTAAGTGGATCTAACAACGTCGACTTCAGTTACTTTATTCAAGTAACTGAAGTTGCATAGGTTAGATCGATTTACCGCGGTAGTGTAGACCAGTGGTCTCCAAAGTGGGGTGCACGCACCCCAGGGGGTGCGCAAGAGGATCCATAGGGGTGCGCGGCAGGAGGAGCGCTTTTTTTTTTCTTCATTCGGGTGGGAGTCCGAGTGGCCTTTTTTTTTTTTTTTTGCTTCGGCAAAAATGGTAGAGCCGGTGCGGCAGGGAGTGTATGCTCAAATTTTTTTTACTGATAGGGGTGCGCAATCAAAAAAGTTTGGAGACCACTGGTGTAGACCAGCCTACTGCGTCGACCTAACTACACGGACATAAGCCCTACTCCTCTCATGGAGGTAGAGTTATTATGTCGGTGTAGTAGGGCACTTACATTGGCGGGAGCAAGGCTGTAGTGTGCACTCTGACATAGTTAGGTCGACATAACCTGTCTTATGTTGACCTAACTGTGTAGTGTAGACCAGGCCTCAGATGAGTGAACTAGAGTGCCTGGCATTAAATGAGTATATTGATATAATAGGCATCATGGAAACTTGGTGGAATGAGGATAATCAATGGGACACAGTAATACCAGAGTATAAAATATACAGGAATGACAGAGTAGGTTGTGCTGGTGGGGGCATGACATTGTATGTTAAAGAAAGCATAGAGTCAAATACTGTAAAAATCTTAAATGAATCAAACTGGACCAAACAATCTCTCTGAATAGAAATTCCATGCTTGAATAAGAAGAGTATAGCAGTAGGAGTATACTGCCAACCACCTGATCAGGATGGTGACAGTGACTGTGAAATACTAAGGGGGGTTAGAGAGGCTACAGAAGCAGAAGGTGCAATAATAATGGGGTATTTCAACTATCCTCATATTGGCTGAATAAATATCATCTCAGGGTGTGATGCAGATGTAAAATTTCTATACATGACTGCTTCATGGAGCAGCTAGTTTTGGAACCTACAAGGGGAGAGGCAATTCTTGATTTAGTCCAAAGTGTAGCACAGGATCTGGTCAAACAGATAACCATAGATGAACTGCTTGGTAATAGTGACCATAACGTAATTAAATGTAATGTCCTTGTAGCGGGGATAATTTTAAAAAATGCCTTGGTAACACTTAACTTTAAAAGGGGAACTACACAAAAATGAGGATGCTTGTTTATGGAAATTAAAAAGAGCAGTCACAAGAGTTAAATGCCAGTATGGGGACTATTTAAAAACACATAACAGAGGCTCAGACTAAATGTATGCCCCAAATAAAAAGGCAGTAGGAGGACCAAAAGAATGCCACCTTGCCTAAACAGAAGACTAATGGAGGCCATTAAAGACAAAATGGCATCCTTTAAAAATTGGAAGTCAAATCCTAATGAGGAAAATAAGAAGGTTCAAAAAACTCTGGCAGGTTAGGGGTAAAAGTATAAAAAGGCAGGCCAAGAAAAAATTTGAGAAGCAACTTGCTAAAGACGCGAAAACTAACAATAAGAATTTTTTTACGTACATCAGAAACAGGAAGCCTGCCGAACAGGTAATGGGGCCACTAGATGACCATATGTCTAAAGGAGCACTCAAGGAAGGCCACTGTGGAGAAGCTTCATCAGTCTTCACTGCCGTGGATCTGGGGGAGATACCCACATCAGAGCTCTCCTTTGTGGGCAACATCTGAAGTACAGTCCCAAACTGATGTGTCAGTAGAAGATGTTTTATAAAAATGGATAAATTAAACAGTAATGAGTCACCAGGACCAGATGGTATTTGCCCAAGAGCTCTGAAGGAACTAAAATATGAAATTGCAGATCTACTAACTATAGTATGCAACATATTGCTGAAACAGGTCTCTACAGAAGGTGACTGGAAGATAGCTAATGTAATGCCAGTTTTTAAAAAGCACTCTAGAGGCGATCTTGGGAATTACAGTCCAGTAAGCCTAACTTCAGCCCTGGGCAAATTGGTAGAAACTATAGTAAAAAACAGAATTATCAAAAATATAGATAAACATGATCTGTTGAGAAAGAGTCAACATGACTTTTGTAAAGGGAAATCATGCCTCACCAATCTATTTGAGTTCTTTAGGGGTGTCAACAAGCATGTGGACAAGGGTGATCCAGTTGATACAGTGTAGTTGAGCTTTCAGAAAGCCTTTACAAGGTCCCTCACCAAAGGTTCTTAGGACACTAAGTGGTCACCAGATAACAGGGAAGATCCTTTCATGGATCTGTGACTGGTTAAAAGATAGAAAACAAAGGGTAGGAATAAACGGTCAGTTTTTACAATGGAGAGAGGTAAATAGCGGGGTCCCCTAAGGATCTGTACTGGAACCTGTGCTGTTCAACATATTCATAAATGATCTGGAAAAGAGAGTGACCAGTGAGGTGGCAAAGTTTGCAGATGATACAAAATTATGCAAGATAGTTAAGTCCACAGATGATTGTGAAGAGTTACAAAGGGATCTCACAAAACTGGGTGATTGAGCAACAAAATGGCAGATGAAATTCAATATTGTTAAGTGCAAAGTAATGCACATTGAAAAAAATAATCCCAGATATACACATAAAATGGGGGTTCTAATTAGCTGTTACCACTAAAGAAAGATCTTGGAGACACCATAGATAGTTCTCCGAAAACTTCAGCAGTGGTCAAAAAGATGACCACAATGTTAGGAACTGTCAGGAAAGGGATAGCAAATAAGACAGAAAATATCATAATACCACTATATAAATCCATGGTGTACATACACCTTGTAATACTGTACCAAGTTCTGGTCACCCCGTCTCAAACAGCATATAGTGGGACTGGAAAAGGTTCAGAGAAGGGCAACAAAGATGATCAAGGCTATGGAACGACTTCCATACGAGGAAAGATTAAAAATATTAGGACTATTCAGCTTAGAAAAGAGACAAATAAGGGAGGTATAATAGAGTTCTGTGAAATCATTAATTGTGTGGAAAGGGTGAATAAAGAAGTGTTATTTAACCATTCCCATAATACAAAAAACAGGGGTCACCCGATGAAATTAATAGGCAGCAGGTATAATACTAATAAGAGGAAGTACTTGTTCAACAAAGCATAGTTAAGCTGTGGAACTCATTGCCATAAGATGTTGTGATGTTCAAAAACATAACTGCGTTCAAAAAAGAACTAGATAAGTTCATGGAGTATAGATCCATCAATGGTTATTAGTAAAGATGGTCAGGGATGTAACCCCATGCTTGGGGTAACCCTAAACTCTGACAACCAGAAGCCAAGAGGGGAAGACAGGGGAAGATCACTCCAACTGCCCTGTTCACTACATTCCCCCTGAAGCTCTGGTGCTGGCTGCTGTCGAAAACATGAGACTGGGCTAGATGGCCCATTGGTGTGACTCAGCATGGCAGTTCTTATGCTCTTATTACTCATTCTGCAGCCTTGATGGAACACACACATTTTCAAAAATCAGAGGCACTGGGAAAACACATGTTTTGGTAGGTTATACAGTGGGCCTCTGAGGTTGCCACAAACCCTTTGAACAAGAATGCTCTTTAATTTTTAAATAGCTGTTATATTATTAAATAAACTTGCCTGCTTCACTACCTGAATACTGCTTGCAGTTGCACAGTACCAGCTTACTCCATTCCAAAATATATTTTGGGGCTAAAGTGTCACACATCATTAAGCATATTAATATTTTCTTTATTCCAGTTCTTGAGGGAGAATTAGAAATACCGTTGATGATTTTGGCTTTTCAGCCTTCATTATTAGGGCTTGCTAGCTGAGGATGTTTCTAATTTCCCCACAAGATCTGAAATAAAAAAGGTTACTCTGTTTAATGAAGCATGAATGAAGCCAGGGTGCAAACATTATTTTATATTAGTAAAACTGAATACAAATGCCAGTACTGTATGGTTTACTCATGACCTTTATAGACAGTAGACTATGAAGAATAGTATAATACTATGATTGATAATGGTCATTGCTGGCTGTAATGTTGCTCCCCTGCCCTTGAGATGCTGCAGACATTTTCTCTGTAACAGCTGTGCTCTCTCTCCCTGTTGCTGCTACCACTTTTTCCCTAAACCATTCAGCCTCCACCCAAGTCCCATTTTTTAAATAGACCCATATTAGGATTAGAGAGACAAGCCACCCTGGAAGTGCATTATGGGAGTTTAAATAAAATATATAACCCCCTTGAAAGTTAGAGTGATGGCATTAAGGAACCATCAACCATGTGTGGGAGAGGGGAAAGTGAGACTAGGTTAATCATCTGCTCGGCTTTAAATCGGAATTAATGAAATGCCATAACAATTAAAGTAAATGAGATTGTGTGTGTGTGAGAGAGAGTGAGAGAGAGAGGAATGAGCCAAACAAAGGATGACCAGATGTTAGTAGTGGAGAATGTAGAGCTCGAATGTATTGATAGGCCTCGGTCCAGCACGCCAGTACTCAAGCTGCCTCTCCCCACAGGACTCATTACTTGTGTCAAAAGCATAACCAAAGAAAATAAGTGCCAGGGGCTTCCTCTCTTCCTGTCTTTGATAGACCTGCTGGGAAGCAAGACAATGGGGGAAGAGACAAGGGCACTGGTCGAGAGGGGATTTGTGGAACTAAGCTGAGGAAAGCTACCCTACCCCCCGAACTTGCTCACTTCCACTACAAAAGCAATCTGTGGCTTGAAAATGGGCAGATAGTCCCTTTAACGGTTTCCCTTTATGCAAGTGACCATGGAAACAGCGCACAGTTGGAGGAAGCTGAACAGGAGCCACCAGTTTAGGATCTGAAAAAGGGGTGTTGGGTAATTATGGGATTGTGGCATGGCAAGGAGATATGATTATTGGATTGTCAGCATAGTAGATGGGGCGTGATAGCAAAGTACCATCATGTTCCCCCACTTTGACCACTGAGAAAGCCAGGACAACTTCAGTGTCTCCATAGTATTACAGGGAGGAGGCAGTGTGTGTTTTTGAAGGACATCAAGTGGGTGATAGTTCTAAAACAATTATCCTTAAACATACAATAAGCAAACCAGAGAAAAGACAGCAAGTTATATTAAGTGCAGTTTAAGATACTCTCTGACAATAATGAATGGGTTGTGAGTTAATGAAAAAAGTGAATGTGAAAGAGCAAAGATTCCCGGAGTGCTTTTATATTGCTCCCATTGTCTTCAGCAAAGAAACCATGTGTAAGACACTGTGAAATTATCTGTACAGATACTCTTGCTGCTAACGCACAGGCCTTTGAAATAGGATTCCTAGATTCTACTCCCAGCTCTGCCACAACCCTCCTGTGACTTTTAGCAAGTATTGAGGTTAACATTTCCAAATGTGGCCACTGATTTTGGGTGCCCAAGCAGACACATCTTGGCCCCGTTTCGGACTGCAGCTTTCATTGATTTCAATTGGAGTTGTTTGTGCCCAGCATTTCTGAAAATCAGGGCCAAGGCATGTCTCAGGTTGGGCATCAAATCACTAACCACTCCTGAAAAATTGCACCTGAATATATCTCTGCCTCAGCCCCTTGATATGTAAAACAGGGAGAATGATACTTCGTGCATGCGGCATTGAGGTGTTGTGGCTAAACCCCACCAATCACTGCTCTACAGCCAAAATGCTTCTGAAATAAATATAGTCAAACTTTACTAATTCTGGGTCACTGAGAACGAAAATGATGCTTAAAATTGTTGATTGGCTCTAGTTTTCAAGATATGCTATTGGGTCAGTATATACGACCCTTGACTTGGGAATGGCGGAGGATAGGTGAGTTATAAAGGGAAGGGATCTCAATTTAAACCAGAAATGACTAAAATACATCTTTGACTGGATCTATGAATAAATCTATGATTGGGTTTGGACAGTACTTGCTTTTTAGGCAAAACAATGAATGATGCAATCTGAAGCTGGTATTGCGTCATACATGATATGAATTGCATCATGTTATTCCTAGAAGTCATGGATGATGCAATCATAACGAAGCTGACATCACTCTGCTGAACAAATTGCCCTATATCAGCTCTAGAAATCATACAGTGTCGTGCTCTCTTATTTGTCAGTGTTTGATTTTGCAAAGGGACACATTTCTGTTTAGCCAAAGTGAGCAGAGATGCCTCGTACTTGTGTGAACAGTGCAGATAACTTCTGCTATGTTTGTGGTGAAGTGACTTTTGCATCACAAAAGCGCAGTATAACCACTATGGTTAAGAAAGCCTATCACCTTTATTTTGGCTGCAAAATTGGAGATCAGGACAAGAGGTGGGCCCCACACATATGCTGCAACACTTGTGCAACAAATCTTCACCAGTGGTTGAACAGGAAAAGAAATCTATGCCTTTTGCAGTGCCAATGATTTGGAGAGAGCCAAGAGATCATACCAGCAATTGTTACTTCTGCATGGTGCCTCCAGTTGGGAAAGGTGTGTCAAAGAAGAAAAAGTGGACTGTGCATTATCCAAACATTCCATCAGCTATACGCCCAGTAGCCCACGGAGAAGGACTGCCGGTTCCTGATGCACCAGAATCATTCTCACTTGAGTCAGACGAGGAAGAGGAAGAGGATGAAACTTCTGGTCCTGAACCATCAATGTCACAGGACCTACATTTTCTCCCATCCTCCTCCTCTCATAGACTCATAGACTCATAGACTTTAAGGTCAGAAGGGACCAATATGGTCATCTAGTCTGACCTCCCGCATGATGCAGGCCACAAAAGCTGACCCACCCACAACAGAATCTTCCAGCCTGCGACCCCTGCCCTATGCTGCGGAGGAAGGCGAAAAACCTCCAGGGCCTCTGCCAATCTACCCTGGAGGAAAATTCCTTCCCGACCCCAAATATGGCGATCAGCAGAACCCCGAGCATACAGGCAAGATTCTACAGCCGGACCCTCATTTTACCCGCGATGGCACGTTAATGCCTAATTGACTAAAATCACGTTATCCCTTCAAACCATTCCCTCCATAAACTTATCAAGCCTAATCTTGAAGCCAGAAAGGTCTTTCGCCCCCACCGTTTCCCTCGGAAGGCTGTTCCAAAATTTCACCCCTCTGATGGTTAGAAACCTTCTTCTAATTTCAAGCCTAAACTTCCCCACGGCCAGTTTATATCCATTCGTTCTCGTGTCCACATTACTACTGAGCTGAAATAATTCCTCTCCCTCCTTGGTATTAATCCCTTTGATATATTTAAAGAGAGCAATCATATCCCCCCTCAGCCTTCTTTTGGTTAGGCTAAACAAACCGAGCTCCTCGAGTCTCCTTTCATAGGAAAGGTTTTCCATTCCTCGGATCATCCTAGTGGCCCTTCTCTGTACCCGTTCCAGTTTGAGTTCATCCTTTTTAAACATAGGAGACCAGAACTGCACACAGTACTCCAAATGAGGTCTCACCAGCGCCTTGTATAACGGAAGCAGCACCTCCCTGTCCCTACTAGAAATACCTCGCCTAACGCATCCCAAAATCGCATTAGCTTTTTTCACAGCCACGTCACATTGCCGACTCATAGTCATCCTGCGATCAACCAGGACTCCGAGGTCCTTCTCCTCCTCCGTCACTTCCAACCTATGCGTCCCTATCTTATAACTAAAATTCTTATTAGTCATCCCTAAATGCATCACCTTACACTTCTCACTATTAAATCTCATCCTATTATTGTTACTCCAATTTACAAGGTCATCCAAGTCTCCCTGCAGAATATCCCGATCCTTCTCCGAATTGGCAATACCTCCCAACTTTGTGTCATCCGCAAACTTTATCAGCCCACTCCTACATTCGGTTCCGAGGTCAGTAACGAATAGATTGAATAAAATCGGACCCAAAACCGAACCTTGAGGAACCCCACTGGTGACCTCCGTCCAACCCGACAGTTCACCTTTCAGTACTACCCGCTGCAGTCTCCCCTTTAACCAGTTCTTTATCCACCTCTGGAATTTCATATCGATCCCCATCTTTTCCAATTTAACCAATAATTCCTCGTGCGGGACAGTATCAAACGCTTTACTAAAATCGAGGTAAATTAGATCCACCGCATTTCCTTTATCTAGAAGGTCTGTTACTTTCTCAAAGAAGGAGATCAAGTTGGTTTGGCACGATCTGCCTTTCGTAAACCCATGTTGTAATTTGTCCCAATTGCCATTCACCTCAAGGTCCTTAACTACTTTTTCCTTCAAAATTTTTTCCAAGACCTTGCATACTACAGAAGTTAAACTAACAGGCCTGTAGTTACCCGGGTCACTTTTTTTCCCCTTCTTAAAAATAGGAACCACATTAGCTATTTTCCAGTCCATTGGCACCACCCCCGAGTTTACAGATTTATTAAAAATTATCGCCAAGGGGCTTGCAATTTCTCGCGCCAGCTCCTTCAATATTCTAGGATGGAGATCATCCGGTCCGCCCGATTTAGTCCCATTTAGCTGGTCAAGTTTGGCTTCCACCTCTGATACTGTAATGTCAATCGCCCCTCCTTTATTCCCCTCTGTCCCGCTCCCTCTATTCCTAAGCCCTTCATTAGCCTTATTAAACACCGAGGCAAAATATTCATTTAGATATTGTGCCATGCCTAGATTATCCTTAATCTCCACTCCATTTACATGCTTCAGCGGTCCCACTTCCTCTTTCTTTGTTTTCTTCCTATTTATATGGCTATAAAACCTCTTACTATTGGATTTAATTCCCCTCGCGAGGTCCAACTCTACACGGCTTTTGGCCTTTCTCACCGCATTCCTACATGCTCTGACCTCAATAAGGTAGGTTTCCTTGCCGATCTGTCCCCTCTTCCATTCTTTGTACGCTTTCTGTTTTTTCTTAATCGCCCCTTTGAGACGCCCGCTCATCCAGCTAGGTCTAATTCTCCTGCCTACTAACCGTTTCCCCTTTCTCGGGATACAGGCCTCGGACAGCTTGTGCAACTTCAGCTTGAAATAATCCCAGGCCTCATCTGCCTTTAGCTCTCTAAGTATGTTAGCCCAATCCACTTCCCTAAGTAGTTGCCTTAATTTATTAAAGTTGGCCTTTTTGAAATCGTAAACCTTAGTCACAGTTTCATTTCTGTTAATCCTTCCATTTAGTTTAAACCGAATTAGCTCATGGTCACTCGAGCCAAGGTTGTCCCCTACTACCATTTCCTCAACTAGGTCCTCACTACTCACCAGCACCAAATCTAAAATGGCATCCCCCCTCGTCGGTTCAGCTACTACTTGATGAAGGAATTCATCTGCTAGCACGTCTAGGAACATCTGAGCCCTATTATTGTTACTAGCATTTGTTCCCCAATCTATGTCCGGGAAGTTAAAGTCCCCCATGATTACACGGCTCTTATTAGTTTTTACTTCCTTAAAAACATTAAATAGTTCTCTGTCCGCATCCAGGCTAGATCCCGGCGGTCTATAGCACACCCCAAGCAGCATCTCAGGGGAGGCTCTAGTAGTTCTTTTACCCAGTGTAATCATTGCCCAGACAGACTCCGTCTTATCCATTCCATCACTTATTATTTCTTTACATTTTAGCTCATTATTCACATACAGTGCCACACCCCCACCTTTACCTTTTTTCCGGTCATTCCTAAACAGCACATACCCTTCGATACCTGTACTCCAGTCATGACTACAGTTCCACCATGTTTCGGTTATTCCTATTATATCAGGTTTCATTTCTTGGACCAGGAGCTCCAATTCCTCCATTTTGTTACCTAGGCTTCTCGCATTGGTGTATAAACATCTTACCGTATGCTGTCTATCCTTTCTCCCATTAGTTATGCACTTTGGTACGGACCCCGTAGTGTCCATCCGCCCCCTCCTTCTAATGTCCAATTCCCTACCCCTATCTATATCTGTGCTTATCTCTTTGCCCTCTTTTTCAGTGTTGGAATCTGGCGTGGAGATTAACTGGACATCTCCCAACCGTCTCCCCCAAGTTCCTAGTTTAAAGCCCTTTTGATGAGATGAGCCAGCCTCCCTCCCAGAAGTCTATTCCCTTCCCTACTCAGGTGAAGTCCATCCCGCGAGAACAGCTGTCTGTCCCCGAAAGCCTCCCAATGGCCATACATCCCAAAGCCCTCCTTATAGCACCACTCCCTCAGCCAGCTATTTATCCTCACAATTCTGTCTGCCCTTTGCTGTCCTTCTCTAGGAACAGGCAGAATCCCACTGAAGATAATCTGGGCCTCAACTTCCTTAAGCGTCTTCCCCAGCCTGGCATAATCTCCCTTGATTCTCTCTAGCGAGAACCTAGCCGTGTCATTCGTTCCTACGTGAAGGACGATCAAGGGGTTCTTACCCGCTCCTTTTAGGATCCTTTTCAACCGCAGGTCCACATCCCGTATCTTAGCGCCCGGCAGACAGCACACCCTTCTGTTTTCTGGGTCCGCCCTGGTCACAGGCCTGTCTAACCTCCTCAGTAAGGAGTCCCCAATCACATAAACCTGCCTTTGCCTAGGGGCAGCGCAATCTACCAATCTATCCCCTGTTCCCTGCGGCCGTAACTCCTGTCTGTCTCCATTTTCCCTTATAGTCCCCCTATTGCCATCCTGTATCCTCCCGGGGCCGAGTATTGATGCTGTCTCCATCAACTCCTCCCCCCTGTCTATTGGACTAGCTGCCCTTCTTTTCTTCCTCTGTCTCCCACCATCAGTTACCACCTGCTGCGTCCCCTCCTCATTAGCCAAACACCCAAACCTGTTCCTGAGTTCTATTTCCCCCTCACTAGCCCTCCTTTTCCTTGGCCTGCTTCTCACGGTCACATGCTTCCACTGCTCTTGTTCTCCCCCTGACATTCCCCCCTCACAGACCATAGCCCCCGCTTCCACCTGCACCCCCGAGCATTCCCCTTCAGTCACCCCTTGCCTTTGCTGCATTAGCTGCTCAAACCCCCTTCTAAACTCTACCAGGGTCTCTACCTGCATCTCCAACCCCCGAACCTTTTCCTCTAACAGGGCAAGTAGGCGGCATTTCATACAGACATACCTCTGATCAGGTGCACCTGCTAGGACTATATACATACCGCAGCTGCTACATGCTTTCATCTGCATTGTGTCCCCTGCTATGGTCTCTGCCTGCAGCCTCTGGGGAAACAGAGCACACCGACCACCGCGCCCACCTGCCTCCCCTTCCACCTCCCCCTGTAAACTCCCACTTACACTCCCCTGTTAGCCGCCCTGTTTGCTGACCGCTGCTCGCTGCTAGCTGCTCGCTGCTTGGCTGGGAGGCCTCTTTTATAGGCCCCCTAATCAGTCAAGCTCCGCCCCCTAATCAGGGCTTGGGGCTCAGCACACTGCCCCTACAGGCCTCTACACACACAAGCACTTCTCCTCCAATGAGACTCACTCCCACTTACACTCCCCTGTTAGCCGCCCTGTTTGCTGACCGCTGCTCGCTGCTAGCGGTCAGCAAACCTCTGAACCACACCTCATAACACAAGGTGAACTGAATGACCTTGTCAGGGATTTGGAACTACCTAAGAGTAAGGCAGAGCTGTTGGGCTCCAGACTACAGCAGTGGAATCTCCTGGCAGGTGATGTTAGGGTTTCCATGTTCCGTGACCGTCAAAAGGATCTTGTCCCATTCTTCTTCATGGAAGGTGATCTTGTAGCCTGCAACAACATCGATGGTGTGATGGCAGCCCTCAACATCGTTCACGATCCAGATGAGTGGAGACTGTTCATTGATTCATTGAAGACGAGTCTTAAAGCTGTTTTACTGCATAATGGCAATGTTTTGCCATCAATTCCAGTTGGTCATGCAGTCCATATGAAGGAAACCTATGACAACATGAAACAACTTTTGAGGTGCATAAACTATGACCAACATCAGTGGCAGCTTTGTGGCGATTTGAAGGTTGTTGCTCTCTTGCTTGGTCTGCAGACTGGATACACAAAGTACTGCCGTTTTCTCTGCGAATGGGATAGTCGTGCAAGAGATTCCCACTACATCAAGAAAGATTGGCCACTCCAACAGTCATTGGAGCCTGGGAGGAAAAGTGTTCAGCATCCACCACTTGTTGAATCAACGAACATTTTGTTACCACCCTTACACATCAAGCTGGGTCTGATGAAGAACTTTGTCAAGGCCATTGACAAAACACAAGCAGCTTTCAAGTACCTCAGTGGAAAATTTCCAAGGTTAAGTGAAGCTAAGATAAAGGAAGGTGTCTTTGTTGGTCCTCAGATTCGTGAACTTCTTCGAGATGATGCATTTGACCATGCACTGCGTGGCAAGGAAAAGACGGCATGGAAAGCCTTCCAGTTAGTGGCAATAAATTTTCTCGGAAACAACAAGGCAAACAACTACAGGTTGTTGGTGGAAAACCTCCTCAAGGCATACAAAAGCCTTGGTTGCAACATGTCACTAAAGATACATTTTTTGCACTCTCATCTAGATTTTTTTCCACCGAACTGCGGAGCAGTGAGCGACGAGCACGGCGAGCGATTTCACCAGGACATTGCAACAGTGGAGAAACGCTATCAGGGCAAATGGAGCCCATCAATGCTTGCAGACTATTGCTGGACAGTGACAAGAGATGCTCCATTTAATGAATACAAGAGATAAGCCAAGAAGCGCCGAGTAGACACTGAATAGGACTAAACTATGTACAGAATAGTTTTTTGCCTTTTGTTTCATAATAAATTTTATTTATATAACCCTTTTGCTGATTTTTAAAGTGTTACATAAACAGGACAGGTGAAATATTATCATGTAAAGCAACCATAAACACAAGAAAAGACCTAGGTTTACAATTTATGATTAAAACTCTACTATCTACACAATATACATAGACATAAAATGTAAAAACTTAAATATCTTAGAAACAGTAGCCAATCAGTTGTTTTAATTGTCATATTTGAATTCAGCACATCAAAATACATAATAAATAGCACATTTTATCTCTGAAGCAGACGACTTCTCAAAAATTGTAGACCAGTGAAACATAGGCAAGGTATTGGGTGCGGAGAGGGCGGATATCTGTTGTAACACAGAGAAAACACACTTAAAGCTTTGGAGGAAATCGGTATTGAAAAAAAACCAAGTAAATTAGGTAGCATTAGTGGAGGCTATTCACATACTTTAAGCATGTCATTGTTGCAAGTAATGGTTGCCAACTGCCAAGAGTAGCAGTTAATCTGCTAATGGGAACACTGGACCCTTCGAAAAGCCATTTCAAGTACCAAGTATGTATCAGTGGTTTAATAATTAATCAAAGCAGCTATATTCAGTAGAATATGCTTTTGCTTTCCTGTTTTACTTCTCAACACTAAGTTCCAGCTCATAATGGAACACACAAATCTGTAAGGTAATAGTAATGCAGGCACGCTAACAATAAATGTATCCTCTATAAAGTAGAGGATGACAATGACAGGGCCCCCCAAAACATAGGCACGGGAACTAGGGGTACGGGGGGTGCTGCAGCACCCCCACGTTTTATGCAGGGCTCCACTGCCGCTCCACGCCCAGGGTCCTGGCTGCCGCCCCACGCCCAAGGCTCTGCGGGCTCCACTGCCACCCCACGCCCGGGGTCCTGGCTGCCGCCCCACGCCTGGGGCTCTGCGGGTTCCGCTGCCACCCTGTACCCGGGGTCCTGGCTGCCACCCCACGCCCGGGGCTCTGCGGGCTCCACTGCCACCCCACGCCCGGGGTCCTGGCTGCCGCCCCACGCCTGGGGCTCTGCGGGTTCCGCTGCCACCCTGCACCCGGGGTCCTGGCTGCCACCCCACGCCCGGGGCTCTGCGGGCTCCACTGCCACCCCACGCCTGGGGCTCTGCGGGTTCCGCTGCCACCCTGCACCCGGGGTCCTGGCTGCCACCTCACGCCCGGGGTTTTGCGGGCTCCGCTGCCACCCTGCACCCGGGGTCCTGGCTGCCACCTCACGCCCGGGGTTCTGCGGGCTCCGCTGCCACCCTGCGTCTGAGGTCCCGGCTACCGCCCCGCGCCCAAGGCTCTGCGGGCTCTGCTGCTGTCCCGCTGGCTGGCCCGGAGAAGTGGGCAAAGACCCACGTGGGCTGAACACCCACCTGTAGGTGGGGGGGGGGCACGGCTCCATCGGCGGCTACCTGAGCGCCCTGCTGCCTCCAGACGCTGATCTCTGCTCGCCTCCCCTGGCCACTGGGTCCTTGCAAAGCAGGCGGCTGCGATCACCCTTAGCCGCTGCGGCCGCGCTGCAGCTCCCATGGCCGGGCTCTGGCACCGGCACCTCCCTGTCTCCCCAGGACCCCGGATGGTTCTGTGCTCCTAACAATATGTTTTAACATAAATGGCGTGGGGCGGCAGCAGAGCCCCACATAAAACGTGGGGGTGTTGCAGCACCCCCTGCACCCAGGGCCGCCGATGGGGGGACAAAACGGGCAGCTGCCCCTTGGTCCGGCGATTTAAAAGGCCCTGGGGCTCCTGGCCGCTGTCACCGCTACTGGGGGGGCCAAAAATGAAGCTGCACACAGGGCCCCTCTAACTCTAAATCTGCCACTGGTTTGAGTAGTACATTAAATATGATAGGCCTTTTTGCTAATGGTCAAAGTTGACAAGCAAAAACGGTTCCCTACTATTTATCTGAAGAAACATGAATCTAGGCAAGGTTGTTGTTAGCATGCAGAAAGTAATTTCACAGCCTCTGGGAGGTTTTAATCAAGCCTTGTATACTGATTGAGATGCACTGCTCAAAAGTGGGGAAAGTGATTAACGAAATAAAAATTCTAGAGTGTTTTCCATGCAAACATTCATCAGTATATCTTATATAATTACATAGCCAGTAAATCAACACGGTGTGTAAATGCTTCAGTCATGGTGTAAATATCTTAATGACTGAAACATCTTTAGACATGAATAATTTATATCTGTATGATTCATTTTTCATACCCATGCTTTACTTCAACATGATAAACTAATCCTTCTCTGTCAGGGGATATGCACTTGATTATCCTTTCCAGATTTCTCTTTCTTGTGTTTATTTTTCTCAGTTAGACACACTCCATTTCTTTTCTTCTGCTTTCTCTAATGTAGTTATCTTATTTATTCACCTTGTCTACCTTAGTTTCGTTTACCTTCCCAGTACATCTCAACAGACATCTAGAAATGCTGCCAGGGAATAAGCTGATTTTTCCTCTTACAAGTAACTTTGCAAGCACTGCAGCAGCATCTTGAGACATTGACTCAGTATCACCAGATGACATTAGCATCTTCTTTTTTCTTTGTTGTTGTAGGGGAGACATAGATTATGGGAAGTACTTTCTAGTGACAGGCCAATGCCAGGTTAAAGTTTATCACTTGCAGAATCTTTATTGGTACAGCCCTTTGCCACAATATTTATTACAAAAATGGCCTTCTTCTTTACAGAGTATCATAAAATACTGATGCTCAAATAGTTTGTTTGTAGTTCCAAACATCAGTAGACAACATTAGTTGAAAAAATGACAACAAGCACAGGACTGGGAGCCAGGAGTTCATAAGTTCTAGTCTCTGCAATGGACACCTTCGGCCATAGGCCAGTCAACTAGGGGAAAATTTTCAAAAGGATACTTCTGGGTGCCTCTGTTTTGGGAACTCAACTTGAGACATTTTTGGCCTGATTTTCAGAGTTGCTAAGTGCCCTCTACTTCCTTTGATTTTAATAGTGTCTATGGATGTCCAGCACCTCTGGAAATCAGGCCCAAGGGGTCTGAGTTGGGCACAAAATTGAGGCACCCCAAATTAGTGGCCACTCTTGGAAAAGTTAGCCTTGATTTCTCTACCTGAATTTTCCATCTGCAAGAAGGGGATGATAATATCAAGCTACTTCACAGGAGGTTTTGTGAAGAATAATTAGCTAATATCTCTAACATCATGAACAATTCCACCCCACCGCCTCTTTCTTCTTTTCACTCCCTTTCATTCCTGTATACTAGTTATGAGGACCACCCAACCTTCATTATTTAATAGTATTTCCAGTTCTGTTTGTTTACTTCCCACACACGTTTTCCCTGGTATTTATGCTTTGGGACAATAATACAACATTTCACATTCTTAATCTTCTAGTTCCTGTTCAGTGCTTTTTTCTTGGCCACTTGTTGAGTTGCTATCTTTGGCTTGTTCTTGGTTAGTTCCTTCTCCTTGTCAAGGATAGGACATCTATTGCAGGTGTCTCTTGAATCACGCCATCACATTCTTTCTCTTCTGCAGAATTCCATTTTCTGTCACACTTTGTGTATTGGAAATACATGACAGATTCTTTAATATTCAATAAAAGACCTCATGTCCCCTTTACCTTTTCCTAACTAGTTTAAATCCCAGCTAATAAACAGTACCAATTTCAGTCCCAGCAGCTTCTGTGGATGCTGTCACATCTAAACATGTGCCTCTCCTCACAGCAGGCATCCCAGTGTTCTGTGAACCAAAACTCCTTCTGTACATCCATTAAGTTTACTGCAATATTAATATTCTCCTTTCTCCACTGATGTGTGGCACTGAGAGCACCTCTGAAAAGATCAATTTACTTTGTACCAGTTTTCAGTTGTCGTCTTACATCCCTGAAATGTATCTTCATTTTCTCAAATCTCCCTTTCACTTGTCTCATTTGTTGCCTGATTGTCAATAGCTGGTAGGGATTCCCCAGTTATTTTTCAGAATATACTTCACCCTTATTATCACATGCTTTATCTTGGCATTCAGGAGGCAGACTACCGTCTTTTTCCCTTGATCTGCGTAATAAATATTTTGGGCTTAGTTCCTCAACACAGAGTCACTAATTAGATTCATTTGCTGCTTCTTTCTTTCTGGTTTCTATTCAGTGATTTCTTCTTGGCCAGTTGTTGAGTTACTATCTGGACTGTTCTTTCTCCTTTTTAAGGACAGGGCATCTATGGCAAGTGTCTCTTGCATCACTCCACACACCTTTCTCTTCTGCTCTTCATACTATTTCTAGTTGCCATACAGTCACTTCTTCCATTTTCTTCACAATGGTCTTTTCTGTTATCTCAGCCTGAGTCTGGTGATTCCACCTCTCATCAAATTTTCCTTCACCTTTTTCTCTCAGCCATTTCAGTTACTATAAAAGGCCCTCCACTTCTCCAAAAACTAAACCAGCATGCACTTTTATACATCTTATACTTTTATACCTATTCACTTCCTACGTATGTAGCTCTACTGGTCTTCATTCAGATATTGAAACATCTTTAACTTTTCACTGCGTTAGTTACTTAAATAGCATTCTATGTCCCTGATAAATTTTTACTTCAGTTGCTGTCTCTTAGCAAGTCATTCTGTTCTTTCTTTCCATCTCAGAATTGCATCTGTCTGCTGCTTCATAGGGTTCTTCGAGTCAGAGCTCTCGTGTGCCTAACCTCGACACTTTATTATCAACAATGACTTTACTGACCTGCTCTCACTTTCATTCATTCCACACTCAAAATATAGGCTCCCTAGTTAATTATTTAAACCCCATAATCGCTCCCTCTGGAACTCCCCAGTCCAATGTGGTTTTCCTGTTTGCGGCCTAGATAAATACAGTAGTTGTAGAGATTTTCTGTGAAAATGAAATATGAAAATGGCACAGATACCAAATTGGTGTAATACTAAAATACTCTTTTTGGTCTAATTTTAACAGATTCGGTAGCAACAGCATCTGGACCATTGCTAGTCGAAGTTGCCAAAACTCCTGGTGCTGCTCTTGGGGTTGCACTTACTACCTCGATGTGCTGCAACAAACAGGTCATTGTCATAGACAAAATCAAATCTGCAAGTATTGCAGACAGGTGAGTGCTACAGAAGGCCCTACATTATAGGATTACGCATCCATTTTATATCTTATCTGTATTTTTGTTGCGGTTTAAAAAAACTTCCCTTGGCATTTTAGATGAATTTGACTGAAGAAGACGCTCTCAAGGTTGTTAGAGCTTAAAATTAACCCCTCTTGGCAAACAGTAGCTCTATAATGTAGAGCTTTTAAAAAGATTCCCAGACACCATTTTACTTTTGCTCATTCACACGGCATTAAATTACAGAAAAAAACAAACCAACTCCCAACAATACCCTATGTCATCCCATAAAAAAACACTGTCTCCTCTTTCTAGTACGTCTGAACCTGTTTGCTTATGCTGTGCTGCAGAGTAATTTGAAGGTTTGCTTGTTTTTTTAAAATATAATGCAGCAGCAGTGATTAGCATTAAAAATAAATACCCTGCTGCAATTCTTAAAGTAAGTCCAACAGTATGAAACATCTGTCAAAGTAAGTAAATTTTGAGACTTAGCAACCATGAAGTGCTCTTTTAGGGTGCATCGTTCATTCTTGTGGCAGAGTGAAATGGAACTCCTTATACTTGGATTTTTTTCTTATGAAGGTTTTAGAATACCCCTGAGGTATTAGAAAGACTGGCTTCTGTATTTTAGAGTTATTTTATAAGGAAAATCCCTTTTTCAGCTCCATTTGAAAAATTCCACCATCGTGAGATAAAATTATATTTACAAACAGAAAAAAAAAAAAGGTTAGATACTTTCCCCCAGATCAGTGGTGGGCAACCTGTGGCCCATGGGTCGAACGCAGCCCATCAAGGTAATCCGCTGGCGAGCCGCCAGACAATTTGTTTACATTTGCACAGCCGCCCGCAGCTCCCAGTGGCTGCAGTTCGTGGTTAGTAGCGGTGGCCAGCACGTCCCTCTGCCGCTTCCCACAGCCCCCATTGGCCGGGAACGGCAAACCGCAGCCACTGGGAGCTGCAGGCAGCTGTGCAATGTAAACAAACTGTCTGGCGGCCCGCCAGCGGATTACCCTGACAGGCCACAGGTTGCCCACCCCTGCCCCAGATGGTGTAACCTCTGTAGTAAAGCTGTGGGATCTTTTTTTTAAATTTGCCTTAAATATTATGTTTCAGCAGCAAATTTCTCCTGCATGTCCCCAGTCACCCTTCCTTGTAATTCCTCTTTGCCAATGGTGCTGTTAGTAGCACCCACTTGTAACAGTGAGTCTACAGCTCCACTGTGGGCTTTACCCTACAGTAGAACCTTTGAGAGTGACGGCCATTGATCCAGAGGGGTTCTCCAGCTCAATGGTGCAGGATGCTTTAATTTTCTCCCTCTGTTTTTTCCCATTCCACAGGGGGTAACCAATTAAAGGAGCTGTCCACTTGACTGGTACGTCGGGATGCTGACTGCTGTGTTTGCATTTCTCAACTCATCCAGTAGCCAGTCTCTTGAGTGCAGCAAGATGTAGCAGCTAGCCCCCTCCCCACCCCACTCCTCGAGTCACCATGCCAGCCCTGGTTTCATTATTTGTTTGACTACTGCATAATTTCATCATCATTTACAGCTTTTGTACTAATAAATGTTTAATTATGAATAACTCAAAAAATGATGAACTGGGTGCTTGTGTGAGGGATATGAGCAGGCGTGCTGAGTCTCCTTAAGCTCTTCTCATTTATTCTGCTGCCATTCACACATATACTAGTAATCAACTAGTACCCCATTCCAGTTCTGTGAGTGATGTCTTGACATATACTGTATTTACCGAATTGTATTTAAGATTTGTACTAATAGACTTAAAGTTTGTCCAGTGACAATCCTTATAAAAATATTATTTTTTTCTCTCTAAAAATGTACAGTCTCATAATTGCCATGACCAATTTGAAGGCTATAAAACTCATATACCAAGCAAAGAGCACACTTTATCATACTGAGTTTTTCTCCCTTTGTATAGATGTGGTGCATTACACGTAGGAGACCATATTCTGTCCATCGATGGTACCAGCATGGAGTACTGTACATTGGCAGAAGCAACACAGTTCTTGGCTAATACAGCAGACAACGTCAAACTTGAGATCCTTCCTCACCATCAGACTCGGCTAGCATTGAAGGGACCAGAACACGGTAAGGGGATCTGTAGCACTAGATCCCACTTCCTCTTTCTTGCATGTTCATATCTACTGCCATTGCTGTAACTCGGGGGAAAGATATTAAGGCAACTTTATCTGTAACCTTTCTTTTCAGCTCTCCGGGTTATGCTTCTGAAAACCTCTTGCAAGCTGTGTACTGTTTGTTTATCTCAATCTATCCTCAGAAATCCCTAAAAATAAGGAGAAAATGTTTTGCTGAAAGTGCCTCTGCTTAGTTCCAGTCATATAAAAAAGAGAGTTTCATAGATTCATAGATTCATAGATTCATAGTTGGTGAATATACCTTTGTAGTTATATGAAAGAAAACAAGCTATCTATGAATTCAGTGAATTATACTCTGAATAGCTTCTCAAAATGGAAAAAATAATATGGATCATTACCAACTTCTTTAAGCATATTCACTTTGAAGGGTATTATGAATGCCCATGGATTCACCTACTTTCTGTAAACCCTGATAAGTTCTTGAGGCTCCTCTCTCAAAATACTTCCAAAAGACTGAATTTCTCTTATTAATAACATTGTCATTGATTGCCATCCTTCCCAAGGGAGCTTTTCAAATTACTCTGCTGCCCAGTTTAGATACTTACAAATTGTAATGTTTGTTTATGGACATTTCCCCATAGTCCGTACCCTAGTTCAATTTACTGTTTCCTGATGTTATATTATAATGCTATGCAGAAAGGAACTTTTCCAACCAGACATGTGACACCTGTTTTTACTCAGCCCAAATATGGGGAGTGAATATCTTGTAGATTGGATAATTATGAAAAGTGGTTAATCTCAATTATCCACAGATAAATTCAACCTAATAATATTGTATATCTTCAGCAGAAATACTGGAGATAGATAGATACCTACGGCACTGGGATATCTATGCTGTAGTGAGAGATTCGATGCATTTTAGTGCCAAAGACAGCAATACTAAATCTGTGGCTTCTTTGGTCAAGAGTCTGCTTTATAGGCCTAGATACTTCAGTGATAAGAAATGCTGGTAGAAACATGGCTGAATGTAGCTCCCTGAATAGGCACCTGATCTATGATCTATTCATTTTATCAGAGAGCAGCAAGCTGTGAACTGATGAACCAGTGTTTTGGATGCCACTTAGTTTCTCCCCTACTGGGATAAATGAAGAGTAGCTCCTGGGATTCCATGTTCTGCCATCCTCCAGTTGGGTCTCCATCCCTCTTCTGCACAGCAGTCTGGAGGGATGAGAGAAAGTGAGGGATGACACCTATGCTCAAAAGCTGTAGAGGAGTGGGGGGAGAGGAGACCATGGTTGATGATTTATTTCCCTACCATGCAGTTGTGCCAGTATGTTACAAACTATGCAACATCATGAGGCAAAGATGTCACATGTGGCTATTTTGTGGCTGTTTGAAACTCCCTTTGAGGATGAAGTGGCTCTCTTCTGTTAAAAGTTGAGTACCATGGCCAAAAGATTCTATTCAGTAACAATCTGTTTGTACAGCTGATTATAATTTGCTTTTTAAGACAATACTAAATACTTCAAGGTCTTCCTTCAAGGCTTCTGTTATATACCATTCACCTTCACCTAACACAGCTGCAATCTGGAGGCCCGTATAGTTGTTGTGCTGCGTATGGGCATTGAGCTTTGTGAAATGACATCAAGAGGATTCAGTGACATTTATGCAAGGATATCTTTCTAGGGGAGCTCTCTCTAGACAACGAGGCAGCTGCCTTAAATTAACCAGAAGAGCCCAAATGTTTTGAGTATAGATTCCCAGGTGGTGCTACTTAAAAACCACAGCATACTCAAGAGGAAACATGCTTTATGGAAACATATGTAGCCTTGGGAACAATCCTTCATTGGCTGAGAGATGGACTGGATGATATAAAAGTACTTTGCATCACCATCTTCTATGATTCTATGATCTGTTGAGTCATTAAGGCTCTCGCTGTTGAACGCAGTTATCGTTCACCCTAGAATGTGCGCTGAATTATGAACTGGCAAAAAAAAGCAAAAAACCACCCAACCCAAAATCAAACCAAAATACCTAAAGAGAGTTAATGGAAGAATAAAGAGTTGAGCCAAAAAGAAAGAAGAAAAAAAAGCGCAAGAGACCCGATTTGTTTTTAAGGTTTTTTTCTTTTATATTGCAAAAAGAACAGGAGTACTTGTGGCACCTTAGAGACTAACAAATTTATTAGAGCATAAGCTTTCGTGGGCTACAACCCACTTCTTCGGATGAAGTGGGTTGTAGCCCACGAAAGCTTATGCTCTAATAAATTTGTTAGTCTCTAAGGTGCCACAAGTACTCCTGTTCTTTTTGCGGATACAGACTAACACGGCTGCTACTCTGAAACCTTCTTTTATATTGGGATGCCAAACTCATTCCTTTGTCTACTGCTGCCCCATAAATTTTACTGCAGCATTAAGAAGTCCTGGGCCGGTATAGCTCAATGAATTACTAACGTACATGCTATAGGTTTATACAGAATTCTTATTGAATTGGAATGATCATTCTGCAAGATATGGAAACTTAATTTGTATGGACTTTCCACCTCATAGGACACTTTTTACACCTATCCACAGTTCAAGAGAAAAAAAATCAAGAGCTGCCAGATAATTTCCTGCTGGAAGCAGCCTTTTTAATTAAACAGGGCTCATAGCAATCTGAATATAATGAAAATCCTCCTGGCCATATTATTCTTATCAGATTTTAATTTTTATACCATGGTTAAAGCTCAGAAATTGACATAGATTATCAGAAGAAGAATCAGTTGAATTTGAAAAGTTATGATAGGAAACTACAGTAAGTTGGATTCATTAAAACAAAATATTGAGATAGATTGTTACTAGGGCTGCTGGGATTTTCCTGGCCACATTACCCTGCTTGATATGTAAGTTTTTATAGACTTCTTCAAGGTTACTTTTATTAGAATTAGATCGGTGAGCTGTTCAGGCATCAGTCTATTGGACTGTGAAGTGAAGCTTAGTGGTTCTGTCCAGGAACTGAATGTCCTAATTTCACTGCAGGTGACCCTCAAATGGTTTATAAAGTGGTGTTGGCAAAACATATTTTATTTTTTAAGTCCAATACATTCCTTTCCTTTTACCTTCCCTCACCTACCCTTTGTTGTAATGAAACATTCCACTGGGGTTGGGGCGGGGGAGGGAGGGCAATCTCTATTTAGATACAAAAGATTTAATGTATTCAGCCAAGAAAGAGATCCTACTTCTATAATATAAAAGAGAGAAAAACTATAGCTTTTCCTCTGGCATTTAGTTAGGCCTTGGACCAAATGTAGCTCATAGTGTTTGATAAATCCCACCTCATCTTTCAATACAAAGGTGAAGCCAGTGGTGACTACAGGCAGTGCTTAATTTGTTCTAGGGCTTACCAGGGCTGACGCCTCTAGACTTGGCAGTTCATAGCCTCGGCACCTCTGGTGCTGTGTCAGTTATGAAAGTTAAAAAATTGCTTGAGCCTGGAACTTAATTGTTTGAGCCACAGCACCTCTTTCATTACAAATTAATCACTTAATTTGTGACCACAGACCACTGTGCATCTAGAGATGCATCTCGGTACTAAAAATGAGGGTGGCTATTATCTGTACCATTTTGTATAATTTAGGAGCAGCCCCCTGGCTTTTGGCAAATCGATCAACATGTGCCATTCCCTTCTCCCCCCCCCACCATTTATTTTTTTGACAAATTTTGGCAATTCCCATTTTGAGCACAAACCTGAGAGTAGGAAGCAAATATGGTCTTAATTTTAATCGGGAAAAGGAAAAGATCTGACGATCACGCTGCAAAACCATAAATAGTGACTTTAGACTTTTGTTTTGTCCTTATTAGTGAGGCCCCAAGATAGGATTTTTGTGTTGATGGTTGAGTGAAGTAGTTTATTGCCCAGGGTAGTATACCACCAGTGATGGATGCTTGCAAAATTAAAATGTCATAGCAGAAAATTGAAATGACCTACATGTAAACCACTTCAAGTCATTATGGGAAATGTGATTTATAGTCCCTTTTTATTTTCTTAATATATACAAGTCCTGCTAATGCGGGTGGAGATTTGCAAACCTGTAATTACTAGTCATATATCATACATCTCAATAATGTTGACTTAAGTATTTTTCAAAAAAGTTTTTAATCTTAGCTGTTAAGGCCAGCGGGAGATTAGAAATTGATTTAGTACTTATCTTTTGGGGGTAAAAAAAAAAGCCATAAGAGGCATTATTTCTGGGAAGATGAAAGGTTTCCATCCCTGAAGTTGATCACGGTGTTTGCTGATCACCAAGAAAAGGGACAAAGCCACATTAATTTTTTCCCCTTTTCAAATTGCTTTCATTTTTGTTACTTTTTATTTATGCAATTCAGTTACCTCTCCCTCTTCTCTGGTCCCTTTTTGTTTTCTTATTTCCTGTCATCCCTTCATGCGGGCAGTGAAGGTTCAAAGGAGCAACAGGCAACTTACCTGGGATTCCTGTGCCAACAACCACAGCAGCCTCCTCACCTACCACCATTATAACACCTACCACCCTGACCATTGCAGGATGCCAGCCTTGAAATTCCAGAAAACGCCTCCTCAAAAAAACCCTCGTAATGTTCCACGCTTTTTCCGCCTGACATATATTTTTTTTCTTCTTCTTCCTCTCATATTTCTCTCATTTCAGTTCACACTTTTTTCATAACTACGACAAGGTTATTTCTGACAACTTATGCCTTTTTCTTTCTTTAATTGGACTGTCTTTGTAGATGGGGAAAGGCTTGAAAATTCTCAGTGACCTGGTTGTTAAACCATATTACTAGATCATTCGGTTTCAGCACCTTATGTGCATCATGATCTTCGAATACAAAGAATGGCTTACAAATGTTATGTCAGAAATCACCTATTAAAAAGGCATTTTTAGAGTCAGTATCCAAACACATTGATTTACATATTTATTTTATGTACTTTGCTTAAAATAAGGTATATAGTACATATTTTTGTGTCTACAGTGTCTTTGCTAGTTCCTAGTTCCTTTTATACCTCACATGGTGTTGAAATTCTGGTTATGCTGTTATCTAGGGTCACACCTAAGGTTTGGTGTGTGTGTTTGTTACTAGATACACAAACCATTTTTGTGCACCATACACACTGTCTGATTCATGAGTGAGTTGCAGGCTTATGTTGCACTGTTCCCTGCTATAGAGTGCTACGTGCCAAGTGTCCAATTTTTTACAGCAGCTTTGGTGTCTTCGTCCTTCTCTCCTACCTCCATGAGTGCATACAGCCTGAGTTCCCTGAACATGGGGACCTTACCTCGCAGCCTCTACTCCACCAGCCCACGCGGAACAATGATGAGGCGGCGAATGAAAAAGAAGGACTTCAAAAGCTCATGTAGGTGGTAATAGCGGTCATTTGAAGTGTGCAACAGACAGGGGCTGGGGAAACAAGATGAAAGAAAAGGCACAAAATGTACTGCAGTTTTACTTTGGTAAATGTATTAAAGAGAAGTAGCCAGGAGAGCAGCAATAGTTTAGGTGTCAGTGTGTTCGATTGGGGGGGCAGGAATCAGCAATGTACAGTGTTGGCATCCAACACTAAAATGGGTTGATTACTTCTAGTTTGTGTAACCCAGGATTAAAAATATATATTATTTTAGTGTAGTTTGCTTCGGTACTCTCTGGGTGGGTATGCAGTGCTAGTTTTGGACCCCTCCAATACTTAAACACAGTTGGGTGAGTTTATTCATTATTCAGTTTGTACGAGGCAACTATCTAAAATCATTACAGTCAACATAAAAATACATACCATTTTAATATACGAGGTTGCTCTGGTGAACAGCCATTAATAGAGCTATCCTTCATGAACTTATCTAATTATTTTTTGAAGCCATTTATACTTTTGGCCTTCACAACATCCCCTGGCAACAAGTTCCACAGGTTGACTTGCGTTGTATGAAGAAGTACGTCCTTATGTTTGTTTTAAACCTGCTGCCTATTGTGCCCCTGATTCATGTGTTATGTGAAGGGGTAAATAAAATTTCCTTATTCTCTTTGTCCACACCATTCATGATTTTGTAGACCTCTACGATATCCTCCCTTAGTCATCTGTTTTCTAAGATGAACAGTCCCAGTCTTTTTAATCTCTTCTCATATGGAAGCTGTTCTTCTATACTTCTGTAACTTTTCCATTTCGAGTATATCTTTTGTGAAATGGGGTGACCAGAACTGCACGCAGTATTCAAGGTGTGGATGTACCATGGATTCATATAGTGGCATTATGATATTTTCTGTCTTCTTATCTATCCCTTTCTTAATGGTTCCTAACATTGTATTAGCTTTTTTTTATTGCTGCTGCACATTGTGCAGACATTTTCAGAGAACTATCCACAATGACTTCAAGATCTCTTTCTTGAGTGGTAACAGCTATTAGACCCCGTCATTTAGTATGTACAGGTCTGTCTCATCTTACGCGGGGGTTCCGTTCTGCGGTTAGCACGTAAAGCGAAAACCGCGTATAGCCAAAATTCCATTGAGTTCAATGGCGGGCGAAATCGCCCGCACTACAGGTATAGTATTAAAATTGTTATTTTTCTCTTCTTTTTTTTTTTTTCCCGACCGCATAAAGTTGAAATCGCGCGTGTTAAATGCGCGTAAGATGCGACAGACCTGTATAGTTGGAATTATGGTTTCCAATGTGCACTACTTTGCATTTTTCAGACAATGAATTTCATCTGCCATTTTGTTGCCAGTCACATAGTTTAGTGAGATCCCTTTGTAACTCTTTGCAGTCAGCTTTGGACTTAACTATCTTGAGTAATTTTGTATTGTCTGCAAACTTTGCCACCTCACTGTTTATCCTCTTTTCCAGATCATTGTTGAATATGTTGAACAACACTGGTCCCAGAACAGATTCTTGGGGGACCACACTATTTATCTCTTTCCATTGTGAAAACTGACCATTTTATCTTACCCTTTGTTTCCTATCTTTTAACCAGTTACTAGTCCATGAGAGGACCGTCCCTATTAACCCATGACTGATTAGTTTGCTTAAGAGCCTTTGATGTGGGACT
Organism: Emys orbicularis; assembly: GCF_028017835.1. NCBI lineage: Eukaryota > Metazoa > Chordata > Testudines > Emydidae > Emys > Emys orbicularis. Next base: position 67,230,926 of record NC_088683.1, on the reverse strand, counting down.
TTGTCAAAGGCTTTCTGAAAATCCAATTACACTGTATCAACAGGATCACCCTTGCCTTTTGCTTGTTAACTCCCTCAAAGACCTCTAATAGATTGGTGAGGCATGATTTCCCTTTACAAAAGTTGTGTTGACTTTTCCCCAACATATTGTATTCAGTTATGTGTCTGAATATTCTGTTCTTTACTATAGTTTTAACCAACTTGCCTGGTACTGAAGTTAGGCTCACTGGCCTCTAATTGCCAGGATCGCCTCTGGAGCCTTTTAAAGAAATATTAGTGTTAAATTCTCTATACTCTAGTCTGGTACAGAGGCTGATTTAAGAGATAGGTTACATACCATAGTTAATAGTTCTGCGATTTCATATATGAGTTCCGTCAGAACTCTTGGATGAATACCATCTGGTCCTGGTGACTTATTACTGTTATCAAGTAGTCAGGGCCGGCTCTAGGATTTTTGCCGCCCTAGGCAAAAACAATGTTGGCCACCCCCCCACCCCCACCCCCCGTTTTTTAATTACCCCAGCCCCGGGCCCGCCTCAACTCCGCCCCTTCCCCAAATCCCCAGCCCTGCCTCCTCCCCCCAGGCTCTCAAGCCTGGGAGGGAGGGGGAGCAGCGGCGCGCGAAACGGCCGCTCGGGATCTCCCCCTCCCTCCCAGGTTTGAGAGCCTGGGAGGGAGGGGGAGACTCCGACTGGCCGCGGCGCGGGCGCCGCTTCTCCCCCTCCCTCCAAGGCTCTCAAGTCTGGGAGGGAGGGGGAGCAGCGGCGCGCGAAACGGCCGCTCGGGATCTCCCCCTCCCTCCCAGGTTTGAGAGCCTGGGAGGGAGGGGGAGACTCCGAGTGGCCGCGGCACGGGCGCCGCTTCTCCCCATCCCTCCCAGGCTCTCAAGCCAAGCCTGGGAGGGAGGGGGAGCAGCGGCCGCTCGGGATCTCCCCCTCCCTCCCAGGCAGCAGTAGCGGAGGTGAGCTAGTGCGGCCGCAGCACATTTTTAGGGGCGGCATTCTGGCGCCGGCCATGCCGCCCCTAAAAATGTGCCGCCCCAAGCACCAGCTTGTTTTGCTGGTGCCTAGAGCCGGCCCTGCAAGTAGTTGTTCCAAAACTACTTCTATTGACATCTCAATTTGGGAAACTTCCTCAGATATGTCACCTAAAAAGAATGGCTCACGTGTGACAATCTCCCTCACATCCTCTGCAGAGAAGACCAATGCAAAAGTATTAATTTTGCTTCTATGCAATGGCCTTGTCTTCTTTGAGTGCTCCTTTAGCACCTTGATCGTCTAATGATTGTTTGGCTGCTTTCCTGCTTTTGATGTACTTAAAATATGTTTTGTTGTTAGTTTTTCTGTTTTTTATTAGTTATTCTTCAAATTCTCTTCTGGTCTGCTTAATTATATTTTTATATTTGACTTGCCAAAGTTTATGCTCCTTTCTATTTTCCTCAGTAGGATTTGACTTCCAATTTTTGAAGGATGCCTTTTGCCTCTAACCACCTCTTTTATTCCATTGTTTAGCCATGGTAGCCTGTTTTTGATCTCTTACTGTTTTTGATTGGAGTATACATTTAGTTTGAGCCTTTATTATGGTGTTTTTAAATAGTTTCCATGCAACTTGCAGGCATTTCACTCTTGTTACTGTTCCTTTTAATTTCTGTTTAACTAGCTTCCTCATTTTTGTGTAGTCCCCCTTTTTGAAGTTAAATGCTACTGTGGTGGATTTCTTTGGTATCTTCCGCCCTACCGAGATGTACATTATGGTCGCTATTACTGAGTGGTTCAGCTATATTTGCCTCTTGGACCAGATCCTGGGCTTCACTTAAGACTTAATCAAAAAATGCCTCTCCCCTTGTGGGTTCCAGGACAAGCTGCTCCAAGAAACAGGTATTAACGGTGTCTAGAAATTTTATCTTTGCACTCTGTCCTGAGGTGACATGTATCCCAGCCAATATGGGGATAATTGAAATCCTCCATTATTACTGAGCTTTCTATTTTTATAGTCTCTCTAATCTCCCTGGGCATTTCATGATAAATAGGTACCAGATACATTGAGCAGAGGGGCCGTTTTTATATAGTTATTTTGCTAACTCCAGGCCAACTTTAAGTAGAGCATGTGAAACTACTGTCTTTCATTCTGAGAGTTTTTGCACATGATCCTGCAATCTGATACATAATGATAAACCTCCTGTACCTGCACAGAGCCCCGCTGTCTTGAATTGGACTCTGCACAGACATAAGGGTTGGCCCACATGGAGATCTATTGAGGTCAATGGGTGTTCCTGCTCGGTTCAGCTTGCAGGATTGGGGCATTAGTCAGAGATAAATTTTCACTATTTCCACTGTTGAACAAGTTTCTCTTGGGGGTGGTAGTGAGGGAAATTGTGGGATTCCACCACAACACAAAGCACCACCCCCTCTCAAAAATCTGCCATTGTCACAGCAAAATGGCAGTTTCTCATCAATGTAAATCATCTCTGATTTTTGTGGAAAATAGCAAATAACTCCATGTGAGACGGGGGGGGAGGGGTGTTTGCCTGTTTCTTTAGCAGTACAACTCTTTTCATACAGTTTTGCCCTTCATCAGATTTTTTATCTGATCTGCCATTTGATCCAATACATGTTTTGACATATCATCTGCTAATATATCCTTTAAGATCATTAGGAGATACTGCATGAATCCATATTGTGGCATTGATAAGATTAAGTATTATAAAGTATGAATCTTTTTCTCTCTCTATGCGTGCAGAGAGACAGAGGGATTATTATACAAATACTAATTGAATTGGAAAGGGATAGCAGTAAAATACTGCCCAAGGCAAAAATATTTCCTGAGATGGTGGTATCCTGTCAGACTGTGGTCATTTTGTGCGATTGAAGAAACTATTATTATCTGAGGCAATTTTATTACTGCTCTTGCCTCTGGAGACCGTCACTACTTATTTTTATGATATTTTTAGAATGTTTTCAATAAACATACGTCTTTCAGTCAAATTCTCCCCTGTGCAGAGCGCCAACATAAAAGGGTGTAAGTGGCACATGGGTGGGGCTTCGTACTGACACTCTGCCCAGAGGTGATTTTCACACTTTAATCACATACACACTGCAACATCTGAGAATGGTTCCTGCATTAAGGAGAAACTGGGAATGCAGCCAACCCAGGAAGTGATATTAAACCTCATGCTTCAGGTTTTAAACCAATCCCTAACAAATAGAGATTAGGAAACATCTAAAGTGGGGAGGGGGGGTTACCCCACATCTGATAACATCTGATCAGATTACCCCACATCTGCCCACTGTGGAGTCCTTATGTAACCACACACCTTCTGGGTGTGGTGTTCTGTCCCATCTAGTGGCACCAAGACCACTTAGAGATTAATGAGTTTACTCTACAGCCTTAGCTAAGGGCCATATGGCTTTTAGCTCATGAAGTAGAGGCTCATGCATTTAGCTCCAGAGGTCCCAGGTTCGATCCCGCCCGCCGATGACTGGGGTCTGTCGGTGTTACACTTACACCTTCCTCTGAAACATCTGGTGCTGGCCATTGTCATAGACAGGACACTGCATTAGATGGCAATTCTTATGTCCCTCAGAGAGATGGCCACTTCCACTGCCAAGCAGAAGAATTTGGACAAGCCTGCCAGCTCCTTTTGTAGGGGATTAATGGGAGACTGGTCAAATGTCCCTGCTTGACAACAGTGATTTATGTCAGATGTAGCTTGTTGCCCTTTGCCTAGAAGAGCAATAGCACAATCTGTTTTGGGTTTAGTGACCAATTTCAAACCAGTCAGATTGTTGTGGAACAGTTTTAAATGTAAGTTGTAATAAATCTCTGAGAGGGAAAAGGAGAAGATATGTTGGTGAAGGGTGCTATAAAGTTTTCATTGCCCCTTGTTAGAAAAACCTGCATAACTAATATGATCATCCCAAACTCGTAGTAATAAAGGGTACGATAAACATTTTATTGTTGTGAGTTTACAATGACTGTAATACTTATACAGGGCTTCCCAAACGTGTGGCTGTGAAAATTTAAGACACCTCCATGCCATCACATACTTTATTTATGCCACTTATTTTTTCCTCTTCCTCTGCTTTTTCACCTTTGAAGTATTTTACTTACTATGGAAACAATTATGTCACTGTTTGGGTAGAGTTTAAATCCCCAAATGCTGTGCAGTGTGGCTATGTAAATAGGATAGATGAAATTTATACTAGGGTTGGTGAAATATAGGAGTTGACGTGATGGTTTTCGTGGCCACATGTCAGGTAGGAATTAGAGATGGTCTTGGGAATCCCTGGTTTGTTTGTTTTTATGTTTTTCACAAAACCTCATTGCTGCTGATCCCTTTGATTTTTGGTGCCGCCTCGCAGCAAGATCTGGTGACACAGCAGCTCTGCCTCAGTTTACCTCTTTTGATATGTTGCCTGCCTTCTAGCCTGCTTGTTGCTTCCTTGTTCTGACCTTAGCTCTCTGTCCAGGTCCCTGATGGTTCTTTCCCCTCTCAGGGTGTTAAAAAGCCCAATACTTCAGGAGGCCGGTGGCTCTAGATGAGAGGTACTCAGTCCCTGACCCCTTCAGGTATGGTTCACTTGTTCAGGGCCTTAATCAGCCCCCTTCCTGGGTTTGTAGGGGAACCCAGACCCGGCCACTCCTCTGGGTTCCAGGCCAGGGACCCTGTGCAAAGCGGTTGGCTCCAAACTCTCCCCACCTCTTACTGTTTCCCTGGAAGCTTCCTACCAGGCTTGTCTTGCAGGCTGTTCCTCCAAGTCACTCCTGTAGTCCCCTCCTCCAGAGGGTCTGGTCTCCTGGGCGGCTTCTCACCAGCCTGTTGCTGAAGGTTCTTGTTTTCCATGGCTTCTCAGCCTTCTGCTCTGCAGTCCTTTTACCACTGTAGTTGTTGTGAGTCCACCAGTCAGCCCTAGCTGAGCGGGCAGCTAGTTTCCCTATTAACCCTTTAGTGGTTGAGACAGCATGGGACACCCCATGACAATCATCTCTCATGTTTTGCTGTCATTGGCTAATTTCTCCACTGCCTCTAGGAATATGGAGCATTTTACATTTGCCAGAGTTCCCCTGCTAACTTGTAATTATGCAGCTAAAATAATCCCCCGTTCACCTTATAATAATTCTTGTCCTTCTTCTGTCACTATTAGGGAAATAAAAATAACAAATATGCAACCCCCATATTCAGGATTACAAATCTACATACTGCATAGCACATAGTAAACCAGTCCCCAGGAAGGCCAATAATATTACACATAGGAGCATTTAGTAAAATAACTGCTTGCATATTCAATGTATGTATAAAAACATGCAATAAACTAGCCCTCAGCATTAACAAAGATTCACTGGGGCCAGTATCCTACATGCTTTTCTTGCAGAAATACACCAATAGTACTCAAAGCCCTAATACACCATAATCAAACTCCAGACAAATTTTAGGGACAGGGAAATTTCCAAAGGTTTGGACTCCAGTTCTCAGAAGCATCCAAAAGTTCAGATATTCATCCAAACTATTCCAACCAATGAAGGCCTTAACCAACCCCCATGTCTCCATTCATCCTTGATGTCTTTTAAGATGGAGGCCTGGTGCTCTTAGTCCTCCTTCCCTTCATACCAGTCTCTTCAAGAGTGTGTCATGTGGCTGTTTCTACCTACATATCCTAGACTTCCAAAAGAGGGAAATGCCATGCAAGGACTGCCCCATCCTCTATCCACAGAGCCTTTTAGATGTCCCTCAAGTAGTTGGAAGTGGCACTGTCTGATCCCTACTGCAGTTAAACTACAGGACCTAAACGCCCTTGCACAGTTGCTAAAGCTTTGGGGCCTTCACTGCACACACCCTAGAGGCTAGGCAGAGAGTATCCCTCTACTGGCAGCTATGGGTGGCAGGTTTGTGCAAACCCTCCAGTGGAGTTTTATTGGTTGTCAGATTTTTTAATATTTTTTTAACTTCGGTGGCACACTTAGACTCTGTAACTACATGAACAAAATATACATTTGAAAGTGTTTCAGTACTATAAGTATTAGGCCCTAATTTCAGTCGAATATCAGAGCTGTCATGAAGGAAGCTGAGGGAGGGAAAGAAGTTGAGTTATTGGTGATGGGAGAGAGGGATGTGGCTAGTGAATGGAATAATTGTCATTTGATGTTAAAGGGGAATGTGTGCGATTATGAACTGTTAGGAGGTTTGCTTTGCAAGGACTTGGAAACTTCTGGCAGGTAGGTGGGGCATCTGATAATATGGGTCTATACTTATGTCACTATCTAAATTTTCAGTTTTCAGATTATTGAAACTAGAGGTTTTTGTTTGTTTTTCATTCTTACTACATATGGATGTTTAGTATTTAGTGATTACAAGACATTCGAGTATGAATTTATCTAACTCGGCATGTCTCAAGTTGAAGGAAGTGGTTAGAAAGAAGCTATGGGATGGGTGAAGTAAGAAAAACATAATTCTTGTAAAGTAAAATATAAACATTATCAAGATTTGAGTAGCAAAAGGGAGAAGATTCATGCTCATCTCAAAAAGTGCAGAAAACTAGCTTCAAAATCAACTGTCCTCTTGAATGAAACCTCGAAGTGAAAGAGAATAACATTGATGAGCTTGATTTCGCAAGCGAAATATTTTGATGCCATTGTCGTCACTGAATATTCTACAGTAATCAGATACTATGGTAACAAGGACAGTAGAAGTACCTAGATAGATACCTAGTCATGGAAATATAATCATAATCATGATCATAACTTTAGTCACAGCTCTTCAACATCTGCTTCATTCAAGATGCCAGCCCATCCACAGTTCTTCGGCTCCTAAAAAATGGCAAAGATCAATTGGTGATTATGCCATTAAAATAATTGTGTAAAAAAATTGAAGAATTTGAAATAAGACTGAAGCATTTTACCTTAGATATACTCCTCAAGACAGATTTCAACTTGCAAATGAAGAAACAAAAGGAAAAGTTAAAGAACAAAAAGAACTGGCATTGACATTAGTGCAAAATGCCTGGTTGAATATGAGAAGTGGCCTGATAATGGCATAAGCATAGAGAAAAATGTGTGCCTACTTAAAATATTGATTCTGTGTCTGAAAATAGACCCTCAGAATATTTTGCCTGAGTTGCTGATGATGCCACCCAAAAGGGCAGAGAAAACTATGACATGGAGGTCTTCACGGTTTGCTTATAAAATGAAAAAATTTAGAACTCTCAGATGTAATCATTCTCTGACCTATTCATGATTAGTGCACTATTTAAACCTCATTGAGTAAGAAGCAATATCTAACACAATCCTAATGAACATTGTAGAAGTTTAAAAAAATTCTTCATCTGCCACCCTCAGTCTCATGGTAGGTTGATTGAAAAAGTTTAAATTATACGCCAACAAGTCATGTCACAAATTTTTGAAAAACAAAAACATTGAAAAAGCAAAATGGCCTCATAATTTTTAAAGCCATTTTCAACCAAAAAAGTCATTTGAAAAATGTCAGTCATCTGTATTAGGAGTTCGTATTGATCAAGAGGAGAACTTCAATCAAAATATCGCACCCATTTTACATAGCAAGGGATTCTGCAAATAGGCACTACATTTACAAAATGACTAAAGGAGGTTTAAGGGACTTGACAGTTTACATGCTGATGATGCTACGGTCAGCATCTCAGGGGAAATTGGCCTGATCTTAGCAATAAAGAACTGGAACCACACACTCACAAAATCAAAAACCAATTCAGAGAAGCCACAGAATCTTTCTTTTCCATAGCTTACAGAGTTCAACCTAAATACAAAAGTCATAGGTGAAGCCAGGACAGAAAAAGAAGGCTGAAATGTGGCTGATGGGATGTAACCCCAGTTCCTTTCCTCTCTTCTGACATTCAACGTGAAGCTCCAGAGTTCTTCCCCAAATCTATATGTGTAAACTAGATTGTGGCACAGTTCATTACATCAAAATGGTGGGAAATAGTTGAAGTAAAATTGCAGAAGACAATTGAATTGAATTTGTCAATTTATAAAAATACATGCACGCCTATCTAGCCAGCTTTGTTTTTTGTCAAGCATGTTTTTAGTGTATTCAGATTGATTTGGTCAAAACTTTATAGTAGTTTAGGTGCCAAAAAAAAAAAAGTTGGTAAAAAGATATTGCTAATGAATGACAGATATAAAAGAGTGGAAGGCTTAAGCAGTTGGTAGACTGGGGACTCCGTTATTGCATTCTTGTGTTTTACTTGCAGAATTGTTAGCTTTTCATTTTGGACAGTGTGTGCCTTTTTGTGATTGAGAAATAGTCCCTTTAAGCCTTTTATGTTTGCTTCAAAGAGCTTGCTATCTAAAATTAGACTAAACAGGAAGATGATGACCAAAAAAAAAAAAAAAAAAAAGATGAGGAGTGGAGAATTAAGGGAAGCTAATAAGAATACAAGGTACTTTTAACTGAGGAGGCTGCTTAAGGTTATGGGGTGAGGAGTTTGTTTGTTTTTATAATATGTTCATAGTCAATATCTTTTTCGGGGTGGCACCTAATTAGATGAGTGGAAGATAAGTGACATGAAAAAACAGTCTTGATGCCCTGATATAAAACCATTGAAGCCAATGGACAGACTCCTATTGACTACAGTGGGTATTGAATGAATTTGCAAATTGAGTTTGCAAAATCATATTAATTTGAAACTCAGAGCAAAAAAACTAGTGCTGTAAACCCTAAACTGAAGGAAATGTTTACACAAATCCCAAGGAAGGAAAACCAATGTGATTTTTCTACGGCTGTGCTAACAACTTGTAAAATGCAAAACGTATTTAATAACAAGTAGTAACTTTGTTTTTGCTCATTAAAAAATGACAAAGCAAACTGTCCCTCAGATGAGTCATTAAATTTTAGCTAATTCCTTGTAGGCAGAAATGAGCCTTGAAGGAATTTAGAGGAGGAGTGGGTAGTAGCCTAGATTTGTACTGGAAAAACACTTGCAGTGCCATAAGTGCTGGAGGATTTAGGGATACCGCTGCAATAGTGTTTTACTGGTTTGACTAGAAACAGAACGAATTGCTGCCTGTCCTCTTTGTATAAGATAATAGTGTCTTCCAGTGGCTACATATAAATAATAATAAAAGACCTCATTAGGCAGGGATCAATGTACCCAAGGGCACCCTAATCCTTTTGTGTAGGTATCGGTGTTGAATCTCAAAGTCATTTTTCTCTTGACTTGTGCCGCAGTGCAGTCAGTTGAGATGGAATGGGAATAAAGAGAGAGCAAAAAAGTCTGTCAGAAACATAGGAATCTTGCAAGCACAGGGGGGGCTTTCTATAGGAGCTATAAGATCAGTCTTTTTGAAGGACCATATAGAGCAGAGGTCAGCAACCTTTCAGAAGTGGTGTGCCGAGTCTTCATTTATTCGCTCTAATTTAAGGTTTCGTGTGCCAGTAATACATTTTAACCTTTTTAGAATGTCTCTTTCTATAAGTCTATAATATAAAACTAAACTATTGTTGTATGTAAAGTAAATAAGGTTTTTAAAATGTTTAAGAAACTTCATTTAAAATTAAATTAAAATGCAGAGCCCCCTGGACCGGTGGCCAGGACCCGGGCAGTGTGAATGCCACTGAAAATCAGCTCGCGTGCCACCTTTGGCACGCGTGCCATAGGTTGCCTACCCCTGATATAGAACTTCTTTCCCCAAATATGTTTGTCTGTACTGTGGTATAAAGCAGAAAAGGGAGGTTAATTGGTGTTACATAGCTCAAATAGCCTGACATAAATGTTAATGAGAAATAAACACGACATGTGGTGAGATTTCCTTCCTCTCTAGGACATTTGCCCGGTTGCTAATGAATAAAATATTAGAGATTTTCAAAGAAGCCTACAGGAGCTAGCAGAGTCATAACTAAGGATTTTAGCGCCCAGGGTGAGCAAGCATATTTGCATCCCCTAGAACCGACACATGGTGGGGCACCCAGGGTCACGTCCCCGCTCCATCCCCCTACATTTCTGCCTTCCATTTAGCACAGATGTTTTTAAAATATGCCTCTCTAGGGGCACGCGCCCCACAGTTTGAAAATTGTTAACTCCTGCAAGGAGCTGGCAGGGAGTCGCCTGGCCGCTTGGAACTCTGACTCTCCACCCTGTGGGAGCCAGAGCACTGGCTGGCTGCCCATGAGCTCTCCCCTGCCCTGCTCCCTCTGCATGGCCTGGCGCTCCCCAGACAGGGTGGGCAGCACAGCTCCAAGCTGTTCCCCATTGTGCTCTTGCTTCTGCCCTGAAGCAGCCTGGTGCTGACCAGGGCCAGCCTCTGCCCATGGATCCTGGCTGCTATGAGATGCTCCCTCTGGAGTACTCATCCCTCTTGGGCACCTGCCTCTCAGCAGTCTGGTCACACCCCATTCACTGCCCAGGGACCTGCCATTGCAGCTGGGTCATTCTCCCCACACTCCCTGCATGCAGAGTGGAATCACCTCTTGTGCCCCTTGCCTGCCCTGCCCCAGCCCTGTGGCTGATGGTCACACAGCTCAAGCTCTCACCTTGGTCACGTGAACCTGGTGCTCAGCGGCTGCTGCTGGCAGGGTGGACTCACTTCTGCCAGCTCCGGAAACCCAGGCTGTGAGAACAGAGCGACCTCTAGGGTTACAGATTTCATGTTCCCAAATAGAGGACACTGCTGGGGGGAAGAGGAGGGGAGAGGGAGCTGGGGGGGGAACAGTTGAGGGGCGCTGAAGCGGGTATTTGGGGAACGCTGGAGGGGGTAGCTGCGGTGGGGGTACCCACTGGAGGTGTAGGGCAGTGTCACTCCCTGTCATGGTGATAGGGCAGCTGGCCCGCTGTCAGTCAGCGCCTCCCTATAGACCTCTCCCCCTCCCCAGGGCTGAGCAGGGCGCCATTTCAGATTTTGGTATGGGGGCAACTTTGACCGTGATTCCATGACTACTTAGGCACCTGAAAACTCTAGGCTTTTTGCAGATAACTTAGAAATTAGCACTGTATCTAATTCTTATATAAAGAAAGAACAAAATGTATACAAACACCAATTAAAGCTGTATTTTTAAGTTTATATGTAAATTTAGAACAATCAGGAGATTGTTCCTCCTTACCTGAGGAGGTTGTGAAGGCTAGGACTATAACAGCGTTTAAAAGAGAACTGGATAAATTCATGGTGGTTAAGTCCATTAATGGCTATTAGCCAGGATGGGTAAGGAATGGTGTCCCTAGCCTCTGTTTGTCAGAGGATGGAGATGGATGGCAGGAGAGAGATCACTTGATCATTGCCTGTTGGTACACTCCCTCTGGGGCACCTGGCATTGGCCACTGTCGGTAGACAGGATACTGGGCTAGATGGACCTTTGGTCTGACCCAGTACTTTTTTGGTCTGACCCGTTCTTATGTTCTTATGTACTACAGCAAGATATTCCCAATCCCAAGACTTGAGGTGGAGTCAGAACTGTTCGGCTGTGTCCTACCATTAAATCAATAAGACTCTCATTCAGCTCAGTTGATGGTGGGGAGGAGCCTGTGCTTTGGGAATGGGAGGAGTCCGTTTCAATCCCGATGGCCAGGATTGAGTCCCATATGAGGAGGAGGTGCCTCAGTGACTGAGGGGCCTGTTGCTCTTGGGGGGAAATCTGGATTTGGGAATGACAAATCCCAAATTCCCATTGTCACACTGCCTGGTGTGGGACACAACTAAGAGCGTCAATCTCGGGTCAGAATGCCAGAATACAGGGCATGTACCCCAAACTGGTGGTATATTCTATCACAAGATTTCACCAAACCTGTAACAAATGTGTGCTTCCAAAATACTATACTAGTTATTATGTAGCCACAGACAGTCCCCTTCAGGCCCCCTAGCCCCTCATGCACCACTCAGACAAAGCAGACTTCTGTGATAAATTATTATTAAAACTAAGAATCACATATATTAGGTTCTTCCAGTTCCAAAGACCCCGACACACACTTCAGATCTTACCCCAAAACCACACTGTTAGCCAATCCTTTAATAACTAAAAACTAAAGGTTTATTAATATATAAAAAAGGAAGAGTATTATTAAGAGGTTAAAATGAATCATATACATTACAATTGATTTCAGAGTTTGTAGATCAGGTTAATACAATGATGTTAAATCTGCCAGTTTGTAATAAGTCTCTCTGGTTCATCCCAAATATTGGGGTCCTCAGTCCATTGTTCAAAGCTCTTCTTTGTTAGAAGTCATAATCCAGAGATGTGGAGCAGGAAAGAGAAGCCGCGCCGGCGGAAATTATGGGATGGAAGCATTTGGTGCACAGAGATTTCTTATGCTGATGTCAGAAGTTAGATCTGAATAGCTGGTTCTCAGGGCAAGCTTTGTCTATCGAGGCACATGTGCAATGAACAGGCTGGTGTGTATGTGCACCACGTACCTTTTGTGATTCCCCTGGTTGTCATGGGCCCTACACTGCTAACAGATAGCAGAGATTCTCTGTTAGCTCAAGCCTCAGGGCCCTGTGATTTGGTGCAGGCGAGGGGGGTTGTGCCTCAGCCACAGCTGTGAAGCTCTCCAAGGCTGTTATGCAGCACAGTGGCACATGGCGGTTCCATCTGGCTGTGGAGTGTCACCACAGAGCAGTACCGCCCTGAGTTACTCCTTTGCTGGCCCAGTGCCCAGGGAGCTGTTCAATGCAGTGAAAAGGTTGTTACAGCATAGAACAGGGTCAAAGAAGAGCTGGCCACTGTAATTTGCAATCCATGTGTGAGTGACAGGGGCCATCATTCCATCAGCAGCTGTGAAAAACGTGCATCTCTAGACCCCTCTGCTGGAATTTCAGCCTGGGACTCCGCAGTTCCATGAGAGCTGAGCACATGTGAGTGCCAGGGGGCTGCCATGGGGTGCTCTAGGAGGCCTTTCCTCCTTGCCATTGCCATGCATTTGTGTCAGGATTCAAATGTTTGTCGTCAGCCAAGGGGCAGAGGTCAGCACTCTGTGAGGCAAAGGCCCCAGGACAGTCTTGACCCTGTGAGTGGCCTGAGCAGTGCCCGGTGGGTGTGTGTCAGTGCCATGTTCAGCCAGGCCACCCAAGAGCCACGGCTGTGCAGCTCATCACACTGGCTCGTCCACAGCGAAACCCTGATCAGGGATGAGTCTGTTTAAATTCCAAACACCCTCTAGTGTGTACAACTGGTGATTAGCAACTTTAATGAGAGCCTTAACCTCAGATGTCCTCTCTCCCCCAGTTAGGGTTGCCAACTTTCTACTCGCACAAAACCAAACACCCTTGCCCTGCCCCCTGCCCCGCCCCTTCTCTGAGGCCCTGCCCATGCCCTGCCCCTTCTCAGAGGCCATGCCCCCGCTCACTCCCCTCCCCCCCCCGTCGCTTGCTCACCCCACCCTCACTCACTTGCTCATTTTAACTGGGCTGTCTCAGGGGATTGGGATGCAGGGGGGAGTGAGGGCTCCGGCTGGGGTTGTGGGCTCTGGGATGGGGCCAGGAATGAGGGGTTTGGGGTACAGAAGGGGGCTCTGGGCTTGGGGGTGGAGCTGAGGGGTTCGGAGTATGGGAGGGGGCTCTGGGCTGAGGTGGGGGTTGAGATGTGGGGGGGTGCAGGCTGTGGAGTGGGGCTGGGGATGAGGGGTTTGGGATGCAGGAGGGTGCTCTGGGCTGGAACTGAAGAGTTTGGAGGGCAGGAGGGGGATCAGGGCTGGAGCACGGGGTTGGGGTGCAGGAGGGTGTCAGGGGTGCAGGAGGGTGCTCTGGGCTCAGATCAAGGGGTTCAGAGGGCGGGAGGGGGAATCAGGGATGGGACTGGGGCAGAGGGATGGGGTCAGGGGAGCAGGCTCCAGGTGGCACTTACGTCAAGCAGCTCCCAGAAGCAGCGGCATGTCCCCCCTCAGGCTCCTATGCAGAGGCGCTGCCAGGTGACTTTGCGCGCTGCCCCGTCCTCAGGCGCCACCCCTGCAGCTCCCATTGGCCATGGTTCCCGGCCAATGGGAACTGCGGAGGCAGCACTTGGGGCGGGGGCAGCACTAGGGGTAGGGTGGTAGACAGCGCCGCCAACCGGACAGTCAAGCGGTGCTGATCAGAGCCACCAGGATCCCTTTTCGACCGGGTGTTCCGGTCAAAAACCGGACACCTGGTCATCTTACCCCCAATGCTGGGAAGGGCCATGCCCCAAGCTGGCGACACTGCTCTGCCAGGCCTCAGCCCTGCACACAGGTTAGGGAGTGTGAGCAGAGCCAGTGGCTCATGGCCATACAGCAGGTCTGGGGAATGCAACAGCTCCATCCTGAGCTAATCACACACACAGTTCCTTATGGCACAGATTCGTACAGCACCTAGCACATTTCATGTATGTTCCGAAACAAGGCCCCACTTGTACACCCCATCTCCTCCTAGTGCTTATGCTGATGCTCATGTATTTCCTTTTCTCCTAACCCCTACACTCCACTTCTGTGCCCCCTTCTCCCCTAACCCCTGCACTCCCCTCCTATGCCCCCTTCTCCCCTAACCTCTGCACTCCCCTCCCCTGCCCTTCCTGCCACTCAACACTCAGAGCCCTGCCTGCCTGCCACTGCGGTCCTAGCACTGGGGAGAGCCTGCTCTAGATGGGGTCACTGGACCCGCGATCCTGCAGGGTGGGGGTGTGCTGAACACCCTGGGCTCCAGCTGATCCTGGGGGGTGGGGGGGGGCTGATGCCACTGGGCACAATCCGGGGGGGGGGGGGGTTGATGCTGCTGGGTCCGATCGTGTGCCACCCCATTTTTGTGCCCCCACCAGCTCTGCGCCTCTCGTCCCACCCTAGTTACAGCCCTGGTAGTGAGGCTGAAAGTCAGTGGGAGTCGGTACATAACTCCCGTAAGCTATTCAGACCCATTCTTTTTAAAATTGTAAAACCAGCTGTTTTCTGTTCTTTTTAGCTGTCATACCCATTTAAATATCATTTATAAACTTTGCTCTAAATAGAGTTTGAATGAGAAGTTGACTGTCTCTGGGAGTCAGTGAGTTTATTAAATAGATGTGAACCAATGCAAGGAGCCTGGGTAACAAAATGGAGGAACTATAGCTACTGGTGCAGGAAGTGAAACCAAATATTGTAGTGGAATAGTAGGCCTGACTGGCATACAGATAGTGCTTGGGGTATGCTACAGACCCCCGGGATCTGATATGGATATGGATAGAGACCTCTTTAATGTTTTTAAAGAAATAAATACTACTGGGAGAAAGTTGTTAAGGACATAGAGGTGAACAGTAACAGGGATAAAATACAGCATGGTTTTACAAAAGTTAGATTGTGCCAGACCAATCTGATCTCTTTCTTTGATAAGAGAACTGGGTTTTTAGACAAAAGAAATGAAATAGATCTAATGTATTTGGATTTCAGTAAGGCATTTAATACAGTTCCATATGGGATATTATTAGTTAAATTGGGGAAAATGTGGATTAATATGAGAATTGAAAGGTGGATAAGGAACTGGTTAAAGGGAGACTACTGAAAGGGAAGCTGTCAGGCTGGTGGGAGGTTACTAGTGGAGTTCCTCAGGGATCAATCTTGGGACCAATCTTATTTAACATTTTTATTAATGACTTTGGCACAAAAAGTGAAAGTGTGCTAATAAAATTTGCAGATGACACAAAGTTGGGAGGTATTGCCAATATGGAGGAGGACCGGAATATCATACAAGAATATCAGGATGACCTTGATAACTGGAGAAATAGAAATGGGATGAAATTTAATAGAGCAAAGTGCAAGGTCATGCACTTAGGGACTAACAACAAGAATTTTTGCTACCCGCTGGGGACATATCCATTGTAAGTGACAGAGGAGAAAGATCTGGGTGTATTAGTTGATCACAGGATGACTATGAACCGCATATGTGATGCGTCTGTGAAAAAGGCTAATGCAATCCTAGGATGCATCAGGCGAGGTATTTCCAGTAGAGATAGGGAAGTGTTAGTACCATTATACAAGGCACTGGTGAGACCTCCTCTGGAACACCGTGTGCAGTTCTGGTCTCCCATGTTTAAGAAAGATTAATTCAAACTGGAACAGGTCCAGAGAAGGGCTACTAGGATGATCCGAGGAATGGAAAACCTACCTTATGAGAGGAAACTCAAAGAGCTTGGCTTGTTTAGGCTAAGCAAAAGAAGGCAGAGGGGAGATATGATTGCTCTCTATAAATACATCAGAGGGATAAATAGCAGGAAGGGAGAGGAGTTATTTAAGTGCCGATGTGTACACAAGAACAAATGGCCATAAACTGGCCATCAACAAGTTTAGGCTTGAAATTAGGCAAAGGTTTCTAACCATCAGAGGAGTGAAGTTCTGGAACAGCCTTCCAAGGGGAGCAGTGGGGCAAAAAATCTAACTGACTTCAAGACTGAGCTTGATAAGTTTATGGAGGGGACGGTATGATGAGACTGCCTACAATGGCATGTAGCCAATTTGCAACTGCTAGTAGCAAATATTCCCCAACATCCAGTGATAGATCCCAGATAGTGTGTGTGTGCGTGCGGGGGGCTCTGAGTTACTAAAGAGAATTCTCTCCTGGGTGTCTGGCTGTTGGGTCTTGCCAAAATGCTCAGGGTCCAACTGATCGCCATATTTGGGGTCAGGAAGGAATTTTCCCTTGGGTCAGATTAGCAGAGACCAGGTGGGAGAGGGTTTGTCTTCCTCTGCAGCATGGGACACTTGCAGGTTTAAACTAGTGTAAACGGTAGATTCTCTGTAACTTGAAGTCATCATGATTTGAGGACTTCAGTAACTCAGCCAGAGGTTAGGGGTCTATTACAGGAGTAGGTGGGTGAGGTTCTGTGACTTGCAATATGCAGGAGGTCAGGGTAGATTATCATGATGGTCCCTTCTGCCCTTAAAATCTATACAATGGATTATATCAGAAAGCAATTACATTTCTACTGTCTGTGTCTGAATGTCTTTCCCTCTGGTCTGTTCTGTTTTAGTGTCTTTAGCCTCTAGCACTGTTGGTCTGGCTGGGCAGGTTGTCCACACAGAAACCACAGAAGTAGTGCTGACAGCTGACCCCATTGTAGGATTTGGGATACAGCTCCAAGGTAGCGTGTTTGCCACTGAGACCTTGTCTTCTCCACCTCTGATTTCATATATTGAGTGTGACAGCCCAGCAGAAAGGTGAGGCTCTTTCAGATGATTGCTTCTAACTATATCTTGCTGACGATGCCTGGGGATGGTTTGGTTTGATTGCTTTCAGATTTCTGAGAAATTCTGGACCATTGCTCAGTGGAAAAGTAGCACGTAATGAACTCCCTGTTCTGATAATAAAATTTTGTATTCTTGATCAGGTGTAAGACAAATAACAAGCAGCAGTGCCTTTATCTTGCTGATTCCTTCAACAGCAGACTAGAGGCTATATTAATTAAAAAGGAAAGAATTCATTTTTTTAAAAAATCTCTGAAATTCAAAACTAATAAACTCTTTGCAAAGGAGGAACCGCATCCATCTCTGTTAAGTTTTAGTTCAGATCACAACATAGGAAATGCTTGAGTTTTGAATTATTAATTACTTCTTGGAACATTTCAACTGCACCTACATACGTTTTTGTGATAACATGGTTTCATGTAGAACCACATTAGTTCAATAGTAGATACAACTGCTAGCTGCCATTCCATAGAATGAGCTGATATATCATCCTTTTTAAAGGTTAGATGGGATTTATTTTGTATAACTGGATACTGGTTACCTGTACATCTGAAGGCTAATTTTTATTATTGTGTATCAAGGTGTGGGGTTCTACAAATAGGAGACAGACTCATGGCAATAAATGGAATCCCAACAGAAGACAGCACGTTTGAAGAAGCTAATCAGCTTCTCAGAGACTCTTCTATCACCAACAAGGTCACTTTAGAAATAGAGTTTGATGTTGCAGGTATGAATGTATAATATTTTTTTTTGCAAGACAGTATTAGGAATAATTTTCATGTGTATTTTATTTGGCAGGCATTTGAGGCTGAAACTTTATTTTCATAGATGGCATTTGTTTGGGAAGCTGCCCCTCTGAAAATTGTGCCTGTTTGTGCAGCTTTCTCATTGCACATGGCCCTCCTCAGTGTGCTCCAAAACCCCAGTGGAAATGACAAATGCTGTAGAAAGTTATGGTGACAGTCCCTCTTCTTCCTTATTTGCAAACATATTTCTGTCCAGAGTTTGAGTCTTAGCTCAGCAGAATATTCCTAAATGTATTACAATCTCCTACAGAGTGTTACCTGTTAATAACATGTTTTGCTGCACAGAAAAGTGTTATGTAAACAGTGGATTAGTGGAGAAATCTTAATGGTTCCATTCTTGAGGTATGGACCAGAAAGAATATCAATAGAATTTCATCTTGAAAAACAACAATGTAAATTATATGCAAAAACTTAAATTAATAAAAGTCAGGAAATGCATAACATTGCCAATGCATCTTTTACTTTCCCATGACTCCTCACCTTTTTTAAGGTATTGAAGCATATAGAATACAAAACCACAGATTATATATGTAATATGCACAGTATATAAACAATGTACACCCCAAAACACCCACCAACCCACCCCCACATATATATTATTTTTTAAATATGTTTAAATTAATATTATGTATATATATAAAAATATTAAGAACCATTAAGACATCTCCACTAATTTAGTAATAGTTCCTTAGAAGTCATTACTGTGTTAGTTCTGCAGTGATTTTGCATGGTATAAATATTCTTACAAATGGAATTTCATATAATGGTCATGTTCTGCAAAATCCCAGCTAAGGGTTGCTACAGTAATAATTATGAGTGATATCTTATCATGCAAATTTCCATTAAAGTATGGTCAGACTATTGCATTTTTGTACATAGCCAGTGCAATATTCAAAAATAACACCATGCACAACTGGAGAGCAAATTTTAAATCTGTTTGAGGTCACAAATGAAAATGAGTTTTGTGTTTCAAACTTTGGGCCTACTCCTGTTTCCAATAATGTCTATGTCAAAACTCCCATTGACTTCACCAGAGCAGAATCAGACTTCTAGTTGCTAGTGGTATATTTACATCTCTAAACCACGGCAACAGGCAGTCTGATTTATCTGGGGCAATGGAGGTGCCACAAGTCAGGACTGGGATGTAACGTTGTGTGTTCAAACTTCCATTGCCTCAGCTGGCTCCTTGCTTTCCCTCACTATGCTATGCTTTTGTTCCTTTACTTTTCATGAGAAATAAAATCCACTGCAGTTATTTAGGTGAATATTTCAAAATGTCTTAGACCTACACCAAAAAGTGCCTGAAATCAGGACTTATTTTGTGTCTTTTTAATTAAAAGCTACCTGACAACAGTAATTTTTTCATGTACGCAAGCACACAAAATTGTGGGCTAAGCCACCGGTAGGCACATGCAATCTCCATCAGTTGAGATTTAACCCTCAGAATAATGGAGCTACAGACCTTACCTTATGCAGTGACATTACCATCACTGATATAAAACATGTTGCATGTGTCATGCTCCTTTCACATCAACTCCTACATTGTTTTCATGAATGGGTAGGTGTGATGTAAGTGTTACTAATGTATTTTCATTGGCTTACACTTAAAACTCCACATCCTTGCAAGTACAGTACTGCAGCCTGTAACTCATCTACTTTTCATTACAGAATCAGTTATACCAAGTAGTGGAACATTTCATGTAAAACTACCAAAGAAGCATAACGTGGAGCTTGGCATCACCATAAGTTGTAAGTAATTATGATTAATTTTTAAGCCCACTATTGTATGATATTATATAGCTAAAAGTGGATCATATAATCATGGGCTGTAATCAGTTTACAATTGAAATACCTCTTTGTGTGTGTGCTATTCCCAGCCAGTGTGATGGTTAGCAGCATAAGCGCTGACTCTTTGGGTCTTCCAGGGCTGGAGCACCCACGGGGAAAAAATGGTGGTTGCTGAACACTCACTGGCAGCCAGCTCCCTCCCCCCAAGCGCCTCCCACCCACTGTCGGCCCTGCTGATCAGTACCTCCCCCTCCCTCCCAGTGCCTCCCACCTGCCATGGATCAGCTGTTCCGCAGCATGCAGGAGGCGCTTGGAGGGAGGAGGATGAGCGAGGGCAGGGTGTGCTTAGGGGAGGAGGTGGATCGGGGCATGAAGAGGCGGGATGGGGACTTGGCGGAAGGGTTGGAGTGGGGGCGGGGCGGGGATAGAATGGGGGTGGGAAGAAGCGGGGGAGAGGGTGCTGGGGCAGAGTCAGGGAGCTGAGCACACATTAGAAAGTCAGAGCCTCTGATTAGCAATGCTATCCATTATCAAGTATCTCCTTCTAACACATTTGTAGTTTCCTTATTATGTTTATAGCTAGTTGAAGAGGCATGGTCAAGTTTGCCATAACTTAAATTTGACTTATCTTTTAGTAGACTTTGACTTTGTCATTTTACATTTTAAATAATTTTTTTTTTCTAACTTTTTTCAGCAGCCAGTAAAAAGTGGCTCTGGTCTGTAACTTGACCTTGTTAGACCCCACCCATGGTGCAAGCAGGCGCAACCCCATTAAAGTTAATGGGTGTTATGCATAGAGCACGGATGCCGGTGATGAATCTGGCCTGATAGGAATTAAAATGTCATTGCTTTTGTGGCCTTACTTAGACCATTAGCTTTATTCAGAGTTATGTTTATGCAAAATACTTTGTGAAATATCTGTAGATTTTTTTGTGCTTTAATTTATATTATCAAAGCTTTTAGCAGCACGACAGATAAAAATTAGTCAAAAGTGCAGTGAGGAATTTAGCACCATGATGGGCATCTGAAGAACAAATGAGATGCACCACTGTAGGTTCAGATTATTATGTTCCCATTTGTTATATACGCATATCAAGAATTGTTAGACTCAATAAGGAATGCAGTTTGATGCAAATTAAAATCATAGATCTGCCAGCAGAAGGAGTGGTAACACATGAAACATTCATACAAATAAAATCCTGAACAATGGGAAGAGGTTGTTCTATTTAGTTATTAGACCATGGCTCAATGTTGATTTCCTGATTGGTTATAAAAAAATAGTTTTTCCTTGTATTAATAATGTTATTTATATGTATTTATATGAAGATGTATTATTTTATCTCTCTATTTGCTGTAATACAAAGGTTTTAAAGTGTTTATCCTCCCCCACATTAACTAAAAACTTTGGAAATTTGTCTGATAGATTTCAGACCCTTTGTAAAGCCTTGAGTCAGTTGTACTTGTGCTTGGTTTAATACTTTGTTTTGTTCTACCTAATTAACTCAGAAATGAGCCAGTGTGATTTAACAGGGTGAATGGTTTATACTAATTTCACTCAGAGCATCTGTAGCACATTAATATCTGCATGCCATTTATTGATATTATTGTCATAATGCTAAATGCTTTCTTTTAAAAAACAAAATGAAAATGGCCCAACAAAAAAACACAAGGATCTGCATGGACTGTGGATGAAATTCAACTCTCCACAAAGCTGGAGCTATCAAGCTTAGAGCATAAATACTACATGAGATCAGGTGATATAATATCCATGTGGGCTAGACATGGGTAAGCACTGTAGACACTCTATAGTCAATACTCCTGCAGGCACTCTGATGCAGGAGTCTTCAGGGGTCATTTCAGCTACCCCTCTTGTTCAGTTCATATGTAAAGGTTCTAGAGGAGCTAGTGAGGTACTTAGTCTGAGGTGCCATCGGTATTACTACTGAGGGCATTCTGCACCAAAATATTTAAAATTCTGTGCCAAAGAATTCTGCGCACAATATTTTAAAATTCTGCAAATTTTATTTGTCAAATAAATGTGGAGGCTCCAGCATGGCATTGGGGAGCACAGGCCACTGGCTGCACAGAGGTGGGAGATCACTGTGCAGATCCCCCTGGGACACGGACTCAACGGTGATGCTGCACCCAACCCTGACACAGCGCAAGGACCAGGCCTGCCCCCAAAACACCCCAGGGCCCTGCTCCTCTGTGCCAGGTGCACCAGGTGTGGGCAGGCAGGCTCAGCAAGGCAGGATCCAAGCGTGGTGGGATCCAGGGGTGGGTT
Organism: Emys orbicularis; assembly: GCF_028017835.1. NCBI lineage: Eukaryota > Metazoa > Chordata > Testudines > Emydidae > Emys > Emys orbicularis. The sequence goes on along the minus strand of NC_088683.1, from coordinate 67,208,932 downwards.
GAGAGGGTTCTGTGTGGGGCAATCTGGGTGTGGGTGGCTCAGTGGTGGATCCGGGTGCGGAGGGGATCTGGATACACCAGGGCTGCCCAGAGGACTCAGGGGGCCTGAGGCAAAGCAATTTCGGGGGCCCTTTCCATAAAAAAAAGTTGCAATATTGTAGAATACTATATTCTCGTGGAGGCCCCTGTGGGGCCCGGGGCCTGGGGCAAATTGCCCCACTTGCCCCCCCCCCCCTCTGGGCAGCCCTGGGATACACAGGGGCTTGTTGGGGGGTTCTGGGTGAGATGGTAATGGGACTCTGCAGGTCCAGGTGAAGATGGTTCTTTCATTTTTCTTGGTCAGTAAATAAGCCTACGTGAAACTACTGTCTGGTCCTCAAAAAGCTTGTGAATCTGGACAAAGTACTAAATGAACCTGAGCAGATTTAGAGTTTTGGAGGAAACCATGTGCAATTCAATTTTGGGGGCTGAATTTCACTTTGTTTAAGGTTCATTCAAACTAGAAACTAAGGGGGCACAAATCATAATGAACTAAAACCAGAAGAAAAGTTCATGTGAATCCCTGTAAATCAAAGCCACTAGCTTTCACATAACTTTTATGTCAACTGTCTCTCAATACAATGGGCTTGTCAGATGCTGCTCTAACACAGTGGTCTCCAAACTTTTTTGATCGCGCACCCCTATCAGTAAAAAAATTTTGAGCACGCACCCCCTGCCGCGCTGAAGCAAAAAAAAAGGCGCTCGGACTCCCGCCTGGCTCCTCCTGCCGCGCACCCCTAAGGATCCTCTTTGGAGACCCCACTTTGGAGACCACTGCTCTAACGCACACAATTTTACACTCTTAACCTCCCAAAAGAAGGTCCTAGTTAAGTCTTTCATGGTTCCCCAAAATTCTTTAATGGGTTATGGGTCCCCTTAGCATCTACGTAGGGCCTGTGAGAGACCTGTTTTCCATTAATATTTATACGCTTTGGATCAGGCGCCTAGTCCATAGTCTGCCAAGATAAGTGACTATATCTTTCATACTGCGATTAGCACCAATTTCATACCCAATTAACTGCTTCTGGAAATTAGAACTTCTCCATTTTTTAAACCAGGCCACAGAAACTAGAACTGTGTAAACAACTGATTTTCTGGTTCAGAAGCTAAACTAAAAACTCGGAGAAAAAATTCATTTCTGGTTGACCCAAAAAGAAATTTTCACTTTTTTTCAGCAAAACAAAAAAGTTGGGGAAAAAATTGTTTTAAATCAAAACATTTTGTGTGACCCAAAGGATTTGGGTTTGGGGTTTTGTTTTATGTTCTTTTTTACTTTTTGTAAAAATAAAACTGAAGCAAAATTTGAAACAAAAAGTCATTTCAAATTGAAAAATTGAAACATTTTGTTTTGAAAATGTTGAAACAAATCTTTTCAACGTTCTCAGATTTTTTTTCCCAGACAGAATAATTTGGTGAATTCCACTGACCTGAATATGTATTTTTGGCAAACAATTTTTATCCATTTTTTCCCCCCAGCTCTAATGGAACCAAGTACGACACAACAATATGCTAGGCAATATCACCTTTTTTTAAACAGAGCCATTTCATGGAAATTACTAAGCAGGTCAACCCTCAGCAATTGTAAGGTGTTTAAATTTGATTTAATTTATTTGCCATCTATATTGATTTTAAACAGCGTAGTGGAATATAGATTTTTTTTAAGATTGATTTTTGTGACACCAACTACTTTATCATAGCCACATATTTTAAAAATACATTGAAAGATGTCAAAGAGATATATTTGCTAAAGTAATATGAAAATCGTAATTTCCTAAGTCCTGTATATCATACACCAAAACTTATATAGACCCCAGTCCTGCAAACACTTATGCACATGAGTAACTCACATGAATAGGCCCACCAAGTTCAATGGCGCTCCTCTTATGTGTAAAGTTTCACATGTGCATATATTTTTTCAGGATGAGGTCCATATTTATTAAGTATATTTGAACTTTAGTCAAAAAATGTGAAAATCATACACCTTTGGCATAAAAGAACTGTTGCATACGCTCCCACTGTAGAAATATAAGAATGGAAGAATATTGTGTACACACACACAGTAAAGCCTGTCTTTAGCAGCCACTCTAAAACGAGTGACAAAAACTGATTGTCTATTAGAAGTGGTCTTCAAATAAAAGTGGGGCATAATTGTGCTTCTTTTTTGTGAGATACCTCATGGTGTTTTCATTATATATTAGAGAAAAGGAGGCTAATTGTCATATTTAGTGTCAAGGAGAAAAATATTTGAGGAGTTGTATGTTGAATAGTATTTATGTATATGTATGGGTGTATCTATACGTACTATCTATTTTTATTATTTATTTACTTTGTATTAGCCTTACATTGTACTCAGGTATTGAACCATCTGTTCATGAGCATAAATCAGTTCTTGCAGTGTCTGTTAGTGCTGATACAGTTCTGACGTCATCAGAATTTTTATTATTAACCTCCATTCACAGGTGGGCCAGAAAAAAAAATCATTTCAAGGGGCTTCGAAAGCAGCAGGTATACAAGGTTTGAGCCTGGAAGCAAATTATCTTGACTCATTTTCCAAAAATCATTATGGGCACTTTACATTAGGCAAGCCTTAAAAAAAAGACATCAAAGATTAGCAGGTCATTTATTCTTTTTTGTGCTTATATATAAATAGTAAGATTCTGATACACTTACTCACAACAAATAGCACCTTACTCCACAAGTGGTCCCCTGAAGCTAATAGCTCATGGAATAAGAGTAAGAAATGAAAATAATATTTCAAAGGTTTGCAGGATTGGGCCCACATCCACAATGTGCAGATTTACTTAACAGCTCTCAGCAGCCCCAAATGAGCCATCATAATATTAATTATCCACTTTTAAGAACAAAAAATAATCCCACTGTAAGAACTGCTTACGTATGGATTCAATGAGCTTTTTAGTCCCTTTAGTAAACAGTGTGCTCTAACAAGTAAGGGTTATCAAGAGCTGTGCATCAGTGATTTCAGTTTGCCGACTTGGTTTGTGTACAGCCATTTTCCTCTGAATTTTACTTCGAGTTTTGAGTTCAAAAACAAAGTTGGAACCTCAAAGCCAAACTCAGCTGCAATTGCCTAGCTTTGGCTGGACACTAAGGGGGAAAAATGCTTTTGCCTGGTTTCTGGCCCAAATCGTAATTTGATCCAGGTTTGTTGGAAACATTTTTGAAAAAAAGTTCATGGATGTTTCAGTGACCACAGCCTGTGTTTCATGTTTGCATGATATGTGACAGCAGGTGTAGTTTCTGATTTTGTTAGGGCTGTAGTGGGGCCATTGCCATTATTGGTTCCCATAGATTTCAGGGATTTTTATTTCCCTTTTCTAGTTTTAATAGTAACATTACAGTAGCACTTGGGGTTCGTGTACACAGCCCAGGGCAGTGAGCCTACCAGCCCAGGTCGACAGACTCACGCTCACAGGGCTCGTGGTACCACTCTAAAACTAGCTGTGCAGACATGCTTCAGGCTGGAGTTCAGACTCTGAAGCCTAAGGAGGGGGGAGGGCTTTCAGAGTCTGCCGGAGCCCGGGGTTACTGCACTATATGCAAACCCATGTTATATCAGGTCGCGTTATATCAGGGTAGAGGTGAACTTACACATAGGAGTTCAGATAAGTAGTTCTAGGCATGATTTGATGACTTATAATCATACCTGGCTTAGCTGCTTATAGCATGGCTGCTCTGACCCTTCAGCCCAGAGAGAACAGACAAAGGGAAAGTTTCTTTCCCAATTTTAAAAAGTTCTACCTTCCCATTGGCTCTTTTGGTCAGGTGCCCCCTTTTTTTCTTTACCTGGGGGACTTTTTAACCCTTTACAGTTAAAGCAAGTAAAGAACAGATACCAGGAGGGATTTTACAGCTAACTGGCTGGCTGGGTGTCCATCAAAGGGAGCTATCCCCCCCTCCTTTATTTATTACATGCCCCCCAAATCACAGACGGTGCTGGCCAGCCTGGTTCAGGTCAGGTCCACACCGGCTGGGATTTCTTACTGGAGGTTTAGGAAATAGAGTTAATAAGATACATACTAATTTTACTAATAATTTTTACTCATAATTTTACTACTAATTACTAAGAACTAAACAGTACTTTTTACATTTCAAGCACTACAATGACTTAGAATACAGGGACATTTTTACCCGGCTGATTCTGGGAAACCTTCTTGGGAGAGAGCATCAGCCACTTTGTTAGAGGCTCCTGAAATGTGTTGTATTTCAAAATCAAAGTCTTGAAGAGCTAAACTCCACCGAAGAAGTTTTTTGTTAGTCTCTTTGACTGTGTGAAGCCACTTCAGTGCAGCATGGTCAGTCTGCAGGTGGAACCGCTGTCCCCAAATGTAGGGGCGTAGCTTTTCCAGAGCATACACAATGGCGTAACATTATTTTTCTGAAACTGACCAGTGGCTTTCCCTCTCAGAAAGTTTTTTGCTGAGAAACACGACAGGATGGAATTGTTGATCTGGTCCCTCCTGCATTAAAACTGCTCCCACACCACGTTCAGATGCATCTGTGGTTACAACGAATGGTTGGTTGAAGTCCGGGGCCCTCAGTACAGGGTCAGACGTAAGGGCCGCCTTAAGCTGGTTAAAGGCTTTTTGACACTTTTCAGTCCACTGAATGGCATTTGGCTGCTTTTTCCTGGTCAGGTCTGTCAGTGGGGTGGCAATTTGTCTGTAGTGTGGTACAAATCCTCCGTAATACCCGGCCAAGCCCAAGAAGGATTGGACCTGTTTCTTTGACTTAGGGACAGGCCAATTTTGGATAGCATTTACCTTAGCCTGTAGGGGGTTCATAGTTCCTTGACCCACCTGGTGTCCAAGGTACGTTACCCTGTTTAGGCCTATTTGACACTCTTTGGTCTTAACAGTTAATCCTGCCTCCCTTATGCGCTGGAAGACAGCTTGGAGGTGTTCCAGGTGTTCTGCCCATGAATCTGAGAATATAGCCACATCGTCGAGGTAGACAACTTCAAATTCCCCAAATCCAGCCAGAAGGTTATCTACCAGTTTCTGGAATGTGGTGGGTGCATTTCGCAGTCTGAAAGGGAGCACATTAAATTCATACAGCCCTACATGGGTGATGAAAGTTGACCTTTCCTTGGCGGGGTCATCTAGCGGCACTTGTCAGTACCCCTTAGTTAAGTCTAAGGTAGAGATGAACTGGGCACGTCCCAGTTTCTTCAATAGCTCATCTGTGCGTGGCATTGGATAGTTTTCTGGGCGAGTTACAGCATTTAGCTTTCGGTAGTCCACACAAAAGCAGATTTCCCCATCTGGTTTGGGAACCAGAACCACTGGAGAGGCCCATGCACTCTCAGAGGGGCGGATTACACCCATCTGTAACATGTCCTTGATCTCCCTTTCTATTGCGGTTTTGCCTTGAGGAGCCATCCGGTAGGGTTGGGCTCTAATTGGGCGAGCATCACCTGTGTCAATGGAGTGGTACGCCCGTTCTATCCATCCTGGGGTGGCTGAAAACATTGGCGCGAAGCTGGTGCACTGCTCCTGGATTTGCTGTTGCTGCTTACGCCCAAGGGTCATGGAAAGGCTCACCTCTTCCACGCCACCGTTGTTTTTTCCGTCATAGTAGACTCCTTCAGGCCACTCAGCGTCGTCTCTCTCCTGGGCTGTAAACTGGAGAACCTTGATTTCTCGGGAGTAAAAGGGCTTTAGAGAATTAACATGGAATACTTTAGGTTTTAAGGAGGGTCTGGGAACGCTATGAGGTCAGGTGCCCACTTTTTTTCTTTACCTGGGGGACTTTTTAACCCTTTACAGGTAAAGCAAGTAAAGAACAGCTACCAGGAGGGATTTTACAGCTAACTGGCTGGCTGGGTGTCCATCAAAGGGAGCTATCCCCCCACTTTATTTATTACAGCGGCAGAGCCAGAAATTGAGCCCAGATCTCCAGAGTCCCAGGCCAGTATCTTATCAGGATAGTCTTCTTCTCTGGAATATTAAATGAGTGTAAAAAAATCAAAGGAAATTCACACATGATTATTACAAATACAAAGTATTAATCAGTTTATTTTATTTTAAAGTGGACTAAAAGCAGAATTTCAGCCTCAGCACTGAACTTACCATCTATACCTTTTTATGCACTCTTATGCACCTTTCAAGTTCAGAACACGCTCTCCTAGTTCAGAATACAGAGTGTGTAAGGCAGGGGTGGGCAAACTTTTTGGCCCGAGGGCCACATCGGGGTTGCAAAACTGTATGGAGGGCTGGGTAGGGAAGGCTGTGCCTCCCCAAACAGCCTGCCCCCCCATCCACCCCCCTCCCACTTCCCGCCCCCTGACTGCCCCCCTCAGAACTCCCAACCCATCCAACCCCCCTGCTCCTTGTCCCCTGATCGCCCCCTCCCGGACCCCCTGCCCCAGCCGCCCTCCAGGGACCCCACCCCCTAGCCAAATCCCCCTGCTCCCTGACTGCCCCGACCCCCTATCCACACCCCCACACCCTCACAGGCCCCCTGGGACTCCCATGCCTATCCAATCCCCGCCCCCGTTCCCGTCCCCTGACCGCCCCCCCCAGAACCTCCGCCCCATCCAACCTCCCCCTGCTCCCTGTCCCTGACTGCCCCCGCTCCCCGCCCCCTTACCATGCCGGAGCCAGCCACGCCGCCGCGCTGCCTAGCAGGAGCGGCAGGCCAGAGCGCTGGCGGCGCAGCGCACAGAGGCTGCGGGGGAGTGGGGACAGCAGGGTAGGGGCCGGGGACTAGCCTCCCGGGCCAGAAGCTCAGGGTCCGGGCAGGATGGTCCCACAGGCCGGATGTGGCCCGCGGGCCATAGTTTGCCCACCTCTGGTGTAAGGGCTCTCACTGTGCAGGGATCTCAATAGCTACATACAAAGGAATATACTAAGCATGAAGTTTCAAAAATAGAGCTAAATTTCCTTATGGAGCAAAATACAGAAAAAGCAATAGTAAAATAGTGTGGTGTTTTCATGTTTTCTTTTTGCAGATCCCATCAGTATGTTTGCTAAAATAATCTAGCAATCGGATCCACATGGGAAGTCCCTTGTTCCCATCTGGAGGCCCAATGATTTCACTGGGACTCTGCACAGGCGTTAAGATCCAAAGGCGAGATAGGGTCCTAGATATTAACCTCATCAAAATTATTTGGTGACAAAGACATCCCCAAATCAGTTTTAGAATATAAGCTTAATCTAAGATTGATTTATGTATAAAATAATTATTAAAAGAGGGGCTGGTAGTATCACCTACTTTTAAAGTTACCTGACACTTCCCATTATAAGACCCTGCTTTTAATTGCTTATAACTTTGCCATTCTGTAACCATTTGGGCTGAAATTCTCCATGCCAGACATCTGCCTTTTTGGGGAGAAGTCCAGCCAGGACAGTTCAGCTGGTTCCAAGAACAATGCTAGGGGAAAATACAGTGTTTTACCATGTTAAAAAATGCTGGCAATTTTTTGCTTTGAAATCCTCTAGCGTCCCCATGATTTGGAACAGGGACTTGAAATTTGGCCAGGGGTGGCCTTTGTGTCAGGGATTTGCCTTTGGCCATCTCCATGAAAATCTGCCTAAGTCTGGCCAAATTATAAGCCTTTGAAAAATTACACATGCTCAGTAGAGATTTTCGCCTCTGGTGCTGGTCCACATAGATGATGACAATCTACTACTGCTATCAGTTACTCCTTTAGCTCAAGTGGCAGAGGTCTGTGTGGTGAATCTAAAGGTTGCAACCCTGTTGATGACCAATGTGGGTGTCAATATGATGCCACATGGTGGAATTTTTTTTCAGTTTCCTTTTTTAAAAATGTAGGAAATTACACACACAAAAACTATGTTAAAAGAACATTAAGGTTGCAAAGTCAAGCACTCAATAGTTAGGAAATGCCCCCTTGTGTGTTTGCATTATGATACACTCTTTAATTATATGATCACATACTATTATTTGCACAAGTTAGAGTTGCTCTGGGGATGAATCAGGGTTGTGTAGTGAAGGAGACGGTCTGTAGTACCCCTGGTTCATTTGTTACTGAAGTTGGGCGATGTGTAATGATTGAGGCAGTGAATTGCAGGAAGAGAGAGGAGATGGTCTCATAGTTAAGGCAGCTGAATGCTGTCCCAGAAAACTGGATTCTATCCCTGCCTTTGCCACAGAGTTCCTATGTGATGCTGGGCAAGTCACTTAAACCAGACTTTTCACAGGTGGTCAAATAGAATGTGATTATATAATTCTAGACTGTGGCCATTATTTCCTAGACTACAGACATCTGCCAGCATAGCTATTTCAGCCAGGTCCCAGGATATGATAAGGTGTGATTTGTGACCAGCATAGCTGTACCACAAAAGCACCTGGTGTAGACACAGTAATATCAGCAAAACTGAGCTTTTACCTGTGTAGTTTTTTGGGGGGGAGAGGGGCTGGAATAAGCTATTCTGGCAAAAGCACAGTTTTGCTGATATAAACTGCTTCCACACTAGGATCACTTTGCTGGTATAGCTGATATAGCTATACCAGCAAAGTCTTCCAAGTGTAGGGCTGGCCTCAATCGTAATGCGTATGCACAATGGGACTAAATTAAGGTTGCATAGGCAACCTTAATATGGCATTTCCTAACTCTTGGCTGCTTGATTTCGCATCGTCTTTTAATTTAGTTTTTGTGTGTGTAATTTATGAGTGTATGTTATGTATATTTCAGGTAGTATATCTATCTATCTATCTATCTATCTATCTATCTATCTATCTAAATTGTATATATGTGTGTGTTCTTTATTGCAGCTCCATCCAGTAGAAAACCAGGGGACCCCCTTGTTATTTCTGATATAAAGAAAGGAAGTGTCGCTCACAGGTGAGATCTTTCAAACTTTCAGGGAAAGTCTGTTGCCTTCAGCTTGTGCCCCATGTAACTTCTGTGCACATAGAAACTCTCTTACAAGAGTTCTATGGTCTGTTAAGTTTCCAAATCAATTGAATCAGTTTACTGGAGGAATAAAGAATATGTTTTTAATATTAATTAAAACTAATGATTGTCATCCAAAACCAAGATGAAAAAGATGTATTATTTTTTTTTCAAAATAATTAAAAATCCATTTGAATGGTACATGAGAGTTAACACTACTTTAAATAGCATATTTATATGTTACTAATTAATAATGTAACGTTCATTTGTTAACAGAACTGGAACGCTAGAACTTGGTGATAAACTGCTTGCCATAGATAACATTCGACTGGACAACTGCTCCATGGAAGATGCTGTTCAGATCCTTCAACACTGTGAGGACCTTGTAAAACTAAAGATCCGCAAAGATGAAGATAACTCCGGTATGAATGGTGACATAATTACATGCACTTTCATGTCTTTTAGAGCATAGGATTATTATTGTGTTTGTAGAGTGCAGTTAAAAAATGTGTTAAATTTGGCTTATATTTATTAATGTCAGTTAAAGATGTTCAGAATAAAAGTAAACACAGGGCTTTATACCGTCTAAAATTGTCTCCATGGCTATATTACTTACAGGGGTTTTGCAGTAGTAGAAGTTACTCTGTATTCCAAGGAGATACTTTCCCCCTCAGATGCAGTCACATAATGTTGATTTTGCCCTTATGTGACCATGTAAGTCTTCCCTGTTCCAAGGACCGGAGATGCACAAAGTGGATTCCTGATTTAGGGTCTGATCCTGCAAGATGCTGAACACTCTGGCCCAGATCCACAAAGGTTCTTAGGAACCTAAATCCCAGTTTTAGGCACTGCTGCAATCCACAAATCTTCCACTCGGCTGCCACCAAACACTGTAGGTGTCTAAACTTGGCACTGAAATGTTCAGCATAAAAGTTCTCTAGATTACTATGTTTTTGCCTCTGGGCATGCACACTGCTGCCTCACTCTAGACACCTGGATGCCTACCTCTCACCTGAGGCCCAAAGCGACCCATGAACCAGGAGAAGATAAGTGAAGCAGTGCCTGTCTCGCCTATGGGACTCAGAAGCTGCCTACCAAATTGAGTCCCATTCAAAGTTTGGCTGGAGGAGGAGGTGGTAGAGCAAGAGGTGCCTACTGTATGACTTTTAGCCCAATGGTTAGAGCACTCACCTGCAATGTGGGAAATCCAGGTTCAATTCCCCTCTGCCTCAGCGGGAGAAAGGGGTTGAACTAGGCGTCTCTTACCTCTCAGGAGAGTGTCATTGGAAAGTCATTAACTACTTAATAATTTAGCCAAAGTGGAACAACCTCAACAGGAGTGAGAGAGGGAATCCCACATCAGACTATCCCATAGCCCAGTGGTTAGAGTACCTTCCTGAGAGATGGGAGACCCCAGTTCCAAACCCATTCTGCCTCAGGCAGAGGGGGGAGTTCAACCTGAGCAGGGGAGTGCTCTAACCGCTGGTCTAAAAGTTATAAGGTGGGTGGTGGTGGTGCTACCATCACCACCTCATGTTCCTCTTCTTCCCCCCATTTTGTGTGGAGTGAGGCAGGCACCTAACTCATCCTCACAAGAAATTACTTAGGCGCCTAAACCACCTGACTTCAAGAGAGGGGTCCCCAGCTGTGGAACACTAGTTGCCTCCCTGCAGCCTGGACTTAGGCGCCATCCCCAGGAGAGGAGAGGGCTTAGGACACACCCCTTTCCTTGGCATCTCCTGCTGGCTAGCTTAGGCGGCTCCCCAGCTAGCATGCTGGCTTTTGTGGATCATGTTCATAGGTACCTATCTCTGCCCATGCATTGTATAGGGAGCCTAGGTTCCTAATTTGGCTTTGTAGATCACAGTGTTGTTCCTGTTAGTTTGTAGGTGCCTAAAAGATAGGTATTGCAACACTTGGCATCATGACACAATGCCTTAGTGCCTTTGTTGATCAGGCCTATGACCCTGATCCAGCAAAGTACTTAAACCCATGCTTAACTTTAAGCACGTAAATTTGACTTAAGCAGGTCTACTCACACGCTTATAGTTAAGCCTGTGCTTAAATGCTTTGCTGGATTGGGAACAGAGTGCTTAGCAAATTGAAGGATCAGCCCCTAAGGGCGAATTGGGGCAAACACCATTTTGCACACTATGTCAATTACCACATCCAGATCCATAAATCAGCAAACTTCCCAAATCATATATTCATGGAAGCAAATCCCTATCTTGTTGAGAATAGAGTGAGTTCTGCTAGGCATTTTAATGCCAAAGCAGGTCAGTCCAATTATAGTTATTATTATTAATTATTTGTATTTTGGTAGCACCCAGGGGAGCCGCAGTCCTGGACCCCATTATGCTAGGTACTGTACAAACACCTAACAAAAACATGGTCCCTGTTGCAACAGCTTGCAATCTAAGTAGCTAAATCTAAATTATATGTTATAACTGACTAAAACTAGCACCCCACACACTATAATGTTCTTGTCCTGTAGCTGAATGCCAGCAAGGAAGTTCTTAAATTCTTTTCTATCGCTGAAAACAGCAAAGAAATGACTTCTGGTCTGATCAGTATTAATGAAGGGCAAACCCAGCAGCACCTGCAGAAATTGGTTTTTGAAAAGTAACTTTGGATCCAGTGAGCTAAATGATCGCTAAAACTGAATTCTGTCCTACAATATATGGTGATTAGGCTCATAAGCATGAGGATGTGGAACTGGTTAAACATACTCAGTACATCCTCAGACATCCTAATGTGGGAGGGGGAGGGATTGGCATGGCTAATTCATGTCAGATAGTTATGGAAATAAAGGATCATGTGGCCCAAAGAGATGCCTACCTGACACCTCTTTTACAGAGCTCAGTGAAACAGCTAATGGAAAAGAGGCACAACCATTGTAGGCAGGTGATTAGGGGCAGGAGTTTCCATTCAACAATGGGAAGTGTAAGAACTCTCCCCGCACAAGTAACTTGTGTTTTTTAAAGGTCAGAAACTAGAGCGGGTCAGAAATTTTTTGACAAAATGTTTTTTCCTTCAGAAAATGCCGATTCATTGACACTAAAACTGTTTACTAAAATGTATCATTTTCAACAAAACTTCCTTAGAGGAGATTTCTTGCGTCCAGGATGGAATTTCTGGTCACAACAAAAGGGGTGGGGACACACCAGAATAACCAGTATTACAATGGTCAATCCCCTGCACTGCCTGATTCAGAACATCAACTTAAATCTGGGCCTCTCACATCCCTGATGAGTGCCCTAACCACCAGACTGGGGTGGGTCAGTCTGTCTCTCACCCCTCTCTGGTAAGGTCTCTCTTTTGTCCTGATGCAGAATGGGAAAAATATTTGAAATCTCAAAAATTTTCACAAGACAGGAAAAGTGTTTCCCACCTAATTCTATTTATAACAGCACTGGATCCTGTCTCCTACCTGTCCCCTCCTATCTGTTCTCCTATTTTCCCTCCCCAGTCAAAAGTGTAGGTTACTAGCAGCCTGTGCAATACCAATGTGGGATGCAATTGGAATCTAAAATAAGAAATACTGGCAGAGCAGGAGTTAATTGTAGATGTTCCCCTCTCAACTCTAAACATCTCTGCAACTCTCAGGTGTGGTGTTGTCCCAGAACAAATCTAGGAATTTTGCTATTGATTTCATTGAAGCCAAGATTTCACCCTAGGTCTGCTCAGAAGCAGCATATGTGGCCTTCTGGGAGTTGTGTGCCCTGGTAGATGGTGTATATTTTAGTCTGAATAGGACCCTTACTTACTAAGTTACTTTTGCAAATGAATGTTTCTTAATTTTATGACTAAATTAATATGATACCTAGAATATAATCGAGAATCATTTATTGTATCTACAAATTAAATTGTCTTACTGCATGACTAACAAATATGATTAGTAAGTTTTAATTAATCTATTATCTACTCTGTGTAACCAAATCTATTCAAATTTAGGTACAAAGACAGATTGTAGACACAGTGAACATAATTTTCTATGCAGATTATACTAAAACAAAATTGAATGAGTTCCAGTCTGTATATGTTGTGATTAACAATTTTAAAAAGCGGCTTTCAGTCAATATCCCAAGAAATCAAAAAGGAACATTATGAAAAATGGTGGCAAAAGGTAAAACAAAACAAAATAACCATCATAATGAATTTAATATTTAATATTTAATTATTTTCTCTCAACTAGGGCTGCATGGAACAAAGGTGTTCCTTTAAACTCAATAAAATTGATCATTAATTAGAAGTTCCCTAAGAGAAATGAAGCTTGATGTTTATAGATGAGTAGGCATAGGGCACTCTAAAATGATTTCTATACCACAGTGTAACATAGAGAGCTTGTCTATATGGGGACTTCCAGAAAAAATAGTCTGAGTGAACTAAACATGTTAATTTGAAAAGGACTCGTTAAACCTCATTAAATCCCTGTGCTGATGCTGTTATTCAGAATTAAAGTGGCCTTACTTCAATGTAACTTAATTCATTTTGGAAGTGAACTAAACTAAACCAAAGTTGGAATTGGAAGGCCTCTTTAATTCTCAATAAGGGTGTTCATAGAGGATTTTAATGCGATTTAACTCATCCACTTCAAATTCAGAATTTTGTTCATTCAGATTAACTTTACTGGATGTCGCTGCATAGACAAGCCCTAAGATTTTTAATGATTATTTTTAAATTCTTCTGTTGCTCCATCCTTCATTACTGTGTTATTGTTGGGTTGTTTTTTTCTCTTCTTCTTCCTTGTAAGGTTGTTTTTAATCATCTATTTTTGCAAATTATTTTTACACTCTTTCTTCCCCATACAGTTTTTCTCCTTCCAATTTGCATTCTCTTTCTCTTTCATTTGGTTACTCTTTTCTTTGTATGCATTATTATACCTTCATCTTAGTTTTATTTAAACCTTTCACCCTTCTGTTTGTCTTTATCCTGCCTTTTCTCCTATCCCTTACTTCTTCAAACAAAACAAAATGTTTGCCTGCCTTCTGCCACTCTCCTCAAAGCGAATCCAAGTGGTGAGGTCACTAGTGAAGTGATCCATGCTAATAGGGCTGTGCAGTTGTATTTCTGCTTCACACTCCAGTCTGTATTTAGCGAATATCACTTTGCAGAACAGAGACCAGCACGTATAGCGGAGATAGTACAGCATTAACAGTATTCTTGCCAGCAAGTTAAAGAAGTATGGGCTGGATGAATGGACTATAAGGTGGATAGAAAGCTGGCTAGATCATCGGGCTCAATGGGTAGTGATCAATGGCTCCATGTCTAGTTGGCAGCTGGTATCAAGCGAAGTGACCCAAGGGTCGGTCCTGGGACCAGTTTTGTTTAATATCTTCATTAATGATCTGGAGGGTGGATTGCACCCTCAGCAAGTTTGCAGATGACACTAAACTGGGAGGAGTGGTAGATACGCTGGAGAATAGGAATAGGATACAGAGGGACCTAGACAAATTATAGGATTGGGCCAAAAGAAACCTGAAGAGGTTCAACAAGGACAAGTGCAGAGTCCTGCACTTAGGACAGAAGAATCCCATGCACTGCTACAGACTAAGGACCGAGTGGCGAGGCAGCAGTTCTGCAGAAAAGGACCTAGGGGTTACAGTGGACGAGGAGCTGGATATGAGTTGACAGTGTGCCCTTGTTGCCAAGAAGACTAATGACATTTTGGGCTGTATGAGTAGGAGCATTGCCAGCAGATCGAGGGACGTATCATTCCCCTCTATTCGGCATTGGTGAGGCCTCATAGAATTATAGAATATCAGGGTTGGAAGGGACCTCAGGAGGTCATTTAGTCCAACCCCCTGCTCAAATCAGGAACAATCCCCATCTGGAGTACTGTGTCCAGTTTTGGGCCCCACACTACAAGAAGGATGTGGAAAAATTGGAAAGAATCCAGCGGAAGGCAGCAAAAATGATTAGGAGGCTGGAGCACATGACTTATGAGGAGAGGCTGAGGGAATGGGGATTATTTAGTCTGCAGAAGAGAAGAATGAGGGGGGATTTGATAGCTGCTTTCAACTACCTGAAAGGGGGTTCCAAAGAGGATGGATCTAGACTGTTCTCAGTGGTAGTAAATGACAGAACAAGGAGTAATGGTCTCAAGTTGCCGTGGGGGAGGTTTAGGTTGGATATTAGGAAAAACCTTTTCACTAGGAGGCTGGTGAAGCACTGGAATGGGTTACCTAGGGAGGTGGTGAAATCTCCTTCCTTAGAGGTTTTTAAGGTCAGGCTTGACAAAGCTCTGGCTGGGATGATTTAGTTGGGGATTGGCCCTGCTTTGAACAGGGGGTTGGACTAGATGACCTCCTGAGGTCCCTTCCAACCCAGATATTCTATGATTGATTAAGTCACTACAGTACTTGTAATAATTCTTTGATTCTGCATTTGATACAAGTTGCATCAGTAGGTGAGAGACAACAAGGGGAAATTTCACCAAGCTTAAGGAAATCCTAATATGTTTAGATCTAATTTGATTCAGCCTCTTTACCATGGGGTAACATACGCACTTGAGTCCAAGAAATTATACTAGTTTTTTCCTGCCAACTTTTCACCCTGAAGTTTGTCATCACCTTTATTGACCTGAACCTGCAACCCTGAAAAGTCTTTACAAATCTAGGTCTTCCATTTGGCAGCAAAACCAGCTATCATTATGAATTCAGGCCATATACTTTTCATGTTGTTAAATAGTCAGAACTCAAGTTGTCTGAAAGTAACATTAACGATAAGTAATGCTGCAATTTTAAATCTGTTCTGCTGTCATTAATTTTCTTAAGTAGAACTGAGCAAAACAAACAGGTAATAGACTGGCCTCCTTTCTTATCATCCCCTAATAGTTGTAAACCTTCTGTAGGATGCAGACACTAGTTATCATATGATTAATGTCTGCTTACTCTTGCACTACACCTCACTATTGATAACTGGACATACCAGTATTTTGTCAACACCCAGTAAATACCAACTACTGCATTTTCAGTTTGACCCAACATTTGCTAGTTATTGTTTTAACAATACGGTTCATCTTCTTTATTGAAGTTCCACATTTATGTAGCTCTTTCAAGCCTGGGAGCTCTAAGCACTTTGCCAACATTCTGCAAATGAGTCTGCAGCCCTTTCTGTTGTTAAAGTGGCAACAGTTTTGTGCGAACTCATCACATGACCATTGATCACTTCCAGCTGGATCTTGGGTGTTATTTATTTGTCTGTGATGGTGACTTTCTGGAAATCAGGTGGCAAGAAAAATGCATCCAATAGGAGATGTGAGAGGGCCAGAACCCATTTAACAGGTGTCCTAGCTAGGAATCAAATGTACATGATAGATATGAAAGACATATATACCAGCAGTAATTCTTTGCTGAATACATTACTAATTCTTCTCTCAACACAAGCCTTTGCTTTGCTTTGATGATATATATATTGTTTGTTTAAATCTATAGCAGGAAGCTAGGTAAAAGGGAACTAATGAAGATTCTAGACAGTAGCTTTACAGCGAAGCAGAGACAGAATAGCTTTAAAGAAAATATCATTTCCCTTATTCTAACACAGTGCATTGTTCAGTGTTAGAAGAAAGCTACTCTCTCCATGGACCTTTGCCATGACACATGATATTTCCTTCTTTATTTTAAAACTTTATGATTTAAATGAGCAGAACATTTAAAAACTCTAGCCTGTCAAGGTTTAGTTCTGGTAATGTTTGCTGAATATGCACCTTAAGGGTTATCAGCGCCTACTGAGCCATTTCAAAATGTCATTACCCACAGATCTGAGAATGCATGCCTGACAGGCCAAACACACTAGGTGAATACCAATATCATAAACAAGAGCAAGTGAGCATTTGTTATTTTGGTTTTAGGATAATCTGACCTTTAAGATTTAAAAATTTCCTCTCACAAATTATAAGCATTACAGTTGATTGCTCTCTTGCTGTGACACTTTTTGGGTAACGTGTAGAGAACTCCATTTTTGGTCACCCATTAACATTTTCCTCTTTATTCCATGATTATTGTGTGCTAAGACAAAAAACCAAGATGTCTTACAAATGATTTCATGAAAATAACACTAGTCAATTTATTGTTTGGCTTGATGTCTGTTGATACATAGACGCCAGGAATTATTTTTAATTATATCAATAGTTGAGACTCAAAACATGCCCTTCAAAAACATTGACCTAATATCAGATTTTTCTTTTAAAAATAAATACATGAATAAAAGCTGCTCAACTCAAGGAAATGTTTGGTCAACTAAGACTGTGAAGACCTCAAACTTCTCCCTCCTCACAACTCCTTCCTGTTTTAACCCCCCTACTATCTCCTCCAATTAACAGAAAAATTGTCTTGGCCCTCCCCACAGCAAAGTGTCTCCTCCCTACCAATTACATTTGTATAAAAAACATACACATCAAGATTTTAAAACGTAAGGATCAAATTCTGGTTCCACTGAAGTGAATGGGAGATCCACCATTTACTTCATTGGGACTGGCTTTTGGCCATAAAGGCAAAATAAATTAGCGATTCTCTTATTTTTGTTTTATAAAATAAGCCAGTGGAATAATGAATAAAAATTATATCTGAACTGTAATCCTTTGAGGATACTCTGTCTGATTTCCGGTCACTTGTCTGAATGTATTATTCTTTTCATTCCTTCTTTCATAAGAAACCAATTGCGTCCTCTTGGCATTTATTGCAGATGAACAGGAGAGTTCTGGAGCAATTATTTACACTGTAGAGCTCAAGCGTTATGGTGGTCCACTTGGGATCACAATTTCTGGTACTGAAGAGCCCTTTGATCCAATAATCATCTCAAGTCTTACTAAAGGCGGACTCGCTGAAAGGTAAATTGGAAACAATTATTAATATGACTTCCATTTACGAAGTTCATTTCTTCCTTCATTCACATGGACATGCTGATTTTTTTCTTGCTTAGGAATGTGTTGATTTTCCCAGCATCTATGAAAAAAGATAAACTAACCATTTCCAGTCTTTGTTGTTGTTTTATGTTTCCTGTGATTTTTCCAAGCTCAGCAGTATCATGGATATTTTATCAGGATGTTATTGAACCTACAGCATGATTTTCTTAGAGTGAAAAGGATTGCTGACCTTGTTGTAAATCACCTAAGAAAGCTCCGCCAGCCAAACTCCTCCATCACATGAAGATTTTATGAACTCCTTTTGAAAAGATGGCAATGGAATAGCTAAAAGACACTGTGTGTGTGTGCGCGCGCGCGCGCAAATATAAAATGCACATATATGCACACACAGATTGTGTATATACATATATACTGTACATGCATACAATACACAGTCTGCATTTGTGTATGTGCTTTTACACATACATGTAGTGGCACCCTTAAAAGCTTGGAAATTACATTAGATAACATTAATTAAGGATGTTAAACATTTCCCTACAGTAAGTGCTGTATAGGAAATAATGCAAATATTGAAGTTACCTTATCTATTTATTTCAGGGAAATTTTGCATGTGTTTAAGGGTAGTTACTATAGGTAAGTGTGTGTGTATTATATCCAGAGCAATAAAAATTTAAATGTATATACACACACACACCCCTACATGAGCAATAAATCCATTGAACAAGCCAGTCTCCAGTAATACTTATTTTTAATGCAAGTTATAAATTTACTATTTTGTAAGAGCAATATTAATAGTTTATGGAGCTATTATTTGTTTGACACTGTTCAAATCCATAACCATCTTGTGGATGTTCAGAACCTGTATGAAATGAGTGGGTGATTTTAGGCCAAGATTTTAAAAAGTGAATAGTGATTTCGGTGCCTAACTTGAGAAACCTGAACAGAACCTGAGTTTTAGAAAAGTCTGAACACCCACACTCTGAATATCAGGCCTCTTTAAGGTGTCCCAAGTTGGGCACCCAAAATCACTGGTCACTTTTCAAAATTTTGGCCTTAGGTCCTGATGGGGAGGTGTCCACTACATATAGTCATTGCAGCTGACACCTTTGCTGGCCATCTTAAACAGAGAGGCCAAGAACTGAATGAACCAGAAAAGCAAATATATACATGGGGAATGAACCAGGTGCATTGACACACAAAATGTATCTTCTCATCTCTTGAGGTGATTCCTACAGAACAGGCATATTGGTGCGACAGTGGGTGGTTTTTCAGGCTACCATTGCACTTGCTGTATCTGTCCTGTGATTATGAGACTTCAGTTTCCAGTGCTGTCAAAGTGGTACTTCTGTAAACATTAAGTTTACTTTAAAGTTATTAAAGTATTTTAGGTTTTTTAACAAATGAGCACCACTCAGGCTCCTTATATGATCAGTTCACCCACATTTTGCCACAGCAAAGGAGACAGAAATCTTCATTGCTGTGCATTATCTCTGCTGCTGGCACTGCAGCAGAGGTAACTTAATTTACACATCCTTAGTGGCAAATGTACTGATTAAAAGTAGTTCCAGTAATAATACCTTACATGTGAAATTAAAAGAAACAATTGAAAATACACTCGCATGTCTCAAAATATGCGAAGAAATTGGCTTTGCTATTTTTTTCTGTTGATCTTTTCAGTGTTTTATTTCTGATGCTTTAGGACAGGTGCAATTCACATAGGAGACCGCATCCTAGCAATAAATAGCAGCAGTCTGAAAGGAAAACCTTTGAGTGAAGCCATACATTTGTTACAGATGGCAGGAGAGACTGTCACCTTGAAAATCAAGAAGCAGACAGATGGTGAGTATGGCTAGAGTCACATTTTTGCTCTTGAACCAGTGTATTCACCTTAAACATTTGAACATGTATGTGCCAGGGGAAATTTCTTGTCCATAATGAAAGGGAGGGGAAGTATCTTTTTAGGTTGCAAAGAGGCTATAATCATGTTTGTTTTTAAACCCTATTTAGCTGCAAGCCCCAAGAAATTTTCCATCTCTGGTCACTTAAGTGAGCTGAGTGATGCTGAAGATGAAACCTCTTCTACACAGAAACCAAGCAAACTCTCGGACATTTATTCTACTACAGTTCCAAGTGTGGACAGCGCAGTAGAATCATGGGATGGTTCTGGTATTGATACCAGCTTTGGAAGCCAAGGTACAAGCAACTGTTTCGACCACCACTTAACACAGAAGTGATTAGATGTCTGAATCACAGTTCTGCACATTAGAGAAAATCCTACCCGCCAACTTTCAACTTTGTACTTAACAGTGTGCACGTCTCATTACGAGCACACCCCTTGGTATCTGGTGTTATTTCTTACACTCAGGTGGCCTTGAGTTCATTCTTTCATAACATTGTGATGGGTTATGAGGCATTTATCAATATATTAACAGGCTTGCATTAGCTTTACAAATGTCTGAATGGCCCAATCCATAGTTCATCCACACTAAATGAGCTTATCCTTCAAGATTAGATTAATACAAGGCACAGAACACATTGAGTATCTGAGGCCCATTCTCATTGGTTTTTAAGATGACTACAATGAAGATTTATTGTAAACTGCTGAAGGGGAACACGAGAGATCATTCAGTGATTTGTTACTCTTTTGTTTCTTCTTCATTCCCATGACATTAGACTCAAACTTTTAGCCCT
This sequence comes from Emys orbicularis, assembly GCF_028017835.1. Lineage (NCBI taxonomy): Eukaryota > Metazoa > Chordata > Testudines > Emydidae > Emys > Emys orbicularis. The sequence continues at coordinate 67,188,459 of NC_088683.1, read as the reverse complement.
CAAAGTAATCACTGTGTTTAAAGAGATTATTTAATTAAAGAAATAACAGGCTTCTTATTACCTTCAAACTTCTTTAGCTAGATTTGACTGTTTATTTAATAGTACTTTTTAAATAATTCACGTTAAGTATGTAAGATAAGATGTAAGTTTTTTAGGCTATAGAAAATGTAGGCAGTTCTTTATTACTCTGAATTACAAAAGAACAAAGAAGCTTCCAAACATCTTCATATGTTTTCTTTGACTGTCTTTTAAATTATTATTTCTGTACTACCACTGGTGTGCACAGTACATCTTTACACAGACAGATCACCTAACCCAGAGAGATTTTTCTTCCTCCTCCTGATTTCATTAAATTGTTCAATTGTGTCTTCATCTTTACATTTCTGTCAAGCCTTTCTGGGGCATGGGCAGTCAGATCAGTTGCTCTGCTGTGTTTTACCCCCATACAGAGAATTGGGACAGACCTTGGCCCAATACATTGCCTTGATAGACTGAAATTCTTTGTGATTACTTTAACTGCTTATATATAATTAATATATGTCTGGTTCAATGAAGCACTTGTCATTTTCTCTCTGACAATCTTCCTTTAAAGCCTGTCTAATGATATTAGAGCAAGAAGTAGCTGGTGTCACTATTGATTGCTGTTTTTTTTTTTAATTTAGTTTTTAAGTATTTTTTCGTCTTATTGTGCATATCCTGGCAGTAACTCTCTGTTGTACAAAAGGGTCTCTCAGCATTAGATCATAACCCCTCTTTTCTGTGTTTTGGGGTTAATTTATTATTATATTTACATTTTCTTTGGCCTAAAATATGATTCTCATACTCGAGCCAAGACATTAAATTGACTTCACTGGAGTTACTGCAGAGATTAATTTGACCCATTTGTAGCTTTCCCCTCCCTCTTTCTGCTCCCCACCACCACCACCACTTTGATCTGATTAATAGAATAAATAATTTTATATTTTCTTTAGTTTTCTGATAATTTTAAGGGAATATAGTGCTATGAAAGTTGCTAGATTGACAACTCTGTTTCCTGTTTGAATTGATCTGGAGTGAATCCTCTTTTTACTTACAGAACAGGTTCAGAGCAGGCAGTGACAGTGTAAACTTCCCTACGCTTAGGGTTACCATTCGTCCGGATTCCCCCGGACATGTCCAGCTTTTAGAGTTAAAAATAGCGTCTGGGGGGAATTTGTAAATGTCCGGACTTCCCCCCCCCCACCCCCATGCAGAGCGCGCGCGGCTGACAGGGCAGCTGGCCGGATGGTGCCACTTACATGGGGCTCCGACAGCCAGAGAGAGCCCCTCCTCTCCCCTGCAGCTGAGAGCACTCCCTCCTCCCTCCCTGCATTTGCAGATCACCAGCCGGCCGTTCGCACCGGCAGTCTGGAGCTCCTTCCCCTGCTCCTCCTCCCCAGCACGCTGGTCTGAGCGGCAGGGTAAGGGGGCCAGGGGGTCGGAGAAGGGGCAGGGAGGTTCTGGAGGGGGCAGTCAAGAGACAGGGAGCGGGGGGGGGGGTCGGGAGTTCGGGGGGGGGCTTTCTGGGGGGGAGTGGATAAGGTTTTGGGCAGTCAGGGTACAGGTAGGGGGTAGGGTCCGGGGGGGCAGTTAGGGTGGGGGGTCTCAGGAGGGGGCAGTTAGGGGACAAGGAACAGGGAGGCTTAGGTAGGGGGTGGGGTTCTGGAGGGCAGTTAAGAGCAGGGGTTCCAGGAGGGGTGGTCAGGGGACAAGGAGCGGGGGGGGTTGGGAGTTCTAGGGGGGGCTGTCAGGGGGCAGGGGTGGGGAGAGGGATCGGAGCAGTCAGGGGACAGGGAGCAGAGAGGTTTAGATGGGTCGGGAGTTCTGGGGGGGGCTGTCAGGGGGTGGGGAGTGGTTGGATGGGGCGTGGGAGTCCCAGGGGTCTGTCTGGGGGTGTGGATAAGGGTTGGGGCAGTCAAGGGACAGGTAGGGGGTAGGGTCCTAGGGGGCCAGTTAGGATGGGGGGAGGGTCTCAGGAGGGGGCAGTCAGGGGACAAGGAACAGGGAGGCTTAGGTAGGGGGTGGAGTCCTGGGGGGCAGTTAGGGGCAGGGGTCCCAGGAGGGGTCAGTCAGGGGACAAGGAGCGGGGGGAGGGTTGGGGGTTCTGAGGGGGGCGGGAAGTGGGAGTGGCAGGGGCGGGGCTAGGGCAGGGTGGGGGCGGGGCTAGGGTGGGGCTCTTCCCATCCTCTTTTTTGCTTGCTGAAATATGGTAACCCTACCTACGCTGCCCCACCAATGTGCTCAGATTTAGTCCTGAAGGAAGACGAGAGCTTAGTTCAGACTCCATGACCAAGAGGCCTTGTCCTCTCTGCTGAGATTGCCAAAAATGGTTCCGGAGATGGATTAAATGAAAGAATCGCAACAATTCCCTGATTAGACTTGTCAGTACTAGGAGAATGCTTGTCACCTGTGAAAGGGGGACTCATGTTGCCACAGTGATTATGTCCTTGTCAAATAGGGTGACCAGATGTCCCAATTTAATAGGGACAGTCCTGATTTTGGGGTCTTTTTCTTATATAGGATCCTATTACCCCCCCCCCCTCCCCCCCGGTCCTGATTTTTCACATTTGCTGTCTGGTCATCCTATTGTCAAGAGGCAGATCGACAACTATATATGATTCACCTTCTTAACCTAATAACTGCGAACAAATCTCCTCCATCTGCCTTAAAAATATTGTCCCATTCTTGCATCAGTATATCTCATGTCTCTTAAACTGCCTGAGTAGTTATCAAGTTGTGTCTTACTATGAATATTCTCTTGTCTTGGTACTAAAATCCCCCCCTCCCCCTTCTGCATTAAATTCTATTCTAGCCTGACCTGTCACTTCTGAGTTTGTCTCCCTTTCCAAACCTTTCTTGGCATAAATATAAACTAAGCAAATTCAGGAGTCTTGGAAACCTTCTTGTAGCACCACCAGAAAATGTTTTCTCTTATTTGTTATACTGATTTAGGGCTGGTGGCAGTGTTTCTCCCCGCAGATGGATTGACACTATATTTAGGACCATTGGCTAATGTGCCAGCATGGGGTAGCCAGAGCATTCCCTACATAGTAATCCATAACACACAAGCTCTCACAAGCAAAACCCTTGTCCTGAACAGCATCTGGGTGCATTAATGCCGGACATTCAGCCAAAAGAGTAACGGAGTAACTCCATAGCTACACTGTTTTGAGGGAGGTGATTCCAGACAGATTCAAGGAAGTGAACTGCTCCTGTGTATTGGTCACCGATAAACAGAGCTTCTCAACAAAAGAGAGCTTCTCCAGCAAAAGTGTGTGTGGAAAAGTTCCTTGTACAGGGGTTAAAAAGGAAAATGTAAAAGGTCAGTGCAGTGCACCAAACAGACACGTGGTTTCATTCATGGCTCAATAATATAGTAGATTCTGCTTATTAGCAACTTCTTGGTTGCCAGCAAAATGTTGCCATTACCCAGCAGTTGCTAATAAGCAGAAGGCAAGTTTGGGAGGCAGCAGCCAGGGAAGGAAGTGCTTGGACATGTTGTTCCTGACTGCAGCCCTGCAAACCTGCCTGCAGGCAGGACAGCAGCAGGGGGGGCGACTGCAGCTCTTTACAGTGAGTGGGGCCACTGGGGGTCCATAGGGCTGAACTGGATCTTGCCCTGTGCTCTCTAGGGTTTGGGCCTTGCTTCCTACCCTGTATGCAGTCTCCCCCACCCGACCCCACCCCCAGCAGGTTGCAGACTGGAGAGTTCAGAGAGAGGTACCATGCAGTTCTGACATCTGGGCTGGAGCCTTACTCCCCGCTACTGCCCTGTCCACAGTGCACAGCCCCTTCCCTCCTGTGTGGTCTCTGTGCGCAGGCAGGTTTGCCAGGCTGCTGCCCCAGAAGGAAGTGCTGGGACAGACTGAGCACTGGCTGCAGATAGGTTTGTGGGGCTGCCCCCAGGGAAGGCACATCCCAGCACTTCCTTCCCTGCCTGCAGCCTCACAAACCTGCCTGTAGGTGGGGCCTTTCTTTAAAAAAAAATCAAATCGCTAATACGTGGCATGCCATTGCCAATATCCAAACCCCATTAACATTGATATTAATGGGAGGGGACTGGTTCCCAGCACAATGTTGACATTAACTGGAAGTTTCTTAATATCAAGGATTGTTATTAGAATCTACAGTACCAGGTGTTCATCACCACAATTCCTTAGATGCTGTAGGGATGTGTTGGGTCATTGCACAGGGTTCTTCATATTTGGAATGCAGCCCACATTAATTTAAATAAGAAAAGTTTCACTGAAATAATGTTAAGACTTTCCAGCACATGCAGGACTGAATACTCTAGACTGCACGAGCAGCACATGATAAACCTCAAGTGTCTGGAGATGGCCAGTGGAGAAATACCCTTGTGCAAGGAAAATTTTCCATTGGTGTAAATGTGGCAGAGACTGCTCTGCCACCTTCTACACAAGGCAGTCTTTCCAACCCTTATCAAGAGGGGAGGCCAGGAGTGTGTCAGGGGCTGTCTGAGGATGCATGCGGGTAGGGCAAGGAAGGGAAGGGACCTGGTGGAACGGAGCTGTGCCATTTCTGATCCTCCACTGGTTTAAAGTTCTTTGGGGACCTTATTTCAGAGGCATATGTGAGGCCTGCCTTTGTGTAGCCCTAACTTGCACTCAGAGCGCAGTGTGTTCCCTGTGCCACCAGTCTCCGCTGTGTCCCCACCGAGCTCAGATTCAGTGGAGAATTGGTGCCAGAGTGTTTACTGTAACATCATGCACTGTTCAGAGATCCCTGCCAATCCTGAGCATATTACGCTAGATTTAAGAAGGTTGGTCTAATGGTTAAATCACACACTTGGCACTTAGGTTATGTCTACACTGCAATTAGACACCCGTAGCTGGCCCGACCCAGCTGGCTCGGGCTAAGGGGCTGTTTAATTGCAGTGTAGATGTTTGGGCTCGGAGACCCTGTGAAGTGGGAGGGTCCCAGAGCTCAAGCTGCAGCCCGAGCAAACAGCTACACCACAATTAAACAGCCCCTTAACCTGAGCCCTGTGATCCCGAGTCAGTTGGCACAGATCAGCCGTGGGTGTCTAATTACAGTGTAGACATACCCTCAGAAAGGCTGGGTTCTATTCTTAACTCTACCATAAATTTCTTATGTGATCTTTGATAAATCACTTGACCACTAAGACACTTCACCTTTTTATGTCTTGATTTCCCATATATGTTTAATGGGGATTGTAATACTGATCTACCTCTTAACGGTATTGTGAGGTTAAATTCATTGTTTGTAAAGTACTTTGAGCTTCTGAGCTGGAAGGTCCTTTATTAATGCAAAGCAGAAATAGTCGTAAAATGCAACCGCAGGTATAAATCGGAATGACTCTGGTTTTGTTGTTTTAAATTGAATCCTTAATGATCTAATTTAAAAATTTAACTGAACCTGCTTAGATATTTATTTTGACTAGATTTTCTATCCAATTGAGCTGTGAGGTTAAAATCATGTTCAGAGGCATGACAGATTGTACTATAAGCAGCAAGATTTTATGCTGTTCTATTTCAGTCCAGGGAAACAAGCAGGTTAGTTTGACAGTGTGCCAGAATGCACTGTACTGTTGCCATTTCATTTCCCTTATGGAGAGCAGAATGTTCACCATGCAGCTGTAATTTAGTTTGACAGTAAACTGCACATGCATCACACACATGGCTTCTTACAGACACACCGCTCATATTTCTGCTTCTATCTGACCAAAATAATGAAATATTGTAACTGTAAATAGTTCCTGAACCTAAAATAGTGCTAACCTGCAGGATTACAAAGAATGCTCAGCCCAGCCATCAGCAGAGACAATAGCTGTCAATATGGCCCAGCTGGTAGCATTCTAGCCTTTTAGGACAGAACATTTTTGGTAGAGGTGCCATTCTTAGAATAAGATCTTTAACTGGGGCAGGTCAGTTCTGCTTATTGCTGTTGGCTTCCTACCTGGAAGTTAATGGTCCTTTGGTAGAAAACTGTACAAAAAAGTACGGTTAATCCTGAGGTTCAGATTCAATCTTTTTTTCCCCCTTCAATAAGTCAAGTTATAGTTAGAATGAACAGACATTTTTATAGGGTCTTTCCTCCCAGAAGATTCCAAAGCACTTTCCAGTCTTCAACTAGGTCACAGACTGTATACAGGGAACACTTCCTCCACCAATGAAATGGAACAATAGTTTAATGAGGCACAACAGTACAGATATCACCTAAGGACAGGAAGTAATGAATACCTTATTCCAAATGCAGGGGAATTTTAAGTGGTGGAAACGGGGGGGGGGGAATTTAGATATGCAGAATATAATTAACCTGAGATAGAATTTGGCCAGGACAATGAGGTTAGCCCCTCTACTTGTATCAAAACTACCATGAGATCACATTGTATAAGGACTGTAACCCCTTTAGCAGCACAGTGCCCCGTAATGCTATGCTGGAACGTTGGTCCAGTACTGACTGAGAAGAGTGTCAGAATCCCTAATACTGCTTCATATAGCACGTAGGTGTTCTTTTGGGGGGCTCCCATCCAAGTACCAAGTCCATCCAATCCAGTTTACATTTTCAGATATGACAGGATCACAGCACAAGGTGATATGGCTGCTGGCCAAGTCTCTGTGTGAACTGGAGCTGAATGCATAAGGGCTGCCACTTTGACTATCACTAGGATCTGGTTAATTTAAAGTGCTTTTAAGGAGACCTTAAAATATGAAACATGTAAAACCGAAAAACAATATAATCTTCTTAGGTTGATTCAGGCAGCGCTGCTGTTGACTTTTCACTTTTTTACATTTAAACTCCATTGCCTCTTTTTTCCTGTTTTTCTTGAAAATTCAAGAAAATGTGATACTTATCAAAGATACTAGATGAACAGCCCTGGAGTGGGCAGGGGGCAGAGACACAATCTAAGACAATCAGCTTCATTTGTATTGCGGGTATTTAACATCTGGTTTCAGCTGGTTTTAAGGGACCTCTCTTTTTGCTCACAATTAATTGTGAGTACAACTTAGACATCTAAGTATCTAATTGTACCCACAAAAAATTACCGGCAGTTGTATGCCCACAAATTATGGGTACAAGTTTTTGAACATCTGCCTATTAAATATATGCATTTTCAGTTATTTGAACATCTACAGAGTCCAAAGTATATGATTAACTTTTTAGGTCCCACCTATCAGGCTTCAGGATACAACTTCAATGCATATGAATGGAGGAGTCCTAAGCAAAGAGACAATTTGTCCCCTCCCAGTAGACCACGAAACCACCCATTTCATGACACAGGACTGAGTGATGATGAATGGGACAGACCAACAGCAAGTGGGTAAGTCACATGCTAAGTTGTAATGTGAGATTTACAACTGCAGCAAAATTGCAGTGATTTTTCTTTAAAAAACGAGCACTGATCTTCTTGAATGAAAATACCTTTAATAACCCAGCTTTTCAGCTTCTCCTTTCTAAGATGCCACTTCATGCTGCATGAGATTTATAAGGATAGATCAGTGACATTAATGCAAGGCTACGAAGCTGAAAGCAAGGCTTGTAAGTAACATGAGTTTCTGTGCATAAAAGACATAGCATTAGGTGTTAATGTCAAAGAAAAAAAACCCTTGAGGTGCTTTTCCCTTGGTAGGCTTCAGATGGTAGAAAAGAAGCCACCCTCCCCCTCCAGGAGGCAACCAAAAAAGCCAAAAACAGGAAAAGAAACAAGAAGTTCTATCAGCTCCTTCATTCCTGGGGTTCAATCTAAGGACTCAAAAATGCCCATTCTTAAATGACATACAGAACGCTGTCCCAGGGACGTTGCAGAAAGTGGTCCAGAGGACACTCTCTGTACTTCAGGCACATAGGTTCATTAAAGAAGCATTCCCTTATCTCTCCTCAAAGGATTTTTTCTCCTAGGACTTGAGAAGGACACAAGGAAAGCTAGAGTCTTCTCAATTCAGGAAAAGTTTAACAAGATCCAGACACTGGTCTCTATGGTGTCACAGAACAGAGCATTATCCATCCAGCTTTACCTGCAACACCTAGGTCTTCTGGTCTCATACATAGAGATTACTTCATAGTTCAGGGCGTATGAAAGTTCCAGGCACTCTGGAACCATTCCACGCAGGAGATATAACAGAAGGGGAACATACTATCCAAAGAGGTTCAGTCCCTCAGCTGGAGAAGGCATGGTACTCACATAACAGTAGGATTCTCCCTTTATAATCTAGACTCCAAGTCCTGACCACAAATGTCAACCCTTCAGCTTGGGTAGCACACCTGGGCAAAACAGTACACAGGAAATGTGGTCAAGGTCAGAAAGGTGACACAGCATCAACTCCCTAGAGATGAGAGCAAGAACGCTGGTTCTTTGGGACTTCCAGGATTATCTGAGGAATGAGCATGGCTTGGTTCAATACAACAAATAAAACAGCAAGGACACACAAGGAGCTCAAGTCTAAACAGTGGTATGATGCAGATTCTTTCCTGGTAGTCTCCACCAGGGAAGTCCACACTGAGCATAAAAGCAAACTAGCTAAACCATTAGATAAACCATTTTTGGAATGGTCCCTGAACCCAGTAGTAATCCAGCTAATATCCAGTGAGCTAGGCCAGCTTCAGGTGGACCTACACACATCCAGCTGAAATGTGAAGCCTTCTCTTCACAAGGAAAGAGAACCAAGAATCACTGGGAGCAGATGAATTAGCAACTCTAGGCTTTCCTCCATCTTCAACTACTGGGAAGTGTGAATACAAAAGGAGGAAAGAACAGAAATGCTTATCACTCCAAAGGCTGTAGCCCTCAGTCTTAGTGGAACTGTTGCAGAGGTCTTAGCTGCTTCTACGTAGGTGACAGGATCTTCCAGAGCACACTTCTCATCCCAATGCAGACTACCTGAGCCTGACATCCTGAGTGGCAAGGCCTAAACAAGAAAGGATACTCATCCAAAGTAATAGAGATTCTCATAGCCTCATGCAGGCCTTTTACCCTCCTGGACCGAGCAAGAGTTTGGACAAAGTCCTCCTGTTGGTTCAAGAGAGATAGAACAAGCCCAGGAAAACAGGCATGCCAGCTCTTCTAGATTTCTTACTGCAAGGCCTAGATTTGGGGCAAGGCCCTACAACCATCACATCTCATGACCCATCCATTCAAACTGATGGCATCTAATCCTTTCCATAAAATCTCTGCTCTTGGAAGATATGAGCCATACTGTATCTTCCATGAGGACAAAGTAGTGCTCAATACTCTGGAACCATTCATAACCCAGATTAATTCCTCCTTTCATAACTTTCAGGAGATCATTATTCCTTTGTTTTACCCAGCCGAAAAAAGCCAGATGTGAGGAGAGCAGTTCATCCATATCTTAAATAGAGCTGATTAACCCAATAAAACTTCATTCTTATTGATTTCCTTCCACCTCAAACACCTTATGATGAAAGTATCCAAGTCTTCCATTGCTAGGTAGATCGAGGTTGCCTCTTGATACTTAACCAGAAGGATGCAACAAGTGTACTCTAGTAGATGTGGAGATTTAGGCCCAGATCCTTGAAGATATTTAGGCATCTCACTCCTATTGATTTCCTCAGTTTCATTGACTGATTGAGAATCTGGGCCTTAATATTCTACATACCGAGACTCAAATGACTGAAGGTGTTGAATTGGTTTCTAATAGGACTTGGAATTGTTAATAGTAGTTAGATTTCATCCATTCTAACTGAAGCTGTTCCAGACATGAAAAATGGCATTAAATTATGGAAATACCTTTCTTCACCCTTCTACCAGCCAGGTAAGTAAAACATCCAGTCCTGTTGGTGAAGGGATTTTAATTCTTCACAGACAGTTAATTCCATATTAGTGTGCTGAAAAAGTGAAAAAGCAAGACATTGACTCTACTGTGATGTATGAGCAAACAGAAGACCAGACTTCTTGGACACTGACTACTGAGATTACTAGTGTAAAAAATTTAGTAAAGGAATCCATCCGTCCTTGCTATATGCTCCCAGTTGTTTTTAAATTAATAGCTTTGTTTTACCAAAAGAAGCACATTTAGCCTCAGTTCAAACTCATCCTTTATTTCTCGGACCAGATATAATCGTGGGTTTGATAAATCTACTGTTTGGGGACCAGTTAAATACCAGGCTAAAAAATTTCATCAGATATCAACAAGGAATCTGGGTAATAAAAAATATCATATAATTTGTTGAAAATAAACATCATATTTTCCAGCTGTCCTTTAAAGGCAAAATCAATAGAACTATACTTCATACAAAAGCTATTTCCTACTTACCAATGTGAAAATCCTCTGAGACATGCAGCACAAATAAAAATAAAGATTATCTGAAGACAGTATCTAGAAGATGGACTATACCACTACTGATGGGATTCCTAAATGGAGCGCCAGATTCTTCTGAGGGACTTGCCCATCCTTCCAGCCAATCAGAGCAAAGGATAGGGCTGTAGCCCCTTTCTGCCACTGCCTCCAGCTAAGTTCTTTGTCCCTCCCCTGAGTAACACTAAAAAGTACTTTTTTCTGCCTGCTTTGTGTTGTGTAGTGCAGCTGCAGAGAGGAGAGAGAACACGTGGCAACTGAAGAAGTGGGAGCATTAGGGGCAAGTCAAGGAAACCATTCAGAGTAAACTACAGCGGAAAGACCAGGGAGGTAGCTAAGGGAGCATGGCGAGAGAGAGGGTGAGAACTAGAGGAAAGAGGTGGTGGAAGGGGAAGGAAAAAGAGCAAACCCCAGACTGAACAATAGCGAGTGAAACCAGAAAAAAGGAGAAAAATGATTGAAATAAAAAGCAGAATAAGAGAAAGCAAAGACGAAAAAGTGACAGTAGAGAGAGTAATGGGGAGAAAACAGGCAAAACACAGCGAATGCTCCAGGCAGGGAATGGCACTGATACCCAGCAGTAGGGGAGTTCAGACACTGATCTATGCAATGGGGGCTCAAGTCAAAAAAGGTCAGGACTCACTGCACTAGTAAAATACTGGGTTAGATATGGATTACATATATTGTATTAGTAAGATACTATATTGGATATATTTGGCTGTTTGAAATCAGTGCTGGTAATTAAACGCAAGTACTCAGAATGGTAGAAAAAGCCAGTTTTTAAGCTCAAAGACTTTTCTGAAACAGCATTTGAAAAGGCCTTTCAGTGTTACCTGGGAGTAACTGCATCTGTATCTGAGCAGATATCCTCACCAGTGCTGAACAATATCTTAGAACAGACACTGGCGCTCTATGGAAAGACATTGTGAAAGGAGACACATTTGCTTGAAATGGCCAACCACAATCTGCCTAACTGATGGTGGTTGTAAGAAAGCATCCTTGAAGCAAAGATGCCTCATCTGTGAAGCATTTCAAGCTATAATGTTTGTGGCATTAAACGCTATTATGTTAATGGAGTACTAATAACACTAGTTTGGCAATATGCTATTTATCAAGGAAGCACAGAAATACCACCATAATGGTGCTTCCTGTGTGTGTGTGTGTGTGTGCACATGCACACTTCTTCCGAGCTTCTTGTCCATCCAGCCTACTGCTAGCCCTTTAAAATGCTATGCTGGTGTCATTCTGTATTGTGTTTCTGCAGTAAATTGGTTGTTTTTATCAAAACTCTCTTACTGGCCCACTCTCCTACGTGTCACTGTTAGCAAAATCTTGCAGGAGAAAGTTGGTAACAAGACTTCAGCACTTTTATGAAACAAAGCATAAATCCTTAACAATAAGAATGGTCCTGGGAATAGACTTCATTGGGGCTTAAGCACATGCTGAAGCACTTTGCTGGATCAAGCGCTAAGTCTGTGAAATAGCATTGAAGTCCTGAAAGAGAATCTATACCCTGCAGGCTGTGGTTTGCATACAGCAATTGCAGCAGTTGCTCTGATGGAGGTAGGGATGGGGTTAAATTGATTATGATAAATGTAGCATAGAATGAAGGAGACAGCTGAAAGTGTCAGGATTTCGTCTTGGACTAGATACGTTTGCGAGACATTATTTGCAGACTGGAGGGCCCTCTTTGCATACCACAAGGGAAATGTGTGGGTGGAAAAGCCTAATTACAAATATTTCATTGCACTGATCAGCTATGAACTGTAATGATGCCTGGTTCACTAACTTTCATTAAGATGTCCCAGTTATTACAGAAGGAAATTTACATTAGATTGTTCTTAGAATCTGCTTCTCATTCCCCTTATAAAACACTGCTCAAAATCCACCTCTTCTGCAACCAGTCAGCTGCTAGTAATTGCCCGAGTATGGGAGACTGGCTATCACCTACTTTTTGTATCCTACCTACTCTCACATTCTTATTGTAATGCTTCCCCTTTTTAATCTAAACAGCTAGTCAGCATTCAGAGCCCTGGGGATGTTCCAGTTGGAAGTAGAAATGGATGGAGTCTAGTATTCTTTCTGGTGCAGTCATCTTGTTTATTTTCAAGGAATGCACGAAGTCCTGTTTCTCTGAACGTAGGAGGAACCAAGAATAAAAGGAGCAGTTTCTTAACTGACAGCCCCAAGCCTCTTTACCCAACACCAGACCCAAAAGTTCTCTCTAGCTTTTTCCAGGGTCACAATGTGCTGACAGGCTCCTACTTGGCTTCCTTGCTTTTTGCCTCTGCTGCTCTCTCTCTTTTGTGTGTCCCCCCTTCTCTTGTAGGGTGTGTCTACACTGCACACTAAGCCTGAGCTCTGACTTATATTTGAGCCCAAGCTCCCCTTCTGTCCACACAGAAATCAGTCTGCTCAGGTCAGCAAGCACTTAAGACCCCAGGTCCTGGGACCCTGTTAAGAGGGTGGGTCAGAACCCAAGTCCCACTGTGACTCATGTCTAAGCTCTGTCATTTTGCAATGTTGACGTAGCTCAAGCCACGGACCCAAGTCTGAAGGTCTGGGTAGCGCAGTAGGGATGCGTTAGCACAGCTGTGAGATCTGGTTCTAGCAATTGTAAGTCCAGGTTTACAATGCAGTGTGGACGCTCAAGCGTGGGCTTGAAAACACCAAGTCTCACAGATCAGGTCCACAAAGCAGAGTAGATGTCTGTCCCCCGTCCGTCCTCCCTCCCGTCCCCCAAACCCCCCCCCCCAAAAAATGCTCAGCAAAAGCCCTCCACCACTCAGTCCAAACTCCTGGGCAGATTCACAAGCCCCTTTTGTCTTAAGTAAGGGGGTTTCGGTTTAACTTTTCCTGACAGTTATGTTCATTGAAAGGTGCATTAACATCCAATCTCAGAGGTTTGTGATACAAGCAGTCACCGGTATCTCTCAGCATAACACTGACATTCTGTTGTTGTAGCTGCTGTGTGTGACAAGACACTTGTCTGACTAATGCACTGCAAAGTGAAGCCTGTGTGGTGTTTGTACATTTGACTGAACTTCTCTTTGTGAACCCAGCTTTTCAGGTGCCCACGACAACAGTGAAACTGACCAGGAGGAAAACTTCTGGTCTCAGGCACTGGAGGATTTAGAGACCTGTGGCCAGTCAGGAATTCTGAGGGAACTCGAGGTAGTGCAATCTTTCTAATAGAGATATAACATTTTTGTTTGTCTTACATTCATTTTCTGTTCTCTTCTTCTTTTTTCTTTATTTGCATTAATCACACAAATTCATTTAAAAGCTTTAACCCCTTTCCACAGGACAAGGCTGACAGGCGTCTGTATTTGAGAAACATGACTCTCTTGGTACCTACCCTTTATGTTTATATTTTTGCTTGTGCAGCTGCCTCCCCTACCCCAAATAAAGCTATTTTCTGTTATATTATGCAGTTGAAAGTAGATAAACATGATCACCCAAAAGCTTCCTGTCTTGTAGCTTCTGTTGTGCGCTCTGCTAACACATGCAGCATTTTGTGCAGAATTTTTAAGTGGCCAGAATTTTCCAGCAGCGGTGCATCCCACTCCTTAGAGACGCTTCATGAAGTTTTTCTTGGCATGTTATAATTTGCCTCTGGTCTGTAACCTACTTTGATTAAGATGAACATAAAAGAAAAACATCATCTAAAATGTTTTTAACAGGAATCTGTCACCTTGTGAACAAAAACAGCACAAGAAATGTTCACAGTAAAGAAAAGTTGTTGTATACAACAAATTTTCACATTGCATCCTGAAGTTAATTGCAAACCTGAACTCCATTATAACTTTGTATCAGATGATTTTGGGGGAGGTAGGAGGAAACAATAACTGTGCATTTTTAATACATTTTCTGTAAGTTCTTTAATCAGAACTATTAAAAATATACTGACAGTTTAAAAACTGTCAAATGGAAAATCCTAAAAATATATTCTTTTATGTTCTTTTCAATTTCCTGAGCTCCAAAACTGGCAAAATCTCATTTTCATTTTTATGTCATATGAAGTCTCTTAGCAACCACAAGGAATGTGAATGGCATAACTAGGTGAAACTTTTGCAGTTCTAAATGATTGTACATGCTCAGATTTATGGCTTCCGTATTGCATGTACGGTTACTTTAATGTGATTCTGAAATACTTGTAATTGCAAGACAGAGAAATTAAGAGAAAAGTTAATGTCGGTTTAGTTTAATTCTGTGGTTATCTATGGCATGGTACCACGGGGTTCTCTTGTGATTTTCATTATTCAGAGCACAGTAAAAGGGTATGGAAATAGATAACTGAAATGGATATTTCAACAAATTGACGTTCTTACAGTTTTTACCATCAATTTATGGGTTTAAAAATTAAAAATCAAAACTGTAGTTGAGTGCTTTACTGCTATCACTATATGTAATTGTATGGCCAGCACAATTCTGAACAGACATCTGTCCACGTAAGATTATAGTAGTATTCCCAATGGATGACAAGATGTCTTTTTGCATCAGAAGGCTAAAATGGGCTGTGCCTGTTTTTAAAGTATCATCCCTACTTCCTTCATTAGGACTCCCTTCTCATTGCTCATTTCAAGGTCTTCAGCCAAACAGCAAGGTGAAATACACTTTATCAAGTCCTCTTGCAGCTGCTGTTTCACAAGGGAGCATCATAAGTCACACTTAATGTGTTGGGAAGCTGTTACAACCATAGTACTGTCACATAATTAAGGCAGTGCTGGTGCTGACGGGAACATGGGCAGCACCAAATCCATCACCAGAACCAGTGGTTCTAATCAAAAACGTATCTGATTTTCTTCTCCATTCCCATATTTGGGAAGGGCTGTCTGCATCCTCTGTCCCCTTGAGTTGTGACCTTTCTGCTGCTTCTTCCCCAATCTAAGAGGAGACTCCCTTCCTCATCAAAATCCCTGCCCTGGCAGTGGTTACAACCTTTACCCCCAGTGCTTGCAGAAAGTAAAACAATGTTTAAGGGCATCTGATTAGATTTTTACATTCCACAACACAGAGGAAACAATTCCTCCTCTATATTGATATTTGTCGGCATTAAGCTATTCTACCCTGGGGATGAAGTGGGAGTTTTGCCTTTGACTTCAGTGGATCCAGGTTTTCACCCTTTGCATCCACAGCAATATTACCAATGAGAAGGGTCCTGTTCCTGGGAGAATGAAATTGATGCAAGAGACAGAGCTTTGTATCTCTTCATATATGCCGGTGGTACTTCAGAAAGTTACTGCTACAGCATCATTATTATATTCGGGTTCTTCTCAAGCAGCTACTCTAAATGATCTGCTGTTCTGTGGCAGTGTCTAGTCACCATCAAAGGCAGTGCTGGTTCTAGGGTTGCCTTCACACTTTGCTGGTTCAAGTATTTTTCCTTGAAATCGGCATATGCCACTATAGTAAATGCCTTCTTTTGTTCAAGTTCTAGGGAAAGCTAATGTTCCAGAATTTGGCTGTCATTTCATTGTAAAAATATCCTCAGTGTAAGTAAACAGTTGTACTGTTCAGGGCATTTGACTTAATAAAAATAGCAGTTTTAATGCTTTCTTTGGCATTTTGGTTTAAAATATCATCTGAAAACCTTTCGCTCACGGTTGGGCTTTTTTTAGTGATTTACAACCAGTTTGTATGTCTATCCTCCTGCCTTTTACTGTGCCCTGAAGTGGTTTTGTTTTGACGAGAGATTAGAGAATTGTGCCTAGTGTTATGAAGTAACCCTTTCTTTAATCCAAGTTATAATTTAAAAAAAACCTGTTTGTTAATGCTGTAGGCAACAATTATGTCAGGAAGTACAATGAGCTTGAATCATGAAACTCCACAGCCTCGCAGCCAACTGGGAAGACAAGCCAGTTTCCAGGAAAGAAGCAATGTGAGGCCACATTACAGCCAGGCTGCCCGCAGTAACACGCTGCCATCAGACATGGGGAGAAAGTCTGTGGTTTTGAGAAAAATTAAACAAGAAATGAAAGAAATCATGTCACCAACGCCCGTTGAGTTACACAAGGTCTGTAATTTTTATTTTAGCAGTAATCCTTGCTTTGGATTAATGCATGCAGCATAGGGAATCTAATTATGTGTGATATATTAAGTACTTTTCATAATAGTCCCATAGACTGGCTTTTGGGGCTGTGTATATTATTTCTTGCAAACATACTAATGATATATTCTTATGGGGGAACAAATAGAGTAAGATGTATTGTCATTTGCTGTTTGCTTTTAAAGCATATCCTCAGTGGATACTGCTCTTTTCCAAGGAGAATCTGCTAATAATTTGATTTGACAACAGTGATAATTCATCTCTGCATAAGGTATTTATTAAGACAACAAAGTTTAATTTGTAGAAAAGATATTTCTTTAGAAAACTATGCACAATGGCTTGTGGCTCGCATAGTTGCCTTGCAACATATTACATTACTTTAGTTGTTTCCTTCTTCAAATTAACATAGCCTACCATGTACTTGATAAACCAACTTGAAATCTATAGGACAGAGGTTAAACATTCACAGCTGCCACTCAACACATTGGGATCCCTTTTCTGTGAGAGGGATAAAATAATCGTCAGTCTAGGAAATAGTGTCAGAGGCGTTAGTCTGTACAGGTCTGTCACATCTTCCGCTGGGGTTACGTTCCGCAGTCAGCGTGTAAAGCGAAAATCACGTATAGTCAAAATTACATTGAGTGTAATGGCGGGCGGAATCGCCCGCACTACAGGTACAGTATTAAAATTGTTATTTTTCTCTTTTTTTTGTTTTTTGTTTTGGTTTTGCCGACCGCGTAAAGCTGAAATCGCGCATGTTAAATGCGCGTAAGATGCGACAGACCTGTATCCACAAAAACAACAAGGAGTCCAGTGGCACCTTAAAGACTAACAGATTTATTTGGGCATAAGCTTTTGTGGGTAAAAAACCCACTTCTTCAGATGCATGGAGTGAAAATTACAGATACAGGCCTAAATATACTGGCACCTGAAGAGAAAGGAGTTACCTTACAAGTGGAGAACCAATGTTGACAAGGCCAATTCAGTCAAGGTGGATGTGGTCTACTCCCAGTAATTGATTAGGAGGTGTCAATACCAAGAGAGGGAAAATTGCTTTTGTAGTGAGCCAGCCACTCCCAGTCCCCATTCAAGCCCAAATTAATGGTGTTAAGTTTGCAAAAGTCTAGGAAATGTGGTTTATATAAAAGAGGTTAGCTTTTCATTTCCTGGGGACAGGCATTCATAGACAGACCCTGTGGCAGAAAGGTGACTGTACAGCTGAAGGCAGTCTTCGGTAAAGCTGTGCAAAATATTCATAATGAACTTCAAGTCTGCTCTATTGAACCTTAAGTATGATGCGTCTATGAACTGCAACCAGTGTTTCCAGAAGTTTGTGAAACTTTGGTGGGAATCCAGTGACTCTCCTGCATTCCCCCTTCCCCATCAAGCTTTGGGATAATTCCTTCCCTCAGGAGACATCTAAGGTAAGGAGGGAGGGGTCTCCCTTGAAGGAAGGAGCCAGTTTATGGAGGAATTCCTCATGAGAGGTTAAAAGCCATCAGCCTCAAACCTCAGAGAGAATTTGCACATCTTGATTTGTGTCTAATCTCTGCACACAGTCCTGCAGGTTTCTATTCCTGTACTGAACCTTCATGTCTCTCACAGCCCTACCATGTACCAAATTAAATGTTCCCAGATAGCAGCTGCAAGTGGATCCGTTATTTGGAAGAGGAGTTAATTGCCACTGTAATCAATCAGTGGGATCAGTCAGCTTAGTACATGCTCATTCCAGAAATCATTTGATTCTCAGTTTGATGTGAAATGATTGGTGGACTTGTAAAAAGCACAGTCTTCAAGAATTTTCATCTGTCCAGTTAATGTGAGACAGAGAATAAAGGTACATTGAAGGGGTCCTTAAAGTCTTTCCCCATCAAGCAAAAAGGCTGTTTTCTTCTGTAGGGAATTAAAACCTGCTTTTTCTCCTTTTCAACGATGAATTTGTTTCATCATGCTGCTGAGTCAGATTTCTGCTATTGGGTGTTTAATTCCATTTGCTACCTCAAAGTCCCTGTCTTTCATCCTTCTCTCCCGTCAGCTGCTATTTTTTCTATTATTTTTTTATTGCTATAACTGTTACATTTTCTGAATGGAGATAGAATAACTGAATGTTTTTCCACTCTGCACAGAAATAAAGTTGTTGAGTTTCCTAGTACTATCTACATCTTCTGTCAAGATTTCCTCACCCCACCCCCTCTCAAAATTTACAAGTCAATCCCTCTCCTCAAATGTTTATCTTGTATTTTTGTAAAAACTTCCAAGGACCGAATCCTGCAATCTAGTCCACCCAAGTCAACGGGGCCCACTCAAAGCCTTAGTCTTCACATCATGTGCTATCCTTTTTTTATTTTGTCACACTTGTCTTTGTAAATCATTTTCTCAATTCTCTTAATCTGGTTCCATGTATTTCATCTGACGTAGCAATGAACCTGCTGTTTTCTCTTTCTGCCGTGATTGTACCCATTAGTTCAGTGATCCTAGGTACTGATCACTTTTTATTTATACCATTGAGAGAAAAATATACTAGAAACATTCTCAGCTTTTAAAGGGGGCGGGGGGCGGAAGGAACACCAAATGATTGGAAGGTAGCACAATAGCCAAAAGTGTTGGATTCCAGCACAAAATAGCATCTGGCATAAAAATGTCTGACATGAATACTCTGTAGCAACAGGTGTTTTTGTAGGCAATACTTGCTGTGTGTCAGAAGTTTGTGGCACTACTAGCCAGTTTAAAAAAGGGAGGAGGCCATTTATATTTTTAATGGTAAAATCCTTTTGCCCAAGAACCTAATGTAAAGTGCTATGAGGTAACAAAAGGAAAAAGGCAGCCAAGTGGTTATTTTAAAATTTGAGATATATTTTCTCAAAGTTCTGGATTGCAACAGAAGATGCAAATTCCCCAGGGAGAGTTTTTCTCTTTGGGGCTTGAAAAACGCGGTCGTGAGACACATACAGAATATTGTGTGCTAGGTAGCAAAATTAAATTCACTATTCCTGCCCATATATATTAATCAAACCATGATGAGGGTAAATAGAAGAATTATAGGAATGATTCTCCACACAGAACCAGTGGCTTTCACTGTTGATATTTATTGGCTTTGCTATGCAGCAGTGCAATAAAACAAAACATTACTAGAAAAAAACCTTTGTTATAGTCACAACAGTGTTGCTTTTGTTTTGATGGGAGTTTAAGTATTGCTCTACTTTTTTTCTCCCACTGTCACTTACGAATAAAGAGGAGGGAGAGAGAGTACAAGTCAGTCCTGAACTAAGCTGTACTTATTAAGTGTTCAATGGAAGAATGTTGAAAGAGAAAATAGAACAACAATCTTTGCCTTGTGTATTTACATAAGGCTGTAGTTGGAGTTTTTCAAGTCAAAGTAAATAAGGTTCATAGTCTCCCTGATGGTTCATTTCCTTCAACAAAAAGGAACTGAAGCTGATCCAGGAGTTAGCATGCCAAGTAAGCTAGGAACAGAGCAGGAGATCTATGAATGGAGAAATGTCTACAATTAGATGGAAGACATAAGAATCAGGATCTGGAGGAATGAGCCATATTGAGCTTTTCCACTCCGATGCTACCTAGGCAATAATTAAAGATGGCACTGAGTGTTCCCTAACTGGCAATATTTTCATACCCCCCGCCCCTAATATGTACGTGTGTTTGTTTTCTCTTTATCTTTCACCAACTCTAGTTGTGGGTTGATGTTACTGGGGGGAGGTAAAAAGGTGGTTCTTGTATTTGCATCTGAACAAGCTGTGGCAGAGAAAAGCCTTCTAAGTATTCTACAGCAAGAGTCTTACCACTGAAAATGCTCTACCCACTGCAGGCAAGAGTCTGAGTCTGGGCCAGCTGCATACACTTGGGGAACCATATCTGTTTTGGAAAATTGTGATTGGATAGGCAGTCTTTGAGGGAGCTTAGACACAGCCCATTAAGTCTGTGATCCATCAAGGTGCCTAGCACGTGCTTAACTTAAGCACAAGAATATTTGCATTGAGTTTAATGGGACTACTCACATTCTAAGTACCTTGCTGAATCAGAGCCATAAAGGGCCATGTCCATCTACCTTGTTGAATCTCAGGGCATTTATGCCTTGTAGATGAGGGCTCACATCTTAACTTCAATCCAAAACAGGATTAGCAGACAGAGGTCTCATGCATTGGGTTTGCCATTTTGTGATGGTAATGATGCTAATAGAACTGGACTCCAAGGGTATGTCTACAATACCCGCCGGACCGGCAGGCAGCGATCGATTTATCGCGTCTAGCCTAGATGCGATAAATCGACCCCCGAGCCCTCTCCCGTCGACTCCTGTACTCCAGGGCCGCGATAGGCACAGGAACAGTCGACGGCAGCAGTCGACTCACCGCGGTGAAGACACCACAGTAAGTCGATCTAAGTACGTCGACTTCAGCTACATTGTTGACGTAGCTGAAGTTGCGTAACTTAGATCGATCCCCCCACCCCCACCCCAGTGTAGAACAGGGCTTAGTCAATTCACTTTCACTTGTAAAATAATAATGTAGTACTGTACTGATGAAAAAGCCCACTGCTATAACACACATGCAAAAAAACCTTAATCCAGTTATGATGCAGATGGAGGAGGACCATGAAGTGGAGTGGCTAAAACTATTTAGAGTGGAAGCCCGAATGGGTCTGACAGGCATTTGTTTTAATGATACTGCTTAGCCATGCATATGTGGTCTTGTCACTGTTAAGTCAGGAAAAAGAAAACACCAGGTTAAGAAGAATTATTATTTAACATATATATTGCGATAGTTCCTACGGACCAGCCAAGTCAGGGCCTCACCCTACAAGGTTCTGAATAAGGTCACAAGAACAACCTCTGTCCTCAGCTTGTGAGTGTGTAAAAAAGATCAAGGTTGTAAAATAAATCTTAATGTAAACCTCATTATCAATTATACACAACTACATTGTATTATTGTTTTCATGCAATGAGGTTCTCTTAAGCAATTGATTAAAATTAAATGAGAAAACCACATCAGAATCTAAACACTATCATTCCAGCTCTTTTAAAAAAAAATTTAGATGGTAATACACAACTCTTAATTAAGCTGGATAATGTATTGCTACATCAGCACCCAAGTATAATTAATCCCTTGATTGACTAGATAAGTATGTGGATTCATTTTTCTATAAACCGCAGGGGACTCTTAAAAAAGTTTCACACAACTCTATTCTAGTCCCTTTGACAGCAAAAGAATTTAACAATCATCAGGTAATTTTTCAACTTTCTCATTTTCAATAGTCATCTGCCTAAAATTACAAGCAAGTTGAGAAATTTGAATGGCTGACTCAATCTGCTCTAGATGTAAAAAATTAAAATCCAGACGTTTTCCCAGAGCTCAGGGCGAAAAAATAGAAACAGATGCTTCTTTAAAGACTCACGACTTCATACGTTTCTACTTAAAATTTGTGAATATTTAATTTCCTAAGTTTCCATCTCAGATTTTGTGTTTTCTTGATCTACTGATGCAATTTTAAAAGTCTAACGAATCTTCCACCGAGGCCAAAACTTCCAAACAGTTATGATCAAAATTACTCCCTAAAACAATACAAAATAGCTTAGGTGATATATTCATTATCAACAATAGCGCACCTTTCAGATAAGCCAGTTTAGTGACAAGTAAGCAAGCTACAACTGAGCTACCTGAGTGAAAAAGGTTTTGCCCATAATGAATCTTAAATACAAAGCAAAAGATTTCAGACAGCAGAGCTTTTCTGGGAATTTTTCAGATATTCCCAATTCTCAATATCTCAGGGCGAAAAAATCCTATAACCCAAATAACAAAAGAAAGCTACCTGCAGAATATTGCCTTTCAACAACAACTTGACCACCAAGTCAATAGTAGTAATATTGCCACTTTGTTCTTTAGAGAAACTCATTCTCTTTCCTCTATTTTTTAAACTTCTATTAAAATAAGAGTTAAGAATATAAAGATATTGACACAACAAGAAACAGCCTTCGGTGCAAAAAAGCAAATCCCTTATGTTCTGTAAATCCTGAGGTCACTAGAGAAGTTAGATGGAGTCAGCAAGAGCCTGCAGTGTGAAAGAATACGTCTCATAGCAGCAGAATCCCTGCCAAAGTCTCAAAGCAACTTGTAGTACATGAAAATGAATCCTTATAGCCAGCTAAAGTTTGATTGTGGTGTAGAAGAACCTGCATAGGAAGAAAATGTCAGGTACTAAAGGGCTCTTTAACCTAGTGGAAAATGAGGAATTTCTTACCCGATAATTTTCTTTCTGCAGCCCAGCATCTCCAACAATACTGTTGGGCTACTCAGAGGCAGTGCAGCATTGCACCACAGCCCATGCAGGCCATGCCCCCTTCTCCGGCTTCCCTCCAGAAGAGCCATTCCAAAAGCAATGCACAAAGTCTTTGAATATGATTAGTCACAATAATCTTAATAACAAACTGTAAGTTATGTGTGATAGACTAACTGGCCTGCGAACTCCATAGCTGAGGGGGCCCAAGCCAACTAGGTGCAAACGAGGCTGTTGTCTTGGCCTGATGGAGCAGAGACCCCCAGCCAGGACTGCAAGGAGGAGGATGATCCCCCTGCCATGGGGAAGGCCACCCTGCTGCTAAACAGCTCCTGCCTGGGGATGGCCCCTCACTCTTGGCTGGTGAACAAACAAGTGGGGCTGCAGAAGGCTCTCTGCAGGGCTGGTGACACCTCATCCCAGCAGGTGCAAGTTGTGGGGAAGGGTGCAAGCCTGGCAAGGCAGAGCAGAGAACTGGCACTCTCAGGTGGTGAATGAGTGGGGCTGTGACAGCAGGACTGCAGAGGGCTTCCTGTGCTGCTGTAGGATCAGTGACACCTGATGTCTACAGGTGCATGGGGTGGGAGTGGGAGGCTGCTCTTGTTCAGACTGTTATCGATGGATTCCCCCCCCCCCATCACTTTGTGTCAGCTGAAATTGACATTTACCAACATCTATTGATTTAAATTGAATCCTGCCAAACCTCTGCATACCCCAGACCCATAGAACTTCCCAGGATTAATGCCTGCTTCAAGTCCAAGACTTGTGTTTGAACTGAAGCATCCCTTCTTAAAAAAATCCAATCTTGATTTAAAAGTGTCCAGGGATGGAGACTTCACCACAACCCTTGGTAAATTGCTCCAATGATTAATCACCCTCATTGTTAAAAACGTGCACCTTATTTCTAGTCTGAGTTTGTCTAGCTTCACCTTCTAGTCATTGGTTCGTGTTATACCTCTGTTGGCGAGATTGAAGA
Organism: Emys orbicularis; assembly: GCF_028017835.1. NCBI lineage: Eukaryota > Metazoa > Chordata > Testudines > Emydidae > Emys > Emys orbicularis. The sequence goes on along the minus strand of NC_088683.1, from coordinate 67,164,833 downwards.
GCCTTCTATTAAATTTCTGTTGCCAATGTACGTACTTACAGACTCGGATCAAGTCACCCCTTAACCTTCTCTTTGATCAAATAAACAGATTAACCTTCAGTTTAAGCAGTGACTTCTATCTCTATAAGGCATATTTTCCAATCCTTCATAGGGGAAGCTGCAAGCAGTAAACATTAAACAGGGACAGATAAAGAAACGGACTGAAATAGAGAAATCTTGCCTCCTAAGTAAATTCATGAATGGCACAAGTTTGGTTTTTGTTGTTGTTTTTGTGTTTTCTTTGATCACCACATGCACTACTTTCCTTGCAAAGAAGGCCTCTGCAGAGGACAGAAAGTCCACCTTATAATATTTAATAAATGTGTTGATGGACAACCATATTGCTGCCCTACAGACTTCCTCAGTCAAAGTACAAGATTTTTCTGCACATGATCTTCCCAGGGATCTTGTAGAGTGTGCTCTGCTTTCTTCAGGACTAGGTTCGCCTGATGCCTCCAGAAAGCATAATTTAATCTATCTGCCAGAGATAGTGTGGGTGCCTGAAGACCTTGGCACTTTGGGTCAAAGAACACAAATAAGATGATGGATCAATTCAGTGTGCTTGAGGTATATCTTTAGTGCTCTGCCTACGTCCAGATTATCTCACAGCTTTTCAGTAGGGTGCTGTGGATTTGGACAGAATGATGAAAGCACTGCTCCCTATGAAGCATGGAAAGATCAATTCACCTTTGGTAAGAGATCCTAGCACCCTTAGAACCATCTTGTCATTGAAAAACACCATGGTTCCTGGATAGATAGAACGGCTAACTCCAAGACTCAGCTAGTAGACATGAGAGTGACCAAAAAGCAGGTTTTAATGGATGGGTAGAATGGTGCGAGTGTTGTCACTGAAGCAAAGGGTGGGCAGTTAGGGCTTTTAGCACAAGTGGCAGGCCCCACTTAGGAAAAGTTGGTCTGACTGCAAATCTAGCTGCTCTGAGAAATCTTCAAACTTGAGGACTGTCAGCTAACGAGACCAAGGACCCTGGGTGCAAAACAGTGCTTATGGTTGACACCTCATGGGCTATATAGTGCTGGGCTGAAGTCCCTTTTCCATACTGTCCTGCATAGCTGTGATACCAGTGTCCTTGGGGTTTCTGTTTTCTTGATATGAACTGTACTGTTCCCAGATGGAAGAATAAGCCTTTAGCATTAAAGTTCTTCTGGAGGTCAGCAGAATCCAAGGGCAATTAGCACTTCCCTCTCAACAGCCAAGCTGCCAGCTAGATACTGCCAGGGTCTGAATGGAGGATGGGACGTTGGTGAAGGATGTCCTTTCTCACTGGAAGATGCAGTGGAGGTTCCAATACCAGGTCCAAAAAAATAGTCTCCTGATTCATCAGGCCAGAGCACAGCCTGTTGTCATAGTGAGCTCTTAAGAGATGGTGCTGCCATCTCTGTTTTTGCAGTCTGATCCAGTTCTCTGAAGTCAGGATAGTTCTTGTCTAGGGCTGCTAGGTCATCCAGCCAGGTCACTGTGGCTCTTGCAAAGCAGGTCACTGCTGGGGATGCCCGGAGAGTAGCCAAGGAAGCTTCAAAATCCCTTCTGTTGGATGTATCCTTGGGAAAGAAAATCCATTCCAATGGTATTAGTGTACCTTTTGCTAATGTTGCCACTGCCGTCTTGACCTTGGTATTTCTGTGGTGGCATTTTTTGGCTCTTGCATCATACTATCACAGAATTGTGGGAGTCGCTGAACTACAGAAAGGCATACTAAGAATCAATGGCTGGAAATTAAAGCCAGAAAAAATTCAAATTGGAAAAAAGGAACAAATTTTTTAACCAGGAGGATGATTAATCATTGGAACAAAACTACCAAAGGAAGTGGTGGATTCTCCATCTCTTGAAGCCTTCAAATCAAGACTAGATGCCTTTCACGAAGAGGTGCTTTAGTCAAACAAGTTATTGGGCTCAATACAGGGTAGTTGCATGGAATTCTATGGCCCACGTTATACCGATCAGACTAGAAGATCTAATAGTCCCTTTTCTGGCCTTAAAATCTATGAAATTCAAAATTATGGAACCAGTGGGTTTGGAATTCAAGAACAAGCTGACTGCAAGACTGTGTGGCTGAAATTGGCATAGTCTCTGGCCTGCTATGTGATGGCATAGTGCATCGAGAATCTGTGCACCAAAGACCAGGTTACTGCCCTGTAGATGTACTGAATAGGGACTTGAGCTAGGAAGGTGGCCAAGGAGGCCTGCGATCTTGTGGAATGAGCGGTCAGGTTAGCTGGAGGTGGAACGCCGGCCAGCTCGTAACACGCATGAATGCATGATGTAATCCAGGGTGAAATCCTCTTGGTGGAGACAAGAAGGAGCTGGGTTGATCTGCAAAACAGTTTGGTTCTCTGTATGTAGAATGCCAGGGCACATCTAACATCCACCGAGTGTAGGCACTGTTCCTCTCTGTTCGCATGCAGCTGGCAGAAAGACTGCTTGACTGCACTGTATCCTCAAAGAAGATCATATATGGGGGTTCCGATGTGAGGGCACAGATCTCCAAAACCCTTCTGGCTGAGGTGATGGCTACTGAGGCAGCCGCTTTCCAGGAGAGGTGCACTAACGAGCACATTGCCAGTAGCTCCAACAGGGGACCGGTAAGCTTTGACAATATGAGATTTCGGTCCCAGAGTGGAATCGACTCTCTTACCTGGTGGTATAATCTCTCCAGCATTTAAGAAAATAGTTAACCATGTTGTGCAAAAAGACAGACCGGTTGTCGACCCGGGGATGAAATGCTGAAATGGCTGCTAGGTGACTGAAGACACAACCAAACCCTATTATTTCAGAAGCAAAAGATACTCCAATATGAATTGCAATGAGGATTGCTTGGGCAGAACTCCTTATTGGGAGGACCAGATGGAGAATCGTTTCCATTTTGCAATGTAAGTGGTCCTGGTGGAGGTTTTCTAATGCCTAGCAGAACTCTACAGACTTGCTCCAAGCACGCTTGCTCCTCAAGATCCATCTACGGAGCTTACAGGCTGTCAAATGAAGAGAGCTGAGGTTCGGGTGTAGTACCAATCATGGTCGCAGGAGATCAGGTCCGAGTGTTCCGGCAGCAGGAGAGGGCTCTCTACCGAGAGGCCTAAGAGGATGGACTGCCCTGAGTTTTCTGACATTGATATGAAGAGAGAGCTCCTCTGGGGACCATAGGCCTTGAATCCTGAAGGACCCTAAGCGGGCTCTCCAGCCCAGTGCTGACACGTCAGAGACATCGATGGTTGGGGGCTGTGAACAGGGCATTCTCGCACAGACCACGCGGTGGTTCAGCCACTAAGTCAGTGAACTGAGGACTTGAGCAGGGATGGTGAACACCAATCCAGATGATGCCGCAAAGGTGAACGTACTGTGTCCAGCCGGATTTGGAGAGGTCTGAGACGCAGTCTCAGGTGTTAAACTGTAAGTGCATGATGCCATGTGACCCAGAAGACTCAGACATTTTCAAGCTGTTGTGATTGGATGAGTCTGGAGGGATTTTATCAAGACTGTGAATTGCCCAAAACCGGTCTTCCGGAAGTCTGGATGGAGTCAAAATCCGCACTGATGAACTCTGTCCTCTGCACTGAGATAAGTGTGGGTTTCTGTGTGTTTATCAGTAGGGCTAGGGCCAAGAAGGTCAATTGTAGGAGATGGATGTTGGATTACGCCTAAGCTCTGGACTGGCCTTTGATTAGCCAGTCATTGAGGTGCAACTTTAAGTTCTTGAGATAGCAGTTGAGACCACATAGGTCTAGAATAGATCTGAGAGCATCCTTGGGTTTTGGGATTAGGAAGTAATGGGAATAGTGACGCGGAATCTCTTCTATGGCTCCCACCTGAAGGAGGGATTGGACCTCTTGTTCCAATAGTTGCTTGTGAAAAGTGGGGGAGGGAGTAAGGCAGGATAGACAAAAACTGGAGGGTATATCCCACTTCTATTGAGCTAAGTACCCAACAGTCCAAAGTAATGTGGGTGCAGGCATTGAAGAAGTGTGTCAGATGGTTCGAAAAAAGAGGAGTAACTGGATTCGATATTGTGAGGATTGAGATGTCAACCTCGAGCATCTCATCAAAACGAGTGTTTCGAGCTCCCCAGGAGTCTGGAGGCGATCTGCATCAGCCTTCCTGAGGCCGGCGAAAGAGGTCTATGTCTGTTGTTCTGCCTCTGCCGTTCCTGGCTGGCTGGGCAAAGTAACAGACAATCTGTTAGGGCCTGTAATTCTTCCTGGATACTGCTAGAGTATATAGCCCCTGGGATTTCAGGGTCACCTTAGAGTCCTTAAACCTATGGAGCCTAGCATTGGTTTGCTCCTAAAAGAGCATGGACCCGTCAAAGGGGAGATCTTGGAGGGTTTGTTGTACCCCTTGGAGAAAACCTGACAATGGCAACTATGAGCTTCTGTGCATGGTCACTACTGTGGCCATAGATCTGGCTGCAGAATCAGCCGCATCCAGGAGCTACCTGTAAGGAGGCTCTCGCCACTGTTTTCCCTTCCTCGATCAGGGAGAACTCAAACTTTTGTATAGCCTCCCACATATTGAAGTCAGTGGCACAGCAGAGCATGCTTGTTTGCTATGCACACAGTTATTTAGCCTACACACAAGTACTACATCTTAAAGGTGCTGAGTACATAACAAAAACTGATTAGCAAAGCATTCTAATTCATGTATCTAATGATCTGGGCAATCAGAAAATAAGATGACAGAGAAACTAAACAGAAAAAGGCTAGAAAATATGTCCAAGGAGACAGGGTAAAAAATTTGATTAACAAGAGGTGATTCAGGATTATTATTGAAATATACAAAAACATTATTCATATTCTCCTAACAGTTTTCCAAAAAGAACTTCACAAATGACATTCCAAATTAGAAATGCAAAATAATAGGGAAATGATCATTCTAGTATGAAATAAACATTGAGAGAAAAACCTGTGATAATATGCAGCAGTGCAGAAATGCGGCAAAGCTTTTCCTTTTGTTATTTCTAAATTATTTCAACAGGTAACTTTGTACAAGGAGTCAGACGTAGAGGACTTTGGATTCAGTGTCTCAGATGGTTTATTGGAAAAAGGCGTATATGTTAAAAACATTAGACCAGCTGGACCTGGGGATCTAGGTGGTTTGAAGCCATATGACAGACTTTTACAGGTAACACTATCCATACTTTGTATACAGTTTACTTTGTAAAAGGTGTACTTTGTAACGTGATAAATGTTGTATGGGATTTATATATAAAATGTTTAACAGAGTATAATGTTTTTATTGTCACTTGTTTGGAATGACCATATTACCCATATTCTGTTTATACCACCCTCTAGAAAATAAGTGCAACTTTTTAGAGTTTTAAATGTGTTTATTGGTACACTAGTGTGTATCTCTGTTATCCTGCTTCATAGTAATTAACGGAAATAAGTCAGACATCCAGATGAGAAAAGTTAGTACCAACACATTTTAAACTCTAAAAATATCTAAGCTAGATTTTCTGTAAAGCCAAGATAACACTATTTTATGAAGTCAGATACTTCAAAACACCAAGGTGGTGTACAAATTGCTCCTGGGGGCATTCTGCGCACAGTATTTTAAAATGCTGCATAATTCTGCAAATGTTATTTGTCAAATAAATGTGGAGGCACCAGCATGGCATTAGGGAGCACAGGACACTGGCTGCACAGAGGTAGGAGATCACTCTGCAGTTGTCCCCACCCCAGGACACAGACTCAGTGGTGAGGCTGCACCCAACCCTGACACAGCGCTATGACCGGGCCACCCCAGAAACACCTCGGGGCCCTGCCCCTCTGTGTCAGGCACACCAGGTGTGGGAGGGCAGGATCCAAGTGTGGAGGGGCTTAATGTGTGTGGGGGGTCCAGGTGTGGGTTGAGAGGGTTCTATGTGGGGCAATCTGGGAGCGGGGTGATCTGGATGCAATGACAATGGGACTCTGCAGGGGGTCCAGGTGAATGTGGTTGGGGCTCAACCAGGTTTGGGGGGGGTCTGGGTGTGGTGGACCAGATGCTGTGGGAGTGAGGCTTGTCGGGGTGGTGCAGGGGGAGTGGGGCTCATTGGGAGGGTTCTGAGTGTGGGGGTCGGGGGAGGCTTGTTGGGAAGGTCTCTGTATGAGGGGTCTGGATGCCCAGGGGTTGGGCAGATGAGGGAGCAGGTCCCTGCACAGGGTTCCCTCCCCCTGCAGCTGAGGAGCGATGGGTGCAGGAAGTGGGAGGGGTGGGGGGAGGGAAGAGAAGAGTTTGCAGAGCTTCCTGCAACTGCGGGAGAAATCTGAGGGTGGGTCTGACCTGGCCCCAGATGCCATGCAGGGGAAGAGGAAGTCAAAGTCCTGTCCTCCGCAGCTGAGCCCAGCACAGGGTAGGTGCCACCAGCCAGGTCTTCCCCAATCCTGCCCCCGCCCCCCAGTGATCTACCTCTCTGCTGGCTGCCCTGCGCACCTGGGGAGGGTCGCATGACTACTCTGGTGGCTTCCCTGTGAGAAAGTCATTTTTCTGCAGGGGACATAAATTATGCACATGCACAGAATTCCCCCAGGAGTAACAAATGCTTACTGTCGAGCAGAAATTTCCAACTTTCCTGTGGTATGTTCTTCCTCAGTTTGTGGTGCTCATTGTTCTTGAGATATTGCTGTATGTGGTCTACAAATGAGTAGTCAGTCACGTATCTGATCAGTGCAGGCCCTGCTCTCACCAGATACCAACTACCACATTAGCAGAACTTACTCCAAACATTTATTTTGAAACTAGAGTCTAAAATGGGTTGGAAATTATTTTTTAAACTTTTCTCTCCGACCACTTTCAATATAAATGTTTTAATTATTCATAAGACACACTTCTGGGAAAACCTGCTTAAGAGGACTGAAATGTTAGAAATAGTCTGTTACATTTATATTAGTGAACTTAGTGCAAGTGAGAAATAAGTCATGTTTATTTGATAATCATGACCACATGATATGTACTAGCATTAACTGCAATATGGTAAATATTGATTAGAAAAAAGTCTTCTGTTCTCCTTAAACCATGTTGTTGCATTTTCTGTATTTTGTGTACTTCATTTACAGGGCCACTCACATATTCTAGTCATATTTTAGATAACATCTGTGTTTCTTAGATACTTGTGTTATGTTGCTTTCTTTTCTAAATCTAAAACAGTAATAAAACTAAACCAACACTTTAAACCTTTCAGGTAAATCATGTTCGTACCAGAGATTTTGACTGCTGTCTAGTTGTGCCTCTCATAGCAGAATCTGGCAATAAACTGGAACTGGTTATTAGCAGAAACCCACTGGCCTCTCAGAAGGTGACCTCAGATCAACAAACTTTAGCAGGTGGGGAATGGAATGACCAAAATAATGCCTTCCTTCAACAAACCGGACATACTGCTAGTGTGGAGACACGAGATCCTACAAACACAATATAGCAACAAGTTATTTTAGTGGGACACTCCGAAATGAAAGACAATATATGGTGCTAAATCCCCTTTTCAGATTTCTGTGACACTTGAGGCACAGATGTCATGTGGCATTAAAAAGCCCAGAGGGTCTGACTATCCCTCTCAAGGCTCGTGTTACTTCATGGATTACTTTAAAAATTGAGTTTGGTTTTTAATGTGATGGCCACTGAGTAGTGCCATTCCAAACTAAGCCTGATGTCAGAGAAGTCAGAATGATATTGAGTAAAGAAAATGGCTAATGGCCTTATTTTTTTCCCCTGAAGTAGCAGAAAGGGAGACCTTTAAAAGAGACTGAATTGCTCCTTCCTGTCTTAACCGCATCATTAGTTTTTGAGCAGAAAAAATAGAATTAGTCTCTTTTTCCACAGGTGTCTGGCTTTTCGTTTTTTTAATACAGCTAGCTGGCTACTGAGTGAGGGGGATCATGAGATGGGGGTATGCTGCCCCAATACTGTTAGAGTAGTGTTTTGTGAACCATTGCTCTGCTGCAGCCATCACACTAAGTGCTGTTCAAGTGTTTTAGCAAAGATGCACGTAGGAAGCTGCAGTGTGTGGTGGTCAAGTGTACTGCCCAACTGTGCTACAATTTTATTAGAAGTTACGTTATTCCCTATGCAATGGAAGTACTAGACGGGATGTGTCTTGGAACGGTAAGATTCATTTCAAGCAGAGATGTTTTAGGTAGTGGAAAACTTCTGATGAAGGATTACTGAATAGAAGTAAAACAAATGAGTTATTTAAATCAAATTAAAGGTTTTTTTTAAAAAAACAGTCAAGTGGAAATGTTTATATTATATCAACTACTAGTAGCAATGGAGGACTGATGTAAAATCCATTCAAATGAGAATGATTCATACAAGGACATACAAATCTAAATTTTTATTTACTAATAAAACAGTTTCTTGAGGGTTACTAATAGATTTATGAAGTCCATTTACAAAGGCTTTGTTTTCAGCCTTCTCATATTTACCCTTACAAGTTTTTAGAAATTTGAATTGTAAATACATTTTACAAATTCTTTCCTACCCACCCCTCTTGAAGCAATAAAATACTGCCAGTTGCTTTTAATGCTCACCAGCAGCTGCTTTGATTTGTTCCAGTATTCAAGTGGTCATTGGTAATTATTGTTATTTGGTGAATATAAAGATACTGAATTTGTATATTAATTGTAGAGTCTTCATATCTAATCAATTATCTTACAACCAGATTTGTTTTGGGTCAATATAAATTGTTTAGGAAGACTATCCCCCCCATACTGTTTTCCTTTATATGAACAAGCTCACCTGCCCTGCACACACAAGCGTAATGTTTCATTCATATTTCAGCACTGCCAGAAGATCAGTCACTATGAAATTTAACCCCAAATCATGTAAAAACAGAAAGTTCATGAGTCACTTAAATATGTATTTTTATTTGTAACAAATAAGTATTAAACTGTAAAGTATTTTTGTACAAATTTAATACTTTAATAGCATGATATTTATCGTCTATGTATGGATTTTGGGAACTCAAACTTGCAAATATTTGTATGGAAAAAACTGTATAAAATGGAATAAACAGTGATTTAAAGACAATATTCTTAACAACGAGATGGTATTTGCATGTATTGGACAGCAGGAAAAATAGCATATTTACAAACTATTGCAGAGATATCACATTCCACGATCTTATTTTAATTTTTTTTTAAGTATGTCTACCACAAGTGTAGCTAAGACAAGAAATGCAAGCCTCTTTAGGCAAATATTGGGATTTTAAATAATCTATGATGAAATATGCAAAGTATTATTCCAGAACCTAGGAGTCCCAGTCATGAACCAGGACCCCACTGTGCTAGGCAAATATTAGCCATCCAAATTTCAGTATATATTAGTCAGTCAGAAGTTTAAATTTGCACATTTTCCCTATCTGGAAACTTCCAGTGCATCAAGCCAAGTAATTAGCCAGGATATTAAAAGAAATTCACATTTAGCACTTGACCACACTTTAAGAGCCCTATTTTTCATTACAATCTGTTCAGAGCAAGATTTGACCCAACTTCATGATCCTGTATGGTGGCGATAGGCTAGTTAGTACTTATTTGTCACACCCAAACTTCCATGAAGTTACCTAGAGGATATGGGTACAGAAGAAAAATCTGCATTGTAAGTCTTTAGTCAAAATACATGGGTATGAACTGACTGCCATTATCAAACCATAATACTTTGTGTTGCATCAACAATTTATATAGGCTTAAATAGTGTGGGCCAAGAAATTCCCTTCTTCTGAACAACAGATCTTTAGGACCTCAAAGCGTCTATTCAAAGTTATTTGTTCAGCTACATTAAAAAGATAATATACAGACATCTTAGCCTTCAAGAAAAAGTTGGCCATATCTTCTGCTAAACACAAGCTAAATTCTGAATATAAAAAGTCCCTATTAAAAGTGATGCTCCTAAAAAAAACTTGCAACATATTAAAAAAATTAAGACCGATCCCGCAGACTTTATTTCTCTGTTCCAAGACCTTATTTGGAGTTGTATAACATATTTAAGTGTCATATTAATTAATGTACTTGATTGTTAAGGTCCAAAAAGCTGCTTGGGAGTTGGGCTCCTCAAAGTCAGATTCTGAAGTCTGGTTGACGCAAGGGGCGAGTCTTCGTTATTTACCTGTCAAACAAACAGGAAGAGAGTGATGAGGCCTAGAAATAGCACTTAAAATATAGTAAAGTGTTACTATGCAACACAAGGATTATTTTCAAGAAAAGATTTTCATTAATGACAGAGGTAGTTTAGAATTATTTTCAAAAAACAATATACAAGTGGCAAACCCCAGGAGAGACTGTCTTTGTAAATGTTAATTATCTTTAGTATAATTTAATGTGTATAAAAGAAGTTTGCATGGTTTATATTAATATTGTACTTTTGCACAGGTCAGCCCCTACAATTTTTGTTGTTGTTTATAGCCATCAATTATTAATGCATTTTGAGCAAGTCAAAGAGCCAGTGCGATCAATAGTTTATCAAATATTACTTCTAAGACCATAACTAGTTTAAACAGTAACCATTAATTACTCAGACTGTATGATAAGCTTCATCCTCTCATTCAATCCATATGAGACCTGAGGAAACTTTCCCAACAAAAGATTAATTAAACTGATATGTTCCCACAAAAAGTTTTGGTTTTGGTGAAACTGCATTTTCTGCCAAAATGTTTAGCTGAAGAATTCTCAACCAGCTCTATGCAAAAGTTTTATTTTAAATACTCTTTAAAGGGTTTCTTACCATAGTAACTTTTGAAGGACTTTCAAAACTATCTGTAAAACTGCCTGGTCTTTTACATCCATTTGATTTAACGGGAGTCTCACTACCTGCACTGGCCAGTTCAGCAGTACTCCACTGTCCATTATTAGTTTGTATGTCATTAAGAACTGCAGACTCTTCTGCTTTAATGAAGTCATCTTCAACAAGTACAGAAGAGAGGGGAATATCCTCAGTTACTGAAATAGGACCAGGTTGAGTATCATGCCCTTGACTTTGCCAACAACCCTTTAGGTGAGATGACATTTGTTCTGGAGAGTCACTCATTTCTGCAAAGGTCTCTCTTAAACGTTGTTGTAAGCGAGTTTTTCTGGGAAAGCTCTTCGTAGTAACTGCTTTCCTGAGTTGAGTCTCTTCAGCCACAATATAGACCCGGCAGCATCCTCTAGTCACAGCTGTGTATACATGCTGCCAGTGCTGTGGGCCTGCATTCCCGACTACATAGACAATTGTTTTTTCCTCTGAACCCTGAAACACACACACACAGGTTTTTAAGAACTCTTAACAAATTAAAAGTATTTAAAATAACAAGAAACAAGGGCTTACTAGAGAAGTGCCATCAGTTAACTACAGAAGTATGGTCATGAATTTTGGGCTGTATTTTTTATGTTACTTACATAGGTGCATACTAGTATGTAGACAAAGTTGGACTAGAAGGCAAGATTCTGTACAAGTCTATAAATGAAGGAGACTCTTCTTTGCCTAAATTCTCATAGTTTTAGTTTCTCAAAGTTTGTTTCAATTTCCATGTCCACAATAACAAAACAAGTCAACTACATTCACACATCCCACTTGGCTACAGAAAATGGACTATCTAATGCTTCATAATACTGGATGTCTATCATGGAATTTGATTTAGACTAGTCAACTTGTGTAACTTATTTTTTTTAAGAGTTACTGGATAGTAAGTTAATTTCCATTGGATCAATCAGTGCCTTCATTCAGACTTACTGCAAAGCTACTCAGCTAATCCCAGTGGGAGGGTAAACCAAAGAGCCAGTATCACACCACTTCCTTCCCTCACACCCCAAAGTTGTTCCTAAGTTCATATTCAAGGACTTTATGTCTTAAGGGTGCTCCTGAAACCAAATCTTTCCCATGAAATTACAGAGCAACACTGCAGTCAGGCTTTTTACTGGTTGACATAACTGTGCTGAATTACAGTTCTTACCTGAAATGTGTGAATAGTTCTGGCCCATGCATGCCTTATTTGACACTCTCTCCTCAGTGCCTCATACACCACAGTGAATTTGGAGCCATACGTGCTGCTGATGGTCAATAAACGACACTTATCGACTTCTACATCCTATAGAACCAGTATGTGAGGAGACTTCATGACCAGTTTGTAGTAGAAATCAGATCAACATGTACACATTTTAAGGGCTGTAGCTATGGAATCATATTAACTGACCCAGTTCTTTCAATAACAATATAACTGCACAATAGGCTTAATCCAAAGAAAGCATATTTGATGATAGACGTCTCAGTTGACTCCTCCCCTATTTCAAAACAAACACCTTGTGAGGAAATAACTTGCTGTCCTTTATTCAGGTGTGTCTCCACTCCAGCTACTAGTCCTCAGAAGTTCTGGTTTCTGACTGCTGTCCCTACCAGCAGGGGCCTCATTTACTACTGGCAGGGGACCAATTGCCCCTTCCCAGACTTCTCATATCTCCTTTCCAGCCAGCATTGCAGTATCTACCTCAGGCCCGCAGGGGCCACTGTGAGGCAGGCTGGGCAGGGCCAGGCCAAGGCTCCTAATTCCCATGTTGGCAGCACCAACTAGATAGGAAGCCGCAACAGCAGCTGGAGCTGAGCGCAGAATGAGCCAAGCCCCAATCCCTGCCCTGGTCATTAGTGAGGCCTGCCTCATGCCCATATTTCCCAGGATAGAACCAGCCTACCACCTCCTCATCCCCCTCTGGGATGGGACCACCCTCTAACCCCCTCACGAGCAATGGTGGCCTTAGCAGGAAAGTGAAAACGGGAATGCTAATGCAATTTTGTGGTAAATCCTAACAATTAATTATTAATCTTTCAAAATAATACATACATCTGTTATAAAAAATATTTCTCCATTGCACAATCGTCTGTCATCCTCAGCACTGCCCCCAAGATCACCAGGTAGCTTTTGTCCACTCAAGAAGGCTTTTCTTCTACAACACCATCTGCATTCACATTGATTAGGATTCTGAGAGTCACTTTCCCTTGTGCAAGCTGTGTTATTTTTTGGAAGAAGGTCCTTGAGATAGGCATTCCTCGTGGAACAAATTTTGTCATCACATTGGAACACCAGTCGATTTTTATGGTTTCTGAATCAGGAGAGGGGGAAAAAATTGAAATAAAACAAATATTTATTTGCAACTCACTCAATGTATTTGTGTGGCTCATATGACCAATTCAGATATGCACACTAAGGTTTCATTTAAAAATAAAATTGCTAGCCTTCGTGATTGTGAAGATAACCTTCCAAATATAAACAAATGCAGTGTTCGCTTCTGAAGGGCCATCTGAAGTGATGGCTCCAAGAGGTAAGAACTCTCCTGCTTCCTACTATCTCACTGAAGGGTTAATGCTGAAGTCATGACTACTTTGTAACTGATCATTTTAGCAGCTGGCATAGAGAAGGGAGTGGAAGGGACTTGCCTCCAGGAGAGAAATGCAATGTACAGAGAAGAAAGGCAAGTAATGAGAGGAGATAGGCAGGTAGTTTGGGATGGAAGAGGGGCAATGAGCAGGAACAGGAATCATCCTAAAAGGTGAGCATATTTTCCCCCTAGACAAACAATAATTAGAAGTTTGGTTACTACACAGAGATCATAATCTACCCAAGCAATTTATGCAGTCCTCTCTCTCACTTATACCAACAGGAGATAAAACTATTTACTACCCTTAATCTATAGTTTAAATTTATACCCTGGCCCCAAGTCAATTAAAAATGGAGTTCAGTCCACTGCACAGAATGAGTCTGGCACTCCTGTGCCAGAAGAAAATGTTTCACAAAAGTTGAAGTCACATACACATTTTAAATCAGAAGATAGAAAGGATGGGTCTTTTTTAAAAACAAACAAACAAACAAACAAACAAACAAAAAACCATGAGAGCCTTCCAGATCTAGAAACCCAAGGAGCTCTGCAAAGCCATATCATGATTGTAAGTAAGTATGGCAGCCATTAAAAGTACAAGTAAATTGCAAAGGAAAAAAATATATAGTTTGCACCCTATTTTGGGTTTTTATGGGTAAAAAAAGTCAAAGCATTTTGACTCCCCTCCCCCCGCAGTCTTTGACATTAAAAATGTCGATCCTACATTTCTTAAAAGATTATGGTGACTGGAGAACAAGTGCAATGTAAGGATAAGATTTAGTCACAGATTCCGTGACTTTAACGAACCTCCATGACTTGTTCGGCTTCAGCTCCCATGGCTATGGTGGGGGCTGGATTACCCCTCCCCACACAAACCCCCAGCGGCAGGGCTCAGAGCCAACCCACCACTTGGACTGTCAGTTCCACCCTCCCCCCTGCCGCCATGTTGTTTTTAGTACAAGTCAAGGACAGTTTACAGGCTTCAGTGAATTTTTGTTTATTGCTCGCTTCCTGTCTGACTTTTACTAAAAGTAACCAGGACAAAATCTTAACCTTAGCAATTGTTGACTCCATAAAAGTAGAGAATGAAAGCTAAGTTCTTGAAAGAGAAAAGGATTTTCAGTCAGACTACTTAACTTTTGTTGTTGAAAACATCCCTCAGACATCCGAAACATCCTCCAGAAAAACTAAAGAAGGAAAAACTTGACATTCCTGATGTGTCTAACAGAGGGGCTGGGCGGAAAAAAAACACATTTTAAAAGCCTTTAATGCCTTCTTTGTACACCATAAAGCCAAGAAGAAAAAAAAGGCACATGCCCAGTTTTAAAAAGCCCCAAACATTTGCAGCTTACTTTTTTGACTTTGAAATTAAATAGTGGGGTTTTTTTGTTTTGGTTTTTTAGTTTGTGGCAAAAATTTGGAAGAAAGGTTAAAGATTCAGCAACCTACCCCTTCAGTTAAGGTGTTGAATCTCTAAGATTCTCCAAAAAGACCTACAGAAAAAACAAGGAAGACCACACTTGACATTGCTCATATTTCTAAGGTAAAAAGGTATAACACACACATTTCAGAACCTCTTTAAAAACATAAAGCAGCTGTGACAGAGTACTGAGAGGTGGACCTTGCTTCAGCACTCTGGTCACTATCAGCACCAGTTAGGTTTCCTCAGGGAGGGCCTCATTGGTAACAAGTGGGCCTGATAACTGGGGTTAAAAGAGCACAGGAAGAAGGTGTTGGAAGAGGAAGGGGGCGGGGGAGAGAGAGAGAGAGAGGCAGCTAAGGGAGCCTTCTAGGGGAGTTCTCGGAGTAGAGGCACTTCAATCCAACCCTTGTCAGGAGAGAGACCAGAAAGCTGGAAAACAGTGCAAAGGTGTTGATGCACTGATCTGTATTGGTGGAGGGACTGAGACACTGTAAATAAAGTATATGCTAACGTTGTCAATAAGAAGGTCTCAAAGTGGTCTGCGTTTGTGGAAGTGGCAGGAGTATGATAGGCGTGTCCTGTCACAGCAACAAAAAAATAGCACTACCTCAATTTTTTTAAAATAACTGTTTGCAGGTCAACTTTAATGATCAGCAATTCCTCACAAAAATTTTGGCTTTTGGACATGAACTCCTCTTTTAACGAGAGAGAGGATCACTAGCCACGACCCAGGGGTTTTCATCAAACTTACAGATATGTCACGGAATCTTTATGCTCATTTCTGCTGGCTGTTTAGGTGGCAATTAGAGGACATGCCAAATAAGGCATTGTACAATCACCAAAGACATTATATCTAAAACCAATTTTTAAAAGTTTAAAATATTTTCATGTAGTGTATTTAGAAATTTGGCCCCTTGTGTGAAACAATTTTAAAACATAAAATAAGATGGATAAAGAGAGGAAAGGCAATGTATACACACTATACACCTTTAGACTCAAAACATTGTCTTACCTGGTTAAATGTTTTGAATAGTGCTGACAACAGAGTTCATTTATTAGATCACAATCTTGCCTACAAACATGAAAGAGGCACAACCTTAGCAACACGAGGCATGTACAAAGAATAATGAACATTTATCTAGAAACAAGCGTGTTCAAACTGAAAGAGGACACATTTTTAGCAGTGACAATCTTCTACTGAAAAGTGTTTTAATTCAGAGGTAGTTCAAAAGATGCTGCTGCAAAAGAACAGTTTTGTTTTATTTTAATTCCAGAAGTAAGGCAAGCAGCTTGCAAAATATACCTAGGTAAATTGGGTTTGCTTCCAAGACAGCACAGCAAAACAAGAATTAGTATATTCAGGTATTAGTGCTTGTCTGTCCATAGACTCTTTGGAACTAAAAGGAGTCCAGCATTTTAATGTTTCTTTTCTGGAAACTTGGAGATCTTAAGAACTCTTAAAAACTTGTCATTGCAGATTATGTTCCCACAAGATTTGCTAAATAGTATATTTAAATGGAGCTTAATCAATAACTGTGTGCTAGAATTTACAGGATTTAGGTGTGATGATAAATATTCTGCAAGATCCTCTTCAAAGCAGACCAGAGAAATTAAAAAGGTTTTGGAGTTTGGAGGGGGTTTTTAAATTACCAGCCACTTAGATACTAACACAGTCTAGAAATAAGTAAAAATGCAATTGCAATCTAAAGAAATGTGCCCAGGCAATGAACCAATCTTAGGAGCAACAGATCTGGCTGAAAAGACAAATAAGGCCATGACCCCTTGCAACAGCATTCCTAGTGTAGATTAGTTTGTGTGTACAATGAATACTCTAGTAATTATTTGGAAAATTAAAATTACAAAATGACAAATGTTTTGTAATGTAATATGGAAAATTGAAAAGCTGAGATATGGGTGGGTAAGAGACAATTAAGCTTGTAGAGAATGATTATTTGCTTAGCGCTAGAACAGCTTAACAAGATTAACATGAGACTAGATCGTGAAGAAAGAAAAATAGATCATAAGGAATTTAGGAGACCTAAAATCATCTTCATTAGATTATAAAGCTGGTCAAGGGTACAAGCTGGGAGTCAGAAATTGAATAAGGAACCCTGTTCCAATTCAAGTCTGAAAGACAGCTTGTTTTATCACTCGATTGCTACCACTGGCATGTGAAATTTTGATGTCCTCAAAGCACCTTGAGCAGAGAGCTACTTGTCCCCAGGATGAACATGAACATCCAACACCCATGTGGATAGTTTCTGGCAAAGTACACAGTGCAAAAGGAACCACATAAATTAGCAGTAGAAAACTAAGCTATCAACATTCCACATTAAAAAAAAAAAAATCTAAGCCAGAGAGAGAAGATAACTGGCCTATTTTCGCCAATACCACCACCAGTCTCTTTTACTCAATTTTTAGACATTTTTAGAACAAAGATGCTAGCAAGAGTTCTTTCAAAGTTTGCATACATGCTCTGCTACCTTCTGAAAGCGATGAACTGTGATTGTTTGGCATCCTGTAGTCCAGGTCCTTTTTCAAGTAAAGTTTGTATGGCAGTTTGCAAATCTAATAATGGACAAAGAAAATTAAGTGTGTAGAACAATAAATAACTTAAGAGAAAAAAATACAATTCAGTATGAAAATAGAATTTGCTTATTTATTTGCTTCAATTCCCCAGTGTGCTAAATTTTGGTTACCTGAAATAGGAAGCTTCATTTAACAAAAAAAAATTAAAAATAAAATAAAAAAATAAAAATTGTGGCAAGCAATGCAGATGTCCCATATCTCAAATCTGGGGGACTATGGTGCTGAAAAAGACATGGGAAAAACCTCTTGCTCCCCTAGGCTACACAGCTTTCTACAATATATTTCACCCAATTAAACGAAAAACCTCTGGAGTTATCCTTTGATTGGACAGTTTCTAGGGGATTTAAGTATTAAATTTTGAAAAAAAAGCCTTAAAACTAGAAGTTTAAACTTTGTAACATAACCCATATGAAAATAAATGCAAGTGTTCTGTCCACTGAATACATTTCTTAAGAAACTGGAACACATTAATACTGTGCCAATTACTTTCCTTTCCCCATATTATATTTATGGGGGGTTACGACGTCTTTAAAAAAAAAAAAAAAAGGGTTATCACTACAGTTGTATTTTGCTATATATGAAATATTTCAAAGGTTAACAAACAAAAGACCCTAAAAATCAAAATACGAACACCAATGTCCCCTGATCCAACACTGTTGACCAACAGGATGGAAGCAAAATCTAGAGTTGAAGGCCTTGTTACCAGCTCCCCAAAAAAGCTAACCCATGGTGCTGTCAGCTCAAGCACCTATCCTCTAGAAATCCAGCCTCATTTAAAGTTCTCTCAAATTAGCACCTGATAATAGTAATACACTTTTGAAAACCGTGGTCCTAAGCTATAGAGCCTTCTGCACCATTCCCATCACGACTATCTCGTGCCATGGTACCCCTTACTGTAATTTGATATAAATAATGATTTATCCATTTTATTGGTTTTTTTTAAACTGATGTACATGCATTTAATTCCTGATGGGTAAGCTCATAGTCAAAAGATAAATAACTAAAAATCTAATTTAATATTCTATAATTTTGACTAATTCAAATTTACTGAAAACTGATTTTATGTCAGTTAAATATGTTACACTTTGCAAAAGGGGAAAGATGAGAGTTTTTGCAATATTAACAAATTGTTAACTGAGTATACAAACATACAGTGAGCACCATGTCCAGAAGGCAAAAGAACATAAATAAATTTCTTCTCGGGGCTTGGCATTGTCAACTTTTCACTCCAATCAGAGACTTTGAGCACTGAGTCAAACTCTGGGAATTTTCGCTGGGAGATTCTTAACCACAAAAGAAAAAGACAAAAATAGTTTAACACGAAAACATTCTAGCTGTGCATCTCAACCTTTTGCATCATAGTTAAGTTTACTTATACAATTTTATGGATATCTCCTTTAACTTCTATAAAATATAGACAAAGGGTAATCAATTTTTTTTTGTCTAGATTCAAATTTCTTGGTCAAGGTTTAGTCAAGTTCCAGACTCCAGAGAAAATAATATAAAATAACAACAATTATGACAATAAGCAAATAAAAAGATTTTGTGGCCCATTCAAAAGCGTCCAGCTGTCTGGATTTGGCCCGAGGTCCACCTATTGTCTACCCAATATAGACAATGAAAAAGCTTTTTGATCATAACTAAAAATCACAGTAACGTATTAGTATTTCTTTAATTTCTAAATCCTACAATGTTGCAATTGATATTTAGTAACCATCCAGATAGTGTCCTGTTGGGGGAATTCAGAATACTACAGAAGAAAACAATCTCTTATAATTGGCAGTGGCAAATTTTGTAAATAACTGCCTACAGCACTTGATTCTCTATAAGGGCCCAGTCCTGAAAGTTTCAGAGTGCCCTGAACTGTTAAAGTCAAAGGGTGATAAGGACACTCAACACCTTGCATGACAGGGCCCTAAGACCTCAATTTTTCAAACACTTAGGCATGTTCTTTATTTTAAGAACATGAGTAGTCACACTGAAATCAACAGGATTACTTGTTTGCTGAAAATTACGCACATGCTTAAGTATTCACTTGTTCAGAGCCTAAGTCAATAAAATGAATGACAATATTAAATATTAAGAGTCTTAAGAAAAAAAAATTAAGAAACAACTTATACTTAAGCAGAAAGATATGGTTACATGGGTCTAATCACCTAAATATTGATTGTATTTCAGTCATTCTTAGAAGTTGCCATTTGTTGCATTTATCATTAGGGTGGATTGATTTAATATTAAAAATCAGCAAGCAGGAAACCTGCATTTAAATAATCTATTTTAATTTTGTTTTGTATTTGGACTTTTTAATTACTTTCCTAAAGAACAGTTCATTCTCATTGCTTGGTATAACAAATAAAACACTGATTTGCAACTACAGTAGAACCTCAGAGTTACGAGCACCAGAGTTACAAACTGAGCAGTCAACTACATACCTCATTTGGAACCGGAAGTACGCAATCAGGTAGTAGCAGACAAGACCAAAAAAAAGCAAATACTGTGTCAAATGTAAAAACTAAAACAAAAAACAAAAAAAAAGGGGGGGGGCAGCATTTTTCTTCTGCATAGTAAAGTTTCAAAGCTGTATTAAGTCAATGCTCAGTTGTAAACTTTTGAAAGAACAACCATAATGTTGTATTCAGAGTTACGAACAACCTCCATTCCTGACGTATTCGTAACTCTGAGGTTCTACGGTAAATATATATATCCTTTTTACACTACCTTTGGCACTTATTTTTGTTAACCAGGAAGATACAGTGCATCTATTTGCATTTATTTAAGCAATTGTATATTTACTCAGATTCTTAATTTTTAAATTTCTTATGTTAGAAAATGGTGAATGACAAATGTCTTATTTACTATAGGATAATTTTTTACTTGGGATTTGTGTCAATCTGCATTTGAATGGAAATTAGAATTAAAAAATGCACAAAAACAGCATTTTAAAATTGTTATTAGTTAAAGAAAAACTACCTTAAAAGTTGCTGGATACATCAGAAAAAAAAGGTTTACTAAAACAGTTTTAAACTCAAAATATAACTGATTTATTACACAAAGGAGGAATTAACTGTAATTAGTGAATTGAACAGACTGTTTCGGGTCAACAGGGGCCATTTTTTGAGCCAAAAACGTGTCTACTCCTTACAATCAACTCAACAGCACTGCTTGCTGTCTGTCAAGTGATAACATTTGAATGCCACACATGATCAATTCCAAAATTTCAGGGAGTATTCTAGGCATCAAATGCCATAATCCTATTGATTTTTAGAAAACTGGAAAATTGAAAGGGGGAAAAAAATAGAGGACACATGGAGCTCCTGCCATCTGGTGAGCATAGCTCCTGCTTCAAGCACCTCTGCAACTGTCTATAGCTCAAAGACCTGGTTGATGGCACCATTAAAGCTTTCCGGCATAACAATACTCAACTTCTCTCTGCACATTCTCCCAACAGAGTTTAACATGTTGACACCTGAATTCTGGCAGTAGAGGATGGGGAGAATGGATGGGGGCATGCACACATCCCCTAGCATGGGGCGGGGGGGGGGAGGGAAGAAAGGGAGACCCTGGTATGCGGGGGAGGAGGTAATGAGGCACAAAGACCCTAGTAGTGAGAGGAGGAAATTGGAGGATCCTGGCATGTGACAGGGAGAGACAGAGCCCCAGGCATAGGGGGAAAGGGCCATAGAGCCCCAGCTATGGGGGATAAATTGCAAGGATTTCCTGAAAGAGGGGGATGCGAAAGTGACACACAGCTTGTGGGCTATAATGGAGGGATGCAAAAAGCCCCTGCTGAGTGCAATAAGCTTAGCCTACACAAGTTACGAAACATGTGACCCCCGCGTAAAGATATTTAGTTCCCTAAAGATGCAGATAGGGTCCCAGTGGGATTTTCAGAAGTGCCTAACTTCAGGTGCTTTTGAAAAGCTCTCTAGTCACCTATCTGCATGTTAAGGTGTCTAGATAACTTTGAAAATCTGGCCCCATCAACTTCACATTTGTAGAATTAGTAGATCTCATTCTCACATGTTTTTTATTCATAGACTGGAAGAGGAAACCAACCTTTTCTTTTCTATTGGTTTTCTATTCCCAGTCAGTTTTTCAACTTTGAATTAGCTAGTCCAAATGAAGAAAATATTCTCTTTGCACCTGCTAGCTAATTGAAACCAAAAGTAGTAAAGGAAAAGCTTTTCTTCACAACAGAAACTGAAAGTACTGATATTTGGAAAAACATAATTACCAGCATTTGCTCCTAGGGTTACCATCTGATCACACACACCCAAACATTCTTGCCCCGTTCCCGCCCTCTGCCTCGGCCCTTCCCCTTCTCCAAGGACTTGCCCTGCTCACTCCATCCCCTCTCCCTCTGTCGCTCGCTCTCCCCCACCCTCACTCACTTTCACCTGGCTGGAGCAGGGGTTTGGGGTGAGGTAAGGGATGCGGGCTCTGGGATGAGGCCCGAGGGGTTCGGAATGTGGGAGGGGGCTCTGAGCTGAGCCTGGGGTAGGGGTTTGGGGTGCAGGAGGTGGTGTGGAGACTGGGGTGCTGAAGGGGGTGAGGGGTGCAATCTTTGGGAGGAAGTGTGGATGCAGGAGGGGGCTCAGGGCTGGCGCAGGGGATTGGGGTGCGGGAGGGGGTGAGGGGTGCAGGCTCCGGCCTGCCGGCACTTACCTCGGGCGGCTCCTGGTTGGCGGCACAGCAGGGCTAAGGCAGGCTCCCTGCCTGCCCTGGCCCCGCGCCACTCCCGGAGGTGGCTGGTATGTCCATGCCCTGCACACTGCCCGCGCCCTGAGCGCCAACTCCACAGATCCCATTGGCCAGGAACTACGGCCAATGGGAGCTGCGGGGATGGAGCCTGTCTTAGCCCCGCTGCACCGCCAACTGGGAGCTGCCCGAGGTAATCAGGGCCAGGGGAGTCCACACACTGCCCCCTCTGCACGCCGCCCCCGCACCTCCCATTGGCCACAGTTCCTGGCCAATGGGAGCTGCAGAGTCGGCACTTGGGGTGCAGGCAGCGTGCAGAGACCCCTACCCCCCCTTAGGGGCCACAAGGATGTGCTGGCCCCTTCTGGGAGCAGCGCAGAGCCCGGGCAGGCAGGCAGCCTGCTTTAGCCCTGGGCCCCCACTGCGCCACCAGACTTTTAGCAGCCTAAAAATCTCCCAGTTTGGCTGCAGTAACCTCTGGGAGATAGAGACCGATTCCGGGAGACTCATGGCAAAACCTGGAGGGTTGGCAACCTTATTCGCCCCATTTGTAAAGACTGAAAATAATGTAGATACTTATTGCAATACCCTGTGGCATATTAATAAAGCATGAATTGAAAGTTAAAGATGTTTTCCCCCCAATTCTGTATATAGTTAAAAGAGCAGGCAACCTTTAACTCATTAACATTTGAGGAGGGTTGAGTGCTACAACATATTGTTTTTAATTAAATTATTTTAATAGATTATAATAAATTTAGGCCTGATCATAGGTTGTCATCACTGCAAATTTCATTTGTAAATAGGTTTATTTTAAGAAGACAAATGTATTTCAATTAAATTTGAAAGTTTTGTGTTTTTTTTAATGTCATTGACTTTATCCACTCTGTTTATCATGGATTTGTGGTAAACTACCATTGATAAGGTGTAATTGCAAATGGAAGGTCAGAATAAAGAAAAGTGCACTGAACCTATTTATCCAATTTTGTATAGCAATTCAAAACCAGTTACAAACAAAACGGTCACTCTGCAAGCTGCTCATGAGGGGTCCCCTGCACAGAACAGTTTGCAGAATCAAGGCCTATGGCACTATGACTACTCATGTGCCTAAGTGTTCACAGGATCAGGGCCTGCAAACACTAACTCACATGAATAGTCCCACTGACGTCAGTGGGACCAAATGTTTTATTTATAAAGAGTGAACCAGAAAAAGTCTCCAATTTTGGTGGGTTCTTTTTATTTAATATGCAACTTCTATCATTCAAAAACTTTGCATACTTTACTCTATGTTTTTGTTTAAATTGCTCCTCGGTTTTTCAGCTGTAATTTCTTTCCCAAAGTTAGACAGAAACACGAGAATACGAGAGATCTTCAACAGGAACACTGAGTCACATAATTCTATTGTATGTCTCAGGGCCACTACCATTTTGCAGACTGAATAAAAGGACCAGGACTTCTATAAAAAAAATTCCTCCAGTATATACAAAAAATTCCTACCTTGTGGCATTGTCTACAATTAGCTGAGACTCAGCTCTGTGATTAGTTCTCAGTTCCACAGACCAGCCTCTAGATTTTAGACCCTCAAAAATATCAGCGAGCATGTTGCCAGGGTCAATGCTGGGTAACTGTCTGATATCACCTAAAGAGAAGATATATTAATAGCATTTGTGATCAGTGATAAATAGTGAACAGAATATCAGTGGGAAATATTCCAAAAATACAGTAGTGACAAGAAATATGCTCTCCACCTCTATTAGAATACAAGACAGAGTTATCACATGTATGCTCAATACAAATTCTGTGAAATTATGCTTCTCACCAAGAATCCCAAAATGGAATTTCTTTGAATCAGGTTGTTGCATAGTTCTAATTGTCTTCCCTTCAGTATATAATACATTAAATCATTGTTCAGAGCATATTCTATATTCCCAATTCAAACAGCCATTGGTACTCGATGTCATGCCATCCTGTTAAGTCTCTTCTCTATGGTAAATGTCAACACTAAATCAGACTTGTCTATGGGAATTTACACATTAAAATCATGGCATTTGTTTTGGTGGGACAAAAATGTGATCTCCAAAAATGGGCACAGGGGTACAAAATCCTAATTTTTTTTCATGCTACTTTATTCTATTTGTTAGATTAAAAACAAGTTAGTTCCAGATCTGACTGTCTGAACTACCTTAAAATCAAATATTTTATTTTTCTTCTGTCCAGTTTATATGCTGTCAACATTTACTCAAGCTGTGTTAAAGAACTGAGGGAAAACTTACTAACAATAAGATGTATTATTTTGGTTGTTGAAAAATCTAAAGGGAAGTAAGTGGTGAAAGCCTCATTATCGAATACTTTTAGAACCAGACAAAACACTAGGAAATATACAATAGAGAATAATCCTGCACTGACAGGGAGGTAGGCTGGATGATATAATTATTTTCCATCTCATCTATGATTTTATGGCAAGAGTGGCAAAATCCATGGAATAGAACATGCCTTTCAGGCGGCCCTAGAGATTACAGCCTCATTATGATCACAGGTAAACTATCATACCTCTGCTGGATTTCTTTCAACTAATTATCGTGGAACTACCACTCGTTATAAAACACACTAGCACCCAGCAAGTTCTCTCACATCCTGCATATGTGTCAAAATATGAGTCAACAGTGTGATGCTGCTGCAAAAAAAGCAAACATGATTCTGGGATGCATTAACAGGTGTGTTGTGAGCAAGACACGAGAAGTCATTCTTCCGCTCTACTCTGCTCTGGTTAGGCCTCAACTGGAGTATTGTGTCCAGTTCTGGGCACCGCATTTCAAGAAAGATGTGGAGAAATTGGAGAGGGTCCAGAGAAGAGCAACAAGAATGATTAAAGGTCTAGAAAACATGACCTATGAAGGAAGGCTGAAAGAATTGGGTTTGTTTAGTTTGGAAAAGAGAAGACTGAGAAGGGACATGATAGCAGTTTTCAGGTATCTAAAAGGGTGCCATAAGGAGGAGGGAGAAAACTTGTTCACCTTAGCCTCTAAGGAAAGAACAAGAAGCAATGGGCTTAAACTGTAGCAAGGGAGGTTTAGGTTGGACATTAGGAAAAAGTTCCTAACTGTCAGGGTGGTTAAACACTGGAATAAACTGCCTAGGGAGGTTGTGGAATCTCCATCTCTGGAGATATTTAAGAGTAGGTTACATAAATGTCTATCCGGGATGGTCTAGACAGTATTTGGTCCTGCCATGAGGTCCCTTCCAATCCTAGAATCTATGAATAACTCAGGAAATATTTTGAAATTAGACTAAATTTACACTATTGCTTTTCACTTACCAAGTATAATAAGCTTGGCAAGTTGAGCATGGTCACATAGCAATTTTAAAACTGAACTAAGCATTTGTACAGGTACTAAGCTCCCTTCATCCACAACCAGAACTGTCACAGTAGAAAACTTCCACGGCATTCGTCCATCTCTTAATCTCCATGAATAAAAACTGTAGATGACCTAGAAATCAATCAAAATAAATAATTTAACTTCCATTCAAGAAACACCTGAAGTTATCAAATTTAAATAACTTTCTTATAACAAGTAAAATGTGGGATCTTCTATGCTGTATTTACCACAGCCATCATCTCAGTTACATGATGAAACTGATTCATTACAGGCTCAAAAGGTTCGATCCTACTCTCCAATAATCATCATGTACACATCTCCAGAACACATATTTAGCAGAGCAGAATCAACTAAAACTATTTATACAGAAAGAACGAGGAGTACTTGTGGCACCTTAGAGACTAACAAATTTATTTGGGCATAAGCTTTTGTGGGCTAAAACCCACTTCATCGGATGCATGCAGTGGAAAATACAGTAGGAAGATATATATACACAGAGAACATAGAAAAAATGGGTGTTGCCATACCAACTCTAAAGAGACTAATCAATTAAGGTGGGCTATTATTAGCAGGAGGAAAAAAAACTTTTATAGTGATAATCAGGATGGCCCATTTCAAACAGTTGACAAGAAGGTATGAGTAACAGTATGGAAAAAATTAGCATGGGGAAATAGTTTTTACTCCTGCTGATAATAGCCCACCTTAATTGATTAGTCTTGTTAGAGTTGGAATGGCAACACCCATTTTTTCTATGTTCTCTGGCGAACCGCGGCCTCCCAGTCAATGGGAACTGCCGGAAGTGGTAACACTTCCCGCAGCTCCCATTGGCTGGGAACGGCGAACCGCGGCCACAGGGAGCTGAGGGGCTCCATGCCTGCAGATGCTCCAAGTAAACAAAACGTCCCGACCCGCCAGTGGCTTACCCTGACGGGTCAGGAGCCAAAGTTTTCCAACCCCTGAAATATAGGGTCAGCTTATGAAAGGGTCATACAGTTTTTGATATTTTTACCTAATCATTTTGGGAGGGTCCGCTTATAAACGAACGGGCTAATGAACAAGTATATACAGTACTATAGACTTTTCAGGATATGTGGAATTGGTGAAAAAAGTCACGTGAAAGCCCCTCATCATTTTTATGCCTCTAGAAGGTACTGTAATGCACATTTAAAATAAAGAAGGCCAAAAATTGCAGCTGACATGATGTAAAAAGTCTGACTTGTAGACTTTTGAAAAACAAGGTTGACTCTTAAATGTGGACAAGCTGTGCTTATTAAACGCCCTTATGAACAGTTAAAAGATTTATAAGAGAGGTTCAGTTAGCAATCTGATTATTGTACAAAATAAGAAGGACTATACTAAAAGATCTTTGG
Source organism: Emys orbicularis (assembly GCF_028017835.1). Lineage (NCBI taxonomy): Eukaryota > Metazoa > Chordata > Testudines > Emydidae > Emys > Emys orbicularis. Next base: position 67,138,014 of record NC_088683.1, on the reverse strand, counting down.
AGAGAGAATGCACAAATATTATATACCTGATGGAGAGTGTAAGCGGGAAGCTCTGTTTTCTCATTCAGCAGGCTAGCTGCTCTTCCTGTAGGTGCAGCAAGTAAAACATTTAAAAGGTTTTTTGTGCAAATTTTCTCCTGACAAAAATGATTAAAGGTATTCCATTCAGCAGATGCATCCAGGTCCTTTTCAAAATCATTACAAGCACTTGCCACTTCTTTTTCCACCTGCTTTAAATACTGAAAAAGGCAGCTAACTACAGTAGTCTTCCCACAACCCCCTTTTCCACTTATGATTGTCACTGGATTAGAACAAATCATTTTCACAGCTTTCATTTGATCTGGGTCCACTTCTGCTTCACTTATAGTTTCTATGTCTGGTACCTGTTCGTTATAAAGAAAATCACTGTCACTGTTGTTTTGTATATCTGGGGCATTACTGCCCTCCACTTGCTCTGTTTCAGGAGGCTGGTTATTATTTATTTTAATATCTCCATTTGCTTTTGATTTGGTGGTATCTCTAACATTAAGTACTTTTCTCACATCAACAGGTAACTGCCATGGGTCATTTTTCATTAGATGATTTACAGAAAGTGCAATGTCTTTTTCAGATTTGTAAAGATGAGAAAGAAATACCAGTTTCTTCTCACCAATCATTATCTTCTCATCTTTCATAAATTTCAAGGATTGCCAGGCATGTTCAATGGGCATATCTTTAGAAACTAAAGAAGTCAAAATGTCTTGTTCTTCATAGGTATGCCCCATTTCTCTACATCTTTGCTTGAGCTTATCGTATATTATTAATGCATTCTTCTGCAATTCAGGAATCTTCCAGAGGAGATGCTCACACTGACAGAAGGCTGCCCAAGTTGCCTCACAAGTGGAAAGATTCAGTTCTCTGTAGGTTATCTTCCCACCAAAAGGGAAAAAAAGTTTAAATTATTTCATAAGACATTGGTATGTAACTGCAGAACTAATGCTTTTGTCATTAAATACAAATTTATAATTCAAAAGATATGAAGCAGCACAGACAATATGTACGTTTTAACAAATTCTAGCTATACTACCTTCTCAAACCAAACAAAGCAAGGAATTTCAAAGCAAGGGGGGCTTGATCAATCCCATCTGTCATTTTGCTGTAGAAAACTGAATCATTGTACAAAAAAATACTAACAGAAATTGGGTACTAGAAAAGAGGTTTGTATCAAATCTGTATTCTACCCAAACTATCACCAAGCCGAATAAAAGAGCAAACTGCTACAGAATAATAATACAATACATGTGATAATATCTGAGTGCATGTGTACACATTATAGCACACATTATACGTAAATAAGATCTCATTCGCTGCAATATGTTGGCAAAGTAGGATGAAATGGTTTTAAATCACATTTTCCTTCCTTTTGGTGGGCTTACATCTATTGCTTTAATATTTTTCCCTTTCTTCTTATAGAGCAAACAAAGATTTAGGAAAACTGGATTACTTATAAACGGTGGGATTATTTTATTTGTACTCAAATGGGACTGGACACCCTAATAATTCATATCCTCATAGCAAAAGCTGATTTCACTTTAAGGACCAATAGCCTGTAAGAAAGAGTTCATAAAACAGCCATTTTGAAATTACAGACTAGACAATGGTAAAACAGTGATCGAGAACCAAATTGTTTCTGTTTTGAGATCTTTGTTCGTAAACACCCCCCTCCCACAAAAAGTATGCACTGACCTCTCAATAAATTATTTTACATACAAGTGTTCTAAAAGGATATTATAAAGTTACCTGGAAACAAATTTTAAAAGGGAACAGAGTAAATTAAATTTGAAAAGAAAATTAAGATATCTCCATAGTAAAATATCAAGGTGACTGCTCCATTGATTCCTGACATGTACACACCAGCTCTGCAGAGTCTGTTCAATGACATGCAATTGAACACATTTAGTGGAGCTGCAGTCAAAAGAGAGGAGACTGAGAAAAAGCTACTAACAGATGAAAAACGATGGTAAAGAATGTAAAAAATAATTTTAAAAAACCCTTAGTTTCTCATTACCATATTCCCTTTCAGAATGATTTTATTTCTTATAGTTTAGTGCTGGCCTATTGCTATTACAAAGTAAATTTACAATACCACAACGTTATGTCAACTGAATAGCATTGTACTTTGGCAAGCCAATACTGCATTGATATCTCGATACCAAATTCACATAAAAAAAAAAAAGTTAAGTATTAAAAGTTGAAACTGTGTTTCACTAACAGATTTATTTGGGCATAAGCTTTTGTGGGTAAAAAACAAAATCACTTCTTCTGATGCATGGCAGTGCATGGAAGTGGTTTTTTACCCACAAAAGCTTATGCCCAAATAAATCTGTTAGTCTTTAAGGTGCCCCGACGGACAAAAGTTTTACCGACAAAAGTGCTAGGGCCGACATAGCCTTAAGCACGAGTCTAGACATTGCTAGGTCAACAAAAGCTTTTGCCTCTTAGAGAGGCAGATTTACTACAGCAACAGAACAACCCTTTCCATAGCTGTAGTAAGTGTCTACACTAAAGTGGTGCATCTGTAGCGTTTCTAGCGTAGACATACCCTAAACCACTGCAAACTTCTGTGAGAACACTTTCATTGTGGTTTAAGAGGAGCTTGCTTCAGTTTAAACTTAAACCAATTCCTAATCAATCTCAAGTGAACCAAAATATGCCTATCTTGAACTGAAGTGTCCACATATCCATTTGCACTGGTTTAGCTAGATTAATTTTAAAACCACACCATTAAACAAACAGGTGAAACATTCACTTGTAGACCAGCCCTTGCACTGGTCATGCAGCATTAAATTTTGTCTCTTTATACACACACTGGTATTAAAATATACATTTTTTTCTGAACCTGAAAGCTTTTATTCCCCCCCTTTTAAATCTATAATTATTTGCTGCTGAAACGTATGTAATGGACTACATAATAAATACTGTGTTGGTATGTTTATTTTAACTAGTTATAACATGGTAGTGCCCAAATCAGGATACAGCCCCCACTGTGCTAAAAATGAAAAAACACAGGCTAACTTAGTCCTAATTCAAAGAGTTTACAATCTAAAAACAGACAAGACAGACAGCCATGTAAAATGTTAGAGGCAAACTTCTCAGTTAGCTTTAAAAAAAAACAAAAACAAAAAACCTTTAGGCCAAGAAATCATTCTCCCACTACTTATCACACATGCACACTTTCCCTCTCTTCTAGAGCACTAATCAACTTGTTCTATTTTGCTGATCTAATGTGCCCTTCATCATCATCCTGCCCAACTACAGCAGTCAAGAAGATTATGGAAAAAAAAGCAAAAAACAGTTAAATGGTGCCTTTAAGAGAAATATCTAAAGGCCTTTATGTCAGTCCCTGTCCACAGTGGCTCCTGCTCATTTCTCCCCAGTAGAGGTAAGGTGAAAGCCTGCTTTAAGCAACAGCTTTCAAGACAAGGGCTGGTTGAAAAAAGGTGATCCATTTCCATGACAATATTTGCATTTTTTTAGGAAAAGTTTAGTTTAGAAGCAGGACAAAATACAAGAAATGGGGGGGGGGGGGGTTTAAAGAAAAAAATCCATTTCTGGAAAACCAAGAGGGAATTTTTTGGCATCTTGGCTGCACTCAAGAAATGCTCTTGTCAATTTCAAGAGCCTTCCACCCCAGCTGTTAGAGAGGCAGAGAGCCTAGGGAACTCTGACTTCCCACCAACCCTCCAGGAGCCAGACAGACACTGCCTGTCCCCGGGAGCTGGGGAAAAATAGAAGGGTGGCAGGGAGGTAGCATGCATGGGGGCTGTGCCTCTCCAGCCTCCAGAGCTGCCGAAGGAGAAGGGAGGCCTACAGTGCAGGGAAACCTGCCAGCATTTTGACTGAAGTTTTGTGGAATCTTTAACAGATTCAGCAAAAGGTTTTATCAGAAAATTTCCAACCAGCTCTACTCAGGTCGATTCCTGGCTTCCACTACCCTACACAGATTCATTCACCTCATCACATACAACCAAACACTTCATAACACCAAATAACTCAGTCCTTCCAATTCTATTCACATGCTAATCTTCCCCTACGCAAACTTGTCTGTCCTTAATAAAAAACTCAGCAATTACCAAATATAATATTCCTTCAGATCCTACTGTTTTTTAAATCTATACTATGCATTTCTATTCACACATATTAACAGCTTTGCTTCCAACACTGTATTTTAGTTAACCAAATGTGAAACAAAAGGGGAGGTAGGGGGAGAGAGAGAGAGAGAGAGAGAGAGAGAGAGAGAGAGAGAGAGAGAGATCTGGTTTATAAATTAGAGCTGGTTGGAAAAATTCCAACAAAACTCTGTCTAAACTTGCTGACTCGATTAAAATCAAATGTTTTACAGAAAGTTTGATTCTGACAAATTTCCGATGGAAACCTATTGTCCAGCCAGGTTTTGAAACTGAACTGTTTCCTAGCAGGTCACACACCCAGCTGTCCTGCAGCATGTCTGGTGGGCTGCTGGGGATCTGGGCTTCAAGGGTCTGCCACTCTGGGTCAGCCTACCATGTGGACTGCCTCAGAGTCAAGAACCCCAAGACTTTCAGGCCAACGGGTAACCCAAGCTGCCTGACTCCCAAGAATCTGGCGCTGGAGAAGGTAACTATTGACATGACAATAAGAGTCTGGTCAGTTTCACTGCTGCTATTCAGTGATGGGCAGCAGTGAAACTAACAAGAATCACAATAATTTCAGTCAACAGCTTCCAGGGTCCCTGACTCCCTGCAAACCACAAGGTAGGCAGCTGGGGATCCTAGGAGTGTTTCCAAAATGAAATATACCACATTTCAGTGTTTCTAAAAAGAAATATTGTAAGATTTCAGTTCCATTAATATTTCAATTTTTTTTTTTTAACTTTTGTTAGGATTCTAGATTAAGTTTTTCTGAAAACTCAAAAATTTTTGCAGAACTGAAATCTGGTTTCCCAGCCAGCTCTGCTTATAATGGGAAGTAAGCTACAAAACTCAAACTACAGAGGAATGACTCACCTCTAAAATATGTTGACTTAAGAAGAACAGCTAATGTGACTATATGGAGAATGCTGAAGAAGCCAGAATATAAAGTAGAGTAAGTTGGTATGCAATACTAGTAGCTGAAAGCCCATGCTATCACATGGGTATAATTCATAAAGGCACGTAATTCATAAGAGCCAGAAATGGCTGATGCAATCCAGTTTTTAAGTTAACAGACGATGAATTCCAGTGATGATTGAATCTGGTGATATTCTAAACAATGGTTTTCAACCTGTGATCAAGGGATCCCCGGGGGTCCGCGAACTATGTCTAAAGGGTCCGCGAAAGGTTGTCGTTACCATAAAACAGTGGTTTTCAACCTGTGGGCTGCGGACCCCTAGGGGTCTGCAAACTATGTATAAGATTTCCAAAGGGGTCCACACCTCCATTTCAAATGTTTTAGGGGTTTACAAATGAAAAAAAGGTTGAAAAACACTGTTCTAAACTAAAGAAACCTCTCTTCCACACTTGTAGCTGTTTCCATCGCTTCACACGGACTCAGACATTTTAGGCTTCAGAGTGACACACAGTGACATTTCTGGAGTCTCATTATATAGATATGTACATGGAAATCTACATTAACATTAAACATTAAACTCTTAACTATGGTTGTCACAACACCTTTATTCAGCCTCACTGTGCCTTACTGAAGTGGGAAACCAAGATTATCTCGAGGAGCTCAGTATCTTTTATATGAAACTCCCTGTGTTCACCCAATCTGAAAGCAATTTCCATTTCTTCCATGGAGTATATCAAGAAACTGAATAATTCCTTTATATTTAAATTATATTAGAAACAGTTGCACAGTGATTAGGAAGAATACTAACAAGGTTAGATAAGGTATTTCTGGACCCAGTGAGTATGTCTACACTGCATCTGGAAGCGAGCATTACAGCCTGGGATCCACAGACTTATGCTGGCACTAGAGCACTAAAGCTGTGTGGATAGTGCTTCAATGTTGTGTCTCAGGCTGAACCTCAGGCTCTGAAGCCTACACCTCTTCCCCACAACCGCAACATTTACACAGGTATTTTTAGTGCACTGGTGCGAGCCCCACTACAAGTACTGCAGACATATCCAGAAGGTTTCTGTTTCGTGCAGCTGCCCAGGATGGTCTTGAAAAGAGAAAAATTATCTCTCTTCAAAAAGAATAAGCCTCCATCCAAACAACCAAAGGTCATAGTTTGAACAAATAGTATTGAGTTAATTACATTTTGATCATCATATAATTCATGTTACTTACCCTGCTGAATCCAAGTTTCCATGGCTCTTTTTTTAACATCTCATCTAATTTTGGTAGTATCTCATCTTCAGGAGAAACTTTTTCATCACTTTTGCTGTTCTGTTTGGTCACTTTATGCCAGCTCACCCCCTCTATAATATTGCAAAAATGACGTGGTAGAAGTCTTGGCAGGAACTCCATTATCACTGGGAAACTCAAAGCTACCAAAACAGTCTTTCCTGTAACTATATATTCATCACAAACCAAGAAAGTATTTATTAAAATACAAAAAGTGTTTGTAGAAGGCAATTTGATTACTTAGCTTAGCAGGCTTTATTCCAAAAAACTTAAATAGAACTGGTTCTTTAGTTTTCTGTCTGAAAAAGCTTTTATATACTATTGATACGAGTAAGATTACTTAAATAGATTAAAAAATATTTTTCCACTTTGATTAAATTGTGTATTTGACAGAATTTTGTATATAGTCAGTTTCACATTAATAGTCAAGTCTATCTCCCCTGATGTGTGCGCAACATATAAAAACCTGGTAACCTGAAACATCACCCATCTTTCAGTTCAATCAAATGTCAAGTTAAGCAGAACTGCCAGCACTTTTGAGTGAAATGGAAGTTAACTCTTAACAGATCTTCATTTAAGTGAGTTCCACTATTACTTTTTTTCTCCAACTGATTCCTGTTCCATCTATATGGTATAAGGCCCAGGTCATGCAAAGACTTGCATACATGCTTAACTACAAGCATGTGAGTAGTCCCCTTTATGTGCTCAGGAAAAAATCTTTGCGGGATCAATACTCATTTAAAAACACACTCTACCAGCACATTAGCATGGATAAAACATCTTAAAAGCATAACTCTGTTATTTTTATAATCCAATAATATATAAATTATACTTACATGATTGCATAATATAATAAAAAATATCAAAATTTTTCGTCTCAATAGATTTGTTCCCTTGCTGAAGATTTAATTTTGACTCTTGAAACTGATTAAGTTTTTTTTCAAGGTTTCTGAAGTTCAGATCAGATCTCTCAGGAAAACACTTAAAAAACTCCTCTCTGAAATTGTCAGGAACACAGCACTCTTTAAAAAAGAGTGAAAAAACTGCGTTTTGGTTTTCCCTTATATCGGTTCGTAGGAAGTATGACGGATATCCTTGCACAAAGTACTTTGAGTCCACCAATTTAACTTTAACATTAACTTTCCACCAAGGGCCAACCAATGGAAAACATCCAACCACTTCATACGTCTTTTGAGATCTTTCATCCTGTATTATAACTGAAATTTAAAAAAAAAAAAAAATCAGTATAATATTGTTTAAAACTTTATTGCATTTTGCATAACAAATTCACTAAGTCAAAGCAAACAAACCAAAAAATTTAATTTTTTTCAGGTGTAATTTAGTTATAATAATCTTAGGTATTGCTTTTAACAGTAGTAAGTTAAAACAAAAACAAAAAACATCTCAGACATAAGCATGATTTTTAAATTGATTAATTGATTATGTTCCTGTAGGTGGCTGAAGTCAACAATACATCAAATAATTTTCTGGTATTAATTATTTGTATGAGCAGTTAAAGCTGCTTACTAATGGTCAGATTTTGCACTATTTAAAACAATTACAGTTTTATGTTATTGGTGATATGCTTACAACTAGTTTTAACTTCATTATTTCAAAAAATGACAATATCTTGTCCAAAATAATTGAGTTCTTGGACATTTTGATTGCATTAAAGGACACGCAACCCCTTGCCTATATTATAGCTGTATACAATGATAAGCTCTGTTATTAGTTTATGGTAGTACTTTCCAAACATTCAAAGCAGAGACAGTCCCAGCTCTGAGAAGCTCACAATCTAAGGACAGACAGAGAAGTCGAAAGAGATCAGAGAAAGCTTAACTCTACTGTTTTCATGTTTTATTTTTGTTACAAAAGTGACAAGAATTAATTGATAATCTCACTAATGAAGTGAGAACAAAGTGTGTAATAAAAGTACAATCGTAACTGGATTTGAACACATTATCTTTGAAATACACATCAGGCACACTCCATATAGCCAGTAAACTACACACTTTTTTATTCCAATTGAAACAATAAGAACTTTAAAAATATAATACAGTAGAAACTAAATTATTCTAAAGTCTCAGTGAAAACCCCAAACCTTTGGATAATCTGGTTTGGAAAAATCAAGAAGCAAGCTCGGCAGACTCAGCCAATAGTCAGGTATTAGACATTCCCACCCAGAGAGTATGTTTATCCTATAGAGACTATACTGGCATAGCTATGTTGCCTTAGCTATACCAGCATAACCCCATAGAGTAGGCATAGGTAACACTGAAAGGTTTTTCCACTGGAGTAGGAACACCATCTTCCCAAGTGATGGTAGCTACATTGACAGAAGCATTCTTTCATTGACATAGCTGTGTCTGCACTGGGGGTGAGTCAGCATAGCTACATTGGTCAGGGATGTGGTTATCAAACCCCTGACCAACGTAGCTATGTTGACCCAACTTTTAAACGTACACCATGCCAGAGTGACTAGCTAGCAGCTCAGCAGAATTTCAGGGTGCAACAGAAGTATAAACATAGAGCAGTATAAACAAGTCATTGTCTGTATGAAATTTTAATTTGTACTGACTTCCAGGGTGGATAAAAATCAATTTTTTTCTTATTTAAATCGGGTTTTTTGATAAAATGCTTTTTGAGGAAAATAACCTATCTAAAGATAGTTTTAATTAAGATCCATGGTGAGACATCTTTGAGCTATAATGTAACAGGGATTATAAATTCTAATTCTATAGTATGAGACAATATATTCATGTAATGTTTAAGAAAAATTTTGTAAGTGAGTTCCAATAGTTCATGGATTAGGGACCCAATCTTATGGGGTTCCAGGGGCTTCTGTATAGATTATTTAGGTTAATCTTTCTATCTACCCAATGGGACTCAATGCTAAGTCTAGAAGATACCATCAGAGATGCCTAGTTTTGCAGTTCTCAAACTGTGGATTTGTGTCTCCAGAGATAACATGCTTGTTAACAGCAAAAATGTTTTTAAATAAATAAATATATTGAGGTGAGAAATAACAGACCTCAACCCTATTGTCCCTCTGCAAATTTGTGTACACAGAGTCAGTTCCTTACCTCTCTCTAAAAGTGCAAAATTTCAAAAAATTCAATGAATAGAAGATTGTTGGGGGCGGAACAGATCTGGACAAGGAGAAGAAGTCTGGAGATAAATGTGAGACGGGAGGGAACAGGCAGCAGAAACAAAAGTGAAACTGTTTGAGCAGCATATTCCAGAAGTCTTGAGGTCTTTCTGAGGGTAGCCTTCATTGATTTGAGATCTACCATACCATTCTCTCACTAGAAGGGAAAACCTATAATGGCAGCAGGCCATAAGAGAGACCCAGTTTGGGTCTCATCTATCTCTGAGTTTTGAAGAATATGTATTAAGGTTATAACAACCAACAAGAATGCACTTTTATATAGAAATCTATGATTAAATCGAGTCTTCCTGACTAGTGATTTAAATTTGATTTAAATCAGGTGTCTCAAACAGGTGGCCCGCGGAGTTATTTCCTGCGGCCTGCAATAGCTCCCCCTCATCTCCCGCCTCCGCCCCCGCACTGCATCCCCGCTCCTCCGCCTACCTCCCAGCGCTTCCCGCCGCTAAACATCTGTTTGGCGGCACTTAGGACTTTCCAGGAGGGAGGGGGGAGGAGCAGGGCTGTGGTGCACTCGGGAGGAGGCGGAGAAGAGGCGGGGCCGGGATTTGGGGAAGGGGTTTGAATAGGGGCAGGGACTTCGGGCAAGAGGTTGGAATGGGGGCGGGGCCTCATGGAAGGGGTGGAGTGGGGGCGGAGCCAGGGGCGGGGGCTTTTGTATCTTTGTTTGAAAAGGTGTCAGTGATGCAGCCCTCAGGCCAATATACTAGTCCTCATGTAGCCCTCGTGATGATTTGAGTTTGAGATCCCTGATTTAAATCAAATCCACCCTGCTGACTTCATTAGTACTTTTTACATAGCCTGTTGTAAAACTAGGCAAATAGCTAGATGAGTTGATGTACCCCCTGGAAGACCTCTGCATACCCGGGTTGAGAATCACTGGACTAGATGACCTCTGGAGGTCCTTTCAGTCCTACGATTCTATGATTGACACAGTTTACCACCTTTAAAACTGTGATGGGCTAATATGATTTTAAAGGTGTTAAACAATATCTATATTAGGTGTTAAGTGGGTTTCAAAAGTTAGCTAATGCAAGTTTTAAAAATATCTTTTTCCTATACAGTACTGTAAGGATTTGCTTAGAAGCCACAGGCGCGTGGGCAGGCCCCTGCAAAGGAGCCATGAGAAACCAGCGCCAGGGCAGCCTTGGGGGAGGGAGGCAGGGATTTCCCTACACCTTCCCCCCCAGTGGGGGTGTATACCCTCCCTGGATTTCCCCAACACCCCCCTCCCCCAGTGGTCAACTAGTTACATGCAGTGTTGCCAATTTAGTCTTTGGTTGGAAATTTGAATTGAAATTGAAACATTAATACACACTTTAGAAGCATATACAGTATATGATAAAATACTTCTACCTGAAAAAGTACAATAGGTTTGAAAACTATGAACAAAGGCCTGGTCTACACTAGCCTATTTCGGAATTAGCCGAGTTATTTCGGAAAAAAAATGATTCCGTCCACATGACCAAATGTTTTTTTTCGATTTAAAGGGCTCTTTAATTCGATTTCTGTACTCCACCTCGGCAAGTGGAGTAGCGCTTAAATCGAGATCGCAATCCCAGGTTAAAGGTATTGTGGACGCAATTCGACGTTATTGGTCTCCGGGAGCTATCCCAGGATGCTCCCTTGTGACCGCTCTGAGCTGACTCCGTCACCAGGCCACCTGGCCTGTATTAAGGGGCGCCCTTTGGGGCCCTAAGTCCTGCACTGAGGTGGTGTGTTAGGACGCTGCTGCCCATCAAGCGTTTGACCAGCTCCAGCGCCTGTCTCTGTCTGTGCTGATCAATGTGGGGTTTGCCCTTGACTTCAATAGGGGAAGGGGCAGGATTTCACCTTTCCTGGTTTCTGAGCAGTGCCTGTGACTTACCACACTACGTCTTATGGTGCCAGGTCTCCCAACAATAACCTTTGTCCTCGATTTTTCATAGGGATATATCCTGGATGGCCTTGAAAACCAGGTGATTCCCTTACGAGTGCTAATGCCAAGCACTCAAAAAATCATAAGGCAAGCCCCCAAATATCCCGAGATTGGCTTAAAAATCATGAGATTCTAAAATATAATACAATTGGGGTTCTTTTTATTTGCCTTCTGGTTTTTGAGCTTTTAGAGTTCCTGTTTTCCAGCTTTGCCCCTCTCCCATGAGGGCTAGTATCTTGTATTTGTTGTTGTTAATGATACCTGAGATTCTCACATACTCACAGGCCTCTACGAGGTGAGGCTCTAAAAAGAATAATAAATGTCGCTAGATCAGTGCTTAATTCACAATGAAAGGTGCCAGGTCTCAAGCAATTTTTTTACTTTCATAACTGACGCAGCAAGCCCAAAGGTACCAAGGCTATGAATTGCCAAGCCTACAGGTGCTGGGACTCGGCCTTGGCAAACCCTTGCACAAATTAAGCAGAGGGAGGGAGAGAGAGAGTGAGCGAGTACACAGCTTAAATTGGTTAAAAACCCTAACTTTCAGTACTCAGTGTTTCAAAAATGTTAGACTGCCAACCTGTGTCATAGAGAGGTCTTTGGTTTAAAAAAACAACCACCCATGAATAAAGCTACTTTAAGGGAAATTACTGCTTTGTCCAACCCCGAAGAGCTATGAGATCTTTGCTCACCAATTCTCATAAAACTTGTATTTGTCATTCCTTTTTGGTGACTTTAGTATTACGATCTATTATAAATAAAGTGCATTTCATTGATTGATTTTAAAATGAAATTAGTAACTGGAAAAAATGGCCAGTATTTTTTTTAAACCTGTGATAATTATAAACTACTGTATTCTGTCATTTACTTTCTAGAATCCTAAGTATATCTAAGTATAATCTAAAGTTCTCCTGCGAAATGCCAGCTGTGCAAACCCTTCCGTGGCTGGATCATTCTTGTGTTTTTATTTTAAGTACAAAATAAATATGTATAACAAATTTAAAAGTATGTAATTAGTAATTTGATATGTCGGGTGGTGCCTTTTTTTATGTGTTCGCTCCCCCTGATGTTAGAACCTGGCTACGCCACTGGTCTCACCCCTCATCAGTCTTCACTCCCCCCCCTCCCCCCCATCCATATTTTTGAACCACCACCACCCATTTCAAGTCCTGGGGAAAACACTGGGCTGAGGGAAAAGGAAGATGCCCCAGCGCTGGCACTGAGGAAGAGCAGGAAGTTGGGTAAATGCGTCACTGAAATGCACAGCAAAACCCTCCCTGCCAGCCCCCCCGAGGCACTGCCTGACACTCGAGCCCATGAGGGACCAGCTAGGGGGTGAAGGGACGAGACGGGCCGTGTCCCCCCTCCCCGTGGGCAGGAGGGAGGCGGGCTCGCGGGGAGGGGTCTCCCTGCCCTGGCGCGCCGCTCCTCACCCTTTCGGCGCGCGGGCAGGGAAGCCCGGAGCACCCGCCCGCTGCTGCACAGCTCGGAGGCGTCCAAGAAGAGCGAGTCGGGATCGGGGTGCGGGTCGTCCTGCTCCTCCTCTACCTCCGCCTCCCTGCCCTTCGCCGGCAGCAGCACCCCCCACAGCTCGCTCACGGGCCGCGTCCTCCCGCGGGCCTGGGCCATGTTTCCTCGCTGGGCCCGGCCGAAGGGGGCGGACGGTTCCTCCCCGCAGCGCCGCCGCCGCCTCCTGGGCGGGCCCAGCCAGCCGGCACTGAGGGACCGCGCGTCCCGCCGCTGAACCCCGTCCCCGCTTCTCCAGTAGCCCAGGCCCTTCCGCCTCTTTCAGCCCCGGGCCCCGCCAGCCACTCCCCTCCGCGGGGTGGGGGCCAGGGCTCAGTCGGTGTCCCCGTCCCGTGGTATTGCCCGCCTTAGGGGCGCAGCTATGTACTGGCTGCGCTTCCCCGGCCGACCTGGGCGCCGCACCCGCCACTGAACTGCATGCCTGGCGGGGTCTGGCTTTCCTTGCTCTTTACCCAACAACAGCAGCAGCAGCAGCTGTAGTGTGAGGAGGAAACCAGGCTGGGAGGCGAGTAGCCTGTTACTAGAGCTCGCAGCCAAGGCCTAGCCACGCTGTTGGGGCTGCTCTGTAAAACTGCAGCACCACCGCACAAGCTATTTAAAGCTTTGCTGTAGTCTGTTGGGCCCAGGCTATTGGAGAGCAATAAGGTGGGTGAGCGAATATCTTTTATTGGACCAGCTCCTGTTGAGGAGAGACATAGGTGACTAGTAACTGCTTATAATAAAGTTATGGTGGTATTGCATTGCCCCATACATGGTGCTTGCAGCAGGGCCCAAATTTAGCTCTAACAGACCTTACAGGGACACTGTGAAACTGACTATACACAGAGTGCCATCAATACATAAAACTGAAGAAACTGAAAAAAAGTAGAGGAGACTCTTCCTCCCCCTCCACCCCCACTAATCTCTTGGGTTTTTGTAATCCTACTTGTTAGCTTGTACAACATTTTCAGACAGAAATGTGTTTTTTCAAGTAGACATTGTGCCTTTAGCTGTGATCCTACATTTCTGCCCACCTGGAAAGGAATGCAGGATTCCTAGCCCCGTAGGGAATTCCAGACTGACTGTCACAACCCTGGGGTAAAAGCAGGACTTGGATGGTGGCCATCTTAATAAAAAGTGTAAGCACTTTTGCAACCCTGCTTTCAGGAAATATTACTCTACAGCCAACCTTAGATCTTTCGTATATACTGGAAACTTGACAAATCATTATCGATCAAGCAGTTTGTGCTCCAGAAAGACCCCAGGAGAAAGTATGTTTCCAGAATCGCTGCAAGTGGTCTGGTCCATTCACAAGCAGGGGACACAAAAGTAATTTATTCCTGTCTCTCCCTATTTGGGAAATTGTGTTCTCCCTCAGATATAGAAATACCTAAAAAGAACATCTGGTGGGAAAATGTCTGCAGAGATACTCCCTGCTGTTAGTAGGAGGAGGAATTTGTATGGTTTATTTTTAAGTTGGAACAATTACCACATATTTGTACACCTATAACAGATGCTTTGACAAGAGCAAAATAAAGCTGACAGGCATTCATGGAACACCACCCAGGACTGGAAAATTATTCTTTAGAGCTCCTGAGATCAAACAAGACACTGGGAGATCCTATTGAGCTCAGGTCTGAAGTAACTCTCATGTTCAGTCTATCCTCCTGTTAATTGGTAGGGATAGCTAGATGCACAAGAGAACTCGAGTGCACAGAACTGTTTTGTGTAGCATAAGGAAGCTCAATGGCTCTGTCATACACAGAACACAAGAGTGCATCAAACCATAATTAAATATTATAGGCCTATATTTCTTCATACTAGTAGGGTGAGTCTATAATGAGGTTGAGGACCCATACCTTAAAAGGCTCAAAGTGAGCAACGCACTTGAACTATATAGAAAGATGTAGCCTGCTGTTAACTATGAATGTCCCGTTAACACCTGAGTTTTTGACCTGTAATAAAAGGAATATTTCATTTGCAAAAAAAGTAAAAATAAACTGAATGATGAGGCAGCTGGTAACATACAATTAACTGAAGCACTGTAGTGCACTATTAGAAATCCACAAAATAAATGCATATTTACCCACCTTTTCTGACCCTGCCTCCAGTTTAACAAGATGAACAACAGATGCTGCTTAGTTTACTAAGATTTTAATTTTTTTTTATTTTGTTTTGCTTTATTTTTAATGTGTAAGTTGGTTAGAGAATTCATATTGAATAGGGTTAATTTAATGGCTATTATATATATATATATATAACTGAACACCCTCAATTTTAAATCTAGATGGACTCCAAAAATCTGTCATACTTGTTTCTAATAACAGGAACACAGAAATATAGGAATTGCCAAATTACCAGACTGGATTAGAATAGCAGTCAACCTCGTCCAGTATTCTGTCATCAACAGTGACCAGTACCAGATGCTTCAGAACAAAGTTCAAGAAACCCTGCAGTAGTTAGTTATAGTATAAGGTGCCCCAGGGAAAGTTTACTCCTATTCCCCAATAGTATAGATTATCTTATGCCCTGCAGCATGTTAAGGGTTTATATCCCTTCCAAAATTCCTCAGGGTATTTCTTTTAATGTATAATTACTATTATAACTTGGATATTCTTAGTATCCATAAATGTCTAATCATATTTGGACTCCTTCTCAGCTTCTGGCCTCAATGAAAATCGCAGTGAGTTCCACAAGCTACAGAGAGTCCTGTGGCACCTTTTTACAGATCCAGACTAACACGGCTACCCCCCTGATTCTTTCCACAAGCTAGTTTTCCATTGTATGAAAATATAATTCCCTTTACAAGATTTGAATTTGCCTTTCGATTTCATTTAATATCCCCTTGTTCCCACAGTGTGAGACAGGGTGAACAGAAGTTCCCACTCTACCTTCTCTGTACCAGCCATTGTTTTCTACACATTTATCAGGTCCTCTCTCATTCATCTTAGCTAGGATTTTCATAGGAGCCTCGGAAAGTTAGACCAGTGGTCCCCAACCTTTTTTGTCTGGCGGATGCCAGACAACGAGCCACGGAGGACCGTGGCAGTGGACGAGCATCTGCCAAAATGCCGCCGAGAAGCGGCATCATCCAGAGGTGTCGCCGCCGAAATGCTGCCGAAATTCGGCAGCATTTCGGTGGATGCTCGTCCGCTGGCCAGTACGTGGGCGCACTTAGACGCCCCCAGCACCACATTGGGGACCCCTGAGTTAGACACTTGAAATCCCATTGAAGTTCAATGGGAGTTGGGCACCTAACTCCTGGGGCTCTTCTGAAAATCCTAGCACATCTCTCTAGTAAACATGCCAGTCTTTTCAATATCTTTACATATCAGAACTTATCCATGCCTTGGATCAATCACAGCACCCATGCCCGAATTCCCTCTATTTCTGCTTTATTCTTATCCGATCCGATCTGCGCATAGTATTCCAGATGAGGGCATACCATTGATTTATACATTGGCATTATTTTACTCTCCATTTAGTCTCCATTCCATATGTATCCTAACATTTTGTTTGCTTTTTAACTCCTGTGCTGCACAGTGAGTGGAGGTCTTCCCTGAGCTGTCTGCAGTAATGTTCTGCTCTCTTTCCTGTTAATATAGAATGCACTTAGGTATATGACTAGATAAAATCACTTCATGAATTATGAAAAAAATCTTTGGTATAAAGCTTGGCTAAAATATGGGTGTTTAAATACATATTAGATCAAAATGTGATAGTGTACCTACTTTATACAATTTAACTGAGTTGTGGTAAGGGCACTTAAGTGTAGTTATGAACTAGCAGGCAAAGCAGCTACTTCTGTCAGGAGAAACCTTGCAATATTGCAGTTAAAGAGGAAGACAGCAGAGTCTTCTTCCTAGCTTCTGCTAAAGATTTTACTCCTCCATTAAGTGCAGTATTGGGTCCTCGGATTGAAACCATATTGTACAAACACTGCAAATAGTACTCACAAGTAATCAATGTACCAACATTAGCTGCATTCCACATCACTACTCTAATTGATTTCAATAAGACTACTTATGTAAATAATGTTGCACGTGTGTGGAAATGTTTGAAGGATTGGGCCCTAATCTACTAATTTAGGGAGTGCCACATTATCAGTCACAAAACTCTGGAACTGCTAACTTAATCAGCACTCATTCCTGAAGCATTTTCCAAAGTCTGACTTGATTCTCCCTTGCAAAACTCCACACACGCATGGTAAACACATTTTTGGGGGGAAACAAGCAAGTAAAATATTGCTTTTATTAAAATATTGTAAGTTCAGGTTAGTAGAATTTGTGCCTCTGCTGGTACATTTTCATAACAATTTAGCAAGCATGACTCAAATGCAAAATGTATTCATAGTCAAGGAAGAATGAGTAACTTGCACCAAGTTACCTTGATATCGCTCACATGTCAGTTACTCAGTTCCATACCCTTGCATGACAATTGCTGTTAAATGTTCTACAAGTGTTGGTTGCAGATTTTTTTTAAATGCCCAAAGAGCAATAATCGTTGCCTCAAAGAAGACAATAACCTCCAGACACACAGATCAAGACTTTTTCCCCCTTTAAATATGCTCCCGGTTAGGCGCCAAAATACATGACGCAATTTTTCAAAAATGAAACTGATGGGTGCTTTGAAAAACTGGGCCACTTACTTAGGAACCTCAATAAGGATTTAGGGCTCTGAACCTGTTCCTATTGAGATCAACGGCAATGGTATCCTTGAATTCAGTGATGCAAGATGATGCCCTATGTGCCTAACTTAAGCACCCATTCTTTAAAGTCTCATCCTTAATATTTTAATAAATACTTTGTCCTTCTATAGCACATTCTTCCAAAGTTTCACATACAAGTTCATCATCACATGCCCTTCTTAGCTAAGAATTATCCCCATTTTACAGATAAGGAAACTAAGGCAGAGAGAAATGAAGCGACTTGCATAAAGGAAGTCTGTGGCAAAATAATAATATTTAGGTCATATAAAGAGAAGCCAGTGTTTTAACCACAAGACCATCCTTCCCCTACTTTGAATTTCATATCAACATACAACAAACATTTGGAGGATGCACTGGAGTTTTAAGTGCTCACCAGCTACTAGTAGGCTGGCCCAGATCATATGAGAAGTTTGGTTTCCTTTCATGAAATATGAGTCTGATTCTGCACACATACAACATTTGGGACTCAGGCAAGGCCTTATTTAAAGTAAAATACCTGTTTCCTACCCTTATGGCTTTAAAGGAATCCTGTGCATTGCTAAAAGGACATCAGGGATTTCCATCTAGCTTACTGTGTGGCTGGAGGAACCCAGGCCAAGAAACCTCTCTCTCCCACAGAAATCCCCCATCCCCCATGGGTTTTGCCTCCCCCAAACACCCCGCCATCGCTAGCCCCTGGCCCTGCTGCTCCCCTGCACCCCTCCCCCCCACGCCCATCCAGTCTGGCCACATGCTGAGGGCTCCTTCCTTGCCCCATCCCTCCACCAGACTCCCAGCCCTGGCCTATGCTGCCTCCCCCATCACCCATGGCCCCATGATGATCATCCCCAGTGTCCCCGGCGGCCCCCCTTCCTCCCTGCTCCCCTTCCTCCCTCCCCTGAGCCCTCCCATTTTGCCCTGTCACTGCAAGAAAGAAGCACCCCTTCTTACTCACCAGCAGCAGCAGGCAGAGCGACTCCAGTGAGCTCAGACAGGCAGGCTACTCTCATCCAGGCACGTACCTGAGCACAGCTGGGCAGGACAGGACAGGGACAGCTTCCCCCTGCCCCCTCTGGAATGTGCCCCCCCCCAGGCATCTGGAGAGGGGCATGTGACCATTCATGCCCCTCCCTAGCGTCGCGCTTGGGAAGAGAGTCTAATAAAAGATATTCCCTCACCCACCTTGTCAAACTAAAGGGATATGACCAAAAACTTGGTCCATGCCAGGTAATGGGGGCAGTAACTGCATTTAGGTCACCCAGCATCACAAAATTATCCTGTGGAGTGACAATGTGTACTAGAGATTCCAATTGATCGTAGAAATGATCTTTGACTAAATCAGCAAATTCTTCTGTCAGCGGATAGACTAATATGACAGCAAGGTGACCATGCCAATGTTTAAGACATGCAATAAGTAGTTGAGAAGACCCTGGTATCTAAGTTATCAAGGAGGACTTGGCCTTGCCTCACAGTAGTAATGCTACCCCATGTAAGTGATTGGGACCACCAGAATAGATTCATAGATTCATAGATTCTAGGACTGGAAGGGACCTCGAGAGGTCATCGAGTCCAGTCCCCTGCCCTCATGGCAGGACCAAATACTGTCTAGACCATCCCTGATAGACATTTATCTAACCTACTCTTAAATATCTCCAGAGATGGAGATTCCACAACCTCCCTAGGCAATTTATTCCAGTATTTAACCACCCTGACAGTTAGGAACTTTTTCCTAATGTCCAACCTAAACCTCCCTTGCTGCAGTTTAAGCCCATTGCTTCTTGTTCTATCCTTAGAGGCTAAGGTGAACAAGTTTTCTCCCTCCTCCTTATGACACCCTTTTAGATACCTGAAAACTGCTATCATGTCCCCTCTCAGTCTTCTCTTTTCCAAACTAAACAAACCCAATTCTTTCAGCCTTCCTTCATAGGTCATGTTCTCAAGACCTTTAATCATTCTTGTTGCTCTTCTTTGGACCCTCTCCAATTTCTCCACATCTTTCTTGAAATGTGGTGCCCAGAACTGGACACAACACTCCAGTTGAGGCCTAACCAGCGCAGAGTAGAGCGGAAGAATGACTTCTCGTGTCTTGCTCACAACACACCTGTTAATACATCCCAGAATCATGTTTGCTTTTTTTGCAACAGCATCACACTGTTGACTCATATTTAGCTTGTGGTCCACTATAACCCCTAGATCCCTTTCTGCCGTACTCCTTCCTAGACAGTCTCTTCCCATTCTGTATGTGTGAAACTGATTTTTCCTTCCTAAGTGGAGCACTTTGCATTTGTCTTTGTTAAACTTCATCCTGTTTACCTCAGACCATTTCTCCAATTTGTCCAGATCATTTTGAATTATGACCCTGTCCTCCAAAGCAGTTGCAATCCCTCCCAGTTTGGTATCATCTGCAAACTTAATAAGCATACTTTCTATGCCAATATCTAAGTCGTTAATGAAGATATTGAACAGAGCTGGTCCCAAAACAGACCCTGCGGAACCCCACTTGTTATGCCTTTCCAGCAGGATTGGAAGTAATGAATCTCCCACCTTATGGCATCCGTGACCTATCAGCCTTGCTTCCCGTTAGGCCTGCAACTGATATGCCAAGATGGTCCATTTTGCATGAGACAGCGACCTGATGACCATGCCTGTAAAGAGTTGCAATATTCATGGTTGCAATTTTGATGGATTGGCGGAAATGCCAGCAATGATTGAATACATTGTCACAGTAACTTGCAGATGTGTCCAGGGGGACTTTAGCTTGAGCTCATCACAAGTGCACGGGGGGAAGATGACATCAGCAGGCCATTTGCAGCTGATAGTGGAGCAGTGGCTTTAACCCTGGTGCTCAGCACTAAGTTATTCATGTTGATCAAAAGCAAGAGCGAACAATTGTCCCAAAGAATACCTTGTCCCACTTCTTAGTGTATGCGCAACATGCCTCAGGTGGCAATTGACCAGGATTCATCACCAAATTTGGTCTGCTGATGGGATCATTAGGTTCCTCAGCTTGGGACGGTACTGATGGTGAGTACAAAGTGAACGCTGATCCATGTCTCCCCCCACCCCCCACCCTTGTCCCACTGGGATGAGACAGAGGTGCAGTAACACAACGCTTTTCCTGATCTACCAGTACTGGCTTCACACTATGTGACCCAAGTCACTGAGTCTTTCTTGGCGAATTCCTTCACATCGGGTAGCTGGGCACAGCTGCTGCCCTGCGTCTTCTCTGACTGTGTTAGCCATCATTTTCAGGGTTCTCGTTGGACCTGTCCACCTCGCATAATGCCCAAGGCGATATTTGAGGCCAGCCTTCATTGCTGATGGCATAGCTCCGATGAGCAATCCCCTACTTCAGATGTTACACTTCTCCAACCCCAAAGAGGTAGAGGTCGGACAATTTATATCATTGGTATGATCACTGTTATACAGTTGCAACAACTCTTACAAAGTATATCATGTAAGGTGTCAATGGAAAAGTTACAGTGTATCAAATATGATTATTCTGGTTAAATCCAAGTATCATCTTTGTATCTAAAGTTACAAATGTTGGCTATATACTTGTGTCTTATACATATGTTATATTCCTGGGTAATGCCCACCAGATAGGATTTACATCAAGGCTAGATAGGATTTACATCAAGGCTAGATAGGATTTACATCAAGGCCATCAACAAATCTATGTGTTAATGGCCCATTAAGGACACTTCACTCTAACAATGGGTCGTAGAAGAAACGTGTCCCGGTAGGTCTGCCTGTGGACGCCTCAGACCCCAAAGGGCCAATGGCCACCCCTTGTGAGTCACAAGCCATGTAAGGACATGTGATATGCTCATGTGAACCTGGACTCCATCTTGGCCCAGTAACTTTCCACAAAGAGGGACTATGGGCTTTGTTTGGGACAGTAAATTTCCATGCACATGGCATAGGCTATAAAAAGGCAACTGAG
The DNA here is from genome assembly GCF_028017835.1 of Emys orbicularis. Taxonomy (NCBI): domain Eukaryota; kingdom Metazoa; phylum Chordata; order Testudines; family Emydidae; genus Emys; species Emys orbicularis. The sequence continues at coordinate 67,116,443 of NC_088683.1, read as the reverse complement.
ACATCTCCATTTTGTCTTCATTTCCTGCTTCATTTCTCTGGACTGGATTTCTAACAAGGAAGCTCTAACAAGGACTGATGACCCCCAATCTGTTTGGGTAATTCCAGAGAGACTTCTGCAAGCTAGCAGTTTATTCCATCACTGCTATGATCCTGATCTATGAACACTGAAAATCATTTGTATGTATCAAGTATCAGAGGGGAAGCCGTGTTAGTCTGGATCTGTAAAAAGCAACAAAGAGTCCTGTGGCACCTTATAGAATAACAAATGTATTGGAGCATACGAAGTGGGTATTCACCCACGAAAGCTTATGCTCCAATACATTTGTAAGGCCTGGTCTACACTAACCCCCCAATTCGAACTAAGGTACGCAACTTCAGCTACGTGAATAACGTAGCTGAAGTCGATGTACCTTAGTTCGAACTTACCGCGGTCCAGACGCGGCAGGCAGGCTCCCCCGTCGACTCCGCGTACTCCTCGCGCTGAGCAGGATTACCGGAGTCGACGGCGAGCACTTCTGGGTTCGATTTATCGCGTCCAGACAAGACGCGATAAATCGAACCCAGAAGTTCGATTGCCTGCCGCTGAACCAGCGCGTAAGTATAGACAAGCCCTTAGTCTATAACGGGGTTGGCAACCTTTCAGAAGTGGTGTGCCGAGTCTTCATTTATTCAGTCTAATTTAAGGTTTCGCGTGCCAGTAATACATTTTAACATTTTTAGAAGGTCTCTTTCTATAAGTCTATAATATTTAACTAAACTATTGTTGTATGTAAAGTAAATAAGGTTTTTAAAATGTTTAAGAAGCTTCATTTAAAATTAAATTAAAATGCAGAGCCCCCCGGACCAGTGGCCAGGACCCAGGCAGTGTGAGTGCCACTGAAAATCAGCTCGCGTGCCGCCTGTGGCACATGTGCCATAGGTTGCCTACCCCTGGTCTATAAGGTGCCACAGGACTCTTTGTTACTTGTATGTATATGATCTATTAACCATTTGTAACTCCCTTCTTTTCTTTTATTGTTAAACCTTAAGTTTTTAGTTACTAACGGTTGTCATTAGCATGATTATTGGGTAAGATGTGAGTTATATATTGACCTGGCTAAGTGGCTGATCTCTTGGAATTGGGAGGACCCTATGTCTGATTAAATTGTTTTTCAGAACCACTCATCATAAAGTCCAGTGTCTGGGTAGTGGGCCAAGGGCTGGAATACCTAGGGAAACTGCATTTTAGCTTCTTGTTGAGCAATGTGGTGATACAGAAGTTTACTTTTGTTATTGGTGTGGTGAGTCTGTCCTATTTCTCAGCAGCCTGTTCTGAATTTGGCATCCTCAGCTGGGACCCCCTGAGGCATGGTGACAACATCCAAGAATTGCATTGTACCTTTTTGCTGCAGTGTCAAACTGAGAGCTCACATTGAGTGGCTTGTCTATGATGACCCCTCAATCCCTTTCAGAGTCACTGTTTCCCAGGATACAGTTCTGCATTTTGTAGGTATGACCATAACTTTGTGTTTGGCTATATAAAACACAATTTATTTGAATCCAGTTTACCAAGTGATCCAGCTGGTTCTGTATGACTGCCCCATCCTCATCGTTATTTACCAGTACTGTACACCCATTTTTGGTGTCATCCTCAAATTTTATCAGCAGTGATTTTATATTTATTTCTGGTCACTGATGAAAAGTTGAATAGCATTGGGCCTGATACCGATCCCCATGGAACCCCTCTAAAAACACTCATATTCACTGATGATTCCCCACTGATAACTACTTTTTGAGATCAGTCAGTTAGCCAGTTCTTAATCCATTTAACATGTGCTTTATTGATATTCTGGAGTGCTAATTTTTTAATCAAAAGTGTGATGCCTCCCACGGGTACCAGGGTTGTGAGGCACCTCACCACCAGCTACCCTGTGAGGAAGCCTTGTCTGTGCCTGCCATGGATCAGCTCCCTGACTCCACCAGCCAGGGATAACAAAAGCATACCCCTGTTAGCCTACGCAGGCTCCGCTGTCCCTCTACTGCAGGGGTTCCCAAACTTGGTTCACAGCTTGTTCAGGGTAAGCCTCTGGCGGGCCGTGAGATGCTTTGTTTACCTGAGCGTCCACAGGTATGGCCGCTCGCAGCTCCCAGTGGCCACAGTTCGCCATTTCCAGATAGCTACCCATATTGCACTGCTCTCTGTGTTGATGAAAGAGCTGCGTGATGCGCTGGACCAACACAAGGAGCATAGTGTGGACATGCAACAGTGGTTTAATTATAGTACGTAGCGGTTGTCCATTGGCATAACTTGCATCGCCAAAACTCTGTAATGTAGACAAGTCCTAAAACAAAGACATCCCTTTGGGAATATGAGGAACAAAGAGAGACTCTATCTTTATCTTTTACCTTAGGAGACAAAGAAACCAAGCGATTTGATCTCTATGATGGGTTCTGACCATGCTGGCCAGTAAAAGCTGGAAACCAGCTGTGATTGAGAGAAAACAGCCTGAACAAAACCTGCATCTTGCTAGATTAAGTTTAAGACTTTTAGGTGTGTGTTTTCACTTTTATTTGCTTGTAGCCATCTCTGCCTTTCTCTCTTTTACTTGGTATCACTTCATCCATGGTCTTTTGTTAACAAACTTGTGTGGCTTTCATTATAAATCATCAGTGCTGTGTATGTTCAGTAAAGTAGGTGCTTCTAGAAAGCTGACAGGTTGGAGTATTTTACTGTCTCTGTAAAGGCAGCAAACCTAACACTTTGTCTGTGAAGGTCTAGTGAGAGGGACTGTTCCTGCAGTAGGCTGATTTTGGGGGAAATTTGGGGCTGGAAGGGTTCGAAGGGCAGTCTGCAAGGAGTAATCAGGTTGGGCAAAGCCACAGTAAGGTTTGTGGGCTGCTGGCAGGCTGCTGAGGTCAGAGCTTGGGACCAAAGCTGCACAGCACAAGAAACAAGACAGTGACCTAACCCCTTACTGGCCTGAGTGAACCCCAAAACATCACACACTGATACACAGGCTTTTGCTTGAAGGAACAGATTAAGGGGATCCAAACGGAATAGGTGATGATGCAGAGAATGCTGGAGTCTTTTGAGTGTCACTTTGTTGTATTAAATTATGTGTTTTTGTACATGTGCCTAGAACACGTGACAGGTGCATTTCATAAATATAAAGACAAAATATACTCATATACCAAATTCCATTTTGGCCCAAACTAAAGCCCGAGTAATGTAAAGGAATACCATGTGTATAAAAAGAAAGATTTAAATGAATTGGCCATTTTAAAAAGATGTTTGACTTAAAAGCAGACATAAAAGATATATATACATCTGTATTCGAAATAGTGGTTTCCTTGTTTTATTTTAACTAATTTCATGGTATGGCAGTTTTTTCTGTACTGAGCTTACAGATAATTTATAGATTAGTCCCTTTAGATGGCAGGCTAAAAACACGACATATAAAAGGGGAAGAGGGTAGGAGCCTCTGATACAGAGAATCATACCTAAATTAATTGCTTAAGGCAATTTCCACATGGAAATACTTGGCTGCTTTGTATAGACATATTTAAATGAATGCCCCGAGATGAGTTTCACCTGGGAATACTTAGTTACATATTTATTTTGTGTAAATGAGAGATGAATGTGCCTGAATATACAAGTACATTCTTGAATGAGAAGTTGGGCTGCAAATATGAAGTCATTTTCAACAAGTCTGATTCCTGTATTCTCAGAATTGGTGTTCCTGGGATGTAGTTTAGGGCAGAGGTTTCTCTTGGCTTTTTAATACCTGTAGACAACAATAAAAATATTGTGGTTTGCATTTAAGCCCCCTGTCAGGCTGGTAAGGGAATATTATCCCCATTTCACAGACAGGGAGCCTAAAGCACATATTTAAAAGTGTCCTAATTTTGAGTACCTCAGTTTTTGGGCACCCAACTTTAGGTACCCTGTGCCTGATTTTCAGAGATGGTGAATACCCGCTGCTCCCATTAAGGAGGCCATGGTATCTAGGGCAGGGCAGCCAAAAATTGAGACATCCAAGATTAGAGATCCCTTCGGAAAATCTGGGCCTAAATGATTTGCCCGAATCAGTGGTAAAGTTGGGATTAGAGCTCAAGTTTTCTTGATATTTCTGTCCTCTGCTCATTCCACACAGCCGCTCATACAGCTAAGTGCATAAATAGTGAAATCTTGCCGCTATTAAAGTCAGTGGCAAAACTGTTGACTTCAGTAGGTCCAGGATGTCACTAATAACGTATAGGTAATAAAACTGAAAAACAGAATGTTATGATGCATATCTGTGAGAACAGACTGCCAGGAACTGAAAAATACAGCAACATGAGGCAAGGAGTTTCTGTCAATAATTACCCTGTCACAAGGGCTTCAGAACATCGCTTGAAAAGTACTTTGAAGTCCTAAGCTAACTTGGTGGACTGACTTTTCTGCCATCAGCTCCCAATTTAAATTCCACACAAGTACATGAGGAGGATGTACAGTAGAAGGAATAGGCACTCTGACAGCCCTATGATTGTACCTCCTAATGCACTGTATTATCACTGCTGTGATAATTCATGACTCCCAGAGTATAATCTGACATGACACTAAGGAAGTTATTACTCTTCTGTCCATGGGGAAAATGTATTTCTAAACTTGAACTCAATAGTACTGTATTCAAATGGGAAAAAAAGCTATCTGAAGCCCTAAAAAGTAAATAGTCACAACAAACAAAAACAGATAATTCATACCATTCCATTACTGCTTTGTTCCCTGATATACAGTAGCAAGTTCTTCCCCCAGTCAGTAGACAGAATGCAAATGTAAATCTTCCTGTTTTAAAATGGAAATTTTTTAACTTCCACTCAGAAATCAGTTTTCAGAATGTTCTGGTAAGTACAGCGTGCAGTAAATATGAAGAGAAGGTTAATGCCACTTGCCAGAGTTAAGTGAGAAGACCAGTTGTATATATGAGTCTTGTCCATGGGCAGGCTTCTCTCATTTACATTTATCTTAATCTCTCCAAACCATAATATGTAGACATGCCCAATGATCACTGATTTGCTTCAGCAAACTGGTGTAGTGCTGGATCATCTCTACAAAACAAAATTATGCCTTGAAATTATATTACTTTTGTCCAGGAGCCACTCTATGGGCAAACTAGCCAGCTGCCTAGGGAGGCAGATTCTGCCTAGATTGGCAAGGGGCAGCCAGGCTAAACCTGAGTGGTGCCACGACTCTGTGGGCCAGGTCTCAACTCCACTCACTGAAATTTGGCCCGGATACCCCTCTGTCATAATGGAGGGGTGGCAGGGACAAACCTGAATGAGTAGCACTGCAACCTGGTGCGTGGCTCCCACACTTCTACCATAACTACCAAACCATCAGAAGGTTCGACAAACCAGCACCTCCAGCCCCGAAAGTCTGACAGGGCAGGCTCCCCAGTTGAGAACCTCTGTTCTAGGGATAGGAGGGGTGGTGGTGACACTGAAGGTTTGCCTAGTGCAGCAGATTGTCTTAAGCAGCCTCTGCTTGTAGCAAATGCAACACAAACTGTTAGTATCATGGAAACAACATTAATGTTGCGCAGTAGAATCGCCAGTTTAATGCCTAATCTAATAATTGCAGGTTCTTGCCAGCTAAACTGAAAGATTCATTGCTTTGTGGATCTGCCATATTTTTCTCTCATGAAATGGCTCCATGACCACACCTAGAACTTCCATGAGTGCTCCAGAAAATGTCCTTATGTTTGCAAGAGGCTCTCTGTGCTCACATCCCCCCTGCTTGTGCACTAGCATAACTAAGGGTGGGAGCCACCTTAAATTGGTGTTACAAATTCTCAACATATCAGACCAGATCCTCAGCCCTACAAGGGCAACTGGAATTCCCTTTGTGTAGAGGAGTCCCTAGCGATGTTCCAGGGGGCACAAGTTGGAGCTGCTCCAACTACTGCTGAGGACCAGATTAGCCCTCAGCTGTCAATAGGATTGGAGTGAAGTAGAAGGATGACTGCAAGCCACCGATGCCCCTTTACTCTGGTGAGACCACAAGGGGATTGTTTCGATGCTAATAAAAGTAATTATTACAGAAAGTGCATTATGTAGTCTCTGTTCTGCACTGTGGGATCCCCCTTCTATTGAAAATCACTCTATTGTAGTTGATCATGGGGGCTGAACTCTCACAGATTAAGGTAGGTGTAAACCCTCATCTTGGGGTAAGTTAATTGGTTAAAGCATCCCATAATTACAGATAAGGGTAAAGAGGTTAGAATATGGGGTAAACTAAAGTATTTAAAAAGATGAAAAATTAGGGAATACATAGACACTGAAAAAGAATGAAGGACAAATTGCTGCTCAATACAGGAAGAAAAGTGGAAAAGGAAAAAACCAAAGATAACTTACTGTAGTGGCTTTTTGAGAATTTTTTCCCCACAGTCTGTGTAGCGCAGGATGGACAAATCCTCTTCAGACCTGAGCTCATTTGGATGCTATAAATCATTTTCATGAATAGTTCTGATTATTATTAAGAACAGGTTTTCTTTCACCTACAGTTTTCCAGAAAGAAAAACATTACATTGGGTGTATGAACTGGTAATCCCCTTTCAAAAAAGTCAAGTAATGAATCACGATTTCTCACTTTGATTACATTAGATGTAGTCATCTAAATATCTAGAAAGCCAAAATGATTTTTAAAGGAAATCCTAGAAAAGCTACATTCAGCCACTGAACTCACTTTGAATAACAATGAAGAAGTGAAAGATAAGGAACTATATATTAACATGATACATACAATTTACATTTCTAGAGAAAAATGCCCTCCCCCCCAAAATAATACAAATTACTTATATTAACATAAACATATTTTAAAACTTATGGTAACTTTGTAAAAATGGCATATTTTCATCCAGTAGTACTGTTCCTAGTATTGTAGCTACAGTATTTATTTTACTGGTGGAAAAAACAAAGTTTGCTACTTTTGGGCTCTCGATATTGTTCTGGAGACAATATGCATATGGAAGAGCAGTTGGATGCTATGCTGTCTTGTAAATCATCAACAGAACTGCTAACTAAATTCTAGGGCTGTCGATTAATCGCAGTAAACTCACGCAATTAACTAAAAAAAATTAACTGTGATTAAAAAAATTAATCGCAATTAATTGCACCGTTAAACAATAGAATACCAATTGAAATTTATTAAATATTTTGGATGTTTTTCTACATACTCAAATATATTGATTTTATTACAACACAGAATACAAAGTGTACAGTGCTCACTTTATATTATTATTTTTGATTACAAATATTTGCACTGTAAAAACGATAAAAGAAATAGTATTTTTCAATTCACCTCATACAAGTAATGTAGTGCAATCTCTTTATCGTGAAAGTGCAACTTACAAATGTAGATTTTTTTTGTTACATAACTGCACTCAAAAACAAAACAATGTAAAACTTTAGAGCCTACAAGTCCACTCAGTTCTACTTCTTGTTCAGCCAATTGCTAAGACAAAGAAATTTGCTAACATTTACGGAGATACTGCTGACTGCTTCTTATTTACAATGTCACCTGAAAGTGAGAACAGGCATTTGCATGGCACTTTTGTAGCTAGCATTGCAAGGTATTTCCGTGCCAGATATGCTAAACATTCATATGGCCCTTCATGCTTCAGCCAGAGGACATGCTTCCATGCTGATGATGCTCATTAAAAAAATAATGCATTAATTAAATTTGTGACTAAACTCCTTGGGGGGAGAATTGTATGTTTCCTGTTCTGTTTTACCTGCATTCTGCCATATATTTCATGTTATAGCAGTCTCGGATGACGACCCAGCACATGTTTGTTTTAAGAACACTTTCACAGCAGATTTGACAAAATGCAAAGAAGGTACCAAAGTGATATTTCTAAAGTTAGATACAGCACTTGACCCAAGATTTAAGAATCTGAAGTGCCTTCCAAAATCTGAGAGGAATGAAGTGTGGAGTATGCTGCCAGGAGTCTTAAAAGAGCAACATTCTGATGTAGAAACTGCAGAACCCGAACCACCAAAAAAAATAAATAAAAAAATCAATCTTCTGCTGGTGGCATCTTACTCAGATGATGAAAATGAACATGCATTGGTCCTCACTGCTTTGGATCGTTGTCGAGCAGAACCCGTCATCAGCATGGATGCATGTCCTCTGGAATGGTGGTGGAAGCATGAAAAGACATATGAATCTTTAGCACATCTGCCACGTAAATGTCTTGTGACCCCAGCTACAACAATGTCATGTGAACACCTGTTCTCACTTTCAGGTGACATTGTAAACAAGAAGCGGGCAGCATTATCTCCTATAAATGTAACCAAACTTGTTTGTCTGAGCGATTGGCTGAACAAGAAGTAGGACTGAGTGGACTTGTAGGTTCTAAAGTTTTACATTGTTTTATTTTGGAATGCAGTTATTTTTTGTACATAATTCTACATTTGTAAGTTCAACTTTCATTATAAAGAAATTGCACTACAGTACTTCTATTAGGTGAATTGAAATATACTAATTCATTTTGTTTTTTACAGTACAAATATTTGTAATAAAATATAAATATAAAGTGAGCACTGTACACTTTGTATTCTGTGTTGTAATTGAAATCAATATATTTGAAAATGTAGAAAACATCCAAAAAGATTTAAATAAATGGTATTCTATTATTGTTTAACAGTATGATTAGTCGCATGATTAATCACGATTAATTTTTTAAATCGCTTGACAGCCCTACTAATTCAGATTGTAATCTTTATTACTGGTGGTCATGCATGCATTGGAAGGAATATGCTTAAATTTCAGATCCCAGTTTGAGTTTTCAGAACTGGCAATTGGAAAAATATTTTAATTTGCCAATTAATCAAATCTGGTATTGAATCAATTAGAGACAATAAACATGGAGCTCCCTCCCTTCTCCAATCTCATTGTTACACAGGCACATTTCAGAGTAGAACTGCACTTTAAATCTTGATTTTTACATAACATTCAGGACTGTTCAGACAAAGCTATCTAACTTGTAGCCACAGAGAGTCCCTGAGACCCTGAGCAATGATAGTGTGCCAGCATGCTCCAGAGCTGATAGGTTGGAGAATAAGTTGCTTTAGGCAAACAGGTTGCTTGGTGGTGATAATTACAGATCACTGGTGACTGGGATGTCTCTTCTGCTGACACAGTCCTGAGCAGAGCATATCACAGGTTCCTTCTTGTATAAACAGGAAATCTTGATCCACTACTCCCCTACCTCCCACCACAAAACCACAGCCATATCAATTCTGGATGTGTTGCCTATGCTGTTATTCCACCCCCTTAATCTACTCCAATCTCTGTCTGGATGGCATGGAAATGGATCTTGGAATGGGGGAGTAAATTTCACTCCAGGTCTTGGGGCTTTTAGATGCCTTCTTTCCCAATTGAATAGTTTTGGGGGGAGACCTAGATTTGATTGAAACAGCCCTGGCATCATTTAAAAAGTATTTCTTGACTATCCTAATTATAACTTCTGATATGCAGATATTGTCCTTCACTCTCAGGTCAGAGATCTGAAACATCTCCTAGAAATAAAATAAAAGATCACCACAAGCCTCTCATTAAAGTTAGGTATGTGCCACTGTATCAGAGCATCAAGTTGAGTGCTAAGCAATCTAGCAAGTGGGGGAAATGGTGATTCACTATTTAATTTATGAGAAACCAATTAATAAATTCAAGATAATCACTTCCTCTGAGCTGACTTGGAAAAATCCTTTAAACCTGCCTCATTGCATTTGGCACCTGCACTAGTTCAGCACAGTAAAAGAGATTTGTCTTTCTGCAGACAACTTCCCACAACTTCAACTTTTCAGCTGGCTGTAAGGAAGGATCTAGTAACAGTATATTTAGAACTTTGTGAATTGATGTTGGGAGGTGGAAAAAGGGTCGGAGGGCTTGAAAGAGCCCCTGCTTCTTACAGGGAATTTCACAAGACAATGTGGAAAGTGAACTCTGGCTAGAGACCATACAGGATGCATGTTAAGGAAACTCTTCCAAACTGTCTAAAATATTGTACAGATTTGAAAGATAAGAAATAAATGACTATCTTCAAACTATTAAATGAGATTACAGCAAGATGGAGGACTTTTGTCAAACTGTATCTTTAATTTAAAAATAAAAAAACAAACATTAAAAAAATAAAAACCAAATATATCTCAAGTTGACACTGGTCTGAAATATTTCTCAACCTCAGAACCATCCAGGGAATTATTTGATAGCTTCTTGACCTCTTTGTTTTTTGGAATTCTTTGATGACAATCCCAGACATGGATTCCCTCATACTCCTCTCCTTATATTTCCTCTGCACATAAGTGGAAATAGTGGAAGTCCAGAATCTATTATATTGTGTTTCAAGCAGAAAAAAAAAGGACACCAAGGAGATACATGCGATGGTAACAGAGGTAAGTGCTTATGACATGTACTTTTAAATATTCTTGATATCTAACACATCAAAAAATCTAGTGATGTCTAGCTATTAACTTTTTGTGGAGGCCAGAGTAGACTACTTAACTATTCCAAGCCTGCTGGAAGGATCATTCTGTCTAATATTCAGCTGGTTTTCTCTGCTGATGAAGTGTGAAAACTATGCCATCATTTATTATGGGTTCATCCTGACTGATGGCAGTGATAACTTCCTTCCAGCTACCTTCACCGTATCTGCATTTTCTTCTTTTCAGCTTTCCACTGGACCTTATTCTCGTTCTATTTGACTTTACAATTGTTCTTACTGTTTCCTTTGACTTGGCTTTTTCCATCTGTTTGATTTAAAATGGCAGTTATGAGTGCTCAACTCTTACTTGGATCATCAGACTCACCTTGTTATTATATTAAAATGAACAGTTGCCAAGCTCTTCTAAATGCTCTCCTAAAATTTGCATTGCCTAATTGATAATTTCTTCTGAAAACCTCAAAGGCTGTGAAAAAGAGTAAAAGTCACAACTGTCCAGCTCATTACCACCTCTAGTGATCTGAGTATCAAAAGAGAAGAAACTATTACATAGGTGTATTGCTTTCTCCAGATCTATTCCCTAAGCTTCCCTCCAAGGAAACTGAGTTTTTTACATCACAAGTAGATCGGACACATCAACTGGGAAAACAAATCAAGAAGAAGAGATGTTTCTGAGTGAGAAAGGCCAGGGCCAGAGGCTGCCCCCACTCCCTCATTTTTAAAAGCTGTGGCAAGACCTGCTCTGTATCACTCCCTATCAGTGCCCACAGACATAAGGTATGCTTCCTTGCTCCTTAGCCTCAGGAATGGCATAACTAAACTAAATGTGTAGCCGAGACCCGATAAACATGGTGCACAGGGTTAAAATCCTTACCTGTTATTTTTGGCCATGCATACGTACAGTGGAATAATTTTCCCATGGAAGGATCTCCACTACTGTCATAAATGTACGGTACTGGTAAATTTTGGTTTCATGTAGTTATCAGCACTGCAAACCCAGAATAATTAGCTGATGTGTTGTGACAGCACAGCTAGTTTGTTTAGAAGTGTTTTTGTTCAGTCTACTTTTTACATGACTAGGAAAGGAGGGTTCTCTGGGAATTGTGCAACAGGGAACGAGGTTTCTTGACATCTGATCCTTGGGAATGGGGCTCCTCAAGGGAAAGCGTAAAAGCTCTGTTCTTTCCCACCTTCAAGGGACTGACGATGTTTTCCCACCAAGCATTAGTTCTACTGCTTTGAGAATTCTCTTTCACATGGCATGTGTATGTGAGTGAATGCGATACTGATGGGGCGTGACAGGTAGTTAAGTATTTTTCTTCCTTCTCTAAATTGCTGCAATGTTCTATCTAAACTCTTCCCAGAAGCAGAGAGAAACTATTTTTTCTTTCCCTGATGAAGGGGTGAGCTGATTGGTACAGTGTAACTACACCTCAGCTAACTTTGGAATGAAACTAATGCTGTCTCCCAATAAAAGAAAGTCGTAGTTGAGGTTTTCCTTGTCTTTCTTGAAGTGGAAAAATAATGATAGGACCCTCTATAGCTGGTTTCAGAGCGAATGACTTTACCAGCTACCTCCTAGTTTCTATCAGGCATTAGAACTTAGCAAGCCCAGCTGTGGTTAAATTAAAGTCAAGGGCAATAATTTGCAATCAGCAGCACTTGAAGCAGCAGAAGCCTGAGAAAGAAGGTCAATATATGCAGGAGTTTTAAGGAGGGTGAACAGAGAATGCTTTGGGAAGAAAACATCAAAACTTGGCTATAAAGAGCTTGGTTTTTCTTGTGTAATGGAGGAAAACTTTATCGTATAGAAATATAGAATCGTAGGACTGGAAGGGACCTCGAGAGGTCATCTAGTTTAGTCCCCTGCACTCATGGCAGGACTAAGTATTATCTAGACCATCCCTGACAGGTGCTTGTCTAACTTGCTCTTTAAAATCTCCAATGATGGAGATTCTACAACCTCCCTAGGCAATTTATTCCAGTGCTTAACCACTCTGACAGTTAGGAAGTTTTTCCTAATGTCCAACCTAAACCACCCTTGCTGCAATTTAAGCCCATTGCTTCTTGTCCTATCCTCAGAAGTTAAGAACAATTTTTCTCCCTTCTCCTTGTAACAACCTTTTATGTACTTGAAAACTGTTATCATGTCCCCTCTGTCTTCTCTTTTCCAGGCTATACAAACCCAGTTTTTCCAATCTTCCCTCATAAGTCATGGTTTCTAGACCTTTAATCATTTTTTGTTGCTCTTCTCTGGACTTTCTCTAATTTGTCCACATCTTTCCTGAAATATGGCCCCCCAGAACTGGATACAAAACTCCAGTTGAGGTCTAATCAGCGCAGAGTAGAGCGGAAGAATTACTTTTCATGTCTTGCTTACAAGACTCCTGCTAATACATCCCAGAATGATGTTTGCTTTTTTTTGCAACAGTGTTACACTGTTGACTCATATTTAGCTTGTGATCCACTATGGACCCCAGATCCCTTTCTGCAGTACTCCTTCCTAGGCAATCATTTCCCATTTTGTATGTGTGCAACTGATTGTTCCTTCCTAACTGGAATACTTTGCATTTGTTCTTATTGAATTTCATCCAATTTACGTCAGACCATTTCTTCAGTTTGTCCAGATCATTTTGAATTTTAATCCTATCCTCCGAAGCACTTGCAATCCCTCCCAATTTATATATATTGTGACAGACCCAGACCAGTGGGGTACAGGAGTCTGGTAGAGGACAAATATACTGGTCACTGGATGAGTAGTTGTCTGTTCCCTGAGTGACCAGAGCAGGGGCTGCACTAGAGTAATCAGGAACCTGCTAGAACCAGTTAAGGCAGGCAGGCTAATTAGGACACCTGGAGCCAATTAAGAAGAAGCTGCTAGAATCAATTAAGGCAGGCTAATCAGGGCACCTGGGTTTTAAAAAGGAGCTCACTTCAGTTTGTGGTGTGAGTGTGAGGAGCTGGGAGCAAGAGGTGCAAGGAGCTGAGAGTGAGAGGGTATGCTGCTGGAGGACTGAGGAGCACAAGTGTAATCAGACACCAGGAGGAAGGTCCTGTGGTGAGACTAAGGAAGGTGTTTGGAGGGGGCCATGGGGAAGTAGCCCAGGGAGTTGTAGCTGTCATGCAGCTGTTACAGGAGGCACTATAGACAGCTGCAGTCCACAGGGCCCTGGGCTGGAACCCGGAGTAGAGGGTGGGCCCGGGTTCCCCCCAAACCTCCCAATTGACCTGGACTGTGGGTTCTTCCAGAGGGGAAGGCCTCTGGGCTGTTCCCCAACCCACATGGTGAATCTGTGAGGCAAGAAAATCTGCCAATAAGCGCAGGACCCACCAAGACAGAGGAGGAACTTTGTCACTATATATATATATATATATATATATAAACTGATCAAGTTGGCAAGAGTAAATGGGACAAATGCCCACTTTTGTCCAAAAAGTGGGGTGTGGTGCTGAGGAACGTGCAGGGAGGGCAAGCAGAGATGCCAGCCCCGTGCAGGGGGGAGGCTGGACTGGGGGGGGGAGTGTGGGGGGAAGGCAGGGTTCCAGCAACAGCCTCAAGCGGGGGGCTGTCAGGGTTTGAGTGACCAGTGACAGCCTCGAGGGGCAGGGGGCCAGCAGGGTTCGAATGACCAGTGACAGTCTGGGGGGAGGGGCACCTCGGATGAGCAGCTGGGGCTAGCCCCACACGGTGTTCCATTTTTCCCTTGGGAAATATGGGTCACCATGTGTATATATATGTTTTGATTCCTTTTGGAGTATGTTACTCTCATACACCTCTACCCTGATATAACGCGACCCGATATAACACGAATTCAGATATAACACGGTAAAGCAGCACTCCAGGGGGACGGGTCTGTGTGCGCTGGCAGATCAAAGCAAGTTCGATATAACGCGTTTTCACCTATAATGCAGTAAGATTTTTTGGCTCCCGAGCAGGGCCGTAGCAACAAAGAACGTGGCCCCTCCGAACGGTGGCCCCCTCCGAACATATGTCTGGGCGGGGCCCCTTACAATGCAGAAACTGGAATGCGGTATTTATTTTGCCACTTTTAGGGGCCCCCTTCCTTGCGGGGCCCCCTCCGGTCGGAGGGTACAGAGGGCGCTCGCTACGCCTCTGCTCCCGAGGACAGCATTATATCAGGGTAGAGGTATATTTCAACATTTTCTCCCCTTCTCTTTAGAGCAAGAAGCTAATCCAGCCACTCTGCATGTGACATGCATTATTAAAACTGGAATAATAAAAGAGGGAGGATTTAGGAATTTTGAAATGTGCAAGTGCTTTAAAGCAACTGATAAGACAATATCAGCTATTTAAGACTGTAGATAATCAAGACCTCAAATAATTTATCACGTGAGTTCAGTGATCTGAATTCTCACCCCACAGAACTAAATGCCATGTTCAATTTTATTTTCTACTTCTTTACTGCAAATATGAATATCGCCATTACCCACAAAGCCAGAAGAATCTGGCGACACAGCACTGCTTCAAGGCTTGTAAGCCATGGCAGGGTTTCAGCTTCCATTAAACAAATGGCAAACGACTTAAAAAATTAAACACAAAGGTGAATATTTCATGGTGACTCAATTTGCTAAATGAGTTTGCTCTTTCACTAGAATGTAGAGAAAGTGACCCCTAGTGACAGAAGAAGATATATTAGTCTTAAAGAAGTCAATTTGCTAGCTTAAGGACACATTTGTATTGCAGTAGTTCTCAGACACTGGTATTCTGGGCCACCTAAACTGACACAGAAAGCAATTGATGAGAGGATCGGTGTAATAAAAAGTTAGAGAACCACTGCCTTATCATTTCAGTGCCAGGTCTCTAAGGAATGGATTTGAAACCATGAAATTAATTTCACTCTGATCCTGTGTAGCTTATTTTTCAGTAATATCAGGCTACTCTGGACAGAGTTATATTTTGAGAAAATAACATTAGCTGGCAGGAAGGTTTTTTTTCCTTTACTGTTTAGAATGGATCTGAAATTAATAGTTTTTTTGTTTTCCTAAACTGCAGTTTCACCTTGTGAAGCACTTATATCACGCTAAAACATTTTTGAACATCAGCTTTGTTGATGCCCTAGGAATGTTTCTTGGTTCAATGCTGCTGTGGTATACAGTGGGTATTGTAGATTCCACATATAATGACTTATTGGGCAATGAGATTGTAGATTTTAAAACATGCGTGATTCTCCTCCTGTTTCACCAGTTTTGCATGGCTGTGACTTCATTGGCTTCACATACTTATCAGTTATATGAAACTAAAGTCAATGGGGCTCTGCACGGCTGCAGCAGTCTGCCCATACATTACCAGATCAGGGCCTGATTTGCCACTGAGTGATGCTAGAAGTTAAACTGAGGTAAAACCGAAGTAACACAGTGGTGAATCAAGCCCTAAGGACCAAAAACATGCCTCTACTTTTGAACATTCACTGTCTATCCATTACATACTACTTACATTTTGTTGATGTTTCAATTACTCACACGTGTGGTGAAATGACACTGGTACCTCCTCCAACATGTCTTTGTTCTGCACACTTGCAGGTTTCTTCTTTGGCTCAGGAACAGGGGAAGCAGTTGATTCAGTAGCAGTGAGAATTATTTGTTTCATCTGATCTTTGTTTCTGTGGTATCTCAGAAGAGCATTCTGAAATGTCAGTATAACTGTCCACCCACCTCCACAAGGTATGAACTTAGTGTGACTTGTAGACCTGTCCCTGCTTTCCTCCCTCCTGGTTCATTTAGAGCTGGATTCACCTATAGCCTGCACTATCTGAAAAGCTGGTCATTCTTTGGTTCCTGGATCATAAGATGCCTTCACTTTGGGAATGCTGAAAATTGTGGTCTCTGGTCCTTCCACAGCCTTTGGCTGCAGTAGTTTGCTGGCTGTTGGGAGCAGTGTTTGGTTCATCTGGACATTGGCTTCTGTACAGGGCAGCTATTGGTGCTTTTTTTTTTTTTTTTTTTTTTTTTTTTTTTTAGTACTGCACTAGTTGAGAATCTTTTTCCACAAATTTGTACCATTGCTTTTGCTTAAGCTTTGACTTCTGATTCCATTTCTGTTAAATGGATTGTGAGACGTTGATAAGGTTGTGTGCTCAGATTCTCATGTTTTATGAAACTGCACAAACTAATTCCTGGTGAACTGTGAACTGATATCCGTTGTCATTCTTTAAGGAATACCATGGCGTACCAGTAACTGACACTCCAATTGTAGTACAGGATTGGCCTCCCCAAAATCCATTTGCATTTTCTTGTCCTCTTTGCTACAAATAAGTCCATACTAATTTTGAGTGGGAAATGTATACCACTTCCCTGTGGCAACTACAGCTGTTGCTTAGTAGGAAAAGTAATATTAATTATTTTACCTGTCTTAACTCAACTTAGCAGCTGGAAACAAGGAGAGCCAGCACCATGTGACCAGCCAGCTCTTCACAGACCACCAGCTAGCGCTGCATGACTCACCAGTGGTCTATACTTTGAGAATGTCTAATGTAGCCTAGATGACTAGCATGCACCATTGCCTACATTTCAAGTCTCACAATTGTAAGTATGAATCTGGGTCCTTCATATAGGATTCCGTTCTGCACACCAATTTCCTCATGATATCTCTGGTGTTCCTGAGATAGACCAGATATTGTCTGTCAAGAATTCTTTAATATAGTCTGCTATTACTGAGGAATACCGGATTATTGTATTCCAAAGTGATGAAAGGAGATTAATCCATGTCTAACAAGGCAGCAAGAGAATGCAAAACCCCCTTAGGGAGAAAACATTAACATGTAATAGGCTTCATTTTGACCAAGCTGATGGCAAATAAAATATGTTATATGCAGCAGGATCAAAGGAGATTTCAGAATGCTAGAGCAAACCATAGAAAACAGAGGGGAGAATAAGTACAGTTTGGAGGGGGATGGTTAACTTGTCTTTTTTTAACTACAGTATACAATGGCTATTATTTTAGGGGAAATAAACAGAAATGTACTTCCTTCCTATGATATTCCATCTGCATAATCGCTATGGTAGTTATTTGAATACAACATACTACTCTGTGGCTTATGTGGCAACATATTGGTCAAACCGGATATTTCATTCAAAATGACTGCAAGGACTGTTAGACATGTAATAGGCAGGGCATCTGAGAAATTAATTATAGCCATGGTCACCAACTGAGCGTGAGCCTCTGAGATGCTGCAGTGCTATGACGGACAAGCAGGAGAGACCTAAAAAGCAAGATTTGTTTATTCTATGAATACACTCACATCTATGAATTTCTACCTTTTCTAGCTATGCTGTTATCCAGACTTGGGCTTGATCTGATTTTATACTCTTTAATTTGGGTTTGATAACTTTCCAATTAAACTGCTTTCTTTAAGATTCAAGTGTAAGCTCTTTTGGGGTAATTCACTCTAGTCTGGTTTTGGGGAAAGGGAAAGAGGAAGAGACAGAACGGACTTAAGAGGTACCTGACTTGGAGCACTGTCAAAGGCATACCTCTGAACCCCCGGACTCTGAAATGAGGGAAAGTAACCCTCAAAAAGAAGGATAACACATCTTGAAACGAGGGACACAATGATGGATGGGCGAGCTGGATCGGAGTGTGCTTAGGGCAGGGAGGGGGCTGCAAGGAGCAAAAAGGCACCTACCAGGAGGACTCCCCACTGAAACTGCCCCGGTCTGGCAACCGCACCTTGCATAAGAGGATCTTGTTGATGAATGGCATGGAAGAGACCTCCTCCAGTTCTACATGGAACTTGAACAACTACTACTACTACTTCATCGTCATGAAGGCCCAGCAGGGCACTCAGTGCCTCTCACCAACATGCTGCCGCCTGCCTACAGCGTTCATCGCTGTTGCTGCTGCTGGGACAGGACAGACCAAACCGCCTGCCCAACCTGCTCCCCCAGGTCACCGCAGTGCTGCTGTCTCCCAGCTCCTCGTGGCTCCACCAGCAGCTCCTGCTGCCACCATGCAAGCTGCTTACATGGCAGCTGCTGCCTCCCTTTCAAACCAACCTGCCTTTGCTTCCACTGCTGCCTGAGGGGAGAGAGCAGTGCTGTGCTGGGCCCTGCCATGGCAGCCAAAGCTGCTAACCATACCACCACCACTGTGCAAGTGGCTCCTTGTGCAGATGGGTGTCCCCAGCAATCCCGGCCCACAGCCCAGCCGGCAGAGGAAGAGACTGGGCGGATGCTTTAATTCACTAAACTGGCAGGTGGGAGCTGCAGAGGAGGTGGCAGCAGCAGAGCTGCATGGCCTGAATCAGGGACTTGGCCATGGCAATGCGGGATTGTAGGACAATTTAAGAAGTCGGGACCAGATGAGAGGTATGGGCAAAGGACTGCCGACCTCCAGAGGGGTTTACAAGACACACTGACTAACGTCAGCAAAGCTCATGGTGAAAGCCTGGTGACCACAAGGAGTAACAGCAATAGAGGACCAACTCTTAGTTTCCCCGTGCTGTCAGGAACCTCATCTTTCCTTAAGTGTTTCATCTTGCTGGGTATGTCTTTGTATCTGGGATATATATATTTATCTGACACACACAGGAAATCAGCACCGCTGAAGTTCTTTGGTAAAAGAGCTCTCTACTTACTGAACATCTCAGAGGCTTGTCAAGTTTGAAAGGTCTGATTCTGAGGTAGTGCTGCTCTAGATCAGAAGCCTGATTATGTATGATTCTTTTTTGTAGTGTACCTTCAGATAACATTTCCCTAAATTGAACAGCATATGTTGAAGGTCCTTTGGGGGTGTTGAAGGTCCAAAAGAGGTTTTCTTGAAGCTTATGGTCTGAATTGACATTGACCACATCTTAACTGTGCTGATACTGATCAAACCTCTGACATGTGAATACCAAAGCAAGGTACTCCTCTACCTGCATATATCACTGTTCTGTAAGCAAAGGAGACCTGGATGCAAAAACTATAGGCTGCCTTTCCTGTAGCAGGCTTGTCTCTTCCCTTCCCACTTGCATCACACTGTAGCATCTTCATTGTCTTTGTAGTAGGATCCTGGGTGACAAATGCTTTTACCTGTTCAACTTAGGGTTACCATACGTCCGGATTTTCCCAGACATGTCCGGCTTTTTGGTCGTCAAATCCCCGTCCGGGGGGAAATGTCCGGGAAAATAGGGAGGAGTCGTGGGGCTTGGATCCGCGCTGGGGCCGGAGCCGGAGCCGCTGGGGCTGGCGGTGCTCAGCCGCCGGCCGGCACCGCGGGGCCGGTGCCGGACGGGCCGGTGCCCCGGGGCTCAATCCAAGCTGGAACCGCCGGGTCCGGGGCTGGCACGCTCCGCCGGAACCGGGGCTGGCGCCCTAGGGCCGGAGCCGAGCTGGAACGGCCGGGGCGGGCCGGGGCTGGCGCCCCAGTGCCCGAGCCAAGCCGGGCCCGAGCCGCTCGGCCAGGGGGCCGGACTGGGCCGCGCCTCCTCGCGCCCCCCCCCACCCCAGCTTACCTGCTGCCTGCCTCCCTGTTTCAGGCTTCCCGCGAACATTTGATTCGCGGGAAGCAGGGGAGGGGGAGGAGCAGGGGGGCAGAGCGTTCAGGGGAGGGGGCGGAGTTGGGGCGGGGGTGGGGCCCCTTGGAGTGTCCTCTTTTTGTTATTTTAAAAAATGGTAACCCTAGTTCAACTGCTTTGCAATGTTGCAACTCCCATTTCTGATAGAATCCTTCTCAGTTCTAGGAGCCTCACACACACATCAGATGGGTAAGACAGAAATTTTGCAAGGTAATTCACAAAGTGCTGTACCTCTTACATGTTGTGCTGCTTATGCATATCCAGAAGTGCTAGGCCATCTTCTGAGTCTGTGTTCCCTCATTTGGGAGCAGATGTCAAATACAAATCAAATTAGTCAAAAGCCACTTTTTTTGTTCAACTTGAGGTTATTCATTCTTGCTCCTTCTAGCAGTGGAGTCAATTTGTGATCATTGACAGCTATTGCTGCTTTCACTATTTCACCCCAGCCACACACTGGAACATAATCTGCAGTGACCGCCACCCCAGGCAGTCCTTCCAGGACTTCACATGTCACTGCTGATATTTATTAGACTGGCTGCAATTCCAAAGGGCATTCTGAGCCACTACAGTTGCACAAGCCGGGTCCAAAAAGTTGTCAGGTAACAGCTTTGTTTGTCCATCTTAGCTTACCAAAAGCCATTTTTGACATCCAGAACAAAAAAAGCTCTTGCTAGATTTAGCCACATTTCTCCAGTGGTTTCCAGGAGATATGGTGTGTGCTTTGGTGCTCTTTTCAGGTCTTAGGATGGATGCAGATTGGCAGTTTGCCTGGCTTTTGCCTGGCTTTCTGTCACCATTCTGTTGATCCAATCAGTTGGTTCATTGACTTGGAAGGTAACATAATTAATTTCAGTCAACACCGGTTTATGGAAAATAGATCTTGTCAAACAAAGTTGATATCTTTATTTGACAAGATTACAAGTTTGATACAGTGATCATGTTGATGTAAGAGACTTCTGTAAGACATTTGACTTGGTACCACACAACATTTTGATTAAGCAAGTAGAATGATTCAAAACCAATCACATGAAACACATGAAATGGATTAGAAAGTGGCTAACTTATAGGTCTCAAAATATAATTGTAAACAGGGAGTCATCGCAGAGGGGTCACGCTGGGGTCAGTTCTTGGCCTTACGTTATTTTTAACATTCTAAAATATAACTTGAAAGAAAACATACCATTACTAGTATGGAAGTGGAGAAAGGGATAAAGGGAATTTGAACATAGATATCTTAGTCTCTAGGAATAGAGCAAGAGTCAGGCTGACACTGACTCTAATAACGCGAGACTTGAAGGCCTAGGCGAGTGGGAACAGACTGTAAAAGATACTGTTTTGACCTTGTGTTAGATAAGAATGGAATGTAGACTGTGGCAGAAATTAATAAAAAAAAAAAGGTGAGATATCAGGAAGGAATATGTATAAACAAAATGCAGCTGTTGATCATTACTGTATGTGACAAAAGGTATAAATGCTTGCCTTAATTGTTTATCTAACAGACCTGCCCCTGTGTACTCTCCCGTGCATTTGCAATTGCTCGAAAATGAAGCTGCCTCTGGCTTGTTGCTTCAAACTCAGAGTGAGGACTCGTTTTTCTCTGACACTAGCGATAAAGTTTGCAGGTGACACAAAGATTGGCCCTGCCTCTTCTGCATTCAGCACTATGTAGTGTGACAGACCCAGACCAGTGGGGTACAGGAGTCTGGTAGAGGGCAAATATACTGGTCACTGGATGAGTAGTTTTCTGTTCCCTGAGTGACCAGAGCAGGGGCTGCTCTAGAGTAATCAGGAACCTGCTAGAACCAGTTAAGGCAGGCAGGCTAATTAGAACACCTGGAGCCAATTAAGAAGAAGCTGCTAGAATCAATTAAGGCAGGCTAATCAGGGCACCTGGGTTTTAAAAGGAGCTCGCTTCAGTTTGTGGTGTGAGTGTGAGGAGCTGGGAGGCGCAAGGAGCTGAGAGTGAGAGGGTGTGCTGCTGGAGGACTGAGGAGCACAAGCGTTATCAGACACCAGGAGGAAGGTCCTGTGGTGAGAATAAGAAAGGTGTTTGGAGGAGGCCATGGGGAAGTAGCCCAGGGAGTTGTAGCTGTCATGCAGCTGTTACAGGAGGCACTAGACAGCTGCAGTCCACAGGGCCCTGGGCTGGAACCCGGAGTAGAGGGCGGGCCTGGGTTCCCCCCAAACCTCCCAATTGACCTGGACTGTGGGCTCTTCCAGAGGGGAAGGTCTCTGGGCTGTTCTCCAACCCACATGGTGAATCTCTGAGGCAAGAAAATCCGCCAATAAGCGCAGGACCCACCAAGATAGAGGAGGAACTTTGTCACACTAGTCACATATCAGCTATGCATGTGGCTCCGGGCTACCTCAGTTTTGTGACATAGGCCCTGAGATCCAGCAAAATACTTAAGCATGTGTGTAATTTTAAGCACTGAGGCTAGGTCTACACTACCCGCCTGAATCGGCGGGTAGAAATCGATCTCTCAGGGATCGAATTATCGCGTCTCGTCGGGACGCGACAATCGATCCCCGAATCGACGCTCTTACTCCACCAGCGGAGGTGGGAGTAAGCGCCGTCGACGGGGAGCCGCGGAGGTTGATTTTGCCGCCGTCCTCACAGCGGGGTAAGTCGGCTCCGATACGTCGACTTCAGCTACGCTATTCGCGTAGCTGAATTTGCGTATCTTAAATCGACCCCCCCCCTGTAGTGAAGACCTGCCCTGAGAAGTCCCATGTTAAAACCAAAACATTTCAATTGACCCAAATGAAAATATGTGGATTGTTGGTTCGTGAAAATGTTTGACTTTTCAACTGAGATTTGACTTTTTATCTTGATTTAGGATGGAAAACATTTTTCACATATTTAAATTTTTCCTGGGAGAGGAAAACCATTGCCCAGCCATCTTGAGCTCTGAGTGTGCTTCATTTAAACACATGCTGCTCATATATAACATTCCTGGAAGTTTCTCCTGTGCATCAAGTGTTGGTATAACATCTTCTTTTCTACACGAGGCAGTGGGAGGCCTTATCTACACTGAGTTTTCTCTTTAAATCTCCCCCTGATGCAGCTCCACTGCTGGCAGCAACCGTGGGAGCACTAGTGTAGAGTAGACTGGCATTTTTAACACTGTCATGTAGGCTTGATCTGAGCAGGTTTCCATGACACATAGTAAAATCACCTGAATTCTGTCTACAGTAGTGCTCGCTCCATGTTTAACACCATTGCAGCTACATCATTGCTGAAAACAAATCGTAAATTTTCTATTGCAAGCAACGCCTCAGATGCTTATATAGCTTAGCAGTTTTTCCATTACTGAGCATAAGGAAACAATCTGTGCCTTAGGCTTTTACTTTTCCAGTTCAGTTGCAACTTTGTAGTCTTCTCATTGTGATTGAATAAAAATAGCTAGAAGCCATTTTAGTCCCAACATCCATGTCAGAAATGTCTTGCATTCCATGGAGATTAAACAATAGCTGCTAGCAATTTCCTCCCTTTTCTTTTTTCTAATCAGTTTGGATTACTGCAAGTCCAACCTCCTTTTGCATTTAGTCTTGAAACTGGTTAATCTGGACTTGTTCATGTTTTTAAGTGGTTTAAGCACACTTTGGATTATATTACACTTTCCCGTAATGTTTGGAACAACAAACTTAAATCAGTTAAAATTTTTGTTAGGATGGTGGGGCAGAACACTTCACAAAGAAAAAAAACCTAATTACAAATACCAAACTATGTGCCTTTTAATGTCAGCCCACTGAAGGTATTAACTTCTGTTAGCATGATGGTGTATTGGTGAAAATTACAACAGGCTGCACAATAAATACACAACCAATCTGAGACACACAGAACATCCTCCACATACATAGGGATCTTCCTTTTCATCAGGAACATATTTTACTGTGCATTTAGGCTCTGATCCTGCTAACTGTGTGCTTAACTTCAATAACCTGAATAGTCCCATTGACTTCAATGAGAAGACTTCTCAGGTGTTTTAAGTTAAGCACATGCTCCATCAGAGAGAAGTGTTCAGTATGTATTATTAGTAGATGACTGCTTCCTTTTCAGTTGCTCATAACTTCCAAAACCAAATTCATTTTGGTCTGATATTTCCCATGCTTAGTCTCAGCCCAGAGGTGAATCTTGTGTATTAATTTCAGCAAAATCAGTTCAATACTGTATTTGTGTTCTGTGAGGGGCAGAGAGAGGATAAGTGCTGTTACTACACCATACCTTTTTTTTTTTTTTTTGCACTCACATAACTCAGAATGGCTGTGGCTAGAAACTGCAAAACATAGATCCCTCTTCTACAATGACCTCTGTGCCAGCACTGTCCTGCTCCCATTGAAGTCAGTGGGGCTCCATGTAAGCCTCGGGGTCTGTCCTGGTGGAGCTCATTGCAGGATTGGAGCTTTACTGCACACTCTATCTTCATTTGTGAAGTCAAAAAATCCTCTGATGGCTAACAAGAACACATCTGCCAAATTAACTAATGCACTGTGGTTTTTCTAGAGGAAGAGGAAAATTTACTGGGCGCTGTACCTGTCAGCACTCTTGTATTTATGCTTTTGTCACCAATTCCATTATAAACTGCTGTGTAAAAGGTTTGGGGTAAAAAGCCAATAAATCTGCTGATCAAAGCTTCCCCTCAGGAGTGAATTTATTTTATAAACTTGGGGGGGGGGGGGAAGGAAAATAAGAAGGAAACCATTTTAAAGAGCATAAATCATAACTAAGTTAACCACGTTTAGATGCACTTTTGCTATCTCACAAATCAAAACTGGCTTCATTTTCAACAGGTTGCAGGCCATTGGCCAGTAATGTAAACTAAGACCCTTTTTTTTTTTTTTTTTTTGCACTTTGGAGTCAAGTTCTCATGTGTGGAGAAGGACTGTGGGAGGCCACCAATACAATGGGACCAGTTCACTTCCATTGTGCAAGTAAATACAGGGTTCAAAGAGGCCACACAGAGGAAATACGACCACCTTGCATGACACAGTGACAGAACATAGCTCCCTGGCATCCTCTGCAACAGGAGGAATTTGACTGTGGGGAGGTGGTGGAGCCAGTGAATTCATAATTTGCATAGGCGGAACGTGAGTCTTTCGTTTGGAGAGGCTTCTCCCAGGAGCGCCGGAAGCTCCCTAGAAGTGGGAGGGCCACCAGCACCCGGAATGGGCCCCCCCCTCGCCTTTTTCCCCAAGGCCTCCCCCATCCCTCTCCACCCTTTCCCCCCATTGCTCACACTTAAGGGGAGGGTCGGGAGCAGGGCCAAAGTCCAGGCATCGGTGCCCCCCCACACTTCTAGGGAGCTGCTGGTGCTCCTGCTCCCACGACGCAAAGGAGACAGGCAGCACGCCTCCAAAGGGAGATGACCTGCATCTGGCCTTTGCCCCCTGTATGGCCAGCCTTTTTTATTTTGGGGAGGCAAGCCTCTTATATGCGCCAACCATCATAATTTGGCCACAAGCCACTTCTAATGCAGCCTGCCACAAAGGCTGCTACTACAGACCTGACCTGTAGGGGGAAGCTGCTGGGGGGGAGGAGGGAGTGCGGGGGTTGCACAGATGCTCTGTGCCCTGGCAAAAGGTTTGTAGTAGAAGATGGCAGAAGGATTCCATCCCCACTGCCTACCTAGTTCCTTTGCACACTATGGACCTGATTGTGCAAAAACTTATGTATATGCTTAACTGTACGACTATCTGGAGTCTCATTGAAGGCTATAGGATAATTAACAGTGCATTAAGTTAAGTGTGTATGTGGAAATCCCTGCAAGATCAAGGGCCTATAAAACTGGGCAACACTATGTAATATTTTTATTAGCAAAATGAATGCAACCCAATTATTTGAAACAGATTTGTAATATTTACTTTGAATGAATGTTTTCAGTATATATTTTATATTACACTAGCTCCTAGTGCTGTGTGTATTTGCATATTATATAAGATTTACAAGAAGTTCGTTTGTACACTTTATCTCATTTATATTGCCACACTTAGGGTTCTGCTGTGAGCAAATACTCAACAGCTATGGTTATTGCTATTAGGATATTTAGATCAGTTAGCTAACAAAGTGGAAAACTGTCACCCTAAAACCAGAGTAACTGTAGTTAGGTTATACATCCAAGAAAATATTCAACAGTGATTAAAACTCTTTAATAATGCATCAAATGCTTAATCTTTAGACACCAGGTATTCTCTTTTCCTTGAATATAAACAGGTTACGTATTGACCAAAGTTATTTTGATATATCATCAATTTCTTTACATTTCCCTCATCTAACTGGTTTGTTACTTTTCTTGATTAAAGTGCCATAACTGAATATCTTTAGCAATAAAATGATCAAACAACATTAATAGACAAACTTGATGAGACTGAGGGTCACGTTGTCCCCTTTATTACAAAATAACCACAATATTGTCTAGGAAGCACAGGAAATATGCAACCCGAAGAGTCTTCAGCACATGCTGCATATGCATGAATAAATTCCTGTTTCTCCACTCTTAGGTTAAGAAAAGAGCCGAGCTTAAAAACAGACATAGGAAATATGTGGGTGCATGGGAGTAGCAGTCAGTAATGTTGAGGGACTTTCACTGAGATATGCTGGAGACTCTTACAGCCCATCTATTTTGCAAAGGAACCTGTTGTGGTTGCAGCAGTTTTCAACAAGGGGTTCTCCTGCGCTCTCCTTGAAAGTAACTTACCTACTAATGTGCACAGGACAAACCCATTTTCAACACAAAAGAGACCGAGCACAAAAGAGACTCAATCACACTTTGTGTGTAAATGGAACAAAACCATTTACACTAGCAATGAAAGAATTTTCAACACCGCTACGTCATTTTCCTAGCATAAGTGGGGTCTTATTTTCATTGTTCTCACAGGGTTGCTGTCCACAAGTGGAGGATATGGCAGTGCAGCACTCTAGTAAGACACGTGTGGCCTTTGAGTCCTGATTTGGCAAATCATTTACAAATATGCTTAAAACCAGACTTAAGACAATACTTAAAGTTAAACATGTTCTTAATCACATTGCCGAATCAGGGCCTTAAAGCCCTTTCCCAGAGTCACTGCTCAAGCAAATCATGAATTAACATAATTCTTCTGGGAGCAGCATTAACTCCATCGAGGACCATATAATTTTACTTGTTCTTAAATGGATCTACCTACCCTGATTCTCATCTCACCAAATTACTGTGGTATGTGATCTTTCAAGCATGGCACAGTGTTATTGCCTAGCCTTTTCTGGAGTAAGTTATTCCAATTTGGTTCATTGCATGTCATGATGAAGAGGATAGTATGTAGCTCTAAATTAGGTGTAGATGTGCTAAGCATTAACTCAGATCAGAGCCTTAGGCTAAAAGCACACTACAAAAAGCTTCAAATTCTACCAGACAGATTTTTTTTTTTTGCCCTGGTGGATGTTATCAATGTATTTATTTATGCTGTGGGATGTTATAAAAACTGTTTTCTAAAAAGTCTGAGACATCTTTTGGCTGGTTACAACTGTAATGGAATTTTAATAATTATCTCTAGATATTATTTTCTCTTAATATTATGCATAATTTTTATTAGCTTGGATTTTTCTTGGTTTACAGCACCATGACTAAAAAAGCAATGTAATTTCTCACGTAAAGGTAGACCAAACAGACTATCCCATTCTCTGAAAAGTATCCGGCCAATTCAAGTACATTTGGGTGATGAAACCAAGGCATAAAAAAGTTTTTGCATATGCAACTACTGAAAAAAAGGGAAACCGCCCAAGTGTTTGAAACTGAAGTCAATGATGTCTCAGGAATGGACTAACAATTGAGCAGCCTAGGGAGGAACTATGTACCTGTACATAAGAGCTGCCATGTTGGGTCAGAGCATGGTCCATCTTGCCCACTGTCTTGTCTCCAGAGCTTCAGGGGGAGTGTACAGAACAGGACAATTTTGGAGTGATGGGCCCTGTCTTCCACTCCTGGCTTCTGGTAGTCAGATGTTTACCGTCACCCCAAGCATGTGCGACCCATGTAAAACAAGCAATTGTCTCAGGTCAGTTTGTCACAATTCTTCATCAGTGTGAATCCGATGTCCATTAAGGTCACAGAGAGTACTGATCATACACAGAAGCTTAGCTTTAAACATACCAACAAAAATGATAAGAGGTTTAGAAAACATGACCTATAAGGAAGGGTTAAAAGAACTTGGCATTTTTAGTCTAGAGAAGGTTGAGGGGGGACATAAGTCTTCAAATATGTAAAAGCTTGTTATAAAGACAATGCTCAATTGTTCTCCATGTCCACCGAGGGTAGGACAAGAAGTAATAAGCTTAATTTGCAGCAAAAGTGATTCAGGTTAGATATTGGGGAAACTTTTATAAGACTATTTAAGTACTGAAATAGGTTACCTAAGGGGGTTGTGGAATTGCCATCACTGGAAGCTTTTAAGAACAGATGAAACAAACACCTGTCAGGAATGGTGTAGCTGTATGTAATCCTGCCTCAGCACAGGGAGGATGGACTAGATGACCTCTTGAGTTTCCTTCCAGCCCTGCATTTCTGTGATTCTATAGGGGATTGATAATTTTGTATAGTATTCTAACTGCAAGCTTGTTTCTTTACCATTTGTAAAGTGGTTGATGGGTGAAATCCATAGGATTTGCTGGCCAAGCTGCATAGCCATAATTATAAATCCATTGGCAATTTAATAGTTCAAATTCACTACTAAAATCAGCTAGATGCACAAATTCTAGTAAATAACTCAAAATAGCATTTAAACTTATTATCATTCTCTTCCTGTTATGGGATAAGATTGAAGGAATATAAATATCTCCTCACAAAATGTAAAGGCAAGAATAAAAACTGTACTGTGTCTGAATCCAGTTTCTTACAAATTGCTATATGTTCCATAACATAAATTCCAACCATTACCCAGCTTCTTACCCATGAAGCCAGGAAAGTAGCACAGTTAAACTGATTGCTTATACACTGTAATCTTTCTAATAGGCTGCATTTGTGAGGAACTGAAA
Organism: Emys orbicularis; assembly: GCF_028017835.1. Taxonomy (NCBI): domain Eukaryota; kingdom Metazoa; phylum Chordata; order Testudines; family Emydidae; genus Emys; species Emys orbicularis. The sequence continues at coordinate 67,087,456 of NC_088683.1, read as the reverse complement.
TTTTACATAATGACGTGACAACATGGCCATAAAAAAAAGAAAAATTGGTATAAACTCTACTCACATTTGTAAAGCTTCAAGTTCTGAGAGAGAGAATTTCCACTGTTTGTGACATTTCACATGTTTCTCCTGTATATTAGCCAGGAAACAAATAATGTATATTTTTTAAATGTACACAAGTACTTAAGACTTGTTAATATAGGGTACAATTCATCCTGTAATGGATGGGCTCTTTGCACAACTTATGTCCGTTACTGAGGCTCTGGGAGAGGGGGTGAGAAAGTGTGCCCAAGGGCCTCTCCTCACCAGTCCATCCCATTCACACACCAACATGGAGGTGTTAACATTCAACCTAGCCAAAAGGGTCAGGAACTTGGGCTGGCATACTGTATCTGATCACCTGTGGAACCAGTTTGTCAGTCCACCCACCTCCCTCTCGTGTATGATAGAAAAGAGACAGAGAGATGTGAATGCTTCGAAAACAGTTAAAGATTTATTAAGGAAATTGACAATAGCAGGAATGGGGAATGATAACTAGAATAAACAACCCAATACAAATGCAAGTGCGGCTGCCCCCAATTGGATGTGAAGCCCGGAGACCCGTACAATCCTTAACCTTGGCTATATTTAAACCAAACAAAAGGAAAACACAAACTAACCCAATACTGTACTGAGTCAGAGGCGACAACTTCAGGTAAGACAAAACAGCTGATGGTGGTGTATCTCGTTGTAGCTTGACAGAGTGGGTTCCGAATCCTGGACTTCAAACCAAGCTTCACAGCCTGACTTGGGCTATGAGAGGGAGGAGCACAGGACCGTCAGCAAAGATTTACTGGAACCAGGATTGCAGATAAAAATGTCGCTGGAACAGGGGCGGGCAAACTTTTTGGCCTGAGGGCTGCATCAGGTTTTGGAAATTGTATGGAGGGCCGGTTGTATGTTGTGCCTCCCCAAACAGCCAGGCATGGCCCGCCCCCATCCCCCCCTGCTTCTTGCCCCCTGACGGCCCCCCCGGGACTCCTGCCCCATCCAACCCCACTATTCCCTGATGGCCCCCTCAGGACCCCTGCCCCATCCACCCCCCCTGCTCGCTGTCCCCTGACGGCCCCTGGAACCCCACCCCTGACTGCCCCCCACTGCCCCATCCAACCCCTCCTCTCATTCCTGAATACCCCCCCGGACCCCTGCCCCATCCAACCACCCCTTCTCCCTGACTGCCCCTGGAACTCCTGCCCCTGACTGCCCCATCCAACCCCCCTCTCCTTCCTGACTACCCCCATGGGACCCCTGCACCCGTTCAACCCCCCATTCCCCACCTTTTGACCGCCCTGACCCCAATCCACACCCCCACCCCCTGACCACCACCCTGAACTCCTCTGCCCTCTATCCAACCCCCCCCTGCTCCCTGCCCCCTTACCACGCTGCCTGGAGCACTGGTGGCTGGTGGAAGCCACGCCACCGCACAGCACAGAGCACCGGGTCAGGCCGCGGCTCTGCAGCTGCACTGCCCAGAGCATTGCACTGGCAGCCCGGCGCGCTGAGGCTGCAAGGGAGGGGGAACAGCGGGGGAGGGGCTGGGGACTAGCCTCCCAGGCCAGGAGCTCAGGGACCGGGCAGGAGGGGCCCGTGGGCTGTAGTTTGCCCACCTCTGTGCTGGAATCAGGATATAGGTAGATGTTATAGTTCGTGAGTGATGGTAAGTGATGTCTTCTTGGCTGATGGTGTGGGTCCGAAGTCCCTGAGGAGATCCTCGACGTCCACGCAAATCAATGTGATAACCTGGCTGCCGCTCTGATGGACAGCAAGAATGCTCAGACACACAGCCCCTTTTATAGGCTCAGTGGCGCGAACCTAGCAGTCTGAGCTTGTTCTAACTGCCCCCTACGAGTCCGTTGCTCTTTTCCCGCCACTAGTTTTAAAAGGTGCAAAAGTTCTGACAAGAAAGAGCAACAACATGGACTCTGAGTTATTATGGCACCACAACTTCTTGAATCATAGACTCCATTGATTTCTGTTCCATAATTAATTCATTTACAGCAAATACTAATCATTACAGCAAATATATTAATTCAAACATAAACGTCAACATCATTAAACATACATTTAGGGGAAAACTTCCCAACAGAGGTCACTGATGGATATGGACCAAGAGGGACACCAAATACTCAGCATCCCTATCGGGCCACAGAGATGGCCTGAATAGACTCCACTTTTATTTCCGTATGTAGGCTCAAGCAGGAAAGGTACATTGCAGCACCACACCATGAGACCCAGGTTGAAGTCTTCTCACCCCTCGCACTTCATCTGCATAAAGCCCAGTTAGTCAGCCTTTATATAGGTAAAGTGCATGTCATCCATAGTGAATGTGTGTGGAATTTTAGGGTCAGCAGTTTTCAGTGTCCAAATGAACTACTCCTCATGCCAATGTGTATGTAATTAATACAAGTACTATATTGTAGCAAAAATCCCATTGTCAGCTAGCAAAAGAAATTGTATATCTTATGGCTACAATGGCAGAGGGCTCAGTCTCTCAGCAAAGACCTAAAAGTTGTGAAATATAGTATTGCATGGCAAAAAAAAAATCCAAGAACAAACTTTCACAAGATTACTGTATGCAAATAATGTAAAGATAACCCCATCGTCTGATGTCTCTGTCACATGACCCAACAATGAGTTAGTCATACTGGTCTTGACATTAAAGGCAAATTTAATTGTTTAAATTGTCCTTTCCCCCCTCCCCCCGCATGTATCCCGGAGAGTAGTATTTTACTGCAATCACTTAACGTTTTTCTTGTTAAAATCACATAACAGACTTCAAACATAACACCAAAACAATCATGAATAAAGTTTACATACAAACATCTCAGGTTTCTCATGATATAACAAACCTAATGTCAGAACCCGCTAATATGTGCTTAGCCTTTTATAGCTCTCCGTTAGCTATACCCAAATACTGTACATATACACAGTTAAATACAATGGCATAAGTCCTTTGACTTCAGCTTAGGTGCATCTGCTTATCTCATCACTGAATTAGACCAACAGTCTCTTTCTTGATTTGCATGTATAACTAGACCAGTGGTTCCCAAACTTTAACAACCTGCGAACCCCTTTCACTAAAAATGAATATTTCCAGGGATGTTCTCCTTTACCTGAGTATAAATTAATAAAAGCAGTGATCTTGGAAATTTAAAATTTGTTTTTATGACATGATTACACACTATTATTAATTATTAATCATTACAGTATTTTATTACATTATGAAAACTCTTCCAAGATCTCACTTTCATAGCTTGTATCACTTTGAATAAGCCTGTTATAAAACAAGGCTCCTATGTTTCATCAAGGAGTATCAGATGTGAAACAGCATAAAGGTATTTAAGAAGGTTTCAGAGTAGCAGCCGTGTTAGTCTGTATCCGCAAAGAGAACAGGAGTACTTGTGGCACCTTAGAGACTAACAAATTTAGTTTTAAATTTGTTAGTCTCTAAGGTGCCACAAGTACTCCTGTTCTTTTTTTGGTATTTAAGAAGCCAACTCAAAGTTCCTCCTACACAAGCATTCAGGTCTTGAGCAAACAATGCACGTTACAACAAAGCTTAAACTTGTTCTTCATAATAATTTTTAAAATACTAGCTGCCTATTTAATTTTAAAAACAGCAAAAAATATCCACCTCCCTTTCCATTTCTTATAAGGAGTCTTGAAGTTTAAATCTTCTCAGTGTGATAGATATGCTTGCTTTGATCTGCTTAGCTCTTGGAAGTCCAGGGGCTCCAGGCTGCTGGCCCCGTGCTGCCCGAGGTCCCTAGGGACAGCTCTGTTCACCATTAGGGAATTTTTTCCCCGAAAACCCCCTGTAACATTTCGTGAATCCCCAGGGGTTCACGAACCCCAGTTTGGGAACCACTGAACTAGACTAATGGCATTTATGTATGCACATCAGGAGAAAAATACATCTTTTAATCTGATGCCATTAATAAATACTTCTGTTCACTTAAAACTCCAGGAAAAGTCTTTAAAAACAAACAAACAAACAAACCTAAATCTGAATATGGACAGGAAAAGAGATTCTTTTAAAACGGTATGGTTCAAATATATGCTGTTTCCAAGGCAATCAAACCATTCCTTATTGAAATGTCTGGAATTCTAAATTGGAGGACTCTCCAGGGTTATATATTTTTGTGTGTCAGCAAAAGAACAAGGCTGGAAGTGAATTCTATGATCAAGTGGAATTATGAGAAAAGAGTAAAATCTTTTGTTCGGGACATTGAGAAGGGGGAGCACATGGGAATAATACTCAGGCCCCATTGCTATTACAGGCCATATATCACTCAAGCAGATTAAAATGAACTGACTTTCCAAAACTTTCAAAAAATTATATTGCATTGGCAAAATTATTTTATTTCAAAATCTTCTTTCTTATGTATCTTTACATTTGCACTGAATATACATTGGTGGGATATTATCTAGTGCTAACTGCAGGAATACTCTGCCATAACAGTGCTTCGACCAGTGCAAGACTGTTATGTTAAGTGCCTCAAAATTCCTACAGCTCGCAGTTGTAGGCAAGGAAGATGACTGCTAGATAGAGTAATTGGTATCATATCTTATAAATATCCTCAGGACCCAAAAATTATTTTGGAAAGCTGTAGTGTATTCATGTAATATCTAAGACATACATTGTCCAAGAAAGCTAAACATTGTTCCAAAGGGGTAGGGGGGAGAAAAGGATCAGAAATATGCATTGAAACATTAGCAACTAAACAATCTTGCTTCCATACTGGAGCAGCTGTTTTATTCCATACCTGTTTCAGTAATATAATTTGTACACTTTAGAGAACTCTCCTGTTCCAATCATCAAGTCTTTGACATCTTCTCTTCCTCTGTGATGTTTTGGCTTTTCCCTAGGAACAGGAATATTGTGTGTCAATCACTTCTGGAATTAAGATACCTGTGGTTATTCCCGTTTTCCTCGAGTTCTCACTGCTGGTGTCCATAGAAACACAAATGACAGGTGACAGCAGAATGAGACAGAAATGTCATATCATGCTCGTCAGTGTCTAACAGTACTGCGCAGACAGAAATGTGAGGTTCCTTGCATGGGACTATCCATCTCTCCAGATACTACAATTCTAAACAATTACCCATATTCTAAGATCAGTGCTGCTGCTACTGGTTGTGAATTTTTGCTTACCCACATGCCGTGTTGAGTGCAGGAACAGTGCTGAAGGGCCTAAAAGGGGCTTTAAGCCATTTATATTCTGGAACTATTTGGGGGCATACATGGCCTCCAGCATCAATTAGAGCAGCCTCAGGGATACTCTAACTTCCACTCTTTCCCAGAATCCCCCAGGGGCTCTAGGAAGCAGAGTAGAGCTGGAGCACACTGACTTCAGGCCACACAACTTTCCTTCCACTGCCCACCCAATTTTGCCCTTACACAACTCCTAATCCAGGGGCTGGAAATGGCGCAGCATAGGGCTGCTCCAGCAGCTCCACACAAAAGGAGCCCCCTAAATTAGGGGATAATACTGAGGTCCCACTTCTGACCTCTTTAAAACTCCTTTACAGTATATGATATGTGTAGCGCCCCTCTCCACCTGGTTACCTCCTTTAATGTCAATCCGCTTACAGGTTTTGATGGACAGGTCTGGGTTTTTTTGGATCCTGCCACCCACTCAGCAGGGTGTATCTTCTTTCTTTTTTTCCTATGAAATCATTTGGTGGTGCCTCCACCCCCCTCGCTCTTCCTGGAAGGGTCACCAGGGCAGCTTGGGCAGAAAATTCTAACTACAGAGTAATCCCCACTTACTTGCCAGATAGTTGGATACTTCCAAGAAATAACACAAACACAAAAATATTTTCAACACAATTATATTAAACAGGAGACAAATACAACATAACAGGGTGAAACACTATTTTAGGGTCACTGGTGCCCACACTGAAAATAACCGTGACTTGATGTAGCAAATGTAAAATTAGTGTCCCGTTGGTACGCGTACTTTGCTGGGGCCATTGATGACCTATAACCACAAAATTCTTCTCTGCAGTGGTTTAGCAGTGTGGCTGACTGGGTTCAGTACAGCCCAAAGGACTCACAAGTGGGAGGAGGTGGTAAATCCCTCCACAGGTTTAATATGCAGCAGGTTATAAAATCCTCAAACCCTCACTCCCTGGCTTGAGGACACAGTTCAGGGAGTAGGGGGTCCCCAAAACAACTAACTAAACTAACTAACTAAAAGATGGTGCACTCACAAACTCCATGAATGATCCTCAGGTTCGAAGATGATGCTGGACTCCTCAGTCACTGCAGAGGGGCTGCTGTCTCCTGGCAGGGATCCTCCTCAGGCAGGAATCAGGCTGCATTGGCCCCAGGATTTCCCCTCACCACAAAGGGGTGCAGGACTCAAGGTGTAGGTTATACAACTACACTAACATCCAAACTGTAGTCTCGTAGCCCAGCCTCCAGTCACACACTCTGCAGGCAGCTTCCCCGGACTAGCAGACAGAGCAGAGCTGACCATGTGGTGACTGGTCTCACCTAGGGAGCTGGAGGGCGAACTCAGCCTGGCTGGGGAAATTTCCCAGCAAACGCTACAAATTGGGAATCATCAGTGGGGAAGGAAAAAACCCAGCTGAGGGATCTGCTGTCAGCAGGGCCGGTGCAAGGAAGTTTTGCGCCCTAGGCGAAACTTCCACCTTGTGCCCCCCCCCCCAGCCCTGCAGCAGCTCCCCGCCCCCCCCCCCCGCCCTGAGGCGCCCCCCCATGGCACCTCCCCCCCCCCGGGGAGCCGTGCGGCAGCTCCCCACCCCAGCTCACCTCTGCTCTGCCTCCTCCCCCAGCACGCCGCCCCCACTCTAATTCTCCTCCCCACCCAGGCTTGCGGCGCCAAACAGCTTATTGGCGCCGCAAGCCTGGGAGGCGGGAGAAGTGGAGCGGCGACCGCGCGCTTGGGGAGGGAGCGTAGCAGAGATGAGCTGGGGTGGGGAGCTGCCGCACGGCTCCCCGGGCCGGCGGGGTGGGGAGCTGTCACGGAGGGGGTGTGTCTCAGAGCAGGGGGGGAGCTGCAGCAGGTCTCCCCACCCCAACTCACCTCTGCTACGCCCCCTCCCCGAGCATGCCGCCCCCGCCGGCAATGACAATAATTGCATGGAGCGGCCGCTGCGCTGGGAGAGGGAGTCTGAGCCGCACATATCAGCATGCCGCCAGCAGCCCAGCCCAGGAACGCTGTAAAAAAAAAATTGGGGGCACTGCTTTTTGGCGCCCCCAAATCTTGGCGCCCTAGGCAACCGCCTAGTTTGCCTTAATGGTAGCACTGGCCCTGGCTGTCCCTAGAGGCCTGTTCTCAGGGGCAGGGCCGGCTTTAAGCCGATTCACCCGATTCCCCGGAATTGGGCCCCGCACCGAAGAGGGCCCCGCGCCTAAGGGGGGTCTGCTCCGGGGGTCTTCGGTGGCATTGAGGCAGCGGGGGGTCCTTTGGTGCAGCGGAAAACCCGGAGCGGACCCTCAGCCGCCGAAGTGCTGCCGAAGCCCCAGACCGCTGCCAAGTATTCCAATCGGGCCCCGCGGGTCATAAAGCCGGCCCTGCTCAGGGTGAACCCTGCATGCAGGCCTGGGACTCACCAGCTCCTCACACAACCAGTCCTGTCCTTTTCCTGGCTGGCTCCAGACTGACTACAAAATGGCTTCTCCCTGGGAGGGCCTGTCACTCCCTATTGGTTGCTGGGCTGACTCTGAGTCTGCCTTGGCTCCCCCTCCCTAGCAGGGACAGTGCGCCTCTCCCTGAGCTGCCAGCAGACAGAGTCCCAGGAATCTATGTAATCTCCTTAGGGGTTACATATGGTTTCTCAATGACGGGTCTGTGGACCAGTGTTGGTCTGTGTTAGCCTCCTTGCTGGTCCTTGAGATTTCCCTGACACAGAATATTAATATTTAAAACGTAAACTTTTTTGTACTTGCATTTTAAATCACTGTATTTATTCAATTGTTTCTGATAAAAAAATAAATAAATAAACCAACTGGGTTGACATCAGTTGCCATGGTGCTGATATGCAAAGCACGTTTGGATGCAATTGTTGGAAGGAAGTAGTTTACAAAAAGCGGTAAGCGAAATTTAAGTTCTAGTAAAATTTTTACTTAGCTAAACCAGACAATGTTATTCTCAAAGCAGTTAGCTCTGGATCTATTTCTTTAAATTAACAAAAATTCAGAAAAACTGAGATGCGAGTGACTCAGGGTATGTCTACACTACAAACCTAAGTTGACTTATATTAGGTCGACTTACAGCCACCACAGTAATTACTGCAGTGGTGCATGTCCACACTACCCTCCTTGGGTCAGTGGTGTGTGTCCTCACCAGGAGCACTTCCACTGACCTAAGAGAGGCAGTGTGGGGAGCTGAGAGCCCCATCTTTCAGCTCCGCTGGCAGTTCCCGACCAGAAGCTTGGCTGTCCCACAGGCTCCTGGCAGGCTGCTCCCCCCGACTCCCTTTCCCCACCAGAAGCATGGGGGAAGCTGCTCTGGGGCTCCTCACCCCCGGGCAGCAGGGTCCAGCTGCCCCAGCCTCTCAGCCCCTCCACCCCACGCTACCTGCTGGGAGCCCGGCAGCCTTGTTAATTTTATTGACAAGATGGCCAATGTAAGGGATCCAGTGTCTACACAGACATTGTGTCACCCTAACTACACCAACTTAAGCCTTACGCCTCTCATGGAGGTGGAGTTATTATGTCGGTGTGGTAGGGCACTGACATCGGCGGGAGGAAGGCTGTAGTGTAGACAGTGACATAATTAGGTTGACATAAGCTGCCTTATGTCAACCTAACTGTGTAGTGTAGACCAGCCCTCAGAATGAGATAAGGATTGGAAAAGAAAAGGAAACATTGAGCCTTCAGTCAAAAAAATTATTCATCTTACATTAAGTAGGAGTTTGTTGCAAGTGAGGACGTAGAATGCCCAGACCTGTGTGTGTGGCATGACTTTGAGCAATGATGCTATGAAACCTTCAAAAATGATTCAACACCTTGAAACCAAACATCCGAATTTAAAAGTAAAGCCAGTGGAATTCTTCCAACAGAAGCAAGATGTAGTGTAGGAGCAAAAGAAACTACTGTACACTGCCGTAACATCAAATGAAGGTATGTTAAAAACATCACATCTGCTCTCCCTATACATAGCTAAATACAAATATATATTTAAAGTTGGTGAAGAATTAATCATGCCTTCAGTAATAGATGCCTGATGCAACTGCCAAAAAAGTTAGTTGCATTCCACTGTCAAATGATACCGTCTCACATGGAATCACTGATATTGCAGAAGATATCGAAGCTCAGTTGATAGAAAGGGTGAGAGTGTCAAGCTGCTTTGCAATTCAGTTGGATGAGTCAGACATTTCTAACGCAGCAGTTCTTATTAAGCTATGCTTATGTAGGCACATTTCACAAAGATCTGCTCTGTGAAGAACTGCCACAAAACACAACAGGTACTGAAATCTTCCGGATCCTACAGGAATATGTGAGAGGACATAGACTTCAGTGGAATCACTGTGTTGGAATTTGCACTGATGGAGTGGCCTCAACGACAGGCAGACATTCAGGTGTAGTGGCAAGAGAGATGGAAATTGCACCGACTGCTCAAACAACACACTGCTTTATTCACTGAGAGGTCTTGGCAGCCAAGAAATTGTCTCCAGAGCTTAATGATGTCCTCAGTATAGTGAATACCCACAACTCCATGAACTCCTGTCAAAACTTTGCTCCTGTTCCATTGCACGTACCTCCGTGAAACTGGTTTTCAGCTATGACTGCAACGAAAACAAAATACCGCAACTGGCTGCATTGGAAAGATGCTCCGAGTGTGCTTTTCAAACATTCATCCCCAGATTGAAAGACTTGTGTCTACAAGACAGGCACAAACATCTCATTAACAGTATGGTGAGTGAATCCATCTGATTTTTTTTATTATTTTAAAAACTAAATCAGTTGAATTATCTCTAGTGCACAAAGTGAGGTATACAGTTGTAGAGAAAACTATCGGTACCCTTCATTTGAAACACTGTTTAAAAATCGTGTTAACATTTTCATATCCCATAACAGGTTGAACTGGACTTTAACCAATAAACAGAACTGGAGTAGTGGCCCTGTGTTGGTGAGCAAGAAAGAAATGCCTTACATGCAGATAGTACAAAAAAGAAATGCCTGGCAATATTGAAAAAACAGCAAGAATAACAATGAAACACTATTCATTTTTTCCCTCTCATGACAGTTTAGGCTACAAGCCAGGCCCTGGTATCAAAAAGGTTGAGAAACATTGCTATAAGACATGCTGTCAAATGTGACGAGTACTCACACAGCAAAAACTGCTTCCTCAAAAGCTCTGCATTAGCAAATCCCAAGAAAAATGTTATGACAGTATATGAATTGAGGGTAATGCATCTTTTTAAAGAACTATTACTGCTGAATATTGTGTTTTAAATAGCAAAGCATTATTACTAGGGCTGTCAAGCGATTAAAAAAATTAATCGGGATTAATCACGCTGTTAAACAATAATAGAATACCATTTATTTAAATATTTTTGGATGTTTTCTACATTTTCAAGTATATTGATTTCCATTACAACACAGAACACAAAGTATACAGTGCTCACTTTATATTTATTTTTATTACAAATATTTGCACTGTAAAAAACAAAAGAAACAGTATTTTTCAATTCACCTAATACAAGTACTGTTGTGCAATCTCTTTATCATGAAAGTTGAACTTACAAATGTAGAATTATGCACAAAAAATAATTGCACTCAAAAATAAAACAATGTAAAACTTTAGAGCCTACAAGTCCACTCAGTCCTACTTCTTGTTCAGCCAATCGCTCAGACAAGTTTATTTACATTTGCAGGATATAATGCTGCACGCTTCTTGTTTACAATGTCACCTGAAAGTGAGAACAGGCATTCGCAAGGCACTGTTGTAACCGTAGCCAGCGTTGCAAGATATTTACATGCCAGATGCGCTAAAGATTCATATGTTCCTTGAAGGACAATTTTTTTAGTTAATCATGTGAGTTAACTGCAATTAATCAACAGCCCTAATTATTACTGTACTGTTTTTACGTTGCTCAAAGTGTAGTAGATATGTTTCTCCAATTCAGCTGAGGACCAGTGAAATCTCATGTGAGCTATTGCTAAGCGGTTTTCCAACTTGTCCCACAGAGTGATGGGAAAGGCTTAGTTGACCCCCATCAAATCAAGGGAGGCTAATTCTTCTGCTAAGGACTCTATGCTATAGTAATGATGCTTTGCCATTTTAAAATGCATTAATTAATTTTAAAATGTATTACTTAACATTCAGCACCAATAATTATTTTTGAAAGATCTGACCACTTCATCTATTGTCATAAAACTTATTTTGGAGCTTGCTGATGCAGAGCTTTTGAGGAAGCAGTTTTGCTGGGTGAATGCCCAGCCACATTTTGATAATGGCTTGATGACTGAAACAACAAAAACTCTGTCTGTCATTGTAGCTTTGTAGGAGAATGGTACTAGTGGGATGGGGAGCAAGATGCATCATAATATAGTAGCTAAATCATGGTAGGCATTTAGATTGATGGATTTTCTCATATTGAGAGGAACTGAACTGTACCACAGCTTAGCCAAATGGTGTTAAAATTAATCTGTACTTTAAAATACTATCTATGATAACATTTCTGATCTACGTGCTGTTCTTTTAGATTGTTGATGGATCAAGATAGCTATAAAGATAAAAAAGTTCTAGCACCATTTTATATTTGTTTTCTACTCTGTATAGATGTAACAAATCCCACAAATGCAAGATGACAGTAAGCCTCTTTGTAAACCTCTCTGAATAAATAGTTCACATTTATATTCTGAGAGAGCTAGTAGGCCTTTAACATGAATTTCATAATTTACTATCATCATGGGAAGCATAAGTTTCAGGAAAGCTTGCAAGCTTCTCAAGCTACATTCCCAGCAGCAATCTATTTACAGAAAGAATTTGCATGTGAATGAGAATCAAATATATTTGGGGTTAAGGAGGAAAAGCAGACCCTACATTAGTGCTGTTAAAAACTATAATCAAAGAACACTTATATATTCTTACCCAGGTACTAAGATTCAGGCATAGGCATTACATTGTCCACCCTGTCATCAGCTACTTCCTGATGGAGAAAAAAAGTAATTCTGTTCAATAATCCTTCCCAGCACATCACTAGAACATCACAGTTCACATTTGTGTAGTACAGTAATTCTTCTGCAGAGTATAGCACAGTGCAGCCCACTTAAAAATATTAGTTAAAGCACATACTTGTTCCATCAAAAGCTGTTCATTGGCCTACAGAAATTTCTTGTCTATAGGTATCCACATTTTCAAAACCACTACTACAATTAGCCCTAAATAGCAGTCTCAAGACAGAGGCTAAGAACTAGTTGTAATGGGTTCGGTCACAGAGACCCCCTTGGGACTGTCACCTGATGTGCTGAAACTACCTCTGAGCCTGTTTTCCCTGATGGCTTGGGACTCCAGAACCCTGCCTTGTTGAGCCAGACATGCAAGCCTGCTGCAACACAGACCCTGGGTCTGAACCATGCCCCCAAAGCTGCAGGCTTTAACTGAAAACCATTTAGCAGATAACCTATTTTCAGCACCCAGACACCTAGCTCCCAATGGGATCCAAACCCCAAATAAATCCATAAAGCTTATACAGGGTAAACTCATAAATTGTCCGCCTTCTATAACACTGATAGAGAGATATGCACAGCTGTTTGCTCCCCCAGGTATTAATCAATAGTAATAAACAAAAGTGAGTTTATTAAGATTAAAAAGTAGGATTTAAGTTGTCAAGGTGTCACCCCCACTCTGAACTTTAGGGTACAGATGTGGGGACCTGCATGAGATAACCCCTAAGCTTATTTACCAGCTAAGATCTAGTAGCTGCCACCACCAAATAGTTTAAACAAACATTTATGGGAGAGTCATTTGGAAACTCTGTCTTCCCCCCCCAAATATTTCCCCAGTCTTTATCCCCCTTTTCCTGGCAGGATTGAGACTGATTCACCTCCCACCAATTCCTGGTGAGCCCAGATCCAAAAAACCCTTGGATCTAAACAAGGAAACATCAATCAGGTTCTTAAAAGAAGACTTTTAATTAAAGAAAAAGGGTGAAAGGAATACTTCTGTGAGATTAGCATGCAAGCTACTCTCACAGACAACAGATTCAAAACACAGAGGATGTCCCTCTGGGCAAAATCTTAAAGTTACACAAAAGAAACCCAATTTGATTCTCCCTCGATGCAAAAGAAAGTCACAAAAGAAAATAAACATAATCTAATACATTCCTTCTCTAAACACTTACTACTTTTAAGAAATGTTAGATGGCTGATTTCTGGATCCTTCACTCCTGTACAGACTTACTGAACAGACAAAGGACTTTTTTCCCTCCTCCCTCTTTGAAAACATCTTGTCCCCCCATTGATTCCTCTGGTCAGGTGTCAGCTAGGCTATGTGAACTTCTTAACCCTTTACAGGTAAAAGAGGAATTAACCCTTAACTGTCTGTTTATGACATAAGTGGTTCCAAGTAATAACAGACAGAACAAAGTAAGTTACTAAGTAAAATAAAGCAAAACCACGCAAGTCTAAGCCTAATACATTTAATAAACGGAATACAGTTAAATCTCACCCTCAGAGATGTGCCAATAAGCTTCTTTCACAGACTAGACTCCTTCCTAGTCTGGGCCCAATCCTTTCCCTGGTACAGACCTTGTTAGTTCCAGCAGGCATCTTAGGTGAAAAGCAGGGGATTCCACATCCACTTTGTTCTGTTCCACCCCTTTAATAGCTTTGGCACAAGGCAGAAATCCTTTGTCTCTCTCTCTGGGTTCCCACCCCTCCTTCTAAATGGAAAAGCACCAGGTTAAAGTCCTGTGAGACTTCATTACCCACTCGCTGGCACACACGTATACAGGAAATCTTACAAGTAAACAGAGCCATTTACAACCAATTGTCCTGATTAATGGGAGCCATCAAGATTCCAAATCACCAATAATGGCCCACACTTTGCATAATTACAATAGGACCTCAGAGTTATATTTCATATTCCTAGTTTCAGATATAAGAATGATACACTCAGTAGATTATAAGCTTTGTAATGATACCTTACAAGAGACCTTTCGTATAAAGCATATTCCAGTTACATCATATCCACACTTATAAACATCTTTTTATAAAAATATGCAGTGCAATGTCACACTAGTGTTCACACTACTAATCTCTCACCCTAGCAATGATCCCTCTAAAAAGGGTTAAGGCATATAGGTTTGGTCTGGTTTACATTGGCACTGGTCTGGTTTACATTGGCACTGTCTTTCTGTACAGCTAACTCTTCTTTTCATAAATAGAACTTCAGTGACGAGTGCTGTTAATCTGGTCACTTTCACCAGCACTACATTCACCTCAGGCCAAATCTTGACGCTTTCTTCCAAGGGCTCCTTGCTCTCACATATAGGGTTTCCTCAGTTGTGGGGATGTAAAGTTCCATGAGAGGGTAAGGGTCACGATGGGACACTTGCAAGGTAATAAATCATGGCCTTATGTAAGGCCCCCTGGTGGTTATATAAGATGAGGCCTTATGTAAGGCCCCCTGGTGGTTATATAAGATGAGGCCTTATGTAAGGCCCCCTGGTGGTTATATAAGATGAGGCCTTATGTAAGGAACAATTGAACCAATCGGTGTGGGGCTATACATGTGATGAACACATGATTCTCCTTCTTGTCCAATCGGAAGATGTGTAATTATAGCCTAATTGTGTTATGTAATGTTAAGAAAGACTATAAAAGAAAGCTTGTAATAAACAGAGCTTGAGTCAGCTTGAGTCAGCTTGCAACCACATTGGTCGTGTGCTTTATCCGACCCGCATCGGTTCCCAACACTCAGTGGCCTGACAGATCTCCAGATGGTTAGGCCAATGAAGAAGAAAGCAAGAAATAGCTTCAAAGCAGATCTATAGTCAGAATTTGTGCAGCGGCTGAGCAAGGAGGTGATCGTGTGTGGAGCACCAGTCATGCTGCAATACCCCTGGCATTGATGCAGTTATGTGTCTTATAAGCTTATGTATAGGTTATTCCTGTACAGGAGGGAGTGGAATACAGCACCCTTATAGACATTACTGCATCCATAGTAGGGATTGTACCAGTATAACTATTTCAGTAAAAAAAATCAGCCCACTAACATAATTAAACCCAGTGGCACAAGTAGAAATAATTTCTTGCTGGTACATTGCACTCATGGGAGGGAAACAAAGGGGGGGGCATGTGACCTCCCCACGTGACCCCCCCCCACACACACACACTCTCCCTGTCCCCTCCCCATGATCCACATCCATCCCATGTTACCTGGGGGGGGGTGTCTGTCCTCCTGCCACTGCGCCAGAGACTTCTGCTGTACAGACCCCAGGCAGGAGGACTCAGGAGATGCAGCTGCATGGAAGGGTTGGGAACCAAGCTGGGGATGGTATGGAGGAGCTGCCGGCATGGGCTGCCTGGCGGCCCCACGTTCTGCTCCTTTCCCTGCTGTGGTTCCCGGGAGAGTCCTCCAGTGCGGCTGCTGTACCACCCCCAGCCCTGCCCCCCCAAGCCCTGTCCTCCGGTGGGGCTGCTGTACAGACCCCAGACAGGAGGACTCAGGAGATGCAGCTGCGTGGAAAGGGGCAGGCTCCTCCTGTATCTCTCTGGTATACCGTACTGGCTATAAATATCTTACTGTACAGCGTACTGTACCACCGTACTTGCACCACTGGTTAAACAAGTACAAAAACTGTAGTCACACCTGAGCTATGAATTCTGCTCTCCACCTTGCCCCTCCATGGCCCCAGGAGAGCTGCAGGGAACTAGGGGGAGGAAGGAAGATGGTAACCAATGGGCTGTAATGAGCTGCCAGGTGGAGGCAACAAGTGAGAGGTGTTTCAGAGCCCCAGACTTGTTGCACCACTTCCTGGGCTAAGGCAGAGAGAAGCGCTCTGTATAACCCCAGACTTGCACTGCTAACTTTTTCCCTGACACTGATCAGGTACAGCAATTTTCAAAACATTCTGAGTATGCCTGTGGATTTTGCAGCACTTTGAAATGTCATCTCAAGCTAGGAGCTTTGCAGATGCAGTCCATCAGCTGAAGCAGAATGCTGGCAGAGAGTGAGTAACATGCACAACACACAGTCACTCAAGACAGGACTCAGACTCACAGGACAAGAGTGCAGCTTGGGTTAAGTGGCAACACCATGCCACCTTCTGCTCCGATGTGAGACTCCCATTTACTCTGATGTGAGACTCCTCACAAATTCTCTGGCAGGCTAATAGAGTTCTGATCCCACTGCACAAGTGCGAATGACTTTTTCTGGCATATCACCACAGCTCAAGCCACACTGGAGATGCAACTTTTTGCCAGAATAACTTTAAAAATATTGTTTCCCCAAAGGGGCAATGCATGCCAGCCATTAGTAAGATTAAAACCAAACAAGTGACATCAGCTTGGGAAGGATCAGAGCCATAGCTTGAGCTGTAAGTGACTACAAAAAGCATTAAAACAGCTGCAAAATTTTGATGTCACATGAGTTTTAGAGGGCCTGCATCTCAGAAACCCATAGCTCAAACAACCTAAATTTGGATAACTGACCCTTACCCCATTGCCCCCAAAAGCTTGTGGAGTCTACTTGGGCAGATCTGGGAAATAAGCCCTACATAGTATGGTTTGTTTGTGGATAGTCTGCTTTTATCTGAGTAGCTATCCCAGAGGTACTGGGCAGGGCATCTGAGTTTGACTTCCTTTGCTTGTTGGATTCATTGGGACTGGAGCCCAGCCATACAGAGTAAGGGTATGTCTACACTACAAACCTAAGTCAACCTATATTAGGTCAACTTACAGCCACTGCAGTAATTACTGCAGTGGTGCATGTCCACACTACCCTCCTTGGGTTGGGGGTGTATGTCCTCACCAGGAGTGCTGGGGGCTTCTCATCCCCAGGGAATGGGGTCCAGCTTCCCCAGCTAGGGTGACCAGACATCCCGATAAAATCGGGAGTGTCCCGATATTTATCGCAAATTGTCCCGATATCCGCCGGCAACGTTTTTTTTTTTTTTTGCTCCCCCCCACCCCCATGTGTCCCGATTTTTTCTTTCCCTCATCTGGTCACCCTATCCCCAGCCCCCAACCTGCTCTCCCCTGAGCTTTGTCAATTTCAATGAGCCATGAAATTGACAAGGCTGCCTGGCTCTTGGAGGGGTTGGGGAGAGCACTCCGCCTCCCAACCAGCAGCGGTGTCCGAGGCCACCCGGGCTTCAGCTCCCAGCTGGCAGCATGTCCAAGGCTGCCCAGCCTCCAGGGGAGCAGGGGGGTCAACTGGGCTCTAGCAGCTGGGCTTTCTTGTCAATTTCACAGCTCCTGCCATGAAATTGACAAGACAGCCGATATAAGGAATGCAGTGTCTACACACACACTGCATTGCCCTAACTCCACTGACATAAGCCTCTCGTGGAGGTGGAGTAATTATGCGGTGTAGTGGGGCACTTACATCAGCAGGAGCAACGCTGTAGTGTAGACACTGGCATAATTAGGTTGACATAATCTGCCTTATGTTGATCTAACTGTGTAGTATAGACCAGGCCTCAGAAATTTCAGTCCTGCCATATATCAGATTACTTTGGGACTTCAGACACAGTAGCGTTACCTAGGGAATACTTTGGAATTGATGTCTTGAAATCCATCCACGAGCTGCCTCTGTCCATGTGAAGAATTTAAGGATATTCCTAAAGAAGAGAAAAGAACATTTGGATATGAAATGCTAGACTTTCCTCTGCTTAAATTTATTAGACTAATTATGTTAACATTTTCACTGTCAATTTTGTCACTCTCTTGAGAGGCTCCTTAGGGAAGATTAACCAAAATTCTGTCACAGCAGTAATTTTCTGCTAAGCAAAAAAGTGATACTCTCCACAGAATTATTGCTGTCTTGCGACATGGCCTAGTGCTTCAAAATAATTGCTGAAGAGTTGTGAAAGATTATTTATTTCAACCAGGAATCAAGAAACCACACCTGAAAAGGGCCCATTTTGCATTACAATGATTTGGTTGGCAGGTATTAATAAATATTAAACGTTTGTTCATCTATGAGTGTTAGATTTTATTCACTGAGTCATTAAAATATACCATATGTAACCAACTATGTGTTTTAAACTGATTTAAAATATATTTTTCTCACAGAAGGACCATTATTTGAACAAGAGAGTAAGGATGAGGGGCGCCCCTCCTTGCTTCCAATAGATAAAAATTTGTCCCCCAGCTGGTAGTGCTGCTGCTGCTGCAGTAGGGTGACCAGATGTCTCGATTTTATAGGGACAGTCCCGATTTTGGGGGCTTTTTCTTATATAGGCACCTATTATCCCTCACCCCGTCCCAATTTTTTATGCTTGCAACAGACCTATTTTGAACTACAGTCTTGCTTGCCAGCAAGGTTGAACCACAGTATGAAATATATGTTCACAACAATGTGTGTTCAAGAACAAAGTGTGAAGTCAACCCAGTTACAGTTCATTGGTTATATACAATGACAAATATTGTAGTGTAGACAGGACATAAGATGAATAGCAACGTACTGTCTCAGCAAGTAAAGCTAAGGTGTATGTACAGCTAAAGGAAACATTCAGAGAAGTACTTCATCCTAGAAAAATTAAAGGCTGGCCTGGTAATCTGATTGCAAAGGCCAGACCAGCAGTTTGTTTGTTTCATGAAGTTCTAAGTATTAAAGAAGATAAACTCTCGTCCCCTGATTTGTGGATTGTCACAATCACGATCAAGGATATTAGAGCAGCAGTGGCACATCTGTCTTTGAGTTTCTTTGTGCTGACTTCCTGTCTCATAAGAACATCATTAAATTTTGTAGTTACAATGTAATGTATATGTTTCAGAGTAGCAGCCGTGTTAGGCCTGGTCTACACTACGACTTTAATTCGGATTTAGCTGCTTTAATTCGAATTAACGCTTGACCCGTCCACACAACGAAGCCATTTAATTCGAATTAAAGAGCCCTTTAATTCGATTTCTGTACTCCTCCTCGACGAGAGGAGTAGCGTCAAAATCGGTATTGTTAATCCGAATTAAGGTTAGTGTGGCCGCAATTCGAAGTTATTGGCAATTCAATGTTATTGGCTACCCACAATGCAACGCTCTGGAAATCGATGCTACTACGGTAGCTTGGACGCACACCACCGAATTAATGGTGCCTAGTGTGGCCGAATACATTCGAATTTATAAAATCGGTTTCCTAAATTCGAATTATATAAATTCGGATTAATCCTGTAGTGTAGACATACCCTTAGTCTGTATCTGTAAAAACGAACAGGAGTACTTGTGGCACCTTAGAGACTAACAAATTTATTAGAGCATAAGCTTTCGTGGGCTACGACCCACTTCTTCGGATGCATAAGAAGTGGGTTGTAGCCCACGAAAGCTTATGCTCTAATAAATTTGTTAGTCTCTAAGGTGCCACAAGTACTAATGTAATGTATATGTTTGTAAGTGTACTTTGGACTAGCTTTCCAATTGTGAAAGTGTCCAGTCCTCACTAATTCTGAGGCTGAAAGAATCCAGGAATGAAGCTGAATGATTTTGCTCCACAGTGTCTAAAAATCCAAAATGACATTAATAGAACCATAATAATTTTGCAGAGTAGAAAGTAATGTTAATTTTAAAATAAGATTTTCTCCGCTGAGACTGCCATGTAGGAACTTGAACCAACTCAACTGAATAACTGAAAAATTTGCTTAGAATCATTTCATCACAGCATGGTAGAATTGGTATATTTAGATTCTCATGGGAGACGTACACAATTAGAAGCCACTGGGGTTAATTTTTTTTTTTACAATTTCAATTGTTTCTAATTTTTAAACATTATTTTATTTAATTTGTATGTATTACATGTATTTATTAAAGCATTTCTAAGGTGTCTAACACTACAGTATATCAGCATCTTTGGCATACTAATTATGCTGAACACCTTCAATTTCCACTGAATTTAACTGAGGGTACTAAGTATCTTACAGGATCAATCCCATTATTAGGAGAAAGCCTCAACAAAGATCTGCTTTATATTGTAGCCTTAAAGTGGCACAACTCAGGCTTAGAGGGGTATACACCAGGAGCAAATTCTAGAGCCAAAGGCCACCTTTACCTCTATTAATAATTTCTGAAAACTTCTACAGAACATAGTTGTTGTTTACTTTGACTCAATGAGGAAAGAGATGTACTACCACATAATAATTTTGAGGCAAACCATTTTGGAGAAGCTGCTTTTTCAACCTTCACATTTCCCCATAGACATTTCAGGCTTTAAAACAGAAAAAAACAGGCTTCCAGGAGACGAGAACAAATCTAAAGCCTCACAAAACCATCCCAGTGAGTGGAACAGACCTGTGTCAGTATAGTGAATAACTTTTCCTACAAACACTAATTCTACATATATTTATAGCCCCCCCTTTTTTAAATATTCACTTTATATTCAGCTCTTAATGTGAAATACATCGTAGATTCTCATGGTACGTATTTATCCACATGCTAAAGAAAATCTATTATAAATCAAATTCAGTGTTGCTATATCACAAAGGAACTTTATTTAATAGAAATGGTGAGTTAGGGCTTAACCCTGCCAGGTGCTGAGCAACCCCTGGAGGTTCTGAGCACCCTCAACTCCCATTGATGCTACAGACAGGTAGGTTTGCAATGCAGCTGGAGGTGTAATTACTAGATGAGATATTGAATTAAATATATAATTAGATAATTAAAGTTAGGTTAAAGAAATATGTGTTGTAATGAAAGGCCCTAACTAGCAAGAAAGACCTTGAAAGTAATGAGTCATAAGGCCAGAAGGAATGAAATTGGGAAGATGTCCGGTTCAAAGAATAGCTAATGTAATAAGGGGAAGTTTTAAAAAGAAGGCCTCTTACTGATATAGGGTTGACTGCAGATGGTTTTAAGTAAGACAAAGAGAATTTGTCTTAAAATAAGTCCACATGGCTCTTCCCACCCCACATACCAGTGTTATTTTAAAAATTAGGGCCTATGTGAACCCAGGTGCAAAGGAAAAACTGTTTGTCAGTAAGGAGGGGAAGAGATAGGGAAGAAAGGCTTTAGAGAGAAAGGAGGTTGAAAATCTTATATGGATTCAGAGTCAAAAGAAGGGTGAACTGTCTTAAATTGGTTTTTAGCTGAAGTCAGTGACTGGCAATGGCTTTGCTTGTTTGTTCAAGCGTATAAAAAAGTAAACTTTTAAAGGGTTCATTGCTAATACCTGCCTGACCATGTTGGAGCGGACTGATATGGGTCTAAGCATCCCTGGGTTAAACCAATGGATTTAGCCCATTTGTAAATATCTTGATCAAATGCTTATAAATGTTTTGTTACCGTTTGGGTGTAGTAGCCTGCCTATTAGTTAGGCTTTGGGGGCAGGCTTAGCGCACTTGTATAAACACCATTTGGCTCTGGATTTAATAAAGGATTTTAGGGTTAAATTAGTGTGGAGGAAATACCCCGCCCGGCTAAACGGGAACCGCCAACGTGCAGTCGGGCGCTGTCCGCAGCCACGGAGGCAAGAACTAGTATTCGCAGCGACGGGAGCAACGTGTGTCTTGTTCTCCTTCGGGGCGCACGCGGGCTGCCCGGGCGCTGACGTCCCAGACCCGCCTGTCCCACCAGGAGCTCCCCGAGCTGCTCGCTCTGCCTCAATCCCTGGCAGGGGCGCTCCGCAGGGAGGGGCGGGAGCCAGGCTGCCCCGCGATCGATGCTCTCGGCGGTTCTGTGGCTGGCTCGCTGTCTCGGAGTTTGATTGTCTCACCCGGAAGCCCGCGGAGCGAACGTCGGTTGCTTTGCTGCAGCCACAGTCGGACGGACGGAGGCGCCCGGCCTGGTGACGGTGGCGATGGAGGCGGCGGTGGCGGATCCGCGGTACCCCCGGTCCTCCATCGAGGATGACTTCAACTACGGCAGCAACGTGGCCTCTGCCAGTGTCCACATCCGCATGGGTGAGACCCGGACTCGGGCCGGAGCCCCCCGTTAGCGTGTGGGGCTCCCCCTGCGGGGCCTGCCGGGGCCCCCTTTAGCTTGGACTCCCCCCTCCCCTCCCCCGCGGGGCCTTTACCCCTCGGTCCCCCGGTAGCCAAGGCGGTGACACTCTGGGTTCGCTGCCCCACAAACCCCCGGCTGCTGCTTTCGCTCTCAGCTGGGGCAGACCGGTCCTAGTCTGCTTGGCTTTGCCAGTGTTTCACTTTCTGTTTTTTCCTGCGTACACTCCGAGTGCTGCAATCCGAGGGGCAGGCATTGTAACCCAGCTCCCTTCAGTAGGTCTAAAAACACCGGGTGGCTATTTTTTCGCCTAGTACCCAATCTAGGGTAATTCACCAAGCACTTACCCAGGATGAGTACAGTCCAGGGGAAGGTCAACTTGTTTTATTATCAAAAGTGGATTCAAAGATAATTCTAAGATTCATGTAAGAGGAATTTCCTGCTATCCCATCTGCTTAATCGATCACTTGATGGTTATAGCTTTAATTTATATGTTACTCTCTTAATTTTCTGAATATAATTTCTCTTTATGCAGAATCAGCAGAAAGTCAGTGCACCACTTACATCCAGTTTAAGCAGGACACAGGCCTTGCACTGGCATTCTGCACAAGGGTGAATTTCACCCTCCTTACTTGAAGTACTGTCTCTTATCAGAACGCAGGAAAAAGGCTGCGAACTCTTCTATTCAGATTTGACTTTTTTTCTCACTAGGTGATTTAGTCTCTAGTATTCAGTTTGAACTTCAAGCATTGTTATGGAGGAAACATAAATGTCAAATTTGGCTTCTAGAACTAGAATAACTTTTAAAAAGTTAGTCAGGGAGACTGGAGGTTTTGAATGAAGGGAAAATAGCTACTATAGGTGTAGAAAAACAGATATTTTTTCTTGATCTTAAGAATTCAGATGGTGACAAGGTGAAGAGACTTTTTTTGCTCTAAATGTGTGGGTCTGTGTTTATAAACATATTCAATACAATTAAATCATTTGGGACCGTGTCTCTGCCAATACAGGATTTTTCAGTGGTCTTTTTTATGTAATATCCCAAGTAAGGGTCTTTTACCATCTTGGGAGACTGTTTTATGATCTAATAGCCTAAATTTTCTTTCTTTCATCCCGTTGCATCTAGTTATATCTCCACATACTGTGCAGGTGCATTAGAGCTGTATGGTGAAAGGACTGTTACTGCTTTGTTTTGTGACATGTTTTTATGCAGTTCAATAATTGTCAGTTTCTGTTGCTTCCATGTCACATTGCAAACTCAGATTGAATTTGCTGTCTATTTTAAGTCTTAAAATGTGATTCAGCAATGAGTATTCAAAGGTGACATGTCATTTTTGTTTCTTTATCCCAGCTTTTCTACGAAAAGTCTACAGTATTCTTTCAATTCAAGTTCTTTTGACCACAGTGACGTCTGCAATTTTTCTCTACTCTACTCCAGTTCAGACGTTTGTGCATGAAAGGTAAAGTTCTTAAATGAAATGGGAAATCTTTTCAAAAAGTAAAATGTAGCTAGTGCAATGGTCACTTTGGAATTTGTGGGAGGGAAGGGAGAGAGGATATTTAATTATATTAATATTTTTACATCTCCCAGATATATTCTGAGTAAAACACCTTCTTTGTCTTTGGTTCTATAATTCTCTTTAATTGTATTTCTCTCTAGAAATCTTAGAATTTGACTAGATCTTGTTTACTTTCTTCCCATATTTCTCTTTCCTATCTTCTTACATATCCTGATCCTCTCTCTGCTGAGATACATGCCTTAATCATTTCACATCTCACCTAATGCCGTTTTCTTTCTTATGGTCTTCCTAAATCCCTGCTTTTTGACTCAGTGTTTGGATGCTCTATAGTCAAACTGTCACTTTCGTGTCCCAGGAAGCTGGACCATATCTCGCCCCATCCTCAATCACCGTTTCTGGCTTCCTGGCCATTGCTGACTCACTGAGAATTACCCTGAAATTCTTCACATACCTGATTCTTTCTGCCTCAGAAATTGTATCCACTGCACTCCAATGTTCCTTACTGTTTCTACTAGTGTCCCTTCACCACAACTGATCCTATTTGAGTTGTTTTTCCATCTGTATGATTCTATCTAGAACTTTCCCTCTCAGGCACTGTGCCACATACGCTCTTGTAATTTTGCCTTAACTTTTCTTTTCTCTCCAATTTCAATAAAACAGCATCACAAAATGCTATATAATGGATACCGTATAAAATATCAGAGGGGTAGCCGTGTTAGTCTGAATCTGTAAAAAGCAACAGAGGGTCCTGTGGCACCTTTAAGACTAACAGAAGTATTGGAGCATAAGCTTTCGTGGGTGAATGCCCACTTCATCAGACAGGAAGAACTACTCCACATGGACTCCTCCTGAGGGTCGAAATGACAGTCTGGACCTATACATAGAATGCTTCCGCCAACGTGCACAGGCAGAAATTGTGGAAAAACAACATCGCTTGCCTCATAACCTAAGTCGTGCAGAACGCAATGCCATCCACAGCCTCAGAAACCACCCTGACATTATCATCAAAGAGGCTGATAAAGGAGGTGCTGTTGTCATCATGAACAGGTCTGACTACCAGAAGGAGGCTGCCAGACAACTCTCCAATACCAAATTCTACAGGCCACTTTCCTCAGATCCCACTGAGGAATACACTAAGAAACTGCACCATCTACTCAGGACACTCCCTACACTAACCCAGGAACAAATCAACATACCCTTAGAGCCCCGACCGGGGTTATTCTATCTACTACCCAAGATCCACAAACCTGGAAATCCTGGATGCCCCATCATCTCGGGCATTGGCACTCTCACTGAAGGACTGTCTGGATACGTGACTCCCTACTCAGACCCTACGCCACCAGCACTCCCAGCTATCTCCGTGACACCACTGATTTCCTGAGAAGTCTGATGAAGTGGGCATTCACCCACGAAAGCTTATGCTCCAATACTTCTGTTCGTCTTAAAGGTGCCACAGGACCCTCTGTTGCGTATAAAATATTTACTTGATTATATTTATAGACCATGTCTACACTACAGCTTAGGTCGGTATAACTTCTGTAGTTCAGGGGTGTGAATAAGCAACACACTCCTGAGCGACATAAGTTATACTGACCTAAGCACAGGTGTAGACAGTGCTGTGTCGGCAGGAGAGCTCTCCTTCATCAGCTTAGAGCATCTGCACTAGCACCGCTACAGTGCTATAAGCTCTGTAGTGTAGACATGGCCATAGTTGGAAACCCCCCATCTAATTCAGAAACTTCCTATGTTTTGCTTGGGGAACTACTTTATCCATTTCATTTCAGCAACAAATTACTAGTTAATGTTTTTGTTGAATTCTGTGTGATTAGAGCATAAAATTACTCGTATGTGTTTGCAGAATCAGAGCCCACGTGTACAAGTATTATGGATTTTTTTATTTACAGTTAAAAATATCTTCTTACATTTTGCATATGTAATAGGCTTATTTTTTCCCGTCCAAACACAATAATAGATCACTGTTTTAGATCCAGCTAATAGATCTCTGAACAGCCTGTATCTTTTGGTATAAGGAACTCTCACACCCCTCAATTTAGTGTTACTGTAGACATATGGTGTAAGTATTAGCTTCTTAAGAAAACCTGAGAAGTAGTGTTACTACTTTTATTTAACTCTGACTTTCCTGTGTCAAACTTTACAGCCCTGCTTTGCTTTTGGTATCTGTGCTTGGATCTTTGGTTATGATTTTAGCACTAACCCTGTATAGACATCAGCATCCTGTTAATTTATACCTACTCTTTGGATTTGTAAGTATCCTTATAACTTCATTCTTTACAAGAGTAATGCTTAATGAAAATGTTATTTGCAAACAGCTTTTTAAAACAAACCAGTGGTTGCTAATTTATTTCATTGTACCTTTTTGCAAAGTATAGTATAAAATTCTTAGTCCGTTTGAATTTTTGTATGCTTCGGCCACACCTTATTCCCTGATATCCTCCACTCAGTCTTCTGCAAGCTTCCTTATGGAAAGAATACATTATCTTGGGGCTTTAAACAGGCCTCAGCAAAGTTTTCTTTTCTTTTTTTTTGGTCTTCTTTCTTTTTTAATATCCCCCTTGACTTTAAGGCCTTTTTTTGTCTATAAGATGCTGAATAGGAAACATGGGACTCAAGGAAATTTCTGTGTTACCATACGTACTAAACCGTTAAATAGTTGATAACTGAGATCAAGCACAGTTGCTGACAGGGACCTGTAGGGGCTTCTACTGTAGAAGATTAAAATCTATTTTCTCCTTCTTGGTGTTAAGAGTTTTGAGCATCTTTCCAATCCAAAGAGCATATGAATGAGCTAATCTCAAATTTTGATCCCATACATGATAGTATATAACTACCAGTCAGCCCATATGTAGAATTTTGTAGTTATTACAGTCACCCTCCGACAGCCTAAGGAATTCTTGTCCCAAGTAATGGGACAGTTCAGTCTGCCAAAAAGAGGCGCGTTGGTTGCACCACTAGCATTCCTCTGGCTTTGACATCTTGGAAGAAGTGGTGTAAATTGTATTCTTCAAATTTGAAGATAGCTACCAGGTTCTCCTGTCTTATAAGACACAAAGATGTTTTCTCCAAAAACCATGCAGGGGGTCAGTTATCTTAATTAGAATGTAGATTTATATTTGTCTGTTTCTGAACTTGTGATGCAGAAAACTTTCAGGGTTTATTCCAGTTGTTTAAAATAATTTTTGTCAAAGTTGCATCCAAGTACAGTATGGAATGTTGCATTCCAATAGTTTTCCTCAACAGTTTAAACATTACACACTGCAGAAAGGATAGGACAAAACTGTAAGTTTGGGACATAATAGGTTTAAAGAAAGTGAGGGCTCAGAACAGGTACTCCCAAGGAAATTCTGTGCCAAAAAATTAAAAATTATGCACGCAATATTTTAAAATTCTGCAAATTTTATTTGTCAGTAAATAAATGTGGCTCCAGCATGGCAGTGGGGAGCACAGGTCACTGGCTGCACTGAGGTGGGAATCACCCCGAAGCCCCCACCTCCTCCAGTACAGGGACTCGGCAGTGAGGCTGCACCCAACCCTGATGCAGTGGCAAGGGCTGGGCCAGCCCCAGAAATACCAGGTGTGGGTAGGCAGGCTCAGCCAAGCAGGATCCAAGTGTGGAGGGCCTTAGTGGGGGCGGGATCCAGGTGTGGGGTGAGAGGTTTCTGTGTGCGGCAATCTGGGTGCGGGTGGCTCACTGGCAGATCTGGATGCACAGGGGCTCGTTGGGGGGAGTTCCAGGTGCAGGGGCAATGGGATTCTGCAGGGGATCCAGGTGAAGGTGGTTGGGGCTCAGCGGGGGAAGGGGGGGCCTGCGTATGGGGAGATGGGGTTTGGCGGGGGGGTCTGGGTGCTGAGGGAGTGGGGCTGGGTGGGGGTCCAAGTGCAGCTGGTTGGGGCTCAGTGGGGTGGGGATCTGGTGGGGGGGCTCATCAGGGAGTCCAGGTGTAGGGGGCTGGGGCTTGTCGAGGTGAGGGTTCAATGGGCCTGCTTAACAGGGGAGCCCCAGTTGCTGCCGAGAGGATGCCGCGTGCTGGGCTCCTGCTTCCCCGCGCGATTCCCCTATCCCCTTTTCTTCCCCATCTCCTCCTCCCCCACTGCTACTCCTCCATCCTCCTCCCCCTGCCCTGTTCCACCCCTCCTTCCTTCCACACTGCCTCTTCCCCTCATTTCCCCCACCCCCCACTTACCCAGCCCCACTGTGGACACTCACTGTTGCATAGAAAACAGGAAGGCTCCCAGCACATAGGAGAGCATGACTGGCACTAGGACCCAGGAGGCAGCATTCAGCTGCAGAATCATTGGAGCCCAGGCACAGCCTCCTTCAGCTGGACAGCTCTGCGCTTGCAGAAATTGGGGGTGGGGGGAGTGCCCCCCATACCTCATCTCTGTTTGGGGGGAGCAATACCCCCCCAAAACTGCACCCATGGTCATCCCCACACCCCCGCCCTTGGCTTCCCTTTGCTTCCCTGTCATTTTCTGCAGGGACGCAAAGGAATTGGGGGGGGGGGGGGGGGGGGCTGCATTTTCTGCAGGCATGCAGTACCACAGAATTCTCCCAAGAGTAAACAGGATAAAAACAGCCAAGGTACTGTTCTGAAAACTTTTTCCCCCCTCATGTTTCTTTAATGAATATTAAAACGAAGGAAAATTCCAAGTTTTGTTTCAGTCTTGTGCCGATACAACAGTAGTGGATTTGATTTCAAGCTAACTGGTCAAGGGAAAGAAGTTAAGGACACAAGTACATACTTCCACCTCGTAGTCCTAAAATTCCCCCTAAGAAAGTATTTTAATACTGAAAAATATACAGACAGAGAAACTGAAAACAGTTCGGTTATAATAACAGTTCTGATAAACCTACCTACCTTTTTATTGTTATTTAAGGGAAATTTGTTAGGCACATTACTTAAAATTGTCATCTAGCATAAATGGAGAAAGGAAGGAGATACATGTAATTTTTATTTTACAGCCTAACAATTATGCTCTCTCCTGGATAGCAAGACGTACTGTATTTTCCATTTTTTGTCTTACTGAGAGTTTTATTTTTTAAAACTGAAAGTTTTTTAACAAACTAACATGTTTCTATAGCACATGGTACATTCTGCATATAGTAAAAGATTATGTAGCAAAATACTTAAACTACAAACTGGCGAATGTGTACAGTGTTTTCATATGACTATCTTTAGTTTATGCTTTTTTTTTTTTTTCTATTTCTTCTCATAGACCCTTTTGGAAGCGTTGACTGTTGCTATTACAGGTAAACGTTAGTCATTCTAATACTGCCTGTTGATTTCAGACAGAAATAGGGAAAGGAATCGGACACGTTGCACCCATTGCTGATTAAAACTGCCAAATGTGGCCTGGCTGGTGACGGAGCTCTTATTTTGGATTTGCACACGATTTCAACATGTGTAGCAAAGTCACGGGAGCAGAGGGAGGAAATCAGATTGTCATCCTTTCTTCCTGTTAAATAGAAAAAATAGAAGTTCTACATTTGCTTTGTACCCCTATGACTTGACTGTTAAAGAGTAGAAGAAAAGATGCCACTTTCCCATTGCAGGAATGGGATTAGTACTCTCTCTGCTCTTGGATCGGGCTTTCCTTGCACAAGTCTGACAGTGTTTTTTAGCACAGGTACAAAAGATTTGACGTGCCCATTTAAAAAAGCTAACCCTATACCAGAAATGTTAAGAACCAGCAAACGTAGAAGCATATGTTACATGCGTATTGTACGTATGAGTCTCAAGATTGTTAGGTCAAATCTAACCAGCTCTCACATTGACAGTCTATAAATATAAAAAACTCATCATGATGTTTAAGCATTTATTAAATCAAAAATCTTGTTCTATTATATGCATAGTGTACTATTTTTTTAAATGATAATTTACATTTTTCTGTTTACAGTGACTTTCTATGATGTATCAGTTGTCTTACAAGCTTTTATTCTGACTACTGCTGTGTTTCTTGGGCTGACTGTGTATACTTTGCAGTCCAAGAGAGATTTCAGCAAATTTGGAGCAGGGTAGGTTCCCTTATCAGACTATTTTAAAAGCACAAGTATTACAGATGCAGGAATAAAAGTCAGGCCTACAGAAAGCTGAGTTGTGTAATTGATTTAAGGGAATCTTATGGGTGTTCTGAGTTTTAATTTTTGTTTTTATATAGGCCCCTCCTTTGGCAAATAGTTTATTTTGCAGTTTTGTTATTTATGTTAACAATTTTAAAACTATAATATTAGTATTACACTAGCAAACTATTTATTTGTATTTTTCACTGAAATATCAGGGAACTTTCAAATAGCAAATCATTAACAGCAGTTTTCATTGCTACCTGCAACAGAGAGATTTAATGTTAGGGTTGGCATCTTAAAGGTGGGTGGGTGTGAGGGGCTGTTTGTGTGTATTCACATATATATGCGAATAAATGTTAGACTATTCAAGGTATTTTTCTGTGGGATGGAAAAATTTGAAGAAAATTTTGAAATAATAGTAATATAACTAACACACAAATGTCTTTTTTTTCCAGGCTGTTTGCTTGCTTGTGGATTTTCATCCTCTCCAGTCTCCTGAGGGTAAGATATATTGTGTTCAGGGCTAGAAGTGATTGTTTGACATAATTAGTAACTAAAACAAAATACTTAGCACCTAATTATATATATATTTTTAAAAGAGTACAATTGTTAGAATAGGACATGCTTGAGAACTCAGAGTAAAATCTATACAAATCTTGGAATAGAATTATCAAAAGCGCCAAAGTGACTTAGGATCATCAGTCTGATTTTTCAATAGACTTTGACTTTCAATAAGACCTGGGCTCCTAAGCCACTTGGGTGCTGTTGATAATTTTATCCTTGATCTATAATAAGCCAATGTATCATGTATGTGTCTCCAATTGGCTAACTCTAAGGGGAATTGACTACAAGTTAATGTAGTGATGAATTATCTGTAATTAAACTTAAAATGTACTGCTCAGTCACCATTTTGTAGAAATCTTTCATTTATATTGTAAGATTAAAAGCGGTGGGTATTTGCTGATGCAATCTATGAACGTTATTGGCACAGGTTATGTTGTAACCTTTTGACCACATTTTTCAAATTGATTTCAGTAGGATGCTGTTTTTGGCACTGTAAAATTGGGAGTATGTTTGATTGGGAAAGAACTTAATCAAACTAGATTTCTGGGTTGACTGGATGCAGGCAGGATGGCCACTTTTTTTTTTTTTTTTCTTCATTGTCCTTCACTATTACTGTCCTGAAAGTACAGCTTCCTCTGAGGCATTGCTTCTAATGACACAAATTTGGAATGATAGGGATAGACCAGCTGTTCTCAAACTGGGGGTCGGGACCCCAAAGTGGGTTGGGATCCCATTTTAACGGGGTCACCAGGGCCAGCATTAGACTTGCTGGGACCCAGGGCAGAAGCCCGAACTCCACCCCCACCCAGGGTGGCGGGGCTCGGTCTCCGCCCTCCTCCTGGGGTCATGTAGTAACTTTGTTGTCAGAAGGGGGTTGTGGTGCAATGGAAGTTTGAGAACCCCTGGGATAGACAACATTGAAGGCCTGGTAGGAATTTGTCTGTTTTTGGTAAGCTGGCTCTAGCATACAGCCTGCACTTTTTTGCAGAAAATACACGTTCAGTTTGTCATTGTCTTACTCCTTGAGTTTGGAATACTGCAAAAGCAGTGTGCTTAGCCCCTGGGCAGTACTTTGCGTCACCCAGTAGCAACCCCCCAGCTCATTTAGGCCCTTATCCTGCAAATACTTATGCACATGCTTAACTTCACTACCGTGAGTAGTCTTACTGAATCAGTAGTATATGTGTAAATATACTGAGCTTTGAAGTAAATCATATCTAATTCACATCTCCCAGAAGAATGGCGACACTGACCTAAGACCCCAAGGGTGGGGGTGTTAATTTGAGTGGGGAAAACAAAAGTTTGGAATTTCCTCTTCTACTACTGGCTTTTAGCAATATGTATATTCCTGTACAAGGGCAAAATATTTACAATTGTCTAGTTGTAATTTTGTTTTAATACTAAAGTGCCTTTGTATAAGAAATTTGAACTTACAAATGTTTTCCCTTCTCACGTTATCGTTTGGTTATAGCTGTTTTTCTATAGTGAGACTATAGAGCTGTTGTTTGCTGCTGCGGGAGCGCTGCTGTTCTGCGGATTTATCATCTATGACACTCATTTGCTGATGCACAGACTGTCCCCTGAAGAGTATATATTGGCTGCCATTAATCTCTACTTAGATATCATCAATCTGTTCTTGCACCTGCTGCGCCTACTAGAAGCATTAAATAAAAAATAATTGTAGGCGATCTGTAGTGAAACTCCTCCTCAAATAGTTAAATTTGGTTTATAGAGGGTTGTGTCTAAATAGGGTTGGTTTTGATTATATACAAACTGCAGTATATTTTGAGACTGAATCTTCCTGTTTTTCCATTCCATGGTTACTGAATCTTTTTCTTAGAAATGAAAGGGTTTTATGTAACTGATGAGTTTCTGCTCAAAATATATATTTTACTTTAATTGCACGCTGCAGCCATTTCAGTTACTTTTGTAAAGGCTTTATTTGTGACCAAGGTAGCTTTTGATGAAAATGCTTGTCAACTTCTGATAGCCCTAACATGAACAGTCAGAAAATCCCATCGTTTTATTTCTGCTATCCTATAATTGGTGTGGATGGTTCCTTTGGAATCATAAGTCTGTCTGGATAGTATAAAATCAAGTCTCTTCATTTTGTTAGTGTATAGTGATATTTTACATAAGCTAAAATTTTGTCATTCTAAAAATGTATATTAGTGGGCTCTTGATTTGAAAGACTTGGAATTATTAACTAGTAAAACGTAACTACACTTCCTTTAAAATATTTTAATCTACTCTGGTTTAGAGCTATGAGATTATTTTATTACCAAGGTCAAGTATAAACAGAACAATATAGAGAGTTAGGCAATAAATTATTGAGCAATCTATCTTTCAGCTGTTGATTAACATAAATATCATTGAAAGATGGAATGTGGTTTTGCGCGTATAAAAATGTTGACTCAGCATTGAATTATAAATATTTCCATGCATTAAGATTGGAAAATCGTAATCCTAAAATCTGTTCATCTAGCTGTATGAATTGGAGAGCTCCAAAAATCACATAGCTGAGAGAACTAAAAATGTAAACCATTGCTTAGTAGCAGTACTTGTAACTTGGGAGACCTGGGTACTGGTGTGAATGTGGGTTCTCTTTTCCAGGCTGGTGAAATTTTGGAATGCCAGTAAGGGGAGGCAAAGTGAAAGTTGTTTTTAGCAATAAAGAACTGGGATAGTTTAAGACCAGGTATGCATTTGGCTTGCTGAGATGTTGGTCAAGGAGGACTGTAAATGAATGTTCTACCTGCCCTTATATTTGAGCTGTATTAAGAAATATAATAAAATTTTAAATGTTCAGTAACAAGGTCAGATGTCTCAGTCTTTGGGGTTACTTTTACATTGTGTGTGTTTACTGTTAGTTTTATCTAGAAAATAGCACCTTATTTTCCTCGGGTTTTATCAGCAAATAAAATGTTGGATGTGTTGAACACATTATTTAGTATCAGAATATGATCAATCGTGAAACAAAAGCCAGGAAGACTAACTTAGCCATCCTCCAGTATAGCTAATGTGTACGTTTATTAACACTGTTGAAGGACCAAGTTCTCCTAGGTATTTTCAACCTGCATCAGTGGGCTTTTTACTAGATAAAGCATTTTCCTCTAAGTAAACTAGTGTCTAATTCAACAGCTCAGATCTGTCTCTGTACTCCTGGGCAAAGCAGCAGTGCCTTGCAAACAGTGATCCACTCTCTAGACTCTAGAGCAGTGGCTCTCACACTTTTTTTACTGGTGACCCCTTTCACCTAGCAACCTCTGAGTGTGACCCCCCCCCCCTAAATTAAAAACACTTTTTATATATTTAACACCATTATAAATACTGGAGGCAAAGCGGAGTTTGAGGTGGAGGTTGACAGCTCATGACCCCTCATGTAATAAGCTCGCAACCCCCTGAGGGGTCCTGCCCCCCACAGGGCCGGCTCCAGCATTTCTGCTGCCCCAAGTAAAAAAAAAAAAAAAAAAAGCCGCGATTGGTGGCGGCAGTTCGGCTGCAGGTCCTTCGCTCCTAGAGGGAGTGAGGGACCTACCGCCCCCGAATTGCCGCACGTGCCGCCCCTCTCGCTTGGCCGCCCAAAGCACCTGCTTGTTAAGCTGGTGCCTGGAGCCGGCCCTGGCCCCCCAGTTTGAGAACCCCTGCTCTAGAGACTGTAGAATACAGGGTAATGCATCAGTTTCCGTAGCTGTTCTGCTCCAAGACCAGTAGGGGTCTGGCCGCAGGGCTGCTGTTGCTGCACAGCAGCTCCCTGGGAGACTGACTGCAGCGAGGATCCATGGCCCAGCCAAGATTGATCCTGCGCCAGCTAGGGACCCCAGCTTCGCGCTGGTCACCACGTGCCTGGCCCCACGCGCACTCCCTTTTTCAGCAACAGAGGGGCCTGTGGCACCTTTAAGACTAACAGAAGTATTGGGAGCATAAGCTTTCCTGGGTAAGAACCTCACTTCTTAGACGTTTGCTACAGCCGCCCCCGCCCTGAACAGGTTAACTCAGCAGCTCACAAGCCCCGCCCCCTGAATGTGGCTCTATACGTGTACGGGTTCCACCATTACCCCGCCCCCCAGGGCTACGCACGCGCCGCACAGAACACCGGAAGGCAAGTGCTGTTGAGCAACTGGCAGTTGGGCGCGTGGGGGAGCCGGCTTCGTGCGACTCTCGGTGAGTGGATTATGGAGCGCGCGCGGCCCCCGGCCCAGCCCAGCCGGGAGGTGCCCACGTGCGGCCCCTGCCCAGTGAAGCGTCCGAGCCCGGCGGTCGCGTGCTCCGCCGGGGCCTTCCCGTACGGGGGGAGGGGAGCGCGCGGCCGCCTGTGAGTGTCTCGAGGCGGTTCTGGGCGGAGACCTCCCCCCTGTAGCGACTCCCCCAGCTCGAGCCGCGCTCCAGCCCACGGGCCGCGCCCGCTCTTACCTGGGAAACCCGTGGCACGCGGGCTGCACGCGGCCCGGGGGCGGGGCCAGTTCACGGCTGTGTCCAGCGAGTGAGGGGGGCTGCTTGGAGCCCACCCACATCTCAGCACAGGGCTAGGGGCCGGGCTTCTCCTCGCCCACTCGGGGTCCGGGGTTTGTTGGGGGACGAGGGGAAGTGGTTGGTTTAAATGTGAAGTGTCCAATTTTGGAAGCTAAGTTTGTTGTTTTTTGGTCACCTCTCCCTCATCTCAGCTAAAACGAAAAAATGGCCAAGAGTTTAAGGAGTAAATGGAAGAGAAAGATGCGAGCTGAGAAAAGGAAGAAGAATGCACCGAAGGAACTCAGCCGACTCAAAAACATCCTGAAAGCAAATGCTGATATTGTAATGGAGGAGGTTAAAGAAATAGCAACGGTCGTCACCCCCGAGAAAGTCAAAGATCAAGGTGGTGAGTTTGGTTTTAATTTTGCAGCGCTATTTATTAGTCTCCAGAGGAAAAAACAGCCTAGGTTCTGAAACATACAGCTGTGAATTTATGCCGTGGATCAGACACTTCATGGGTTCTGTTGGCTGAGCTCAGAGCACACCCATGGGGCTACTTGCATCCCTCCATTCCTCCCACGAACTCCCTGTGTGTGCTACCCTCCCATCCGCCTTTATTTCGTGGATTCCCTGCAACCACTTCCTCCCTCATGTCCCTCCCCACAGCCACCTTTCTGGTTTTCAAGCCTGGAATGGAGTAGCAAGAGGGGTGGGGAGGGGAATTGCTTTTTTTAAAACTTGTTTTTCATTCTAGTTGGTACTAGTGACCCTTCATTTCACCCATCAACACTAGAGAAAAGACAATATCTATAATCAGTAGTAGCTTTGAACTGTAATATCATAGTCCATGTTGTTCCTCTCTCCTAACAACGGACTCCATTACCAGCTCCTGCTCCTAAGTTCCATGGGTTTGCACACTCCCTCCCACATCGAGCAGCTATCACCTGCTCTCAGCAACCGATACTTGGCCTGGGGAAGAGCATCTGACCAAATGCACACTCCAGACCCACTCCTTTGCCATGGCAAACAGCATTATTTAGAAGGGATAAATGTGCTGCATTTTTTGGGGGGCACAAACAAATCTCTTATGGAAACTCCTGATACTGTCAATACCGAGACTAAAAAAATTGTGGCATGTTTGAAGAGAGATTATTTCGGTTACTGTTTGTAAATCTAGTGCTTCTAACTATCTTGTATGAAGCTGATTCAGATGTTTTTATTGACTTTTGTAAATGCTTTCTTTTTTCAGACGAAGTTAAGATGGACACACAGATTAAAAGAAACAAAAAGAATCTTTTAGACCAACATGGACAGTACCCAGTATGGATGAATCCCAGACAGAGGAAGAAGCTTAAGGCAAAACGGGTTAAAGGAAAAAACAAATCCAAGGTGGCCAAGGGATTAGCATGGTAGCTTCGAAGAAGTTTGAAGGATGGAAAAGAGACTATGTAGAAAACGGAGGCCACCTCAGGCTGGGTCCAGCTACCAAGTGTAAATTATCATTAAGTCTGGAGACTCTATTAGATCAGAAATTGATGAAAGGGACATCAATTTTATATCTAGTTAATTTAAAAGAAAATGAGTTAAGTGTTTCACCTGCCTTTGAGTCCTCTGACCAATATTTGTGGTTATGCGTTTTTAAATATTTTTCTCACTTGTTGCTGTGTTGGTCTTGAACACAGGAACAACTGGAGAAACCATGGAACCAACTATGCACTGTAGGAGGTAAAATATTTTTACAGAAGCATGTTCTGTAAATTGATAGTGTCCCTCTAATTTTCCTGTAGAACTTTTTTTTGAGTTCTGATGTTTGTTTTAATATTGAAGTATTAAATTATGAAAACATATTATGTGACTTTATATAGACATTATAAACTGAAATTTGGTTCAAATTGAAACATTGAAAATCCAAGACAAATAAAAACGTTGCTAGTAATTATTTTTAAAAATTCGAATAGAAATGGTTATTTTTAAACAAAGAAACCTTGTGTTTGCAACCCAAACATTACAGCACTGAGAAATTGAAAGTAAAATAGACTTAATGGATTTTCATTGTCCATCTGAAAGAATTCAAAGGCATAAAGGGTAAAAATAAAAAAAAGAATATAAACTATACTTTAAACATTTTTCTGAACAGTTGTAATATAGGTAAATAAACATGTTGGTAATACACGTGTGATTTTTTTAAAGTAGACAAATATCTCCTTAATTTGGTATTCCTGTATCCTACTTTACGGAGTAGACACAAGATCCCAAGTATCATGTGATTACATAGCAAATGCTATTTAACTACATCCAGTTAAACGTTGCATATTAATCAACAATAGTACATACTGACAGATATGAGGATGTTACCCTATATCTTTACAAGAAAGGCTCTTGTTTCAAAAATTGATATAATTAAGATCCCACTCATGCAATATGTTGCCCACTCAAGGATCTTTTACCCACAGATCCCCACCCATGTAAAGTGTATTCCAGAACTGGGACCTAAGTATTCTGATTGCCCAATGGTTACATGTCGGTATGTGTAATATGTGGTAACTGCAACACAAAGGAAATAAGATTTATGCTTTTTAGAATAAAGAGATACCAGTTTAAGGTACTATGTTAAAAACAAACAAATGTTGGTCAGCTTGGTGTTGTCATTACACAGGGCCGCCCAGAGGATTCAGGGGGCTTGGGGCAAAGCAATTTCGGGGGCTCCTTCCATAAAAAAAAGTTGCAATATTATAGTAACATGTATTTGGAAATGTAAAAAATAACTAGTGAAATACATTCAAAAATTAATTTGTAATTTGAAAAAACACTAAATACATTATTTAAAAACATTAAATGCTTTAGTGGTATGTATACATTTGCAATTACATAATGGGCTGTTGCTGGGTGATGGTGATGGTTGGTGCCAATGGGCTGTCGCTGCCTGGGGGTGGTGCTGCTGTTGCCCAGGGCTGGATGGGGAGCTGGGCTCTGGGTTGGGGGGTGCCCGGCTCACAGGGACTGGACTCAGGGCTGTGGGGAGATGGAGTCAGGGGGGTGTCCGGCTCAGAGGGGCTGGGCTTGAAAAGGGGGGTCAGGGCTGTGAGGGGGATGGGGTTGGGGGGTGCCCAGCTCAGAGGGGCTTGGAGCTGGGGGTCAGGGCTGTGGGGGGGATGGGGTCGGGGGGTGCCTGGCTCAG
Organism: Emys orbicularis; assembly: GCF_028017835.1. Lineage (NCBI taxonomy): Eukaryota > Metazoa > Chordata > Testudines > Emydidae > Emys > Emys orbicularis. The sequence goes on along the minus strand of NC_088683.1, from coordinate 67,049,546 downwards.
AGGGGCTGGGCTCGGAGCTGGGGGTCAGGGCTGTGGGGGGATGGGGTCGGGAGGGTCCGGCTCAGAGGGGCTGGGGGTCAGGGCTGTGGGGGTAATGGGGTCAGGGGGGTACCTGGCTCAGAGGGGCTGGGCTGTGGGGGGACTGGGCTCGGGGGGGTGCCCAGATCAGAGGGGCTGGGGGTCTGGGCTGTGGGGGGCCTGGGTTCGGGGGGGTGCCCGGCTCAGAGGTGCTGGGCTCAGAGCTGGGGGTCAGGGCGACGGGGGGTGCCCGGCTCAGAGGGGCTGGGCTCGGAACTGGGGGTCAGGGTTGTTGGGGGATGGGGTCGGGGGGTGTCCGGCTCAGAGGGGCTAGGCTCGGAGCTGGGGGGGATGGGGTCGGGGGGGGTGCCCGGCCCCTGCCCTTTACCATGCCGCTTACCCCCTCTCCCGGAGCCTCAGCGCGCCGTGTCCAGCGCTGCAGCGGCGTGGTGTTTCCAGCGGGGCCTGAGCTCCCGCGGCCGCAGCTCACAGCCCCGCCCCCTTACTACCTGAGACGCTGGGGGATGGGGGAAGACGGAGGCGGGGAGAGCCTCCAACATACTCGTGGGGGCCCCTGCGGGGCCCGGGACCTGGGGCAAATTGCCCCACTTGCTCCCCCCTTTTGGCGGCCCTGTTATTACATAAATTTTTCCAGGTTCCAAGAGAATTTTTTTTTTTTATTAATGAGTTGTGGGAGGAGGGATTTCTTTTCCCTTTCAGTTCTCAAGTGAAATCAGGTGAAAAGGTCCCGCAGGACAGAACAGTAAGTGCATATAAGTTACTAAGAGGCAATTGGGGAAATGTATGCATAAAATATATTTGAATATTGTGAATTTGTGTGTCTGTTTCCTATAATGAGACTTCAAATTTGACCTGGTTACTTAAGTAGATTAAGGTATAAACTTACCCAGTATTGTACAGTTAATATATATTTGGCGTTTGTACTTTGAAAATATCCATCTGCTGATTTCATTACAGCTGTCATACTGCAAAACAGAAAATACATTTAATTAAACTATTTGAATATTAAATGTGAAATGTCCTTTAGATTTGAACCCTATCTTTAAATGGCTAATAAGGAAGAGAATATCCCGTGATTTTTTTTGAAACAAAAGAATTACCTGTTTACTGAGAAATTAAAAGAAATAAGTCACTTTGTATTTCTTTACTATTTTCGTTCAGTGGCCCACATTCTGTCCTGTATGTGTTCGCCCCTGTTGAGGTTTAAGGGTTTCTCAGGTGTAATTGAAGACAGAATTTGGCTGTTTCTAGGACTAGCAGAGGGAGCCTAGAGTTGTGTCATGTTTGTTTGCTCTTCAGCAAAAAAGAAAGTAGATAACAAAATCAGGGTAATTTCAAGCTCCAATATACATACCGTACTTGTGGGAGAGGAATCGATGATTGCCAACTGCACTAGGTTTTATAAAGTGCTTTGTCAATTTCTTTCCTACTCTGACAGGACCAGAAGTGGGGGCATGTTCCAGCTGCTTCATTTACCTTGCCAGCTGTGCCCTGGCACTCTCCCTTTAACCTCTTCCCCCACATTCCATCTGAGCCTCTGTTGCTATCACCACAGGTGGGCATGAGCTGAAGGATTGAGTGTTTTTCAGAGGTTCAGTGGTGCCACAGGAAAATTGTCTTAGTCTGAAGAGCATCCGCAAAGAGCATCAGCATGGATTCACCAAGGGCAAGTCATGCCTGACTAACCTAATTGCCTTCTGAGGAGATAACTGACTCTGTGGATGAGGGGAAAGCAGTGGATGTGTTATTCCTTGACTTTAGCAAAGCTTTTGATACGGTCTCCCACAGTATTCTTGCTGCCAAGTTAAAGAAGTATGGGCTGGATGAATGGACTATAAGGTGGATAGAAAGCTGGCTAGATCGTCGGGCTCAACGGGTAGTGATCAACGGCTCCATGTCTAGTTGGCAGCCGGTTTCAAGTGGAGTGCCCCAGGGGTCGGTCCTGTGGCCGATTTTGTTCAATATCTTCATTAATAATCTGGAGGATGGCGTGGATTGCACGCTCAGCAAGTTTGCAGATGACACTAAACTGGGAGGAGTGGTAGATACGCTGGAGGGTAGGGATAGGATACAGAGGGACCTACACAAATTAGAGGATTGGGCCAAAAGAAACCTGATGAGGTTCAACAAGGACAAGTGCAGAGTCCTGCACTTAGGACGGAAGAATCCCATGCACTGTTACAGACTAGGGACCGAATGGCTAGGAAGCAGTTCTGCAGAAAAGGACCTAGGGGTTACAGTGGACGAGAAGCTGGATATGAGTCAACAGTGTGCCCTTGTTGCCAAGAAGGCTAACGGCATTTTGGGCTGTATAAGTAGGGGCATTGCCAGCAGATCGAGGGACGTGATCATTCCCCTCTATTCGACATTGGTGAGGCCTCATCTGGAGTACTGTGTCCAGTTTTGGGCCCCACACTACAAGAAGGATGTGGAAAAATTGGAAAGAGTCCAGCGGAGGGCAACAAAAATGATTAGGGGGCTGGAGCACATGGCTTATGAGGAGAGGCTAAGGGAACTGGGATTGTTTAGTCTGCAGAAGAGAAGAATGAGGGGGGATTTGATAGCTGCTTTCAACTACCTGAAAGGGGGTTCCAAAGAGGATGGATCTAGACTGTTCTCAGTGGTACCAGATGACGGAACAAGGAGTAATGGTCTCAAGTTGCAGTGGGGGAGGTTTAGGTTGGATATTAGGAAAAACTTTTTCACTAGGAGGGTGGTGAAGCACTGGAATGGGTTACCTAGGGAGGTGGTGAAATCTCCTTCCTTAGAGGTTTTTAAGGTCAGACTTGACAAAGCCCTGGCTGGGATGATTTAGTTGGGATTGGTCCTGCTTTGAACAGGGGGTTGGACTAGATGACCTCCTGTGGTCCCTTCCAACCCTGATATTCTATGATTCTATGAATTGTAATCAAGTGAAGGTTTGTTGCAGCACAAGATTTATAATGTGTTATAATGATGGAAAAATTTCAGCTCTTGCATCTTTGTTATAAATTATTTTTCTTGTTTCTGTTACCATATTGGCTATGACCCCCCAGGCTCTGTACAAACAGAACAAAAAGAGAGTCCCTGCCTGAAAGGGCTTACAAGCCAAGTCTAAGTGTAAGACAAGACAACAGATGGATATAGCTAGACAAGGGGGTACAAGAAATCATTGAGATAGTGTTGGACAACATGTTAGGCTATGGTCTGTACAACAGCAGTCTAGTGGTTACTAACCTTTTTATAGACATCATGGGAAAGAAGAGTTTTGAAGGAGGAGGAGGATAATGTTGTGGCTGTTTATGGAAAACTCTTCGTAAGCATGAAGGGTAGTCTGGGAGAAAACACAAAGTAGGGTTTATCTTAAATATCTCTGTTCGAGAAATGCAGAGGAAGATTTTGATAAGTAGATGGTCTGATTGGAAAAAAAATACTTTCATTGTAATTGACGAGTAGTGAGGATCTCTCATGTCAACCAAGTGATAGTTTATTAGGTAATCTTATGATTGCATTTTTATAATTTTCAACACTGTGAGCTTTGAAGTGTTTAGGAGGTTGTTTCTGTTGTAAAAGAACTTCAAATAGGGTTTTAAAAAAATAATTTATCTGAACCTCCTGTGCATCAGTTCCACTGGAATTTCCTGCTACTGTAGCCATGGTACTGCAGCATAATAAGTGCTATAGCAACAATTTCAGGGAACCAAAAAAGAGTAGGGGAATATTTTAGGTAGTAATGAACTGAATTCATGTTTTAGTTCCAGCAGATGGGGAATTTTGAAATGTTATTTTCAGTTCACTTTTACATTTAAGTATCACTTAATTATTTCTTGGCTGGGGAGAGGTGGTGAATAAATGGTCTACCTAATAGATCTTTCCATCTCTAATGTGGTTAAACACCTCATTGCTGAATGATATATTGAATGGTAAATATTTTATTACTCTAAAAAAAAATACCACATTCTCTGGGTTGAAATTAGTGACTTTGTCTCACTCCCACTACTGCAGGGCTAGGGGAAGGGCATAGGGTCAGTTTTTAGGAAGTATTAAGGTGCCTAAAGATGCAGATGCACCCAGTGGGATTTTCAAAAGCACCTAAACAGGTTAGGTGTGTCTCATTGAAATTAAGTAGATTTAGCTGCCTGAATTGCTTAGGTGCTTTGGAAAACCCCATTAGGTGCCTAGGTATGAAAATACCTTTGAAAATCTGTCCCATAGCCCCCGTGGCCAAGTGTTGATTTTACTTCCAGAAATTTAGTTGGAGGTGGGTTTATTCAAAGTACCTAAGGAAGAGAGAGAGAAACACCAGGGCTTTCTGAAAATATTTAAAGGTATCTTTTAGGAGACCCCCTAAGTAAAACAAATTGGAAGTGTCTAATCCAAACCTCTTTTGAGCTTTGACAGTATGGAAAATGTTACAACCTATGACTTTTCAAACCGTCATGTCTCACAAAGGCTTTGTCTGATCCACTTTCTATGCAGGTGTGTGTGACATTAAAAATGGGGTTTATTATGGAAAGTTGCTCACAATCTTAACTGTAGTAGTCTCTTTGTAACTAAGGATGTTTCATAGGAACTTTTGTTCAAGGTAAACCATTTCCTGTAGGATTGTATAATTTTTCCTGAAATGATATAGAAACAGAAAGGTGGGACTGAAAGAATTCTTCCTGGAATCCTTGCCTCCTTCACCTTTGTCTAAAATATTCCATTTAATGTTCTCTTTAGCATCGGCATTGGAGACAGTAGTTGAAGAAAGCATTATAGCAGGAGGCTCATTTTTGTACAAGAATCTCCTCTTTCCAGGACACTGGTTACTGGCTATCAAGTTAGTGTCTTTCAGGTGTTCCTAACAAAAATCAGTAGTCTATGCAATGTATGAGATTTGCAGACTCTTATGAAGAAAATGGCAACGATGTGTTGGAAATCAAATACTCATGGTGCTTTTCTTTCATCACTAAGTGCAATTTTGAGTATTTATATGGTCCGTGTCACCATCATAAGAGTGCATCTCAATCGTTAATTTATTCACAGACAAAAAACACATTAACACAGTTAAGGTTTGTTACCAGATTTGCCTGTTATTTTGTGGTACGCTCATTTATTAGGGTTACTCTGCTCGGGTGTGTGTGTTCTGTAACTCTATCCATGTACTGCTTGTGTCACTTGTATTCTCATACGGAGCTCTGCTCCCTTCTGCAAGTTCCCTCCCAATGGAGCTATCCTGCAGGACGTAGGTTCCCCAGGGCTGGGTTCTTCCAGCCCCAGAATCAGATGAACACACACACACATTAACAGAGCGTGTCTGAGAGGACCTGGTCAATCAGCACTCTCAAGCTGACTCCTTATATGTCCCTGGACTCAGTAGTCTGGGTCGAGCAGCACTTCTAAGCTGTCACCCTGATATGCCTTTGGACTCTGCAGGCTGGATTGAACAGCACCTCCAAGCTGTCGCCCTCATATGCCATGGGCACCGCACCAGAATAGAGTACGCCTGAGCAGGCTGGGTCAAGCAGCACTTTCAATATGCTACCCTTATATGCCCCTGGACTCAGCAGGCTGGGTTGAGCAGCACTTCCAAGCTGCCAACCTTATATGCCCCAGATTCAGCACGTCCCTATCCCCACTTTCATATTACAATTGTTCTGGTAGTAACCCACTCGATGAGCAAACCCCACAGGATTTTTGGGCGCTGCAGGAATCTTTAGCTTAGGTTCAAGGAGTGTTACTGCAGAGCGAGTGGGAAGTCAAAAAACATCTATGAGGGGGAGAGAGAGCGAGAGAAGCAACCAGCTTAACCATGAAAGTTGTTATTGCCAGCTAGTAACCATACAAGGGGAGCCAAACAAACAAAACAGTTATAATATTAAATCTAACTTAAATTTGATTATAAAAGTCAGGTTTAGAAAACTATGACTGATCACACAAGTCAGGGTCAGAAGGCTATACCTCGAGAGAGAGGGAGAGAGGGTTGGGTTCTCAGCACTCCGCAAAACTTGAATAGATCAGGGTTCCCAGGAGGTGATGGTAACTGAGGGTCCAGAGTGCTGGAAACAGGCAGAGCCCCCAGCATGATCACTCAGGAGAAAATGAAGTCCCAATGGAACTGATGCAAATTTTGGATACAGGCATCAGAACACTTACTTCAGCATGGTTAGGGGTTTTTGTAGGGAAAGAATAATGGTTCAAGGGAGAACACTAGATGGCTCAAGGGAGTATACCAAAGTTTTGTTCAGGCTAGACAATAAGAACTGATCATTCGTGGCTATGGGCGGTGTTCCTTCGAGGGAGCTCACAGTGTAGTTAAGCAGCTTCAGTATTTTGTATACCAATAAAGAATTTATTACTAGAATTGGTCTGATAACTACTGAGCTGGCTGTGTGCAGGCGTGGGTTCATTAACATCTGGAGCAGAGATCCCCCATGATGCAGTGCTTCCCTGCTTTTCTGGTCCCAGAGTTCAGTGCAGTTCTTGCCTTGGAATCTCTGTTCTCCATTTTGTATTCTAATGGAGATGCCTCCCTGTCCCATCTTCAATGCAAACGAGGCTAGGGGAGTTTCCTTAATCCTGTCACCCTTGTCCAGGGGGGGTTGGGTGTGTCTTCCACCGCCTTTTGTAAGTGTTCCTTCTGATTGGCTTTGGTTCAAGCAGAGGCTGGGGGCAGGGAGGGCTTTCATGAGTCAGACAGGCTGGACACTGCGCCCTGGTTCCCCAAGAACACAGAGCTGATAGGTAACAGGCTGCCTGGTCATCCCTTGTGCCCTTCCAGAACATCAAGTTCAGCTACACTCTGAAAATCAGGAAATACATAGTTAAGGTAGGTTTCAGAGTAGCAGCCGTGTTAGTCTGTATCCGCAAAAATAACAGGAGTACTTGTGGCACCTTAGAGACTAACAAATTTATTAGAGCATAAGCTTTCGTGGGCTACAACCCACTTCTTCGGATGCATAAGCACCATCCCTGCAATGCAACCTTAATTCTGCCCTATGAGTGATGCACCTACTAGCCAATAAAACCCATACTAGTATTTTACCTTTACAGATGTACAGAACGCTTGGGGAACAGTGCATATGAGCACTGTAGAACAATATCTAGATCCTCTTTGCTAAGATGAAGCTTGCATTTAAGTTAGGTATAGCAACAGGAGCTATCTACTCCTGGCCTTCACTCAAAACACTGAGCGTACTCCATGCAAACCATCCCAGACTTGTTAAATGTTATGGCTCCTTCACCAGATTGCTGACAGTCCTCATCACAAGAACACTCCCGTTCATCACTACTGACGTGACCTACAGAACTCAGTGCTGAAATGGGACACGCTTGATGTCTCAAAGTACATGTGCACCTGACCTCAAATCACAGTGACAGCTGTTCCAGCCTGTTCCAACTAATCCCTCCATTCAATACGCCTACACCTAATGTGATGAAAGCAGCTACGTGCATGCAGATAATTGTGGTGTTCGATTTAAATTCCAGCAAACAATGGCATGTCTTTTTGTCACTCTACTTCTGGTTATGGCACCACCCTTACTGAGCTATTGCCAGCCCCAGGGGTTAGAGTTAAGATTGCAGTGAAGGAGTGGCATGTACTTTAACTATATTTCATGCTTCTTCATAAGTTTATGTTTGCATTACCTTAACCTTTTATTTGAATTTCCTAATTTTTTGATCAGAATAAAGTGTGTTAAATTTAGGGGGGTATAGTTATGTATGTTTGTAGATAGAACTAAGGACAGAACTCTAGTTTTGCTCCATATGTGCATGTCATCTTTTAGATGTAATTTTGACCCGGAGTTACAAACTTTACCCTTAACTTTTTCAATATTGCTTCCCCAAAGGAGCATTTGGTGAAGTGCACTAGCTAAGAAAATCCTGAGTGACTGGGATTTGTTTGGAGAGAATTGGAACCATAGTTTGAGCTCTAGCTATGTCCAAAAAATCAGTTAAAGAACCAGGTGATTCTGTAAAATGCTGGGGGGTTTGGGGCGGGGGCTGTATCTTAACCCTGTGCTTAAATGACCCAAATGTGGACCACTAACATTACCCTACACCAGAGGTGGGCAAACGACGGCCCGCGGGACCGTCCTGCCCAGCCCCCAAGCTCCTGGCCCGGGAGGCTCGCCCCCGGCCCCTCCCCTGCTGCCCCCCTCCCCCGCAGCCTCAGCTTGCTCGCTCTGCCGCTGGCGCAATGCTCTGGGCGGCGGAGCTGTGAGCTTCTGGGGCAGTGCAGCTGCAGAGCCCAGCCTGACCCGGTTCTCTGTGCTGCGCAGTGGCGACAGCGTGACTGTCTCCAGCCGGGCGGCGCGCTTGTAGCGCCGTCAGCCACCGGTGCTCCAGGCAGCGCGGTAAGGGGGCAGGGAGCAGGGGGGGTTGGATAGATGGTAGGGGAGTTCGGGGTGGTGGTCAGGAGACAGGGGTATGGATAGGGATCGGGGGGGAATAGAGGGTTGAATGGGGCAGGGGTCCCGGGGGGGCAGTCAGGAAGGAGGGGGAGTTGGATGGGGTGACAGGTGGCAGTCAGGGGCAGGGGTTCCGGGGCAGTCAGGGGACAGGGATAAGGGGTAATTGGATGGGGCAGGGGTCCCAGGGGGCCTGTCAGGAATGACAGGAGGGGTTGGATGGGGCGGCGGGGATCTGGGGGCGGTCAGGGGACAGGAAGCGGGGTGTGTGGATGAGGCAGAGGTCCTGGGGGGACCATCAGGGAATGGGGGGGTTGGATGGGGCAGGAGACCCGGGGAGGGCAGATAGGAGGTGGGGGCTGGGCCATGACTCCCTCCCCTAACTGGCCCTCCATACAATTTCCGAAACCCGATGTGGCCCTCAGGCCAAAAAGTTTGCCCACCCCTACCCTACACCCTCATGAGACAGCAAATTTTCAAGACGATCCAAGTAAGCATGCATATTTTAGAAAACTTACAACAGTTGATGCAGAAAGTGATGTTCAACCTTAACTATAACAGAGCAAATGCTCTGCTATAATTTATCCTCACACCACCACTGGAGGTAGAGATGTACTGTTATCCCTAATTTTATAGTGGCGGAACTGAAGTACATAATGCCCAAGGTCTCACAGGAAGTCTATGGCGCTGCTGGAAATTGTACTAAAAGTTTGCCAAGTCTTAGGCTAGTGTTCTAACCACTGGGCCGTGCTTCCTCTCCGAAACAGCCTAAACATTCTTGTGTTTGTGTAAGACATCTTGTGAAAACACCCTAAATTTAGATATGATTAATCTAGTGTATTCTACTCTGGTTCTTAATCCATGTCCTTAAATGTGAAACCTGAGCATCTTCCAACAATGCATTAAGCAATGTGATTAGTATTTGTCAATCGTGGGTCTTTCCTTCTCTTTTTCTGTCCCCAAGGGGAAAACTGCTTGTGGATTTTTAATTTTATTGTTTTGCTTGTTTTAAAAAACAAAAATCTGAGCCCTGCAGGCCCTCAGATTGTCCAACATTTGAGAAGTCTAATTGCATCACTTTTTAAAAATTATTTGGCAGACTGTCTGGAATTTTGTGTAGACAAACTGAAGAACTAGACATTAGGGCCAGGCTGACAATCTGTGCATGTTGCTGAAATGCAGGGGATCAGAGTTCATCTCCTTAGCATGTCCCTTGCTACCTGGAAGGTAGAATCATTGACTTCAAGGTCAGAAGGGGCCATTATGATTGTCTAGTCTGACCTCCTGCACAATGCAGGCCACAGAAGCTCACCCACCCACTCCTGTATCAAACCCCTAACCTATGTCTGAGCTATTGAAGTCCTCAAATCTTGGTTTAAAGACTTCAAGGTGCAGAGAATCCTCCAGCAAGTGACCCGTGCCCCACGCTGCAGAGGAAGGCGAAAAACCCCTAGGGCGTCTGCCAATCTGCCCTGGAGGAAAATTCCTTCCCGACCCCCAAATATGGCGATCAGCTAAACCCTGAGCATGTGGGCAAGACTCACCAGCCAGGCACCCAGGAAAGAATTCTCTATAGTAACTCAGATCCCACCCCATCTAACATCCCATCACAGGCCATTGGGCATATTTACCGCTAATAGTCAAAGATCAATTAATTGCCAAAATTAGGCTATCCCATCATACCATCCCCTCCATAAACATATCAAGCTTAGTCTTGAAGCCAGATATGTCTTTTGCCCCCACTGCTCCCCTTTGAAGGCTGTTTGGAGGTAGTACATTTATCAGCCTTGTGTAACTCCTGAGCAAGCCTCCCTGACCAATACTCCATACAGCACTGACATGCTCCTGAGGAAATGGGGTCAATCCCTCCGTGGCTGGAAGTTGAGTTGCAACCCCCGGGGTCGTGGGAGGGAGAGGAAATGAGAGATTCCCTCTGATCTGTCTTCCTGTTATCCTCCCACCACTAAAAAAACAAACAAAAACAAAAACAAACTGTCTAGAGAAAGGGACTGGACGGCCTGAGTGATTGGTAATGAGAGATGGTGTTTTTTTCATCTCTAGGAAACTGCTTCAAATTCATCCTAGTGGCAATCATTAGTGTCTGATGGCTGTTCAGTGGCCTAAGTAGAATGAGTTGGTGGTCTCGTCTCAGTCTAGTTCCTAGAAAACATGTCACAATTGGCACTAAATAGAATATTTATTGACATTCTGAGTAAAGACGCCATGAAGAATGAACTACATTCTCACTCCAAAAAATGATTTAATCAGGAGCCAGTCTAAGAAAGTCTGGACTGCTGTGCCCTGTGTTGTACCAGTCCTGTGAGTAAATAAAAACACTGATCCTTATTTTGGTGAACACTGTTTGCTTTAATGATATTGTCCAGTAGATGGCACCATGAGTATCAGATACAGTTTTGGGAACAGAGGAAAATTCTGATCCAACTTTCTTAATATGCTGCAAAAATGAACTAGTCAAATTCTTTTAAAATAATTTTGTTTCAAGGGGGAAAAAATCACATTTCTAATATTAAAGAAAATTAAAACTTTTTTAGTTTAAATATACCACTAATTTTCAATCAACATTTTTTAACTTTATAAAAGTCACTTATCTAAAAGAATAAAAAGTTTTACAATATTTGTTTTGTTTGTTTAGCCTTGCTACTATTTTCATAATTATAACTATAGCAGAACACACTTAAATCACACTAGTCACTGGTATTTCATGCTCAAATTTTAAAATATCTTAAAATTATTATTTATTAGGAATGCCTTCCAAATTCTTAAGATTTTCCCACACTGCCTTTTTTAAAAAAAACATATCATTCCATCACTGAAGAATGTAAAAGAAGCATGTCCCAAAATGTAGTATTCTGTTTTTTAAAGAAAAGTTTTTGCCAGACTCTAATATCAATCATTTCAAATGTTCCCATGAAATTAAAAAAAAAAAAATCACTGAAAAGAGGGTTGTTTTGTTTGCTTGTCTTGTTTGGATTTTAAAAGTCCCATGTGGTGGGTTGCAGCTCAGATATTCTGGCAGGAAAACCAGAAAGTGAAACTGACCAGAAACGTAAGTAAAAATGTCTGGGCTGTTTTCATTGTCCAAATGTAGATATATGCAATAACTTAAATCAGCAGCATAGATGATGAAAAGTAAATTGGATTTTTAAAATTCTTAAGGTATCATTAGTCATTAGGAAAGGACATTTGTTGTTTAAAAATGAATTCTAACCAGACTACTAATTCTATAGTAAAAACACATTTTTCAAGAACCCACAGAAAACAAAACTTTTGTGCTTCCAGGACTGTTATTGAAATAGCAGGAATCTAGCAAACACTGTTGCTACAGCTGCACACATTCCTTACTCTATTATTGATGCTAATTGGGAAAAGTAATTTCATTTTTAATTTCCCACGAATGTATTATACATAAGGGAATATAAAGGTAAAGATAAAAACTATTTTAAATGTACAAAAATATGTCCCTTTAATTCAAATCTTCGAGAACAAGATTTTACTTCTAAAAATAGTAATAATCCACAAAACAATTACACCATTGTACAGTTCTATTAATTTATGAACTAGTGTTCAAAATGGAGGAACTGTTTTCTAACTTTAATAAAAGAAAACTAATTTTGTTTAACATGGAGAAATATACTTACACACAGAAAGATAAAATAATAACAGGCACACACAATTAATTTACATGCATATGTACAGTTACAAAGTAATTGGACATATAGGCACTGTGGGACATATATCCACTTCAGGGTCTGATCCTGTACCATTTAAATCAACAGGAATTTTGCCACTGGCTTTTATAAGTGCAAGGATTAAATCCTAAATGCAACCCCAGATTTGTTTAAAGATTACATGAAAAGATGTAAATAAAACACATGCAAAATCTTTTTTAGACCCAAAACTTTTGCAGATTTGAGTACATAGGATGATTTAAAAGTTGCAAATATATTTGAAACAAAGTATTTGCAGATGACTTCCTCTTTTCCCTACATTTCCTTTGAAGACTTGAGTTTTGGGTTTTCCTTGTTTCTGTTGAAGACCTCACAAGTGCAAGAAGCAAACTAAGGAATACAGCTTCTGGCCAGCCCTGCTAACCCCAGTGATTGTTGCATGGCAAACAAAGAACACTCAGATGTTCATATGGTGAGCTACGTCAACTTTAGCTGCAATGTGAATTTGCTATGGGAAAGAAATTAAATAATTTCCAAAATTATCTTTCTCAGTAACTTCTCAGTTGAATTGTGCTTGGATTCAGAGGCTCCTAATGAATCTGGATATGTTAATGGTGATTGGATCATATCCAAATATGACTTGATGGGAAACCCATTAGTTTTCTTCCCTGAGGTTATATTATGATCCCATCTGGTCATTGCTAATAAATCTGGATACATTTTGAAAAAGGGTTTGTATTGGATTACAGTGTAAATCAAGGAGACTGCAATTGCTTTAGGATTCATTCATACACTTCAATGAAGTTGAATCTTCCTTAAAACTAGAGGCAAAAAGAACATGGTCGTGTGATGTAAGCTTTTAATTAATGTATTGGTTTTATTACAATTGTTTTTTCTGTTTTAATACCAAAAAGGTACCACTCTGCATAAATCACTATTGTGATTTACAAATCTAATATCAAGAAAGCAAAAGCAAACGAAACTATTAAAACCAATTTTGTATTTGACTCTAGCCATCTGTCATATGGTAACAACCTTGATTGCCAAATCAGTGCTAGAGCAGGAATTTATATAGAGAGTTTCAACTAAGAGGAATTTTTGTCCACAGTTTTCAAAAGCTTGAAAATTCTGAGGAAATACTATGAAACATTTTAAAATAGGTAGGCTACAATTTATATGCTACTGTGAGTGTCAATACTGTGCAGTATTAACTATACACATGAAGAATTAATTTTCTTTTGCAAATAGATATTTTTCTATTGTATTAATTCTTTTCATGACAAAATGTTTATTATTCAGTGGAAGGTGACTGTACTTTTGATCAATTGAATCATTTTAAAATTCAGTCTGAGTTCTGAGTTCTCCCGCTGATGAGCAGCAGTAACTTCACTAAAGGAAGCTAAATCAGTACAAAATAATTCTGTTATATATAGTGTCATTTATACAAACCAAGTCCCAGCATAAAATAATACATAAGCAGAGGAAGAGAGAAATTAACAGGAATAGGAAAGGAAGAAAATATGCTTTATGATGTTTAATGTATGATAAAATATTTCAGTTTTAGATTATAATTTTAATTTGTGTAAAACCATAATGTCTCTGTGTATATTATATTATATTATGATTTATTATTTATATTAAAATAACTGTAATCTAAACATTCACATATTTTACCATTGCACAAATCATTTTTTAAAACTGTGTTTTAATTTATGTAGACAAAATTAGAGCATAATAAAACCTAAGAAACGAAAAAGGAACTTGGAAAATAGTTTTTATTTTCTACAAGAGATAGTTGACTAACTGATATGAATTGTTTGTTTCTGTAGATCCAGTATCTTATAATGACCCTTGGCTCTGATACTGAGGAGTAGTTCTGCACCTTCATGTCATTTGTGATCCTGAAAGATACTGGATGGAGAGTGCTAAAGACTGGAGCCCTCTGTTTACCCACAAAGCCAGCAATGCAAGCTTTCCTCACATTGCTCTACAGTATATTTGGAGAGGTCAGCTGTAGAGATGATAGTGCAGTTCATTTTGACGCTCCCTTCATTTCCTTGGGCTCTCCTGGGATTGCCAACACTGCTGCCAGTACAACCAACTAAATTACATGGGACACCAAAGAGCTGTCAGATGGTAATGACGTTTTACTCATTTCCAACTGTGGCTGGATTCGGACCAATGATCTAACAATAATGGGAGGTTACTATAGATGATCATTTTGGCTCAGTAAACCATAAGTGAGAGGAATATTTTGGTCCCCGATTCAGCAAAGTACTTAAGTACTTCCTTGACTTTAAGTTTTTTGACTTCAATGGGACTAATTGTGCTTAAAATTAAGCAAGTACTTAAGTGCTTGGCTGGATCAGGGCAGAATGCTCAGCACCTCACAGGATGCTCAGTACCTCACAGCCTTTAATTACCATAGAGACTAAGGACTCGTGTTGGTAACTTTTTCATGTGCAAGTGTGTAGTCCTTACTCATACAAGAAGTCATGTTGGCTTTGGTGGGATTGCTTACCAGAGTAAGGGGAGGAGGATTGGGCTCTAAAGCTGCTGTTGTTTCTAGTACAGGGCAGGCTGGAGCAGATACGCATGTGTTTGCATTATTGAGAAATAAAAAGCTAAAGCTTTCTCCTTTAAAAACAAAAATTGCCTCTGATATTTTTAGTAGTATCTGTTATCCTGGTGTCACCACTAGCGCTCCCCTTACTAGCCTGGCATCAGAAATGCCTCTTCCCATAGTAATAGAGCTGCTCCTGCTCTGCCACGTGTTAGCTCCATTGTAGGGGCAGGATCAGCAGCGGCACAACTAGAGACTAATGGTGCAGTGATTTATACAAAGAGGTGACTAAAATCTCAGTATTCCCAAAATACCAGTGCTGAGCACTGATGTCACGGTATTTGCAGAACGAATGCTTTGAATAATTGCTGACAAATTAAGAGTATACATTTTCACCCTATTTTCAAAGTAGATACTGTGGCAGTAACAAAATGTAGTTAAGTACTGTGGTCCTTTCCATTAATAGATGATGAATGTTGTTTTTCTATACATTTATTTGCTTCTTCTGCAGTCTTCTAAAATGTATAAGCTATTGCTATGAGTCACTAGGTGGAAGCATATACCTTAATAACTAGTTGCACAACTCATTAGTGAAGTAAGTTTTTCTGTTCCTAAATAATTTTCAGTTATGCTTCATAAAGTTAAATATCTTGCCACTAAATGTTATTAAAATGCAACCCAATTATCCTTCTGATTCAGAAAAAGCACTTAAGCACATGCAACTTTAATCATGTGAAGTCTTTCCCAAGGTCCTGATCCTGAAAACACTTATGCATGAGCTTAATTTTAGTATCTTTAACGGTGCCATAAGTGTTTGCAGGACTGGTGCCTTATTCAGCAAAGCACTTAAGTATATTCTTAAATTCCATTAAAGCTATATGAGTATATACTTATGTGCTTTGTTAAACTGGAGCTTTTAATAAGTCATTTTTGTCTTTTAAGTACCTTTAACAAATATCAATATTGTGCTAATTGTTGTTGTATTAAGGCTTGCCTTTAGGAAATACAGGGTTGAGAAGCCATGAAATACTCTCACTGTCTGTGTATATGTGTATTAAATATATAAAAATTAAAAAAAACCATGCAGCGATATTAATAATTTAATATCAATACTCCCAGATGAGGAAAGCACCTAAGCATACACTTAAGTTTGTCCTCATTCAAGAAAATCAAATTGTACTTCAATGGGACATAAGCAACTTAATGTTAATCACCTTAAGTGCTTTCCTGAACTGGGGACAATGTGAGGATCTATTTGAAAAGCAGTTGTATATAAATGGCACCTTCTTACTCAACTGTTTATTCAGAGTCATAACAATTTTCTTTATTGATTAAAATAAGTTCTTATTACACTTGACTCCTTTTAGCTGTGTTGGCTTTGCACACAGTGTGAGCTGGCTGCAATTCTGGCTTTTGCTTCATCAACATCATTGTTAACCAGATCCCAATTGCAGAATCTCTATTGTTGGAAATAGGTGAAGCAGAAAGAACCCAGCTTGCTTTTCAGATTGCAGACTGGATTTCCTGAGCTGGATGTTTAAGAAACAAAATTTTAAAAATCCTGCTTTTTACTTGGTAACTGAACAGTTTAGTTTGGAAATCATTGATAAACATGAAACATAGAACCCCACAATGAAATGTTTTCAGTCATATTTCAGAGAAGGACCACATTTTGATATGAAGTTAAACTATGTGGGAAGTTTTCAGAAGAGGGCATGTACAGGGGGAGAAAATTATTAAAGCATGATGGAGCCATCAACATTCAGGAGTTAGGGAAAATTCTGGTATTCACATTCCTCATCTGTCTTCTCAGTTGATGAAATGATTCCCTTCCTTTTGTTGTTGTTGGTCTAACTTTTGTCTCAATTCCCATGTACTTTCAATTTGCCAAATTTGACTTTGCATTTCTTTTTATTGTAAACAGCTGTAGTGAATTTTGGGGTTCTGAATGATTAATTGTAAAATGGACGAAGAAAATAATTTCTTTACATCTTTCTTCTATGTATTTTTCTTGAGTGAAAATATCCACTGTGTTTCATAGAGCACTGTTGTGAAGTGCTATTTCAAAGTCACTCAGTAATTGTATTTTAATTTGATACAGATATACTTCATTTTCCTCCCACCCTTATTTCATGTTTTATTTTCACTTGGAGCAGCAGAAATTGCTCTCCACTCTATAACTACAAAACAATACTTCATAAAATGTAACCTTCAGAAAGGTTTCTTATAATACCTGTCCTATCTGCCTACTCCTGGCAAAAAAACCATTTAACCATGACAAGAGAGAAAGTTACTTTGAGAGGTTAAAACGGTGTTGTTTTTCTTAATACTTACACCTAATTGTTCTATTTGTATAAAATTCTTGGTGCTCAGGGTTGTCTCCTTGTTCCTTCTATGTACTAAGAATAACGTCCCAAGCCTATAATTTATGCATGCAAATATGTAGTCCTTACCCATGCAAGAAGTTGAGATTACTCAAATGAGCAAGGTCAGCAGGACTGGGTTCAAAAGTTGCTACTATTGCTAGTATTGTGTGTTACATATCCCCCTCTTAGGGTACGTCTTCACTACCTGCCGGATCGGCGGGTAGTAATCGATCTATTGGGGATCGATTTATCGCGTCTAGACGAGACGCGATAAATCGATCCCCGAACGCGCTCCCCATCGACTCTGGAACTCCACCAGAGCGAGAGGCGGAAGCAGAGTCGACGCGGGAGCTGTGGCCATCGATCCCGCGCCGTGAGGACATGAGGTAAATCGATCTAAGATACGTCGACTTCAGCTACGCTATTCTCATAGCTGAATTTGCGTATCTTAAATCAATCCCCGCCCCCCAGTGTAGACCAGCCCATAGGGTTACCAGATGTCCCGATTTTATAGGGACAGTCCCAATTTTGGGGTCTTTTTCTTATATAGGCTCCTATTACCCCCCACCCCCTGTCTTGATTTTCCACACTTGCTGTCTGGTCACCCTACCCTCTCTGTGCCTAATCCACAGAGGATATGAGTCTGTTATGGGCCAAGCTACAGAACTTTGGTTCAAATTGTTGCATTTAGCTCTGTTTCAATCCCCAGCTGTCACAATAGCATGTTGTTATGAGTTTGGTTGTGTTTGAATGCTTTGTTTCTCAGTTGACTGTTCATTATAAAGACTGAAGAAAATTAAAAGGCAAATTTCTTCTAACATTTAAAAATTATAATTGAAATATGAACTGGGAAAAAACAAGTCAGTATATGTGGGGAGAAATAATCTGAAACACATTCAATGGAATGCAGAAATATAGAAGCAGGATCATCAAGAGAGTGGAGATAGTGGACAGCAAATTAGACATGAATTTGCGTGAGTTATGACAGCAAAACAGGCCACTGTAATTTTGGACTGCATCCAAGGAAGCATCACATCATGGGACAAAGTGGGTAATAGTCGTTTTCTAGTATGATCACACATGGGAATGTTGATTTCTATTCTGGGTGATTCATTACCAGAAAGATATTAACAAATTAGAGAGTGTTCAAAGAACAGCGACAAAATGGTAACGGGGTTGCAGGAACTGATCTATAAAAAAGTGAGTGTGATATGCAAAGTACGGTTATAGGGTCATGATAACTGTGCACATAGATCTGCAGGGTATATGCACCAAGGAGGGAGAGAATACTGTAATGACATGGGCGCTATAGAATAGCCTAAAAAATTAGGTATTTGGGTGTATAACTCAGAGAATGAAATTAAGAAGGAAAATGTAGTCTGAAAATCAAGAAAAAACTTCCTGCTAGAAAGCTCTATTAACTTGTGGAATGATCTCCCATGGGAAGTGGCAGAAGCCTTGTTGCTTGGAACAAGTAAAACTAGTCTAAACAAGACCCTAATAAATGTTTGATAGAGAACAATTCTGTGCTGGCAGGAAAAACTAGATGACCTAATAGGTCCTTTCCTTCTGTAGATTCTATGAATAACAACAGAGGATACAAAAAGAGGTGAGAAACTTACATATACATTTTACAGAAGGAAAATCATTTTCCTATACAGGAAAAGCAACCTGAAATAACCCTTACTACACAAAGACACTTACTGCACCTTATCTAAGCTGATTTTTATAAAAAGTGTTTGCAGTAGACTCACAGGGTGAAATCCTGGTCACAGTGAAGTCAGTGGAAGTTTTACGATTGACTTCAGTGGAGCCAGTATTTCACCAGGATAGTCTTGGTGTTCTTCAGAGGTAAAATCTTCTCCACATTGAGGTTATTTGAAGTTTGCTTCTTTCTTCTCACAAGGACTGGTGCTATCATCAGAAGACTCCATTTACGGAGGCTATTCAGGCTGTCCCTAACACATCTTCTGCCACCCAACAAGCCAGCATGCCATGCAGCTGGAAGGGTATATATCCTGCTCTTAACTGAGTTTGATGTCAGATACTCAAAGAAAAAGAAGATATACAATTCAAAAATATTTTAAAATTTGTCAGATAAAATATAAGACAAGTGTATTGCAGTTTGGGTAGTTATATGAGCAACAGGGGAAAAAAGTGAACTTGCATTCACAGCTTCAGAAGTTGCCTGACCTCAGGACTTCTTTAGTCTTTATTGACTTTGCTTCTGATAGCATCATTGTGGTTTAGAAATGTAAGGCCTGTGGTGAGAAAGAGGGGTGTGTATGGAGGACACTCCTCCTTGATGTGCTAAACCACCACAGTCCCCGTTTCATGTATCACATGCTGGGTAATAACATGAGAGGGCTCCATATTTCTAAAACTAAACTGGCTCTTTATTAAGACAACTATTTACCGAAATGCTACAGTTTCAATCCCTGTGCTTGCAGACTGGCTTCTTGGTGCCTCCTCCAAACTCTTCCCTCCTGCAACCTGTGCTTCTCTCTCTAAGTTTCATGCAGGTTACACACATCTTTCCTTTTAATGCTTTTTGTTGTTGTTGCGTCTTTTGTGCCAGCCCACCGTAAGGTCATAGCCATTGCTGCCATCCCATTGTCTCCTGTTAGGCCTCATAGTCCTTCAAGTGTGCTGATCTTCAAACTAGACTCCCATGTCTTGTTTTGATTTTCACTGTTGGTGAGGGATTTGCTTCTATCCTGTTGCTGTCTTCATTCTGCTGGGTGATGTTCTGTTGGTCTTCTGTTGCTCATATGCCTCATTTCTTCTGATTCTCCTACATCAGGACAGCTGATAGCTGAGGATCTTTCAATGTTCTCCTGGTCCTGGCATTAGCGCTGCTTGTCTGGGTGTGCTGGCTATCTGCCATGACTATGCAGTTGTCTTTGGTTTCATATGCCCTCTTTCCCACTACATTTTGGACTGTTGCCTTTTGCCATTGATTTATGTGGCTATTTGATGCTTGGATTCAAATCTGCTCACCTATGTGAAGTAGCCTCAGATCCTTGCTCCTCTGTTGTAGCGAACTGCCTGCTTAGCTTGATAGTCTCTTAACTGCTTCTGTGTCCTATCCATCATTCCTCAATGGGCTACAGCAGACTACCCTTTATAGGAAGCAGAGTCTTTTGGTTAGTACTGCTTTCTTGATTGCCTGTGGTTGGATGTATTTTTCTATAGCCTCTTTGATTTCCATCAGCTTCACTGTGGAAACTGGGAGATAGTGTGGCATGTTAATGAATTCAGTGTCCTGATCCCCATCCCCCAACTTGCTAATGCTGAGTTTATATGCCCTGCTCGGGCTATCAGCTAACACCAATAATCATCTTGGACAATATATGATCTCTGCTGGGTAGCGCTGGAGGCACATCAACATGCACTTCAATATCTTTGGAGCACTAAGAAGGGGTTTTGCTGTGATTGTGTCTAGGTCTGATTGCACTATTACCGGGTGGCTATTGGTGTACTGATGGAATCAATCCACTCCAAATACCACAGCCAGAAGACCTTTTTCTATTTGAGTGTATCCCTGTTCAGTCTGTGGCAGGGCTCTACTGGCATCAGTAACCAACTACTCCTGGAAAGGAGTTACACCCAGTCCTTTCTCTGATACATCACACTAGAGCAGTGGTTCCCAAACTGGGGTTCGTGAACCCCTGGGGGTTCGCGAAATGTTACAGGGGGTTCTCAGGGAAAAATTCCCTAATGGCGGACAGAGCTGTCCCTAGGGACCCCAGGTAGCACGGGGCCAGCAGCCCGGAGCCCCTAGACTTCCAAGAGCTAAGCAGATCAAAGCAAGCAGATCGATCACACTGAGGAGACTTCACCTCCCTTTCCATTTCTTATAAGGAGTCTTGAAGGTTGATATTTTTTGCTGTTTTTAAAATTAAATAGGCAGCTAGTATTGTTTTTAAAATTATTATGAAGAACTCCAAAGGTAATAACAAAATGTTTTTTAAGTATATCAGAAGCAGGAAGCCTGCTAAACAACCAGTGGGGCCCCTTGATGATCGAGATACAAAAGGAGCGCTTAAAGACGATAAAGTCATTGCGGAGAAACTAAATGGATTCTTTGCTTCAGTCTTCACGGCTGAGGATGTTAGGGAGATTCCCAAACCTGAGCCGGCTTTTGTAGGTGACAAATCTGAGGAACTGTCACAGATTGAAGTGTCACTAGAGGAGGTTTTGGAATTAATTGATAAACTTAACATTAACAAGTCACCGGGACCAGATGGCATTCACCCAAGAGTTCTGAAAGAACTCAAATGTGAAGTTGCGGAACTATTAACTAAGGTTTGTAACCTGTCCTTTAAATTGGCTTCTGTACCCAATGACTGGAAGTTAGCTAATGTAACGCCAATATTTAAAAAGGGCTCTAGAGGTGATCCCGGCAATTACAGACCGGTAAGTCTAACGTTGGTGCCGGGCAAATTAGTTGAAACAATAGTTAAGAATAAAATTGTCAGACACATAGAAAAACATAAACTGTTGAGCAATAGTCAACATGGTTTCTGTAAAGGGAAATCGTGTCTTACTAATCTATTAGAGTTCTTTGAAGGGGTCAACAAACATGTGGACAAGGGGGATCTAGTGGACATAGTGTACTTAGATTTCCAGAAAGCCTTTGACAAGGTCCCTCACCAAAGACTCTTAAGTAAAGTAAGTTGTCATGGGATAAAAGGGAAGGTCCTTTCATGGATTGAGAACTGGTTAAAAGACCGGGAACAAAGGGTAGGAATTAATGGTAAATTCTCAGAATGGAGAGGGGTAACTAGTGGTGTTCCCCAAGGGTCAGTCCTCGGACCAATCCTATTCAACTTATTTATTAATGATCTGGAGAAAGGGGTAAACAATGAGGTGGCAAAGTTTGCAGATGATACTAAACTGCTCAAGATAGTTAAGACCAAAGCAGACTGTGATGAACTTCAAAAAGATCTCACAAAACTAAGTGATTGGGCAACAAAATGGCAAATGAAATTTAATATGGATAAATGTAAAGTAATGCACATTGGAAAAAATAACCCCAACTATACATACAATATAATGGGGGCTAATTTAGCTACAACAAGTCAGGAAAAAGATCTTGGAGTCATCGTGGATAGTTCTCTGAAGATGTCCGCGCAGTGTGCAGAGGCGGTCAAAAAAGCAAACAGGATGTTAGGGATCATTAAAAAGGGGATAGAGAATAAGACTGAGAATATATTATTGCCCTTATATAAATCGATGGTACGTCCTCATCTCGAATACTGCGTACAGATGTGGTCTCCTCATCTCAAAAAAGATATACTGGCACTAGAAAAGGTTCAGAAAAGGGCAACTAAAATGATTAGGGGTTTGGAACAGGTCCCATATGAGGAGAGATTAAAGAGGCTAGGACTCTTCAGCTTGGAAAAGAGGAGACTAAGGGGGGATATGATAGACGTATACAAAATCATGAGTGATGTGGAGAAAGTGGATAAGGAAAAGTTATTTACTTATTCCCATAATACAAGAACTAGGGGTCACCAAATGAAATTAATAGGCAGCAGGTTTAAAACAAATACAAGGAAGTTCTTCTTCACGCAGCACACAGTCAACTTGTGGAACTCCTTACCTGAGGAGGTTGTGAAGGCTAGGACTATAACAGCGTTTAAAAGAGAACTGGATAAATTCATGGTGGTTAAGTCCATTAATGGCTATTAGCCAGGATGGGTAAGGAATGGTGTCTCTAGCCTCTGTTTGTCAGAGGATGGAGATGGATGGCAGGAGAGAGATCACTTGATCATTGCCTGTTGGTCCACTCCCTCTGGGCACCTGGCATTGGCCATTGTCGGTAGACAGGATACTGGGCTAGATGGACCTTTGGTCTGACCCGGTATGGCCGTTCTTATGTTCTTAACAAGTTTAAGCTTTGTTGTAACATGCGTTGTTTGCCTGGACTGCTCAAGACCTGAATGCTTGTGTAGGAGGAACTCTTTGAGTTGGATTCTTAAATACCTTCCTGCTGTTTCACATCTGACACTCCTTGATGAAACATAGGAGCCTTGTCTTATAACAGGCTTATTCAAAGTGATACAAGCTACGAAAGTGAAATCTTGGAAGAGTGTTTTCATAATGCAATAAAAATACTGTAATGATAAATAATAATTAATAATACATAGTGTGTAATAAGCATGTCACAAAAACAAATTTTATATTTCCAAGATCACTGCTTTTATAATTTATACTCAGGTAAAGGAGAAAATCCCTGGAAATATTATTTTTAAGAGGGGGTTCACAAGACTTGACATTTTAGTGAAAGGGGTTCACAGGTTGTTAAAGTTTGGGAACCACTGCACTAGAGTGTCTGTGGCTCATTTGGTTGGTAGTACTTCAGGATAGGGGCATCTGTTATCTTTTGTTTCAGCATGTCAAATGCTTGCTGTTGGGGACCTGCCCAGTCCCACTCAACATCCTGCCTTGTGAGCTGATGTATGGGTTCTGCTATTGCAGGTAGCTGTGGGCAGAACTTGGACAGAAAATGTATCAGTCCTCTGAAACACTCTACCCCTTTCACATCCAGTGGAGCTGGCATTTCTCTGACTGCCTTGATCTTGTTGGGGTCTTGTTGGGACCTGAGCTGTGTGCAGATGTCCAATGTATGTCACCTCATGCTGTTTGAGTCACATTTTTTTCTGCATTGAGTTTTATATTCTTGTTCCTGTATTGCTGTAGAAAAGCTTGTAGTTTTCTATCACAATCTCGTTCAGCATCTGTATCATTGCTCTCTTCACCTATAATGAAGATATCATCTACAATTATTTTCACCCCAAGGAGTCTCTCCAGTACTTGGGTGAGTCTTCTTTGGAAGACCTCTGGCACTGGGCTTATGCCCATCGGCATGTGCAGACATCCGTGTAGAACAAATGATGCTGCAATAGTTGTCAGCATGTTGGACTCTTTATCCAGGGCTTATGTGCCAAAACTCATTTCCTCAGATCACAGACTACAATTCTGGCTTTGGAAAGTTCTGGCAAGATATCATCACTTGTGGGAAGTGGTTAGTGGCATTTTTTCAATGCCTGGTTCAGTGGCTTTGGATCTATGCAGATGCACAATTTAGCTGATAGCTTCTTTACCACCACCATGCTGTTTACCCAGGCTGTACTGGCCTCTACAGGTGGCATGATTCTCCTGCTCTACAGACTTTTGAGCTCCTTGCATGCTGGATTATGTAGCACCACTGGAATTTTCTTTTGTGGGAAGCACACAGTTCCACTGTGGGAGTGGAAGCTTTGAAGCTTTCCTTTGAAGCACTTGTCACCTTTGAAAACATCCCCCTATGCTTTTAAAATTGTCTCCACTGTTCCCCTTTTGCTTCTTGTGCTGCAGCTGTAAAATTCTGACACTGCACCCTGATCAGATCCGTGGCTTCTGTGGCTGAATTCCCCCAGAGAGTTATTTGGTGGTCACCATCCACTATTACAAACTTCCGTTGGTAACATCTGTTATTTTTCAGGTTAGTTACTATGAGATCACATTTTCCTACAGGCTGCATTAGGTAGATTGTACCTGATGTTTGTAATGCATGTGTTCCAGTCCAATTTAACCCAAGGAATCAAATTGCAGGAGACCCCACTACCCAGCTGAAATCACACAGGGCATTTCCCTATTAACATTGTTGCTTGCACTGAGGTTGGTATTGTTCCTAATTGCTTTCCTGTCCTGAGAGCCTGAGCCTGATAA
This sequence comes from Emys orbicularis, assembly GCF_028017835.1. Classification (NCBI taxonomy): domain Eukaryota; kingdom Metazoa; phylum Chordata; order Testudines; family Emydidae; genus Emys; species Emys orbicularis. The sequence continues at coordinate 67,024,798 of NC_088683.1, read as the reverse complement.
GCTTTCAAACTCAAGGAGAGAGTTATGATGTCTCCCCACTGTGTGATGTACCATCCCCCTCTTGCAAGTCCTACTGCGGGGCACTTCTTCTTTACCGACTCATGGTATCTCCCATAGTAAATGCATCTCACCGTGGGTGTGGAATCCTGGCCACTTATTGACCTTTGATGTTGTCTCACTGCATGTACTACTGGGGTTGCTGTGCCTCCTAGAGCTTTCATCCTTTCTCTTCAGGCTTCTGCTGCACGCCCCATGTCTAAATATCCAGTGTCAGATCACCTTCCTGAGGCAGCCACTCCCTGAGGTAGTGATCCCAAGTGCTGCAGACTCTCCTATCCTGAATTAGGGAGTCTGTCAAGTCCCTAAAATAGCAAGTAGCATCCAATGTGAGTAAGGCAGTAGCATAGGGGTCTGTCCCCTCCCCTTTGGATTGGTCTCCAGTGAAAATTCTGTGTCATTCCACAGTTGTGTTCTGCTTTTGGGAGCTGTGGGTCCCCATGGCTCCTAAGGATGCTGGGAGGCTTAGGCAGTGGTGAGTTTCAGAGGATCCAGGCCTTTGTGCATTGTTTCCCACTAAGGTCAAATAATAGTTTTACTTTCCTGCTGGCTGGCATCCTCCTGCATGGCCTGGTCTGTGTACAGCTCAAATGCTTCCTTCCATAGGGCCATTGCTAGGCTAGCTTAGTGTCCACAAAATGCAAGGCTTCTGGGGCCTTCAGACCGAGTTCTGTGGCTCACGCTGCCAGCTGCTGCACTTCACAGAACTTACTCCTCAGACGCTACCAGCATGTTTCATCAGCAAGGAGTAAAGCTGACTGCAGGTTGAGTTGAACAAATGGAACATTCTTAAATTCTGTGCACGGCTCTATCCTTGTAGCTGAATTGCTTCCAACCTAACTCCCCACATCTGCTTCCCTGTTCCATTGTTGTCCCATCAATAACAGTCTCAATAACATGCATTGTGTTTTTTTGGGTGCACTCAGCAGTGGCTTCTTCAGGATGCTTTCTATTGGCTCATGGTCAGACTGCACGTCCACCTCATGCCCAGAGTGAATTGATGGAATCTTTCCATTCAAAGAGCATAGTCAGTAGCTCCTCTTCTATTTGAGCATATCCTCTTTCTGTGTCTGTCAGGGCTCTACTAGAGAATGCTAGGTGTATCAGTGCTGCTGCTAAGCCTTCTTCTGAGGCATTGCCCTGTAGGTCTAGATGCTCTGTGGGTACTGTGGTACTTTAGGCCTGGTGCTTCACTTATTATTTTCTTTACTTTTAAAATGCCTCATTGTGTGTTAACAGTCTCCAGGGTTCAGAGGTTTCTGATACGTGTGCAGAATTTGGGAAGATGATTGGGCGTCCCTGGAGATTGCTGGACTCCCTTCACATCCTTTGGTCTGTGTCAGGACCTCAGCTAACTGTGGGCTAGCAACCCAATGAGCTCAACGGGGGCGAATAAACCCTCACTAAGTGACTGTGTTTCCTGATTGGACGGAAGGCCCAAGAGATCACCATTTAAGCCTTGTAGCTGCTCAATGCATTCCATGCCCACAGCTGCACCAGGCCTGCCTCCTGTACTGGCTTTGCTCCAATCCATGCCTTCTCCCTCTCCAGCCCTAGTCCCTACCTTCCTCTGAACTCTTGACTCCTGACTCTGACCATTAACTTGTCTCCTGACTATGACTCTGGGTCTGCCCTCTGATTCTGCTCCGACCACTAGGTCAAACTCCTGTTCTGACCATTAGATCACCCCACCTACGGTCTGCCCATTTCTTTATTGCCTCTCAGTTTGTCAGAGTTTGACTGGAATCCCTCAGAAGTCAAAAGACATCCAATGTCGGGTGTGATGCTGCCTACTGTGGGACACAGCTAAGAGCACCAATCTCAGGTCAGACTGCCAGAATACAGGGCATGTGCCCCAAACTGGTGGTATATTCTATCACAATATTTCACCAAACCAGTAACAAATGTGTGCTTCCAAAATACTATACTAGTTATTATGTGGCCACGGACAGTCCCCTTCAGGCCCCCTAACCCCCTAACCCCTCACACACCACTCAGACAAACCAGACTTCTGTGATAAATGATTATTAAAAGCAGAAATCACATATATTTGGTTCTTTCAGTTCCAAAGAACCAGACACTCACCTCGGGTCAATATGTACTTCCAGCTCTCACCAAATACCATGCTGCAGCCAATCTTTAATAAACTAACTAAAGATTTATTAATTAAAAAAAAAGAAAAGAAGAGAGTTGTTAAATGATTAAAGCAAATCATATACATTACAGTTGATTCCAGAGTCAGCCGATCAGGATAATAGCAGTGATGTTAAATCTGCTAGTTTGTAACAAGTCTCTCAGTACATCCAAAAGATTGGAGTCCTCAGTCCATTGTTCAAAGCTACCTTTGTTAGAAATCACAGTCCAGAGATGTGGAGCAGGAAAGAGGCCGGGAGATGATATCACAGTCTCCAATTTATACCTCCCTGTCCATGTGCATGGAAAGTTACTGTCTCAAACATGGAGTCAGGGATCACATGTTCTACGTGCCCTGCTGAGTCACTGGGCCTCCACTGACCATATGCTTTCTGAGGCATTCTCAGGAGGGGCCCATTGGATAAGTTGATTCTCCTTAATGGCCCATTGACATATAGCTGGCTAGTCTTGATGTAAATATATCTTGTGGGTGTTACCCAGGAACATAATATGTTTAGTAAAAAGCATACAGCAAAGTGTCACAACTTCATATACAAAGATGATACACACATTTAAACAGGATAATAATATTTAGCAGATTATAACTTTTCCAGTGATACCTTACAAGGCATACACTGTATAAGATTTATCTCAATTGTGCAGCAGTGGTGATACATCCGTGGTGATACGTTAGTGAAAACATGGTAATCTTTCCTTTTCTACAGCGTCGCATAGGGGACCTCAGTTCCCCTACAATCTTCTGCTTTTCTGCATTCAGCCTAAGATTCACTCCTGGCACCTGTGGAATAGTTGTCACAGTTTGGTATCATGGTTCTGGATTGCATCTTCCTTAATCTTGCCTTCTCCTACAATAATAATGTCATCAGCTACAGTCTTGTTGCCTGGGAGTTTCTCTAGTGCCTGATTCAGTTTGCACCAGAGCACCTCTGGGGCTGGGCTGATGCCCTTAGGTATTTGTACCCAGCGATACCTGCCAAAAGGTGTGGCAAATATTGTCAGGTGACTGGATGGCTCATCTAGCTCAATATGCCAGAACTTATTCTTGACATCACAAACAATGAATACTTTTGTTCTGCATAAATCAGGTAGTAGGGCCTCAATCACTGGTATTGAAGTCACTGGGAGTGACTTAGACTGAGGCTAGGTCTACACTGCAGCGGGGTTCCGACCTAAGATACGCAACTTCAGCTACGTGAATACCGTAGCTGAAGTTGCGTATTTTAGGTCGGCTTACCTAGCGGTGAGGACGCGGGAAAGTCGAACGCTGCCGCGCTGCCGCCGACTCCGCTGCCGCCTCCTGCCGAGGTGGATTTCCGGAGTCGACGGCAGAGGGATCAGGGATCGATTTTACCGCGTCTTCACTAGACGCGGTAAGTCGATCCCCGAAAAACCGATTGCTACCCGCCGGATCGGCGGGTAGTGAAGACAAAGCCTCATAGACTGGACTGTCATGATGATCTAGTCTGCCTGCCTGCACACTGTAGGCCACAGAACCTCACCCAGCCACTCCTGTAATAGACCCCTAACCTCTGGCTGAGTTACTGAAGTCCTCAAATCAGGATTTAAAGCCTTCAAGTTACAGAGAATCCACCATTTACACTAGTTTAAATCTGCAAGTGAATCATGCCCCATGCTGCAGAGGAATACAAAAACCCCCACAGGTCTCTGCCAATCTGACACAATGAAAATTTCTTCCTGACCCAAATATCAGTTAGACCCTGAGCATGTGGGCAAGACCCACCAGCCAGATACCTGGGAATGAATTATCTGTAGTAACTCAGAGTTCTCCCCACCTAGTGTCCCATCACCGGCCGTTGGAGATATTTGCTGCTTACAGTCACAGATCAGCTACATGCCATTGTAGGCAGTCTCATTGTACCACCCCTTCCATAAATTTATCAAAGTCAGTCTTGAAGCCAGTTAGGTATTTTGCTCCTACTGTTCCCCTTGGAAGACTGTTCCAGAACTTCACTCTTCTGATGGTTAGAAACCTTCGTCTAATTTCAAGCCTAAACTTGTTGATGGCCAGTTTATAGCCATTTGTTCTCGTGTCCACGTTGGCACTTAAATAATTCCTCTCCCTCTCTGATATTTATCCCTCTGATGTATTGATAGAGAGCAATCATATCTCCCCTCAGCCTTCTTTTGTTTAGGCTAAAGAAGCCAAGCTCCTTGAGTGTACTCTCATAAGGTAGGTTGTCCAATGCTCTAGTCAGTGATTTTGGATCAATGCAGATCCTCAGTTTACTTGAGGGTTTTCTCATGGCTACTAGGCTGCTGAACCTCTCGGCTAGTTTCAGTGTAGTGCATGGGTAACAAAATCAATGTCCAAAATATGGCTGAGGTTTGTATGCAGTCTAGAAATGTGCTGGATGAATGGGGGCTGGCCATGCAGTTCTTTGAGAATCTCTATTATCGTGTGCATTTGCATGTAGTCTATAGGTAGGTGTAGTCAGAGCAGGCTGTATTGTAAGCTGTAGAGAGTCAGTAATCCAGGTGGTCACTAACACAGCATCCTGTTGATTCCACCATAAATTTTGACTCTGATAGCAGCAAACTTTTCTGGTGGTAGGAATTCCAGATAGGTAGTCACATTTCAGGAAAGGATGTATTCTTTTGGCCCTCTTCTGTAGGACACCAGCCCACTCCACTCATAGATGTGTTGCTCTGTCACCATAAGCTTGAAAACCTCTGAAGCACACAGGGCTGGCTTGCCACTGGTAGCTTGGAATCAGGGTGGATTGATTTTTAAAGCAAGGCAATTTAAATCATGGTTTAGCTCACCAAGAGGAAAGCCTGGTTTAAATCATCGATTTTAATCAACTTTTCCATTTTTACTTCAGTTAGTTTCTGAAGAAAGGTGCATTTTCATTGGTTGATATAACTATTAATATACGTCATAGCATGGGAACTAGGGGTGTGGAGGGTGCTGCAGCGCCCAGTCCTCCAGTCCCCATCCCGGGGCTTGGGTCCTGGCTAAGTGGGGAGCGTGTCCCTGCCGCTCTCCCGCGGGCAGCGGGCACCCCCCACAAGGCGGGAGCCGGTAGCGCGGCCCTGCCCCGACTGCAGAGGACGGGCGGAACATGGGGCCCGGATGGGCCACTGCCGAGGGGGCAGCAGGGACAAGCCGAGGAGGAGCGGCCCACTCGGGCCCCATGTTCCGCCTGTCCTCTGCAGCCGGGGCAGGGCCGTGCTATCGCCTCCCACCTGGGGGGTGGGAGGGGTGGCTGCTGCGGGAGCCGGTAGCGCGGCCCTGCCCTGGCTGCAGAGGACGGGCGGAACATGGGGCCCGAGTGGGCCGCTCCTCCTCGGCTTGTCCCCGCCTCTGCCTCCTCCTCCTCCTCCCCTCTGCTCCACCTCCTGCCAGGGGAGGGGAGAAGGGAGCGGAGCGGCAGCCCGGGCTAAACCAAACTCGTGCTGGGGCCAAGGTAAAGACCGAGGATGAGCGGGGCTGGGATCCAGCAGCAGCCCCAACCCCCTGCCGCGGGAGCGGCAGCGATGGGAGATGAATCCACCTCGGGACAGATCCACAGCAAGGTAAGAGTCGGGCTGGGCGGGAGGATCCCCGGGACCCCTGGGGAGCTTCTGCCTGCTGGAGCCCCAGAGGCTGCCGCCTCCCTCCCCAGCCCCGCACAGCACTCCGGTGCCTGGAGTCTCCTTCTGCCTCCCCTCCTGCAGGGGGTGAGCAACCTGGCAGAGAGGGGCAGCAACTGTCCAGCAAGCCCAGCACCTCTTCCTTGGCTCCTCCAGCCCCAGAGCTTTCTCCATTGCATGCCCCTTGGGTTCCCAGCTGGGCGGCATCAGCACTGGGAAAACGCCAGCAGGGCTGGGTCCAGTGTGTATCTGAGCTCGTGGGAAGCTCTCTCGCCCCAATGAGTAGCGCCTTACCTACGGCAAGTATAGTAGTGCAATAGGAGCGTGACCTGAACAATATCGTGTCATGTTGTGACACGGTCACTCAAATCATGATTACGTGTGTGTACTGTGCTGCCCTATCGGCGCCATTCGCGCTAATTTCCATTTCGTGTCGGTGCCAGTGGTTATAGGGCTAAAATGCTGGGACAAAAACGAAAATGACTTTCTGGTGCTGCCTACCGGCAACAAAGAGAGAAATGGCAAAAAGAATTAGAAAAACTCTCGTACTTCAAAAAAGTATTTTAAAAAAGTCGACAATCAAGGAGAAAGCTCTAAGCAATGCATTTAAGGTGATTATTCATCAACAATCACAATCCATCCAAAGATTTACTACTTCAGCTGAAGAGTCCAGAAACGAAGAACTGTTATCCAAATCTAAAACTGAAGAACAATTATTGGAAGGTGGAGAGACTGACATAGGATCGGATCCAAGTACATGGCTGACAATAATTACTGATGCAATGCAAATGATTATTGTGAAAAAAGGTCCTTCAAAACTAGATCCTACATTTGAATATCCATTTAATGAGTCGAATCGTCGATTTATGCCATCCAGTATGAAGAAAAAAATGAAAAATGGGGAACAAATTAATAGATCGTGGTTAGTGTATTCACAGACCAAAGATGTAGTTTTTTGTTTTTGCTGCAAACTGTTCTGTAACTCGGACATTCTTCTGGCAACTGCAGGTTTTAATGACTGGTGAAATTTGCATCAGCATTTGAAAGAACATGAAATATCAAAAAATCATTTACGCTCATTGACAAATTGGATTGAGCTGTCAAACAGATTACGTTCCGGTACAACAATTGATGCGGTACAGCAATGTCAACTAAATTCAGAAATTCTACGTTGGCAAGCTGTGTTGGAACGTTTACTGGCAATCATTAATTTCCTAGCCAAACGGTGCCTCGCATTCGGTGGATCCTCGGATATTTTATATGAGAATAACAATGGAAATTTCTTAAAATTGGTTGAGTTATTGGCAAAATTTGATAATGTTATGGCTGAGCATGTACGAAGAGTGAAAGATGGAGAGATTCACACCCATTATTTGGGTAAAAATACACAAAATGAGATAATAGAATTAATTTCGAATGGCGTGCGTAATGAAATTTTATCGAATTTGAAACATGCCAAATATTACTCAATTATAGTTGATTGTACTCAAGATCTGAGCAAAACTGAGCAAATGTCAATAGTTTTACGATTTCTGAAAATTGATGAAAATGCAGAAGTGAAAATTTGTGAACACTTTCTAGAATTTATACCAGTGAACGAAACTACTGGGAAAGCCCTCACAGATGTAATTCTACAGAGATTGGAACACTATGGAATACCTTTAGAAAATATGCACGGCCAAGGGTACGATAACGGCTCAAACATGCGAGGACGACATGCAGGTGTACAGCAAAGAATATTAAATTTAAACAATCGAGCTTTTTTCATTCCTTGCCATGCGCATTCGCTCAATCTGGTTGTTAGTGATGCTGCCAAATCATCTAAAGCTGCCGTTTCATATTTTACCACAGTGCAAGCAATTTACAACTTTTTTAGTGCTTCCACACACCGTTGGCAGTCTTGAAGAAGCATCTTGAACAAAAACTCACACTTAAACCTCTAAGTCAAACTAGATGGGAAAGCAGGATAGACGCTATTAGACCATTCCGATATTCATCAGGAGAGATTTACAATGCACTATTCAAAATAAGCCAGGACTTGTCGTATGATCCTTCATTTCGACATGAAGCTGAAACATTGACTCAGAAAATGATGCAGTTTCAATTTTCATGTTGCACGGTTATTTGGCATAATATTCTAAATCAAATTAATTTGACCAGCAAAGTTATGCAGAACATAACCATAGACATATCCGAGGCAAAGACGATTTTGAATAAAATGCTGGAATATTTAAAAAAATACCATTCAGATGAAGGATTTGAAGAAACTGTCAAAGAAGCAACAACAAAAGCAGAGGATCTTGATTTTGAACCGATGTTTGCACCTCAACAATTCATTCGTCCTCGGGAAAAAACAAGACAGTTTTGTTATGAGGCTCATGATGATCCTATTCTCGATCCAAACGAAAGGTTTAAAGTTGAATGTTTCTATTCTATTTTGGATGTAGCTATAACTTCCATTGAAGAAAGATTTTGTCAGTTGCATGGTCATTGTGAAACTTTTGAATCTTTATATGATATTGGAAATATTAAAAATCAGTTTTCCAAAGAAGACCTCATGAAGCACTGCCAAGACCTACATTTAGCGCTCAGTACTGATAACTCTGCTGACATTGATGCAGTAGAATTGCATGATGAATTAATAGCTTTATCTGAGCTAATAAGTCCTAAAACTTCTCCTCTAAAAGTATTAGAATTTATAGAAAGAAATGATTTTTTCACTCCAAACACTGCTATAGCATTATGCACTCTTTTAACATTACCAGTATCAGTGGTTTCTGGTGAGCGCAGTTTCTCAAAACTGAAATTACTAAAAAATTATTTGAGGTCCACCATTTCTCAAAATCGTTTGTCAGGACTCGCATTAATTTCAATTGAAAGTACTATTGCAAAAAATTTAGATTTCACTGACTTATTAAAAGACTACGCAAGTATAAAAACCAGAAAAAATCAGTTCATATAAATTATTTTAATTTATGAGAAACTGGAAGACATTAACATTTTTCATTAGTGTATAGTTGAACCCAAATTGTTTGTAATTGTGATTTTGTTAAAATTAAATGTTAAAATTACACTAGTAAGAAATTGTTTTATTTCACTAACTACAAATTCTCTGTTTTCTTTATTTTTTTTTAATTTTAAACAGTCAAAACAAAACTGCAAAGTGCAAACGTGTAAAAGCAAAAAAAAAAAGTGGGGGGGGGGGAAGGGGTAGACAAAAATTTTTTTGCTTGGGGCAGCAAAAAACCTAGAGCCGGCCCTGGTTACAATTCAAAATAACTCCAATTATATATAGCGACACTTATGGGCCCATATCTCCACATCTTTATAGAAATAATATAGTACCAGCAGATTCATACTGTCTTCCAAATCACCCAGAAGACCAGTGCCTGCTCAGAACATTTGGGGATTCCCAAATATTCACTCCTTTTTTTAAACTGAGGGTTCCAGCATAGGACAGCAAAGTTTTCCTAAGGCTATTCAGGAAGCCCCAATTTTTCCCAACCACTTCTTCCACTACGCAGTGAGTAGAAGCAACCAATGTCCCTGATTGGCTTGAAGTACAGCTCTGAAGTGATTTAGAGTTCTGTTATCTCTGCTTAGATTTGGGAGAGGTCTCTTCTTAAGATGTGTGTACAGTGCCTAGCACAATGGGGCCCAATCCCTGACTGGGATCTCTAGGTACTACTGCAACACAAATAATAAATCATAAGGCACCCCAAAAAGAAAAGCTGCACAGAATTTGGATCTTTGTCTTGGAAATACTGTGACGACACCTCTACAGGTTCTACAGCATCCATTTGAAACCCCTTTACATTCATTGGGTGAAATCCTGGCTCCCACTGAAGTCAATAGCAAAGTTCCCCATTGACTACAAGGGGCCAGAATTTTACCCATTACCTTGTCTAAAAATCCTTGCCATTCATGGTAAAACACATGCCACAAATAAAGGAACATTGCTCCAAAATAAAATTATGGCCCTTTTGCAGGAGGCCCCAGAAGCCTAGAGAAACTGGCTACAACAGCATTGTGTGGGCTTCTGCATGATGGAAGCCACATATATCTTTTGCTTACTTGTGCCCCCAAGAGGTTATGGTTTGGAATATAAAATCGTTGACAGTAATATACATTGAACAATCATTTTTTATGAGGAGGTTGAATGGTAGTGGTTAACAAATTAATCGGGGAGCAGGGATACAAACATATGCCTTAATCGTTTATAGCACTGGTAGGACTCTTATTTTCTCTACTTAGTTAGGCTGTATGTTTTAAAAGGAATAAATTATAGGCTTGTCATTTTTCTTGTTGTCCAAGGTTCCAGCAACAAAACAGTAGGGAACTCCCATTACACATTTCAGCTCAAAAAGAATTCTTTTCTATTCTCTTTAAAATGCACAAATATAGCAGTCCAAGTTAAACATCACTGGAATTTCACCATAAGTCAAAAACAATATTAATTTTGAGCCCACATATTTTTCTTTTGGTAGGGTATAAAAGTTTAAAATAAGTATTCCAGACAATTTGTAAATGGTAGAGAGCACTGGATAACATAAGGAAAGAAAAACAAAACAAAACACATTTTTAACAACAAAGCATCAGAAATGTTTTAGTATGACAACAGGAATGAGAGTTTTTCCCCCTCTGTGGTCAGGTTCAAAGAGAAGCTAAGGTTGGCATCATGCCACAGAGCTGTGGTTGAAGATTTCTGTACCATACTAATCTATAATCAGGGTTACTCCTTGATGGGAAGCACAGAGATTCTTACAGAATATTAGCGTGGCATACTGAGCTAATGTATCCCTTTCTCCCTCACTGTACGGGAGACTCTGAAGTGCTGTTTATCTGAAGTCTAAAGATTACCATAGTCATCTTTTTCAAATTAAAACAGCCGTGTAAAGTTTTGTAAATGTTAGTTCTTCTAATTGACAGTGGCTTGTATAATTAAAATAAAATCACTAATATTTTCTCTTGTTTTCTTTTTTATCACTGAAGTTCATTTTTCAGTAACTCATACAAGGGCTTCATTTTTATGAAGACCCATGCTGACCTCTAAATATCTGATTTTTTTCAGTTAGTGTTTATGCCCATCTGGTTTGAATTTAGCATTCTTATGAGTCATTGCACTTTGATAGGAACACTATGCTGTAGCAAACTTCTGTTAATATTTTAACATTCTAAATCAAACACTGCACAGAGCATTACCTAAGTTTAGGTGCAATTATGGAGACCTGTATGTTACATTTGCTCATGGAACATGCCTTTGCTCCTTTGTTAAATAAATATAGTTCATGATAGATAAGTCTATAGCCCATATGTGTTCAAGTGTTTTACCATGGTTTTCTGTCACATCCTTTCCCAGACTTAATAACAGCCTTTTGGAAGCAGTCTCAGTAGAGGAAGGATGAGTGATTCTATAGGAAGTAAGGATGCTCTGCACTTCCTTACATCTGACATTTAACCCAGGCAAAAATGCTATATTTATTTTTCTATCACACTGACTTTATTACTTATTATGTTCTTACTACATGCATTTCCTGATTTTAAAGATATAAATTTTAAATAGGAAAGTAACAATACACAGGAAAGCATTTTAATAGGTATTTTTAAGATCACTCTAAGGCTAGGAGTAATGGGTGTGATTCCCAGCTTGCTTACTCATACTTGTGTTCTCACCTCAGCAGCCACAGCATGGGTTAGCCACCTTGAATACCAACCCGCCTGGACCTGTGGTTACGTACTCGGAGAAGTTAGCCTGCATCACTGCTGCCCGTGCTACCGAGGCTTCACTACTACTTTTAGTATGTTTGCGCCGATGAGAGCTAGCACAAGTATGTATACATGAGTTGGGAATCACACCCCTAGCTTGTAGTGGCAACATACATGAAGTATTTATAAAAAAAGGGGGAAGAAAAAAGTTATAAGCAACATATTCAAAATTACTGCCAGGGCTTAGAGACCAATTTTATTTCAAAACAAAGTCTGAGTGTATTGGTATGTTTTGTGAGTTATAACTGAATCATCACATGAAATGGAACATCCAGTTCCAACTTGAAAACAAACAGTGTATTTTAAGGAGTTATTTGTTTGCATTAAGTGGAAATATGTCCTAGCAAGTTGATTCTATGATTCCTTTACCAGCTATTTAAATACATTTCAACTCTTTAAAAAAAAAGTTTGCTTAACTAAACAGAAAACTCATTTCAGAATATATATAGAATAATCACATTAAAACAGATGAAAGTTATTCTGAATAATGGATCTGATTGAGGAAAGCATCCCTGTTCGGGAAAGTCTTTAAGCGCATGATTAATTTTACACATATGCCTAAAGTTAAAGATGTGCTTATATGTTTTTCTGTATAGGGATAAACTTAAGCACATGCTAAAGTGCTTCCCTAAATCAGGGCCAATGTTTTTAGTCATATTTTTGAGAGCAACTGGAGTTTACTTCTTTTTATGGCCTGATTTGCCTTTTCCTTACACCACAGTAAATCAGATTTGAAGAGTTTCACTGGTGTCAGCGAGGGGAATCAGTCTGCAGATAATCTCTAAAAGAAATGCATATTAATAAAATAATGCAGCTTCACCAAGATTAAGAGCATTTATTTCTTTAGTCTCATTGATCCTGATTCAGTGAAGCGCTTAAACTCAGGCCTTAGTCTATTCATGTTCCGCAGAACAAAGCACGTGCTTAAGTGCTTTGCTGAATCAGGGCCATTATGATTATTGTAAGTCAGTTGCAGCTTAACCATAAATGGAAAAGAAAATCCCTTATTCACAGAGACTGATTTTTGCAACTACCTGTCATAACCATTCATGTTCGGCTTTGAGCATGAAGAATACTTTTGTGGTTCCCAGTAGCTGTATTACCGTGGCTGAATAATGAAAGCAAAAGGATGGCTTTTTTCACACAATTTAATTAGAGATACCAGATGTGTTGTTGTATGATTGATGTAAAATATAGCACTTTTCTGTAAATACTTTATCTTAAACAACAAAGTAAATCTCTATAACTGTTTTAAAAGCATTTCTAAACTGTGTTAATATCTTACATTATTTTTGTCTTTGGTGGAGCAGGTCATAGACAACTGCAACCTCATTAAGAAGTTAGGGAAAAGTATTAAATTGGATAACATTTTATTATAATTTGTCTAATTTGCAGTAATGACTCATTGCAGATTGCTGAACTTTGTGAATTAATGAATAAACAAACACAAAAAATGTACTTTGTTTACCTATTTGACATATAGATTAGCAATGACTGTTTATCATACTTCATAGTATACTAGAAAAGGGTCTAAAGTAGGGCTGGTGATTAATCGCAGTTAACTCACACGATTAACTCAAAAAAATTAATCACGATTAAAAAAATTGATCACGATTAATCGCAGTTTTAATCACACTGTTAAACAATAGAATACCAATTGAAATATATTCAATATTTTGGATGTTTTTCTACATTTTCATATATATTGTATTCTGTGTTGTAATTGAAATCAGAATATATTATTTTTGACTTCAAATATTTGCACTGTAAAAATGATAAACAAAAGAAATAGTATTTTTCTATTCACCACATACAAGTATTGTCGTGCAATATCTTTGTTGTGAAAGTGCAACTTACAAATGTAGATTTTTTTTAATTACATAACTGCACTCAAAAACTAAACAATGTAAAACTTCAGAGCCTACAAGTCCACTCAGTCCTATTTCTTGTTCAGCCAATCACTAAGACAAATAAGTTTGTTTACATTTACAGAAGATAATGCTGCCCTCTTCTTATTTACAATGTCACCAGAGAGTGAGAAAGGCATTTGCATGGCACTTTTGTAGCTGGCATTGCAAGGTTTTTATTTGCCAGATATGCTAAACATTCGTATGCCCCTTCATGCTTCGGCCACCATTCCAGAGGACATGCTTCCATGCTGATGACACTCGTTAAAAAAATAATGTGTTAATTAAATTTGTGACTGAACTCCTTGGGGGAGAACTGTATGTCCCCTGCTCTGTTTTACCCACATTCTGCCATATATTTCATGTTATAGCAGTCTCGGATGATGACCCAGCACATGTTGTTCATTTTAAGAACACTTTCACTGAAGATTTCACAAAATGCAAAGAAGGTACCAATGTGAGATTTCTAAAGATAGCTACAGCACTCAACCTAAAGTTTAAGAATCTGAAGTGCCGTCCAAAATCTAAGAGGGACGAGGTATGGAGAAGTCTTAAAAGAGCAACAATCTGATGTGGAAGCTACAGAACCCGAACCACCAAAAAAGAAAATCAACCTTCTGCTGGTGGCATCTGACTCAGATAATGAAAATGAACATGCATCGGTCCACACTGCTTTGGATTGTTATCGAGCAGAACCTGTCATCAGCATGGTTGCATGTCCCCTGGAATGGTGGTTGAAGCATGAAGGGACATAAGAATCTTTAGCACATCTGGCAGGTAAATATCTTGCGACGCCTGTTCTCACTTTCAGGTGACATTGTAAACAAGAAACGAGCAGTATTTTGTCCTGCAAATATAAACAAACTTGTTTGTCTGAATGATTGGCTGAACAAGAAGTAGGACTGAGTGGACTTGCAGGCTATAAAATTTTACATTGTTTTATTTTTGAATGCAGTTATTTTTTGTATATAATTCTACATTTGTACGTTCAACTTTCATGATAAAGATATTGCCCTACAGTACTTGTATTAGGTGAATTGAAAAATACTATTTCTTTTGTTTGTTTACAGTGCAAATACTTGTAATCAAAAATAAATATAAAGTGAGCACTGTATACTTTGTATTCTGTTTTGTACTTGAAATCAATATATTTGAAAATGTAGAAAACATCCAAAAATATTTAAATAAATGGTATTCTATTATTGTTAAACAGTGCGATTAATTGTGTGATTAATTGTGATTAATTTTGATAGCCCTAGTCAAAAGTGTATTATGTAAAAGTAGTAGTAAGTCTTAGTAATATGAGACCACAGTATAGTTCTCTGCTATTTAATTTGTGCTGAGAAATGGGGAGAGGTTGCACTTTTAGGTGTGTGAATTATGAGGGAGGATTAGCAAAGTGTACATTAAAGGTTCTACTGTGTTTTTTTTAACGTGCTGGCATTTATGGTTAGCACTTTCTTTTGGACATATGAAAATATAGTGGTGTTTGTGTACTATTAGCAATTAGTGAGGCATAGGGTTTAGCATGAGGGAAGTGGTAAACAGACCCTGAGTTTCTTTAACACTGCCTGTGTCCTGGTCTCTCAAGGCTAGATTCTGATACTCTTATTTTTTTGAGTAACTTTATTCCACAAATAGGCCCATTAGCTTCAGAGGGAATATTTGAGAAAAAAGGTACAATTCAATGGGAATAAGGATGTAAAAAATACTGATTAGCCTGGAAGTTTGAAACCCTCTTGATGCACTCAAATGGCATGGCCATTAAGAATGGGATGGTGGTTAAGCTGTTGACCTGAAATTCAGAAGAACTAAGTTCACGTCCTGGTTCTGTCACACACTTCCTTTGTAACCTTGGGCAAATTGCTTAGGCTCAGATCCACAAAGGTACTTACCTGCTTAAGTCACCATTTTAGGCACCACTGCAATCCACAAAATTCCTGATTTGCTGCCACCTAAACCCTGTAGGCACCTAAACTCACTCTTGCACCTACATTTTTGCCATAAGAGTTCCCTAGGCACCTATGTTTCTGCCTCTGACAGCAGTGCTGGAACAATTTGTACAGTGGGGGGTGCTGAGAGCCATTGAACCAAACTATAAACCCTGTATATAATGGAAACCACTTAAAGCCAGGGGGTGCTCCTGTACTCCCAGCACCCCCCGTTCCAGCCTCTGGGAATATGCAGTGCTGCCTCGCTCTAGGCGACTAGATACCCATTTCCTGCCTAAGTCCTAGAGCAATCCACAAACAAGAAGGATAGCTACTCCTCCACCTGTCTGGCATCTAGCCCCAATCAGGTAGGTATTCTCGGAGACCACCTAATACCACACAAAACAGCCCAAGGAGGCATGCTATTGTAATCTTTAGCCAAGTGGTTAGGGTATTCAGCTGGGACGTAGGAAACCACTCGTGAAAGTCCGTGGTCTGCCTGCTGAGGAGAACAGATTTGAAGAGGAATCTGCCACCTCTCAGCTGAGTGCTCTAACCAAGGGCTATAGGATATTCTGTTGTGAGGGGGTTCCCTCAATCTCTATTGTTGAAGTTGTTCCAGTTAACTAATTTAATTATTTAATATTAGTTACACTAGAAAAAGAATGAAGATTGCTTGTCAGCTCAGTGGTTGGCTGTTTAACTATTTATCCACACTGGGGTAGTCATTGGGCCAGAGAGAAGGTGGGAATGGGAATGGGAATGACTCTGTAGCCTGGGATTTGGGAGACCATGGTTCTAGTCCTGCTGCTCCAGTCACTCTTTCATTAGTTAGCTATGAGCTTCACTAGAAGACATTGAAGGAACATCCCCACCTTCATGTCAGAATATCCCATAGCTCAGTGGTTAGAGCACCCCAGGAGAGGTGGGCACCCCTGTTCAAATCCCTTCTTCCCCCTCTGGCAGAGAGGGGGGAATTGAACCTGGATCTCCCACATCCTGTGTGAGTGCTCTAACCACTGGGCTAAAAGTGAGCACCTCCTCAAGCTGGATTCTGAATGGGGACCCAAGCCAGTAGGCAACCATGAACACGCCGACTGGATCAGCCCTGCATGCAACTTAGATGGATGAAGGCCTGTCTTCCTCTGGCTCGTGAATCACTCTGGGGCTTATGTGGAAGATAGATTTCTGGACACCTAGAGGAAACAGTAGTGCACCTGCCCAGGAACATAGGTACCAAGGGAATTTTTACCCTGAAAAACTTAGGTGCCGAGTGAGTTTAGGCACCTATATGGTTTGGTGTGAGTTTTGTGACTTGCAATGGAGCCAAAATTGGGACTTAGGTGCCTAAACCCCAGACTAAGTGGATCCCACCCTCTTTGTCTCAGGTCCAAGTCTGTACAAAATGGCACTTCCCTCCCTCACAAGGTTGTTCTGAAGGTAAATACATTAATGATTGTGAGGTGCTCAGATGTTATAGTAATTGGGACAATATCAGTACCTCGATAAATAGATTAATTTTCATGTATCTTTTCCTCCCTATTCAAAAGCACAAATCTACAAATGGCTATACAGGGGTATGTCTTTGAAGCCAATGGGCCTCGCAAAGTTACACACGTACGTAAGTGCATGAAGGATTGGAATGGAACACAAACAACAAATCAAGAAGAAAGAGACTCTGGATTTTAACTGCTGAGCTGCAAACTGCATATGAGGTAAAACACGTTAATGTCTATGTGATTCTCCACAAGTGGAGTGTGTTTGGATTATAATAGTAATTCCTTTCTCCAGAAAGTGCATCCATTGAAGGCAATCAAATACAGTTTTTATATTTGTAACTGCAATATATTTGTTTTTCCTGCAGTCAGTTAAGTGTTTCTTGTTTGAGTAGTTACTGGAATTTCTTTAAAATTCAAAACAGAACCCAGTTTAAGCCTAAACAATACATAGTTTGTTCATTATTCTTTTTACATCAGTCATAAACCGCGAGTGATTCTGGGTAAGGAGGTAGGCAGAATTAAATCATTGCCTGGCTTCTTTGAAACGTTTGTGATTGTTCAATGGGTTGTATGCTGTGAGGCATTTAGACCATTTTGCTGCCAAGTCAGTGACTGTTGCATTAGTCATAGGAATCTCTAGAGATCATAAAGGAGGAAAGTGCTGAATAACCTGTGACTCAGCTCTATTAGAATTTCTAAGTACACATTAGTAACACTCAGCCTCTGGGTACACCACTCACACCCTGATACTACTCCTACGCTCCTTCCCACATGAAACCGGATTTGAACTGTCTCTTTCAATTTTCACTAGTTGCTAGGGGCAATGGATCATTGCTCAGCCCCATCCACAATGTCTGCAGCCTATCAAAGGCTGCCGAGTTTAATACTAGTTAGCTTGTGTACAGTTTCTTGAGCAAAACAATAAGGACAGAAACCAGCTGAAATTTACAGTGATGGTGCCGGCTCAACATTCTCTGTATGTTGTAGTTAAAGCTCAGTATTTTTCACCTTTGTACACATTAGGAGTTATATGCAGGATTTTTAAGTAAGCATGAAAATCGAGCCATCAGGAGGTTTCTGTGGTAGAAACTTAAATGTGTTTTTTCTTTTTTCTTTTTAAAGACAACTTTGTTTCTGTTGGCGTTATCGTAGATGAAGTTAATGGTGGGCGTAGGCTTCCCAGGAAGGAAATGTGTAGGGGTAAAAAATGAAATTGTGGTGGGCCACCACCCTGTAGGGCTTTGGTGGAAACCCTGAATAATTGTCTGAATGTTTTGTGTTATGGAGTTTGGGTCGTCTTAAATGAGAGTTTTACAGAAGTGTAGATTTATACAGCATGGTCTATGATAAAAGAGCACAGCATGTTTTTTCCCATGTGGAAAGGAGACAGGACCTTATTCACGACAGCCAGATTCTGCCAGCCTTGCTCATAGTGAGTAGCTTGTTAATCCAGGAATAGTTCCATGGAAGAAAGAAGAACTGTCTGTAGAGTAAGATACTAAAGCTCTGAGTAAGGATGTTGGAATCTGGCCTTAAAAATAGAGATTAATTTTTATTTGGGAGGTATAATGGCACATGAAAGGCATCCTCAGCTACCCTGCATGGGAATGCAATGGGAGCATGGTCAGACGATCACAGACCTCCCAGCCTATGATAAAAAATAGGCAAAATACGGAGGAAAAGCTAAGGGCCAGATCTTCAGCTGGTGGAAATTTGTGTAGCTTCATTGACTTCAGTGGAGTTATTCTTATTTACAGCAGCAGAAGATCCAGCCTAGGATGCCTTTGGCCAGCCCAGATCAGGCATATGAACCCCACACATGAACTGGTATGTCATTTACATGGAATAGACTGACTCTGCTGTATACTGGTCAGAAAATTGTAAATATTTTCGGTGAAAGATTTGCAAAAGAAATTAAATAATTTTCATTTCATTTTTTAAATGTTAGCAAATTGTACAGAGATTCACAGTATCTGCTATGGTAAGGCAGCTTCAAAAGGAGACACTTTATAGTTACATTGAAGCCAACTTAAGAATTCACAGTTGCATTGTCCAAGTTGTTCTTAGTCTTTGATCCCCTTTTTAATTGCCTGAGCATTACATGGTCTCTCTCTAGGTTTTTATTCTGAGCTCATTGCCGTGTCAGCGGAGCTCCTAGTTACAGCGAAATCTAGTGCTAGTTATTGTAAAACATTTTAACATGTGTAAAACAGCAGCAAGTGTTAAAAAGTAAAGTCCAAATATAGTTAGGGAAAGGCTTTATGACAGAAATAGTTTTATATATTTGCAGTGCAGGTTCTGGTTCAAAGTGCGGATCTTTGAAAACTCAGTAACATGAAATTCACTTTAGAAGTGGAAGGTTTTGGAGGCTCTGTATAGGCAGGGGTCTGCCTGTGTGGATCCAATTTCTTTATTATTATTAATTATTATTGTATCACCTAGAAGTCTTGAACGTGTTGGGGCCCCAATGTGCTATGCACTGTACAAACTTGGGCCCCAATCCTGCAGACTTACAGGGATGCTTAATGGAAATTCGCACAGTAGTTAAGATAAGCACATGTCTATGTCTTTGCAGGATTGGGGTCATATAGTAAATGGCCCTGCCTCAAGCAGCTTGCACTTTTGGGGTCTTTGGGGAAGCTGTGTCCTATACTATCGAAAATAAAACCATGGGCCTTTCTTTGCAGAAGATATAAGCTAGGATATATTATGAAGTGAAGTTTCAGCTGGATGGTCTCCCTTTTGTGAATGCAATTTTCAGTCACAAAACTTGTGCCCACATTTTTTCACCCATAGTTGTATTGCAGGGCCAAATCCAAGTAGTTTTACCTTTAGCTATCTGATTGAGATTGCAAATCAGTCAGAGACAAAGGCGCTCAGATTTGCACCCACAATTCATTTTTATGCGTGCAAGCTGCATCAACAAAAAGGATAGTCGACTCAGTCCAGCTGAACTTTATTTTACATTGTCTTTAGTGTACTTGAACATTACATTGTTTTTTTGTGTTTGCACAGGAATGACGTACACTCCAATATCTTCACATTTTGACATTACACCTGCAGTACAAAAGGAACTGTAGATGCCTGCAGTCTTGTTTGAATGAAAATTATGTTCATCTTGGGTGCCATTGTGTATGGTGGTCAAAGGTTTAGGAAAAGTTGTTCACAATCTGTGAAACATATGAATTATATTTACATCACATTTAGAAATACTTGGAAGAGAGAGAAGTGCTGAGTGAAAGGTAATAATCCACAGTTACCTTACCTTGTAGTTTGCCTAGAGTTGTAGTGTTTAGCCATTCTATTGCATAAAACATTTTTATGGTATTTCTTATTGGTATAGTAACCATTCACCCAATGGCTTTGTTATAGTAGCCATCCAGAAAACACATTAAACACAGGCACAACACTTATAATTTTCCAGCAAATCAAAGATATCTTAAATGGAAAGAACTTCATGGAGCCCACTCCAGGTGAAGATGGCTGTAAAGAACTTGATCTCATGTTTCATTATCAATATGTGAGCTCCAGGAATCAGTTTCCTGAGCTGAAGAGTGTTACAGGAGGAAAATGTAACAGTAGAGTAGTTGGCATTCCAGCTGCTTTCCTTGCTGATAAAGGGGAAGAAAAAACAACTCATTTCTCTCCTAATCCTTATTAAAACTTTTGAAAGTACACACAGAAACACTAATTTATAAGGGGAAACCTGCAGAACTGAACTCTAGAAAACCACCCATTGTGGTGCCAGAATTTAAAATGTGCTACTGTTAGTTTCTTTTACAAGCATATTACAAGCCAGGGATAACTTGAGATAATTTCTGTGGATGAAATGTACTGCTATTTGGAAACACTGGATTTAGACAATGTACTATCTGGTTATGTGGCTTATCTGTCATCTGTGTGCTATTTGTCTGACATACAGTGCCAGCCATAGTATTTTGGGGCAGATCGGTGAAATAAATGTTCACTCCCCCCCTCAGTGTTCACTCCCCCCCCCCCCCTGCACTCATTTCTGATCCACTACTACACTTCCACCACAAATAATAAATGACAATTAGGCCACAGGACTCATTGTTAAAGCCAGGATTAGAGTGTAGGGGGCCTCTGGTCTTAGTCCCATGCTTATCCCAGGTAAATAAAATAAAAAATAAATTAATGGAGATATCCTATCTCCTAGAACTGGAAGGGACCTTGCAAGGTCATTGAGTCCAGCCCCCTGCCTTCGCTAGCAGGACCAAGTACTGATTTTTACCCCAGATCCCTAAGTGGCCCCCTCAAGGATTGAACTCACAACCCTGGGTTTAAGCAGGCCAATGCTCAAACCACTGAGCTATCCCTCCTCCTGTAGTGTAGTGCAGTGCAGTGCAGGTAGTGGGCTACACTGCCTCTCATGCTATTTAATTGCCTCTTCTTGTAGGCAGAGGTTGCATTGGTTGCTCATCATGGGAGCCATCTCAACTGCAAGCAGCCAGCTGTGAGGGGGCTTGAAGAAGCCCTAGTGGTTTGTGACTGGCAATACTGTTCTACATCCCCACCCCAAGTGCCACAAACTGAAGTGATGTGCTCCCCAAAACGGGACTGTGGTTTTCACAAGCCCCAAAGACCAGCCATGGATGGATATTCAGTGGATGATTATGATAATAAGAATAATAATAACAATAATAAATATTAATAATTAATAATTAATGGTGGTCTTTAGGGAAATAATTTTTAGGGACTTTTGAATACTAGTGATTTCATTATGTCACTTTACAATGGAGCCTCAATTCCACCTTTACCACGCAAAGGGCTAGAAATTTACTAAAAACAAACAAAACAAAAAAGCAAGCTAAGATTAACCCTAAAGTTCACAGCTAGGATCTCTGTATTGAGGAGCTCCAGAAGCCAGCTATGGTAACATGGATCTAATATGTGGCCCCCATGTTCAACCACATTATTATTACTGTATTATTTGTATTGCCATAGTGCCTAGAAGCTAGGGTTGCTACCCATCTGTGTTTTACCCCGACAGTCTGGTTTTTGGCTTCTGTGTCTGGGTGCCATTTAGGGTTGCCAAGTGCCTGTTTTTTTACCAGAAATTCCAGTTGAAAAGGAGACCTGGCAGTGTCCAGTCAGATATACTGACTGGACACCAAAAGTCCAGTTACCTTGGGGTGGGGAAGGCACTTGGTCATTAACCCATGCCAGCCCCTACCCAGCTGGGGCCACCTCCTATCTGCAGGCAGGCTCCTTGTCAGGCTGCAGCAGTTCCCACCACAGCCCTGGAGCAGAAGGAGCCCAGCTGGGGGAGGGAGGAGGAGGGGGGTGGAGACAATTCAGCAAACAATGGAGGGATGGCAGTAGAGAAGTCAGCGATGGGGGTGGGGCTTTGGGGTAAGAGGCAGAGAAGGGGTGGGGCCTCAAGGTAAGAGGTGGAGCATGGGTGGAGCCTTGGGGGAAGAGGCGGGGTAGGCAGGGCCAGCGCAACCCATTAGGCGACCTAGGCGGTCGCCTAGGCTGCTACAATTTGGGGGGCGGTGACCGCGGCGGTATTTCGGTGGCAGGACCTTCCACCGCCTCTGTGGGGGGCGGCATTTTGGGGCAGGACCTTCTGCCTCCTAGGGCGGCAGAAAAGCTGGAGGCGCTCCTGGGGGCAGGGCGCAGGGGGAGGGGGTCCGGTTACCAGCAATTAGAAAGGTGGCAACCCTACTAGAAGCCATAGTCATGGACCATGACCCTGTTGTGCTAGGAGCTGTACAAGCAGGCTGTGATATCTTTATAAGGTTACAGCCTGACAGAAAAAAGGAGACTGAATGGAGAGGGGTTTGTGTTGCAGGTGGACCAGAGGACACATAGTACAGTAACACCGACATCTGTGGTCAGTGGTTTCAGCTCTTATCATCTATTAATTGGGAACTATAGGACCCTAAGCCAAGATTAAGTAACTGATAGGTCTGTGAAGTGCTGATTTTTCCAATGCCCTTATTACTAGTTTTACCTTTTGCTTTCTTTTTTACTGAATTCTTGAGCTAAAACAATGGGATAATCAGTTTGAAAGAAAATGCCCTTATGGCCACAATGATTCCTTACTGGATTTAAAATTCTTCTACTAACTTTGAAGTAGTCATTTACAGAATCCTGTTAACTAATTCTGGAAATGGGATGATTTGATAAACTGATCCTTGCCCATTTGAAAGGCTCAGTCCTCATGCATTTGTAAATTACATTAATTAATTAGTCTTATTACTGGATTCAATTCACACAGCTAAATAGATGTAATTAAAAAGTAAGTTTACATGCTATCTAATCACAGCAGCATTAGGACTAATGAGTTCAATAAGTCATCTATGAAGACATCAAGCTTATTATACAGGCTGTAGCATGTTTAAGACACTCATAACTTAGGAAAAGAGGCTCTGCCAACTGAGATATTGTATCTGCACCAAGAGCATTTGCTTCAAAGATCATAGATAATGTTGGTGGGACTTAATGTGGGATGCTTTTAAAATGTAAATATGAGTAACTAATGGCCACATAAATTACATTGCATTTACATTATACCTCAGTATTGGTTTATATGTTGAATTAAAAAAAGAAGAAGCTAACAGGTTAAATGGCTTCCTCCATTTCAAAGGGTAATCTTGCTTGTAGGTGATATGCTGTTATTATAAAAGGGCCAGACTGTGTTTACTCACACGGGTAATCCCATTAGCTTTATTTAGCTACTGCTCACTTGAGTAGGGTTTGTACAGACTGGCCCCAAATGTTTTGTTGGTATCTTAAATAAATAAACAAAAG
This sequence comes from Emys orbicularis, assembly GCF_028017835.1. Lineage (NCBI taxonomy): Eukaryota > Metazoa > Chordata > Testudines > Emydidae > Emys > Emys orbicularis. Next base: position 67,001,113 of record NC_088683.1, on the reverse strand, counting down.
GTGGCTCGGTTTTGCTGCTATGGTTTTTAAATGTGAACGTTATAAAAATCTCTTTGAGATCAAAACAACATAAAATTATGGTAACACTGCAAAGTAAATTTATTTTTATGATATGCAGGATTGATAATTATTCTTTAAAAGTTCACTGTTGTTTTTACATGAAACATTAAAATGTTGTGTGTTGAATTGGCAGATGCAGGACATTTTTAATATGCTGACATAAAATGTGCTTAAATAACCTTCCACAATACTCTTTCTTTCTTAGCTTTGCTTGTACTGAGAACCAGCAGTCACTTTAAGTTTTAATAAGTTTCATATGTTTTGTACTGAACTGTGTTTGGTTAATTCTAACCTTTAATTAGTAGCCTCTGGACTGGTGTGTATCCCAGATATGGGGATGTTATTAGTGTGAAATGAAAGCTGTGTGTGTTACTCCATACAGATCAAAACAAACCTGGTATGCTCTAACAGCATTAAACCCCACTGAAACCTGATGCAGAATATAGTTTTGTCATTCACAAGTCCTTGCCAGACGTTGTCCCCCAATACTTCAGCTTCACTTTATATATACAGAGTAGGTGGTCACCTGAGGTAAAGCTAAATGTGCTCTGTAGTAGAACATTTGTTAAACTAAATAATTTCTTCCAGCTTAAAAAAATTAAAGTCACACCATGGAAAATGGTTACATTTAGCATGTTGGCGCTTCCCTGACTTTCAAGCTTCTAGAAATAATTTTGGACTTACTGGGGCTCTGCTTTGGCATAGATCCAGTTGTAGGATCAGAGGTTTTAACTGAAACTATGCTATGGAATTTTTGGATTTGTATCTCCTGAATGCTTACATTAAAACTCAAAAGTCCTGTTTAATCTCCTCCATGAGAAGAAGAGAACAGAATTTTTATATCTGGCAAAAGGCAGAAGGGTTAAAGACCCCATGATGTCTACTAGGAACTTAGCTATTGCTAATCAATTTTACATGGAAGATACCCAGATGCCAGATGATGCGTAGAAGTCTAAAACCCTAAGATGGACAGACAGATAGACAGTGAAGTGGTGAAAAAAATCTCTGTTGAATCCTGATTTCAAGATACATTGTTTTATTATAAAAAGAAAAATTCACAGTACTGAGTGCAAGTTTTGTCTAGGTGGGGAAAAAAGGCAGATAAATGTGCATTTTCAGTTATCACACTTGTACCTCTAAGATGCTCTTCCTCAGAGTATTATGAACATGTAGAAAGATAAACTGAGTTTGTACTAGCATTAAATTGTTATGATTATAGCTGGTCAGAAAATTTAGAGAAAAATGAAAAAAAAAAATAAAAAAAATGTTTTCAGTCCAAAGTTTTTGATTTTTCAACAAAAAGTTGAAATTTTCCATGGAAAGCAGAAACTTTTTGAAAACACAAGGGTTATAAAAAAAAACCCAATTTTTTGTCAAAGAACAGGTTTGATGGAACTTTTTTTCAATCAGCCCTAGTTATAATTTTTCCACATGCTGAGTTGGAAAGTTCAAATCAAGCACAATTAGACCATTTATGTAGTAACTTTCTTCATGTCTGTCTGGGTGTGTCTAAGTCAAATGGGACATTGTGTTGAGCACTGGAATAGGCTTCCAAAGGAGGTTGTGGAATCCCTATCACTGGAGGTTTTTAAAAACAGGTTGGGCAAACAGCTGTCTGGAATAGACCAGGTATACTGGGTCCTGTTTCAGCTCAGGGGACAGGACTAGATGACCTCTCAAAGTCCCTTGCAGTCCTATCTTTCTATGGTTCTATGATCTCCACTCTAGGACACATATGTAGTTTTTAATCTATTGTTACATTACTGTACAAATGTGGCAAGTAACAACTGCAAGTATTTTTTTACTTGGTGAAAAATTTTAAGATGTATTTTTAAAGCAAATTTAATTGCTGTTGGTCTCAGGAGTGTTGAAAGGTATTAGATAAAGTTTTAACGGTGGATGTATATGTTATACTTACAGCGTGATTATACTAAGATACAGAAATCCAGTCTGTCATCATGCTTAGAACAAGCCTGTGAATCTCTGAGGTTTAATGGCATATTAACACAATCTATTTTTGACTTTGTTAATGCAGACTCAGTGATAAAGGGACAGACCCTGCAAACGAGAATAAATGTGAGTAATTTTACTCATGTGCATAAGATTTGATGCAATAAGGCCCCAATTCAACAAAATACTTACATAGAGAGTTGGGGCTTTATGCACCTAACTTCACTCACATGAGTAGCCCAAGTGAGTTCAATGGAGCCATTCCTGTGAACAAAGATCTTCACATGCAGGGATCAGGGTCTTAATCTATATTTGTCATGCGAACAAAAGGAGTCAAAAGGTTTTATTTGCAACAAAGTCTAAATGTAAAACAGATAATTTTAATGATTGATTTATAGTTAAAGGATTGTTTTTATAATTAATTGCCTACATAATTATTAATAAAAATGTATAATTGAAAGTATGTGTCCTTTCTTCTGTTAAGTGCCTCAGTTCGCTTTTGTTCTATTGACTGGTTACTCTGTGCTCCTAAAGTCAATATTTGATGACAGAAACAGTCATGAAAGTAATTTAAAATTAGTCATACGGTAGGAACATAGCTATTGCATTACTGTAAAACTAGTGTATGTTTTATTCCTCTGTCCAGGAACACCAGATTAGGGCACTGCTTTTAGGAGTACTCTTTTCAAATGGTCTAGTAGGAAATTCCCCGTGAGGAAGGTATCCCCATCTTTTCACACATCTTGAATTTGTGTGGAACTAAATAATTGCATATTCTACGACAGAATGTTTTCTTTCATCAGCACCAGGCGCAAAAGATTTTTTAAAAAACTGGCTTTAAGGATCTCCAGTGCTAATTTGTGTGTGTGAACAAAGCAATAAAACCTAGCAGACTATCCTGAGCTAGGCTCTGAGGTTTGAGAAGAAATCTGAAACTCCTTTTCAATTTCCCCTTTGGTTCCCCTGCCCCCACTCTTTCATATGTCTCGTGAAGGAGCACTACCAAGCGCTATTCAAACAGCATCTGAATCACTGTTCACTTGACATCATAGTTAAATGTTGCTGGGGCATTTTCCGCTGTGTGGTATTGCATCTTTTCCCTCATACTCATTCATCTTCACAAGACTAAAATTTAATTAACCTCTTCTTTAGATTGATGATTTTCAACTTCTTGACAACAACTGACTAGCACAAAAAGTGCTCACATCAAGAACATACAGCAACTATAACTCATAACCAATTCCAGGAGATTTCACCAGCATGATGAATGGCAATTTATTTGTTAATTCCATTGTTTGCCTCCAGAGGATAATCTTCCAACATATTAATTATGATTAAATCATTTTAAAAACAATCCACAAAATCATCAAAATATGCAAGGAAAGCTGCAGGCAAACTACCGCATCCAATCAAACAGAAATTCAGAGTTTTACACTATTTGTTGATTCCATTGACAGTTGTAATCATTGCTGAGCTGACAATGGTAGAAATTAAAAGAAAATGTCAGTTGCATTTATCATGACATTGAATATAATTGTTTACAGGTATATTTTGTACACAAGAGAGTCTCTTCTTCAGAGTCAAAATTTTGGAACAAAAGTAACATGTTTAAGATCAATGTAACACCTTGCTAGTACAGATACAGTCTGTAAGCAACATAAGCAAGGTATTTTTATATGAAATAGTTACTTCTTTGTGGCCCTGCTGAGAATTTTGCCATTGATTTTAACAGAAGCAGAATCCTATTGGATTCAATAGGAACAGAATCAGCCCTAAACTTGGTTCTAAGATCTGTCTTCAGACTTGATGTTCTTGGGTCAGTCTTCTATGTAAAAGAGTTTCTTGGTTTAATGGAAAGAACCCAAGTGTTGGGCCCCAATACAGCAAAGCACTTAAGCACATGCATAACTTTAGGAATATGAGTAGTCATACTGAAACCAACGGGACTACTCTCATGTGTAAGGTCACCCAGATGTTTAAGTGCTTTGCTGGACTGAAGCCTTGTATCATGGTGATTTCAAAGTATATTTATTTATTACATCACTGTGCTATTCGGGGTACTGAATGAATAAATAAATGAGACAAGGGCAAGTCAAGCAGAAGCTGATTAGGGAGGGGAGTACCACATCCCATTCAAAATAAGAACATAGTAATAAGAATGTAGGAGATATGAATCAGCCACATAAGAATTTATAAAAGAGAATGGTATAGCTGGCTGAGATACCATTGCATTATGGTACATATTCTATAGCACTAACATATCAGTGCTGTGTGCTTTGTGCTTTAAATCTTCCCACAGCTTAGGCAGCAACCTGTTTTCCAAGGGCAATGAGGTTTGGTCTGCGGGAGAACTCAATCTCTCTCTGCATGAAATTTGATGCTATATGAAGTACAGTAGCCGGTGCCAAGACTGTAGGGCACATTCAGGGCTTGGCATTAGATGTGGTATTGTTTTCTATAGTTTTCTATAGGCCAGGGAACATTATTATTGCTTATGCAGTGCCATAAGTATGCACAACGCTTTACAGACAAATAAAACCCAGCAATTTCTTTCCCTGATGTGCTTGCAAACTAAATTAGACATAACATAGCAAGGGTTGGCAATAAGCAAAGGGTGTGGGAGAGGATAAGCAAGGCAAGGGTTACACTGTTAAAGGGCATGAGATATACTTATTGGGCTAGATTCTCTGGAGAACTGCGGCCATCGCCTGAAAAATGATTTGCAAAGGAAAAAGGTGTGTTCATGCCCTTTTCATTTTGTTCTTCAAGCTGTATAGAGAATAAAAGCTCTTTTGTTAAAAAAGGTTAATTTTACTGATTGTTTTTCACCTTCAAAACATCAGGAATGCCATATCTGGTTCTTCACTGGTTTTGTTGGGAGATGCCTTGGTTGACTTAGAATTGTGTATTGGGAGTTCTCTTCATGCTTAAGCAGGAGGAACAGGGGTGTTGAATTCTTAGCATTTCTCCAATCCCTTGTTCCCACCCCACTCAAACCCCTAAAAGTTTTTAAAAGTTTAAATAAAAATCATATCTTCTCTGTTACTCAGGTTTAACTTCCATAGTACTTGTGATTTGATACATGTACCAGTTCTCCAGTCATCCATAAAATCACCTAAGTCAGACAAGACCTGAATTACTAACATCAAAAGGAAGGAGAAGGGGGGCAAGAACCCTTACCCCCTCCCCAAAAAATGCCTTTTAAGGTCATTTTCATATATCATAAAGGATCCATAAAGAGCAAAAGTCTGCTATTTTTCCTTTGAAGGTCCCCTTCAAGGATCCACTTCATTACAGATGTTGGCTTACAGCTGGAAATAAAAAAAAAACCTTCCAGTCCTGTGGTGGCTGATGGAAAGAGAAGGCAAGCGTTCTGACCAAATATATCAAAAATTCCATAAGCCTTTTCTATTGAAAACATGTATAGATATGATAGCAAGGTCACAGATTTATTTATACTTCCCTCTTTGAATCTTGCTAACAATGCTGCCGCCTGAGTATTTTTCACCTTTTTGTTTAGTTTTGCTTATTGTTCACAGATTCAAAAAAAAAAAGATTTTCCTGGGATCATTTGTAACTTGAATATGTAAACTAACAACTAATATAATAAAATAAAGTTTTACGTATAGAAAAGGGCAAAGTTCCTACTATTTCCTTGAAGCTCTTAGCACCCGACTTCACGTTTGATAGAATTTACAGGCAAGATCTCAGCAGCAGCTTGGTCACATGCTGCTAACTCACAACAGAGCAATGACACTTGCACTGTTAAAAGAGGATGTGTTGCATCCTTTTATTACATCAGCACACAGCATCACCACTGTAGTGAAGGCTGAGTTGCTCTTTCCATTATAAACCTCACTGAGGGGGGGTTATATCATAACTCTGCCTTCTTAGCTAATAACTATGTTGCAAAGAGCTGAGTTTTTATGCAACTTAAGGGCGTGATCGAAAGCTCGTTGGAATCAATGGGACTATTTCCATTGCCTTCACTGGGCTTTTGATCAGTTCCTAAGCCTGCAAACACTGACATATGAGTGACATTACTCTTGTAGGTAGTTCATTTGAGTGATCTACTACTCACATGAGTAAAGCTACTCAGATGTGTAAGTGTTTGCAGGCTCTGGCCCTTCATCTGTTTCAAGCAAAAACTCTCTGCAACTCTTTGCTAGCCGGTGATTCAAATAACTGTATCTGTTAAACCAGTTTGTAGGGCAAAGGCAGTCTATAAACAAAACAAAATGCCTTTTTAAACTAAGGGCAGGGGAAAGCCAAGAAGTGCAGAGGACCACATGGTTTGAGCAGAATCGTCCCTTAGGGATGAATTTATTAAAGGGGTAATTCCATAGCCCAGTAAAGAGGACAGAAAAAAGTTGGTTAAGTACAGGTGGGAGCTAGTGAGGAACAGTCAAACATAAAAGAGTCTCATTTAAAGATAACACATGAAGGCAAACAACTCAATATTGACAAAATGTACAAGTGCTTGTGTACCAATGCTAGATGTCTAAATACTAAGCTGGGTGAACTAGAGTGGCTGGTATTAAATGAGGCTGTTGATAGAATAGACATCATGGAATCTTGGTGGAATGAAGATAATCAATGGAACACGGTAATATCACTGTACAAAATATATTACAACAACAGAGTGAGTCATGCTGGGGCAGGAGTGGCACTATAAGTGAAAGAAAGCAGAGTCAAATAAAGTAAAAATCTTAAATGAATCAAACTGTACCACAAAACCTCTGTTGATAGAAATTCCATGCTCGAACAATAAGAGTATAGCAGTAGGAATATACTATTGTTCACCTGACCAGGATGGTGACAGTAATTGTGTAATCCTCAGGGAGATGAGACAGGCTACAAAGGCAGAAAATGCAATAATAATGGGCGAATTCTACTATCCTCATATTGACTAGGCATATGTCACCTCAGGACAGGATGCAGAGATAAAATTTGCAGATAACATTAATGACTGCTTTCTGGAGCAGCTTGTCCTGAAACCCACAAGGGTAGAGCAATTCTTGATTTAATATTAAATGGAGCACAGGATCTGGTGCACGAGGTGAATATAGCTGAACCATTTGGCAATAGCTACTATAATGTAATTAAGTTTAACATCCTTGGAGGGGAAAAATTCCAAAGAAACCAACCACAGTAGCATTTAACTTAAAAAAGAGGAACTACACAAAAATGAGTAAGCTAGTTAAACAAAACTGAAAAGGAACAATCGCATGGGTGATATGCCTGCAAACTGCAAGGAGACTATTTAAAAACACCATAATAGAGGCTCAAACTACATAGAAAAAAAACAATAAGAGGGCCCAAAAATGCTGCCATGGCTGAACGGCAGAGTAAAAGAGGCAGTTAGAGGCAAAATGGCATCCTTTAAAAATTGGAAGTCAAATCCTAGTGGAGGATAGAGAAGGAGCATAAACTCTGGCAAGTCAAGTGTAAAAGTATAATAAGGCAGCCAAAAAAAAAAAAAATCTGAACAGCAACTAGCTAAGGTCACAAGAATTAACAGCAATTAAAAAAAATACATTAGAAGCATTACGCCTGCAAACAATCAGTGGGGCCATTGCACAATCAAGATGCTAAAGGAACACTTAAGGAAGACAGTTAAATGAATTCTCTGCATCAGACTTCACTGAAGAGGATGTGGAAGAGATCCCATCTGAGTATTGTTTTTAGATGACAAATCTGAGGCACTGTCCCAGATTGAGGTGTCATTAGAGGAGGTTTTAGAAGAAATTGATAAACAGTAATAAGTCACCAGGACCAGATGGTATTCACCCAAGAGTTCTGAACTCAGATATGAAATTGCAGCACTACTAACTGTGGTATGTAACCTGTTGCTTAAATCAGCCTTTGTACCAGATTACTGGAGGGTAGCTAATGTAACACCAATTTTTTTTTTAAATGTCCAGACTTCAGTACCAGGCAAATTGGTTGAATCTATAATAAAGAACAGAAAAGGCACATAGATAAACATGATATGTTGGGAAAGAATCAACATGGCTGTTGTATAGGGAAATCATGATTCACCAATCTATTAGAATTCTTTGAGCGTGTCAACAAGCATGTGGACAATGGTGCTCCAGCTGATATAATGTAGTTTGACTTTCAGAAAGCCTTTGACAAGTCCCTCACCAAAGGCTCTTGAGCAAACTGAGAAGTCATGGGATAAGAGTGAAGGTCCTCTCATGAATCAGTAATTGGTTAAAAGATAGGAAATAAAAGGTAGGAATAAATGGTCAATGTTCACAATGGAGAGAGGTAAATAGTGGGGTCCCTCAAGGATCTGTACTGGGACCTATGCCGTTCAACATATTAATTGATGATCTGGAAAAGAGGGTGAACAGTGAGGTAGCAAAGTTTGCAGACACTACAAAATTACTCAAAGTAGTTAAGTCCAAACTGACTGTGAAGAATTACAAAGAGATCTCATGAAGTGGGTGACCGGGCAACAAAATGGCAGATGAAAGTCAATGTTGATAAATGCAAAGTAATGCACATTGGAAAACTTACTCCCAACTATACATATCAAATGATGAGCTCTAAATTAGCTATTACCACGCAAGAAAGAGATCTTGGAGTTCTCATGGATAGTTCTCTGAAAACATCCACTCAATGTGCAGTGGCAGTCAAGAAAGCTAACAGAATGTTAGAAACCACTAGGAAAGGGATAGCTAAGAAGATAGAAAATATCATAATGCCACTATATAAATCCATGGTACAGCCACACCTTATATATTGCATGCAGTTCTGGTGGTCCCAACTCAAAAAATATGTAGAGATTGGAAAAGATACAGAGAAGGGCAACATAAATGATTAGGAGTATGGAACAGCTTCCATACAAGGAGAGATTAAAAAGACTCAGATTGTTCAGTTTAGAAAAGAGACAACGGCGGGTGGGGGGGGGAGGGTTATGATAGAAAGGTATTGAGAAATTGAATAGGGAAATGTTATTTACCCCTTCACATAACATAGGAATTAGGGATCACCCAATTAAATTAATAGGCAGCAGGTTTAAAACAAACAAGAAGGAAGTATTTCTTCACTCAATGCACAGTCAACTGAGGGAAGTCATTGCCAGAGGATGTTGTGAAGGCCAAGTCTAAAACAGGGTTCAAAAAAGAACTAAATAAATCCATGGAGAATAGATCCATCAGTGGCTATTAGCCAAGATGGTCAGGGATACCATGGTCCCTAAACCTCAAACTGCCAGAAGCTGGGACTGGACAACAGAGGAGGGCTCACTCAAAATTGCCCTGTTCTATTCTTTCCCTCTAATACATCTGACACTGGCCACTATTAGGAGACAGGATACTGGGCTAGATGGACCATTGTTCTGGCCCAATATAGCCTTTCTTATATTCTTACCTGTTCAAAAATGTTTTAAAAATGGAAAACTAATCTAAAATGTAGCCATTTTTAAAAACATTTTTGTTAACGGCTGTAGTAATCAATGTTAAAAGCAGGCCAGTTTTTAAAAATAAATCTTTGTTGAAATTCTTATGAATAACATACAGTAGCATTTATGTTTCTTGTTTCATAACAGTTAATTCCATACTACTTCTAGAAAGAAAGAAAGAAAATTAGTTCTGTAGTAATTCTATGAGAGCAGAATATATGTTAGCATTCCTGTGGTTGTAGGATTCAGCTAACTTATATTTATATGTGTATATTTATTTTGAGGGTGATTTTCAAAGGCACACAGGGCAATTAGTCACCCATCTCTCACTGGAAATCAATGGGATTTGCATTTTTGCCTTCCCTCACTCTTGAGAGGAGCTCCCCATAAACATCCTCAAAGCTACCTCCTGGTCCTTCAGATCCCTCTTTAAAACTCTTCTTTGCCATGATACCTACAAAAAAACTGAACAATGGCTTGGCAGCTGGTATGCAGAGACCACTGCTGATCATGCTGATTAATATTAACTCATTTTCTTGTCCTCCCCAATCTGTCTGACTGCCTCCATTTGTTGTCTCTTGCCTTCTACTTAGCTTGTAAATTAATTCTATGGGGGAGGGAACTGTCTTCTCTTTGTTCTGTCTTTGTACAGCATGTAGCACATTGGGTCCTGGTCGACGATTAGGGCTTGTAGGTGCTACCAGAATACAAATAATAAATAATAATACCAATAATGGGAATTGAGTGTCCTTTGTGCCTTTGAAAATTGTCCCCAGAATAAATATAAACACTGTGGCTATTCTGTAACTGATTGCGCTGATCCACAACACACATTCCCACAAGACCGTTAGTTTTAAAGAGTTTAGGAAGCCTGCACAATGCCTAGCACTATGGGGAAGTTCTATGCTGAGGTCAATGGGAATGAAGCCTATTCTTCAGGAAGGGGAAAGCAGCACAGGAATAGACTGTGGTTACAGCTGAATGCACCTCTCAAAAAGGAAAGGTTGTTTATATGTTGTTTAGGAGTAGGAAAGGCTGAGCAGAGGCAGAGGTCTGGGGTGGTTGGAGTGGTAGGAAGGAGGGAAATTGTATCGCATCACGGGATCAATCACCAGATCTTTTTTTATTGTTTGCCCATATAATCCTGACCTGCACTCCTTTCAAATATGGCATTTCTTCTGCATGATGCCATTTACGTTTTAGATGTACGACAAAATGACCCATTGAAAATCCAATTTGACACAATTAACAAAATGTCAAGTTTCAAGCTATCGCTGCTACTTAGAAACATGCAAAGCTTTTGCTTTTGGACATAATCAAGACAACATGTCGGGTATTGGTTTATCTTTAAAAAGCAAAGTAAAAGCAGATGAAGTGTATTTATAGTCTCATCAGCCAATAAATGGATGAAAGGGAAAGAGAAATTAATGGGAAAATGTCAGCCAGGATGGAGGAGGGACTCACTGTGAAGTTCATGTCCAGATCAACTATTTGGAGTTAATTCCAAAGACAGAGGTCTCTTGATTTACAATAGAAGAAGAATTGACACTTTATCCGCAGTAAATTTAAAAATAAAACAGTAAAAGAGCCCAGTTTTACTAAGATTCCTTAACCAGGCTCCACCTTAGAAAGGGAAGAACTAGGAGGCACTTAAATCTGGCCATTTGGAAGTGTGTGGCTTTGATTTGAAGCTCAAAAACCTTAAACAAATGGGGAAGGTAGAAAAAATTTTACAAAATGAATTGCAGAATTCCTAGCTCTCCCCAGCCCCAGATAACTGGAGAGAAAGGGGGAGAGAGAGAGAGAGGGGAAAATGAAAGGAAAAGCTGAGCTATAAAGGGATGATGACCCATGTCTTTGTTGCTCTCCCACTAAGCCAAAAACACAACTCTTTGAGAGCATAACCTCATTTTAAAAAAGCCATTTCCCAGCAATGTTAGAGATAGATAAAAGCAGAAAAAAATAAAAGTCTCCATAATGCGGGGGCGGGGGAGAAGGGAGGGAGGAAGAAGAGGCAAGCATGGCAGTACAGGTTTTTGACACAGAATCTCCTTCTTTTAAAAGAATATAGCTTTTAGGGGTTTGGTAAAAATATCTCATATTCCATAAAAATCCTATAGTCCATTCTAGTTCTCTCTTTAAAAATGGGGGGTATTGTAGAGCCAGACATAATGAAACTCAGCTCCAGGAAATGAGGAGGTCAAAGTAATCTAGTAGGTAGGGTTATTGCTGATTTTATTTCAAGCTCTGCTACTGGCTCACCATATGATCTTGAGAAAGTCATTTAAACACTCTGTCCGTCAGTTTAGCCATTTGAACAAATAAATTTTTACCTACCTTATAGGTGTGCAGTGAGGCTTAATTAATTAATGTTTGCAAACTGCTCTGAGATCCTCTGATGAAAGACACATATGTGCAATGTATTGTATTATTACTATTCAGTGATTCCACTGAAAGAGATCCTGCATGTCTTCCGTAAGTACAAAAGAGCATTTCCAAAAATCCATCTTTCACAAATTTGACTACAGGGGTATTGCTATGAATCAACCCATGCTCTAAAATATAAGCGAGAGTATAGAATTCTGAAATAAAATGCAACTGACATAACAACATACATACACCTGGCAATACTTCACAGGTCATGATCTGATGATGAACTTTAATGAATGTATATTAGTTAATGGTCTAACCCAGTGTTAATTTAAATAAATTAAATTGGAACTTTTGTGTTCACTGGGGAGATGAATGGAATAAAAACGGAACCACTTCCTTAATTCTTGTAGAACTCAGCGCTAGAAATAGCCCCTTCAGACCGGTTCCACATGAGCCATAGTGAAGTTTGCAAACTGGGGCTAATAATACAATTAATGTTCCAGAAAAGCAATAACCTATGACACACAATAGAGGCGCAATACATACAGCTGTTCTTTTGTAGTGCATAATTTGGGAGAGCTATTTCTTAAAAAAATGTAGAGCAGGACTATTTCTTATCGTTCCCACATAGAACAAGTGGTGAAAGGGTTGTGGAAATAATTTTTATTGCTATCATATGTTTTCTCTAAATGTTGCTATAGGAGTAGGCCTTTCTTGGTATTATTTACAATATGCTATTGTTTGACATCCAACATTATAAGTATGTTTGAATAGTTTACCCTTGTAGCATCCTTCTTCTTCTTTGTGGATTTAATTTGAGATAAATACACCAATGTTTTCCTGAGGTTTTAAAAATTATTCTCAGTGCAGCTGGGTGACTGAATATTAAAGAAATGGCATGGATTGTCTTGGTGGCCTACATTTAGCGCATTGCATTTCCAAGTGTGAGATCTGGCTTTGAATCTTAGATTTAATAGTTTTTGCCTCCCAGACCCCAAGACGGCTCTATGTACTGATAGTCTACTCATCTGCAGATGAAGGAAGGATTTTGTTGGGCCTCTTGGCTCTGTGCTGCTCCACTAAGCAGTGAGAATTCTCAAACTATTCAGCTGAGACTCAGCCAAAGGTCTGCAGCATATCTGGGAAAAAGTAAAGGTCTTCTTAACATTTGTTTTCTTTAATGCATTTGCCTAATTGACAGACACCAACACCAAAAGGTCAAGGATTGTTCAGTAAAGCTGGTGATGAAAATTTCTGGCAGAATATTTTCATTTCATTGGAAATTTTCCAGGTTTTCAAAAACTGAAAAAAGCAAAGAATTTTTGTTGTTGTTAAAAAAGATAACCAACCACCCAACCAAAACAAAAAATCAACCCAAACCCACTCTCTTTCTTTTTTCAGTGAAAATACATACATTTCCCTGTAATTAAATAAATACATAACCACATAAAAAATGCCATTTTTTGACTGTTTTTGCTGAAAATACCAGCTTTATACCATGTTTAAGACATATCAACCCATGTGCGGGTTTCATATGCTTCCATCAGCCTGTACTGGGCTGGCCAATGGCAACCTGGTCTAGCTCTTCAGCTGCTGTAAATCAGAGTAATTCCATTGAAGTCAATGAAGCTACAGCTGAAGATCTAGCCCATAATTTTTATTCCTAATTTTGCCTAATTTTGTCACAGACTGGGAGGTCTTTGATCATCTGATCAGAAATTCCATTGCATTCCCACGCAGAGTAGCTGATGATGCCTTTCATATGTTGTTATAAATCACAGATAGATGCATAAAATTAATCTCCATTGTTGGGGTCAGAGTCTGACATTCTTACTCACACCGACTAAGACCTTCCTCCACAAACAGCCCCACTGCAATCCATGGAACTAGGCACAGAGCCAGGATGGGATTTTCTGAAGTGCTTTAGTGATTTCAGAGTACAAGTCCCATTGATTTCCAAAGAAATATGTGATGCTAAATTACATAGACACTTTTGAAAATCCCACCCTAAGATATTACTAAGTTTGAGTAATAGTGTAAGAAGCTGGCCCTTATTTTATTGCCATTAAGCTACATTTTTATTTAATTTAATATTTGGATGTTTGCACTTTTTTAGTGGGGTGCTAATCCTCAGACAAGCCTCGAAAAAGTTAATCCCCCGAGATTTCTCCTTCCAGAGGTGACTTCTCTGAAGTCTGCAATTGTTAGAAGAAATAACTCCTATTCTATGTATAGATAAATGGGGGGAAAGTATGATCACTTGAGCCTGTGTAGGGTGCAGCATGAGTGAGGTGATCAACATTTGTCCATATTTAGAGTGCCATGAAAACAAGAAGTCCCAGATTCACTGATGCTAAGTCAGGGGCTCAGAGCAATCTCTGGAAGGAGCCAAAGCCTCTTCGTAATGAGAAATCATGGACAGGACATAAGTGATTCTGGGTAAATGCAGTACTCATAAAGCTCTAATACATTAGTGTTGGTAGAAAGGCAATGTGAAAAAGGCAACATAAAAGCTTTAATTAATTATCAGTGAGAGAGGCAGCGTGGTCCAGGGAATGGAGTAGTGGTGTGTCAGTCAGGAGACCTGTGTGCTATTCCTATCTCCACCCCAACCTGCTGTGTGACCTTGGATTCTCTATGCCTGTTTTTCTTCCCACTTTGTATGTCTTATAAGCTTTTTCGGATAGAGACTGTCTCTCACGACCTGTTTGTATGATACCTAGCCCAATGGGGCCCTGATCTTGGCCTCTGGGTGTTATTGTGATACAAATAAAAGATTTACATTCCTATTATTATTATTTATTATTTCTACAGTGGTCAGGCCTGGTAAAGCATAATTTGGTGTGCAGAATAATAGGACATTTTCCCCCTGAGCTTTATAAAGATTACTACCTCCATTTGTACACTCTGTATGCCACCAACTTCTATGGTGTGAAGTAATTTAGTCTCAGTGCTAGCTTTATTATTCTAGGTCTCTGCTCAGCAGAGTGATTACCATTTGTGATTAATTATATGCTGCTCTTTGTCATGTGGGCTAGTGTCCGCAAAAACCTGAACTGAGACCACAATCACAGAACTTAATTATGCTCAAATCGTGATCCCTGAGGTGGAAGATTTATACTCTATTAGCTAAGCAACCCAATATTTTTAACGGTGTTGATTTAATCAACTTTCTTCAGGATTTACAGGCAAAGATAAAAATGTATCTTGAATAGTTATTATAAAATTTTCATCTCTTTTTCAGTAATCATTTAAACAGAAATGTTTAGTTTTAGATAAATGCTGACATGTTAAGCTGTATTCTACCTCTGTGTACTAACAAAGGTCATGAATAGAGTAATAAGTGTTTGAGGTTTGCTGGATTGCTTTGATGTAAATTCTATTTGCCACTGGTATTCTTCATTTACCACATATGTCCCTTGGGAATGGCCTGCCTGCATAGCTTATAAATTTGTTATAAATCATAATGTTTCTGTTACATCATTTCCAGCCTATCAGGATAAAAGCACAATGTGATTTCTTTTTCCTATGTGAAATTTCCAGTTTGGTGGCATTTCTACTTCATAATAAATTCCAGACGGTCAATATTTCATGGTATATCTAAAGCCTGCATTTTGGACCCGATCTGGCTGACTGTTGAAAACGGTGGGAGTTTTGGTTCCAATAGGAGCAGAACTGGGCCCTTTATGTGCATTATTTTTATTTGGTGTAGTAAAATGGTGTTTTGGTGTTGGCCTCTTATGAAAGGTTTACAAATATCTGACGTGCTAATTATTTGCTGAAATGTGGATTTCGATGCCAGCTGTAAGCAGTGGGTTTCTAATTTAAAAAAAAAAAATCTTTAAATTGTAGGGCTACAGAATGTAACCATTACACATCATAACAATGGTAAGTGAAGAAAATGTCAGCAGCTACTACGCAACCGCCATATAGTAAAATGATAACAATGATGTAGCATATTTCTGCTGTATATATCTTCACCATCAAATAGTGTAGGTGATGAAACTATATAATTATCACATTTAAACTAATAATCTATAGTACTTGGATTGAAGGGATATTTTGATTAGCTCAGTAAAGGCTTAACATGAGCTCTAGTCCTGTGAACATTTACATACATGAGTATCTTTAGGTACATAAGTAGTCTGTTTGAACTCAATGGGATTGTTCATGTGTACAAAGTTATTCACGTGCATGTTTGTATGTTTGGGACTTTATTCAGTAAGATGCATAAAGCTGAGGTAAAACTCCTGCGTCTGTACAGAATAATTTTTGGAGGGACAAATTCTGCCTGTGGATAGGTGCATGCATTGAAGTCACAGTGAATCCTGGGCCCGTATCCAAGGGTCTAATTTGATACTTAGTCAGGTCTCTCTGTCTGTTTATCTAGCTATTCTCCCTCATGTTTTATACCAGTAAAGCAAGTAGCGAGGTGTGTGATTGTGACACAATCAAGTGTTAAAAAATCACGATGGAGGGTTGAGTAAGGTACCAGTGTTATGATACAGTACCTCCATTATCACTAGGACTGATTGAAAAATAGAAAAATAAAAGTATGTCACAATGTTCATGAAAAATTTGTCTCCTTTTTTCATCAAAAACATTCACAATTGGAAATGTTTTGACCAGCTCTATAGCTGATTTAAAAATGGGTTGACTTTTTCATGAACATTTTCACCAAAAGTGTGTCCCTTTTGTTCATCTAAAAAAGTTGAAGTTTGAAATTTTTTGACCAGCTCTAATTGTCGCCACTCTTTTGTTATACCTGTTAGTTAAACTTACCAACTTTTAGCATATTTCCCCAACCAAAAATAAAAACAGCTGCATCTATGTTAGTGAAATTGGGGAACTTAACAGAGAAGAAGGAAACCTGCAAAAGTATAAACATTTTTATCTGCAAGGCTATTGAGTTTAAATTTTTGTTTTAAAATCCCGACATATTGTATGAAGAGCAAGAATATAAATGGGCAGGACCTGTTGGTATTAAAATCCTGGCAGTGGCTCTGCAATAGCTCAGCTTGGGTGACTTGTGGTTAGTGGGGTCTTTCTGCACAGAGCTCATTGCAGGGTCAAGGCCTCTGATGTCATAAATAAATGGGACAAGTGAGTCTACTATGCACAGCATTAATAATATACAGAAAAACAAAAACAATATTTTCCTCATTAAAAAAAACCACCCTGAGGGAGTGGTATCTCTTTTGAAATGAGAGTTAAAAAGACATGCCCAGCAATGGGTCAATGAGGTACATTTTTGTCACTGATTTCCTACATATTTCCAAGCTCCATTTAAAACAGAAGTCTCCTATCAAGTAATCATTTGCAATTATTTACTCTTTTATGGTTGTAAAGTATGGCAACAGAATACTTTTTAATGGAAACCCTAATCAACGACATATGCTGCAAAGTGTCTACAAATGAGCTTTATAGTCTGGAATTCTTACGTCACAAGCTGTTTACACTTATGATCCTAGTGAATGGCTCTGGGATGTGGAAGAGGATATATGAGGTTATAATGAAGGGACAAACTGACAATATTTATTTTAGAAGTATATTGTCATGCGGAGAGGAAAGGTAAGGTTGCCTGTCATAAATACTGAAAACATGATTGTTGGGAAGTATTTTACAAATATTACAGTATATTTTTAAAAAATACAACAGTCCCCAGCAAAGGCCTTGTCTACACTAGGGCTTTGCCCTGACTCTGATGTGAGTGCCCACATACAGTGTAGCTGTACCATTGTTAACCCTGAAGGCCCAAGTCCTCCTGTTGATAGCAGCAGTTTGTCCTAGTGCTATTAATTGCAAGACTGGGGTCTAACTATTGACAGGGACATGCAGGGGCTTGCACTGGTTGGGCTAATTAAGGTTTGTTCCTATTTGTAGTTGGGGTAAATCATGATTATCTCAATTGGCCCAACCCCCAGCATGCCCTTATCTACACAGTACTGGTACAGCTAGACACAGATTGCTGGCCATGGATTGGTTAATGAAGGCCACTGCCTCCACTTATTCCCAAGTGAAGACAATGCCAGTGTGTATTCATTTTTTTCTTTTAAAAAAATATTTATGTGTGGTTCAATGTTCAAGCTTTATTCTGATCCCCGTTTCTTTTTTAAAAATACCAGAAGCATTATCCGTTTTCTTATTGAAAGCTGACATGATATTACTTGACAACATAATATTAGTTTTAAGCAGTTTTTTCATTACAACATAGGGTTGTTAATTGGACACCGTTTAGCAACATATTTCTCAGTTGTTTATTCATGATAAAGTATTTCTTGGTAGTTCTTTAGTACCTTTTATAGTTCTTAAATATGCAGTCAACTTAGCTCTGCCCAGACATTAAACAGGTATTGTATATCAACGACGATCAGTTTACAAACAGATTTGTTGAGGCTTTCCAGCTATGAGTCAGACCTTCTCTAAATGTCACTAGCGCCCTGACTCAGCAGTCCAGACCTATTCAGCAAAGAACTTAAACACTTGCTTAACTGATTTACTGAATAGGGATAAACCTAAGAACATGCTTCAATGCTGTGCTAAAATGAGGCTTAAGGTCCCAATCCTGCAAGCATTACACATGTGAGAGAATACTTGCCTAAGTAGCTACTCGTGTTCATAAGTGTAATAGTGGCTAGTAAACAGTATTTATTTAATATAAAATAGCAGCTTTGTTAAGTCAAGGGATTCCGATTGTTTAAATGTTGTTTAACTATCAATCAATTATTGAAATGTATTTACTGAGATTAAGGGTACAATTTGCAAAAGTGCCTAAATGATTTAGAAGCCTAAATCTCACAGGACTTAGGTTCCTAAGTCATTTAGGTGCTTTTGAAAATGTTAACCATAGCCACCACATGAGACACACTACATGTTTCCACAACAAATACTTTATATCAAATGCATACTAGAGACCATTTGGCCAAATGCTGCTCTCTGCCTCTGCCAGCATAAAACTGGAGTATCTTGGCTGCAGTAAAGCTATACTGGTTTAAGATAAGAATTTAGTGCTTTGATTTTAAAGCCTCACTTTCATGGCTTATCATTTTCTTTGCCTCATTTCTAAATGATCATATCACCAATGATAAAAATGCATTCCTAACCTATCCCAAGAATTAATCAGAGAAACTCCTAAAATGGAATTCATGATGCCTGGTGGACTTAAATGAACAAGTAGATTCCATTTCTGCAACTTCAGGTTTAAGCTACGATTGCATCTCTAATGATGTGGGCTTGGGGATCTCAGCTAAGGCCCTGATTCTGCAAGTGAGCCATACAGGCAGATTCCTTTGCCTGTATCATAGTCATCATAGTCAAAGGTGTTCTGCATGGGTGCGATTGCACCATTAGTAATAGGTATTAGGTTGTCTTTTCTCAAAGAGGCTCAGTGCAACCTATTGGAATACATATACCTGTGTACCACAGGCAAGATGAAATCCTGGCCCTGTTGAAGTCAAACTCTCATTGATTTCAATAAGGCCAGGATTTCTCCCCAAAAATTTACCTTATTCTAATAGCACTTAGAAGATAGGTTTCTCTGTTACTACTGCAGCCCCTTTCATACCAGGCTACAATGTGGCTGCTAAAATATTACAATATCAGCTTTCTTATAAAGCTGAAACTAATATTAAGATACTATGTCTACCGGGATTGAGTAATTCATTTTTTATTAAAAAGCCATAAACGCATTTTTCTAAATTGCCCCAAATAGATTTTCCCACCTAAAATATGCTGATCATTTTGTCAAGGTTTTTTTTATTATTTTTATGGATTGCTTTGATCTTTTGTTTGACTCCTGCTTCATGGAAAAATGCTCATAAACCGTTACAAAAAGGCTTTCTTTGTTTCTAGCTTATTCAAGAAATATAAACAATTGATAGATCTATAGCAAAGCTATTTTAAGAGCACTTAGTACTAGAATGCTAATTTATTTGCTCGCCGCCAGACATTAGGCTTAATCGTCCCATGAAGACTTAGAAAAACACTTTTAAGTGTATAGAAGTTTTCTGATTTTGATTACAGGCTCTAAAAAAGGACAATCTTTTGAATATGTGATAAAGTATGAATGAGGCCACATCTATATTCATTCTAAAAAGCCTTCAAGAGTGCTATGGCAAGTCTATGCATAAACACAAATTCTATGGCTACAAACAAGTTACGGCCTGTTGTAATTCCAGGATAAAAACAGACCATAGGTCATTAGAGTGCGAGCGAGCAATTTGCCCTAATCCAAGATTACTAGTTTTATTGCAGTGACTACACAAATTACATATGTATGTGGAACTAATGGTTTTTTCAAAGTGTGGTGATGTACTCTGGTTAAAAGTATAGAATTAAAAACTCCTAATCATTTAGCACTTATGCTACTAATGGTGTAATTTACTAATCAAACACAGGAAGAAACAATTCACTGTATCTGTTTTACTCTGTTTTATATTGTACTATTCTAATTCTGTTATGTATTTTGCCCTCCTCCGTTAAAAAATATCCTTTGTTGATAAAATATAGAATGGGTAACCTAAAATATAAAGGTTACAAAGCAAAGCTGGAGAGTTGTTGCTGCTGCTGTTTTAATGTTTAAGCTGATCACAGTTACATTGTTTACTGATGGGAGAGCACACACACACGCACACAAAAAAGCCCTGGGTTGTAATTCCATAAGAGAATTCAGGCAAGTTTTGTTTCACTTGTATCCCAGACCAAAATATCCTAAATTAAAGTTTAACCCAGGTCCTTGAAGAAGCCAGAGCTCAACGATCCTAAAATGGGCCCAGTCCTGCAAGCAGACCATTGGGTGCATTCAGAGCCCATTGAAATCAGTTAGACCTCAACCATATTGCTCAAAGGAACCGCCTGAGAATCATGTTTAACTGCAATTACCAGTATGGATGGGGCTAGGGATTAATAACAGTTTTGCTAAGTGTGCTCAGTGACAGTCTCTTGAGCTGGAAAAACAAAAACAAACTGACATAGTGGCTTAAAAAAGAGAAAGGGCATTTAAAATATAGACGTCTCCCTCGGTCCTTCATGTAAAGGTCCAATAGAATTAAACAGAAAATGATAGCCTTTTGATTATATTTTTAACCTTCTTTTAGAATTTAGTGGAGACTTCTGTGTCTACTACTGAATTCAACAGGATGGATTAAAAAAAACAATAGAAAAGATATAATTCTCCTTTACATTCCATACTTTTTTAGGATAATTTCTACAGATCTGAATGGGTTCATCTCTATTAAATTCTATAGGATTTCTCAATAGAGGATGGCTGATATTCATCCCTGGTGTAACAGCAGTGACTTCAGTAGATGAATTTGGCCTGTGTAGATGCTCTGGTGGGAGCTACACAAGTAAATGAAGGGGGGAGCAGAATCTTTGTAGGGGTTGAGGATCTTTACTGAAAGAATCTTACACAATGCACCTATACAGTGCCTAGTACATAGAAAATTGTTCTCATTTCTCCCATGCAGCTGTTGCCAATGAGGAGTAGAATGGGGGTGTCTAAATATGGCAATAAGCCACAGCCAGGTGAACATGCCTTATCTGTGTATGAGGCAGGAGGCCAAAGGCCTCCAGTAGCCAACTCCTATATATTATTTTTCTAGTTCATTAGGACCCCAGAAGCCTAGCTGCCCTATCAGCAGCAATGTGTGGCCCAGCAGCCCCTTTCACCTCAGGTTTATTTATTAAAAGTAGGGGCCAGATTCTGGAACTACTCACATGAGTGAAGTTACTCACGTGCTTACAGGTTTGCAGGACTGGGCCCTAAATTTGGCATACTGAACAGCTCCCTGTCTACAGGAGCGGCGCCAGGGTTTTTGCCGCCCTAGGTGGCAGCGCTCCCCCTCTGAGCATTTGGCGGCGGGGGTCCTTCTGCTCCGCATCTTCGGGGCACTTTGGCGGCGGGTCCCGGAGCGAGTGAAGGACCCGCCGCCAAATTTCCACCGAAGACCCGGAGTGGAAGGACCCCCCACCACCGAATTTCCGCCAAGGGCGGCAAAATGCTGCCCCCCAAATCCTGCCACCCTAGGCGACCGCCTAGGGTCGCCTAGTGGAAGCGCCTGCCCTGCCTGTCTAGCTTTTATACTTGCAAGTCACTTAAAATTGGCTGCAAAGGCCACAACGTGCTACTGATAGTGCAGAGAAAATTTATCATTATTCTCCCTCATTCTTCCTTTTCTCCCCTCCCTACCATTCTCCCTTTTATCGGCTGCCTGTTCTGTTTTTGTCCCCTCATTAACATTCCTTCCAACACCTCAGGAAGGTGTATTTCACTTAGTGGGTGTAGGGATATTGTTTTAGTTGGTGCACAGTTGTGATGTCATCAAAACAGCCCAGCTGGTCAATCAGAGTGTGTCTTTCAACAGCCATTGTTCCCAGCAGGAAACTGTATTATGACTTGAGCACCTGATCAATTGAAAGTTCGAAGAAGTTAATGATTATCCAGGGCCTGTGTTAAGGTAATTATATTGTACAATGTTACAGCATCTTAGCAAGGAGATCAGTCTTTAAATGTTTGATATAAAGTTGTTAGAAATAAAAATCTGAGTAGCTAATAATCTGTTGGGCCTGAATAATGCTTAGAAAATATGAAATAGAAACTTGGATGATGTGAAGGTTTAAATGTGATTTGCACTCTTACTAATCCATTGTTTTACACTGTGCTCGCTCTTCGATACCCTGCTTTCCTACTAACAGTGTAGTATGATATTTATGCATGACATGACATACCGGGTGCACTTTGGACAGCTCAGTGAAGACATGAGGTGGGGTAGGGGACTACTCAATGGGGTGAAAACAGCCAATAAGATGTTTGGCTGTATTAAGACAGGTATAAAGAATAATACAGAAAATGTTGTAGAGGCATCATGTAAATAGATGGTACGATCTCCTCCTAAATTCTGCATTTCATGTTTATAAAAAAGAACTGAAGACGGAACAAAATAATTAGAAGGGTGGTACAGGCCACATAAAGACAAATTAAGGGCTTGATCCAAAACCCATTGAAGCCAATGAAAATCTTGCCATTGACTTCAATGGTCTAGCTCAGGCCCCAAGAGATTAAGGGTGAAATCCTGGCCCCATAAAAATCAATGAGAAAACTCCCATTGACTTCAATGGGACCAGGATTTCAGTGTAGCGCTGTTTACTTTGGAAACGAGAAGAGGTGATATGACAGGTGTATGTGAAATAATGAATGGTACAGAGAAAGCTGGTTCCAGCACTCTATTTACCCTTCCTTATACTGTATGAACAAGTGGGCACTAAATGAAACTAAATGGCAGGAAATGTAAAACAGATTAAAATAAATATTTTCTTACACAATATATAATGGAATTTTTGCTGCAGGAAATAGCTTAGTAGAAATAAAAAAATTAGACATATGAATAATTACAGCATCTGCAGTTACATTACCTAGCGTAAAATTACAAAATTGCTAGTTGGACTCAGGATGAAAATTTCCTTCGTGGTCTAGTGTGATATAATTAGGTATGTTATGGGGTTTACATCTTCCTCTTAAATGTGTATAAATGGCCACTGCTGAGAACCAACAAGATGGACCACTGATATTGTTTCAGTACAATAATTCTTACATTTTTTACTCTATAAAGTGTTTGAAAACTAGCAATATCATATGAAAAACTGAAGGCATTTGCAATATAGAAACAGTTTTCAGAGGCTGTGCTAACCGTGAGACATAAATTCTGATTCCTTCCCATAAACAAAAACATAAAATGAAAAGGAATATATCTTAGAGATCTACCGGACAAGTATGTTAGCACTGTTTTAAAATTCAGATGAGTGGCTGTGTTTATTTAACATACACACACACGAAAAAACAGACACATACAAGGACATTAGCAGTCAAGAAGAGACACTATGATCCATCGAGGTCTGACCTTTTAAACTCAGGAAATACAAATCAACCTATTTCTCATTAACCTAATCTCAAAAATCTGGTCAGTGGTATATACTCTTGTGCATGCTCCTTTTTCAAAAATGTCTCCCCCTCCAGAATTGGTGTTGTTCGCTGCTTAGAACAAACTGCCAACGTTAACAATCAAACTATCTTCTCATTACCCTATGTATAAAGAAATTCTTCCTGAATTGTTTATGGACTAGCTCCCTCCTCCATTTCAGTCCATGACCTCTGGGTTGTAAATTAGATACTGTGTTAAGCATCTTATCCCATCAATCTGTTACTCCCCACTCAGGATCATATATACCTCCATGGGACCTCCCCTCTGCCCTTCCAGTTTCCTTTTATTTTAAAATAGGTATTTGCCAAATCTGACTCATCTTTCTATATAATTCATTCCTCCCAAACCCTGAATCATTTTAGTTGTCATCTGCTGCACCTTTTTAATCTTAGCAATATTCTTCCTGTAATAAGTTTTCCAAAATCACACTCAGTACTCTAAATATGTTCTCACCAGTGACTTTGATAGTGCTGGAATAGCTTCAGTTGATTTAAAAATCAGACTTCCTATATATCCAGAAAATTTGTCTGGCTTTCTGACAGCTGCCTAGCATGGTGCAGCTGGTTTTAGTTTATCCACCATTTACCACCAAGTGATTTCCCCCTTAAAATTAATAGAAGAAAAATATTTGGAAAGTGATAGCTGCTTGTTAGATATCACTTCTAGTGTTCCTGTCCATATTTTTCTTTTTTCTCCCTCCAAGCCTTCCTTATGGATTTATCCCTGTGATACTGTGGTGCTTGAGGCTGAGATTCAGCAAAGCACTAATGGTGCAAGCTGAGTTCCAATGAAGTCACTGACGTAAATGGGGCCAGAATTTGATCCAGGGAGCACAATTCTGGCTTTGCCCCAAGCCCCAAGTAAGGGAGAACACATAATTGAGCAGAGCAGGGAGCAGATGGTGTCTCAGAGCCCTCCCTTTGTCACCAGTAGCTCCAGGGGGTTAGTCATCTGCGCTAGCCCTGAACCACGGGTGCAGATTGTTTCCTCCTCCATGCTGGCTGGCATGTTGGAGAGGCAGAGTGGCTCTGGCCCTCCCTACTTCTGTGGGAGGGGAGAGAAAGGACCCTGCAGAAGCTGCTGTCTCTACCTCTCCCTGCATGCTACTAACAATGATACAGGTAGGTAGCCCATGTAAAGGAGGTAGGGGCAGATAACCCTTGACTGCCCTCCACAACTGTGTCCTTAAGCACGTGTTTAATTCTAAGCATGAGAATATTGCCATTGACTTTATAGGCTATTCAAATTTATGCTTAGGGTTAAGCATATGCTTCAGTTCTTTGCTAAATCACAGGGATGTTTTTAAAGGCGAGGAATGCTATTAACATATAGCATGGCCCTTTCCCAAAGCCCAGCATTTTATATTTTCCTTCACAGAGCTCTGTCTTCCTCACTTGCCTGTCTTGGCAGGGATGGGTTCCGTTTTGGGAAGGTCTACACCCTGCACTGTGCTATAACTAATGGGTCCCTGAAGGATTTTTAAAATTTGAATTTGTGATGCTACTATCCCCATTTTAGGCCCACTTGAATGAGACCTGGGAATCTTTCATTTGCTTCTATACCGATTGCATGTGGATATCAAGCAGAGCTGGGAAAGAGGGCACTTGAAGATTTCTCTCCTTTCCTTTCTCTCTCACAAATTCGATAGGCTAGATCTTTTTAGGTCCTTTCATCCTAGCCCATATGTTGTTCTCTGGCTGCTGCTAATATAAAGGGCCAGTACTGATCACTCACAGTTCTCCAGTCGTTATTGTGTCACAGTCTTGCAATATACCAGCTGCAAGAGCCATTTGTCAGAGTAGGATGTTACCATGCTATTTGACTAAAGCCATAGTACTGAGCAGACCTTCTAGAGGGAATGGCTGTGATATATTTGTATGGAGAATGGTCCTTCTGTACCAAATATCTCAGAACTTGTGAGAAATTGGGATTCACCAAGCTCCCTTTGACTCCTTTAGAAGTGTTGTCCTATATAGACAAATTAGAGGATTGGGCCAAAAGAAACCTGATGAGGTTCAACAAGGACAAGTGCAGAGTCCTGCACTTAGGACGGAAGAATCCCATGCACAGCTACAGACTAGGGACCGAATGGCTAGGCAGCAGTTCTGCAGAAAAGGACCTAGGGGTTACAGTGGACGAGAAGCTGGATATGAGTCAACAGTGTGCTCTTGTTGCCAAGAAGGCTAACAGCATTTTGGGCTGTATAAGTAGGGTTATTGCCAGCAGATTGAGGGACGTGATCATTCCCCTCTATTTGACATTGGTGAGACCTCATCTGGAGTACTGTGTCCAGTTTTGGGCCTCACACTACAAGAAGTATGTGGAAAAATTGGAAAGAGTCCAGCGGAGGGTAAGAATAATGATTAGGGGGCTGGAGCACATGACTTATGAGGAGAGGCTGAGGGAACTGGGATTGTTTAGTCTGCAGAAGAGAAGAATGAGGGGGGATTTGATAGCTGCTTTCAGCTACCTGAAAGGGGGTTCCAAAGAGGATTGATCTGGACTGTTCTCAGTGGTGGCAGATGACAGAACAAGGAGTAACGGTCTCAAGTTGCAGTGGGGGTGGTTTAGGTTGGATATTAGGAAAAACTTTTTCACTAGGAGGGTGGTGAAGCACTGGAATGGGTTACCTAGGGAGGTGGTGGAATCTCCTTCCTTAGAGGTTTTTAAGGTCAGGCTTGACAAAGCCCTGGCTGGGATGATTTAGCTGGGGATTGGTCCTGCTTTGAGCAGGGGGTTGGACTAGATGACCTCCTGAGGTCCCTTCCAACCCTGATATTCTATGATTCTATGGTTGCAATTGAGTCCAAATATTGATGTAAGCACTTTATCAGCACAATAATACATTCCAGTGTGTGTGTGTGGTTTCTAGCTCAGATTGTCACTGCTTAGGTGTTTGGAGGCACAATACACCCAAAATGCATGTCAAGGGATTCTGGACACACTGTAACCCATGCGATATTCAAGATAGCATTAAATTACACGGTCTGAAAAAATCTTGAAGGACATCATTCTTTTCTCCCTTGTATGGGTCTCACACTGGTGTAACTTTATTTGTTTCAGTGGAGGAGTTGTTCCTGCTGTAGCAGGAGAATCAGGCTTCTAATCGCTAATCGGGTTTTGACCCAGCTTCCCCACTCTTAGGTGGCATAGTTCTCGGAACATTTGCCTCCTCCCTCCAGTTTTGCCTCGGAACTTGACAGGTTGCATTTTCATCCTCTACTGGTGTCAATCAGAGTAGCCCCATTGACTTCATGGAGCTGTGTGGATTCATACCAGCAGGGGATCTGGCACAAAGTATTAACATGGAAAGTACATCATATTTTTACTATTTCCTGACATGGCGTTCTTCTTATGACATCCCTTGCTGAACAAAACTATTTGAAGCACCTCTTTTTATAAGCCTCTTACTATACAGTGCGGGTTTTCATGTACTGTTAGCTCAGAGCCTGATTCTGGGCATTCTTGCTCAAACTGAACTCGATGGGACTGTTCATGGAGTGAGGTGCAACTGAATCAGGCCCTCAGGCATTGCTGGTAGAAATGAGCATCAGGTAAGTAAAGAATATGAATCACAGGAAAGTGCCTGGAATATTTTGCTATGTTTAATTGAGATATTCATTTTAGCTGAGTTAATCTGATCATACTGGGGTTACAAGCTTCTATTTTTGCTGCCACTGTCAGCTCTGAAATGCAGAATGAGTACTGCTAATAAACTTGCAACGTTTTACAGAAGCTACTCTTTCATACTTGTAACCATCTGTCCTCGTCTCCTGTAATATGAATGTATTCACAAAACAACAGGCCAGGGCTGAGATGGTTTTTCTTCCCAGCCACAAGTCTTTGAGGCCTTTTTGAAAATGAAAAAAGTGAATATTTCATTTGACTCACTTCCTTATCCCCTGGCCCAGAAAGAAGGACCCTGACATGAAGCCCTCCAGATACAACGATCTGTGTCATGGGGTGAGTCATTTGTTTTGAAAAGATGGTAAGAAAATGGTTGAAATGCATAAACATATCTTAATGATTACTTGCTAAATAAGGAAGACTTGATGTTTCAGGTATACAGTATATCACCAACTAGCCTTTCCTGCTTAACGGCGTATTTTTCATGTACAAGATAGTCAGCTCATTAAACAAGATAGAAGAACAAAGGCAAAAACTATAAAATCATATACTGTGGGACATGCTTTTAATTCAACTATCTCAATGGTGTTTTAGCTAGTCTAAAATAGCTGTATTATCCAGGTTCTTATACCTTACCCATTACATGGTCTCTGAGGGGCCCCAGTTCAGCAGAACACTTAAGTACATGCTTAACTTTAATTTCATACATAGAGCAGAACAACAGTAAGAATCTTTAGTCCTTTTGTTGACCATTCCTCAATCCCGATGTAGGGAATTTCCAGTTGTAAGATCCAATCAGAGCCCATCTGGTATCGATGGGTCTCCTCTTTTGAGAGGGGAATAATGGTTTCTGTGGAAGAGCAGCTCTTCACGCTAATTAATGCCCATCTCCTGTATGGTGATTCATGCGGTTACCGAAGCTCACAATATACTTGCACAAATATTACATTACAGTATAGAACACAGATATTATAAGTAAGATTAATGCATGCAGCAACTCACAAGCATGCAATAGAGACGAAACACTTTATTTAATTCTAATACCTATTCTATCAATACTAACCCCGAAGTGAGCCAGACAGATTCCAGTGATGTATCTGTCAGTCTCCAGTTGAGACATGGGGACCTTGGCATGAGCTGGCACCTGGTCCGTCAGTATCAAAAGCACAAATGCTCTTTCAGCAGATTTAATAACTAATTAAAGCTTAACGAGCTCAGCCTGAACAGACTTAGTGCCACTCTGGATGCAGGCAAGATGGAATGGTTCAACTAGTCCTCTCACTACCACCCTACAGTGTACCAATGCCCTTGTGAAATCTCCCAGAATGCACTTCTTCTGGAAACTGAGCCATGGTTGTAGGATGGCTACCCAGGGAAGTCTCAGATCTCAAAGAGTAGTTATCACAGGGGAATCATCCTAGAATGCTGGTGCTCTTAGTGGGGTTCTGCAGAGATTGGTACTAGGCCTGACACTAGTCAATATTTTCATCGATGATCTGGAAGTAAATAAAAAATCACTGCTGATAAAATTTGCCGATGACACAAAGATAGGTGCAGTGGTAAAGCTGAGATTCTGACATCATCTGGTGAGCTAAGGCCATGGGGCCTTAAAAAAGTTTTGTCTATACTTAGGGTTGCCAGGTGTCCCGTTTTTGACCGGAAAGTCCAGTCGAAAAGGGGACCTGGCAGTGTCTGGTCAGATTTACTGACTGGACACCAAAAGTTCAGTTACTGTGGGTGGGGGTCATCAACCAGGTCGTCAATTGCCAGGTCATCAACCCACGCCAGTCCCTGCTTTAGGGTCCCCTTCTACCTAAATCTCATGGGCAGGCAGGCAGCAGGCTCTGCATCAAGCTGCAACTCCCAGCCCAGCTGGAGAGGCGGAGGAAGGGAGAGCAGCAAGCAATGGGGGCCAAGGGGACGAAGAGCGAGCGGGGGGGGGTCTGGGGGAACAGGAGTGAGTGGGGGATGGGACCGCGAGGAAAGAACGGCACAGAGATGGGAAGAGGTGGTGCAAGGGGTGGAGCCTTGCAGGGAAGAGGTGGGGTAGGGGGTGAGGCCTCAGGAGGAAGAGGTAGGGCAGGTCCGGTTTTCAGCAATTAGAAAGTTGGCAACCCTAGCTATAGAATCTAAGGCTTTATCTGGCCATTAGCTCTAAAAATGTGAAACAGGCAAGGAGTGTTTACTTCTGAATGTTTGCTTGATTGGCTTGCTCTTTTTCATTTTTTCTAGAGAATCTTGTAGTTAAGGAGAAAACACTGTGAACATGAATTAACAGAATATCAAGTTCATTAGGAACAGCATATTAGTCTCTCAATATATGCAGTGCCTTGAAGAAGAGCTACAGTTTGTAAGTGCTAAGTATTAGTATGATATTAGCTTTTTTAATTCTTGCTACTAAAAACAAAACTTGGGAGTAATGCAGCCATCCCAAATTCATGGTAATGAAACAGACCCCAATTATGAGTGTGTATGTGACTGTGTATACTCCCTCTCTCTCTCTCTCTCTCTCTTTCTCGTTCTCTCTGTCTCTCTCTCTCTCTCACACACACACACGCACACACATTCATTCTAACAGGTTTATAAGGAATACATAAGAAAAATCTACTACAGGAAGACATATATTCATCCTCTTGGGACTTTATTGTCCAAATTACTTATGCAGCAACCCAATGATTTGTGGTTTTGGCATTGCCAGGAAGGGTCTTTATTTATTCAAGACTAGTTACTTTTAGGGTTGCACATCCCAGAGGTGTCTATAGAACCTTGAGCTTCCTCATAATTTAGAGTTTAGAGGATCACAAAAGAAAATCTGCATAAATCCACATAATTTTTTGAGCCTGAGGAAAATGCAATACCAAGGTCAGCTTTTCCAGGTCAAGGCTAATTACCAAAAAGAATAGAAACAACCCTGAAGTTGTTCAGGGAAAAGAGATAGAAAGAAGATTGTGAATGCTTCCTGTGTTCCAGAGGAAATGAACGTTTCCTATATTCCTTTTTAAATCTATTTCCTATGGAAATCGGGACAGGAGATGCTTTATATAATTTTATGTCACTGTTAAGGAGCAGGGAAAAACTGCTTTCATATCAGTTAGTTTGTGCCATATAGTTAACTGGATTGTCTACATGGGGGGTTTAATCTGCAGCTTTTCGATATGTGTCAGGTAATGTGAAGTACACAAGCTGCACAAATAGCGTTCACACGAGGCACTTGTGCCCTCTTTCAGTGTGCATCATTCTGTAAATAGGGTGATGGCTTCCCATCCCATGGCCCTTTGCTTTGCTGCTGAACAGTGTGCATTGTGTGATTTTTCTTGCTGTGCATTGTAAGATGCATAGCGGAAGCCAGGAGAGTTCCAATTTTAAAAAATTCCCATGTTTCTTCTGTCTCTGCCCCATACTTCCTTCCTGGGTGGGCTAGCACCACTTTTGAATTACCATTGGCCAGCATGGACCTGGCAATGCTCTGCACTGCTATGCTGGCAACCTTGAATATGCAGAGACTGGTTGGGCTGTATTTCAACACTCAAACCAGATGACTTCACCTTGGGACTCCACCTACCAGATGACATGATGGCAGCAGCACCTCCTCCAGCTGTAGCAAGAGCTTCAACAGCAGAGGAAGTGCGATGAGGATGAAGAAGAAGAAGACACCGGACAACTGATAGTACAGGAGCAGTTCCTGGAGCAGCTTCATACCCTGCAGTGCCATATCTGGTCTTGGAAAACCAGCATGGACTGGTAGGAAAGGGTCGTTCTGCAGGCCTGGGATGACCAGCATTGGAGAGAGAATTTCGGGATGCAGAAGGCAACCTTGTTGGAGAGCTGCGCTGCACTAATGTTGGAGCTGCAGCAGCAGTGTACCAACAGGCAGTCCCTCAGACCCCAGACCAAGTGGGTTGTCTTTGCCATCTGGAAACTGACCACCCCTGAATGCTACCAGTTGATAACCAACCAATTTGACATGGGGAGATTGACGGTTGGGGCCATTGTAATGCAGGTGTGTGATGCCATGAAAAAGATGCTGTTGCACTGGTTTATAAAGTTTGATAACACTCAGAAGATGATAGATGGCTTTGCATGCATGGGATTCTTCGTGGACCTGATATGCCTATTATTGGTGCAACCCCTCCCCCCACCATCAGGGATGAGAATTCATACACAGAAAGGGGTATTTCTCCATGGTGCTCTAAGGGCTGTTTGACCACTGTGGCAGGTTTCTAGACACACATTGAGGGCGGCTGGAAGGGTCCACGATGTTAGGATCTTTTGGAATTCAGTTCTGTTTACCTCCACGGAGAAAGGAATGTTTGCCCCCAGGAACACTATGGACATTAATGGTGTGGACAGGGCTCCATCTATCCTGGGAGCTCCAGTTTATCCTCTGCTTCCTTGGTTAATGAAACCATTCACAGCCTGCTTGGACAGAAGGAAGAACTGTTTAACTACCATCTCCATAGTGGCAGACTGGTGGTGGAGTGTGCATCTGGCCACTGGAAAGGAAAGTCTTGCTCTTTGTGGAATGGGTGGGAAGCAGCAGAAAAAACATGCCTACACTTAGGGCAGCATGTTGTATTTTGCACAGTATTTGTGAGAGTGAGGGAGAAAGCCTGAATGCTCAGTGGAAGGCTGAGGTGCAGAAACTTACTCAACAGTTTGAGCAACCAGCAAGGTAGCCAATACAAAATGGAAACTGCTGGAGCAGTACTGTCAGGTGCTGCTGTACGTCAAGCTGTTAACCGGTGCAGGGTGGGCTGGACTGAACAGTTCAGTATTGTTTCTGGGTGGTGGAGGGGCACCCTGGTGGTACTCCTTATTTTACCTTGCGTCTTTGCCCAGATACTTTTGTAGAACCTTATGAATGAGATAAAACATAGGGCTGGTCTGGGTACAATGCATTGTCGAAGACTTCTGAATGACGCTGTCAAGGATTTTATTATTATTAAACAATCTATTATGGACCAAGCAAAAACTAAACCTTTAAGTGCAACGATAACGAAACGACGTTTTTAAAAATTTTGAAGCACGGTGTTAACCAACTGTGCAAGAAACCTTAGTGAAACCAAATTGCAACAATGCTGTGTAGGGCACAACACAAAAAAGGGGAGGGGCTTAAAGTCACTGACGAGTAGCCGTGTGGCCTCTGCCTCTTCTTGTTCATGGGCCTTCTGGTGTTGAGTGGTGAGGCTTGAAGGTACCAGAAGAGGTAGAGGCCTCAAAAGAGGAGGTGCAACTGTTCTCAGTGCCCTGAGCATGGGTGTTTGAAGGGGATGGCCTATGGGAGCACTGCTGTGGTACAGCAGGGAGGTGTTGCTTTTGTTCCCGGTAGCCTGTATTGTCCTTGTGCTACATCACATGGCTGGGTGCTGGTTTGCCGTACTGCATTGCCTGCTGCCCTATCAGCAACATGCGCTGCAACAGGGCCTTCTGGCTTTGTATTGCCTCCAGGAGTTGCCTCCGTAGCTCCCTGTTTTTCAACACTGACCCTGGCACCTGCCCTACTGTCCCTGGCCACTCCCATGATTTCTCTGGAGAACACCTGTCTGTCCTCAGATACTGCCTCCGCCTCTCCACTGTTTTGAGGGGTGGGGGGTTGGAGGGGACTCTGCAATGATGTCTGTGAACATTTCAGCCTGACTTTTCTGTTTTCTCCCCCCCAGGTTTGGCCAGTTGCTCAGCTGTTGAGAAAGGCCCTGCTCTTGAGGATCAGGCTGGTGCAGGTGCATGGCTGAGGAAGGATTGAAACCTCTCCCCCAAAGATGGTTCTTGTTTGTGTTCGACAGATGCTGTGATAGTATTTTTGGCATTAAAGTACATTTCTGACTTTACCTCCCCGAGAATCTCCCCAGTCTGGGGAGGGGGGCACCTCAGAGGTGGTAAGTGGTGTGTGCACTTGGCTTTTTGTCTGTGCAGAACATGCTGGTTGGCTTTGCTGTTGTGCCTTGGAGGCTATGTGTGTGTGTGTGTATGTGGCTGAGGAGTTATGTTTCCAGTCTTGTGGAGAGGAGCGATGGGGGGAGGGGGAGGTTGGGAAGTATGTTCCTGGACTGACTGTGCAGTTTTGCTGTGCCTTGCAGGTGCCCATAAGGTGTCGCAGGGGTTAGTGGGGGTGAATCTGGGGGTGAGCTGGATGGATAGCAATCCTCTCAACATCCCTTTTAGGCTGTCCTGGTTCTCAATGACATTGTACTGAGGCTAGTGACTAGGAGGCGGAGAATGGCCTTACTGAAAAAGGCAAAGGGCAGATCAACAAAATATGTCACAAAGCTATTCACCAAGGTGGTCCCCCCAGAAATGCTGTTGGGAGCTATACCAGGGGGAAATGACCCTGCAGCTATTTCTCATCATGTCCAGACAAAAGCTAAGCAATCTTTCAATCTTACATTTTGCTTTATTTCCCCATGCAGACATGATGAAAGTGCAGAGAAAAACAGATAGGATTCTGCATTGATTGTGTGAAGCAGTCACTGTTATCAGTCTTTCTGTATGTAAGCCTGTGAAAAGCCACTAAGGGCATGTCTACACTGCAATAAAAACCCCACAGCACTGAGTCTCAGAGCCTGGGCTCACCGGGCTCAGGGCTAGAAATTACAGTGTAGATGTCTAGGCTCAGGCTGGAGCCCAGTCCGCCTCCCTTTGCAGGGTCTCAGAGCCCAGGCTCCAGTCTGAGCCCAAACGTCTAGACAGCCATTTTTAGTCCTACAGGCCGAGCCCCAAGAACCTGAGTCCACTGACCCGAGCCAGCCACTGCCATGCCATGGGTCTTTTATTGCAATGTAGAGATGTACCCTAAGAGCTTTGCTATCACTACAGTAAAGCTTATGTACTGTAGGAATGGGGCCGTTATATCTCAGCAGGGACAGGGAGCTGTCCTCTCTGTAACTTTACAGACATGGAATGTCCAGTTTACCTCATGTAAACTGAGCACACTAAGGGTACGTCTTCACTACCCGCCGTATTGGCGGGTAGCAATCGATTTATCCAGGATCGATATATCGCGTCTCGTTAAGACGCGATATATTGATCCCCGAACGCGCTCACCGTTGACTCCGGAACTCCACCAGCGCGAGCGGCAGTAGCGTAGTCGACGGGGGAGCCACGGCCATTGATCCCACGCCGTCTGGACCCCAGGTAATTCGATCCAAGATACTTCGACTTCAGCTACGCTATTCGCATAGCTGAAGTTGCGTATCTTGGATCGACCCCCCCCCCCCCCCCAGTGTAGACCAGCCCTAACTAAACTTATTGCCTGGGGACCAGTATCTCAATAAACTCTCATATTTCCCCCAAAGGAATGTTTTCATTATTCGAATTTGCCATGGGAGGAGAGGGTGAGATACAGGCCGTTGCTGCACCATGCTGCTGGCTGTCACTTTAAGCTGGTGAATGGGGTGGAGAGGGGGAAGGAAGGGGTTCTATTTGAAGGCCAGATGAGGGAAGGGAAAATGAAAATAGATAGATGGGCATGTGCTCTTCAGGGCATAGGCCTAAAAATGGTTGATAATCAAGTCTTTATCATGAGAAAGCGGCTGATTGCCCAGCTGGAGCAGCTGCCATTTTGGAAATGTGTAGGGGGAGGGGGCTGAATGGACAGAAAGGGCTGAGGGGGCTGAGGGGGGGGGGAGGGGGTGAGGACTGGAAAGTGTCCTAGCGCTCATCCACCTACATTGGCTGCAGCCATGAGGCACCTGGAACGGACGGTGGCCCGGCAGTATAGCACAATGATCAATTGTAAAGCTAGACATGCTGAGGTTCCTTCCATAGGATCGGCCTCCTCAGTCCTGGCCTGGGTTGCTGCCTGGGAATCAGCTCTGGGTGCTGCAGGGCAGGAATCGGCTTGCCTTCTACCAGGCCAGTGTCAGGGTCCTGAGTCCCGAAGAGATCTGGCTTTCCAGGGACTCTTCACTGTCTTCCTCATGCTCACTCTCCAATGAATTTTGCTGGTTGTCCTCAGGGGATAGGAGAAGACAGCAGTCAGCTGGGTTCAGTAGTTGTGCAAAATCCTGTCCAGCTCTTCAAAAAAATGGACAGGATTTTTTCCTGTCATCCATGGTTTTAGTGTAAGGCCTCCTGAGCTGTGTGCTTTTTATCTAGCACTGGTCCAGTCGTGCCCCCGCTCATGGACAGCTGTTTAGCAACATTCACAAAAAGATCTTTATTATGGTGGCTGGCCCCAAGAGCTTCCTGCACCGAGGCGTCTCCCGAGATGGCAATGAGATCTAGGGTCAGCACAGCTCCAAGCTGCTGCTTGATACATGTTGTAGGGCTTCTGGTGTAATATTGCAGCAATTCTGATAGGCTCAAATCCAGAAGCAAATGGGCAAAATCTGGCCCTATGCCAACTTTTAAACAGGAGAGGGGCTGCCCAGTCAACTTGAAATGAGAGCAGGGGAGGCCACACAGGTAAACAGACAGGGCAGCTCACCCACATGCAGTGTGGGATAGCCACTGGAGGCCTGCTAAAGCCATGTGCAGTAGCATTGCATGGACACAAACAATGCACTGCACTAACCAAAACCTGACTACACTGAGATGTGATGGAGAAGTCATCAGAACCCTAAGGAAAATGTGAAAAACAAAAGCAGAGTGTGTTACGAGCTCGCTGGAAAGCTGTGGGTGACATCACATACAGACGTGAAGGAACTGCAACCTGGGGCCTGTGTTGCCATGGCACAATAGAACCAAATTCTGCAGCAACAACCTACAACTTCCACAGCAGCAACAGCTAAATTCTAAGGCCACATTAACTTATACTACCACATATAATCCCCTAACACACACAGCGATGGTTCATAGTTATAAAAAAACCTCATTGATGTTACATTCAGCTGTGATTATTTTTGAGGCTGGGGTTTTCACTATGGCCTCCGAAAGCCCCAGTTCCATTCCATGGGCCTTTGTTGTCCAGGGGCCCACCAAAGACCCGCCTGCGCTTACTATGTGCCTGGGAAGTAGAGCGATTATAGCCCCGCTTCAGTGGCTCATCGATTTAAGGCTCTGCTTGTCAGTGGGAGCCGGAGGTTTTTGCATTGCCAACAGTATGGACGCTGGTTTTACTGGGGTGATTGATAAGTGCATTTTTGGAGCAAGGAATCTTAGCTTTGCCTTGTCTGGTGGCAGTTTGTAAAGCATGGTTGTGAAGCCTCTAGAGATTCATTATAAATAGTTAAGGTGACATTGTCCGTGGGACCAGAGTGAGACAGTGTTGTCCTGACCCTGACAGGCAGAGTGGGAGCCAGACCTTTTTCTCTTAATTGCAGCTGTTTTTTATTTTATTTTATTTTAAAGAGGCTAGGGGCAGGAGGAGGAATGGGGCGGGGGGCGGTGGTTGCAAGTACCCTGGCCAGCAGAGAAAACAGACCAGTTGATAAGGGCAGTAGAAGAGTGAGAGAGAAGCTGGAACTCATCAACTGATGGCGTAACTGGGCATGATAACGCTGGGTTGCCAAGAGATGATCTCTGATGGAGGAAAACAGAGTGAGGCTGATTGACTTATGGAGGGAGGCTGCCCCAAGGAACAGTTGTGGGCTCGGTGAGCCAGAGTCACAGAGGATGTAGCAGAACAAACAGGCAGGAGCTCAGATGGAGCCCAGGATCATTTGGAACATTAAGCCCGCGAAACCTCTGTGCTGGCACAAGCTGATCTTTTGCTGTTTTTTTTATTTGCCTCTTCAGATTTGCTTATCTTGTTGAAAAAGCTGGACACTGTTCTCTAAGCGACGCACCCTATTGGTGAAGGAGAGTAGCGAACTAGACAGACTCCTGTGGTTCATCCTGCCAAAATGAGGTGCCTGGGGAAAAATAGGCAGCACCTCAATGTGCCAAATCCTGGCATTTCACTGGGGTTCCTGCCCGTTTGTTGTGTGTGATGTGGATAGACCCAAACAATCCAAGATGTACATATTGTGAACCTTGGCAACAATACGGGCCTTACAGTGTCTTGGACAGGAGAGTGATCCTTGTTGGCTTCAAGCTCCTTTACAGTCCAATGCATCATAAATACCTTTTTGAACATTCTGTTAACCATGCCTCATAAAATCCTTATCTT
This sequence comes from Emys orbicularis, assembly GCF_028017835.1. Lineage (NCBI taxonomy): Eukaryota > Metazoa > Chordata > Testudines > Emydidae > Emys > Emys orbicularis. The sequence continues at coordinate 66,963,666 of NC_088683.1, read as the reverse complement.
ACAGGCTTATGCGGTAGTTTTAAGGATGATCCTCTGCAGTCCAGGCAAGCCCATAGCAGCCCCTCCCACGGAGCTGCAGATTGTTTTCAAATGTTGATTTAAGTTTTAGAATTTGTTTTATTATGTGATAGTCTTAAAACTATGTTTTTATGGGTGAATGTGCTCCAGTGTAATAAAACTGTGCTTATTTTTCTGTCTACTCCATGAACTAAGAATAAAATGCCTCGAGGGACTATATACATTTAATGGATTTTCTGAATTAAAAAAAAAACCCCTCAGATTAAAATCATAGACTTTGGTGGTCCTACCCAATAGCCTGTTACTGACACTCACACACAGCTTGGAAGTAATATTTTTAATGCTGTGACTTCTTTCAGAGTACTCGTCTCTACTCTACTGAGTTTCTACTCAGTTTTGGGATCCACGCATACCTCACGTATGCTATTTTCACTCCGTGGTGAGCATTAATATAGTGTACATTAGAATCACTGCTCTCATCCTCTCCAGGAGCTGCCTCACTGTTGCTGACGGTAAGTCTATTACTTTATATGACAGCTCTGAATTTTTCACTGTCATTAATTATGCCTGCACTATTATCATGCTCATTTTTGCAGATTTAGGTGTATACCTCTAATTGTTTAATCTTGTAATTTCCCCTTTTGCTATTGAGTAGATGAGAATAATAAGCTTGTCTGCTATATCTATAACTAGAATAGATTATGGAGGCAACTCTTTACTGTTAGTGCTGATGCAGTCCTATTATTTGGAGTGCAAATGGTCAACACATTTCTTTATCAGAAATAAGTACCATTGGTCTAATATCTTAATTGCTAATAATAATTTACTTCATGTATTTTCAGATTGTACTAACTGCAAGACTGTTCACTTTGAATATTGGAGCATCCGCAAACAAAGATTGAAGGAATGAGCGTCTGTAGCAGAGAAAATAGGTGAACCAAAGGAAACACTAAAGGGAGGTAGGAAAGAGATCCCCCAGTGGGGGGGGGGGGAAAGGTAATTAGAATGGAAAAGAGGTGATGGAAGGAATGATTCTGAACCCTTGTTCATTGCGTTGCAGTGAATCAGCAAGAAAGGTACTGGCAAGCTGATTGGCAGAAAAGCTCAGTAGTGATGGAAAACAGAGGGAGAACAAATGCAACATAAAGGTAATGGTTTAGTACAACATATGACTGGACCAGGCAGTCCATAGGGGAGACACAATAAATCAACTGCAGCGATCACTATACATGGGTAAATCAAGGACTAAGGTGAAGTAGCTTCTGTATAGAATGTTGCTAGGGGTATAGCAGAATGGGAGAGCCACTCTGAAATGAAGAAAAGTGTGAATCATGCCAGTACATGAAATGGAGAGTGGAATGCAAATGTACAAAAATAAATTTGTTTTTAAAGTATGGCAGCCAAAGTATTTCCTCTCTCTCTCTCTCTCTCTCACGCACATGCACACAACAAAGCAGAGAGAGTGATAATGCTATAGGTCACAGTGGTTTCCAATTCAAAGAAAAATATGGCACCCAGACTTTTACTCACAGCTAGTGGAGGAAAGATTTGGATTTATGAATAAATATTTCTTGGGTTTTAAAAATAAATGCGGAAAGGAAGATTATGGGAAATTCAGAGCAGCTGAGTCCCTAACGAGATGGGGGAAATTAACAGGAAAACGATGTGAAGGAATGCAAAGGTGTGAAGGTTGGAAATGATACTTCATTATGGTGTCAGGTAAAGAATGGGGTATGGCAAGGCTGCATCCTATCTTCTGGGCATAAGATAACAGGAATTACCACACTGGATCAGACCCATGGTCCATCTAGTCCAGTATCCTGTCTCCAACAGCGGCCAGCACCAGATGTTCAGAGGGAGGTGTAAGAAACCATGTGTTAGGCACTGTTGCATACATGGGCAGTGAAACCACTGTAAAAGGGATACTAGCCAAGCTCCTGCAGCAACAGCTTTAAAAAACTCCCCAAATCTGATGTGAGAAAATGACCTGATGTGAGTTTAGTGACAGAGGTGAAACCTTTGTTACAGTTGTGCTGGACAGAGCAGAAACATGGGAGCTGACACACATAGGTCTCGATCCTGCAAAAACTTGTGCATGTTTTAAACATGAGCAGTCCCATTGGGAAGTGCATCGTGGATAGATTTATTGGAAGCTATCTCAAGAAGACAAGTGGGAGTGAGGTGACCTAGAGGAATGACTAATAAGAAGATATGGGGAGTTAAGCACAGTTACAGAAGTTCAGTGAGCTGGCCGATCCACTAGGTGAGCGGGTTACAGCTGGAGCATAAGATCAGATAAAATAACAGGAAGAGTTGAGTGATGGCAATCAGAGGGAGGAAGACCACCAGGAAGACTGAAATGTGAAATGGAATGGTCCTGTAACACTGTTGAGCAAGGAACGAGATTGGAGCAAAAGGGGACAGAAAATGCAATGAATGAAATTGCTCAGATCTCTGCTTCAGAACTGAAGTTACGAATATTACTTCTCAGTACTTGTGTTGGGATTATGTCCTAGGTTATTTGCCTTACAAAATAATCAAGTTCAAAAAGTACATGCCATAAAGCACTAGAAAAAATAATGGTTATAGGTTAGGTATGTTGAAAAAAGTAGCTTGGAAATAAACTAATACAGAGAATATGCGTAACTAAATATATGGACTAATAAGATTAGAACAATCACAGTAAGAGAGTGAGGCACAGTTGCAAACATAAATGTGTGGGCATATACCACAATCTTCCAAACTAACTCTGTGATTACTAGTCTTTAAAAACAACTCCCCTTTAACTCAAGCACAAAGATCTATACATTATCCATGGTTCTCACACAAAAATGACTTGCATACAAACTTTTACAAATTTGGCCCACTGTGACCAAACTTTATTACCCATTTCATGGAGCTGTGACAAAAGTCTAAGAATCAAACAACTTGGGGATCACAGAGGCTATTATGTTTATTGTGCCAAACAGACTGTGATAATCCATTAAAGGACCATTTTCAACAAGCAAGCGATTCAAAGTACAATCATAGACAGCAACTCTACATGAAGAACAAAGCAAAAAAGGAACAGGAAAACAGTAAACTGCAGTTAAACATCTTGAAACTTGTTTCCTGCAAACATACCGATCTTGCAGAAATGGTAGAAAAGTTTAATGTCCAGTTTTATTTACTAGTGACCAATGACAGCAAAGAACAGTCCTATAAAATTTATCTCCCATAAAAATAAACTATATATATAAAAAATTTTATGATGGTCTCACTGTTTCAATGGCCACGAGCAGTTTTCAGTCTGAAAAATGAGGTATAGTAGGCCCTAAGAGGTAGTAATGTGTTTTGATTGTACTACAATATATAGACAATATAAGATGAACTTCATCAGAGTTGTAAGTCCCTCGGAGCTTGATCCACATGCATCAACTACTTCTGTTTCATCTGTTGAACACTGTGTTTTAAAAAAAACCCAAAATGCATTTGTTGAACATGAAATTATTAGGACCCGATCCAGCGTCCTTTGAAGTCAACTGGAGTCCTTCCATTGACTTCAATGGGCAATGGATGCAGTCTTTAATGAGCTACAGAATGGATATGATTAGCCCTCGTTTAGTTAACATTAACATGTCTAGTTTTAATACTCTGATCAGCTCTTTCTTGGCAGTCCCCAAGAATGAGCCTTCTGCAGTCTTTTGAGGAGATCCTTGTTTCTTGATATCATGTCTTTGAAGAAGCCAGTAAGTAGTTATCTTTAGGTGCATTTGACTCAGTACTAAAGCCATACCGATAGAAGCCTTCCTGAGAAACTACCCCCGGCCCAGTTAATAATACAATGTCACAAAGCAGATGTACTGACTAGGAGAGGGAGAGAGAGCGAGAGGGGGAGAGAGAGAGAGGAATAAAAAAATCTCTACATAAGAAGCATTTAAAATAAATCAGGTTTGAAACATTACAAAAATCACATTTGTGTAAAATACATGAAAATACTTGTCAAGTATTTCCTTACAATCTACTAATTTTTTTTAAAAAAAAACACATATTTGTGATTGCATTATGCAAAAGCTGAGCTTGTTGCTTCCCACCTACAAAGCTTCAAGTTTCTTTGAAGGTTTTTTTTTGTTTTTTGTTTTTAATATGAAAGTAATTTAAAATGTGTTCATTTCCAGCAAAGTTCTTTTACAAAAAATAGTTTTGAATTAGGGATTAGTTGCAGTCCTAACTGTTTGAAACATCTCAAACTAATGCTGAAAGTAACAAGTTCATTCCATTTAAAGTCTGGAGGTAGGTCTTTGTCAATCGATTAGTCCATTTCTTTAAACAATTCATTTGAGGTACAAACTTGGACAGTAATATTTAAACATTACAACTAATTTTTTTCTATGTCATGTAGTGTCATTGAAAATTATCCTTACAAACCTATGAGTATTCAGTACAAAAATATATTCAAGTTAACAGTACATTACACAGAAATCTAGCAGAGAATAGGAATAAGTACATTAAAAAAAGAAAAATACATAGTCATGCTGAAACACATTAAAAATATTGCGTCATTAAGTGTTGAAGAAAAAATAAGGAGAAAATAGAGATATTCATGATTATTTACCCAATAATAATTTCCTGCATTGTATGTGTATAGCAGCATGTATTTATCAGGCTGTTGACTTAATTGTAAAAATCAGAGGTAGTATTGAATAGTGGGGTAATATTGCATCTGTTGCTAAAAGTGCTGTTTTGAGTGAAAAAGATGGAGAAATGTCACTGGAGTAAAACTGCCCAGTGAACCATCCTATGTCAAAGTATATTGCTTAAAGTAATACACAAGCTCACTTGAGGTACATGATGTTGATTCTTACATCAAAACTGGTGAGTAATGAGAAGCGATTCATTCCCTTTGAAATATTGATACATGATGGGTGAAATTAGGTGAGGTCAAACAAAACATTTTTTTCTTGGTTCAGATAAATTCCTGATTCATTCTGGGATAACTTTTCATGATTTTTTCCTCCAAAACCACTGTAATTGATAAATCTATGTCTTTATATGGCTTGAGAGTGTTTTGGTGTTAGTCACCTCTAGTTTTGTAAAAAATGTCTGGCTCTGCGGAAAGCTGAGTCTACCTGAATTTCTAGTTTCCTGAAGATGAGTGCTGTGAGTTTTGTTTATTACTACTTCTGCTGATATGTTTGTATCTGTAAGTATACAACGTATCTTTGTCTTTCTTCCCTTTTGCAAAATGAAAGTACCTATTTTTCCTTTCTTTTGATTATCGGCTGAATTAAGTGAAAAATCAGCTCTCAATTCTTCCTGAAATAACAGTAAGTTTAAAAAAAAATCAAGTACAAATCTACAAGAAGGTTACAAAAAAAAGAGTAGTATCTATCCCTTATCTTTGGTGTTCTAAACAGGGAGTTTACTAAGCTAGGGAGTGGGTTCTTGGAGGTGTTGTAAGGCCAATGATGTTACACACCAAGCCTTTCCTATTTCAATGCCCGTTATAATTATGTTACAAGTCTCTTGTTTATATGCAGTGCAGTGAATGACTTAAATCTGATTCAAAGCTTTCCTGACCCAGTCACCCTTACTTAGCAGCTCAAACAAACTATTAGTAGGTTAAGAAAAAAGAAAACAGTAATTAAAAGTTGCATCGGTAATCTGTGTCCCCTTTGTGTTACAGCAGTTTTTCACTAAACCTGGGACTGTGAAGGGATTACAAAGAAGGTGATTAATATAGTCTTTTTTAAGGTTATGTGATTTTTTCCCCCCAGGCATAAGTGGAAAGACCATGGCATAGAAAATAAGTGGTCAAGGCAGCGTCTTCTCCCTTCAAAAGACCCAACTGCTGATGAGGTAGAAATCAAATGGTGTGGTCTCCTAGTCTTCCTCTGCAGATTCTTGTGAGGACGTCTCTTCAGTTTCTTCAGTCTCTTCCTGGAATACACAAAATAAATAATTACCATTGTGTCTATGCCTTTCAGTTACAAAGGCAGACATGGTTGCCACTGAGAACTTCTGCATAAATCATAATTACTTCCTAAGCTGAATGAACACTCTTTATAACCTTTACATTATTTCAAGAGTCCTCCTCCATGATACCTCCATACCCATGTAAATTAGAACATAAGAATGTAAGAATGGCCCTACTAGGTCAGACCAAAGGTCCATCTAGTCCAGTATCCTGTTTTCCGATAGTGGCCAATGCCAGGTGCCCCAGAGGGAATGAACAGAACAGGTAATCATCAAGTGATTCATCCCGTTGCCCATTCCCAGCTTCTGGCAAACAGAGGCAAGGGACACCATCCCTGCCCATCCTGGCTAACAGCCATTGATGGACCTATCCTCTATGAACTTATCTAGTTCTTTTTTGAACCTTGTTATAGTCTTGGCCTTCACAACATCCTCTGGCAAAGAGTTCCACAGGCTGACTGTGCGTTGTGTGAAGAAATACTTCCTTTTGTTTGTTTTAAACCTGCTGCCTATTTATTTCATTTGGTGACCCCTAGTTCTAATGTTATGAGAAATAGTAAACAACACTTCCTTATCTACTTTCTCTACACCAGTCATGATTTTATAGACCTCAATCATATCTCCCCTTAGTCATCTCTTTTCTAAGCTGAAAAGTCTCAGTCTTATTAATCTCTCCTCATACAGAAGCCATTCCATACCCCTAATAATTTTTGTTGCCTTTTTCTGAACCTTTTCCAATTCCAATATATATTTTTTGAGATGGGGCGACCACATCTGCACACAGTATTCAAGATGTGGGCATACCATGGATTTATATAGAGGCAACATGATATTTTCTGTCCTATTATCTATCCCTTTCATAATTATTCCCAGCATTCTGTTCGCTTTTTTGACTGCTACTGCACATTGAGTGGATGTTTTCAGAGAACTATCCACAATGACTCCAAGAACTCTTTCCTGAGTGGTAACAGCTAATTTAGACCCCATCATTTTATGTCTAGTTGGGATTATGCTTTTCAATGTGCATTACTTTGCATTTATCAACATTAAATTTCATCTGCCATTTTGTTGCCCCGTCACCCAGTTTTGAGAGATCCTTTTGTAGCTCTTCGCAGTCTGCCTGGGTCATAACTATCTTTAGTAATTTTGTAAATTGAAAGGAAATATTCTCTGCCAATGTCCAGCTATGCCTGTCCAAACTGTGGATATGACCTCTTACCACCAGATGGAGTCCAGAAAGAAACCAAGAACTTGGGGACCTCAACCCTCTTGGAAAAGGTACTGACCTGGCTGACCACATCAATTCATTTTCAGTTGTCTTTCAGTCTGCCCACTTTTAATTCTTTAGGACCTATGCTGCTTTTATGTTGACTTAACAGAGGTGAGACTAAATAAATAGCTAGGAATTGGAGGAGGCTTTGAGTACAACCGTAATTATCTTGTTGTTTTGGGTTTGACACTGGGGTGACTTTGATCTCGACATTTCTCATGCCAGAGGTACATTAACTAGATGCAACCTTACTCATGTGTTTAAACTAGGAAAGAGGAGAGCAGCATCTTCATTAACACCAGAATGCTTTTAGTTCTGATGTCCTCAGACAACAATATGAAGAAAAATAGGAAAATATCTCTACTAAAAGTAGCAACTTCAACCCTGAAGTATTAGGTGGAATTTCTTTCCTTTAACCTGACTTATTTCAAAGATTAAGAAGAGAATTTGTTTGAGTGGATGTTTCTCAGCTGTTGTTTAGAAGTTTAACCAAGTTCTGCTGAACCACGTAGTCTGAACACTAAAATACATGTAAAAACAACTCTGTGGCGAGATGCAGTGTCTGAAAGGTGGGCTAGCCACGAAAAGTAAATTTGACATATATCCTTGCAGGCCCCTCTCTTAACAAAAGCTGCTCTCCTCTGCCCCATCCCTCTGGCCTTGATGTTTTCCTTCAGCAGGCCCAGCTCTGCCGTCCAATCCTCTTCACACTGCTTATTTAATAAATGTGCAATACCTTTCAGGACATGGCTGGTAAACTGTAGACAATAAACATTTCTGATAAAAGGGCTGTTAGTGTGAGGTTGATTTTTATCAAATGCTGCACATCCTCTCCTAAAACAGCATGTGAAAAAGATCTAGGAAGAATAGATAAACATTTACCCCTACAGCAAAGTGAGACCTTTTAAGAATGACCAGCTTAAAACAGCTTATAACAGTCTTCATACTTTAATAGATTTGATTTTCCACATGGCTTCATTTTGTCTGGGTGGCTAACTGACACAATTTATAACTCTCTTCCTTTCCCAGGCCACTACAGTACACCATTCAGTAAAGCATGCCTTAAAGCTCGTCTGCATTATATGACCAAACTTCCATTCATTAGTGTTTGAAACACCTCAGCTGTGAAGGGCTCCTAAATGCTACCATGTGTGACAGTGCTGCACAAGAGCAGCATCGAGAAAAAAAACACTGGGCTTTAATCATAGGCCACTGCTTACTGCAATCCCTTTTCAAAAGGTTTCAAACATCCAAAAAAAAAAAAAAAAAAAAGGCAGAAAAAAGCTGTAAATCCAGGGAATAAACACAAGTACAAATGAATGGATGACAGCTTAAAAAATATAACCATAGCAGCATCAAGCCATGAGATTTCACACTGGTTTTGTTTAGTCTGCTTTGGGTTATGTGGGAAATGTGGAAAGCATGAAGCAAAAGCCCCCCTCCCTGCTAAACCATGGGCCTCAAATATTTAAGCCAGTAGGTTTATACCTCTTGACTAGGAAACAGGCCATGACCCTGGGGTACTCTCTGGAGTACCAGGCACAAAGAAAGATGTAGCATGATCAAAGCCATGGCCAGACGAAAGAGAGCAAAGTCAAGTGTCAGCAGCCCTCTGACCTTGTCTTTTCAATTAGTATTTAAATTCCAGAAAGGCACTAAGCGAGCATGCAGATACACAATTTTCTTCCTCACAATGCCTCCTTTCCAGTGACATGGGAGGTATTTAGATTACTGCAATGAAAGTTGTCACAGAACAGCAAGTGCATGGGTGAATTTTACTCCCCCTCGCCAAGGTTCAGAATATTCAGGTACTGAACCAATCTTTTTAACACTTCATAAAATTCATAAATACATGATGTGTTTTCCCCACTCATCCTCCCCATCTTGCAGAATGACATAGGGGGCAGTTGTAGCAGTTCAGGCTAGAAGAAAATCAGTATCTGAAGCCATCTTTGTGCTGGCAAGTACTAGAAGTGGGAGAAGCTGTTTTAAAACATATTGCGTTGACACTTTGCAAATTCAGAGGCTCATCAAGATCATGAGGAGCAACTGCTTTGCTCAAAGCTGTCAGTGACTATTCAGCTGAAAATGATGACCTTGGATTCTGTTTTCTTTACTTAACATAACACACATAGGTGTGTTTTTTTTTAAATGCTGCTTTCTACTGACTTTGAAGTTGTATTAGCTTTGACATTTAATTAGTAATGGTATGAGGAGCAGCCTGAAAACCTCCAATGATTTTTAAGGCTATGTAGAGGGCAGCAGTGAGTTGCCTGAACTTTCTAGAAGCCCATTTCACATACCCAACAGTTAAGCTACTACTCCTGGGGGAATTCTGTGCCAAAAAAATAAAAATTCTACACACAATATTTTAAAGTTCTGCAAAATTCTGCAAATTTTATTTGTCAAAATAACACTATATAATCAAGCCATTTTCAATTATTTTGGTAATTTATTTCAAAATACCTGTCAGCAAGTATGTCTGTAACAATACAGACACACACACAAATTCCCCCAGGAGGAGAGAGTTAAAGAAACCCCTATGACAACCCAGTTCCTGTTTCTCTGCCCCCTCCTCTCCAGAGCCCAGCTGGGGGGCCAGACACCCACAACCCCTTCCCCCCAGATCCCAACTGTAGCCCCCCCCAGCCCAGATACCCACCCCCTATCCCTCAGAACCCAGCCGCAGGCTGCCCCCAGCCCAGATATCCACATCCCCTCCCCTCCCAGAGCCCAGCCATGCCCCCCCAGCCCAGACACCCACCTCCCTACCCCTCAGAACCCAGGGATCCAGAGGGAGAAACAGCCCAGTGCTGGGTCTGCATTGCGCAGTGGTGCAGAATTCCCCCAGGAGTACAGCTACAGGACCACTTGCATCATTTTATGATTGGCTAGTTGGGAGAATACTGCAACCTTAACTGGTTCTTTTTGAGAGCAGGTGGACTTTTAACCACACTATCAGAAAGGAGGAGTGGGGGGTTACTGGCAGCAGTCTCTGGAGAAGGTGTTTGTGGAAGTAAGTGTTTCAAAGCCAGCCATGGAAAGCTGAAGAGACATCTTCATTGCCAAAGGATATGTTTTAGTGCCAGACTTGCCACCTCTTTTAATGTTATCACAAGGCTTGCAATATTTATTGGTTTTCTTAAAGTTCCAGCAAGAGATTGCATGAGAATCTTAGCTATTTTTTTAAAAGAAAGATTCTAGCCCTCATGATTGTGGTAAAAGGTTTGAAAATGTGACCCAAGGGCACCTTAAAGCTGAAACCCCAGAAATCAAGTAAATAGGACATCATATTTATTTATTTATTTATTTTTTAAAATCTCATGATTTTAAGACAATCTCATAATTTTGGGACTTGATTCATGATTTTTGAATGTTTGAGGTTGGCAATGCAGTGGATCATTTTGGTTTGGAAGAAGAGCTTTTCAAGAAGAAAAGCAGAACTGGAAAAGTTGTTACTCTGCTAAGGGGAGTGGAATATTGACTTGCAGACTGACAATTGTCTTGCGTGAAGCCTGGTTGAATTCCTTCTATGCAAACACTAAGACCAGAACACTTAGTTTAGAAGTGACAGTAGAAGAAAGATATTTGTAAGTAGCCTAGCCAGTAGTTATTATTTACTGGCTATTTGGTATTGTACAAAACACAGAAGATGACATGCTTGCTGATTTGGAGTGCTTACCACCTAAACAGAGACAGAACAAAAATTAGGGCCTGGTCTACACTACGTGTTTAGGTCGACTTTAGCAGCGTTAAGTCGAATTAAGCCTGGACACGTTCACACGACGAAGCCCTTTCTTTCGACTTAAAGGGCCCTTTAAACCGGTTTCTTTACTCCACCTCCGACGAGGGGATTAGCGATAAAATCGGCCTTAGGGGGTCGGAATTGGGGTAGTGTGGACGGAATTCGACGTTATTGGCCTCCGGGAGCTATCTCACAGTGCTTCATTGTGACCGCTCTGGACAGCACTCTCAACTCAGATGCACTGGCCAGGTAGACAGGAAAAGCCCCGTGAACGTTTGAATTTCATTTCCTGTTTTCACAGCATGGAGAGCACAGGTGACCACGCAGAGCTCATCAGCACAGGTAACCGTGATGGAGTCCCAGGATCGCAAAAGAGCTCCAGCATGGACAGAACGGGAGGTACGGGATCTGCTCGCCATATGGAGAGATGAATCAGTGCTAGCTGAACTCCGAAGCAGTAAACGAAATGGCAAAATATTAGAAAAGGTCTCCAAGGCCATGAAGGACAGAGGCCATAACAGGGACGCACAGCAGTGCCGGGTGAAAATTAAGGAGCTAAGGCAAGCCTACCACAAAGCCAGAGAAGCAAACGGAAGGTCCGGGGCAGAGCCGCAAACATGCCGCTTCTACGCGGAGCTGCATGCCATTCTAGGGGGTGCAGCGACCACTACCCCAACCGTGTGCTATGACTCCCTCACTGGAGAAACACACAGGGACGCGGGTTCGGGGTACGAGGAAGATGAGGATGGAGATAATGTAGATAGCTCACAGCAGCAAGGAAGCGGAGAAACCGGTTTCCCCAACAGCCAGGATATGTTTATCACCCTGGACCTGGAACCAGTAACCCCCGAACTCACCCAAGGCGTGCTCCCATCCCCTGAGGGCACACAGGGGACCTCTGTGAGTGTACCTTTGTAAATATTACACATGGTTTAAAAGCAAGCGTGTTTAATGAGTAATGATTAATTTGCCCTGGCAATCGCGGCCAGTACAGCTACTGGAAAAGTCTGTTAATGTGTATGGGGATGGAGCGGAAATCCTCCAGGGACATCTCCAGAAAACTCTCCTGGATGTACTCCCAAAGCCTTTGCAAAAGGTTTCTGGGGAGGGCTGCCTTATCCCGTCCGCCATGGTAGGACACTTTACCACGCCAGGCCAGTAGCACGTAGTCTGGAATCATTGCATAACAAAGCATGGCAGCGTATGGTCCCGGTGTTTGCTGGCATGCAGACAACATCCATTCCTTATCGCTCTTTGTTATCCTCGGGAGAGTGATATCATTCACGGTCACCTGGTTGAAATGGAGCGATTTTATTAAGGGGATATTCAGAGGTGCCCGTTCCTGCTCTGCTGAACAGAAATATTCCCCGCTGTTAGCCACGCGGTGGGGGGGAGGGGTGAAGTGATCATCCCAGAGAATTGGGTGTGGGGGGAGGGGAGTTAGTTTGGTTTGTGCTGCATGTTAACCCTGAAACCGCAGCCCCTCCTTTTACATTGCAAACCCATTTTAAATGGCCAACCCAATGGGTGCTTGGTATGGGAAATGAGAGCGCTACTGTTTGAAACCATTCCCACATGTTAAGAAAGTTAAAAAAGCCAAAAGACTGTGTCTTACCATGGCTGCCTGCAAGCTGAAATCTGTGGCCTGGCACTGCGTGAGTGATTTCTCACACCAAACCGGCAGGCCCTCAATATAAGAGGAAAAATGCGACCTTGTAACGAAAGCACATGTGCTGTGTAATGTGAACAGCAAAATTTAACGTGAAAGAGTGTACCCATTATTCTCTAAAATGTGTCTTTTTAACCACCTCTCCCTTCTCCTCCACCAGCTGCAAATGTTTCTCCTTCACAGAGGCTAGTGAAGATTAGAAAGAGAAAACAGAGGACGCGGGATGACATGTTCACAGAGCTCCAGATGTCCTCCCACGCTGACAGAGCACAGCAGAATGCGTGGAGGCAGTCAATGACTGATTACAAAAAAGCACAATATGAACGAGAGGAGAGGTGGCATGCTGAATCGCGGGATGAACAGAGCAAGTTGCGGGCTGAAGATGATAGGTGGCGTCAGCTTGCAGACAGAAGGCAAGAGTCGATGCTCCAGCTGCTGGAGCATCAAACTGATATGCTCCAGCGTATGGTTGAGCTGCAGGAAAGGCAGCAGGAGCAGAGACCGCCGCTACAGCCCCTGTATAACTAACAGCCCTCCTCCCCAAGTTCCATAGCCTCCTCAGCCAGACGCCCAAGAACACGGTGGGGGGGCCTCCGGCCACCCAGTCACTCCACCCCAGATGATTGCCCTAGCATCAGAAGGCTGGCCTTCAATAAGAGTTAAAGTTGTAAACTGCAGTGTGTCCTTTTCCTTCCCTCCTCCCCCACCCATCCCGGGCTACCTTTGCAATTATCCCTCTAGTTGTGTGATGAATTAATAAAGAATGCATGAATGTGAAGTAACAATGACTTTATTGCCTCTGCAAGCGGTGCTCGAAGGGGGGAGGGGAGGGTGGGGTGGTTGGCTTACAGGGAAGTAGAGTGAACTGGGGGGGGGGCGGAGGGTTCATCAAGGAGAAACAAACAGAAGTTTCACACTGTAGCCTGGCCAGTCACAAAACTCGTTTTCAAAGCTTCTCTGATGCGCACCGCACCCTGCTGTGCTCCTCTAACCGCCCTGGTGTCTGGCTGCACGTAATCAGCGGCCAGGCGATTTCCCTCAACCTCCCATCCCGCCATAAATGTCTCCCCCTTACTCTCACAGATATTGTGGAGCGCACAGCAAGCAGCAATAACAATGGGGATATTCTTTTCGCTAAGGTCTGAGCGAGTCAGTAAGCTGCGCCAGCGCGCTTTTAAACATCCAAATGCACATTCCACCACCATTCGGCACTTGCTCAGCCTGTAGTTGAACAGGTCCTGACTCCTGTCCAGGCTGCCTGTGTACGGCTTCATGAGCCATGGCATTAAGGGGTAGGCTGGGTCCCCAAGGATCACGATAGGCATTTCAACATCCCCAACGGTTATTTTCTGGTCCGGGAAGAAAGTCCCTTCCTCCAGCTTTCGAAACAGAGCAGAGTGCCTGAAGACGCGAGCATCATGTACCTTTCCCGGCCATCCCACGTTGATGTTGGTGAAACGTCCCTTGTGATCCACCAGGGCTTGCAGCAGCATTGAAAAGTACCCCTTGCGGTTTATGTACTCGGTGGCTTGGTGCTCCGGTGCCAAGATAGGGATATGGGTTCCGTCTATGGCCCCACCACAGTTTGGGAATCCCATTGCAGCAAAGCCATCCACTATGGCCTGCAGGTTTCCCAGAGTCACTACCCTTGATATCACCAGGTCTTTCATTGCCCTGGCAACTTGGATCACAGCAGCCCCCAAAGTAGATTTGCCCACTCCAAATTGATTCCCAGCTGACCGGTAGCTGTCTGACGTTGCAAGCTTCCACAGGGCTATCGCCACTCGCTTCTCAACTGTGAGGGCTGCTCTCATCCTGGTATTCTGGCGCTTCAGGGCAGGGGAAAGCAAGTCACAAAGTTCCATGAAAGTGCCCTTACGCATGCGAAAGTTTCGCAGCCACTGGGAAGCGTCCCACACCTGCATCACGATGCGGTCCCACCAGTCTGTGCTTGTTTCCCGGGCCCAGAATCGGCGTTCCACGGCATGAACCTGCCCCAGGAACACCATGATTTCCACATTGCTGGGGCCTGTGCCTTGTGAGAGGTCTATGTCCATGTCAATTTCCTCATCACTCTCGTCCCTGCGCTGCAATCGCCTCCTCGGCTGGTCCTGGTTTTGCTTTGGCATGTCCTGGCTCTGCATATACTCCAGGACAATGCGCGTGGTGTTCATAGTGCTCATAATTGCCGCGGTGATCTGAGCGGGCTCCATGATCCCAGTGCTAGCTATGGCGCCTGGTCTGAAAAAAGGCGCGAAACTAGTATCTGACGGACCAGGGGAAGGAGGGAGGGAGGGAGGGGCGAGTGACGACATGGCGTACAGGTACAGGGAATTAAAATCAACAAAGGTGGCTGTGCATCAGGGAGAAACACAAACAACTGTCACACAGAATGGCCCCCCCCAAAGATTGAACTCAAAACCCTGGGTTTAGCAGGCCGTTGATTTCACGGAGGGAGGGGGAAGCTAATGAATACAGAACAAATCTATTTTTTACATCTTAAGCTGGCAGCCGACGGTGAAGCATGACTGATAGCCACTGCAGTATGATGACGATGGATACCAGTCGTAATATACCATCTTCTACCAAAAGGCAAGGGGCTGCTGCTGTGTAGCAATGCAGCCCCACGTCTGCCAGCCCCACGTCTGCCAGCCCCCAGATTGCCCTCGGCCTCTTCTGGGTGCTTAGCAGAAAATACTGGGCGCTTGGCAGAAAATAGCATACTACGACTGATAGCCATCATCGTCAAGACAGTTCAATAGGACTGAGCATGTCTGCCCAGGTGCCCATGATCGACAGCCACTGCAGTACGATGACGACGGATACCAATCGTAATATACCATCTTCTACCAAAAGGCAAGGGGCTGGTGCAATGCAGCCCTACGGCTGCCAGCCCCACGGCTACCAGTCATGCTGCACCGTCTACCGCCAAAAGGCAGTTAGCTGCTGCTGCTGTGTAGCAATGCAGTCCCACGTCTGCCGGCACCCAGATGACATATGGTGACGGTGAGCTGAGCTGAGCGGGCTCCATGCTTGCCGTGGTATGTTGTCTGCACAGGTAACCCAGGTAAAAAGGCGCGAATCTATTGTCTGCCGTTGCTCTGATGGAGGGGGAGGGGCCTGACGACATGTACCCAGAACCCCCCGCGACACTGTTTTGCATCATTCGGGCATTGGGATCTCAACCCAGAATTCCAATGGGCGGCGGAGACTGCGGGAACTGTGGGATAGCTACCCATAGTGCAATGCTCCGGAAGTCGACGCTAGCCTCGGTACTGTGGACGCGGTCCGCCGACTAGAGCACTTAGAGCATTTTATGTGGGGACACACACAATCGGCTGTATACAACCGATTTCTATAAAACCGGCTTCTATTAATTCGACCTAATTTCGTAGTGTAGACATACCCTAGGTGTGACAGATATGGCAATTTCCTGCAATATCTTTGGGAGACCTTACTGTCTTAAGCTTATGTATCATTTTGGGCCAGGGACTGTATGTAACTCCAGGGGGCAGAGTGACCACAGCTCCTCCAGGAACTAAGAACAGTGGGGGGAAATTCCCTCAGGTTGTAACTCCTGCAGAGCAGTACCACTGTCTGGAGAGATTTGCATATACTAGTTCAAACTGGATTCTCCAGACACCAACAGACAAAGAAAGGACTTTTGGATGAATAGCCTGAGTTTAAATGACTCAGGGCCTTCTTTCTGATCTAGCAAACAGACAGGACCTTCTGTCCAAGTGGGGCCCCCATCCTTCCTGGGAAAGGCTTGAAAGGCCTATCAAGGTTCTAAAATACTCTGGTAAGCATTTAGCCTGTGTATAGGAACTTTTATTGTTTGTTATGTGGCTTCTCTGGTAATGCATTCACCTTAAGAATAAATGTGCTTGCTTAGAAAGAGCTGAGTGGTAACTTGTGACTGGTGGCAATTATAGCTGTTCATCACCTTTGGAGAGAAAGCAAAGCACAGACAGTGGCCTCTTTACGCAGTCTGGTATGTTGGGGATATTACAGTGTAGGCAGGGAACTGTGCAGGCTGGAAAAACCCTGGTCAGGAGGCAGAGAGATGCATGTCTCTGCCCAAGAGAAGTGATGACTGAGGAGCCAGGAGACTAGAGTGGGTGTCCTCGACAGACCACAGAGGGGAATACAAGTGAAGTTGCCCTGAACTGGGAGATCCAGAGGAAGTAAAGTAGTAAATCATCTTTTTTGTGGAGACAGCACTTTTACAGAGGTGGATTAGTGGTTATGGGTTCCATGGAAGAAGAGCGCTTTAAACAGAAATTTGAAAGGAGGGCAGGTGCACTATATACTAGGATTGGGAGACACTTCCCGGTGTTGAAGTTGGCAGAAGTGGTTAAATTTATCAGAATGTTGTAACACAATGATTCTCAACCTCTCCTATGCCATGGCTTTATGTTACCATAGAAAAAGTATCCTCCCAGCCCTCCCCTGTGTAGCCATAGAAAAGGCGAGGTGGTCAGGTAGGGTTACCATCCGTCCGGGTTTCCCCGGACATGTCTGGCTTTTTCAGCTTTAAATGGCCGTCCGGGGGGGTTTCTAATAAAGTAGAAATGTCCGGGATTTCCCCCTTCCCCTCATGCAGAGTGCAGCGCGGCTGATTGGACGGCTGGGTCTGACTGAAAGCCGCTCGCAGCCACTGGGGCCTCTAGCAGCCAGAGTCCCTCCCCCTCCCCCGCTCCCTCCTGCCTCGCAGAGCAGCGTGTCACAGTGTTTGGCTCCACGTGGAGCCAGGAGCTCTCCCTCGGCCTGCTGGGGGCGGGGCAGGCAAGGGACAGGGAACGGGGGGTTAGATTGGTCGGGGGGTCTGGGGGGGGCTGTCGGGAGAAGGGGGTGTAGAGAGTGGTTGGGGCAGTCAGGGGACAGGGAGCAGGGAGGCTTAGATAGGGGGTGGGGTCCTGGGGGCAGTTAGGGTGGGGGGGTCTCAGGAGGGGGCTGTCTGGGGACAGGTAGGGGTAGGAGGGTTCTGAGGGGGGCGGGGCTGGGGCAGGGCTAGGGCGGCACCCCGTGTCCTCTTTTTTGATTGTTGATATATGGTAACCCTACAGGGGGGTGCAGAGGCTGCAGGGCGAGGAGGAGCAGGGCAGGCAGGGGCATAGAGGCTGCAGGGACAGGGTAGGCGGGGGGCGCAGAGGCTGCAGGGGCAGGGGGTGCAGGGGCTGCAGGGCGAGTGGGGAGCAGGGGGCACAGAGGCTGCAGGGGCGGGGGGTGCAGGGGCTGCAGGGCGAGGAGGAGCAGGGCAGGCAGGGGCATAGAGGCTGAAGGGGCAGGGGGGTGCAGGGGCATGGCAGGCGGGGGGGTGCAGAGGCTGCAGGGCGAGGAGGAGCAGGGCAGGCAGGGGCATAGAGGCTGCAGGGGCAGGGGGGCGCAGGGGTCTTAGAGGCTGCAGGGGTGGGGGGGGTGCAGGGGCTGCAGGGCGAGTGGGGAGCAGGGAAGCACGTAGCAAGCCCCAACCAAGATCAGAGCGGGAGGGAGGAGGGGGAATGCGGGGTGCTCAGAGGAGGGGGCAGAGTTGGGGCAGGGACTTTGGGGAAGGGGTTGGAATGGGGGCGGGGAAGGGGCGGGGTTGGGGACGGGGCGGAGTTGGGGCGGGGCCGGGGCCCCGTGGAGTGTCCTCTTTTTTAAATGTTTGAATATGGTAACCCTAGGTCAGGATCTTCTGAAACCTGTTTGCTACCCTGCTAGGGTTGCTTCTCTGAGGGTGTGCAAACCTGTGCTGTTATAAAGTATTCAGGAAACTAGTGCCCACTGAAGTCAGTGGGACTATTCCCATGTTTAAAGCGAAGCACGTGCCTAAGTACTTTGCTCAGTTCCTTGCAGGACTGAGCCACTAGAGAGGAAGACATCACAGTCGTATGCAGTGCCTTCATGAGAGGATAATGTATTTTACACAGACCTACTGACTTGTCTCTGGTGTTGCTGCATGCAATAGGACCAGGCAGTGAGACAAAGCTTCAAAACAAAGGGAAGGATACTGTGTGATGGAGCAGGGAAACAGTCCCAACATTTAGGAGGAACAGGATGCTGGAATGAAAGGCTTTGTGGGTCCAGATGACCTCTGACCAAACTCAACAGAGACACACATAACCTCAAGCATGAAGGGACAGTCACTGGGTGGGCATCAGAGATCCTGATCACTCAATACAAGTGCTAGATCCACCTACAGACATGCCACAAAATCAAGAACAAAACCACAGATCATGGAAAGGGTGCAATCAGCTAAGCAATCAATTGAAAAGCAAAACTTTCAGGCTGCCTGGCTATCCTTAATTCAGGCAGTTCCTAACTTCTGAATGCTTGATTTTGCAACCTTAACACTTTTAATGCAGTTGTCTTAGCTGTAAGAGAAAGGCATTGTTTGAGTTAACTTGATTGTTCTGTAATCCAGTTTTGCATTTACATGAAAAAATTGCTTTCTTTGTAACTGCAGCTGTTGTAGGCAATTAAAGGGGGACTGGTGGGAAGTGGGGAGAACAACTACAAAATGCCTCTCAACTCTCTCCTGTATGGATTTAATTGTGACATAGAGTAAGTGGTGTCTAGCTGCACCATCCCAATGGGAGCACTGCGAGACATTCTTCAGATGCTCTTAGGCACATAGAAATTGAACAACTGCTACCACATCACCTTCTGTGATGCATCTTATTGTCTCCTTGTGTGGCTGGCCAGATCAGCCGGCTGATGTGTAGGGGCAGGCTGGGACATGCCTCTGCATGCTCCCTGCTCCTAAGTGGTGCTGTGTGCCCTCAGGGAAGTAGGGACGAGCATTCCTAATGCTTCTCAGAGTGCAGGGGCTGCAGTTCTGCCTGGCTCTCTTGCATGCTGCTGCAATAAAAGCATGAAACACTGGAATTCTGGCAAGGGACCGCACTTTATTTCCTAGCTACATCCGTATGACATAGGTTGGGGTATCAAAAGGTTATCCCCCCCATCATGTGGCAGGAGCTAATATCCCTGACTCCAGTGGCTACTGTTATATCTCCCTTCCTTCCCACCTCCCATTTTTTGTTTGTTTTGAAAATCAAATGCATATAAACTGTAATATCAATAAAAATAACAACCACAAACTAATCCAACTATTTAATAAAAGTTAGAAGAAGAAACAGCTAGGATGGCGCTCAGGGTACAGCTGCCCGTAAGTACCCTAGCAGAACCTCAATGCCTTTTTGATCATATGGCAAGCCACTTCTTGTTCTCAAAACACTGCCTTCTGCAGTGTCCTAATCAGCTGATGAAGTGGATCTGCTTCCTGGTGTCTTTGTTTGCTGCTCCTCATGTTTGCCGTTGTGAATAACCAAGTGAGCACGTGTTGCTTTTGTCAGTGTGTAAGAACTGTCAGTAGCATTTTGGGTGTTCTCAAGTCAGTGTATTCCTTGGTCTCCTTTGGATGTCTTCAGTTCCTCTTTCAAGCCTGACCCTCAGGGTAATTATGACATAAGGCTTCGGTGATGAATCTAACATTCTCTCCCACTTGCAACAGGGAGTAACTGCTTGGCATTTTTGCCATAGTATTTCTTCTGTTTTAGTTTCCTAGTGTAAAATTCTTTTGTCACTACTTCAAGGTTAATTATCTTTGGCTCAAGAAGCTTGTTGGATATTGGCATTAAGGTTTTGGCAATATTCTAGCAATGCTAAGTATTGATCCCTTGAATCTGCCAGGGCTTTCTTTAAAAATCAAATGATTTTATTTATACAGCTTTCTCATACTGTGCATTGTAAGTGTGGGGAGTGCTTAGGCTGATATGCCAAAGAGAATTGCAGAAATGACCAGCTTATGAACTGTGGACCATTGTCTGTTGCTAACTCCTCTGGAATTCCATGGAGAGCAAAGCAGGATTGTAACAGGAACCACTGGAGACGGTTGCTACTAATACAGCTGCAGAAGGCGAGTGGAGGCTAAATGTGCACCCATGTAAGGTCAGCCCTGTAGCTGGTAAGAATTTTATCTTGAACCAAGTCTAGTTTGTTAAGTTTTAGCACTAGGAAGTGGTTTATCTTTATTTCTCTTGTAACCATTTCTGCTTTAATGCCTTGTACTTGTACTCACTTAAAGCCTATCTCTTCGTAGTTAAATAAATTTGTTTTATTCTTTAATCAAAACTGATCCAGTGTTTTGGTTAAACAGGGCTCTGGGGTAACTCCATTTGAAGTAACAAACAGTTGGATATTGTTCCCTTACAGGGGCAATGGACCTCCAATATCTGGACTGTCCAGGAGAGAGCTGGACAGTGCAGAACACATGTTTTGGGGGGAAATTTGGGACTGGGAGTGTGTTGGGGTCACCCTGCAGGTCATAACCAGAGCTGCTGGTGTCAGTGTTCCTGGAAGGCTGCAGTTATACACACACATTCAGGGTGTGACCTGCATGCTGGTTGGCTGTTTGTGAGGGGCTCAGGTTGGGAGCTACAGCACCAAAGCATTGTGAGGCACCCCAGGTTGCAAGGCAGGTGGTGACACAGCCCCTGACTGGCCGACACTGCACTTCGGAATGGGACACTTACTCTGCTTATAGTCCCAATGAAGTCAATGATGTTACTTAATAGTAGAGTAAGGCTCTAGTAAATGTGAGTAAGAGTGGCAAAATCTGGATCCAAGGCCAATATTTTTAAAGGTAATTAGGCATCACTCCACTCAGTGTTGCAAGTGACTTACGCACTTAGGAGCCTGTGTATCACTGAAAGTCAATGAGACTTAGGCTCCTAGGTATCTCAGTCGCTTTTGAAAATGAGACAGCCATCTAAGTCACTCAGGTCGTGCAACACTGAGCAGAGTGATGCCTGAATACCTTTAAAAATATGGACTCACCTGACTAGAACTACAGTAAAAGCTGTCAGCTGACAAAATTGAGCACTTCTTATAACGGATCAGAGGACTTTTTGCACAGAGCAGAATTCAAGCGTATATTCTGTATAGCATTTACACTGGGGACAAATCCTGCTTGCAGAAATCTTGGGGGGCTGTACAAACTCAGATAAAGAGATACACCCTGCCCTGGAGAGTTCACATGCTAAAAGACACAACCAGGTCACGTAGGAGTGAAATAAAATATTAAAGAAAGTAAGGAGGCATTCCTAATGCATATTGGTTGAATCAGTAGTGTGACCTTATACAACCTTGTGGCAGACTGGCAAATCCCAAGGTTTGGAAACAGCTTTTACAAATTGTCTTTTAGACTATAAGCCCTTTAAGTTAAGAACTATAATTTACTATATGTTTGCACAGCACACAGTATAATGAGGCCATGATCTGGATGGGTTTGAGGTGCTAAAAACGATATAAATATAACAATTGATAATAATAAATTAACAAGCACATAGCTCTGAAGTCAGTAATTCCTAGTATTTAGGCCTGTGCACTACACTGACAAATTACAGGCCTTGATATAAACGCTTCCTCCTGATGGTAGTATATCAGTACCAGAGAGATGTTGCTGTCAATGCAGGTGGAAATGATATAATCTAGAATACCACTGAAGAGCTCCTAAAGACTCATGCATGAAACAGCATATATTTCTGTGCATCCCATCTGTTTAATTACAGTCAGTGTTACAGCAATGATTTTGTTTTTGGTAGGCGTGAGATGCCAGAATATGAAAGAACAGGGACACGACAATCCAAATAAAGGTGTGGGTTGAAATCCATATGACCTGTTTTAGCCAAGCCTAACATCATGATCTCCTATCTCACTGAAGTGAGAGTCTCCTTAGGGTATGTCTACACTGCAATTAAAAACCCACAGCTGGCTCATGGCAGCTGACTTGGGCTTAAGGGCTCGGGCTAAGGGGCTGTTTAATTGCAGTGTAGACGTTCGGGCTTGTGCTGCAGCCCGAGGTCTGAGACCCTCCCCCCTCGCAGGATCCTAGAGCCCAGGCTGCAGTCTAAGCCCAAATGTCTACACCTCAATTAAACAGCCCCTTAGCCTGAGTCAGCTAGCACATGTCAGCCGCAGGTTTTTAATTGCAGTGTAGACAATCAGATATCTGGGGGACTCCTGTTATAAAAAGACATAAAAAGATGAGGAGAGAGATTTGTCCTTTTAATTCCTCAAAAGAGTAATTGCTTGTTGCAGGCTGATAAGGAATGCCCAATGACATTGAAAGCCTGACCATTACCTCTTACAACAGCATTATAATTAATTTACAGACAGGTGGCAACAATGATTTTTCTGAGTAGCCAAATTTATATTATATGTATTATTAATAACTAGCATTTGAAACTCAGCTGAAAGGTTTTGCCAAGTGCTAAAACTTGGTTAGACCTCAAAGCTGCCGCTTTGAAGTAATAAGAAAGAGACTGAAAAACTATAGCCAAGAGCTGCACACACCTCATTAGGGCCAAGCAATGTGGGAAGGCCAACCTGCAGCTTCCTGCTCAAGCGTGCTTATCCATTGGAAAGGGGCTTCAGGAAGGTAAGATAAAAGAGCCTTTCAAAGTGGAAGTGCACAGTGACATTTTTATGAGCGCTAGTCATGAAGGCTTCTAAACACTGAACAGCTCAGTCATTTACATAACCTACTTCACAAAGAAAACGAAGGCTGCTACAAGGAGCATAACAAGCACATTCTTTGAGGGAGGGGGAAGGTTGAGTTGGAGAACTTTGTTTTTATTATTACTGTTTCTAAATCTCACTGGTTTGCTCTTCATTTGTTTTCACTCATGAAAGGAAGAGTTTAACAAATATGGCTCTATCTTCCCCCCAAGAGTTCTCAGAAAAGCTCCCAGAATAAGAAACATATTTCTGAAAGAAAGCTGAGTCCTCTGACTTGGTTCAACAAAGTTCATGCGAGACCTTGCGGTATAATACATCTAAATGATTTGGCTCTTAAATAAATAAATAAATAAATCAACAAAATCAATGAAAGAAGAAAACACTAAAGGCTAAAAGCCTTGTAAAATCGTTTTTAAAATGTCTGAAGAGTTTAATCCTCGATTTTACCACACAGACACTGGTGAGGCTGTGTGCTGGCAGCAAAGCAGAGTATTTAACTTTGAGAGCCGAAGTGCTGGGTTTAATTTTCAGTTTCAGACTAAACAGCGGGTCTGCAGTGAAAGGCAGGGCAACGAGGACTCCTGAGTGAAATGGGGTAATGGAAATGGTTTCCTTGCAAGCTTTACTGATTGTGTAACCATGGAGCACCTCCTTGTGCATGCAAAAGAAAACAAAAATCAGAGAACTTTGTGTAGGCTTTAATAAGAACCCCTGTTTTCCCTCTCTTTTTTACTGCAAGAAATTCTGTTGCTATTTTATTATAAAATGCTGCAGGCTAAAAATATATCCCTAATTTAAGCCATCTTGCCAATAAATCTACAAATACCTGGTAATCCAAAAAGGGTAGTTATGGTTTAATGACATACTCTTCTTGTCATCTTAATATGTTCAACTCCTAAAGGATTTAGAGCCATGCATTTAAAGATTTTTCAACTTCTTGAATATCTCTGAGCAGTCTGGTGGAAAAGGCAATAAAGTATGGACCTCTTCATCATGGCGCATGAACCAACTTTTTGAGTTCCATCTGCTAAGTGATTCATGTTACCACCGAGCTGAGCCTTTTCTTTTTCTACGTTGGACAGTTTGATTTAAAAATACATTGGGGCTGTCTCACTTAATGGATGGTGATTATTTCCTTTTGACTAGAAAACTTTATGGTAGTTTCTTTTTAAATGGAACATATCTAAACTCTATAATCTAATAGAAAAAAGCTCCTGATGGAAACCTATGCACAAAATACTTTTTCTTTGAAGACAAAGAAAGATTTATTAAAGTTTATACCTCAGTGTTCATCTGTTTTCCTCTTCCTAACTGTGAAAAAAAAATTGAACTAAAATAAATTACAGTTAACGCCTCATTATATAACATTCTTCTTTGGAAGACTTTGTTAAAGTGAAGGGGAGGCTGCCTAAAATACTCTATTTGTCCCTGTGTTGTTCTGATTTCAGTTTCCAGATTTTGTCTCAAAATAGCCATGGGAAATAAGGAGGAAAAAACCTATTCACTGCCCTCTCTGTAGCTCTGCGGGGTCCTAGAGCTCAGGGTTTCATTGCGCCAGGCTCCTCGTCTGGTTTCAATACAGTGCTCTTTCCCTCCCCACCCCCCACCCATCCTGTCTGTGAGATCAGAGTTGGTAACTCTGGGAGACATTATAAACTGCGATGTGGGAAACTAGAGATGAAAATTCAGGCAGAATGTGAGTGATTTGTTTTTTCTTTATTTCTCTCCTCCACCCCCCCCCCCCCCCATGTCTGTTGGGTGGCAGATAATCTTCAAAACCAGAGTTCAGAGATCAGAATCAAGCTACTTCAGCAGTCAGCTGACCAAAAATTCAGCATGCTGGGGGTTCATTTAATAATTCTGTGGTTACTATATTTTCCCAAAATTTCTTATTCTATTTCTGCTACTCCATAACTAAATGTTTGTATGTATTACAGTACAACATGTGAAACCAGTCTGAAAAGACCAACAGGCTTGGAGATTTCAAGCACTGGGTAATAGATATCTTTGTATAGGAAATTAAACTGTGAATCAGTTTCGTCATCTGAGACGATGTGGTACAATTCTGAGAGGAACAATCTGATGCATCAGTGCTTCATCTTCCACCCTTTCTGATGTAGTTGATGATCTGTAATGTCCTTGTATTATTTTAGTACATCCAAGCATTTAAAGACCTAATCCCAAACCCACAGAAGTCAATGGGAGTCTTTCCATTGACTTAACTAGCTTGGTATTAGGATCTATGAACTTGATTGTAAATGTTGCTAAACACTCATAACTCTATAGGTGTTCCATGAAACCCTGTCTCCTGGATCCGATAAATGTCTCTTTTTTGAAGTAACACTCCAACTCATATCACCTTCAATGACACTGGTCTACAATTTTTGAGAAGTCGTCTGCTTCAGAGATAAAATGTGCTATTTATTATGTATTTTGATGTGCTGAATTCAAATATGACAATTAAAACAACTGATTGGCTACTGTTTCTAAGATATTTAAGTTTTTACATTTTATGTCTATGTATATTGTGTAGATAGTAGAGTTTTAATCATAAATTGTAAACCTAGGTCTTTTCATGTGTTTATGGTTGCTTTACATGATAATATTTCACCTGTCCTGTTTATGTAACACTTTAAAAATCAGCAAAAGGGTTATATAAATAAAATTTATTATGAAACAAAAGGCAAAAAACTATTATGTACATAGTTTAGTCCTATTCAGTGTCTACTCGGCGCTTCTTGGCTTGTCTCTTGTATTCATTAAATGGAGCATCTCTTGTCACTGTCCAGCAATAGTCTGCAAGCATTGATGGGCTCCATTTGCCCTGATAGCGTTTCTCCATTGTTGCAATGTCCTGGTGAAATCGCTCGCCATGCTCGTCGCTCACTGCTCCGCAGTTCAGTGGAAAAAAATCTAGATGAGAGTGCAAAAAATGTATCTTTAGTGACATGTTGCAACCAAGGCTTTTGTATGCCTTGAGGAGGTTTTCCACCAACAACCTGTAGTTGTCTGCCTTGTTGTTTCCGAGAAAATTTATTGCCACTAGCTGGAAGGCTTTCCATGCCGTCTTTTCCTTGCCACGCAGTGCATGGTCAAATGCATCATCTCGAAGAAGTTCACGAATCTGAGGACCAACAAAGACACCTTCCTTTATCTTAGCTTCACTTAACCTTGGAAATTTTCCACGGAGGTACTTGAAAGCTGCTTGTGTTTTGTCAATGGCCTTGACAAAGTTCTTCATCAGACCCAGCTTGATGTGTAAGGCTGGTAACAAAATCTTCCTTGATTCAACAAGTGGTGGGTGCTGAACACTTTTCCTCCCAGGCTCCAATGACTGTTGGAGTGGCCAAGCTTTCTTGATGTAGTGGGAATCTCTTGCACGACTATCCCATTCGCAGAGAAAACAGCAGTACTTTGTGTATCCAGACTGCAGACCAAGCAAGAGTGCAATAACCTTCAAATCGCCACAAAGCTGCCACTGATGTTGGTCATGGTTTATGCACCTCAAAAGTTGTTTCATGTTGTCATAGGTTTCCTTCATATGGACTGCATGACCAACTGGAATTGATGGCAAAACATTGCCATTATGCAGTAAAACAGCTTTAAGACTCGTCTTCGATGAATCAATGAACAGTCTCCACTCATCTGGATCGTGAACGATGTTGAGGGCTGCCATCACACCATCGATGTTGTTGCAGGCTACAAGATCACCTTCCATGAAGAAGAATGGGACAAGATCCTTTTGACGGTCACGGAACATGGAAACCCTAACATCACCTGCCAGGAGATTCCACTGCTGTGGTCTGGAGCCCAACAGCTCTGCCTTACTCTTGGGTAGTTCCAAATCCCTGACAAGGTCATTCAGTTCACCTTGTGTTATGAGGTGTGGTTCAGAGGAGGAGGATGGGAGAAAATGTGGGTCCTGTGACATTGATGGTTCAGGACCAGAAGTTTCATCCTCTTCCTCTTCCTCGTCTGACTCAAGTGAGAATGATTCTGGTGCATCAGGAACCGGCAGTCCTTCTCCGTGGGGTACTGGGCGTATAGCTGATGGAATATTTGGATAATGCACAGTCCACTTTTGCTTTTTTGACACACCTTTCCCAACTGGAGGCACCATGCAGAAGTAACAATTGCTGGTATGATCTGTTGGCTCTCTCCAAATCATTGGCACTGCAAAAGGCATAGATTTCCTTTTCCCTGTTCAACCACTGGCAAAGATTTGTTGCACAAGTGTTGCAGCATATGTGTGGGGCCCACTTCTTGTCCTGATCTCCAATTTTGCAGCCAAAATAAAGGTGATAGGCTTTCTTAACCATAGTGGTTATACTGCGCTTTTGTGATGCAAAAGTCACTTCACCACAAACATAGCAGAAGTTATCTGCACTGTTCACACAAGTACGAGGCATCTCTGCTCACTTTGGCTAAACAGAAATGTGTCCCTTTGCAAAATCAAACACTGACAAATAAGAGAGCATGACACTGTATGAATTCTAGAGCTGATATAGGGCAATTTGTTCAGCAGAGTGATGTAAGCTTCATTATGATTGCATCATCCATGACTTCTAGGAATAACATGATGCAATTCATATCATGTATGACGCAATACCAGCTTCAGATTGCATCATTCATTGTTTTGCCTAAAAAGCAAGTACTGTCCAAACCCAGTCATAGATTTATTCATAGATCCAGTCAAAGATGTATTTTAGTCATTTCTGGTTTAAATTGAGATCCCTTCCCTTTATAACTCACTTATCCTCCGCCATTCCCAAGTCAAGGGTCGTATATACTGACCCAATAGCATATCTTGAAAACTAGAGCCAACCAACAATTTTAAGCATCATTTTCATTCTCAGTGACCCAGAATTAGTAAAGTTTGACTACATTTATTTCAGAAGCATTTTGGCTGTAGAGCAGTGTGATCAGTGTGATGGGGCATACAGGCCACACACTGGCAAGGATGGGGTTATTGAGGGCCTGTGGACCAAACTGCCTCTGCCCCACCACACCTGTAACACGTCAGGAGTGAAGAGGGATACCCATCTTGTTTGAGACTGACCAAGAAGGAGATTAGAGCTCTGCTTCTCTGTTGGTGAGAGAAGCCTGGTTTCAGCCAATAATCTGAGATCGCTTGCTGCCTGGGCGAACCTCCTGGGGGATGGGACAACTGAGACCACTGACTGGCTGAATGAAGACAAGTCCTGAGTAGAAGGGTGGCATCCTGCCAAAGACTCTTTGGACAACCCTAGTTTTGAGTTCATAGTATTTCTTTAGTTTCTAACTTTAATATCTTGGAAGGGGTGAGACTCAAGTGTGCCTTGGCCAGAGGGCTAAAGTGCCACTGCACCAGACAGTGAGAGGTGGCAACCAATCGTTGGAGACCCTATGACAGCCTGAGTAGGGTCCTGTTGGGGCATCACGGAGAGAGGCCCTGTCACAACTGGTTTATTGATTATCTTTGTTGTTACAGGTATAAGACAAAGTCCAAGGTTTTCAAAAACAACTAGTGATTCTGGGAGTTCTAATTTTTTGATGTCTTTCTGGAGACACCTTCAAGAGGTCTGAATTTAGAGAGTGGGTGCTCAAAATTTCTGCCAATCAGGCTCCTCTAAGGTGTTGCAATTATTATTATTATTATTATTTATATTTTTATTTTATTATTATTAAAATTATGGCACTCAAAACAGAATCACAGAAATGAAATGCTGGAAGGGACCCCAGAAGGTAATCTAGTCCAGCGTTCTCAACCGGGGGTCCGTGGTCCATGATATGTGCTTGGGTTGTAAACCTGGTGCCCCAAGCCCCCGGGGCTGAGGCTGACCCCCGGCACTCCCATGGAACAAGACTCCCCCAAACTGCAGTGCCTTATCCAGAGTGGGGCAGTCCCGGGGGAAGCTCCAGCCCCACCCCCTACTTTCCCCAGTCCCTCTCAGGCCCAGCCCTCTGTCCAGGTCATAGGGGAGAAGCCAGAGGCACACAATGTGGGGCAGCTGCTCCTCTGGCTGGTGGTGCCATGGAGTGTGCAGCCGTGGCATTCCGCCGTCGGCTGCTGGTGCCTGGGGTTGCGGCTGCTTCTCATTTCCCAGTTCCCTTTGACTGCTCACGCAGCCGGTAAGAGCTGCCTGGGCAGGGTTGTGTCTTGCTGAGGTGAGTCAGGGGGTGGCGGAGGCACTCCTGGACCCTGCTATGCAGAGCTGGCCCAACAGATGTTTGTCTAAGTTGTCTTAATCATATATCACTGCAGGAAATCTTGGCTAAATTATATGATATAAATAATGGCAAAACTTTTTATTTACTGGCAATGGTAATTGTTTTTTTAATAGATGCACCTGCCCACCATCATTCTCAGTGACGTTGCCCAAATATACTTCAGACACCCTTTTTGCTGTGTCTACTGTTAGGGACATTTTGGGTCCTTTCAGCTCTGGGCTCAGTTTTCAACTCCATGTAGTTCATCCCCTAAGCATCTTCTGCCAAATATGCTTCTGTGGACTCCTAACCACAACATAAAACATAAAGATACTCTGCGCACAAGCACCATCTGCTCTTCTCTGCTGTTGAATAGCCAATGGGACGTAATGACCAGTGCTGACTCAGGAAGGTGTAGCCTTTCCTTTCAGCACCAGTGGGAGCAAAAAGTCCTCTGAAGACCACTTCAGAGTGGGGTAAGACTATGAATCCACTGACTACTCCTTGGCATGTATCTAGCTATATTTATATTTATCTCCTAGCATCATAGTACCTAATGGAAGCAGGATGGAAAAGACCTCCCCAAAGACTTCAGTCCCTTGCAGGCATTCTACCTCAGAACACACCCGATTTGGTCCAGGACAAAACATCATGGAGGTGCATAACACACTCAGCATCCTCTACGCTGTCCAGACAGCATGAGAACAAATTAAACATAGTGCCCAATGGATAGCTTTTTAAAGGTATTTCGGCACCAAAATCAAAGGGAGTTAGGCACCTAAATACTTGTGAAAACCTGGCCCTGAATGCTTTACAACCATTGATCAAATCACTAGTGGGAAGGAGGGAAGCACTATCGTCCCCAGTTTTACAGATGGGGAGCAGATCCCCAGATCCCATAGGCACCGGATAGAATAGACCAGAGGGGGCTAAGGCTCCCCTGTGGCACAGCCGCTGACCTGCTGCCTTTGAGAGCGCGGATGACTGGGTTGTGGTGGCTCTGCCTGCACTCTGCCCCCAAAGTCCCCTCCCGCTTTTTGCTCTTGACCCCATCTCTGCCTCTTCCCATCCCTGCTCTGCCCCTCCGCTGAGGCGCCTGCCACTTCTCATTGAGTCCCTCCTCTCCTCTCCTGAGATGCCCCCACCTCCTGTCGCTTGCTGAGTCCCTCCTCTCCTCCACCCCTCTCACCCAAGGTCCCCACCGCCTGCCGCTCGCTGGGTCCCTCCACCCCCTGTGCTCCCCCCCGCCACTCAGGGGAGGGGGAGGGCCATGGGGGAGAGGGAGTGGAAGAGAGGAGGGACTTGGTGAGTGGTGGGCAGGTGGGGGGGGGGGGGGGCTTGGGGGATGAGGCCTAGCATGAATGGGGCCTGGGGCAGAGTGTGGGTGGAGCATGGGCGGGGCCTCAGGGGGAGGCCGAGCGGGGGCGGGACCATGGTCCAGGCACTAAGGGAGTTTCCGGCACTCAGGCCAACCTCCCCACGCGCCACCCATGCCAGATTCTCAAAGGTATTTAGGTGCCTAACTCTCACTGATTTCTGTAGAAGTCAAGCACCTAAGTACCTTGGAGGATGTGGGCCAGAGAGACTAAAGACCAGATTTTTAAAGGTATTCAGCCATCTAAAGATGAAGACAGGTGCTTTGTAGGATATTCAAAAGTGCCTGGATACCTAATTCCTATGGAACCACAAGGTGATCCTTCGTTCGCCCTCACAGAGGGGAGCCAGCAGTGCAATGGATACTCTAGCCCTGATGCTGTTCAAGAGCCTAAGGAAGATATTTCCCTCCCTTCCGCAGAAACTCCCCTCCAGAGCAGAGTCTGGTTTCTTGGGCTACGCACTTGGGGCAGGATTAGGGAAATGCTTTGAGGGAATGGATCATGATGTGTGCATGTATTTGTAATTCACTTTATAAAGACCTGCTGGGCATACTCTATATTCTTGATGAAATGGTGGAAATGCTAAGTAAACCCTTCAATAGCTTTATCATAGGTGTTTTCAATAGGTTTCATAAGGGAAAATGTTCAAATCAGCCATGATCAATGCTAGTTCTTATAAAGGTGAATTTCATTGTAGAGAGCTATATTTGTGCTGGCTCATTGGTTGTCACCCTCTGCTTAACAGGTGTCTGCATTTCCAACCTGATGCATCTACACAATTGGTAAGTGCTTTGTGATAAAAGGCATTATTTAAATGCAAAATAATAGAGTAATAACAATGCTTAGAGCTTGCCCAGTTACTTTTATCTTCAGATCACCTTACAAACACATGAACTGAGCTCTTCAGATTGGCCTTGTGATTTGGGACTTTTTTAAAGGTGATTAACCTCAGCATGCTCTTTTTTAAAGGTAATTTTTCTCCCTTCCCCTCCTTCTTCTTGGCCACGTAAAATCCCAGTTGGCTTGTTTAACTCATTTAATGAGGAGTTTCTGGGAAGCAGCAGTCTCAGGGTATGTCTACACTACGAAATTAGGTCGAATTAATAGAAGCCGGTTTTATAGAAATCGGTTGTATACAGCCGATTGTGTGTGTCCCCACATAAAATGCTCTAAGTGCTCTAGTCGGCGGACCGCGTCCACAGTACCGAGGCTAGCGTCGACTTCCGGAGCATTGCACTATGGGTAGCTATCCCACAGTTCCCGCAGTCTCCGCCACCCATTGGAATTCTGGGTTGAGATCCCAATGCCCGAATGATGCAAAACAGTGTCGCGGAGGGTTCTGGGTACATGTCGTCAGGCCCCTCCCCCTCCGTCAGAGCAATGGCAGACAATAGATTCGCGCCTTTTTACCTGGGTTACCTGTGCAGACAACATACCACGGCAAGCATGGAGCCCGCTCAGCTCAGCTCACCATCACCATATGTCATCTGGGTGCCGGCAGACGTGGGACTGCATTGCTACACAACAGCAGCAGCTAACTGCCTTTTGGCGGTAGACGGTGCAGCATGACTGGTAGCCTTCATCGGCGATCTGGGTGCTGGCAGCCGTGGGGCTGGCAGCCGTAGGGCTGCATTGCACCAGCCCCTTGCCTTTTGCCTTTTGGCAGTAGATGGTGTATTACGACTGGTAACCGTCGTCATCGTACAGCAGTGGCTGGAACTCCGTATGTCCCCCAGTCCCCCATCCCCCCAGTCATATTCTGCTGCCTTCACAATGACGATGATGGCTATCAGTCGTAGTTACCTATTACAAGTTGGATCATCGCACATTAGCAGAGTCTTCCCTGAGCAGCAGATCGTGCAATAGGCCTGAAGGCCATCGTCATCATACAAGAAAAATGTGGCTATCAGTCTTAGTACACTAACTGCCAAGCGCCCAGTATTTGCTGCCAAGCACCCAGAAGATGCCGAGGGCTATCAGTCATGCTGCACCGTCGTCTTAAGATGTAAAAAATAGATTTGTTCTGTATTCATTTCCTTCCCCCTCCCTCCGTCAAATCAACGGCCTGCTAAACCCAGGCTTTTGAGTTCAATCTTGGGGGGGGGGCATTCTGTGTGACAGTTGTTTGTGTTTCTCCCTGATGCACAACCACCTTTGTTGATTTTAATTCCCTGTACGCCATGTCGTCACTCGCCCCTCCCTCCCTCCCTCCTTCCCCTGGTCCGTCAGATACTAGTTTCGCGCCTTTTTTCAGACCAGACGCCATAGCTAGCACTGGGATCATGGAGCCCGCTCAGATCACCGCGGCAATTATGAGCACTATGAACACCACGCGCATTGTCCTGGAGTATATGCAGAGCCAGAACATGCCAAAGCTAAACCAGGACCAGCCGAGGAGGCGATTGCAGCGCGGCGATGAGAGTGATGAGGAAATTGACATGGACATAGACCTCTCACAAGGCACAGGCCCCAGCAATGTGGAAATCATGGTGTTACTGGGGCAGGTTCATGCCGTGGAACGCCGATTCTGGGCCCGGGAAACAAGCACAGACTGGTGGGACCGCATCGTGCTGCAGGTGTGGGACGCTTCCCAGTGGCTGCGAAACTTTCGCATGCGTAAGGGCACTTTCATGGAACTTTGTGACTTGCTTTCCCCTGCCCTGAAGCGCCAGAATACCAGGATGAGAGCAGCCCTCACAGTTGAGAAGCGAGTGGCGATAGCTCTGTGGAAGCTTGCAACGCCAGACAGCTACCGGTCAGCTGGGAATCAATTTGGAGTGGGCAAATCTACTGTGGGGGCTGCTGTGATCCAAGTTGCCAGGGCAATGAAAGACCTGGTGATATCAAGGGTAGTGACTCTGGGAAACCTGCAGGCCATAGTGGATGGCTTTGCTGCAATGGGATTCCCAAACTGTGGTGGGGCCATAGACGGAACCCATATCCCTATCTTGGCACCGGAGCACCAAGCCACCGAGTACATAAACTGCAAGGGGTACTTTTCAATGCTGCTGCAAGCCCTGGTGGATCACAAGGGATGTTTCACCAACATCAACATGGGATGGCCGGGAAAGGTACATGATGCTCGCATCTTCAGGCACTCTGCTCTGTTTCGAAAGCTGGAGGAAGGGACTTTCTTCCCAGACCAGAAAGTAACCCTTGGGGATGTTGAAATGCCTATCGTGATCCTTGGGGACCCAGCCTACCCCTTAATGCCATGGCTCATGAAGCCGTACACAGGCAGCCTGGACAGGAGTCAGGACCTGTTCAACTACAGGCTGAGCAACTGCCGAATGGTGGTGGAATGTGCATTTGGACGTTTAAAAGCGCGCTGGTGCAGCTTATTGACTCGCTCAGACCTCAGCGAAAAGAATATCCCCATTGTTATTGCTGCTTGCTGTGCGCTCCACAATATCTGTGAGAGTAAGGGGGAGACATTTATGGCGGGATGGGAGGTTGAGGCAAATCGCCTGGCTGCTGATTACGCGCAGCCAGACACCAGGGCGGTTAGAGGAGCACAGCAGGGCGTGGTGCGCATCAGAGATGCTTTGAAAACGAGTTTTGTGACTGGCCAGGCTACGGTGTGAAACTTCTGTTTGTTTCTCCTTGATGAACTCTCCGCCCCCCCCCCACCCGGTTCACTCTACTTCCCTGTAAGCCAACCACCCCATCCTCCCCTCCCCCCTTCGAGCACCGCTTGCAGAGGCAATAAAGTCATTGTTACTTCACATTCATGCATTCTTTATTAATTCATCACACAGCTAGGGGGATAATTGCCAAGGTAGCCCGGGATGGGTGGGGGAGGAGGGAAGGAAAAGGACACACTGCAGTTTAAAACTTTAACTCTTATTGAAGGCCAGCCTTCTGATGCTAGGGCAATCATCTGGGGTGGAGTGACTGGGTGGCCGGAGGCCCCCCCACCGTGTTCTTCGGCGTCTTGGTGAGGAGGCTATGGAACTTGGGGAGGAGGGCTGTTGGTTACACAGGGGCTGTAGCGGCGGTCTCTTCTCCTGCTGCCTTTCCTGCAGCTCAACCATACGCTGGAGCATATCAGTTTGATGCTCCAGCAGCCGGAGCATCGACTCTTGCCTTCTGTCTGCAAGCTGACGCCACCTATCATCTTCAGCCCGCAACTTGCTCTGTTCATCCCGCGATTCAGCCCGCCACCTCTCCTCTCGTTCATATTGTGCTTTTCTGTAATCAGTCATTGACTGCCTCCACGCATTCTGCTGTGCTCTTTCAGCATGGGAGGACATCTGGAGCTCCGTGAACATATCGTCCCGCGTCCTCCGTTTTCTCTTTCTAATCTTCACTAGCCTCTGTGAAGGAGAAACATTTGCAGCTGGTGGAGGAGAAGGGAGAGGTGGTTAAAAAAGACACATTTTAGAGAACAATGGGTACACTCTTTCACGTTAAATTTTGCTGTTCACATTACACAGCACATGTGCTTTCGTTACAAGGTCGCATTTTTCCTCTTATATTGAGGGCCTGCCGGTTTGGTGTGAGAGATCACTCACGCAGTGCCAGGCCACAGATTTCAGCTTGCAGGCAGCCATGGTAAGACACAGTCTTTTGGCTTTTTTAACCTTCTTAACATGTGGGAATGGTTTCAAACAGTTGTGCTCTCATTTCCCATACCAAGCACCCGTTGGGTTGGCCATTTAAAATGGGTTTGCAATGTAAAAGGAGGGGCTGTGGTTTCAGGGTTAACATGCAGCACAAACCCAACTAACTCCCCTCCCCCACACACCCAATTCTCTGGGATGATCACTTCACCCCTCCCCCCCACCGCGTGGCTAACAGCGGGGAATATTTCTGTTCAGCAGAGCAGGAACGGGTACCTCTGAATGTCCCCTTAATAAAATTGCCCCATTTCAACCAGGTGACCGTGAATGATATCACTCTCCTGAGGATAACAAAGAGCGATAAGGAATGGATGTTGTCTGCATGCCAGCAAACACCGGGACCATACGCTGCCATGCTTTGTTATGCAATGATTCCAGACTACGTGCTACTGGCCTGGCGTGGTAAAGTGTCCTACCATGGCGGACGGGATAAGGCAGCCCTCCCCAGAAACCTTTTGCAAAGGCTTTGGGAGTACATCCAGGAGAGTTTTCTGGAGATGTCCCTGGAGGATTTCCGCTCCATCCCCATACACATTAACAGACTTTTCCAGTAGTTGTACTGGCCGCGATTGCCAGGGCAAATTAATCATTACTCATTAAACACGCTTGCTTTTAAACCATGTGTAATATTTACAAAGGTACACTCACCAGAGGTCCCCTGTGTGCCCTCAGGGGATGGGAGCACGCCTTGGGTGAGTTCGGGGGTTACTGGTTCCAGGTCCAGGGTGATAAACATATCCTGGCTGTTGGGGAAACCGGTTTCTCCGCTTCCTTGCGGCTGTGAGCTATCTACATTTTCTCCATCCTCATCTTCCTCGTACCCCGAACCCGCTTCCCTGTGTGTTTCTCCAGTGAGGGAGTCATAGCACACGGTTGGGGTAGTGGTGGCTGCACCCCCTAGAATGGCATGTAGCTCCGTGTAGAAGCGGCATGTTTGCGGCTCTGCCCCGGACCTTCCGTTTGCTTCTCTGGCTTTGTGGTAGGCTTGCCTTAGCTCCTTTTCACGCGGCACTGCTGTGCGTCCCTGTTATGGCCTCTGTCCTTCATGGCCTTGGAGACCTTTTCTAATATTTTGCCATTTCGTTTACTGCTTCGGAGTTCAGCTAGCAGTGATTCGTCTCCCCATATGGCGAGCAGATCCCGTACCTCCCGTTCTGTCCATGCTGGAGCTCTTTTGCGATCCTGGGACTCCATCACGGTTACCTGTGCTGATGAGCTCTGCGTGGTCACCTGTGCTCTCCACGCTGAGCAAACAGGAAATGAAATTCAAATGTTCGCGGGGCTTTTCCTGTCTACCTGGCCAGTGCATCTGAGTTGAGAGTGCTGTCCAGAGCGGTCACAATGAAGCACTGTGGGATAGCTCCCGGAGGCCAATAACGTCGAATTCCGTCCACACTACCCAAATTCCGCCCCCCTAAGGCCGATTTTATCGCTAATCCCCTCGTCGGAGGTGGAGTAAAGAAACCGGTTAAAAGGGCCCTTTAAGTCGAAAGAAAGGGCTTCGTCGTGTGAACGTGTCCAGGCTTAATTCGATTTAACGCGGCTAAAGTCGACCTAAACTCGTAGTGTAGATCAGGCCTCAGAAATGTCACTCAGTATAGTTACAAAATAAAGAAAAATTACATAAAATATTTAGAACTGAGGAAATCCAAATCTTAGACCAGTTTGGGGATCTACAAAGAGCCTAGGGCTCAGTAACATTCTTTAGATTCTGCTCAGAAGTGATGTCATATAAACAACAAGAAACTCCCTTCCAAAAAACATCTGACTTCCTCTTCTAACCCCTTGTACTTTAATACAGTTTAGTTTATTGCTTCAGCTGTTTACAAAATCAGTCACAAAACTGCTAATCATTACTTGTTTGTTTTTATTTTTTCTTTCTGAACAGACATCTTTTGGCGTGCTGTCAGAGCTCTCAAAATCTGTCCTTGTGGCGGGGGGGGGGGGGGGGTTCTTGCTCATCATAACAACCTTGTGGCACCTTGTCATGGTAACATCCTACTGCCCAAAGAAGACTAGAGACAACTTCCTGTAGAAACCACACCCAACAATGCTACACCTTCATCATCTGAAGTGATAGGAGTTGCTTTGGAGTGAGTCTAAGGGCTTGTCTACATTACAGAGCCATGGCTAGTATAGCTATGGCAGTATAGCTATGCTAAAGAGCCCTCTAGTGTAGACGCAGTATAAGCCAACAAAAGAAGCTCTTCTGCCATCATAGCTACACCATCGTCTACTGGAATGATATTAGCTACGTCATATGCAGTGTTGTTGTAGACATTTTGGTCCCAGGATATTAGAGAGACAAGGCGGGTGAGGTAAGATCTTTTACTGGACCAACTCTCATCAACAGAAGTTGGTTCTATAAAAGATATTACCTCACCCACTTTGTCTCTCTAATTAGCTATAGTAACAGAAGCATTCTTCTGTCGGCATAGTTATGTCTACATCAGTGGTTTTATTGGCATAGCTATGTTGACAAAGGAGTGTGATTATTTATTTTCAAAACTTTGTGGTGTAGACTAGGCTTAAGCACTCAGCCTATGCTGCACTGTGAGGCGGGAAAGTGAGAGGTTGGGAATAGAAATCAAACTTGTCTCTCTCCTTTCACACTGCAGAGCAGTGCCACCTCCTAATTTTTTAACCTGCAATTCATCAGCTTGTTGTTACTCTAATTCAGGGTTCGGCAACCTTCGGCACGCAGCCAATCAGGGTAATCAACTGGTGGGCCGCAAGACATTTTGTTTACGTTGACCGTCCACAGGCAGGGCCCCCTGCAGCTCCCAGTGGCCAGGAACGGGAGCTGCAGGGGCCGTGCCTGCGGACAATCAACGTAAACAAAATGTCTCGTGGCCCCCAGCGGACTACCCTGATGGGCCGCGTGCCGAAGGTTGCTGACCCCTGCTCTAATTTTTATTTGTTTTATGCTAAACAATGTTTAGAGTTATTTTAAATATAAACATTTGAGCTAGTCAAAACACAGAAAAACAGTTTCAAACTTGACCCATTTTCCATGAAAGTTTCTTAAAATTTAAGATCAATTTTTTATCAAAATCATGTCCAAAACTATTATAGAATATTTTTGTTCACAGAAAGCTGCATTTTGGGTAAGCAAAAATGTTTAATGATGATTTCAAACATAATTTAAATTTAAAAATTTGATTAAAATGTCACAAACTTTCACAAAAAAACAGAAACATTTCAAAAATATCAACAATTTTTGGCAAAAGATTCCATTTTTTAAAAAAAGGCCACATTGCTATGAACTTTTTGTGCAAAAATTTTGACCAGCTCCAACAACCGTTTTTACCACTGCCCTTGAAGTCTCTGTAAACACAGCCAATATTTGCTTAAAATAAATAAATAAACAAACAAACAAAAAGCAAGATAACCAAATGTTTTGAAGATTCTTTTGCAATGGTGCTTGTCATCCCTATACAATAACTTTCAGGTAAAAACTATATGTGCTATTGGACAATAAAGCTTCCTGCCTCTTATGAATTGTAAACTTCCAATTCTCAGCCTCAATAAACATAGAATAACTAGATTTATCCTTATGCGCTAAGGGACTGATTCAAAACCCCTTGAAGTCAATGGGAAGATGAGTGAAGTCTAATGGACTTCAGTCCCTAGAGGATTAAACTTATGTGATACTGAATAATTGAGTCAATGACACTGAAGGCATGCCATTCCTTGCAAAGGGTAGGCAGCACTTCAGAGGTTCAAGTCGCTAGAGCAAAGTTTAGACCCCAATTCAGGAAAACACTTAAGCATATGCTTAACTTTAATAATGACAGGGATTCTTTCATGAATCAGGACCTTAATTAGCAAGTAAGACACACAAAAAATGTACTTGATTTGCCTTTGTACCTATTCAAAAATAATGCTTTTCTCTTTTCCTCGTATTGCTGTTATTGTGTTCGTTTGCTTGCTTTTTTTTTTAATTTAAGCAATTTATTTACTATTAGGTAAAAAAGTTACTTAACTGCTGGTAAAATATATTTGGACTCATGTTCTCTCTTCTGAATTCAGTTATGAGATCCAGAGACTTTAACATCTCTGATTTTTAGGCTCCCCCTCCATATGGATCATTAAACAGTTTCAAAAGCTTGCAGACTCAGACTATTTCTATTCTGCAGAAAAGATAAAAATAAAACATGTCCTGTTCCCCCAAAAAAGTTGATAACCTTCATGATGTTTCCCTAAAAAATATCAATTTCTTTTGTATTACTTAAGAACGCAGCTAATCCATATGCCATCAGCTGAGGATCCAGCTGTTACAAATCACTTAAAAATGAGGAAAGTGGCTACTTAGTCCTTACTTAGTCACTTAAATGAGAATATGGTAGATCTTACTAGTAAGATCTGTTTGTTTTTTTCTGGTGACTAAAACATATTTGAAGTGGATACCTGAGAATCTTTCGAGATTTTTAGATACCTATCCTTCACGGAGACTTTAAACTTACTGACGGCTTGCAGTTAGATTTTCCAGTGCAAGTTCACCATGGTGTGTGTGTGTTTCCCCATTGATACAAGTCACCTAGTGACCATCATGAATACATACAGATCATATGATTTACATGTTTGCATTGATTCTGTGGACATATCTCTTCCCAGTGGAACTTGCTGTTGCATTTACCACCTGCAAGATGGGGAATCCTCAGGGTTCTGTGGATGTTTGACGATATCATAGGTGTTTACATAGCACTGTCATGGCCTTAAACTGGACAGCAGCTGTCCATAAAAGGAGATTTAGAGAATGCCTGAGACCTGGAGAATGCCTAAAACCTGGGAGATGGTGACATTTACAGAACTGTTATGGCTACAAGAAGAACAATCTGTTTTTGCTTCTGTGCCTTTTAAAATGCAAAACAATCAACAGTCGTTCCATCTGAGTTGGCAAGAAGGGTAACAACTGGATGTAAACTAATACTAATCCAAAATCCTTGAGAATGAACATCTCCAGAAATTCAAACCACAGCATTCAATGATAAGTCTGATCAAGGGTTATGCTTCTTTTATTCAACCAAACTGTGGCAACATGCTCACTATCACATAGCAGTGCTTGAACGTAACCTTTCAAAGCCCCGCTGATGAAGGAAAGATATGCTTCTAACTTAATCCAGACTGCCACATGGAAAAGCCATCTGTGAGGATATTTTGAAGGAAACAGATGGAAAAGGAAGAGATTCCTCTGAATGCAGTGTAAGATTTACATTATCCTCATGAACTTCCATGTAGTCCGCATGTTTATATAATTTATCACTATTTCCTTAGACAGCTCAGATTAGGAAACTCGCATGAGCTCATGTTCTTGCTGTTAATTCTGAGTCTGAACTCCTCTCCTTTAAAGGGAAATTCAGTAGTGTAAAAGAAAAGAAAGAAAGGCAATTGGACAGAGTGAAGGCCAATTGTGTCGGCTCACAAACTTCCCATTGCTACCTCTCCTCCTTTTCAGCCTTAGAGTAATTTTGGTATGTGTGTACCCATGATGATAGTCTACATTCATTACCATCCAATAGAGCCGAGTGACAGCAAGAGGCTTTGCTCATTGTAGTTTAGAGCAATGCCTATTACAGCTGCTTTGGTAAAGGCCAGTCAATACTTGTGTTGAAAACCACTGCTGCCAGGGGTTTAAAAAAAGTTCTTTGAGTTTAACTTGGCATACAAATAACTGCATTCATATTTATAATGTATCTGTTTGTAAATAGAAGTTTAGCTACAGTTCTAGTGCTAGATTACCTTTTAGAAATCAAGAGTTATTTACTTCCATGTTAAATACATTCTCTACTTGATTTCTAGTTTTCTATAACTACAGCAAAGTTCAGAGATTAAAAGTGGGAGTTCCAAAGGGGCAATTCTTAACTCTAGTGCTCACCATGGAGAGGAATCCCTCTGCCGACTTTGGACTGTGGACTCCTACACATGCTTTTGGAGAGCTTATATCTTTTTACCACTAGAACTTTCTGTTTCTATTCTTAATTCAGGTTATTTTACAGCAATACATTCAAACCATAAGATAGTCTAGCAAAAGTACTATTCCGTCAAAAAAAGCAAACCTATATCAAGAAGAGTTCTGTACCCTTAGCAGTCCATTTATATTCATCAAAGCACTAAGCACATGCGTAAGTACTTTTCTGAATATGGATGGACTTAAGCCCATATGTAAACACTTGGCTGAAATGGGGCCTATATATAATTATACTGAAAAATATTTAGTGGACAAGTTGGGTTTATTTTCTTGTGTGGTTTTAATTGATGATTTAAATGATCAGTGCATTTTTCCATTTATTAAGTACTAATTGCATTACTTACAATAAACATTGCTAATTTACGTGCTCAAGAACCAAGGATATTAAGGTAATCTACAGAATTAATTCATATAAACATTTCTTACCTGAGCAGGCTTCTTCTGAACCACTTGTTGTGGCTGCAAAGAAAAGTAAAGATTAGCCCTTTTATGAACAAGAAAATACATTGAGGTCATATTTCATTTTCTAATGTCTGAAACAACATATAGACAAAGGACCAAATTCGAAGATGATGTGAAAAATAGTGGACATCTCCTGCACTCACTCAGACACCCTAGTCATACTTACATCCTCTCTCCCAATGTGCAAAGGTGTCTCAGTTGATGTAATGCACACTGTGTGGAGGCAGACATATATGTAAGGGTAAGTTAAAGCAAGGTGAGGGCTGTGTTAATATGCACCTTCCTCCAGCTCCTCAGGGTGTGTATTAGAGCAGCTTTACACATCAGAAGAGGGGGTTTAAACAGGTATGGAGTCTGAATGTAGAGGAGTCTGTTACCGTAAGGGAGTCTGTCTTATAGCATTTTCTATATCCCCTCCAAATTTGTCCCCAAAGATGCTATTTTAGTTTAGTTTCAAAAGTAATTTTATTGATACTGTGTTAGATTTTGATATGTGCATGTGAGTACATACCAAATAACTTTTGGGAGGCTTATATTACCCAGAAATTTCCCTCATATCTGACACTGGGCATTCTGTAAGCAGGCTGACCCCCATTCAGTCTCTCAGAGCTGTTTGTGTGGATACAGGTGCACATTCATACTCCAAAAGTGGCATTTCTATGGTCTTATGTTCTGGCTGGCCTGGGAATGGGCGCACAACACCATTGCAGACCCCTGATGATTTTACTCATTCCAGCAACACAGTTAATTCCAGCAGAGGATGGGGGGACGGGTGAGCTAACATAAATACACCAAGCTCCTTGAGCCCAGGTCCTATCTGAAATACTATCTCTGTAGCTCTGATGACCTGTAGAGCATGACCTCCACAGGTCTTGGTAAAGGCACAAAATAACAAAACTACTTAGCACTCATAGAGGGTGAAATCCTGGCCTCACTGAAGTCAATAGGAGTTTTCCCAATAACTTTAATGGGGCAAACTTGCACCCACATATTTTTTTTAGCTATATTCAACGCACAGTAGTGGCATCTAATGATTTTCTTCCTGGCCATTGCTTTCTGGATGTGTTGCCTATTCCCAACTTTGCCTGTTCCCAGCTCAAGACCTGTGTTTGTCTCCTTACTTGGGCATAAGCCAATAAGTCATTTGGGTATCCAAAGGCTAGTTTTCATTATAGTGTGTTAGAAAATAGCTTAAACTTTTCAAAATAAACAATTTGATGTATCTGGGCCTTAAGAGCAATATTTTAGTGGGTGGGAAAAATCAATGAAAATGTAAAACAAAAGTGACTGATGCTAGGATCAATTCAGACTGCCCACCACAAAGCATTCTATTTTAGCAATAGATACTTTGTTTACCTGCAATATCTTTCTAATTCTATGGAGTCCTGTTACAGATATATTTTTGTATCTGTGCATAAACCTCTAAGGAAATACTAGAAAAGAAAGTGCAATTTATTAAGTCCATTTTTAAAAATCTTAACGTTTACCCTTTCTTTTCCATTAGATATCCGTGCAGTGGAGAAGCAATCAAAAATGCACTTTTTTGTTGATGTCTTCCCCAGGTGACTACAGGCCCTGGGCTGATTAGCACATTTGCTGCCTCTTGGGAAATGAGTGTTGGTGCAAAGAGATTATTTGGTTCAAAAGAATCATTTGTAAGAATAGAATTCATTGAGCTCATCAATAATCTCAATCATTAGCACTTCCCTGACTTTTCTTCCCCCTGCTGATTACACCTGTACACATGTTTACTCACAAACCACACAAAATCCATGGACATTCTCACTGGCTGACTTGATTCCTATAGCTCAGAAATCCCCATTTTTTTTGGCCGTGGACCCTGCATTCATGTGACTGTTGCACACTATAGCTCAATGAAATCCACTGAAAGAGCTGCCAACTCACCAAATTTTCCATGAATTAGCTCCTGACACTTCAATGAGGGGAAAGACAATGTCTGAAACAAGGCCAGCTCTGGCTCCTTGCCTAGTATGTGTCACAGTAATTCTACCAGCTGCCCTTCCACACAGCACTTCATACTTTTCAGACCACCGAAAAGACCCTTGAATACTTTCAATACCAGTTGGGGTTAGAGCTGCCAGTATGTTTTCCCAGCCTCTGGCACCCGGTGGCTTCAGATTGAACCTAGAAAGTTTTGTGTGTGTTTGTTTTGTTTTTATTTTTATGAATGGCTTTAGTAGAGGACTCTGATTGAAGCACAATACTGCAGTCATTCATAAAAAGTGAAGGGAAAATGTTGTACTTTGCCTGCCTGGAAACTGTTTCTGATACTGACCAAGTTTTATGAGACTCTTACTCACTCGGGACCTTTGCTATCTTACTGCTGAGAGCAGTTTGCTCCTTGTTAGCTAGAGTTCTTGTGATTCAAAATACTGTGGATTTGTGGTCTTGGATATGCTGCTTATTTTGCTTTTATAAGGAAGAACTGTATGACTTAGATTAAGCTTTAAAGCAGGGGTCAGATCCTCAACTGGCATAAATCAGCATATTCCCTTGAAGCCCATGACATTTAAAGCTTTGCCACGTAGAAAACAATGATTTGTATGGGCTGGGCTCCTGCAGTTTGAATCAATGAGTGCTTTGTTTGCATAAGGGCTGCAAATATTGCTTGGTAAAGTCAAGCGAGATTTAGTCTGGTCCCCTGAGGCTTGGAGTATCCCCTGCCTTGAAGGCAATGAGAGAGTTCAGGGAAACTGACTCTGCACAGAATCAGGGCCTATGTGTCCTGCTCTAGTGATGCTTTCTTTGACTGTAGTGGCTGCGTATCTGTTGGCTCCTTTGTTAACTCTTTGAAAA
This sequence comes from Emys orbicularis, assembly GCF_028017835.1. Lineage (NCBI taxonomy): Eukaryota > Metazoa > Chordata > Testudines > Emydidae > Emys > Emys orbicularis. The sequence goes on along the minus strand of NC_088683.1, from coordinate 66,919,063 downwards.
GCTAATGATGTAACCTCCTCTGCTCACTAAGCTTTCACTTCATTGTGTTAACAGATCTCTGCATCTTCCAATGAGTGTCTTGAAATGAGACACCTCTAATTCAAAAGGCTGTTGCATTTAAATGTACAACTTGCTGGGGCGAAAGAGAATTCATCTTGGATATTAAAAAAAGTTAGCGCCTATAAAAAAATGCCAGAGACAAAGGACTTTAAAGAAATCCTTTGGAGCAAAATAACATTGTACACAGAACTGGAGAGCCCTGAATAAAAGACTCCATCAGCTGAGAGTGTCACTTATGGATTCTGAACAGCAAAGGGTGGTATCTCTGACTGTTCTCAAAGATGTGTAGTCTTGTTTATTTCAAAGATCACATTTGGGGTAGCATATAACTTTCAAGTCTTATTTTTTGCCTAGTTTAAAAGTAGACTATTTTATATTATCTGGAATATCAGTCACAAGTCTGGACACATGAAAGCAAAATTCATATCTTTTGGTCAAACACGATTATAAGACACAGACTTATGCTGCATCCTCAAATTCATGCAAATACAAAGCAAAAGTGTTAAAACACTGGCAGATATTAAAAATATTCCTGTGAGAAGAGAAATTAAATAGCAATAATTTCTTTTAGTATAAAATGGAAACTAGACTAGAGCAGGATTTTCTTCACCAACTTTAAAATTGTCTTGTTTTAGTGTGCTAGCTAAAGCAAAATAAAATTAACTGTATACTTTCATGATACGAAACTGCACTTTGGATGGAAAAAAACAACTGTGGTGACAACATGAACAGACCTTTCAGATGTCTTGTCCTCAGCTTAAACTTCACATAGTTAAATCCCAACTCCTTATCTTTCCTAACAAACCTTCTTCACTTCCTTCATCCTCTATCACTGCTGACAATCACCACCATTCTCTCTGTCACCCAGGCCTAGGGATTAGTTTTGACTTCTTTTCTCTTGCCCTGACATCCAGGTCATATCCAAATCCTGCCACCTTTTCCTTCTCAACATCTGAGATGCATCCTTTCCTTTCCCTCCCCACAGTCAAATCTCTTGCTCAGGCCTCATTATATCCTGCCTCAATGACTACAACATCCTCCTCTAAAAAGTCTATAATATCAGATATTGTCTACCTGTGTAGGGAACTACAGACCCTGATCTAATCACTTCTTAACCCTTCTCTTTGTAGACTAGTTTGAGCTTGTTTACTCTCTCATTGTAAGACATGATCTCCAGACCACAAATCATTTTTGTAGCTCTTCTTTGAACCCACTCCATTTTTTAAAAAACTGGACACATTATTCCAGCAGTGGTTTCATCAGTACCAAATACAAAAGCAATATCATCTCCATACTCCTGCTCAATATCACCCTGTTTATATTTCCAAGTAGGAATGCCAAGTTAGCCCTTGTTAGTGTTTCATACCTGGGCTTTCACAGACTTTGCTGAATGCCATGCAAGTAATCCTTCCAATGTTTTCAGTATTAATTGGGAGACTTCTATAACTGAATTATAAGTTATATTTTGAAACTTCATGGCGCTGGCTGGAAGAATATGCATAGCTTTTCCTTTAAATAAAATGAACAATGCTGGAACACTTATATAATGATTACAGATGAAAATACTATGCATGAATTCAATCCACTAATTGATTTCTGTCCCCAAAGTGCTGCAATCCACACTGTTCTTAAGTATTAAAAGATTGCATTTGGATCTGTCTCTCTCCCTTATTAAAGTGAGCTTAGTGCTGTGAAAGGTGCTAGATGGACAATCCCTGGAGACTAAAGTTCTCTGTTTTACTCACAAGCGAGTACAATATCAACACTGACAATACAATCATATGTCGGTAGCTCTGTTGGTGAGATTAGCAAGAAAGGTGAACACTAATGGCAGTTATGATGGTTACACTAATGCCAACTAAGTACTGTATTGAGACAATCAACTCATTACATAGGTCACCCTAGCATTTGTAGCTCTAATTTAACAGAAGTGTAAAATGATATGTAGAAATCCCTGCTGACCTACACATCCAAGAAGGTTCAAGAACTCAAATAATACTAGCTAAACTGAAATTAATCCAAACTAAAAAATATATCCCTCCAAACAGTTTCAAGAGGTGGCACAATTATTCCTGTTGTAACCCCAACCTCCCTCAACCAGTTTTAATCCAACTTTGCCCCCGCCTACTTGACAACTGTGCAAGACATGCATATTTGGCGATCCATGTTTTGGGAGATTGGGAGTGGATCCTTAGTTATGGACAAAGGCTGCTTTTAGTTTCTTAACTGCATACATGAATCCACAATGCAGAACTTGTGATATATTGGCTTATATATATGCATATTCTTGCCCTCTATCCAATAGAACCAGGTATGCAGGTTTCTCAGTTGGAGACTACTGTGCACTACAGTGGTTAGAGACCTAAAAACAGTATATATGTCCAACCGTCACCAAGAGCTACAGCATATTCTCTATTAGCTCAGTAAGTAAAATGCCTGAAAATTTGGGGAGCAAAAGATCATGAATCCTACTGCCTACAGCCCATGTTTGCAGTTAACAGGCAACCATGGTGTCTGTGTATGTACACAGCCATGGGTCATTAGAATCTAACAGTAATACCATCAGACCCTTATAGTGCAAAGATTCCAGAGTGCTCTGTGTAGTCTCATAAACTGGGATAATAGTAATCTGTGGAGAATTTTGGCAAATATGTGCTATTTCTAGTCTTTATTTTCTACTCTACTTGGTCCTACTTTTAGATTTGAATAGCAAAGACAAAGTAGGATCATTGAAAAACTATTTATTAGTTTATTAAACTGACCTCCCTGCTGTTGGACTTAGTTTTATAGAAACCCACAAACTTCCACAAGCCACACCACTGGAAACCAATATCCGTTAGCCTATAGCAATGTAAACACCACTTTCACCCTAATTGTTAATGACAGTAGCAAGGAACTCAGTTATCTCAATAGGATATTTAATAGGATATTTCTCTGTTTGCATATTCAAAACTTAGTTCTAGGAAAACCTGTTCAGATAACAGAAATTTCAGGCTGTTACATGTATATCCAATATGACAAGCACATTAAAGGGAAATTTCAGCCTGTGGAGATGAGGATTTAACAGGCAATAGTAACTTTTTATCTAGGTACTTTTATGGCCTTTGTATTTGATCTCCTTCGGTGAAATTCTAGCCCCACTAGTGTCAATGGCAGTTTAGTCACTAACTTTAGCGGAGCCAGGATTTCACCCTTTGTGTTTACATAGTGAAGGCTATCTTCACAACAGAAGGCTAGACGCCTGTTATGTTTTTAATAGTTTTAGGTTGTGGGGAAAATATAAAAACATGAGAGAAATCCCTGGGAAAGAGCTAATGGGTCAGATTCTGCTCTCATTTACAGCAGGATAATTCCAGTGTAACACTAATTTAAATGGATTTACATCTGGATAACTGAGAGTTACTGGCAGATTTTCCACAAAGAATTCTTCAAGTTTGAAAGGAATTGTTGGCAAGTAAATAGGAAAAGTCTCATTTCTTCTCAACTGTTAATTACTGATCAACAATATCCAACAGAGTTTATCAAGGATGTAATCAAGACTCAATGCACAGTAAATAATTGTGAATATATTTTACACTCTGTTGCCTTGATATAAAACATTTTTGATTATTTTAAATATGTCAATCATAATATCAGCTACACTTCTCTTAAACTTCTAGGGCAGTAGAGGTTACAAAATAATTAGTCATTCAAAAGGGGCTTATATCTCTGATTGAAGTATATAAGGCCTGGTCTACACTGGGGGTGGGGGATTGATCTAAGTTACGCAACTTCAGCTACGTGAATAATTTTATTAACGTGAATAACGTAGCTGAAGTCGACATACTTAGATCGACTTACCGCGGTTTTCTTCACTGCAGTTGAGTCGACTGCTGCCACTCCCCTGTTGACTCCGCCTGCGCCTCTCGCGGTGGTGGAGTACAGGGGTTGATGGGAGAGTGCTCGGGGATTGATTTATTGCGTCTAGACTAGACGTGATAAATCGACCCCTGCTGGATCAATCGCTGCCCGCCGATCCGGCAGGTAGTGTAGACATACCCTAAGTCAGATTCTCCACTGTGTTACACTGGTTTTACAACAGTGTAACTCAGCTGAAATCAGTTTTTTAAGTCATTCTCTATGTGTTTATATTGAATTCAAATATGGGAGCCCACTAATAGCCACAACCATCAGAAGCTGTGGTTTAGGGCCAAAGTGTGCTTGGTCTTGCTCAGATTCACTGTCTGGAGGAGGGCACAAAAAGTCTTCTCTTCTTGCACATCCTGATTGCAGTGCCTGCATCATCATTTTCCCTGTTCCTTGCTCTCTTTCTGCCCCACCTCTTCATTTTTTAGCATTCCCCCCATTTCATTCGCTTTTCTGAAACTAAGGGCTTATCTATACGCATGGGTGGCGGGTGAACACGTCCTTGAGGGAGGTTAGCCCCCAGCCCTCCCCTTCCGCCTCCCTCCCGCACCGGAGCCCAGAGTACCCTCCGCCTGCAGCTGCCACCCTCCCCTCCCACACCCCCAGCCCTCGCGCATCAGGCAGGCGGTGTGGCTGGAGCACCCCCAGCCCCAGAGCACTGGGCAGGCAGCACTAGATGGACGTGTGGTGTGGCGTGGCCCCAGCCCCGAAGTCTTGGGTGCACCTGCCCCAGCCTGCCTGCCCCCAGCCTCTCAGCCACAGAAGAGCGGGAGGGGAACTGAAGCAGGCAGGAGGAGGTCTGGGGGTGGAGCATGGGCAGGGAAACACCAGGCTGTTTGGGGAGGCACAGCCTTCCCCTGCCTATGCTACCTTCTGCCCATGCTATACAGAGACTTAGTGTGTGGCAAGCCGGGGTGCGAATATACAGTGCACCAGCCTGCAGGGCGCTATGTGGCTGTTTGAAACAGCAGTACATCATAGTGCACTACGGAACTTTGATTGGTTGGCAGCAGGCTCCACTGGCTGCTTAGTACATGACAGGCTGATGCAATGTAAATTCATACCCCAGCCTGCCATGCACTATGTCTCTGTATAGACAAGCCCCTAAATTTTAAAACTTTAATGTGACTTTTTAAGAGCTCTTGAAAGGTGACAAACTGACAGCTGTGGGAACTGAAGCGCCCTGTTGATCCACAGAACAGATAAAATATGTGGTTCTCAACCAGAGATCTGGGGCCCCCTGGGAGGCTGCGAGCAGGTTTTAGGGGGTCCGTCAAAATAAACCAGAGAGCAGGGCCAGCATTAGACTCACTAGGGCCAAGGGCAGAAAGATGAAGCCCAAGCCCTGCCACACAGGGTTGAAGCCGAAGCCCGAGCAAGTTAGCTTTGCGGGGCCCAGTGTGGTGTGGGGCCCTGGGCAATTGCCCTGCTTGCTATCCCCTAACACCAGCCCTGACTTTTAATCTACTGGATATGCAGAAAAACAGTTGTTGTGGCACAGGTGGGCCGTGGGATTTTTATAGCATGTTGGGGGGGCCTCAGAAAGAAAAAGATTTAAAACCCCTTTAACGGACCTTTGCCTATGATGCCCAATCAAGCTGCATCAACCTGAATCTAGAAGGACTAATTTTAAGGGAGAGAAGGTGGTTCAGTCTCTTTGCCTTTTCCAATAACATTTCCAACTAAGGTCGCACTTAGTGCCCACTGTGGTGCTGATTTTTGTGATGTTGTGAATCTGGTCCCAGGGTGCAACATGACAGGAATCCAGTTTCTTCCCAAATTTTTTCAATAACCTAAGCCAAGGAATCTGACACACAGCATCATAGGTGGGTGGTCATGCATGTCTTTCCAAGTAACACTTTCCCAGTTGCAGCCAATGACAGTTTCTCCTCCCTTTAATCTGCATGCTCTGCTGCAGCCACTGCCTTTTGTTTCATGTTTTCAGCAGCATCTTCTAAAAAAAGAAAAGGAGGAGAGGCTCATATTTCACTGAATGAGATGGTGTGAGAAGGTGAATGAAGAGAAACATGCTCTTTCGGGGTGGGCTGGGGCTTACAGGGGATGTGGATGATATCATCTGTACTATGCCTCTTTCACAGCCATGTCTGGTACAGGGTTTATGCCTTTGGATGTTCTGACAGTTTGGAATCGGCACCTGACAATTACATTGGGTAAACTGCAGTGGAGGTCATATGAATAACCATCATGGCTGACCTTAGCGTATATATCTGAGAGTCATCCATGCTGAACAGCAACAATTGAATTTCTGATAATGTTTCAGTGGGAGTCAAGTGCTTCACTGTAAGTGATCACTTGACTTGGTTCTTCCCAGCAAGCCAGTCCCATTTATGGACTTCCACTATTCTGCCATAGGCTGGAAAGATTTCCCTCTAAAAGAGTTGCCTACAATGAAATGAGGGCAATCAATGGAGCTACACCCATTAATAGCAGCTGAAGATCTGGCCCGATATGTTTATCTTGAATGCCTTGAGTGTCTGAGCAAATGTGCTGGTAGCCAACTGGTTGGCTAGAGATGTTTTTGTATGTCTGGGATAAACAGATGTTTTTAAGGTGCCATATTTGATAATTACTGTTGCATCCAGGATAGGGTTGCCAACTTTCTAATCACACTAAACCAAACACCCTTGCCCCGCTCCCTGCCCTGCCCCTTCTCCAAGGCTCCACCCCCGCTCACTCCATCCCCCCTCCCTCCGTTACTCGCTCTCCCCCACCCTCACTCACTCGCTCATTTTCATCGGGCTGGGGCAGGGAGTTGAGGTGTGGGAGGGGGTGAGGGCTCTGGCTGGGGGTGTAGGCTCTGGAGTGGGGCCAGAAATGAGAGATTCAGGGTGTGGGAGGGGGCTCCAGAGTGGGGCAGAGGGTTGGGGTGCGGGAGGGGGTGAGGGCTCTGGCTGGGGGTATGGGCTCTGGGGTAGGGCTGGGGATGAGGGGTTTAGGGTGCAGGAGGGGGCTCTGGGCTGGGGCTGAGGGGTTTGGAGTACAGGAGGGGGCTTGGGGCTAGGGCAGGGGGTTGGGGTGCAGGAGGGGTTTTGGGGTGCAGGTTCCAGGAGGGAGTTTGGGTGCAGGAAGGGGCTGAGGGCTAGGGCAGGGGGTTGGGGTGCGTGAGGGGTTTCAGGGTGTGGGCTCTGGGCAGCGCTTACCTCAGGTGGCTCCCAGAAAATGGCGACATGTCCCTCTGGCTCCTAGATGGAGGCACGGCCGCTCTGTGTGCTGTCCCCACCTGCAGGCGCCACCCCCACAGCTCCGATTAGCTGCGGTTCCCAGCCAATGGGAGCTGTGGAGCTGGCGCTCGGGGCTTGGGCAGCGTGCAGAGCCCCTGTGGCCACCCCTACGCCTAGGAGCCGGAGGAATATGTTGCCACTTCCTGGGAGCTGCGCAGAGCCACGTAGGGAGCCTGCCAGCCCTGCCAACTGGACTTTTAACGGCCCGGTCAGCAGTGCTGATCGGACCTGCTAGGGTCCCTTTTTGACCGGGCATTCCAGTCGAAAACTGGACACCTGGCAACCCTAATCCAGGAAATTGATGCTCCTGATGGAAAGTTTCAGAGAGAGTTCTAGTGGAGTTTGCTGAAATCCTAGCAGTTTTCAAAAGGAGTCATTATCCTTCATCCAAAATATAAATATATTTTCCATGTACCAAAAATATAACTAGTGACTTAGTCAGAGATAACGGGGGGAGGATGCTCACATGAACTGAGCCTGCTCATTTACACTGCTGAAGCTGGCTGCCCTCACTCTGCCCTCCCACTATCTGCTGGCATGGGTCGTCTCTGGGCTTAGTGCTGCATTATTGTAGGTAATCCATTTCCAGACTTGCAGGGAAGACGTTGATGTGGAACCATTTTGCTGTATGGTACATTAAATGTTGCACTTGGCTCATGTTGTTATATCTGAAAAGGAATCATGGATATGTGTTCCCCAGGGTTCAAAACAAATGATTTGTGCAATCCTTGCAAAGCAGCATAAAAGCCAAATTGAATTTTTGCTATGCTTTTACCACCCAGACAACAAATGCAACATCTCCATATACAGTATGCTGTAATCCACAGTATGTAGTAATAGATTTAAAAGATGTTACCTGTCCTAACTATAAAGGGAAGGGTAACAGCCCTCCTGTGTACAATACTATAAAATCCCTCCTGGCCAGAGACTCCAAAATCCTTTTACCTGTAAAGGGTTAAGAAGCTCAGGTAACCTGGCGGACACCTGACCCAAAGGACCAATAAGGGGACAAGATACTTTCAAATCTTGGTGGGGGGAAGGCTTTTGTTTGTGCTCTTTGTTTTGGGAGAGTTTGCTCTTGGGACTAAGAGGGACCAGACATCAATCCAGGCTCTCCAAATCTTTCTGAACAAGTCTCTCATATTTCAAACTTGTAATAAACAGCCAGGCAAGGCGTGTTAGTTTTATCTTTGTTTTCTCAACTTGTAAATGTACCTTTTACTAGGGTGTTTACCTCTGTTTGCTGTACCTTGGAACCTAAGGCTAGAGGGGGATTCCTCTGGGTTCTTTAAGTTTGATTACCCTGTAAAGTTATTTTCCATCCTGATTTTACAGAGATGATTTTTACCTTTTTCTTTAATTAAAAGCCTTCTTTTTAAGAACCTGATTGATTTTCCTTGTTTTTAGATCCAAGGGGGTTGGATCTTGATCCACCAGGAGTTGGTGGGAGAAAGGAGGGGGGATGGTTAATTTCTCCTTGTTTTAAGATCCAAGGGGTTTGGATCTGTATTCACCAGAGAATTGGTGAAGAGTCTCTCAAGGCTACCCAGGGAAGGGAATTAGCACATTGGGAGTGGTGGCAGCGGACCAGATCTAAGCTGGTAGTTAAGCTTAGAAGTTTTCATGCAGGCCCTCACATCTGTACCCTAAAGTTCAGAGTGGGGAAGGAGCCTTGACATGGTGGCAGAGCGGTGGGATCATTTTAAACCAAAAGCCAGTAAGATTTTTTTTCTCCTTTCTAGCTGCTTGGAAAGCAGAGCTGAAGGTAGATGCATATCTTATCTATCCTTGCTTGAATGCAGAGGTGTTAAGTTTTTTTAACAAGGGTCTTTGTTAAGAGAAGGGTTCAAGCAGTGAGCAAACAGCTGGCAAAAGGAATTTACAAGCTGAATTGTTTTTTTTCTTTCTACCTCTCGGGGATAGCTAGTTAGAAAGTCTCTGTTACCTAAGCCAGCCCTGAGCTGAGTGCATCCCAGTTTCAGTGAACTGCAGAGGGGTGTGGCCCAGCACAAGAAAGCAGGAAAATGACTACCAGTGAAGCAGCTAACAAACTAGAACTGGCCAGACTAGAAGCAACAGAAAAAGAAAACGAACATAAGAGACGGATGGAACTAAAACAATTAGAAATTAAGGCAGAGGAGGCTGCCCACAAGAGAGCTATGGAGGAGAGAGGAAGCATGAACTGGAATTAGCAAGGGCTAGGCTGGATATACCAGCCAACCCTAGCAACCCCTCTCCAGGTACCGCTTCCCATTCCAGAAAATTCCCGACCTACAAGGCAGGCGATGATACTGAGGCCTTCTTAGAAAATTTTGAAAGGGCCTGCCTGGGGTACAGCATCACTACAGATCAGTACATGGTAGAGCTGAGGCTGCAGCTCAGTGGACCCTTAGCAGAGGTGGCGGCTGAAATGCCTAAGGAACACATGAACATTTATGAACTTTTTAAAAACAAGGCCAGAATCCGAATGGGGCTAACACCCGAGCATGCCCGTCGGCGGTTCAGAGCCCTAAGGTGGAAACCAGACGTGTCATTTACCCGACATGCCTACCACATTGGGAAAAATTGGGAGGCCTGGATATCAGGAGCAAATGTTAAATCTACAGAAGAGTTGCCCTTACTAATGCAAATGGAGCAGTTTTTAGAGGGTGTTCCTGAGGAAATAGAAAGGTACATCCTAGATGGGAAGCCCCAAACTGTAACTGAGGCGGGGGAGATTGGAGCCAAATGGGTGGAGGTGGCAGAAAAGAAAAAAACTAGTAGCAGTTGGAGCGAATATCAGAAGGGGCAACCCGAAACAAAACCTTACCACCGGGGACAACCCAAGGCCCCACCTACATCCCAAGGGAAACCCCAGATGCCTTCTCACCCCACCACACCAGTCTCCACCAACCAACATCGCCCTGGTGATACCTTAGCAGGGCGATGTTTTAAATGTAATGAACTGGGACATATAAAGGCCCACTGCCCCAAGAACCCCAACCGATTACAGTTCATTACACCACAATCACACCAAAGATCCCCAGGCCCAGATGCCTCTCTCATACCCTTGGAGCGAAGGGAAACCTTGAGAGTGGGCGGAAAGAAGGTTATCGCGTGGAGGGACACTGGGGCACAAGTGTCAACTATCCACCAATCCCTAGAGACGAGTAAAATGGAGGGATTATCAGCAGTGACATGGTGGACAACTAGATGAGGATCACAAGTACCTGTAACAACACGGAGCTGAGCCTTTGTTTAGATAGTACTGAAGGTTGCAACGTGAAACGTATGTTTCATTCTGAGTGTGTGCCAGAGGCAGATGATCTTTTAGTTTTTGGAGGGGCAATATTTGGATCTGGTGGGGATCCAGGTGTGACATGGAAGCTCAGAGGGATTGGAAGAGGGGCCTATCTTTTTGGTCCACAGTGCTGGATACTTACGAAGGAGTAGGGATACTGTTTTATACTTATGCAGTGTAGGTACAGAGTGTGGTAGAACTGCAGCTGGGAAGGGGCTTCTTATTTGATTTATGTTATTTGCATGTGAGGTATCGTTGTGTCAGCATCTTCGATCCACAGTGTCAGCAACTGAGGAAAGAACTTTTTATAGAGGTTGCTCCTTTTGACAGTTGTTTTGTACGGAGGATTTTAATTGTTTAGCTGCAGTGAGTGACAGAGTGAAGCAACCTGCAGCATTACAAGCTGATGAATCTTAACTTACAAGTTGTGTGTGATACTCCTGGGTTAAAGGATGTTTTTGGGCATCCTCGTTTAAGAAAGGAGGGAGCATTTACATTTTTTTTAGAGGGGAATTGTGTAGTCGATTGGTGTATGTGAAAACTACCACAGTGATCAGATACTGTGCAATGCAATCTGCAATTTTCTGACCACTTCTTGGTCCATACCTTGTAGAGTATGGAACAGTGATGTTTGGCTGCAGTTATTGGAAACTAAATACCTTACTCAATAATGCTGTTGCAATCAGAAAGATTGAATACATCTTTATGGTATGAGAAACAGTTCGGGAGTTTTATGCATCCCAAATGGAATTGTGGAGAATTGACCAAGCAGAGCCTGGTGATTTCTCTATGTTCCTTTTTCAGGCTGCCTGTATACAACTGATTACAAGCATTATTTAGCATTGCAGAGCCATTTGAGAGATCTTGATAGTTGACTGTGGGCTGGAGAATTCATAGAAACAAGCGTCTTTAGAGGAATTAAAAAAGAAATATTACCATGCTACAGGAGAAAGCTGGGATCAGCTACATTTGCAAAGGACTTTAGGACAAAAGGTGGGGCAACCTCCTCTGATATATATGCAGGATTTAAGGAAAAGAGACTGCAGAGGAGTATGATGGGGTTATGGTATCCTAAGCAAAGGGCAGGTCCACAGGGACACCATTGGCATGTTGAGGATAGTTCAGGAATATCACAGTGAGCTCTTTCAGGGACAAATCACTCCTCCATTCCCACAGCAGCAGCAGCAGCAGTTTTTGAATAGTATTGCAGGTTTTCCAACACTGGCAGATGAGGAACAGGACTTGCTCATGAGGCCAGCAGAGGAGTATCTTGCCACTGAAGAAGGGAACTTCCCTGGGGATGCACGGTTTGACAGTGGAATTTTATCAGAGATTTATGGATCCCTTCTCTGTAGTGCTCTCATGTGCTTTCAATGATGCCTTGATTAGAGGCACATTGGGATCTTCCTTTTATTAAGTCCTTTTGGGGGTTTTTTTTGGCAGACAAACAGGATTAGGCGTTGGGGGCCTATTCCTCTTTTGAACATAGATTACAAAATGTTGGCTTCCATTCTAGCTGAGAGATTGGGGAAAATAGCTGGGGAATTATTGCATCTCTGCCAATCTAAAACAGTTAAATGTTGCACAGTGGCAGGCACTTTTGTGTAGTTTGTAGGAAGTATTTGAAATTGGGAGACAAGGATAGTGGGAGGGGTTTTTTTTGGCTTTGGATCAAGCCAAAGCTTTGGACAGAGTGAACCTGCCTTCCTCATGGGAGGAGCCCTCATGGGGTTATAGATATTTTGGGACTCACCTTTGTCAGGGATTCAGTAGCCGAGTTGAACTGGGAGAAGCAGTTTGCCTCCTGCCAGGTTAAGGTGATGAGGTGGAAGAGGTGGACCCTGATGCTGGCAGAATGGGTGATGTTAATTAAAACATTTCTGTTACCTCTCTGCATTTATGTGGCATATGTGTTTCCTCCCCTAGAAAATTGCTGGTCAAACTGACCTAGTTATTTTTTCAGATGATCTGGGAGAATAAATGTAACCTAGTGAAGAGACATATAGTTTATTTGCCAGTTAAAGAAGGGGGCTTTGGGGATGATGTGCCCTGAAGCTTTCTTGATGTTGTTGGTTTTGTTTTTTAATTTTCATAAGGTTTGCATGGTTGGGGGCAGGAAATGTGCACTTATTTTCCAGTATTACTGGGAAATGTCACAGGAGAAGAAATGGAGTAACTGGTGGGGAAAAGGGGATGCAGCCCCTAAAAAGGAATTTTTTTTCCTGCCCAGCAGCTCCCTCTTACATACAACTTGCCTCAAGGCGTATTTCCCATTGCCAAATTCAGGCAACAGCACTCCAGCATGGTGGCTCACAGTTTAGGAGACTGCTATATTGGAGGGCACTTAAGGGGTATTTTTCAGAACTCCATACGGCAGTACTGACTTGCCCAGAAGACTGTGTCAGTGGGGAGTTGTTGTACCTTTAAATAACAGAGTTGCCTTCAAGTACAAGGATGTATGGTGGTGGGTATCTCATGGTAAACTGTCTGTTAGAGGTAACTTATGAGGAAAGCACACAGTAGATATAGACTGCCCTTGGTGAACCTGGTCTGTATCAGAGGAGACAATGGAGCACTTTTTACAATTCTGCTCCTTTAATGTCCACAATTGAGATTTGTTGGCTTCAAAACTGAGAGTCCCACTGTTGTGTGGCCAGATTGATGGACTACTGGATTTTGGACTTTTTCAGACACCAGAAGATTCAACACCTACCTGGATCGGACATTTGCCATGTATTTTTTTTTTTGAGAATTTGGCAATTGTTAACGCAGTGGTTTTATACTATCTATTGCAGAGTTGCTGTTCAAGCCTGTCTTCAGGCACAGAGTGACACACCTGAAACTCTAGTTCACACTACTGTGCAGTTATTCCATTGCTGGCAATGATGGAGAAAAAACTAACAAGTTCGGCGGAACAGTAGGCAGCATGGGGACCTAACATACCGGATTGACCATCTAGTTTTCAGTACAAAGTCTGGGGTGGGGAGGGTATGGATAGCTTCTTTTTATGTCTGTGATTTGTCCTAATTGTGACTGTATTTTTGGTCTTTGTTTTGAAGTTTTTATTTAAGTAAACATGAACACACACAGAGAGAGAAAATATACTCTTGGTGACCACAACGTAATTTTGAAGTAACTCTGTTGAAATCAGTGAGTCAGTGGGGTTACTGTGAATTTAGACCAGTCTAACAGATAAGAATTTTCTCAATAATTTAAAAAGAACTATTATGTAACTGTTTAGCAAAAATTGTTTAGTAGTCTTTTAGAAGCTGTGTCTAACCTGAAGATCACATTTGTTACTTGGATCTAACATTGTGAACATCAAAGATGTGTGTGTTAGGTATGCATGCAAATCCCCTGCAGCTTTTTTCATAATATTACCGTAACATGATACTGCATCAAGAATGCAGTGCCTAAAGCACTTAACTACAACCCTGCTAGCCATTACAGCTTAAAGTGGTTTCCTTGTTCCCATATCACAAAGCACCATATGCCACTGGGAAAGCAGTCCAGTTTTAAAATGTACTGTTGTTCAGGAGCTGTCTTGAAAGGAACATTTCAGCCAATCACATTGCTCAATAATTTACTTATATTTCCTGGCACTCGCTCTCTATATTTTTTAAAAGACAAAATAAAGTAATTAGTTATAAGTGTTTTATAAACACTGAGCCACATGCTGCTCTTGGTTGAAAGAATGTATCCCACAATGTAAACACCTTTGCCCCCCAGCTAGGCATATTTTATTTTTGGTTAGTTAAATATGTGGTTTGGGGATGCCAGTTAGTGGCAACTGTGGCTGGCTGATCCTGGGAGGCAAAGTAAGAACGGCCTGCTGGATAAATGAAGGGGATGGTTGGCCCCAAAATCCTGCTGTGGCTGGCATTGGGAGTTATGTCTTTCAGGAGATTATGCATCAACCCACCATGTGAGACGAATGGGAGTTGGGTTTGCCACAGCATCTAATCTGCCTACATGAGATCAGAGAATATATCAGTGTGGTGGATGAGGGCAATTACAAGACTGCTTGGCCTTGGCAGTGAGACAGCTACGGCATGTTGATATATGAGCGGCTGATGATGGTGCAGAGGAAAGTATAGCTGCCTCCCTGCCTTTCATCAGCTACCAGGATTTCCTGCCTTCAGGATTCAGGTAGTTGGTTATGTGTTAATAAACTTGCATCCTTTTCAGACACTCTTTAATTTCACTCAGAGGGGTAGCCGTGTTAGTCTGGATCTGTAAAAAGCAACAGAGAGTCCTGTGGCACCTTTAAGACTAATAGATGTATTGGAGCATAAGCTTTCATGCATCTGACGAAGTGGGCATTCACCCACGAAAGCTTATGCTCCAATACAGCTGTTAGTCTTAAAGGTGCCACAGGACTCTCTGTTGTTTTTTAATTTCACTGTGTGTCTCTCCTTGCTGATGTGGGTGTTTTTGTAACTGGAGTTCTATTGCAGGGGCAACGCCATGAGGACTGACACTTCCCCATTTTGTCAATGGCTTACAAAAGGTGTGCTGTCACTGGTGAATCCCTCCTGCCTGGTAGGTGCAAAGACTGGGGGATGGGGGTCTCAACTAGGGTGACCAGATGGCAAGTGTGAAAAATTGGGACGGGGGTGGGGGGGTAATAGGCACCTATTTAAGACAAAGCCCCGAATATCGGGACTGTCCCTATAAAATCGGGACATCTGGTCACCCTAGTCTCAGCTTGTACTGCCCATTAAATGTGGACCTCTACTGTTCTGCTTTCTGTCCACCCAGCCGTTATACGTGACTTTTGTGTTGTTGATGTGTCTTTGGTTTGTTGTATGCTTTCAAGTGATAGATTTTGGGGCTTTCACTTATGTCAAGGGCATCCCACCACTTTGCAAGGTTGTGTTTTGGGGGTCAATAGGAATAGTCTGATTTTGTCATCTCTGTGTTGTGTTTTCTTTAGCTACGAGGATCAAATATATCTTGTACCCCTTTAGAGTGGACCTTTAATAGTGATCACCATGGGTAAAGAGATCCCCTTCTTCCCAGATGGGTAGAAAATAGCAATGGTGATGGCAGGTCTGCTAGCTGCACTATTCTTGGGAGTTGAGGGATATGCCTCTTCTTGTAAATAAGGAATCAACCCACCATTAAGGCTGATGATAGTTGGATCCTCATTCTCCCTGCACAAGAGATCTAATGACCTCTCAGTACAGCAACTTGTGCAGAAATGCAGGTCTGTTTAGGTGTTACAATAATATATGGAGATATACCTATCTCATAGAACTGGAAGGGACCCTGAAAGGTCATCAAGTCCAGCCCACTGCCTTCACTAGCAGGACCAAGTATTGATTTTGCCCCAGATCCCTAAGTGATCCCCTCAAGGACTGAGTTCACAACCCTGGGTTTAGCAAGCCAATGCTCAAACCACTGAGCTATCCCTCCCCCCTTTGACATAAGACAACTAGGATGCTCATTTTTATAGGAGCACTAAAGGGGTGATGAGGAGTGATGGTATAGGCGTTACCGTTGCCTCTTTGTCTTTCATCATCTACCAAGAACATTTGCCTTCGGGGGTAATCTAGATGGGTTTATATTAATGAACGTGTGCCCCTTTTAGCCATGTTTTAACTTCAGCTTCTGTCTGCACTCACTGGCACATACCCTCAGCAATTTGTGATTAGTTTGCTCATTTGTGGCTCATTGGGTATTGTATAGTTGTCCTTTTCTACTGAGTCTAGATAATTTCTTGAGGCCAAGCAAACAGAGCTCATGAAGGTGAGATAGCCTAACTTTTAGTCACTTTACATATTCAATTACCTTTTGTGCTTATTTATTTCTTAATAGTAAATACTGCATTTTGCAAAACAGTCAAGTTCTAAACTGCCAATTTCATGTGTCTTCTGGATACCCAAACAACCCTGGGCCTAAAAAACATCCTTTTCTATCTAGGGCTAGTAAGAAAACTGACCACTCATTGTCAGATACAGATTTGCTGGTGATCTTCATGTTTGTGATCTCCTGGCTTGATTAGTGAAATTATCTATGTCTCTGAGTGAAACCACCAATGCTAAAAAAGCTACAAATGGTTTAGAATACATCAGCCTATGTGCTGAGCAACTCAGGGTGTAGAGAGCACAGCGTACACCAGTGCACTACTCTCTGCATTGACTCCCTAGTGAATACTGAGTCAAATTCAAGGGTTTGAATCCTCATCTTCAAAGCCTTCAATGGCATTGGCTATACTTATCTGGGGACAACCCTATACTGCATAATCCTGACCTTCCATCACAGCTGGGTTCCAGTGCAACAATGGGACTGTCAAGCTCCTGGGTCAGCCTTGTTACGGAGACTAAGCTCCTGGAAGAGATCAAGATGTCCTTGAACCTCAGAGCCCTTCAGAGCAAAATGCAAAACCCACTTCACTGATGTAGCATTCCCATGATACCACCAACAAAAATTAACAAAATCCAAGTCCTGCAGACTGAAAGGAAAAGAGAGGACTCAGTATAGCCTGAATCCTGCAAATTGATCCATGTGTGTACAAGGGCTAACCTATGCAGGTAAACATACAGGATCTAATATACCTCGATTTTAGTAAAGCGTTTGATACTGTGCCGCATGAGGAATTATTGGTTAAATTAGAAAAGATGGGGATCGATATGAAAATCCAGAGGTGGATAAAGAACTGGTTAAAGGGGAGACTGCAGCGGGTAGTACTGAAAGGTGAACTGTCAGGTTGGAGGGAGGTCACCAGTGGGGTTCCTCAAGGTTCGGTTTTGGGTCCGATTTTATTTAATCTATTCATTACTGACCTCGGAACCGAATGTAGGAGTGGGCTGATAAAGTTTGCGGATGACACAAAGTTGGGAGGTATTGCCAATTCGAAGAAGGATCGGGATATTCTGCAGGGAGACTTGGATGACCTTGTAAATTGGAGTAATAATAATAGGATGAGATTTAATAGTGAGAAGTGTAAGGTGATGCATTTAGGGATGACTAACAAGAATTTTAGTTATAAGCTGGGGACACATCGGTTGGAAGTGAAGGAGGAGGAGAAGGACCTCGGAATCCTGGTTGATCGCAGGATGACTATGAGTCGGCAATGTGACGTGGCTGTGAAAAAAGCTAATGCGATCTTGGGATGCGTTAGGCGAGGTATTTCTAGTAGGGACAAGGAGGTGCTGCTTCCGTTATACAAGGCGCTGGTGAGACCTCATTTGGAGTACTGTGTGCAGTTCTGGTCTCCTATGTTTAAAAAGGACGAACTCAAACTGGAACGGGTACAGAGAAGGGCCACTAGGATGATCCGAGGAATGGAAAACCTTTCCTATGAAAGGAGACTTGAGGAGCTCGGTTTGTTTAGCCTAACCAAAAGAAGGCTGAGGGGGGATATGATTGCTCTCTTTAAATATATCAAAGGGATAAATACCAAGGAGGGAGAGGAATTATTTCAGCTCAGCACTAATGTGGACACGAGAACAAATGGATATAAACTGGCCGTGGGGAAGTTTAGGCTTGAAATTAGACGAAGGTTTCTAACCGTCAGAGGGGTGAAATTTTGGAACAGCCTTCCGAGGGAAACGGTGGGGGCGAAAGACCTCTCTGACTTCAAGAGTAGGCTAGATAAGTTTATGGAGGGAATGGTTTGATGGGATAACGTGATTTTAGTCAATTAGGCATTAACGAGCCATCGCTGGTAAAATAAGGGTCCGGCTGTAGAATCTTGCCTGTATGCTCGGGGTTCTACTGATCGCCATATTTGGGGTCGGGAAGGAATTTTCCTCCAGGGTAGATTGGCAGAGGCCCTGGAGGTTTTTCGCCTTCCTCCACAGCATAGGGCAGGGGTCGCAGGCTGGAGGATTCTCTGCGACTTAATTTAAAGACTTCAAGGGAAAGTGGGTGGGTCAGCTTTTGTGGCCTGCATCATGCGGGAGATCAGACTAGATGACCATATTGGTCCCTTCTGACCTTAAAGTCTATGAGTCTATGAGTCTATGAGTCTATGAGGATCAGGCCCTATATCATTATATGCATACTTCAGCATTCTGGGAAGTGCTTAGAGAATTGTATAAAGAATCTAGATGGAAAAATCTGTCCCTTGCGGTGTTATTAGTAACACCCATAAGGAATTTATTTTTACATTACAAGGTATTTTGTCAGAGATCTGTAACGGATCACAACAGTGTCATTATTGGGTCAAACATTGGATTTTTTTTCTAAAAAGCATATAAATATGCATTAACCAATAATAGCAACAACAACAATAGTAAAATATATCACCTTACATTTGCACATCATTTTTAATCTTTAAGAAAGGAAGAACATAAGAATGGCTATACTGGCCCAGACCAATGGTCCATCTAACCCAGTATCTTGCCTTCCGACAGGAGCCAGTCCCAGTCCCAGATGCTTCAAAGGAATGAATAGAACAGGGCAATTTATCGAGTGATCCAAACCCGTGTCCAGTCCCAGCTTCTAGTAGTCAGAAGTTTAGGGACACCCAGAGCATGGGGTTTCTTCCCTGACCATCTTGGCTAATAGCCACTGAGGGACCTATCTAACATATCTAATTTTTTTTTAACCCAGTTATACTTTTGGCCTTTATATCATCCTCTGGCAATGAGTTCCACAGAATGACTGTGCCTTGTGTGAAGCAGTACTTCCTTATATTAATTTTAAACCTGCTGCCTATTAATTTAATTGAGTGACCCCTGGTTCGTGTGTTACGTGAAGGGGTAAATAGCACTTCCTTATTCACTTTCTCCACACCATTCATTATTTTATAGACCTCTATTAGATTGCCCCCTCATTGCCTCTTTTCCAAGCTGAACAGTCCCAATCCTTTTAATCTCTCCTCATATGAAAGCTGTTCCATCCCCCTAATCATTTCCGTTGCCCGTCTCTGTACTTTTTCCAATTCTAATATATTTTTTGAGATGGGGTGATTAGAACTGCACACAGTATTCAAGGTGTGGGTGTATCATGGATTTATATAATGGCATTATGATATTTACTGTCTTCTTATCTATCCCTTTCCTAATGGTTCCTAACATTCTGTTAGCTTTTTTTTGACTGCTGCCCCACAAAGAGCAGATGTTTTCAGAGAACTATCCACAATGACTCCAAGATCTTTTTCTTGAGTGGCAACAGCTAATGTAGATCCCATCATTTTGTATGTATAGGTGGTACTATGTTTTCCAACGTACATTACGTTGCATTTATCAACACTGAATTTCATCTGCCATTTTCTTACCCAGTTTTGTGAGATCCCTTTGTAACTCTTTGCAATATGCTTTGAACTTAATGATCCCGAGCAATTTTGTAAGATCCCAAAGTGACTTACAAACCCTATACAGGGATCCATTTCACTCCCCACTGAAACACAGCCATCTCAGGGATGATATATGGCAGCTGTTTAACAGCACAGCACTGTTACATATGTTTAGGGCATGAGGTGAAAAATACCATATCCAGTTTAAGCTGCAGGGTAGGAAGGATGTCATTATCCAAACTGGAATTTGGCCAGGACACCAGGGTCAATACACCTACTCTTTTGAAAAGTGTCATGGGAACTTTAATGACCACAAGTGGTCAGGGCCTTGGTTTTACATCTCATCTGAAAGACAACACCTCCAGCTGCACAATGCTCTTTAACACCCGCCTGGGGCATTGGTTCCTTAAGTCATTCAGAAGGAAGAGTGCCACCTAGTGAATCACCAACGCCACTTCCTTCTGCATATAGGTGTTCACTGGAGGTGTCAAGTACTGACCTTGTCGACCCTTGTTTAGCTTGTGAGATTTGACCGAATGCTGGTGCAAGGGGGAATACAAACAGAACAGGACACTGCCACAAAACCATGTGCTCCTGCTGCTCAATTCATGCTGATGCATTTATCAAAAATTCACATCACTACCTATTTTCACAGCAGAGACTTTCATCCTGTGATCATGTTTTTATTACAGGGATGTTATTTCTGTTGTATAAAATGAGAAATGTAGATTAAGCTGTTTTTCCAAACTACACATGTTGGTGCAATGGAATGGTGCCTGCTTCTTGTGGTATTATTGCCCTGCTGTATTCTGTTTTTTTAAGGAACAGGGATTAGACCCAAACTCACTGCTACTGATCTGGACAATCACAGAAGATCTTAATTCATAACAGTAAAGTATACTCTGTTTTTATGATTAAGATTTTTTTAGGGCTTGTAAACATTGCTCCGCAGTTCAGACTACAAGGGTATGAATAGCAATGCACACTAAAGTGCTGCACTGTAATTCCCCCGTGTGGCTGTTGCAGGCATGAAATAAAAGGTTCCTAGTTCATGTTAATGTAGTCCTGGTTGAAGAGAATTACACTAGGAACCTTTGAGTTTGCACCCACAGTGTCCACATGGCGAGAGATATCGCGCAGCACTTTGGTGCACACTGCTATTCACACCCTCGTAATCTGAACAGTGAAAATGACTGAAATTTCTTTCTTACTTCATTTTTGAACAATTTTTATCTTGTAAGTGAAGTTCAGCAATCTGACTGCCCAGTGCTGATCCTATTTGGCAGAATATCATAGTGTTTCCAAATCACTATTATTTAGCTTACTGTGGCTCCTATGGTATGTCTACACTGTGTTTTAAAACCCACGGCAGCCAGTCTCAGAGCTTGGGTCTACAGATTCAGGCTTGTGCTTCGGCACTAAAACATAGTTCTGCAGACATTCAGACTCAGGTGCTGAAGCCCCGGGAGTTCAAGTCTGGGTCGAAAGTCTACACCGCTGTTTTTAGTGCCATAGTGTGAGCCAAGGCCGGCTCCAGCTTTTTCGCCGCCCCAAGCGGCGAAGCGGGGGGAAAATAAAAAATAAAAAAAAGCCGATCGGCAGCACTTCGGCAGCAGCTCAATCGCGCCGCTTCATTCTTCTGCAGCAATTCGGCGGCGGGTCCTTCGTTCTCTCTCTTCCTTTTCGGCGGCACTTCGGCGGCAGCTCAAAGAGGAGGAAAGGGACTGAGGGACCTACTGCCGAATTGCCGCCGAAGACCCGGTCGTGCCGCCCCCCTTTTCATTGGCCGCCCCAAGCACCTGCTTGGTTCGCTGGTGCCTGGATCCGGCCCTGGTGTGAACCCAAGTCTGTAGACCTGGGCTCTTGGACTCGCTGCTGCGGGTTTTAGACTTACCCCTAGATTTCTCAACTGAAATTGGGCCCCATTATGACAGGCACTGTACAAACAAATACTTAGCAAGAAATGGTCCCCATTACTACTACTATTATATTATTATTATTATTTGTAATATTGTAGTGACTGAGAACCTCAGTTATGGACCAGGCCCCCATTGTGTTAGGTGATGTACAAACATACAACAAAAAAGACAGTCCCTGCCCCAAGAGCTTACAATCCCCAAATACTCACATTCTAAAAAGAGAAGACAGAGAAAAGGTGGGAAGGGGAAAGAGAGAGACAAAGAGGGGAAATGACTTGCCCAAGGTTGCACAGCAATTCAGTGGCAGAACTGGGATTAGCATACTGGTCTCCAGAATCCTATTCACCGGACCACACTGCTTCTCCGATTTTTTAAACTATGCCTAGGTGAATATTACAGTTTGCCTACTGTGGCCAAATGCGGCCAGGATTTTTCTGTAGTCTGCTTGTGGGGGGGGGGGGGGGGGGGGGGGAGTGGCGGGAGGGTGTTCCAGTGGACGCTGCTGCTCCTAGGGGTGAGGGGAGGCCCAAGGCCCTGCCGCCGCTGCTACTCCTGGGGGGGCAGCCCAGGCCCGCTGCTGCTGCTCCCGGGCTAGGGGGCGGCCCAGGTCCCCACTGCCGCTCCTCCGGGCCAAGGAACGGTTCGTGACCCTGCCGCTGCCGCTCCTCTGGGCTGGGGGGCGGCCTGGGGCCCCACAGCTGCTGCTCCCGGCCAGGGGGGCAGCCCG
Source organism: Emys orbicularis (assembly GCF_028017835.1). NCBI lineage: Eukaryota > Metazoa > Chordata > Testudines > Emydidae > Emys > Emys orbicularis. Next base: position 66,896,682 of record NC_088683.1, on the reverse strand, counting down.
GGACCCCACCACCACTGCTGCTCCTCTGGGTGGGGGTGGCCTGGGGTGCCGGAGCTGCTCCTGGACCGCTGCTCCGGGGCAGCGCCTGGGACCAGTTGCCTCGGGCTGCCGGACCAGCGGCTGGTGCGGCTGGTACCAGGGCCGCCCAGCTGCTGGGGTGGCCCTGGGGTCAGCCGCTGCAGCTGTGGAAGTCACGGAGGTCCCGGAAAGTCATGGAAGTCACGGATTCCATGAAAGATTCGCAGCCTTACCTATGGTCTCTGTGTTATTTATACAGGAGTTCACAAAGTGGATCTCATGGTCCCTTTTGGCCTTAAAATCTATGAATAAAGGGTCAGATATCTACATCTTTAAAAATTTGCAGTGGACTGTTAGTAAGACTACGTTTTAGTCACAGGTATTTTTAGTAAAAGTCATGGACAGGTCACGGGCAGTAAACAAAAATTCATGGCCCGTGACCTGTCCATACCCCTGACTAAATCTTGGGTGCTCAGGAAGGGGTTTCTGGGGGCGCTGAGGAGGTTTCAGGGGCACCGCGGGTGCTCCGAGGCAGGGGGCAGCCGGGGACTGCTGCTGGTGTTGGGAGGGGGGGAAGCAGTGTGTGGCCCAGAACTACCACTGGTGCTGGGGGAGGGGTGTGGCATGTGGCCTGCAACCACTGCTGGTGCTTGGGGTGGGGTGGAGGGAGTGGCTGCGCGCAGCCCGGAACCATGGGTGGTGCGGGGAGGGGCAGCGGTGTGCGGCCCTGGGACTGCAGCTGGTGCGGGGAGAGGCAGTGGCGCGCAGCTCGGGACTGTCACTGCTGCTGGGAGTGGGGAATGCGGTGGCCCAAGACTGGGTCAGTCGCACCGTCCACTGCAGAAGTCACGGAACTTCTGGAAAGTCATGGGATCCGTGACTTCCATTACAGACTCGCAGCCTTAAGTTAGTCATGTCAATCATTGCCATAAGGTTTTGTAGTATTACCTTACACGAACACGCACACACACACACACACACAGAGGAATTACATAACAAATAACTGTTCAAGCAAAGTTAAGGAGACAACTTAAAGTCCACTAAAACAAGGAGCCCAATACTGCAAACCCTAATTCATGTGATTAGTGCTATTGAAGCCAACCTGATTGAAACCAATGGGAATGCACACATGAGAATGGATAGCTCATATAAATAAGGGTTGTGGGGTTTTGCCCAAGGAAAATTAACCTCATGACTCATCATGTTGTGCCTAAGTATTGGATAGATCTCCCAGCCATGAGCTGGTTTATATACAATACAATACAATACAATACAATACAATACAATACAATACAATACAATATATGAATGCGCAGCAATATCCATGTGAGAGATGGGGTTTCAGTCTCACCTTTAGCTAGACCCTGGATGTAACTTGAATAAATGTAGGGGGCATTATTTAAATAGACCAGTATCTTTTTATAAGTTCATTCACATGGACTACAAAGTGGCCAGTGAGATCAAGAGACCCAATGACTATTGAGCCTCTTTTATAAAGCAAAAGCCCTGTGGTTTTTAGAAGTTATGAGAGCAAATAAGTTTTGCACAATTGCTGTCTGACTGTAATCAAACATGTTCTCCAAGCAAAATTCAATGAATGGAAACATACCGGTACTTATTTTTACCTGTGATTTTACGGTTAAGAGCACAATTAAATATATTTCTTTTTATCTGGAGGTACACAAGTATTAGCACACAGGGACAAAATTGAAAAAGCCGCACCATTAATAAGTAATGCAACTTTATAAATATCTACTGGTTTGTGCTAAATAGTTTTTTGCATTCGATTTTGGCCACACAAAAATGTATCACAACCTTTGCAATGTTTAGCCCATGGTGTCTAAAATGAAGCTTGCTTTATCACTATGCTTATAAGAGTTAAAAAAAACTTTTAAAATCTAAGCCCTTACTTGTCTCTCTTTTGCTCCTCTCAACTTTACTATCCCGCTGGAAAGACTCTCATTGTTTCACTTTAAATGTTGGACCTTGATACCATGCTCGTTTTCCTAAGTCAATTCATAATATCATTTTCCCTGAAGGTCAGAAACAATATATCAGGAAATACCACCTGCTAGTCAGGGATATCACAGGAAATTTGCATTTCCACTTTGTAAAGTGTTGTTATTTTGGACTGACAACCTATATTATTTCATTATCCCAGAGTGTTAGAACCTTGATAGCTACAAAGAGAAAGAGAAAGAACGAGAATCACTGTCCTGGCTGCCCTCCTGCTGGCATTTCATGGTCATTAACAATCAGAGTGAGAAGACAAACAGTCTGTTGCTGAAAGATATGCATGCTTTACACACAGCTACAAAAATATGGTAGCAATTCAGTTCCCTCAGTATCCTCCAGTTTGGCCAAAATGTCCCTGAGAGCTGGGTTACTGCCAGAGTGCATTCTTCCATCTTCTGTAAACAGTAGTTGAAGAATGAGGTGGTGTGGTCATGGCTGTATGCTTTTACCTCATTCCAAAGGGTATGACAGGCTCTGATACTGTTACTGTAGAGCAGTGGTCTCCAAACTTTTTATGCCCAAGATCACTTTTTGAATTTAAGGGCAACCCAGGATCTACCCCGCCCCTTCCCCGAGGCCCCGTCCCTTCCCGAAAGCTCTGCCCCACTCACTCCATCCCCCCTCTCTCCGTCACTCACTCTCCCCCACCCTCACTCACTTTCACTGAGCTGGGGTAGGAGGTTGGGGTTCAGGAGGGGATGCGGGCTCTGGGCTGGGGTCAAGGGGTTTGCAGTGTGGGATGGGGCTCTGGGCTGAGCCTGGGGCAGAGGGTTGGGGTGCAGGAGGGGGTATGGGGTGTAAGCTCTGGGAGGGGGGTCAGGGCTGGGGCTTGGGGTGCAGGAGGGGGTTCAGGGTACTGGCTCCGAGAGGGGGCTCAGGACTGGGGGTTGGGGTGTGGCCTCCCACTGGGCAGCACTTATCTCTGGAGGCTCCCAGTTGGCGGTGCAGCGTGGCTGCTGCTAAGGCAGGCTTCCTGCCTACCCCGGCCCCACGCCACTCTCGGAAGGGGCCAGTGCACCCCTGTGGCCCCTGGGAGGGGGGGGGCGGGTGGCACATGCCCTCTCTGCCCCTCTCTGCAAGCACTGCCCCCGCAGCTCCCATTGGCCACAGCTCCCCGTTCCCGGCCAATATACGGTAGGTTGTTCCCCATTTCCGGCCAATGGGAGCTGCGGGGGCGGTGCTTGCAGGCAAGAGCAGCGCACGGAGGGAGACCCCTGCCCCCCGCACTCACAGGGCCGGGGTGGCTGCTTCCGGGAGCGGCATGGGGCCGGGGCAGGCAAGGAGCCTGTCTTTGCAGCAGCCCCACTGTGCCGCTGGAGATTGCAATCAACTGGGAGATCCTCTAGGATCGACTGGTTGGTGACCACTGCTGTACAGCTAAATAGCCTTCGCTAGATCTTTACACAGACAGTCAACAAGTTTGAAAATCAAGTGCTTCTGGATCACCCTTGGAAAGAAAAAAAACAACTCTGCCCTTAGATAGCAGCTCTCAACTCATATGAACAGCCATGAGTGCTGTGAGTGAATAGTTCAAAACAAAATTCAGCCCTTGAAGTAACCAGTGAAGGCAAGGGGCTGGACTCGATGACCTTTCGAGGTCCCTTCCAGTTCTAGGAGATAGGATATCTCCATATAATAATTAAAAATTATATATATTTTTAAAACCAGAAGTACAAACTCCAGCAATTGTACAACCTTACAAATCTCAGAATACTGATATGGGCTCATAGAATTTAGAGATGGAAGACCCCTGATGGAATCCATATCTCTGCACATTTTTAGATACTGTTTCCAAAGAACAAAACAGATATTAAACTTGATCTTAGATAAGAGGCCTTATTATCAATACCCTCTACTTTCCATACTCAAACATAGTTGTCTTTCTGGTCCGTCCTACTTTTTCCTCTTGAGTTTACACTTACTGATATTAGACATACAGCATAGACTGGCAGAGCAGGCTACAGTCCAAAGCCATATATAGTGTATTTGATGGAACCTGAATGAAAGTAGAAAGACATGTTGCTAAAATGGATTTTATTTATGGGGATATGGTGGAGCTCAACTCAATGGTTTAAGACAAAGTGTCACTATTGGGGCTTTTTTGTACGGTATCTAGCTGGCTGGCTGTGTCCCTGACAAGAAAGTATCCCAGAGATTTCACTACAAGAAATAGTATTTTGAAACTTTTTTTTATAATGAGGGTGTTTCAAGACACAATCCTATTTCAAGCACCAGTGATAGATACTCTTATGAAGTGGACTGGGCCAAGGCTGAGAAGGGACATAGCAGGAAGTAGAGTAGATGGGGAACTAATCTTACTGTCTGTGTTAAGTAACTCCTTATTTAAGGGAAACTTAAGGCTCATCCCTGAAAGTGGGAGCAAAATATCTCTAAATTAGATGACACCTAGTGAAAGGCATTCGCAGGTGGGACAATGAGAGGCAGAATGTGGAGTTTCTAAGTAAGTGACACACAGTGGCCAAGGTCCTGTTCCCCTGCTTCTCCCACCCAAACAGCTTTGCTCTGTTGTGGCACTGCAAAGCAGTTGGAAAGTCAGGTTAGCCTGCTACCCCAGGAGTCATCAGGTGGTATGGAGTGAGAGGAGCAGCTCTCCTGGCCCCAGGTGTAGGAGGCATGTCTTCTCCAGCAATTCCCAGCTGCGGAAATAGCATCCTGGGGCCTCTGGCACTTGGTTCCAATTAGAGCAACTCTGAGACTGCTCTAAGTTACACTATGGCTGGATTGGTTCCCCTCTACCCACTACTGTCATCCCAAGGGGATGAGGGAGTGCAAAGGTAGTAAAAAGCTATCATCCTCTGTGCCCTCCCCACCCCCCGCCATACCCATCTGCGATGCAGCAAGTATCTCACTACAGCTGAGGATCCTAGCTCATTGTTTCTTGGTGTGTGAATTTGCTAGCCACACAATGGTACTCTTATTAGCAAACAGGATCAGTGAAAGCATCCAACTGGTGGAAAAGTGCTATATATTGGCATTGATTTAGGTGGTGGGTTAAGAAAGACTTTCTTAAAAACTTCTGACTGATAAAACTAATGGCTGTGTTGAAAGATGCTCCTAAAATATTGACTAGCCCCCTATCCCATCAGAAAGCTACTGCTGATCTTTCAAATGGGTTGGAATGAGCTAGTCCCTTATTCTCAGTGCTGAACTGGAAATAGCAATCTGCTTGACACATCAGAACACTTGGGCCAGCCGTCAAAAAGTTCAAAAGGTAAGAATCACCTCTCACCATGAATAAACACTGATGTGCATTTGAAAATAACCTTTTCAATTACAATTAGCCTTTCGGAGCCTTCTGATGCTTGGCAGTTCTCATGCTGAAAAATGACGGAGATACAGTAAGAGACTGTAAAACAGTTTCCAGCCTAGTTTAATGGTGGTTTAAAAATCAGAAGAAAAAATGTCAGTGTTTAGTATTAAAACAAAAAATGTTTAATTTTTAAACATTTATGTTCTTTTTATGATTGTTAAACCAATATTAATGCAGAATGTAAACTGTTTTATTGCCTCGGCGTAGGACTCCCTTGCCACTGCTTCCACAAACACAGTCCACTTTCTTGGTAAGATGAGCGCCACCTGCAGGAGGTTCAGAAATGCCAGTAATAATTACTAACACCAGATAAAAAGCTTCAGCCTTTGTTCAGCCAAAATTCTTACTGACTTCACTGGCAATTCTGCCTGAGCAAGGATTTCAGGTTTTGGCCCATTACTGTCAAATGAAGAGAGTTTATTTGTGGTCTGAGGGGCTTCCTCCTGTCTGAAATTTCAGTTTGACAGGCTGAGCCAAAGACGTGCAGTTTCAATTTAAAAGGGCTCTCTCCCTTTCCCCCAAGTTTGTGCTCTCTCTGTTATTCAAAAGGGCACCAAGATCTTAGTATTATCACAAGGTTCTGTTACTAGGAGCTTAATCCTGCAAGCCCTTCACAATAGACTAGAGAAAGGACGTTCAAGCGATAAGTGGGTCTTTACAATAGGCTTCAAATGAACTGAAAAATAACTTTTCCCAGAGTTAGCCTTCAAACAAAGAGCCCTACTGTACAATTCTTTATAGGCACTGTATAGCATTCATCACCAGAAAAAAGGAAGACCTACATCAGTGGTGGGCAACCTGCGGCCCACGGGCTGCACACAGCCTGTCAGGGTAATCTGCTGGTGGGCCGCGAGACAATTTGTTTCCATTGACCATCCGCAGGCATGGCCGCCCGCAGCTCCCAGTGGCTGCGGTTCACTGTTCCTGGCCAATGGGAGCTGCGGGGAGTGTGGCCCGCGCTGCTTCCTGCAGCTCCCATTGGCCGGGAACAGCGAACCGCGGCCACTGGGAGCTGCGGGCGGCCGTGCCTGCAGATGGTCAATGGAAACAAACTGTCTCGTGGCCCGCCAGCGGATTACCTTGACGGGCTGTGTGCGGGCCCACGGGCTGCAGGTTGCCCACCACTGACCTACATACACTAGGATGTGCTGTACTTCGTTCAAAAGGATGATGTTCTGTGGGTGAAAATCAGGCATAGGGTGTCTGAAGTTGGGCACTCAAAAACAGAGATGCTTGAAAACAGAGGCATATTGAAAATTGTTTCCTATGTGAATTTCTGATGCAGGTCTTACAATGGTAGAAGAGTGGGCACAGAACCCAGTCCACCCTGCTCTATTTGTCTTTGCTGCAGCAAAGCTTTTTCAAGAGTGTTCAAATGGTAAATGTTTACAAACAAATCTCCGTCCTATGGCTCTATGGATTGAAATATCACAAGTCTATCCTTCCTCCCAGTCATCTGTACAAAGTGCAAGCTGGTCTCCATATTGGAAGAGAAGGTTCACGGTCTGGAGAAACAAGTCTCAACCCTGCATTGCATAAGAGAAAATGAAGATTTCCTGGACAGACGTCAGGATATGCTTCTACGGGCACAACATTCTGAAGAATCAGAGCAGGCTGCACAGCGGGGACAGAAGGACGGTGAAGAAATTTGGCAGCATGTGACCTCCAGAAGAAGAAAGAGGAGCGTCCATGTACCAGCAATGCAGATACAGGTGAGCAACCTTTTTCATGTTCTCTCCACAAGTACTAATGCGGAGAGTGGATTAGATGATACATTTGAGGGAAGGGAGCAGAAGGAGACTCCACTGATTGGAAGGCATGAGATGCACTGTCCTAGGGATGGGGGTTTCACGACCACCGCTCCCAAGAGGCTGGTGGTGGTGGTTGGGGACTCCCTCCTCAGGGGGACTGAGTCATCTGTCTGCCGGCCTGACTGGGAAAACCGAGAAGTATGCTGCTTGCCAGGAGCTAGGATTCATGATGTGACGGAGAGACTGCCGAGACTCATCAATCCCTCGGATCGCTAACCCTTCTTGCTTGTCCACGTAGGCACCAATGATACTGCCAAGAATGACCTTGAGCAGATCACTGCAGACTACGTGGCTCTGGGAAGAAGGATAAAGGAGTTTGAGGTGCAAGTGGTGTTCTCGTCCATCCTCCCTGTGGAAGGAAAAGGCCCGGGTAGAATCGTGGAAGTCAACGAATGGCTACGCAGGTGGTGTCAGAGAGAAGGCTTTGGATTCTTTGACCACGGGATGGTGTTCCAAGAAGGAGGAGTGCTAGGCAGAGACGGGCTCCACCTAATGAAGAGAGGGAAGAGCATCTTCGCAAGCAGGCTGGCTAACCTAGTGAGGAGGGCTTTAAACTAGGTTCACCGGGGGAAGGAGACCAAAGCCCTGAGGTAAGTGGGGAAGTGGGATACCAGGAGGAAGCAGGAGAGCGCAAGAGGGGAGGACTCCTGTCTCATACTGAGAAAGCAGGACGATCAGCGAGTTATCTTAAGTGCCTATACACAAATGCAAGAAGCCTGGGAAACAAGCAGGGAGAACTGGAAGTCCTGGCACAGTCAAGGAATTATGATGTGATTGGAATAACAGAGACTTGGTGGGATAACTCACATGACTGGAGCACTGTCATGGATGGATATAAACTGTTCAGGAAGGACAGGCAGGGCAGAAAAGGTGGGGGAGTTGAATTGTATGTAAGAGAGCAGTATGACTGCTCAGAGCTCCAGTATGAAACTGCAAAAAAACCTGAGAGTCTCTGGATTAAGTTTAGAAGTGTGAGCAACAAGGGTGATGTGGTGGTGGGAGTCTGCTATAGACCACCGGACCAGGGGGATGAGGTGGACGAGGCTTTATTCCGGCAACTAGCAGAAGTTACTAGATCACAGGCCCTGGTTCTCATGGGAGACTTCAATCACCCTGATATCTGCTGGGAGAGCAATAGAGGTGCACAAACAATCCAGGAAAGTATAGGGGACAATTTCCTGGTACAAGTGCTGGAGGAACCAACTACGGGTAGAGCTCTTCTTGACCTGCTGCTCACAAACAGGGAAGAATTAGTAGGGGAAGCAAAAGTGGATGGGAACCTGGGAGGCAGTGACCATGAGATGGTAGAGTTCAGGATCCTGAGACAAGGAAGAAAGGAAAGCAGCAGAATACGGACCCTGGACTTCAGAAAAGCAGACTTTGACTCCCTCAGGGAACTGATGGGCAGGATCCCCTGGGAGAATAACATGAGGGGGAAAGGAGTCCAGGAGAGCTGGCTGTATTTTTATCCTTATTGAGGTTGCAGGAACAAACCATCCCGATGTGTAGAAAGAATAGTAAATATGGCAGGCAACCAGCTTGGCTTAACAGTGAAATCCTTGCTGATCTTAAACACAAAAAAGAAGCTTACAAGAAGTGGAAGATTGGACAAATGACCAGGGAGGAGTATAAAAATATTGCTCAGGCATGCAGGAGTGAAATCAGGAAGGCCAAATCACATTTGGAGTTGCAGCTAGCAAGAGATGTTAAGAGTAACAAGAAGGGTTTCTTCAGATATGTTAGCAACAAGAAGAAAGTCAAGGAAAGTGTGGGCCTCTTACTGAATGAGGGAGGCAACCTAGTGACAGAGGATGTGGAAAAAACTAATGTACTCAATGCTTTTTTTGCCTCTGTCTTCACGAACAAGGTCCATTCCCAGACTACTGCACTGGGCAGCACAGCATGGGGAGGAGGTGACTGGCCCTCTGTGGAGAAAGAAGTGGTTCGGGACTATTTAGAAAAGCTGGATGAGCACAAGTCCATGGGGCCGGATGCGCTGCATCTGAGGGTGCTAACGGAGTTGGTGGATGTGATTGCAGAGCCATTGGCCATTATCTTTGAAAACTCATGGCGATCGGGGGAGGTTCCAGATGACTGGAAAAAGGCTAATATAGTGCCCATCTTTTAAAAAGGGAAGGAGGAGGATCTGGGGAACTACAGGCCAGTCAGCCTCACCTCAGTCCCTGGAAAAATCATGGAGCAGGTCCTCAAGGAATCAATTCTGAAACACTTAGAGGAGAGGAAAGTGATCAGGAACAGTCAGCATGGATTCACCAAGGGCAAGTCATGCCTGACTAATCTAATTGCTTTCTATGATGAGATAACTGGCTCTGTGGATGAGGGGAAAGCAGTGGACGTGTTATTCCTTGACTTTAGCAAAACGGTCTCCCACAGTATTCTTACCAGCAAGTTAAAGAAGTATGGGCTGGATGAATGGACTATAAGGTGGATAGAAAGCTGGCTAGATCATCGGGCTCAACAAGTAGTGATCAATGGCTCCATGTCTAGTTGGCAGCCAGTATCAAGCGGAGTGCCCCAAGGGCCGGTCCTGGGGACGGTTTTGTTCAATATCTTCATTAATGATCTGGAGGATGGCATGGACTGCACCCTCAGCAAGTTTGCAGATGACACTAAACTGGGAGGAGTGGTAGATATGCTGGAGGGTAGGGATAGGATACAGAGGGACCTAGACAAATTAGAGGACTGGACCAAAAGAAATCTGATGAGGTTCAACAAGGACAAGTGCAGAGTCCTGCACTTAGGACGGAAGAATCCCATGCACTGCTACAGACTAGGGACCGAATGGCTAGGCAGCAGTTCTGCAGAAAAGGACCAAGGGGTTACAGTGGACGAGAAGCTGGATATGAGTCAACAGTGTGCCCTTGTTGCCAAGAAGGCTAACGGCATTTTGGGCTGTATAAGTAGGGGCGTTGCCAGCAGATTGAGGGACGTGATCATTCCCCTCTATTCGACATTGGTGAGACCTCATCTGGAGTACTGTGTCCAGTTTTGGGCCCCACACTACAAGAAGGATGTGGAAAAATTGGAAAGAGTCCAGCGGAGGGCAAGAAAAATGATTAGGGGGCTGGAGCACATGACTTATGAGGAGAGGCTGAGGGAACTGGGATTGTTTAGTCTGCAGAAGAGAAGAATGAGGGGGGATTTGATAGCTGCTTTCAACTACCTGAAAGGGGGTTCCAAAGAGGATGGATCTAGACCAGGGGTCGGCAACCTTTCAGAAGTGGTGTGCCGAGTCTTCATTTATTCACTCTAATTTAAGGTTTTGCGTGCCAGTAATACATTTTAACATTTTTAGAAGGTCTCTTTCTATAAGTCTATAATATATAACTAAACTATTGTTGTATGTAAACTAAATAAGGTTTTTAAAATGTTTAAGAAACTTCATTTAAAATTAAATTAAAATGCAGAGCCACCCAGACCGGTGGCCAGGACCCGGGCAGTGTGAGTACCACTGAAAATCAGCTCGTGTGCCGCCTTTGGCACGCGTGCCATAGGTTACCTACCCCTGATCTAGACTGTTCTCGGTGGTACCAGATGACAGAACAAGGAGTAATGGTCTCAAGTTGCAGTGGGGGAGATTTAGGTTGGATATTAGGAAAAACTGTTTCACTAGGAGGGTGGTGAAGCACTGGAATGGGTTACCTAGCGAGGTGGTGGAATCTCCTTCCTTAGAGGTTTTTAAGGTCAGGCTTGACAAAGCCCTGGCTGGAATGATTTAGTTGGGGATTGGTCCTGCTTTGAGCAGGGGGTTGGACTAGATGACCTCCTGAGATCCCTTCCAACCCTGATATTCTATGATTCTATGATCTCCTCACATATATCAACCTAATTCAATCATTGGAACAAGAGGTGCAATAGTTGCCTCTCCCCAGTTCCTCCTGAGCCCTGTTCCTAGAAGACCCACACAGCAGCAACTCCATTAGTTCCCACTCTTCCCACAGATTTTTTTTATTTTCTTTGGGGGCGGGAGGGAAGGAAGCTGTTCTGCAATATATTTTACTAACGATTTAAAGCATATGGTCTGAAAGCTCTGAGTGCCATGGAAGATTATTGTCACATGTCCCAACCCACTGCATATCTGTTGACACAGTATCACCTTTCATAAACTGCTGGATATAATTTTCCCATCAGCATCACTCTAAACACAGGAATTATTGCCAGGACATAGATCCAAATAACCCTTATGTGCTTAATAAAATAAATAACAGTTGGCCTCTTAAATATCTCTCCTTTAAAGGAATTTTCCTTATTTTAGATCAAATACTTCCTGGGAACCCATGTTAATTTGTAATTTCCAGTGCCATAAATAACTAACATAAAGAAAAAACAGAACTCACACTAAATTAGCCTGATTTATTTATTTTTATTTCAAAAAATGTGCTCATCTAGTGCTTCGGGTGCACACACAATTTTTAAACAAATGCATAGAGAACAAGACCCACTCTGATGCATCAGATCGGCTTTTGCATCCTTAGCCTAGCTCTATATTAATGGAACTAAACCAATTTATACCACCTGGCCCACAAAGTTCACATGAACAATGAAATGTCCTTATAAAGTCTCCTCCTTCTCCCAGATAAGCAAAGCAATTAAAGGGTAACACTCATAGGCATGCGCACGGGGTGTGCCGGGTGTGCCCAGGCACATCCTAATGCAGGGGTGGGCAAATGGCTCCACTCTCCCAACGTGGCAAGCCGCGGGGTCCGCGCTCCCGGGCCAGAGCGCCCAGCCGAGCGCAGCAAGCTGCCGGCCCCTCCCCCACCTTCTCTCCTCTCCTGGAGCCATGCCGCCGCGTGCGCAGCGCTCTGGTGGCCGGGGCTGCGCACTCCTGCGGGGCAGCATTTGGCTCCGCAGTGAGGCAGACATGCTCCCCCCTCCCCTGGAGCCATGCTGCCGCGTGTGTAGCGCTCTGGGGGCCGGGGCTGCGCGCTCCCGTGGGGCAGTGTTTGGCTCCGCAGGGAGGCTAGGAGCCTCATCTCATGGTAAGGGGTCTGGGGCCAGGGGGGTTGGATAAGGGGTGGGGGCAGTCAGGGGACAGGGTGGGTTGGATAGGGGGTGGGATCCCGGGCGGGGTGGTTAGGGGTAGGGGGTCTCTGGAGGGGGCAGTCAGGGAGCAGTGGGGGTTGGATGGGGCATGGGAGTCCCTGGGTCTGTCAGGGAGCAGGGGGTGGATAGGGGTCAGGGCAGTCAGTGGACAGGAAGCAAGGAGGGTCCTGGGGGGGCAGTTAGTGGGGGGGGGTCTCTGGAGGGAGTGGTCAGGGGACAAGGAGCTGGGGGGGGGTTGGATGAGTCGGGAGTTCTGGGGGGGCTATCAGGAGGCAGGGGTGTGGAGAGGGGTTGGGGCAGGCAGGGAGCAGGGGAGGTTGTATGGGTTGGGAGTTCTGGGGGTCCTGTCAGGGGGCAGGGAGCAGTTGGATAGGCGTGGGAGTCCCGGGGGTCTGTCAGGGGACAGGTAGGGGGTAGGATCCTAGGAGGGCAGTCAGGGGACAAGGAGCAGGGAGGCTTAGATAGGGGATGAGGTCCTGGGGGGCAGTTAGGGGCAGGGGTCCCAGGACGGGGTAGTCAGGGAACAAGGAGCGGGGGGGTTGGCGGTTCTGAGGGGGGAAGTCAGGGGGCAGGAAGTAGGAGGGAGTGGATGGGGGCAGGGTGGGGGTGGGGCTAGGGCAGGGGCGGGGCTAGGGCGGGGCTCCCTGGGTGCACACCCTAATGAAATGGGCTGCGCACGCCTATGGTAACACTGTACATCTCCCTATGCTCAGAACTCATACTGACTATCTGGGTCACTTCTGGGTCCGGCAAGAACAAACAATTTCATTCAGTTGAAAGCCCAATTTTCTGTAGAAAGATATTTTGATGGAAAATTTCCAACTGGCCCAAATCAGGACATTTTCCCTTGTTGTAACAACACACGCTATTGTGTGTTCCTGGACCAGTCTACATCACAACCCAACCCGCCAACCCCACACACATTCCTCCCTCACAACCCATACACACAAAGTGCCTAGGAGAATACATAGGCTCTGCAATGTGTCCTGAAGTTCAACAGATCTTGGCTCCAATGGGCCAGCAAAGGAGTAAGTTCCAGAGTTGGGGAACCCCTCACTAAGAAATCCCATTCTGCCAACCCCCTGTTGTTTAAACCTGGCAGTTGAGTGCCACCACTCAGTTTAACTGTTGCATGATCACATGAGTAGAGAGGTAGTCTCTATGGTGGCATCAAACCACATCAAGATTGATAGGTTGAAACCAACAACTTGCACCTGGAGACTAGTCAGGGCAAATTATGGAGCAGAGGCATAATGTGCTCCAGGTGGGAAACACAGCTAAATAAGTGAGCAGACACATTCTGTACTAGGTGAGATTTCCAAGTGGAAATTACCTTACAGTAATCCAATCTAGAAGTGGCAAAACACAGGTAGGGAGTGTTCCCCATTACCACAGTATCAGAACATTTCCTACATACTTAAAAACAGAATTAACAATAACAATCTCTCTCCCTCTCTCTCTTCCTTCCTATGGTCTATGAGAAACAGCTTAATTACTTCAAAGAATTTATCTTAAAGCCAAAGTATTTGTTTGCATTTATGAATTCTAGCAAGGCCCAATCCAACTTCAAATTCATTTTAATGGCCAAGTTTACATAACATAAAAGAATCTATTTTGTCTAATCTTTTAATGTCTACTTTGGTCATTTCATGTTCCATAAGTCTCTAAAGCAGAGTATAGTTGCACTACGAACCTTCCATTACATCTGCATGAATCTTTGTCAACTCTGATGTAATGGTGATTTGGGAGCTGAAACATTGTATTTTGTCAGCCTATACATAATATAGACACTTTCAGGAAAGGATCTTTGTCAGGTGCAGTTTATGATGTATCACATCAGTGTAGATAAGGGAGACACTCACCCCTTCCCCATGGGCCACCATGTTTACTAGTCTGCAGTGGTAGTTGTTCTTTGAAGAGCCAGCATTCCAGGAAAGTCTGACATCTCAGACGAGATGTGCCACATGTGCGATGCAGTACTACATGCGTATGTTCTGTGTCAAGTACCTTGTATATTACACTTAACTGATGAGATTAAGATGCAGGTCTGTGACACCACAACCTTATTGGTTCCTTCAAAGTGGTTGTCACATCAGTTCCTGTAGGAAACCTTAAAGACTAAACGCAGATGTAGCTCATGCCTTCTAAAGTTACTCTGTTGTGAAACAATGCGCTGGTGTCAGCCCAGTTCCCAGTGGACAGGTTCTCGCTGCACAACCAACCATGTTGCAACTGATACTAATTGGAACCCTTGTTGGCAATCCCAGCAGAGTCAAAGGCTTGGCAAGGAGGCTACTCTGTCATGCCTCCAGGTGAGGGCTTTAACTTGTTAATATTCTAAGCATGTATGGAGCAAATAATATCACCAGGCATCAACATGCCGAGACCAGACTGCACTGGTCCTATCATGGGGATTAACAGAGGACTTCAATTTCCAGGGCTGTCACTCTAGCAACTTTCACAAGCAACACATTCTCCCTGGAAAAGAGTATTTAAAAGAGAGAATTTAAATATTACTGAACCTGTGCAATAGCAGACTGGCAAACATCGACGATTTGTTAGTTTTAAAATTTTAAATAATAATAAAGTCTCCAAACAAGCCAAGTTTACGTTACATACTAATGATGCCTACAAAATTTCATCTTTTTTTTTTTTTTTTTTTTTTAAAGAAGGGTCAGATTCTCAGGTACAGCTGAAATGCACAGGGTGCAATGGGTAAGGAGATGCAAACGTGGCTTAAAGTTTGCCTTTGCACTCCCTTGTCCTGGTGCCACTTAACACAGGGACAGTTTCCTTACACGGAGTTGGATCAGCCAAAAAAATTGCTCTAACTTATTCCAGGCTGCAGTGCCTCAGGAGGCTAAAGACGCAGCCAAGAATCTGTGTAGGGCAGTGTTGTCACACCCATGCTTCCTTTCCTCAGTTCACGTCTATGTTAACTGCTACACTGGCAGCAAAGAAAGTGGTGTAATAGTTCCTCTGATGCCTCTACCCCACCAGCAGATCATCCTTCTCCAGGAGTGATCCTCTCTGGGTTGGTTACACCTGCATTCGGGTGATGAAAAGCAGCTGTACTGCATGGGTGAATCTGGCCCCAAGCCATTTTAGTGATGGAGCTTGACCACAGATCATGAGTGTTAGGGTGTATCTACACTGGCAAGTTTCTGCGCCACAAGTTATACCACATTTATTAAAATGCTGGAATTAAACTGCTGTTGTGTGTTCACACTATGCTCCTTATGACGCTTGAGCACATCCACATTAGCAGGTCTTGCAATGGCAAAGACAGCAGTGCACTGTGGTAGCTATCCCACTGTGCAACTGGCAGCAGGGTACTTTGGGAAGGGTTTGCAATGCCTCATGCAATTCCCAATCCCATTGTTCCATGGGTATCCTATTACATTGCTGGCTGCTTTTCAACTGAAGTGGGGTGGGGGGAAGAGTGTGTGACAGGGAGTGTGTGTGTGTATGGAGGGGGGCGGAGAGAGACAGTGTGTTTGTGGGGACAGAGAGTGTGTCAGCATGCTGTCTTGTACGTTCAGACAGTGGCAGGAAGCAACCAGTCCTGAGGCAGAGGGAGGGGGAAACCCTGACATCAGCCCCCACCTCCCTCCTTGGGCTCTCTGCACAGCAATCTCTCTCTACACACACCCACACCCACACCCACACACACCCTCTGTGTTCAACAGCATGAGCATTCTGTAGGGATATTAAAGAAGGTACTAACAGTGATTCCCCCAAGAGACAGTGACCCCCTCATAATTTGTCCCCCACACTTTAAAATCCAACAGTTTCACCAAGTACAAAAATCTCTTGGGTCTTCTGTTAAAACTTGTAAGCTACTGTCTGTAGAAACCATTGATTGTATCTATCCTGTGAAAGATACTTTACTACTATGTAAAACTTACAAACAAGTTAACTGACTTTGTTCTTGAATAATTGATACAATGTAAACAAACACTGTAAGCTGTTAAGTGACTTTCACTTCATTCAACGGCTCCTAGGACAGACCCCCCACCCTCTGTGATTAAAGGGCCGGGAGTCTCAAATGAATTAGCACACACCCCAAAAGTGGTGGAGACAGTAAATTAAAATATGGTTAAGGTATGGAATGTATGTTGATGAATGCTTGATATACATGGATGGTTAGGGAGGTGCCAGCCTAGAAAGGAAGTATCCATCGGCCGAAGAATGTGTCAAGTGGATGACCAGAAAACCCCCGGAGGGTAAACTGGCATCCACCCCATCACCTGGAAGGATGAGAAACACAAACTTCGGACAATGTGGAGCCACCAGGAATGTGCCACTTTGGACAGGAATGTGTGCCATCTGCTGATTGAGTCAGCAACAGCAGGATGAAACAGCTCCCATAGACTAACACAGGAATTAATTCCTATAAAAATGGACTCTAAAGACTGATGACTTTGAGTCTCTCTGGTTCTGCTGCCAACCTCCAGGAGCATCAGATGCATCTGACACAGACTCAGCTCCATCCTCATGACTAAGCTACCTGGCCAGTAACTTGGCATGAGCAACTTCTAGGCAGGTAACTATAACACCTATACAGAACTTGAATGAATGATTGTATGAATGAACCTATCTATCTATATATATATATATATATGTGTGTGTGTATAAGGAATAAGTAGTGATAGGAATAAGTAGTCAAACAACGTTGTTTACTTTTATCTTTTGCTTTATCATTATATTTACAATAAATGTGGCATCTTTGCCTTATCCCTCTTAATAAGATCCTGCTGGTTTTTATTCTATTGGTATAACAATTCCACATTAATGGTTTGCTTTGTGTCCTGGAGCAGATCAGCACAGCACACAACCGCTGTCAGAAACGGAACTTTGATAGGGAAGGGGCGCATGTCTCCAGGGCAGCTGAGTTCAAAACAATGAGCAGAGAGGTCACTTGAGGCATTATGGGACAGCTCCGGAGGCCAATTACAGCGCAGAAAGCAATACTGGCAATAGAGCGCTGGAGCCGCTGCACAAACAGCCTTAAGACTCTCAGCGAGGTGGTTTTTTTGCAGCGCTGCAGCTGAGGAGTTTCTGCACACAAAGTGGCTTGACAGTGTGTTCCCGTCTGCAGTTTGAGCGCAAAAAACTGCTTTACTGCACAGAAACTTGCTAGTGTAGACAAGCCCTTAGTTGGATTTCAGAAACATGTTAACATTTGAGGCGTATCAACCCACCCTCCAGTGTGTGTTGAACTTATTGAAGAGTCAGGCATCTGCTTCATATTGCTCACATTTTAAAAAAAAAATCCCAATCTTATCACCAATTGTTTCTGCCTTTGCTCTGGAGCTGCCAGACCTACAAGGGTGCTTACCCATGCTGAAGAACAGGGAAGCATAAACTCCCTCTCTACCCAGGCTTCTCTTTAAAACAATTTTCACTGATGGTAACACTGGCGAATATCAACAGCATGTCGCACTGTGGGATTCTTACACTCAGCAAAAGGCATTCAGATAGTACAATGATGGGTTCCAGAGAGAGAGAGAGAGAGTGTGTCAACTCCTCTCTCCAGCACACAGTCTTGCAAGCTCATTGGAAACCAGAGGAGAAGGGTGGGATGGGGTGGTGGAGGACTCCTCCCACCCAACAGGTGAATAAACTCTTGACTGTGATTCATAGACTCACAGACTATAAGGTCAGAAGGGACCATCATGATCATCTAGTCTGACCTCCTGCCCATTGCAGGCCACAGAACCTCACCCACCCACTGTCTCTATATCCTTTTGGGCCTCAGACTGCTCTTACTTATATCCAGTGGAACCCCATTAACTGAGGATGCACAGAGTATAAGTCACAGCTGAATCTAGCACATTGATTGAATTGTTTACTTATGCCTGATTCTATATGCATAGTTACAGAAACTAATGGCGAACTGAAAAGGTAGATTAGTGCCATTTTACAAAGTGCACAAACAATGAGATGTACATCTAAATCCTCCTGCTTTCGGGGATAAGTCAACCATTAAAAGCCTCGGGTCAGGAAGAAACTTCCCATATGGCCAGGTTGGTCTATAATTTCCTGTTATTTTGCTCCATCCTATGAAGCACCTGGTTCTGGCCACTGTCAGACAGGACATAGGGCTACATGGACCACTTCTCTGATCCCGTATGGCAAATTCTTAGTCCTACTCCCAAATAGAGTTTACTATTTTTAAATAAGCTTTCTAAACAATTCTTCCAGAGTGAGACAACCTTGCCCACTAAGAAGAAGAAGAATTGTATCAGGCCTAAAATAGAATCCACTACATAAAGAGGTATATGGCACTATGACATATTTACATATGTGCTCCTTTTGTCCATTTTTTGCTGAAGTCAGTCAAACATATGTGAAGTATTTTCTTTTTGACCAGCTCTCTAATTTTGTTAAACATAAAAACAGTACAAACAATTATTACTTTAAAAGCATTTGTTTCTTTTTTAGTGAAAGGAATGCAAAAAATGGCAAAATTCAGCCAAAATACTATTTTTGACATCTTCTAAATAATAAATCATGGCCAAACCGATTTCCTTCAAATTTTGTGGAAAAGAAAAATGTTCTTGGATCTAAGCTAAGAGTTTGTGCACTACATTTCAGTCTGGAGAGAATTTTTATGGCTGTGTTATACACCGCTAATATACAGAGTTTATAATGGAAACATTGACAGGACCTCCACGGAAGCGATACCAGGAAGGACCGCTGTAATAAATTCAATTAACAGCTAATAGAAATTGTGATCTCATCACATGCCAACTGACATTATGCTCTGAATAAACTAAGACTAGCATTGACTGGCTTCTGTCAATTCTCTAAGGCTACATCTACACTACAGGGGGGGGTCGATTTAAGATACGCAAATTCAGCTACGATTCGACGTATCGCAGCCGACTTACCCCGCTGTGAGGACGGCGGCAAAATCGACCTCCGCGGCTTCCCGTCGACGGCTCTTACTCCCACCTTCGCTGGTGGAGTAAGAGTGTCGATTCGGGGATCGATTGTCGCGTCCTGACGGGACGCGATAAATCGATCCCCGAGAGGTCGATTTCTACCCGCCGATTCCGGCGGCTAGTGTAGACCAGGCCTAAGACTGCTATCCTCAAATTCTACCCACAGAATAGCAGGCGTTATGAAATGATGTGTCTTCTTTAATGTAAACAGAAAACTACTGATTTTAGGCCACTCTGAATCTGTTACACTGGTATAAATCCAGAATATCAGCACTGGAGTTTTCATCCCTCACTCTCTGCCATGAGATTTCACGGGTGTAACTGAGGGCAGAACTTGGCTCAGAGGCTATTAAAAAGACTAAATAGAAATTAGTGATTCCTATACTATAAAGTATTTGGATTCAAATCAGGGTTAAAATCAAGCCCTTGTTTGTTTCCTGCCCGTAGGACATGCTACACCTAACATCCTTTTAAATTCCAGAGGTAATAAAATTTATACTAAATGAGGCAGGTCCCAGCACAAGTCTGTACTGATGCCAGGTTTAACAATCACTTTGATGTGTACTGTTTTGAAAGTACCAGGGCTGAAAGGCACAGGGGGTTATGGAAAGACAGGGCTTGACATTTCTACTGATAACATGATTGAGCTGATAACATGATTATTGCACATAGTACACCGACAAGTTAAACAATTTTTGTATGAGGGGTGGAGGTGGTAGAAGGGGCAGGGAAGTGTGAGAAACAAGGAAAACAGCATCAGTACAAAGCATAGGATGCTAACTTCTGTTTCCTAGAAAAATAAATAAAACAAACCCTTTCCAAAGGGGTGTGCTTTGAGCCTGAATTTCGTAAGGTGTAGGCATGATCTATGTTGTAAAGATAATTACAGTGGAATTCAGGTGGGGCCCAAGTACACAGAGTATAGTTCTGCAAGGCTAACCAAGCCATATAACAAGGGGCCCAATTATCTGTTCCTGCTGAGATGCACTCAGTGTGGGAGCAGAGGTGTATGGGGAAGGTAGACCAGCCAACTTTGTGCCTCATAACTTTTTTTACTGACACTTGGGCTACTTACTCAGGAGGATGTGGGCAACCCGGAGTACTTGGTGTGCACTGGTGCATGGGCCCTGTCCTGTTCTCCCTGTCCCTAAAAGGGGCTGCAAGAGTCAATTGGCATATAACCATTCCATCAGCTCCATGACAGCTGGGGAGCCTCCTTATAGCATAGGTATTTCTGGGGGGAATTCTGCTGATTTTAAGGTCCCTTTATACTGCTGGAGAAACATGTGGGGGCCTTAACACAACAGGAAATTGGATGTTCCCACAGAAGCAAGGCACAGTTTACAAAACACTATTAAACTAAAACAAACTCTAAAACACCAAACATAGATTCAAAGAATTTAAGACCAGAAGAGATCAGTCTCACCTGCATAACACAGAAACCTCATCCAGTGATTCTTGCATCAAGCCTATAACATCTGGTTATAGCTTTTAGAAAGACAGCCAATTTTGATTTAAAGATTGCACGTGTTGAAGAATCCACCACATCCCTAAATAAAGTGCTACAGTGACCAATTACCCTCACTGTTGAACTTTTGTATCTTAATTCTAATCATGTGAGAACTAAAAATACAAAGTCTAATTGAATCATCACCAAATCATGGTGCTATGCCAATTTACTTCAGTTGAGGATGGGCCCTTAATCTCTTTATGGCTTTTTTAATCCCAAAACAGAGCATATACTATCAATTTGAAATACTTTTGTGTAAAAATCTAAAACTAGGCAAAAAATGTTTTTTCCAACCCATGAGAATTTTCAAGGTTTCAAAAAATTTTCCCACCTCGAATCAGGATAAAAAGTTGAAATCTTGAAAATTTTCGTGAACTGAAAATCTCAACTTTTTTTTGATTGGGTCAATTGAAACATTCATTTTGATTTTGATCTTTGTCCTTTTTTTAACCTATAAATTTTGAAATAAAACGTTGTTTCAAACTGAAATGCAGAACTTTTTATTTTGAAAATGTCAAAACAGGGCATTTTAAAAAAAAATTCAAAATGGGAAATTCATCAAAACTGACCTTTTCGCAGAAAAAGTTTCGGTTTTGTCAAAAACTCTAATAAAATCTGATGGGCCTCAACCAACTGTTGTGTATCCTGAGTCTTATCAGCAATTGTGTGAGGGCCATATGGAGACCAGACAGACAGAATGATTCTCTTCACACTAACACAAGTTGAAAATCAAATTACTTTTGATTTACTCTAGTGCAAATGAGAGAAAAGCCAGGCTTAGAATGCAGAATACACTGCTCAATGGGAAGCAGCTAGCCACAGCAAATCTGCTTGTAAACAGATGAACAAGGAACCAATAAGCACTATGGTCTACGCCTTTTTGAGGAAGTAAATGCTACATGTATTTTGAGAAGGATGGCCAAAACATACACATATGTGCACGGTCATCTATTGTGCCCTTGATACTGGTGATTTAAATCCCATTAGCATCACTGATATGTAAAGAGAGGAGGGACTCCTCTATGTACTCTGTAAAAAGGACTCTGATTTAATTTGCAGTCCTGCATTGAAAGTGGATTCTACTTTTAAGGATAATTTTCTGTCCCACTTCAGTATTTTTTTAACCTAATCAATGGTTTAATTACTGAACATGACACCTGCAGGAATCAAATAATCCAAAAGGCTTTGATTATGGACCAAAGCTTCCGATGGTGTAAACTGTCTGGTGTAAAAACTAATAAATGCCATCTGAGGCCGGGATCAATGTCTCTTTTAAATGCATTGTCAAAGGTGGAACAACACATGTGCGCACATCCTTCTCTCCGAAGTCAGCATGTCCTACATGTGGGGGGAAAGGGATATTTTACATGAGCTGCCATTGATTTCAAACTGTTACTTTTACCGTTCTTAGGAAATTCAAGTAGATGGAGAATAAATCTGCACAAAAGTGGAGCTTGTTGCTGGAGACGCTGACCTCCAGGGCGACCCCTTGATGATTCCACTGTAGTCTCCAACAGAACACCAAAAGAACTTCACCTTCAATCATTGTTAAAATGTGACCTCATGGTTACTTCCCCATATGAGTTTAGCTGCAGGCCTATGTTTTAAAGTTCAGGCACTATAAAAACCAGATTATTAGATGCAATCAGGAATTAGACTTCAAAGGCTATTAGTCTGTCATTTGAAATTAACATATTGGATAGCAATTAAGCCACTTTTGGCATTTTATAGCACCAGTTCTTTGGGAAGAATGGAGCTAGTTTTTAACAATATTCATCAGGAAAAGATTTCATTATTTAAATGCACCTTACCTTTCTAGCATGTTATAAACCGCAGAATTTAATTATGGAAATCTATTTGATAACACAGCATTGGAGATAGTATCATTAGAAATCAAGGCTATAGTCTCAAACATAATGTTGCATTCATGTTGTTTTATTACTGTTGTGTTAGTGGCACTGACTGTTCTGGGGGAGGAGGCTGTGTAATTAAAAAAAGAATTAAAAATAGAGGTGTCAAAACACTGATTGGAATGATGAATATACAATCATTAGTCACATGTTCCAATTAAAGTATGTGTACTCTGAGGCTGCATAGCCCGATGTAATACATCCTGAAGTGTGCATTAAATACATTACAATGTTTAATTAAGACATTATAATGCATTAAACCGCTCAGATACGACAATGATGAGAGCCAAGTGCATGTTCACAGTAACAGGGATCATTAATAATAAATTGTGCACTTGAGGTTTGGAGTTTGATACGAGGCAGCTGAAAGACCAGTGGTCTTTGGGCAACGTCTGGTGTAATATTACAGTTCTGGAGATTGCACCTTTGCAATTACACACCTGATGGGGCTCAGCTGCTGTGATGTCTTTTTTCTGCTGTCCCCAAGCCTTCAACAACTGTCAGGTTAAACACGTGTACTCACTCTGTTGGGTGTGGTTTACTTTTCTGCACGGACCATCAGAGCCTGTGAAATCTGTGAAATTAGCCTATGGAGTCTAATGTAACCTCAGATAACATTTACAAAATAACAAAGTCAAATAGGATTTCAGGGGAAACAATGACTTGCTAGAGTGAGCATAGCGTCCATAAGAACATAACATAAGAGCAGCCATTCTGGGTCAGACCAAAGGTCCATCTAGCCCAGTATTCTGTCTTCTGACAGTGGCCAATGCCAGGTGCCCCAGAGGGAATGAACAGAACAGGTAATCATCCAGTGATACATCCCCTGTTGCCCATTCCCAGCTTCTGGCAAACAGAAGGGAGGGACACCATCCCTGCCCATCCTGGCTAATAGCCATTGATGGACCTATCCTCCATGAATTTATCTAGTTCTTTTTTGAACCCTGTTATAGTCTTGGTCTTCACAACATCCTCTGGCAAAGAGTTCCACAGGCTAATTGTGTGTTGTGTGAAGAAATACTTCCTTTTGTTTGTTTAAACCTGCTGCCTATTCATTTCATTTGGTGACCCCTAGTTCTTGTGTTATGAGAAGGAGTAAATAACACTTCCTTATTTACTTTCTCCACACCCGTCATGATTTTATAGACCTCAATCATATCCCCACCTTAGTCGTTTCTTTTCCAAGCTGAAAAGTTCCAATCTTATTAAACTCTTCTCATACGGAAGCTGTTCCATAAGCCTAATAATTTTTGTTGCCCTTTTCTGAACCTTTTCCAATTCCAATATATCTTCTTTGAGATGGGGAGACCACATCTGCGTGCAGTGTTCAAGATGTGGATGTACCATGGATTTATATAGAGGCAATATGATATTTTTTGTCTTATTATCTAGCCCTTTCTTAATGATTCCCAATATTCTGTTCGCTTTTTTGACTGCCACTGTTCATTGAGTGGATGTTTTCAGAGAACTATCCACAATGACTCCAAGATCTCTCTCTTGAGTGATAACTGCTAATTTAGACCCCATCATTTTATATGTATAGTTGGGATTATGTTTTCCAATGTACATTACTTTGCATTTATCAACATTGACTTTCATCTGCCATTTTGTTGCCCAGTTTTGTGACATCCCTTTGTAGCTCTTGTGACAGACCCAGACCAGTGGGGTACAGGAGTCTGGTAGAGGGCAAATATACTGGTCACTGGATGAGTAGTTTTCTGTTCCCTGAGTGACCAGAGCAGGGGCTGCACTAGAGTAATCAGGAACCTGCTAGAACCAGTTAAGGCAGGCAGGCTAATTAGGACACTTGGAGCCAATTAAGAAGAAGCTGCTAGAATCAATTAAGGCAGGCTAATCAGGGCACCTGGGTTTTAAAAGGAGCTCACTTCAGTTTGTGGTGTGAGTATGAGGAGCTGGGAGCAAGAGGCGCAAGGAGCTGAGAGTGAGAGGGTGTGCTGCTGGAGGACTGAGGAGCACAAGCGTTATCAGACACCAGGAGGAAAGTCCTGTGGTGAGAATAAGGAAGGTGTTTGGAGGAGGCCATGGGGAAATAGCCCAGGGAGTTGTAGCTGTCATGCAGCTGTTAAAGGAGTCACTATAGACAGCTGCAGTCCACAGGGCCCTGGGCTGGAACCTGGAGTAGAGGGCGGGCCCGGGTTCCCCCCAAACCTCCCAATTGACCTGGACTGTGGGTTCTTCCAGAGGGGAAGGTCTCTGGGCTGTTCCCCAACCCACATGGTGAATCTCTGAGGCAAGAAAATCTGCCAATAAGTGCAGGACCCACCAAGATAGAGGAGGAACTTTGTCACACTCTTCGCAGTCTGCTTTGGACTTAACTATCATGAATAGTTTTGTATCATCTGCAAATTTTGCCACTCACTGTTTACCCCTTTTTCCAGATCATTCTGGTCAAGGCTAAGACAGACCTGATAGCTTATATGTTTTGTATTGTATTACAGTCATTTCTAGCCCAACTTTCTTCAAAGACAAATGTCCTCTTATTTATTTTCATGTATTCACATTCATTTTCATTTTAGAGCTGTCAGCTGAGCTGCTGGCTCGTTCAATCTCTCCCTGGCTCTGTCAGCTATATAAATCCCCGGCCCTCCTTTGAAAATGTCAGGAAGGAATTAGGGACCCTGAAAAGGTAAGAAGAGGCCTATGATTTAGTTTGGGAATCAAACAAGTTAAGTCTTCGAGCCTAGCCATTTTTTGATTTGTGAGTGAATGAAAAATTTAGAACAATTTCCATAAAATGGAAAAGTACCTTTTGCCCCCTAAGCACTGTAACTCAAAACCTCAAGTTTTCACAGAAAAGTTTATTTTGCTGTAAGACTAGGCATACACATTTCCACCAATAAAGACACTAACTTGTTTCCATAATCCAGAGAGGCAAATCCTGGTCTACTAGCAGTCAATGACAATTTTGGCCAAATGGGACCAAGATTTGGCATAGAAGACACAATGTGTTTAATAAGAGTTTCCTATATATCTATGGAATAAATTTTTTGTTCTTCCTGATTTAACCTAATGACACTGTCTATTACACTGTGTTTGTTATGATTCTACAAAGGCGACAATTTCAGTTCGATATAAAAAATTCTACTCTTGAAAAATTCCATCCAGTTTTAACATATTCACTTTATTCTTTCCTCCTCACATACAAACATGTCAAAAATAACTCAAAAACATACAACTATAAATACTTAGCTCAAAATTTTAAAGGTATTTAGGCACTGCTCCATTCAGCATTGCTGGTGTCAGTGATTTAGACAGCTAAGTCTCATTTTCACAAGTGATTTAGGCACTTAGAAGCCAAAGTCCCATTAACTTTCAATGGGACTAAAGTTCCTAAGTCACTTTTGAAAATGGGACTTAGCTGTCTAAATCACTCAGGGCTTGTGGAACAACATCTAAAAAATCTTTAAAAATCTGGGCTTTATTGTCTAATTTCACTTCCCTTAGTGACAGGTTTCAGAGTGGTAGCCGTGTTAGTCTGTATCAGCAAAAACAACGAGGAGTCCTTGTGGCACCTTAGAGACTAACAAATTTATTTGGGCATAAGCTTTCGTGGGCTAGAACCCACTTCATCAGATGCATGAAGTGAAAAACACATGAGCAGGTATAAATACATGAAAGGATGGGGGTTGCTTTATCACCTCACACTTGGTAAAGCAACCCCCATCCTTTCATGTATTTATACCTGCTCTTGTATTTTTCACTTCACGCATCTGATAAAGTGGGTTCTAGCCCACAAAAGCTTATGGCCAAATAAATTTGTTAGTCTCTAAGGTGCCACAAGGACTCCTCGTTTTTACTTCCCTTAGTATAAATCAGTGGTAACTCTAAAGTCTATGAAGTTACACAAGTGTGAGATTAGAATCGGGCTGTAGTGTACTTATTAAATTACAGCCACTTACATTGAACTGAGTAGTAGATTCCCTTTAATGAGGTCCATTAACATTCTAACTAACCAGCTGTCATATGTTTCTTGCTTATACCTTTTCAGAAGCAAGACAATCATTTTGAATCTTGTATCTTTCAGTATTTTAGTTTTTGCAATTCACATGTCAACATAATATAGAAAGAAAGAAAGAAAGAAAGAAAGAAAGAAAGAAAGAAAGAAAGAAAGAAAGAAAGAAAAAGAAATGCTAAGGCTATATGAAAACTTGAAGAAAAAAATATTGCCTTCAGTAGCTTGCCCCAGAAAAGGATTACAAATGGGCATGGTTACAGTATTAATGTTATGATTCCACAAAACTAACCACTGCCATCAGGTGCTTGAGTTCAAGAACCCTATTCTGAAGAATTATGAGAGATGTCCAGTGTACCACAACATTGAGTTGTCAAGTGTATTGCCTTGGTTTAGCAATCCGTTGATCTATCATTCACATTTTTTTAGAATAGCACCCCAATTTTCTTGCAATATATCATCTTCCCTCGTGACATTTTCAGATTAGACTGGCACCCGGGGAATTATTTATCAGTTTATAAATGTGAGAAGCCATGTGAAACAGACATGGTAGGCCATGCTTTGATTTCCATTTCACATGTTTCTTACATCCTTCTCTTTGTGAGGAACATAGTATTATTTTCACTAGAGGTGGTAAAATCACACATTGAGATGCTCTTGAGAAGTAGTGTTGTCAAATCCTTAGAGCAGGGAACTGAGAGTCAGCACCCCAGGTTCTATTCCCAACTCCACCACAGACTCACAGCCTGGCCTTCAACAAATCAATTATTATTTCTGGCCCAAATTCTCCTCTCACTTATACCAAGGAAAACAGAAGTCAATGGAGTTAAGTAGTCTAAGTGAGAGGAGAATCAGACTCTAAGTGGAAGTTTACATGTCTATAAAATTACTAGACCTGGGTGAAAAAAAATTGTGTAGAAGTTTTCCTGACCAAAAAATATAGTTTAATTGAAACTGAAATTTTTCATTTGAAAATGTCTACTCCAATAAAAAAAATTCAGTTTTCCCATGGAAATTTTTGAAATGAAAACTTCTTGCTTCATTTTGACTTAAAATAATGTTTTATTTCTCTATTTTCGGTTTAAAAAATTTGAAATGAAAAACAAACTGCTCTGAAACTTCCAGGTGGCAGCCCAACGTTTTTTAACCAAAAATTTTCAAAGTTTTTGTCTTCAGAATTTCTTGCGGGAAATATTTTGTTTGTCCTCCCGGCACTGGGATAATGGAAGGTTTCATCAAATAAGGTTTGAGATCTTTAAATGAAAGGAACTACAGATCTTGCGAAGGGATTCATCTGTAGGGGCCATTTCACCCACATGGAATTCTATTGAAGTCAATGAGGCTCCATGTTGGCTTAGGGCACATGTTCGCTGGTGGGCTGCTTTGTAGGTGTGGAGCTCATGCTTCTTAGTACACAAAGTTTTAGCATCATGCTCTCAGAAATGCCAATAGTAAATAATAAAACTTCCATTAGACTGAGAAAAAAACTTTCTAACGTTAGCCATTCCCAGGATCAAACATCCTTATTAGAAGGAGCGTCACAAGGTTTACATTTTATTTGGTTCCTCCCCTCTAAATAATAAAAAGATGCAGTATTGTCTGATCTTTGGTTGCTGAGATTATTTTTTATAAAGCAAAACTAATTTTTATATCACCCCTTTGAGTTCTGAAAATTACTTTTTTCAACATATCCATTACTAGAAAAGCATAGTACTTGTTAACCAGCTGCTAAGGAGAAAAAAACCTGCAAATGTGTTTTCTAAAGCACTACAGAATAACTATACCCAGAGAGACAGAGATTAAGAGCAGTGGAAACTTGATGCCAAGGTGAGACATTCCTTAACATCCTGTCCTTCCCCTCCTTCCCCAAATGCCAGCTATTTATGGGATGCAAACTCAGAAGAACCTACCCCAATGTGAAGGAAACCTCTGAATCAGACTCCTTACACATCCCTCCTCTGAAGGTATGTAAAATCAGTTACAAAAAGGAGGCCATGCAGTTACTGTATATGAGTTTATGGAATCTTTTGAGGTCCACAATGGCCTTGAACTGGCCCACTGACTTACTGGGGTGCACAAAGGTCACAGAATCTGCTACTAAAAATAGCCATATAGACCAAAAAGAATGTACATTCATAAGAACAGGGAAAGAATGAGGAAAAGACTAAAGGGAAAGAGAGGACAGGGGAAAATGGAAAGAGAAAGAGAGAGAAAGAACCACATTTCCCTACAAGAGCAGCTTTGTGATTCCTCCAGTAATGTTCCTTAGTTTTGTTTATCATGAAAAGAGCCCATTACTGTCCCAGCCCAATCAAACAGCAGACCAAGTCCATGAATGGCACCTATCAGAGCCCAGGGTAAATCCAATGATTAGAGGGAATTCGCCAAAGGGCCTTTGTAGCTGAGAAAATGCCTACTCCAGAGAGGAATGCAGAAAATTCCTGGGAGCACAGGCACTCCTTTGTTGGCAGTCTGGCGGTATTCTGGAGCAAATAAAGGCACACAAAAAATGGGATCTTAGATGCAATGAACATTCGAAGAAAATGTTCAAAGACCTCCTTGAAACATTCCTTGTTTTTTGAAACTGTACGAACTCGGTTTAGGATGAACTAAAGGGCTATACTCATAATACCACTTTTTTTAGTATTGCATAATTTAAATGTTTCCCTACAGCAACAACTTTGCTTATTTCTTTTTCCTGATGTTTTTTTTCTAGTTCATTTTTTTAAATTGATATAAGGTTTGAGGGGCCAGATTCTCAGTAAGTATAAATCAGTGTAAATCCACTGAGGTCAACGAAGATTCGATGATTTACACCCGCTGAGAACGTGACCCTGAGGCTTGCAAAAGAGAAAATAGAAGAAATATTCAGAAACAATGGAACAGCTCCACATCTGGGGTAGAACTGAAGTCAATGTGGCTTTGCTGATTTACCCTAGCTACAGATCTGGCTCCATGTATATACAAAAATAATACCTGCAGTCTATGAACTGTGATGCAGGAATCACACTACACTAGAGAATGAAAGACATGCCTGGCTGTGTTCAGCTTGAGAATACAGAGACATTCCGCCAGAAATAAAACTCACTAGATAGGGCAAGACAGGACAGCACCTGGCAAATAACAAAAGACATGACATGTGGGACCTGATTCTTCCCTCACTTACATAAGTGCCACTCAATTTACTTCAGCTGAG
The DNA here is from genome assembly GCF_028017835.1 of Emys orbicularis. Taxonomy (NCBI): domain Eukaryota; kingdom Metazoa; phylum Chordata; order Testudines; family Emydidae; genus Emys; species Emys orbicularis. The sequence goes on along the minus strand of NC_088683.1, from coordinate 66,866,900 downwards.
TTAAATCCTGATTTAAACTAGTGTATGTATCAATATGTGGAGAATCAGACCCATGGAATTCAGCCAGATTTTATTTAAGCTACAATTTGTTATGCAACATTATGTCCACGTTTGCTTACCAGGATTCTGTCAGCTAAATTACAACAATATGAACGGTACTAGAAAATGTTTTTATACCAAATAGCCCCAGGCCATGTATAGTGGCAATGTTCTGTCTACTATAGGTCAGATTCTGATCTCATTTACATCAGTGTAAATCCAGAGTAACTCCACTGATTTCACTGACACCCAAGTAAGTGAGATCAGAATTTGGCCCCGTGGCTTCTTCATTCTATTTCCTCCTCCAGAGGAACTAAAACCATTTATTGTTATTTGTTTGGTGTGAAGAATCAGATACAGATTTTATGGCTGAATTAGAAGATTTTATCTGCTACTGAAATCCTGAACTGAATAACTGCATGTAATCCTCACCTAAACACTTTCAATAAATATGATTTCCTCCCCTGCCCCCACTTCCTAAGGTCCGAACAATCTTAATGACTTTTTTTCACAGTATGTCCCTATCTGCAATATGTTTCCTCATAAATCCAGTTATATGCTTTTATTTTATGTTCTGTTTTAGAGAATTTGCTGGAATGTGCAAGGAGTGAACTAAAAATCTTGTTCCTGTTAGGCTCTGTGTGTGCATGCACGCATATCTGAAACCTAATAAAATATTATTTATTTGCAACTTTGGAGATTAATTCACTAGCATTTTTCAAAATGGGAGTGAAGTTGTTGCAAAGGTGGTACCTTTATTGCTCTGCAAATGTTGTTCATTTTACTATTTGTTTTAAATGCTTTTTTACTGGTCCTGGTGGATTTACATCTATTAAGGAGCGCAATGGCAGTCATAGGATACAGAGTTATATAATCAAACAAAATATGGCCTATTCAGAGCACTGTTACATTATTCACTGCTTGACTATCTGTAAGAGCCCAGCAATGTTAAAAGGACTGTTATCGTCTAATAATTAAAAATCAATCCAGGGGACTAATAGAGAAACAACTACCTTCTCCCTACTGCCAGTTAGTCCAATACCAAGCCATTGCTACACAGTATTAAGGATAAGGGCCCACTCTTGCTACCATCAAAATCAATGGGAATTTTGCCATTTTAACAAGAGCGGGATTGAGCCTTTAATCAAACAGAGACAGATTCTGACATCCTTGTTCATGCTGAATCATTTTCAATGGGACGCCTAGAGGAGTAAGGTACCATCCTATTTCACATGGGTAAGGGCTGCAGAATCTGACCTGTAGGCAAAAATGAGAATTCAGCCATTCTGAAAGGCCATGTGGCATTGTGCCCTGCACTCCTATTATCTCTGCATTTTAGGGTGACCAGACAGCAAATGTGAAAAACTGGGACGGGGGTGGGGGGTAATAGGAGCCTATATACGAAAAAGACCCCAAAATCGGGACCGTCCCTATAAAATCGGGACATCTGGTCACCCTACTGCATTTACATGGACAGAGATGGAAACAAAGGGCTGCAAGGGGCCAGTGCTTCCTACCAGGTGCAGAGCACCCTTTACTCTCGTTAAAGTCACTGGGAATTGAAGCTACTCAGAATTTTGCGGGATTAGGTGCTAAAAGACCCCCGCGACAGAAAAGCACAATTAATTCTAGGAGAGAACAGACACGCTGACAGAACAAGCCATAATTACGCCTCCTCCAAAAGAGGTGCACGTCTCTACACACCAGCTCTTTAATTACCATCAGCTGCATACATCCTAAGAGCATCTTCTGCAAGATAATTATCAACTAGGAAAATAGGTCATCAAAGAAAAATGCAGAGCCTGCAAAAGGCACACACAAGCACACACACAAACACACACTCACACGAATGCATGCACACACACCAAAACTTGATTTACTGAGCCCTATTTTCAAAGCTGAGCAGATGGCTGACCTTTTAAAATATATTTCTAAAAGTGTCCCCTCTTTTTTACCCCACCAAACAGCCCTTAACATCTTTGGTAATTTTTTTTTAAAACTACCTAAAAGAAGGAATAGTGCGGTACATCAATGTGACTGTGATGCATACTAGTGGTCAAATCAGGGTATCATGGAAAAGCGTGAAAAGTGGGAGCTCTCTCTTCCAAGATGAGGCTGTATAATCTAAACACATGCTCTTTTTACTATTTTGTACATTTGGCTGTGCTCAAAAATTTCCATGAATTAACCACTGATTTACTAGCTGTTATGAAGCATTAATTGTAGTACAAAGAAAACAAATCAACCACCTATAGAAGATTTTATGGGGCCATTATGTATTTTTCAGTTGTATCTTATTGAAAAACAAAACAAAACAAGATAAAGCTGGATAATTATAAGCAACTGACATCCCGTAGAGACAAGGCTAGGCGCTTCGGGAAAGTCACTTACAGTACGTCTACACTGCAATCAAACACCCGCAGCTGGCCTGTGTCAGCTGACTCGGGCTCGCAGGGCTCTGGCTGTGGAGCTATGAAATTGCAGTGAGGAATCCAGGCTTGGGTTGGAGCCTGGGCTCTTGGACTCCACGAAGGGGGAAGGTCCCAGAGCCCAAGCTCTAGCCCAAGTCCAGGCAACTACACTTTAATTTTATAGCCCCAAAGCCTGAGCCCCATGAGCCTGAGACAGCTGACACAGGCCAACCATGGGTGTTTTATTCTAGTGCAGACGTACCCTTAGGGCCAGATTTTTAAAGGTACTTAGGACCCTAAAGATACAGATAGATTATTTGAATGGGAGTTAGGTGCCCAGGCGCTTTTGAAAATCCCACTAGCTGCCTATCTGCATCTTTGGTTGTCTAAATAGCTTTAAAAGTCTGGCCCTTAGTCTGTCGGTGCCTCAGATCCCCTTTTGTAAAATGGGGATAATAGCACTTCCTTACCTCCCTGGGGCATGGAAAGGATAATGACATTCAAGATTGTGAGGGGCTCACATACTGTGGTTAATGAGGGGCCATAGCTAGCTAGTTTCATACCAGTCCTCTCTTCTAAAATAAAAAGAGTGAGGATTTATACTGATGGGCTTTGGATCTGGAATGGTTTGAAGTCCCCTCTCATCCAAAGCCAGAAATGTTTTCAGATTATTTATTATTTTTTGCTAGAAGCAGCCAAACCACCATTAAATCCTAAAATCAAACTACTGATTAAAGCAAACTTTCTATAAAATAAAAACAGCTTGACTGGCCCAGATGCTGAGCTGAGGCCAAAAAGTGCTCAGCACAACATAGTAGGGGTGTGCTATGGGAGCTTTAAACTCCCTTTGCACTCCCTTAACCCTGAGGAGGGTTCAGTTCCTCTCATTTACGCTAGCTGCCTGGCACCCGGAGATGTCATTTCTACTAATCAGAGGTTGCTGGGTCATCAGGGAAATCTGGCCATGCCTGCGATTCTCTGGCCGCACCTGTGTCACTGGTTGCATCAAGGTGGAGGCAAAGCAGCTGATACTGCATCTTTATGCCACCTAGTGATGCTCTAGTGCCTGCATAAGGAAGCGTCGGGGCAGCTGTGCAGTGCTGATCCCCCTTTCTCCTTCCGTTGTTGCAATTTATCTCCTTTTAGCTTCTCCATTTCTCTTCGCATACATAGAGTGTGCTCTCTGGATGGAGTCTTGTAGATGTCTTTTGGTGAGGGGATCAGATACCATGTTGATGGTCTAAGTGTAAGAACCCAGACAGATTTGGTATGTTAGACAGATCCCTGGTTGGTTCACCCTTCAAATGCATGTGAGGAGAGCATTTCCAGAGCACAAGCAACAGGTAAATTTGAGAGTGTCACTCTCTAAATGTTAGTTAGTGTTGCCTCTGTATTGGTCCTGATTTAGAGCTTACACCTGTGTAAATGGGGAGTGATTGAAGCCAATGGTATTCATCTGGTACAAGTGAGACAGAATCAGACCTGTTGTCTACTGGAGGAGTTTATGGGTGGGATTTTCCAATGTCCCAAAGCGACTTGATTTTCAGTGGGCTTTGTGCCCCATGTCACTTTGAGGCTTTGGAAAATCTGACTCTAAGTGTTGGATTTTTCTCTCTTCCTATCACCATGAAATGTCGGGGGGGTGGGAGAATCCTACCTAAAACAAATCAGATAAATCAATTACACTTTATGTTCATTTCTCTGCTTCAGGAATTGTGGCCGACATTTAAACATATACCCTTCGGTAGTGATTCAGTCACTCAACAATCATCCATGAGCCAGCAGGAAGTAGCTACTATTGAGGTCAGTCAGAAGAACATTGCGATTACCCCTCTGAACCTTTGGAGTGTTCATCAGGATATGAATGTATCTAAGCAGGAACAGGTACTGTTTCCAAAACTAGATCTGTGCAGTGTTAAATTAACATGCCTAAGCCTGAAGCCTGAAATAACATTCGCTGGTGTTTAACTTTCAGTATTTTGCATTTTACATGCTCTTAATTAAAAGTCCAGGAAGGGTCTTGAAAGTATTGGGGAACTTAAAATAGCTTTGTTCTTCAAACATTAAAGTACATCTGACCTTTTAAAAATAACCTTTATAAATATAATGAGATTTACTGAAATATATTTACTGACTTTTCTTTCCACGGGGGGGGGGGGGGGGGGAGCAGGGGAAGAAACATGGACTGCCTTAGCATAAAGCAAATTGGTGAAGGGAGTGCAGAGGTAGCTCTGGACACAAAATGTCTTGCTATATTTCTTAAAGGTTCTCCTGTAGTAACAGCAATTAGAGAGTTCAGCTGTAATTTCACCCCTCATTCATACAGGACCTTGTCTCACCTTAAACAGGAAATAGGGACTGAGTTAGTGGAGCTTGAATATAATAGAAGTCTGTGACTGTAGTGCAGTGCAACCATCAATATAAATCTGTCAGAGACACACTCAGTGAGGAAGAAGAACTTCCATATACTACAGCCCCTACATTTTTTGATGCAGATACAGATTTATGGCACATGGGGAAGCAATAAGCCTTTGAGCCAACAAAGGCCTTGTAAATGTGCAGCGTTCTGGAGACTTACATTACAAGATACAGCTACAATTTTCTAATTGTGTTTCTAGCCAACTCCCTAAAAGACAACAGAGCTTAGTCAGAATAAAACTGAGGGGTCTACCCAATAGCAGGTCTTGTGTCGTTTTAAGTTTTCATAACAGGGTGAACTGACAAAGGAGACCTAGAATTTTTCAGAACTAGTAAAACTACATTAAATCAGACTTGGTCTACAGCCTCTCTGTAGCATATTATGCTTCAAGATATGATGTTAAAATAAATAAAGAACCAGATTCTGATTCCCTTACTCACATTTGCTCCATGTGTGGGATCACTTGAATGATAAGGGACATGAGTAAACGTAACAGAATCTGGCCCCAAATGCATCAATTGGGTAGCTTTTCTAACAAAATACTAACATTGACTACCAAAAAACAAAACAAAACAAAAAACAACCCATCTATAAGGCACTTAAGTCAACTGCCTGAATTAAGACAATTACTCTTCTGAATTAAAGTATCTTTAGAGTGTTTTTTACATAAAAGAAACTACAAATGAAAGCAGTTTTTAGCAAATGAAAAAACAGCTCAGTGTCACTATTAATTAATTAAAAACAAATTTTCTAAGTTAGCCTAATAGAAGGCTTCCTACATGCAACCAGTAACTGATTAAGTGAGTGACTCAAGCAGTAAAATCACAGTTGGGCCTATTTTCTTCATGCTGGAAGGCCAAGTTCAATATTTTTCCTATGAGGCATGCCTGTGCTATAAAAAGAATATGATGTTTGAATGTGAGTGTCTCTGCTTTCTCTGTGCTGGCACTAAAAGCCTTTCCTAGCCCTCCTGCCACATTTCAAGAGTACAGTATGAATCAGAATCATGTGGCTCACCTCCCTGCCAAATTCTTTTCTTCTGCTACCACTGTGAGTTCCTCTCTGATCTCTGCCAACAGTATCTGTTTCCCAGCCAAGACCATCAGCGTGAGTGTCAGTGGGGGAGACAGGGCTTTCTCTTTTATTCTTCCACTAGGAAACAAGTAGGCAGATTGTTATAAAACTGCAGTCACCAGACTGACTAAATAGATGGTGGTGTTTGGAAGCATAGGGTTAGAAAGAGAGAAAATAAGTAGGAGGCCAAAAATGAACAGAGAGACAGAAGAGAAGAAACACATGTGCGACTGAATGGACTCTGCAGCCCACACTTGGAGATGCAAGGCGGCTCTCTTTCCTTCCACACAAACCCAAATTATAAGCACACTCTTAATCCATCAGACCAAGAACGTATGATCAGCACAACACTGCTTTCAACCAGGCATATCTCTTAGACAACAGAGTTTCCTTTGCAACAGAGCAATGAGGATGTGTAATCTTATCACAGGCTACTTCCTGTAGCAGTAGCATCTGGGCCCCAAGCTATGGCAGAAAGGCAGATGGGAAGGAGGGTATTAGTTGACGAGGAAGCAGACTGGGTTTGAGGAAAGCTCGTGCAGAGATTGTACCACTGTATTGCTCGGAATAAAGATGGTAACAACTGTAAAAGTACTTTTAATCTACCATATCCACACTTGTAGGCCAATAAACCCAGGCTAGACAGAATGTAAGATCAATGCACAGCTCAATATAAGTCAGAGAAGTGCAGAAGCTGCAGCGAATGATTACACAGCTCACCTTACTGAGTGACAAAAATGTTTTTTGCCACCTCCCACAAGTTACCTTTACCACCCCTTTTTGAAAATCTAGCAATCTGGATGTCTATTACTCTTCCTAACCCTTCCCCATCAGAGCTGAGTTCCAGAGAGACCCAAGGGAACAGAAGGATCACCTGTGTTCCCTCTCAGTGTATACTAGCACTCAGAAGTGGGCTCACAGGCCATGGTGATGTGTGTGGTGTAAATACACAAGCAGACAGGGTGGAAGAGAATGAAGAGGGACAACTAATAGTGTAACTGACGTGGGCGAGGGGTCAGAATATATCAGGCAAGTGGCAGAAACTTTTCTGATTGGTATGATTCCCATGTATGAACGTTCTTCCTCCATTTTACAGAACTGCCTGTCCATTTGCAAAAGACAAATGTGGGGATGGAGTGGTCTGACCAGGGCCAGCTCCAGCTTTTTCGCCGCCCCAAGCGGCGAAGAAAAAAAAAAGGGAACGAAGAAAAACCCGATTGAGCTGCCGCCGAACTGCCGCAGAAGAGGAAGAGAGGGACTGAAGGACCCACCACCGAATTGCCGACGCAGACCTGGACGTGCCGCCCCAATAATGGACGGAGTGCCGCCCCTTTCTATTGGCCGCCCCAGGCACCTGCTTCCTTCGCTGGTGCCTGGAGCCGGCCCTGGGTCTGACAAGTCTAGCAAGCACAATTAGAAGACTAAGGCTTCGTCTACAGTGTAGCCCGGGGTGTAATCTGCAGCTCGTGTAGACACACCCATGCTAGCTTTAATCTAGCTACCTCTCTTAAAATATCAGTGAGGATGCAGTGGTGCAGACTTCAGCATGGGATAGCAATGCCAGTATGCACCCAGAAGGATTGGGGGGCTTTTACATCTTGCACTGAACCCTATGCTACCATGGCCTCACTGCTACATTTAGCCACACTGTCCAGATTAAGCTGCAAATTATGTGCCTGGCTGCAGCATAAAGGTATTTTAACACTTCCTCTTCGAATAAAGCCTTTCCACCATAACAAGAATGACATTTGCAATGTGGCACCCCCACCTTCCCAAGTGCACGCTCCAGAAACCAAACCATATAAACCCAAACCCCAAACAGGGCATTTACTCCAAGAAGGGAGAAGAAGAAGAGGCTCCACGAAATCCACCATGGACGTTGCTGTTACTATCGATTCTGCGTGCAAGATGCTCAGACACTGCAGTGAGGGGTGGCAATATAAAATCCTAAAATAGATAAGAGAATACGCAGAGTACATGAGAGCCACCTCAAATGGAGTCATGCACTGACGGTCACCGAGGCCCTGAAGCACTCAGGATAATATAAGCTCCTCTTGTAAAAACACAACAAATAGGGGAAAATCCACAAGCTACTTATTGCAGAGCTTCAGTGAATCCAGACAAAGGGTTCCCGTGTTCAGACCCCTTTCTGCTGGTGCGCTAGTATTATTTACCTGAACAAATATTATTGTAAATCTTCAAGAAAATATTTTCTTTATGTAGGAAGGAGTCGTGTTACTGCTTTGAGCTATTGACTAATGTAGCAAGATTGGAGGGTTAAACAGATCCCAGTTTCTAAGTGCTCCTACCAAGAACTCATTCAAACTCTCCTCTAATCCCTAATCTCTCTCCCTATCCAAAAACACCATTGTGGTTATTGCTTCAATATCTCAGACAGGCAAACTGCTGGGGGAGCTTTCCCCATCGTGTGTGGAGGTGTGAAAGGCTCACTAACATTGGGAGAGAGAGTGTGGTAGATCGCCCAAGAACCTCTGCTCATTGATAAACCCAACACAAATGAGGGGAGCAGTTTTGCTGGTCCTGCTTCACTGCATGTGCTTCTATTATGAAGGGCAAAAAATAATCACTCTTAAAGGCTACCAGAACTTATAACGAACCTTACATGTGACTGAACTGGTTCTCACTTCCTGAAAAAATGTTCAGCATGGGTGTGTCTGGTCATTGCAATGTTTTGCCGGGAGAGAATCTGAAGATGGATGGCTTTTAGTTGTCCTACAGTGCTCAAGGGTCAGGGTTAGAGTTAGGTAATAAAGCACCTGCTTTACATTAAATTATTCAGGGCAGAACTTTGGCGGGTGTAAATCAGCATCGCACCATCAACTTCAGTGGAGCTACACCAATTCATACCAGCCAATGGTCTGGCCCTTACCATTTAAATAGAATGGAGGCCGGAGCATTTGCAGTTTACCGTTTGCCATACAGAATATACAAGGCCTACAACATCTACTGTAATTCTAGACTTACATGACTCTCACAGATTTACTCATTGTCTATAAAAAGCAAGGAAGCAAAAGTACCCCAAAGGATATTAAATTCTAGACTCTCCATGCTCTTCGTGTAATGTTACCAAGCCTAGATACTGTACGCAGAGGTTGTAGACTTTCCAAAAGCAGATGCCCTAGGTTCAGAAGACATTAAAGCTGGGTGGATTAGGGAGGCTGGATCGCGTTGGAATATGAATCTAGCACACTGTAGTTATAGCTCAGAGTGTTGCTTGTAGGAAGAAGAGTAGCCCAATGATTAGGTTTTCCATTTTCAAAGTATTCCCAACTATGAGGAGACTGGGGGAGGGGGGGAAGATTAAAAACTGCAACTAGGTTTCCATTTAAACAAAGGAATATTTCTTGTTTAAAATTAACTGCAGTAACTGAAAGATACAAGTTACTTCATAATAAATGTTTGCATTAATTAGAGCTAAAACTTACCAGAACAGCTAAGATTTTTTTCTACAGTTATAAAATATATTTACTTATTGTTTTTATTATCAGAACATATTTAGGGATTGAAAAGGCTGCAGAGTCCAGTGGATAAGTAATGAACTGGGAGTCAGAAGAACTGATTTCCATTCCCAACTTTGCCACTAACTCACTCTCTGCCTCAGTTTCCCCATCTACTAAATGGAATGTTGATAGCTCTTAAAGCTTGGCATAAAAGAGAGTATGTTTCAAAAATGCTGTGTAAGTGGCAAGTGTTAAAAGTATTATATTTCACTATTGGTTAAAACTGTTTCTCTAATCATCATCTCAGAAATACTGAGAAGAATAAATACCACTTAATACCTTGTTGCATATGAGTCAACAGTGTGCCCTTGTTGCATATAAGTCAACAGTGTTCCCTTGTTGCCAAGAAGGCCAACAGCATATTGGGCTGTATTAGTAGGAGCATTGCCAGCAGATCGAGGGAAGTGATTATTCCCCTCTATTCGGCACTGGCGAGGCCACATCTGGAGTAATGTGTCCAGTTTTGGGCCCCCCACTACAGAAAGGATGTGGACAAATTAGAGAGCATTAGTTCAGCGGGGGGCAACAAAAATGATTAGGGGGCTGGGGCACGTGACTTATGAGGAGAGGCTGAGGGAACTGGGGTTATTTAGTCTGCAGGAGAGAAGAGTGAGGGGAGATTTGATAGCAGTCTTCAACTACCTGAAGGGGGGTTCCAAAGAGGATGGAGCTCAGCTGTTCTCAGTGGTGGCAGATGACAGAACAAAAGTAATGGTCTCAAGTTGCAGTGGGGGAGGTCTAGGTTGGATATTAGGAAACACTATTTCACTAGGAGGTTGGTGAAGCACTGGAATGGGTTATCTAGGGCAGTGGTCTCCAAACTTTTTTGATCGTGCACCCCTATCAGTAAAAAAATTTTGAGCATGCACCCCCTGCCGCGCCGAAGCAAAAAAAAAAAAAAAAAACTCGGACTCCCGCCCGAACTGCCGAAGCAAAAAAAAAAAAAAATGCTCCTCCTGCTGTGCACCCCCAAGGATCCTCTTGCGCACCCCACTTTGGAGACCACTGATCTAGGGAGGTAGTGGAATCTCCATCCTTAGAGGTTTTTAAGGCCCGGCTTGACAAAGCCCTGACCGGGATGATTTAGTTGGTGTTGGTCCTGCTCTGAGCAGGGGGTTGGACTCGATGACCTTCTGAGATCCCTTCCAACCCTGATATTCTATGATTCTATGAACTCAAAGGAGGGCAGGTCTTTTTAAAATATGGATTTTTCCATTTTAAATAATGATTATTAGGCTTCTCAAAACACATTACATTAATGTTAGTCTAGAATTCTTAGAAAGCTGAATAAATCACTCTTAGCGCAGGCTGTTCCTTTACAGGATGCCAGCTGAAGAAGAGGAAGTTTTAATGCACAGAAGTATGTGCAGGCACCAATAAATTCTAGAAATAAAAGTGTCTGAGTCCACTGAAACCACACTGTTCCTGACAGAAATATTCCCCTCCATCACTCTTGATGGCAAGTTACTTTAGCAAATACTATGGTCTATATTTAGTTTTGAGATGCAAAAACTAGTAAGTAGCTCCCACTGGAGTCCACAGAAGGAAGCAGTGCAGAGAGTACGACATGGCCCTATGCGTGGGCACATCAGCAGTATTTCTGAAAGACTGGTTCAGAATCAGTGGTTAGATGAAAAGCCTAAAGATCATTTTTCAAGTTGGATACCTAGGCAAAATTCAGCCCTGGTGAATGTAGGCACAATACTACTGATGCTGGTGACAATGAGCCTGCTTCCACCAGGGCTGAATTTGGCCTAACAGAACTAACAATCACAAAATGCTAATTATGGGATCAAACCTCTGACCAGTATAAACTCCATTAAAATTGCCAGGACACATTTACAATTCTGAAACATCTTTAGGCTACTTCTATATTCATACCTTTTAAATAGCTAGGGTTTTTCTTACCTTTCCCTCTCTTCACCCAAATTTTTCAGTCCCCCTAAAGGTATTTCAGTTGTGGCTATAACTTGGACACAAGAAACGTTTAATGCATGCCCAGGCTGCACATGTAAGCTGATGACTCAGATTCTCTCGTTACATGCTGTTTATATGCAGCATTTACCATTTCCCGTACAGAGGAGAAACTGCAATTGATTTGTACTTTTCAGCTGTGCTAAAGTTCAAATCAACTGCATCAGTTTAGATCAAGTTCATTCACCTTTACCTAAACTTGACTAGAAGGTGGTTTGGGGGTTTTCTTTTTGGCTCTTTGGTCTAACAAAGTAGCTATTCCAGTCTAATGTACACACACTTTTGTTTTTGCCTCTAAGTAAATCAAAATCCTTTTTATGGAAGGTATTGCATGAAATGGCACTCAGAAGAGTACGGCAGAGCACCAAGATGCCACTGCAATATTATTCAGTGGCTTTATTTGTTAATGAACACAGCTGATTTGACCGGGTTGTTTTGTTTTGTTGCTGGATCCACTACAAAAGCAAACCATTGGCAATTCAGCTAGAAGTATATGAGAAGGGGCTTCCTCTCTCACCATACTGTTCCTGGCTGTTTGAGCATGAACAGAAAAGGTGGACTGATGCCAACTGGCAAAAACAGTAGAAATAGCAGTGCATGATTCTAGTACAAGCAGCAAAAAGCACAGGCACACAGCATCTTTCTTTCTTTCTTTCTTTCTTTCTTTCTTTCTTTCTTTCTTTCTTTCTTTCTTTCTTTCTCCCATTGACCAAGGTTGCTTTTGGCAAACATCAGCACAAGGCTTTCCCATGCTTATTTTCCTCTGGTCAGAGCAGATAACTTTAATTATGTAGCAAGGCGAGGTAATACTGTACATTCTCTGGCACCAGCGGTCAACTAGGGTGGTAAATGAATGGCAAGTGTACTGATCAGCTGTCAAGAGGCTCATAGATACTCCCCACCTTGACTTTCTAATGAAATTCCACATAAAGGGGCTTACTTGGGGACTTCCCAGGAGCTCTCCTCAGACCAATTCACATGCACTGCATGAACACATGGGAAAGGGCGTACAGCTAAAGGGAAGGAAAATGTGTAAACAGCAGTGACTCAGTAATCCCAGCACGTTTATGAAAGGCAGGTTCACTGGGATTAACATGCTTCCTTCATAAACAAATCTTCATTAACAACTATTCTGAGTGTGCGCATGTTTCTGTGTGTATGGAATAGGGCAGTGGATGAATCAAATTCTTTAGCAGTTTGCTTTCTTTCTATTTTTTCCCCCTGCAGGACATCGTCTAAAAACAGCGCCAGACCCAACCTAGTCTTTCCACTACTTACCAGTCAGCACGTGGATTTGCTGGAGTGGGTTTTTTATTATTATTTTCACTATTAACTGAAAGATTGCTTTGTAATCTTTAAGATTTTTTTAGCCAGCTTTTATGTTGTGACCTGCAAAAGCAGTGATCAATCCATGGATTTCACAGCATGAGGGCAGCAATCAGAAAGCCTCTCTCAAATCAGATGATGTCTTTCCTGAAAGGAAACTGACCTTTTCACCAAAAAGACAATCATACTTTTCCTGTAAATACATGGCTGCTTCTGCCAACTGTAATCTGGTCTCCAGACATTGTGGGGTAGGGGAGGTAGGGGAAAATGATCCAGGGGAAGTGTCCTTGCCAGGACTGGAGAAGCGGGAACTATGAAGAAATATGCTCTATGAAGAAGCATTGTCACATGCTCTTGAAGGGTGGTGAATTCTGTTCCCTATTGGGCATGTCTACATTGTGATAAAAGACCCACCACATGGCCTAGGTCAGCTGACTTGGGCTCATGTGGCTCAGGCTGTGGGGCTACAAAATTGCAGTGTAGACATTTGGACGTGGATTGGAGCCTGGGCTCTGAGACCCTCACCTCTTGCAAGGTAGCTCCAGCCTGAGCCCAAATATCTACACTGCAATTTCATAGCCCCACATCCTGAGCCCCATGAGCCCAAGTCAGCTGAACTGGGCTCTGAGATTCGGTGCTACGGATTTTTTATTGCAGTGTAGACTTAACCAATAATGAGATCCTACTGGCATCTTGCCAGAATCATGACAGCTGCACCTAGGGCCTGATCTAATGCCCCATGAATCTGATGGATCTTTCCCCTGACTTCAGAGGGCACTGGATCAGGTTCATAATTTGTAGGGCTGTCTATTAATTGCAGTTAACTCACGTGATTAACTCAAAAAAATTAATCGCAATTAAAAAAATTAATCATGATTAATCACAGTTTTAATCGCGCTGTTAAACAATAAAATACTAATTGAAATTTATTAAATATTTTTGGATGTTTTTCTAGATTTTCAAATATATTGTACAGTGATCACTTTATATTATTATTTTTATTACAAATATTTGCACTATAAAAATGATAAACAAAAGAAATAGTATTTTTCAATTCACCTCATACAATACCGTCTCTTTATCGTGAAAGAGCAACTTACAAATGTAGATTTTTTTTTGGTTACATAACTGCACTCAAAAACAAAACAATGTAAAACTTTAGAGTCTACAGGTCCACTCAGTCCTACTTCTTGTTCAGCCAATGACTAAGACAAACAAGTTTGTTTACATTTACAGGAGATAATGCTGGCCGCTTCTTATTTACAATGTCACCTGAAAGTGAGAACAGGCATTTGCATGGCACTTTTGTAGCCAGCATTGCAAGGTATTTATGTGCCAGATATACTAAACATTCAAATGCCCCTTCTTGCTTCGGCCACCATTCCAGAGGACATGCTTCCATGCTGATGCTCATTACAAAAATAATGCGTTAATTAAATTTGTGACTGAACTCCTTGGGGGAGAACTGTATGTCTCCTGCTCTGTTTTACCCGCATTTTGCCATATATTTCATGTTATGGCAGTCTCATATGATGACCCACTACATGCTGTTCATTTTAAGAACACTTTCACTGCAGATTTCACAAAACGCAAAGAAGGTACCAATGTGAGTTTTCTAAAGATAGCTACAGCACCCAGCACTACAGCAAGGTTTAAGAATCTGAAGTGCCTTCCAAAATCTGAGCGGGACGAGGTGTGGAGCATGCCTTTAGAAGTCTTAAAAAAGCAAAACTCCAATGAGGAAACTACAGAACCCGAACTATCAAAAAAGAAAACCAACCTTCTGCTGGTGGCATCTGACTCAGATGATGAAAGTGAATATGTGTTGGTCTGCACTGCTTTGGATCGTTATCGAGCAGAACCCCTCATTAGCATGGACATGTCCTCTAGAATGGTGTTTGAAGCATGAAGGGTCATATGAATCTTTAACGTATCTGGCACGTAAATATCTTACGACGCAGGCTACAACAGTGCCATGAGAATGCCTGTTCTCACTTTCAGGTGACATTGTAAACAAGAAGCGGGCAGCATTATCTCCTGCAAATGCAAACAAACTTGGCTGTCTGAGTGATTGACTGAACAAGAAGTAGGACTGAGTGGACTTGCAGGCTCTAAAGTTTTACATTGTTTTATTTTTGAATGCAGTTATTTTTTGTACATAATTCCGCATTTGTAAGTTCAACTTTCATGATAAAGAGATTGCACTACAGTACCTGTGTGAGGTGAATTGAAAAATAGTATTTCTTTTGTTTTTTTAAAGAACAAATATTTGTATTCAAAAATACATATAAAGTGAGCACTGTACATATTGTGTTCTGTGTTATAATTGAAATCAATACATTTGAAAATGTAGAAAACATCCAAAAAGATTTAAATAAATGGTATTCTATTATTGTTTAACAGTGCGATTAATTTTTTTAATTGCGATTAATTTTTTGAATCGCTTGACAGCCTTAATAAATTCACATGTATTTTTCAAGCCAGAATAAAGGCACTCAGGCATAACATTTGCTTGCACTGTATCAGATGAATAGAGATGGCTTACTGTTTGGATTCACTAGTAATAAAATCCCATGGATGATCAACTTTGTCCTCACTGTACAGTTACAAAGAGAAGGCAGCTGTGAGATGTATTTTAGGATGTAGAGGGCTGCATTTAGCCCATAAGCATCCAGATATAAGGATTTAGGACTCAATCATTGGCTCTGTATTCAGGCAAACTGCCAATGAAGTCCATGAGGAACTCAGGATCAAGCCCTCAATTATATCATCAACTATGTATGCTGTGATTTTGGGCCTGATCCTTTGAGGTGCTCGGTGCCTGTTATGTGCTGAGGTTAGTGGACGATAAGGGAGCTCAATACATAGCAGGAGGTGCTCAGCACCTTGCCGTATCAGAACATGTCTTTCTGAAGAGACAGAAGAAACAGTTAACATGGGAAATCTCTTCACCTCACCACTACAGGCCACATTTTACTACCAACTTTGATACACTGATTTCAGCAAGGAGTTCTGTATGCTGGAAGACTGATGGCAGAAAATTGCTCTGTGTAGAGGTTTGAATGGTGCAGCTTTAATAAAAAAGAGACAAACTCCTAGCAAACTCTCAGCAAGGCAAATAAATCCACAGATATGCAGGCTACACCTTTACTGTAGTGCAAAAGTACTATAAAGCTCAACAGCTCCACAGAAATAGTTGCTTGCAGCATGCTTAACTGTTCCACTGCAACTGTAAAAATCCCCTGCCTTTTGTCTGTGGGGTTGGGTGGTGGAGAAGGGGTGAGAAGAGGTGGAGGGAATGTTGGTTTGTAAGAGATATGGAAGTGCCAGTGTTTCCCTATGGGAAGTGCCTATCATTATCTCCAGTGCTCTAAAGTCAGTGTCAAAGGTTTGTAAATGGGTTTTTAGAATGAGCAAGTGGAACCTCCCATCGTTAGCTGTCTACATTTTTTATAACCACTTGCATACTTTTGGTCAACCACTGTAAAATAAACAGTCCTTCCCAAATGTTTTTGTTTTCTTTGACAGCACAGCAATAATTCACTTGGAATGCTGTAGACTATAATAGCACTTTATTGCTGTTGTAAAGCTGCCTTTTTATTATTTATATTCATCAAGTTGTTTTTAAATAAAAAGGATACCAGACCTGCAGAAGTATAAAAAATTAGAGGATATACTATGTGTGTGTGTCTGAGGGAGTGGAGAGGGCTCATGCTGGAGAGACTATTTTTAATATAGTTTTCACCTGTGATTTTTGCAGAGAAGCACAGATCACGTCTGTGCCTTTGAATGTGTCAGCAACACTTTCTGCCACAGTAAGGTTAAGTTTAACAACTCCTGAAATCTAATCAATAAGACCCAAATGAAACCCATTCAATATTTACTCCTAGAAATAGAACAAACCACCCTACTGACTGATTGCCTGCCACACCCACCTGTGCAAAAAAACCAAAAACATTATGAAAGGACTTTATTGCATCTAACCAGAAGAAAATTCTTACACTTGCATATAAAAATATTACATGGCTGCAAATGCAATCAGGAAAGACTAATGCAGAAATCTGTGACCATCACTACAGTGCCTATCATGTAGTACCAGGGAGCTGAGTCCATGTGCCTGCAGATATTTGGGTCTTGCCAGTGTTGCTGTATTTATCTTTCTCATCCTCCTCTCTGAAGAATCTGTCTCCAGCCTGCACAACAAAGCTCCTAAATTGCACTGTATGACAAGCATGAATAAGTCTTATGTCAAGTTTAATCTTGAAGGCTTAGAGGTTATCAGTTCAGCCATCGTATCTGCATTCCTGACAACCAGCTGGAGACCAGAGAGGCCTAGCCTAGCTCAGAGCTTCTCCAGCAGAGAGCAGTGATACACTGTCAGTGAGCTCAATCCTGGAAAGCAGGGCAGTTTCCAAGCATGAGAAAAAGGCAAAGCTCAAAGCTGGCAGGCTCACCAATGTGTTTCGAGGAATGTCAGAGGAGCTGGTCTTGGAGAAACAGATATAATAAACAGGGGTCATCTTAAAATAAAACAACAGTTTAAAAAACAACCTGCAAAGGTGGTGCCTGATCATGCAGCCTTTATTCACAAACGTCAATGGGACCAGTTCTGTAAGGGCTGCAGCATGGGGCCTGTGATTCTTGCAGCATTATGTGTGGCAAGAGAGGAACAGGTGCAGGTGATGTTACATTTGCACTGTAAAAACTCAGCACCTAACACTACCATGGCAGGAAGTGCTGCAGATGCTTACAGTTGCTCATATGTGTGCCAAAAACATCCCTCTTTAAGGGAGCAGAAGAGAGTGTGGAGGCAGAAAATAGAATTTCTGTGTTATAGACTATTCTTCTTACTAACACAAGTTTTATAAGCTATGTATCGAGCCACCCGCTCACATGTATCCACAACTACTTCACCTTGTACTGCAGCTTTTTGGCCTGTTCTACAACCCCAGTTGCTTCTGCTCAGATCTTTCTTGCCTTTAATGAAGTCATAATGGAAATTGCTCCTTAAGACAAGATAAGTAGCAATGACATGTGTTGACTGTTTAATTACAGCTGCCATCATTGTGAACTAAACATAAAACATAGGTACAGAATGTGCCTTAGCTGAATGCTGCTAACTCCTTCAAGTTGTGAGGACTAATCTGACCTTCCGGATAAAAGCCTTCCCATGAGTGCAGGGAATCCATTCAACCCTATCACCAGTGCATTCTATGCTGATCACATTAACTATTTTGCATGTATAGAGCAGGTTGCATCTGGCAACCTCAAAAAGATACATAAGTGTCATTATCCCTATTTTACAGATGAGGATACTGAGGCACAAGTGACTGGCCCAAGGTAACATAGCAGGCCGGTGATAGGCTACGTCTACACAGGGATAAAAAACCCTGGTTGGCCTGGGTCAGCTGATGCAGACTCGCGGGGCTGAAAAATCCCTGTGTAGGTACTCAAGGTCGGGCTGAAGCCCGAGGTCTGGGACATTGCGAGGGTCTAAATGACGACTTTCAGCCCAGCAACCTCACCTCCGTGAGCCTGAGTCAGATGACCCGGGCCAGATGTGGCCCTTTTACCCTTTTACCATAGGGTCTTGGACTAGAACCCAGGTCTCCTGACTCTTAGTCAACAACAATTTTTCAGAATGAGAAAGCTAAACATAATTCTGTTATATACAACTGTAACTACCCCCACAGTGCGTATCTTTAGCAGGGCTTGAACCCTAAGGCTACAGCACTTCCAGACAGACTCCGACCACTTGAGCTACAGGACTAACAAGGCTGATCAATAGCAGAAGAAGGCTTTTATCCCAGAGGTGGTGAAGATGGAGGTTATGGGTGTGATTGGTGGGGGGGAGTGAAGAAAGCCTGGCCCAGTCCCTCGCTCTTTCCATCCCCCATGGGAGGTGAAGGAGCTTCTGACCCATGTGGTGTTATATGCTGGGTCAGGGAGATGTGTGGGGGAGGAGGGGTAAGAGCCTGTTTATAGGGTCGGGAAGCACAGCCTGCTTCCCACCCTAGGTGGTGCCCCCAAAGGCACCGGCCACTAGAGCCATGTGCTAGGTCCAGGGGAAGAGCTCATCCTGGCCCTACCCCTCATTACACCTGCCAAGGCACCTCTAAGATGTTTCCAGTCCCAGTGTCTGCGGCTCCTGCAACTTTGTCATTGGAGCCACTCAAATATTGGGGAAACTATTAGGGACAGGATTTTACAGTGGCAAGAACTGGAAACCCTACTATTCTCTACCCTTTCACTCTTGGCCTTCCTTTGTCAGAATATCAGAAGTCAGATATGCTTTTCTATTTGAAGGGTGCATCTTGAGCCAATTCCCTTTTACTCAAACAATAACATAGTCTCTCTCTTCCTGTGAGGACTTCACCCATTTAATGTTAAATGCTGCCCTCAGACCTGTAGCACAGACCATTTTTCAGATAATTTGAGAGATAGCATCCTCTATATCAGAGGTTCCCAGAGGTGGGCCGCAACACAGTCCCAGATGCTCCGCTGGCATAAAATGAAAAGGAAATGTACATTGTTTATTTGCAATGTTATAGTTTATATGTATGCAATAATTAAAATTAATAATTTCCCTCAAGAAGTGTTAACAGTGGGGCCGCAGTGCCTATGCAGCTGCACAGGTGGGCCTCAGGGAAAAAAGTTGGGGAACCCCAGCTCTATATAGGAATGACCATGGGAGGGGAATCCAAGGATTCGTTGGGTCATGTTTTAGCCCTGCCACTAACTTAGTGGGTGGCCTTGAGCAAGTCACCTAACCTCTGTTTTTGCCATCTGTAATATAGGGATAATAATGTTTCATATTTGTCATCACTATTGTGAGACTAAAGTTTTACAGTGCTTTGAAACTGTTAAGTGTTACTTTTACTAATTATTATTATTAGTAGTAGCAGTTTTACAGTAGTGCCTTGAAACCCCAGTCATGGATCAGAAGCCCATTGTGCTAGGTGATATGCTAACCCAGAACAAAGCCTCTAAGTAGTAAAATGATGCTCTCAATCTTTATTACTGTCTCCTAAAGG
This sequence comes from Emys orbicularis, assembly GCF_028017835.1. NCBI lineage: Eukaryota > Metazoa > Chordata > Testudines > Emydidae > Emys > Emys orbicularis. The sequence continues at coordinate 66,847,102 of NC_088683.1, read as the reverse complement.
CTGAGTTCAAGGGCCAGCCGCAGCCCACGGGTTTATGCGATCTGCCTGAGTAATAGGTGAAGCATCCAGGGGTTACACACAACGGAAGAAAAAAGATCAATGTGGTACCTTTCCTAAAATGCACACACACAATTAGATGAACTTCAGGTGACTGGCTCAAATCTTAAGACACTTCAAGTTTAGCATTCCTTTTTGGTGATTGTGGTCTTTTTACGTGATGCTAGAATCTCTTCTGAGCAATTCTATCTCGTGCGCTGAAACAATCCATTTCCCCTCACACACACCCCGCCCCACCACCGCCACCATCTCCATGGGCCCTGCTTCTGGAGGACAGTAAATAAAGCTGCAACCAACACACCTAAAGTCAGTGCTTCCCTGCTATTGAAGAATGCAGGCTGATGCAAAGGGTGAAAAGCTTGGGAAAGTGCAGCCCTGCTGTTCCGTGTCAACATTCCACCCCCTCTGCCTTTCCCAAGGTCTCAGGCAGAAAATCCTTTTTTGTTCTTATCAGTTCAAACAAGAACAATGAATTCCTCAAGCCCGCAAGAATGTGACAAGGTGCCAACAAAGCCAACCAGGAAGGTGATGTATGGTCTATAGGCTGTAGCTCAAATAAATCACTTCACAACCCAGGGCTTGAAGGAGTGAATTCAAGCAGTTTAGAGCCTGTATTTTAAGTTCCTCGCTACAGATTTTCACCTGCAAACCATCCCAAATATAAACAGTTTGTGTGATGCTAGAAGGCTGCATGTCCTTTGCTTTCATTACAAGTAATAGCTATACAGTATGTAATTAAAGCTATATTACAGTAGTGCATCTGCACAGTTTCAGGGAAGGTTGAGTTGCAGTTTCCATTATAAACCCCTAGATTCAAGGGTTTACAACTGTCAGTAAAAACTGGCTCACAGAGCAAAACTTGGCGCATACAGCTGTCAGCTTGAGAGCAAATGATTTTTACCATATTTCAAAAATAATTGGTTTGGCTCTTTTTAAAATCATATGAATGCTTAAACAAATGAGAAGGTTACTAGGCCTGGATGCTACTTAGTATATATCTTCCATTTCTACAAAAGGACACTGGAAGGCTGGTTGTCTCATAGCCAGGTAGTTTGAAGAGGAAAAAGAAAAGAATAATGACCAAGATACTCAGTCCTGAAAAGGAGCCTCAGCAGGTAGATAATGCGAATTTGATCAGAATGCTTATTTTTCTTCTTTCACTTGGATAGGACACGTCCTAAATGAGACTTTACATGACAGTCTGAGTTGGAGTCTATGGAGAAATTAGAAGATATAATAGATCATCAATAAATCACGCTCATGATGGGGAGAGACACTGGTGCAAATCCATAGGACAGTAACTGGGCTCGGTGCTCGATAGAGATGCATTCTCCCCATAAGCCCATGGGGCAATGAGGCAGCCCTATGCTGCCCTAGGGTGAAATCCACGCCATACACATAATACTCAATTAGTCAAGGTTTATGTGAATGGCTGGGGATGTGAATTCCATCTCCTGAAGTCAGGCCAAGCAGGTGGGTGGCTGCACAACTTCCTCATGGCTGCTATTCCAGCTCCTGGGCTGGAGTAGTGGCTTCCACCTCTGTGTTACATGAAGTATTGTGATTACAGGATCCTTGCAAATGTGGATCTCCAGTGCCTCCCCCTGCCCACTTCCACCATGGCTTCCACTCTGACCTATAGAGGGCTGGTGCTTAGGGGATGTATAGTTACATCACCAGCAACCCCTCAACACACTCCCTATACAGAGCTTAATTGGTGCCAAAGGACCTCCACACCATGAGTGACTTGTATCCCTTATGCACCATCTCAACTCTGCTGGGAAGAGGATACGCATAGAAACAAATTCTCAAGCACTGCTCCTGCTCCTTTCTCTGGCCCAGCTCAGTCCCGCCGCCACCTGCTGTCTACGGAGCCCTGTAATACTCACCGGATGCACAACCCCCATGCAGAAGAACCACAATGGTCCCACTGCCAGGGGATTGTCTGTGGCTACAGGAATGGGGACTGGATTTGCCCTGTTGCAAATGTTTCCAATTTGCAAGCTAGGGGGTGAGCAGAGAAGCACAATAAAAAAGCAAGGAGAATGCCCCCCAGATGGAGTTTCTCCCTTTCTTTTGACAATTGCAGCTCAATTCTAACTGCTTGTGTTAATCATTCATAACGTACCAGTAAATGTTCTGCAGAATATTTTGTAAAAATACTCTGTAACATGAGACCTCACTACAGCCCTGGGCTATTAAATCTTTGCTGTGTAGTGGGGAGAGACGGACATTTTTTGCTGAGAATTATATAGTGTGTGGATTAGCGAGGTTCCACTTAGTCGGCCATTTCCAAAAATGACTTCAGTGGGACATTTGCCTGTGTGAAGACTGCAGGAATTGGCTCTCCAAATTTAACCAATAGACTTGAATAAAAGAAGCTGAAGAAGAAAAAGCTGAAGAAGCTGTTTTGTTTCGCTGGGCACTTGATACATTTGCCAAAAAAAAATGCCCTAAATACATATTTTACCCAACAGACCAGAACAGTCGAGTAAATAATTTATAAACATGTATTTATATGATGGATCAGAATTGCTGCCTTGCAATTGCTGCACCTGACATCACCTACAACAGGTTTTTTAAAACCTTCCTGAAAGACTCCTGTGTAAAGGTTATTCTGGTACAGTCTGAAAGATGCTCTTCTGATATGCACCTTACCAACTACACTCACTGGCAAAGTACCTATGGGCCTGATCCTGGATAGGCTTATTTACAGGGGTAGTCCTGACATATACCACCATCAGTTATGTCAAAGTCAGTGGGATTACTCCTGTCTTGGAGGTTTATATTACAGTGGCACACAGAAACCCCAGTCAGAATCAGGGCTTCGCTGTGCTAGGGGCTGTATAAACATGTTCAAAGACACATGGTAAAATTTTCGGAGCACAAGTCTCATGTAGTGTCTTGCAATATTTGATGTATTTCTTAAAGCTCCAGCTCTTGGAGTCATGTGAATATGTGAGACTCTGTTTCTTTTTTTAATTGCTTTTTTTAAAGTAAGTTTCCAGCCCTCATGGTTGCTGCAAAAAGCTTGAAAACCTGAACTGAGTGCATCCAAAGGGTGCAAAAAAGAGAAGGCAAACATAAAAAATGTATTTTTAAAAAAACCCTCATGATTCTGAGCCAATCTCATGATTTTTGGGGCCTGATTCTGAGTGTTTGGTGTTGGCAATCCTGTGACATCCATGGGATTTGCACGCCTGTCACTTAGATGCTTTTAGAAATCCCGTCCACAATCCCTACACCAAAGCTCTTACAGTGGAAGAGGAAAAGGATATGTGAAGGCAAGGGGGAGAGGAATACAATTAAACAGAAACCATCTGTATATATCTAGATACATTCGAATTTAATGTTAGTAATAAACACAAAGTAAAATGACCCCCATCTGCTCCACAGCCTGCCAAACCAGCTAAATACTTATCAAAGGAATTCAAAGAGCTTTCAGGTCAATAACATACATTTAATGTTGTTCCTTTAATTCACTTTATGTCTTTTAATTTTAATTAAGGTAAGAATGTATTAAAATGTATTTACAGTAAAAGTTTTGTTATCAGGTATGTTGGGGTAATGGGGAGTGCCAGTAAGTCAAAAATTCCAGTTAACTAAGAGGGAGGGAGTTTGGGTGCAGGAGGGGGCTCGGGGCAGGGGGTTGGGGCATGGGAGGGGGTGTGGGGTGCCAGATCCGGGTGGCGCTCACCTCGGGCAGCTCCCCACAAACGTCGACATGTCCCTGTTGCTCTTAGGCAGAGGCACGGCCAGGCAGCTCTGCGCGCTGCCTCCACCCACAGGCACCGCCCCCACAGCTCCCATTGGCCACAGTCCCTGGAGAATGGGAGCTACGGAGCCAGCGCTCAGGGCGGAGCAGGGGAAACACACAGAGCCCCCACGGCCATTCCTCTGCCTAGAAGCAGCAGGGACATGTTGCCGCTTGCAGGGAGCTGCCCAAGGTGAGCACTGCCTGGATCCGGCACCCCGAAAGCCCTCCTCTGCCCCAATCCCCTGCCCTGAGCCCCCTACTGCACCCAAACTCCCTCCAGGAGCCCGCACCCCCTCCCAAAATGTCAGTTTTTAGACCTTTCCCATTGGTAAAGTGCTGGATAACACAGCTTTTACTGTATAATATAAAGGTTATGGCAGAAAGCTAAGAAAGCAAAGCAAATTCTAAATTAGCTCCATTCTTCTCTTTATTTGCTCTCTTTGGCACCATGCTTTCAATACAATAATGGAGTCCAGGATGGAGTGTGACAAGGCTACTGGTGCAGTGAGTTAATGCATTTCACCTCAGGAGCCCCAGATATTGGCAGAAGACACAAGCAGAAATGATTTTTAGTATCATCCCACTCCCTTTGCACAGAACAACCAAGCACACATGCAATTTGGCACAACCTTCTCTGCTCAGGAAAGGCTTAGTATGACATGAGAGTCGATGTAGCTGGGCTGGGATGCATTCACCAACCTGCCAGTATGTGCATATGCAGTCAGTAGACACAACCATGTCCAAGTAGCCTTACTCTCAGAGGTACCAAATAAATACATATTTTTCAGCATCAAAGAATGGTATGACAGACTTAATTACCAGTTTCCTAATCTGTATTTCAGCTTTAATCTATAAATCGGGCTGAAGAAAGGGGACTGTCTGATTGGCTAATAAGTTATAACTCAAACTACTGTCTAGTCGAATCCCCCATGGGCAAGGTCAAACATTTTGGTACTATTTTGGCATCCCTGCCCACCTACTTGACAAGTGAAAATGACAGACTAACAAGACTGATTTGCGTTAGGGCAGACACACGGGGCCAAATTCTCTGCTGGTGTGAACTGGTGAAGCTTCACTGACTTCCTGTAAACTGTGCTAATTTACACCAGCAGAGAACTTGGCCCATGCTTCACACTGCTCTGCCGTGCATCCCAATCTTCCTCTGTTCTTCCAGTCCTGAGCCTCTCTTGAACGAAACCTGTACTAGTTTTGTGATGTCCACAAAAAGGAGAACTCATTTTCATCTCTGATCTAAATGAGCCCTTTACTCTGGAGGAAAGAGTAATCAACTAGCCTCCCCACTGATCCAGTCCTGCATATTGTTGACTTGTACCTACAACTCCCACGAACTTGATGGCATTCAGCACCTTGAAAGAGGTACTCAGTACCACAAAAGATGACACCCTTGTGGAATTTATGAGTAGCAGAGCACATTAATTAATGTAACTGAAGAGTGTGCATTAGTGATTTAATTTAACACAATCCTAATATGATAATACACCTGATACACTACCCTTTACTCACTACTGTGTATTATATTAATATCACACTCATTTGTTTGTCCTTTGGGAACTCTCCCTACTGTAGATCATCTTACATCTCTTTTCAAATCTCATCTTAAAACAAATCTTTTCTCCCTGGCCTCTATATCTCTTAATTCCTCTCTGCTTGGATTTACAGCTAGCGGGCCAGATTCTCCACAAGGGTTGAGGAGTGAGTGCTCAGTGCAAGTCTGGAGGAGGCCTTGCTTCTTTTTGTGATCTCCTCATCCTGAAACTGTCAAGCACTGACCTAGTCATGGTGCAAATTACAACTGCTGGTGCTCTGTCTTCTTCTGGGTGTCAAAAGTCCTCAGGGACTGTTACAGCAGCCGTGGATCAGACGGATGCAGAGGCACCCAACCACGTCCCCATCAGCAGGGAGTGTGTAGGATCCATTAGGGTGGTCCAGAGTGCCTAAGAATTTCCCTGGGCAAGGAGAATCCTCAAGTTCCGAGATCTGCAGCTCTATGTTTGCTTTGTACTGTTGGGATAGCGCAAAGCAGCCGGAATGCTCTGGAGAATTGGGGCCAAGGTTTTACTTCAGCACCTTCCATGACCAAATTGTCAAAGGACCCCATGTACATCTTTCCAAACTTGTGCCTGCAATTTGGCATGCACAGCGCACAAATAAGAACTGCATGAGCAGATTGAAAAGCTGGATCTCTTCTTTACCCAATGTACACAAATCCAAAGGGGTGTCTACAAAAGAGTTGCAGACACTAAATGACAGGGACTAGTTTGGAGCCTCATTATGGACATTTGTCATAAGTTAAATAAATATCAATCAATATGCAAGTATCATGAAAATAAATGGAAATGAGACAAGGCCTGATCAACAAACAGGATTAAAATAACTAAACTGGAAAGTAGATAAATGGTTAATTTTTTTTTAGATAATAATGATAGCAGGCAAGGCTTACAAACCAAGTTACAGTGGCCAAGAATAGTGGCATTTAACAGAACTGAAAAGGAAGAAACAATGTCTAGGTACAAGGGCATCTGGGGAGAGTGTGTGTGTGTGTATATAACAAGACGTACTAATCACCCGCCTGATCATTTTGCTTTTATATTGTGTCCCTTTTACCCACCCTTTGTCTGTGTTTTGTCTTTTTGATCGTAAGCACTTCTGGGGATGGCCTCTGCCTGCAGAGGACATAGCACATTTTGGGAACTTCTGTAATATAAACAGCAAATACTGCTGGCCTGGATTGTGTCCCCCTTCCCACCCTCCAGAGCCACACATGTAGGCTATTTTTTCCATGTAATGTGGCTTTCCTCCAAAATGGGGGTCTGCCACCATCTCTCCTCTGGATCCTGAAGTGGGCTTTCCACAGGTTTGTGACATGGCAGGAGGCAGAGAATGGATAAGCTGGGTACAGGAATAGGCAGAACAGGTGTGTCGGGGGGGGGGATGGGACATGGTGTGTCATCTTGTCCTCCCTCCAAAGCTGCTGAGATTTCTCAGAGAAGACAATACAGCCATGGACTGATTTGACTGAGTTCTGAGTATTCCAAAACCATGTCCTGGTCATGCACAGTACAGGTTTTTTGTTTGCTTTTGAACTAAGCTTCTTAAATTTGCACTACGGAATGATGCAGTACGTATGCAGGCACCGCTGGATTAGTTTTTCGGTGACGTGAACTGCTCCAAATTGGTCCTGATGACATTCCAATTGTTCTGGGAAACCCAGGGTCTGGCAAAAGACACCTTTGTCTTGCTACTACTAAACTGTCCTCTTAGCCAAAGAGAATGTAACCAGAGCCAAAAGGTAGGAGGTCCTGACTTCTCTTCCTATGTCTTTCACCAACTGGACCTAAAACAAGGGTGGAATTTCAGTTCTCTCACTTAATTTACTGGCCTGGTGAAAATAGAAGCTTTATTGTCACAGCCTTTAGCAATGTCTCTGTATTGAGCACGGGGTATTCACATGTTCACTAGGTTTTTTTGCATTCGCCTTGGTACCTCTGGTTCTTTGTGAAGTAAAATAATGATGTCTAGGTTTAAACTACTTCTGATCTACCTCAGCATGAGACTTGCAGGCAATACCTTATTTAGCAATGTTTTCCTGACCTGAACTAACCCTCTTTAAACATATTTTTAAAAGATTACTCCTTTGTAACTGTTACTCTATCTTTGATAGGAATCCCAACAAGGGATTAGATTAAACTGCAGTATCCTAAAGCACCTGAGAACACAGATGTGCTGTTTAAAAACATTGTGTAAATTGCTCTTAAGGTGCAATAGGTGAGAAGGGAGGAAGTATGAGCTAGTGGATAAGGAATGGGTCTGCTAGATCTATATTCTCTTCTTGGCTGTGTAGCAGATTTCCTGTGCTACCTTGACCAAGTCAATGACCCTTGGTTTCTTGGGCTCTAAAATGGGGATAACCTTTCAGAGGGGTTTTGTCCAGCTTAGGTCTCTAATATTTTTGAGATGCTGATACTAAAGTGATAAGCGAATAATACATTTGATGATTTATTTAGTCCCTCAAGGTCCATCCCATATTACAGGCTAAATTTACAGGGCAAAGATTCACTGCTGATTTATGCAGACTTCCATTGTCATAATCCAGAGTTCATGGGGTTCCTGGGAGCAGAAAGTCTGACAAGACGGAGGATGTAGCTGTACAGGGGTGCCACAAAGGACCAGTGCATGTCTAAAATTGTGCATTACTAGCCTGGGAAAACTATAGCTGTTGTGTTTGGGACATGCTCTAATCCAGCATTTCCTCACTGACAGCACTGACAGCAGAACATCCCCTGTGGAAACCAAAGTTGCTCTTGCCCTCCATGTAACCCCTATGGAAGAGCAGAGGTGGAAACCTCATCTGCTCTCCTCTGGATGTGAACCTGCCCCTTTATCTGGGACACCTCTCTGAGCTAGCTGAGGGGAATCTATTTCTGATTTGAATCTTTCTAACTTTAAATTGGTCGTGCAAAATTCACTCTGGTGTAAATCCATTGACTCAATGAACTTGTACCCAAGATGAGTTTTGCCCACTGTTTTAAAAGTTTGGGGGGCATATTATTTCCTGCCTAAGCTCATGTTACCATGGTCCAACTCGGGACAAGCTACTGGGGTGAATTTGAGTGAGTTAGAATTAACCCCAACACCACCCTAACAGAGGGGTAGCCGTGTTAGTCTGAATCTGTAAAAAGCAACAGAGGGTCCTGTGGCACCTTTAAGACTAACAGAAGTATTGGGAGCATAAGCTTTCGTGGGTAAGAACCTCACTTCTTCAGATGCAAGTCACAGGTTTGCATCTGAAGAAGTGAGGTTCTTACCCACGAAAGCTTATGCTCCCAATACTTCTGTTAGTCTTAAAGGTGCCACAGGACCCTCTGTTGCTTCTTACCACCCTAACAGTAAGCTCTCATGTACACAATTCTTCCAAACTGGCCAATACATAGATAGACATGTTGTAACTGTGCATTTTCCATTGCTGAAGACAGGCAAATGGAAGTGTTAAAATGAAGACTGGTCCATTTACAACACACCAAGAATTACACATGGAGACACAAACAATTGCAGTTTCACTGCACAGCAGGCAGCCTGCCCATTTTTTAACCTTGACGTAAGGCATCTCAGTAGAGATACTGCAGTTAAAGTTGAAGCTTCATTTCTATTCTGAGGGTCAAATATTCCCTTGGCTGTGCATGTCACTCGCTTCTCATTTATGGTTTATTGTGTAAGTCAGTGATGCCATATGGCACTGTAAAAAAGAAGAAAAGAGCTGACGCAACAGGACATCTTTGCCCCACTGTGACTTTACTACAGTCGTGTACAAATGCAATGTAATATATTTCAAAAGTAAGCTATAAGTATGTATTTTTATATGACATATTTGGGGATCAGACATCTCAGGGATTGGTAATGAGATATAGAGGCTTTTGCCTTGAGGTCATGAGTTCAACTATAGACCAGGTTGCTAGTGACCTAAAGTTGTTACAGCCTGACAGCTGCTCGATGGCTTATGTGAAATGAGTTGGTGGTCTCAAATCCTAGTGAAGAGAATTCCCCATCTCAAGTTCCACCCTTTGGGGGATTTAAGTTGAGAGGACAAAATGAAGCCTAACCTACTCTCTCACCCTTTAAGTGGTCCCTCAGTGGGTTGAGGAACGTTGTTGGGATCGTGTGAGGAAATCTGCAGTGCTCCTGCATATACTCTCCTTTTTCTCTGTATGCAGAATGTTCTTTTCTTCAGGCTGTCTACCCAGCATCTTCCACTAACACTGTAGTCCCACAAAGACATTATATTTTATACAAATTGTCACTACTATGAGTCACTGCTCTAGATCACTGGCTTTTCAGGTGAATCAAATATTTGAGTCCTCCTTGGCCTAACCAAACCTAACAAGAGCTAGAACTGTGGCAATAACTGTTTTGTGATGAACAAATTTAAAGGCCCTGAGGGGTTGTTGTTGTTGTTTTGGGGGGGGGAAGGGGAAAGAGAGGGGGAGGTTAAAGGGGCCTGAATTCAGCCAACGATTTTCTGGCCAAAATCTTGCTCCCAGAAATAACTACAAGTGCAATTTCACAGGTGCATTTTCTAGCTCTTAGAGGTCTAATTGCTTAATTTGTAGGTGCAACTAGGTCATTAGAATTCTAAGTGCTATAAACAGCAACCACAATTATTTCCTGAAGCAAAACTGAAGGAACAAAAATTAAGGTCACTTTTCAAAACCAGGCTCAAAATGTGTTTTGAATTGTACATGAAAACAATTCTATCCTATTACCCGCAGCACTAAAATACAGTTAGAGGTGTCATGCCTATAGCGGCACAGGCAGGGGACATAATTGTTATATATTAGCTGCATGTTAGTGAAGCTGTAAATGTTACAGTGTAACACGTACTCTATTATACTAGGATCCTTCAACAGTTCTCTTACTTATTATAAGTGGATTATCAAACTTGGCCAACTGTTGGGCAAATGCATCAGAGTGTGTATGTGTGTGTGTGTAAGCAAAGGGAGACCTTTTCACTTTCTGTTTAAGTCTGTGAGATAGAGTAGATATTGGGGCAGATATTGCTGTGAGATACGTTCCTGCAACCCTGGGATCTCAATGGGGTTGTATGCGTGTGTTTAACTCAAAGCAGAAATTGGTCTATTGTCCTCGGGTATCTCATTTTCTGTGGATTAAATGAATGAAATGCAAATAATTCACAAGGTAAATATATGAGTATGAATCACCCTTATACACAATACCTGGGCTGTAATTTCGTTATATCTTCATTCTGACAGTAGATAGCATATTGACTTACCCTCACACCAACATTGTTTAAAATGTGATATGGAGGGTGGAGACTGCCTGGGAATCCAGGGAGTGGCTTTTTTGTCCAGCTCCTGTAGTTTTCATTGTTTCTGCCTTTAGGCTTATGGTTTTCTGGTAGCTTAACCCAGCTAACAGCTTAACTGTTTTCAACAGCAGATGCAGCACAGGGGAAATCCTCAGCTGGTGTAAACTGTCAGAGCTCGCAGGACCTGTGAGAATTCACACCAGCTGCAGATCTGGACCAAAACTCCTCTCCAACTTCACTCATGCAGAGCTTAGCTTCAGCCCTGCAGAGCTTCACAGTTCCATGGGATGGAAGCTCCCAATTATCTAAACTCCTTGATGGCTTCAGCTATGTCTATAAAATCTGTTTTTCCATCTGTATATAAAGTATTCTTTGCCTGCCGTTGCCTCCTATAATACCAAATTATAAAAGCAAAGCTGAGAAGTCAGCACTCTTCAGTGGAAATGCAAAGCCCTCCTCAATTACCATTTCTTTAGCACAAAGCTCCATCTGTGAAATGCTGGAGCTAGTAAACTGAAAAAAATGACTCGATATAGAATACTTAATTGTCATTAGATGTGAAAGGTATCTCTCCTAAACTTCCTGACCTGGAATGTTAAATGGAACATATGGCACAAGTGGGTGGAGAGCCTGGCTGTGAAAATATAGAATCATAGAATATCAGGGTTGGAAGGGACCTCAGGAGGTCATCTAGTCCAACCCCCTGCTCAAAGCAGGACCAATCCCCAGACAGATTTTTACCCCAGTTCCCTAAATGGCCCCCTCAAGGATTGAACTCACAACCCTGGGTTTAGCAGGCCAATGCTCAAACCACTGAGCTATCCCTCCTCCAAAAAACATTCAAGTCAATTGTGTAGGAAAGTAAATCCTCATTTACTAAGAGCTCAAACCTTAACTGTTTTAATTCTGTACTTGCTAGATAGAGTGCTCTTTCCAGAAAGCCTATGTAAAGGAACTTAGTGATCAAATGAAGTTTAGAACTCTGAGAACACCAGATATGGTCAAAGAATGTTAGAGTTTTAGGAATTCCTGATTAATTATAGAAAGCCTCACTTGCTTGCATTTATGGGTGATCTGGTACCCACTATGGTAAAATTGATTATGAAGGATGAACCCATCTAATGAAAGGGCAAAGAAACAAAAAGAAACTGGAAAATAATACCTGGAATCTTAATGATATTTGGTTTCCTAGCTGACATGAAGGGATAGAAGTATGTTACCATGTTGAGTAACTAACATTGGAATGCTATCTAAATATTCCTAGAGTGATACTAGAGTGTAGAGTTTGCTGGGTGATGATGATTTAACCAGCTCTGTGTTATTTCCCCTCCACCCCCTTAACTGTGGACTCTAATAGCAGAAATATTCTGTTTGGTAGGATTTATATGAGAGGTTCCCCACCCTGCTACACCAACATTCTAGTCAGAGGCTGGGTCTCCTTAATTTTGGAAACACTCACCAACATGCAATGCCTATAAACTTTTACACTTGCTTTTCTAGCCGTGTGTTTTGGAGACATGAGCCTGATCCAGAGCCCCAGGGTACCTTTCCCTTGACTGCAGTGAGCTTTGGATCAGGCCCCACCTTCACAATCTACAAAGTATGGACTTTTCATTCAGGACTGCTCAGCACGACTTTCCAGAAACAACAACTCTTCTTAAACAGCAGCCAGTGTGACTGACCCTCACTAAGATAAAAATTGACTCGCCCTGATCTTGGTCTATTTTTAAAATTTTCTGTTTTCATTTTAGACATTTTGGAGGTTCCTATGTGGCGTTGTCCTTTTCTTCCTATTTCTAGAAAGAACTGCTGGCCTGCTGAGAATGGAACACTATAATTAAACTTTTCGCCATGTAGATGATACTGTATAATTGGAATAACGATGTTACAGGGCAGGGGTGGGCAAACTACGGCCCTGCAGATGTTTTAATCTGGCCCTCAAACTCCCGATGGCGGGGTGGGTCCAGGGCTTGCACTGCTCCGCACGGGTCGTGGCTCTGTGTGGCTCCCAGAAGCAGTGGCATGTTCCCCCTCTGGCTCCTATGTGTAGGGGCAGCCAGAGGGCTCCACACGCTGCCCCTGCCCCAAGCACCGCCCCCACAGCTCCCATTGGCCGGGAACTGTGAGCATTCATGGCCTGCCATACAATTTCCATACCCAGATGTGGCTCTCAGGCCAAAAAGTTTGCCCACTCCTGCTACAGGACCTGCTCCATTCCCCTCTGAAGTCAATGGGAGTTTTTCCACTGATATCTGTCAGTGTTGCATTGGGCCCATCAGTTAAACTGAGATTGGGTTTGCACTCAAACTCTCTCTTTTTCCAATCTCTGCTATGATTTTCCCCCCACATGCTTCTCTAATGTTAATATTATCATAGAATCACACAAGTTTGAATTGGACAGGCCATCTAGTCCATCTGCAAGCTAATACAGGATTGTTCCTCACAGTATGTCTATGAGTGCTTTGTCTATTTACTGAAAAATATTGTAAATCAACTTTCTAATAAATTTTGTGAAGTATAGCTTGCTCTCTTGCGTTTGCTGTACTTTCTTACCCTTCCTGTCTTCACTCCACTTTTCCTTTCTTTTCTGTGGTATAACAGATTATGGCATGTCTTTTCCCATTTTGTCCTCAGTGTCTGTTTTCTTTTTCTTCTCTTTACATCCATTTTTCTTTTCCCTCCTATAATGTGTTCTAAACCTCTATGTTCTACCTCTCTATTTTGTGTCTTCTTCCTTCACTCATCAAAATCTCTCCCAGTTGGTACCATACTTCTCTTTTCTGATTTATCCCCACATTTTCTTTCTCTCCCACTTACAGCCTCACATATTTCCTCATTCACCCCTCAGTGACAGAGTCAACAGTCAGAGGACTAAATCTACTAGTCAACAACCTGTAAGAAAGACCCACATACGTCCCCCCAAAATCTAGGAACAATACCCAGGTGAAAAGCCAAAACTCCTCTAGCTGCAGGGAAAAAGAAAAGGGTGCTGGGATTTGGGATTCCTACCGGAGTAGTGTCTCTGTACCTTGCTTGGTGACTCCATCTTTCATACTAGCCTCTGATGAGTTGACTCCCTCCCCTCCCATGCTGCTAAAAGAGAGAAAGAACATTCTCTCTCTTTGTTTGCTGCTCTAAAGCCTCCTGTTTGCTACCACTATGAGATAGTCTCTGCTACTCTACCTCTCCTCCAGCTTCTATTTTTGAGCTCTCCTCCAAGTGAATAGCTACAACTTCTCAGTTTCACCATTTTCAACAGGATTCTAAATAGCGGGAATGGAAACTGACAAGAGCCTTGGCAAAGCTCTGAGCACCAGTAGAGGCACAGGGACTGCCTATCTGCAGACTCAGACAAACAGCACCATATTGATTTACATTCAATTCACGTTTTGAAGGTAACCTTTGTAACCATACAGACTAGAGACTTATTTTTTTCCACTGAATACTTAGATTCTGTAAAAGTTAATGGCACTTGCCAGGGAAAGCTTCCTATTCATCACATATGAATGGGGGAGTGGATTTTTCAAGGCCTGGACGACAGCATAAGTCTCCTGGGTATCATGGCATCTGCAGTGTTACATAATGATGAATATTCAGCTGTCCTTGGCACTTTCTCATTTACGAGAGAATTTCCAGGGCGGGGAGGAGAACTGTAAACATTTAATTTTATTTTTGTGCTTACTGCTGCCCACAGCTTGGTTAGTAGGGTGTCAGCAAATATAGCTAAGCTTATCTCAAATTTCATTTTAACTTAGTGGTTGTCCCTTAAGTGATTCAAGCAGTAGGGTTTCCAGTACATCCCTTGGGAGACTGTTCCATGATCTAATATATCTTGCTCTTTGGAAATATTCCTGATAGTCAAACTAAATTTTCCTTTGTTCATTTTTTCCCTATTTCCCAATTTTATCTTTTTTTTCTTTATCGTATCCTTTTGTTCATTTTGCTGCTATCTGTGTCCCAAACACTCTACATCTGCTAATGTCCTTTATAATATCAAGCTGTAAATATTTAGGGCTAAATTCTGCACACTGATTCTCACAGGTCCTTATGGAAAAAATCCTATAGAATTTAATAGAAAAAAATAAATGCTCCATAGATTTTTTAAAACAAAAATTTACCTACAGTATTTAATACAGAATTATATCCTTGCTATAGAATTATATAGGATGCCCCAAAATTCCTATATAAAGGATATTTTTTCTATTAAATGGATTTTAGAGAAATTTCTATAGAACCAAATTAAACTTCTTTATAACCCTATTAACTGGTAAAGGATTTTTCTATCAGACTTGATTCACAGATCTGATATTCTGCTCATTTGACATGTGCAAAATTCCCAGTAGGGGAGCAGAATACCAAAAAGCACAGAGAAGAAATATTATTCTACTTGGAGACCAGCATTTTGTTTATTGTTATTTTAAAATTTCCACTTCATAATTCACTCCTCTTGGTGCATATATTATTATTACTATGTTGTTTTTTATATAAATGAAACCAAAGGAAACTACATGCCAAAAACTACATTAATAAATGTAAAGGATGAGATTTTAATCCCACAAAACTCAGGTAATTGAGCATTATGATTTCTACCTGACCTGAATATGCAATAAACAAACAGATCAGAGGCATGCTTCGGAGTTTGAAAGGAAAAAAATGCTTTTCATTTAAAGACAGAAAAAAAAGAGTTCATCTAATTTGCTTCCTTTACTTAATTTTTTTTTTGCAAACTGGCCTAAGAGACAGAGACAAACATATTAAAATCAAAATTCTGGACTTTGGCTCAGCAAACAGATCTTATTGCTCAGCACAGTAAACTAAAGAAAAAAATCATTTACAGCAATAGTCAAACTAAAATTTTATTCTAGCATTTTCCAACTGTCTGAAAATCTCAAATGACCAACACAGAAGCCAATGTTAAACTTTTATTACATCATCCCGATAATTTATATGTGGTCTGGTTATTAAAGACAAAACTTAAATTACCACCTACCTGCAAAATTATATTTTGTAAGAACTATACCTTAAAGTTTAAACAGATCTATCTCTTAATTCATTTGTAAAACCCTGATCAACTCCTATTAAAGTCAATGAAAGCCTTCCCTTCAGTTTTAATGAGAGTTGGATCAGGTTTAAGAGATTTACATAGTTTTGCTTATCAAATGTTAGTTTGATAAACTAAACTTTAATTGCATTCCTTTAAAGAGTCATGTTAGTTGATTCAATAATTGACCAGTTACTCATTTAAAAGTACTTCCTTGGTTTTGGGTACTAGAATAAGGTTGCCAACTTTCTAATCGCACAAAACCGAACACCCTTGCCCTGCCCCACCCCTTCCCCGAGGCCCTGCCCCTTCTCTGAGGCCCCGCCCCTACTCACTCCATTTCCCATCCCTCCGTTGCTAGCTCTCCCCATCCTCACTCACTTTCACTGGGCTGGGGCAGGGGATTGGGATGCGGGTGGGGGCTCTGCCTAGGGGTGCGGGCTCCAGGGTGGGGCTGAGGATGAGAGGTTTGGGGTTTAGGAGGGGGCTCAGGGCTGGGGCAGAGGGGTTTGGAGTGCAGGAGGGAGTGCAGGATGCAGGCTCCGGGAGGGGGCTCAGGGCTGGGGCAGGGGGTTGGGGTGCGGGCTCTGGGAGGGAGTTAGGGTGCGGGAGGAGGTTCCAACCTGGGGCCGGGGGTTGGGGTGCGGGAGGGGGTTCAGGCTCCAGCCAGGCGGCATTACCTGAGGCGGCTCCTGGTCGGCGGCACATGAGGGCTAAGGCAGGCTCCCTGCCCGCCCTGGCTCTGCACAGCTCCGGGAAGTGGCCAGCATGTCTGGCTCCTAGGCCAAGGGGTGGCTAGGCTGCTCTGCACGGTGTGCGCTACCCATACCGACAGGCACCGCCCCCACAGCTCCCATTGGCCAGGAACTGCAGCCAATGGGAGCTGCGGAACTGGCGCTCGGGGTTGGGGCAGTGTGCGGAGCTTCCCTGATCGCACCTGCGCCTACTATTGGCTGCAGGGACATGCCGGCTGCTTCCAGGAGCCGCGCAGAGCCAGGGAGCCTGCCTTAGCCCCGCTGCGCCGCTGACTGGACTTTTAGCAGCCCAGTCAGCGGTGCTGACCGGAGCCACCAGGGTCCCTTTTCGACCGGGCGTTCCGGTCGAAAACCGGGTGCCTGGCAACCCTATACTAGAAACTGATTCATTCAGCAGATATTCTTGCAAGTGTACTTGTCACAGGGTGTCTGGCTCCTTTAAGGGAAGATGGTGCCAGCCACACCTGTGCCATAATTAATTAAATGCTTCCCAACCTGGGGGGGTGTGACAACCAAGGGCCAGGTGATAGATTAATAGACATGTGGGCCTTAAAAAGGACTGAAAGAGCTCAGTCTGGGGAGTTGGAACCATGGGGAATGGGCAGGCACCTGTGGAAGGCCCTGAGTCAGGGGCTGAGGTGGTCAGAGACTCCAGGGGAACTAGCCGAGGACCCACTGCTCTATACCAGAATGGGCTGGAACCACAGGGAGTGGACAGTCTCCTGTGTGAGGCTCTGAGCCAGGGTCTGCAGAGGAAAGTGTACTTCAGGGGAACCAGCCTGGGGTCAGTGCTCTAACCCACAGCAGAGAAAGAGACTCTCCAGCCAAGTCACAAAACAAGAAGTCCAAACCAAACTAGAAGGTTCTTCTGCCCTTTGGGGCTTCTTTTCAGCCCAACCTATGGGTCCTGTTCCGAGGCCCTTCTAGTTTGTTTGGACTTCTTGTTTTGTGACTTGGCTGGAGGGCTAAGCCACATCTCCAGCACTGACTTGTGTGTGGAGAGCTGAGGAGGCCCACCCCTGGAAGGAAACTAAGCCAGTGTGGGGGAAAAATTAGGCTAGCCCTAATGGTTTAGGCCTTTGTTTGCTTGGCCTGGGCCCGCCTTGTGGCTGGCAGGCCCAAAGCCTGAACCAAGCTAAGAGTTGTGTTCCATAACCGCTGTGATAAAGGGAGAAGTTGGGACGGGGGGAGGCAATGGAAAGCCCCTAAAGCAGGAACAATCTGCAATAGGTGCCTGAGGCTTTTAAAATACATTAACCGCTTGTGTAAAACAATAATGTAACCTATAAGTGTAAAGCAATTATAAATGTAACTCATGCCCTCCCCTATATCTATTGTGCAACTACCCCATTATGTGACTGTACCCCGTGAAGGGCATTGTGTAACAGCACCCCATAAAAGGCAAAGTTGCAGCAAGATGCTGGAAAGTACCGAGGAGACCTTAACTCAATTACATCCATACACGGCAAGGTTGCAAAAGGGTGCTGGAAAGTACCAAAAAGACCCCAACTCTTAACCTGTGTTAATTCCAAATAAGGTCATTATTACTCAAGTATGTGTAATTTGTTTGTGGTTTTAAGCTTTAAAAGCTACTGTATGCTTTGCTTCGGGGGGAGCAGTTCCGATAACTGCTGCCCCCATCGTGTTGGTGTGTAATCAGTAAACGGGCCTCAGGCTGAGTCTTTGATCAAAATAATGCGTGGGTGACTTTTTCCACAACACCAGGGAGTGCCAGCAGTGCCATGTTTGGCCAGTAGGGGTTGCTACAGGAAGGTCATACCCATACTGTACAATTTCTTGGTGATGTACGTTGATGCCTTTAGAATAACAAGATATCAATTTCCAGGGGGAAAAAAACCAAAACCAACTACAACAAAAACTTGAGGCAGCAGTTAACACTAGCCTTCTTAGAAAATTTCTTATAAGCATATTACATTTTTAAAAACTTCCACAACTTTTTAAATCTGGGTAACTTAACTTAAAAACATATCAAATATTGGAAAGTATGGAAATATTCAATAAAGGGGATCTGAACAACCTTAACTCTGCTCACCAGCAGTCTTCCAACCTTCATAACTATTTTGTAAAGTGGTATTTTTTATTGCCATCTTCCTGAATGAAATTTTGTGAAGCATTTTCCTAAATACTTTATGAATCCAGAGCCTATGTCAGTAAACACCTTACTTTTGGAAAAAACGTTGTACTTGAACAGTCTGCATGTAAAACATGCCACAGTAAATAAGGATGATAAAGCACTGGTTCCATACATATGAAGTGTGATTCTTTGCCAATTCATTAAGCTTTACTCTTACCCTGTAAATGCCATAAATTAAATATTTAGGCCTTAGAATTTTCTATCTGTAGATGCAGTAGCTCTGTGACTGACATGTACATAATGGGTGACAAATGAAGTGGGGGGTGTATCTGGTTTTTGAAACAGTGTGGGGTCTGTATGGTTTAAACGAAAGGAGTTATACTGGACGATGATATAAACACTGGTGCAGTTTGATATAGATGACAGTATGGTGCATGTTTAAGATTAAGACTGGAGCTGGTGGAAAGTTGGGTGAGAATCTATACTTTAAAAGAATTGGTTCCATTTTTTGTAAACATTTCATTTTCATTAACATATGCCTAACAACTCTAATTAAGAGCAAGGTATTTTAGTAACATGTATTCTTTATTGATAGGAGTCAATGCTTAAATGTACCTGTGAATTCTTTGTGGAAAAGGTTGTCTTCAGTACTGGTTGTTCTGAGGGAAGCAACATGGGCAGAGAAAAAGTTCTTTGGACAACCTTGACTAAGCATTTTCATACTTGCCAGCTTTTTTTTCTTTAAAGTATAATTTTTAATGTTGGATTTCCCAAGTTTTAAAATATTAGTTAGTATTTTATAGAAGGCTGGTGATTCAGTTACAATCTGCTCAACCATAACTATGGTTTAACCAAGATTTCTGCTCGGGAATTTCCTTAGGTATTTAAATATATTTAAGAATTGCTCACCCCTGGTCTACACTGGGGGGGAGGAGGATCGACCTAAGATACGCAACTTCAGCTACGAGAATAGCATAGCTGAAGTTGACGTATTTAGGTCTACTTACCGCAGCGTGTGCACGGCGCTGAGTCGACTGCTGCCGCTCCCCCGTTGACTCCGCTTGCGCCTCTTGTGGCAGTGGAGTACTGGAGTCGACGGGAGAGCGCTCGGGGATCGATTTTATCGCGTCTACACTAGACGCGATAAAATCGATCCCGGATAGATCAATCACTACCCGCCAATCTGGCGGGTAATGTAGACGTACCCTCAGTTATGGGTGTCTGAGGTCCTCACGAGTCACAAGCCATTCAGAGATGGACTCATTATTTCCCAGAAAGCATCCCATCTCCCCAGAGACATTCTCCTTCCCATTCCCCATATTGGACATTATCACTCACGCTCTCCCCATCTGCTCAGATCTGACCTAATTGCCTTGCATGTGGTTCCCTACATGCTACTCCTCCATCATAATCAGCTCCCTGCATCTGGACTATACAGAATTTCTAAAGTCTGCAGCAGGTAATGAAGACATTAATCAGGCCATACATACATCATAGAAAGACCCCAGACCACGAGCATTTTGTAAAATGAACATGGGCATTATAATGCACCCATCAGGCTTTATTGTGTAATTGAAAACTATAGTCAATATCTAAACAATTTAATACCAAAATGCCTTCAAACTAGTCACTGGCACTGCTACTTCATCGAGCAACAGAATAAAACACCTGTTTTGGAGAAAAATAACCAAAAAATGAAACCAATCTCAACTTTCTGAGCTCCCAAATCTCTCCGTTAATGTGTCTGATTGTCCCAAGATCTGGTATCGAAACCTTCCAGTACACCAGTTTGATTCTTGGCAAAGACAGAGGGCTGGTCCGAATGAAAATCGACATAACCTAGATTGATTCTCAGATTTATGAGCTCACAGCTGCAGGAGACCACTGCTCTGCTATGGTTCAGGTTGCAAAGGAGGTGTGGGTATGAAGAATTCCAGTTAACACCACTCATTACTTTCTTCTGGCATTAAAATGTCTCACATTGTTACTCATGTAATCATTCCAAGTATAGTTACTGAGAAACTGAGACTAAAATAACCACCCACCTCATGCCTAAAAAATACCTCTATGTGCACAAAGGTGACTTATGTCTCAACCAGATTCTAGGGTGTCTCACAGGCAGAGTATGTGCCAAAAAATGTACCAAATATTTCCTTATTTATTCATCTACTAATGGGTATAGATTACCTGATAAATACCAGGTGGTTTCTGCCTCTTCCTCCTCTTGTTTTAGTTACTTTGGACATCCAAACTGGATTGCAGACCAAACGTATCATTGCTATTTTAGAAGGTTCCCCCCATGCGGAATAATTTGCTGGTGTTATTACTTGCCCATGGCTCCTGATGAAGACTATGTTGGCCACTAGGGTAAATGTTTCTGGGAACAAAGTTCTCTCAGGCTGGGATAGTAATGAGGCAAAACTAAAGAAGCAAGGAGGCGGCCACATCCCATTGGACTGGGCACAGGGAAGAAGAGTGACACAGTGGAAAGAGGGGACCTTAATAACTAAACCTCTACCTCGATATAACGCGACCCGATATAACACAAATTCTGATATAACACGGTAAACAGTGCTCGTGGTGGGCGGGGCTGTGCACTCTGGCGGATCAAAGCAAGTTCAATATAATGCGGTTTCACCTATAACGCGGTAAGATTTTTTGGCTCCCGAGGACAGCGTTATATCAAGGTAGAGGTGTATACTCTGATTTCTTTGTTTCATAGACTCTAGGACTTCATACCGGCTCTCAAAATTGAATATGCCACCTCCATTTATCCCCATACAACCTAATCTACATTTTCAAGCAGCTTTACTGCCCAATACCTTCAAAGTATGTCTACACAGCAGCTGGGAGCATGCCTCCCAGCCCAGGCGGACAAATGTGCTAGGTCTGCTTTAGCTAGCATGCCAAAGATTGCAGTGTGGACGTTGTGGCATGGGGTAGCCATCCAAGTACAGACCTGGGGGGTGGGCAGGCTTGTACTCAGCTGACTAACCCATTCTGTCCCCTGTGCCGCAATGGCCACACTGCTATTTTGAGTGTGCTATAGCGTGTCCGTCTACCCAAACTGGGAAGCACTCTCCCAGGCTGGGGGACACACTCTCAGATACAGTGTAGACATACCCTTAGAAACCGGATCAGTGCTTGAATTGTGAAAGTAAGCCAAATGTTCAAACGGTGTAAGTATTGTTTCTACAGAGCTTAAAGCTAAAAGATAATTCAGGCAATCTACCTGACAAGTGTACAGGGCACTGATCCTCTGTAAATGGCCTGCACATAATACAACTGAAATGGCATCATTCATAAAAAGTGCATGCCTATTTTCCCTCTTCAGTTCATAAAGCAACCTCAGTACAGGGCATTTCCTCAGGATGGGTGACCAGCTGGGAAGATCAGTTGAAAGCCAATGATTCCTCCTAGCAAGTCCTACTGCCCAGGAAATGCCCTGTGCTTCAATTTTTATTACTTAAATACCATTTGTGAGAATTCTTTCTTCTGTTTCAAGAGGTGCAAACAAAATTGAGAGACACTACCCAAACTCTGCCAAGGGGAAGGAAATTTGGAAATCATTTAAGGTTGAGAAACTTTGGCATAGAACAGACACTTCCTCTGTCTTTCTCAAAAAAAAAGGGAATGGGCACAAGATAGTGTCTGATGGGTGGGTATACCTTAGGCACGCAGACTCTGTTGAGCAGAGTAAGATTGTCATTAACTAACCAAAATAAGTAATTAATTAACCACAATTATATTTAAGCTTACACTGAGATTTGAATTTGACAGATGCTGAAGAGCAAGTGTAGACAGATTAGCTCTCTAATGGGGCATGCTGGCCCTTTAAGGGAAGTCTCCCAAAGTATGCTACCCCTTGCCAGGGGATTTTCTGTAAACACAGACCTCGGGGAAAAAAGGAGGCAGCCACTGAGAGAGAGGAAGTGGTCCCAGGGTGGCAGTTTATGGTTTGAGGTGAACCAAGGCTATTAACTCTGTGTAGGGCCTGGAACTGAAGCCCTGATGTGTGGGCAGGGAGAGGCTTCCCTTTCTCATAGCCAGCCAGAGAGAGAATCATAAGTAGTATAGTCCCAGGACTGCTATGATTCATGGGCCTTCCCAATGGAGCATGCTGGGAACAGTGAATGGAGATGGAGCTGCTGCCAGCGACACGGAGAACTTTGTTTGTTTGGACTGGCCTGCCAGATCTCTGGAGAATGTCTGGAACCCCTGCAAAAATGCCTGAGAGGAAGAAAGCCTGGGGGGAGATTGGTTTATTTGTTTTGAAATTTATCATAAGTCTTCTAGTTTGTTTGTTTGGACTTGCCTGCCAGATCTTCACGACCATCAGGAACCTCAGCAAGACTGGCTAGGAGGCAGAAACACCAGGGAGGGGGTTGATTTGTTTGTTTTGAGCTCTCTTACAGATCTTCAGTTTCTTGGTTTGGACTTTGCCACCTCTGGGTTCTCCAGAGAAAGAAACATTGGCCAGGGGCCATATTGTTGTGCATGGTTGTTGGGGTTTCTTTGTTTGTTTTTTGTTTTTGTTTTTTTGTTTTTTGGGTTTTTTTGGTTTGGTTTTGGTTTGTTTAAGTCATGGGCATGACCTTCTGTCCTCACATGGAAATGATCTTATGGAAAGAAATAGTAAAATATATATATAAAATATATATATATATTTTAATCATGGGTAAACAACAGTCACATCATCCATTTGGTTACTGTGGGCCCATTGCTTCAGCCCCTGTTCACATGAGTAGTCCCAATGGGTCATATGCATTTGGGGTGGAGGGTGGCATCAGTTAAGAAAGTTAACTACACCTCTACCCAGATATAACGCGACCCGATATAACACGAATTCGGATATAACATGGTAAAGCAGTGCTCCGGGGGGGCGGGACTGCAAACTCTGGCGGATCAAAGCAAGTTCAATATAACGCGGTTTCACCTATAACGCGGTAAGATTTTTTGGCTCCCGAGGACAGCGTTATATCGGGGTAGAGGTGTACTTGCAACACACACACAAAGAATTTGGTCCTATCAAAGTATGGCAAAACTGTTCTATAGTGGTAGTCTGAGAAGTGACTATATACCACACACTGAACAAAAAGCACAGAAGTTTTATGGTGTTATCAGCCACAGAAAAAACCCTCCTCCCATAAACTACACTTGGATCACACTTGCAACCCACTTTTGGGGGAATCTATGGAATATCCTTCTCTTGATGTCCACAATTTTTTGACAATGTTGAGGCACACTAACCAATCAACTGAACTTCTAAAAAGAATAATAAACCTCATCAATTCTGGATGTGGACTGAGAAAATTTATAAAACAAAGGCAGGGATCCAGGAAAGAATCTTATCAAGGCCACTGATTCTAAATCTCTTGAAGTAAATCAAAGGATTGGAATTTGTATCAATTAAATCTTTGAGGGTATATTTATATGTAAAACCTGCCAAGAGCGACCACTCATGGGAATTCGCAAAATTGGTTGCTTGTAAGAGATGGCCTCTCTTCAAAGGTACAGTACAGCATTGCCAGCCTTACTTCAGTGCTGCTGCTGGTGGGGGGTGCTGCCTTCAGAGCTGGGCACCTGTCCAGCAGCCACCGCTGTCCAGCAGCCCAGCTCTGAAGGCAGTAAGAAAATGTGGTCATAGGCCACAGATGACAGGTGGTCGCTCTTCTCAGTTTCTTCACAGTTAAATTATACAGTGAAAAATTTCATGGCCTCTGCATGTAGTCGCTCATGACAGGTGGTCTCTCTTCAGAGGTGGTCTCTAAAGCAGGTTCTACTGTATGTTGGAGCTTAAGTGTAACTCTTCAGAATACACGGGACTGCATAGTTACAACTCAGCTGTTCCAAGGAGAACTCAGTTGCTTCATGGAAACATATTTATCAACTACACTCTACAATTGGTACAAATCCCAGGTAGTTCATTTATTATTATTATTTGTATTACAGTAATGCCTAGAGTCTCCATCCAAGATCAAGGCCCCATTGTGTTATGCACAGTAGAATTGTGTAGTGAGAGACAGTCCCTGTCCTGAAGAGCTTATACTCTATAAGTATTTAATTAAGACAGACAAAGAGAGAGAGGGGAAACAGAGGCTAAGTGACATGCCCAAGATTATGCATCAGGTTGGTTGCAGAGCTGGGAACAGACCCCAGGTCTCCTGCCTCCTAATAGGGTGACCAGATGTCCCAATTTTATAGGGACAGTCCCGATTTTGGGGTCTTTTTCTTGTATAGGCTCCTATTACCCCCCACCCCCTTGTCCCGATTTTTCACACTTGCTGTCTGGTCACCCTACCTCCTAATACAGTGTCCTGGCCACTAGACAACATGGTTCATCCTTTTTCTTTCTGTCATGTAAAGCAAATACATTGTTTCAATTCCTTAAGGTTCCTCCCTGTCCACCCCTAACAAAAGGCAGAAAGTTACTGAAATATTTCATCCATTAAATTATGTATTGCCTTATTGATAGAAGAGGTACAGCACACACCGGTGGTGGAACAAGCTTCCCAGCTCTGCCCTGCCACTGAGCGTGACTTGGAGAGACTACCTCTGGGGGTGCATCCACACTGGAGAATTTAGTAACCCATATTACAATAGCAGCCAGCGATGGTATAGCTGCATTTTTAGTAAGCTGATAGTCAAGTTGAAGCTCAGGCATTTTTACTACTATTCAAAGTAGGTTTTCATAATATAATTGTAAAAATTACAGCACCTCTAGCAATGGTGCAGTTGCACCATCAGCAATAGTCTCTGTATCGAGGATAGTTCAGCAAATCGTACTAATGGACTTTTTTTTAATGGTATGAACACCTGTCTTCTAGGCACTGAACTGAAACCACTAAGTTATTTCTTTCAGATTGCCTCAGATGGTAACAATTTTTGTTCACTATTGATCGAAGCCAAATTCAAATCAATGACATACTGTAGAATGTAAAG
Source organism: Emys orbicularis (assembly GCF_028017835.1). NCBI lineage: Eukaryota > Metazoa > Chordata > Testudines > Emydidae > Emys > Emys orbicularis. The sequence continues at coordinate 66,821,614 of NC_088683.1, read as the reverse complement.
GACCGATACCTTATTAGTAGTTACCCAAATCATTCCGTCTCCCCTGATTATGTATTATTTTACCAAAAACAATACATCTGCTAATATACCATTGAAAAGCAACAGGAACTCATGAAAATGTGTTTGAGGGGTTGGGGGGAGTCCTGTATTGTCTTATGGAAAATAATAAGTTTTTATTTTCTAGAAACACAAACTTCCTGGAAAGTTATTTGTATTTATGATTTAGATTGTACTAGTGCCCAAAATGTGCTCAAGCACTTCCCAAGCACATAGGAAAAATGTAATCCTGGCTTCTAATCTAAAAAGTTCCAGCTACTTTTCAATGAACTATAACAAGGCACTCTACTGCTATAATGAAAGACCAGTTTCTAAATCTACTTACAGCTATCTTGAATGCAGATTTTGACTTCCTTGTGATTTTTTAATGATTTATAACTTTGATGTTTAAAATTGCATTGTCTTGAAACTCAGCACTCAAGTTGTCAGAATGAAACTTGTTTCCGACAAACACATGGCAGCTTTAAATGGCAACTTCAGGCATTTCCAAGACATACTTATGTCAAAAATTAGTTTCTGGGGGATTCATAAAATTTGTTTTTATTGCCTTCAGCTAAAACAATGTTATGACCTCATGGGAAATTTTGAAAAGCATTTTATTTGAGACAGCTCTTGATAATCTACCTCATATGTTTTCTTTTCTTTTTTTCCTCCACTGTATTGTTTAATAGGGGCATTTGCCTGAAAACCTGTTTCTTAAGAGTTCATCTGCTCATTCTGCACCCAAAGTCATAATACTTTGTTTGCAACATCACAGTCTGTTGCTGTGTAAATGATTGTGATGTCACAAAGAGAGGATTAGTGATGCTGTACCTAGGGAATAAACAAGTTGAGCAGATGAACACTTAGATCCTGTTTTCCTACAAATGTTCCCAGCAATAATAAATAAATAAATAAATAAATAATAATAATAATAAATTAATTAGTAATAAAGGAAGCAAAAATTTCCCCAAAACCTGTTGAACAGCATAAAGTAATGCAAGTGCTGTTCCTAGATCAGCGACTGAAAACTTTCCTTCATGATGGCTGGCCCAAAACTAGTGCTTGGAACAGTTTATGAAAGTACTTATAATGAGCTGATAAAATGCTTCTAGCCATGGCAGGACATAGGCCCTTCAAATATCATTAAGATTATCATTGTGCTTCTTTTCTGCCCTCCAGGGGTAGGAATGTAGCACAAAATATTTTGTGGCTTGCACAGGGCTATTGTTCTTTACTCAGGAAAATATGTACAGTATAACACTGAAGCATAAGATGGCAACTCGAGAAATCAAACTCACTGCATGGTACCAGAACAAATGGGTGGGAGTACTTGAAGTCTGAGTTTGGTTCTCTTTTCTGTGTCATTGGGTGATAGAATCGTGAACATTTGCCACCAAATCCTCTCAATGCTGTGGTAGATGAGAGAACAACAACCAGTATGAGAGTATCTGGGTTCTACAAAGGTGCTCATGTTCATGCAATATAATAACTAAGTCCAGGAGTCCTGATCCCAGTCCCCCATGTCTTCCTAGTAAACACACTCCCCACAAAGTCGGGAATAGGATTTGTGTAGACTGCCCCCACATGCATTTGTGGGTTCTGGGTAGCAAGCGGCAGCAGAAGAACAAGAACAATAAAAGGCATTTGGTGTTTCTCTGCCTGTTCCCACCAGATGCACATATCTTTGCTCTCAAAACCTCTGTACCTTGCCTCTGCCTCACACCTTATCCATTGCCCCAAACACTTCCCCGCCAAACACTCAGAGGCACTACTTAGCTGCTGCAGATATGAATAAACCACTCTGTCCTGCAACCCACCTTGCTTCTTGTAGGACAAGCAGTGAGGCTCTTGGAAAGGTTTGTTTTAGTCCCCCCCAGCTCTGCACTCTGAAAGCACAAACAAAAGGAGACATTGAGGCCCAGATCTAGAAAGGTATTTAGGCTCCTAACTTCCATTGATTTCAATGAAAGTTAGGAGCCTAAATACCTTTGTGGACTTGGGCCTTATTGCCTTTTATCTTTGTTTGTTTGTCTTAGGAAAAGAGTATCAGATTCTCTACACAAGGGATAAGAGGGTTGTGGAATTTGCTTTTTAGTGTGTGTTAGTTTAGTTCGAACCAACTGCACTTAAGAGAAACAAATAAGAGCATCAGTCTACTCTCGGAATGTGGATGGTAGACATGAAGCTGGCATAGCAATCCTAATGTTGAATGAAGCAAAACAGGCACTAACTGAGTGGGAATCAGTCAATGAAAGAATTTTTAGAGCTGGCTTTCAGACTAGATTCTTTCAACTAACAGTCACACAGTGCTATGCACCAGCCAACGAAAAGCCAGATGAGGAAAAAGATGCTTTTACAATTTGTTACATGATATGTTAATGAAGGTCCCAAAACATGATATCATAGTAACTATGTGTGATTTTAACACAAAATGCTGGAAGTAACCAGGATGGGTTGGATAAAGTTATGGGAAGTGTGGCAGGGGCTTGGACACGCACCAAAATAGTGAACGATTAGTAGAAATTTGCAATATGAACAACCAAATGATATGTGTAACAATATTTCCTCATCAAGAAATCCAGAAAGTGACATGGAATTTCCTAGATGGTACTACAAAGAACCAAAGAGATCACTTCTGCATTTCAAGAATGTTTCGGAGCTCACTGGCAGATGTACATACATACAGGGAAGCAGGTGTGGATAGTGACCATAACATGTGTATTGCTAAATTGAAGATTAAGTTAAAAAGGATGAAGGCAGTTAAAAGACCACACATCAACAGTGCACAATTAAAAGATCCAAACATTAAAAGTTTTTAAACAAATTGAGTGTTCTAATGGAGTTAACTGAAGAAAACCAAGACACTCATACCTGTGGGAAGACTGCTGTCTAGAAAGTGCAAATACAGTTCTAATAACAGTGAAATCCAAAAGGGAAAAATGGATTATCAATGCTTCTTGAGCAGCAATGGGAAAGAAAAGAAGTATAAAGCAAACACTTCTGAATGCTAAGATATGTGAAGAGAACAAACAAGTGGCCAAAAAAAAAAAAAAAAATACAGACCTCTAGATAGAGAGCTAAAAAGGAGTGCTAAAAGAGATAAAAGGGCACATATTGATAGAAAATCATAGAATCATAGAATATCAGGGTTGGAAGGGACCTCAGGAGGTCATCTAGTCCAACCCCCTGCTCAAAGCAGGACCAATTCCCAACTAAATCATCCCAGCCAGGGCTTTGTCAAGCCTGACCTTAAAAACCTCTAAGGAAGGAGATTCCACCACCTCCCTAGGTAACCCATTCCAGTGCTTCACCAGTCTCCTAGTGAAAAAGTTTTTCCTAATATCCAACCTAAACCTCCCCCACTGCAACTTGAGACCATTACTCCTTGTTCTGTCATCAGGTACCACTGAGAACAGTCTAGATCCATCTTCTTTGGAACCCCCTTTCAGGTAGTTGAAAGCAGCTATCAAATCCCCCCTCATTCTTCTCTTCTGCAGACTAAACAATCCCAGTTCCCTCAGCCTCTCCTCATAAATCATGTGTTCCAGCCCCCTAATCATTTTTGTTGCCCTCCGCTGGACTCTTTCCAATTTTTCCACATCCTTCTTGTAGTGTGGGGCCCAAAACTGGACACAGTACTCCAGATGAGGTCTCACCAATGTCGAATAGAGGGGAATGATCACGTCCCTCAATCTGCTGGCAACGCCCCTACTTATACAGCCCAAAATGCCGTTAGCCTTCTTGGCAACAAGGGCACACTGTTGACTCATATCCAGCTTCTCGTCCACTGTAACCCCTAGGTCCTTTTCTGCAGAACTGCTGCCTAGCCATTCGGTCCCTAGTCTGTAACAGTGCATGGGATTCTTCCGTCCTAAGTGCAGGACTCTGCACTTGTCCTTGTTGAACCTCATCAGGTTTCTTTTGGCCCAATCCTCTAATTTGTCTAGGTTCCTCTGTATCCTATCCCTACCCTCCAGCATATCTACCACTCCTCCCAGTTTAGTGTCATCTGCAAACTTGCTGAGAGTGCAGTCCACGCCATCCTCCAGATCATGTCAAGATGCTAAAGATATTAGATAAAGGGGTGACCTTACAGCCTTGTATAAGACAATCAAACAGCTAACAGGAAACTTCAGCATTACTGGAGGCCCTATTAAAGATGCAAATGGAAAGATTCTTAGTATAGGAGAAGAACAAAGGAAAAGATGGGCAGAACATTTTCAGGCTGTTTAAAATCAACCAGGTCCAAGTGAACTACTAGAACTATGTAATGAAGACCCACCACTACAGCTTGATATTGGTTTAGGAGATATTACAATGGAAGAAGTTAGAAAGGCCATCAGTAAACTCAAAAATGGGAAAGCAGCTGGAAAGGATAACATTACTGGAGAGATGTTAAAGCAAGTGATGAAACAGCTCTCGAGACTTTCCTTAGATTTTTTGATAGAATATGGAATGAAGAAAAGAACCCAACGCAGTGGAAGTGAGGCCTTATAGTAAAATTGCCAAAGAAGGGTGACCTTACCAACTGCAGTGTCTGGAGACGAATCACATTACTCTCAGTGCCTGGGAAAATCACATATAACATCATCCTGGAATGTATCAACAAACAAATAGACCTTCAACCAAGAGAGGAACAAGCAGGCTTTTGACCACTGAGATCATGTGCCTACCATACTGTTGTTCTCAGACATAGTACAGAACAAAGCGTGGAGTGGCAACCGTCTCTTATGATAAATTTTATAGATTTCCAGAAGGCTTTTGATAGCGTACACGGAGACAATCTTTGAAAATTATGGGATACTATGGAATACTAGTAAAAATTATTAGAATTATGATAATGCTGAATTTGAAGTCAGACACTGTGAAATCAGCCAATGGTTTGCACTGACAACTGGAGTTAGGAAAGGGTGTATTATGTCTCCATTATTGTTTTCACTGGTCATTGACTAGGTCATGAAGAAAGTAACCACAGAAGCCAACTGAGGAATTTTATGGACCAAAAATAAAGCACAATTCGATGACCTTGACTTTGCTGATGACATTATTCTACTTAGTTCAACACATTGCTTAATGAAAGGGAAGACCCAGCTTTTGGCAGATACAGCATCAACAAGGGGATGACAAAATAAAATGGTTATCAGTGTCCCAAAAGTAACCATCAGAGTGGATAAAAAACACTAGAAGTAGTAAGTCATTTTACTTATCTAGGGAGTGAGATGTGCAAAGTTGGTGATCGCAAGCTAGATGTCATACAACAAATATCAAAAGCAACAAACAACTTTAATACATTTGAAAAGATTTGGAAAAGTATCATAATCAGCACTGATACAAAAATATGAATTTTTAACACCAGCATCATGTCTGTCCTCTTTTATGGAGCAGAATCATGGAAATCTACAACAGAAATTGATAAGAAGACCAAGTCATTCCAAAGTAAATGACTGTGGAATATCTTCAGAGTCCATTGGAAAGAGCTGCTTGCAATATCAGAAATTCTAAGGAGAGCAAACCAATCTAAAGCATCAAATATGGTTAGCAGACAACAATGGACATATGTAGGACATGATTTAAGGATACCACCAACATGATTTCTATAGTAAGTGATAATATGGGCACCACCTGGAAAGATAAAAAGAGGGTGATGTAGAGAAACACTATGTAAAACAATAGAGAATGAAGCCAAATCCACCAGCATGACCTTCAGAATCCTGAACAGACCAGTAGAAGACCAAAATAAATGGCAGAAATTAGTGGATGCTCTATGCACCTGAAGGTGCAGGAGGATAAAGAAGTGCAGGGGAACAAACAACTCCTTGTTAGACCCATAGCACAGTTTGTTGCAGGAATATCATCCAGCAGCCACCAGCATTTGGAAGGCCAGGAATACCCCACTTTGCTTGCTCCTGAGCATGAAGATACACAATGTAAAGGTGGGAATAGTTTCACCTCTGCTTGTCACCACTAGGCATGACTGCACCACACCAATCAGACTGTACAGGTTCTGAACCTGAGTCCACTCTCCTTTACACCATTGTAAATCAGGAGTAACGCCAGTGAAGTCAGCAGGCCCCATTATCAGTTACTCCATTCTTGCACTTGGCATAGGCTTTATGCTACCTTTGCACTTGTATTCTAAGGCAGCCAGAAGGTTGCCCAGCTCTGGGTGAAACCAGAGAATAGCCAAAGCACAATGCATTCTGGCCAGTCCCTCCCCCCAAAATGTATCCCTCACACCAGGGCCCAAGAGCAAGGCTGGCACAAAGCCCTTATGCCAGCTGTATGCCAGCTGAGAAGGCCCATTGTACAGAGGTATTCTCAGAGGGCCACTGCCACCTTCTTTATGCCACCAGAGGGGCTTTAGTGTAACTGAGAATCAGATCTACTTAATTACACCATGTGCCACTAGAATATGTCACAATATAATTAGTTCCTCTGTGCCCAAGATTATGACCTATTCTAAACCCACACACATATTTCCAGTCACTAAAGAAATCTAATACACACTGGGCCTGACTCTACTTACAGGTCTGTCAGTCTAAATCAGGAATAATCCCACTGAATTCAATGGAATAGCACCAGTGAAAAAACGGTGTGAGAGGCGGGTGAGACCTACTTTCATAACTAGTGAGTTACAACAGTGTGCAACTGATACCTTCCACATACTTCATCCCTAAGAGGCCCGAGTCTCCATTTTGTGTAATCATTCACATACACCTCTACCCTGATATAACGCGACCCGATATAACACGAATTCGGATATAATGCGGTAAAGCAGCGCTCCGGGGGGGCGGTGCTGTGCGCTTCGGCGGATCAAAGCAAGTTCAATATAACGCAGTTTCACCTATAACGCGGTAAGATTTTTTGGCTCCCGAGGACAGCGTTATATCGGGGTAGAGGTGTATATACAAAGTAGTGCTAGCAGGTGTAAAGTGTGAGGGGAGAATTCTGATCTAGTAGTGTTTTCTGCACACTTTACACAGAAATAAATGACTTCAGTGGGAAATCAAACCAGAGTGCCCAACTTGCAGAAATATAACTATTTACTCCACCTGTTTACAACAGCCAGGAATAAGAATCCTTCATTTTAAAGTCTTCTATGAGGTATTAGTACTGCCGGTCTTTAATTTTAAGAGCCTCAGAGGAATTATGTGCTTAACTCCCACTGATTTCAATGGGAGATAGGGGCCCAAGTACCTTTGAGAATCTGGGCCTTAGTACATTTTAAAGAAGAAAAAAAATTAAAAATGGCAATAATATTTAACTTTGGAAAGTAGATGCTGAAATGCTCAGTAAGAGCTGTTTAAACCTTCTTGCCTTGAAAAGAATGCCATAGCTATTCTAATACATGTGTGTGGAGGTCTTCCACTTGGAACCTGTGTACTGTTCACGAAAACACTGAGCCATCCCCTCAATGAAAGCTTGTTTTTATTTTCATTAAGTATCTCTTTCTCTCTCTCCCCAATAAAATCAGCATAGAGGACATCAAACACCAAAAAATACACTGAAATAACATTAAGGATCTAATATAAATCCACAAAAGCCAGGAAATTCAGAGATAAAGGAAGACTTTCATACTAAGGTAAACTTTCCAATATATTAGATTTAAGCATAAATTCACTTCCCCTTCACATGTTTGCCATCAGCCCTTCCAGACACAAAGGGATACGTTCCTTTCTGTTGTAACTCCACTGAGTTCAATAGTGTGACAGCAGGGATGAATTTGGTCCTATGGAACTGTATATTAATACTTTATCTAACTATTTCTGATAATTACCAAAGATATTTGAGTTTAAACAGCAACTTCCTTCCTTGCAGCTATATCCCCCATCTTTCTGGGATTGTTATAAAGCTACGAGATCACAATAATTTCTATGATTACACATTGTGATGTCAATCACAGGATTATGACTTCATTGAAGGCCCAACCAGAAGAACCATAGCTGAGGAAGAAAACCCACATTTAAATGTGAATATCTTCAAATGTAGCAAAGATAACACTGAATATTACTAGTTATGTACATTTCCATCTGCATAAATAATAGTTTCACTTTCCATTTTCTTCAAGTGTGAAAATGCTCCATGAAGGTGTCAGTTTCATTCTCAATTCACCCATTATCCAGTACTTACATTTTTCCACCCAGAGAGGCCAAATTCAGACTTTGTGTTAGTGATGTTTGGGCCAAATTCAGTGTAAACAGTGGTTAAAAAAATCATACACTATGGGCCCGATTCTGTGCTGCACCTCTCAAGAAACACATCACAAACTGTGCAGCTTAGGAAAGAGCGTGAGGGCTACAGCTGCGCCTCCCAGATTCTGGCCTACTCAATAGGCTGACATGGCTCTCAGCATAACTTAGAGCAGTGCTGTGCTCCACCCACATCCCCTATGACAGAGTAGAAAGAAACTGTAGAACCAGCTAATAGCGCTGTGCCACCTCGGCTGACTGGTGAAATCAGCTTTCCACTTGCTCTATGCTGCCAGAGCAGAAAGTATCAGATGGATCTGGCCCTCTGATCTTTATATCAAAACTACAATTTTTCCACTATCAACTAATGTTACTTAAAAGAGGCAGCTAAAATGATCACCATGCAGTCTTAGCCCACCGATCCTAACCCTTATGTCACTGCTATAAGCACATGGGCTTTCAGGGCCAGATCTTTGGACACTTTGGTTTCTGAGAAACAAACAAACAGTAATTGTTTTCAGAACACCTTTAATTTCCAGACTCTGTTTATAGTAAATGTAAATAAAAAGCCTTTCATTATGATTCAGGATGCACTGAGATTCCACTGCACCTCTTTGACCAAAAACTGATGGTCTAGATGCACTTTTTCCTTTATAAAATAAACAATGTCTGTTATGGGTGAAATCGTGGCCCAGCTTGTATGGCTGCACAGAGGAGTAAAAGGGTGTAATGCGCTCCTTTTATCTCCTGTGTCATACATAGCTGTGGGGAGGAAAAGCAACCACCGCCGGGTCACTACATTTCCTCCCTCCCACGTGGGTGGGAATCTCCTAGAAGGGGTGGGGAATGGACACTGCCTTGGCTCCAGTCACCCACTCAGCCCCCCACTACACCTGCCAACTCAGCAGTGCTGGTGCTCTGAAGGATGTACGCTGCACTAGGCATTAACATGGCACAGTGTATTTCCCCACCATAGCGTGGGGAAAGCTGGAGGTAGACTGTGGCCTGGTCTACACTTAAAAGGTAGGTCAATATAGGTGTGGAACTCAGGGGTGTGGAAAATCAACACCCCTGAACTCTGCAGCTGTGTCCACTTAAACCCCTGGCGTTGGCAAGGGTAGGTCAATGGAAGAATGCTTCTGATGACCTAGCGACTGTCGCTCGGGGAGGTGGCATTACTTTTTTACAGTGATGGGAAAACCCCTTCTTTCACTGTAGTGTACATCTATACTCAGTGACACTGCAGCAGCATAGTTCTATGGTGCTGTAGCTGTGCCGATGTAGTGTCCATAGTGTTGGCATGGCCTGTGACTCTGAGGCTCCTGGTTTGCCCCTGCAAAAATGGGCTGCCTCTTGCTTGGGGTGCTTGGAAAAAAGCCACCATTTAGCCCTTTGATGGCAACAGTAAGTTAATAACAAAAATGTAGTAGGAAAATAATTGTCTGTTATGTTGTGTTTTGTCTGGTAACCAGGCTGACTAACAGTATTCGTTTTTATTACAAGTATCCTCCTGCAATAATCAGTTAAAGTGAACATAACTTTATCATTATTGCTCTCAGCAATATTTGCCTTTGGACAAATACCATTTCCAGTTCCTTGGTACACAGCTGAATGCTAATTAGTCACATCTAATTATACACCTCTCATTTTCCTGAAAATTGGGGCTCAAGTTATTTGTAATGGTTTGTTAGAGATCAAAACAGAACCATAGTCAAGCGAGCTCTCCAAAGCAGACCTGTACACCAACATCCTGGGTGCAGACAGTGAAACCCACACCCTGCCTGAAGACATCATTATTAGAGCCCATGGATACAACATTTGTATCCACATCCAATCCACACTCTGCAAAAATGATCCACGGATGTGGATATCTGTGACTATAAAGCAGATTTGCAGGGCTCTAGTCAGTATGGCTGTGGAGAAGTTCTATCACTTGATGCTAACATTGTCACAGTCAAGGAGAGCAATGGATTGTGCCAGTGCTCAGATTGCAGAAAATAATTCTCCTTCTGACGACTATCACTATCCACAGAAATAAGCAAGAATGACATGTGTGTAAGTGAGTGTGTTCCTTTAAACACTCTGCAGCTGTCCATCATATGGATGCAATGATCAAGATCACGCAGTATGGCCAGCCTCTGTGGCACAAATACCATCAGGACACCTACATTTTTGTGCTGAAGCAGCGGAAGGGGATAGCTTTTCCAAAGGCTGATGGGTATCACCACAATCAGATGGGAGCAAACACACAGCCCACAGTACTTGGGTCATGAAAGGAGATTCTCCACAGTCCGTCACAGGTACAGTTACTGTTAGGAACCCCCTTCCCCATTTTATGGAGAAAAATATTGCATTTGGTAGAAAATAACTTGGGACTTTTACAGGGCAGTTGAGGGGTTTGCTAAAGGTTTTAGTTTGTAAGGAAAATTATTTCCATTTGGGATGATAATCTATTGTCCAGTGGACACCAATTCTTTGAGCATTATACTGGAGAGTACATTCCTTTTTAAACCTTCAGGTCAGTAGACCTCCACTATATTTCCAGTCACTATTGCTAGAGCTTATCTTGTTTTCACTGCTTTCTAGATACAGTATATAGTAAAAATAATACTGTGCACATATATAGCTCCATTCATCCAAGGATCTGGAAGTGCATTTCAAACGTTAAACTGTACCACAGCCCTGTGAGGTAGATATTATTATCCCCTATTTAACAGTTGGGAAAATGGAGGCAGAGATGTTAAATGACTGGCCCAAGGTTCTGGAGGGCTCAGCTGTGCCTTTAAGGAGCAGTGTGCAGCCTCCCCAGAAGGAAATTAAGCTTAGGAAATTCCTCCCGGTGTTCCCTAGCACACAGGAGGGACTTGTCTGCTATTAAAACCCTCAGAGGTGCAACATATTTCCCAAATGTGCCAGACCAACGTTTTGGGGCAAGGACCATAGTTTTTTCTGTTTCTACAGTGCCTAGCACAATGGGGGTCCTGGTCCATGATTGGGGCTCCAAAACACCTTGGCAATACAAATAAATAAATGCAGATCAATGCATGGCGAGCTATGGCACCACCTCCTCCCTGCCCCTCTAGGATGCTTTGCACTTCAGGGAGTCTGCTGATGTAGCAGTTCCTGCACTCTAGGAAACACAGGGACTGCCATTGTGCCCCACTGCTGTGAAAAATAGGGGACAGGGCACCTTTGCACTCTCCTTCCCTACTTTGAAAACACTATATCAGAATAGAAGGGTACAATCTGGCTCCCATCTGGTTACTAGGAGAGCCAAGACAAGAACCCAGCCATGCAGATTCCCAGTTGTCTCTACGACTTCTGCTTACACATGATATAAGCTACGCTGCAGGGTTAGCTCTGTAGTTAAGATTCAGAGAGTGTGTTCATTCTAAATGCCTATTTTCTGCCACTTGCTGTACGACTTTCTCAAAGGTTACCTGAAATTTCTAGATGTATATTTTCTTGGATAGTTTCCAAATAAATCCACTTAGACATTTTTTAATTAAATAAATGTCCTTTATAATTTTTCAAATGCTTTTTGCTCAGATTACTATAACCCAGACCTTTTTCAAGACTCGTACCCATGACATTTATGTACTCCTGAATAAGGAAAGGGGGGATTCAAATACAGAACCAGAGAAGAAAGAGAAGGAATGTGGATATGATTCTTCCCTGCCTTGCACAGTGTGGGAGTAAAATCCCCTTTGCACAGGTGGAAATGAAGACACAAGGTGTGATGCTGGAGAGAATCAGGCCCTGGGTTTCTTATGATATACCTTTTATGAGAGCCTTTTTAACACAAACTAACAGGTTTTAACCAAAAGCAAGGAGGCAAATAAATAAATAAATGAATAAACATATCCTTGCATATTCCAATATTCCCACTGAAGTAAATGGGAGTTCAGGTGAACAAAGAATACAGGACACAAGGGATGGGGGCAATAACTGCAATGGGGCAGAGTTAAGGTTACTTTGGAACCGTGAATTTGTTTGCATTTGAATGATTAAAGTCTTAATCTTAATGATACATTAACACAGGTTTCTTCACCCACCCAAATTATGATAGCTCCAATTGGGTCTGTTAACCTAAATCATAGGTGTTTTCTCTATATGGGATTATTATTCTTTGCCTTGGATTTCATAAAGCAGTACCACCCAGTTTACCATCACTGGATGTGCCATTAGAAAATAGCCTAGTGACTAGCTGAAGTTGTTTTTGTAAAAAGAATTATTAAAAAGTCTGGTTTTAAAACAATTAATTTGTTTCCAAACTGTGACTAGAATAACATTTCTCTTTGGGTTTCTGTGCTATGGACTCTTTTTCTTGGCTATACCTACAGAATTTCAATCTAGCTGTTAAAAACAAATGGTATGACACAGAAAAGAAAGGTTACCTATGTTCTGTAACCAGAGTTCTTTGAGATGTGTGGTTCCTACCTCTGTTTCTCTATGGGTACGAAAACACTCCAGGCACCTGAGCCAGAAGATTCTTGCTAGCAATGTCTGTTGATCTGCACCTGTGCTCTTTCCCTCCTTGAGCTCTGATCCAAGGGCAAGAGGTATAGTGAAAAACTGACCGCTTCTCCAGTTCCTTCTTTCCCATGAATCAAGTATTATGATCCAAAGCAGAGGAGAAGGAGGGCAGGTAGTTTAATACAGCCAGGGATCGCACATCTTGAAGAACTCTGGTGACAGAAAGTAAGTAACCTCTCTTTCTTCTTTGAGTGCTGGTCCCTATGTGTATCCCACTGTGGGTGACTGACAAGCAGATCTCATGATGGCAGAGGGCATGAGAATCTCTGTGGTATTGATGACTGCAGCACCACTAACTGAATGCACCCCTATATTCACACTCTATACACCATTGTAATAATCTTTGAACAAAATATACCTTTCTAAGGTATCATTTGAAAAACTAATAACTCACTGATCAATAATATCATGATGAAATGTGTGCAGCAACATTATATGGAAAGTTATGTATTCCCCTGAGTGATGTTGGTAGCACATGTTCAAACCCACATAACCCTGGTTAGGCAGGACTGGTTAAGCAGGTCTTAAACACAGGAATGTGTGTTTATATGAATGTACATATAAGTAAGAAACAAGGTCCTTTAAACAGCAAGAGGGAGACATGGTAAATCTGCATTTTAGCAAACAACAGTATGAAATCTCTTTCACAAGACTTTTTGTCTATGTCCTCACAGTGGGAATGAACTTTATCTGGGGGTAACCCTCAGGAAAATGCATTTCAAAGGGTGACAGAACTATGAAAGTGAGGAGCAAAAACACCCCAAGTTTTCTCTCCCTATCCATTTCTCTCTTTTCTGCCTAAGAAGACAAAAGAAACAGCCTATGGACTTTGGGAGAGACCCTGATCTGAAATTTGCTCAATCCTGTTGCTGGGAGCATATGGTAAGACTTTCACCTTGAAGCAGGTCTAGTTTGTTAAGTTTAAAGAGCATTCTATCTTTATTTCTCTTGTAATCATTTCTGACTTTAATGCCTTATACTTGTACTCACTTAAAATCTATTTATGTAGTTAAATAAATTTGTTTTATTCTTTAATTAAAACTAAACTAGTGCTGTCTTTAAACTGAACTGTGTTGGTAACTCCATTTATGGTAGCAAACTGTTCTACATTGATCCCCTTCCAGGGGCAACGGATGAAATATATCTGGACTGCCCAGGAGAGGGCTTGAGAGTGCAGAACACATGTTTTGGGGGGAAATTCAGGACTGGGAGTGTGTTGGGATCACCCTGCAGGTAGTAATCCAGGCTGCTGGAAGCCAGTGTATGGCTGGTGTGTTGCTGACAGATTGCTAGGGTCAGAGTTGCTGGACTAGGGCTGTGGCTATAAACAGACATTCATGATGTGATCGGCATGCTGTTTGGTTGTTTGTGAGCTGCCCAGGTTGGAAGCTTCAGCAGCAACAAGTTGTGAGGCACCAAAGTTTGCAGGGCAGGTGGTGACACCTGGAGCTGATCCTCCTATGTTGAATCTATAAACAGTATAAGCTAAACATTGTATAAAGCCAAAATTTGTAGTTAGTTTAGTTAATTTATTAGATATTTAGATGTTGCCCACTAATAAATTAACTAAACTAACTACAAGTTTTTGCTTTATACAATGTTTAGTTTATACTATTTATAGGTTCAACATAGGAAGATCAGCTCCCATGGACACTGGAAGGGTTCCGTTTCAGACCAGGGCTGCGATATGGAGGAACTGGAGAGGTGGATGGTCTGCACCACCCCTTTTACTCTCAGATCCGAGCACGAGGAGGGAAAAAGCGCAGGCACAGACCAACAGACACTACTAGCAAGACTCTTCCAGTCTCAGGAACATGGAGTGCATGCATGCAGACGGGGATAAATATAGGGACCAGTACTCAAAGAAGAACCTTCTCTCTCCCAAGAGAGTTTATAGATTCAGGGACAAGTTCTCTTCTGCACAAAAGCTGAAGTCAATGACATTGTGTTAGTGTAACTTAGAGGAGACTAAATATTAGTTATATTGCACCATAGGTATTTACATATAAATACATGGTGTGAAATCCTGGCTCCATTGAAGTCAATGGGAGTTTTACTATTGACTTTAATGGAGCCTAAATTTCACCCATGGTCCTTGACCTGAAGAATTTGGCCCATGGAGTAATATATTCTGAATGTGTTTTGCAGTGGCATCTAACTGTTCCCAGCATCCCACCTATGCCATGTCTTCCCTCAACTGAACACTACACTAGTTCAGGCAGCAAGATAATTCAAGTTACTGGATCTTTCTACACCACAGAATACTTTGCTGATGTAAAGTTATGAGTTTGACTTTTAAATTGTCTGCTTCACTGAAATGATTAGAAAAAAGTAAGAATTATTTGAATTTTGAAAGTAGCAACACTATGTATTTGATACACATGATCCTTTTGTAAAAACATCAACAAAAAGCCTGTTACATAAGGGTAGGATATACAAAGGTATTTATGCATTTAAAGTCCAGTTTTGGCCTCATTGTGATCCACAAAATTCTCATCGAATCCTGTAGGCACCTAAACTCACTCGGCACCTAAGTTTTCATGGTAAAAGTTCCCTACATGCCAACATTTTTGCCTCTTGGTATGTACATTCCTGCCTCCCTTTAGGCAGCTGGATGCTCATCTCTTACCTAAGCCCCAGAGCACTCCACCAATTGGGGGAAGATAGGCGTTCTGCCACCTACTTTGTGTGTGAGGCCTGATCCTGTAGACATGCTCCCTGGATCAGGTCCCATTCAAAATCCAGCTGGACGAGAAAGTGGTGGTGGAGTCTACTTTATAACTTTTAGCTCAGTGGCTGGAGCACTCACCTGGGATGTGGGACACCCAGGTTCATTCCATGCTCTCTGCCAGAGTGGGGAGAAAGGATTTGAACAGGGATCTCCCAACGCTCAGGGGGGTGATTTAACCATGGAACTATAATGACTATTTAAGTATTTATCAACAGTGGATCAGCCATTGGGGCAGAAAGAGAGAGAGCGAGCGCGAGAATGAATGACTGTAATAGAGTGGTGGGAGATCTGTGTCCAGTCCCACTGCTCTAACCTCTCTTTCATTACATAGCCACAGCTGAACAGCTTCACCAAAGGGGAGGGGGGAGAGAGAGAGATCCCCCCTCCCCACAAATCAGAATATCCCATAGTCCTATGGTTAGAGCACTCTCCTGAGACGTGGGAGACACCTGTTCAAAACTTGTCTCTACCTTTAGCAGAGAGAGGGAATTGAACCTCGGTCTCCTACATGAGCACCTTAACCACTGAGCTAGAAGTGGGCTTGTCTACCCCAGCCCCTATTTTCTGTGGAGCAAGGCAGGCATTTAAATCATTCCCTAGGTGGTGCCTCCCTGCAGCTTAGACTTAGGACCCCGTCTCTGAGAAAGGAGGAAGTTTAGCACTCACCTCTCTCTTTGGCATATCCCACTGGCTAGCTCAGGCACCTATCTCTCCCCATTCATTGTACAGGGAGACTAGGTGCCTAACTCATCTTTGTGGATCGCAGTGTTGTTCCTGTGATTTTTAGGTGCCTAAAAGTTGGGCACCATGATGCTCAGTGTTGCAACGCCTAAGTCCCTTTGTGGATCCCATCCTAAATTTCTGTACAAGTCTAATCAATCCTTTATTTATGTGGTATTGTCTGCAGGAGGTGCTTCCACCTTCCTCTAACCAAAACACCACTACCTAAGTAAAATGTGTACCAAACTTATTGAGATTCAACTGTTATTATGATATATGCTCACAATGTACTCAACATTGAACAAAACACAAAGAACATTTTAAATCTGAGTAGCAGATGAATATTTGGCACTTATGTCACTCTTTTTCATCAACGGATCTCACAGTTTTATGTTAGCATGATAATAATACCTCATTTTATAGACAGCTAAATGACTTGCATAAGGTCACACACCAAGTCAGTGGTAGACTAAGAACTAGAATCCAGGGATGAATTGAAAAGGACCGTTCACTTCAATGGGACCAAGATTTCACCCTACATCTCCTGGATCCCAGCCCCCTGCTCAATCTACTTGACCATAGCCACCTGAAGTATTTACTAAAACAATCTTTACCTTAATATAAGGCCTGATATTACAGCTGTTTCATGCCTGGAAAACTTCAATTGACTTCATCATGAGTTCTCTGAATGAAATGTTTCCAAAATCAGGCCAATACAGTCCAGGGAGACCTCTGTTGCACCTAATGGTGGCATAAACTGTTTCTACAGCTAGGCATGCATCCCACAGGAGTCTGGTGTTTTTGCTCTGAATTTTTAATGCTGTAAGCCAAGTGCTGTATCAGACAAACGATGGAAAAAAGGTTCCTGAGCAGATTTTTCAAAGCATCATTAACAGGAAACAATGCAGTATGAGTGGGCAGAGTATGAATGAGTTCAACGTGAATACTAAGGAAACCCCAAAAATATGTGAGCACAGTGCAACTTTGATAAGATCATGATAGCGAAGCGCACGTATGTGTTTGTATTACAACTTGTAAAAGCTCCCAATTGATCTTTATTAGGATAATTGATGTAACAGTCAAGATGGATTAAGATAACATATTGGATAAAGTTGCCATTCTCTCTATATACAGGGACTACCAGTTTTAATGAGTTTTAAGTGCTAAGCAGTTATTCTAAACAGAGAGGATGTAAAACAAAAAATTCTAAACCCGGCTGATTCATTAATAATTTGAATGGTTCCAAAATGTAAGCTACGCCCATTGGTACACTAAAGCATACAGACCTCTATGGGCCCATTTACACTGGTGTAAATCCATTAAAATTAATGTGGTTACTGCAAGCTTAGCTTATTAATATTATTATGTACATCACTGTAACTAGGAACAGAATTTGACCCTGCAATTTACAGACACCTACACTGACAGTCTAGAAAAGGATAAACTTATGATGATATGTCCAAATAAAATATACTGTAGAACCTCAGAGTTACGAATACCAGAGTTATGAACTGACCCGTCAACCATACACCTCATTTGGAACCGGAAGTACTCAATCATGCAGCAACAGAGACCAAAAAAAAAAAAAGGGGGGCAAATACAGTACAGTACTGTGTTAAACATAAGCTGCTTTAAGAAAAAGAGGAAAAGTTTTAAAGAAAGATTTGACAAGGTAAGGAAACTGTTTCTGTACTTGTTTCATTTAAATTAAGATGGCTAAAAGCAGCATTTTTCTTCTGCATAGTAAAGTTTCAAAGCTTTATTAAGTCAATGTTCAGAGGTAAACTTTTGAAAGAAAAACTAGAATGTTTTGTTCAGAGTTACGAACATTTAAGAGTTACGAAAAACCTCCATTCCCAAGGTGTTTGTAACTCTGAGGTTCTACTATAACAAGCAAAACAAAAGAGCACATTACGCACTACTAGCTTCCATAAATTGCTATGAAAAGAATTACTATCTTGAATTCTTCTTCCCCAACATATGTAAAATTACACAATACATGTATTAAATTGCCTAAGGTCCAACGAGTAGGAAATGAACTACTATTTCAACAGCTAAAGCAAGAAATAAGCTCATGTGAAAGACTTCATGGAAAGCAGCTCTCCTTGTATACAGTCCTAGCCACACTGTAAAACACACAAGGGCCATGTTCCATGAATGTATTGAATTCTGCAATGTCAGCCTCCGGGCAAAAATAATGAAGCCTACAGATGGCCATATTCATAGATGTAGTACCTCCCTCCTCAGATCTGTCAACTAAGAGTGGCCCTGAGGATGCTCTTGCGCAATATAAAGGTCACAGTTCCACCAAGAAATCAAGGGAACATTAAAGCTGGACAAACCAAGTGAGCAATGACAAAAAAGAAAACTCTGTGACTGACAGTTCCTTCTGCTTGTAAACAAGGAAGTTATACTACATCAACAGTCACTGACACAGACCAATACTGACAAGAGTTTGTAAAATCAGAATCACTTTGAACCGAGAATGACAAAAGATTGCAGAACAAACAGTGCATTATAAATGTTATCATCTATAACATCAAGATTTCAAGTTCCTCAACATATGACTTTTTCATTCAGTCGTTCCCCTCCCTGGGCCTTGGTGCTTCCTGTTACAGAGTCTCCCTGAAGAATGAAAATATTTGGATTCTCCGGGACCTTAGCAAATATCCTGTTCCTTTATTGACAATGTCACTGATGCATCTGAAATTGCTAAATTATATATCTTAACTGACTCTTTAAATGGTAAAGATCTGGATTCATCTTTCTGTGATGTTAGTGTTTTCAGATTCAATCGGCAGGTTTTGTCCCAGTATTTTATTTTTCTTTTAAGATCTAAACAACACTGCACATAGGTCCTGAAAAAGACAAATAATCGCTCTGCTGTAAACATGCCGTGTTCCTCACACTTTTTTAATTTGAACCTGTACCAAAATTGAGTGGCTATAAATGGGCAATGCTAACTAAAGACACATATAAAGTACATTATTGTTGGTATAAAAACTGGTTTTCCTGAATCAGGTGCTTGTATTTAATGAGAGCAGCCCCCTTTCTTGTTGAAAATCCTGTACTGTAACTAAAATATAATACTGAATTTCAATATGAAGCAAACCTTTGTCCTATGATTAAGGGAAAGGAAATAATAATAATAATGCTTGCACTTACATCATGCAATGATTTCATTCAAGGACCTCAAAGCATTTTCCAAACATTAAGCATCCCAAAACCATCGGAAGAGACTCAAACCTGCATTGCATCCAGATCTCCAATTGGGGTATGTAAAGAATGTAGAATCAGGCTTAAAGCATCACTGGTAGTAAGTGTTATCAAACTCCTTATTTCAGATGGGTGAATTTAAGCACAGAGGGCCTTATTATCATTTACACTAAACATCACCACTCTAGCAGTATAAAATGGGAGGAAATTATCATTACCGCTAGAGGCCACAGTGTAAATGAGCATTGGGCACAGAGGGATTAAGTGGCTTCCCCCATACCACATAGAGAGTAAGAACTGGAAGAGAATCCAGGAGTCCTGACTCTCAGCCTAACCATCAGATGACACTTTTACACATGGTATTCCATTCATTGTGTCAGGTTTCCCCCCAACCCCCATATACTCAAGGGTGTAAGGTGTTGACTTTTTTATTTCTGAAGTGGGAGGCAGTGGAGGTGCTAGCCCATTGGGGGTCCTATTCAGGAATGTTTCCCCCCGTGCCCCCAACACATACTAATAAACTAAGCTGAGCCTGGAGTGTTTATTTTCGGATCTTTTTGAAAACATATAGTTTTTAAAATGAGTAAAATACTAACACAGGCAAGTTCTTATGAAAATAATAATAAAAAAATCAAACAGGGGGCCCCCTTGAGCTGCTCAGGGCCCCTAAACAATTGCTTAGTCTGCTTATGCCTAGTGCCAGCTCTGGTGGCAGGCCTTTAACTGGACATGTCCAGTGTCCATAGCAAAAATCACCTTGTGTCTCAATAAAATAGATTACTTACATTCAGAACATTTAAGGAATTATCCAGCTAGGTTTGATGATTGTATTTCTCATTTTAAAAGACAAATGCAGGAGTTTTATATGCAATGAAGATTTAAGAAGGAGATAAGTTCACTAGGATTCACACTTCCGTCAAATAGAAACTAGAAAATAGAAAAATAGAAAATAGAGCCCAGTTACAGAAACTCACGCTGGTCCTGACACTCCCTCATCCATCTTGTACACAAAGAGTATGCAAGGCCCTTCCAAGTCCTCCCTACGTCATTGTCCTGACAGCTAGACATGTGCTGGATGCATCTTTAGCCTATAGGAATTGGAAACAAGCAGATGCATTGGTTTGGGAAACAATTCAAATGTGTGCTTCCCTCCATCAACTAACCTGTAGACAAGTGAGAGCTACTAAGAAAGGACAACCTTCCTATGATACAAGGCAAGTATCAGGAAATCAGAGTTCTATTCCTGGCTCTTCCAAAGATTTCATATGTGACCCTGGGCAAGACACTTAGGGCCAAATTTCTAAAATATTTAGCTGCTTAACTCCCATTTATTTCAATGGTAGTTAGATACCTAAATGTCTTAAAAACTGGGCTCCTAACCTCTATGGAGTACATTTTCAATAGGCTGAGGCTCAACATCTCCTTTTATACCCACAAAATTTTCATGGAGAAAAACTGAACTGCAGGAGCAAATCTGAGTGCTTGTACCTCTACCTAACTGATTTGTGCAGTCAGATCCTTAGAGACACAGGTAGTAAGAACTGTACCTGCAACTGAACTGTGGCTGCACATACTGGAGGCGCAAAATTCCCTCAGAAGAAGTGGGCTACCCTTTTGGCAATGTAGCTCCTGAATCTGTTTTCCCATATATAAAAAGGGGATGCAGGAATACTTACCTACCTGACAAGAAGTGCTATGAAAATTAAGGGATACTGTCAAATGAAAAATCATTTTTAAATACACTAACTTTCTTACCTATGCTACTAATAACACCTGAGATTATAAAAAATAAACATTTTAAAATGTCAACTTACTTTTCACTATTGATACTGTTTCCTTACTTATTGCATTTCCCTCACTTTCAACCATGAACATTTGCTGTTTGGGGCCAATCTGAATTGGCAGTTTCCCTTTAATGACTATGAATGCTTTGAGAAGCTCAGATAGAAAATGCTATAGAAATGCAAAGTTTTGCTCTTTGGTTAACTTGGACATCTTGTGATACCCCATTCTGGCATAGAGGGCATCAGTGAACTACCCTTTTGATAATATAAATAAAAGCCCTTGTTAAGGTCTGGTCTACGCTACAGACCTATATCGGTACAACTGCGTCGCTCAGGGATGTGAAAAATACCGACCTAACCCTCCGTGTAGACCGCACTATGTTGGCGCTACAGTGGTGCAGCTGCGCCAATGCATGATGCAGCTGCGCTGATGCAACATTTTAGATGTAGACGTGCCCTAACTGTAGTCCATAAAGATATAGGATCAAATTCTCTACTGGTATAAATGGGCAGAACTCCATTGCCATCCATGGAGTCACACCCACTTATACCAGCAGAGAATTTGGCTCCAAAATTCTGAGCAGGGATGATAACTGTGATATCACATACAAAATCCTTTACTTGACTCTGATCTTAGACCTACCCAAAGCTTGTACAGAAATGAAGATGCACACACCTCTCTAAATATATCCAAGGCAGAATATGTTTTTAAGGCATGTTTTCCATTCATTGGCTTCCAGAATGGAGAAGTTGTTTTCCTTCTCCAGAATGCCAAATGGAAAGAAAATAATTAAATGGCAAAATTATGAATCTTTAAAAATTCACCAGTAATTAGAGATAATCTTAAAGGTTGCTGGATAACTTGCTTTTGCAGTCATTCTAGCCTTTTGAGAGATTATACTTTTTGCAGATCATCCTGTTTGGAAACGATATAAATAAATATGATGCTTTCTAAGTCTTTTAACTTGTTCTTCATGTAACTTAACTTCATGTCACTTGTCTACACTTTCAGCTTAGGAATTGTGAGGACACTAGTAATTAGTCTGACCACTATAGCTATAAAAGCCCATCCAAGATCTTTAGGTGGGTAAAATGATGACCGTCCACAGGCAGTAGTCTTGCCTGCATTGATTCATTCATAAGGCTCTACAATAGAGGTGGGCAAACTACGGCCCGCGGGCCAGATCTGGCCCACCAGCGGTTTTGATCCGGCCCTGGAGCTCTCGCGGCTCCACTGGCAGGCCGCGAAACAGTTTGTTTACATTGACGTTCGCAGTTCACGGCCAATGGGAGCTGCAGGAAGCGGCGCGGACCAAAGGGACATGATGTCCACTGCTTCCCACAGCTCTGGTAACGTGGCTGGTAACGGCAAACCACGGACACTGGGAGCTACAGGCGGCCATGCTTGTGGATGGTCAATGTAAGCAAACTGTCTCGCGGCCCGCCAGCGGATTACCCTGATGGGCCATGTGCGGCTGCAGGTTGCCCACCACTGATCTAAATAATTGATGAAGATATTAAACAGAACCAGACCCAGAACAGATCTCTGCAGGACCCCCCTTAATATGCCCTTCCAGCTTGACTGTGAACCACTGATAACTACTCTCTTGGAACAGTTTGCCATTCAGTTATGCATCCACAGTATAGTAGCTCTATCTAGGCTGTATTTCCCTAGTTTATTTATGAGAAGGTCACGTGAGACAATATTAAAAGCCTTACTAAAGTCAAGATATACCACATTTACTGCTTCCCCCCCATCCACACAGTTAGTTACCCTGTCAAAGAAAGCTATTAGGTTCGTTTGACATGATTTGTTCTTGACAAATCCATGGTGACTGTTACTTATTATCTTCTAGGTGTTTGCAAATTGATTGCTTAATTATTTTCCCCATCATCTTTCTGGGTACTGAAGTTAAGCTGACTGGTCTGTAATTCCCTGGGTTGTCCTTATTCCCCTTTTTATAGATCGGCACTATATTTGCCCTTTTCCAGTCCTCTGGAATCTCTCCCATCTTCCATGACTTTTTGAAGACAACCGCTAATGTCTCAGCTATCTCCTCAGTCAGCTCCTTGAGTATTCTAGGATGTATTTCATCAGGCCCTGGTGACTTGAAGACATCTAACTAAGTCTAAGTAATTTTTAACTTGTTCTTTCCCTATTTTAGCCTCTGATCCTATCTCATTTTCACAGGCATTCATTAAGTTAGATGTCCAATTGCTACGAAACTTTCTGATGAAAACTAAAACAAAAAAGTTATTTATCCCTTCTGCCATTTCCACATTTTCTGTTATTGTTTCCCCCCACTCATTCAGTAATGGCCCTACCCTGTCCTTGGTCTTCCTCTTGCTTCTAATGTATTTATATAATTTGGAGAAAAAGTTATCAGCTAGAAATCATTTTCTTCACTTTTTTAAAAACAGTTTTGTACCTCTTACTCTAATTTTCGGCATTTAAGGTGAAATCCTGGCCCTACTGACGTCAATGGCATAACTTCTATTGACTTCAATGGGGGAAGGATTACACCCTTAAACTTCAGAAACATAGACTTGTCCACCTACGCATGTTAAGATCAGCTCAAACCCTTGCATAGGGAAATGGAGTTTACTTCTGTTTGTTTTATCGCTACCAATTTGAAATGCACTCTTTAGCACATTTGGCAGTAAATATAGCTGCCTGAAAGAAAAAGTCAGGTTATCCGAACAAATCACATTCATCTGTTATTTGTGTTTCAATGGTTCTGTGTGTGTGTGTTTGTGCACGCACTGTGCTTAGAAATTAACTACTTCCCCTCTGTTGTTATAAGCAAGTTATTGTTGGAGTTTTGTCCCTCCTTTGCACAATCCATTACCAGATAGTTTCATACTATTATATCATTATGTCAGTCACTTACCCACATCAACTCCAGACCCCTTACAAAGTTATAACATCTGCATATTGAGCTTTGGAATATGCCTGGCTATTTTATGTGCTTTTGAAAAGTTGTGTTTCCGTTTAAACAACGTGGGGGTGAAATCAGACAATGCTAAAAACCAATCTGGAGGGAAAAAAAGAAAGACAAACCTAAATACCCTTTTAAAGCATCATCTTCAGAATGAGGTTTCAGGTTTCGCCATTAAACTGAAGTTTGAGAGCACTAGAAGTCTGTGAAATTTCCAGGACTTTTCAATATGATCCATTGGAATGAATTATATTATAACTGCTTATTCAGTCTCCGTTCCGCTCCTGCCCCAACACAGTACTTCACTCAGATTACTAGCCTTACACAAATGTAAAAAATGTGGAAGTTTAACGTGTAGGCTCCTTGGGAAATGGCAATGGAGACCTACTCCTGCTTCTCACTGACTCCAGTGTGAGTAGGGTTAGGCTCCACAGGTGAAATCCTGGCCCCACTGAAGACAATGGCAAAACTCCCATTGACTTCAATGGGGCCTCATGTCTTTATTATCTCTGTAAATTGCTGTGAACATCTATGACACATACAATAGTAATTCTCCTAATAAAAAGCCAGGTTGCTTCATCTGCATGTTCCACTGGCATCAAAGAACCTAGATCATATCCCTGTATCAAAACTTCTAAAATTAAAGAGTAACAAGCATACAAATAAATGTTTTTCATCATTAAAATAATAGGATTTTCTCCCCCCAAAGTTTTATTGTACTGCACACATATGTCCAGCAACTTGTGGTGACAGATGGGTTCTACTACAACTGAAACTGAATTTCTGATTCCAAATATGATGGTTCCCATCTGGTTCTTCCTTATTATCTTCAGTGCTTTTAATCAATTAACTCTAAATGTGGGTGGCTTTTCTTTATAACCAAATATTTATTTCCTATAGAGCCACTCACTCTTTATTGTTTGTTCAACAGACAAGGATCTTATCTTCCTGGACTATTTTTCAAAGTACACATTATTTTATTAAAAATATTACTTTGTTTATTGTACACGTCTGGTAAAACAGGTTTCCACTCACTTCACTTCAGCTTTTTTCTCCAGGTTTTATACATTCATAGTCAACTAGATTTAGTCCTTCTTCTAAAAAAAATTGTGAGTCACAAATATTAAATACTTAATTTGAACTGGCAGAAAGACTGGCTACCAGAATTCTACAGAAGTCTGTTAGCTAGTTTATTTCTGCATGTGCATATTGAAGGAAACAGCAGAAATAATACTTTACAATTTGATGAACAACATATGACACAAAACCTCTAAACTCACAAAAATAGGTTACAAACTTAGAAAAATATCCGTCCTATACAATTTCTTGCCCCCCGCAAACACAAAGGAAATCTACGCATTCCTTATTTTAATTGATACATAACTGTTTAAAGTAATGCTTGATACAAACATACTAGATTAACAAAGAAAATAACCACTAATGTACTTTAAAAACCCAAATGAAATTCATGTGATAAAAAGGGGTGTTTTCTGAACAGAAGCTAGATGTTAAAACACAGTGGGCCCTATTATGCCATGCCCATCTGTTTTTAGGTAGAATCCCTCACAGATTTCCACAGCAAATACAGTACTGCTTAAAAATTGTTGGTATGATAATGGCTCCTAATGATTTAACAATATTTTTTCATGTATAAAATGTGATATGACTCTCCATTTTACCACATGTAAAGAGGAGCCTGCAAGCCTGACTCAAGCTGGAAAAAAGAAAAGCAGGAGAGAGAAAATGGCACTTTTATTTCCCAATGTCTACAACTTTATCCCATTGTTAGGTGCATGCTCATATATTATTTCTAAAATTCACTAAAAAACAACCATCCAGTACAGTAGCGAATGGGTAAAGGATTCCGTTTCTGATATTTGCAATAAGAAAATACTGCAGAGCTTTAAAATACTCTCTAATTTCAAGGAAATGAGTGACATTGTTGGAAAGCATTAAACTGGTTGCAGAGTGAAGACTGCCTCTATGGGAGAGTCAAGAATTTATTTCTGCAGTTCAATTTTTTCATCCAAAGGACTGTACCGTATTTATTTCTTTGTTACTACTGCCTGCTCGCTCT
This sequence comes from Emys orbicularis, assembly GCF_028017835.1. Taxonomy (NCBI): domain Eukaryota; kingdom Metazoa; phylum Chordata; order Testudines; family Emydidae; genus Emys; species Emys orbicularis. Next base: position 66,795,383 of record NC_088683.1, on the reverse strand, counting down.
TGCCAGTATAAGCTACACAAACCAAAGTATAATATGCCAACTATAAAAAAAATACCCTTTTTTTTTCTCTTCAGAGAAGATACAGCTTAATCTCCAGATACAATGCCTGGGATGGTGCACCTCTTAGCACCACAGACTGTGACACTTTCCATTCCCACAGAGTTGTTAACCTTCTGCCTACAACCGCATACACCAAACGTGGTATAGATAGGTTGGATGTTATAAATTATTCTCATAAAACAGCCATTCATTTTGCCTCCCTGGGGACTGCACCCAATGTGAGGATTAGACAAGTTCAGTTAGCATCCACATATACAATCTCAGGCCCTAGTAAACTCTAGACAACCTTATAAGGAAACTGATAGTAATTGCTATACATTTTACTGAGCTATTTAGTGTTTGCCTCATGCAAGCCACCTTTGAGAAGGTTACCAATTCATGTAAGTTTTTATAAACTATCTAATCTCCTAATGCCAATGGGCTTCTTCTCTGTGTACAAAAAATTTGCCTAGTCTAAATACTGTAGACATGTATAGTATATACTGTATGTGACTGTCTGATTTTCTCCACAATATTAGAGGAAGATCCTCAGGCACTTTTATCACGGGACCACAATAGGACTATTTTTATTGTGTATGTTAAAGCCATCCCTCCTCTCTTGCGCTTAGCTGCTGACACTTTGGGGAATGTCAGTTGTAGTTATAAGCTTCCTGTGGTGCTGTTTTAGCTCTAGGAAGCCTGGATGTCTTGACAACAGTCTTAATATATATTGGAAAGGAAAAGGATGAGCTAATGGAGGGAAAATGACAACATGAAGATGAGGGAAGAGAAGAAGGAACATAATAAAGGAATGAAGAAGAAGAGATGAGGTAGTAAAAAGAAGTATAGAAAAAAATAGAGGACAGATGTGTAGAAGTTAAAGGTAATGGGAGAAGGAAAACTAGATAGAGAATTTATTATGGAACATATGGTTGCACTGTCAATTTCTCCCATTAACTCAGGTGACATTTTCATCACTTTCCTTTTGAAAGTGTGTGTATAAGGGAGAGAAGTAAAAAAGGACATGTACAAGAAGTACTCAACAACTGAACACTGAATTTCTAGACTCCAAGCGACCAGAAATCTGTATGACAAGAGGATCAAGGGCACCTTCTGAAAATACATTTGTCTCTGACATCAACATCCAGGGAGCCAATAGTAGTGTGAAAGAGCAATATTTTAAAATTTAATAACAAGACAAATGAAAAATATAACAAATCACCCAGTCTATGTGAGGTATACAGCTTGCCCAGACAGCGAAAACATTAGGTGCAAGTTACCCAACGTTTATTTTTGTTCCTTTTAAGGATTTTGGAGGTGGAAATTTACTCTGTTTCCCAGGGACTGTGGAGCATTACTAAAGAGACAAAGAGGTTTTGTTTTTTTAACTTTATCTTGTACACACTGCATTTGAATTTTATCACCTTTCATAATCACTTTCTGATGCCTGATAATACCCCCTTTAACCTTTGTTACTCAATTACAGAACAAGTTATCTCATTGTTACTCTTTTTTTGAAGGAAGAGTTGAGACTCTTTTCATGCTGATAAGAGACATATAAGTATTCAATGCCAGCAAACATTTAGTAGTAAAGTGTCTTGAGCAAACTATCAGAGTCTAAAGGTAGGAAGTTGAGATAAGGTTTCTGATGCCTTAACCCTTTCCTCGACCCAACAGAACAGAAAGAAATGAGACAGACATTCTTTTAAAAAAAATGAAATAGAAATAGTCTTCTTCTAATGAATGGCATTAAAACGTTTTATAAAGCAGAAAAATAAATCAAATGACTAGAAGTGGAATACTTACCCATTTTCTGGGCCGGCCTCTGGGTCGTTTTTCTCCAGTGGCTTCTGCTTTCTGTAAAGTGAAAAAACAATGTATTTGATAAGCCAACATTATTTAGCAGTGCTGGTAACTGGGAACATATTTCTTGTAATATTATCCATAATTATGTATCTGCTGATTAGATGGGTGGCATTAAGTCTCCGTCTCTCTCTCCCCTGTGGCTTGAATCTTGACTGCATTCCTTTTTCTAATATTTGATAGCATAGACTTAAAGATATTAAAATCCCCTCTTGTGGAGTAAAAAGAATACAGTTTGTTTCAAGAAGGAAGGAAACTTTTTTAAAACTGATGGACTATTCGCAATGGTCTGCCTGTTTTTCCTCTATTGATAATGTTCAGAAAGCAAACCAGCATGTTTGACAAAGAATATCATCTTGAACATGTGTGTATTTCTACTTAGTGATACTTTCCTGATTCTGAGTAACATTTTCCTTTTCAGGTGCAAACACGTCCTTTAAACTCTGAACACACCTTTCACCATTCCAAAATATGTCTTCATTTTAAGTGTTGAAGAAAATTCAACAGTAGGTGCCCTAGAAATGGCACCTGATATGTAAGCATGGCCTAGCGATTAGTGCAAGGAGCTCAAAAAGAGAAAACACCGATTCCATTCAGGACTCTGTCATTAGTTTGCTTGGTGACCGTGGGATATACTTACCCACTTTTGTAATGCAACTTTGAAATCCTTGGATGAAAAATTACATATAAAATGTTATTTACAGACAAAGTATGTCCACCATATATATGTCAATATCTGATTAATAATAATGGTAGTTAGGTAGGTGAACTACAGGTGAAATCCTTGCCGCACTCAAGTCAATGGCAAAACTCCCTTCTATGGGGCCAGGATTTCACCCTATGTGCATAATCATTCCTTAGAATCAAGGGTTTTTTGTATGCCTGGTGTATTATACGTGTTTTCCTATATTGCTTCTTCAAAGGAGTGTGTGTATTTGACCTTCCCCTCAGGAGTCAATTGTCTCATTACATAAATCACTTATTGGCATATCTCTGTAAAATGTGTGTAATGCCTTGTCATGTAAAATGAATCCCACAAGAAGAGCTGGGAAAGTACTGGGGCCAATCCCTATAAACCCTACACTATAAGTGCAGCGAAATGACCTTGAAATAAATCTCACCAAGAAGAAATGTGTGAAAAATAAAATTCACATTCCTAAAGGGCAAAATTATCACTTAGACTTGTTAAAAGAGTAAACTTGCTCTTTAACAGTTTATACCAGTGTTACATGTAAGGTGAAACCCTCTTATGAGAATACTTTTTAAAGAAGTACATTTGCTGTATTCTCTAGCTATTTAAGAGGTTTTTGTTTCCCTTCAAACCCTTCATTATTATGTCCTTATAAGCTGGACCGCGCAAATAGAGATTAATTTTAGTGTATGATGTCCAATAGACACATAGTTATTGTTTGAACTATCTGAGGCATTAATTTTTAAGAATGGATCAGTTTAAAATGTTCTAAATCAACACTTGACATCTTAGTAAAGGAGCAACAATCCCCCTCCTTTTTTTAAGGTTTTACTACTCTTAAAACTAAGATCATGCTGCCAGTGTCCTTAAAAAAATGAACATGAACTTTTTTAGATCGACAGCAAACCTGGTCTTGAAATCAAACTTTAAAAAACCCAGTAAGTTGACCTAGCCCAGTGGTTCTCAAACTTTTGTACTGGCGACCCCTTTCACATAGCAAGCCTCAGAGTGTGACACCCCCCCTTATAAATTAAAAACACTTTCAAATATATTTAACACCCTTATAAATGCTGGAGGCAAAGCGGAGATTGGATTGGAGGCTGACAACTTGTAACCCCCTGAGGAGTCCCAACTCCCAGTTTGAGAACCCCTGGGGGTGACTCAGTGAAATACGCTTCAGGTTTTAAGACACTTAGGCTTTCTCTACACTGGCAACTGAAAGACAAAACTTTTGTCATTCAGAGGTGTTAAAAAAACACACACCCTCCCCCGAAAGGCAAAAGTTTTGTCGAGTGCTCCTGCCGACAGCGCTAATGCCGCTCGTTGTAGGTGGAAGTTTTCTGTCGGCAGGAGAGCTATCTTTTGCCAACAAACAGCAGCTACACTGCGCTACACTGCGTGCCTTTTAGTGGCACAGCTGTAGCAGCACAGCCATATCGCTAAAAGCTGTGTAGTGTAGACAAAGCCTTAGAGCTTGTATACATGGGGACACCTGGGAAAGTTAATACAAATTAACTAAAGGTGTGGATTTGAAGTTACACCACTTAAATCCGCATTGCAATGGAACACTCTCATTTAGTCAGAATTAGAGTGGCCTTAATTTGGTTCAGTTTAGTTCATTTATAAAGTGAGTAAAAATAAACTGAATTAAGGCCGTTTATTTCTGAATAGCAGTCTCCACACAGGGATTTAAATGGTTGAACTCAGTGGTTCTCAAACTTTTGTACTGGTGACTAATTTCACATAGCAAGCCTCTGAGTGTGACCCCCCCTTATAAATTAAAAACACTTTTAAATATATTTAACACATTATAAATGCTGGAGGCAAAGGGGGTTTGGGGTGGAGGCTGACAGCTCGCAACCCCCCCCCATGTAATAATCTCGCGACCCCCTGAGGGGTCCCGACCCCCAGTTTGAGAACCCCTGACCTAGACTATATAAAGTAGCTTGACTGGAAAGAGTACATGCAGATTTCTTTGAATAATCAATCTTCATTTCCAGTCCTAAACTTCATGCAGTGTGGCTGAGAGCTGTTAACAATATGTTTCACCCCAGAGGTGGCTACATTCAGTAGTGGATAGTGTTCCCTGTGTATAGTTTGTATATCAGTTTGTAAAGTGCTTCAGGACCCTTTGGAATGAAAGGCACTATGTTAGTGATGTATATGATTTCCACCTCATGTCAGAAGAAAAACATTTCTATAGTTCTTATCAAAACCAAATCTTTCCCAGAGGTGAGCTGGGCAAACAGAAGTGCATTCCAGTTCATTATGTTTTGGTACAGAGAGATGCTGTAAGCAAACAGGAAGGTTTCCATAGACTAAACTGCAGAAGATGAATGACAAGGACTTCCGTAATGGACATTTTATCTCTACTCTAAAAGGCAAAGACAAAACACTTCTTGAACAAACAAGAAGGAAAATAATGGTCAAAAGATGATAGTAAAGACAAGGAATCTAGGAAACATAGTTCCAGTTTTTCACTGGGATATTTAATTATTATTAATATTAATATTTTGACAAATATAGCACAAGTTTACTTTGGGAGCACAATATTGTCACAATATAAATACCTGGAGTCATGACTAGTTATTTAGCAGTGATCCTGTCAAATAAATAAAATTGTGTGGAAAAATGTAAAATTTAATTAACAAGAAGTTAAACACATCAACACAACAGCACTACTTTGCCTTTTTAATAGATATTTAGAGCAATTTAATCTAATTACTCTGCTAACTGTTTGCTTTTATTACACTGTTGTGTCTTGAGCGAGGGACAAATCCAGAGAGAGCACCAAACCTCCTAAACATAACAAACAGTATTATTTAGGCGGCAGCTTGCAAGTGATCTCAGCTATCCACTGCAGTTTATACCTGCTTAATCAAAGGAAGCTGTTTCTTTTTAATCCTCTGATGCAATGTAGAGTAAGGTGTGTTGTATTGGGTTATATCTCAGCACATGACTCAACATGCTGAGACATGACTTTGCTCTATATAACATAACACAACAACATTTAACACTGAACATAAAACAGAGGAGGGCTGAGCAAGGGGAGGGAAGGTTAGCATATATGCAGTTTAAGGGTGTTTTTCTTTTTTTTAAATTAACACACTTTCATGTGCAATATTAGAAGCAATTAATAGCTGTGATAAAACATTTTGGGAGTGGAACTGAATTAAGTAGCTTTTTGAGCACAAAATATGTCTGAAAAAATGGTATTTTTCATGCTATCACAACTGCCACTTCAATCTTTTTCATATTAAAGGCAATTAACAGTCAATGGAAAGGTCTGCAATTCATCTAAGCTTCAGTAGCACAAGGCGACTTGAAGCTGCTTCATAACCTCACACTGTCCTGGGCTCGCAAAAATGGAGTCTGACTTTCCCACCACCGGCGCCTCCTTGGTGCATGGGTGGGCAATGCCAAGCAGAAACTGAAACTGTGCAGTTGAAGGCAATTAACAAGACAAGATGAGTGTAAATAATTGAATGGATATAAAGTGTTCTTTGGGCATCCATATATTGTCAAGCACAAACCCAAATGCAACAGAATCCATATCTTGTATACTCTATCTGTTTTGCAAAATGATCTGTTGAGATGTCAAGATAAAATGTGTCAGAGGCATAGGTCAGCTGGAGTAATTGATAGCTCTCTCAACAAAGATCACTATTGTCGAACCTAGTCAAGAGAACTTGCACAATGAAGTGTCCCTCTACTGAAGTCACTTTGTTAAAAACAATAATAAAAGGACTCTGAGGTACTGAACAGACATAATCTTGTTATAGCTTCCATGTCATATTTACCCAGTTTATCACTAAACAGGGTGTCCTGCCTGACACATCTTACTGAAAACATCTCAGTGGCTGTAGTCTCCATGTTTTAGGTGCAATGGCCACTTGTACATCACATAGAATCATAGAAATGCAGGGCTGGAGGGGACCTGAAGAAATCATCAAGTCCAATCCCCTGCACTGAGGCAAGACCAAGTAAACCTAGACCATCCCGGACAGGTGTTTGTCTAACCTGTCCTTAACAACCTCCAGTGATGCGGATTCCACAAACTCTCTGGGAAGGCTACTCCAGAGCTTAACTACCCTTACAGTTAGAAAGTTTTTCCTAACATCTAATCTAAATCTCCCTTGCTCCAGATTAAGCCCATTACTTCTTGTCCTACCTTCAGTGGACATGAAGAACAATTGATCACAGTTCTCTTTACAACAGCTCTTAATATATTTGAAGATTGTTAACAGGTTCCCCCTCCCCCCAGTCTTCTGTTCTCAAGGCCAGTTTTTTTAACCTTTCCTCATAGGTCAACTAGATTTTCATCAACCAATGTAGGGTGAAATTGTGGCCCCAAAGAAGTCAGTGGCAAAACTCTCACTGATTTCAACAGGGCCAGGATTTCACCTGACTATTTAACTTAGAGACACAAACCTCTCTTCATAGAAGGCATATAACAAAGTGTAGATACAAACAGTACCACTAACTTTTGTTTGCAAAGTGTGCATTTCCCAACTCACGCGTTTTTGAGTTATTTAATTTCATTCTAATGAAAAACAAATGACTCTATTTTAGTTGAGCCGGACCTAAACTTTTAAATTGAAGGTGAATTTGACATAAGAGCACTTTTTGGGATGCATTTCTGAAGTTTTCTGTTATGGCACATAGTAACTATTTCTATCGTTTTACTCCAAAAGCGTGTTTTTTCATTCCAAAAAAGGGAAATTTTATCATGCACAAATATAGGAGCTAAACAAAGAAAAGCCCTGAATGCATAAGGGAAATGGAGATGTACCGGTAACAGTGCTACCTCAGTCTAACAAATAAAACATAGGTACGGAGCAACCAAGAAGATAATAGAGGGATGTCAATATGTTGTTCTTTTTGCAAAGTCAAACAGATAAACCTTAGAAAAGAGAATACCTCCATTTTTGGTTTAAATCAATGAGAGCAGGACTTGTTCAGAGACATAAGCTCCAATGATAGAGTAATCTAAACACTCTAGTACAATGTGATTAGAGTCCTTTTATGTCTGTCTCCTACTTGTCATCTGTTAATATGTTATTCGCATTCACTGTTTGTGGAAAATTAAAGTGACTGAGAGGTTGGGGTGTTTTTTTGTAAAATGCAGGTTTACCTTATGTATTCATCTAATACATACATGTAATAAATATGTATAAGCGTGGTAGAATTCTATTTTTATATAATTTTGACTGATATTGGTTTGTTTCTAAGCCTTTTTTATTTTCATCTATTTAAATTTTCACTGTTGCACAAAATCATGGGTTTTAAGCATTTTTTTAAAAATTGTATCAATTTAAATTTTCACAGTTGTAGGAAATTATGAGAGTGTCAGACAATAATTATTTAATGACAGCAGACATTGAGATTAAAAAAGATAAAGCTTTATAACCGATCAAACATAAATTGTGATCACATCAAATTATGCAAAGTAAATATCCTTAAATCAAACTCCAGTTATCACACAGCATTTTTCTTACTTTGCTTATATGTAAATTTTGATTATTATTGATGGAAATATTTTTCATTGATTTGTGTGTGAACAGTGAAATCAACGTTCACCAACAAACATTTACAGATAAAAATCCATCTTTCCAAGCCTAGATATGTATTATATGCAAGTCAGTTTTTATGTGTGTATTACCTGACATTAGAGTAATTGCTACATTATTAGCTGTCCAATTGGTCTTGCAACATTCTGCATGCATTGTCAAGTTTCACATTGCTAATTTCCTAACAAGCACAGTTTGTTTTCAAATGCCCCAAGGCCAGTTTACTAAGTCCAAACACAAGCTCTGCAAGTAAAAAAAAAACAAAAAAAAAACCATACACCAAGAAATTTTAAATATACCACGGAATCATGATCACAGGGAAAATGGTGCCTCAACTGATTTAAGGGTATTTACTTTTTAAAGTATAACAAAACAAAGCTCCAATACTTGTCTGAGTATTTTTAGCTCTCTGCCAGTTTGTGTAATACATTTTTAATTGTTATGTGTAATGGTTTGCAAGAGAACACCCGATCAATTAATCATGAGTGCCTTCTCACGTCCGCTCTGTGGGTTCTAGTGGTGTACGTTTATCTTACATGTTGTGAACACTATGGTATATTTCAATGAGCTCACTTTGAAAATCATAGGCCACACACTATTCTATAGAAAATTCCAGCAATTTTCAATTGCATGTAGAGCAACCAAGTTTACATGTATAGGGTCTTAGCAAAGTTAACAAGCAAGGCTTTGAGAGTTGGAAAAGGATATAGAGCCCGTTCAATTAATATATATTAATATATATGTCAGAAAATTACAACTGTAATTCATTATTTTAAAAAGTGATACCAACAACAACTGAACCATGAGTTTTTGTTTGTTTTTAAACGAGCAAACTTTTCAATTCATGTTTACTATGAGATTTATCATAAAAGAAATTGTATAAAATAAAAACTTTGAGGTGTCAAATGTGATATTACAACATCTATTTTAAAAAAGAGCAACAAATAGCTAGTTGAAACATGATCCCAAAGCTTTTACTTTATTTATTTATTTACTTATTTTTAAAAGTTCTACAACTGTTTTACACTTTGGAATATTTACCAAAGACTTGTGCATCTTACCCAAGATACATATTTTAACAATCATTCCATCACAAAAATTAAAAAAAAAACCACATCAGACTTATATTTAAGGAAACATCAAAGATTTTTTAATAGTAAATAAGACGTGTCCCTTGGTCAAATTTTATTACACATAACATTCTGTAGAGTTTGCCTTAGTTACAGTAGTTACTTGGTGAACTCTGAAAATCAAAAAGGTGCTATTAACTTGTTCAGTTCTTAATTCAGACTAAAAAGGAACTACATGCACCAAAATGATCTGAACGTAACTAAACTGCATAATATATAATTTTGTATAATAAAAAAGTCTTTTCTAATTTATGATGATTTTAAATCATTCAGATTTATTAACAGCTTTTAACATTTCTACTAGAAATATCTTTTAAAAATACATTTCGATGAAGAATTACTTTAAAATTTTATTCTTGCTAGAAATCTTCCAACAGTAATATTCAAAACGTTTAATCTTAAATTTTGATTTTCCAAACTAATAAAAATGTGTTTTCTCTCTTTTGAAGAATTAATTTTAAACTGTTTAATACTGAATCTGATGTACATTTTTAACTATACAAAGAAAAAAACCTAAATACCTACACTTATTAGGGTAGCAAAGTGGTTTCTGTATATTTTAAATATCTAACCTGAAAAGTACAATTTTTACCAACGTATACGTTTATTGATTGAATATACTGTTTTTTCCCAGCCCAGACACTAAAAAACAATTGGAAATTCAAACACTGTAGGAAAATGTTCCTTCAGCTAATATTCAAAACATTTAAAACAGACATGAAAGAACTTAATATTTATCACTAGTTGCTATGGTAATTTATAACACTGAAAACTATCGAACTTAACATGGTCAGTGCCCACAGGCACAAAGTAAACCACATTTAAAAATTAACCATAATTAGATGAGCCAACAGCCATCTTCCAACACACATTTTACCACATAACATAAAACCCACTGATACACTTAAGCACCACAGTTCACTCCCACATTTCACAACCTTTTGTTTTCAACTTAGTACCTGTAAATTAGTGCTAACTGCTGTGGACACCTCCACAGAACCATTACTCCTGTACTTATTTTCAAAACTACATACTTCTATTTACTTATGTTCACCAAAAAAATGTCATATATAAATGTATTATTAGCCTTGTTAGCAAGATTTTATAATGCACAGCATTGGCAAATTTAAATTTAAATTAAGCTAGTTTTTCAGGTTGAACTTGCAATTTAAAATCTATGAACTAAAAAGATTGTCTTCACTGGACTGGACTGTACCATTGCTAAACTATTCAGAACCACTATGGTATGTATCTGCTAGCAACACCAAATTGTAGGACTGGTTCAAAAGACTAATATTGTTTCAAGAAACAACCTCTTTGAAAGTGATTACTAAACAATACATAGCAGGCTGTTACTGTAACTCACAGTTTACTTTACCATCACAATTTAAAACTGTAAATTTCAAGAAATATTTCTATCAACACATAATTGGATTTACTTCTAATTAGCACATGTTTGACAAAGCACTTAGCTTTAATAGACAGATTTGTTTTGAAGTAGTAATGTAAATAAATGTACAGGCAATGAATTTTCATTTTTGTGCATAGAAGACTGTTTAAATCTTAAACTGGGAAAATACTACTACTAATAATAATTAATAATATTGATTTTCTTTCTAGACCACAATGCTAGCTGCAGAAGATCTCAATCAATACCTCAAATATGTCATATTATTTCATACTGCATGCACTGTACAAAAAGTAAATTGACCTCATATGTTCTGTGCTAGGGTCTTTCTGCAGCAAATGTTAACTCTGATCTTACAAAGGTAAAATGCAGAAAATATGTGGCCTCCATTATTAAAAATGGTTCAAACCCTACAGTTCAAAGGCTGAATGACTGGAATAATTTGGAAACTAACTGATGAGTGGACAGTAATTGTTAAGAACTCTCTCTCTCGCTCTCTCTCTCTCTCTCTCTCTCTCTCTCTCATAATCTCACCTTCTGAGCTGCTTTAGAGGGACTCTTGTTTTTGCTTCCTCTTGGTCTTCCTCTTGGTCTTTTAGGAGATGGTTCTCCAGTTGGTTCCTAAACACAGGAAAACATGCTATTGTAGCAAGAATCTCCACAAGACACTACCCAAATAGACCTTAAGTATAAACAACAACTGAAGAGCTACCTAAAAACATGAAGTATAAATGAATATGCACAACGTCACAGAATGATACAAAGTTTAAAGTGAAGTAGAGAACTCTAGTTTGCATATTAAAGTCTATGAGTCTATCATTTAAATTGTAATTATGTAAGAACATCATGAAAATTTGCATATTCTAACAACAGTAAAACATACCAGAAAACACAAATTGTTAACAGGGATGGCGATTGTGAACTTTGTGGAAAGATGGTTTTTCAAAATTAATTACCCATTTCATTTATGTTTCATCATAAAAGTATACAACTATGGTATGTAGTTTCTATCACAAACATTTTTTGAAAAAGCTCAATACTGAAAAACTGGGAAGTAATCTGCAGTTTTCTCTTAAGGACACAAATTGATTTTTTTTATTTGCCTTTGTTTTATGAAGTTTGCATTTGTCCAAACTTAATTGTCTTTTGTTAAAATGTAAATGTAAAGATTTCTTTACAACAGATTTTTGGCATGCAAATATTTGTGGAAATAAAATATCTGTAAAGAAAAAGTTTAACATATCTACACAAGAACAGTGATTATTTTAGCAATTTTCTTAACTGGTCCCTGTGTTTGATAGTAAATAAACCAGTCATTAAAATGGATATGAATGACTAATAGTTCGGATTCCAAATATTTATTCAGTGAATCATAAATACTATAAAACTCGTCTAGTTCTAAATATTGAACATTTCATTCAGATTACAGGATGTGGTAAAACTAATTAAATACAGTTTGTTAACTTAAACCAGCCTAAAACCCTTCAGATTTTAAATTCCCTGGTACATTTAGATAGTCTGGAAAGGAGATTAAATGATATGATTCTCAGTTGCGAGCCAGAGCGACATGGTGCACATCTGGATCGAACACGTTTTAGGAGATGCAATTTTCTTTCTCTCCGAGCCATTCAAATGCTAAAAAAAGCCATGCTCAAAACTTGCAGAGCCCAATGCTACTGGTTGGTTTTGTTGCAAGACCACGTTGTCGGAGCTAGGTGTAAACTGAGTTTGTGGGGTATAAAGCTGAGATCGCAAAGCTGAATAAGTGTCACAGGGCAGAGCGGGAAAACGTGGGGCTCCAGTTTTGTGGTTTTCCATAAGTATTTTATGTGCATTTTTCAGGAGCACACTGGAGGGGCAGGAGCAGCCGCATATCCCCCAGTTTAGGGGGATGTTTTCGAGGATGTTCTGCATAATATTTTCTAATCATCTGACATGCTTTGAAGGAAGTGGTGAGATGCTAACGAATGGAGTAAACATGTTTAAAGCCCGCGGAAGTCAGTTTAAATGAGCTCACTAGAAATCCCCACACACTTCCAATCGGTACTTCCGAAGCCTGCGAATTATGGCAAACAAAACCTCCAGCTCGGTGCTTCCCCATGCAGCCCCTGCAAAGCTGCAAGCTTAATTGGTTGCATCCGCAGGCAAAATCCCCGCAGCATACACCGCTTCAGAGGGGGTGGAAAAAGCCGGACTCGGGGAAGCAGAGTGGCAATGTCACTCCAGGAAAGGAAGGGGGGGGGGGGGGGCACAAGTCTAGCAAGCTTCAACCCGAGTCGGGTCCTGCAAGCGAAGAGGGGCCCGATGCGCCCCTTTTTTGGAGTCCCTGAAACTGACCAGGGGTGCAAAGCGAGGGGGGAGCGCCAGAACCCGGAACAGCCCCCCCCCCCCGAGGTGGAAGAACGACCTGCCTGGCAAAGGGCTCCGGAAATGCAAAAGGTGTTGTGACTGCGGCGCTGCCCCTCTCCAGCAGCCTCTCCCCGCCGCCGGGAGTGGGGGGCACCTTCGTGCACACGAAGGGGGGTCGGGGGGACCAAAAGCCAAGCGATTTTACAGCCGCACCCCCCAGCTCCAGGATCTAGGGGTTGGGCTGATCAAGCTCGGAGGCGGCAGCAGCCCCCGGTGGGACCCGACCCCCACAGCCCCGGAGCTTGCAAAGGCTCCGAGAGGAGGGAGCCAGCGCAGCTCAGTCCCTTCGCCCTCTCGCAATTTCAAACTCTGCTCGGGGATGACCCAGCGCGCGCTGGTTGGCCGGCTCTGCGCTGCTCCATGCTGCACGTTTCCATTGAACAGCGCTGCCACCACCACCACGCCGCGCACAATAGCCAGCGCCTCTGCCCGGCAACCCACCCCGCGCCGCCGCTGCGCCTTTCCCCCCTCCGGCGGGCAGCTCCGGCCCCTCTCCCGGCGCGTGCGGCGGAGCCTCTTCAGTGCTTAGCGGGGAAGGGCGCGCAACAAAGCTCCCCCCCCCGCACCCCCGCCGCCTTGTCCAGTCCCCAGGACTCCAGTGGCAGCGGGAGCCCGTCCATGGCCACGCTCGGCTCCTCTCGCGCGCGCTCCGTGTAGGGAGCGGGTACTGACTTGTGGCTGCTTCCTGGGTCTGCCCCGTCCTCTCTTCTGAGGCGCTGTGGCTGCAGGTTGCTCCTGGGCAGCAGTGGAAGTGGAAGGCTGGCCGGCTCCTTCCCCTCGTGTGCTCATCCTGCCGCTGCCGCTGCTCAGCCGGGAACAATCGCTCCGAGCACCTTGAAAGCTGGAGAGGGGGGTGCGGGGGGGATTCAACCCGAGCGCTCGCCGCTCGCTGCCACCACCGCACACCGGACGTCCTGGTGCTGCCAAAAAGGAGAGAAGGGGAGGAGGAGGAGGTGATGGTGGTAGCGGTGCTGGTGGTGGAGGAGGAGGGGGGGACTCTGCTCTCTTCTCTCCCGTACGCTTTGGGAACAGGGATCGCTAGTAACGCGGCGCAATTCAAGAAGGGGGGTGGGGAAGGAGGGAGAGAGAGAGGGTGAATTGCAGCCCTACAAATGCCAGGAGGGGGGACCGCTGCAAGCAGAGCAGGAGCAAACCAAGTGGGGGGGAAAATATCTTCTTGCCAAAATGGGAAGCAAGCGGTGGCTATCGCCCGGGGACCGGCTCAGGACCCAGTAAGAGAAGGCACATTGGAAAGGCACGGGGGACTCGGCCCTCTTGCCAGGAGTCATGCACACTGTGGAGATGGGGGGCTCGTGAGCGGCAGCGAAAGAGCGATCATTTAAAAAAAGAGAGAGCGAGAGCGAGCGAGCGAGAGCTGTGGTGTCTGTGATGTGAGCTGCTGGGGCTAGAAATATTATTAGGCGAGTCCTGCCCACGGATTAAACTGGGATGAGTAAAAACAAAAACACCTTTGCCCGTGGGTGGAAAAAATAGGAGGGGGCTGTGTGAAAAAAAAATACGAGGAGGAGTAGGAGGCAGGGCGAAAAACCTAGGATCGGGGGCTGGACCTGGGCCAGATAAAACATTAGAAATACAGCAGCAGTGGAAGCAGAGGCAGGCTAGAGCACACTGAGACCAACTCACGTGTCCAGCACCGTTCATGCCCAACTCGCTGCTGCAGGTTTAAAGGGACAGACCGGGGATTCCCACTGCCCCCAGTCCTCTGCCATAGGTGCTGGAACTAGGGATGCTGCCGGCACGTCGAGCTTGAAGTAATAATAACAACCCAAATATATGGTGTTCACCTTCAGCACGCCCACTATAAAAAGTGTCCCAGCACCACTGGTCCTCTCTCTCAAACCTGAACTAGCCAAGTTTGGGCAGCTGTACAAATGCACCTCAGCTCCTCTACTACAGCTTGTCAGGCATAAAGGTTTGTCAACCAACCTTTCTAATAGCTGCTTGTTTGCTTCCTCCAGTGACTTCGTTATTTTGTCCTGCCCCATCAACTTCAACCTCCAAATCGCTGCACAAAGGCTCCAAATGAGAGGTATAAGAAATCCAATAAGGTACGATGCAAATAGGATCTGATTCAGAAGTTGACATTTCTGATGCAAATAACAAAGAATAATTTGAAAAGTAAGATATCTACACCAGGATGTGGCACAGAGATGCACTAGTTGCATTGATAGATAATTTCCTTACACCCATGGAAAAGGGCAAACACTAGTACTTCTAGACCTCTCATCAGCCTTCTGTACAATTAACCACTAAGTGCTGGCTCACCAGGTTCACTTCTCCTCCACAAGACCTCTCACATGCAGCAGTCCTGAAGTTTTGGTGCTGCCTTCCCTCTTATATGTCTAACTAGATTCTCAATATTACAGCTGCACTTGCTGAGAATGAGACAATGCAGTTACTCATCTCTACTTAGACTCTGAAAGAAAAACAGCTCCTGGATAAAGTGCAGCTGGCTCAAAAGGAAACTTGCTTGGGTGGAGGTGATACTGATGGGAAAGAGGAACACTTTAAGGGACTGATTGAAGCCCTTTGTCAAAAGGTGTGTCCTGTAACTGTCTAGGAGGTGCACAGCTTAAAAATCTTACCAAACCCATCAGCTAGCATCCAGAAGTGTCTTCTCCCATCTTTGGCCATTCTTTCCTCTCAGATGCAGACCTAGCCACAGTTATTCGTGCCTTTATCTTGGCAAGGGTGGACTCACTCTACATAGAGCTGATTGTGAAGGCTACACAAAGGATTCCATCTCCCAAAACAGAACACTGGGAGCATCACACTAGTGCTTCATAGGCTACTGTCGCCTCTCATCTAATTCCATATCCACTTCAAGGTTTGGGTCCTTATCTTCAAAGCTCTCAATAGGTTAAGACTAGCTGCCTCCAGGACTGTCGCTTTCTGCTCTAATAAGGGGAGGGATAGCTCAGTGGTTTGAACATTAGCCTGTTAAACCTAGGGTTGTGAGTTCAATCCTTAAGGAGGCCACTTAGGGATCTGGGGCAAAATCAGTACTTGGTCCTGCTAGTGAAGGCAAGGGGCTGGACTCCATTGTCTTTCAGGGTCCCTTCCAGTTCTATGAGATAGATATATCTCCATTTATTGACAAGGGGGCCAAGCAGCAATAAAACCCAGTATGAAATAGAGCCCACAAAACAACTAGCCATGAAGATAGAGATAGCCCTGAGATTTTACAGATGGACTATCACAAGAATCCTACAGACAGAAAGCCACTTTGAACGACATTCAGTTTTCTTCACATTGTGAAGAAATCTGTAGAGCCCTGTAAATCTCTGGATATCCGGGGATCATGTTTGCAGATGGATGCAGATCCAAATGTTATATCTAGAGCTCTGCAAATCTGTGGATATCTGTGGACCATGTTTGCGGATCGCCGATTGGATGAGGATACAAATTTTGTATCCACACAGGGCTCTAGAAATCTGAAGATCTCCAAGTCCATCCAGTACATCAAAAGATTTAACTGTTGCACAAAAGAGCAAGATTTCAAACAAAGATCATAAAATCAATAGTTTCAGGTGTAGCAGTAAATAATTTTTATAACATCCATTCATCTTGTTGATGTCTCTGTAAGACAATGGTACATAAGATTCCTATGAACTTTTATCTCCAAAACCACTGTTCTTATTGATTCATCCCATATGGGCTATTAATAGTCCTGTGTGTCTTCACCAAGTTCTTAACAGTTCTGGTGACAATGCTATGATTCAAAGGTATTAATGTAATGTCATAATCAGACAACATTCACATCAGACAACTGTCCAGAACTATCTTACTCTGAAATCTGTCTTACTTTGAAAGCTGTTCAGGCCAGGGGCTGTCACTTTCTGTACTGGTGTTCGTACTGTACGTAGCATGATGGAATTTTAATCCTGGTTGGGAAATAGAAATGAATAACAATAACAACAGAAAACAAATAAGTGTTATCATCTGAGATATAAAGGCCCATGAGTTCATCATTCATCTGTAGCTGAGTGTATTTCTTCATCCCCTGAAAACCGCTACAACTTGAATCAACATGGTATTCCTGATCGACCAAAGAAGGAAGAATTTATAATACTGTACAAATCTGCCTCTGACTAATCAAACAGCTTGATTTTAATTCAAGCCACTCATATCCAGGGAACCTGAACACAGAAGCAGAGAGGACATATAGCACTCAGAATGGATTTCAAGCAGCAACGTTTTTGAGGCAACTGCTCACAAGCAGATGTTTACATCAAACTGTTATCAAAAGGTGAGCAAATATTTCTCAAAGGACACAATAGTATGAGGAACAGATGCTGTCTGCTCACCCTGGCTGAAGATACTTGTAACAGGCAGGGCCATTCTATGCATTCCCCTGTGCCCAAGAGTGGCACTGCAGGTGATCCTCACCTTTCTTTCCCCCAACTTGGCATCAATAAATTATCTTGCACAGATCAGAGTAATAAGAAGCCAAAACAAACTAGTCAAAATAAGTATATCTTCTTTAATGGAGCCCCAGGGAAGGAGCACTTGGAAATAACAGTTCACAGATCATTACTTCAGGACCTGGGTTCAGAGCTCCCCAAACAAAGTCTCTGTGCCTGGTCAGGCTAGCCTTCTGGAGATTGAGAGAGCTCACCACCCTTTTGCAGACTGTTCAGCTTCCATTCTCCTCCCACTCTGCTCAGCTTCCTCTTCCTGTTTAAACAGGTCACTAGAACAGAGTGGGGAGTCTTCTGCATTATCCCCAGGCTGTTCTGTTTGTGAGTTCCACCCTGGCCCTTAAATGGGCCTGCATACTCCTACACAACCTTCTTATGCACTTTCCCACTAATCTTACTGCCAAGCAAGTTCTCAAGTGGCCATGTAGCCCCTGGTTTTCCACACTAGTGGTCAGTGGAGATGATATCTAGGAACCAATTCCTTTTAACAGCTACCCAATCTTGTCAAGTAAGGATCATTGTTCCACTTAGACCCTGTATCCCTGAATTTGATGTTGTGTTCATTAAATGGAGCAGCCATAAAGAAGAACGATGACAGCCTGACTGGAATACCCTACTTTCCTCTAGGAAACACTGCATAAGGTTTTGGCTTAGCTTTAAGCATTAGTCTATCAACAAAGATCACAATCCCAAGAATTATTATTATTTGACTCTGGTAGCAGCTATCATGAGATAAGTATTTTACCCACATAAACGAATGCATGGTCTCTGCCCCAAAGAGCTTACAAGCTTATCATTAGGAAGAGAAGAATTAGAGATTTATTTATTTAAATACTTAGATTTTTATTAAATGTGCCATGTATCCTGGATTATGTAACATTTAAAACACTGATCTATTTTATTAAATAAATTAATTAATTCCTGCTTACATATTTAGTTATTCAGGCTCAGTAAAAATCATAGATTTTAAAGACAGAAGGGATGATTAGATCATCTAGTCTGACTTCTCTCATAACACCATAGAATTTCCACAGTATCAAGCCCCATAACTTCTGCTTGAGCCAGAGCATATCTTTTAGAAAGACCTCACTCTTCATTATAAATTATAGGTTAAAAAATTATGTAAGATTATACATTTTAAAAATAATTTCCCTGGCTCATTTTTCAATCCACCCCTTTCTCAAAAGCCTGGGAAAACAGACAGAATTTGAACTATGTCCTGACGTCAACGGGCTCATGCTGTGTTATACTAAGGGGACACACAAGTCCCATAGACAAGAGCCCTTCTCTGAGTACACACTGCCAATAACTCCCACCTGTGTTAGCCAGAGTCTCAGATGCTCTTACACAACACAAGATGCAAAGGAAAGATAGGAAGAATAGTAAGAAGCCAACATGACTCCATCCAGAGCTCTTTAATGAAAATCAAAAAGGAATACTACAAAAAGTAGAAACACACGGACAAATTGCTAAGGAGGAGCACAAAAGACTAGCACAAGCATATAGGGACAAAACCAGAAAGGTAAATGCACAGAATGAGTTACATTTAGCAAGGGGCATAAAAGGCAATAAGAAGAGGTTCTTTAAATACATTAAGTTCAAGAGAAAGATGAAGGAAAAAGTAGATTCTCTACTTAGGAGGGAAGGAGTGCTAATGACTGCTGTCACGAAGACTGAGGTGTTTAATGCCTTTTTGCTTCAGTCTTCACTAAAAAGGTTAATGGTGACCAGATACTCAACACGATTAATATTAACAACAAGGACAAAGGAGTGCAAGCCAAAATAGGGAAAGAACAGGTTAAAGAATATTTAGATTAATTAGATGTAGTCAAGTCAGCAGGGCCTGATGAAATTCATCCCGGGGTACTTAAGGAACCAGCTGAAGCAATCTCGGAACCATTAGCAATTATCTTGGGGAACTCATGGAGGACAAGTGTGGTCCCAGAGGACTGGAGAAGGGAAAATATAGTATCCATCTTTAAAACAGGGAACAAAGGGAACTCAGGGAATTATAGACCAGTCAGCCTAACTTTGATACCAGGAAAGATACTGGAGCAAATTAATAAAAAAAATCAGTTTGTAAACATCTAAAGCAGTGGTTCTTAACTTTTACTGCAGCCTGCACCCCTTTGGTTCTCAACATATGTTCTCGCACCCCTTATCAAAAATCAAAATATGTTCTCCCACTCCTTAAACCTAAAAAATATGTTCTCGCACCCTTAAACCTAGATATATTTTTGTTTGTATATTACAGTAATCCTTAAAAAATGTATAATGTTAATAAATACATAGGTTTGATTAAACAATGTAGTTGTATTTACGTGCCTGTGCTTAATTTGTTTTCGATGATTTACCTTCTAACAAAATCTGGCATGTCTCACACCCCCCAGAAAGGGCATCTTGCACCCCCAGGGGGTGCGTGCACCCAAGGTTAAGAACCACTGATCTAAAGGATAATAGGGTTTAAAGAATAGCCAACATGGATTTATCAAGAACAAATCATGCCAAACCATTCTTCTTTGACAGGGTTACTGGCTTAGTGATTAGGGGGAAGCAGTAGATGTGATATATCTTGATTTTAGTGAGGTTTTTGACACAGTCCCACATTACATGTTCATAAGCAAACTAGAGAAATGTGGCCGAGATGAAATTACTATAAGGTAGTTGCAAAACTGATTGAAAGACTACTCAAAGAGTAGTTACCAATGGTTCACAGTCAAACTGGGAGGACTTATCTACTGGGATCCTGGAAGAGTCAGTCCTAGTTCAATATTTTCATTAATGACTTGGATAATGGAATGGAGAGTACGTTCATAAAATTTACAGATGACACCAAGCTGGGAGGGGTTGCAAGCACTGTGGAAGACAGGATCAGAATTCAAAACGACCATGACAAATTGGAGAATTGCTCTGAAACCAATAAGATGAAATTCAATAAAGAGAAGTGAAAATATATCACTTAGGAAGGAAAAATCAAATTCACAACTACAAAACAGGAAATAACTGGGTGGGTAATAGTACTGCTGAAAAAAATCTGGGAGTTATAGTGAATTACAAATTGCATAAGAGTCAACGATGTGATGCAGTTGTGAAAAAGGCTAATATCATTCTGAAGTATATTAACAGGAGTGTCATATGTAAGATATGGGGTGGAGGAGTAATTGTCCCACTCTGCTTGGCACTGGTGAGGTCTCAGCTGGAGTACTGTGTCCAGTTCTGGGAACACACTTTAAGAAAGATGTGGATAAATTGGAGATAGTTCAGAGGAGAGCAGCAAAAATGGTTTTAAAAAACCTAACATGAGGAAAGGTTAAAGAATCTGGGCATGGTGAGTCTAGAGAAAAGAAGACTGATGGGACAACCTGATAACAGTCTTTAAATATGTTAAGGGCTATTACAGAAGACAGTGATCAATTGTTCTCCTTGTCCACTGAATGTAGGACAAGAAGTAATGGGCTTAATTTGCAGCAAGACAGATTTAGGCTAGATATTAGGAAAAACTTTCCAACTCTAAGGTTAGTTAAACATTAGAATAGGCTTCCAATGGAGGTTGTGGAATTCCCACCATTGGACATTTTTAAGAATAAGTTGGACGCATACACCTGTCAGAGATGGTGTAGGTTTACTTGGTCCTGCTAGAGCAGTGGGCAGGGCTAGCTGACTTCTTGAGGTCCCTTGCAGCCCTGCATTTCTGTGATGCTATCAGTGGTCTTTCAGGTGGCTAGATATCCTTGAATGCTGCAAAACAGCCTATAGGCCGCTGCATAAGCACATGTGCTAGATGGTGCTTGGCCATTGTTTGAGTGTTCTTAGAAAGGGTGCAAAGAGCAAGGAACAACTGAAGTGCAAAGACTTCTCTCTCCTAAAATTCACAAGAGAGCTATGTGTTGGGATGAAGGTAAGTTTTGGCAGCAACTTTTACAGTGCCAGCAAGCAAGGATTTCTGGACATGGACAGGGGAGCAGTTTGCAACATTCTAAGGGATTGTGCAGCATGCACTCTCCCTCTGCTTCTTAGAGGTGCAAGAAGGATTGCACCTTCTAAGAGACAGGCCCTCCTGGAGCAGCTCCTAGAGTGACCTGGCTCGGCAGTGCCCTGAATGCTGGGTTAGTAACTTAAAGGCACAGTCTAGCCCAGTGGTTCTCAAACTTATTTGATTGGGCCCCCTTCTTTGTATCTGTAGTTGTTCACACCACACCCCAAAAAAAACCATATTCTGCCACCCAGCTTTGAAGGCAGAGCAGAGAGCAGCGGCTGTTGGCCGGGAGCCCAGCTCTGAAAGCAGCGCCGTGCCAGCAGGAGCACAGAAGTAAGGGTGGCAACGTGAAAAGTAATATTCATCATTATCACTTTTCACAGCAGACTTAGCATCCCATCGCCACCCTTACTTCTGCACTGCTGCTTCCACCCTGGGGCTGACAGCTGGAGCCCCACCGCCTCCAGGTGAGGGATTAGGGGGAGGGGGAGGGAAGGAAAGCCTGAGCCTGGGCCGCCTCCTAGTGAGGGATTGACCAGGGGGCAGAGGGAAGAGCCCAGGAGGCAGGACTGCAACTGTCAGCCCCAGTGCGGTGAGGCTCCAGCCTCTGGCTTTCCTCTTTATCCCCCCATCCCAGGTGTGCATGGCCCTTCTGCATGAGCCCCAGCCACTTGGGGCTAAGAGCCAGAGCTCTTAAAAAAACAAAAAAAGCACATAGCTCGTGCCTCCCTTGACACATTCTCACACCTCCTTGGGAGGCCCACCCCATAGCTTGAGAACCACTGATCTGGCCCTATAGGTGCAAGTGGCTACGCTATCCAGTGAACAGACAGCTGAGGCAGGTCTGGCTATATTCCCCTGTATCATGGGTCATCAGAGTGGCCAAACTCATAAATCCATTTCAGGAACAGTATTGCCCTCCTTGGAACCTAAACTGGGTACTCTAGGAACTCACCAAATAACCTTCCGAGGCAACATCTTTTGTATATTGACTGTCTATCCATGGAAAACTCATCCTTCCAGGAGGAGAGTTGGATTCCTGAGAATATCACCTTCATTTATGAATAACGGTATCTCTCATTTTCACTGGTCCTGTTTGATTAGGCTCCCTTCATTCTGCAGGAAAACAAAGCACAAGAAAGAAAAGCATGGGCATAAACTGTATGTGTGAAGAACCTTAGTGTATGTATCAGAGGGACCAGAGTGAACTGCAAATCTTCCACTCTTTTCTTTCATTCCACCCAAACTGCTGGGATCAAAGGAACTGCTGCCTTAAAAATCAATGATCTGCAGATGGCTGAGATAATGCATGAGGGAAGCAAAATTGAAATTGACAAACAAGACCCAGAAAAAAATTTAAGGCTCACTCTCAGGCCTTGTCGACACTGGGGAATTTTTACAGAAAATTCCCACCATTGCTAATATGAGTGCAGCTGCACCGTCTTTAGCAATGCTGGGAGCCCTTACACAGAAGGGTTTTCATCTCCAGAGCCATTTTCAGCGCTGTGTCAATTAACCCCACTCAAAACAGGGTTAATTGACACAATGCTGAAAACGGCTGCCGGAGCCGGAAAGCCGTCTACACTAAGGATCCCATTGTTGCTAACATTGGTGCAGCTGCACTGGAATTAGCAAATGTGGGATTTTTTTTTTTTTTTTTTTTTTGGTAAAAGTTCCTCTGTGGAAACACAGCCTCAAAGTGTAGTATATCCACCTTGTGGCCCAAAAGTTCCTTGGCTTCAGCCCAAGAAATATGCAGAGCTGCAACCAGGTTTCAACGTTATGCACAGGATTTCTGGTACAATCTTTGTGATGCAAAGAGAAGGCTCTCTAAGAGGAAGTCTCTGTATTAATATCTTAAATTCTGTTTATTAGATTTCTTTTGGATAGCTTTGTTTCTCTTCTATGTTCTTGGGATTGTCATTGCTTGTTACTTTCCACTAGTGCAGATGTGGGAGGAGGAAGAAAGGAAGATCTCTTGTCTGGTAATTCCGTTTAAATTATTAATATGTTTGTTAGTCCAGAATCATCCTGTAATTCAGAGGTTTTTTCCATATGAAGATCTGATTCTTTGCATTTGGGCTGGAGACTCTTGTTTATTTAATGCAAATAAATAAATACGGGCCTAATTCTGCCACCCTCACTCATGCTAAGTAGCACCTTACTCTGTGAATACTGCTATTTATTTCACATGGAGTAAGGTACACTCAGTATGAGGAAGGGTGACAGAAGTAGTCCATCAATTAGTTTCTATGCATCTTTGAAAATGCCTGAAAGGGTCTGGGTCTTCTGCCCTGCTGAGCAGGACTGACAGGTCTGTACTGCCCCTACTAATTGGGCAGGGAATTATTGTGGTAGAAATATTCCTTTTCCATAAAACTACTGATCTGGCAAACATTAATGATCACATTTTCAAAAGGCCGTGCAAGCCTGGGTTGTGCGAGCGCATAGAAACAGGCCCACACAAACCTCAATTTGAGGCCCCAGTCCAGCAAAGCATTTAAGCACAGCTGCCAAGTTTTGATCAGCTTCATGTGTGACCATTTATGCAAATCAATAAATCAGCTAATTTGCATATCTTTGTAAACTTCTGCTTTTGGTCAACACAGCCAGCCCAAAGTAATGGGGAGGAGGAAGGACAAAAGAGAAGGAGCTGCAGAATACTTAACAGCAGTTAAGGGTAGGGAGTAGAGTGCTGGGGTGAGTGGCAGGTATTAGATGTGTTGATGGGTGAAAACTGGTGGATGTCTAAAGATGCCAGGAGCTAGCTAGGGAGGGAGGCAGCTGGGTGCTTTTTGGAGGGAAGATGGAAGTTATTTGGTGAAGTGGCTGGGTGACGATATGGCTGGGAAAAGGTGGAGTGTGGCTGTGTGGAGAGAAGCTAGGGGAGGGTTGTCTAGGGTAGAAGCTGAGCGGGAAGTTTGGATCTGGCTGGCGATTTGCGGAAGGGGAAGCTGGGAGCCAGCTGAGTGAAAGGAAGCTGAATGGGGTCTGTCTGGGGCCAGTACTGGGCACCCTTCATCTCTGTCCCAACTAGGGCCACCAAGTGCTCTTTCCCCACTCTGATCCAGCAGTGGAAGAAGAGGCAGAGGTGCAGAGGGGTCTTTGAGTTACCTGCAGAGCAGGTGCTACAGCAGGCCCCAGTGACCAGGAGAGGCTGCAGCCCATCACCTCTGCCCAGCTGATATATAACGTGTAGCTGAGCTGCAGGAATTAATGATAGAGCTCTGAAGTCATGAGCGTCACAATAGACGCATAGCACTTAGCAGCAACATTTAAGCATATGCATAGTGTGTGATCTAGCAAACCACTGAAGTGCACACATTGGGTGTTCCACAGATACCTGATGAAAGGTGCAGAAGTGCACATGTCCTTTTGCATGCAATTTTGAAAATTTGGTCAAAAGCTCCCATCCCCAAACTCTGTAGAATCTGCTCTTTTTTCAATATTAGGAGTGCGAGTTTGCATATTTTGATACGATTCTTTGTCATTAAAAGTATTTAAGACTAGCTCATTTTTCTCTGCAATGAGTTGAATTATTTCCTTTTTAGACCTTCCAGAATTAACTACACCATATCCAAATATTGGCTGCAGTCCACATGTTTTAGATCATTTTCTATAATAGTCTTGTTGTTATAGAATGCTATATGTGTGTGTGAGAGAGAGAGAGACAGACACACAATTATTTGGAATGAGAAATCATAGTATATTAATTCCATAAGTGTTTTTTAAAAATAGTAAAATACAAGAGAGAAAACCCTGAGTAGTGAAAGTATTGACTTTTAAGGTTTTAACTTGTGCTTGTGCTAGTTAATGCTTCTGATCCCAGCACATTATGGTACTATATGTATACTAATAACATTATTAACTCACCTTTTCTTGATGTATAATTTTCAAACAAAGATCAATTTAATGTTGCTTATTCAGAATTCCATGTTCCCTCCTTTTTGACTTAATCATTTAGAATGTATCTTTCTGATTTGATCCTCAGAATTTGTTGATTCATTGTGAGCTGACACGAGAAGATGAAACAGAGGTGACAGTTGAAAATCCTTGTTCTTCACAAGAAATCAAAGACAGAGATCTGTATCCTGTCAAGACTTTTAGGACTTACACAAAAGCAGATACTGCAGGCCTGGGACTATTCATGTGGATAAGGTGAACAAGATTTGATGGGGGTACAAAACAAACTTTAACTGAAACAAGGTCAAAGAATGAAATACACTTTGCCCATTTAGCACCATAATGTGCTGGTGAAGTTCATGAGGACTGGATTGAGAATTGCCCTCCCATCCTCACCTGGGGACAGGATGAAGCCAATAGATCTGTGCCCATGTCACCTTTTACCCAGCTCTTTCCCCCCCACACACACTCACTCTCCCAGCATGGAGGAGCTGTAGAAATCCCTTGTACTGGCCAATCCAGTTGTCACCCACCTTGTAGGGAGCTGATTCAGAGATAAAGTGGTGCTGACAGCCCTATGTATACCCTTTGTGCTGGAGTGAATTTCACCCAAAGAGAACACATTCAGCTTCTGTAACTTTTCTTTTCAAACTAAGATAAATTTCTGCTAAGGTCCATTAACAATACTTGTATTTTTAATCAGAATTCATTTTGTTCTGTATTTTCTTTGGAATTAACAATATTACAGCTTATGTGAAATACAAACAAATGAGGGAACAATTTTTACCTCCATGTATGAATAGCATTTTGCAATTTGTCATTGTGATATATTTATCCTTTGAACTTTCAGTGAGCTCAGCTGAAAAAAATGCTTCTCTTCAGCACTTTACTGGAAAATATATTACACCATGGAAGCATATTACCATTTGAGTTTAGAAATTAGTGGCTAACTATATTTTTCTGCTCTATGTTTTACAAATTGTGTAGTAAATTATTTGGTATGCAGTAGATGCTTACTAGATGCTTCAGAAGGTGTTAAAAAGTCAGCATTCCTATTCAAATTAATGTCTATAATGCGAACTTTTATTATGATTACTCTGGGTCTGGCTACTCAGGCACTACAAATTAGTATAATACAGTTTCGATGAAACAAGTTGTCAACAATGTACACAGAGGGACAGATTCTCAGCTGGTGTCAATGGTCGTTGTCTGGCTGGAGCAATGACTATTTGTCAGCAGTTGAAGATCTGCCCTTGAATTTTTATCTACAGCCTCATGACTCAAATTCATAGTGTTATACGGCCATTGCACTCCTAACTACTGTATAGTCTAATAAAGTAGCATCGCTGGTGTTACTATTTTTAAATGATTTTTAAGAAAAATTTATGCTCACCCTAAATGGTCTACCGTGGTTGACCTCACACATTTTCCAACTTTGATAACTAAATAGCTTTTCCTCCATATTCCTTACATGAGCAACTTAATTAGGAAGCAACAGAGGGTCCTGTCTTAAAGGTGCCACAGGACCCTCTGTTGCTTTTTACAGATTCAGACTAACACGGCTACCCCTCTGATACTTAATTAGGAAGGCTGATCCAGTTGTAATGGCACTAGCCTTGGGCTTGAGAGACATGGATTCAGTTCCCTGCTCTGAAACAAACTTCCTGTGTGACCTTGGGCAAGTCATTTAGTCTCTCTGCCGCCGTTTCCCATCTATAAAATGGACATAATAGTGCCTGTGTACGTAACCTCACATGGGTATTGTGAAAATAAGTACATTAAAGATTATGAGATGATCAGATATTAAGATAATGGGTGCCATAGTTCTCAAGAGAGAGAATAGTGCAAATACTGAGGTAAATTTGCTTAGTTATCTAAAGGCAAAGAAATTTTTTTGAAGTTTTTGAGTGAGACTGAAAGTAGTAAGAAGGGGTCAAACCTAGATTTTCAAAGTCCTAACTACCCTATCTGCAAATATTCATGTTTTTTATTATTTTTCTAAGGATATTACTAAGCATCCATGATATAATCACAAAAAAATGAAAACTCTCCAGGGCATGAGCTTAGTTGTATAATTAACATGGGTGGCTGAAAGAACAAAGTAAACCTGAAGCAAAACTTGTACCAAAACCACACCTAATTATATCTTGCTGCTTAAACCTGTCATAAATATCTGTGTTTGCTGCACATCTGCCATTTAAGGTATGTATTATACGCAATGTTATATGTTATTTAGATTTAAAAATTTAAAAACACAGCATGACAAGCTGTGTTACTATATTCACACATGCCTCAAGGGGCAGGGGGGTACATCCTAACATACTCCTCAGACTGCATTCTAATTCAACCACTGCAGAGTTACAAATCATTTACATGATTACATTTTGTAAATAGTATACCGATTTCCTCTTGCTTATCCTGGTGTCACTCTGGAGCAAATCCATTTAAGGCAATGGAGTTATACTAGTGAGAGGAGAATCAGGCTCAATATACAGATTTACATTTATTTGACCAAATCCTGAAGTCTTTACTCAGCGCACCATGCTCTCCTCTGCTCCCATGAGCAAAGGGAACTGAAGCCTCTGGATCTTTTCCAGGGAAGGCAGAAAAGAGGGGAGATCCAGCTCTGAGGCATGTTTCCCTTTTTAGTTCACAGCCCCAGAGAAGCCCCTCTGTAGAAATCCAGATCTGTGATTGGGGAGGGCTGCAGATGGGGCAGAAGTCCTACCTTTTTAGGGTACATCTACACAGCAAAACAAACAAACAAAAAAATAACCTGGCAGTGTGTCTCAGAGCCCGGGTCATCTGCCTCAGTTTCTTAGCATTCAAAATAGCAGTGTAGACATTGGGGCTTGTGCTGAAGCCTAGGCTCTGACACTTCCCCCCTTGCCATGTCTCAGAACCCAGGCTCCAGCCTGAGCCCAAATGTTCACACTACTATCTCTAGCCCCACAGATGACCCAGAGCTCTGAGATTCACTGCTGCAGGGTTTCTTTTGCTGTGTAGATGTACCTGTGATGGGTTCCTCCCCAGGTGCCACCTGGAACTGGGGTACCACTGAGCCCTCTGACCCACCAGCCTGGGCTCCCTCTCACACTGTGCTGCTGTGACAAGTTGCAAAGCCCTCCAAGCTTGCATTTCACCAGCATTCACACAGGTAGGGACACATCCAGCTGCAGTCACATGCAGGCTCTCTAACCACCAGCCTCCCAGCGTAGGACGCCAGAGCAGTACCGTCCTGCCCTGATCAAATCTGGCCAGTATATGGGTTTAACACCCAGTCCACCTCTCCCTCAATCTGAAGAGGACCATGCACACCTGTGGTAACCAAGCTGAGATTTTCCCCAGACACCTTAGTCAAACACACACTGGTTTGGATTAAAACATAAAATAAGTTTATTAACTACAAAAAGATAGATTTTAAGTGATTATAAATGATAGAAAACAGAGCAAAGCAGATTACCTAGTAAATAAACAAAACTCCAAGATGAGCTTAACATACTAGATAGGTAGGATATGAATTAGCAAATTCTCACAATGAGTGATAAACAGACTGGCAGATTCCTAAAGCACAAGCTGCCTTGGCTTTTCAGCTTGGGTTTTTGCAGGTTTTCATACACAGGCTAGAAATCCCTCTAGCCTGGGATCATCACTTCCCCTCTGTTCAGTCTTTGTTCCTCAGGTGTTTCCAGGTGTGTTGTTATAGGGAGAGAGAGGTCCGATCATGATGTCATTTCCCCCCTTTTATATCTTCTTCCCACTTGCTGGAAAGCTCTTTTGCTGTGACCTGGGTCAAACAGTTCCCATTGTGTAGTGCTATTTCTGAGAGGTTTCTATTGTACACAGTTCCTGGGGTAATCCTTGTGCTTGTGTACATTTCCTCAATAAGCCATTAACATTGTTTGGCCTTTTTACTGTTGTACCTGAAAGGCTGCTTGTGGGTGTTTTCAATGTCACAACATGTTTCAATAACACATACATAGCCAAACTTCATAACTTCACATACAACGATAGCACATACAATCCAATGACATATTAATGTCAAGCAGATCAAGACTTTTAGAATGATACCTCACAAGGCATACGTTGTACAATATATATCCTAATTACATGACAGGGGTGAATATTGGGATGCCCGGGTGTCACTGTCCCCATAGATTGTCCCCACCTAGAGATGCAGGGCCACACTATGCAAGTCTCCACAGTCTACAGTTACTTGTGTGGGTTACCTTTCTAATCAGACTCCCCTCTGGGGGATAGCTCCTGGAATGGCTGGCTTTGGAGAAGCCCCTCACAACAAGGCTCTTTCAATAAGTCATGCTATCTAGAATCTGTATGGAGGAAGGGGCCTCTACCTGGCTTCCCCTTGCTATCAGTAGACATCAGGTAACCAGTTGGACTCATCTGTGAGGCGAGACAAACCTGGTTTCCGTGATGAAAGACATGAAAGAAACTCTGTGAAAGCTGACACATGTGGAGTTTTCAGACCCCTGTTTGTGAATAGCCTGCCTGGGGAAAAATGGGGAGCATACATCACATAGTAAACCCAGACTCCTTTCACTCAACCCTAGAATTTGCTTCTCTCACTGCAAGGATTTATCTGATATCACAGAGAAGATCAACTGCATGGGGTTGGCCACCTGGAGCATGAAGAACAGTAGGCTGAATACAGAATCATAAACATATCAAAGAATTCAGCCCATTCATACAAGTAGGCAAAGGAGCACTGATGGCAACCAGAGCCATCACCTGTGACTCTGCACCATCCCTTCCTCGATGGTAGAGGATAGTAGAAAATGCCTGGCACATACTAATCCTATTTTGTTACTAGGGTGTTGACATTACCCTATTTTGTCAATATCTCCATTGATGAGGGAAATCTACAGCTCAGCCTACACCATACAATAGGCTGACCAGTACAAAAAAAACCTCACTCCTGGTGGCATTGTGGAAACATCAGCCATCTTAGACTCTGCAGACCTAAGTTTTAGGCCCCACATCCTTACAGGAACAAAGCACCCATTGCTCTGGTAGGCGAGTACATAATGTTCATAGAAAGAAGAAGTACATCAAAATTCATCCTGTTGGACTGCTCTTCAGCATTTAACATAAGAATGGCTATATTGGGTCAGACCAATGGTCCATCTAGCCCAATATCCTGTCTTCTGATGCAGAGGGAATGAACAGAACAGGGCAGTTTATTGAGTGATCTGTCTCAGCTTCTGGCAGTCAGACATCTAGGAACACCCAGAGCATGAGGTTACATCCCTGATCATCTTGGCTAATAGCAATTGATGGACCTCCATGAACTTATCTAATTCTTTTTTGAACCCACTTATATTTTTGGCCTTCAAACATCCTCTGGCAACAAGTTCCATTAGTTGATTTTGCACTGTGTGAAGAAGTACTTCCTTTTGCTTTTTTAAAATGTGCTGCCGATTAATTTCATTGGGTGACCCCTGGCTTTTGTGATATATGAAGGGTAAATAACACTACCTTTTTCACTTTCTCCATGCCATTCATAATTTTAGAGATCTCTATCATGCCCCACCCCTTAGTCATCTCTTTTCTAAGATGACCAGTCCCAGTCTTTTTAATCTCTCCTCATATGGAAGCTGTTCCATACACCCCCTAATCATTCTTGATGCCCTTCTCTGTATCTTTTCCAATTCTAATATATCTTTTTTGAGATGGGGTGACCAGAACTGCACATCATATTCAATGTGTGGCCATTCCATAGATTTATAAAGTGGCATTATGGTATTTTCTGTCTTCTTATCAATCTCTTTCCTAATGATTACTAACATTCCGTTAGCTTTTTTGACTACCACTGCATATCAAGCAAATGTTTTCAGAGAACTATCCACAGTGACTCCAAGATCTCTTTCTTGAGTGGTAACAGCTAATTTAGACCCCATCATTTTATATGTATAGTTGGGATTATGTTTTCCAATGTACATTACTTTGCATTTATCAACATTGATTTTCATCTGCCATTTTCTTGCCCAGTCCCCTAGTTTTGTGAGATCCCTTTGTAACTCTTCCCAGGCAGCTTTGGACTTAAATATCTTCTGTATTTTTTTATCATCTGCAAACTTTGCCACCTTACTGTTTACCCCTTTTTCCAGATCATTTATGGATATGTTGAGCAGCACTGGTCCCAATACAGATCCTTGGAGGGCCCCGCTATTAACCTCTTTCCACTGTGAAAACCTACCATTTATTCCTACCTTTTAACAAGTTACTGATCCATGAGAGGACCTTCCCTCTTATCCCTTGACTGCTTACTTTGCTTAAGAGCATTTGGTGAGGGACTTTGTCAAAGGCTTTCTGAAAGTCCAGCTGCACTATATCTGCTGGATCACCCTTGTCCACATGTTTGTTGACTCACTAAAAGAATTCTTATAGATAGGGGAGGCATGATTTCCCTTTACAAAAGTCGTGTTGACTCTTCCCTGACATATCATGTCCATCTATGTGTCTGAGAATTCTGTTATTTAGTACAGATTCAACCAATTTGCCTGGTACTGAAGTTAGGCTTACTGGCCTGTAATTGCCTTTTTTTTAAAAATCGGCATCACATTAGCTATCTTCTAGTCATCTGATACAGAAGCTGATTTAAGCGACAGGATACATACCACAGTTAGTAGTTCTGCAATTTCATATTTGAGTTCTTTCAGAACTCTTGGGTGAATACCATCTGGTCCTGGTGACTTATTACTATTTAATTATCAATTTGTTCCAAAGCCTCCTCTATTGACAACTCAATCTGGGACAGTTCCTCAGATCTGTCAACTACAAAGAATGGCTCAGGTGTGGGAATCTCCTTCACATCCTCTGCAGTGAAGACAGATGCAAAAATTTCATTTAGCGTCTCCAAAATGGCCTTGTCTTCCTTGAGTGCTCCTTTAGCACCTTGATTGTCCAGTGGCCAATTGTAGTGTGGATGTGTGGGGTTGGGCTGGAACTGGGCTCTGGGACCCTGGAAGGGGGGAGAGTCCCACAGCCCAGCTCCAGCTTGAGCCCAAATGTCCACCCTGCAATTTTATAGCCCCGCAGCCAGAGTCCCATGAGCCCAAGTCAGCTGACACAGGCCAGCCATGGGTGTTTTATTCCAGTGTGGACATACCCAAAGTCAGATGTCCTGAAAATGCTCTATTTCTTAAAAAAAAAATGACAGCACAGCCAATCTGCCTAGTAATGCAGGTCACTGTGAACTCACCATTCCAGTACTCCAGTTCCTGTGTGCTGGGTCCCCATTGAACACAGAGTCCAGTTCAAGGTTTATGTCCTGATATTCAAAGCCCTCCATGGGACTGGCCCTACTTACCTGACAGATCACTTCTCCATCAGTGACCACGACTTCCTAAGATAGTTATGTCCCACTGGAACCATCAAACTCTCAACCAATAAGGTGGGGGGACAGGAGAAATTATTTTCAAATGATCAAGATATAGAATATGGAATTAATTCCTGCAAGATAAGAATGGCCACAGACGCTATCTAAATTCAGAACAAAATGCAAAACTCACATATTTGAGTTTGCTTCCCCCCCCCAAAAAGAAATAAATCAAGCTCTTCATCCTATAGACAAAGAGAAAGGTTGTTATTTTTATTTCTATTTTTGAATGTTTGGGAGATGCTCAGATACTATTCATTGCTACAGGGAGGAGGGCAACATAAATACAGAGAAAGATAAAGTTCTTAGTCCTTACTCAGGCAAAATTCTCCATTTTCATTGTTGTGTGTTTAGGATGACTGCATTACTCATGAGCAGTAAATCCACAAGTGTATTATGCAAGTCATCCCAAACAATACTAATACAAATCTTTATACCACAACATAGCATCATGTGTTGTTTGGCCCTGATCTTGTTCCTATTCAGTCTGCTCACAAAAGAATTAAATGTCTAAATTCCTATAGACTTCAAAGAGGGCTGGATTGGCCCTCTCACGTGCTACATATTTCACAGAAACTTCTTTTTAGATATGCTTTAGTTTGTTTTTTTTAATTGATGCTATTTTTCATATCCCTCCAACTTTAAAGTCAGGTTGCCTTAGTATCATAAGTCCAGCTATGCAGACATTAATGGAAGGAAAAACTTATTAGAAACCTTGGAATATTATCTAAAATAACTTTACAGTACATAATAATGTGGCCATTCTAAGGTCTATAACCGTGTAATTGACCAAGGCTAGCAACTAATGCCTAATAGCACTGGAAAGCAGAGATTCTCAACTCTCCAATGAGATAAAGTTTTACAGTCCCTGACAGTTTTCAAGCAGATACTGGACTCTGAACTTAAGACTGATCCAGGTGGAACACTGCATGCTTATCCTTAGGCTTGACAGAATTTGATTTTTTCCCCCAATTTTAACGATTAAAATCTATTTTTATTTTATATTTTTTGTTTTGATTTTAATCACATTTTATTTTTACAGGTGCAGGAAATTAAGGAGGACAGTAGGATTGGGATCAGGGCAAGGGAAGCACTGACAGGAGGCTGCAGGGGCCACCCTGCTTGGCTGAGGAGCCCAAGACACCCGGGCGCAAGGCTGTGGTCCTGGCCCAGTAGAGCAGAGATCTCCAACCCAGTTTGCAAGAAGGAGGTTGAGACCCCAGTGACAGAGAAGGTCACCCCACTGCTGAACAGTTCCTGCCCAAGGGCAGCTCCCACACTCCTGGCTGGTGAGCGAGTGAGCACGGCTGTGACAGCGGAGCTGCAATGGTTTCCCTGCATGGCCATGGGGCCAGTGATATCTAAGCCTTATCTGTGCAAGGTGCAGGGAAGCCTGTGGTCCTGGTGGGGCAGAGTGGAGACCACTGAGCCAAGGCTACAAGGAGGAAGACAGGCCCCCACCATGGGAGAGACCACCTTGCTGCTGAATGGTTCCATCCTTGGGCGGGTACCATTCAGGAGGAGTGTTCTCCCTTGCACCCAAGGGCTTATCCTCCTTCTTGAGGCTCTAGCCCAGTGGTCTTTGCTGTGCTCCGCCAGGACCGCAGCCTCCCCCAAACCTTGTACCTGCAGGGATCCAGTATCAGCAGCTTCATGGTTGTGCAGGGTGCCTTTTGCAGCCCTGCTCTCTCAGCCCCACTCACTCACTCCCGTGACAGTGGGGCTGCAGAGGACACTCAGCAAGTTTTGAATAGGACCCTTTGAGTATAAATTACAGGTAAACCAACAGTTAACCAACCCCCAGCTATCTGAATGTTGCATGATCCAAAATAGGTTTGTTCCTCAGATCCAAAATTCATTTATCTGAACTGATTGGACGTGCTTGGGGCACTCAGAGAACTGGAGTTGCCCTGTATTTAAATAATCCTAAATGCAATCTTCATAAATTAATCACCTTAGCTAAACAATAAAAATAACCAATGACAAATAACAGAGCTGTCCAAGCTATAATACAATCCACATAGCATTATTCAGTATTTCTAAACATATGGTATTGTCCAACCAAGCCATCTTATCTTCACTGAAAGCTCCATATTACAAAGTGCTAAGTGCTGTGGGTCTGATCCAGCAAAGCAGATAGTCCCAACTTCTTCAATGGGACTACATACATGCTTACAGTGTTTTGCTGGATCAGGGCAAAGTGCTCAGCACCTTGCAGAATCAAACACTGCGTGTATATGGACTGTGGACTCTATTTTACAGGACTCACCATATTTGAAAAGACAGAATCAGTAGAGAACCACATTAATTTATGAGGAATCCACCCTGGTGTTGATTTTGACCTATTATAGGCTATAAATCACCTTGTGAGATACTGTCACAGATGCAAGCAGCAACAGTGCTCAAACTTGAGCCCCCTTGGTTTAAAAGAGAGACACTCTCTTTTGCCTTTGGAATTCAGTCCCCTCCTAGGTCTGATGTAGCCCAAATGTATTAGCCTTCAGGGCATGCTACAAGGTTGATCTACTTCCTCAGGTTTTGGGGGAATAAGCAGATGGAGGAAGATTGCTGAGGGTCAGTATGTTTGGGGAAGGTGGACAGCTTCCAATGTCATTATTTAGTCAGTAATTTTGCTCTGTGGGGAGGACAAGCTGCTATGAGTCATGTAACATTTTATAAAAACTCCGAGAGCCATCTGTAAAATGGATATAACAATAATAATACCTACATGACAGGATTGCTGTGATGGCTAACTCTTTGGATGAGGAAATGTGCTATGGGTGTAGAATCAGCAGTAGTAATAAAATGCTGGAGTCCAGTATGAATAAGGCAAACAGAGTTTACCACATTTATAGTGATACTATTTGCTGTCGCCACGATATCTTTGTAAATACACAAAGCCCTATTAAATCAAGAACTATGACAATGTACATAGAACAGACAGGAAATGTAATATTACAACAAGTAATAATAAAAGGAGATACTTGGAGTTATTAAAATGGAATACTAGAAAAGCTAAACCACATTTACATGTCTAGAGAGAAGGATTACAGGGTCTGAGTTCTAAAGCATTTTGTTTCCCACAACAAGTAAACCAGGGTTCCCTTGGATTTCCACTTATACAGATTACACACTTGGGCATGGAGGGTGGGGGTGATGGAGTGAGTGGAGAGGCACACACATGTGCGCGTGCCATGGTGTTACTGGCAACTTCTGCTCAGAGGTTGTTTACTTTAATGTTTCTTATGGGATTATTTTTAACAGTATCTTTCTCTTCTAATCAATTTATTTTATTTTCAGGTTGCTGTTTATTTTTCAAAGGTGCTTCTTGAAGAGAAGAGGCTGCCAGTACAAAAGGGAAAGGTTCCCAATCCAAAGACATACTTTTCGATATATTTCTCTCCTCTGGGAGTGTGTTTAGCAGGGAGAAGCATCTGGAGAAAGAGCTGAGTCTCCTTCCTTTGCCACAGTGCCAAGAAATTTTAGTGCAACAGTGAAACCAAGTTCTGCTAGATCAAAAGGTATTGTCTCCCCCCTGATGGATAGCAAGGAATATGTATCGTGGGAGCAAATCTTAAAAGCTTTAAGCTCAGATTTTACTCATTCCTTCCTTGGGAAAAACTCTCATTGACTTCAGTAGTTTTGCCTGGATAATGACGTCAGGGTTCAACTCTTAATGAATACTGTAAGTATCTTAAAAATTATCCTAATTGCAATTACGGTTCTTGAGGCCAAAATGTATTCTTATGCTCCCTGAATTACCAGCCTGGAGTCTAAAGTGGAAGTAATCTTAAGCCTTTAAAAGAAAAACTCAAACATTACCAATGGAGTTTGAGAGTACAGATTAAAGACAATGCTCTCCTACCTAGAACAGTTTTGAGGCTCTGGGAAATGTAAATAAAAGCCTGAATTTGGGGGTCAATCAAGGTTTTTGAAGGCAAAATATCCCTCTATGAATCTAATAGATACATTTGAAATGATTGTAGAGAAGAAATTTGATCCCTCTTTAAATGTAATTAAAACTTTTGCATCTCCACAAAAATACTCCAAAACCCTGGTGATCTCTGATGGTTTATACTCTGGGGAGAACACACAGATACGAACTTTAATAGTGTCTTTTGGTAATGTGGTGAATAAAGACAAATTGATTACAGCAGTCTGGAAAAAAGCAGGTGATGCATTACCAGGGCCACTGGGTTAATGTTTTCCCAGACATGGTGAGGGCCACCCAGATCGTAAAAGAAAGTTGATATCTTTAAAGACTGACTTGTATGATCTGGGGCTTGATATGGCTTTCTTGTTTCCAGCTACATTGTGGATTATATCAAAAGAAAAAGAAATTTCATATTTTATGAGCCAGATTCTGGCCTCATGTACACAAGAGCAAATCTGGGCTCTACTCACTGACATACAATGGATTTACTCCAGATATACACCAATGTAACTAAAAGCAGAATCTAGCCCTGTGACTATGATGACACATGTCACTATTTAACATTTCAACCTCAAAAAAGTGAAGGTGCAAGAGGGTGATTTGAACTCTGAAGAAGCAGTAGTATGTAATTTAATCATCCCGGCTTTCTTGCTAGTGTCTCATTAGTTAATTGATACATTGTAGCAATAACTGGCATTCCTAATATATTTCCCTCCACTTCACTCATTTATCAATTAATTTTGAAATCTTATTTGTATTGTAACACACAGTCAGACCTACAGTCCACATTGTGACCCTTCTCTCTAGAGCACTAGGGGGGAAAACAGCCAACAAGTGGAATTGCTTTGAGGTATTTTGCTTGTGCAGGCCAGGCACAGACAGAAAGCATCAGGGAACAGTGGAGGGACCGCTCTGCAGAGCTCTCCTCTAAAAGTACAGCTTACAGTCCCCCTCAAGGGCACAGTGAGAGCTAGCATCAGCCTTCTGTCTAGGTCATAAATAGGTGTACCAAGGGGATTGGGGAGCATACCCCTTGCATGCTATTTTCCCCCATCTGCCCTGCAGATATACAGGGGCACCCAGAGCAGAGACATAGGATGATGTAAAGCATTTCATTAACATATTGAGAGATAGTATTTCAAAGGGGAAGCAAAGTATTCTCTATTCCACCTTTACTCTTTTTATTTCATGTTCTCCTCTGAGCTGGAGGTGGATGTTGCAGAGAATGGCAAGTTTAAGTTAAATGACACGAGGCATTTTATCTATCTGTCTTTTCCCTAGTTTTATCAATTATTTATTGTGTTGATTAATTTGTAACATGCATATATTATATAATATTGTAGAAAAAGCCTCTTATGCTTGGTTGGAAACAAGAAGGTATGGAAGAATCTCTTCTCCAAAACCACTTGTGAGTACTAGGCAGTGTGTGCTGGAAGTTAAGGCACTGGACTGGCAGCTGTGTGTGCTGGGTTGTAGTCCCTGTCTTGCCTTCTGTGTGACAAGTTGTATTTTTCTCTGCCTCAGTTTCCCCCTCTATAAATTGGGGATAATTACCTATCTTTGAAAGTGCTTAGAGTCCCAGGGCAGCCGTGCACTATGTAAGAGATATGGGCTATATTTTGTCACAAAGGGAAGCCCCTTGTAAGGAGCAATGCATGGCCATGCTGCCCCAGCAGCATTTCAGGGAAGGAACTGTGATTCCCTGAGGCAGAGTGGCTCTGAATCCCTCCCTGCTTCCTGTTTCCTCCCTGGGCTTAGTAATTTACTGCTTTCATATACCAGCAGTAACTTACTAGCCTCCCACCCTGGTGGGTGAGTTGCGCTGGCCAGGAAGTTGAGGGCAGGAGTGGAGTCAAAATGTGAGAAAGTGGCCATCTAGCCTCACTTGCCCCTGTGCACCCGGACCCAAGGTCTGGTCAGCCTGTGCAGACGTGAAAGGGGAGTCTTTGCTCCCCTGGGTGGGTGGGTGGCCCAAGTCACAATCTAACCCCAGGGTATTTTTGTGAATCCTCAACATTCTGTCGAAGTAGGAGATGAAGTGGCTAGAACAGTAATGCAAATCAGATGAGAAGAAAGCTGGGAC
The DNA here is from genome assembly GCF_028017835.1 of Emys orbicularis. NCBI lineage: Eukaryota > Metazoa > Chordata > Testudines > Emydidae > Emys > Emys orbicularis. The sequence continues at coordinate 66,756,536 of NC_088683.1, read as the reverse complement.
AGTACCTTTTCTTCCAAAGGTCTGCACTGCTGGGCAAGTCCACAGCCACAGGGCAACTCAAACCTCTCAATTAATTCAAATATTATGTTTTTTAAAATACCTACATCTTTTGCTTAGGATTTAATTTTTAGGGGCCCAGTTGTGCATCCCTTACTCATGTGGAGAGCACTTCCTCATATAAGTGAGTATTCCTTGACTTCACTGGAACAACCTCTGTGAATAAGAGATGCACAATCAGGCCCTGTCATTGGATTTACTCTTATAAAAGGGCATACAATTCTGATAATACTGTATTATATGATACTAATTTTGTACAGAGATATTGCTCAGGGGTATTCAACACAACTCCCCAGCTAAACAATAGCAAAGTTAGAACAGCCTAAAATGGGCATCAGCAGACAAAAAACAAGCACTGCACAGTTACTATCATATGCAGTAGATAGAATCACTCACTGGATAGACGGGACTCAGACACGAATCAGCTACAGAGACAAAAATCACACAAGGGAAAAATGTATCTCACAGATTTCAAGAGCAATACTTACTATCTTTGGAGAGTGACCATGAAGAAAAATTAAAATGCTATTGTGATTTGATTTAACTGTGAATTTTGTTTATTGGGTTCAATTTTACAACTACTGTACTTTTGTAAACCACCATTTCTACAGCTAATACATTACAACAACAAAAAAACAAACTGGCTTATTGATGCAAATATATGGGTTTTCCACAAACTTGGGAAGAGGGGGTCTGAGGCTGGCTGGTTGTTTTTGTTTTGTTTTGTTTAGGAGGAGGGCGGGGAGAGACTTATCATAGAGTTTGGTTTGGGTTGTTGTTTTTTTCCCTTGGCTTGAGTAATTGTGCTCTTCATAGAGCTAACCACAGTGTTTTAACCTATGCTGCCCCTGCTGGTCAATGCTGCCAGAAAGACTGACAAAAATATGCCACAGCATGGCTTTGAAAACTGCTACAGAAAAGCAGGTACTAATTAATGAGCGTGGGGCAGATCAAACAAACATGGGAATTGCCATAATGGATCAGATCAATGGTCCATTTAATCCAGCATCCTCTCTCCAACAGTGGCCAGCACCACATGAAGCAGCAAGAAACCCAGCCCTAGGCAATTATGAAATACTGTCCTCAGGGAAATCGTCTTCGTAGCTCCCATTAGATTTATGCCCTGAAGCAGGAGGGTTTACGTCTGTTCCACAAATCTTGTTCTTTTGTGGATTATTTTAACTCCTGACGTTATGCATATAAATATCTAGTTGTTTTCTTTAATCCTGCCAAGCTCTTGTCCACAATGACATCTTGTGGCAATAAATTCCCCAGAATAAATGTGCACTGTTTTATTAGTTTTAATTTTGCTGCCTCTCAATGTCACTGACTGCCCCCATGTTATTGTATTATGAGAAAAGGTGAACAAATGTGTCCTATTTATCTTCTCTCTGCTGTTCATTATTTTTAGGCTTGGCAGAATTTGATTTTTTAAAAATAATTTTGATGGATAATATCTATAGTTATAAGAATTTTTTAGATTTTTATTGAATTAAATTGTCACTGTTGTGCAAAATTATGGGTTAAAAGCTTTTTTTTTTTCAATTTTCATGTATTTAAATTTTCAGTTGCATAAAATTTTCAGACAAAAGGGGGTATAATAATTATTTAGTGACAGCAGATGTTGAAATTCAAAAAGTTAAAGCTTTAAAACTGTTAAACCACAAATTGGGAACATCACAGGTCAAATATAGAAAGTAAATATCCTCAAATCAAACTCTAAAAAGTTCTCAAGCAACATTTTTCTCACTTTGCCTATTTGTAAATTTTGATTACAGATTAAAGTATTTTTTCATCAGTTTGGGTGTGTATGGTGAAATCAGTGTTTGCTGACATTTACCAATAAAATTTGAATCTTTTCAAGCCTAATTATTTTGCATACCTTGATAATGTTTTCTTTTTAAATTAAACAGTCCCAATCTGTTCACTCTCATTATCTGGACCTTCCTCCTGGACGCCTCCTCGGCATATTAGCCACCAGAGCGGTGTCTCTGCGCCTGGTCTCACCTCCAAAGTTCAGAAACTAGCTGTGACTGACTTATTTCCTATCCTCACTTAGCTGCCAAATGTGGCTACACTATAAGAAAAAGTCCTCCCACAAGAACTATCCATGACTCCTTTTAAAAATGTGACCAGCTTTCAAAAGCTGTCCAAGGCCATGTGAAACTCATTGACCTGGCAACATTGCGGCAGGAAGCCTAAAAGCAAAAATTACTCAGTCAGGAGCATTCCTGAACTATCAGAGGTGGGACAGAGGCCTAGTCATAGCAGACAGCTAACGAAGAGAGGCAATACAATTTTGGTGGAGGATGGGGGGAGAAGAGGGTTGTTATATGATGGAGTAGCGACTCCAGAAGTCAATGTGAGAGCTTGTCTCTTAGGTAACTTTCATAGGCTGCCAAAGTTGACTGAAGGGAGCATTCAAAAATCAATGCCTGCCGTTTTACGGCCACTTTTGCAGGCTTGCTTTGGCAGTTCTTGACTTGCACGTGTGGCAACACTGCAGTGGGCCCAGGTTTCACAGAACGCGGTTTGGATCCAAATAATCTATACGGCTCTCTTGAGTACTCCTTTGTGGATTTTGCATGAAATATCTTTCCTTTGACAATTCCTGCAATAACTTGTCTGGGTATCTTTTTTTTTTGTTCCCCTCTCTGAAGTTTTTGAGTAAGTTGGATTATAGTTACCACTGATGTTACAGGGCCAAATATGGAGTGAGTGAAGAGGGAAAAGATTGAAGACTGATATAGAAAAATGAGCACACAGTGAGAAAGACGTATTGACCTCCCTCGACGGCAACAGAGGAAGAAAAAAAATCTTTCCCATTAGCTGTTTTCTCTCCCCCATGTAGCCTGTGCTCTATCTTTTCTCATTTTTCACAGTCTAGCAGATGAGTTAACTGTGAGGTTCCATCTCTATAAAATAGGGAATCCATTTTAGTATGTCGACTGAATTAGTTGGTTAGTCCTCCCATTGGAGCAATTTGTTAACAGCAGGAGTGTATGCAGCAAAATATAGTTCTTTGCACAGACCTCCCAAGTTGTCCCATCTCCATCAGAGAATCTTTTGTGGGACATGGTGAAGGGAGGGTCCTTCTTCCCCCCTCCCCCAAAGTAATGTTTAGGTGGCAGAACCCTAGAAAAATTCCACAGAAGAAAATGTCATTATGAACCTTTTCACTACTGAAATATTAGCAGGGGAAATGCATCATTAGAGGGGAAAGATGATCTTACAGTACAGCTAAAATGCAGGGCTTGGAGTCATAAGAACAGCCATACTGGGTCAGCCCAAAGGTCCATCTAATATCTTGTCTTCCGACAGTGGCCAATACCAGGTGCCCCAGAGGGAATGAACAGAGGAGGTAATCATCAAGTGATCCATCCTGTTGCCCATTCCCAGCTTCTGGCAAACAGAGGCGAGGGACACCATCCCTGCCCATCCTGGATAATAGCCATTGATGGACCTATCCTCCATGAACTTATCTAGTTCTTCTTTGAATCCTGTTATAGTCTTGGCCTTCACAACATCCTCTGGCAAAGAGATCTACAGGTTGACTGTGCATTGCGTGAAGAAATACTTCCTTTTGTTTGTTTTAAACCTGCTGCCTATTAGTTTCATTAGGTGACCCCTAGCTCTTGTGTTATGAGAAGGAGTAAATAACACTTCCTTATTTACTTTCTCCACACCAGTCATGATTTTGTAGAGTCAGGGGGATCTGGGGTCCTTTTCCAACTCTGCCACGCAGTTCCTGTGTGACCGTAGGCAAGTTGCATAGCAGCTCTCTGCCTCAGTTTCCCCACCTGTAAAAAGGGAATAGTACTATTGCTCTCCTGTATCGGGATGGCATGAAGCAGAATTCATTCATGTTTATAAAGTGCTTCGAGATCCTTGGATGGAGGGGCCCTAGATTTGAAAACAAATAAGAAAAGGAAAAAGGAATTTTATTTTAAGAAAGAGAAACTTGGCACAGGTCTGATAAAGTAGTTACAGCCATGCCCAAAACTACAGGGATCAATCTGCAAGCTAAGCCCTAGTATGATATTTCTTCTGCACTGTCTCCAACAGCCTTCTGCAAATTGCTATCTACACTCTTTTTTTAAATACAATTGAAAAACTGCCTCAGACCAACTACCTGAACTGTCAATTGGCAGGATGTGGCTGGTATTTCGTTTGAGGGCTTCTGTGTGTATAAAGAAAATTAGATTGTCCCCCTCCATCACACCACCCCCTCGAGCAGCACCCATTTTATCTGGTCTTTAGGGGTGGCAGTGGCAGGTATATAAAGCCAGTTCTGTTGCTGTCCAAAAGGTTAAGTGGAAGATCATCTGACTGGATTTTAAGGAGAATTAAATGGTTTTTTTCCCTAGCATTGTTATGAGTGTAAGTTGTGCACCTGGGCTGCTTAGCTGTTTGTCTAATACTTGTTTCTCGGTAACTGTTTCACATTTCCAGATATACACACAGGAATATTTTTGCAGTTGACCACTTCGGCACAGGGAGATGTTGTAGTCCCAGATCAAGGCACTGGTGAGAGTGAAGAACACCAGGTTTTAACTCTCTCATTGTTCTAACAATTGCTTTACTACAGATATGAGCATTGGGAGAACGGTCTGATTTCACATGTATTTTTTTCCAGAGGTAATAATAAAGGGATAACATTAAACATCTTTAAACAAGACTCTAAAAAGGGAGATAGAAAATGTTTATTTTCTAGTCTATTTTATTTCTACAGTAATATTCAATTTGTGCACACACATTTTCCTGTGAAAGTTGAATAGTTAGACATACACACACCCATCTGGGTTAGCAGATGCCCATTTGTGCATGTGACTGGAGATTTTATGGGCACAAAACATTGCATGTATAATTTTGCAAGCATAAAAATAGAGAGGACGGCTGAAACATTGCTCCTCAAGCTGTAGACCCTCTATGATCTAAACTGATTGTGAGCAATTTAAAAAAAATTGCACACAAACCGTCCCGAATGTATATGGTCTAAATGGATTTTTGCTCCCTTAGAAAAGCCAGGGAGGGAGAATATGAACAGCAACCTTCACTGTACTTTTGCAATATTGCAGCTGCTCTCAATTAAAGTGAGTGGTGGTTTCTAGGGACTGTATTTGTCTTCCAACCATTTTTTTTTTATTATTTTGCAATGATAGCTACATCACAACTGTAGCTCAATAAAGGGGTGTTACAGTCAGGACCATATTGTCCGCATATTTCTTTTCTGTTGAGTATCCCAAAGATTTAAGATACAGTCACCAGTAAAATGGCAAAGAAGAAAGGGTCAAATATTGAAAAGAATATTCCCAATGCAAGGCCACGTGAAGCAGAGTTCAAAGGGTTCCAGTGGAAGTGGGTTTGGGCCTGGGACCAGCGGGGGGCCATAAAGGGCCCTATTTTTTCTTTACTACTTTTTTTTTTCCTTCTCACTCCTTTCTTCTATCGTGGGTCATGAGGCTTCTCTGCTTAGTATCCCAAATGTACTATTTAAGGCCCCACTGACTGCCCTGAATGGTGTATTCGGGACAATGTTTAGTGCCCTTAGTGGGCCATTCCAGGCCACGGTTAATGCTTTGGAGCTGCCTTTGACATCCACATCAAAACAGGGGAGGGTCTTCTGAGAATGGGGGTACAGTGAAATTCACTGGAGTTGGGAGCCTTTCTAGGGACAGGATGCAGTGAGATTTAGGGTCCCTCAAATTTGGGGGGATATCTCTGGGGATACAGGGCTGGTGGTGTAGTGAAATTCAGTGGGGTGTATAGTCTTTCTGTGGGTGCAGCCTCTGCCCAGCTAGCCCTAACCTGTCCCTCCCTGCTGGCCTGGCTCAGAGCCTGTCTATACAAGGTGCTTGGTTAGGGTTGCCAACTTTCTAATTCCAGAAAACTGAACACCCTTGCCCCGTCCCCTACCCCTTCCCTGAGGCCCTGCCCCTGCTCACTCCATCTCCCCACCACCACCCCTTGTTCACATGCTCATTTTCACTTCAAGGCCCAAACAGGCACCAGGAGAAGGCTGGGAGCTGCAACAGTTTGAACGTGGGAGATGGAAACTGGACACGTGGTCACCCAGCTGCAGGAGACTTCCTGTGCCTGCGGGCCCCTCCCCCAGGGGGCTGCAGTGCTGCCGTGAAGATTGGGCCCCAGAGCAAAGGGGCCAGAGGCTGGCCACCTGGCACTGAGGGGGTTCTGCTCTGTGCCCCGAGCTGCTGGCTGAGTTTTCTTGTCTAGTTTTCTTGCCTTTTTATTTTCTCTCTCTGATTATGATGGTGCGCGGGAGGACTCTACTCTTCCAGGGGCTGCCTACATCACCTGGCTGGGAAGGGTGGAGGGTGGGCTGGAGGGGAAAAGATGGGGAGGGTGGAGGAGAGAGGATGGGGTGGGAAGAGGCCAAGGATGAAAGCAGAGTGGGGATGCGAGGGGGCAGTGAAGGAGAGAGGGGTGTGTGGGGTGGATGGGGATTCAGGGGGAGGCAGAAGGCTACAGGTGCATGAGGCTGTGGGGGAAACAGGGTCTATAGAGACATAATGGGAGTGCAGCAGTGTATGAAGTGAATGGGGTGCAGGATTGTGGGGGGGTGAGGGACATGGGGGTGGCAGCTCTGGTAGGTGGAGAGGATGGGTGGGAGAGTGCTGTAAGGGGTACAGGGCAGGGATGGGTAGGTGTGCGGGGGCAAGGTGGGATGGGGAGGGAGGAGTTGCCCAGAGTCCATGGCTGCTGGGGCCAGCGGTGGACTCAGGAGGACTGTCCCGGGCTGGGGGTGGGGGGGCGCAGCGCTACCAGGGCAGAGGAGGTGCTGGGCCGGTGCTGCTGGGCCAGGCCCACCCTCAACTCCGTGAGGTGGCTGGGCCGGGCGCTGGGTTCATCTCATTCTCTTCCCCTCCCCTCCAGCAGCCCCATTCCCAGCACTCAGAAATGGGGATACTTACCTCAAACTCCTGGGTGTGGGCAATGGAGCAACACACGCCGCAGCTTGAGGCTGTGCTCCTCCTGTGGCTGAGGAGGAGAAGAGGGCCGGCAGCAGCGGGAGAGACACGCCACAACCCCTCAACGGCTGCCTGCTGAGCGCTCGCGAGTTGTGCTAGTTCGTCCCCTGCCCTGACCCGACCAATAGGAGCTCCACCTGCAGGAGGGGCAGCATGCAGACCTCTAAGCCTAGGAGCCAAACATGCTGGCTGCTTCCTGGGAGCCACGCTGCACGGTGGCTAGCAAGGAGCCTGCCAACCCCTGTGAGGTGCCACCAACCGGATAGTCAATGGCCCGGCCAGGATCCCATTTCAACTGGGGATTCTGGTTGAAAACGGGACACCTGGTCACCCTATGCTGGATGGCCAGTGGAAGAGGGTTCACACCCCCTGTGGCTTCTGGCCCCTCCCCAGCTCCTAGGAGGAACCTATCCCCCCCACTGCCCACTCCCCTACCACCACCTCTTCTACTATCCAGGCTGCCGCAGCTCTTAGCTCTGCTCTGCTCCCCTATGGGCACAGGCACCACCCACTCCTAGTGTGCTGATGGAGGGGCTAATGAGTGGGCAGTGCCTACCCATGAGGGAGTGGAGGAGAGCCTGGGGTACTGTATGAGGCTGCATCAGAAGTTCAGGTAGCTATATGAGGCAGCAGCTCTAGAAAAAGATCTGCATGGACCTTAGCGACTCTGCTCAAGCTTAAAAATATATTTTGGGAGCAGGTCTGTGGTCCTGTGTGGCCCTCCACATACACTTTGTGAGACTGAGCTATAGCCACAGATATTATGACCTTTTAGCGATTTCTCTCAGAGCTATTAGTTATGTATCTTTCACCTGCTACTGCAGTCATTCCAAACTGCACAGTTCATTTGTGAAGAGCTTGGTGGGTGAATTCTTATGGTCCACTGATTTTGGCCATGAATACCTACAAGCATAATATTGGTGCTCAAGAGTGCAAACTGCAGCAGGCCCCTGAAAAAGATCAGAAGAGTGCACGTGGTTGATAAAGATTCTTCAAATGCGCAAAGTTCAACCATGTTCCTGGTGGGAATCTGTGGACAGTTCAGCTACTTGCACTTTCCATCTTCCTTAGCTGGTGAGGATGTTGATTTGGGTTTGGCAGGTAGGACAACACGTGGTGCAATATTTTACATCATCCCTTGGATATTTTGCTGAACTTAGATGAGTGGTATTTAGATTTGAGAGATTCAGACAAGATATTAGACAGTCCTCTAAATGGTAATTTTGGGGGGTTTACTTGAGTTGCTTGCAACGTATGATAATGTGTTGCGAGATCATATAGAAACTATTAAGGCCAGTACTGCAAAAGGCGAGATACTTAACCAAACCAAATTCAAAATGTATTGGTAGGATTGCAAGAAAAATAGCGGTAGAACTATTTTCAACAAGATTAGGAAAGTTAAATACTTCTTTATTATGGCTGATTACACTCCAGACCTCTCCAAAGCAGAACAAGTGTCTCAGGTGTTAAGGTATGTTGACATTTTGAAAGATGGAATGTTGAGAGCTTTGTAGATTTCACTGATATCCACACCAAAAACAGGGGAAGGTATTACCAAGGTTATTTTAGAGAAGCTGAAAAATATGGTTTAGATATGGCTGATTGCAGTGAACAAATCTATGACCATGGAGCTAACATTGAATACAATTCAGCAGGTAAATCTATACACATCTTTCATCCCCTGTGTAACCCACTCACTGAATCTTGTTGGAAAAGTTCCTGCAATGGTTGGTCCAAAAGTCATTCTCTTTTTTGGAATTGTTCAAATATAATACCATACTTTCTGTTTCTACTAGACATTGGGATGTGTTGAAAAAGCAGATTAGCACTATATTAAAATGCCAACTCATGAAAAGATGGTCAGCATGGGTAGAGGCAATCATCTATGATGAAATCAGGTTGGGGTGTTTTTGACACTTTAGAAAAGATTGAGGCTTCACACAACTTTATGCCAGAACTTCACTCAGAAGTGGATAGCTTGCAAACAAACATTTCAGAGTTTGTTTCTTGTGTTGGCTGAGATATGGTGTACGATCTTATAAAAAAGATAAGTGTGAGGAAAAAATTTCGGAGTCTGGCTCTTGACATTCAAACAACTTGTCATTTTACTTGGTGATCTTTGAGATGCTTTATCAGAACTATGGTCTTCTGGGTTCATTGCATGCAAGGAAGCTGCTACTCCACAAGCTGAAACATTAGGAATATCTATGCAGCTCAAAGAGAATTGATCTTGAGGGAGGAAAGTAATGCCAGGTGAATGTGCAAAGGATGAAAGGTGATTAGATCCTGAAACAGTTTTTGAACGTGAGGCCTTCAGCCCCATCTTAGACACAATATGAATACAACTGGACGATTGACTCCATTGTACTTACACAGTCTGAGAAAGGTTTGCTTGTTTGACAGGCAAGAAACTGAAAAGTCTCAGCAGCGAAGATCTAAACAGGCATGCTCGAAACTTAGCAAGCAGCTACCCATGAGATTTAAACTCAGAGTTTTGAGAACAAGATAGAATTCTTTGTCAGTTTCTTCAAGCAAATCTTTAAGGATGACTTGGAAGCAAAGGTACCCATTGCTCTCCTTAGCTACTTGCACAAGAAGATCTTTAGGTGGGAGTTTCCCTAACAGAGAAAACAGCACTGCATATTTTTGTTGTCTTCCAGTAACTGTGGCTGCTAATGAAAGGAGTTTCAACAAGCTAAAAATCAATCAAGACTGCCTAAGAACATCCATGGGGCAGAAAAGGTAAAGCAATCTGGCAGCTATTTCGATAGAGAACTCAGAAGCACGAGGAACAGACTGGGATTGCTAATTAATGAGGTTGCTTAAGAGAAGGCTAAGAAGATCTTTGTAATAGTAGTTAGTGGTGAGTGGGGGAGGAAGTGGGTAATTGTGGGCCAGGGAGGAGGAGGAGGATGAGCAGGGCATATCTGAGTCTCTGACTCAGAACACCCTTGACTGCCCCATGCATTCATTAGTATCCCACAACGGGGGACAAAATGTTAGAGAAATTATGTGCTTTTTCATGAGGCTTGAGACAGACAGCTGTCATATCACTTTCAGCAGGTGAGGCACCAAAGGGAAGACTATACACAGCCAAGTCCTTGTAATACAACCTCTAGGTCAGTGGTCTCCAAAGTGGGGTGCGCGCAAGAGAATCCTTGGGGGTGCGCAGCAGGAGGAGCGCTTTTTTTTCCCCCCCCCTGCGTCAGGCGGGAGTCCGAGCGGCTTTTTTTTGTTTGTTTGTTTGTTTCGGCATGGCAGGGGGTGCGTGCTCAAAATTTTTTTGCTGATAGGGGTGCACGATCAAAAAAGTTTGGAGACCACTGCTCTAGGTAACCAATGGGGCTCCATCCGACCATTTTTCTTCATAAGGCACTCCCACTGAGGTCAATGGGAGACTTACCTGCAAATCAATCACACAATTGCCAGAGTATAAAAGTTCAAAGGGAAATGTTATTTGCAGAAGAGGATCCTCACTAATCAGTTCCATTTCTAACCCAGATATTTTATGGCAACGGGTCTATTAAAATCTGGCCATATTCTACTCCTCTTATATATGCAACTAGCCCCACTGAATCAAAGGAAGAAATAGCCTTGTGGTCAAGATATGGACCTAGGAGTCAAGAGACTAGGGTTCTATCGTAACTCCCACAGGCTGTGTGTGTCCCTGGTCAAATCACTTAAGGCTAGACTGAGTGTTTAGGATCAATCCTGTGTCTGTGGAGTGGCTCAGAGGCACAATTCCCCCTCTTGCTCCAGGGGATGATTAGATTACTACACCTCTTTTTTGGATTGGCATACTCCCCCATGTACACCTGGCTAGCTCTCTCAGCTGGTGCATAAAATGTGAGAAGCCAAGATTCTGATAACTCCCTGCCTCCTGCACACAACCCAGCCCCCAACTACTAGCTAATGGGGAGGAGGATGTATGGAGTCTATCTGCTGCTTTGCTCCTCAAACCCAGAGCTGCAATTTGGGAGGGCTCTGTTATTAGGCTACTCTTAGGGCAGGTCTACACTTAAAACGCTGCATCGGTGCAGCTGTGCTGATGTTGCGCTTAAGTAAAGATGCTCCTACATGAAAAGCTTCTCCCATCGGCGTAGTTAATCCACCTCCAAGAGGCGGTAGCTATGCCAATGGGAGAAGCTCTCCTGTCGACACAGCGCTGTCTATGTGAGGAGTTGGGTTGGTAGAACTATATCTCAGGTGCGGATTTTTCACACCCCTGAGCGACATAGTTATACCAATATAGTCTGTAATGTAGACCTGGCCTTGTTGAGTACTACTTTGCTATGGAAACAGTGCCACTGAAACCATGGCACTACTCATGTAGTAAGGTACTACTCCACATGAGTAAGGATGGCTGAAACTGTGCCACACTTTTATCATCTGTAAAATGAGGAAAATAATGTTTCCTTACCTCTCAAGAAAATTAGTTCATTACTGTCTGTAAAGAGTTTCGAGGTCCTTAGCGGATGGAAAATGCTATAAAATACAGTGTTGTATTATAATCATATGTAGGTTTTGTAAAATGCTGTGCCAGCTTGGTTCAGAGTTTAAGAGGAAAAGGTTTTTCTAGAAATCCAAAATTTTCCAATATTAAAAATAACTAATCCAGAATATCCAGAAGACAATCTTGTAAACATGTCCACATAATTAAACCTTTCCATTTTTGGATAGATCAAAATGCTCTTTTTATAGGAAAGCCACTTTTGCTAAATGTAACACCAATACTTGGGGTGGGTTGAGGCTGTTCTTTCCATACTTTACAATTCCAGGGGACTCCCACTGGCAAAACCTTTCTGCAAAGGTACACTTGTCATTTTCACATTGCAGTGGTATATTTTAAGCATCAACTGAGTTTAACTTCTAAACACAGCATTGTACATTACGATCACTGGGGCTCTGGAGCTTAACTATTTTGGAATTGGGAAGCACTATTCCAGAGAAAGAGCCAAGCAGCTGAAACAAGGAAAGCAGCTGAGCCTGTGGTTCAGGATGTCCCTGTCTGTGTTTTTATTAAAGTAAGTACTTCACACATTTACAGCCAGCCATAGTTAGCTCTGGCCAACGCTTGTTATTTTGTATCCTGTGGCACCAACCCTGAGACTGGTAACAGACAGGCTTAACTGATGTCGCATAACCCCCCCCCACCACCACCAGTATCCCACAGAGGGAGCTGAAAAATGAGAGAGAGCCATAGCAACAGATGTGTTTTGCCATTAGTGATCAAACTGATTCAGTTTTAATTACTCAGAATTCCCAGTATTATGACAGTCCTGTAAAATGCTGACCAAGTCAGAAATAACTTTAAAATAAAGACGGAAAGCAAAACTAGGGAGCCATTGCTAAAGCTGAATGCCTGCTTCTGAAAACCAGTCACCTATTTGGCTAAAGAAATAGCTTTAAAATATTTTAACAGAACATGAGTAGAAGGCTTGAACAATTCTGATGCCCAAAGGTGTGTGTGTTAACAGATATGCGAACACAAAATAGCAGCTTCCTTGAAAAAAAAAAAAACCAACCAACCAACCAGGCCCAGATGCTCTTCTTAACTGGGAGGAGCAGAGGGAAGGAAAGCAAAGTCACAGGACAGGTTCCAGGTGATCTGCAGCACCATGGGACCAAATTCTGCAGCAGTAAGTGTGATTCCTGAATTCTGTGGCCACATTAAATTGTATTATTTATTCAACAATTTTTCCATTATGTTCTCCAGGCTTCACTCCACAGGCCTTAGTGCCTGCTCTGTTCTCCAGGCTGCCTAGCTCTCCAGCTTGCACTTTGGCTTGCGCAGCTGGATTTCCACTTTGATTCCCCAAATTCCTCTTGCTCCATAGCACAGTTCAGGGAGCATGCACGTAATCCAATTAACTTCCCCATTGAGGGAAAGCTGCAGGGCAACTAGCAGTTGCCTGCAGGGAAGGGAGACAGGCACCCAGCATTTTGTTTTCTTTCTACAGTGAAATGTTGAATCCCATGGCATCTTAGAGAAATGCCAGGTTATGTGGCTACAGAGTCATGGAAGCCACAGGGCCATGAATGAGATAAATGTGGTAGTTCACACCTTTTAGAACTAGTGGTTTAGGCTGTTTGCAGGCTCACACAGGCATCATTGCATTGTTTTAATCTCGGTTCACGTCTTCAAGTTTACCTCAACATCCATATGGGCTACAAACACACGTTTTTAAAAACTGAAAGCTCAGATTCTTTAGCACAGTTCTGTGGCAAACGGTGAATTCTGTGGCTAATTCTGCAGCTGCCAAATTTTGCAATACGTGGGAACAAGAGGGGAAACTCAATGGAACAACCACCCTCCACCACATGGCTTCAAGATTGCATGGATTTCCCAGCTAATATTAGTTAGAGAAGAATTAAAAGCTGCTCCATGACTGTACCTTGCTTGGAGGAAGGTTCTGGAAATGCAATCAAGGAAACTCAGAGCATGATTCTCTGTGGTGATGAGCAAGATGGGCAGCATCACAGATTAGGCAAACCCCTTGGGCACAAAGACCCTTTGATGAACAGAATTTGTCTGAGGATCCTCAAGCTTCCTGGGGCATAACAAGCTTCATATCTACTGGCTGGTCCATGTGACTGCAGACTTCTCCCCTAGAGGGAGGGAAGCTTTCAGCAGAAATTCCATGGGTTTCATGGAATCCTCACAGGATTGTCTGCAAATGCTTTTTTTTTTTTTTTTTTTTTTTTTTTTTAAGTAGCAGAGGATTATGACCCATAAGTGACTTTTCCTTGTGCTGCCATATGTTTCTGCTTTGGCTACAGTATGTTCATAGAGGTTACATCACTCCATGTGCTTGATATAGCTTCAAGAGTTAAAGTAGGGCCACACTAAACAGACATTTCGACAGAGAGGAGGGTGAAGGATAAAACAAGTATAGTCCATGTGACTCTATTAATCTTAGGATTTTCTACAGCACCCATTGCAATGAGCAAGATCTGTGGAAACTTGGGAAAAAAACATGCTTCAGAAAATTGTATTGCATCTTTTTTTTTTTTTGGCGCAGTAAACGTTTCTAATATCCTACATCTATTTTTGTTAGGAGTGCCTTGGTTACTGGGGCACAGAATAGTCCAAAGGCTTGTTTGTGGCATATGGTGCCTTTCACCTCTAGATAACTGTATCCGATCCAAAGGAGATTGGTTTGGATCTAAATTAGTTCCATCTGGTGAGCTATTTGGTAGCTTAGGAGCTAATAATTTTTGCTCTCTTCCTAAGGGATCACTAAAAACACCACTGCCAGCAATGATACCAATGGCAGTCTCAGCAGGGAGAAAGAGGATAAGATGGGCATGGAGCGTGGTGGGGTGCAAGCACGCTGGCCATGTGGAGCAACTTGCACAGCTGCTGCCTGTGCTGTGCATGTCCCAAGGATAAACAGAAGAGTTCAGTTTCTGATACTTGCCAATCTAGTACTTTTGACAAGCCTCCCCCAAATGTTCACTGAAAAACAACCCCAGAAGATCCTTTTCATTGAGTAATGAAGGTTTCAAATACTTGGGTATTGTAGTTTATACAAAAGGTGGATAAAATTGGTTATTTAAGCAATACAACATTTAAAAAAAGAGTTAACCAGAGTTGGACACATGGCATTGCCGCCCTCATTACAGAAAGAATAGAAGCTATTAAGATGAATATATTCCTTAGGTTTTTATTCCTTTATTGTCTCTGCATTAAGCCCAAACTCATCCCTCCCCCCCTCCACCTATTAGACAAGTCTGTCTCAAGGTCCACTTGGTGTGGGAAAGAGCCAAAGATAAAAATAGAAAATATTACAGCAGAAGAGAAATTAATGTGGGCTGCCCCTTCTCAGCTTTCTGACCTGTTCCCAGGAAGCTCATCTGAAGTATTTAACAGACTGGGTGAAAGACCCCTCAGGGACGGCATGTTCACAAATAGAAATGATGCCATTTCCATCAATTCCCTTCTGCAATCTGAAGACAAAAATACTACAAATCCCTACATCCTTGCAAATCCTTTCCGCTCGGAAGACTTTTTTTAAAAAAAGACGTATAAAGTATGATCTGCTGAAGGCCAGACAACCTCTATCACATACCTGAACTCCCTCTGGGTTTCCATTGAGCTGCAAGGAATGGGTGGTTAAAGGACTTGTGTCCCTTGAAGCAATTCTGAAATCTCCAAATCTTTTGAACTACAGGGACAATACAAGTTTCAAAGATCAAATTTCTTTAAATAGCTACAACTGAGACCCTTTGTATTCACAAAGATTGGTGCTGGTTAGAGGAGCCATTGCCACCAATTAAGATCAAAACTAGAGAAAAATACAATACCTATAGGAGTATTGGTTGGCCAGAGTACTTTCTGACACAGGGCCTGATCCTGAAGATGCTGAGGACCTCACGTCCTAATGACTTCAATAGAAGTTGAGGGTGCTGAGCATCTCCAGAGAGGTACTCAGCATCTTTCCAGATGAGGTTCTTACTGCAAAAGTAATAAGAAGCAGGTCCTAAACAACCTAAGGATCCACAAAGTTCTTAAGCGAAAGATATATTGCTATCCGTAGAATTTGAAGCATGAAAAGAGATTCAAAGAAACATTTTCATCACAGTTACAACCTCCCCAGACTGAAGGGATTCTAATTTCCTGTACTCCACATGCAAAGCATCATAGGCTAAGATTTCAAATGTCCACTAATGTTGGGCACCTACTAGAGATATCTTAGGTATCTCAAATGTGTGCCCAAAGATGAAGACATCCCAAATTAGTGGACACTTAAAATGTAGCTTTTATGTGTCTTTGATCCTTCCAATTACTATAACTGTTGGCAACAAACACAAAAAAACAACCACACACATCAGTCAGACAGTGACATTTCTATGTGGTCCAGAGTTATCCAACCGTAATCTCATTTTGGAGAACTATTCCTAATTTAATAATTGACAATTTGAATGCAACCCACTTTGCTACAGTAATTTTAGTACTGACAGCAGCAGACAAACAGAAATATTTGTTTCTATTAATGACCACTGCAGCCAAGCAAACAGAACAAAATTGGTTTTCAAAAGCTCTCCTCCACTTGAGTACTGTGGTTACAGCAACTTCATATAATGGAAGAAAATACATCACAATCCTGGAATCCATACAATTTAATTGTTCTGCAAAAGCCACCAGTGATTAACTTGTTTATAAATGCACTAGTTTAGTGGCTTCAGACTAGCTAGTAAACAAATCCTAGTTGGTGGGGTGGCACCTCAAACAGCAAGCATGTTTTGGGTAAGATTGGATATACCGGTGGTTCTCAAACTTTTGTACTGGTGACTCCTTTCACATAGCAAACCTTTGAGTGCGACCCCCCTTATAAATTAAAAACATGTTTTTATATATTTAACACTATTATAAATGCTGGAGACAAAGCGGTGTTTGGGGTGGAAGCTGACAGCTCACGACTCCCCATGTAATAGCCTTGTGACCCCCTGAGGGGTCCCGACCCTGAGTTTGAGAACCCCTGGGATATACTGAAATGTCTAAATATGTACAGATGTACAGTGGCAAAGGGTGGTATGTTCAATAACTGCATGCAGTTTAATACCCAAGGATTAGAAAAGAAAAAAAGGATATTTTGTTTAACACTTTGTTCTTTTCCCTCTGAAATACATTGAGATTTCTAGGCTGTACTTACATGTGCTATTGTTATAAATATATTCTAGCTATTATTAGGTTAGTATCATATGCTGTAAGGGTCTATAAGATATTCATGTGCATTTGTAATGACTCTACATTCAAAAATGGCCCTAGTGGAAGGTGCTAACTATATTTTAAAACCCAGGAATAAGTCAATAGGAGATTTACTATTTACTTCAGTGGGGCCATGATTTTACCCTCAATTTTCAGGTCTCAGAGACAAAAAGGATGGAGGACATTATACTGAGTGAAAATGGGTTCCTAGATCATAGGTGCTATTCTATGTATTGAAACATCTTCCTCAGTCTTTTGAGGAACGCAAGAATTGTTGTTAGCTGACTGGTTGATAAATAAATAGGGAGCTTTGCAAAAAATAACTACTATGGAGCATAGCTTGGAATGACATCAATTTGGTTTACTAGTGATGTTATGTAGTCACACACACACACAAAAATCACACCAACCACACATGACATTTCCAGCCACCATTTCTTTCCCTTTCCTCTCTTATCTTCCAACTTCCTACCTGTCCTTCCTCCCACCCCCTTCACCCTTACCATATTCAGGTAGCTCCAAACCACTACTACGTCCCATTTTCTCCATTTCCACCGCTGCCCTCTTCCTTTGAAATCTTATGTTGCATTTGTTCAGAAGTGAGAAAGAACAGGCAGATTTCTACAGGGACAGTTGCTACAGTGGGAGAAAAAGCAAACCAGCGACAGTGTTCAGTCGCACAAAGGTTGTGGAACAATGCTAAATTGTACCATCTGTGGTTTCAGCTGGAATGTCATTCTGCAAGGGGCCTGGGAAAGGGACTAGAGTTACTGGTGAGAAGGCACAGCATGAAAAATGGGAGTAACAGGTGTATGCTGTAGTAACATAAACTAGTGACACCTGTGACTGATAGTCACATGTCCAGAGTATAGTATTGAAATTAACGTCTAATAAATCAGGCACATTTTTGCTTTAATAATCAGTCTGTTACTAGCTGAAAGAGGATTTACACACACAGTATTAAGGCAGTGGTGGGGGCTACATTGGCAACCTGCCTAGCAATGGGTTCCTGACTTTACCCTAGGACTATCTGCATTGGATGAGCAAGAGAGGGTAGGTGTGTGTGGATAGTAACATCTGCATTGTGTGGGCAGAAAGGTTGGTGGGTAAGGAGTCTAAATAGGGAAAGGGTAGCTGTAGCAGCACCTGCATAGGAGGAACTAAAGGGATGGCTCAGTGAGAGCTGCATTGGGAGACAGGAAGGTGGTTCGCTAAGGAGGGAGTGGGGGAGAGGAGGGATCTGTGCCAGAGGAAACAAGGTGAATATAATGTGGAGAGGAGAATTGCACTAGGGGTAGGAACGATGGATATGTAAGCTTCAGGACCATAATTTGCACTTGGGGGAAGGAAGGAGTGTGGGTAGGTCTGCACTGGGCAATGAAGGGGGGTGGGAATGGATTTATAATCATGAGGAGGGAATGCATAGTTATATCAAAACAGGGTAGGGTAACACTATAGAAAGCTTTCCAGTCTGCCAGCATTTCCAGTAAAAGCTGGAGTTTCCTCCTCCATCCCCCACCCAATCCAAGATGTTTAGGTTTGCAGGCAGATTTGCTCCTGTCTGATATGCTGCGTATCAGGCTTCCAAACAAGTCAGTCCAGATTCATCTCCACCCATTTTCAAGACTATTGGTCCGGCTATTTTAAAAGCTCAAAGAATTGAAGTAAATGGACTGTTTGGGGAGCTGTTTTGCAGTTGAAAATTATGTTTTATAAAATGAAATTCAGTCCACAGAGATGATTAGCTTCTTAGGAACTTGTTTTTGTATTAACAATGGGGGAGTTTTATATTTGTAAAATGGCTACTGCATGTGCATAGTACTTTCATATTTAAAAAATGCTGTGGGTGAATTTGGTGCACGTGAAAGTCAAGGACAAACCACACTGGCTTGAGTCAAGAACAATTGTGGACAGATGCTGTGCAAACTTTCATGCATAGCTGTCAAAGCATCCATGTCCTTATTTGCAACACTCCTATTTGAGTCCTGAGCAGGGTCATGGCAAATGATGCCAGTTTTGCATGGTTCTGGGCAGGGCCGGCTCCAGCATTTCTGCCGCCCCAAGCAAAAAAAAAAAGCCGCGATCGGCGGCGGCAGTTCAGCGGCAGGTCCTTCGCTCCCAGAGGGAGTGAGGGACCTGCCACCCCCAAATTGCCGCAGGTGCCGCCCCTCTCCCTTGGCCGCCCCAAGCACCTGCTTGTTAAGCTGGTGCCTGGAGCCGGCCCTGGTTCTGGGGTCAATCCTGCCTAGCCTTGTTTATGTGATTATTCCTACTGACATCAATAAGTCTACATGCATAAGTAAAGGCTATTCACAGGAGTAAGAACTGACCGTTAAGGGCCTTACTTTCTCCTGTGACAAAAGCCTGGTCTAAACTCCTAGGTTTTTAAAGTTGGGAAAGCTTAGGGCACCAACATGCATTGCTTTGCTGAGCATCTGGCATTTTTTCCTCACATGCATCTCTATTCACAGAATTGGTCCATTCTAAATACTCCATTGTAATAGCCAGAAGGAGTCAACCATAGATTTTCTTGACAGATTACATTATTAAGGTTTTATGAAGATATGTTGAGAAGGAGCCAGTGGCCCCCATTTTTCAAGGCCAGCCAGTGGTGCTCAGGATAGGGCCCAAGGAGGGTGGGCAAGTGTGGTTTTATACCACCTCTGTAGCTCTAATTCTGGAGATGGCTGGTGGGCAGTTTGGCCACTGGCATATGTTAATACACCTCTACCCCGATATAACGAGACCCGATATAACACGAATTCGGATATAATGCGGTAAAGCAGTGCTCCGGGGGGGCGGGGCTGCGCACTCCGGTGGATCAAAGCAAGTTTGATATAATGCGGTTTCACCTATAACGCGGTAAGATTTTTTGGCTTCCGAGGACAGCGTTATATCGAGGTAGAGGTGTACAATTACCCATAGCCCCAAGGAGTTGTTCTGGCAGGAAGGAATAGCTGGAGCATAGAGATTTTCTGGTCAGGACCTCATCTGTCCCATGTCATATACCTTAAACCAGAAGCTCCAAGGACAAATGGCATAGAGGTTCTATGCTAACTGTATGCCACTGAAGGATGCTCCTGTGCTGGAGGAATTCCCATATAGCTGGATTCATGGCCCCGTTGTGTTGTTCAAGTGTTATAAAGGGGCCAGAGCAGACCTGACAATCAGATCCACAGTCTGTTATGTAGGTATGTGTTTCAAATAGAGTCCAACAGACAGAATGAAATGATTCTTATATTTAAGTATATGGCTCTCCAGACAAAAGAAAAGCCCTAACAAATTATTTTACATTTAAAGAGCTGCAGGGTGACCAAAGTGGCCCTGTAGGACAATCAGTTGTCCTTTGCGGACTTTAAAAAGTAAATTTGGCCCCATGTCTTTGTTTTCCTACCATAAATTTAGCAGTTTCTTAGAACTAACTGAAAAAATTGAATTTCCATCCAGCAGAAAATTACAATATTTTGACATTTGTTTTCATCCCAAATCAGGACAAAAGTTCAAAATGGTTTACTGCATGAAAGTTGAAAAAAATTTTGATTTGGAAATGTCAGAATGTTTGTTTCAACATTTTTGATCTAAATGAAATGGTTCTGCATTCCCAAATCAAAACACTTCATTTCAGTTTGTCAGCCTGAGATAAGTTTTATTTCAAGTCAGCATTAATCTCTGCCACTTTCTGTACCGCCACAGCGCTTTACGAGAGTTGTAGTTCCAGATTCCTCATGCCCTCAAGGGACCAGCTCCGCAACCAGAGTACATCTCCCATAATGCACCAAGCTCAGGCACATGCAAAAATTGTCAGCCTGAAATGAAATGTTTTGTTTTAATTTTCCTGACAGATTTCTGTCTAAATTGATCTTTTCTATGGAAAATTTCAATTACAATGACAATTTTCCAACAAGAAAATTTTTAATTCAAATTTTTCTGTCACCCCCTAGTTCTGACCTTGTTGTTAGAATGCAGGTCTGGAATTTAGGTGATCTGGGTTTTCTTCCTGATCTGCCATCTATATCCCATGGGCTCCTGGAGAAGTCACCTAACTCTGCGTCTGTAAAATGGGGTAATATTTTCCTATCTCCCAGGAAAGCATTCATTAGTGTCCATAAAGGACTCTAAGCTTTTTGGGGCTATGCTCTAGAAGTGAAAAGTCCTATTATATAAACTATAGACATACCATGCCTGGATATTTCAGCATATATGTCATAAAACTATCAGATATTCTAGGGCTTCCTCAAAGCCATTCTGTCAGGCTTCCCCAGAATGGCTTTTAGGTATTTGGTAAAAATGGCAGAAGTAAATCTGTGATGGCATCTCTCACCATCCCTCTCTCTGACACGAGTCCTACCAGTCTTTTTTCACAAATTGCCCTGTGAAAGAGGGCAATTTTTGTAGGTGTGATTTAGCTGAACTTCCTGTGTGTGCGTGCGCGCGCGAGAGGCCAATAAAGACTCACTAAACTAAACTGAATGCCATCTAATGTACCTGCAAGGAGTCTGAGCTAACCATCTAGTGCTATCTAGAGCTCAACACCCAGAGCATCCACCACGAAAGTAGCTGCCTTTTTTAATCATAGAACCATAGGACTGGAAGAGACCTCAAGAGGTCATCTAGTCCAGTCCCCTGCACTCAAGGCAGGACTAAGTATTATCTATCTAGACCAGGGGTAGGCAATCTATGGCATGCGAGCTGATTTTCAGTGGCACTCACACTGCCTGGGTCCTGGCCACCGGTCCAGGGGGCTCTGCATTTTAATTTAATTTTAAATGAAGCTTCTTAAACATTTTAAAAACCTTATTTACTTTACATACAACAATAGTTGAGTTATATATTATAGACTTATAGAAAGACCTTCTAAAAAAGTTAAAATGCATTACTGGCATGCAAAACCTTAAATTAGAGTGAATAAATGAAGACTTGGCACACCACTTCTGAAAGGTTGCCGACCCCTGATCTAGACCATCCCTGACAGGTGTTTGTTTAACCTGCTCTTAAAAATCTCCAATGACAGAGACATCACAACCTCCCTAGGCAATTTATTTCAGTGCTTAACCACTGTGACACTTAGGAAGTTTTCTGCAATTTAAGTCCATTGTTTCTTGTTCTATCCTCAGAGGTTAGGAAACAATTTTTCTCCTCCTTGTAACAACCTTTTATGTCCCCCCTCAGTCTTCTCCAAACTAAACAAATCCAATTTTTTTCTCCCAATCTTTCCTCATAGGTCAGGTTTTCTAGCCCTTTAATCATTTTTGTTGATTCTCAGGACTTTCTCCAATTTGTCCAAATCTTTCCTGAAATGTGGTGCCCAGAACTGGACACATTACTCCAGTTGAGGCCTAATTAGTGCAGAGTAGAGCAGAAGAATTACTACTTGTGTCTTGCTTATAACACTCCTGCTAATACATCCCAGAATTAGGTTTGCTTTTTTTGCAACAGTGTAACACTGTTGACTCATTTATCTTGTGATCCACTGTGATCCCCAGATCCTTTTCCACAGTACTCCTTAGGAGAGTCATTTCTGTGTGTGTGCGCGCGTGTATGTGCGCAATTGATTGTTCCTTCCTAAGTGGAGTATTTTGCATTTGTCCTTATTGAATTTTATAATATTTACTTCAGACCATTTCTCCAGATCATTTTAATCCTATCCTCCAAAGCACTTGCAACTCCTCTCAGGTTGGTATCATCTGCAAATTTTATAAGTGTACTCTCTATGCCATTATCTAAATAATTGATGAAGATATTTAACAGAACCAGAACTATAACTGATCCCTGTGGGACCCCACTCAATATTCCCTTCAAGCTTGACTGTGAACCACTGAGGACTACTCTCTGGGAACAGTTTTCCAACCAGAGATGCACTCACCTTACAACCTAGACGGATCTACTGTATTTCCCTAGTTTATGAGAAGGCAATATACAAAGCCTTATTAAAGTCAAGATATATCACATCTACTGCTTCCCCTGTATTCACAAGGCTTGTTACCCTCTCAAAGAAAGTTATTAGGTTGGTTTGACCTGATTTGTTCTTGACAAATCCATGCTGATTGTTACTTTATCACCTTATCTTCTAGGTGTCTGCAAATTGATTGCTCAGTTATTTGCTCCATTATCTTTCCAGCTACTGAAGTTAACCTGACTGTTTGTATTCCCCAGGTTGTCCTTATTCCCTTTTTCTAGATGGGCACTATATTTGCCCTTTTCCAGTCCCCTGGAATCTCTCCCATCTTCCATTATTTTTGGAAGATAATCACTCATGGCTCAACTATCTCTTCAGTCAGCGCCTTGAATATTCTAGGATGTATTTCATCAGACCCTGATGACTTGAAGATATCTAATTAAGTCAAAGTAATTAACTTGTTTTTTCACTATTTTAGCCTCCAATCCTACCTAATTTTCACTGGCATTCATTAAGTTAGATGTCTAATTGCTACTAACCCTTTTGTTGAAAGCTGAAACAAAAAAGTCATTTAGCAATTCTGCCATTTCTTACCTACCAACTCTGAGTTTGCTAAAATCTGCCTTCTTGAAAGCCATTATCTGTATTGTGCGGTTTTCCCTCCTATTATTCCTTAGAATCATGAACTTTATCACTTCATGATCACTTTCACCCAAGTTGCCTTCCACGTTCAAATTCTCAATCAGTTCTTCCCTATTTGTCAAAAATCAAAGCTAGAACAGTCTCTCCCTTAGTAGCTTTCTCCACCTTCTGAAATAAAAAAAAATGGGCTCCAATACATTTCAAGAACTTGTTAAATAATCTGTGCCCTTCTGTGTTATTTTCCCAACAGATCTCTGGATAGCTGAAGTCCCTCATCACCACCAAGTCCTGTGTTTTGGATGATTTTGTTAGTTGTTTATAAAAATCCTCATCCTCCTACTCTTCCTGGTTAGGTGGTGTGTAATAGACCTCTCCCATGACATCACCCTTGTTTTTTTACCCCTTTTATCCTTAACCAGAGACTTTGAACAAATCTGTTTATTTCCATCTCAACCTCAGGTCAAATGTATACATTTTTGATATACAAGGCAACACATCCTCCCTTTTCCCCCTGCCTATCCTTCCTGAGCAAGCTGTACCCTTCTGTACTAATAATCCAGTCATGTCAGGGAGAAAGTACTCTGAACCTGGGAGATGGAGGGAAATTCAACACAACATTGACCAGATGTGGTGGAGTGCCCACAGGCAAGGAAGACATTCTGGAGACTCAAGTTGAGCCCTCTGGATCTGACCCGCCTTTCACCTCACCAAGAGGCATGTCTCATCCCAGTAAATGCTGCAATCTCCCTCTCAAGTTCTGAATACACTTTCCATTCTGTGTTCTCTCACATGCAGTAATTCAAAAGGCTATTGGACCTGAGGAACACTATCTATATCAGTACCAGATGGCAAAAGCACCTTTATTTCTCATTATGATCCATCCACTGGGCCGGATCATCCTAAGCAGAGGGTTTCCTCAGCACACAGATCTCTCCCTTTTTGTACAGAAAGGGAGAGCTGCTACTACAGCAGCACCCCACAGATGCCCCTCCACTTGGGTGCTACAGACCCATTGCTCTGCTCCCACATTTCCATGTGGAAATCCAGGGGAGGTTATATAGCCAGAACAGTAGCGTTAGAGGAGACAGTGGTGCAATTGTTGTCCCTGCAAATAGCTCCTATTTTTGTGAGGAAGGGAGTTCCCTTCCCTGTGAATCCCCAAGATTTGCAAAGTTGGGAAGCAGCAGGACTTTCATAATCCACACATACCCCAAATCCCTCTCACCAGAAGAAATGGTTCCAGGAAAATTCAGATGGGAATTACACCAAGTTTTCCTCCCCATCCTGCAATCCCTCCTGTGGGTTTATTCATGGGAGGAAGCAATCTGGCCCACTGGTTTAGGGACCCCTAGGATGCGACACATACAGATATCATAGAGACCTAATTTTGTACACAGAGCTCAGAATTATCTGAAAGATGTGTAACTACTAAAGTACTAAGACAGCTCCCTATTGGCTATATGTGAGGCTGCTCAGGAGTACAAGTTAATCTTTCCAAGGTCAATTCAAACTTGGACTTGCTAAATTGGCTCAAGTTCTAACTATTTGGGACAGCAGCATTAACTAAGACTTTTAGCAAAAGTGCCAATTTTAGACCAAACCACACCCCCTTTTGGAAACCTTCCATTATAAACGCAGAAGACATGTGGGTATGAAGAACCAGACTTTCAGGAGGAAGGCAGAATACTAATGAATTGTAACTTGAATTCAGGAGCTGCTATTTGTCCCTCAGGCACTGAAATTAACCACACATTTTGGAGATCTACAATTCAGTTCTAAGGAGATAGAGAAATGCCAGTTTTTAATTTAAACTAAATTTGTTAGCAGCCAGGATTACTGTGATCATAGTTGTTATTTATTTATTTTGTGGTAGCACCCAATGGTCCCAATCAGGATTAGGATCTCCTGATGGGAGACACTCTACAAACACGAAGGTAGATGTTTAGGAACCTAAGAATTGCCATACTTAGTCATACCTGAAGTTAATCTAATCCTGACAGTGGCCAATACCAGATACTTCAGTAAGGTACAAGAACCCATCATAGTCAGATGTGGGATAATTTGCCCCCTAACCCTTACTGGTTAGAGATTAACAACCTGGGAAGCAGAAGGTTTTATCTCTCTTCCAAAACACTTCATATTTTTATCATTAACTATTATTCTTATCCAGATAAATGTCCAGTCCCATCTTGAATCTTAAATTGTTTCTCACAGGACACTGCTGAGGCCATGAGTTCCACAGTCTGATTATATCCTATGCAAAAAAAAAAAAAAAAAAAAAAAAAAAAAGTCTCCTATGACCAATCTGGAATTTACCAGCTTTCAGTTTTACTGAATGTCCACTCCTTCTTGATTTAGGAGATAGGGAGAAAAAAAAAAAAAAAAAAGCTCACAGTTGAACTATTCTGCACCATCCCCAATTCTGTATATTTTTACCATATCCCTTTGAATTCATCTTCTTTCTAAGGGAAATAATTCAATCTTTTCAATCTCTCTTCATATGGAAGACTTTCCATCCCCTAATCATTCTTGTCACCCATCTCTGAACGGCCTCTAATTTTGCAATATCCTTTTTGAGATGGGATAAGCAATACTACACACTGTATTCCAGATGAGGAAAGATCATGGAGTGATGTAATGGCATTATCATACAAATTAGAATCATAAAAATGTAGGGCTGCCATCCTGCATGCTGAGGGAGGACCAAGTATACCTAGATCACCCTAAGCAAGGGTTTGATTAACCTGTTCTTAAAACCTATAGTGACAGGAATTCCACAGGTAACCTGTTCCAATGCTTAACTAGCCTGATAGTTAGAAAGATTTTCCTAATATCCAACCTAAATATCCCTTCCTGCCAACTAAGCTAATTACTTGTCCTACCCTTGGTGGACATTATAATATTTTCTGCATTATTCTCTATCCCATTCTTTATGCAGCCTCACCTCTTATTTTTTTTTTTTTTTGACAGCAGCTGCACAATCCCCGCCTTGAAGAGTTTATAACCTAATTTAAGACAAACACAGAGGAAGCATAAGGGTGTGGGGGGGAATTAAACATGCAAGCAAAGTGATCAGGAGGATAGCAGACATCATATTAGTTCCACAACTTTTTAAAACATAATTGCTTTATTTATATTAGAAATACTTGGAGACAGATTCTGGCCCCCGTCTTCATCCATTTTGTACCATAATAAGGCAGTTGGGAGTTTCCCTGATGAAGGGAATCCCCACATGGTGTAAAGACAACATAAGCATATTCCTGGGTGAGTTGGAGAGGAATGAGCGACTGGCACAGAGTAGGCCCTGGGGGGAAAAAAACCACCATTATAACTAGTATAATTAGAGCACTCCTTAGCCTGATCCTTGTTATACCAGGGGTCATGTTGGCACCCAGTCAGACCAGAATCAGGGTTGATGAAAGACAGTTTACAGCGATTTCCCCCCCCCATGTACCTGCACCAGGTGCATCTTGACCAAATCTGAGGATCTGATCCTTGGTTTTTAGAGGGTTCATTTGGGGCTGAAGGGAAGTGGAAGAAAATGTTGGCGTATGAAATGGAGATTAAAGGGAAAGGGAAGCTGCAGCAGAAACAGAAAGGGGAAAGGATAGAAGCATTGTGGGCTGTAGTGATAAGCCAGAGGCCGGTCTTGTGTTTAGGGCACAGAACCAAGAGCTCTGACATCAATTCCCAGCACCCCCACAGGCTTTCTGAGAGATGTTGGACAAGTCTGTTAGTCACTAAGTGCCTCAGTTTCCCATCTGTTTAAAAAAAAGGGGGGGGGGAGAAAGACTATTAATACTTACCTAACTCAGTGGTGCTGTGAAGGTAAATCCACAAATACTTGTGGAGTGCTGAGATACTACTGTATGGGAGTCATATACATAGAGCTATAGAGAAAGGATGTCCAGACCCAATAGCAATATCACAAAAGGGTTGAAGAGTCCAAGCTTCAGACTTGAGCAAATTTGGATAGCAGGAGGCTGCAGATTTTGTTTGCTGTGGGAAGAGGGGGAAGGGAGGCCATTGGGCCTGATAACCCACACAGGTATGGTGGTGGGTGCTGGAAGATCACAATTCACCACCTGTGCCTTATCTGTAGCTGGGGTTGGCTGCTTTAGCTCAGAAGTGTTAGTTTTGATTTTTTTAAATGCATTTTCAAATAAATTTCTCAAAGTACACAGAGCAGGAAGGACTTCTGTAACATCAGGCCTTTGGCTGATCAAACAATCTAGCTTTCCTCCCACACATACATACACACACACACACACACACACACACACACACACACACAGAGGCGGATTTCACCTGCACACTGAGGAATCTCACTTATTCCGCATGTGCAGGGCCAACTGAACATTGGGATATGGTTATTAAAAACAACATTCTCGTTTGGTAAAAATCAAACACTATCAAGCACTATCTACAATTATGACACATTATTTGGCCAAATACAAAATATTTTCACCAGGCTACTGGAAGGCTCATTACTGAGCTAAAGTCTATGTCAGAAAGCAAGTTGTTACCCCAAACCACTGAAAGAGTGGTTCAAAAAATGGCTACACATTTGCTTGTTTGTAAATAACAGCAAAATATTTGTGTGTGGGAAAGGGGGTGTTAATTTTCTTTGTTTTAAAATGTAGCTGAACTGTATTTGCTAAAAACTTTCCATGAAAAAAAGTCATCCTTAGACCAACACCAGATGTGGAAAATTACAGTCCAAAAAGTTTGAGAAAGTGATAAGCAACTGGATAAAGGCCCTTTAGGAGGAAACTTTGGGGTAACTGTAGTTAGGGACATTGCTACAAGCTCCACCCTATGTGTGTATATGCATTAGGATTAACCCCTTTAATGCTGTACTGGAGATGTTAAGAGTCTGACTGCACAAGCTCTAAGGATGCAAATCTTGGTGGAAGAGAAGAGGGTGTTTATTGAACAATTGTGTATGGTGGGGATGGAGATTGGAAATGCTGTTATGTATTACTTTAAAAAGGAAAAACTGAAATGTGGGGAACAAAGAGGCCTCATTCCTCAGCTGTATCCAGCTATGGCTATATATTGTCTTGGTGCCATTTGTACCCCCCCCCCCAATAACTAAAACTACACATCACAGTAGAGACTAACAAATTTATTAGAGCATAAGCTTTCGTGGGCTACAACCCACATCCGAAGAAGTGGGTTGTAGCCCACGAAAGCTTATGCTCTAATAAATTTGTTAGTCTCTAAGGTGCCACAAGTACTCCTGTTATTTTTACATCACAGTAGATTGCTCTTTGTTTAAAAGTACTACCAGCTACCAAGGAGAGCCCCTAGCTGGTGTCAAGCAGTAATTCTTGTTCTATAGTAGCTTACATTGTAAACTATGCAAGTCTAAAATTGCCCCAGAGGACTCCCCCCCCTTTCAAAAAAATACCAACACACAGGACAGAATGCAGCTATTTAGCCTGGGTAGAAACAGTGCAGTCTGAAAGTCTGTGTATTTGGGTACATTAACGCCCTCAGCTCCCTTCCACCTACCCTCTCCACAAAGTCTGCATTTTATTTATTGATTGGGTGTACTTTAGAGATTGGAGGAAACCCTAACCCCACCCGCCCCCTTCTCCTGGAAGAGGGGGCGGAGGCAGAGTGGGTGCAGTGCGAGCTGATTGTGCTCCTGCTCCGACCTCCAACAGCCCGATCCGCCTTTGAAGTTTTCCACCCCTCGACTTGAAGTGAGATCGATTACAGAAGAACAACAGGGACAAAGAATCTGCTGCTTTACGTGCAGCCACTTTCCCACGATCAGGGCAGCCAGCTCGACAGCAGCAAGGGATCACCGCTTTCCCCAGGCTCCTCCTTGCTACCATTCAAAAAACCTACACACGCCCCACCCCCAAACCGTGGGCTTTGCCAGAGAAGGAGGGAGGGGGTGGGGAGATTAGCAAATAAAACAGGATTTGGGGGGAGGGGGGAGTAGCCTTTGCTGGCTTGATCGTTCCAGAGGAAACGGCAGAGGGAACGCGTGGGCCAAAAAGCAGCGTATTTAAAAAACGCGAGGACGTTTAAAGTGCAAATAAATAATAAACGGACGTAAGCGGCAAAGTTGAGCTAAGCGGAGAGCAGGCCCCTCCCCGGCCCGGGACTAGTCGCGCCGCAGGGCTCGGAGGAGGCGCGCACCCAGTCACAGGGGGAGTGTGTAACACACCCAGTCACTCGTTGCGCGCGCTGGGCTGACTGACGGCAGCGGCGCTGGGCACAGTTCAATCGCGGCAGGACAGTGCGGGGGCGGGGGCTACGTGCCCGCGCTGAACAGGGCAAGTCATTTACCTTCGGGGCCGGTAAACATCGTTGTGTCATTGCCGCCGCGGGGCCCGTGGAAACGGGGGGGGCTTGAAGAGCGATTGTCTGTCACCGACCCCCCCCATCCCATTCCTTCCCGCCCAGAGGCAGGGGTTTTGCACCCTGGCTTGGGGAGAGGGACGCGCCCTCCCAGCTGCCTGTGGAGGGGATTGAAGGCGGGGCTGTTTCCCCACCCCCGCTAGGGAAACTCCAGCAGGTCTGTGCCTCCCCTGCCCAAAGGGGGGCAGAGCTGGGAGCGCCCCCTCCCCGCGAGGGGGACCGGCCTGTCGCCCCTCTCCCCCTCCCACCCCAGTGAGCGAGCGCTGCGGGGCTCCCGCCCCACAGAGCGGAGACCGCGGCGGGGGCACAGCGAGGGGTGCTGGGGGGGGGGGGTCTGCGCATCGGCGAGCCAGCCCCACAGGCGCCTCTGCCTGCCTTGCTCCCGCCGCCTGGGCAGGCAGACGAGCGGCGGTGGGGAGCCCGTGCGAACTCAGCCCGTGGCCGCCCGGCTTCCTCCCTGGGCATCCCCGTCCATTCATAAAAACCCCTCTCGCGGCGGGGACCCCCGGAGCAGCGGCTGTGCGTGAAGGGGGGATTCCCCCTCCTCCCCCGTCCTACGACTTTGTTTATGAAACACACCCCTTCCCCCTCCTCCTCCCGGGGCCGGGCTCCTCCTCCCCAGACTGCCCGGCGTCAGGGCCGCGAGCGAATGGGAGCAACCCAATCAATAGCCCCGGCCGCAAATTACAGCAGGAAGTGTTAGCAACACACCGGCTCCTAAACAAGATCGATGACTTTCCACTGCGGCAGCCCCCTGCTCCTCCTCCGCGCCCCAGGCCAGGCGGGGGAGTCCGCCTCTGCCTTGCCACCACTCACTGCCCAGGAATGGGAGAGCGTGTGTGGCGGGGATGGGACCAGCCCTCCACGCAGCGCGCCCCGCAGCCGGCACCCACCGAGCTACCGCGGCTGGCGCTCCCCAGCTCCCAGACTACGCGGGAGCCGCTGATGGAAGGAAGCGGAGATTAATTCAGAGGCTCAAAATTCTCAACCCAAAACCCACTTCCCGTTAAAAGCACAAATGGGTTTGTGGGCTCAGATCTGGCCAGGGGACATAGGGGCAGGTGTATTACTATAGTTTGAGCTGGAGCTGTGTTTGTACAGTGCCTAGCCCTAAGTGATCTTGATGGGGACCTCTAGGCGCTAGCAGACTTGAAAATACGTTATTAGCTTATTTTATAGTAATGCACCTGCCCCTATGTCCCCTGGCCAATATTTATTTTAAAAAAAGGAAAAGTGGTGCTAAAATGTTCTACCTCCCCTGGTTTGTGTGGGTCTTTCACGCAGCAGCAGGGAAAGGGACTAAGGACCCCAAGCACCTCAACTAGTTTTATGTGGGTGGACCACTGAGCCCACAAGGAGCGACGTTCACTTCAAGTACGCCTGTACAGGGGCCAGGGCAGGGGTAGTCAATAGGTGGACCGGAAGCCAACTGTGGACCTCCAGACACCCTTGAACGGACCCTGAAAACTTTTATTTTTTTAAATATAATTTTCTCTGGAGCCTGGACCTTGCCCAAGAAATTTGGACCTTGACAACAACAACAAAAATAGACTGCCAGGGGTTGGCCTGCAAAGAACAAGCTGCAGGATGCAGAGTAGCTACACAGTAGTAACTGACTACTACAAAGAGCTCAGTTCAGCGAGGTGCTGAGCGTTCTGCAAAGCAATCTAGCAAAGCACTTAAACCCATGAATAGCCCCACTACAGTCAAAGGCTGAAATCCTGACCCCATGCTACTATTCACTTAAATGGGGCCACTCCGTAAAGGTCTTAAAATTGAGCATGTGCTTAATCCTGGCCAGAGTGTTCAGCACCTTGCAGGATGGAGCCCACATACACAAAATAAGCAAACTGAAAAAAAATAGAGAAATATTTTTTCCCCTGATTGCTCACAATTATAGCCATTTTAGGTGTTACAGGCAATAATATTTGGTAAGCAAAATTCAGACAAATATGATTTTTAAGGTGACTATGTCCCTATGCACTGCGTGCTCAAACTAAGAAAGAACAGCATTACCATTCTCTCCATATTTTATGTTTCTTTAAAGCCCCTGCTGTCAGGGGATTACATGGGAAATTTAGCCTTCATTTAAATAGAGAGAGCGCTTCTAGCCCTTATGGTTATAGAGAAAAAGCATGAAAATGTGATCTGAGTGAACCCCAATAAAAATAGTTCAAATTTCAAACCTTTTAAAAAATCTCATTATTTGAGGACAATCATGATTTGAGGGGGTTTCATGGTTTTTTGAATACTTGGGATTGGAATACTGGTTATATATACACACATACATTTGGGGGAAATGATTGTGTTTTCTGCTTATTGCTATTTTTATTCTTTTTAGGGAGTTTAACTCACACGTTCATACTAAAAAAACCAAATATATATTCCTCCTCTGTAAAATAAGAATAATCTGACTCACAGTGTATTGTAAGGATTGATGTTTGTAACATGTATGCTATCAAGTACACAGAGATCAGTTCTGTGTGATTTGGATAGCATTAAGTACACTATTACAGGGCCTCAGCTTAAAAATCATAGTTCATATTCATATTCTGTAAATCAGTGGAACTCCATGAGAATTTAGCCCATGTCTTGTAAATATATCATTTTACCTATGTTACTAATAAGAGTTTAGTTATTAAAAGTGAAAGTTTTTAAAAATCTAATTTGTTGCTAATTAGGCTCCTTATTTACTTGTTGCATTTTTTCCCTCAGATTGCAATGAAAATCAATTAAGTCAGTTTCAATTTTGTTTATATTCAGTTTCTTAAAGCTGCAGTATTTGGATTTCATACATTAAAAGGAATATTTATTCGTTTAAAACAAAGGGTTTTTATTGTATTTTTTAAAATGAGGAAATGCTTCTATTCATTTTAGGTTTTATAAAAGCTTTTTGTTTTTTAGAAAATATAAATGTTTCTCATATTTAATTTGACAATTTCTCTTCAAATATTAGTAGAAATAATGCCAGTGGTTCCAGAATATACAATTAAAATTCCCTTAAAAGTATGGGCCCTACATCAAATAAGTTTCTCTGTGTTTGTGGCATTGGCCACTGTCAGGAGACA
The DNA here is from genome assembly GCF_028017835.1 of Emys orbicularis. Taxonomy (NCBI): domain Eukaryota; kingdom Metazoa; phylum Chordata; order Testudines; family Emydidae; genus Emys; species Emys orbicularis. Next base: position 66,723,794 of record NC_088683.1, on the reverse strand, counting down.
GGATACTGGGCTAGATTGACCTTTGGTTTGACCAGTATGGCTATTCTTATAGTTACACATGTGCATATAGACAGAGCTGTATGTTCATGTGTGTCTGTGTAAAGACTATAACATCTATATCTAAACATAATCACACACAAATATTTGTTGATATATTGTTTTGGACTGGGACTCTGATTTTCCCCACAGTGATTTAATTGTAATTAAAATATAGTTCAAGTGTAATACTTATTATTTAAAAAAATAAGATTGCAAAGTCAAACACTCAAAAGTTAGAAATTGCCAGCTCAACCTTAATTTGCCCCATTTGTGCATATGCTTTAATATGCAATCTTTAATTACATGATTACATGCTGGATTTTTAATTGTAGCCTTGAATCTGTTTCTGTTCAATATTCTTTTTTATACTCATCATTCAGTGTCTGGCCCCATGCATTTACTGCACACCATTTAAACCCTGCCTGGAATGAATAATTATTAATTTCCCCATGGGCTTTTCTAGGGTGCTCTCAGTACTATCTCAGTTCTTCACAAACATTAGTGAAATTATTGATCTCTGTTGCATCTGTGAGCACTCAGTACTTCTGCAAATCAGAGCCAGAGTGTCTCAAATTGGGCATCTAAAAATGATGATTACACAGGCAACCTTAATTCTTAGGACTTCCTAACTTTTGAGTTTTGAATTTGCAACCCTGACTTTCTTTTAACATAGTCTTTTTGGATGTAATATGAATTAAATTTAGGATTTCAACATTGAAGGGGAACAGAATTCCTCTTGTTTAGTTCACTACACTCGATACACGTTTTATGTATCATTAGAAGCAGTTAGTGGCCTTCTATCCCCTTATTGCTGAAAGCAAAACAAAGGAAGCTTTTACTACAATAGCATTTCATCATAGGGGGCTCAGTCCTGGCTTCCATTTAAGTTAATGAGAGTTTTGCAACTGACCTGGGAGGGACCAGGATCAGCCAGCCAAGCCACATTAAAATAAGAAAAAAAAAACAGTTGCAACTGCTATAATCAGGGTATGATAAATTATTTTTTTCCACTGATTGATCTATCCCAAGTACAAACAAGTGTAACTACATCCCCTCCCTCCTCAAAAAAGTCTACTGGTTCCTCATTCATTTCAGAATAGGGTGCAAAACTGCCCTCCATGGACTTGCTTCAGAATGCATCAAAGACCTTGTCTTTCTACTCCACTCTCTGTTCCCTATGCACATCTGCCCCCTTCCATCTGGGCAACTGTTGGTACAAGAGCCTTCTTCTCTGTAGCTCTTACCATTTGAAACAGCCTTCCCACTTGCCTCCTCTTTGCCCAGGGCTGTAACCAGGGTGCAGGGCGAACGAGGTAGCCACGGAGGTAGAAAAATGGAGCAGAAACAGAGGCAACATGTGAAGCCCCACGCAGCGACATGATCAGGCCAGCCCCACAAGGCGGAGGTCAAGGAGGGAGCGCCACTTCCATCCCTGGACTCACCTCAGCGAGCCACCCAGCCTATGTGGTTCGGGGGCTCACAACCAAAATATCTGGGGGCATGTGACCCTGCATGCCCCTCCCCACGTGCAGCCTTAATGCAGAAAAATTACCCCCAAAAATGATAGGGGGCACAAATATGCACAAATATGCTTGCTCGCTCAGGGCGCTAAAATGCCTAGTTAGGCTCTGTCTTCACCTTTTTTTTTTTTTTAAATAAACTCTTTTCTCCCTTACCTATAATTGACAGTTTATTGAACACCAACGGTATTATTTGACTCTATAAAGCATTGTGGGATAGAGTTTGTGCAAAAAAGATGCTGTACAGAAAAAAGTTGTATTGAATTGTTAACTCGCTGGTTGCCTCTGCTTTGTGTCTTGTGAACTAGACTGATTTTGTTTATTCTACACACTCCCATATAGGTTTATTTCCCTATATATACTCTATACAAGGGGTTCTCAACCTTTTTCTTTCTGAGCCCCTCCACCCCCCAACAGGTTATAAAAACTCCACGGCCCATCTGTGCCACAACTGTTTTTCTGCATACAAAAGCCAGGGCCAGCATTAGGGGGTAGCAAGCAGGGCAATGGCCTGGGGACCCATGCCACAGGGGGCTCCGAAAAGCTAAGTTGCTCAGGCTTCGGCTTCAGCCCCAGGTGGTGGGGCTCTAGCTTTCTGTCCTGGGTACCAGTGAATTTAATGCTGGCCCTGCTTGGCAGACCCCCTAAAACCTGTTCACAGTCCCCCAGGGGACCCCAGGCCCCTGGTTGAGAACCACTGATCTGTACAATAAGGGTATGTCTACACTACGAAATTAGGTCGATTTTATAGAAGTCGATTTTTAGAAACCGATTTTATACAGTCAATTGCGTATGTCCACACTAAGCGCATTAAGTTGGCGGAGTGTGTCCTCACTACTGTGGCTAGCATCGACTTACAGAGCAGTGCACTATGGGTAGCTATCCCACAGTTCCAGCAGTCTCTGCTGCCCATTAGAATTCTGGGTTAAGCCCCCAATGCCTGATGGGGCAAAAGACATTGTCACGGGTGGTTTTGGGTACATGTCGTCAGGCCCCCCTCCCTCGCTCCCTCCGTGAAAGCAATGGCAGACAATCGTTTCACGCCTTTTTTCCTGGGTTACCAATGCAGACGCCATACCACGGCAAGCATGGAGCCCGCTCAGCTCACCGTCACCGTACGTCTCCTGAGTGCTGCTGGCAGACGGGGTACTGCATTGCTACACAGCAGCAGCTCCTTGCCTTTGCGGCAGATGGTGCAGTAGGACTGATAGTCGTCCTATGTCTCCTGGGTGCTCCTGGCAGACCTCGGTGAGGTCAATCAGGGGCGCCTGGACAGACATGGCTATCCTCCTCTTAGAGCACCGAATGGAGCCAGAGACTCCAGGTCATTCTCTTCTTTAAGTTTTGTCTCATGGAGATTCAGTCCTGCCTGGAATATCATGCGAGCTGGAGGCTTCTGCCTCCGGCTGCTCTCCTAGTGGCAGCACCGCACGGTTGCACCTACCCCAGCCTACCCCTTGCTCCCATGGCTCACGAAGCCTAGACAGTAGTAAGGAGCAGTTCAACTATAGGCTGAGCAAGTGCAGAACGGTGGTAGAATGTGCCTTTGGATGTTTAGAAGCTCGCTGGCGCTGTTTGCTGACTAGGTCAGACCTCAGTGTAACCAACATTCCCATTGTTATTGCTGCTTGCTCCATAATATCTGTGAGAGTAAGGGGGGGGAAGACTTTTATGGTGGGGTGGGAGGTTGAAGCAAATCGCCTGGTGTCCGATTTTGAGCAGCCAGACACCAGGGCGATTAGAAGAGCACAGCAAGGCGCGCTGCGCATCAGAGAGGCTTTGAAAACCAGTTTCATGACTGGCCAGGCTTTGGTGTGACAGTTGTGTGTTTCTCCTTGATGCAAACCTGCCCCCTTTGTTGATTTTAATTTCCTGTAAGCCAACCACCCTCCCCCCTTCGAAATAAAGTAACTATTGTTTTGAAACCATGCATTCTCTCTCTCTTTTTTTTTTTTTTTTTTTTAAAGTTAGAGATAACGGACAAGGTAGCCTAGGTGGGGTGGGGGAGGAGGGAAGGACAAGGCCACATTGATTTTTAGTGTGGCTACAATAAGCAAATTGTTTGAATGACAGCCTTCTGTTGCTTGGGCCATCCTCTGGAGTGGAGTGGCTGGATGCCCGGAGCTTCCTCCCCTCCCCCCCACCCCCCGCGTTCTTGGGCATCTAGGTGAGGAGGCTATGGAACATGGGGAGGAGGGTAGGCAGTTATACAGTGGATGCAGCGGGGGTCTGTGCTCTTGTTGGCTTTCCTGCAGCTCCAACAGACGCTTCATCATGTCCATTTGCTCCCCCATTAGCCTCAGCATCGCGTCCTGCCTCTGCTCTTCGCGCTCACTTAATTCTTTCCTGGCCTCTGCCACTCAATGCCTCCATGCATTAAGCTGTGCCCTATCAGTGCAGGAGGACTGCATGAGCTTGGAAAACATGTCATCGTGAGTGCGTTTTTTTCGCCTTCTAATCTGCGATAACCTCAGGGACGGAGATGATAGGGGGAGTGTAGAAACATTCTACACTCTACAATTCTGGGGGTGACTGCATGGTCACCTGTGCTGCTGAGTTTGCCACTCTGACCAAACAGGAAAGGAAATGAAATTCAAAAGTTCCTGGGGCTTTTCCTGTGTACCTGGCTAGTGCATCGGAGTTCAAAGCAGCGGCGCCAACTTTCTCCAGCACTGGTGGGTGCCCGCGCCCCCCTGCCCCGACTCCACCCCATCCCCAAAGTCCCCGCCCTAACTCCGCCCCCTCCCTGCCCCTATTGGATCCTTTCCCCAAATCCCTGCCCCGGCCCCGCCTCTTCCCCTAGTGCACGGTGTTCCCCCTCCTCCCCGCCTCACGAATCAACTGTGTCGCGGCGCAAGGGCTGGGAGGGAGGAGAAGCAGGACGTGGCGGCGTGCTCGTGGCGGAGGCAAGTTGGAGCAGGGGGGCAGGGCCACATGGGGAGCTGCCGGTGGGTGCTCAGCACCCACCAATTTTTTTCCGTGGGTGCTCCAGCCCTGTAGCACCCACGGAGCCGGCACCTATGGTTCAAAGTGCTGTCCAGAGCAGTCACAATGGAGCACTCTCGGATAGCTCCTGGAGGCCAATATCCTTGAGCTACAGGAGGAGGTGGCTAGGTTGAGGAGCATCCTAATCCACGAGCAATTCCTGGACAGTGTCCATGTAGAGACAGCTGAGGTAGCTGTCCCAGTACACAGGACTGCTGATACACCGCTGGTGGAGGAGGAGATGGCTCAGGGTGGACACTGGCAGCTGGTTACTTCTGGCAGCAGGCAGTGCTCCACCCCTGCTCCGAACCCTCCTGCCATGGTAATAGGTAACCGTTATGCTCTACTTGATACAGGAAAGAAGGAATCACCCCCTACAGTAAAGGAGGAGAAGCCTCGTACCCCTAAGGCTGGGAGGTCTGCTGCCACCATTGCGAATAGGAAACGTAGGGTAGTGGTGGTCGGAGACTCTCTGCTGAGGGGGACGGAGGCGCCCATCTGTCGCCCTGACATTTCATCTCGGGAGGTATGCTGCCTGCCGGGAGCCCATATCCGAAATGTTACGGAGGCATTGTCGAAGATTATCCAGCCCTCTGACTACTACCCCATGCTACTCTTCCATGTGGGCACAAATGATACTGCCCGGTGTGACACTGAGTGGATCAAGAGTGACTACAGGGCTCTGGGAGTGCGGGTGAAGGAGTTTGGAGCGCAGGTGGTATTCTCTTCGATTCTTCCTGTCAAAGGTAGGGGCCCGGGCAGAGACAGATGCATCATGGAGGTGAATGCCTGGCTGCGAAGATGGTGTCGCCAGGAGGGCTTTGGCTTCCTAGACCACGGGATGCTATTTGAGGAAGGACTGCTAGGCAGAGATGGCGTTCACCTTTCGAGGAGGGGAAAGACCCTATTTGGACACAGACTGGCTAACCTAGTGAGGAGGGCTTTAAACTAGGTTCGACGGGGAGAGGTGAGCAAAGCCCACAGGTAAGTGGGGAACATGGAGACCTGGGAGATGGGTCGGAAACGAGAGGGAGTGTGGGCTATATTGGCAGAGAGAAAAGAGGGTCAGGACAAAACTGGGAGGAAAGATCAAACCAGTATCTTAGATGCCTATATACAAATGCGAGAAGTATGGGTAATAAGCAGGAAGAACTGGAAGTGCTAATAAATAAATATAACTATGACATTGTTGGCATCACTGAAACTTGGTGGGATAATACACATGATTGGAATGTTGGTGTGGATGGGTACAGCTTGCTCAGGAAGGATAGACGGGAAAAAGGGAGGAGGTGTTGCCTTATATATTAAAAATGTACACACTTGGACTGAGGTAGAGATGGACCTAGGAGATGGAAGTGTTGAGTCTCTGGGTTAGGCTAAAAGGGGTAAAAAACAAGGGTGATGTCATGCTAGGAGTCTACTACAGGCCACCTAACCAGGTGGAAGAGGTGGATGAGGCTTTTTTTAAACAACTAACAAAATCATCCAAAGCCCAAGATTTGGTGGTGATGGGGGACTTCAACTATCCGGATATATGTTGGGAAAATAACACAGCGGGGCACAGACTATCCAACAAATTCTTGGACTGCATTGCAGACAACTTTTTATTTCAGAAGGTTGAAAAAGCTACTAGGGAGGAAGCTGTTCTAGACTTGATTTTAACAAATAGGGAGGAACTCATTGAGAATTTGAAAGTAGAAGGCAGCTTGGGTGAAAGTGATCATGAAATCATAGAGTTTGCAATTCTAAGGAAGGGTAGAAGGGAGAACAGCAAAATAGAGAGAATGGATTTCAGGAAGGCTGATTTTGGTAAGCTCAGAGAGCTGATAGGTAAGGTCCCATGGGAATCAAGACTGAGGGGAAAAACAACTGAGGAGAGTTGGCAGTTTTTCAAAGGGACACTATTAAGGGCCCAAAAGCAAGCTATTCCGCTGGTTAGGAAAGATAGAAAATGTGGCAAAAGACCACCTTGGCTTAACCACGAGATCTTGCATGATCTCAAAAATAAAAAGGAGTCATAAAAAATGGAAACTAGGACAGATTACAAAGGATGAATATAGGCAAACAACACAGGAATGCAGGGGCAAGATTAGAAAGGCAAAGGCACAAAATGAGCTCAAACTAGCTACAGGAGTAAAGGGAAACAAGAAGACTTTTTATCAATACATTAGAAGCAAGAGGAAGACCAAAGACAGGGTAGGCCCACTGCTTAGTGAAGAGGGAGAAACAGTAACAGGAAACTTGGAAATGGCAGAGATACTTAATGACTTCTTTGTTTCGGTCTTCACCGAGAAGTCTGAAGGAATGCCTAACATAGTGAATGCTAATGGGAAGGGGGTCGGTTTAGCAGATAAAATTAAAAAAGAACAAGTTAAAAATCACTTAGAAAAGTTAGATGCCTGCAAGTCACCAGGGCCTGATGAAATGCATCCTAGAATACTCAAGGAGCTAATAGAGGTGGTATCTGAGCCTCTAGCTATTATCTTTGGAAAATCATGGGAGACGGGAGAGATTCCAGAAGACCAGAAAAGGGCAAATATAGTGCCCATCTATAAAAAGGGAAATAAAAACAACCCAGGAAACTACAGACCAGTTAGTTTAACTTCTGTGCCAGGGAAGATAATGGAGCAAGTAATTAAGGAAATCATCTGCAAACACTTGGAAGGTGGTAAGGTGATAGGGAACAGCCAGCATGGATTTGTAAAGAACAAATCATGTCAAACCAATCTGATAGCTTTCTTTGATAGGATAACAAGTCTTGTGGATAAGGGAGAAGCTGTGGATGTGGTATACCTAGACTTTAGTAAGGCATTTGATACGGTCTCGCATGATATTCTTATCGATAAACTAGGCAAATACAATTTAGATGGGGCTACTATAAGGTGGGTGCATAACTGGCTGAATAACCGTACTCAGAGAGTTGTTATTAATGGTTCCCAATCCTGCTGGAAAGGCATAACGAGTGGGGTTCTGCAGGGGTCTGTTTTGGGACCGGCTCTGTTCAATATCTTCATTAACGACTTAGATATTGGCATAGAAAGTACGCTTATTAAGTTTGCGGATGATACCAAACTGGGAGGGATTGCAACTGCTTTGGAGGACAGGGTCATAATTCAAAGTGATCTGGACAAATTGGAGAAATGGTCTGAGGCCTGGTCTACACTACGAGTTTAGGTCGACTTTAGCAGCATTAAATCGAATTAAGCCTGGACACGTTCACACGACGAAGCCCTTTCGACTTAAAGGGCCCTTTTAACCGGTTTCTTTACTCCACCTCCGACGAGGGGATTAGCGATAAAATCGGCCTTAGCGGGTCGGAATTGGGGTAGTGTGGATGGAATTCGACGTTATTGGCCTCCGGGAGCTATCCCAGAGTGCTTCATTGTGACTGCTCTGGACAGCACTCTCAACTCAGATGCACTGACCAGGTAGACAGGAAAAGCCCCGCGAATGTTTGAATTTCATTTCCTGTTTGCTCAGTGTGGAAAGCACAGGTGACCACTCAGAGCTCATCAGCACAGGTAACCGTGATGGAGTCCCAGGATCGCAAAAGAGCTCCATCATGGACCGAACGGGAGGTACGGGATCTGCTCGCCATATGGGGAGACGAATCAGTGCTAGCTGAACTCCGTAGCAGTAAACGAAATGGCAAAATATTAGGAAAGGTCTCCAAGGCCATGAAGGACAGAGGCCATAACAGGGACGCACAGCATGCCGCATGAAAATTAAGGAGCTAAGGCAAGCCTACCACAAAGCCAGAGAGGCAAACGGAAGGTCTGGGGCAGAGCCGCAAACATGCCGCTTCTACGCGGAGCTGCATGCCATGCTAGGGGGTGCAGCCACCACTACCCCAACCGTGTGCTATGACTCCCTCACTGGAGAAACACACAGGGAAGCGGGTTCGGGGTACGAAGAAGATGAGGATGAAGATAATGTAGATAGCTCACAGCAGCAAGGAAGCGGAGAAACCGGTTTCCCCAACAGCCAGGATATGTTTATCACCCTGGACCTGGAACCAGTAACCCCCGAACTCACCCAAGGCGTGCTCCCAGACCCTGAGGGCACACAGGGGACCTCTGGTGAGTGTACCTTTGTAAATATTACACATGGTTTAAAAGCAAGCGTGTTTAATGAGTAATGATTAATTTGCCCTGGCAATCGCGGCCAGTACAGCTACTGGAAAAGTCTGTTAACGTGTATGGGGATGGAGCGGAAATCCTCAAGGGACATCTCCAGAAAGCTCTCCTTCATGTACTCCCAAAGCCTTTGCAAAAGGTTTCTGGGGAGGGCTGCCTTATCCCGTCCGCCATGGTAGGACACTTTACCACGCCAGGCCAGTAGCACGTAGTCTGGAATCATTGCATAACAAAGCATGGCAGCGTATGGTCCCGGTGTTTGCTGGCATGCAGACAACATCCATTCCTTATCGCTCTTTGTTATCCTCAGGAGAGTGATATCATTCACGGTCACCTGGTTGAAATGGGGCGATTTTATTAAGGGGACATTCAGAGGTGCCCCTTCCTGCTCTGCTGAACAGAAATGTTCCCCGCTGTTAACCACGCGGTGGGGGGGAGGGGTGAAGTGATCATCCCCGATAATTGGGTGTGGGGGGGGGGGTTAGTTGGGTTTGTGCTGCATGTTAACCCTGAAACCGCAGCCCCTCCTTTTACATTGCAAACCCATTTTAAATGGCCAACCCAATGGGTGCTTGGTATGGGAAATGAGAGCGCTACTGTTTGAAACCATTCCCACATGTTAAGAAGGTTAAAAAAGCCAAAAGACTGTGGCTTACCATGGCTGCCTGCAAGCCGAAATCTGTTGCCTGGCACTGCGTGAGTGATCTCTCACACCAAACCGGCAGGCCCTCAATATAAGAGGAAAAATGCGACCTTGTAACAAAAAGCACATGTGCTGTGTAATGTGAACAGCAAAATTTAACGTGAAAGAGGGTACCCATTGTTCTCTAAAATGTGTCTTTTTTAACCACCTCTCCCTTCTCCTCCACCAGCTGCAAATGTTTCTCCTTCACAGAGGCTAGTGAAGATTAGAAAGAGAAAACGGAGGACGTGGGATGACATGTTCACAGAGCTCCAGATGTCCTCCCACGCTGACAGAGCACAGCAGAATGCGTGGAGGCAGTCAATGTCAGACTACAGAAAAGCACAGTATGAACGAGAGGAGAGGTGGCGGGCTGAATCGCGGGATGAACAGAGCAAGTGGCGGGCTGAAAATGATAGGTGGCGTCAGCTTGCAGACAGAAGGCAAGAGTCGATGCTCCGGCTGCTGGAGCATCAAACTGATATGCTCCAGCATATGGTTGCGCTGCAGGAAAGGCAGCAGGAGCAGAGACCGCCGCTACAGCCCCTGTGTAACCAACAGCCCTCCTCCCCAAGTTCCATAGCCTCCTCACCCAGACGCCCAAGAACACGGTGGGGGGGCCTCCGGCCACCCAGTCACTCCACCCCAGATGATTGCCCGAGCATCAGAAGGCTGGCCTTCAATAAGAGTTAAAGTTTTAAACTGCAGTGTGTCCTTTTCCTTCCCTCCTCCCCCACCCATCCCGGGCTACCTTGGCAATTATCCCCCTAGTTGTATGATGAATTAATAAAGAATGCATGAATGTGAAGTAACAATGACTTTATTGCCTCTGCAAGCGGTGCTCGAAGGGGGAAGGGGAGGGGGGGGGGTTGGCTTACAGGGAAGTAGAGTGAACCGGGTGGGGGGGGGGCGGAGGGTTCATCAAGGAGAAACAAACAGAAGTTTCACACCGTAGACTGGCCAGTCACAAAACTCATTTTCAAAGCTTCTCTGATGCGCACCGCGCCATGCTGTGCTCCTCTAACCGCCCTGGTGTCTGGCTGCGCGTAATCAGCGACCAGGCGATTTGCCTCAACCTCCCACCCCGCCATAAATGTCTCCCCCTTACTCTCACAGATATTGTGGAGCGCACAGCAAGCAGCAATAACAATGGGGATATTCTTTTCGCTAAGGTCTGAGCGAGTCAGTAAGCTGCGCCAGCGCGCTTTTAAACGTCCAAATGCACATTCCACCACCATTCGGCACTTGCTCAGCCTGTAGTTGAACAGGTCCTGACTACTGTCCAGGCTGCCTGTGTACGGCTTCATGAGCCATGGCATTAAGGGGTAGGCTGGGTCCCCAAGGATCACGATAGGCATTTCAACATCCCCAACGGTTATTTTCTGGTCCAGGAAGAAAGTCCCTTCCTCCAGCTTTCAAAACAGACCAGAGTTCCTGAAGACGCGAGCATCATGTACCTTTCTCGGCCATCCCACGTTGATGTTAGTGAAACGTCCCTTGTGATCCATCAGGGCTTGCAACAGCATTGAAAAGTACCCCTTGCGGTTTATGTACTCGGTGGCTTGGTGCTCCGGTGCCAAGATAGGGATATGGGTTCCGTCTATGGCCCCACCACAGTTTGGGAATCCCATTGCAGCAAAGCCATCCACTATGGCCTGCACGTTTCCCAGAGTCACTACCCTTGATATCACCAGGTCTTTCATTGCCCTGGCAACTTGGATCACAGCAGCCCCCACAGTAGATTTGCCCACTCCAAATTGATTCCCGACTGACCGGTAGCTGTCTGGCGTTGCAAGCTTCCACAGGGCTATCGCCACTCGCTTCTCAACTGTGAGGGCTGCTCTCATCCTGGTATTCTGGCGCTTCAGGGCAGGGGAAAGCAAGTCACAAAGTTCCATGAAAGTACCCTTACGCATGCGAAAGTTTTGCAGCCACTGGGAATCGTCCCACACCTGCAGCACGATGCGGTCCCACCAGTCTGTGCTTGTTTCCCGGGCCCAGAATCAGCATTCCACGGCATGAACCTGCCCCAGTAACACCATGATTTGCACATTGCTGGGGCCTGTGCCTTGTGAGAGGTCTATGTCCATGTCAATTTCCTCATCACTCTCGTCGCTGCGCTGTAATCGCCTCCTCGGCTGGTCCTGGTTTTGCTTTGGCATGTCCTGGCTCTGCATATACTCTAGGACAATGCGTGTGGTGTTCATAGTGCTCATAATTGCCGCGGTGATCTGAGTGGGCTCCATGATCCCAGTGCTATGGCGTCTGGTCTGAAAAAAGGCGCGAAACTAGTATCTGACGGACGGAGGGAGGGAGGGGCGAGTGACGACATGGCATACAGGTACAGGGAATTAAAATCAACAAAGGTTGTGTGCATCAGGGAGAAACACAAACAACTGTCACACAGAATGGCCCACCCCAAAGATTGAACTCAAAACCCTGGGTTTAGCAGGCCGTTGATTTCACGGAGGGAGGGGGAAGCAAATGAACACAGAACAAATCTATTTTTTACATCTTAAGCTGGCAGACGATGGTGCAGCATGACTGATAGCCCTCGGCATCTTCTGGGTGCTTGGCAGAAAATACGGGGCACTTGGCAGAAAATAGCATACTACGACTGATAGCCATCATCATCAAGACAGTTCGATAGGACTGAGCATGTCTGCCCAGGTGCCCATGATTGACAGCCACTGCAGTACGATGACGACGGATACCAGTCGTAATATACCATCTTCTACCAAAAGGCAAGGGGCTGCTGCTGTGTGCAATGCAGCCCCACGTCTGCCGGCACCCAGAGGGCATATGGTGACGGTGAGCTGAGCTGAGCGGGCTCCATGCTTGGTATGTTATGTTGTCTGCACAGGTAACCCAGGTAAAAAGGCGTGAATCGATTGTCTGCCGTTGCTCTGATGGAGGGGGAGGTGCCTGATGACATGTACCCAGAACCCCCCACGACACTGTTTTGCATCATTCAGGCATTGGGATCTCAACCCAGAATTCCAATGGGCAGCAGAGACTGCGGGAACTGTGGGATAACTACCCACAGTGCAACGCTCCGGAAGTCGACACTAGCCTCGGTACTGTGGATGCGGTCCACCGACTTAATGCACTTAGAGCATTTTATGTGGGGACACACAATCGGCTGTATACAACCGTTTTCTATAAAACCGGCTTCTATAAATTCGACCTAATTTCGTAGTGTAGACATACAGTTAAACAGGATGAAGTTTAACAAAGACAAATGCAAAGTGCTCCACTTAGGAAGAAAAAATCAGTTTCACACATACAGAATGGGAAGAGACTGTCTAGGAAGGAGTACGGCAGAAAGGGATCTAAGGGTTATAGTGGACCACAAGCTAAATATGAGTCAACAGCGTGATGCTGTTGCAAAAAAAGCAAACATGATTCTGGGATGTATTAACAGGTGTGTTGTGAGCAAGACACGAGAAGTCATTCTTCCGCTCTACTCTGCTCTGGTTAGGCCTCAGCTGGAGTATTGTGTCCAGTTCTGGGCACCGCATTTCAAGAAAGATGTGGAGAAATTGGAAAGGGTCCAGAGAAGAGCAACAAGAATGATTAAAGGTCTTGAGAACATGACCTATGAAGGAAGGCTGAAAGAATTGGGTTTATTTAGTTTGGAAAAGAGAAGACTGAGAGGGGACATGATAGCAGTTTTCAGGTATCTAAAAGGGTGTCATAAGGAGGAGGGAGAAAACTTGTTCACCTTAGCCTCTGAGGATAGAACAAGAAGCAATGGGCTTAAACTGCAGCAAGGGAGGTCTAGGTTGGACATTAGGAAAAAGTTCCTAACTGTCAGGGTGGTTAAACACTGGAATAAATTGCCTACGGAGGTTGTGGAATCTCCATCTCTGGAGATATTTACGAGTAGGTTAGATAAATGTCTATCAGGGATGGTCTAGACAGTATTTGGTCCTGCCATGTGGGCAGGGGACTGGACTCGATGACCTCTCGAGGTCCCTTCCAGTCCTTGAATCTATGAATCTATGAATCCTCGATTTGCGTCTGCACTACCCCAAATTCGACCCAGCAAGGTAGATTTTAGCGCTACTTCCCTCGCCAAGGAGGAGTACTGAAGTCGATTTTAAGAGCCCTTTAAGTCAACGGAACGGGGTTGGTTGTGTGGACACATTCATTTTAAAATCGACTTAACACGGCTAAATTCAACCTAACCCCCTAGTGTAGACCAGGGCTAAGATTCCAAGATTGCCACCTTGTGTATCATTGAAGCCTAGAATGTCTGCTGAGTTGGTGCAAAGTGATGGAAACAGCTACAAGCATGGGAGAGAGCTCTTTTGGTTTAGAATATCACCAGGTTCCATCATCACTGGGATTTGAGGTCTATTACCATCCAATTTTTATGTTTGCAGCCATTGTGGGGGGGGGGGTTTAAAATAAAAAACAAAACATACTTTACAAATTACAGCCAGATACTTGCACAGGCTTCCACCTTATACAGTGGTAATGTATTGTCACCTATACAGTTATGATGAAAGAAAAAGCGAATTAACCCTATAAAACAAGCCAACAAAATTAAAGACATTCAATACAGAGGCTCAAGATGAAGCTATCTTGAACTTGCTGCCACTCCAGCCTCATTAGCCAACATCATTAATGTACATCTCTTAATAAATAGCCATGCTTAATATACATTGTAATTACTTCATTAAGCCTAACTAATGTTGACTTTTGCATAGAATGTGTGGTTACCATACAGAATGGATGTTTAATACTTCAAGAAAATGGGGGAAGTTAAGATTGGAATTTCAGCCTTCACTTTGAATTTCTTTTAATTGGCTTGTGACAAACTTAAAAGTATTGAAACAATTTCTTGGCCAGTTAATTAACTTGTATCAGTCCTTTAAAAGCAGATTTTTGGCCAGTTTGAGGGAGATGGGACTAAGGTAATTATAAGTAGTGTAGAAAAGGCAAGTAAGGAACTTCTATCCACCTCTGCCCATAATACAAGAAACAGGGGGTGGTGGTCAGTAGGACTAATAGTTATCTGAGCTACTCCAGTATAAATCTGGAGTAACTGATCAGAATTTTGTTTATTGAAATTAATATTTATCATTTACTGTATAGCACTTCACATCTCCAAAGCACTTTACAAACAATAATGGACAAATTGTACTTCATTACAGTGAAACCCAAGAAAAGCCAGACATCAACCCAGGTCAGTATCCTGCCTTCAACAGTCACCAGAACCAGATGCTTCAGAGGATGGGGTAATGTTGGGCCAGCCTGCCCCACATCTGCCCATCCCCCAGTCCATACATTATTATGGCTCCAAACCTTTGCAGAGCCCCAGTCTTGTCGAGCATCAGCCCCTCCTTGCTGATCAAGTGGCTCCTTGGATCTCAAACAAAGAACCTGCATCAGCACAAAACCCACTCATGCCAAGGGAGAGGAGCTGTAAACCAGGCACCAATCAGCAATTCCCAATACTACCTCCCAAGTATCTTCTCTGTCCCCCAAACAGAAACATTCCCACAATAAATTTACTGCCCCCATGACAGGGTGTGACTCACCACTCCAGCACCTCCTTGTGGCCAGTACAGGAATTAGCTCTGGTAGCCAGTGCACCTTGATCTGGTGGTGCTCCACCCATCACCTCTTCTGCTCCTGGACCCACATCCCTCCAAGGACCGTGATGTCCTCTTCAGTGACACTGCCCTCCATCCATACCACACTTGGTGCTCTCCCCTTCCAGGGGACATCTCTGTAGTCCCTGTCCAGCCACTTTTCTCAGTGGCAACTGCAGTCAAATGTTTAGCCATTTCCCCATGGCAAGTGGGGGAGACCCAGTTGCAGCCCAAGGACCCTATAGAAGGCCACTGCTTGCAGCACCCCCCTCCAACTCATCAGTAGATTTTCCTGGGCTACTTCCCTGAAGCCCCAGCACCCCCTTTGCCCTTGCCTCGGGGCCTCAGCCTGCAGATCCCTACCCAACCCACCAAGAGCTGCTTGCAGTACTGCTCTGTCTAGGTGCTAACTACCTTCAGCCTGCAAGGTAGCCAGTCCTCCTCAAGCTCCAGGGAGTGACTGAAACTGTACTGCTCTCCAGCCCTTCTTATATGGGCCAGCTGGACCCTCATTGGCTGCTTCTCACAGCTCCTCTCTGATTGGCTGCCTCCTGTGCAGCTTCGCAAGGGCTCTATTAACCCCGTAGAGTCCAGTGTGGGGTAGGCACTCCATCAAACCCACCCAAAAGCATGCACCCTCCTCTGTATTCCCTGAATTAATTCTTCTGAATTAATCTGCCATTTCTACACATGCACTATCCCAATTAATTCATCTGTTGCCCCCTATACAAGACCAATTAATTAATCTAATCCCTCCATGCAAACCCCAAAACTACTTATGTACCCACGAAACTTACTTCAGGTTCTGCTGCTGCTGCTGCTGCTGACATTTCTGTGACTCTCCTTATCATTTGCTCCCAGCTGTTCTATTTCCTCCTATTCTCCTCCTGGGAGGTGAGCAGCATTGGGAGCCAGTGAACAGGAGCTGCAAGACAGCTGAGCACCTGGCCATTTAAGAGAAGAGAAGGTGGAAAATGAGCGTAGCTTGCTCCATGGACTGATGGAGGAAGAAGCCCCCCAACTTATGAAGCAGCTCTGGTTGGCTGCCTTTTCCCAGGAGGCAGGCAAGAGAAGAACAGCAAATCAGAGATTTCCTCAAAGGGGGACAGTTTATCCTCACCGGTCCCTTAGGAGGATCTGAAACCCTGTGGTCTCTGGGGAAAGCCCTTCAAGCTTGCAGCTCTCAGTTGCCCAACTTTCGCTCTCTTGTAAAGCCATCGTTTCCCTTGTTCTCCAGTCCTCATAGAGATTTCCAGGCTAGACAGCACCTGAATGTCTAATGTTTAAAAATGTCTTTGCAGTTTCTTTACATACCATGAAGAAACATAAAAGGGCAAATGCCACAAGCCACACAAACAGGGTTGCCAACTTGCAAACAAAGGGGATTTTAGCCCCTGTTGGAACCTGTCTCCCCAGTAGGGGAGTAGCTCCAGCCTGCAGGCCATCTCTCACCTAGCCCAGTAACTCTGATTGGCTGCCTTCCCCTCTTCCCTGCCGCCTGAGGAAGAACCTCCAATCAGCAGTGCTGAAAGAGGCACACAGAGCCTCTCCTCCCCTACAGCTGCCAGAAGTGCTTGGGGCGGGGTGAGAGAGAGCATAAAGCCATTCCATTCTCACAGGAGGGCAAGGCAGAGGAGGCAGGCTTCTCTCTCTTCCTTCCCATGAACAACAGGGTAAGCTTCTCACTTCCCTTTAATCCTGCAAAACTGGCCCCGGTATAGGGGAGTGAGGAGAGCCTCCACATCTGCAGAAGAGGCAGAGGTGGGGCAGAGCAGGACATAGGGCAGCTGTGAGACAGAGGTGTAGAATTGATATGAATTTATAAGAAATGTGACCTGCATGCACTATGAAGGTTAAAAAAACCAGAAGGCAAATAAACCCTAACTTTTATTATTTAAAAATCTCATCATTTTGAGGCACCCCACGGATATTTTTGTACACTCTGCGTTGGCAATAGTGCATCTGTGTGAACTGGAATAGTATTTGCAACTCTAATACTTGGAAAGAATTCCTCCCAATCCTATAACAGTTTTCTTCTCTATCACCTCAGTACTAACACAAAGTAGGAGCGTTATAAAGGCTTTTTGTCTTGCTCTGAAGCGCTTTGCTTTGGCCACGGTCTGTCACAGGAGCAACTCAGATGAACTTGTTCCAGTGCCTATGTTTTTATTGGTCAGAGATCCCTGGGTTTTATTTAATGGATTTCTGGATTAAGTGCTGATAAATCACTTACTCTCTCTGTGACTCATCTGTAAAACGGGAGTAATCACTCTGTATCTTTCAGCCACATGGGGATGACTAACATTTGTAACATAGCTCTTTGTTTGGGGGGAGGGATAGCTCAGTTGCAGGGGGTTGGACTAGATGACCTTCTGAGGTCCCTGATATTTTATAGTTTGAGATTCTCACATAACAAGTCCAGAATACTATGACAAACTAATGATTTTCAGGATTTCACATTGGGAATTTAGGAGCACAAAACTAGCATGTTATTTACATCACTAGCCTCTATTTTGGTTTCCACTTTTATAAGTTAAATATCAAATATATTTTTATTATTCATTTTTTTCTGTGAATCTCCCCCCACCCCACCCCACCCCAGAGATATTATATGCCAAGTTCCATCTAGAAGTGAATTTTACGGTTGAATTATAACCTCCCTGAAAACAGAGTTTTATAATGGAACTCTGACCTATAGTACCATATACAGATACATAACTTGTTGGGGCGGGTGTGTATTAGTATTCCCCTGGTGTCCAGAATTCCCCTGCTGTCCAGAATAGCAATTATGATTGTAATTTTTCCCCCTGACAGCGTCACACTGTTTGCAGTCAAAAATTCCTAGCCAGCCATGCAATCGAGAGCAGATCAACCGTGTTCACAAAGAGACAGTTTGTACTAGAAAGGCTAGTTAACCTAGCCACCCGGCATAACTTTCTAAGCTTCGTATTGTAGAGCCCAGCAGGGAAGCTTTCGATGAATATTCTGTCTGCCCCTGAGCTCAAACATTTCAGCAATTCAACCTGCTCCCTGAGTCTGCATGGGAGACTTGGGAAAGCCCTGCCGGGGAATTATGCTGGGGGCCGGGGGGTTAGAGAGATCTACAGGAGTTGAGATTGTCTGTCACCTACCATCACCTTCCCACGTGCGTTGAGCAGAAATTCCCTCCTCGCCCCACCCCAAAAGCAACCCAACAACCTCTGATTGCTCGCGGTGCCCCAGCCCGAGGCACTGCTCTCTCCCCTTCTGAAAGGGCTAACGGGCTTGCTGGCCGCTGGCGGAGCTATTTACAGATACACAGGGGTGGCCTCAAGCTCAGCCGCTTTAAAGCTCTTGATTTCCTGTCGGGGAGCCGGAGGAAATCGGGGCATGTCATGAGATCTGCTCGCAGGAGGGAGACAAGCAAGTAAGCAAGCCAGCCAGCCAGCCAGCGCCCACCCGCATCAAGGAGGCAGAATGAAGAAGAGAGGCCGCCGGGGAGAAGAGAGACACAGTAGCCTACAAAACTAATCTTGTGGGCTGTTTGGGGGAGGAGGGAAGCGTTGGTGCTAAATCTGTAGGGACTAATTAGCTAGCCACAAAACGGTCCAAACTCCCCAGCCTTATCATGGGAGCCTTCTCTGACCAATCCAGCCTCCTAAACAAGAAAGAAAGTATTTTGCAAATTATTAGACTTTCTACAAACATTATTTATTTGCCTTGAAACATTGCCTGCCTTTATTAAAGCACATTCCATTAAACATACCGTTTGGACTAGATTTGATTTAAAAGAAAGAAGAAGAAAAGAAACCCACCAAAACGAAGTATTGTTTATACTTGAAAATGATTGCTAGTTTTAGAAATCACCTGTCAGATTAAGAAAGCACTGTCTTGTTATAAAAGGTCATCCTGAAGAGCTAGTGAGGGGGCAAGCTGTCAATCAGAAATTTACTACAAGGTTTGGGTTTTTAAAAATATATATATATAACAATAACCATGACTTTATTATTTCTAAAATTCAAAAATAAAATGCACAAACAAAAGTATAAATTGTCTCAATTAAATGAACTCACTGAAAGGAGAAGGAAATTAATTCTCATAACAAACAGAAAAAATAACTATCATTCAGCTGACAGTTTTATTATAGGAACATAGACAAATTGTGACCAAAAGTGATATTTTGATACTGTTTATTAGTAATTTTTGTCTCTATATGTTTTCTTTGGACAGGGCTGACATTTAAGTAATCAGTATTGCCAAGTAAATAAACTGTGCCTGTGAACTAATTGTCTTCTTCATTTAAATGTACCTTTTAATTGTTTATTAGTGGAAGTACTGATAACATCTTTACATTTAAGAGAAGTTAAAATAACAGTCACTTCCAGCTGCAGTCTAAATAACATCGAGTCTGAATGGTAGTTGTTTTCCTCAATTTATTATGAGATTTAAAATCGTATCCTATTGACTTTCAAACTGCTTGCAAATTAAAACAAATTAACTCATAATGCATATAGGTAAAATCTGATTTTTGTTAATGACATATTTCAACTGCAAGTACTATAGCTGTAATTCAAAGGTGGTAAGGTTATCATTAGGAAAAAATGTGTTCTCTATGGGGAATCACATTTTTATATAATAATAAAAAAAAATGAAAACCCCATGTATGTTCTTCACCTTCAGAGAAGATTTAATGTAAGACTTTGTTCGTTTTTTGTTTTTAGTGGGGAGGGCGGATTCACCCACTAGCTTTTTTATAGTTTTTAATACAGCCCTATAAAGATTTTTCACACCTAAAGTGAAATGGGTAACATTGACTATTTGCTGGTTTTACAAAAGATCAAAAAGATTCACTTTTCATCTGGTACAATTTCACAGTGGAAAAAAAACCCCCAGCAAAAAAGCTGTTTTCACCAGCTTTGGTTTGGAAACTGCCTGTTGTGTATCACAGCAGAAAGCGGGAAAAGGTCAAAGTTTAAATTTAGCTTGCTGCCTCACTTGGTCTGTTTGAATCTTGCACACATGGGGTCTGATTGTGCTTTTTTTTTGAGTACCCTAGGCTCCCATCAACTTCTTTGGGAGTGCAAGGAATGCAGGATCGGGCCTAGGATAAACAGCACTCATTGCCTCAGTGGTAACTTGCAAAGGGAAAGATGTAGTAGAGAATTTAAATTGTGGGGGGGAAATCAGAAAAAGAGTCTTACCAATTCAGCAAAAAGAGCTCTTTTAACTTATTTAATTTCAATGATTTTAAGTTATAATAAATACATCATTTCCCCCTTTTTTATGGATAAGTAGCAAAAAAAATTCAACAAGAGGAGCTGTTAAAAAGGAATTAACCCTATAAAAGTAGAGGAGGAATAAGAGAAAAGAAAGAGGGTGTAATAACAAAGCTCCCTACAATTACCTCTGTTAAAGGAAAGGACAAAAGGCAGGGGCAGATATGATTGCAGCCTCTTTCCTTCTTGTTTTTTTATTTCATTCACAGGATTGGCAGGGCTGAGTTCCCCTTAGATTTGTGCCATTGAGACAAATAAAAGGGCAAAAAGGAGCAGCAAGGGGGGGTGCTGTTATTACAGAGAATAAGGGCCTGATCCAAAGCTAGTGGAAGTTTTGTTCCATTGACTTCCATAAGCTTTGGATCAGGCCCTAACTGCAGAGACTGAGGCAGTGCCGCTTTTGTGTCCAGAAGACACTGAGAGAGGTTACATTAAGCCTAATACTTTAAATAAAAGCTGTATGTTGTCCTAGCTTTTGCTATTTTTATGCTTTTTCTTGTTCTTCAACCCATCCACGCACAGCAAGCTAAAGTCTTTGTGGGACTGGGGCCTCAGGGCAGGTCTACACTACAAACTTGTGGCGCAGCCGCACTGCTATAGTGCTTTTGGTGAAGACGCTTCAAGCTGATGGGAGAGAGCTCTTCCGTTGGCTTAATAACTCCACCTTTGTGAGAGGCAGGAGCTATTTTGGCGGGCACGGGAGAAGGTCTCCTGCCGACATAGCATTGTCTGCACAGGGGTTAAGTTTGGTATAACTACATCACTGAAGGGTATGAATTTTTCACACCCCTGATTGATGTAGTTATACAGACATAAATGTGTAGTGTACGGAAATAGGTCATGTTTTAAAACTGCAAGCTAACACTGTTTTAAATAAATCTTTGTACCTTGTATAGAGGGCAAGAAATGGCTGAAAACGTGTTAGGTAGTCATGGTCAACCTGATCTTCATGCCTACGACTGACCATGACCAGCTAATACATTTTAAAACATGACCTATTTTCTTAGGCCAAGCATGGATGAAGAAACCTATTTGCACCTAAAACATTAGCTGCTAATTTTTCAATTGCTACTTATTTGGATGATAATTATAGATGCATATTACAATTACTATTTTAGCAAAACAATGTGGCTGCAGTAGCACCGCTGAGGAAGGCTGAGATCATTAGCTTCTATATCCTCCATGCCACTGACATTTTCATCCTGGCAAGTCAACTTGCTGCTCAGGCACTGCTTACACACAGAGTTGAACTGATTTAATGAAAATTGGGTTTTGAACTGATTAAGCTACACTGCTGCAAATCCCTGTGTGGACATACTTAATTCAGTTTACCATAGTCTTATAGCAATGTAGCTTTATTACGTTATTTGCATTAAACTGTTGTGACTGTTATGTGTAAATAAGGCTGTGGGCCTGTATTTTTCACCTTTGTATGTAGTTATATATTAGGATTCTTATCTGTAGGTTTCTTAATTATTATTTTAGTGCTAATTTTTAGACAAATTATGGTTTGTTTTGGAATGAGTATAAAAATTGTTTGCAATCACTGCTTTAAAATCCCCCCCCCCCCCCTGGATTATCTGGGGAGAAGAGTCCAACATGCCAGCTAATCTTTAGGGCCCCACCATAAACAATTTGTACCACTTTAAAAATAGTATATTTCAGATATTTGCAGTGTATATTTTTAAAAATGCATTTTCTCATTTCTTTGCTTTAATGGAGTCTTATTAGATTTTATGAGATATAACTTAAAACTAAAAACCCAAGTTATGGAACTGTGTTTGAGTAGCTAAGTTAGGTAGAGCACATGACTAAAGCACATGAGAGAGTTTTAATAATAATAGCTAGCACGCTTTTACATAGCACTTTTTCTCCATAGATCTCAAAGCACTTTACAAAGGAGGATCAGTAGCATTACCTCAATTATACAGTTGTGGAAACTGAGGCACAAGGCAGGGAAGTGACTTGCCCAAGGCCACCCAGCAAAGCCATGGCAGAGCCAACAACTGAACCCAGGGGGCCCGAGTCCTAATCTGGGGTCCTGTTCAATAGGCTACACTGCCTGCCTTTAAGAGAGCTGTATTTCATTCTTGATTCTGCCACAGACTTCCTGTGTGACCTTTAGCAAATCACAACCTCTCTGGACCCCAGTTTTCTCATCTACAAAATAGCGATTATGCCTACCTCAGAGGGTGTTACAAGGCTACATTCATTCATGTTTGTAAAGCACTTGGAAATCTGTGCATGGAAGTGCTCTATACGTACAAAGCATTATTTAAAAGGAGGAGAAATGTTCAATTCCATCTCTCTAGTTGTTTGCTATGGCTCCCCATCACCCACAAAAAACTGTTGCTTTAGGGGCTTTTATTCTAAGCAACACTACTCCAGCAAAACAACACTTTCTCTTCAACTTCCACAAAACCAGAAACAATACTTAGTTTCTTACATCTTCATTTACTTGTAAATTGCACTTTTCATTTAATTTTTGTAATTTAATTTGAAACATTTTAAATTGAGTAAGTTCCTAGATGTTCGCTAAGCTGATATTCATTTTTGTATTCTAGCACAAACCTGACATATCTGCAAAATGCATTTCCAGTTGGAGTGAAAACAGAATTCAAAGCAAAACTCAGACTTAATTAATTTGAAGTTCTTAAAAATTGATGGCCTTATACAACCCTCTGATTATTTCCCTCTGATGCTCAATAGTGAAATAAATACATAAATAAATACTTCATTCTCTAAATTGGGTAAAGTAAAAAGCACAAGACATTTACTGGACAGCTTCTCTTATGATTCTGAATGTATTATCCAACACAGCTAAATCTATTGGTAATTACTTGACACTATTGGAGCTCTACTTGCTAGAAGATTAGATAAAGTGTTTATGACAAACATCAACCTTTAAAATTACCATAGATACAAAAATTAAGATATTGATAGAGAAGGAAATCTACTTTAATAACATGCTAATGTTTCTACTTACTTGCTTATCAGCTTTGCTTAAATCAACTATGACTGAAATATGCTCTAATCTTTTCCTCAATTAACTTTTCATTCATTCACAAATTCATTGGGCCTCACCCTGGAATGAGACCCTTCATTCTTCAAAGAGTCTGGGTGACCTGTTACAGTTTTCAACTAATCAGAGAAACAAAAAAGGCTGAGATTAAACCCCAAGGAATCGAAGCTATCTTGGAATTTACTTGCAAGAATAAACATTGTCACTTACAACATGCAGATCTGCAGATATTTAACAAACCCCAGGGTGCCCTATACAGAGAAGATTTCCACATTTGATTGCCATCTTATCCACCAGAGTGGTTTTCTTTTAGATAGTTCTTTATCTAATCAAAAAGTTAGCTGGTTTGCTGGACAAAAGAAACTTTCAGCACAGTTGTAAGGACAGTTGTAAGGATTGGGACAACTTTCAATGCCCCTATCCATTACAGAAAAAAAAAAAACCAAAAAAACAGTTTAAAGGAATAGGAAATGTGGTTACTAAAGATCAAAGAGACCTGGAAATTGTGACCTCTGTGTTTGAAGGATCTCCAATTTGTGAAATTACAAACTTTTTTTTAAAGAAAAAACTTGCTAAAAGTTTAACAATAAATATGATTACAACAGAAGATTTCTAGCATCATAACATTATTTATAATTGCATGATGTCTTTGCAAATGTATGAAAGACAAGGTGAGGGAGGTAGTATCTTTTATTGGACCAATTTCTGTTGGTGAAAAAGACTCTCAGAAGTTGGTCGCATAAAAGATGTTACCTCACCCAACTTGACTCTCTAATATTCTCTGGGACCAAAATTACAACAAAACTGAAAACAACAATTGTAGATGTTTGTCTAGCTCAGTATGATGGGGCCTCAGATCTTGATTGGAGACTTGCAGCATTACTGAAACACAAATATCAATATTAAATAAATAATAATGGCTCAGAAATCAAATCAGGCAATTTCTAAGATTTACCAAGCTAATAGTCTTATATGCTGTGCTTTTCAATTTTTTTTTCTTTTTTACACAGCAAAATGTTCAAGTTAGCTGAAATGCTATAGATCTGTCTGAAAAGAGTTGGGGGGGGGGAAATAATTGAAAGAAAAGAGCACAAAAGAGTGAGATTACCAACAAAAGCATATACAAATAAAACTTTCTAACTTACTGGGTCACATTGTGGGGCAGCATTTCCAAAGACCCTTTTGGATATATAATGGATGGATAGCAAATATCTTCTCATAACTACTGTGCTCATAATAGGATGAAGACCAAACAACTTGAGCAGGAAACCTGGAATGGGACATACTAATCATGCGCAGCATTTGTCATGCATAATGAATCCACCTCAAAATGAATGGCCAGAACAACGTGTTTCATGACAGAATCATCATTGTCAAAGGATCTTAAGATTTAGGCATCTTCACAGGTTTGCTTGACTTTTTTCCAGTAAGAGATAATTTTGCTATATGGCACTAATATATAGTGTACATTTTGTCCTGCATAGATTCAGTCATAAGACCTGAAACTGAAAACATTTATTCATGCAAAAGATTCCATTGACTTACTAAGGGCTAAGGTTGGCTTATAGGAGTCACACGGTTCAGTCCCTGATTCACCCTATGGGAGAAGAGACTGTGGCAGCCCTTTTCCTGGTGTAGTTTACTTTTTATCCCTCTTTGGGAGCTCAACTCCTGCAGGACAGGGGAGTAGCAATTTGATGGAAGCTTCTCTCCCCCAGCCCTACAATACTGGTAGTCTGTGCAGGGAAGTTCCTTATGTCCTCTTGCTCCCCTATGCAGGACCATAGCAAAGGTCATGATCTGGCACTAGGAAGGACATGATTCTACTCCCATTTAAGTCAACAGCCTACAGTGACAGGAGGGGCTTTTGCACTGCTGTAGAATACCATCTCCTGAGTGACAGTGGCTAGGCTGATGGAAGCATTCGTCATTCATCTCTTGCCCTAGCTGCGTATACACTAGAGGTTAGGTTGGCATAGCTATGGCACTCGGGAGGAGGAGGGGTGGATTTTTCACCCCATTGAGCATTGTAGCAACCTGAATTTTAAGTGTAGACCAGCCCTCAATGAGCGAGTGAGGACTACTCATGAGTGTAAGGGTTTGCAGAATCTCCACTAATTTCACTGATTACATTTATACCCGAGTTAACATAAGCGGTTTAGTAGAGCACCTCATCACAGGCAGCAAATGGGTAGCTGTTCAAGACACCCGCACTTTTATTGCTGATTTACAGTGCTGGAACATAGATGTGACAGAAAAGCCACTCTTCTTCAATTCCTTTATCCTTTATTATTTTAAATTAACATGTTTCACGAACGGCTTCAAATTGCTTTAATTTAGTTTACATTACACTAGCTGCTCTTCATTTCTATGTACAGATTGTGGAAGATGGCGTTTTTATAAGTAATTCTAACTCTGCCTGAAGAACCTGTTAAAAGAATCAGGGCCAGATTCTCAGATACACCACTAAAGACAAAGGGATTATTTGGGTGTAAACAAGTTTGGCAAGTAATCTGGATTCCGAGAGGAAGTGGTAACTTCCAAAAATGTTGAAAAGCCCATTCCCCACCTCTCTCCACCTCCTTTACTTTTCACTTGTAAACTGCAGTCCTCAGTAAAACCGGCAGTTTTCTGGCCTGCTGTGTCATGCCATTATGATTCAGGATGGACTGAACAAGTGGAAAACAGAGCTGTGTGAAATTTTCACAACACATCACAAAGTTTGCGTGGTTTCAGGTTTTGTTAACAATCCAAATCCCAGAGAAGGCTAGTTAAGGTTCATGAACCTCAGGGTTAGTTTGGTGAGGTTCCAAGCAAAAGGTCTGGAGTGCTGAGTGAGAATGTGAGACAGGAATCTTGAGTTCTAATTCCAGCTCTACCCCTGACTTGATGTGGGTCCTGGGCAACTCGTTCTACTTCTCTGCCATCTGTGAAATAGGGATAATAATGCTTACCTCCCTCCATCAGAGGAGTGCTGTAAGGATTAATGGTTGCACAGCCCTTTGGGTATGTAAAGTGCCACCTCAGGCTGGATTGAGTAAAGAGTAAAGCATAGCTATGCTGCCCCAAGAGCAGCCCCGGGAAGGAATTGAGATCAGTGTTTCAGTTTCTTCCCTGCTCTTCCTTGCAGGGGGGGGGAATTTACAGTGTGGTTTACTGGCTAGCATGTTGGAGAGGTGGAAACTTGGCCTCATGGGAGGGAGGGAGAATTGGGCATATAACCCCTGTTCTGCGCATCCATGCTCAGAGGCTGAGTGGGTGGGAGGGTCTCACTCCCTTACACGGTTGTGTGAAGGTTAGTCATACTCTGCCCCTAAGTAATTCATTATAATTATTATTTATTATGAACCTTTTCACAGAATCTATGCCCAGTTTTATTAGGATTATTATTTGTTTAGTAATAATTATACCCTGGATTAAAAAAAAGATGCTAAGAAAGAAAACAACCAAGGGGCAAAGAAGAAAGAGACAATAAAATTAGTAAATAGGGAAAAATATTTAATATGGTCCAAATCTTGAAGTTCTTCCTCATGCAAAAATTTGGTTTGGGTCAAATCCTGCTGCTGGTTATAGCTATGCAGCCTTGGAAAAGTCAGCGTGGTTGCACTGGTGTAATTGAAGGCAGAAATTAGTCCACTGACTTCAGTGAGAGTTTTGTCTAAGGACTGGGTACATATACTTCTCTACTTGTTATTTAAACAGAAGAAATTGGAACAATTTTCATTTGTTAGATTTTTTTATCTGACCTCAGGTATATTACAAAAAATCATACATATTCATATATACCACTGTATTTAAATGAACATTTTATTTAGCTGTTTAATTTCCATGATTGACTTTACCAGGAGCCACACGTCTTTTGACCATGTCTTTAAAAAGTATTTAACATTCGTTGTTGTTTTGTCTATAAGATTCGTTTAAATATTGCAAGTCTGCAAAGCCCTATCCACAAATTCCTCAGGACCAGGGGGAAGAAAATTTTCATTTCTGTAAAATAATTTTATTGGGTATTAATGTTACTTGCAGCAACCACGTTCATTGGGGTGGTGGTGAAATCAGAGACTTTGAGACAATACCATAACATATGCAATGGAGTGTCAAGATATTGATTACAGCAACAGCAATTTTGTGAACATTTCATCGTGCAGCAGCCACACAGACTGGTGTCCAATACGTTCAAAAAGGGATTCTGTTGTATAAGTCTAGACAGAAGGTCTAGTGAGGCTAGAGAAATATTGGAACTAATATGTGTTGCCAGTCAGTAGGAAACAGGGAGGTCTCTATATCTTTACTCCATATGGGATGAAGTGAGTTTGATGGTATTTCAGATTGTTGGGTTACAGCAGATTCTGAAGTTTTGGTGCAGGGCCATTTTATAAAAAAAAACACAAACATATATTTAAAAGAGTGAATAATTGTGGAAGCCTTATGAGGAATTTAGGGTAATATTGTACAGAGCCAGGGGGCACATACTGCCTTCATACACACCTTGTGACCATCACAATTCTGTGCATTGTTATGGTGTCAAGAAGTTAGGCCAATATGTCTGAGTGGAAGACAGGAAGAAGCTAGTGTGCATAGGAGACAAATTTTCACAGGAGTTGGACCTAGACAATGGAATTCATTCAGGCCAGAGATAAGAATGACTACAGGCCTCAGCACATGCAAAACTCAGGATTTTGACTTTCCCTCACTAATGTCTTCAGACACTCTCTCTTGCACACACAACTAACTCTACTTCTTCCTCAAGCTGGGAAGAAAGAAAGAGAGAGAAATTTATAGTTTTAAATACACCGGTAAGATTAATTATTAAAATAATGGGGGCTATATAATAGACAGATTTCCCGTAATTTCCCAAAATGGAAGCGTTAGGGAAAAAATATCCTGTAGACATTTCATGGATTCATTCTAGATCTCATTCATTTTTATGTAACTCAAATCACTAGGCTCATTATATAAAGCTAGTGAAATGTGTATGAATTATTACATCCAATATCTATGTAATAGGAAACTTAATAAAGAAAAGTTATTTTATTTATATATACACACACACTTCACATTTTGAGTACACAGCAAACATTAATTAAATAATAGAACCCATGTTAAAGCTTTCTGTTCAAATTACGTACATTAAATATGTAGCCATAGCAGATTTTTAGAAAATAATAACACTTTGTATTGCTGTTTCATCTTCTGAAGTTCTTAATGCATTTTTCAAACATTAATCAGTTTAGCGTCATGATACATCTGTTAAGTAGATATGTACTGTTATCCCCATTTTACAGATAACGAAACTGAGGCACAGAGATTAAAGACTTTCACAGTGATTGCAAGGAATAGAGCCTAGCTTTTCTGACTCCATGCTTGTTCTTTAACCACTAAACTCCCTCCACTTTCTACACATATATTAAGATTAACCATTGTTTACATGATTTCTCATTGGTAAAAAAAAGGAAAAACACTTTAATTGTATTTAAAATAATCTATGTCAAAACTAAGCAATATTTATCATGCTATAAAAATACATTCACAATTCATTTGGAAATAGCAAAATTTTATTGAGAAGAAAGTAGAATTAATGAGTGAAATGGTTTCAGTGCATTGGAATGAGCCACATGGCAATTCCATGCTACCGTGAGCCTCTGTTCATAGGGAAGGTGTTCTATGAAAAATAAATTTAACAAAATGAGCACATTTCCACTGTTTTCCTAAATACATAAAGTAGTAAAATATTTAAAACAATATATTAAAGCAAGTAACATATAAACATGATTACTGTGATGTACTTTTTTAAAATTTTCATTGTGATCATAAGAAAATAATAAATGTTTGCATGCCATATTTTAAAATATTTGAGCAACGTATCAGCCAATGTATTTATTATAATTATACATTACATTGGGAGGATGACTTATCAGAGACTCTTCTCTTATATTCTGTGTTCTAAACAATACAACTGTATCCTAAGAATGTACTTTCCAGGGAGCCTGAAATGTATCCTAAAGTTCCAATGCAAAGTGTGTTCATGAAGTAGACTGATGCAATAATTTATACATTACATGGAAATAAATTTATTAAGGGTAGCAGAAAACTTCTAGGAGTGTGACTACTGTGACCCAGGTGTGACCCTGTGAGATTATAAAAAAAAAAAATCTTCTGTCTTTTGTCATGTGTTCTCTGGGTGTGATAATCATGTTAAATTCAGATTTAACTTCATTGCTTACAGCAGTGAACATCACAAAACCACCAAAATGGACATCTCTCGAGAGTTCTGGGTAACAGACTATCGGGAAAACATTATTACATCTTACTTCCACAAGTGATGATTGCCTTCCAAATAAGGTCTGTGGCCATTGACTGGGCAATACTGGAAAGCTTCCAATGCAGATGTTTAGACTAATTGACTGACTGATATATGGAGACTCCTTTTTACAATGCTATTAGTGTCTTAACATTAACAAGCAATGGGATTTAATAAAAATACTTTTCCTGAAAAAAGGCTTAGTACTTTTATTTTAGCGGTAAGAAACTTAAAAGCATTTCAAACCAACCTTTGGTGAAAATAATCATCAGGGCAGGATTTGGATGCCTTCAAAGCAGACCTCTTAAGCATACAGTACTGCATTTTGTGGGATGTCGCACACTTTGGTTGACTTAAGCTGCCTGTTTTGCAGCATAGCAAAGGCAGGCAGTGTTCCACAAACAGAGAGAGTAAGAGAGATACTTCCCTGAGCCTAGGGGAACATGCACTGGTGGGGCAAAAGACCATGTGTTTAAATCTCACTTTTCAGGACTGTTTATATTTCTGTTAACTTCACAGCTCTTATTACTGACCAAGACCTTACATTCTAACCCTAGAGGCAGTAAGTTAACAGGAAAGCTGCATAAGGTCACTTCTGAATAAACCTCTAATAGCGCTAAGTCTTACCCACTCAGCACACTGTCTTTTTAGCTATGTCTTCACTGCCAAAAGAGATTATTATTATTTTTAACTGAGAGATAACTAATGCTAATTATCTTGCTATAAAATCCTAGTGGAGACAAGGCACAGGTAGTTTTTACTGTGATGTAATTAGGCATAGTCAACACTATACTTCCAACTAGCATTAACTATCTCGCTGTAAATCATATTGAATGTGCCAACTATATGCAATTTGGTTAGCCTACCTCTAACCACTACACCACACTGCCTAACCCTGGATTACTGATGTCCAATATGCTGCTGCTGTCTTAATAGGTCTGTAACCTACTAGCAAAGTGTGTGCCAAGTCCCCCTCTGGTGGTCCATATAAAGCAGAGGTGGGCGAACTACAGCCCGCGGGCCACATTCGGCCTGGGGGACCGTCCTGCCCGGCCCCCGAGCTCCTGGCCTGGGAGGCTATCCCTCAGCCCCTCCGCCGCTGTCCTCCTTCCCCCGCAGCCTCAGCTCGCTTGCTCCGCCGCCGGCGCAATGCTCTGGGCGGCGGGACTGTGAGCTCCTGGGGCAGCGCAGCTGCAGAGCCTGGCCTGACCCGGTTCTCTGTGCTGCGCGGTGATGGCGACAGCGTGGCCCGGCTCCAGCCGGGTGGCGCGGCTGTAGTGCCACCAGCCACCAGTGCTCCAGGCAGCACGGTAAGGGGGCACGGAGCGGGGGGGTTGGATAGAGGGCAGGGGAGTTCGGGGTGGTGGTCAGGGGGCGGGGGTGTGGATAGGGGTTGGGGCAGGAACAGGGGGTTGAATGGGGGCAGAGGTCCTGGGGGGGCAGTCAGGAAGGAGGGGGGGTTGGATGGGGTGGCAGGGGGCAGTCAGGGGCAGGAGTTCCGGGGGCAGTCAGAGGACAGGGAGAAGGGGTGGTTGGATCGGGCAGGGGTTCCGGGGGGGGCCGTCAGGAATGAGAGGAGGGTTTGGATGTGGTGGCGGGGGTCCAGGGGCGGTCAGGGGACAGGGAGCAGGGGTGTGTGGATGGGGCAGGGGTCCCGGAGGGGGACCAGATAGGAGGTGGGGGCTGGGCCACGACCCCCTCTCCTAATCAGCCCTCCATACAATTTACAAAACCTGATCCGGCCCTCGGGCCAAAAAGTTTGCCCACCCCTGATATAAAGGATATTAATTACTCCTATCATTCAAGTGGTAAATGTTTATGTTGGAGCTCTGATTCCTACCCTATGGATAGGGCCCTACCAAATTCACAGTCCATTCTAGTCAATTTCATAGCCATCAGATTTTAAAATTAGTCAATTTCACATTTTCAGATGTTTACTTCTAAAATTTCATGGTGTTGTAACTGTGGGGGTCCTGACCCAAAAATGGGTTGGGGGGTGTCACAAAGCTGTTGTAGGGGGGTCACAGGATTGCTCCCTCACTTCTGCACTGCCTTCGGAGCTGGGCTCTGAAGGCTGGGCTCTGGGCTCTGAAGGCAGCATCCCTGGAGCTTCCTGCAACCACAGCAAGTTCCCAAAGGTGGAGGTGGGTCTGATCTCCCCCAGGCTGCTGGGAGCACCCCAGCAGGGGGCTCCTAGCTACTACTCCCGGTTGGGCTCGGGAGGGACAGGACTTGCTCTTCCCCTGCATGGCTGCTCCTGGGAGGAGATCAGACCTAACTCTGGGTGCCTCCTCCTGCTGCAGGGTGTTCCCAGCAGCACAGGGGAGATCAGACTCACCTCCAGAAACCTCCAGAGCTTCCTGCAGCTGGGGTAGGTACCCTGGTACCCTGTAGGTACCCTGAGGTGGATACCTACCAGCCCTGCACCTCCCCTCCCCTCCAATAGCTAGATTTCATGGGGGGAGGTCTGATTTCATGGTCTGTGGCACATTTTTCATGGTCATGAATTTGGTAGGGCCCTACCTATGGATGATCCACATTGTCGGGGCGACTTTATGGCTGCAATCAATAGAGGTTTTGCTTTTACAGTTTTCTTTTTAAAATAGTTTATTTAATTTATACAAAGAGAAAACATCCTTTAAACAGGTTTTGTAGATAAAAAACATCATCAGTAAGTTATGGTGCCATATGCAGCCATATACAGATGTTCCATATTTTGGTCATTTGTCACATATTTTGCTTGCTGGGGTCATACATTGGCAGATTTGAAGGTTGAGAGGTATGCTCAGAGGACGGGTAGCTGGATATGGAACCTTTTATTCTTAGGTCACTGGTTAAAATCTCATCTGGATATAAATGCTCAAAAGTCATATTTAGTCTCAGTCCACTTATTAGTGGATAAGGGCCTACATTACAAAACTGGCACCCCAACAGGCTGTCACAGTGCAGTCTCAACAGAGTCTCAATTAATCCATTTTGCCTAATTTCAAATAGCCCGCAACCTCATGTATGACTCAGACCTAAGTGGGTTCAGTTTTTACTTAAGAAAGACTGTAAGGGGGAAAATAGGAATAGAGAGGGTGAGAGAACTTTTCTAAATTACAGTGTGTCACACACAAATACAGAGAGGGAGATTAAATGTATCTCATCTTTCTCTATATATCTATATATGGGTAGACACTCAAGGTGTGGTAGGCACCAGTGGGTTCCCTCTATATTGTGCGCACACACACGCACGCACACACACACACACACACACACAGAGTGTATAGGGATCCCACTGGTGCGAAGCACACCAGGAGCCCAGTCCTGATTAAGGTCTCAAAGTGCATTTCCCTTTAGACAGAAAAGCATGTGTGTAAATTGAATCACCCTTAAAAATCATAGGTTAAAATTATGGGTGGAAAAGGTTTGCAAACTCAAAGCAGCACAGCAAACCTAAAAACATACATTGAGAGGTTTGCAGTCCATCCCTACTTTGCTCATTCTTTCCTTTTCACTAAAATATACTCTACAGCTGCCTTCCAGGTCCCTTTGTCATAACTTGTGTGTGCAATAAGGCATTTTATTTGTAGATACCAGATATAATGTATTCCTGAGATGCCCAGAGCTCTGCAAATAAGCAAATACAAGTAAACCATCCAGGAGAATTAAAGCCTTTATGTTTCTCTCCTAATAAAATCTTCTAAAAAAGGAGTTGAGCTCGCTGTATCAAGAGATTTGTAGAATTTTGGATTAATCTTATCTGGAAAGTATACCATATCTCCCCCTTCTTTCTTTATACTCACAAGTGTTCTCTCAACCTCTATGCCTCACAGCTGCAGTGCTAATAAATTACCCACCCGGTCACCTCCCTCATACTACTTCAGCTGAGTCTTCTTCAAAGCCAAAGGAGTGAACTATTTGACTGCATATGAGACAAGCAACACACTAACAAGGGTGTGTGAGTGATCTTACTTATATTTCTCTTTGGTCATGAGTTCACTGGAGTTGGCCTTGTATTTGCTAGGCAGGACAGGAATAAATACAAAGAGAGAATATTAAAAAGCTTAGGGACAGATTTTTTTCTGCATTAGGGCAGATTTGCACTGCTCTGCTAATGGAAAGCTGCCCTAAAGCTGGCATAGCTGGCCACAGGAGGATTACCTCAGTGGAGGCATTGTCCCAGTGTAGCTGGATTGCATAGAGCGGCCAAGTGATTCCTTTACCACCATCTCGTTCCTGTGGCTAGCACAAGGATCATAGTTGCGATAAAGACCATGTGCCTGAGGCATTCCTACATCCTGGTGATCCCCAGCAGCCTTAACAGCCGGTACAAATGACAGTAGCCTCTACATTGCTCTAACTTGCACCAGAAGGCGGGTCTAGCTCAGAATGGAACTAGGATCGGGGCAGTCGAAAGGTAACTGAGTTCTGCTCAGTTCCTAGGCCAGAGCCAAAGACCAGGGCCAAAACATGTTAAGACAAATATATTTAACTGGATTCACTCACATCTGGAAGAAGCAGCCAGCCAAATATATTCAGTATCACACATTTGGAATGGGATGATTTCCTCTGACTCTCTATGACCCAGGCTAGTAAAGATAAAGGGAAATTCACTGTGCAAGCTAAACCTTATTTCAGTACCAAATTCCACCCCAGCCTGGTTTGCTGTGAGCCCTGAACTAAGTTTTCTCATTTTCATTTCTGCTTTGCTGTTAACCTTAAAAAATTCCTCTTCTTTTCTCTTTGTTTGTCTCTCAGAGCCTGAGTGTTTTATCTGCAAAAACATGCTCCCCAATGCACACACATTGACGTCTACCCACACTACACCAAGGTGAGTGTTTATTCAAAAATAACTTCAACTGCTGGATCAAATCCTCTTCTGGCATAAACTGGTTTATCTGATTTCAAGGAAGATCTGGGCCACTATTCATTTGATGAGATAAAATAGGACCAGAATTAAATACAACTCAATCAACAGGTGTAAATTTTCCCTACAAACTATGAGTTTCATCAAAATCTAAATTTTTCCATGGGAAAATGTCACTTCTGAGAAAATTTTGCAATTTTTCAATACAGATTCCGAATCATCAGAAAGGCTGACATTTAAAAACAAATTGCTTAAATTTGATTGACATTTCAAAATGATTTTTTTTATTTTGATGTTTCCAAAGTGAAATTGTTCTGAACTTTTTCTTCTGTGAAAATTTTGACTTTTCATCCTGTTTTCAGATGAAAACAAATGTCCATATTTTGGAATTTCCCATGGGATGGAAAATTCCATTTTCTGAGCAGTTCTATTATTCAAACTCAAGAGATCATCAAATTAATAGAAAATTCCTAAATCTTCTTAGCTGGCCTATGGGGCTAATGGTATGCAGTAACTGTATTCAACAAATAACCAAAATCTGAGTCCCTAAAGTAGATTCAAATGTCAGACCTTTTCAATTGCATGTCCAAGGCTATGTCATTAAATAATAATACAGTACTTAGCATTTATACTAGTGCTCTCTAGACATGAAAATAAATACTTACACCTTATCATGTAGTTAAGCACAGTTATCATCATTTGACAGATAGTGAAAATGATATGCAGAGGGCCAAATTCATCCCAGTTGTAATCCATTAATTTGAGTATATCGGGGATGCATTTCATCTACAGTGACAAATTCTGCTTACAGTTATACCCATACACCTCCATTTAGTTTATGGAGGATTCGTATGATATGGGCGAGCAGAATTTGGCCCATTGCAGGTTAAGGGACACGTCCAAAGACACATGGTGAATAAATGTCAGAACTGAGACTAGAAATCAGGAATTCCTGGTTCCCAGTTCTGTACAAATTCCCTTAGCTCATGCTGTTTCTTTGACCCCATCAGAGGCTTTACCACATATGATATTTTGTATGTGATTTCTGGCAGCTGTGTCCTTCCGTAAATGATTTTCACTGGAAGATCTGAAGGAGCTTTACAAACATTATTCCCATTTTCAGGTGGATAATTAGAGGCATAGAAAGGTTCAGGCTGAGACAAAGGATTTAGGTTGACTTTCATTGGGAGTTAGGTACCTAAATCCCATTGGAAATCCCAGCCTAAACAACTTGCCCAAGGTCACACAGCAAGTCAGTTTGTGAAGTGGGAACGGAGCCAGACAGTCTCGACTCCCAGTTTCCTAGTGTAACTACTGGACTGTTCACAGGACATTTGGTTATCATTGCACAAAATCTTGTCAGCAATGTCTTGTCATGACAAAATTATAATCCCAAACAGAAGATATGATGCCTTGAAGATAGAAATTGTAAATCCAAGTTCCTTTATATTTAGCAGCAAGGATGACACATCCCATGGTCAGATCTCATTACAATCAAATATTTGTGGTGAAAGAACCAACATGAAATGATGCAGTCCTGATAAAATGGCCATTAAAGACCAGATGTATGCATCTGGAAAACAGGACACACTACATTAAATATCATGCCACAAATATTCTGTTTCCTATTTGGGCTCAAATCTAAAGTCAAATGAAACACTTCTCATGCTGGGAAGACTATTTTCACTCTTAAAAAATTTATTACAAAAAACGAAACCAATATAATCCAGATATTCATATTATATAAATACATGCACACAGAGTTAGATGGATATTTTAATAAGTGTAGTCCTCCGTTACTTGCACACTTTAACCTCTCACTGAAATCAATGGGAGGCGTTATGAGCACACAAGTAATGCAAGTTCAGACTCATCTTTGGCATCTAGGAAACCTATATGGCAATATTAAATCTGACCATTTGAATCCATATAGGGAAAATCATATAGCAAAATCAGATAGTTTTTAATGTTACAGAAACAAAAAATGTTGACTGGTGTTTTAAAAAATATTTTCCCTTGAATTCTGTACAAAGACTGAAGTGGAAAGCCCTGCTTTCTGTGCTCCCAGAGGGAAATCTTTAAGTTTAACCAGTCCTTCCACAAATAAATTTCCTCATGGCAAGAATGGCATATTTTGTATTTTTGGTGTTTATCTTATAGAAAATTACTCTTTTTTTGTTTGTTTCAATTGAGTTTTTATTAGATTTTATTAGTTGTAACCTGCAGTAACAAGCCCTTTTTTGATGCACATTCATGAAAAGGTGATTCATGGATTCAATGACAGACAGTATCTTTAACTGATTTACATATGGAGTGAAATAACATTGTACACCCAATTTGCACAGGTGTAAATGGCTGGACAAGCTTCAAGCTAGGGAAGAATCAGGCCCACTGTAGCTAGAAGGGAGAAAGAGAGAGATGACAGGGATGTCCATCTGTTCCTGTTTCCCATCTTTAGTGGCACTTCACAGTTAAGAGGTATGTTATATAATATATAGTGTGTATCTTATTCTCATTTACACTATGGCCCCTTTACCCCACTCTGACACAGTAAAGGGGCCTTAAAGTGGAATAGACCCATTCTAAGTCACCTTTACAGGGCCAGATCAGTGTAGAGGGGCCTTAGTGTAAATGTGAATCAGGCCCTATTTCTTTGGGGCAGGGATCATCTTTTCAGTTTTGGGGATTAACACAACAGGCGCTGATCTGCGGTTGAGACTTTTGGGGAGCACCACAATATAAGCCATAATAGACTACGGTGATGCAAATTCGGGACAAAAAATGTTTCTCCATATAATAGTTTGATGTACTTTAATACTTGAGCAAAAACAATGAGGAGTCCTTGTGGCACCTTAGGGTATGTCTACACTACGAGAGTAGTTCGATTTTACTTAAATCGAATATGTGGAATCGATATTACAAAGTCGAACGTGTGTGTCCACACTAAGGACAGTAATTCGACTTTGTGAGTCCACACTAACGGGGCAAGCGTCAACATTGGAAGCGGTGCACTGTGGGCAGCTATCCCACAGTTCCCGCAGTCCCCGCTGCCCATTGGAATTCTGGGTCGAGCCCCCAATGCCTTCTGGGGAAAAAAATGTGTCGAGGGTGGTTTTGGGTAACTGTCGTCATCCAACCGTCACCACCGCCCTCCCTCCCTGAAAGCGCTGGCGGGAAATCAGTTTGCGCACTTTTCTGGTCAGTGACAGCCCGAACGCCACAGCACTGTGAGCATGGAGCCCGCTGCGACCATCGCTGCAGTTATGGCCGTTGTCAACACCTCGCAGCTTATCATCCACCTTTCCCAGAGGCAGATGCTGAGAAATCAGGCGAGGAGGCTACAGCAGCACGGTGAGGACCTGAAGTCTGAGAGTGGCACAGACCTGTCACAAAGCATGGGACCCCGCGCCGAGGACATCATGGTGGCAATGGGTCATGTTGATGTTGTGGAACGGCGATTCTGGGCCCGGGAAACAAGCACGGACTGGTGGGACCGCATAGTGCTGCAGGTCTGGGATGAATCACAGTGGCTGCGAAACTTTCGCATGCGTAAGGGAACTTTCCTTGAACTTTGTGAGTTGCTGTCCCCTGCCCTGAAGCGCAAGGACACCCGGATGCGAGCAGCCCTGACTGTCCAGAAGCGAGTGGCCATAGCCCTCTGGAAGCTTGCAACGCCGGACAGCTACCGGTCAGTCGCGAACCACTTTGGCGTGGGCAAATCTACCGTGGGGGTTGTTGTGATGCAAGTAGCCAACGTAATCATTGAGCTACTGCTCTCAAAGGTAGTGACCCTGGGAAACGTGCAGGTCATCATAGATGGCTTCGCCGCGATGGGATTCCCAAACTGCGGTGGGGCTATAGATGGAACTCACATCCCTATCCTGGGACCGGACCACCAGGCCAGCCAGTACATTAACCGAAAGGGCTACTTTTCAATGGTGCTGCAAGCACTGGTGGACCATAGGGGACGTTTTACAAACATCAACGTCGGATGGCCGGGCAAGGTTCATGACGCTCGTGTTTTCAGGAACTCAGGTCTGTTTAGACGGCTGCAGGAAGGTATTTACTTCCCGGACCACAAAATAACTCTTGGGGATGTGGAGATGCCTATAATCATCCTCGGGGACCCAGCCTACCCGCTAATGCCCTGGCTCATGAAGCCCTATACAGGCGCCCTGGACACTGAAAAAGAACTCTTCAACTACCGGCTGAGCAAGTGCAGATTGGTGGTGGAGTGGGCTTTTGGACGTCTCAAGGGGAGATGGAGAACCTTACTGACTCGCTCTGATCTCAGCGAAACCAATATCCCCATTGTTATTGCAGCTTGCTGTGTGCTCCACAATCTCTGTGAGAGCAAGGGGGAGACCTTTATGGCGGGGTGGGAGGTTGAGGCAAATAGCCTGGCTGCTGATTACGCCCAGCCAGACAGCCGGGCGATTAGAAGAGCCCAGCGGGACGCGCTGTGCATCCGGGAGGCTTTGAAAGCTAGGTTCCTGAGTGAGCAGGGTAACCTGTGACTATTAAGTTTGTTTACAGAGAAGCTGAACCTGCCCCCGTTTCTTTACCCAGTAAATGTTCACTATCCTCTCCAGTTACATACCCCGTTCACCCCGTTCTCCCCTTCCAACACACGTTTAAAAATAAAATCACTTGAAATTTGTTAATGAACACCGTTTTCTTTATTACTGTTTTCGCGGGAAAGTGTTGAACCTGGGATGCAGACTGTTGTGGGGAGCGGGTGTAGTGTAGTGATGCAAAGGACGCTTCTAAACTCCAGGAATGACAGGCTCCGCACTGGTGGACTGGTTGTTTCAATGGAGCCTGCCACCCCTCCTGTTCGGGACTCTGTGTGGGGGGGCTATGTGACTTTGTGGCAGGGGGAGGACGGTTACAGATCCCCTGCTGCGTGGCTCTGTGATCCAGGATAAGGACCGCTGCATAAGATCTCTAACCGCCCTCCCCCGCCACAAAGTCACATAGCCCCCCCCCCCCACAGAACATGAAAACCACCTCCCAGACTGACCAGGGTAACTAGTGACTGCAATGTGTGTGTGCCCTGCTGCTGAACCTGCCCCCACGTCTGTACCCTGGTAAAGGTGACTGTCCTGTCCAATTACCAACCCCATTCCCCCCCTTCAAACAGACTTTCCTCTAAAAGAACATGATGGAAACAGTAATTAACAGAAACGTATTTTTTATTAGCAACTACACATGAAACTGGGGGATGAAACTGGGACGGGGGCTTGGGTGAGACGGGAAGGAAAGGACTTATCAAATTTTGGGGAATGAGAGCCTTCTGGTACTTGAGCAGTCTGCAGGGGTGGAGTGAGAGTTTTCACAGACTCTGCCGCCCCTCCTTCTTGGGACTTTGGGTGAGGGGGGTATGGGACTTGGTGGCGGGGGAGGGTGGTTAGAGATAGACTGCAGCGGGGCTCTGTCCTCCTGCCTCCGGTCCTGCAGAACATCCACAAGGTGCCGGAGCGTGTCCGTTTGCTCCCTCATTAGTCCAAGCAGCGTTTGAGTCGCCTGCTGGTCTTCCTACCGCCACCTCTCCTCCCGTTCCATGTGTGATCAGTGCATTTGGGACAAGTTCTCCCTCCACTGGGTCTGCTGGGCTGCCTGGGCTCGGGAGCAGCCCATAAGTTCCGAGAACATGTCCTCCCGTGTCCTCTTCTTCCTACGCCTAATCTGCGCTAGCCTCTGGGACTGTGATGCCAGGGTATTTCGGGAGACAGTCGCAGCTGTGGGATGGGAAAAAGGGAGTGAATTCCTCAGAAAGATAAATTTTTGGTTGAACAAAGAACATAGTCTTTCTCTGTGAACAAGACCATGCACAGCACCTATCACATGCGCACTCAGGACAAGGTCGAATTTTCGGCCTTCGCATTCAGTGCCTGGGGTCTTGCAGTGCAGATCAGACAAGCGGGACAGGACAGCGGAATTTGGGTAACAGGCTGACATGGTAAGCCGTAGACTTGTGGCTGCTTAAAACTTTAATAATAGCACTGGCCTCCTTTCACGTTCAAAGCAATGCCAGTCCCTGCTGCCAGCAATCCGGCAAGCATGAACTCTGCCCCTGTCCCACCCCCTCGCGGCTGTCCCAGGGAAAGATCCCTGTATGCTGCTCCTCTCCCGCCTCCACCGCGTGGCTCTAAACCGCCGGTTACAGTTCTGTAAAGGAACAGGCAAGCAGTCCCAATACTAACATTCCCCTACCTAATTCAAAGCAGGTCACCATGAGCGACATCACTCTGATGAGGATTTCAGAGACGGAGAAAGAACGGATGCTTCGGGAAAGCCTGCAAAGACCAGGGCCATATGCCGCCATGCTCTGCAAGGCTATGATCCCCGAGTACTTGCTTGTCTCCTGGCGCGGAAACGTCTCCTATCACGGAGGACCCAATAAGGCCGCTCTCCCCAGGAACCTGATGCAAAGGCTTTCCAACTACCTCCAGGAGAGCTTCGTGGAGATGTCCCAGGAGGATTTCTGCTCTATCCCCGGACATATAGACCGGATTTTACTGTAGCTGCACTGGCAGGGACTAAACAGTAGAGCACCTAGGGCAAAACAATCATAAACCGGACATTGTTAGATTTTTTTTCAGTAGTTGCACTGCCAAGGACTGAAACGTTAAGCGCCTAGGGCAAACTAATCATGAAAAACCCATTGTTAATATTGTTAATATTCCTGTTCTGTTAAAAATAAATGTGTACATGTTTAAAACACTTACCGACTGATCCTTCCCCTGATTCTGTGTCCGGGTTAACGCCTGGGGACGGTTGGTAGGGGATCTCTGTAAGGGTGATGAAGAGATCCTGGCTGTCAGGGAAATCAGCGTTGTAAGCGCTGTCGACTGCCTCGTCCTCCTCATCTCCTTCCTCATCTTCCCCGTCCGCTAACATCTCCGAGGAACCGGCCATCGACAATATCCCATCCTCAGAGTCCACGGTCAGTGGTGGGGTAGTGGTGGCGGCCGCACCTAGGATGGAATGCAGTGCCTCGTAGAAACGGGATGTCTGGGGCTGGGATCCGGAGCGTCCGTTTGCCTCTTTGGTCTTCTGGTAGCCTTGTCTCAGCTCCTTGATTTTCACGCGGCACTGCGTTGCATCCCGGCTGTATCCTCTCTCTGCCATGGCTTTAGAGATCTT
This sequence comes from Emys orbicularis, assembly GCF_028017835.1. Taxonomy (NCBI): domain Eukaryota; kingdom Metazoa; phylum Chordata; order Testudines; family Emydidae; genus Emys; species Emys orbicularis. The sequence continues at coordinate 66,682,250 of NC_088683.1, read as the reverse complement.
CTCGTAGATCTTTGCATTCCGTCTTTTCGATCGCAGCTCGGAAAGCACGGACTCATCGCCCCACACAGCGATCAGATCCAAGACTTCCCGATCAGTCCATGCTGGGGCCCTCTTTCTATTCTGGGATTGCACGGCCATCTCTGCTGGAGAGCTCTGCATCATTGCTAGTGCTGCTGAGCTCGCCACGATGTCCAAACAGGAAATGAGATTCAAACTGCCCAGACAGGAAAAGGAATTCAAATTTTCCCGGGGCTTTTCCTGTGTGGCTGGTCAGAGCATCCGAGCTCGGACTGCTGTCCAGAGCGTCAACAGAGTGGTGCACTGTGGGATAGCTCCCGGAGCTATTACCGTCGATTTCCATCCACACCTAGCCTAATTCGACATGGCCATGTCGAATTTAGCGCTACTCCCCTCGTTGGGGAGGAGTACAGAAGTCGAATTTAAGAGACCTCTATGTCGAACTAAATAGCTTCGTGGTGTGGACGGGTGCAGAGTTAATTCGATGTAACGGTGCTAAATTCGACATAAACTCCTAGTGTAGACCAGGCCTCAGAGACAAACAAATTTATTTGGGCATAAGCTTTCGTGGGCTAAAACCCACTTCATGAGATGCATGGAGTGAAAAATACAGTAAGCAGAATATATATTATAGCACATGAAAAGTTGGGAGTTGCCTTACCAAGTGGGGGGTCAGTGCTAACGAGGCCAATTCAATTAAGGTGGAAGTGGCCTAGTCTCAACAGCTGACAAGATGGTGTGAGTATCAGCAGAGGAAAAATTACTTTTTGTAGTGACCCATCCACTCCCAGTCGTTATTCAGGACTAATTTGACGGTGTCCAGTTTGCAAATTAATTCCAGTTCTGCAGTTTCTCATTGGAGTCTGTTTTTGAAGTTTTTTTGTTGAAGAATTGCCAATTTTAAGTCTGTTATTGAGTGTCCAGGAAGATTAAAGTGTTCTCCTATTGGTCTTTGAATGTTACAATTCTTGATGTCTGATTTGTGTTCTTTTATTCTTTTGCGTAGAGACTGTCCGGTTTGGTCAATGTACATGGCAGAGGGGCATTGTTGGCACATGATGGCATATATCACATTGGTAGATGTGCAGGTGAACGAGCCCCTGATGGTGTGGCTGATGTGGTTAGGTCCTATGATTGTGTCCCTTGAATAGTTATGCGGACAGAGTTGGCAACAGGGTTTGTTGCAGGGGTTGGTTCCTGGGTTAGTGTTTTTGTTGTGTGGTGTGTAGTTGCTGGTGAGTATTTGCTTCATGTTGGGAGGCTGTCTGTAAGCGAGGACTGGCCTGTCTCCCAAGGTCTGTGAGAGTGAGGGATCGTCCTTCAGGATAGGTCGTAGATCCTTGATGATGCGCTGGAGAGGTTTTAGTTGGAGGCTGTAGGTGATGGAAACCTATACCGGAAACCTACTGACTGCTATACTTACCTACATGCCTCCAGCTTTCATCCAGACCACATCACACGATCCATTGTCTACAGCCAAGCTCTAAGATATAACCACATTTGCTCCAATCCCTCAGACAGAGACAAACACCTACAGGATATCTATCAAGCTGACACAGACTAACACAGCTACCATTCTGAAACCTGTCACCTTTTAATACTTGAGAGTGTCACATGATTCTGAGGAAGACTATGCAGATTTCCGAGACAGAATCAGAACTTTTCACTCATGTACCCAGACACTAGCATTTTACACCCTCTTTGCTCTGGCATAAATGGTGACACAAAGTACAAGGATGTGGTGAATCAGGCCCACTGGCTATTTTCTATATTCAGCAAATGTTACTCACATAGTAGTACAAATGCAGCCTTGGTATCACTCTAATGACTGCTTACGCAAGGGGTGATTTTGGCACCGAGTCTATTCCTTTTCATTTTCAGGTAGTTGTGAAATCACATTGTGCACTGGGAAACAACCTGCTGCCATCCCAGCGAGCAGCCACATTCAGGCCTGGTCTACACTACCCGCCTGAATCGGCGGGTAGAAATCGACCTCTCGGGGATCGATTTATCGCGTCCCGTCAGGACGCGACAATCGATCCCCGAATCGACGCTCTTACTCCACCAGCGAAGGTGGGAGTAAGAGCCGTCGACGGGAAGCCGCGGAGGTCGATTTTGCCGCCGTCCTCACAGTGGGGTAAGTCGGCTGCGATACGTCGAATTCAGCTACGCTATTCGCGTAGCTGAATTTGCGTATCTTAAATCGACCCCCCCCTGTAGTGTAGATGTAGCCTCAGACATAGGGAAACAGCATCCATCAGTTATACTGGAATAGCAAATGAGGAAATAGATAAAACAGGGCACCTTCCTTGAAAGGCACTTGTCACTCAGCATGTTCACTTCTTGTTATCAGAGGTCTGCACAGGTGCTGAAGATATCCTTCTGGAAGTCAGACATTTTTAAAAGACCCTTGAAATGTTACATACTAAACCTTCTATTTTGTTCCCAGTGCCCAAGTTTGATGCCATCTGACTATTTGAACTGATTTCTCAGCAAAATGTTCTCAGTTCAAGTGAGAGGTGTAGCCCGTAAGGGCCACTCAATTCAACACAAACCTAGAAAAGATCCTGTAATAAGGCAAAGAGAAAAGAGGCAGGAGAGTATCAATCCTGTTCCCTTCTACACTCAGGTGCAGATGACCCCTGTGGAGATATTATGTAATAATCTAAGAATGCTCATATGGAATAATGGCATGAATCTTGTAAGTGATCTGGTCAGTCAGGTAAACTTCCTGTATAATTATGGTGGATTATTAGAATTTCTTGTATGAATGTATCTATTAAACTTATATTGGGGGTGATGGAATACTTATTATATGGCTATAATACTACTTGAATTCAATGGGGTCTGTGCATGAAGGCAACAGAATAGCTTCTCAGATAAAAACATCCAGGTACACATTTGAAAGACAATGAATGGAGCAAGATGTTAGGATACAGGATCCTTGAAGCAAGTCTTGTTTGCAAGTCTTGTTTTGACAAAATTGGGAGCCTGGAGATAAAAAATAACACATAAATAAATCAAAATACACAAATACTAAATAGTTAAAAAATCCTTCTCGGGAGAAGAAAGGGATTCAATTGTCAGAAGCTGTTGAGGGATTCTGAAGGAGTTGGGTCTTCCCAGATCCAGGGGACAGTAAGCCCTAAGGAGAGGCAGGTATGCACATAGACTGGTTTATTGTTTGAAGAGCTGTATTCTTTTAAATGTTTTTGTTCTACATAAATAACACTTTGCTTGAAGAAGGCTGTTTGGTCGCTGTATTAAACCCTGTCATTGCTCCAAGCAGGAACAGACTTGCATGGTCTGGACATAAGTGAGACTTTCTGTGGTGATCATAGTTGATGCATAAGGACTGCAACCCAGGGCCTGGTCTGACAGCGGGAGAATCACAGCTTTCCATCCCAAGAGAGAGGTGACAGCTCCAGGCCTGAGAGGGGTGTAATCAAAGAGACCAGAAGGGTGAGAGGTGCAGTTAGCCTGGTAACCATGACAACACTGCACCCCAGAAAACAAAACCTTTAATTGCATCCACAAGACCTGTAATGTAAAGGCCAAAAAGAATCAAGGACTTTTAGTGGTCTGTAGAGCTGAACGCAAAGACCCTGTTGATTTCCTAGAGGAACTCACAGAGCTATTGCCCAGCCTGGCGTTGGAATCCCCCAGATTTACTATCCTCAGTGACCGTACCTTCTACATATAGAATGCCAAGAATACATTAGCATCCATTCTTCTATTCCACATGGAAATCATAGGTTTCACACAGCCCATCTCTGGACCCACACACTCAGGTAGACACATACTGGATCTGATCTTCAGCCTAGAAGTGGACTTTGGGGACATCATCAGCTGTCCGGCCTCATGGTAAAGGCTACATTTATGTCACGGAGGTCACGGAAGCTATGACTTCCAGAGACCTCTGTGACATTTTCTGCTTCACCCCCTGGGTCTACGGGACTGGAGCTGGCAGCCAGTGGGGCCCCAGCAGGGTTCCAGTGACAGGTGACAGCCTCCTCAGGGGCCCTGGGGACAGCCTTGCAGGGGGGAAGGAGGCAGGAGAATCTTGCAGCTCTTAGCCACCATGGTGGTGGGGGAAACCATAGAGCCACAGCAGCAAAAGTCATAGACAGGTCACGGCTTCTGTGAATTTTTGTGTATTGCCTGTGACCTGTCCATGACTGTTACTAAAAATAACCATGACAAAATCTTAGCCTTACACATGGTCCAGCCACCCTCACCATCCAGATGAAGATCAGGGCTGTCCCTCCAGGTAATCCAGGTTATGGACTGCCAAAGCCGTTTTACTACACACACTTTTAAATCCGTTATATTTTAACATCCCTGTAACAGGCTAGCAGTGTTTGCCGGAAACACCCACCCGGTTAGCAAATGTTAATATTGCTAGGAAGGTTAAGGAGGTTCTGCTGATTCACTAAAGCAGGCAGCTTGTCGGCCCATTCCTTGATATAAAAGAAGTGGGAGTAGCTGTCTAGAGAGAGAGAGAGGACCCAAGGTGCCAGCTGAGCAGTCCAGGGGAACTCTAGGAGCGGCTAAACATAGAGGGAGAAGGTCTGAGATGAATTTTGTTATTTTATCGTTGATTTGCTAATACATTTCTTTTTTAATAAAAAATCAAAGCTCAGGAAGAGGACGAATTTAGACTTTACTTGAGGTGTAGACTATGTTTGAAAGTAAGATGGGAAAAGCATCTGTTCACAATGCCTTTGTGGGTAAACCACGCACGCACAGGACTGTGGGGATGGGTAACTGCTCCTCCTCCTCAAAAGCGCTCACCAAAAGCGTCCCACAGAGATCCATCTGGCCTCCCTTCTTCAACATCGACATAAGACCACTGGGAAGTTGGTGAGATGCCATAGGCATCACTGCCACCAATATGCCAATGACAGCGCTCTGTATGTATCATTTTCCACCAGGGCCACCCAGAGGATTCAGGGGGCCTGGGGCAAAGCAATTTTGGGGGCCCCTTCCATAAAAAAAAGTTGCAATACCATAGAATACTATATTCTCGTGGGGGCCCCTGTGGGGCCCAGGGCCTGGGGCAAATTGCTCCCCTCCCCCGGCGGCCCTGTTTTCCACAGCTGAAACCAGCAACACCACTGAGGTGGCCCCTATAAGAGATCAGCTCTTGGAGGGCAGCTGGCTCATGCTCAAATGAGGCAAGACCTAAGTGATACTGGTTAGGAGGAGAAAAAAATTATTTTCTCTTTCAATCAAATGGATCCTTCCCCTTCCCCATTTGTCAAAGTGGTGCAAGGCTTCTAGGTCCTGTTTGACTCATCCCTAAGATTAGATGCTCAACATCCACAGTGAACACAGCCTTTTTCCACCTCCAGACTGCTAGGAAGTTCCACCCCTACCTCCTGGATGAGGATCTGGCCACAGTGATACATGCATTTATTACCTCCAGACTAGATTACTGTAATTGTTAACTGGAACTAAATGTGGATGCAAATAAGATGGGTTGCCATGAACACATCTTCTGTGATCTACTCCTCCATTGTACCCCAGTCCACTTCTATTGTCTGTTCAAGCCTTTGCTCCTGATCTTAAGAAGCTTAAGGACCCACCTGAGTCAGTGACCACATCACGATCTGGTTCATCTAACCAGCTGCAATCCTGGTTTACAATGCAGCTTAAAAAGCCTCACGTGAAGGAAGTGATAAAACATTCTCTATTGAAGGAAGATAAAACAAACATTCTATCGAAACATTCTATCGAAGGAAGATAAAACATACTCTATTGAAGGGCATTAGAATGACCAGTCAGGCTAATCTAATCTGACCTCCGGTAGGGCATGTTGCAAGAACTTCTTGTTTGACAAAGCATTTTCCCCATAAAAGATAGAATGATGATTTTTTTAAAAATATTCCCCAAGCCATGCCCAAGGAGGGGGAAAGAGCAGACAACTTGCTAAAGTTCCCTAGAGATGTGCATCTTTAACTTACTTGGGAAGTGTGTCAATATTGTGGTGATGGACAGTAGAAAAACCCTAAAATATGCCTCCAGTATTAAATAGAGCCATTTCAGCTTAGCTCAACCAGTGCTGAATATGGGCTGTGTAACTGTGTAAATGTAAATATGTGTAAAGTGTAAAGAAAAACAAGCTGTGGCTAACACTGGATCAGCAACCATGGTAAAGCCATTGCTGAGAGTAAATAGGTCAAAGGGATTGTGTCTTCCTTTTCAGGGCCTTACAAAGTCTTACCTGCATATGGCCATTTCATTGTTAATCAGATCCTTAGTTTGGCTCCTTCATTGAGAAATGACCTATTATGTCTTCATGTTTTCCCCCTCCCTGAAATGAGGGTTTTGTATAAGAGCTACACAGAACAGCTGCTTGGACCATGGATAGGCCAGTTTACATTAGGCTGGTTTTTCTTGAGAAAGTCATAGTTTAAACAAATGGTTGTGTCTATTTTAATCATTTTTGCCCTCTTTTGAAGTGTTTTTTCAAACATTAGCTTTTTTTCTTTCAGAATCAAGTTTAGCTTTACAAATTAGTCTGCCCTGTCATGTCCCCTTTAAACACAGCTGTTACTACAATGTAAACATAGTTTTAAAAATGTAGATAAACAGTTACAAGAGAAAGGACTTCAAGTGTTTTTAACACATGGTCAGCTCTTGCTTACTTGGTTCTCCGGTTTAAAATTAGAATTCAAAATACACTCTGTATTTCACAGATGTCAGCCCCTCAGTAATAACACTTACATAGCGCTTTGCATTTACAAAGGGCTGAAGAGACATGAACTAATAATCCTCACAGCACCCCTGCCAAATAGGAGAGTATTATTATTTTATAGCTGGCAAAGCCGAGATACGCAAGTTTAGTCTAGGCTAGGGAATGTTTGCAACTATTTCCCACCATCACAAACACAGTTACTGCCCCCACAAGTGTTAGCGGCTTTGGGAGCCCAAATTATTTATACTGTAGTAGCACCTTGGAGCCCCAGTTATGGACCCAGACCCCATTGCGTTGGGGGCTGTACAAACACAGAACAAAGAGATGGTCCCTGACCCAAAGAGCTTACAGTCTAAGCCCTAGTGGAGGTGGGCCATCTCTTGCCATCACCATTTTAAGCGACATGACAATCAGAACTTGTATCTAACTTTGCTCATAGAAGGTAACATTTTCAGTAGTGCCTAGGTGACTTAGGAGTCTAAGTCCAATTTTCAAAAGTGACTTAGGCACTCATTAAAAGTCAGTGTGACTGAAGCGCCTAAGGGTCAGATTTTTAAAAGGCATTTAGGTGCTGACTGGAATTTTCAAAAGCCCAATTTCCATAGGTTTAGGAACCTCAGCTGCTTTTGAAAATCCCACTAGGTGCCTAAATACCTTTAAAAATCTGCCCCCCAAGTGCCTAAGTCTCTTTTAAAAATGGGACTTAGGCACTTTTTAAAACTTTACCCACAATGCCTAAAATAGCAGCATCCTGTCTGTGCTAGGATTCCCAACGTCACTAACACCAATAGAACTAAACCTGTGCTACCACTGATGTGAATTTTTTGAAAAAAAGCTATAGAAATTAAGTGACTTGCCTAAGGTCATCAAATAGTAAGTCAATTGCAGAGGTCAGCTTAGAATTTAAAAGCTCCTGCATCTCAGTCTTGGGTGTGGTCCTCTAAACGACACTGCCTGTCTTTAACAGAGCTATTCTCCTGCATACTCTGAAAAATAACTAAATTATGTTTAGCAGCCAGAATTGTTAACATTGTCATAATTTTGAGAAAACAGCAGTCACACAGAGGCAAAATGGTCTCTCTTCTGACCCGAATCATTTTCAGAAAGAGAGAAAGGGCATGGGACCACAATTTAATAAATGTTTTCCTTTTAATGAATTAGGGATGACTGCAAATCTTTGGCAGGCCAAAAATAAAGTGAAACTGGATAAGCTGTGCATGGTTATCTCCATTTTGTCATTTCGAATTAGGGTTAGTGTGGCCGCAATTCGATGGTATTGGCCTCCGGGAGCTATCCCACAGTGCACCATTGTGACCGCTATGGACAGCAATCTGAACTCGGATGCTCTGGCCAGGTAGACAGGAAAAGCCCCGCGAACATTTGAATTTTATTTCCTGTTTGCCCAGCGTGGAGAGCACAGGTGACCACAGATAGCTCATCAGCACAGGTAACCATGCAGGCCAATAATCGAAAAAGAGCACCAGCATGGACCGTACGGGAGGTACTGGATCTGATCGCTATATGGGGAGAGGATTCAGTGCTAGCAGAACTTCGTTCGAAAAGACGAAATGCCAAAACTTTTGAAAAAATCTCCAAGGGCATGATGGAGAGAGGCCACAATAGGGACTCAGATCAGTGCCGCGTGAAAGTCAAGGAGCTCAGACAAGCCTATAAAAAAACAAAGGAGGCAAACGGTCGCTCCGGGTCAGAGCCGCGGACATGCCGCTTCTACGCCGAGCTGCATGCAGTTCTAGGGGGGGCCGCCACCACTACCCCACCTGTGACCGTGGATTCCGAGGCGGGGGTAATCTCATCAGCTACACCTGAGGATTCTGCGGACGGGGAAGAGGAGGAGGAGGAGGACGAGCTTACAGAGAGCACACAGCACTCCATTCTCCCCAACACCAGGATCTTTTTCTCAGCCTGACTGAAGTACCCTCCCAACCCTCCCAAGCCAGTATCCAAGACCTTGACCCCATGGAAGGGACCTCAGGTGAGTTTACCTTTTAAAATATAAAACTTGTTTTAAAAGCAAGCGTTTTTTAATGATTACTTTGCCCTGAGGACTTGGGATGCATTCACGGCCAGTACAGCTACTGGAAAAGTCTGTTAACGTGTCTGGGGATGGAGCGGAAATCCTCCAGGGACATCTCCATGAAGCTCTCCTGGAGGTACTCCAAAAACCTTGCCACAAGGTTTCTGGGCAGTGCAGCCTTATTCCGTCCTCCATGGTAGGACACTTGACCACGCCATGCTTGCAGCAAGTAATCTGGTATCATTGCATGACAAAGCCTGGCAGCGTATGGTCCCGGTGTTTGCTGGCATTCAAGCAACATCCGTTCTTTATCTCGCTGTGTAATCCTCAGGAGAGTGATATCGCTCATGGTAACCTGGTTGAAATACGGGAATTTAATTAAGGGGACAGAGGTGGCCGTTCCTACTGGGCTGTTTGCCTGTGGCTGAAAAGAAATCCTTCCCTGCAGTTAGCCAAGCGCAGGGGGGGGGGGGAATTGGCCCTGAGCTTTTCGCGTTTGGCTAGCAGGGATCTTCCCTGATACCAGCCACGCGGTGGGGGGAGGGGTAAAGCGATCATCCCAGAGAATTCATGGCGGGGTGGGGGGGTGTTAGTTTGGTTCCTGCAGGGATCTTCCCTGATACCAGCCACGTGGTGGGAGGAGGGATAAAGCGATCATCCAGAGAATTGGATGGGGGTGGGGGTTAGTTTGTTTTCTGCTGCTGAAGGTTAACAGGAAAACCGCAGCACTCAACGGGCTTTGCTTGGTATGTGGGAAAGGAGGGCGCAGAAGCCGAAAGACAATGGCTTACCATGGCCGCATGCAAGCCGAATTCTGTTGCCCGGACCTGCGTCTGTGATCTCTAGCAGCAAAGCCACAGGCACTCAAGAGGCAAAATGCGACCTTGCACAGAAATCACATGTGCTATGTAATGTGAATAGTGTTGGTCACAGTGAAAGAGTATAAGCATTGTTCTGTAAAATGTATCTTTTTTAAAAATTCTCTCCTTTTTTCCTTCCCTCCAGCAGCTGCAAATTTTTCAAGCCTCCTTCCTCCGTCCCGAGGATAAGGCGTCGGAAAAAGAAGACGCGAGACGAGATGTTCGCGGAAATCATGGAATCCACCCGCAGTGAAAGAGCTCATCTGAATGAGTGGAAGGACACGGTTTCAAAGTATAGGAAAGATGCCAGTGAACGTGAGGACAGGAGGGACCAACGTGAGGACATGAGGGAATAACGTGAGGACAGGAGGGACCAACATGAGGAGAGGAGAGACGCTCGAGATGAGAGGTGGCGGCAGGAAGATCAGAGGAGGCAGGATGCAACGCTGGGGCTGCTGTGTGAGCAAACAGACATGCTCCAGCATCTGGTGGAGCTTCAGGAACGGCAGCAGGATAACAGAGTGCCGCTACAGCCCCTGTATAACCCCCCTCCTCCCTCACCATGTTCCATAGTCTCCTCACCCAGACGTGTAAGAACGTGGGGGGGGGGGGGGGGGAGGCTCCGTACACCCTCCCATTCCACCCCAGTGGACAGCCCAAGCAAAAGGCAGTCATTTTTTTAACATTTTTTTAGTGGCCTTTTCCTTCCCGCCGATCCTCCTCCCAAACCCCACCCAGGTTCTCTCCCTCTTTTTATAATCAATTAATAAAGAATAAATGATTTTTAAACGATAGTGACTTTATTTCCTTTGAAAGCAAGCTGGGGGAAGGGGGAGGGTGGGTTCCTTATAGAGAATGAGTCAATAAAGGGGGCGGGTTTTCATGAAGGAGAAACAAACAGAAATTTCACACTGTAGCCTGGCCAGTCATGAAACTAGTTTTCAAAGCTTCTCTGATGCGCAGCGCTTCCTGGTGTGCTCTTCTAATCGCCCTGGTGTCTGGCTGCGCGTAATCAGCAGCCAGGCGATTTGCCTCAGCCTCCCACCCCGCCATAAAGGTCTCCCACTTACTTTCACAGAGATTGTGGAGCACACAGCAAGCAGCAATAACAATGGGGAGATTTCTTTGGCTGAGGTCTGAGCGAGTCAGTAACGATCGCCAGCAACCTTTTAAACGGCCAAATGCACATTCTACCACCATTCTGCACTTGCTCAGCCTGTAGTTGAACAGCTCCTGACTCCTGTCCAGGCTGCCTGTGTATGGCTTCATGAGCCATGGCATTAAGGGGTAGGCTGGGTCCCCAAGAATAACTATTGGCATTTCAACATCCCCAACGGTTATTTTCTGATCCGGGAAGTAAGTCCCTTGCTGCAGCCGTTTAAACAGATTAGTGTTCCTGAAGACGCGAGCGTCATGAACCCTTCCCGGCCAGCCCACGTTGATGTTGGTGAAACGTCCCTTGTGATCCACAAGTGCTTGCAGCACCATTGAAAAGTACCCCTTGCGGTTTATGTACTGGGTACCCTGGTGCTCCGGTGCCAAGATAGGGATATGGGTTCTGTGACGTGCAGTCTATATGGTTTTATAAAAACATAATAAGAAGTGAATATAATGTAACTGGAATATGCTTCATGCAAAAGGTCTCTTGTAAGGTATCATTACAAAGCTTATAATCTACTGAGTGTGATCATCCCATTTGTATAAATGTATCACTCTTGTATCTAAAACTAGAAATATGAAATATAACTCTGAGGGCCTATTGTAATTATGTAAAGAGTGGGCCATTAATGATGGTTTGGAATCTTGATGACTCCCATTAACAAGGACCATTGTCCGCAGATGGCTGTGTTTACCTGTTACTCTTCCTGTATATGTGTGTGCTGGCAAGGGCAATGAAGTCTTGCAGTGACATGTGATCATGTCACCTGAACTGGAATCCATCTTTAACCTGGTGCTTTTCCAGTGGGGGGGGGGGGGGGCGCGGTGGAAACCCAGAGGGACAAAGGGTTCCCGCCTTATGCAAAAGATATATAAAGGGGTGGAAGAGAACAGAGGGGGAGAGAGGAGCCATCATGAAGAATCCCCTAGCTATCACCTGAGCTGCAACAAGAGCTGTACCAGGGGAAAGAATTGTGCCCAGGCCTGGAAGGTGTCCAGTCTGAGAAAAAACTTACTGAAGCATCTCTGAGGGTGAGATTATCTGTATTCAGTTTGATTAGGCATAGATTTGCGCATTTTATTTTATTTTGCTTGTGACTTACTTTGTTCTGTCTGTTACTACTTGGAACCACTTAAATCCTATTTTCTGTATTTAATAAAATCACTTTTTATTTAGTAATTTACTCAGAGTATGTATTAATACCTGGGGGAGCAAACAACTGTGCATATCTCTCTATCAGTGTTATAGAGGGCGAACAATTTATGAGTTTGCCCTGCATAAGCTTTATGCAGGGTAAAATGGATTTATTTGGGTTTAGACCCCATTGGGAGTTGGGCATCTGAGTGCTAAAGACAAGCACACTTCTGGGAGCTGTTTTCAGGTAAACTTGCAGCTTTGGAACAAGTGATTCAGACCCTGGGTCGGTGTTGGAGCAGACGGCAGTGTCTGGCTCAGCAAGACAGGGTGCTGGAGTCCTGAGCTGGCAGGGAAAACAGGAACAGGGGTAGTCTTGGTACATTGGGTGACAGCTCCCAATGGGGTTTCTGTGATCCAACCCGTCACAGGTTCCATCTATCGCCCCACCACAGTTAGGGAATCCCATTGCAGCAAAGCCATCCACTATGACCTGCACATTTCCCAGAGTCACTACCTTTCATAGCAGCAGCTCAGTGATTGCTTTGGCTACTTGCATCACAGCAGCCCCCACAGTAGATTTGCCCACTCCAAATTGATTCCCGACTGACCGGTAGCTGTCTGGCGTTGCAAGCTTCCACAGGGCTATCGCCACTCGCTTCTCAACTGTGAGGGCTGCTCTCATCTTGGTATTCTGGCGCTTCAGGGCAGGGGAAAGCAAGTCACAAAGTTCCATGAAAGTGCCCTTACGCATGCGAAAGTTTCGCAACCACTGGGAATTGTCCCACACCTGCAACACTATGCGGTCCCACCAGTCTGTGCTTGTTTCCCGGGCCCAGAATCGGCGTTCCACGGATAGAACCTGCCACATTAACAACATGATCTCCAAAGCACCGGGGCCTGAGGTTTGAGAGAATTCTGTGTCCATGTCCATGTCCTCATCACTCTTGTCGCTGCGCTGCCGTCGCTGCCTCTTCCTCGCCTCATTTTTCTGGTCCTGGTTCAGCATAAACTGCAAGAGAACGCGCGAGGTGTTTACAATGTTCATGACTGCTGTCTTGAGCTGAGCGGGCTCCATGCTTGCCGTGGTATGGAGTCTGCAGTGTTCACCCAGGAAAAAAGGCGCAAAATGGTTGTCTGCTGTTGCTTTCATGGAGGGAGGGGTGAGACTGTACCCAGAACCACCTGCGACAATGTTTTTTGCCCCATCAGGCACTGGGATCTCAACCCAGAATTCCAATGGGCGGGGGAGACTGCGGGAACTATGGGATAGCTATGGGATAACTACCCACAGTGCAACGCTTCGGAAATCGACGCTAGCCCCAGTACATGGACGCACACCGCCGAATTAATGTGCTTAGTGTGGCCGCATACATTCGACTTTATACAATCTGTTTCCAAAATTCGAATTCTGTAAATTCGGATTAATCCCGTAGTGTAGACATACCCTTAGTTAAGCCTTTTTTCAAAAAGGAAGAGTGAAACAACTCTTTCAGCATTACAAAAATTATTTGTCACTTTTTTTTTTGTAGAACAGTAACATTGCCTAAGTGGGAGATGGCAAAAACTCTAGATTTGGCAGGGACGTCATCCTAAGGTAGTAGATGTGCTTTTTTACGGGTTTCAAGAAAATTAGTTTTGAGCTGTCAGATTAATAAGGGATTCTGCACACTATGTTTTTTATAAGGTTTTACAGTGAATTTCATTTTTAATTAGCAGGCAGATATAAAATATAAGGCAGAATTCAATTTTTATTATTTATTTATCTGTCATTTCAACAGATAATAATGTTTATCTGTAAGCATTTTTTTAGATTTTGATTGATTTAAATTTTCATAGTTGTGTGCAATTACAGGGACGGTCACACAATAGAAGGTTGAGACAACAATTATTTAATGACAGAAGTGATTGAGATTCAAAAAGTTAAAGCTTTATCACTGTTAAAACACAAATTGACAACATCACATGTCAAAATATACAAAGTAAATATCCTCAAATCAAACTCTGATAAGATCTCATTCAGCATTTTTCTTACTTTGCTTATCTATCAATTTTGATTATGACTGATGGAAATATTTGTTTGTCGGTTTGTGTGTGTATGTTGAAATTGATGTTTACCGACATTTACCAATAAAAATGGAATCTTTCCAAGCCTAATTATTCAGCATACCTTTATCACGTCTTCTCTTTAAATTAAAGAGTCCCAATCTGTTCACTCTCATTGGCTGGATCTTCCTCCTGGACTCCTCCCTTGCACATTAGTCACCAGACCTGTGTCCCTGCCCCTGATCTCACCTCCAAAGTCCATAAACTAGCCAAGAGAGACTTATTTCCTATTTTATTTACTGACATTTACTGATAAAAGTCTAATCATTCCAAGCCTATATATCAGGGGGGGTGTTTTTGAAGCCCTGCATCATTCCATAGGATATCTGAAGTTACATATCTACTCAATATGTTCATGAAAGGAGAGATGACTTTAAAGGAGCACTGTTTCTTCCATACATTATGTAAAGCTGCTTTTGCAGGAGCCCTTGCATTGTTGAGTGCATATGTTGTGCAGAATGGCACACTAAACTGTTGTCTAGCCAATAATGGAATTCTTTGTTTTATCTATTTTTTAAAAAGAAGAAGAAGAAGAAGAAGAACCTAGGCAATTCCATACAAAAGAGACTGGTAAGATTGCAAACTGAAGCAAACAAATGTCAGGAAATACCAAAGTTAAGCTTGCCCATGCATCCTTATCTTGGCTCCACCAATGTCTATACATTACAAAAAAGGCTTTCATTACAAGATCACATACTCTCCTCCCCCACATCACCACCACAGGACCCTTGCCTCATTCATTGCACATAAATGAATGGTGAATAATGCACGGCTGTGCAGTGAATGAAGTTGAGATCTGGAGATCCCGTTTCATGCATGGCAAAAGCTAGATGGTGTGTAATGAATGAAGCATGGATCCACAGGCCCCCTGCCCCATTCAGTGTGGGGGTTGGAAAGTGAATAGTTTCTGAGGCATGCAGCCAATCATTATTCCACTGGGAATATAAAATAATTCTTAATGAATATAACATTGTACATTAAGTTAACAAGTAAAGTAAGCATATTATACATTTAGACAATAATCAGCCATTTAAATGGCCAAGTTAAACAAGATACAATTAGAACTCCCAGAACACCCATGTGTGGGTTGCTAAACCTAGTCGGAGGCCACATTAACTTTCACTACATGTTTATGTTTTACAAAAATAAGTCCTCTCTCACTGAGAAAATCAGCTATTAGGCCAGGACCAGATAACACCTCTGACCTGCATGAGGAGGGGAAACCTCAGATGCAGATCTTACCCCTCCCACAAAGAAGTCGGGGGATCATCCATCTTTATAGCTTCTTCTCTCATACCTTTCTAGGACCTCACAGTGAGGTTTCTGTGGGGTCAGGATCTGCATGTGGGAGGGAGAGGGGCAGGCACTGGGTGGCCCCAAAATGGTGAACAGGAAAAATGTGTATCATCCCTTCTCTGGTCTTGCATCTATGGCTGTATTACCTCTTCCACAGATCTCACTCTGTGTTAAGACCCACTTTTAAAGGGGGCTGCCAGGGGACACAACACCTCCGCACATTTGTAGGTGAGCTCCAGGGTTCACTCCAGAATGCCCTTTTACACCCGTGGAGCAATAGTAGACAAACATCACAAGATGAAGCTTGTGAAGGTTCCCTGG
The DNA here is from genome assembly GCF_028017835.1 of Emys orbicularis. Taxonomy (NCBI): domain Eukaryota; kingdom Metazoa; phylum Chordata; order Testudines; family Emydidae; genus Emys; species Emys orbicularis. Next base: position 66,666,621 of record NC_088683.1, on the reverse strand, counting down.
CCCTCAACCCCCATTTGTGAGTTTTACTGTAGGAGGGGGTGATCGGGCCCAGCATTACTTTTTATTGTTACACAAACACACATATGCCGCCTTCTGTGCGGTCACAAAAGCAGCCACCATATCCACCATGCTACAGAGAGCCGTTGATGAAGAATAAACCAAGAATTTTCATGTGTTAAGTTATACACCAGAGGGAGTCCCATGAATGTAATACAAACATCCTGATAGCGCTGAAGAAAAGTCAATTTAAAGTTGGACATAAAGGCTACAGAGCTCAAACAGTGTGATCCATAGGTCACAACATAGCTCTCCGTGCATGCAAAAGTTCATGAACATCCGACTTAATTTACTGGCTGCTTTTTATCTATAGCCAAACATAGAGACTGTTGAAGATGATGCCTCTCCTCATGTTTTTCTCCAATATGTATCCTCATCTACATCTAAATGAGCAGACATATGAAACTGATTTTATGCATGTGATATTTAAGCAAGTAGGTTTGTCTGAAACAATACATTTCTAACATTTGGAACCATTTTAAGGCAATATTCTAGATTTCCCACTAGGTTTGCTCCTATATGGGATGGTTATTTTCCCCCCTTACTTGAATATTATAATGTTCATGACCTTCAATATGTGAATTTTAACATCAGCCAGTTTGATGAAAGGATTTCATGTAATAATTCATCTCCTATTTTCACTCATTTTATTTCCTTTCCCGCAGCCTTCTGGAAATCTTACACTTTTCATATGCAGCAGTCAAGCTGGTCTGGTTCTCTCCTATTGCCCTTCCCTTCCCTCCACACTATCTAGTAATGTTCAACTTCTTGCTACAGAAATGACATCCAGAAACTTGCCATATACGGTCAGCTTAATGACTTCAGCAGTTAGCTTCAAATCTGGGCTTTGATCCAGAGTTGAGATTCAAAGGGTCAAATACAGTTTCTAGTGTTTTGGCTGGCCTTTGTTTCTATTTTTTTTTTTACTGTCCTTTTTTTAAAGCACTAAATGGACTTTGTTTTGGCTTTACAGTACGCCAGACTATTTATAGAACTGGTCAAAGCATGTGGGAGAATTTTTTTTCATGAACACGATACACAAAGTACCACCCATCATTTAAGCTAAATCTGCTAATTAGAGGAAAGAGTTGTATTGTGTGAGCATTTGATAAATCTGCTCACGGGTAAACTGCTGTTGCTCTTTGTCTGAAAAATTCAGACTCCATTAGGCTGATAGCCACTGTTCTTCTGAGGAAACTATGTCACTTGTGGACCTTCCTGTTTCCTTTCAACATTCTTAATGTGATACTGGAAGAGGATATCCTAAGGTCAGACATTAAAATGTAAAGTTGTGAGGTGATGATTAAATGGGAACACAGTGAAAACTTCACTCTTCATTATTTTAATATAGTCCAGCCTTTGCTTATATAATCATTTCCAGCAGATATTTAAAGTGCTTGTGGAAATGATGAAAAGAAAAGACTTTCATTTATTATCTTAATTATATTTTTTGTGTTATTTTAATTTTTTTCTTCATTTCACTAAATGCTCAGGTTTAAGTCTTACAAGTTTATTTTAAAGGACAATATATCTTCAACTGTGCGTTACACTTTGATCTTCCAGGTATAATGGTTTCATAAAGTTATTATAGCAGTGGCTGCGATAGTTAAAATTTATAAACATTTTCCATTATAATCGCCTGGTTTCACACACTCATAACCTACTGAAAAAGTCACATTTGTGGCTGAAATTGTCCATTCTTGGTTGCTGCCTAAAGGCAATTACTTTTTTCTTTTTATAAAATTTGAGCATGATCCTTTCGGCTCTTTTCAGTTATAGGACAGGAGAAAACAAAAACTAGCACACACACTTTCCCCACTCTACACGTTTTTCTACAGAAAATATAGCTGAAAAATAAATCCTTAAATTGGGCCTGGGCGTAGTCCTGACTGAGACTTATGCCTTTGCATTCATTGAAAGCAACTGCTTTCTTCAGAGTATGACAGCCATTTGAAAACTGTGTTGTGAGCATGCACAATAGAAAATGTCATAGTCCCTAGATATGTGATGAGTAAATTTGCAGGTAGGCCCCCCTTCAGCAAGTTATGACTCCAGTGGGATGACTCATGTGCTTGAATTTAGGCAAGCTCAGAAGTACTTAGTTGAAATGGGCGCAACTTAAGAGGCAAATCCATACTCACTACCAATCGGAGTAACTGAGCTAGTCACTGGGCTATAAGAACAAGGAAAAGAAATCATCATGCCCAAGGCAGCAAAGTGAGAGCAGCTTATATGGAGTAGCGTCTACTTCCCTATTGCGGGGGTAAGGGAAGAAGGATGGCTGGAAGAGCCATGCACCTTGCACAATTAAAACCACACGTCAGGCAATGCAAGTCTAAGTCTTCAGCAGCTATATCAGCTCCACTGAACACATGAACTGCTTTCAATTCCTGCTTCTCTGGTTCAAAATATAGCCCAATATATTAATTGTTTATATGCTTAAACGTAAACTACAGAATACACAGCACGAGCAGCCCAGCCAGGTTAGTGTTGCTGCTGGAACCTTAACAGTTGCATTTCTTGACATATTGTTATTTCAACTGTGCATCTTTGGTGTAGCATCAACAGAGGTCTTTCCCCCTCCATTTAACTTTAGATTAGCTCAGACTTTCAGTGCAATAACCCCATAAATTAAGACCCCTGTCACATGATTTCCTTTCAATGAGCGTGAGCGTATGCTCTTTGCACAGGCCTAATGAAAGAGATTTAGCACAAAAATTGAGAGCTAGCTCTCAAACACAAAGCTTTCCACCGTGTTTGTGTAGCAAACTTTCAACAACATCAATACCTTGTCAGTCCCTCAATGTCAGTAGAATTGCAGTCTACTCCCATCTGATACCAGGCCCTCATCTGGTAGAGTGACCAGACAGCAAATGTGAAAAATCAGGACAGGGGCTGGGGGGTAATAGGTGCCTATATAAGAAAAAGACCCAAAAATCTGGTCACCCTATCATCTGGAATGATAGTATAATATACATGGATGGAAATTACCGAGACTGTAAGGATGCACCAGGATTACTCATGGAGTAACGGCTTCATGATCAGGCCCTGCACTTCTATACCCCACCAGGACTGGAATGCTATTCCAATTCATTCCCAGCATTCACGCTGAACACCAGGGAACAGTTCTGTCAGTTTGCCCAGAAGGTTGCAAATGTACATGAAATAGTTAATTTTTGCAGTCCAAACTTAGTATTCCCCCCGCCCCCTTCCAACTAGATCAGGACTGTTGCTTTAGGACTGTTGCTTCTCCATACCATTCCAAGGAATCCTAATGTTTGGACATGATTCAGAAAAGCTCATGTGTGACTATGTCACTGCAAGCGAGTAAGGTGCGCGTATTAATGACTCACAAGGGAAAAGCTGAGCGGTTTTTTGTTTTTTATATAACTTCCAGCCCTGAAAGCTCCCAATGGGATCTGAAGGTCAAGCTGGGTTATTTCCTTCTCACACATCGTCATCAGCAGGAATAAAGATGCTGCAGACCAAACTGTGCCTCAGTTACACCTGTGCAGCCCCAGTGTGTTCTGTGGAGTTGCCCAGATGTAACTCAGGCCATGTCTACACTATGGACCTTACAGTGACACCGCTGTACCGCTGCAGCTGCGCCACTGTAAGGTCTCCTGTGTAGCCGCTCTATGCTGGCGGCAGAGAGCTCTCCCGCCAGCATCATTAAACCACCCCCAACGAGCAGCAGTAGCTATGTCGGTGGGAGAGTGTCTCCCGCCAACACAGCACTGGCCACACTGGTGCTTTTGTTGGTGAAACTTATGTCGGTTGAGGGGTGTGTGTTTTTTCACACTCCTGACCGACAGAAGTTTTGCTGACAAAAGTGCTAGTGTAGACAAAGCATTATTGTCTCCCACAAGGTTGCACAGCAATGCTGTTAGAACTTTGTTCAAAATTCTGTTGATGATGTGTGTAAATGGCTGGGCTGAGGCAACCTGTCAGTCCTCCATAGGAGGGTTCAGGTGGTGTTTTGTATCTTTCTGAAGGGCTCAGAGGCTCACCCTTTCCTGTCAAAATACAGAACTGTATAGGGGACCTGAACACCTCAGCCTTTCCAATGGGATTGCAGGAGCAGAATCTACATGGTTTCAAAGGCTAATGCTTTACATAACATCAGAGCAATTTTGCATGTGAGAAAGCAGCGGCTATCTACATTCAGAAAATAAGTCCACTGTCTCTGTCAAATATGTAATGGCTTTGTCTTTTATATTGACCTGATACTCCTGCTACATCAATGTAAATCAGGAGTAACTCCATTGCCTTCCATGGAATAATACTGAACATGGCACAAGAGGAGAATCAGGCCAACATACTTCCGTTTTCTTTGGGGGTTGTTTAGGGCTTTATTTATTTTTTCATGTATTAATTTATGTTGTGAATAATTCATATGATTTCTTAAGGGTGAGCTTCTGTGTGGTGCCTCTTGCAGCACAGAACTCACAGACCAGGGGGAGAGGGAGTTACTGTGTCTTTAAGCCACTTCAGCACCCTCCCTCCAATCCTAGGCTGGAGTGTCGCCCAGCATAAATGAGACAGCCCTAGGACCCTAAGTAAGGGCAGCCTCCCTCCCCGAGCACTGTGTGTTGCAGTGCCACTCCCAACACACCTCTCTGGCCTCCAGCCCTGTCCCCTATACTGGGGCTTGCAAAGGGGTCCTTGGGAGGCAGCCTCCAGCTGTCTCCACAGTTCTGAACCAGAAAATTCCTCCCTTAAGCCATTTACAGCAGGGCTTTTAGGGCTTCTTTACGCTGCTCCAGCCTTTTTACTGGGATAAAGGGGACGGAGCAAAGGTGAGGATCCCACCCTTAAACTAGAAAAGTATCTGAGCCTGATTTTCTGCTCGCTTCCACCAGAGAAGGGACATGGTGGGAGGGAGGGACCTCCAGAGAGGGCAGGGGTGGAGTGGAGCCAAGGAGGGATTCACTAGTCAGTGGCAGGCGGAGGGGGCCTCAGGGAAGGGGTGGAGCAGGGACAGGAAGAGACGGAGCACAGGCAGGGCCACCACAGCCCAGGCATCTGGTGGGGCGGCGGCTGTGCCAGGGAGCCCTAGCCTCACTTGGCCTATTATACCTGACTCCCATGCTTCCACCCATGTAACCCCATTGGCTTCAACAGAATTACACTGCTGATTTAAACTACAGCAAGTTGTTGTGTTTGCACGACAGTAGTGCTAGAGCAGGGCCCCACTGTGCTAGACACTGTTGTAAGAGAGTGTCTCTGCCCTGAAGAACTTGTACTCTGTGGGCTCATCTGAAGGCAAGACACACAAAGGGTGAGAGGGAAAACGGAGACACAAAGAACTGAAGCGACTTGCCCAAAGTTACCCAGCATGTCAGAGCAGAGATAGAACCCAGTTCCCCTGAGTCTAACTCCAGTGCTCTCACCACTAGACTACACTGCTTCCCTTAGCAAGGGAAGCATTAAGGCATGTATTTTCAATCCTTTCAGATCACAGCATTTTCTTAGATACCCATATACATTCCCTTTTGCCCCCAGAGTTAATTATAAAAATCAGATGTTGTATCCTAACAGGCTCCGTTTCTTTTATGTCCATTTTATATTCTGCATGGTCCTTATGAAATTAGATAGATTTGATTTCTCTACCATATGTACATCATTATCTGTGTACTTATTTCTATTTGTGTCTTTGTATATGTAAGCGGGGGAGTGGTCCCACTATTGTGGGGAACTTTCCTGGCTTCTGCACTACCCCGGTGAAATGGGCTAGCGAAAGGATCTGAGTCCTCGCTCCCACTCCCTTTACCCAGAGGCCTCCCTGCCCTTGAGGGCTCCCCTTCCACTCTCCTGTCTGGCAGAGTCCTCGTAACCCCAACAAGGCTGGGCCCAGGATTCCTGGGGGGCTCAACCCCCAGCCCTGCTGTGGTCACCTAGGACAGGGGCTAGGGTGTCCCCACTCCGGGGTACTCTCTCTGCACTGGGCACCTCCCTGACCCACTGATTATTCCATACAATTTAAAACAAATACAAGTTGTTTAATTAACAATTAATCTAAAGAAAAGAATAAGGAAAAATGGGAAAGGTTAAAGGAAAACACATCACCCTGCTTTGTGGCAGGGAACATCACAAACAGTGTCTCTGGACATCAGGGCACTTCGCAGTCTGTTCCTTGTAGGTCCCAGATTTCCGTCTCAGGCCCTGGCTGTGCTGCAGGTATGCTGCGGGTTGGACACTTGCAATGGTGGTGGCCACACACCTCCGGGCTTTGAGTGGTGGGACCCTTCTTCCCAGCGTCAGCCCCCCGTCAGGTTAAGGTCCCCCTCCCGGTCTGGCCTGCAAGGGCCCTTGTCTGGGGGTGTCTTTCTGTGCTGGGCCCTTTGCCCAAGGTCCCCCCTTGGCTGGCCCCACTTGCTCACCACACCTGGCTCTGTGGCTGCAGCTCTGCTCCCAGCACAGGATCTGCTCTCCCTGGGCTGCGTCTCTGGCTCTGTGGCTGCGGCTCTGCTCCCAGCACACGATCTGCTCTCCCTGGGCTGTGTCTCTGGCTATGTGGCTGCAGCTCTGCTCCCAGCACAGGATCTGCTCTCCCTGGGCTGTGTCTCTGGCTCTGTGGCTGCGCCTCTGGCCCCTCTGGATCTGGCACGGTTCTGCTCTCCAGCTCAGCTTGGGCCCCTGCTTTCTCCTTAGCTCGGCCCCACTCAGTCTGACCCAGGCAATTCCAACTCACACGGAGGATGGGACCTCCCTGGCCTCCTGACCCTCTGATTAGCCTATCAATCAGGCTGATCTGGAGCATTGGCCTCTCCCCATTGTTCCTGGGGACTGTCAGTCTCAGGCTCCTGATTTGCCATCGACCCTTCCCCTTTTAGTGCTGGGAGCTAGCCAACCAAAACACCCCCACTGAATGTTAGTAAGGGGGCAACAGTCCCCTTACATATATACACTGAACATGTGTGTGCTATAATTCACAGAAGCCCATATCTACCTAATAATTGGTGCACTGTGAACAATAGGCTATTAAAGGGCTCAGTTCAGTAATAAACAGTTGCTGGGGATGTTGGCCGCCAAAGCTCCACAGGTTTCCTGTACTCTGCAGCTGTGGCGGCTAATTTACATTCTTCAGAGAAATTTTTTAATTTCACTCATCTTTGGTGGCCATGTAAATAGCCTGTCTGGCCTTCCACGCTGCATCCTCTCCACAGCAGAGTCCGTGGGCCCAGTTGAGAGGTGGTGTGAGTTACATGGTGGGGGTATAAATTACATGCTAGCAAAGAGATGGGGGGAGTCCCTGGGAGTGTAAATTGATGTAATTTACATGCCACGGAGCTGAAGGGCAGGTTTGTAGAAGGAAAAATCAAACAACAGGGGGTGGAGTATGAAAGTGTAAGGTAAAGCAGCCTGACACATACCTCTCACATCCTCCTGCTGATTGCTTTTACTTCTACAAACCCGCCCCACACTCCTAGCATGTAAATTATCAACTTATCCCATAATTTTCATCCCCTCTGAATCAGGCCTCTGACTTTGCCTCGTCTAATATGAAAATCAGGTTCTTGAAAATAATGTCAGGGAAACAAGCCCACTAAGTGTGCTCGGAAAATCCCACTAAATATGCTCAGAATCACCCCTCCATCCTTCATAACAAAGCACTTGGCTCCTCCTTAACTACCTTACAAAAGCCAGTGAGAATCATAAGACAAACCAACCCTAGGCAAAATTTTCTGCTGACACAAGTGCACTGACTCCAGTAGAGTTACAACAGCAATGTATTTAGCCCTACACCTTTATTTCTGTCCCTAAATGTTTACCAGTAGAGAAAATTCCAGTGTTATATTAGTTGAGGCAAATCTAATATGTAACTGTTGCAGGAACTTTTAAGATTTGTTTTGCTCCCTAGAACTGCTGTAACAGACCAGGGACTACCACATTTCAACACACCGTCCAGTGTCATTATTTTTATTGTTACAAAGAAACATGACGCCTTTGAAGCCTTGTCTATACTAGCATGTTTTAAGAAACCCCCTTCTTGCACTACCGCTAATGCAGCGCCACCAGTGGTAGCAAAGATGGGAGCCCTAAAGTAGGCAGGGCATGGGCATTTCTACCACCACATTGTTTAGAACTGCTTTGAGCAGGGTTAGACAACACAATGATAAAAAGGCCCGGGCCTTGTTGTATCGGTCTATGGCATTCCCACGAGGGCTGCCACTAGTGGATCTATCTAGTGCAATGGTGGTGGTGGCAGCAATGGGGTCCTGAAAAATATGCTAGTATAGACACAGCCTTAATCTGTTGTTACATAAATCTACAGTTTGATTACACCTGGAATCTCTTCCAGACAAGAATATGGGTATCCACAATGTGTGCACCTCATTCAAATGGAAAAGTGGGTGATTTATATAGACCACATATTGTGCTGCCCCAGCATTTGCATGGGTTTTATATTAGCTACTGATAGTTCAAGGACATAGACAACATTTTTATGGGGCAGTGAGGCTGACTTAAAAATAATAGCTGTTGAATACCACTTTTACATCATCTAACTATTGTATAAGGGACAGTCCCCTGATAACTCACAGTTTGTTCTCTGCAGTTCAGGAGGGGTACAGTCCTCTGTTGGTCTTGGTTGCTTGAAGTCCCTCTCTTTCTGCTGGCACTTGGGAGCTGGGGCCAGTCAAAGGTCCTTCTTGCAGCAGGCTCTGGCTCCTTTCTTCCCTGCCTGGGAAATGGCTTAGCAAGCAGGGTCTCCTCTGAGGAATTGTGTGCCAGGGTGAGGCTCTCCTGTCTGTGCTTTCCCCACTCTTTCTGCAGCCAACCTGGCCATTTCTCTCCTTCTCTCATGTAGGTTAGTAACCCAATAGGTGCTGGAACTAAGAGTGCTGCTGCTCCCCCTTGTTTGAAGTGGTTTCCATCATATACAGCGTTTACAGTTTGGTTCAATGGCTTTCAGCAGGGCCGGCTCTAGGTTTTTTGCTGCCCCAAGCAAAAAAAAAATTGGCTGCCCTCCCCTCCCCCGCACCCTCCTTCCACCCCAGCCCTGGGTCACTGGTAACTCGCTCCCAGGGCGGGTCATTCAGCAGGAATTTTAGATGTGCACAGAACACAGACAGGATTGGTTCCCATATGGTTACAGAACTGCAGTAAAGTGGAACAATTTTCAGCTTGTGTGATTGAAGGCTATCTGGATGCATATTATAAGACTGACCTACATAAATGAGGAAAAGTTGAGGTGCCTTTATTATTCTTTTGTTCCATTCTTTGTTTCTATGGGGAATTTGCCAATGCAATATCACTGTCTTCCTTTTAAACAAATAAAACTAAAACTTAAAAATAATAATAATAATAATAATAATAAAAAAAGCAATGGCTGTTGAAAATAGCAATTCCAGTCCTAATAACCACTGGGAAGCATTTCTTGCTCAATTTATTCTACTTTTTCCTACAGCAAGTTACAGTGGATCAGTATATTTGATTTGGGAGAAATGAAGTAACAGCTGCCCAAATTGAGCTTGAGCACTCCTGAATTTTGAGGGTGTTCAAATCTGGAAGGCAGGTGCTAGACTCCCTTTCTGAATATTAGCTAAATCTGGAAAAGAAAAGTCAATTTCTGCTTCCATGGCTCAGAAGTGTAAATCCTCCTAAGTGGCTGGTACTGTATCTAAAGCTGCCCAGTCTAGTAGAGCCTCCCCTCCCTTACTTTTCATTTTAAATTCTAGTGGGATCCATGTACCTGCCTTGCTAGGCTTCAGATAGAGAGGTGCAGCGTCCATTTAGTCCCCCCAATTCCTTCTTTGGGGGAGAGCCCAGGGCTGGGGCGGCAGGAGGTGCAGGTGGGGGCCAGAGCTGGGGCAGCAGGGAGTGCGGGTGCAGGGGGGGAGAAGAGCCCAGGGCTGGGGTGGCAGGAGGTGTGGGTGCGGGGGGGGGGGGGGAGGGAAGAGCCCAGGGCTGGGGCGGCAGGGGGTGCGGGTGGGGGGAGAGCCCGGGGCTGGGGCGGCAGGGGGTGCAGTTGGGGGCCAGGGCTGGGGTGGCAGGAGATGCGGGTGGGGGGAGAACCCAGGGCTGGGGCAGCAGGTGGGGGCCAGAGCTGGGGCAGCAGGGGGTGTGGGCGGGGGAGAGTCCAGGGCTGGGGCAACACAGGGGTGCAGGGGGAGCCCAGGGCTGAGGTGGGGGGTGGCAAAAAACCTAGAGCTGGCTCTGTTCCTACCATTTACAGCAAGTTGTAGCATGAGGTTTCAGTTCTACACTCCTTCCCCCTTCCTTTCCTGTTAATTGTGGCCAACGGAATGCTGGGAAATGTAGTTCTTTCCCTGCTCCAGGGCTGGCTCTATAGGCAGGGAGCTAACCAAGGAACTACAGCTCCCAGGGCTCCCTGTTGGTTCTCAGCTCTCATGCTGGATTCTTGTGCCCCTGCAAATTTGCCGCCCCAAGCACCTGCTTGCTTTGCTGGTGCCTAGAGCCGGCCTTGGCTCTCAGCACCCCCACTATACAAATTGTTCCAGCACCCTTGACTGATTCTCTTGTTCTGTCTCTGTGCACGAGGACTTCTCATCCCCGCTTTATCTAGGGAGTCCTGATAGGTCCAGCCAGCTGCCATTCCTTTGGGGCAGACTCCCAGAGACTCCTAATTGACACTGTTCTTCTTTTGTCCCTCCTCCCTCATGAGTTCCATATGTTCTTTTTCACAAAGTGAAAGGGAGGCCAGAAGTCACTGATCCCATGATTCTTTGGCTGGTTTTTTTGCAGCCTCTGACACTAGTCCCATCATGCCTTGGGATCACAAGGCCACCAGCTGCCATCTTATTTGTAGTCCTTTCCTTGTCAGACTCTCTGGGTATGAGAGGAACCCAGGGGGTTACCTAAGCAAAACATAAAAAGCAATTGTTTTCCAGTGTAATCAACGGATCAGGTGTAGTCTGTTCCCTTTCTTCATTCTGCCACAGTTTTTGACTATTCTACAAAGAATGCAGTGACTACATAAAACCAAGAGGCCAGCTAAATGATTCAGTTTGCCAGAGAAGTATTGTGTGTGTTTTGTAATTCTATACTGCTATGCTGGTCTCAGTAAGTGAGTAGTGCCTGAGTGAAGTGCCAAAACAAAGCAGATATATTCAGGGGCTAAAATGAAATCACTTAAAACGTGGCTGATTAAAAAGGAGGAAACTACACGTCCAATAAGGGGATCAACTTCTGCTGGTCATAGTACTGAGCTGTCTCCGCCATTGCCTACAACTGGAACCAACTGCCAGTTGCCTGATGCTGTTAGCGTTTCTGAGACTCCTCACCAACCACAATTTAAGTCTTTCCTTGTGCATAGTTTTGGAAAACATTTCTAATATGCATAAAATGGAGCAGGGAGCAGCTGTCAGTGAGGCAGGCTCCTGGTCACAGCATATAATGTACCATTTTGGTCTGGGCGGCCCTTCTCTGTAGTCTCAGTGAGTCACAACTCTGTATTAAAGAAGAAAGTATATGAGGGAAACTGCAAGGGAAATTACTGACATCTGTGGGCCGCATTTGACCAGTGAACCTCCTCCAGAGTTCAAGCAAAATGAGTCAAGGAATAATACATAGAAAAAAGTCCTGGGGAGTAGCAGTACAACTGAACACAAACAATAAAACCAAATAAACAAGACTAGCAGCACTCTCTGTTCAGAATTGTGTTACTCATGTCAACAGGGAGCCTTTTCTTATATTTACAACAAAATAATGTAATGAGAATGTGTAATTTGGGGAAGAGAAACAGGCTGGGGGGAAACAAAGTAATTCGGAGATAGAAGGCCCACTCCTGCTCCCACCGAAGATATTGACAAAACTGCAATGAACTACATGGGGAGCAGGATTGGGGCCAAAGTGAACCTTGACTTTTGCCAACAGTATGACCGTTGGCTGGAGCTGGCCCCTATGGAAGTGCACTCATGCTATTCCTGGGTAGAGGAAATCTTAAGGACTCAATTGTGGAACCCTTGTTCATGTTGGGGAGCACTAGATCACCCAAATAGTCCCACTGGCTGCAAGAACATAACTCGAGTACTTTGTTTAGTTCTGGACCCCTCACTATAGAAGAGATAGGGATAACGTCACAGCAGCACAAAAGAGAAATGGATAGTAAGGTTAGAGGGCATGTCCTATAAGGAGAAATTATATAGATACTTTCCAACTTGGAAAAGAGGTGAAAATAGGTGATGCAGTTGTGCCTGATAGATGGTGCAGATGTTAAAAAATTAGAAGGAAGCTTTATTCAAAAAGGAGGAAAACAAGGAGCAGTAATTTCAAAAGGGTAAAACTCAAAATAAGGATTAGAAAATAGTTCTTAAAGGTGTAATATACTCAAGGAAGCCACTAAGGTTTCATAATACTGTCCCTGGATATGTCCAAGACAAAATTAGACTTAACACTTAGGGCCACAGTCTAAAGCAAATACTGTTTTATTGTGAGGTGATGAATAGATTATCTGTGTGAATCATTGCATGTGTTAGCAAAAATTGTAACAATACTTTAAGAAGTGTCATTGAAAAGAAATATAACATCAGATGGGTGCAATTTTTTTGTTTGCTTTTCTGTGTAACGTCCATCACTGAGGAAATAACTGAGGGATAAATTCTGCTCCAAGATACATATATTGACTTCAGTGAGAGTTGTGGAAGTGTCTCTGAGCGTTGAATTAGCTTGTTGTGATTAGAATTGGTATGGATACCTATGAACTGCAAATATTTTACATGTAATCTGGATTCCTGTTAGTCAGGGACTCAGCCCTTAGATGTAAGGGCTAAATTACAGATCGGAATGCTGCTCTGAACACCATGTAAACTCAAGGGCTATAGGGACTTGTCTCTAAATAATTATTAAAAGTCTCCCTTAATAAATAATTATTAAATGTGTTTTAGCCTTGTTAAAAATATTTCTTATTTTAAAACTTAAGTCACTTGTTGCTTACTTTCTAAAACACCACCATTTTCCCAAATTCTTTGAAGCTAGCACCTTTGATTTGGAAAAACATACTTGTCTACACCTTTAGGATGAATTCCTTTATAATCCATTGACTTCAGCAAAGTTACAGGGCTGGCTAAATAATGCCAAATATCATTCATAGGAATTTCATTTTTTTATGTGTTTTTTTGATTGGTTAGGGATTTTTGGTTTTGGTTTGTTTTTCAAAATTTCCATGACAATTTTTCATTTTTGGACAAAAAACTGAAACCAAAAACTGAAATATTTTCAGTTTTAGTTACAATTTATGGTTTTCAGTTAAAATTTTCATTTTTCAAAAGCCAGTTATTTTTACCATATGCAAAATATTTTACTGAAAAGTGAAAATGTTTACATTTTTTCCCAATTTTTCCATAAAAACAAATCAGAAAATTTTGACCAAAATGAATAATTCCTGCAAACATTTTCATTTTGGTCAAAAAGCCATTTTTCATTGAAAAAAATACTTTGATGAAAAAAACCTGACCACCTCTAGAAGTTACTCTGGATGAACACTAAGGCCTGGTCTACACTGGGGGGGAAGGGAGAGGGGGAAAATCGATCTAAGTTACACAACTTCAGCTATGTGAATAATGTAGCTGAAGTTGACGTACTTAGATCTACTCACTACGGTAAGTCGACAGCTGATGCTCTCCTGTCGACTCCGCCTGTGCCTCTTGCCCTTGAGTCGACGAGAGAGCACTTGGCGTTTGATTTATCGCGTCTAGACCCCCCGCTGGATTGATCGCTGCCCGTCAATCCGGCGGGTAATTTAGATAAGCCCTTAGTGTAAGTGAGGGAAGAATTAGGCACTTGGGGCTAGATTCACAAAGGAACTTAGACTTAGTGAAGCTGAATGTCACCATGCCTAGCTTTTAGGTGCCTAGAAAATCACTGGGATTCCCAAAGCCTGAGTTAGGGGCTGCAGTGCACATGCTCAGAGGCAGAAATGGGGGAGGGATAGCTCAGTGGTTTGAGCATCGGCCTGCTAAATCCAGGGTTGTGAGTTCAATTCTTGAGGGGGCTATTTAGGGATTTGGGGCAAAAATCTGTCTGGGGCTTGGCCCTGCTTTGAGCAGGGGGTTGGACTAGATGACCTCCTGAGGTCCCTTCCAACCCTGATATTCTATGAAGAGAAACATAGATACCTAGGGAACTTTTACTGCAAAAATTTAGGTGCTGAGCAAGTTTAGGACCCAAAAGGAGTTGGGGGAAGCTGAGCAGGGGTTTTGTGAATACCAAAGTGGCCGGATTCTGGTATTTAGGTGCCTAAGGTGGCAGCTAAACATCTAAGTCCTTTTGTGAATCTGCCCCTTGGTCTGTACGGCTCAGTCAGACTTATTGGAATAGACTAAAAGGTTTATGAATGAAAATCATAGGCAGTCTGTCTCTACAAGAAATAGTCCAATTAAAGTCTAGATTCCTTTCAGAGAATTTTCTAGCAATATATAGTACCATTTATCATTTAGCATTAGACAAGTCTTCCGGGTATTTTCCTGGCTGCTTAATAATGAACTAGTACAAGATTTTTTCAGGGTCACTGGCTCCCCTTTTGACTTTCACATAAAGGGAGTTTGTGACTCTCCTGGCCTCATTGCTTTCGGAGTTATAATGCTGCACCTGTCACGAATGATGCAATCTTAGCCACTCAGGTCTTCAGGGGAATTGCAGCACGTATGAATTGCGACAGGACCTTCTGTGTCTGATCACCTCACTAGATTTTAGTGTGTATAGGATTAGAGCTTATGAACATTTCTGATCTGTATTTGGGGAAAAAATGGGTGCTGTAGCCATATCATATGAATAACATTCTTCCATTCCATTAGCATCTCAGGAGGATGTTGAACAGCAGCTACTAAAGTTGGAAATTTTTAAATCAGCAGGCCCAGGTAACTTGCATCCAAGAGTTTTAAAAGAGCTGGGTGGGGAGCTCACTGGACCATTAATATTGATTTTCAATAAGTTTTGGAACACTGGGGAAGTTCCAGAAGACTGGAAGAAAGCTAATGTTATGCCAATTTTTAAAAAATGGTAAATGGAATGACTGGGTAAATACAGGCCTGTTAATCTGACTTTGATCCCAGGCAAAATAATGGAGTGGCCAATATGAGACTTGATTAATAAAGAATTAAAGGAGGGTAATATACTGAATGCCAATCAGCATGGGTTTATGAAAAATAGATCCTGTCAAACTAACTTGATATCTTTTTTTGAAGAAATTATAAATTTGGTTGGTAGAAGTAATAGTGTTGATGTAATATACTCAGCTTCTGTAAGGCATTTGACTTGGTACAACACAAGATTTAGATTAAAAAACTAGAATGATATAAAATTAGCAAGCACACATTAAATAGATTAAAAGATGACTAACTGATAGTCTCAAAATGTAATTATAAAGGGGAATCGTCATTGAGAGATGCTTTTCTAGTGGGTCCCACAGGGAATCTGTTCTTGGCCTCACACTGTTTAACATTTTAATTAATGACCTAGAGGAGAACATAACATCACTACTGATAATGTTTGCAGATGACACAAAGATTGCGGGAGTGGTAAATAATGAAAAAGAACAAGTCACTGATACCGAGAGATCTTGATTGCTTGGTATGATGGGTGCAATATGAGTTTTAATACAACTAAATATAAATGCATACATTTAGGAATAAATACTATAGGCCATACTTACAAGATGGGGGATTCTAGCCTGGTAAGAGGTGATGCTGAAAAAGATTTGGGAGTCATGCTGGATAATCAGCTAAACATGAGCTCCCAGTGTGACACTATGGCCAAAAGGGCTAATGCAATCCTGGGATGCTGTAGAGGGGCTTAACCGGGTTCTTCCCTCTCCGGGGCAGTGGGGGACCACACTGCCTCGTTATATCCTCACCGTTGCTGGCGTGGAATCAGTCCGGTTGTGGGAGTCTCTCACAGGGATGACCGGGGAGATACCACAAAACAGTTATTTGTGCCCAATTGTGGGCGGTGAGTGCCAGTTGGCAGTGGCTCAGGCCCTCAGCAGCAGTTTGTAAGTAACAGGCCTAGGCCCAGGGTCAGGGCAGGGCAGCAAGGAGTCAGTGGCTCAAGCCCTCAGGCAGGGCTGAGTTCAGACAGGTTAACAACAAGCCCAGGCTCTTGGCTCCGAAGGGCCTGGGACAGGGGGAGAGTGCCACCCCCGCGAGGGGTGGCAGGGGGGACGCAGGTCCTCCCACTCCACTGCGTCCCAGCCTGAGGCCCTAGCAGTGGCAAAAGGCCTACTGCTGAGTCAGTGGGGATCCTGGCCGCATCACACTGACATTGGCACTGGCAGTACTGCAACCAGACTAGGGTCGGCTGCCCCCCGGCCACTTCCTAACGCCCCTTCTAGAGGTACCTGGGTCAGGACAGTGTCCTCCAGGAGGTCAAGCACCATGGGGTCCTCAGGATAACTTGGCGAGGGTTAGGCTTGGCAGCTCCTCCAGGTAACTGGCGAGGGTCGGGTTTGGCAGCTCCTCCGGGCTCTGGTCAGCGTCAGGCATTGGTTGGGCGGGCCAGTCTTCGGGTCTGTTGCCGGGGTCTCCCAGCCAGGAGCTAGGCCAGAGGCATCTGGCATCTTCAGCGGCTGCACTCGAGTGAGCTCTGGCCCCATGCTTTTCTACTTCCTGTCCTGCGCCTGACCCACTGGGAGGCAGGCTCAGAGCTCTCTGGCTCCGCCCACTCTGGTGTCTGGAGGGGCTCGTCCCTCTCCGGGGCAGCGGGGGACCACACCGCCTTGTTACAGATGCATAAACAGGAAAATCTCGAGCAGCAGTAGAGAGGATATTTTATCTCTGTATTTGGCACTAGTGCGACCAGGTTCTGGTGCCCACAATTCAAGAAGGATGTTGAAAAATTGGAGAGGGTTCGGAAAGAGCCTCGAGAATGATTAAAGAATTAGAAAACATGCCTTATAGTGATAGGGTCAAGGAGCTCAATCTATTTAGCTTTACAAAGAGCAGATTAGGGAGGACTAGATACGAGTCACTCTAGAAGTATCTACATGGGGAAGAAATAATAATGGGCTCTTCAATATAGCACTATCCAAAGGCTGGAAGCTGAAGCTAGACAAATTCAGATGGGAAATAAGGCATAATTTTTTAACCGTGAGTGTAATTAACCATTGGAACAATTAATCAAGGATTGTGGGGGATTCTTCCTCACTGACAACTATTAAGTCCAGATGGAATGTTTTCTAAAAGCCATGCTCTAGGAATTATTTTGGGGCACTTCTATGCCTGTGTGATACAGGAGGTCAGACTAGATCAGGGGTGGGCAAACTTTTTGGCCCGAGGGCCACATCGGGGAATAGAAATTGTATGGCGGGCCATGAATGCTCACAAAATTGGGGTTGGCGTGTGGGAGGGGGTGTGGGCTCTGGGGTGGAGCTGGGGATGAGGAGTTTGGGGTGTAGGAGGGTGCTCTGGGCTGGGACCGAGGGGTTCAGAGGGCAGGAGGGGGATCAGAGCTGGAGTAGGGGGTTGGGGCGTGGGGAGAGGCTGAGGGGTGCAGGCTCCGAGCGGCGCTTACCTCAAGCAGCTCCCGGAAGCAGTGGCATGTCCCTTCTCCGGCTCCTACATGGAGGCACGGGCAGGTGGTTCTGCACGCTGCCCCATCCGCAGGCACTGCCCCTGCAGCTCCCATCGGAGCACGTAGGAGCCGGAGTGGGGCCATGCCGCAGCTTCTGGGAGCTGTGTTTTGTGGCTTCCGACCCTGCACCCCAGCTGGAGCGCCGGAGCGGGGCCGAGCCGCGTGGTGCGGCTTGTGGGCCAGTTTAAAATGGCTCGTGGGCCGGATCTGGCCCACAGGCTGTAGTTTGCCCACCCCTGGACTAGATATTACAGTGGTCCCTTTTGGCCTTGGAATCTCTGAATCTCTCTTTGGGGTTTGTTCTTTTGTTTTTGTTACTCAGTTTCCTGTTTGGTCAGCTCTCCCAAAAGTGGGTATTTTGTAGCTCTGCTTGGAAACGTATGGAATCTACATATGTTAAAGAGTTCATAGCCCTGTGCATTTGAGCTCATTCTAGCTGCCATGAGTGCTTCTAAAAGATCAGCAGAAAAAGGCATGCTCTCATGGCCTGAACACAGGACTCAGAGCCAGGAACTCCTGAGTTCTTAACTCTCTCTCTGACACTGACGATGCCTTCTGTGGATTTGGGCAAACCACATAGGCCTGAACTGAGAGCTCCTGAACATTCCTGCGTAAGTGGGTATAGGATGCCTCCTTATTCCTCTGCACAGATACACGCTGCAAGAAAGCATTTGCCACTGGGCTCCTTCTCCCCTTCCTGCTCCTCCAATGCACTAGCCAACACAGTTGAGCCAGTACAGAGGGGGGAATAAGGACCGAATTGTGAATCTGAGTCACAGTTTGGTCCCTATCCTGCTCTTGAGGCAGCAAAGCTACTCATTGCCCATTAGTCAGGGCAGATTGCAAGGTACTAGTGCAGGGGTCAGCAACCTTTCAGAAGTGCTGTGCCGAGTCTTCATTTATTCACTCTAATTTAAGGTTTCGCGTGCCAGTAATAAATTTTAAGGTTTTTAGAAAGTCTCTTCCTATAAGTCTATAATATATAACTAAACTATTGTTGTATATAAAGTAAACAAGGTTTTAAAAATGTTTAAGAAGCTTCATTTAAAATTAAATTAAAATGCAGAGCCCCCCGGACCAGTGGCCAGGATCTGGGCAGTGTGAGTGCCACTGAAAATCAGCTCGCGTGCCGCCTTTGGTACGTGTGCCATAGGATGCCTACCCCTGTACTAGTCTATCCCTTCACCCCTGAGTGTCAGTCTCCCTGGGTGTAAAATACTTAATCTAGTTACCCAAGCTCTGGGGAGGGAGGGACATAATCAGGACTGCTGTCTGTGTCTGGCATGGTGTTGGTTTGTCCCTAGTTGGTTACTTTCAGGTTTTAGGATAGAAAAAGCTGCTTGTTTTCATTTTCAGATGATTGTATCGCCTAGAACTTGGGATAAAATCTCTTTTATTATATATATTAAAAATAAAGCCAACTCAATATATACAATATCTTGCACAATATCTTGTTGAGCTATAATTTTTCATTCTGTTTTGTTTGTTGTATTGTTTAACTTCAGGTTTACTTTTCTTGCTCTTTAAAATGAGCAGATGCCATTTTTGTCATGAGCCCTATTTTATTTTTCCACAGCCTCTCCCAGTTAATAAATTAAGGACTGTTATTTGCTGTAATGTTTATCCCTGCAAGTCCCCCGAGCTGCATAATACTGGGGATGCAGCTTGAATACCAGAAGCCGTTATTTGTCAGAGGAAATATTTTGGTAACGTTCAGAAACTTTTCAGATTTGACAGAGCCATCGTTGTATCAAGCCCCAAGAATATTCCAGAATTTTCCTGACTTTAGTTATAGTCCTCTGGGTCTCTACGGATACACAGTTTGCCTGATTTCCTAACAGCTACCATGTTGTTAATCTAGTCAACTGAGGCAGAAAACTTGGCTGGGATACTCTTCCCCCTCCCATTTATTTACTAGCTACCTTCAGACACAAGGAGCCACTTAAAACCCAATTGCCCAGGACCGCTCCTGATTTCAACCCAAAATACAGGTGCCTCTTCCCCACTCAACACTGGGCTAAATGTACACTAGTCAATTCATGTGCTTTTATTCCTACAGAATTTAGTAGCTGCAACCAACTCCCTTTTTCATGTTGCAGCCAACTGATAACGTAACTGATAACGTAACAGGTGGCATTTGATTTCATTTACCACTGCATGAGGAATCATTTGTAATAAAGCTTTAGAAGTACAGGGTTGCATATGGTCACCACTGGGCCAAATCCAGCATCAGCAGCATTTGCTATTGTATCTCATTCATCTCTTGTCTTTGGAAATTCTATTAATCCTTGAAATACCACAGAAAGCACAAAAGGTTCGCATTACATATCAATGAGTGTATTTCCTTAAGACAGTACTTGGCATCCCTTGGAAGCATAAGAATCATCATCTCCTTTGGCTGCTGTATAACTACTTATTGTTTTATTGAACAAGAGAGTAAAAAGTCTCATAAAAGCCTGCATACTGTAAATGGCCAGGGTATAATTCAGACCTGCCCTTGTGCAGATTAATTGACACATTTGGCCTTTTTGGAAAAAATGTCAACTGTTTTATGATAAATATAGCTTAGGCTGAGCACTTGAACCATGAATGACTTTTATTATTATTTTTTGGGTTGAATTTCACTCACCCTTCTAATTTTCTCTCTCTCTCTCTATTTTTTTTGGGGGGGGGGGGGCTCCTGAGGTTTTTTGAGTGTAACAAGGGGAAAGCAAGTTAAGACAACAGAAAAAACATGTACCCTTTCCAAACTCAGAAAGAGCAACTTTTGGCACTCTCCATAGATAGTGCATAAAGCTTTATGAACATAATCTCTCGTACCTATATGTTTATTTGTAGTATTGTGTGTTTCCTCCTTCTGAAGAACACAGTCAACTCTCTTCACATTCATACGTCGGAGATGTTTTTTACACCAGAAGGAGGGTGATACTGGCTCGGTGATACTCCAGCATCCCTGGAATATTTTTTTGGAAAAGCCCAATGTTGGTTTCTTTTACATAAGTACATGATGCATGCATCACCGTGTTTGCCCCAGATTTTATGTGCAGCTCTCCCAGGGTCTGATCCGCCTAAGCACCAGCTGTGAGGTGCTGAGTGTCTTTAACTCTCATTGAGCTCCATGAATCACATTCTAAGGCCTTGGCTACACTGGCAATTCACAGCGCTGCACTTGCTGCGCTCAGGGGTGTGAAAAAACACCCCCCCTGAGCGCAGCGAGTGCAGCGCTGTAAAGCGCCAGTGTAATCAGCGCCTGCAGCGCTGCACGCTCCCTCGCAGCGCTGCAAGCTATTCCCCTCGGAGAGGTGGAGTACTTGCAGCGCTGCGAGACAGCTCTCGCAGCGCTGGCGGCGCGACTACACTCGCAGCGCTGTGAATCCGCGAGTGTAGCCAAGGCCTGAGAGATGCTGAGCACCGGCAGCACCCCCTAAAGTTAATGAGAACAGCAGGTGTTCAGCACTTCTCAAGACGGTTACAGGAAGGGAAGGGGGAGGCCCTGGAGAGAAGAAAACTTTATGAAGTTCCTCCACAGACAGTTTCCTAAAATTTCCTCCCTTCTACTGAAGAAGCAGGAAGCCTGGAACCCCAAAAGAACCCCAAGGTTGACATGGATCTTAGGGATCTGCCAGAAGCCCCAGGCCTGCATATTGGCTACAGGGTCACCTGTCCCACCCTTTTAGCACAGTCCCGCTGGTGCTGGGTACCTTCTGCATGGATTCTGTGCAAGATTTGGGGGGCGGGGGGAGTCAATGCCTCCATCCACCTCATTTGTGGATCCCGGACAACAGAGGTATCCCACAGGAGGAATCCAGGAAAGTGGTGCCACAGAGTCAGGATTTGGGACAATAGGACTGAGGTATTTAGGTGCTTACAGATGCAGGTAGGTGCCTAGTGATATTTGCAACAGTGCCTAAGAAAGTTAAGGTTTAGGTGCTTAAACATCTTTGAAAATTTGGTCCTCAGTTCTTTGCAGGGTCAGGTCCACCGATATTTAAAATTCACACCTGTCTTTAGGCTTTCATGGGTAGTCCTACACCAGAAAAATGTTGTACCTGTTACAGGAGTGCTCTATAAATGAGATGACTGTACATATGTAGATAGGTGTTTGATAGATAAGTGCCATTGGATAGTGCTCAAGAAAATGCAATATAGCTTCTGAGTTTTGTAGGACCAATGAAATGTGTGCACTTCAAATTGCTTTCTCTGTGAAGTTCTTTACATGGAGCTGTGAACAGTACCCATTTTTCAACAATGGCGGACACTGCCCTGGGGCTTGTGTAGGCAGAGCTCAGGTGTGTTTATAGCAGGTTTTCAGGATAAAATGCCTGAATCCTGTCTTCACTAGTGCTTACACTGTTGCTAGTTCTGGTGTACATGCACCCTTGCTGGAGAAATGGGTAAAAAAAAATGTAGTATACACTAACATGATGAGGGACTCTGACTTCTGGACATTAAAATATAGATTTAAACTGTATGATCATGGTGCAGCTTCAGAGACTGTCTTCAAAGCTTTGGACTTACGTACACATATTGCACTTAGGTAATTTCTAGATTCCTCATGTCTGAATCTCACACCTGTTTTACACTGGCATAACTCCATTGATGTCAGTGGAATTACTCCTGATTTACACTAGTATAACTGAAATTAGAGTCAGGCCTGGAGTGTCTTTGTTTCAGGCTTTGTTGCAAAAGGTAACATGGTGTAAATCAAGTGGTGGTTATTCTTGGTTGCTGATTGGCTGAGCCATCCCTAATTGATAGCAAAGGACAACCATGATGCATTTGTAGGTCAGTTCTCATCAAGCAGTCCAGGACTCAGTTCTGCCTTCTGAAGAACCTGCTTAACCCCACTCTTCTTATTGGGGTTGCATAAGTGCCATGGAGGGTAGATTTTGGCCAGCTATGTTTAGCTGGGACTGAAACTCCAATTTCCACAGGTTAACTTTTAAAATATTTTTTAACATTTATAGGGTTTCTCATACAGAGAATCACTTTATGTAGTTACAGAAGCAGCAGGGAAGGATGGGAGGAGAGTTTTTTTCTCCCTTAGGCAAAAATGCCACCAGTAATAATTCTTTCTCTATGTGAAAAGTAATATATATTATGTGATTATGCAGACCAAATTTCACTGCATGCTATCTCAGTAATGTCAGCAAGTAGAAGCTTATGTCTTCAGTGGTTCTAGTTAGCACTCAATTCCACCTCCAGAGGAAAAGAATCATTTTAGGCCCCGAATTTGTAATCTGATGCACCTTGCTGGACATTTATGCACTTGCATAGCCTCTAAGTCAATAGGGCTCAACACCAGTGCAGTGATCAATCCATATGGATCAGACTGCAGGATCAGCACTTTATTTTGCAGTCTGCATGTTTGCTAGGCCTCGTACATACACAGGAGCATCTGCTTCTGAGAGGTCCATTCTTCCATGGCAGCGTTTAGACTGTCTGGAAATTCCATGTCTAAAGTTGGAAGTATTATAGTTTTATTTTGCAGGTTGGACTCGCCTGCCAGTTAGGCCACCTGTAAATCTCTCCCTTCATTTGGATGGATAGGTAATGAATGATCTCCCATTACATCTTCAATGCTGCTGCTGCTCACAGGATTCTCTCAAAGGGGGGACAGGACAGGTTGTGGGTTTTTGAACAATGGTGATTTTGGCCAGTGAAGGCGGGGGGAAGTGGTGGAGGTAATTGCTGAATGCTCTATGCTGATGGAGTGTAGATGCAGGCAAAATGTTGCCAGGACAGTGATTAATTTGTAATGAAAGAGGTGCTGGGGCTCAAGCAATTTTTTTACTTTCATAACTGAAGTGACCAGCCCAGGGGTGCCGGGGCTATGAACTGCCAAGCCTAGGGGTGCCAGGGCTATGAACTGCCAAGCCTAGGGGTGCCAGGGTTATGAACTGCCAAGTCCAGGCCCACGGTTATGAACTGCCAAGCCTAGAGGTGCCAGGGCTATGAACTGCCAAGCCTAGGGGTGCCAGGGCTCCGCCCTGACAAGCCCCAACACAAGTTAAGCACTGCTCCAGGGACAATGGGGGAATGTGCTCAGAAGCAGCAAATACCCTTCAAATGAGTTCAGTGTGTCCTCTCCTCAGTATCAGCCTTCAGTTATGTGACTGCTGAAAAGGCCCTGGGGCCCTGGCCATGCCCGTTGGGGTGTGGCATGCCTCAAACTATACTAGCCCCTCTCCTTTCTCTCCACACTTAGGGGGTCCTAGCACCGGCATTCTGGTTGCCTCCTGTGTGACTGTGCATGAGCAGCCACAAACTGGCCCTAACATTGTTTTTTCCACCTCCCCACTCCTTAACATTTGGCTCTAGATTGTACCTAGCCCTTATGCAACAGCACAGGATGGGAGTAAGGACGCTTCACTCCCTCCTGCACAGCCCAAACACAGACTACCCAGAATTGTAGCCTACACGTTTGAGGGAACACAGGGTCTCCTACTGAGTTGCTCCCTGTGGGTAGCAGCTCACAGCAAAGGGAGCAGGATGGATGGGGGGCAGGGCAAGGTAGAGCATGGCTTGGCTCCCCAATCCACTGGCCAGCCAGGCTGAGGGGATTATGTGGCATCTTTCAGAAGGTTCTAGCTAGCTGCTGCCCCACTAGTGTAATCAGGGTGCTCCAGGAACCACTGCGTGTCCTTGAATCACAGAGCCTGTGAGAAAGTGCCATCTCCTCAGAAGAAAGAGAGAGGGAAGGAGGAGAAATCCTAACTGGAATTAAGAACACTTACTAGCTGGCTGGAAGAGATGGAGAATCAGCAGCAGTTAAATGCAAAATGGTTGCTTTAGGACTGCAGCCCCCATTGACCTGGGATGGCGAACCACGGCCAGTGGGAGCCACGATCGGCTGGACTTGCGGACGCGGCAGGTAAACAAACAGGCCCGGCCCTCCAGGGTGCTTACCCTGGCGGGCCGCGTGCCAAAGGTTGCCGATCCCTGCCCTATAAGAATGATACGCTACAGAGAGGCGAGAGGGAGCAGTTGTTTATTAAGGAAGCTGTTGCTACATCAAAGGGCCCAATCCTGTAGGTGCCAAATGCAGAGGCCAAACTTAGCTTAATAGCTACTTATCTGCTACATGGGGGACAAAAGGAGCTGCAATCCTGCCTGCCGGAAGGTTACACCTTCATGCATGCCAAGAAGATCTCTGTAGTGGCTCTTCACTGTGATGAATAGGTCTGAACAAGCAGGAATCTAACCGTCCAAAAACTTGTGTAGGAACTGAGCAGTAAACTGAGTCCACTATTCCTCCCTCTATACTTAGCAGTATCTGGATGCAGGCTAGCCATACAAATGCCTCAAAACTTGCTTTGCCACACAGAGCAGGATTCCACCCACTCTGCTCCCTCCTTGGCTCCTTGAGCAAAGCCCTATTATTCAGATGACCCACCTCATTTATATATACCAGTGTAGTTTACACATGTAAATCTCAGTTTTTGCACATGCAAAAAGTTAGGAATGATGGATTATATGTGCAAAAACATAAGCACACAAAAGATTCCAGACACAATTTTAGTGGCCTTTTCGATTCCACTGTCTACCTCTTTCCCTGTCATACGCTGCTGCAGTTAAGGATCTAGATCAGGGGTGGCAAACTACGGCCCGTCAAGGCTTTGGATCCGGCCCGCGGGATTGCCACCCCCGTGGCACCCCAGCCCCCGCGCAGCTCCTGGAAGCAGCCGGCACTACGTCCCTGCGACCGCTGGGGGGGGGAAGGAGGAGGCAGAGGGCTCCGTGCACGGCCCACGCCTGCAGGCACCGCCCCTCGCAGCTCCCATTTGCCGAGAATGGGGAACCATGGCCAATGGGAGCTTCGGGGGAGGTACCTGCATGCGAGGGCAGCGCGCGGAGCCCTCTGCCCCCCTTCTTCCAGGGGCCACAGGGACGTGGCGCCGGCCACTTCCAGGAGCGGCATGGCGCAGGGTCAAGGCAGGCAGGGAGCCTGTCTTAGCCCCGCTGCGTGCCGCTGCCACCCCGGAGCCCGCATCATGAACCCCTCCTGCACCCTGCACCCCAACCCCCTGCTGCACCCCTCCTGCACCCCAACCCCCTGCCCTGAGCCCCCTTGTACACCCTGAACCCCTCCTGCGCTCCAACCCTCTGCCCTGAGCCCCCTGGTACACCCCGCACCCCTCCTGCGCCCCAACCCCTTGCCCTGAGCCCCTTCCTGCACACTGTACCCCCTCCCACACCCCAACCTCCTGCCCCAGCCCTACATATGTGGCCCTCAAGCTGGTTTTGGTATAAAAGAGAGGGGACAGAGGTTTCTCTTTGAAGTCCCTTTTCTTTGGAATTCACTCCCTCCAGTCCAAAATAGTGTGAATGTGCTGACCTTCAAGGCACACTGCAAGGTTCATCTTCTTAGAAGAACTGCTGAAGAGGGCCTATTGCAGGGGGTGAGATTTATAGAGAAATGGGGAATTGGCTTATTTATGTGTTACTTGGTTACAACTCTTCTATACAAGGAGATTTTTGGTCTTTTCTTTGACTTATTTTCTTTTAAAGTCTGTGTTATATAGGCATCTCTTGTTATAGATCTGAAGAATAAATAAATACATTCAATTTTTGCTCAAAGCTTTGGACTAGCCTTAATGAAATTGTGCTAGGTACACTGTGTATACATACAGTGTATACTGCAGGTTATGTTGGAAAACTCACTAAAATATGACGTTTTATTGGTGTAAACATTCCATATTACTGTAAATTGTAAACACAATGTCCTTTCCATCCCTTATCTATAGAATTAAAATTGTCAATCGGTGTGTTATCAGTATAAAAGATACCGACCTCCTCAGTGATGGGAACCATATATAGAGAAAATAAAAACACGGGGCCTGATCCTGAACTCTGTGGGCTTACCCTAGTGAATAAGAGGTTGTAGGATTGGGAAGGCTCCTTTCCTAAACAGGAAAGAAGATGCACAGACAAGATCTTTAAAAAAAAAAAAATCTCACAACCCCACTGCATAGCTGTAAAATCACACATTCTGGCATGACAGTCATTTCTGGAGCCCTGGAGCCTCAAATTAAGAGTGCATTTTTATCATGGACATTTCATCTGCCCTTCATCTTACCCCTAATCTATCTTCCCTTTGCAGCCTGTGAGTGTGCTGGTGTTGAAAGATAATAACAAAGCAGGAGTCATAAAGGAGACACTGAGTTATGAACTCAATGCTAGGGTTCAAGCCACATTTATAAGGACTACTTTCAGGCAAAAGGCATCTCTTTCTAGTACTCCCTAAATATTTCTCCTCGCACTTTAGTGAGACTGATTTTTATCTAGTAGGATACAGTTTTCAAACATTTCTATGCACACAAACAGGTCTGTGGTTTTGAGCTTCCCATTTCATCTGTGTTTGCTGTAGCTGAAATTATTATTATTATTATTATTATTTTGCATTATGCTGATATGTGAAAAATACATAAAAACCATATGGCCCAAATCATGACCCAGGCAGTGAGCAGCTGCAGAGCCTAGGCAGAGTTTCAGATTCCAACCAGGCTCCACCACCACTGCACAGCATGAGTTAGAGCCAGGTATGGGATGAGTAGCTACAGCAAAGCGTGTGGAGTTACTCTGCAGCTGTCCTGCCCACTATGTCCCCAAGGGCAGTGTGCATGACTCCCGCTCCCACATCTGACAGTGGGGATACTGAAGAAATATCAATGAGACGTGATGCCTGTCCCAATGTCCCAATGCAGGAGAGAGGGAAATGGCTGACAATGCCAAAGCTAACTGACAGGCAGCTCTGGGTGAAAGACACTGCCCTCCCAGAGCAATCTTTAGCAGAGGGCACAGCCAAGCCTCCCCACCATCATCCCCATTAGCTAACAATTTTCAGGAGCTCGGACTGAGCTGCCCCATACTTGGGTCTGCCTGCCTCACCACTGAAGGCTGCTTTGCAGAGGGCTCTATGAGAAGCTGCTGGAGGGGGTAAGAAACTCATTGCATAGGTTCCCCACCTCTCCTCTGTGCTGCATGGGCCCAGACTCTGGTGTAGAGAAGAAGCTGATCTACTATCCCACCAGGATTTGGACAGTGCTTAGCTCCCCTGTGCAGGAGCGAGGGACATGTGCACTGCTCAGGCTTTGGGTCTATTATTAGCATTGGGTCTATTATATAGCATTGCCTATAGTTAAAGTAGCCCAATATTTCCCATTTTAAGACCATGCTTTCAGTTGCTTATAACTTTGCCAGACTTCACCTGCTCAGGCTGAAATTTTCCATGCTGCGTCTGCCTTAGGCTGAATCTTTTGGGAAAATTTTAGCCAGAAGAGTACAGCTGTTTCCTAGAGTGAGATTAGGGGGAAATGTGTTGTTTTCCAAAAAATTCTAGTGACTTTTTCTTTGGAAAGCTCTAGCACCCCCTTGCTTTGGAGCAGGGTTGTGAAATTTGGTAAGAAGGTGGCCTTTATATCAGGGCCATGTCACATGTTCCTGTGGAAATCCACCCAAATTTGGCCAAGTTATAATCTTTTAGAAAATCTCAGTTTGCACGCGCTCAGTAGAGACTTCTTAGACTTTACCAGGTAAAATCTCCACGTGTACTGAGTGTGCTCGAGCCTCTCACATATCCTAGTGCTGAGCAAACTGCACATGCACCATGGCCACAGAGCAACCGAGCATGCTCCCGCCCTGGGCTACCGAGGTACAACTGAACTTTTCCTGTGATTGCTGCTCTCTGTTGCTCCAAGCTAGGATGGGGCTGGGCACCAGAACTGAGAGCAGGGAGTCCGTCTCTCCTGTGCGCTCAATGACCCCCTGCCTGGCACCCAGGCAGTGTGGAGGAACAAGCTGTCTGACTCAAATGCACAGGGGACACGAGCCAGACCTAGGGCAGTGAAGGGGAGTGCCGAGGGAGTAGAATGGGACAAGGAGCCTGGGGAGCAGAGACTTGGACTGGAGGCTGGCAGGGGGCAGAGACTGGGACTAGCTGTGCACGGAGACTAGGTCTGGAAGCTGAAGAGGGAAATGGGGATGGGAACACAGGGAGACTAGGTCAGGAGGAACTATGATTAGATGAGAAGCCATTAGAGTGGGATTGGCAGGGCAAGAAGAGAGTGGGAGCCAATCAGGTAGGGGAAAGGAGGTGGGGGGAGATGAGACAGATATGACAAAGAGCTGGGGATGGGGGGAGAACAGGGACTGGCTGGGTAAAGAGACTGAGACAGGGAGATGTCACACAAACATCAATCTGTGGAACTCATTGTCAGGTGATGTTGTGAAGGCCAAAAGTATAACTGGGGTCAAAAAAGAATTAGATAAGTTCATGGAGGATAGGTCCATCAATGGCTATTAGCCAAGATGGTCAGGGACACAACCCCATGCCCTGGTTGTCCCTAAACCTTTAGCTACCAGAAGCTGGAATTGGATGACAGGAAATGGATCACACGGTAAATTTCCCTGTTCTGTTCACTCCCTCTGAAGCACCTGGCATTGGCCACTGTTGGAAAATAGGATACTGGGCTAGATGGACCTTTGGACTGGCCTAGTGTGGCCGTTCTTATGTTCTTAAGGAGCCGGGGGAAGGGCAAGAGGGGATGAATCTGTATGGCTGGGCAAGGAGACTAGAAGGAGGGGGGGCAGACTGGGAGGGGGAGTGGGGAATACTGTGATGGGGAGACTGAGTGGGTGGTGAGAGGAGGACTTAGTGGGCAAGAAGACTGGGACTGGGATCAGAAGACACTGGGACTGGCTAGGTGAGAAGACTGAGACTGGGACAAAGAGCCAGTGATGTGGTAGAAAAAAGACTAGGTCAGGAACAAATTGGAAGGGAGTGGGCGAACAAGGTCAAACCTAGAGGGAATGGTAGGAAGAGTTTGTGCACACACGAGCACACTCTCCTCCAGACCCTGCAATGGAACCCAAGATTCCCCGAGTCTCACCATTCCACTGAGGTCAGCAAATATCTGAACAACCCACTAGCAAAGTGGCCCATCGCCCTCTAGTTCTGGTCCACATAGAGGATGAAAAAACAACATACCTTTGCTATCCGTTACTCCATTAGCTCAAATGGCAGAGGATTGAGGGTTGTGGGTTGGATGTAAAGGTTCCAACCCGGCTGATGACCCATGTGGGTGTCAATATGCCACCACATGATGACATTTCTGTTGTTTTCACTTTGCTTTTTTAAAAACCTAGGAAATGACACACAACAAATCTATGTTAAAACCACGTTATTAAGGTTGCAAAGTAAAACACTCAAATCAGTTACTATTTTTTCTGCTCTGCTCTGCTCTGGGGATGAATCAAGTTTGTCTACTGAAGGAGACAGTAGTCGCTCGGACTTCTGCCTCATTTGTTGCAGAAGTTGGAAGGTGTGTAGTAAATGAGGAGAACTGGCTTCTATCCCTACCTCTGCCACAGAGTTCCTATGTGATGCTAAGCAAATGACTTAAACCAAACTTTTCACAAGAGGTCACTAATTGCATGCCCCTTATTTTCTGAGTGCCTGACTTGAGACGCTGGCGTCTGTTTTGCAGAAGTGATGAACATTCAGAGCTGCAACTAAAGGCTGTAGGAGCTGTGCTTTGAATATATAAAGTACTATAGAATGCTAAAAACTGAAAAATCAGCTCCTCGGTATCTCAAATTGGGCAATTAGTGGATACTTTTGACCTTAATCTTTCTGTGCCTCGGTTTCCCATCAATAAAATGGGGATAATACTACCCCCCTCACCTCACAGAGGTGTTGTGAAGACAGATTAATTAATGTCCATGAAGTGCTCAGATTCCGTAGTGAGGGGCACCATGGGAAAGTCCACGAGGAAATTAATAATTCTGTCCTCAGCTCAGGGTTTGAATACTGTGCAGCAAATAAAGGAAGGGACCATACATTGAACAATGAGGAGAAAACAAAATATTGAGTAGTTGCTCATTAAGTGAGCTCTATCCAGCCTGAACACTCAATGAGGCAGGAAATAGAGAAAATAATATGTGATTATGTAATTAAATACTATCATAATGCATGTGCACAAGAAGGATGAATTAGGGTTGCATAGGCAACCTTAATACTGATATTTCATAACTTTTGAGTGTTTGACTTTGCAACCCTTAATAATGTTTTTTTAACATAGTTTTTTGTGAAATATAAAAGAAGAGAGCTTTGAGGCAAATGGGATATATAACAGTGTGCAGCACAGTTTAATTCACCTACAATATATCCCTGAGGGGTTCACATGTTATCAAAATCAAGATCTTTTTACCTTTCCACTTTGCTCTTCCTGAAGTGATTCCTTCCCTGTCAGCATTATTTGAGTCATAGTTACCGAATGTCCACATCTCTTTCTAATAGGGCAGTTGACTAATCTCAGTTAACTCACACTATTAACTCAAAAAAATTAATTGCAATTAAAAAATTAATCTCAGTTAATCGCACTGTTAAACAATAGAATACCAATTGAAATTTATTAAATATTTTTGGATGCTACGAAAAGTGCCATGTGAACGCCTGTTCTCACTTTCAGGTGACATTGTAAACAAGAAGCAGGCAGCATTATCTCCTGCAAATTGTAACCAAACTTATTTGTCTGAGTGATTGGCTGAAGTAGGACTGAGTAGACTTGTAGGCTGTAAAATTTTACATTGTTTTATTTTTGAATGCAGTTATTTTTTGTACATAATTCTACACTTGTAAGTTCAACTTTCATGATAAAGAGGTTGCATTACAGTACTTGTATTAGGTGAATTGAAAAATACTATTTCTTCTGTTTTTTACAGTGCAAATATTTGTAATAAAAAATAAAGTGAGCAATGTGCACTTTGTATTCTGTGCTGTAATTGAAATCAATATATTTGAAATGTAGAAAACATCCAAAAATATTTAAATAAATGGTACTCTATTATTAACAGCGCAATTAATCACAATTAATTTTTTTAATCGCTTGACAGCCCTACTTTCTATACTTTCATCCACAAGGGGAAAAAAGCCAATCAGGTTATTTTGCAAAGAAATGCTTGCCATCTTGAATAAAAGTTTGCATCACCCCTTTCTTTCTTGCCTTTCCCCCACAACCCTGTTATAAACTCCAAAGGCCTGAATCTCCATTGCTCTGAGCCCTTTGTAGTAATTTAAATCAGTGCAAAGTGGGCGGAAAACTTGACCGAATCAGAATGGCAGCTTTGTACACTTGCCTTGCACTGCTGTCAATGACTCAGGTGCAAAGTGGTGGAGAATTGAGCCCCAAATATTGGCTGGAGTTAACACAAAATGAAAGCCAAATCCTGATGTCCTTAGTTTTTACTCAGGAAAGCTACTGATTTTAAACAACAACAAACATCCAAAACCTCTACAGAATTCTAGTGTAATATCCAAAATGCTGCCATTTACTACAATGTTACTGCAGTTGTATTTCTATAAGGGCTGTGCCCCCAATTCATGTTCCAAACAACACCTCTCTCTGTTTTACTTCAGAAAATCTAGTTTCACTCCACACCCTCCCAACTCAGTCAGGCTTTCCTCATGTTCAGCCTTGATTTATAAAAATGTTGAATCCCTTCCATCTAACTCTTTCTTTGCCTCTCCCAATGTCTCTATCACCCTTTGCACCAATTGCAATGGTTCGCCTCAGTCTGGAGTGGCTCAGAGCACTCCCTGATAACGTGGGTGGTCTGATCTGCTCAACCCTGAAGCTGACAGCTGAACTCAGCTTTAGATAGCAACAGGCACAACAGGAGAAGAAAGGGAAGGTTAGATTTATTCTATCTAACATTTTGCTAAATCAGCCATGGAAAGGAGTATAGATTAAGGAAGGGATTGGGGGAGACTGCTGGAGAGAAATTCTTGTTTTTATTCAGGAACAAAGACATGTTGTGGAGGTTAAAGCCAGAGATATGCATGTTACTAAGGGATGACAGAGAAACTTTATTTTTATTGATACTATAAATGTTATAGTTTCCCTTCTAGTATAATAGGTGGAGTGCTTCATTTTCCTCAGTGAATAATTCACTTCCCCCATTGAGATCCATGGCTCAGCCTTCGGTCTCATGGTTTATTCCCTCACAAACCAGATTATTGCCTTGTAAAACAGAGCACCCCCTCCCATTATCCCTTTAATGCTGGAATAACAATTACTGCAAGCACACGCAAAAAAAAAGCATCTTAGTCCAGCAGAGTTCAGTTTGAGAGCAACTGGCTCAGATCTGCTGTACTATTTGTATTGCATTTGATGATGAGTTCCAATTATCTTTGCAGAACTTTAAATGGAGACTTAAGTGTCTGATTAAAGAAAATAATGAGCTCTGGTTTATTTGTTCATGTGAGCGGGATTTTATCTCCAGATATGAACCAAAACCAAAAGGAAACACACTCCTCCAGTTTGACGTGTGCAGTTTCTCCAGAAGAAAGGCACCCTGAGTCAGAGCCTCAGTTGGTGTAAATCAACATAGTTCCAGTGCCTTTAGAGGAGTGATGCCAGTTTATACCGCAGGAGGATCTGCCCCCCTATTACTTGCACGCCCAGTAAAATTAGATTTGCACTAAGTGGTTGCATATGAAGACGTATGGGCTACCCAAATATTATTACATATAACAGACCAGTTTTCAAGGGAGTCACAACAAAATTTGCTGCTATCCTGTCAGGTGCGGCTCTATGTATTTTGCCGCCCCAAGCATGGCAGTCAGGCGGCTTTCGGCGGCGCACCTGCGGGAGGTCCGCCGGTCCTGCGGCTTCGGCGTGCCCGCCACCGAATTGCTGCCGAAGCTGCGGGACCGGCAGACCTCCCGCAGGCATGCTGCTGAAGGCTCCCTGACTACCGCCCCCACAGCGACCGGCAGGCTGCCCTCCACGGCTTGCCGCCCCAGGCACGCGCTTGCTGCGCTGGTGCCTGGAGCCACCCCTGTATCCTGTACGGTTAGCGTTGACAATTTTGGTTGGATGTGCTCCTTGAGGTTTCATCACCTGACACAATCTTTAATTAAAGATGAATCTTTAATTCCTGGAGACTCAAGGACAATCCTGGAGGTTGGCAACCCTGTGTAAGGGGATCTTGTATCCTTTCATAAACTTGAGAGAAACGTCTATGATGAACTTCATTGTGCTGTGATGCTGATGTTTAATTTGAAAAAATGGTGCTTTTCGCCTGTTTAACTATTAGATGGAGCCTTTGGAATAAGTAGGAGAAAATAGTGCATATTAATTAAGGGCCTGTTCCAAAGCCCATTGAAATCTTTTCACTGACTTCAGTGGGCTTGGGATGAGTGTAAGGAGACAGAGATTTCCTCTCCTAGTAATTCAGCCTGCAGAGGAGAGAGGAATTTGAGAAAGAGTTCAAAGATTCCCGCAGAGCAGATGAGTAGCAGCAAAGAGTCTGGAGCTGGGGCAGGATGAAGAGCAAGGCTAGTCATTGTGGGGGATAAAAGGAAGTTTGAGGCTCTATGACAAAGCCAAATGGAAGCAGGTCAGGAGAAGAAAGCAAACCACAAAAACCGTGACCTCGCTGAGACACCAAGAACTTCCTGGTGGAAGAAAAGAATGGCCTAACAGAAAGAAGCATTGCCTCCAAATTCCTCAGAACCCAAATTCATCACAAAAGGTACCTCAGTCACTATGGTGTAACTAAAAAGGTTGCAAGGTAGTAAGTCTAGTTTGAAACTCCTGGCAGGAAGAGAGCGCGTGAAAGGGAGTTGGTAGCTTACTGCAGGGCACATTTGGGAAGAGTTAGGGAGTGAGACAAAATTTAGCCAAAGTGCGCCTCTTCAGCAGAAAAGCAGTGGAAACATAGCATTCCCTAGCTGGAAGAGGATCTTTGTCATTATCCAGGGGCTGTACTGGAATCAGAAAGGACTGAGAAGAGAAGGGAGAGAGGAAAACTCTCCAGAATCTCCCCATTGCTGTCTGAGATCCGATTCCTGTCTTGTGAGACAGGAAATACTATTCTTGAGCTACTGGAAGGGTTGAAGCTGGGTCTTTGTTCTGCAACAGGAGAGAGATGGAAGGTCTCTTAATACAGAGAGGATTTTTCTTCCATATGTAGCTTCAGAAAATGTATGAAAGTTGTCTTCTTTCTTTTGCAAAAGATTCATTTCCTATTTGAGTTCATAGCCTGTGTTAGGTAACTCATCTGAGGGAGGCTCTGGTTTCCAGAGACTGATTGGGAATTCTCACAATTCTGGTAGGCTCCCTTCCTCTGACCTCCCAGCTGGGTAGTGAATGTTTGATAGAATAATGACTCACAGAGTAAAGAGCATGGTTTTCCTAGCACCTTTGCAAAAGTCTATTTAATGTTCAAAGATGGAAGGTTAAAGGGCCAAATCTTGAAGCTCTCACTGAGTTTCTATCAGTTCTCACTCAAGCAAAATTTCTATTGGGTCAAATCTTGATATCTTTCCTCAGGAGTTTTGCCTGAGAAATGACAAAGTACAACTAAATACAGACTTCACGAACCTGCCCACTAATAAACAAAACAAACAAACAACAATAATAATAAAATTATTTAGAAAGAAAATGAATAAGGCATATACTACCAATGAAGAGGAAAGAAAACATCATTATCACAATGAAATGCTCAGAAAAACTCTTGTAGCATTCACTTCTCAATCCAGTCTCATTTCATTAGAAGCAAGCAATCATCAATGCTTATGAGATGTGTGAAAACTGTTCTTTCAAACATCGAGACCTAAACATAAGAACATAAGAAAGGCCGTACTGGGTCAGACCAAAGGTCCATCTAGCCCAGTATCTGTCTACCGACAGTGGCCAATGCCAGGTGCCCCAGAGGGAGTGAACCTAACAGGCAATGATCAAGTGATCTCTCTCCTGCCATCCATCTCCATCCTCTGACGAACAGAGGCTAGGGACACCATTCTTACCCATCCTGGCTAATAGCCATTTATGGACTTAGCCACCATGAATTTATCTAGTCCCCTTTTTAAACATTGTTATAGTCCTAGCCTTCACAACCTCCTCAGGTAAGGAGTTCCACAAGTTGACTGTGCGCTGCGTGAAGAAGAACTTCCTTTTATTTGTTTTAAACCTGCTGCCTATTAATTTCTTTTGGTGACCCCTAGTTCTTGTATTATGGGAATAAGTAAATAACTTTTCCTTATCCACTTTCTCAACATCACTCATGATTTTATATACCTCTATCATGTCCCCCCTTAGTCTTCTCTTTTCCAAACTGAAGAGTCCTAGCCTCTTTAATCTTTCCTCATATGGGACCCTCTCTAAACCCTTAATCATTTTAGTTGCTCTTTTCTGAACCTTTTCTAGTGCTAGAATATCTTTTTTGAGGTGAGGAGACCACATCTGTACACAGTATTCGAGATGTGGGCGAACCATGGATTTATATAAGGGCAATAATATATTCTCAGTCTTATTCTCTATCCCTTTTTTAATGATTCCTAACATCCTGTTTGCTTTTTTGACCGCCTCTGCACACTGCGTGGACATCTTTAGAGAACTATCCACGATGACGCCAAGATCTTTTTCCTGACTCGTTGTAGCTAAATTAGCCCCCATCATGTTGTATGTATAGTTGGGGTTATTTTTTCCAATGTGCATTACTTTACATTTATCCACATTAAATTTCATTTGCCATTTTGTTGCCCAATCACTTAGTTTTGTGAGATCTTTTTGAAGTTCTTCACAATCTGCTTTGGTCTTAACTATCTTGAGTAGTTTAGTATCATCTGCAAACTTTGCCACCTCACTGTTTACCCCTTTCTCCAGATCATTTATGAATAAATTGAATAGGATAGGTCCTAGGACTGACCCTTGGGGAACACCACTAGTTACCCCTCTCCATTCTGAGAATTTACCATTAATTCCTACCCTTTGTTCCCTGTCCTTTAACCAGTTCTCAATCCATGAAAGGACCTTCCCTTTTATCCCATGACAGCTTAATTTACGTAAGAGCCTTTGGTGAGGGACCTTGTCAAAGGCTTTCTGGAAATCTAAGTACACTATGTCCACCGGATCCCCCTTGTCCACATGTTTGTTGACCCCTTCAAAGAACTCTAATAGATTAGTAAGACACGATTTCCCTTTACAGAAACCATGTTGACTATTGCTCAAGAGTTTATGTTTTTCTATGTGTCTGACAATTTTGTTCTTTACTATTGTTTCAACTAATTTGCCCGGTACCGACGTTAGACTTACCGGTCTGTAATTGCCGGGATCACCCCTAGAGCCCTTTTTAAATATTGGCGTTACATTAGCTAACTTCCAGTCATTGGGTACCGAAGCCGATTTAAAGGACAGGTTACAAACCTTAGTTAATAGTTCCGCAACTTCACATTTGAGTTCTTTCAGAACTCTTGGGTGAATGCCATCTGGTCCCGGTGACTTGTTAATGTTGAGTTTATCAATTAATTCCAAAACCTCCTCTAGTGATACTTCAATCTGTGACAGTTCCTCAGATTTGTCACCTACAAAAGCCAGCTCAGGTTTGGGAATCTCCCTAACATCCTCAGCCGTGAAGACTGAAGCAAAGAATCCATTTAGTTTCTCCGCAATGACTTTATCATCTTTAAGCGCTCCTTTTGTATTTTCATCGTCAAGGGGCCCCACTGGTTGTTTAGCAGGCTTCCTGCTTCTGATGTACTTAAAAAACATTTTGTTATTACCTTTGGAGTTTTTGGCTAGCCGTTCTTCAAACTCCTCTTTGGCTTTTCTTATTACACTCTTGCACTTAAGTTGGCAGTGTTTGTGCTCCTTTCTATTTGCCTCACTAGGATTTGACTTCCACTTTTTAAAGGAAGTCTTTTTATCTCTCACTGCTTCTTTTACATGGTTGTTAAGCCACGGTGGCTCTTTTTTAGTTCTTTTACTGTTTTTCTTAATTTGGGGTATACATTGAAGTTGAGCCTCTATTATGGTGTCTTTAAAAAGGGCCCACGCAACTTGCAGGGATTTCACTTTAGTCACTGAACCTTTTAACTTTTGTCTAACTAACCCCCTCATTTTTGTATAGTTCCCCCTTTTGAAATTAAAGGCCACAGTGTTGGGCAGTTGAGGTGTTCTTCCCACCACAGGGATGTTGAATGCTATTGTATTATGGTCACTATTTCCAAGCGGTCCCGCTATAGTTACCTCTTGGACCAGCTCCTGCGCTCCACTCAGGATTAAATCTAGAGTCGCCTCTCCCCTTGTGGGTTCCCGTACTAGCTGTTCCATGAAGCAGTCATTTAAAGTATCGAGAAATTTTATCTCTGCATTTCGTCCTGAAGTGAAATGTTCCCAGTCAATATGGGGATAATTGAAATCCCCCACTATTATTGGGTTCTTAATTTTGATAGCCTCTCTAATTTCCCTTAGCATTTCATCATCACTATTACTGTCCTGGTCAGGTGGTCGATAATAGATCCCTAATGTTATATTTTTACTAGAGCATGAAATTTCTATCCATAGAGACTCTATGGAACCTGTGGATTCGCTTAAGATTTTTACTTCATTTGAATCTACACTTTCTTTAACATATAGTGCCACTCCTCCCCCTGCACGGCCTGTTCTGTCCTTCCGATATATTTTGTACCCCGGAATGATTGTGTCCCATTGATTGCTCTCAGTCCACCAGGTTTCTGTGATGCCTATTATATCTATATCCTCCTTTATCACAAGGCACTCTAGTTCACCCATCTTATTATTTAGACTTCTGGCATTTGTGTACAAGCACTTTAAAAACTTGTCCCTGTTTATTAGCCTGTCTTTTTCTGATGTGCCAGATTCTTTTTTATGTGGCTGTTTATCATCTGATCCGGCCCTTACATTATACTTTTCAGTCCTCTGCTCCTGACTATAACCTGGAGATTCTCTATCATCAGACTCTCCCCTAAGGGAAGTCTGTGTCCGATCCACACGCTCCTCTGCAGCAGTCGGCTTTCCCCCATCTCCTAGTTTAAAAACTGCTCTACAACCTTTTTAATGTTTAGTGCCAGCAGTCTGGTTCCACTTTGGTTTAGGTGGAGCCCACCTAAAGTAAAGGAGCAGGCACATGAGCAAATTCATCCTCTTCGTTGAGGAATATTCTGTGCCATGAAGTGAATTAGACAATTTGTACTTTCTTTGATCTAGCCCCTACCCCACATATTCTCTTGCATGCAAACTGCAGAATAAAATGCATGCACTCAGCAGCCTTAGTGATGCAATACAAAAAACTTGAAAAGGAATTCCTGCATGCCTCATGCACTGGTCCCATCCTATACATCTCAAAACATTAACAGTAACCTTCTAGCCACTAAAATTAGACTTTTAATCACAGACAACAATTATGCACCTCAAAATCACTTCTACCCACAACATCACCAGCAATCAAACCCAGAAATAAACATGTCTATTATTAATTAGGATGATTAAATGTATTCAACATTTACATAGTAGCATAATATGGTATGGTGCTTTATATAGACTGACTAGAAAGGAGAAGATTACAGTGGAGAGAGAAATATGGCTTAATTACACATTAACTAATTAAAGTCCCACTCACACAACTTAACAGATGCCTGAAAGTGGATGATGGGGAGTCTGCTTCTCGTTTCTATTCCTTGAAGAACACAATGACTTGGCACTGAGAATTTGGAGTCAAGAAAAGCCATACTATTTAGAATTAAAAATAGTACATTTACAGTGGTACCTCACCTTCATATAGAAGAAGAATAGTTTTATGTATAAGGCACTGGACTGGGATTCAAAAGATTTTGGTTCAGTTTCAAGCTCCGACACAGACATCCTGTGGCAAGTTACTGCATCTTTCTGTGTCCAGTTCCCATCTTTATAATAGGAATAGTAACACTTCCCTGCCTTATTTAAATGTTGTGAGAATGAATTAAATAATGTGTGTAAGGTGCTTGGAAACTACAACTTCCACAGGGCCATGTAAATACATATAGAGTACGTTCAGATTTCTTATTTTTTGTGCCACAATTAAAACTTTATGAATGTAAACAAATCTTTCTTACTGGCACAAACAGTGCTACATAATGTGAAACTACACTATTAGAAAATCACACATTATCCTGCATCTAACATTACATCTTGCCTTTTTGCGAATAGGTTGACATTATTAAAATATTATGCTTTTACAGTTTAGTTATAACAAGAAATATGACTTTGTAAAATGGCATCATAGGGTTCCATATTTATTTTCTCTCAGTGATTCACTTATCAAATTATCTCCGGTTGGAAATAAAAAATAATAATGTTTGAAATGCTAAACTCAGTCTGGGATCTGAAAAGCAAGCGGTGTTATTTCTACTTTTTACATTGTCACAAGCAGTAAAGATTCTGTTGACAATTTCATTGATGGTGCGTGCACATGATCAAACAGAATCCAGGGATTCTCATGGCTGTGTTGGTTCTGCAGTACTAACAGTATTTCCCCCCCCAGTAAACTAAGTACATCTGACTTGGAAGATACTTAATAGCTCTGCTCCCAATGTAAGAAGGTGAAATTTTTATATCCTAATTTTTCTGAGCATAATAGCTCTTGACTGATGTTTGTTGTCAGAGCACTGAAGATCAAGCAGATAACTCCAGCTGAGTCCCACAAACACATGACTAGGGCTCTAGCAAAGGCTTCAAACATCCAGAGCTCATGTCCTGTGCTTTGACTCTTTTGTTTGCCATTGTTACTCCTGGTGTTGTGAACAGAGAAGCAACAGCCAGTATCTTGAGAGAAGTTCAGATATTCCATAGCAGGAACTACATGTTAAGTTCCACTACAAGATAAGTTTCCTATTAAACCACTTGCTTTTGTAACACGACATCCAGACCATGGCCCCCATTTTAAAAAAGTGACTTCCCTTTCCCCCAGTTGTATTTGTGCAAATAAAAAAGAATAATGATCAAACTTAAAACATATAGTGTGATTGATGGGACATCTACCAAGTGCTTTACAAATGTTAACTAATGAATCCTCACTATCGCTCAGTGCATTAGTCTAAATATCATCACCCCCCATTTTACGGACCAGGAAACTGACACAGACGTTTCAGTGACTTGCTCACAGTCACATGCCAAGGCAGGGGGCAGGGAGAAGCAAAGCCGTGGAGCCAGAATCTGGCAGAGAGTGGGACAGAGAATAAACAGAAAGAAGGAAGCATGGTGGTTTTAATTTCTTACTGTTACACCAATAAAATTCATAAAAGAGGAAAAATTTTATTTTTATTGTTGACCTGAATACTTACAACCCCCCCCCAAGATCACAGACCACACCCATCACATTAAAAACAGTCATAAGAAGACAAATACTGTCCTCGTATCATTTCACCCTGTGAGCAAACACTGCAGAGGCCATATGGAAGGTATACGATCCCAGATGGAATCAAGAAGCAGCTTAGAAGACCATCTTGTTCTTAAGAATGCTTCCACACTCTGAAAGAGTTTGAGTGCATCTGTTATATAGCCGGCCCCACAGATCTCTCCTGGATAACTTTTCCAGATGTGACGGGCCCATGGACTGCATCTGGTGCTACACGACTACAGAACGACACTATATGAAAATCCACAGCACATGTCACATTCAGTAAGTGAAAGCAGAATAGAGCAAGAAAGTGCAACATCAAAAGTGGCCTCCCAAAGGAGGCTGCCAAAGTGTGTAATCTTCCTGCAGGAAATTTATTGCACATAAACCAACATCATATTCCCCAGTGGTATTTACCACATGAAGTTATGTGTTTTGGTATCCCCCACTGTGTACTGTGGCTCAAATCCAGTCTTTCTCTCTGTGCAACAGGATTCTAGGGGGCTGTACACTCACTGCATGACACAAAGCTCTGTTCTGGGGGGGCAGGGACATGGGCAGGGCAGAAGAATCTGCTTCTGTGTTATGTAGATATTCCTACCCAACTCTGAGGGAGCTGTGGAGGATGCTCCAGCCATCACACTGCAGTAGTCTCTGCAGAGCAGTTCCATTGCCATTCTGCAGCCCGGGAAATAGGTTCCTCCCTTGCCTTGTGTAGCTATCCAGCACCTGGCTTAGCTCCTCCTCTGAAGAATAAAAAGGTCTGTTTTCAGAAGAGTGGCCTCTCTTTAAGAGGAGGAAATGTATGTGTGCCCATGAACAAGATGTGTCACAAATTGGGGGCTTGGAGGGAAAAATACTCAGATTTCCACCCATAATCCATTCCTTGAGCGCTAAGCTTGCATGTGCAAAAAGGAAAGGCAGCCCCAGGTGGCCCACAAACACTAAAAATATGTGTTCTTGCTTCTTTCTTGCTCCTTTCTGCTTTCACGAGACTAGTACAAAACTGCTATTTTCAACATCTGAAAAGAAGTTTTAGAGATGTTTTCTTTTCTGTTGGCTAAAAGCTGAGGTAAAATTACTTCAGGTATTGACAGGAATTTGGCTCAGAACACTTTGAAATGTTTGTGGGAAGTTTGCGTATTGGGGCCCAGCAGAGCACTGTACAAGCTGATGCAAGCGATACACCGGTTGCCACGATACCGTAAATGTTGATGTCTTTGACTTGCCCAAATGCAAGTCTCATTTGAGTGCACAAAGCACTTGTTGTACCTGGCTCCAGGCAGGGCAGCTTTGTGGTGATTCAGTCAGATATTTTAGTTAGTTAGTCAGCAGCGTTTCTGCTGTCGAAGAGAGGTTGTCTTTGCTTTTCCGACTGCCCCTTTTTAAAAGTGTGCTCTCAGTCGACTGGATTATACTTAGTTGTTCATGAAAGACAGTGCTTTTCTACACTCCTCCACCTGACTTCTCCATAAGCCACACTGCCTACCCTGCTCCTAAGCCAGCTCTGTCATTTTAAGGATGGCATAGTCACAGAATTGTAACAACAGGGGGACATACTCTGAAGTCCTTGCTCTAGCCCCTGCGTTCACTGCTCCCTGCTGAGGGAAGTGAAGGGATGCAC
Organism: Emys orbicularis; assembly: GCF_028017835.1. Lineage (NCBI taxonomy): Eukaryota > Metazoa > Chordata > Testudines > Emydidae > Emys > Emys orbicularis. The sequence continues at coordinate 66,624,224 of NC_088683.1, read as the reverse complement.
CACCAGGAGTGCCGGGATTGATTGTGCCTTTGGAGCCACAGTGCCTGAGAGTTCCCCCATGTGCAGTGTGAGGGCGTACACTGCACTGTACCTTAGGGTGATGACAAACACCTGTGTACCCAGCCAGCTCTGCTGGCCAGTGTGGAGGGAAGTGTGGGGCACACCTTGGCCTCCTCGGGGCAGTCTGCAGCCCTAAGAACACTAGGATGAATCAGTCCCTGTATTCACAGGAGTGCAGGAACGATTATCTCCAGCCCTTTCTCAAAGGGCACAGAGTCGGGGGGGAGCGATCGATCAGTGCTCTTTGCATCCTACCTCCTCCCCATCCTAGCGCTCCCTTCACAAGGCCCAAGCTCAATCTGTCCCTCAGTCCTTCCTCAGTCACAACTCCCATTGCCTTCACTGGGACTTTGCCTAAGGAAAGGAGTGAGGACCCCAAGGACTTGGTCCATAACAATCAGAGATGGAGAAGCCATATTGAGGTAAGTCAGCAAAACACGTAGCCAGATTCTGGCCCCAAGTTCCAGCCTCTCTGTGCTTAAAGCCAGCTCTCTGCCACTTGTTCTCCCCAGCATAGGGGTGCCCCTGGGTGGTGTGGATGTGGGAGGACACCGCACCAGAGACCTTTAGGCTGCTCTAAGTTAGGTCAGGAACCAGTTCAGTCCCTGGTCAACGTGCACATATTTTGCAGGTACAATCTAGGTTGCTACATGATGAGAATTCAGCCCATCCAGGTTTCTTGTCCACTTCCTGCCAATTGAAGATTTGTCCCTTTCATATAGTGTCCAGTGCCCAGTCTAGGAGAGTTTTAAATGCCTCAAGTTCCAGGGCTTAAAACAGGCTGTATGGTCCCAAGTGATAAGCATTCAGCCTTAATGCTGAATATTTCCTATTTTCCTAGGCGGGGGAATCCTTCCCTCCAGCTGGGAAACTACAGTTCCTACTGAACCAAACACCTTAGCTCTGTCTGGGTGTGACCAAAAGCACCCCTGTAGTTACACGCTACACATTATCATAATAATCTTAAAATATGGCTTGTGAGATATCATTTAAAAACTATCACCACACTGGTTATCGATAATCTTATGCAATGTATGTACAAAATGCATGTTAAGAGTTATGAACACAAGCTGAAATTATGACTAATTGTTTACCAGATGGGGTGCTGGAACAGGAGGGGCCGAGGGGCCAAGGGGCTGTAGCCCTCCCACTTTCTGAAAGTGGCTGGCCTGTCCCGTCCACTTTTGCCCGGCCTGGCCCCCTGCTCCTCCTCTTCCCCCAAGGCCACGCCCCGGCCAGGCTGGAAGCTGGAACACAGCCCAGGTAAGAGCAGCTTGTGGAGCCTGTGCAGCTGTGGGCAGGACCGGCTCCAGGGTTTTGGCCGCCCCAAGCAGCCAAACAAAACAAACAAACAAACAAAATCCACGATCGTGATCTGCGGCGGCAATTCGGCGGGAGGTCCTTCGCTCCCAGCAAGAGTGAGGGACCGTCCGCCGAATTGCCGCCGAACAGCTGGACGTGCCGCCCCTCTCCGGAGTGGCCGCCCCAAGCACCTGCTTGGTAAGCTGGTGCCTGGAGCCGGCCCTGGCTGTGGGGAGCTGCGGACCCTCCACCTGCCTGGGGTGGGGGTCTCAAAAGGAGCCTCCGCCCCGTGTCCCCACTTCCTGGGCTCCCCATCCAGGGCAGGTGGAAGGTCCATGGCTCCCCACAGCTGCCCACACAGTTCTTACTATGGCTCTGCTGCGGCTCTTCGGCCCTGCCCCCAGCCCAGGCCAGAAGCTGGAGCCAGGCTGGGGTAAGAGCCACGCGGGCAGCTGTGGGGAGCCATGGACCCTCCACCTGCCGTGGGCAGGAGGCCCAGGGGGCGGGGACACTGGCTGGGGTTGCTCTCAGGCCCCCCTGCCCACCCTGGGCAAATGGAAGGGTCCAAGCTCCAGCTTCCGGCTTGGCTGGGGGCAGGACCTCTGGGGGAAAAGGAGGGGCAGGGGCGGGGCCACATGTTCCCCCCCACTTTTAGGCAGAATCCATTGCCCCTGTTACCAGACAAATCTGGGGGAGGGGTGGGGGTAACCCTGGTTCTCAAAGACAAAGAACAAGCCAATGCCTCTAACCAGGTCTCATCAAAATTGCTTGGCAATCACCTGTCGAGTGGCTGTTCTTTGGCAAGGAAGGGGGGGGGGCAGAAACAGATCAAGCTGCATTTTAGCAAACAACAACATGGGATCTCTTTCACCACGAGACTCCATGTCTATGTCCTCACAGCTGGAAGGAACTTTATCTAGGGGTAACCCTCAGGAAAACGCATTTCAAAGGCTGACTGGACTATAAAAGTGAGGGGCAAAAACACAACAAGCTGTCTCTCTCTCTCTTTCACCTAGGAAGACAAAGGAACCAGCCCTTTGACTTTGAGGAGTGTGATTGGTGTGTTGCTGACAGGCGGCTGGGATCAGAGTTGTGGGAGAAGGGCTGTAGCTGTACACAGATGCTCAGGGTGTGTAGCTAAACACAGACACTGCATGCTGTGAGGCTGTTTGTGAGAGGCACCAGGTTGAGAGCTACAACAGCAAAGCATTGTGAGGCACCCAGGGTTACTGGACAGGCAGACAGAACCTTTCACTGGTCTGGATTGGGCCCTGAAATGCAACAGCCTGCTCCACACTTTCACCAGTTTGCCAAAGTGTAATAGTGCACCACAGGCATTTAATATCATATCTTCCTTTAAACATCCTTTTTGCCTCTGCTCAGCACATACTGCTGCATATAGTTTGCGGAGTCTTTTTTTGCTTTCTTCTGTATCATTTTAATGTCTCCGTTTCAGTGTTCACTGGTAATACAATGGGCTAAAATTGAAGAGAATTGAAGCTATTTTTTTTAATTCTGTGTGAACAGAAAGGCTCCTGCTCCTTACAGGAATATGTTAGCCTTCTCATGTGGATGTAATCTTCTTAACTCTCTGCCACGGCGCTCCTAATACCTATTGTATGAATGATCTGCCTTTCAAACCCCCCACTGTTTGCCTTTGTTTAATTCTTTTTGCATATGTATCTCTAAAAGGCTATTTCAGGGAGGCATCCATTGTAAATGTGTTGTTCTTTAATATTATAAGTATTCTAATTCTCTGCATTTAGGTAGCTCTTATTGCTCAGCCAGACACATTACCACTGAAAAGGGAAAGAAGACTTCAGCTCACAAAAAAAAGACCCTATCATCTTAGATTATGAGAACGTGCCTTACTATAGCCGTCTGCTGTCTTGTTTTATACTTAGATTATAAACTCCTTGGGGCAGGGACCCTTCTTTTCGCTCTGTGTTTGTACAGCACCTAGCACAATAGGGTTCTGGATCACGACTGGAGCTTCTGGATGCTGTGGTAATACATATAAAATACTAATAATTTTATTTCATTGAATACAGACAGTGATTTAGAGGACAGAGCAATGGACTGAGGATCGTTTCTGAGTTCTAAGCCCAGCATTACCACCTACATCAGTGGTCCCCAACGCGGCGCCAGCCGGGGCATTTATGTGCGCCCGCCTAGCGACACGATGTGAAAAGTAGTGCCCAGCAGGGGAGAGAAGCCACGGCCCCGTGCCTGCTGGGGACAGAGAACTCCGGGGCTGCCGGCGCCAGTGTTCTCTGTCCCCGGCAGGTGCAGGACTGCGGCTTCTCTCCGGCTTCTCTCCGCGCTGCCCAGAACTGCCGGGGGGAAAAAAGGCAGCTCGGACTGCCGCCGGCCAAACTGCCAAAAAAAAAACTCCGCTCGGACTCTGCCGCCCCAAGAATGGATGGAATGCCGCCCCTTAGCATGTGCCGCCCCAGGCACGTGCTTGCTCCACTGGTGCCTGGAGCCGGCCCTGTATGTGAGTATTCTTCCGCTGCACTGATACTGCTGTTTTCTTGTGCTTTGCGATTTATTATTTTTTTAACATTTTGCCCCAAAATGAGTGGTTCAAATAAAAGACAACGTACGTATTATTTCAACGCAGAGTGGGAAGAATCCTATTGTTTTATTGAAAATAAAGGGAATTATTGTGCGGTGGTACTGTCGCAGTGCTGAAAAAACATAATGTCGAACGCCATTTCCAAACTAATCACGGCTCTTTTGACATTAGCCATCCACTTAAATCTGAGTTGAGAAAGAAGAAAATTAATCAACTCAAATCAAACCTGTCTGCCCAGCAATCTGTTTTCAAGTGGTAAAGTCTAAAAGTGCTACTATTGCTTCCTTTAAAATTGCTCATCCGCTCGCAAAGAAGAAAAAACCCTTTCAAGATGGTGAATTGCTGAAGGACGCATTTTTGATTGGTGCTGATTGCCTGTTTCAAGGATTTCCTAACAAGCGTGAGATTTTGTCGGCAATACAAGGCTTGCAGTTATCAGACAACACAGTTACGAGGAGGATACATGCAATTTCAAGTGACCTGCAAACTCAGCTAAAGGATGACTTGGAAATATGTGACTGGTTTTCACTGCAGTTCGATGAGTCGACAGATATATCGGATACAGCGCAGTTGGCAGTTATGGTGAGGATGGTATTCACCGTAAAAGAAGAGTTACTAAAAGTATTGCCTATGAAAGGGCGAACAAAGGGTGAGGACATCTATAATTTATTCAAATCATACGCAACATCAATTAGTATGTGTGGCGGGCCTGGCACCGCAGCGCCCCTTTGTGGCAGGGGTGGGATAGGGTGTCAGCACCTCACCACTCTCCAGTCCTTGGGTCCGCCTCCCTGCAGGCGGTCGGTTACGGCCTCTCAGCCTTCTTCCCCACTATCGCCTCTGTCTGGCGGGGTAGTGCAGCCTAGCGGCCTGAGTCCATACAAACCCCCATCACGAGCGGGGTAGCGCGGCCTAGCGGCCAGAGTCATACAACCCCCCTCACGAGCAGGGTAGCGGCCTAGCAGCCCAAGTTTATACAAACCCCCTTCACGAGCGGGGTAGCGCGGCCTAGTGGCCAGAGTCCATACACCCCCTCCTTATGAGCGGGGTAGCGTGGCCTAGCGGCCAGAGTCTATACAACCCCTCTTACAAGTGGGGTAGTGCAGCCTACCGGCCGGAGTCCATAAACCCCCTCCTTACAAGCGGGGTAGCGCAGCCCAGCGGCCAGAGTCTATACAACCCCTCTTACGAGTGGGGTAGCGCGGCCTAGCAGCCGGAGTCTCTAGGATCCCTCATGGTTCAGGGGGCGAGGGGGTAGGGCGACTCGGGCCCGCCCTCTCCACCGAGCCCCGACCCAGGGCACTGGTAGTGGCAAGCTCTCCTTGCCACTCGCTCGGCGGGGATCCGCCTGTGACGGGTTGGATCACAGAAACCCCCCTGGGAGCTGCCACCTGATGTGCAAAGACTACCTCTGCTCCTGTTTTCCCTGCCAGCTCAGGACTCCAGCACCCTGTCTTGCTGAGCCAGACACTCCCGTCTGCTTCAACACAGACCCAGAGTCTGAATCACTTGCCCCAAAGCTGCAAGTTTACCCGAAAACAACTCACAGAAGTGTGCTTGTCCTTAGCACTCAGATGCCCAACTCCCAATGGGGTCTAAACCCAAATAAATCCGTTTTACCCTGCATAAAGCTTATGCAGGGCAAACTCATAAATTGTTCGCCCTCTATAACACTGATAGAGAGATACGCACAGTTGTTTGCTTCCCCAGGTGTTAATACATACTCTGAGTAAATTACTAAATAAAAAGTGATTTTATTAAACAGTAGGATTTAAGTGGTTCCAAGTAGTAACAGACAGAACAAAGTAAGTCACCAAGCAAAATAAAATAAAATGCGCAAATCTGTCTAATCAAACTAAATACAGATAATCTCACCCTCAGAGATGCTTCAGTAAGTTTTTTCTCAGACTGGACACCTTCCAGGCCTGGGCACAATTCTTTCCCCTGGTACAGCTCTTGTTGCAGCTCAGGTGATAGCTAGGGGATTCTTCATGATGGCTCCTCTCTCCCGCTTTGTTCTGTTCCACCCCTTTATATATCTTTTGCATAAGGTGGGAACCCTTTGTCCCTCTGGGTTTCCACCCCCCCCCTCACTAGAAAAGCACCAGGTTAAAGATGGATTCCAGTTCAGGTGACATGATCACATGTCACTGCAAGACTTCATTGCCCACTTGCCAGCACACACATATACAGGAAGACTCACAGGTAAACACAGCCATCTGCGGATAATGGTCCTTGTTAATGGGAGTCATCAAGATTCCAAACTATCATTAATGGCCCACACTTTACATAATTACAATAGGCCCTCAGAGTTATATTTTATATTTCTAGTTTTAGATACAAGAGTGGTACATTTATACAAATCGGATGATCATACTCAGTAGATTATAAGCTTTGTAATGATACCTTACAAGAGACCTTTTGCATGAAGCATATCCCAGTTACGTTATATTCACTTATTACCATATTTTTCTAAAACTATCCCAATTACGTTATATTCACTTATTATCATGTTTTTATAAAACCATATAGACTGCACAACGTCACACCGCCCGCAACACGCCGAGCGGTAATACAGCTCTAACACTGTTAGTCTCTAAAGTTCCCCTGGGTCACTTCCTACCGTGAATACCAGTTCATCTGCGGCGGGGGGTCCTCCGGTCTGTTCCTCCCCTGTGACGTCCTCCGTTGGGGTCTCAGGTAGTGCCTCGGCTTGGCTGACTCCTGGATCCTGGCACGCAGGCTCTCCCTCTTCAGGAGCTGGCAGCGTGCGTCCTTCTCCTCCAGTGGTCAGCTCCGACTGAGCTGATCTGCAGGCTTTTATACCTGTTCTCCAGTTGGAGCATGCCCAGCAGAGCTTTCGGGGCGTGGCTTCCTCTGCTAGGAAGAAAGGGTTAACTCCTGCGGTACCAGTGCGGGGCCGCTCTGCCCCGTCTCCGTATGCCACTACACAAGCTGTCTGCGATCACCACTGATGGGGCACCAGCAATGATGGGCAGCGCCAATGGATTCATTGCACTCTGCAAGAAGAATGAATCCTTTCCGAACTTTATGTCTTATCATTGCATTATCCACCAAGCAGTTTTGTGCGTCAAAGTTTTTTCTTTTCAACACGTCATGAATGTCGTTATTAAAATAATTAACTCTATTTGAGCGAAATCTTTGCAACACTGACTTTTTAAGGCCCTGTTGGAAGATATTGATGATAAACAATCTGATCTTATCTTGCACACAGAAGTACGATGGCTGAGCAAAGGTAAAGTTCTTGCATGTTTTTTAAGCCTAATTGAAGAGATCAAAGAATTTCTGAAGTCCACAAATCAGAACTTCGAGCAACTAGAAGACTCCAGCTGGTTAATGGACTTGGCGTTTCTTGCTGACATCACTGACAAATTTAACATTTTAAATCTTGAGCTCCAGGGAAAAGACAAACATGTGGCTCAAATGATAGGTTCTGTAAAATCATTCAAAGCAAAACTGATCTTGTGGATGTCACATATGAAGACGAAGTCTCTCGTACATTTCCCAAGTATGAAGAAAATGATAGGTGACAGTGATTTTAACCCATCACCATTTGTTATCCACATTCAAACACTTCTGGAACAATTTGAAAAGAGATTTCAACAGTTCACCATCATTGAGCCTGTAGTTGCCTTTCTTGTGAATCCTTTTACTTGCCAAATAGAGGTAACAGAAATGGCTACATCAATTGCGAGTCTCATTCAAGTAAGAACAGAAGACGTAGAACTGGAGATTTTGGACCTTCAAAATGATATTGTTCTAAAATCCTGCGCAACAAGATGAAAACTTTTGGAATCTGGTTAACTGAAAAAAGTTTCCTGCCTTAAAAAATGTAGCATACAAAATAAAATCTTATTTCGGTTCCACTTATCTATGAAAAGTTCTGTTTTCAACAATGAACATCATAAAATCAAAATACAGATCTCGGCTTACAGATGCCCATCTTGACGATTGCTTACGAACAGGATCATCATCCTACTCTCCCAACTACGAAAAATTGGCTGAAGAAATGCAGTGCCAAAAATCACACTGACTTTATTAGAAAAACCACGTGAATTAATGATACCTATTTTCCATTAAGTGCTGATGAGCGCGTATGATTAACTTGTGTTTAACTTTTTTTCATATTTGTTTGTTTGTTTATTGAAATCCAGATACAAGTAACAATACAAAGAATATTTTTTAATTAACCATAACTGGCTATCTATGTTAAAGTAAGAATAATAAATATATTTGGACCAGCAGTTCAACAATGTTTTACTTTTTTAAAATAAATAAGATGAAAACTGTTTATGATATTTATTTTGTAAAAACTCCTTAATTTTTCTTACAGATAGATAAAAAAGAGCAAATTCCCATGGTAAGGTGAAAGAGTAATTGCCGAATAATTTAATTAATACCTTTTACATGTAAAATTACCTTTTTTACCTTATGGATTCATATATTATGTAATATTAAATATGATGTTTTTCATATTATTTAATGTACAAATACAAAATAAGCCTTGAAAAATTGTTGGCGCCCGCCACACTCTTCTGAAAACATGAATGTGCTATTGGCCACAAAAAGGTTGGGGACCACTGACCTACATGATGTGTGCTCTTGGGAAGCAACATCTCCCTTTCCCCACCTACCCTTTGTCTGTATTATCTATTTAGCTGCTAAGCTTTTTGGAGCAGGCACCAAATCTCACTAGAAAAGTTGATGAGGAGAATAGAGCATTTCATGCTAAGTGGGAGGAAGATTACTTGTTCATTGAAAGTGATGGACACCCACAATGCCTTGTGTGCTTGCAAGTGTGTGTGTATGCGCACAGTGTGTGTGTGTGTGTGTGCACAATGTCTAACACAATGGATCCTTGATCTCAGTTGGGGCCTTTAGGTGCTATTGTAATGCAAATAATAAATAAATAATAATAGTGTCCTGAAAGTGCATAGACTCTTGTGCGTGCTACCGTGATACAATTAATGATATGGTTACATATGAATACAGCCCAATCTCATTCTCATCCAGTTGTTTCTTTTTATGTTTTTAATCCCTTTTGTCAATGTGTATTTATTTATCTTATTTACACCAGTAGCCATAAAGGGAGGGGTTTTGGGGCAGAGGCTGCTCCCACATCTTGCATACCACATATCCCTTACTTGAGTTAGAAAATTGTGTACTTGGGAAAGTGATTTCAACGTAATTGAGGACATAGATTCAGACTGATAAGTGTGCAGGTCATGCTCACTTCCTTTATCTCCTAGATGTATTAAAAGGCCACATCTACCCTGGGACTGGCAGGTATTTAGAATAGTGTCTGCCCAGGATCCAGAGATTACAGCCAAGATTTTCAAAAGTGGGGACCGAAAGTTAGGCTTCTAATACCATGGTGCCTAAATAAATGGCCTGATTTTTAAAAGGGCTAAGTACCCAGCATTCCCCATTAACTTCAATGGGACTTGAGGGCACACAAGGAAATGCTCTGTATCTCATTAAACTTTTTAATGAAAAAAATGTTCAAAGGGGAATTTCAACCATATCTATCCATTATTCTCTCATATTGCAGGAATATTTCCCTTTCAACAAGACAGGCCACCAACTTACTCACCCCTCAGCCATTCTTTGGACAAGAATATTAAAGCAGTTGAAATTTACTGCAGAATTGTCTGCCTTCATTCTATTTGTGAGGCTTCCTTTTCTATACTTAATTCCCCAGCTGAAGCCGATCTTTGGCAGAAGCACAGTATGTTACAATTTCACCATGAGATTAGAAAGAATGAAGTGCTCTCCCCTGTAGACCAGATCCTGAAACAAGACACAATCGACAAACTCCCTCTCTCACAGTATTTCAATGGTTAATGACCCTCTGTTAATCTCAAGTAGTACTGCAACCTCTCCAGTATAAATTTAGGGTAGAGTTCTCAATACCACTATTGTAGGGATATCACAGAGCAGGTTATATATAGTTCTACTATGGTCTTTTCCCCAAAACAAAACTTTTTGTGAAAAATTGTTAGCATTATAGAAATTTTCTGGTTTTTGCAAAAAGTTTTCCACAGTATTTTAAAACAAAATTATCACATTTTCTTACTGAAAATTGTTTATTGGTAAATTAAAAATTTTGAAAAAATGATTTTGATAAACATTTCAGTAAAAATGCACAGAAGATGCAGAATAAAACAGAAAACAGGGCCATTCCAAACTGCCAAACTGAAACTATGAAATTTTAAAAATTTTCATGAAATTGTTTTTCAATCAATTTGAATATTAGATCAGACAACTAACTGCCCCCTTCCCCAAATAAATAAGTAAATAAATCGTGGAACTAACATGATGTTTGCTACCATCCCATTGTTAACTCGGCTTGTGTGTTCTACCCCTCCTCCCCCACCCTGTGTCTGTCTTGACTATTTAGACAATATTTTCTCACTGATTCCTTGTATTCTCCCACCTATCTGTTTGCATCTATTGTCTCTTGACTTATACTTAGGGTATGTCTACACTACAGGATTAATCCGAATTTATATAATTCGAATTTAGGAAACCGATTTTATAAATTCGAATGTATTTGGCCACACTAGGCACCATTAATTCGGTGGTGTGCGTCCAAGCTACCATAGTAGCATCGATTTCCAGAGCGTTGCATTGTGGGTAGCTTTTACATAGCTATCCCATAGTTCCCGCAGTCTCCACCCCCCTTGGAATTCTGGGTTGAGACCCCAGTGCATGATGGGGCAAAAAACATTGTCGCAGGTAGTTCTGGGTACAGCCTCCCCCTCCCTCCCTGAAAGCAACGGCAGACAACCATTTCGCGCCTTTTTTCCTGAGTGAACTCTGCAGACTCCATTCCGCAGCAAGCATGGATCCCGTTGTGCTCCAGAACGCAGTCTTGAACATTATAAACACCTCGCGCTTTCTCGTGGAGTTTATGCTTACACAGGACCAGAAAAAAGAGGCGAGGAGGAGGAGGCGGCGATTGCAGCGCAGCGACCAGCGTGATGAGGACATGGACACGGACACAGAATTCTCTGAGACCGCGGGCCCCGGTGCTTTGGAGATTATGATGTTAATGGGCCAGGTTATAGGCTTGGAACGCCGATTCTGGGCCCGGGAAACAAGCACAGACTGGTGGGACCGCATAGTGTTGCAGGTGTGGGACGATTCCCAGTGACTGAGAAACTTTCGCATGCGTAAGGGCACTTTCATGGAACTTTGTGACTTGCTTTCCCCTGCCCTGAAGCGCCAGAATACCAAGATGAGAGCAGCCCTCACAGTTGAGAAGCGAGTGGCGATAGCCCTGTGGAAGCTTGCAACGCCAGACAGCTACCGGTCAGTCGGGAATCAATTTGGAGTGGGCAAATCTACTGTGGGGGCTGCTGTGATGCAAGTAGCCAAAGCAATCACGGAGGTGCTGCTACGAAAGGTAGTGACTCTGGGAAATGTGCAGGTCATAGTGGATGGCTTTGCTGCAATGGGATTCCCTAACTGTGGTGGGGCAATAGATGGAACCCATATTCCTATCTTGGCACCGGAGCACCAGGGTACCCAGTACATAAACCGCAAGGGGTACTTCTCAATGGTGCTGCAAGCACTTGTGGATCACAAGGGACGTTTCACCAACATCCATGTGGGCTGGCCGGGAAGGGTTCATGATGCTCGCGTCTTCAGGAACACCAATCTGTTTAAACGGCTGCAGCAAGGGACTTACTTTCCGGACCAGAAAATAACCGTGGGGGATGTTGAAATGCCAATTGTTATTCTTGGGGACCCAGCCTACCCCTTAATGCCATGGCTCATGAAGCCATACACAGGCAGCCTGGACAGGAGTCAGGAGTTGTTCAACTACAGGCTGAGCAAGTGCAGAATGGTGGTAGAATGTGCATTTGGCCGTTTAAAAGGTCGCTGGCGATCCTTATTGACTCGCTCAGACCTCAGCCAAACCAATATCCCCATTGTTATTACTGCTTGCTGTGTGCTTCACAATCTCTGTGAGAGCAAGGGGGAGACCTTTATGGCAGGGTGGGAGGCTGAGGCAAATCGCCTGGCTGCTGATTACTCGCAGCCAGACACCAGGGCGATTAGAAGAGCACACGATGAAGCGCTGCGCATTAGGGAAGCTTTGAAAACCAGTTTCATGACTGGCCAGGCTACAGTGTGAAATTTATGTTTGTTTATCCTTCCTGAAAACCCGCCCCCTTTATTGACTCATTCTCTGTAAGGAACCCACCCTCCCCCTTCCCCCAGCTTGCTTTCAAAGGAAATAAAGTCACCATTGTTTAAAAATCATTTATTCTTTATTAATTGATTATAAAAAGAGGGAGAGAACCTGAGTGGGGTTTGGGAGGAGGATCAGCGGGAAGGAAAAGCCCAGTAAAAAAAGGTTAAGAAAATGGCAGCCTTTTGCTTGGGCTGTCCACTGGGGTGGAATGGGAGGGTGTACGGAGCCTCCCCCCCCCGTGTTCTTAAACGTCTGGGTGAGGAGGCTATGGAACATGGTGAGGAGGTAGGGGGGTTATACAGGGGCTGTAGCGGCACAGAACCTGAGTGGGGTTTGGGAGGAGGATCTGCGGGACGGAAAAGCCCAGTAAAAAAAGGTTAAAAAAATGGCAGCCTTTTGCTTGGGCTGTCCACTGGGGTGGAATGGGAGGGTGTACGGAGCCTCCCCCCCCCGTGTTCTTACACGTCTGGGTGAGGAGGCTATGGAACATGGTGAGGAGGTAGGGGGGTTATACAGGGGCTGTAGCGGCACTCTGTTCTCCAGCAGCCGTTCCTGAAGCTCCACCAGACGCCGGAGCATGTCTGTTTGCTCACGCAGCAGCCCCAGCGTTGCTTCCCGACTCCTCTGATCTTCCTGCCGCCACCTCTCATCTCGAGCGTCTCTCCTCTCTTCACGTTGGTCCCTTCTGTCCTCACGTTGGTCCCTCATGTCCTCACGTTGGTCCCTCCTGTCCTCACGGTCACTGGCTTCTTTCCTATACTTGCAAACCATCTCCTTCCACTCATTCAGATGAGCTCTTTCATTCCTGGTGGATTGCATGATTTCGGCAAACATCTCTTCTCTCGTCTTTTTTTTACGACGCCTTATCTGGGATAGCCTTCGGGAAGGAGGAGGGAGGCTTGAAACATTTGCACCTGCTGGAGGGAGTGAAAAAAGGAGAGAATTTTTTTAAAAGATACATTTTTCAGAACAATGCTTATACTCTTTCACGGTGTATACTATTCACATTACATAGCACATGTGATTTCTGTGCAAGGTCGCATTTTGCCTCTTAATATTGAGTGCCTGTGGCTTTGCTGCTAGAGATCACAGACGCAGGTCCGGGCAACAGAATTCACCTTGCATGCTTCTGCGCCCTGCTTTCCCACATACCAAGCAAAGCCCGTTGTGCTGCAGTTTTCCTGTTAGCTTGTTTTCTGCTGCTGAAGGTTAACACCCCCCCCATCCAATTCTCTGGGATGAGTGCTTTCTCCCTCCCCCCACCGCGTGGCTGGTATCAGGGAACATCCCTGCAGGAACCAAACTAACACCCCCCCCCCCACCCACCATGAATTCTCTGGGATGAGTGCTTTCTCCCTCCCCCCACCGCGTGGCTGGTATCAGGGAAGATCCCTGCAGGAACCAAACTAACACCCCCCCCCCCCACCCGCCATGAATTCTCTGGGATGAGTGCTTTCTCCCTCCCCCCACCGCGTGGCTGGTATCAGGGAAGATCCCTGCAGGAACCAAACTAACAACACCCCCCCCCACCCGCCATGAATTCTCTGGGATGAGTGCTTTCTCCCTCCCCCCACCGCGTGGCTGGTATCAGGGAAGATCCCTGCAGGAACCAAACTAACACCCCCCCCCCCACCCGCCATGAATTCTCTGGGATGAGTGCTTTCTCCCTCCCCCCACCGCGTGGCTGGTATCAGGGAAGATCCCTGCTAGCAAAACGCGAAAAGCTCTGGGCCAATCTTCCCCCCCCCCCTTTGCACTTGGCTAAATGCAGGGAAGGATTTCTTTTCAGCCACAGGCAAACAGCCCAGTAGGAACGGCCACCTCTGTCCCCTTAATTAAATTCCCTTATTTCAACCAGGTTACCCTAAGCGATATCACTCTCCTGAGGATTACACAGCAAGATAAAGAACGGATGTTGCTTGAATGCCAGCAAACACCGGGACCATACGCTGCCAGGCTCTGTCAGGCAATGATACCAGATTACTTGCTACTAGCATGGCGTGGTCAAGTGTCCTACCATGGAGGACGGAATAAGGCTGCACTGCCCAGAAACCTTGTGGCAAGGCTTTTGGAGTACCTCCAGGAGAGCTTCATGGAGATGTCCCTGGAGGATTTCCGCTCCATCCCCAGACATGTTAACAGACTTTTCCAGTAGCTGTACTGGCTGCGAATGCATCCCAAGTGCTCAGGGCAAATTAATCATTAAAAATGCTTGCTTTTAAACCATGTTTTATATTTTAAAAGGTAAACTCACCTGAGGTCCCTTCCATGGGGTCATGGTCTTGGGTGCTGGCTTGGGAGGCTTGGGAGGGTACTTCAGTCAGGGTGAGAAACAGATCCTGGCTGTTGGGGAGAACGGAGAGCTGGGTGCTCTCTGCCAGCTCGTCCTCCTCCTCCTCCTCTTCCCCTTCCACGGAATCATCAGGTGTACCTGATGAGATTATCCCCAGCTCGGAATCCACAGTCAGAGGTGGGGTAGTGGTGGCGGCCCCCCCTAGAAATGCATTTAGCTCAGCGTAGAAGCGGCATGTCCGCGGCTCTGACCCGGAGCGACCGTTTGCCTCCTTTGCTTTTTGATAGGCTTGTCTGAGCTCCTTGACTTTCACGCGGCACTGATCTGTGTCCCTATTGTGGCCTCTCTCCATCATGCCCTTGGAAATTTTTTCATAAGTTTTGGCATTTCGTCTTTTCGAACGCAGTTCTGCTAGCACTGAATCCTCTCCCCATATAGAGATCAAATCCAGTACCTCCTGTACGGTCCATGCTGGTGCTCTTTTTCGATTATCAGCCTGCATGGTTACCTGTGCTGATGAGCTCTCTGTGGTCACCTGTGCTCTCCACGCTGTGCAAACAGGAAATGAAATTCAAATGTTCCCGGGGCTTTTCCTGTCCACCTGGCCAGTGCATGCGAGTTCAGATTGCTGGCCAGAGCGGTCACAATGGTGCACTGTGGGATAGCTCCTGGAGGCCAATAACATCGAATTGCGGCCACACTAACCTTAATTCGGATTAACAATACCGATTTTGACGCTACTCCTCTCGTCGAGGAGGAGTACAGAAATCGAATTAAAGGGCCCTTTAATTCGAATTAAATGGCTTCGTTGTGTGGACGGGTCAAGCGTTAATTCGAATTAAGGCAGCTAAATCCGAATTAAAGTCGTAGTGTAGACCAGGCCTTAGATTGCAAAATCTTTGAGGTACGTCTTTGAGGTCTGTCTTTTTGTTCTGTGTTTGTACAGTGCCTAGCACAATGGGGTCCTGTTCCATGACTGGGGCTACATTAATACAAATAAATAAAATATTCTGTTTACAGTATCTTAATGGCCAATAAAATACTGTTTCAGCCTGTTAAGTTTGCTATACTGAAGCTACAGAGAGGTTAATGGTCCAACTGGCAGCTGGAGGGACAATTCAGTCTGGTCCCTGAGAGATATTCAGCTGTGTGCAGCCCCATAGGCATCCCTGCTCCCCATAGTGGTGGCATGCTGTGAGGCCACTGGCAGAGTCTCCTCCCCGAATCAGGGGGGGTAGTTGCTTTTGAATCCATTTATTATAGTGTGTGCTTTGTGGATTTTAACCATGGTGCATTAAACTTGATGCAGCAGTAATCTAAGAGCAAGGATGTGAGTAACTGCAATGGCTGCAAGTAAGAAAAGTTGATGCGGAGAATAGAGCATTTCATACTAAGTGGGAAGAAGATTACTTGTTCATTGAAAGTGATGGCCAGTCACAATCCTTCGTGTGCTTGCAAGTGACACGTTTGGCTGCCATCTCCGACTTGCCACTACAAATATTGATGTTGACATTGGGACTCTAAGGCGAGAAAAACCTTTTCCTCAGGGTTCTCACTAAGATGTGAGCTATTCTCTTATTTAATTTTATTTTATTGCTGCTTAACTCCATTAATGCCTTAATGGCTAAATCCTCCTAAATCCTAAAAAAGGATTTGATTCTAGAATCTGGAATTATATTTCTGTATGTGGCCCACAGAGGTGCCTCAAATTTAGCATCTGGCTCACAGCAATGAAAAGGTTGGACAATCCTATATCGGCTGTGACATCTGCAATATAAAAATAAATGGCATTGGAATCATTACTGCATCAGAAATGCAGAAAAAATTATTCTATAGAAACAAAAGAAAGCTTTTATTTTTTGTGAAAATGAATTTAGCATCTCTTTGTCCACCAGAAAACCCAATCTCTTTTAAATGATATGACCATACTGTGTTGTTATTCTTACAGTCAAAATTATTTTGGGGGGTAGGGGAGAAGTGACCAATATTTTTGGACTAGGCTGTTGACTGCCAGAGAGCCAGCAAAAAATGGAACGTGATTAAAATAAATGGATACCTACCCTTTTTCACTCACTTAAACTGTTCTATAAAAGTCACAATGAGTTGGCAAGAAACTTGAGATTCATTTACCTTAATTTCTAGAATAGAAACTGTGACGGGTTGGATCACAGAAACCCCCATGGGAGCTGCCACCCGATGTGCAAAGACTACCCCTGCTCCTGTTTTCCCTGCCAGCTCAGGACTCCAGCACCCTGTCTTGCTGAGCGAGACACTCCCGTCTGGCTCCAGACACAGACCCAGGGTCTGAATCACTTGCCCCAAAGCTGCAAGTTTACCTGAAAACAGCTCACAGTAGTGTGCTTGTCTTTAGCACTCAGATGCCCAACTCCCAATGGGGTCTAAACCCAAATAAATCCGTTTTACCCTGCATAAAGCTTATGCAGAGTAAACTCATAAATTGTTCGCCCTCTATAACACTGATAGAGAGATACGCACAGTTGTTTGCTTCCCCAGGTGTTAATACATACTCTGAGCAAATTACTAAATAAAAAGTGATTTTATTAAACAGTAGGATTTAAGTGGTTCCAAGTAGTAACAGACAGAACAAAGTAAGTCACAAGCAAAATAAAATAAAATGCGCAAATCTATGCCTAATCAAACTGAATACAGATAATCTCACCCTCAGAGATGCTTCAGTAAGTTTTTTCTCAGACTGGACACCTTCCAGGCCTGGGCACAATTCTTTCCCCTGGTACAGCTCTTGTTCCAGCTTAGGTGATAGCTAGGGGATTCTTCATGATGGCTCCTCTCTCCCTCTCTGTTCTCTTCCACCCCTTTATATATCTTTTGCATAAGGCGGGAACCCTTTGTCCCTCTGGGTTTCCACCCCCCCTCACTGGAAAAGCACCAGGTTAAAGATGGATTCCAGTTCAGGTGACATGATCACATGTCACTGCAAGACTTCATTGCCCTTGCCAGCACACACATATACAGGGAGACTCACAGGTAAACAGCCATCTGCAGACAATGGGAGTCATCAAGATTCCAAACCATCATTAATGGCCCACACTTTACATAATTACAATAGGCCCTCAGAGTTATATTTTATATTTCTAGTTTTAGATACAAGAGTGGTACATTTCTACAAATAGGATGATCACACTCAGTAGATTACAAAGCTCATAATGATACCTTACAAGAGACCTTTTGCATGAAGCATATCCCAGTTACGTTATATTCACTTATTACCATATTTTCTCTAAAACTATCCCAGTTACATTATATTGACTTATTATTAAGTTTTTATAAAACCATATAGACTGCACAACGTCACAGAAACATTCTTATTAACTTCAAACACTGTTAAACATTATTAACAGTTGCAGGTCTGCCAGAATACAATGAAAAGTATAAGAATTTTGCAAGTCAGTGACATAATGTTGTTTAACAGGTATTGGATACATCATTGATATATTAGACAAAATAGTTAACTGGGTTCAATTTTGAAAATTTAAGTATCTACATGTCCTGGTTATCCTAATATTAGTATTTTTATTAATTATCAGGTTATCTTAAATTTCCTTTCAGTTTTTGAATCATGAGTTTGATTTTGCTAGATCCATACCATTATGTTCGTACAATTTCCTAAAAGCATATTGACATGGGGCATAATCAGCAAATGAAAATGGTCTAGTTCACTCAGGGTCCTGTTTACCACAAAAAACCCACAGCCTCCCTCAATCCATGAATTATGGATGTCTGGGGTCTGTACTCCACCAAAAACTTGGCTAGGCTACATAAAACCTTTTTTAAAAGAAAATGTGTTGAATGAAGCAAGCAAGAGGCCAGTAGAATTAAAGTGGATTATTAAAGTCAACTCACAAATGTCTACTCACAGTTCCCTCCATCTTGTTAGTCTCCTCCCTCCAGATTCCTTCTCCAAGCCCCTTCTAGTATTCTGAAGTATGTTTTGTGTCTACCCGTCCTTCTGTATTGAGTTAGTATCACAGTATGTCTGCTACTGAGACCCACTCGAGAGTTAAGAAGTCATTTATATACACAGGAACAATGTAGCAGTCATACTATTTCAGACCATTAGGTATTCAATCCATTATCCTAATCCTAGCAAGTATCTGATGCTTCAGAGAAAGGTGAACCCACCTTTCTACTCCTCAATTTATGGGAAATATCCTCAGCACTCTCTCCTACAGATATAATTCAGGATTATTAATTCAAGAGGCTTAATTCATGAAAACATTAAAGTGCTCTGAGATTTTCTGATGGGATATATTTTATATCTATCTATATCTATATCTGAAGCAAGTCCCATTGAAGTCAGTAGGACCAGATTTAAGATTTCCTGAATGCAAGTAAAAGAATTGATTTAGCATGTGGGCCAAGTGCTGAGATAGCATGGGCTATTGAGAGGATGCATTGTATGATTACATTCTCCAGACACCCTGGACACGGCCCTCCAACCAACACAACCCACTTTTTGGGCTGTGTTCATCTCTTACTGTCTCCCTATAAATAAGGCAACTGAGTTAAAGCCCTTTGAGTCACTTCAGCCTCTTCTCCCAGCTGACTTTCTGCTCTAGGATCCTGCACAAAAGTAGATTTGTCAGAGGTGCAAGCCCCCATTCAGGAATACAAGTCACTTTCCGTATTTAAAGAATATGGAAAGCAAAAAGGATTATACATTTTTTTAAACATAGGATTATAGGAAATCATTGTTTTATATGATTATGAAGACAAAATGCTTTTCAGTTCATTGAAATTACAATCCGTCAAGTCATTTAGCAGTAGCCTTTAGAAGAGACAATAAACCTGTGGCTCAGGAATCTACAGCACATTAACAGTGAGAAATCCCTCTAATACCAAAACAGGTGAGCACCTGATAGGCCAGTAGATGCTTGTCAACAAAGCTGAAGTGTTGCTGAGTTCAACCAACAAACCACTCACAACTCTACTTGAAGGCTTCTACTCTTGACCAATCACAATTGAAAGAATCAATTATCGTTGCCATGTCCTGTCATGTTCCAGATTGTACAGCTCCTGCTTTTCAAAGCCACCATGCTGACATAATAGGCAGTCCCTTTACTATCTCCTCTCTCAGGAGCAGAGAGGTGACCTCTCCCAGACTAAAGCCTTGTTCCTTCCTAGTAACATCTTAATTACAGAAGAGGCCTTTCCACCTCTTTAATCGCCACTCTTCCCCCCCCCCTTATTTTGTCTTGCAGAGTTCAATGCTTATCATTTCACTCAGCTCAAGGACTTCTAGTTTTACTAGTTGTCAGCACGTTAGGTGCTAACCCTTGCAGAAATCTCTGAGCCGTGGGAACTGTGTCTGCTGCCACTTTGCACAATCGGGTGTCACGGGTCCTCCTCTTGCACAGTGCCACCCTCTGTCTCCCCAAGGCACTGCTGGAGGAGGCATGCAGTTATATTTAGGATGCTGATACCTCAAAAAAAGAGAGCGAAAGTCCTGTTAGCCGCAGTTGGCAGCCACTGTGTAGTTAAAAGGACTCAGAGGGTTCCAGAAAGAATGCATTTCTCTGTGCGCTTTCCAAGATTTGTTTTGAAAAGGTGCCAGGGAGAATTCTGCAGAGCTAAGTGGAAGTACCAAGCATGATGGTGACATCCTAAGACCTGGCCTGCTACCAATGGGCTTATACAGTGCCAGAGCGATAACGCTCATAGAGGACTTTTTTATTTTTTATTAAATCACATTTTCCTTGTTCTCAATAGCAGCTTGCTCATTAATACACGCTAAAGAAATACCTATGTCACTGAGACGGAAGCAACTGTTCTGATTTATACAAACGGGCTGACATTCCAGCATTAAGTGAATGAAAAAAAACACATGACATTTGCCGTTTTTAAATCACCCTCTAAGCAGGCTATCCAGCCAGACGTTACTACAGCCCAATTAACCTGATAAGAACAGGGGATGCAGTTAAGATTCAAAAACACAAACCCATCTCCCTTTCCCCCGCCTAAAAAGGAAAAAAAATAATGAGGGTAGGATTATACATTTGTTATCATGCTGCTGTCTATTAATGATCATCCCAAGAGTGTGAATAAAAGACCTCTCCACAAACTAGAAACTAATTAATATGGAATAGTTTGGGGAAATCTGCTTAGAACAGATTAGAAGTATCTTATAACAAGTCCCCCCGCCCCAGACACTTTAAATTGAAATATCATCTGGGGGAAAAATACTGTAATGTCTGCCAAAATTTCATTCCTTCATGAAGGAAAGGCTGAGAAGAGATGGTGATCCAATGGGTAAAGGCACAATGCTCACAATCCCCTTAGTCCATCTTTGGCCTTTGGAGCAGAAGATTTTGAGTTATAATAATGTCTGAATCTTTCCTATTCCAGCAGAGGTTACTGAGGTATATGTAATAGTTTGCTGTCTAAATTATATACAGTATCACTCTCTGTCTCAATTATTAAACAGATTTAACATCTTGATAGCCACCGTTTTTCAGAGCTGTGTTTTACTAGATGGGGTCCAACAGGAGCATGTCTCAGACTTGTGCTACTTCCGTTCTGTTTCATTGATTCAGGCAGATGTTCTGTACCAATGAACCAGACAGAAGGGCCAGCTTTAAACTTGGTGCAGTTATTTATGACTCAAATTAGGGGAGTGAGAGGAAGGAGTGTAGAACAATGAGCAAACAGAAAATTTAAAAGATGTAGCATCCAGGAACTCTAATAGGGATAGAGAATCAAGGGGGCTGAACAACGGAATGAAGATGATAAAAAGTTATAAACAGAGGGGAGGAGGGAGAGAGAGAACTATTAAAAGTCCTTCAGATTATGGTAAATTCCTTTCTAGAGATGTGCAGATATCTTTAGAAAGACACAATCAAGAAAAGCCAACAGATCAGAGGAATTACAAGACCTACTTGAGAAGCCAAGCATTAAGAAATACTAATGAAGTTATGCATTTCCCTGGTAAGACGTCACTTGCTGTGTATCCTGTTCCATCTTGGTCAATTAAAAAAACAAATGCCTCTTTGTACTTGAAAAGTGAAAAGAAAGGCAACAGGGCAAAAACATGTCAGTTCTGAGGACAAACTTTAAATCATCTAGTGTGGAAAAATTAGAGGATTATGAGGCTGTTTTACTGAAGCATATTCTCAGTCAATGATAAAACTTCCTGGTTTAACACCCTCACTGATAGAGGGTTACTTGCCTTAGCTCCCACATACATTAAACCCCATCATAGTCATTCTTGTAATCACAAGACTTAAATGCTTGCTTCCCTTCCAAGAATGGTATAATCAGGAGAGTGGAGTGTTTCTGTGTAGAAAATCCTAACAATATAGATAATGTTAATGTAAGGGGATATTTTCAAATGAGCAGTGGAAGATAGGCTTAAGGAGATATAAATAGAAATTATATAAAGATATCAGCGTTCATGGTGTGATGCTGTGCATAAGAAAGAGGGCTTGTCTACATTAGAAAGGCTTTGCTGGCATAGCTATACCAGTAGGACTATGCTGGCAGAGCCCCCTAGTGTAGACACAGTTTATATCAACACAAGGAGTTCTTTTGGCACCATAGTTAATCCACCTCCTGAACAACATAAACTATGCTGATAGAAGGACTCTTTTGCCAGTATAGCTGCAGCTACACTTGGGCTTTTACCAGCACAGATATGCTGGTCAGGGGTATGATTTTTTTCCCATTCTCCTAGCCGACATAGCTATGCTGGCAAAACTTTGAGCTTGGACCTGGCCTGAGTGCCCCACCAAGGGAAGGTGCTATTGCTACACTCATGGGTAAGACAGTCACAGAGAAAGGGGATACTGGGGCTTTGATTCTGAGCCTAAGGAGTCTTTCTTAAGACATCTTGAGTAAGGTGCAGCCTTACTTAGGGTTGGTCTACATGGGAAAATTTTACCAGTTATACCAGTATGATTATACCAGTATAGTTGTACTAGTGGAATTCCCCATAGAGACACACACATTCCAGAATAAGCATGACTTTTTCGCTTTAAGCCCTATTCCAAAATGATATAAACTGAATTGAAAAAGACATGCGTATTCCAGCATAGGGAGTGTCCACACGGGGAGTTGTATCAGTGTAACTATATTGCTTTAAATTTACACCTTGACTTTCCTATATAGACACGTCCTTAGTGTGAAGCAGCAAAGAATATCAAGTTTGTGTGTGTGCATGGGCCCATGCCAAAATATGGGAATTCAAAACAGACCTACTTTTGCTATGGATAGTATTTAAAAAGCTAATAACAAGACTAACCTATGGTGAGACCATTCCCTAGCAAGAGGACCCCAAGTAAGAACATTTGTGTGTGGGTGAGATAAGATCATTCTGTAGGAAGATGGCTTAGGTACATAAAGTTAATAATTAGCATGAAAAATGGAGAGTGGGCCAACGTCAGTTTTTGTAGCGTGAAATGTTCTTGTATGGATTCCCCTTCATGTCTTTGGGATGTAAAATGTATTATCATTCCAAAACGAGACTGATCCATTTTAGCAGGGTGCTCTGGAGTGAAGAGCACATCACAGAAGTCATTTCCCCTCCTGCTCTCTACTCTTCAAGATACTGTATTATCACAAAGCAGTCCTTTTTCTATCCATCTGCTATGGTCCTCATTATTAACTGTACTTTCCAAGGTGCAGTAAAGTCTTCAGTAACCTTGAAAATCCTATTTCCAAATTCAAAATGTGGTTTCTTCTCTGATCCTTCTTACATCCACTCTCTAAACTGAAAGGCTTCCATTCATAGCTACCCTTTCTTTCCTCCTCTTTTTCCAGTTTTCAGTCCAATATGCCCATTGTCCTACTATTCCATGACTTCAGACTTTAGACATTTTAACCAACAGTGGAGAATTTTGACAAGTGCTTTCTGAAAAACTAAGGCTATAATATCCTTCCCTCCTTGCTTATCAACCATAGCAGTAATTTCCTCAAATAATTCCAACAAAATTAATTAAGCAAGATCCCACATTCCTGAATTGATGTTAGTTGTCTTTAATCAAGCTCTGCTTTTCCAAGTGTTCCCCATTTGATCCCTTAAAATAGTTTCAGAGTCTTTCCCCATAAATGAGGTCAGTTTGACAGGTCTGCTTTTTCCTAGTGGCTACAAGCTGCAATCTTCTTTCCTACACCGAGAAAATGATGAAAAGGAAATCTTAGTTTCCATGCTCTCCTTCTTTGTAGTCTGCAATTTGTTTTTAAATGCAATTTTTTGGGGAAGCAAGAGATGGAAAAGGAAGGGAGGAAATCATTACAGAATACAGGCAGAGTGCTTCCCCCAACTTGATAGATTCAAAACTTTCCAAATATCCAGAGTAACAGCTGATATTTTTAACATAATATCTATTTACATACCTTAATCTTATATTCATTTTTCCTGCCTCTGGCATGAAACTCCTACTGTGTGTGCACATCAAAACTTCAGAACTTCCAGAGTCAAAGGGTTAAGATGTGAATATCAGTTCCTTTATTATAAAACGTTAGTTTTAAGGGTATATGGCTTGCCTTTTATGTTGTCTATTTATACCACAAATGTGAACATCCCCTCCTCTTTTTCCCAAACCTTAGTATAAAATTTCCAAATCAATCAAGCCGAATTCAGACCTGGTGTAAGCAGATGCAACGCTATTGATTTCAGTGGAGTTGCACCCACTACCACCGGGTCTGAATTTAGCCCATTGACTTTATTTTGCCTGTGTGGATGTCACTAGTAGTCACTCAAAATAATAACATCTTTGTTTGCCAGAGGTAAGCTCTGTCCCCACTATCCTCCATGGGCAGAGCGAGCCCTGCATACAGTGGAACTGCTCCATAGAAGAAGTGGAGGAAGGCAGGAGACTTTGCAGAGGGCTCTGGAAAGGGTAGTGAGGGGAGGATCAACTAGACTATTCCCTTCTGCTCTGAGGGATCAGTCATGTGCCACACCCCTGAAACTCAGCCTAGGGAGTATAGGGGAAATCCTGCTAAGTCATATACTTCAGAACAGGGGGGAAATATAGGGAGATCAAAAGGACAAAGTCTGATAGAATCTGTAGGAAATTTTGCCCCTTGTAAATTATGAGGGCATCTCAAAGTCACAACAATAAATAAATCACATGATATTTCATATATTGAAGCAAATTTGGAGTATATGCTTTGTACTTTCCTGAACTTCTTTTCTGTGCAACTGATGTGGTATTGAGTTAGAAACACAAACAGAGCAGCAGATAAATTAAAGGACATACCATCTTAGGATCAGCAACAAAAAATTCCTTTGTATTCAGTTTCTCTACAGAGTACATTGGCATCCCTTATTTTTAAGGTAGGCGATTAAGACAGACTGTTCAAGTGACACAGAATGCCTTTGCATAGTGTTTAAAATCCAATTAGGAACTCGGAGGGATTTTGTTGGGTGCATCCTTTATAAATAAAATATTTGTTTGAAAACTGCACCAACAAATCAATAGACCTCTTTGAGTCTTTGCATTTTAATCTTGTAATAAGCATTGAACAAGCATAGACAGACACAAATGTTGATGTTTTGTGCTGTAGAGAACAATTCCCCACTCAGGAAGCTACTTCTGTCCCTTTCCTCTTCCTGGTTTTCTCCTTCTCACTTTATAGTCTCCTTTCATTCTTATTCTCCCTTCTATTCTCTTTTTCTTCTTCCCCCTCTCCTCTCCACAAAATGCCTCAGTTGGTGTGAAGCACTGTACTGACTCCATGATACCATCTGAGGATATGGCCCTGAACATTTTTGTGTATGTGAGTGACGGATATAGGTAGCATGGATATTTGGGGCCTGATTTTAAGAGATGTTGAACAACCATTTCTCCCATTAACTTGCAGTTGTGGGTCCTGAGTAACTCGGAAAATAAGGCCGTTTGCTACTTCATGGTTCAGTCCTGTACACCTTTTTCCTCAACCTTTTTCTGAACTTCCCACTGAAGTTCATGGCAGATTGGCCAGAATAAGCCATGCTGGGTCAGGCCCTGAAGTTGAAAGGCTCAGTCAGTGAAAGACATACACCTTCAATAACCTCAAGTAAAGAAGGCAGAGATATGGATTGAGGTGTCAGGAGATAATTTCTAGATAAGGAGCAACATGACAATGTGGTCTTCTATCAGCAAATATGACAGTTGATGAGAGGCCTCCCATTGACTTCCAAGGACTTTGTAGAAAGTTTTTTAAAAAATTAAAGTTCAGCATGCATTTTTGCAAAGAATTTTTCGTAGTTTTTTTTTTCCTTATCTTTTCCCTAGCTTATTAGGCAGTCAACTTTTTATTGAAATTTTGATTAAAAATATGTTCATGAAAATTTTCATGAACGATTTTCTACTTTTTTTGAGCATCGCTACCTTCATTGCAAGTTAAGGACATAACAGCCTTTTTCCGTTAAGCATGGCCCATGTCCAAGCTTATTAGGCAGATGAAGGCAGCATTTGTAGCCACAAAGCACTTTATGCAGAGAGTAGTTTAAAAGTACTATTCCTTTGTTTTATATGTTTGACAGATGATCTTTATTACACAAAGCTGCAACGTTTCTGACAGTATGGCCTTTGGAGGTTGAACCCCCACAAATACTTCCTGGCCTCATTTATTCTGATGACATGCTACAGCAGGTATTCACAAGAAAGAGTTGCCTGAGCTGGGCTTTGATTGTTCTTACCACACTGAATGTCCTATTCAATTTTGTGTTTGAAAATAGAGCTAATGCAAATGTGAGCATAAGCTTCCCAGAAAAAAGCAGCTGACATGGAAATATGGGGAGGTGGGTTAGCTAACATGCCTCCAGAAAATACACACCCAGCCAATCTAAAATTGTAGCTCTGATCAGTCTCCTCCTTCTGCTAGGCTGCCATCTAATGAGGCACTGTAAAGAACACCTCCGGTCAGAGGCAGTACTGGTTGTGGAAGTGCTGATCCACAGCACCTGGGCCCAGCAGATGTGGGATGATACTGACATCAGTGTCCTCCATCTACCAAGTAGAAGCAGATATTGGGGGTCTTGCAGGTTGGCTTCCTCATGAAGGAGAAACCAGTGCTGCAGAGTGTGGATAATACTCTTAGGTGCAACTTGGTTTATTTACTCATATATACCAGTCCTGGAACAGAGTGGGTCCATCCTTCAGCAATCTCAGCCAAACACCAATGTCTGGTTCCCAAGGAGCAAACTGTCCTGCTGCTGCCACAGCTGCATCTCCAGGGACCACTGCCTCTACCTGGAACCTTTCATAATAAAATAACTACCACCATCTCAGCATGGCTTCCCACCATTGAACATCTGCTCTTCCACGGCTATGTCTACATTGCAGCCAGGACAGTGAAAGGCAGCTCGGGTAGCCATAGCTGTGCTAGCAGTGCAATATTTAGCTTTCTAAAATTAGAAGTGAGGACACCATGATGCAGACTTCAGTGCAGCTGTACAAGCCTGCCTTACCCCTCTGGGTATGGACTTGTTTGTGCAGCCAGGGCTAAAGCCTGCGCTGTGGTATCCTCACTTCTACTTTGTAGTGAGCTAGCTAGAGTACAGCTAGCACAGATCCACATATATGGAGGTGCAAATCACACCTGAGGCTGCAATATAGACAAGTCCTTTTTCTTAGGGTATGTGTAACTGCACCACCTGGTGATGCTGGTCATAACAATATTTTTAAAAAGGTTTATTGAATGAGAGACACAAGAGGGGAGCCTGTTCTAGTTCCAGAAAGGCTACATGTCCACCATCCACCTCCCTACCTTTTGAAGGCTAAGGGTACATCTACACATAGGGTTACCAGATAGCAACTGTGAAAAAACGGGATGGGGGTGGGGAGTAATAGGCGCCTATATAAGAAAAAGTCCCCAAAAATGGGACTGTCCCTTTAAAAATGGGACATCTGGTCACCCTATCTACACAACAATTAGACACCCAGGGCTGGCCCGTGCCAGCTGACTCAGGCTCACGGTCTTGGGCTGCAGGGCTGTTTCATTGCTGTGTGGACTTCCAGGCTCAGGCTACAGCCTGAGCTCTGGGACCTTCGCACCTCTCAGGGTCTTAGAGCCTGGGCTCCATCCCAAGCCCAGAAGTCTACACAGCAATGAACAGCCCCATAGCCAAGTGGGTCAGCTGCGGGTGTCTAGTTGCTGTGTAGACGTAGCCTAAGGGTCCATCTACACTGGAGCTGGAGGTGTAATTTCCAGCTTGGGTCGACATACCCGCGCTTGCTCTGAGCAAGCTAGCATGCTAAAAATCAAAGTGTAGCAGTGGCGGCGCAAGCAACTGGATTGGACAGCCATCCAAATGAGTAGCTATGGTTTCAGACAGTATTGTGCTGGGGACAGCTAGTCCATTCCGCGACTGGCGCCACTGTGGCTAATGACTATTTTTAGCACACTAGCTCCATCAGCACTAATGGGGATAGGTCCACCTGAGCTAGAAATTACTAGCTCTACTGTAGACATACCCTGAGTTAGTTCCCTACTGTACTAGGGTGAAATTCACTCCTGTGGAGAAGGCCAACACAGGACCTATTTACTATTTTAATCCCACTTAAATCCTCAAAGTATGGACTAAGTAGGATGTCAGATAAACGTAGGCCTTGAGCTGGCCCTCTGCCCAGGAGGGAATTTCACCACTTTTGAATAACTTCCAGAGGTGGGGAGGTGATGTCTCTTCCATGAGTGTGCGGATGCATATGGGTGAGGTTAGCTTTTATACAGATGTTGCTAAGGCAGGGAGACCTATGTACTTGCTCAAGTCTCTCACACACCAAAAGGAATCCCATGTTTGAAAATATAGACTCTGTTACCTGATCCTGGGTAATACCAAATTCCCTTGATTACTGCAACGTTAATCGATGACAATCTCGTCACACTGGCACTTGAAAGAGGACAGGTTTTATTTGTATCAGATAGTTTGAAAGTGAATTGTGAGTGGTTCCAGACACATACAGCAATCAGATAATCCTTTATTTTTGTTTTGTTACTTCAGAGAAGTCAGATACATTTTATTCTGGATAACCAGCAGCTTCTCATAATCGTGGCTGTACGTTGTTCTGGGAACACAGAATACAGAGTAGGGAACCTGATAGTACAGCAGAGCTACTTCACTTTGACATTTAGGTCCTGAGACAGCTCAAACAATCCAAATTACTTACATTATTAAAACTCAGCCCAACTTATAGACTGCTTCCGGATTTTCTCCAGAAACAATAAAAGAGACAGGAATGTTAATGTTTTGATGGGCCATTAGAAGGCACTTTCTACCTCTATAATTTTATTATTGTGGTGTATTAAGACCTACAGCAGCTTCTTCGATGTTGCATGCTAGACATTCTTGAGTATATTTGACTGTAACAAGTTTCAGCACTCAGAACATACTCTGTAGCTATAAATCTCCAGATATAATTTTCAGCATTAAAGGTCTAAACTCATTCGTCATCAAATAGTGCTTTTCAGTTAGTTTAAAATGATCCAGATCTTCTACTTTATAAAGGAACCTCCAACAGAGATGTTTCTCCTCCTTCAAATCTCTCAAAGCTCACGTCTTTTGGGTAGCTTTCCATTTCTGATGTCTACCCCAACCCTCATTAGGCCACCAAGGGCCAGATTCTCTCCCGTGTCTAGCCTCTATGGAGCTCAGTCTGTGGGAATGGGGAGCAGGCGGGGTGGGGGTCAAGAAGTGAGTTATGTCTATTTGATTCTCTGCCCAACCCCTGACCTGGACACAGGTTAGATCAGCATGGGGACTGTTCTACCTTATACCAGCTGTCAATGGTCCCCAAAGGGTTATCTGGCTTTCCGGGGCTGCCAGAATGAACCACCATCTCCTGCCAGTAGTATACCCACATACGGGTTTGCATTCAGTCTCCACCCCCTTTCCACCATCTCAATGAAAAAACTATTATATGAATGTTAATATAGTACATTAATTTTTAAACTCCAAAGAGGAATTAATAAACTGCTTCCACAAGCTTTCGTTGTTGGTTCGATATCCACAGTGTCATAAACCTACTGTAATGAAGAATGATTTCTCAATTGACAATGGCATATCTGAATGGATAATAAAGGCTCAACCTACCTTTCAAATAGCTAATGCAGATCAGTGGCTAGCTAAGTCTAAACTTTTACCTCTGCGGACTTGGGGCCAAATTCACTGGTCCAACCCACTGAAGTCAACTGAGTTTTGTCCCTTTACGCCAATAGCGAATTTGGCTTAAGTAAAAAGTGAACATAAGTTTTCAAGTCTAATCTACATCTTCTCCTCCTCAACACAAACCTTTACACAATTCAGTACTAATAGCATACCTTGCCCAAGAAGTGGCAAGAATGATAGTAGGGGTTTTCTAGTCAGAACGGAGATGCATTAGCAAAGGCTGTGTGAGGCATGTCCCTCAGCACCTGCCCACACCATTTCTGGCATGAATCCGAGCTTTTCATCCCTCCCCTTTCATAAGTATAAAACACAGGCAACATTTAAATACATAGTTAAAGTTAACTTGACATGTTCATGAAATACTTAGTGTTTAGAGAAGAAAAGAGGATTAACTTGCTCTTTAGATAATATGTTCTTTCTATATGTCAAGTATATAAGCCATTATGTTCAACAAAAATTACTTTTTTTTTAAGAAATTGTCTTTCTAACGTCAGGAAACAGGAATGTATGTACAATATTACATAATAAGTCATCCAATCAGGGAAGAGCAATTATACTATGTGATGTCTGTAACTGATCTAACAGTGGATTTTTAATTTTACATATTTGCAATGAATTTTTCATGAGTGATCTGAAGACTACAATTACTGAGGAAATTTGGGACTCATTTTGAAGAACAAACAGTTACAAGAAAGTCATGATCTGCTCATGAATAATTCACAAGTAGAAAGATCTCAGCTTCATCCAATAAATTATTCATTGTGAATTGCTCACACAGCTGTACTCTACACCCTTGGGAAGTTCGGGGTCTAATAATTTTACTTCATGACGATATTTTGTTACATGAGAAAAACAGTAATTCAGGGGATGCTCAATTGTTACATTATTTTGTTAAAAAACAAAAGAAACATTGTTTGCTTTCTAGTTTCTAGCATTCTTGGGAAAGTATACACAGTTCCTTTGTACAAGGAATTTCCCCAATAGTGAAAATAAAAACAAAACAAAAATACTGCACACATCTTTTAAAAAGTCAGCTTCTACCAACAGTTACACCCCAGCCTTGAGAGAGCACAATACAGGGAAATGTTCTGTTATCTCAGAGACAACAGTGTATTAACTTTTGGTAAAAATTGCTTTTTTAGAAGCAACCACTGAAACTCCATCTGTTTTAGCTAAAATAACTGTCCAAGTGACCCCGATTTCAACTTTGAGGCTTATATTAATAGGGAATCTGAAGAAAATGAGATGGAGTTTAGCTCATGTCACTACTCACATTTTCAAGCTCTTTATCAAGTATCTCTTAAAAGTGTCCTGTATGCTTGAGATCTGAATGCATGTCTTTAAGTGATGGACTCGTCTGTAAAGGAACAGATCCACTTAATGTGCTCAGCTACAAACATGAGCCTATCGGTGCATATGAACTAACATGTCACTGCATGATTGATGTTTTCCTATTACTCTGCCAAAGTACATTAAGTTAAGCCTCCTTTTCATCTCCACAAATAGTTGGGACTACAGATGGCCCTCATTTGTAATCCTAAGGAACTGGTGCAACTAAACGTTTGGATAGGGTGCCATTACCTACTGATTGCCTGAAATAGATTAAGAAGGTTTATGCAAGGAATAGAGTTGCATGAATAAAGTAACAAGAGTAATAACCAAAAGGAAGGAGCGCTGATTAGGGCCTACCTGCAATAACAAACAATAAAAGTCCACTTTCTAAGTAGGCTACAATGTTTAGAGATAAATATTTTTCAATAGCATGCATGTCTCAAAGTTCTAGTGTGTTTGTTGAGGTTTATCTTTTATGATATTTGGACAATGTACTCCACATACGGACATATACATACACTGCATGAAATCTTGGTTCCACTTAAGTGAATGGCAAATCTCCTATTGACTTCAATAGGATCAGGATTTCATCCCCCCTTGGTAGGAAAGCACACTGAAGACCTGGTTTTCAAAGCACCCAAAGCCTAAGGCTGCATGCAAAACTACCTATGCAACTGCATGACTAACATGTGCATTCAAATATCTGATGTGCATGGACCTCTGTGGTTACTGCATGCTCAAATTATGCACACAACTGCAGATACATTTTTGGTATCCTGTTCTTGGTTTCTGTTGTTTTTTTTATAAGCAGGTCATCAACGAGCCATTTACCTGAAGATACCCTAAGAAGAATTGTTTTCAAGCCTTTTATTGTGTCATGCCCTGATACGTAATGAATATTTTTTTGCTATATTAGTCTGAATGCACCTGTAATGCAATAGTGCATTTCCAGTGGGCATATAAACTATGTTCAGAAGTAGTAGCTAAGTCATCATCCTTTTTAATATTCTCAGTGGGCTGGTGGCAATTTTGAAGCAAGGACACCAGTACTTTTGACAACTACAGCTTCATGAGGTTACAGTCTAATCCCCACAGGCCTGATTAATACCAGTCTTTTTAGAGCACTTTTCATCCATCAATCTCAATGTATGTTCACAAAGCATTATTATCCCCATTTCATAGAGAAGGAAACTGAGGCACAGCTGTGAAGTGGCTTACTCAACCTCACACGATAGGTCAAAGTCAGAGCTGAGCACAGAACCCAGTTTGCCTAACTCCCAGCTGTGTTTTACACCTACTGAACAGCCATTTTTAGGGAAACACTATGTGTTGGTCTGTGCAGTTATAGCATTCCTATTGCTAGCCACAGTTCTTGAATATGCCAAAGTACACATGGACCAATTCTGGCCTGTTGAGACTGCCATGATTCTGGGAGGCACAATGCTCTCTCCCATTGATATTATTGTACCTCCTACCTAAGATTTTTCAACTCTGCAGTTGAAAGGGAACATTCGGTAGCACACTATGGGCTGGTCTACAGTAGAAAGTTAAGTCGGCTTAACGACATTACTCAGAGGTGTGAAAAATCCACAACCCTGAGCAGCATAGTTAACCCGACCTAAATCCTGTGAAGACTGTGTAGACAGTGCTAGGTTGAAAGAAGAATTCTTCTGTTAGCCTCCTCTTAGGCCATGTCTACACCAACACTTATGTCAGCAAAACCTATGTTGCTCAGGGGTGTGAAAAAATGCCCCCAAGCATCATAGTTTCATTGGCATAAGTGGTAGTGTGCACAGCACTATGTCAGCAGGAGCGCTTCTCCTGCTGACATTGCTACCGCTGCTTGTTGAGGTGGTTTTATTATGTCGACGGGAGAGCTCTCTCCCATCAACATAGAGCAGTTACATGAGCAATCTTACAGCAGCGCAGCTGCATCGGTACTCCTCGCTAGTGTAGACATGGCCTTAGGGAGGTGGATTACTTGCGCTGTCAGGAGAACCCCTCCCATCAGCGTAGGTAGTGTCTACACTGAAGCACTACAATGGTGCAGTTGCAGCAGTGCAGTTGTTGCGTTTCAAGTGTAGACAAGCCCATCAACATGCTCTACCCTTGCATATTTCAAGTGTGAATCTATTTGACTACATTATTCCCCTTCCCCCCCCCACACACACATATTTCTGTGGGAGTTCAGCAACGCTGTGTCCTGTCACCACTGTTCAATATCAGTGTTTATTGCTTGATGGATAAGATGGAGGAGAAAATTGCCAGTGGGGTCAAGCTGACCACGATTTTGCTTCAATATCTCAAATACCCCCATGACATTATCCTGTTGGCTCAGTCTGGTGAATCACTGCAGGTGATGAGCGATGTGGTCAGGCAAGAAACAGCACACATTGATCTGGTTATTAATCTAGACAAAACTAAGTCTTTGGCAATTACCATCAAGCATTCTCCAAGTCTGCATTACAATCCACTTGGTATTAACCTATCCAGATGGGGCACCAAACAGATGGCAACTGTCAAATACTTGGAAAGTGTCATAGATAGTGCTGGAGGATGCTCAAAAGATGTTGATGTTTGTATAGTAGCAGCTGCCACCACATTCTGGGCCCTTCAGTGGCCTCTGTAGACACATGGTGACAACAGGTTTACCCTGAAGCTGAAGATCTGGGCAATGAGGAAGATGAAGAGCAGTGGGATTCATGTTTTCAATTCTTGTCATCTTCATCAGCTGCTCCATATTAAGTGGCAGGACAAGATCAGCTATGAGGATATTTGTAGCTGAGCCCAGCAGCCACCTTCACCAGTGCTAGTCCTGTTTCAGCAGTTTTCTTGGTACAGTACAGTATTAGAATGGAAGACCAACAAATATAGAGTGTTTACACCAAGAAATGCTGCTATGCAACCTATGATCACATGGGTACCAAAAGCTTCTGTGGCTTGATAAGATGGACATAGACTGAATACCCAGCTAGACCACATTAATGACCTAGGTAGAGATTGATCCAGGTTGTGCTGGATTGGCAAGAAGGTTGCTTCCCACTGGGATTTGCTTGATTCCCCCCCCCCCCAAGTTATATTGTAATGAAGGCAAGTGTGACTGTAGCTTTGGCAAGAATGCATGTATTTTCTCTTATCAAACGTGCCCTTACCATATGACACAGAGGGTCTTTCCAGAGGGTAGTGTGGGGTTTCACATGGATGAGCCGGCCTTCTGTATCCCAGTGCCTTATTCAGCTTCTGGATCATCTGCTATGCTGCAACATATTCAGCTGTTCATTGAGTTTCATAACATTCCACACCCTCAGTGGAGTGAGCGAAGGCTTTTATTTCATTGCTGTTTTCCCCCAATATCCTGCCAATGAATGACTGCACTCATATTCCCACAAAGAATGAGATGTATTGTATACTATGGACATCCCGGCAGTTAGTGAACTGATGCAGGAAATATTGTCAATCAAGTGTTAGTGATGTATCCCAGCTCTTCTCAAGACTCATATCTGCAAGGTTTTTGATTCAGGCATTTGGTGACCATGTAGTTAACTAGTAAATCAATATATTTTTAACATGTCTCTAACTAAAGTTGTATTTACTTTTAGGGTAAGGCACAGATAAGCCATTTATTGACTCTTAAATGATGCTTACCTTGAATACCAAAGCTATACCCAGTTGGTGCCTCTCCTCCCCCGCCATGTGATGTTGGGGGAAAACTGCAGGGAGGAGCCAGCCAGAGACTCCAGCTGTTAGGAGTAGAAGCAGCAAAGTCGGAACCTCTGGACATTCAGAGAAGTTCCTACAGTTGGATGGGACTGTCTCTATCCTGTGCTGATTAGCTGTTTGCTCCACCAACCCTCCCACTCCCTCACCTCAGCTTCACACCTTACCCTCTTCTCCCCTGTCCTGTCCCCCTCAGCCTTCTCCCCTTCCCTTTTCTTTCTATTTAGCTGATCTCCTCCTAACCAAACCCATCAAATAAATACATAAAATAAAAGTATAGAACTCACATGACGTTCCCTGCCCTCACATTGTTCACTCTGCTTGTGTATTCTACCCCTTCCCCTACCCTGTCTTGTCTATTTAGATGGTAAGCTCTTCAGGGCAGGCACTGGCTGCTACTCTGTGTTTGTACAGTGCCTGGAACAATGGAGCTCCGCTCTGGGTTGATCCTTACTAGTGTAAAAAACATGGTGAATATTAGTAAGTTACAGTAGTTTTAATAATTGTGTCTTTGGGAAAACAACTCTTTAGAAACACACTACACAGTAATACATGAATCAGGACCAATGGAAGGCTCAAAAGAGAAAGCAAATAGTAGCAATGTTTCTGGAATATGGTTATAGTGAACTACAATATAGTTATGCCAGCCAAAGATCACCAGATCAGAGCTCAACAGCACTCTGGCCATGACTGCTCCCTAGCCATCCCAATGTACGTGCATGGGTGTGTTTGTGTATTGTTATTATTTGTATTATTCTAGTGCCTAGGCATCCCAGTGATAGACCAGGACCCTAGTGCTGTACAAAGAGAAAAAAAAGAGAGTCCCTGCATATGTACACTATTTTTATATACATTCACACATACACTTTATAATTATCTTTGAAGTCTGTCACTTTTAAAAAGTTATTTGATTAAGTTTGGTAATCTTATAATTGTGGAGAGGGGTTTAATAGAAATAAAATACTCTGTTTATCCTTCAGAGAATGAAGCCAATCTATGAATACAAAAACACACTTCACATATTCTGGCACAAACAGAAACCACTTCAGGGTGCCTGGAGATATCTTTCTTGCCTATTCGTGGTAAAGACAACCTAAAACCTGTTTCTATGGCTTCCTTTCTTGTGAGTTATCAGAACTTTTTTCATCACCAGTAAGAGAAAACAAATGATCAAGAGATGAACCACCCTTAGTTCCTCTGCATATTGTCTTCTTGATATGGCAAGAGACTACAGCAAGGCAAAGTAAGCTAATTATTTTTGTCTAATCAATCAACCATTGTTAATGAAATGTGACAAGCTTTATCTATCACTGCTGTTAAGATAAGGCCTGGGTTGTTTAACTGCAGCTGGTTTTACTGCCAGTTTACTAGCCAAAGTCACCCCCCCAAAAAATGCAACTGTTGACCAGTTGGGCATCATTAAGACACTAGAAAGAGAAGCAGGAACACTCTTCATGATAATCCTACTGTTTAGGAAAGCAGGACTGCATGTTCCATGTGGCCAAAACAACCAGCTGGAGAAAAGCATGAGCATATTTTTTTTCCACTTCACAGACAGAATAAATAAAAGGAAATAATAAGCACTCTTAAAAGATCTTAGCATTTCTTGCAAGCCAGTTTTGACTCCTTTGATCAGCACATAACATCATAAGCTCTTATATACTGGAATTGCTCATTGGGCCATTTAGTCTAGTATCCTATCTGCAGGGCCGGCTCCAGGGTTTTTGCCGCCCCAAGCAGCAAAAAAAAAAAAAAAAGCCGCGATCATCTGCGGCGGCAATTCAGCGGGAGGTCCTTCGCTCCGAGCGGAAGTGAGGGACCATCCGCTGAATTGCCGCCGAATAGCTGGACGTGCCGCCCCTCTCCGGAGTGGCCGCCCCAAGCACCTGCTTGGCAAGCTGGTGCCTGGAGCCGGCCCTGCCTATCTGCAGCGGTGACCAGTGTCCTATACTTCTGAAGAAAGTTTAGTCCTTTCTTAATGTATGTACAGTAACTCCTCACTTAAAGTCGTCCCGGTTAACGTTGTTTCGTTGTGATGTTGCTGATCAATTAGGGAACATGCTCGTTTAAAGTTGTGCAATGCTCCCTTCTAACCGTTTGGCAGCTGCCTGCTTTGTCCACTGCTTGCAGGAAGAGTAGCAGCTGGTGGGGGCTTGTAACCAGGGTGGACCGGCAGCCCCCCATCAGCTCCCCGCTCCCCTAAGTTCCCTATGCTGCAGCCGCCCAGCAGGCTATCAATCGGCAGTTCAGCTGTCCCTCCCCCCACCGCCATGTGCTGCTCCTGCCCTCTGCCTTGGAGCTGCTCCCAGAGACTCCTGCTTGCTGTGCAGGGGGAGAAAGGGAGGGGAGCTAATGTCAGGGTGTCCCCCTCCCCCCTGCTCCTGCACCCCACTTACCCCTTCTCCATAAAGAGCAGGGAGGGGACACGGATGGACACAGAGAGAGCTTGGGGCAGCAGCTGCTGTCTCAACTTCCTGATCCACTTAAAAAGACAATGCACTTAAGAGTGGGTCAGCTTACTTAAAGGGGCAGTGTGCATCTCTCTCTCTCTCTCTCCCACACACAAGGTGTGTGTCTGTCTCTGTCTGCTATGCTGTCTCCCCTCCCTCGTGTTCATGCTGCCTTGTGTGAGTGGCTACATTAACAACGTGTTAACCCTTGAGGGCTCAGCCGAGTGCTAGTTCATCATTTAGCAGCAAGGCATTCCCTGGGAAATATCCCACCCTCTGACTTCACCACCTCAACCAAGCTTCACAATCATCATAGCTGTGAACAGTATTAAATTGTTTGTTTAAAACATATACTGTGTGTATATCTATATAATATATAGTTTTTTGTCTGGTGAAAAAAATTTCCCTGGAACCTAACTACCCCCCCATTTACATTAATTCTTATGGGGAAATTGGATTAGCTTAACATCGTTTGGCTTAAAGTCGCATTTTTCAGGAACATAACTACAATGTTAAGCGAGGAGTTACTGTAATTTTCTGACCCCAACTGATGTCCTGAAGTATAAAACTGATAATCATTGAAAGCCAAATCCTTAAAAGCCATCTCTAAATTGGCAGCCACAATCTTGCATGCCCTAAACCCTGCATTTTCATAAGCAAAAGGTATTTGCATGTACATACCAAGAGCCTGAGTCATCACTGTGTTACTCCAATTTTACACCCGTGTAACCCAATCTATTTCAAAGGAGTTACGCATGTAAAGCTGGAGTAATGTATGGATGCATCAAGCCCTGTTCGGATGTCAAACTACCAATTTGTATATGCAAATACTGTATACACAAATACAAATTTTTAATCTGCAAAATAAAATCATGGGTGCAAATTTAAGGGTTGAGTTGAGACTCTATTGAAAATTTGGCCCAAACATTTTATCCTAGCTAATGTAGCTGCTCCTGTTCGCTTAAAAGTAAGGGAAGAAAGACCTGGATAGCGTAGGGATTGGTAATGGGATAAAATGTCTAGACACAAATGTTAGGCTTGTGATCAAGGTACTGGACTGGAACTCAGTCAGTCTGGGTTCAGTTCCTAGCTTTGCCACAGATTTCCTGTGTGACTTTTGGCAAGTTACTTAATATCTCAGTCATTCTGTTCCCCATCTGTAAAATGGGGATAAGTAATAGATCCATTCTTTCACCCTTTGTCTGTCTTGTCTATGTAGATTGTAAACTCTTTGGGGCAGAGAGTATTTTACTGGTTTAAATCCCAGCAAGCAGTGACTGACAGTTACTAAAAATCTAATGGCTCTTTGGTTGTTTAAGTCCAGTTTCTAGTGAGCTGGCGTCCACATCTCTCTCTCTCTCTCTCTCTCTCTCTCACACACACACACACACACACACACACACCAATCAAACTGCATCTTTGATTGCAGCCTCAAACAAAGGGGGGGGGAGATCAATGGGCATTTGGACTGAGCTACCCTCTCCCTCTGGATGTGATGTCTCCAGTTCAGGGTAGAGGCACATCGGCAGGTCTAAATGAGGAAGTTTGCACTGCCATTAACTAATACTATAATCTAGTCTATGGAGAGATTGAAGGCAGCCCAATTCCAGGAGAACTAAAGTCACATGTTTTTAAAGAGGCAGTATATACAAGCTCTGGTGTGACTTGTTCACCAGAATTCCAACAGGCAAGTACTATGGGTAGCTATTACTTTCTATTTACACATACAGTACCTAGATCAGAGAAAATTCACAAATTGCAGAGCAGTGGTTAAAGGTAGGAGAACTGCTAGAGTCCTATATTTCCTAGCAGTAAGGAAATTGGACTATAATTCATGTATGGAAAGAATTATGCCTTACTACCGTCCATTGTTCTGCATTATTACCTGGAAACAGGGTTAATACCAGACCAGGGTTTTTTTTTATTTTCACCCTGGAAAAAGAAAGATACATTTTTAAAACAAAGCGTATTTAAGAAAAAAAGGAAAATCCAGAGCTGAGGCTAAGTTGCTACTATATGTATTCACAAACAAAGAAAAAATGTTTTCAGTAACATGATTGTTATGACACAAGCCAACCAAAGCCAAGAAAAACCAAAGTGAGGGCAGATAGTGTGTTCTTAACTCACACTATGCTAATATATTAAATTATTTTAAAAACAACTCTGCTTTGTTTGTTTGTTGATAAGAGATTTACAGTAGGTAACACTAAGCACTAACATTCTTTCTCACTGTTATGATCCTCATCTAGCCATATTATTCACCCCACGTTTTGTTTATTGTCTATATTGGGTCCAATTCTGCCACTCTTACAACATTGGCTCACATGAGTAAGAACTGCAGGATTGGGCTCTAGCCTCTATTGGACATTTACTTGCCAATGTTTTTTGTCTGTAGAATACCATCTACATACTCTAGAATAGTGATTCTCAACTAGGGGTACATGTACCCCTGGGGGTATGTAGAGGTCTTCCAGGAGGTACATCAACTCATCTAGATATTTGCCTAGTTTTACAACAGGCTACATAAAAAGCACTAGTGAAGTCAGTACAAACTAAAATTTCATATAGACAATGACTTGTTTATACTGCTCTATATACTATACACTGAAATGTAAGTCAATATTTATATTCCAGTTGATTTATTTTATGATGATATGGTAAAAATGAGAAAGTGAGTAATTTTTCAGTAATAGTGTGCTGTGACACTTTTGTATTTTTATATCTGATTCTGTAAGCAAGTAGTTTTTAAGTGAGGTGAAATTTGAGGTACGCAAGACAAATCACTCTTGAAAGGTTGAGAGCCACTACTCTAGAAATAATACACTGATTCTGAGAATGGGGGTGAGTGGGTAGCACAGTGCTGTGAGTTGGAGACAGTCTCTCTGCCCTTACTCTGAAAGGAATCAGAACTTGAGCTGATCAGGAACAGAAATTTTCATTCTGCAGGAAACGCCAACATTTTAAAATAATTCATTCTGAATCAGAACACAAGTCTACAATTGTCCATGACATGAAATTTCCAAAAAAATTGTGTTTGGGATCCTCAAAATGTGTCATTTCAATCAAGTCAAAATGAAACATTTTTACCTTATTTGTATTTATTTTGTTTAGACTTTTCTATTAAAAATATACATATATTAAAATTAATTTGACTAGAAAAGTCTAAAATCAAAATCAAAATGATAGAGTCTAAATGAAATCTTTTTACCTTACCAAACGATACATTTCAACTTTATTGAAACAAGAGTCAAAACAATTCACTTATAAATTTTCCTGTCAAAAATATAATCTAAATTGACACAGTCTTGGGAAATGTTTTGATTTTGACAAAACTGCAGTTTTGGACACAAAACTCTTGTGTTGAAAAATATTCAGTGACCTCTCATCAGGACCTTCATTTTGTGTGCGGGTTTTGTTTTTGTTTTTTTAAAACACGGGTTACAGAGAGAGACTCCTGCTCTTCACTGAAAAGATAGAAAGCATGGACAAAACTTTGCCCTCCTGGAGGTGGTGGTGCTAAGTGCAAGAGCAGTAGACGGAGCAGAAGGAACTGAAATCATCCAGCCCGTGCACAGAGCAGGGTAGGTTTGTGGGGTGTGGGTGCTAGAGATAACAAGCTCAGCTGCACTTCTTACCACTGCTCCAAAAAGGAGCAATATGAACTCTGCCTTATATCCCACAGGGCTTCCCTCCTACTGTTTTTGACCAATCCCCTCCCATAAGCGCACGTACCCAGAGCTTGGCAACATGCCCCAAGCTGGCTAGCCAAACTGATTAGAATAAAGAAACACTTCCAGGTTTGTTAATCTGGTTCCCAGTGTCACAGTTCAGGGCGACTGCACCAGTATTTCCCCTCAGTGCTCCAGCCAGGGCACCTACTCTCAGACTTCCAGCTCTCCAACTGTTGCCTTTCTTGGGGGGGGAGACCCACATCTCACTCCTTTCTGACTGGGGGATTTCCAGGCTGCACAGTTCCTTGCCTTCACTGTGTTATCCCAGGAGAGGCTGTTCAAGCATACTTGCCTTCTCTTCAGAGACTGCCCATGCTTATAGATACAACACAGCTCTTTTTTATGCAAGTCTATTTTATTCTTAAGGTAAAAACACTACAGAGAAAACATTAACAATAAAACCTTACACCATGGTAATAAGCTTACCAGACCCCCCCAACTCTAATATGAGCTCTGGCAGGAGCAATCCTTCCAAGCCCCAATCTCTTTGGGTCACAAGTTCATCACAACTTCAGCTCAGAAGAAGCATCCAGTGTTATGGGCCTCAGTAGGCCCAGTCCTTCCAACCCTTCTCTAAAGATTGGGGCCCTCCATGGATCAGGTTCCTGTCCATTTGTTGGGAGAAAGTACATTAGCATCCCCGACCACCACCACCAGAGAAGGCACATACAATGCATGTACAATTGCATTTTTAATATAATCAACCCCAAAGGTATAAACAGGGCCGGCTCCAGGCACCAGCTGCGCAAGCAGGTGCTTGAGGCGGCCAAGGGGAAGGGGCGGCACGTCAGGCTCTTCGGCAGCAATTCGGCGGAGGGTCCCTCGGTCCCTCTCGGAGGGTCCCTCGGTCCCTCTCGGAGGGAAGGACCTGCCGCCGAATTGCCGCCGAAGAAGAAAGCGGCACGGTGGAGCTGCCGTGGATCGCGATCGCGGCTTTTTTATTATTTTTTTTTCCGCCGCTTGGGGCGGCAAAAACCCTGGAGCTGGCCCTGGGTATAAATCTAATCCAATAAGGTTTAATTTAATTCAATTCAGTTTATCTTAATTCCATAAGGTTTGTCCAGGATATTGTCAGCCTATCATATCCAGTCTTGTGCACAAGGAAGTGCTAGGTCCATATCCTTCCCTGTGGGGAGACACTCCTTCCCACCTAGCACACTTAGGAACACAGGAGTAGAAGGGACTTCATGGGTCATTGAGACCAGTCCCCAGCTATAGCAGGCAACCGCATAACTTGCACAAGACAGTCAAATTCCCGCCCCCCCCACGCACACTTTTTTCTGGTAGTTATTTTCTCTTGCTACCCCTGCTGCCGCCCAATTCTCCATGACACTGAATAGCTATTTTTTGTGTTGAATTAGATACATTTAAATATGCTCTTTGATCCCACTGTAGAAGTGGTAGCCCAACACATTAGGCTGTTGGCAGGTTGTGGGGCCTAACTGTATTGGCCTGTACTGTAAATATCTTTTGTTTGTGTATGGGAACCCAGCTGTGCTAGCTCATTGTGCCATAGCGCATGCTGTATCTGAGTGGTGACAATAACAACCAAAAACACAAGACCGTTTGAAGGCCCTGTAATTGAAATCAAAGAGGAAAAGACTGGGCTTTGAGCCCATACAAATCATTGCCAAGCAGCGCAGTCTGCAAAAAACTTCCTTGTAACTGGTGGCATTTACAGACTTTCTAATTGGTTTGCAGAGCTGACAGCTGTTACTCGTGCAGAATTTGAAATCAGAGCCGTGCTGTGCTGACTGAATGGTTTTGAACTGACTTTGCCTTGATCCAGGTGGCAGAAGAGATATGCCCTTCAAGTGGTGCTAAGGGAGACAGCCAATGATTCACAGGCTATTCAGCAAAATGCCATTCCAAATTCATATTCTGCCCTGGTTTTTGTTTTGAAGTAAATTGGATCAATGTTTCTCTGGGTGTAATAGTGGTCTCATTGTACACATATGCACCGCAGGGTAAGGAAGTTTACATACGTGCCTTTTTTTTCCCTTTAGAAAAGAGTTTAGTATTGATTAAAGGTGCCAGGCAAATAGCCTTGGAAATTAACATCCTCTAGGACATTCTTGATTAGATCTCCTTTGAGCAGAATTATTTGTTAATGGAACCTGGAGGTGTTTAAAATGCTGGCAGCAGCAAGACGGTCATTTACATTGTGGCTCCCACTGTTGCTAACATGGACCAGTGGGAAATCTCTGAATAACTTCCCTACTGTAGACAATGCCTTTATACCCACACAAGATGGTGTAAAAACAAACCAACTAACAAACCTGTGGCACTGCATCAATTTGCCTTCATCCTGACTTGGAATGACCACCTTGAGGAGTGAGAGGATAATTCAGGCTGTATATCCACTCAGTTTTTTGCCTAGCTGTCAAGACAGCCAGTGAAGTGAATCAGTTTGTGATAATGATTTTTGCAATGCAGCAAGGTGGCCATGTATTTATGGGAAGTGAACTGAGAGCACTAATTCAGCACAGCATTGTTAAAGAAAAAAAATCAAATGTGGGCCCTGGATTTAGTATCATAACGTACACAAGACACTATTTGGCTTACTTTTCTTTGTTAAAAAGCTGTAAGTAAGCCATATATATTCATTGGAACCTCTTTCTCACTGCCTTATACCCCTTCCAAACCACATTTTCCTTGCATGATTTTAGCGATGATTTAACATGATTTCCTTAAATGATTTAACAATGAGTTTCTTTATACAGACGTACTCTGACGTCTGACCCGGCAGACAAGCCTGGCTCCATAGGTGAAATTTGAGCAGGGATCATCTTTTCGTCATACGTTTGTATTGTACCAAGTATAATGGGGCCAGGCCTCTACGTGCTACCAAAACACAAGTACATGAGATAATGAATAATAACTAATAAAATAGTTGGCTATGCTTGGAAGGCCTTACGCTCAACTCAATGGCAATTCTCTGATTGGATGTAGTGCAGTGTCATTTGAACCCCACATCCAATCAGCTCCAAAAATTTTAGGGAATGACACTCCCAAAGGAAACCAAAGAGAAAGAAAGAAGGAGAATAAAAATGCTTGGGAGGAATGGAGAGAAAGGGGAATGGAAGCACACCGCCCTTTTCATAAGGGGCAGGGTAGACACCAGAGTCCCTGGCATGGGGGCAGCGTCATAGGGCAGAGTTCCCTCACCATGAACTCCTCTCTGCAAACAGTCCTAACACACACCAATGGCAAGTTCAACACCAAGTGCTTTAGTTCCAATGTGTTATACAAGTCCTTGTCCCCGCACAACGCAAAGCTTTTACCTTCTCCCTAGGCAGGGGTAGGGAAACTCACCTTCC
The DNA here is from genome assembly GCF_028017835.1 of Emys orbicularis. Lineage (NCBI taxonomy): Eukaryota > Metazoa > Chordata > Testudines > Emydidae > Emys > Emys orbicularis. The sequence continues at coordinate 66,580,087 of NC_088683.1, read as the reverse complement.
TGAGATCTTGGGCTTCTCTGACCCTTCCCCTCATTCTTCCTGCTGTCTCTCTTATCTGTCCTCAGCTAATGAGCTGAATCACCTTGTTAACTGGTTAAACATCCAGTCCTTAACCAATTAGCTCCTCAATTTGTTCCATGCCAAAATCTTGCCAAGTGCACAGACTGGTGAGTCATCCTTAGGTGACTAACACTCTGTAACAGGTTTCAGAGTAGCAGCCGTGTTAGTCTGTATCCGCAAAAATAACAGGAGTACTTGTGGCACCTTAGAGACTAACAAATTTATTAGAGCATAAGCTTTCGTGGGCTACAACCCACTTCTTCGGATGCAGGGAAAAGTGGGGCATGGGGGAAGCAGAGCAGAGCATGGGGCACACACAGCCCCAGGCAGGGAGAACGGGGGCACTGGCATGGTGGGAGGAGAAATGGGAGGGCACAAAGAGGTCCTGGCATGGTGGGAGAGTGTGTGAGGAGAGAATGGGGGACTACAGTATGGTGGGAGCAGGGGCACACGGAGCCCCTGGTATGGAGGGGGAAATGGGGGACCCTGGCATGAAGGAGGGGGGAAATGAGGAGCACACAGAATCCATGGCATGAGGGAGGGGTGTAAGAGGGGATGTAGTGAGTCCCTGAAATAGAGGAGGATGGAAGGGTGGCACACAGGAAGTGTGTGGGAGGGAGAGTGCAGGAATGCAAGGAGCCCATGGTGCGGGCAATGAGCTCAGCATGCAGAAGCAACAAGTGTGCAACCATCTAGGATATAATAACCATAATAATAAAACATAATGGAGAGGACACACACAAGGGCCTATGTATCTTTTAAACCCACTTTATGCTCTAAGGCCATGTCTACACTACAGACCTATAGCGGTATAACTATGTCGCTCACAAAATCCACACCCCCGAATGACGTAATTATACCGACTTAATCCCCCCCCCATGTGGACAGCGATATGTCGAAGGGAGAAGCTCTCAAAAATTGTGTAGTAGCGTCTTCACGAAATCACTACAGCAGTGCAGTTGCACTATGAAGCTGCACTGCTCTAGCACTGTATGTGAAGACAAGCCCTTTGTTAAGGGTTTCCGTGCTGCATAGGGCCTTGTGTGACCTCTCTGCACTAGAGTGAATTTCACTCCGAAGTTGTAGTGAGTGTTTTCCTCAGAGATTAAAATTATGGGGAAGGGGTGAGACCATTAGGGTGAAGGTGGGCTGTATGGCACCATAGTAAAAACTGAAAAATGTTTAACTCATGTTTTAAAATCATCACACAAATACTCAAGCCTACTATGAAGCACTACATCTACATCTTTCTTGTTGTAATTTTGCACAACTCTGTTAATGAACTTCTCGAATGCAGTGCGTTCATCTTTGGTGGCTTCTTGTGTGTCCAGTACTTCCAGTCCTTCATGATAGGCTCATGATCATGCAGAAGGTGACTTCTTTCAGAACACAAAATTCTATTAATTCTGTGGCCCCTGGGGAGGGGGTCTCCATGCGCTGCCCCCGGCCCGAGCACTGATTCCGACTCCGCAGCTCCCATTGGCCAGGAACTGCGGCCAATGGGAGCTGCGGGGATGGTGTCTGCGGGCAGCAGCACGCGGAGACCCCCCTGGGCCTCCTGCCTAGGAGCCACTGCCAGAGGGGTGTGCCAGTTGCCTTTGGGAGCTGCCTGAGGTAAGCGCTGACACCCTGATCCACTCCTGCACCCCAACCCCCTGCCCAAGCCTAGAGCCCGCACCCTGCACCCAAACTCCCTCCCAGAGCCCGCACCCCACACCCCCTCCCTCACCCACTCCCCTGCCCCAGCCTAGTGAAAGTGAGTGAGGGTGGGGGAGAGCGAGCGATGGAGGGAGGGAGTCTTCCAGAGAAGTTCGTAGTTCCATCAAATTCACAAGCAGCCATCTCTTTGGGGTTCAGTTTACAAGCCTTTAACTTTTCAAAACTGTGGGTTGTCACAGATGAAGCCAATGTGTCTTCTGTAATGGGAATATCTAGAAATGCATCTATTGGCCTACCACTGACATCAAGATAATGTACACAGTGACTTAAGACTTGATGCCCATTTGCATCAGTGCATTCATCAGCCATGTATGCACATTTTCTGAATGTGGTGAGAGAGTTCTTCACTTTTTCAACTTCTGAATCTTTCACTGTTGCACTGCATGCTTCTAGCCAGTCAGTTGAGTTTCTTGCAGAAAGATAGTGAGCATTTGCCGGTCTTGCTCAGAACCAGTATCCCTGGCTTCCTCTCACCCCAGCTCATCACTAGCTGTCAGGGGAGAGCTCATTCAGACCTTGTTTACAGATCATAATTTGAAATTATAAGGTTGGCCAACATCACCGAAACGAATGCGCCAACATTGTCATAAAAAAACAACAACTGTGTGAGAACACAGTCTTTGTCAATACTTTTCAAACCTATTATGCTTTTTCAGGTACAAGTATTTTATCATATACTGTATATGCTTTTAAAATGTGTATTAATGTTTCCATTTCATTCAAATTCCAACCAACAACTAAATTGGCAACACTGCATGTAACTAGTTGACTACTAGGGGTGATGGACAAATTCAGGGGGGGGCGTACACCCCACAATGGAGGTGTAGGGAAATCCCTGCAGTCCATGTGAGACATATCTCCGTAAGTTCCATAGTCAAATGTGGCTTAGCAAGAGGTTTTACCTGATCTTGTCTTCTGCCTCCCCCGCAAATACTCTACCCTGTCATTCAGGGCCTCTCCCCTGCTTGTGCTACCTAGAAATTTGAAAGCAATTCACCAAGAAGGAGCTCCACTAAGACCGGTCTTTCCGAGCAACTCCATTAGCAAAGACCTTACAGCTACAAAAATCCTCTTACTGTCCCTTTAGTCACATGAAAAATAACACAGAACCAAATGTTCCTGATGAATTTTCCACGCCCTTTTCACATTAGTTTGGGGTCAATGACCTTGTCCGATTCTATTGTTTCCTTTTTAAATGTGTGCTCTATAGTAACAATCTCTGTCCTGACTTGTTTCCTTTCTCATGGAGCCTTTTCTATAATTAACAACAGCATTAAATCAAGAGAGCGAGCACTTGTTTAACATTTCAACACATTTTTTACTGAAATGATTCACTCAGCCAGCTTTCCTGGAAAAGGTGCTTTCTGGATCTGTAATCCCCTAGGTATGTGTTTCATCTTCCAATATTGAGCTGGCATCAACACATGGAGAGAAAAATCTTATCTTATAATAAAACCCCTTTCCAGAGAAAACAATGCCTATTTGGCAACCATCTATTAAAGCTTTATGAGTAACTCCTCAATAGATAACAAGAAAAAAAAAATCCCAGGCACAAGAGGTAGGAATCTAAGAACTTGCTTGCCAACTCTTTATAACAAGTGCCAAATCTTTATTACTTTCTTGGGTAGTCATTGTAATAACATGAATCATGATGCATTCTTGTGGTATTCATATGGATAATTCGTGTAATCTCACGGGATCCTCTGTTGATCCTACATATTTTGGCTTTTCCCTTCCACTTACAGGTGAGAACCCTGTGAGCAACATGTGGAACATGTTGTATATACAACAATTCCTCATTCACATTTAAGTAGATCCTATAAAAAAATCACTTCTTCATAGATCTATAATCCAGTCATGATGTATTCTCCTTGAGAACTGGTATATGTGGGAGTAATAGCATGGATTCTTAAACAGAGAATGAGTAAACATAGAAGTAAATTTTGGAGGGAAACTATTTAGCGTAGACAAAATTTTCAAATGCACCTAGGGGACTTAGGAACCTAAAACTCATTTTCAAAAGGGACTTAGGAGCCTGTGGCAGGGTGTACTGGGCTCTGGAGGCTATGTAGTCCTACCACACCCCACTGCAGAAAAGGAGCAGTAAAGGTGGGTCCTCCAAGTCTTCCTAAACAGGCTGCAGAGAAGCAGCCAACCACAGCCCAGCAGGCTCAGTTAAAAGGAGCTGCAGGAGTTAAGTGTGTCAGTTCCTGGCTGGGACCAGAAGGGAAAAGACAGAGAGAGACTTTCCAGGCAAGGCGGCCTGGGGGACCCTGAGCAAACAGGGAACAAGACAAATAGAACCCATGGACCTGTAGCCTAAGGTAATGGATAAAGGTGAAGGGACCAAGTGGGAAGTGGCCCAGGGAATAATAGCAGCAGGGTTTACTACAGGAAGCAGCTTGTGACTGCTGTTTATAGGGTCCCACTCCGTGGGTTGGGTCCCCTCACTGGCAGAGTGGCCTAAGCCCCGAGAAAAGGATAAGGCTTGTTTAAAGGCCCAAGTGGAGGGAAGGACTTAAAGAGTCTCCAAAAGAGAAAGCCCTGGGGGCACTGCTCTATACCAGGACAGACACAGACTTAAAGCTAGCCTAGACAGGGCTGAGGACTGAGTCCAGAGAAATGGGGCTAAAGATGGTAACAAGGGCACAGGGACAGGCCCTGTTGAACTTCTAACCTTGAAAGGGGTTCCTTCATGTATTTAGATCAGGGGTCGTCAATCAGCAAACTGCCAAATTTGGACTGCCAGACACTTTTAAGTGGACCACAAAGGTCAAACAGCCTGTAGCTATGTGGAGCCATCCCTGCTCCACAGTGCAGGGCCCCCCCTCAGCAGGGGGTGGATGGCTGGGCCAGGCTGTGGGGTGCAGTTTGTCCCCAGGTGGCTGCACAACCACCAGCTCTGTCCTCAGCTGGCAGCAGCACAGGGATGAGGCAAGTGGGCCATGTGAGCAAATGAGCACATGCTGGTTCTGGGGTCAGTGAATGGGGCAGTGGGAGCCTCTCTGGGTGGGGAGCTGGTGGGTGATCGGGGGGCTTGGGGGAGCTGGACTGCCTGGCCCCCCAGGTAAGTGGGGCTGCCAAGCACCTCTTGGCCGGGCCACCTGCCCTGCTGTGGGGCCTCAGAGCCCGGCCAGGAAGGGTGACAGGGTCAGGCCTTGGCTCTCCACCCTGGGATGGGGGTGGGGGGGGGAGAAGAGGCCTGCAGGGAGGTGCTAACTGACAGGGTGGCACTGTGTCCCAGGCCTGTGCCAGCTGCCCTGCCACTGTGACAGGGAACAGCACTGCCCTACCTCAAGAGTGAGGCTATAGGTACCCCTCCAGCACCCCTCAACTGTACCCTCCCCCAGTACTCCCCTCCTCTGCCCCATTGGCAGTCTCCTCTTTTGAAATATTGTAACCCTAAGCTGGGGGGCATATGTCTACAATTTTATTTGACAAAACCAAAGTTAATATTCTTTGTAAACTCAAATGAAAAAAAATTAAAACAGTTATCTGAAAGTGTTTTGATGCTAATATTTGCATCTATTTGACATTTTATCTATGTACTTCCTCAAAGTCTCAGATGAAACTTATTACCGCTTTCTTGGAGGTTATTTTTAGGTTATACAGTGGTTTGATTATTTTTCATTTAATGCACTAAAAAGAAAAGCATCAGGCTCTGGGTTTATTATACAGAATGGTATGTGTTTGTTGAACAGGGGTATTTGCAGTGTGAAAAATGTTTCTCTGGAGTCTGGACCTTGTCTATACCTTGACCAAGAAATTTGGACCTTGACAAAAAATAAACTACCCTTGGTTTAGACCAGTGGTGGGCAGCCTGCGGGCTGCACGTGGCCCATCAGGATAATCTGCTAGCAGGCCACAAGACAGTTTGTTTATATTGACCATCCACAGGCATGACTGCCCGTAGCTCCCAGTGGCTGCGGGAAGCAGCGTGGGCTACAGGGATGTGCTGGCCGCCACTTCCCGCAGCTCCCATTGGCCGGGAACAGCAAACCGCGGCCACTGGGAGCTGCAGATCGCCGTGCCTGTGGAAGGTCAATGTAAACAAACTGTCTCGCGGCCCGCCAGCGGATTACACTGGCTGCAGGTTGCCCACCGCTGGTTTAGACAGTGTGACTTAGCTGGAAGTGTAGGCCACTGAAGACCCACCTGAGAAGGTTAACAGCTGATGAGGTGCCGTGAGCAGAGAGAGTGCAGGTTTGCACCCAACCGACAGGAGGTGCTCAAGAGAGATGAAAGGCTCTGTGATGGTGCACAAAGTCTCATTGAAGGTCAAGTGAATAGCATTTAAGCTCCTAAGGGCTAGAGCCGCAAAGGGACTTAGGCATTGCAATGCCCTGCTGCCTAAGCAAATCCATAGTCTCAATAGTCAATGGGATTTATACTCAAAGTGCCTAAATCACTTCAGAAAATGAGGGTTTATTTGTTTTGTTTTTTGACTCTTAAATCAGTTTGGCATTGCAATGCTGAGCGCAGCAATGCCTAAATATCTTTAAAAATCTGGGACTTAGGCACTTGACTGAAGGTGCCTCCCTCCAGCCCTATTTCTGGGCAGGATTCCTGCCTTTAATCAATCCTTCTCCAGGAGTTAGGCATCTTAGCCAGGTCAGCCCTTTTTCTTGTGTTTAAAATAAAAAAAGGCCCAATTCACCTGGGGTGCAGGAGATCGTGTTCTGTTCCCCCCCCCCCCCCCCCCCACTGCTTGAGGTGGAGCAAGGCCTTGAACCTAGCACTCCCATCTCTTGAGTGCCCTAACTGCTGGGCTAGAGAGTCAATCTCTCTCTGGCCCACTGAATATTTAATTGTTTATACTAAGTGACACTGCTTCACCAGGAAAGATTAAGAAAGACATAAGCTAAAATTTTCAATACGCTACGTTATTTTTAGCTATTCAAACAGTACATTCAATTGGTAGGCCTTGTGAAATTAGGAGTAAAATCCTGGCCCTATTGAAATCAATGGGAATTTTCTCAGTAAGTTAGAGGCCAAAATTTCACCCTAGACCTTTTGAAGTGCATCCTCCACGGACTGCCTGAGCCACTCTCTTCTATAGTGCTTCCCTGTCCTGCTGACCAGAGGAATCAGAGCAGGGTTGCTCCTGAGCGTGGTCTCCTGCATAACTTAATACTCCCAGGTCTCTATAGTACTCATTGTTAACCACCAAGCCAGCATGTAAGTCCTATTGCACTGTTTTCTCATTCAATTCTGTCCCAGGCAGGTATCATTCTGCATGGGTTACTGAATTTTTGTGAAACTTGAACTTTCAAAGCCTTTGTTCTATGTCTGGTGTGTTTTAGCGGGTCAGGCATTATTTTTCTGCACTCACAGCCTTTACCTGGAAGGCTTTTCCTAGTTATTGGGAGTTACACTGCTGTGCTGTCTGGTATTTCTAGCCAGCTGTGGAATTTTCACAGGAAATAAAATGTAAGTATATCTGTTTAAAACAGAATGAAATGTAAATTGTAATAAGCAACATGTGACAAATGTGCAAACAGCAAGAGAAAAGGCCACAGGGGGTGATTTTTCAAAGCAATTCAAGGCTGTGAGCTATACCTCTTCCAATAATATTTGATGGAAGAGATGAGTCAAAATCTGTCTTGCCCATTCTGAAAGAAGTAGGGTTACCCTAGCCCTTGTTGTTCAACCTGGGGACAGACCTGGCAGGGATGGCCTAGGCCTCTTGGTCCTGCCTCAGTGTGATGGGAGGGACTAGGTGATCTCACCAAGGTCCCTTCCAGCTCTACAGTGACTTACACTGGTGTAAAGTGGGAACAAAATGCTAACTAATCAGAGTGGCAGCATTTTGTACCCACTGGGCGCAGATGTAAATGGCTGCACAAGGTGCAGAGCAGTGAAGAATTGGGCCTTTTGGTCTCTCTGGAGGAGGAATGGAAAAGAATTAGGGATGACTGGGGGTTGTGTGGCTTTTGTGTGTATGACAGACTTATTTGAGGAGTTAAGATTTCTTGGTATTATTGAAAACCACCACATAGCACAGTGAAGAGGATAAAAAGGCGTATTGTAAAAACCGTAACGGATTACACGATCTTGTTTTATTCACACACTAAATCCTTTCTCCCTGAATACTTCTCAGGCATCTTAGTGCCTTGTCTATCAAGATGTCAAGAGCCCTCAATTTGTGTTGACTTCAGGGGAAGATGAGGATGTCCCGCACTTCACAGGATCAGGCTCTTGAATAATTAAGGGCTCAATCCTACACCCTTTGAAGTCAATGAGAGTGTTGCCGTTTGTCATAGATGGGGGCCTGATCCTGCACCCTCTTTCTTCAAAATGATGTAGTAGTTCCTTTTCTGAGGTGATAATATTTTTGGTGGACTGTTACCACAACTAGAGTCTGCGACAATCATGTATATGAACCTAAATAAATCAAATATACTGGATAGCCACTGAGGCGTCAACATATTTATTTCTTCTTGACTCAGCAAATAGGGTATTAAAATGAAAGAGGTTCATTTTGCTTACTAGTAAGTGGTTGAAAAATAGTAGCACATCTATAAGAACTCATTCAACGGGCCTGAATTCCCAGCCTCCCAATACTTGCAACTGAGCAATTCTGCTTGCACTAAAAGTAATCTCCCACGAGGACTAAGAACTTAAAATAAATGCTGTTTTATTTGCACTCATTAGGGCGGTATCTGGATTCCTTTATTGAGCATTTAGGACTTCAAATCTTTTGAACAGCATTCCTTTACAATTAAATAGGGAAAGGATTTGAGCAGCAGTCTGGCAGACAGACTGGAAGAACACACTGATTTTTAACATACCATGCAACCTAACAGAAATATACAACATTTTGGATGTATTTGGCCCAGACTAGAATGTACACATTTTCAGACCGGGACTCCAGAGACTTTTGTAGTAGATATGGCCATAGCACTTCATTAAACTAAACAATGTAGTTCTCAGAATATGTAAATGCAGAAATATGTAACCACATATGATAGATCAGAAACTGCAGCATCTTCTGGTCTAAAGGAAACCAACCTTCTTAGTAGCTACCAGTGAGGGGCATGTTAAATAAACATTTGTTTGTTGGACTATAGTTTAGTGACTTTGCTCCAGAATGCTAGATTTGTGTCTGGGAAAGGAAACTTATATAAATGTTTCCTAGTAGGCCAAGATTTTTAAAATGCATTATTTGCCAAGGTTGTTATCTCACATCATTGCTATCTTGAGAGGTCATTATGTTGGGGAGTTTCTGTACTAAACATTATTATTAGAATTAATTTTTACATAAGAATGGCCATACTGGGTCAGACCAATTGTCCATATAGCCCAGTATCCTGTCTTCTGACAGTGGTCAAGGGCAGGTGCTTCAGAGGGAATGAACAGAACAGGCAATCATCAAGTGATCCATCCCCTGTCGCCCATTCCCAGCTTCTGGTAAACAGGCTAGGGCAACTCAGAGCATGGTGTTGCATCCCTCCCCATCCTGGCTAATAGCCACCAATGGACCTATTCTCCAGAAACTTATCTAGTTCTTTTTTTTAATCCTGTTATAGTTTTGGTCTTCACAGCATCCCTTGGCAAAGAGTTCCATGGGTTGACTTTGTGTTGTGTGAAGTACTTCCTTTTGTTTGTTTTTGTTTTTTAAACCTGATGCCTATTAATTTCATTGGGTGACTGCTAGTTCTTGTGTTATGTGAAGGATTAAATAACATTTTATTCACTTTCTTCACACCCGTCAAGATTTTATAGACCTTTATCATATTCCCCCCTTAGTTGTCTCTTTTCTAAGCTGAAAAGTCCCAGTCATTTTAATCTCTCCTCCCGTTTCATACCCCTAAACATGTTAGTTGCCCATCTCTGTATCTTTTCCAATTCCAATATATCTTTTTTGGGATGGGGTGACCAGAACTACACACAGTATTCAAGGTGTGCGCATACCATGGATTTATATAGAGGCACTATGATATTTTCTGTCTTATCTATCCCTTTCTTAATGATTCCCAACATTCTGTTTGCTTTTTTGACTGACGCTGCACATTGAGTGGATATTTTCAGAAAACCATCCACAATGACTCCAAGATCTTTCTTGAGTGTTAACAGATAATTTAGACCCCATCATTTTATATGTATAGTGAGATTTTCTAATGTGCATTACTTTGCATTTATCAACATTGAATTTCATCTGCCATTTTGTTGCCCAGTCACACCGTTTTGTGAGATCCTTTTGTAACTTTTCACAGTCTGCTTTGGACTTAACTATCTTGAATAGTTTTGTATCATCTGCAAATTTTGCCACCTCACTGTTCACCCATTTTTCCAGATCATTTATGAATATGTTGAACGGTAATGGTCCCAGTACCGACCCCTCACTATTTATCTCTCTCCATTCTGAAAACTGATAATTTATTCCTATCCTTTGTTTCCCATCTTTTAACCAGTTACTGATCCATGAGAGGACTTCCCTCTTATCCCATGATGGCTTACTTTTTAAAAGTCAAATTAATTTTTTTTAAAAACAATTATTTGTTTTAGAAATCTAGAACTGTTATGTGTTTTGGTGTAATTTGCATTATCCTTGCGCAAAATTTGCATTATCCTAACAAAACATTTAATTTATTCATACCTTTTATATGTTGCAGGTCAAAGTGAAAATGAAAAGACAAAACAATGCAACAATTTTTCCACTCAAAAATCAACCAAGGTGAAGAACACATCAAGAACCAAGAATATATCAATATGTCATCTGAAGGTTCAAGTGGTGTATCTACATCCGACCATCCCAAAGCACAAATACAGCTACCTATTGAAGAAACAGTGTCTCCAAAACCTAAAGGCAGTTCCCGATGTTTCTCGGTTAAAGTGTTCCCATTTATTGAAGTTACAAAAGATGGCTACTGGTGCACCTCTCGCAAAAAAGCTTCTGAAGAAGGAAAGCTTCCCAGTGCTATAATTGGTAAAAGTGGAGGAGCTTGGTTTGTCAGACCGATCAGCAAAGCCAAAGCCACACTGTGAAAAGGCTGCAAAACACCATGCCTCTGGAGTGCATCAAGATGCAGAAAGCCTTATAAACCCACTTTCAAAGCCAATTTTAGAAGTACTTAATGAGGCTGTTAAGAATGCTGGAGACACAACACAGTCCATGCAAACAAACATGGCTGTGGCATCATACTTTCTGTTTAAGCAAGAGATACCACACAGTAAAAACTGGAGCCCAATGTTAAGTGCACTGTCACTTGTTCATCCTGAAGTTGAACACTGGTTTCGAACAAGACCAGCAAATGCTCACTATCTTTCTGCAAGAAACTCAATTGACTGGCTAGAAGCATGTGGTACAACAGTGAAAGACTCAACAGTTGAAAAGTGAAGAACTCTCTCACCATATTCAAAAAATTTGCATACATGGCTGATGAATGCACCGATGCAAATGGGCATCAAGTATTAAATCATTGTGTACGTTATCTTGATGTCAGTGGTAGGCTTGTAGATGCATTTCTAGATCTTCAAGTTATAGAAGACACATTGGCTGCATCTGTGACAACCCACATCTTAGAGTTAAATGCTTGTCAATTGGACCCCAAACAGATGGCTGCTTGTGCATTTGATGGAGCTGCAAACTTCTCCGGAAGACATGGCGGAGTACAAGCTTTGCTCAGAGAAAAGTGTAACCCTAATCTCTCCTATACACACTGCAGAGGCCATCTACTCCAACTAGCGCTAGTACGAGCTGCAGACTCTTCAAAAGACATTTAAAAAAGCTATAAATTTAATGTCTTCATTATATTCTTTTTTCAGCAAGAGTCCAAAAAGACTATCTTGGAAAATATAGACGATACACTGGGACTGAAATTCAAATTAATCCAACCTGGGAAAACCCGCTGGCTTTCTCATGAGCAATCCTTGGCTGTTGTCTTATAATTACTCCTGCCGTTATTACTGGCTTTGGAAAGTATCTACCAAGATGGGATGGATCTAAGTAGTGAGCAGGGCCGGCTCCAGGCACCAGCGCAGCAAGCAGGTGCTTGGGGTGGCCAATGGAAAGGGGCGGCACGTCCGGCTCTTCGGCGGCAATTCAGCGGCGGGTCCCTCAGTCCCTCTCAGAGGGAAGGACCTGCTGCCGAATTGCCGCCGATCGCAATCGCAGCTTTTTTTTTTTTTTGCTATTTCTTTTCGCCGCTTGGGGCGGCAAAAACGCTGGAGCCAGCCCTGGTAGTGAGGCTGGTGGATTACTTTTGCTACTATGTCTGGAGAAGACTATTGCTATTCTCTCTCTTGTGAGTCTCCTGTTGAAACCACTTGGGTCATTAAATAATGCCATCCAGGCATCTGCTACAACAGTAGTAGATCTATGTCCAGCAATAGAAGCTACATTTGGATCAGAGAGCTATCCATTGAAAAAGTACTGGAAGAAGCAAAGACTTCAGTCCAGAAGTTGACTAATGAAGGCATTTATATTGAATCCTTAAGTGAAGAGGACAAGAAGTATTTGTTAAGACAATTGAAAATGTACACAGACTTGATTCTTAAAAATCTACAACAGCAACTTCTAGATTCTACTCAACCTCTACGTAGCTTTTACAGATCCCTGTCCTATAAAACACCGACAGTTGAGTGGAGTGAGGCACTACCAGCAATGGGGCTGCCATGTGCTCAGGACAGAACAGAAAATTTGAACACAGAGTGGAATATCATACGACGAATGAATTAAGATTTGACTTCAACTTCTTGATCACTAGTAGCTCGACCCGATATTTGTGCTATGTTTCCTGGGATGAAAGAAGTAGGAATTCATCTCTTGCTACTCCAGTCACAACAGCTACAGTTGAGCGTTCTTTTTCATCATTGAATAGAATGTTGTGTTCTGAAAGAAGACACCTTCTGCCTGATCATGTGAATGAACTAATGAGCATGTCAATTGAAGGAAGGGAAGTACTGGACACACAAGAAGCCACCAAAGATGAACGCACTGCATTCAAGAAGTTCATTAACAGAGTTGTGCAAAATTATAACAAGAAACCAAGAACGATGTAGATGTAGTGCTTCATAGAAGGCTTGAGTAGCCAACTTTAATTTGTGTGATGATTTTAAAACAGGAGTTAAATCTAATAAAATGGTCATGAAACATTTTTCAGTTTTTACTATGGTGCCATACAGCCCACCTTCACCCTATAGGTCTCACCCCTCATCAACCCTGACCCACCCCCCTGTAAATTCAAACACCCCCACCCCCTAATTTTAATTCCTGGGGAAAACACTGGTAGCTACACAACACCGCATGGCAGCAAAAACTAATACATACCCTAGGGAAGCTGTTCCTACTGGCAGCTTGATATGTAATAATTAGAAAAATGCCCTTTACACCTTTTATAAATGAGTGCCACAACAACTGTGCTGTCTCAATGAGAGAAGTGAACTCTCTTGCTGGTTGTACCAATTTTATTAAGAGATTTAGCCTCCCTTTGTTGAACATGTAACATCTTCACTACCCTGTTTGGCTAGCAAAGATATATAGTCATACCATTGTGACTCCTTTCTCTGTGTGCACTAGGCATTTCAAACTGTTAGATTCATATATTAAACTGCTGTTAAGTGTTTTAACCTTCACCTTTTTGGTTGCTCTTATTTCCTTCTGAAAGTGAACTGAAGCAGTGCTGCCTTCCTGAGTTTGCAGACAGGCAGGTAGAAGAAACTAGGGAGTGTTCCACACCAAAAGAGAATGGTGCACTGATTGGGGGGGGGGGAGTCAAAGGTGGCAAATAAGCAACAGGGGCAGGAGGGGTGTGATTGAATGAGGTAGGAGAAGAAGTACTTGTGCAGAAAGATGGACGATTAAAAGGAGGGGAGTGACTAATGCACGTGGTCACTGGATCTTTCCCAGAGACAAACTCTAGCCTTGACTTTGCCATCAGCTAGATTTGCATGTTTTTATAGGCTGTGCAGAATCTTCCAGCAAGAATCAGAGGGGTAGCCGTGTTAGTCTGAATCTGTAACCCTCTGTTGCTTTTTCCAGCAAGAAGAGTATTATGGTGTTTTTTCATTTTCTCCCTCTCCAATGGTTCCTGCTGCTCACACCCCAAACCTACCTACCTTTCTGTTTTTATTTATTTATTTAAAGCTCCAAGCATAAAGCACCAAAAGACAAATTAAGTCTACTCCGCTGGAAGCATTTTCACATCCATGAGCTCATGAATAATTCTTAGATTTCCACATTTAAAAAATAAAGGTCTACAAAACACCAAAAGCTAAGTGACAGTTCACATGGGAAATAAATAGTCTCTTTCCTCTTGCCCTCATTGATGGCTACATTGTCCATGTGTGACATCATACTTATCGTCACAGATGGTTGGAACATCTGAATTACCACCATTCCAACCAGATCCCAGGCATGGTATGAGTAATGTGCTTCTAACAGCCGCTCTCTGCCACCTTGATGTGCTCCAGAGGTAGTGGGGTTGACAGGTCAGCTGCTCCCTGTTTGTTCATCCTCTAATATTGAAAGACAATTTTTATAGGGTTCATATGGATACACCCCTATGAATGAATCTTAAACATGTTTCTTTTTGCATTGAACATCCCCTTCCTTAGACATGTGCCTTTTGAAATGTGCTACCTCTGAGAATATTTCTGTATCTCTGCTAACAGGAGTCAGGGAGAGGAAGGCTGATACAGTGACTAACCTTGAGCAATGTGCTAAAGGGTACATTTAGTTACCTTATAAGTTTGGGGTATGGAATGAAGCAAATATGCCTTCACTTAGTTTGATGGGCCCAATTCTGCTCCACTGAACTTGATGGGAAATTTGTCATTAAGCAGTGGGTGTAGTATAAGGCCACTTATACTACACAAGTGTAGTATGGGACACTTCAGAGCATGGTTTTGCATCCCTTCCCATCCTAGCTAATAGCCATTGATGGACCTATCCTCCACGAATTTATCTAGTTCTTTTGTTCTTACTGGGTCCAATCCAACTTCAGCTGAAGTGAATGAAGACTCTCACTGGCTTCAGTGGATAAGGGATTGGGCCTACTGTTGTTTGTGTAAAGTAATTTGAAAGGGTTAGAAAATAGCTTAAAAAGAAACAACTGCAGTAAGAAGAAGCTTAATTCAAAGTACACAGCTAGAAGAGAAGAGGTGTTCTCTTAGCTGATGAGAGCAGTTCAACCCAGTTCTCACAAACTCTCCACCTCTACAAACTAGCAAGGATAATAAAGTGTGGCTTTATGCTGAAGAGTGACTGAATATGACATTGTGGGGTTCCATACGTCTCAGTGATTTCTATCTACTCATTTTACAAGTAAAAAAAAGTGGAATCTAATTCTGATCTCACTGAAATCAGTTTTTCACTGGGGTAACTGCACTGACTTCAGTGGCTTTATTGCTGATTTACACCAGTGTAATAGATCAGAGTCAGGTGCTCTGTTTCTAAGTGCCAGAGCTGCAAATTCCACTTGGAATCTGAAGGCTTTGCTGGGCTTTTTTCTACAGTAGCTCACATATCACCAGCAGTAAAGATTCTGCAACTAGCTTTTGGAAATTAGCTATTGAATGCAAGAAACCAGAACAGAATCTCTCTCATTCTCCCATAGCTCTGTTGGCTCTAATGGGCTAACAGGAGTACAAAGGACTAAATTTAAGGGCCTGATTTTTAGATGTGCTGCAGCTTCTAGTAAGTTTAACTGGAGTTTTGGGTGCATATAATCTCTGAAAAGCAGGCCATGATTTGTGTCACTAACAGCAGCAGATAACACTGAATGTAACCTTGCTGTGCTGTTGAGTAAGAAGGTGCCATTTTTACAGTGTCACCTTTTCAGAGCGTAACATCATTGTAAATTACAACCATTACCTCATCGGCACAAACTCTCATTGGTTGGTGGTCTTGAGAGCAGGACACTATTGCCAATCAACTTTGCAAAGATTCTGTTTACAGATTAACTCCGTTCATAGGATATGTATGTCACAGCTGTAGGCCTCAAAGAGCATAAGGCTCCAACATTTCTATGGGAGGTTAGCATTTGGGTTGGCTTTTTTGGTATTGTCCTTGGTAGCTTTCTATGCGGTGAGTACAGAGCCCCTTCCTGATACCTACAGTAGCAGTAGGGAAGTTAAAATTTATTTTGTTCCTAAACTTAGAGAATGTAATTTTATATACAATATATTTTTTTAAAAATCAGTATCAAGCTGAGATAAATCCATCTTTCCAGATGATGGATAAAACTACACAGAGGATGGCTTTTCTGGCATAATTCAAGGACGGGAAAAAGCCTTCTAAGCCATTCACTTCCCAGGCAGGTTAACAGGCCTTAGCCCAGCAGGCTCTGACCATCAGTGAACTAACTTTTTCCTAAGACCTAGTCTCCCTGCTGGGCAGGAATTCAATACACAATCAGAGGTCAATGTGAATGTCATCGTGCTAAAGGCAGCCAGCACTCATTCACAAAACAAGCCACTTAAACAGCTGCAGCAAGAAAAGGAAGTAGCACAGAAGAAAAATGTGTGAAGATTTCATATTAGATCAGAGCTGATTTACAGCATAAAAATAGTTGCAAAAGGGCTGGATTGAATATTGGCATAATATAGTCTTAAAGTAGTTACTTAAGTGTGAACCAAGAAATGAAGGAAGATATTTTTGCCTGTTTCTAAGCTTAATGACAAACTTACACAAATAAGATGAGAAACTACAGCTGCAAAGAACACCGGTGCTGCTGCAGTGGTTGCCTATTGCAGTTTAAAGAATAAACATTTGGGATCTATCTGGCTAATCATGATATACTTTTCATGTAATCATCTGTTTATGCTTCTTTGGTTTATGTTTCTAATAACTGGGCTTTATGCCAAGGGGCTGGGGTGTGGAATCCACAAACACACACCCAACCCCATGGGATTGCAGGGGAGAGCCTCTCTGCAGCTGCTGCTCAACTGGAGTAGAGGCTACGGTTCTTCATGTCCCCCACACCAAGTTCTTTGTATTCAGCAGCACATCCCCGCTCACCCAAATGTTGTATATTTCTATTAGGTTACATGGTATGTTAAAATGTTTTGGATGTATTTGGCCCAGACTAGAATGTACACATTTTCAGACCGGGACTCAGGTGACTTTTGTAGTAGATATGGCCATCTTTCCTAAAATGTGATGCCCAAAACTGGACACAAGACTCTAGCTGAGTTCTCATCATAGCTCAGTAGAGTGGAAAAAGTATATCCTATGTCTTACATACCCCACTTCTTTTAATACACCCCAGAATGATATTAGTCTTTTTTGCAAAATTTATAAGTACACTCTCCATTCCATTATTCAAGTCACTAGTGAAAATACTGAATAGTATCAGCCCAACAACAAACCGCTGTGGGATCCCATCTAGATATGTTCCCCCAGTTTGACAGTGAACCATTGATGACTACTCTTTGAGCACCGTTTTTCAACCAGTTGTGCACTCACTTTATAGTAATTTTGTCTAGACCACATTTCCTAGTTTTCTTATGAGACTGTCACGTGGGACTGTATCAAAAGCCTTAGTAAAATCAAGATAAATCACAGATACCACTTTCCTCCTATCCACTAGGCCAGTAACCCTGTCAAAGGAGGAAATTAGGTGGGTTTGACACGATTTGTTCTTGACAAAACCAATGTTGGCTATTACTTATCACCCTATTAGCCTTTGGTGCTTACAAATAGATTGTTTAATAATTTGTTCCAGTATCTTTCCAAGTATGGAAGTTAGGCTGACTGGTCTACAATTCCCTGAATCCTCTTTGTTCCCCTTTTTAAAGGTAGGTACTTTGTTTGCCCTTTTCCAGTCTTCTGGGACCTCGCCTGTCCTCCATGAGTTCTCAAAGATAATCACTAAAAGGCAGCTAGTTCCTTAAGTATCCAATTTAGGGTGAATTTTTTAAGGCCCTGCTGATCTGAATACATCTAATTTTACCTAAATATGCTTTAACCTGTTTTTTCCCTATTTGGGCTTATGTTCTTTTCCCATTGCTATTAATATATATTGTGTTAAGCATCCAGTCACAATTAATTTTTTTTTAAAAAGGATGAAGCACAATAGACATTAAACCTCAGCCTTCTTGGTGTCATCTGTTGTTAGCGCTCCTTCCCCTCTAAGTAGCAGACCTAAACTTTCCTTCCTCTTTCTCTTGCTCCTTATTATTTATTGAACCTTTATTGCCTTTTATGTCCCTTACTATGTCTAAATCATTCTGTGCCTTAGCCTTTCTGATTTTATCCCTACATGCTTGTCCTATTCTTTTGTACTCATCTTTAGCAATTTGTCCGTGTTTCGACTTTTAGTAGCATTCTTTTTTGATTTTTTGGGTCATTAAAGAGCTCCTGATGCAACCATATTGGCCTCTTACTATTCTTCCTGTCTTTCCTTGCATCAGAAGAGTTTGATGTTGTGCCTTTAACACTGTTTCTTTGTGAAACTGCCAGCTCTTCTGAACTCCTTTGTCTGTTAGATTTTCTTCACATGGGACCCTGACTTACCAGTTCTCTGAGTTTGTTAAAGTGTAGTGTTTTGAAGTTCATTGTCCTTATTCTGTTGCTCTCATTTCTCCCTTTCCTTAGAATCATGACATTATTTCATGATCACCCAAGTTGCCTTCCACTTTTAGATTTACAGCTACACTGTAACTCCTTCCTGTTAGCCAGAATCAAGTCTAAAATGGCTGCCACTTTGGTTACTTCCTCTACCATCTAAAACAAGAAGTTCTCCCCAACACATTCCAACAGCTTATTGGACTTTTTGTGTTTTGCCATATTTTTCCAACAGATATCTAGGTAGTTAAAGTCCCCCCATTCTAGCAGGTCTTGTGGTTTGGATATTTGTTATTCTAGAAATGCCTCATCCACCTCTGCCTCCTGATTTGGTGGTCTGTAGTAGACCCGTACTATGGCATCACCCTTTTTTATCTTCACCAGAAGACTTTCAACTGATCTGTCTCTCACCTCCTTCTGGACCTCAGAATAAGTGTATACAACCTTGATGTTCTGTGCGACACCTACTATTTTTTTCCTTGCCTGTGCTTCCAGAACAAGCTATACCTCTCTCTAGCAATATTCCAGTCATGAAATTTATCCCACCAAGTCTCTGTGATTCCAGTTGCATTATAATTTTGCTTGTGTACTAAGACTTCCATTTCTTCCAGTTTAATCCCCATACTCCTTGCATTTGTGCACAGATCCCCCCGCTGTTTTCCTTCTTGTTGTTCCTATCAACTTAAATATTGTAATTTTCCATTCCCTCCCTCATCGGCTTTCTGCTCTCTCTCAAGTTCACCTTTTTTTATACTTGGGTGACAAAAGCCTACAGGTATCTCCTTTGAACCTAATTTAAAGTCCTTCTTACTATGTTGGTGAGTTGGGTCTGAAGAAGCTCTTCCCTATCTTCATCATCTGGACCCCATCTCTTCCTAGCTAACAGGTTTCACAGGGAAGTAGAATCATAGAATATCAGGGTTGGAAGGGACCTCAGGAGAACTCTTCCTGGGAGTTATCATTCATGAAGCAGCATCCCATGGTTGAGGAAGCCAAAGCCCTCCTGTTGACACCATCTGCACAGTCATGCTTCTGTCCCTGCGTGGGCCCTTACCTTCAAATGGCAGGATGGATGAGAACACCACCTGTGCCCCTGGCCCCTTCACCCTCACTCTCGAGCTCTGCAGTCAAAGTATCTTTGCTTACCTTGAATTTTGGTACCTTAGCAAGGTCTTGAGCACAGTATGCTGCTTAGTTCTCTAGGGGTGAAATTCACTCAAATTCTGAAGGCTCATGCAAGGCCTTCCTCATCACTTAAACTTCACATTGTTCCTCTGAAAGAGGGTAAGTGTAGATGACTGTCCTCTTCTTTTGAGCCCATACTAGTTGTTCTTGGGCATATGGAACCACAAATGCCCTTTTATTTGGGAGACAAAGGGAAAACAAACAAACAAAAGAAGCACAATAAACAATGTATATTTACATATGATAAAGTAAGCAAAACCCAATCAGTGTGTTGGGAGTATGGCCAACAACACAGACCCAAGTATTAATTGCCTGGTTTGTTGAGGTTCAGAGCTCTTAGTCACAAACCAATCCTCACCCACATGTACAATTACACTCTGGAATGTCGGGGTTGGCTCTCCTCTGCCTGTTTGCTGCAGTTCAGTGAAGGCCACAGCCACAGGTTCTACTCTAATTTGCAGCTACCTATTCCAGTTACATGGCTGGTTCAACTGGCCCTCACTATGAGTTCAGCTCTGCTCCACCATTGTCACTGATCTGGTCCATTCCAGTCCTGCAAAATCACTCCATATAGCATTTAGAATCTAAAAGTGGGGCACCCAGAGCAAGTTAGGAGCCTTGGACAGAGGTCCTGTTCCCTGGGATAGCACAGCTGGTCTCTAGAACAGGGACCTCTTTTGTTGAGCCTGAATCCCATTCCCAAACCAGAGTCCATTGCTTGTAAACTCAGGGTGCCCCACTTTCTCCAGGGTATATCTTGCATAACTCCTATGCCGTCTCATGAGTACAGTCACAGTAGCAATCCCTTTATACAATGACAACACAGACAAACACCAAATAAAGCAGCAAAACAGCTGTGGAACTGTAAGTAAGCAATATTATAATTCATGCAAAGAGGCTGGCCAGAGCTGGCCTGCCTCCGTTTCCCCTATAGCGGAAGCAGAGTTCCATCCCTCTAAGCCTTCTAGCTCTGGGATTTACAAGTGACTTATTTCCCAAAGTACGTAATAAAAGTTAGAAAAACAAGGTTATTTATAAGTCATCAGTGCACTAAAGAGCATGTTATGGTAGAAGATTTATATAGTTTGTTAAGCTAGGCACTAGTAAGCATTTTAGCTTTATTTTTCTTGTAACCATTTCTGACTTTTATGCCTCATTACTTATACTCATTTAAAATCTCTCTTTGTAGTTAATAAACTTGTTTGATCTAATCTAGTGTGTTTAAATTGAAGTGTCTGGGTAACTCTATTTAAGATAATAAGCTGCTATATTATTCCCTTAAGGAATCACAGATTTGAAATATTTGTACTGTCCAGGAGAGGGCTGGGTAGTACAGGACATACATTTCTGGGGGAAGATCCAGGACTCGGGGTGTGTTGGGGGTCATGCTGCAGTATAACCAAGGCTGATGAGAGCCAGGGTGTAGCTGGCAGGCTACAGTTACACACACAGACACTCAGGGTGTGGCTTGCAAGCTGAAAGGCTGTTTGAGAGTGGCTCAGGTGTGAGCTACTACAGCAAGGTATTGTAAAGGGCACCCAAGGTTGCAGGGCACGGGTGACACAGCCTCCAACTACTCTGTCTTGTGCCCCAGTATGTCACACTCATCTACTACTAATATGAAGTAGTGCCTTCTTACTTTTTTCTTTACATGAATTTCAGTTTTAAGATACACATTTTTGTCAGCGAGTTGCTGTAATAGTAACCTTCCCTAATGACTATGTTGCTTTGCTATCTACCTTGAAAGATCAGCTTGTAAAATTACTTCGAAACAATCATCGGTGAGAAGTCACAGTAGTGAATCTGAATTCATCTAAGAATGGTAAAAAAGGTGTATTCCAGGAGACTAGAAACCAAGAAAGAGTGGGATGGGAAGCCTGTGTATCTAATAAGGGAGGGAGTAGCTAAATATCTGGGGGATGACAGTAATTCACCACTAAAATGACTTAATTTATGGTAAATCATTGGTACTTCAGGAATCTTGGAATCGGACATTTCCATCAGCTAAAGCTCTTGGCTTGAAAATGAATGCAGCAAGTTCCGTTTCAGAAAGAACATCATACAAAAGTGAATCATAAACTAAGAGCCTGATCCAAGGTCGCTGAAGCCAATGAAAAGACTCCTAATTACTTCAATGGGCATTTAGAGCAGGCCTAAGATAGGCAGTAGCATTAAACAGGGATAAATTCCCTTAACTAGTTAGATGGATTAGATAGACTACGAAGGCACAGCACATGGTGCACCCTCCTTTTTAATAGTTTCAGTTTGCAGCCAGACCATCTCAAGGCATTATCTCATTAGACCTAATCTTCTTCTTACTGGATGCAAAGCTTGCCAAGCCAATTCGATCTAATAAAAGTGCTTCTCTTATTAGAGCACATTGGGCTCACTACTTGGGTAAGTGATCTCTAGGGAAAACATAAGTGCTGCATGACATAGTGATGACGATTCAGTAGATATCAAGGTCCCCTCTGAGTGAACACTGATCCAGTGCCCCAGCCGGGTGTTAGGGGTCACTGTGCTGCTGGAGGTTCCATCTCTCAAATGAAACTTAAAATTAAGATCCTGATGACTTGTAGTCATTTAAAATCCCCTGGCACTTTTTATAACAGTAGGTGCGTGACCCTCAGTGTCCTAGCACATCCTAACTTGGGCAGTTGCATTCCACCTATTTGCAAAGCACTTTGAGATCCATCTAGATGAAAGTTACATGTAGATTAAAGCCAGAAGGGACCACTATGATCATCTAGTCTGACCTGCAGCATGTAGGCCATAGACTTTCACCAAATGGTTCCTGCATCAAGACCATCACTTTTGGTTGAGCTAAAAACCTATCTTTTAGAAAGACATCCTATCTTGCTATGTAAGATCATGATAGTCTAGTGAGCAATGTGCTCTTATTTTTAATGCACAGAAATTAACAAGCTAATTCCTCATAAATGAATATGAGGTAAGTGCAGAACAACATTGCGAAGCTGTCAGCCAAACTGCTTGTGGAGCTCAACAAGGTGCTAAAGAACAATGGTGGAAGTAGGGCTGTCATACAAAAAGAAGCTATGGTAAGGCTGGTTCAAAAGGGCAAGTGAGTCCTCCTCCATGCTCTCTCTGCTGTTCTCTTATCCTTATGCTCCATCTCTATTCCCTTCCCCTCCATTTCCTGCATTTCACACCACTAATGCACTATGTATGAATTAGCAGGTAAGCTAAAGTGTCTAGAATCTCAGTCTCTGAAGCAGTCTGGGCCAGTACTTCCACAATCCTACAATTTAATAAAATGTTGCTTTGCTGCTAAGGGGAGAGCAGAGAATAACATGGGAAGTAGACGGAAGAGTGGAGTATAGAGTGTTTGTCTGGTTGCTAGGTCAAGGAAGGAATTTCAGGGTGGAACAAGCTCTCCATTCCTTAAGTCCCAATGGCATAATCTTTTGGTCTGGAAGAATATTGTGCATACCTAGTATCTGTACATTGTGGTAGCATTAGCAATGCAAACTCAACCATACTGCAACCATCTGTGACCATAATTACTGGTATGTGTGACCCCATTACTACACACTGTGGCCAAGAAGTACGATGAGGACACAAGCTGACAAGTTGAATATTGACAGCCTCACAGGATGGGCTTTCCCAGCTCATAAGCCATTGTAAGAAAATTGTTTTCATTATGTTTACAGCTGGTTACACAGTATGAACACTCTCCCTTTAGTGATGCTAATGCACAAGCCCTTCCCTAGAAGTACAGAGCCCTGGTTTCCATTTTGGAAATTCTGAGTCCAGTGAATGGTGAGTTATGGTCAAATGCAAGTAAATCAGACTGCTGGAGATCAACCCGCTCGCTAGAGCTGGTGATCCAACAATAATTTCCAACAACCCCAGCAGGGGTACCCACCATTGTCAGGCACTTTGCTATGACCTGCCTGTGGTGGGGCTCACTCACCCTTACAGTGCCCCCTTGCATTGGTGCAGCATGTTGCCACTATCTTCAGATCCAGCAGCTGCTGTAGGCCACCTACCTCTGGTGCCAGACCATGTGGGGCTCTGCCCTTCAGCCAAGTCACCTAAGTTCAGACCCCAGCCAGGGCATCATAAATAAGTCCAAATGAAATTGAACAATTCTTCTGCCCCCTTAGGCTACCAAAGTCTTCTCTTACAAACCCTATCGCAGGGCTTCCCTTGCAGGAGCTTACATTGTCCTGCAGTGCACTACCCCCATTATCTCTGTTACTCTAGCCTTAGGCTTCTCTCAGCCACAGAGACCTAGCTCCTCTCCAGTCTACTTATTATGGTTTAGCTCCACCCCCTGGCCAAGAGCCAATTAGCTACTCACCTGCCCAGATGCAAAGCATGACTAATTAGATGCATTCACTAGCCTTGCAGGTGATGGAGGTTAAGGCCCAGCAGTGCTCTTAGCATGAGGAAGCCTTGTCTGTACCTTCCAGGGGCAACATAAGCTCCCCCCCACATGGGGCTCTGCTGTCCCTCATACATGCTAGTGACAGGACTCTAACCTCCAAGCTGCCACCTGGAGTATTCAGCCCCTTATCCATTGGATACTCACAGAATTACCAGACCTGCTGTTCCTAAAGGAATTGTACACCACAGCTTGCTAGTTACACCTTAGCCCCCCAGCTCCGCTTAACATACAGCACTTAGATGTGTTTGTAATGAAAATGAAAATAAGTTTGTTAACCAAAGAAGAGAGATTAAAATGCTAGCAAACAGAAATGTTGGGAACAAAGGGCTACATATAAAATAAAATCATAACACACATGCTAGAGCTTAAACTTGACTAACAAGATGCCCTCTTGTATAATATGGTTCTGCTTACCCACAGTCCTTCTCACAGCATTTTTCAGCCACGATGGCTGGAAGTAGGACCCGCCTTTCATGAGAGCAAGCCCAATGGCAGCTTGTCTGCCCCAGAAGAAGGATGCCAGGGCATACTTCTGCACCCCTAGCTGTATTAAAGCAGTCCTTTTTTCTTTACCTGTAAACAGGGCTCCCTCCCCCCGCTGTTCACCTCTTCTTGTTAATTTCTTCTCTGGAAGCACCCTGCAATCTCTTCATTAGCATTTGACTCAGTATGCAAATTGACTTCCAGTGTACGACATACAATACACAATAGTCAGCTAGGGAGGTAAGTGTCTCCTGCCTCCTGCCTAGTGGGACCTGCCTTAAGGCACACTACCGCTGGGTGACCTATCTTTAACAAGATGGCCTTAGGCACATAATTTCCAATATATATCCAAATCTCCTCCCATATTATCCACACACACTTTTCTCAAAGATTATGATGACAAGTGTGACACAGGCGTTCAGTAGAAACCTTCCATGACACTCTTTGGTGAACTAGACCACATGCAGGGGACCCCAATAGCCCTTACACAGCCCAGTGCCCTCTGCCAGTTGGCATCAAGAAGTCCTTGGGTCACATAGATCAAACAACTCCCAGAGGCTGGTGGTCCATCAATATTTCCCAACAGTCATTAATTATAGGGCCAAGACATTTCTGCTCTTTTAAAACCCGGTTGTAGTGCACAAATACAGGCATACAGTTGCTTCATATTTGGGCTGCACAAGGCAATTCAGGGACCTAAAGTGGAAAATATTTCTAAAAATCCTCTTTATCTCTCCTGTGGGGGTTCATTTCTTTCTCTCCCATTTAAATATCACTGTGGAATATAGTGCAGCCCTTGCATGTCTGAAGGATGCACAGGAGGGTTGAGGTACATGGGGATTTTTTTCCCCTGAGAACGCTTTTTCTCAATCAATAGCTACTTTTTCTTCTTTTTTTTTATTCCCTTTGTTTTCAGACTCAGGAAGCTCTACATTCTTCAGCTCAGGATCTGTCTAAACCAGAGTTGAAAATAGAGACTGTGGCCCTTGTGATTAGAACAACATCAGTCTTTCACTTGAAAGAAACAGTTACTGGGAAAATCCAAGCAACAGTTGGGAGCAGGCTTCGGTGGATTTGTCTTTAATGTGTGGGGAAAGGCATGGTCTCATTTATAGAATGGTAACTGGTATTAGCTGATGTCTGGAAATGTCAAACCTATTAACATGAAATACTAAACTCATGTGAAATCAGCACTATAATGGCCCATCTAGTTAACTTCTTGAATGTGTTTTGGACCATATTGCATGCAAGGATTTAAACAAAACAAAACAAAAAGTGCTTGGTACTCAACAATAGTGCCCGCTTTACAGCTGACCCTTGTGCGTTTTCCAAAGTCCTTAAGCCTGCAGTTTTCAGTCGCTGTCTCCATGGATTTATGAGGTGTTTCCAATATTACTACTTTCCCACCGCCCCCTCCTTTTCTGTACCTCTTTCCCCTATATCTGAGGTACTTTAAAGGCACATATTTACACATTTGGGTAATGGAAACGAGACCCACATGACTTCTGGACTCAAAGAATGTATCATGACAATCTCCCTATGGACTTAGTACCCAAGTGGCCTCCTAATGTGCCCTGGAGATAGTTGATGTCAAATGGGGAAGGCAGGCAGGCAATGCAAAGGGAGGGAAACAGTCCAAGGAAAGGTTACAGACAACAAGGTGTAAAGGCATCCCTCACCATGTTTTGGTTATGACTGAGTGCTGAGCTTTCAATACATTTTGATAAGAAACAGGGCCTTTTCGTTCCAAGAGGGACTGGCTGGGAGCTGCGGTAGACAAAGCAGGAATTTAAACGCTGTTAACCCACAGCCTGTGATATACTGGTAGCAATGATACTTGATAGCCCCCTCCCTGCAGCCCTTGTTAATTTAAGCCACCCACAGTGAATGCATTCACATAAAAAAAAAAAAAAAAAAAACGAAACCCTATAGATTTCTTGTCACTAAATACCTTTGTTAATTGTAAAAGCTGTCTGGCGATGACGGTGCCCTTCAGGAAACATTCCATCTAGCCCTTCACAGAAAGGGCAGCTGCACAACATACCCTTTGGATTGTTCTCATTTGCTTGGTTTCTGAAACACCACTAAACAGGCAGGCAAAACAAACCAGCCAGCCAAAAAGCACAGGAGAGATGATGACTAAGGACACAGTGCCGCAGACATTTAAGGCCTTAACTTTATTCCCATGAATAATCCCACAGAAGGTAGGGGTAACGTTACTTCTGTGTGTGTTTGCAGGACCGGGCCCAAAGAGATCACATTTTATTCATTTATGATCTAGCATATGTAACATTTTTTTAAATAGCCTTTATGATGTCACAGAGTGACTGAAATCCTGAAGGGCGATTATTATATGGCACACCTGAATAGGCATGTTGTGGAGCTACTCTGGTGATCAGAGCAAAGAGCGGGGAGTCAGGGATTCTGGATTCTTTTTTCATTGATTGACTGTTTAACTGACCTTGGGGATATAAAATTGTATCTGTGCAGGGCTCTAACCTCAAGTTAAGTAATAAAGACCGTGATCTTACTCCCATTGAAAATAATGGCAAAACTCCCACTGACTTCATTGAGTCATAGATTCCACGGCCAGAAGGGATCATTGTGATCATCTAGTCTGACCTCCTGCATAACACAGGCTATAAAACTTCCCCACATAATTCCTAGAGCACAAGTCCCAAAATTTGGGGGGGGGAGGGAAGAGTGCACAGAGGAACATTCAGGGGAGCGCAATGGGCCAGGCCAGACCCCCAGTGGCGCGGGGAGAGAGCGCCACCCAGCCCTGCTCCACCCTCAGCTCTGCTCCAGCCCTGGCTCCCAGCTCCATGCCTGACCCTGTCCCCAGCCTTGGCGTGGCTCCGCACCTGGCCGGGGGGCCAGCTGTAGCCCCTGCTGTGGCTTGGCTGCGACTCCACCCCCGGCTGCACCCCAGCCTCAGCCCCTGGCCACAGCTCCAGACCCAGACCCAGACCCCACCCCGAGATGAGGCCCCCTTACCCCTGTCCGTGCCTCCTCCCCAGGAGCTGCAGCCCCACTCTTTGCTCTGGCTCTGGGAGAGCAGGGTGCAAACAAGGGGAAGGGGAGATGTGACCCTCAAAAGTTTGGGGACCACTGCCCTAGAGCATCTCTTTTAGAACATCCAATCTTGATTTTAAATGGTCAGTGATGGAAAATCTACCACACCTGTTGGTAAATAGTTCCAACAGTTAATTACCCTCACTGTTAAAAATTTACACCTTATTTCTAGTCTGAATTTGTCTAACTTCAGCTTCCAGCCATTGGATTGTGTTATACCTTTCTCTCCTAGACTGAAGAGCCCACTATCAAATATTTGTTCTCCATGTAGATATTTCTAGACTGTAATCAAGTCTCCCCTTAGACTTCTCTTTATTAAGCTAAATACGTAGAGCATTTTGAGTCTATCATTATAAGACTAAACAGTCTTGTGGCTCTTCTTTCAATCCACTCCAATTTATCAATATCCTTCTTGAATTGTGGGCACCAGAACTGGACTCAGTATTCCAGGAGCGGTCATCCCAGTGCCAAATACAGATGTAAAATAACCTCTCTACTCCTAATCAAGATTCCCATTTATGCATCCAAGGATTCCTTTAGCCCTGTTGGCCACAGCACCACATTAGGCGCTCATATTCAGCTGATTATCCAGGGAAGCAGTGTCCCAGAAAAAGATTTGGAGGTCATGGCAGATAGAGTCCTCCACCATGTAAGCATGGCCTACACTCTTTGTTCATAGATATATCCTTTACATTTAGCTGTATTAAAATGCATATTGTTTGCTTGTGCCCAGTTTACCAAGATGTCCAGCTGGCTCCCTGAAAGCGACCTGTCTTGTTCATTATTTACCACTCCCTCAATTTTTGTGTCATTTGCAAATGTTATCCGTGGTGGTTTTATGTTTTCTTCCAGGTCATTTGTAAAAATGTTTAATAGTGTAGGGCTAAGAATCGATCCCTGCAAGACCCCAGTAGAAACACACCCGCTCAATGATGATTCCTTGTCTACAGTTACAGTTGGAGACTTATTAGTTAATAAGCTTTTAATTCATTTAATGTGTACCATGTTAATTTTATAGCGTTCTAGTTTTTTCAATGAAAATGTCATGTTAAATGCCTTATGGAAGTCTAAGGGCTGGTCTACACTGGGGGGGGGGGGGGAAATCGATCAAAGATACGCAACTTCAGCTATGTGAATAGCGTAGCTGAAGTCGAAGTATCTTGGATCGAATTACCTGGGGTCCAGACGGCGTGGGATTGATGGCCGTGGCTCCCCCGTCGACTGCGCTACCGCCGCTCGCTCTGGTGGAGTTCCGGAGTCGACGGTGAGCGCGTTCGGGGATCGATATATCGCGTCTTAACGAGACGCGATATATCGATCCCGGATAAATCTATTGCTACCCGCCGATACGGCGGGTAGTGAAGACGTACCCTAAGCATCTTGCATCAACACTGTTACCTTTATCAACCAAAGTTGTAATCTCATCAAAAAAGTTATCAAGGGTAGTGTGACAGGATCAATTTCCAAAAAATCATGTTGATTGATATTAATTATATTACCATCCTTTAATTCTTTATTTAATTGAGTCCCATATTATCCTCTCCATTATTTGGCCCATGATTGATGTCAGGCCTATAATTATCTGGGTCATCCCATTTACCCTTTTAAAATATTGGCACAACATTAGCTTTCTTCCAGTCTTCTGGAACCAGTATTCTAAGACTTATTGAAAATAAACATTACTGGTCCAGCAGGCTCCTCAGCCAGCTCTTTTAAAAGTCTTGGATGCAAGTTATCTGAATCTGCTGATTTAAAAATGTCTAATTTTAATTGCTGCTGTTTAACATCTTCCTGAGACACTAATGGCATGGAAAGAGTGCTGTCACCATATGAGACTATAGCGTCTGTTTTCCCCCCCAAATACAGAAGTATTTATTGAACATGTCTGCCTTTTCTGCATTATTATTGATAGCTCTACGTCAGTGCTGCTGGCTAGGGCCCTCATACACCTTTGCAAGGTATTGTACAGTTGGATTAGCTTAAACATCTGCCATCTGGAATAAATATATTAATTGATAAAAACAGTTCCAACACAGTGCAATGTGTTTTGGTTCTTTGATTCTCAAGCACAAGCCAGCTATTACTTAAAAAAAAAAAAAAAATGAAGCCCAGATTCCAGAGCTGTAAAGTGACTACAGTGCTGGCATTGGTATGACATTTGGTGATTAATAGTCTTGCTTAGAAAAGTTTACAAATGTATAGTAGAGTTCTATGCAGCTAGGCCTGCATAAATCTGATCTCAAAACGAGCTTAACAGGAGTCAGAGGGAGCCAAGGGTGCACAGCATCCCAAAAGTGGTTCTCAGCATCTTGCAGGATCAGGCGCAGAAAAAACCTATGCCACCAGACGTCTCAGGTTCCACCCCAGAACCGTGAAAGAACATCTGCATCTATATAATCTCTTGAAATCCTTGGGCCCAATTCACCATTGCCCTGCTGCATTTTGTATAGTCATTTACAAAGTGAATGTAAAAAGATGTCTATGCTGAGTTTGTACCATTCCTATTTGGTAACATTTTCCACTCACTTTGCACTGCACAAGGTGAAAGGCAATGGTGAATCAGGCTCTTTAGCTGTTTCTTAGACACCACCAGTTGATTTAAGTACTATTTCTCTTTCCTTCTTAGCTCAAAATTGCATAATGAGGATCTGGAGTTGTATTAGAAAAGCAACACTCAGCTGAAAAATAACATGGCTGAAACCTCGGCTCTATTGAAATCCATGGGAATTTTGTCATTGACTTTAGCAGACTCAGGATTTCATCCCATCTCTCCAATCTCAAAAGCTTGGATGCAGCCCTTTCCTCACTCCAGGCATTATAGAGTAGAAGCGATTATTCTCTCCCCAGTGTTTAGTAACCATCCTGTCCTTTAAGCAGTTTCTTTCTTTCTTAGTTAGAAAAGACTGCTACTAAAGGACCACTGGCACAAACCTACTTTCCTGGGACTATTCAGAAACAAAGGTGTACTGTCTCTTTGAGGTTTTTTGTTTTCGTTTTTCTTAAGGAGTTCAGTGGTGGTTGTAGTACTAAACGCAGTCCTTAGGCAACTAGGACATAGAGACTGCTTTCCACCATCTTAGAATATGATCATCCTCTTTATTTCTCGTCTGACTTCTGAAGTTGTAGTATTGTGATCCATTAACTCTGATTAGCTTAAAAAATGGATGTAAATTCAGTGGGACAAATTTTCTAAGACCTTTGCTCAGACATGAAGCAGAATAGAACAGGAGTACTTGTGGCACCTTAGAGACTAACAAATTTATTTGAGCATAAGCTTTCGTGGGCTACAGCCCACTTCTTCGGATGCATGCATCCAAAGAAGTGGGCTGTAGCCCACAAAAGCTTATGCTCAAACAAATTTGTTAGTCTCTAAGGTGCCACAAGTACTCCTGTTCTTTTTGCGGATACAGACTAACACGGCTGCTACTCTGAAACCTGTCATGAAGCAGAATGTTACTTTCCTACAAGTACAAGATTGATTGGGAGCGAGGTGAGGGGAGTTCTATCTTCAAAGAGTTATGTGTGCATCTAGGCTGGAAGAAAGTTAGGCCAGCAGAGGAGTCAGCAATGGCATGTCTGACAATACAGCTGTTGATTTGCATGCAGTTGCACACCAATGGGATTTTGAAAGACGGCTTTTGGCATCATTCAGCTCTACCGCGGTCTCCAGCTTTCAGGGTGGTGCCCCCATCCCCTCCTTTTGTTGCTAATGTACTTAGAGGTGCAATGTTTGTTGGACACTCACTTTACCATTTGGGTACAAGTAGTTGAAGCTAGATAAATATCAAAGACAGTTTCTACCACATATTGATTATTACAAATTTGGGGCAGACCCCAGTTGGCTGAGCATATATCCAGCAGGCACGTATCTTTTCTGCCAGATCGTGAAAGGGAAACTGTTTCTTGGACTCGACACCATATGTTGGAAGAAAGACAGGACGAAAGGTGCCAAAAAGCTCTGCCTTCTACAAGCTGGACAGGAACGCATCCTTGCTATCCGTATTGGTGGCTGGGTCATACAAAATGCATTTCTGATGTAAATTAGCTTCAATCCTTTGGCTACTCTAAGTTTCACTGTCCCTTCGCAATTTAGAGCCAAATCCTACTACTAAACATAGGCCTTTTTGTCATGAGTAACCAGTGACTTCAGTGGTGCTCTTCACCGGAGTAGGTGTTATACTCTGTAGTAAAGGGCCCTCTCTGCGAACCTTAGGCAATAAAAAGGGATCCTTCTTCCAAATGAAGTTGCCCACTTAGCAACACATGTGCTATTCAGTATTATTAATACAAATGGATAAGACTTCAGCTAAGAACCTATTCCTATAAATCATCAGCTGGTGGGAACCTTTACAGTGAAGTATCTCCATAGAAGCTCCCAGCTGCCCTAAGATAGGGAAATCAAACGTAGGGCTAGTCCACACTACCACTTAAGTCAATGTAGTGGAGTGACACAAGTTACATCCACCTAAGCACTTTCCAGACCAGCGCTATGTCGCCGGGCGACGCTCTCCTGCCGACATAGCTTCTGCCTCTCACGGAGGTGAAGTAATTTAGCTGACAGGAGAGTGCTTTCACCTCAGCATAGCGCGTCTTCATCAGACGTGCTACAGCTGCATCGGTGCAGCTGCCCCGATGTAGCGCGGTAGTGTAGACTTGCCCTTAGATACTACATAGCGGACACTGTTTAATTGTCCACATGCAGGGTAATCTGAATGGAACTCTTTAAATCACAAACTTTCATATCTTTGGCAAATGGAAAAGCAGGCATTCAGGATATGATGAACGTAGTGTGAATTGTATTATAACTGGAAATAAGTTGTCTATTGCCCTGTACTGGGTGAAATAACAGGATTAGAATAGCTGTGCTGAAAAAGCTCACACCCCGCTTGCATAATTTTTCCTAACATTTTAAACTCATGCCACAGAATCAGCAATATTCTGCTAATAGAAGTTTGCCTATAATAAATTCAAAGAGCCATTAATAAGAATATAACAGAACAAAACCAAAATTCTTTTTTTTGAGTAGCACTTTGTTAAGAACTAAACAATAACAAATAAAAAAGAAATGCATGACAAACAGCAGCTGTACTATTTCAATTACCTAGGCCTATATGAGTATGTCTACACAGCAGTTAAACACCTGTTGACTTGGGCTCAGGCTGTGGGACTGTAAAATTGCTGTGTAGATGTTCGGGATCAGACTGGAGCCCAGGCTTTGGGACCCTCCCCAGACCACCGGTTCCAGTACCATCCTGAATGTCTACACAGCAATTTTACAGCCCCGCAGCCCAAGTCAGCTGACCCAGGCTGGCCACAGATGTTTAATTGCTGTGTAGAAAGAATCCCAAGAAATCATGGCAGTGAAGCCAACATTCATATGAAGATGGGCCTCAGAAGTCCCTATTTACCTTTCAGCCTCTCAGATATAGAGTAGATGTGTAGTGGTATGCTACAGAGAGAATTTAGCACTAAAGACAAATTAGCAAATAGCAGCATGCTGCAATTAGATAATTAGAGTAACATTTACAAAGCTGGTGATTTGGAGAAAAAAATATTGATGTGGCCCAGGCTAGATCCATCTGAAGGGATAATTTTCCAAATCTGGGTGTTAGTAAGCAGATCCTTTACTAATGGGCCTGTTTGTCCTCAGTCCCCTCCAAAGCAAGGGTTTGTAATTATATGCACAATCAAAGCCTCTGTATCATATTACGAGTAGTATTACTGTCAGACTATGGCCTCTTTTAAAAAACACTATTTTTCCAGAAATGTTTATTTTAAATTTAGAGTTGTTATTGTTATTTCTGCTTGGTGGGTTAAGAAGGATTTTCTTTCCTCTGCACTGAGGTTGAAAATTCCTGGAAAGCCATGACAATATTCGGCATTCATGATTACGCAGACAGACATATTTCATGAAAATTGCATAGGCTTTTAATACAGAATTATGAATGAGCTCTAATGTTGAAATTAGGTTGCTTTTCAGAACATATTTAACATATTTCCATATGGCAACCTTGGGGTGTCTTTTCAATAACAGCGATTACTAAGGATAGGCTATTTTTTTTTTTATGAAAACATTTGTTCAGAGTGGACAAGACTTCCTGAAAAATGTTGTACATCTTTATGGCTGACATTGCAGTTGTTTTGAATTAGCTTCCCAACCCCACCATGTTTCACCATATAAGTCGTCATGTGCATCTTCAAACAAACCTAGAGATTTTCCTCAGAAGTTTCTGCACTGTAATGTAAACTCAGATGTGAAAATAATTTGTGAGTTGGGAAGTAAATATATAGCCCAAGTTATCCCGTTACTCAGAAGGTATAAATATTCTTAGCTAATGTCAAGCATTTTTTAAGACAGTGATTTTCTCAGCTGATTCCAAGGAGTTCTGTAAATATTACCTTGTGAACAATCCTAAATTTACTCTGATAAGAACAAGCTGTTTGATTCCTGGATTGAGTGGAATAGAGTTCAGATTTACCTTTGCATAATGCTAAACACATTGTGATTATACATTACACAGTATACACAGGGCACTATGTGCATTTGGTAAGCAAATGTCTGAGACTTACCTTTGGGCTTTGCCTGAAACAGCAGCTTGTGTGTGGAGGGCGGGGGGGTACATTTACGTGAGATTCCCTCAGATGGACGGTTTAGTTCTACCACTCTATGGTTTATCCCTTATTTCTGGGGCCCTGTTCTCAAACAAGTGGCCAGGTTTTATATTTCTTTTTCAGAAATGGCTATGTAAAGTTTTTGTTAATTCATTTAGAAATGTATCCAGTATGCTAGAGATCAAGATGGCTGAGCAGCAGTTTTGCAGACTATATGGTGCTTTCAGTTGCTGACATTGCCTTTTGTTCATGTTGATGGGAAGCCACTTGCACCACTTGGAATGATGCACTTTGTTGAAGGTGGGCTTCTACTCTCACTCACATGGGTGCAAATCAGAAGTAAGGCCATAGAAATCAAGTGGGTTATGTCAGTATAAAAGTAATGTAAATGAGAAATGGATGAGTCCCTTAACTGCAGAGTAAGAAAGTTTGATAGTTCTAATCTATCTAATTTCGTCACCTGGACAAAAAAATATATTTATTTGATGCACTGTTGATATAAATGTATATTTTCAAATATAAACCAATAGCCCACTAGTAGTGTGTATCACTTACCTCTACTGAATAGTAACAGAACTGCTCACCCTATGAGTCACAGGCCAAGCTGATTAGCTAAGAAAGGATTGGGTCACCTAAACTGTTTTGCACGACTGCACTGGTCATAAACATTTATCAGCTGATTCTTCTTTTTCTTTCATATGACAAGAGAGGTGATGAGTATTGTGGATCTCCTTGCCTGAGGAAGTTGTGAAGGCTAGGACTATAACAGGGTTTAAAAGAGAATGGATAAATTCATGGCGGTTAAGTCCATTAATGGCTATTAGCCAGGATGGGTAAGGAATGGTGTCCCTAGCCTCTGTTTGTCATAGGGTGGTGATGGACGGCAGGAGAGAGATCACTTGATCATTACCTGTTAGGTTCACTCCCTCTGGGGCACCTGGCATTGGCCACTGTCGGTAGACAGGATACTGGGCTGGATGGACCTTTGGTCTGACCCAGTACGGCCGTTCTTATGAGCAATGTTCAAATATCCAGGCTCCGTTTAGTGAGGCGTAATCTGCTAATTAAATAGCAATAGAGGACAAATACTTTTATTGTCATCATCTATGGCTATTTTGGCTTCTGGACTGAAGACATGGAGGAATAAAAACACAGAAAGTCACACACAGCTTTTTACTGCATTAATACTCACACCTGCAGATGGAATTAGCTAGAGATGTATGCTCGCCAACTCTGCATCAAGAAATGGCATAGGCATCGGTACTGGAGCCTGTCCTTCCTACTCTAGCAGTGTTCCATTATGGCAATTCCTACAACTCAGCCAGTTGGTAACCGAGAACCAATGCCATGTGACTCACCTGACTAACCTCAATCTGGCAACCTGGCTCGAAACATGAAATAAGAATGAAAACCTTTGTGTGAAAGTGCCCCGGTCATCTAATAGTGACTTTTTTTTGGTCATGATATAGCAACATTTTAACAATTTGCTTCTTCAGCGGCACAACAAAATTCACAACCGAGAAAGAAAGCCATTTTGAAAAAAAAATCTTTGCATTCTATTTCACCCATGTCTAGGGTGTAACAAAACCTACTGGTTAGTTTTGAGTTTTAGGTGGAGGGAAAAAGATGGCCCCTTTGTGACCAATATGCTTTCAGACACAGGCATTGTATCCCACTACTGGGCACGGCTTCACCCTTTGGAATCTCTTTCCACTGAAACGTCAGCTGTAGTCAATACATAATATTTACCCAACTCACTTGAGGATAACTCCTGCAGGACCCTGCATGGATTGAAGTATTTGATGTTCATGGAGGGAGAATACCAAATATTATTCCCCTTGGACGGACGTCATTCAGCTGTTGGACTCGCTCCCTTCATGTCACGGTGTCACTAGGGATGAATGAAGCCGCCCTTTGGCCAGGTCAGTGTTCGGTTTAGAATGTTAGGTTTGGTGTAGCAATTCAGGCACCTCCCCCCACCTTTGCCCTCATTTTTCAATGCAAACAAGCGCCGGCGTCTTGTGACCTAAACAGCCACAAGAGTCTGCCCTTGAAAAACACAAACACTGTTATTTTAAACGAAAGGGCTCTCTGCTTCGACCTGCATCTTCTGGGGAACGACTGCCCTCCCCCTGCAGGATGCAAGCATTGTCCACCCACTTCAGTGGAAGCTACTCAGACCCTGGGGCTCTAAAGGGGAGAATAGGACCTTTGGTGCCTTCCCACCACCCACTAATCTTAGCTATCTTGGGAGGGCAATTGTGCTCCCACTGGGGTCAATGGCAAAACTCCCACTGATTTCAAACTGCAGCAGGATCAGTCTCTCAGTCAGTAAATTCTCTGCTATCCTTTGTCACTCATTCTGTTGGGTGATATTTACTATGTATGCACAGACCTGTTCTTGCACATACACTCCAAGTAACAATTTATTGGACAATGGCTTTGAACTGGCAAAACACCAAAAGGACACAATGGCAGAGAAAAACTAGCTGATGAACAGAGAGAACACTGAATTCATTCTACAACTTGTGACCACTCAGGTCACTGCTAGCCCACAAAACTATATTCAGTGACCTGGAGACAGATGGGTAGAAATTCCTTAGATTGGGATAATATGATAGGTTTTTTGGAGTCCTGTGCAACATTTGAGTCTGCAAAACATGTGGGAACCTACTGTAACTGTGAAAGCCTGTATTGACATACAAAGGGGCACGCGTGTGCAAATGGGGTAACAGTACCTGCAAAAAGACTGCTCAGGCAGTTTTTTGCTTAGAAAAATTCAGGATTTCATGAATAAAGAGGGATGCATGCATTTTGTATGGCACAAGAATTTGTTAAGAACTTGGTCCACTATTTTTAGAATGGCTATGCCCCATAGCTCATACACTGGCTAGATCTCTGAGGTGCTGGGCTTACATATGCTATGGGTGGGATTTTCAAAAGCAATTAAGAATTAGGCAGCCAACTCCCATTGAAAGTTTTCAATGAACATTCAAAAGATTTTCTCTTAGGTGCTTTTGAAAATCTCAATCAATGGGCCTGACTCTCCATTCTATTGTACCAGGTTTACAGGAGCTTAACTTCCTGGCATAAAACTGATGCAATGGAGTGGAAAAACCAAGACTTGTATTTTTGTAAATTATTTCAGATGCTTATATTGTTTTATGTTTGAGTGATTTTAGAGCTCATAGTAGCTGCCAGGTTGGAAATCCTTTTAGTGTAAGGCCTTTCTTTAGCCACAAAACAGGTACAGGATGAACAGTGCGAATGCAAATTTCCCCACTCTGCTACACCTGCCCCTGAACACAAAAGAACCATTGCTAGAGCAAAGGTAGTTGTTCCGTCTCTGTGCTCATTCAGTTCTTGGATTATTGGCTGAGGCTGCCAATAAGCGGGGTTATTGGGGTGGTGGGTTTGTAAAGTGGTGCCAAGACCAACTCATTTCACAAAGGCCAATGAACAGCTATGAAATCATTGTGGATTTTGGCTATTACAGACACAGGCCAAAATTGAAGTGGTGTTCTAGAGGCGAAAGTGTCTCTATCCAATACATACCTTCTCAATTATCCAGCCCCCAGGGGCATACTTTCATGGAAAGCAAAACTTGTTTCAGATAATTACAGATATTTTCCACACTGCCCAAGAGTTACACCTGACGATGTTCTCCAGATGTTCATGTATGTACAAAATGTACAATAATGAAGTTGTTAACTGGATGAGAATGCCCAGACTACAAGAAGAGGGCTACATGAAAAACAGCCTGGAACAAAACATTCTAAAAATGTACTAGCCCAGGCACAAAATCTACTTGTCCACTTTTACAGTAATAATGAAAGACATCTCTCACTTGTTTGTCATGACAGCTACTTGCTCTAGGCAAGTGGGTCTGTAAAATGTGGAATTGCTCTTTTAGGAACATTTAAGACAGACAGGGCACAATATTTTGATCACTTATATTTTTGGGAACAGGTATTTTTCCTCACCTGGGCAGGCAGGATGTTTGTAGTTCTGTCCGTGGGATGTAACATGAAGCCACAGTTTTCAATAGAATTGCCAATTTCGGTTGGACGTATACCTGAAGGTATCATCGCATGACATAATCTTTAATTAAAGATTAATCTTTAATGCCTTGAGACTCCAGTACAATCCTGGAGGGTTGGCAACCCTAGTTTTCATACTTAAGTGAGAGAGAAAAATCCTTCACATTGGAGCTGCATTGACTTAAATGCTACCAGTCCAAAACAAAACAAACAAACAAAAAAAAAGGAAAGAAAAAAAAAAAAAACATGCCAGTAGCTGAAAATGGAAGTGGAAGAAAACAGATCTGTTGTATTAGCCAAGCAATTCTTTTTGGCTGAAGACAAGAGATTAGATTGCTAGTGTCATTCTCAGGGAAGCATTAAAAAAACACCAAATCCAAAAGCCCTGTCTGAGATATCTTCAGACTGAAATTTTTCCAAGTGTTTGAAAGCTGTCCAAGAACAGAAGAAACAAGGACTTTTGAAACTAAAAGGCTTTTTTTTTTTTTCATTTGTGGAACAACTTTTCTTTTACTATTGGCCTGTGTTGGTTAAGCAAAAGAAAGTCTGAAAAGTTTGACCAGAAATGCTAGAAATTCTGTGGAGCAGGCTTGCAATTAGCCACACCCGAATATATTATTTCTGCTCAATTTGAATGGTTGGGTCCTGAGCCTGAAAACACATACACACGTGTAAGCCTGCACATGATGGGGGCCTTATTGCTTAGGGAGTTCAATACTTTTTACTGGATTGGTTGCCGCTATAAGGACTACAGAAAGACTTAAGTCTGCACTGTCTGTAAGTTTTCTGTCCTTCACAATTTCATTGACAGTGAAACATCTTGGGTAGAAATATTACTTTCATTTATTTTAAAAAGTTATTATGAAAATAATACTATAGTCAATTATTACCAGATACTTGATCGGAAAAGACTTACTGAACATGCCTATAGATCTATTTTATTATAACGGGGGAAAACAAGGTAAAAATGTAACACACATCATTCCCACTCAGCGACACAAAATGCTGAGTCAGATATTTTGCAGGTTTATTGTGAGCTCTGTAGAAGACATCATTTTAATAGTAAATAAACTTAACAAATATTAATTCAACTTTCCCACTGACCTAAGCAGCATTTCAACCTTGTTGTAGTGCATTGGGAAGCCTATGCATTCGTTCATGGTGCCAATCTTATCACACAATGATCCGGATCATATTGATGTTGTTTTTTAAGAAACGGATACTAGCTTTATTTTCATTCTTATGTTTATGGAAAACATTGCTTTAGAATGGGATGTGAGAGGGCACTATTTCATTATCTTTATTAGCTAAAGGAGACTAGAATTGATTTTTAACTTTTATTGCAGGCATTTTATTACAAATTGGAAAAATAAAATGAATGTAAAGAACATTTATGTTACACTAGGAAAGGGCAGCTGGGACCTGATCTCATGGCTGCGCTGCATGCCAAAGTCTTGTTGAAGCCAATGGGTGCGCCAAGAGTGGAAGCTCTATAGAACTAGATCCAGTGAATTAAGAAAGAGGCTCTTTCATACAGTAAGTAAATAACTATTAAGCAGTGTGAAGGGGTGTACTGAACTCTGGTGAATGCCTCCTATTGGCTGGGAGTGGTGCTGCAATTTTCTTTTTCTCCTGGCACCCCCTGTAGGGTGTTGACCTCATCAGGTGGGTCTTCAATGGCTCACTCCTCCAGCTAAGTCACAGAGGCCACAATGGGTGAACCCCTTCCCGGGTAACAAGGGGTTGGCCCTCTCCAAGATCTTCAGCCCCATCTCCGGGCCTGTTTAAATTCCAGCCCCTTTCTCAGGCTTTTAGTACAGAGTTTTATCCCCTTCTCAGGGCGTAGGTCACTTCCCCAGTGGTTGGTGGGTGGACCTGGGCCCACCCATTAGTCCAGATCCCAACCCATGGACCCTATAAACAGCAGCCACCTGCTCCTTCCCTTTAATAGTTGCTGCTGTTGCATTCCCGGGGTGCTTCCCACTTGGTCCCATCACCTTCAGACGTTACCTAAGGGTTACAGTCCCTGGGTTCTCCCAGTCTGTTCCCTGTTTGAGCAGGATCTCTCCCAAGTCTCCTTGACTGGTGAGTTTCTCTGTCCTACCCCTGCTTGACCAGGGTCTCCCCCCAGCCTCTTTGCCTGGAGAGTTTCACCATCTTCCAGCCCTTCCTGGTCCCAGCCAGCAACTGCTCTACTCAGCCCCTGACTCCCTTTCCCCACTACAAAAACGGCGCTACCTCTATATTGAAACCTGGCAGCTAACAGTTCACAGGAATACCATTTTTGAACAGGGAGTAAAGAATACTACATCTAACTGAAACTAGAGATAAAAGTCTAGCTCACTAACCCAGAGCACCACTTAGCCCTTCATTATGTAATATCTGTTAATAGCATGTGGAGTTTTCTGGGTGGAAGGCACTATTACAACCGCAGGTTAATGGTCAATAGCAAACTCTCGTAGACTGCAGTGGGAACAGAAGCACATCCATTAGCAATATCTCTGGAGATCTGGGTCCAGCTCTAGTAAAAAAATTAATGTGACAGTCTCGTTCCCTTCCCTTGTGGATAATTTTTGTTATTACAAAACTATGACACAATTGGACATAGTTTGATAGCTGACGCATGAGAGGCCAAGGACCAGAACAACAGGAATATTGCAGGTCCTGACTGATGTTTATTGGCAGAGTTACATAGGGAAGTTTGCGCCAAGCCTGCCCATGTTATCAGTCACAACCTCATCTACAACCAAACTGCAAACAGTGCAACCTTGTGATTGGGGGTGCAAGGTGACTTCAAGATCATCTCTACCCTCCATGGGTCCAGCATGTGGGGTCCATCCCTCTGGGTCAAGTTAGAGCAGTCTAATGGCCCCCAAGGAGCCAAAACTGTAGCTAGGGATTGATATGAAATGGGGGTGCACCCTGGTCATTCCCCCTTTCCTCTGCTATGCCATCAGCAGGGAAGGGTGTAAGAGTCTCTACACCAGTTCTAAGCCACTAGACTAGAGGATCTTCCTTGCACTGACTGGGATACACTGGTGTTAGGGTCAGATTATAGCAGCAGTGCAGTACAAAACAATCAGAACATGAGAGAGAAGCTGGCCCCGTGTCACATTTTAGTCAGTATTATCAGTCCCAGAAGCATCAAATGATCTCAGTTATGAAAGGAGGCAAAAAGGGGAGGGGGTAGAGTATACTAATGTGGCAAAATGAGTCCTCAGAATGTCACCTGACATTCTAATTGATTGTCACACAAATTGTCCTTAGATGCCCTGCAATACTTGAGAACAATTAACAACTGAATTACTGCACCAATACCACTTAGGTTCCCAGGAATGTAAACATGAAAGCAGGACTGAAAACAACATGAAAGCTTTTCTCCCCCCCATTTTTGTAAAACTTTTTGTAGAGTTGATTTATCAAACTGAGTTAATCTGTGAACAATGAGGCATTCCAAACCTGTTTCCCTAGAGACGAATCCTTAACAAAATGCAAGTTTTCAGCCAAATTGTTCAGCTGCAGTCTATGCACTGGCATGGTATAACTCTTATAATTTGCAAAGTGCTATCTGCATAGAACTCCCCACAGTCCGACACTACACATGAAAACATACGGAAGTGGCTGAAGATTTTTGCTAAGGTGAAGGTTGAGCACTTATGTAAATGTTTCTCTCCCCTCAATTATATCTGGATCTCTCAAATACTTTCCCAGGGACTGTTGCATGAAGGGAATCAGAGTACATTATACTGGTAGGCCCCTACTACAGAAAGCTGCTTGTGATAAAAAGTTGGATATATATAGAGTACACAAAATGCAGACTGTCAGTAAGGGGACCGGGATAAAGGAAGCACCTTAGGATTGGCTGCAGTTGAGAGCAGATGAACCCATGGCAAAAACAGACACACTTAGGAAAGAAAACAGAACAGTGTTTATTCAGAAAGTAATTTTATTGTATATTCATATATGATAAATATATGAAAAGAAATTTTCATTGAAAAATGTATATATGATTTCTTTAAAGTATTGAACTGTTCTGAGAAAAGGTTTTAGTTATTAAAAGATACCGAAGGGTGAAACGATCATTGGATATCTATAATATGTATGCGTACCTTTTACGTAACATTAAAAAAGTTATTCTATTCAAACATCCAAGCTGCAATATAGAGAGGATATTATAAAAGATAGATTTCTATTTCGGCATCATTTGCTTTCAGTACATATAA
Source organism: Emys orbicularis (assembly GCF_028017835.1). Taxonomy (NCBI): domain Eukaryota; kingdom Metazoa; phylum Chordata; order Testudines; family Emydidae; genus Emys; species Emys orbicularis. The sequence continues at coordinate 66,537,769 of NC_088683.1, read as the reverse complement.
GCATCGAGACAGTGCAAAGTTTAACCAGATAGAAATGCTCACTTGTTACATTAGACATTGTGCTCAACTCCCAAGATCCTTTTGTCATGACCACAGACAGACTGACCTAAATTTGGATTTTTTAATACCAGCCAATGCTGGCATCTTCTAATAGCACTTACCTTGCACTGTGCTGTGGTGCAGAGAGAGAACAATGAATTTCCTATGTTAAACGGTGTAATTCCCACAGATCACATACACCTCACCATATTGATTCAGTTCATTGCATTCCATATCCTGCAAAAATAAATCTACTGTAGGACAGCTGACATTATTGCTCACTGAAGATTTAGTAATATATTTCTCTAACATAAGACAGAAATACACTGAAATTTGATAACAAATCCAACAGCAATCTGAAATTAAACCACACGTATGCACCACATTTTTATAGATGTTGCATTTTTTACGTTTATGTCAGAAAATGTGGTAGGAGAAAACTTACTTCTCTTCAAACGAAGGTAAGGAATAAAAACAGCCCTTCTGTAAGAAATTGTTAAAGAATAACGGGACCCCGGAAAGCTTGACTGCCTTTATACACTAAGGACTAGCCTGTGTAACCTTTACCTACTTCAGTGAGTAATTGTTTACACTACATCAGTGGGACTACTCCCGAGTAGCAGCTCGGTAATGTTAGGATTGAACAATCTAACCCTAAATATTTAGCATCTTTATTTGTACACCTCTACCCCGATATAACGCGACCCGATACAACACGAATTCGGATAGAACGCGGTAAAGCAGTGCTCTGGGGGGGCAGGCCTAGCACTCCGGCGGATCAAAGCAAGTTCAATATAACGCGGTTTCACCTATAATGCGGTAAGATTTTTTGGCTCCTGAGGACAGCGTTATATCGAGGTAGAGGTGTATTAATTTTACTTTAAAGCATTTTATGCTGCCTCCCTACTTTTGTAATAGAGCTAACGGGGCAATTCTCAGCTTTTCATATGCTTTTACAGAGGCTGTTTTTAAAATAAAGGGCGACTGTGTCTACACTTCAAGCTGGGGGTGTGATTCCCATTGGTATTGAGCTAGCATGCTAAAAATAGAGCGCAGCCACTGCAATGCAAGCCCTGAGTATGAACCCGGACGAGGCACTAAGTGCAGACTTGCGGTGGGTAGCCCCTCCCTTCAAGTGTGCTGCCACAATTACACTCTCTTTTTAGCAAATAAACAGAGCTACTGCGTGTACGTAGGGGGGAGGGATAGCTCAGTGGTTTGAGCATTGGCCTGCTAAACCCAGGGTTGTGAGTTCAATCCTTGAGGGGGCCATTTAGGAATCGGGGCAAAAATTGGGAATTGGTCCTGCTTTGAGCAGGGGGTTGGACTGGATGACCTCCTGAGGTCCCTTCCAACCCTGATATTCTATGATTCCATATGTCTCATGGAGCTGGGAGCCACCCGAGCTCGAAGTGCAGCCATCCTCTACATTTCAGGTGGTATGTTCAGTTTTATTGATATAATAGGCTCAATCCTGCTTCCATTAAAATCAAGGGGAATTTTGTTCCCAGCAGGAATAAGATTGGACCCAATGTCAATCATAATAGGATACTCACAAAGGGATTACTTGATCTGATTGGTCACTGAACATTTCAAGGCAAAGTGATATTAGATAATACTGTATCACTAAAGCTTAGAAAACCTTATTACTCGCAATTATATCCATATGCTACTAAACTAAATGCTAAGAGCAGTTGTGGAAAACTTCTTGCCAGGTGAAACCAGCAACTTTTCTCAACAAGTGAATAGTCTGGCTTTTTGCCAGGCTTTTTCATGCTCATTTGTTACATCCACCTCCCCACCCACATCCCTCACCATAGCTACTGTGACAAAGTTCCTCCTCTATCTTGGTGGGTCCTGCGCTTATTGGCGGATTTTCTTGCCTCAGAGATTCACCATGTGGGTTGGGGAACAGGCCAGAGACCTTCCTCTCTGAAAGAACCCACAGTCCAGGTCAATTGGGAGGTTTGGGGGGAACCCGGGCCCGCCCTCTACTCCGGGTTCCAGCCCAGCCCTGTGGACTGCAGCTGTCTATAGTGCCTCCTGTAACAGCTGCATGACAGCTACAACTCCCTGGGCTACTTCCCCATGGCCTCCTCCAAACACCTTCCTTATTCTCACCACAGGACCTTCCTCCTGGTGTCTGATAACGCTTGTGCTCCTCAGTCCTCCAGCAGCACACCCTCTCACTCTCAGCTCCTTGCGCCTCTTGCTCCCAGCTCCTCACACTCGCACGACAAACTAAAGCGAGCTCCTTTTAAAACCCAGGTGCCCTGATTAGCCTGCCTTAATTGATTCTAGCAGCTTCTTCTTAATTGGCTCCACGTGTCCTAATTAGCCTGCCTGCCTTATCTGGTTCTAGCGGGTTCCTGATTACTCTAGTGCAGCCCCTGCTCTGGTCACTCAGGGAACAGAAAACTACTTATCCAGTGACCAGTATATTTGCCCCCTACCAGACTCCTGTACCCCACTGGTCTGGGTCTGTCACATATCCCTCCCCCCTGCTCAACACCCAGGAGTTTGGGCAGCTTGGGACGCCAGACAGTGCACATGTGACAAGCCATCGGTGTTGCCATGACAGCTCCCTGCTCTGTGTTGCACATGGAACTGGAAAGGTTGGAGGGATAAGAACCATCTGGTCACCCTTGTGTTCGTCTCCTTGTTCCGCTGCATCCATTGAAGAGGGGCATGGTCGGTCACGAGGACAAATCTGCGCCCGAGCAGGTAGTAGCGCAATGTTTCCATGGCCCATTTTACAGCAAGGCATTCTCTCTCCACCACTGCATATTTTTGTTCCCTTGGAAGGAGTTTCTGACTGAGGTATAGAATTGGGTGTTCCTCCTCCCCGACCATCTGTGATAGAACGGCCCCCAACCCTACTTCCGATGCATCCGTCTGCAGGATAAATTCCTTGGTGAAATCAGGGGCTATCAGTACGGGGTTACTGCAGAGGGCAGTCCGTAGGTCTGTGAATGCTTCCTCTGCTGCGTCAGACCATCTCACCAGATCAGGTCCACAGGCTTTCACTAGGTCTGTCAGGGGGCTTGCCCTTTTGGCAAAGTGGGGGATAAATCGTTGGTAATACCCCACCACACCTAGGAATGCCCGGACTTGTTTCTTGCGACTTGGTCGGGGCCAATTTTGGATGGCCTCTAACTTGTTCACTTGGGGTTTTACCAGACCTTTTCCCACAATGTAGCCAAGATATTTGGCCTCTGTAAACCCTACAGCGCACTTGGCAGGGTTTGCTGTAAGGCCAGCTCGCCTGAAGGTATCGAGGACTGCCTCCACCTTCTCCAGGTGGGTTTCCCTGTCTGGGGTATGAATGATCACATCGTCCAAGTAGGCAGCAGCATAACTGTTATGCGGGCGTAATAGCTTGTCCATGAGGCGCTGGAAGGTAGCTGGGGCCCCATGTAGTCCAAAAGGGAGGACAGTATATTGAAAAAGACCCTCTGGTGTAGAGAACGCACTCTTTTCCTTTGCGTCTTCTGCAAGGGGAATCTGCCAGTACCCCTTTGTCAAGTCTAGGGTAGTCAAGTACCGGGCATTACCCAGACGGTCCACTAGCTCATCTATGCGAGGTATGGGGTACGCGTCGAACTGGGATACTTTGTTTAGTCGCCGGAAGTCGTTGCAAAATCTTGTGGTGCCATCAGGTTTGGGCACCAGCACAATTGGGCTGGACCACTGACTGAGATTCTTCGATGATCCCCAACTCCAGCATTATTTTTACTTCTGCTTTTATTTCCTCCCTTTTTGCCGCTGGCACCCGATAGGGCCTCATTATTACTCTGGCCCCAGGGTTCGTGACGATGTGGTGATATGTCTCGGTTGTTGGACCCGGTTTTGTCGAGAACACATCTTGGTTCCGGAAGATCATCTCAGACCCCTCATTCTTCTGGTCTGATGTTAAATCGGGAGACACTCTCACCTGTTTGGAAGGCTTGTTTTCCTGGGTTAGGTCTTTTTGGACCGTTGTGCATGCCTCTTGTGCATGCCAGGGTTTCAGAAGGTTAACGTGATAAATCTGTTCTTGTTTTCTGCGTCCTGGCTGCCGCACCTTGTAGGTTACTTCCCCCACGGGTTCAACCACCTCATAGGGCTCCTGCCATTGGGCCAGAAGCTTGCTTTCTGCCGTGGGTATCAACACCATAACCCGATCCCCTGGTTGGAACTGTCGCACTTTTGCCTGGCGATTGTAATGGGTTCGCTGGGCCTCCTGTGCCTTCTCCAAATGTTCCCGTACAATAGGGGTAACCCGGGCTATCCAGTCTCGCATCTGCATTACATGCTCTCTTATATTTCTCCCCTCATTGGGTTCCTCTTCCCAGATCTCTTTGGCGATATCTAGTATGCCATGGGGGTGACGCCCGTATAATAACTCGAAGGGGGAAAACCCAGTTGAGGCCTGTGGTACCTCCCGGATAGCGAACATAAGGTAGGGTAGTAGGGTGTCCCAATCCTTCCCGTCCCGACTTACCACCTTCCTTATCATAGCCTTGAGGGTTCGGTTAAACCTTTCTACCAACCCATCAGTCTGCGGATGGTAGACCGAAGTTCTCATGGTATGTATATGGAGCAGAGTACAGAGGTCCTTCATTAGCTTCGACATAAATGGGGTTCCTTGGTCGGTTAATATCTCCTTCGGTAGCCCCATTCGGGCAAAGATCCCCACCAGCTCTTTGGCTATAGTTTTAGAGGCCGTGTTCCGCAGGGGGACGGCTTCTGGGTAGCGAGTAGCATAGTCCAAAACAAGTATATATTGGTGGCCCCGAGCCGTCTTCTCCAGGGGTCCCACTAGGTCCATGGCTATTCGCTCGAAGGGGACCTCTATGATGGGAAGGGGTACTAAAGGTGCCCTCAAGTGGGGACGGGAACTGTGCAGCTGACACTCCGGGCAGGAGGCACAGTATGTCCGCACTTCTTCATGTACTCCGGGCCAGAAGAACCGTCGTAGGACTCATGCCAGGGTCTTCTCTACCCCCGAATGCCCCCCAAAAAGATGACTATGAGCAAGACTTAATACAGCGTTCTGGTGTTTTTGAGGTACTAGGATCTGCTGTACCTTCTGCCCCTGTACTGGTGCAACCCGGTATAAGAGATCCTTCTTCATTATGAAGTAGGGTCCTGGTCCCTGGGTTTTTCCTTCCACGGGGACCCCATCTATTTCAGTCACCTCCTTCCTAATGTTGTCATACCTTGGGTCTTCTGCCTGGTCCCGTCCAAAATTTCCTCTCCCGGGGCTAATCTGCCCAAGATCTAGGGGCCCAGTCTCTGTTGCCACTACTGGTTCAGAAGCATTAGGGTGGGGGTCAGACTCAGGTGCTTCTCCGTCCTGCGTGGCCTCCTTTTCAGCTGCACGGGTCCGCCTACCTACAAGAGCGACCCTCTGGCTTTGGGTCAGTATTCGGGTTCCCAAGGCCTTAGCTGCCCTTTTTTCCCTTTTCATCTTTCTACCCTGTCTGGGAGTGGAGAAGAAATCTGGGGATATTTCAGAGAAGATTGGGGGTTGACAGTCTGCTGTGGATGCCTCACCAATTTTAGAGTTCCCATCTTTCTCCAATCCCCCTACTGGGAGTAAGTTTCCAAACCCTGGGAAGTCCCTCCCTATGAGCACCAGGTATGGGAGTTTAGGGACTACACCTGCTGCTACCTCAGTAGTGTTCCCTTGGATCTCGATTTTTACTGAGATGGTGGGGTAGTAACTAACTGTCCCATGGACACATGTTATCCCCGTACGTTTAGCCTGCAGCAGCTGACTATGCTTCACGAGCTTCCCTGAGATAAGCGTGATAGCACTCCCCGAATCAACCAGTGCCGTGGTCCCTACCCCATTTAGTTTCACTGGTCTGGTATACATATGTGGGGTTAGTGAGACCCCCACAAGGTGGATTAGGGAGCATGGATCTGCCCAGTTCCCCAGGTTACACTGCATAGGCTCCTCAGCATTGGGACACTGTGCAGCTATGTGTCCCCACTCCCCGCAGGCATAACATCTGTATGGAGCCCTAGGCGTTCCCCGGTCTCTTGGTTTGGGCAGTCTAACATCACGATCCTCTTCTCCCTCAGTGCTCCGACTCTTTGTGGCCTCTGATGGGCCTTCAGCCTCTCTCTTTTTCCACCTGGGCCCTCCTGGTGGCCTAGTCACCCAAACTTTAGGGCTTGGTGCTGCTAGTTTAACCCAGGGTGCCTCTTCCTTAACTGGTCGGGTCAGCTCCCTCGCTGTCCTTCGCCTCTCTACCAGGGCGACAACCTCGTCATAGGTGGAGGGAGAACAGGAGTACTTGTGGCACCTTAGAGACTAACAAATTTATTAGAGCATAAGCTTTCGTGGGCTACAACCCACTTCTTCGGATGCATATAGAGTGAAACATATATTGAGGAGATATATATACACACACATACAGAGAGCATGTGTGTGTATATATATCTCCTCAATATATGTTTCACTCTATATGCATCCGAAGAAGTGGGTTGTAGCCCACGAAAGCTTATGCTCTAATAAATTTGTTAGTCTCTAAGGTGCCACAAGTACTCCTGTTCTTTTTGCGGATACAGACTAACACGGCTGCTACTCTGAAACCTGTCATAGGTGGAGGGTTTGTTCTGGCTTACCCAGGCACGAAGGTCTGGTGGTAGTCCCCTCATGTATCGGTCGATGACCAGAACCGATAGTATCTCTTCCGGACTCCGGGACTCTGTTTGCAACCACTTTCGTGCGAGATGGATGAGGTCATACAATTGGGACCGCGGGGTTTTGTCTTCCTGGTACCGCCAACCGTGATACTGCTGGGCCCGCACTGCTGTCGTTACCCCAGATCTGGCCAGGATCTCTGCTTTCAGCTGGGGGTAGTCTGCCGCAGCCTCTTCAGGCAGATCATGGTAGGCCTTCTGGGCCTCCCCACACAGGAATGGGGCAAGGATGCTAGACCACTGATCTCGAGGCCAGGCCTCCCGTAGGGCTGTCCTCTCAAAGGCCAGAAAGTATGCCTCTACATCATCCTCCCGTGTCATTTTCTGCAGCCAATGGCTGGCCCGTATGAGCCGCGTCCCATCATGGCCGTGATTCAGCTCTGTAAGGGACTTTACCTGGTTTACCAGTTCCCGCAACATAGCTCAGTCTTGAGCAGCCTGGTCCATCAGCAGGTGATTAGTCTCTTGCTGCAGCCGCACTGCCTCCTGTTGGGCGGCTGCCTGGACACGGGTAGCCTCCTGCTGGGCCGCCGTAGCTTGTATCAGTGCCCGCACTACGTCATCCATTGTTGGGGGGGGGGGGGGACTTTTTTTTTTTTTAAATCACCTTCTTCCGCCGCGCTGCACCCCAAGATCCCACTCTTGACACCAGTGTGACAAAGTTCCTCCTCTATCTTGGTGGGTCCTGCGCTTATTGGCGGATTTTCTTGCCTCAGAGATTCACCATGTGGGTTGGGGAACAGCCCAGAGACCTTCCCCTCTGGAAGAACCCACAGTCCAGGTCAATTGGGAGGTTTGGGGGGAACCAGGGCCCGCCCTCTACTCCAGGTTCCAGCCCAGGGCCCTGTGGACTGCAGCTGTCTATAGTGCCTCCTGTAACAGCTGCATGACAGCTACAACTCCCTGGGCTACTTCCCCATGGCCTCCTCCAAACACCTTCCTTATTCTCACCACAGGACCTTCCTCCTGGTGTCTGATAACGCTTGTGCTCCTCAGTCCTCCAGCAGCATACCCTCTCACTCTCAGCTCCTTGCACCTCTTGCTCCCAGCTCCTCACACTCACACGACAAACTGAAGCAAGCTCCTTTTAAAACCCAGGTGCCCTGATTAGCCTGCCTTAATTGATTCTAGCAGCTTCTTCTTAATTGGCTCCAGGTGTCCTAATTAGCCTGCCTGCCTTAACTGGTTCTAGTAGGTTCCTGATTACTCTAGTGCAGCCCCTGCTCTGGTCACTCAGGGAACAGAAAACTACTTATCTAGTGGCCAGTATATTTGCCCTCTACCAGACTCCTGTACCCCATTGGTCTGGGTCTGTCACACTACATATAATAAAGACCTGGCCCTTCAAGGCTATATGGGCCCAGGCCAGCTTAAATTAAAAATGGAGTATTTCAGAAGGGCATTACTTTTCATTATGCAGTCCCACGGTTCCTCAGAGCCTGCTGATGCCTTGTAGTGATTGCTTGCCTTGGGTAGGGCAAACAGCCCACCTATGTCAACCCACATCCACTTCAATTCTCTACAAGTTCTACCTGTTCCTGCCCAAATAAATAATCCCCTTTAATAGTTGTAGCTGCAGAAGACAGGGCCTCACGAAAAAGCAAAGGATATTCAGTGAACCTTGAACAAGCGAAGCTCAATGGTTTTGAGCTTGATTTAATACTCCATTCCAACATGCAACAAGGGGAAAAAATTGATTATAATGCAACATATATGTCCCTGCAACTACACCCTTTGTATTTTGGCAGTAATTTAGCCAAAGGAAGGGCTTTACATCTCATCCATCACTTTTAGTTGGAAGGGAATTGCCTAAATCCAAGTTTTTGCAGGGTGTGGTTGATACAGTGAGATGGTTGAATACACATGACCAAAGGCCACATGCCTCACAAATCAAAACAACCACAGATGTGCTGGGTCTCAAGAATTTTATTACACTCAAGAGTTTTCTGTTGTCTGAAGATAACCACAATCCCCTTTTCTTCACACACACAAAAAAAGAAAAAGAAAAATATTCAAATCTATAGTAACAAAGCAAGAAGAAGAGATTAATAACTAATGGGGCTAAAGTCTCTTGTTTTAAGGCTTCCCCAAAGCAATCTCCAAAAACAAAACCAGGGGAGTCAGTCCACAAATATTTAGAACCTATTATATAGTAAAATACATTGGCAGGCAAGGCCTCAATTTCAACAAAGAAAAAAAACACCTAATGGTGCAGAATGCCTTTATACATTTAAAAATATGATATAATATAGCAGGCAAGTTAGAAAAAACATTCTTCATACGCCGGGAGTTTTCTGCAGACAGCCCTTTGCTCTACAGCTCGGTTTTGTCTGTTTGGGCAGGACTGGTGCTACTGCTGCCTTCTCCAGCATTGTTCTTATCTACAGGCTCGAACGATAATGAAGCAGAGTTTATGCAATATCTTTTGCCAGTTGGACGAGGCCCATCGTCAAAGATATGCCCCAGGTGAGCACCACACTGAAATAAAACAACAGAGTATCATTGTATTTCTGTACAACTACATGGCACGGCAATGCTATTAATACTAATGTCTTAAGGTTACTCTATAGTGGGACAATGTTTACAACAGGAAACTAGATTGAACAATATCTTAGATACCTTTCATTAGCCTAACCCCTGGTCGATGTCTTTGTGGGCTGTACTGTGCATACAAGGGAACACAGAATAGCAGAACTGTACATATCCGAAATCATTCAGAAACAATCATTGTGACGTTGTGCAGTCTACATGGTTTTATAAAAACATGATCATAAGTGAATATAATGTAACTGGGATAGTTTTATAAAAAATTTGATAATAAGTGACTATAATGCAAATGGGATATGCTTTGTGCAAAAGGTCTCTTGTAAGGTATCATTACAAAGCTCATAAGCTAATGAGTGTGATCATCCTATTTGTAGAAATGTACCACTCTTGTATCTAAAACTAGAAATATAAAATGTAACTCTGAGGGCCTATTGTAATTATGTAAAGTGTGGGCCATTAATGATGGTTTGGAATCTTGATGACTCCCATTGTCTGCAGATGGCTGTTTACCTGTGAGTCTCCCTGTATATGTGTGTGCTGGCAAGTGAGTAATGAAGTCTTGCAGTGACATGTGATCATGTCACCTGAACTGGAATCCATCTTTAACCTGGTGCTTTTCCAGTGAGGGGACAAAGGGTTCCCGCCTTATGCAAAAGATATATAAAGGGGTGGAAGAGAACTGAGAGGGAGAGAGGAGCCATCATGGAGAATCCCCTAGATAACACCTAAGCTGGAACAAAAGCTGTACCAGGGGAAAGAATTGTGCCCAGGCCTGGAAGGTTAGCCTAACCCCTAGTCGATGTCTTTGTGGGCTGTACTGTGCATACGAGGGAACACAGAATAGCAGAACTGTACATATCCGAAATCATTCAGAAACAATCATATTTCAGATATGTTCAGATTTTTTGGCTAAATAATTGAAGCCAGGAATAATTTATAAATTGGATTGATGCTTACTTGCAAGGAATTTGTTACTTGCAAGGAATGTGAAAGTATATGTGCTGTCACCACAGAGAGAAGTATTGTTTTGGATGAGTGGATTTCAGATATGTATGATTGCATGGTAAAAGCCATGTTGCTGACTATAACAGAGGTAACATTCACTTTCCTTGACATAGAGAACATAACATTTGAAGAAGCTGATCCATTGAGCCATTACTGAAGAACTAGGACTGCTGTAGAGGCGCATGATGGGAGGAGAATTAGGTTAACAAACATCTTGAAACCAACAGCATGCTGTAATTAGCCACTCCGATTCTTTCTTATTTCTCCAGCATGTCATGAGGAATAAAAAATAAAACCCTGAACTGTAGAAACATTCACTTTGAATAGGGAGTCATGCTGCTTTGCTAGGGCCCAATGCAGCTCCCATTAAAGTAAATGGTTGATTCCAACATGAGTTGAAATCAGTGGAGTTACAGCGGTGTCACAGTTCAGAAGCTATCCCTTAGTGGGCTAGCAGTCTGACAGACAGTCACCCAGCCAGACATCCAGATAACAGAAATTAAGGCAAAGAATTATTCTTTACGCTTAATTCATTTCTAGCACAGTATCCAAAGCACATACCAGCAATATTGAGTATTCCTGACTGTGAATAATTATTCATGTTGGCTAAGTTCCTAGCAGCTCAGCATAATGGGGATAATTTTTTTCTCTCTTTGGTCCCTTTTATTGCAGTGTCCTCCTCATGTTATAGTCCTCGATTCACCAAAGCATTTAAGCATGCACTTGGGTGTCGGTAGGAGCAGGCAGAGATCACTGCTGCGGGTTATACTCTCTTCATGCTTTCAAGGGGTATTTCACAATCGTAAGGGCTAGAGAAAGCTCTCCCTCCCCCCAAAAAAATGAAAACTGAAATTCTTACTAGAGCTGGGCAGGAAACTGCTTTCCCATCCACCCCTTAAATATTTTCCAGATTTTGAAAAAAAAAATAAAAAAATTAGCACCTCAAATTGGGACAAAAAGTCCAAATCTCAAACATATTCACAAACATGTTTGACAAAAAAATGTTTTATTGAAAAATTCCCCACCTGTTCGAATTCTGATCAACACAAGACTATAGGAGCAGGGGTCCTATGCATGTGCATAACCCAGTGCTGGATAAAGACAGTCCTTACCAGGAAGAGTTTAAAGTTTAAGACTCCAATCCTGCAATCAGATCTGTGTGGGCGGATCGCTGAGAGTGGCAGGCTCCAGCTGTGGTATTGGGGATGGCACCATTAAGGGCTAAACTTCCCAGACAGTTTTGGAAGGGCTCTGTGAAACTCTTGTTGTTATGTACAGCCAGTTGGAATCAGCCACAGAAAAATGCAGAGCTCTTGCAAGCACGCATTGAGCAATCACTGAAAACCACACCAGGTTCATGAGGGCAGCCCATGATAAAGCCCTTCTGCCCTGGGAAGGCAATGGAAATGGCAGTGGTAGCTCAGTGGAAACACACCATTAGCCAATGAAACTGCTTCCACCCTGTGGCATCATCAGGAAGTGCTCTCAGTAGCTGCTATTATGCAAATGAGTGTTGGGAAGGCGCAGGAATGACTTTTGGGTAGGTGGTTAAGGAAGTGGTTAACAGCATTGGTGAGGCTGGGGACAAAACAACTACCTACAATGTTTTTTTTCAGGAGGGGGAAAAACAAAGGAGGTAATGAGGGTTAAATGAAAAAATAAAAGCATAATATAAACAAAGATGATGCTTTAAAATAATACAACTAACAAGTCTGATGTCATTCATGACTGATCACTTGCTTGTATCCCTCTTTCCTAGCCCTGATCCCTTTTGTCCTTTGAGTTTGTAAGTTTTTTGAAGCTGGGATGGTCCTCATTTTATTGTTTATTACAGCATGTGGTCTAGCATAATGAGGATCTTGTTCTGATTGGGGCCATTGGACATTACCATAATACAAAGAATAAATCATCATAATTTAGTTTCCCAAAGTATTTGTACAAATCCAAAATATGGCAATTAATCTTCTTGACTGAGAAAGTTTTCAAACCTCATGGCTCAATAGCAAGTCTTTTCCAGATTAACATTTACCAAAAGATTATTTATAAATCACTCATTCTCCAATGTAAAGGAACAGAGGAAGAGAAATTACACAGAGGAGCAGATTTCAGGAAACACTGGCACACAAATTTACGGACTACCAAGTCAACCGATCACAACAGAACTCCTTGGCCAGGAATTCTAAAGCCTCAACACGGTTAGAGGTGGTTTCATTATATTTTTCTGTGGTAGCAGAGTCACACCAGGATTGGATTACTGAGAAATCTGTTATATTTTGTGACATTGTCTCTCCCTAAAATTTACATATAGATTCCATGTACACATGTGCTAATACTCATGTGCAATGAAAATAACTCAAATTCAATTGTTTGCACCAGAAAGGAATTGTTCTGGTTGTCATTTGAAAGTATGAAAGACGTGCTGTCCCTACACGACATACAACGTTTCACCCATCACGGGTGTGGACTATTTTTCTTTGGTGACTGTTGAAGTTGGCAAAGCCTCCCCATGAAAATCATCCTATGCTGGTTCATATATTGGGCAGAACGTGGCAAGATGATGGAATGCCAAGTGTAACTCGTGTCTTTGGCAGATTGGGAGCATAGCTGACCACAGCCAAGTGTCAGCATGGTTGGGTCTCTCTGGGCTCCTGGTTCTCATTGGTTGCCATGATCTGAAGAAAGCACTGTGCAATCGGCTGCTAATGATTTATTCAGAGCATATCAATGTGCAACCAATCTTTTTGAGATTAAAGAATTTTATTGGTTTTTACAGGTACAACATAATAGCTAGAGAGACCCTAGGGGGAAGGACCCCCTGCACAGGAAAGGAAAAGGAAGGAGACAGAATGTGCAACCAATTTAATATTATTCCCTAAATGGGCCTGCAATTAACGTTTACCTGTCACAAGTATCTGACATTATACGTATTTCCAGGATGAAGTGTTTCTAACAGAACTGTAAAAATTGTTTCTCGGATAATCCCAGGGATGCTTTTGTTTTATATTAAGGTGACCCCCCCGCAGCGTTTGATCTCTACATTGAAGAACATTTTAAAGAGAGGCTTTTACACAGGAGCAAACAGATGGAGGGACATTTACAGAAAAAGCAACTTACTTTTTCATCTGCAAGAGATTAATACAGTTTGGAGCATGGGGGGTGGGGAGTGTTTACCAAGAACTGCACTGCAGTAAAATTGTGGTCTTTTTTGCTGCTGGAAACATGATTCACATTCTTAGGATCCAGGGGAGGGGAGGAAATGGCTGCGTTATGGGTACACTATATGGGGGTGTTAGTTGTCCCTTAGAGCGGCTGCAAGTTGTTCCCCACCCCCAGGCTATCATACTGTGTGATCTGCCCCACCTGCTGGGCCAAGAACACAGGTTCCACTGGTGGGAAGCCACTGATGGGAAGCTGCTGTTGGACTTTGCTGTGGGGTTTAGCCTCATATTTTCCTACACTATTTAGTAAATTCGGGTTTTGGTGTGTTTTAAATTGGTGTGTGCATTGCTAATGCCATTCTGTGAAGTCTGCTAGTTCTAGTTTCTCCGAAGCCAGGTAAACAACGTTCTCAGATTCCTCCACCCCGACCATACGCTGTTTTGGGCTCCATTCAGATGAATCCAAAAACTTTGGGTTCTCTGGAAGGGAGTTGTCATACTCCAACCCATATGTTGGCCACAGGCTTCATTTGACAGTGCTCACGTCCTGCCAGCTGGCACTGAGTAGGCTGCATTTTCAAGTAATCACTGAATAAAGGAGAGATTCCCAAATTCTGGTCCCACAGGGACCTTGCTAGTGGCTCACAGAGAGCTGCCTGCTCAGATGACGCTGGCTTTCCTTCTCATTTTCTGCTAAGAGAAACAGAACAGATGGAACGATGATACAAAGGAAGATTTTTGTAGATCCAGAAGAGGGCAATTAGATCTCTAGGAGGGACACAGGTGAGTTATGCATCACGTGAAAGTATTTTATTTGATCCTGCTTTCAATTTGCAGCCCTGTGTTTGTATTATGAGAGAAGTAGACATTGCTCTCTTTGCTATTCATTATTTGATATATCTCCACTATGTCACCTCTTATTTATTTTTTCTCTACACTAATACAAGTAAGCTCTGATAAGATGAAGATCTCAGAGGAATGCTTCAAAAAGAACAGTTACTATTTTGATATGAACATTAGATACATGGCCAGATATGAATTTCAGATAACAAAGACATTCAGATATTAGGGGCTGGTAAACACACCCCTAATAATTTTTAGCGTCTCCTCATCTGGAAATTTTTCCATGCCTTTAATTTAATTTCATTGCTTTTCCTTGGATTTTTTCTATTTGTACTACATCCTTTTCGAGACAGCATGACCCAACATGAACAGTGTTCTATGTGAGGCCATATCTGTGATTTATAGAATGGCATTATAATGTTTGCAGTATTATTCTTTATACCTGAATACTCTCTAACATTTCGGTTGCTTTTCTAACCACCAAAATCCATTGATCAAATCTTTTCACTGAGCTGTCCACAATAAAGTCCACGTCTTTTTCCTGAGTGGTTTCAGTTAATTTAGAACCCATGAATGTGTATGAGTAGGGACTTGTCTACATGGCGCCAGCAAAGCTCCCTAGAGAGTTGTGATTTGTACAGTGTTCTAACATATTATGCACTAACTGCCCCTGTAGACCCAGCTGGGACACTCTTTCAGGTACCTGGTTCGCGTTGATGTAGTCCTGTTTCAGACTTTTAGAACAAGGTATACACAGGGCAGTTGGAGAGCATGTTATTGCGCTTTACAAATTGCACCCCTCTGGCATGCTTTGCTCTGCCGTGTAGACAAGCCTTGTTAAAATCGTTCCTTCCAAAGCACAAGTTAATATTCAACTGAAAAAATGTGAGGTATCTGCCACTGTATTATGGAACTGTTAAATCATTGTTAAATAGCACCAGTTACCAGCTGGACAGGGTCCTAAGCACAGATTGTGGCACAAAGTATTCTCAATATTTCTCGTACTTCAAAGAGCAGCACTGTCCTAAACTCTGCCAGGGAAGAACTAGTCCTTGTTCCCTCCACACATTGCCCAGCATGCATGGAAGGGGAGATTACTTACCTGTAACTGGAGGTTCTTCAAGATGTGTGGTCCCTATCTATATTTCACTGAGGGTTATGAGCATGCGCCCTGCGCCCAGAGCTGGAACTTTTCAAAGTAGAAATGTTCGGCGGGCCATGCATGCACCCTTGCACTGCCTTATGGTTTTTCCCGAGGCAATGAAAGATGGGGCGGACTGACCACGTCTTCAGTTCCTTTTCTACCATGAATCTACCAGATCTGCAGCAGAGGGGAAGGAGGGTGGGATTGGAACACAGCCAGGGACCACACATCTCGAAGAACCTCCAGTTACAGGTAAGTAACCTCCCCTTCTTCTTTGAGTGATAGTCCCTATTGTATTCAACTGAAGGTGAGTAACAAGCGGTACTTAGCTAGGTGCGAGGAAGATGCTGGAACTGTGGAACGGAGGACCACTGCGACAAACAAGGTGTCCCTTGCAGAACCATGCACTAGAGCATAATGAGAAGAAAAGGCGTGTACCAAACTCCACGTGGCTGCCTTACATATGTCCACAAGTGGCACGTTGTGGAGTGCGGCGGAATTTGATGCTTGCGCTCTCTTGGAATGGGCCCGTATCCCACTTGGTGGGGACCATCTTGATAACTGATAGAGCATAATGCACCCTCAGACCCACTTCGAGATTCTCTGGGTGGAAATGGCCTGCCCTTTCTCTCTGCTAAAACAACAAATAATCTGGGAGACTTCCAGAATGGCTTCATTCTTTGTAGATAAAATGCCAGGGCCCTACGTACATTGAGGGAGTGAAGCTGGCATTTCTCAGTTGATATGGTGGTGTGCAGTTTGGGAAAGAAAGTGAGCAAATGTAGGGTTGGAAGAGGTGGAAGCGAGAAACCACTTTTGGTAGAAATTTGGGATGCAGGTGCAGTGAAACTTTGTCCTTATGGAATGCAGTGAAAAGGAGGTTTGCCTTCATGGCCCCCAGTTTGCCAACCCTCCTTGCAGAGGTAATAGTAACCAGGAAAGCGACCTTCATGGAAAGAAGAGAAAGGGAGCAGAAGGCCAGAGGTTCGAAGGGAGAGTTCATTAATGACATAAGCACTAGATTGAGGTCCCATTGGGGAGTGTTAGGCTGAATGGGCAGGTATTTATTTACAAGGCTCTTCCAGAATTGAGTAGTCAAAGGAGGGGTAAAAACTGAATACTCCTCAACAGGAGGGTGGAAAGCGCTAATAGCCACTGCGTGCACCCGGATGGAGTTGAGAGCAAGACCCGAGGCCTTCAGATAGAGGAAATAGTCTAAGAGCTTCGGGATGTCCACAGCTTTGGGGGAAAGACCTTGCTCTTGGGCCCAGGAAGCGAAATGCACCCATTTGGCTTGGTAGGATCATCTTGTGGAGTCCTTACTGCTACTGGAAAGGACATCCTCTACTGCCAACAAACACTCCCATGCTAGCGGAGGTGTCCATCCAAAAACCAAGCTCTCAGGTGAAGCATCTGTGGATCGGGGTGCCTGAGTCTGCCATTGTGTTGTGTGAACAGTTCCAGAAACATCAGGAGCAGGAGTGGAGGATGCTTCGACATGCAGAGAAAAAGAGGAAACCAGAACTAGCGAGGCCAGAATGGAGCAATCAGGATGACAATCACCATCTCCCATTGGAGTCTGTGAAGGATGCACAGCAAGAGTGATAGGGGAGGGAAGGAGTGGTTGATCTGGTCCAACCAGTTGATGACCAGGGCAGTGCCCATTCACAGGGCAATGAGTGCTCCCCTTGAGCAGTATTGAATGCACTTGATGTTAGCATGAGATGCAAAGAGGTCCCTGATCAGAATTCCCCAGTGACCAAAAATGTCCACGAGTACCATGCCATGCAACTCCCATTTATGGTCAGCTGCAAAGTTCCTGCTGAGAGCATCGGCAATCACATTCTGGGTTCCTGGCAGGCAGGCTGCCGACAAATGGATACGATGTGCAATGCAACATTTCCGGAGGTATACTGCTTGCGCACACAGCACTGGGGACTTTGTGCCTCCTTGCTTGTGTATGGTGTTGTCCGACATGACAAGAAGGGATAGCTGGTAAAAACGCGTGGCATGCCTTGCATACTGCCTGAAGTTCCAGGATAGTGATATGAATCCTGACTTCCTGAGAGGTCCAAGTGCCTTGTGTCACATAATCTCCCACGTGGGCACCCCAGCCGTTGAGCGATGCGTCTGTTATGATTGTCTCGCACGGCGAGGACAGAAGAAAGGGCATTCTGGAGCAAACTTGGAACAGTTCATGAGGTCAAGGAGCAATTCCGAGTCTCCCCAGAGTCAATGGCCGGCAGTCTATGGATGGAACTGGGGCTCGTAAGGGGAGCTGTCTCATGACCCACGAATCACGAGATGTCAGCGGGGCCAATGCAGGAGGAGCATGTGGTGCTGGAACCGGGACTGGCAGATTCGATGAGCGATCCAACTTCTTGTCGCTCTTGTGGGCCTTGGAAGGCGGCGTTCCTCTGTGGCCGGAACTCGTGGATGGTGTGACATCTTTCTTGGATCTAAAGGAAGACTTACTGCCATGCTTATGTGCATGCTTCCGAGACTCATGGCTAGGCCCGAGCATGGGGTCTATAGCACTAGTACTGGCAGAGCCGGACTGAGGCTCCGAGGTAGGAGGCACACTCTTGGATTGTGGGGGGGAAGGAGGGTTACCCAGCCAGGATCTGACTGAGGCCCCCTGGCAATGTCCATGAGCTGCTTCTTAAGACAGAGGGCTTGGCCTTCCCATGTACGGGCAGGGAAGTTAGAGGCAGATACTTCACCTGGATGCGGCACAGGCTTCCCCCAAGCAGTACAGACAGCACTGGTGCTCGTCGCTGAGCGAAAACGAGCAAGGGCAGGAAGCGCAAATTTTGAATCCTGGCATATTTGGCACAATCCAGTACCCCACATGGGTTTTAAAATACAAATTGTCAACATCACATTTCAAAATATGCAAACCAAATATCCTTAAATCAAACTAAGTTCTCAGGCACACTTTTCCCCCCACTTTGGCTATCTGTAAATTTCAATTATTGATGGAAATATTTTTTCATCGCTGTGTGTGTATAGAAGGAAATCAACTTTTACCAACATTTACTGATAAAAATAAAATCCTTCCAAGTCTATTTATATTTATCATTTAGTTCCACAAAGCAATTCAGTAAAGTGATGATTATAAGCTCATAAGGTTCCTCAGTCTATTATTATGAAATAAAAACAACACAGCCTGAGTTCCTTTAATATTGAGCATATCTTTTTAAGCAGTAAATTTTCCTGCAAGGTGTTAAAATTCTTTTGCAATCAGAGGTCATAGTAGAGCTTCTGAGATTCCTAAAACACGTACAGCACAGCTACCAAAAATGTGTTAAATGGTTTTCTTGCAGCATGTTACCTAGATAAGACTAATACAATTTCTCCAATTATATTAGTAGATATTTCCCTTCAGACTGATTCAGGCACTGGCATGTTGGGCCCCATCCTGCACACACTAAAGTTAACTGAAATTTTGCCATTGACTTCAGTGGGAGCAGAAATGGCCCCAGAAGAATACAACACCATTTCAGAGAGCCTCTTTCTTAACATACTCTAAGCATTCCTGTATGAGCACAGAATAATCAGGATATATTTCAGCAATGCTGAAATCGGTTATCCCAGCCTTGGTCCTGTCTGGAAACAGAAAGGCAGATTTATACAGCATGAATGAAGCTGTTGCAGTCTCACCAGAAGGAATTTGAGGATTTAGAACTGGATGGTTGAGAGTTGCTGGGTGTTTTTGTAACATGTCAAGTCAGCAGTTCCCCTCCCTTCTAGATAATGATTATGCCATTCACTTCACAGAAAGCTGGGCATCATAATGGATGAAAGCAAGTAGAACAAGACAGATAATGGAAAGTTGGGAGCATCTGGCATTATTATGGAGTTCATTATTATGGCAGATGGGATTACTTGATTTGGTCATTAAGACTGACCTGGGAATGGGGCTTGGATTTCAGTTAGTGCTGCTCTTCAGTAATGCACAGTGATGGTATCAGCACACAAATAGTCGCTACAACGCTTCCAATCTCTATCAAAACCATTCGCACATGGAAGTAGAAAAGTGGGGCTCAGGGATGAGCATTGAAGGGATTCCTTTCAACAAGACAATTTCTGTATACTTGGCACCACTGATTCAAGCCATTTATGTATGCTCTGTTAAACAGTGCTTAAGAACACTCTCATTAGCACTTTGTACTTTCACTCAGACCATTTGTCTGTCATTTGCAATCCACCATGCGATATTAAGATTATTAGTATTTAATGAACTAAAAGCTTTGTAAATCACAGTGAGAGGGTAAGGTGCTGTAACAATATTTGCAGCCTTTACAATCAGAATGGTCTCTGTGTGCTGTACACTGACCTGACTGCAGCCTGTTTCAATCCTGTGCATCCCATAAGAGAAGTCATCGGTGAACATAATTGCATCAGGACTGATCACATCATAGAATGAAGGCCAACCTGGAAAAGAGGAACAAGAGAAATCAAGAGCTGCAGTATCTTTGTGTCAGATCGCGTTACCAACAAATTATAGACTATGGGGAACGCTGTCAAAAGCACCTACGTGACTTAGGAGCCTAAGTCCCATTTTCAAAAACGCCTGTTATCTCGCATGTACAATTATAATAAATTATTCACATTTAGGCCCTCTCAGAGAACAAGCTGCCAGCAGCTGCCTTTCTTCTGCATCTGCAGAGCTCCCTGGCATGCACCACCACTGACAGCAACTGCGGCAGTCTAGCCCAGGTAAAGAGATGGGTGCTCTGGTAACCCAGACACAGATTCCAACCATGTAGGCTTTAAAGATCAATAAAAAATACTTTGAGTTCCACCCACCTACCAAAGGCAACCACACTAGCTCATGGGATGCACGTGTTACGTGCTCCCAGTGGAAAGCCCCACTTACTAAAGGGCTCCGGAATTCTGGAATAGCTCAGCTTCCGCATGGTCTCAGGTGCAGCCCCAAGTAGAGAGCATTAAGGGGGTGTAATCTCAGGGCGACAAAGGCATGGATAAGCATAAGGCCTGCATCCAAAACAAAAGACCTCACTTCACTTTGCCACGCACCGATGGAAACACGCGCTCTTCAACACAGCTGCTATCCGAGCCTTCCATAGCAGCCTCAGGTACAATATATTGTGACCCCTATTTACAATCCATGGCTGCACATCACCATCTGAAGAATAACTATTCGCTCCCTAGTCTCCCCCTATCCACCAACACAGGGACTGGAGAACCCAAGCCCCTGCAACTACAGCGTCCCAGCAGATTCCCCTCACACAGCCTGGTTAGTTCACCTAAAAAGCAATCGAAGGGCTGTATTGCCTATAGCTTGGCTTCCACATGAGAATCTACTTGAAAGATTTTAAAGGTCACTTAAAAATCCATCCCATACCCACCTCATCACCACCAGATACCTGCCCCTCTCATGCAATCCCCTAAGGTCACTCACCCATACACACACACACACTCTCTCTCTCTGTATATATGCTCACACATACCAGAGTTCCTTGTTCTTTCTCCTAATATCTGTTAAACATTTGTTACTAATGGTTTCATAAAATGCCTTGCAGTAAGTCATTAAAGAATGTAGGCTCCAACTACAAATCACTTTGCACAGATGAATACAGGATGTACAGAATTTCCCACAAGATTTTTAGTAAAGGGAGGTGTGGAAGCTATCAAATGGTCTCAATATGTGCAGAGAAAGCATGTCAATGCGGAACAATAGTGCACAGCTTTAGTTACACCTTACACAGTTAAATGTGGAGGAAAACTTTTGAGGAAGAAACCATGTAAGAGTGAAATTAAAGGGGAAAAACAGCCCCTCCCCAAGATGGTTCATTTCTCACCCTTTGGGGAAAACGTGGATAAATACAGTATCATCTTAATTAAAGCCCCAATCCTGCAATGAGTTCCAAGTAGGAGCCCACCAGGACCCCCAATGAAGTCCATGGGGCCTACCCACACAAAGCTCATTGTGGGATCAGTGTCTAAAAGTGTTATCCAAGTGTGAACGACAGGAAAAAATGGACAGCAGTAAAGCTGAAGATCAAATACGCTGAACAAGGCAAACATCCTGCAAGAGAGAAACCCACCTCTGAATCCCTTTAGTAATGTCAATCTTTAAAAATAATTGTTACAAAGTAACAAACGTCTTTATAAATTACTCCATACTGTAAACCATCCCTGCCAAACAATGCACATAGCTTCACACAAAAAAACAAAGAAGCAGCCTATTACAAAGTTCTGCAGAACGGGAACCCTTCAAAAATTCTTATCTTCCAGTTGGTGGATCCTCTCCAGCAATGCAAATTATCTCCTGAGTTGGAACTCCACCTAATGATGAGTGAGGTCTTAAGCAGACCTGGCTGAATAATTTTCAACAGAACTTTTTCTGTCAAAAATGAAATGTTTTGCGAAGCAGAATTCTTGTTTTCTGGCCAGCCCTAAGTCTTAACGAAGAGAAGCCCCAAAGAAGAGAGCATTTTCCTCATAATGTGAAAGTATTTGAAGGAGGAACTCTTCACTGCTGTAGAAATCCTCAAAGGGAACCCTCCCTCCCCCCACACACAACAATAAGGAGAAAGCTTCAAAGGCTGCTATGCAGAGATTGAAGCAATCTGTGTCTTGCTGAGAAAATTATCTTGTGCAAAGGGGTTGGGGGGATATGTTTATGTCAGTTTTGACATTAAAGGAAGATCATCCATCCTCCTCTCTCCAGACTTTTCCTTTTGGTCTTCCCATCTAGCACAAAAAATTATTTGTTTTGGATGCATTCCATGCACTTTTTAAAAGTGAAGTCAGCTGAAAACCTGTACAAACAGAGTTGAGCTCCCTTAAAGCAGCCTTTGTACCCAACTGGAGTGACTAGAATTTAGTTTATTAATTTCCAGTGCACACACTTTTTTCAGAATGTCCCTTGTTCTATAGATTCTGCCAGTGAGGCATCTGCTCCCCCAAAGTAGTGACTACAACACAGTTAGAAAATCCAAGCGATGGTTCCTAAGATTTTCAACCACTTAATGCTAAATTGTTGCATTTCCACCTCAATGACATCTCCTCCATCTGGTCGCCTCTTTGTGTCTCTTACAGTATTACTGTGATGAACTAATAACATTAAGAGGGTTGACAGTACAGCTGTGTGAAACCTGCAGGGTACAGTTCATGAAGGGCACCATCATGTGGTTGGCCTGGAGATGGAACCAAACTAACTGCTGCATGTTTGGTGGAAAGTTTGAATTCATTGGGCAAACTTACAAGGTGACCCAGTACCCTTCACCCTCACCTCTCTCACTCCCTCTCGTGGGAAATGTAGCAAATAGGAATAGAAGGGTATCCTTTGGATAGTTTGTGAGCCTTCTAGTAGCGCTCATTGTGTACTATGTTTCAAAAGCAGCCAGAAACCAGTCAGAGCTGCAGAATGTATCTAGCTAGACCTGGCATGTTTGTGTATATTTAATAAACACACTTATCTGGCACCCAGTCGTACCCATGTGGCTTCTTCATATTGTCTGTATTGTGTAACTAGAAAAAGACACAATAGGGGCTTCTTGTTTCTCCTTCTTTCCCAGGAACCTCCAGAAGATCTCTTCTTGCTTCAGGGTACATCTACACTACAACTTAAGGTGTAACTGTAGCTCAAGTAGGCTACGTGTGCTAGTTTTAATCTAGCTAGCACAGGGAACAATAGGAGTCAAGATGTGTCAGCATGGGCTTCATTGCAGGCTAGCTGCCACAGTAAATGTCTGTCTGGGATGCTGTTTACTGGATATGTACTCTGGTTGCAAGCCCATGCTGAAGCCTCTGCTGCCATGTCTTCATTACCATTGTTACCCACACTAGCTAGAATAAAGCTAGGATGGGTACACCTACTCTTCCTTTGCTGCGTGGATATACCCTTAGACTTGTCTTCACCACGGGGGTAAGTCGACCTAAGTTACGCTACTCCAGCTATGTGAATAACGTAGCTGGAGTCAATGTAGCTTAGGTCGACTTAGGTGTTTTCACTGCACTGCGTTGATGGGAGACGCTCTCCAATCGACTTCCCTTACTCGTCTCAGAGAGCTGGAGTACTGGGGTCAACCACAGAGTGTTCTGCTGTCAATTTAGCGGATCTTCACTAGACCCACTAAATTGACCCCTGCTGCATCGATTGCAGCAGTGTGGATATCCTCGTAGTGAAGATCAGCCCTTAGATGTTGTAATCTCCCACCACTTCTCCCTCCTCCAGCGACCTAAGCCCTGCCACCTCCTCCTCCCTCCCAAGGTCCATAAGTGGTGCAGAGTGGCTGCAGTAGCATGGTTTTCAGGTGGCTGCAAGCTACTGACTCATGCTTCATTCAGTTTTTCAAATGGCATTTTGGAGTTGGATGCTTCCAAAAGGGAAATAGGAACGGGGAAGAAAAAGCCCTCCCACTTCTGCTCTCAGCTGGTTCTACTGAGTTGGGGCTGAGAGGGACTGTAATCCTTTGCATTGTAAAGACTGTCCCCGGGAAGAGACACCTCATTAATGTTCATGTGTGGTTTCTTTAGAAGGGTAGCACATTAATGATTATTGGACATTTATCAGCTTGAGCTCAGCAGATCTAGCTGGCAGCAATAGCAGGAGTGTTTTCCCTTGAAGAACAGTAAGCTTGGTGGGTAGAACAGGACAGCAGCTGTGGGGAGGGGAAGAAGGGTAATTGCAGGAGACAAGCTGGGGACAGGGAGTTTTGGATTTCCCAGCTAAGTGAACAACTTCAACTAAAGTTTGCAAATTTTTGTGAATAGGAGCCAAGGTTTGTGAATACATTGATCCCTGAACTCAAGATTCAGTTTTGAGAGGGACTGATGCAAATGTTACACACAGCCTTGTTTGTTAGCAATTCGTATTGGATTATAGACATTTAAAATGGGTCTAATTCTTATCTTCACTCAGGCCATTTTACACCACTCTGACAGTGGAAAGGTGCTTTAAAACAGGAATATATTATATATATGCACCCACTTAAAGGCCCTGAGGCCTTAGAGTAAATGAGAATCAGGCCCATTTATCCTTGGTTCTGTGGGTTTCTGATATATTACATGCCAGATTTAATTATTTAGATATAGTGAACATCCTTTCTGAGCCAAAAATGCAAACATACAAAACAATGGAACGTTATTCTATCCATTACCTCACTAAAAACTGTGTATAAACGGTACATTAGAGACAGGTCATTTCCACTTGGCCCTGAACAACAAAGACTCTTAAACCAGTAGATTTAACATATTTAATCAGTCATTTGCTACACTTCTCTCCACCTCCTCCATCTGAGATTTCTCCCAAATATTTTGTAAAAGCTGCATGGCTTTTGCCCTAAAATTGGGATAATTTGTTTTTACTGATGACCCTTAATTTGCTGAAGAGAAGATGAAGGCTCATACTCCTTTCATCAGAGAATGCTTTCTCCAGAACAGAGAACACCTGATGACTGCCCTGGGCAGCCAGGTTAACAGCAGGAAGGAATAGAAATGTTTCTGCTCATACAGTATGTCTGATGTTGTTTGTGCAACCCACAAAATCTACTCATAGTCTTGTGTGTGAGAGACAGAGAAATCAAAACTTGTTCCAGCAAGGATTGCAGTGTATGGCATATGATCTCTATCACATTAAGGTTAAAAGACAGAAGGAAGCTTATTCTCCATGAAGATGAAAATTCTAGAAAACCTTTGGCATATGCACTCCCAGGGCATATTTTCATAAGGTGATACTGACCTCTGAGAAGACTCCTATAGAGTACACAACATATTTCCTACTTAAGCCATCAAATTACAGCATAACTGTAACACATGATAAATATTTTCAAAACAGTCTACCCCTGGATTTTGTTATTTATCTTTCAAGGAAAGTCTCAATCCTGCTTCCAATTTTGTGAGTTGGGGCACATTTTGTATCACTTAGACATCTAACTGCCTGCGTCCACGAATTAGGAAGTTAGAGATTTAACTGCTAAAATGTGAGCCTATAATTATTTGCAGAAGCAAAACTGCAGGCTGCTTTAGAAAAATCAGGCCCAGTTAGCATTTTTTTTTCAGAATATTCCTTTTGATAATGTCCTGAACAGCACAATTGCAATCACAAACCATTTTATGTTTTTGCATTAGTGCCCCCTTCATATACCCGTGAATTGGAGATCTCCTCTCTGTCTTCCATAGCAGTGATTTTTAGTTATGTTTTCCATTTTAGATTCCAGAGACAGTAAAGGGTAGGCTGTACTTCATCATTTTTTTGCTAAATTATTCCAAGCATTTCCTTCAGAAAGCTGTTTGCAGGTGGAAAGGTAGGGAGTGATGGCATATGCTAGGGCTGCAAAATGGCACCAGCTGGTGGGAGGCAGGGCAGGAGGGAAAAGGGCCTTGACCTGAAAAATGCCTGGTTTCTCTGATGGGTTGGGTTTTGGAACTCGTATGCTTTTTAAACACAATTTTTGTTATTGAAAACCGCAGTATTTAATGTGGAGTCTCATAGTTTGTCTTATTCCACTGAGAAACTACATCTTTGTAAAAACACGAAGCATACAAGGTTTAAATACAGTAATAAATCTTCCACTTTAAAACAGTTGTAGGTCTTTAAGTTACTTCACTCACTCTCTCTCTCTCTCTCCCCCCATACATATTTATACTAAGACTGAGTCTGACAGATCCATATACCAGCCTCTATCTTCACACACACAACCTAGATGTAAAAACTGTACAACTGCTGTAATTTTGTTATATATAATATAATGCCTTTGCAAATACAAGATGTGCTTTGGGTAATTTGGCTAGCTTTACACATTTATTTTCACAGCATTTTCTGGATGATGAATATGCAGCGAACAGTTACAGGAAATAAGAAATATTTCTCACAATATATCTTGCTTACGCTTCAGTAAAGAAGTGGTACCAGATTTGAAATACTGTCCTTGATTCAAAATACTACTTGCTAGGATGGTATTGGATAGAGTAGGCCTGATTATGGTTTCATTTATGCACATTTTACAGTGAAGGAAAATTAATTTCAATGCCATTACTCCCGATTTACACCAGTGTATCTATAAGCAGAATCAGGCACAGAAATCTTGTGAGCCTCCAGGATTATAATCAAGTGTTATATACATCCCACTGGAAAGGAAACAATCCCAATTGTCCCATTCCTATGGCATAAGGCTTTCAGCAGGACCATGAGACCATATTGTTAGGAAGGGACAGGTAGGGAGCTGGGCTGGGAGCAAGGCTGTTAATGTGAGGGAGCATAAGGAAAAAGTAGGGCCTGGAGTTTGGAAAGAGAAGTGGGTGAGCTCTAACAAACTCTGTGATCAGCAGAGTTGCGCCACTACAACAAGGAAATATCACCCTTAGGAATTGTGTCTGAAGGAAATTTTACGAAATAATTGTTGATATGAGAGGATCATCATCTTGCTATTCTGTCTCTCATTTGGGAAGTAAAGGATTGGAAGTCATAAATAAAGACAATGATTTTTTTTCTTTCTATCGCTGCTCTCTGAATGTCAAAACAGGTCTTTACAAAACAATGTATCAAATCTGGATTTATTTCTTTTGCTTAGTTTTAGCATGATAAATCTGTTTAAAATGATTGTTGAGAGAAGTCTGAAACTTCACATCTACAATCTTGTTTGACATTTGAATAACTCAGAACAATTGGATTGACAAGAGCAACCCAGATATTCCTGGGTCAATGAAAACATACTGCATCTGTTCGCTTTAGAAAATAATAACAATATTAGCATACAGCTATTGCTATGCCTGCTTCATTAACCCTTCCGCAATATTCTAAAACACCTCTATATATAGGAAGAGAGAGAGGTGTTTTAGAATATTGCGGAAGGGTTAATGAATATACATACTGGGAATGGGCTGCATTTCCTCTAAACTACATCAGACATCTCCAACCTTGGACTTTATTAAAATGCAACAGGTAGGCAGGAGCACTGATCTTTCCCCCAGTTTTCTTACATAGATTCAGCTACAAATGATTTCTTTTTGGTTGAGATTCAATAAAACTACTGAACCTAACACACTTCATCCAAAGGGTTTTTTCCTCCCCTCATCTGAACAGTGTTTCTTGTTACTTTAAATCATGGTTAATGTTTTTAAATATATATCTTACACATAAGTCAGTTGTAGATCTGCAGCAGCAAAGGATCTGAATAATATCATGTGTAGCAGTGTAACTATAATTTTAAAATGTCATTAAGAAATGTCTCAAATCGTTTTTAAAATTTACTGTTGACCTGGTAACCTCAATCCAAAAGCATTCAGTTTTGGATAATGGATTTATTTTCCTTATAAGAGCCCGAACAGTAAAGCAAATGTACGTCTTGCAAGAGGCTTGTGATTTGCATAATTATGTATTAGCACCATAATTCACTAAATCAATCACAATTTTCATCTAGTATAAATAAGTCAGTATTAAATTGTGACTGCACGTTGTGTAGTTATTTAAGTGAGTTAGCCTTGACAGCAACCTGATATAATGCATTAATGGGGAGAATCAAATAAATAAAATAAATACAGCCCAGTTATCAACATAATCCAACTAGAAATGAAACTATTATTTATGTTGTGGTAGCACCTAGGAGCCCTAATCAGAGACCAGGACCCTAACTGTGTTAGGTGCTGTACAAACTCAGACCAAAAAGATAGGATCTAAGCTCTTTGGGGCAAGATCTTTCATTTATACAGCCCAGTCCTTCAAGATTTACTCAAGAAAAGCTCCCACTAAAATCATGAAGATTTTTCCTGAGTAGTATTAATATTTTACCACCACCACCACCACCTAGCTCTTATATAGCACTTTTCATCTACAGATCTCAAAGCAATCGACAAAGGTAGGCAAGTATCTTTCACCTCTTATCTTCCTGGCCATCCATATTAAAACCAAATTTAAAAAAAAAATCCATTTATAAGAGACATTGCAAAATGCCACATCAATTGGGCAATATTTCATAATTTGTTACTGCTTTTAAAAAGCATTTTGCATTGAGGTGGCAAGGGAAAAATAATTTGAGGGCTTCCAAACTTCATGGGCCTGATTCTCTCCTCGTTTACACCAATTTGGTACAACATATCAATCTTAGGGTACGTCTTCACTACCCACCGTATCGGCGGGTACCAATCGATTTATCCGGGATCGATATATCGCGTCTCGTTAAGACGCGATATATCGATCCCCGAACGCGCTCACCGTCAACTCTGGAACTCCACCAGAGCGAGCGGCGGTAGCGCAGTCGACGGGGGAGCCGCGGCCGTCGATCCCGCGCCGTGTGGACCCCAGGTAATTCGAGCTTAGATACTTCGACTTCAGCTACACTATTCGCGTAGCTGATGTTGCGTATCTTAGATCGATTCCCCCCCCCCCAATGTAGACCAGACCTTAGGTACTTAGATGACCCCATTACCATAGTATCTGAACACCTCACAATTTTTCATATATTTATTCTCACAATATCCCTGCACTATTATCCCCATTTTAGATGGGAAACTGAGGCACGGGTAGACAGTGACTTGCCCAAAGTCACTCAGGGCACCTGTGGCTGAACAGGGACTTGAACCCAGGTCTCCTGAGTTCCAAGCTAGCACCTGTACTACAGAACCAAGTATCAAACAGCACAATTCATCAGACGCAATTATTGATGAGCTTGTATAACAAAGTTCCTTTTTACCAGCGGCAATCAAGTATGTAATCCTCTGATTTCTATGTTTACTCAAACATAACTGTGCACAGAGCCTACTTCATCGGAATTCAAGCATGTTTTCATCCTTTGAGAGGCCTGCGTTTGCGGCAACTTTGCTTTGGAGTATTTCAAGAACAGAATATCTATAATTGTTCTTTTTAAAATAAATTCCGTAGATCTACAGAATATTACAAGCCAAAATATTTTAACACTTTTTTTAAAAAATCACAGTTCGGTTAGAGAGAAAAACTAGAATCATGGTGATGGAATTCTGATAAGAAAATTGTTTTGACCCCCTAGTAGTTGGTAGGATATCACCAGATTAGAGACACTCAATCAAAATGTGCCTTGTTACTGAGCAACATGTCATCCACACAAACATACTCCCACCTACAGTTGAACAAACATGGATCTCAGTACGAAGACAAGATTATTAAACAAGGGAAAGAGTTATGCGTAATGATAAAAAAGTAAGGCTCCCTTCCTTTTGTTTACTTTAGCTATTAAATGTGATGTCTTTGAAAGAGAATTTATGTGATACTTACATCACAATTAATTTAAAAGGAACAAAATATTCTTACTCATCAAGGACATTTTTTCATGATTTGGGACAAAACTTAGGAAGTTAACTGATGACAATTTCCACCCATGATCTACCAAGAAAACTGCACTCCTCTGGGACAAATAAGTTCACAAAGCCCAAGAGGCTATGAGTGAAAAATGAGGAGCCATTGCTCTGAGGATCCCATAATCCAAAGTAGTCGCAGCAGAAGAAAAACCACCTACCCTGTGGAATTTGGCTAAAGAATGAATGAATATTAACATGGCTGTTCCACAGATCTCTCCAGAACAAGTTCCATTTCCTTGCTCAGGGGGCACTCTCTCTCTTATATGCTTGAGAGAACTAGAAGTTGCCGGCTTAGCAGGCCTCTGAGGTGCCAAACACCCACCAGTTCTAAGAGGTTATGGATCCATTTTAACTTGCTCACACCAAAACAAGAAGGTAGTCAGATTCTGAAAGGAACGTATCAAGCAGCACAAACACTTCTTTCATTCTCCATCAAGAAAAAAAGGTGAACAACATGTTCATCTAAATTAAAATGAACTGATATGCCATTATTTGGGCAGAGGGGGAGAATTCAAAGGAAGGAAAAAACAAAGGAAAGGCAACTGCCCTCAAGACCACTCCTCTTGAGGGAGAAAAGTGCAGGTTAACATCTAGAGTGAAGATCTCACATAGCTTTATTTCTTTCTTTCTGAGTGGAGCTGAGAATGTTGCCCTCAGATCTGAAAAGCCCTTTTTAAATATTTAACCAACTCCAGGTCACAGTTCTGGAGTGAATGAATTGTGGTAGGGTCTAGGCAGCAAGTTATAATACTTCTTCCAGATTTCCATAATCAGAAGACAAATGAATAGTTGGCATGAACAATCTGGAAGCTGCTTGGTGCACTGCCTTCAAAGTCTCTTATTGCAAGGGGTATTTGTCTCTACACAATCTGGATTAAACATTCTCAGCACGCTGAGTCATACAAGCACATCTTCCACAGTGTCAGGAACGAAGAGTCGCCTTCCCTGGCCTTTTCAACCACTGAACATGAGGCGAGCATAGAGAATTGTTGCCCCTTAATAAGGTCTTAGCTGTTCCCCCTCTTTAAACAGTGAAGGAGAAGAACAAAGAAAGCAATATCTGCTGAGTTACCAACTTGACAAATGAGGATGCTATTTGAGAATGACCTGCAATGCTAGACCCAGGCCTATTGAGCTTTCACAGTGTAGAACCGGAAGCTGAAGGGGCTCACCTAAAATTGGACACTACTAGCAACATGAACAAGATTGTCTAGAATAGGTCAGAAGCCTGACACACTTAAGAAAATCACTAAATAGCACAGAGCTGCTTCCCCCTGGTGGTGACCGTAAACAACTGGTGAATGAGATCCAGCAAGCATGCTATAGAAAGAGTGACATCTAATGTTTTGTTCCTGTCTCCACCTGCTGATAGGGAAAGTAAACCCACTTGCCCAGGCTAATACAGGACTTGTAGAAAGGCATACATAGAAATGTAAGATGATTGTTCTAAAATTGTGTTGGTTAAAGCACATATATAGCTAATCATACAGTTCTAACACCAAAATTTGGAGGTGGCGGGGCGGGGGGGGGGATGAATGGATTGTGACAATGGCATAAATTATAAATGAATGTTTTCTTAACTATGTTTTTTTCACTAATCTTCCTCAAGACAAGAATAATTTTACCCTAAAACTTTCCCCGTCTCTAACATTTTAACATATGGATATAGATTATGCAATGCTTGCATATGTGCTATATTCAGCCATTTAAAATTGTTGTATACATGTATACGGCAATTCATTTATTCATTTGGTTTTCAAAGTAAATATCACAAAAAAGTATTTGCTACATAGCTGCTGATTCTGTGGGTGCTCCAGGGCTGGAGCACCCAAGGGAAAAAAAATGGTGGATGCTCAGCACCCCCCGGCAGCTCTCCCCCATCAGCTTCCCCCCTCAGCGCCTCCTGCCCATTGGTAGGCCCCACCAATCAGTGCCTCCCCCTGCCTCCCACCCGCCATGAATCAGCTGTTTAGTGGTGTGCAGTATGCGCTGGGGAGGAAGAGGAGAAGGGGGAGGAGCGACGGTGGGGCGTGCTCAAAGTAGGGGGATGGAAGATGCAGGGGGGCCGGGAAGAGGAGGGGTAGGTTGGCGGCAGGGCCTGGGGTGGAGTGGGAGTCGAGCACCCCGCAGGAAAGGACAAAGTCAGCGCCTGTGATTCGCTATTTCAATTTTTAATTTCAGAAATTTTGGCCCTTTATTTAATTTGAAGCTTTTGATGCTGATTAAAACTGTTCTGCTATATTACTGATTTTTAACTATTATAAACAAATGTGAAACTAGATTCTCCATTGGTACAACAGAGTAACAATTTATACTGCAGTAAAACTGCTGTAAGAGTAGAGGATTAAGACCATACAATCTGATAAATAAAATTGTACTGTTAATATATTTGTGACTTTTTAAAAATGAAATAATTACACAAGCAATGAGTCTGTTCTTAGAGAGTTTTTGTTTATAGCTACAGTCTTCACTAAACCAAGAATTACTGTCACAAATTTATATCCGGGTCTAAACAGTTACATGCATAATACTTAGCTCAGAAATTTGCTGATTGAAACATGTTATGCTATATGTATCTTCCAAAGTACAAGGATCTGAGGATCCTTTACAACTGTCATCTTGACAAATGAAGTTGAATTCATTTCTAAATAGCATCCAGGCTTACACTTCAGTTTTCTCAGCTTAAGGACATTCAAATATATCCCATAACTCTAACAACAAATGGCAGCTAAGCATTGTCATTTTACACGTAGAGAGAAACACACAGATGAAACTCCTTGTATAAGCAGGACTCGCTCACACTACAATCACTCTAAACATTTCTGGAACTCACATGTCAAAAAGTATCATCTTCAATACACTGAACCTTTCAAAACAAGAACACACAAGGTTTCTGGTATTCCAACTTAACCTGACTTTCACCCCCTTCAAAAGAAGTAAAAGACTAAAACAAGAAGGAAAAAGGACATACACAGGCATTTCTCATCAATTGCTAAATGGTCCAATATACTCGTAACTCTCCTTTACATCATGTGAGTGATGAAAACCTGATGGGAAAGGCCGGCAAGCTACATACTAACATTAAATCACTGGGGTGCATGCTCAGAATTAGACACAAATATTCATAAGCAGACATGGGGAAACTGCAGAGGCAGCAAGTGAAAAACATTGTTGTCATGAAAGGAAGATGCCAAAAAGATTTTAAACATTTCTGAATAAAATGACTACAGGTAAGGCACTGAAGGGGATCAATTTTCTTGAAAAACAGGAGTCAGTCTGTGACCTGGCTCTCCAGGTATTACATGGAGATCTGAAGCACAGTGTAATTTAGAAAGTAACTGCTTCAAGGAGCCCAGCTAAACCTACAGACATGAAATTCCAGTCAGACACAGGAAATTCTTTAGGAAATAAAAGAATTTTATGAATCAGAAGATGAAAATCCCCGTGAATACCCAACCCAACTAATCTAATGAAGTACTGTCACCAGGAAAGGGGTTTGATGAATGTGTGTGTAGTGCACCACAAATTTAAACAAATCAGGAAACCTGAACCTGTTTTCCTTCTTGCATTCCCCCCCCCCCCCCCCCCACACACACCTTGTTTGTTTGTTTTTGGTTTTTAAAGGTGCAAAAACAAATTGCCCCAGACTCTCCTCTGTCATGGGATTGTTTCATTTGAGATAAAAGCACAATTCAAAACTACTCAAATATTTGGCAAGATCTCCCCTCTGTGGCCATGGGGAAGTCATTTGTTTATATTACTGTAGAGCCCGGAGGCCCCAATCAGGTCAAAATCCCATCCTGTTAAGCACTGTGTAGAAATATAATAAAAGACAGTCCCTGACCCAAAGAGCTTATAATCTAAAATGTAACCTTTGCCTCAGTTTCCCCATCCATAGCATGTGTTCCTAATATCTTCTTCACACAGCTATTGTGAGGACAGACACTCTGTTAAGTGCTTTGAATACAAAGAATGCTATGTGGGCTTGATCCTGAACGGTGCTGAGCACTCTGGTCTCACTCAGCATAGCAGTTGGGCACATACTTACCTTTACGCATATGAGCAGTCCCATTGACTTCAACAGAACTACTCACATGCTGAAAGTGAAGACTTAAAGTTAAGCATATGCATAAGTGCTTTGCTGAATCAGGCTAGAATGCTCAGCATTTTGCAGGATTGAGCCTTAAATTTATTTAGTAGTATTATCAGTATTCTACTTGGATTCAGAAATGCAACAAATCAAGCCCTAGACTCAATAGCTGGCAACATGGTTATTTGGGGATACACAGCATGACTGGCCACTTCATTTCATCATCACTTACAGCATTTAAAATAAGGAGCTGGAGGGTTATTCGTGTCCCATTTTGGATTCCTCTATGTGGGGCAAGGAGAGTTTTCAATGACTTCTTTGATGAGTTCTTAGTACAATTTCACTAATTCACATAAGCAATGTTTAGTTGTTTGAATGAGCAGAATGCATTTTAGGACACAAACTATGAAAATATTTTTTTTAATTATGCTTGCCCAGAATTCTTGCAAGTTTCAGTAGTTTGAAATCTCTTCTATTCACAAACAGAACAAAAACAAAAATAAAAAATGAAATTATCCATGAATCCAAACTGAAAACAATTGTGTTTTGGGTCGATCTAAACCTTACATTCCGATTTAGATTTTTTTTTCATTTTATTTTATATTTAAACTACTTTTACATTCATTTAGTCTACTGCTTAGTTTAATCTCTGAACTGTCTGTCTGCATCCTTCTATTTTGGTTTGATTATGGACTCCACTTAAAATAGTAATTGTTTACATTAACTGGACAAGAGAATGCATGATGTATTTTAACTGTCAAAAGTGTTGTGAACAGCAGCAGCTGGAAGAAGAATGTCTAATTCACTCACAGCCTTGTAGATTCAAGCCTTCTATATTCCCTATATCAGCAGCTACATTTTTATTCTTGCATGCAAAAAATCCTTTTCTGGTGCAAAGGATTAGCACAGCAAAATAAAACAGTAATATGGACTCCATAGGTGCTGCCATACTGGGTCAGAATGGTAGTCTATTTAATCGAGTATTTTATCTACAGCATGGGCTAGTACCAGACCCTTCAGAGGTGTAAAAATGTCCATTATGTTTCTTCCTAATTCTTGTCAATAGTTGGTTGGTTTATGTCAGAGATGTGATACAGTTTCCCCTCCCTGGTAAATGTTATAAACTTTGACTCATACCTTTACACTTGTCAGTTGTGGAATTTAATTCTAATCTCTTTAAAAAGATGTCTGTCATAACAGGATAATTTAATCACCAAGGGCTGAATCCTGGCCCCAGTGAAGTCAACAGGAGTTTTACCATTGTCTTCAATGGGGTTTCTCCTCTGATGTCCCTTTCATGGCCTACATATTGATTTATATTTGTTTAAAAGGATTTATGCATAATAATTTGGTGATTCAGTTCATTTCCTAGTGATCAGCTATCCACATGACAAAAGACATCCTCATTCTTGGCAGTCCCATCTGCGATCTCTGGAGAGAGAACAAATGGTTGAATGGTGATCAACACTACTCTGTCACCTCTGAAGGAGACCCCTCCCGATCAAAGGAACGACATATTGGCAGAACAGTGTAAGCAACCCTCCACCACTGCCTGTGCAGGATAAACAGAGAACTATAAATAGATGTCAAATTGACCCAATGGAATCTGTGTTGTATTTGTATTAATAATACAAAAACAGAAGTTACAAAAATTGTGATGGATCCAAGGATTCATATTTATGGTTCAGCTGGGCAGATGTTTGTACATAATGTCCTAGTTTATGTATTCATCACTCTTGAAACAAAGATTAAAATACTATTTATAATATTGCTCTTGTACGGTTATCTACGTGACCAGTACCTACATCCTATGTAGACTGGCACTTTATAAATGCCTAAAATAAACAGATTTTACATTAAATATATAGATTATATATTATACAAACATATTCGTCTGATGTCACAAGTAATATACACAATGTTAATTTAAACAAAATTTATGTTAATGTCCACTTTTCTGCTGCCACCTATTAATTTAAATTTACTTTTTAATTGTTGAGAAATTCATATTACTGGTTTAGTTTACTTTCTTATAAATGAAAAATCGAACAATAAACCAGGCTACACAAGAGCATCAGATACAAGAAGACATAACTCAGCTTCTGGGAGATGAAAGTCAAGGTATGATTATTATTTTTTTCTTTTTCAGGCATTACCACCAGTACCTAAAGTTACTGCAGGCCAAATTATGCCTCACTTTTGCCTTTGCAGCCCCATTGTCTTCACTAACCTCGAGTTCAGCGGTTTAAGGTAACCATTTTTATTGTGGTTTATTTACTTGTTTATGAGGGTTTTCTTGTGGAAGATTTTTTTGGGGGGGAGGGGGGATCTATTGTAGAAATGTAAGTGAATTTTAAAATATCAAAACAAAGGGTAGCCATTTTTATTTAAGAGGTTTATTAAAATTCAAGCCTCAATTAACTAATAATGGGGAAGTCTGTTTGAGCATTTCATAAAAACTCTTCAAACTTGGAAAAGAAGAAAAGTTCCCATTACATAGCTATTTGTATGTATTCTTCCTTGAGGTATTCTGAATATAATAGGTTTCAGATGTACAAGAGGTTGTTTTAGGGGCTGAGACAGAGTAATAGTTTTACTCAACTACAAAATAAACAGATTCATAAAACTTGTGCAAACAGTCATAGCACTGGTCCTTTTGGCAAATGTCACCATTAAAAATGGATACATTTATTTAGCATGTTCAACTGAGGAACACCTCTCTTTGTTCACTCCATTTCGTCTTTTACCTGTACAATTACCACTTATGTACTAGTACAAAAAATAGACTTAATGAAGTGTAAAATCATGCACTGCATTCAAAGACAGTGCTGTACTTCATTTCACTTTAGTATTTATTTTAAAGTAAACTCTGCTGACACGCTACATAAACAGTGCCTAGTGCATTTGTGAAGTGTTTGGAAATCACTGAAACAAAATTAATTCATATATCAGACATACTATGACTTGTCTGGTACCTCACTGGCAAAAATTCTGACAAAAAAACTCTCTGAGAGAAGCAACTGGGGATATGATTCCACTATACGTTTGATTGGAAGAAGAGTCAACAGCAAGATAGACATTGCCAACAGAATCATGCCCTTGCCAACCATCAATAATTAAGAAAGCTAAGGTTTATGGTGGCACGAGATAGAGAATTTTTTGACACCTCAAGTCATTAGAGGTCTTTTTAATCTTCAGTCACTCCCCTTATTTGCCCCCTCTTCTTCTTTCCTTCCTCTACCGGCAGCCTTGTTCTTCTTCCATTTTATTCAATGAGGCAGGGAACTTGTCTTCTGAGTGGCCAGCTTTCTCCTACTGTAGTCTGTGCTTCAGACTGGGAAGCACAGAGCCGAAGGTACAGGATTTCCCAATAGATCACTGGGAATTCTTTAGCATTGGGGGTGAATTCCATGGCTCATTCTGTGAGGGGACAATAACCTCTATCCCTGCCCTAATGGAAGGAAGGAATGCTGCAAGGAGATCCTCACAGAGACATTCACCAAAGAAGACAATCCAGCCCAATGACTATAACTGATTCCAATATTGGGGTTACATATAAAATACTGGCTAACTGAACTACAGAAATATTAGGCTAAAATTTCCACCTGATATTCAGAATCATCACAAATATCTTGAAAGCTATGAAATGGCAGGTAGAGATTTTTCTGCACTCACAAACACATGCTCGTGAAGATTGGGCTGACTAAACTGGTACAGGATTGAGTTATTTTCCTCTTATAGCACTGCAAGCAACTGGAGGTTAGCTTTTACATCAGTGGTATAATATTGGCAGTATTATTCTGCTGGAGTTGTCCCAAGTGACTCTCTGGAACCATTTTGGAAGGTGCAGTAGGATTCTTGAAATTACTTACAATCCATTTTACAGGGTCACAACTGTCAGGGTTTCCAGTCAGCTAAGCCAAAAGCAACTCAGCTGTCATTTAAACGTCTCTTCCCTTTTAGGTCAGCCACAAAGATGCAGCAACTAGGTAATTGGCTCAAATGGAGATCTAACTTGACATACCTGGATACAATTGAGAAATTAGGATAAGGCAGGCCTTCTGCTCCCAGCAACTCTGCTGCTGAGTCTCTGAAATTGTAACATATTTCAGTGATAGAAGCTAACCATGTGGAGAATGTGTTCAGCTAAAATATTGCTGTCGGTCAGTGTCATTGTAATTTACTTCTTGATTCATCAGAATTGATAACTAAAGATGATCCCAAACTGGAGCCTCATATCCAAACCCTTCTGGATTTTGGGAGCCTTCAGATTCAGATCCTTGTATCTAAACACAACCTGATAGTTTGGTTCTGGGTTTGACCATAAGGAACCTGTGTTCTGGTTCTGCAGTTCCATGTTTCACCCATGTTAAAGGCTCTCACCATCCCAACACCATAAAAAGGAAAAGAGCCTGAGACCCTTTGATTTTTGAAATTCTAGTATGTCCACAGTGCAATAAAAAACCTGCAACACCAAGTCTCAGAGACCAGGTCAACTGACTCGGGCTCGTGGCACTCAGGCTGTGGGGCTAAAAATTGCGCTGTAGATGTTCGAGCTCAGGCTGGAGCCTGGGCTTTGAGATCCTCCCCTCTTGTGAGGTTTCAGAGCCCGGGCTCCAGCCCAAGCCTGAACGTCTACTCTGCAGTTTTTAGCCCCACAACCCAATCGCCCAATCCCCACCATCCTGAGTCAGCTGACCTGGTGCAGCCGCTGCCACGCCGTGGGTCTTTTATTGCAGGGTAGACATATCCTAAGTTACCACCCACCACTGGGCCTAATCTTCTGTCTGTGAGCAGTTTCTAGAGTGTAAGGTTCTCAAGACAAAGACTATGACAAGACTGCAAATCACTGAGCATATTTTGGGTCCCTAGGAAATAATAAAAACGCACAAGAACAGCCAATTCTAAACTCTACCTCTGATTCTACCTCAAACCTCAACCCCTAGCACCAGCCTACACTTAACCTGGATTCATTTATATTTATATTTATATATATATATTCATTTATATTTATATATATTTATCACACTCTTAAATGCTACATGGCTATTTGTATATCAAATGTAAGATGTAACTATATAAGGTATCTGCCGGCAATGTTTTTGCTACCAAAATACGGATCATCTCCCAGAGCATTTTCAGTTAATAGGATTACATGAGTTTGGAAATTTCACACACTGAAAAAAATATTTATTTACTTATTTACTTACGTAGTGATAATTAATTTACCCTTTCTGTGCATCAGGAATATAAAAACTTGTGCCAAAGCCACAGACTCTTTCAGCTAACTGTGTCAAAGAAAGAAGTGTTTCTTGTGGATGAGAGGTGCACCCCTAAATACAGGCCTACCTACTCTCTCATGCCAGATTCCACTTCTAACTCAATTCCACTTGAGACATTTTCCCCTTTTTGTAACCTTTGCACCATCCTTCATCCTGACCTTCCCCTCTCTCCTGGATCTGCCTGCCTGCAAGTCTTCACCCTGTTGGGAATAATGCCTGTGTACCTTACTGCTTTGGCTTGCCTCTCCCAAAATCCTCATCCATGCCCACATTTCTTACAGCTCCCTTCTCAGCAACATCCCCAAGTCCAAGTTGCTCAGACTCTCGCACAAGCCGAACATTGCTATCCACATTCCCAGGCATGCTGTACAAAGAAGTGTGACCACGTCACCACTCCTGTCCTCAAACAGCTCTGCTGACTCTCTGTTCATTTCAGGGTCCAATTAAAAAGGTCTCTCCTTCATTAGAATACTCTGCAGGCTCGCTCAGGCGTCTTCAGAGCTCTTGTCTCTCTGCATCCCCCTCCTGATTCCCTTTGCTCACCTAGCACCATCCTGATGTTTCTTACCACAGTCTCACGATGGGGGTGCAGTAGCATTCTTCACTGCCGTGGAAGCAGGCTGTGTGTGGAGAGCCCAGCTGCTCTTCAGGGGCTTTAGCAACAACCACTTTGCGGGTGTGGCATGGCAATGGCCAATAGGTCAGTGACTACACACATTCCCACAGCAGACGTGGACACCACTAAACCCAGGAGGGGCAGTAGCAATGGTGGAGCTTTGGCTGGAGCACTCTGTCTCCACCCCACAGCACCCCTACCCCACCCCAAGTCCATTGCTTTATGTGTGGGAGTAGAGGATTTGGCCCCATTGCAGTAACTGAGGTAATGTTGATGGGCAGGCCCAGAATGCAAGAATTCACTGACTGAGAGTTACCCCTTCTCATCAGGTTACCTCCCACATTGGCAGGCAAAAATGTGCTTTATGGCTGCAGTCAACTCTGATCCCCTATGGAGAGGGTCTGCTTTTCTTAAGCTCAAAACTCTGCAGAAATCTAAAGGGTGACTATTGCCCCTGAGATGTTTGCTGTCAACCCTGAAATATTTGCAGCCCTCTGAAAAGCTTGAACATACCAACAGCTTTGCACACACCCCTGCTGTAATTGTATAGCACTCCGGGTGTTCTCAGTAAGGTTCCTTCCTATACAACCACTAAAGAAGTAAACTGCAGTCTAAATCTCTGCAGGAAAAAAGTGAACCACTAGGACAATCAGTTTCAGAGAGCTGACTTGGTTCCCACACCACAGGCAGTAGCATACAAAGTACCTCTCAGAAGGTGCTCAAACACCTTGCAGGATCCAGTTTAAAGGCAAGGATCAAAAAGTTCTGAGGACCCCAAATCATGCAGCTCCATTTCTGTCCTTTGAAAACACACAAGGGCCTTGCAAGCTCTGTTAATCCAGGCAACATTTAGCCTTAGGGCAAGAACCCCAGCTGCAGCCCCCTTGTGCTAAGCACCATACAAACACAAAAACAGTCAGACCCTGGAGATTTTGCATTCTAATACCAACATACTCAAATGCAGGTGCCTACAGTTAAGCATCGAATTAAAAATGTCCTGATTTTTGAGCTGTGGGTATCACGCTCTCTGAAAAGTCAAGGCATTTATTTAACCTTAGCCATCTCCATTTGAACATTTTATATGCTTTTATAAAGAAAAGTTACAATCATGGCAAATAACCTAATTTAAATATTTGGACTGGTTAACAAGATAAATTATGTCATTTACACCTTCTTCTTCTTTCTGCTCTTGCTTTGGCCAACCATCTACTATACTCTGTCCATCTTACAACATTATTTCCCTTATCTTGGCTTTGCATTTTCTTCATTAATCTTTATTAGGGCCTGATCCAAAGCCAGCTAAAGTCAAAGCAAAGACTCACACTTACTGAGGACTGCATCAGCTCATTAGTGCCAGTCCTTTTGTAGTCTCCACTCACTTTCTGAAGGCTTTTAAAAATGAGTGCTATCATTTCTCTGGTCTCCCATTATCCATTAGTTTTACAATAGGCTTACATAAATAAACTGTAATACTGAAATAATGTGCTAAGGGCAAAAAGTTTCTGTAAACATCGTCCATATTTGGCAGCGGCGGCTATCTCTTGATACAAGGATGATGTCTGCCAGGGGAAAAGTCATTGATGAGACTTAAGATGGCTGAGGAGTCCAATCTGTGCTCTACAGGTTTTTCCACATATGTGACAGGTGGTTGGTGGAGAGAGCACAACTGCAAGCCGGGATGCTGTACACTTTCCTTCCTCCTCCGCCATTTCTCAGCCTCTTTAGCAAGGTGATTCTCTTCAAAATGGGTTCCAGCTTGATGTATGATGCAATGCCATTGTAGTCTATTGCCAATCAGCTCTTCCTAATTCATGGGGTCAATGCCTCCCTTCTTAAGATATACTATCAGGGAGTCTTTGTAGTGTTTCCTCTGTCCCCCACCGGTCCTCTTACCATGATTAAGTTGAGAAAAGAGGACTTGCTTCAGAAGACAAGTATCAGCCATCCACACACAACGACAAGCCCAGTGAAGTTGATGTTTCATAATCTTCACCTCAACATTGGTGATGTTAGCTGCCGATAGAACACTGGCATTGGTGTGACAGTCTTCCCCTCTGATACAGAGAATCTTCCTAAGGCAGTGCTGTTGGTACCACTCCAGACGCTTAAGATGGCTTTGGTATGCTACCCATGTCTCGCACCCAGAAAGGAGAAGGGGGATGACTACTGCATTGTAGACCAGGATCTTAATTTCCATTTGCAGATCTCTGTCAAAGACATGACGAGCAACTTTCTGAAGGATGCGTTGGCACAACAGATCCTATGTTCAATCTCCACATCAAGATTGGCTGTCTAGTAGAGGTGGCTATCAAGATAAGGGAAATACTCAATATTTTCCAGGCATTCACCACTGATGACAATTTGTGGGAGAATGGGGGCAACTTGTGCTAGGGCAGGCTGATGGAGCACCTTAGGTCTTCCCAATGTTGAGGGAAAGTCCCAGGCTATGATAGGCGCCTGAGAAAAGATCTAGGATGGATTGCAAGTCAGCCTCAGTGTGTGTGAGAATAGCATGGTCAGCGACATGCTGAAGATCAGTAATAACCATCCTGGTGACCTTAGTTTTAGAATGAAGACACTGCAGGTTGAAGAGCTGGCCATCCATGCAGCACTCACAATCCCAATTCCAGAAGAAAGGTGGTCATGAATAAGAATCAAAATCACAGCAAGATAGATGGGAAAAAGGGTTGGGGCAATAACACAATAACTGTTTGATACCAGTACGGATGGCGAACAGGTCCATCTCCAGCCCATTACAGAGGACAGTGGCAATCATCCCATCATGATGTAGCCTGAGAATGCAAATGAAAGTCAATGGACAACCGAACCTAGACAGCACATTTCCATCAATCATGAAGCGTTATGGATCAAAGGCCTTAGTTAGGTCAATAAATGCTACAAACAATGGCTGGTGTTGTTCTCTACATTTCTCTTGGGTCTGTTGTGCAACAAAAATCATGTCGACGGTGCCCTGAGATGGTCTGAAACCACACTGGGATTCTGGAAGGACGTCTTCAGCAAGAGGGAGGAGATAGTTCAAAAAGATGCAAGCAAGAATCTTCACAGCAATGGAGAGGAGGGCAATACCTCGATAATTCCCCCACATTGACTTGTCCCTTTTCTTAAAAATGGTCAGTATATTGGCATTCTTTAGGTCGGGTGGAATTTCCTCATTAATCCAAATTCTAACAAAAAGTTGATGAAGTTTTTGCATGAGTGCTATTACACCAGCTTTGAAGACCTCCACGGGAATGCCATCTAGGCCTGGTGCCTTGTTGTTCCTAGCCTGATGATGGCA
The DNA here is from genome assembly GCF_028017835.1 of Emys orbicularis. Classification (NCBI taxonomy): domain Eukaryota; kingdom Metazoa; phylum Chordata; order Testudines; family Emydidae; genus Emys; species Emys orbicularis. The sequence continues at coordinate 66,494,747 of NC_088683.1, read as the reverse complement.
CTCAACTTCCTCAGAAGATGGGGGGGGTCAGCAAGAGGTTCTATTAATGAATGCTGAGGAATGAACTTGATGGTGGCAGCTGAGACTTCAGATTCATGGTTCAGTACTCTCAAAATGTTCTTTCCAATGCTGCTTGAGGGGTACATTGTCCTTAAGAAGGGTGAAGCTGTCCCGGGATTGCATAAGGGTTGTGCCATTTGAATTTGGCTTGTAGATGGCTTTCGTTACTTGAAAAAAAAGCTTCTTATGTCATGTTGATCAGTGAAACTCTGGATTTTCCATGGGCCTTTGCTTGCCACGACTGATTTTTAATGTCACACAGCCTCCTTTGAACTACAGCTTTAAGCCAATGTAAGTCTCTTGTTTTTGCTGCTTAGCGGGTTCATTCTGCCAAGTGCAAAATGTGCTTCTCAGTTGACATTAGTAAAGACATTCATATTACGCTTTGTGAGCTTTGTTTTCAAAGTAAAACCCTGGTATTATTCCATAAGGTTCCTTACCGCGTTGTTAATTTTACAAAATGTCAGAAAATGGGTAAGGATACATATATATTAAAAAGAACAGTATTGCAGGTTGTAGGATTGTTTGATTAAAAACTTCACTGATACACCTTTGGATGTTACTATTCATGTCAATTTGTGAATAAGCCCTGAAATGACCAGTATAAATCATGAAAAAGTTGAGAAGTGTATATATATATATATATACACACACACACACACACACACACACACACACACACACACACACACACACTCACTCCATTAGCCAAAGGGCCAAGGAAACACATTAACATCACTAGTACAGGAAGCTAGCAACTGATTTCAGCACTGAATTGTTGATGCCATTTGTAGCTGAACACACAATTCTATGAGCTAAATTCTCCTTTTACCAGGATTTTTCCTGCACAGGATAAAGATAATTCTATGCATTTCAACTTCCGGGGTTTCCTGGGAATTCCTTCCATTTGGGAAGTGTGGGAAAGGGGTTATTCTCACTGCAAAACAAGCCACAGGTTTTGCCCCCTTTGCTGATCTTGGGGAACCCACTGAAAGCAAGTAGCATTTGAATGGAAGCCACTGACCTCCTCACTACCTCCTAGATATGGGCCCAGAAGAGTCATTTGCCAGGAGCTCCTCTGACTGTGCCTACCCATGGATTCCAAACTACAGAGGATCAAGCTCTTTATGAAACTCAACATGCTGTACACAAGGCACTTACTTAACACACAGGCTACCCTTATGGGTTGGGAGGAGGGCGGAACCCAGCTAACATTATACACCCACTTCCCTTCTTCTCCCTCCCACCTGAAACTGCTCAGAAAAAGCGGGGATGGGAAACATGCTGTAAAAAGACACTCCCCATTGTTCCATGTTTCCTGGCCTAGATCCTTGGGCACAAATTCACCATTGTGTGAGGAAGCATCAGGGAGCACAAGAGCTTATGTTAACATAGCATTAAAGCAACATTTAGAGACTACAGCAAGGAATTATGAGTTAAGATTAAAATTCCATTCTCAATTCATTCTGTGGTAGCTATTTGTCAAGGTCTTTAATAGTGGGATATCTTTTATACCACATGTATTCTAATACCTGGACTCAACAGAGCAAAAGCGGCTAGATCCATAGGTTTCCACAGCACACTATTCTTTAGAATACTAAAAATACAGCCCACTCAGGAGCATTTATGAAGGGATAAAGATCAAGGTCCATTGGAAACATGCTACAATTGTGAGGCAAGAGAAGAATCTAAAAGATGCAAGAAGTTAAGAAAATAGGAACATGTTTAAAGAAGAGAGTTCCTATAATTCTCCCCTCCATGGACTGTGAGAGCAATGGCCAATGTAACTTCAATTTGCTACTGACAATTTAAACTGACATTCCAAGGCTTGATTTAAAATCTAAGTCCCTCGATCCTGTTTCAGTCTAAGATCACTGCCTAGCCTTTAAAAATTGGTGCGTGTAATTTTAGGAAACCCTATACTTCCCTCCGCCACATTTAAACTTGTTTTTAGTACCCTCAATCCAATGTTTTATTCAGCAGGCTACATTATTCATTACGATATTTCTTCCATCATTCTTGGAAATCAGTTTTCAGAAACTGTATCAGAGCTGATCATTGGCATTCCAAGTTCCAGCCTAGTGCGAATTAAAATGACTGGGTCACTTTTTAAACCTCTTAGAAACAGGGCATAAAACAAACAACAATTGACTCAATAGGAGACAATAATATAGAAGCTGTTAGATGAGCAGTTTACAAAAAACAGGATTATTAGTGGGAAATAAAAAATTTTATTTGAACTATTAAGAAAGGGGGTTCTGTTCCCTTGACCACCACTTTGAAATCCTTATAAAACATAAATAGAACATTTCAAATAATATTTTAAATACACCTTTTTGTTTTTTTAAAAAAATCTTTATTGTGTCCCATGACTATAGCTTAGTTACCATGATTAACATATACTAAGTGATTGTAACAATTCTAAAGTGTTAATGAATAGCAATGTAAATGCAGCAAAATCCCTGTCTAAAGATTAAGAATATTTGGCAATTTTTCCACAAATTCTGAAGACTTGACAAAGACCAGCCTATTGTTTGGGGGTTGACAAAAGCTAATTTTTGTACATTTATAGCACATTTTAGTTTCATTCTCATAACTTCTATTCCATCTCCACCTCCCCCCCCCCCCCCAATCCAAACACAAACAATTTCCCTCCAGCCCCAGAGCGGATGCTTATCGGTGAGTAATGTGTTTGCTCAGGTTGAATGGTATCATTAGGTAAAATGGACTTTCTGGACTTTACCACATTTGACAATATTTACTAATAATTCCAAGGCAGAAAAAAGAGGGTTGTAACATGAGTTGCTTTGGGAATAGAGAATGACTGGGAGTGGATAAACAGAATTTCCTCTTAAAATTAAAAATATATATAAGTTATTAGCACTGGATATAATTGTTACTATTACATTCATTACTCGTACACATGCACAGCGCACAATGGGCCAAGTTCTGCCTGCCTATGTATACAAGTGCATGGCAGAAAACCCAGCCAGCAGAAGAATTGAGAAGTTTATCAAACTTCACAGAGGTAGTGTTCTAACCATCCTCCTCAACAGGAGCCATGGAAAGGTGTAATGCAATATGGGGACTACACCCACTGATCACCAGTACCTGCAAATACACTCCCTGACCCAGCAATGACCTCTATGGAAGCTCCCACTTATTCACTGTCTCAACAGGAATAGATTGTGTGAAGAGGCCAGGCATAGGGCTAACTGGAGAATGACCCAAATAATCAAAGCACTTAGATAACACAGTGATAGAAAAAAGCTAAAATAGATGGTAGGTGAGACAGATAGAATGTTTATTCTGATTAGTCATACATTCAGAATATTAATACTGCAGTTTTCATGTAAACCTTGTTCAGAGAAGGGGATGGATAATATGCATCTATCCAGGAGCCTGCCAGAGTTTTACGACTGTTTCAGAAGTGGACATCCTTTTCTAAGCCCTGCTCAGCCAGACACCTGTAAGCATGAGGAGTTACTGATGGAAAAAAGACTGGGACTGCTTAATTTGGAGACGAGACCAATAAAGGGGAGATGATAGAGGTATACAAAATAATGAGGCAATAATACCCAGACACAGGGTGGGAAATGAGATTTATGGTTTAATCTGATATTCTTGCCTTGCAGAGCAGAATGATTTGGAAAAATGCAGGATACATGGCAGTGCTTCTGACCATTTTAATTAACTCATTGTCTGTTTCCAGCCTGATCATATAGTCATTACTCAGGTAAAATTCAGTGCAAGTTTTGTCTGACAACAGCCTTCAGGATTAGACCTTAATGAAGTTGTGACATCTGCCTTTCACCCAAGCAGATGTGGGTGTCTGGATATGTTTATTTGCCAATCCCACAGTGGCAGTCACAATGCTATGATACAAACCTGTCTAAGATTAATGCTTAAACTCTGTGGTTTTGCCATTAAATTAATTCAGCAAAAGGAAAACTGTAATGTTCATTACTTCGTATATGGATCAACATAATAAATTACTTGCAAATAGTTATTGTAGAGATTTTAAGGGTGACCACTGAACACTGCAGTTTAATTAAAAGCAGGCTGCATTTTTCTTCTTACTCTTGCTTCTATAAAAACTAAGTTCAGTTTGTTAATTAAGACTATTATTTGAAGAGGATTAAAAGATGACAGATCTCACCTATAATTTCTTACTAGTCATAAATTTACAGCACTAATTCAAGATGGTCTTTAAAATGAAATGAAAATATTTTAATCTACTTTTGCCATTAATCATTACATTTTTACCAGACTGTACAGCTGAGTTATATGAAACAGATTAATATTCTTTACAACAGCATAACTTTCCCATTTCTGCTCATTCTGCATATCATCCTCATCTTCTTGCTCAGAGAAGATTTTATAACTCAATTCCTCTTCTCTCTTTTTTTTTTTTTTTAGCCAGATGGCCAAAGCTCTTACCCTTTTGTTATTCAGATCTATGACCTCACAGACCACGCTAGTTGAAATAGAAGACATGAAGGTTTGGACAACATCCTCTTGGAAAACAAGCTCATGTGTCAATTAAAATCAAAAGAGGAAAAAATGCATATTATGTAGCAAGAAATTGATGAGAGAAGAGTGAACATTCAGATCCTCCCATCTAGCTGAGTTCAGCATGAGACTGAAGAGGACAGGGCAAAGTTGCCTTTAAGACACCTTAATACTCCCCAGATCCTGGTGTTTGGCTGGGGACCAGTCCACTCTTTCGAATATGTTAGAGAAGCTCAAGTGGCCATTGGCAACCAGAGATTACTGGGGCTTAGGGATGCTATGGCCTTGCCCCATTCCCCTTGGCCACACCCCTGTGCCATAAGCCGGGTGGGCTGGTGGCATAGTAGAGGCCACAATGGCTTTACAGTGTGCAAGTTTTCCCCTAGGCAGGGGAAATCTTTCTAGGGCCAGATCCTCTGCCTTTATACGGCCTCTTTGTGCCACAGTAGCAGCACAAAGCTGCCTGAGCATGGGTAGGATCAGACCATGGTTATTTTGTGGCCCTTGCCTCAAAATGCAGGTTCTTCACAACATGGAGCTCAAGTGAAGCAACTGGCATGTTCAGTGAGTATTGTGTGCGAGAAGCAGTCCCAGTCTGGGCTGCTAGGCTATCGGCCATTTTTGCCTGGTGGTGCCTATAATCAGACCACTCCAAATACCAACATATATGTACTGAATAAGCTAGTTGGGTACTTAGAGCTGCTACCTGTTAAAATAGGTGGCAAGATCTCAGGCTGAGCAGGATCTGAACAGTACCAACTGCTGGCCAACAGTGCCATGTCATAAGTCAGGGCCACAAGCCAGCATGCCACCCTGTTCTAACAGCTCAATCTTTCCTTTCCTCCAGCCCAGGCTGCCTGGCATCATGAGAAGCACGAGGACACAAAGGGAACATAAGGAATATGGGGTCACCCCTCCTCAGGATGGTCCTGTAACCGGTGATCCAGCCCAGGAGGCCTGGGAGATTGGGGAAGGAGCCATTGCTAACCTCTGCTGTGCCTGATGTCCCAGTGTAACCTATTGGTGAACATGTGTTACAAGGTCCCCTCTCTAATGATCACAGAGGATATGAGTTATTACAGCCCCCAGTTACACAGCCCTTGCCCCTTTAGCTCAAGCCATAGGAGCTCTTGCTTTTAGTTTGCAAAACCTATGCTTTCTACTGCACTCAATGTATGCTATTGATAACATAGATTGGCATAAGATGGGCAGGTAACATCAATGCAATAATGAAATATTAGATGAGATCAGAACTAGAAGATCAGCTTTCTTGAACAAGTATGACTAATGGGGAGGTTTGCTTAGCCACGTCAAGTTGACTATTAAGTGTTTAAGATTTACCAGTATTGCTACTCTGAGCGTCTAAGCCTTGAGTCTAACTTTATAATATGCAATGACTACTTGAACTACATCTAAGACCAGATGTAATTATGCATTTTATTTGTACACATTCATGAATGAATCCAGGCCCTTAGTCCATAGCCTCAGAGGACCCTTTGACAACAGAAAAGGTACGACTCCTCTGTGAGAGGGTTGCTCGATCTAGGGAAGAGCTGCCATGCATTGGTTGCACACCCTTGACATAGCACAGAGATCCACTCCACACCAGCTTGCTACATGGAAGGGACTGGGTAGGGCAGACCTGAAAACTGTTCATTCAGTTATTTCATTTACTAATCTAATAAAAGAAGCTGTCTTCTATACCACATTTCAAAGACTTTCTACCAAAACTACATTTGCTCAATCTAATCTAAGATGAAATTCAATAAGGACAAATGCAAAGTACTCCACTTAGGAAGGAACAATCAGTTGCACAAATACAAAATGGGAAATGACTGCCTAGGAAGGAGTACTACAGAAAGGGATCTGGGGGCCATATAGGACCACAAGCTAAATATGAGTCAACAGTGAAGCACTGTTGCAAAAAATGCAAACATCATTCTGGAGTGTAGTAGCAGGAGTGTTGTAAGCAAGACACAAGAAATAATTATTCCGTTCTACTCTGCGATGATTAGGCCTCAGCTAGAGTATTGTGTCCAGTTCTGGACGCCACATTGCAGGAAAGATGTGGACAAATTGGATAAAGTCCAGAGAAGAGCAACAAAAATGACTAAAGGTCTAGAAACCATGACCTGTGAGGGAAGATTGAAAAAATTAGGTTTGTTTAGTCTGGAGACGAGAAGACAGAAGGGACATGATAACAGTTTTCAAGTACATAAAAGGTTCTTACAAAGAGGAGGGAGAAAAATTATTCTTCTTAACCTCTGAGGATAGGACAAGAAGCAATGGCCTTAAATTGCAGCAAGGGCAGTTTAGGTTGGACACTAGGAAAAACTTCCTGTCAGGATGCTTAAGCACTGGAATAAATTGTCCAGGAAGGTTGTGGAATCTCCACCACTGGAGATTTTTAAGAGCAGGTTAGACAAATACCTGTCATGGATGGTCTAGATAATATTTAGTCCTGCCATGAGTTCAGGGGACTGGACTAGATGACCTCTCGAAGTCACTTCCAATCCTACGATTCTATAAACTAATGTACTTCAGAAAGGCAACCCATCAATTGTTATTCTTCATTATTTGTTACCATTATTTGCATTATGGTAGTGCCTAGAGGCCCCAACTGAGATCAGAGTCTCCTCATGCTAGAGGTAGACACAGAACATACATATAATAAGAGGCAGTCAGTCCCTGCCCTGAAAAACTTCCTGTATGGACAAGTCAGACAATGGCCAGGAGGGGAAATGGAGACACAGAAAAGGGCAAGAGCTTGTGCATGATCACACAGCAGGTCAGTGTGGCAAAGCTGGGATCCAATCTGTTGTCTCTTTGATCTCTACCCTCATTAACATTATGAGGAAACCACGCAAACACAGTAAGGTTCCAAATAACTGTGTTCACTAACTATGACACAATGCAACCCACAACCCCTAACTACATACAGACACTGCTGCTCACGTAGATTCTGGTGGCTTTGGCCTACCTTCATAAGCTCTACTCCATAAAAACATGTATGAAAGTTACTCAGGGAACTGTATGGTAATATTCCACTTCGGAATGAAGAAGAAGTTACTCACCTTGTGCAATAACAATGGTTCTTCGAGATGTGTGTATGGGGTGCTGCCTGGAACTGGGGTACCAGTGAGCCTGCCTGACCCACCAGCCTGGGCTCCCTCTCACTCTATGCTGCAGTGATAAGGTTCTTTAACCAGCCCCTGCATGGGAAGGCACAGCTCAGGCACCTCCCAGTTGCTAAGACACATACCACCCCCTTTGGAAGATAAACCCGAAAGGCTGATTGTGGGTGTTTTCAACCTCACAATATGTTTCAGTAACACATACATAACCAAACTTCATAACTTCACATATGACGATAGCACATACCATCCAATGAGATATTAATGTCTAGCAGATCAAGACTTTTAGAAAGATACCTCACAAGGCATACTTTGTACAAAACATATCCTAACTACATGACAGTGGTGAATATTGGGGTACTAGGGTGTCACGGTGTGTTCCTTTGGGTGCTCTACTGTAGGTGCGCTTACGTCCTTGCACTGCCGATTGGAGAACTTTGATAGCAGTGTCTGTTCGGCCCTCACATGTGCTGTTCCCTCTTCATGCCCTGCCAAAAGGCTAAGCAGCGTGTGCGGGCAAACCGCCCTCAGTTCCTTTTCTACCACAGAGTCCTTGACAAGATCTCTGAAGTAGACGGGAGGAGGGTGGTTGTGGAGCACCCATAGGGACACGCATCCCTAAGAACCATTGTTACTGCACAAGGTGAGTAACTTCCCTTCTTCTTCGAGTAGTGTCCCTATGGGTGCTCCACTGTAGGCGACTCTCGAGCAGTATCCCCACTGCAGGACTAGGGCTTCAGAGTCGAGTCCATTATAGATGAAAATACCATGGAGCTGAAGATGGCATAAGAAGTGGCGTCCCTGGTAATCGTGTAACGTTCGGCAAAGGTATGCACAGACATCCAGGTTGCCACTCTACAGATTTCTGAGATAGGGACATTTTTGAGGAAGGCGACGGCGGATGAAACCGACCTCCTGGAGGGAGTGCACACTCCGGATGGAGGTGTTATGTTGCGAATCTGGCGGTCCTGTTTGAGACCCATTTGGAGAATCTCTGGGCTGATATCTCTGTGCTCTTAGACCGCTCTGCAATGGAAAGGAAAAGCTTAGGAGACTTCCTAAAAGCCTTCATCCTATCCAGGTAAAAGGCCAGAGCTCTCCTAACATCTAGCATATGCAATCTAGCCTCAATTATCATGGCGAGGGTTGGGGTAAAAGGTCGGGAGGTGAATGTGAAAAGGGGAGGTCACTTCGGGGGCAGTCTGAGAGTAAGCTTGTCCTGAGAGAATATTGTATAGAGGGGGTGTGCCCATCAGTGCTGCTGCTTCCCCTATTCTCCTCGCCATGGTGATCGCCACCAGGAAGGCGGTCTTCATCGACAGGTATGCGAGCAAAAAAGTAGCCATGGGTTCAAAGGGAGGTCTAGTCAGGCTTTTTAGTACCAGGTTTAGAGCCCATGTTGGGGTGGGATGTCTGGATTGGGGGAAAAGGTTTACTATTCTTCTGAGAAACTGTTTTGTGGTTGGGTGTGAGAACACGGAGTATCCCTCTACTTGTTGATGGAAGGCTGCTATAGCCGCTAGGTGAACTCTGAATGAACTGAGGGATAGCCCTGATTTTTTGAGAGTCAGTATATAGTCTAGGACTATTGGGAGAGTCGGAGATGACAGGAAAATCTGTCTAGAATTACACCAAACCTGAAACCTGGACAACTTTTGCAATTAAGTATGACGTGTGGTAGATTTTCTACTGTGTAGTAACACTTCCTGTACCTCCTCAGAGCAAGATCTTTCTATGCGCTGGAACCATGAAGGAGCCAGGCTTGAGGTGGAGTATCCGCAAGTTAGGAGGGAGAGTGTCCTTCATTCTGCGATAGGAGATATGGACTGGTTGGAGAGAGATTGGAGGGCACATCACCAGTTGTGACAGGTAAGGGTACCAGGTCTGTCTCGACCAGGTGGGAGCAATCAGTATGACGTTTGCTCTTTCTCTTTTTATCTTTAATAGGGCTTTTGATGGGGGAAAGGCATAGAGAAGGTCCCTGTCCCACGGAAAAAGGAGATCATCCCCCAAGGAGTGTTGCTCTATCCCTGCCCTGGACCAGTAGAGCGGACATTTCTTGTTCAGGTAAATGGCGACAGGTCTGTGGTTGGTGTCCCTCACCACCTGAATAGGTCACGAAGTATTGCTGGGTTTATCTCCCATTCATGGTCATGTGGGAACTTGCGACTGAGACTGTCCATTATAGTTTTATACTCCTGGAAAGTAGGCTGCTGCTAACATGATGTGGGACATGCACCAGTTCCATAACTTTAGTGCTTCTGCACAGAGGGAGGGCGATCTGGCACCTCCCTGTCAATTTATGTAGTACATGCATGCTATGTTGCCTGTTAAGATTCTTGTGTGTACACCCTTGATTAGTGGGAGGAAATGGACACAGGCATTCCTGACCACCCTGAGTTCAAAGAGGTTGATGTGAAGAGACATCTCTGTGGATGACCATTTGCCCTGCATCATAAGGTCGTTCAGATGTGAGCCACACCCTCTGAGGGATACATCGGTAGTGAGAAGTAATAACAGGGAAGTTTGTGAGAAAAGGATCCCTGTGCAGAGATCTGCTGGATTTTTCCACCAATCCGGGGAGCATTTGACCCTGGTGGGTAGTGACAGGGGTTTGTCTAATCTGTCTCTGTTTGTTCTGTAGACTGAGTTGAACTACATTGGGAGGCAACGCATGTAAAGTCTGGCATGAGGTATCACAGATGTGCCTGCCACCATACGCCCCAGAAGTTGGAGGCAGTGTCTGGCTGATATTTGAGGGCTGTTTTGTACTGTCTCTATGAGCATAGCCAAGGTGTGGAACCTGTGTTGCAGCAGGAGCACCTTCACCTGTAACAAGTCAAGGCAGGCCCCTATGAACTCTAGGTGCTGTACGGGGTGAAGGTTGATTTTTGAACATTGATCTGTTGACCCAACTCCGTGAACAAGTCTACTGAGGTTTGGGTGACCCGGCAGGCCTCACTGAAGGAGCAGGCTCTGAGGAGACGATTGTCCAGATAGGGAAGTATATCATGATCCTTTCAGAACATAGGTAAGTCGCCACTGTGAAGATGAGAGGCCAAAGGGGAGTACTCTGTATTGGTAATGAAGCTGGTCCAGGATAAATCTGAGGAATCATCTGTGGGAATAGAATCATAGAAGATTAGGGTTGGAAGGGACCTCAGGAGGTCATCTTGTCCAACCCCCTGCTCAAATCAGGACCAACCCCAATTAAATCATCCCAGCCAGGGCTTTGTCAACTGGGCCTTAAAAACCTCTAAGGAAGGAGATTCCACCTCCTCCCTGGGTAACCCATTCCAGTGCTTCACCACTCTCCTAATGAAATAGTTTTTCCTAATATCCAACCTAGACCTCCCCCACTGCAACTTGAGACCATTGCTCCTTATTCTGTCATCTGCCACCACTGCAAACAGCCTAGCTCCATCCTCTTTGGAACCCCCCTTCAGGTAGTTGAAGGCTGCTATCAAATCCCCCCTCACTCTTCTCTTCTGCAGACTAAATAAGCCCAGTTGCTTCAGCCTCTCCTCATAAGTCATGTGCCCCAGCCCCCTAATCATTTTCGTTGCCCTCTGCTGGACTCTCTCCAATTTGTCAACATCCTTACTGTAGTGGGGGGCCCAAAACTGGACACAATACTCCAGATGTGGCCTCATCAGTGCCGAATAGAAGGGAATAATCACCTCCCTCAATCTGCTGGCAATGCTCCTACTAATGCAGCCCAATATGTCGTTAGCCTTCTTGGCAACAAGGGCACACTGTTGACTCATATCCAGCTTCTCATCCACTGTAATCCCCTTTTCTGCAGAACTGCCCCTTAGCCAGTCGGTCCCCAACCTGTAGCAGTGCATGGGATTCTTCAGTCCTAAGTGCAGGACTCTGCTCTTGTCCTTGTTGAACCTCATTAGATTTCTTTTGGCCCAATCCTCCAATTTGTCTAGGTCACTCTGGACCCTATTCCTACCTTCCAGCATATCTACCTCTCTCACAGCTTAGTGTCAGCCGCGAACTTGCTGAGGATGCAGTCCATGCCGTCATCCAGATCATTAATGAAGATGTTGAACAAAACCGGCCCCCGGACAGACCCCTGGGGCAATCCGCTTGATAACCGCTACCATCTAGACATCAAGCCGTTGATCACTACCCGTTGAGCCCGATGATCTAGCCAGCTTTCTATCCACCTTGAAGTCCATTCATCCAATCCATATTTTTTAACTTGCTGGCAAGAACACCATGGAAGACCGTAACAAAAGCTTTGCTAAAGTCAAGATATATCACGTCCACTGCTTTCCCCATATCCATAGAGCCAGTTATCTCATCATAGAAGGCTATCAGGTTGGTCAGGCATGACTTGCCCTTGGTGAATCCATGTTGACTGTTCCTAATCACCTTCCTCTCCTCCAAGTGTTTCAAACTGGATTCCTTGAGGACCTGCTCCATGATTTTTCCAGGGACTGAGGTGAGGCTGACCGGTCTGTAGTTCCACGGATTCTCCTTCTTCCCTTTTTTTTTTTTTTTTTTTTTTTTTTTAAAAAAGATGGGCACTATATTTTCCTTTTTCCAATCATCTGGGACCTCTGCCAATCACCACGAGTTTTCAAAGATAATGGCCAATGGCTCTGCAATCACATCAGCCAACTCCCTCAGCACCCTTGGATGCATTAGATCCAGCCCCAGGGACTTGTGCATGTCCAGCTTTTCTAAATAGTCCTTAACCTGTTCTTTCACCACTGAGGGCTGCTCACCTCCTCCCCATACTGTGCTGCCCAGTGCAGCAGTCTGGAATCAATATGTGGAAAAAGTCATCCTGTAGGTCAAGGGCCTATTCCAGAGATGGAATAATCACTGGTAGTGCGACCATCTTGAATTGTGACCTTTGACAAATTTGTCCAGAGTTCTGAGGTCTAGCATGGGTCTCCAACCTCCCTTCTTCTTGGGTATCAGGAAATAAGAGTAAAAACCTTTGCCTCACAGATGCTAAGGTACAGACTCTATGGCTCCTAGATGGAGGTGGCGATCTATTTCTTGTTATAATAAACTCTCATGAGAAGGGTCCCTAAAGAGGTCTGGGGAAGGGTATTGCGGTGGCAGGGGGAGGTAAAATGGATGGAGTACCCATTGCAGATGATTTCCAGGACCCATCGGTCTGATGTTATTGTGACATTCTGAACCTTGGGAGAGCGCCCTGTAGCCCACATATTCCTCATTTATATATGATTGTGATCTTGCATATAAAGCAGGCCGTGTGAGGTATCAGGGGAAAGGTTATGATCTGCTGAAAGTCGCTATCCATATATGTATATCATGAATGCATATGAAGTTATGAGAATTGTGTTGTATGGTTGCCACTAAAACATGCTGTAAATTGGAGGATCAGCCAGATATTAGCTCCCCAGAGGCAACAGCAAGGAAAGTAACCAACGCCCAGGCGGGGTGTCAAACAACCCATCAACAGCTATTGTCCAGCAATGACTCACCTGCATGAGGCCACACCCGGGAATTGCTCAACCTTGCCTGGAGACTCAGTAATGCACACCCAGACATGCCTGGACTTGTGTGTTCCCCAACCACATGGGACTGAGGGTATAAAACAGAACACAGCAGGCCCATGTTTGGCCTTTTCTCCTGCCCCCATCTATGCTGCAAGCAACAAGAACGCTGAAGACTTGAGACTTGACAGAAGAGAGTGGCCCAGATTTTGAGGGTGAAATCTGTGTACTACGAACTGCAATATCCAGTGGGGTAAGAAAAACTGCTAGATGTTGCCCCGTCTAATAGGGTTGAGAGTTTAGACTGCATGCTTATATTTTATTTTATTTTGGTAACTAACTGACTTTTTGCCTCACTTCTAATCACTTAAAATCTCTCTTTTGTAGTCAAATGTATTTTACTGTTTATCTTTACCAGTGAGTTTGTATGAAGTGTGTGGCAAAACTGCCCAGGTTGGAAAAGGATAGTGTATGTCCACTTTCCATTGATGAAGTGGTGAACCAATTAATAAATTTGCACTGTTCATCTTCAGCAGTGCAAGACAGTATATTCCTGAGGTACAGTGCTGGGAACTGGGGGTATCTGGCTGGTGCCTTTCCCTGTGTGATTCAGGAGTGGCTCTGGGAGCATTCATGCAATCTAGCTGGGTGAGGGGCCCCACATGCTGTTGTGCTGAGTGATCACAGCGCCTGGAGGGGTTTGCTGCTGGTCACTAGCAAGGCATTGTGAGAGACAGCCCAGGCTGGAGAGCGTTCAGGGTGCACAGCAGTCCCACAGTCCCAGGCTGCACCCCGGGAATCCCGTCACAGTTATACATTCGCAGTCATTGCAGAATGAGGCAAGGTGGTACCCAAATGGGGGCGATGGGTAGGTTGACTGCGGTTGGTGTTGAGGGGAGTGGTCTGTCAACACCTCCACCACCACATAAAAATTGATGTTTTGAGGTAGATGGTTGTGATATGGAAGGCTGTGGCCCAAGTTTAGAAAACCTGGATAGTGGGATAGTGCCTGGTGGTGGTGTCCATGGCTGGCCAGATCATGGCAGCTAAGGAGCAGGCAGAGGGTATGACTGGGGAGCCCCAGGTTGACAGCAGGCACCATAAGGAGCCTGGGAGGAGTGGTGAGAGACTACCTCCTCTTGCTCACTATCTGAATCACCACTAGAGGGTGAAGGTGTGTGATATGGTGCCAGTGAAGATTCCCACGTCCAGAGAAGATTCATTACCAGTGCCCCGGTACTGAGCAAGGGAGACTCTGGTATATCAGATACAGTCAGTTCTCTTGAGCGCTGGAAGTCTTGTGGTGCCAATGGTGGTTCTCAGGGGGTCGGTGCGGAAAGAATCAGGAATCTTGGCTGTGAAGAGCACTCCGAGGCAGAGTGGCTCACTGTTGATGGTGCTCATACCAGCAGCATCTTCTTAGTGGTGGTGTGGTTTCTTTGTCCTTGTCCTTATCTACTGGTACCATTGGCTCGGTGCCTATGCCCATAAAGTCTTTAGGAGCATCAATGGTACCTGCTGCTCCTGACCCTTGTGAGCTATAGGTATCATGTTTGGACTGTCTCAGTACCGATGATACCGAGTGTGCCGGCGATCTTTTTCGGCTGGCTCAGGGCTCACAGCTCTCTTTTTAGAAGCCTTAAGTGAGGGGTCCACGGCTGTTTTCTTAGACCCTTAGTCCCTAGATGTCGAGGGCTACGGGGAAGATTTGTGCTGTCCGAGTGACTCCTGGCTCAGGTCCAGGGAAGGCTGAAGAGCTGCCTCTGTAGGGATAACTTTTTGTCTCAGCTCCCTATCCTTCCAAGACCTGGGCCTGAGTTGTTGGCCGAGACCACACTTGTGAGGAATGTGGCTTTCCCAGAGGCAGCAGATACAGCAAGAATGTTTATCTGCTACATGGATGGCCTCCTTACATGAGAAGCGCTCCTTGAAGCCCAGTGAGCAAGGCATGCTCTGCAAGGGGGAGGGGGGGGCAGACAAAGGGGAACAAAGTCTTTTTTTTTTTTTTGGAGGAAAGAACAAAGAGAATTTACAACTAAGAGAAAATGGGGAATAATTAGCTATTGAAATGCTAAAGGAGAGAGACAGAAAGAGATAACAGTCCACAAATGGACTGCTAATGGCTCTATCCCTAGCCAGGGGTGGTTGAGAAGGAACTGAGGGGGCGTCACCCCTGTGCGCTGGTTAGCCTCGTGGTGGGGCACGAGGAGGGGACAGCACATGTGCAGGCCGAACGGACATCAAAAGTTCTCTGATCAACAGCGCAGGGACGCAGGCAAACCTACAGTGGAGCACCCCTAGGGACACTACTCGAAGAACAATAGTTCGGTTTCCAAATAAAACAAACAGAATGGCAATTTTATTGTACTTCCCATTTTGAATTTTTAGTCAGTATAGTACTGAAGAAAGTGATGGATTAATAATACTGACTTGAGCTATGTAGATGGGTGTTGTGAAAGCCTATTCATACAACTCAGCCACTGCACCTATCCCATTCCTGAGGCTTCTCTTGAGCATATTCCATTCTTGAGGCTTTTCTTGCTAAATAAACTGAACTGTGCCAAACTTAGATAATGTATTCGCGCTGTAGGCACCAGGATGAGACAACCAGACTCATTCTCACTAGTAAAGCAAGAAATAAAATGTTTCTGTACTCTAACAAGGTTGTTAAATACACAATATTTCAGGAGCATAAGCCTCTTCTGATTTGCTCACTGAACAAGACTGCAGCAAGACCAGCTTTTGCAGAATATTTAGGTTGCTTCACTCAATATAAAATTGCACAATGAGTTTCAGTCCCAAGCAGGCTATCACAGCTTTTTCTGTTTTTAAGAAATACAGCACTCAAGATGTTATGGTGATGAATGATGCTTATTTGAAAGAGCAACTTAATGTCTGACAAAGTAATTTCCTCACAGGCCAAGCTATCTGAATTTAATTACATTTCTGACCAAAAAAAAAAAAAAAGCAAAACCCTGAGCCAACCTACACTTTATATTGTAATATAATTGAGCACCCTGATCTCAAGTCCACGTGCCACAAAAACTCATGACTTATGTGTTTGTGTGTGTGAGTGTGTCTGTGTGTGTGTGTGGATTTAGTTCATCTCTTCTAAACCAACATTTACCTACCAAACTGTTTCTAATGGCAACCTTTTTTATTTGTGTAAAATGAACACAAAAATTTAAAAAGTAAAAAAAGGAAAGAAGAGGGCCTCCAATAATTAGCTAGAACAGTACAAATTATTCTTCCAGATACAGTTGACGGATTTGCTTACATTAATACTATTACATTGGAAAAGCTAGATCTTGAAATATTTCCATTACAAGACCAACTTAAATATATCTGAAAGCTACTGTCTCTGAGTAAGACAGGCAATTTGTAGAAGGAGGAGTGATTTTTGAAATAAGTGGAAGAGAGTAAAATAATAAATAATCCTTGCTGACATTAAATTTTTAGCTCCTCGGGCAAAACCCTTTAATACACACAGATTTTTTAAATGCCACAACAAAGTGCTTTCTAATTGCTTAGAACAAAAGTGGCTAATGCAGTGAGTTTTCTAGTTCATTGAGATGGTGAGATCCTTGGTAACCTTGGAGTTAGACTACTAAACACATGCGATGGGCAGAAAGAAGGGAATGTCTTGAGACTTTGAGAATATAATCCAGAGCTAAATTCCCTCTAAACTGCGCAGCCGCACAGCAGGCTATACAGTGCTATACAGCAGCAGCCTGGAGAGAAGAGAGGTAGGGGGTGGGCGGGGACTGGGGACGGGAGCAATTTAGTTGGGGCATGCAGGGCTGCCATGGGCCCCAATCCTGGAACTCGCTGCTGCCAGTAGGGGGAGAGCAGGGCCCCTCCCCAGAGCTCGCTGCTAGTGGCGAGGGGAGGGCTGGGGGGAGTCCTCTGGCCCCAAACCTGCCTGCACACCCCCAGCTGGAGCACTCACCCCTCCAAGCCAACCCTCTACCCCAGCCCTGAGCCCCTCATCCCTGGCCCCATCCCAGAGCCTGCACCCCCAGCTGGAGCCCTCAAACACCTCCCCCCCGCACCAACCCTCTGCCCTAGCCCTGAACCCGCTCTTGCACCCTGAACCCCTCATCACCAGCCCCACCCCAGAGCCCTCACCCCCCCACACTCCAACCCTCTGCCCTAGCCCTGAGTCCCCTCCCACACTCCGAACCCCTCGCCCCCCCCATTAATTTTTTTATTTGCACCAATATGGAGGTGATTTGTCACACATCACCTCCATATTGGTGCACATAACAAAATTCATTCCTCACAGGAGTGGGAAAAATTAGAGGGAACACTGATCCAGAGTAGCGTTATTTATCCACATTAGATAAAATACAAAAGAGATCACTCCATATTGGTGTAGATAATTGCAATAAGGTCATAAATCCGTTCAAGGCTGCTGTACTCTAGATCCTACATCCAAGGATCTAGCTGATGCCAGTTGATAGGTATCCTATTATAAACACTAAGAAAGCCAAGAAGAGGAATGCAAGTGGTAGCAGGCAATAGTATACCTAGCCAAGGTCCATTATAAATATGTGATTTTATTGACATGAACTGTGACCATATAGATCATTGTTGCAACCAGGGTCCTCTGGTTGCACCAGGTCTTGTACAGAGGAGGTCAAGTGGGGTGTCTATGGAAAGGTTGTAGTTTGCTGGTTATGATTATGCTGTCTGTATGTGTGTATCATTTTTGTATTTGAAGTTATGAATATTGGCAATGTATTTGTATCTCAATGTGTTTGATTCTAAGTAGCCTCAGTGAAGCATTTGGTCAGCTTCTTGAGAAAGGACTATTCTCAGGAAGTGCCCAATCAAGAAACACTTAACTGACAATGGACTTTGGGAGACGCCAATCCACATCTGAGATTTTCTGGGAACATTCAAACTAACATGTAAACAATGGCGTCGGCCTGCAAAAAGCTGAATCATTTATGGACCCGTGACTTGCCTAGGTGTCTACAAACTCCATCTAGTTGTTGTGACTTTGCACAGAAGAACAAAGGAGTTTCCGCCCACAAGAGAGAGAATATAAAACGGCCTGGAAAGCTCTCCATTTTGTCTTCAGCTGGCTCAAGAGATGGCCTCGCCACCCCCAAGAGATGCCTGAAAGAAACTGGTACAAAGAACAGTAACTGTGGGGGTGTAAGTGATTGCTGTACCCAGACTAGGAAGGAGTCTAGTCTGTGAAAGCAGCTTATTGGAACATCTCTAGGGGTGAGATTTTATCTGTAATCAGTTTCTTAATGTATTGGGCTTAGACTTGCGTGTTTTGTTTTATTTTGCTTGGTAACTTACTTTGTTCTGTCCGTTATTACTTGGAACCACTTAAATCCTACTTTTTATATTTAATAAAATCACTTTTGCTTATTAATTGACCCAGAGTAAGTAAATAATACCTGGGGGAGTAAACAGCTGTGCATCTCTCTCTGTCAGTGTTACAGAGGGTGGACAATTTATGAGTTTACGCTGTATAAGCTTTATACAGAGTAAAACAGATTTATTTGGGGTTTGGCTCTCATTGGGAGCTGGGTGTCTGGGTGCTGGAGATAAGGTAACCTGCTAAGTGGTTTTCAGTTAAGTCTGCAGTGTTGGGGCACATGGTTCAGACCCTGGGTCTGTGTTGGAGCAGACTGGCATGTCTGGCTCAACAAGGCAGGGTTCTGGAGGCCCAAACTGGTAAAGAAAATGGGCTCAGACTAGTCTCAGCACATCAGGTGACAGTCCCAAAGGGGTCTCTATGACCAACCCGTCACAGAATAGTATGAGCAGAATAAAGATGGTAAACTCAGAGACTTCCTGTAATGGCAGACCCAACAACAGAATGAACCTGGAGAGAAATGGAGCTTTCTAATGCAGCTAATTTACCTCTTTAAAAATTCTAAAACAAATGGGAAGGTCTGAAAGCCTGTGCTAAAAGACTAAGGCCTGGTCTACACTACAGAGTTAGGTCGAAGGAAGCTGCCTTAAGTCATACTATGTGATATCAGATTAATGTATGTGGCTACACTACCGGGTCCTTTACGCCGACCAGAGTCACCTCTAATGTCGATTTCTGTAATCCACGTCAATTTTCATGGGTCGACTGTGAGGTAGTGCAGATGCAGAGTTGTGTAATTAGATTTAATTGGCCTCCAGGTGGTATCCCACAATGCTGTGACCGCTCTGGAGATCATTCTCAACTCCGCTGCACAGCAGCCAGGTACACAGGAAACAGCCCCTCCCCTGCTAAAGCCCCAGGAATTTTTGATTTCCCATTTCCTGTTTGATAAGCATTGGGAGCAGGCCAGCTTGAACACAGCTGATCATGCCCCAAACACGCTCCAGTCTGGTCTGCACAGGAGGTGGTGGATCTCATTGCTGTGTGGGGAGAAGAGTCTCTGCAGGCAGACCTCCGATCCAGCAGAAGAAACTCTGACATCTATGCAAAGATCGCTTGTGTAATGGGGGAGAAGGGCTACATGAGGGACGCACAGCAGTGTTGTGTGAAAATAAAAACTTCGCCAAGCGTACCAGAAGGCAAGGGAGGCGAACAGTCATTCTGGTGCTGAACCCCACACATGCCGATTCTACAACGAGCTGCATGCGATTCTCGGGTGGTGACCCTACCAGCACCCCCACAAGCAACGTGGACACCTCACAGGTGTCTGAGTCTAGGGACAACAGGGAGGACGATATGGTGGATGAGGAAGAGGAGGAGGAGGAGAATGGGAGATAGGCGAGCAGTGGATCCATTCTCCCTGAGAGCCAGGAAATATTTTTACCCTGGAGCCCCGTTGGTCACAGGACATCACAGTAGCCGACCATGATGCCGAGGAAGGCACCTCTGGTGAGTATACAGTTACAATCAAAGTCCAGTTAAACTTTGGCAGGCACACACATTCGGTGGTATTGCATGTTTACTGTGAAGAAAAAGCGAGGTGCTGTAGTTCTCTGTTTACAAGAGGCTGCTCCAGCTACGCAGAGGGTGACCCCGGAAAAGACTGTTTATGTGGACTGGGGTAGCCCGGGAATCCTCCATGGAAATCTCTAGGAAACTTTCATGGAGGTACTCTGCAATCCTTTGCAGGTTTCTGGGCGGGCAGTCTTATTTCTTCCACCATGGTAGGACACTTTTCCACACAACTCCTGAATTAATTCTGCTGGCATCATTGTGGTACACGGCATACCAGCATAAGGACCAGGTCTATACCCAGATGCTTGCAGCATCTCCTTCCTTTCCGCCTCTGTTACCCTCAGAAGACGGATATTACATAGGGTTGCCTAGGGGAAATGGGGGAAGTTCTCATTAAAAGTGCTCTTACAAGAAAAAAAGAAAAAAAAAAAGCGCATGTAGACCCCCCCCCCACACACACACACACCTCCCATTCCAGATCATCAAACCACGCGGCCGCTAATATGCCTTTACTGTGCTCGGCATGGGTCGGCAAGTAGTTTAAGCAGCTGATAGGGGACTGGGGCCCCACATGTGAGATTCTGTAATTTGGCAGTGAAAACATTCCCTCCTCCCCCCGTGGTGCTATGGGGAGGGGCGATTGTTTGACTAGCTACCTCTGCTCCTGACATGCGCCTGCCATAAACTTCATTAAAAATTCGGTCTCCCATGGGGGGGGCTACTCACCATCGCTGGAACAGCAAAATGGCGCAGTGAACGGTTACGGATTCTGATTATGTTATGGCTTGCACCTAGTGTAATAAGTTTTTTTTTTTTTATGAAAATGGCCTTGCTATGGAAACATTTTATGCATGGTCCCTTTCTTTTTTCCTCATGACTGACAGCTGTAAATGTGTCCTTCGGCGTGTCACCAACACCTAAAAGCAGACTTTCACCGATTAGAAGGGGATTAGAAAGAGAACGCCTGAGGACATGTTCACCGAGATAATGAACGCCTGTGGGACAGCTGACACAGAGCTGAGAGCATGAGTGTGCGGCGCAGGATGAGATGCACAGCAGACCCTACTTCGGCTCTGGAAATACTGCAGGAGAAGGCACAAGGTGTTTGAGATGCTCACAGCAAGAGTGCACAACTGAGTAGGCTCCATGCTTCTGGGGTTATGGCATACGCACGGCCGATTTAAGCGCGAAAACCACTGGGTTGTTTGCCATTGATATGTGGGCGGGAGGACAGTGCATCATGGGATGCTGACGCAGTGTTCCCATTCTCCCCTGCAACAATGTTTTGGTCCCATGAGGCATTGCACAAACATCCCAAAACACAATGTGGCAAGTTGCACTTTGGGATAGCTACCCATGATGCACTGCTTTGTGCATCAATGCAGGCGCTGCTAGTGAGGACACACTCTATCGAGACAATGAGCATGGTGTGGCCATGCACAATCGACTTAATTCGGAGGCTTAAGGTCGAATTAGATAAAGTCGACTTAACTTTGTAGTGTAGACAAGCCCTAAGGAGCTACCATAAATCCAGATACTGCACTGTATGTTGAACGATCTGACCAACTTTTCTACTCCTATGTAGCAAAGAGAAAATAGACCGGGCTGCTGATCAATTTTAGTTATCACAAGTCAGGGCAATATTTAGCTCTTCATTCCTTTATGAATTAGATGTGTCAAAATGTTTTGTCCTGGTTCGTGAGCATTCCTCAGTATATTATAGATATTAATCTGAGTTTACTATACCCTCCAGAGGATCCCTTTCCTGTCTTTAAATGAGGTCTAAATCTATTAAACATTCCTCAAAATTTTTTAATAGGCATTGATAAAATGTTTGATTGTTTGGTCCACATTTGAATCTTAGGCTTTTGGGGGAGGAAGGGTGCAATGAAGACTGATGTTCAGTTTTCGCTTGGGACATGCTTTAGTTGGAGGATGAGTTTTGTTGGTGACTGTTGTAGGTTACCTGCAGACTTTAACAGGATTGTTTTTCAAAATAACTGTCAAGGGAGTGACAGATAAATAAAGGCACTGTATATTTTGCATTTCTAAACAGATACATAAATAAAAGGAGTGAGACAGGAGAGAAACTGTCTCTGAATATGTTGCACTTGCTCAAGAGAAGCACTTTCATTTTTAGAGGAACAAACATCATATCAAGTCAGGTTAACTTGCATCAGCAAATACAACAAAATTAAATGCAACACAGTGTGCATCCTTGCGTGCATTTGTGTATTCAACTGCTGCAAATGTCTGTTTCAGATGCACAGCATTTGCACTTTTCTCATTTTACAAGGTTTCCACATTCTTAACTTCATCCATTCTCTGGTCTGAGTGAGGAAAATGTTTACTTGACATTATACCACTGGAGTACAAATGAAGTTATACACTTTTTTTTTTTTTTAATTCCTTCCTTTTTTCCCCATTACCCCCTTCTTTCACCTTCACTATCATCTGTGTCTTACACAATGTCCCTGAGCAGTGACATACTGCATCTTCTAAATTTTGTAAAGTTTCCTTTCAAAGCTCCATCCCTGAACATAAGCCCTGTGATCCAAACCTACCACAGTTTCCCCAACATAAATTCAGAAGTTGGTGAACAGGGGAAAAAGTGGCCAAAAGCTGTTTCTGAAGCTGTTTACTCAGGACTCCAGACAGAAGCTCCATAGGAGAAGAGCTCTCTGTCAACATCTCTTGGTGAACAGGGGGGAGTATGGCTACAGAGATAGCTCATTTGCATAAGCTTTTTACCCAGAAATCCTCCAGTGACACCTTGAAGAATGAACAGAACTGTGCACAAACTCTGAACTGGTAGGGTGGTGGGAATGAACAGAGAAAGAAGGAGGGGTAAGGTGCTCCTACATTGTGGCAGGGACTCTGCTATATGGTCCTACATGCAATGTCCCACCCTGAAGTCTTTGCAAAGAGATGACACAGAGGTGACTCCACAGTGAGAGTCAACAGGCACAGAGATGGATTTGTGGCAAGAGGCACCAAGGTGGCTCTTTGCTGAAGCTGCAGAAGGCAGCAACAGCCCTGAGCGAACTCCATTGTAGGCCTCCTGTAAAGCTGAAATCGCTATAGATATGTTGGGTGTTGGAGACTCAAGGCAGACCAGGCAGCACTCCCCCTAGAAGCTGCAGACAGGCCTGCCTGAATGCACTCCCAGACTCTGGGGATGTGTCTATCCAATTAAAGGACTACTGCCAGAGATACCGTGAGCTGGGTGTTTTACTTTACTATTAGTGTTTATATATGTTGTAGCTGCATTTTCCCAAGTTAATGCCGTGTCCCCTTAAATCCTTGATTTATATACAAACTCCGTGCTTGTATGTGGGGATGTATTGCCTGTTAAGGGTGTCCAGAGAAGCTTTAGCATTTTTCTCAGGTTTCTGGGTGGGGGTTCCAGCAGGTGGTGTTTGTTAGTTTTATCATTTGAACCCAGCCCTTGTTGCTGCCAATGACACGTGGCAGAAGGGTTACATGAACAAGAGATGAGAGTGCTCACTGACGTTTTGCGTCAGCACTTCCGCCTCTTTTGTAATTAAATTAGAGAAGTTCCTGCTAATGTGACACTTGAACTCTGAGTTGCAGTTCCAGGGGAACATATGGAGGAGGCAAGTTCCCTGATGGGGGGAAAAAGAAAAATCAACAGAAAAACAACCAGAGGAACAACTAAGTGGTAGCTAAAGGTTCTACAAGAGAAGTTCTCTTCAGTGATACCATCACACTAGGGTTGTTTTTTGGGTACTTTACTACTACCAACAAAGTGTGTGCAATCACCTGAAATATATATATTATCCAGAGTGAAAAAGGACCATGTACACAATTCTTATATTTTACAATCAATTCCATACAGCACATTAAAACTCTCCCCATATACCAGCAGACATGCATTCCTGTCTTTCTTTTCCGTTAATCACCTGTTCACTCACAATCCAATTTATATGCAATAGACTCATTGTAAAGCAATGGTGCCTGATGCCCTAAGTGAAGAAACGATTGGCCCCTCCTTCAAACACATGAATGCACTTCTGCCTTTTACTCCCACTCAGTTCAGCCGGCCTCCCAATCACCTATGAGTTCTCATCGAGGAAGGTTGCCTGCTTTCTGCTCAGTTGTGCTCAGGGACAAAGGAGAATCAGGTGGGTAAAAACGCCACAAGCAGAATGAAGTGGTTAAGGATTAGCCAGTTGATCAAGAAAAATGAAATTCCCAGTTCTATTGTGGCATTTCCTTAAGTGTAGAGCACTAGACAATTTGTAAGCTCTTGGGGAGACAGACTACTTTTATGTTTGTGCAATGGGTACCTAGTGCAATGGGTCGCTGGCCATGATCAGGATATCTGAGCACTACCCTAATAATAATACAACTCTCTACACAGTCTAGGTCATCAGTAAGTATCTGCCAACATAAAATGACGTTTTTCTCTTGAGCAGAACAAATTTGACTTCACAATGATGTGGCTACTTGTCAGCAACACTGTTTATAAAATGCAGCATAGTTCAACAGATAAGGCCACAAACAGGGAGTAAGGAGACTTGCAATTTATTCTGACTCTGTAGTTCTCACACTGTGTAACATTGGCAACTTACTCCACCTAGCTGTGACTCTGGTTCCCCATTAGTAAAATAGGGATAACGATACTTAGCTATCTGCTTTGAGATCTACAGATTAAGAATGTTATATAAATATTAAGTATTATTATTTTATTACTAAGATTGACATTTCCCTTAATTTAAAATCCTTCCGTGTCAGATATACCACTACAAGTCTACATAACATTAATCCAATCTAATTTACTGTCAGCAGCATGATATTGATCTACAAGAGAATATGAACCTGTTGAATTTTGTTCCAAAATGCCACCTTAATTTCCAACCAACCACAATGGGGCCTCTATACAATTTATTATTAATTAATAATAAATAAATAATAATAATAGAATAGTATAATCTAAATGATACCCTACAAAATGCTAAGGACATATTCTCAGCTTTGTTTTTCATGGGTTACTATGACGAATGGCAAATTTTGAGAGAACAGTAGGACAAATACTATATTTTTAAAGTATTTCTTACAATAGATTTTTTGCTTTAATATATTTTGGTTTGTTTTTTATTATTTAAATCCATGATATAAAAGTAAACCACAGTCATTTTGTCACCTAAGAACATTTATGGCATGAAGCTAATTTCATATTTTTGAGACAAAATTTTTCCCTTGATAAAGATACAAAATTAGCGCGCAAAAAAGTTTCTCAGACAAAATTTGTAGTCATGAGGATGAAAACTATGTCCCCTGTACAGATGTTCTAGCTATTTACATGATAAATACTGATTATCCATACAGGAATTTTACAGCACACTTTTAAGTTAAATGTTCAAGTTCAAATTAATCTTCCTTTGACAATGTCTGCCTAATATTTCAGTGTTGTACAGTGTTTCCAAAGTCTGAATTTATAGTGAATCTATTAGACTTTTTTAAAAGCTACATTTCAGACTCTGTGCCAGCTTCAGAAAAAAAATAGTCATGTGTTTTTTTATTTTTCAATATTTTCACACATGTTGCTAGAAAAGAAACAGAAGGAAATTCTCCCCCTCTTGCCCTAGAGCAGATTTTTGTGCTTCAAGAATAGTTTCCATTCTTCCCGTCCCACCAAATACATACAGAGAGTGACCACTAAGGGCTTGTCTACCCTTGAAAGTTAATTCAGATTAAGGTAGGTGTGAATTTATAAAGTGCAATAGCTATTCCTGAATAACTCGATGCATGAACATTCTTATTCTGGAATAAAAGCTTAATCCATTTTCAAAGCTGAAAAGGAACAAGGCATTATTTTGCCATCATAACATTGTCTATACATGGAGTATTTGGGAATAACAAAGTCCTAGGTGTACATCTTTCTGTTTTGAAATGGAGATGTGCAGAAAGACAGATGGAACAGGGCAGCCAGAGCAATATTCCTACAATTCATACATCCTGCATGTTGGTAAAGGATGTTAATAAATCAGAGAGAGCTCAAAGAAGAGCCACAAGAATGATTAAAGGATCAGAAAACCTGCCTTATAGTGATAAACTAAATAGATTGAGCCCCTTGAGTCTAACAAACAGAAGGTTAATGGATGACTTGATTAGTCTATAAATACCTACCTAGAAAACAAATATTTAATAATGGGCTCTTCAATCTAGCAGAGAAAGGTATAAACACAATCCAATGCCTGGAAGTTGAAGCTCGACAAATTCAGACTGGAAATAAGGTGTAAATTTTTAACAGGGAGAATAATTAACCATTGGAACAATTTACCAATGGTCATGGTGGATTCTCCATCACTGACCAGCAACATACCAACTTTACACGTTTCAGAAGGATGAAGCCACATACATCACGGTGTTAAAGGTGGGTGCTACCATATCTGTCCATGTTAAAGACACATTCATACCAGAGATAGGGGATTTCCCAAGCATGGTGACTGACAGAATGTTCAAAGCAGCTCTCTGGCATGACTACGAGGTGGCCTCAGTATCCCACTAAGCTTTCTATGCCTCTAGCCTCTTTCTATTCCGTGTAGTCACTCTAAAGAAAAAGCCTGGCAAATATTGCCCATCAGGAGAGAAAGAACAAAACCATACAGAATACTAGAGTCCTTGTTCACACTTTAAACATATTCACTGCAAAGGGGAATTCTTTAACGAGCATTTTCATTCCAATTAGGCAACAAGGAAGAGCAACAGTTGGTAGTTCTGTTCCATGCCATCTTTAGAGTAGTTTTATAAAAAATACATCAGAAAACATTTAAAACTACCTTGCCCTTCCATTACATATTCACAAGCCATGGGCACCAAAATAAGCATTTACCTCACTTGAGCAATACCTGCAACTAGGAACTCCAAACACAACAATTAAAACCACAACAATATCACTCAATTATATACGAATCATGAATTGGGTCTTGTAAGTCCTTCACTCTGCAGATTTCACACCCTATACTGGCTGCTGCAAAGATACAGTCCAGTGTAAAAGAAAGGGAAAAATAGTACAGGTACCTCACAATTCAAATTGAGATCACTGCTGTAAATGGGAAGAAAGGAAATACACCGCTACCTTGATATAACGCGACCTGATATAACACGAATTCAAATATAACGCAGTAAAGCAGTGCTCGGGGGGGGGGGGGGGGGGAGGGAGCTACGCACTCCAGTGGATCAAAGCAAGTTCAATATAACGTGGTTTCACCTATAACGCAGTAAAAAATTTTGGCTCCCGAGGACAGCGTTATATCGAGGTAGAGGTGTATGTCATTTCCGAGAGACTTCTAGGTTACTAAACATTGTAGAATTTTCAGAAGTATAACAATTTAAAACCCTGCATTAAATAAATTCGTGGGGTAACATTAACTTAATTACTAGACTGCTCTGAACTTATATTAATATTGTTTTTCTATTTAAAATAAAATTTTCCCTCTTAACTAAGATATGTATTTTTGAGCGACTGTTTCATGTAATAGACATTTCAGCTGCTCTCAGTGTAAGAAATTATTTTTACAATTTAAGGGCATACTATTTTATAACTTCAACAAACACCCGGGTATAAGTAGCTTAACAAGTGGCAGTCTGCTTTCACCATCCTCATTTGGAGAAAACAGTTCTGTTTGCTGCTTTGTGTGTTTTGTCTTGTTAGATACATATTAATCCATTATACTGACCTTCGCTTTTTTCCCCTGTAACACATTAAAATTCTTTAAAAAGGTAAGTTGAGAGATATTGCCTTTTGGTAAACCTACTAGAAAGAAGTCTGCAGACTGGTCTGGCATGCATTGTGTACATGCATCTGTCATGAAAATTTCATGACAAATCACCTGCTTCTTGACATACAGGCTGCACAGAATTCAAATTCCCATGAAATGTCTTTGTCCACAAGGAAGAAAAATATTCATTTTGAAAAGGTAATGATAATTATCAAGCTCTACCTCTCCTCTATTTGCTTTACTTTTTATTATTATGATTTTTTTTAAAGATGGATCAGTTAAAACTTACTGCAAAACAATGGCTTCCTGGTAATCATCTCAAGGTAAAAAGAAGAAAGTAAAAAGGTATGAACCAATGAAGAGAATGAATTAAAGGCATCAGCAATAACAGTGCTATTCTTAGGTGGTGAGAAAACTCAGATCCTTTTCAAGATTGGCCTGCCTCAGTCTCATTAAAATTGAAGCTGAACTGATAAATTAGTCTGATGAGTAGAACATGAATACAGTGTATTCAGCATGACATTGTAAATCTAAACATACCTGAATTGGAGTCAAACTTTGTTTCTGACCTGCAAAGGGAAACAGAAAGAACTTACATTATAAGAACTGCTTTTAATCATGGAAACTAGTTGACAAGAGGAAAAAAACTACTGTTTTTAAGAAGTAGGCATACCTCTGTGTTTTAATAATTCATGCATGCAAATTGATTTTAATCCCAAATGCTGCTTTTCATGTTTAATACTTTTATTGGATTTGCACAATGTACAGTTAAAAAGAAGAGAAATTTTAAAAGAAAGAAAAAACACACAAGGGAAACCAAACACAGGATATAAATATAAAACCAGGATTAAGTTATGTAACTATGTATTACAGCACATACTTGTAGTTATGAAATACATATTGTTCTCATTCATTTTAGTTTTCAAAAAGTAATTAACAGGATTCCATATATTCATGAACGTTTCTAATCTATTTTTGAACCAGATACTTTTCATTAATATCATATGTATTGTATACAATGATCAGTAGTTGGGCAACATCTTATGAGGGTTTTGTGTGTGTCTTTAATTTCCTCACTCTGCAAATAGAAAAAAATAGCTCTGTTCTCTTTAAACACAAGTTGAACTGATTTTGATGTCTTAGCAAAGATAATGATGTGTGCTAGATGCACAATTATCCTCCTTCTTGTGTCCTACAGATTTTCACTCTCTAACAAGGAGTATTGTCCTCTAAGAGCTTAGCACATAGCAAATGAACCTAATAACCTGTACATTTAATAAGAAGGAGAAAAAGTCTAGCCCTTGTGGGAACATTATGTTTCAGATATAGGTTAATAATAGTTGTAAATTCAGAAGCCTTTGAAGCTCTCAGTTCAGCTGTGGGAAAACTTAAGTTGGGTAATTATTCTCAAGATGCGGCTGATGTGCTGTCAAGCAGAATTAACCCTACCACTGGGCCTATCTGCACAAGCGGCTATAAGACAGCATTGTCTATATCTAGCTCTCAAACCAATTAGCGGGCATGCTCCAGTCAGATGTATATCGCTCAATCAGTTGTATATATGTTCACAGCTGCCATAGCAAGATACAAGAACTGACCAGCAGGAGTTCTGTTAGAGGAAGCTAACTGGCAGAAAGACTTTTTGGGGAAACACATTTAACCAAGAGGGAAATAAAACGTTTGGTTCTTTTAATCTGTGACAGGATGCTGGGGTGGTTTTGGAAGTTACAACCTTGCTTTATGAAAAAAGTACAGGAACAAAATATAGATATTTCTTTGTTTTATATATAAATATATATATATGACTTTGACATGTCTAAAAACAATGTCAAGATAATCATAAAGTGAGAATCTAGAAGAGCAAATTAATGTCAATCCTCTACGTTCAAGAAAATTGGACAAATGTACACAATGAATATTAATGGAAGAATAGGGGGAAAACAAGAGAAAGGGAGGGGGTGAGTTAAACAATCAAAAAGGAAACTAGAAATGTACCTGCCTCCCTTTTCCCTTTCCACCTCTCCCCATTTCCCCCCTCTTGAACAGTTTAAATGAAAACCTCACTTCGGTCAAAGAATGGAGTGGAGAAGAAGATACAGTGATATTTTCAGCAGAAACACATTCTAATTTATTTTTTACCACGAGCTAACAGACGTATTAAACAAAGAAAACATGTAATTCATATACATTCAAAATCAACATGATGGGAAAAGCTGCACAGTTACCACTCTATTTTAGTTCCTTTTTTATACTGGAGTGCAAGGGCCTGATTTTGCAAACATTTATGCATGGGACTTACCATGGGTATTCCCACAGAGTTCATACCAAAAGAAAAAAATACAGAGCTATTCCAAACAAAGAGATTCAGTATATTTTGCTTAACATACTCTCACCAAGTTGTACTGTATCTATTTATGCAGTTCAATCATACCCATCACCATGTTATCTGAACACCTCAGATGCCTGGACTTACTGAGCATCAATACAATTAATATGAATATGGGATCCAAGATAATAGCAAGGCTTTTCTATGGCTGACAGGGACTAGAATCACTGTGTGCCCCCTACATTGCATATTTTCCAAATAGAGTTGACAGGGCAACTTCTCTTCTTAAAGAGGACCAGGATCCCAAAATGCCATAGGGGGACAGTCACTGAAGTTCTCTGGTTTCCCACCAGTTTAATTTGGGCAAATTTTGTAGACAGAGGAAATGAGTTCCAAAACCCTTGTTATCAAAAACAGACAATCACTTTTCACTCTCATTAACAACACCTAGATGCAATATAGATCTCATCTCTCTTTAGCTCTATTCAGCGGTTAATTTTGTGGCAATAAACATGCTACTTCATCTGTATTTGTTCTTCCCTCGTGATTGGGCTGCTTCAGGCTTTACTTTTTTCCTTTTGTGAAACAGCTTTTACTGCATGACATTACACAGCATGGCCACTCCAGTGCTATCTTGATATGTAGTGTCATATGCTGGAAACAGGACTAGGCTTTTTGATTGGGCTGGAGACCTGTCATTCACCTTGTCATGTGAAATGTAACACACTGTGAGTTGCTGCAACAACCACCAAGCCAGAAAGTAGTGGAGGGAGGGGGTTGCCAGGGGTCACTGGGCAATGTAATGAGTACTAAAGCTCTAAATAGTCATAAATTACAGGACAGAAAACCAGGAAACCGATCTGGGGTAAGAAATGAATAGAACTTAATGTCTAGCAGTTGCTATGAAAGCAAACAGAATACTGGGATGTTGCCATAGAAATCATTTAATAAGAGAACATTATACCACCGTAGAAAGGGCTACAGAGACCAAATCTTGGAGTACTGGGCAAAATTTAGGACACAGTATTACAGAAATGGTATTGATTGAAGAATTGAAAAAGGGAAAAAAGGTCAAGGACAATGAAGCGTCTCTGACACTAAAACTAAGCAATGACTTAGAGGAAAGAATGAAAGAGCAATCCTCCAGAAATTGAAGGATTCAAACGTCAAGGAGGAAGAGGTTTAAGAAGATGTTTTTGTTTCAAGTTGTTGAAGGAGGTACGGCTAGAATTTAGGGGTAAAATGCTGGTCCCATTGAAGGCAATAGCAAAGCTTCCAATGCCTTAAATGGAACCTAGACCTCATTCATCCTAGACCTCAAAGTCATTATATTTCTCCCCTTACAATACAGCAGATTAATGTATCAGAAACTAGGTTCATATGGCCATTAAAACTGTGAATAAGGAAACACCAATATCAGAGACCGTATCAAACAAATTCCTGGAAGTAAGTTCCAAGGACAACTTGTTCTATTAAAAATATTCCCTATGACTTTATTACGTTACCATTTCTAAATTACATTAACTAGCAGGAAGGACTTTGTGGTTCTGTTATTTGCTCCAATCTGAGTATCCTGCAAAGCAAGATCTATGACATGGGACCACATACTCACTTTGTAAACTACTTTTAATATTGTTTCCATTGTTTGTTTTTTCTTGAGTGTAATAAGTCTATTGCTTAACTAAAACTCTTGTGATTCTCATTCTTCATCTTTTGTCCCTCTTGTATATTCCCTTCTCCTTTGCCCTATGGGAGTGTTCTGAAAGTAACAGCAGCATTCAGACACACAGGGAGCAGAAGATTGTACTATTGTACACAGGGCCATCCCTAGGGCGGTGCAGGGCCCAGGGTAGAAGTGACGAATCCGTCACTGCCAGGACTGACCCATCACTTACGGGACCGACCACGCTGGCCAATTGCACCGGCCCGCCAGGCCCCCCAAAGCGCAGGGCCCGGAGCTGTCGCCCCGATTCGCCGTCGCCCCGATTCGCCGTAACCATAGGGTGACCAGATGAGGGGAAGAAAATATCGGGACACATGGGGGTGCCCGCCGGCAGAGCAAAAAAAAAAAAACAAAACACTGTGCTGCCAGCCACAGTCATCCTACATACCCAAGGGACGGCTCCGGTTGTACATTTATAAATTGCCTTTCACCACAAAGTGCTTTACAATCCATAAACATATAGCGTGACGCTGGAATGCGGGGCAAGCAAACAAAACCACCAACACAGAAAAACAAAATCTAATGAAATTAGGAAATTTTAGCTAAGGACATTCAGACAGACCCTTACTGCCATGAGATCTATAAATATCCACAGGGATAGAGAAAGTCTCTCTTTGGAAGGTCAAACACAATAAATTGCACGTTAGTCAACTTATCTACTTTGGAAAGATGAATCAACCTTGAGAGGAATTGAACCTGTGGTTCCAGGATGCCTAGGTGTTTTAAACCTGATGTTTTGACCCTGAAGCCTCTCTCCCAACAAAGGGAGAGAGAAAAACTGAGCAGTGAGAACCACAAAATGATTCTGAAGAAGAGCTTTCTGGAGCTCAAAACTGAGTCTCTCTCACCAACTAAAGTTGGTCCAATAAAAGATATTATCTCATCCACCTCGTCTCTCTCAAAATGTTTCTATGCTGTTGACTTTGTCATATATTCTTCCAGTATATAACTGAAATGTAACAACTGGCCTGTGGCACATATTGCAGATGGACTAGTAGTGGCACAAATACAACTGTGCATATCTGGCATTTGATTTTCCATTGGTCAGTGGGGCAGGTTTTTTTTTGCGGGGTGGGGAGGAAGTTGCCCGCAGTTGTTTAATAGAGAATTCCACTAATCTTCTGCAGCAGCTCAACATTAGCACCATTACTCATTTTTCTTCCTCTGTCCTTCCCTGTCTGAGTCTCTATCAGATTCTTTAGCCTTCTTCACAACTGAGTGGGAGATTTGTTTTTGTTGGAATTAAATGAACACAGGGAACAGATACTGTAAAGCTCTCTGCCTCCTTGAATAGCATCTGCTGCAGCCTCATTAGTTCCTATCTTTACAACAGCTCTTGTCCTTATAATAGTTACAAGAGGGAGGGAGAGAGCATTGGCCTCTTTCAGTTTGTCAGTACTTTCCCCTCAGACTCATATTTTATATGGATACCACGCTATCTTTTTGCTTTCCACAAGGAGACCAGGCATAGATTTGACAGGGGAAATATTAGCAATTTCATACCACTCAAAACAGAGCTTTCGTTGATCAAGAATCTGTTGGAGTTGGAAACATAAATGGTAACTATGGGCCAACTTTCTTCACTTATTACTTTCTACTTTTCTGTAGGGTTGTGTGAATAAACTTTGCTCCAGACTGTCTATGGCCATGGGCTGGGGAGAGACAGATGTAGACTGCTTGTATGCAAGTTCTGACCAATTGCAATCAAACTGATGTTCTGATCACTGCTGGCAGAATGAAATAAAAATCTCTAATCATTCTTCCCAATTTTTCCTCAATACAGATAATACGAAGATAAGAAGCATTATCAGCATCTTCCTCCCCTTTCCAAGCATAGACAGTGCCTCAACCGAAAATGCTCACAAATCCTATTTATGCACCAAGCCCCAACCAACAAGACAAGTTTCCAAAAAGAAAGAAAGAGAAAAAACATCATGGATTGAAAACTAATACCTGGTGTAATTATCCATCCAGGGATTTATACGACCCCATTAGTGTGGTATCTGAGCACCTTCCAAGTATTTAAAAAAGAAAAATCTCTCCCCTTCCCAGCCTGTAAGAGAAACAACTTCATTAACTGTAGGTTGTTATTGTGTGTTTGTGTTCAACCTACTGACCTGAAAAGAACAGTTTTAACTCAACTGTGGTCAACAGAGTGACTCCAGAATGATTTCCCCCAATGTTTATATTAATGTTGTTGTAGACAACATATGTGAATTTTCTGCAGCTTGTTATGCAGTTCAATACCTATTCACTGTGCCCAATGTATCTATCAGGCTAGATACAGTAAATATGACTAAACTTAACATAGAATAACCAGGACTGACTGAAGAGTCTAGTTCTTCCCATCAAGGCTGATGTGTAGTCAGTCCAAGATGGCATGCATTTTAAAATACAGGAAACAGGATACAAACTTGACATTTCTAAACAACATGTAAAGCTAATTTTTGCCCTCAGACACACATGAAACTCCCACTGAAGTCCATGGGTACTACACATGGGTAACTCGGGACAGAATGTGGTCATTAGTATCCATAGAAACCTTGGCATTTATGACACCTTACCCTTAAACATTTTAAATAGGGGCTTGCACCTCAGTAGCGATTGATAACGGTGAAACTAAACAATTTCAGAAGTTTGCTTGGATGAGTTCTGAAATGTTCATCAACTAGTATGGGGGGAGGGGAGGAGTGTCTCTCTTCTCTTACTTTGCCCTTTATGGTGCTTCGCATTCTTCTGCCACCCTCTTCCAACTCCAGGCATATCCTTTCCCTTCTGGAAGTCCTACCCTCTTCAACTTCCTCTACCCAACAGACTATGCCATCCCCCAACTCTCTGTACCCTCCCCAGAAAATACTCTACTTACTGTTGGTGGTGTTCCATCAAGGGAATCTACAAAGGGGGAAGTCTCAGCTTTAGTGCTCTCCTAGATTGTGGCTGACATTCTAATTATATGTGCTCCTGGACTAGCAGAGGATGTCTTAGCATCCATGAAATTTATAGGCAGCAGCCAGTCTGGTAGAGTTTGTCAGAGTTACAGAAAAACCATGACCAACTTTAACAAATGTATATGGCTTGCCACGAATCAGAGAAAAGTGGACATCTACTGTTAGTTTTCTAAACTGGTTCGCCCATCCTTAAGACAGATATGAAAATGTTACAGGAATTAGATGTTTGCATGTCTATTAGCAAACATGAATATACTTGTTCAAATTTTAAAGGTATCTAAACTAATACTTATGAGGTTTGTCAAGAGGTTGGCAAGTCAAGAATTTAAAAAGTTACCCATGCACTTATTACAAATTCTAAATAATGTATTCACTCTAGTTACTGCAGCTCCTATAAGCCACACTTGTCAAACAAAAACAGTGAATCAAGTCTTTCCCCACTAGCTCTGTAGCTACATCCAAGGGAGACAGTACTCACATGCTAGAGATCATGGTTGGGAACAGGGGGGGCTGAAGCAGCTGCAGGCATCACTAAGATCTGCTCAGCCTGTTCACTAATCAGTAAAGTTGTGTAATTCTTTCATTAAGGAGCTATTGAGGACTTGTAGGATAAACTGCTCTTCCAACTTGCCACAAAGGACATAGATGGCATGTGAAAACTCCAGGAATGGCACAGTGTGCAGCTGCTCACTGACTGCTGTAAACTGGGTAAAGCGCAGGCTTGTGGCAAAGGGTTCATCTGTTAGTGAACTCACAGCACCAGCTGCGTGACTGTATTTCAACTGTAACTTTCTTGCACAAATATTCCCATTTGGTACATTTCCTAGAAGCCTCCTGTGCAATGCTACTCTATGCTACCAGAAAATTCAGGGCATTCCTCATCTCTTTCGGAACTAAATTCAGTCACTAATGGAATTCACATTTAGTACCACATAGAAAATTTACTTAACACTAATTTCCAAGTTCACACTAAATCCACTAGCTAGCAATAAAGGTTTTTGGAGTTGGAAAAAAATTCAAATTTAGTTTCTTTTCTTCTCTTTTTTCTGGTCCACACTGTCCTTGCTCCCATTACTTTTACCTAGAAGCCCATTCAGGGACCGCACAATTCCTGCTAATAAAAGCACAATTGATTCCACCTGCAGGCTTCTCTGTAACTGAACTACAACAAGTGGCACAAAATTCCAAAACAGCTTTCCTGGCATTTAGAAAACCTCCTTTAAAATCTTGTGATGGTTTTAGAGTTCTTCCCTTCCCTTTCCCAATAAGGTTACACTATCAAATCAAGAAATCTTTATAATTTATTGTGGGGTAAATAACTCATTACTTTGTGAAGACCAAGACAGTGGCAATGCTGGCTAGTGTCTTTGACGACTCACTAAGACCATTTTCTTTTCTCCAGCAGTCCCTTCGTGTATTGGCCTCTTCAGGATTCTTTTATCTTGCTGATAGGGAACATTTTCTTGCACTGTACCTTTTTGTTGTGTTGCTCTACTATACTGGGTATCAACGCTGCCAGAATGAGAAACAGGCTGAAGAAAGCACAATGGCCAGGGAAGCTCCTAGACCAATATATGTCTTCTGACTTGCCTTTGGTTGTGAGGGAAGTGGGAGACTGGAGGTGCTTCCAGTGGAGAGCTATTCCATTGGCAGCTGCTCCATCTCCCCTCTGGATCAGCACAGGATTTCATGGCTGCCATGAAAAACCTGGTCTGAGGTGATTCTGGTTTAACACACATAGCTGGTCACATTATGGATCTAGTATTGAGTATGGGACTGGAGATGGAGGAAGTGGAAATTATGCCCATAGACTGATTGCCACCTCTGGCAACCAGTGGTTGCATTGCTCCTTTCCTGCAGGGACATAAGACTTGCGTTATGGCTTTCAACCCTCAGGAGCTTATTGAATCAGAGTTTCCAGATGGCTCTCTGGAAGAATACTGTTCAGCCAAAAGACCACTCTTTGCAGAGTTTGGTTGAAATACACAACAACTTGTATCAACTCCATTGATACAACAGCCCCAAAATACACTCTTGGCTGGCTTCACCTTCACAGGTCACCATTGTTTAAAGATGACCTGCAACTTACAATGCAAAAGGCAATCATTGACTGATGCTGACAGTTCTTATGTTCATAGCAGAAATTAGATAAAAACATAAGTTGATAAATTAGATAAAAACGTAAGTTGCTGGAATGTTGCAACATAAAACTACTTTATATCTTAGAATTCAGAACAATAGCACACAAGAACCCCAAAACAGAGAGAAACCACAGGCTGCTCCCTAAGACAGCAAGACACAACTCACCTACCTTGTTTGGAGCTGGCTCTTTCCAGACTGATTCTGATTGCAATGCTTTACTACAGAGTCCCCTAACCTGCAAGCAGTATATGGAACCGCCCGTATTCCCCACTCGTAATGCGATAGCTTGCAATTCCAACACAGTACTCAATACACCACAACAATCTTTCAAACTATCAACCTGATCTTCCTTTTTTGGGAAAGGTCATTGATCAGATTGGGGCAGATCAACTCTGGCAATTTCTGGCATCCTCAGATTCCCTTGAGTCTCACCGCTCAGGTTATAGAGCTGGGTTTGGAGTGGAAACCACATTGGTAACAGTGGCTGCTGATTTTCTTCTAGCAATGGAGAAGGCTAATTTATGTGAGCTAATTTTATTAGATCTGGCAGCTACCTTTGATACAGTCAATGAAGAAGATTTGTTGGGATACTGTCACTTCAAGGGAATGGATGGGGTTGCTAAGTGGTTCTGGTTTACTCCTATCCATTTTGGGGCAATTGCTTGTCCACTCCAAGAGCTCTCTCAGACAGTGTTACTACTGGAGTTGGTTTCATCACTCCCTCCTGTTCAGAGAGCATATGAGACCATTACGAAACTTGGTGAGGAAATATAACCCATCTGCTAATGATAGCTCTATTTCCATCACATCAGACCTGACTGGAAAGTGGAACAAATAATTTAGTACCTTTCCAAAAGCACTAGGAGTGAGCTGGGTGAGGGTTAATCTAGGTAAGACCATTATAAAGTTAGTGCACTGGGGGAAGTAAGCAGAAGGGTTGTGCTTTCCAAGTCTGGATATGTTAACCTTCTGGATGCTTTGCAGAGCACACCTTTCTTTGTAAGCAATTAGGGAGATTAGGCACTTATAGATGGCATGATGGAAATTAGGTGATTAAGAGCTGATTTAGATGGGTCTTGTGCTATGGATATGGCTAGGTGGAGTTCTATGGGATTTTTGTGAAAGACTCCGCTAAATGACTTGAAATACTGCATTAATGCATTTAGCTTTTCTAATAGCTTGCTTTGAAAATGTTGAGAGGTGCCAGAAGCATAGATAAAAGTGCCACACAAGTCAAATAAATATATAAAATGAATAAATAAATACATTACTATTTCTTTCACCACATGGGAGGGGATTAGCTGACACCCTTACCAAAGAGAATTCCTTTCAGAAGCCAGCAAAGGTAGCAGTGAAGGAGTGGCTAATTTATTAAGACTTGGTGACTTTTCTTGCACCTCAGAACTGGAAGTTTAGACAACAATAATATTAAAAGAAAAAAACTAGTCAATTCCTTGGGCCTCCCAGTGCATCTTGTGTGTACTATGTCTCTCTTGCATAGGCTGTCTATTCTTTTACTTGTTGTATCAAGCACAATGCTGATGTTTAATAAATAATTCATTATAGATTTTCTTCTGCGGAAGTGACTTCAGAGTGCAAATTCCAGTTGTGTGTCTTTGAGGAAAGACACCGATCATTCTAAACTCCTTCTGCCATGGTTGCTGAGAAAAAGCTATTTTTGCATGGTAAAAGGGAAATTCCTTGAAAAATCAAGCTAAGAATAAAACACTTAAAATTCTTGGTCTTTAGTAAACAAACAGCAGATTAGATTTGTCATTCATCATTTCTAGAGTCATTTAATGGTACAGGTGTTCTAGTTTTCTGTGAACTGCCATGAAGTGACAGATCCCAAAGATCCTGCAAACTAAATAGACATGGCACAGCAAAAGATTACAGTAAGCAAGTGTGGCCCAGAAGATATTAAAGGCAGAGGTTTACAAAAGTGAGCTCCTGAGACTTGTTCATTGTGTGTCTAACACATCACTTTCTTTAGCTATATTCCAATGTGGGAGAATGTGTGGAGTGAAGCTACAGTGAAGTTCAGTGACGGAACAATTGGATTTAAAGGAATGATATTGTTTTTTAAGTTTGAGACACCTTCTGACTATGAAAAAAGTTAAAGCACATTCTCCATAAACCCGTGGTGGTACCAGCAGTTTAAATGAAGAGAGATGTTGAGTTTTAATTGTTTCTTTTTATCTCTTCTACTGATAAAGATAGAATTCTATCTTAAGCATGTAGCAAAAAATAGGTCTTTCATCTGGAGCACAAAATTCATGTGTTCCCTGACCTTGCGTGTCACATGGTAATGAAACAGCGTAAATCAGACATGTTAAAAGTTGAAGCTTGTTAATATTAGTACTGAAGCTTCAGTCTCCTTCCTGGCTAAACTAACGGGTCCATAGTTCAAACATATATATTTACAGATTACAATGATGCAAAGGAAAAATTAATGGGCACCCAGCAGGAGCCAAATGGAAACATGTGGGTTTCAGATGAAGATCTGGAAAAAAAAAAATTCCTATTTGCTTAAATTTTCAGTTAGCATTATGGAGTTTTTTCTTTTCACTAGTGCTTCTCTTCTAAGAGACTACATTGGTGATTTAGCCTTTGTATGGGGACATTTATTGAATAGCATAGATTTTGTATTCTCCTAGCTATATACTTTTGCTACCGTTGCTACCTATTTTCAACTTTTTGGGCTGAAACACTCTCTCAATATCTTTTCCTAGTCATCTATTTTAATTCATTCAACATATAGTATAGCTTCTAATCGAGGAACTCACTATTCCTTGCTATTTTGCCTCTGAAACTAATGATTACAACAGATATAAGTTGCTGAGTTATGCTGTAAAACATTTGCTTTTGTATTCCTCAGCATGACGACATTGATGTCTACATAGGTTTTTATACCTGCCCATCACTTATCTGAGCACCTTTCAAGTGCAAATTGATATTGATGATAGGCAAGAATAATCCCATTTTTGTGTGTTTACTTTTAACATCACTTCAAATGTTATAAATAAATATTTTAAAACATACCCTGCACAATCACTGTTTGGTATGCCAGCCATCCAGATACCCAGCTGCTATAAACGAGCATAGCTCCATTGAAGTCAATGGCATTACAGTGATTTGCACTAGCTGAGGATCTGGCCTGAAAAGCTTGAATACTAATCATGGCAGGCACACCAAAGATCATTTTGGTGGAGCTCAAAGATATAGGCACACCAGGGTTTTTGCAGCTGTGGGCAGGGGGTGCCCACTCCTTCTTCTCCCCCTCCTTGGCCAAGCATTGCCTCTTCCTCTTCTTCAGTGCCACCCAGTGGATTTGACTCTGTGTATATGGAAGGACTGCTTGAGGACCTGGACAGAAGTCTTATAATGGTGGAGGGAAGGGCACAGTGTCATCATGTAAAACATAATACTTTATAAGACCAGCCCTGAGGCACATTTAGCAGGCTTCTGTAATTGGATGGGGTTTACAAGAAGTGGGATAAAATCACCCCTTTTCATAAAACCAACAGAGATTCTAGAAGAGGCTTTGAAAACAGGGTCATTCCCATTTTCAGGGATACATGGTTGCCCTAACCATGAAATGCAAAATATTGATGCAGAACATGGATTGCATGAATATCTTCAACACTGCCCCTGGCAATACAGCATGTAAACATACAATGGACACAATGACCTAATTCGCAGAAATACTGTGTATTACTATATGCGGGGATGACAGAAACCAGGGCTTGTAACATGGTACAAAGTATAGCCAAAAACTTACACATGGCTACAGAAACTGAATTCAACTTATTATCTTTACTTCAACTAAAAATACCAAGGCAGTGCCATAGGAGCAGACTTAGTCAACACTTCTCATCTGAGAAAGTCACAAGTAAGTCTTAAAATGGAATTTGTTCTATCCTGTATCCTGAAAACTTCCCCCATAAGTGACAGTCTGAACATGGGGTTTGAAAGAGTGCACATACACCCTTCCAAACAATTTTGCTTACTACTGATCTTAGGACACTTTCAAATGCCATTCTTCCTATTTTTTGCTCTTACTTCCTTCTTGACCCTGCCCCCAACACTTTAAAATAGGTTTTAGGGATGTCTCATGCATATATCATTCTATTGATCTCCTTTCCTCAACCTAGTCAGAGATAAGAGCCCTGTCCTGACCTGCCGTCTTCCATATGCTCTACAGAGTGAGAATGTAAAAGCAGATGTTGCTGTTTAAGGGAAAGACCAGGTTAGACTTAAGACAAAACAGGGCAGGAGAAGAAGTCAGAGTGAAGAAATTATAGTCAAAAAGGAAAGTGCCTAAACAAAAGTGAAAAATATTTAAAGAAAAAGAGTAATTGATACCATTTAATCAGTTATGCTTCTAGTGCCCCGTTTTGTAGGATATTTTCCCCTGCTACATTTAAAAGAGGCTTAGTTTTAAATTAGCAGCCTGCTTTTGAAAAATCTTGGCCAAAATGTCTAATTCAGCTCTTCATATGGAATAATAAATATGAAAATTCAGTGAGCATATATAATTTTCCCTTGAATAAGAAAACCAACTATTTTGTTTCTCTGTGAACTACTTGGGTAACCTTTTGGGAAAGGAGGAGCCTATACAGGAAGGATGGGCTCCACCTAAAATCAAAACAGAACGAGACTGCTGGCATGTGAAATTTAAAAGGACAGAGGAGTTTTTAAGCCAATAAGTTCAGAGGCGCACACAATTTGGACAGAGACAGTCCTCTGGGGAAGTTTTATTAAAGGGGACACTCCATATCCTAGTAAAGAGGAGAGGATAGAAATTGATAAAGTAGAGGTAGAAACTGAAGAGAAACAATCAAATGAAAAAAAGTCCCATTCAATTACATCACATGAAGGCAGACAACTAAATATTAACTAATTTTATAAGTACGTGTATACAAATGCTAGAAGTCTAAGTACTAGGATGGGTGAACTTGAGAGTCTGGTATTAAATGAGGATGTTGATATAATAGCCATTGCAGAAATTAGGTGGAATAATGATAATGAGAGACAGTAATATCAGGGTACAAAATATACAGGAATGACAGAGTGGGTCATGATGGTGAGGGAGTTGCACAATATGAGAAAGAAAGCAGAGAGTCAAATATAGCAAAAATCTTGAATTAAAAAAAAAAAAAAAAAAAACTTAAATGTACCAATAGAAATTCCATACTTGAATAATAAGAGTATAGAAATAGGAATGTACTACCAATCACCTGACCAGGGAGATTAGAGAGGCTACAAAAACAGAAAGCCCAATAATAATGGGGGATTTCAGCTATCCCCATATCGACGGGCTACATGTTACCTCAGGACAGGATGCAGAGACAACATTTCTAGACACCATTAATGACTAATTCTTGGAGCAGCTAGTCCTAGAACCCACCAGGGAAGCGGCAATTCTTGTTTTAGTGCTAAGTGGCACACAGGATCTGGTCCAAGAGGTGAATATAGCTGAACCGCTTGGTAAAAGCGACCATAATGTAATTAAATTTAACCTCCTTGTAGGGAGGGAAATACCAAAAAATCCCTCCACAGTAGCATTTAACTTCAAAAAGGGGAACTACACAAAAAATGAGGAAGCTAGTTAAATGGAAATTAAAATGAGTAGTCACGAGTGAAATGCCTGCAAGCAGCATGGACATTTAAAAAAAAAAACCCACAATAATAGAGGCTCAAACTAAGCATATACCTCCAATTAAAAAAAAGTAAGAGGACCAAAAAAATGCCACCGTGGCTAAACAACACAGTAAAAAAAGAGGCTGTTAGAAACAAAAAGACATATTTTAAAATTTTGAAGTCAGATCTACTGAGGAAAACAGAAAGAAGCACAAACTCTGGCAAGTCAAGTGTAAAACTTAATTGGACAGGCCAAAAAAGAATCTGAAGAGAAACTAGCAACAGACACAAAAACTAATGGCAAAAATTTTTTGTAAGTACATCAGAAGCCAGAAGCCTGACAAGCAATCAGTGGGGCCACTGGATGATTAAGGTGCTAAAGGAGCACTCAATGAAGACATAAAGCCATTGCAAAGAAGCTAAATGGATTCTTTTCATCGTTCTTCACTGCAGAGGATATGAGGGAGATTCCCACACCGGAGCCATTCTTTTTAAATGGGAAATCTGAGGAATTGTTCCAGATTGAGGTGTCAGTAGAGGTGGTTTTGGAGCAAATTAAATAGTAATAAGTCACAAGGAACAGATGGTATTCACCCAAGAGTCCTGAAGGAACTCAAATATGAAATTACAGAACTATTAACTGTAGTATATAATCTATCACTTAAATCAATCTCTGCACCAGATGACTGGAAGACAGACAATATAACGCTAATTTTTTTTAAAGGCTCTAAACACTGGCAATTACACACAACTAAACCTAGCTTCAGTACCAGGCAAACTGGTTGAAACTATAGTAAAGAACAGGATTATCAGACACATAGAAGAACACAATATGTTGTGGAAAAGACAACATGGCTTTTGTAAAGGAAAATCACGCCTCACCAATCTATTAGACTTTTTTGAGTGGGGTCAACAAGCATATGGACAAGGGCGATGCAGTGTATAGGGTGTACTTGGATTTTCAGAAAACCTTTGACAAGGTCCCTCACTAAAGGCTCTTAAGCAAAGTAGGCAGTCAGGAGATCAGAAGAAAAGTCCTGTTATGTATCAGTAACCAGTTAAAAGACAGGAAACAAAGC
This sequence comes from Emys orbicularis, assembly GCF_028017835.1. Classification (NCBI taxonomy): domain Eukaryota; kingdom Metazoa; phylum Chordata; order Testudines; family Emydidae; genus Emys; species Emys orbicularis. The sequence continues at coordinate 66,451,033 of NC_088683.1, read as the reverse complement.
GTAGGAATAAATAGTCCGTTTTCACAATGGAAAGACTTAAAGATCAGGGTCCCCCAAGGATCTGAAATTGGGACCAGTGCTGTTCAAAATATTCATAAATGATCTGGAAAAAGGAGTAAACAGTTAGGTAGCATCTTTGCGGAAGATACAAAATTACTCAAGATAGTTAAGTCCAAAGCAGACTGCAAAGAGTTACAAAGGGATTTCACAAAACTGGGGAACTGCGCAACAAAATGGTCGATGAAATTAAAATGTTCATAAATGCAAAGTAATGCACATTGGAGAACATAATCCCAGCTATACATACAAAACCATGGGGTGTAAATTAGCCATTACCACTCAAGAAAGAGATCTTAGAGTCATCGTGGTTAGTCTTCTAAAAACATCTGCTCATATGTGCAGCAGCTGTCAAAAAAGCTAACAGAATGTTAGGAAACATGAAAGAAATTGATAAGAAGACAGAAAATATAATGGCATGTTGAATACTGCATACAATTCTGGTCACCCCATCTCAAAAATGATATATTAGAATTGAAAAATGTACAGAGAAAGGCAACAAAAATTATTAGAGGATATGGAACAGCTTCTGTATGAGGAGAGATTAAAAAGATTGGGACTATTCAATTTAGAAAAGAGACAACTAAGGGGGACATGACAGAGGTCTATAAAATCATGAATGGTGTGGAGAAAGTGAATAAGGAACTGTTATTTACCCCGTCACATAACACAAGAACCAGGGATCACCCAATGAAATTCATAGGCAGCAGATTTAAAACAACATAAGGAAGTACTTCTTCACACAACACAGTAAAACCTGTGGAACTCATTTGCCAGGGGATGTCGTGAAGGCCAAAAGTAGAACTGGGTTAAAAAAGGAATTAGATAAATTCATGGAGGAGAGATCCATCAATGGCTATTAGCCAAGATTGTCAGGAATGCAACACCACACTCTGGGTGCCCCTAAACTGCTAGAAGCGGGGACTGGACCACTCGATAATTGCCCTGTTCTGTTCACTCCCTCTGAAGCTTCTGGCACTGGCCACTATCAAAAGATGGACCATTGTTCTTACCCAGCATGGATGTTCTTATGTTCTTAATGGTCTAACCACCCGACTGGAGTATGGATAGACTACCTCCATAGGGCCTACATGAGCCTACAGAATGGGGATCACTGGTTTACACCCACATCTGAATCTCCAATGCTGAAATAAAGAACTCAAATAACTCTAAAGTTACCTCACCAGCTAAGTCCATGGCTCTGTATTATAAAACTCATTTCCCAGTCAAGTTATTTATACTATAAGACTCCCAGTTTACTGTATTATGCTATTTAAATTTTTTTATACTATCTTTTGGTTTGAATGAAAGTTAATTTTTAATTTTTCTTACAAAGCTACTGTAAAGCCTGGAACATGAGAGATTACAGTGGATCATAACATAATATCTAATACAGAAAGAAGTCTTGAAATTATATTTAATATACTCACTTGAATAAAGGAGTTCCACAGACAACACATTTGTATATCCCATGAGCTTTATGATGTGTGTATTCTCCCTCAAAGGCGCTGGGAAAAACAAAAACGCTATTTTAAAAATCAGTAAAGGAATAGTGTTTTTTAAATACTATATTAGAGTGCAAAAAGCTGAACTCAAGAGTTAGCTATTGTTATTGTTTATCAAATGAAAAAATGAATATCTTCATAAATTTGCCTTAACAGTTACATACCATTCAGGAGGAAGCAAAACCTCACATACATCAAAGATAAGAGCACAAAAACCAATTGCTGTTTAAAACTGTTTGGCAACGTCCTAAAATTAGTAATTTTTAAACAAAGATTGTTTAAAATTCAATTAATCTTGAGCATTTCTCTAGCTTTAGTCTTCAAACAATCTTTTAACAATGATCTCAAATGCTCAGCAACAAATAAAGCTCTAGTGTAGTGGGTAAATGACACTGTTGGTTTGTTAGCACAGGATGGGCTGCCCCTGTATTAGAGTATCATTCGTATCTTAGCAGAAAATGAAACAACTCGTCCATCATCTCAAGCTGCGTGAGCCTTATTTTTTTAGTCAAAAAGGAATATTACAATTTTAAGGGAATATTTTTCTAAGTTAACAAACTTAAGGGCTAGGAGGTCATTCATCTAATACAAATCAGCTGCGCTAGTCCAACAAAAAGCCTATGTGCTCGGCAGCTTGTTTTTATTATCCTTTCACCCTTTTTATGAGGTCCAATTTTTTTTTATAAACAGGATTTTTAAGAATGACCTACTCTCCAATTGTTTGTGTGCATTAAATCATTTTGCTAATCATATACACAACAGTAAGTGATTAGAGTGGAAGAAGGTCTCATGAGTGGAGGCTCAGGTCCCACTGCCAGCTCATTTGTGGGGGGTTTGTGCCAGTGATTCTCATTCATTACATTCAGCAAATAGTATACTCTGATAGGAAGAGTGTTGCCTATTAACTAGGACCCCATGTGTGGTAAAGAGCCCTTTCAGGTCATGAATGAAAACAAGCAGTTACATCATTAATACATTTGGATCAGAGGTAAACTAGGGCCTTATGCCAAGTTTCAGGGTATAAATTAGACAACAAAATGGTTAGACTTTGGCAAGTTGCCTTCATGCTGGAATCAGCTGAGAGAGACTATTCACTATGAACAGTTTGGAAGTGAGCACTTTTTTTTCCATCCAGGATTTAGGGCTAGCTTCCAGGGACTAAAGCCATGTGAGGGCAGTTATTGAAAATTTTTGACATTCCTACCACAAATGAGCCAATAAATACCTTCTCCACATGCGCTTCAAAAAGAAATTGGAGTGGGGTGGAAAGGAACTAAATTATGCTACCTTCTTTTTGCAGCCAAAATGTCTATACTTACAATGGCCACCTTCAAAATTTCAGCCTCCTGGCATAGAGCCATTTTCCTCATGGTTCTGCTCACTGTGATGTCTTCCAAAAAATGTACCTAAACCGCTATTACTTCCACACATTTTGTAGTAAACTAAAAACAGACCCTAAACATAAGCTCTGTGACTTTATAAGACACTTAGTGTTCATTTAATACACACACACACTATTGCCTTGACCACCACACGGCAGATGCCTGTCTTTTCAGTGGTGTTAATTTGTAGGGGTTAGTAAACAAGTGGAGAATTCTTGAAAGCGGTTGGAGGGGAAACAGCAGCAAAGGGGAGGAAAGAAGGAAAGATGCCTATTTCTTCATGAATGTGCTTCCTTCAGCCTGCCTTACCTTTCAGTCCCTTTCTCCTGAGTGACATGGTACTGCAAAGGCGTCAGCCGCTTCCTCAGGTCCTGCTGGGAAAAGACCACCTTGCAGTTCTTTTTATCCCTACATGACCCTGAAAAAGGGAGAGGATATGAGAGAAGGAGTCTTTTTAGCTTAAATCTTGAATAATTGCTTTGGCTGACGGCCACAGCATAGCTTCTGCATTCACTTGTCAATGACCAGACCAGTCCCTAATGCAATAGAACGGCTCAGCTGAACTGCAGCTGATTATTTCTTCAAATCCAAGTTTTAAAAGAATGTTGCTCAAAAGCCAGGTGATTCCACTGGAGCAGTGACAATGTGCTACAGCCAAAGCCTTCTGTGCGCCATCCTAAATCTTTACAGTCACTCATGAGAAGGTAACATTTTCCTACCACTTTAAAAAAAAAAAAAAAAGCCTGCAAAAATAACTCAGACTCTATGCTTTTTTCAAGACATCTATATTGTAGACATAAGGTAATGGGCATATGATGTTTAGCCACAATTCAGCATCCAATGATTTCACAACCTTTTAAAGAAGTTTTAAATATTATAAATTGTTATACTTCCAATATGGTTGATTTCTCCACCATCCTTACATTTATTTTAACTTTGTTTCAAAAGGTGTATTTTTGTCACAATTGAATTATTCTTACGGACTATGTCTCATAACGCAGATCAAAATATCAGCCCGAAGAGAAAAGTCATTTCACTATTCTAAAAATTGTGCAGTCCTCAAAAATAAAGTTGTCTTAAAAATTATAGCTGGGATGTATTAATTAATTAATTTGTTAATTAATTAAAATCAAAGCTGGCTCATACTCCCTTGAAAATCCCAACTTAGACTATGCCTAGTTCTACACACAAAAAGAAAATCTAAATGGTCTCAAGGCATTATTGTAAAAACATCATTCTTATAATGCAAAATCTGTAATTACTCTAGAAAAGAATTAAAAAAAAATTTTTTTGAGGAAGCCAATCTGAGATTTATACTTTTCAGGACCCAATACTGGTTGCTCTGGTGAATGAAAACAAAAAAAATTACACTAGTATAAGTGTGCTGAATGTGGAAATAGCTTTATTAACCATATGTAATACTTCATGTAAAATAACTCTAATTATTCAAGTAATTATAATATGCACAATTAGAAATAAACAGTCCTGACAAAAATATTTTTGTCAGCAATATATACACTCATAAAAAGTCCAATTGTGTTCCCAAAGTAGAGGGAACAGAGCTACCCATCTGTATGTCATTTAGTACAAGAGAAGCAATGGCAGGTTTAAATTACGTGGTATTGGATTGCAATTTCCTAACATTGGATGCTTTTCTGCTTTTTTACCTTGAGTCATTACTAAGAGTGTTCATAAAAAGTAGCTTAAAGCACAGATGCTTGCAAATCATTTAGGCAAAGATGTTTCTCCCCCTCCCCCACCTCCACCCCTTCTTTCTCTCTCTCTTGTTTTTTGCTTTAGAAGAATAAAACTGTTGGTCACTACTGACTAACCTTGTCAAGTAGGTCCAAGGAGAAAAAGTAAAATTGAGAACATCTGATTGAAATAAATAATGCAAACATAAAAAGCTTGGCTACTGAATGAAAGGTATTGAAAAGCAACTTCATTTCATAGATTAGAAATTACTTTTGATCTAAACATTCTTAAAAACAGATTGTTTTCTGAAACATCTCATTAACTGTGCTGCAGAGCCCTCCTGTTAAAGGCAAGCTTTGAAAGAGCGCTGCTATACTCCTTTGTTAGTTTCAATCTTATTTGGGAGGGGGATAAAGATTTCATTCCAGGTTTCTTTGTTTGTCTTTCAAGAACCACTAAAGAAGTATTCAGACAACTTTTGCAGGAATGTGCCCTGTGCCATGGCTTACAAATTATTTGGTTTTGGTGCACTTAAAGGTCACCTTCCAAATTAGCAAAATTTTCCTACATCCTGGCTTTTCAACCTTAAATGTAAATATTGTTTCCTAACTGTAAGTGAGGTTTGTTCTTTATAACATTTGGTTGCTTATTTAAAGATGTCAAACTTTGGAGATTTTTATTCTCAGGGTGTGCTGTCTTCTTGCACTAATAAGTCTTTCGAAGGATAACTAACAGCAAAAAGAAGTATATGCATTACATAAATAACTCAATGTTGCATTATGCAGCTCAATAAGAAATAATCTGAGAATTATTAATCCTAAATCTTATATTTTAATATTAAAAAGCAGTCCAAATTGGTCCAATGAGTTTTATAGACAAACACCCCTTTATTTTTTTTTAAAACTCGCTCAAAATTATTTTTGCTTCCAAAACTTCATCTCATTCCTTAACATTAAAAAAAATAACTAAGCATATCTCAACTTTGAAAAATCATGGAAAAGTTGAGTGTTTTAAAAGAAAATCTCATTTTAAACTCTTACAATAATTCCTTAAGTGGGTACCCTGATTTTATCATTTTAGAATCATAGCATTCTTTACTGGGTATAGTCACTACTACACAGAAGGAAATTTCCATTTCACTGTATATCATTTAATCCATGACCTTGCAATCAGAAGTAGGAAGCATGTTATAAGAGATTTTTACCTATTGTTTTTATAGTTACCTGAATGTTTTACAAGACAGACAAATATTTACGTGTACAGTGAAATCTTGTTACTCTGCACTGGTGTACACTGCAAACCTACACTGGAAAGGGATTTTCAAGGTTTGCAGAGCACTGGCCAGCAAAATTCTAATGCTGTGCTGCATCCCACTTGGATGAACCTCGTGTGGCCCAACCCTCAGATCTCAGGAACATCCTTAAACAGAGCTTTGACACTTATGGTTTAAATGTTCATGGCAAACTGATAGACCAGTAAATTAACCAAGCCTGTTTCACGTTGCTCTTGAATGTCAGAGACAAGGGGTAATATGCTGTATATCTACTGGCTACCCCCACCACTTGCTAGTTTGCAATGGGTCTCCCTGTTAGGGTGAATTAGTAAGGTTCTAGTGTTTTAAGTTCTTTACTTAGGCTCCAGTTCAGAATAGCATTCCTATACAAGGGAGCACTTAAAACATATGCATAACTTTAAGCATATGCTTAAGTATTTTCCTGAATTGGAGCCTTATTTTGTAATACTATGTCATGCCAGATTAGCCATCCCCATGCGAAACATTCACAGATGCAACATCTTTAGCTTGTGGTTTATAGCGATGCTATCACCACCATTGGTTTAAATATGATGAGGAAGAGGCAGCAAACTAGAGAGGGGAAAACGCTCACTTTGCACTAAAATAATGCCTGTACTCCACACTGCAAAGCTTGTATGATAGTTTCTAAAGACAATTGTTTGTGTGCACTTTTAAAAAAAAAATTACCTTTTTGGGGGGAGGGGGGAAATCAGTGGGAAATGCAAGATGAAATATAGGGAGTATGGGAAAACAATTATGGATGGATCATTTCTTCTATGGTGATTATGCAATAAATAGCAACTAATAATGCAACCAATATGGTATCCATACCAATTATGAAAAAATATCAACAGTACAGAGCAAGAGCCCAATCAAATCACCTTACTGTTCATAAAGAACACAGAATGAACCTATCCATCAGCCCATGCCTGTCTTCCTTGTGTTAGTTCTCTCAACAAGGGGTCAATAATGAGTTGAAACAGGATTCCCATGAAAGTCTCTAAAACTTTAGAAGGCTTCTTAATTTCCTGGCAAATCAGATCTAAATTTGTGTGCTGCTTATTCATAAACTTTGCAGGTCAATGTGAAAGAGAAAAATAATCTGCAGTTTTAAAATTAGCATGGCATCCACTTTGGAACAGTCATTTCATGGGACCATGAGGAGGGCGGAAATCTTAAATTTTCACTCCAATTTTTGCCTCCTTGAAGTAAAAAACAGGAGAAATTTTAAACATATCTTCAAGATAGTAAGTGTGCATCTGAAAATCCTGTTGTGGTTTGTTATACCTGCTCCTACTTCTGCAGTGAGCTCCTTACATGGAGCTCCAGTGAAGTCTGTGGTAGGGGCTACCTGCATGGAACTCCGAGAGATCTGGACCCCAGTTGAATATTTACTGTTTATCCTTCCCTCTTCATTCTCATTACTGTTCATTATAAAGGCATTTTGCATACAGCTGTACTTCAAGATCCTTTATGCTGCCAAAAACGGCAGCAGTGCTAACCAAAGTGAAACGTGGCTTTCGAGGCTTCAAAACAAGGTAGAGGCTTTTTCAGATGAAACTAATAATAAAACAGGAATGTCTATTTTTAGGCTAACAAATATGCATAAAATATCATTTTTGGATGTTTTATTGATTTCTGCATCTCAAAAATGGCCTTTTTGAGGGGAAAAAATGCAAAGCACATTGGAAATAATTACCATCCTCACCATCACTTCCCCTTGTTTTACAGCTTGTTCCCTCAACTTGGAGCCCAGCACTATAAAACAGAAGTGAGCTGCAAGCATTTTCTGGTGTTGACCTGAGCACCTCACCTTGTTTCTAAATTCCTATTTTTGTGAAGCTTTCCAAATCTGGGATTCATAATGAAGACAAACACCAACATATACACAATTTCCTTTGATTTAATTAATAACAATAACATAATAATAATACTGTAATACAAAAGAGCAGTAAGGTTTCTTCAGATAGAGTGACAAAAGCTACTATTCATAGCTTTCCTTCTTTAATACTCTTTTGAACTGTTACAATTGTATCTTTTGCTTTGTTGCTTCCTTTCTCTTACTGCATTGAAAATAACTCACATTTCAAATTTCATGTAAAGCACTGTGTATATTCTCCTCTTCGTGCATGTGCATAAGTCCCTTTCGCACTAATGGCCACGATAGGCATGCAATGAGTACATACTATTAAGACTTCCTGAATTAAATACAGTGAGACAAATGTTCCAGCACAGCATCACTGTATAATAAATCAGGCTTCCAGTTTTCAATACTATTATTAAACTTTTCACACATGTGTCAGTGGGGTTTAATCACATTTTTTATACAGCACCATAGGTCTCAATTCTGCCATTTGACCAGTATAGACAGCACCCCGAGACTACGCAGAGCCCTACTGATTTCAAAGGGAATCTGTATGGACAAAAGGGTCTACTCATGCGGATCAGACTGCAAGATCTATGTCTAAGCATACATCTCCTTGCTTCTCCAAATCACATGCCCCCATCTATGGGGTGTACCTTCCTCCCTAATGGCGAGTTACCTGGTACTGATGTGAAAGGAATGCTGCCAGACTAAGAGTTATATGTTTTTTAAAAATCAAATATCCTTACCGATATGACCAAACTTTCTATTTCATTAAAAATTGAAATATCTTAATTTAGTTTCCACCATTTATGCTATTAGTTGACACTTTGCATTTCCCTCATCTTGAAAGAATGAAAATAGGCAGGTCACTTTCATTTTTGTTTAGTCTGTTTCCCTTTATGCTTATTTAGCCTTAGCAGAATGCTCCAGCATAGGAGAATGTTGGTTTGTTTTTGTTTTTAAAAAAAACACTATAGAAGAAACTTTTCATTGGAATTACAAAACAATTGATGGAAACATTTATGTTGGTTGAGTTTGAAAACATTTACAATACCTAACTTTTGGTTCTAGTTTGACCTGCCAGCATTTTCTTAAGATGATAACTAAACATGCACTGTCAGGAACAGTAACAATGGGAAACAAATGAAATCAGATTCTTACTCAATGTAAACTAATTTATCAGTAAACCTGTTCTCCCGTTCTCCGGGCAAACCATCACTAAAATGTAGGGCTGTCGATCAATCGCAGTTAAGTCATGCAATTAACTCAAAAAAATTAATCATGATTAATCGCGGTTTTAATCGCACTGCTAAACAATAGAATACCAATTGAAATTTATTATTAAATTTTTGGATGCTTTTCTACATTTTCAGACATATTGATTTCAATTAAAACACATAAAACAGTGTACAGTGTTCACTTTATACTTTTATTACAAATATTTGTACTGTAAAAATGATAAACAAAAGAAATAGTATTTTTCAATTCACCTCATAAGTGCTATAGTGCAATCTCTATCATGAAAGTGCAACTTACAAATGTAGATTTTTTGTTACATAACTGCACTCAAAAACAAAACAATATTAAACTTTATAGCCTACAATTCCACTCAGTCCTACTTCTTGTTCAGCTAAGACAAACAAGTTTGTTTACATTTATAGGAGATAATGCTGCCAGCTTCTTATTTACAATGTCACCTGAAAGTGAGAACAGACATTCGCATGGCACTTTTCTGGCTGGCATTGCAAGGCATTTATGTGCCAGATATGGTAAATATTTGTATGCCCCTTCATGCTTCAGCCACCATCCCAGAGGATGTGCTTCTATGCTGACGATGCTCGTTAAGAAAATAATGCATTAATTAAATTTGTGACTGAACTCCTTGGGGGAGAATTGTATGTCTCCTGTTTGGTTTTACCTGCATTCTGCCATATATTTCACGTTACAGCAGTCTTGGATGATGACCCAGCACATGTTGTTCATTTTAAGAACACTTTCACTGCAGATTTGACAAAACACAAAGAAGGTACCAATGTGAGATTTCTAAAGATAGCTACAGCACTCGAACCAAAATTTAAGAATCTTAAGTGCCTTCCAAAATCTGAGAAGCACGAGGTGTGGTGCATGCTTTCAGAAGTCTTGAAAGAGCAACACTCCCCAATGCAGAAACTACAGAACCCAAACCACCAAAAAAAGGAAATCAACCTTCTGCTGGTGGCATCTGACTCAGATGATGAAAATGAACATGCCTCGGTCTGCACTTCTTTGGATCATTATCGAGCAGAACCCATCATTAGCATGGACACAGGTCTTCTGGGATGGTGGTCAAAGCATGAAGGGACATATGAATCTTTAGCGCATCTGGCACATTAATATCTTGCGATACCAGAAACAACAGTGCCATGTGAATGCCTGCTGTCACTTTCATTGTAAACAAGAAGTGGGCAACGTTATCTCCTATTTTTTTTGCACATAATTCTACATTTGTAAGTTCAACTTTCATGATAAAGAGATTGCTCTACAGTACTTGTATTACGTGAATTGAAAAATATGATTTTTTGTTTTTACAGTGCAAATATTTGTAATAAAAATAAATATACAGTGAGCACTGTACACTTTGTATTGTGTGCTGTAATTGAAATCAATATATTTGAAAATGTAGAAAACAAATATTTAAATAAAGGTATTCTATTAACAACAGCACGATTAACCGCGCAATTAATTTTTTTAATCTCTTGACAGCCCTACTAAAATTACATATTAGAAGTCTTATGTTAAATTCTAATTTAACTTTCTAGATTTTCCCCCTTTAATCCACAACTTTTGTCTAACTCCATCTTTTGGTTCATTGTTTCTGTTCTAAGTTTCCTCATAGCTGAATTCAATCAAAGACTTTAAATAACTCAAAGTGTTGTTCAGAAGATTCTCTTCAACTAGCAAGACAAAGACTTATTATTTTGAATATCTGCAAAGCCAACTTTAAATAAAATACAAATCTCGGTCTTAAAATTACTGTTTCATATATTGGGGGGAGGGGGAAATAGCTCTGTATTTCTTTGTGGAATGGCTCCTTCGTTTCCTTGCTTCAGGTGACTATATCCCACCTACATCCCATACCATTTGCAGTTTCAAACAAGCAGTAGCAATGGAGAAAGAGACCATTTTCGCAGCACTGTGTGTTGAAAATCTGAGTGCTGGAGAGGATATTTTGGGTCAGGTGCCAATTAAATAAATATAACCCCGCTCTTTTATTTTAACACTCAGGAGGGATAGACGGAAGAGTTGACACAGTGAAGGGGAAAGCTGGTTCTTTTAAAGTGTATTTTATTGCATGGGAAACTTACAATGGGAGTTGTACCTCTGGAGTTGTCTAATTTGTTTTTAATCTGAATGGATCATCAACAAACCATGGCCATGATGTTTTGTTGATGATCCACATATATAGGCCATCTCTCTCTCCAGATATTTTCAGCTCTATCATAAGTTTCTCGTGCAAAAATCAAACTTCCAAAGATTTCAGTGACTGATAGCAGTGTAAACAAAACAAAACAGAACAAAAATCCCTTTTTTGTACACTCTCCTTTTAAGCTAGACATTGGTATTGGAACCAATTGTTTTCTTTTTATCATCTCACCCTTTAGTGCTAGAGTCACTGGGAGATGTGGGTGCCTGGTTCATCTCATGTCTACCATTTTCCCCTTTAGTTCCATAAAACTGACAGTGGAACAATGGTGGCTATGTTGCTGAGACAGAGCCTGTGAGAAACGACTCATCCCATGGAGAAGAAATACAGAGCTGTTTTTGAAATGTAAAAAAAAATTTTTTTTTTTTTAAATAAACAAGAAGTGTTGTTCATATGGGGAAAATAGCTCTGTATATCATCTCCAGGGGATGCCCTTTACTTCCTTATTGGAGGCAACTGTGTCCTGTGCACTGCTGAAATATCACCACTAGTCACTTAAGCTTGGTTTTACATCCTTTCAAAATCATGATCACAGATTTATACATAGAGTGGGCAAAGCACTCAAGCAACTATCTTGCACAGGCTGGCAGGTGACTATAACTACCTTATAGGGCTTCGCCGTCTATTCTTTTTAGGATTACTATGATTAAGGTGGTGTAGTGCTTTGTAAATGGAAGCACCTTCAGTAAAACTGAGCAATCCTGGTACTTAGAAAATTTGGAGATATTATAGATCAGCCTCTTTCAAGGATATATGTATATGAGGTCACTGTCCTTGCATTACAGATAAACTCCAAAAGGTCCTAGAAAAAAAATGTTGCCATATTATATATAGTGCTGTCAAATGATTAAAAAATTAATCGCGATTAATCGCATGATTAATCACACTGTTAAACAATAATAGAATACCATTTATATAAATATTTTGGAAGTTTTCTACATTTTCAATTATATTGATTTGAATTACAACAGAACAAAGTGTACAGTGCTCACTTTATATTTATTTTTATTACAAATATCTGTGCTATAAAAAAATAGTATTTTCAATTCACCTCATACAAGTACTGTAATACAATCTCTATCATGAAAGTTGAACTTACAAATGTAGAATTATGTACAAAAAAATAACTGCATTCAAAAATAAAACAATTTAAAACTTTGGAGCCTGCAAGTCCATTCAGTCTTCTTGTTTAGTCACTCACTCGGACAAACAAGTTTGTTTACATTTGCAGGAGATAATGCTGCCCGCTTCTTGTTTACAATGTCACCTGAAAGTGAGAACAGGTGTTCTCATGGCACTATTGTAGCCGGCGTCGCAAGCTATTTACGTACCAGATGCATTAAAGATTTATATGTCCCATCATTCTTCAACCACCATTCTAGAGGACATGCGTCCATGCTAATGAGGGGTTCTGCTCGATAAAGATCCAAAGCAGTTCGGACTGATGCATGTTCACTTTCATCATCAGAGTTAAATGCCACCAGCAGGTTGATTTTCTTTTTTGGTGGTTCAGGTTCTGTAGTTTCTACATTGGAATGCTGCTCTTTTAAGACTTCTGAAAGCATGCTCCACACCTCGTCCCTCTCAGATTATGGAAGGCACTTCAGATTCTTAAACCTTGGTTCCAGTGCTGTAGCTATCTTTAGAAATCTCACATTGGTACCTTCTTTGCGTTTTGTCAAATCTGCAGTGAAAGTGTTCTTAAAATGAACAACATGTGCTGGGTTATCATCCGAGACTGCTATAACGTGAACTATATGGCAGAATGTGGGTAAAACCCAAGGAGTTCAGTCACAAATTTAATTAATGCATTATTTTCTTAATGAGCACCGTCAGCATGGAAGCACGTCCTCTGGAATGGTGGCCAAGCATGAAGGGGCATACGAATATTTACTATATCTGGCACATAAATGCCTTGCAATGCCAGCCAGAAAAGTGCAATGTGAACACCTGCTCTCACTTTCAGGTGACATTGTAAATAAGAAGCCGGAAGCATTATCTCCCGCAAATGTAAACAAACTTGCGTCTTAGAGATTGGCTGAATAAGAAGTAGTACTGAGTGGACTTGTAGGCTCTAAAGTTTTACATTGTTTTGCGTTTGAGTGCAGTTATGTAACAAACAAACAAATCTACATTTGTAAGTTGCTCTTTCATAATAAAGAGATTACATTATGGTATTGTATGAGGTGAATTGAAAAATACTATTTCTTTTGTTTATCATTTTTACAGTGCAAATATTTGTAATAATATAAAGTGAGCACTGTACACTTTGTATTCTGTGTTGTAACTGAAATCAATATATGTGAAAATGTAGAAAAACATTCAAAAATATTTAATAAATTTCAATTGATATTCCATTGTTTAACAGTGCAATTAAAACTGTGATTAATCACAATTTGTTTTAGTTTAATCGCGTGAGCTAGCTGCGATTAATCAACAGCCCTAATTATATACCTTCATGAAGGAAAAAAAAGCGAATATGACACTAAACCTCTAAATTAATGACAAACTGGGAACAGGGTAGCTATGGGGGGTTGGTAATAGGACATGAAGTTTTTTACCTTTAAGTTCTGAGTCTGAATTGGGTTATAATTGTTCAGTGGCCTATGTGATATGAATTGATACTCTCAGCATAGCTCCCAACAGTAACATCCACGTAAAACAAACCATCCTCACCGTCGTAACTGGCACCTCCGCTGGCAGTCTCATCAGAAAGGCTATGAACTGAGTAAGCATGGAGACTGACCTATTCTCTTCATCCTTACAAGTGAACCACACAAGCCAAGATTGAGACAGGTTAGCAGACCGGGGAGAAACTCATACTACGCTATCTTTTTTCTCCCCAGAAAGGAGACTTCTGATTCCAATGCTGTCATTTTGACACCTTTCACCAGACACTACATAAAAATGAAGACATAACATATGGAAATATTTTATTAACATAAGAATTAAGCTAAATTTAAAAATAGCAAATTGCGCTGTCTTTTCAGCTATCTTGTGCGTTTAAAAATATTTCAGTAAGCCATCAAAATATGTATATTCCCACAACTTTAATAAAGGTCTAACCTGCAGTAGAAACAATTAAAAAGTCAGCATTTGCCAGCAGTTACCACAGTGGTGTGCAACCTATAGTTATTCAGGCGGTTGCTAAATCCTCCTGGTAACTTCCTTGGCAATAGCGATGTGCCACCTTTTCAGCCTGCGGACAGAACACAGTATTTCAAAAGGCCAAGGTGCCACAATCGATATTTTGGGGCACATTCTCTGCCCTGTTTGTGTCCTTCTGCGCTGCTTAGAGCTGAAACTACCTGCAAGTCCCCTAGTGTTTAAGAGTTTCTAGCAGGCACAGCTGGCTCCTACACCTACGACCATCGGCACAGAGAGATGTATTGAGGACAAGAGGACATGGCTGGAGCATACTGTGCTCCAGCTATCCCCAGCATAGATTTGGTGCCTAGGGGACTATTGCTAGCTGGCAGGAGTTAGCCCCCAAAATGCTCTAACCTGCACCAGGGCTAAGGCAGAAAAACAAGGATCCATAAGTGGTTGTTGGTTCTCAGTTTCTCTTTTCCCTCTCCCCTACACAGCTATGTGGAGGAGGGAGCCCATCCTTCGCTAGCTATTCCCACAGGCTCAGGAAGACCCAGCTGAGCTCCTATCCTGCTGTGCTCTCCTTGGTGCTCCCACAGCTCAGCAGGATACTTGGCAATGGAGTAGCCAGAGCTACTCGGTCTTTCTTGCCTGTAACACAGCAGGTAGCCAGAGGGGAGCTATTGAGTAAATGCAGCAGGAAAAGAACAATAGCTGCTCAGAGCACACCTTGGTCAAATCAGAGCTGCTCCTGAGGCTGCAGGAGAGGCGATGCCCAGATACTTCCTTCCCGTAATGATGGACTCAATTCTAACACTTCCTTTTTTACATCCCAAGGCAGGGCAGACAGAGCACATTTTCAATTTGTAATCAAAAGCAAATTTTTTGTTTAAGGTGCTTTAACAGTCTCCCTAGAGGGCCGCAAGTTAGACAACACTTCTCTACCAAATATCTCTTCCTCTCCGTTCTTAGTGCCAAAATCTCCGTCCATGCCTTGGTAATGCCGCATTTATGCTATGGCAACATTCCCCTTCCTTGCTTATCGCACTTTGTACCACTGCAGGTCTATTCAAAAGGCTGCCATCAAACTCATGGCAGACACCCTTCCCCTTTGGAAGTCCCTTCAGTGTATCCAGAACACCTCCTACATCAACTCCAAATGCATTACCACCACCTTCAAGTGTCTATGCAACTCTTGCCCAGCTAGCATCTCCTCTCTTCTCTCCCACTCTGCTAATTCTGTAGATCCTTCCCCCACAACACATCTGGGTGTTATCCCATGCTACTCACTACCCTGATTCTGTATGTAATGCAACCTCTGTCTCCTCGAAACCTACTGCTCACCACACCCTCTCCAACAGTCTCCTGTTTCCCCTGGTCAACCTAATAATATCTAGATTTTTTTTTTTTTAAGGGGGAAATTTGAAGGAACAAGAAACCTTATTTTGTGTAAGCCTCCCTTCTTCTTGCCCGATGTCATCTCCCTCTGCATCATATCCTCTCTAACCTGGATTACAAACTCTTTAGACCAGGGAGAGTTTCTTTGTTGCTCTTGAGGAATTCTCAGGCCTATGGGGCTATTTATATACAAAAGTTAAACAAGAACATGATAATTGCTGGCAAAATATTCATTTTTCCTGGCCACAACTGTATAGTCTCTAAAACAATGAAACCCAGAGTTAAAGCTGAAAATCCATCTTTAAATTATCCTAGCGTTTCCCAAGCTCAGAGGAAAGGGCAAGCTACCTCAGTCAGGGTGGTGTGGAGCATGGAAGTGGAACAATGTGGGCTAAGAAAGTTCTGAGATCCCAAAACTACCCCATGCTTGCCCTGCAAACATGCTACTGCAGCAGTTCCCAAACTATGGGATTGCAGCAATCCCTAATGTGCAGAGGATGTCATTTTGCTCTGCACAGTGTAATCTAGCATGTATGGTGATCATGCACCGTGTCCTTGCACGCAGGATGCCATTTTGCTCTACAAAATGGCATCCCCTGCAGAGTGACCTTATACACACCGTATGTATGAGGTCATATTGTGTGGAGAACACCATTTTAAAGAGCAAAATGGCATCCTCCATGCAGCATGGTCTCACACGTTGTGCAAGGTCACGTTGTGCAGAGGATGTCATTTTGCTCTTCTGGAGTCCCAGCAGAAAATACTTCATTAAAATGGGATTGCGCCAGTAAAAAGTTTGGGAACCCCATGTGATTGGGTGGGTTCTTAAAAGTCATCATTGCATTGCCACTCTGCTCCCACTGGGATCTCTAATGCAACAGACTGTGGAAGTGGCTCTTTGTTTGCAAGGATGGGAGCACAGGTCCCTGCCCATCATCCCAAGCAGCTTCTCTTCTCTCACAGCACGGTGCTCAGCCACTAAGCACGGGCCACTCAGTACCACCAAGGGACTTCCCACCAGATGAAGCATGTAACAGAGCCTTCTAGTCAGTCAGAGAATGAGGAGAGGACAAAAACCCAAGAAAACAAATGCAGAAAAAGAATGCAAAGGAAAAGGAACAGAGACAAAGAAAGAGATATAAGAGATGAATACACAGAAAATGAGAGGCCCTGGCAACAATGCCTGGATATAGCATTGGAGGAATCAAGACTGCCTTTCCACCAATTTCTTGCAGGGGTCCAACTGAAAAAAAGAGGGGTGGACACCAGTGACTTAACATGATATGCCTATATTGTGTAGCTCATGTGGAAAGCATTCCCTGTTGGTTACTGCTCTAATATGGGGCAGAGAAGAGGATGCTAAGGAAGGAATTTCAGCCTTTTATACACATTCCTGATTTTTGCAAGTATAAGGCATAATATGAATGTTACTCAAACCAACCAATTTTATGAATACATTTCATTCCCTCTTTGATACTAAAGAATGAACAAACAATATTGAACAAAACCTTTTACATTGCACATATACAAATGTACAATATTTAAACAATTATGGATTTAAATACATTATTTTCCTAAGTGACCAAAATATCTGAGTAAATTTCCATTCAGGCACCTTTACAAAGGTGATTTTTTACCTCAAATAGTGTGCCTTCCTCCTTTAGAGCCATCACATAGATATGACAACAACATTCCATGTCAGGTTACAACAGGGTGCTATTATGACGTCGCTAGGATATACACAATAAACATCTTGAAGAAAGGTACTGAGTCTCTATAAGCGACAACTGTAAGCACCATTTTCATGTTAAGTATATATAAATACATTAACATACTATTTACTATGGCACTTACATAGTACTTTTCATCTTCAACACTCTATACAAGCATTAGCTGAGTAATTCTCTACATCCTGGCAAACTAATGAACTAGCAACATGAAAAATTGTATTTCGGATAAAAACAGTATTCTGATTATAGAAGCATAAAATTTCATTTCTTTAAATCTTCAAAAAACAGTGAATTTGCTTTTCTCTCTCTCTCTTTTTTAAAATACTGTCTGGAGAGGGGACAAAAGCGCATGTATCTGAGACCTTGTATGACAAATTTAAGCTCAGAGTAAGTACGTTATAAATCCCACAAAACAGGGATTTATAATGAAAACACTGACAGGCACTTAACCATAGGAGTATTAGTGGGTGTTGCTAGAATTAGTATATATTATCTTTCTCATCAATATTTTTTTTTCAAACCACATGAAGAGACATCTGCTATATTACATCCTTGGTAACACACTAAGAGAAACTATGGAAAAGTTACAGCATATATGAAAATAATATGTACACATATACACACACAACATAAATACATTTAGAAATATTTAAGTTACACAATATATACACAATCTGTATAAAATCTAATCGTGATTACAATTTTGGTGGATGCGTAGGCGGGAGAGGGGGGACATGGTTGACTCAAGTTTTCAGAACTTCCGTTGTAAAAGCCAGATTTTGCAAAAACTATGTGTGAGAGTTAATTTAACTGACATGAGTAGTCGCAGAGTTCACGTGGTTTATACACGTGAATTACTCATGTTTGCAAGAGCTGCCCCTACATGTAATCCTTTATGTTAATTGATTACTGCAAACAGTCCAATTTTGAATTTTGATATTGTAACTATTCATTATATATTCAGTATATTTTACTTATATTTCCAATTTAAAATTAATTGAGATTTAATAAAAGGTGTTATGAAAAAAACATACTACATATATTTGTTTAATAAAAGAGACTTACACCATATGCCCAGCACCCTTTCATACAGATGTATTGTAATACAACAACCATATCCTAGAAAAATGTGGTTTGCCAGTACTCTTAATCATTCTAGTAATTAAACACTGCACAACAATTTAATCATCGTTTAAGTCTTTATTATTTCATATACCTATTAGAAAATGTGCACGTAAGCATACCCAAACTCTCTAGACTTTTGTATCATTAGTTTTACTTAATTTTTACAAATACTGTAATCTTTCTTGATCTACAATAGCAGAAAAACAGATTTCTATCTCATGCAAAAAAATGTGATGCAAGCAGCACAACATTCAAAGTGTTAAAAAAAGAAAGGACACTTTTTAAAAGGAATGAGAGCCCATAATAATTCAAAGACACAGCAAAGCAAAGTAAGGTTTTTCTTTATAACTTGGTGGTCTGCTACAGAAAACATATGTATATGGAATATGCATAATTACTGTTTGTATCCATTACTTGCTGGTATGCATTAAAGTAGCCAAAGGAAAATTTGTTCTTATCTTAAAAGATTTCAAAACAGATCTATTTCATTATGAACCCAATCCTGAGAGATGCTGACTACCTCCTACATTTCAGTGGACGTGGAGTGCACCGGATCAGGGCCAAACAGGGTCAGTTTATTCTAAATCATGTGAAAGTATAATGGAGTTGCAATTGTTACTGGGGAAATGAGGAAACCTCTAACATTATATGAATAAAGTTTGTGTATAAGCCCAAACTTGTGTGATTTTTCAAAATGCTCATGCTTTTCTTATGATAGTTTATACACACTTTAAACTAAATTCTCAGAATGTACTATGTATGAATGATTTCTAAAGTGGAAGCTTTTCATTCTGCTCTATTTAGGCAAAAGAATATATGATTAGTGCCATCTAATGGAAATTTGGAGTACTGGGGTACATTGTAGCAAATTCTTCCCTGCTCACCACTATATGTTAGATTAAAAAAATACACTGAAATGTTTAATCCTATTATTTTGTATAGTTAGAAGGATGCATTTATACCTCAGGCATTAATATGTGGATTTTAAAAATGCAAACAAACCTTCCACCAAATTAAGAATAATAATGATATGAAAGGTATAGAGTTTATAACATAACTCAGTGTGTATCCATAAGACAAGAGCTACAATATACTGAAGATTTTTGGATTGGGAAGAATTACTCGAAATAAAAAGCAGATAGTTCTGAAAATTAATGCATGTAGTATTCTGAAATGAAATTGAATGTATTTGTTTTGAAAAGCAAAAAAGCTTTCATTTGGTCCTAATCTATAAATGACAGTATATATGCACTCCATTTTATAGCACAAGCAAAGCTTAGGGGCAGTATATAGATGACATATTTGGACTGAAGCACTTATTCATAAAAGGCAACAGCTGATTCTGGGTATCATCCAGAAAATTAAAATGGGTATGAAATTATATTATTGTGCCCAATCCAGCAAATATTATAAGTGTGGTACTTTACTGATGTGAGTAATCCCAGTTTACCAATTACAAGATAGTTTAACCACCACAACTGACTAGAGCCTTGGTTTTATGCCTCATTTGAAAGATGGAACCTCTGTCAGCACACTGCTCCCTAAAATCATTTGGTGGCATTGGTTCATTAAGTGACTCACGTGAAATTATACCTCCTAAACCACTTCTTGTACCACCTGGATTTTCTTTGAAAGTTTCTATCCAACTAAAAGTAGACCTAATCCTGTTTATCTTGAGACCTGATGTGCTCACAGCACAAAGGGATACAGTAGTACATTATACATTTTGTGCAGAATATGATGGGGGGAGGGCAAAAAAGTAATTTTCATAAAATGCTTGTACTTCCAAAGAAAACAGGGCACTTCTCGGTCTCTGAAGGTAAACTCAAGATCCAGTTGGACTGTGGCATTTATGCAAATGTTGCTTCTAGGACTTATTCTTGCATTTACATGAAGCCTCCTTCACCATTTAGTTCTGTTCCCCACCTCTACTACACATAAACAAATTGAATACAAAATTAGCCAACATTAATTTATAAGTGTCTAGGAAATTTAGTTTCCTCTTAGAACACATGAAATATGCAGTTATACATTATTCTGCTATCAGTGGATGAATTTTGTTTTATAATATACATCTATAAAGTAGTCAGTGTAACTGATCTGTTAAAGTTTGTAGTTCTGATCATACAAACAGAAATAAATTGCAGAGCTATAAAAGTTATAATAAAACGTGAATATTGATTATGTCAGTGACACAGGTGACAAAATGGTTAATGCGATGCTTCATGAGCAGGTATGCACTAGAAATACTTCTGTCAGATTCTGTTCCTAACAGACCAGCTTTGAGATCTGCTTGGGATCTGCTTGTTAGAATAGGCACAAAATGAACAGGAAAGCTGTAAATGCCTCATTTTAAGGCAGGTCTCACCAGTGTGAGCTCACATCAAAGGTGCATAATAAGTTAGGAAATTTGCTTGTCCTCTGTTTTTAGGATTTGAAGCCTGGGTCAGCGGCACATATAATTGGAAGCAAAGATCGGGCTGACACAATGGGGTTTATTGTCTCCTTATCAAGGTTCACTTGTAACTCCTGTTTAAGTTAATAGGAGTTATGGAAAGGAAAATAGACCCCTATACCACAAAACTGGGGCTCAGTTTTGATAGTTCAAATAAAATTATAATCAGCTCTAGAAAAAATCAATTAAACTTAAATGTTGTGTCCTATCACGAAAGCGTTTATGACACTCCTTCCATATATCAGAGGGGTAGCCGTGTTAGTCTGGATCTGTAAAAAGCAACAAAGAGTCCTGTGGCACCTTTTAGACTAACCGATGTATTGGAGCATAAGCTTTCGTGGGTGAATGCCCACTTCGTCAGGCACATCATGTCATGCCAGTTAGTCTATAAGGTGACACAGGACTCTTTGTTGCTCCTTCCATATACTATATGCTGATCTGAAATGATATTAGCAAACAGCAATGATGCTTTAATTGTTGTATTTTGTGCCTATATCCAGTGGCGATGGGTGCATAACAAATGCCCAAATTGGAACGTTACTTGGGGTTTCAATCAGTGATTATTTACAGCTGCATCTTAGTTTTTATTTTGACTTCTTAAAAAAATAATTCCGGATAGCCTTTGAATTCTAAAAATTAATCCACTAAAGTTGTCATTTCCTGTCAAATAGTCAGATCTGGTATCTTATAAAGATATTACATATGTTACTGTTTAAATGCCGATATTAAACATTTAGACTAAGGTCCTGCAGTCAGATTCACATGGATGGGCCCTTATGCCCCAATGGCCGCCTTTGCAAATCCAAATTCAGGAGTGGGGCATTACACATGAAGTGTGGTTATTCCTCTCTGCATTTTTTTAAAAGTGTATGTTTTTTCTAAAAAAGAGCAGCTGTGACGGAGCATTTTTGTTTGATTGAACTATAGTATCACATAAATAAAGTACACATTGTGAGGGGAAGAAAATTACATTACAGCTCACATCACTTCCTGCATGAACCTTTGTGTGCACTATTATTAAAAGTAATTTTACAATAAAAATTTCACACACACAAAGGAATAAATGCTGAAAAAGATTTAAACGCACTTGAACAGTATTTTGAAAACATTTTCCTAAGACACTTATTAAATAATAATATTTCATATATTAAATGCTGCTAAGCAATTTCTTATTAAAACCATGTGCAATATGTAATACAACTGTGATTTTCAGGCTAACTGCATAGTCTGTGTCAGGGGACAGGAAGATGCTATCAAATTTGAGATATATCATATCATATTGGGCAAGGAAGCTGGACAATGTTTCCAAAGCATTCTAAAATTTGGGCTATGAACACACTAAAAGCAAAGCAGTGATTTATAACAAACTTCCGGCTTCAACAGAGAACTCTAATAAATTACAACTAAATTTAGTAAACCATAGTGTATCATTTCCTGCAGCAGAGACACCCATTCCTAAAAGGGCCCTCAATATGCATGACACAACAAGCAGCACCCATTCAACCTGAGGGAAGCCCACAGGCTCGCAGGGCCACTGGCTGGCTCTTTGTCACCAAATGCAGCAGGTTGAATGCAGACATCACTGTGATATCCTCACCAACAAAACCAGAGGCAAAGAACAGGGGCAAGAGCTGAGTAGGGAAAAAAAAAAAAAAGATGAAAACATCAAAAATGTTAGATACATTCATAGCAAAACTGATGGTTATGATTCTATCTGAAAAGAAAACATAGGACTAAGAAATTCTGAATGCACATTTATTAGTTGGTTTAGCCCCTTTTTGCCTTCTGCTTTAAGCTTGTTTACATTTGTTAATTAGAATACATAGCATACAATGCTGCAGCTCTTTATGTTACCAGGCAGGGGGGAAATCTTAATGTCGTGCAATGCAGGGCAACCCAAATTTGCAATTAAAAATTTACTGAAAACACATGTCTATGTGGTGAACGCTGGAAACCAACCATTATGAAAAACTGTTCCGTTGGCTGGTTGGTTAAACAAAGCCAAACTTTATTTTAACAAAAAACTTTCCAGTTATCAGGAAAAATAATGGGAAAATCATTTCTTTAAATAAAGATAATTTATATCTTAAATTCTCCAAGGGATACATTTAAGCAATTTTCCAGCTGGCACTAATATAGAAGAGAGGGATATGGCAGTGGGGATTTTTTATTTTGTAAGATGCAACATGTGTCTATGGTGATGGTTTTGTTTACCTCACAATAGGAAGGATGAAATGCAGCTGCCTCATAGGATAGCCATTCATAGCTGCAGTCTGCTTCAGAAGATTATTGCAGTAACTGACACTGGGGACTCAAACCTACCCCCACTGAAGTCAATCGTGAAGTTCTCATTGATTTCAGTGGGAGCAGGATTAGGCCCCGCATGGTTAATGATTTGAATAACAATGCACCACTCTCAACCTCTTCCAAGACACGTTTTTTTAAAATGGTTACAGAATGGAAATGCCCAGAAATGTACTCAGGAATGATTTTCTCTTGTACATTTCCTGAACCAGAAGAGAAGTCTGTGCATGGTCTCTTCTGACCCCTGAAGAACAAACACATAACAAACAGTAATATATATTATCACATCACTCTGGAGTGTATCTGACAGAAATCTGCTTGTATTAACATGCCTGAACTCTGACTTCTGCAAACTAAACTCACTACAAAACCAAAACATTTTTATGTTACTAAATGGAGACAAAAGAGAGAAGGAAGGTAAGTGCCACACAACGAACAGCTCGAAAGAACCATTAAACATAAATAAACATGTCATTTTCACGAGTGACTGCAGAACTGGTTAAAAAAAAATCCTCCAGAGCAGACTACTGACTAATAAAAGATCAAAGATCTATACATAATAAACAGTACAAATAAAAATGTATTTTTTTCTAGTGACCTTCACTGTGAGAAGTAAAGTGTGCAGTGAAAATGTAATTACCTAGCAAAGCTGCAGTCTTATTGTGCTCCCGCAACTGATCATAAAACGTCTTCCTATTCTGTTTCATCAACTGCAGTACCAGGCAGCCTGTGCGCCTACCAATCGCAGCCATCTGGCTTGTGTCAAAGCCTGTGAGTCAGGCAGCTACAGTGCAACAGGAAGAAAGGCAGTGATGTCACTCTGCAGGTCAGGCAAAGAACAAAGATGTATTCTACAATTAAAAAGCTGGGTGCCCCAAGAGTAGGGGTCTCCAACATGCTCTTACTGGATAACTTATAGTTAATACTGTTTTTACTATTATCTAAATAGGAGAGCACCATCTAGTGGTTATTGTTGCAAAAGGCTCTTTTAGGAAAAATCATTCAGTTAGCAAAGACATAGCTGTGTTACTAAGGTTAGATAATGGACTCTGAAAGTGTTAAAAAGAACTTTATACAGCAAGATGGACAAAGGGTATGGCTTGCTTTCAGTCAGTGATCTTATGCCCCTATACAGCAATTGTATCTATTACATGACACAGTCACACAAGCAAGGTGAAATGTTTAATATTTGCCAAGTTTTAGTGCTAAGGCTGAAATACTTCCTTGGACTCTCGTGAGTGAATTTGGAAGTAGGAGGGAGGGAGTGAAAAGGAGAACACCATCTCTGTAGTGATTTCAAGTGTAAATTAATCAGGATTTTGTTACTTCTCTGAGAGATCACTGGTCTTCCCAGGCCACACCCCCACAGATGTGGTCAGTGGAGACACAAGAGCTGAAGCCCCCATTAGTATAAAGGGGGCTGTTGGCAGAGCATTCTCCATTTGATCACTGATCGGTTTCTCATTAGAATAATTTATACTGCAAATGTATACCAATTTAACAGATGCACTCCTTAGGGCCATAAGATACTATTGATTTGCATGCAGAATTTGTCAATGAAGTCAACTGGCTTCTGTAAAAACCGATTGCATAATATCGCCTTTCAGTTTTGTAAACTCCTCAGGGCAGAGACTGTGTCCACCTGCGTGGATGTGAACAGCATCTAGCAAACTGTGGGTGCTACCATAATACAAACTGTAATTCAAAGAATAAGACTAGTATCTAGTTCCTAATGTCTGCATTTACATCGTTCAAATCCCAGTCCTGTGCTCATTTCTCAAGCAAAACTGCCACTAGCCTCAATGGGAACTTTGTTTCCTGTAGATATTATTTTACGTAGGCTTGGCTCATAAGAAATTCACAACATAGTACTCCTAATTTATTAAAAGTAATCTGCTGAGAAAACTCTCAGCTATTTTGGAGACCTTGGCATCAGACAGCAATTTCAGACAGCAATTTCTGTAGGCCAAGGTGTGATAGAAGCTGCCTATACCATGTCTGATATGTAGTTTACCAGAGATCTTCCATTGCAGCCATTTAGAAATACAACATTCTCTAACATTGTTGCACTGGGAAATAGATGATAGAAAAATAAAAATACTCAATTTCACACTTTCTAAAAGAGCATCATTTGTGTTTTTTTCACTTTTTACACTCTGTTCACTATTCTTTAGATGGATACGTCCCATTGGATGACAGAGGAGCTGGCACATTTGTTTGTGAGGGGAAAGGAGGGAGAAATGTTAGTCTCCACTCTTTATATTTTCCTCATGTTTCATTTTTCCTGTTGTGCCTTCCCTCTGCTTGCTTCATAGATTTGTTTCTTAACAACCTAAGGCTGTTTACCACTGCAGCACAAACTATTTTTTCCTCTTTTGTTACAAGTAAACAGGACTGCAACTCCCCAAAGTGTAAGCTGTTGAAAAGCTATTTAAAAACCCCAAAGATTTCAAACTAGACAGACCCTGATCACCTGAAAAAGCCAGTGTTCATCAAATTGTTGCTATTGGTCCCAGGTATCGATAAAGGATGTAAAGCTATAACTCTACAAAACCCAATAAAACTGAACTAGCATTCATAAAAAAATACTACAGCAGAAGGCTTTCTTCTCTCTTTTGAAGTTTAAGTGCTATTTCTATTACTTGTATTGCAGCAGTTCCTAGAAGCCTGAAGCAGCACCAGGGCCCCCCTGAGCTAGGTGTTGTGCAGACACACACAAAGCCATAATCCCTGCCGCACAGAATTTACAATCTAAGCTGACAAATGATGTGCAAAGGGGGGTGGAGGGAAGAAGGATACAGTCAAAAGATATATAATTTTTAGCATAAGCTAATGCAAGATAAATGTGCCTAAGAAGCTGCTGTACATCCCTGCCCTGTTATTTCCAAGCAAGAGTAAGAGAGCGTGTAGTTGGAAGGAGAACAGTGGTCAGTGGCGGATTAGTCACTGGTCCAACGGGGCCTGTCCCTAGCCAATTGAAGGGCCCTGGAAAAATAGGCACCCCCGTACCCTGACCCCCCTCCCTGGCATGTTTCGGCTCACGGGGAGCGGACGGAGCAGGACTGAGCAGTTTTCCCCCTGCACTCTGGAGCCTGCCTCAGCAGCTGGACACTGCCTCCTGGGTCCTAGTGCCCTCCTGTTTCCTCTACAACCCTGATGCCCGCAGGGAGGAGAGGGGACAGAGCAAAGGGGGTGGGGTGAGAAGAGGAGAAGAAGGGGAGGAGGAAGAAAAGGAGATACGGGAATGGGCGGGGGGAAGCAGGAACCCAGCATGTGGCGTTCCCTGGGCAGCAGCAGGGAGGCAACCACTGCAGCACCAGAGCAGGGACATCTCTGCAGCAGCCGATGCCAGAGTGGTTCCAGCAGCAGCTGGGGCTCCCCCGTTATGCCATCCTGTCTCCTCCCTCCCCCTCCCCCCCCCCCCCAGCACTGGCAGCCCAGGTATTGCTGTAGATGGGAGGAGAGATCCAGTGAACCAAGGGGACTGGCTTCAGCGTGCACGTGCGCGCACATGTGTGGGCACACTTTGTCCCCCCAAACATAGCAGTCAAACTACACTTATGGCCCTGGGACTGGAGGAGCTCTGGCTTCCTCCTGTGGCCTCAGGGCTGGGGAAGCTCTCACTGCCCGCTGCGGCCCGGGGCCATGGTGGGGGAGGGGGCAGAGCTTTCTCCGGTGTTGGGGCTGCAGTGGAGGAGCGGGGGCAGAAAGGAGCAAGGTTGCAGAGCAGCAATGGGGGGGGCAGAATGGGGCTGACTGTGCGTGGAATGGGGCAGGACAGCGGGGGAAGGGGCAGAATGGGGTGAGGCCATGGGTAGGGCCGCAGACGGAAGGGGCAGAATGGGGGGCGGGACTGCAGGCAGAAGGGGTGGGGAGGGGCTCCCCACTTGCTCTGGCCCAGGGCCCCACGAAACCTTAATCCATCTCTGATAGTGGTAACATATCTGGATATCAGTTAAATCTCTTGATCCTGTTTCTACTTTGCCATAGACTTCAACAGGTTCAGAATCAGACCTGCAACTTGGATTTCTAAAATAAGAAGTCAGGCCACTACAAGGAACTTAGGAGGAAACCACTGTTCCAGTATCTTCAATGCCAATTACCATTCTTGGGGAGAGATTTGATGCTGTGCCTCTAGAGCAGTGGCTCTCAACCTTTCTAGACTACTGTACTCCTTTCAGGAGTATGATTTGTCTTGCATAACCCAAGTTTCACCTCACTTAAAAACTACTTGCTTACAAAAGCAGACATAAAAATACAAAAGTGTCACAGCATGCTCTTACTGAAAAATTGCTCACTCTCACTTTGTCTGTATGAAATTTTAGTTTGTACTGACTTCACCAGTGCTTTTTATGTAGCCTGTTGTAAAACTAGGCAAATATCTAGATGAGTTGATGTACCCCCTGGAAGACCTCTGTATATCCCCAGGGTATGCGTATCCGCCACTTCTCTAAGGGGTGCAGCACAGAATGCTTAGCCCAGGGAGAGGGTAGGTAAAATGGTTTTCAGCCACCTTTGCACTCTCCCAGTCCTGGACTGTTCTGGGGCCTGAAGAGACCCCCAGCATAATGCAGGCAGCTCAGGGGGGCCTGTTTAAGTTATAGCAGCCTCCCAGGGCTGCCCTATGGACTGCAATGCTGTGTGCTACAGCTGTACCCCTGACACACCCCTCCCACCCCAGTTACGCACGCACTCAACACATCCCTTACACCAAGGCTTCTCTCCCAACTGGAACCAGGGTTTTAGGTAGGGTTGCCAACTTTCTACTCGCACAAAACTGAACACCTTTGCCCTGACCCACCCCTCCTCCGAGGCCACTACCCTGCCCTGTCCCTTCTCTGAGGCCCCACCTCCGATCACTCCATCCCCCCTCCCTCTGTCGCTCACTCTCCCCCACCCTCATTCAGTCGCTCATTTTCACCGGGCTGGCTCAGGGGGTTGGGATGCGGCAGGTAGTGAGGGCTCCAGCTGGGGGTGCAGGCACTGGTGTGGAGCTGGGGATGAGGGGTTTGGGGTGCAGGAGGGTGCTCCAGGCCGGGACTGAGGGGTTTGGAGGACGGGAGGGGATCAGGGATGCAGGTTCCGGGCGGCGCTTACCTCAGGCGGCTCCCAGAAGCAGCAGCATGTCCCCCCTCCAGCTCCTACGTGGAGGCGGTGCCAGGCAACTCTGCGCACTGCCCCATCCACAGGCGCCACCCCCACAGCTCCCATTGGCCAGGATTCCTGTCCAATGGGAGTTGTAGAGCTGGTGCTTGTGGCGGGGACAGCACGCGGAGCCCCCTGGCTGCCCCTACGCCTAGGAGCCAGAGGCGGTATATGCCACTGCTTTCGGGAGCCGCGCGGAGCCACAGCAAGCAGGGAGCCTGCCTTAGCCCCGCTGCACCGCCGACTGGACTTTTAATGGCCTGGTCAGCGGTGCTGACCAGTGCCGCCAGGATATCTTTTCAACTGGGTGTTCCGGTCGAAAACCAGATACCTATCAACCCTAGTTTTAGGGCCCCTTTCACCTGGTGCAAAGGGGCCTGAGCAGGGGTGTGGATCTCCCTCTTGGTGTTTGAGCAGTCTTGTTAGATTGGCTCTCATCTCCAAACACAGTGCCCATGTTCTATCTTGTTAACCATCTAAATACAGTAAATCACAAATTCCACTAGCTCCTGTATTGTCTTACTAAATCATTAGATGGGATCTGGAAACCTTTTGTTTGTATTATAAACCCAAACAATAGCTTCAGGAAAACCTTACTTTTATGATTTTGATATGAATGACACTGCAGTACTGTCAACTCTCACTACTTCAGTATGGTCAATTCTAAATGTTCAAAAATCATGAGTCAGGTCCCCAGAATCATGAGTATGGCTTAAAAATCATGAGAACTGTTAAAAAAAAAATGCAGGGGTTCTGTTTTAATTTGCCTTCTAGATTTTGAGTCTTTTGGATACAGCTGGGTAATTTTTTTTACAAGGTGTTAGCTCTACAACTATGAAGGCTAGAAACATATGTTTTTAAAAAAATGAGAGCTGAGACTCTCATATTATCATATGGTTCTGAGAGCTGGCCAAGCATAATGAAGTCCAAATCCTTGAGCGGGTCCTTATATCACTTCTCCTGGCCCTTCCCCCTGGTTCAGTCACCTACTCAGCTACCTACGCATGAAGCCTGTTAGAACTTAGCACCTCATAGTATATGAGCTATATGAAGGCAGCAGCTCCTCCTCCATGTTCCAGTTTTTGCAACTCACCCTTTACCTTTCCTTCCCTGTGTTCTGTGTCCCCCTTCACCCGCCTCCACCAAGCTCCAAAGAGGCCTGATTTATGTCGATGTATATTAAATTAACTGGTATTGTACAGTATGAATATGTCAGGGGCCTTCTAAGACATTGCAACAATTCCAGCAGAAC
Source organism: Emys orbicularis (assembly GCF_028017835.1). Lineage (NCBI taxonomy): Eukaryota > Metazoa > Chordata > Testudines > Emydidae > Emys > Emys orbicularis. The sequence goes on along the minus strand of NC_088683.1, from coordinate 66,421,271 downwards.
AAGAAGGTTGTCATGTGGGAGAAACCCAAATAACTAGAAACATTAAGATGGTACACAAATCAATGAGATGAAAGTGTTATGGTAGAAGCTTAACTGAGCTCAGGGAATCACAGAAGTTAGAGATGGAAAAGAGATTTTTTTTGGAAGGTCATCCACTCCACCTCACTGCCAATGCATGACTGTTCCTTACAGGACATTTACTAGTGCCTGGGCATTTCCAATTTTAAATGTCCCAAACAATGATGTTTTCACCTCTTTCTTAGGTATCTCAAGCAATGTGGCTTCTATCTAGTTCCTAGACTTTGAGTTTGTAGGCTGTTCCCATAAAGTTGAATTTCAAAAGTGTTTTGACAAATTTAAGCCCAACAACTACTTCAGAGTTTTTGTTTTGCTTCGTTTTCTAAGTAAGTGCCTTAACAACTCTGTACCAAATGCTCGATGACATGATTGAGAGTGGTATTTAACGTATACAATTATTCCAGCCCTCCCTCGTGAATAATTTAAAAAGACTTTTTAGCTATTGCACAGTCCTCCCCACTCACTCCCAATCACTCAAGGGCTTACGTATGTAGAACTCTGAAATGACACAACTATCAGAAATTTGGAGGGAGCATTGGAAATTGTCTATGGAAATTCAGGTAAGTGGAAATTTTTAAGTGCGTCACATAATTTTTGAATTTTTAAATCATTATTTTGTACTTTTGGTATAAAAATGGTACTTTTAGACTAATGTATGTTTCAGCTCTTACTCCTACCATAGTTGAGGCATTCAGAACATAATTGTAAAGTTACAGTTCAAAAACCTTTGAAATTCACCTTTATGAGAGGTCTTAGGCACTAGATTTTCATGTAAAAGCAGCAAAGAGTCCTGTGGCACCTTATAGACTAACAGACGTATTGGAGCATGAGCTTTCGTGAGTGAATACCCACTTCGTCGGATGCATGTCTAGATTTTCATGTGTTTGTAAAATATATCAATTGATAATGTAAATTGCACATGTTCCAGATTTTCTATTAAAATCCCTGGCAAGAGCTGCTGCATGATAGGAGTAAGGTATTCCAAATCATTAATAGTTAACAGCATGCACCCATATATCATTTGTAAGGTTGGTGTTCATAAAATCAAGGGTCTGCTGTACAGTAAATTTCAGAAACTTACATAGTCTAACATAATGGTCTTTACAGTTAAGCAAGTCCTTTAAAATATTAAATACAGGCCAGATTCTAAAACTTTTACTCATATTGAGTAGTTCCTTACTTCTTGTGTAATTCTACTGATTTCAATGGCTCTGGTAAAGTAAGAAAATATTCACTGTAATCAAAGGTGTCAGACTCCAGTTCTGTGAGGTATCTGTACATTTCCTTTCTAGATATCAGGATAACAATTCTAGTTTTGATGCAAGTGATTTCTCTGTATAATAGGAAAATTACATTTGATTTGAGGAAGTCAGAAAGTGACAAAATTTGTATTTAGTTACTGAATTCAATTAAAGCTTCTTTCTGGTAACAGCTGTAAGAGATGGGGAGTTCATGACCCTTTGCCATCTGATTCTGATATTCTTGTTTGCAAAGTTGTTCACTTTAGCATCTGTCTGTGTATTCCAAAGGTCAGCTTTCTGAATTGTTGGTATGACAAAAGAAATATAAATATACCCCAGGAACAAATAAAAAATGATGTGGAAGTAAGAGGAAGTTCAAAATAAACTGACTCTTTTGGATTCTAGACCACTAATAAAAATGGAAAATAAAAGCACATTATCATTCCTCTTTTACAACTACTCCTGCTTCCTGCCTTCAGGGAGATGCCACAGCATTGATTCCTCATTATTTTGTTACTTAACTTTGGTATACAGCACCCAGGGGCGGCACCAGGCACCAGTGCACCAAGAGCGTGCCTGGGGCGGCAAGCCGCAGGGAGAGGCCTGCCGGTCGCCATGAGGGCGGCAGTCAGGCTGCCTTCGGCGGCATGCCTGCGGGAGGTCCGCCGGCCCGTGGTTTCAGCGGCAATTTGGCGGCAGGGACGCCGAAGGCGCAGGATCGGCAGACCTCCCGCAGGCATGCCGCCGAATCCGCGTTACCAGCGGACCTCCCGCAGGCATGCCGCCAAATCCGCGTTACCAGCGGACCTCCCGCAGGCATGCCGCCAAATCCGCGTTACCAGCGGACCTCCCGCAGGCATGCCGCCAAAGGCTGCCTGACTGCCATGCTTGGGGTGGCAAAATACATAGAGCCGCCCCTGACAGCACCATAGCTAAGATGCTGCACTTCTCTAAAGAGTTTTACAGTCTAAATTGCCAGTTCCCAAACTGTGGACCACATATCACTCGCTAGTGGTTCAAGGAGGGCTTAGATGAGGTATTAGTCGTGGCCAAACCACAGCTTGTGAGCCGCATGCAGCTCTTTTACAGCTACGTTGTGGCTCACGGAAGCACCCCCCCCCCCCCATGTTCCTTCTTATTCTCCACCAGAATGGGGGGCCAGGGGGCTTTAGGCTTCCGCCCTGAAGCCAAGTGATGGGGCGAGGGGATTCTGCCCTGTAGGGAGGGAGGTCTCAGGGCTTTAGCTCCGTATCCCAGCAGGCACTGCCCTGCGAGGCAGGTTGTGCGTGTCTTGCGGCTCTCGAACTTCTGTAGATTATTGTATGCGGCTCAGAGGGTCAGTAAGTTTGGCCACCCCTGCTATATATGTTGGGCTGGCTTCTCCTCCTTGTTTTAACCTATAGTGAAGGCTCTTGCCTGAAGGTCTGAAAAAAGAATGGAAACAAGAAGCAGGAGCTAATCTAGCTGCTTCTAGTAGAGGCCACTGCTAAAAGAGGAGAGGAAACAGAGCACTGCACTCTGCAACCAGAGTCAATTGTGGGGGACTGGAAGTGGAACCATCAACAGAGAGTTATCCAGGGGAGGTCTACTCACCCTAGCTCAGGGGTGAATGTAACTTAAAGGACTTACCGGTATGCCAGAGTCCTGGGCGGGGGCGTGGCTTCAACTGGAAGAGGTGGGGCCTTTCAAGATTTAAAGGCCCTGGCGCTGTGGCTGGGAGCCCCAGGGCCTTTAAATCATCCTGGAGCCACCAGCTGCAGAGGCGGCTGGGAGCCCTGAGGCTCGGGGCGAATTAAAGGGCCCGGGACTCCGGCCGCCGCAGAGCTCCAGGCCCTTTAAATCACTGCGGGAGCCCTGCCGCTGCGGGGAGCCCCAGGCCCTTTAAAGCGCTGCCAGAGCCCTGCCGCCACTGCCCCGGGGTAGCGGCAGCAGGGCTCCGGTGGGGATTTAAAGGGCCTGGGGCTCCCTGCAGTGGCAGGAGCACCGGGCCCTTTAAATCACCCCCTAAGCCCGGCTGCAGGAGCCCCGGGGCTCAGGCAGTGATTTAAAGGGCCAGAGGTTCTGGCCGCTGCGGGGAGCCCTGGGCCCTTTAAAGCGCCACCGGAGCTCCAGCAGCAGGGCTCGGGCAGCGCTTTAAAGGGCCCGGGGCTCCCCACAGGGGCCGGAGCTCTGGGCCCTTTAAATACCTGCCCAAGCCTGGCTGCCGGAGCTCCGGCTGGAGCCCTGGGCCTTTTAAATCACCGCTGGAGAAGCCGGTCCAGTCCGGCACAGCGTACCGGCTCTTGCCGGTATGCCATACCAGACTGGACCGGTTTACTTTCACCTCTGCCCCAGCCCCAGACAGACCTCTTAACTGCAACAGCTTTAGTGTAATATGGGATGAGTTCAGAAGCTGGGAGCAACACAGCCTTTGGGGCTGGGAGTTTGTTTATAACAGAGGCAGGTGATTAGGATAACAAAAGGCTTGTCATTAAAGTAAATTAAGGATCCTTAGATGATCCTGAAAGCACTGCCAGGGACTTCAGTTAAAAGACAGGAAACAAAGGGTAGGAATAAAAGGTGAGAGTGGAGAGAGGTAAACAGTGATGTTCATCAGGGGTCTGTACTGGGACCAGTCCTATTCAACATATTCATAAATGATCTGGAAAAGGGGGTACGTAGTGAGGTGACAAAATGTGCAGATGATACAAACTATCTTGAGTAATTTAAGTCCAAAGCAGACTGACGAGAGTTACAAAGGGGGCTCACAATAAAAAAAAAGTTAGAGGATCATTGTTTGAGGGACTGTGGGAAAAAGTTGAGCTTTCAGGAGGGATTTGAAGTAGGAGAGGGAGGTTTCGTAGTACTGAGGAACAGGAAACAGAGAGCACCATAAGGCACAGGAGGAGGTGGTGATGGTGCTGCTGAGGTAGACACCAAAGGAGTGATTGCAGAGTTTGGAGGGGAACCAGTCAAGTATGGAGTCCCAAAAGCCCAGGAGGAGAAAGGATCCATGGTTAAACAGTACCGGTTAAGCAGCACCTAGAGTCTCTGAGCCTTGTCAGTGCATGCAACTGCTTCATTTCCAAATTACTATTGCCCTATAGTACAACTGGCAAGACTTCTCCAAAATAAAGTAAAATTGGGTCAGTCTGGATTATCCCTCCTTCTACTCCCAGTCGTCTCAAGTCTGATGCACTAAAACAGAGCTCTGTTATATTTTTGTTTTCCCGAACTTGGCAGCGTACCAACATATAGCACATTCCTTTTATGGCAGTAAGTTTATAACTGCAACAGACTTAAATAGACTTTTTTTTAAAGTTACAATCCTTTCAACATCTTGAGAAATATCCCTAATCTTTTCCATTCCAGGACAGGCCTTCATAGTGCACCAGCGAAGATTAAATGGCTTCTGGTGCTCAGAGGACATGATGCACGTATTCTGAAAGCACACTTTTAATTTAATAATTCCTACTGGCTGGCTTGCTAGCCTGCCATTTTGTTCACTGATTAAGGATGGAATTTCTATCCTGCTCTTCAGAAATTACTTCATATTTTATCTTCTGAGAAAACAGACCAGTTCTGAAGTTTCACCCCGTGAGTGAAGATTAAACAGATGTATTTATTTTTTGAGACTCTATTGTGGTATATGTTGTTTGTCTAAAGAGTGGTACACGGTATGTATGTGAAATGGTGATGTGTGTCAAGTGAAACATGTTGTATAATAAACCACAGTAAAGAATGATATGTAATAAAATTCTCATACTTTAATTACCACTCATAAAAATGTTTTTAAATGACCTGGTTAGAAGACCAGTGAGGCCCCATTCTTGTCAATTGTCCCATTGTGACAAGGACTGCCACAAGTTTGACACAATCCTGTGAAGTAGCATTTTTGTCCCCATTTTACAAGTGGGCAAACAGCCCAGCACAGTGACATTAAGTGATTTGCCAAATCAGCAGCAGAGCTGAAATTAAAACTCAAGAGTTCATTGTTCCCAGTCCTAAACTCTGTGTACAAGATTACGGCACTGCTGCCTTCTGCTGTACTCCGTGTACTCTGGAAAAAGTACTAAACTCTTTAACAGGTTAATTAAGCATTATATCTCATTTGGAGCACTTTGACAGCTCCAAAAGGCCCCAGTTGGGATCTCAGCCACATTGTGCTGGGCATTATGTGAGTGAGGAATTATTTTCATTAATGACTAGCACTAGGATTTTCAAAGGAGCCTAAGGAAGTAGCCCAACTTTTACCAGACATCACTGGGACCTAAATGGGACTTTTAAGTTCAAGTCTGGAGGAAGTACACTGCTTTGAAAGAATACTCTTGCATGTTTGTGTTGCTTTTGTCTAAAATAAATGAGTATGTGACGGCTTACTATGGAAGCTAATTTACAGCTTGCTGAACGTGCGCAGATATCCCTAGGTGGCTGAGCAATATGCAGAGCTGCCCATGCAGATGCTTTATTTTAATAAAATATGCATCAATAAGGCAGTCAGTCACTTTTCATGACCCCCTTTGTGATGCACTGCAGGACAACCGAGAGAAGACAAAATTGAAAGAAGAAACACAGAAGGAAGAAAAATTAATACTTTGATAGGACCAGCTCCCCAAATGCATCAAAGCATTCCTCAGTCAGGCTGAGAACACAGATGGATTCACACCACCTTTCCACCCTCAGATCCTGGGGGCTGCCAGAGCCAAACTTGTGCCCAGGACTAGCATCTCCCAAAGAGCCCCAGCCCCAGCCCAGATTGTCTCAACACACCACAGAACATCCTCTATGCAGAATCAGTTACCACTGCTATATCATGGTGCCTTTGGGAAACTTCTAACAAATAATCATTAGGTATATAGCCAGAAGAGACTTGGGATATATTTCTATTAATACTTTATAAATTAAAATAATTGATTTTAAACAAAATGTGATACATCTTAATACATTAAATGAACATGCCCTGCAATGGAGAAGCTGATTTTCCTAGAGACACCATGACACACATCTATATATCAGAAATCAGTCCTATGTAATTTCATTCGGTACCTGATTCTTTAACATAATCACTATTTTCTTTTAGCTTCATATTATCTCCTTGTTCTTCTGCAGTTATCTATTCTAAATTTTAAAAAAATAGCAAACAAGTATATTTAAAATTCTCAGTCACAACCATGAACCAGTGTGACCCAAGCACCCTGCATTCACACCACACACACTACTACAATGATACTTGAATAAAATATGCCCTGTGAGGTACCATATGAAAGCTAATAGCATGCTGGTTATTAATGTTATTGTAAAATGCATGTGTTAATGTTTGATATGAAGTTATGATTTCCCTGTTTATGATGTTACTAAAACATGTTTAAGACCACACAGACTAACCTACATATAGGTGATAAGCAGGTCTGTCCTAGACAAAGGAATGTGGGCTTCCCTCAATTTACATATGAGCCATAAACAAAACTGTCGAGCTAAACCAGCAAGGGTTATCCTGAGCCTGAACTCAAGAGACAGAAAATTAACATGGCTCCTTTTCCCCAGAGACACACGGGAGACTGAATCCCCAGAATGCCTTCCTGACTTGTAAGACTAAGACATCCCTTTGGGGATACAAGGACATAGGTGATGGAACTAGGGGTGCTGAGGGTGCTGCCACACCCCCTGACTTGAAGTAGTAATAACAACCCAAATACATGGTTTCCGCCTGCAGCACCCCCACTGTAAAAAATTGTTCCACCCCCACTGTATAAGGAACAAGAGACTCCATCTTTATCTTTCACCTAAGGAGACAAAGAAACCATCCAGTTTGATCTCTTTGATGGGTCCTGGCCAAGCTGGCCAGCAAAAAGCTGAAAAGGAGACTAGGGGTGAGAGTAACCATCTTGAACAAACGCTGTAACTTGCTAAACTACGTTTTAGATTTTTAGATATGTGTTTTCACTTTTATTTGCTTGTAACCATCTCTACCTTTATTTCTTTTACTTGGTATCACTTCATCCATGCTCTTTTGTTAATAAACTTGTTTTAGTTTTACTATAAACAAATTCAGTGCTGTTTTTGAGGGGGAAGGATGTATTTATCCCAGTTAAACTAACAAACTGTGATGTACTGACTCCTTAACAGAGCAACAAACAATATCTTCTGTGAATGCACAGTGGTAGGGGCTGTGCATTGAAGAGAAACATCTCTGAGGAACTCAGGGGCTGGAGTTTACTGGCTGTTACCAGCTAGGTGAGGTTTGGGCTAGAGAGCCTTGAGGAATTTGCTGGTGAGGAAGACAGACTGGTGTGGCAGGAAGCCGTCACACAGTCTGCCAGCAAAACACATGCTTGCTGAGGCAGAGGGGTAACACAGAAGCTCACAGCTCAGGTTCCCCTGCAGCGTGTTATAACCAGAAATCAGCACCATTTCAAATTTAGCAAAAAAGCTTATTATTTGAATATAGTTTTTGGTAAAATACTGTAATGACTTCTCCATTAGTTCATTGATTACTTTAGTACAGAGTATCATTTGAGAATCATTAGATTCCTTTTTTAAATTTCTTTTTTTAATATCTCAGCTATTCCAAAGCATTTCAGGTTAAAAGGATCATAATCACCAGATTCTTTCTCAGGCACTCTCCTTACATGGAAATTTTCTACCAGGTTTTTTTTTTTTTTTAAACTATCAATACTACTTACCACCACAACCTTTTAGTAAAGTTATGTAATTAATAGTGTTCTGACTTATCTTTAAAACAATATTTAAAAATGTTAAGCACACAAGAAAAGCCTGTGCATCCAGCAACTGAAGCAAAATATTTCTTTAAAAATGCAACGATTACCATCCTATTGCGCTGTGCCTGCACCTAAAGTAACCTTGTGAGTGTGCAAGTTAAATGCTGGCATACAAAAACTAATTATCTTTTTTTTTTTTAATAGTCTAAAGAAGATATACCAAACACTGCACCCACAACCTGAAAAGTACTGTTAACGTGCCATAACTCTAGAATTAATCTTTTAAAAAAGCAGCGTATGCATTGTAACAAAGCTATTAAGCCACTGATACATCTTTATATACAGAACAGAACATAGAAAATTCTATAAAGTGCAACATAAGCTAATTGGTGTCATCTGATTTACAGATTTTTTTCCCCCCCTTTTAAATAAGCAAACTTTTGAAAACATACTAAAAAGTCTGGTAATATATAAAAACTGGGTTAATCCTCAATGTTCACACCTCCTTTGAAGCTATATTTGTTACAGAGTGTTCATACTGAGTGCTAGTGACTGAATAATATGAGAGCGGGAAAAAACCTAGTTCAAATACTATACACTTGAATGATTACCAACTAAATATTGTGAAACTACCATCACTAAATGAGAGTTTTTCAAAACTGAAGTTTTCCAAATCTTAGACATATTCAAGAGAATGATTTATGAAGAACCATAATCTTAGAACATATGCCAATACATTGAAACCTCAGAGTTACAAACACCTAGGGAATGGAGGTTGTTCGTAACTCTGAACAAAACATTATGGTTGTTCTTTCAAAAGTTTACAACTGAACATTGACTTAAATACAGCTTTGAAACTTAACTCTGCAGAAGAAAAATGCTGCTTTTAACCATCTTAATTTAAATGAAACGAGCACAGAAACAGTTTCCTTACCTTGTCAAATCTTTTTTTTTTTAAACTGTCCATTTTTTTAGTAGCTTACATTTAGCACAGTACTGTACTGTATTTGCTTTTTTCCTCTCTCTCTCGCTCTCTCTCTCTCTCTCCGCTGCTGCCTGACTGCGTACTTCCAGTTCCAAATGAGGTGTGTAGTTGATCAGTCAGTTCATAAATCTGGTGTTCGTAACTCTGAGGTTCTACTGTATACAGTATTATGAGTAAAAAGTATATGCAATCAGGAGACAAAGTATTCAAGTTAGATTGCAAATTTTAAAAAAAGTAAGTCATATCTTTCTCCTCCTTAAAATATCTGACCCTTTAAAAAAAGCGTAGGTAAAATTAATGCTCATGAAAGCATTAATGATTTTTTAGCAGCATTGGCTAAAGCTAAGTACCACTAGTATGTAGTAAGCAAGCAGTTTTGACAATGTATCTCAAACCTGATGTGTAACAGGCCGTCAATCATAGAAAACCTGTTTTGTTTTGCTGGCTTTGGTGAGTAGTAACTTTTTGCTTTTGGGGTCAGCAGGGAGTTACAAAGCTGTTTTCACGTGTACATAGAACAAAGTTTAACATAAATTGACTTTCTGCTGACTTCAAGCTGTGCTAATACAGCCAGTAGACATTGATCCAGAAGTGGTGGACCATGGACAGGATGCGTAGGAGGCCAGAGGGGAAAGGACCAGGAGGGTCACTGGAGGCATGAACACTGAACCGAGGGCAGAAGGGAAGGGGTCTGGGAGGGACATGGAAGGGTGCCATGGGGCCACAATTCCTGGTCTCAAAGCCAGTAAAAGAGTCAGAAAGAGGAGTTGCATGGACTGGGGCAGGAGATTGGCATGGTACAGAGGTGAGGAATGACTTTTCAATATAGGTGGTAGTGGGGTTCTGGGTGGGGGAGGTTGTTTATTTTTTAAACATGTAGAATTTTTTTAAAGAAAGCAATTTTGGGGGTGCTATTCAGAGTCAACTGAAACACACTTTCAGCCTTAGCTTTTTTTTTAAACTAAGATTTTTCTTTGTGTATCTATATTCATACAGAGTATATATATATTATATTATATTATATATTATAAACATACTGCAAATGAGGAAAAATCTAAACAGAAGCCTGTCAGAAGGATAACATTAGTGTTTATTCATGCTCTGTAGCCATGACAATCACGATTCAGCCTGCGGAGTTCTTGTACGATTTCTGATATCCACAGCTTAGGCAAAGCAACTCTGCAACACAGATTTAGAGTCCTTTAAAACAGAAGTTCTCAACCTTTCCAGATTACCGTACCCCTTTCAGAGGCTGATTTGTCTCTTGCATACCCCAAGTGTTACCTCACTTTAAAACTACTTGCTTACAAAATCAGACATAAAAATACAAGTCTCACAGCACACTATTACTGAGAAATTTCTCACTTTCTCATTTTTACCCTACAATTATAAAATAAATCAATTTGAATATAAATATTGTACTTATATTTCAGCATATAGTATATAAACCAGTATAAAACAAGCCATCGTCTGTATGAAATTAGTACTGACTTTGCTAGTGCTTTTTATGTAGACTGTTGTAAAACTAGGCAAATAGCTAGATGAGTTGATGTATCCCCTGGAACAGGGGTTCTCAACCCTTTTCTTTCTGAGCCGCTCCCCCCTCCCCCCCCCCCACACCCAACATGCTATAAAAACTCCACACCCTACCTGTGCCACAACAACTGGTTTTCTGCATATAAAACCCAGGGCCGGTGTTAGCAGTAACGTAGCTGGGGGGAGCGGCCGCTCCCCCACTGAGCACAAGTGGCGCCTTTTGAATTTTTTGGTGCCTTTTGAATTTTTACTCTGAACGGGGGGGGGCGGACATAAAAAAAGGCGCCACCCGCTGCGGCGCTTGTACTCACCAGGCGGCGCTCCGGGTGTTCGGCGACGGGTCCTTCAATGCCGCCGAAGACATTGTGTGAAGGAGTGAAGGACCGACCGAAGTGCCCGCTGAAGTGTGAGTACAAGCACCGCAGCAGGTGGCGCCTTTTTTTATGTCCGCCCACCCCGTTCGCTCCACCTGGCTACGCCACTGGGTGTTAGGGGTCAGCAAGCAGGGCAATTCTCAGGGCCCCATGCCACAGAGGCTCCCATGAAGCTAAGCTGCTCATGCTTTGGCTTCAGCAGCTTCAGTCCCAGGTGATGGAGCTCAGAGCCTCGTGCTTCAGCTTTCTGCCGAGGGCCACAGCAAGTCTAATGCTGGCCCTGCTTGGCAGACCCCCTGAAACCTGTTCATGGCCCCCCAGGGGCCCTGGGCTCCTGGTTGAGAACCACTGCCCTGCAAGACCTCTGCGTACCCCCAGTTGAGAACCACTGCAAAAGATCTACATTAACGGAGTAACTATCCTCTCTAGAGCTACAGAGTCCATATAATCAGCAGTCTGCTAGTAGGGCAAGCATGCTAGCACTCTTAGACAATGACACCAGCTATTAAATGCTTAAGCAGGGTCTGAATGAATTCTCCCCTGACAGCTAGCTGGGAGGGAGAGAGACTTCAGGAGCAAACTGTATTTACATGAACACACCTACTCTGCTTAGATATCCAGCAGATAGAGCAGCGTTACTCAAAGTAATCAACTATGGCTGGTGTTGGGTTACAAATTGCTTTGGTACTGAATGCAGGGGTAGTGAACTGCTGTTACCAATGTTGTCATTATTGTATGAATAAAGGGGAGCAGAACTGTGCTTAACCTGTCCCAAATGAGGGGGACACCCTCAGCTGAAAGGACCTCATTAAGCCAGGGGCTCAAATGCCAGAGCCCTGTGAAAGTAAGAGGGGTGGGGACAGGTGTCCCAGCCAGGAGGTGTGGACTCTCCCCAAGGGTCCCCAGTCTGGTTTAACCTGTCCCCCACTCCTGTTCAAAGAAAAAGCTAAATAGGCTTCATTAGGAGCCTCTTTGTTATATTAAAGTACTCAAATGAGAGCTGACATTACGTGAGATGGGGGCAATGTTTCTGCCCAGCCTGGAACGAGCTGAAAATTACTATGAGACTGATGTGCAGAGGTCACAGCAGAGAGGCAGGTGGCAGCAGAAGGTGACTGACAGCCAGTGAATAAGTGGCTGGCGAGGCGGTGAGCAGAACAAGCGGCTGGCAGGGCCGGCCAGCCAAAGCAAGTGCTCAGATGGTGCAGCAAGCAAGGTGCCTTCTTCCCAGGGTGGGAGGTGAACTCACACAGATGCGCCTCTGAACCCTGGGTCCTCACTGGGGGAGGGATAGCTCAGTGGTTTGAGCATTGGCCTGCTAAACCCAGGGTTATGAGTTCAATCCTTCAGGGGGCCACTTAGAGATCTAGGGCAAAATCAGTACTTGGTCCTGCTAGTGAAGGCAGGGGGCTGGACTCGATGACCTTTCAAGGTTCCTTCCAGTTCTAGGAGATAGGATACTTCCATTAATTAATAAGGACAACCACTGAGAGTGGGGTATGGTGAGGGAGCGCAGAGGGGCACAGAAAAGGAACTTTTGGTTGTAGAAGGCAAGAACATGAGGCAGAAGGCACTGCCCCACGCACTCTGGAATGTGTGTTGTGGTCAGTTTTATAATTATAAATCCCGCTTGTGGCATTTTCCCTAAATAATGTTGGGTGACTTCCCTCCTTTCATTAAAAGTTTATTTTCTACACTCAGACTCTGTGCTAGCGAGTGGGGAAGTATTGCCTCTCATAGGCACCATGGGGTGGTGTGTAATTTTCCCACGTTACCGGGTGGGGGCTCGAGCTGGTTCTGTGTTGTATTGTTGAAAAGGAACCTCTAGATACTGAACCTGGCTCTGGTTGCTACCGGCTCCAGCTGGCAGAAGAGTTACAAATATATTTTTCCTTTGGGACTCATTGAGAATGCAAGTAAAACAGACATATTTGATAGACAAGATGGGTTAGGTAATATCTTTTATAGGACTAAGTTCTGTTGGTGAAAAAGACAAGTTTTTGAGCTACACAGAGATCTTCTGATGTACTCCAACTCTGCTAACCTGTTGCTGAGCAGAAGTAGCTTTCAGGGCTTAGTAGGTCAGTTTCCCACTTGGAGCAAAACTAACACAGAATTGGGTATTTTCTTAATGTAATACATTTATTTACAAAATGTACATGAGTCCTGTTTCCTTGAACAGGGGTAGCAACAGACTGCCCTTAGGCAACTCTCTCTTACAGAAACCTAATGTAAGACACCTCTGCCCTGTCCCAAGACTAAAAGCAACTGCCTTGGACTCTGTCTCTCTTAGACTTGCACTCCAATTACAAACCAATCCAACAATTTAAACATATCTGAGCCCCATTTCTTCCCTTACTCCCTTCACTTTACACCCAGGAAACCCTTAGTCCAAGAATTTACTGGGACTAAGTGATCTGTAAAGGTAGCTGGGCCATTCATCTTCCTTTTGTGCCATTGCTCTGCAACAGAAAGGAAGCTCAGAGAAGTCTAAAGGCCCAAACAGAGAGGAGTTTTTTAACTCACAAAATACCTTTAACAATGTTCTGGATGCGACTACTGCAGGGCATCTTTCATGTCTTCTATGGAGAGTTTCATACTGGGTGGGGTGCTTATGCCTCAATAACCCCTAATGCGCAAGCCATCTGCACCTTCTGCCATATCAGTATAGAGGATTAATAATTAACAGTGCTTACTCCCTTCCATGTTCAGTCTTTTTTAAAAATATACTTTTTGTTTTTATTATTTATATTACTGTAGCATGTACGAGCCCCAGTCATGGGCCAGCACTCCATTACTTTAGGCATTGTATAAACAGAACAAAAACAGTCCCTGCCCCAAGGGGCTTACAATCAAAGCCTAAGACAAGAGACAACAGCTGGACACAGACAGATGAGGAATATTAGGAAACAATGAGGCGAAGGTGGTCAGCATGCTAGGCAATGGTCTCAGTACACTAACAGCCTAACTTCTGTCAATTTTTCTGTATGCATCAATGCAAAGGAGAGTTTAAGGAGGGATCTGAAGGTAAATAATGAGACAGCTCTGCAGATATTTATGGGGGGCTCCTTCCAAGCATGAGGGGCAGCATGGGAGAAAGAACGGAAGTGCTTGTTTGAAAATGTAACAAATGGGCAGTGGAAACTGGTATCACGGGTCGATCAGAGGTGAGCTTCGACATTCGGTAGTGAGAGAGAGATGGTGGGTAGGATGGGGACTGACTGTGAAGAGCTCTGAAAGTAAATACAAACAGCTTATGTTTGATACGATAGAGAAAGGAGAACCAGTGGAGGATTCAAAAAGAGGCTATCCTGCATGCATATTTATACATTTTTCCAATGTTGATGTGAATATATTTAGAGATTCAGACTGAAGCAGATATGACCTATCATTTAGACACTTACGCATTTTTAAGCAGCTGGTTGAATAAACAAAGACGACAATGACTGGATAAACCATATAGATGGATGACTATGAAGTCAGTTTGCAGATCTTGACATTTGTGAATTTTAAAAGATGTACACAGTAGACTGTGTTTGGAATTAGGCACTACCCACCAGATTTGCTATCTATATAATCTGACATGTTGTCAATACATATTCTGGGGCTTTTAAAAGAAAAAGCTGAGAAAATTGTCTGAAAAAACAGTAATGGCTAATTCTAAACTGTTCAACATCTACTGAGTAGATAGATCTGTCTTTGGTCACAAATCATAAGCACAGTAGAGCATGACAGTCACTTACAGCGGCCATGAACTATCCTTTGAATGAAACTGCTGAAGTTGCATATTATGGACCAACAGTCTATACACTTTCCATTGAAAGAAAACATGGAGTACTCATAAAAGTTCTACAAGCCCCAAAATTGCCTGGAAGCACAAACTTTAAAAAAAAATTATATATTATATACGAAGTGGTGGGTTATGGAAGCATGCAAATAAAAACTCATTTTTTGGCTAAGACTTTTCTAGCAACTATCAGCCCTGGTCTAATTTTTTATTAAAAATTTTATACACCTCTGATCTGGTCTCTTTCTATGTTTCCCACCCTCAGTGCTCTGCCAACAGAAGGTTTAATAAGGGTGGCACTTTCTCCGACATGTCTCCCTGCCTTTTTCCATGCTGTCCCAGTGTTTGGAATGCCTTAATGAAATCTACCCATTAAGCTTCCATGGTCACTCTTCATATCACTCCTAAGAACTCACTTCTGTAGCATTACTTACCTACAATGTGAGAGAATCCACATTTTAAATGAAATACAACCACTCTGAACCATCTACACTTCTATATGCCTAAACTGAGAAACCTCAATTATATTTCTGTAATCCATGTCCTTGCTCACCCCTCTTTCCTGACATGTTATTTCTCCACTTTTCCCTCAATTCCATCATTCAGATTTTAAGCACTTCGGCCCAGAAAGCTGGACATCTCACCACCCCTGTTCTACTGCATGAAGCCAATTCCTGGGACAAACCGCTAGACCTTTTCACACTTTCTAAACATTGATTTTCTCTCTTACCTGGTTTCTAGCAGGAATTTCAGGAAGCCTGGACTTAAAATAAATTAGCTTCCTTATTGTTCCCTTTTGATTTTTCTCACCTAGCTGTGCTCTTCAATAGCTCCTTTGCTTCTCCTCAGTTCTCATCTCTTCTTCCTTCCCTAACAGAAAACAGCTTGCTGAACATGGCTAGACAGGTGACAAGCTGTGCCTCTCTCTCTTTCCCTATTCCCTTCCTTCCACCCTCTAGACCCAATTATAAAAAAGGAGAGAACTCCAATACCTGTCATTGACAAAGAAGCATCACTTCTTCACTAAACTCATTTTCTTACAGTATTGTATCCACATCCTCCATCTGTTTGTTTTTTTCAGGACAGGGATTATTTCTTTTCTGTATTTGTACAGAAACAAGAACAATCGGGCCCTACAAAATCATAATATAAATATTTACTACTAATAACAACAACAACAACAAAGCTCTCTTCTATGTGTCCCCTGTGAAGCATCTAACATATTTGTTCTAAGTGCTTGAAATAATATATAAAATAAAAATAAAAACAAAAACAAACAAAGGACAGCTCCAGAAATAGTACAGGGATGACACTTGCAAGTCAAATTAAACTTGCAGTTTTTCAGACAAAAACCCCTGCAGTTCTTAGCTGGAACAGTAATCAATATAGAATCAGTTTTGCAGGATTTCAAAAGAACGCACTGGACTATAAAATGGATTATAAGAGTATAAGACCTCTATTTATAACAAAGAAGTCTACTACAAAGGATCTTGTCACCCATTGCTATAGGATTTTAGTTCTTCAACTTCATTAATGCTAATGAGAGTTTAGTGTGAAACATCCTGGTATAGGGACAGCAAAATAGATCCTTTTTCAACTGTTTCTCCAACTCTAGTGTAACTGACCTACTACAAACTGAGGCCTTCCCCCCCACACACACAGTACCAATTTTAGTTAAATTGGTTTAGAACAGTGGTTCTCAACCCGCGGCCCAATCAGCACACAGCTGCAGCCTATGTGACATCCTCAGGGCCAAACAGATAGTACATATATTGTGTGGATGTGACCCACACAACACAGAGAGCTGCATATGCAGCCCATAATGGTAAATAGGTTGAGACCCATTGGTTTAGAAATTGATTGGTGCAACCCCTGTCTAAACACCCTTAATTGGTTTAAGCATGTCTACACATGCACTGATGTAACTGGATCAGTTTCTCAAATGATTTAATTTAATTGGTACAAATTGTGTTTAGACAAGCCCTGAGTTAATAGGTGGATTTTACATTTACACAACATTATGTCTATACAGAAGCTCCCCGGCTTACGCAAGTGTTCTGTTCTGGAATGCCTTGCGTAAGTCGAATTTTGCATAAGTCAGGAACGTATCTCCAACAATTACACCAAAAAAAAAAGTTTACGGAATTTACGGAACTTTTCCCGTAAGTCCGGATTTCCGTAAGTCGGGTTTGCATAACCTGAGGAGCGTCTGTACATCCATTTGTTATAGCAGGTATGCAATACCAATGAAAACACCTTTTGAAAATTCTACTGCTCAATAAGCTCCCTGCATGGTCACACCATGACAAGACACAACAGGTAGTATGTTTGATATTTGAAAAAATGGCAGTTTTATTGCATCTACTAAAAATATGGAGAAGGTTTAAACTCCTGGTAAAGGATGACTGGAACTATAGGACCTGGTATATCCTGACTATGGATAAACTGATCAGTAACTGTTTAAAGGACAGGAAAAAAAGAGTAGGAATAAATGGCCAGTTTTCACAGTAGAGCGAGATAAATAGTGGTGTCCCCCAGGGATCTGTGCTGTTCAACATATTCATAAATGATCTGGAAAAAAGGATCAACACTGCGGTGGCAAAATTTGCAGATAATACAAAATTATTCAAAATAGTTAAGTCCAAAGAAGACAGCAAAGAGTTACAAAGGGATCTCAAAAAATTAGGGGACTGGGCAACAAAATGGCAGATGAAATTCAATGCTGATAAATGCAAAGTAATGTACACTGGAAAATATAATCCCAACTATACATATAAAATGAAGGGGTTTAAATTAGCGGTTACCACTCAAGAAAGATCTTGGAATCATTGTAGATAGTTCTCTGAAAACATCTGCTCAATGTGCAGTGTCAGTCAAAAAAGCTAACAGAACGTTAGGAACCATTAGGAAAGAGATAGATAAGGTGACAGAAAATATCATAATGCCACTAGATAAATCCATGGTATGCCCTCAGTTTGAATACTGCATGCAGTTCTGGTCACCCCATCTCAAAAAAGATATATTAGAATTGGGAAAGGTACAGAGAAGGGCAACAAAAATTATTAAGGGTATGGAACAGCTTCCATATGAGGAGAGATTAAAAAGAATTGCACTTTCTTGGAAAAGAGATAGCTAAAAGGGGATATGATGTAGGAACTGGATTTTATAATGTACTATAAGAATTAATGTATGATTTGATTTCATCCTGTCAGCCACCCTTTTTGAATAGCAGAAAGGAATGACAGACCAGAACAATCCTTATGACTGATTATGGTCACCTTTTTGTTTTAGGATAAGTTATAATGTCTACTATGGTTTCCTATATGTATTATTAATTAGGCACTCTAGTTAAATATAGATTTCTTTGTTTTAAGGTTTTAGTAAGTAAGAGACAGGATTCTCTATTGTGTCTATGTTAAGTAGATTAGAGGAACATTGAAGGCCTGGGTCTCAATGTAAATTGTCTTGGTTATTGATTGTAAAATTTAGCAAGGTTTAATTTGCAATGCCTTTTTGCTCCATATAAAATACTACTGTTTGTATTCTCAATCTGTTTGTGTGAATGAGGAATGCATGCATCAGGAAAAGATACAGCATGAAGGCCATTGTTATAGCCAGATGGTCAAAGAAGAAGGAGTGAAGAGACTTAAAGGACATCAAAGAATCATCAACGCACATCCATGATGAAGGGCAGATTGACGACCCTGAGGTGAAGGCTGGCACCCCTAAGGACAATTGATTAAATCGGAACCAAGGACAGGATGACCCTCTCGGAGGTGTATTGGAATGATTACACCAATTAAGAAGTAACCGGTCACAAACTGACCCAGCAAAATCCCTAGACTTCAACAGAGAAAAAAACCTATAAGAACAGCGTGCTTGGCCATGGGACTTTGGGTTAGTCTTGCCACACTCCAGGAGCATCGGATCGTGACTGACAAGAGCCCAGCTCCACACTCGTGCTCAATCTAACTGGCCATTAGATTGACTCGAGCTACAACAGACTGGTAACTATGAACATCACTGGCAGGAGTGTGTGTGTGTGTGTGTGTGTGTGTGTGTGTGTGTGTGTGTGTGTGTGTGTGTGTGTGTGTGTGTGTGTGTGTGTGTGTGTGTGTGTGTGTGTGTGTGAAGCATATGCTAACTGTTGTATTTTCAATAAATGCTGCGTATTTGCCTTCCTCTATAAATATCCTGTGTGCTTTGTATGAGCATAACAATGACAGAAGTCTATAAAATTGTGAATAGTGTGGAAAAAGTGAACAAGAAACTGTTGTTTACTCCTTCACATAACACAAGAACCAAGGGTCACCCAACCAACTAGGCCTCACATTCAACACCAAGAAAAGGGGGGAGGGATAGCTCAGTGGTTTGAGCGTTGGCCTGCTAAACCCAGGGTTGTGAGTTCAATCCTTGAGGGGGCCATTTGGGGATTTAGTTGGGGATTGATCCTGCTTTGAGCAGGGGGTTGGACTAGATGATCTCCTGAGGTCCCTTCCAACCCTAATAATCTATGATTCAATCAAAACTAAAGTGCTCCACCAGCAGGCTCAGAACCTTCAGGATCCTGCAATCAAGATCAACACAAGGACCCTGAGGGACTGTCATAAATATAAAGGGAAGGGTAACAGCTCTCCTGTGTACAGTACTAAAATCCCTCCTAGCCAGAGACTCCAAATCCTTTTACCTGTAAAGGGTTAAGAAGCTTGGGTAACCTGGCTGACACCTGACCCCAAGGACCAATAAGGGGACAAGATACTTTCAAATCTTGGGGGGGGAAAGGCTTTTGTGTGTGTCCTTTGTTTAAGGGGTTGTTCGCTCTTGGGACTGAGAGGGACCAGACATCAATCCAGGTTCTCCCCATCTTTCTAAACAAGTCTCTCTTATTTTCAAAATTGTAAGTAAAAGCCAGGCAAGGCGTCTTAGATTTACTTTGTTTTCTCAACTTGTAAATGTACCTTTTACTAGAGTGCTTATCTTTGTTTGCTATACTTTGAACCTAAGACAGAGGGGGTTCCTCTAAGCTCTTTAAGTTTGATTACCCTGTAAAGTTATTTTCCATACTGATTTTACAGAGATGATTTTTACCTTTTTCTTTAATTAAAAGCCTTCTTTTTAAGAACCTGATTGATTTCTCCTTGTTTTAAGATCCAAAAGGGGTTTGGATCTGTATTCACCAGGAGTTGGTGAAAGGAAGGAGGGGGGAAGGGTCAATTTCTCCTTATTTAAGATCCAAGGAGTTTGGATCTGTATTCACCAGGGAATTGGTGAAGGTCTCTCAAGGCTACCCAGGAAAGGGAATTAGCTTTGGGATGGTGGCAGCGGACCAGAACTAAGCTGGTAGTTAAGCTTAGAAGTCTTCATGCAGGCCCCTACATTTGTACCCTAAAGTTCAAAGTAGGGATACAGCCTTGACAGGGACGCTGAGCACTTCCCCTACCTCGGAAGTTATCTGTTGCAGAAAGCAGACATTGATGAGGAGATTCAAGACTATCTCCTATGTGCCACTGCAGTTATCGGATGCTTGAGAAAACATGTCTTTGAAGATTGTGACATCAAGAACCAAACCAAGCTTCTCGTGTACCAGGCCATCATTATCCCCGCTATCCTATATGGTGCCGAAACCTGGATCACGAATAGTTGACACCTCAAGGCTCTTGAATGACACCATCAATGGTGCCTCTGCAAGATCTTCCAAATTAAGTGGGATGATCGATGCACCAACATCAGTGTCCTGGACTAAGCCAAAACCTCTAGCACTGAAGCTATGATCATCTGCCATCAACTCTATTGGGCTGGTCACGTTCTTCGAATGCCAGACAATCAATTCCTGAAGCAGTCATATTCTCACAACTGAGCCAAGGCCAACAGATGAGGGGAGAGCAAAAAAAGCGCTTCAAAGACACCCTCAAAGCCAACATGAAGAAGCACAACATCGACATAAACTTATGGGAAACCCAAGCCCTCAACTAAAATGGAGATGGACCTTGTGGAAGGATCCCAGCATTTTCAGATCCAATGAAGACAATAGGAAATGGAGAAACGAAAAAGGAGGAAGGAATGCACTGCAGCCCGACTCAATAATCCAGATCTGCCCCTTCCATCGGGAAACGTCTACCGCAGGGATCAGCAACCTTTGGCACGCGGCCCGTCAGGGAAAGCCACTGGCAGGCCGGGACCATTTGTTTACCTGCAGCGTCCGCAGGTTCAGTCAATCGCAGCTCCCACTGGCCGCGGTTCACCGCTCCAGGCCAATGGGGGCTCCAGGAAGTGGCACAGGCCTGCGGACGCTGCAGATAAACAAACCGTCCCAGCCCGCCAGCGGCTTTCCCTGACTGGCTGTGTGCCAAAGGTTGCCGATCCCTGGTCTACCCCCAACTGTGATAAGATCTATGGATACCCGATTGGTCTTATTAGCCACCTGCTGATCCACCAGCAATAACTGGTTATCGTTTCATGGAATATGATCACCCTCGAACTCCAAGGGATTGCCACATATTATATTGCAAATAGTGTTGCACTGGAAAAAATGTTACACTGAACTGCTACATTACTGTCACTTGTCATGTTTTGGATGAAAATGCATCATTCTATATTTTATGTAACAACCGAATAACAATTAAAAAGAAATAAAAAAGAAATACTGCATTTATTCAGACAAGTGTTCAAAATTAAAAAGGACTAAGTAGACAGAGTTTGAGGAAACTACAGAGTATCCACTGCAATCCTATACACATCGCAATTCAACAACTGCTAAAATAGTTTGATTCAATTCAGCATATCTCTAAACTCCACAAGTCAAATGGCAAAGCTGTTCACAATTTATGACCAGGAATGATAAATACAGTAAAAGACTAGAAGCCAGGAGGGTCTAGGGTTTTATTTCAGATTAAGGTACTAACTCACTGTGTGATCACAGGAAAATCACTTAACTTCTTTGTGCTTCAGTCGGTAAAAGCAGGTGTGCATGCCAATACACACAGAGTGTGCAGGGCATTACATTTTTCTCGGAAAAGGTTTTTTAAGAAGTACTATCGCAATACAGAATATCTTGCTACTGTTACTACTGTTTCATTACCTTTTTTTGAAAACACATTAAGGTTGAGATTTTAATCCCACAAAAATTAGGAAAATTTAAAATGTAAAACATGCTTGTTTATATTGCACACAAATTCACACTAACAGTGCTGAAATCAGTCTCGCTACTGACAGTTGAAAGAAGGGGAATCATACCATCACTTCCTAACTAATCCTCACTTTGAGTACTAGTTCACAAGAGGGCAAAATACATATATAAAGAAAGAGTTGCTGTGCAACCATAACTGTGAATTTCTTGACTTGTATTTAAAAGTTTACAGATATACATACTGTACCTACACCAGAATGCAACCTGACAAAGAGAGATTAAAGCAGTTACACAGACAAAATGATTAATTGGCACCATGTGTGCTCCTTACAGGGAGAGTGTATGAAATGACACCACTGCTAATAAGTTGCTTTCAATGCCTTCTGGTGAGGGGTTAAAACTGACTGGTGGTAGAGGGCCTGAAACAGAGTAATTGTTTTTGTCCAGGGAACTCTGGCAGGAGAAGGGAGATGCTGCATCGGTTCATCATGGTGGCTATCATCAGAGAAACCGGATAGTGCTTTAATTTAATTTCTGTCACTACAGAAGGATCCCACAATCCATCTGTGATGGCATACTTCCCTGTATTCACACCCTACAAACTATTGTACAAAGTATGCCTTGTAAGATATCATTTGAAAGCTCATAATTTGCTGGTCATTATTGTCCCAGTAAAAAGTGTGTGACAACACAATGTGAAGTTTTAAGATTCCCCTGCATGATGTTGTTACCACATGTTCCAAACCCCACAGCCCTTCCCAGGCAGAAATCAGGTCTGCCCCAAACAAAGGAAGGGATATATGCTTGCCTTAATCTGCATTTAAGCAGTAAACAGAGTCATCAAGCAGGGAGGGGAAACAACAGGTGAAAAAAACCCAGCAGGGAATATCCTTCCACATAAATTCTTTGTCCCATGGGTCTCAGCTAAAATGTTTTTCAAGAGGGGACTGAAACTATAAAAAGGAGGGACACACAGCCCAAAGCACCCCCACCCTCACCCCATTGCATTCTCTGCACCTGAAGCAGCCATAGGATTTTGGGGGAGAGTCCTGATCTAAAGAGTTTGATCAGTAAGACTGCCAAGAGCAGGTGGTGAGAAAAAAACACACACTTTGCTTTGAATCTAATATAGTTTTTATGTTAGGCTCCAGAAAGTGTTTGGTCTTTATTTTTCTTGTAATCATTTCTGACTTTCATGCCTCATTACTCGTCCTCACTTAAGATCTCTCTTTGTAGTTAATACATTGGTTTCGTTGTTTTTAGCTAATCCAGTGTGTTCAAGTTGAAGTGTTTGGGTAACTCCATTTGGGGTAACAAGTTGTGACCATATTATTCCCTTAAAGGAATAATGTACTCAATATATTTGTACTGTCCAGGACAGGGCTGGGCAGTACAGGACATACATTTCTGGGGGGAAATCTGGGGCTGGGAATTGTTGGGGTCATCCTGTGGAAATCTTAAGGCTGGTAAGAGCCAAAGTGTGGCTGGCTGGCTGTAGCACACACATACATAGCTGAGGGCTGGTCCACAATAACCCCCCACTTCGAACTAAGATACGCAACTTCAGCTACGTTATTCACGTAGCTGAAGTCGAACTATCTTAGTTCGAATTTACCGCGGGTCCACACGCAGCAGGCAGGCTCCCCCGTCGACTCCGCGAACTCCTCTCGCGGAGCAGGAGTACCAGCGTCGACGGCAAGCACTTCCGGGATCGATTTATCGCGTCTAGACAAGACGCGATAAATCGACCCCAGAAGATTGATTGCTTACCGCCGGACCCGGAGGTAAGTATAGACGTACCCTGGGAGTGACTTACATGCTGAAGGCTGTTTTGTGAGCAGTCCAGGCTGAAAGCTACAGCAGTAAGGCATTGTAAAGGGCACCCCAGATTACAGGGCAGGGGTGACACAGGTACTCATTAGTCTGGATTGTACCCTGGTATGTCACACCATCCCATGCTTAAATTTTATTCTGGAGTCTCTTTTGGCTACTGATATGATTATAACTAGTACACCAATAGCCAAAAGATTCAAGTATAGAATTTTCACTCTAAAATTAAGATTTTTTTTATTTTCTCTCTGTACCTTCTTTCTCCTTTCCCAATTTTTTTTTAATTAATTTCTCTCTCTCCTGGTCTAGAAATCTTTTGGGCCCCTTTCTCATCCTGGGATTTTTAGTCAACATTCCCTCCCTACTTTGGGGGTAGTTGTTTTTCTTATCTTGGTATTTTTGGGGCACCTTATCCTTCTGGTTGGTTTGAGGCAGGGGGATTCATGCATTTCACCTCTCCTTAAAATTCCTTCTGGATTTTTTTGGGGTCATGCTCCCACTGTGGTCCCTTCAGAGAGTGTGCTTCTTCTCACTCCATTCCCCAAACTCACAGGAGGGTGCTGCCAACACCCCTAGAATGAAACTGATGAAAGCCTACCCATTTTCACCCTCGGGAGCTAAAAAGACCACTGTAAATTCAACCCCAGATAAATCACTCACACTCTTCCCCTACACAGTTGCTTAAAGTGCTGTAAGTGAAACGGCCTAGACTGCCTGAACTACCCTGGGTTTCATTCCGGCACAGCAGCAGCTGTATCCTTGCCTGTACACTAGCCTAATATGGATTTTTCAAGATGCATAGGAAAAGGGGCATAGGAAAACCTTTCAGCCAAAACTGAACATTTGCTGGGATATTCTCTTTTGGCTACAACTGGCACAGATCGCTTACTCATGAAGTTTTTAGATTTCTTGCATTGAAGATTTCTTTTTCATTGTGCAGTCC
The DNA here is from genome assembly GCF_028017835.1 of Emys orbicularis. Lineage (NCBI taxonomy): Eukaryota > Metazoa > Chordata > Testudines > Emydidae > Emys > Emys orbicularis. The sequence goes on along the minus strand of NC_088683.1, from coordinate 66,396,673 downwards.
GAGTGAAGTTAATGGTATTTAGCACTCAGTCTTCATCTGTTTTATTGTCATTTTCTGGTACTAGTGAGGTGTGTTCTGTCAGGTGAATCTTACAGTCATTTACTCTCCCTAGAAGGAACAGTGAATCAGAGATTCCTTCAGGAGAAACTTCCAGACTCAATGTGTGAAGTTACTCATTTATCCTCTGGATGGGGTGGCACTTCCTAACAATGCAATTACATTATTACCATGTATATATTTTGCTAAACTGCTACTTAGGGTTTAAAAGAGATCACTATCTACTATTGACAATACAAAATAATTTTTTGGGATAGTCAAGTGGGAAACTGCGTAATAGTCCTCTCTTAAGCCTGTCTTGCCTATACTACAGTCACAAGTTGAATCGTGTTTAAACACAGAACTTAACTGAGAAGACCATTTCCCCTGTCCAGTGTGAACAAGGATGAACCATGCCATTAAGCATATTACAACATTTTGTAATACTAGGACTTAAGTCTACACAGATATGGAAACTATTAGCAATTTGCTAATAAAAACTGTCTTTGAACATGTTTCTGGCTAACATGGTTCCAATTTTCAGGCCTGAAACTGTATAATTGAGAAAAAGATGCTTTTCTCCTAATAACTGTTCCAAAATTGTGTGGTTTTGTTTTAAATAAAAAACAAAAGGTGAAGTCAAATAGGTTAAATTATAATTTACAGTTAGGTTATTATTAGGTAGCCCTAAGGACTCATATACCCTACTTTCACCCACAGCATAAGGATCACCAGTTTTCCAGACAAAGAACACAATGATTCCCTTTAAATCCATCAATGACATTCCAAATCTGCCAGCAGGATCTTTAAATGGTGGGATGCACTTTCCCCCTTTCCTTCATCCTTGCTCAAGTGGCCAACTGCAAATTATTACCCTTTTAAACTCTGCTAGTCTGCTATTTTGCTATTTAGGTATTGCATTGCATTTACATATTCCAGAAGAGAAGGATATTCATCCTTAACGCCATATTTTTATTTTAGCTAATCTATATGAAAATCTTTTCCTGAGCACTATGGTTATCTTCCAGGCTGATACACAGCATTAAAGATTGGCCTGGATCCAAAGCAACAAGATGTCCATTTTTTGTTACTTGACTGTATACAAAAAAAGAGTCTGACAGGCTGATTTTGTTTTGTTTGCTTGCTTGTTTTTTAAACCTTAGAAATATCAAGAATTCCAAAAGTCATCTTCCCTGTTTTTACTAGAACTCCTCAGCTGTAGATTGGCAGTCTTCTCAGCCCTCAGTCGCAGTTGTGAGGGATACTGAATCCTTAACAGAGAGATCTTTTCTTCCAAGTATTTTTTTAACTAAATAAAACAAGTTTTAAACAATCTCCAAAAAATTAGTTCCCACCTCAATTTATCAAGCTTCACTTCCTTGGGAGTTTCTGCTATAACACACCTACTAACTCCCCAGTCACCTAGAGAGTCCTGTAGAATAGATAAAACCCCAAGCAGAAAAAAAAAATCTATTCAGGCCTTCATTATGCATCAAGGGAAAAAAGGGCACAAATAACTTTCCCCCCGACCCCATGTGCAAGTTACCTTTAATGACACAGGCTTTCAAGAAGATTTTTTGGGGTAGGTGAAAACAAGTAAATCTATAATAAGTGAATTCCTGTGAGAGAATGTTAACATCACTATTTGGATACAAGAAGGGTCATTCAGTCAAGGGGTGTTATTTTTTGTCTAGAGTCAACTAATTTATGTGATTTTGTAGCCAAATCAAAAAACCTAAGCCAATATGGTTGACAAAAGGTGACATGTTTAAAGCTGATGGCTTGCTCTTTTTGCAGAGAAATATGGGATTACACTTTTCTTCCTAAAGGACCCATCTGAGGTGACTTCTGAAGAACCAAAGAAATATTAAGAGAAAGGAATGTAAACCAAGAAGCCAAATTCCAGATTGATTTATACATAGTATGACTCCATTGACTTAACTGACTTTGTGAAAGTCACTGCAGAATTTTACACAGAGATCTCTCTCTTAAGCGGACACTTTATTTTCTGTAAGTTACAATGTGTGGATGACAGTGAATAAAGGCTCCACCTATAACAAAGTTTTTTTTTCCAATCCCAAAGCAGAGATTCTCTGTTTAATTTATCTAATATTTCTTTTTCTGTAACCCAGATTTTTGCTAGGACAGACACTTACCTTCCTGGGTTATTTAGCAATGTGATTAGTTGTTCACCATATTTAATTCCCTATACAGAATAAATATCATTTTGTAGTCTGTTAAATACTGTTTTTCTAGAGTGAGACATCTCTAAAATAGTGTGGGCCATTATCTTAAAAACTAGGAACAAATGCCTGATTAGAATTAAAAGCCACATGAAATTTATGTCCTGAATCAAACCTCAAAAAGCAATGCAACTAACAAGACTTGCCAGACAAGTAGACCAAACACCATGACAAAACTGCAAAGGCATGGAGCAGGGAAATCGAAAGGAAGAAAGAAATAATCAAAAAATGAGACTGTAAGCACTAGTAACAAGTCAGCAAGGACAAAAATATAAACAAGAAAGATTCTTAGCATTAAACACTGGATTCAAAGTAACTGGCATTATGCCACAGTGTGGGTGGATTCCAAGTTACCATTTATGGACTGCAAGCCACCAACAGAGCTCCATATCACTAAGGCAAACCATCTGTATACTGTAGATATTTTGCTTGGGTATCTTTCAAAACAGTGTACTTTTAGAACCATCTTGATTATAAAAAAGGGGAGGTTTAAGGGAACTGACAAACCATGACATATGCAACATAAGGGTCAAGCTGTTCCTAAAGTAAGGGCATAGGCAGCTCAGCAGTCTCTAAAAATATATTGTATGTCCATCTGAAGTCTAACACTTATTTTAAAGAGGCACTAATTCTAAAATGCAACATTCCTTTATAGTTATTGTGCCTTGTTATTAACTTCCAGTAAATATGGTAAATGTTGACTAGAGCATCCCACTATTATTATAGGATGCCAATCTGTGTGCTAGGCTCTCAGCTCCAAAGGGCTTTGCAGTCAGCAGGAACAGAGCCTTACCTATTAAAGGCTGAGTGACTGGATTCACTCTCAGTTTCTCATAGTGTGTGTGTTTACATTTGGAAAACTTAGTTTGCTGTACTACAAAGAAAGGCAGCAAAGACAATCTCCCTCTTTCCTCCAAGAAAGGATGTGGGCCTGATACAAACCCTGCAGAGACCTGCACCCCAGGGTGAGCTGACGCTAGGCCTAGCCCCAACTTCCAAAGAGTCCCACCTTTCTGGTGTTGCTTCTGTCATTCCCCCCCCCACACACACACACACACACACACACCCACCACTGCCAGGTCCCATCCTGCTCAATATGAACAGCTTCTCCAAGCCACTTGGAGCTATTTGTTTCCCCGTCCCGCACTGCAGGTGTTGCTTTTGCATCCCTCCCCCCACCCTAATGACTTCCTACCCCATCGCCCCCCCGGGGCTGCTCCTGCCGCCCCTCTCCCCACCAAACCCCAGGCCTGCACCACCCCCACGCTCTCAGCCCTCAGTCTCCTGCCCCTCGGGGTCTTCCCCTCACCCGGGCGCAGAGGCATCACCTCCTGCGCACCGCGCTGGGCAGCAGGAGCCTAAGCGCCGCGAGACGGGGCCGGGCCAGCTCTGGAAGCGAGGCGGGCAGGTGGCTCCCCGCCCCGGGGGCTCGGGCAGGGCCTCAGGCCTCTTACCTGCTGCTACCACAGCGGCCGCCAGGCAGAGCGAGAGGAGCGGCAGGGGCGGCAGAGCGCGCATGGGGCGGCCCCAACAGCACCCCCCTTCCCACCCCCAGAATGACGGGCCCGGCCGCCCCGGGAGGCATGACGGGAAATTCCTGGGCAGCGGCAGCTAATGCCAAATATGAGCATGGAGCAGAAGAGAGAGTGCAGGGGCCAGCTCCGTCCTGCCCCCAGCGCGCCCCGCCCCGCCGGGCACCAACCCAGCCGCAGGGCCGGGCTGCCGGGAGTGGTGCTGCTCGCCCTAGAGCAAACAGCACCCCAAGTGTTATTTGGGGGGGAGACCCCCACCATAAGCGGAGCTCTTGCCAGCTTGCGTCAGGCGAGGAGCTGGCACGGAGCGTCTCTCTCCCCAGGGTGGGGAATTACTACGTGGGCTTTAGCACAGGCCTGAGTCGGACACACTGTTGCAGCCCAGCAATCATTTCAGCCCTATCTCACTGGGGAAGGATGGTCCGGCGAAAATGGAGCAGGCCGTCTCTGTTAATATAGGCTTCGCCACCGACCCCCCTGCAGCTCCCTTGCAGGCTGGAGGGAGACTGCAAAGTGATAATTTCAACAATATTTTTTGTAATTTGAACAACCCATTACCTAGGGTGACCAGACAGCAAGTGTGAAAAATCAGGACAGAGGGTGGGGGGTAATAGGAGCCTATATAAGAAAAAGCCCCCAAAATCAGGACTGTCCTTATAAAATAGGGACATCTGGTCACCCTGCCATTACCAAGGAAAAAGAAAAAACACCTCCTCCAACTCCTATAACAGGGTAAACACCAGCCAGTGAAAGTGACTTTCACGCCCAGGGCGGGGTTCAAATCACTCGTCTAAAGATACGACTATCGTTAGCATCTCTCAATTTATTAATTTCCCCTTTTAGCATTAAAGCAAGTCCAGCTTATATATTGGAAAATGCTTAATACAAACAGGAAAGGATGTGGTAGAGTGACCAGCTTCATTAATGTAGTTGCTGTAAAAACTATGGTGTTGGCTCCCGAATCTGAAAGAGACCACCACCACTCAGCTATAATGGCTTTTTGGTCAAGAGAGCGCTTAAGGGAGACATGGTCTTTATTTCTCTTCTTGCTGTAGTAAGATTAAACCTACATTAAATGGAGCAACTGGTCTCAGAGAGCATAGACCTCTGAGGCAGAGGAGAGGGAAGGTGGGTGTTATTTAGTTAGGCAGCTTACTACTTTAACCACTATAGTGCCAAGTGTCTTAAAAGCCTTGAGTACAGCTTTATGAATATCTGAAGATTAGTAGCCCATGTGTGCTAGCTTTAACACACCCAGAGAAAAAATGGTGGATATTTAAGAATTTTATCAAAAAGGAAAGTGGTGTCATTACCCAGCATAGCAATAAGAGAGGGTTCATCATGGTCTTTTATATGTCAAATATTGCATACAATTGCTGTCAGACATCAGATGTGCTTCTATAATTAACTTTTCTTTACTCTTCTCCACAGACCATAAAGACAAGATAGCATTGCAAAAGAAGCAAATACAACTGGCTAAATGTAGAAACCAGAATTACAACACAGCTATAGAAACTGTTCTGGAAAACCAGAGGATTTAACAAAATATAGATGTTTCAAAAACAGGAAAAAAAACCTTAATAGCAGCATAGAAGAAACCAGGAAATATTAAAAGTATTTCCAACTTTGAACTGTTTTTAAGAAGTTTTCTGAGTGGGCTGTTTGTCATCTTCCCCTACCCATACTCACTCTTGTATTTTAACCCAAAATCTATAGGGATTTTCTTCATTGCACTAGTGCGCTCACCTTTTGATATTTCAAAATATGTAGGTTACAATTTCCCTAGTACAGTAACATAGCTTTTAGACTTTCAGGCACCTATAAAAACATTCTAGTCTCCAGGAATAGGCATTTATTGCGGTCTAACTTTTGGGGAAAACATACAATACCTTAATCAAATAAATGATTAAAAGGTGACTTAATCACAGTCCACAAGTAATGGCATGGGGAAAAGATTTGTCATAGTAGCTATCTACCAGAAAAAGTATAATGAGATCCAATGGTTGGAAGCTGAAGCTAGACAAATTCACACTAGAAGTAAGGTGCAGTGCAATCAATCACGGACGTCTACCTAGAGATATGATGGAGTCTACAAGTTTGCTATAGCTCAAACAGAAGTTATGAGCTTGATGCTGCTGCCATTTGTGGATGAGATTCTTGGACCAGTGTTATGCAGGTCAGAATAGGTAATCATAATGTTTCCTTCTGGCCTTAAAATATATTACAAAAATAAAATACACTCACTGGAACTCCCACACACTCCCGTGCTCAATGTCAGTGATCTCTCAGCTCAAGATTGGTCTTCAGTGGAGTTAAAGTATGTATTAAATCAGCTCTACAGCATAGTCTAAACTTGTGTCTTGAGAACATGAGTTTTTGTTAAACTTTAAATAGTTGTAGTATGAAGCTCTTCTCTCACCCATTCACCAAATGCAGACAAACATACAAATCAAAGAGAGACTTCTGAAGATCGAAAAGTTGAGACACGTATAAAAACCCCTAATAAACCTTTAATTAGAGTTTTGTTTTTGTTTGTTTGGTTGTTTTTTTTGTTTTTTTTGTTTTTTTTTATATACAGGACAGGTGACAAATTACATCAAATATCTGATTTTTCTCAAATGTCCAGATATTATACACATTCCCCTCTGTCTTGCAGGGAGGGATATTGGTCAACTTAACAGTTTTAGGTAAAATAAGCTGCATAATAGTCCATATTACAATAATAAAATGTACAGTGTTTACAAGAAATATATTTTAGAAGCAAGAAAATGATGCATCTGCATCAAAAGGTGACCTTTTAAAATGCCACAACTATTTTTACATTCACTCTTGCAACAGGTCACAAGATGGGGTCACTAATATCAGGTCAACAAATCACTATGATGCACATCAAATACAGCAAAATCGGTTTATATACATATATAATACATATACATGTATATTATACATATACATATATGTATATATAGTAAAACTCATGAAAATCTACCAGACCTGACATAAAATCTACTCACTCATCAAAAATATGTACTTGTCCCTCATGAGTAGAAATTTGCATGGCAGATTATATATATATATATTATATATACTCATTCATTAGCATCTGAGACGTAAAACTGAGAATTAAAAAATTTTCAGATAACAAACCCTCCAATAATAAACATGGTGCCCACAAAAGCACAAGGTAAGGCACAATATGATTTTCTGTTGCAGAATAGTGTGCATCATGTTTAATGAACCATAAGAAAAACATGCATTATTTGTGCAAGTTCATGCTGCAAATCCATCATATCTACAAAAGAATTAAAGTGAGTTTTACTAAATTTATTTTAACTGGTACACTTTCAGTCTCACCACCTATGCAATATTTAGCTGGATAATTATAGACAAAATTATATTGTATACACAAGGGATCGGTGCAGCCAATAGTCTTAGATTTGCAATGAAACTTCTCAGCAACAATTCTGTAGTTACTCAGAGTGAATAAATGTTAATACATAAATTTAACATTGAAATAAAGTAACTCACTTGTACATTTATATTTCTAGCTCTCATGAACCAAAATTTTGTTGCAAAAAATATGCACCCTTGTTAATTTTACACTGGTTAATTAAAACTTATTTAAAGTTATAAATATATTAGGAAAGTTACTTAATCCCAATAGTACTTTGTCACAGTCCTGGTATTTGTAATAAATACAGCTTTTCACAAAATATGTTTTCAGTATCTGCCAATTGCTTCTTTATTGCTCACATAAATTTGAATCCACCACAATTGGTATCAGACCTTTCACACAAAATCATAGATATTTCAATATAAAAACTATAAAAGATATTTAACTTGTATCTAATACTTTAAGGTGTTCGGCTGTTTGACGTTTATGTGATGGTACAGCCAACACTATAAAAAACATTAGGTTATGAATAAAATAGGAAGCTTATTCACTGCTTTAATGCAGACATCCTCACAGAACACGACTACTTTTGCCACCACCAGCATTTACACTTATGTACAAAAACCAGTATATCTGCATTCAGTTTCTGTTTCCCTCACACTTGTATGCAACCACTAAAGCCAAATTTATTTTCCCATACCCCAGCTGCAGCAAATGAATCCTTTACAGCAACAGAAACCTAAGATTAGACTGAAAAATTAACATTTTTTACTTATTCGCCATCAGGAACTGTAGGTGTTTGTTACAAAATATCCACAAGATTATTTCAAAGGAAACTATGGAAATACAGGAAGCCTTTTTTTCTCCATGCTTTTGGATTGTTATCAAAACACTTCTTGGTGCAAAAAAATACAGCCGCCACATCTGAAAATGTTTAATAAATTCAGTGTTCTTCATGCAAAAATTAAATGCATTGTTTACTCAAGCTCCAAAAACTTCCTGAAGCAACTGTTTTTGTCCACTTAGTATTACTGCCTCATTGCTCAGTCCCTTTGGAAACAAGATTTCTGGAACGTTCAGACTTTTATTTAATCAATGAAAATATTACATACAAAAAGCACTAAAAAAGGAAGACGGCAGCCAAACAGGAATTTTCCTGCTGCAAGTAACAGTCCTACAAGTTGTAGAAAGTCTTCTCAGGAGCTTCCCTGAGAGTTAGTTGTGCCTGTTCGTAGACGAAGATGTGACATTGAGTTCATGTGTTTGTTTGATGGCTTCAAGGGTGTGTTGCAAGTAAGAGCCTGGGGAAAGCGATGATGATATCGATCTAGCCGCAGGTATTTTACTGTTACCAGCTTTCCTGTAGTAAAATACAACCAATTACTAGTTTAGACCATTACATTTAGTTTAACAGATAAATATACTATAAGTTACATAAATACTTCAATGCACTGATGTAATCAACAAATTGCCAGACAATTCATACCAACCAAAAATGTCAAAATGTATTTTGTTATTGCTTAATATTTTAGTTAGAAGCCATCTTACCATGCTAGCTAAAAATGACAGTAGCTGCATTTTTCCCCAGTTTATAACCCCCAAACTTCTTACCATCAAACCAAGAGCCATGTAATGCTTTAAAAGCCTTTCCAGCATATTCCGGAGACAGACACTTGACATATACACAACCCTGTGGTGAGAAAAAAAAATTTAAGTTTAAGACCAACAAGCCAAAAAAATATAAAGGGAATACCGGAAATGCCTTTACCTCACGTGAATTTTTGTCCACAGCAATATGAACAATTCCATCATTATCGCTGCACTTTTCCAAGATTGCTTCTTGAATTGCCAAATGCCAGTGGTCACCAATTTCCCTAAGTAAAACAATTAAGAGAAGATATAATGAAAGTCTACATGAACACTTTTTTACATTTCTATTATGAAGTCTGATTCTGATTAATTTTTTTTAAACAAAGCAATGTTTAAAGGAACATGCAAAGTATGTTAATTAGATATTAATATGTAGTAACATTAACCCTTGGGATGTGCACCCTTGGATGGCCAATTAAAGTAGCTAATAAAATGTTACGGTCCCAACGTGGCAATGCATCCTTTTCCAGGGGGAAAGAGTAAAACAATCCCTTTTAAAAATCTAGAAAACCATCAGATTTTTAAAAATGGATAAAAGCAGTAAAGAGTCCTGTGGCACCTTATAGATTAACAGACGTATTGGAGCATGAGCTTTCGTGGGTGAATACCCACTTCGTCGGATGCATGTCACCCACGAAAGCTCATGCTCCAATATGTCTGTTAGTCTATAAGGTGCCACAGGACTCTTTACTGCTTTTACGGATCCAGACTAACACGGCTAACCCTCTGATACTTAAAAATGGATGTTTCCTGAACTGGAGGGGAAATTGCCAAGATTGCTACCAAGTAAACTCTCAGGGAGCTTAGAGAAAGGCCCAAAGATCTGAGGTGTAACAGGTACTCCAAAATGTCTTGAATCCTAGTTTCTGATAGAAGTATGCCCTGGAGAGTGGACCAGATTGAAAGCTGCTTCCACTTGTCTAAATAAGCAGCTGTAATGGATTGCTTTCTGCTATTAAGCAATACCTCCTGAATTGCCACTGAGCAGTCCTCCACCTGAATTAACCTTTACACCATAAGGTGCAGGCTGTTCATGTCTGCATCCAATATCTGCCTGTGCTGCTGGGACAATAGGTCTGAAGAAGAGGCAGAGAGCTGATGGAGGTTGAATCAAGAGGCTGTGAAGGTCCAAGAACCAGCATTGTCTCAACCATGCTGGAGCTTTAAGAATGATCTGGCATGGTCTTCTGTCAACTTAAGGATCACCTGTGGGATGAACAGAATGCAGGGGGCTGAGAGGAAGAATGTGTACAGGAGACTCTGCCTACACTGTAGGAGAGAAGTGTCAGTAAATGAGCCTGGACTGTCACCCACTTGCGAACAGAATGATGGCATTTTGTTTTTTGTTGCAAAGAGATCAACAAATGAAATATTCCAGACCTGAAAGAGTTCTGAGCACACTGTTCTTCAGAGACCATTCGTGATTTTTGGAAAGTTTCCTGCTGAGATGACTGGCCAACAGATTCTGGGAACAATGTGTCCCTTTTCATGCAAAAGTCTGTTTCATTGCTTTTGACAAAGCTGATTGGATAGTATCTAGACCAACAAGCCCTTTATGTGAGGGAGAAAAGTGCAGCAAGCCTTGAAAATTGTTTGAGGATATTGATAATGAAGGGTCAATTCATATTCTGTCTGTAATGATTGGGTTCACAAACCTTCTAGCTAAGCACCCCATCCTATCAGGGATGCATTGTAATGAATGTCTTGGATGAAAAGGGATGAGAAAATGGCACACCCCTGCATATGTTGTTCTGATCCACTCACTGTTCTAAAGACACTAGGAACATAGGAGGTACATGGACCTACTTGTCTAAGGGATTTCTGTTTCGTCGATAGTTTTACTTTAGCCCACCGGGAGAACGTTTGGTCACATAAGTACATGAGGCCATGTGGTAAGCTCAGACTGTGGTGGTGGGGCATGACATGAGAGACTTACACAGCTGGACAATAGTCTGAAATCTCTCCTGAGAGAGAAAAGCAGTCAACTTCGTAGACGCAAGTAAGGTCCCAATGAACTTGATTTTTTATGTTGGAACTAATGCAGATATTCCCTTGTTCAGCATAAGTCTCAGACTGCCGAAGAAATGAAGGATGAAATGGATGTCATGGAGAACATCATGTTCAGATCTGCTCTGAAGTAACCAATCATACAGGTAAGAGAAGACATGAATTCCTTTCCTCCTTAGGTAGGACACCACCACACTCTTGCTGAATACTTGTGGCACCAATGACAGACCAAAGGGGAGTAACGTATTCTGATAATGTTGTTGAGCTATCACAGAACTTAAGAAGTTTCCTGTGACTCAACAAGACTGCCACATGGAAGCAAGCTTCCTTGAGATGAAAGGCAGCAAACAGCGTTGCACTCTTGGGAAAAAATAATCGATGTTAGGGAGGCCAAGGAAACTCTTACGTACTTGATGGACTTGTTGAGATTTCAAAGAACTAGAATGGGTCTCAGACAACCCCCCTCCACGGACTTGGGAATCAAAGTATTGTAAATAATACCCCTTTCCCCAATGTTGAAAGAGAACTTCTCCTATGGCTCCTAGAATGAAGTGTCTGAACTTTTTGAATGAGCACTGATTTGTGAGATGGGTCCCTGAGAAAGGATGGGGTAGCTAGGTGGAGAAGGAGGTCGACAGAAACTAGAAAGAATACCCCAGTCTCTCAGTGCTTAGGATCTATTTGTCTGTCATTATAGATTCCCAAGCACTGAGGAAATGTGATCATCCGTTTCCAAACTGGGGTGGGAGGAAGGAGGACGGGCTGTTGCTGGCAACTGTAGAGCTGTCCTCAAAGGAGGAATCAAATGGCATGCCTCCCGACAGTCGACTGAGGATGAGGTGCTTGTGTTGTGCTACAGTTAAAGGTCTGTACAGGCACCTCTTGGGGGCTGGAGTATCAAACACTAATAAGCAAAGTGTTGCTTGAGAGTCTTTAAAAGAATGCAAGGTCGCATCAGTTTTATCTGAAAACAAAGACAAAACTGCCAAATGGAATGTCTTCAATCATTTGTTGACAGTTCATAGCTATTCCCGAGTTCTGTAACCAGGAAGCTCTCCTCACAGTTACTACAGAGGCACTCACTCTAGAAGCAGCATCAGCCACATGAAGTGCAGACTGGAATGACATCTTAGTCACCATGCAATCTTCTGCAAAGAAAGTCTTAAATTCCTCCTTTGCATCCTCTGGTAGTTTCTCAGAAAACATGGACATAGCTAAACATGACTGTAAACTGAGATGCAAACAGTGCCTGCTAATTTACCATATACATCTTGAAAGAGGAGGTAGAAAAAAAATGTTCTCCCATTTAAGTCAAGTTTTTGGGGCTCTTTTTCTTTGGGAATTGATTTAAGTCTCCCCTGACGTGATCTCTCATTGGTAGCTGTCACTGCGAAAGAGTTCAGGGTGACATGGGAATAAAAACACTTGAATGTTTGTCTGTGTGCTTAGCTGTAGGGGCTAAGGAGGCTGGCATATGCCATAAGGTCTTTACTGGTTCTAGAAGAGCCTTGTTAATAGGGAGGGGCTATCCTCTCAGGGGCAGAAGAGCATGTCCAAAAGCTCGTGATGTTTTCTTGTACAAGCTCAGCTTTTATGTCCAAAGCTGCAACCGTTCTTCTCAGACATTCCTAATGAGACAATCATCTGCAACTGAAGAGGAAGTATCCAGGATCATGAAGTCATTAAGGGATGACGAAAAGAGGTTAACAGGAGCAGATGGATCCTCCTGTGTTAAAAACTGGGCAAAGGTTCCTCCTGAAGCACTAGGTGCTCTGTGGGAACAGCATTTTGTACTTCCAACCAAGGTGGCTTTGTCATCATATGCTCTGGTGAGCTTCCCCCATGACTGGGCTGGTGATCAAGACCCAAGGGAATGGAAAACACCCCAGTGTTTAACATTCTAAATCTAAACTGTGCAACTTTAAGACTGTATTCTTAATTTTACAGCCAATGCAGTCTGTTGCATGTAAGCCATAGAAGAGCCAGTGTCTCTTTTGATGCTTCAGAAAAACAAACATTTTTACAGCCAAACGGGACAGCCAGAGTGACAGTGTATTTGGGCAGCAGATGACTGACTACACACTATTGTTGAGGAAGTGGTCTGCAGAATGCTAACACCGAAAAGCAAGATGAAAGGGAGGATGAGGTAAGCAAAAAGAGTCTAGTCACTTTGGCTGGTAATGCATGGTAACACATCCTGAATGTTAATTTTTTGCTTATATACCACTATTTCTCTGACCGAAGTACTGGGGTTGAAGTCTTTGAGATGTGGTGCATTTTCAGGAGGGATTTGAAGAATGAAAGTTTTCCACGCTGTCCTAAGGCAGATTGAAAATAGCACTTGGAGTATGACCACATTTACTTACATGACGGGATCAAACATATTGCGAATCTTTAGACATGGTGTCAAACTGTTTGGTGGCGAATTTCTTCTATCTAGATGAAATGCTACAAGGAAAAAAATGAATTGAATAGTTTAGTAAGTGATTAATACAATACTATCTAGTTTACAAGCATCTCATCTTTACATTTAATCCTTTTGTTGCCTTGAACTTAAGAGTAAGAATACCTTCCTTCCACAATATGAAAGAAAAAAAAATTTCAACAAATTACAATGTTCCCATAAAGACACTAATAATACTGAGAAAAACAACACACTTATTTTTTCAGATTCATAATTGCTAGCTTTAAAAATATTAGTTTTGAGATTCTGGCCAGTACACTAGATGGTAAACAAATTCCAGATAGCTAAAAAGTTGTATGCTATAACTAATGCATAAATTGCATGCACTATCTGTAAGTGAAAACAGAAATGTAAGTTTTTGCTAACTAGTTTAAATTTGACAAGTATGTATGCAGTAAATTATTCAGTTTTAATTATGACTTACCAGTATGTTTATAAGGATGTAATTTTATGGTGAACTTTTCATTTATACTATCCTTTGGGTATTCTATAATTAATCAGAATCTACTAAGAAATAGGGACGGATGTTTCAATACAAAAATATTTCCATTTCCATTATTCTTTATATTGGAGTGACATATGAAGGCCCACAATCAGGATGGGGACACTAGTATTAGGAACTGCACATACACACTAGTAGAAATGGTCCTTGAGCCAAAGAACTTACAATCTAATTTTAAAAACAAAAACCACACCAAGTTTACAAAGAAGAGAAGGATGAGAAGAGTGAAAATAAGGATGTGGTTACATAGATTAGCAACTGCACAACTTGATGGTACTATATCTGAAAGGGTTTCTGAAGAAAGACTTAAACTATCCCATTTCTGCACAATCTGTCAGTGGTTAACACTTTCTTGAAGGTGTTACAGTCAAAGTGTTTTAAGTAGAAATCTGAAGGAGTTGTTAGTAGCCTCACAAATTAATTCAAGTAGGGCATTCCATTTAGGGTTGCCAGGTATCTGGTTTTCGACCAAAAAGTCTGGTCGAAAAAAGAACCTGGCAGTGTGCCCTGCTAACCGGACATTAAGTCTGGTTACCTGCAGTAATCGACCTCCACCACCAGGAGGCGGAAAGAGCAGCAGCTGGAGACTGCAGAAGGATTCAGGAAAGGCTCCAGCGGAGAGAGGTACTGGCAGCTCCCCCTTCCCCCACCCTGCCCCAGTCACCCCCCACCATCCCCGGAGCGCAGATCCCCCTTCCCTGCTCAGGTAAGGTGTGCCTGAAGTGACATTTCCATCAAGTTTAAGGGAAACAAAACCATGGGAAGTTTAATTTCTGACTTCCCTTTCTAAATTAAAGCAAACTGTTCGTTGTGCCAGACAGAAATAGGAGACGTGTGGCAAAAACATCCTATATATTTTCTAAGAAGAGCGGTTCCACTCTGAAATGCTACAAATAGTTTATCATGGATACATATTTTGGGTCAGTGACTTCCCCACTATAGAGTTTACAAATAAGAGGATTTATTTATTTGAATGCCACTCTTTCATGCTCCACCTGAAACGGAAGTCATGCTTTTTTTCCTGACACAATGACAGAAATAAATGTTCTGGAGGCCCAACCCTGCCCTTACACCTGTACATGACTGTTTCCAACGAGTTAGCACAAGGGTAATGAAAGTCAGACTCTGACCCTGTAAATGAAGCGCAGTTATTTTTGTTGATAATACATGAGCCAGAAAATAGCTCACTTTCTGTCGGACTACTCTGCGGGCTCTGCTGTATGGCCATTGCAGCACTAACAGAAAAGCTTCTATCTGGTACTGAAATAAACAGATGAGATGCTAAGTACAGAGGAGCTAATCTATTGAGTAGGAAAGTGCTATTTTTATATTGTCACTTTTTCAGACAATAACTGCAATTTACATTTAAGTAGATTAGAAAAAGCAAATTCTTCCTTTTCAAATAACAGATTAGCCTCATTAGGAGATGCAAGAATAAATGTTAAGTGTAGAATGCAAGATACAAATTACATTTAATAATATAACTATACCTTGGCCTTGCCATACTTTAGATGGTATAACTAAAATTTTGTCACATGCTGCAGATGGCTGTATCCATCTCCAAACCAAGAAGTCAGCGCCACCTATTCGTCGTGTCTCTGTGCGAACTCTAGATTCATTTGCAGCAAGAAAGTCAACTGCTCTATTCCAGACCTTCTTCATTTTTTTCCTTCAATTTAGAGCAAGAAGAAGAATTATAATTTTAATATTAAAACAAAAATACATTGTGCATCCAAATACTAGTAATTTTTAATTAAAAGAAACATGGAAGTTACTTACCCGTAACTGGAGGTTCTTTGAGATGTGTGGTCCCTATCTGTATTCCACATGTGGATAAGCATGTGCACCAGGCACCTGTAATCAAAGATTTCTAGCAAGTAGTGTCCGTTGGCCCACCATGCACATTTCTTCTCATGCTCTGAGCAGCAGGTATAAGGGCGGTGTGGACCGATGCCTCCCCAGTTCCTTCTTACTGAGAATCCAGTGATGATCTGCAGCAGGAGGGGAAGGAGGGCAGGTAGTGGAATACAGATAGGAACACAACTCTCGAGGAACCTCCAGTAACAGGTAAGTAATCTCCATTTCTTCTTTGAGTGCTGGTCCCTATATGTATTCCACAAATATGTGATTGGTAAGCAATTAAACAGCGGTGGAGGGAGTGCAAGGATGCAGTTGTTATAGATGTCTGTAATAGTGCTGTCCCCACAGCTGCATCTGCAGATGTCTGGACCAATGCCTGCTTCACGAAAGTATGGAGAGAGCTCTTGCCCTACACATATGTCCAGTATAAATAGGGCTTGAAGAGATGCTGTAGAAGTCACTTGTGTTCTAGTGGAGTGGGCACTCACCGCTCTGGGGAGGCATATACGCCAGTTGATAATGAATGATGCAGCAAGAGATCCACTCAGTCTCTGAGCAAATAATGTTTGTCCTTTTAATCACTCTGCTAAAGGAACAAGCTATCTAGGCATTTTCCTAATTGATTTTGTTCTCCAATGTCAGAACGCTAAAGCCCATCGTACATCAAGAGTGAAATCTTCTCTCCTCATCAGAAGCATGAGGTTTTGGAAAAAAATACCAGTAAGTGAGTAGGCTGATACGTGTGAAACTCAGAAATTACTTTAGGGATAAATTTTGGGTGAAGGCAAAGGAAAACCTCTTTATGCAAACCAGTATACTGCCATAAGCACTCCCAGTTCACTTGCCCTTCTTGTTGAAATGATGGTGACTAGGAAGACTACCTTCATAGAGAGGTAGGACATGAAGCAGGTAACAAAATGATTAAAAGGGAAGTTCTGAAATAACAAGATTAAGATCCAATTGCAGGGATGGTTTTACCACCAGTGCAAAAGTCCTAATGAGGCCTTTCAGGAACCTAATTGTAGTTGGATGAGTGAGAGTGAAAACAGGATAGCTCTCAACTGGAGGATGAAAAGCAATGATTGCTGCAAGGTAGACCCACAGCAAACTAACAAAGTCCCAAAGCCCATGAGTAGGTAGTCTAGAGTAACAGCAATTCTGATGATTTCTGTGGATAATTGGCTCTGTTGTGTCCAGGCGGAGAAACATCTCCATGGGTTAGACAGCATTTTCTGGTGCAATCCTTTCTGCTTTGATTGAGAATAGATTGAACAGTCTCCAAACATGAATGTTCTATGTCTGATGCCCATCCAAATACGAGGCTGTGAAATGAGGAGAGCCTGGGTTGGGATATCTGGCCTCATTGTTCTCGAGGCAGAAGATCTGGAAAGGGTCGGATATTGATGGGAGGTCAGGTTGACGTTTTCAGAAGTTATCTGAGCCAGTTGGACACAATGAGAATAACCTGAGCTTTGTCATGGTGAATCTTTTGTAGAATTTGTAGTGTCATTGGGATGGAAGGAAAGGCATACCTGAGGTGGTTCATCCATGGTAGATGAAAGACATCGCTCTTGCGGCCTTGGCCCAGAGCTGTTGCCTCCATCACTTACGAGGGATGTGTCCATGAGAATGGTCGCACCCGGCGGATGGATAAGGAAAAGACTCCCGCACATACTTGTTCTGGGTTTGTCCAACAAGACAAGCTGTGACCTTGGCAGGAATTATACTCTAGTATTCGTGTTGTATCTGTATGGTTAGTAAGACCACAGCCAGGCCAGGACTTTTCTATATTGACAGATTCCCCAAGGAAGATATCAGACAATGTAGGAATAGGGACATGGACTGAACATCCATTCTAGACCTGCCAGTCAAGAGCCAGTCATCTAGATATGGAAAGATGGTGTAGTCATCCAGGCCACCATCACTGAGAAGACCTTTGTGAAGACCCTGGGTGCTGTAGCTAGGCCAAACGGGAGCACTTTGAATCGGTAGTGCTGTTGGCTTACTAGGAAACTGAGGAACCTTCTGTGGGACAGGCAAATGTCCACATAAAAGTAGACATCTTTCACATCAAGAGCCACGATCCATGTGCCCTCTTTAGCAGAGGGGATTATCAATGCTAATGTGACCATGCAAAATTTTGATTTTTGAATAAAGACATTCAGTTGGCGTACACTGAGAATTGGTCTCCAACCTCCTTTTTCCTTGGGCGGGAAGAAATATGGGGAGTAGAACACTTTCCCTTGATGCTGAGGTGGCACATGCTCTATAGCTTCTCACTGAAGAAGAGTCCACCTCCTGATGGAGGATCTCCTTGTGAGAGTGGTCCCTGAAAAGGAGTCAGGAAGGGGTTTCTGATGGTGAGGTGACACAAACTTGATTGCAAAGTCAGACTGAATCCTCTCCATCACCCACTTGCACACTCTTGTTGCCTTCCAGTTGTGAGTGAAATGAACAAGGCAGCCACCAAAAGTTTGCGGGGGGGAGGGGCATGAAGGATGGCATCAATAGAGGAATGAGGTTCTCAAGTATCCTGTCAAAAGTAAACTATGGATGGTGAGTGGGGTTGAGTGGTGGCAACTGAGGTGGAGAAAGCCACAAATTTGAGTTTTTGTACCCTCTGGCACTTATGTGGCAGTTTGTAAGAGCACTGGTTATAAAAGGACTGAGGGAAAAGGTCCAGGCTTATAAACCTGCTTAGGGTGCTCTCTCTTTGGGGCTAGGACGTAAATGATCAGAGAGCGTTAGGTTGTTCTTGAGTCCTTAAGTGAGTGAAGCAACTCATCTCTTTTCAATGAAGACATTAGACTCATCAAAGGGGAGGTCCTCAGGGGTATTATGGACCTCCCTGGGGAACCCTGAAGCATGAAGTCAGGACTCTTGCCTCATGACTATAGTGTGGCAATAGCTAGAGCCCTGTGTGGATACAAAATTTGTATCCGTATCCAATCCAAAATAGTGAATATTTGCAGATTTGCAGGACTCTAGCAGTAGCTCTGGACACAGTGTCAGCTGCATCCATTGCTGTTTGGAGCAGTCTTAGCCACCAGTTTGCTTCATTGATGAAGGCTTAGAACTGAGTACTGTCCTCCTGGGGAAGTTTGTCCTGAATGCCACACATTTGGAATAATTTGTGAAATCATATTTTGCTAACAGAGCCTGGTAAGTTAGCAGCTCTGAACTGAAGGCTGGTTGATGAAAATACCTTCTTCTCCAAAAGGTCAAGGCATTTAGTGACCTTGTATCAGAGTTGCCCTGAGGTGATGCAGCCTGGATTTTCCTGTGGCTCCCTGCACAACCAAGCAACTGGGCACTGGGTGGGTAAACAGAACTCTGCTCCTTCAGCTGGTACAAAGTAACAATTTTCAGCCCTTTCTGGTGAGGGGGCACAGAAGGCTGGGATGTGTCATACTGCCCTGGCAGGTACTATAATGGCCTCGTTTACTGAGAGGGCCACTCTGCTAGGGCCAGAGGGGTGTAGAAATCCAGGAGGCTACACTGCATGTCACTGATCTCCTCAAGACAGTTCTTGAGTTCAGTTGCCACTCTCTGCAAGAGCTCCTGGTATTGCCTCTGGTCATCTGGCAGAGATAAGGATGATGTAGAGACTGCCTCATCTACTCAGGAGGATGACATGCCCAATGGAACTGTCAGCACCAGCGAATCCAGCTCAATTTCCTCCTCTGCATACTCTGATGGGGCCAGGTGGCACTGGCCGGGAGAAGAGGGCCAAATGTGATTCTTGTCCAGATCTGGGATGTCTAGTGTACAGACCCCAGAGACTCCAGTAGGGCCAGTATGAAGGCTGACTGAATGGGGAGTGCTCCAAGGCACTGGGTATCAACAAGTCCCCTGGGTGGTAATATCCGGGAGGAGGGTGGCTCCAAGACCTTGAAGAAGTTCTGTGTAGACTGGTCTCCCTCAGAGGGAGCGAAGGTTCATCCAGAACAGCAGACTCATCTGATGAAAAGATAGGTTCAAGTTCCGCCTGTCATGCTGTTGGTATATTCCAGCTTGTGGACAGGGTATGGGAAAGACCCTTTCTCCTCAAGGTGGTTTCTTCTGGTATTGAAATGTCCTGTGGAGGATGGGACAAGAAAGAGAAGAGAAGATTGTGGGTAGGATAAGTCAAGCATATCCTCCAGTGACGTAAAGTTCTCAGTCCATTCTGGAGTTCAGAGTCCTGGAGGCCAGACTGACAGATCCAGTGCAACTAAGGAGATGGGCTCGGCAGATCCTTCCTGGAGTATGTTGAACCGGAATCCAACATGCAATTTCTAGTTGAAGCTGACAGGTGCTGATCTTTTGACCTTTGAGAATTGGAGCTGGAACCAGAGCTGGAAGCAATGGATCATTCCTCCATCGCGCCTTCCCTTCTTGATTGGAAGATTTAAGCAGGCTTAATTCTTTAAGACTCACGCATGAGCACTCAACCAACTTGGACAGGGACAGAGAGGTGTCCTGTCTCTCAGAGGCAGATCTGGATAGAGATACATCCTTATGCTTATGTTCGTATCCCATATTCTTATGAGAGGCTTAATGGTTTTGTCTCTGCTCCAGAACTCATGCTCAGAGGGATGCTACTCACCTTCTGAGGCCACAGCACTGGGGGGGTCTCCCCAGTCTGGGTCAGACTAAGGTCTCATGGCTTCTCCATGAGATGTTCCCCCAAACAGCTCTCGTCCCTCACGGGTTCAGGTAGGGAAAGAGCAACCAATGTCGCACTTCGTGATGATATGAGCCTCCCCAAGGCAGTAAAGGCAGTGCAGGGATTCACCACTGATGGAGAAAAAGAACTGCATTTCCTGCCCCTGCTCTAACCCTGGGATGCTGGGCATACTGCTTTTCTGTGGGAAGGAACTCCTTGAGATGGAGAGAATTAAACTAACTATAAAGTCTAAAAATTCTAAGAATACTAAACTATATACACCTCTACCTCGATATAACGCTGTCCTCAGGAGCCAAAAAATCTTACCGTGTTATAGGTGAAACCACGTTATATTGAACTTGCTTTGATCCACCGGAGTGCGCAACCTGCCCACCCCCGGAGCACTGCTTTACCGCGTTATATCCAAATTCGTGTTATATCGGGTCGCGTTACATCGAGGTAGACAAATTAGAAGACAAAGATAGTTTTGGACATAGAGGATTCTGACTCTGGCCATGCAGTGGTAAGAAGGAATTGAAGAGGCATTGATTTGCACCTTATGCCCTCGCTTCAGAGCACGATGAAAACAATTGAGATGTGCAGACCAACGGACACTACTTGCTAGAAATCTCTGTTCTCAGGTGCATGATGTGCACGAGTACCCATGTGTAAAATACACATGGGGACCAGCACTTGAACTAAGATTTTTCATCTCTTATGCCTGCAACATAATCTAGATGGATTCATTTACTCATTTGAAATATTCAGTAGCTGAGTTTATTGACTAAGGCATTTATGTATGTGTAAGCTCAACATACTTCCCTTTAAAGCAATTCAACAGAATAATCTGAACATACCTGTCCTGAGGTGGTATTAAGGAATCACACACGTGAGGAATAGGCATATATGGCTGCAAGTCCTTGTTCTCCTGACATGCCTCATTGTGACTTCTTAGAACATCTGAGAACACCACAACCAACAATTAGCTACACTGTTACAAGTCAACTTCAAATTTAGTCACCTTTTAAAAAAATAAAGAAATAGAAGCAGTTCTGGGTACAAACAGCTGCTTCAAGTCCCCTGCCAATATCAGTAGTTTTACAATCATCTTTGCCTTTTTGGTTTTTAAAAAGCTCTATGGAAGACATCAGGGAAACTGATCAGGAAAACAGCAGAACTGACTATATACAAAGTGCTGTCAAATGTAAAAAATAAGCCTGGAATAAAGGGGGGAAAATTCTCTATAAATCAGTTTTGAGTTTTAATAATCTTGAGTGTTATTTCTGACTATATGTAAAAAAAAATTTAGACAGAAGTGTTCTTTAAAAAAAAATGAATAGAATGTTACTCTATTCCCTCTCCAATAAAATTATTTTTAAACAAATGTTTGTGGCAGAGTTATATGGAGATTAATATTATGTGTATATATATATACATATATATATACACACATATACACACCCCCACAAGGGGTAGGCAACCTATGGTACGCGTGCCGAAGGTGGCACGCGAGCTGATTTTCAGTGGCACTCACACTGCCCGGGTCCGGGCCACCGGTCAGGGGGGCTCTGCATTTTAATTTAATTTTAAATGAAGCTTCTTAAAGATTTTTAAAACCTTATTTACTTTACATACAACAATAGTTTAGTTATATAGTATAGACTTTAGAAAGAGACCTTCTAAAAATGTTAAAATGTATTACTGGCACGCAAAACCTTAAAATTAGAGTGAATAAATGAAGACTTGGGCACATCACTTCTGAAAGGTTGCCGACCTCTCATATACACAGATGTTTGCCCTTCCACCCCTGTTTGGATTTGGATTGATCACTGTAGTTAACAGCAAGTCCTAAATCAAGACAGTTTTAAAGTGAAGCTACTGTCCTAAACAAGCAATAAACATTGCATATATATAATGTCACTCAAAAGTAGTAAATTAATATTTAGGGTTAATCTGGATATTCAATTTCAGTAAAATAAAATTTGGTCCAGTTTTGGAATGATCTGTTAAAAGGCTTCTGTCACTGGTATACAGTCACTGAAGATTACTTTAGTACTGAATTTATCAGTTTTAAAAGGAAAGTTGGCCAGATCTAGTTTAATTACAAGGATAAATTGGATGTGGAGAGCATTGTGTCACCGCTATATAACCCATCCACTACCCTTCTCCATTTCCATTTTTAAGAATAGGTTGTTCAGTTAGCATAACTTTGACTATGCTATATTCAAGGTAATGCCACAAATCTTCAGGATTGCAATAATGTATAGTATTCATAAATCAAACACCTTATGCCAATGGTTTGCTTGGGTTTAGCACAGGCTAAAGTGGTTTAGCACTTCTGGATACAGAATAGGTATTATGCCTAAAATACTGAGCTAATGATGAAACGTGGGAGGGAAATGCACTCACAACAGAACACTCACTACATAGCAACAGAAGAGGTGGGAGGGAGTGAACACAAAACCAGAAGATGGGCATTTGACTTGCCAATTGATACAGAAAGGATCAATATTTTGAAAATTTGTACAGGTTTTCTAAACCAATGTTTGTTGTATATTTTAAAAATTCATACCTATAATCTTTACAACCATATCATACATCTGCCTGGTCTCCTCTTCCTCTTTTGTCCAGCGATATTTCATGTAGTGCAAAACTCCCCAAACCATCCCTATACCTGCATTAAAATTCATAATATTCGTTTAGATATACTTAGAACTTTAGCTATTCTTAAATGTGCACCGCATACTTCTATAAATTGGTTAACTAGCTGGTGTGTTAAATTCAGCAAAATCCTTGATATATCAGAAGTACATACTACACATTACTGTTAATGTTTTGCATTTTTGCAACAAAGCAGCACAGAAGCTAGTTTGGGGGCTGAATAGGAAATAGGTTATTAGATTTTTTTAAAAATACTTCACTGATATCACTAAAATGACAGTTTCCCTCTGCTGAGCATCACATTTTGCTATTATTATTGGTAAACTAAAGACCATTTAATTTTCCCTGAGATGAAGTACAATACAATTTGGATTATCTTAACAGAGAAAATAGTAAGGTTTCAAATAAACTGAAGGTTTAGAGAGGATATTGGCTTGACAGCCTGTGGAACTTTAAAAAACACATGCTTTGCAGCTTTTGGACTCTACCTATTGGCTACAGGCAAGCGTTTGGGAGTAGAGGCAAGATGTTTGTAAATGGGAAAGTCATTTCTCATAAAACGTGGACAGCTTCAACTCAGTAATGTTTCTTGCTGTGAAGTATTGTATGTATTTCTACAGATGAGAATCATTCTGATCCTAACTAGACTGTATCTCCATAGAGGTGACAAATCTTTAGGCTTGACAGTAGTGAAGCCTCCACAGTTTGTGCCTATATGGATCAGGTGTCACTGGTACTGCAGCAGAGCAGGGAGCCCTCCGTAGCCCCACTTTCACAAACCACCTCCCTCACTCCCATGACAGCAGAGCTGCAGTGGGCCGGTAACAGCCTATCCCTGCAGGCGCAAAGTGTGGGGAAAGCGGAGGGCCTGATGGGGCAGAGCAGAGACACCGGGCCAGGATGACGAGTTCCAGGCAGCAAGGGAGGCCATCTCACTGCTGAATGGCTCAATCCCCAGGCACGAGCCATTCAGCTGTGGGATGGCCTCCCCTGCAGCTGGAGCTCATCCTCCTCCTCCTCACAATCCTGGCCAGTGGTCTGTTCTGCCATCCCAGGACCACAGCCTTGCCCATACCTTACACTTGCAGGGAATAGGTATCACTGGCTCTGCAGCTATGCTGGCAGCCCTCTGTAGCTCTGCTGTCACGGCCCTGCTAACTCACTCACCAGGCCAGGAGTGCGGGAGCCATCGCCAGACAAGGAACTGTTCAGCAACATCTGGCCATCAAGATATCCTCCTTGCGGTCCCAGTCAGGGGTGTCTGCTCCACCAGGACAATAGCCTCCCTCGCACCTTGTGCTCTGGTGTCTTGGGACCCTCAGTTATTCAAGGAATCCCCTGCAGCCCTGCTGCCATTGCTGGGAGACCCCTGAAGCCCCACTTCCAGCACTGCCCTACACCTAACCCCAACCCTACTACCCCCTTTATTTCCAACAACTATAAAAATAAAAATTAAAAATAAACAAACGTCGATAAATATCAAAACTAGGGGGAAATATCAAATTCTGCCAAGCCTACAAGACCTTCCCTGCTTCAGTTCCAGACAGAAATGTCTGGTATTCTAGTTGTCATACATAACATGTTCAACTCAGAATTTGACCCAGGTTTTTCCCCACTGGACATCTCATCTGTCAGGAAATTAAGCTTACTGTTCATTAACAATCTTGTCAAACATTCCAATGCGCATAAAGGAGCTAGGGGGTAGGAGAGAAAAAGGAAAACAAGGTGCCACACTATTCTCAATGATGAAACTGTGAATTCTCTGCTCAAGAAGTCATCTCTTGAAGCGGACAATCTTATTACTGATCTGTATCAAATTTTGGGGGGAAATGTTTAGTGAGAAAGTCATGGATGGAGATTTCTGATGGTTACTGGAGTTCTGATTTCTCTTCCCCTTTACCCTAGTATGGGACAGGCATTGCACTGGTCGATGATCTCTTAGCAATGAAGAAACAGTGTTGAAGGAAATTCTTTTGGTTCTTCCAGCCATTTTTGATACACTGACCATGAGATCTTTTTTGATTCATGTGCAGTCCACACAGGAACCAGTCAGTGGCTCTTGAGTGGTTCCATCCCTTTTTAGCAAAGGATCTGAGAGGCTATTTATTATTAGCAATACCATCCGAAGTTCAATCCAGTCAAGTCAGAGAATGTATGGGGCTGCTCATTCAGCAGGATTTCTCAGTAAGAATGTTAAAATTGTGGCTAGTAGTCTGCATCTGAGTTCAAGGCTCTGATTTTGGCTTATTAAATCATAAATAGTTTGGGATTCAGTTACTTAAGAAAATCTCTTTTCCATGCAAAATTACTGCTGATGAGATCAGCAGTGACAATTGAGCAAGAGCCCTGTCAGTTTAAACAGGAGAGCGTCAGAGTGGCATTTTCTATTAATGATTCATTACACTAACCCATGTTCTGCCTCAGTCTGTCATAGCCCAGATTTATTGATAAGGAGCATGCAATGGGTTGATAAGTGAACTCACAGTTATTCTATTGTGGGATAAATTTTAGTTAGGATGGCCTTGACTAGGCAGTGAATTTGTTTGTACAGTGAATTGTATTATTTTTGCATTAATCATTGCATCGCACCTTGAGTCAGTGACTGGTGCTCCATACAGAAAAATAAATGTTAAAGACCTAGTTTTCTACCCCTAAGTCAAACCTGGTTGCGATTGGGGTGTTGATTGAAGAATATCTGATCTACAGGTAACAGCTTTAATTAACCAAGCTTCACACAAGTGCTACTGTACAGGATAGGTTTTATTTTCAGTGCTTTCTATAGAAATAATATGCAGGTACTCGAGACTTTCTACATGGAGAAATTCCAATCTCCCCTCCTCTGTCAACCCCTACATAGAATGTTTTTTAAGGTTATATTATTTTTGTTAGTTTTCATTACTACTGTCTATAAAAGTTTAAACAAATCAGTGCCCCCAGGATAACAAAAAATAAAATGTCTCCTTCCTATAAAGGTTTGTAAAACTAATTGTATACCAAAAATTTCAGATATTACAATCAAGTCATATCAATTTATTACTTCAATTAAACCGTGAGCCAACTCACTCCATACAAAGAAACACGACATTTGACAGAATTAGAAGGCAAACATTGCTAGACCCTGTCCCCACCCACACACTTAAATGCAAATTATAACCATTAATAGGCTGAATTTAAATAACTTACCCAAAAGCAATATTGATAATCTGTGAGTTACAGTAATAAATGCACGGCGAAAACGACATCTGAAAGACATCTGTGGTCTAGTAGATTCCAGGTATTTCACATCAGTTACATTATTTAATTCCTCACTGGGGTCATTACCAATACACCTATTTAAAAACATTTAATAGTGTTAGGGCTAAATTCACTGATTGTGAAAATAAAAGCCTATGAAATAAAATCACTTACTTTATGCCAACATCTTCTCCCCTACTCATAATCCATTGTAGCGCTGTGTTAAGTACTTTTTCATACTCTGGACCTAAACTCTGTCAAAAAAGTCGTAGCAGTGAAAAGTTTCTTTAATATACCAGAATAAATCATGTAACACTAATACATAAGTTTATGTAATACCATATAAGAAGGATTAGTAGCCAATACTGATTATTTTTTATATAAAGTTTCAACAATGCACACAAAGGGACACCAAATATATGCAGATTATATGTAACTTTGGGACTAAAAATTAATCCCTTGAATTGAGAGATATTTGAGAGGTGTGCCGTTCTCAATTTTAAGGAGTTATGAATCGCAACATTCAGCAATAGTCTACCATTTAGTCACTAGGGGGAGCTCAGCATTCTGTAAAATTAAAACCAAAACGAGATATCAACCTAGATATAGAATTTATCCTAGAAGATAAATTGCAACAAAAGCTTGATTCAATTTTAAATGCATAATATACTATCAAAATTTTAATTAATCCTTCCTTTCCTAGCATACTAATGTTTCTACTGTAAATCATTTCACATCATCTGTTGTAGGATAAAGCCTTCATTACTTTTTGGCAGGTAAGCTCCACAATTCACCTTTAAATATCCTTTGTACAACCAGACTGAAGCTGAAACACAGTTTAAGGACTACTTCCCAGAAAAATGTAAATTGAAAAAAGATTTTACAGTAAGTCTTATTTTATCACCTAAGGATCAAACTGATATAAAGTGTCCTAAAATTAGAGGACAAAAGTTAAGGTGTGAACTTATTTTCGCACCAAGAATGAAAGCACTGAGTAGATTCTAATGTGCCGAATGTGTTGCATTGCTTTAAAATTCTGTCACTGCACACAATTAGTGAAGTGCTGCACATCAGATGTTATATTTATATTCCAGTTACAGGATGGGAGAGTTTCAAGAGTAAATGAAACTTGTATTTAAAAATGACAAATCTGTATACCAATTTACAGCCTCTCACATTTACAGATTTGAAATCTCATCACCATAACAAATGCCTTTACTTTCCCTCTGCTAAAATCCTCTACTATGCATTTCATCTCTCACCTTTACTATTAACACCTTTTTCTACAGCCCCCTCAAAAGGCTAAGCCCAGCTCTGCATACCAATAGATGCAGAATGTTGCTATCCATTTTCGCCCATCATTCAGAAGTGCAACCAGCACCACCTCCATTCCTTCCCATTAATTTTTGGGATCCTGTTCAAATTGTCCCTTTGTTCACAGTATAAGTAATTTTTGCCAAGTAGTTAATATTTTGTTTAGCTGTTAAAATGAGAATACAAAATAAATAAATAAATACATAAATAAATAAATCTTCAAATACCATATTCTTTGGTTTAAAAAAAAAAAAAAAGATTAAAATGAGTAGCAACTTAATAGTATTTTTGTTCCAATTGGGAGCAAGAGGAAGAGTGAAACAAAATTCTCCTTTCAGAAGGTTCCAAATGCATCACTTTGATTTGAACTCTCTCTCATGGAGGTGGTTGAAAAATACAGACTTGACACTTCAAAAGAAAGAGGGTTGGATTTTTTTGTAAAAATGTTCACAAAAACCTTACTCCATTTTTCAACCAGCTCTACTGTTATGATCTTCCCCTTATCTATTAGGAAAGGCATATATAGGTGGGGTTTCCTAAGAGACTATTGCCTCTAGGTCCTGTCAAAGGGCATCATGCTGTTACTGCTGTTGGCTAGTACATATCCGGTAAACTTAGAGACCATTCTCTTCTCACTGAAAAAAGGAGGATCACTCTTGCTTCTTCTTTGCTCCAGGCAACTGAAAACAGAATGAAGACACAGAATAGCAAAATGCTACTGTCTATTGAATTCTGACCTGTCCTTTTACACTTTTGTAATTCAGAAGATTACAGCAAAATTTGTGCTTATAAAGCAACGTCTCCATTCAATTTTAAAATCTACGTTCTCTTAAGATTTTATATACGACATCTAGGGTGTTCTGGCTCATTTCATGAAACAGGAAAAAGTTAAAGCATGTAACAAGCACCTTTACTTTCTACATTTACACTCACATTCACAGAAGAAATTCTGTAGTTTAATGAAACCGTCTTTTCCCTTTCCCCCAAAAATAAAAACCATAAGGGCTTTGTGTGAAAGGTATGTTCATTTCCTGTGAAATACAAAAAGTGATGTGCAATAAGTAGTTAAATTTTGATTATACTGCTACACTGAATGTGAAACCAGCTTTTTAAAAACAAATGATAATGTTAATTTGTGCATACCTTACAAGATAAAAATAATGAAAAAATACCTTTTCCAATTGCTTACTTTTAAATATGCAGCTGTCTCCTGGACGGAAAGATTTCGCTGTATAGAGTTGCCACAGTCATGATCTCCTGGTAAAATTAAATTTTTATTTATTTTGATCTATTTATTACTTTGTTATATAAACTAAAAAGCCTGCAAGTACAAACGTACACAGTTAATGCAATCTACACAAGCAGAGAATAGTTGGAGGCACTAAGTATTTAAAATAAGAATGTTGAAGAGAGAGACTTCTGGGTGCTTTTCTCCCCAAACATCTGATTGCCACAACTATGAACTGTGATGCTACAAATATGATAGAACTTCAGGTACTAAACAAAAAGCAAGAGCAGAAGCATGTTTTTAAAAACATTTAAAAATGAAATGAAATAAAAGGTAGTTTACAGAACTTTATTAAAAGAAAAATTAAGATTTTGAGGCAAAACAGAAGAATTACTGATTCTGTTAAGGGTGAACACTTGGTCCACTTCAATACCCTACCGCAAAAGGGCACCTTAAATAACTGGATAATCCTCCATTTTGTGCCTAATTACTTAAAAAAACTTCTTGCACATATGAAATAATTTTTCCTGACTTTTTCTTTCAAAATTGTGAGAGTCATGAGTTTCTATAAATTTCCTTTTCTAAAGTGAATCTAGTACATGAAGTAAATTCAATGCACTGAAAAAGGCTAGAAAGTATACATATACATACCATACAGTTTTGTATTTTAAGATAAAAAATGGTTACTCTACATGCAAACCAACGTAAAGTAAAAGCAGATTTCCAATTTACTCTGAACACATTTTTGTGTAATAACTTATTAGCACATTCGTCTTGCAAATTTCTTATATAAGCTCACCTTAAAAAAATTACAGTGAATAGAAGTATCTAGAACCAACAAACGCAGAGTGCGTTTTACACACATGCCCCTCTGTCATCATAAAATGAATGCGAGTCAAACGTAAGAAAAAAAATCAGTGTGTGAAGGCACACTAGCTTCTTGAACAGTCCAAATTATATCTGGAACTTTCTATTTTATCTCCTTATAATAAACATGTGCAAACAGAAATCGTAAGACCTTGCATACTCGAGTCAGTCTGGAAAACTTCAAGAATTACATCACCATCATTCTATTAGTAGGCTTGACCAGGACTAGACTTCTAGATTAAATGCACCTCTTTAATCATCCAAAGAAACTGTAGTTTATAGACACACACATACCAGTGTGGGAAGAGAAGAAAAGACTATCCCTGATCTCCATCTGTCCTTGAATTGATCTGCTGGGCAGTTGCAACCCCATGAAAGCTTTTTTCCCCCCTTCACCTTACCTAATAAAATTATTTTTTTCTACTAGTATCCATGTCTGCAATTTTACTCTCTCCAGCTAGGGAAGCCAAACCAGAACACTCACTGACCCAAGAACAGACTCCACCTCCTAAAATCCTTTCCAGAATGGAAAACCCCAAAGCGGTAACGAGGCTAAGAAATGTTAGCTATTTAATTTTTTACACACACACAGACACACACCATTTAAGGTAAAACTAGAACTTAAATTTAAATGGAGTAGCTGAATATAACTGTTGTTTGAACGAATAGTGCTCAAACAATTTCTCAGTGGATCAGGTTAGCAGTCAAATATTACAAGCAAATAATTCCGGAAAGGCATAGCACGTCTGCCAACCCTGTTGTGGGTTTTAAACAGCCGTGATGTCCCAGAGCACAACCATGTTTTGAATAAGAAATATTTATGTAAAGCAAGACTTTTTACAGACTGATGTAGCCAATGATTTGGTTGAATACACTTTTTATAGATTTAGAAATTGCATCTCTGATTTTGTACGCCTTTGCAATTTGTGTTTTAAGCACAAAGCTATCAATGTCTTACAAGCTTCTTCTCTTTTGACTGGTGGCTGGCAGAGAACAAGTGGGGATATGGTTTTTAAGAAAGATACTTCTTGTATAGTGTTTGATCCCATGCCACCTGAAATCAAGTGGAGTTTTTCAATCAAGTTGAACTGAAGCAGGATGAAGCTCCTGAAGTTTTGATTCAATATTCTTGACCAACGAACAATGGGATGTGCAGGACCTGTACAGAAAGATGGTAGTTAACCTATAAGGTAGATGATTTACACTATGAATAAAAGAGAGGTTTCTCACCCTGTGCAGTAACGATAGTTCTTCGAGATGTGTGACTCTATGGGAGCTCCACTTGAGGTGCATGTGCATCTCACGCACCTTTGATCGGAGATTTTCATTAGCACTTTGAGCTCAGCCTGCATATGCGCTGCTGACATCTGTGTGTCCCGCACCAAGGCTATATCAGGCTCTGTGGGTGAATCACCCTCAGTTTCTTCTCCAAAGCCAAGGAGAAGGAGGGTGGGTATTGGAGCACCCATAGAGACAGACATCTTGAAGAACTACCATTACTGCACAGGGTGAATAACTTCTTTCTTCTTCAAATAGTGTCCCTAAAGGTGCTTCACTTTAGGTGACTCCCCCCTCCTTATGGGGATACTGCTTGGGAGCTTCAAAAACAAATCTGGCACAGAGGAAAGAACTGCACTGCCAATTGCCACATCAGATCTAGAGGCATCGACTAAGGCATAGTGCCTGGAGAAGGTATGTACCAAAGACCATGTAGCAGCTCTGCAGATCTCAGATATCAGGACAGTTTTAAGTAGAGACACAGATGTAGACTGATCTAATCGAGTGAGCTGACATGCCAGCAGGAGGTGGAATGCTGGCAGTACTGTAACAAGCTACAACACACCCCAAAATCTATTTTGATAGTCTTTGGGTAGAAACAGCAGAACCTTTAGATCTGTCTGCAAACAAAATGAGCCATCTATGAGATTTACAAAATGATTTAGTCCTATTTAGATAGAAGGCTAGCACCCTTCCGACATCTAGAGTATGGCAGGTGGTCTCCAGGTTGGAATTATGTAGTTTGGGAAAGAAAACTGGTAGGTAAATGACCTCATTCAGATGAAATTCAGAAGATACTTTAGGAAGAAACCTGGGATGTGGTCATAAGGGAACTCCGTCCTTGTAGAATACTATGAAAGGGGGTATGACACTATGCCCCATATTCTTCATATGGAGATATGCTATATATATATATATATATATATGATTATGGCATAACTAAGATGTATTTTATGCAAGCTAGGTCATGTGAGATATCATTGGAAAGGTTATGATTTATTGAATATGATTATAATATTTGTATGCATGCATGCATCATTTTTGTATCTGAAGTTAGGAATATTGTCTATGCACCCATTACAAATGTGTTTACACCTGGGGAATGCCCACTGGACAGAATGCAATCAGTCTAGATTGCTGACTGGAAAAGATCATTAGGAAAAACAATAGGTTTTTGAAGATGCTAATCTCCCATCTTCCTGGAAAGCCTTCCTGTGGACACTGCAAACAGACTGAGTTGTGGCTGCAGTGTCATGTGATCAAGTCACCGGATACTGGACTCCATAATAAAATTAGTACTTTTCCACTGACCGGGGGTGGGAATCACACTGGAAGACAAAGGATTCCCACCATATGTAAAACCTATTTAAGGCAGAGGAGGCAGGCAGGCATCGTGGTTGGTTCTTCACTGAATCCCCGCCCAGGATGACTGCTGAAAATGTCTAAGAAACAAAGATAAGGAAGGGAGAAGGACTGAGACCAGGCTGGAAGGTTGTCTAGCCTGTGAACGAAATATCTGAAGTTTTAAGCTGCAGGCAAGGGCAGAGGGTCTTCAAAAATCTCTGCAATCTGCCTAAAAACATTAGGGTGAGAGTGTGCTACTTATAACCAGTTTCTTTAATATCTTAAGCTTAGATTGCGTGTGTTTTATTTGCTAAGTAATCTGCTTTCATGTTTGCTATCCCTTATAATCACTTAAAATCTATCTTTTGTAGTTAATAAACTTGCTTTTGTTTTCTCTAAAACCAGTTTGTGGAATTCATAACCGGGAGGGGGGGTTGGGAGGGTGGGGAAGTGGGGAAGCTGTGCAATTTTCCTCCACATTGAGGGAGGGGGCAAATTTTAATGAGCTTACTCTGTATAGTTCTCTGTGCAGAGCAAGACGATACAATTATGGATTTACATTCCAGAGGGGGTGTGCATTCGAGTGCTGGGCAATTCCTTAGCTGAGCTTTCCCATGCAGAGCTGATCTCAGCATCCGTGTGAAACTGCAGCTGGGCGCGTCCCTACCTGTGTGTGTGCTAGTAAAGTGCAGTCTGAAGCCTGAGGGAGGGAGGGCTTGGCTGGCTTGCCTCAACAGTACAACGTAAAAGGAACCCAGGCTGGTGGGACAGGCAGGCTCAGTGATACCCCAGTTCCAAGTGCCACCCTGGGATGGGGGGAACCCATCACAGGAGGGTCTGCCATTAAAGCTCCAATCTCTCAGATTCTGCTGGCTAATTCAATAGCCACTAAGAAGGCTGTTTTCATGGACAAATTCAGTAAGGTGCAGTTTGCCATCGGTCAAAAGGTGATTTCATGAGACTTAAGAACCAAATCAAGGTCCCAAACAAGGGTGACCAGTGGACGAGATTACCCAGACCTTTTGTGAACCTTACAGTTGTAGGGTGAGCAAACAGCAAGAACCCCTCAATAGTGCTATGAAAAGCTGTTAAGGCAGCCAGATGAACCTTGAAAGAACTGATAGTCCCATTTTCTTTAATTGAAGCAGATATTCCAGAACAAGCAGAATCAAGGAAGATCTGGGGACAGCATTCGGGAATTCACACCAGTGACTAAAAGCTCCACTTTTGAAGGTGTTTCCGGAAGAATCTTTCCTACTATTTAATAATACTTATTGTTCTTCTGCAGAAGAGACTGACTACCCCACGAACCATCAAGGGGCTATGCCTGGAGGTGGAGAATGCTGTGATGCAGCAGTCGACCAGTGCTCTGAGAGCGCACCTGAGGAGTGATTGGGAGATTTATTGATGGACAAAGAGCTAGGTGAAACAGGTAAGGAAACCATGCCTACCTTGATAACGTTGGGGCTACTAGAATAACTCTGGTCTTGTCCTGTCTGATTTCGTTCACCACTTTGAGAATCAGAGGCATCAGGGAAATGCATAAAACAGCTTTTTCATCCAAGTGAGGAGGAACTGCGAACTAAATCCCCCACCTTGAACACAATAGATGGCATTTTTTATTCATAGCTGTGGTGAAGAGGTCCACTTCTGGAAATCCCCATGTCTAAAATATGCTGACAAGGACCTAGAAATCCAACACCCATTTGTAGTCTTGGGAATACAAAACAACAGGGAGTGGATAACTTGATGAAGTGCCCTGTTCTATTCACTCTCCCTGAAGCATTTGGCACCGGCTACTGTCGAAAGACAGTACACTGGGCAAGATGGACCATTAGTTTGACCCAGGATGGCTGTCCTTATGTTCTTATGAAAATCACCTGCTAAAAGCGACAGCTGTTATATTTTGCCTGCCCAGGAGATATATTGCGGAAATTCTTCTGTGATGTTCCATGCAACAGTTCCATGATGTTATTGCTTTGCAAAGGAAAAGGGTTCTCACTCCTCCCCACCAATTGATATTGAACATGCAGGCAACATTATCTGTCATGATTTTCATAGGCCTGTGTCTGATGAGAGGCAGAAAATGAAGGCAGGCATTTCTGATCACTCTGGTTGAAATTAAGGGTGGATTCTTGGGGTGGCCATCTGACCTGTACTATTAGAGCAGTGATAACAATTAGATCTATCCATGGGCCAATCTGAGAATTTTATGACAAGAGGCAGGCTATTTGTGCAGAAGACTGACAAAATTTAACAAACAAAAAACCCACAACTTCAGCTGCCAATAAATAAAGACCTTGATTGCAACATTTTTAACAAAGTTTATAAATCAACATTATTACCTGTGTCTGTGGTAATCTCTAATGGGAGAGGACATCTATGATCTCTGGCAAGCTTTCTGAAGAATGGCTTGTAGGTCAGTGCTAGGTGCATGAAATGATGAAGATGCCGTGTTGGTTTTTTATAATGTTCATGGTAGAAAACCCAGATTCGCAGAGGTACATTAATCCAAACACCATTAAAAGATAGATGGCTTAGATGCTGGCTATTCTGAAACTGGTCAGCATATTGAGACCAGAAATCACAAAGTCCCACTTTCCTGAATTTTGCCTTAAAGACATCTGATCTCTGGAGCCTTAAAATTTCTAATTGAAAGGCACCTTCATCAATTGAATCAAGAAAGTTCTTTGCTTCAGAAGGGCAAAGTCCATCGGCAGAGACAACAAACGGAACACAAACAAATTAAAGCAAATCTTTTGGAATTCTAAAATTCTCAAATCACATTTTAAAATTTTTGATCAGATTGTTTAGGAATTCTTGCATCATTTTCATCAAAGTTTCATCTGTAGCAGCGCGCAATGAGGGAAAGTGCAACATCTCTCCTGTTAAGTCTGTCTCAATGATTTCAAGATTCCTCTGAAAGAAGCCTACTTTTTCAAACAGATCCCCAACACTGCTTGCAAGGCCTTGGAGCTGCAAGTTGAGTGACCAGTAATATTGCACAGATAAGCTAACTGTGACATACAGGGGACATCATTCATAAATTCCAGGAACTCACTAGCCTTGTTGGTCTTGTGGTTTGAACGAAATTCTATTTCTTTTTGAAGCACCCACAATCTAATACATGCTCCCTATTAACCAGCAAACGTCGTCGTGCTCAGAGGCAGATTAAGCTTTTGTGGGGCCCCTCCCCACCCCTTCCACCTGTAATCCCCTCTGCCCACGCTCCTACCATGGAAATGGGGTTGGGGAATAGGGGATTGCCCTGCCCCGCCCGCCCGGCGTTCCTGCTGGGGATCGGGGTTGGGGTGTGGGGGCTTCCCTCACTCCCCGGCAGGCGCGCCGGGCAGGCGGGGTGGATCTGGGCACGGGGACGCCCATTTTTCCGGAGTCCCCCAATTGGCTAAGGCCCCAGCTACAGACCCCCTGGCTAATCCGCCACTGGTTGTGCTGCAACAGGTCACTTGTAAAAGAGCTTTAAAAAGACAAGGTGGCAAGCTAGAAGTTGAGCATATGTAATTCACTAAACTCATCATAATACCCATTTTTTCAAGTCCCCAGACAACTTACCACAGAGGACAGTCTTGGGAATGATGTCGTGAAGTGTGTTTAATGAAGGGCGCATCATTGCCAAACGTGAAGCAATGCCCTTCTGTTTCCCTGTCATGTTCTCAGGCTGTAACAAGCAAGTTTACTTTCTGCAGATCTAAACCATTTTTTTCAAATGAGCCTTTTACCTTTTCAGAAACGATCGCTCATGTGGTGTAGGTTTCTAATGGTATTAAACACAAAAAATCTTCCTTGAAAATTTCACCATCATAAAAGCTAACAAACAGCAATAGCTGGGCAGTGTCACTTAAATCGCTTGATTAGTCCCTGCCCTGCAGAGAACAGAACACGTGGCACTTCTTGTTCTGTCTGGACGTGAACAGGTCCACCAGGGGAGTCCGCAACCTGCGGAAGATCAGGCTGACCACCTCCAGATGGAGCGACCATTCATGGCAAGACGAGAAGGTTCTGCTGAGGTGATCAGCCAGGACATTCTTGGCTCCAGGCAGGTGGGCGGCTACCAGATGAATGGCATGCCGCACACGAAAGTCCGAGAGGCTGAGCGCTTCCTGACAAAGGGCCGAAGACCTAGCTTCACCCTGCTTGTTGATGTAGTATATCACGGCTGTATTGTCCGTCAGGACCTGTCCTTCAGGTGGGGCAAGAATGCCTGGCAGGTCAGGCGAACCGCTTTGAGCTCCCCGACATTAATATGAAGGCCCAGATCACTGTGAAACCAGAAGCCCTGGTTGTTGAGCTCACTCAAATGGGCTCCCCAGCCCAGGTCCTACACACCCGAAACCAGGGTAAGCGACGGAGACGGGGTCACAAAAGGAACCCCATGCAGCGCCGACTCTGGATCCAGCCACCAGTCTGAGGACAAAAGGATGCGGCTCAGCACCATGTCCACTCAGTCCAGGGCATGCCTCCTGGGAATATAGACCGAGGCCAGCCATGCCTGCAGAGGTCGTAGATGAAAACGGGTATGGTGGACCACGTACGTGCATGCGGCCATGTGGCCCATCAGTCACAGGCTCGTGTGGGCTGTGGTAAGCGGATGCTCTTTACGTAGGCAATCAAGTCCAACATGGCCTGGAAGCGTGCCTCCGGAAGAAAGGCCCTGGCTCGCGTGGAGTCAAGAACTGTTCCGATAAACTCTATGCATTGGACCAGCGTAAACATGGACTTTTCTGTGTTTATTAACAGGCCCAGATCATTGCAGATGGATCGCACCAGGTCGAGGCTCTGTTGGACCTGCCCCGGAGACCTGCCCTTGATGAGCTAGTCGTTGAGATACGGGAAGATCTGGACACCCTGACATCTCAGGTAAGCTGCTACTGATGCCATGCATTTTGTGAACACCCTGGAAGTGACGCCCGGCCACTATGAAGCGCAGGAAGCACCTGTAGCCCGGGAATACGGAGGCATGAAAGTAAGCGTCTTAAGTCGAGAGTGGCATACCAGTCCCCCAGATCCAGGGAAGGAATGATGGAGGCCAGGGAGACCATGTGGAACTTCAACTTCTTGAGAGACTTGTTGAGGCCATGCAGGCCCCCTTTGGCCTTCAGGATTAAGAAGTAGCGGGAGTGCAAATCCGGCACCGCTCTTTAACATCCGACTCCCCCAGGCACTTAAGGCAGCTGCTGTGGGGGGTCGCTCACAGGCATAGGCCTGCCGCAGTCTGAACAGGGCTTGAACCCGAGAGACCCGCCTGGGGCAAAGTCCAACTGGGACCCTAACTACTAACCAACTCACACTTAACTACTTAAGAACTCCTTAAGACTAACAAAGCGAACTATATACAATGGCTTTTGGGCACGAAGTTCAAAATGATAGACAACCGCTAGCTCTTGCCAAGCAAAAGAGGTGCTCCAACTGATCACCACAGGCGGTAAAAAGGAACTGAGGGCGTAGGGCTGGCGGCATAGGTGCTGGAACTAGGAGTGTGGGGGGTGCTGCAGCACCCCCAGGCTTGAACTGGTTTCCATTATATACAGGGTTTACAGTTTGGTTCAATGGCTCTCAGCACCTCCACTGTAAAAACTGTTCCAGCACCCCTGGCCGGCAGTGCCTAATATACCACGGCATGAGCGCGGCATTCCAGAGGGCACCACAGCCGGCCCTACAGGTACCGCTAAGGCAAAAATCTCCGATGGCTGCACACGTGGGCGTGCACGCACCTAGAATGGAATCGACATGAGCAAGCACTCAAAGAAGAATGATCCTGCCCTATGACAAAAACACAGGAACCTTTTGTGCATCAGGTGTATTGCTATATGGAAGTACATGCTTGAAGGTCAAGGGCTGAAAAACAATCCCCTGAATTTGGAAAAGGAACTATAGCTGCCAGAGTCACTATCTTGAACTTCTGAGACCCTCACAAATTTGTTTAGGAGTTTTAGATCTAAGATTGGTCTCCACCTTCCACTCTTCTTTGGAATGAGAAAGTACCTCATGTAGAAGCCCCATCCCCTGTGCTCAGCAGGGACCAGCTCTATTGTTCCTAAACCCTCTTCTTCATTTATTTCCTGTCTAAGGAACTTTTGAGATGGGTTCCTAAAGAGGAACAGCGACAGGGAATTAGAAGGGAGGGAGGTAAAATGGATTATAGCCCAATAGTATTATATCCATCACCCATTTGTCTGAGGTGATAGGCTCCCCATGCTTGTTGGAATCGGGAGAGTTTGTCCCCAAATGGGGGGAGGAGGTAGGCAAATCGTTGCAGCTGACAGACTAAAGACAAGGGAGTGGCTACTATATCTTGTGATAGGCTACTATATCTTGTTAAAATTCAAGATCAAGAACTAGCTGCACATTGAGGTGAATAAAGAGGAATCGAGATTACTCAGTCCTTCACTAGAGAGGAAAAAAAGAGTAATCTTGATTCCAGAGAATTGCATCAGGTAGAAACTTTGAGCTGTTTGCGATCTACAGAATTTTCTTTTGTTTGCAGGAGTGCAGATGCCTAACAAATGTAATGTGGCCCTAGAGTCTTTAAGAGCATGCAACAACTCATCAATATTCTCTGTGAACAACTTTGGACCATTAAATGGGAGATCCTCTACCATAGTCTGGACTTCTCTGGGGGAACTAGACAACCATAGCGAGGATGCCCTGCACATCACCACTGCTATGGAAATGGAATGGGCTGCAGTATCAAGTGCCACCTAAAGAGATGTCCTGACCAATAACTGTCCCTCAGAAATGGTAGCCTGAAATTGTTCCCTTTGGTCTGAAGGAAGATGTTGAATAAAGGAGCCAAATTTTGCATGATTTGTAAAGTTGTATTTGGCCATCAGCGCCTGATAATTTGCAGTACAGAACTGTAGGGTTGACGATGAGTAAGATTTCCCCCCCAGAAAGTCCCAGCACTTCTGGTCTACAAGAGGAATCAAGATTACTCTATCCTTCACTAGAGAGGAAAGAAGATAAACCAAGTTAAATTTGCTTTTCAGCACTATCTAAACATTTGAAATTGCCATTGACTCTTCTAGCTTTTATTTAGCCATTGCTCATTAATCTCAAAGCTTGCTTAAAGCACCAAAAATAAAGGAGAATAAAATGAATCCTGCAAGGAAAATGCTTAAGGTTTGGGGGTGGGGTTGTTTTTTGCTGTCTCTTGGTTTTCATATCTGTTCTCTTTCAGTTGTTCACCAAGTTAAAGTGTCAAGTATATTTATCTCCCTCTCCTCCATCAGGGGATGGTAAATGGATTGTTCCATCATATCTCAAAATCTTCAGTAGGGACACAATCACATACTTCATCATCAACTTTATAGATAAGGTTCAGAAAGTTCTCCTTACTTAAATGAAGAGCTGATCCATTTTCTTTTTAAAAAAATAAAATTTGGTAACTGTTTTCTGATTACTAGTAGAGCTTTATGTACAAGGCCTTTGGTTCTCTCTATTTAATACCAGGGCCTTAAGCATAGTCCTCTGTTAAAGTAAAGGCTGAAAGCCTGTGCTTCAGTTTTATTTTTGGTTTCTTATTTGTATTAAGATTAACTTAATTTAATATTTAAATAGAGCTTTATCTGAACAAGTTCTACCTACAAGGCTCAAATGCTCATCCAAATCTTTGAGGAAAATTTGGAATTTGTGACCAACTGCTGATTCACATCTGGGTGTGATGTAGTGACCCAATGCAATAAGGCAATGGCATTAATAGGCACCAATAAGCTTAAATAGATCTCATGCTTACAAGGTGCACCAAATAGGGCATTAGAGTGGGCAGCTGTTCCATATCCTGTATTTTGGAGAGGGGAAGTGCAAGAGTGAAATGAAGTTAAGGGAACAGGAAAGGATATCTCCAACAACATAAACTCTTCTTGATTCGCCACAGAAAAGTTCAGCAGTTTAACACTTGGAATGGTTTATAATGGATCTATCAATCATGCAAAAGCTATTCTAATCAAAGCAATAAAGTAATCCTTGAGATGTGGCTCCTGTCAAAGGATAGTCTAATAAAAAGAAGGGCTGTGTAGAGAAAAATTATGTTTTCAGAAAGCAGGTCTCAGAAAATCACTGGGGTGAGGGATGACTAAATAGGGATACGGTAGGTCTTTTTGGGTTCTACATAAGGAGAGAAGATCTGCTGGGAGATTATTTATGACTCAAGTCCTTCCCATACATGGAGAGATAAACATGCAAACCTTCTACTACTGTCTATTAAATAGCTGAAAATGGAATCTTTTGTTTTGTTTTAAAAAGGATGTAGGAAACTTAGGAAACACTATTAAAAACTAAAGAGATTGAGGACGTTGTAGCATGAAGCATTCAGTTCAGGAAATGACAAATTTAAGGCTGTGCATTAATGTATGCATTATGATAGAGTAATATCTAATAACACTTGCTTCATTATGTTGCTAAAAGAATGATGCAAACTGATTAGTGAATTGTTCTAGTATCCAGTCACTGGCAATGTTCTACGTGTACAGTGAGCAAGACAGGACCTGCTGCAAGAGGAAGAATGCTCTTGTGAGGAAAGCACTGGA
The DNA here is from genome assembly GCF_028017835.1 of Emys orbicularis. NCBI lineage: Eukaryota > Metazoa > Chordata > Testudines > Emydidae > Emys > Emys orbicularis. Next base: position 66,355,865 of record NC_088683.1, on the reverse strand, counting down.
CTGGAATCAAAGGGAACTTGGTTCTTTTGCTGCCTCTGTCATAGATTTCTCATGAGACCCTGTGCAAATTATGCTGTTTTTCAGTCTCATCTATAATACACAGCTATCTGCAAAGTTTGTTTTTTAATGTTTGTGAGGCACTTATGCTATGTTGGGTGTCACAGATGTGTCAACAAAAAATTCTGCATTCGTTTTAGCGTTTGGATGGTATGCAGTAAATAAGGCTTGGGGCCACAAAATGAATAATGAGGATAAAAAAATATTCAACAGCAACCTCTTTCACTACGCACCATCCAGTTTATGCACTGAAACAGGCAAGAGTCCTATGGAGAAAACAGTATATAATCAAGCAATATGATACTATATTGTAATGCATTCTCACAAGATGTCAGTTGTTCAGACAACTTCACCTTTGCCATTTTCTGATTTTTTTTTTTTAGAGTTTCACTTTGTAACTTTAAGCTTCTTCCAGACTGCACTAGACAAAAAAAAAACACACATTGTTTCTTAATGTGTCATTATGGTTAACTATTTTAACAGTAATTGTAATAATTGTTCCTTTATAATTTGTCACAAAATATGTATATATAGGGTTTACATTAACACATAGCACTCTTAATGCAGACTTCTTGTTAATGAACTTGTCTATTTTGTGCAACACCACAAAATATTGGGGGGGAGGGATAGCTCAGTAGTTTGAGCATTGGCCTGCTAAACCCAGGGTTGAGAGTTCAATCCTTGAGGGGGCCATTTAGGGATCTAGGGCAAAATCAGTACTTGGTCCTGCTACTGAAGGCAGGGGGCTGGACTCAATGACCTTTCAAGGTCCCTTCCAGTTCTATGAGATAGGTATATCTCCATATATAACTGTTGTTCATTTCTTTATGCACATAACGAATAATGCTAACAGAGTGTTATTTGTTTCTAAACATCAGTATGAAAAATACACCTCTACCTCGATATAACGCTGTCCTCGGGAGCCAAAAAATTATTACTGCGTTATAGGTGACACCGCGTTATATTGAACTTGCTTTGATCCACCAGCGTGCGCAGCCCCGCCCCCCCGAGCACTGCTTTACCACGTTATATCCAAATTCGTGTTATATCGGGTTGCGTTACATCGAGGTAGAGGTGTATAGCACAGTGTACCAGATAAAACAGGTAATTTCTTTTCCAAATATGTTTAGCTTTTAACAAATATGCCATCTTCCCTACATTACAGTATATTTAAGCCTTGAAATAGAACTTGATTGCTTTATTTAAGCAAGGGCCAGTAGACGGAACAGTTCCAGAGCTCTTAAGCGTTTGAACTTTTTTGTATTGGCTGTCATACGAGAAGATTAAGGGGTGATTTGATTACCATCTGTAAGTATCTACATGGGGAACAAATATTAGATAATGGGCTCTTCAATCTAGCAGAGAAATGTATAACACAATCCAATGGCTAGAAGTTGAAACTAGACAAATTCAGACCAGAAATAAGGTGTACATTTCTAACAGCAAGAGAGTAATTAATCATTGGGGGGGAAAAAATCTACCAAGAAGTCTCCATCACTGACTATTTTTAAATCAAGATTGGATATTTTTTCTGAAAGATATGGTCTATGAATTAGTTTGGGGAAAGTTCTACAGCCTATGCTATCTATGCCAGAGTCAAGACTAGATGATCACAATGGTCCCTTCTGCCCTTAGAATCTTTGAATCCTGCTGAACTAAACCTTAGAGACTGTCAAGATAAAAAAAGGTTACATACTTGAAAAGACAGCTTATGTGATTTAGAACTGGGACTCGTAAACTCCCTATTCACAGTATATGAATGAACTCCCAGTGATTTCAACAGAGGTAAGTAATTTGCATCTTGCAGCCAAGAATTTGAGCCCTGGGATTTTATCTATTGCCACAAACACTGCCTGCATATATATTTAGTTGCATTGATAAACTATTATTCTCTTATAGTCAATATTAACTTTAAAAACATACCTGCTACTTGTGCCAATCTATCATGAAGTTTATATAAGCTGTTCATCATGAGACTTTTTTCATTTGCCTGGAATTAAAAAAGCTGGTTAACATTAAGACAATTTACAACTTCACAAGAGAAATTAATTTTTCATCTATGCAGAACCTAAAGCTATTTACAGTAAAACACTTTTATTTACAGAATTAGATAAGATAGCCAAATAGTGTTTTGTGCATCAAAACGACAGTATAGGCAACTGATTTTGCATTTATCTGTATCCATTCAAGGTGTAATCTTTTTTTTTTTGAGCTAGTTGAAGCTAGTTCTTGGCGTTAGAGAGGAAAATTATAGGAAACAGATTGACAATTTAGGTGGTTTCACTGTTCTCTCTTACGTAGTACTAAAACAATGCCCTGGAATGGTCTTAATAGGTATTAAAAACTTGGAGGTGCTAACCTTCAAAAAAAAAAAAATTAAACGAAGCCCCTGGATATTTGTTCTTATTAAAGGCAAAACAAGGTACGTTAACCATCCTAGCTGAATTTCTATTCAACTATATTCTATCCATGGGAAATTCAGGCCAAAATTAGACTTTTGGAAAGGCCAAAACAAAAAACTCATTACACTATCGACCCTCAAACTTGACTGACTCATTTTGCATGAAAGAAAAGCTGTGGCATCTAAAGTGTAAAGGTGGGAGGAAGACAATTCTATAGAGGCAGAATGATCTTGTGGACAAAACAGAAGAATAAGAGTCAGGAATAGAGAATGATGCAAATTGAGCAGTGAATTATTCTAATATCTCCAGTTACTGCAGGTATGCCCAATTCGTGTGTGACCTTAGGCTAATCACTTAACATCTGACTCAATTTTTCTACCTGTACAATCGTGTTAATACCTCCTTTGCAGGCATTTTATAAGGTTTAGTTATTATTAGTGCTTGTAAAGTGCTTTGCAATTCTCAGATGGAAGGCACTCTTTAAAGTGCAAAATGTTTAAGTGTATGTGGTAACTAAACACTTTTCAAAAACATTCTTCAAGAATATGTACCCTCGTGGCACAGGGTTGTCTAGAGTGCACGTGCGGGCCGAACGGATGCTGCTGATGGAAAATCTCCGATCAAGGGCTCAAGCGGCACATGCATACCTGAAGTGGAGCAGAAGGTGAGTAAACTGTTCTTTTATATTTATTAACTTCTTTGTAAATACATTACACGGATTATCCACTAAGAAATGCCTAATTCTTTTTTAGTTTAAGACTATTGAACTGAACTGAAATTTTGGAACAGCCTTCCGAGGGAAACGGTGGGGGCGAAAGACCTCTCTGGCTTCAAGATTAGGCTTGATAAGTTTATGGAGGGAATGGTTTGATGGGATAACGTGATTTTAGTCAATTAGGCATTAACGTGCCATCGCGGGTAAAATGAGGGTCCGGCTGTAGAATCTTGCCTGTATGCTCGGGGTTCTGCTGATCGCCATATTTGGGGTCGGGAAGGAATTTTCCTCCAGGGTAGATTGGCAGAGGCCCTGGAGGTTTTTCGCCTTCCTCCGCAGCATAGGGCAGGGGTCGCAGGCTGGAAGATTCTGTTGTGGGTGGGTCAGCTTTTGTGGCCTGCATCATGCGGGAGGTCAGACTAGATGACCATATTGGTCCCTTCTGACCTTAAAGTCTATGAGTCTATGAGTCTATAATATGACTTGTATTATCTACTTCACCACCACAATATTTTCAATTTAACAATTAGCTCAGGCATATGAGGTTTAGAGTAGAATCTCATATTTTTGTATACTGCTTGCAACAGAAAGACTAGTGTTTGTATTCTTCATTCTCAGTTTCTCAAATCTGAATTAGTTTAATGAAGGAAAAATATATTCAGATACTTATATTCCTTTCTCCTACTTCAGACCCAAAGCTCTGCACCTAGGTGATTAGACAGATACTTCCACCAATTCAAAAGATTTAAATCAAAAAAAAAAAAAAAAAAAAAAAAAAAAAAAAAAGCCAGTAGTGCATAGACACCCACACATTTTGAAAAGTTTCAATCTCACCCCTAAAATAGATGAACTGATAGATCCTTCATGTCAGACCAGTAGTTACCATCTCTCCACTAATAAAATTTTGCAAGAGTAGTAGTGTTTACCCTTGAGCCCAGGCCAGATTCCAGCATGGAGTATATGCAGAAAGTCTACTTAAGTTCCTGCTGTTTACAGTGAAATCATCATCATTTGCATCCAAAATGGGGAAAGAGTACGTAACTTTCTGGAATTTTGCCACAGAAGTGGCTGCACTTCAACAGTTTGTGTTGTGTAGCATCTCACCACAGAAATGGATGAATTTGAGCAGTTTGGACTACATAGCCTTTTGATCCCTCAGGATTAAAGATGTTCTATTAGGATGATTTACTGGTCAGTAGCTGCATATATTATGTCTGTACATCTCTATTTGCAAGATGTAAACTGTGCTATTAGCTCTGAACTATTTAGAAAAAAAAAAAGCATCTATTAGGGTCAAACAAGCTCTCCTGTGTGGTCTGAACTCTCAGAACCAGCTAAATAAAAGGGATCCAAAGCCCCCAAGCAGTTGCATTTCACTATGATAAAATAAAAGATACAGAAGACTCCAAAGACATAGGGAAGAAGTAGAGTATATTGCTTCCATAAAACTAAACAGCTATCAATAAGTAACTTTTCTTTCTTCTACAATGGTTACCTCAGAAAGGAAACCACCTCTCTTCTTATGACATACAGCTACAGTTGCAATCCATGGAGGCCCCTGAGCTGAAGCTCCTTTGGCATGAGTGGGGACAAGAGGGGGTGTAATGGCTGGCATAGCGCTCTGTTATGGCCCCAGGCATTTCCTTCCCCAGATATGTAACAGTCCAAGTTTTAAGACTGGAGATTGTCAAACTTCCTAGAGAATATTTTCTGGAAAACCAATTTTGTAAGTCTTCAGGGCATGCCGCAATGCACACCTCTTCATGGATCATGAAGACACTGGCATTGTTGGGTAGGGCAGGGTGTAGGGCTCTGGAGATTGTGCATGTGGTTAATTTCAGTTACATTTATGTTGTTGCTATAGGTGAACATGATGGATTTATTTTAATGTATTTGTTAAAAAACTGTTAAGTGCACCCAGAATAATGGATTGGGGTTCTTTTATTACACTCTGTATACATCTAAATAATCTCATGAACATTTTATCAGTAGGCCCCTACGAGAACAAGGGAAGAGTAATTAAACGAAGACTGAAGACCTATTTCCCTAAATATGCATGACAGTGAGATGCCAAATAAGACATGGAAGGCCTAGCATGGTCAGTTGTAATGGAGATTTTGTTCAGTATCTTGTTAAAGAAGTCCATTTTCACTGCAGCATGCATTAAGAAGCACTCTGTGTCAAAGAAAGTTTATCAATGCTTGAAGTAACGAAGGTATGAACAGAAAAGTTGAGAATTTCAATGTTACTGGAGCTCTTAAATGTAGTTGCAGTGCAAGATTCCTATAGACAGCAGCATCAGATGTCTAAACTAAAAATCACATTCTTAGTTCAGAAAAGAGAAGACTGATTAGTTTTACATAATCTGCAATGGTTGAATGACTTGTTGGCTTTATTCAACAACCACAAACTAAATGTAAAACTTCAAGGGTCAAGGAATGATTGCTATCAAACATAGTGGTTACTAAGATTATGAAGAGAAAGTGGAACTATTCAAGACGACTGATACTGGAAAGTTAAAATACTTCTCTTCATTGACTAAATATCTGAACAATTCAGCATTCATGGGCCATGCTGGCAACATAATAATGCACTAGACATTCAGATGTAACTGGGATCTTACTGGGAGTTTAGGTTCTGACAGCTAGAAAACATGTAATGATCCAAGAGCCAAACAGGATCAAATACCAGATTTCAAAAAGTTCTCTCTCAACAACCGGTAGATGGAGATTGTCAACTTCCTAGAGAATATTTTATGGAAAACCAAGTTTGTTTATTTCATTTCCCAGATGGAAAATAGCAAACACAAAACAAAAATCAACTTACTACCAAAGTTTGGCAAGCTTAGAACACACTGTTCAATTCTTTTGTTTCTAGGGGGAAAAGAAGCCACCCATAGCTTTGTAGATGACCTCTTGCTCAAGAAGGTACTTGTGAGAACTGTTTTCATGAATCAACTTAATGTCTGACAATAATTAATTGACAAATGATGTGGATTAGAAGGCAGTATGGAGGGGAACTGGAGAGCCTAACCCTTCTGGCTAATGAACAATCCATAGCAATTCTACTCCATACTAGAAGGAAACTGACAAGATTCCCAGAAGGAAAGGGAAAAGCCTAAGGGACAGGATGACAAACTGAAAACAGGTTCTTGGGTTGTCTGTCAAATCTGGTGCCCAAGAGACTATAATGTCAAAAGAATCATCTCTCTTCCTCCAGTGCTTATGGGCCTTTCTACTGGACTCCTTGGAAGAAGGCATTCTGAGTTGAAAGACAGTATCCTGCAACATCAGGCCTGTATTTCCAAGAAGATTGCATCAGTCAGAGACCTGGTTGCCAACTTCATGTTACAACATACAGACACCTCAGAGTGGGTCCACCTCAGAAATTGTTGCCCCAATTCTCTAGCTGATAAGTCAGTATCATGATGGAAGAGAAACAACGTGGAATAGAGGACACAAGGAAGAAAGGAGAGCAGCAGAATACAGACCCTGGACTTCAGAAAAGCAGATTGATTCCCTCAGGGAACTGATGGGCAGGATCCCCTGGGAGAATAACATGAGGGGGAAAGGAGTCCAGGAGAGCTGGCTGTATTTTAAAGAATCCTTATTGAGGTTGCAGGAACAAACCATCCCGATGTGTAGAAAGAATAGTAAATATGGCAGGCGACAAGCTTGGCTTAACAGGGAAATCCCTGCTGATCTTAAACATAAAAAAGAAGCTTACAAGAAGTCGAAGACTGGACAAATGACCAGGGAGGAGTATAAAAATATTGCTCAGGCATGCAGGAGTGAAATCAGGAAGGCCAAATCACACTTGGAGTTGCAGCTAGCAAGGGATGTTAAGAATAACAAGAAGGGTTTCTTCAGGTATGTTAGCAACAAGAAGAAAGTCAAGGAAAATGTGGGCCCCTTACTGAATGAGGGAGGCAACCTAGTGACAGAGCATGTGGAAAAAACTAATGTTCTCAATACTTTTTTTGCCTCTGTCTTCACAAACAAGGTCAGCTCCCAGACTACTGCACTGGGCAACACAGTATGGGGAGGAGGTGACCAGCCCTCTGTGGAGAAAGAAGTGGTTCAGGACTATTTAGAAAAGCTGGACGAGCACAAGTCCATGGGGCCGGATGCGCTGCATCCGAAGGTGCTAAAGGAGTTGGCAGATGTGATTGCAGAGCCATTGGCCATTATCTTTGAAAACTCATGGCGATCCGGGGAGGTCCCAGATGACTGGAAAAAGGCTAATGTAGTGCCCATCTTTAAAAAAGGGAAGGAGGAGGATCCGGGGAACTACAGGCCAGTCAGCCTCACCTCAGTCCCTGGAAAAATCATGGAGCAGGTCCTCCAGGAATCAATTTTGAAGCACTTACAGGAGAGGAAAGTGATCAGGAACAGTCAGCATGGATTCACCAAGGGCAAGTCATGCCTGACTAATCTAATTGCCTTCTGTGAGGAGATAACTGGCTCTGTGGATGAGGGGAAAGCAGTGGATGTGTTATTCCTTGACTTTAGCAAAGCTTTTGATACGGTCTCCCACAGCATTCTTGCCAGCAAGTTAAAGTAGTATGGGCTGGATGAGTGGACTATAAGGTGGATAGAAAGCTGGCTAGATCGTCGGGCTCAACAGGTAGTGATCAATGGCTCCATGTCTAGTTGGCAGCCGGTATCAAGCGGAGTGCCCCAAGGGTCAGTCCTGGGGCCGGTTTTGTTCAATATCTTCATTAATGATCTGGAAGATGGTGTGGACTGCACCCTCAGCAAGTTTGCAGATGGCACTAAACTGGGAGGAGTGGTAGATACTCTGGAGGGTAGAGATAGCGTACAGAGGGACCTAGACAAGTTAGAGGATTGGGCCAAAAGAAATCTGATGAGGTTCAACAAGGACAAGTGCAGAGTCCTGCACTTAGAACGAAAGAATCCCATGCACTGCTACAGACTAGGGACCAAATGGCTAGGCAGCAGTTCTGCAGAAAAGGACCTAGGGGTTACAGTGGACGAGAAGCTGGATATGAGTCAACAGCGTGCCCTTGTTGCCAAGAAGACTAACGGCATTTTGGACTGTATAAATAGGGGCACTGCCAGCAGAGGACGTGATCATTCCCCTCTATTCGACATTGGTGAGGCCTCATCTGGAGTACTGTGTCCAGTTTTGGGCCCCACACTACAAGGAGGATGTGGAAAAATTGGAAAGAGTCCAGCGGAGGGCAACAAAAATGATTAGGAGGCTGGAGCACATGACTTATGAGGAGAGACTGAGGGAACTGGGCTTGTTTAGTCTGCAGAAGAGAAGAATGAGGGAGGATTTGATAGCTGCTTTCAACTACCTGAAAGGGGGTTCCAAAGAGGATTGATCTGGACTGTTCTCAGTGGTAACAGAGGACAGAACAAGGAGTAATGGTCTCAAGTTGCAGTGGGGGAGGTTTAGGTTGGATATTAGGAAAAACTTTTTCACTAGGAGGGTGGTGAAGCACTGGAATGGGTTACCTAGGGAGGTGGTGGAATCTCCTTCCTTAGAGGTTTTTAAAGTCAGGCTTGACAAAGCCCTGGCTGGGATGATTTAGTTAGGGATTGGTCCTGCTTTGAGCAGGGGGTTGGACTTATGACCTCCTGAGGTCCCTTCCAAACCTGATATTCTATGATTCTATGACAAATTCTCTTCAGTGAAATCCACCTTCTGAAACCCTTCCTCATGAACCAAGATCAAGCAGTTTCTTCAGAAGTAGGAGGAGTTTATTCTCCTGATATTTCATATAGGTTATTTCTTTCTAACTTTAAAACACTATCCAAGTCAGATTTGGGTTTTGTAGAATTAAGCTTAAAAACCTGAAGACTAATACAATTCTTTCCAGGATTTTACAACACAAACACTGCAGGATTTTTCTACGTTAAAGCAATCTGACTGTAAGACAAGGTTAAAATCAATAAATCAAGTTTAACTGCTCAAGATTTTTAAAAATTAAGACAGCATAGGGAAGAGTACATTAATTTTTTACATTCTTTCAATCGTATTTGTCTTAGGTGTAACATAACTAGCATTTTTAAGCTAATAATTGTTTTAGTTCCTAGGTCTTGCAGTAGCCATTTGTAACGTAACAGTAGCTTACTTAATTTTCTCACTGTCCTGTATGACACAGTGACCTCTGCTAGAAGCATGACATACATTCCAAAATTTCATATACCTTAATAGTTATTGGTGTTTGCACTGACTTCATACAAATATCTAACAAACAACATAAAGCACAATGTACTGTAATCATATTTACTTACTTTTATTTCTTCAAGCTGCTCACTGAAGGGATTTTTAACTATTAAGGGTAAAAAAAGAATGTCATTAGTTCACTCATTGTCTGGCTTGTAGATGGTAATAAAATATATCAATATTATAGTCTCTTAGCACATAAAATTTCATAGTGTATAAAGGTAATTACATAGATATTTTTAGGGAAAAATCATGTATCTATAAATTTATGCTAAATGAGAATCAGACAGCTACAGCAGCAGTTTATTGGACTAAGATGCAAATTCTGTGTTATCCCAGCAGCTAGGAGCTATAATTAGCAATATAGCTATTTAAGTAGTTTTCAACAACCACCTCAATATGAATATAAAAATAAATAGTTTAGCAAACCCCAAAAAAACTTCAAAAGTGATTCAACTATTACACTTAAATAATGTAATTTTGAGGAGCTAGACATTTTCATAGTATATAGTGTAATCAATGCAAACTTATTTCAACATACATTCTTATTCAATGAAAACCCCTGCATGACAACATCATACCCCTCAAAAGCATTTCTTTCTTTAAAAGAGACTACTTTGAGTGATTCTCAAATGAATAGGGAAATACAGGTCTGCTTACAATAGCAAGTGACGTATTTTTGACAGAACAATTTCCACAGTTCATTTAAGCTACAGTTAATCTGTTTTCCCTGGCTACTGTGAATGCCTTTGGAGCCAGAAGAAACTGATTTTAGACAAATTATAACCGGAAATAAAGTGCAAAATTTTAATATGGAACTTTCAAGGGATGTGGTGGATTCCCCATCACTTGAAATCTTTAAAAGAGTCCAAAGTATAAAACAGGATAACTTAGGTGTGTAAACTGCAACATTTGTGCTTTTTTAAAATGCAACATCACTTTGCTTCAAAATCTAAATTTTCATTTAAAAGAAAGTGAAATCTCTAGACCTTCCGTTTGCAAAGAACTTTAGAAACATTAGCCAAACATTAATTGATGCAACCCTTTCCACCCACATCTGTAGACACCTTGAACCTTTTCTGGAATTTGTGAACTGCCCCCATTCAGACCTGAAGACCAATGGTAATTTCAAATGTGAAAGTTAGCTATTTCACTACTGATCATTTTGGTAAAAACAGAGTGTTAATGTTCTCTGTCACTGTTTGATGATGTAGCAAATATTTAGAGTATAGTGGGGCATCTAGCTCCAGTCAAGGGTTTCTGGACCAAGGAACAAGAAATTCAAACCCCTTATGACTGAAACTTAAAGTGACTGCTGCTCCTGCCCAAGAGAGGAAGGATGGGTGAACGAAAAAAAGAAAGAATGCATCACAATATGAAACTGAACTTAATATTAAAGTAAACACAGCCAAATAATATTTTAGTGATTGAACTAGGGTTTGGGTCAATGAGGGGGGGAAAAGACAAGTGCTACATAATTTTATGCACTTCCCATAATTTAGGCCCAATTTGCTAGATAGGACATGTCAACACAGTCAATTTATCAACCAAACTCATAATCTCATAAAAAGTGATCTGAAGTTTGGCTGACAAGACCTATTTTCCACATAGCCTTGTTGATTGGCGTTACACTACCATCCCTTTAATTCTTTACTGATTACAACCCAAATCAGCCTTTTCATGATTTTGCGCAGGATCTACATCAGGATAATTGACCTATAGTCAGTCGTGTCATTCAGTTTATCGTTTTTAAAACAATTGAACAACATTAGCTTTGTCCCAGTCCTCTGAACTTTCCCAGTGTTCCAATAACTATTAAAAATCAACATTAATGGTTCAAAGAGCTCCTTGGTGCCCTTTTTTTTTTTTTTTTTTTTAAAGGTTCTGGAGTGCAAGTTATCTTGTCCTGATTACTTTAATAAGTTTAACCTTATAATTACTGCTTATCATCCTCCTAGTTACTAATGGAATAGAAATTATTTCCTTATCACTCCAAAATATGAATACATCATCCTGTTTCTCTCCAGATTCAGAACAGAAATATTTAATACTTCTGTATCTTGTATCCTTCCCCTTAATCTCTGTACAAACCTCCCAGAGAGATCAGTAGGGATCTGTTGTGGACTGAAGAAAGTATGAAGTCCTTAATTTATATCCTGACCATAAACATAGTATCTGCCCTCTTCTCTCAAGGAATTTGACACCTCTTCTCTAGACCTATCCATTGGGGCAGGGATTGTCCAATCTTTCCCCACACTAAGCTTATTGTTGGTGCTTAATTATCAGTTTGTGCAGAATTACAAGCTTCCATTTTAATTAAGTTTCTAATCTTACAGCTATGGAGATAACTTTACAGGGTGTGAACGCAATGGAAATTGCTGCATCATCTTCCTAAGTCAGCTGACAGACCCAATGCCTCTGATTATGACAGCTATACCCAACTGCAGCAGAGAAAGGTATCGAGACAGTTTCACTGTTGTTTGGAACCCTATGGGTACTACTGAAACTGATCAGAATCATGTCAATTTTATTCTGCTACTGGGGAAAGCAATCACCTGAAGCAGACAGATATACAGGAGTTACCTGTGTGTGAGGAACTCCCCGAGACACAGACTGGGGAAAAGGATGAAGTAGCACAGTTTGCCCCAATACACATCGTATTAGCCAGCAGGTTCTGGGCAAAGGGGAAGAGGAGGGAAGGAGGAAAACCTCTCTCCTTCCTAGCAGCCAGGGGATGGGGCCTACAGATATATCAAACATTCAGCCACATAAATGAAAAAAAAGTCTCTGAACAGATCCAGGGTCAACATTCTCATAGGAAATTCTATTTAGGATTGCAGGGTCACTGCCCCGAAACTTTACTGGAGTCACCACACACGTGCATTTCTCTAACTAGTAGGTATCTAGTCAGCCTTGGCTGGGAATCCAAGAAGAAACTGGGAGTCAGGGCCAGCCAGCAGACCACTGGTAAAGTTTTCAAAAAAGCAACTTAAGCACTTTTGAAAATTTTACCCAATGGCAATTAATGTAAAGGAGGAAGATGAGATTGGGGGGGGAGAGGGGGGAGGGAAAGAGAACAGGCCTGTAAAAGAGAGACTAGTCTAGACAGCTGTTATCAGAGGAATACAGCACAACAAGAATGTCAAGAATCCTTACATCAGAGAATTTGCATGCATTATTGGAGGAATAGGCTGAAAACATGAATTGCATTTCACTAGAAGTCCCTAAAAGGTTTAGGACCTAAGAGTTACCTAAGAGAGACTGCCTCACTACCTGTGGAGCTGAGATCAGCAGAGGCACCTGGCCTGGAGCCCCCTTGATATAAAGGAAGTGGCTGATGACAAGGAATTCTCTCTGAGGGATTCTCAATTTTGGAACTAATACCCCAAGACAGTATCAACCCAGAAACGTTAACCGAACAAGCATACTAAAAAGCCCATTTAAAAAAAAAAATCAATCTACCAAAGAGGAATATGGGCTAAGAGCTAGATGGAGATTTAATGAATATCTATAAGCAATCTGTGTGCGTGTTTTTAACTTATGGGATATATATCTAAAGCCTAAGATAATCATAAAAAATATAAGTGCCTAATAAAAAGATGAAACTGTAGGCAAATTGCAGACATTTATGAACATGAAACACAAGTCATAACTTTTCAGGTGATAAACCTCAATTATGGAACTCACTCCTGCCAGACACACATTACAGGTCCTTCCACATTCAGACAAAATGCAAAACTCATCTCTGATTTGGCTTTTTCACCCAAGATCTTCAGACACATGCACACAAGCAAAATTATCTGAAAGGACATATTGAATGAGTGCTCCATAGAGTACATTTTCTTCCTCTCTGCACAGTAGTAAGAACACTGATGATGCTCAAATAAAGTAAGATGTTTTCTTACCAGAAACACCCTTATCACCAGCCTGGCACTAGAATCACTGGGTTTAGATAACGTAACCTATCCTTGAATTAGAAGGCAACAGAAAGAGAACTGGCTCTCTTATGGCAATTTGCACCAGATTGCTATACCACATCCTGCAGACCAAACTAAGGTGACCATTGCTGGCTAGGCAGACAATATTATAACCCTGCTAAATTCCTCACCTACAGTAAGCACTTATTTAAAGATTAAAAAAAAAAAAAAATCAAAATCTGTCATGGTAAATGGCAGGCAAATTTTCAGAACAGTTTTGCAGAGCAATTCCTGCAGCTGTGGAACTGTAAGTTAAACTTATCCCAAGAATCTGAAAATTCTGTCTTTGGGCCCAGAATACACTGAATTAGACACAAATTTTCCTCTGCATTTCCCATCTATTTCTGAAAAGTGAACACATGAGAGCAGAGCCTCCATTTCCATGCATGAAATCTTGACCTGCTAAAATTATCTGCTAAACAATTACTTCCTCCTACCGAACTACTGTAATGTAAGCAAATTTATTTCTGTCCATGATAAAAGTATGAGCTTCTCTCACAAAGATACTGGCTGTTCAGAGACGACACTATAAATTACTATTAGATTTTCACTGTTGCATATTGTGACATTAAGAACAGCTCAAGTGCAGAAGGCAAGTGGCACCCTGATAACAACTAATGAATTTCAGATGGCTTAACCAGTTCTACTTTACCCCAATCCTTTAATGCCATGAAATGTATCTGACAAGTGTCATGCAAGGTATCAATGAAAAGCTCATTACTCACTGGTTATTAATATAATCACATAATGTAGATGCAAGCAACTGATGCAAAGAGCTTGATGTAAACTGAAATTAAAATTCTTAAAATAGCTTTGCCAGCCAAGCAGGAGACAATGACAAGACAATGAGAATGAGAATGCATTTACATATTGCATAAACATCAAGCTAACAAGGGATGGAGGCAAACTTAACACTATTACAGAGGGGGAGGAGACTGACAATCACATGTCTAACATTCATTTAGTTGCATGAAGGGACAGGAACTAAATAATTTGCATTTTAGCAGACAATCCCAGTGGAAGCAGCAGCAGGAGCAGTAGAAGCTCCCTAAAAGTGGGGTGGCCACCAGCGCTGGAACCATGGCTCCGCCCCCTGCGCCACCCCTTCCCCCAAACCGCCACTCCTGCCCTCCCCACGCTTTTCAAAGTGATGGGGCCATAGCCCTCCTGTTCCGGCACCCCTGAGCAGCAGCAGGACACTTCCTTCAAAACAAAGTCCATGTAGCCTACCTCACAGTTGGAAACAGATTTATTATCTGAAGATATCCTTCAGAAGAATCCATTTCAAAGATTCAATGTAAAAAGAGTGGTACAGAATCCTAAATTATCTATCTTTCACCTAAGACTACAAAAGGTACCAGCCCTTTGACTTTCGGGTATAAGTCCTGACCCAGCAGTTCCATCAGCCATCTTGATAGAAACATCTGGTGAGGATTTTACTTTGACCCAAGTCTAGTTTGTTAAGTTTTAGATACTAGACAGCATTTTATCTTTTTTCTCTTGTAACCATTTCTGGCTTTAATCCTTATACTAGTACTCACTTAACACCTAATTTATTTTTATTTTTAATCTAAACTAATCCAGTACTGTGTTTGAACTGAACTGTTTGGTAACTCCAGTAAAGTAACAAAACTGTTGGATACGGACTCTTTAAAGGAGCAATGAACTTTAAAACATTCCTCTAATTGTTCCAGGGCAGGGCTGGACATTTCAGAACACATTTTGGGGGGAAATTAAGGGTTGGGGAGAGCATAGAGTCACTTTGCCAGTGACTAGTGAAAACAGTGGAAATCTGTGGTATTGCAGGCTCTCAAAAACAAAATGTAAAACTTTAGAACCTACAAATCCACTCAGTCCTACTTCTTATTCAGCCAATCACTAAGACAAACAAGTTAGTTTACATTTACAAGAGATAATGCTGCCTGCTTCTTATTTACAATGTCACCTGGAAGTGAGAATAGGCATTCGCATGGCACTTTTGTAGCCGGTATTGCAAAGTATTTACATGCCAGATATGCTAAACATTTGTATGACCCTTCATGCTTCGGCCACCATTCCAGAGGACATGCTTCCACGCTGATGACGTTCATTAAAAAAATAATACGTTAATTGAATTTGTGACTGAACTCCTCGGGGGAGAGAATTGTATGTCTCGTCCTCTCTTTAACCCGCATTCTGCCACATATTTCATGTTATAGCACTCTCGGATGATGACCCAGCACGTTGTTCGTTTTAAGAACATTTTCACTGCAGATTTGTAAAAATGCAAAGAAGGTACCAATGTGAGATTTCTAAAGACAGCTACAGCACTGGACCCATGGTTTAAAAATCTGAAATGCCTTCCAAAATCTGAGAGGGGTGAGGTGTGGAGTATGCTTTCATAAGTCTTAAAAGAGCAACACTCCGATGCCGAAACTACAGAACCCGAACCACCAAAAAAGTAAATCAATCTTCTGCTAGTGGCATCTCACTCATATGATGAAAATGAACATGCATCAATCCAAACTGCTTTGGATCGTTATCGAGTAGAACAGAGATTGCTAACGTTTGGCACGTGGCCCACCAGGGTAAGCCCCCTGGCGGGCCAGGACGGTTTGTTTACTTGCCACGTCCGCAGGTTCGGCCGATTGCAGCTCCCACTGGCCGGGATTCGCCGCTCCAGGCCAATGGGGGCTGCAGGAAGCGGCGCAGTACAAGGGATGTGCTAGCCGCGTCTTCCCGCAGCTCCCATTGGCCTGCAGTGGCGAACCGTGGCCAGCGGGAGCTGCGATCGGCCGAACCTGCGGATGTGGCAGGTAAACAAACCAGCCCAGCCCGCATGGGGGCTTACCTTGGCGGGCCGTGTGCCAAACGTTGCCGATCCCTGGAGTAGAATCGGTCATCAGCATGGGTGCATGTCCTCTGGAATGGTGGTCGAAGCATGAAGGGACATATGAATCTTGTGACATGGGCTACAACAGTCCGTGTGAATACTTGTTCTCATTTTCATGTGACATTGTAAAACAGGAAGCCAGCAGCATTATCTCCTGCAAATGTAAACAAACTTGTTTGTCTGGGTGACTGGCTGAACAAGAAGTAGGTCTGAATGGACATGTAGGGTCTAAAGCATTGTTCCCAAACTGGGGGGCGCGCCCTCCTGGGGAGGCGTGAAGAAATTCCAAGGGGGGCACGAGGCTGCCCAGCCCTTGAGCTCCTGGCCGGGGAGGCTAGCCCCTGGCCCCTCCCCTCTTGTCCACCCTGTAGAGCATCATCATCTGCTGACTAAGCTACTGCTGTTGCTCTAACTGCTGTGCTGCTGCTGTTGGGCGCTGGGCTACTTGAGGAATTGACTCTGCTGCTGGTTTGCCTGCTGTAACTGGTTCTCAAGGAACTCCATCTCTAGTCCCCATTTCTACACCTGTCTTTTCCCTCCTCCCCCCCCCTTCCTTTTTTGGGAGCAGAGGGGTTTATTATCAGGCTTTGGATTCTAGGATACCCACATTCTCCACCAAGCGTAATAGTTTGTTCAGGAAGCAGAATGGCCTAGTGGTTAGCAAACCTGGTTTCCAGTCTCACCCCAAAAAGGGGGGTGTAGAGATGCCTATCTCTGCCCCTAGGCTGGAGGCATCTTGGGCCTAGCTCTCAAGTTGAAATGGTAGGGGGACCCTGGCCCTCCACTCCACCAAGTCCCAACTTAAGACCCTGTGGGAAGTAACACCAGACAAATCCTCTACTCAGAGGATCTAAGGCCTGGTCTACACTACGAGTTTAGGTCGACTTTAGCCGCGTTAATTCGAATTTAGCCTGGACACGTTCACACGACGAAGCCCTTTCTTTCGACTTAAAGGGCCCTTTAAACCGGTTTCTTTACTCCACCTCCGAGGGGATTAGCGATAAAATCGGCCTTAGGGGGTCGGAATTGGGTTAGTGTGGACGGAATTCGACGTTATTGGCCTCCGGGAGCTATCCCACAGTGCTTCATTGTGACCGCTCTGGACAGCACTCTCAACTCAGATGCACTGGTCAGGTAGAGAGGAAAAGCCCCGCGAACGTTTGAATTTCATTTCCTGTTTGCTGAGCGTGGAGAGCACAGGTGACCACGCAGAGCTCATCAGCACAGGTAACCGTGATGGAGTCCCAGGATTGCAAAAGAGCTCCAGCATGGACAGAACGGGAGGTACGGGATCTGCTCGCCATATGGGGAGATGAATCACTGCTGGCTGAACTCCGAAGCAGTAAACGAAATGGCAAAATATTAGAAAAGGTCTCCAAAGCCATGAAGGACAGAGGCCATAACAGGGACGCACAGCAGTGCCGCGTGAAAATTAAGGAGCTAAGGCAAGCCTACCACAAAGCCAGAGAAGCAAACGGAAGGTCCGGGGCTGAGCCGCAAACATGCCGCTTCTACGCGGAGCTGCATGCCATTCTAGGGGGTGCAGCCACCACTACCCCAACCGTGTGCTATGAGTCCCTCACTGGAGAAACACACAGGGAAGCGGGTTCGGGGTATGAGGAAGATGAGGATGAAGATAATGTAAATAGCTCACAGCAGCAAGGAAGCGGAGAAACCGGTTTCCCCAACAGCCAGGATATGTTTATCACCCTGGACCTGGAACCAGTAACCCCCGAACTCACCCAAGGCGTGCTCCCAGACCCTGAGGGCACACAGGGGACCTCTGGTGAGTGTACCTTTGTAAATATTACACATGGTTTAAAAGCAAGCATGTTTAATGATTAATGATTAATTTGCCCTGGCAATCGCAGCCAGTACAGCTACTGGAAAAGTCTGTTAACTTGTATGGGGATGGAGCGGAAATCCTCCAGGGACATCTCCAGAAAGCTCTCCTTCATGTACTCCCAAAGCCTTTGCAAAAGGTTTCTGGGGAGGGCTGCCTTATCCCGTCCGCCATGGTAGGACACTTTACCACGCCAGGCCAGTAGCACGTAGTCTGGAATCATTGCATAACAAAGCATGGCAGCGTATGGTCCCGGTGTTTGCTGGCATGCAGACAACATCCATTCCTTATCGCTCTTTGTTATCCTCAGGAGAGTGATATCATTCATGGTCACCTGGTTGAAATGGGGCAATTTTATTAAGGGGACATTCAGAGGTGCCCCTTCCTGCTCTGCTGAACAGAAATATTCCCCGCTGTTAGCCACGCGGTGGGGGGGAGGGGTGAAGTGATCATCCCAGAGAATTGGGTGTGTGGGGGAGGGGAATTAGTTGGGTTTGTGCTGCACGTTAACCCTGAAACCGCAGCCCCTCCTTTTACATTGCAAACCCATTTTAAATGGCCAACCCAACGGGTGCTTGGTATGGTTAATGAGAGCAGTACTGTTTTAAACCATCCCCACATGTTAACAAGGTTAAAAAAAGCCAAAAGACTGTGTCTTACCATGGCTGCCTGCAAGCTGAAATCTGTGGCCTGGCACTGCGTGAGTGATCTCTCACACCAAACCGGCAGGCCCTCAATATAAGAGGAAAAATGCGACCTTGTAACGAAAGCACATGTGCTGTGTGATGTGAACAGCAAAATTTAACGTGAAAGAGTGTACCCATTGTTCTCTAAAATGTATCTTTTTTAACCACCTCTCCCTTCTCCTCCACCAGCTGCAAATGTTTCTCCTTCACAGAGGCTAGTGAATATTCGAAAGCGGAAGCGAAGGACGCGTGATGAAATGTTTACAGAACTGCAGACTGCCTCCCATGCTGACAGAGCACAGCAGAATGCGTGGAGGCAGTCAATTACTGATTATAGAAAAGCCCAATATGAGCGAGAGGAGAGGTGGAGTGCTGAATCGCGGGCTGAAGAGGAGAGGTGGCGTCAGCTTGCACACAGAAGGCAAGAGTCGATGCTCCGGCTGCTGGAGCATCAAACTGATATGCTCCTGCGTATGGTTGAGCTGCAGGAAAGGCAGCAGGAGCAGAGACCGCCGCTACAGCCCCTGTGTAACCAACAGCCCTCCTCCCCAAGTCCCATTGCCTCCTCACCCAGACGCCCAAGAACACAGTGGGGGGGCCTCCGGCCACCCAGTCACTCCACCCTAGATGATTTCCCGAGCAATAAGTGTTAAAGTTTTAAAGTTTTAAACTGCAGTGTGTCCTTTTCCTTCCCTCCTCCCCCACCCATCCCGGGCTACCTTTGCAATTATCCCCCTAGTTGTGTGATGAATTAATAAAGAATGCATGAATGTGAAGTAACAATGACTTTATTGCCTCTGCAAGTGGTGCTTGAAGGGGGGAGCGTAGGGGAGGGTGGGGTGGTTGGTTTACAGGGAAGTAGAGTTAACCGGTTGGTTGGGGGGGGCAGAGATTTCATGAAGGAGAAACAAACAGAAGTTTCACACCGTAGCCTGGCCAGTCACAAAACTAGTTTTCAAAGCTTCTCTGATGCGCACCGCGCCCTGCTGTGCTCCTCTAACCGACCTGGTGTCTGGCTGCGCATAATCAGCGGCCAGGCGATTTGCCTCTACCTCCCACCCCGCCATAAATGTCTCCCCCTTACTCTCACAGATATTGTGGAGCGCACAGCAAGCAGCAATAACAATGGGGATATTCTTTTCGCTAAGGTCTGAGCGAGTCAGTAAGCTGCGCCAGCGCGCTTTTAAACGCCCAAATGCACATTCCACCACCATTCGGCACTTGCTCAGCCTGTAGTTGAACAGGTCCTGACTCCTGTCCAGGCTGCTTGTGTACGGCTTCATGAGCCATGGCATTATGGGGTAGGCTGGGTCCCCAAGGATCACGATAGGCATTTCAACATCCCCAACGGTTATTTTCTGGTCCGGGAAGGAAGTCCCTTCCTCCAGCTTTCGAAACAGAACAGAGTGCCTGAAGACGCGAGCATCATGTACCCTTCCCGGCCAGCCCACGTTGATGTCGGTGAAACGTCCCTTGTGATCCACCAGGGCTTGCAGCAGCATTGAAAAGTACCCCTTGCGGTTTATGTACTCGGTGGCTTGGTGCTCCGGTGACAAGATAGGGATATGGGTTCCGTCTATCGCCCCACCACAGTTTGGGAATCCCATTGCAGCAAAGCCATCCACTATGTCCTGCACGTTTCCCAGAGTCACTACCCTTGATATCACCAGGTCTCTCATTGCCCTGGCAACTTGGATCACAGCAGCCCCCACAGTAGATTTGCCCACTCCAAATTGATTCCCGACTGACCGGTAGCTGTCTGGCGTTGCAAGCTTCCACAGGGCTATCGCCACTCGCTTCTCAACTGTGAGGGCTGCTCTCATCCTGGTATTCTGGCGCTTCAGGGCAGGGGAAAGCAAGTCACAAAGTTCCATGAAAGTGCCCTTACGCATGCGAAAGTTTCGCAGCCACTGGGAATCGTCCCACACCTGCAGCACGATGCGGTCCCACCAGTCTGTGCTTGTTTCCCGGGCCCAGAATCGGCGTTCCACGGCATCAACCTGCCCCAGGAACACCATGATTTCCACATTGCTGGGGCCTGTGACTTGGTCTAGGTCCATGTCCATTTCCTCATCACTCTCGTCGCCGCGCTGCAATCGCCTCCTCCTCGGCTGGTCCTGGTTTTGCTTTGGCATGTCCTGGCTCTGCATATACTCCAGGACAATGCGCGTGGTGTTCATAGTGCTCATAATTGCTGCGGTGATCTGAGCGGGCTCCATGATCCCAGTGCTAGCTATGGCGTCTGGTCTGAAAAAAGGCGCGAAACTAGTATCTGAAGGACCAGGGGAAGGAGAGAGAGAGGGAGGGAGGGGCGAGTGACGACATGGCGTACAGGTACAGGGAATTAAAATCAAGAAAGGTGGCTGTGCATCAGGGAGAAATACAAACAACTGTCACACAGAATGCCCCCCCCCCCCGCCCCCCAGAGATTGAACTCCTAAGCCTGGGTTTAGCGGGCCGTTGATTTGACGGAGGGAGGGGGGAAGGAAATGAATACAGAACAAATCTATTTTTTACATCTTAAGACGACGGTGCAGCATGACTGATAGCCCTCGGCATTTTCTGGGTGCTTGGCAGCAAATACTGGGCGCTTGGCAGTATGATGATGACAGATACCAGTCATAATATACTATTTACTGCCAAACGGCAAGGGGTTGCTGCTGTGTAGCAATGTAGCCCCACGTCTGCCAGCCACATGTCTGCCAGCACCCAGATCGCCCTCGGCCTCTTCTGGGTGCTTAGCAGACAATACTTGGCAGAAAATAGTATACTACGACTGATAGCCATCATCGTCAAGACAGTTCGATAGGACAGAGCATGTCTGTCCAGGTGCCAATGATTGATAGCCACTGCTGTACGACGAGGACGGTTATCAGTCGTAATAAACCATCTACTGCCAAAAGGCAAAAGGTAAGGGGCTGGTGCAATGCAGCCCTACGGCTGCCAGCCCCACAGCTACCAGCACCCAGATCGCCGATGAAGGCTACCAGTCATGCTGCACCGTCTACCGCCAAAAGGCAGTTAGCTGCTGCTGCTGTGTAGCAATGCAGTCCCACGTCTGCCGGCACCCGGATGACATATGGTGACGGTGAGCTGAGCTGAGCGGGCTTCATGCTTGCCGTGGTATGTTGTCTGCACAGGTAACCCAGGTAAAAAGGCGCGAATCTATTGTCTGCCGTTGCTGTGACGGAGGGGGAGGGGCCTGACGCAATGTACCCAGAACCCCCCGCGGCACTGTTTTGCATCATTCGGGCATTGCTATCTCAACCCATAATTCCAATGGGCGCCGGAGACTGCGGGAACTGTGGGATAGCTACCCATAGTGCAATGTGCCGGAAGTCGACGCTAGCCTCGGTACTGTGGACGCGGTCCGCCGACGTAATGCACTTAGAGCATTTTATGTGGGGACACACACAATCGGCTGTATACAACCGATTTCTATAAAACCGGCTTCTATAAATTCGACCTAATTTCGTAGTGTAGACATACCCTAAGTCTGCCGCACTGGGCCACTTTCTACCTCTACTCTTCTTCAGATGTTGTCCCCAACAGTCCAAACTAACAGAGCCCCTCAGGGCCTGCTGGTTGCTAGAAAACAGGGGACATGGGGTGTTCTAGAAGGCACTGCTTGTGGGCCTCACCCGGACTGTAATCCCATCCCAAGTTCAATCTTCTATGTGGCTCTTCAGGAGAAGGGCCTGTCTTCCCTCCAACCTGTTTGCATTCCCTGCCTTTCCTGGGATTCTGAGCTCGTTTTAACTTATCCCTTCAGCCAGCGCATGCTCTGCAGGTCCCGCATGACTACCTGGGCCCAGTGATTGCCCTTTAACCCTTCAGGCCCACTATGGGGTTTGTATACCCCATTGCACACAAACATACTATAATAAAACTCAAAAAAAGGGACAAAGTTTAAATTTGGTATAGAATCACATGAATGATGACAGAAAAATGTGAAAAGGGGAGAAAAAGGAGAGATTAGCACAAAAACAATTTACGTCTACACAATGAGTTTCATCACATTATTAAAAAGCAGCATTATTAGTTATCACCATCATATTAGAAGGCCCTATTATAAACACAGAAGAGCCTTTACCATTTTATAACAAATTGGTTTTACCCATGTAGACAGAACCCAGCCATAATACAAAACTGTGTCACAGCCTTCCACATTATAACAGTCTCTGCATTGTTGCAATCACCCCTAGAGAATTAGGTGGAGGGTGCACGGGAAAGAAAAAATGCTTCATATGGAATTTGATAAAAGTTATCTGACTTTTTTGCAACTGGCTGACAAGAAGGTAGGGCAGGGGTAGACAACCTATGGCGCGCGTGCCGAAGGCAGCACATGGGCTGATTTTCAATGGCACTCACACTGCCCGGGTCCTGGCACAGGTCTGGGGGGCTCTGCATTTTAATTTAATTTTAAATGAAGCTTCTTAATCATTTTAAAAACCTTATTTACTTTACATACAACAATAGTTTAGTTATATATTATAGACTTATAGAAAAAGACCTTCTAAAAACGTTAAAATGTATTACTGGCACTCAAAACCTTAAATTAGAGTGAATAAAAGAAGACTCAGCACACACCACTTCTGAAAGGTTGCTGACCCCTGAGCTAGGGTATTCAATGTTGATTTTACTTATCACAGACCCTCCAAAAGGGGCAGAGAAACCTTCTTTACAGACATATTTCAAAGTATGTCAAAAACAGGGTGTGACATTTCCTCCAACAGAACCGAGGGTAATTTCAACATAGAAATCATTCTGCTGATGAATTCTTGGAACTGAATGGCATCTCCCAGCAGTGAAGCAGCTGAGTCTACTCCAACATTTTCATCTGGAGAAAATTCACCTGTAGGCTCCTGGTCATGATGCAAAATGTCTGTCTCTAGAGGAATTTCAATTTCCTCTTCCTTATCATGCAAGATATCTTGAATTAAAGTGAGACGCTTGTTTCCCATTACTGGGAATGAGAACCCCAGATGCGAGTGTTCTGTAGAGACTGGGTGTCTCCAACCCATACAACTTGAATCCAAATGTCACAAACCCACCATAATATCTCCAGTTCAGTGCTGGACAGGAGGGATGATTCTGGAGGGAAGTTGGTATGGAAGGCCTGAAGCTGACCAATAAGACCCAGGAATCCAGGGAGGCACTTACCAGTCTGCCAATTTGGCCATTGCTGTATGATGTTAGAATCAGGGGGATACCTATGCCTATAATTCTGAGCTTGCAGTCCCGGACCCATCATTGGATCCAGTTGTTTCTCTGAATAAGGATCCGAGACTGGATCAAACAACAAGACAATCAGCGATACTACTACTGTCAATAAGCGCAACATTGACATAGGAGATATCACTGTCCCAGGAGAGCCAGAAGGCATTCTGGGAGGTGGAGGCAACATTATTAAGGGGTCATCTGAATCCTCTCGTGAGGAGGAGAGCATAAAGACAGTCCCATAAAAGTTCCAGGTATAGGTCATTTATCTTCCAAGCCTGTTTTCTTTGACACCGGTTCCTTCTTCAGAGCCGGCCCAGCGGATTTTGTTACTGGTTGCTCTTTGGAAGCAGAGCTCGGTGCTGAGGCAAGTGATCTCACTAGGAAAGATTTCTTGGAACCAGAATGGCTCAGAGCTGACCTATACCTCTTGCTTTCATCATTCAGAGCCTTAGAAACCTCAGATACGGCGGTCTTAATTGATAAGATTTCTTGTAGAGGAGGGGTTGGAGTCTGTTCTGCCTCTCCTGCTCACAGTGTGAAAGCCCTTTAGGCAGTGAGCATAGGCATCTGATTTAGGAAAAACATGCCAGACAGGACGCACATCTCTTAACCCCATGCTTCCTGATCTTTGGAGCCACCATAACAGGCACTAACATTAAACACTAACTTATTTAAAAACAACAAACAAGGCACTATTAACCATCTAACTAAAGGATCTTGAATCCGTACAAGGCTTCACATCCATCCATGTCAGCAGCGGGAAGGAACTGAGGCGGTAACTGCTGTCTTTTATAGCCATGCACTCAGAATGTGCTCAGACAGAGTGGGGAGGCACACAAGCAATTGCTTAGACACTGCTAGTAGAATGCAGCACCGTTCAACAGCACCAATTGGGAAATATATCCCAGGAGCAAGAATATACAGAGGAAATTATATTCTATTAAAATAATGTAAATTCAATAGAAAAATATTAAGCAATACGTTTGTAGCCAAGTTTTAAAGAAAGTTAGATCACTGAACTGGAGGCAGCCGCTGGCTAAGTATCTGGAACCAGAATTTGTTGAAACGATAAAGCACTTGTGGACAGCAGTAGTCTCTTCTGCAGCTGCAGAGGGAATATTTTCAGTTTATTCAACTAGCTCAGTTCAATAAATACTTGATTCAAAGTTGAGAAACCGACTGGCAGTTGAAAAAGCAGGAAAGCTCGTCTTCCTCTTCCAATCTATGAATAAAAACTAGGTACGCGCGGATGAAATATACTAGTTCTAAAATCTTGAAGCACATGGTAACTGGAAACATTCCATTAAATTTGCCAACTACAAATCATACCTCCTTTATTAATAAATCAGTTTTAAATGTAAAACAGGTGCTGACAAACTTCTTACCATATGTATCCAGCACATTTAAAGTAGTTTTATTTAATACAAAATTAAGTGATGCTTTTGTGCTTTTAAGCTGAGCTTCCATTCAAATCACACATCAAAATTAATCTAATACATAAATGTTTCATTCACCATTTTCTAAAAAAAAAAAAAAAAAAAAAATCGGAATAAATGTAAGATAAGCTATATAATTGCTTAAATAAATGTCATATAGAGCATCCTGGTTAGCAAAAAGCAGCACCAGATTAAGCACAAAAGCTATATTTAGTTGCAATTCAACATGTTTTAATGGTTTCCAACCAATAAGACTCAACTTTTAGGAAAGTAACTACAGAGTTCAAATGCAACACACGAAGTCTATTTAAAAATCAAGGTTTCCTGGTTGCAGATTTAAATAATGATTTATATCAGCAATTTAAGCAGCAATGGGGTGCACTGATTTAAATCAAAGCATCCAGAGTGCAAACCTCAGGTGATATCAGTTTGAACCCCAAGTGTCTTCAAAAAAAAAATTTTTTTCAAGAGGCCTTTGCACATTCCCACTCTTGAGATGTGCCAACACTGCAGCTTGAGGAAGCCCTCTAGTAGCAAAAACAACAAGGAGTCTGGTGGCACCTTAAAGACTAACAGATTTATTTGGGCATAAGCTTTCGTGGGTAAAAACCTCACTTCTTCAGATGTATTTACCCACGAAAGCTTATGCCCAAATAAATCTGTTAGTCTTTAAGGTGCCACCAGACTCCTTGTTGTTTTTGTAGATACAGACTAACATGGCTACCCCCGATACTCCTCTAGTAGCAGTACATATCAGAATGCTCCTATGGCCCCTCCTCTTCCCTCCAACAGTTTGGAGGACAAAGCTATAAACTGTGTGGCATACTGACTACTGTTCCTTTCAACCATGATACAAAACGGACCAGAAACTATGCAGGGACTTTGGACCCAGATTAGTTGGAAAAGATACCCAGTGCCACCCTCTTAAGTTAGTTCTTTATTTTTCTTTTATTTTCTTGTTTTTCAGCTAAACACAGGCACAAAGCCTTGATTGATTCGGATATGCTAGAATTAAAGACAAAAAAAACAGGGATCAAGAGGCATGCCTCTTGCCCTAACCTTTTCCCTGCTTCGGGTGCACACATGCATTGTTTGGTCTGCTTGGGAGAAGGCATTTGTCCTCTCATTGCTCTAAGTGCAGCTTAGGACCAGAAAGAACGGGTCAGAATTGCCTCCAACTATGCTATTACAGGAAGCATTATTGGCTAAATCTTCCTGTGCTGAAGCACAGGGATCCATAAGTGCTGGGAGACCAGCCTGAGTTTGACCCTTAAAGGGGTTAAAAGACCAGCAAAGTTCTAGCACAGACTACTGCCTCCTTGACTGGAGCCAAATCTAAGGTGCTGGTTAAGATAACTGTACAGCGACTGGATCCAACTAAGCATAAACAGTTGGCCTCACTGGTGTCTGCTGAAAAAGCCAATCCTCAAGAACATACCACTAAGGACCCACTACTTCTGGTTCTGCGCACAGAAGTGTGCAAGCATATTAGTTATGCTCCGGTCTCAGACGTGCAAGCCAAAGCAAAGGCTGATACTGAGGACCAAACCATATTACAGAAAGGAGCATAAATTCTGGCAAGTGTAAAAGTATAATTAGGTAGGCCAAAAAAGAATTTGAAGAGGAACTAGCAAAAGACACAAAAATTAACAGCAAAAAAATGTTTTAAGTATATCAGAAACAGGAAGCCTGCCAAACAATCAGTGGGGCCACTGGACAACTGAGCACTCAAGGAAGACAAGGCCGTTGCAAAGATTTCATTTAATTTCTCTGCATCTGTCTTCACTGCAGAGGATGTGAGGGAGATTCCTACGACTAAGCCATTCTTTTTAGGTGACAAATCTGAGGAACTGTCCCAGATTGAGGTGTCAGTAGAGATTGTTTTGGAGCAAACTGATAAATGTAACAGTAATAAGTCATCGGGACCAGAAATCCTTCAGACACTTCATATTGTTGTCTCAGCTCACCACAGCTTAAATCAAACAAAAGACTATTTATCTCTGTTATAGTAAAGAGATCCCTGAAGGAGATAATGAATGTCTATCCTCCAGTTACAGTGCCCACACCTCTATGGGATCTCAATCTAATATAGTCAGCTCATGAAACCTTCTTTGTACCCATGGGAGAATGTTCCCGGTTTCATCACTCAGTTAAGACTGCCTTTACATGCCCCCTTTTATAACTTCATCCTCCAAATGTCAGGAACCAAACGAGGGAGGGAGCCAGGGGCACAAGAGTGCTCCAACAGGCACTGCTATTAAAAAAGGTTCCAGGGAATATGCAAAAGTCATCCTGAAGAACTCTGTTTTCAGGTGACTAACCTAAATTTACTGACAAGTCCCTTTTTCCCCATGGCCCTGCCTTGGCAACCTCTTGATCAAATTATTCCAAATCCGTACCACTATTCCTGTCCCAAACCCTGATAAAATGCAACCAATTTTCCACAACAATGTGAATATGTGTATGGATTTTAGAGTACCAAGGAAAAAAGTCGCCTTTTCAACAGTAGCTTCTCTCAACCGTAACTATGGTGGATCTAGAGCAGTGGTTTCCAAAAAATTTTCTGGCGACCCAGTTGAAGAAAATTGTTGATGCCCACGACCCAACAGAGCTGGGGATGAAACAGACCAACATGAATTTCACGATTCTGCACTAAATTTAAGTCCCTGGAAATCCTCAGTATCTCCTCATAGAAATACCAGTATGTATACAACTATCCCTCTATGCTGCACGCATATATATTTACACACACACACACACACACACACACGCTCAATAAGAAAAATATGCTGACATTACACTCAAAGTAGAACAGCAATAAGACTACTACTAAAGTCTATGCCGAGTCATTATTCTTTCATACTCCTGTCTCCTTTCTATAATGCTTTGCATAAGGAACAGATCCTTTGAAAAAAAAATGCTTTCAGATATGGTAGCATCCTTAATTCCACCCTCCAGGCCAGGAATCAGAATCTCAGCTTATTCTGTTGAGAACAGAATGTACATTGAACACAATTGAGCACGCAATGCAGAAAAGACAAATGGAAGATGAGACCATGGGAAACATGGAGGAAGAATACGACTGAGGAAGAGGACAAAGGAGGCTGACAGATGACAGAATGGAAGCTCCCCCACCTCAGGGATTAGGAGAGGCCCTTCCAAGCCACCAACACAGAAGTTGTGAAACCTGCCTGTAATGTTTTATTATATGTTCCATTTGTTTGTTTTGTGTTTACCACAGAATTATAAAGGGATCATTCAAGCAGGCATTACTTGCACATATGCAGGAAAGGGGCAATAGCTTCAGATAACCCTACCCATTTACCAGTACTTTAAGAACAATGCAGGTGTCAAAGAACTTTGGAGTGGATAAAAAGAGAAGAGAGAGAGAGACTTCTGGGGAGCAGACTAAACCCCAATCCCCAGATGTTGGGGTGTATGGGAAAACTAGCCCTTAGGTAAACATATGTGTATAGATCTTTTATTGTGTTAAAAACCTCCCTCTTGATATACTTGTTCCCACTGTTGAGATTAAACACTATGGGCTGACAAGGTTGTTTTGTGTCACTGTATTCACCACTGATCACAGCTGCCTTCGGAAGGAACTGCAGGTAACTGAACCCAGTCAGATCTGCTGAGCAATCATGGTTGGTAAACAGGCACTATAGCCTTGGACCCAGTCAGAGTGGGAGAATCATGAGATTCCACAGAGAAGTGAACACCTGAAGGGGAGCATTCAGAGACCAGAAGAGGATCAAAGGCACAGCTAGTCCTGCGAACCATGGCAGAGGCTCATTGTGCATTTTAAGTTGAATTTTGAAGTTGTAATAATCATACTAGGAAGCAGCCCACCCCCTATTTGCGTAACAGCTCAAAAGTCAGAAGCCCTACAAAAGTGAGGGTTTTTTTGTTTTTTAATCTCTTGATTTGGGGAGGTCTGATACATGATTTTTGAATGTTTGTATTTGGCAATACTGCTTCTATTGCCCTCTCATTCCCCAAACACAATCCTTAATTTTCTTTTCTCCCCTCTATCCCAGCTCCTAAAAGGCTGCAGGAGAAGGGAAACTAGCACGCATACTCCCCAAACAAGCAAAACTCCAAATTCCATTTGGGCTGGTCTACACGGGGGGAGGGGGAAGAAGTCGATTTAAGTTACGCAACTTCAGCTACGTGAATAACGTACTTAGAACTACTTATAGCGGTGTCTTCACTGCGGTAAGTCGATGGCTGACGCTCCCCCGTCGACTCTGCCTGCGCCTCTCACCCGGGTGGAGTACTGGAGTAGACGGGAGAACGCTTGGCAGTCGATTTATTGCATCTAGATTAGATGCGATAAATCGACCCCCACTGGATTGATCGCTGCCCGTCGATCTAGCTGGTAATGTAGACAAGCCCGTAGTGAGTAAGCCTCAGTCTGACAAACTTCCCATGGCTCACCACCACAAAGGTCCCCCTGAGGAAAACCATGGGAAGTTCACTGACCCAAGACTGCCACCAACCACCATTCTGAAGTTGGGGGAACCAGGAAGAGAGAAGCAGAGATTGTGAGAATTTGTATGTGAGGGTGACATCTAATGCTTAAACATTAGGAGTGGAATTTTCAACCATTCGTTGGCTTCACTGGGCACACTTAGGTCCACATCAGTGCTGCTGAAAAATTCCACCCTGTAATCTTGTTAGGAAATTAATACACAGAAAACTGATTTATGAATCAATTAAGGTTCATACATAACATCTTTGCAATATCAAGGAAATGAAAAGTTAAGCCCCCCAACAGCATAATTGCTCTATTCCTCTCCCAGGCACACATCTTGCCACTATCACAACTACCATCCATAACAGGCACACAATCTAATTTTGCTCTCCTCCCCCAAATCAGGGATGTCATATTTCCACAACCCTCTGTCTTCCTGCGAACTCCCTTTTACTAAACTACCTCCCTATACAACCAAGTGTTGGGGAAAAAATAATCTACTGAAGAGATATGTGCAGAAGAGTGAAATAAGGAGTTTGGGGGGACGTGATGGAGTTAAAAGACACTACTGGACACAGGAAGGCCCGCCCCTCCAGCCCTACAGTGGAGCACTACACTCCAAGTGGAGAAAGGGGAGCAACTCAGCTCAGAAAGGAGAGGAGAACAAACCTACCTGGCTCCTGACAAGGGTGCCAGAGAAGCCTCCCCAAGGAACTAAGATTGTACGCCAACGATACTCAGGAGGCGGCCCGTGGGCCAAATATGGTCCGCCAAGTCTTCCTCTGTGGCTTGCCAGCTCTCCTTAAAAAAGTTTATAATTACATTCACAAACACTGATGCGCTGCCTATCATTTGCCTATGACTTCTTTAGTAAGTAACCTACTGGCAATGCTCAATTTGTAACGAAAGAGGTGCTACAGCTCAAACCCTGGCATAAATTAATCAGTGACTGGTCGACTGGAGAGTGGTGACTGCTGGCCAGACACCCAGCTCTGAAGGTGGCACTGCTGCCAGCAGCAGCGCAGAACTAAGGTGGCAATACTATACCACTCTTACTTCTGCACTGCTGCTGGCAGTGGCGCTGCCATCAGAGCTGGGTGACTGGAGAACGTTGGCTGTTGGCCAGGAGCCCAGAGATGCCGGGGCTATAAACTGCCAAACGCTTCAAATGTCATTCTCAACAGCTGCTTCTCCTCAGATAATGTTGATATTAGCTAAAAAGAAAAAGCCTTTCCTGGATGCCAAGCTTTTGAAGAAGTACATTTTGGAAATGCTGGAGGAGCTATTTGCTAGAGATAAAAACAAAGATGACATTGTGAACCGTGTGAAGCAATGTCCCCTGTCTTATTCCACATCAGTGTGAAGACTGGAGGTAATTTACGAGGATTGTTTGTCAGCACTGCTTTCCGATTTTAAAAAATGCCATATACATCTTTCTTGTAGTGGATAAATCAAGTGATTTAAGTGACGTTGCCCAGCTATTGCTGTTTCTTAGATTTTATGATGACATTTTCAAGGAAGAATTTTTGTGCTTAATGCCATTAGAAACCTACACCACTTGAGAGATCATTTCTGAAAAGGTAAAAGTCTCTCTTGAAAAAAAAAAAAAAAAAAAGGCTTAGATCTGCAGAAAGTAAACTTGTTTGTTACAGATGGAGGTACCTCCATGACAGGGAAAGAGAAGGGCATTGCTTCATATTTGGCAGCGATACACCATTCATTAAACACACTTCACTGCACTATTCACCAGACTGTCCTCTGCAGTAAGTTGTCTGGGGACTTGAAAAAAAGAATGGGTATTATGATGAGATTAGTGAACTACATATGCTCAACTTCTAGCTTGCAACATTGTCTTTTTAAAGCTTTTACAAGACGTTTCAGCTGAATACAGTGACCTGTTGCAGCACAATGACCTTCGCTTGTTAATAGGAGGCATGCGTTAGTGTGTGCTTCAAAAAGAAATAATAGAATTTATTTCAAACCACAAGACCAATCAGGCTTGCGAGTTCCTGGAATTTATTAATAATGTCCCCTCTGTCACAGATAGCTTGTCTGTGCAATATTACTGGTCATTTGAATTCCCTCAACTTGCAGCTCCAAGGCCTTGCGAGCAGCGTTGGGGATCTCTTTGAAAAAGTGTGTGCCTTTTAGAGTAGAGTAATCCTGAAATCTTTCAGACTTAATAGTAGAGATGTTGCACTTTCCCACATCGCCTGTTGCTGCTACAGATGAAACCTCGATGAAAATAATGCAAGAATTCCTAAACAGTCTGATCAAAAATTTGAAAATGTGATTTAAAAGCAAATCCTTTGGAATTTTCATTTGTTCGTGATCTTGTAGACCTTGTCCTTCTGAAGCAAAGAACATTCTTGATTCAACTGATGACAGTTCCTTTCAATTAGAAATTGTAAGGCTCCAGAGAAGTGGGACTTTGTGATTTCTAGACTCAACATGCTGACCAGTTTGGGAATAGGCAGAATCTAGCCATCTATCTTTTAAATGATGTTCGGATCAACATACCTCTGCGAATCTGGGTTTTCTACCATGAACGTTATAAACCAACATGGCAATCGCCGGACAGATGAGCATCTTCACCAGTGCATGCACCTTGCCCTGACCTACAAACCACTCTTCACAAAGCTTCCCAGAGATCGTCAATGTCACCTCTCCCATTAGCGATTGCCAGGGAGACACAGATAATGATGATTTATAAACTTTGTTAAAAGATAGAAACACTGATACTGCCATTGCAATCAAGGTCTTTATTTATTGGCAGCTGAAGGGGTTGTTTTTTTTATTGTGTCAGCCTTCTGCACAAATGGCCCGCCTCTTATCATAAAATTCTCAGATCAACCCACGGATAGATCCAATTAGTATCATTACTGTACGTTGAGCCTAGTTGGGGCTGACTGGTTGGTATACTTTTCCTTCTTTTCGCACTGGACTGGAAGCTAGGGAAGAATAGCAGAGAGTAGGAAGAGACCCAGGGAAAGTAACTCAGAGGGCACCTTTGGGGGTCAGACACTGTTGACCCTCTTAAGGCCCTGGGTCAAAGCCAGACAGAGTGAGCCGACCCAGGCTCCCCTACCACTGCCCACCTCTATTTAAAAGAGGGCCTGGACTGCAAGTCAGGGAGGTGGCATTAAGTGCGCTGACCGCTAGGGCACCTAACCCACCGAGGACTCTAATGAGCAAAATTACAATGTATGGTCTGATGTATGATAGGTAATGACAAGATGTTTGCCTGTGGATAAAGATTTGTTAGGTGGATTAACTTTTTACTTTCCTGGTTTTTGAGAGTTTGTGTTAACTATAGTATGTGTGCAACCACATTAACTACTTCACAATGAAGTTTCTTGCATATTAAATTTCATGGGATATTTTAAAGCATAAACAAGGGAAAAACTGGGAGAGAGGGGAAGACCACCAAGGACAGAGGTACAGATTTGCTAAAAGATTTTATGTGCACCCATCCCCAAACAGGCTTGCATACAGAGAACAAACTTTAAAATATAACACGTTAATTTTTGGCAATTATTCATAAATCAATCTGCCTAACAGTTTTTGTGTAGACAGTTTAATAGAAAGTCAAAAAGAGAAGTAGGAATGCCAAGAAAAATTAATCCAAAGCCTAATTTCAAACACTTCCTATTAAAAATTGAAACAAACCAAATAAGAGCTACCTAGTAAATTAAAATGGCATAAAAACTAACATTGACATTTTAGATCAACTGACCCCTCTTTAGAGGAAAAACAGGAATTCATGCCGGACTTATAACTTGAGCCCTACCAAATTCATGGTCCATTTTGGTCAATTTCACAGTCACAAGGAATTTAAAAATCGTAAATTATATGATTTCAGCTATTTAAATCTGAAATTTCACAGTGTTGTAATTGTAGGGGTCCTGACCCAAAAAGGAGTTGGGGGGGAGTAGGGGGGTGTCACAAGGTTATTGTAGGTGGTGTTGCGGTACTGCTACCCTTACTTCTGCACTGCTGCTCGCAGTGGCGCTGCCTTCAGAGCTCTCCCCAGCAGCAGCATAGAATTAAGGATGGCATGGTATGATATTGCCACCCTTACTTCTGCACTGCTGCTGGCGAGGCGCTGCCTTCAGAGTTGGGCACCCAGCCAACAGCCGCCACTCTCCAGCCATCCAGCTCTGAAGGCAGCGCAGAAGTAAGGGTAGCAATACCATGACCCCCTCCCTAAAATAAGCTTGCGACCCTCTGAAACTCCCTCGCTCGTCTCCCCCATGAAATCTGTATAGTATAGGGTAAACACACAAGAGACCAGATTTCACAGGGCGAGATCAGATTTCGTGGTTCATGACACGTTTTTCATGGCCGTGAATTTGGAAGGGCCCTACTTACAACCTATTTTAAAATGCAATTCTAACTATGGACTCACTACAAGGCACATAAATTATTTGCATCTTCCAAAGAATTATGGTTATCTCTACCAAGTTATCTGAAAAGGAAATAGAAAATTAAAAAGAAAATAATGATAGTTTTAGAACAGAGGTTCAACTCATCCTAACAGAGCACATCACTGCCTGTTTCTTTGACACCAGCTCAAGTGATTTTCCAATATTTACTCATGTGGCTGCAAAATCAATTGGCAAATACTATGTTCTAGAATTTATTCACAGGTACAGCTGGTCTCTGTGATTTTAAGGTGCTGAAATTAAATCTTAAGAGATTTTGAAGGATATTTTCAGAAGTTCAGAGGACACCCAACTCTTTAGGACTTAAAATGGAGGGATAATCCTAAAAAATAGGCTGCGTAAGTGATTTAAGTCAAATTTATTTTTTCTCTGTCCCAATGAGTTAGCCAGGTAAAGTCATATTTTTTAAAATATTTTGGAACCTAAAGAAGCAAATGAAAAAATCTCACTAGGCGCCTATCTGCATCTTCAGCCACCTAAATACCTTTCAAAATAATCTGGTCCAAAGTGACTGAGTAGATGTCTGACCCAGTTTATAAAGTTAAGTTATTTAAGCACTAGCCAGAATGTTAGCTGTCTCCCTAGCACATGAACATATGCAGTCAAAGTTAATTTAGAAACAGCATGAAGAATAAGAAATTATTTTAAGACGACAGGAATTTGTCACTCACGTTGCACCTTCTAATCAGCTTTCTTGGTTTACTATTTAGTTTTTTTTATCCATACCATTTTCACCTCACCCAAGTCTCAAACCTCCTTTAATACTACTCTTTTCAGATCTCTTCCGTTGTCAGGTATCTTTTAACTAGACTGTTTATACCAATATTTGAAAAGGGATATTCAGTGTCAGAAATCCCAAAAGCTGGGACATATCAATCACCAGGCATATCACTATGCCACATGCCATGCTTAGACTACAGCAGGGAACCTTATTTTAATTTTATTTTCTGTATTTTTTAAAAGATAAATACTGGAACTGTCCAACATTCTGTTTTCTTTGACAAACAGGATGGTAGCTAAAACACATGTTAACCTAAAAGCACAGCAATTTGGTTTGCATGGTTACTGATATATGTATAAAATAAAGAATTCCCACCCAACCCACCCCGCCCAAAGTACTTAAAATCTATCGGAAGTCAAAATTAAGATATTACAATATACTGCATACGCATACAGGCGACATCTAATTCTTGCTGCTTTTCCTGCACAACTTCTGAGATATAGAAAAGAGGTGTCCACACAACTAAAACTCTTGTCCAGGCCCTCCCTCATCTCGTTTCTTGACTTCTGCAGCCTCCTCCTCCCTTCTAGTCTTGAAGAATGCCGTTTGGCCCATTTAATTCAATTCAACATGTTGCTGCAAATATTTCCTTGGCAAGTCATTCCAACCAGGTGCATCATTTCAGAAAAACTTGGGGGGGGGAGAGAGGAACCAACGCATGGGGGGCAATTGCCCACCTTGCCCCATAGCAAGCAAAACCTCTGATTCCAACCACATCATCCCCTTTCATCACACTCCTCTGACTACCCTTTTTCCACTGCAAAAACAAAAGCTACCGGACTTCATTTTTAAAGCCCTTCATAGCTCAGTTTTCCCTGTGTTTTAGGTCACACATTTTCAGACCTTCAATCCCAATGCCTCTGCTCCACCAAGGCTGCCACCCTTAATTGCCTTTTAGTCCTGTTTTGCCCTTCAATACCTTCACATGCACCTTATAGAAGGTATAGAAGGAGCTCCACCAAAATAATTCCACAAAGCCCCTACACTGTCGTTCTTCAAATACCTCCTTAAAATTCACCTCTGTTGTAATACCTACAAACACTTGAAAGCAGTTAAGCAACTAGTGTGCTGTGACCACTGCCCATTGCTATCAGTGTAATGAGTTTAGCATTACCTTGTGCTCCTCTAGTCTAAGTTGTACCATCCTTTTCCTCTCATCCCAGACCCCATTGTATTCTTGTCATAGCTAAGCTGTATGCTTTGGGGCAGGAGCTGTCTTAATATTGCATGTACAGTGCTTAGAACAATGGAGCCCCATTGTTCTTACTACCCACCCCTAGGCACACCACAATACAAATAATAATTGTGGCAATACCTTCCGGTTTTTTCCTTTTCAAAAAAGGATTTCAATGGGTTGTTGGCATGGCCTTGTTAAATTAGGGAAAAAGACATCTCAGCGTTTGTGATTACGCTTACAGCAAGCCAGCATGCTTATAACTGAAGAACACAGGTGAAGGACTAGGGTTGGTATTTGACATTATTTGAATGGTCAAAAGATTGATCATATATTTACGAGCACTAATTTATTAGCTGCAACAAAAGTAACAAAAAAGTAAGATTTCAGAGTAGCAGCCGTGTTAGTCTGTATCCGCAAAAAGAACAGGAGTACTTGTGGCACCTTAGAGACTAACAAATTTATTAGAGCATAAGCTTTCATGGG
Organism: Emys orbicularis; assembly: GCF_028017835.1. Lineage (NCBI taxonomy): Eukaryota > Metazoa > Chordata > Testudines > Emydidae > Emys > Emys orbicularis. The sequence goes on along the minus strand of NC_088683.1, from coordinate 66,319,093 downwards.
CTACAGCCCACTTCTTCAGATGCATATAGAATGGAACATATATTGAGGAGATATATATACACACATACAGAGAGCATGAACAGGTGGGAGTTGTCTTACCAACTCTGAGAGGCCAATTAAGTAAGAGGAAAAAAAACTTTTGAAGTGATAATCAAGATAGCCCAGTACAGACAGTTTGATAAGAAGTGTGAGAATACTTACAAGGGGAGATAGATTCAATGTTTGTAATGGCTCAGCCATTCCCAGTCCTTATTCAATCCTAAATTGATTGTATCTAGTTTGCATATCAATTCCAGCTCAGCAGTCTCTCGTTGGAGTCTGTTTTTGAAGTTTTTCTGTTGTAAAATAGCCCCCGTAGGTCTGTCATTGAATGACCAGACAGGTTAAAGTGTTCTCCCACTGGTTTTTGAGTATTATTATTCCTGATGTCAGATTTGTGTCCATTAATTCTTTTGCGTAGAGACTGTCCGGTTTGGCCAATGTACATGGCAGAGGGGCATTGCTGGCACATGATGGCATATATCACATTGGTAGATGTGCAGGTGAACGAGACCCTGATGGTATGGCTGATGTGATTAGGTCCTATGATGATGTCACTTGAATAGATATGTGGAAAGAGTTGGCATCGGGCTTTGTTACAAGGATAGGTTCCTGGGTCAGTGTTTTTGTTCAGTGATGTGTGGTTGCTGGTGAGTATTTGCTTTAGGTTGGGGGGTTCTCTGTAAGCGAGGACAGGTCTGTCTCCCAAGATCTGTGAGAGTGAGGGATCGCAGTAGGCATAGCCTTAGATATATACTTATGCCTAATTTTAAAAAATTACTTATTTTTAACTCAGAATAATGCAGAAGTTAAATGAAGTTCTAAAATATGAAAGAATTACCTTTCTAAAAGTGTTATGTTAGCATTTAAATGTGAATATTCTTCAAGACTGAACGGTTACAAAAAAAGAGAAATGAAATTAAACAGAAACAGAAAACAATGCAACTATAAAAGTCTTTTTAAATGAAAATATGCAGGCCAACTCTTCGGTCAGCTTGATTGTGTTCATCTTTTCTCTGTATGTTGGGGGAGGTTTAATGACAGAACCTTCCTCTCCCTCCCCTATCCCTTCTGACAGGTTTCAGAGTAGCAGCCGTGTTAGTCTTTACCCGCAAAAAGAACAGGAGTACTTGTGGCACCTTAGAGACTAACAAATTTATTTGAGCATAAGCTTTTGTGGACTACAGCATGCTTCATCGGATGCATGTAGTGGAAAATACAATATGAAGAGACAGATAGATAGATAGATATACACACACACACACACGCAGAACATAAAACAATGGGTGTTACTATACACACTATAAGGAGAGTGATCAGTTAAGGTGAGCTTTTATCAGCAGGATAGGAAAAAAAACTGTTTGTAGTGGTAATGAAAATGGCCCATTTCCAGCTGTTGACAAGGAGATATGAGGAATTGTAAGGGGGGGGGGGGAGGAATAAGCATGGGCAAATAGTTTTACTTTGTGTAATGGCCCATCCACTCCCAGTCTTTGTTCAAGCCTAAATTTAATGGTGTCCAATTTGCAAATTAATTCCAATTCAGCAGTCTCTCGTTGGAGTCTGGTTTTGAAGTTTTTTTGTTGTAATATTGCGACTTTTAGGTCTGTAATCGAGTGGCCAGGGAGATTGAAGTGTTCTCCAACTGGTTTTTGAATGTTATAATTCTTGACATCTGATTTGTGTCTATTTATTCTTTTACCTAGAGACTGTCTGGTTTGGCCAATGTACATGGCAGAGGGGCATTGCTGGCACATATCACATTGGTAGATGTGCAGGTGAACGAGCCTCTGATAGTGTGGCTGATGTGATTAGGTCTTATGATGTCAAGTATCAGGGGGTAGCTGTGTTAGTCTGTATCTACAAAAACAACAAGGAGTCTGGTGGCACCTTAAAGACTAACAGATTTATTTGGGCATAAGCTTTCGTGGGTAAAAACCTCACTTCTTCAGATGCATAGAGTGAAAGTTACAGATGCAGGCATTATATACTGACACATGGAGAGCAGGGAGTTACTTCGCAAGTGGAGAACCAGTGTTGACAGGGCCAATTCAATCAGGGTGGATGTAGTCCACTCCCAATAATAGATGAGGAGGTGTCAATTCCAGGAGAGGAAAAGCTGCTTCTGTAATGAGCCAGCCACTCCCAGTCCCTATTCAAGCCCAGATTAATGGTGTTAAATTTGCAAATGAATTTTAGTTCTGCTGTTTCTCTTTGAAGTCTGTTTCTGAAGTTTTTTTGTTCAATGATAGTGACTTTTAAATCTGTAATAGAATGACCAGAGAGATTGAAGTGTTCACTTACTGGCTTATGTATGTTACCATTCCTGATGTCCGATTTGTGTCCATTTATTCTTTTGCGGAGGGACTGTCTGGTTTGGCCGATGTACATGGCAGAGGGGCATTGCTGGCACATGATGGCATATATAACATTAGTGGATGTGCAGGTGAATGAGCCCTTGATGGTGTGGCTGATGTGGTTGGGTCCTCTGATGGTGTCGCCAGAGTAGATATGGGGACAGAGTAGGCAACGAGGTTTGCTACAGGGATTGGTTCCTGGGTTGGTGTTTTCTGTGGTGTGGTGTGTAGTTGCTGGTGAGTATTTGCTTCAGGTTGGGGGGTTGTCTGTAAGCGAGGACTGGCCTGCCTCCCAAGGTCTGTGAGAGGGATCATTTTCCAGGATAGGTTGTAGATCGTGGATAATGCACTGGATGTTAACCAGCGCATTATCCACGATCTAGTTAACCAGCGCATTATCCACGATCTACAACCTATCCTGGAAAATGATCCCTCACTCTCACAGACCTGTGTGTATATATCTTCCTACTGTATTTTCCACTACATGCATCCAATGAAGTAGGCTGTAGCTCACAAAAGCTTATGCTCTAAATGTGTTAGTCTCTAAGGTGCCACAAGTACTCCTATCCCTTCTGAGTTCATTATATATGTTTGTGTAGTCAGTTTAGACTGTAGGCTCTTCAGGGCAGGGAGGAAGTCTTTAAAACTTTATTAATGTGCTTTGTGAACTGTCAGGTCTATTGATGGCCTAGTATTCAAATAAAGATATACATACATTTGTTCTAGAAGAGTCCCAGCCAATCAAGATGCTCAACTCTCAAGCAGTACATGTTCCCCCCCCAAAAAAGTTTGCTACATGCTAATACCAAGTGAGTGATCAAGACATTTAAGTAGGCTTGATAACACATGGCATCATGATGCAATAAAAAAACCTGCCAACTACATCAAAGCATTTTCACTGGAATATTTGACAATACCTGCCCATGGACAAATAGGCAGTCAATTGAACAGCTTGCCAAGCCAAGAAGAAACTTGTCAGTTGGAATCTTCTAAGGTTTTTTTAGGAGAGTTACTCATTTGTGCATTATGAATAATAGGACACTATCCTTTCAGTTCCTCTTAATTTCCATCTGCCCACCAGGTTTTTGGTTAAAAGGGAACTTGCAACTGAAGTGTAAAGAAGAATGCCCTAGATTTTGTTGAACAAACTAAATAATCAGTGTAAAAGAAAGCATTCAGTAATTAAAGGAATACACTTTTCTTAAAGTGTTCAGTTTATTAAAGAATAAACCCCCCCCCCCGCCTCTATCCCACTTATTAGGCAATTTTCACACATAATTGAAGTACCATAAGCAGTATTTTAAAATTGGTAACACCTTCTAAAAGCATGGTATTTTGCACCTGCATTCTTTGTGCTTACACAAGAATGCAGGTGCAAAATACCCTGACAAAGATAGAAGACTGCCATGATAGATTCACCGCCAGTTCCCCTATTTCTTAAATTTGTAAGTACACCCATAGGAACATCCCTGAATAACCTCATTACTTTTACAACTTGAAGAATGATAGAATATCATCTTTTAGAAGAAAGTGGTCTCTTCTTACTCTATCAGAGCATAAAACAGATTCTTTGTATTCCAAGCAAAACTTCCTCAAACTGGTACAGCCTCTTAACTCTGCATCTCATTCAGAACAGCTTGTCTAATTTTTCTAAAAATATTTTTTAAGCTTTTTCTTTTACATTTTAGATTTCAAGGCCAGAAGGGACCATTGTGATCATTAGTCTGATCTCCTGTAAAACAGGCCAAATAATTTCCCCAAAACAATTCCAAGAACATATATTTTTTTTAAACCTTGATTTAAAAATGGTCACCATGAACCACGGTAAATTGTTCAAATGGTTAATTACACTCACGGTCAAAAATTTACGCTTTATTGCCAGTCTGAATTTGTCTAGCTTCAACTTCTAACCACTGGATAGTGTTATACCTTTCTTTGTTAGACTGAGAAGCCCAAATATCTCATAACGTTCCCCAGATAGATACTTATAGACTGTAATCAAGACACCCCTTAACCTTTTCTCTGTTAAGCTAAACACATTAAGTCCTTGAATCAATCACTGTAAAACCATAAGGCATGTTTCTAATTCTTTAATCATTCTCAGGGCTCTTCTCTGAACCCTCTCCAATTTATCAACATCCTTTCTGAATCATAGACATTAGAAGTTGACACAGCCCTGGTCTACATTACAGAATTAGGTCGACATAAGTCAACTTACGTCGACCCAACTCTGTAAGCCTCTTCACTAAAAGGTAGCTTGCACCAATGTATCTCACCCACTACACCGATTTAACTCCACCACTGCGAGAGGCATAGCGCTTAGGTCGATGTAATTAGGTAGATACAGTGTCAGTGTAGACACTGCGTTGCTTACATCCATTCGTGAGCGGCAGGAATAAGAGGCTTGGGGAGGCTAAACCTTCCCAAATGGGCAAGAAATGCCAGATGCAGTGCACCTCCCTTTGGAGGAATGCCGGCCCGCCACCTTTGAAGCGCCGCCGCTAGAAGCTCCCAAGAAGTGGGGGAGCCACCAGCACCCAGACAGTGGCCACTCCCTGGGGCCCCACCTATACTCCACTTCTTCCCCACAAGGTCCTGCCCCCACTCTGCCTCTTCCCCCCACCCACACCTCTCCGGGGGAGGGGCTGGAGAAGTGCAAGCGGGGGACCCTCAGAGATGGGGCAGGGCCTTGGGATGGAGCGAAGTCAGAGCCTCAGGGGAAGCAAGGCATGGGGCCACGGTCCCGGCACTGGTGCCTCCCCTACACTTCTAGGGAGCTTCCAGCAGTCACGCACAGCCACCCCACCTATGCATCCACTGTAGCTGCCTTTCAGAAACTGTCCCACAATGCCCCACACTGACAGTTAAATCGGTCCAAGTGTTTCTGGTGAGGATGCGCACCTCCAACACAAGGAGTGTAGTATGGATATGCAAAAGCTATTTAATTACTGTGGTGGCTATACGTCGACATAACTTAGGTGGACTTAATTTTGTAGTGTAGACTTGCGCACTGTATTCCAACAGCGGACACACCAGTGCCAAATATAGAGGTAAAATAACCTCTCTACTTCTACTCAAGGTTTTCCTGTTTATGCATTCCAGGATTGCATTAGCTATTTTGGCCACAGAGTCGCACCATGACCCCCAAATCTTTTTCAGAGTCATTGCTTCCTAGGATAGAGTCCCCCACCCTGCAAGTATAGCCTACATTTTGTTCCTAGATGTATAAGTTTAGCCATATTAAAACGCATATTGTTTGCTAGTGCCCAGCTTACCAAGCAATCCAGATTGCTCGGAATTGGTCACCTGTTGAGCTGTTCTCTTCATTATTTACTGCTCCCTCAATTTTGGGGTCAAGTGCAATCAGTGATGATTTTTCTTCCAGGTCACTGATAAGTGTTAAATAGCATAGGGGGTCAAGAGAATTTCATCCTCTTTAGGCCTATGTGTTCATTTTCTGATTCAATATTGGATCTTTGTTTGCTTACACCACACACATTTTGTTAACCAACAACAATTAATTTTTACTACTGTAAGCACTGCACTCAGACCTGAAGAGCAAAGTGATTTATTTTTTGATCAGCTTCACAAATCAGATAAATCGCCAGATAGCTCCAGTTTCAAAATCATCTCATGGTAGAAAGTAGTCATGTACAAAGCAAAAGAGAATAGCATTATTTTCAGAGAACAAATTAAGCTTATAGATGGCGATTTTAATAGATAGTGAAAGGAATTTACTGTAACCAAGTTCCTTCACAGCCCTGTTCTCCACCAATAAGTAGCACTGCACTCTACCTTATAAATCCAGTTTGCTCCCAAGAGTTCCAAAATGTCCGCAAACCTGAAGTGTTTAAATCAAGGATTCAGGTTCCTGGCCAACTAACCCAAAACATGGCCCCAATATGAAGACATTCATTCTTGGCTCTGCTTTCCAATTCTTTGATTCAGAACTTTAGTCTACCTCTAAACAAGTCAATGACCCCAACAAGGAACTAGACCACTAAGAGTACGTCTATACTTACCTCCGGGTCCGGCGGTAAGCAATCGATCTTCTGGGATCGATTTATCGCGTCTTGACTAGACGCGATAAATTGATCCCGGAAGTGCTCGCCGTCAACGCCGGTACTCCTGCTCCACAAGAGGAGTACGCGGAGTCGACGGGGGAGCCTGCCTGCCGCGTGTGGGCCCGCGGTAAGTTCGAACTAAGATAGTTCAACTTCAGCTACGTGAATAACGTAGCTGAAGTTGCGTATCTTAGTTCGAAGTGGGGGGTTAGTGTGGACCAGCCCTGAGTCTCCACATCACATATCTTCTATTCTGCCACTTATGAAACAAACTACACAGTACTGATTGCATAAAGAATGTATATAGTGTTGTAGCTGTGTTGGTCCCAAGATATTATAGAGACAAGGGGGTGTTGTAGTATATTTTATTGAACCAACTTCTTTTGGTAAGAAACAAGCTTTTGAGTTTATACAGAGCTCTTCTTCGGGACAAGAATAGCGGCATTTAAGCTCGAAAGTTTGTCTCCCAACAACAGAAGTTGAGCGCACCTTGTCTCTCTTACGTACAACCTACCATATAAAGTCTCCAAACATATACTACTTTTCTTTTAATGTCTCGTGTCCTCACTGCTTTTAGAGTGATGTGCCAGAGAGGTTATTTCCCAGCATGTATTGAACTAGTTTAACAATTTCACTTTGCACTATACAATACTCTCCTTTTTCTTATTTTGCCAACAGAAACCTTACTATGTACTCAAGACTTGTTTGCTGGAGGGGAGGTTACATCTCTAGAATCCTTATTTGAATTTCCCATTCTTTTACTGTGAAAAAACACAAGAAGAACTCAATTAAATTGTCTTGTTAGACTGACCTCACACTTGGTAAGGGAACTCACATCTTTTCATGTACACCTCTACCCCGATATAACGCTGTCCTCGGGAGCCAAAAAATCTTACCGCGTTATAGGTGAAACCGCGTTATATCGAACTTGCTTTGATCCGCTGGAGTGCGCAGTCCCGTCCCCCTGGAGCGCTGCTTTACTGCGTTATATCCGAATTCGTGTTATATCGGGTCGCGTTATATCGGAATACAGGTGTATTTATACCTACTCCTGTATTTTACACTCCATGCATCTGACAAAGTGGGTTCTAACCCACGAAAGCTTATGTCCAAATAAATTTGTTAGTCTCTAAGGTGCCACAAGGACTCCTCATTGTTTTTGCTGATACAGACTAACACGCCTACCACTCTGAAACCTGTCAAGATGAGCAGTCACTTGAAGTGCTTGGCAGTTCATGCAGAGACACTTAACAGCTATATGTATTCACAGTATCACAGCTGGATCACTAACATCCCACTGGCTCCAAAGAGTAAACTCTGTCATGAGCTAAAAGTTTTATACAGTTCAGCAAAAAATGGATTTCACCTTTACTGGCTTACACATTTTGGAGTGAGCTAGACCTTACTGAGGCTCAGAAACAAAAGCTTACATGAAAGTGAAAGATGTGTATGCACTGTAAAAAGTAAATTTTTGTGATTGTAGGTATAAATCACACAGCACTTTACTCATTCCTTGAGGATTCCCAGTTGTGGGAAACAACTGAATACAAGCCAAAAAAAAAAAAGTTATGCCAAAAATGCTCCAGTCTGAAATTAAACTCTCTCATTGCTGTGCTTCGCAACAGGAGTGTTTCTTGACACAATGACGGTAAACTATGAGACGAGGTAGGGCCAGTTTCGAGAGAGAGCTCAAAAATAATATTTAAAATAGCTTGTTTCTTTAAGATGTAATTCTGGTGCAAAGTGACAGACATAGCTGAAATGTAATTTACAAGTTTATGGAATATTCCAACTATGCTGGGTTTTTTTGGTTTGTTTGTTTTTTAAATAGTTTGCGGGTAGGAATAGAAAGATGCTAAGGCTTTTTGAGAAAATGAGAACTGAAAGATGACAGTCAGTTTTTGAAGTTCAACCACTCAATGCCCAGTCATATACTAGAGACTAATTTAACGTGCACACCACTTACACAGGACACAAGAACTTATGCGCTGATGTTAACAAGTCACTTACTTCATGAAAGAGTTAGTGCTTGCCACTTTTCTAATCAAAGTGTTGAACAGGGTTTAAAAAAAAAAAAAAAAAAAAAAAAGGACTTTAACTACCTCTTACCATGTCTTAAACGCAACAGAAAAAGCTTTCTCTCAGTACCTGAATTGTTAGGTGAAGAAAATTATACCCAGCAAATTGTTTTCCTAAAATTTAGTTCCATTTCACTGGGGGGAGAGAGAGAGAGACACTATTTGACTGATGTTTTGAGAGGCTTTTGTTCCAACTCCAAGTTATTTCCATAAAAAAGTGTGAAATACAATTCAGTAAAGTCCAAAGCAGCTATACAGGAAAAGTGTTTTCTATAATAGAACATAGGACTAGTTACTCTGAAACAGTGATGTCCAACTTGTGGCCTTTAAGAGGTGACAAGAAAATAGGTATTTGATTATTAATTCTAGTATGTTCCCCGAGACATACTGTACTATTTTAAAAAGAAAACGTTGAATCGACCCTGTCACTATGGGGAGGAATGTAGGTGACATCCCACAGAACTATAGGAGCCACCAGGCTCCTGCAGGAGAGAGCTAGGCTGGCTTTATCTGAGCCTAAGAAGCACCTGACACAGCCACCCAAGACAGCAGGAGAGAGAGAAAAAGAGAAGCTGAGAACAAATAACCAGTTACAGGTTCTGCAATTCTCTGCCCAAGTCAAGACTGGAGTAGCCTGGAGGCTGCTGGCACTACTTGGCAATAGTTACCCAGGGACCATACACTAGCTGGAAGTAGCCAAAGCATGTTACGCTCCAATCAGATGCCTTTCCTGCCCTCAACTTGCTCCCTATGCCAGAGGCTGTGGAGAAAGACATGCAGGATTGGCTTTATAGTTAGAACCCTGCAAATCCGCAGAGATCCACGGACCATTTTTGCCGAACGCAGATGGATGCAGACCCAAATTTTATATCTAAAGCCCTGCAAATTTGCAGATATCCGCAGATCATTTTTGCGGATCAGATGTGCACAACCTCTATTTATAGTCCTCTAGGGGCTCCCCCTCATCAGAGAAGTCTCCAGCAGGGAACGTACAGGTGGTTTCCACTGCCTTTCTACCACCTAGACAATGCAAAGGAAGCAGAATAGGACCAAGCATTGATTGTGACCCCTTTACCTTTTTTGACATATTTGCTCAGTGTGAGGGCTGAACATATATCCTGCAGGATAGGTCCATCAATGGCTATTAGTCAGGACAGGCAGGGATAGTGTTCCTAGCCTCTGTTTGCCAGAAGCTGGGAATGAGCAACAGGGAATGGATCACTTGATGATTACCTGTCTGTTCATTCCCTCTGGGGCACCTGACATTGGCCACTGTCGGAAGACAGGATACTGGATGGACTAAATGGACCTTTGGTCTGACCCAGTATGGCCGTTCTTATGTTCTTATGACACCACTGCTCTAAACTCTGATTCAAAAGAGAAGTAGCTTTCTTCCAAACACAAAAAGTTCAAGATACGTTTACATACAATGTACTTTTAGTATAGTGACTGAGAAATCCAGCTTATGGTATAGCCACACTCCGGAGACTATACAGGCATAGCTAGGTCACCAGACTATGCCAGCATAACTCTAATGTAGCCAGAGCCTACACTGATGAAAAGGTCGTCGTCACCCCCTTCTCCCCATTCATTTAGGAACACCACCCTCCCAAGCAACAGTAGCTACATCTATGAAACTTTCTTTGGACCTAGCAGCGTCTACACTGGGGGTTAGGTTGGCACAGCTATGGCACAACCCTGACCAATGTAGCTATGTCAACCTAACTTTGTAAACTAGACCTCAGTCTTCAGGAGGGCTTGTAAAATCCATTTGACTGTTCACCAGTGGGAAACTTGCCCATCAAAATCTTCAGGATTTAATACTTTTGTCTTTTATTAAAAGACTTCACTGGGAGTTGTGGTGCTCAGCACCACTTAATAAAAAGAGGCAAGTTTCTAGCCCTTATGGTTATACAGTACAGGGATATCTTCCTGAGTATTCAGTCTATTCCAGTGTGTTGCCTTACGTTCACAGCTTTCCCAAACAGCAGAAGACTGCCCAATTTCACTGCAGCTCTTCTGAGCCATGTGGGTAGCAATACAACTGACAAACATACCTATTACTCTGCTGCTGCTTGAGAAGGCTACTGTCAGCAGTAGACCATAAAAATGGCAGCGCAACTGCTACATCCCTTTCCACAGGCAAAAGATTAGTGTGTGTGTGTGGGGGGGGGGGGGGGGGGTCTCTTTCCCATTCCAGAATAGCAGAGGGATTCAAAATGTATCAGACAACTATTCGCTGTTGCAAGAGCCCCAGTAGGTTCCAGGGATAAATTAATAGTTTGTATTGCAGTAGCACCTAGAGGCCTCAATCAGGGATTAGGACCCCATTGTGCTAGGGCACCACACACACACACACACACACACACTTCTAATATATTCATCTCCCTACATCTATTGTATTTGTGTCTTGAATTAGTTTGTCTATCTAGTCTGCAAGCAGTTTATGGCATGGATTACACCTCCATCTGTTTGTTTTGCATGTTACACACCTACTTCAACTAAGGAAGTATGCAGCCTTTCATCTCAGTCACTGTTCCAAGACCAGCATAAATCACTAATGACTACACATTACCATCTAACTGTTGCTCACTCTCCTTAAGACAAGATTCTGTCATCTTTTTAATTTCTAATGAACAGCTGTCCAGATAAAGAAAATACCACTACAGTTAATAGACAGTTTTGATGCCCATTTCAGGGAGGCCAAGAGTTGAATTAGCATGATTCACCACCCTGAGATGATACATTTCCATTTTTGTACCTGTTTTGTGGTTACAGAATGGCAATTTCTAAATTTTAGTCATTTTTAAAAGTTACTTCCACATATTTAAGAAGTCCAAATAGGTATTATGTGAAGATTTAAAAGACTGCTATGACGCTCAAACTAAGGCCTCAACCTGTATTTTATACAGGATAGTCAATCTTAACAAATTTAGAACAAGATCTCTGCTAGAAAGCACTACATCACATCAACCTAGAGCAGTGGTTCTCAAACTTATTTGATCAGGACCCCTCTGTAGTTGTTTATGCCCCCCACACACACACATACCGCCACTCAGCTCTGAAGGCAAAGCAGAGAGCAGTGGCTGCTGGCCAGGCACCCAGCTCTGAAAGCAGCGCCAGGCCAGCAGCAGCACAAAAGTAAGGGTGGCAACGTGGAAAAAAAAAATATATTAATCAATATCGCTTTTCACAGAAGACTTAGCGCCCCATTGTCACCCTTACTTCTGCGCTGCTGCTGCCACCCCAGGGCTAACAGCTGGAGCCCACCACCTCCAGGTGACGACTGGCAGCGGGGGGGGGGGGGGGGGGGGGGGGGGGGGGGGGAAGAGATGAGATCCCAAGCCACCTCCTGGTGAGGGCAGGGGAAGGAGGAATCTGAGCCTGGGTGACAGTGCTGCAGCTGTCAGCCCCAGGGCAGTGGAGCTCTGGCTCCACCCTTTATCCCCACCTCCCGGGTGGGCATGGCCCTTCTGCACCAGCCCCAGCATCCTGAGGCCAACAGCCAGAGCTCTTCAAAAAAGCACACAGCTCACGCCTCCCTTGACACATTCCTGCACCTCCCTTGGGAGGCCTGCCCCATAGTTTGAGAACCACTTAACTAGAGCAAAAATCAAACCTTTTGCAGTATAACCTCATTTGTGAAAATATCATCCAAACCTGGGTTATGCTTCATTTGACTACACAGCTTCACTTATGTATTAAAACTGAATCTGCTTTACTATTTGGATCAAAGACATCCGAATGCAGATGAATCTTACTGAGCTCATACCAATATAAGGCCTTACCACCTAATTTTTCTATTGACCTTTCATAAGCTGAGTTGTCATAAAACAAATATGAAAGTGCTTAGTGAAACAGAAAAGTCATGCTAGATAGACAGGTGTCAACAGGTTCGAGCAGGAGATTGAGTCAGGTTCTACACACAGTTGTCAAATAGACTCATGGGTCACCTTGAGCAAGTCATAATCCTTCTGTGCCTCAATTTATACATCAGTAAGTGGGAACACTATTTACCTATACTATAGATGCATTGGAAAGATTATGCTGTCAAGACCCTGAAGTGAAAAGTGTTAGAGCACAAAATAGCACTGGGTAAGTGTATGCCCCATTACAATAAGAGACTCCTCTTACCCTTGACCTAATACTTACTGTTGACTTCCCCATGTTCAGCTACTCCCGAACCTCTCATTCTCACGTACATGAGTCCCAGTATCAGAAAAAACAAGCATGCAGCAGTTAAGAGAAACATGGACAAGTAATGTGCACTGAAGCCTCCAGTGGTGGATATCTCCTCTCTCTTGAACTGTTGGAGAAGCTCCTCCTCAGGCTCAGAAAGCTTTTGCTTATAGGTGTTTTTCAGGTAGGTGTGATTAGAGCCCGTGTGGTTGGAGTGATTGATTCTAAGGGAAGAGGGGGTGGCAGCACCCAGGGGGAGGCTGTTGGTAGCTGAATAAATCCTAGGTTCAATATTAAAGCCACCAGCAGCGCCGCTGAGAACATGATTATTGGCTGCTTTCCTAACAGTGCCCAGAGGGTCACAGATTTTGCTGCTGTCCATGTCTGTGGGCTGCGGCAGTACCAAGAGTGGAGGGGAATTCTTGGAGGAGGTGCTGCGGTATCTGGGGATGGAAGGGCTGGTGTCCAAGTTTTCACAGTCTCCCCCCCTCGTCACCGCTGCCTCCTCCTCATTTCTGCCCCTGTCTAGACTTCCAGCAGCAGCCGCCTCCGCCCTGTCATTCATTGCGATTACACCAGCACCGCCGCCTCCTCCAGCCCTTTGCTGGCCCGTCTCCATCATGCCAGCGCCGGCTGCAGCACATTTGCTGGCCGTGAATGGGGCAGCAGATTTGCTCAGGCTCCGTCTGCCCCGGTGCTGGCGAGCTGCAGTCTCCTCCTTCAATACCTGCTGCTTGGCTCTCTCCCCCTCCTCCTCCGAGTCGGAATACTCGGCCCTGCCGCCAAGGGAGGGGTGCCTATTACCATTCACAGTCCGGTTCTTCCACTGCCGCTCCTCCTCCTCCTCGTCCTCCCCCCCTTCCCCAGTCTCCCGCATGTCCTGAGTCTGAGCCCCAGCCGTGGCCGTCGGTCTCCTGGCCACCGCCCCCCACCAGGCACTGGGCTTCCTCCTGGCCGCCTCAGGGGGGAAACTGTTCCTCTCACTGCAGGCTCCATGGGAGGCTGCGGGCCTCAAGCCGCGGACTGGGGGCGACGCCCGCTCCCTCCGGCTGCTGCTGCTGCCGCCCCCGGCGCCGGCCTGGCTCCTGGGACTGGCCTCCACATCCGACTCGTCCGAGCTGAAACCCAGCAGCATTTTGCCGCCCCCGGCAGGGGGTGCTGCGCGGCTCCGGCTGCCCCCGCCTGCGCCGCCCGGCAAGTAGGGCTGGTCGGTGCTGGCCAGCCGGGCCCCCATGCCCGGGGCCGCTCTGCCGCCGCCGCCTTCGCCAGGCGCTGCCCCGACCCCCGTGTTATTGTTGTTGCTGTTCCGGGTCTTGTTGGCGCTGCCGCGGGCTCCGGCCCGCTCATCCTCCCGCAGTTTCTTCAGCTTCTTCAGGTAGACGGGCCGGGTGCTCTCGGTGACCGGCCCCGGGGAGAGGCCGAAGCGCCTAAGCTCCGAGAACAGCTCCTCATCCGTGAGCTGCGCGGCCGCCGCCATGTTTCTCTGCCCCGCCGCCGCGGCGTTTCCTACCCACGCGCCGCGCCGCTCTCCCGTCCCCGCCGGAACTGACGCGTGCGCACTAGACTGTGGCCTAGACCCGTCTGTCACCCTGGAAGCGCCGCCCCCCGGCCGGAGACGCCAGCCAGACGGGAGGGGGACGCTTCCCCTGCGCTGCGCTGCCCTCCACTCCACGGCCTTACACTGGTGCTGGGCACAGGGGTGAATGACACGCACGTGCGCGCCCGTCTGCGAGTAGCGCGGCCCTCCCCTGCGAGAAGAACGCGTTGCAATGCGCCATGCGGGGCGACGCCAGAGGGTACGGAGCCGTGAGAGCTACTCCGTAGTGGAGGCTGCACTGGTTGCTGCCATTCTCTGACGTCCCAGGAAGGCGGCTGTTGGGCCGGAGGAGGGAATGGTGTAGAAGGCTGGGCTCCACCCAGCAAAGTTGTGTCCCCATCCTGCAGGCAAAAATCTGGGTGAAGTGGCATGGGGTAAATGGTGGATATATAAAGTAATCCCCCCCGCCACACACATGAAAATGGAGCCATGGATACAAGAATGAGGCAAGCTTAGATTTAGTACCAATTGCTCCATTAAAGCTGTAGCTGAACAGGTCTGAAATAGGTGTGGATAAAATATCCTATCAAGATGGGGGTGGGGTTTCAGTCAATGTAGGTAATCTGCTTCCACAAGTCTTTCGTTTACCTAGTCATGTCTACACAGCAGGCTTGGCTGCTTTAATTATGGTCCAGACCTCAAGGGTATGTATTTTTCACACCCTCAGTGTTGTATCTAGGTTGATCTAAATTTTGTGTGTAGACCAGGGCTGAGAGGCAGAGGGCATGGCAATAGGGAGCTGTCCTCAGCATCTCTACCCACCCCTATAGGCTCATTTCAACACAGAAGACTATTAGCTCTGGCTGTTCAACTTATGCTGGAGACAGGGCCAGACTATCCAGGTGCTTAGAAGGTTTGAAGGCCTTTTATAATGGTGAGGATGATTAATCAGAAAATCAGGACTATTGCTCTTTCAGGAGGAGCCCTTTCAAGTAGCTCTTCTATGACTGAAAAGCACTGTGTAAATGTTAGGCCTTGGCTACACTTGCAGATGTACAGCGCTGTAAGTTAAACCTGACTTCGTGCAGCTGAGTAGGGAAAGCGCTGCAGTCTGTCCACACTGACAGCTGCCCAGCGCACTGTCGTGGCCACATTTGCCGCAATTGCAGCGCTATTGGGAGCGGTGCATTATGGGCAGCTATCCCACAGAGCACCTCGTACCATTCTGGCGCCGTGGGTTGTGGGAAGGGGGCGTAGGTGCAGGGCATTCTGGGTCCTGTCCCAACGCTCCGTGATGCATCGCTTCGCATCCCAGAAATCCCTTTGTTTCCGTCCACCTTTGGCGCCATCTTTCAACGGTTTCTGTGCAGCGCGATCTGTCTGCGGGAAATGGAGCCCGAACTGCTGAGGCGTATGCTGACGAGTCTCGCCAGCACGTCACGTTTGGCTGTCGAACTATTCCTTAAGATCCAAAGTGAGAGTGAGGGTGAGGAGTCCGACGATGCTATCGAGCCGCGTAACGCATACGACACGAAATTGCTTTTGGCATTCACGGACATGCTCTGCACCGTGGAACGCCGCTTTTGGGCTCGGGAAACAAGCACCGAGTGGTGGGATCACATCGTCATGGAAGTCTGGGATGACGAGCAGTGGCTGCAGAACTTTCGGATGAGAAAGGCCACTTTCATGGGACTGTGTGAGGAGCTCGCCCCCACCCTGCGGCGCAAGGACACGAGATTGAGAGCTGCCCTGCCGGTGGAGAAGCGGGTGGCTATTGCAATCTGGAAGCTGGCAACTCCAGACAGCTACCGGTCGATCGCAAACCAGTTTGGAGTGGGAAAGTCGACCGTTGGAATCGTGGTGATGCAAGTTTGCAAGGCCATTAATTGCATCCTACTCAGAAGAACCATGACTCTGGGTAACGTGCAGGAAATAGTGGATGGCTTTGCACAAATGGGGTTCCCTAACTGTGGAGGGGCAATAGATGGGACGCACATTCCTATTCTGGCACCACCCCACCTAGGATCCGAGTACGTTAATCGGAAGGGGTATTTCTCTATGGTTCTCCAGGCGCTTGTGGATCACCGTGGGCATTTCATTGACATTAACACAGGCTGGCCCAGAAAGGTGCATGATGCACGCATCTTTCGGAACACTTGGCTGTTCAGGAAGATGCAGGCCGGGACTTTTTTCCCAGAGCGGAAGATCACGGTAAGGGAAGTTGAAATGCCCATTGTGATCCTTTGAGATCCCGCTTACCCGTTAATGCCGTGGCTCATGAAACCCTACACAGGGAGCCTTGACAGCAGCAAGGAACGGTTCAACTACAGGCTGAGCCGGTGCCGAATGACTGTGGAGTGTGCCTTTGGCCGTTTAAAGGCCCGCTGGTGATCTCTGTATGGGAAGCTGGACTTGGCCGAACACAGCATCCCCGCAGTTATATCCGCGTGCTGTGCCCTCCATAATATTTGTGAAGGGAAGGGTGAAAGCTTCACTCAGGCATGGACCTCTGAGGTTCAACACCTGGAGGCTGAATTTGCACAGCCAGAGAGCAGGGCTATTACAGGGGCCCAGCGCAGGGCTGCAAGGATTAGGGATGCCTTGAGGGAGCAATTCGAGGCTGAAAACCAGCAGTGATATCTGGTGCCCTGCACGGGAGTGAAGTGCAGTAGTTCCAATCTTTAGGAATCAGTGTTTGCTAAGCAGACTTTCAGTGCCTGTTTATTTCCTGTGCTAAGGAGTCTTTTACTTTATGCAATAATAAAGAATGTTTTCAGAGCCAAAAAATCCATTTATTGAAAAGAAACAAGGGGGTGGAGTGGGGAACGGTACAATCACAGATTCGCGTATGCCCTGTCTGGTGTGCTGTGCAGTGAGTGCTGCACCTCAGGATAGCTATACTGCATGGTGATGGGGGTTGAGTGCAGAGGGAAAGGGTCGTGGTTTTCAGGGTTGGGTGGTGAAGATACTGGTGTTGGAGGCAGCGGGTGGCGTGAAGAACACGAAAGTTGGGGAAAGTGGGTTGGAGGTGACAGTGGGGCACAAAGGAAAGAGTTTTGGGACAAGGGCTGTAGGGGGGGGTGGCGTTTACGTTTGTGGTACTGCTCCTCTTTCTGCATGGCTACGAGCTCCTGGATAGTATCTGCTTGGCGCACCAGGATGCTTATGAGCCGATCCGTGCTTTGCTGCCGGTGCTCCGTGCTTTGCCGCCGGTGGGCTGCGTTTTCCTGGCAGATCCTACTTTCTCTCTCCCTCCAGTTCTGTGCTTTCTCATTCTCTTTAATAGATTGCCGCATCACTTCTTGCAGCATGTCTTCTTTGCTTTTTCGCGGTCTCTTCCTGAGTCTTTGCAGTTTCTGAGCAGGCGATAAGAGGGACGTCTGAGGTCTCAAGGTTGATGCAGCTGTATAGGCAAAATGCAACATTTAACAGAGGCAGCATTGTTTATACCAGACAGAGTAATGATTCCCCCCGCACTTAAGGAGTAGAAAACACACAGGGTCTACACAATAGCATAATTTTCCCATCCGAAACAGAGCACACATATCCCACGGGAGCCTCAAAATGGTGAGTAAGGGGGACTGATTGTTTCAGGGCTGCACTGTCCTCTGGGTTTCTGTGCCTTGGGGAGAGCCAACAGCTTCAGGGGGCACCTACACTGAACACTGTCCCAACATTTTCCACAGGTGTTCGTCCTGGACGATATCTCGCTGCTGAGGGTGACCTGGGAAGCAAGGGAGGGTCTTCTACTGCAATGCAGCTTCCGCCCTGGCCCATATGCAGCTTGCCTGTGTGCAGCAATGGTCCCCCCGCCCCTCGCGGCACAGTGGCGCGGACACGTTAGCCTGGCTGGGACAAGGACCACGGTGGCTCTCCCGATAAACCTGCGCAAGCGCATTGCACACATTCTGCATGAGACATTCGAGGAGATTACTGAGGCCGATTACCGCGATGTGATAAACCACATCAATACACTATTCTGCATCTAGGCATCCATGCCTAACCCTCCTCTCCCAAAGAGCCCGCACCAAAAAAATTCCTTCCCGAAAAAAAAACCCACTTACCGGGAACCTGCTCTTCTGTTTGTCCTCCACCAAGTACCAGCCGCTGCGACTGGCTACCTTCCTCCTGGCTCGAGAAGAGCTCCTGGCTGCATGGCTCCAGGGATTCCGGGGTGTCTCCATCCGGCCCACCACCATCACTCCCGTTTTCCTCCTCCTCGTCCTCCTCCTCCTCTTCCTCCTCCCCCCTCCCCACACCGGCAGTGTCCATGGTGGTGCTCGGAGTGGAGGTGGGGTTAACCCCAAGTATCGCATCCAGCTCTTTGTAGAATTGGCAGGTCGCGGGGGGAGCACCCGAGCGGCCGTTTGCGTCACGGGCTTTGCGGTAGGCACTCCGCAGCTCCTTCACTTTAATCCTGCACTGCAGGGCGTCCCGGTCATGGCCCCTTTCCATCATGTCCTTTGATACCTTCCCGAAGGTATCGTAATTTCTACGGCTGGAGCGCAGCTGGGACTGTACTGAGCCAGACACTCCAGTCTGCTCTAACAAAGACTCAGGGTCTGAATCACTAGCTGCAAGTTTACCCGAAAACCAGCTTACAGGAGTGTGCTTGTCTTTAGCACTCAGATGCCCAACTCCCAATGGGGTCTAAACCCAGATAAATCCGTTTTACCCTGCATAAAGCTTATGCAGGGCAAACTCATAAATTGTTCGCCCTTTATAACACTGATAGAGAGATATGCACAGTTGTTTGCTCCCCCAGGTATTAATACATACTCTGAGTAAATTACTAAATAAAAAGTGATTTTATTAAATACAGACAGTAGGATCTAAGTGGTTCAAAGTAGTAACAGACAGAACAAAGTAAGTCACAAGCAAAATAAAATAAAATGCGCAAATCTATGCCTAATCAAACTGAATACAGATAATCTCACCCTCAGAGATGCTTCAGTAAGCTTTTTCTCAGACTGGACACCTTCCAGGCCTGGGCACAATTCTTTCCCCTGGTACAGCTTTTGTTCCAGCTTAGGTGTTATCTAGGGGATTCTCCATGATGGCTCCTCCCTCTCTCTGTTCTCTTCCACCTCTTTATATATCTTTTGCATAAGGCGGGAACCCTTTGTCTCTCTGGGTTTCCACCCCCCCTCACTGGAAAAGCACCAGGTTAAAGATGGATTCCAGTTAAGGTGACATGATCACATGTCACTGCAAGACTTCATTACTCACTTGCCAGCACACACATATACAGGGAGACTCACAGGTAAACAGCCATCTGCAGACAATGGGAGTCATCAAGATTCCAAACCATCATTAATGGCCCACACTTTACATAATTACAATAGGCCCTCAGAGTTACATTTTATATTTCTAGTTTTAGATACAAGAGTGGTACATTTCTACAAATAGGATGATCACACTCAGTAGCTTATGAGCTTTGTAATGATACCTTACAAGAGACCTTTTGCACAAAGCATATCCCATTTGCATTATAGTCACTTATTATCAAATTTTTTATAAAACTATCCCAGTTACATTATAGTCACTTATTATCATGTTTTTATAAAACCATGTAGACTGCACAACGTCACACCTTCCCGAAGGTATCGTAATTTCTACGGCTGGAGCGCAGCTGGGACTGTACAGCTTCCTCCCCCCAAACACTGATGAGGTCCAGCAACTCGCCATTGCTCCATGCTGGGGCTCGCTTGGCGTGTGGAGGCATGGTCACCTGGAAAGATTCGCTGATAGCACTCCACGCCATGCCGGGCTGAGCAAACAGGAAGGGGATTTTTAAAATTCCTGGGGAATGTAAAGGGTGGGTCACATGGTTGGTTACCTGAGGCCAGGGCAGTAGAGTTTGAACTGATGACCAGAGTGGCTAGAACAGGCATTGTGGGATACTGCAGAATAATTCTGGAGGCCATTCACAGCGCATTTGGCGGCCACACTGGTGCCGCAGCGCTGCAGCGGCAGCGCAATACTCACTGTTCCTTTCGGGGAAGTGGAGTACATGCAGCGCTGCAACCACGGAGATACAGCGCTGCAAATGCCTTGCCAGTGTGGACAGGGAGTGAGTTACAGCGCTGGGGGCAGCTTTACAGCGCTGCAACTCGCAAGTGTAGCCAAGGCCTGAGGTATTATCTTTATCTACAGCAGTAGCCAGGAATCGCCAGTTGTCATTTGCAACTGCCACAGAATCTTCTGTTTCCAACATTCCATCCCTCTTCCTGCTGAATGAGGCAGGGGTGCTGGAACTATTGAACCAAACTGTAAACTCTGGATATAATGGAAACCACTTCAAGGCAGGGGGTGCTGCCACACCCCCGTCCTGCCCCCCTAGTTCCAGCACCTGTGGAATGAGGACAACCCTCAACAATGTTTCCTTTCCCTACAGTCTGAAATGCAGTAAAGAGGAACAGGAGTGCTGCAAGCTCAGTACTTGTCTCAGGCTACTAGTAGCCCTGGCCAGCCCAGTAGTAGTCAGTTCCTCAGAGATCATTAGGGCTGGTAATTGGGCATTGCACTGCACTTTTGACTAATGTCAGTTTAATACTGATGTATGTTGAGTTAAACCACACTGAAGCTGGTGAGGTTAACAGCTGCTTTTCATTCAGGTTAAATGAAAGAAACAATAGGGGGCCTAAACCCAACACAGAACACTGCCTAAAACATAGGCAGATGTAAGTCTGTATGTCCCCTGAACAAGCACTGTGTGTTGGCCCTGGAAGAAGCCTAGAGAGAGATTTTGGACTAGGTGTGGTCTGAAAGGGTATGTCTACACGGCAATAGAACACCTATCGCTGGCCTATGTCAGTTGACTCAGGCTCTTGGGGCTCAGGCTGTGGGGCTATAAAATTGCAGTGTACATGGCCTGTTTTGGAATTGAGCCCGAGACAGCTGACATGAGCCAGTTGTGGCTGTTTTACTGTAGTGTAGATATACCCAAAGAGGCTTGATGCTGTGAGCCAGGAAACTCTCTCATGTTGTTCTTTGTAAAGAAAAAAAATTGCATAAAAGAAAATACCTGACTCCATCACCAATTTCTCCTCCCAACAGGAACAACGTGGTGACTCCTCCAAACTCTTCCCTCCTGCACCCCGTGCTCCTCTCCAAGTTCCATGCCGATTGTTACATCTTACCTTTTAACAATTTTTGTTGTTATGGGTGGTAGAGCTGGACAACATTTTTCACACAATTCTTTTTCCTCTGAAAATGCAGATTCTGCTCAATCAACACATTTTGTGAATTTAACAAATTTGTTTTAGTCATAAAAAAAAATTCTGGAAAAAAAACAAAACATTTTGGT
Source organism: Emys orbicularis (assembly GCF_028017835.1). Classification (NCBI taxonomy): domain Eukaryota; kingdom Metazoa; phylum Chordata; order Testudines; family Emydidae; genus Emys; species Emys orbicularis. The sequence continues at coordinate 66,297,530 of NC_088683.1, read as the reverse complement.
TTTGACATTTTTTTTATTCAAAATTCACTTCAAAATCTACTGCAATTTAATTTAAAAAAGGGGGGGGTAAAATATGAAACTATGTTTTGGGTTGAACAAAACATTTAATTAAACCCCAAAGTTTTTTTTCCACTTTCTGTTTGTGAAAAAAAAAAAATTATTTTCGGTCAACCCAAAAAATTTTTTCCAGTTATTTTGATTCAGCCAGCAAATTAAAAAAACAGTTATTGACATAGCTTCAGTCTTTTTTGCAGGCATTTGCTGACTTTCTGGGGCCAGATGTTACTAGTACATAGCCATCAAAGTGACATAGACTTTACTACCAATTCATTGTGGTTTGTTAGGGTTCATAGTCTTTCAAGTATGCTAGTCTTCAAACTAGTCTCCCATTTCTTGTTTGGATTATCCCTGTTGGTGGAGGATTTGTTTCCACCGTGTTGCTGGCTTCATTCTATAGGTGGGCATCCTGTTGTTCCTCTGTATTGCTCATATACCTTTTTCTCTGACTCTCCTATTTCAGGACAACTGGTAGCTGAGACTCTCTATGTCCTCCTGGTCCTGGACTTGGCCCTGTTTGTCCAAGTGTGCCAGCTCTGTGTTGCTATTATACAGTTGTATTTGATTTAATCTCCACCACTGACCTGAGACTGTAGCTACTTGACCTGTGTCCCACTGAATTTTCGACTGTTGGCTTTTGCCATTGCTTTAGGTGGCTATTTAATGGTTAAGCCAGAACTGCTCCCCTGTGCAAAGTAGCCTCAAGTCTTTGCTCCTTTGTTGTAAAGGGCTGTCTGCTTAGCTTGGCCCTCTCTTAACTGCTTCTGTGTAGTGTTCATCATTCCTCTGCTGGACTGAAACACACTGCCTCTCATAGGAAGCAGAATCTTGGTTCTCCAGTCCATCAGTCGTTGTATGGGCTACTGTCTAGTCCCTGGGAGGATGTATTTCAATGGTTCAAAGCTGCCAGGTAAGGATCCCTTTGTGTCTGTTTTGCTTTTGCCTCTTGGCTGTCTTTACTGCTGACTTTGCCTTTCCATTGCTTTGTGGGTACCCAAGGGAAGCTGTCTTGTGCTTAAATTCCCATTTGGCACTGAATCATTTGAATTCTGCTATAGGGTACTGTAGCACATTGTCTTAGCGTAGCATGTTAGATATACCATACCTTGCAAAATGTGTCTTCAGTTTCCTGGTCACAACTCTTGCCTGAGTGTCCTCCAGTCTACCTCCCAGAAGTATAGTCATAGACTCTGTAAATGAATTGACTGTCCCATGCACCCCCTTTCAGCCAGCAGTGTCTTTGCACTGCCCCTGCTCTTGATTCTCCCCTTTCCAGGCCCTTTTACACAGATTCCACACACTTACTGAACCAGTCACCACCCTTGTTAGGATCTGGATTTATTCAGACAAAGTAAACTCAAAAGTAAAACTCAACGTTCCAAAAATCTGTCCCGGGCATGGCTCTTACCTGAGAGCCTGGTTGAGCAAAAGGGTTCCTTCAAGAGGTTTTTTTTTTCCAGTTCTTAAGAGGTGATCCACTCTGGGATTCGGCTTGCCACTGTCCTACTCAGAGCTGACTCCATTGCAGATTTCCCAGGCTCAGCTCTTCCACAAGAGCTCTCTTACAAGAAACCAGATGCTTGAGATTCCCTCCCTGTGCCAGATGCCTCTGGTTGGCTCTTTTAGCAAGCCTGCTCCAGGCCTCAAGGGTCCTGCAGGCAGCTTCCTCCCTCCCTCTCACAGACTCAGTCTACTTAGCTAAACAAACAGAAGGTTAAGGGGTGACTTGATTACTGTCTATAAGTATCTACATGGAGTACACATAGTTAATAATGGGCTCTGCAATCAAGCAGAGAAAAGTATAACAGGATCCAATGGCTGGAAGTTGAAGCTCGACAAATTCAGACTGGAAATGCATATTTAATGGCCAGAGTAATTAACATTGGAACAATTCAGCTAGGGTCATGGTGGATTCTCTACCACTGACAATTTTTAAATCCACATTGGATGTTTTTCTAAAAAATATGCTCTAGGAATTATTTTGGGGAAGTTCTATAGCCTGTGTTACACAGGATGGTATAACACAGATGATCACAATGGTCCCTTCTGGCCTAGGAATCTATGAAATTGGAGTGGTAATCTGCTGTGAATGTCTGCTGTGAATCTTTCTGTCATTAAAAGTGAACAGGTCTTTTTAACCTTTTCACAGGGTTGGGTTGGGAATTCATAAGGCTGTAGAATCTCCTTCTGTTGTTGCTCACTATAGTCTCTGCACACCTTGCATAGCTCCAGGTATGTTCTCAATTGGGCATTCATACATGGCCAGTAAACACATTCCCTGGCTCTTCTTGGGCATGCCTCTATCCCGAGGTGTGAAGCATGTGTCAACCTCATGATGTCAATGCTTAAATCTGCTGGGCTTACTGCTCAGTCCCCTTTAAACAAAATCCTATCTTGCACTCACTGTTCTTCCTTCACCTGGTAGCAGGAGGGTAATAACCTCCTGTAGAACTTGCTCCTTGCCATCTGGCCAACTCTGGAGTCTGAATTGTTTTACTGCCTGTAGCACCCCATCCTTTTTGGTGCTTTGTTGATTTGCTGGAACCCCCATCAGAGCTGTGAAGGTATTGTAGCATGTTGACAGATTCCATCTCCTGTTCCAGAGTCATTTGTGTTGTACTCTACTCTGCTCAGGGTATCTGCTACCAGTAGTAACTTTCCTGTGCAGTACCTTATCCTCATACAATAGCACTGGAGTCTCAACATGTGTTGTAATCATTTGGCTGCTCCCACCAGGGTCTTCTTTATAATGCTTTCTAATGGTTTATAATCAGACTGCATGTCCACCTTGTGCCCAAAGGTGAACTGATGGAATCATTCCATTTCAAAGAACATAGCCAGTAGCACCTCTTCTATCTGAGCACACCCCCTTTCTGTGTCTGTCAGAGCGCTACTAGCGAATGCTATGTAGTACTGGCTTTGCATCAGTGCTGCTGCTAGGCCGCCTCCTGAGGCATCACACTGTCGCTGTAGCTGCTCTGCAGAGTTGTAGTACTTTAGGACTGGTGCCTCGATTATTATTTTCTTGACTCTTTCAAATGCCTGTTCTTTGGTCTCTGACTATTCCCACACTGCGTAATTGGGTGTTAACTCTCTCTAGGGTTCACAGGCTTCTGATAGTAGGGTATCGCTAAAGATTGCTGGACTTCCTTTACATCCTTTGGTCTGGGCATTTCCTTATTGACTCTCAGTTTCTCAGGGTCCCTCAGAAGTCAACAGGTGTCCAATGTAGGGGACCTCAGCTCTAAGAACATAAGAACGGCCATACTGGGTCAGACCAAAGGTCCATCCAGCCCAGTATCCTGTCTACCGACAGTGGCCAATGCCAGGTGCCCCAGAAGGAGTGAACTTAACAGGTAATGATCAAGTGATCTCTCTCCTGCCATCCATCTCCACCCTCTGACAAACAGAGGCTAGGAACACCATTCCTTACCCATCCTGGCTAGTAGCCATTAATGGACTTAACCTCCATTAATTTATCTAGTTCTCTTTTAAACCCTGTTATAGTCCTAGCCTTCACAACCTCCTCAGGCAAGGAGTTCCACGGGTTGACTATGCACTGTGTGAAGAAGAACTTTCTTTTATTTGTTTTAAACCTGCTGCCCATTAATTTCATTTGGTGGCCCCTAGTTCTTATTTTATGGGAACAAGTAAATAATTTTTCCTTATTCACTTTCTCCACAACACTCATGATTTTATATACCTCTATCATATCCCCCCTTAGTCTCCTCTTTTACAAGCTGAAAAGTCCTTATATGGGACCCGTTCCAAACCCCTAATCATTTTAGTTTCCCTTTTCTGAACTTTTTCTAATGCCAGTATATCTTTTTTGAGATGAGGAGACTACATCTGTATGCAGTATTCAAGATGTGGGCGTACCATGGATTTATATAAGGGCAATAAGATATTCTCCATCTTATTCTCTCCTCAGTGCCAACTTGTCTGCATTCAGCCTAATATTCTGTTCCCAGCACCTGTTTAGGAGTTGTAGCAGCTTGGTATCCTGGTTCTGGATTGCCTCTTCCTTGACCTCTCCTTCTCCTACAATAAGAATATCATCAGCTATAATCTTGATGCCAGGGAGTGCCTCTAGTACCTGGTTCAGTTTACACTGGAGCACCTCTGTGGCGTAAGCATTTGTACCCAGTGGGACATACCAGAAGGTGTGGCAAAGGTTGCCAGGTCTCTGGACGGCTTGTCTAGCTCAATATCCCAGAACCCATTCTTGACATCACAAACAGTGAACACTTTTACCCTGGTGTGACAAGGTGCACAAACCCTTCACCAGGCAAGAAGGGGTTAAAGCTTTGGGTTCAGGCAGCCCTGCCCCACTGCATCTTTGAGGTATACCAGTCTTGAAGGACGAGCCTTAAAAAGGGAGAAGCTCATTCAGAAGGGCCCAGCCTGGGGAGATGGACAGATCTCTCATCCTCAGCTCCCAGAGAGGAGCACAGCAGAGAGCCAAGCTACCTTCAGTTGCCTGTGAGTGTAAAGTAGTGGGACAGAGGGCTGGAGGATCCTGGTAGGATTAGAAAAGCTGGTGCTGCTCTTTATTTCTGTTAATTTGGTTTCCTTTCCTTTGTTACATTGAGAACTGAGACTAGGGCTTGAACCCTCTGTTGAGAATATGAGTCCCCTGAGGAGAAGGTAGACTGATGTAGGAAGTAGACCAGGGAAGAAGCAAGAGGTCTGAACAGAGAGACCTTAAACACTTGCTATAAGGGTCCCAGGGCTGGAAGCCAGGGTAGATGGAGTCCCTCCATTCCTCTACAGCCTCACAGGGAAGACCAGTGGGAATACCCTGGACCCAAGGGGCCAGAAGGACTGTTCAGTCTGTACCAGGAGTGTCAACCTGTTGTGAGGTTCTGGGACTATTAGGTGAAAACCCTGATTTACCCTGAAAGGGGTAAGGCCAAAGATGAGCTGGCTGGAGGGTCAAGTCACAGGGCAAAAGGGGACCACCACCAGCAGAGCTGGTTGGCAGGACTACAGAGAAAATACTCTGCAATGCCACACCTGACCAGAAGGTGGCACACTGGCTGGTGAATCAGTTTGTCCTCAATTGTTGATAATGAGTATTGACTTTTTTTCAATGCTCTGTTAAATGGCTGTGGATCTGTGCAGATCCTCAGTTTACTTTAAGATTTTCCCACCACTAGTAGGTTGTTGATCCATTGTGCTAGTTTTTTTTTTTTTTTAATGAAAACTCAGATTATCATGTAATCACCTGACTACAGACGGTGGGCTTTAAGAAAAATCACCAAATATCATGAGACTTGTGATAAAATCAAAACAGTTGGCAACAATGGGTAAGGCTTGTCAAGAGGTGAGAAAGGGATAAGGAAAAGAGAACTTTCACAGTTTCACAAACAGATAGACATTTTTATTGAGGTCAGTCCTAAAATTGACCTTCGTTTGGGGGTGCTCTCCAGAAACACCTCAGTTGTAGTAGAGGCCCATGTGTGGAATTATATTCCTGTAAAATGAATGCTCTGAAAGGTGTTGGGTACAAGTCCCAACCATGAAGACATTGAGAAAGAATGGCAACACCATAAGTGAAAACCAAAATATATAGTCCCAGATCCTGCTTCCCATCCTGGCCCCTCTGTGTCATTCCAGCCTAAATTGTACCTAGAAATAATTGTTGTTGCAAAAGTAGTACACAAAAGAAGGGAGACCTGGTTAAGGCTGGGTTGATAATCAGGCCCAGAATATTTTTATGGATTGGACATAACCACCTCCCTTCATTTAAATATAGTTGTAAGAAACAAACTGTTAAGCTTCTTTATGGAACCAGATAGCAGCCTCTACCCCAAACACAGGCACATGTGGGCAGAAGGGTCTTGGTGGTTATTGTTTTGTGAAGGTTTGTTTGTCTGTGACAGAGATGCAGGGAAGCAGGAGAAAGCATCAGAGAAGCAGAGGTAGAAAAGCCAAGGCCACAGAACAAGCATGAGAAAATCTAAGAGAGCTTTTGGGCTAAGTGCTGCCTGGAAATGTGGCTTGGAACTGTAAGCAAAGGACACTGTCTCTTCTTGTTTGAGTTCTGCTGTGTTCAGGTAAACAGGACTTTGTACATTCTGTGTAAATACACAGGATTACATCAAAGAAACACCTGACTCCATCAATTCCTCCTCCAAATGGAAACAACCCGCAACACCCTGCTTTTGGCTAACTTGTCAGATCAAAAGGGGGAAATATATACTCAAAGACATTACCACTGTAACAGATATCAAGAGTACTGAATCTAAATTTGAGTATGGATAAGTGAAACTGAGCTTGGTGGTCTTTGGAGATATTTTTTCATATCACCATGTACCTGGCTTTAGCTAATGCTATTGTGTTTGGAGTACTACAATTTATCTAATTAATTGAAAACGTTTAAAAGAAATGTTTTTCCATAATATAGCAGGAATAAAGTTAGTATCTTTATTTTTTATATTTTAAGGTTTGGCATGTAGTATACAAGCTTCTGATACCACAAAACTCAAATTTCAGTTTACTCCAAGAGTCAAGAAGCCCAATAAAAACACACAGTAAATTAAAATAAAATGAGTGTTGCGGTTTAAACCAATGAAAACAAGGGAATTCAGAATTAGGCCTGCCACTGCACACTTGATTCATGTCAGTAGGCAAAGCAGTCCATTCAGTGTGTTACAAGATATCATTATTATTTGTATTACAGTAGCACCTAGAGGCCCAAACCAAAGTCAGGACCCCATTGTGCAAGGCACTGTACAAACACATAAGACAGTTCCTGCCCTGAAGAGTTATACACACCTTTGTCACCTCTCGTCTGGACTACAGCAATACAATACACTTGGTCCTGAAGCCAATAAGCTCTTAGGAAATTCCAACTGCAGCACATCTCTTCAGCAACACAGGCTACCAAGAGCAGATCATACCTGTCCTCTCTCAGCTTCCCATTGAATACTGAGAGCAGAGACATACTGCATGGCAAACCAGGCTATGAATGAACATTACACCAACTAATAACACACTATTAAACTGTGTGGACCCTGCTACCACGCCTCATATGTTTGTAGCACACTTTGACATACTGCTGTTTCAAACTTAGTGTGCGGCAGGTTAATGAGCTGTACATTCACACCTTGACTTGCTGTGCAATAAGGGTATGTCTACACAGCACACTAAGCCTGGGCTCTGATGCAGGTTTAAGCCCAAGTCCCCCTTCCATCCATACAGGAATCAATCTGACGTAAGCCAGAAACCCTTCTAGACATGGGCCCGTGGACACTGCTAAGGGGTGGTCATAGCCAAAGCCCAGCTGTGACACAGTTCACAGTCCAGGTATTTTACCATATGGATGCAGCTCGTGTCCATGTTGCCAGAGGTTGTGCTGCCCAGCCGTTCCATCCCAACACTTCCCATTTGCTTCCCAAGAACCAGAAGCAACTTCCTGGTTCAAATGTAGCTGCTCAATGTTTAACCTTTTATTTCCATGCACACTGCTCAACCAGATACACAGTTAACCCTTGTGTATTAGCAGGGACAGCACTGGGGGTGGGGGGCTATAGCCACCCCAAAATTTGCCTTAGCCCTCCCCCCTGTAGCAGCTGCTGCTCTCCAGCCACCCACCTCTGAAGGCAGAGCAGAGAGAGCAGTGGCTGCTGGCTGGGCATCCAGCAGCCGCAGAGAAGTAAGCCTGGGCTGGGGGCAGGGGTGCCCAAGATCAGGCCCCAGCCCATGTCCCTGCCCTCCGGTGCACACCACCCAGGGCAGCTGGAGGATCCAGGACTCTCCATAGCGGCCAGGACTGACCTGCTCCAGCCTGGGCTCCTGGCCCCCCACACCCCACAGTCACTGCTCTCCAAGGGCTCTGCCGGCCCTGGAGCTGGGTCCCCCCCGCCCGGGCGGTTCTTACCGGCTGCAGCTTCTGACTTCCAACCTGGCCAGGGGGCGGAGTTTCAGGGGGAGAGGAGGAGCAGGGGGCAAAACAGGATCTTTTGTGTCTCCGTGATGCTAGCAATTAGGTAACCCCACGGACAGGCTGAGGACAGGATGTCATGATGATATGCTGATTTTCAGAACTCACGTGAAAAACAAAGTTATTTGAACAAGAACAAGGCCAGACAGCCTTCTGGAAGAAAGTCTCTGTCTCGTTTGCTCCTTGGGGTCACGGAGGATGAGATGAGATGAGCTGGGATGGGATGCAAGGTGGGACAGGAGATGAGAGAGGGAGGGAGAAAGAATGGAGTTTTCAAAGTCTCTTTTTAAGAAACCCAAAAAGCGGGAAAGTGGGCACCATACATCATCCCCCTCATTGTCAACCAATTGGCCTAATATGCATCACACTAATTTTGATCAATTTACTTTTGGTTTTACATCTTCTGTTTTTACCAAGCATGATTTCAATAGTCTATGAATCAAAGCAGGTCTTTTTTGTTTGGACAAATCCAGCTTTTTTTTTTGGTCTGGATATCTTGCACTTGGTATAATGTTCATTCTGGTAAGCAACTTGTTTTTTACGATTACTGTAACTTTCATATACAGTAACTACTCGCTTAACATTGTAGTTATGTTCCCGAACAATGTGACTTTAAGTGAAACGATGTTAAGCTAATCCAATTTCCCCATAAGAATTAATGTAAATGGGGGCGTTATACACAGTATAAGTTTTAAACAAACAATTTAATACTGTACACAGCAATGATGATTGTGAAGCTTGGTTGAGGTGGTGGAGTCAGAGGGTAGAAGAGGGTGGGATATTTCCCAGGGAATGCCTTAGTGCTAAATGATGAACTAGCACTCAGCTGAGCCCTCAAGGGTTAACACGTTGTTAATGTAGCCTCACACTCTACAAGGCAGCATGAATGGAGGGAGGGGAGACAGCATGGCAGACAGAGACAGAGACACACACCCTGTGTGTGTGAGAGAGAGAGATGCGCATTGCCTCTTTAAGTACGCTGACCCCACTCTAAGTACACTGCCTTTTTAGAACAGGAAGTTGAGACAGCAGCTGCTGCCTGCAAGCTCCCTCTGTCCTGAGCCCTGTTGTGTCCCCCCTGCTCTATGGAGATGGGGTAAGCAGGTGGCAGGAGCAGGGGGGAGGGGGACACCCTGATATTAGCTCCCCACTTCCCCCTGTCCCCCCGCACAGCAAGCAGGAGGCTCCAGGGAGCAGCTCCAAGACAGAGGGCAGGAGCAGCACATGGCAGTGTGGGGGACCAGGGGAGGGACAGCTGAACTGCCAGCAATTGATATCCTGCTGGCCGGCTGCTGCACAGGGAACTTAGGGGAGCGGGGAGCTGATGGGGAGCGGGGAGCTGCCGATCCACCCTGGTTCCAAGCCCCCACCAGCTAGCTGCAAAGGGCTGCTCTTTCTGCAAGCAGTGGACAAAGCAGGCAGCTGCCAAACAACGTTAAAAGGGAGCATTGTGCAATTTTAAACAAGCATGTTCTCTAATTGATCAGCAAGGAAACAACGTTAACCGGGATGACTTTAAGTGAGGAGTTACTGTACTTTTTACAGTTCAGCTTAAGGATTTTAGATCCAATAATCACAACAGGTCCTAGTAAGTTATTAATATAATCTGGGGTTTTGATGTGCTTCTGTTCAGTGTGGGACCCACGCTATTCCCTTATTGTACCTCACCCTTCCCTAATGCCATGTACGATTCAAAATGGACACTGCAAATGAGAAAAAAAGTTAAACAATCATAAATAACATGAAATTTATACTAGTGACTCACTGACTGTTACAAGTATGGGTTGGGTCTCCACAATTAACAGCCTCACATACCCCTCCCATCTAATACAGTGCACCTTAAAAAATCAGCCATGCTTGCACCGTCCTGAACCACTTGTAAAGTGAATCCCAGAGAAACCTTGCTGTTCTCAGTACAAATCAAACCAGACTGTGTATTTGGTTCATAGCTGGTTTAAATATGAGTCCAAATTACAGTGAGGATGGCTATCGGTGTTATGAGTCCCCATGGCTGGCAGTCATTTGGGTCTGTGGATGGAGGCAGGGTGCTTGTAAGGAGACTGTACTGCATCTCCATGATATATCAGCATCTTGCTGATTTTTACCATGAATTTTCACCCCTTGCTGGCTGGTGATGAAAGAGAACTTAACAGAATAGTTACTCCACATGGTCAATTATGTTCCAACGCAGAGCATACTTATTAGGGCTACCTCTGTAACTCACAAGCCCCCTCCATTCCGTGATGTGCTAGTCAGTTGCTAGACTCCTAAATATCTCCTTAGCCTAGACGGATGATCATCCTCCACTGACCTGGAACAGAAGTTCATGCTTCCACTCTTGGACCTCCTGAATATCATTATTCTCCAGAGTTTATCCTGAACAGACTGAAAAAACATAGCTAGTGAATAGACACCTCATGAGTATTCCCTGCCTCCTGGAAAAAATGAAGGGGATCTAGAAATCATTACAATTGAATTTTGTATGTTTATCTTACCATGATGTATGCAGGGCACCATTGGGGGGGGGCACTTGCCCCCACCCCTGGGGTTTCCTACAGGAGGTCGGCTCACAGCGCATGCCCTAGTCTTAGGCTAGGTCTACACTGCAGCGGGGTTCCGACCTAAGATACGCAACTTCAGCTACGTGAATACCGTAGCTGAAGTTGCGTATTTTAGGTCGGCTTACCTAGCGGTGAGGACGCGGGAAAGTCGACCGCTGCCGCGCTGCCGCCGACTCCGCTGCCGCCTCCTGCCGAGGTGGATTTCCGGAGTCGACGGCAGAGCGATTAGGGATCGATTTTACCGCGTCTTGACTAGACGCGGTAAGTCGATCCCCGAAAAACCGATTGCTACCCGCCGGATCGGCGGGTAGTGAAGACAAAGCCCCAGATGGAGCTCTTAACTGCAACACAGCTTGAGTGTGATATGTGATGAGTTCTGTGCTGCTCCCAGCTTCAGTCCTTGGGGCAGGGAGTTTGTTTATAAACAGAAGCAGAGTGATTAAGGTAACAAAAGGCTTGTCATTAAATTAAATTAAGGATTGTTAGATGATCCTGAAAGCACTGCCAGGCACTTAAATAATTATAATTATAATTAAATATGAGTTAAAAGATAGGAAACAAAGGCTAGGACTAAATGGTCAGTTTTCAGAATGGAGAGAGGTAAATAGTGTTGTCCCTGATGTCTGTACTGGGACCTGTACTATTTAACATATTCATAAATGATCTGGAAAAAGGGGTAAACAGTGAGGTGGCAAAATTTGCAGATGATACAAAATTACTCAAGATAGTTAAGTCCAAAGCAGGCTGTGAAGAGTTACAGTAGGATCTCACAAAACTGGGTGACTGGGCAACAAAATGGCAGATGAAATTCACTGTTGATAAATGCAAAGTAATGCACATGGCAAAATATAATCCCAACTATATGTACGAAATGATGGGGTCTAAATTAGCTGTTCCCGTTCAAGAAAGAGATCTTGGAGTCACTGCGGATAGTTCTCTGAAAACATCTACTCAATGTGCAGTGGCAATCAAAAAAGCTAACAAAATATTGGAAATCATTAGGAAAGGGATGGATAATAAGACAGAAAATATCATATTGCCTCCATGGTACACCCACATATTGAATACTGCTTGCAGATCTGGTCACTCCATCTCAAAAAAGATATATTGGATCTGGAAAAGGTACATAGATGTTCGACACAAATGATTAGGGGTATGGAACAGCTTTCATATGAGGAGAGATTAAAAAGACTGGGTCTTTTCAGCTTGGAAAAGAGATGACTAAGGGGGGATCTGATAGAAGTCTATAAAATCATGAATGGTGTGGAAAAATTGAATAAGGAAATTTTATTTACTACCTCACATAACACAAGAACAAGGGGTCACCCAATGAAATTATTAGGTAGCAGATTTAAAACAAACATAAGAAAGTATTTCTTCACAGTCAACCTGTGGAACTCTTTGCCAGGGGATGTTGTGAATGCCAAAACTATTACAGGGTTCAAAAAAAGAACTAGATAAGTTCATGGAGGATAGGCCCATCAGTGGTTATTAGCCAGGATGGGCAGGGATGCAACACCATGTTCTGCATGTCCCTAGCCTCTGTTTGCCAGAAGCAGGGAATGGGTGACAGGATGAATCACTTGATGCTTGCCTGTTCTGTTCAAGTCCCTAAGTAGCCCCTGGAATTACAGTTAAAGGTCCCTTCCCCCCACCCCAATCTGAAATGGTGTCCCTGGATGCACGATGGCTTTTAGCACTGCTATAAAGGACATCTGAAGTGGCCGGTGTTTTTGTGTGAATAAAATAAAGCCCATTGATTAAAAAGTATCATATTTTGACTTTGAGTTAAAACAGCCCCTTTGATAGCATGGAAAACGTAATTTTTTTATCACGGTCAAACAATATGCTCTTTCATTTTCCTTTCAAGGCCTTTCCACCTCTGCAAGGGAAACACACGGCAGCAAAGCCTGGGGGAGCAGACCTACTGACTGCAGGTAAGGAGAAAGAGAATCTGAGATGAGTTGATGGAAGATTCTAGATAAAACAAATCAGCAGATAGAATTCCAGAAGGACCAGATTGAGTATTATAAGGTAAAGATAGAAGAAGGGTGGAAAGAGCGAGCTAGAGAGACTGCATGGCATAAGGAGAGATTGGCAGAGAGATTCATGGAGCATGACAGCAGATTGAGGGAGGAAGACAGAGCTCAGAGCTGTTCAAGCAATTACTTGTGCTCATGACTACCAGACTGCAGACTCGACTGCCACCTTCAGCTCCTGCTGCAGCCCCTCACCTGAGTCCTCTCCACGCTATTGTGCCCTGCAGACTATCAGGGGCAGCTCCAGGCACCAGCGCAGCAAGCGCGTGCCTGGGGCGGCCTGCCGGTCACTGTGAGGGCGGCAGTCAGGCGGCCTTCGGCGGCGTGCCTGCGGGAGGTCCGCCGGTCCCGCGGTTTCGGCAGCAATTCGGCAGTGGGTACGCCGAAGCCACGGGACCGGCAGATCACCCGCAGAAACGCCGCCGAATCCGGGTGACCACGGACCGCTCGCAGACATGCCGCCGAAGGCCACCTGACTGCCGTTCTTGGAGCGGCAAAAAACATAGAGCCGCCCCTGCAGACTATACAGCCTTTGTACAACTCAGGGACTGGCTGGACCATGTCATAGGCAATGAAGAGCAGCACATGGAATAGACAAGTGTACGATGTGCAGTGTAGTCAGGGCCCACACATGTAAAATACACCTGAAAGGCCAAGGAGAACAGAGGGACTGGGGTCACGCAGAACCCCCTGTCGGTCATGCCAGGTCCACATGAGAAAGTGATCCCGCCATGTCATTTGGCAAAATGTACCTTTCACTGTTTTGGCACTGAGTTTGGTGATTGTGTTGTATGTTTTGATGGCAGCTGGTCTGCCTTTCTGGTTCTTACATGGAAATACATGTGTAAAATAAAGTGTTGAATTTGCGCCAAGGCTATAATAGCAAATTTTATTGTATGCAATGCTAAAATTTATGAAAGTTTGTGCCATTTTTATCACATGCCAGTTCTCAATAAACTTCATAATACAAATTACAAACTGTCATTGCAGTAATCCATAAGCTGTGAGTTGCAGTACATGACCGATATTTATAATAGCATGACATCTCCGTACATTTCAGGGAAGTGTTTACAAAATTCATACCACCAACACATTGAAAAAAATTCCTACAGCTGCCTTATACACAGCACAACTTCGAATACCATTTCATATCCCTTCATGCATGGGAGTGTGCAAACCCGTTTGGTGGGTGCACAAAGCAGCCCTGATTTCCATTGGGAATGTAGATCTAGCATTAATCATGAGAGGTGCACTGTCTGCCTGAGTGTACTGGTTCAGAAATCCAGCACTGTCTTGAGTCCACTCCTGGCAAAAAGGTTCCCCCTTCTCCTCACAGCCATTGTCCAGAACATAGCAGGCCACAATAATGTGGACTGCATTGACAATATTGGCATCCATACGGTTTTTCAGGCAGTGCCAAAAGAATTTCAATCTGCCAAATGCACATTCCATCACCATCCTACAGCTACTGAATGTGCAGCTGAACCTTCTTTTGCCAGGTGCTCTGAAATCAGAATATGGTTTCATAAGCCATGGCAACATGGGGTAAACAGGGTTCCCTGGAATAACAGAGGGAACAGTATATATAACATTTATAACAACATAATTCAGTGAAATAATGTCCCAGCTTCTCCGTGAAGTTTAAGTCTCAATCTGCGGAACACCCTGACATCATGCACGCTGCCAGTGCAGCCCATATTAGTGTCTATGAATCTGCCCCGGGGTCAACTAGGGCCTGTATAATGGTGGAGTAATACCCTTTCAAGTTTATGTACTCATGTGCTCCTTGTAAAGGGCAAACTATAGGCAAATGAGTTGCATCAACGGCCCCAGCAAAGTTTGGAAAGCTTATCTCTCGAAGCCAGCAATTATTTCAGGAACATTTGTAATGCCCACCATCTTTGGGTACATTACAGTCCTGATCCTGTCATAAACCTGCCATTACAACCCCCACAGTTGATTTGACAACTCCAAATCATGGACCTGTAGCAGTCTAGGGTAGCCAGCTTCTAGTTGACTATAGTTACCCACTTCTAACGACACATGAGGTGTCGGGGCACTGGAGAGTTGGGTCAAGTTGATCACAAACCTCCAAGAACGTCTGCTTCTTCATGCAAAAGTTCTGAACCCACTGTCGGTCATGCCAGGTCCGCATGACAATGTGATCCCGCCACTGTATGCTTGTGCCCCTGCTCCAGAAATGCCGGTCTACATATGGGGAATCTGTGGCTAAGGTAACAGATATGAGTGGCATCAGCTGGGTTGCACTGACATGTCAGAACCCTCCTCTGAGAGATGCCTTTGGCAGTTCAAAAACTGCTGCTGAAATGTCTGTTTCCTGAAATAAGACTCTGAAGTGGAGAAGTTCTTCCAGCGGGTTGGGATCCATGTTGATGGCTCCAGCTGCTGGCAGTGTGAAGACACAAAATGGCTCAGTTGGATGTATTGCAGACTAAAACCCCTCAACACTTCTGGTCAACTCACACAGGGCAGACAGACGAGTTCTTCCACAGCCCACTATGAACCAAGCCCTAGAGTGGCAACAGCGGGCAAGGGCACTGGGAATGCTGGGATATGATGGTATATGCCGATAGAGGCTGAAGTTCTAGCTCAGGTCTGTGTAGTGCAGTTGTAAAGCCCAGGTTTCCAATGGAGTGTGGATGCCGAAGTGGAGGCTTGGAAACAACAGGTCTGCACAGGTGCATGTCACACAGTTCCAGGCTTACTATGCTGGGTGGGCATATTCTTTGTCTCCGGGTAGACAAGCCACGAGTTAAATTCGAAGTCTTGGTCCTTATCTTGAAGGTGCTCAATGGTCTGAGCCTCTCTAAAAGTTCAACTAAAGCTCTCTGTTGAAGACCACGGGTGATAACTCTGCTCCTCAGGCACAATGGAACTGTCTACTGTAAAGACAGACAGACCCCCTTCTTGCCAGCCAGTCAGAGACTGTGGAACAAAGTACCACAGAAATTTAGGACCATCACAGACTTCATCACCTTCCACTCCAGATGCAAGGTGCACTTCTTCAACTTCGCCTTCTCTAACACAAACCTGTGGCCTCACGTACATTAAAAAACAAACAAACCAAACCAACCCCCAAATAAAACACTAAATTACAGACAAAACACATGACAGATGTTAATCATTTTTTACCAAATTTATTTCTAAAGTGACTTCAAGCCTCTGCTGTGGCACTGAGAATGTTGAGCAATATCAATAAAACCAAGATACAATACAATAAAAAGCACAAACACTAAACTAGGCCAAAACATGTCTTGATTTTGAACATATCTTTATCAACGCCCTTCCTCTATGCACCTGTGAGGGAGTTTACTACCCTTTTAAGGCTCAGCCAGGAGGTCATAATCAGAACAGTCTGGGGATGATCAAAGAGTCTCCCTACTCTGCCCTAAGACTGAACTATTCAAACAGGAACAGGCAGCTGAGTACGAGAGAGGAGACTGAAGCCAGCCACCCTGAGAAGCGTGGTGATCTCTCTCCAGTAATATGAGGCTAGCCTGATCATCCACAGAGACTTTGAGTTTGGGAGCTCTGAACCCAGGTCCTGAGGTAAAGGGCCTTAGAACTGTTACTCCACATGCTCCTTCCCCGGGGCTCCATTAAAGGAGATATACTTCTATTGATTAGCTTATTGTGCTTCTCATTGCTCTGATCTGTGCAAGTGGATTTTTCACACCCAGTTGCAGGGCTGCTCAGAGGGGGGGGGCAATTTGCCCCAGGCCCCGCAGGGGCCCCCACGAGAATATAGTATTCGATAGTATTGCAACTTTTTTTTATGGAAGGGGCCCCCAAAATTGCTTTGCCCCAGGCCCCCTGAATCCTCTGGGCGGCCCTGCCCAGTTGAGGGAAAGCAAGGTGGGTCTGTGCAGTGCTACAGCTGGCCACAAAGAGGTGCATAGGGTGGCCCACCCCTTTCTAGCCCCAGTTTTGTGCTCCTTTAATTCATCTTTAGATTCATCTGTAGCTATTCTAGCTTTTTTAAGGACCACATATGCTGCACACACTTGTTCTTTAACCCCTGTGCTCCAGTGGCTTCCATGCCTCATGAGGTAGAACCCATGACCACTCGATTATTTTGTGTTAATGCCCCAACAGGAACTCTTGTAGCTGCCAGACTAGGTACTAACTTGTCCCTATGATATTTCATTGACTCTTTGGCTCTAATCCACTGGCTTTGAGCACTTCCTGTACTAGCTGCATTTTACTTAAGCCAGGCTCTAGCACCCATTACCTTTGTCTTCTCTCCCTACAAAGTTGTTTACTATGCAGCAAATTAGCATTTCTTCCTGTTGACTCCCATTTCCAGTGCTGGTGTCATGTTAATGGAAGGTATTGTCTCAGATCACCACATCAGCAGTGGAAATTTGGACCCCTCTAAATTTATTTGCAGTTGCTTGGTGGAATTTTCTGGAGATGAACACATCCCAAACAAACAGTGCCAAAGATGTGTCAAATGTTGAGCACTTTCATTAGCTAGCTATAACTTCCATGTGATACATTAACTCTGCTGCCATCTCACATTGTTTCTTCCCCTTTTGGCATCTGGTAGTGATCTGGTATTATATTTTTATAATTGATGGATCTCTGGGGGTCCATACATATTCTGAATATCCCATCACTTCCCTCCACTGAATCCACTTAGTCTATGAGCTTCTTACTGGGTTTATTACACTTTGTATAACCACCCTGTTTAATTATTTCTGTAATTACTGTCAAGGCCACCAGTATTCACTTTACAGACAGCATGTTGTTAAACAGCACGGTTTATGCAGTATTACCTGCCCCAAAGGACAACATTAAAATATGATCAGAAGTGCCAAGAAATTGAAATTCTCATTCTGCTGCCTCTGTGGTTTAATTTGATTGCAAAGCAGAGAGCTCTTGTATGTGCTCTGTCTGGCACTTCTCTGTTGCTGTTTTTTGTTTGTTTGTTTTGGTTTCTTAGCAAAGACTCCTTCTCCAAGTGATAGTATTACAAAGAGTTAAGGTTAATCCCTTTTTAAGCAATGTAGTCTTTGCATTTCAATCAGCTGCCTGTTATAGGCAGTACACTAACCCTAAATTTTTCAGTAAGGTGCCTGATTTCTATAGCAAACCTGTACTGAATTCTGTGGTGATTCTGCAGCCCTGTTGACTGATTGCAAATTAATCTTCCCAGGATTTTCAGTTTTACTTAGATGTACCATTCAGTGAACATGTAACAATAGTAATAGTATTAATAGTACACTTAATACTATGCACCTCACTGCCTTCTGCTGCTCAGATCCCCCATGTTCCCTGAATGTACTACTCACTTTCCACCTCATCCTAGTAACCCTGCATGCTTGGCATCTTTTCCTTCAACCCTGAGGCCTTGGCTACACTTGCAGATGTACAGCGCTGTGAGTTAAACCTGACTTCGTGCAGCTGAGTAGGGAAAGCGCTGCAGTCTGTCCACACTGACAGCTGCCCAGCGCACTGTCGTGGCCACATTTGCCGCAATTGCAGCGCTATTGGGAGCGGTGCATTATGGGCAGCTATCCCACAGAGCACCTTTTCCCATTCTGGCGCCGTGGGTTGTGGGAAGGGGGCGTGGGTGCGGGGGATTCTGGGTCCTGTCCCAATGCCCCGTGATGCATCGCTTCGCATCCCAGAAATCCCTTTGTTTCCGTCCACCTTTGGCGCCATCTTTCAACGGTTTCTGTGCAGCGCGATCTGTCTGCGGGAAATGGAGTCCGAACTGCTGAGGCGTATGCTGACGAGTCTCGCCAGCACGTCACGTTTGGCTGTCGAACTATTCCTTAAGATCCAAAGTGACAGTGAGAGTGAGGGTGAGGAGTCAGACGATGCTATCGAGCCGCGTAACGCGTACGACACGAAATTGCTTTTGGCATTCACGGACATGCTCAGCACCGTGGAACGCCGCTTTTGGGCTCGGGAAACAAGCACCAAGTGGTGGGATCACATCGTCATGGAAGTCTGGAATGACGAGCAGTGGCTGCAGAACTTTCAGATGAGAAAAGCCACTTTCATGGGACTGTGTGAGGAGCTCGCCCCCACCCTGCGGCGCAAGGACACGAGATTGAGAGCTGCCCTGCCAGTGGAGAAGTGGGTGGCTATTGCAATCTGGAAGCTGGCAACTCCAGACAGCTACCGCAAACCAGTTTGGAGTGGGAAAGTCGACCGTTGGAATCGTGTTGATGCAAGTTTGCAAGGCCATTAATCGCATCCTACTCAGAAGAACCGTGACTCTGGGTAATGTGCAGGAAATAGTGGATGGCTTTGCACAAATGGGGTTCCCTAACTGTGGAGGGGCGATAGATGAGACGCACATTCCAATTCTGGCACCACCCCACCTAGGATCCGAGTACGTTAATCGGAAGGGGTATTTCTCTATGGTTCTCCAGGCGCTTGTGGATCACCCTGGGCGTTTCATTGACATTAACACAGGCTGGCCCGGAAAGGTGCATGAAGTTCAGTAGTTCCAACCTTTAGGAATCAGTGTCTGCTTAGCAGACAAGCAGACTTGCAGTGCCTGTTTATTTCCTGGGCTAAGGAGTCAATGGAAAGAGTTTTGGGACAAGAGCTGTAGGGGGGGGTGGCATTTGCGTTTGCGGTACTGCTCCTCTTTCTGCATGGCTACCAGCTCCTGGATAGCATCTGCTTGGCGCTCCAGGATGCTTATGAACCTATCAGTGCTTTGCTGCCGGTGCGCGGTGCTTTGCCGCCAGTGCGCTGCGTTTTCCTGGCGGATCCTGCTTTCTCTCTCCCTCCAGTCCTGTGCTTTCTCATTCTCTTTAATAGATTGCCGCATCACTTCTTGCAGCATGTCTTCTTTGCTTTTTCGCGGTCTCTTCCTGAGTCTTTGCAGTTTCCGAGCAGGCGATAAGAGGGACGTCTGAGGTCTCAAGGTTGATGCAGATGTATAGGCAAAATGCAACATTTAACAGAGGCAGCATTGTTTATACCAGACAGAGTAATGATTCCCCCCGCACTTAAGGAGTAGAAAACACACAGGGTCTACACAATAGCATAATTTTCCCATCCGAAACAGAGCACACATATCCCACGGGAGCCTCAAAATGGTGAGTAAGGGGGACTGATTGTTTCAGGGCTGCACTGTCCTCTGGGTTTCTCTGCCTTGGGGAGAGCCAACAGCTTCAGGGGGCACCTACACTGAACACTGTCCCAACATTTTCCACAGGTGTTCGTCCTGGACGATATCTCGCTGCTGAGGGTGACCTGGGAAGCAAGGGAGGGTCTTCTACTGCAATGCGGCTTCCGCCCTGGCCCATATGCAGCTTGCCTGTTTGCAGCAATGGTCCCCCTGCCCCTCGCGGCACAGTGGCACAGACACGTTAGCCTGGCTGGGACAAGGACCACGGTGGCTCTCCCGATAAACCTGCGCAAGCGCATTGCACACGTTCTGCATGAGACATTCAAGGAGATTACCGAGGCCAATTAACGCGATGTGATAAACCACATCAATGCACTATTCCGCATCTAGGCATGCATGCCTAACCCTCCTCTCCCAAAGAGCCCGCACCAAAAAAATTCCTTCCCGAAAAAAACCCCCGCTTACCGGGAACCTGCTCTTCTGTTTGTCCTCCACCAAGTACCGGCCGCTGCGACTGGCTACCTTCCTCCTGGCTCGAGAAGAGCTCCTGGCTGCATGGCTCCAGGGATTCCGGGGTGTCTCCATCCGGCCCACCACCATCACTCCAGTTTTCCTCCTCCTCGTCCTCCTCCTCCTCTTCCTCCTCCCCCCCCCCCCACCGGCTCTGAAGTGTCCATGGTGGTGCTCGGAGTGGAGGTGGGGTTAACCCCAAGTATCGCATCCAGCTCTTTGTAGAATCGGCAGGTCGCGGAGGGAGCACCCGAGCGGCCGTTTGCGTCGCGGGCTTTGCGGTAGGCACTCCGCAGCTCCTTCACTTTAATCCTGCACTGCAGGGCATCCCGGTCATGGCCCCTTTCCATCATGTCCTTTGATACCTTCCCAAAGGTATCGTAATTCCTACGACTGGAGCGCAGCTGGGACTGTACAGCTTCCTCCCCCCAAACACTGATGAGGTCCAGCAACTCGCCATTGCTCCTTGCTGGGGCTCGCTTGGCGCGTGGAGGCATGGTCACCTGGAAAGATTCGCTGATAGCACTCCACACCACGCCGGGCTGAGCAAACAGGAAGGGGATTTTTAAAATTCCCGGGGAATGTAAAGGGTGGGTCACATGGTTGGTTACCTGAGGCCAGGGCAGTAGAGTTTGAACTGATGACCAGAGTGGCTAAAACAGGCATTGTGGGATACTGCCGAATAATTCTGGAGGCCATTCACAGCGCATTGGGCGGCCACACTGGCGCCGCAGCGCTGCAGCGGCAGCGCAATACTCGCTATTCCTCTCTGAGAGGTGGAGTACATGCAGCGCTGCAACCACGGAGATACAGCGCTGCAAATGCCTTGCCAGTGTGGACGGGGAGTGAGTTAAAGTGCTGGGGGAGCCTTTACAGCGCTGTAACTCGCAAGTGTAGCCAAGGCCTTAGTAAAGGTGCTAGGGCAGCTGGAGGTTGTACAATGAAAACATTTAATTCCCTCTTATAGAGGAATTGAAGTTTAGCACACACAAGATAAGCTGGAGGCAGAAAACAAAAGATGACACCCAACAGCAGGACAAGTGATCAGAAAAATTGGAGTTTCTATAGCAGGAAATTACTGGTGTCTGGACGCATAGAACTCAAATGGCTGGGATTGTAGGTTTCATTATTTCTTTGTGAAGTTTGGCATAGTTTCGTTCCTCCTGATTCCCCCAATGTGTTCACTTTTGCTTCTCTGTCCAGCTGTACTATTATTCTTGTGCCAGTTACAGCATGGTTGCTATAGCATGTCCTTACTAGAGTGCCACCTTGCAGCACTGTGTGGTGCAGCAGCCACTCACACTCAGTTTCCCCCAAGTGTCCTTCTGCTGCTCTGCCCAGCCTCTGCTTCCGGATGGCAGAGACATAACCCTCCAGCTAGGTCACTTACAGTTCTACCCCTTTTGGGGCCTCAAAATCCACATCAAGTATGAAACAACAGACACTCCCATTCCTCCAGGAGATCTGCTAGGTGCCAGTCTTTCCCCAGTTCCTGGCCATAGACCGACTTCTCTCCCACAGTGAGAGCGCCATATCTACTGTCTGCCTGCTCCCTTTCAACTGAGCCCGTCTCTTCCTTTTAAACCCCTCCCTGGAAAGCTGTCTCCTGCTCCAGGTGTCTCATTTTGGGAGGCTTGGGGGTCCCTTTCTAGTGGTATAGTCCTTTTGTTTCTAATTGATCTATTTTGTGTGGCTTCTCTTATATTGCCGCATGTTGGTCTGCTGCTTTATCTACTTCCTATATAACATCACCCATGTGTCATCAGCATTGTCTATAAAATGTACCTCAGACGTGTCTCCTAAAAGACACATCTTCCCTATATCTGTATAACACCCCTGTCTCTGTCCACATGGTGGGGAGAGTAGAAAACCCAGAGAAATAGCTAAAGGAGACTCACCTCAAGCAGAAAGGCCGCAACACTTTCCCTTCTGGAAAAATGTGACCATTAAATTGTGTGGGAAAAGGAGGATTAGCCAGGAATGGGAAAGGAGGAGCTGACAGCCAGTCACTACTCAGAATGTCACTCCTCAGACAGGCTAATGGCTATGTAAAACTAGAAATTAATCAGACCTGCTGGAAGCAGCAATAATTGCTCTTCCACATTTTCTGACTTCCACTGGAGGAATTACAAAACACAATCTACAGCCTAGAAGACAATGGCAGCATGCTAATAGCTATCTGTGCTGTCATTTTGAGGGATGGGACACCTGGAAGATGCACAATGAGACAAACTCCATGGAGGGAATTCTGACCCCCTCAGAAGTCAATGGGAGTTTTGCCACTGATTTCAGTGAGGTTAGGATTTCATCCCATGTGTCTGGCCTGGATTCATGGGAAACCCTGGATTTAATTGCATGAATCCCTGGCCTCTACTCATGTTCATGGCCCTGCACCCTGGCTGTTCTGCATCCCCACTGCTTCCACAGGAAGGTGGGGAGGAGAATGCAGCCCAGCAGCTGCACTTCAAAAGCCACATGATTTTTGGATTATTTTGTTCTCCTCCATGCCGTTTTATGCCAGAGTGGAACATATGGTCCAAAGTGATTTTTTTCCCTTTGCAGTTAGCATACCCTTTACCATAGTTAAGTATTGTTTCATGACATAGCAGCTGCAATCTTTTCCCTGTCCATTCTTTTCCACCTTTCTCGTTGCTGAGCATGCAGCCTGAACTCTACTTTTCTGCTCCTATGGCAGAGTCCCTACCATTGGCTTTTGAAGCATTGTCTAGACTCTTGCAGCACCTTTATAAAATACTATGATGCACTTTTTCTATTCCTTCTTTAAGGGATTTTAATTATATTTTGAAGTTTTAATTTTCACTCTATAAGTACTGAAAGTATTCCCAAACCTTATTGCTGTGTGTGATGGGGTGACTACCCCACGCTCACCCTGCAGGGTTGAATGCAGGCCAGATGGGCCAATTAACCCAATAGGCAGCTGATTAAGGATGCTCAGCAGGAACAGGCCGGGCCTATAAAGCCCAGGAGCTGAAAGGTGAAGGGGCTACTTGGAAAAGGCAGACGCTCCCAGGAGAAAGGAAGGAGTGAGTGGGCACTGCCCTGCCCTGCAGGCTCTCCCTGGGAGGGGGCTTTGGGAACTGGTAGGCCCAGGAAGACAAGGGGAACCTGTAGTAGGAAGCAGCCCAGGGATAGAGCAGTGAGGCCAGAGAGAAAAGGCCCAGACTGCTGAGCTGAGAGTCCCTGGGCTGGAATCCAGAGAAGAGGGTGGGTCTGGGTTCCCCTACTAGCCATTGGGTGAGTGGCACAGGGGCATTGAGCAGGAAGACTGCCTAGGACTACTGAGGAGCTAAACCTCCTCTGGGAGAGGGGGAACACGGATAGTGACACGGCCAGAGGGCTGAGCCACGAAGAGGATGCTGTGGTTCCTGAGGCTGTGAGAGGGGATGCAAGCGGACAGCGGAGACAGAGAGGTGTGTCCCATGACACTGTGCAAGTCAAAGACCCTTTGATTTGTTATCAAAGAAGCTTGCATGACCCCATAATTACAGTATTGAGCTTTTAATCTTAAGTGTGTGATTATAATAATCAAATGCCTTTGTGAGCTGCTACATTCAGCAGCAAATTACCCAACATACTTCATTTTTTTCCAGTGAGCAATATGTATCAAATTTGCTCACTATGATGTTGAAATTAGGTCACAATCATCTCCCCAGTTAATTTAAATGCAGAGTATATTTCAATTGCCCAAACCTTTGCTATGTTACAGTCTGTTGGTACTGGTTCAATGTTAACAAATGCACAGTGATGAACATTGGAGGGAAAAAGTTAAATTACATGTGCAACGTACAGGGTTCTAAGTTAGCTATATCAATTCAAGCAAGAGACCTTGACATCACTGTAGATAGCTCAATGAAAACCTCTACTCAATATGCAGCTGCAATCAAAAAAGCAAACAAGATATTAGATTGAACAGGAAGGGGATGGAGAAAAATACTGAAAATATTACAATCTCATGATACAAACTGACAGTGACTTCATCTAGAATACTATGTGTAGTACTGGTTACCTCCATCTCAATAAGGACATCGCAGAACTAGAGGGTGTCCAGAAAAGGACAACAAGAATGATTAAGGGCTTTGAAAAACTCTCATATGAAGAAAGATTGAAAAGATTGGAACTGTTTGCCAAATAAGAGGGGACACAATAAACATACATAAAATGAATGAGCTAGAGACGAGAACAAGAGATATTCAATGAAAATATAGCTGGGAAATTAAAAACCCATAAAAGGAAACACTTTCCCACACAATGTGCAATTGAACTGTGGAAGCCATTGCCAAAAAAAGTCACTGAGACCAAGAACTTAAGATTCAAAAAGAGACTGGACTCTCAAGAATATCCAGCGTTATAATTAATATTTTTTGGAAGGGATATTACACATGCTTCCAGATT
Organism: Emys orbicularis; assembly: GCF_028017835.1. NCBI lineage: Eukaryota > Metazoa > Chordata > Testudines > Emydidae > Emys > Emys orbicularis. Next base: position 66,272,885 of record NC_088683.1, on the reverse strand, counting down.
TAAGCCTAACTCCAAATCTCTAAATGATAGATATCAGGACAAGACCTAATATAGGGGCTGGGGGCAGATAAACCCACATCTCCCCACTCTGGGGTTCTTACACCTTCCTCTGAACTTCTAATTCTGGCCACTATGAGAGACAGGACACTGGACTGAATGGACCATGGTTCTGAAACAGTATTGCAATTCTTATGTTCCTATCTTATGTTGTGACACTCTGTACCTCAGAGTGGCACCCTGGCACCCCCATATGCACCATTGTCATATAATTAGGATATGTTTTGTACAAAGTATGCCTTGTGAGGTATCATTTAAAAAGTCTTGATCTGTTCAACATCACTATCCTCTTTGATTGTATATGCTATCATTGTATGTGAAGTTATGAAATTTTGCTATGTGTGTGTTACTGAAATATATTGTGAAGTTGGGAACACCCACAACCAGCCTTTCAGGTACAACAATGGAGTAGCCAGACAGCGATTAATGGCTATCAACAACCATCAAGGAAAGAATCCACTATCCCAGGAACTGTATACAATGGAGACTTCTCAGAGAGAACACGTAGACAGTGAAGATTGCTAGACCAATGGGGCCAGACCATCACATCACAAACATAGATCTTTCCATCAAGCTGGAAGAAACTATAAAAGAGGGGAAGTGACATCACCACTTGACCTCACTCTCCGCACAACTCAACACCTGAAAACACATCTGGAGGATAAAGATTTTGAATTGGGGGAGGTTGGACCCAGGCTGGAAGGCAGTTCCAGCCTGTGTATTGAGGATCTGTGACCTGTTTGTACCATCTGTCAGGGTGAGACACTTCTTCATTCAAATCCTGTTTAGTTTGTAGAACTCAGACTGTGAATTTATTTTTGTTTCTTAAGTAACCAACTCTGATTTCCATGCCTGCTACTTATAATCACTTAAAATCTATCTTTCCATAGTTAATAAATCTGCTTTATATTTTACCTAAAACAGTGTGTTTTGGTTGAAATGCTTGGGAAATCTCAGCTCAGTTTACAAAGGATAGTGTGTGTCCTCTCCACATCGAGGGAGGGGGCAAACTGGGTAATAAACTTATACTGGGCAGGCTTCTGACCAGTGCAAGATGGTACAATTCTGAGGTGTAGCGCTGGAGCTGGGTGGAATTGGCTGGAGCCTCCCTATTGATGGGCCAATTAACCCTCATGAGTGGCTGCGAGATCATTCATGTAATTCAGCTGGGTGTGTCCCTGCCTATGGATGTCTGTGTAGGTGCAGTACCTGCCAGAGGTTTGTGCCTTGACACAGCATCACAGTGTGAGAGGGATACCCCAGCTTGGTGGGACGGAGGGCTCAGTTGTCCCACAGTCCAGGTTGCACGTGCAGTCTGCTGTTAAACACTGCAGTAGCAAAATGAGCCCAGAGGAAACAACATTGTTTCCCATATTAACTACAAAACAGCCTGCAGCACTACGGAAGCTTCATAAATTCAAACTTCAAATTCTCTCATAAGAATTGTTTTATCCTTGCCCCTATATTTTCAAGTATGATTAATTAAATTTATGACTCCTCCAGGAACTGTGTAGTTAAATCCCTGCATTCAACTTTGAAAATGTATGGATAAATTTGCTAGTCTGATTGTAAATATAAGTAAACCTAGCTGTAGTAAATTACATTCAAGGTAGTACTATATTAAGTTAATTTTAGCTATTTAAAGAATAGAATTATAGTTTCCACTTGTTTTATTGAGATTTACTTTTCATACAGTCTGATGAACTGAAAATTTGAAAATCAAGTTCTGAGAAAGTTGAAACAAACAAGTTTTCTATATTTGTGTAAAAATAGCCTATTGCACTGAAGATTACTACAGATTAAGGTCCATAATCCTTTAGAAAAGCATTACACTAACAGTACTGAAAATAAAAGTTCTCTGTTTATTGGAGAAGGCCCTGTATATTCCACAATTATGCAGCTGAGGAATTTGCAGTGCATTCACTCTCTGCCACAGAAATGTGCTCCAGAATCTAAGATTTCTCAATATTTTAAATTAGGTTGATAACCCTTAGGATTGTAAAGACTCTAAATGTGAAATGAGTGTAAACCATTATATTCCTGAGGTTGCAAGGGAGCCTGAACAATAGTTCTATAAGAGGTGTGAACTGTGCTATTTATCTTGATGGGTTGTTAAATCTGAAACCTAAATATGGTGCTGTTACCCCCCTTCTGCCCAGGGTGAGGTTAGGGACGCCATGTGGTAAGGTGCACATTGACCAAGGGGAGTTCCAGGTTCGATGACTGGAATCGGAGCTGGAGAAATCAGGCGTAAGGAGATCACTTACAGGATGAAGAACAAATTAGCTTTTATTATCTACAGCTGTCTGGCACCTCGGGACAAGCCCTGGAAGCAGCATCAAAACAAAAGAAAAGGCTGCTCACCCACAGTTACAACTGTGTGCTCACTTCACCAACCTGCAGCCAGCCTCCCCGGGAGCCTGCTATCCTGCAGCCTTTTTCTCAGGATTACCACTGCTAACAGCCATAGCCCCCAACCCCTTCTCCTGCTTTGACCCTCTGGAGCCAGCAGCTGAAAAACCCTTCAATTTGGCCAAGTAGGGCCAATGCCTCTGGAGGGGGAAACCATGCCCACTCTGACTGCCATAGAGACAGTCACTCCCTGTGTCTGCTCCAGACCTTTCTTGAATAAGCTGGTGGTCTTCCTGCAGACTCTGTCTCCATACTACACAGTTCAGGCTTGTTACATCCATTTAAATATCAACACTGTCAGCCATTTCACTTTGAATTGTTTCAGTAGAAACATCCAGCTAATGTTCTTATTCTATAATCCTGAACTGTCCTCTATATCTTCCTGTGTGCCAAAAGCTCCAAATGTCGGCTACCAGCTGCCAAAATTCTGATTTTCCCGACACTTCCCACAATTCAGTTGTGTCGTTAAAGAAAGCTCTGCAGAAGTAAAATAAACAATTCAATACCGGGGTACGATATTGTATTACAAATTGTATTATCCATTTTCATATTTCATTCAGTAGAAATGTCCTTTTTGGAATCTACCTGAAGCAGTTGCAGAATTTCCAGTTGGTGGCACCAGAGTGAACAGCAACTAGGGGACCTTGTTGCAGGTTTACTCCAGCTAGCTGCAAAAGCCAAAGGACCTTGATTGCAGCCACGGCTCTTGCAAAATTCAAGATATCACAACCTACTGTGCCTCAAGCAGGAGCGGCGCCAGGGTTTTTGGCGCCCTAGGCGGGGGTCCTTCCGCGCTCCCGGTCGTCGTAGGCAATTCTGCGGCGGGAGGGTCCTTCCGCGCTCCCGGTCTTCAGGCACTTCGGCGGCGGGTCCCGGAGCGAGTGAAGGATCCACCGCAGAATTGCCGCCGAAGACCCGGAGCGCGGAAGGACCCCCCGCTGCCGAATTGCCGCCGAGGGTGGCAAAATGCCACCCCCCCAAATCCTGGCGCCCTAGGCAACCGCCTAGGTCGCCTAAATGGAAGCGCCAGCCCTGGCCTCAAGTTTGTTTTGGAAGAATCACCGTAAATGGTATAGAACTGTATTTCTGAACGACCGGTCTGTGGACCAGTGCCAGTCCCTGAGATCCCCCTGAAGTGTAGGGAGGCAGCAAGCCAGTCCCTGGTATCAAAAAGGTTGAGAAACACTAGTATAGAAGATTAATTAATCTCCATTCTCATTCCGTTCTTGGTCCCTCTACTGAGACTATTAATATAGGTGATAATGTAAATCGCAACTTTGATTTTTGAGATGTGGACGCTTGTCCACTAAGAAGGGGATCGAAACCATCAACCCATTTCACACTGGCACTGAATAGTTCAGTATTTTACATAGAGAAATGTAGTATAACTGTTGTATTTAATGTCCCTATTCACAACAAAATTAAAAACATATTTAGTTCACATAGATTCTATAATTTAGTCAATGTGACTTGTCCCACACATCCTGTACATAATTACTATTTAATTACATTACAGTAGTGCCCAGAGGTTCTGATTAGGATTAAGGGCTCAGTATGGTAGGTCCTGAGTAAATGGGGCTCCATCATGCAAGGTGTTGAGTAGAACTGGACAAAGGATGGAAATTCCATTTTGCAAAGAATTTTGAAATTTGACTTCTTTTCGAATCAGAAAGAACCCACAAATTTCAAAATTCTCCACAAAAGAATTCTGAAAATGTCTGTTTTAGATCAATCAAAACATTTTGTTTAGATTTTGAATTTTTTTATTTTATGCTATAATACATAATAAAACAGAATTTAAAAGATTCAAAATGACAATTTTTTTCAAAACAAAATTGAAAGGTTATGTTGAAATGGGATGTTCTGACCTTGTTGAAACTTCTTTTAGTTTTTCTCCAAAGCCTCTTGATTTTGACATAACTGCATTTTCCAATGGAAAAACTTTAGTGGAACCATTTTCCAATCAGCTCTAGTGCTGAATACTCTGGTCCCAGTCCCGTAAAGCACTTAAGCATGTACTTAACTTTAATCACTTGAGTAATCCTATTGAAACTGGCCTACCTCTGTTCCCAGTGAAGTCAACAGGAGTGTTACTCTTGACTCAAATTTAGGCCACTGCTGAGTGCTTTTAAATATGTCACCCTCAAATCAGAAGATTCCCCCTTAATTAAGTCAGGGACAGCAATTACTTTATTAGCCACCAAACTTTACTTACAGAGCACAAAGCAAAGAACAAGATCAGCAGCAACTAACAACCTGTGTGCCTGAAAGGCAATATCAGGTGAAAGCAGCAGGATCCAAATTAAGCATCTCAGTCCAGGATTGTGCCTATTGTACACTCTTTTCATGCCTCCTTTCCTCCTATGACACTGATCAAGGGGACCCGGCAACCAGTCACCTCCTGGGTTACCATGTCCCCAGCTGGATGTAGTGTTGTTCAAATTTTTCAGACATCCCCGTGTGGTCATCAAAGAGATGTAGCCCGCACAGCTAGTAACCTTCAGTGCAGTCTCATTCCAACACCACTATACTGAGGAACTCAGGCCTGGTTTACACCTAAAACTTTGGTCGACTTAGCTACATCGTTCAGGGGTGTGAAAAATTCACACCCCTGAGAGATGTAGTTAAGCTGACCTAAACCCTGATAAGAATTCTTCCATTTACCTATCTACTGCCTCTCGAGAGGGGTGGATTTACTACAGCAACAGAGAAACCCCTTTTGTCGCTGTAACAAGTGTCTACACTACAGCAGTGTTGCTGCAGCTGTGTCTCTGTGGCTCATGGAGTGTAGACATACCCTCAGCTAACCAAAGGACTCTGCAGTGGAGCAGGGCAATCTCTACACTAATATTAGTCACATCTTAATCCCACTGGAATTCAAATACACAGTAAACATACCCATTCAGGTCTTGTACAGCCAGTACAGGTCAAGTGTATATGGACATACTTTCTCTCTAGATAGACAAACACAGAGAGAGTACTCTATAGAATGGAAATATCCTTGGTAGACACTGTCTGATTTTATTAATACCTGCAGAGAGAAATCTGGTTACTGTATTCCTTATTCAGAGGTTATAAAGGTATGGCTTTTGGTTCTGATCCTATCAGTTTTAATAATTAGTTAGGTAAAGTTATAGGAATTGATGATGTACTATACAGCATTCCTGCATACTCAAAATGATACCTGCCATTGGCAAACACTAAGAAAACCATTTCAGTGATAATGACAGAGAAATGCATCTCATTTTATTACATCTCTGGACTGGGTGCCTTTTTTAGCATCTCTTGAACTATTTAATAAAGTAAATTTTACTCCTTCACTCAATTTTTAATTCCTTTTCAGGTATAAAATTGCCTGCATTTTTCTGGTGCTATAAAAAATGTGTTTTTTTTAATGAAAAACACTCTTTTCCATTATATTTTAGGGCATAGGAACAAAAGTATTGATAGTAAAATCTGCAAAATGATGAATAGCTGTAGTTTTGTAGATGCATCAGAACCAGAGATTTTAGAAATTAAATTGGCATGCTTCTTAGGAAATCCATCAAAGTTTAATTGCTTATATCATTTTTGTGATTAATTTTTGTATTGATTTCCATAAAGAAACAAATACAGAAAGGTGAATGACTTACAGCTTGTATGTCTTCAAATCCCACTCTCTTCACAAGATCTCCAACAGAATTACAGAATTTCACAATTTAACAACTTGCCAAAGCTGCAATACCAGACAATACTACACAGACCTAACACATTAGGGTGAGGAGAACAGTAATAAAGTAGGAGAAGATATATATGAACAGGGAGAGGAGGGCTTAGGGGGAATGGAAGTCTGCCATTCTCTGAGCCATCTCAACATTTTTATCCAAATATATCTAGAAACAGGGTTCAAATTTCTTCAAATTAATGTAATTGTTCTCTAAGGCAATAACCTATTCTTGCTTTGGCTGCTAACTCAAACAGATCTGAATACCACTGCTCTATTCTGGCCATAAGGTTACTCTTCCATTTTTGTAAAATTATGCGCTTGGGGATCATTGCAGTCCTCAAGAACCAAAGTCATTGTGATGGTGTGTGCTAGAGCTTTCGGTGGGCTCTTTCCCTGGGCTACTTCCTACTAAAGTCTCATTTGTTTAGGGCGTGGCCCCTCTAGTCTAGTTACCCTGCAGTTGGGGCTTAACTGCGGGCTCCCCTGGGCAAGAGGAAGGCTTACTGGTCTCCAGTGGCTGCATTGGCTGGCAGGTTGCTGCTCTGTCCTTTTAGGCAGGCAAACAGTGAGCTCCTGCCTCCTTGCCAGTCAGCGCCTGACTGAGCCAGGCTCTCTTCATGGCATGCAGCCAGTGGAGAGGGACATGGTCAGTGATAGGGTGAAGTGTGTGCCCAGAAGATAATAATGGAGCGAGTCCATAGCCCATTTTACCGACAAGGCTTCTTTCTTGATTACAGAGTAGGCCTTCTCCTTCGGAACAGCTTTCTGCTAATGTATAGGATGGGGTGTTCATTGCCTCCCACTACCTGGGATAGAACAACTCTTAGGCCGATGTCCGAGGTGTCCGTCTGTAACACGAACTCCTTGGTAAAGTCAGGGCTATACAATTTGGGTTCCTGACAGAGCTGGGCTTTCAGAGTTTGAAAAACTTCCTCACAGTCTTTGGTACACTGGATCCTTTTAGCACTCTCATTCTTGAGGAGATCAGAAAGGAGAGCCACAATGGATGAGAACCCTGGGATAAAGCGGCGGTAGTAACCAGCCAGTCCTAGAAACCGGTGTACTTGCTTTTTTGAGGAAGGAGGAGGGCACAGCTGGAGGGCCTGGACTTTGCTAATCAAGGGTCAGACTGTGCCCTTTCCCAACGTGTACCCAAGGTAGGTTGTCTCATCGTTCCTGAGGTGACATTTAGCGGGGTTCGCCATCAGGCTGGCCTCCTTGAGAGACTATAGCACTGTGGTCACATGTTTTAAATGGTTCTGCCAGTTGTGACTATAAATCACCATGTCCTTTAGGTAGGCAGCTGCATACTGGCTATAGGGGTGGAGAATGCGGTCCATTAGTTACTGAAATGTGGCAGGGGCCCATGCAAACCGAAGGGCATGGTCTGGAACTGGAAAAGCCCGAAGGGAGTGGAGGAAGCTGTCTTTTCCCTGGACTCAGGTGTGAGGGGGATCTGCCAATATCCCTTTGTTAAGTCCAGGGTGGTGATGTATTCTGCCTTTCCTAGCTGGTTGAGCAGCTCATCCACACGTAGCATCAGGTATGCATCAAACTTTGATACGACGTTGACCTTGCAGAAGTCAATGCAAAAGCAGGTACTTGATCGGGCTTAGGGACCAGTACCACGGGTATTTTCCGGTCACTGAAAGACTCCTCAGTCACCCCTAACGCTAGCATTGACTGGAATTCCTGTTTCATAGTCTCTCCATTTCTGGGGAAGGGACCAAGGGTTTTCTCTGACCTTAACTCCTGGTTCCATCTGAATATGCTGGGTTATCAGGTGAGTCCGCCCTGGTCGGGTCAAAAAAACGGAAGAGAAGGCAGTGATTAGTTGCTGCGCCTGACTTCTCTGTTCTGGGGTAAGGTTGTCACCAGTCTTGACCACTCCTGCAGTTGAAGCCTCCGCAACCTGCGGGCTTAGTTCAGGCTCTGGTAGGTAGGGAGCTATTAGTAAACCTTCCTGGGCTTTCCACCGTTTTAAAAGGTTCACATGGTAGTTTTGTTGTACTTAACATTTGTCAGGTTGCTAGATTTCATAGTTCACCAGTTCTCATATGTCAGATTACCCTTACCAGTGGGCTAGGAGCTTCGACTCTGAGCTGGGCAGCAACAACAGTACCCAACCACCAGGCTGAAACTCCCAGAAACAGGCCCATTTATTGTAGGCAGCTTCTTGGGTTTCTTGGGCATGTAGGAGGTTCTCCCTGGCAAACGAGCCTACAGCCTCAAGTTTCTCCCGCAGGCTCAAGACATACTGTACCACGTTGTTGGCTTGGGATGGTTGCTCCTCCCACATTTCTCAAACTAGGTCCAAAATCCCTCGGGGTTGCCTCCCATATAAAACCTCAAATGGCAAGAAGCCAGTGGAAGACTGGGGAATCTTCCGGACTATGAACTGGAGAGGAGGGAGTAGCTGGTCCCAATGTCGGACATCTGTCAGGACAAATCTTCAGAGCATAGCTTTTAGGGTTCTGTTAAAGTGTTCTACCAGGCTGTCTGTTTGGGGGTGGTATACAGCTGTTTGTAGAGTCTTGATTTTTAGTAGACGGCAGAATTGCTTGATCGTCTGGAACATAAAGTTTGTTCCTTGATCTGTCAAGATTTCCCAGGGCACTGCGACTCGGGCAAAGATATTCATAAGTTCCATTGCCACCCTTTTGGCATTCACGGAACGTAAGGGCACGGCTTCGGAGTACCAGGTCCACTACAGTAAGAATGAACCAATATCCGGTAGCACTCCTCTCCAGAGGGCCAACTATGTCAACTCCAATCCGCTCAAAGTGGATAAGCCCATAAGCGGGAGGGGGATCAAAAGGGCTTTCTCAGCTGGCCAAGATGCAGTGAGCTGGCACTCTGGGCAGGAGGCACAGAAATCCGCCACCTCTCTGTAGATCCCCGGCCAAAAGAACTGGGCCAGAATCCGAACTAATGGTGCCCAAGGTGCCCAGCGGTTTGTATAGCATGGGCGAGTTGCATAAACTCCTTCCAGTAGAGGCGGGGCACCAAGAGCTGATGCTGAATCTCTTCCATCTGCAGGTCTTTCTCTAAGTGGTATAGATGGTCACCCTGAATCTCAAAACGTGGGAACTATCCCACTTGATGGGGTTCAACGGTCTCCTCATTCACCACTGCCACCTGGGCATATGCTCGACTCAGTGTCATCAGCCCGTTGCTCTCCCACACACTCCAAGAGGAGAGTCAAAATCTCCGATTCGGGTCGTGGGAAGGGTTCCCATTCCAGTTGGGAGGGGGCCTGATCTGGCTGGGTTGGAGCTGAAGACCGGGATATCCCTTCACCAGGGTCTGCAACCTCCTGCACACCTGCGAGGATTGCTGCTTCAGGTCAGCCTGTGGCTGGAGGTAGGGGCCCCTGGCCATTGGAGGGGGTTCCCACCAGCTTGGTTAACAATTGTCCAAAGTAGCTCCAGTCCCTGCCTAAAATAACTGGGTAGGCAAGCGTCGGGGCGAGACCAACCATCAGGAGCTCTTCCCATCTCCCCACCGTTAAAGTCACTTCTGTGTGAGGGTAGGCCCTCACGTCTCTGTGCACACACTGTAACATGACAGTGCCCTGAGTTGGGCCTGGATTAGGAACAACTGCACTTTGTACAAGGATCTGGGCACACCCCAAATCTACCAGCCCCATCACTTCTCTCCCATTTACCTGTAGTGGGATGGTCAGTTTGGCTGGGTCCCCTTGGCGTGTTCATGTCTGCAGAATCCAGATCTTCCCAAAGCTACATTCCAGATAAGGACAGTTTCTGGACCAGTGCCCAGAATGGCCACACATGAAACACTGATCCTGATCTTGGGTGGTGCATGGGGTTTTCTGTTTAGGTACTCAGTTGGTCTGGTCCCCATGGGCCTCCCCGAGTTCCAGGCCAGGGATGGTTCCTTGATGTGCCACTGGTGGGCCTGTGGTGTCTCGAACTGGAGTAGAAGTAAATGGCTCTAGGCTTCTGGGGTGGGGAACCCTGGCGCCTCTTGATCCTCAAGCCCTCTGGGGCTCTGGTAAGGGGGGACATGTCTACATTCCTCAAGGACCTGGGGTCCGCAGGTGGTTCCGTCCTTTGGCAGCACAGGGCTCTTGGTCCCAGATGATCCCTGGGATGGGTGTCATCACAGGAGACTTGGCAGCTTGGTAATTCTCAGTGAGCTGGATGGCATCCATCATGGTTTCAGGATGGTGCCGCAACATTCATTCTCTTCCCCCAGGGGGCAGGATCTGGACAAACTGCTCTAGTAGGATCAGCTCAGCGACCTGCACTCCCATCTTCGCTTCAGGTTTGAGCCATCTCCAGCATGAGTCCTGCAGCTTCTGAGCGACCAGGTGTGGTTGGGCTCCCGGTGGGCAGTGTTCTCTCTAATTTTTCCCACCCATCTGTGGAATCACCTCCATATTGGTGCACGTAACAGATTTCATGTGGTGAGGTGGGGCCGAGGGGTTTGGAGTGTGGGAGGGAGCTCTGGGCAGAGGGTTGGGTTGCAGGGTGGTGAGGGCTCTGGCTGTGGCTGCAGGCTCTGGGATGGGGCTGGGGATGATGGACTCAGGGCTGGGGCAGAGGGTTGAGGTGCAGGGGGGTGAGGGCTCTGGCTAGGGGTGCGGGCTCTGGGGTGGGGTTGGGGATGAGGGGTTTGGGGTGCGGGAGGGGGCTCAGGGATGGAGCAGAGGGTTGGGGGTGGGGGGGTGCAGGCTCTGGGGTGGGGCCAGGGAAGAGAGGTTTGGGGTGTGGGAGGGAGCTCAGAGCTAGGGCAGAGGGCTGGGGTGTGAGGGCTCTGGCTGGGGGGGGGTGGGCTCTGGAGTGGGGCTGGGTATGAGGGGTTTGGGGTGCAGGCTGCCCCAGGGCTACGGCAGGGAGAGAGGACTCCCCCAAGTTCTCTCTCCCTGCAGTAGCACCTGGGCTGGGGTGGAGGGGCGCCTCTCCCCGGACGCAGCAGCACCGATGGGGCTGGGCCAGACTGGGCCGGAGGAAGGGCTCCTCTCCCTGGCAGCTCCGGAGGGGCCAGGCTGTGGGACCTGCACGGCCCTAAATAGCCTGCTGTGCGGCCGCACAGCATACAGGGAACCTAGCCGGTGGGTACTGCTCCCGCCGGAAGCGTTGATGAAATGTCTCCTCAGAGATTTCTAGGGCGTCAAGGATCGCTGCCTTAACTCGGACACATTCCTGGGCAGTGGCGGGGTCTAACGCATGATATGTGGTCTGTACTACCCCGATTAAATACGGGGTCAACACTGCAGCCCATTGGTCTCGGTGCCACCAGGCTACCATGGCCACCCACTCAAAAATGTCTAAAAAAGGCTCGGGATCATCATCAGGCCCCATCTTGGGAAGCATGATGGGGCAGGGTTAGTCAACTCTGCTGGAGCACTGGGTCGCAAAATGGAGGCCACTTGCTGAACCAGCTGCTGCTGCCGGGCTGCCAATTTGTGAACTAGCTGTTGCTGCTGCATCACCATCTGCTGCAGGAGTTGCTGCTGTTGCTGTTTATAGTGGGTGTTTTGTTTGGTCATCCACTTCAGCAGCTGTTCCATCTCCATTCAAGGTTTTTGTCTTCTGTTGTTTTGGGCTCTCTCTCTTTTTTTTTTTTAAATCCCCTTCAGCAGGGACTAGGGCATTGCCCACATTCTCCACCACTTGTGATAGAGCCTTCAATGGGCTCTTTCCCTGGGCTACTTCCTACTAAAATCTCATTAGTTTGTGGCATGGTCCCTCTAGTCTAGTTACCCCACAGTTCGGGCTTATCTGCAGGCTCCCCTGGGCAAGAGGAAGGCTAACTTGTCTCCAGTGGCTCTGTTGGCTGGCAGGTTGCTGCTCCATCCCTTCAGGCAGGCAAACAGGGAGCTCCTGCCTCCTCATCAGCCAGTGCCTGACTGAGCCAGGCTCCCTTCTTTTCTCCCCTCTCCAGGCATGGCATTGGCTGCAGGGATAGTGGGGAGGGGCTACAGGTTTTCTTTAACCCCTGCTGTGCAAGGCAGCAGTTTCTCTGCTCCTTCACACGGCGTTAAAACCAGCTTAGCAGGTAAATAGGAAAGAATTTTGGATCAGGGTTTGGCTGCTAAAGCTTAGCACTATTTTAACTCTTGTGTCCACCTTTTTCCACAGATGCCTGACTATTGGACAACCCCATAGCATATGCATGAGAGTTCCTTTTTCTTTGGTACAGGGCCAACCAACATCAGAGGATAAGGCCTTTAATTCTGTGCAACCTATCTGGTGTCCAATGCATTTTGAATAAAATCTCTTGCTATATCAAGCATAACCTCAGATACACAGAAGCATTGTTAATATTATGTAATATGCTCTGCCACTGGGATTCTTTAAAGGGCTTTGATAAATCCTATCCCACGCTTTCACAGAGAACTCCAAACTAAGTAGACATAGTGGACATGGGCCTGAAGAGTTTATGAAACATGTCTAAGGTCCCAGTAGTTCTGGGGCTTTTCACAGGGAATCTAGGGAATCCAGACCAAATTGCCATATTAGCAAGTGTCTAAGGGCATGTCCAGTGCTTAAATTCAGTTGGAGCTGTCTGGAGCAGAACTCCGGTAAATATTTTCAACTGCCCTACAGTTTTCATGGCATGTTGTTGGGCGGGGGGGAGGGGTGTGATAATAGAGGGGCTCTGGGAAATACTCGAGAATTTAAGCACTAGGCATGTCTACATTGCCCAGTAGTTCGGACCTACTGGGTGTGAATAGCAGTGTGCACCAAAGAGCTGAGCTGCAACTCCCCCATGTGGGCACCGTGGGTGTGAACATAAAGGTTTCGAGTTCACACTAATGACCTAAACTGCGGGGCTGCATAGACATGCCTTCAGTTGTATGTACTGCCACTTCACTGACAGCTGCAGGTCAGAACATTATTTTAGTGTTAGAAAAGGACCAAAGTTCTCACCACTGACTAATTAGGAAATCCATATGATCCCCCTGCTCAGCCAGTCCTGTTTGTTCTCAATCTGCAAGTCTGGATTGCCCAAAATAGATGCTCTTGCATGATGGCAAGGATGAAATTGATACCTCTTCGCTAGGATAGACTGCATGAAGGGTCTGGGCTACTTGTTTTTCTCCACTGGAGAAAAAAAGCAGCTGAGTAGACCCACAGGGAAAATTGGCTACATTAATACACATTCAATTTCCACCCATGTGTGTATAAAGGTATTAGCATGCTGGAAATGGTTTGATATCTCTGACATGATGAGAACATAATAACAATTTTGTAGGTCTGGGAGCCCAAGCCTCTCCTTGGGGATTTGGAGTCTTTTAAATGATAATCATGGCATTGACTAGAGCCCCATGGGAAGGATCCAATAATATTATATTTTCTAAAATGGAGGGATTATACAGCTAGACTGTTTGGAATATAGAGAAACCTAGGCAGAATATTGATTTTTATTGAGTTAACTCTTCCCCACAGGCTCAGGGAGAGAGGATGCCACACATTTTATCACTATTTGAGAGTACAGCATCTAAGTTTATCTTCAATCTGCCTATATCCTTAACTGATTTGTTAATAGAACTCATCATAGATGTAGGCTTTTGCGAGTGCTGTAATGCCTCCTGAATTATAATTGCTTACTTTGTCAAATTCATGACACCTACAATATTCTATAGAAAGCTTGTCTCCCTAAATCCAACAGTTCTTGCTCAACACTTGTTGAAAGATATTTATAGGGTTATCAGTTGGAATTAAGTCTTATTTAATCGCTGAAGGAGTGATCCATAAAGTACCAGGTCTTGTGTTTTAATAAATGTTTTACGGGGGATAATTAGATTCTTGCTGGAGAAGCATAACTAGTATAGTGCTTAGAACTATGCCATAACAAAAACACTGAATTGGCATCTATTCACTGTCTTTTTGGACAGTCCATGTAACATATATCAACAGATGGAAGAACTGGCAAAACTTATATTGGCACCCCCACCAAATGAATGTACCCACCATTTGTAACACTGATAAGCAACTTAGTTGTGCTGTTACATCCTGGGCTGCTCTTGGGTGCTGTAGCTAAGGGCACTTTTTTCACCTGCATGTGGTGAGAATTGTTTTTGTTTGTTTTTTGCTTTTTATGTGTATCTTACCACAATTTTCCATGCCTTTGTCATCTCAAGACTGTAGATCAGTGGTTCTCAACCAGGGGTATGCAGAGGTCTTCCAACATCAACTCATCTAGATATTTGCCTAGTTTTACCGCAGGCTACATAGAAAGCACTAGCGAAGTCAGTACAAACTAACATTTCATACAGACAATGGCTTATTTATACTGCTCTATATACTATGCACTGAAATGTAAGTACAATATTTATATTCTAATTGACTGATTTTATAATTATATGGTAAAAATGAGAAAGTCAGCAATTTTTCAGTAAGAGCATGCTGTGACACTTTTGTATTTTTGTCTGATTTTGTAAGCAAGTAGTTTAAGTGAGGTGAAACTCGGGGTACACAAGACAAATCAGCTGCCTGAAAGGGGTACAGTAGTCTGGAAAGGTTGAGAGCCACTGCTGTAGATTACTGTAAGGAACTCAATACCTTGAGACTACTGAGAAACTTAAACTAGTGCAGTATGCAGCTATCTGCTCACTAATCTTTCATGTTGGGAGCACATTATACCACTGTTTTAGTACCTGCAATGGGTTTCAGTAAGTTTCTGGGTGCAATTCAAGATGTTGGTGTTAACCTATAGAAGACTCAAAGGATTTGTGTGACCTGGTTATGTGGGGGATTTGGAGGGGTGCTGCTCTAACTTGTGGCAGCTGGCCCTTCCTTCTGGTCCCCCCAGAAACACTTACTGTCCCCCAATATAGTCAAATAATGGCTGTGTGTGTATCACCATGCTGATTGTGGAAAAGATTCCTGAAAAACCACAGCGATGGAAGGGTTATTTCTTTTGCTGTCTGATTTGGCATTTACAGAAAAATGACGGTAGTTTTTTGCATGAACACCTTCTTCAAAGAATGCTGTTGGCACTGGGTTTAGGGAAGACAGATTTTCAGCTTTCCAGGCCAAAGGAGTAGGATGGTAACATAGCTGTGTACAAGGAAAATAAACAGAAAAAAATGGAACAGGAACTTCTGGGGCTGATGTCTCGCTGGGGTCAGACACAAAAAGGAGAAGCCATGCTCAGATGCCAGTGGGCTACTGTCACCATTGTTAGAAAAAAATGGTATGAAAAGGTTCTGCTGCTGAAGAGAATATAATCATCCTCCAGAAACCCCCAATAAAAATGATTTTTGTTTTGTTTTATCATGATTTGATGCGTTATCCTTCACTAAACTTTTGGAAGAAGATTCAGTCCTTCAGCAATTTGCTATTGATCAAATCAGCCTGTAGAGGGCCTCCTTGCACTGAGAGCTTTTGTTATTACAAAATCCTGTTAAAATGATAGATGCAAAAAGAGGGGAGGGGAATACTATCCATGCTTGGTTATTTTACAAAATCCTTGGATGTCAATGGCCATCATTTGTGAAAATTAAGATTAAATACTTTAAAAACATATATAGTAGTTTTAAAGCAGGTGAACATTAATATTATAATGAACTATAATGCTGCATTTAGTTTATTCACCTTTATTCTGAAAGCATCTTCAAGCAAAAATGTAAAACCATGGAAAATTCAGAGTAAGAGTACATCTATTAGTTTCTGCTTTTAAAAACCAAATATACCTGTATGGGTAATTCCGAGATGTAATAGATACTATACTGAATATATTCTGACAAATTTAAAAGACATTCAGTCAAAATAACAGAAATAAGGCAGGAAATAAACATTGGAACTACCATACTGGATTAGAGCAGTGGTCTTTCTATTCCAGGATCAAATGCTCCACAAATGATGAAAGAAACACCACAGTAGAGACTTATGGGATAATCTTTCCCCAGAGAAAGTTTCCTCCTAGTCTCCTATAAATTACAGGTTGGTTTCCAGCCTGAAGTAAAACTCTTTTTAAAAAATTACTATTATAAATCCAGATATCAATATACATATTCCGCACATAAAGACAAATGAATACGTCTTTTTTTTTTGCTCAGAGTATTTGCACCAGCTGATACAGAACATGCCATTCTTGTAAAGCTCATGTCTTGAGGCACATCTGATTTGTCATTGCTTTCCATGACATTAAGAACTGAGTTTTGAAAGTATGTTTAATCATAATTATAAACCTGGATGGAAAATAGTATTTTCCAAGAATATTTTTGACCATATTTAAAAAAAATTATATATGGAAACAATTCAGGGTTTTTTTTACAACAAACAACCCCACCCTTTCCCCCAAAGGTCAGTTTCTAGCTCTTGAAAACCAAACTGTTTGGCTTTCCGCTTTTCATAAAAAAAACACAACAAAACAAAAAAATTAGGGAAAAAAGTATTCTGTGAAAAACTGGTTTAAAAAGTCTGTTTTTCATTTAAAAACATTTTTTAATAGAAATTTTTGACCAGCTGTATTTAGTTTATGTCTGTTAGTTAAGCTATGGTTTCTATGTAAATTGCAGCATTACTTTGATATTTTCAAATAGCAACCATTACATTATATCATTTGTCCAAGTGCAAGATAGAGCCTGATCGCTCCTATGTGGTATTTGTCCCAGATTCACCAATGCATCTGTATGCCAAAGCAAAGCAAACCCTGTAATGCTTGTACTCACAGCACAAGTCACTAGCTTGTGTAGTTGGAAGGCTGCTATAGCAAGCTGGCACTTTGCCTTTGTTGGGTTCAGGGAAAGGATCACTGGAGCACACTGCTCTGCTGAAGGCCCATGTGCCACTGGCACTGCCCAACTGCACACACATGCCGTTTGGTTCACATTTCTCCAATACTAAACCTAAATTTAGAGTACTGTCAATGTGCATTTAGAAACTTCATTATTGCAAGGAGTCATGATTTTTCAGAATTGCATATTTTAATTATTATATTTATCTTATTAACAAGGGACTTTTAAGTACTACTGCAATGCAAATGATAATAATTTGATAATATATAGCATCATAAACACACACCACACTTCCCAGGTGCATGAGACAAAATGCCTATCCCAAATTCCTTATGACCTAAGGCACGAATAATGCAGTGTGGTATGGGCCTGTGCAGAACCCCACTGACTTTAAAGGGGCTAGGCACTGTAGGAGGTAGCAGTGGTCTTGTCACGCAAATCGGCTTGCAGGGTACAGGTTGAGTAAAGTCACAGTCAAATGCATACAGAGTAGGTGTTAGTTGGTAAAGCAAAGGGATGCAGGTATCAGAGGACTGATTATTTAAAATATCTGTAAACTGTATCATTCTTTGTTTGGATGACCAGATGTCCCGATTTTATAGGGACAGTCCCGATTTTTGGGTCTTTTTCTTATATAGGCTCCTATTACCCCCCATCCCCGTCCCGATTTTTCACATTTGCTGTCTAGTCACCCTATTCTTTGTCCTTAACCCGCAAAGCAAAGTCCTCTTGAAGGAAGGGCTAGGTAAGGCACGTGCTACTGTACTTTGCTAAAAAAGGGGTTACAGGAACAAAGTGGTGGGGAAACTTCAGTGTCAGATGAAACTATGTGCACTGTTGGTAAATACGATTTGGGTAAGGCTGAGCCACAAGCCAGGAGGCAGGCCGGGCTGCAGCAGCTTCCATGTGCACAGGACCTTTCACCAACCCCAGCCACCTTGCCCAGAGCCCACTCACTCACTGCAAGCCCTGGGAGCCTTGCAGAAGGGCACGTGAGAAAGACACAAAGTTAAATGGTGTGTCCTAGAGAACACACACTGAATGAACACTGGGTAGTGTGTGCCCCAACACTGACCCCAGCAGCGTACTGCCACGTGCTAAGAAAGGGCAGCTCCCTCCACCACACACCTCACTGTACAGAGATCATTAAGCCTTGTTTCCGACACGCCTGCTCAGGGGTGCTGGAACAATTTGTATAGTGGGGCTGCTGAGAGCCATTGAACCAAACTTTAAAACTTGTATATGATGGAAACCACTTCAAGACACGGGGTACGGCAGTTCCATCATCTATGTGCCTGCTCCATTACCCCCTGTACTCATCCACACCCTGTGTCCCCTGCACACTCCATCCACTCCATTACCCCCTGTACTGACCCCACCATGTCCCCCGCACACTCCATCCCGCTCCATTACCCCCTGTACTCACCCCAGCCTTGTGTCCTCAATACACCCCACGTGCTCCATTACCTCCTGTACTCACCCTGCCCCATGTCCCACACTCCCCACCTGCTCCATTACCCCTATACTCACCCTGCCCACACACCCCACTTGCTCCATTACCCCCTGTACTCACCCTGCCCCGTGTCCCACACTCCCCACCTGCTCCATTACCCCTATACTCACCCTGCCCACACACCCCACCTGCTCCATTACCCCCTGTACTCACCCTGCCCACACACCCGACCTGCTCCATTACCTCATGTAGTCACCCTGCCTTGTGTCAATACATCCCACCTCCTCCATTACCCCCTGTACTCACCCTGCCCCGTGTCCCACACTCCCCACCTGCTCCATTACCCCCTGTACTCACCCTGCCCCACACACGCCACCTGCTCCATTACCTCATGTACTCACCCTGCCCTGTGTCTTCAATACATCCCCCCTGCTCCATTACCCCCTGTACTCACCCTGCCCCGTGTCCCACACTCCCCACCTGCTCCATCACCCCTATACTCACCCTGCCCACGCACCCCACCTGTTCCATTACCCCCTGTACTCACCCTGCCCACATACCCCACCTGCTCCATTACCTCATGTACTCACCCTGCCTTGTGTCAATACATCCCACCTGCTCCATTACCCCCTGTACTCACCCTGCCCCATGTCCCACACTCCCCACCTGCTCCATTACCCCTATACTCACCCTGCCCACACTCCCCACCTGCTCCATTACCTCCTGTACTCACCCTGCCCCATGTCCCACACTCCCCACCTGCTCCATTACCCCTATACTCACCCTGCCCACACTCCCCACCTGCTCCATTACCTCCTGTACTCACCCTGCCCCATGTCCCACACTTCCCACCTGCTACATTACCCCTATACTCACCCTGCCCACACACCCCACCTGTTCCATTACCCCCTGTATTCACCCTGCCCCGTGTCCCACACTCCCCACCTGCTCCATTACCCCTATACTCACCCTGCCCACACTCCCCACCTGCTCCATTACCTCCTGTACTCACCCTGCCCCCGTCCCTCTCACCCCACAACGCCCCATTACCTTTATACTCCCCCCAGCACTCAATACACCACCACCCCCATTGGCCCCTGTACTCACCCCTCCCAGGTGTCTCCCTGCCACTTATCCCCCATCTAACGACTCTCTCTGGACCCCCCCCCCTCCCCAGTTACTCCCATCCCCACCTGCGCCTCTCACACCCGCTCCCCGCCGGCACCCGCTCCCCGTTCCTTCCCCCCTCGCCTCCCTGCCG
The DNA here is from genome assembly GCF_028017835.1 of Emys orbicularis. Lineage (NCBI taxonomy): Eukaryota > Metazoa > Chordata > Testudines > Emydidae > Emys > Emys orbicularis. The sequence goes on along the minus strand of NC_088683.1, from coordinate 66,253,282 downwards.
AGCACCGGGAAGTGCGGGCGAGCAAGGGAAGGACTCGGCGGGCTTCTCCGGCCCCCTCTGGGGGAGCCGTGCTGCCAGCCCGGCCTCGCCTCCCTGCTCCAGGCGCCTCCTAGCGGGGGTCAGCGGCAGCGCTGGGTGCCGGTGCCTTTCCCAGGCACGTCCCCCCTCAGCCGCGCTCAGCCCGACTCCCAGCCCTGCTCGCTGCTGCCAGCGGGCGAACCCACCCCCCGCGGCCAGCCAGGCAGCCCGCCCGGCGCTGCCCAGAGCCAGTCGGCGCGGAGACACGCGGCGTGTGCGCGCGGGACAGGGCGAGGGGAAGGCAGCGCGAGGGAGCGCCCGGCGCCTTTCGGAGCAGCAGCAGCAGCATGGCCGGTCCGAGCGCCCTCTGCTCCGCGCTCGGGCTCTGCAGCATCCTGAGCCTCTGGGCTCTGCCGGCGCGGGCAGCGCAGCGGCAAGAGGACACTCTCTACATGTGGATTGATGCTCATCAAGCCAAAGTCCTGATAGGTAAGTTGGGGCTCTACCCCCCTCGCATTAGCACCGTCTCTTTGCTCCAGTCAGTGTCTCCCTGGAGGCGCTTCAGCAACGTGTTTTCCAGCCCCATGAAATCGCCCTGCCTAGAGGCTTCAGTGAGTTACTTCTCCAAGCAGTTTGTTAACCTGCACTAGTGGGGCTCCTGCTGAAAGGCGTAGCCCTCCATAAAGACTAACCGATGCACTTGAGCTCTGTGTTTTAGCCGTGAAAACCGAAGTGCCAGTGGAAACTTTAGGTGGTTCAAACATTGTCTTTGTTTGTAGCATAGGAAAGGGAAAGTTTATCCCAGTGGTTAGGCTTCCCAAGAACTAGATGATAGCGATGATAAACATTCTCCACAGTAAAATGTTCGTCATCATACATGATAATCCTCCTTCATTTCCCTCTTTCTAGTCTGTATATTTTTGTTTTACAGGCTTTGAAGAGGATATTCTGATTGTTTCAGAGGGGAAAATGGCCCCATTCACTCATGATTTCAGAAAAGCCCAGCAGAGGATGCCAGCTATTCCAGTCAATATCCACTCTATGAATTTTACCTGGCATGCAACAGGAAGGGTAGGTACAGATTGAGATTGGAAGAAGAAAAAAAGTCCTCTTTAAATATGTTCAGCAGAGGCAAATATTTAGTTTTTAGAATATTTTAGGAAACTATTTCTGATATGTGCCAAAAAGACACTAAAGAATGAGCCCTTGATCTAGAATCACCTGTTATAGGAATTATTTATCTAGCATGGAAAATGTATAATGCTTTAAAAAAAGTCAGAATGAAACACTGTCCCTAACCCAACGAGTTTATAATTTAATTCAGACAACACAAAATATGTGGTAACATGGAAGGCTGTGGACACATTATTGATGTGGAAATTATTATAAGGAAAATTCTTGGAAGAAGTAAATTTTAAACTGGGATTTTAAGAAGGAGGGTATGCTTTCTTTGCTGATAAACTAAGGATAAAAGAACCAACAAGATTAGACAACACAAGCTCATGAGGAAGACATTAGCTAGCCTTAAATGAAATTTTACAGGCCAACAGTCCATAATGTGGATACAATTTTGTTATTTTATTTTTTTAAAAAGCATAAGGTTTTAGCATATGGAGCTCTACTATGACTCATTTATTAAATACACACACGCTGTTTCAATATGCATAGTTGTGTTAAAATAGGAGCTGTATTGCCTAGATCTATTTCTACAAAGTATAATGGCAAAACTATGCAACGTTGCAATCTATTGAGCCCACAATTCTCTATTTAACTTTTTTTACTGAAAAGATAAAGTATGGCATACTTTTATGCATAATTTGACAGACTGATAAATATGTTAAATTTGCATAACACTGCATCATGTTGGTCTAAAGTTATCATGGATACGGAGACATATTCAGCTTAACAGAAAAGAATTCTAAATAAAACAACTTTTTTTAAAAAAAGCAGTCTATGCATTTTATACAAGAGAATGTTCAGTAAAAAAATCATGTACTTTTCAAAATATTCAGTAAATATTTTGGTTATAGTTTGGTCAACTTTATAACTATGCGAGTTTTCAATTGTTTAGAAACATTTTTTTGCAAAATGGTCATTTATGATTCAGGAAATCTCTTACAGCAACTGTCATACCCTTCTATCTGTGTTAGGTACTTAGTATCTAAATGCTTTGCACTCTAATATATTCATCATCACAACACCCCTCTGAGGAAGGGAAGTGCTATCATCCCCATTTTACAGATGAGGACTGAGGCACAGAGAAGCAAAGTGACTTGTATGGGGACTGAGGTCACAGGAGTTCTATTTGTATCTATAGTTATATAGAAAACAAAAATTATACCACAGAGTGCTATTTAAGTAACTAGCCGTAGTTAACATGCCCCAGGACAGGCATGATTGTACTGCTGTCCATGAGGAAAAAAAATCTTATTGGGTAGTGGGATTGAGACATCAGAGAGAACCCAATTCCTTTTCCCTATCCTCTTTTTTCTTTTCTGCTCTAAGTCCCCTCTTCTGCAACCCAGTGAACAGTTTGTTGGAAAGCTGTGATTGTAACATTTGAAATGCATGGCACTGCTCACATGCTTAAAGTTAAGCATGTGTTTAACATCTCTACTGGATTGGGGTCAGTGTATTCAGCACCTTGCAGGATGAAATCCCATTTGAACTGTGACAAAGCTGTTCAACAAATCATTCTTCTTTCTCTTTAATTTATTTACTGAAATCATATTAGTTAAAACTGCCTTGACATGCTTAAATATTTTAAAATTTAAAAAGTAATTAATCTACAGTTTCAATGGCTGTACATCTACACAAATGCTATTTGAATATCTCCCATGTCAAAATCAGATCAGAACTATAGAAGGAGTTTAATTTCTACAGAAACCGATTGGCATAATTTATTATTACATACTTCAGGTAAAAAAATTAAGATTAAGTGAAGGATTTAGTTAAGCATAAGACATAGCAATTATTTAAGGAGAAAAATGTTGATGTTGATGTTTTAAAAACACAAACCTTAATTCTGGAATTTTTAAGGTAAAACAAAAATGATTGGAAAAAATAATATATGGAGATAAAGTACTATAAACAACCTTAACTCTGTCTCACCCCTCCTGTTTCTAAAGTAGTGTTAGCTTTCAGTCATGAATCAAATAAATGCTAAAAATAACATAGGCTATTCATTTGGTGGAAAATATATAATCCTGTTTAGTTAGCACTTACTGCCCCATCCACCTCCATCCTGTGCGTACAGAGTACGTATACCTGAGCAGTTTGTTCCAATGGCTGTGGATACTTAAACATGATGTATCGGTGCAGATTAGGTAAGGAGTTCTAACTCACAGCCCAGATGGGGTGACTATGGTGACTTTAAGCCAGCTTCATGTCTTTCCAATCCTGGGCTGTTCCAGGGACTGGCGAGGCAGCCTCTCTAGGTTGCCCTCTGGGCTGCAGTGCTCCCTGAAATCTCCACAGTAGTGTGTGCTGTGGTCCACCCCCAACATGCCCTTCCTGTCCCAGTAGGTTCTCTGAGGCCAGCCTTACATCTGTCTTCCACAGTTTCTGTGCCAAGGATATCTTCCCCTGGTGGGAACCAGGGCTTTTTGACAGTGTCTATATATTGTTCCTGCCCTTTTTCCTGGTGTAAAGGGGTTGGAGCCAGAATAAGGGTCTTGCCCTAGATCTTGACAGTCCATAGTCAAAACAACAAAATTAATTAGCACTGTACTGCATCTAGCACACTGGGGTCCTGGTCCATGACTAGGGTTCCTACGCGCTATGGTAAAATCAATAAATAAGAATGATAATTTTGAAATAACATGCACATGCACCTAATTTAACTTAGTGGCAGTGCTAAGAGGACAGAATTAAGGTTGTTTGTGGCAACAGAACTCCACTTTTCCCAATATTTCCAACATTTGAAAAAAGTTTTTACTTTAAATTCACATTTTCAAATGTTTTCTTTTTATTTTAAATGTAATGGCTTTTACAAATATCCGTTGCACACTCCAAGTAAGTACTATGTGTTTGAAACCTTTACTCAGCCTTAGTTTTTGTCTGAGAATTTCCTTAGCTTTTCTTTGCAGTTGGACATTTTTGTTGTTTCTATATGGGGGGAAAAATCTCTTTGATGTAGGAACTGTTAAAGCCATTTTCATTAGTAAATGAAAAATGTTTGTTTATTTTAATTCTTGAGCAACTCATTGTGGATAAGGGACTTCAAAAATTATGGCAAATTTTGTGGGAGGGATAACTAAATTAAGAGTCGATACTTCAAGGTTGTGAGCACCCTCAATACCCAGTGAGGTCAAGAGGAGCCACGCGTACTAAGCTGCTCAGTCCACCTTATTTATTGGGACCTTATTTATTAAAATTCCACCCAGTATTACCTATGCTGTGTAAACTTCGTAACAGCTGTAGTTTTATGTTTAGAAAAATTGTACTTCAGAATGTTGTACAGATGTTCTGTGTTTAAAAAAAAAAAAGTTCCCACGGGATAATATTGTACATTGCATATATCTGTGTAACCACTAGAAGTCACTGGTGTTGCTTCATTTTTATATCCTGCAAAAGAAGGTATAAGTGACTTGTGGGTCTATTCTGTTCTCTTCTCGATGCTGGGGGATGTGTGTGCAGAGCCTTCCTAATTTGGAGAAAAATAGTCCCCAGTGTGCTAACTTATGCTGCAACATGTTTTACTTTGCCCACTGGAGGATAGTCCTACAGCATGCAGTTGGTAATAGCACTTTAGCAGTATTTAGCAATATATGAGGGGGATATAGGCGCCAAACCTTCAAACACATATGCATATGCTTAACTTTATTAATGGGAGTAGTCCCCCTGATTTCAGTGGGACTGCTTTGGTAGTAAAATTAAGCATAGATATGAGTGTTTGCAGGATCAGAATCAACATAAAGCAAAGGATTTGTCAGTGAATAGGAGGTAAGTACTGGAGCATAAAGACAAAATAAGTGTCTGATTAATTCAGTGGGCAGAAGAAGAGTCAAGATCAAAAACAAGTTGGGTTTTTTTGCTCCAACAGTTACTGGTAACTGAATAATGCAGAAGCGGTGTCCAGTCTGTATGGTGAGTTGGGGAGCATGTGTCACTCTATGATGTTTTTCAGCATACCTTCTGTTTTGCAAAAGGAGGGTTAGGAAAGGAGATAAAATTACAACTCAGAGAGGCTGATTCTGATCTCATCCACATGGGGGTAAATCCAAAATAACCCACTTCATTGGAATTACTTTATATTTTTACTTATGTGACGGAGATCAGAATCTGGCTCAGAATGAAGGAATAAGAAAACATCTGACTATGTTAAAAGCTTTATGTGCTTCCTCCCTCCCTCAGGAAGGTGAATAGACTACTTGTTATATACCATTATTGGCATAATGGGAGAAACACATTTAAATATTACAACACCACTGATAAAATAAAGGGAAAACAAAAGATGGTGGATTTCAGTTCAAATAATATTTCAGTGGAATCGCTGAACATAAATAAACACCTAATTTGTACATAGCAATTACAGCAGCAATTTTTATTATTTCTAACATCGTCTAATGTGTACAGGCCACATTTTTTTCTAATGGAATTATGACTGTTTTGGAAGTTATGATAAATGCGGTTGCATAACTTTGGACCCTTGGGATTTACAGTAGTACCTTCACTGTGGTTTCATGTCAGCAAACAGAGGAAATACCTTGTTTTCTGACCTCTGTACCACAATTTCAATGTGAAATGTGAATATGTTTACATACTGTGGGCATGATTTTTAAAAAGGGGGTTCTTGTATCAAAAGCATAGCTCCAAACCTTTAATATTTAGATTCTATTCTGCTGTGGTATTTTGCATCTTGGTGTTGTAGACATGCCACCAGGGATCAAAGAGTAATGCTATAGAGATCCCACTTCATTTAGTAAAGCAGGCATGTGCCAGCCATCTGTTCTATCTGCTGATAGAAAACAGCAGTAAGTTTCTCAAAGTTTTGCCAAAAAAAAGGAAAGGCTTTATTGCTCAGTAGAAATGACTTACAAGGCACCTTATAAGTTACATCTGGTTTCCATAGTAATTTACATGGCATATATGTAAACTACACAATTACACTTTTTACACAGCAGTGTAGTTGTGGAAAATAAACCCTTCAATGGAATTTTTCAGTGCTTATTCTTTTCTTTAAAAACATTGCTAAAAACAAAACAGAGATGTGCTTTGAATAAAAAAGCAGAAGTAATAAAACTTTCAATGTTTTTACAGAACTAGCTGTTGACAAATACTGGAATTAAAGGTACACCAAACTTTAAAATGATATATTGGAAAAAACAGATCTCTCCCTATGTTACTAACTACGTGTTTGAATTTTAGACCCCAATTTACTTTTCACTTATTGTGTTTATTTACTTTTACAGTGCTCTCAACTTGGAAAACAAATTACATCCGTTTCACATTGGTTTATAATCAATTTCCCTTTTAGGTTCCAAATGCTGTAAAGTTAGGGTTGCAAACAGTGCAATGGAATGATTTGTATAATAAGAACTGTTTCCAGTAAAAACAATTAATGCATTAAAACCTTTGTTTTGGCCCTAGGCATTGTGCACATCTTATTTTTGTAATATCTAAATTTTGGATCAAATTTGTGTTGACAGTATTCCTATCAAAGCATCTTATGTGCATTTAAACACATACCTGGGGCCCCATTCTCACATAGGCTATGCATAGATCTGTTATTTGACCTACATTTTCTGAAATGGTAAAATATTAGGTCATATTTACAATGTTTACATTACATTTGGTCAGTTTTATTTCTAATGTTGTGCCTACCTTAGTTAGGAGTAATGCGTTTTCAAAACCACCTGAGTTTTCTTTTTACAGTAGTTTGAAAAATGTTTTCACCATATGGAAGTGGTAGATAATAGTTGAGTAGAATACTCAAAATAGATGCTTTAAGTGGATTTGAAAGATCACATAAAGTCTGTTACATTTCCTATTATACCAATCAGGGTGAGAATACAAATTTCATTTTAGACATTTTTTTTTGGAGGTGGAAAATCCCATTGGGTTAGTGAAGGACACCTTATTTTATTTCTGTAGTTAGTTTGAGGAAGACCTATTGATGTTAATTTTTTGGGTGATGCTTTGATAGGGCCCAATTCTGCAATGTGCAGAGTGTCTCCTATGAAATGCTGAATACTCTCCTCCTCCACAGAATGTACACTGCTGGCATCAATGGGAGTTAAGGGCACCCAGCTCCTTATAGGATCAAGCTCATATTTCCTGATTCACTTCAGGGAAACCATAATCATACTGATGTTCTTTTTTAAGTTTATCCTTTTAGATTGACAGCCCTGGAGCATGAATCTTGTGTTTAGCCACATAATAGTACAGTACAGTGTACACAATATAATAGTGTGAGCTTCCTCACATTCCCCTGCTTCAGCTGTGTCCTAGAGGGAGCACCTCTTGCAATTCATTCTTTATGCCCCTTCAATCCTTGGCTTTGTTTCTAAGACTATCAACAAGGGGAAGGGGAAGTAATGCCAGTACAGTGGTGGTTTTTGTTAAGTGCATATGCTAGAGCTGGTCTGTAAACCACTGGGATATTCTGGAGATGGCCTCAGGAGTTGCTGGTTACTCCCTGCAGAGCATTCCTGTATAGCTAGACTTTGAGGAGTGGAAGTTCTGGAATGGGTATCTGGCTGAAGACAGGAAAAATGGTTTGTGGGGCAACTGGAAATGGATCTGAGGCAAAGGAAGTTGGGTTTCAGTTCCAGCTCAGAGGGTAAGCCAAGCTTGAAAGAAGAGCCCTACTGAAGTGGGGCATAACTTTTGTGGGGCCCTACACTGAAGTGAAAACAGCTTGAAGATGACATGGGGCCTGCTTCTGATCTTGCCTACGTAACTCACACACCTCCTGGGTGTGGTGTTCAGTCCCATCAGGTGGCACTGAGACCACTTAGAGAGAAAGAGATAAAATGAGTTTGCTCTACAGCCTTACCTAACAGCCAGTTGGCTTTTAGCTTATGCAGTAGAGGCTCATGCACTAAGCTCCAGAGGCCCTAGGTTCAATCCCGCCTGCCGACGACCAGGGTCGGTCGGTGTTACACCTACACTTGTGACAGTCGGGAATAACTATTGAAACGAATGCAGTTATACTGATGTAAAAACAATGAGGGTGAGAGAAGAATCAAGCCCATGGTTTGGAGATCCACTGGCTCTGGAAAGTCTAAGTTACTGAAGACACCAACATCAGGGGCCTGATTCTCTGTTGCATTATACCACCTTAACAGCAGTGTACCTCCACTGGTTTCAAAACACATATGCCCTCTAACACAATTTGGACAGATTCTTTGGTTCACTAAGTTCACTTTGTGCCGCGTATGCAGCACAAAGTGAACTTAAACCAGGGGAGGAGAGGACATGTTGGGTATGGAGTTGGGGTGTAGTGGAGCCAAGCTCTTCTATGCCTGATCCTCTGCTGGTGTAAGGGCTGCTAGTATCAGAAATCACTGTAGGGCCTTTGCTGCACTAACTTCCGCTGGTACTGGCTCACCAAGGTCCAGGGAACCACAATTGGCTTGCTGCAGCAACCGCTTGCCATTACATCTGAGTACAGCCCAGACATAGTAGAGAATCAGAACCCTTAAATTCAACCATACTATCGCCAGCAATGCACTCAAAGTACTGAAAAATCACATTGCATTGCTCAACCTTACCTCAGACCTCTAAATGTGTTTTGTTCATGACATTATAAATAGACATCTGAAACAGTGTGTATGTGTACATTTCACCAGTATTAGGGATGGTTTGGCTTGCTGCTGCATATTACACAGTTGATCTGACTTTTTTGAAAGTCATAGGGTAAATAGAAGTTTATTATGTTTTTAATAAGTTATTCTGAGTATGTGATCAGCAGCTTTGTATTTTTTCTCCATTTGGTTTGTGCAGCTGCCAAGGTTGTCATTCTGAGATAATTTGTCCTGGGAACTGGAATGGTGATTACATTACTTAATGATGTAGTACTAGAAAGTGGTGCATTGCAGTGTGGGTGAAGTTCACTTCCTTGATATATGCACCAAAGTAATAGTACTGTTGTACTGAAAGCGAGTATGTTAGAGTGGGTAATGGGCTAATAATTGAAGACTGGTTTCAGTATTGGATGCGGTTGTTACCTTAACTTGCAACTTCCTTACTTTTAGTGTTTGCGTTTTTGTGGGAAATTGCACTTGAGCCAATTTAGTGTACATAAATATGAGGGCTGAGGACCCACGGCTGGTGGCTGGATGGGAGTGCTGGAGAGAGGGACTGGCCATGGTGAGCCGGGCTCAGCTAGTTTCATAAAGCAATAGAAGCCTGACTCTATAAATCCATGTGCTTTGAGATCCTTCTCTCTTCATGCAGTATCTTGCTAGCTGAGGTGCTTGAACTGACAGTGCCCTGGTTTAAAGAGGATGCTGCTGGCAGGATGTTCTCTCTGAAGGGCCTCTGACACTCAAACTGGGTCTCACAATTGATCAGACAGAACCTGAATCTGTTAGTCTTCAGAGCACACAGCAAGATCTGTCCCTTCCCCCACACTAGTAGGCTGGAGTAGGCTAAGAAAGGGGATAATAGGGTAAAGGTGTGTGTAGGGGTGGTTAATCCTAGATGGGTGAATAGTTTGTTCTTTATCTGGAGATTTATAAATATGTCTAGTGTACACTTGCAGAGAGCAAATGGATAGGAATTTGCTTGGCTTTTTTAAAACACTGAAGTAAAACACAGTTATAAGGCAGCCTGATCTTCAGAAGGCTGCAGCATGACAAGTGTGCCCAGCCTCAGTTTCCCTTTTGGTCTATCCTTGAAAGGGGCATAGTCTTTCAGTGTCCAATACAAAACCCGCCTTTGGGCATAATTTATTCATATACACCAGTGCAGTAATTCCTTGTAGTAAAACCATTCTCCAGTTCTCACAGTAAATACATAGGGACACAAAAGTTTTTCCATTCCCTTCTCGAGGGACATCATCTCCTAGTCACCCATGTGAGAGTCAATAGCAGCACATTGTTCCCAGTTCCTTTTGCCCTTGATCCAGGACCCCAGTCTCCGGGCCTCCCTGTCTCAGAATGACCAGTCTCATGACTCTTACCACAGCCCTTCAAGTCGGGTCTCCTGCAACAGATCTTCCCACAGTGTTCCACTACTGAGGCTTCTCTGCCTCCGAGTCCTACCCCTGTTCAAGGAACCCCTCGCTAGGACCAACCCCTTGTTATGGGCCTCCTCCTCTCAGGTCTTCACCCCAAGTCTCCCTGCGTTGTTCCACCCCAAAGGCCTTCCCACAATCAGGGGTCCTAGCTTTGGTCAGTTCTCACCAGCAGTTCTGTTCCAGCTCTCCTCAGGACTCAGCTTTTCTGCTGGGTCTCCTGTAGCTTTCTCCCAAGCCACTCTTGCCAGCTCTCACCAGCTGCTGCCTGTCTCTGGCTCCTCTCAGTCTCCTGGTCTCTCATCTGCCAGTCTCATTCTTCTAGGACCCAGATGCCCTCTCATAAATCTAACTGGGGTCAGCTTCTGAAAGGGCTAGTATCACCTTGTGACAAGTACATAATTTATATTTCGTTTTGTAAAAGTGCTTTTAGATCCTTCAAAATGGAAGTCACACTGTGATATATAGACAGTGAAAGGAATATAAAAAGAGGAACTGGTAAGGAAGTGTTGGGTCTGAGACAAAGAGGACCAGAGGTGTGGACTGAACAACACTGAAGTAGGCCCCTGCGAGCAGCCAAGCCTGAAAAGAAGACTTGGACTGGACTTTTGTTATCTTACAGTTTTGTTTGTTAATGAGTCATACCCCAAGGAAAAGAGTAACTTTTGACACACCATGGGGCACGTGGACTGTGTCTTAAAGCAGGCAGGAAATTCACCTACCAACCAGTCTGTACATTGAACTGCGATCATAGAAATGTAGGACTGGAAGGGATCTCAATAGATCATCTAGTCTAGTCCCCTGCACTGAGGCAGCTCTAAGTATGTAAGTAGATAACTAGACCATCCCTGACAGGTGTTTGATTCACCTGTCCTTAAAAACCTCCAATGACAGAGATTCTACAATTTCCCTAGGTAATTTGTTCCAGTGCTTAACTACCATTACAATTTGGAAGTTTTTCCTAATGTCTAACCTAAATCTCCCTTGCTGCAATTTAAGCTCATTGCTTCTTGTCTGATCTTCAGTGGTTAAGAACAATTTATCACCTTCCTCTTTATAACAACCTTTTACATACTTGAAGACTTATCATGTCCCCCCTCAGTCTTCTCTTCTCCAGACTAAACAAACCCAATTTTTTCAGTCTTTCCTCATAGGTCAGGGGTGGCCAACCTAAGCCTGAGAAGGAGCCAGAATTTACCAATGTGCATTGACAAAGAGCCACAGTAATATGTCAGCAGCCCCTCATCAGCTCCCTGTCCCCCGCTCACAGCACCTCCCACCCACCGGCAGCCCTGTCAATCAGCACCTCCCCCTCCCTCCCCGCACCTCCCTATCAGCTGTTTCGGGGCATGCAGGAGGCTCTGGGGTGGAGGGGGAGGAGCGAGGGCATGGCAGGTTCAGGGGAGGGGGCGGGAAGGGGAGGAGTGAGGGCAGGGCCTGTGGCAGAGCCAGGGGTTGAGCAGTGAGCACCCACCCCACGCACATTGGAAAGTTGGCGCCTGTAGCTCCAGCCCCGGAGTCGGTGCCTATACAAGGAGCCGCATATTAACTTCTGAAGAGCCGCATGTGGCTCTGGAGCCACAGGTTGGCACCCCTGTCATAGGTCATGTTTTCTAGACCTTTAATCATTTTTGTTGCTCTCCTCTGGACTTCCTCCACTTTGTCCACATCTTTCTGGTGCCCAGAACTGGACACAGTACTCCAGTTGAGGCCTCATCAGTGCTGAGAAGAGTGGAAGAGTTACTTCTCATGTTTTGCTTACAACATTCCTGCTAGTACATCCCAGAATGATGTTTGCTTTTTTTTTGTGTGCAACAGTATTACATTGTTGACTCATATTTAGTTTGTGATCCACTATAATCCCCAGATCCTTTTCTAGTGCTCCTTCCTAGGCAGTCATTTCCCATTTTGTATTTATGCAATTGCGTAGTCCTTCCTAAGTGTAGTACTTTGCATTTGTCCTTATTGAATTTCATCCTGTTTAATTCAGACCATCTCTCCAGATTGTCAGGATCATTTTGAATTCTAATCCTGTCCTCCAAAGTGCTTGCAACCCCTCTCAATTTGGTATCTTCCACAAACTTTACAAGTGTATTCTCAAGGCCATTATCCAAATCGCCAGTGAAGATATTGAATAGAACCACTCAATATGCCCTTCCAGTTAGATTGTGAACTATTGCTAACTACTCTCTGAGTATAGTTTTCAAGCCAGGTTGGACCCACATTATATGCCATCAGTGAAAAACTTAAGGATTCTAGTTATCAGTAGTATGAAGATAGAAATGCCTCATTCATTTGCAGCAAAGAAGCTAATTCAAGGGTGCATCTGAAGGAGTATCATAAACAAAGCAAGCGAAGTTATGCCATTGTATAATTCCATGTTAAGGGGGTCCCACTAACCTTACCATTAGGAGGTTTTTCCTAATATCTAGCCTAAATCTCCCTTGCTGCAATTTAAGCCTAAAACTGCTGCACCCAATTTTGGGTATTGTGATAAAGCTCCTCCTCTGCCTTGGTGGGCTCTGCACTTTCTGGCAGATTTGCTCGCCTCAGAGGTTCACGGCAGTCCTCAGTTTTGCTCCTGTTGTTAGTGGCACAAACCTGCCATTCACTCAGCTAACCTCATCACTGGCCAGCATTGGGAAAAGGAGGAGAACAATCCCCACAATCTCTGCTGGCCCACCTAATGGGTCGGGGGACTGGCCAGAGACCTTCCTCTCTGGTGGGACTCACAGTCCAGATCAACTCCCCTTATATCAAATAGGGAGATGAGGGGATGGGGGGAACCCGGGCCCGCCCTCTACTCCAGGTTCCAGTCCAGGGCCCTGTGGATTGCAGCTATCTATAGTGTCTCCTGTAACAGCTGCATGACAGCTACAACTCCCTGGGCTACTTCCCCATGGCCTCCTCCCAACACCTTCTTTATCCTCACCACAGGACCTTCCTCCTGATGTCTGGTAACGCTTGTACTTCGCAGTCGTCCAGCAGTACACCTACTCACTCTCAGCTTCTTGCGCCTCTTACTCCCAGCTCCTCACATGTGCCCCTCACTAACTGAAGTGAGGTCCTTTTTAAACCAGGTGCCTGATTAGCCTGCCTGTCTTAATTGATTCTAGCAGCTTCTTAATTGGCTCCAGGTGTCCTAATTAGCCTGTCTGCCTTAATTTGTTCCAGCAATTTCCTGATTGTTCTGGAACTGCCCCTGTTACCTTACCCAGGGAAAAGGGACCTGCTTAACCTGGGGCTAATATATCTGCCTTCGATCACTCTCCTGTAGCCCCTGGCCCGACCCTGTCACAGTATATATTTAATTCCATAGTATATACTTTCTGGAGACGTTTCAGAGAAGAACTGCTAAGCTCATCAAAAGATAGTTGTGGGAGTTAAATTTCTGCAGTCTGTCTAGCTTGGAGAAGAGGCTGTTGTACACAAAAAATGGGATCACAAAGACTTGGGTAAGGACCTGTTTCAACTGAGCAACAAGAAAACATGTGGACACTTCTGATCTCTCCCCTCACCCCACCCCAAGCATAGGTTAAATGTGAAAGTTTGCTTTGTTTTGTTTGTTTTTAAACCCATATGATACTCACCATTTGGACTTTTGTCCCTGGAGGTACTGGTAGAATGCAACTTACTAGGATATGTGGAGGAGAAGAGGAACGGACAATTATTTATTGATTTCTCTAGCATTTACTGCCATAGCTGCTGAGCACTCTAATTAGAAAAAACATATTAAAAAGATAAAATTATATATGCTACCCATAATAAATTATAACAGTAAAACTAAAAATACCACTTTCCTGATTGTTTCTAGCAAACATTCGTAGAATAACCATTAGCTGAGATAAACAACTGACTAAAGTTTAAAAAAACCCAACCAAATGCTAAAGGAAATAAATAAGCCTGACATCAAGCCTGGAAGCCTGAAAATTCAAATTCTGGCCAAAGGCAACACATTCCCTAAATGGGGGCTCTCTAAGGAGAAGACCTGCCACCAGGCCTGAGAGTTCAACCACAGAAACCATTAGCTACAGATTTCCAACCACCCTCAAGTACTACAGTTGGCTATGAAGTGAGAAGCAGTCTGTTGTACTATTAGTTTGTAAACTATTCAGGGCTTTAAAAGAGAACAGGGAGCCAATTCATAGATTTGAGCGCTGGCATTATGTGCTTATAATGACCCGCTTATCTCTGAAAGTGGGCAGGTACATTCTGAACCAGATGACAATTTTGAGTGACCTTCAAAAGTAGCTCTAACTAGAGCGCACAACAATAGTCTGTCTAGAGGTGACAAAGGCATAGATAACTGGAGAGGTCACACAAACTTTTGGTCAGTTGTAGAAGATGAAATGCACCATGCACCACCATCACTACCTGCAAATCTAGGAGCAGTGACATATCCTATAGGAATCTTAGACTGTAAACCATTTAGGCAAAATTCAAGCATGCTGGACACTTTCAGTAACTGGCTCACGTGGTGTCTGTACCAATTTCTTTTAAAGGTTCGGTAAAAGTTGGTCTGATCTTTTCAAGTTTGATTCTCAGGTAGTTCATATTCATTCAGGTCTCTTGCTGAGCCAGGCACTGGGAAATAAAGGAAACTGTAAAAATTACGTTTGGTGAAATAAAGAGATTCATCTGAGTGTGACCGGTACGCTGATGTCACTTCACCCTAAAGTCTGTTTCCCCATGTGGTCTCACATTGAATAGACGTGACGAGACGTGCAAGATCCCACATGAGGGCCCTCAAGGAGGATGAGCAGTTGCCCAGCATCATACTCTGGGATCTCTTTGAGGATGGAAAGAATTCACTTATGCCTGCAAGGTGTTTACCTATGGGATGCTCTGTGCTCACAAGCACCAGCTAGCCAAATTTGAAATGGGGAAAGAATTTTCCACCAGGGTGTATTGGCAGGCACCCTGGGTTTTGGTTTGTGCAGGGCTGTGTTTTGTGTTTGTTTGTTTGTTTTTTGTGAGGGTTTTTTGGCCTTCTCCTAGATTTGCCTAGAGCACATCTGTTAGGATTAGGTGAGCATGATCAAATTTCTGTGATTGCAGTCTGTGATCCTTCCTTCATGTACCTTTCATCGCTAGAGTCCTCCCTTTCTGGTCAGGGTTGTGACAGAATGCAGAAGCTTACACTGCACTACCTGTCTTGTGAATATAAATTATAGGACTTCATGACATCACAAACCACTCAAGCTTCACTCCCTTGATTACCATGCCAGCAGAACCCC
Source organism: Emys orbicularis (assembly GCF_028017835.1). NCBI lineage: Eukaryota > Metazoa > Chordata > Testudines > Emydidae > Emys > Emys orbicularis. The sequence continues at coordinate 66,237,844 of NC_088683.1, read as the reverse complement.
TTTGAGTCTGAGCATTATGCTACCCCTTGATATAACTCACAATTGTGTATCTATGTGAATATCTTGTTTAGTTAACTGACCATTTTTACTTGCCCTGCCAATCATTTGCAATCATGTATACCTTATAATTCATAGACCTGATGTCAACTCAGGCACTCATATTATGGTATGCCTACACAGATAAAATTACATTTTTATTCATTTCTAAATGAGGCAAGCGAATTCGCCAGAAAGCGCAGAACTCACCAGGGCAGAGGAGGAACTTTATCACAACTGGTGTTAACAGTGGGATTTGGTGTGCACAGCGCGGCGGAAGAAGAAGGGTGATAAAAAAAAAAAAAAAAAAAAGATAGCTACCCATAGTGCAATGCTCCGGAAGTCGACGCTAGCCTCGGTACTGTGGATGCGGTCCGCCGACTAGAGCACTTAGAGCATTTTATGTGGGGACACACACAATCGGCTGTATACAACCGATTTCTATAAAACCGGCTTCTATTAATTCGATCTAATGTCGTAGTATAGACATACCCTGAGAGAAGCGATTGTCCTACCTGCTGTCAGACACACTCCACATGCCTCAAGTAAAGTTCAAAATTCACCTCTTCCTGGGGCTTGACTTCATTAGCCAGCCATTGAATAATAAGGGTATGTTTATACTGCAATTTAAGACCAGCTTGGGACTCGAGTTAGCAGACCCTGTGTTTGTTAACCTAGGGCTTGAGCATCTACCCTCATTTGTAACCCCAGGTTAGGAATTGTTAAAAACTAACTCCCAACCTGGGTCTCCAGTATCTACATTGCATTATCCAGGCCCAAGTCCACAACCCGGAGTCCTGGGACCCTGGGTCTGAGTGCTTGGTTAGCATGATTTGTGTGTAGACAGAAGGGGGATTAAGTTTGAGCCTGAGTTTGAACTATGGGCTTACATTGCAGTGTAGACCATGCCATAAGGGTATATCTACACTTCAATTAAAAACCCATGACTGGCCCATGCCAGCTGACTCGGGCTCATGGGTGGCTCTGGCTAAGGGGCTGTTTAATTGCACTGTAGATGTTCGGGCTTGGGCAGAGAAAATGTAGGAGGGTTGGGCTGAGCAGCCCAGGGCTAGGAACCCTAGGAGAAGCCAAGCTTTGGACTGGACTTTGTTGTCTTAGGGTATGTCTACACCGCAATTAAGCAGCCTCTAAACCTGAGCCCAAGTCAGCTGGCATGGGCCAGTCGCGGGTGTTTAACTGCAGTGTAGACATACCCTAAGACAACAAAGTCCAGTCCGAAGCTTGGCTTCTCCTAGGGTTCCTAGCCCTGGGCTGCTCAGCCCAACCCTCCTACATTTTCACTGCCTCAAACCCAAGATCTCTTTGCCAGGGCAACCCAACTCTGAAATCTCTTTCAGAGCTTGCTTTCTTCCCCACTGGAGGGTCCTGGTATTATTGGCTGGTAGTTGCATGGTAGGATGACTTCAGTCTCTCTGTCCAGGAAAGGCCATTAATCCATTCAAGCAACTTAATTACGGTCTGTCAAATATTTGTTCTCTCATCCTTGCTGCAGGAAGAAAGGTGTGAACAGTGGAATATTTTGTTTTGGAATATTTTAAATATACATAAATATACACACATTGCTATAGACTGACGTTGGAGAAGGAAATCCCATTCTGATACTGAGGCATCTGGCTGCAGCAGCTTCCAGTGCAGCACATCTCTCTGGCACAAACTCCCCACAGGCAGCCAGAAGAATCGAGAAGCTGGCAGAAAAGGGCACAAAACGCTTGGGCTTATCAGACTCTGCTTGCCATGGGTCAGTTATGCCACACCTGCTGAGCTAACTGAGCTCTGCTTCTTGCAGGTCCATCATGCACCACCATTTTTCTCACTCTCCTCCAAACAGCCAGCCATGGAAGGACAAGAGGGAGAATCGCCCAGACATTGAGGAACAAGCTGGCAGTAAGGGGTCTTTTGACCCACCCTTTATTTCTCAGACCATTTGCCCTAGTCCCTCCCACTATGTTCTGGGCCCATCAGCAGCTTCTGTGGAGACACTGGGACATCACGCTTACTCTGATGCTGCAGGTCTACAGAACTACGGTTGTACCAGCTTTGTTGCACAACAGTGAAATTGGGCTCTGAGGAAGGCTAAAGAATGTGAGATTGACAGTTTAAATTCTTGCCGCCTTCCTCAGCTGCTCCATATTAAGTGTCAGGACAAGAACAGCAATGAGCATATCTGTAGAGAAACCCAGTCTTCTTCTTAGTGTATGCACAACGTGCCTCAGTTGGCACATGACCAGGATTCATCACTGAATTTGGTCCGCTGATTGGATCATTAGCTTCCCAGGCTGGGTCCTGACAAGGAGTGCAACGTGAATGCTGAGCCATGCCCCCCGCCAAACCCAGTAACTGTGTCCATCGGCAGTGGTTTGGTTTCGATGGCTTTCTTGGTATGGATATACTACTAGGAGGGCAGACTAATGCATTTACCAAGGAATGCTGCTACCTGGCTGGCGATTATGTGGGTGTCAAAATTTTGGGTGGCGCAATCAGATTGCCAATGACAGACACAGACTAACTATCCCGCCAGACCATCTTAAGGATCTAGCTAGAGATCAATCTTCCTGAACCAGTTAAAATACCAGAGTATGAAGACTGCAATATATCATCTGCCTCACACTGGGGTAAGGGATCTTCCAGGGAACAAGAAGGCTTAGGGACTCTATTCCATCCTCTTGTTAGTGCCAAAGTGTTCCACAACAGAGGAGCACTCAGCCTGAAGTTCTTGAACAGATTCCTATGGAAGCCAGAGTTCAGGCTGGAAACCCAAATTCCACCGTACCAGCAATTCCCACAAGGAAAATTTTAATTTCTCTATCTTCAGTTGATCCGAAGAACACCTGTCTACACATGGTAGGCACACCTATTTGAGGAGCCTCTGAAAGGAGGTATTATAATTACACAGACCTCTATGTACTGTCTGCCAGTTTTGAAGGACTGCAAGTCCCATGATGCAGTGGAGAGCACCCTCTGGGACTGGACTGAGCTTCCTGGATCAGAGACTGCTGCAGGGAGTCAGGGGCCTCATTTTGGGATGGAGAAGCAGCACATGGTGGGCTCCATTTTGGTGGGGAGATGAAATCCTGGTCATGAGTTGGAAGATTGCTTTGTGGATTGTCTAAACCAGCTAAGCTGCTTCAAGAAAGCCAGAAGTTGCTGCTGAGAGACTGCTGGGGCTTGGACCAAGCAGGGAGCCAAGGAGGCTATTGCTGAGCTTCACTGGAGCCAGGCCAGAGACTGTTTCTGTGCCCAGAACTGACTGAGGTGGGCCTACAATGAAGACAGTGTGAATAACCACCACCTTTGTTGTTTGGAAAGTGCTTTCAGCAGCAGGGGGATAGTGAAAGAGACTTTAAGGGGTTTCTCTGAATCTGAGAAAGACAAAGTATTGGCTAACCAGGATGCAGAGCTACATCCTGGTTACAGCAGCTCCCATCTTCAGAGGGGTTGTACAGCTTGGAATGATCCCAAGTTAGAATTGCTCTGTCCTGTGTTGCCTTGGCTGGGCTGTTTTACTCAGTGCTGTCCCCAACTTCAAGATCTTCAAGTGCACCCACACAAGCAAGCGTCTAGAACTCTGAAATTAAGAAGAGTGCAAACTCAGGGGAGGCGTAAATGGGGCCAGTGTAAATGCAAGTGGTTAAGTTTCATTTACTACCGTAAACTGCATTTATTAATTGATGTATTGAAGCACCCCCTATTGATTTAAAGTGGCTGTGACATTTTAATTAATCTCAATCTGTTATATCATGTTTTATGAAATTGTTAAATAAAGGGGTGTTTAATCTAAGAGTATTCTGGTTGTATGTTGTTTATAAGTGGTACCTTTGAGTTAGCACCACTGCATAGATTAGCTCAGGTTTACTCCTGGAGACTCCCAAGGCACACCAGTGAGTGTTTTCAGGGCCCAGCCAGGTGGAGGCACCACCAAGATTAATTTCCTTTATAAGTAAAAGGACTAGAGCTGTGGATAGAGGATTCCCACCTATCCAACATCACAACTGGGATACTCAGGATCTCCTTTACTGTCGATTACATCAGGTGCCTGGGCACACAAGAGAGTGTTGCCTGCACCCGAGTAACCCAGGAAGGAAAGGGGGAGGAGGGCTATACATCATTATGTGAACCTTCCATAGGGGTGTATCTTAGCTTTACATGCAAAAGACAGTGTTACCAATACGTTGCTTCACCTTTTGGACCACCTGCCTCTCTCTCTCCCCAAAAGGGTGTTTTCCAAAGTATTGGAAAATATTTTGTTTTCCTGGGGCAATAAAAGGTTAATCTCCACTCTAAAACAACCTGCTTATCAGAACAGGAAAAGACCCACAAAGCAGCCATCCCATGGCCCAGATTGTGTTCTGGAACAACCTGGATTTGTCTACACTACCAGGAGCCCACACAGTCAATATTACTTCTCTGAGTCATCTTAGGGTATCTCTACACTGGCAGAGTTACAGCGCCGCTCAGACAGAGCTGAAGGGAAACCGCCGTTGTGTGTTCACACTGTCAGCTGCCTGTGCAATAGCATGTTCACACTTGTGGCACTTGCAGCGGTATTTGGAATGGTGCACTCTGGGCAGCTATCCCACAGAGCATCTCTTCCTCTTCTGCTGCTAAGAGTTGTGCAAAGGCAAAGGGGGTTGTGGGACATCCTGGGTCCTATCCCAATGCCCCATGATGCATTGCTTCGCATCCCAGCAATATTTTATTTTTTTTATTTTTAATCCCTGTGCTTCCATCCGCATTTGGCGCCATCTTTCAATGGTTTGTTTACTGCATGCTCTGCTCTGCCTCTTCGGTCTCCAGGAATGGATCCCGCACTATTGACCAATATGCTGCTCACTCTCATTAACACGTCACGAGTGGCAGTGGAGTTATTCCTTAAACTACAAATGCAAGAGCAGTTTGACATTGATCTTGCCACGCATAGTAGCTACAACATGAGATTGCTTGTGGCGTTCACTGAGGTGCTGACCACAGTGGAACGCTGCTTTTGGGCTCAGGAAACAAGCACTGAGTGGTGGGATCACATTGTCATGCACGTCTGGGATGATGAGGAGTGGCTGCAGAATTTTCAGAAGACGAAAGCCATATTCATGGGACTGTGTGATGAGCTCGCCCCAGCCCTGCAGCGTAAGGACACGAGAATGAGAGCTGCTCTGTCGTTGGAAAAGCATGTGGCAATTACACTGTGGAAGCTGACTACACCAGACTGCTACTGATCGGTCGCTAACCAGTTCAGAGTAGGAAAGTCGACCGCTGGACTCATGTTGACGGAAGTGTGCAGGGCCATTAATCGCATCCTGTTCTGAAAGACTGTGACTCTGGGCAACGTGCGTGACATTGTGGATGGCTTTGCACAAATGGGCTTCCCTAACTGCAGAGGGGGAATAGATGGCACGCACATTCCAATTCTGGCACCAGACCACCTAGCCACCGAGTACATTAATCGCAAGGGGCATTTCTCAATGGTTCTCCAGGCGCTTGTGTATCACCGTGGGTGTTTCACAGACATTAACACAGGCTGGTACGGAAAGGTGCATGACGCACGCATGTTTCGGAACAGTGGCCTGTGCAGGAAGCTGCAAGCAGGGACTTCCTTCCCGGACCAGAAGATCACCGTAGGGGAAGTCGAAATGCCCATTGTGATCCTGGGAGACCCTGCCTACCCCTTAATGCCGTGGCTTATGAAGCCATACATGGGTAACCTTGACAGCAGCAAGGAGCGGTTCAACAACAAGCTGAGCAAGTGCAGAATGACTGTGGAGTGTGCTTTTGGCCGTTTAAAGGCCCGCTGGTGCTGCCTATATGGGAGGATGGACCTGGGGAATGACGATATTCCTATGCTTATAGCCGCGTGCTGTACGCTCCATATTATTTGTGAAGAGAAGGGTGAAAGCTTCACTCAGGGCTAGACCACTGGGGCTCAGCACTGGGAGGCTGAATTTGAACAGCCAGAGACCAGGGCTATTAGAGGAGCTCAGTGCAGGGCCATAAGGACCAGAGGTGCCTTGAGGCAGCAATTTGAAGCTGAAAGCCACTAATATCTGTTGCTATTCTCGGGAATGCAGTGCTTGTAATGCTAGGAGGTGATTGTGATTGGTGCAGACGATGCACTATGAAGGTGTAAGAAAATGGCCTGTTGCTTTGCAGGGCTCTGTTTGCTTTCAATTAATGGAATAAAGATTGCTTTCAAACTAAAACAATTATTTTATTAAAAAACAGCAACTGGAGGAGAGAGACAAACAAAATAACACATCAGCACTGAGGGGGATGGGGGAAGGGAGGGTCCCAGGAGGAGGTGGGGTCCTGGGACAGTTAAAGATTTGTGTATGTCCAGGTGTCATATCCAACCTTCTCCTTTGGAGTTCAGTGCAGCAGGTACTCTACTTCAGCAGGGCTAAACTGCAGAGGGACAGGTGTTGAGTGCAGTGGGTACTGGGAGTCCGCAGGGCTGGACTGTGATGGGGGAGGAGTGGAATGCAGGGGGTACAGATTGGAGCCAGGAGCTTGACAAGAGTCTGTTGGCCGTGTCTGGGGGGGGCGCGTGGGAAAGAGTTTTGCGACAGCAGCTTCCGGAGAGGGCGGGTGCAGAGCTGCTTGGTTTGCAGTGCTAGTAGCGCCTGGAGCGTGTCCGCTTGGCGCTCCATAACGTTTAAGAGCCACTCCGTGGCTTCATTCCGGCGCGCCGCGTTCTCCTTTCGGTCCCTCTTCTCACTGTCCCGCCACTCCTTCAATTCTCGTTTTTCAGCCGCGGAGTGCATCATGACATCACGCAGAAAGTCCTCTTTAGTTCTTTGTGGCCGCTTTCTAATTCTGCGCAGCCGTTCAGCTGGCAATAACAAAGAGGGAGGCTGGGCTCCCAAGGTCATCTCTGTGAAGCCAAAATGCAACATTTTACAGAAGTAGTATTGTTTGCAACACACAGACCACTGATTCAGTGATTTAAAACACAGCCACTATTCACATACCTATCACTAACTGGCTGACCCCAGGCAAGCACACGTGAGCCACAAGACCCCCAAAATGGTGAGTAACCGCAGGGGCAGGGGAAATCAGTGTTCCAGGACCGTACCGTACACTGGGCACGTGGCTCTTGGGGAGAGACAGCACTGTAGGGGGGGCCTTATAATCATTACTGTCCCCACATTTTCCACAGGCTGTGTTCATTATGGAAGATATCTTGTTGCTGAGGGTGAGCAGGGAATCAAGGGAGGGTCTTCTCCAAGACTGAGGCTTCCGCCCTGGCCCTTATGCGGCTCGCCTGTGCAGCAATGGTCTCTCCCCACATGACGGCAGAGTGGCGCAGGAAAGTTACCCTTAATGGGGCAAGAAACAAAGCAGCTCTTCCAATGAACCTGCGGCAGCGGATTGCCCAGTATCTCCATGAGAGTTTCATGGAGATCTCTGAGGCAGATTCCCATGAAGTGAGGAGTCAATCAACACCCCATTCCGCTGCTCAGCGTAGGCATGTGGTGGTACACACATTAAACAGACACAAGCCTGCTTTTTGCAACCCTCCTGCCCCCAACAACTTGCTTCAGCGATTCCCAAAATAAAAGTCACTTACCAGGGGCCTCCTCTCCTGTTTGCACTTTGCCAAGCTCTGACAGCTGTGACTGGCTAGCCTCCTCCAGGGTAGAGAAGAGCTCCTGGCTGCATGCATCTCTGATCTCCGAGTCGTCCTCTGCCCCTGGGTCCCCCTCCCCTTCCACATCCTCATCCAAGATTTCCTCCTCCTGGCTTGGTCCACTCTCGACTGGCATGCAAGCCACCGAAGTATCCACAGTGGCCTTCACAGTGGAGGCGGGGTCGCCACCAAGTATTGCGTGCAGCTCTTTGTAGACCTGGCAGCTCATGGGCGCAGCACCGGAGCGGCGGTTTGCCTCCCACGCCTCATGGTTGGTGTTCCACAGCTCCTTCATGTTGACCCTGCACTGCAGTGTGTCCCGGTCATGGCCCCTTTCTGTCATGCAATGTGACATTTGTCTGTAGGTATCATAATTCCTACGGCTGGAGCGCAGCTGGGACTGGACAGCCTCCTCTCCCCAAATGCTGATAAGGTCCAGCAGCTCAGCATTGCTCCAAGCGGGGGATCGCTTGGTGCATAGAGCAGGCATGGTCACCTGGAAAGATGCGCTGAGACCACTGCACACGTCACCGAGCAAACAGGAAGGGGACTTTCAAAATTCCCAAGGAATTTAAGGGGTAGCGCTCACAGTTGGTCACCTGAGGGCAGGGCAGTAGAGTTCAAACCAATGACCAGAGAGGCGAGAACAGGCATTGTGGGACACCTCCCAAAGGCCAATCACAGCACTGTAATCGACCAGGGTGTCTACACTGGTACCGCGGCACTGTAGCCCCAGTGCAGAAAGCTATACGCCTCTCACCGGGGTGGTTTTTTTACAGTGCTGTTTCTGCGCACTAAGTGGCTTGGCAGTGTGTACACCTCGGGAGTTACAATGCAGAAAGCTGCTTTACTGCGCAGAAACTTGCCAGTGTAGACAAGGCCTTAGATATCAACCTCCACAGAAGCCTGTCTCCATCAGAGGACAGGGTTCAAAAGCCTTTGGCCATAAGAAACAGTGTCATTCATTTCCCAGTCATATCCATCAGGGCTCTGATGTCTCGGATCAGAACAGTTCTCTTGCACCAGCTCTCTGTTGTGAGTGACATTCCACTTCTGTCCTCTCCAGAAATTTCTTAATTTCTTTCCAAAGTTTATTATTTTCCAGGACACATTATCCTGGCCCTCCCTCATCCCACTGTCAAGGGGCATTCAGAGGGACATAGCATGTCAGAATCAGGTAGGCTTAGTGAGAAAAAAAATCTGTACCATCTCCAAGAGGAAAGAAGCTCATTCGGGGAACAATTTCATCTAAGGTTAATGGAAGAATGGATCTCCAACATAGTATCAATTGGATCAAGTCAGACCAATCAGATATGTTCTAAGAGCTATGACTCCAGCCCTGATCAGCCAAGATATACCAATCATGTTTTACAACACTTAGGCAGTAACTTTTATCAACAAGGAAGGAGGTACCAGATCCTCAGTTGTACCGTGAACATCTAATCTTCTCTCTTTCTGGTCAAAGAGGAGAAAATATATATATTCTGTACTCCCAAGCACTGCACAAAGTGGAAATAAACATCACAGCAGCTTTGGCTACTCCAAGGGGAGTCTGGGAACTAAGAAATCTGGGTTCCATTCCCAGCTGTGTCACAAACTCCTTCTTGAGACCTTGGGCAAATCATATAATCTCTCTGTGCCTCAGTTTCCCACTCATAAAATACTTCCCTACTTCTCAGGGCTGTTGTAAAGAGGAATGTATTACCATCTGAGGTGTTCAAATTATGGTGATGGGGACAGATAAGTAATTAAACACACTGATAGGAGCCCATTGCTGGAGCTTGTATGTTGTGTAAAAATACTTTTAAATACATGGAGGTCTCCTCTGACATTTGAATCTTCAATAGACAAATCAGTTAATTTTTCAGAGGTAGCATCTACTGTACATGTTTCTTCTCAGTTATTCTTCTTGAGAAAACCCTTCATTTCAGCAGTGTATGTAATTCTTCCTCAATAAACCCACAAAATTAAAGCAAGCGCAATAAATCTTTGGATATGCACATAAGGCCGTTTGAACTCAATGAAGCTGACAGTAAGAGAGAGTGAGGTCAGCAGAAAATCATTGTGACAACTAGCCAGCAAGGTGCTGTATCCTTTTTTGTTTTTGAAGTAAGAATTCTTGCTTCAAAATCCTTTTACAGTCATTTTTAAACACCAATTACCGGTAATTAAATTGGAGTGCAACCCTAATTTTGCTAATGCTTGTCATTTACTGTGCAGTATATTTAAAAAATACTCTTATCATTCTCAGAGATGTTAAAAGCTCTCTTTCCCTGTGCTACACTCAAGTGAAAACCTCAACTTGTGGGAGCCTGAAAGGACTCCAGACTGACATTAGCAACTGTGATGTTTCAGATCTTTTGAGCAAGTGCACCATTTACAATTTGAGGAGATATATTTAGTACACAGGAGTGCCATTTGAGGCCAAGAGTGAAACACACAGAATCAATAAGGGTCCAGTTACATAATGGTTGGTGTTTGCCACACTTTTAACTTATGAAAGTTGTTGATTATACTTTCCTGACATCATAATCGAAAGGTTGTTGTTTGGTAATGGTGTGTTAGAGGAATAAGGATGCCCGTGCATCTGTTGCAGAAATTGGAGGGATTTAGCGAATGAGGGAGGGGACTTCAGGGAGAGAAAGGACAGTCTTATGGTAAGGCAATTGAATGGTGCCCTGAAGAATTGGATTCTGTCCCTCCCTCTGCCCCAGTGGAACAGATTTTTCTAAGGCAGGGGTTCTCAAACTGGGGGTCAGGACCCCTCAGGGGGTCGCGAGGTTATTACATGCTGTCAGTCTCCACCCCAAACCCCACTTTACATCCAGCATTTATAATGGTGTTAAATATATAAACATGTGTTTTTAATTTATAAGGGGGGGGGTTGTACTCAGAGGCTTGCTATGTGAAAGGGGTCACCAGTACAAAAGTTTGAGAGCCACTGCTCTAAGGTATGTAGGACCTGAATCCAAAAAGGGACTAATTACATTGTCACACTGAGCCTGTCAGGTTAGCGCGTTAACCGCTGGACTCCGAGATATTCTGATGTGTGTCTCCTTCAATCTCTCCTAGTGAAATTGTTCCCTTTTAAGTAATAATTAAATATTAATTGGACCAAAGAAAGAGTGAGTGATTGTATAGCACAGTGGTTAGGACACTCACTTGAGAGATGGCAGATCCCTACTCAAATCCCTTCTCATCATCAGGGAGAGGGGGGACTTGAAGTGGTGAGCTCCCACATCCCTTGTGAATACCCTAATCTTCAGCCCAATGGTTATCAGGGAGTTCTTCCTTCCCTCCCTCCCCCCAGCTCTCATTTTGTGTAGAGTTAGATGACCTCTAAGCATGCCTACCCGGTTGGGTCCTGCAGGCAAGTTAGGCAGAAGAATGCATATCTTCCTCCAGTTTATGAATTGCACTGGGGCTTATGTGTGGGAGAGGTGTCCAGAACCTGGAGGGAGGCAACAGTGTGTGTGCCCAGAAGTAGAAATGTACTTGCCTAGGGAGCTGTTCTGGGAAAACTTGGGTGTTGAGGAAGAATAGGCACCTACAGGCTTCATTGGCAGCCAAGCAGAAGTTTTGTGAATCAGTGATGCCTAAAAAGGGGACTTAGGTCCCTAAGTACCTTTGTAGATCCCTGCCTAGGTACCTAAAGATGCAAACAGGTGCCTAGCTGGATATTCAAAAACATCTAAACAGGTTAGGTGTCTAACGTACCAATAATTGGCCCAGAGTTCTTGTGTGGTGCTGGGATTTTCTGGGTGCCCAACGTGAGACACCTGGGGCAAGAGTTGCAGAATGGCTGAGCATTCACAGGTGCCACTGAAGTCACTGGAAGCTGTGCTTTGAACATGTAGAGCGCTATATCGTGTTATCTACTTGGAAAAATCAGGTCTTAGGCCTCACAAATTAGGCACCCAAAATTAGTAGGCACTTTAGACACTCTGTGCCTCAATTCCCTAGCTGCGAAATATTGATAATGCCACCACCTCTCACAGGAATGGCATATGAAGATAAATTCATTAATGTTTGAAGCACTCATATACTGTGGTGAGTGCACCACTGAAACACCCAGGAGGAAATTACTAATTCTGTGTTCAGTGCAGGGCTTGAATGGTGTACTGTAAATAAGGGTGGGGGTCACACATTGAATGAGGAGGATATAAATAAATATTGAATAACTGCCCATTCACTGAATGAGGCTGGGGTCCTGTAGAGATAATAGTATGTGATCATATAATTAAAAACACCGTCATAATGCATATGCACAAGGGAGCGAATTAAGGTAGCATGGACAGTAGTGCAGAGCAGTGCTCCATCCATGCTAGCTCCTGCTAGGCACACCCACAACACACCCTCTATACTGTGGAGGCCAGTAGACTATGGTGTAAATCCAACTTTGTGGGGGAATCCCCAGCTGCCCAGTTAGGGCACGTTTATGGCCTCTTTGTGCTGCCGTAGTGGAGCTAAGTGGCTATATCAGGACTTCAGTGAGAGTTTTACTTGAGAAAGGACTTCAAGAATTAGCCCATAGTTTGTACAGCACTTTGTGATCCCTTGGAATAAAAGGTGCTAGTTATGTAAAATGTGATTACCATGGCCAGGTCAACACTGTAAAGTTTTGTCAGCATAGCTATGAAATGTGTGTAAAAAAACCACCCCCAGCAGACATAGCTATGCCAGCAAAAGCACCAGTATAGATGCAGTAAAAACTTCTGTCAGCATATGCTCCGTGATCTAAACTTGGGGGCTCTGCCAATACAGATATACCGCTATAGCTATATCGGCTTAGCCCGCATAATGTAGGTTAGCCCCCCCTAGGATATTTATTCACTTTCTTTCAACGTGCAGCACAAGGAAGCATCTTTCCTTGTGATTAGGCTGCCTCAAGCTTAAAGGTCTGTCGCATGCCAATATTCAACAGGACAAATGTTCATCTGAAAATTATGTTTAAACAAAGACGCATTTTTTAAAAAAATGAAAAAAATAGATGGTGTGAAAGTTGAAAGTGTATTATTGTTCCACTTTAGACTATATGCTGAATAGTTCCTCCAGTGACTGCAATTAACAAACATTTACTTTCAATTCATTTTGTTGTAGGCTGAGTACTTTTATGAGTTCCTGTCCTTGCGCTCACTGGATAAAGGCATAATGGCTGATCCAACCATAAATATCCCCCTGCTTGGAACAGTTCCTCACAAAGCATCAGGTTTGTGTTGTTCATGTTATAAAAATAATGTTTCTGGAAAAAAATACATTCTAAAGCAAGTAGTTAAAAGGGTAAATACCATATTATAAATTGCACTGTAAATTTTAGCATCAAGGAAATTGTTTGTTATAATGCTGAACACTTGTTCCATGTAAATAATATGAAATCACTTTACCTTACTCCATTACTAAAAATCTAATGAACAGCCCCTTTTAGTTATTTTTCTTCTTTGAGCCAAATCTTGTTACTCTTATTCATGGAAGTAGGCCAGCAGGAGTTGGTCCAAAGTTTGATGCCTAAAATTCATTTATATGAAGCATTACTGCAGTTCAAAATTATTCAAAGGCATTATTATTTTGTTTTAGTTGATAACAGCTGGGTAATAGTAATACACCTCTACCCCGATATAATGCGACCAGATATAACACGAATTCAAATATAACGCGGTAAAGCAGTGCTCCGGGTGGGCAGGGCTGCGCACTCCGGCAGATCAAAGCAAGTTCGATATAACGCGGTTTCACCTATAACGCGGTAAGATTTTTTGGCTCCCAAGGACAGCGTTATATCAGGGTAGAGGTGTAGTAGTTAAATAATTGTCAATGGTTAAAGTATGTGGACATTATAAGTGCCTATCAGAACTAATTTTACTGCAGTTCATATAGTCATTTAGATATGTGCAAAGTGAGTGTAAAGTAGGCAAAAACATTAAGACAGACTGACTTTGTTTTTCAGAATTTTTCATTATTATCAAAATTGAGCAGAATTTTTGTTTGTTTTTAATTTTCAAAAATGATTTTTAATTTTGGTTTTGTTTAACTCACGAAAGGACTAAGATGGTCAATTAAAAGTTATACAGTAGCAAAAAACAAAAAAAAAGTCAGGCAAATGGGAAAGTGGAGGAGAAAAAAGGGATTTTCCCCTTTTTTCAACTTAGTCACTTTGTGGAATTTTTGTAAAAAGAAAGAAAACATTAAAATTGTAAAACAACATTTTTAATTTGTCTATTTTGAAAATGAAAGGCAATAAAGGAAACATTTTGATGGCATTGTCAATTCAATATTAATTAAAAAAATCAATTAAATTTTAAGATTGGAAAAGTGCATTTTTTGATCAATTCTTTTAGATTGAAAATATTCACCAGCTTTAGTGGTAAATTAGACTCACTGTGTCTGTGCAGAGGTACATGGAACAATCATGATATTCCAAAGTTCTTGTAGGATGAGGTGCATCTTAAAACACCAGCAAAACTGGAAGAGCCTTCCAGTAAGTGGGCAGTGTGATTGAGATAAGTCAGCCTATCATCCTATAGTTGACTTACTTCACTTGCGTACTGCAGTGCTGTTAAATTGTATTAAGTTAATATTTCTTCCCTAACCCCAATCTAACTTCACCTCTTTTTCTAATCTACAGACCAAAGAGATTACGCCTTTCCCCCCTTTCTCCAGCAAGTATATGCCAGACTTGACCACTTAGAGTCAGATTCTAATATCCTTACTCATGCTGAATAGTACCTCGCCCAATGATAGTACCGTTGAAATCAATAGGAATACTTTTGGAATAAGGTATTGCTCATACTATGTCTTCACTGCAAAAAATAATTGTGTTTTTAAATTGAGATTGCTATCTTGAGGTTAGCTATCTCAACGTAAAATCCTAGTGGAAGCTGGCACTGAAAGTTCTTACCTTGATGTAGCTAGTTCCATCCACCCATGGTGGCTTGTCTACACAAAAAAGTTGTTCTGTTTAAGGCTTTAACTATACCAGTATAGTTAAAGCCTTACAGTCCTCCTAGTGTGGACATAGTTTTGCCAGTACTGTATAGTTAATTCAGGCTAAACTGAGGTAAGCACCTTCATACTGGTATAACTGCATCCACACTAAAAAAAAATCACAACCCTCACCAACATAGCTATAGTAGTACAAAAACGGTGGCTAGACCATGCCACAATCTTGCCCACAATGATCTCCTTTACAGCCCTATTCATTGAAGCTACTATTAGGCAACTAACATAATTGGACCATACATCAATGATGGTCTAAAAACTGTTCAGGGACCTCTGAATGCTCTGAAAGATTAGCCCAAAATCTATTTTTCAATGCATGGAAAAGGCAGAGCCTGAAGAAACAAATACGGGAAACATATAAAGCAGTGCTTTTGGATAAACCAATTCCTTTCTGGGGAAAGAGAAAGAGAAACTAAACAAAATCATTAATGCACATTTAAAAAAAATATTTTTAAAACTGACAACACTCATGGGTAATTTAAGATTTTACTTCTGGATAAAACACAGCTCTTTCTTGGTTAAAACAACATTATTATGACTGGGGGTAATAAACTCCCAAAATTTAACTTGTAATATGAATTGAGTGTGAAAAGGCTCATTTATAATAAGGGATGGTTAAAAACAGTCTTAACTACAAGAGAAAAGAATTGTGCAGCATGAGTGAGAAGTTTTTACAGTGTGTATGTGAAAGCCAGATAAAGGAAAAAACAGATGAAATTAAATTGCAAGTGTTAATTTGCATACTCTTCCGAAGGACCAGTAGGAAAACTTAAATAGAGCTATGATGTAGAAGAGATCTGTAAGTAATTAAGCAGATACCTGTAGGTAAGTCACCAGGCCCTGATGAAGTCTCATCTGAATAGTGTAAAGCTTTAGTAAAGGGTTGGTGCCCAAGCCTGTCAATTTATTTAAGTTTCCTAGAATCTTTTCAGACTCCAGATTCTACATGAGAAGTCCTTATTTTATTGATTTTGAAGCCCAACAGAGATAAAATTGATTGTGCCTCTTATAGACTTATTTTTCTATTAAACATTGGTGTCAAAGTATTCACCAAAGTGCTTGTTAATAGGCTTGATTTTCTGCTGCCACGACTGAGACCAGACAGAGTTTAACTGTGGCCACTAACTAAGAAATATAGTGTGTTCTGGGAGTGTCAAGGCTGTATCCCTACTTTGAACTTTAGGGTACAAATGTAGGGGCCTGCATGAAAACTTCTAAGCTTATCTACCAGCTTAGCTCTGGTCCGCTGCCACCATCTTAAGAATTCCCTCCCTGGGAAGCCTTGAGAAACCTTTCACCAATTCCCTGGTGAATACAGATCCAAACTCC
Source organism: Emys orbicularis (assembly GCF_028017835.1). Lineage (NCBI taxonomy): Eukaryota > Metazoa > Chordata > Testudines > Emydidae > Emys > Emys orbicularis. The sequence continues at coordinate 66,221,847 of NC_088683.1, read as the reverse complement.
TTGGATTTTAAACAAGGAGAAATTGACCCTTCCCCCCTCCTTCCTTTCACCAACTCCTGGTGAATACAGATCCAAACCCCCTTTGGATCTTAAAACAAGGAGAAATCAATCAGGTTCTTAAAAAGAAGGCTTTTAATTAAAGCAAAAGGTAAAAATCATCTCTGCAAAATCAGTATGGAAAATAACTTTACAGGGTAATCAAACTTAAAGAGCTCAGAGGAATCCCCTCTGTCTTAGGTTCAAAGTATAGCAAACAAGATAAGCACTCTGGTAAAAGGTACATTTACAAGTTGAGAAAACAAAGTAAATCTAAGACGCCTTGCCTGGCTTTTACTTACAATTTTGAAATAAGAGAGACTTGTTTAGAAAGATGGGGAGAACCTGGATTGATATCTGGTCCCTCTCAGTCCCAAGAGCGAACAACCCCTTAAACAAAGGACACACACAAAAGCCTTTCCCCCCCCAAGATTTGAAAGTATCTTGTCCCCTTATTGGTCCTCTGGGTCAGGTGTCAGCCAGGTTACCCGAGCTTCTTAACCCTTTACAGGTAAAAGGATTTTAGAGTCTCTGACCAGGAGGGACTTTAGTACTGTACACAGGAGAGCTGTCACCCTTCCCTTTATAGTTATGACAGTTCTGGGAGTGATCCATTTGGCCCAGTCCTTGACGCATGAAAGGCCTTTAATCAGGTAGAGTAGAATAGCTTTAAGAAGAGTGATGGATAGTGTATAGGTGTTTTTCTGATGGCCATTCCTTCCTGTTCTCCCTCCCAGGCACAGGCTGAGCTCCTACTCTCCAAACAGTTTAGCAGCAGGAATTGTCCCTCCCAACTCATTCTTGGTTTAGGAGCTAAGGCTCAGATCCTCAAAGGTATTTAGGCACCTAAATCCCGTTGAAATCAATGGGAGTTAGGTGCCGAAATACCTTTGAGGATCTGGGACTAAGTAGCTGCCTGTTTAAAGGAGCAGAACTTTTGACATCTCCCATCAGCAGAGAGTGCTAAGCGGAGCGGTGAAAGGGAGAAGGCATTGGGTAAGAGGAGACAAATCTCAGAAAAAGGAGGGAAAGAAATGGGGAAAGTAGAGAGGGAGGGCCCCATCATGGCAGGGGTATAGTAAGAAATGGAGCCAAGAGATTGTGAGAGAGAATGGTCTGAGGGTTTGTGGCAGGATGTAAGGCACACACTGAAGTTTACATAGGGCAGCAAAATGCTTTTGACTGGTTCTGGCTATTTTTTGTAGTATACCTTTAGAATATTTACAGTTAATCTTTAATTTATAGTATTTTGAAAACAATAGTAGTGTTGAAGTGATGTCATGTTGACAGCAATATGGCCTTTCCATGGCATCTGGAATTTAACATAAATAACTCATATCAGCATGTGCTATGTATTGAGTGAGCTACATTGAAACTATATTTTGATGAACAGCAGAGTGTTGTAATCTATTGTACTATAATTACTGCAGCATAATCACTTGAAAAACAAAGAGATTACACCCGAGTTTAACACACATGTAAGTAAAGAAACTGATATAGGGTGACCAGATGTCCCGATTTTATCGGGACTGTCCCGATATTTCCTTGTTTGTCCCGCGTCCCGACCAATGTTAGGTCGGGACACTGGACAAACAAGCAAAGGCTCCGGAGCCTGGAAGTGCTCGCACCCCCCCCACCCCGACTCCGCCCCCTCCTTCCCCCATTGGCTCCCTCCCCGAATCCCCGCCTCTTCCCCAGGCTCGCCATTCCTCCTCCCTCCACAAGCGCTGGAGGGAGGCCGCAGGGGGAGCGCGGGGCCGGGGTGAGTGAGAGTCCGGCCTGGCCCCGAGCAGGCAGGACTCAGTCGGGTGGTAGGGAGAGTAGGGGGGCGGCCCGCGGGGCCAGGCGGCGACTGTTCTCCCCCCCTGGGCAGCGGGACTCAGGAGCAGCCGCTGCTGCAGCTCCCACTGCCGCGGGGGTAGGAAGCGGCCATGGCGCTCGGCGGCTCTGGCGCCCGGGCCCGAACCCCCCGAGCCCGGGCCTGCTGCGGGGACCCAGCAGCGCGCACACTGCGCCCAGCCCCTGGCCAGTCGTGTCTGGGCTGCTGCCCAGCTGGTGCTATCCCGCGGCGGCCCCAGGGCGGAGGCATCGGCAGCCCACCCCCGTTCGTTCCCCTGCGGGACCCGACCGGGACGGGGGGGCTGGGGCCTGCAGCCCCCACTCCGGGGCCGCCGCAGGATTGCACCAGCTGGGCAGTAGCCCAGACACGACTGGCCAGAGGCTGGGCGCAGCGTGCGCGCTGCTGGGTCCCCACAACAGGCCCGGCCTTGGGGGGTTCGGGCCCGGGCGCCAGAGCTGCAGCCGCCGAGCTTGGTCATCGGCTGCTTCCTCCCCCCGTGGCAGTGGGAGCTGCAGCAGCGGCTGCTCCCAAATCCCGCTGCCCAGGGGGGGAGAACAGCCGCCGCCTGGCCCCGCGGGCCGCCCCCCTACTCTCCCTACCGCCCGACTGAGTCCTGCCTGCACTCGGGGCCAGGCCGGACTCTCACTCACCCTGGCCCCGCGCTCCCCCTGCGTCTCCCGGGCCTCCCTCCAGCACTTGTGGAGGATGGGTGTTTTGTTTTTTTTCTTGGCTCTGCCATCTCCTCCCCCGCCCCCCACATCCCGATATTTGACCTGGGTCATCTGGTCGCCCTAAACTGATATAAAAAGTAGCAAAATAAGCATAAGTGCTGCCATGTTCTTATTAAACATTAAGGTAATTTTTGATTTGTATGTATCTGTGACATGCATTTTTGTGCGGCCTTATACTGAGCTCCTTTGTATCAGGTTATCAAATGGTCTGATAACACAAAAGCTCCTGATCTTTAATGATTATTAAAGTGTTTGTCTCAAAAGTACAAATAAAATACAAACTGCAGGGCTGTTTCTGTAAAATTACTTTGTGTAATAAACAGTTTTACATTAAAAATGAAGTGAGATATGCAGAAGGCTCTGCCAGTCTGCATCATTGATACATAGATTGGGTTGCCGCACGGATTTTTAAACATTTTGAAAGGCTGAATCAAATGATCAGCTCTGACTATCTTCATGAAGAGCTATGCTGCACTGTTGTAAGGTTACCAGGGATGAGCTTTCATAGTTCAATAAGGAGCACTAGTAACTATCATGATGGGAGGTCTGACTAATATGAACATGGTTTTAACTTATTTGTAGTTCGGGTAAGTGAGTTCCAAGACTAATATGGACCTGTAAACTGTGTTTATATATGGTGAGCATGTGCAGACACATAATTGTACTTATTATATGCACTGTATAGTAAGCCCTAGTTAAGTCATCCTTGGTGTTACAATGCATGTGATATTGAAAACAGTGATTGGTAATCAGTTTGGCAGCATGTACATTAGTTAACAGTGAGCTGCTAGTATGAAGGGTTTTTTTTAAATGAAGTCTGCAAGCAGATCTAAATTAGCTAAGCATGGCTAAATAAACGCATCCTATAAAGTAATGTTCAATTGTCTGCACTTAATTTGTTAATTTATGTGTCTGTTGTGTGTCTTGTGAATTACTTCTCCAAATCTGATCTAATGTGGGCAAATTAGGTGTCACTGAATCAGTTTTCTGTAGATGTGTGTGTCAACAAACAATGAAAGCATTAAAAACCAAATTTTAATAATATTTTTAAAGTAAAATTTGTACAGCAGTTCAGCCAAAAAGGATTGTAGTAGATTTCATAAAGGGGGAGGAGGAGAAAAGGGCGCGACAGATAGGCTGACTTCTCTCTGGTGCCTCAATCTTAATAGACACAAGAGAGGGGGGAAGAGCAGAGAGAAGTAGCAGAGCAGAGGGAGGCAGGTGAGAAGGAAGTAGAGTAGGTGAAGATTAGCTGGTACTTCAGCCAAACAGGGTGGGAGTTTAGCAAGATGATTCTTGTTGAAATCAATTGAGGGCAAGATTTTCAAGGAGTGTAAGGGAATTATCTGCCCAAATCTCATTGAAATTCAAAGGAGTTGGGGCCTAATTCCCTTAGGCTGTTTTGAAAATTCCAGCCCAATATCTCATGGCTACTACACATTCAACTCCTAGGATGCTGGCATCATTGCACATGGTCTCCCACGAAATAAAATGATTCAAAGGTTGGAGAAAATGCCTCACAGTGAGAGACTTAAAGAGCTTCATTTCTTTAGTTTATTAACAAGAAGATTGAGAGGTGACTTGATTACAGTGCATAAGTATCTTCACAGAGAGATAATACCGAGTACTAAAGGGCTCTTTAAACTAGCAGAGAAAGTCATAACAAGAACTAATGGCTTCAAGCTGAAGCCAGACACATTCATATTAGGAACTAGGAACACATTTTTAACAGTGAGGGTAGTTAGCTATAGGAACAAACTACCAAGGGAAGTGGTGGATTCTCCATCTCTTGATACCTTCAAGTAAAACTGGAGCCTTTCTGGAAGATACGCTTTAGCCAAACACAAGTTATGTTTTAATCAAACCAGTTAACAGGCGGTAACTGGGTGAAATTTAATGTATTGTGATAAACGGGAGGTCATACTAGATAGTCCAATGCTCCTTTCTGGCGTTAAACTCTATGAATCTATTTATTTAAATCCACAGGCTGAAGTAATTTAGGATCAAATCTTGATCCCATTAAACTCAACAGGAGATTTGTCATTAACAATGGATCCAAGCTTTGGCCCATAGTGGCATCACCAAATTTCACCTCTATTTCCTCTAAGACAAAACATTGTGACATTTTTCCTAATACCATTCTCTTGAGCACTGCATTATTTACTATATTTTGCACTGAGAAAAGCAAATGTTCACTAAAATTTAAATTATTCATTGCATTTAAACTGTTTTTAATCCACAGCATGACTTTTCCACTTACTGCAGGGATATCTATTTTTTTAAATAGTCTTTTAAAGAGGTCAATATAAAAGTAAAAACAGATTTTATAATGAACATGTCAACAGTCCCTTAGCTATGGTGGATCTGTCAGATGCAGAATAAGTTTTAATAATAAACTGTGTTGTATTTTTATATTATATACACAACTTGCATTTGAGACTCTTTATGGTATATAGAAGTAACACAACGAACAACAAAAATTGCCCACCTATTACTTACAGAAAATGTTTATAGCAACCAATTTAAAACAAACAAAATACAAAGCTCTTAGCTCAGTATTTTGCTCTGAAGTCTCAGACCAAATTTAGGGGAAATGAGTGAATGATCACAGATAGCTGGATCCAATTTATAAAGGAGCAAGGAGGAGCCAGTCATGAAGAGAGGAGATAATTGCTTCATCTGAAGATTATTTAAGATCAGTTGTGACAATCACATAACTTCATTCCAAAGCTCTGGGATACCAGGCCTTCCTCCTCATTAAAATACTCCAGATTTACTGCCTTTAATTACTTACTAAGACTCTTTGTAGTTCAAAAATGTTGGCTCTCCAAGAAGAGTGTGCAAATTGCCAGCTATCCATCACATTTAGGACACTCAAGGAGTTCTGTCAAAGTGGTGTCTCTCTATTCTTTAAAATATTTTCATCAATTATCTTATTTACTAAGTGTGCTATCCTGCCATCACTTCACATAACAAGCTTTTATTAAAGAGTTATTTAAATATCAATGGCCGTGTCCATAAGAACAGACTATATCAGATAAAATTTTCAAAAGGGAGTAAGTCCCATTTTAAAACGTAACTTAGGAGCCTGAGTCTCAGTAGGTCTTAGGGTACGTCTACAGTGCAGCTGAGAGTGAGCCTCCCAGCTCAGGGAGACAGACTCGCACCAGTGGAACTAGAGCTAGCCCACTAAAAATAGTAGTGTGGAGGTTGCAGCTTGGGCAGCAGTTTGGATTCTCAAGCTCACCTAACCCCCTGTTCTGAGCTCAGGTGCCTAGAGTGGCAATGTTTACATGACTATTTTTAGTGCACTAGTTCAAGCCCTGCTAGTGCGAGTCTGTCTACCTGGGCTGGGAGACTTGATCCCAGCTTCAGTGTAGACATAACCGTAGGTATTTAGGCACTTAACTCCCATTTAAATCAATGGGAATTAGGCACCTAAATACTTCTGAGGATCTGTGCCTACATCACTTCTGAAAAATGAGAGTTAGTTAGGCACATAAGTCAGTTAGGTACTGTTGAAAATGTTACCCCTAGTCTGCTTTACAAGACTAACTACTTTGGGGTACAAGTAGAAGTGGTTTTGTCTGACTGTTAACAACATAGTCTGTACCTGCTAGTTTTCACAAATAACAGATATCAGAGAGACGTAATGTTTTAGACTCATAGACTTTAGGGCCACAGGGGACCATCAGGATCATCTAGTCTACCTTTCTGCACATTGCAGGCTACAGAATCTTGCCCACCCACTCCTGTAATAGACCCCTAACCTCTGGCTGAGTTACTGGAGTCCTCAAATCATGGTTTGAAGACTATCGTGGGGTTACAATATATTAAGGTTTAAATATTTATACATATTTTTTCTTTTTAGTCGTTCAGGTTGGATTTCCATGCCTTGGAAAACAAGATGGAGTAGCGGCGTTTGAAGTTACTGTGATCATAATGAATTCAGAAGGCAATGTAATCCTCCAAACACCCCAAAATGCTATCTTCTTTAAAACATGTCAGCAAGGTAAGCCGTGGTGACCGGATATCATTAGTCTGTGATGGTTAAATTGCTCAAGTCTCGTTCCCAATACAGACAGACATAACAGCAATATTGGGGTTAAACAGATTTAAGCGAGAGTCACCATTCATAGGTTGTTGTTCTGGCTCTGCCACGGATTTGCTGGCAGCTAAGGCCAAGAGTTCTTAAACGTTTTTCATAGTTTGAACTACATCTCACTAGAAAGATCGTCTTGATGACACATCTCTTCCCATTCATAATCACACAGCATCTCTGTGTGACTATAGAAATGGCTCCCATGGGAAACAAATATTAGTAAAGTTTTAAGTTTCTTATTAATGTGATTCAGCAGGTGGAAACAAGGAGAATTAGCAGCATGTCACCAACCTGCTCTCCACAGACCACTGATATAGATAGGCTAATGTTTTCAAAAGTGGCTGCTAAGTTGGGGTCCCCCAATTTTTGGGTCTCCAACTTGGGCCTCATTTTCAGAAGTGCTGAGTACCTTCAACTCCATTTGAAGTCAGTGAGAGCTGCAGTTGCTCAGAACCTCTGGAAATCCCGAACTGGGCACCCAAAAGTTGACATAGCTGAAGTCAGTGACCACTTTCGAAAATGTTGTCTGGCACCTCTCTGTTTCTCAGTACAGCTGTCTATAAAATGGATATAACACAACTCACCTACATCACCGCGGTGCCATGAGGCTTAGTTAATATTTGTAAAGTACACAGAGATATTTGAATGGACATCACTGAGGTGCAAATTCTCCCACCCTTACTCATATTGAGTAAGTACCTTACTATGTAGGTCATACATTTCATTTCACTAGGGTCATTTGCATAGTAAAATACTACTATATGAATAAGGGAGGCAGAATTGAGCCCTTTCTGAGTTCAAGGTTTATGCTTATCAGCCAATATACACACGCTGGGGTGTACTGACAAAAAATTAATCAAAAGTTATATTGGCTGACGACAGAGCACCCAAGAGTGTATCATCCTTAGAAATGGTTTATTTGGGGGGGAAACAATGTAAATATACTTATGAAACATTAACCCAAAGTTAATAGTTTTTTTGGAGAGTGTTTTTGACACAAATTTTGAGGCTACAGAAAATGTTTAAAAGTTTAGCTTCCAAGATAATGCAGTTATCAGATATTGTCTGAAGTTGTATCAAATTAACATGACACAGTTTGTGTACAGTGAATGCGATTGTTATTAATTCCCTTAAGTCTTCTTTCCTCTTCTCCCATTTACTTCCCCACCCCTTTTTCTCCTAACTAATTGGCAATGGCAGGGCTTCAAAGAACAAGCAGCAGGAGCAAAAGCTGTTTATTCTTTGAAACCCCACTATTGCTTAACAGCAGAGAGGAGCTGGCCTTCTCCTTTGAAGCCTCACTTCTGCCAATTAGCTGAGAGAAAATGGGGGTGGGGATGGGCAAGAAATAGGCAGAGAGGAAGATGGGAAGCTTAATGGGATTTAAAAATGCAAATCTTATACACACGGCAATGTGTGTGTTTGATGCAAATACAGCAGTGTTCAAAAGCATTTTAGAACTTTTAATTTTTATTTCTACTTAAAGCTATTAAGTTTAATAAAGTTTGGATGAAGTGTAGTGATGACCTGCCTGATAGATACTGTAAGGTTCCAACCTATATGTATTTTGGGGAAATACTTATTTCTATGAGTTTGGAACTCTCTCTAGCCCATCCAGCTTTCATCCAAGCCATATTTTATGTGCTATCATTTACTATTATCATCATCAATTTGCAGAGATGCAGTTTTAGCTTTAGGTTGGCCCAGTGGACTAAGGTTGAATGGTCATTTTGGTCCTTCACTCACAGAGCCTATGAGACAACAGCACATTGCAGGGGCAAATCTCCAAACTCCAGGGGCATGCAAGAGAGGAGATCTATCATGCCAATGTCTTTCAGCCCATATACAGTTATCTGAGGGTGAGCCTGTCATTTTTGTGCTTAATTTAGGGACATAGACACAGCAGCATTTTGTGACGGCTATAGGGAGAGATGGGGATGTTCTCACTGGTAGGTTGGTTCATAAAAGTTTTTTGGTTTGGTTGTGTTTTTAAAGTCCCCCATGGAAAGAAGAGAGGAAACAATGAAGCTTGTCATACAGCCATGAAGCTCATATTCCCTGTTGCCTGGCCCTCGATCATGGTTTCCAGCTATTCCTGGCCAGCCAGGAAGGTGCCCGTGCTAGAGGAAGTAGGGAAAGCCAGGGAGCAATTTTGTGGGAAAGAGGAGGCTTTGTAGTGGCTAAGAGGTGGCCACATAAAAAATAATATTTTTCCATTTTTCTATTTGAAATGGCATTTATTTAAGCATGCATTTTCTGTAATGAATAGCAGCTCTGCATTTGGGCACAAAGGAAAGTACATTTCCAGAAAGGATCCTAGAGTCCAGCGTTGGAATAAAATAAAACAAAATGTCTTTGTGTTTATTACTACTGTTTCAGATTGCTTTACTTTTATAGCAATACATTTTGCTTCCTATATCTACAGCTTATATATAGTGACTCTCAGTCTTCACCTTTTCGTCTTCTCCAGTTCCAGTTCACTCGCTTTTGTCTGGTGGTCTAGAGCTTCACTTCTGCACAACATACAGAGCCTTTTAAAGCAGAATTTGTTCCATTGTCTCTATTCTCAGGTTTACCCATGGTACCTTATTGACTTCAAAGGGATTGTAGAGATGTAACCCAGGACAGAAAATGATTAATAATCATGACAGCTTGCCATATTTGCCTGTAGTTTTATTTAACCATCTCTTATGATTTCCGTAGGGAAATTTGTTTAAAAGTTAATCTGTATACTTTCAGCTGACTAAAATTGTGGGTGGGGGAATTAGTGTGAATTACAGTTTGTAATATCTGTGGCCTGCAGAAGTGCCCCATGCAAGCTGGCGCATCTAAATTTACAAACATTCTACAGTTTGCAGCAAAAGTAAAATATTATCTGTGAACTCTGCAAATATTTAAACTTTGGACTCCACTTAATTCCATTCAGGAGTTGGATTGTGTCAATGGTTGGTGGTACATCTTTCCAGCATCAGCCTGATGGATTGTACCACTTTCTGGTAAAGACAAAAATAGAGAAGAATTGGGGCCATTGCTGACAGACATTGTCAATTAAGAAAGCTGTTTTATGATCATTACACACAAACAATTAACTTGATACTAACAATCTAGCCAATTACCATCAAGAAACTCATCTAATTTTGATTTAAAATATTGAGGAGGTTGTGGCAAGGTGATTCTCAGATTATCTGTCTACCTCAGAGCTCTTTGAACTTTGCCATTTTGGTTACAGAACAAGGTTTGGCAAAGAGTTTGGTAGATAATTCCCTCCTGGTGAAGGATAAATAGCAGATGACTATGCTGATACTGTTAGAGCTATATGCTGATTTTGGTACCACTGCTCATGAGGTACTATTGGCTTGCTCCAGTGGAAGTAGACATGGCTGCCACTCAGTAGCTTTGTTTTTGTCTGAGAGATCTCAGTAGGTATTTTGGACCAATTGCTCATTTGCCCTGAGGGTTCATTTGGGGGGAGGGGTTCCGTAGGGTTCCAATTTCTCCCACCTCTTGTTCAATGTGGATACGAGGCAGTTGATAGTGAAGAGGCATGGGCTGTGATGTTTTTTAGAATGCTGATGATGCCCAGATGTGTTTCTCTTCCACTGTTGTCAAATGCCTTGGCCACTGTTGGGTAGAGATTTGGGATGTGACTAACGGTTGAATGATGATATGGGATCAGTGGGCAGGAATGCTTCCTCCCCATCATCTTCGCCCAGTGTGAAGATTGAGTCTTTCATTTCATACAGATCCAACACTAGAGTAATGTAATGCACTCTGCCTCGGGCCACACCTTAAATCAAGCCAAAAACTGAAGCCGAGCCTGCTAGGTAAGCAGTATATCTAACTAGGAGCATGACACCAGTGCTCCAGGATCTGTATTGGCTAGCTATTCATTTCCAGGCAGTTTAAGGTAGTGGGTTTTGCAGACAGGCCACATTATCCATTAGTCTATTGACTAGCACAGAGTGGTAGAACAGTATCACAGGTACTTTCAAGAGTGCAATCGATCATATGATGCAACCTGTAGTTGTAGATTAACAAAGAGATTGATTTTTAGCTGAGCTTCCATCTCAATCAGCATTTATGGCTCTGGTCGATAAATCTTGATACTCACCTCAACAAAAGTTGCTATCCAGTTATTTTTGCTCTTCTGTCAATAGACTGTATCAACACTGTTGAAAGTGGAGTGCTAACTGAAGTATGTAATATCTGATTAACAATGTTTTTGTTTTTCATGAAGCTGAATGTCCAGGAGGGTGCAGAAATGGAGGTTTTTGCAATGAAAGGCATGTCTGTGAATGTCCAGATGGATTTTACGGGCCTCATTGTGAGAAAGGTAACTTTAAAAATTCCCTCAATTGTTTTCTTCACTATAGTCCTACTGAAAAAGAGCAGTCACTGCACTGAAATCTCTCTCTCTCAATAGTGTAAATGGCCTTTCCTGGAGGCTCTCTCGTGTTGCTAGATATCTGTACATATTAAATCCAAACACAAGAAAATTATTGTTATGACCCCAGAGCTAATGAAAACATCAATTGCTTAATGAAAATGCCAACTTCTAAAGAAAAATATCTGCTCTCTAAAGGATATATTAAACATGAAATTGACCAACAATTAAGAGACCCTTAATCACAAACAATCCATCTGGCAAGAGATTAAATAGAATTCTTCTGCTAATGAAGACTAGCTGGAAAATCAAGTATAGTGTTCTTGTTGTTTTGCATTTGTTATTTGAAGATAGTATCTAATTTGGATGCCACAGCTGTGTCTCAAGCAGACTGACAATGGAGAGGGAAAATGTTTCGGGTAGATTCTCCCTTCTCTTTCCATAAGTGAAGGGGAGCCAATAACAATGCATTTGGGCAGTGAGAGGGATGGGATTATGGATTAGGTGATGAGTACACTAGCTCTTGTACATGCTTCCTCCTTCTTCCCAACCCTGGGGAAGGCCCTTGCATGGGTGCTCTGTAGAGTGTCAGGAGAGGGCAGAAGCCAGTCACAAGACATCTCTCACTCAGCCTTGCAGGCATTCCCTGGGTAAGTTAATACTGGCCAACCATGAAGTAAAACTCTGCTCCCTGACATTCCTCCTCAAGGGCCGGGTAGGGTAGCAACAATAGCTGGGGAGGAGGCTGTACAAGAGCACAGCACCTGAAAAAGCCATGCTGCAGTGGGAGCTTCGAGGCAATGTGGAGGCACAGGACTGCTGTACCGATGGCCCTGGCCTTGACAGATGTCCCAAGATCCATAGGTACAAAGGACTGAACCCTGACCAATTCCATACTCACACAACTGAAATATTTCAATGAGTCCAAATTCGCTATTTTCAGTCCTCAATTTGGGAAAAATCTGTGTAAGGGACAATTTTTGCTCTTAGTGTTCAGATTAAGTAGGATGAACACTAAAGTCAATCTTCAGTTTTTTACAGTGTTACTTCAACCACTATAATCTATACGCATAATTATGAAACATCTTTCTGCATTAGCTATTTTATATTGCAAAGCTGACTTGTTATACTAAGCAGAAGGAGGAAAAGTGTTGTCTGAAAACTACTATTTTTGCTTATTACTGATTTTTTTGAATGATTGTTATATAAAATCCTGTATCAAATTTTGACATGTTCATCTCTCCCTCATGCCAGCATTTTGTTCTCTTTCACTCTCGTCAAATTAGCTTTGTGTGCGTCCCGCTGCATGAATGGTGGGCTCTGTGTCACACCAGGTTTGTGCATCTGCCCTCCTGGATTCTATGGTGTCAACTGTGATAAAGGTAACAGTATAGAATAAAAAGCAGTCAAATTGTAAGCCACCAGCTACAGCTACCTTTGTACTCCCTATCCTACCTTCTTGCATGCTGATTTCCTCACAGTGGTGGTAGTGGATCATAATTAGGGCCCTATCAAATTCACGGTCCATTTTGGTCAATTTCACAGCTATAGAATTTAAAAAATCATATGTCAAGATTTCAGCTATTTAAATCTGAAATGTCTCGGTATTGTAATTGTATGGATCCTGACCCAAAAAGGAGTTGGGGGGGGTCACAAGGTTATTGTAGGGGGGGTTGTGGTACTGCTACCCTTACTTCTTAACTGCTGCTGGCGGTGGCCCTGCCTTCAGAGCTCTGCAGCTGTAGAGTGGCGGCTGCTGGCCAGGAGCCCAGCTCTGAAGGCACAGCCATCACCAGCAGCAGTGCAGAAGTAAGGACGGCATGGTATGATATTGCCACCATTACTTCCGTGCTGCTGACTGCAGAGCTGGGCCCTCAGTCAGCAGCTGCCACTCTCCAGCCACCCAGCTCAGAAGGCAGCAGCACAGAAGTAAGCGTGGCATGGTATGGTATTGCTATCTTTACTTCTGCGCTGCTGCTGGCAGGGCACTGCCTTCAGAGCTGGGTGCCCAGCCATCAGCTGCCGTTCTCTGGCCGCCCAGCTCTGAAAGCAGTGCAGAAGTAAGGATAGCAATACCACAACCCCCCTAAAATAACCTTGTGACCCTCCCCCACACACAACTCCCTTTTGGGTCAGGACTCCCAATTTGAGAAACACTGGTCTCCCCCATAAAATCTGAATAGTATAGAATAAAAGCATGGACGGCCTGTGGAGGCCCCCTTTGTGGAGGCTAGCCCCGGCTCCGCCCCTTCCACCTGCCAAACCCCCCACCTCCCCGCCCTGCGGCTGGAGCCTCAAGACACACACACGCCCCCCCACGGCCGGAGCCATGGGCCAGCCAAAGCCCCGAGCCCCCCTTCCCAGAGGAGTCCTGGGCCAGCTGCAGCCATGGCGCACCTCCCCTCCCAGATTCCAAGCTGTCTGGGGAAAAGCCTCTCTGGTCTGGAAGAAGCTTTTGATATTCCCTGTGCAGGTTCTGGGGCGGCTGAGGAGGCAGTATTTGCTACTCAGCTTGCTGGGTTCATCAGTAAGCTCCCTGGAGTCCAGGGAGATTACTGCTGAACCTGGGAAGCTGAACAGCACATACCACCTCCTCAGCCGCCCGGAACCTGCATGGGGCATAATAAATAAAAAACTTCCCCCCAAACCCCACAACTGGGGGTCCGGCAGCCACAGCAGTGCCAGGGGAGGCACTAGCCCTAACCCTCCCCTGGCCTATTATACCCGCCGCCCATGGGTAAAAGCACACAAAAGACCAATTTTCATGGGGGGAGACCAGATTTCACAGTCTGTGATGCGTTTTTCATGGCTGTGAATTTTGTAGGGCCCTAGTCATAAGGTATTCTTGGCTGTATGGTACAGTGCTGCAGAGATCCTGACAAGAGGACTATGTATGATAGTGTCCCCTCAGACATTTGTTTATGTTGTCTGACCTTATATGTACACCTATGATACTTTCTGTGTCTATCTACATCCTCCACATCACAATATTAACAGAATTTTATGACTACAGCACTTTATATCCAGCCTAGTACATCTCTGCTACTTCATTCCTGGGCCTCTTCACACGATCGCGCTAATGTTAAGATACGAAAAAACATGGCCAAAACTCAGAGGTGACTTTCATTATAGTGCAAATTACACATGTGTAAACCAGCAGATGGTAGGTGCAACTTACATTCACTTTTGAACACTCATGTACACAAAATGAATAATATATAATGTACACAACCGTTACCTCCTTAGTTGGCTCCCTGAGGGACTGTAGGAGTGGCCAGCAAATTCATTTCCGGCTTGGTGGAGGTGGGAATAAAGATTTGGACCTTGGTTTCCTTAGATGAAAGGTTGGTGCATTAACTTGTTGCATCTGGACAGATTAAAAATTTAGTAACTTATTCCATTTAATATTTTTTGATATAATGACCTTAGTGTATCAATAAAAAACAGTAAAGGAAGTATGATATTCACCATCCCAGAAGTGTTGGATATTTAAAAAATACAAAGTTTCCTACTGAAATATATCTAAATAGTCCATCACACAGAAGGTGTAAGAACAGAAAACTATACAAAACATTTGGTTAGTAAATTCAATAGGTCTTCAACGAGCTTTGTAACAAAGTCATGCTTTAAAGGAAGTATTTTAGACCCACATTCTGCAGATAGATATGCAATTATAGTCCCTTGTGCTTACAGAATCCATTTGGCTTAGTATGTATTTAGTCCTCAGTAAAGGAGTTTGGCCCAGATCCCCAAAGTGTCTTAGACGCCCTAGACTTAGGTACCACTGTGATCCACAAACTGCTGCTCAGCTGCCTTCTAGCCCTGTAGAAACCCAGACTAACCAAACATCTAAACATTTGCTGTAAAAGTTCCCTAGGTGTCTAGGTTTCTGCGACTGAGTGCGTGCACTGCTGCCTTGGGCAGGCATCCAAATGCCTCTCTCATGCCAAGCATTACCTAAGCATTCCCCACCTATCTCACCTGCAGGGCCCTGTCAGGCAGGCATGATCTGAGCACACCTACCTCTACACAAAACACAGATGACCTCAGTTATAATCCTTAGCCTAGGATACTCATTTGGGATGTGAGACATACTCATTTAGGATACTCATTTGGGATGTGAGACATACTCATTTAGGATACTCATTTGGGATGTGAGACACCCTGGTTCATTTCCCCCTCTGCCTGACGAGAAGGGATTTGAACGGGGGTCTCCAACCTCTCAGGTGAGTGCCAAAGTGGTTAGAGTAGAAATAATTTTACATTAGACATATAATTTAATCTTTTGTTTTATGTCCTTCAGCTAACTGCACAACAACCTGTTTCAATGGAGGAACCTGCTTCTATCTAGGAAAATGCATTTGTCCTTCAGGACTCGAGGGAAACCATTGTGAAATTAGTGAGTCTCAGCTTTACATTGTTTCACTTAAACCAAGGTTATTCCGGTTACAGTAGCTGGAAGATCAAGTGACACATTTCTGTGCTGCCTGACAGCTGGGGTTCTCAAAGGGCAGGTTGGGACCCTCTGAGAGTGAGCCAGGCCTGTGTTTGCAATCTTCACAGCTGATGAGTATCAATTCATTGTTTGATCATCTCATTTTCTGTTTATTTTTTTAAACAAATCCATGGATTTAGCAGCAACCCTAGCTACATGAGCGCTCAGTCAACACCATATGCGTGTGCCAGGTCTGCAGCAGTTTACACTCCTGCATGTGAGATTAGAACTGAGCCTCTAGATTCTAAAAGCAGAGTATGGAGCTTGAAATATTAATTGGTATTGGGGGAAAGGGACCTAGGACTGAAAGGGCTGACAGCTTCAGTTGAAAGTATTAAGTTACATTCACATGGCAGCTTGAAAACTTCTTGTCACAAACATCAATAGACGTGCTATTTTCAGATGTTTAGCATCAAAGCCATTCAAAATATTTCAGTCTATAGTCAATCTAACTGTTCTGCGTAAAGGTACCGGTGGAAAGCAGCTAGCTTGGGACAAAACTAGGACACCAGCTGTCAAACATTAGCTTAGCCTAAGATAAGAGTTTTCTCATAGCTCTGTTAAATTAGATTAATTTAGTAGCGACCCATGCTGGGATGGAGTGCCAGTGTTTTGGTTTTGAAAACATACACACAACTTATACTTTTTGCATTGTATCCCTCTAACAACATTCCGTGCTGCATCTTTCTTACCTTACTCATGCAGGTAATCTCAATGACTTCATTGGAACTATGCACATGAGTTAGGGAAACAGAGTTTGGCCTTATATTTGTAATATTTTTTTCTTTGAATGCTTAACATCAGTATAGACAAACAAGCAAATTAGTGTATCTCCCACAGACATGAAACTTAACTCACCATCTCAATATACAGATGGAAATAAGGGCCAGCAAACAGTGCAGTAACAGAAGATGGTAATAAGTCAATTACTATACAATGAAAAAAGAATCAGAATGTGTTAAGACTTAAATTTGGCACAGTATTCGCATGTAGATCAAATGTTTTGTAGATTACCCCTGCCTATCTTTATATGCTGCACAGTTTGTTTTCTAGCAGTTTTTTATCTCATCAAAATCAAAGTCAGTGGGAAGCATCAAGGTTTTATTATAGTTACGCAAATGGACAAGTGGTCTTTCAACATTGTTATGGTATGAGTGTCTTTCCTCTCATTCTAATTCTATGGGCCAAACTCAGAGCTGTGTAAGCAGGTACAACTCCATTGATTTCCACTGCATTTGCATCTGCTTACATCAAGTCTGAATGTGAAACCTTGGCACTCTCCCCTTCCTTCCCTCATTTGAGAAAAGATTGACATTGATGGAATTTATCACATGAATTTGATCAGGGTTTGACCCAAAGTGTGGGCAGTTCATACTTTTTGTCAGTGGCTTATGTATTTTTTTTAATTCATATACTGAGCCGTATTATAGAACATTTAAATAAGGCTATTCCATTTAAACCGACACAAACATGGGTATAAAAAACTAAACTCCTCTGTATTCTAAAACCTCCTGCTTGTAGGCTGGAAATCAAATTTCTTGTAATCTGCCATTGCTGTGGCAACATCTTACAAAATACGTCTTTCTAAAAGCACAGTATTCAGTTATATAGCAAGGTGCCAGCCAAATCCGGATCTACCTGAAACACAAATCACAAGTAGGATACTCCTCAGTCTTCATTCCTTTTTTTGTGTTAAAAGTGTATCTTGCTTGCTCCTTTAAGGTTGTGACAAAACTAGCACTTCTCTTAATCTCCTTCTGGTGTACTATCACTAGTGCATCTGGACTGGTAGCAGCAGCAGCCACTCTAGTGTTGACCAGCCTCTGGAATTTTTAACCATAGTGTCATTTAACCTTACCCAGGGCAGATGTAGGTGAGATGGGCCCTACTCCTGCAGAGACTTAGGTATACATGCAGGTTTACTCACATGAGTAGTCCCATTGATTTAGATGGAAATCCAGGTAGTAAATCAATTCCTATATAAAGAAAAAAGGATCAAAACATGTTAAGAACTAACTTGAAAATTCATTGACTTCAGTAGGAGCAAATAGAGCTATGCACATGCCTAGGTCTTTCTGGGATCAGGGCCATGGTCGTTGAAATGCTGATGGCTGCTGCCAGCCTGGCTGCACTGCACCAGTACTAGTGCAACAGTGGGAGACTAAAAAAAATGCTGGACCAGGCTTATAACATCAGAGGAGAAGCAAATCTCATTCCATTTCCTTAGATTCAGAGCCAGCTACATTCAGTCATGGAGGTTTCAGAATAAACAGGGGAAGAAAACCTTTGCATTAGGCAGAAAGCCATCTTCAGAGGATTGCAAATAGGGTTCCCCCCGTCCCCGTTTACATTGTTTAAACATTTTGCAAGATCCTTTAATAGCTGAGTCCCTCTCTAAAACTCCTGGGAAATGTACTAACCGTAATTTGCGATACTAACAAGCATTCTCCAAGTCCTTCGGGTTTCTTCTTACTGTAGTTATACATTGTCTCTAATTACTGTTTCAGTTTGAGACTGGCGAGTAGTAATTTTCTTTTTTATTTCTTCTCCTCCTTTCACCAACTGAGCTGTTCCTTTTTCCATTTCCCAGTCTTAGTTTCTGTTCCACTAACAGATATGTACATAGCATAGCACATAGCATTTAGCTTTTGTTCTATTCCAAGAAGACATTTTAGCCCACAGTTAATCTGTGGGTATGTCTACACTGCAAAAAAAGGGTGTGTTCTTAACTTGGTTTAGCTAACCCATGCTGGCTAACTTGGGTTAAGATAGCAATGAAAACATGGCAACTCAGCTTTTAACTTAGGTTAACAACTCAAGTGCAACCCAGGCTGCCCGATGGGTTAGCAGCTTGAGTTAAAGCCTAAGTTAAACGTCAGGATGCCATGCCTTCATGGCTATTTTAACTCAAGTTTCAGGCTGTCTGCAGACTCAGGTAGACATCACTGCCTTGGTTACATTCAGTTCACATTTTCAAGCTTTCCTTCACAACCATTGAAGCTAGAAACATTTTTTTAAATGAAAGCTTGGTTTCTGGAGCAGTAAATTGCAGCATGGAATGGATCCTACCGCATCTACAGAGCACACACGGTTCTGACTGTAAGGTGACAGGCCAAGCCAACCTGTTTATTTCCTGCAAATACTTGCAACATTTGTTCAGTTCTTGAGTATCCTGTTGTTAAGGAAAGCCCTAGTATCCCTCCCCTGTTTCTTTCATTTGTGCCCAGCTGCCTGGACCCTGAGCTCATATTCCTTGCAGCTAGCTGCAAAATGATGACACAGTGACACTGTGCTGCAGCTGCCCTAGGAGGGTACGGAGAAGTGGGCAGTACTCATAGAGGGCACACTGAATTCCCTCTTCAAAATCCCAGTGCTCTGAGTGTAGCCAAAGTCTGTGTGGACACTCAGAGGCCATGCCCAGTTCTAGCCCAATTTTCAAGCTGCTTATGCATGCATATAAATCTTTGGAAAACTAGACTTCCTGTGCCTATAAGAGAGTGCCCCCCTACAGAATCTACTGCATACACACAAGACTTTTTAACAATATGATCCAATGAATATTTCAAACACAAAGTGTGTTTTTAAAACAGTTATCTTCCTCCCTCTCCCTGTAATTATTTTTGTATAAGTGGAGTACTAAGACCATTGTTTTCATGTTTCCTGTTTCTAGGCAAATGCCAACAGCCATGTAGAAATGGAGGTAAATGTACTGGTAAAAATAAATGTAAGTGCTCCAAAGGTTACCAAGGAGATCTTTGTTCAAAGCGTAAGTACTAACTCTACTCAATCAATCCTTGTTATAAGATCATTATGATAGCAATACAGTATCTTATTACTCAACATCAGCACTAACTCTGTGTTGCCAGGGTAGCTCAGGTTAATTTACTTCATGGACATGCTTCATTTATTGATGTTAAGGGGGTGGTTGTAAAACAAAGAACTTGTAAAAAAACAACAACCAAACCTTTCAATAGTATGAGTTTCTTTAAAGCAGTAACACATCAGTATAATAAGCAAATGTTTCTGGATAATAACATTTCAATACTCTGGTATTTCAAAATACCACTGGAAATCTACCTTTTTATGAATGTAAATATTATGGGCCTGATTCTCCTCTCCCTTACTGACTTCATTTACTTCAATAGAGTTACTCCTGATTTACACCAACGTAAGAGAGTTAAATAAGGCCTTATTTCAGTAGTGGGGCAAGTTATTTTCAGAATTCTGCACACAGTCAATTTAAAATTATAGATTTACTGCTAGCGCCCTTGGCCATGCCAAAACTAACATTCTAAAGAATAGCAGGGAAAGCAACTATGTAACTTTATCTCTGAGTGAAATGTAAGGAAGTTGAATTCATGTTCTCACTTGATTACAGCTGTCTGTGAACCTGGCTGTGGATCATATGGAACCTGTGTGGAACCTAACAAATGTCAATGCAAAGAAGGCTGGCATGGAAGACATTGCAACAAAAGTAAGTGAGAACAAAGCTCTGAGAATCCATACTGGAGCTTTTCACAGATCATCTTCCATTTATAAATGGCTGGCTCAAAGCTACTACACAATCACTAGAAACAAAACACTCTCCTTAGTTAATAATCCTTTCATTTTTTAAAATGTACGCATACAAATAATTATCCCAAACATTTTCAATACTTACTTTTTGTTAACTGTATATTAATTCCAAAAAAAGAATAAAACAATTCAAAACTACTCTACAGTGATTAACCTCACTTTTTTGCCTATTGGGAATTCTAAAATTTGGTATAGAGAAAATTTCTACGTGACCTAATTTATGTTCTGCCGATGCAGTGAGACTGATCCAAACTCCACTGAGATCAATGAGAATCTTGGAAAGTGCGCCCTAGTGTATCTGCTGTGCACACACTACTCTAACAACATGATTCCCATTGACTTCAGTGGGGCTTTGGATCAGGCTTTCAGAACACTGGATAGACATTTCTGTAAATACAAATATATTACATAGGGGTTTAGAGCTGATTGGATTTTTTCAAAATTTCAGAGAAATAGACAAAGTTTTTGCAAAATCTTTCCTCCAATTTTCAACCAACTTTAAAGCAGGTTAAAATTTAGGTGTGTGTAGGGGTGTTAATTGACTTTTTTTTAAACCAGACTTAAAGGTTCCAAAATTTGTTGATCTCAATGTTACCTTTGTTGATCTATTTGACACCTAGTGCAATGTGTAGGCAACTGACGACTTCAGTGGAGTTAAACCAGGAATTAATTTATCCTTAAAATCTCCATATTTAATATAATCTCTATTCCCAATAACAAGAAGTTATAAAATGACTTGAAATAGCAATTTAGATCCAGATGACAAATTCCAATTCAGCCTTACATATCATAAAATACAGTACTATAATAACAACAAATTGAAGTATTGAGACCTTTTTGATACAACCATTCATAAGATATATGTTTGCTGTAAACATTATTAGTTTGCTATCAGTAGTTAATTTGAAAAGTGGCAGTGAAAAAATTAGCATATTTGTTACCGGTATAAGCTTGCTCCAGTTTATTAGATAGTAAAAATGAAAATTTCAGAACAATTTATTTTTAATGCCATATGCTTAATAAATCCACCAGACATGAACCTACATGATAGTATAAGTTGAACTAAAATAATTTTAAATGATGTTGATGTCCGTGATCCATTGGGTAGAGAAAGGTGTGCATGTTAAAATGCATCAGAGAATAACTACGAATGTTTTTATAAAGCCAAAACATACTCTGACAGGAATGAGTTATGGTTTAAAATTAAGGCTTTGGGAATCAGTTTAGAAGATGTTGGATTGTATATTTGTTTGCCTAACTATTCCATTCCCTGACAAAAGAATAAATACTTTAACACATACAACAGACACAGTATAGCTAAAAATCAATTATCTGGAAATCACTATCAATTTTAATGCCATCTTTTTGTAACACATCTGTAAAGTTAACCTACCAGCTAGCAAGTGAGCATTTTTTCATTGTGAATACACGTACATTTTACTGCCCCCAGAGAAGCACAAAACGTGTAGCATGCATGCCATGGTACAAGGATTCAGTATTCGCACATTAGTGTCTGTTCCAAGGGCTTTGAAGCCCTCGTTAATAAATACGTTGGTTTAAAGACTGGCTGTAGTCCTGCAGTTCTTAGTTAGGCAAAACACCTTTTGCAATCATCAGGTTGGGGCCACCCTGGGTAGAATTCACCTCTGTATTAAGAGCCTAAGTAGAATTTACTGAAACTATGCATAGGGCCCTTTGTGCTTGAGTTCATTTTACTCTGCAAATAAAACCAAGTATCTCTCAGTCAGACTCATGTTTAATTTCAAAGAAAGAAAAAATGTAGCTACTTTAGGGGCGACTTCATTGGCTATGAAAGTCAATGGTTATAAAACAAAGATTAAAATAATCCCCACAATTTAAAACAGTTGTCCCCAAACTGTGCTGAGGAACGTTCAGAGGGGTGCACAGCAGGGCCCACAGGGGGCAGGGAGAGAGCACCACCCAGCCCTGCTCTGCCCCCAGCCACCACCCCCAGCCCAGCTCAGTCCTCATTCCCTCTCTGCCAGCTCCACCTCTAGCTCCACCTCCTCCCTCATCCCCAGTTCAGCCCCAAGCTATGCCTTCAGCCCAAGCTCCTCTGCTGAGCAAACTGTACTGTAATGGAGGAGGGGGCATGAACAGATTCCATTACTGGTAAGGGTGGGCGGGTCACAACAGGAAAAGTTTTGGCACCACTGATTTAAAAGTTCCATGCGCAGTTGTACTGAGAAGCCATTCATTCCAACAATATTCTTAAAGAGAAGTGGTAAAAAAATAAAGCAACCCTGAAATTCAGTTTTTAAGTCATGTCCTCTTGAGGTTTTGTAATTAGATTTGTAAATGAAACAGTAAACGAATAGGTACAACACTGATACTTGTTATCCCATTTTCAGTTTCAGTAACAACGTATCTCAGATCCTTAATTTATTTTTCTGGGTGTTTGTTGCTGCCATTCTTGTTTTCTTTGTATTTGGCTTTAAAACGAAGTAAAGTGCACATAATTAACACACATTCTCCACTGGGATTTTTATGCTCAGCAAACCAATAAAACCATTTTAAAGCTCATCTCTAAGGGCTGCCTTTGACTCTCTGTCCATCAAACATTGTTGTGAATCCAGTGCAGTATTATAGCCCTAAGTATACTTGTAGTGCAGTGATTCTGTGATAAGGCAGCCTTACGGTAAAAGCCAGAGAGACGGCATCCTGTCATGATTAACTTTTTGTCTTATGGCACCCATTTTTTCCTGTGGGCACCTGTATGATGTGTATTAAAATTCCCTCCGTTCCCATGGGAAAAACTGTTTCAATTTGAAATGTTAACAATGAACCAGGAGTCTGCTTTTGTAGTTTCTTTCTCAATTTTTCAGGGTATGGAGCCAGCATTATGAGTGCCCTGAGGCCAACAGACCCCAAGCACAGACAGCACACGCCTTCACCTAAAAAGGCTGAAGAGAGGCATGTTCCACCCGAATCCAATTATATCTGGTGAACTCAAACATCTGAAACGTTTTATGTTACACAAAGTTCATAGCCTTCATTAACCTTTCATGTGTTGAATGTTAAAATGCTGTTCATTACAGTTAAGATTACTGGCCTGAATTTTATTAGCTTCATTATAAACCACTGAGCTGATATTTACTATTCCTTTTAAGTTTTATAAATCCTTCTTTAGCACGATTATATAGGCTTCTTGTTTCAGTGCTTTGGACAGTGTTTTGTACTATATTTCAGTAATGTTTAAACTTTCCTTTTTGATTATGTAGCTGCAAATATTTTCCAAAAATGAAACAATTTCCAAGTGAAGCATTTTGTAGAAGCTGCCCTCGGTTGATCTGATGACTAGAGAGTTTGCCTAAGCAACAGTCAGGGTTGTTTTTGCATTGTTACTATCATGTACTTAGAACGATTACAAAAAAGTTTCCTAATTTTAAAAAAAAAATCAATACAGCAATATTGTTGGTCATAACAATTTTGCAGAGTGCTCTGTATTAAATATACACTATGGCATTTGAACAATATAATATATTGTAAACAAAGTAGAACTATAATGTATGAACTTTTTGCATTGGCTTGAAGCAATATAATATATTGGAAACAAAACAGCTCTTATGTAATAAACTTTTTATACTGATTGTTATGTATAAAATAAAGATGCTGCTTTAGTTTTTTGAGGGCTGAAGTGTGTGGTCTGTTATAATTTCACTAGTGACATGTTGAAGGGATGTGAGCTCTGGGGCAGTTAGATCCCACTTCTAAAAAATAGGGAAATCACCCCAACTCTCCTATTTTCTCTGATTTCCCCCTCCCCAGATATTGATACATCATCCCTGACAGATAGTATTTAACCCTGGGGCTTATAAAAATACTTCAAAAGAGCACATTTTTGCCTTTGGAGAGGAGGAGATGGCAACAAATGGCAGATTCCACAATAATTTCACAGGATCTCTCAAGAGAATGTTCATGTTATCCCCCTGCACTGCAAACTATGCATGCTGAACCCTGGTCTGTGCTATTACTACACTCCATGGATTTTCAGGAACTAAGGGTATGTCTACACTACGGGATTAATCCGAATTTATATAATTCGAATTTGGAAAACAGATTGTATAAAGTCAAATGTATGCAACCACACTAAGCACATTAATTCGGCGGTGTGCGTCCATGTACCGGGGCTAGCGTCGATTTCTGGAGCGTTGCACTGTGGGTAGCTAACCCATAGCTATCCCATAGTTCCCGCAGTCTCCTCCGCCCATTGGAATTCTGGGTTGAGATCCCAATGCCTGATGGGGCCAAAAACATTGTCGCAGGTGGTTCTGGGTATATCCTCCCCCCTCTCCAGGAAGCAACGGCAGACAACCGCTTCGCGCATTTTCCTGGGTGAACAGTGCAGACGCCGTACCACGGCAAGCATGGAGCCTGCTCAGCTCAAGACAGCAGTCATGAACATTGTAAATACCTCGCGCCTTATCGTGCAGTTTATGCTGAACAAGAACCTGCAAAACCAGGCAGCGAGGAGCAGGCTACGGCAGCGCGGCGGCGAGAGTGATGAGGATATGGACATGGAATTCTATCGAACCGCGGGACCCGGTGCTTTGGAGATCATGCTGTTAATGGGGCAGGTTATAGCCGTGGAACGCAGATTCTGGGCCCGGGAAACAAGCACAGACTGGTGGGACCGCATAGTGTTGCAGGTGTGGGACGATTCCCAGTGGCTGCGAAACTTTCGCATGCGTAAGGGCACTTTCTTGGAACTTTGTGACTTGCTTTCCCCTGCCCTGAAGCGCCAGAATACCAAGATGAGAGCAGCCCTCACAGTTGAGAAGCGAGTGGCAATAGCCCTGTGGAAGCTTGCAATGCCAGACAGCTACATGTCAGTCGGGAATCAATTTGGAGTGGGCAAATCTACTGTGGGGGCTGCTGTGATGCAAGTAGCCAAAGCAATCACTGAGGTGCTGCTACGAAAGCTAGTGACTCTGGGAGATGTGCAGGTCATAGTGGATGGCTTTGCTGCAATGGGATTCCCTAACTGTGGTGGGGCGATAGATGGAACCCACATCCCTATCTTGGCACCGGAGCACCAGGGTACCCAGTACATAAACCGCAAGGGGTACTTTTCAATGGTGCTGCAAGCACTTGTGGATCACAAGGGACGTTTCACCAACATCAACGTGGGCTGGCCGGGAAGGGTTCATGATGCTCGCGTCTTCAGGAACACTACTCTGTTTAAAGGGCTGCAGCAAGGGACTTACTTCCCGGACCAGAAAATAACCGTTGGGGATGTTGAAATGCCAATAGTTATTCTTGGGGACCCAGCCTACCCCTTAATGCCATGGCTCATGAAGCCATACACAGGCAGCCTGGACAGCAGTCAGGAGCTGTTTAACTACAGGCTGAGCAAGTGCAGAATGGTGGTAGAATGTGCATTTGGCCGTTTAAAAGGTCGCTGGCGATCGCTACTGACTCGCTCTGACCTCAGCCAAAGAAATCTCCCCATTGTTATTTCTGCTTGCTGTGTGCTCCACAATCTCTGTGAAAGTAAGGGGGAGACCTTTATGGCAGGGTGGGAGGCTGAGGCAAATCGCCTGGCTGCTGATTACGCGCAACCAGACACCAGGGCGATTAGAAGAGCACACCAGGAAGCGCTGTGCATCAGAGAAGCTTTGAAAACCAGTTTCATGACTGGCCAGGCTACAGTGTGAAATTTCTGTTTGTTTCTCCTTCATGAAAACCTGCCCCCTTTATTGACTCATTCTCTGTAAGGAACCCACCCTCCCCGTTCCCCCAGCTTGCTTTCAAAGGAAATAAAGTCACTATCGTTTAAAAATCATGTATTCTTTATTAAGTGATTATAAACATAGGGAGAGAACCAACAAGGTAATCTGGGTGAGGTTTGGGAGGAGGATAGGAGGGAAGTAAAAGGCCACTGAACAAATTCAATATAATGACACCCTTTTGGTTGGGCTGTCCACTGGGGTGGAGTGGGAGGGTGCACGGAGCCTCCCCCCCCCCGCGTTCTTACACGTGTGGGTGAGGAGGATATGGAACATGGTGAGGGGGGAGGGAGGTTATACAGCGGCTGCAGCGGCACTCTGTCATCCTGCTGCCGTTCCTGAAGCTCCACCAGACGCCGGAGCATGTCCATTTGCTCACGCAGCAGCCCCAGCGTTGCAGCCTGCCACCTCTCATCTCGAGCGTCCCTCATGACCTCACGTTCACTGGCATCTTTCCTAAATTTAGATACAGTGTCCTTCCACTCATTCAAATGAGCTCTTTCATTGCGGGTGCATTCCATTATTTCCGTGAACATGTCGTCTCGCGTCCTCTTTCTACGCCGCCTTATCTGAGATAGCCTTCGGGACGGAGGAGGGAGGCTTGAAAAATTTGCAGCTGCTGGAGGGAGGGTTGAAAAAAAGGAGAGAAGTTTTTAAAATGATACATTTTACAGAACAATGCTTATACTCTTTCATGGTGAAAAACACTATTCACATTACATAGCACATGTGATTTCAGTACAAGGTCGCATTTTCCATCTTAATAGTGAGTGCCTGTGGCTTTGGTGTTAGAGATCACAGACGCAGGTCCGGGCAACAGAATTCAGCTTGCATGCAACCATGGTAAGCCATTGTCTTTCGGCTTCTGCGCCCTCCTTTCCCACATACCAAGCAAAGCCCGTTGACTGCTGCGGTTTTCCTGTTAACCTTCAGCAGCAGAAAACAAACTAACCCCCCCCCCCATCCAATTCTCTGGGATGATCGCTTTATCCCTCCCCCCACCGCGTGGCAGGTATCAGGGAAGATCCCTGCAGAAACCAAACTAACCCCCCCACCCCCTCCTCCCGCCATGAATTCTCTGGGATGATCGCTGTATCCCTCCCCCCACCGCGTGGCTGGTAACAGGGAAGATCCCTGCTAGCCAAACGCGAAAAGCTCAGGGCCAATTCCCCCCACCCTGCGCTTGGCTAACTGCAGGGAAGGATTTCTTTTCAGCCACAGGCAAACAGCCCAGTAGGAACGGCCACCTCTGTCCCCTTAATTAAGTTCCCGTATTTCAACCAGGTTACCATGAGCGATATCACTCTCCTGAGGATTACACAGCAAGATAAAGAATGGATGTTGCTTGAATGCCAGCAAACACCGGGACCATACGCTGCCAGGCT
Organism: Emys orbicularis; assembly: GCF_028017835.1. NCBI lineage: Eukaryota > Metazoa > Chordata > Testudines > Emydidae > Emys > Emys orbicularis. Next base: position 66,194,549 of record NC_088683.1, on the reverse strand, counting down.
TTGTCAGGCAATGATACCAGATTACTTGCTGCAAGCATGGCGTGGTCAAGTGTCCTACCATGGAGGACGGAATAAGGCTGCACTGCCCAGAAACCTTGTGGCAAGGCTTTTGGAGTACCTCCAGGAGAGCTTCATGGAGATGTCCCTGGAGGATTTCCGCTCCATCCCCAGACACGTTAACAGACTTTTCCAGTAGCTGTACTGGCCGCGAATGCATCCCAAGTCCTCAGGGCAAAGTAATCATTAAAAAACGCTTGCTTTTAAAACAAGTTTTATATTTTAAAAGGTAAACTCACCTGAGGTCCCTTCCATGGGGTCATGGTCTTGGATACTGGCTTGGGAGGGTTGGGAGGGTACTTCAGTCAGGCTGAGAAAAAGATCCTGGCTGTTGGGGAGAACGGAGTGCTGGGTGCTCTCTGCAAGCTCGTCCTCCTCCTCCTCCTCTTCCCCATCCGCAGAATCCTCAGGTGTAGCTGATGAGACTATCCCCGACCCGGAATCCACGGTCACAGGTGGGGTAGTGGTGGCGGCCCCCCCTAGAATTGCATGCAGCTCGGCGTAGAAGCGGCATGTCCGCGGCTCTGACCCGGAGCAACCGTTTGCCTCCTTTGTTTTTTGATAGGCTTGTCTGAGCTCCTTGACTTTCACGCGGCACTGATCTGAGTCCCTATTGTGGCCTCTCTCCATCATGCCCTTGGAGATTTTTTCAAAAGTTTTGGCATTTCGTCTGTTCGAATGAAGTTCTGCTAGCACTGAATCCTCTCCCCATATAGCGATCCGATCCAGTACCTCCCGTACGGTCCATGCTGGTGCTCTTTTTCGATTATCGGCCTGCATGGTTACCTGTGCTGATAAGCTATCTGTGGTCACCTGTGCTCTCCACGCTGGGCAAACAGGAAATGAAATTCAAATTTTCCTGGGGCTTTTCCTGTCTACCTGGCCAGTGCATGCGAGTTCAGATTGCTGTCCAGAGCGGTCACAATGGTGCACTCTGGGACAGCTCCCAGAGGCCAATACCATCGAATTGCGGCCACACTAACCCTAATTCGAAATGACAAAATCGATTTTGGCGCTACTCCGCTCGTCGGGGTGGAGTACAGAAATCGATTTTAAGAGCCCTTTATTTCGAAATAAATGGCTCCGTTGTGTGGACGGGTGCAGGGTTAATTCGATTTAACGCTGCTAAATCCGAATTAAAGTCATAGTGTAGACCAGGCCTAAGTATAAACACTGCTCACTGAAGTGGGTTTAAGATCACTATGTTTGTCATGTGTTTCTCTCCTTGTTTATGGTTACCGGATAGTGTTTTTGTTTTAAATTGGAAACAAATGAACAGATACCTATTCTCTCCCTTCCTCTCTACATCACATGCATGCGTGGTACACAGAGCTTAACCGCATAGGCCGCGATCATGCCCCAAAGATCCATGCATTAATAAAAACAGTAGGGCCTGAATCTCATTAACATTAAGGCCCCCTTTGCATCACTCTGGCAGTGTAAAGGGGCCTTAGGGCAGGTCTTCACTACAGGGGGGGGTCAATTTAAGATACGCAAATTCAGCTACGCGAATAGCATAGCTGAATTCGACGTATCGCAGCCGACTTACCCCGCTGTAAGGACGGTGGCAAAATCGACCTCCGCGGCTTCCCGTCGATGGCGCTTACTCCCACCTCCGCTGGTGGAGTAAGAGCGTCGATTCGGGGATCGATTGTCGCGTCCCGACGAGACGCAATAATTCGATCCCCGAGAGGTCGATTTCTACCCGCCGATTCAGGCGGGTAGTGTAGACCTAGCCTTAGTGTAAATGGGAATCTGGCCCAGTAGAATAGAAATACAAATACAGATTTAGCTTGTTGGTATCGTAATTAGTGCTCTACCCTGCAAGCACAGGGTCTGGATATAAACACTTGGGCAGCTTTAATTTGCGCTTCAGTTTCCTTTAGGAAGGGCGACTATGAGTAAATGGTTCGTCCCTGATGACACCTCTTTGCTGAGAGACTATGCCTACATATTTTGTTGTGCTCAAAAAGTGAGCAAGACATGGGTGCCTCGTTATGTGCCCCTTGCTCATCAGAGAGCTTGCAAAATGAGATAGTTACAAAACGATGCCATTTGGGGCTGTATATGTACAGAATCATATGAAACATAGCACAGCCCCACTCTTTACTGCCTTTGTTCTGCACACCAGAACATCTGAACAAGATGCCGGTACATTAGAGGCTAAAATTAGTGGACAGGAGGGATTGATTCATGATGGAAGAACTATAACAAAGGGCCCTGATTCTGCAGCTCTTACTTAGGCAACACTCTTGTAGACTGATGAGTACAGACTGTAGGATCAGGCCCATTTATTGTCTGTCTTCATGAGTTAACTCCTCCTGCCCAGTAATATATCGGGGCGCCAAAAATCAGTTTCACGCTTCTTGACACAGAGTGTAGCCATCTGGAGATGGAGAACAGAGAAAACATGTACAGCAGTACCAGTGCAGAAAGGGCAACAAAAATAATTAGGGGTATAGAACAGCTTTGGGGTCACCCAAAGAAATAACCAGGCAGCAGGTTTAACACAACATAAGGAAGTACTGCTTCACACAACACAGTCAACCTGTGGAACTTGTCAGGGGATGTTGTGAAGGCCAAAAGGGTTAAAAAAAAGAATCAGATAAGTTCATGGAGGACAGATCCATCAATGGCTATTAGCCAACATGGTCAGGGAAGCAACCCCATGCTCTGGGAGTCCCTAAACCTCTAATTAGTAGAAGCTGGGACTAGACAACAGGGGATGGATGACTTACTAATTGCCCTGTTCTGTTCATTCCCTCTGAAGCCTCTGGGCTAGCCTGACAGGATACTGGGCTAGATGAACCTTTGGTCTGACCCAGTACGGCCGTTCTTATGTGCTTAAAGGTAAAGAGCAGAGCAGCTAGGCATAGGAAAAGATGCAGTACTCCAGTTCCCACTGCAGAAGAGCTTCCCCACCAGGCTGATGTGATGCCAGAGCTCGCAACAGCGACAGAGAGCCTCTAAAGGCCCATGGCCACGTGTGCACACCTCAACCCACCCTCTAGCTGCAGCAGCACAGCTGGAATCCCTTGCTGTCTAGTCCTGTAATCCTGCTATGAACAGGGATTATGTATCTGTAAACTCCTCTGCAAGGCAAACTCTCCCCATGGCCTACAGCCTTGGCTCCGGAGCAGCTGGAAGACCTCCCCCCTTCCTGGAGGCTACTGATTGTGGTGAAACAAATGTTCCTTTTAAAAAGCTGTCCACTGTATGGAAGAGGTACAGACAGTACAAAATTCCCCTATTGCCCTGCCAGTCTGTGTTAGCCTCAGCCAGAGCTAGAGAGCCGGGGGTGAGAGGAGAGTGCAGGCTCTGCTGCCATTCAGTCCTTGGCTTTTTATAAGCCACCCTCTTAAAATTCAAAACAGACCAAAAGTCGAGCGGGAGCGGAGAGAAAAGTGATAAATGTCAGGCACAACAGTGGTGATTGCCCAGGCGGGAGGGAATGTTTTGGGGAAATGATTTGAGGCTTTTTTTTAGAAAGTGAAGAATGAGTGGCAAGTGGTGTCCAAATACAAATTCCTACCAGATCAAAGCTCAAGGAGGAGGTATTGAGCATAGGCTGGACTTATTAGCAGTGCTTTAACAATCAACACTACCAGTTTAAATAACTTGTGGGAAGGCAGAGGGAGAGGACACCACGATTGGTTAAACCAGCGAGCAGACCCTGCTGCTGTATTCTGAACAAGCTGCAGCAGATGGCTAACTGAGCCTCGTCACCCAAGGGCATATGTTGCTCTGCAAGGTCTGCAGGGACTAAAAATAAGGCTTTAGAGGAGAGAGTTTTGTATCACACCTGACTCATGAATTTGCCATGGAAATTGTAAAAGTACAGATTAAAGGAACATGAAAAGTACCTAGACAATTAAAACATTTTTTTCTCTTCATTTAAGTAGTCTATAGTGAAAAATTTATTCTGTGCAGGTTTAATTAAAGAATTGAAATCCAGATTTAAGGTTTTATTAGGTTTTGCACTTAACTACACAGCATCTCAGGTACATACACTGTGTTAGGATATAACAGGGTAAAAAGCTATTGATGGCACGAGTTCCAACTCCTACACATTTCACCAGGTCGTCCCCAGCACTTACAAGTAAGACCCTTCATTCCACATCACACCATTGTGCATGTGGCATATGCCACATATTTGACAGAAAAACAGTTTTAGAAATAATTGAGAGAGATTTAATAAAAATCAAACCAGTGAGCCTGTCATAGCCTGCTACCTGTAAATTCAGATTTCATTGCACCATAAGTCCAACTGCACAGCCCTGAGAGGAAGAGAAACTATTAAATAATAGAAACATCTAAAGAGTATGTAAAATAGCTTTCTAGAGATAATGTTAATGCAGTTTCAAAGTCCAGTATCTTGTGACATACCAGGGCTAAGCCAAATAAGCGCCACAGCATTAGAAATAAGTGGTAGCAAACACCCTTCTCCCCCTCCTCAGACCCCCTCCCCTAGCTCTCCCCTTGCCTACCAAATCACAGCTGAGTATCTCATCCATGTCTTCAAGGCTCAGCCCAATCAAACCCCTGCCTATATCTCCGCTTCTCTCATCACATCCTAACTTCTGTGATGCCAGTCTCCCACTCATGTCCTAGTACAGGGGTGGGCAAACTTTTTGGGCCAAGGGCCACATCTGGGTGGGGAAATTGTATGCAGGGCCGGGGCAGGGGGTTGGGGTGCGGGAGGGAGTACGGTGTTAGGGAGGGGGTGCGGTGTGCAGGAAGGGGCTCAGGGCAAGGGATTGGGGCAGAGGAGGGGTGCGGGGTGCATGAGGGGGCTCAGGGCAGGGGGTTGGGGTGCAGGGTGCAGGAGGGGGCTCAGAGCAGGGGGTTGGGGTTCAGAAGGGGTGTGAGGTGCAGGCAGGGGGCTTAGGGCAGGGAGTTGGGAGGCAGGGTGCAGGAGGGGTTCGGGCTCCAGGGTGGCAGCAGCACGCACCGGGTCCAGGGCAGGTTCCTGCACGCCTGCCCTGTCCCCGGCCCCGCGCCACTCCAGGAAGCACTGCGGCCCCTCGGGAGGGGAGGGGGAGAGCAGAGGGCTCCATGTGCGCTGTCCTTGCTGTGCCTCCAGGTACCTCCCCTGAAGCTTCCCCGTTCCCGGCCAATGGGAGCTGCAGGGAGCGGTGCCTGGAGGCAAGGCCAACGAACGGAGTCCTCTGCCCCTCCCACCCCCCCCCACCCCCCCCGAGAGCGGCACAGGGCCCGTGGCGCCACGGGGGGCAAGCCTGCAGGCTGGATCCAAAGCCCTGAGGGGCCGGATCCGGCCCACAGGCCGTAGTTTGCCCAACCCTCTCCTAGTACTTCAGTCCATGCCACCTTTCTTGCGTGGAATAACCTCTGTCGCCCAGTGTGTCAAGCTGCCTCCCACTCTTGACTCAGATCTGTCCGAAAATCCATTTGTCCTGTGAGAATCACAACTGTAACCTCATGTCAACATCATCCCATCACTTCCTACTACAGACACGCACGCTAAGCCAGCTGAGTCTCCCAGGGTATTTTTCTCTGTTTTAGGTTGTAATCGCGTCAGGTTTGTAAATGTGCTTCCTTAGATGCCTAAAGATGCAGATTGGTGCCTAGTATGATTTTAAAAAGAGACTGGGGCCAAACTCCTATTGATTCCAACGGGCGTTAGGCACATGGGCACTTTTGAAAAAATCTATTAGGCAGCTACTGCATCTTTAGGTACCTGAAACACCTTTACAAATCTGGCCCTGTGTCTTTAACTGTATCTTGTACAGTACAGAGTACTGTCACCAGTAAGAAAACTAAAAATAAAGTTAAAATAGTGATATTAATGCAATCATTTCCAGCCCAGATGGTTTGTAAGACACTGGACCCTAAACCTTTCAGTGGTCTAAAACTGAATATTGACTGTCCTGCTCTTTAGCTGGGGGTGGGTGGAGGATGCGAGGGGGTATGTATGTATGGGCAAGGGGGTGGTAGGAATTCAAAATTTGTGAGAATGAAGGGAACATTTTAGTGACAGGCCCATTTTTCATATAAAAGTGGTGATTTGAAAACTGCCCAGAGGGTTGGAATGATAGACGCATTCCCAGGTGAAATGGGCAAAGGGGAATGAAACTGTAAAAGCAATGAACACGTGAGTCTGCTGTTACATAGCCCTTACTCCCCGTCTCCCCAGATGTGCAGCTTTTGAAAAGGAGAATTTTAAAAGGGTTGAATTAATACTAACCAAAAGAACCCTCCTTGCATTTCAGCCATGGGCATTTTCAATGCAGTTGTTAAAGAGCTCTTATAAATTATGTCCATAAAAATGATGAACACTTATTATTTCAGACTGAAACACTTTTGCTGTTGCTCCCAAAGAATTAAGTGCTCCTTTTTTGAGTTTCACCCGTGCCGTTGGAGCCTTGTGCTAGTGGAAAAGCCATTCATCGTAAATGATGCATGACTGAAATTGTTACCCAAGAAAAGTTCTCAACGTCGTCCAGTGTGTGTACATTACCACAAAATAGCTCCGAACTAAAAGAAATCACCCACACACAAATATGTAACCGCAACCTTTGACAACAACATTAACATAAAGCCAGCCTCTGACATATTCTATTTCATACAGCCCATAACAATCTTCCAAGGCAATAGCTTAAAGTTAAGACCTGAGGCTACAATGTGCTTTTAGAAGGATTTCTATGGTGCATATCCAAAAACATTTCCGTGTATCAAAATTATGATATTTTGGGAACCCAAAGGAAAATTAAAAAGATATCTGACATTTGTTGGATGAATTTAGCAGCAGGCGGTGTGCAGCTTATCAGCTTGTCTGTCACCAGTAGTTCCACTAAATCACCTGGAATCCCTATAAAAGAATTCTATTGGGGTGACGGAAACAATTTTGTCAGTAGACAAGAAATTATTAAAAATCTCTTCTATTATCTGTGGGGGGTAGAAAGCATATGTATGAGAAAGTCAGTTAAAAAAAACCCCAAAGGACTGGATTAATTAAGACATACATTCACAAAAAGGGACCGATGTTTTAATAACATTTGGGAGGTTTGTAGTTGGGTAGCATTGCCAAAAAATGTAAGCTAGTGCATTTACAACAGCAATGTGGGATTCAAGCTACTACTTCCTTGGAACTTTACACCTTTATGTCTCCACTCCAAAATCTCGGCTTGCAATACAGTCTAGGAAATTGAAAAATGGGGGATATCCACTAAAAGGTGTCTCCAGTAAATTGCTTCAAATTTAAGACATCTGCATTATCATCCCATTATGCCCTGCTTCTCTATCCAAGAATATATTGAGCTAAGAGACAGATGTGTCCATTTGACCAGAGATGGCCACTGGGCTGTAAAAACACTTTTGTCAGTACGAGTACAGTGCCTTTTTGCACTGTTGCCTTCAAGGAAACCCTACACAAACTGACTGTAAATTAACTGCAAAGCACCAGATGAGGCTCTTACTCCTGTATCATTATTTCCATTTTTAACCAGACTGGTGCATGCCTGACCATGAATAATTATTTTCCTCCGTCAGGGACACAGCTAGTTATCCCAGGGGGGTGGGTTCTAGCTGCCATAGCACCCAGCTTTAAAGTGTAGAAGAGAAATGGTCCCAGTTCTATAGACACCTAATCTGGATTGATTTAGCATTCAAAAGCTATTTGGACCCCAACTGCCATTAAAATGAAGAACAATGAGGTGTCCAAATGGCACAGGTAGCTTTACAAATCTTAGCCAGCCTCTTGGGCAGACCAAGAAATCTTATTTCTTGAGGAACAGGCGAAGTTTAGAGAGGGCTGAGCTGCTGCAGAGAACTGAGCACTTTCAACCATTTCGTTTTCAAATCAACAGCTCCACACTAGGAAGCTTTAAGCAGCTTTCCTGGATCTTGACTCTTTTAAATGCAAACGTTCTGGGACAAGAGGTAACAGACAGAGGTTGGTCCTGTGGCTGTGCCTCCTTAGACATCTGTATAACAAAACCCAGAGGGTGGCTTGGGAGAAATGAGACTACACCAGAGTCTTCACACTTTCCAGAAAGGTGAGACGGGATGTTTGCTCATCTCCTTTCAATGTACCTGTTATGTCACCAATGCGGTAGAGATGTTGAAAGTGAACTCTCTTTTTACCAGGATGAAGGGATGTCCTATTGCTGTTCAGCTATACACTAATGATCACACCCTGTACGTTATTTTCTCCAAACTCAGATAAGCCTGTGTGTTTCCTAGGCTACTCCATTGCCACGAAGAATCCCTAATTAATAATCACGGGAATAAAAACTAAGGTGATATCACCCCCAAGAGAGAATATGGAAAATTAACAGTCACGATTTAAAACAAATCATCTCATAGCCACATGTGTCTGATTAGCCATCAGTCTGGGACAAGAGGCAGGCCCATTTGAATCCAAAACTTAGTAAAGGGAGCCCTCAGGTTTCCTGGAAGCTGTGAGTGTTGACCTCTTCCCCAGCAATTAGAGTTTTCCAATCCAAAGTACAGTCACGATTTTTTGATGGTTCAGAATCTTTTCTTGAGGAAGTTGCTGGCCCTCCCTCATCTGTACTCCAGAAGCCTTGGTAAGGGTGGAGATTGGGGAGCTCATAATGATAAAGAAATTAGCGATAGCAAGATTACATTTCTGGCAGAAAATGAACAATGCAAAGCACATCTATCTAAGGGACTAATTGGTCCCCAGTACTGTCGTACAGTTTTGATATATTCATCTTCACAACACCCCTGTGAGCAGGGAGGTGTGATGGACTTCCCCGGGGTGCAACCTGGAACTGGGGTACCGCTGAGCCCTCTGGCATACCAGTCTGGGCCCCCTCACACTGTGATGCTGTGACAAGCTGCAATCCTCTCCAGGACTTGCACTTACACAGCCATACACAAACAGGGACACACCCAACTGCAGTTACATGAATGCTTTCACTAGCTATTCATGAACCAACAATAGGCTCCAGCCAATCCCCCACAGCTCCCTAGTCTAGGACCACAGAGCTATACCATTTTGCCCTGGTCAAAAGCCTGACAAGTATAAGTTTATTACCCTGTCTTTTTCAATGTGATACATAACCTTCCCAAAGTGTCCAAAAATTGCTTTTCCTGTCCTAACTCAATTGTGGATAGATAGCACCTCTTAAGATTCACTTAAACCCTTAAAATAGGGCTTAAGAGATGCACAGGGCATGTGCTGGCCCTCTGTGCAAGGTGAATTCCACTCACAACAAAGACTACGTGCTTATTTGTACTTTAAATAAAGTTTGTGATTACAGTAGAACCTCAGAGTTACGAACACCGGAGTTATGAACTGACCGGTCAATCACGCCCCTCATTTGGAACCAGAAGTACCAATCAGGCAGCAGCAGAGACCAAAAAAAAAAAAAAAAGCAGATACAGTGCAGTACTGTGTTAAACTAAACTACTAGTTTTTAGTAAACTACTAAAAAATAAAGGAAAAGATTTAAAAAGATTTGACAAAGTAAGGAAACAGTTTCTGTGTTTGTTTCTTTAAATTAAGGTGATTAAAAGCAGCATTTTTCTTCTGCATAATAAAGTTTCAAAGCTGTATTAAGTCAATGTTTAGTTGTAAACTTTTGAAAGAACAACCATAATGTTGTATTCAGAGTTACAAACATTTCAGAGTTATGACCAACCTCCAATCCCAAAGTGTTCATAACTCTGAGGTTCTACTGTGATTATTTTGTTTAGCAATTTTAAACCTCTATTAATGGTCTCATCTTTTTGGTGAGTCCCTCTGGTCTATTTTAAATTTATTGGGCTGAATTCATCCTGGTGTGACTCCTTTGAAGTCAATGGAGTTAAACCAAGGATAAACTGGGCCGTCTCTCACTCTCAGAGCAGAATGTTTATGACAGAAAAGTGAATTATCACCGTAATTGGATTGCCTCTCACAAAGCAACCTTCTTAAGCTTTCAATCATAGCGAAGACTGCACCTCAATCTACAACAGGTGCTGTTCAGGCTGTTTCTGGTATTAGGAGACAGTTTGCCAGAACCTGGTACATTTTGTTCATATTGTGGACGTGTCTTCCCGTTGTTTTCTTTCCAGCTTCGGCTGCATTTCAAGGAATAAAGGATTCTGAGCGATGAAGAAGGTAATAAAACCTCCAAAACTGTTCCAGCTGATCCTGTGCCTGTAGGATCCAAGCTGAAATGTAACTTTGGCTATTCTTATTTAGTCATTTGCTGCTGCTTTGTCTCTCCTGCATAGATTTGTTTTTTCCCATCCCTTTCACCTCTCAAGCTACCCTAGTCTGTAGTGTTTGTCCAGTACTGAAGAGAATCTTACCTACAGGCTCCATTTATAAAGCTAGGATCACATCCATTCCCAGGATAACTCCTTTAACTTTAATGGAGCTACAGCAGAGAGAAATTTCACCCGCTGGGTCAATGTGTCATTTATTTCTAAGGCTCTGCTTGGATTGACTGTGTTGTCTCAGATTTTACTCTTCACAGCTCTTGCAAAAATTTCAACCCAGCTCCATCAGTAGAAGAGCTTTGATCTGCGCTATGATTAAACCCCCAAGGTGTTATGCTGCTTGTATAATTTCATATTTGGCTAGGCAAAGAGACACCAAAGGGTACGTGCCATGCTGTGCTGGGCTAATGCCAAATGTCAAGAGCATTGTTAGAACATCAACAACCTCTTAAGCAATGGAATTTTATTATTTAAAAAAAAAAGTGTTATTGCCATTATGAAAAGGCAACTAGTTAAAAGAGGTCTCTTTTTTTATTGCAGCCTTTGCTGTCAGAGTGGCTGCTAATCTATCGGCCCAGAGATTTGCATGTGGCTTTCAGCAGTAAGATTTTGTTCAAGCTCTGCTAATCCCACATTCCTTATTGTCTGGGGGTAGGCATCGGTGCCAGACACCTTTATGCAAACTTTAGAACACAACCAAAATATTCAGACAGAAACGGAAATGGAATGCTAATGGAAAATGTGCGCAATGCCCTGCCCATCCCAATTAACTGTATCATCAGGTACAAGAAGGTTTTTAAAAAGCTATGTGCTGCTGTGTTTGTGCGCAGAGTTTAAACATGTGCAGTCAGAAATGAAATGCCTGGAGTGCCTTAGAACTATTTTCTTATGCAAAGTTAAATTATGCATAGAACAAATGGGTTGTTTAAGAGTACTGTGTGTGTTCAAAATGCACTGGAGTGCAGTTTTGAGCAGATTTATTACTTACCTCTGTGACTTTCTAAAGTTCAGAAAGCCCAGGCTATATTTTTTTTAAATAAAACATCACAATCTTCAGTTTAAAAAGAGTACTGTACATTTTTGGCTTGGATCAACATTTACTGTGTATATAAATAATAGATATAAAAGAGTGTGCTTTAATCCTTCTCCAGATATGTCTTCAGAGGCCAGGATCATGGCGGAGTCATACAAATCCTTCTCTTGGGATTTGATTTTTCAGCCGTTTCTAGCATACATACCAAGGTACGCACATTCCTATGCAGTGCCTAAGATGATGTGTTTATGTCTGCACTAGATTGTTAGTTCCATGGGGCAGACACTGTGTCTTATGTGTCTGGGCAGCAATGAACACAAACCAGCACTTGAATTGTAATAAGACAGATCCATATGTACAGCCTAGAGATGGAGCAGAGTCATGAAATTTGGAGCTGGAATCGGATTTGACTCTGTACTTCACAATGAGACATTTGGATTCAGTTCAGCCCATGAGCGTGCAAGAGAGTGCACACAAGCGCGCACACTACCACAGGAAAGTGAGGTACAAATTGCCGTATCACGGGCTCAACAATGCTGATTGAGTTCACATCAGCTTACAGTGATTCAGCAATGAAACAGATTTTTAGCTATCTGTGTGTTCTTTCAGCTCTGAAAGCCTCACAGTCTCTGCTGCCATAAATCCCACAGCTCATGGAGACAGGAAGGGACTGCAGCATCAAGTTTACTTGCACTAGAGCAGTGGTTCTCACCCTTTTCCCCACTACTGTACCTTTCAAGAGTCTGAAGCCCGAACCCTGCCGCCTGGGGCTGAAGCATGTAACTTAGCTTCATGGGACCCCCTGTGGAGTGGGCATAGGCGCTGGAGCACCCACAGAAAAAAAAAAGGGTGCTCAGCACCCACCAGGTGCAGCTGATCGGCGGCACTACCAATCAGCTGTTCAAAGGCTGGGGGAGACACTTGGAGGAGGGTAGAGAGCTGCGAGTGGTGGGGATCTCAGGGAAGGGGGCAGAGTGGGTGTGGGAAGAGGTGGAGCAAGAGAAGGACCTCAGGGGAAGGGGCAGAGTGGGGTCAGGACCTCGGGTGGAGCCGGGGTCGAGTACCCCTGATGAAAAATAAAAGTCACTGCTTATGGGTGTGTGCCCCAGACAGTTGCCTGCTTGCCACCCCCTAATACCGGCCCTGCACTTGCGACCCCCCCAAACCCATCCTGTGACCACCTGTCATGACGCCCTGTTGAGAAACACTGAAGCAGCGCTGCACTTTGCAGCGGGGGAGGTGTGCTACAAAGCACAACCCCCGTCAGCATTACTCCGCACCTGACTGAGGCTTGCAGTTTGCCGGGGGCAACACCGCCCCTGCTCCCCAAACTATGCTCATGTTAAAAAGTTGGGGGCATGGCCTCCTGTCTCCCACCAGTTCTGGTGCTGTTGACTCTGCCTATGTGCACAGCATCATGGGACTGTTTTGCCCAAAAGCTCACTTTTGGCTGGTGTTGGATCACAAATCACTTAGTTATTGGGGCAGGAGGAATAAAGCGTTGTTATCCTTGTTGTGTGACTCAAGGGCAGCAGAACTGTGCTTGGGCATGACCTGATTGAGGGACTCACTCCTAACTGAACTGCAGTTGCTAGGGAGGGGATAGGGAGCTAATGCTCAGTGGAGTTGAGGATGGGCCCTGCCTAAGGGTCCCAGACACCATTTGACCCCTCAACTCTCCACTGTGTAATAACAGAGCTGATTGAGGCTCAATTGAGAATCTTTTGTTTCACACCAATAGAGCTGCAACTCACTCATAACCAGGTCTAAGTATTAGACCTGCTGTGGGACAGTGAAAGAGACTGTCCAGTCTGCATTAGCAGTGAGGCTCCCCACTAACAAAATCACTGAGAGCTGTGTTAAGTGGTGGGACCTCAAGACATCCCAGAGGGTGTGTAGCGCTCAGCAGAGTGGCCAATGCCAGAGCGAGCAAGGGGCTTTTCCCCTAGCCCAGGGTGGCAGGTGAACTCATGCAGATGCACCTCTGAACAGTGGGCCTTCACTGAGAAAGGACAATCACTGTGAGAGAGGTGCAGTGACAGGAGGGGCACGCTGGAGGAACTTTTGGTTGCTGGACTTAAGAACCTGAAGCAAAAGACACTGCCCAATGTATTTTCGGGTGCGGGTTTTGCTCATGGTTTTATGCTCATGAATCCTGCTTGTGGTGCTTTCCCAAGTTAATGCTGGGTTACTTTCTACCTTTTTATTAAAAGTTTCTTTTCTACACTCAGAAAAGGGAAGTATTGCCTCTTACAGGCAGCCACGGGGTGGTGTGCAATTATCCCAGGTTACTGGGTGGGGGCTAAAGCTGTTTCTGTGTTATATTGTTGAAAAGGAACCCGTAGTTTTGGACCCAGCCCTTGCCGCTGCCGACTCCACCTGGCAGAAGGGTTACATACACACTAAAAAGCTACATTAAAAGATTATTAATGTTGCAAAGTCAAGCACTCACAAATTAGGAAATGCCAGAGTTGCCTGTGCAACCTTAATTTGCTCCCCTTGTTCATATTTATTATGATACAGTCATTACATGATCACATACTACTTTTTCCACAGGACCCCTCCCTCATTCAGTGCAGAGTCTGCACTCCAGCTCCTCATCCCAGCTGTCTCCTCCTACATCCTTTCCCACCCCCCTGGTTCTCAGTCTCTTCCCCTTCCATTTCCCTCCAGTTCCCTCTGCATTAGAATCTGGCAGCTTTCTCCTCCATGGTGCCTGCATCCAGTAGGTGATCAGCAAGAGGACAGAAGGCACAGACTCCCTGCCGTCAGTTTAGGTGCCCAGACCCAGACCTGGGACAGCCCACAGCAGCCCAGAGATACAATTGCAGGGAAAGTCCCACTCAGCTCTAGTCTGGAACATGCCCGGTGCAGACCAAATCTTTGGGGAATTTAGCTGCTAAAATCTATGAAGTCTCTACTGAATACGTACAAACTGCAATTTTTTCAAAGACTTAGAACTTGGTCAAATTTGGGCAGATCTTCATGGGAACAGCAAAAGGCACATCACTGACACAAAGGCCATTTCCTGCCAAATGTCATGTCCCTGCTCCAAGGGAATGCTAGAACTTCTCAAAGAAAGGTCACTGGAATTTTTTAACTTGAACAAAACAACATTTTTTCCTTGCCTCATTCTTAGAAATGGCTGAATCATTTTGACTGACATTTTCAGCCTGAGGTACACATCCAGCATGGAGAATTTCAGCTCAAATGGTTAAAGTTTGGCAAAGTTGTAAGCAACTGAAAAGAGGAACTTATAGTGGGAAGTGTTGGGCAACCTTAAAATAATATGTGCATAGAATAGCACAGCTTCTGCTTCCCTAGCATCTCAGGATATGTGATTGGCAGAAGTTGGCAAAAATACATGGCTGTCGTTTCTTATGCTTTTTTTAAAAAAAACAGTAGACATAGAATGGTACAATATGGTCCGTAGGTCAGCAATATTTGGCAGCTACAGTGTACTTTACTTGTTCTTATGACAATATATATATATTACTTTATATATATAAAGTACACTGATATATATATAAAAAACCCAGGAGTAACACAACCAGACTGCATATGAAAGCATGCTGTAAAGCTGCCTCACCATAGCTGAGTTACATATAAGAGTGCACAACAAACCAACCTCTACAGAGCTAAAGTCCAATGAAGGATGAAGTCTCAAAAGTTCAGAATGTGGATGCTTCATTTGCATTTCAAAATTTGAAAAATTATTTAACTAGCTCTAAAATGAAACTAGGCAGGATCCTACCAGACCATGTGCCCTCTGTCCCCAAACAACCTTCCTTCAGTCCTCCCACAGATCACCCTCCTAAATGGTGTCTTCAGGGTGACCCACAAGTAGGGCTGATGTTGAAAGGTCTTCTAAGGGACAAAAAACAGCTCTCCACATCTTCCACTGCTGCCCCTTCCTCCAGTTAATGGCATCAAAAATGGCTTCCACTATCTCACCTGACCACATGGGGCTGACTAAAACAACCTGGAAACCACACTCCATACCATGTGACTAATCTCAACCAATCAACCTGGTTCAAAATACTAAGAAAAGTGCAAGAATTTTTTCACACAATTATTTTGGAATGAAATTTCTAACTTTTAAACAATTTGTGTCCGATCACTAAAAGACGACGTTTTGGTTAAAAGTGACTGGTTATGAATATATTACTCTGCTCCATTTATAGTAGGCACCTATCCTACTCTCTGGATGGAGTCATTTACAGCATTTAAAAATACACATAGAAAAGTTCAGCGTGACCCAATGTCAACTTTTAAAATACTCTAAAACATACAGACTGAAAACTAGTCCTCCCTTCCCCCTCAAAGAAGCCTGAAAAAAAAAAAAAAGGCTCTGCAGAGTGTCTTGAAGATCAACAGACCACAGTTCTGTTGAAGCCACTGGCCTGCTGAGTGATTTTGGCCAAGTCACTGCCCCACACCTCAGTTTCCCAATTAGTACTGCCCTCCTTGGTACAGTACTTTGAGATCTACTGGTGAAAAAGGCTATGGAAGAGCTAGGTGTTACTATTAAAGCAAGAGTGGAGGAACAAATTGCAGAATCAAAAATTCTCCACTGAAAATGCCTTTTCCCAACTCCCAGAAGGAAACACTGAGGTATGGTAACCATAAGCCTCCCAGCTGATCTCAAATACATAGGTAAAATACAAGGAGAAACAGTTTCTAAGATACATGAGAGCCAAACCATGAAGGGCTTTATTGATTAACTGAACTCAAACTGAAAGCCAGTGCAGCTTCTGGAGCACAGGTTCAATGTATTGTCTGCAGAAAGCACCATAAGGTAAGTGGTGACAAAGATTGTGCACCAGCTGAATTTTCCAGGTAGTCTTCAAGGACAGCCTTAAGCAGTGCAAAAAAACAATATACCAATCTGGAGGTGAAAGAGGCATAAATAACCATGGCAAAATGGGTGGAAGAACCAATTTCAAAAGTTCTTCCAAGGGTTCTACTGTCTATTTACCTGCTTGTCATGGAATAAAGAACACCTGAGCTTTCAGGAAAATTTCATATTGGAGGGACTCACACAGTTCAATAAGTAGTTGGTCAAATTGCCATGCTTGGTGCCAAAGATTGCAGGTAGAGACCCACCAGTAAGGAGATCCCCAGATGAGATCTAGATTTCATCTCAAGCTCCTCAAAAGTGTTAAACTTCAACCTAATCTTGGATGGTGTTTATTGGGGACTGAGCAAATGGTTAAAAAAAGTCCTTGAACCATCCTAATTAGTCTGTAACCTAAAATTGTGGGTATGAACAATCAATTGCACATGTACAAAATGGGAAATGACTGCCTAGGAATGAGTATGGAGAAAAGGGATCTGGGGATTATAATGGATCACAAGCTAAATAGAAGTCAAAAGTGTAACGCTGTTGCAAAAAAAGCAAACATCATTCTGGGATATATCAGCAGGAGTGTTGTAAGCAAGACAGGAGAAGTAATTCTTCCACTCTATTCCATGCTGATAAGGCCTCAACTGGAGTACTCTGTCCAGTTCTGGGTACCACGTTTCAGGAAAAATGTGGACAAATTGGAGAAAGTCCAGAAGAGAACAATAGAAATTAGTAAAGGTCTAGAAAACATGGCCTATGAGGAAAGATTGAAAAAATTGGGTTTGTTTTGTCTGGAGAAGAGCGGGGGGGCGGGGGGGGCATTATAAGAGTTTTCAAGTACATAAAAGGTTGTTACAAGGAGGAGAGGGAAAAATTGTTTTCCTTAACCTCTAATGATAGGACAAGAAGCAATGGGCTTAAATTGCAGCAAGGGCAGTTTAGGTTGGACACTGGGAAAAACTTCCTGTCAGGGTAATTAAGCACTGGAACAAATTGCCTAGGGAGGTTGTGGAATCTCCTTCATCAGAAATTTTTAAGAACAGGTTAGACAAACACCTGTCAGGAATGGCCTAGTTATTACTTAGTCCTGCCTTGAGTGTGGGGGGACTGGACTAGGTGACCTATTGAGGTCCCTTCCGGTCCTAGACTTCTTTGGTTCTATAAGTTTACCAAATGTAAGCATCATGGTGTGCTGAGGTTTGCTTTACTGCATCACCCTACAAGGGACTAGAGCCCTGGAATACGGACAGGAGAAAACTGGCCCCTCCATCATGACATTGGACTCTTTCTCACCACCTGCAATCTGGTGGTAGAACTTCTCCAGACCCAAGGCACTAGTGGGCTAGCATCATGACGCAGGGACATTTACACTATTAAGTAAACATTATTAGATCAAATTCACCAAATGTTGAAGTTAAACCCCAAAGCTTTTTCAATGGGATGTGAAAGGTGTCAAGGGGCTTCATTAAGATAACAAATCAGGTCTAACATAAAAAAAGTTGATGGTTTCATGACACTCTTTGTTCCTGCTACATTTCTATCCACAATAGACCATTGAATTTATTTCTGTCACTCTAAACTCTGCAGTTTCCATTTCATTTATACTCTTGCCAACTCTTCCCACCAGTAATTGCAGTAAGTCCAAAAAGTGTTCATCACACATTAAATATTTTGTCCATTATTACTCGGCCCATCATGTGTTGATGTACCCTATTTAGCTTTCACATTCCATTTGTATTACTCAATGCCTGTCCAGTGAACCAAACAATCACCATACACAGTCATTGCCACTGTGGTTCCATTAATCCACCAGCAAGGGGCATTCTGAGAGGCAGCCCCATGCTGCTTACACCTAGTGCACCATCACATTCAGTGCGCTCAGTGTTTTTCATCATCCAGAGAAGTCAGGAAATTTGCCCAAGTCTTGTTTCCAAAATGAACTCTCCCAGAAGGCAACTTAACACATGGCATTGAC
Organism: Emys orbicularis; assembly: GCF_028017835.1. Classification (NCBI taxonomy): domain Eukaryota; kingdom Metazoa; phylum Chordata; order Testudines; family Emydidae; genus Emys; species Emys orbicularis. Next base: position 66,176,444 of record NC_088683.1, on the reverse strand, counting down.
AAAGCACTGGACTGACATTTCCTACAGTTCTCATACAACTGATTACCAGATATTACAGGACAAACTTGGCTACTGTATGAACACCTTGTATCCTATGCTCTGGATTGTTCTCTGTCAGGCTTCTTCAGCTGCTCCTTTTCTGTTTATCTTAATGTCTTATTCCCTTTTGTAACTGATGATCTGCCAAGTTTAGTCTTCAGCCAGGGGAATTAACAGATAACAAAAGGCAAATATTTCATTGCTATGGCTTCAAACATGAAAGTTATTATGAAATATATTTATGGCTATGGATGTATTGATCCTCCATTTCTCAATTCCTTTTCAAGACTGCAAAATCCAGCAGCTGTTGGATTGCAAGGAGTTAGTCTCCACCATTACTTCAGGGAGAGTTATTCCTTTCTGGTACTCCTAGACCACCTTGAGAATGAGGCCCCAACCATTTCCTCCCCCCAAAGATACAATTTTAAGACAGGTTATATTAAAGCTCCTCATGATTCAGCCTGATTGCAATTTTCCTTTGCACCAGCCTATGATGCAAAGGAGCAATGTTCTCTCTTTCTTTTTATTTACATATTTAAGATGAGAATTTTCTGGACCAGGATTTTGCTACCAGGTCAATCTATTGCTTTGGTTTTTATTTGACATGCTTTCTATGGTGCCCCACAGCTGATCAAGCCCCACCTCCCAAGATTATTCTTCAAAGGAATTAATTGGGTTTGAAATGCAGCTGAAATGTTGACCTAGTTAGACCTAAAAATTATCAGACCTCTGCTATGTTTCAACTTTCACAGGCTGCTACTTCAGTTCTAATCACTTTGGGCTGATTCTCCTTTCAATTCGGTCTTTTTTGCCTCTGACATCAGGAGGAGCTGGCTCAAGCTCACTAACCCAGCCGCAAAAATAAATAGGCCAGCCCTGTGGACGGTGGTATGACAACGATGGATTCTGGGAAGGGCTGGTGTGATGACTCTTCAGAGAATCCACCAAACTTAACTGACTAACTTACATTCAATTTTAGTTGTGCATATAGAGAAATTGTTTGATCTGAGAGCCTGTGGGTGGGCCTAAGATAGACGCAGGGTCAAAGTAATGCTTCTGACTAAATTTCCAATGGACCCAATAACTATGGAGTCACTATTGATCCTCCAAAATCAAGATTTACAGGTCACACTTTAAAAGCCATTTAGCAATGGTTACTATAAGGGTTAATAAATGATTAATAGATGTTACAAAGAGACTGCAGTAGTGTGTGCTATAGATGGTTATAAACAGGGCCATCTGTATTCTGCAGCTGTGACATTTCCGACGAAATTCACCCCGGCTGCAGAACTGTGCTCCAGAATCTCAGATTTTCGTTAAAAAAAATTAGCTCTTATGGTTGCAAAAATTACCTTGAAAATATATACTGAGTGAGTGAGGCTCATCTGCATCTGCACAGAGCCTGAAGCAATGGCTGGAGAGGTGTGACCTGCCCAATTCAACTCATTTGGCCTCATGGACTCAGTGATGCTGTGGCAGAAGTCAGCTTTTTTGCTGCAGAATGTATTATTTTGCTGCAGGCTGCAGCTGACTCTTGCTCTGCATCTTTCCCCACAAGAGTGAGTGAATTAGAGTACAGTGCTTGCTCCCTCCACTTGCTATAGAACTGGGCAAGCAGGGGGAAAGGGATGGTGATAAAGCTGGAGTCAGGGAGTGAGGGGAGCCAGAAGTGCAGGCTGGGCAGGCACGCTGGCTAGAGAATAGAGTAGCAGCCAAGGCCTGCTGAGCTGAGAAAATGAACCCCTGAAGCTGACTACAAACTTTCTTCTTCCCCTGCACACATGACGAGGCAAGGGAAAGAGATTCTGAGCTGGACCACCCACACATCGTCATAACTGAAACCCATAGAGCTGGGCCATTGGGTGAACACAGCAAAAACATCCACCATCAAAAATAATCACTGCTGATAATAATTATGGACAAATCATACATCAGCGAGTATTTTCAACTAGGAGCCATAGCTGTGTTTGTGTATTTGGGAGTGGGAATGAAGAGTATATCATGGAGATGCAATAAGTTAACATTGCCCTGGAATTCAGAGGTGTTTGTGGCAGAATTTAGTCCCTTATACCTCAGAGAATGCACAGTCCTGATTACAAGGCAATCTATGGACCTGTTGGATTTTTTAAACAATTGATTAAACAGTTGTTATAAAAATATAATAAATTTATGTATCCTTTATCAATGGAAGCTTATATAAAGTGTGATTGATTTAAATCCTTGATAGAGAATGGTTTAAGAAAATAAAACCATTATAGAAAGAATATCACCTATTAAATTCTATAGTCTTTATGAGTAATTTCTATAGAAAAAACTATTAAATTTAGAGAGACTCCTCTTGGTTTTATCCCTATTAAAATTCTATAAGATTTTCGTGTAAACCCCCTCTTCTCCCCAATCATTGCCACTAAGGCCCTGGTCCTGCAAACACTTATGCATAGGACAGTCCCATTGAGTTCAATCATGTGAATAAGTGTTTGCAGAATCAGGGCTTAATGTATCAAGGACATAGGGTCCAAACTGCATTTCAACCTTAATCCTGAATTCTCTTGCTTTGAGCTTAAAATGATACCTTTAAGGTAAATGGTAAAGAGCCCATTTGTGCCTTTTCTATAATTTGTTTAAAAAAAAAAAACACATAAAAAAATCTCTTATGTGCATGAATGAAAACTACTTCAATCCAAGTTCCCCATTGATAGTGTATTATGGGAAACCTTTGCAGACTGGAGTAACAGTGTACACAGCTCTAGGTTTCCCTCTGCTGGTGCACTGCACCACAACGGGTTTGAATACCTTGAGACCACACACAGGCAAAGGGAAGAGCAACCGTGGCCTGAAGAATGTCTTGAATGTGATGTTTCCTTAGGGATTTTCGGAACAATACGAAAACAATTTGTTGGTTTGTATTTTGACTGAAATAGCTTTTGATCACTCAGATGGGTCTGTTCTGCTTGAGAGGGAGCAATCTCCTTTGTAGCAAATGAACAAGGCAAACAGCTAAATCAAAGGCGGTTCTCCATTAAGCGTAGAAAATACCTGAAAAGAGCATATGGTTAATTAAATGTTTAGACACGTGTTCACTTTGTAAGTGGATTTACAACAGCTGAATTTAACATTATGTGGAGGCTAAGTGTATAATAGTAGTTGCATATTCATTGCCAAAGTTTCATGTAAGAGTTTAAAAATAGGGGGGAAAGATAATGCTAGACACACTGGCTTCACTGAAACTTTAACCATAACCTTTCATCACAACATTTGTTTTTAAATGTGCTTGCTTTCATAATGAATGTTATTTCTTCCTCATGTGGCCTCCCGGGTTCTTTAATTAGAGAAGGCAGAAGTAAATAATTAAAAGCAAAGAGACTGGTTGTAATCAGAAAATGTGTTTACTCTGCCTCACACACTCAATGCAAGATTCTGGGCAAGTCAGGTAGCTTGGAATATGTTCTGAAACTAAAGCCAACAAATATCCCATTGAAATGAATGGAGGTAGCAGGTGAAGACGGATCCACTAACTACTAAAAGCCTTGCAAGCGATCTACAATATGTATTGCCTCAGTCACCCTAGTTATGCCACCTCCTCATCCTTTATTAAACTTTCCCTTCAGGCTTCTTCTCCCTATACAGGATAATAATAGCATAGGTAAATGCTACTTCATATCTATATAGTTATTACTAAAGAAATACTTAAATGCACAGTATTGAAAAATGCTGTGGAGCATTGCAAGTTGAATTAATTGCAGCTATAGAGCTAGCGTACTATTGCTCCACACACTTATGTTTTCGGGTCCCAAACATTCTCCTTTACAAGACTTTTTTGAAGACTGGGAGGAATCTCTGCTGAGCCCCCGCATCTTACTTCAAACTTCATGCTACTTTCAAACTTTTCTGTTAGTCACGCCCTAGAATTGAGCTGTGATCCTGCCACATCTCACCAGGTTAATAGAGTTGTGCTGGTACACTTGGGGTATGTCGATACTTTGAGGATTCCCAGTTGAGGAGACATACCTGTGCTAGCTTCTCATTGAGCTAGTGTGCTAAAAATAGAGTGTAGCTGTGGAAGTGCAAGCAACGGGAGAGGCTAGTCACCCTGCATATGGATGTAGTGACTCTGATGGGCATCTACTCAGGGCAGCTAATCCATCTGACCCTGATGCTGCCAGTGCTACATTCTATTTTGAGCATGTAGCTCGATGAGAACTAGTATGGGTATGTCTCCTCAAGCTGAGACTCACAGCTCTGAGTGTAGACATACCCTTAGCGGCTGCAAGAAGAAGTGGTGGTGGTGATGATTCAATAGGTGGCACTCTTCCTTTTCAGTTAGCACTGACCCCTCTCTCTTTCCCCCAAGTACAGTGCTGAAGAGGACATTGTAATGATATAGATAGTTTTTTGACAGCTTACGGAATAAAGATCCCAAACACAAGTAGTTGTGAAAGATGTGTAGCATTATTTCAAGGAAGAGGTCCAGTTCTGGCGTCCAATGTTGGAGGTAAAAAAAAACAAAAAAACAAAAAACAAAACAAAAAAAACAGAAAGGGTTCAGAAAAGAGAAGCAAGAACAAAGTGAGTTTTGGAAAACCTGAACAGTGAGAAACTGTCTCACTCTGTTTACTTTGTTCAAGAGAAGTTTAAGAGGTGACTTGGTCATGGTTTTCTAGTACAGTACCTACATAGGAAAGAGATTTCTGGTAGTAGACGGCTCATTTGAAAAAGGCATAATGAGATCCAATGGTTGGAAACTGAATCTAGACAAACTGACTAGAATTAAGGCACATGTTGAGGGTAATTAAACCTTAGAACAACATACCTAGGGATGTGATGGATTCTCTGTCACTTATGTCTTTATATCAAGACTGGATAGCTTTCTAGAAGATATGCTATAGCTCAAGCAGAAGTTATGTGTGATGCAGAAGTTACTGGGGAGGTTCTATGGCCTGTGTACAAAAGAGGTCAGACTAGATGATCATAACGGTCCCTTCTGGCCTTTAAAAAAAATATATATATCTATGAATAACTCCAGTACGTTTGTCCAAATTCCAGCCAAGGTAATTACATTCAAATTACCTAAATTCCCTGTATGGTTTCAGTACTGTTCCCCTTCTATCCTTTCATGTAGCATTGGGTAGTAGCACTGCACATTGTTAAACCACTGTCAGTTCACTGCAGAGGTGGATGCAATTCATTAATGGCTGACGTAAACCAACTGGTATACAAAAAACACACTAGGCTGTTAACCAGTCTGCACAATACTGACAGTGCCCATGTGATGCTTGGTGGTTGAGGCAGACTAGGGGGCAGTCCAGAGCAGTAGCCAAGTGTATGCAGGTGATCAGGTAGCTGGGAGGTCAATCGGGATCAGAGGCAGTGCCAGGCAATGGTTAGAGTTCTCAGAGGGGTCAGTAGCTGAAAGCTCCAATCCAAGGGGCTGGCTCAGGGAGGTGAGATCGGGAGAGGCAACAAGGCAGGGCAGTCTGGAGGCAGCAATCAGCAGGCACTGGTGTGTTGCTCAGACAGCTTCCTCTCCCTGGTGGGGGTTTTATATAGTCCCAGTACCCATGACCATGCTGTGTGTCCCTCCAATTAGGGGCCTTGGATGTGGCTGCTGTGGGTCTGTAGTCTTTGAGCACTATAAGGCTGTTGGTCAGTTCAGTGCAGCAGCAAAGGATGTCACCTGGTGGGCCTGGGATCAACACCCAGTGTCATGACACTCAAAAAATCATAAGATTTTAAAATTAACTTTGGTTTCCTTCCCCCCCCCCCCTTCTATTCTTTGAGCCCTTGAGTTTTCTAGCATGTCCCTGCAACAATAAGTGCTAGAAAGCTACATTTTAAAGCTGAGATTCTCACATAATATGACTCTAGGAATTGGAGGTTTAAGAAAAATGTCAGATACTGTGAGTCACAATAAAATCCCAAGGGTTTGCAACATTTGTAATAACATCAGCATCTGTTTCAGTTTAAAGACCAGCATCAGAGAAAAATATAAAAGCATTAAGAAGAGGAGGTGTGAACTGAGAGCCATTTAGAGGCCAATAACTCACTTTCACTCACAAACTCTTCCCAACTGAAATGCCCCACCTGTATTGGAGGCTGTTGGGTCTGAAGAGCAATGGAAGCAGCACAAGTTGCTGCTTAGAAGCAGCTTCATGATGTTGAAAATTTTGTTTTTTCTTTTAAAAGGGGAGCCCACAAAAGCTGCTCTGGGGGATGGAGATTGAGAACTCGAAGGGCTCTGGGGCATTTGAAGTGGGGTGAGTTTGAGCCCAGGCTTGTTTTTTTTTTTTTTTTTTTTTTTTGAGGGGGGGGGGGACACAAACCAGCAGGCAGGGAGAGCTGATGGCAACTAGCCCCCCCCCCCCCCCAAGCACTGCTGCGAGCAGGCCAAACAAGCAACTGCAGAAATGGCTGGTGGAGTCTGGAGGGAGGCTGCTCAGCCCTGGAGGAGAGATGGAGAGAGTGGCTAGTAGCAAGCAGAGCAGCAATCAGCACCAGAAAAGAGACGCAGTAAATGGGGAGCCAGTGGATAGGGACCTTGGTGGCCAAGCTGCATCATGAGAGACACACAAGGAACAGAGCTGAAAGGTGAACAGTCCCGTTCAAGAAGTACAGGAAAGACAGGTGGTAGGAACAGCAGGGATGACCACAAAAGGGACAGTATTGAGAAAGAAGACAGTGTATAAGGTGAAGAGAGAAGAAGTTAAAGGATGAACAGTACAGTTAAACAAGAGTTAAAATAACTAACGAGTCTCTAAGTAGTCTAAGAAACTGGTAGAAAAACATTTGTTAGAAAACTGTGAGAAAAGTAAAGCAAGAATGAAAAGTGAAGGAAATAAACTTTAATAAAAAGAGAACCTGTACAAAGGAACAGACTTAAGAAATGAGGAAGTGAACTGTAGCAAAAGTGAGACAGCATCTTTGAGTATCCAAAGTGAAGTGACAGCAATAGAGAAATTGTCAGAGAGCAAAGGGACTGGAAGTCAGAAAGGAGCGCAGGGATAACTGTTCAGTCAAGAAACCAACACATCATCAAGGAATACGTGTCTTTATTTAATCTGGAACTCAAAACAGTAACCAAAGATTGCACAAGAGGATTGTCCAAGATATAACTAAACATCCCAAGAAATTTTCCTTCAAACTCTGGGCTTACAGAGGCTGAAAACTGAGAAACTGAAAAGGGAACATGTAACAGTGGGGTTTATGTTCTACTGTACTGTATTATCTAATTCCAAATTGTTATTTCATAAATCTAAATTGTTACCTACAAAGTGAGTTTAATTAAGATAATAGTAAATATGCAGTCAATAACTGTAGCAGTCAACAGTAGTTTACAGTGTATGTCTAAGTATTGATTCCTGCTAAAACAACTAATTCTGATTTGTGTGTGAATATTCCCCACCTAATTGATTTCTACTCTACCCCAACTGATTGAGATAAAACATCATTTGGCCTCTAGATTGCCTCTGCCTCTCCTTATTGCTCTGATTCAGGACACCCTTCCAGGGGCTTATTTCAGAATGAATGGCTGTATTTGTGCTAAGTGAAATGTTTGCAGGTATGAAGATCACAAACACGTAACCATTCTTCTGGGTACCAAGAATGGGTCAGAGTGGGCTACATGATTGTGTCTGTGTATTTTGGCAAATTGGGTATCCCAGTCCTAGCTCAACGCTACTCTAGACAAGTGCTGCCTTTATTTTTTGGCAGATTGTTCAAGGGGTCTCTTTCATCCACGTGGCAGTGGAAAGGCATTAAATTATACATAAATCATTTCACTGGAGCCTGGAAACTGTGAGTGTTGAACCACAAACTCCGGCAGAAGAGCAGCAGAATTAATGTACGGTTTTGAACAATTTTAACATTAATGAGTCTAGTTTAACCACATGCAATGTACAAGATCTTAAACTGGATATTGTGTAACTCAGTGGTGGTTTTATGTAATTTGCATTTGGGCTTTTTCTTTTAAAAATGACTTGTTTTCTCTTGCAAGGTGCCAAATGCTAGCTCCAGAGACTGAATTCCTCTCTCCCCACAACAGTGTTCAGCACAAGCAGTAGCAATGCAAGCTACCTTATCTTCTCCTACACTCAACCTTAGTCCTCCTCTAGAGGCACTAAGGATGAAGGGGGTAGTTCTGTTTGTGTCCATGAAGTTTTGGATTCTCTTGTGATAGCAAACTCTGGTGCCAGCTATGGTGGTTGTTTCTGTCTACCAGAAATTGGATTAGTCCTGAATGTAATTAACAACCAAGAGCTCATTAAAAGGCTTGATGTTCTATTACCAATCCCATGAGCTAAGTTTTCCATGGTTATTGGATGTGTGTCTCATGGTAGTGAAGCCTGCTTGTGGTGACCACCTAGGGGACCAGGAAAAAATTGGCCACCTAGTAGGGGGAATCTTTAACTAAAGGTCAGTTACAAGTGTAATGGAAAGCACAAGGGAATACTTTAAATTAGCTGCTCAAGACAAGAAACTGCCTATTAATAGTAGTCTTTAGTGCAGATTTCATCACATACAGAAGCAAAGAACACAATTTTATTATAATTTACTAACTCAAGTCATAACACTTAAAATATTGCTAGACTATTGTGAGCCTGGACGCAATGCACTCAAGGTTTATGATGAATGTGTCAAGCCCTAAGATACTGAATGATGATGCAAGGAGAAAGAGTGCAGAAAGCATCCCCCCTGACACCTCATGCAACTCCGGGGAGTGGGGCAGGGGAAGGTACAAGGACACTCCCTCAAGCTCCAGGGCTGTTCCACCATAGCTGTACTAACCAAAGGGCTGGGAGGTGGAACTGACCTCAGGGGGAGGGGTGAGAGACAAGCAGCACACAAGCAATCTGTTAAATGAAGAACACACAATGATCCACACCCCTTCCTCTCCTGGAAGTAGCATGCATGTGGCACAAAATGGCTCCAGCCGCTCTAGCTTAGGCAGCACCCCACTGACATTGCTTTAAGCCACAACTAAGCCCTAAGGCTTTGTATCAGTATAAAGAACCAGTAATCTAACTGAACAGATCTTGTCCTGCTAGATAGCTACATAGCATTAACTAAATCTTCGAGAGAGTCATGCCAGGGTATTAGAGTAGTATGTGTGGTACTAAAAAGCAACAAGGCCCAGATGGAGACCTGGAATATGCGCACACCACAAAACAGGTCAGTGGTAAATGCATTAAATGAGGATAAAATGAAACCATTCAGAAAAAAATACAGGACAGATCAACACCGTATGAAATGTGCCTGAAAGACCATCGTTCTTGGGCTGTATGAACTGAAATGAGTTGTAGTGTCCTAAAATCATATGTAAACTGGTCCAAAGTTACCTCAAACATTAATCCCATTGAAAAGACTGCCAACTCCAACAGCAATTCAGCACTACATCTCCAAGAAAAGACAGGGGATTTTGGAAGGCAGTGGGAAGGTATTGACAAAGATACTGTCATGCCATAAATGCAAATGGAATAAGAATTGGCACAAAACAATGTTACAAATGATGGGAAAAAATTAGTGGCTAAACAGATTCTGTGAATCTGGAAAGTGTATAGTAAGAAGACCACTGGCTTATTAATGGGTGCTTTCCCTCCACACCAGCTGAGCTGGATACAAACAAACAATCTAGCCAGTGGAGAGCAGTTACCCAGTTCAACAACCAGCCAGTAAAAGAAAATTAAGGAATCACTAACATACAGGAGAAGGAAAGGATATCCTGAGGTCAGAGAAGACTGGCCAGAGGCTGCAGGAAAAGCAAGCACAGCAGGCTGGAGGCAGTAGCCTGGTAGCTGGCTAGGACAGGAATGTTGGGCAGGAGGCATCCAAGGAGCTGGAATTGGAAGGCTGAGAACACATGGCATTGCAGGCAGGGGGCAGCTGTAGTTGCAGCTAGAATCAGGAGAGCCGTGAGGAGGGGCCCAGTGAAGAGCTAGCATTTTACCCTTGCATGGACTGCCCGTGGGGGCTGAGTGAGGAACTGCTGGGTTAATCTTTTGTTGTCACCATGAAAGGCACTGTGTGAGGGTAATCGTACCTCTGAACTTCTGGCAGCCCTAGTAAAGAGATCCTCCATTCCTCAGAATGGGCACGTGCTCATGGGAATGCACTATGCATTAGAGACGATAGGCACCCAAAGCACTAAGCTCTAAGGGCTTGCTCCTGAGGCTGTGGGCAGTGGCGCTGGAGCCATTTGTATAGTGGGGGTGCTGAGAGTCATTGAACCAAACTGTAAACCCTGTATATGATGGAAATCACTTCAAGCCAGGGGGTGCTGCAGCACCCCCAGTTCCAGCACCTATGGCTGTGAGTCACAGAGCACATGACCAGCTATCTACAGGAGACTCACAAAGATACCCTGCAGCTGGGCTGATGACAATATTCGTGCCACAGCTAGAGCTGCTTGGGTGATGAAAAAGTTACAGAATGTCTCTCCTCCCCAGGCAGACAACGCAAGGTGAACAGCACGGTCTTTCAGCTTTCTCAATGCCTGGCTGCAATCAGCACCTGGACGAAACTGAACCCAGGAAGAATGGAGGCAATGCAGATGGGTAGAGGAGAGTGCTTTGAAGAGCTCACCTTCTCCATAACATCCCCCTCTTTCGAGGGCACCTGCTTTCAGCTTATTAAGTCAGGCCTCAGCCTTTTGGCCTCCTCATTGTCACTGCATATTCACTGAGCCACAGCTGCCAAAAAAAAGAGCCTACTTTTATCCATGATTGGCCTGGAGGCCATGCTTCATCTGTTGTGCTCAGACCTGGCTGTGGTGATCCATGTAACCTCTAGGCTTGACTTGCAATTAATCTCTAAGAAAGAAGCCATGCACCCTGTAAAAGCTCCAGCTGGTATGAAACAGAAAAGCCTGTCTGCTTAGCAGGGCCAGCTCTAGGTTTTTTGCCGCCCCAAGCAAAAAAAAAAGTTTGGCTGCCCCCCACCCCATCCCTGGTCTACCCCCCACAATCCCCTGCCGCCCCAGCCCTGGGCTCTCCCCCACCACCCGCACCCCCTGCCGTCCCAGCCCTGGGCTCTCCTCCCCCCCACCCGCACCCCCTGGCGCCCCAACCCTGGGCTCTCCCCCCGCCAACTGCACCCTCCTTCCACCCCAGCCCTGGGTCACTGGTAACTCGCTCCCAGGGCGGGTCATTCAGCAGGAATTTTGGATGTGCACAGAACACAGACAGGATTGGTTCCCATATGGTTACAGAACTGCAGTAAAGTGCAACAATTTTCAGCTTGTGTGATTGGAGGATATCTGGATGCATATTATAAGACGGTCCTCCATAAATGAGGAAAAGTTGAGGTACCTTTATTCTTTTGTTCCACTCTTTCTTTCTATGGGGAATTTGCCAATGCAATATCACTGTCTTCCTTTTAAACCAACTTAAAAAAAAAAAAAAGGCAATGGCTGTTGAAAATAGCAATTCCAGTCCTAATAACCACTGGGATGCATTTCTTGCTCAATTTTATCCTACTTTTTCTACAACAAGTTACAGTGGATCAGTATATTTGATTTGGGAGAAATGAAGTAACAGCTGCCCAAATTGAGCTTGAGCACTCCCGAATTTTGAGGTGTTCAAATCTGGAAGGGAGGTGCTAGACTCCCTTTCTGAATATTAGTTATATCTGGAAAGGAAAAGTCAATTTCTGCTTCCATGGCTCAGAAGTGGAAATCCTCCTATGTGCCTGGTACTGTATCTAAAGCTGCCCAGGTCCAGAGCCTCCCCTCCCTTACTTTTCATTTTAAATTCTAGTGGGATCCATGTACCTCCCTTGCTAGACTTCAGATAGAGAGGGGCACTGTCCATTTAGTCCACCCAATTCTTTCTTTGGGGGCTGCAAGGTGAGGTCACACCAGTATCCCTAATCCAGGATGGGGATGTCTTCTGAAGGGGATATCTGGGGCAAAGCCTTCTATTCCTTGGGCATACTTGTTCCCCATTCACAGTGCCACCCTGTTCTAGCAGTGAGCTCTCCATTCACAGCAAGCTGCAGCATGGCTCAGCTACCTCACTCCCTCCCCCTCCCTTTCCTGTTGATAGCAGCCAAGGGAATGCTGGGAAATGTAGTTCTTTCCCTGCTCCTGGGCTGGCTCTATAGGCAGGGAGCTAACCAAGGAACTATAGCTCCCAGGGCCCCCTATTGGTTCTCAGTTCCCATGCTGGCTCCCTGCCGGCTGCCACCCCTGCAAATGGGCTGCCCCAAGCACCTGCTTGCTTTGCTGGTGCCTAGAGCCGCCCCTGCTGCTTAGCAACCTCAGTGGCCATGCACACGTCACCTCTTTGTTCAGTTCTCAGCACTGGCTCCCAACTGAATACAGAGTGCAATTCAAGGCCTCTGTCCTGATATTCAAAGCCTTCCATAGGCTGCGCCTTGCTACCTGAGAAACTAACGTTCTCTCTGAAACCATAACCTTCCCACAATAACTGCATTCTAGACTCTGGAACCTAGACTCTGGAACTCACTGCCATGCAGCCATTACTAATTCTGCTCTTCCAGCTGAGTTAATTAACATGGAAGGGTGGGCAGAGGCCCTGATTCTATTGGTCCCACTAGTACTATAGTCATACGTGCACCGTCAGAGGACCATAGTACATAACCCCTGTTATACAAGTGCTCAGCTATCCTCGCTGGCTTATGGTCAGTCACATTGCAGTCCTAACACTTGCTGGACTGTGAATATAAATACTGCCTTAGCAAAATCTTGAGTATTCCGACATAACTATGTTGGTTCTTTCCACAATTCAGACCTCCTTGTTTTCCTGTGCATCTTTTCCGCAGCGCTACTGTTTTCATTATTTTCCTTTTGGCACAGCAGTGGCATACATTGGTCAGGAGTTCTCATTTATTTGAAGCTGATTTACGAAAGATCTATGAAAGGTGCTTCAAGTACTGTTGCCTCAGAGGGGGCTTGGGAAGGAGGTCCTTGTCTAGTTCGTTAGCCAGCAGTTCCCTCCCAGTTCTACAAATGATCGTCAGGCTGCACTGTTGCTATTCTGAGTTCCCGTGAAAGTGGAATCTTAGCCATTTTGACTTTAAGCAGTTTGGATGGCTCCTGTGTTTGAAGTTGCTGGAACTACATCAAACAGCTGAGTAAAGAATGCTGTGAAAGGATTTAGTCTGCCTGGATATGAGTGTTACTGAGTGGAGAAAAAGCTTTTTCCAGCACCCATTGTGATCTACCCTTTAAAAAGTTTCATTTTACTATCAAAATTATTAGGCCGAGCATTTTACTTCAGACCAAATTCAGTTCTGAATTGCCTGAGTTACACAAATATCTCTAGCCCACAAAAGAAACCATTTGCAAAAAGAAAAAACACTTTTAATTGAACAGTAAAACCCACTAAGAGACACCATGTGATACGATACGGAAAAAATGCCACCTATCAAAACTCCTTGGATTGGAAATTTAAATTTGAAAATGTATGTGTGATGGGTTGGATCACAGAAACACCCTTGGGAGCTGCCACCTAATGTGCAAAGACTACTTCTGCTCCTGTTTTCCCTGCCAGCTCAGGACTCCAGCACCCTGTCTTGCTGAGCCAGCCACTCCTGTCCGGCTCCAACACAGGCCTAGGGTCTGAATCACTTGTCCCAAAGTTGCAAGTTTACCTGAAAACAGCTCACAGTAGTGTGCTTGTCTTTAGCACTCAGATGCCCAACTCCCAATGGGGAGTAAACCCAGATAAATCCGTTTTACCCTGCATAAAGCTTATGCAGGGCAAACTCATAAATTGTTCGCCCTCTATAACACTGATAGAGAGATGTGCAGTTGTTTGCTCCCTCAGGTATTAATACATACTCTGAATAAATTACTAAATAAAAAGTGATTTTATTAAATACAGACAGTAGGATTTAAGTGGTTCAAAGTAGTAACAGACAGAACAAAGTAAATCACCAAGCAAAATAAAATAAAATGCGCAAATTTATGTCTAATCAAACTAAATACAGATGATTTCCTCACCAGTTCCAGAGCACTCCCTTTTACAGGCTAATCTCCTTTTAGCCTGGGTCCAGCAATCACTCACACCCCCTGTAGTTACTGTCCTTTGTTTCAGTCTCCTTCAAGTATCCTGGGGGGGGTGGGGGGTGGAGAGGCTCCTTCTTTAGCCAGCTGAAGACAAAATGGAGGGGTCTCCCACAGGTTTAAATAGACTCTCTCTTGTGGGTGGAGACCCCCCTCCTCCCTCCTATGCAAAGTCCAGCTCCAAGATGGAGTTTTGGAGTCACCTGGGCAAGTCACATGCCCCTGCACGACTCAGTCTTTACAGGCCGACGCCATTGTCCACATGGTATCTTGCATGTCTCCAGGAAGACTTCTTATGTGGATTGGAGCATTCCAAGATGCATTGTTCTCCAAGTGTTTCCTGATCAGGTACTTAACCTGGCGAATTCCTTCCTAAAGAAGCTGACCAAATGCCTCCCAAAGCTTACTTAGAAACCAAGCAAGCATACAGCCCATATTCTTAACCTCAAGTAGAAAATGATATATATATGTACAAATAGGATGAATAGATATAGTAGACCATAACCTTTACGGAGATATGTTACCTGGCACAGGCAGCACAAAACATATTCCAGTTATGTCATACATATATTTATAAGCACCCCCTCCCCATAAAGCCTTATGGGGTACACTGTCACAGTATGTTCCAAAATATAAGCAAATCACAGCACCATTTAATTTGGTCAAATTAAACACACATTGGTGCAGTAAGTTATCCATCAATGTGTACGAAAATATCAATGAATGAGGATTTATTTATGCTTAGAGGGGAAAAAAAATCAATTTAACCAAACAGTATTTTACAACTGAAAACTGTTGACATAAATTTTCTGATTGGCACGTGTCACTTTAAACTTGATATATATCCCTTTAGCTTGCATTGACAAATTTACCGACCAGTTTATCTCCCAATGTAAGCTAAAGTGATATATCAAGTTTAAACCAAATATAAATGTGTCCACACAACTTTTTACACTGGTTCAACTACATCAGTTTAAAAATACAACCTTAATGAAGCCAGTATATGTTTGTGTGTACACCAGGCCTGAGACTGGACATTTTTCTTCCTCCATTTGAAAATTACTAATGTTGATCTGTTATAGCCACAGTAGAGAAGGTCAAGGAAATTCTAGGCCCTTATCCAGCACACAGCTTTCCTTCAAGGTTACTGTTGCCAAATGATTTAGTGTGCTAGTTGCCATTGTACAAGGTTGTTCCCCTTTCTCTCTGTATTTGTGTCTCATTCCTCTGTCCCTTTTAAATAACCTGAGGAGAACCTGTATCTTTTAGACGACAAAAAGGAGTAAAAATATAAAAGCTACACTACACCACACAGTTATATGCAAAATGTCAACATGTGGTTTGTGGTGACTGCTATTTTAGTATAGAATATATGTATCTATACTGTAAAAATTTGACTTGTGGTCTCATTACTGTGAAGCACAATTTTGTCTGTCTTTTTTTTTTTTTTTTAAATGGCAACATGCGTTGATTCAGACCTTGGGATACATAATTACTATCTCTACCACTCAAATCATCCAACCTTCCTCAATACATGCATCTAAAAAATGTCTGGAATTTAAGGCCTGGTCTACACTACGATTTTAGGTCGAATTTAGCAGCGTTACCTCGATTTAAGCCTGGACCCATCCACACGACAAAGCCCTTTTTTCCCCGACTTAAAGGGCTCTTTAAATCGATTTCTTTAATCCACCTCCGACGAGGGGATTAGCGCTGAAACCGGCCTTTCCGGGTCGGATTTCGGGTAGTGGGGACGCAATTCGACGGTATTGGCCTCCGGGAGCTATCTCAGAGTGCTCCATTGTGACCGCTCTGGACAGCGCTCTCAACTCAGATGCACTGGCCAGGTAGACAGGAAAAGGCCCACGAAATTTTGAATTTCCTGTTTGCCCAGCGTGGTGGAGAGCCCAGGTGAACATGCAGAACTCATCAGTACAGGTAACCATGATGGAGTCCCAGGATCGCAAAAGAGCTGCAGCATGGACTGAACGGGAGGTACGGGATCTGCTCGCCCTATGGGGAGACGAATCCGTGCTAGCTGAACTCCATTGCAGTAAACGAAATGCCAAAACATTAGAAAAAGTCTCAAAGGGCATGAAGGACAGAGGCCATAACAGGGACGCACAGCAGTGCTGTGTGAAAATTAAGGAGCTAAGGCAAGCCTACCACAAAACCAGAGAGGCAAACGGAAGGTCCGGGGCAGAGCCGCAAACATGCCGCTTCTACGCTGAGCTGTATGCCATGCTAGGGGGTGCAGCCACCACTATCATCAATGGAGAATCACAAAACACGGAAGCGGGTTTTGGGGACGAGGAAGATGATGATGAAGACATTGAAGATAGCTCACAGCAAGGAAGTGGAGAAACCGGTTTCCCCAACAGCCAGGATACGTTTTTCACCCTGGACCTGGAACCAGTAACATCCGAACCCACCCAAGGCGTGCTCCCAGACCCTGAGGGCACACAAGGCACCTCTGGTGAGTGTACCTCTGTAAATATTACACATGGTTTAAAAGTGTGTTTAATGATTAATTTGCCCTGGCATTCGCGGCCAGTACAGCTACTGGAAAAGTCTGTTAATGTGTATGGGGATGGAGTGGAAATCCTCCAGGGACATCTCCAGAAAGCTCTCCTTGATGTACTCCCAAAGCCTTTGCAAAAGGTTTCTGGGGAGGGCTGCCTTATTCCGTCCTCCATGATAGGACACTTTACCACACCAGGCCAGTAGCACATAGTCTGGAAACATTGTATAACAAAGCATGGCAGCGTATGGTCCCAGTGTTTGCTGGCATGCAGACAACATCCATTCCTTATCTCTCTGAGTTATCCTCAGGAGAGTGATATCATTCACGGTCACCTGGTTGAAATATGGTGATTTTATTAAGGGGGACGTTCAGAAGTGCCCGTTCCTGCTCTGCTGAACAGAAATCTTCCCCGCTGTTAGTGATCATCCCAGAGAATTGGGGAGGAGGCGAGGGGGGTTAGTTGGGTTTGTGCTGTACGTTAACCCGGAAACCGCAGCCCCTCCTTTTAAATTGCAAACCCATTTTAAATGGCCAACCCAACGGCTGCTTGGTATGGGAAATGAGGGTGCTGCTGTTTGAAACCATTCCCAATGTTATGAAGGTTAAAAAAGCCAAAAGACTGTGGCTTACCATGGTTGCCTGCAAGCCCAATTCTGTTGCCTGGCATGCGTGAGTGATCTCTCACCCCAAACTGGCAGGCCCTCAATATAAAAGAGGAAAAATGCGACCTTGTAATGAAAGCACATGTGCTGTGTAATGTGAACAGCAAGATTAAATGTGAAAAAGTGTACTCATTGTTCTCTAAAATGGGTCTTTTTAACTACCACCTCTCCCTTCTCCTCCACCAGCTGCAAATGTGTCTCCTTCGCAGAGGCTAGTGAAGATTAGAAGGCAAAAAAGGCGCACTCGGAATGACATGTTCTCGGAGCTCCAGATGTCCTCCCACGCTGACAGAGCACAGCAGAATGCGTGGAGGCAGATAATGTCAGAGTGCAGAAAAGCACAATATGAACGCGAGGAGAGGTGGCGGGCTGAAGAGAGCAAGTGGTGGGCTGAAAAGGATAGGTGGCATCAGCTTGCTGACAGAAGGCAAGAGTCGATGCTCCGGCTGCTGGAGCATCAAACTGATATGCTCCAACGTATGGTTGAGCTACAGGAAAGGCAGCAGGAGCGCAGACCGCTGCTAAAGCCCCTGTGTAACCAACAACCCTCCTCCCCAAGTTCCATTGCCTCCTCACCCAGACGCCCAAGAACGCGGTGGGGGGGCCTCCGGCTACCCAGCCACTCCACCCCAGAGGATTGCCCAAGTAACAGAAGGCTGGCCTTCAATAAGTTTTAAAGTGCAGTGTGTCCTTGTCCTTATCTCCTCCCCCACCCCACCCGGCGCTTCCCTCCTCCTCCACCCTTCCTGGGCTACCTTGGCAGTTATCCCCCTATTTGTGTGATGAATTAATAAAGAATGCATGAATGTGAAGTAACAATGACTTTATTGCCTCTGCAAGTGGTGATTGAAGGGAGGAGGGAGAAACAAACAGAACTTTCACACCGTAGCCTGGCCAGTCATGAAACTGGTTTTCAAAGCTTCTCTGCTGTGCACCGCGCCCTGCTGTGCTCTTTTAACCGCCCTGGTGTCTGGCTGCGCGTAATCAGCCAGGTGATTTGCCCCAACCTCCCACCCCGCCATAAATGTCTCCCCCTTACTCTCACAGATATTGTGGAGCGCACAGCAAGCAGTAATAACAATGGGAATATTGGTTTCACGGAAGTCTATCCGAGTCAGTAAACTGTGCCAGCGCGCTTTTAAACATCCAAATGCACATTCTACCACCATTCTGCACTTGCTCAGCCTATAGTTGAACAGGTCCTGACTACTGTCCAGGCTGCCTGTGTATGGCTTCATGAGCCATGGCATTAAAGGGTAGGCTGGGTCCCCAAGGATAACTATAGGCATTTCAACATCCCCAACGGTTATTTTCTGGTCTGGGAAGGAAGTCCCTTCCTGCAGCTTTTGAAACAGACCAGAGTTCCTGAAGACGCCAGCATCATGTACCTTTCCCGGCCATCCCACGTTGATGTTAGTGAAACGTCCCTCGTGATCCACCAGTGCTTGCAGCAGCATTGAAAAGTATCCCTTGCGGTTTATGTACTCGCTGGCTTGGTGCTCCGGTGCCAAGATAGGGATATGGGTTCCGTCTATCGCCCCACCAGAGTTAGGGAATCCCATTGCAGCAAAGCCATCCACTATGACCTGCACGTTTCCCAGAGTCACTACCCTTGATACCAGCAGCTCTTTGATTGCGTTGGCTACTTGGATCACAGCAGCCCCCACAGTAGATTTACCCACTCCAAATTGATTCCCGACTGACCGGTAGCTGTCTGGCATTGCAAGCTTCCAGAGGGCTATCGCCACTCACTTCTCAACTGTGAGGGCTGCTCTCATCTTGTTATTCTGGTGCATGCAAAAGTTTCGCAGCCACTGGGAATCGTCTCACACCTGCAACACTATGCGGTCCCACCAGTCTGTGCTTGTTTCCCTGGCCCAGAATCGGTGTTCCACGGCATGAACCTGCCCCATTAACACCATGATTTGCACATTGCTGGGGCCCGTACTTTGTGAGAGTTCTATGTCCATGTCTATTTCCTCATCACTCTCATCGCCGCACTGCTGTCGCCTCCTCGCCTGGTTTTGCCTTGGCAGGTTCTGGTCCTGCATATACTCCAAGATAATGCACGTGGTGTTTAAAGTGCTCATAATTGCCACGGTGATCTGAACGGGCTCCATGATCCCAGTGCTATTGCGTCTGGGCTGAAAAAAGGCGCGAAATGATTGTCTGCAGTTGCTTTCATGGCAGGGAGGGGCCTAACAACATGTACCCAGAATCACCCGCGACACTGTTTTTGCCCCATCAGGCACTGGGATCTCAACCCAGAATTCCAATGGGCGGCAGAGACTGCGGGAACTGTGGGATAGCTACCACAGTGCAACGCTCCGGAAGTCGACGCTTGCCTCGGTACTGTGGACGCAGTCCGCTGACTTAATGCACTTAGAGCATTTTGTGTGGGGACACACACAATTGACCTTATAAAAATGATTTCTAAACAACCAACTTCTATAAATTTGACCTAATTTCGTAGTGTAGACATACTCTAAGATGACTCACTCTTGTTGGTAGACTTGATCTGAAGTTATGCTCTTGGACTGTATTGGTTCATCTCTCATGGGAGAGAATAGCCTCTAGTTCTGGGTACCTCCCTTTTTGGTGCTCAACTTTAGCGTTAACACACCAGCCGCCACAATGCTGAACACAATCTGTCAAGTTTTACAGTGATCATTGTCAGAATCATGTCATCTAATTCCATGGTTCACAGATGCATCCAAACAGCAACATTGTGTGATGTAACCAAGCCTGTGGAGACCTAGGGCCTGATTTTCTGAGGTTCTGAGCTGCCACGGCTCTCACTGACTTCAGCTGGATGCCCAGGAACAGGCTCCTGGAAACCTTAATGAGAACAGTTGCAGTCAAGTGGAGAGGGAGGAAGCCAGATGGGAGGGGATCCAGCCAGGCTGGAATGGTAGAATCATAGAATATCAGGGTTGGAAGGGACCTCAGGAGGTCATCTAGTCCAACCCCCTGCTCAAAGCAGGACCAATCCCCAACTAAATCATCCCAGCCAGGGCTTTGTCAAGCCTGACCTTAAAAACCTCTAAGGAAGGAGATTCCACCACCTCCCTAGGTAACCCATTCCAGTGCTTCACCACCCTCCTAGTGAAAAAGTTTTTCCTAATATCCAACCTAAACCTCCCCTACTGCAACTTGAGACCATTACTCCTTGTTCTGTCATCTGCTACCACTGAGAACAATCTAGATCCATCCTCTTTGGAACCCCCTTTCAGGTAGTTGAAAGCAGCTATCAAATCCCCCCTCATTCTTCTCTTCTGCACACTAAACAATCCCAGTTCCTTCAGCCTCTCCTCATAAGTCATGTGCTCCAGCCCCCTAATCATTTTTGTTGCCCTCCGCTGGACTCTTTCCAATTTTTCCACATCCTTCTTGTAGTGTGGGGCCCAAAACTAGACAGTACTCCAGAGGAGGCCTCACCAATGTCAAATCGAGGGGAATGATCACGTCCCTCGATCTGCTGGCAATGGCCCTACTTATACAGCCCAAAATGCCATTAGCCTTCTTGGCAACAAGAGCACACTGTTGACTCATATCCAGCTTCTCGTCCACTGTAAACCCTAGGTCCTTTTCTGCAGAACTGCTGCCTAGCCATTCGGTCCCTAGTCTGTAGCAGTGCATGGGATTCTTCCGTCTTAAGTGCAGGACTCTGCACTTGTCCTTGTTGAACCTCATCAGATTTCTTTTGGCCCAATCCTCTAATTTGTCTAGGTCCCTCTGTATCCTATCCCTACCCTCCAGCGTATTTACCACTCCTCCCAGTTTAGTGTCATCTGCAAACTTGCTGAGGGTGCAGTCCACGCCATCCTCCAGATCATTAATGAAGACATTGAACAAAACCGGCCCCAGGACCGACCCTTGGGGCACTCCGCTTGATACCGGCTGCCAACTAGACATGGAGCCATTGATCACTAGAACAGAAACTCGAGACAACTGTTGTAGATGGCACATTCAGTTTGTTTGGAGATGAAGGCTAGAAGTGAGATGAGGTAGGCAGGTTGGGTCAAGGTACATTTTTTGAGTGGAGACCCAAGCTTGATTGTGTTTGGAAGCAAAGGAGCCAGAGGACAGCCAGGAAATTCAAAATAAAAGTGAATATTCCATCTTTCACTGAGATGATTGGCCATTGTTGCCTCTTGTGTCTCCCCCAGAGCACACAAAACAGAGTATCAGCCTTTGAATGGTCTCTTTGCCTTTACCTTCACCTAAATAACTTAGTATGTTGTGCTAACTTAGAATTACGTCCTTTTTCTTTTGTAAGAAAGTGTGATTAGTTACTGCTACTAAGAGAGAAAACATACTGCCACTACGTTGCTTTTGGCTGTGGTGCTGCTCTAGTTTCACTCCATCTTACAAATGAGGTATTGTCTTCTAAAATTACATTGCTAATTAAAGCTGATACAGCCAAGCCCTAATGAATGCAACTTTGATCTACAGAGCACCTCTACGCAATCCTTCTGGCATGCAAACTGCAGTTCTACAACAAGGCTCAACTGCTGCTTGAAAGCCAAGGATGTTGGGCCCAGTTTGCTTAGTGCTCTAGACTAAACAAAGTCTAAAGCTTATTTCAGTGCCAGATTATGAGTTACTGAAATTTACTCCCAAACGATTCCAGCTAAGAATGTGTGGCCCACTGCAATGATTAGTCCAGCCCTTTTAAAACAAGCCTCATCTTTTACTGATGTTACCACCCCGAGTGGGCTGCCTGGCAATTGGGGATTTGCTGCTGGGTTCATTACCCAGGAAAAAGGGAATAGAGGTGGGAGAAGAAAGTTTTAGAGTAGATGAGTAGAAAGAAAGAAGGGAGAGTGCGCGGATTAGGTTACAAAAGAGAAGAATAAGATAGTGGGAAGAGATGAGTGATTTGGGAAGACAAGGAAGGAAAGACAGATTGGAACAGCACAAAGCAGGGAAAGATAGATTCAGGGAAACGGACAAAAAAAATTGGAGAAAAGGAAGGATCAAGATATGCATTAGACGGAAACAGCCTGTATTTCCATATATGCTTAGAATTGACTCCTTAGCCTTAGGAAGACAGGGTCACCTGCTCTCACCACAGACTATTTAACCAGTTTTCAGGAAGCTTTAAACTATCATAGCTTCAACTGATCAGGCACATTAAATCCATGTTAGCTCATTGTGAAACACACAGGACAACAACAGATCAAAAAAGACAAACAGTTTTT
Organism: Emys orbicularis; assembly: GCF_028017835.1. Lineage (NCBI taxonomy): Eukaryota > Metazoa > Chordata > Testudines > Emydidae > Emys > Emys orbicularis. The sequence continues at coordinate 66,153,995 of NC_088683.1, read as the reverse complement.
TAGAGAAATCACAAATACTTGCTCAAGATACCCAAGAGCACAGAGGAGACAGGAGTGTCAGCAGTTAATGAAGCGAAAGAAAATACTGACAAAGTTTATAGGCTGATCCCTTTACTCACTGGGGGAGAGAGTAAACAGTCTACTAAAAGACATGAATATATCTAACGACATTTTTCTTGACAGAAGTGTCCTAAGAGACAGTTATATTTATTTTATAATGACATGGAAGGTGGTGACAAGCGGTCACCTTATTTGTTAGATTAATTTGTTAACTTTTTTATTCTGGTTTTATTTCCATAATTTTCATCAATAGTGAAACATACTGACACAAAATACAGTCCACAAATCACTATAGATGGTGACTAAAAAATTCAGGTTTAAGAAAAATCATTCAAACATTGTTTTTAGGCATGTAAAAGTTGCACTTTACAATAAGGGTAATAGAGATAAAAGAACCAGTGAATTACAGGAAGAATATAATTTAAAAGCAAGTCTTCAGTGGTATCCAAATGATCCCTTTAACAGGAGTAGCCGATTCAGGCCTAATCTCCACTTAAAAATTAGATTGACCTAACTACATCACTCAGGGCTATGAAAAATATTATGCCCCAAGAGCTAGGTTGCCCTAACCCCTGGTGTAGACATGGCTAGGTTGCTGGAAGAATTCTTCCGTCAAACTAGCTACTGCCTCTGAGAGTGGATTAACTCCATCAACAGAAAAACCCCTTCCATCAAAGTAAGAAGCGTCTACACTATGACGCTACAGCAGCGCACCAGCAACGCCATAGCTGTGTGGCTGTAGCATAGACATGGCCTAAAATGGTGTCTGAATGTCTGCTGAGTCACCCTTAGCTCATCTACTAGAATTCTGCATAAAAAAATAGAAGACAATTACTTATGGTTGAGTCACGTTTGCACATGGGCCCAATTTGTTCCAACACATTTGAAAAGTCGGTGGTGGCTTTCTGAGCCAGAGGTCTTTGAAAGAAACCCTACGGGAAGCTTCTTAAGCGGACATTGATGTTGTGTTATTGTTTTTGAGAGATCAATAAATCTAAACCCCAGGAAAGGACCCGGTCTACATAATAACTTAGATTCTGTGTGTAGCATGAACACAATGAGTGCCTTAATGCTGAAACACATGAATTTGTGTTTGTAAAGTCAAAGGTTTCCTTTTATGGCTTTGTGTAGATTTTGAAAGAGCAGAAAAGTTGTATACTTTTTAAAATCATACTATTTAAGGCCTCCTTTATAGCTTTAGGCCCCAGTCTAGCAAAGACTTATGTATATGCTTAAGTTTACACACTGCAAGTAGTCTGGTTGGCTTCAGTGGGACTACTTACAGTGCACAAAATTAAGCTTGCAGGATTTGAATATTAGGTTGTAACCTTGTGACTCTTTCCTTATCAATGGCAAGTCCCAAATCCCAAACATGTTGGTATTCTAAAATACTTGATAACAAAGGGCTAAAATCTTCTGATTTGTCGTTTCCCCCAAACTAAAGAAAAATCATATGAGCTAAATGAGGTTCATAGGTTAAAATGAGTAAGTTTCCTTACAGCACAACAAGAAAATATCCAAGACGACTTTGCTACGCAACATAAATTTTACATTAACATGAAAAGTAGGAACCACAAAAATCTTGCCAGAGGTTGGCCTAACAGTACATTTAATCTGCTCAGAGAATTGAGAAGAAACTATAAAAGAGAAAGTGTGCTATAAAGAACTAAGTTCTTCAGGAAATTAAACGCTGCCACAATTCCTGCTGGAAAGGAAGACCGGACTTCGTGGTTAAGGCACTGGACTCAAAAACACTCAGTGCAATTCCTGGCTCTGTCACAGCCTTCTCGTGTGACTACTGATTAAGTGCCTTGTCCAAAGTTCTCCATGCATAATGAGGCAATACTACTTCTTTTCTCACATTCTCTGACTTACCTATTTAGGCTCTGACACTGCAAAAAGTGACAGACGTGTAAAGTTACACATGTGAGTAGTCCCTTTGTGACCAAATGGTTGCAGGGTCAGGGCTAGGGTTGCCAGATGTCTGTTTTTTGACCGGAACGCCTGGTCGAAAAGGGACCGTGGCGGTTCCGTTCAGCACCACTGACCAGGCCACTAAAAGTCCAGTTAACGGTGCAGCGGGGGCTAAGGCAGGCTCCCTGCCTGCCCTGGCTCTGTGTGGCTCCCAGAGGTGGCCAGCATGGCCAGCTCGTAGGTGCAGGGGCAGCCACAGGGGCTCCGGACACTGCCCCCACCTCAAGTGCTGGCTCCGCAGCTCCCATTGGCGGAGAACAGCGGCCAATGGGAGCTGCGGAGATGGCGCCTGTGGGTGCCAGCAGTGCACAGAGCCTCCTGGTCCCTTCGCCTAGGACCCAGACATGCCAGCCACTTCCGGGAGCCATGTGGAGCCAGGGAGCCTGCCTTAGCCCCGCTGTGCCACCAACTGGGAGCTGCCGGAGTTAAGCGCTGCCTGGCTGGAGCCCACAACCCAACCCCCTGTCCCAGGTCAGAACCCTTTCCCGCATGCTAACTCCCTCCCAGAGCCCACAGTGCTCACCCCCTCCCTTACCTATACCCCAGCCTTGAGCCCCCTCCTAGAGCCCACACGCCACACACCCTTCCACACCCCATTGCCCTGCCCCAGCTCCAAGCCCCCTCCCACACTCAAACTCCCTCCCAGAGTCTGCATCCCAAACCCCTCATTCCTGGCTCCACCCCAAAGTCCAAACCTCCAGCCAGAGCCCACACCCCCTTCCATACCCCAACCACCTGCCCCAGCCCTGAGCCTGCTCCCTGAACCCCTCATTTCTGGCCCACCCTGGAGCCTGCACCCCCAGCTGGAGCCCTGACACCCTCTTGCACCCCAACCCCCTGCCCCAGCCAGGTGAAAGTGAGGGAGGGAAGGGGATAGAGTGAGGGGGGGGGTAAGGCCTTGGGGAAGGGGCAAGTCAGGGGGTGGGGCAAAGGTCTTTGGTTTTGTGCGATTAGAAAGTTGGCAATCCTAGTCAGGGCTTTAGATTGTAAGTTACTTGGGGGCAGTACATGTACAGTGCTTAGGACAATGATAAATATAGTTTGCCACAGTCTTCCTATGGACCAGGACTGAATGTTCCTGAGGTTATAATGCAGTTATGTTAAATGCTAAAGTCAATCTGTGACCAGGAGATAAAAAAAGCAAAAAAATAGTTTCTGGATAAGTGATTTGGGACCTGTGGAGAATTAATGGTAGAGAATGGGGTTTCTTACCATCCTTTTCTTGGATGTTTAGAAATCCTGAGGATAGAGAGAAAAGTTAGGACTCTGAGCTCCAGTTCTTCCCTTCTACAAGTAACAAGTTCATGGTGATTTCTAATTAATTTTTTTAGCTCCTTCACTGTAGTGGGAAGTGTTTCTTTCATGGTGCACATGTGCATGTGAGCAACATATGGATGGGGGAAGGAAAGCAGTTAGCACTCCTTTTTCCTAAATCCCTGTCTTGCCAACTTTTCCCTAGAACAGAGAGGAGGTTATTTTTCTCTCTTATTTACAAGAGCAAGCAGACTAGTTAGATGTCATATGGCTACAGCATAGCTGAAGTTTAGGAAAACAGACTCTTTTGTGTTTCCCATTAGAAGGAGAAAGTCCAGAGTGTAGCAGGCTTTTCTTTCTTTCTCTCAATACATGATAATGATCACTACTTAGGTAAGAGCTGGCTTTCATTCATTCAAATAGTAAATACCAGTTGTTTCCTCTTTCCAGCCTGACACAGGCACTGTCAGCTACTTCCTAATAACTTATCTTCCATATGGTCCAACTGTGGCTGATTTAAGGCCTAATAATCAGCAGAAATAAGACAGGTGTCAGGACTTTGTTCATGGGTATTTTGCTGAATAGCAGACCCAGCAGGACCCTATTCCAATAAGGCAGGCTGTTTTGGCATAATGCAACAGTAAAAATTCCAGGAGCTAAAGTGGGTCAAATTCTGCCCTCAGGTGATTGCACAGGTATAAGCAAGGAAAGAAATTGTTCCCGAGTCTGGATGTACTTGACATGTTGGCACTTACACATTGTTGCTCTGTTTTACCTTTTTCCTTTGCTCTCACTTTGAGTCATCACTTTTCAACATGTCTGTCAGCCAGCAAAAGGTGCTCTTCAGCGTAAAAAAATTAAGTTTAGTGGGAAGTTGAAATATTGCTCAAGCGGCCTCATCCTGAAAATGAGACAACAGGAGCCACAGAGTGTTCCTCAAACCATTGTGCAGTTAGCCAAATGCAGGCATCGTAGGCAGTTATTGGTGTAACGTGTTTCTGTCCTACTTAGTTAAATGAGTTATCCTGAAATCAACCTCATTCCTCAGTGAAAAGAGTAGAGTAATAAACCTCAACCTTGGCTTGAATTATTAGCTTGAGAGAGTGTGTATTCGTTTGGATGGGAGGAAATACTTGGTCCCAATCCTACAGCGATCCTGCAGACTTCACTTTGAAGCGAATGAAAGCTGTGTGTGATCAGGACATTTTTATTGCTGAAAGGCAGAGGAAGGTCTTTCTCTGCTGCTGTTAGTCTGTTGTAGATCCAGAAACTGTTTTCCTCATGTAGAGCAATGCTGAACAATGATGTAAAAACAAATGCTGTTAATGCCAGTGACTACTTTCTACCAAAAATAATTCTCCTTTTTTGGAAGCGGGGGAGCGCTAATGCTAACTGGCAAAAAGAAGGGTTTCTTTCTACCTTTTTGGGGGGAGGGGTTCATAGCCACTGTTGGTGGCTCCACATAGTAAGCAAGCATATTGTTAGGCACAGTGGCACTGAAAACAACAACATGCACCCACTTGGTTGGCTTATTTGTAAAGATTGCTCATTACTGTTGTTTTTGTGGGTTTTAGTACTGTAGGACTTTCAGGAGATTGGCTTCAGCAGCCAGAAAAGCCCTCTCTCCCCTATCTGCTCAGGCCAGAGGGAGAAAAACTATAGTTAAAAGAATTATAATCACAATTGTTAGCTACTCCTGAGAGTATTTAATGTAATGAGATCAGAGCAGTCAAGCTGATGAAAGGTTTTTCTCAGTTGTGAATAAGGGCAGCAAAAAGCTATGGGCATATTGATTTACTATACGATGGAAACCAAAGTAGCCTCTCATGTATGAGACCATTTTTATGCTTTAAAACTGTAAAATACTCCATGTGTGTTCATCTTATTCTTCTTGGTTTTTTATATGTGAAGACTTCACAGTACCTTGGAAAACATTGGTCACAACTTAGGTATAAACTAAAAGAAGTTAATGTAAACTTGATTGCACAACATCCTAAAGTTTAACAGCAAACATCTGTTTATTCTTAAACTATATATATTATATATTTTTTTCTTTTTAAAAAAGTTCCTTTGAAAGTTGAGTAATGAAAAAACCCTATTCCATGTGGAACTTCCATGCATGTAAAACTGAAAGCCAAGGTCTAGATGAGCTCTCCCCTGCCATCTTTTGATGAACTGGGTAAAAGACCTCAAGAGCAGACCATATTTGCATAGACACACCTACTTTGTGTAGGTGATCAGACGACAAACCTGCTTTGCCCAAGTGACCAATTTTGGCTGTTTTGAGTTAAAATTCACTTTATTCTTGAATGCAGGGACAATGAAATGTTATCTTTTGGGGGCAAAAGAACTGTACGTAGCATGCCCTAATTAAGGGAGGTCACCCTAACTTGCACCTCACTTGCTAAGCAGGGAGTAGTGATGCCAACTTCAACTGGAACTCAGAGGTAAAGATCTAGACTTTGGCCTGGAGGCAGTTTAAAGAGTTCTGGATACTATTTGGTACTTCCATTTCAATATTTAAAGCTACAGCTGACTGGATTCAAGTTAGTGTCCTTGTTTCTGCTAATCAGTAATTATAAGAGCTGAAATCACTGATGAGTATGTCTAGAGGGCTGACCCTTAGCTGCAGTATGGAGATAGCAGTGCAGTAAAAAGTAATGCAGAGGATGTAGCAATGAGGTTACCTGCTTTCTGGTGAAATCACTAAGAATGGGGATAAGGGATAGAACCTCACAATACATCACAGCTAGACGCAGAGTGGTAGCAAAGGTGTCAGCAGCATTCTTCAATGCCCCTCCTCCCCTTCAGGAGTGGGACCTGAACCCATGTGAATGCACCCCTGAATTCTGGGACTTTGCTGAATTCAGACAACCTGGGGTGCAGCAGAGGGAAAGGGGAGTGGTGTGTTCAAGGGATATTCATCCATTGGACTTTCCCACTGCAAAGTGGGAAACTGAGACACAGGTCACTGCCAAAGACACTGTGGGGCAGGAGTTTACTTATGGTTTGCATAGTTTTGAATCGCTGATGCTGTGTTTTCCCAAATTAATGCAGAGTTCCCCGCTCCCTTTTAATAAATGTTTTCTTTTGTGATACATGGACTCAGTGCTTGACAGTGGGGAATCATTGCCTCTGAGAGGTGCTTGGGTGGTGTTTAGTTTTCATGGACTTCTGGGTGGGGCCTCAAGCCGGTTCCCTTTTGTAATGTTAAGAGGAACCCCAGATATTGAACCCAGCCCTTGTTGCTGCTGACACTGCCTGGCAGAAGGGTTACATAAATTCCATGTGTATCTATTTTATGGGGGCTGCACAGCAACCTTCAGATTGTTTTACTACTAATAATGTACCCCAGAACGTAGAGGCCACCCACAGCAAAGATAAATAAAACTTCATTTCCGTGTTCACATTTCAAAAGCCTGTTATTTAAACCATACCAAATTCCATGTAACTTTTGGACTACTGTCTACTGTGGAAAAAGGACATTCAGCAGACATTTGCTTTTTCCAAACCCACGCCTGTCAAGTTGAAAATTCACTTTCAAACCTGATGAACCACTTTGGATTGAACAATGATTTTTAAAAATTGGTTGCAGCCAATACAACCCCTTTCCCCCCAAAAAAATGCCAAAGAGGTTGTGGCAGGAAATTTGTAATGGGTGAAAGGCATTTATAATTTGAAGAATAAATGTCCATATTTCCTAATGTTCTTTGTCCCCCCACACACACACACCAGGGGCATGGGTCCAACATGCAGCTTGTAGTCCTGTGATTAGTCCCACTGAATCTTGGTAGATTAATCAAAAGCCAAGTAAAAGGGCTTTACTTTGGGTGCAAGTGTTATTCGGCTGAGGGACTCCTAAGTTCTTTGGTTTGGGGCAAGTTGTGTAATTGTGATATAAGCACAGCTTTAAAACAAACCAGAACTTTTGGCAAATCAGTCATCGGAAATATTTCCTAACCACATTCAGCCTGTGTTGGTGGAGTAGCGCTAACACTCTGTGCTGTCAGGGAGGAAACCTGCACTCAATTCCCAACACCAGTCTGTCAATTCTCTGAATCAGCAAGAGCTGGGACCATTTCAAAAGCAACATGTTCAGTCCTCATGGGAAGAGGAAGTGCCTCACATTACTTACCAGTGATTCCAATGGCTGATTAAAGAGCTGCTGAAGAGAGACCCTTCTAGTCCTTAGCCACAGGGATAGCTGCGGGCAAATCCCTTGGAATCTGGACCCTGTGAGTCAGACGGAGCTTGACCTCAGTGCTGAATCAGAATAAGGAGGAAGTGAGGCCTGCTCTGGCTTGTCCCCGCAGAGAGAGCACAGAGCAAGTGCCAGTTTGTCAAGGAGGAGGAATGCACTGGGAGAAGAGATATGGGAATGTGCTGTGATGAACCTGCTAAACAGAAGACTGAGTGTCAAACCCCTCCCCACTGCACATCCACTTCCTCCTGGCCAGGTAAGAGAAAGGACCTGATGCAGGAAATAACCAGGCCCTAAGTTTCCCCATCAGCCCCCGTTTCCACTGTACTTCCCTTTCCCTTGACTAGTTAGGAGGAAGGACCCTGACTCAGGAAGAGACGAGACGCTTTTGGGAAGCAGCTACAGCAGCACTAAGATTGAGCCCCCAAGAAGCCAGATGCAGAGAGGAGCCCCCAGGAACTGTAGGCAGAACCACGTGTGGAACAGGCTGCAACTGCCAGACATCACAGCCAGGTAGGGTTACCAATTTTGGTTGGATGTATTCCTGGAGGTTCCATCACATGACATAAGCTTTAATTAAAGATTAATCTTTTATTCCTGGAGAGTTGGCAACCCTGCAGCCAGGTGCAGGTCTGTGTGGGACATATGGGGGAGCAGCAGTAACAGGGCATGCAGCAGGGCCCCCCAAGGTTACGCCACTAAGTGTCCCTGGCCTGGAAATCTGCATGCTCTGACTTGCTTGCATAGAGACTGGAGTGGGCACCCCAAGCACTGGGCCTCAACAGCCCTGGCTCTTGATTGCACTGCCCTGAGAAGCCCAGCCAGGAACTGCTATTGCTCACTTCAAACTGTAACTGTTTAAGGCACCTCAAGGGTTTGGTGAACACCAGCACTGAGCAGTCTTCATAATTACAGTGTCAAGAGGAGAGTGAGTGAAAACTCCGAGTTCAGATAACTAAGTTGGGACTGTTTTCCCAGAAGGTAGGAAAACACCTACATCACCTCAGTGGGGGCCCAAAGATTTCTGGCAGAGAACCTGTGGGTTCTCTCTCTTCTCCTGGCCCCACCCCCAAAAGATATTATTCAACACAGAGGTTCTCAAACTCTGTGGCATTTGTGGCAGTGCAAGCTAAGGGATGACTGGGGAGGACATAGGGTGCTGCTGGGCAAGGGCTCAGAATGGAGGGGCTGCTTCCTCTTGCCTACACCACATTCTGCTGCAGTAAAGTTCTGCTTTCACACAGCAGGGAGAGAGGGCCATGCAGTCAAGGCAGCTAGCTCCTCCTTGCCTTCCCTGGAGCAGAGCAGTCTGGTCACAGCAAAGTGGGGTTGGGCCAGGTGGGTAGACGGGAGGAGAGAGAAGCTTCAGCAGAGCTGAGGCAGGACACCAGAACTTCTGCTTCCCTCCACATAGCACACCCCTGGGCGCTAGCACCCCCTGAGCTTCAATGAGTTTTCCTCAGCTTCCTGCCACTCATGGAGGGATCCCAAGGCCCAGTTTGCATAGGTTGCTCAAAACAATCTGCCACCAGGAGTCAGGGGGTGAAGGTCCCAGCAAGGTGGAGAGCCCCTATACTTGGAGGCCTGGGGGTCTGTGTGTGAAGCCCTCCATGTAGGAGAAAATTTTGAAAATAAGAGCACCAGGGAAAGTCTGGTCCACACAGACTGGAACGAACTATGTTGCCAAACCTGGTTACAACCTTGGTTGCACCAGGTTGTGTGTGGGGTGTCCCTGACATGAGGCTGGGAGGAGGGGCTCTGTGCAATATATGGGTGGAACAATGAGGGGAACAATACAGGAGAACTGGAGACTAGACATTGGGTGATGAGGGGGGCCAGGATGCAGGAGGAGACCAGAACACAGGAGATAAATGGGATGGAATTCAGGATGTGGTATGGGGAACTAGGATATGGGGGAAAGGAGGGGGCTAGGAGAACAGGGAGCAAATCCTGGGGCTGATTGGTTGAGGAGATAGGACACAGGGCAGATGGGGTATGATGCTAGAGAGGGAGGTGTTATAATATTTGGGACTACATACATACATAAGATGTTATAATAATCTACACTAACAAATGTTGCTGGAAAGTAGGTCAAGTTGTTTTCAGGAATGAATGTAATAAACAGGTGCAAGAGAACTAGGCAGACAGACTAAATTAGTTCAAACAAAAAAGGCCACACTGATATAATTCAAGGACTATGTTAAAATCATGCTTGGTAAAAACAGAACATGTGGAACCTGAAATTAATGATCCAAAATTGGTGTGTCAGATCTTAGGCCTAATTGGTAAACAAAATAATGAGGGGATGTTCTATTCCATCTGCAACGCCCTTAAAGAAAGAAACTATACAACAGTAATTAAATAGTATTACTGCCACCAACACATCCTTTTGGAAAAAGGAGGATATACCAGTTTCCCCGTGTTAAATAAATAAACCCCTTGGTTCCTCAAGAGGCATTTAGTCCATACGAAGACAGAGCCTTTCATCAGGATTTGTTTTGTGTTTGTTCCAAAATAAACAAAAATCTGAATTTGTTTTCAGAACATTCCCCCCCCCCCTTCACATAAAATGTTTCACATGTATTAATAGCTTCCATTTTAGCTTCTCACCACATCAGTAGAGTATCTGATTCAGAGTAACACAAGGAAAACACAGGCAGCTCTGAAAACATTTGTCTTATCTCCTGGATATTCCTGCTAATTTCTCCTCCCTAGAGGATACTCAGTGCCAGTTCAGATAGATTTTTCAGGCCTTGCTCTTCTCAAAGGTAAAATGTGACTGATCTCCAGCAAAACAAAAGTGCTTGATACTTATAATTGTTTATAAACATCCAGACAATACCAGTCGGATTTTCTGAGGGGCTGAGTACCTGCAATTCCCACTGAAGTCAATAGCAGCAGTGGATGCCCAGCCCTTTTGAAAATCTAGCCACAGGCTTCACTGACATATGTGGAAAACAATGGAATATAGGACAGAAATAAGTCTCAATTTTTATCAGATAGACTGTTCCTGAAGTCTAAGGCAAATGTTTATGGTATGCCTTCTGGGGCAGTTTTTGTCCCCCTTTTTTCTTTATAGCTATGTTAACAGTTTCCAGATGTAGCTAACAAACCTTCTAAAAATGCCTTCCCATCCATTCACCCATAGTAACTCAGCAAAAATAAATTGGAAAAACCATTATGAAACTAAAACAAAAATATGCAAACTATTAAATGGAATCAGTATAAATATGGTATTAGTACCACAGATTTAAGCAAAGGACATTCATGGGGAACAGAGTATGATTACAGCATCCTTAACCACTGGAATGGCCTGAGGGCCATTGGCAGTTGGGTGTGTCACCCTTCTGCCAGGTGGAGTTGGCAGCAACCAGGGCCGGGTTCAATAGAATACAACACAGAACTGGCTCGAGACCCCACCCAGTAACCTGGGAAAGTTACACACCACCCCATGGGCGCCTCTAAGAGAGAACACTTAGACTCTGTGCCTGTGAGAAGGGGAGCGTTGAAAAGAAATTTTTACTAAAAAGGAGGAAAGTAACCCGGCATTAACTTGGGAAAACGCCACAAGCAGGATTCATGAGCATAAAACCATGAGAAATACCTGCACCCCAGAGTATGTTGTGCAGTGTCTTTTTTGCCTCAGCTTCTTATGTCCAATAACCAAAAGTTCCTTTAATGTACCCCTCCCTTCTGCCTTCACCGCACCCCACTCACAGTTGTTGTTCTTGGTCAGTGAAGACCCAGAGTTCAGAGGTACATCTGCATAAATTCACCTCCCACTCTGAGGCAGGGGGAAGGCACCTTGCTCATGCCACTGTCTGGGTGCTTGCTCTGGCATCAGCTTCTCTGCTGGCCATATGCCACTCCACCAGCCACTTGCTACTGTGCACCCTAAGATGTCTTGAGGTCCCACCACTTAACACAGCTCAGTGATTTCAGCTGTTAGTGGGGGAGCCTCACTGCTAGTGCAGACTGGGCAGTCTTTCATCAGGGACACTGTCCCAAAGCAGGTCTAATGCTTAGACCCGATTATTGGTGATTTCGGCTCTATTGGTCTGCAACAAAAGACTCAATTGAGTCTTAATCACGCCCACTCGGCCTCGGTGGGCAGCTGTCTATGCAAACAAGGCCAGTTCATGAAGTCTTCTTCCCCAGCTTATCACAAGATGTCAGGGGAGAGCTCATGCAGACCCTGCTTCAAAGTTTAAATTAGAGCAGCCTTCAGGCTTCTCAGAGTCATGCTGTGGACTGCATTGGCCCCTGGCTTGGCTCAAGATCAGGGGAATTAAGGACTAATGAAAAAAATCAGTATCAAGCTGGGTGCAAAGAATTTGGGGAGCACATAATTAGTAGCTATTTCTGAAAATCTTGGTCTAAATGACTTTAACACCACATAGGAAGTATGGGGCACAGCCAGGATTGAATTCAGTTTTCCTGGCTGTCATTCCCTTAACCACAAGCCCATTTTTTCTACTTGTATTCCCCTCACTACACATCTTCCAACTTCTACAGTGAATGAGGCATAGGCTCTATGGATATCAGCCTCATTCACTGGGGCCTGTGGAAATAAAAACACCAGTATGAGATCGTGAAATTACAGCTATTGTAATACATGGTGAGTCAATCCTGGTTGCCAAGAAACAGTTTTTGCTCTCATCTTTGGTTTCTGTCCCTTTGCTTTCAGCAAACTGTCTGTGCCTCTCCTGCTTGTGCTAGGAAAATCCCTAACCCAAGGTCACTAGCTCTTCACCACGTGGACCTTGTGTTCTCATTCCCACTGCTAAGTACATACTAGTTTAGGTGAGCCTGCACATTCACCATCTTTTCTGCAATTGCTCTGCAACACAAGGAGGTTTGATGATGGGCCAGCTGTGGTAGACATTGGGTCTCTGCTAGCCCTCATTCTGTCCTTGCCCTTGGGACTGGTGAGACTTGGGTTTAATTCTACCACAGACTTCCTCTGTGAGTAAGTCATTTAGATGCTGTGGGCACATCTTCACAGCAATAAAAACCCAATGGCACTGAGCCTCAGAGCCTGTTTGTTTGGTCTGTCTGTTGCCAAGTATACTGAGGTTTTTGCATAATAAATCACAGAATAAAATTCCACTTTGCTTCCCTTGTCCATAAATCTTAACTATTCTAGTTTGTCATATGACTTTCCCTGAACATAAATTTCCTGTAGCCCAGTTGTGCCCCATGGCAGGGTTAGTAAGTCCATCTACTTATTCTCCAGTCAACAACATACAACAGGTGAAACAAGAAGGAAATGTAAATGAGATCAAAAGATAGGTTCAAAAGGATGCATTAAACCATCTGGAATGCCTCAGAGCTGTCAATCACAAATACAAGACACACTGGAATTTCAAATGGAATTTCTTGTTTCCCTTTCTTTTCAAGTTGGAAGAAGTTCACTTTAGATGGACATTTGGCACTTTCTTTGAGAGAAGGTTCATTGTTCTGAGGGGCTAGATCAGACAGATTTCAAGGAAGCCCAGATACAAAACACTAAAGGTTGCAGCTTTTGTTTTAGGAGTTCTTGAGTAGATTACTCCCCATTTTCCCCTTGTTTCTTAACATACTTTAACTTGTGCTACATCTTGCTTTAAGTGAAGCAGAACAAGTTTAGGAGAGTCTGAAATTGGTGATTTGTTTGGCTTTTTCTTAGTTTTTTTTTTAAAGAAACTTTTTATTTCAAAAACAATGACAGATTAAAGGAGTTGACTTATTTGCTATTTGAGCTCTTGGCATCATGTTTGCAATTCAGATAGAATGAACAGGATTGGAAATGTAAAGAAAATAAACACATCTTTGGCAGTCAAAGTCAAAACTGCAAGTAGAGGATCTGAGGCATTCAATAAACTCATTGCAACATTGCATACTGACAAGGAATGCAGTACTCCAATACCATTGCTTTTTCTCGCTGGTCAATAATATTAAAACAAGGCTGACAAGAAGACCACCTTTTGCATAGGAAGCTTACTTAACAAGTTCAGACAACTGTTTTTGTTCTAGCCTTACGTTCAATTGATGTTCACCAACATTCATTTCCAAGATATACTCCTCTGGAAACAAATACATTTATGACAGCAGCTAGTACTCTGTACTTGGAATAACCTATGCAACAAGGTTGAGGTTTTTATAAGGGGGCAGAGAATTGATATATTGCAGACTTTGGGGATAGGTAGGGGAGTTTAAGTAGTTTTTGAAGGTTAGCTAAGAAATGCCACTGTTTTGTTACTGCTGTCACTGTCTAACTTTGATAGCATTTTTAGTTATCTGGTGAGGTGCCCAGAGCCTTTATGTCAACATGCTGAAATTAAAGTAAATAAAATTAAGGACTGGTGTTTGCACATGGTATTAGAAAATATTTCCCTGTGGTGGTGGTGTCTTGAATGGCGATCAAACTTTGCAACTGGTGAAAAAAAATTAAGGAAAAAAATCCTCTCATTTCATTAGCTCTGCAAGTGTTCGTTTCTCTAAAACAGAAATCAACATACACTTCTATCATAAAAAAACATCATAGCCTACATGAGCTCAGCAATCTCTCTCAGCATAGGAAGCAACAATTTCAGTTATGCAAACCCTGAAAGTCTATATCAGCCACACAAGTCCCTAAAACGCTTTTAAAGTACATTCTGTAAATCTAGACAGACTTTTCACTAGAAGACATGCATATGCTTACTTCCTTTAAAGTAAGAAGTGCACTCATGCAAGACTTGTAGCCTTAAAATCCCATCTGCCCTAGAACATTATTATTTTTAAATTTTAACAGAAATTCTTTGTTAACCGATGGAATTAATCCAGCAGATCAGAAATTAGCCCTGCATGATACAAGGCATTTCCTTTTAATTAACCAATTAATTAGAAACAAAGGTCTACCCAGAATAGGTTCTTTAGCAGATTCTCCATTCCCTACTACCAGAAGTTGTGATATACAAACATTACTGTAAAAATAATGAAATAATAAAAGCTAGAGTTAAAGTGAAACTGGAGTATGTTTGGGGGGTAGCAGAGAATAAATTGAGGGGGGAAGGAACCAGTAACAAAAGATAAAGCCCCTGATCCTTCAATAAGGTGAGTGCAGACAGAGCCTCGAGTCTGCAAAGCCTACTGAGGTCAAGGGAGCTTTGCACAGTGGTTTCACTCAGATCGCAAGCCCTTAACTATAGAAGCAATAAATCGGTGAGTTACTACAGAATGTACTATATTTGTGACAGGAAATCTCAGGTACGTGAAGCTAGGAAAAATACAAGATCCGTCCCCGTCCCCCCATCCCTCCCTAACACACACACCTTGCATATAACTATTACACAATTTAAATACAATTAATTTGTTGCCAGCTCTTTCACATTCAGTGGAAGTTCTCAGACTGTGGTCTGTGGACCACCAGTGGTCCGCAAGCTCCATTCATGTGATCTGCGGATAGTTCCCTCTAAGATGCGTGCCTGGGAGGCCGCACACAAGAGAATGAAGGACCACCCACCTAATTAGTTGAGCCATGCAGGTGTGGCTTCACTAATTAGGTGCCTGGACCCTGGAGAAGATGCACATGTAAGATGAGGTGGTGGCTTTGGGTGGGAGGGGGGAATAGCAGGTAGGTGGGAGAGGGCAGCAGGGACAGAAAAGGGGTTGGGGGGGGGAATTTGGGACGTGCAGGGTTGCGGCAGCCAGAGAAAGAGGTGACTTTCCCCAGCCCCAGCTTGGGAGCTGCCACGGCAGGGGAGAGACACCACCCCCCCTCCTTCCCAGCCCCAGTTCGGGAGCTGCCGCAGTTGGGGAGGGAGGACCCCCCCCCTTCCCAGCCCCAGCTTGGGGGCTGCTGTGGCGGGGGAGAGTGGGCACATCCATCGCATTAGAAAGGTAAGACTACTGATAAAAATATGAGTGGTGTGCTTTTATTTGTAGAACAATAATAATAAAAAACGTTTATTTTTTTTTAATAGAGCTTTTTATCCAAAGCGCCTTACAATAGTTAGCTAACGGTACAAACATTTGGAAAGATCACTAAGTGGTCCACTGAGACCCTCAGCAATTTTCAAATGGTCTGCAGAAAAAAAAGTTTGAGAACAGCAACGAGAGCATGAGCTAGTTTTGTATGGTATGTTCCTTTCCCCCAGCTTTCGTTTGTTTCATCTTTATATTTTTAGATCAGATGCCTCTTGGGTCAATGACTTTGGAGCTGATTCTTCATTCCACTACAGTCTTTTGTTAGTGTTCTGATGGCATGAAAATAGGGAAATGCAATCCCTGAATGAATAATCAGGAGATGAATGAGTTGGTGTAAATAGGTGATATGGCATTGATGATACTGATATTAGAATGCTGTATATAATTGAGGCCTTCGTGCTTTTAAAAGCATGTTGAAAATTTGGAGAGGATACAAAAAAGCCACAAACAACATTGGAGGGCTGGAGAAAATGCCTTTCAGTGACAGACTTAAAGAACTCCATCTGTTTAGCTTATCAAAAAGATGATTGATTACAGTGTACAAGTACCTCCATGGGGAGAATATACCAGGTACTAAAGGGCTCTTTAATCTAGCGAAGAAAGGCAGAACAAGAACCAATGGCTGGAAGCTGAAGCCTGACAAATTCAAAGTGGAAATAAGGCACAAATTTTTAATGGTGAGGGTGATTAACTGTTGGAATAAATTACTAAGGGCTAGTCTACACTTACCCGGTAGTTCGACGGCTGCGGATCGAAGTTCCGAGTTCGATTTATCGCGTCTGGTGTGGACGCGATAAATCGAACCAGGAAGTGATCCCCGTCGACTGCGGTACTCCAGCTCCGCGAGAGGAGTACCGCGAAGTCGACGGGGGAGCCTGCCTGCCGCGTGTGGACCGCGGTAAATTCGAAGTAAGGTATGTCGAATTCAGCTACGTTATTCACGTAGCTGAATTTGCGTACCTTACTTCGACTTGGGGGGTAAGTGTAGACCAGGCCTAAGGGAAGCAGTGGAATTTCCATCACTTGATGTCTTGAATTGAAGACTGGATGCCTTTCTGTAAGATATGCTTTGGCCAAAAACTAGTTTTTGGACTCAGTACAGGGGTAACATGGTGAAATGTAAGGGTCCGTAGGCCTGAGTTATGGTCCCCTCTGGCCTTAAACTAATAATCTAAACCCAGGAGAACGGAGTTTCAGGGATTCCTGGAGCGCTGGGGAAATCAATGAGTACCATGGAGATGGCATGGTGGCTCTACTCCACCTCTGTCCTAGCTTCCTGGTGTGAAGGGTGTTCCCATCAAAAAAGGGATGTGTCTGGAATGCTCCTGCACTCCATCTTTCCCAGTTGTTGCAATAGCCCCTTATGGCTGTAGGAAGCCAAGTGCAAGTTAGACCTCCAAGCAGATTGTGAGAATTAAAATATTAACTGATTTCAGATCCTTGGCTGGAGGGATCTATTAGTGCAAATCGTTATAAACAATAAAATGCAACCACGTATAGGCCTGGCTTGACATGAGTAATTGGACATGGGTAAGATCTCATTTCTTGGGAGACAGGATTAGGGAGGTAAATAGCTCAGCAGAATGTCTGTACTAGCTAAGATAAGGGGGAACACTCAGGGACTCATTTATAAAGGACAAGATTACAATGGATAAGTCTGGGAGATAAAGAATAAGTCATGCATGGACAGAGCATGCTGTACAGTGATTGTTTCCTACAGAGTAACCAAGCCAATCCCAAAACGTTAGATGCAATGTATAGTAAATGCAATGTAATGTGTAAATACGTATAAAGGAAGAGGTTTGCTGTGTAACTTTGGATGTGTGGTACACTCTATACCCATCCTCTGTGCTTGAGCCTGATCAACTCTGTGTAGCTTTGCTGAGTGCCAAATAAAGCAGCCTGAGTGACGAGACTGGAGTTGGACTGAATTATTGGGGAACCGAATGGATGAGGTCTCAGGGGAACCCCAACATATGGGTTCTGTATTGAGAGTGACTGGGGTATGCTTCAGTAGGCTCTGTAGACTAGAACATGCAAAAATAAAAATTCAAAATGTTCTGTATATGCAAAGTGGGCAAATTACTATTACCAGGAGAGTCATGGTTGTAATTCTTGACTTTCTAGAGTTTGAAGTTGTAACTTTAAGATTATATTTATGTAATTTTAAAAATGTACAATAATCTTGTGCTTTGCACTGGGTCATAGCTGCACCTGTGGCAGACCTAACTCATCTTCCCAAGGTGGAAGGGTTGCTGAAGGGCCAGGTGACTAAATCTGGTAATAGTCTGAGGAGCAGCAGGTGTTCATAAAAGCCAAAAAGAGCTCAACTGAGTGGGAGAACCAGGGGGGAGCTTCAAAAAAGGGCCCAATGGAAACCCCTTGGTTAGGCAAGATGGAGCCAATGGAGTGCAGGGAAAGTTGCTTTGAGAGACACAGTACTCTACAAGAATGGGAGATATGGAGTAGAGCCTAGGAAGGGCTGTGGTGGAAGATTTTTCTTTTGATTATGTTTGGTCAAGCCTGGAGGCGTGGACTCTTAGGCCTGGTCTACACTAGGAGGTTATGTCGAATTTAGCAGCGTTAAATCGAATTAACCCTGCACCCGTCCACACAACAAAGCTATTTAGTTCGACATAGAGGTCTCTTAAATTCGATTTCTGTACTCCTCCCCAACGAGGGGAGTAGCGCTAAATTAGACATGGCCATGTCGAATTAGGGTAGGTGTGGATGGAAATCGACGCTAATAGCTCCGGGAGCTATCCCACAGTGCACCACTCTGTTGACGCTCTGGACAGCAGTCCGAGCTCGGATGCTCTGACCAGCCACACAGGAAAAGCCCCGGGAAAATTTGAATTCCTTTTCCTGTCTGGGCAGTTTGAATCTCATTTCCTGTTTGGACATCGTGGCGAGCTCAGCAGCACTGGCAACGATGCAGAGCTCTCCAGCAGAGGTGACCATGCAATCCCAGAATAGAAAGAGGGCCCCAGCATGGACTGATCGGGAAGTCTTGGATCTGATCGCTCTGTGGGGCGATGAGTCCGTGCTTTCGGAGCTGCGCTCGAAAAGACGGAACGCAAAGATCTACGAGAATATCTCAAAAGCCATGACAGAGAGAGGATACAGCCGGGATGCAACGCAGTGCCGCGTGAAAATCAAGGAGCTGAGACAAGGCTACCAGAAGACCAAAGAGGCAAATGGATGCTCCGGATCCCAGCCCCAGACATGCCGTTTCTACGAGGCACTGCATTCCATTTTAGGTGCGGCCGCCACCACTACCCCACCACTGACCGTGGACTCTGAGGATGGGATATTGTCGACGGCCGGTTCCTCTGAGATGTTAGCGGACGTGGAAGATGAGGAAGGAGATGAGGAGGACGAGGCAGTCGACAGCGCTTACAACGCTGATTTCCCCGATAGCCAGGATCTCTTCATCACCCTCACAGAGATCCCCTACCAACCGTCCCCAGGCGTTAACCCGGAGCCAGAATCAGGGGAAGGATCAGTCGGTAAGTGTTTTAAACATGTACACATTTATATTGAACAGAACAGGAATATTAACAATGGGTTTTTCATGATTAGTTTGCCCTAGGCGCTCTACTTTTTAGTCCTTGCCAGTGCAGCTACTGGAAAAGAAGGTCTATATGTCCGGGGATAGAGCTAAAATCCTCATGGGACATCTCCACGAAGCTCTCCTGGAGGTAATTGGAAAGCCTTTGCATGAGGTTCCTGGGGAGAGCGGCCTTATTGGGTCCTCCATGGTAGGAAACTTTTCCACGCCAGGCTATCATCAAGTACTCCGGGATCATTGCCTTGCAGAGCATGGCGGCATACGGCCTTGGTTTTTGCTGGCTTTCACGCAGCATGCGGTCTTTCTCTGTCCCAGAAATCCTCAGCAGAGTGATGTCGTTCATGGTGACCTGCTTTGAATTAGGGGAATGTTACTGTTGGGACTGCTTGCCTGTTCCTTTACAGAACTGTAACCGACGGTTTACAGCCACGCGGTGGAGGCGGGAGAGGAGCAGCATACAGGGATCTTTCCCTGGGACAGCCGCGAGGGGGTGGGACAGGGGCAGAGTTCATGCTTGCCGGATTGCCGGCAGCAGGAACTGGCCAACGCTAGGAGCATTGCTTTGAACGTGAAAGGAGGGCACTGCTATAATTTAAGTTTTAAGCAGCCAAAAGTCTATGGCTTACCATGTCAGCCTGCTACCCGAATTCCGCTGTCCTGCCCCGCTTGTCTGATCTCCAGTGCAAGACCCCAGGCACTGAATGCGAAGGCCGAAAATTCGACCTTGTCCTGAGTGCGCATGTGATAGGTGCTGTGCATGGTCTTCTTCACAGAGAAAGACTATGTTCATTGTTCACAAAAAATTATCTTTGTGAGGAATTCACTCCCTTTTTCCCATCCCACAGCTACGACTGTCTCCCGACCTACCCTGGCATCCCCCTCCCAGAGGCTGGCGCAGATTAGGCGGAGAAAGAAAAGGACACGGGACGACATGTTCTCAGAACTTATGGGCTGCTCCCGAGCCGAGGCGGCCCAGCAGACCCAGTGGAGGGAGAACATGTCCCAAATCCATCGATCACACATTGAACGGGAGGAGAGGTGGCGTCAGGAAGACCAGCAGGCGACTCAAACGCTGCTTGGACTAATGAGGGAGCAAACGGACACACTCCGGCGCCTTGTGGATGTTCTGCAGGACCGGAGGCAGGAGGACAGAGCCCCGCTGCAGTCTCTCTCTAACTGCCCTCCCCCGCCACAAAGTCCTATACCCCCCCTCACCCAAAGTCCCAAGAAGGAGGGGCGGCAGGGGCCGTGAAAACTGTCACTCCACCCCTGCAGACTGCTCGAGTACCAGAAGGCTCTCATTCCCCAAAATTTGATAAGTCCTTTCCTTCCCGCCTCACCCAAGCCCCCGTCCCAGTTTCATCCCCTAACTGTGTAGTTGCTAATAAAAAATACGTTTCTGTTAATTACTGTTTCCATCATGTTCTTTTACAGGAGAGTGTGTTTGAAGGATGGAAGGGGGTTGGTAATTGGAGAGGACAGTCACCTTTACCAGGGTACAGACACGGGGGCAGGTTTAGCAGCAGGTCACACACACATATTGCAGTCACTAGGCACCCTGGTCAGTCTGGGAGGTGGTTTTCATGTTCTGTGTGGGGGTGGGCTATGTGACTTTGTGGCGGGGGAGGGCGGTTAGAGATCTTATGCAGCGGTCCTTATCCTGGATCACAGAGCCACGCAGCAGGGGATCTGTAACCGTCCTCCCCTGCCACAAAGTCACATAGCTCCCACACACAGAGTCCCGAAAAGGAGGGGTGGCAGGCTCCGTTGAAACAACCAGTCCAGCACTGTGGACCGCTCTAGGAGCAGGAGCCTGTCATTCCTCGAGTTTATGAGCGTTCTTTCCATCACTACGCCCGCTCCCCACCACAGTCTGCATCCCAGTTTCAACCCTTTACTGCGAAACCCGTAATAAAGACAACGGTGTTCATTAACAAAGTTCCATGTATTTTATTTTTAAACGTGTGTTGGAAGGGGGGACGGGACGGGGTGAACGGGATATGTAGCTGCAGAGGATAGTCGACATAAACTGGGTAAAGAAATGGGGGCAGGTTCAGCTTCTCTTTAAACAAAGTTAATAGTCACAGGTTACCCTGCTCACTGAGGAACCTAGCTTTCAAAGCCTCCCGGATGCACAGCACGTCCCGCTGGGCTCTTCTAATCGCACGGCTGTCTGGCTGGGCATAATCAGCAGCCAGGCTATTTGCCTCAACCTCCCACCCCGCCATAAAGGTCTCCCCCTTGCTCTCACACAGATTGTGGAGCACACAGCAAGCTGCAATAACAATGGGGATATTGGTTTCGCTGAGATCAGAGCGAGTCAGTAAGCTTCTCCATCTCCCCTTGAGACGTCCAAAAGCACACTCCACCACCATTCTGCACTTGCTGAGACGGTAGTTGAAGAGTTCTTTTTCAGTGTCCAGGGCGCCTGTATAGGGCTTCATGAGCCAGGGCATTAGCGGGTAGGCTGGGTCCCCGAGGATCACTATAGGCATCTCCACATCCCCAACAGTTATTTTGTGGTCCGGGAAGTAAATACCTTCCTGCAGCCGTCTAAACAGACCAGAGTTCCTGAAAACACGAGCGTCATGAACCTTGCCCGGCCATCCGACGTTGATGTTTGTAAAACGTCCCCTATGGTCCACCAGTGCTTGCAGCACCATTGAAAAGTAGCCCTTTCGGTTAATGTACTGGCTGGCCTGGTGGTCCGGTCCCAGGATAGGGATGTGAGTTCCATCTATAGCCCCACCGCAGTTTGGGAATCCCATCGCGGCGAAGCCATCTATGATGACCTGCACGTTTCCAAGGGTCACTACCTTTGAGAGCAGTAGCTCAACGATTGCGTTGGCTACTTGCATCACAGCAACCCCCACGGTAGATTTGCCCACGCAAATAGAATAGAACCACTGATCCTGCATTCCTGGCACATACAACTTCTACTGAAGTCAGCTAGAGTTGTGCATGTACTCAAAGAATGCAGGACCAGGCTGTATTTTGTAACTAGGGACAAATGTGACAAAACTATTGCTAACCTGTTAACTATTGCTAACCTGCATAACACAATCATATTTCTTCTGTACATATATAGAATAGAATTTTCACAGCTATACTGCACCTACACTGCACATTACTACTTAAACAATCAGAGGGAATTCATTTATCACCAACAGGTAATCCTAGCTACAATTTTAAAGGCAGTAAAAACAAAGAGCAAAATTTTCTTGGCAGATTCATATGGTGATGCCTGTATTCAGCTTTCCTAATATGCAGGTCACTCCCCTTGACATCAATAGGAAATATGCACAATTGGTAGAGTAAAATATCAGAGCTGAGGTCTGTCGTAAAACTCAGAAAGGAGAATTTTGCCCTTAGGTAACCAAATATCCTTTTCTTATAGTTTTATGGTCTGCAAGGATCTTCATAAGTTTAACTGCATTTAAAATAAAAACTGGAAACATACTACAGAAAAGAAATATGGCAATGAGAAATGGTCCAACTTGATGGAAATGATATATAAGAGAGGTAAACCTGAGCAGCATACTCTGAGCATCACTTACATTACAAAGGGCAGGGATTAGAGCAACAGATTTATGTTGAAGATGTGCACAGGAGAAATGAGTTTATTGGCATGTGATACGGAACTGTCCAGATATTATGAAACAGTGGAAGACTAAGAAATGCCAGAAACCATGTCTGAATGCAAAAGTCTCCGAAATCCAGCACTGTCTTTATAAAATGATGTGCTATCCCTTAAAGTAAATAAACATGCAAAAATGGTAGTTCTAGCATCAGTAGTTGCAAAATATAATTAAATAGACATTAGAAAGAAGAAAACCCGATTACCATAGACTGGGTAATCTACATCAGACAGTACTACACATGAAAGAACAGTTTAGAGGTTACCAGGTGGGTCAGGGCTGGGGGGGGGGGGGGGGGGGGCATCCAGTGCAGGGCAAGTGCACCCTGCCTCCCTTAGGTTATAGGGGCAGGGTGTACATAACCAGCATCTATGCCTCCATAGCCAGAGTCAATATACTCACCCCTGTTAGCAGGGTAATGAGGTCTAATGGCCAGAGTCAATCAATTTGCTCAGTCAGCAGGGCAGTAAGGCCTAGCGGCCAGAGTCAATAGGGTCACCCCTCTTAGCAGGATAGTAAGGTTTAGCAGCCAAAGTCCATCGATTCGCCGCTCTTACCAGGGCAGTAAGGATTAACAGCCAAGTGGCCACAATCAGGGAAGGGAGCCACCACACACAAAAAGGGGGGTGATGGCAACCCAGGTAGGGGGGCCCAGGCCCTGCCTCTTCACCAGCCCAGGGCCCTAGTAGCAGCAAGAGTGTGTGCCACTGAGTCAGCAGCAGTGTCCAACTGAAACACACTGACAAAGTTCTGGTTCACTAACCAGGCCACTATCTAATTCTCCTGGTTTGCTTCCTACCATGATTCCCACTGCTGCAGTCTGGGCATCTCTGCTGTCTCCAGGTTCCCTGGTCTGCACTGTCCCCAGCAACTCCAGACTCTGCGAGGCCTCTGTGGGTACCCTGGTATCTGCCTGGGTTGCAGCACCTCTGGCTCCCACAGCCTCGGGCTTTGGCTGATCCTCAGCTGGCAGATGCAACTTGCATCCTTCCTTTCCAGCAGTCAGCCCCAACTGAGCTGAACTGCCCCCTTTTGTACTAGTGCATTTGGAGCATGCTCAGTAGAGTTGAGGGGGCGTGGCTTCTTCAGTCCACAATGTAGGGTTAACCCTTCCCTGTCCAGTGACGGGCAATCAGGGGCGGCTCTATGGATTTTGCCGCCCCAAGCACAGCAGTGAGGCAGCCTACAGCAGCATGCCTGTGGGAGGTCTGCTGGTAACGCGGATTCGGTGGCATGCCTGCGGGAGGTCGGCCAGTCCCGCGCCTTTGGCGTACCCGCCGCCAAATTGCCGCCGAAGCCGAGGGACCAGTGGACCTCCCGCAGGCATGCCATCGAAGGCAGCCTGACTGCCGGCCTCACGGCGACCGGCAGGACGCCCCCCGCGGCTTGCCGCCCCAGGCATGCGCTTGGTGCGCTGGTGCCTGCAGCTGCCCCTGCGGGCAAGTGTGCCCTGTCACACTGGGTCAGATCCAAGAGGAACATTTTGTTTTGGATTGGGGTGTGTTTAAAACAAAGAAATATTGAAATAAAATTGTGTGTAAAGGCTGGGAGTGCGAAAGCCAGGGTTCTGTTCCTAATTGCCAATAACTCATTGTGTGATCCTGAGCAAGTCAATGAACTTCTTTGCACTTCAGTCTCCCCACTTATATACTATGGATAATAATTTCTTTCTTTGTAAAGACCTTTGTGATCTTCAGACTACACTGTAAACTGTGACTGACATTTATTATGTGTGTGTACAGTGCTTAGCATAATGTCATTGTAACTTTGCTGAGGCCTCCAGGTGCTACCATAACATACATTAATAATAAAGTGCAGGGCCCCATGTATTCTGCACCTGTGGAATTTGCTGCAAAATTCACCCCTTGGTGAAATGTGCTCCAGAATCTCAGCTTTGATTTCAAAATAAAGAAGTGTTTTTAGCCCTTATAGTGGTAGAGGTCACCTTTAAAACGTGACCCAAGTGTAACAATGCAGTGATGACTTCCTCAGCCTGCAAGGAGCCTAAAACACCATCTCTGAGAAATGCCCCTTTTGTATCAATGAGGGCTCTGTCATTCTGCAGCCAAGGCATTTTTCCATGATGCCTCAGATTTTAATGTTTTTGCTGGGAATTTCCCATTCCCATTGCCCTCTCCCCACAAAACTCACACACCCCCTTCTGGCTAGAGCTGAAGTACTCATTGATGTAAAATTTATCAGTGCATATTTTCAGTGAGGGTTCCCCCTCCACCCCACCCCACCCCACCCCATGGTCTCCAGGCAACTCAGCTTCAGGGCCTCCAGCTCCTGCCACGCTGTCCAAATGGCCCAGCTCCCAGTCTCCTTCCGTGTGTGGCCAAGAAGGGAGGAGCTTGTAACGAACCTCCACAGCTTATTTCCCTGGCTCTTTGGGCCTTAGCTGCTGTGCAGTTCCCCAGACAGCCCAGCTGGCCAGTCTAGGCTTCCGAGCTCCCCTCACTCCCTGGCTGCAAGCTGCAATCTAGCTCTGGCTCCTTGCCACCCTGCTACTGGGGGAAGAGAATAAAATAGGGGCTTTTGCCACAGAATCTGGTCCCATTGAATCGTGGGGTGTATGGGGCCCTGATAAATGATAGTGTGTAAGTGAAGAATATTATTATATTGGTTCCTATCTAGCTTCATGGAACAGTGCAGGAAGCATGTGCTGTAAGCCAATTAACAACCCCTTATGATGAAATCAGGAGAGCAAGAGCCAGCCACGGGGGTGGGGGAGGGTCCTGGCAGGGCAGGAAGACAGAAAACAAAATGTCTCAGGCACCTGGTTGCTGCAAAATAAGGGATGTTTCAGGGACACAGAATAAATTAGGGACTTTTGCCATAGAATCGGGCCCCATTGAGCCATGGAGTATACAGCGCCCTGATAAACGATATTGTGTACGTGGGTATGATTACATTTGTTCTTACTTAGATAAGGGTTAAAAATATAAACCAGTCCGATGATGTTAGGTTAAAAAGATTTTCAGACATAAATACATAGAGATATGTCCCAACCCTTTCTGCCCCCTTCACTCTTCCCAACTATTGGGATTAATCTCCCAAACCCTGATTCCCACGGGAAGTTCTAAGAGATTAGAAAATTGCTGCACCTGTCAACCTTTTATCACTCCAGTGTGCAACGGTGGCACTTAAACAACGTGGAACACATCAGGAATTCATTTCCAGTATGTTGAAAAACGTCTACTGTTAGATCTACTGTTTCATATCAGGTTCTTCCCCATATGAAACAGGACCCCTTTTGATGTGGTGTGGAAGGAGCCTTTGGTGCCCTAAGAGATTAATCTAACAGAAAACATATGATTATTATTTTGCTCACTGGTTAATAAGCTGATATTCTTTCCTGAGAGGCCTGGAAATTCTTCCTGGTATTCAAGTGAATCACATACAGTGGATGTTGGTTTCAAACTGGTAGGAAATGTCCCTGGTTGAGTAGTGCTTCAAAAAGCAATCTTCTGGGCCATTCTTTGTGACAGAGGCCAGCCCCATCATATGGCCTGTTCACCTGCATCCCACATGCAGTCCTGCCAGAGGCTTATGAGGTGCAGAGAGCTTTGTGGATTTCACCCTAACTGCAGAAAAGATAAGACCTTTTCAAAAAAGCAGCCTGTAGCTAAGTTCTTTAAAAGACCGAGGCCTCACTCACTCTTTGTGACTATGATACTGTTGTTACACAATAATTACTAATATAAAATCCAGGCTCCTTTGCATTCATAGAAAAAGAAGGATGGAAAAGGAGAGGACTCAAGAGAAAGCGCTCTAGATTCTGCCGGTGCAGTGAATTTGATACCCGAAGATTTTACTCAGTGTGATCGTGCAAAAGTTCATGGAGGCCTTTAGAAGCACCTGAAAACAAGGAGGGGCCAACATCATGTGGCCTGCCAGGCCTCCATGAACCACAAGTTGTCTATGGGCCACAGTTTGGGAACTGCTGATCTAGCCTGTCCATCAGCCATTGCTGCTATTGTTATTGCTCCTTACAGTCTAGTGCTTTTATCTGAAATAATGGGGTTTCCAACTCACCTCTTGGGAAAACTATTCCACAGTGTAATCGATCTGTTATATTATAGCAGTGCGGAGCAGCTCTAATCAAGAAGCAGGGCCCCATTTTGCCAAGTACTGTACAAAGTAAAAAAGAAGACAGTCCCTGCCGCAGACAGTTTACAGTCTAGGGCCTGATCTATCCTGCCATTTAATTCGATGTAAGTTACGTCGCTCAGGGGTGTGGAAAAATTGACCTAACGTGGTGTCTACTGCCTACTTCTGCCTCTTGGGAGGCAGAGTACTGAAGTCGACGGGAGAGCGCTCTCTCATCGACTTATTGCGTCTTCACCAGACCTGCTAAACTGACACCGCTGCATCAATCACAGCGGCGCCAATTTAGCGGGCCAGTGTAGACAAGCAGTAGGTATTAGACAGGATGCAGCAGTTGGACAAAGCAGACAAATGGGGTGGGGGGTGTATGGGAGGAAGACTTCAGAAACTTTTAATGTTATTTTCTTGATAGTTATGCTACATTTTTCTTTCATCCCAGTACTCCCAATGCAACGTCCACTGATATAAACTTCCTCCAGCTCTCCTACCCATACTTCATCCAAGCCTTGCAATAAGCTTTTTTCTCTCTTGTTTAAACATAGGTGCAGGAAGTAGGAGTATGGAGATGCTGCAGCACCCTCAGGTTTTATGCGGGGCCGCCGGCCCCACACCCGGGGCTCCACTCCCCAGCTTGGATCCCGGAGGCCAGCCATGCACCCTGAGCCCCAGCCCACTGGCTCCGTGCCCAGGACTCCCCTCCCTGGCCCTGCGCCTGGGGCTTGGGTCCCTGCCACCAGCCCTGCTCCCCGGCTGCTGGCCCTGTGCCCCACACTCCGCTCCCCAACCCCGTACCTAGGGCTTGGGTCCCAGCCGCTGGCCCCACTCCCTGACCGCTGGCCCATGCCCAGGGCCCCACTCCCAGCCCTGCACCTGGGGCTCTGCTCCTGAGGCCCGGCCACTGGCCCCACTCCCTGACTTCTGGCCCGGGGCCCTGCACCTGGCCCCACCCCCTGCTCCTAGGTCTCCGCTCCCAGGGCCCCGTGCCCAGCCCCATGGCCGGGGCTCTGCTCCTGGCCTCGCACATGGGGTCCTGGTTGCCGGCCCCTGCCCGGGGCTCTGCTCCTGGCCCCACACCCGCCCCCAGCTGTGGCCACAGCCTGGGCCCCTTTACCCCTGTCCGGATCCCCCCCTCCCGGAGACACAACCCTTCTCCCTCCTCAGCTCGGGTGGGGGGGTGTGGACAAGGGTAAGGGGGCTGGCTTTCAGCGCCGCCACTACTAAAAATGTTCCAGCGCCACTGTGTTTAAATGCAGTCATTGGCTGCCTTTTAATTAAGCAGAATCACTGGAATGATGGATTTCCCTTTGGTGCCATTGTGAAACATTAAATCACATCAAGAATTTGTAGTAAACTGCACAAATACTTGGATTCAAGTCAAAAAAATAATCTATTGAATACCAGAAGCCTGTGAGCCTAAAAGAAAGGAAACAGATTGCTTTGTGTTGAAGTCATGGCAAGCAGTTGACAGAAGATGTTTCTTTCACAACAGCTTACTAGGGAAAGAGCGGGCAGAATAGGAGCTTGTTCTTTTACATACGCTAAGCCCAAAAGCACTTCTCGCCCTTCAAGAGCTCCCTGCTCTCCCCCACACACAGCTACTTCCTTACTTGCGTTACCTGAGTCTAATATTCTTGCCATTAGCATCCATCTTACATATCTCCAAAGGTTCTCGCCTGGAGAGATTACTTCTGTTTTAACTTGTTAGTTAAAAAAAATACAACAGGATTCTACTGTATGGTCCAAAACATGCTACAGCTTTCAGTAGTGGAGGGGTTTGGAGCATTGCTGTAGCATTCTGTATTATTAAATGTTTTGTAACAAAGGTCACCTTGACTTTGTGTTTTTCCTCGTGTTTTTAGTTAAATGTGCCTTATTTTCTGACCTTCATTCACCAGTTTTAGTCCCATGTGACGTAAAGAAAGCTCATGATCAAGTGCCCAGGGAGAGGAAGACCAAGGTGGCAATAGCAGTATTTATGTATTTATATTATTGTAGTACCTAGGAGCCCTGGTCCCTGAGAAAAGTTAGCTGCTTCATTCTCTGTTCCATGGCTAGAGATGAACTAATCCCTTTTTTTGTCAGCTGGCTAAGTAGCTGAGTAACCTGCTCATTTCTTTACATTTTTTGCTGTACCTTTGCAATCAGTTATAACCCGTGAACCCGTGAAAAGTCCATTTTTGCTGAAGTCCTTTTTAACAGAATGGAGGAGGAGGAGTCTTACCACACTGACACATTTCCTAGACTCCCTAGTACAATGGTAGTTAACTTTCTGATTCTGCTTGGCCACTAAATGTCTCTGTGCTGCAGGGAGGGTTCGGAGAGCATTAAAGGAGGGTTCCATCTGATTTCAAGCCACAAAACAAAGAAGTTGTAAGACTAGAAATCCAGCTGAGCCTCCATCCTCACATGGTGCCATTTTTGTTTTTAATGTAACATCAGTCTTTGACCCAGTGTGGTCCATCTCTGTCTGGGTGTAATTTATCAAGTCATCACCAAGGATATATTTCATCCATAACTATGGCACAGATTTGAAACTGTGTAGGTATGTGTACTGTGTGAGTGGAGCCCAGCAGCAGCAAGGAATTATCCATTATCCTGTAATGCTATGTGGGGTTTAAAAGCTGGTCAAGAATCAAGATCAGGAACAGGTGCAGGTTGACAATCAGTTCTTCCAAAGTGCTAGAAAATGCGAAGATGAAAGAAGGGCTTTTTTTCCTTCTAAATCCACATGGTGGCGATTTCCATCATCTTAAAAGTACCCATGGAACCATGCAATTTTAATTACCACAGCTTTCAGTGGACTTTCCATCAGGATCTGAGAATTCCCTGAAAAAATACTCCCTTGAAAAATCTATATTTGCATTTTGCGCTCATTTTACTATTCATCTAGTTAATCTTTATTGCATTAAATTCACAACACCAGACCTCCTCTATTAGATGGCAAGCCTTGCGCACTATGTAGTGAAATAGACCTAAATTATGTCAGAAGTGCTCTCTCCTCTGATTTAAAAGGCAAAACTGCAATGAATTCTGCAGCCACGTTAACTGATTACAAATTCATTAAACGGTCTTTGATTTTACTAAAATAATTTTAAAACTGTACCAGAGTGTGAAAATATAGAACTATGCATATTGTTCACTTGCATTCTAGCAGAAGAATATAGAGCACTGGTTGCTGCATGGAAAGGGAAGGCACCAGCTACACAAAGCTCCTAAAATTTGCAAAAGTTGAGGTTTATTCCTGTATACTTTGGAACTTTGATACTTTCTGCCTCATCTGGCTCAGTGAGGCTGGTTACTTCCTTGCTGCCCTGAATTATGAATGACCTCCAGCTCCAACCTTTCAAGGACAGCAGTATAGTGCTGCCAACCCCAAATGTTCAAAAGTCAGGCATTCAAAAATCATGAGATTAGCTTAAAAATCATGGGATTTAAAAAAAAATCCATTTTTGGTTCTGTTTCCCTTGCGGTGTCGGACCATTTAGGGGACACATACACATATCTTTCTCCACAGCCAGGAGAGCTAGAAACTTGCTATTTATTTTAAAATTAAAGCTGAGATTTTCAGGTAATAACCTAATTTCAGTACTCCAAGAAAAACACCCAAAATTGCAGTACTCACAATCTGATTGGGAGAGTTTGTAACGTGGGAGCAGGCCCAGGAAATATGGTGGAGGAAATAAACAGTCATGGAGAAGGAATGTGAAATGGTGACTGTCCCAGCCGAGGAGAAGGACAGTGGCAGGCAAATGGCCTGGTTTGTACACAATAACATATACAATGCAAACAGATTCTTGTAGAATTTTGGAATAAAGCAAAATTATATGGCCATTTGCTTGGACCCATCATTGCCTTTGGGGCCCTAGAGGCATATCACAAATCTCATACTTCTGTGCAAGAACAAGCAGCAGCCATGAAATGCACAGCTAGGTAAAGCAGATTTAACTCTGTGACAGCTACCACTGTGAAATTCTGTTGCACACAATGAATAGTCATAATGCTCTTCTTGGTAAATAACACCCCAGAGTATGGTATTTTATGTAAAAATTGAGTTGAAGAATCCACTGAGTTCCCTTTCATGCCTTTACCAAAAACTTTTCCAACTCTTGAGATCCAAAAGACTGAAACAGTCTCTGTAGCTTTTGCATTTTTTTACCCTCACATAAAAAGGGGGAAATTATATCTAATTTCAATAGGTATAAGTGAGGGCAGGATTAAGAGGATGGAGATTGAGAAAAGGTAAAGGCAGGTGATCAGGCAGCTTTAATACTTAACATCTCTGCTCTGCTTTGAGTTTGATATGAACTAAGTAGCATTATAATAGATGAATTGTTCAAATACCTGATTGAGAAGTTGGTCTCACAGAGGAAGATGGCTAAACACAAGAAATAGGACATAAGGGCCTGAAAACAATCAAACAAAATAAACAGGACACACTGAGGAGGTGGGCAAAGAAACCATCTAAACTGCATGTGCAAATGGGCATTCAAGTCTAGTTCATCACAGTACGTTCTATTGCCTTCTGGATAACTCTTTATATTAACATTCCACTTATAAATGGTTAATAAATGGTTAGAAGCTGTTAGAAGCATGTTACAAACAAGAGTAGTATGTGTTATAGACAGTTATAAACACAGCAGTAGAAGGTGTTCATATATGGATCGTTATAAGCCATGGTCATATGCAATTAATTAACAATTTTTTAAAAGCATCTGTTAATCATCTCGTAACTCTTTATAAACGATATACAAAAGGAACCTTAGTATAAAGGGTGATGGCTTTCTGAGTGTGATTTTGAGGGCAAACATACAAGGTGTATGATGTGACTGAAAACCCATCATGAGAAAAAACAAAAAGGCTTAGTGACATTATTTACAGTGCAAATCATCTATAGATATAGATGTAGAGAGGGAAATAAAGGGTTAATATCTACAGAATATAGAATATATGCCTATGGATATAGAGATTAACCACCTTCATTTTTTCCTTCCCCATAATTTTTCAATCATGTAACATAAAAGAGTGTGCATTCTTGTCCTCAGACTTCACAGATGGCAATAGCACACACCGCAGGGAAACACAGTCACATGTGTTAAAAATTAAAATACTAATAGCAGTTTTCATTTATGTTTGTGTGGGGTGGGGCAGGTGAGCAGTCACTTCTCATCTTAGTGTGTGTGAGGGAGTGAGCTGAATATTAGATTTTATTTTATGATGCATCACAGCAATGAAGAAGGTATTCTGGTTTTTGTCAGTTTTGATATACACCATTTAGAAAGCGGTTGCAAAGGCTTCCATTTCAATGTAGATCATCGAAACAGATGCTGATTGCTGACACATCATGGGAAATTGCGAAAACAAGTAGACTTAGAAACAGCACTGCTTAAACTTGATAGTTTATATTTTCTGAATTGTCACTAAGAGTATCACTCAGTGTGCAACACAGCACACAAAACCTAACTTTGTAACAAATTATGTTTAGGGCCTGCAACATCCCACTAGTGGGCTCAGCCCACTTGCACAGTTCCAGGACAACCCCCCAGTAGACCACTGAATTTTCTCTATGAAGTTTTTCTTTTGGTAGATTGCAGAGTTTTCAAAACTTAACAAGCTCAACAAATACAAGAGGAACTAAGAAAGAACCACAGGAGTACTATAGGCTGGAAAGAAGCCCACCAGCTTAACAAGTACAGCACTTTATCCATAACAGCTGTATAATATTTCCTGCTAAGAAGCTTGCTAGCTAGTACTTTTAACTAGTTCTTTTTGAACACAGTGTACTAGTTAGTCTCCACTGCTGCTCTTGACAAGGGCTTGTGCAATTCACCGCTGATTTTAAAGTCACATTTTCCCTGCTGCTAATTTACCTTTAGATTTTGTCCACTGAGTCCAACGTTAGATCCAAAATCTTACTTTGTGTGGGTGAAATTCACCCATCTGCAGAGAATCCTTTTGAAGTTCTATACTGAATAGAATTGACCTGAGAACAGCAATTCTGTTTAGTGATAACTCGAGGTTTATAAAATTGTTTTTGATCCACATAGAAAACAAAACAAAACCTTTCAAGCTTTCTCTGTCATTTTATTTTTCTCTCTTACCCCTCGTCACCCAAACAAACAAGCCTTTTCGATGAAGTCTTAGTTGAAACCAAAACGTCTCTGCAAAATATTTTGGCTTTGAGAAAACAGCCTATGCCACCAAAATTTGGTCAAAAATGTTCTGATTAGCTGTAATACTGACAGCACAAGGGCTCTTTGCTCCTTAAGGCCTATTTGAGGGCTTAAGTGGAATGAAAGTTGCACATATCTAACCCCTTACTTGATTTTTCTTAGGGAAAATGGGTGCTAAGATCTGTCCTGCATGAGTATAAGCACCACCTCGTGTGAGCACTGAAACAAAACAAGCACTGGGCACATCAGAACTGTCCTTTTACCATTTATTTTTTGTACGAACGATTGAAATTATTTGTTTCCAATATTCAGTGAATACGGAACTCGTGTGGGGAGCAGCTGCCATTGGGCAGCAAGGATGGGGAGGTGTGGCTTCAGAGACAAAAGGTCATCCTCCATTTTGGAAGGCGGGGTTCTGGACTTCAAGGAGCAGACCACACTATGGCAGACTGTAGCTTGTTACAGGCTTTCATTGTTTGTGTTGTGCAGTGTCTGAATCAAAATAATGTAATGGTTAAACAGCTCCCATTATAATGTAAAGAACAACATGTGCAGTACAGATCAACAATACTTACTTTAAGATAATAAACATAACAGTTAAATGCCATACATATTAAGTTCTTGAAGGAAAATGGCACCATTGCAAAAGTCAGTATATTCAAAACAGATTAGAACAGAAATTTCCTGTCTACTTCACCCTGCAATTACTCCTAGCAAACCTCACACCGCAGGCAGCAACCACTGTAGCTCACCCAAAACAAAACAACAAATTCAATCTTTTCCTTGGTCCAAAATAGCCCAAATCTCTTGTCTTTCAGGACCCGTTGCAAGGATCACCTTTCTTCCCCCCCTCAGACATTTGAAAATGGGGTGGAGGAGAAAATTGTTCATTGCAGGGCTGAGGATTTATTCCAGTGGGAGGGAGATTTGTGGTAGATCGTTTTAAACTGCTGACACTTAAGGTGTGAGTTTTAGGGCAAGTGTACATGAAGAGTTAGCGTGCAGCAAGTTGAGGTGTAAATCTACAGCGCTCTAGCATGCTGCACGCTAATTGGCTGTGAGGACACCACTACTGCACACTAAAATTCTGTGGTGTGCTTTGACCTACTGCTGTCTCACTATTGAACTTTCAGTGTGCAGAAGCAGAGTGTGCATGGTAACTTAGTGTGCTGCAGGCTACAGTGCTGTAAATTTACTTCCCAACATGCCACGCACTAACTCTCTATATTGGTAAGCACTAGGTTGTATCATTGGCACCTAGAGAATTTAGGTGGCCACCCTTCCTAATAAATCTCAATAAATAAATAATCCCAGGGCTGAAGTTACCCCCCCACACACACAGCCTCTCTCTCCCTCTTCCAGTGCCCTGCATTTCCAGACTCACCACCAGATGGAAGGAGGGAAAACTAATTGTCACGGGCTCCATTTTGATGACTCAAGCACATGACATTTCACAGAAAAGCCACGTGACCAGGCAAGCACCATGGCCCCCCCCCCATCACTTATCTCATTTTAAAGAGTATCTCTTCTGCCCCACATTATGCATTATCCTTTCCCTCCTTCCTTTCTTCAGACGTTCCAGAAAGCTAATGCTCTTAATCCTTTGGCCAGCCTCCTCTGGACTGTTCAGCCTCTCTCCTCTCAATGGCTTTTTGTGGTTTTATGCCCCAGATTGAATCAAAATGTGATCTCAAAGCTTTCACAGATTTTTAGATTAACTAATTAATACTAGTAACAATATTTAAGATTTCATCCATCTAAAGCATGCTGAAGTTGAAAAATCCCATGTAAGTGCTGTCATTATTTCTAATGTATTGCTTATGGCCCAATAACCTGTTTGTTATTCTGACTGCAGTCACAAACTAAGCTCATGGTTTCAGGGTTCTAAGCCTTTCAGTTACAGTGCTCACTTTTCAGCAAATAAGCATGAGTATCCATCTGGACTATCCATGCAGAAAATGGTTCACTTTCCATCAATCAATTGAGTGCAGTGGAAAGGGGACCAAGGCCATAACCCTGCTCCTCACTGTACATATGCACTGCAGAAATTGCCATTACCTCACTGGCTCCAGCTGTAGAAATCTTTACCCTTACAATCCTGGCTCCTTCTGAGCTGTATGGTTGTTGGTTAGTTAGGAAATACAAAATGAAAGGCTTGCTTGCCTGATACAATATGAGCAGCTGCACATACTGCTCTGCTGGGCTCTCTGCACAGCACATCAGTAGTTTGAACGTTATTGCTATGATTGAACACTGCAACCTTAACCTTAAAGTTCACTTTTGTATTCAGTTGTCATCTCTGCTGAAGCCAGGGCTGGCTCCAGGCACCAGCCGACCAAGCACGTGCTTGGGGCGGCACCTGGTAAGGGGCGGCCAATCTTGGGGTGGCGGGGGGCGCTCAGGGTTTTTTGGTTTTTTGGGGGGGGGTTCGGTTGGGCGGCGCTGGGGGTGGGGTGGGTTGTTTTTGTTTTGGTGGCTGGGGGGGGGGATTCGGCACCGGCGCTCCGGGGGCGGGGGGGTGGCGGCGCGGCGGGGCGCGCCGCGGGGGGAGGGTGTGTTCGGCAGCACGGCTCGGTGGTGCGGGTGTTTAGCGGCGCTCGGTAGGACGTGTGTGTGGCGGCGGGAGGGTTCGGCGGTGCAGCGCTCCACGGTGGGGGGGGGGGTGTTCAGCGGCGCTCCGCGGGGGGGTTTGGCAGGGGGGTTCAGCGGTGCGCCGCGGGGAGCTGGCGTGTTCGGCGGCGCGGCGCTCCGCGGGGGGCTGGGGGGGGTTGGCGGCGCGGCGTTCCGCAGGGGGCTGGGGGGGTTCGGCGGCGCTCCGTGGGGGGCTGGGGGGTTCGGCGGGGGGGGTTCGGCGGCGCGCCGCGGGGGGCTGGCATGTTCGGCGGTGCGGCGCTCCGCGGGGGGCTGGGAGGGTTTGGCGGCGCGGCGCTGGGGGCGTTCGGCGGTGCTCCGCGCGGGGGGGTGGCAGCGCGGTGCTGAGGGGGTGTGTTATGGCGGCGCTATGGAGGGCGGCACTCTTTTTTTTTGCTTGGGGCGGCAAAAAAGTTAGAGCCGGCCCTGGCTGAAGCTCACAGTATTAGAAACAGAGGGCCAAGATCTTTTGTATTTATTTCCAAGCAGCCCCATTGACGTTAGCAGGATTGCTCAGGAAAACACAAGAGAGTAATTTGGCCCAAAGGACGAATCGAGATAAAGCTTGGTGTGCTCAGCAAGAACGTATGAATGTTTCTAAGATAATGGTGTAAAGTAACTCCATCATACTTCTGGTTTTTGATTTTCCTCATAGACCCAGAAAAATAAAATCCCCTTTATTGTACAATTAAAATGTTTTAAACAATTCTATAATATCAACTAATAGTTTAAAACCATTAAAAAGTTCTGTATAACAAGAGCCAAATCTGCAGGAACTCATGCCACGTAACCAGTTTACTTAGATTGTAAGCCAGGGCTGGATTTAGGGAAAATGGCACCATGGGCAAACTTATATTTTGGCACCCCTGGCCCTGCTGAGTCCCCCAGCCTCCTATCTAACCCCCATTCCTCCTGGCCCCCGCTGCCTCCCCAGGCTCCCCACCCCCTGCATCACCCCTGGGCCCCACTGCCTCCTCCCACCCCCATTGTCCTGAGCTCCCTTCCATGGCCTCACACCCCAGGCCCACCCCGCTCCTTGCCTCTTGGCCACGGAGCTCCAGGCAGTTGCCCACATCACCCACCCTTAGGACTGACTCTCCCAGTTCTAAGCTCTATGGGGCAGGTCATTTTGGTCTGTTTACACAGCACCTATCGCAATGGGGTCCTGGTCCTTGACTGGGGCTCCATTGGGCTACTGCAATACAAATAATAAATAAGAAGAAGCAGGGTGGGATGACAAGGATCCAGCCTCTTCGAGGGGGTGGAGGAAGGGGGGGGAAAGCAAAGTCCCAGGTTTTCCCATGGAAGCACTGTCCGGACAAATATATAAGCTTAGGTATTATTTAAGCAACATTTAGCGTTCATAGAACCTTTTTTTTAATTCTTTTACCCTTCAGAGTGAAGTTGGTCAGTTTTAATGCTCATCATAGAGACTTAGGTCAGGCAAGCTGTAAGCAGGCACTGTGTGTCGCTATGTACCTGTCAGTACCCCTTAATTGACTCATCTCCTCCAGTATACCAGCTATTCCATAGCTGAGCTCCTCTTAAGTAAAAGACAACATGAGTATTCACTGGGCATCCAGTTGAATCTACACCTCCACCCCGATATAACGTGACCCGATATAACACGAATTCAGATGTAACGCGGTAAAGCAGTGCTCCGAAGGGGGGGCGGGAGGGGGGGGGCTGCGCACTCCGGCGGATCAAAGCAAGTTCTATATAACGCAGTTTCACCTATAACGCGGTAAGATTTTTTGGCTCAGCGTTATATCGGGGTAGAGGTGTACCAAGCTTATTTTATCTGTGCCCTAAATCAGGTTTGCAAGCTAATCCTTCAAAGATAAAAAGCTGCTTTGGGTCTTCCACCCTTCGGGGACATCTGGTTATCTTTCTACCCAGTATGAAATGTAAAGCACTGAAGACATCCTTCTCTGGTATGTAAGCTGTTAGACTGTCTTCATCCTGTCATCCCCAGAATGCTCAGGTTTAGTGGCCCTTTTCAATAGAAAGACTCACATAGGCCTCAGAGGCTGCAACTTGAAAAAAAGGGACCATGATTGTTTTGAAAGCTGTTCCCTGCAGAGTTGAGGATCTAGGAAGAAATGTCCCAACCACCTGTGTTATTTGCATACTTCCTTCGCCTAGAATCACAATAAGATCAGGAGTACTTGTGGCACAGTGTTACTCTTGGATAGAGCCGCCCGTTCAGCAATTTGTGTGTAGAGCAACAGTGGCATCTAGTGATAAGGCAGGAAAATTACCATTATTTACAATTTAAAAAACTACTCTTTCAGTAACTGTTGTTCTTTGAGATGTGTTGCTCATGTCCATTCCTTGTTAGGTGTGTGCGCGCTGCATGGACCCATTGCCAGAGATTTTTTTCCCCTCAGTGGTATCTGTCAGGCTGGCTCTAGCGCCCTCTGGTGCCGTGCACTCATGCACCAGTATAAGGGGCCCGGCCGGCCCCTCACCATCTCAATTCCTTCTTGCCAGCTAACTCCGATAGATGGGCAAGAGGGTGGGTCGTGGAATGAACATGAGCAACACATCTTGAAGAACAAAAGATACGGAAAGGTTAGTAACCGTTTTTTTTCTTTTCTTTTTTTAGTGCTTGCTCATGTCTATTCCACATTAGGTGACCCTCAAGCAGTACCCAAGGAGGTGGGCTTGGAGTTCAGGGACATGCGGATTGCAACACTGCTCTCCGAAACCTGGCATCATCTCGCGCCTGCTGGGTGATGGTGTACTGTGAGAAGAAAGTATGCACTGATGACCAGGTTGCTGCTCTGTGGATGTCTTGGATCAGGACCTGGGCCAGAAATGCTGCTGATGAATTCTGAGCATCACTGTCCTTAGCCAGAATTGCTCCACCAAAACTACTGTTGTGTAGCATATTGTGTGCTGATTTGTTGCTGCCTTCCATCCCTGAGATGTGCTGTGCTAGAAGTGTATACTTTGTGACGTGCTTCAGGATCTTTTGGAATAAAAGGAACTCTCGCTTTCTCTCTCTCTCCCCCTTCCTCTGTCTTCATTTAATTATAATATATAAACTATTATGGGCAGAGGGCAGCGGATGAGTAGATTTCTTCTCAGGGTTGAAAGAATGTTTTTGAATGATTAGACTCATAGACTCATAGACTCATAGACTCATAGACTTTAAGGTCAGAAGGGACCAATATGGTCATCTAGTCTGACCTCCCGCATGATGCAGGCCACAAAAGCTGACCCACCCACAACAGAATCTTCCAGCCTGCGACTCCTGCCCTATGCTGCGGAGGAAGGCGAAAAACCTCCAGGGCCTCTGCCAATCTACCCTGGAGGAAAATTCCTTCCCGACCCCAAATATGGCGATCAGCAGTACCCCGAGCATACAGGCAAGAGTCTACAGCCGGACCCTCATTTTACCCGCGATGGCACGTTAATGACTAATTGACTAATTGACTAAAATCACATAATCCCTTCAAACCATTCCCTCCATAAACTTATCAAGCCTAATCTTGAAGCCAGAAAGGTCTTTCGCCCCCACCGTGATTGCTGACATTTCTGCAGCCATAGTGTCAGCTGAAGCATGGATCAACACTTGACGCAAGCATCAACTCATGATCAACACTTCATCACAGTGGGATTCAGGGACACAATCCTTCCTCCACTCATTAGTGTCTCAAGCGGGATTCTTCAAAGACTAATATCATGTCCATGAGCAGATCCAAAGCAGGGAACGTTCAGAAGCTAGTGAACCTGTGAGAGTGTTTTCAGTGCAGGTCAGAGTTCCAGCATAGTGCACAGAGGGTCAAAACAGGGGGATAGTACTTCCTCCACTGTATTCCTATCTCCTAACTGTATGAGATTCAGACTCTTTGTTCTCCCACCTGAAGTCCCTATCTACACCTATCTCTCCCTTCTGCCACTATCTACACCTTATCGCTAGTCTTCTCTTACTCCCCAGCTTTTGGCCTACCGTGCTCTTCAGGGGTCCCATCCAACTCCTAATGGAGATAATGAGTTTTTCCACTGATTTTAATGCAATCAGATTGGGCTCCTAGTCTTCTCCTACAAGCAATTCCAAATTTTGTTCACGCTGCCCTCTCCCACCATAATAACTTCCTTGACATTTTATACTACCCTCAAGAGTCACTGCTGATGATTAGCATTCCCATCTTTGGCTTCCACTTCTGCATTCTTTGTCCGATTTTGTTCCCTTGATCCTAAATCTATTATAACTAGGGCCCTACCAAATTCATGGTCCATTTTGGTCAATTTCACGGTCATAGGATTTTTAAAATTGTAAATTTCATGATTTCAGCTATTTAAATCCCAAATTTCATGGTGGGCGTTGTAATTTTAGGGGTCCTGACCCAAAAAGGAGTTGTGGGGAGGTTGTAAGGTTATAGTAGGGAGGGTTGCAGTGCTGCTACCCTTACTTCTGCACTGCTGCTGGCGGCGGCTCTGCCTTCAGAGCTGAGCTCCCGGCCAGCAGCCACTGCTCTCCAGCTGCCCAGCTCTGAAGGCAGCGCCGTCACCAGCAGCAGCACAGAAGTAAGGATGGCATGGTGTGGTATTGCTATCTTTACTTCTGCGCTGCTGCCTGCAGAGCTGCGCCTTCAGTCAGCAGCCACCACTCTCTGGCCGCCCAGCTCTGAAGGTAGCAGCGCAGAAGTAAGGGTGGCATGGTATGGTATTGCCATCCTTCTGAACTGCTGCTGGCAGGACACTGCCTTCAAAGCTGGGTGCCTGGCTAACAGCTGCTGCTCTCCAGATGCCCAGATCTGAAAGGAGCACAGACATAAGGGTGGGAATACCACAACCCCCCTAAAATAACCTTGCGCCCCCCCCTGCAACTCTCTTTTGGGTCAGGACCCCCAATTTGAGAAACTCTGGTCTCTCCTGTGAAATCTGTATAGCATACGGTAAAAGCCCACAAAAGACCAGATTTCACAGTGTGAGACCAGATTTCACGGTCTGTGAGACATTTTTCATGGCCATGAATTTGGTAGGGCCCTAATTACAACAACATAACTGACAATATCTTTTCACGGTTTACACAGTGCATTGGTATTTAAGAACAAAACAGGAACTAACCAGATGTGTGTGTGTAATATACACAAAACATTATCTCACTGTTGTAACTTTCATCCTTTCTCAGACCTGCACAACACTTTGGGTATGTCTACACTACGGGATTAATCCAAATTTATATAATTCGAATTTGGGAAACAGATTGTATAAAGTCGAATGTATGCGGCCACACTAAGCACATTAATTCGGCGGTGTGCGTCCATGTACCGGGGCTAGCATCGATTTCTGGAGCGTTGCACTGTGGGTAGCTATCCCATAGCTATCCCATAGTTCCCGCAGTCTCCTCCACCCATTGGAATTCTGGGTTGAGATCCCAATGCCTGATGGGTCCAAAAACATTGTCGCGGGTGGTTCTGGGTATATCCTCCCCCCTCTCCAGGGAAGCAACGGCAGACAACCGTTTCGCGCCTTTTTCCTGGGTGAACAGTGCAGACGCCATACCACGGCAAGCATGGAGCCCGCTCAGCTCAAGACAGCAGTCATGAACATTGTAAATACCTTGCGCCTTATCGTGCAGTTTATGCTGAACCAGAACCTGCAAAACCAGGCGGCGAGGAGCAGGCTACGGCAGCGCGGCGGCGAGAGTGATGAGGATATAGACATGGAATTCTATCGAACCGCGGGACCCGGTGCTTTGGAGATCATGCTGTTAATGGAGCAGGTTATAGCCGTGGAATGCCGATTCTGGGCCCAGGAAACAAGCACAGACTGGTGGGACCGCATAGTGTTGCAGGTGTGGGACGATTCCCAGTGGCTGCGAAACTTTCGCATGCGTAAGGGCACTTTCTTGGAACTTTGTGACTTGCTTTCCCCTGCCCTGAAGCGCCAGAATACCAAGATGAGAGCAGCCCTCACAGTTGAGAAGCGAGTGGCGATAGCCCTGTGGAAGCTTGCAACGCCAGACAGCTACCGGTCAGTCGGGAATCAATTTGGAGTGGGCAAATCTACTGTGGGGGCTGCTGTGATGCAAGTAGCCAAAGCAATCACTGAGGTGCTGCTATGAAAGCTAGTGACTCTGGGTGATGTGCAGGTCATAGTGGATGGCTTTGCTGCAATGGGATTCCCTAACTGTGGTGGGGCGATAGATGGAACCCACATCCCTATCTTGGCACCGGAGCACCAGGGTACCCAGTACATAAACCTCAAGGGTTACTTTTCAATGGTGCTGCAAGCACTTGTGGATCACAAGGGATGTTTCACCAACATCAACGTGGGCTGGCCGGGAAGGGTTCATGATGCTCGCGTCTTCAGGAACACTACTCTGTTTAAAGGGCTGCAGCAAGGGACTTACTTCCCGGACCAGAAAATAACCGTTGGGGATGTTGAAATGCCAATAGTTATTCTTGGGGACCCAGCCTACCCCTTAATGCCATGGCTCATGAAGCCATACACAGGCAGCCTGGACAGGAGTCAGGAGCTGTTCAACTACAGGCTGAGCAAGTGCAGAATGGTGGTAGAATGTGCATTTGGCCATTTAAAAGGTCGCTGGCGATCGCTACTGACTCGCTCAGACCTCAGCCAAACCAATCTCCCCATTGTTATTTCTGCTTGCTGTGTGCTCCACAATCTCTGTGAAAGTAAGGGGGAGACCTTTATGGCAGGGTGGGAGGCTGAGGCAAATCGCCTGGCTGCTGATTACGCGCAGCCAGAGACCAGGGCGATTAGAAGAGCACACCAGGAAGCGCTGTGCATCAGAGAAGCTTTGAAAATCAGTTTCATCACTGGCCAGGCTACAGTGTGAAATTTCTGTTTGTTTCTCCTTCATGAAACCCACCCCCTTTATTGACTCATTCTCTGTAAGGAACCCACCCTCCCCGTTCCCCCAGCTTGCTTTCAAAGGAAATAAAGTCACTATCGTTTAAAAATCATGTATTCTTTATTAAGTGATTATAAACATTGGGAGAGAACCAACAAGGTAATCTGGGTGAGGTTTGGGAGGAGGATAGGAGGGAAGTAAAAGGCCACTGAAAAAATTCAATATAATGACAGCCTTTTGGTTGGGCTGTCCACTGGGGTGGAGTGTCCTGCACGGAGCCTACCCCCAAACTCAAGACCTATTCTGGATGGATCATGTCTCATTCTGATCAATATCTGGATGCTCTATCTCTTTTTGTATCAGAGGGGAAGCCATGTTAGTCTGGATCTGTAAAAAGCAACAAAGAGTCCTGTGGCACCTTATAGACTAACAGAAGCAGGACCGGCTCCAGGCACCAGCCCACCAAGCATCTGCTTGGGGCGGCACCTGGAGGGGGGCGGCGCGGCATGGCGCTCCGGCCCGAGAGCGGGTCCGCGACTGGGCTCGCCGCCCTCCCCGCGGCGCTCTGGCCACCGGGGAGAGCGGGGCCCCGGCTGGGCTCGCCGCCCTCCCCCCGGCGCTCCGGCCGGTCGGGGAGAGCGGAGCCGCGGCCGGGCTCGCTGCCCTCCTCCCGGCGCTCTGGCTGCCGGGGAGAGCGGAGCCGCGGCCGGGCTCGCCGCCCTCCCCCCGGCGCTCCAGCCGGTCGGGGAGAGCGGGCCCGCGGCCGGGCTCGGCACCCTCCCCGCCACGCTCCCCGCCGGGGGCGGGGGGCGGCGGGAGGCTTTTTTGCCTGGGGCGGCAAAAAAGCCAGAGCCGGCCCTGAACAGAAGTATTGGAGCATAAGCTTTCGTGGGTGAATACCCACTGTGTCTGACGAAGTGGGTATTCACCCACGAAAGCTTATGTCTCTTTTTGGTTTGTCATGGCAGCAAAGTCTCATAATTGAATCATACAATTTTAAATTGTCCTCTCCTCTTTTGCTGTAGTGTTCTGGGAGTGACCATATGGCTAAATAGTCAGGAAATGACATCACAAAATGGCAACACCCTGCAATTTGGGCAACATCTAGGCAAGTAAAGGATTTTCTTTAAAACATGTAGCATAGTAGGAAAATGGGACATTTGAAGAGAGTCCTTTCCTATGTTAAGACTTCTGTTTAAGAGCTATAGGAGAAAGGAAGCAATGCCTTTGCACCATGTAGTAATAAAACTGCTTATTATACTATGTACATTAATTGTGCAAGAGCTGTTTAGTACAGTGTAATCTAGACTTTTTAGTGTCATTTCACTTTCTCAGAGTCATTTTTATTGCCCTTTCAAGGCCTTTACTGCTTGAACAAATCTACTTGGCGTCCATCTAAGTTGTTCCACTACTTGACTATACTGATTCAAGAAAAAAGACTTGAGCCCTCCTCATCCAGCAAAGGAAAAACAGGGATTATGCAACAGAGCCATCCCCGGGGTAGACTTTTGAGTCAGATACAGCGTGAACTTTACTCACTGCTGAAAATTGGCTGAGGGTGCAACTCTGGTGGCACTAGGCTCTCTTGAGATGATCACATACTGAAATGAGCAGCCCACAGAATCAGCTGATCTTTTTGGTCCTTCTATTTTCTGCCTATAGAAGTTTCATCCAAGAGGGAAACACAAACAAGCAGGAGATTTACCTTGCCCTTCAAAAATCCTTCTCACCTTAATTGACACCTCCCCTTCCACACATTCCCTGCTTATTTATGGAAACAAATATAGGTTTATCAAAAA
Organism: Emys orbicularis; assembly: GCF_028017835.1. Lineage (NCBI taxonomy): Eukaryota > Metazoa > Chordata > Testudines > Emydidae > Emys > Emys orbicularis. Next base: position 66,109,805 of record NC_088683.1, on the reverse strand, counting down.
GCTATTTCGAAAGGTGACAAATATTTTTTAAAACCAGCGGTGAACCCTGTGACCATTGGATGTTGCTGTTGCTCTAGCTGAAGCTGAAACAGCATCTCTCTGACGAAGGAGCAGGGGAGACAGAACATACCGAATCATTTTCGCTCATGTTGCAAACTCTGCATTCAAGTAGCCCTGGTCTTAACATTTATTAGCCACTCACATTTGTAAAGATGTTTCATTAAAAAGAGTTCACTTTTCATTGGGGTCACCTCTTCAGAATAAAGCATTTTGAGTTAACATAGATGCTTTTTGTACAGATTGCTTGGGAATTTATTTGCCATAGAAGACTGAAAATTGCAATCTTAAAACCAACTAGAAAGACAAAGCCTTGTCTGCACAAAACACAGTTCCACAGACTTAAAAGCCTGACTTCATAAGAATTCACAGCAAGCAACTGTTCAGAACAAGCATTTGGTTTATTACTACATAAAGTGTACCTAATTCCATTACTGAGAAGGTGAAAGAAAATAAAGGTGGGGAAAGTCTCACTAATTCTATGGCACAGATTGAGTCAGGTAAAGCAGAAGTGACTGTAGCACAGGGGTAGGCAACCTATGGCACGTGTGCCAAAGGCGGCACGCGAGCTGATTTTCAGTGGCACTCACACTGCCTGGGTCCTGGCCACTGGTCCGGGGGGCTCTGCATTTTAATTTAATTTTAAATGAAGCTTCTTAAACATTTTAAAAACCTTATTTACTTTACATACAACAATAGTTTAGTTATATATTATAGACTTATAGAAAGAGACATTCTAAAAATGTTAAAATGTATGACTGGCACACGAAACCTTAAATTAGAGTGAATAAATGAAGGCTTGGCCCACCACTTCTGAAAGGTTGTCAACCCCTGCTGTAGCAGGACAACAGAGACTAAGGCTAGGTCTACACTGCAGCGGGGGTCCGACCTAAGATACGCAACTTCAGCTACGTGAATACCGTAGCTGAAGTTGCGTATTTTAGGTCGGCTTACCTGGCGGTGAGGACGCGGGAAAGTCGACCGCTGCCGCGGACTCCGCTGCCGCCTCTTGCCGAGGTGGATTTCCGGAGTCGACGGCAGAGCGATCAGGGATCGATTTTACCGCGGCTTCACTAGACGCGGTAAGTCGATCCCCGAAAAACCGATTGCTACCCGCCGGATCGGCGGGTAGTGAAGACAAAGCCTATGAGGAGTCTACAGGCTCCTTGAATTACTGAAGTAAGTGATGGAGGAAGAATCACATAGACCATTTCATCTCTCCCCTGTCGAGCACAGGCTGTTTTCTAGTTTCTTTAAGAGTTTCAAGGGAGATTCCATAGCTTGATAAAACTTACAGTCAAAAAGTCTTCCAGATACTCAGCCTAATCTTCCCCTTATCTGACTTTCCTGCCATTAATCCTGTTTGTATGTGTGACATGAAAGAGGGATTATGGGTCTCTTCAGGTGTCAGGACTCTGAGAAATTTACAAGGCTTCTCCCCAGCAATGGATGCTGATTCCAGGCATCTTTATGTTGGAATCCAAACTATTTCAAGACAGGAAGCCCTCTATGAAGGTGGTGTATACAGTGGTTCTGATTGGCGTTGGCCTGGAATCCACATAAAAATAATGCCAGATTGTGTCCTTGCCCCTCTCTCCCCCCATTCTGCACAGGACAGCCCTCAACATCCATGACATTTGCCCCCTTGGTGATGTCCTCTCTTAAATAATCTGGGATCCACACATCCTCCTCCTCTGTCCCTGCATAATTTACCTGGATGAGATAATATATCAAATGGACTGAGGTAGGACTGTATTATCAAGATACATATGAAAAGCAGCAGCAGCACTGCCTTCTTTTGTACAGTATTTTAGCATGAGTATGGGTATTAATGAGTATTAATGCACTCACTGAAGGCCCCTTGGGCCAGAACTACTGTAATTCTCTCTAAAGCTGGTAGCTCCAACACTGCAGTGAGGGGTCAGTCAGGCATCCTCAGTTCAAAACTAGGTGAGAGTCACCAGACCATAATAGTAAACAGACCATAATACTAACACTTGTTATGCAACAATTTTGATTGACAGCCAGATTTAGCAGTTGTGATTGGACTACAAGTATGGACCAATCAGAGGGGGCTTAAAGGAGATTGGAAGATAAAATATGCTAATATAGGATTGGGAAACAAGCCAATCTGAAAGGGTCTAGTGCAGGGATCGACAACCTTTCAGAAGTGGTGTGCCGAGCCTTCATTTATTCACTCTAATTTAAGGTTTCGTGTGCCAGTAATACGTTTTAACATTTTTAGAAGGTCTCTTTCTATAAGTCTATAATATATAACTAAACTATTGTGGTATGTAAAGTAAATAAGGTTTTTAAAATGTTTAAGAAGCTTCATTTAAAATTAAATTAAAATGCAGAGCCCCCCGGACCGGTGGCCAGGACCCGGGCAGTGTGAGTGCCACTGAAAATCAGCTCGCGTGCCGCCTTTGGCACGCGTGCTATAGGTTGCCTACCCCTGGTCTAGTGGCCGGTAAAACTGAATAAAAGACAGGCAGTCAGCAGGCAAAAGTCAGTCAAGATAAGGAGCCAGGGGACTATCAGATCAGAAGAAAGAAATCTAAAAGAGCAAAGAAGCAGCAGTAGCTACAGCAGCTGAAGTGACAGAGCAGGAGCCTTAGACAGAGCAGAGAGAGAAGCCTACGGAGAGTGAGCATGCTAGCTATAGTAAAATATAGATAGAAATAGGATTAATGATGCGTGTCTGTAGGTTTGGGTAATAAAGATGTATGTTTGGGTTGTGAATGTTACATTGTTTCACATGTATAAAGTTAAGATTGCTGTCAGCGACTGCAGGCAACTGATCACCGCCTGCAGAACACAGCCGTTTAGTATTGCTCTATTTATGTTTATGGTTCAGGTACTTTTAACCTGTACTCAAGAATTGTGCTAAGGGATTTACATTTATGTTTGACTTATGGTTAGATTAATTGTATCAGGGAAGATTGGTTACACTAAGTAAAGAAAATACTTTGTTTTGGAAGAATACTCCCAGGACGTCAATCAATTATATCGGAAGGCTGTATCAGTGTCCTCCCAAAGGTAGCAGGTCTAAACTGTACTGGGAAGTTTTTCCTAAAAGTGTTTCCTGTAAAACCCTGACAATTTCTCTAGGGTGGGCCCCCTTCACCTTACAAAAACAGTTAAATGAGTCAACTAAAGGGAACCTATGATAAACCCAGAAAGGGGTGATAGATGAGCTACTCTGAGGTACCCTGGATCTATTTTGGGGGGTAACATCATTAACCCCATTCCCAATGTTAGGTCCCTGTTCACTTCCAGGTCTACTTGGAAGTCTTACGGTCACTCTGAGGCCTTCGGCAGCTGGAAGCAGGCTCTCTTAGTTACTGCCTTTCCCATTCATGGCCTAACAAGAAAGCTAGAGGATGCCGAGGGAGAAACCAGAGGGAGCCAGAGGCAGAGTATTTACAGTGGTGTGGAGCTAGGTTGGGAGATCAGAAAGAGCTCAAACCAGATCACTTTCAGAGCTCGGTGCAAGACCCACCTCTTTGCATAAACCTTCCTACAACAAGAGAAGCGTGAAGAACAAAAATGAGCTAAGGGTTGGCAAGAGCAGGATGCTTTTTGGGCTGAGTTTTAATACTGGGTGGTACAGTGACAGCACTATATTAAGTAGCTGGAGTGCTGCTACTTATTATTATGATCACATGGCACAATATGCAGTGATTTATCTTTGTTAGATAGTGAAGACATCTTGGAGCACATTCATCGGTGCTGTAAAGCCATTTAAGTCAATGAATTCACACCCAGGATGAGTTTGGCCTCTTCTGATTAAACCAGGTGATTGTTATCCTTAAAAGAGCATGAGACAACTCGCTACAATAATAGACTTCAAGTAATTCTGCATTTTGGTGAAAGCATCGAATTCTCATTATCAGAATTATTTCACTTTTTATTAATGTTAAGAGTTCAATAAAGACAAGTTTATATTGAAATGTTCACTTTAAAATTGCTTTTAAGAACACATTTTATTAACTTGTATCTGAAAAGGAAATAGTTCCAATGAAAATATCACTGCAGGTGAATGTATTTTTCCCCCTGAGTTTCTGCTACCCATGTATCAGACATCAAGAAAGAAGTCCAATTCATTGCCATTCGTATTCATTATTTTGAATGCATTTTAGTTTTCTGTTGATGATACACAATTTTCTAACTCTGTTTGAGAACAAAAACCAATTGCTTCCAACAAGCAAGTATGAAAATAGATTTCTCTCATCAACAAAGGGCTGAGCTCTTTTGAATGATCAACAGCTCCTAGTGGAAATGAGCGGACACTGTATATCTCCTCAAATTTAATCCACTGACCCATCTCTGGGGAGTTTCTATTTAGTAAATTTCGAGTCTCCTGTACTTTTAAAAGCAATCGCAGTAGTAATGATTAGTCTGACCTTAATGACACACTGGATATGTTGTATTCTAATAAAAAAACTGTAAGACCTTGAAAAAAATTTGATCTAATTGTCTACTGGGGAAAAAAAGCATTAGTAAGAGGAAGCCTGATGGACTGTGAAGTGCATAGCATTTTATCAGTATTTGCAATTCCTACGTACAGAGCAGGGACAGAAATGAACCTGCGGAGATGCTGGTGTTCCATGCAGTGCATCCTGGAATGAATAGTTTACAGTTATCTCTACCTTGGTCCTCTTTGTGGCTGTTACTGCACAAACACAGCCAAACCCTGCAAATAGCACATCTCCTGCAGATACCAAGTTGTCAGAGTTCTTGTGGGACCAGACACACAGCTGTCCACATGGATAACTCCTGCATTATGAATCCCAAGGTCCATTGCTATAAGGACTCATCTCCAAACACTGCAGGACTCCCACAGTACTCCCCTTAACAGATTCTGTATTGGAAACTCCAGGACAGGTATCTTATGGAATTTCTCTGGCCCTCTTCTGAGCACTTTTCAGGACAGAATGATACTTAAATTTGATGCCACTAGTGTAGCATTCTGGAAGTTGAATTTAAGGTTACAGTGCCAAAGGTCCTTTGAATCACTGAACTGCTGAGATACTGCTAATAACTGTTCAATAAGGTGGTAGAAGGCATGGCAGGAAGTGAGGAATCTGTGCCAGGATTATGGGTAGAATGTTTCAGGCTGCAGCAGAACTAAACGTGTTTAGTTACTTTGATTACTCAAAATCTTCATATTCAGAAGAGGAAAGTGCTCCATTATTAAAGGAACAGGTGCCCCAGATTGTGCTTTATCAAATACTGGTTACATGCGACTCTCTGGCATTAGTTTTCTTTGATGGCATTTCTTACTCTTACTGCCATCTAGCTACAGTTGACCAGCTGTTAAATCTTTTAAAGTCATATTATGTGCTGAAAATGCACACACTTTTGACATTTTATCATTGTGCTTTAGAATGTCAGTCCTTTTCTTTTTTACTGGGTCTATCTCTCTCTCTCTCTCTCTCTCTCTCTCTCTGTGTGTGTACGTACACAGTACACTAATACTGGGAATTTGATTCACAGTAATGAATGGGAGTTTGATTCACTGGGAGTTTGATTCACAGTAAGGTTTCCTTCTTGGTTTACACTTCTTTTAAAAACTTCCAAGTACAGTCCCTGATCAACGACTAAATTCTGCATATTTTAAAAATTTATTCAACCTCATAGATAAGCATTAGTAAATATCCTACATAGCCCTGAAAATGAGGCAGGGGGCAAGGACTGATCTCCATCTGTTTAAAATTTATAATATACATATTTGTATATTTATATTACACCCATACACTTATATAAAATACAAGAACAAGATAAAGTTGTCCTCACAACAACCAACAGGGCATACTGTACAGCCTATATAAATTTATGGTATACATTAATTACTATAGTACATCCTATGTATTTTATGGGATACATTAATAAACAATGATATATTAAAGTTTACATTTAAAGAATATAGGAAGAGACAAATACTACACACATTGGAGCTGATTTATTGCTGCATTACTTCCGTATGCCTGTGGAACTCTGAAGCAACATAGTGGGGAACCAGGGCCAATATGTTCATAATGGTAGAGTCAACATTATAGGAGCAATCTGAATTTTTTGGAAGTTGAGTGCTTGAGTTTTCAACCTTGAAGTTGAATTATCCCTAGGGTTTTATATTTAGTTTCCCTGTTTGAATATATATGGAAAGAAATCCAGAGTTATTTGGCGTAAGGAACTTACAAGCTTTGAAAGTTTCACAACTGCGGAAAAGAGAGACAGTATTCTGGGCATTTGAGAAAAAATTATGAGCAACTGGCAAAAGAAATTAGAATGGAATTAATAATTAATCTTAAACTTCCATACCCTATACACAGGCCTATTTCTGAATCCATTTTAGTCAATTGGAGTGGATCCACTTGCTTAAATGGGTGGGTTGACTTCCAATGAGACCTAGGTTCCTAAATCACTTCTGCAAGTGGGGCTTAAATTCCTAAGTCACTTGAACACTTTTGAAAATTCTGCCCACTGTCAACAGTTAATGTTAAATTTGACTTACCTTAAAATGGCAAGAAACTACAGATTTTATTTTTTAAATCCACTGTAGCCAAGAAGTTTATCAACAACTCTCTCTATATATCCTTACTCTTATTACTCTATGACTCTCCACAGATTTTTTCTTTTTAGTAGCAATTTGCAATGTCATGAAAGGGGGTATGTTTTTCTTCTTATTTTAGCTTAGCTGACCAACTTCAAACTGAAAATTGAAAAGAAGTAACACCAGCAGACAAGACCTGCCACAGGAACAGAAACATTAAATGCTGCTGAATAGTTTTTGAATCACCATCCAGCTGGTCCCATAAATTAGTGGTAATTTTCTGCACTGCAAGAGATGCTTTTGATTTCTGTATCTGCCTGATTTATTGTTGTTTAATTGCAGTTCTGCTAGCTAGTTAGGGAGCCATGTTGATGAGATCTAAAGGCAGTTCCACTTAACCATAAGGCAGGTAGTCATACAGAATGCTTTGTAGATGGGTATAGGTGACTAAGATGGAAAAGTTATCTTCAGGGCCCTGACAGGGACATGGAGCACCCTTTGAAGGGGGGAAGGAGGCAGCCCTACAGTTTCTCCTAAATTAGATTTAAAAAGTAGAAGCATGCTTCACATTGCAAATCAATGTTTATTTTACCACAGAACCATTATAATCTACGTGGTGAGCCACAGTGCATCTTCCCTAATCTATCCATACATTACAAGAGCACAATTTTCAAGGATACATATTTATACATCTGTTAACCACTTTGTCCCCATTATTTCATTTAAAGAATTAAACTATTTAGAAACTCTTTTGGACACATATACACACACAACAATCAATACATTTTTTTTCCAGAAATATAAAGTGCTGATGGTACATCATCGTTTTTTAGTCCCGCTGTTCCCGTTGGCGGACTTGTTGAAACTTTTACTCATTTGTGGAAAGTGCACGGTTGGAGTTCTTTCAGTCGGGCCATATAAACCTAAATTGCGGGCTGCAGTTGACTTTCGAAGGGGTTTGACGCTGGGGAAAGGGCTAAACACTTGTAATTTAGGATTGCTGGCTTGGGAAGATTTAGCCAATGTTCCACTGTCACTGGATAAACTAGGTGATTCTGATAAGTGTGTTGGGCAGGACTGATTGGACATTGGCTCAGCATCAGGTTTGTTATTTTGGGTTAGTTCCAGTGCTTCTAATTTCAGCTGAACCACTGACATATTTGCATTGGTGTCCTTGTAAAGTGCCTCAGCTGACTGTCCATCAGCTTTCCGAATAGTCCTGTTATCCAAGCCACTTCCCTCTCTTTCCCCCAAATCAGAATTGCTTGGAGGGTCCTCCTTTGCACTGCAGCTATTTGGTTTGCAGCCTTCACTCTGCTCTTCTATGAGTCCTATGGTATCCCCATAGCCCAGCTGGTATTTGGCTCTAGCTATGTTCTTTCGATGTACTCGGATGTGAGTGCGCCAGGGAGAGTTGAGTTTCGTTTTAAGATCTTCATGGGGAATGGGTGACATTTTGCCCCCTGTGTGACTTGGGATATGAATGACCGCATTCTTGGCAGCTCTATTGGTCGCCCTCATCTTCTTTCCTAAAAGAAGGTGGTTTATCACTGGAGAATGGTTTACCTGAGAGGGGAGAAGACTGGTAACTGGCCCTTTGTCTGAAAGAAAAAGTGAAAAAAAATTACAGTCTTAAAGAACAAAAACAAATCATTACATCAGTGATCACCCACCAATCAAACAGTCTTGATGCTGTTTCTTGTGATGATTTGTAGGACCGACCCTAGTGGAAACTGAATTCCTCTAACACTATAGTGCATCTTCAAGTCAAAAACAGAGCGGAAAAGTATGGTAAAAGCTTTCCCTCATCTCACCTCCTTTCTTACTGTTACTAGTTTAGGAATTAACTACTGCTAAGATAATAGATATATGGAAACTGGTTCTATCATTTTAGGAATTGCAGGTGGGAGCATGACAGGAGGTGGGGCACTGTGAAAATGTGGAAAGTATTGCCAATATGATTTTGCTTTGTATTTGTTTAGAGCTGAGCATAGCCCTGCACAGGGCTTTTTACTCTTATAGGGTACCTATACCTGCTACAATACAAAGGTTAACATTAACCTTGGCCTTAGCGAGTCCCTCATCTCTTAGATTCTTCCTTCAATATCGAGAGGCAATTCAGTCACACAGGCCTCTCCTTGAGCAGAGGTCTGGAAAATGCACCAATTTATTTTTAATAGACATCTGTCCATGCTGAACTGGAACCAGGACAAACTAGCTTATTATTTCCATCAGAACTTCCGATTTTACCAGAGTGACAGACTCAGAATTAGTGTGTTAAAACTATAAATTAGCCCATTAATCATGATTAGCAAAATCAGAAAGGGTTTGGCAATCATTGGAAATGAGGATCTTACTATTGCATTGTTTCAGTTTGGCCAGAGCTTCTGTTTGCACTCGATGCATCACCAGTATTTTAAAAATAAGTATTTTTTCCCCTTTCATGTGAATGTAACGATCACGAAACCTGCTAGACTGACTGTTCTGGGGACTAAAATCCTCCATGTACAGAATAGGTATAGCACTAATGGAACAAACTTTCCCACAGTGGCCCATCAATGTGTTTCAACTGTGACTTGGAGGGACCACCTCTAGCAGTGAGATGGGAGTTCCGTCTCCATGCCTATTAAAATCCTCAGCCTGTCTGCTGATGCTGCCCCCAAGGTTGCCAATCAGTGCCAATTGTGGTAGTAGTTTTTATCATGTGGATCTCTCTCCATGAGGAAATGGACTGGGAACAAACTCATTTCCCACATACTCACTACCATCCTGGACTGGATTTGAACTGTCAATCTTGGAGCTACAATTGACTATTTGGTGACGCAGTTCCCTTGACTTCAACAAACTGATTTAAATGGAGCTATGGCAATTTACACCAGCTGAGGATCTACCCCTTGGTTCTTAAAGTATATTATTGTCATTTCTTTAACAATGTATAAGTATTGTCAAGTCCAAGGATGCCGCAGATTTTAACACGTTCAGCAGTGAAACCAATGTGATATACCCAGATAGCAAAGACATTTTTAGATACCATTATTCAGCTGGTCCCTGGGACCTAACAAGATCCCAGGGTCGTCATCTTCAGACCCTGATAAAAGAAAAACAAAGAAATCATCTTATATACGATTTGTTTGTACGAAATTGCTTCTGCCATATCACTAATGTATTGTATTGCAAGTTCATTCATTCTCTTTTGTCCTCTCTCTACATATGAATAATTTAAAGACACAAAAAACATTTATGCCTCTCTTTTCAGATAGTGAAGTTGGCTTGTAAAGAATAAAGGGGAAGAGCATGTTCTGATACATTACCTGCTCTGATATACACCTGATGAACCTGCTGCTGCTGCTTCTTCTTTATTCGGGAATACTGCCTTTTCAATGCATTAATGTCAGTGGTCATACGCTCCATCATCATACTGTTAAAAGCAGCATGGTATTCACTTCTACAGGAGTCTATTGCCCCTGGACTTAGTTCCGCAATGTTACTAGACCCCAAACTCTGTTCTTCATTCTGATCTGTACACAGTCGGAAAAAGGGAGGGGGAAGAATACATCAGAATTTTCTGTGCTCTACTAATCATTAACCAAGGAAATGCACGAGGAAATGACATGCCCAACTCCTGTTATTTTAACTACACTGTGTAATAAAAACAGCTATTATAACTGTATTATAATATAAGTCTAAATATTTAACTTAGTATAATTTATTAAACCTTGCAATATACCTTAAACATATAAACTGAATTTCTTGTTTGCATAAAACACATACAGCACAGTCACTAAAGTGGGCATTTCACATGACCAAGTAGTAAACAAAGATTCTCAGTTACAAAGTGATTAGAAGTTGAGGCCACCACTCCATGAACTGATATGTAACTCTGTTACAGTCAAACTAGTCATTTGGTCAAATGTGACTGACTATCTGACAGAGATCAGCAAGGAGGGAGGGAGCAGCAGAATCATCAGGCGTGGGGGCAAGTGGAAGAGGCAGGCTGCTAGGGAGTTTGTATCATCAAAGAGTGGCAGAGCAACAGGAGCAGCACAACTTATTTTCCCAGCTGTTTCTGATGTGCCGCTAAAATGGCAATTCAGAGTCAAAGGGATAACTTATTTCATAGGATGTTTGTTTGGATTAGGTCTAGTTTGAAATAACGGTTTAACATTCTGAGTAAGTGTCAGTCTGAGGCAGCAGCTGGAGACTTGCCGTCCTCCAAGAAAAGAAAGAAAACAACATCAAACTGAGAATTCTAGCATACAGATCTCGGCAAATACAAGCAGAAGGAATGGTGAAATTAAATCCAACAGAAATAGTTTATTGTAAAGAGGCAGACAGCATAACTGTAACCATTCCACTTGTAGGCAAAGGCCTGGGAGATCCAAGGAAGATTTTTGGTGTTACCTGAACAATAATAAAAATTAACAATATTATTGGCTGCCAATCAGGGACACCAAGAAGGTTTTTCTTGTAACCACTCCTGTGCATCTCAAGAACTATTGAAAGAAAATGATATAAAACCTGAGAAAGTTGTATCTTTGAGAGAAAATTTCAGAGAGAATCCTCCAGTGGGGATCACAAAAATCAGACTCTAAACCTATTATATCACATATAGGAAAGCTATTTTAGGTAAAACGTTAGGTTTCTAAAATGTATTAGAATTTTGCTGTCCTTATGAGGCTTGCACAGTAGGACTCATGGTACTGAGTGAAAGATTGAGGGATATGAAAATAGAATCAATGAATTTTTGTATAATACTCTGAAACATATCAAAATAGTTTTCTATAAAATTTGTTATTTATAGAATAAATGATGGTGTGGAATGGTATAAAGGTTTTACGAGGGTGGGGTGGGGATGACCTGCATAACTCACTCATGGATACTGATGCTATATAAACACATGGTAACAAAAAACAGGATTTTTTTTTTTTAAGTTAGACTCTTAAGGCCATATTTCATTATCTTTGGGATTCTCAAAAGTGCTAAGCACCTAACAGCTCCTAGTCAGCTTAGTTTTAGGATTTTTTGGGTAATAATCGTGGCTAAAATCTTTATTCCACACCACCACGTATTGTACACACACAGACGTTCAATTTAGTAGGCAGAGTATCCAAAGATTGCACAGCAAGTTACAGAAGATCCATAATGGTCTCTGCATACAATTCAAACTACAACTTTCATAATTTCAATTAACCTGCAGGTGAATCAAGCTCACACAAATTGGACTGCATAATTCAGAACGAACTGAAGTTGCATTTACCTTTGATTTGTTTTTGGTACTTCTGTAGCTCTGGTGCCAAGAGCCCACTGAATGGTCCAAGGCAGCCAACTGCATTGGCAACTGAATCTTCATCATCCAGGTCATTCTCCTCATCACTATCTCTGGTTCTGCCTAGCCTTCTGCCAAATGGAAACAAATGGAAAAGAAAGCAGATCTTAGATACATCAGTGCATTAATTACTAATTGATCATTACTAAATGCCTTCATCTATTTTAGATGTGCAATGGAAAAAGCAACTGTATTAGCCTCTCTGCTGTACAGACGAATAGTGGCTATATTAGACTACAGGGAATAAAAGATTTTTCTGGATGTATTACAGACTTACCCTGAAACTGAAGTTGATTTTACTGCTGCAGGGAATGGAGTAATGTTGTATGTATATTTCTCCCTTAATTCTGCCAGTTGTGGAAAAGGAAACTGAGCCATGGAATAAACGGTCTAGAAAAAGAAATGCACCTTTTAAAATTGTGCTGTTAACAATGGTCCCACTAAAAACTGCAGCACTGTACAGATTTCATAGGCTTGCAGGATTAAACACTGCACATTCACATGTAGAAAAGGAAACATGAAAGGTCTGATTTTATGATGCAATCGACACTTCCTCAAGGAAAAACAAAGAATGACTCACTAGAAAAATACATAGTCCAAAGAAGAAACATACATAACTGGTAACATGAGAGCTAGTGTATAAGCATATGCCTGTACAATGGTTTGTGTGTCTCAAAGAAATACCTCCTGGGTATATAGGATATTTTGAAAGAGACAGTTTATGAAAATGTGGTTTCTGACATGATTGTTCACTTGCCCTAATACAAGAAGGTCAGATCCTTTCAACTACTGTATTTATTTAGCATCACTTCTAATCCACTCACTACCAGCAATTTACAAAAACCTCAAACACTGATTTACATTAGAAATTACTAAAAAAAATTGTCATTAAAACAAAAAGCAAACAAAACATATGGCAGGTCACACACTTAGCAAGAGCCTCTAGGTGCTTTTGTAATACAAATAATAATTATAGCAGACTTACAGATGTTGTTTGCAGAGGCAGTGGAGAATAAATACAATGGAACATTTATAATGCATTTTAACTGATGGCACAATAGTAAAAGATTGGAAAACAAAACTTAGGGAAAGTTACCCACAACAGAAATTCCGCTTGTAAAAGCATCGAATTCATTATCTATATTGAGGCTGAGAAAGACACTGAATAGTTAATTAGTTTTCAGTGCTCCTCTTTAATTTGTGTTTTCTCCACCTGCCTAGATAATTACAGTTTCTCAATCCCTGGGAGTGAAATTCTGCCTCCACTCAAGTCAATACGAGTTTTGCCATTGACTTCAATGGGACCAAGATTTTACCCCTATTTATTATTAATGGATTCCAAAGGGGAGCATGGATCGACATTCATGTCGTGCTCCCCATCAGTACCCGGCTCTAACCAGTGGTGGATGAATCCTGGTCATGTGCCACCTGTGGCAAGTTGGGCACATTCTAAGAAGAAAAATGGATTCCAACTACATCTACTGCTGATGGAAGTGAGTATCAGGTTTTCCCTGCTCTTCCTGTACTGCTCTGCTCAAGTGACAAACAAGGGCTGACCCCATCAGAAACACCATAAGGTAGATCCTCAGCTAAGGTTGCCAGCCCTCCAGGATTGTCCTAGAGTCTCCAGGAATTAAAGATTAATGTTTAAATAAATAGGTCATGTGATGAAACCTCCATGAATACGTCCAGCCAAAACTGGCAACCCTATCCTCAGCTGGTGTAAACTGTCACAGGCCCATTGACATAAATGGAGTTATGACAGTTTACACCAGCTGAGGATCTGCCCCCATGAGTCTCAGAGAAGGAAATCCCAACACTTCCTCAGCCATGAAAATCATAGCCAAACAGGAAGATCTTTGGCAACACAAGTTTTATCAGAGTCCAGACAAACTCTGATCTTGTTGCATCATAGCATAAAACTTCTCAACATTAACATTAAGTGAAGCTTGATAGAGTTCTACTACGTAGTGACCAGAGAGGGGCTGAAAGAATATAGATTTTTAAAACAGACAAGGAATCACATTAGTAGGAATTCTACTTTGAAAGGTAACTGCTTCTCAAGGGTGATAAAAGAATATGGTTGCAGTGTGGACCGATAACAAATTGGCAGCCATTAAGTTATCTTTGACGGTAACTAAGGACCTGATCCAAAACCCATTGAAATCAATGGAAATTTTTCCAGTGACTTCAAAGGGTTTTGGAACAGGCCCTAAGTGCCTGATCCTGCAGGATATTGAGAAATTCCTGTAAGTTGCTGAACATCCTCTACTCAAGGTCTTATTAATAGTAATGTTGGATCTGCAAGTATGTTTGGCATGCATAGCAGATACGAAAGAATGGTACTGCACTTCAATATAAAATTTGAAATAAGATTATTTGGCAAGCTAGCATTATTCTGTCCATTATCAGAGTAATAAAAATGTTTCTGCAATTAAAAAAAAAAAATCCAGTAAACACTTGTATTTAGTAAAACCAATAATCCCCTTACGTGTCTGATATCCAAACAGAGCAGCCCTTAAGATTTGAAATAAAAGTGAATATAAATAAAAGTGAAATGGATTTTATTGATTTGGTTGCCCAAGTGGAGATAAATGCAAGTAAACAAAACATAATGACAAATGTACTGAATTTTAAAATTCTTTCACTTTTAATCATTTTCTGATTAATGGAATTTGTGGCAGACACATTGTGTGGTGGCATCTGTCACATTCTGGGGTGCAATCCAGACCACGGAGAGGTTGTGTCACCACGTGCCCTACAACCTTGGGCGTCTCACAATGCTCTGCTGTTGTAGCTCCCCTCCTGGGCCGCTCACAACGAGCTAAACAGCATGCAGGTCACACCCTGAGTGTCTGTGTATAGCTGCAGTCCTGGTCCAGCAACAATGACTCCAGCAGCCTGTCAGCAACACACCAGTCACACTCTGGCTTCCACCAGCCTTGGTTACTACCTGCAGGGTGACCTCAACACAGTCCCAGTCCCAAATTTCCCCCAAAACATGTGTTCTGCAATCTCTAGCCCCCTTCTGGACAGTCCAGATAGTAGAGGTTCATTGCCCCTGTAGGGGGTCAATATTCAACCACCAACTACTTTGAATGGAGTTACCAAACAGCTTGGTTTAAATACAACATTGGATTAGTTTAGCTTGAAAAATAAAAAGTTTATTTAACTACAAAGAGATAGATTTTAAGTAAGTATAAGACACTGAACTCAGAAATGCTTACAAGAGAAATAAAGATAAAACGCTGTGACCGAATGCACCCCTGTATTCACACCCTACACACTACTGTAACCATCTTTGTACAAAATATGCCTTGTGGGGTATCATTTGAAAACTAATAACTCGCTGGTCAACAATCTCATGGTGAAATGTATGTACAAAATGCCTATTAAGAGTTATGAACATAAGCTGAAATTATGACTCAATGTGTTTACTAGCCAAGTCTGGGGAGTGGGTGAATCACTGTCTCAAAGACAAGGGACAAGCTGACACTCTAGTCAGGCGTCATCAAAGCTGATGGGAAATCACCTGTCAAGTGGCCATTCTTTGGCAACGAAGGGGGGCAGGAACAAATAAATCTGCATTTTAGCAAGCAACCACGTGGAATCTCTTTCACCACGAGACTTCATGTCTCCATTCTCACAGCAGGAAGGAACTTTATCTAGGGCATTGGTTTTCAATTTTCATTCATTTGCGGACCCCTAAAAAAATGCAAATGGAGGTGCGGACCCATTTGGAAATCTTAGATATAATCTGTGGACCCCAGGTTGAAAACTATTGTTCTATGGTAATGACAACCTTTTGCAGACTTCTTACCAGGGGCGGCTCTATGTTTTTTGCCGCCCCAAGCACGGCAGGCAGACGGCTTTCGGTGGCATGCCTGCGCGTGGTCCGCTGGTCACGCAGATTCAGGGGCATGCCTGCGGGAGGTCCGCCGGTGCCGCACCATCAGCGTCCCCGCCGCCGAAGCCACGGGACCGGTGGACCTCCCACAGGCACGCAGCTGAAAGCTGCCTGCCTGCCGCCCTCACAGCGACTGGCAGGCCGCCCCCCGTGGCTTGCCGCCCCAGGCATGCGCTTGCTGCGCTGGTGCCTGGAGCAGCCCTTGCTTCTTACACATAGTCCACGGACCCTCCAGGGGTCTGCAGACCACATGTTGAAAACCGCTGATTTAAAGGTAACCCTCAGGAAAATGCATTTCAAAGGGTGACTCAACTATAAAAGTGGAGGGCAAAAACACCCCAGGGTCTCTCTTTCTATCTTCCCCCCCATCCTTTCACTGAAGACAACAAAGGAACCAGCCCTTTGACTTCACGGGGGGAGGTCCCAATCTGATAATTTGGTCAGCAGTGTTGCTGGGAATATGTGCAGTAGCGTAGCTAGGGGGGGAGCGGGGCAGTGGCCGCTCTCCCACTGAGCACAAGTGGCACCTTTTCAATTTCTTGGTGCCTTTTTAATTTTTACTCACCGGGCGGCGCTCCGGGTCTTTGGCAGCACTTCGGCTTCGGGTCCTTCACTCGCTCCGGGTGTGTTCAGCGGCACTGAAGGACCCGCCGCCGAAATGCCACTGAAGACCCGCAAAGCGAGTGAAGGACCCGCTGCCGAAATGCCGCCGAAGACCCGGAGCGCCACCCCATCAGTAAAAGCACCGCCGGGTGGGTAAAAGCGCCACAGTGGGTGGCGCCTTTTTTTGTGATCGCTCCCCCTGTTCGCTCCACCTGGCTACGTCACTGAATATGTGCTGAGGATTTTACCTTGAACCAAGTCTAGCCTATTAAGTTTAGCTACTCGAAAGTGTTTATCACATTCCAGGGTATTGCCAATCAACTTTGATGATATCTGGCTAGAGGCGTTAGCTTGTCCTTTGGCTTTGAGAAACTGGTTTACATCCTCTTGCTGTCCTGAGGACCCTGTTTCCTACTTACATGTAAACTGAGGTAAACATACATTCCTTTGTTTAGGATAGACCTGTTTAGCAATGTCTGCCTAGTCAGGGCTACCTGGGTCTGAACATGTGCTACCAACATCATACAGGGGAATTCATAACTTTACATATAATGTTACTACATACATTCCACCATGATATTATTGGCCAGTGAGTTATTAGTTTTCAAATGATACCTCACAAGGCATATTTTGCAAAAAGATTATTACAATAGTGTGTAGAGTGTGAATACAGAGGTGCATTTGGTCACAGCATCAGTACATCATCCTTTGCAATGATATTGCTCAGCTTGTAACTACCTAATTCAGCAGCAGCTAAAGTTTCTCTGCTTTCATGTGTACAATTATTCAGAACTTCCACACTCCATTAGAAACTGATATTAAGAGTAAAAGACTGTAAATGAAACATTGTTTCAGAGCATTTTTAAAAGTATGACTTTTACCCATTTTGAAAATAAGTGGCTTCTCAAAGCCAGGAATTTTGAAATTTCTCATTAGCTCTGGGAGGAACTCTTGGTTTGTATGTTTTTCCTGTGCTATAGTCATTGACATTTTGATCTGAAGGCAAAATGGTCTCAATTAAGATAAAAGTAAATTCTGAATGGTTTCTAAATATCTGTTCATGACTCTGTGCTTAATGCACAAAGAATGTCACAAAATTGATTCAATGCCAAGTCCTTCCTGACAGAGGAGGAAAAATATGTTTGTCCAGATGCGCTGATGCAAGCAATTAGAAGCAGGAGTTGGAACATTCATAGCTGGATTAGAAAAAGAGGACAAGTGGTGCAGTAGACCAGGTTTTGGCATTAAGAAACTTTTATACCTTGAGGTATGTGCACATACCTCAGGTCAGAAGAATGCCCCCAAAATCCCACAGCATGAAGTGAAGCTTTCCCATTAGATGAAACTATAGAACCTTCCTGCAACTGTGAAAAAGAAATGTTCTCTGGGCCCCAAACAGTGATACTGCTCAAATCTACCAGACTAAGGCTATGTCTGCACTACCACTGGATCGATGCTCTGGCGATTGATGCACCAGGGGTCGATTTAGCATGTCTAGTGAAGACCCGCTAAATTGATGGCAGAGTGCTCTCCGGTCGACCCCGATACTCCACCAGGAACGAGAAGAGTAAGGTAAGTTGACGGGAGAGTGTCTCCTGTTGACCCAGCACGGTATAGACACTGCAGTAAATCGATCTAAGCTACGTTAACTCCAGCTACGTTATTCACGTAGCTGGAGTTGCGTAACTTAGGTCAACTTACCGCAGTAGTGTAGACATAGTCTAAGAAATTTTGTGGTTGTGGGGTGAGGGGGGAAATCATCTCCAGCCCAACATATCTACCCATTTTTGTTTGATCACAATCACACCTTCCTGCTTTTTCACTATATCCCTCAATTCCCTCCCCATGAAGAAAGAACTCTAGATCTGTCTGGAATTCATCTCTATTCTTTATGTCAGTAGCCTTTCCAGGCAACATATTCCATATGGTTGTTATCCTTTATGTGAAACAGTTCTGCTCAACTCTTCCATTTGCTCCTAGTTTCCAAAGTTTTAATTTATGCCCCATGATACACACTCGCCACTCCCTCTCCCTTTTTTCTATTATCTCTTCTCCTTCCAGAAGAGAATGTTTAAAAAATACCCCAGACTTTTGTATGAATTTCACTACTTTCAAGAAGCAAGCGTTGTTATAAAGGTGTTAAGACAACTTGGCAGGCTAACACAAATTGTTGCAGATACTTGGCATGCAGCCTTGTGCCAAACCTCAGAACTAAGGTGTTTATTAACAGACCAATAATATTGTATTTGTTTAACTTCTAGTCCTAAAAATGCTATTTTGTCTATTATTTAAAACTTGTGGAACTGATGCTCACTTTCCTAAATTGTTTAATCTGAAAAAGGAGTTTACTTTGGGACTTGTTTGCTCCTCCAGTCTAGCTCCTCCTACCACCATCAGACAAAAACCTCACCCCTGAAGAGTCAAATTTCCAAAAACTTGCTTACTTGCTGAGCCCTATGTGTATGCATATTCTCCATGCAAGAGAAATAGTTTTTTTTTTTTTTTTAAAGGAGTGGCTGGGTGTACACAGAATATGTGCATATGGAGATAGGTGGAAGAGTACAGTGATTCTCAACCAGGGTTCACAGAGGTCTTCCAGGGGGTACATCAACTCATCTAGATATTTGCCTAGTTTTACAACAGGCTACATAAAAAGCACTAGTGAAACCAGTACAAACTAAAATTTCATACAATTACTTGTTTATAGTGCTCTATATACTATACACTGAAATCTAAGTACACTATTTATATTACCATTGATTTATTTTATAATTATATGGTAAAAATGAGAAAGTAAGCAATTTTTCAGTAATAGTGTGCTCTGACACTTTTGTATTTTTATGTCTGATTTTGTAAGCAAGTCATTTTTAAGGTGAAACTTGGGGGCACGCAAGACAAATCAGTCTCCTAATAGGGGTACAGTAGTCTGGAAAGGTTGAGAGCCACTGGAATAGTAGGTGCAGAGACTAACTGTCCTTATTGAAATGATTGGGAAAACCAAACGGATTACAGTACTATAGCCCAACCTTTCCCTTCTCCCCCCATCAAAAAAACAACCCTCAACATTTGTTAGACAAGTGTTCACTATATTTCCAATTTGGTAAAACACCTTTCAAGAATGTAGGAGCATCACTCCCAAACACATTTCTGGCTACTCCTCTGAAGATGCTGAAAACAATCTGCAACACTGATTCCAGTTAACAATCTTGGTCCTTTCAATACACTGGTTCAGGAACGCCTGCAAAAAATTTTCCACAGAGAATGGCCCAGGACTCCCACCACCTCTCTCCTGGCAGGCTCCCCCTTGTGGGCATATACCACCCCTCCTGAAGCTGTCACTGAGCGAGTTCTGTGGGCAGAGCAGAGGGGACACTAGCTACTGGAAGAGGAGTGAAGCTGGGCAGGCCCCAGAGGGAGAGGGGGAGCCCCTGTTGCGGGAACAGGCCTCATAGCAACAGCAAGGAAGGGCAGTGCTGGCCACTTCACTACCCACTCAGGTTTGGCCCTGCAGCCCTCTGTCCAAACCTGAGCAGCACTGAGCAAGTTGCAATGCCACTCAGTTCTGGCACTGTAAACCCCAACCCCATCCTGATGGAGGGGTCCTGGGACCAAAGCTGAGTGGTGCTGCAACCCCCTGTACCAGGTCACACCACCACTCACTCAACTTTGGTCCCATGGTCCCCCTGTCATGATGGAGGGGCCACGGGGCCAAACCTGAGCAGGAGGTGAGGCAGCCAGCACTGCTCCTCCTCACTGCTGCCATTGGGAGGGCTCAACGCTGATGATTTGGCACCCATGCCAATGGTATGCACCACACAGGTGCCAGTGCACTGTTTTACTATTGTTTTTCATTTCTTCTTCTGTTTAGAGAAAAATTAGTTCAAGAAGTGCATTAAGACATACGACCAGGTGTGCTTTCTTTAATAGAGAGGTCATGGGAAAATTAAACGTGCTATTTACACTTTTCCCTTCAAAAGTATCAGAGCCTTGCTGGGAGAGGTTACAACATTAGCCTCTCCTAATGGTTATCAGCTACACAAGTATACACTTCACACTGTTTACCACTTTGGCTGAGATCAGAAGAAATTATTAAGTAAGTTAAATATAAAGGGAGAGTACCATTAATAATTACAACAGTTAAAAGACTATTCCATCCCTTCCTTTCCCTTAAGCCTACAGTTACCTGTGGTTTGTCTTCTATTATGCACAAACAGAAAGGAAAAGAAAAATCTGTCGCTCTGAGTCACTTTACCCACTTCAGGTCCACCAACGTTATTTTTGTGACACATGCCACATCTCGATTTTGTACTGTGCATCAAGCCCAGAATTGAGACATAATGAATACAGAGAAGGCAACAGCTTGAACTGGCATTCATCATTTCCTCGTCAGTATTTGACTTATGTTGAAAGGATCTGTAAAATCTATTTAAATATATATGTGGGCAATTCAGATAGTAAATTATCACTCTTTTTTTTAAAAAGGACACTAAAGCCAAATTATTCACCTCCTCCATCCCTAACACTTTCACAAGGAAAAAAGGAAGGTAAATTGTCCAAGATTACATATTGTTACAGTGATTCTCTGCTTCAACACTAAATTGGAGTTTGAAAGATGATTCTACTGTATAGTCAACAAGAACTCTCCGAATGAGTGCCAAAAACTTACCATAGGCTTCTTATTTTGAGACAATCTAATTTAAGATATTTAGAACCAGAACTTTTAAGTTAAGCCTCAACACAGCCTCCACTACTACAGTTGAATTATTCAGTCCCATAACTGCACCTATTTAGTCACTGAGGCCCTGATCCAGTATCATTAAAGTCAATGGGAGCTTTGCCACTGAGTTAAATGAGTGTAGGATCAAGCCCCTAGCTCCCAAGTTTATGAGTGCACACAGGTACTTAGGCTTCTAAATGAGTGCAACTGCAGGGGTAAGAAAAAATGTGTCTGCAATTTAGTACTCAAACTGCAAGTGTAAAACTGCATCTGCAATACTGAAGGCCTTTTTAAAAAAAACACACTTTAGGTTTCTGTTTATTATTCAATGACTTGGGGTTTAAGAAGGTAATTAGAGCAATCATCTACATTTTGTTTATACACCTCTACCCCGATATAACGCTGTCCTCAGGAGCCAAAAAATCTTACCGTGTTATAGGTGAAACCGCGTTATATCGAACTTGCTTTGATCCACCGGAGCGTGCAGGCCCCCCCCCCCCCCCGAGCGCTGCTTTACCACGTTATATCCGAATTCATGTTATATCGGGTTGCGTTATATCGGGGTAGAGGTATAATTCACAACAACAGTTCAATGGATTTTATTTTTTATTTTTTTTAAACAGAGGGATTTTTTTTTTCAGTTGAGCTAGTCAGCCACCCACAAAGTCTACTGAATACAAAGATTACATTGTAAAGAATATAATGTAAGACAGAAAAATTAGAAATAAAATACAGAGCATTATATAGCTCACAATTTAGATAAACCCATTGAGTGTAACGCACAAATATTTAATTGTTGACATTGCAGAAAGCAATTGACTGGCACCTCCTTGTCAAATGAGGTCTAGCTGTTTTCTACATCTAACTTATAATTGAGCGGTATTTTAGCTTTGACTGCTGATAATGTTTATGTATCTGCTCCACTGACAAGTTAGTTTGACAGTAGGGTGTTATCTTAATTTTTCTTCTTGAAACAACATTTTAACAAAAATCTCATCCTTTAGACACAGGAAGCTAAAGACTGTTGACAATATACAAATACACAAACAAGAATTACATCATTAAGCGCTGTTCACTAACCTGCATGAGTTCATTGCTGTCAATCAGGTTGTCTTCCAGCATCTCCTGGGTTAGTTTGCCCATAGTACTGTAGAATTCATCTGCAGTTTCACAGCATTCAATCTGCCTGTATCACAACACAAATTTTTCTGTGATCTAAACTAATTATACATTTCAAAGTGAACTGTATTCTCTGTAGGGTAATCATACAGAATATCCCCTATATTACTGACTTAAACCCTTCGGTTTATTGCAAAGAAAGCCACCATTATAAAAACTAGCAGATCACAAGAAGTTTTATACGATAAGGGGGATGAGTATGCACAGTTCACTGTACTGAGAGAGTAGGCCACTCTCACTCTGTGTTAGTGCATGTCAGGAATTCAAATATGGATTAACACATGAAACCCTTGATATGCTAGGAATGGCTGCCAGAGTCTAGTAGCAGAGCAGAGAAAGAGGGTATTTTTGGTAGGGAGATTATTTTTGTAAATTCAGTCTGAACACTGTGGATAGTATGGAGTGAAAAAGAAAAATCTGCAGTGCCGTAATCTGCCCGTCACTAGTGTTACGCACTCTTAGGGCCCTATCAAATTCATAGTCCATTTTAATCAATTTCACAGTCATAGGATTTTAAAAATCATAAATTTCATGATTTCAGCTATTTAAATCTGAAATTTAATGGTGTTGTAATTGTAGGGATCCTGACCCAACAAGGAGTGGGGGGGGGGGGGTGTCGCAAGGTTATTGTAGAGGGCGTTGCGGTACTGCTACCCTTACTTCTGTGCTGCTGCTGGCGGCAGTGCTGCCTTCAGAGCTGGGCAGCTGGAAAGCAGCAGTGGCTGGCTGGGAGGGAGCCCATCTCTGAAGGCAGAGCCACCAGAAGCAGCAGCACAGAAATAAGGATGCCATGGTATGATATCGCCACCCTTACTTCTGCGCTGCTGCCTGCAGAGCTGGGCCCTCAGCCAGCAGCCTCCACTCTCTGGCCGCCCTGCTCTGAAGGCAGCAATGCAGAAGTAAGGGTGGCATGGTATGGTATTGCCACCCTTACTTCTGCCCTGCTGCTAGGGGGATGCTTCCTTCAGAGCTGGGCGCCCAGCCAACAGTTGCCACCCTCCAGCCGTGAAGCTCTTAAGGCAGCGCAGAAGTGGGGGTGGCAATACCATGGCCCCCTAAAATAACTTTATGACCCCCCCGCAACTCCCTTTTGGGTCAGGACCCCCAATTTGAGAAACATGCGTCTCCCCTGTGAAATCTGTATAGTATAGGGTAAAAGCACACAAGAGATGAGATTTCACAGGAGGAAACCAGATTTCATGGTCCGTGATGTGTTTTTCATGGCCCTGAATTTGGTAGGGCCCTACACATGCTATATGGAAAGTTGTTGAACATTGCAGTTGTGAAGGCTATAAGGATTACATTTTTAATTTTAAAAGTTCCACAGAATTGCACTTTGTCAGCACAGCAGCACGTACTGTATAGAAAGCGTTATTTTTTAATGGAAGATGATGAGTCAGGCCTGTGACTAGACCCAAGTGTTGCTGTAATTACAGAAGTAGAAACTAAAAGTGCCAGGGAGCAGATTTTCAGGCTCATTTAGTATATGCGGTCAGGAGCAAATCACCTTAAGCAGGGTAAGTCCCCTGCTGAGACAGCAGCTCTCCCAAACATTATATACTGTTGTGTAAATGGGAGATGTATTCTTCCTGTGTGAAAGAAATTATGTGGAAAGAAAGGTAGAAATACACTTAACAGAGATATGAAGAGAAAAGAAAATGAATATGTGGATTTAAGTCACCAAGATGACATCAGAGAAATAGTTACAGGTGAATATTTTCATAAGTGACCAGTGATTTTGGGTGCCCAACTTGACACACCTTGAAAGGGCCTGATTTTCTACGGGCAGGTGCACAACGCTTTCTGGAATGCAGGCCCTTTGTTAGGTGTCTCAAATTGGACACCCCAAATCACTAGTCATTTTTGAAAATCTTAGGCACTGTTTCTACCAAGTCTAGTTTATTTTATATTACCTTTAACCATGTCAAAGTTAAACAAACAAACAAAACAAACAAACAAAGAGGACTTTACAAATCCCCTTACAAGCTGGCTATAGTATAGAGACTTTCCTGGATTTCTAAAGAATATAGACACACTCACTAAATTGCAATCTTATAGGGCACGTCTTCATGAACAGCGCTATAGCAGCGCAGCTATGCCAGTGCAGCTGCGCCACTGTAGCACTTTAGTGAAGATGCTCCTAAGCTGACGGGAGAGCTTCTCCCCTCGGCGCAGTGAATCCACCTCCCCAAGAGGTGGTAGCTATGTCGGCAGTAGAAGCTCTTCCGCCGACATAGCGCTGTCTACACTGGGGGACTAGGTTGGTATAATGTTGCTCAGAGGTGTGGATTTCTGACACCCTGGAGCAACATAGTTATACCGATACAGGTCTGTAGTGTAGACCTGGCCTTAGCCTCCATGCTACCAATTTAAATCTATTGACATTGAGGGGCATAGGGATGGTACTGTTTGAGAAGAATTGTGTCAATGGAAGGCTTCCAACCCTGCAGAAAGTGACTTCCATTGGTCGGTAGAATCAAGGTCTCCTGGGCCAGCATGGAATAAGTAGTATCTTTCTGGCAACTCTTGACAGAAAAAGTATGGTGGGGTGTCCACCCCACACAAGTCTGGAGTGGGTTAATGTGGGCCAGAAGGGGCCAATTAATCTTATATGCTGCACCTGGAGGGAAACCAGAGATTGATAAGCACTGATTGCAGATGAAGCCCAGTGGGGTGGGGGGAAAGAGCTGGGATAAGAGTATAAAGCCAGGAAGTGAGAGCAGGAAGAGGCTGCAAGGAGGAGCTCTTCAGTCACTCCCTTGAGAGGAAGAGAATTGGCCAAGGACAATGAGGAGATCCAGGGGGAGAGTAAGCTCTAGGGTCCTGACACGCACCAGGGATTTTGACAAGAGGTGCAACGTAGCCACACTTTCAAGCAGAACAGAAGTTGCATGTTGTGGCTCGAGGCAAAGGGGTCTAATTTGAGAAAGTGCCCATCTGGATAACATGATATTGAACATCTGCTGATCCAGCTCCAATTGGTCAGTGACAGACTTCCTACTGAGCCAGTCTGTCTAGGAATTCAGTTCACTGACAATAGATCCCGCTTTGAATGACTCCTTTTGATCTCTAACAACAATAAGACTTTTTCTGCCTCCTGGCTCAGCAAAGAACTCCAGGTGTCTTCTTATTTGTTTACATAGGAGTTGTATGTAGAGCTGCTTCTGATATGAAGGAGAATCTTTACTGCCTTGACCTTCACAATTTTTCTCTCTACATTGTTGAGCAGGGAGGAAGAAATCAATTATGGAGTGGTATTCCTGGAATTACAACAAATTAATCTTTCCAGATCATCTGTGACTTCCAGCAGCCACTGAAAACATTATAGTCTGCCTCCTATAAAGGAGAATGAGTATAGAAAGAAAACCTGAGTCACCTACTGTGGGTGTCTAAGTTTAGGAGTTGTCATAGGAATCTGGAGCTGCTACTTCTAACTGAAATGTCAGGACATGTTAGCTGAAATGAAGGCCGATCAGTGCAAAAGAATAAAGACAGTAAGTTTTTCATACAGTGTTCATAAGTACACGATCATTACATGCATGTGATATTACAGCAAGGCTTAACAGCTACTTCTGTTTCCAGATACTTGATTCTGACAGTTTATATCAGACGTCGGTCTATGTATGTACAAGATCAGAGGCCAGAAAAGCAGTGCTCCATTTCCTCCAAAACAGCACCTCCATGAGCTACTGAAGACTTGAATGCAAAAGGCTGACATTACTCCACTTTTATTTCCAGACATTTCTTTTGTTGTTACTACTACTACTAGAGATTGAAAAATTCTCAAAGAGAAAGGAGAGAGACAGTTATAGTCTAAGGAATTAAATACAAGATTGGAAACCTGCCTGTGCTCTTGGGAAAAAGTCATTTCACTTATTTCAGTTTCCCAATCTATAAAGTGGGGATAAGACATCCCCTGCCTACCTTACAGGGTTGTTGTGAGAACTGACCAATTCTTACTATAATAACTACAACTATGAGTTAAATATATAATTATACTTCTCATGAGAAGCACCAATGTCTGCAATCAATGACAGAGCTTAGGGCAGCAGTCCTACGCATTTACAAATTAATTCATTTTAGACAAAAGCAGAACATCATGAGTCTCTGCATTATTTCAAAAGAAATTCATTTGTGACAGATCATTTGAAACTAGATTGCAGAGGTGGGCTAAAACTGTCAAAGATAAGACCATAAATAGAATTGTGACTATAGTATACCGTTACTGAGAGTGGTAATCTATTAAAAATTGCCTTCCAGATAACACCTACCTCATGTGAAGGGGAAAAAATATGTTCTCTTCTTCCAAGGAAAACTGCATGTGTTTTATCCTCCTCCCTTATCAGTGACACTGAAGTTTCTTGCCTCCCTTCCTCCTCTAACCCTTCACCTGCTCCAGTCAACCCATCTCCTCCTGCCTCATGATATTCCTTTTGCCCACTCTCCATACCACCCCTTTCTCCTTAACCTCTCACTCTCATTAGGTTCCTTTCCCTCTGAACACAAATGTGTTATGGTCTCCCCCATCCTAAGTAAAAGCACCTCCTTCTCCAACTAACACCCCATCTCTTTGCTCCCCTTCACCTCTAGATTCACTGAATGTGACACATCTACAATCGTTGCCTCAAGTTCCTCTTCCCCCAGCTCCAACCCTGATCTATTACAATCTAATTTCCTCTCTCTCTACATGCTACTGAAATAAAAATCACTAACAATCCCTCCTCAGCCAAATCTCAGAACCTCACCCTCTTTCACCTCTTGGCTGCCTTTGACATGGATGCTCAGAATCTCCTTTTTGAAATCTGGTCATTTGGCTTCTGTGACTCTGTCCTTTCCTGCTTCTCCTTTTACATCTCTGGTCACTTCAGTATCTATTTCTGTGGAAGTCCCACAGAATTCCGTCCTTAGCCCACTCCTCTTCTCCCTCATGCCTCTTCTCTGGGTGACTTCATTTTCTCAAACAGCTTCAACTACCACATCTGTGCTGATGACTCTCAAATCTGCCTTTCAACTACCTGACTTTCAGTCCTGCATTGCAGCCTACCACTCTGACATCTCTTCCTGGCAGGCAACTGTAACTTAGTGTCCAGGCCAGGCCAAAATCTTACTGTTTGTTCCTCCATCTCTTTGTCTACCCAAAGAGAACTCATCCAAGTCCTCCTCATCTCCTGTCTCAACTACTGCATACTCCCCTCTTTGGGCCTTCATGACACCCACTTCATTTTCCTTATGTCCATTCAAAATGTTGCTGTTAATATCATTTTCTTTGTCCATCATTCTGACTATGTCACTTCTGTCTTTGAGTCTTTCATTGGCTCCTCCTCCAGTACATCAAATACAAGCTTCTGGTCCTTACCTTTAAGGCCTTTCACAATATAGCTCCTCCTTGTGTATTAGTATCTTATCCTCCCAATCCTTTCTACTCCTATTTAGCCAGCATCTCTTGCCTATTTGACTGTTTCTCCCGCAAGTACTGTTGAGCTTTGTTCCATGCTGCCCCTTACGTTTGGAACACCCTGCCCAAACTAGCCCATAAGTCCTACCCTCTTCTCCAAGTCCCTCATCACAACCTACTTCCACCAGGATGCCAGCTAACAATGGCTATAAAGATGCCCTGTATGATTTCTGGTGTTTATCTTATTTATTTGGCCTTTGTAAAACATGTTCTTATTAATGTTTCCCTCAACCGCCTGCTGCCATTCCTTCCAACTGTTTGTTATTTCCACTTCGTAAGTCTTGTCTTATTTAGATTGTATAGTAAACTCTTCACATCAGAGAACTTCATTTATTCTATGTTTGTATAATACCTAGCAAGATTGGGCTCTGATCCTGACTGAGGCCTCTAGAATTCCAGGTCAAGTGGGAAGTCTGTGCACAGAGGTCCTGTGGGACTGGGCCCATTGTCTGTAGATAACATAATACAAAATAATAATAATGCTATGTCTAGTTTATTCTGAATGTAAACAGCTCAATTCATGAATAAAGCCTGAGTAAGAACAGTTCTTAGCTAATTATTCACCATTTGCCAGTTACAAAAAAAAAAAAAAAGTAATTATTTTTCAGATTAAACATGCAAGATACAAAACCAAATATAATGTAAAAGCACTTGCCTGTGGTGCTGAAGTTTTAAGTGGTAATTTATTTTGCAAATTTAGAAGACCTCTTGGGATACTGCTGCATATCTTTAATATTTTAATTTTAAATTAAAGGAAAAGGTTTGTTGCCAGGAAGGTAGGCGTTGCTGGGTAGCAGAGAAAAAGATTGGATGTAGCTGCTGAATCCAACAGACTTTTCCAGCTGACACTAGTAGATACTTGGCCTGCTCCTGCTCACATTTCCCAATGAAGTCAGTGACAAAACTCTCATTAACTCCAAAGGGATTTGGCCCTCTGTTTGGAATGTAAATATTTGCAGTGACGAAAGTAGTAGTTCAGAAAAATCATTCCATTACAAGTATCCTTTTTTAAAAAAAAACACCGAGATTTATATTCATTATTGTTCCCTTACAAAATGAGACAGCTTGCATGTTGCAGATTTCTTAGCACCTATACATTACCCTTAATAAAATCTTGGTTAAAAATGTTCTTTAAAACAATTGCTTCCACAAATAGTTTCTAGAAAACTTGTTGGTTAACACCCATTCACCAGGCAATGCACTGTATAGAGGAACAGATTGAGGCTTGTAATGAGCTGAGCACTACTGTAACTACACTTTAGCAACATATGTTTCTTCCTGAAAAGAAGCACAAATTTTAACAGTAAGGGTAATTAACCACTGGAACAATTTACCAAGAATTGTGGTGGATTCTCCATCACTGGCAACTTTAAAATCAAGATTGAATGTTTTTTTCTAAAAGATATGCTCTAAATAAACAAGAATTAATTCAGAGAAGTCCTACGGCCTGTGAATCTAATGTGCCTTTCATCTAGTACAGACAAGGAGCCTCTATGCACAGAACTCCCATTGATTTCACCTAGAATTGTGTGTGCAGTGGGCTTACAGAATCAGACCCAACATTTAAACATATATTATATATGCTATGTAATTAAATATAGAAATTTGATAGGGTGAAGACCAATAAGTCACCCCACCCTTCTTTCTGCCATTGCCAGACGGTTCCCTAGAGTACATTTTATAGAATGCTATATTGCAACCTTGTACATCTATTTTAAAAGTAATAGTTTCCTGCAAGGCCATGTCTTGTTTTATCTGGAATTTTCACTTCAGAAAAATAACACGTATTAAAACCATATACGTTGCATGCATTGCACAAAAAGAAAGAAAAGTCACTTACTCGCCTAACTTTGCCCAGATAGCCAGTGCTACTCTCAGTATAACTTCAGAACCTTCAAAGAATACTGAATCCCAGATCTTTAAAACTGTATGATTAGGAAGGCATGTAGCAAAGAGGGTCAGGAACCACTGCATTGTGAAGACATTGGTAAGTGGGGGTTCATAGCCTCCTAAAATGGAAAAATTAAGATAGCAAGTCATTCACAATTCATTATTCCCCGAAGTTACTTTATAATGTTGTGCGAACTGGTGCAGTGCTGCATTCTGAAGGCTGCCAATAGTTCCAGGGCCTCTGCTGCTGCTCAAAGCTTTCCCAGTCTGCAGCTGTCTACAGGGTTCTGAATAACAGCAGTGAAAAGTAACATGTCGAATCACTCTGCTGCAGTGTAGAAAAACTGAGACTATGCCTACACTAGAGACCTTACAGAGGCACAGCTGTACCGATGCAGTTGTGTCGCTGTAAGATCTCCCATGTGGCCACTCTGTGCTGACAGGAGAGAGCTCTCCCGTTGACATAATTAAACCACCTCCAACGAGCAGTGGTAGCTATGTTTTTCCACACCCCTGAGCAACATAAGTTTTGCTGACGTAAGTGGTAGTGTAGACATGGCCTGAGCAGCAGCAGAGGTGCTGGTGATGTCTGTAGATCCCAGAAGGTAGCACCACTTAGTTAATACCCATTTCATATTTGGAAGGAGGGTTTTTATTGTACCCTACAATCACAACAGCTAAATTTTTTTTTAAATAAAACTCAAATTCTGCAGAAGTTGATGACAATTGTCCAAAAAAAATTCTCCTACTTGCCCGATGGGGAATCGTTCTTTTAAGTCCTGTCTATTGTATTAAAATCCTAGTGTCCTGACTCAGCAGACACAGCTGTAATGTATTTGGTTTTCCTTTTGGTTTGTTAGCACTTTCATAAAAGATTTAATCCTTCAGTTTAGAATTCTGAAGTTTCACTTTCTGGTGCTTGGAGCATGTTTCATGAATTTTGGTAGTGTGGATTGATTCATAGAAGGTCAGCAATGCTCCCCATCACCCTCCAAAATTACTTGATCACCAAGCCAGCAAACATGAATTAAAGGATTTTTGTTTATCTGTTTTTATACTATTCAGGCAGACATTCACAAGATTATCTCCTAGAAGACTCATTCTTTACAGGGGTCTTCGTAATGTTCAGGTTTGGAACTCAAGGGGCATTCAATTGTAGAATAACAAAAAACTATATCTTGTTAAGGAAAGAATGTTCTGAGGAGTGTTATGTCTCAGAGCTCAGGGTGCAGAGCCATTTTTCAGACAACAAAGATCAGCTCTCAGATTCAAGGACATTTTACACCCTGTGTCACTAGGCATCTAACCAGAAAAATAACAACCAGACATAGGCGTGCGCAGCCCATTTCATTAGGGTGTGCACCCAGGGAGCCCCGCCCTAGCCCCGCCCCTGCCCTAGCCCCGCCCCCACCCTGCCCCCATCCACTCCCTCCTACTTCCCGCCCCCTGACTTCCCCCCTCAGAACCCCCAACCCCCTCTGCTCCTTGCCCCCTGACTGCCCCCCTAGGACCCTACCCCCTACCTGTCCCGACCCTTATCCACACCCCCGCCCCCAGACAGACCCCCAGGACTCCCACGCCTATCCAACCGCTCCCCGCCCCCTGACAGGACCCCCAGAACTCCCAACCCATACAACCCCCCCTGCTCCCTGCCTGCCCCAACCCCTCTCCACACCTCTGCCTCCTGACAGCCCCCCCCCAGAACTCCCGACTCATCCAACCCCCCCAGCTCCTTGTCCCCTGACCACCCCTCCAGAGACCCCTCCCACCCTAACTGCCCCCCCCAGGACCCTCCTTGCTCCCTGTCCCCTGACTGCCCTGACCCCTATCCACCCCCCGCCCCCTGACAGACCCCAGGACTCCCATGCCCCATCCAACAGCCCCTGCTCCCTGACTGCCCCCTCCAGAGACCCCCCACCCCTAACCACCCCCTCAGGATCCCACCCCCTATCCAACCCACCCTGCTCCCTGTCCCCTGACTGCCCCTACCCCTTATCCAATCCCTCTGGCCCCGGACCCCTTACCATGATGAGATGAGGTTCCTAGCCTCCCCGTGGAGCCAAACACTGCCCCGTGGGAGCGCACAGCCCCGGCCCCCAGAGCGCTGCGTGTACGGTGGCATGGCTCCAGGGGAAAGGGGAGTGTGTCTGCCTCCCCGCGGAGCCCCGGCCCCCAGAGCACTGCGCGCGCGGCGGCATGGCTCCAGGGGAGGGGGAAGCGTGTCTGCCTCCCCGCGGAGCCAAACGCTGCCCCGCGGGAGCGCACATCCCCGGCCCCCGGAGCGCTGCGTGCATGGCAGCATGGCTCCAGGGGAGGGGGGAAGGTAGAGGAGGGGCCAGCGGCTTGCTGCACTCGGCCGGGTGCTCCAGCCCGGGAGCACAGACCCCACAGCTTGCCGCGCCGGGAGAGGGTGGCCATTTGCCCACCCCTGCATTAGGGTGTGCCTGGGCACACCCGGCACACCCCGTGCGCACGCCTATGCAACCAGACATGATCTACTGCCATGAATCAGTCTTCCCACAAGAATAACATAATTCAAATACAGATTCCACCAAGAAACTGAAGAGGACATCAAAGGCCATGAAATTAGGCAAAGAACTTTCCAGGACATCCACTGTACTATGCTATGTGATGTAGTATTGTCAGATACATAATTTATGGCACTGTCAACCCAATTCTGTCCACAGCTACTTATGGGGCTAAAGTATCTCCTCATTTGCTTCACCTGCAAGAGCTGTTGGTTCAAGATACGGTTACCAGTATAAGAACAATCTCCTGTCATGTTAACTATGTTAGTCAATTAGTAAAAGGTCAACCGTATCCTTACACAGTTGCTCTCAAAGTTTTAATACACCTCTACCCCAATATAACGCGACCTGATATAACACGAATTCGGATATAATGCAGTAAAGCAGTGCTCCGGGCGGGCGGGGCTGCGCACTCCGGTGGATCAAAGCAAGTTCGATATAACGCGGTTTCACCTATAATGCGGTAAGATTTTTTGGCTCCCGGGGACAGCGTTGTATCGAGGTAGAGATGTATATACATCTTTAAACCACTGTGTTTTTAAAAATGATGCCCAATGAGTTAAATGTGAAAATAATTCAACACCATTTTTGTTGAACCCACCTCTGCTTTCCCTGTTTGCAGCTCTCTGAAGCGTATCCAAGTACTGGGACAATTCAGGAAGTTTCATTCTTAAAAGATCTCGGAAAACAGCCATATCCACAGACAATGCACGAAGATTATTGACAAAATAGCTATCAGGCAGTACTTTGTCGATTAGGTAAATCATGATCTGTAAGAAAATGAGAAAAAGATCAGTCAATCATTTAGGATTGATAAGGAGAGAACAAATGATCTTCCAAGAATAGCAAAAACTCCAATTATAAAATATAAAATGCACTAAAATGTTCTATTCCACTGAGCTATAGCTTAGACACCCTGGCAAAATGTGCCTTAGGTGTCTGATGTTTAATTCAAGAAGGCAACATTATTTTAAGCCAGGGCTGGCTTCAGATTTTTTGTCGCCCTAAGCAAAAAAAAAAAAAAAAAAGGGCGGAGTGCCGCCCCAAAGAGCTGGAATGCCGCCCCTTTAGAAGTGCCATCCCAAGCATATGCTTGGAACGCTGGTGCCTAGAGCCGGCCCTGCTTTAAGCATCCGTAGACATTCCAGGTGCAGAGCACCTGTAGGATTGGGTCCTAAGTGTCAACTCTTCAACAGCAGCTTGCACTGTTAATGGAGGAGTCTGGATAACTTCAAAAAAATAACAGGATGTAAAAGACTAATAGAAGCCACACCACACAATAATTGAAGAAATATTCTGTTAATCAAAGCCAATTTTTGATACTTCTGTTGTTGTATGTGCTAGTGAGATGCTCTGAATTATTTAGGAAATTCTTAAATCCATTAAGTCTGCTCTGTTTAAATGTCACAAATGGAAGACTTGCTATCCGAGTCAGCATCTAAATTACTGGCAGTGTATGTGATGCTGCTCTTTAGAATGCTCTTCCTGCATTTTAGCTGGTGTGATGTGTTACTGTACATTGCACTTCATCTTGTCCTTATACAAGGTAATAAACTGAGCAATATAACAATGCACAGCTCAACAAATATGTTTAATTATACAAAGAAGGCAACTATATTGACAATAATTCACCAACTGATTATGGTGAAATATTTAAGGATCATAAAATGAGACAAATATGATTGCTACCATCTCGATGGAAATTGTTATCTGCAAGTATTTAGAGCACTGATATACCACCTGCCCCTGCAATTTACATACAAGATGTTTTTGCACTGAATGACTGTGTCTTTCCTGCCTGTGACTTTTTAAGCATTTATTAGAAATTTTTACACTTCTATGGATTTCATAGAATTAGCAGAAAAAAGTGTTATATGCAAATAAGCATGACATTTATTTTGCAGCAATGCATTATTTTTGTCTGCATGATTCTCAGAACAACCTCTACTCTTTCTTTGCAATATAATTAAGAGTCCCTTATTTCTCAAAATACATTTATCAGTCTTCTGTTTGCATTATGATTTTTTTCTCCCTTGTGAAAAAAAATTGTGCGTTATTTCTTTATCCTGTTCCCAAGCCTTTGGAACAAGTAATCTAATCTTAATTAGAACTGTAATATATATCCTTGCAGTTCTGCTAATTTCTTATTACTTCAGTTGTAAAGCACTATATTTAACAAAGCCACATGCGCAATGGGTTCTATTTCCATAATGGATTTTGCTTTAAATACTCCAGACATGAAATAGAGAGCTAGAAAGAAAACAAAGCTTTTTATAAGACTTAAATATTCACTTCTGCCTACTTCATTGCCATCAGAAGTGTCTAGGGGTGGGATTTTTTTAAAATAGTGATGTACTTTATTAGCATCCTGTGGTACATTTTCCAGCAATTGGGATATTTCTCACTGGTGTTCAATTCTGTAATTTCTTCCCCATGCCATTCTGTTGTTTAATCTGTTTTTATAAAATCTCTTTAGTATTTTTTTTAAACTAGATGAATCACACGTGTGATTGTTTTTTTCCCCACACAAACTATGGCACTCTTATCTACCATATCCACTTCTACTTCAGTTAGGTTAATTTCATTTACTGAATTTATAAGCAGTTTCTATCTGTATTGAACTGGAGATTTAACATTAATGTGCTTACTTTAACTAGTGAAGTGTCTTAGGAACTGCTCCTTTAATAAACTGGAGAACATGTGGTTGTCATAAAATAAAAGAGATTATAATTGTAAATTATTTAGGCAATCACACAAGGCAATTATGTGGGGAGAAAATTATACAAGGCAAATTTTACTCCATGATATATAGTGGAACTATTATATTTTCCTAATGTTACAACTCTCTCTCTATAATAAAGCAACATATCAGATATCTATCTAGAAATTTATATGTGCTGGACTTTGACTCTGAGAGCTGTTATTTTGCCCATAGTTTCTAAGATTTAAATATATATATAATAATATCTAGAGCAAGGTAAATATCTCTCAGTATCTGAGAGAGTCATGATCTTTAACAATTCAACCCCCATGGTAAACTCCTCATTTACATGACAAACTGTACTTTAGGAAGATCATGCATAACACTGGCAAATCTTGGTCCTGGTACCCTGTAGCAAGGCAGGCCTCAGTTCTGTGGCTTGGACTCTGGATTCTGTGGCACTCTGCAAATATAGCAGCAGCAGCTTTAAATTAAAATGGGAGAGTTCTAAACAATTAAACATGAAAATGAGTAATACACTCAGTACAACAGCACCCAGGATAATTATTTTGATATTCAATTCTACTTACTTCATGCTGATCTCACACTTTGTTTCAAAGTGCTGCAGATTTTTGGACTGACAACACACAAATTCGTCACAGTAGTTGTCAAGGAAAGTCGGAAGCCTGGGTTGCTAGGAAAAGGGCCAGTTGGTGCTTTGGGGGCAGTTTGGGATTGGCTGAAATTCTGGCTCCATTGAAGCCAATGGAAATTTTGCCATGGACTTCACTGGGGCCAGGATTTTACCCATTATCTGGGTATTTTTGCAAAAATGGTCATCAGTGGATGTTAACAGGGGTGACATTTAAAATGACCCATTGAGATGGATCAGTTCTCTGTGAGCTGCTGATTTAGGCTGTCTGCAAACTTATGCATTGGTACACTAAGTTCACCTTTTAAAGGTAATCCTCACTATCACAAGAGTTAGAAACACAGCACGTGGTTTTACTCACTTTCAGGGCATCCCCTTCATTGCCTTCCATTACTTCTAAGATGAGTGCAGCTAGTATATTAAAGCCTTGGCAATATCCAACTGATTTGTTCCATCTAGCATAAGCCAGCAGAACTCGTTTCAACACAACTCGGTCCTGCTCTGCCTCCTGGCCACAGTAAGAACTGCAACCAGTTCGGTGAAGATCCTAAAATAGAAAAGATATTTGAGATGTTCTTCTATTCCACTCCCTTACTTCTTGTCTCCCCCATCCTGCCACACACACACACACACACACTTATGTTCCCACTGTTTGAAGAGATTAATTTTTATTTTAAAATGTTTAGCTTATTGAAGGAATGACGTAGTTTGAGCAAAGGGCTGGAATCCCGGAAAGCCTTGAGTTCTAGCAGGAACTGAGCCACCAGCTCACTTGACCTCCTTGTTCCCGAACAACAGAGCAGGAAAATTGGGTGTAAAGAAGACCACTCTGTAAACCAGATGGTGCATCTGAAACTGTCCTAGATAAATAAATTACCAAAAGTATGCCGGTATCTGACTGTCCCTGAAATATCAATAAGGTTACAAGCTATCTTTAAAGAGATAAAACATAAATAGCTGCAAAATTATTTTTAAAACATTCTCATTTGTAAAGTGCTGTTTACTTCTGAAAAATTATCAAATCCAGAAAAAAGTGTTAAAAGAAAGTTGTACCCATATCTTAACCAGAAGCCTAAAAGAGAAATATTACATATCTCCTTTTTTCAAACACTTCTCTGCATAGAGAAAGAATTACAATGTGAATCTTAGTGAATGGAATATCGTGATTTGTTGCCACTATAAAGTATGGAACAAGGTACTAGAGTGGGTGGTTGTAGGCGACTAACATTAAAATTAGCAGCTGCAATTTCAAGTTCAGTTCTAGAGCTGAATATAAATTTTATGCTGTTATACATACTATTTTCTAAAGACTCTTTTTAACACTGTGCTTGAGCAAACCATTAGTCCTTTAGACGTTAACAGTGCATTCTTTGTAATTGCACTTTGTGTTAGCAAATGAATAAAGCCAACATCCTTTTTGACATGCAAAGAGAAAATAGGAATCATTTACATCAAATTGCAAAAATATTGCCAGACTCCTTATTTTTTATGCCAGCAAAAAATACATTGTTCTGGAGGTTGTAACTCATTTGTGAGTGAAAGGCACAAACATGTACAGCACTTTTAATTTTTAATAAGGCACTGTACAGGCAAGATCTATAATTTAGAGTTACCAAGTCTGGGTAGTGTTTTTCAAACAAATATTCAGAAATGTAAGCATCATCACTTAGGTATACTGGTGCTAAAGCAAAGATGGAATTTAGAAGATATTATTTTCCTGAAATGATCAATGTAAAACAGACTAAGCTGCAAGACACTAGAGCTATGTAAACCATAATTTGAACTATGATGTTCTCTTCCCAAAACTGGCTCTTATTTTAAAAAGAAATGACACAACAACTGAAACACATACAGAGTGAAGGATATTTCACTACTGTAGTCTACGTGACAACACAGTCAACTTATTACATCACAGTACGGGTGGATACCAGCAAATATTTTCTTTATATTATACAAGGTCCACCAAAACCTTAATCAGAAATTTGCTAGACCATTATTAATTCAGCAAGTATGATCCTCAAGCGAGCAAGCAAACATCACTTTACATATCAGAACATTACATCATCTCTAGGAGGTCTAGAAAGTTTCTTTACAAACACAACTAAAACAACTCTGGGCTACAAACTTTACATGACCGACAGTACAGTGGACAATTGAGAGAATGTAGACAAATACAATATACTGAAGGAAAAGATGAATTACCCTATAACAGCTGGTTGTCTCTCTGCTAGTAGATGCTAACAAACAAGTATTTTGCAAAAAATCTCTCTCCAATACAGGCTCATATTGTGCCCTCTACATCTGTGCATAGAGGGTCCCCTCCATACGCAGATCTCCCCACACTCCCAAGTGGAAGAGAGGACTCAACTTCCTCCCTGGCACCACTCCCCTCAGGCTTCTTCACAGAGCCAGAGATATGAACTGGGGAAGGACTGGAGACTGGGTGGGCCAGAGGGGCTGTCTCCCAACCAGCTCCACAGACTTTCGGTAAAAATATTATCCAGCCCCAGGATATATTGTCTTTTCCATGTAGCCCTCCCAACTGCTGCCAGGGTAGCACAGGACCAGAGGCAGGAGACCTTTAAGGGACTGAGTTGTAAAGGTCCAGGATTTCTGCATGGACATGCCTAGAGTTCTGCAAGGTTTAGGGGCAGGTGATGTGACCATTTCTACAAGATGTCGAAAGAAGCAAATGAGCCTCTCCAAATAGGACTGTCTGAGGAGATCCCCACGGAGATTTCCTCCCCCGGCCCAACTCTGAGTGTTGGGAGGGGACAAACTGAGCAGATGGCATCACTGGCAAAGCAAGAGTAAAATGTGCCTTTCATTAACCTCTCTCTCCATTACTTCTCTCTGAATAACAAGAACGCTGGAGGTGGAAATCAGGCAAAAAGAATTTTCTACCAACAGCAACAGCACTGAAACAAATTATTTTCTTGAATTTCAACAATTAATATGCAAGAATAGGCAAGAATGCCCAGAGGAACAGTAACAAGGAGAAGTACATTTTAGGAATGCAGTAGCAGAAAATTAAACAAATTCAACACCTCCCAAAAAACATTTATTTATTTTCCATGGAGAAATCTTTAAAAAATTATATTTTATGCACACAAACATATCAGCTGAAATGCCAATTACCTTTACAATCTGAATGCCCATGGAGTCATCATCAGGATTACTTCTGTCATTGAAAGTGAAGCGCATAGTTTTATCCCAGTCAATTGCTATACTATGAAGATAGTGATCTGCTAGGGTCAGCCAAACCTAAAGATACATACAACATGACAATAAGATGCATTATTCCATTCCTACTTTAAAATAAGAGCAGTTTATACATACTGGTACGTAATTCTATGAATCTCACCAGTTCTGATTTTCCTTTAGATACAACAAATGCAGAAGGAGGAAAAGAAGGATGTAAATCTTTTCTGTGTCTAAACAATTTCTATATAATAAAAGCAATATCCCTGCTTTCTAAAATGCAAATCGAGGGCCCAGTCTTGAAGGTGTTACTCAGGTAGAACTCCTACCGACTTCCAGGGAAACTTTGTGTGAATAAAAACCAAAGCCCCACTCATTTCCTGCAGATCCTCCATGTGACCGTCTTCTGTGCATGAGAAGAACTGGGGGTGCTAGCTATCTTCACAGCACTATCCCCCACAGACATAGGGGTCAGGAATCCAAATGTAAGGGAGAGTCTGATCTGCAAGACTGGTAAAGGTAGGGCCAGATGTACTGCTCACATCATCCCTTCCACTACATGGTAATCAACAGGGAATCTGTTGAAAAGATAACACAGCCCCAAGCTGCACATTCCACAAACTTTGTGATGGAATGATCTGCTGGAAAACCTGCAAGAGAAACCTTGTACAAGTTCTCTCTCTGCTAGCTCTCTTCGGAAGAGGGAGGGTTCTGTTTTTGTTTTGTTTGTTTTTCAATACAAAGGAGCAGGTGATTTGACCCGGAGTAGGGACTTCAGGGTTGGATCCAAAGAATTATTTGGTTTATACTAAGCTACTGTGACTGTGGCTTTATGAACTGCTGGCATTCAGATGTATTTTTGAAACATTAGCCTGGTTTCAAGCACAGGGACTACATACATAGCATGCTCTGAGGCGCATCTGTGACTCTAGGCTAGTATACAGCCTATGAAGTTAGGCAGAAAATATTGGATTCTGTAAAGAAATGCTGGACTTTAAACAAAGATACA
The DNA here is from genome assembly GCF_028017835.1 of Emys orbicularis. Classification (NCBI taxonomy): domain Eukaryota; kingdom Metazoa; phylum Chordata; order Testudines; family Emydidae; genus Emys; species Emys orbicularis. The sequence continues at coordinate 66,070,024 of NC_088683.1, read as the reverse complement.
AGGAACCTTAGAGATAGGGATATCATGGCAAATGTCATTATCTCTAAATGATAACTGGATGAGCCCATCTTTAAAGGGGAGATTTCTACATCCACACTAGGAAAATAAAATCAGTGCTTAAAATGGTGGCACATATCAGAAGAGCACACAGGTACAATGCAGATTCGGAACCTATTTGCTAAGTAAGTTTTGAACTCCCACTCCAAATAGACTTTTTGTCGATTATTAATAGGCTAACAGATAACAATTTAGTAAAGAGCATTGGTATATAATTTTACCTAATTCAAGGCAGGGTGGTAGGCCACAACATAACAATGGTTAATAATGACAAAGGATTGCTTTGCAGGAGGGTGGAAGAAATGGTGAAAGGGAAGGGGAGTTGATCTACATATTCTAAATGAGAAAAGCCCTTCCCACACTTCCCACAGTAATAAACAGTTAAATAGTCACCTACAGCTTGCAGAATCATAGATTTCCTACATTTCCCCTTTCCCACACAGTACAGGTCTCTTGTGCAGAGGAACGACTTGTGCTGCTGCTGCACCGCCACACAGCATTTGCTGGTAGGGAGAGCAGTAAAATGAAACTCCAGTAATGCTTGCTGGTTTCATACTCCATTTCTGCTGGGTCAAGAGGAAAAGTGTCCTGTACAAAAGGAGCAGCACGGATACTGTCCTCCACCTGTGCTGGAGGAAGTTTAACCTTTGCCCTGCCCCTACCCACCCCTACCAGCTGAGGAGGATCTCTCACTGGGCTGCAGCCGTATAGAATGCTTCTTCCTAGTTCAGCAGAAATGTGAAAGGGTGTGGGGGAGGCAATGCCAGTTTCATTCCACTTGCTCCTCTGGCTAGCTAAACAATGAGTGCATGAGCAACAGCACAGATATGGTCTTGATGAGGGGGAGGAAAAAGAGTCTGTACATTGCGTCACTCTTTGCAAAGCTTCACAGAACAAGTGACGGAGCAATAGCAGACAGGTTATTAGAGGGGAGCAGGGAGAAAGACTTCATAATAGGGAAGAAAATGGCAGCTGAAAGACTCCAATGTGATGCAAATGGATTACTTATTAAAAGAATTAAGGGGGAATGATACCCCTATGATTGTTTATTTTATTCTCTCTTAATCTGAAAGAGAAAATGGTTTGGGTTGGAGGGACAGGGAGTGCGGGACTATAGGCTCAAGTGAGACCTAGGTGAACTATGGTTTTAAACCGAGTTAAGATATTAGCAGGAGCAATAGGCCCAAAGCCTGTGACCAAAAAGAATGAGATCATGAGAAAGAAGAGTTGTTGTGTTAAACCTGTAGTGACCCTGTGAAATACCCGTCTTATCTTACTTAAGGTTTGGGTTGAAATAATAGAAATAAAACACAGTTAACTGGGCATGTGCAGTAAATAATTGTAAACAACAGTAAATAACATGTGCAGTAAATAATTGGCTGTATGAGAAACTACTTCATACGGCCTTAGCTAAGGTGCGATAATTTGCAGTGACATCACTTGTTTGTTAAAGGGTATAAAAAAGTAAACTCTTAAGGGTTCATTGCTAACATCTGCCTGACCACGTTGGGAGTCGACCAATATGGGTCTAAGCATCCTTAGCCCATTTGTAAGGAATCTTGATCATATGCCTATAAATATTTTGTTACTGTTTGGCTGGAGTAAATTGCTATTATTTAGGCTTTGTAGGCATGTTTACAGTAATTGTTTGCCCTTTGGATTTAATAAAGGAATTTATGGTTAAATTAGTGTCATGGTAATACCCTGCATAAGTAATAATAATTCCAACAGGGAGTAAGAAAGGAAAAGGAGAAAGATCCCAACACACAACATTATATTAAACCATGTATATATATTACGTATGTTTTAATCCTTCTGTAGGGTTGCTTGGATGAAACTGAGGTCAGAATATGTCCCACATTTAGTCCGTACAAAAGTCTGTTGCACAAGGTTTTAAATGTTGGGGATATGGCTTCAAATCTTATTTAAGGGAGCATTAAGGTGGATTTAGTGATCTCAATGTAACTCCCAGTGGGTACATTTCTACATCACTAACCCAGTGCTGTTTCACATTAATAGCAGTCTCTAATGCACATCATTCCTTACCCTCAGCTCCCCTATTATTCCAGCACTCTGCCTTTCCCTGACCAAATGTTTATGTGGGAATTCTTGTCAGTACTATGCCTTGGTGACAGTAGTTATCAACTTCTACTTCATAAATGTAAAGGCTTGTCTTCCCTGGAGGTTTGCCCTGATTTCAGGCATTAATGTTCAGCTATTGGGAAAGATTCATCAGCGCAAACTCTTGGTGTAGACGGAGTAAAGTGGTAAAAGCCAAAATCTGCGCTAGTACAGCTTACCTGAGTTTCAAGAATGAGCAACACCACTAGTGTAAACAGCAGCTTTGCCTGTCTGTGCAACAGTGCAGCTCCACAAGCGGCTGGTCCTTGATATTTTTGAACCAGCAAAAATCCCCAGTGCATACAAAGCTTAAGACTCTCAAATTCATACCATCTCTAAACCACATGTGACTGCAATTATCTTGTGAAGTGTACAGATCTACCTACCTTCCTCCTCCACTCCTTTGGTATTCCTGTTGGCAGTCTGGCCACTGCTTTGAGAGCATCATACCACTAAAAGCAAAAACATCCAGCACAGAAAACATATGGAATTAGTTTAATTCAGAAATATGTGAATATGTGCAATACTGCAGGTAAGAAACATTCATTTTATTTCCCATGTTTAAGAAATTACATGCTTAGCTATAAAATGGACCAGTGCCTAGAGTTAATAAATAAACCCTAATTAAAAGCAAAATATAATCTTATAAGACTAATAATTTATGTATATAACAAAAAATATAAGACTGACATTATGAGAATTCTGAGATGTCAGGGAAAACAAAGAAATTGCATTACAATTTCCAAAATGTTAGTTGGAACAAATCTTTATGTAGTGGCAACTAATATACCCACATTAAGATGAAATGTGCATTGCTTTGTTTTGTAAGTAACACAAGTACAGTGAAAAGGAAATTTCAGTCTTTTAAAAACAAGTGAAAATAAATGAAGTTACCTGCTGAAAACCATTTTGACCTAAAGATGGTTCAAGAGTAAACTTCAACTTTGTATCAACCCCTAGAGACAATAGTAAAACAAAAGGGAAAAAAGACAAACCACAATCATGATCACTATTTAGAAAAGGAAAAAAATTAAATTAAGTCAAAAGAAAATACAGAACTCTAAATTGAACTACTGTATGTAATTCTGAATGACTGCATTCTATTCCTTTTTTCCATCAATTCCTGTTTTCAAAGTAAACTGAAGGTGTACGTTAAAAAGTATACATATAACATTTTAAAATGGAATAATCCCCTGTTCAGTATATTACTGTGGTTCAGCATAACATATTTTGCTAAAATCACTGCATACTGAGGGATCCCCTACATGGCCATTGTACACTGTGTGCATATTATGAGAAAGTTAGAGCTCTTTACCTTCCCTCTCTTCTCCAGTGGACTTTTCCATTACCATAGGTTTTATAATAAATAACCTGTTGTAATGGAATGTTATATAAGTAAAATAAAAACTTGTTGCAATGGAAAAGTCCACCAGAGAAGACAGGGAAGGTAAAGAGCGCTGACTTTTTCATAATGTGTGCACAGTGTACAATGTCCATGTAAGGATTCCTTGGTATGCAGTGAGCTGCATGACCCTTAAAGTATCTTATGCTAAACCACAGTAATATACTGAACAGGGGATCATTCCATTTTTAAAGCATGCTATCTATTTATAAAAATATAAAATACCTTTTCTTTCCATGTGCTTCAATTTATGGATATTAAAACACTGGATGCTCATTTTTATTTTGTTACATTAATAAAATCAGTATATTGCTCAGTATGTAATATTTAATATCGTATCATTTATCCATATTCTGTTTAACTTTGGCTAGTACTCCCATTTAAACTTAAGAGTTTCTTCTGGCTATTAATGTTAATTAATCTTTTTAATATAGATAACACATTTTTCAAATGCAAACTCATGTGTGAAACTAGGATCTCAGGCTTGGCCTGTAATAGATTCTGATTATGGCATCTGGACACACCATAATATATATAAAAATACATATAATCTGATTTATGTCATGCATGTTAGATTAAATTAGTCCTCAATCATTCAGAATGTCGCTGTCCAAAACCAAGGTGCTGAACAGTCCAATATTTCATTCTTCACATTCTCTTGCTCTAACTGTTATTAGAGGAATGCATACAAAAGAATAAAGCCCTTCTTAAAGACATTTTTCCAGTAACATTTGATTAATGGCACCATGTGTGCTTTGTATTTAAAATGTTTCCATATGAAGGTGGTCTTTCCTAAGATACAGATTCATGGATCAACACTTTGTATATAATTTTTTATATCAACGTAAAGAGCTCAGTGCTGCAAGCTGCCAAATGCCTTAAATGTAAGTCATCAGAAACACGCCACATTTTACTGGATTAGGCCTTGTGTGTTTGGAAAAAAATGTAGTGCCATTTGCTAATGCTTGGTAGTTAAGCTTTGACAGTATTTCCATATGAAACTGATTATGAGGTGTTTAGAACATGACTTGGGGGGGGAGAAGGTGGTATATAAAGGTTTAGACTGAAAGCAAAGTTTAAAAAAAAAATAGCAAACAAATCTCTACCCTAGATTTGGCCATTTTAAAATTGTATCAGGGAATTTACCATTTGGATGCTTTTATCTGCACTGTTCAGCTAACAACAGCCTTACTGGGTTTGGGGATATTAAAGCATTTGTCTATATTAATATTTTCGATACCTTAAAAAAAAAAGGAGATGTTTTTTGAACATTTTGGCGCTTATACCTGGCAATAATTACTTATTAGGATTCACCTCCCACCCCCCAGCACGCAAAAGGAGCCAGATCACATTTGCTGCAAACATGTGTCAGTACAACAAAACCATGTCTCATCCCTAAACTGTCTATTACTGAGTACAGGAAACAATAAGGAAACAATTCAGCAATTTATGTAACTTCAGGCGAATAGCTAGCTGCACTTTTGTTGAAGTGTAACTCCAGATGACACCTTAAGGTAACATGTTCTGGTATCAGCAAAAGGTAGATGGAAGCAATAGCCCTCCAGAATAGTCATGCACTTCCCCTCAACTTAGTACTCAAATACAGAGAGCATTCCAGCTTTCTAGAGCTTAAAGACCCACCTAATACCAAGGCCTCTGTATTCCTGCAATTTACACAAGGAAAACACCACTAGCAAAGCCAGCCGGGAGTAGTGACGGCTGTGTCTGGACAAATATAATCTTGAAAACAGGCAGAATGTTGTTATCCACCTGATGTCTGAACCTCAAGATCAAAGACCCCAGACATGGCAGCAGATACAGTGGAGACTTGTTCCGAATAAATGAGATCTAAGGACTCCCAGATCTCAACTCACAAATGTCTTCCAGATGATGGCATTGAATTAATAAAGGTGTGATGTCACTAGGCAGAAAAGAGAGAGAGCTGTCTGCAGATTGCCCAGGGAGATACACTGACATGGCCACCCTGAGTTAGACCAATTGACGGGGCATCTCTCTAAGATTAATTAATAACTCCTTACCATATTGTTTTGCCTTATATAAAAGAGCCACCGATCAAAATGTGGAGGCATAGAGGAGGCGTCATACGTTCATACGTAGTGTTTCTCCCTGTCCTACTGGGTTGCCCGACAGGGCCTGTCACGCAGAGATGGCAAAGTGCCCTCAGCCATTCCTCACAGAGAGGAGGACTCTCATTCAGCGGCAAAGCGCTGACAGTGCGGGCAGGACCCGGCCTGGCCTCACGCCCGCCCCGCCCCGCCGAGCAGCCTCGGCAGGACACGGCGATTCGCTGGCGTGTAACAGGCCGCCCGCACCGAGCCCGCAGCAGGGCAGGAGCTGCGTGTCCGCTGCCCAGAGAGAGCCCGCGCCTGGGGGCTTTACCCTGAGAGTGCGGGGAAGGGACAGTCCCCTCTCGGCAGCCCGACGCAAGCGGCACGAGGAGGGTTTTAATGCAGATGCCGAGTGCAATCGCTGCATCACGGCAAGGGGCCGCCGCCTCTCCCGGCACAGCCCTGCAGCACGGCGCTGGAGAGGCTGCGGCTGACAGGGAGCGGCCATTTGCCTTGGGCACGTCCTTGGCAGACACGCCCGAGGCACCTCCGGTCCCACATCCCCCCCCCTCCCCCCCGCCCCGCGAGCGGCGCCTACCCAGGGATTTCATCTCGGTCCTGCTCCCCGCCCGGGAGAAGCGCGTGTCAGTGACGGGCAGCGGCCGCCCGCGCTCCTCTCCGCCGCCCCACACCGCTCCCCGGCCGGGGTAAGCCTGGCTAAGAGCATTAGGGAAGCAGCCGCGGCACAGAAGCGCCACTTTTAAATCCAAGCCCGGGCCAGCGGAGGGGCCCGGGGAGCAAAGCCCGCCGAGGTCCTTCGCCCGCCCCGGCCCACGCCCACGCTACCTGGCTCCAAGGTGCAGAGCAGGCGAGGAGCCGTCCTGGAAATACAGCTCCTCTTCTTTAACACATTGCTCAGGATGGTGCCCACGCCGCCACCTGTGTTTTGCCTCTTTAAACATCTTCCCCCACGTCTCAGGGAGCCCGTCAGCTTGTCCTGTCTCATGGGTGCCCACGGGGCTGAGACAAACCATCCACGCTGTGCCAGCAGCGGCCTCTCCCCGGCAGGTGCAGCCCAGCTCCCCCCGTGACGCAAATTCAGCTGGAGTTCTGCTTTATTTACAGCTTTGCAAGGCTTTCCTCTGAGGCCGAAATCTCTCCCGTTAGGGCAGCAGGCGGGCGGGTCTGCGAGGCACTACACCGAGACAGGGTGCAAGGCGTTGGAGTATGTTGCAGAAGCTCTCATTGCTGGAGGACATCTGCAGTGCAGAGACAGCAAAGTCGAGGTGCCGAAGAGACGGGGGGAAGCGGAGCCCGCCCACAATCCCTCCCAGCATCACTGACTGAAAACCCAGCAGAGTTCCCTCCGCCTCCTCCAGCACCACCTGGGAGCAAGCAGGCAGCAATCTAAAGGAAGCAGGAGCTTGGTTTAAAATAAAATGAATCTCAAGAGTAACTGGATTGCAGCATCTATCAAAGAGCTTGTCACCGCAACACAGGAAGGGTTGGGAGGAGCAGCACCACTAACCACTTGGGTACATTCTGTGTGCTATGCATGCAGCACTTTAATAGTGCAGGAAAGCAGCTGCTACTGTCTCTGCTTTGTAAACAGATAAGCCAGCACAAGCCATAATGACATGTCTAAGAACCTATATGCCTATTATTTTTCAACAATGGTCAAGACTGATATTTCTGCAAAGGATTAATAGCAGTTACACCCTTACAAGCCCAGATTAGAATGTGTTTTAAAATCACTCTCAGCATTAAATTCCAACCTAAATGCATAGAAACACATATGGTATGTACTGTATCATCACCCACTGATGACAGCCCTCCTGAGAAAGAGGCCCATATGTGCTGCAATACCCTGAAGCAATGAGAGGAAGAAGGATGCTACAGCTTACTCCTTTCACTAAGACAGTCTGACACCAAGTACTGCAGTCCAACCCTGGAGGTAGGGAACGTGCCCAGAATGTCAGCTTGAAAAGGTTCAGCTCCATTTCTTTGCCTTTCTATGTTTAACACAGATATTTTGTTTCAGGGAAAAGATCATCTTTATAATAGCAACCTCCATGTATCTGAATTGGAACAAAGTTTACTACTACAGTGATACATCATATGCTAAATTCAAAAACTGTACTCTACCCTGTAAGAGTTGTTAAAATTTAAATTTGAAAATTTAGCTATTTCCAACAACATTTTAAGAGGGCTTGTTACACACATAAGGAGTAACTACAGAATTTCACTTCAAACCAGATTTTGATATAATGTATAGGGAAAAAGCACTTCAAACAAGGGTAGTTTTTACAATTCTTGCTGTTCTATTATTCAGTGAAAGGTTAACAGATTTATGTCAGTTTAATTGAGTCAATCTCAAAAATTGAGTTACAAGTCGTTCCAGATACTAACACCTGCTTCTGATTGCACCTGCCAATTTTTGTTGTTGAAAAACTTGTTTGCTATTTTTTAAAATACATTTTTATCTCCCTTGTTTCTTTGTGAAAGACATACAAACAACAGGCAAACTGACAACAGTTAAACACACAAGGTGGGTGAGGTAATATCTTGTAGTGGACCAACTTCTGTTGGTGAGAGAGGATAAGCTTTTGAGCATACATAGAGGTCTTCTTCAGTTCTTCCCAGACCTGAAGAAGAGCTCTGTGTAAGCTCAAAATCTAGTCTCCCTCACCAACAGAAGTTATCTTTTATTGGACTATTACCTCACCCACTTTGTTTCTCTAATATCTATTCCTGGGCGAATTCTGTGCCAAAAACATAAAAATTCTGCAGATATTCTACATTATAAAATTCTGCATATTTTATTTGTCAAAATAACACAAAATCCCTCTGGTTTCAATTATTTCGGTAATTTAGTTAAATTGCAATACAATGGATGGAGAATGGGAGTGGGGAGCATTGGAGGAAATTCCCAACCCCCCTTGCCTAACAGTAATATAACTAGGTTTGACCATCTATTTCTAGTTATTAGTCAACAAATATATGCAGCCATATGCTCCGTGTTACATTATAGGTAAGGCTGCGAGTTTGCCAATGGGAGCTGCAAAGCCAGCGCTCTGGGCGGAAACAGCACGCAGAGCTGCCTGGCCACGCCTCTGCCTAGCAGCTGAGTGAGGGGGATGTCGCGGCTTCTGGGGAGCCCCCCAGTAAGCGCCGCCTCACACCGTCCCGTGCCCCAAGCCCTTGCCCCTTCCCACAACCAAACTCTGCTGCTGCTGAGGGGGGAGGGGAGAGATGCGGAGCCAGGTAGGGAGCCTGCCGGCCCTGCCAACAACCCCCCCCCCCCCGCCCGCAGCACCAGCGGGGGTCCCGGGCCGCACAACGATGCCTCCCCCGCAGCATCCAGGTCACTCCCCCTCAGCACCCGCTCGTCCCCAGGTAGCCCCCCTCCACGTTTTAATCACAGGTATTTTTAGTAAAAGTCATAGACAAGTCACAGGCTGTGAATTTTTGTTTACTGCCCGTGACCTGTCCGTTACTTTTACTAAAAATACCCGTGACTAAAACAGCCTTAATTATAGACAACTGAAGAGCAAGTGGGGGCTGGAGAATCAAACTCACAATTTATATTGGCTACTGACCATCTCCAGAAAGGTCAGTAGCAAACAGTTCATGGAGCACATTCTGATAGGAAATTATTTCAGTCCAAAAATTTAGAGCAGTTCTAATCACTAAAGCACAATAAGAATTTATAAGGCCATACTGTCCTTTACACCACTCTGGCAATGTAAAGGAGCCTTAAAACTTTTACACCTGTTTTATACTCCTGAGGGAATTCACACAAAAAATGGGAACAATTCACTAAGCAGGCAGGCTGCTACATTCTGCTCTTCCTGAGGGGACAGTGCCTGTCCCACACCTACCTCCTCAGAAACACCCTGAAGCCCTGCTCCTCCATGCCAAGCATGCTGCAACAGCGAATGAGAGGGACAGAGTTTCTCTCTCTCACCCACACCCAAGACTGTACATTCCCCCCACCTCGGGCAATGATTTACGTCTCTACTGACTGCTCTGGGTGCCCGAACCAACCTGCCTATGCTGCCAGGGAGAGGCGCATGACCGCTCTTGCAGCTTCCCTTTGATTCCCCATCAGAAGTCATTTTTCTGCAGGGAAGCAAAGAAATCTGAGAGGGACATGAATTCTGCGCATGCACAGTGACGCAGAATTCCCTCAGGTGTAAATATCCCAGGACCGACACAGCTACAACACCACTGCATACCACAATGTAGTTAAAAAGTGAAGCCAATTATACATAAAATGCTGTCAAAGCAAACAAATTAAAAACGGATATTTTTCTAAATTTTCAGTCTAGTCATTCTAGGTGTTACTATTAAAATTTCAGAGAAGTGATTTTTCATCATGTTCCTTTAAATTGTTTGGTTTTGTATTTAAAAGAATGCTACATTGTGCTACAAGCTTATACATTAAGCAGGTAATTAAAACTATACATTGGCAGTTCTTTTTAAAAGGTGACCCTTGCCTACCGATATAATGGATGACTCAGAGTTGCTTTTTATTTCAGTGCCAGCCGGAGGAGATGATTTAGTGGTCAAACTATCAGGTCTTAAATTTATCACTCTAACTAGCAACTCAGATACCACAGAGATGGTACCGCTAGGAGTGTCTCAAAAATAGACACTAAAATATCAGAGGGGTAGCCGTGTTAGTCTGGATCTGTAAAAAGCAACAGAGAGTCCTGTGGCACCTTTAAGACTAACAGATGTATTGGAGCATAAGCTTTCGTGGGTGAATACCCACTTGGCATTCACCCACGAAAGCTTATGCTCCAATACATCTGTTAGTCTTAAAGGTGCCACAGGACTCTCTGTTGCTTTTTTCAAAAATAGAAATAACTAAAAATCTCTCACTTGCTTCCTTTCCTCCTACTATCCCTGGAACATCATATCAGGGTCAGTCTTTCATCCTTCCAAAGTAGGTAAATTAAAGATCATTTAGTTTTACTAGGACATCCTTGGCCAAAATTTATGGGACCTGGCTTGGGCGGATAGCCTGGCTAATCTGTAGGGGGAATTAGTCGCCCTATAAAACTGAAAATATATATATGTAACGTTCATTTTTCAAACAATTACAAACTGCATCCCCTAAAAGTATCAATATTTAATTTTTCTAGGCTAGTCAATTGTTTTGCCAACTAACTCAGACAGTGTCATTTTAACTCATATTTATTCTCTGGGTCTGTCACTAACAACCACGGGAAGTTGGCCTCCATGAAGACTGGGACCAGAAACAGGGCATGTATTCTGTGGCTCAGGGCTTGGCCACTTCTAAGGATGGGGAAGCCATTCCACTAATGTCTGCCAGCCCACTTCTCTTCCCTGCTCCCCAGAGAAATACAACAGCAGCCTTTAGCCCTAGGCAGCAGACAGCTAAGATGAAGAATAGTCATACTTAGTGGGTTTGATGACTCGGTGGACCAGTATACAAAATGCATTATAGTGATTCAGTTAAGCCTCTCGCCAAGCATAACATTTATTTTAAATGAAGCTTAGATTCTACAGGAGTAGATGGCACTGATCCCTTTCCCACACACCAGGCAAAGCTTCTTACTTCCCAGTGGCCAGGCCTGCTCTTTACTGTTCCCTGATCAGGATTAAGGCTGCGATTCTCTCACGGAGGTCGCAGAAATCACAGATTCTGTGACTTTCCGCAACCTCCGTGACTTCTGCAGCGGCTGGTGTGGCTGACTCCAAGGCCACCTGAGCAGCTGACCCTGGTGTCAGCTGCTCGGGCGCCCCATGGCCAGCCATACCAGCCACTGCTGGAGTGGGCCAGCCACTCCAGCTGCTGCTCGGGAGGCCCCGGGGACCACCCGAGCAGTGGCTGCTGCCGCTGGTCTTGCGCACTGCCCAAGCAGCAGTCCTGGGGGCGGTCCCGGGGAGTGCCCGAGCAGTGGTCTTGGGTGGTCGCCCAGGGCCAGTCGCACTGGCTGCTGGCTCCGGGAACCGCTTGAGCAGCGGCCGGTGCAGCTAGATCCGGACAGTGCCCAAGCAGTGGTCCTGGGGGTGCCCTAGGGTCCACCCGAGCAGCAGTGGTCCCGGGGCAATAGAGCAGCGGCCCCAGGGATGCCTAGAGGCCATCCAGAGAGCAGACCCCAGGAGCAGTGGCTGGGGCAGTCAACCCCCAGCAATGGAGCAGGGCCCCCCCAAAAGCCAGGGACCCCTGGAGCAGCAGGGCCACAGAAGCAGAGATTTAGTCAGGGGTATTTTTGGTAACAATCATGGACAGGTCAGGGACTGGAAATTTTTATTTTATTTATTGCCTGTGACCTGTCCATGACTGTTACCAAAAATACCTGTGACTAAAACTTAGCCTTAATCAGGATCCTTGTGGTTGCAGACACTTTGAACCTGGTACATTTCTGCAATAGAGCATATAATCTGCTGGCCTGCTCCACACCCAGGCATACAGATTTCCTGTGTTTCTGAGACTTTGCTGCTTTGCACACACACTGCAGCATCCCAGTGAGGGGATAAGTAACAAAACTTTGGAGGAGAGGGAGACTCGCCTATCAATGCTTTTGGATCCCACTGGTGGTGAAACTACTCAGAAAAATATACCCCTTAATCTTTATTTGGCAATTTCTGGGTTAGAAGACCAGCACTTAGAACAGTGATCGGCAACCTTTCAGAAGTGGTGTGCCGAGTCTTCATTTATTCACTCTAATTTAAAGTTTTGCATGCCAGTAATACATTTTAACGTTTTTAGAAGGTCTCTTTCTATAAGGTCTATAATATATAACTAAACTATTGTTGTATGTAAAGTAAATAAGGTTTTAAATGAAGCTTCTTAAACATTTTAAAAATTAAATTAAAATGCAGAGCCCCCCGGACCAGTGACCAGGACCCGGGCAGTGTGAGTGCCACTGAAAATAGGCATGCATGCCATAGGTTGCCTACCCCTGACTTAGAATCTCTCCCACATTTAAACATCTGATGAAAACACCTATAAATACCTACACACAGAGAAAATATCTGATATTAGGAGTTCTTAAATCTAATGGCCAAAGGCATAGCAAGATCCAGTGTCTGGAAGTTGAAGTTAGAAAAATTCAAATTGGAAATAAGATGGAACTTTTTAATATGGGGGCAATTAACCATTGGAACCAAGGAAATTAGTAAATTCATATAATTTTACATAGAGATTTGTACATCTTTTAGAAAGCTGTCCAAATAGGTATTGGGCTTGATAGCATTCACTTACACGGTAGGGAAGAATAAATTTCCTATTCTTTATATTATAGTAGCATCTAAAAGCCCCAACCAAGATCAGGGCCTCATTGTGCTAGGCACTGTACAAACACAGTGAGAGACAGCATCTGCTCTGAGGGGATTGCATCTAAATAGTCAAGACAAACAGAATGTAGGAGAGAAAACACTGAAGAATTACTGGATGAAATTCCATGGCCCACGTTATGCCGGAGGTCAAACTAGAGAATAATGGTAAGTCCTTTCACACCTTAAAAATCTATGAACATTTAATTGCTGGGCACTGGCTAAAAGCAGCAAATGAGATTTATGCTGATTCCCTCTTAATTAAGTAACAGTCACTATTTGTTTCCTGGGAGATGCCATTATAAAGCAGCTGTCACAAGCGGTGCATACTGTAATAATATTTTACATTTCTATAGCACCTTTCATCCCAAAGCATTTTACAAATTCTATACATACCGCATCACTGAACTGCACTTGCCTTCGGGAGAAGAACAGACAATGGACACAGGATGGTGTACAACAGTGGAGGGAGGGGAAATTCTGTACAACACTGGAGCAAACTCTGCTTGTACAAAATACACCTTAGGCCCTTTGGTGTGCACCGAGAATGGACAGAATTTCAAGGTGAAATCGTAGGCCCTTTGAAGTCATTGGCAAAACTCACACAGATTTCAACAGGGCCAAGATTTCACCCTAATTTTTGTGGTTTTGTATGAGAACTCTACATAACAGATTAAATGGAACTCAACATCTTTCTTCCAGAAGAAAGAAGGGCTAGGCCAATCTGAGGCTGCCAGGAGACAAACTATTTCAAACATGATATTTAAACCATCCTCTTCATTGGATCATAAAATGTTTACCATACAGAGATCTATAGATACTTCTGCCAAATATGTCTGTTTCCCAGAACTCTGTCTTCTTCTCAACTCTAAAAGCCTCCCTCCCTCTCACCTGTCCATGCTTCGTGGAAGACAGGAAGCGAGGATAGAAGGAACAATGTTTGCTCTCCCCTGTGTAGTCGTATTTCTTCCTCATACAAGCTGTAGGGGAACCTGATAATACTTTATAGTTTTAAGACATGGTATCAATACTAATTAATCTTCTTACTTCCGCTATGAGGTAGATATCTCCATTGTACAAATGTCAGGACTCTTGTATTGAACCCATGTCTGCAGGTGAGACTAGAGACACAGCCAATGTGCCATGGTAATGAGCTGAACCCCACCCCAACCAATAGCCTTAGTGCTAAAGGCCTACAGGCCCACAGGAGCCACACCCCAAACCCCTGATTGGATGGACAGTCAGCACTCTCACTGGGTACCTGGACTGTATCAAGGCTCCAACAGGAAGCAGAAGCTGTCTGAGTAACAGACCAGTGCTTACTCCCCAGACTGCCTTGCCAAGCTGCTTTGCCTGACTCTGCCTTGTTACGTGCTGCCTCATCCGACCCAGTCCCTTGGAGTGGATCTTCTAGCTATGGACCCCTGCGAGAACTCTGACCATTGCCCCAGACTGCCCTGATACAGATTTACCTGCTGGTTACCTGACCATCCGCACACACTTGACTACTGCTCTGGACTGCCCCCTAGCTGCCTCAGCCACCAGGCATTACAACAAGTAAACTGAAAGACAGGTTTAGGGATTTGCTTGAAGAAGGTCATTGTGGGCTAGCAGATTAGGCCTTTGTTAATCTTGGTTCTGCCACCAAGTTACTCTGTGTCCTTGGAGCCCACCTGCCCTAGACAAATGCCCTGAGGGAGAATCACTGCATGATTTCCATTGCTTCAGCATGTAGCTGTGGGCTTCTTCTTCCCCCATGGTCGTGTTGTTTGACTGACTCAGGACATGGTTCCCCTTCAGCCTGGGCTGGAACTTTCGTAGCACCAGCTTGATTGCTCTTAGTTGTAAGGAGGGTTATGCTGTGGGTCCTTTCCTCTAAATTCCAGATACCTTGAGCTGTTTGGGTCTCCCAAAGTGTGCTCCTCAGCCCTCTAGGCTGGCATCAGTTGTGATGATCGGGGATCTGGAAGGCATATGGGCATGCCCTTGTGGACACTGCACTGGGCTAACCACCTGTGCCGGAACTCTCACTTGATCTCTCACACATTCCAGGAAGTGGTCCCATACCTTTAAAATGAAGTCTTGAAGGTGCCTGATGTGTGAATGAGCCCATGGAGTGATCCCTATGCACAGTACTAGGAGGTTGAAGTCTCAGTGCCAGCAGTTTCAAATCAATACAAGGAGGTTTTGAATCTTCTGGAACCTCTCTAGAGATGGATATATCCTTGCTATCAAGATGCCTGTGTTCACTTCCAAGTGAGTTATTTGGGTGGATGGAATCAAGGAGCTTTTTTTGAGGTTGATAATAAAGCTATCCACCTGCAGGAGATTCAAGGTCAGGGACGTAGCTCTGCGTGCCCTTGCTGGGGATGGAGCTCTGATTTAGATTTCATCATGGAAGGGGTAAAGGAAGATCTCCTGTGACCTGAGTCTGATTACCACCAACATCTTTGTAAAGACCTGAAGGGACGGGGGGGGGGGGGGGAGGGGGTCGAAGGACAAGCCAAATGGGAACATCTGATATTGATAATGCTTCTTACTATAGGCAAACCTTAGGAATCTGAGATGGCAGGGTATGATCAGGATGTGGAGGTATGTATCCACCAGATCCACTGAAGTCAGAAAATACCCCTGGGGCAAGAATGACACTGTAGAGATTAGGGTCTCCATCCAGAACTTCATTTTCTTCATCTGCTTGTCGAGCTTTTTGAGATCTAGAATGGCTCAGATTTCCCCCTGAATGTTTCTGAACAATAAATAAAATGGAGTAGAACCGTGAGAATCTTTCTTCTGAGGGAACACTGTATTACGCTGATATCCAGCTGGTGAGAAATGTCATTCTGGATTAGACTATGCTTTATGGGGTCATTTGGGATGGGGGACTCAAAGAAAAACAGATGGGGTGGAGCCTGTAACACTAGGGAGTCAAGTATCAAAGGGGTAGCCGTGTTACTCTGGATCTGTACAAGCAGCAAAGAGTTGCATCCGAAGAAGTGGGTATTCACCCACGAAAGCTCATGCTCCTATACGTCTGTTAGTCTATAAGGTGCACAGGACTCTTTGCTGCTAACACTAGGGAGTATCCCTAAGTCACTACCTCCCTGAGCCACTGATCCAAAGTCGAAGCAAGCAACCCATTCCTCCAGAAAATGAGAAATCCTGCTCCCAAACTTCCGCTCTGAGTAAAGACCTGTGCAGTCTTTGTTATAAAGCTGCTTTGGGAGTGACAGGGTTGCCTTGGGACTCTTCTCCTGAGCCATGGTACCATGGCTTTCCATTGGAGATCCTGCCGTCTCTTTGCTGGTATTTTTGCAAGGATGAAGGCCGAAAGAAATGCCTTTGTCTGAAGTCCAGCCTGTATGCTCTCTTAAAGGGCTGGTGTGGTGTTGGGAGGGGCAGTTTAGATATTGCAGCATTGTCCTCTACTATCTTATCTAGTTTCTCTCCAAAAAGCAGGATTTCTGTGAATTTAGCAGAGCACAGCACCTGCTTTGAGTGCCAGTCCACCTTCCAGGGACAGAGCCATAGGTGGAGTCTAGGCTTTGTCTTCACTACCCGCCGATCCGGCGGGTAGCAATCGGTCTATCGGGGATCGACTTACCGCGTCTAGTGAAGACGCGGTAAAATCGATCCCTGATCGCTCTGCCGTCGACTCCGGAAATCCACCTCGGCAAGAGGCGGCAGCGGAGTCGGCGGCAGCGCGGCAGCGGTCGACTTTCCCGCGTCCTCACCGCCAGGTAAGCCGACCTAAAATACGCAACTTCAGCTACGGTATTCACGTAGCTGAAGTTGCGTATCTTAGGTCGGACCCCCGCTGTAGTGTAGACCTAGCCTAGTCACTGAGCCAGAGCCCATGCCTTTAGCTGAGAATCTCATCATGTCCACTGAGGCGTCAGCAACGAACGCTGTTGCTAGGGGAATTTTCTTTAAAATAAAGCCAAAGTTAGCATGATCTCTATCCTTGAGGGCTCTGAGATCTTCCAGCAAGGAGAATGACGACCTCACAAAGCAAGTAGCTGCTAGGGACACCCCAAGGGAGGCTGAGGAAGCCTCAGTGTTCTTTGAGAGTGGCCTCAATTTTTCTCTGTGGGGTTCTTAGGATAGAACTCCCCTTCTGAGGGGATAACTATATCTTTAACCAAGGACAGTACATCAACGTCAGCCTTCGGTATCTCAGTATTAGGGACTTTTAGTTCCTGAATCCTATAGAACCTAAGATCATTTCTGCTAATGTGCTTGCCCTTGTCTGGCTTATCCCTCTCATCCCTGAAGGAGGACTATAGGGGAATTGTGGCTTCCAGGAGAGGATTTTCAATTTGCTCAGAAATTTACTCATTGGATTTTGTTCAGGTTGAATCGGAATAGTAGATTAAACTTTATTGCACATGGCCTCGAATTTCTCAGAGGGTGGGGGAAAAAAACAACAAACAAACTTTGAGTCTTTCTCCAGTCCTGATCAGAGTCAGAGCCCAACAATTCACCACCCTCTGTGGAAGAGGAAGTGGAGTCAGGACTTATACCTCCTAGATCTTTTATGCTTTTTCTTCTCCCTTTTCACTTTGATTTTTTTAAGCTCACTTAAAGAGTGGATGAGCTCCATTATGGCTTTGGTGAGGCCTTTTGTGGCTAGCCTTGCTGAGGGCCTGGAGTCCTCTTGCAAGATCTTCCGAGTCCTCACCTGCTGGGTCCCATTTCTTCAGGGAGGGGAAATCCTTCCACAGTCCTCCTGGACAAATTTGGAAGGCATGGAGGATGCTCAAGAGCCCTGCTTCTCTTCCCAGGGTGCTCAGGACACATATTAGGACTTGTGGGGGACAGAGTTGTGACCCTGCAAGTCAGCTCCAAAAGCCCATTGGGGCTTACCCCCTGAGTCAGCTGAGTGGGAACCTCCTCATGTTTGGTGACTCTCCCTGCTCTGCCCAGAGACTCCTGGTCCACATTTACCATGTCAGAGTCACGCTGCTCTGCTGGATAGAGGATCCCATATGCCTGTCAAACTCATAACCCTTGGACCTAACAGAATTAGGGACAGAATGCTGGGTGCAGGCTGGGCACAACTCACTGTGTGTGCTGAGCCTGGTAGGACAGTCATGATGGAGCACCATTTGGATTTCATTTGGTGCTTTTTAGGCTATGCTGTCAAACCTGGAAGCCAACAGGAAGGCATTGCAACTGAGGGCCTGGGGGTTACAACACCTGGCTAAAAAACTGTGCCGGGGGAAAAGGGGCTGAGGGAAATCACTGCTCACCACTGCCCCAAATTTTGACAAAAAATGTTGACCATCAGCAGATGTGAAGGTGTGAGCTGTAAAAACCACCACCCGCACATTGCCATACATGCAGAGAAACTGAAAACATGCTGAGGGTACATGGCCAGAGCATGTGGCTCCAAAACTCATCTGCCTCTATGAGCTGCAAACAGAGGAGAGCAGCCTAGATGTCAAGAACTGTGGGAGATGCTGGGCTGCAAAATGCAAATATTTTTTGCTGGGGGATCATTAAAGAGAAGAAATCCTGAAAGAAGCCCTGTATGCAATCAAATTTTTGCTCAAAATCATGAGCATGAATATTAAGAAACATCCCTTTGTCTTGACAAATGAGATGTCTTGACCAATGTTCAGGTCACAGAACACTACTTTAGCTAATGTCATACAGTCTTTATTAAAAATAAATCACCACATTAACAGAACAAGGAGCACCACATGTGCAAAAAACCCCACAAAGAACCACCATTTTGACAGTTCCAATTTGTAAATAAATTTAAAAAGATATTTGCACTGGGATGATAGTCACATGATGCCTTATAGACCCCTCAGCTCTAAAACAGAGCTCTTCTTCTATTCCTTTAATTTGATTATTTGCTTGGCAGCTGGTGTAGAAATTGAATTTTACAGCTAATTTAATTAGTCTGGACTACTATCGCAGAAACAGTGAGGCTTTAATCCCCAAACATAACAAATGAAAGCAAAACCAAATCATGTCCCCCAAAGCGTATTACAAGATCTCTCCACAGAGAGCACAACTTCAAAAGGCAGCCAGCAGTACATTTTAGACTTCTGATTAAAAAGTAACAGCCATAGCTATAGAAATGTTAGGACACCTTTGCACTGGGCTGGGAAACAAGCTAAGGAACTTGTTTAACATGCAAGTTTTCATATGTTATTTACTATTTGTATTGCAGTAGCTCCAGGGGCACCAATCAAAGATCAGCACCAAATTAGGCTAGGCACCATACAGATACACAATGAAGAGACAATTCCTGCCCAAGAGAACCCAGTTTCTAACGTGGAGCCAGATCATCCCTTTCCACAGTAAACCAGTGGAAGGGAGGGAGCAGTAAGGAAAATTCGGCAAGAGTCCTTTGGTGCAGTTTTTTACTTACCTATCACTCCTGGCACTAGAAAAGGTTCAAAGAAGGGCAACTAAAATGATCAGGGGTTTGGAACAGGTCCCATATGAGGAGAGATTAAAGAGGCTAGGACTTTTCAGCTCGGAAAAGAGGAGACTAAGGGGGGATATGATAGAGGTATATAAAATCATGAGTGATGTGGAGAAAGTAGATAAGGAAAAGTTATTTACTTATTCCCATAATACAAGAACTGGGGGCCACCAAATGAAATTAATGGGCAGCAGGTTTAAAACAAATAAAAGGAAGTTCTTCTTCACACAGCGCACAGTCAACTTATGGAACTCCTTGCCTGAGGAGATAGTGAAGGCTAGGACTATAAACAGCGTTTAAAGGGAACTGGATAAATTCATGGAGGTCAAGTCCATGAATGGCTATTAGCCAGGATGGGTAAGGAATGGTGTCCCTAGCCTCTATTTGTCAGAGGGTGGAGATGGATGGCAGGAGAGAGATCACTTGATCATTACCTGTTAGGTTCACTCCCTCTGGGGCACCTGGCATTGGCCACTGTCGGTAGACAGGATACTGGGCTAGATGGACCTTTGGTCTGACCCAGTACGGCCGTTCTTATGTTATGTTCCAGATAGGAGAGGGGTGCATCCCAGTGCAATAGGTTGCAGGACCCACCTACAAGCCCCAGGGATCCCCAAGAGAAATCTTGCACGAGTGGAGAGGGATCAGCATGGAGGTCCTGTACCTCTATGCTAGCCCAAAGCTCCAGGCACCCTGGTCCCAGGGGAACTTCTCTGTCTAGGGCTGCCACTAGGACCCCCTGAAAGGAGAAATCCAACTCCTATCAGCCTACCTAGTCACTGCCCCCATCCCCATATGGGCCACAGACCTACAAAGCACATTCTATAGTAGGGGTCAGCAACCTATCAGAAGTGATGTGCCGAGTCTTCATTTATTCACTCTAATTTAAGGTTTCGCGTGCCAGTAATACATTTTAACGTTTTTAGAAGGTCTCGTTCTGTAAGTCTATAATATATAACTAAACTATTGTTGTATGTAAAGTAAATAAGGTTTTTACAATGTTTAAGGAGCTTCATTTAAAAATTAAATTAAAATGCAGAGCCCCCCGGACCCGTGGCCAGGACCCGGGCAGTGTGAGTGCCACTGAAAATCAGCTTGCATGCCGCTTTTGGCACGTGTGCCATAGGTTGCCTACCCCTGTTCTATAGTGTTTGGAAGAGCAAGTGACTGCTATGGAAAAAGCTGAGCCCCCACCCCCCACCCTTTGCAAGGGGGGAGATCCATGGTTGGTTCTAGGGAGCACAACCTAACCATCCCCCAACAATTTCACTAGTCAGCGTGGATGGGGCCAAAAACAGGTTAGTCCAATCAATGTTGGATAGGCCCAGTTGGGTTACAATAAACTGTTTTAACTTTGGGTTCTGCTGAAAGCCCCAGCTGCAAAGGAAACAGACACATTATTGGCTGTTGGGGGAGGGGGGCAGAAGGCAGGGGGAGAAATAAAGACAACATAAACTTACAGTCTGACTCAAAATCACTCTGGTTTGCTTTAGGGTGACTCTCTTGAAAATATCAAAGTAATGACCCCAGAGCTGCACTGAGAACTTCCACTGAAATATTTACAATAGTCACAGGTGGAATGTGCTCATGGAACATTAGATTACAAATGAGTTTTACAACATTACAGGACAAATGCATTTATACATGTTAGAGTGGTGGTGGTGGTTCTTGGTGGGTGGCTTTCTTAGTCTTTTGGATTGGTAACTGAAAGAAATTCCAATGCAATCTCTTCACCTCTCCATCCCTGCTATTCATCTGTTTCTCTCAATCGCTTCCGACTGTATATAATGCATCTCTCTCACTTTTGGGTCAGATTCCACAATTTAATGGGATGCCAGAATAAAAATTTGGCAGCTTGCCTCTAGATTACTATGCAGTAAAATAATTTGTTCACTCATTTTTATCTTAAAAAGGTCATGATACCAGAGGATACATTGATTCACCCTTTATCTGACTTTGCAGGATAGTAATCTAATGGATTATATACTACACATAATCAGAAATGAAAATATGTGAAAGTTTCCCTGATCCTTTTTAAAAAGGGAAACTGCCACTTCAAATAATCAAACGTCCTCCTCCAGTATATTAATCTTACAGTTCAGCAGTCAAATTCTGCAGGATTAGATTGGATTTGTAGAACATATTGACAACTATTCTCTTCTGTAAAATACAGCCAGCAATTATTCAGCATTGATCTGATACAGGATTTTGTGTGGCCTTAAATATGCAATTTGGAGGACCTGAATTAACAGGAATAGACTGCTATACATCTAAATGTCAACATAATCTAAAATAGATCTTCTTTAGCAAGATAAACCAAGTACATTTCTAATGTGAAGGATGATTAGATTTTTACACCATGGCTAAGAACAAATATGTACCTAATGGCTAGTGGAAACTATCAGAGCAATAAATATATTAAACAGCTGGAAACAAAAGCAAGTTGGACCAATAGACAGATTCTTGGTCTATGTATAAGAATAGCATAGGATAATAGGTTATTATGATTACTCTTTTTATTCTGACTAATTCCTGGGCAGATGAAACAAGACTTATGTTCTCCTTTTATAAGGCAAGTTTACTGATGTGACTATTCTGAAATCCAAATGTTGAAAATTAAATAATTGTTAAATTTATGGTTGCTCAAAAGCTAAGGCTACAGGTTTTACTATATTCAACCCACTGGGGTTGTCTGTACAGCACTTTGAACATGTACAGTAGTACATAAAGTGCTAAGTAATGTTATACACTCTTATCAGGTTTCTCTGTAAGAAAGGATGTCCCTCAACACCAGTACCTAGAACTACTGCTACAGCAAAATGAAGGACTTGCAGATAATTCAATTCTTCTTGCTTCCAGAAATGGGAGAGATGGAGATATCTGACAGTCAAAAAGACACAAAGTCAATACTGCAATTTTACTAAAAGCTACTATACTTTGCTGAAAGCTGATGCCAGATTTTTTTAAAGGGACAGTGAAAAAGCTTTAGCCTCAACAAGATATACCATTTACATCTGCCTGTGGAATCCAATATATAATCAGAGTGCTCACAGAATCCTACTTTAATCATCATAAAGAGGGAACAAAGCTCATCAGCTACAGGTTTTGATCGCTGGCAAACACAACATGCAGTTTCCAGCTCGCAACAAGAAAGATACAAATAAATAAAATAATGTGCTTGTATGGATTTTTGTTTGTAAATAAGTATTCTATAAAATGTATCTTCAAACTAAATGCGGCCTTCACATTCCTACCAAGTTGTGAATGCAACCCACGGCAAACAGTGTTCAGGCATACACACTCTACTCTGCAAGTCCATAGCAGACTCAGTTAAAATGACCAATCTCAGAGTCATAATGCAACTACAGTGACCATAATATTTTAAAATCTAATGGTCACATTTTTCATCATCTCCAGAGCTTCTTTAGTAAAAGTTATAAAAAGAAACAGATCTGAGTGGACTAAATTTGATATACAGTTTTCCATCACCTTGTTTTTAAAGACAAATCTATCTTGCAAAGCTGCAATTCAGTAGCTGCTAGCACTTCCTGACTCTCAATAAATCAGTATATTCCTAGTGCTAATTACCCCAACAGCTGTTTCTTCCATTTGATCTTCAGGATCCAGGAAATCTTTCTTTCACAGAATAACTCAAGCAAGCAATTTATAGAAAAGACGGTTACTAACCTTTCTGTAACTGTTGTTCTTTGAGATGTGTTGCACATGTCCATTCCAATGGTGTGTGTGTGTGTGTGTGTGTGTGTGTGTGTGTGTGTGTGTGTGTGTGTGTGTGTGTCCGTCCCTGTTGAGGATTTTGGGGACCCCCATACGCCTTACTCTGGATTTTCCCTATTGCTAAGCTAGCAACAGTAGGCCATGGCAGGCCTACTTAATATTAAAGGTATAAGCAAGATTTGTAAGCTTGTGTGGCATAATGAAAAAACCTGTATGGCTCAATCAAAAGGCCAACAGAAGCAAAAGAGGAACCAACGCCTACTGGTAGTTGGGAAACCTGACCTAGGATAACAGCAGTTTAAGCTATGGAAAATTAGCAAAGCAGAAGAGTCTTGTACAGTGAAACCGCAAGTAGGTGGGCACACAGTTAAGAAAGGGCTTGTTGTACAACTCTATTGGCAAAATAACCGCATTAGGTAACTTATTCCATAAAGTAATGCAAAAGAAGGTAATGCAAGAGGGGGGCCGGGCAGAAGCCTCTAGCAATAACAGGAAAAACCCTAAATGGTATCGGGTCCAAAGCGCGGCCCCCAGAGAGGCTTTGATTGGTTTGCTAGAAAATATACCAAATAAGGCTGATAAGATTTGTAATGCTTGATTACGCGTTGTGGTTTTTATCTTTATAAGCTTGAAGCTGTGTGGTTTATGCAAGGCGGCTGACCCCCTTGCATGGGGATACGCCGACCTTCCCTTTATGCATAATTGTATTGTGTAACCTAATAAAGGTGCATCAGTGTGTCTGACCCAAAATCAACGGTGTGGTCAATTTTTCCACGACAGTCCCCTAAGCACAGTTGCTGGAATTTTTTTCCCTAGTGGTATCCATCGGTTCAGCTCCAGTACACTCTGGTGCCACGCACTCATAGCACCAGTATAAAGGGCCTTGCTGACCCTGCGCCCCTTCCGTTTCTTCTTACCAGCTGACTCCAATAAGAGGGGAAGGAGGGCGGGTTTTGGACTGGACATGTGCAACACATCTCGAAGCATTGTTACAGAAATGTTAACCATTTTTTATTCGAGTGCTTGCACATGTCCATTCCAACGCAGGTGACTTCCAAGCAATTGCACAGGAGCTGGGCTCGGAGTTCAAGAACAAGCTGACTACAAGATTGCGTGGCTGAAGTTGGCATGATCTCTGGCCTGCTGGCTGAGGGCATAGTGCATTGAGAATGCACCAAAGACCAGGTTTCTGCCCTGCAGATGTCCTGAATAGGGACTTGCACAAGGAAAGCAGCTAAGGAGACTTGTGATCTTGTAGAATGAGCAGTCAGATTAGCTGCTTGCCAGCAAACTTGTAACACACACAAATGCATCATGTAATCCAGAACGAAATCCTCTGGGTGGAGATAGGAAGGCTCGTATCCTCTCTGCTATCACTATGAACAGCTGGGTTGATCTGCAAAACAGCTTGGTTCTTTGTATATAGCAGTGGTTCTCAAACTTTAGCAACCTGCGGACCCCCATTTTGATTTAAAAAATTTTGGGGACCCCCAAGCCACCCTGCTCAGCTCCAGGCCCTGCCCCCGCTCTAGCCCTGCCCCTCCTCTTCCCACCCTCTCCCCCGAGCGTGCCCAGTCCCCGCTCCTCCCCCTCCCTCCCAGCTGTTCCCCAGCGTGCAGGAGGCACTGGGAGGGAGGGAGGGAGGGAGGAAGAGAGGGGGAGGAGTTGATCAGTGGGGCCTGTGGACCCTGGGGGTCCGCAGACCCCAGTTTGAGAAACGCTGGTATATAGAACACCAGGGCATGTTTAAAATTCAAGGAGTGTAGTCATTGCTCCTCCCTGTTCACATGCGGCTTCGGGAAGAACAGTGGTAGGAAGATTGCTTGACTGCACTGAATTGTGAAACCACTTTCAGGAGGAACACCGGGTGCAGACGCAGCTGCACCTTATCCTTAAAGATCATATATGGGGGCTCCAATGTGAGGGCACAGATTATCGAAACCCTTCTAGCTGAGATAATGGCCACTAAGGCGGCCACTTTCCAGGATAGGTGAACCAACGAGCATGTCCCCAGCAGCTTGAACAGGGGACCCGTAAGCTTTGACAAGATGAGGTTTAGGACCCAGGGATGAATAGGCTCTCTTACCTGGGGGTATAACCTCTCCAGGCCTTTAAGAAAATAGATAACCATCTCATGTGAAAAGATAGACTAGTTGTTGACCCAGGGATGGAAGGCTGATATCGCTGCTAGGTGGACCTTGATTGAAGAAATAGCCAGACCTTGTTGTTTCAGATGCAATAGATACTCCAAATATGAGTTGCGATGAGGATTGCATAGGCAGAACGCTGTGTTGGGAGGACCAGGTGGAGAATTGCTTCCATTTTGCAAGGTAAGTGGTCCTGGTGGAGGGTTTTCTACTGCATAGCAGGACTCTACAGACTTGCTCCGAGCAAGCTTGCTCCTCAAGATTCAACTTTGGAGCTTCCAGGCCATCAGATGAATAGAGCTGAGGTTTAGGTAGAGCAGCTGACTGTCATCTCAGGAGATCAGGTCTGGGTGTAGCAGGAGCGGGGTCTCCACCAAGAGGCCTAATAGGGCGGCAAATCAATGCTGCCTGGGCCATGCTGGGGCTATGAGAATGACCCATGTCTGGTCCTGCTTGATCTTCATCAGAACTTAGTGCATCATCAGGATGGGAGAAATGCATAATACAGTGATCTATCCATGATGGCAGGAAGATGTCCTTAAGAGACCCCGGGCTGTGGCCTTGCAGGGAACAGAACTGGTGGCATTTCCTGTTATCACAGGTAGAAAAATAGGTCTATAAGGGGAGTCCCACACTGTTGGAAAATGCCCCTTGCAATGTCCAGCTGAAGGGACCATTCGTGGTGAGAGGAGAAAGACCTGCTGAGGTGATCCACCAGCTAGTTCTGCGGTCTCAGAAGGTACGACATCCGGAGATGGATTGAATGCATTATGCAGAACTCGCACCGCTGGATTGCTTCCTGGCATGGGGGGGGGAGGAGTCAATTCCACTCTTCCTCTTGATGTAGAACATGGCAGTTGTGTTGTCTATGAGAACCAAAATGACTTTGTTCATAACGTGGGGCAGGAATGCTTTACAGGCTAAACGGACCACACTGAGCTCCCTGACACTGATATGAAGCAAGAGCTCTTCTGGGGACCATAGGCCTTGAGTCTTGAGGGACCCCAAGTGGGTTCCCCAGCGCTGATGCATCTGAGACCAGAGACAATGATGGTTGGGGCTGCGAAAAGGGCACTCCCTCACCACAGACCACGTGGTGGTTTAGCCTCCAAGTCAGTGAAACAAGGACTTGAGCAGGCACGATGAGCACTGAATCCAGATGATGCCAGGTAGGTGAATACACTGTGGCCAGCAAAACTTGGAGAGGTCTAAGACACAGCCTCCCGTGTCACACTACATAAGTTCATGACGCCATGTGGCCCAGAAGACTCAGACATTTTTGAGCTGTTGTGACTGGGTGGATCTGGAGGGACCTTACCAAGACCATGATTGCCCAAAACCGGTTTTCCAGGAGCAAGGCTCTTGCCTGAATGGAGTCGAGGACTGCACCAATTAACTATCCTCTGCCTCGGGACAAGAATGGATTTCTGTGTGTTTATCAGTAGGCCTAGGGCCTGGAAGGTCAATTGGATGAGATGGATGTTGGATTTCACCTGAGTTTTGGACCAGCCTTTGACTAGCCAGTCATCAAGGTACAGGAAGACATGCAGTCCCCGTTTCCTGAGAAAGCCACCACCACTGTTATACATTTGGTGAAAACCCGCAGAGCAGCCAACAGGCCAAACAGAAGCCCCACAGACTGGTAAGGTACCTGGTTCACGATGAATCTTAGGAACTTTCTGTGGCTTTGGAAAATTGATATGTGGAAGTATGCCTCCTTTAAATCAAGGGCGGTATACCAAGTAGGTCCCTGACTACTGCAAACGTCTCCGGAGTCAACAGCACTGTGAACTAATTGGCGTGTTGTCTGCCTGAGGGTGGCATCTCTAGCGCTGGAGTCATTGGGGCCTGCCGGTCCTGATTGTTGCAGTGCCTGACGCAGGTCTCATTTTAAACCGGTCCCCACACCTGCTTGACTTCAGCACCAGGGATAGACTCTTCTCTGGCTGCTTCCTATGTTTCTTCTTAGGCATTGGAGATGGGGACCAGCGCTGAGACTCATGACTGGTGAGGGAAGTGCTCTGCACCAAAGCTGAGGTGCTTCGTGCCAAGTCTGAGCACGGCTCTGAAGCGAGTCTCAGGGCTGTCTCCATGAGCAGGATTTTCAATCTCGCCTTCTGGTCCTCTCTGGTGGGAGGTCTGAAATCCTTGCAGATCTGGCAGTGGTCCCTTTCTATGAGACTCCCGCAAGAATTTGAGACAATGCAAGTCCGGGTCACTCAATGGCATCGACTTGCCGCAAGAAGCGCATAGCTTGAAGCCCGGTGACCGAGGCATACCCTGGCACCAGGGAGTGGACCAACCTTGCTAACTAGGCGTGAAGTAGTCCAACAAATATATAACTAAAAAAACTGACTATCACTACTATAACAACTGCATACACTGAAAAAGAAGAGAAATAGCAGAAAACCACTGGGAAGTTTGCCTGAAGCAATGAGAGAAGTTCCAGCAACCGTCCATCACATCACATGTGGTAAGAAAGAACTGAAGGGGTGCAGGGTTAGCAGGGCCTTTTATACTGGCGCTATGAGCGTGTGGCACCAGAGGGTGCTGGAGCTGACCCAACATATACCACTAGGGGGGAAAATGCCAGCAATTGTGCAGTCAGGGTGTGCACTCCCCTACATTGGAATGGACATGTGCAAGCACTCAAAGAAGAATATGCAGTTTTCTGAGATTAAATTCTTCAGTATCATTTAAAGCCCCAATATCCCAACATAGTTTGTTGGACATTTTTAGTTTTACTCCATCAACAGTCTCTTCAAATTTCACCTATGGAAAAAAATAGAGCTAGTCAGGAGTTTTTGATAAAACATTTTTTCATTGGCAAGGTTTCTTAGGTTCAGGAAGGAATGCTTGGTCAAAACGAGAGAGAGAGAGAGAACAGCCAACAGTCTAGTGGATAGGGCACTGCCTGATTTAGAGCAGGGACTTGAACCTTATCTCTGGGCTACTGGCTATTCTGGATTGGGTCTCTCAATCTCACTTGTTGGAGCTATTCTACTTTGTATACATAACTCTAACCCTCACATTAATCCTAAACTCTAGCCCAGGGGTCAGCAACCTTTCAGAAGCGGTGTGCCGAGTCTTCATTTATTCACTCTAATTTAAGGTTTCGCGTGCCGGTAATACATTTTAATGTTTTTTAGAAGGTCTCTCTCTATAAGTCTATATATTATATAACTAAACTAGTGTTGTATTGTAAAATAAACAAGGTTTTCAAAATGTTTAAGAAGCTTCATTTAAAATGAAATTAAAATGTTGATCTTACGCCACCGGCCCGCTCAGCCCGCTGCTGGTCTGGGGTTCTGTTCACCTAGGCCAGCAGCGGGCTGAGCGAGGCCTGCGGCCAGGACCCCGGCTGGCAAGGGTCCGGCAGCCAGAACCCCAGACCAGCAGCGGGTTGTGTGGGGCCGGTGGCCAGGACCCCAGACCGGCAGTGGACTAAGCGGCTCAGCTCACTGCCACTCAGGGGTTCCATCCGCCGGCTCCTGCCAGCCGGGATCCTGGCTGCCGGATCCACTCAGCCCGCTGCCAGTCTGGGGTCCTGGCCCTCCCCACATACAGTGGGTACCTACCTTCTCCCTGGTTCTGGCCATTCTCTTCCTCTCTCTGCACTGAGCTGAGGGTGGCAGTGCGCTGAGCACAGGGCTGGGGGTGAAGGGTCGGGCCAGGAGCTAAAATGAGGGAGGGGGCTCAGGGTTGGGGTAGGAGGTTCGGGTGTGGGGCACTTACCTGGGCAGCTCCCATTTGATGCGAGGGGTGCAGATGGGAATGTGGGGGGGGGGGGGGGGGGAGTGCAGGAGCTCCCGTTTGGTGCTCTGGGTGGGGGTGGGGATGTGGCGGGTGCATAGGGTGTGGGGGGGCTGGGGATGTGTGGGGGTGCCAGAGTCAGGGCTAGGGTTGTGGGGGTGGGATGAAGGAGTCAAACAGAGGGCTGGGTGTGTATGAGGGAGGTACAGGGCTCAGGGCAGGAGTCTGGGGTGTGTGCGGGGCTCAGAGCAGAGGGCAGGGTGTGGGTGGGGTCAGGGCTCAGGGGAGAGGGCTGGGTGACTGCCCCCCTAAGAACTCCCAACCGCCCAGCTCCTTGTCCCCTGACCACACCCTCCAGAGACACCCCCCCCCAACTGTCCCCCCCAGGACCCTCCTTGCTCCCTATCCCCTGACTGCCCCCTCCAGAGACCCCCCCCATCCAACCCACCCTGTCCTGACTGCCCCCACACCCACCCCTTATCCAACCGCCCGGCCCCGGACCCCTTACCATGAGGCTCCACGCAGAGCCTGATAAGCTGCCCCGCGGGAGCGTGCAGCCTCGGCCCCCAGAACTCTGCGCGCGCGGCGGCAGGGCTCCGGGTGAGCGGGGAGTGTCTTTCCCTCCCCGCGGAGCCAAACACTGCCCCGCGGGAGCACGCAGCCCCAACCCCCAGAGCGCTGCATGCGCGGCGGCAAAGCTCCAGGGGAGGGAGAAGGCGCGGGAGGGGCCGGCAGCTTGCTGCGCTCCAGCCCAGGAGCGCGGACCCCGCGGCTTGCCGTGCCGGGAGAGTGGGGTCATTTGCCCACCCCATGCGCACGGCTATGCTTCTGCTCCCTGCCCCCGCGGGGGGAGCGGAGGGCAGAGGAGAGCGGGCCGGGCTGGGCAGGATTTTTAATGGCACGCTGGAGTCCCGGCAGGCTCCAGCGTGCCATTAAAAATCGGCACGCGTGCCATAGGTTGCCGACCCCTGCTCTAACCTCAAATCTGTGCCTCACCCCTGTATGATACTGAGTGAGAAAATGGTGACTTTACTGGAAAACAGGTGTTTCTGTTTTCACATAAATCAACAGGGTTCTGCCCATTGATGCCTTGAACATTCCTTGGAAGACAAGGTAAGTGAGGTCATATCTTTTACTGGACCCACTTCTGTTGGTGAGAGAGACAAGCTTTCAAGCTTATGCAGAGCTCTTCTTCAGGTCTTGGAAACTAACTCGGGCCTGGTCTACAGTACAGAGTTAGGTCAACGTCAGGCAGCTTACGTCAACCTAACACTGTAAGAGTCTACATTACAATGTTGCTCCCATCGATACAAGTCACTGTGGCAGGGTGATGACTCACCGGCACGGTGCCTCCTGCTGGTTGTCCAGGGAATTAGCTCTTTTCCAGCTTTGGAGCGCCCTCTGCCGGCTGATGCCTCACCTGCCACTGGTCCCCGTGTCCCTCCCGGATCCTGGTGCCCTTTGCCCAAGGGTTCCGCCCACCACAGCAACCCACAATCTGGGTCTCCCCCATCCCCCTATCCCCACCTCGCCTCAGTGGCTACTGCCAGTCTCCATTTAGCCCCCGCTCACTTGGACCAGCTGCCTCTGCCTATTCCTGGGCTGCCACTCTGCAGCCCTAGTAACCTTTTGTGGGCCCTTAACTCTGCCTGCAGCCTGGGGCTTTTCTAGGCTGGAGGTCCCCAGCTCCCTCTGCCCTTCCCCAGCACTGCTTCACCCTAGGTTACCCCCCCCCCCTCAGCTTCCCAGGCAGCCAGGTCCTTCTCTCTCAAGAGGCTAGAGAGTGTCTCTGTGTTCCTGGCTCACAGCCCTTTTATAGGGCCAGCGGTGGCCTGATTGGGGTGTGGCCTCAGCTGTGGCTGCTTCCCCAATCAGCCTTTCCCCAGCCACAGCCCTCTCCAGGGCTGCTTTTAACCCCTCCAGGCAGGAGCGGGGTGACCACCCCGCTACAGTCACCCATTACACCGATTTAATAACTCCATCTCCGCAAAAGGCATAGCGCTTAGGCTGGTGTAGTTAGATCGATGCAGTGTCAGAGTAGACACTACATTGACTGTTCCTGCTGACAGCCAGAGCCAGGCGGTGGGGTTCCAGCAGTCAGAGCCCCACAATGACAGTTGGTGCAAACGCTCCCGGTGAGGATGCACACTGCCAACAGAAGGAGCTAGTATGTACACACAAAACTGATTTAATTACTGCAGTCACTGTATATTGATGTAACTTAAGTCAACTTAATTTTGTAGTGCAGACATGCCCTCAGAACGTCACTGCTAAATACAAGATTGTTCAGTATAAGTAGCTAACACATTTTAAGGGGCCATTCAAAGTGAAGTGGCCTGATAACACCCTTCCAGTCATAAGGAGGAAAGGAAGGTCGGTGTGGAGCAGCTGCAGGGGTTGTTAGTAGGTTACAGATGGTTGTAATAATAAGCCATAAGTCCAGTGTCTCTATTCAGTCCATGATTTTTCGTGTCTAGCAAAGTTATGAATTTAAGCTCCTAGGTTCATCTTTTGAAAGTGTTGTGCAGGTTTCCTTTGAGGACAAGAGGTCAGATACAGAGTGATTGCTTTGTGAAAAGTGTTCACCCACAGGTGATGTGGTGTTTTTGTCTTATTTTCCTGTGAGAGTACATTTGAGAGCATAGTGATTGTCTGGTTTCACCCCCATAGTTGCTATGGGGGCATTTAATGCACTGGGTGAGGTACATCACATGGTGTGATAGCACACGTGTAGGACACATGGATCTTGAAAGATGTGTTGTGGGGAATATACACCTTAAAACACACTCAAAACCGCCTTCATCAAACAAGGATGCTCCACAAGAGAAGCAGATCACATCATGGAATGGGCCACCCAAATACCCCAAGAGAACCTGCTTCAATACAGAAATAAAAACCCCTCTGACCGCACACCCCTAGTTGTCACCTACCACCCAACAATGGAAACCATATGGGGAATCATCAAACACTAACAACATATACTCGATGAGGACCCCATCATGAAAGAAATATTTCCTGAATCCCCACTTCTGGCCTTCAAACAACTCCCCAACCTCTCCAAGCTCATCGTCAGAAGCAAGTCCCCACAGATCAGGACACACCAACTCAAAGCAGCACCAGACCCCGCCAAAACAACAGATGCAAAACCTGTAGATGTACCTCCACTGCTACAATGATCAATACTCCCCACAACACATCTTTTAAGATCCATGGGTCCTACACATGACTGTCAACATGTGTTGTACCTCATCCAGTGCTATTGTGGCATTTAGTGCAACTATGTGGGTGAAACCAGACAATCAGTATGCTCTCGAATGAACTCACGCAGGAAAATGGTACACAACACCTCACCTGTGGGTGAACACTTTACAAAGTGATCACTCTATGTCTGACCTCTCAGTCCTCATCCTCAAAACCTGCACAACACTTTCAAAAGATGAACTGAGGAGCTGAAACAGGCCATCGAATTGAGTGTTAGGCCTCACTGCATCTGGCTAACTAACCAATAGGTAGAAATAGTATTTGAACCAAATGCTGGGTCTGCTCCCTTAAATATTAATACAAATGTATCATATAACAAGTACTATATATCAGTTTATTAAGACACACTCACTTATATGTTTCACCGCAAATATATCAAAATCCACATGCATCAGATGAATAATCATAAAAAAAATATGAAGTCAACCACCAGCATGTACCAGTGCCCAATAATGTGTTCAGATGGAGGAATCTGGAACAGAAGTTAAGCAGTCAAACCATGAGTGGTAATTCCACAAATGGATATCTAAGATAGAAAGTGAATAGATAAAATAGAACGGAATTTACCATTTCAGTGTTACCATGGTAGCTAACAGACTGTCAAAGAAAATAATGTTCATGACAGCCAGTCCCAAAAGGTCAAGGATATAAATTTGGCAGAGATCCAGGAATTCTAAACTTACATATGCTTAATGACTGGGGTACTCCACAACACGTTGGGCCTAAACTCTACAGCAAAAACATACCAGATTCTGGAGGATTTTATTGAATTAAATATTCAAATACACAGCAAGCACTATAGCCTCTTATTTATTTTGTTATTAAATACCATTTATTTTACTGTGTTTCTGCATTCAGCTTTTGATAGTCAGCCAACTTTTGTATAATGCATAAGAGCACGGCAGATGTTTTCAGGGAGAACTGGAAATTGTGACAGCTGAGTAGGGGATAGCTAATGCTTTAGCACCTCAGGAGATGGAGGCAATTTGAGATTGTGGAATAAGCACAGAACCTGGATGTTTCTAGTAAAGTGATCAGCACTGGAATGTTAAATTTAAATCATCTCTAGGATCCACAGTTAACAATCCATAGAGTGATTTGCACTTCCCAGAGCTATTGTTCTGGGCAGTCTGCAGACTCATAAAGACAACTTGGTCATAAAATAGTTAAACAAATGTAAGTTGAGATTTTCTTTATAACGATAAGGACTAAACAGAAATATTAGACTCTGGAACACAGTTTTGCAGCAAAGGATGAATTGTACAGCCATAGAATCTCAGAATGTGTGGGGTCCTGCACAGCGTTCCCTCTAATTTTTTTCATCCATGTGCAGAATGAATTTTTTTATGTGCACCATATCGAGGTAATGTGTGGATGTGAGCCATCAGTAGAAACCGAAAATCTAGATATAATATATATTTTTTAAAAGTGACCATAGGGATAATTACTCCAGCCAGGACAGGTTAGGCATTTTAGAACTCACTACTCAAAGAATTAAATTTAAGCAAAAGAGAGTAATAAAAGTTATGAAATGCATAGACCAGTCAAAAACTAAAACAACACACTTTGAAAGAAGTATGAAGAAACTCCACCACCATAAGTATGTGTTGGGAGGTGAGTGTGAAAGACAGAGTGTGTGTGTGAGAGAGAGAGAGAGAGAGGGGCGCATTGCCTCTTTAAGTATGCTGCCCTTTTAAGTAGATAGGCACATTCAGACACAGCAGCAGCTACCAGCAAGCTCCGTCCGCCCTGAGCCCTGTGGGGTCATCATCCCCCTGCTCTGTGGAGATGGGGTACAGGGGCGGGGACAAGGGGACACGCTGATATCAGCGCCCCCCTCCCCCTGCACAGCAAGCAGGAGGCTCCCGGGAGCAGCTCCAAGGCAGAGGGCAGGAGCAGGATGGCAGTGAGGGGAGGGACACCTGAAGCGCATGGCACTTCATAGCCTGCTGGGTGGCCGCCCAGCTGTGCAGCTTAGAGGTAATTGAGGACCTGCATATATTTTATGTTCAATGGCAAAAAATAGGGTGCTGAGCCGCATAACAGGCAGTGTTACTGCATTAAGCCGAAACAATTTATTCTTCAAATTAGGTAAAGTAAGTGCACACATTTTAGTTAGAAATTAAAGCACATCCAGGAAATTTTCCTGGGGAAGCAGGTCTCTGGGCAGGACATAAGCCATTCATAGTGAGAAATAGGGCTATTGCTGACAGTCACTCAGCCAGTAGTGCAAGGTGCACTTTAGGGCAGGGTAGACTGAGGCTTTAGCAAAGGGCCAGGGATCATGGGGAGGGTGGAATGGAGCTCTGTGAGGAGCATGCTGTCCAGTCCCCCTCAGCTACACAACTCAACAAAAATCCCATGTTACAATCCTGTGCAAGTCTCCACTTTGTATGGGATTTATGTAGGGCTGTGCTGATGAAGGGGTAGGTGGGATGAGATTTATTAAGGTGGGGCAAAGGAGCAGAAGCAGGGAATATCTGTAGAAGAGGTTGAAATAGGAGAGGTTCCAGGGTCTAAGGATATGCCTACACAGCAATTAGACACCAAGAGGGTGGCGCGTGCCAGCTGACTCGGGCTAAGGGGCTATTTAACTGCTATGTAGGTTTTCAGGCTTCCAGTGAAACAGCCCCAGCCCTGGAAGCCCAAATCAGTTGGCATGGGCCAGCTGTGGGTTTTTCTTTGCAGTGTAGACATACACCGAGAGATTTGGAAGAGAGACACTGGAGCAGGGGGAGCTGGGGCTTACATGAGGAAGCAGGACTTGGGGGCAGCCCAGGGGGATGTTGAAAGGAACACTTGCACAGGAGAGTAGGAGGGTCATCAGCAGCCTGAAACAGGCAGCAGGAGCACAGCTGGCTCCAGGAACTAAGTTTGGTTCCTCAGCAACCTGAACCATCCAGGAAGTCCCAGTGCAGAATTACTATGGGTATGCCTACACTGGGGGGAAAAAACAACACCACAGCAACAAGTCACTGGCTATGTCTGCACTACAGCCAGGATCGATGCTCTGAGATCGATCCACCGGCGGTCAATTTAGCGAGTCTAGTGAAGACCCGCCAAATCGACAGAGATCGCTCTCCAGTCAACCGCTGTACTCTACCCCCAATGAGAAGAGTAAGGTAAGTCGACGGGAGAGTTTCTGCCATCGACCCCCCGCGGTGTAGACACCGCGGTAACTCAACCTAAGGTATGTCGACTCCAGCTACGTTATTCACATAGCTGGAGTTGCGTAGCCTAGGTCAATTTACCATGGTAACGTAGACAGCCTCAGAGCCAGGGTCTACAGACTCGGGCTTGTGCTATGGCACTAAAAATAGAAGTGTAGACATTTCTGTGTGGGCAGATGCTCAGGCTCTAAAACCCAGCAAGAGGTGTGGGTCTGAGAGCCCGAGTTCCAGCTTGAGCAGTAATATTTACACTGCTATTTTTAGCATCATAGCATGAGTCCACAAGTCTGAGTCTGTACATCCAGGCTATGAGTAGGACGGCCAGGTGCCCAGTTTTCAACGAGAAAGTCCAGTCAAAAAGGGGACCTGAAAGTGTCCAGTCAGAGCTACTGACTAGACACCCAAAGTCTAGTTACGGCAGGCAGGGAGGTGCTGGGTCATCACATGTGCCAGCCGCTACTCAGCCGGGGCCACTTCCTACTTGTGTCAGGTGGCTGCAGCTCCCAGTCCCACCTCCGCAGACAAGTCTCTCCTGACCCAGGCGGGGGGAAGGGGACAGGGGAAAAAGCAGTGAGTGACGGAGGAGAGGGGGGGCAGAAGAGTGAATGGGGGGGTGGGACCTTAGGGGAAGAAGAGGAGGTTCCGGCACTCCTGTTGGAGTATCCAGTTTTCAAACATTACAAAAGTTGGCAATCCTAAGAGCTATGAGACTTGCTGCCACCTTTTCTTGTTTGGTTGGTTAGAGGGTTTTTTTATTTTTATTTTATTTTCATTTTTTGCAGAGTGGACGTACCCTAAGAGACTCCTAGAAATGAGCTGCAGAGGGAACTGGTTCTTTACTCACAGGAAGGCCACTGGTAGACCTGGCCCTAAATTTTCCAATGGAACACTTTTTCATTGTAAAATGCTGATTTGTCAAAAGTGCAACATTTTGCAGAAACAGGTCACCTTTGACAACAATTAATTTCTAAACAAAAATTTTAAAAAGTGGTTTTATAAAGTCAAAACTTTCCACTTTTACCTTTTCAAAACTTTCTGATTTTCCATTTTGAAATTACTCTATTTTTAAAAAATTTTGATATTATAAAATGTAAACTTAAAAAGCCATAATCAGAACAAAATCTTTCGTATTTTATCAAAACAAGAATGTTTCACTTGACCCAAACCAGATTTTTTTCAGAATTCTGGTTTGCAGGAAATTTCTAAAAATGGTCTTGTTTTGTTCCAGAATGGAAGAAATTTTGAAATCGCAAAACTTCCCCCCACCCCCAAAAATAAAAAAGCTGTTTCCCACGCAGCTCTAGTCACTGGTTTCCGACACCTTTTGTGTTAGGACCACCTTGGCAAGTACTGAGACTACAGGAAATGTTTTAGGTCTCATATGAATGACCCAGGCATAGCACACATTGGTGCCTTTTCCTTTTTGGCTAGACAGAGGGAAAGAGTAAAGTATTTAGCTCCAAAAGCACAAAGAACCTTTTCTTCCTCTTGATAGTTAAGGAATGAAAATTAGATCCAGAACCTAAAGTGATCTCAGAAGAATTCCAGATCTACCGTTGCCCAACAACAGAATTTTATTAGTATGTAACAAAGTGAGAGAGATTGGACAGATTGTCAAATTAAATTTCTATTGATGTTGCTTCCTTTAAAAGGAAAATATTAGATAGCAGAAGAATAGATAGCCAGTGGATATTCTGAATTAGCCAGCCAGGGTGTGTTATACAATGACATCAGCTGGCACAAAAGGCTAGCAACAGGTAAGCCCAGAGAAATAGCACAAGGGAATCAGATATGATACTTCCCTCACCTGAATTAGTAATACTGCGCTTTGCTAGAGGACTGAAAGTCAGAACAAAATAAACCTACAAGATTCATTGCCAACCTGAACTGCACACAAAGTACATACCCAGGGCACATGCCCCAGGCAACGTGCACACATTATAGCACCATTGATGGGAATGTTATGTCCTGAAAAAAAAGCAGAAAATCCTTACAGGGAAATCCCCCAGGAGATATGACGACGATTCACCACTACGTTTGCTGGTCAGGGAGTTGTACTTGAGACTGTTAAATAACTGCCTCCTAGGCAACGGATACATCTCAGTTCTCAGAGTCCTACCTGTACTGTGTACACACTAAAGATCTCAGGATACTTTTGATAAGAATAGGAAATAACCCTGGCATCTCTGCTGCCTAAATATTCCCCTATGCTGTTCTGGATACTAGCTGGCCACCACCCCTGAGTACAGAGGTGGCTGTATTTCAGTGGTGTAGCGTGCACAGAAATTGTAAAATGCTCTAGCACCCTCTAAAGCACTATTATAATGTACTCAGATTTCAGCATTTGTAGGCAAAGTGAGGTTTATGAACAAAAATTGTCAGTCATGCAGAGTTTTATATTTTATAGTTCCCACACATGGCCATCTTGTTGCTCAATATTCTATACCTCCTTCTAGACTTATGTTATTTATAGTATTCACTCTTCTTTCTCTTTCCTCTCCCACTAACAGAGATATTTAGCATTCCCAGCATAATTTACATTGTCAAGTGTTATATTTATAACAAGCAGCTGTTCACTGCAACACTTCCCCATGAACAGCTATGCAAGGAGTAATGGTGTAAGAGTGCTGTTGACAGTCCCCTAGGCCACAGAGTCACCATAACACCTATTTTGTGTTGCAATTACCTTCTGCCTGGTGTCAAAGGAATATAATATACAAAGCTCACTTCTTATCCCAGGAGCCTAGGCTCTAACCGCAAGAGAACTGGTTAACAAAACATGCTTTCAAATTCCCTGAAGTCTGGGATAGCTATAGCCACGGCTTAAGGAAATATAATACTCCAATGGCATTTTATTTTACAGTACTGTGTGTGTTATAGTAGTTGTCTCTTTTCAAATGTTTTTTCCTTACTATTTTTAACTACTGCACAATTTAGTACTTGTTTCTATGCTAGATAACATTGGGTGTTACGTTAGCTTCATTAAATATTTTGCACACACAGTTATATTCACTTTAACCACATACAGTTTGAGTAACTGGACCCAATACAGGGGTTGGATCCGAAGATGAAATCTACCATCCCCAACACAGGTACAGACAGCAGAACTACAGCCTATAGGCCAGTACTTACAGTTGCCAATTGCAGTATGTTTGGGACCACTAGATCTGCTTAAATATAGATTTCTATGGTCCCCTTTCTGTGGCTGCCCCAGCACTCCACTCCTTGTCAACCCATGTGGGGATACAGAAACTCTCTCCATGGCATTCAGGGAATGCAGAAGCCCAGTAGTGGCCACAGATGCCCTACTTAAAGTCCCCCACCCCCCCAGCTCTCCCTCAAGTAGCCCCAATGCAACTCTTAAAGTGCTGCTGAGTGCTTTGACCATCCCTCTGTACCAGGGTTACCTTCACACCTTGGAGAGAAACTGAGGCTAGGTCTACACTACCCGCCTGAATCGGCGGGTAGAAATCGACCTCTCGGGGATCGAATTATCGCGTCTCGTCGGGACGCGACAATCGATCCCCGAATCGACGCTCTTACTCCACCAGCGGAGGTGGGAGTAAGCGCTGTCGACGGGAAGCCGCGGAGGTCGATTTTGCCACCGTCCTTACAGCGGGGTAAGTTGGCTGCGATACGTCGAATTCAGCTACGCTATTCGCATAGCTGAATTTGCGTATCTTAAATCGACCCCCCCCTGTAGTGAAGACCTGCCCTCAGTGTTTGCTATTGAGAGAGAGAGTAATTCAAAGCACAGGAGTGTAACAACATTCCATTTTCATTTTTTATTACAAACAGGCAACCGATCCTGACACCCAAGGGAGAGGGGGGAAAAAGAGTAAGAGCAGACAGCCATCATGATAGCCCATCACCAATACCAGTCAAATAACAAAGCAACTAAATATGATTTGTTCTGTATGTGAGGTGCATGATTCTTTCTATTCCCCATTCTTTACAGACCCACATACAGGACAGAAGATCAAAAAGAATTTGAATAATAACCAGCCATTGCGACGGAAGAGAACCAAGCACTCTCAACATTAGTTATGTCTGTATTTTTAAAGGACACAGTATCTAAGATATGAAATTCATAATGCCTTTGACGCGCAGGTGATTGTAATTTAACTGAATAGACAGATACAAATGGATAGAGATGGAAAGGTCAGACACATTTAACCAACTGAATCATTTGAAGATGCCTCATCAGAGATCAGTTTCTGTAACAAACAATCTACTATAATTGCATCAGAAGAGAATATATTTTTGAATAGTTCAATTAATTTGTTTCTGTAAAAAGTTACTATAGAGGATTTGCTTTATTTCACACATCAGAACTGCGTGTGTTCATTTTGAAGTTCATTAACCAAACCCCGAGACAATAAGGGGTGTTTTTCAAAGTGAGTAATCTGCTTCACACTCACGTGGACATCTAAAGAAGAGTTAGATGCATCTACTAATCTTTAACTCACGTTTCTGGAGGAAACAGCAAGAGAAAGACATCATGATCTTATACTCCTGAGGGCACTCTGTGCCAAAAAAATAAAAATTATGCAAGTTTTATTTGTCAATTAATAAATGCAGAGGCTCCAGCATGACAGTGGGGAACACAGGCCACTGGCTGCACGAAGGTGGGAGATCACCCTGCAGCCTCCCCACCCCTGGGACATGGACTCAGTAAAGAGGCTGCACTCGACCCTGATACAGCACAAGGCCTGGGCCTGCCCCAGAAACACCCTGGGGCCCTGCCCCTCTGCGCCAGGTGCAGGGCAGGCAGGCTTAACCAGGCAGGATCCAAGTGTGGAGGGGCTCAGTGTGGGGGAATCCAGATGTGGGCTGAGAGGATTCTGAGTGGGACAATCTGGGTGCAGGCAACTCAGTGGAGGGTCTAGGT
This sequence comes from Emys orbicularis, assembly GCF_028017835.1. Taxonomy (NCBI): domain Eukaryota; kingdom Metazoa; phylum Chordata; order Testudines; family Emydidae; genus Emys; species Emys orbicularis. Next base: position 66,029,668 of record NC_088683.1, on the reverse strand, counting down.
GTAGGAGGATCTGGTTGCACAGAGGCTCACTGGGGGGGTTCCAGGTGCAGGGGCAATGGAACTCTGCAGGGGCTTCCAGATGAAAGTGCTTGGGGCTCAGCGGAGGGGTCTGGGTGCTGGAGGTCTGGGTACAGCTAATTGGGGGTCAGTGGTGTGGGGATCGGGATCTGTGGGCTCAGGGTGGTGCACAGGGGTGGGGCTCGTCAGGGTGGGGGTTTGAGTGCAGGGTGCTCAGTGGGGGGTGGTCTGGGTGCAGGGGTGGGGAGTCCGGAGGCAGGGAGTTTGGATGCAGGGGGCTCCAAATGCAGGGGTTGAGGGTCAATGGGGTGGGATTTGGGTATGGAGGGCTAGGGGGTTTCTGGGTGTATGGTGTGAGGCTTGGTGGGGGTATCTGGGTATGGGAAGTCCGGATGCACGGGGGTTGGGCAGATGGGGGAGCAGCTCCCCATACAGAGACCCCTCCCCCTGCAGCTGAGGAGTGATGGGGGCAGGAAGCAGGGGAGGATGCTGAGCTTCCTGCAGCTGAGGGAGTGGGTCTGACACAGCCCCAGCCACTCCCTGTAGGTGAATAGAAAGTCCCGTCCCCTTCTGCCTCCAGCCCAGCTGAGACTATTAGCTAATCCTGACTATCAGTTCAGGGTAGGAGCCACTGGCTGGGGTATCCCCAGCACTGTGGTGATTTACCTCTCCGCTGGCTGCTCCAGATGCCTGAAACGATGTACCTGCGCAGCTAGGGAGTGGTGCATGACTGCTCTTGCAGCTTCCCTTTGCTTCCCTGTCAGAAAGTCATTTTTCTGCACGGAAGCAAAGAAATCTGCAGGGGACATGAATTCTGCACACATGCAGTGGCGAAGAATTCCCCCAGGAGTAATCTTAGTTTTCTAAGGGCTTGTCTACACTATAAACTTACGTTGACCTATGTTAGGTTGACTGACAGCCACCGCAGAAATTACTGCGGTGGTTCACGTCCACATTGCCTTTCTGTCGGTAGTGCGTGTCCTCACCAGGAGTGTTTCCACCAACTTAAGAGGGACAGTATGGGAGGCTGAGAACCAGGGCACCCAGCTCTGCAGGCAGCTCCCTGCCGGCAACCTTGCTTCCCTCTCCCTGCTGGAAATGGGACAGGGCCCGCCCCCGGTCCAGCTCCCAGCAGCCAACCAGATTCTGGGCACGGAGCTCCCCACTGGGCGCAGCTGTGCTCCAAGTAGGGATTGGGGAGCCGAGAGCCCGGGGGGACAGCCAGGCTCCTGGTGGGGAGAACCGCGCCCAGAGTCCAGTCGGCTACCATACTCCCAGTGGGGAGCAGGGAGCTGAGAGCCCAGACAGTAGCCCAAGTGCAAGCAGAGACCCAGGACCTGGGGGGTGGGGGGGCCAGCAGGGCTCTCTGTGGGGAGAGAGGAGCCCGGGCAGCGCAGATCAAGCCTGAGTGACATCCCAAGCCTGAGTGGCAGCCCGACTAGGGAGCCGGGAGCCAGCTTTCTTGTCAATTTCACAGCTCCAGCGGTGACTAAGACTAAGAATGACAGCCCATAGATGTAAGTAATGCAGTGTCTATAGGGACACTGTGTCGCCCTAACTACAACGACATAAGCCCTCTGCCTCCTGTGGAGGTGGAACTATTATGTTGGTGTAGTTGGGCACTTATATCAGTAGGAGCAAGGCTGCAGCGTGTACACTGACATAATTAGGTCGACATAAGCTGTTTTACGTCAACCTAATGCTGTAGTGTAGACCAGGCCTTTAACAGAAACTTCTCTTTCTTCAGTGAAGAGGCAGGAACATATTTAAACAAGTGTGATATAAAATGAGGGTTTAAAATCAGTCACTAGCCTACCAGAATGGAGACCAAGGTTTCTTGTAGGCCCAACCTGCATAGGAAGCAACAGTCATTGAGTACAGGTTCCTCCTCACAGAGAAAGGAAGGAAATGGGAATTTTGCTTTGTACTATATAATGCTAAGTGCTCTGAAAAAAATCAAGTACTAAGTGTCTTAAATTGGGCACATAAAATTAGTGGATACTCTTGACCTTAATCACTCTGTGCTTCAGCTCCCATCTGTAAAATGGGGAAAGTACCACCTCCTCACTTCACAAGGGTGTTGTCAAAATAAATTCATTCATATTTATGAAACACTCAGATAGGATGAGTGCCATAGAAAAACTCCCCAAAAAATTAAAATGTTTATATGCTGAGAAGGTTTGAATATTGTGCAGTCAACAAGGCCTGTGGCCTCATTGAACAATGAGAAGAAAACAAAATATTGAATAGCTGCTCATTAAATGTCAGTCCTGTGCATTGAATGAGGTATGAGCCTGTGGAAAGAAACAGTATGTGATCATGTAATAAAGGACTGTATCATAATGCACACACACAAGGGAGCTGAATTAAGGTTGTACAGGAAACCTTAATTCTGGCATGTCATAATTGTGAGTGCTTGACTTTCAACCTTAATAATGTTCTTTTAGGATCGTTTTGTGTATGCAAATATATAAATACCAAAGATCGACATTTAAAAACAGATAAAACATCAAGAGACTCCAATTTAAATCTAGCTATTAAAAAAAATACAGTTGCCTTTGAATGTCTATGTAAATCTATTAATTTGACAAATCATGTTTGTCTTTTTTTTTTTCCCCCAAGTGTTTTTCTCTCATCTGGTGCTATGTGTGAAAGATAAAAAAAAATGGGAAAGAAAAAAAAAAAAAAGTGTCCATGCTTTGTCATTTATAGTAAATGTAGGTTTAAAAAATGCATATAGAATTGTCCTTTCTAAGATGATGATGTACTTTTAAAAACCACCCAGCCAGGCACCTATGCAATTACAACCTCAAGTGGGACTTTCACAATTTTCTTAGAATTTACTAGTGGAAAACAGGCAGCATAGGCACAATCCTTTCCTCTACTCATGGTATCGAATGTTTCCTGCAATAACACATAATAAACTCCTATACACTAAGATGATTCCAGTATATGGTGGCTTTATATCAGTTTAAATCAAACTCAAAGAGATTACCAATACTGCAAGTCAGCAGATGAAGAAGCCACTATGTAACCATATAGTTTGAGTTGTTCAGTCACTGAAATCCAGAACTTCTGAATACGTCAGCAGCCGTGCTGAACATGCACAATCCAGTCAGCACTAGAAACAGTGGAGGATGGAGCATGCTCAGTGGGGATGGACTCTTTGGAGATTTTTAGCTGCTAAACCCAAAGAAGTCTGTACTAAGCATGTGCAAACAGATTTTTTTCCACCCCCAAAGGTTTCTAACTCAGCCATCTCCAAAGAGCAACTCAGCATGCTCCAAACCAGGACTGTAGGGTGAAGCCAGACTTTCCCAGGGCAGGGTGATGCCAGACACCAGAACTGAGAGCAGGGAGCCCATCTCTCCAGTGCTCTCAATGACCTCCCTACTGATACATGGGCAATATGGAGGAAAAATCTGTCTGACTCTAATGGAGAGAAGACATGAGCCAGAATGGCGAGAATGGGAAAGGAGTAGATTAGGACATGCAGCTTGGTAAGACTGTGACTGGAGAGAGGGGATAAAGAAACTGTGACTGGCAGCTAGAAGGTGAAGACTGGGACTGACTAGGATTGGAAGCTAGGGTGTGGTGGGGAGAAGGAGACAGAGGGAGCCGCTGAGGGAAAAACAGACTCTGGATAAGGAGCTGGGATGGGGAGACTGGTACTGAGAACAAGTGTGGGGTGGAAGGTTATATGTGTGTGAATTCACCAGTGTCAGCTATAAATTTAAAGACAGTTTTCTATTATTTTTATACCTGTTTTATTCCTTATTTCTGGAGCCGAATACACTCTCCATGAATACAATTTTAAAATGTCAATCTATGCCTAATACTTATCAATGAGGTTCTTGTCTGATCACATATTTCAGACCAATCTAAGAAATATCATATTGCAAGTCATTTCTACATCCTTTAAAAACAAAAACAAAAACGAGGGACAATATAGCCATCATTGTAATTGGGGAACAAAACAAAAACAAAAAAAAGACCACCACCTTTAAGTCTCCACTTCTTCATGAAATAAAACATTCTAGCTCCCCCTGCTGGCTCAGCAGTTCGATACTGTCACTTGACAGAGGAAGCTGGATAGGAAACCAGGAGAAGGGGCAGGGGGAAACCTGAAAAACTAACACATTTATTGTGTCTTTAATGGAAATCTAAAGGAAAACAACGTTTGCAACACTGATAAAATAGTTTATTTTTAACTTTCTAAAAAGGCATTACAACAGAAAATATTTAATATTTTTTTAAAACATATCAAAAGAAAAGTTTGTAACTTCATGAATAATTTTATTCCCTATTAAATCTCATAAAAATGTTCACAGAAAGGAAATTTAATTCATCTGGTTCTGCTAAGAAAGTATATTGCTTCAAGGGGAAAAATACAAAAAAATGTTACTACTCACTCCTTTGACATAAATTTCAATCCAGTTTATGCAATTTTAGTTTTAAACATCTCTATTAGGAAACCAAATTAAATGTGTGGAAATCTAACTGATGGATGGCTAACCCTTTAATTACAAACAAAAGTTAAATGGAAATAAAATTAAGCCACTCAAACATGTTTTTAAAATAAAAAGAATATGGGGTTAAAATTTGTTGTTTCAAGAAACTCTGGTTTACACTTTGGCCACTCAAAGGAAATGTAATAGGTGACACAAGCATACTGTCAAGAAATCAACCAAAAAGTTTGTGTAATCTCATTAGAGAAAAAAGGCGTCACCCTTACACATTATCTGAATGAGAACTGCGAACATAATATTAGGCAATTTTCTTTTCAGGCATGTGGACCTTGATGGACATCTATTATGCCTCAGCATCATTCTTACTATATCAAATAAATACGATAAAGTTACTAAATTACAGGTAAGTGTCTGCTTGGAAAAAATATCTGGCATCAGGAGACCACTATGACATTCTATCCAACTGACTTACCCCTTAACATTTTTTTATTTTTAGTTTTTTCAAACAGGTTCCACTGAAATAAAGGTAGTCAACCACTAATTATTTCAAATTAAAACTCCAACATGGTGTACTGTTCTTAGCATTTATCCATTGTCTAACAGAACCCTGGCAATGTATACTTCTAATCAAAATGCATTTCATTCTGCAATGCATTTTATATTCTAATGCAATGCATTTTATATTCTAAAGCAGTGTCTACTTGTGACCACAATGCATTTCATTCTACAAATGCATTTAATCTACCAATGACAAATGTTTATATCAACACATAAAATGTCTAAGAGTATGAAGTGCACTCTGTTAGAATCTAATATTGCAACATGCATGTTGACAGTTCATTCCTCCACACTTGTTCTATTAGTTCTTTTTACTACCAAAGAAGTTACTATTATGTGCATTGTACTGGATTCTTGATGGCCCTGGAATAATAAAGTCAGTCATAGGCCTCTAAAGCTGCCAGAAGACCATACTTTAAGTAGTTAATGAATTGCAGCAGAGGCCTGAGAGTGAATCCAGCTCAGTATTTGATCCATGATTAGTTATCTGCATGGTATAATAAAAGTTTTAAATTTTAAATTCTTATGTTATCACTTAGAATTTAAATGATCATTGTAAAGGGTTTTGACAGTTTATTCACTGCAGAGGAATAGATTAGTGTATGGTATGGTTAGCCACAAAATAATGGGCCAAATTTATCCCTGTCATGTAACTCCACTGATTAAGTGGCGTTGCATAAGGGATTAATTTGATTACCATGTTGAGTTAAGGGTCTGAATTATATCACATAAACAAAGCTCGGAGTTGAGTAGAATCACTACCATTAACTATTTCACCACAGTACTTGTTTGAATTTGATCTATTATTATATGTGGGAGGGGGCCACTGAACATCACAGGCAAATTAAGACTGGATTCTTAGCTTTAGATGCAAATTTCAGTGCTGTTGCGTGCAGCATTTTTTTTTTTTAATATAGCACAAACATAGTGCGAAACTTCGTACACCAGACACGGAGCCATTATATAAATATATAGGTTTAGGCAATATTTTAAATGACTTAACTTATGTTTCCAAGCAATTTTTTAGCCTGTCACTAAGAAAATCTTTTAGACGTTTTTTAGAGCGCAATGTGGTTTGCCCAATTTTCCTTAATGAGTTCTTGACACAAACATTAGTAATACAAGACACTGCAATACTAATATGGAGCAGCACATTAGAAAGCTTTACTGCCTATAACAAAAACATTTCAAGAATACATTTTTATTATAAATCTTTTGTGATGCTTGCCAACATTTTTCTTTAAATACTTTAAAAATAATTATTGGCTCCTCTATCCGAAACTGGATATTTAAAATCTTAAGTTGAAAAAGAAATTCAGTGTCCATTAGAAACAACATTTGAACTTGCTGTGCACTTGGCTTTCAATTACAAGTACTTTTGATGAGTTTCAAAAATAAATTATGCTTCTAGTACAATAATGTACTATGTCCAGTGATTTCTACTAATATTTTTAATAGGTACTGAGGCATGTAGACAAAATATGCATTCATGAGCGTGTGTATAGCTGGAGCGCTATACACGAAAATAAATTCAGTTACATTTTGGTTATTTCATATTATGCATTTATTTCAATGTCATCACAATAATTGTGCGTTCTAAAAAGTCTTTTTAAAAATTGAAGACAAGCGGAAAAATCTGTTAATGCCATAACATTTCTGAGATTTTAGATGCACAAATGTCAGAACATTTAAAGTTATATTCCCACAGCAAATATAATTCTGTACATACATGGTGTTAGTATTTTTACATTAAGGCATAAAAATGAACACTGTGTGGACCTGATCAAGAGCCCATTTAAGCCAACAAGAATCTTTCCACTGACTTCAGTGACCACTGGATTACGTCCTAAATGTACATGATGACTAAATTACAGTTGCTTTGGGATACACACTTTTGAACTTCCTGATTTTTGTGTATCTAGATGTTAAACAACTTTTACTAAATATAAAAGCCTAATTTAAAGAGATATACTTAGAGCCCTACCAAATTCACGGCCATGAAAAATACGTCACGGACCATGAAATCTGGTCTCCCCCCCCATGAAACCTGGTCTTTTGTGTGCTTTTATTCTGTACTATACAGATTTCACAGGAGAGACCAGCATTTCTCAAATTGAGGGTCCTGACCCAAAAGGGAGTTGCAGGGGGTTGCAAGGTTATTTTAGGGGAATCATGGTATTGCCACCCTTACTTCTGCACTGCCTTCAGAGCTGGAGGCCAGAGAGCAGCAGCTGTTGGCCAGGTGCCCAGCTCTGAAGGCAGCACCCGGCCAGCAGCAATGCAGAATTAAGGGTGGCAATACTAGACCATGCCACCGTGATTTCTGCGCTGCTGCCTTCAGAGCTGGGCGGCCAGAGTGGCGGTGGCTGAGGGCCCAGCTCTGCAGACAGCAGTGCAGAAGTAAGGATAGCAATACCATACCTTGCCATCCTTACTTCTGCACTGCTGCTGGCGGCAGCTCTACGTTCAAAGCTGGGCTCCTGGCCAGCAGCCGCAGCTCTCCAGCTCTGAAAACAACGCCACCGCCTGCAGCAGCCGCAGAAGTAAAGGTAGCAGTACCACAACCCCCACCTACAATAATCTTGCAACCCCACCCCACCTCACCTTCAACTGCTTTTTGGGTCAGGACCCCTACAATTACAACACCATGAAATTTCAGATTTAAATAGCTGAAATCATGAAATTTACGATTTTTAAAATCCTATGACAGTGAAATTGATCAAAATGCACCGTGAATTTGGTAGGGCCCTAGACATACTGCATGCCAGTAACCAGACTTCAAACATACATACATACACACACACACACACGGCTGTTAAACAATAACTGCACATTTCAAAACTGAAATTGCTTTCTCAGGGATAGCTAGTTGGTTTTCTTTCAAACAACGGTGCCACTTTCCAAATAGTATGAATAAAAACAAAAACATCTAAAACTCAGATTCACAGTTCTTTTACACTCAGGGGGGAAAATCCTGAATCTAGTAAAGTCAATGGGAGTTTTGCCATTGATTTCACTGTGGCCAGGATTTCACTGTCAGAATTTAGGACCCAATCTTGGGACTACTCACAAGGTTAAAGTTATGTTTGTGCTTAAGCATTTACAGAATTGAGGCCTTAAAGATTTTTCTGGGGGGAAAAGGAGAGATTAGAGGAAGAACATGTATGTTAAGTACTATATGTTGACTGAGAACTCGTTTGCTAAATTTCACGTAGAGCACATCAACATTTATAAACTCTCAAAGATTTAATTTTACAAGAGGACCAGACAAACCCTTAACTACACCACATTAGCGTATATGTCACTACAGTAAGTTTTTAAAATAAATCTTTTACATGCACCTCAAAGTTGCTGCAGGCATTTTTTTAAGTGGTCATGCTTATAGTTACTTTACCTGAACATTTACTGTACCTGTCACGCTGCGTGTTAATAAAAAAATAAGACGGAATGTTAGGTAATTTTCATATATTGTTTCTAAAGCTATGATAAGGTTTTAGATATGACATTTTACAGTTTCACTGTACAAGAACCTACTGAAAGTATTTTAGTGCCTTTCGACAATGATGAAAAATCAAATACAAAAATATTCTGTTTAGTTAAAGAAGAAAACTAACACTCAGAACGCAACATTTTTCTTCTTCCCCACAACTCCTATTTTGAAACCCTTGCATAAATGACAGGTGTTGATATTCAAGCTTCCTAACAATATCTATAGTTCTGAATCCACTTAGTAAAGAAATGGCATACTAGTAATACTATTCTGGAATGAAAAACATACATACAACACACAGTTATTAATGAATAGAAAATAATGGCACTACTATCTCCCCCCAGCCATACAAAAGTTTACAATTAAACACAGCAAGCAGAATCAACATGTTTCCCCTATGCTAAGTTGAAAAAGCATTACAGAGCGTACTCTGTGAGAGAGACAACTTTTTCAATGCATCCATCTTGGACTATTATAGCATATCTTATCAATTGATTGGACCAATTCTTTTTAACTGATTCTCATGCAACTCCCATTGACTTCAGTGGGAGCTAGTTATATGCATCTAATAGCATAAACTAGCCTCTTGATTTTAGAACTTGTTTAGAAGTTTCATACTATGAAATTCAAGGGTTTAATTGAAATACTGCCATATTAATTAAATAAACTACTCACAACTAATAAACACATACACAAAACAGTACTTACGGCGTTTCTGGGAAACAGCCTGCAAACATGCTGTGACAATATCACAGTTCTTCTGCACTTTATGTAAAAGCCTATCTTTCTGCTTCAGATGACGAAGCAGCTTTGCTGACTGAACACAAATTCTGTAATTCAGTTCTCGTACTATAGTTGCCAGTTCATCAGCATCTGTCAATAAACAGAACACAAAATTATTACAGTCCAGCCTAAAAGCCATACGACTTGAGTTCAGTGTGTCATCTAGGGTAACTGCTATAGCAGCCACTCCAAGGACCTATTGCTGCAGACATTTACATATGTAGATTTTCTAACGATAGTAGCTTTATTGGATGGGAGTATTCATATGCATGAGTGCTTTTAGGAGCAGGGCCAAAGTCAATAGTTAACTTGCACACACTGTATAAGGGCAGAATTTTAATCTTTCTAATTTATAAATTTGTGTTTATTGTGACAGATGTAGCCAAAAATACCTACTAGTTATGCTGTTACATGTATGCCTTAAAATATGGTTCTCTGAAAACCATGTATGGAAAATTGGAACGTTCTTATTCGTATATCTGATCCCTGTATGTATTCAGAATCATGTTCATGGACTTAAGAGTAAGAATTTACTTTTTTACTCTGGTTACCATGTAGAATCAACAGAGGGAGTGAGCTGGATTTTATTCTTTCTTGCGTTCACTAGAGCTATTCACTAAGTTATAGTTACACTCATGCAAACCCTGACAAGTTTTGGTTCATTAGACACATTCTAGATTGAACTAATCATATGTTGAAATTGCAAGTTTCCACTAGAGACTGAGGTTACCATCCATAACATCAGATGGAGCAATAACACCTTAACAGGCCAGATACAGAAGCAAAAAGCTCTTTGTACAGATTTGAAGAAATTGGCAGGTTTCACTTCCTGGTTTTTTCCATGTCAACAACAAGACTGATTTAACATCAGGAGACAAGCGGCCTTTGTATAGTCCTCCTTTTCTTAATATCTAGTGTCACGGTTGCTTAGTTTTCATGAACATTCTTGGATAGATTCATTTTGCTATTGTCTGAGTTCAAGTTTTCCAAAGTGTAAGGGAAATGGTGTAACAGCTTTGTTTACTTTTTACATTTAAAATTTTGGTTTTCCCCCCTCAGACTAAATTTATTTCCAAACAAGCTAATATGTCAAAAACTTCATCAGAAATAAAAAAAGGTGATCCAAATATTGACTACTTTTAACAATATGGAATCTGTAATGCATGACCAAGTTTACAGAGTTATTATGCTTCGCTGGTTTAAAACTATAGAAATTGTGCATAAGGTCACACAGAACTAAATAAATTCACAAAACCGGTTTCCTGAAGGCGCCCTCTATCTGGCAACGTTAAGGTCAACAAATCTTTCAGGAACAAGTGACAGCTGGTCACTATTTGAGATTTATGTAATTTCATAAAGAAAAAAATCTGGAACCCATGTTCTGTGTGACAGATTCCAGAAAAATATGAACACGTGTAACTGAAAATAAAGGCCTAACACACTCATGCTGCACCTGACATTATCACCATCCAAGCACTGAATATTTTGATAAAATCCTGATTATCCCACCCTCCTTTCCCAGGTGGAGGAAGGGGCAGTTTCTGGGAGAGGAGAAACAGCTCTGGTTTGTTGATTTGTTTGTTTTGGCAAGGGAGGGGGGAGGCTGGAGAGGTAACTTTTGTGCAGATGGAGGAAAAGGTAACACTTGCACAGGCAGAGAAGGTGAAGAGGTGGGTGGAGAAATAAGTCCAGGATAACAGAGAGGACGAGATGGGAGTGCAGGGAAAGGAGACAGGATCAAAGAAGGTGTCATTCATAAGCAAATGTGAAGGATCTGAGTGATATCACCGTGCCTCTGTACAAGGAAGAGTTTGACGCAGATCAGGGAAGGGGTTTACAGTAGGCAGGGAAAAGAGGCTGGGGGAAACGGACAGAATAGGTTACTCCCTGTGAAGTCATGGATAATTTTGGAGGAATGTAACCCCCGTGTTGGTGGCTGGCCAGGGATGAGTGCAGATCAGGACACTCCCAGTGCCAGTGGAGCAGCTACACAGGGATAGACTCATAGACTTTAAGGTCAGAAGAAACGATCATAACCATCTAGTCTGACCTCCTGCGCATTAAAGGCCACAGGACCTCATCCGCCCACTCCTGTAATAGACCCCTAACCTCTAGCTGAGTTACTGATGTTCTCAAATCATGATTTAAAGACTTCAAGTTACAGAGAATCCACCATTTACACTAGTTTAAACCTGCAGGTGACCCGTGCTGCAGGGGAAAGTGAAAACCCCCCAGGGTCTCTGCCAATCTGACCCAAGGGTTGAGGTTGGGGTGCACAGTAGGATACTCTTTGTGCCGGTGGAGTGGCGGGGCAGGATGCTCCCCATACCAGTGGGGCAGGAATTCATAGATTCGAAGGCCAAAGGGTCCACTGTGATCTTCTAGTCTGACCTCCTGTATAACACAAGCCATAGAACTGCCCCCTAATTATCCTAGAGCATAGTTTTCATAAAAAACATCCAATCTTGATTTTAAAATGGTCAGGGATGGAGAATCCACCATAACCCTGAGAAAATTGTTCCAATAGTTAATTACCCTCACTGTTAATTTTTGCACATTATTTCCAATTCTGAATTTCTCTAGCTTCAACTTCCAGCCATTGGATCATGTTATACCTTTCTCTGCTAGACTGAAGAGCCCATTATTAAATATTTGTTCCCCATATAGGTACTTCGAGATTGCAATCAAGTCACTCCTCAAGCTAAACAGATTAAGCTCATTGAGTCTATCTCTGTAAGGCAGGTTTTCTAATCCTTTAAACATTCTTGTAGCTCTTCTCTGAACCCTCTCCAATTTATCACATCCTTCTTGAACTGTGGACACCAGAACTGACACAGTATTCCAACAGCAGTCATACCAGGACCAAATATAGAGGTGAAATAACCTCTCTACTTCTAATCAAGATTCTCCTGTATGTCTCCAAGGATCACATTAGCTATTTTGGCCACAGTGTAACACTGGGAGCTCATCTTCAACCTACTGTCCACCGCAACCCCCAAATCTTTTTTCAGACACACTGCTTCCCAGGATAAAATCCCCAATCCTGTAAATATAGCCTACATTCTTTGTTTCTATATGCAATACATTTACATTCAGCTGCATTAAAAATCACATAGTGTTCACTTGCACCTAGTTTACTAAGTGATTCAGATCATTCTGAATCAATGACATGTCCTCTTCATTATTTACCACTCTCCCAATTTTCATGTCTTTTGCAAAATTTATCAGTGATGATTTTATGTTTTCTTCCAGGTCACTGATAAAAAATGTTAAATTGTGTAGAGCAAAGAACCAATCCCTGTAGGACCCCATTAGAAACACACCTGCTTGATGATTCCCTGTTTACAATCACATTTTAAGACCTATCAATTAGCCTGTTTTTATGTGTACCATAATTTTATATCATTCTAGTTTTTTTAATCAAAATGTCATGTGCTACCAAGTCAAATGACTTGCAGAAGTCTAAGTATATTACATCAACAGTACCTTTATCAATCAAACTTTAATGTCATCAAAAGAAATATCTAGTTAGTCTGACAGAAACAATTTTCCATAAATCCATGTTGACTTTCATTAATTACTTTACTCCCCTTTAATTCATTATTAATCGAGACCTGTATAAGCCACTCCATTATCTTGCCCAGAATCAACATCAGGCTGACAGACCTAAAATTACCTGGATCTTTTTGTTTACCCTTTTTAAAATGTGGCACAAAATTAGCTTTCTTCCAGTCTCGTAGAACTTCCCCAAAACTCAAAGTCTTATTGAAAATCAGCATTAATGGTCCTGCGAGTTCCTCAGCCAGCTCTTTTTAAAGTCTTGGATACAACATATCTGGACCTGCTGATTTAAAAATGTCTAATTTTAGTAGCTTTTGTTTAACATCCTCCAGAGATACTAGTGGAATGGAAAGAGTGTTATCACTATATGATGAGACTATATCATCTGTGTTTTCTCCAAATACAGAACAGAAATATTTACTGAACACTTCTGCCTTTTCTACATTATTATTGATAATTCTACCATTTTCATCAATACCAGTGTCCAGGTTCTTTTTGTTCCTAACACATTTAAAAAACTCCTTCTTATTGTCCTTAACTCAGCTGGCCATATATTTCTCCTTGTGTCCCTTTGCTTCCCTTATCAATTTTCTACAATTCCTAAGTTCTGATTCATATCCATTATTATCAATTTCCCCTATCTTCCATTTGTTACATTAAAAAAAAATTATAGCTACTTTCACTTCCCCTCTAAACCAGATTTAAAAAAAAAAAAAAAAAACACCAGCACAGCCTTCTTCTTCAATTGTGAGAGTGTGGTTTTTGGAGCATATAGTAAGATGTTCTTAAAAGATTCCCAATTATCGTTCACATTTTTCTGATTAAATCCACTCTCCCAGTGGATTGGGCTCATAGTTGTTTTCAGCTTTATGAAACTGCTGCTTTAATAGGGTCATGTATACATGTTGCTGGTCTGGACTTTATTCTGTTTGCAGGGATGAGTTTGGCGTGCAGATGGCAGTGGGAGGGCCGGGCAGGAATGAGGCTGGCATGGGGGGGGGGGTAAGGATACTCAGTGCTGATGGGGTAGCCAGGCAGGGATGAGGTGGGGGTGTGGTGCAGGATACTCCCAGTGATGGTGGGGTGGAACAGGCAACATGAGGTGGGGGCCAGAGCAGGGTACTGCCGGTGCCGGCAGGGTGGCTGGGCAGGGCTGAGGTTGGGCTGCAGGGCAGGAGACTCCTACTGCTGTGGGGTGGCCACAGTACTGGATTTACAATGGCGCCAGTGGTACCAGACCCACACTTGGAAGGGGCCCATAACAACTACTTGGATGCCCACAAACGGTTAATCCAGCCTAGCCACAGCCAAGCAATGCGCTGCAAGGTGTGTGGGGAGTTGTAGTTCGCGTGCCGTTGCCTTCCACTGGGGCCCTTGGACCTGTGCCGCCAGCTACACTAGTAGTCCCATAATGCCCCGCCCCGTGCTGTGAGCTTCTGCCCCAGCTGAAGTGAGTAGCAGCGGAGCGGACCGGACCAAAAAAAAAAAAAAAAAAAAAAAAAAAGGGAAAGGGTGCAGGGAGAGGGTTCCCAGTGCCGGGGCGCTGATCCTCCTCATGGGCAGGGCCAGCTCCAGGCACCAGCAAAGGAAGCAGGTGCTTGGGGTGGCCAATGGGAAGGGGTGGCACGTCCGGGTCTTCGGCGGCAATTCAGTGGCAGGTACCTCACTCCCTCTCGGAGCGAAGGACCCCTGCCAAATTGCCACCGAAGAATGAAGCGGCGCGGTAGAGCTGCAGCTGAAGTGCTGCCGATCGCGGCTTTATCTTTTTTTGCTTCGCCGCTTAGGGCGGCAAAAAAGCTGGAGCCGGCCCTGCCCATGGGGCATAGGGTAGGGGCTCCTGGCTCGACCCCTCCACCCCCCAAGTCTCCTCCACTCTCCTGGGGTGGCAGCAGTGCTGTGACTCCCGGCGTTCGGCCCCCTGGCAACCCTGATGCCCGGCCGTGGGCTCCTGGACACTATCTTGATCCTGCAGCTTTGCACCAGGTGTGTGTATGTTCTTGGCCGCCGTGGGGGAGGCTGGTTGTCAGTGGCCCTCAGGGCCAGGGGGAGAGGGAGCAGTAACAGCAGGGCTGGCTGCCGCCCTCCCACCAGTGGGAATGCCCAGGAACTTCTCCCCCACAATTTTCCTCCCCACACTCCACCCCAGTAACTTTACTGTTTCACTTAAAGTCATGAGAGATGGTGAGGCAAAGGGAGAAATAGGCTAAAGAAACTAACTTTAAAAAAAGTTTTTAAACATTTTTGTACCAAAATAGAAAATCCAGCTTTAAAAAAATGTATTTACGAAACATAACTTTGGGTGGAGGAGGTGGTGGTGTAGGTGCAACTCCATTGACTGCTACATCCGGGCTTAATATGGCTCATAAATGTGAAAATTAAACACTTGTATTCAGGTTGTCAAGCAGGCCCTCAGTATTGAAACACAAAAGACAAAACTAACAAACAACACCCTCCCACACAAGTAAACCAAATTCAAGAATATTCTGGGTATATTGATGCTAGCCCAGTTTGTTCTCTATGGGCTGAGTGGAGGTCTCAATCAAGCATGGCTTCAGATATCTTATTTTGTTTTTGAATAAATGTTTTCATCCCCATACCAGCAGTACCACGTTTACTATGGCACCAATGGCGCCATCGTGCTGGGCCCATAATGACTACATGGAGGCCCACAAATGTTTGGTGCCGGGCCCACAAAAGGTTAATCCGGCCCTAGGTGGCCGGGCAACATGAGGTGGGGCAGTGGAGCAGGGTACTCCCAGTGCGGTGGGGTGGCCAGGCAGGGTGGAGATGGGGGTGCAGAATGTGGTATACCCAGTGCCAATGAGATGGCCGGGCAGAGCAGAAATGAGGGCATGGGGCGAGAAACACCCAGTGCCTTGGGGTGGCCGTGCAGGGCAGAGATGGGGGCATGAGGTGGGAGACTCGTGGTGCCTTGGGGTGGCCAGGCAGGGCGGAGATGCGAGCCAGGGCAGGGTACTGCCAGTGCCGTTGGAGTGGCTGGGTAAGAATAAGGTTGGGGTGAGGGCCAGGATGCTCCCAGTGCTAGTGGGGTGGCTGGGCAAGGCTGAGGTTGGCCTGAAGAGCAGGAGACTCGCAGTCGTCAGGCAGGGCAGAAAGGGGGCACAGGGCGGGAGACTCCCGGTGCCAATGGGGTGGCTGGATAGGGCGGAGGTGGGAGCAGGCGGTCCGGTGCCTTTACCTTTCTGGCCCAGATACTCGAGCTGGTGCCGCTGGCTCCGCCGCTGCTGCAGCTCCTGGAGGAAGCGGGACTCGGCGCTGCTGCCTCTGCCCCCGGGGAAGACATCGGAGCCCGCGGACGCCTCGGTGGAGCTGTCCACGCTGTCCCGGTGCCGGGCGCGACCCCCACAGCTATACAGCTCGGTCAGGAGGCCGCTCACTAGGGACGAGGTTCTGCGGTACCTGCCCGCGGGATCCTCCTCTTCCTCCTCTTCGGCCAGGCTGTCCGCGCTGCTGCCGCCCCTGCCCCTAGCGCCCTGGCGCTGCGGGCCGGGGCTCCCCGCTCCTGCCGCGGGTTCCCAGGAGTTCCCGCCCTCCAGGTCTATCTCCAGCAGCTCCATCCCCCGGGGCCGCCGCCCGTGTCCTCAGCCCCGGCCGGGCACAGCCTCGCCTTGCCCCGCGCCCCAGCTGCCGACTAGCCATGCAGCACGGCTCGCAGCTCCCGACCCTGCCTTGCGGCCGTCGGGCCGAGTTCCGGGTTCAGCCTATTCTACACCGGGCAGCGGGGGGAGACTCTGTACCTGTCTGCCTGCAGGAGCTGCCGGCCAGACGCAACACCCCCCGCTGAGTGGTACACGCCACCCTGGTACAGGGTTGGGGCATTGCACCTGCTTCGGGGGACCTCGTCCTGGGACATTGCACCTGCTGCAGAGGGGTGGGGACCCGGACTCCCCCGCAAGAACACTGCAGCTGCTGCGGGGAGGAGGGGGACTTTCGCAGGGCCTGGTCCAAAGGAGGGGCCTGGCCACAGGGCCACAAGCCCATTACCTGTCAGAAAAAATATGCAGACTAAATTATGGATATTTGAATTTGATTAAATGTTATTTATATAAACCTGGTGAGAGTAGGTTTGTACCTATGTATCTAGCTGTGTGGGATGGGGTGGGGGCCGTGTTATGAATTTGCTCTGGGCCCAGTGAAATGTTATTTGGGTCTGCAGTGGAAACTCATCACTGAAGCACCAGGAGAAAAACCACACTAACTTTCAGTACTGGCTGTGCAGCTAAATTCTCCCAGGAATGAATGACCTGGTTGGAGAGAAAATGCAGAGTGAGTAAGTAGTGTTAGAGAGTACACTGATTTCTTTATTCTAATACAGTTCTTTGTTCAATATTAGAAGGAAGCAGTTGTTTCTGTGATCTTTTCGCCATTGACACATGACATGACAACACAGCACCTGATTACCTTTCTTTTTTGAACAGCCTGCCAGATGTATATGTTTGTGCTACTGTACCTGAGCCAGACATGAGGAGAGCAGCAAGCCATGTCCACTACTCTCTCTTTCCCTTACTCAGCAGTAGCCAGCTGCACAGATGGCATTGGCCTTTTGAACATAACAATAAGTAATATTTAGTTTTGTTATAATAGGAATTGTGATTCTTTTCACTAGCTCCGCTACACTGGACTTCAGCGTAGTGCTAACAAAGTCACTTTAAAAATTCTCTGTGTAGTATATTTCTTGGCTAGGCTCCTGTATAATTTTCTCAGTTCAGAAGCTGCAGACTCACAAGACTGCACCTGAATTTCATCCAGTCCTCAACTCTGCCTAGTCATTCATTCAGGTTATTGTTTTTCACTGTTACCATGGCAATTTTAGTTTCAAAAGAAAACAAAAGTTGCTGAAGATGACCTGTTCTACTGTACAGTTGTCCCGAGGGGGGAGCCATTGTAATAGCAACCTATCCCAAGCCTAACACAATAATAGAAAACAATGCAAGAAACTGTCTTTTATGACCAGAGATCACCCATTTGCCTCAGCTGTTCACAACAAAATACTGTTCACCCACTCTATACAGTATTTTTCCAAATGGTTTTTAATGTTCAGTTTAATGTATTAATTACACCATACGGTGCAGCAACCCAAAATGTCCTAAGTTGCCTGTCACAGACATCATCTGTAAGTTCTGTGTCTATCCATATCAAATGGTTAATGAAGGTTTCTATATTAAGATGTCTCCCACCTTTGTTATATCTTCACTGTAATGTGCATTGCTGAATCTCTCGTGTACTTCTTTCTTCAGTGTTGTCAGTTATCTCAAAGGCAGACCAGAGAAAGGGAAATTTACTGACATAAAGGGTACGTCTACACTTACCGGAGGGTCCGGCGGCAGGCAATCGATGTTCTGGGATCGATCCCGGAAGTGCTCGCCATCAACGCCGGTACTCCAGCTCGGCGAGAGGAGTACGCGGCATCGACGGGGGAGCCTGCCTGCCGCGTCTGGACCCGCGGTAAGTTCGGACTAAGATACTTCGAATTCAGCTACGTTATTAACGTAGCTGAATCTGCATACCTTAGTCCGAAGTGGGGGCTTAGTGGGGACCAGGCCTAAGTATACCAATATATTTATACTACTATAGTTATGGTTAAGTTTAAGATTTTGTCATGGTTATTTTTAGTAAAAGTCACAGACCGGTCACAGGTATTAAACAAAAATTCACAGAAGCCCGTGACCGGTCTGTGACTTTTACTAAAAATAACTATGACAAAATGGGGAGGGGGTTCAAGCACCCACTGCTGCTGCGGCTCCGGGGTTCCCGAGGCGCCTGTGGCGGTTTGGAGATCCAGGGTCCTCCCGCCGCCCACAGTGGCTGAGAGCACCAGGATCTCCCCACTGCGTATGGCGGCTCAGAACTCAGGGGTCCCCTCACCGCCCGCAACAACTGGGAGCTGCAGGGGCCTCTCGCCGTGGCTCGGAGCTCTGGGGCCAGCGGCTGGGAGCTGCGGGTGGCCCAGCCGCCTGCGGTGGCTGAGAGCTCCAGGGTCCCCACTGGCTGACAGCTCCAGCCCCACTGCACCATGTTATCAGATTTGCCCGTTACTTTGGGGTACGCTCATTTATTAGGGTTACTTTTCTGGGGGGGTGTCTGTAATTCTATTAATGTACTGCTCGTGTCACTTGTGTTTTCATATGGAGCTCTACTTCTCCCTTCTGCAAGTCCCCTCCCAATGGAGCTACCCTGCAGGACCTAGATTCCCCAGGGCTGGGTTCCTCCAGCCCCAGAACCAGATGAACACACAAACACATTAACAGAGCAAGTCTGAGTGGACCGGGTGAATCAGCACTCTCAAGCTGACCCCTTATATGTCCCTGGACTCAGCGGACTGGGTCAAGCAGCACTTTCAAGCTGCCACCCTTATATGCCACAGGTACCGCACTGGAATGGAGTAAGCCTGAGCAGGCTGGGTCGAACAGCACTTCCAGGCTGCCACCCTTATATGCCCCTGGATTCAGCGGACTGGGTCAAGCAGCACTTTCAAGCTGCCACCCTTATATGCCCCTGGACTTGGTAGTCTGGGTCAAGCAGCATTTCCAAGCTGCCACCCTGGTATGTCACAGGCTCAGCATGTCTCTATCCCCACTTTCACATTACAATTGTACTGGTAGTAGCCCACTTTATGAGAAAACCCCACAGTATTTTTGGGGCTACAGGGATCATTAGCTTAGGTAAGAGGAGTGTTGCTGCAGAGTAAATGGGGAAGCAAAACACACAAAAGAGTAAAGTTCAGAGAGAGAGGGAAGTAACCAGCTTAACCATAAAAGTTATTTATTGAATAATAGTGATAACTACACAAGGAGAGCCTAAACAAACATAATAGTTACATTATTAAAGGTCACAAAAGTCATATATAGACAACTATACCTGATCAAACAAGTCAGGGTTAGAAAGTTATACCTGATGTAGAAAAGAAAAGAGAGAGAGAGAGAGAGAGCTGGGGTCTCACCACTCCATGAAACTTGGACTGGTCGGGGTTCCCAGGTGATGGTGGTAGCTCAGAGTCCTGAGTGCTGGCGACAGGCAGAGCCCCCAGCACGATCAGTCAGGAGAAGATGAAATCCCAGTGGAACTGATGCAGAGTTTGGATCCATGCATCAGAACACTTACTTGAGCATGTGTAGGGGTTTTTTTTGTAGGGAAACAACAATGGTTCAAGGGAGATCACTAGATTTGTTTATGGGTAAACTGATGACTCAAGGGTTTTCTTTAGGCTAGACAATAGGAGCTGATCATTCCTAGCTATGGGTGGTGTTCCTTCCAGGGAGCTCACAATGCAATTAGGCTGCTTCAGTATTTTGGATATCAATCAAGGATTCATCACTAGAATTGGCCTGATAACTGCTGAGCTGGGTGTGTACAAGCATAGGTTCATTAACATCTGGGGCAGAGATCCCCCATGATGCAATGCTTCCCTGTTTTTCTGGTCCCAGAGTTCAGTGCGGTTCTTGCCTTGGAATCTCTGTTCTCCATTCTGTATGCTAATGGACAGGGCCGGGCTCCAGGCACCAGCGGAGGAAGCATGTGCCTGGGGCGGCACATGCTAAGGGGCGGCATTCCGTCCATTCTTGGGGCGGCACAGCCCGGGTGGCTTTTTTTTTTGCTTCGGCAGTTGGGGCAGCAGTCCGAGCAGCTTTTTGTTTGTTTGTTTGTTTGTTTGCTTGGGGCAGCAAAAATGGTAGAGCCGCCCTG
Organism: Emys orbicularis; assembly: GCF_028017835.1. Taxonomy (NCBI): domain Eukaryota; kingdom Metazoa; phylum Chordata; order Testudines; family Emydidae; genus Emys; species Emys orbicularis. The sequence continues at coordinate 66,009,085 of NC_088683.1, read as the reverse complement.
CTAATGGAGATGCCTCCCTGTCCCATCTTTGATGCAGATGAGGCTAGGGGAGTTGCCTTAATCCTGTCACCCTTGTCAGGAGGGGTCTAGGTGTGTCTCCCACTGCCCTTCATTGCTCTCTGCAAGTCTTTTCTCTGATCGGTTTTTGTTCAAGCAGAGGCCGGGTGTGTGTGTGTTCTTCATGAGTCAGACAGGCTGGATACTGCGCCCTGGTTCCCCAAGAACACAGAGCTGACTGGTATCACCCGGGGCTGAAGCAGAAAATGTCATGGAGGCTCTGCAGATTCTGTGACTTCTATGACCTCTGTGACATAATCTTAGCCGTACTTATGGTTATTCTGAAATAAGAGTGTCTACAAGAAGAATTATACTGGTATATCTATAATGATATAATTATTCTGGTATACCAGGATACCACTATAATTATGCTGTTAGATTTCTGCATGTAGACATGCCCTTAGTCTTTGAACCTATGCCAGTTCCCATTGAAGTCAACAGGATTTTTGCCAGTGACTTCCTTCAATGGATTGTTTGTAGTGCTGTTGTAGCAGTCTTGGTCCCAGGATATTAGAGAGACAAGATGGGTGGGTAATATTATTGGACCAACTTCAAGTTGGTGAAAGAGACAAGCTTTAGAGCTACACAGAGCTTATCTCTTTCACCAACAGCAGTTGGTCCAATAAAAGATATTACCTCACCCACCTTATCTCTTCCTTCAGTTGGGGCAGAATTAGGAGCTATATACATCCACTTTTCAACCTTCACTTTGAAAAAACACTATCACTAGATATCATGAACAGCCCTTTCAACTCACTTGCATTTAGTGGGATCCCAAATAGTCATCCTCACACTCAAACAATACCTATCATCATAAGACCTAATTCTATCTGCGGGAATCTCACATGGCATCCTATTTAGAATTCCTCAGGGAGGATAAGCAGTTGTTGACACATCACAACCCTCTGGATCATCTTTGAAAAGAGGGTTGTTAGCATTACCTGTTACCAAAAGGAATTTTGCAGCGGCATGTACACCTTAAAATAAAAAAAGAGCTACCAAGACAAAACACTACATTGTGTATCACATGTGACAGATGTTAGTTATATTGCTTAATGCACTAGTGGAAAGTGTTCAGATACTTCTGTCATGAGAGCCAAATAAAAACCAGAGTAGAATAGAATAACAAGCACAAACCTCATAAATATCATGATGTTAGAAGTTCATTTAGTGGAGCTGTTTTTTTTTAAAGGACACCTTTTGGTAGTATAACAAACAAAATTAAAAACAACAAAAACAAACAAGACCAAAACCAAGAAACAAAAATCAATTAACCAAAACAAATAATAAAAATAATAATCCTACCACAAACAGACTTTTTTTACCCTCAAAAGAGAAGAGCCAGAGGTTCCATGATGGACTTTGCAATTGTTATTGTTTTTAAGTGGAAGGTTCCAGATACTGCAGTGATGGGCAGCAGTATAAAACACTGAGCCAGGCACTCAGGCAGGAAGATTTTAAAGAGGAGGGGAACACCCACAGCTGCTATTCACTTGAATTGGAACTGTGGGAGCTCAGCACATCTGACAATGAGCCCCAAGGTGAATACCTGGGGCCAGGGGGAGAAATCCCAGCATCCCAAGCAGGCATGTGGTCATGGTGCCTTGTGAAAAAGACCCACTGGCTCAGCACAGGCCAGTTGCTAGCTTTACCCAGCATGCACCAGTGACTGTATGGCCTGAAGTGTGGAGTACCAACAATGCCAAACATAGTGCTGTTGTGGGCAGTCACTGGCTCTGTGGACACACTGGACCTGCGTCCCTCACCTGGCTGCCTCCCAGCAGGGGGCACCAAATGCAGGGGCTTGACAGGCCTGCCTAACAGAGTCCCAAGCTCCAGGAGCAGCGCCAGGTCCGAGTCGGATGACCAGATAGCAAGTGTGAAAAATCAAGACGGGTGGGGGTAAGAGGCACATACGTACGACAAAGCCCCAAATAGCGGGACAGTCCCTATAAAATCAAGACATCTGGACACCCTAGGTCCGAGAGAGCATATGTCAGAAAACCCAGGCCACACGCTGCAGCTGGATGCCACCTGCGAGGGGGGCAGTGAGGTGTGGTGGGGGCAGTTTGGGGTTGGGAGTGAGGCACTGTAGGCCAGGTTGAGGGGTGGGTGTGAGGCGGGAGAGGACACGGCAGGTTGAGGAGGTGAGCGTGAAGCAGGGGCGCGGCGGCTGGCTGAGGGGGTGTAGGAGTGGCGCAGTCCGGTGGGAGTGAGGTGGGGGCGGGGCTGGCTGAGAAGATGGGAGTGAGGCGGGCGCGAGGCAGGTTGAAGGAGGCGGAGTGAACTGTCCGAGGGGATGGGAACGAGGCTGAGGGCGGAGCTGGCTGAGGGGGTGGGGCAGGCTGCTCCCCTCGCGGCCAAGGCCGCTGCTGAAGCCGGGACGGTCACGTGACAGCGCCTGCTGCGCTCCCTGGTCATATGCCGAGGGCGGGGCGCCGCTCGAGTCGGTTTCGTTCTGCGCTCGCCTGGGATAGCGCCGGGACGGAGGCTACGGTGCTGCGCTCGGGTCCTGCACGATGTCTCCCGCGGTGTGGGGGCCGGCGCTGGCCGCGCTGCTGGTGCTGAGCCGCGATTGGGGCTGCGCGCAGGCGGCCGGGACCAGCGGGGCGCGGAAGCCCAGCGTGGTGCTGATCCTCACCGATGACCAGGATGTCTGCCTGGGCGGCATGGTAACCTGCTCTCCCTATTGCCCGGGACGTCCTGGGGGCCTTCCCCCAGTCCTGGGCTTGGGGCGGGGGGCTGTGTCCCCGTTGTGGGCTCTGCCCCCTGCCCAGGGGTGGTCCTGCCCCCGGCTGTGTCACGCGTGGGCCTCGCGGTGCCGGGCGCAGGCAGCCCCGCGCTCGAGCCCGCTGGGCGCGGCAGCGTTTGCTCCTGGCCTGACCCGGCTCGGGGTGAGGGGCGGGGCTGTGCGGGGCTCGGTAGGGCAGACGCACCCCTTGCAGTTACCTCGCCAGAGGGGCGGGAGGGGCTCTGCCGTGCCCGGACCTGGGCCCTGCTCATCTCCGCTTTGGCAGTGAGGACCCTGAATCTTGGGAGAGGGAAAAGCGCCTTGAGCCCAGACCATTTTGAAGGGGGCATCTGGCTGCATAACAGGTGTTTGGAAGCTGTCGTGCAACTTCCCTCTGGTGTGTGTCTGGGCCGGGATGTCGCCTCTCACTCAAGGAAACCGTGTGCGCTGGCTGACCGGGGGCTCGTCGTTAGTGCAACGTCCCTGACAGAACGGGTGGGATTTGCCTTGTTTGCGGCTTTATTAGACAGGCTGAGTGTCAGCTCTCCTCTAGAAAGTCCATAGAATCAGCTAGGATGGTGTGTAAATGGAAATAGCTCTTAATTCTGCCGGTGCCTTTCTGTGACCCTGTTTCCTTGGGTTATTGCAAGCGTGACTTCATGGGGTTTAATTTGTAGGGCAAATATTGAGACACAATTATCAGAAAGGCAACATATTGCATTTTGGGGTGCAAGTTCTGCACTGTTCCCAAGAACATGAGGTAAAAGAATATATATGCCTTTTGGGAAGAGAACTAGTGCAGTCAGAACTTCACACTTAGTTATCCATATTAAAGAGAGAAGTAATGAGAAAATTCTCACAGTGCTTTGGATTAAACGCTCTAAAAAAATCTGTGTCATTTCATATTTTATCTTTCCTGTTTTTTGCTCTTCACATTAGTTGAGCAATGAAGAAAATCATTTCCCTCTTCCTAGTCCACAGTTCTAGATATTAACGGCAGAGGTAGTTTGAGTTTATCTTCTTTATTGTGCTGGGAATGAATTCTTGACCAAGACTGACAGTGTTCTGTAAGCCTGACCCTGGCATGAGACAAGCATGGATTCATTAGTTTTTACTCTCTCTCTCTAGTATATGTGTTCACTTTTCATCACACCCTGAAGTAACAGGTCTTCATCAGTCCAGAATGTTAGGATTTGCAGTTGACTGTCTTAAACTGACCAGCATCAACACACACATGGTTTGCTATATGCATAGTGTTTATTACATCAGGGTCACTTAATTAACCTATCTGTACGTAGTTCTTCACTTGGGATGTTGAGTGCTTCAGGATGTCCATTGAAGGAATCAACATTAAAACAGAAATAGGTCCCGTGACTTGACAGATTCCACAAATTAAACAATGAATGTTACTTAGAGCACTTTTCTTTCAAAGATCCCAAAAGGCTCATTTTACTGTAGTCGTTAAATTCTACTTGCCCAGGGTGAGCAAAGTAGCAAATTCTACTTGCCCTGTTTTTGATAGAGTAAAATATTAGGGTTTTCATTCCAGTGAGGGTGGGAAAGTAGATCTTATGCCTGGGCTACTTAGTGTTAATAAAAAGCAACGAAGAGTCCTTTGGCACCTTATAGACTAACAGATGTATTGGAGCATAAGCTTTCGTGGGTGAATACCCACTTCGTCAGACACATGTGTTTTAATGACCATTTTGAAAGATTGTTTCACTAACTACATATGAGGAATCAATTCACACTATGAGATTGTAGCAGTCTGGCTCCAGGATGAAAAGGGGCATTTGAAGAAAAGCAAAACACTATTTTCTGGCTAGAAAATGATGTCTGATTGATCCATTTGAATGAAGAAACATTGGGTAGAATGTAATAACTTAAAAAGAGAATTCTGTCAAAACTTGCAAAAAGTAAACTAAGAATTTTGATAACTTTAGCCTTGCATTTTAGATGTAGAGTTTGAAGTTTCACTGCAAAGAAATGGAGGCATTGGTTTGGTCTAGCCAATGCTTAAATACTGTGGTGATTGGTACTCTATAAATACCTCCCATGAAAATCAACTTAAGGTTGCCAGTTTAGGTAGCACACTAGCATCTCAGTATCCAGATATTTTTAGCTCATTGTACTAATTACTACCTCTGTTACAGACACCGCTAAAGAAGACCAGTGCCCTTATTGCAGATATGGGGATAAGCTTCTCAAATGCAGTAAGTGGTGACATTGACTTCTGTAACCTTCAGTGGCATGTATTTATTGAAGCTATTGTAATTTAAATACCTATGGTGGTAATGGTATAACAGACGTAATCTCTAATTTGGCTCTGAAGTAGGTTTAGTTTCAACTTTTTAAATATGGAGAATACAAGGGGGCAGATTAATTCCTGTGGTAAGGTATGAATTGGACCCAAGATCACTTTCTGTGCCTGGGATGGAACATTTCAGAACACTTAATTTAATGAATATTTTTAGAAAATGAAAGTTTTGGCTGTAAACTGATAAGGAAATCTTTCAAAGATTTGGCTTTGTACAGGTTTGAAAATTGACTAATGGTTCCCCATTCTTGTTTACTGGAATTGTTACAATAAGTAGTATTTAAATAACTGTTCATTCTCAAATAACTGGTGCTTTCTGCTGTGTGTATAACATGCATTTTCTAAATTGTAAACTCTACAGAAAATATAAACCCAATCCCATGTGCAACCTCTAATTGATAAAAATATTTGGGTGGTAGTTCTATATGCCTAAATAAATGGGAGTAATCTGATCTATGTGATGTGAGTGACTTATTTGCATATCTTTTAAGATCTTTTGCTATTGGCTAAAAACTAGATTTTTTTTTTTTCAACGAGTCAATTTACAATTTGTGTTTTTTCATCCTGTGTTCTAGTATGTGCCCAGTGCATTGTGCTGTCCCAGCAGAGCTAGCATCTTAACAGGGAAGTACCCACATAATCATCATGTTGTCAATAACACTCTGGAGGGAAACTGCAGCAGCAAATCATGGCAGAAAATACAGGAACCATATACCTTCCCAGCTCTCCTCAAGTCCATGTGTGGCTATCAAACATTCTTTGCTGGGAAGTATTTAAATGAGGTATATCTTACTCATATTTGCTGTGACACAAGTGAATTGCCTGTACTGAAAATAACTTTGTGAAATAAAGTCTTAGTCCTTATTTCTGTAGATAAAATAAACCCCCATAATATTTAAAATCCTACTGTTTAGATGAAAAGTTCTTTCTCAGAATTGTTAAAGGAATGGAGGAAATAAGATATGCAACCTAACTTTTCTCAGCTTAGTTTGGCCAAAGTATCACATCCATGTAATAGGTAGTCTTGAGAGAGTCAAGTATCAGAGGGGTAGCCGTGTTAGTCTGGATCTGTAAAAAGCGACAGAGTCCTGTGGCACCTTATAGACTAACAGACGTGTTGAGAGAGTCAGTAGTTTAGTCCTCTACTTCAGGAGTACTAGAATTTGAGGATTATATTTGGGGAAGGGATGTGGGACTGGACTTCTGTGGTTAGGTCATGTGCTGGGTTTTCCCCCCATCATAGACTCCACATGGTCCAGGAGGTTCTGGCAAGGGAGAGAAGAAAAGAAGATTTCAAATCCCCTACTGATTATACATCTGCGGGTTGGAGAGGGAATTGTTAATTGTATACAATTTAATTTTTCCCTTTAAAAAATTACATACAAACAATTAAAAGAACATTTTGCAAAGTCGAGCATTCAAAAGTTAGGCAATAACAGATTTAAGGTTGCCCCACTATGTGTATGCATTTAATAGTCTTTAATATGATGCTATACTATATTTTTCTGCAGGACTCCTGTATAGTTCGGTGCGCAGGTTGGATGTACAAGGTGAAAGAATTAATGTTGCATGGGCAACTGTAAATCTGGTATTGCCTTTCTTTGCAACCTTTTAATGTAGGAGGATTTGTATGTCGTACAAGTCAGTGTGTGTTTATCTGATTAGAACTGGGCCTTTGCATTTCTGGCTGCTGTGGAAGAAAACAACCCCCCCTAAATATAGCTTATATCTCAGTCACATCTGAGACTGTGCTGGGTCACTTTCTTTTTTTCCCTTTTTTTTTTTTTTTGTTTTCAGTATGGAGCAGAAGATGCAGGGGGAATAGGCCATGTTCCTCCTGGATGGAGTTTTTGGTATGCTTTGGTATGTGACAGCTCCTATTAAATACCTAGTTGTAGATACTTTACAAAAGTAAATCTAGCTTAATTGTGCTCAATCTAAGAACCGGTCTGCTTTTTGCATGCTTCTGTTAACTAAAAGAGGAAATTCCCTTCCTTCATAGTGTGTTGCATTTTCTCAGCTTTGTAAGGAGGCTGTTGATGTTGATGAGGAGTTATTTCTAATTAAGTATCTGAAAACCTGATTTCAACAAAGGAAAACTTGACATTATTATAGTATAGAATCACTTTGGTTTTACAAAAGGCAAAGCTTGTAGGCCTTTTGCAGTGCACATACTACAAATACTTAAATAGGACAAATTGTTTCATAAAATCAGGCTTAACAAATACTTGTTGACAACTTAGTTTATTTAAAGTGGTCAATGAAATAGTAGATTCTTGTCTTTTTATATAAATGATATATTTTTCTTTTCTCATAGGAAAAAAATTCAAAGTACTATAATTACACTCTTTCAGTAAATGGAAAAGCACGAAGGCACGGTGAGAATTACAGTGCAGATTACCTGACAGATGTACTGGTAAGAAACATCACAACAGCTGCATTACTGTTCCATTTGTGACCAAACACTACTTTATGCCTGGCTGTGTTACTGAATGGATATTGCTTAATCTTGGTGTTGTCTTTACTTCAGGCATAACCAGTGAAGCAAGATTCCAGCTCTATTTAAAGAGGGCAAGGTTGTATATGCAAATATAGGGAAATGAAATTGTTAGATAGCTGTTAGCCAAGGGCCAGATCTGGAGGTGAACACTGACTTCGGTGGTAGTTCAGGGTGCTTGACCAAAATGTTGCTGATTGGTAGGTCATAGACTTCCATTTAGAACAAGTACCAACCTGTGAAATGGCAATTTGGCTTAAGACCTAAGAGAATGTGCTTCACTTCAGCGAACTGTTGTTGTAACGGAGTTCTAACCTAGCTCTCATTTGTTTTTAGATGTTACAGTATGTCTATAGATGTGATTTCGAGAGACCTCTATTAACATAAGAACTTAAGAATGACCATCCTGGGTGAAACCAATGGTCCATCTAGCCCAGTATCCTGTCTTCAGACAGTGGCCAATTCCAGATGCTTCAAAGGGAATGAACAGGGCAGGGGTGGCCAACCTGAGCCTGAGAAGGAGCCAGAATTTACTTATGTACACTGCCAAAAAGCCACAGTAATACATCAGCAGCCCCCCCATCAGCTTTCCCCTCTCCGCCCCACCTCCCAGCCCTGCCGATCAGTGGGTTTCGTGGCGTGCAGGAGGATCGGGGGGGGGGCAGAGGGGAGGGAAGAGTGAGGGCACAGCAGGGGAGGGGGCGGGAAGGGGTGGAGTGGGGGCAGAGCCAGGTGTTGAGCGGTGAGCACCCCCCCCCCCGGCACACTGGAAAGTTGGCGCCCATCTCTCCATCCCTGGTGTCTGTGCCTATACTAGGAGCCGCATATTAACATCTGAAGAGCCGCATGTGGCTCCGGAGCCACAGGTTGGCGAACCCTGGAACAGGGCAACAATCAAGTGATCGATCTCCTGTCATATAGTCCCAGCATCTGGCAGTCAGAGGCTTTGGGACACCCAGAGCATGGAGTTGTATCCCTGACCATCTTGGCTAATAGCCATTGATGAATCTGTTCTTCATGAACTTATCTAATGCTTTTTTTGCCCCAGGTATACTTTTGGCCTTCACAACATCCCCTGGCAACAAGTTCCACAGGTTGACTGTGCATTGTGTGAAGAAGTACTTTCTTTTGTTTGTTTTAAACCTTCTGCCTATTAATTTGATGGGTGACCCCTGGTTCTTGTGTTGTATGAAGGGGTAAACAATACTTCCTTATTCACTTTCTCCACACCATTTATGATTTTATAGACCTCTATCATATCCCCCCCCCCCTTAGTCGTTTCTTTTCCAAGTTGAACAGTTCCAGTCTTTTTAATCTCTCCTCATAGGGAAGCTGTCCCATAACTTTAATCATTTTTGCTGCCCTTCTCTGTACCTTCTCTGTTTCTTAGATATCTTTTTTTGAGATGGGGTGAGCAGAACTGCACAGAGTATTCAAAGTTTGGGTGTATCATGGATTTATATAAGGGCATTATGATATTTACTATCTAATTATCTGTCCCTTTCCTAATGGATCCTAACTTTGTTAGCTTTTTGACTGCTGCTGCACACTGAGCAGATGTTTTCAGAGAACAATCCACAATGACTCCAAGATCTTTCTTGAGTGGTAACATCTAATTTAGACTCCATCATTTTGTATGTATAGCTGGGATTATGTTTTCCAATATGTGTTACTTCTCATTTATCAACACTGAATTTCATCTGCCATTTTGTTGCCCAGACACCCAGTTCTTGAAATCTCTTTGTAACTCTTCGCAATCTGATTTGGTCTTTACTATCTTGAGTAATTTTGTATCATCCGCAATCTTTGACACCTCACTGTTTACCCCTTTTTCCAGATCATTTATGAATATGTTGAACAGCACTGGTCCCAGTACAGATCTCTGAAGGAGACTGCTATTTACCTCTCTCCATTCTGAAAAGTGACTATTTATTCCTACCCTATTTCCTTTCTTTTAACCAGTTACTCATCCTTGAGAGGACCTTCCCTCTTATCCCATAACTGCTTAGTTGGCTTAAGAGCCTTTAGTGAGGGACCTTGTCAAAGGCTTTCTGAAGGGCTATTTCCACTGAATTACCCTTGTCCACATGTTTGTTGACCCCCTCAAAGAATTCTAAGAGATTGGTGGGGCATGATTTCCCTTTACAAAAGCCCTGTTGACTCTTCCCCCAACAAATTGTATTAATCTATGTGTCTGATAATTCTGTTCCTTTCTGTAGTTTCAACCATTTGCTTGGTACTGAAATTAGGCTTTCCAGCCTGAAATTGCCAGGATCGCCTCTGGAGCCTTTTTTAAAAATTGGCATCACATTGGCTATCCTCCAGTCATTTGGTACAGAGGTTGGCTTAAGTAATAAGTTACATACCACAGTTAGTAGTTCTGCAGTTCCATATTTGAGTTCCTTCAGAACACTTGGATGAATACCATCTGGTCCTGGTGACTTATTATGGTTTAATGTATCCATTTGATCCAAAGCCACCTCTATTGACACCTCAGTCTGGGACAGTTCCTCAGATTTGTCACCTAAAAAGAATGACTCAGTTGTGGGAATCTCCCTTATATCCTCTACAGTGAAGACAAATGCAAAGAATTCATTTAGCTTTTCTGTAATGGCCTTGTCTTCCTTGAGTGCTCCTTTAGCATTTTGATCATCCAGTGGCTCCACTGACTGTTTGGCAGCCTTCCTGCTTCTGATGTACAGTAGAACCTCAGAGTTATGGACACCTCAGGAATGGAGGTTGTCCGTAACTCTGAAATGTTTGTAGCTCTGAACAAAGCGCAGTTCAGGCTCCAGATCCAGCAGCTCACACTCCAAGCTAGGATTCAGCAGCAGCTGAGCAACCTAGTCAGCCCTGGCGGGGGTAACAGGGGGCGTGTGTGTGAGAAAACAGCGTGGTCCCTTCCCAGCCGGGAGAATGGGTGTAAAAACAATGCATCCCCCTCCTGGCTGGAGAGGGGGAGGTAAAAAACCATGTCCCCCTCCTGGTGTGTGTGTGTGTGTGTGTGTGTGTGCTGTGCAGACCCCAGCGTTGCTCCTGCTCTGCTGTCTCTGGCTGCCTTGGACTGGCAGCTCCAGCATCTTGCTGTAAGTTGTTGTCCATGAGGTGGGGTGGGGGCAGCCACCCAGATGTGCCTACCATTAAGATGAAATACAGGCACAGTACAGTACTTGCTCTTTTTTATTAATCTCTGCTGATGCCTGATTGGTTACTTCTGGTTTCACATGGTGTCTGGCTGACCTTTCAGTCCATAACTCTGGTGTTTGTGTCTTTGAGGTTCTACTGTCCTGGGGGGGGGAGGGGGAATTGCTGTTTGTCTTTTGCTAGTTTTCTCTTCAAATTTTTTGGCATACCAAATTATACTTTTACACTTGACTTGCCAGAGTTTATGCTCCTTTCTATTTTCATCATTGGGATTTGACGTCCAATTTTTTAAAGGATGCCTTTTTGCATCTAACTGCCTCCTTTTATTCTGTTTAGCCATGGTGACATTTTGGTCCTTGTGTGTATATATATATATATTTTTTTTTTAATTTGGGGTATGCATTTAATTTGAGCCTCTGTTGTGATGTTTTTAAAACTTTCCATGCAGACATTTTACTCTTGTGACTGTTTATTTTAATTTCCATTTAATTAGCTTCCTCATTTTTGTGTAGTTCCCCTTTCTGAAGTTAAATGCTACTTTGGGGGGCTTCTTTACTATTTTTCCTTCCACCCCCCCCACCCCAAGGATATTAAATTTAATTATATTATGGTCGCTATTACTGAGCTGTTCTGTTATTTTTCACCTCTTTGACCAGACCCTGTGTTCGACTTAGGGCTAAATTAAGAATTGCCTCTCCCCTTGTGGGTTCCAGGACTAGCTGCTCCAAGAAGCAGTCATTAATGGTGTCTAGAAACTTTTTCTCTGCATCCCATCCTGAGGTGACACATCCCCATATTGACTGGGTACAGTTGAAATCACCCATTATTATTGAGCTTTCTATGTTTATAGCCTCTCCAATCTCTCTGAGCATTTCACAATGACCATCACCATCCTGGTCAGGTGCTCAGTAGTATATTCCTCCTGCTATACTCTTATTATTCAAGCATGGAATTTCTATCCATGGAGATTGAGATAATTTGATTCATTTAAGTTTTTTATTATATTTGACTCTGTGCTTTCTTTCACATGTAGTGCCACTCCCCCACCAGCACAACCAACTCTTTCATTCCCATATATTTCATACCGTGTTATTGCTGTGTCCCATTGATTGTCATCATTCCACCAAGTTTCTGTGATGCCTATTAAATCACATAGGATCACTAACTATCTATGTGAAGAGAACCCTCCTGCCCTGCTATACATTCTCAGGACAGTTCTCTGTCGATACCGTTGTAAAATACTTAGTTGTCTGCCTTCATGTGATGTAATTGAATGGGACTTTTTCATTTGACTGATGCTTCAGTTCCTACCTATACCAAACGTATACCAAAGATACTAAAAGGGTATAGAGCATTTTACAACAGTATTGACATGCTATGTGATTTAATGTTAAATATTTCAAATTAACCTTGTCTGGGTTAGTGATTATGAAAAAGGCTTAAGTGTTGGTGCCTGCTAGCTTGTTGCTTTTGGCCATTAAGCAGTGGGGACTCTGGACTGACAAAAAACAGCGCTTCGCTACACAGACTTCGGAGGATGTATTGACATATCCTGAACTGCGTGGAAGATGAGAATATATTAATGTGGTCACGTATAGCACCAGACTACCAAACACCAGTCTTCTGTCAATAGCTGCAGTATTTGCCTCTTTGACAGGAGTTGGTCTCTCATTGGTCCTGTAGGCCTCTAATCTTTTTCTAACTTGCTTAGAGTTCAATAAGGCTCTATTTGGGGGGAATAGGTTTATTACCAGTGAGCCACAAAATCCATAATTGATTTTAATAGCTTCTCTCAAACGGGCAATAGACAATCTATTTATGTAGAGTTCTTAGAGTCCATTGCTTCAGAGGCAGAATAGAGAGCGCTGCAGAGCTGGATGACTAATCAGGCAGAAAAGGAAAAACATGAGACTAGAATAGGGAAGAACTGAGATATAAGTGGTAACTGCATGTACGAAGATTAGTTCTAATGATTGGCAAAGGGAAGGCTACAGTAATGGGCTGAAAGGAATAGTAAGTGAGATTTGCTGTCACATGTAGGCTAAGGTGAACAGGAAGTATTCAAGATAAGACTTGAAAATGAGTGGCTTGGTGAGGGAGATCAAATGGAGCAGCACAAGTGAATGAAGCTTAAAGCTATACCCTGTTGGTGCCTCTTCCCTAATCACCTCTTTTTAAAAAAAAAAAAAAAAAAAGGTGGATCATCATCAAACTAGCGCGTGTTTGGAGGATGAATGTAACAAATAAGTTGGCAGCAGTAGAGCAGGGAATGAAACATTGACCAACAGAATGACTGCCTTCTGAGGAGAACAAACTGCCAAATTCCCATCTAAAAATACATTCAGGCTCTGGATCCTATATCTCCTGAAATGTAGAAAGATTTAGGAAGGGCATGAAATGGAATTGTACTTGACAGTATGAAAAGAAAAAAAAAAAAAAATGTAAGTGAAGGCAGGGTTTGAAAGGGAGCTCTGTCAATACAAAGACTGAGTGAGATGAGAGATCTGAGTCATTCTTTACATCAAGCTTTCCAGCTCTGAATGACATGAAGGTCTGAGGCAATTAGAGGGGTGAAGGACAAAAGACATCTTACGTTGAAATAGGATTTATAAGTAACTCAGAACATTTGGGATTGATTTACCACACGTTCTACTTCAAACAGTTGTAAAAGTGCAATCAACGAGATTATAAAATAGTTTACAAGCGCTTCTTGTATTCAAACACTTCTAGTCTTAACTTTTTTGGACAGTTTTCACAGCTTAACATTAGGGTTTGTTATGACTAGTGTTGGAGAGTTTTTAAACAAGTATCTTTGTGTATGCAGGCTAATATGTCCTTGGATTTCTTGGAATATAAATCTAACTTTGAACCCTTCTTCATGATGATCTCCACTCCAGCACCACACTCTCCCTGGATACCTGCTCCTCAATATAAAAAGAGCTTCCAGAATGTCAGTGCACCAAGAAATGGCAATTTTAACATTCATGGAAAGGTAAGATGGTTTGCAAGAATCCAAACAGATTACTACATTAATTGGTGGAAATAATTAGACAGTGGGTCTGATTTACATGTGTAACACTGTGAAGTTTAAGTGGTGAGAAGAATGGGTTAATGTTATTCTGGTGCTCATCTGATTCCAGCATCACATTTTTTAAAGGATTGTGATCTTAATCTTTCAACTCTTATGTGAAACATCTGATGTGGCCATCTGAGATTAAGATCACAATCATTTTAAAAACTTGATTTTTCTAACCCTATTGGTGATAAGAGACTGGCTATCCTGACCTTCAATAATAAACACCTGTTGCTACACACTTGTATTTTAAGATTCAAGAACTTAATGTTTCTTTAATTTTTGAGTGAATTTATGCAATAGGATAGACATTATGATTGTTACTAAGTTTACTGTCATTTTACCTTCAGCTTCCAAATCATTAAGAACTTTATTCTGCCAGAATGTCTTGCACTCACGTGCATAAGCTCTAATGATGTGCTTCCATAATCTGCAAACTTGTTCAGCTAGAGTGCCACCTTAAATAGATTTCACACAGAATGAAGTGGGAAATGCCTTAAGTTGCTTTGTCAAGTGGCCAATGGATATGGGTGTTGATGAGCACTGTTGTCTCTACCAAAGAGACTCAAATCACTCCCTTTTTAATGGAAAACGTTACCAGTCATCAATTTTACCAAACTATTTAGAAGACCTCTTGGTTAAGTCATGAATCATAGGTCCCAATGCCACCAAATGCTGTTGACATCAAATTTTATCATCTCTTCAGTAGACATGGTGGCACCATCCAGGTGTCAGCATATGAAGTTAATGTAAATGAAAACAGTTGTCTTGGTAGAGTCAAATTTAAACCAGTGGTAAGACAAAAGCACTCAAAGGAAGTAACTGGGCAATGACCTGACCTTTAATATTTGCCTTTCAGTTGTCAAGGTAGTTTGCAGTCTTGGGTCAGACTCGCTGAATTAGTATCTGTTTATAAAACACATGGATAATGAGTGGGACAAGATTGGCTACAATCTCCTATCTGAAAAGCCAGCTACAGTAATCACGTGGTCAGCTCCATACTAGATGTTTGCAGTTTGTTCTACCTGTGGCTGAAGGAGAAGGCCATATAAACTGCAGTTAGTAAGACATGTTGATGCCTTCTTGAGGTTTTTTTGGGCCAAGATATACATTCAGCTGTGATTTGGTTCAAAATCCCAGTCCAAATCTTGAATGGGCTATATGGAATCTCAAACTTTCTCACTGTTTGCAACCCAGTGATGTCTGTGTGCATTGGGGCTATTGTGACTGATGGAGCCCAGGGGCAAAGGGCTCTAGATCATGGAACCCTTTACTAGAAGGGGTTAAAATGACTCCAAGCTTAACTGATCAGAGCATGATGTACAACCCAGTTTTTTTTGCAAGTCCTTTGATAATGATGGGGGCGTGAATAGAAAGAGGGAAGACAGTGGCTTATGCTAAATAACAGTGTCAAACCAGGCAGTAGGAAGCAGAATCACCTTTTTTCCATAAAAAAATCCTTAGTTTTATCTGGGATTTAGGTACTACAGTGGTTGTGTGCTTTAAAAATAGAAAGCTAGAAGCGGTTATTTGGTCACAACCAGCTAAAAAATACAATGCTGATTGGCTAATAGTGTGGGAGTTGCCCTTAATGCGGAGCAAAGGCAAAAACCTCTGCACTTGACTGCATAGCAGTGCAATGCACAAGGAAAACCATAGGGATTTTCTTAGTACTTGATGCTTACAGCACTTACTCCATCTATAGATATTGAGGATTCCGCAACAGGGGAAGAAGGAAATGTTAGGCCATGTCTATACATACAGCGCTGCAGTGGTACAGCTGAGCTGCGGCAGTGTGTCTGGCGAAGACACTATGCCAATGGGGAAGAGCTCTCCCATCGGCATAAAAAACCCACTTCTGTGAGCAGCATAAGCTATTCTAGCGGGAGAAGTTCTCCCACTGACATAGTACTGTACACATGAGCGCTTATGCCAGTGTAACTTACGTTACTTGGGGTGGGGGGGTAGAATATTCACATCCCTGAGGGACATAAGTTTTGCCAACATAGGCTGTAGTGTAGACATAGCCCTAGTCCCAGCTAGAGACTGAAATGAAACAGCTGCATATGGTCCTCAACAGTCAAATGCATATTGACAGAACTGTAATAGATGAGACTATTCCTTTAATTTGCAACAGGGTGTTGTAATGAGGCCTTGTGGACCCTCCCACTCCCTCGCCTTCACTATTGGTTAATCTAAGCTCAGTTAAATTCAATAATAATCTTTTAAATGTGGCCTAAATTCATAAATAGGTTGGAGGGGTAAGACTAAGAAGAGCAGAGTACTGCAGGACAAGAGGAAGACTTTCAGCTCCTCAATAAATCTTTAGTTCTCTTGGTCAAGTCTGTAACTGCAGACTGGGTATTTGGTCTGTCTTATCCTAAATCAGCTTTCTTGCTTGGCTAAATCTCAAGCATTTAGGTGTTTAATTTAAATAACAGAAACAGAACAATTGCCAAAAAGGTACATGGGTGCTGCATGCAATTGAACTCAGTTACAGATTGGATTCATTAGCTCTGCCCCACGCTCCAACACCAAACCCTCCCCAGTCTGGGCAAAAATAGAGAAATGGGGAATCTAAATGGTCATAATTACATGACTCATAAAAAGGATTTAGGAGTTCTTACAGCCTCAGATTGAGTCTAGGGGAGGAATTTGCAAAGGTGAAGTTCTACCACTGAGAAGACCCTGCTCAAGCCAAATCCAGGCTGGTGTTTGGGATAACAAGTAATCAACTCTGCTGATCTCGGTTGCTTTATACCTTGAAACTGAAAGTGTAAATTTACATAACTTGTAGACACTTGATTTTGTCCCTTTCTTTCAATTTTCATTAGGATTGGTTTCGGATAGCAAGCTTTTCAGGGCTAATTTTCTCTGTGTGTGTGTGCGCGCTTGTATAGCAACAAGCACAATTCTGACTGGAGTTTCTGGCTGCTTGAATGTGTGGCTTACCTGTCCTAGTCAGGTTCATGATTGTTACCTCCATTTCTCGCCTCTGAAAATGGTCAGGCTGGGAGGATGATTTGGCCTTTTGGTCAAAGCAAGAGGCCTTCTCCTTCTGGGGTTAAAAGTCCAAATGAAAAGCTATAAAATCCTTTCACCCTGTGGCAGGGCCCTGATAGTCTCCTGCCCTAAGTGCCTGGGCTCACCTTCTCTCCTTGTACCAGGGTCTGCCTACTGTTCCAGTTGCAGGGGCTCAGTAGTCTTTTTTCCTTCAGTGCAGGGGGTTTGTGCACCACCACTCTAGGTAGTATCAAAAGGCCTTAGTAGCAATCGGTTCTAAGCCCAAAAATACTCTGCTCCACTATCCTAAGGTTGTTTCTTATCATGTTGCTAATCTCTTAGGCCTCTTCTAGCAGTTCTCTACTACACCCTTGCAGGACTCCTTCCTGTCTCCTTGTCAGGTAGAGAATCATCACTGGTCTCAGTCCAGAGAGTCTTCCCCAGGCAACTGCTATCCTTCCCAGCTCTCTCTCCAGGCAGAGTTCTTTTCACAGTTCTCTTTCCTAGGCCACTAAAGTGATTCCCAGGCACTTTATGCTCCCTGTGGGTATGTCTACACTGCATCTGGTAGTGAGCCTCAGTCTTGTGCTAGTGCTAAAAATAGCCTGGGGTGAGTTTGGGCTTGAGTCCAAGCTCCATCCTAAGCCACAATGTCTGCACAGCTATTCTTTGCATGCTAGTGCAAGCCCTACTACCAGACATCAGTGGACTCAAGCTGGGAGGCTCGCTTCTAGATGCCATGTGAACATACACTGTAGGGTCCCTCTCAAACTGAGCAGAAACTTACACAGTCCTGCTGTCATAGTTCTCGAGGTATATGATCTAAGAGGAAAATTGAGTCTAACTCCCACCTGTACTTGAACTCAATGAGGAGGGAAAGACCATAACAGAAAATGTGGAAATGGCAGAAGTGCTTAATGACTTCTTGGTTTCGGTTTTCACCAACAAGATTGGTGACGATTGGATGTCTAAAATAGTGAATGCCGGTGAAAATGAGGTAGGATCAGAGTCTAAAATAGGGAAAGAACAAGTTAAAAATTACTTAGACAAGTTAGCTGTCTTCAGATCACCAGGGCCTGATGAAATGCATCCTAGAATACTCAAGGAGCTGACTGAGGAGATATCTGAGCCATTAGCAATTACCTTTGAAAAGTCATGGAAGATGGAAGACATTCCAGAAGACTGGAAAAGGGCAAATGTAGTGTCCATCTATAAAAAGGGAAATAAGGACAACCTGGGGAATTACAGATCAGTCAGCTTAACTTCTGTACTTGGTAAGATAATGGGGCAAATAATTAAGCAATCAATTTGCAAACCCCTAGAAGATAATAAGGTGATAAATAAGTCAGCATAGATTTGTCAAGAACAAATTGTGTCAAACCAACCTGACAGCTTTCTTTGACAGGGTAACAAGCCTTGTGGATATGGGGGAAGCAGTAGATGTGGTATATCTTGACTTTAGTAAGGCTTTTGATACTGTCTTGCATAGATTCATAGATTCTAGGACTGGAAGGGACCTCGAGAGGTCATCGAGTCCAGTCCCCTGCCCGCATGGCAGGACCAAATACTGTCTAGACCATCCCTGATAGACATTTATCTAACCTACTCTTAAATATCTCCAGAGATGGAGATTCCACAACCTCCCTAGGCAATTTATTCCAGTGTTTAACCACCCTGACAGTTAGGAACATTTTCCTAATGTCCAACCTAGACCTTCCTTGCTGCAGTTTAAGCCCATTGCTTCTTGCTCTATCCTCAGAGGCTAAGGTGAACAAGTTTTCTCCCTCCTCCTTATGACACCCTTTTAGATACCTGAAAACTGCTATCATGTCCCCTCTCAGTCTTCTCTTTTCCAAACTAAACAAACCCAATTCTTTCAGCCTTCCTTCATAGGTCATGTTCTCAAGACCTTTAATCATTTTTGTTGCTCTTCTCTGGACCCTTTCCAATTTCTCCACATCTTTCTTGAAATGCGGTGCCCAGAACTGGACACAATACTCCAGCTGAGGCCTAACCAGAGCAGAGTAGAGCGGAAGAATGACTTCTCGTGTCTTGCTCACAACACACCTGTTAATACATCCCAGAATCATGTTTGCTTTTTTTTTTGCAACAGCATCACACTGTTGACTCATATTTAGCTTGTGGTCCACTATAACCCCTAGATCCCTTTCTGCCGTACTCCTTCCTAGACAGTCTCTTCCCATTCTGTATGTGTGAAACTGATTTTTTCTTCCTAAGTGGAGCACTTTGCATTTGTCTTTGTTAAACTTCATCCTGTTTAACTCAGACCATTTCTCCAATTTGTCCAGATCATTTTTAATTATGACCCTGTCCTCCAAAGCAGTTGCAATCCCTCCCAGTTTGGTATCATCCGCAAACTTAATAAGCGTACTTTCTATGCCAATATCTAAGTCGTTAATGAAGATATTGAACAGAGCCGGTCCCAAAACAGACCCCTGCGGAACCCCACTCGTTATGCCTTTCCAGCAGGATTGGGAACCATTAATAACAACTCTCTGAGTACGGTTATCCAGCCAGTTATGCACCCACCTTATAGTAGCCCCATCTAAATTGTATTTGCCTAGTTTGTCGATAAGAATATCATGCGAGACCGTATCAAATGCCTTACTAAAGTCTAGGTATACCACATCCACAGCTTCTCCCTTATCCACAAGACTCGTTATCCTATCAAAGAAAGCTATCAGATTGGTTTGACATGATTTGTTCTTTACAAATCCATGCTGGCTGTTCCCTATCACCTTACCACCTTCCAAGTGTTTGCAGATGATTTCCTTAATTACTTGCTCCATTATCTTCCCTGGCACAGAAGTTAAACTAACTGGTCTGTAGTTTCCTGGGTTGTTTTTATTTCCCTTTTTATAGATGGGCACATTTGCCCTTTTCCAGTCTTCTGGAATCTCTCCCGTCTCCCATGATTTCCCAAAGATAATAGCTAGAGGCTCAGATACCTCCTCTATTAGCTCCTTGAGTATTCTAGGATGCATTTCATCAGGCCCTGGTGACTTGCAGGCATCTAACTTTTCTAAGTGATTTTTAACTTGTTCTTTTTTTATTTTATCTGCTAAACCTACCCCCTTCCCATTAGCATTCACTATGTTAGGCATTCCTTCAGACTTCTCAGTGAAGACCGAAACAAAGAAGTCATTAAGCATCTCTGCCATTTCCAAGTTTCCTGTTACTGTTTCTCCCTCTTCACTAAGCAGTGGGCCTACCCTGTCTTTGGTCTTCCTCTTGCTTCTAATGTATTGATAAAAAGTCTTCTTGTTCCCCTTTATTCCCGTAGCTAGTTTGAGCTCATCTTGTGCCTTTGCCTTTCTAATCTTGCCCCTGCATTCCTGTGTTGTTTGCCTATATTCATCCTTTGTAATCTATCCTAGTTTCCATTTTTTGTATGACTCCTTTTTATTTTTTAGATCATGCAAGATCTCATGGTTAAGCCAAGGTGGTCTTTTGCCACATTTTCTGTCTTTCCTAACCAGCGGAATAGCTTGCTTTTGGGCCCTTAATAGTGTCCCTTTCAAAAACTGCCAACTCTCCTCAGTTGTTTTTCCCCTCAGTCTTGATTTCCATGGGACCTTACCTATCAGCTCTCTGAGCTTACCAAAATCCGCCTTCCTGAAATCCATTGTCTCTATTTTGCTGTTCTCCCTTCTACCCTTCCTTAGAATTGCAAACTCTATGATTTCATGATCACTTTCACCCAAGCATGACCTTCTCATAAACAAAATAGGGAAATACAACCTAGCTGGAGCTACTATAAGGTGGGTGCATAACTGGTTGGAAAATCATTCCCAGAGAGTAGCTACCAGTGGTTCACAGTCATGCTGGAAGGGCATAATGAGTGGGGTCCCGCAAGGATTGGTTCTGGGTGTGGTTCTGTTCGATATCTTCATCAGTGATTTAAATAATGGCATAGAGAGTACACTTATAAATTTTGCAGATGATACCAAGCTGGGAGGGATTGCAAGTGCTTTGGGGGATAGGATTAAAATTCAAAATGATCTGGACAAACTGGAGAAATGGTCTCAAGTAAATAGGATGAAGTTCAATAAGGACACATGCAAAGTACTCCACTTAGGAAGGAACAATCAGTTGCACACGTACAAAATGCGAAATGACTCTCCTAGGAAGAAGTACTGCAGAAAGGGATGTGGGGGTCCTAGTGGATCACAAACTAAATATGAGTGAACAGTATAACGCTTTTGCAAAAAAACCAAACATCATTCTGGGATGTATTAGCAGAAGTATTGTAAGGAAGACATGAGAAGTAATTCTTCCACTCTTCTCTGCACGGATTAGGCCTCAACTGGTGTATTGTGTCCAGTTCTGCATGCCACATTTCAGGAAAGATGTGGACAAATTGGAGAAAGTCCAGAGAAGAGCAACAAAAATGATTAAAGGTCTAGAAAACATGACCTATGAGGGAAGATTTAAAAAAAAAAAAAAAAAAAGGGTTTCTTAGTCTGGAGAAGAGAAGACTGAGAGGGGACATAACAGTTTTCAAGTACATAAAAGGTTGTTACAAGGAGGAGGGAGAAAAATTGTTCTTCTTAACCTCTGAGGATAGGACAAGAAGCAATGGACTTAAATTGCAGCAAGGGAGGACATTAGGAAAAACTTCCTAACTGTCAGAGTGGTTAAGCACTGCAATAAATTGCCTAGGGAGGTTGTGGAATCTCCATCACTGGGGATATTTAAGAGCAGGTTGGACGAACACCTGTCAGGGATGGTTTAGATAATACTTAGTCCTGCCTTGAGTGCAGGGGACTGGACTAGATGACCTCTCGAGTTCCCTTCCAGTTCTATGATTAGGAAAAACTTCCTGTCAGGGTAGTTAAGCACTGGAATAAATTGCCTAGGGAGGTGGTTGGATCTCCATCATTGGGGATTTTTAAGAGTAGGTTGGACAAACATCTGTCAGGAATGGTCTAGATCAGGGGTGGGCAAACTATGGCCCAGGGGGTGGATCCAGCCCATCAGGGCTTTGGATCCGGCCCACGGCATTGCTAACCCCATGGCGCCGCAGGACTAAGGTAGGTTCCCTGCCTGCCCTAGCCCTGCGCCGCTCCTGGAAGCGGCCGGCACCACATCCCTGCAGCCCTTGGGAGAGTGGGGAGCCGAGGGCTCCGCGTGTTGCCCTCGCCTGCAGGCACCGTCCCCCGCAGCTCCCATTGGCCGGGAATGGGGAACCGCAGCCAATGGGAGCTTTGTGGGAGGTACCCGCAGGCAAGGGCAGTGCACAGAGCCCTCTTGCCCCCCCCCCCCCTTTTTTCCCAGGGGCCGCAGGGGACGTGGTGACGCCCGCTTCTGGGAGCGGCGCAGGGCCAGGGCAGGCCAGGAGCCTGCCTTAGCCCCACGGTGCGCCGTTGCTCAAGGTAAGTGGCGCTGGGCCGGAGCCCGCACCAAAACCCCTCCTGCGCCCCACACCCCAACCCCCTGCCCTGAGCCCCCTTGTACACCCCACACCCCTCCTGCACCCCAACCCCTTGCCCTGAGCCCCTTCCTGCACACCGCAACGCCTCCAACACCCCACACTCCCTCCCGCACCCCAACCCTCTGCCCCAGCCCTACATTCATGGCCCTGCATGCAATTTCCCCACCCAGATGTGGCCCGAGTTTGCCCACCCCTGGCTAGATAATACTTAGTCCTGCCTTGAGTGCAAGGGACTGGACTAGATGACCTCTCAAGGTCCCTTCCAGTTTTATGATTCTGTTATTAAAGTGACAGGTTACTCTATTTTAATGTAAATACTTCATAATGCAAATACTTCACTCAAACTATTACTATTGCAATTAACAATTCATTGAAGATTTAGCACTTAACAAAAAAGCTCATTTTATGTTGTTTCTGTGCTAATCTTAATGTGTTCTTTTTTAGGACAAGCATTGGCTAATCAGGCAAGCAAAGACTCCAATGACTAATTCTTCAATACAGTTTCTAGATGATGCTTTTAGAAAAAGGTAGGAACTGCTGCTTGAGACCATGTAATAGGTTTCCTGGCAAGACTAATAGCCCAGAGGCTATTCTGATGAAAACAAAAATGAGCTAATTTAAAATGTGTAACAGGTCTCATCATAAGAGTTAAATTACCTGCAGTAGTTTTCTGGGTGCTGCCTGTAGAGTCATGCCCCCACCCCTTTTTTGGTAGGCAGACTTATAAGTAGTCTGCTAGACCATACAAATCCCTTGTATCTAACTGCTACTGTCATTCAACATACAGAGACATAGGAAGTCCTGCTCGGTCTCTTTACTGTTTCTCTGAATGTTAGTGCATGAGACAGTAAAATGCATTCACGTTGTCAAAATGAGTAGACTAATATGATCTAATCTGTTTTTGGTTGTGTTTTTTTTTTTTTTTAAGGCACTGTGAGAATTCATTCTCTCAATGACTTTCATATCAAATGTACTTAGTTAACAAGTTAGAAAATATCTTAATGTTTAGCTCCCCAGCCAGCTAACCTCGGATCTGAGTCTGTTCTCTCCTCTTTGTATAATACTGTCAATAATAAAGGTTCTGATTTTGCACTTGAGCAGTCCCATTGAATTCAGTAAGTTTTTAGACAAGTGTGAATGATTGAAACTTAGGAACCAGCCTCCTTTTAGCTGTACTGGCTCTGTAGTGCTAAGTAAAAAATGAACAAGTGGTGGTGGAAGCAAGAGTATCTTACTCAGCAGAACTGCCCCCTGGATATACCATACATATATCTCCTCTGCAGAGTTAGCATCTCGGTATTGTTCCCATATCTACACACCTCTCTCACAAGTTTAATGGTGCTTTCAACTGGGGCTACCTGGCATAGCTGGGACCGTGAGTTAGAGCCCGGGTTCTGCTTTCACTTGGGCTGGTAACTGGTGCACTTTGCAGTGATGATGAAGGCTAAATGCTGATAGTCCTCCACTGCCTTCCCACAGTTCCCCGTCTGTCTCAGAAGAACTCAGAATTCTTCCACAATTCACTGGCAAAGAATCAGAGTAAAACCTTACTTTAAATTCACTGGTAATTAATGAAGCAATTTACCTGTTTTCAGAGCTGATCTGTCTAGTGGTTAACCATATAGGATTCTTGGGTAGTCTCTCTATAGAGATGTGTGATATTTTAGGGCACTTTTCAGTTACTACTTGTGGTACATTACAGATGGCAACAGCAGCTAAGAAATGCACAATATGAAGGCATAGCTAACTACTGTGTGTAAGTTTAAGTAAGCTTTTTAGTCTCCCCTTTATTCTCCATCTTTACTGTAAGGCTAAATTCTAATGAAAAGAGGGTTACAAACAAATGCTAACACTACTTTAAATAGTAGAACTGTATTTTGTACATACTGACAGGGCAGAGCTTGCTATCTTGGAGTAGGAAAACTTGGAGCTGGTTTTCAGGTCATTGCTTTATAAAGCATGCTGGTAAAATTATGCAATTAAATCTTAAATCAAACACTGAGTGCATGCTGGGAGACATCAGAACCAATAATAAAATCTGACTGGTTAATCTGAAGTAATGAATCTAAGCACTTTGTGGAGATTCACTACTCCTGTAACCAAACATATCACTTTTCTATCATGAGGTCTGCTTGCTGAGAAGATGGCTAGTAGCATCAGAATAATGGATCCTGGAATTGCAGGAGCAATATGAAGAAGTGGATAGACCTTGCTACACTCTTTTGTGCAGAAAAGATCACCTCATATAGAAACTGTTTTAAAACAGGACATACTTTTTAGGAACACTTTAGTTCTGCTTTTATAAAATGGTGACCTTGCAGGAGAACACTGTGACGCTAACATGCTAGTTTGCATTACTTCAGAAATGGTCTGTGGCTACTTCTAGATAAGATTAAATGCAATCTGCATTTTGACCTTTCAGGCACTACAGAGTAAAACCAACAAAAGCAGAATAAGACAAAACAAAAGGTCTGTGTCTCTTTTAGAATGGCTGCAGCTCATACTATAAAATGGAGCTCGCTATATGTTTGGTTTGTTTCCAGAGTTTGTGGTGATAGACATGATATGCCTACAGTGCATAACAGAAGTCCAAATTGATTTGTAGCCTAATATAAATGCCCATTTACAACTAATACTATACACTCTAATTGGAACATTTTTTGCTCCCATACAGATGGCAAACACTACTGTCAGTAGATGATCTGATAGAGAAACTGGTGAAGAAACTGGAATTGCTTGGAGAGCTAGATAATACTTACATTTTTTATACCTCAGACAATGGCTTCCATACTGGTATGTATACTTGTCCTTTGCAATTCTGTTGCAAACTTTCGGTGAAATCTTAGTTACTTAACTTCTGCCCCTATTTACTCATCTGTGAAATGAAGACAATAATTATATTTCTCTGGTGCTATGAAGCTAAACTAATTGACTGCAAACCTACAGTGCCATCCATCTTCAGAGAATTTTATAAAGTGGTGTTCTGTCCCTAAAATGTAATAATGATCTGTATAAATATAGACTTTTCCTCCATTCCTGCTCTGAAATACCAAGATATTTTTACTGGTGAATTTCATTATAGCATCTCTTTCCTTTCTCAGTGTTAGAGCTGCCCTCTGTGGTCGGCTTGTATGTAGATTTTGAAGTTGTACAAGTAGCCCAACTTGTACAGCATCAGAATCTGACTACAGTAATAGACTGAAATAAAGGAAATCAGTGGGTGAATATGGACTGAGGGTCTGTGTATGTAAGGTCAAGATAAAGGACCTATTTAAGGGGGGGACAGATAGCTCAGTGGTTTGAGCATTGGCCTACTAAACCCAGGGTTGTGAGTTCAGTCCTTGAGGGGGCCACTTAGGGATCTGGGGCAAAATCAGTATTTGGTCCTGCTGGTGAAGGCAGGGGGCTGGACTCAATGACCTTTCAGGGTCTCTTCCAGTTCTACGAGATAGGTATATCTCCATATATATTATATTATTAAACAAGTCATTGTTCATCAAAGGCCAGATCCTGAGTCATGTGAAGCCCTCTTTTATAAATTAAACCACAATTAAATGGTGTCTCATTCTTAATGTTTTCTAGGACAATTTTCTTTGCCAATAGACAAACGGCAGCTCTATGAGTTTGACATTAAAGTTCCATTGCTAGTTCGAGGACCAGGCATCAAACCAAACCAGACAAACAAGGTAGGATTATAAGTGAAGGTGTAGTAATATAGGTCTTCATATTCTTTTGTAGTAATCACACAGTGTCTGGCATATATGTTGCAAAGGGGTCTAGCAACACATTAGTGTTCTGTAGTATAAAGGGACCTCACTTTCTTGTTCAGACAGACACTAAAACTTGACAGTTTAAGAACATTAATCTTTTTGTGAGTCAGTAAC
Source organism: Emys orbicularis (assembly GCF_028017835.1). Classification (NCBI taxonomy): domain Eukaryota; kingdom Metazoa; phylum Chordata; order Testudines; family Emydidae; genus Emys; species Emys orbicularis. The sequence goes on along the minus strand of NC_088683.1, from coordinate 65,982,924 downwards.
ACTGTTTCCCACCACCATCCAGATGCTGGTTGCAAACATTGATTTGGGTCCCACGATTTTGGATATCGCAGGGTTTGACATAAACAAGACACAGATGGATGGGATGTCACTGTTGCCGCTTCTGGTAAGAGTTCAGACAGTATTAGTAACCAAGCAATTTGCAGATTACTCTTACACAGATTATTCTTCAGAGTGAATAAAGTTTCCTAAAATGGATTAGGAAGATGTGCATTCCAACTCTCTTCTTCCTCATGGCATTTTCACACGGAGCCCTTCTGGCCTAATGAAAATAGTATCAAGATGCAGGTAGAGCATTTCATTGCTTATACATTCCAATAAACTCTGAAACTCCCTCCTCGGGGAGGATAATTTTTTTTTTATTTTTATTTTTATGGAAAGCTTTTTCTTTGACTAGGTGCACTACTGGTAATGAATGACTCCTGTTTTGATGGTTGTACTACTTGGCTCTTCAATTCTGAAATGCTCTAAGACCTGCATATGTGACCAAGACAAAACTATGCCTGTGACGGGTTGGGTCACAGAAACTGCCTTGGGAACTGCCACCTGATGTGCTGGGATCACCTCTGAGCCTGTTTTCCCTGGCAGCTTGGGACTTCAGTACCAACAAGTTAGCCTGCTACAAACACAGACCCAGGTCTGAACCACGTCCCCCAAAAGCTGCAGGCTTAACTGAAGACCGCTTAAGAAGTGCTCCTGTCTCCAACATCCAGATACCCGAGTTCCCAATGGGATCCAAACCCCAAATAAATCTGTTTTATTCTGTGTAAAGCTTATACAGGGAAAACTCATAAATTGTTCGCCCTCTATAACACTGATAGAGAGAGATGCACAGCTGTTTGTTCCCCCATGAATTAATTGCTTGCTCTGGGTTAATTAATAAAAAACACTTTTTGCTTATTAAATATAAAAAGTAGGATTTAAGTGGTTCCAAGTAATAACAGACAGAACGAAGTAAGTTACCAAGCAAAATAAAATAAAACACACAAGTCTAAGCCTAATACAATAAGAAACTAAATGCAGGTAAATCTCACCCTCAGAGATGTTCCAATAAGCTTCTTTTACAGACTAGACTTCCTTCTAGTCTGGGTCCAGCTATCACTCACACCCCTTTAGTTACTGTCCTTTGTTCCAGTTTCTTTCAGGTCTCTCTTTGGGGGGGGAGAGACTATCTTTTGTGCCAGCTGAAGACAAAATGGAGGGGTTTCCCAGGGCCTTGTATAGTCTCTCTTGTGGGTGGAAACCCCTTGTGTTTTTTCCTATGCAGAATCACAGCTACACGATGGAGTTTTGGAGTCACATGGGCAAGTCACATGTCCATGCATGACTCGGTTCTTTACAGGCAGACGCCATTGCTTACATGTTAGTTTGAACGTTCCCAGGAAAGCTCTGAAAGACGCCAATCCACATCTAAGTCCATTGTCAGCTAAAGTGTTTCTTGATTGGGCACTTAGTGAGAATAGTTTTTTCTCAAAAAGCTGACCAAATGCTTCACTGAGGCTGCTTAAAATCAAAGTACATAGCCAATATTCATAACTTCAAATACAAAAATGATACACACATACAATTAGGATGAATATATTCAGTAGATCATAACCTTTGCAGAAATATGTTACATGGCATTTCTAGCATAAAACATATTCCAGTTATGTCATATTTACACTCATAAGCATATTTCCATAAAGCATTATGGGGTGCAACATCACAATGCCCACTTGATATTTATTTAAATCCTAATAAGTGGGATATTAGTCGTCTTTTCCCCACTGACCGGGGGGGGGAAACTAACCTTTCCTACAGATGAGTAGAAACCTATTTAAATGAAGCTTCTTGTAGCTGATCACTTTACTGTTGTTATACTTGGTCTATAAATTGGAGGTAGCCTTCAAGAAATTGCAATGAGTCATCATGATTTAGAACCAATGCACTTTTGTGGTATAAGGTTTCGCTAGTGAAACCTTAAAGGGACAACATCAACTTAAATCTCATGTCTGACTTAAAGTTCTACCTGCTGTTACAAATAATGAAGATTGTGGGTGTTAGACTTCTGTCAGTTTATGGCGTGCATTTGTGACGGTACTTCGTGTAGTTTGTTCCTCTTCTGTAATCTGCTCACCTCTGTATAGGTTTTACATGCCTTTTAAAAAAATTATTCTAAAACTGCACATGTGGGAGGGATTTAAAATTTTCAACTCACTTTTTGAAATACACTGATTGGCTTTCCAGTTGAGTGTGCCCTTTTATGCAAGTATCTCTGATTGTCTTGTGTAATTCTTCATCTGTGGCAATACCCCTATATAAAAAAACTTTTTCTTGAGATTTTGGGTTATAATTTAGTGGTATTTGGCAACATGGCTTGTACTTCATGATGATCATAATCCTTCAGTTAGTGCTAGCTTGTATATGAACTGTCATTAGCACTCTCTTCAAACGAAACAAAATACCCACTTCCTAAAGCAACTTACCAGTTTTTGGGACTGGATCTCTAATGTGGCTTCCAGTTGTTGTTACACAGGGCATTTTCACCAAGCTTTGTTATGCTTTTGTATTGGTGCCACTGGATGTATCTTAAATTACTCTGTAACCAGCAAGGAGTATGTAATCTCAGGCATGCATGATTTTTACTTATGGCATTGTCAGAAGAACTAACAGTTAAAAAGTAAATTTTACTATTTTCTGTTTTAGAGAGGAGACAAAAATGTGACCTGGAGATCAGATGTCTTGATTGAGTACCAAGGAGAAGGACATAACAGCAGCGATCCTACCTGCCCTGCCCTGGGACCTGGTGTTACTGTAAGCAGAACTGAACTTAAGCGTGAATTATTTGTAAATGTTTCCTGAAATCGCTTAAACTAAAACCACAGTTCAGAGTCAGCCTGTTAGTAGCCTAGAAATTGTGTCTTCCAGTGATGTGGGAGATCTGGATTTACTTCCTGGGACAGTAGAACCTCGATTTTACAAACAACCAGTTTTGCAAACCATTTTTCTTGACAGGGAGTGGGGGGGAAATAACAATAAAAGGTATATCAAAGAACAAGTTGATGTCCCTTCAGAACATTGGAAATTGCTTTGCAGTGGCTTGAAGGACAAGAAGGCAATGCAGTGTACCGTACCGCAACTTATGCGTGCTATCCGTTGTAACGTCAAGATCAATTTATGAACTTTTTGGTTTTATGAACTCCTCAATACCCAATGCTAAAATAGGGTTTTTACTATATCTTGCTCTGTAAGTCAGTAGGAGCTATGCCTGTTCTGAGTACAACATGCCTGGTTCAGAGTAGAATGTTTTGAATGGCTGAACATCTGCCTCTTTGATTTTAAAATAGCTAGTGCCCCCAGAATCCCATGTCAAGTATCAGTGGGTAGCTGTGTTAGTCTGTTTTATTGGAAAGATGGTGGCTGCAACATAGGGCCATGATCTTTTACATCTGCAATTCTGATGCCCTCATCACACAAACAAATATTGATTTGAAGCCAGTAAGTAGGTGGCTACATTCTGCAATACACTAGCTGTGCTCTGTAATTCTGTCATACTAATGCTTACTGTAAATAGACCCTACCATAATGTTCCATTTTATGGTATTGTTCCCACTGTGTCTAAGTAGCCTGTTTGGGGTATTGAGCATTGTTTTCATTTCCTGGCTACTGTATTAATTCACCAGAAAAATAATACAAAGAAGCTATCTCCCATTTAAAAACTTCCCTGACACAGTTACTTTCTAATTTTTAGAAAAACTGGTATTCTTGTTCCATATATCTCTACCTGGGATTTTTAACATTTAGTTTTCAGTATTCTGTTTAGTGTCCATGAACTACTTGCAGCTGGCTTCAGCGGGTACAAGTTCTGGGTGGGGAACTATTGCTTTCAGTTTCACCACATGAAGTAAAAAACAATGTTCACACTCCTCTTTCTGTTTAACCTCTGTTTCCTTATAGCATTGTTTTCCAGACTGTGTGTGTGAAGATTCGTATAACAATACATATGCTTGTGTGAGGACACTGTCAACTTCTTGGGATCTGCAGTACTGTGAATTTGATGACCGGGAGGTAATACTTTCTGGTTCACTTACTTCAATGGCACAGTGTGTTAAATGTTCAATTCTCTTGCAGTTCTCGCTATTTGAGATAATTAACATCTATTATAGTGTAACTCCATTGATGTCTGTCTGCAAAGTTTATCTACTCTCAAGGTTGGCATAAACTACTCTGAAAATGAGACTGTAGCTTCGCTCGTAGGCTAAATAGTCAGTTGTTTTAACTGTTGGTGGAAATAGTTAACCAAAACATACTGCATGATCATGAGGGGGAAATGGGTTAAATTATCTAGGACCAAATTCACTTTTGGTGTAAGTGGAGCTTAAGTAGGAGTTGCAGCAGGGCTGAATTTGGTCCTCCGTATCTAAATGACAGAGACCGCTTTATTGTAGATCATAGACTAAACTGGTGGCTAGCCACGTATTTCAGAGCTCACTGCACATTCCTAGCAAGTTCTCAAGCGGTGCAAGTGTGTGGCCTTGCCAGCAAAACAGTAATTTCACCTTTCCCCTATAGTTTAGGAAAAGACTAGGCAATTCTTAGTCTTAAATTGCTTAATTCCTGAGGTAAACTGCTAAGTGTTAATAGTTGGGGAGCAGTTGGTATGGGGCAGCATGTAGTCACATGATAAATAAGGTTGTAACAGTATTTGTCCCAAGCCATGTTTTCAAACTGCCTCGTTAGGACTGCCAAGGAGAATCGGGAACCCTGCAATGCTTTACCAATCCCTAACAAACTGCCATCTTTGTGTTCACCGCAATGCCAAATTGGGACTCCTATTCATGCACTGCAGGGGACCCTCAGTGAGCTTTGTGCATCACTATTGATCTGGGAATGACCTGCTCCTGCTTCCGAGAGATCCCACTAGACAAAGGCTAAGGGAGGGGTAAAGTACATGCCCCCCTAAGGAGATCAAGGGGGCTGAGTGGAAAAGTGTAGCATATAAAATCTGTTTGAGCACTTCCAAATGGTCTAAAGCCCACTGATGGGGAGATCACATTTCTACAGCTAACTCAGGCCATGACCACAGAGGAGAGACTAAGCAAGTTGCATTCTAATAGGCTGATTGCAGTTTACATTGGAGGAATGCAGCTGTCTGGTCTGAAAATGACAGGGCCAGCTCTCCAGAAAGATTTAGGACACTTGGCCTACTAGGATCTGTTTCGATAGGACAGACTTTTCCTCCATTTAGAAGCAAAATTCAAATTTCATTAGTAGGATGTTAGCTTCATGAACAGTCTCCTTCAATTATCCCAGGGAAGATACTTTTAGTGTGTGTGGTGCCACCAAGGAGTGTAAACAATGCACCCAAAGTCCCAGCTCTTCTCTTAAATCCCTTCCCTGTTCCCATTCTCTGAAAACCATGATCAAGCCCTTCTTCCCTGATGGGGGAGCTGTGTGAGTGCTCTACCCTTCCTAAAGGCAGACATCAAAACTGATCTAATCTGCTGATTTAATTGCACGCATGCTTTAGTTGAATTCTTGTGGCATATCCGACCTTTACTGCCCCACAGAATGGTCAGAGGTATATTTTGAACCAGTGTCTTGTGTCACTGCATGCTAACCCATCACCAGGCTGCCCCATAAACTCTTAAGAAAAAACAATAAATATTGTGATTCTCTCAGCAGGCCATACAAAGGTTTTACTGTTTTAGTTGGTGATTATATAATACACTTGTGTCCAATTCTCTGTTATATGCAGTGTCGTCTGGGTAAAAAGATGTACTCTGTGGGAGTTTCATTAACCAGAGCTATATGTGTGGAGTGTTAGTTATTACCTCATGTGCTTACCTTGGGCTCCATTCATAAGATGACAAACCTAACATTTGACATGTAGATAATTCACTCCTTAATATTTGCCTTATTTTAATTTGCCACTGACCCCTCAAGACTGTCCTGAAATTGTGAGCTCCTCAAGGAAGGGTCCATTTCATGGTTGTGTGGTAATTACTTAGCACATAGTGGGCACTACGGGCTAACTGAAGATATAATTTAACGATAATACATAGCAGTAGAAAATAAGTTGTCACTCTACCAGCATATGTTTCCCCACTAATTGTGTAGGACGTATTCTATTTATAATCGTTGACATTTAATACAGTACAGGAACTGTTTTTTTCCACTTAAACAGGTGTTTGTTGAAGTCTACAACTTGACTGCAGACCCACACCAGCTTACGAACATTGCTAAAACAATAGATCAAGAAATTTTAGAGAAGATGAACTATCGACTAATGATGTTGCAGTCCTGCTCAGGAGCAACTTGTCGCACACCAGGCGTCTTTGACCCAGGGTAACCTTTTTTGACTATTTCAGCTTTTAATTTTGTAATTATCATTCACAGTTGTGTAGCAGTTTAGGACTGTGTCTTATAAAATCAGTTCCCTTGACATAAGACTCAAAAGTCTTACTTTTTTCCCTTTTGTTGGAAGTAGGGACTTCCCTTCTCTCTAAAGGGATGGTGCCATAAATGCTTTTAAACTTAAATCCCTGGAAATTGTCAGGCAGTGTAGACACTTGGTCTGAGGAGGAGACTGTATTAATGGAAAGGAAGGTGGGTATAGGACAAACTAAATTCTAAAGCTGAATGTTTTGTCTCAGACCTAGTATTGCATTTTTCATCCAGGAAACTCCACCTAGACTTCTAATTTAGTGTCAATTAATTTAAAATGTAAACTTGGGACTATAAAGGCTAAATGTAGATAAATTAACTGTACCTGGTGGCTGTAAGATATGAGAAACTATGGACATATCAAATGTATCTTCAGCAATGGTGTAATTAAACACCCTTTCCAGGTAACTTTATCAGTCACTGTTGGTTTGAAAAGGATGCTGCCTGTATAGCTCTTCAGCTGTGCTGACTAATCAAAGGAACAATGGGTTAAATAAGGAAATAATCACTTGCAGCTTATTAAAAGCTTTACGTGTGTTGCTCCACACAGGAACGTTCCAACTAAAGTATTTGCTAGCCTTATCTCACTTCTTCTTTGGATTCAGGTCTTGAATATTCAAAACAAGGAATACTATCAAACTGCCATGAAAACAGAGCTTGTAACATGCAGCAAAACCATCTGTGTGAGTCAGTCACACCTGCCTTCTCTCCAGTTAGAAGGCTGCTGCTTTTCTAGAAATTTTGCAGCACTTAAAAGGCTGTTGTTATTTATAATAAGCTTGCATTTACATGCTAAACTGCCATAACATTTTGCTGCTGTAAATACTGCAAAATATTGACAATGCAGCTTCTGGACACCCTTTTCCTTTATTCATATGTAATGCTACTGCAGATACACCCTAGTGTTGTATTTAGATGCAACATCTCTGTTAGCTAAAAGTGCCACTACACTGACTTTTGTCAACTTCTGTAGTATTGGTTTGTGACTAAATTGAAATGTTGTAGCACTGTCCTGGTAGAGGAGAACTAGTTCCCTATTGTGCACTGCTGAGGGAGGCTGCCATGCCAATGAACTTCGGTTTAGTGCTATATGTTAGATGTATTATGTTGCTGGTAATCCTTGATCTGAATGTAGCTCACACAGACCTTCTCCCCACTCTTAGGTACAGATTTGACCCACGCCTAATGTTCAGTCATGGTATTTGGGCTCACAAACTTTCCACACGGTCTCTGTAACAGCATTTATCAGCCTCTTCAGTTGGCTTCCTGTGTTCATTTCTTCAGAGGGACTCCAGCAGGTCTGTCTGTATCTAACTACAATAATTACATCAGGAATACTCAATCAACTGGTTTTGTTAAAACTTTTAGCGGTGGGGAAGGGCAGAATCCCTAGTCTTTAGAGGGCTGCCTTGTGCCCAGTGTATATTTTACAACTGACCTGTAATTCTGAACAGTCAGGCATGGCTAATCTGTCTTGCTCATATACCTTTTTTTCAAATACTTTTTCATATCAGAGGTATAGTGCTGACTTGTGACCTATAAATCTGACTTGGATTTATTTTGTTTTTGTATGAATAAAACAGAGTTTATAAACTGAATCATGTTAACCCAGGGCAGGACACATTGCACAGAAATCTTCACCCATCTTCATTCACTCTTGTACAGACTTTCCTAAAAGCGAAGTGTTTAAGAGCAGTGTTGAACACCTGTAATTAAGTTAAGCTGGAGCAAACTACCATAGTATGGCATGGGAGAGTATAAGCCAGAGAGTTTAGGGATCTGACTAGAAACTGTCCCTCTTGCAGACTTTAAAGCACTATACTTAATCTCTAGACCAGTAAAAATATTTATCACAGGTTTGCTTAAGCAGCTTTCAGACACAAGGATACTCTTTCAGACCCATTTCCAATTCAGAACTTTGTAACAGGTTATTAGATACAGTGGTAACTACTTTTAAGTTTTAACAGAACATATATTTTGAAATAGGCTTTATTAATATGTTAAAACTAATCTGAAGTGTTGGAATAAAACTGAGTGCCTGTATGTTGGTCATGATGAACCAGCTTTGCTTCACTAATCTGAACAGGAGTAAACATCAGAAGACAAAGAAATGAGCACCACAGTAATTGTCATGTGCATGTCATCTCCAGCCTTCAAGTATCTTGTGAATAATTAAACATTTTCAGATTGACCTGATGCATACAGTTAAATTGGCTTTGCCTCCTGAAATATAAAAATCACAAATCTTTACTTAGCAGAGATCATGGTAGGATGACTACTTAGGTCAGTTTGAGTTCCTCTGCCAGAGAGCTGCTTCTGTGCTGAAAACTACCTCTGTTATGCCCTTCATGCCAAAGGATTCTGGTATGTTACTGCTTTGGTATTTGGGTGAGGAGGTAGTTGTCTGTCTTCAACTTACTGATGACACTATTTTCACCCTTAAAAATACTCATATGGAATTAATAAGTGATTGCATTTTCAAAATATTGACTGCCTTTCTAAACTTAGAAAATCACCTAAATTCAAGAGCCAGCAAGCTTACTAAATTAGTCTCCATAGAAATGCATTACCAAACCAACAGCTAGAAACCTACTGAATTATCATCTTGATCTCACAGGATCCTATAAGAAAATCATCCTGCTTGAAGGCAGTTGAACTGTAGCTTAAGGAAAAAACTGATATTACATATTTTTCATTGTCAAATTAAAGCTCTCCTCATTTTGAGCTGTTGCTATTTACTGTTTCTGTTTTTAATATATCTACTTATCCATTTAGAAAACAATATCCTTAAGTCAGAAGAGTAGGTACTTCCTGAATTGGTGCATTGTCAAGTACATGAAGCCCTATACCAACTAAGTATTATTTCAGATAGCTGAACCATAAGAATATATCTAATTTCAGAAACCAAAAAGTACATCCAATTTGACAGCTTCTTGAATCTGGTAAAAGCAACAATTATGAACATGGTATTGACTACATTTTACTTCAGTATTGACAAACTTGACCAGCTGCTACTCATCCTTCTTCCTTGTGTGACTTCCAACAGGAGGTAAACTTGCTTCCATCCATAATCATATGGTGAACAGATTTAATTTTGCCTCCCAAATCAGAACATATTTATTGTTGATCCAGAGGCATTAGAGATGCCTGGGGAAAACTAACAGCTGCTGAAAAGGACCCTAAAACTAAGGGAACATATGAGAGGCTGTTTCTCTGAATGTATATTACAACAGCCCACTACTCTCAGTCTCCTCCCATTAAATTACTTGGATCCTTTGAAATATTCCATTTTCTTTATCTACCATAATTATGATTTTCAACTTAATTTCTCCTCCATTCACCAAAACCTCTTATCCCACTTCAATGTCCTTGAGCCTCTGGTCTCTTCTACAAACACCTCTCCTTCCTAATCAGTGTGTTCCCTGGCATCTTACCTTTTTCCTTACCCATCTGTTAGGTCCTGCAACAAGTTTTTGCTCCTATTCTTTGACCAAGCCAAAAGTGATCTAAACGCTCATTTAACAATATTCGTCTAACACTAGTACACTTAGATTTGTGTTCTGCTTTTTAGTTAAACTTGCTGGGGGCTGTACTTAATTGTAGGTTGTGAAGGGTCTGGTGAGAGAAATCTTCAGTCAGTGATGTATGCATTAAACTTTGAGCATCTATGTCCAAACTATTCTATCTGGTCATAGAATTGAAGTTCCAGTGTGTATGTTTACTAAGTGTCAGCAATGCAATGGTTGTCATTGTCTGCAACATTGTGGTGGTCTTTTAAGTAGACATTTCTCTTTTTGTAGAAAAAGCTAGTATATATTCATGACCAAAAGTATAATTTGATATAACCATGTTTCCTGATATGGCATACTTGGGTAGCATGAAGAATTTTACTCTTTAATGATAACTATGTATCTTGCATATTCTACCTCTACAGTTCATTGACATGGAAATTGATTATGTAGAATATCTAGTAAGTCTGATCAGTGGGAAGAATTTCACCCTAATTTAACACGTTGTTAGTATTTTCATGCAGAAAACATACCGGTCAGTCATTTCAGTTGCAGCCAGACTTGTTCCCTTACATTGCCTTTTTCTCAACTGACCATGAGTCTACCACACCCACATCTGAAGTCTGCCAGTTAAGGAATAATGATTTACCACAGAAAACCTTCACCTCACTACATTCTACTCATCAGTCCTGCTGTGACTTAGCAAAAATGCAAACACTTCTGAAGAAACGTGCACTGGAAGTGCATTGTAAGCTTAGCTGAAGGAAGAACAGTAACAATCAACTGCTGCCCTGTTTTTGTTCTGATTTAACTGTTCAGTGTTTTTTCACAGGATGCAATAAATCCTATGGATATTTTCACACTCCTGAATGGTCAATATTCACTTTTTCTTGATAACTGGAATAGCACGTTATTTCAGTTACCTTACAGCTAGACCGAATTCCAGAACACAAGTGGTTCAAAAATTGAGCCTTCCTATGTTCCATTCAATAACTGGTTGAACATGGCTGTGTCCACTTGCACCTTATTACTTGAGCCATTTAATTGTTGAAAATGAATAGAAGCCTTACTAAGTACTAGTCTCTTTCATATAAAATGTGATTATAGGTCATTTTTAAATGTAAACTCTGTTTCTCATGATAGTCTAATCTGATTAAGCAGATACTGTATTCTGCAAAACATTGCAGAAGCAAAACTGTTGCATCTATTAACACAAATATCCTTACTCACTTAACTGAAAATATTGTCGCTTTAGCATGAGTGAAGATAAGTGCTTATAGGGCCAGAGAATTGACTTCTTGTATGTCAGGGAGTAAATGTTGCTTTCACAGATTGTCCCCTAGAGTGCTGATCTTAAATCATCTATAGTGGGGGCAGTAGTCTCAAAGACTAAAATAACTTGGTAAAGTCTAAATCTGTTTAAATTGATCCACTACACAAGGCAAATACAGACATTTGGTTGTAATGCTGCTGAATCAATGAAGATGGCTGTTAAATTATTTTTTAATGTGCAACTTTATATGTATTCCTAATTTGTTCCTTTTTTGTACAGTGTCTGACTGTACTTCACTGTGGACTTACTAATTTCTGCTCTCTATTGTACCATAACTGTTTTGTTTAGAAAGTGCCCTTCAAAGGACCCTGTTCACTGCTGCACCTTTTGAAAATAAAAATTGTCTACTATAAACCTCTCTCATACCTTTTTATGGTGAACTGAAATTGTGAACATCTTGAAGGGAGGTAGTTATGTGTCAGAAGTTCTAGAAGTCTGCTGCCTAGTTTATAACATTCTAGTGCCCAGTGCTCTGGATCTATCCACCTTGCAAAGCTTAAATTGAGACATTAAAGATTTCATTAAGACCAAAGCAAAAGTCTTTAGTATTTAATCACTTGGGAAGACCTAAGGAAAAAAGTATACCTTGCAGCTCTTCCTAATAGTAACCATGTCTGAACCTAATTCTCCATCTACCAGGAACAGCTGCAGGCCCATTTAAAAGCTCCATTACTAAGACAGTGACTGATTTACCCCTGCAGGGAATGTTGGCATTCATCCAAATCTGCTTAGAAACGGATGTTGAATTGGTGCAAAACCCTGGGGTGGACACTCAGAGTGGTTGAAGTGCCTTATTGATTTTAACATAGGGAGAACTAATCTGTTAACATTGCTGGTAAAGTTCCTAAGTGAATTTGAAGTTGAGGTACATATTGCTACTATTGCCAACTCTTTAGAAAGTGCTGGAGCTCACCTTGTGATGACATGAGAAGATCCAGCCCCCTGGCAACATAGAGCCGTGCTTGTAACCAGCAGTCTCACCCATCTGCTCACCATTCTCACAGCAGCTCCAGTGCTACCACCCCTCCTATAAGAAACAGACAAGATGGCACATCTGATCCTCCCCACTGCGGCTCCCAGACCAGGAACAGGAGGGTGAAGAATCCCAGGAGGCACAGAGGTGAGGGTGGGGTGGGGTGGGTAGGGATTGGGAGACAGGATTAATTGCTGGGAAAGAGAGATTGGGGTGGGGAGTGAGAGCTTCAGCAGCAGGGGCTAGAAACACTTTACCCAATAGATTCAGGAGAGATCAAAAATCAAGACAGGCCAAAAAAATCTTTAAAATATCATGACTTTTGATCTCTTGAGGTTGGCAATGCTGTATGGCTTTTCAGTATCTGGAAAGGGAAGTGAAAGTATTGGAATGTTATTGCCTGTTGAAGGTAGCAAAGAATCTAGGAGACTTTTTTCCCCTTTAACTTATTACCATGTTTTTCAGGTTTTGGGTGGGTGTGGTGTCTCTATACACAACCTTAGCTGTCACAAAATTAAGATTGTGTTAATACCAATTTAACATAAGTTAATGTGTCCACAGGCAGTTGTTTACAGTGTTATGCTCACTTTAATTATACCCATTTCTAAACTACTTTAGATAAACTAGTATAACAAGTTTATAGGTGCGCTTATACTTATGTCCGGATAAGGACCCAGTCAGGTATCTAGAGCATAGACCAGTTGTCATACCTAAGTGTCAGCTTTTCTGTCAAAATAGTTCATACCTAAGATTGCCAGCTATAGAAGATTCCTTGTGGCTTACCCAGAAATCCATGCCTATTTACACCCCAGCTTGTTTGTGTAGACAAGACCTTTGATTAGTAAATATACCCCACCCTAGCCTGACGTGACATCAGTATTGATATGGACCCTGCTGCCGTACACTAAAATTCCTAGCACACTTTGATCTACCCTTCTTTGAAATGGGAGTATGTCAAAGCACACTAGGGGACTTCTAGTGTGTAGCAGGCTACTATGGGGTAGAGTTACACCCCAGTTTACCATGAAATAAGTGTTTGTAAGTAACCTAGTTAATCAATGACCATGAGTACTACACACCCTTACTACAGAATAGAGTTCTAACTTTTCCCACACTCTTAAAGGGCAAATGAGCACCCTACTGCTTCCTAAAACATAAGTAGGGTGTTAGAAGAACATGACTACAAAGAACATGAAATGTACACTCAAATTAACCTCTAAGTATCACTGAGGTCTAGGACCTATGGAGATAAGCTTTCCTCTGATTGCTTGAATATAGGCTAAACTTCTACATTTGCCTGTGCAACTTCACAGTTTACACAATCCCATATTACTGGATTTCAGCCTTCATTTAAAGTGGATAATTGCTTAATTATCAGTATAATCCCTCTGCAACCAGAGCCAAAATGGAGCATTATCTGATCTCAGTTCTATCTGAAATACTTGTACAATGTTGGAGGAAAGTTCCAATATTAAAGTAGTGTGCAGAAGAGCTGTATTTCTGAAAATGCTTTGAAGTCATTTGAAGAAACACCACTGTTTTTCTTTCCATGTACGCAAGTTAAGTATATTGGAATCATACCTGTCAAGTTTTGTGCATTAGTTTAGCACCACAAGAAAGGGCTGTTCTGTATTACCTCAATGTATTTTCCCATTGTGCTCAAAGACATCCCATGGCCCATCATGCTACCATCAGGGTCATGAAAACTCTCTACAGTTTCTCCTTGGTCATTAAGTCATGTTTATGTAGAAAGATGCTCTAGAGTGATACTGGAGTAACCTGTAAAAATGTAAGAAGGCGTTGGTTATTTCAGAACATGTTCCATTAAAGGAAAATTGGTATTAATAGAAGGGGGATTATGTAGGTACAGCTGTAACCCTGCAAATTTGTCACTTGCTAGATAACATTACTGTTGGGGGCAGATGCAAATAAACCAACAGCTAAAGCACACTATAACTTTCACTCAAATGTTTCTGCCACAGCTGGATGTCTGATAGCTCTATGGTAAGTAACAGGTTGGTAACTCCTGAAATACAGCCACTGCCTTAGCATCTCAGGAAAGGGTGGGCAGTGATGGGGATTATTATAAATTGCCAAAAAGGACTTGCTCTATAATGTGTGAGAGACTGGGATCCCAGGGGAGCCACACTGAGGTTACTCAATTAGGGCAAACTACAAAGAATGGGGCAGACAATCCCCAAAGCTGATGGGTATTCCAATACAGTACTTAGATTTACCAAGGCAGCACAAAACAGCTTCTATAATACCTTACTGGTTAACCAGAAAACACAGTTCCCTTTAGCAACCCAGCCTGGGGCTTCCACCCAGACACCCAAGTCACACATGATGAAGATTACTGAAAATTGTATTCATCATATAAGAAACTTCTACCAATCCCAAAGGATTGGGCACATTACCTCCTAAGTTAATGAATATTTCAAATCTTACCCAAATACATGCTTGCAGCTAATTCTTAACTAAACTAAAATTTATTTAAAAAGAGTATTGGTTAAAAGATCATGAATATAGTTTTGAGATCAGTTTCATAGTAGCGATGGTGAGCTTTGTAGTTGCAAAGAGTTCTTTTGCAATTAATCCATAGGCTATAACCCAATGTTCATAGCCAGGTGGGACTGGATATCTCAGTCTTACGACTCAAGCTTCCCCTGCATAAAGCATTAAGCAGATCTGAGATGAAAGGATCAGGTCTCAAGAGTCTTTTTATACTGTTTTCTGGCAGCCTCTTGACCATACAGTCCTGGGTGAACAATAGGCTTTTGAAAGTATCCTTCTATGTCCTAAACATCACCAGTAATTACTATATATGGATTAAATTAAGGAAATTTAGCCATTAAGCAGTTTATCACAAACTTTAAAGAGACAGACAATGACATTTCACTCAAGATTCATCTAAATGTTAATCCCTTTTAATTGCTGAATCAATAGCTATAGTAAGAAACAGGAAATGTCTGTTTATATAGCTAATATCTAACAAGACATAAGTAAACATACAATTAGTATCACCTCTAATTCTCTAACAATACAGGTTTGCATTTCAAAGTTCTAGCCCGTCTAACATGGAATGGCCCCTAATTACCATTTACATACTTTCCCAACATGTCTCTAAAGGTTGAATCTGGGTTATTTAGCCTGCGAGCTGCTTAACCCTTTTTGGCCATCTGTCATAATGTGGACTTGCTGAAGCAGAGTTGAAATCACTTACCAATCCCAATCAAAATTATGTATCAAGTACTAGGAAAGAAAAGATGAGCTCAAATTTCCCTAAGCAACTTGCTTAATTTCAGCCAACTGCAGGGTGATAATTTTACTCTATGGGAGAAAGATGAAGTCTTAGTGCTGACTTTCTGTATGTGCAGGCAAATAATGGCACTCCAATAGTAAAATCCCAGCTGGGCATCATAGTTTAAGGCTTCTACAACTGCCTTAGAATAGAAGTAATCAAAATGCAGAAGGCAGCATACTTAGGGTATGTCTATATTACCCACCGGATCGGTGGGCAGCTATTGATCCAGCGGGGTCGATTTATCGTGTTTAGTCTAGACGTGATAAATCAACCCCCGAGCACTCTCCCGTTGACTCCTGTACTCCAGCGCCACAAGAGGCGCAGGCAGAGTCGACTTATCAGTGAAGACACCGCGGTGAGTAGGTCTAAGTACATTGATTTCAGCTACGTTATTCACATAGCTGAAGTTGCGTAACTTAGATCGATCCCCCCACACCCCCTCTAGTGTAGACCAGGCCTTAGACTATAAGTGCTTTTGAATGGGGACCATGTTTGTATGGCAACTCATACAATGGGGTCGTGGTCCATGATGTCTTGTCTGCACCAAGGGCTTGCTGCTATAGTTATACTGGTAAGCTGTAGTGGTTCACCTTCCTAGGTCAGACATAGCTTATACCAACAACAGTGCTTTTGCCAGCACCATTTACATCAATTCCCTGGCCAAAAAAGCCATACTGCCAACATCACCATAGCAAAGCCCATTTAAAACAAAAGACAATAGCCCGAACCAACAGTTCTCCAGAATAAGTTTTAAGCATAGGTCAGGCCTGAGGTTCGAACATGCTACTGCAGTACTACTATTACTCAATGTCAGATTTAATTCACCTTTGCAATAAGTCTCTTCAAGGATAAGGTCCTAAAGCATTTGGAAAAGGAGCAAAAGAAACTAGGAAAGCAAGGAGTAAATATTCCCAGTCTGTATGTGCCTCTCTTTGATAGTCTGATGTTAGGTGGATAGCCAGGTAGGTTTCAGACCAGCACTAGATCCACTCAGCCAGTAGCTGTCAACAAAAGTGAATTCATATTTTTATATCCGTTTAGGTACAGCAGCCATTGAGAGACAGGCAGTGAAACAGTACAGTATATCAGTTGCTGTACAATTCACACGAGGATTTTCAAAATGTAGAGGAAGGGCCTTCACCAGAAGCAGCAAATCTGTTTGAACAAAGGTGATACTATTTATTGGCTATCCATCACAATGCTAACTGCATACAATTTACATAACTTAAATCTGTTCCTCAGAACTGCACCATATAATAGCTCCAGGCAGGGAAAACCACTTGCAGAACTCAACACATTCTTTGTAAAATGAGAACTCTGCTCTATCATGTTAAAATTAGCTCTGATGTTGTATGAGATGACCAAAATTCAAGAGTAGGAACCGCTGTATTAAGTTATCCTTTTAATCCCCCTCCCACACACACTAAAACATTTTTAAAAATGGAAAACCACGGTAAATTAAACTTATCTTAATTTGAAGAATGGGGTATTTGGCTAATAATGCTAATCACACAAATGTTTCCACTTTCTGAGGGTAGCTTTAGGAAGTCCAGGTTTGATGAAATTAGGAACCAAAGTACAGTAGCCTTATATGAGCAAGTATCTATAAAAAGTTTATACTGGGTGGAGTGGCTTTCCACCTCCACTTAAAGCATACTTCCATTTCAATATTAACTAAACCTCACGCATTGGCCTTCAAAAATTAATTTTAAACATTTCCAATATCATTTTTAAATGGACAGTTTCAGCTAAAGCATTAGAAAATTATGCTTGTGACTAGAAATTAAATCAACAAGTCAACAGCCTAACCTGATTTGCAATGTTTTAATTCCAGGAGGGAAAATTGAGGTTTCACATATGGTATAATTCTGCATGTGCTTGTTTCTGTGATTAATATGTAGTCTTCATCTGGAGACAATGCATTTGCCACTGAGCAGAGTTCTGACTGTTCTTGTTACAAGGTCATAGGCCAGCAGACATTCAAGATGGTTAGTTTCTATGACCTTAACCAAAACAAGTCATTAACAAATGAAAGGACTTAGCTAGATATTTTAAAAGAAATCTGGATTCAATTACTAACAGAAAATAGGCAGCAGTTGTTTTAACAATTTAGCTGAAAGCAGACCTTACACATAGTACCACCATCTTAATATAAAAGACAAGTTTGCCACACTGAAGGAACAGACTGCTCTGTTCACTGTTTATTTCAGTGAATCTCCAGGGTTGTACACCTGGCTCATCACAGCCCTCAGGAAGCCTCTCTGCTTCCTCTACAAGCCAGAGGAAAAAGTTTGGCAGTAAAGCCCTGAATCAGAACTCACTCTGAGGCATATCCTGCTTTGCCAAGCTGCTTGAAGCTTCTCTCTCAAGCCAGGCAAATCAGGAAACCGCATCACACCTGCTTGTCATGGCAAATAAAGATTTGACATTTCACTTCAAAATACCCCAGATAAATTAAGCAAACTTCCTTTACTAAATGATCTGCATGACAAATTTAGATTGCTTTAACTGTAAACTCCACAAGGCAGGGGCTGCTTTTATGTCTATCTCTGTGCTGCCAAACCCTTTGTCAGCATTTAAATAAGGATGAGACTACGCTATACTATAGGACTGCAGCACTGATGATTTAAGGACTATTAAATTCCATCACTTGATTTCCAATCTCTAAGAGGAAACTTCAGATCATAAAAAGCTCTTTGGATTCCCTGCACCCTAATATTCCTCTGATTTAAATTGCCAGTCATTAAGTTCTCACATCCTTACAGCCAAGGAAGACTGGATAAGACTCTGTTGAAAGTTCATTAACATTACTTCTCTAAATGGCCAGGGAGGAAGCTATAGAGCAATGCAGCATGTTCCCCACCTCCGGGGCTGAGCATATCGTCTCTACAACTTGCTTAGTTCAAACCAGCCAAACAAGCAAAAGACCAAAACTGGAAATCAAACCTGTTTCTTCCAGGTGGTAGTTCAGAGTACCACCAGCACCAAATGATGCTTTAAATATATTTAATCACCCCTACAAATAGCTAAGGAGAGCATCTCACCTCATATCTGCGATGTCCCCATTTGCTACTTGAATTAGTGAAATAAATGGTCCTGTTACATGATATTTCTAGTCCATTCAAGAACCTAAAAGGAATTCCATCTACACTTGATTAACAAAAATACCCAATGATCAAATGCAACGGACAAAATCAAAGTCAGAAAGTGTACCTGATCTATCTTTTAAATGAAACTACCCACTTTCACTCATCCCATCAGTCAGCTTTCTGAAAGTGAAACTATCCTGAAACATACAATGTGTGTGATATAAAAGTAAAAACACAATATTTGCAGTGTTGTATCCCTGTTGGTCCCAGGCTATTAGAGAGACAGGGTGAGTGAGGGAATATCTTTTATTGGACCTACTTCTGTTGGGGAAAGAGAGAAGCACTCAGAAGGTGTATCTACACTGCAAAGAAAAACTCTCAGCACTGCATTTCAGAGCCTGGGTCAGTTGACTTGAGCTTGCAGGGCTGGGGTTGCAGGGCTAAAAATAGCAGTGCATATATTCCCACTTGGGCTGGAACCTGGGCTCCAAGACACTCTCCCCTCGCAGGGTTTCCGAACTGCGAGGAAACACTTTTCACAAAATTATCTCTCCGTACCTGACCTCTCAGTACTCATCCTCAAAGGAAACCTGCACAACAACTTCAAAAAGTGAGCCTGGGAGTGTAAATTCATAACTTTGCTGGACACTAAAAATCATGGCATGGAATGCCAAATGTTTTATAATTAATGTCACAAAATGTTAGTTTTTAATTAAAAGAAACAAACACGAAATTATTGTCTCCTCATTTAGCATCTTGGTCTCCCTCAAATACTTCTTACTGAATCATTTTAAGCACTACATGCCTATGAGTCATTAACACATTGGGCTAAAAACTGGGACCAAGAAACTATATTCATAAGGCTGATATTCTTAGAAGTCAGATGTATCTTCAATTATAAAATAGTACTGCTATTTTCTGAGAATTTTCTTTTAGGAGAGAAGTTGAATAGCTCCAATACCACATTTTTCCAAACTTCCTCCAAAGTTCAGAGGGGCATTCTGGAGGTGGAAGATGGGTGTCTAAGAAACTGACCAGTTGCTGTCAGTAAGGATGCATCTCTGTGGCCTTTCACATGGGTTTAGCACCAGTGCAGCTCCACTGATGCTAGCAATGTTGGAAGCACTAATGTAGCTCAAGGAAAAAGTGTTTTATCAGTGCATCATTTAACTCTGCACTTACAGCAATGCTAGACAAACTGTGCAAAAAGTCAAAATATAGACAAGGCCTCAGCCTCTGCAGACATTTTAACAGTGCAGAAATTGTTTTAGTCCTCTGTACACTAATAGTTAAACAGTTTTCAGCACTGGTTCAAGGAGCAACCAATGTAAACAACAGTTATTGTCTACAGTGGTTCAAATTATTGGTGTAGATAGGAATGGAGGTTGTCCATAACTTTGAAATGTTTGGAATTGTGAACAAAGCACAGTTCGGGCTCCAGATCCAACGCTGACACTCCAGGCCAGGCTTCAGCAGCAGCTTCCTTCCCTGGGTCAGACTGAGTTTA
Source organism: Emys orbicularis (assembly GCF_028017835.1). Classification (NCBI taxonomy): domain Eukaryota; kingdom Metazoa; phylum Chordata; order Testudines; family Emydidae; genus Emys; species Emys orbicularis. The sequence continues at coordinate 65,962,765 of NC_088683.1, read as the reverse complement.
CAAGCTTGTCCCCCTCCCAGCCGATGGGGGTGGGTGGGTGTAAACAGCGCATCCCTCTCGGGTGTGGCGGGAGAGGAAGGGGTGAAAGTGGCACAGACCCCAGTGCTGCTCCTGCTCTACTGACTCTGGCTACCTTGGGCTGGCAGCTCCAGTGTCTTCACCTCCTAGCTGTAGGTGGCTGCCCTGTGCATGGGGGTGGGGTAGGGACAGAGAGCCCAGATGTGCCTACCTTTAAGATGCAATACAAGCACAGTACAGTATTTGCTTTTTTTTTTTTGGTCTCTGCTGCTGCCTGATTGGTTACTTCCAGTTTCACATGGTCAATCTGTAACCCTGGTGTTCGTATCTTTGAGGTTCTACTGTAGTTCTCTACTTTCGAAATCCAGAACACTCTTGTTTCAGTCACCATATGGATTTCAAACAAACAACAACTAGAAATACTCCAGATCTGAACAACTCTGAAATTTCTGAAAGTTCAGATCCAAACTTCATGGCTCGCCATATTCTAAAATTGGCCCAAATTAAAATCCCACCTCCGAATGCCCTTGACCTTTAGGGAATAATGTCCAAACTGCAGCTCAACATTATGTCTATGCCTCCTCACCCCCCAAATCCCTGGTTATTAAGAATATAGGGCACATTGAAGCCAATGGATGGTCAATCAGGCCCAAGCCCAGTATCGCAAATATGATGTTGGTCCCTAAGGATTATAATTTCTTGCTCCTTTATTCCATGTACTTACAGTTAGGGCAAAAAGCAGGCCAAATCTAACTCCCTAAGTCAGCAGAGTGGTGTCACTTTTTTCACTGGAGCGCAGAAAGGTTTTCTCTCCTGTCCATGGATTGACTCTGTACAGACCAAAATAAAAATCTACCACAATCAAGTAACCATCCTGATACATTTGTACTCCATGAGGCCGGCCACACACAGGTTCATTGTCTGGAAATCCTGAGAAACAAAGGAGAAGTTACAGAACCAGTGGGTTCAGAAACCAAAGATGCAGTGGCACACAGATAGAAAAGTGTTAACATGAGTATCACCTCCCTCAATAACTCAGATCCTTACAAGGATTCTCTGGTAGCCCCTCAAAGGTAACCTACAAAGGAAAAAAAAATTGTTCTGTGCCCTTTTTGCTTCTTTATAAAGACAGGCTGAACATTTTTTCTCCTTTTGTTTTGTCTGCCTCATTTTTATGGGCTTTGTCCCCCCACTGTTTAAAAAATGCAGGTCTCCCTCATTTTTCCAGGAAGAGTTTATGGATGACTGAAGAATTGTTATAATTATAGTACCAGAAAGATCATGCAAGTGAAGCTGTGAAACTAACAAAAAATGATCTCTCATCAGACTGTTTCAAACCCTTTTTGTTTTTGTTAATAGCTGTTTAATTCAAATCCCCAAGAAAATCTTGGAGAAAAATTGCCTTTGTTAAAGATTCAACTAATACTCCTCTTCAATTAAGGGGTACAAAGTCCCACAAGTCACATATAAGACTTCCAGCACAACTTTCAGCAAACAGGAAACACCAGATCGGACATTCCCGATTATTTCTAAAGTAAAAACACAAGCATCCCCTCTGAGGATCATTACCTTGTTGTGGTGGAGGGGCTTGCATGTTTCGATGAACCCCAGGGCTATGTCGTCTGGAGCCTAGTGCTCCTGGTAGGGTCACCCTAAGCGAATAGGTGTGGGGGGAGGTTCCAGACTAAAAAAACGATCCACCTCAAGACTCTCATGAAAGCCCAAAAATGGCCACGTGAACCTCCCCTGGACTAGGGATACTGGGACCTACCCCGGGGGGTGGTGTCAGGTAAGCATCTGGTGGTCGGGCTACCCATGTAACCTAGCCTGGCCCAGCCTGAAAAGATGACTTGGACCCATCTCGTGGGCTCACCACCTGCTAGGCGAAGGGTGAGGGTCGGGTGCAATGCCAGAATGTCAGCAGGAGAGACGGACCATGACAAACTGGCCCTCCGCAATGGAAACTGGCTTTAGGGACGTGGAATGTCACTTCGCTGGCAGGAAAGGAGCCAGAGTTAGTGGAAATGTACCAACTAGATACAGTCGGTTTCACCTCCACACATAGCATTGGCTGTCTGTGGAAACAAACTTCTCGATGGAGGGTGGTCTCTTTCCTACTCAGAAGTGGCCCTGTGTGAGAGGCCCCGGGCGGGTGTAGGGATACTCACAAGTCCCTGACTGGGTGATGCGCAGTTGGAGTTTGTCCCGATTGATGAGAGAGTCGCCTTGATGAGACTTCGGGTATCAGAGAGGAAAACCCTGACAGTTGTTTGCGCCTATGCACCTAACAGTAGTTCGGAGTCCTCGGCCTATCTGGAGACAGTGGGATTGGTGCTCAATAGAGTGCCACCTATAGACTCTGTAGCTCTACTGAGAGACTTCAATGCTCATGTGGGGAACGATGAAGATACCTGGAGGGGAGTGATCAGGAGGGCCTCTCTGGTCTGGACCTGAGAGGTGAATTGTTATTGGACTTCTGTGCTAGTCGTGAATTGTCCATAACAAATACCATGTTCGAACACAAGGTTGCTCATAAGTGTACTTGGCACCAGAACACCTTAGGCTGAAGATTGATGATCAACTTTATAGTCATCTCATCAGACCTAAGGCTGTATGTTCTGGACACTAAGGTGGAGAGAGGGGCAGAGCTGGCAACCAATCACCACTTGGTGGTGAGTTGGATCCGATGCATGGGATGCAGGCCGGATAGACACGGGAGGTCCAAACCATCAGTGCGAGTCGCCTGGCAACATCTCGTGGAGGACCCTGTGCAGAAAGACTTCAATTCCCACCTCCGGAAGAACTTCTCCTGCATTCCAGGTGAGGTCTTGGACATTGAGTCCAAGTGGACCATGTTCAGGGTCTCAATCGTTGAGGCAGCCACGAAAAGCTGTGGCCTGAAGGTGGTTGGTGCTTGTTGCTTATCATGGTTGCAACCCTAGGACCTGCTGGTGGACTGTGGACCAGTGATGAGGGAAACTGTCAAGTCAAAGAAGGAGGCCTCCGAGCAATGCTTGCGAACTGGACTCCTGATGTGGCTGAGAGGTACTGGCTGGCTAAGAGGGCTGCGGCTGTGGCAGTCATTGAAGCGAAAGCCCATGCTTGGGAGGAGTTTGGAGAGACTATGGAGAATGACTACCAGATGGCCTCAAAGGTGTTCTGGCAAACCATTCGTTGCCTTAGGAGGGGTCAGCGGGACGTTGCCCAGGCTGTACTCAGCAAAGGTGGTGAAACACTGACCTCGACTGAGAAGATCAAACAGAGGTGGAAGGAGCACTTTGAGAATCTCCTCAACCCGATGGACACACACCCCTTTCAGGAGGCAGTGCTGGAAACCTCTGGTGAGATTGGATCTATTTCTGATGCTGAGGTGGATACAGCGGTAAAGTGCGGTTGCAGTGGTAAGGCAGCAGGGGTGGACAAGATTTGCCCGGAGATGTTGAAAGCACTGGACAATGTTGGGGTGTCGTGGTTAACACGCCTCTTCAGTGTTGCATGGAAGATGGGAGCAGTCACTCTGGACTGGCAAACCAGGGTGGTGGTCCCAATCTTTAAGAAAGGAGATCAGAGGTTGTGTTACAACTATAGGGGGATCGCACTCCTTAGCCGCCCCGGCAAAGCCTATGCCAGGGTGCTGGAGAGGAGGTTATGCCTGTTAGTTGAACCTCAGATTCAGAAGAAACAATGCAGATTCTGTCCCGGCCGTGGAACAACGGACCAGTTCTTTGCTCTCTCGCAGATACTCAAGGGGTCGTGGGAGTTTGCTAATCTGGTCTATCTTTGCTTTGCAGATCTGGAGAAGGCATATGACCGCGTTCCCCAAGACATCTTGTGGGAAGTGCTGTGGGAGTATGCAGTGCCGGTGCCACTTTTGTGGGCTATCAGGTCCCTCTATTCTTGGAGTGAGAGTTGTGTTCGTATTCTTGGCATTAAGTCGAGTTCGTTCAAGGTGGGCATTGGACTCCGCTAAGGGTGTGTCTTGTCCCCACTCCTGTTTGTGATTTTCATGAACAGGATATCAAGGCGCAGCTGAGCTGTGGAGTATATCCAGTACGGGGACTCGGAGGTGGCATCTCTGCTGTTTGCAGATGATGTTGTCCTTCTTGCTTCTTCAGACTGTGATCGCCGATGCGCATTCAAACGTTTTGCTGCTCAGTGTGAAGCGGCTGGGATGAGAATCAGCACCTCCAAATCGGAGGTCATGGTCCTCTCCCAGAAGAAAGTGGACTGCTCTCTCCAGGTGAGAGGGGGAACAGCTACCCTTAGTGGATGAGTTCAAGTAGCTAGGGGTCTTGTTCACAAGTGATGATAAGTGGGAGTGTGTGATTGACTGGCAGATTTGTGGCTGCAGTAATGCAGGCACTGTACCGATCCGTGGTGGTGAAGCGGGAGCTGAGTTCTCGATTTACAGGTCACTCTACGTCCCCATCCTCATCTGTGGTCATGAACTTTGGATAATGACCGAAAAGACGAGATCGCAGGTACAAGTGGCGGAAATGAGGTTTCTCTGCAGGGTGGCTGGGCTTACTATTTGAGATAGGGTGAGGAACTCAGCTATACAGGAGGGCCTCAGAGTAGAGCCGCTACTCCTCCTGATCGAGAGGAGCCAGTTGAGGTGATTTAGGCACTTGATAAGGATGCACCTTGGGAAGCTTTTGTTGGAACGCTACCAGGCACATCCCACTGGGCAGAGGCCCCGAGGCCAACCCAGGACATGCTGGAGGGATTATATCGCCCGATTGGCCTGGGAACGTTGGGGAATCCTATAAGAAAAGCTGAAATCTGTTGCAGAGGAAAAGGAGGTCTGGTCCTCCCTACTCTCCATGCTGCTGTCACGACCCTCACCAGGAAAAGTGGCATAAAAGAAGAAGAAGAAAAACAAGCATAATTTAAACCACCTTCAGACCTTCTTTATACATCAGAAGGCATGAATAAAAAAGGTACAAACCCATACCTTTGTTTCCTTTGCAGGCCCTTTTAACTTGACCAATAAGACTCAGCTTTGCTATCCACTTGGAATTATGATGACATTAGGACACTGTATAGAGTCCACAATTACCTTGTATAGTTTGAGGTGTTTCCAAGGATCAATTGCTTTTACTGCAGCAGCCAAGTAGTTGAGAAATGTACCAAGCTTATTCTTAGAAAACCCATAAAAGACATATTTGGGTAAGATCCTGCTTAGTGTTTACTTTCTCTTTACTGAAGAGGTATTCATTGAACTCAGTGGTCATTTTGCCCAAATAAATCCGAGTAAGGGCTGCAGATTTGGCCCATTGTGCCTTAGGGGCTGTCTATACTAGGAAAGTTTGTATGCAGAATTTATCCCCTCATTATAGCAATATCTGGCTGTGAACTATGAGACCAAAGTTAGCTAGTGCAGACACAGTCTTGAGGTAACTCCTTGTAGAAAGTGATGATTCTACAAGAAACTATGTAGAGTTATTAGTCTTTAATAACTTTGCATGTAAAACTCAGAAAACAGCAGCAATTAAAACAGTATTTCTGCCCCCCATTCAGCATTGTTATACAAAGGAGTCAGTCTTGATGATCTCATTGGGAAAAAATAAATAAAAAGATCACTCACCACATTCAGACACATCCTGCTCTACTGAGTAATGAAATTAAATTGGTCACCACGGATCATCTACAGCTTCCCATCCACAGTGCCAATGTAAAGATTACCTTAAAAAAAAAAAAAAAGATTAGTTTAGAAGTGATTCTGTAAGTCAGATAAAATACACTATTGGAGTGGAGAACCTGGCATTATTTGTTCCCTTCCTCCTCCCCCAAACACAAACACTGTTCTCTCCAGCATAAAGGTAAGAAACCCTATACCTTAACAAGGAGCTTAATAGAGCAGAGACAGCAACAATGAATTATTTTTATAAGGGGTCTTGTACTGAAATCTGAGTTTGACAAAGTGTAGGTTACTCAGGAAAACTTTTAAGAGTTATCTCAGGTCTCTGCTGGATCAGGGGAGAACAAGCACAAACACAGGGCTGGACTGCCTGGATTTGCCAGGGCAATGTGGTCCTGTCAGTTAACATTAAGGAAAGCATCAGTGAAGCACATACAATCTGTCCCAGCTCATAAAGGTTCTACAGTTGTAATCCGCAGAATGTGGGGTTGACAAAGGAAAGCAGGGCATCTGCATTTTCAGGTGGATTGCAATGGCTGGGCCAGTACAGGAAGGTAACCTTGCTTATAAAATTGTTAACGTTCTAAGCACAGCTCCAAAAGGAGAGGTTACTCACCTTGAGCAGTAACGAGTTCTTCGAGATGCATGTTCCTATGGATGCTCCACTTCAGGTGCGCATGCACCTTGGATCAGAGATTTTTGGTAGCAGTACCCATTCAGCCCATGCATGTGCCCTACACGTCCTCATGCTCCATAACAATGATATATAGGGCTGCGTGGGCAAACCGCCTCCAGTTTCTCTCCATCATAAAGTCCTGCAGAGAAAACTCCAAAGCGGAGAGAAAGGAGGGCGGGTAGTGAAGCACCCATAGGGACAAAACATCTCAAAGAACTCATTACTGCACAAGGTGAGTAACCTCTCCTTTTTCTTCAGGTAGTGTTCCTGTGATGACTCTTGAGCAGTATCCCCAAAGGGAGGAGGGAGCTTCAGAACATAATCTAATACTGAAGACTGAACTGCATTGCCCACCACAGCATCTGATCTAGAGGCATGCACCACGACATAGTGCTTGGAAAAAGTATGTACTAGTGCCCAAGTTGCCGCTTTGCAAATCTCAGTCACTGGAATATTCTTGAGTATACAAGTACATTGAGACATTGTAGAATGGCCTAATACTTTAGAAGAAGGTTGAATGGTGGCAGAGTCGTAACATGAAATGATACAGCCAGAGATCTATCTTTAAAGCCTCTGGGTGGAGACTGTGGATCCTTTGGATCTATCTGCTATTGAAACTGCAGTCTGGGAAACTTTTTGAATGGTTTGGTTCTGTCCAAATAGAAGGACAGTGATGGTTCTGATCTTCAAGGTATGGAAGGCAGCTTCTTGCCTAGTCTGATGTAGTTTTGAAGAAAAAAACTGGGCGATGAATGGTCTGGTTAACATGAAACTCTAAAGACACCTGACCTTAGGTAAAAACTTAGGCTGTGGTTGTAACAAAACCTTTTCTTTGAAGAACATTCTAAATGGGGGGGTCTACCATTAAAGACCCTTGTTCTCCAAACCTTTGAGCAGAAGTGATGGCCACCAAGAAAGCTGTTTTCATCAATATGTGAAGCAATGAACATGTGACTTGAGGGCTGAAAAGGGTGTTTCATAAGACAATTAAGGACAAGGTTCAAGTCCCATATTGGAGTAAGTTCTCTAATTTGTGGGAAAAGATTCATCACACCTCTGAGAAATTTTGATTGTAATGGTGTAAGCAAAAATGGAAAAACCTATTGGTGAATGAAAGGCTGTTATAACTGCCAAGTGAACCTTGACAGAACTCATAATAAGACCTGATCTTTTTAATTTTAACAGGTAGTTTAGGATGATAGAAGAAGAGCAGACAGGAGAAACTTGTCAACTGATACAGCAGAGCTGATATCTCCTCCATTTCTGAAGGTAAGTGTGGCTCATGGACTCCTTTCTACTGTTCCACTTCTGTTGAGCAGGAAGTCTCTATCCTAGAGAACCAATGAGGAGCGATGCCTGAAGCCATAGTACCTCTAGGTTGGGGTAAAGTGGATGGACCTCCTGAGGCAACATAGGGGACTGACAAGTTAGAGTAGTAGGCGAGAAGTAAGTTGAACGAGGATACCAGACTTGTCTCGGCCAAGTTGTCGCAATCAACATGACCTTGGCCATGTCCTGCTTGATCTTGTTGAGAAAAGAGCAACAACATTGTTGGGAAGGACCTTTGTTCATGAAATGAGGAAGGCATCTACTGGTGATTGAAGATCAAACCTCCTCTTGAGCAAAACTCCTGCACCTTGCATTGGCCGCAGTGGCGAAAAGGTCAACTTCTAGAAATCCCCAGATTAGAAATATGTTGTTGAGGACTCATGAATACAACTGTCACTTGTAATGCTGGGAGAAATGTCTGATGAGGTCATTAGCTGTAGTGTTCGGTGCACCCAGAAGGTGAGAAGCTGAGATGACTATCTGGTTGGCTGTGCACCAGTCCAGAACCCAAACTGTTTGTTGAGCCTGGGCTTGTAATAAGATTCTGTAGATTTGTAAGTCTGAACACAGGTAGCTAAGTTCTGGTTTACACGGCCTCTAGAGCAACTCGTATGAAATCTATCCATTGAACCAGGATCAAAACAGATTCTGAGATTGATCTGGAGGCCTAAATTGTAAAACAGGGACATTGTCATTTGTACAGCTGATAGAACCTCTTGAGTAGCCAGGAGAGGGAAGATTTCACTCTTTGAGGCTGAGTAATTTATAGTTACTTTTTTTCTGTTCTTAAAAAATAAAAGAAAGAGGAAAAATATCGTATTAGAACTTGTTCTACTTCAAGTCCCATGACAATTTCTTTTCACCCCAAAAACATCTGTGGGGGATATGCAATGTATTTGTTTATTACATCACAGTGCTGGAAAAATGCTATCAATGATCTAGCTAAACCACATCTTGGAAAGAAAGCAGGTACATTCTGCAACCTTTTAGATTGGTCTACTCTACAGTTACAGTTGTGTCAGGGCACTGTGATAGTTCAAGGCATGTTTCAGGGACATGACTGAAGTCCTATCTACACTGCAAAATGGAATGTGCTTTAACTATATCATGGATCAACCATGTTGGAAACGTTCCTCTGCCATCCCTGTAGTTGTACAGATTTGCAGTAAAGTTGACAGGATGATTTGATTATATGCTCCTTGCACTGCCACCTTGGCCTTGTTCTTTCTAGAAAAATGTGTACCTCTTATCCAGCAACACTGCAAGCACTAATGTATACAGGGTTCAGGCAGTTTTACCACTATGTCCTCTCTGACATGATGGCCAGGAGACTGGTAAAAATGTTGAGCCCTAACTACTTCAAGTGAGCACTTTCACTAGGGCTGATAACAGTTACAAAAACTCCTAGCACCTATTCACCCTGGGAGTGTGCAAGCCCATGGAAAAATGTTGTCAGCTGATGGACAGTTTTTCAAGATATCAGTTGTCAAATCTAGATTTAAAAGCTTAAGGGAATGATAGAGAATTCACAGCATGCAGGAGGCACCTGTTTGTCCAAAGTACTTGAGACACTTCACTACACTAGTTAATTTTTCTTGGGAAAGTCAGTCTGAACTTGCTACTCTCAAATATACAGGTATTCAGCTCCCTCCCAGGCATGCTGGTAGTAGCTAGAATTAGGGTGACCAGATGTCCTGATTTTATAGGGACAGTCCTGATATTCGGGGCTTTTTCTTATATGGACACCTATTACCCCCACTCCCCGGTCCTGATTTTTCATACTTGCTATCTGGTCACCCTAGCTAGAATACATGGTGCTTTGCATACCAAAGTTCATATTTCCAAAGAGAAATATTAGACTTGCAGTGTGATTTCCTATCACCCTGTGTATTATGCTGATTTGCTCTATTTCAGTTAATGCAAAGACTGTAAGTGGATTTGCAGTAGATTTTTCTTAAACAGTATATTTTGTTGTTTACAATTTACTACAAATATTCATCACCATAGTATCTGGGTCCAGTCTCAGTTAAAACAGTATTTCTCTATACCAGGGAACATACCCAAATTTATTCCAACCATCACCATCCTCTATAAATTCGACATTCTGCACCCATCTCCCTTGCCCCATTGCCCCCCCCCCACCCCTCCCAAAAAAAGCCAAAATAGGAGAATACCAGCTAAGGCAGACCCATGATAGGGGAGTGCAAACAGCCATAATCAGGGAAAGTCTGACCAAAGATACATGTCATATTGCACCATAAAAGAAGCAAAACTCAGCAAGACATACCACCGGAGGGAGTTAATTCCAAAGCTGAAAATGTGCCCCTGAAAAGTTGCCATGCATTTCACACTGGGCACTGACAAGCAGGAGTGCTCCAGCTGATTTGCAGCTACCTCTGTTGAACACAGTGAGAGAGGAGATCTCGGAGATAAAAGGGCCTAGGCTATTCAAGGGCTAAAGGGAAAATCAATTTAATCAAAACTTAATTGTGCCAGAAATAAACAGTCAGTACAGAACACAGAGCACTGGTGTAATGTGCTCTCATCATTCTACCCTACCTAAAAGGAAAGCAGCCACATAATGCCACATTTGAAGTTTCTGAGGTCTTCAAAAATAGTCCCTTTCAGAGCACAGTGCAGTAACCTACTTAATCTTCCCAGGCCTGGAATCAGGAGGGTGCAAGCCACCCACTCCCCACCCCCATCCCATAAATTCCTCAAGTCTTTCTTTTGGGCAGCTAAACATTATTAAAAAGTCGTCGCTCTCTGCAATTACATGAGAAATTTAGAAGCACAGATAAATCCAGTAAGACCCCCAAAATTGTGAGCAATTTTGACAGTGGACATATTCCCTCAATAGAAGGTGGAGTTGTTAATTCCTTTAGAGCTTCTGCTTTGCCTAAAAACCATCACCTGTCTTTCCTGGACTGAGCCTAAACCAGCTAAACTTTCATCCAGGTTCCTACCTCAACCAGACTGTGAAAGCAGGAAAACAGCTGGGTGAAAAAGCTTGATGAAAAAGATGTAGAACCGATTTAGTAATAGCATGGTCCATAAAGTCTCCCATTCATCTATAATGTCCCTGCACACACCATTCTGTTGCTTCACAGATACAGATTATGTAGACAGGTAAGCAGAGGTTTTGTATTACAGTGCAGAATTTTGCAAAGTTACTTTATATCCCCAAAGGGTTTAAAAATTATTATTGAACAATTGTGCAATGAAGTTTTTTAAAAAACCCACGACTTACTCATCCCTCTCCTGTTCCATGTTCAAATGTGAAATAGCAGTATGGTGTATGCTGGATTTGACAGCTAAGTGAGAGACCTGAAATGGAAAAAATTAAAAGTAGATTCATAACTAGTTCTGTGCTGACTGTCCGTGTTATCCTCACTCTTTGGAGAATGCACATAAAAACACTTAGCTTAATTTTTGTTAAGTATTTGCCGATCACCTTTAAAGGGTACCCTATTTTCCATCTTATCATAAAATGATCTTTTGAGACGGTTTCCATATAGACTGCCAGCTTTGTTTAAAATTCAGTAGTAGAAATGTTGGCTGTACCCTCCTTGGAGCAGAAAAAATGTTGCCCTCCCAAGCAACAATAAATCATCATGAAATATTTTCAAATTTAAGAAAGGTAATTTATAAATACACAATAGCAGTTGGGAGAGCAAATGGTTGTTTTATTATTCTTGGATTGTTGATCCTGCAAACCAGTCATTACTACAGCCCTATTTTCTGCCTTTAAATTTCGTTCATCAAATCGACTTTTTTAATACTTACACCAACCGGCCATATCCATTATTTAACTCTTGTGTAGATTATCTACTTACCTTCATCATCAACAGTAAAAGATTAAGGACCTTTCACATATCCTTGGAAGATTCTTCACCCTTTGTGAAGTTTCTTATTTACTTGCAAAGGTCCAACCAGGACCAGAAATGGTTTTTCAAATCTGTACCAAATGAACAATAAACAAGGCTTAACCACACAGGAAGATATCAGACTGTAAAATGATTTTAAGTAGCAATTGACATGAAAAAGACAGTAATAATGTTTATATATTTTCTTCCCAAGATATAAGTAACAAGATATTTTCATTCAAAAGAAATTTTCTAAAATGTCATTGTAATGGGGTTAACTCAGCACTCTGGCGCCTCCAGCTGATTGTCTTGGGAATTAGCTCTGCATGGTAGTGTGCCCTCTTTGGGTGTTGCCTCACCTGCTCTAGGACCCACGTCTCTCCAAGGACTGCGGCATCCTCTTCAGTGATCCAGCCCTCCGGCCGTGCCACACACTGTGCTCCCCCCTTCAGGGGGTTCTACAGTCCGCTGTTCAGCCACTTCCCTTAGTGGCTACTGCAATGTATTGTCTGGCCACTTCCTCGTGGCTCCAACATCCTCTTTGCCCTTGCGTCAGGGCCTTAGCCTGCAAACCCCAGCAGCCAGCCAGGAGCTGTCTCTCACTCCCCCGGTCCTGCTAGCAGCATTGCTCGGTTCAGGGTGCTGGCAGTTCTCAGCCCTCCAGAGACTCAGTCCTTCCTCCCTGGGCTCCCATCAGAGAGCTGAACTCCTCTGCCCTGCAACTCCTTTTTTATATGGCCCTGCTTGGCTGCTCCTCTTCAGCCCTTCTCTGATTGGCTGCCTCCAGCACAGCCTCCCTAGGGCTGCTTTTAACCCCTTTTCTGCCAGTGAGGGGCAGCCGCCCCATCACAGTCATCTTGAAACAAACTCACTGTTGTGTGTTTTTCATAATTTCCATTCCAATCATGTTTGTTAAAAATAATTGTTTACCTCTCTTTATGTTCTAATTTTCTATAATCATGCAGCAGATCTCGCAGATTTGAGATAATCACAGTCCTTTCAACATTGCACTAGACGACCCTAAGAGAAGTTTGTGACTGTGCTGTGGCACCAAGCAGAAGAATTAGTTAGATTGTAAGAATGGAAAAAAGTTCTCTTTAAAAATAAAGCCTTCAGATATGTATGATGCTATTACAAAGCAGACTGCTGTTTAAATAGTCAAGTTTTTTTTTTCAATTTGAAATTCCCTCTTTATTTGAATATCTTATAATTTACCCCTCCCCACCCCACCCCAGCCCGCAAAAAATGCAACTGGCATCATTGCCTGCAGCTGTCCCATCTTAACCTCCACTCCTGCCAAAGTGCCACTATTCCCCGGCACACATAAGGGAGATTTTAAGTCAGGCTGCATGAACAACTGTGCAGGAGATGAGCTGCCTGGACAGCATTTGAAAAATCCATCCTCCCCAAAATACCATTGTTGAAAATATTTCATCAATGAATTTATGTTGCTTAGTTAATAACACCAATTGATATTAGTCATGTTTAGGGAGAGGCAACAAATGGGAATAAAGAGTATTTCATGAATAAATTCATATTGCTGTGAAATTTAGGAATGCTTGCTGTGGAGTACGCAGGGCCCAGATTAAACGATACCCTACGTGCAGCTATTTGGGGCCTTTTCCTGAAGTATTTGTGTGGGCAAAACTTTCATTGGCTTTGAGTGGAATTTTGATGGGAGTTTTATCCAAGTAGGGAGTCCAGGGTCAGGTCCTCAGTCATTAGCCTCACTGTGACCAGCTCTCAACTTATTAAAACATTAATACTGTACTGGTTAATACTATATTGATTTAAATACACTTTTTAGCAATGTTTCTCTTGTCTAATTTCAGCTGAGAAACATGTGTGGCACATTGTCTTGTGCATGACACCAACTAACGTGCTTTATTTGCTGCTACAACATGAATATAGAAAATGTATTGACGAGAAGGTTACTCACCTTGTGCAGTAACTGAGGTTCTTCGAGGTGGTTGTCCCTGGGGATGCTCCACTTTAGGTGTCCTGGTGCCCTGTGCTTCTAATTGGAGATCTGTAGCAGTTGGCTGCACACATAGGGCAGCCGCCTCGCGCTGCTCCGTGCATGCAGCCAACCATCCCCCAGTTCCGTCTCTACCCCAGAGGATCGACGTGAAACTCTGAAGTAGAGGAGAGGAGGGAGGGTAGTGGAGCACCCACAGGGACAACCATCTCGAAGAACCTCAGTTACTGCACCAGGTGAGTAACGTTCTCTTCTTCAAGGAGTGTCCCTATGGGTGCTCCGCTTTAGGTGGCTGTAGAGCAGTGCCCCTCAGTGGAGAGGAGGGGCTTCAGAGTTGATTTATGTACGGTGAAGAGCACTGAGTGTCCAAAGTGAGCATCTGCAGCTGACTGCTGTTCTAGGGCATAGTGTTTGGAGAAAGTATGGGGTGATGCCCAGGTAGCTGCTTTACAAATATCAGTGGTGGGTACATCTTTGAGAAAGGCTATTGATGTGGACATAGCTCTAGTGGAGTGTGTGCAAAGTCCGGAAGGAGCTTGCACGTTGTATTTTTGTTAACATAATTGAATACAGTTAGAGATCCATTTAGAAAGTCTCTGTTTGGAAATGGTTTGACCTTGTGACCGTTCTGTTGTGGATATGAATAGTCTGGATGATTTTCTGAATGTTTTTGTTCTCTATATATAGAACGCCAGTGCTCTGCGGACGTCCAGAGTGTGTAGGGACACCTCCCTGTTGTCAGCATGTGGCTTAGGGAAGAATACAGGTAAGTAAATGGGTTGGTTGAGATGGAAGGGGGAGGCGACCTTGGGTATGAATTTAGGATGTAGTTGTAGGACTACTTTGTCCTTGAGGAATGTGGTATAAGGTGGGTGTGCCATTAGAGCACCCAACTCTCTCACCCTTCTTGCTGATGTGATCACTACTAAAAAGGTGCATGGATAGTGCAAGAATGAGCAGGTCGCTAGTAGTTCAAAGGGTTTGCCCATGAGGGCACGGAGAACAAGGTTGAGGTCCCACATATGGGTCGAGTCCCTTAGCGTGGGATAAGTGTGCTCTATACCCTTGAGAAAGTGCTTGGTCAGTGGATGGGTGGACAGTGAATCCGTCCACCTTAGCATGAAAGGTGGTGATAGCTGATAAGTGCACTGTGAGTGAACTAGTGGAAAGGCCCAATTTTTTGAATGTCAATATGTAATCGAGGATTGTGTGTAGTGGGGCCGATTGTGGAGTAATTTGCTTGTCCCGGCACCAGATGGAGAATCGTTTCCACTTGTGCATGTATGTTTTTTGTGTGGACAGTCGTCGGCAGTTCGGTAGAATGTCTTGTACTTCCTTGAAACAGCACGTTTCAAGTTCTGTCATCCATGGATTAGCCCAGCCTTGAGATGGAGTATTGGAATGTTGGGGTGCCGGCGGCGTCCTGCATCCTGTGTCAGCAGATGAGACACGAGGGAAAGAGTTCATGGTGGTCTCACAGCCATCTGGTCCAGGTATGGGAACCGTGTTTGTCTGGGCCATGTTGGTCCAATTAGGATGACTCTGGATTTGTCTTTCCTGACCCTATGAAGACACGTCTCAATAAGGGGATTGGGGGGAAGGCATACAGGAGTGGGGCTTCCCATTTGATAAGGAAGGCGTCTCCCAGAGAGTTGTGCCCCAGTCCAGCTCGGGAGCAGTATTGTGGGCATTTGGCATTGTGGGTCGTTGAGGGAAATCCCCGTTCTTTGAAGATAGTTTGCAGTATTCCTGGGTCCAGCACCCACTCATGCATTTGTGAGAAGTTCCTGCTTAGGTTATCTGCTGTGGCATTCTGGCTTCCAGGTAGGTAGGATGCCGTGATATGTTGGATATGCTGCATTGCCAGAGGTGAACTGCTTCTCCACAGAGCAGGTAAGATCGGGCCCCTCCTTGGCGATTTATATAAAAAAGTTGCCAAGTTGCTTGTAAGAATCTGGACAATTTTGTTGCAGATTAGGCGGAGAAAGTGGTGGCAGGCATTTCAGACTGCTCGTAGTGCCAGTAGATTTATGTGGACATTAGATTCTGCTAGGAACCAGCGACCCTGGATGGTGTTTTCAGTCAAGTGTGCCCCCCATCCCACCAGAGAGGCATCTGTGGTGATAGTTACTGATGGGGGTTCCTGTTGGAAGGGGACACCTAAGCAAACATTTGTTTGTTTTGTCCACCATGTGAGCGAGTGGGCATTGTAAGAGGTCTCTTGATGGAGTGTCTGTGAGGAATATAGACAGTGCATAGCCAGGTTTGTAGACATCTCATATGAAACCTGGCATGTTTCATAACAAACATCGTAGCTGACATGTGCCCTAGAAGTTGTAGGCACGTTCTGGCGGACATTTGTGGGCTGAGTCATACTGTTGTAATTAGGTTTGTTAAGGTAAGAAACCGTTGTTGGGGTAGCCGTGCTGATGCCGTGATACAGTCGAGGTGTGCCCCTATAAAGTCCAGTTGTTGGGTTGGAGTTAGGATGTATTTCTGAAGCTTGATTTGTAACCCTAGGTTTGTAAGCAGGGTTATTACAGTAGCATCAGTTGCCTCCTGGTATGCTGGTGCTTTTAACAGGCAGTTGTCTAGGTAGGGAAAGATTATCACACCCTGCCTGCAAAGATGTGCTGCAACGGCGAGAACTTTGGAAAATACTCTTGGAGTCATGGATAGGCAGAAGGGGAGCACCCTGTACTGGTAGTGCAGGTTCCCAACAGTGAATCAGAGGAACCTCCTGTGCGCCAGGTGGATAGTGACGTGAAAGTAAGTATCCTATAGGTCGAGAGCCAATCTCCTTTCTCCAGTGCCGAAATTATGGTTGCTAGGGTTAACCATCTTGAAGCGCTGGGTTCCCATGAACTTGTTTAGTTTGTGCAAGTCCAGAATGGGCCTCCATCCGCCTGTTTTCTTCTGAGTAAGGAAGTAATGTGAATAAAATCCCCTGCCCCTGTGCTGAGCTGGTATGGGTTCCACAGCTCCTAATTGCAGGAGATGGTTTATTTCCTGCTGTAGCAGGTGCTCGTGAAATGGGTCCCTGAAGAGGGATGGGGAAGAGGGTGGGTAGGTGGAATAGAGACAAAGGGGATGGAATAGCCCGTCTGTATAATTGCCAGAACCCACTTGTCTGAGGTGATGGTTCTCCAGACTGGGTAAAAAGTTGTAAGGCGGTCCCTAAATGGGCTGGAAATTAAAAGTGACTCTGGAATTGGAGAATGTGGGTTTTCGTGTCCTCAACCAACACTTCAAAACATTTGCCCGGAAGTGTGTGGTTGAGACGTAGACAACTGCTCTTGCATTTGTCGGCATCTCATCTGGCGCTGCTTGCGGTGTTGGTCATAATTTTTTTGAGGCTGACTGTATGGGGCAGTCCAGAATCATCGTTTCTTTTTGTTCGCAGGGAGGTATATTTCCAGTGTCTTTAATGTTGCACGGGAGTCCTTGAAGGTGTGTAAGGATACATCCATGCTCTCTGCGAACAATTTTTGGCCTTCGAAAGGTAAGTCCTCTACGGTAGCCTGAACTTCCCTGGGGAGGCCGGTGAGATACAGCCAGGAAGCTCTCTGCATGATGACGGATGTGGCGATTGATTGGGCTGAAATAAGAGGAATATCTAGAGTTGTTAAGGGCGCTGCTGTCATTCTGACTGAACTGGGGGACGGTTGGCTGCGCACCTGGGGTAACCGCTTGGAGAGGGCGAGGCGGTTGCCATGCGTGCGCAGCCAACCGGGGAACTGCTACTACAAATCTCTGATTAGAAGCACAGGGCGCCAAGACACCTAAAGTGGAGCACCCACAGGGACACTCCTCAAAGAAGAAAGTACAATTACTTCTCAGAAAACATACACATTACTGAACTTAAAAGTAAAAATAAATGAGGATCTACATGAATGGCTCTGGATCAATAGGCGACGGCAAAAGGTAAATACCAATAACATTTGCAATGACAGCAAGAAAGTTACCTCTGCCAATTGAGTTAAAGAGTTCTCCTTTGTTATTTACATACAGAATCGGGAGAAAAACATCTTAACTTTTGAGGTCAAATCAAGTTTTATACATATGTCATATATTACATTCAGTCTCTACATTATTTTCAGTCTTTACGGTGGCACAAAGGTTGACATTTACATATTTCCAAACGTCAGTACTTTCAGTTTCCGTTTGTGCAGAAAAGCTTTTCCCTTAATTACATTTGATTTCAGTTTTGCTAGCAGATGCAGAGAGTATTTTCATCATTTGGACTTGTTAATTCAAAGTTGAGAAACTGGGAGTTGAAAGAGCAGAAAAACCTGTTTTTCTTTTCCAATCTATGAATAAAAACCAGTGGGAGAGGATGAGATCTGCTAGTTCTAAAAAAATTGAAGTTCATGGAGTGAGATTTTCAACAATATTTAGGCACCAAAAGATGCAGATAAGTGACTAGTGGGATTTTTAAATGAAGGTTAGGCACCTAACTCCCACTGATTTCAAATGGAAGACATTTTTCAAATGCTTATATACCAATACTAGGAGTCTAGGTAGCAAGCAAGAGGAATTGGAAGTTTTCATTGATGGCCTTAAACTCTATGAATTCATGATCCTGCTTTGATACTTTTGAAAATTCCACTGGGCACCCATCTGCATCTTTAGAGACCTAAAAACCTTTGAAAATCTGGTCCCTGGTGACCAGAACCAGTCTGTCAATTCACTAACTATACTTAATACTTCCTTTGTTTAATAAATCAGGTAGTTTTAAATGCAAAACATGTTTACCTAAACTTTTTTTCTTATGTATCCAGCACATTTAATGTAGTTTTATTTAGCTCAATTTTTTGTACATTTAATTGAATTTCAATTTCTGTCCAAATGCATCTTGACACACATCATCAGTAAACAAACATTATCTAGTAAATAAGAAATGTGTCACTCACCATTCTCTAACATAAAAAATTTAAAAATTAAGAAAAGGAATAGATGTATTTTATGCTATATAATTACTTAAATGTGTATAGATAGTGTTCTCCTGTTTAGCAATAAGAAGTGCCAAATTTAGTACAAAGGCCATGTTTGATTGCAAATCAACATTTTTTAATAGTTATACCAACCAGTGAGAATGAACTTATCTTTAGGAAAATAACTAAAAAGTACAAATGCAAAATAAGGCTAAAATCAAATATTTAAATTAAGGTTTTCTGCTTGTCATGATTAAAATTGGTGCTTTAACTCACTGATTTAAAATCAAACCACCCAGGCTTTAATAATCCACCCTTTACACTTTTTCGATGGTTCTCTCATCTATAATTTAAAAATTTGACTAGTATTTTGTCATCAAAATTAAAAACATAGCAAATTAGCATTTAAGGTTTAATAAATTTTAAAGGACAGCAGATTTTAAAATAATTTAACTTTTATGTCCTTTAATGGTTTAAGAGGTACACTGTTTAAAAACAGGATTTCAAATGTCAGTTTCTTCAATCATGATACTAATACAATATTAAAACCAGATAATTTGAAATACTCCAATCCCTTGTTGTTTTTGCTGTTTGTTTACTTTTTCCATTTTATCATCAATTTGGACAGTGACAAAATCTCAATGTTGCAATGTTTAGAGTTACAACCATTACCAAAAAAACTGTTTATTTTGTTAAAAACTACCCTTTCTATTGGAATTTTAAAGAAAACAATCCATGAAAACATTTCTTCTGCTCTTATGTTTTGTAAAATCATGTTCTTCCAAAATCTACGTTTTGGGTCACCTTTGAGTTGAGCGTGTCCCTTACAAATTCAAAGCACCCTTAATCCAAGTGCTGGTGCTAGAAAATAATGTACTGAATTAAGCCTTTTCTTATCAAGGTTCTTAGGAGACAAGGAATTTTTCTTTTGTTTTATAAATAAATAAATAGCAGCTAGCTTTTAAGTAGCGTTTTTCATCATTAGATCTCACAGTGCTTTACACTTCATCTCCCTGTTCCTTGTTACCTCCATCTTACAGATAGGAAAACTAAGAAACAGGAAGGTGAAGTGACTTGCCCAGTGTCACCCAGGATGACAATAGCAGAGGTGGGAACAGAACCTAAATCTCCAGAATCCTAATCCAATACTCTGTCGACTAAGCCACTGTGAGTGCTTATATTGTTAATCAAACCAGGAGCCAAAATAAAAAATAACTTTATACTATGCACATATATATATCAAAGTAAATATTTCTTGTCTCATATAAATTACTCCTGGGAGAATTCTGCACCACTGCACAATGCAGAATTTTGCAGAAATTAATGTTGTGCATGCAAAATTTCCTTTCCCCCACAGAAATGGGCTGCAGTGCTGCTGGCCTCCATTAGAGGCCGCTGGACCCAGCAGAGCTCAACTCTCACATAGAAGACACTGCCGGGGAAGGGGGAGAGAGCTAGAGGGTTCCCAGCAGCTTCAGTTCCCAGCATGCCCTGAAGGAAGGAGGCAGTGGTGCGCAGGAAACTCCACACAAGCCTGGGACTGAGCATCAGGCTGTTTTTCCCTCTGGATCCCTGAGCTCTGAGAGGTAGAGAGGGTGGGTGTCTGGGCTGGGGGGACCCTGCAGCTGGGCTCTAGGGGAGTGGGGGTGGGTGTCTGGGCTGGGGGGCCCTATGACTGGGCTCTGGGGGGGAAAGAGGTGTGGGTATCTGGGCAATGGGGGGCCCTGCAGCTGGGCTCTGGGGGGAGGGGTTGCAGGTGTCTGGCCCCCTGGCTGGGCTCTGGAGGGGAGAGGGCAGAGAAACAGGAACTGGGTTGTCATAGGGGTTTCTTTAACTCTCTCCTCCTGGGGGAATTTGTGTGTGTGTGTATTGTTACAGACATACTTGCTGACAGGTATTTTGAAATAAATTACCAAAATAATTGAAACTGCCATGATTATGTAGTGTTATTTTGACAAATAAAATTTGCAGAATTTTAAAATATTGTGCGCAGAAATTTTTTTTTTGGCGCAGAATTCCCCCCAGAGTAATAAAGCTTAATTTGTGCTTAAAAGGAGGCTGTATTTTGCCAAGTACCTTCCTTATAAAGAGGTCTTATTTAGCATTAAATGAACACAGCATGAACTTCAGGTAATACAATATTAGCAAGGTAAATAAACACCACACAAATGACAAAGTACTGCCAACTTCAACTTTAATAATGGAACTATCATTTGCCATTTCAATAACATCATCAAGGGGAATAAAAACTTCCCTATAAAAATAAAATTAAACTTGTCAAAATTATAAATAGTATAACTTTTTTTTTTTAAAGACATAAATTTTAAAGGTTTCCCTGCATTGCCCCCAGGTCATTTAATCATAATTCTGGTACCATCACATAATGAATACAAAACAGTTCTGTAACAAAGTTTTGACAGCTTGATCATTTGATAATAAAATTAAAAACAAAAAAATGGGCCACATTTGACCATTTCTTTTAAATTAAAGCTGTTGTAGTAACCAGTGTGTAAAAAAATAAAACAAAACAGTCTTAACAATTAACTGTGGACTAAGACAAAATTAAAATACAGTAAGGTTTTATTTCCAAATTAAAGCTTGTAGTGCATAAGACACTGATTGAGGTTTTGGCTAAAGCAAATGAAGATGCCCACTTTAAAGACAGATAATTTAGTTCAAGTAAAAAAAATTCACATATCTATAAACTACAGACTCAAACAGTGTTGAAATCTGAAGAACAAATGGTTCAACGTTAACTATTATCTAATGATTACATTGTTATGGGTAACACTACATAAATTAAGTGGATGTTAATAGAATACCCATCCATATGCTGTAGTATTTATAGAAAAACAATGTTAACAAAATGTAAAAGTACTCCCTGAACCATTGTGGTAAAGTGTCTCACTTTGATGATAAACGTCCCACATGCCCTACAATGTTACATGTGAAATAAAATAAAAACAAACAAGATATACCATATATATTTTTATAGTTAGTCCTACTTTTTAAGTTCTCTTAACACTTTAAAACGTATGATTGTCTTGATGTGTCTGCAAAAAATATCCCCTCCCCCCCAAAAAGGCACAATTATGTCAAATTCATATAAAGAACAGAAACAGCTTGGAGTTTCACAGAGTATCCACTAGGTGTCACCAAAGTGTCAACTATTCCTTGGGAATTCACAATGAACATCTTTACGGTAAGAGAAACAACTGCTGTTCTTGAATCGTCATCACTATTTATCCATTTCTTTACTAGCATAAATCCTGACACACACACCCCATGTGGTTATGACTAAAACTTGTCAGTTATTCAAACCTTCTTCATGCTTTTATTGCACACCCATTTCTTTGGTATCTTTGAACGTGCTTCTTTAGATAAATATTTCTGAAAGAATAACAATTAAATTTACAGTAAAGTACAAAATTTTCTTTTGGTACATTTTTTTCCTACTCTTAATCAAGTAAATCAGCAGTGTACAGAATTTGGTAATTAGCTGTTGGACCATTTTTAAAAAATATAATTATTAGAAAAAAATTCAAATGACCAGAACTGGAGTTATTAAGCCATTCATCTACAACATGACCAATATATTCTAATTCTCTGCTTCCTTGGAAATACAAACAAGAAATTCTACTTCTCTTCAAGTAAACACACTAGTGGAAGATGCTTTCATGTCTTCATAAGATTGGACAATTTCAAATTGTCCATCCTAAAAAATGGCTCTTTGTCCTCAGTTGAAAGATCTGATTTCAGTTAGACCAGTGTACCTGCATCTATATTTCTAACCTAGACATTCAGTGACCAATTAGGTGGGTGCTCCTTATAAAAATGAGATATACTCACTACCCACATTTCAAAATTCAAGCAGGTAACAGCTCATTAAGTTTGTTGCACATCTCAAACCACACATGCTTTCACATGTTTAGGAACTAGCTTCTTCACTATAGGCAGTTTAATTTCCACTAATATTTAGCTTCCTTCCTTCCTTCCTTCCTTCCTTCCAGTATTTGTATTAATTATCCTCATTTCTATTCTAGTGAGAATGTACACAATTCTAAAAACTTATTCACAATATTAGAACATCCTAAAACTTTTTTTTACAACTACTCACTATGAAAAATAAAATTCCATTTCTTCTTCTATATTTGTATTTCCACTCTACATCAATCTTCCATCAGCTATTACAGCACTTCCTCAGCTCTTGCCTTCTTTTCAACTTGCTCTTTACTTTCTCCAGTAAGACTACTTTAAAACCTTCCACAATTTCACAGAACCTCAAAGGTTTTACATCCCTTCCACCTATAACTGTTTTCTCACAAATTACACAGTAAATATTTGAAAACAGAAAGGTAGTGCAAATCTGTTTAACCTCAAACATAGTGCTCCAATCTGGTTTTTGTTCACACATGGCTAAGCGGTTTTATTAATTTTTAAAATGATCAATTTGCACTTCCTTACTTTTAAAGCTATCATTAATATTAAAGCAAATAATAAAAAGTGGTAAAAAAAATCTTATTTGTTAGCATCCTAGATAACAGATTCAGAGCTTACACAAAGGTAACTTGGAAAGCCCTCTAAGGCACAAGAGGGGATTGCAAGTTGATGTACAAACATGCAGAATTCCTTACTTATAGGTGCAAGACTCTAAGTGCCCTGATTTATGGGTCTAAATCTATAGAAAAGTACAGGCAACCCTCGCTTCACAAACCAGTCTTCTGAATAAAGAAAACTAATCTTTGCTGCTGTTCTGTACGTTTGGGTTTGGCATGCTCCATGGCATTTTTCCTGAGTGTTCTTTGGCCCCACTTTAACCTGGTTTCCACACCCCACCAAGGGCTTCTTCAAGTTTGTCTTTGTAGGCTGCATAACGCCTCTTTAAGATCTGTAGTTGCTCATCTTCCTCTTTGTCCAGTATACGCAAGAAGTTCTGCAGTTCAGGAAGGCTAAAGGCTTCCCACTGGGGGGGGGAGAGGGGGGGAAGAGAGAAATGGGAAAGACTGATGTAGTGAACCGGAAATACACAAGTTACTCAGATTGTATTTTTAAAGAGACACTGTCAACTCAAAATCTATTCTGCATTAAGAGAAGAGCTAAAAATAGTTTTTCATACTAGGCTGGAGGTCCCTCCTGCCAATTTCTGTGGTTTTGCAAACATTTTTTTCTTTTTTAAACGTTTCTCTTCTCTGTTCTGTGAGGAACAATGGGGAATCTAACTACACAGGAAGTGTCTGCAAATCCACAAAATAAACACAATGGGGAAAAAAACCAGAAAAACATTTCTCTACACTCTTTTACAGCATTACTAGACATTACCTGTAACAAATAATACATTAATACAATGCATTTCCAGACACAAGACTGAGTTTTAATTTGATGGTAGCCACTTAATCCTAACGAAGTCAATGAATGAAAGTTGGAACTAAGTAATTTCATCTACGTCCTAATAATAGTGTTACTGTATGGCAGGGGTAGTCAATAGGCAGACCACGGGCCAAATCCGGACCACCAACACTTTTGAATTGACCCCGGAATCTTTTTATTTACTTATTATTGTTATTTTTTTAATTATGTTTTCTGGAGTCTGGACCTGGACTATACCTTGACCAAGAAACGTGGACCTTGACAAAAAATAATTGACTACTCCTGCTATATGGTGTACAAAAGCCAAGTTAACACAATTTGCACAGTTAAAATAAAAAGGAAATATAAAGTTAAGTTTCCTACAGAAACGTCAACTTGGCCACATTACACATATGTATAAATTTCTATCCCTGTTTTTCTTGTAGCATACATTTTGACAAATGGCAATATACTATAAACTATACAGAATGTGCAGAGTAGCAGTTAATGTTGCTGTATTTACATTAAATTTCATGGTTACTGACAATTTAAATTACAACTTGGAACTTTAAAAACATTGCACTGACATAGAAGAAAATGAAATGCAAAAAACTCTTTTTTTTAAATGGTCTGATGCTTAATAATATTTGTATTGACATGGTCCCAAGTAGGCTTTGAACTTCACATCTGACTGAGGTAAAAGGATTGGGAGGGAAGAATTCCAACCTTTGCAGTTGCTGTAGTTGTCTGGTTAACTATGGTTAACAGTGGGACTATTCATGTGACTAGAGATACACTCGTCCCTAGTCCCTAACCATTTCCAATTGTTGATTCCCAGTGGGATCTGCTTTGGCGGTGAGGGTGGAGGAGATTTTGTTTCAATGAAATATTTACAAATCACTGTGATGCAAACCATTCCAGTAGCAGCCTAAGAGCACCAGCCAACCTCCTGGCCAGGTTAGGCAGGGAAAATGTACATTGTGATGTCACAAAGAGAGTGGGGCTTTTGATTAAATGCTGCTAAAAATGTGAGATACCCAATTATGCTCACAAATGATTTACATACTAACTTCAATACTCAATTATCATAATTAAATAATTTTAATATCCAACCTGTTATTTTAAAACTTGGTTGTGGATGTACTGTGCTTTGAGGACTATTTAATTTAAATTTCAGTAACTTTTTAGTACTGGGGGAGCGGGAGAGTTTGTTTTCAAAACGGGAAGTTTTTCTCACCATTGCAGAACTCAAAACATTAAGAGATGTTGCTCACCCTTCCCCTGTACTCCCTCCAAAAGTATGTATTCAGCCTTGAACAGAGCCCAAGAATAGAACAATTCAGCCCAAGGTGAATTGTTCAGAAAGGTGTATCCCATGTGAAAAGGGGGCAGGGGGGTCTAAAACGAACACTCTTTTCTAGCTGCACTGCAGTACTCACTGCTTTAATATTCCATGCTTGAAATAACCTGCATAGCTACTTTTGGTCAGTATTTCACAATTTTGTGTATAGTTATATAGACACTAAAATGGATCATCATGAAAAGACACTTCGGAGAGAGAGAATGAGTGTATTTAATAGATCAGTGAAGCTAAACAAAAAAGACACAGATGTAACTTACCATAACCTCTCCAGTTTCATGCTCACGCAGAACAAAACTGAATGTTTCTGTGCTGGGGCCTGCTACCAAACGCAGATAGAGGGGATGTTCTCTGTCTGAGAGCCTGCATGTATAAACTGCAGAAGGGAAAGTTACAATTATTATTCAGTTTTACAAATAAAATATTCAACTATTAATAGAAAGTGTGCTAGGGATCAAAATCTTTAAAAAACAAACAATCCACTCTCCACCCCAAAATATACACTTGTAGCTACAAAACCTTTGCACTGCTGGGGAGATTTTTGTACAAACAGCTGTTGCTGGGAAGGCTGAGCAGAATGTGTTGTGCATAATAGAGTGCAATAACTGACACTCAAAACTGAATGAACTGGTTCTTAGCCAACGTTAATATTTATTTTAATGCATATGCAAAAGAAACAAGAAAACAGAAAAAACCCCAGCAGCATAATGGCACATAACAAGAACAGAAACAAAAGTTTTAAACCTGGGAAATTAGCTGGTAATTTTCAGACTTCCTTCTGCATCACCATTCTATGCAGGGTGTCCAAGGGCACAATGTGGCTACAGGTATTTCCCACCCCCACCCATCCCAAGGATCCTTAAGTGACAGGAGGACAAACACAGGGCTTAAATCTTGTGGAGGGAAGCAAGAACCTTCCCTCCACTTCCATGTCTGTATGATATGGGGGCCCTATTTGAAAGCTATAGGATGGGAGCTTCTGGCATTTTGTATTTTAGGTCCAATTCTTGCTGTGGCAGGCCACCGCCATTAGAACTTCTAAAGAAAAGGCTTCAGTGAAGGTTCCACATACACTCTCTGAGACATGCACACTGTCTACAAGACAACACTGCCTGTTTAGATGGAATGACTGCTGGCAAGAAGTGTCATATTTCAGCTGGCTGCTGTCATTGTCAGTTCAAGCAGCTGGATTCCAAATGTGAGAGCAAGAAGCTGACAAAATGAAAATGCCCCTTGAGTATCTATTTTTGCTTTTCATTTGGCATTTCCTGATGTACATGCACTCCTTGCTTTTAACAGCATTTAGTGCAAGGAGAGATTCCTCTGTGTACAGATTAACTAACCCAGGAGAGAATCACATCAAGCACATTAACAGACTGAAAAAACACCTGTAACATTCCAGGGGAATGTTACCTTTGGAACTCTACTGCTACCGATTTTCCAATATCACTAAGCATAAGTCAAAAAACATAAGAAATTAATATTTTCTATCTTGACATTGAGCCACATTGTAGACTGTAGATGACAGTATATAGATGCCTATTCATTTTTGCAGCATTAGCTATTCAGCTAAAACAGTATTTTAAAAGAATAAGTTTATATAACTATTCAATTCTTCTGCTTGCTTCCTCCAATTTATTAAACATTATCTCAGTCTTATCATAAATCTCAGCCAGCTACCAAGTACATCTCCTCCAAGTCCCAATTTCTAGCAGATATTGAGTCAGTCCATTCCACTGCACCACCAGGATCCACCATTATGGAAATCTACAACTGCCTGTACATTGCAGCCACCATAACTCATGTCTCTACCACCCACCCTAGCAACCTCACGTTCGCAATGAAAAGCATCTTCGAGGAGACTAGTGGTCACCCAAAATCACTCTCTGGATCCTCCTAGATAGGAGTGAAGCCACCTCAGAGTGGTTCCCCACTCCTTTCTATGAGGGACCACAGACAAACTGCAAAGTCCTATTCCCACACATCACCTACCTAAGAGACTTACACTCCCATCATACTATTACCCATTCCAGCAAATCCTCATTCCCTGTAAGTATAATTATAAAACAACAAATACCTTTCTCTTTATATATTCTTATCCCCTTATGTCCTTATTCCCAAAACATCTTACCATCCATTGCCTAAACCAAGATGGCTCTACAAAGGAACAAACCCCAGGGCCTCACTCCTCAGATAATAATGCTTTCTCATCTTACTCTCCAAATACCTGAAAAATAGCCAATCTGCTCCCACAATCAGAAAAGACATCCCCCCCCCACACACACCATCTCTCACAGAGCACAAAATAAGAACCTGTAACCTGAATTTATGGAAATGAGAGAGTTATCGTCACCTCTCCTGTATCTGCCCTCTCCCATCCTGCTCATCTCAAACATAGCTATAGTACACCTCCCAACCCTTTGCCCATTCCAACATCAAAAGACAACAAATCTAAATTATACCTTGATCTTCCTTGTGACAGCGTTTATAAAGTGCAAACTTGGCAGGATTGTCAAACACTAAAAATTTTTTGAGCAAGGCCTCAATAACTTCACGAACAGTGTTAATGCTGCTTATATGAAGCTTATTCACGTAGCCTGGAGGCAAGTAAAATGAAGTCTCATTGTTATTGTGAGCATGCTCTCCTGGATTCACAGAAGTCTGTACAGTAATAGGTCTGCATAGTTCCATCTGAACTTTGATGAAGCCAGTGTAAGTCCCATTTGAGTTCTGCGGCAGGAAGACAAAGCACAATATTTTATAAAATTAATAGTGACCTATTTATTATGACAGCATCAATAGCAATAAAGTACAGATTGCAATGGACTCTTTAAAATGTGCTGCTATGATACATGAGGCAAATATTTTTTGTAAGAGTCAGTGTTTTACACAGTCAGACACATTCACCTATTCCTCCATGGCTGCCACAAAATTCACTTTAGTTTTTGGAATTACAGTTGAATTCTAAGAGATCTAGATAGGCATCAAGCAAATAATCCTATGAAAGCTAATGGTAAATTTTCAGTCTTAGTAGAAAAATTAAGCAGCCGCCTCACCAGGCTACCAGCTGATAGTGGAAACGGGGAAACAACTGCAGAGAAAGAACTGGTATTCTGCCAGAGCTCTGCTTTAGCAGGTTACAAAGTGGAGATCCCACTACTGCATACAAACAATTAATCCATGTTTTGAGCTCACACTGTGGTTAGTTGGGGAAAAAATTGAGATAAGTTTGCAAGATACTGGCTTGTTATTTTATATTATAAATGTATTATTCATATTAGTCAGGAAGCATATGAGATCTTGTAATTCAAACTGTGACCTCAAATTAACCTTTACAGTTCATAACACAGATGTTAGAAAATTTACAAAATTTTACAAATGAAAACTTGTTCAATGGTTTCCTTCAATTTTAAATATAAACATATTTTTTAAAAAGCACAAAGGAAAAAAATTAACAGGTTTGAGAAAAGTGCCACTGAAAGACTCTGTATGAAAGAGGAATAAAACCAAAGCATCTCCTTTTTACCTATCCCTCTTCCACCTATTTAACTTATTCTATGGTATACTTCCACATGAAACAAAATCTAAACAAGAGAGAATAAATTTTGAGATTGTCAAACTAGTATAGTCATGAACTCCCCCACAAACACATTCACACACTTTTTTTTATTTAAAATAGGCAGAGTTGGTAGCAATTCCTAATATTAAGGTTGCCCAACATTTCCCATTACAAGACCCTTTTTTTAAAGTTGCTTATAACTTTGCCAAACCCACTGTGAAACTCACTGGGAAAGCACATCCATCTGTTCTCCCTTTCCCCCTGCTCCGCATGCTGGTCCACAGAGGATGACATCCTACTACTGGTAGCAGTTACTACATTAGCTCAAGTAGCAGGTGGGTGTGTCTGTCTGTAGGTTCCAACCCGGCTAATGACCCATGTCAACATGGTGGAATTTGTTTTTTCTGTTTACTTTTTAAAAAAACCTAGGAGAACACACACACACACACACACACACACACACACACACACACACACACACACACACACACACACACACAGTGTTAAAAGAGCATTATTAAGGTAGCAAAGTCAAGCACTCAACAATTAGGAAATGCCACAAGTTACTGTACACATCCTTAATTTGGCCCCCTTGTGCATATGCATTATGTTACAGTCTTTAATTACCTGATCATATACTGTTTTTTCCACAGGACTCCTGACGGACTGGCTGTGGGAATAAGTCCGGGTTGTGTGGTAAAGGAAGCTGTTGTCTAAAGGTTCCCTACCTCATTTGTTGCAGAAATTGGAAGGTGTGTAGTAAATGAAGCAAGGGTTAAGGCAGTTGAATGCTGCCCTGGAGCACTGGATTCTATTCCTGCTTCTGCTGCAGAGTTCCTGTAGGATGCTAGCCATGTCATGTAAGCCAAAAAAAATTCACACAGATGGTCACTAATTGTGTGTTCTTCATTTTCTAGGGGTCTGACTTGAGACCCTGGGGTCTGATTTGCAGAAGTGCTAAGCTCTCACAGCTGCAATGGAAGCCAGTGGGAGCTGTGCTTTGAATATGTGAAGTGCTATATAATGCTAACTAAGTATTCTGTAAAGTCAATTTCAAGGTGTCTCAAATGGGGCACCCAAAATTAGTAGGTACTTGTGATCTCTCTGTGCCTCAGTTCCTCATGTATAAAATGGAGATAATACTAGTCCCTCACCTCACGGAGGAGTTGTGAAAAATACCTTCATTAATATTAGTGAAACAGATACTATAGTGATAAGTGCCACAGAAAAGCCTGTGAGGAAATTAATAATTCTATTCAAACCCTGCTCTGAATATAATGTGCAGTAAATAAGGCTTGGGGGCCAAACACTGAAAAATGAGACAACAAAATATTGAATACCTGCTCATTAAAGACTGCATAATGCATATGCACAAGAGAGCTGAAATTTTGGCATTTCCTAGCTTCTGGGCACTAGACTTTGCAACCGGAATAATGTTTTTAACAGAGTTTCTGTTTGTAATATTATATATAGGCAGATATATTTGCATACATTTTATATTAAAACCACACTCTACAATATAACTTTGCATACATACATAACACAAGGTCACACACAGTTGTGCAATGCTTAAAGCTGTGATTGTCAAAGGGGGTTAGATGCCCAAATTCTATTGCAATTCAATGGGAATTGGGTGCCTAATAGACTTACCCCTTTGAATATCTCAGGCTAAACACTTATGCTAACCTAACCAACATGGAAAGTTTCTTATTGTAATTAGTTCTGAAAACAAGTGATTAGTCAAATGTTACTGCGTTACAGGGCTTTTGGCAA
Source organism: Emys orbicularis (assembly GCF_028017835.1). Taxonomy (NCBI): domain Eukaryota; kingdom Metazoa; phylum Chordata; order Testudines; family Emydidae; genus Emys; species Emys orbicularis. The sequence goes on along the minus strand of NC_088683.1, from coordinate 65,932,285 downwards.
CGTGATTTTACAAGTATTAATTCCAAACCATACGAAAATACATAACAAAAATCAGTTTAGTAGATAAAGCTTGCATATATAAAGTAATTTAGAATGTAACAGAACTTCTAAGTTTGGATGTATAGTACATCTAATGGAACATAAAAGGATCTGACAATTTATATATAGATTGAGTTATAACATTTTAGCCAGGTAAATATGGATTTTATTAATAAACTTAATCACAGAACTACTATAGAAGATTTAGAAGTTAAGAATCAGTGTGCATCTTAACTTCTTTATTATGTAAAAATTTTATTTATATTCTTATCACACTGAAAACCTACTTCTTAAAACCATCCCCAGAAATCAAACTTTCTGAAATGAATGTAAAAAGTGTCATAACTAAAAGAGTTATTTTTGCTTGATTTAACATATTTGGGTGCCAGGGTAATGTAGTTTTATAAGAGACATACTTATAGACAGTCTGATAAAAATAAACAGCCATCTTCTCCCTGTGCTGGCTGTACTGGTATAATTGAGAGGTTCTGATGGAAGGAATCCATTTATTTATTGACAGTTGAGAGTATTTTAAAAATGTTAACTTTTCACAACACCATGTACAGGTTTGTGGTTTCTACCCTTATCCCCTTAACCCCAAACAAATGAGGGGTGAAAGTGGCTTAAATACATTTCAGGGCTAAGAAATGGCCCTTTTCCTGTAATACACTACAAAGTCATTAAGCCATAGTTGCACACGAAAAATGCTAAAGACACAGTGACAAATAATGCATTATATGGAGTTACATTCAGCTATTCAATTATAAACTACAGCAGTTCTATGTGAATCTTACCAAGGTCATCTTTAATTTGTCAGTAACAGATGAATTATAGTTTTGAATCTTCTCTTTAACTTCTTCTTTACTGAGATACGTGTGGGTTTCTCTCTCTTTCTGAACATCCTAGAACAAAACAAACATTGTCAATCTTAGAAAATCCAGAAAAAAACAACAGTTCATTTACGTTCTAGGCTATGAGCAAACAGTGAAATCAATCATTACCTTATACAGGCTCCATATACAGCAGTTATCCATGTAGTAATACAAAGATCTAGCAAATGAGGTATGTCAAAAAAGCTGCTGTGCTGATCATAAACAGTTAAACTGACACACCCAAAAACACGTGTGTCATTTTTTGCCAACTATTTTTGTTCAAATATTTATTAGCAGCATGCAAAGCAGCTCAACTCATTTCATGATTAGATTTTTCATTTCAATGCTATGTAATATTTTCCAATCACAACGTTTGTACAGAATTACATTTAAGGCATATGTAATTAAAAGAAACTATCTCTGCACAAAGCAGAAAAATATATAAGAAATCCAGTACCTGATAAATAAGTATACATTCTTGATTTTAAGTATTGGAATATGGGCATCTCAGCATTCATCAACTTATAATAGTCTATCTTCCTGCTTATATGATACATCACAAGTATGCATCTAGGCATATATTGCTTCTCCAAATTCAAGTTTTTTGTTGTTTTTTTAAGAAGCCCCCATCAGTTTTTCAACTGTTGTCTTTACAAGCGATATACTGATTTTACACGCCGCTGTAAAACCAATCCTAAGTATTGGCTATTATCCAAAAAAGCATTTGTTCCCAATCCACATTACTGTGGCAAACCAGTGTTATAAATACACTCAGATTTCTATCACTTGCATGAACACCATATATAGTATGAAACTGATTCAGCTCTCAACTTTAATGATTTAAGACCTCTCTTAGGAGAGGAATACATTGGCTTGGAAACATCTGGGTACCTCTGAGCACAGGAGTACTCATGCACCACGTGCACAATGGTCAAGGGTCAGTATTTTAGACTACCCATCCAAATGAACCCTGGAGGAGTTTGGCCTAAGAAAAGGATTTTCCTGACCTCAAAACCTACTCCTATAACATAATCTCTCTGAGACTTCCCAGCACAGCTGGCAGGCATTTCAGTTTGCCAGAACCGAACCCTGTGACAACACTGTATCTGATGCAGAGCTATACATTTTTGCTTGCCAGAAAGCCTATACAAAGCTGAGAGCTTTAGATTCTTTGATTTTTTACTATATACATGAATAAAGACACATGACTCCGCCATCCTCCCTACAGCTAAAAAAGAGATGTGGTCAGAGCAAAGGATTGGAAACAAGGAACTCCCAAACTCTAATCCTGGCTCAAATACTAACTTCCTTTGGGGTCTTCGATAAGACAATTTCTGCCTCAGTTTACCCATTTGTAAAATAAGGATACCTCCTAGCTTAGATATGAACATTACAGCTTTTATGATAAGAATGCTATTAGTTCCTTAATTACAGCATTTTTATCATGAAGTTACAATATTGTGGCACAGTGCTCAACTCCACTACAAGCAGGACCAAACCACCTGGAAGTTTTCAGAATCAAGACTCCCCCCCTCTCACTAGAGAAATTAAAAATATTTATCATCCTTTTATTCTTTCCCCTCCTGTAGCCTGTTCCCAGAGAGCGGTAAGTGCAGTAATACTTAGCACTTTAATATAATGCTTTTTATTCCCTTACTACTTTAGGGACTTCTATAGTTTTACGAAGGGTTCCCTTTGTGCTAAAAATAAAAAAATAAAATCAGTAATTTTTTCTTTAAAATAAGAACAAATTTGTTGGAGCAATTTTAATGTTTAGAAATTATTAAATATGAAAGATTGTAGCGATATTACATGTGTAGCAAATAATAAGAATCTGAAAACACCAGCATCCTAAACATTATGTTTTTTGTTTTAAATTTTAAAAAAATATTTTGAGGCAACTACTGCACCCTCAATTTTCATCCCATTACAAAAGATATGTTATGAGTAGGGAACGGTGTATTCTGCAATTATTTGGCCACAGAATTAATGGAGCAAGCACCTGCCACAGAATTGTGCTCAAGAATCTAAACTTAAATTTTAAAAGTTTCTAGCCCTTATAGTTGTGAACATGTTCTTCCAAATGGGCACCGATTCAGACCCATATTCCTGAGGGGCAGACAGCCTGAAACATTAGCTTTGAGAGGTGTGAACTGCCCCATTCATCTCAATAGTGGAAATTCTGAACCCTAATAATGCCATTTGAAAATCAAAATGTATAATTATTTTACTGCTGATTAGCTAGAAGTATCTGCTAAACAATGTGTTTGCCCATTTTTGTTGCATGCAGTCATGGATGGGGAAGGAGGGAGTTGACCACTGTCAAGGATTGCTGCATCACCATCCAACAACTACTGTCCAGAGGAGAAAACAACAGGGAACAGGAGGGAAAGAAAAGATTAATCCGCCCTTTCCCAGTGTCAAAAGCCTCAACCCATTTATCTGGTTCCAAAACCAGCTTCCTGTTTCCTTGACAGGGCTACCTAGATCATGGAGGGCATAATTTGGCCTGCAGAACTGCTATTAGTGGAGATAACTAAAAGAACCCAACCTGCCTTTAACAGCAAAGGGTAAGTCTGCAGGGCTGACAGCTGGAAAAAAAATTGTCTATCTGCAATCTGAGCAAATTTGGTATGGAAATCAATGAGAATGAATAGGAAAGCCTATAAAGCCATTTGAGGTAGTGTGTTTTATTTAGGAAAGAACAAGACTTTAATCACTACAATATTCATTGTTATTTTCATATGAAATTACTCACTCATATTTAATTCAGTAAGACCCTCTATTTTGAACATGCCTCAGAAATTCCAGTTTCTTTCACCAAAACGCCACAGAAAAGCAGGGAGCCTTGCCACAGATTTTAGTCCAGCTTGCTGGAGAGTACGCAGGGCCTTTCTTATGGAAAGGCATAAGATGCATCATTACATGGCAGTGAGAAACATAAAGCAATCCTTGATTTTGCCACCATGTACATCTGAACTGTTAACGGAGCATCTAAACAGTATGCAGATTAACTCCAAACTGCAAATTATATACAAAAAAACGGGTGTGGGGGAGAAAACACGCAGCAAAGCAACAAGGATCTGAACTTTGAGGTCTCTATGGGCCTGATCCAACTCCCCTTAAATTCAGTGGAAAGACTCCCAATTTACTTCAATCAGTGTTCTGCACCTTATGTTAGTTTCAGGTCAGTTAACAGCAAGGAAGGTGATGAAACTGTGGGAAATATTTTATTTTCAGCCAAAAAAAAGTTATGCCTCCACTTCAAGTCCATTATCCCAGGAAACCCAAGTCTGGGAACTAGAAGCACAAAAAGCATTAGATTCAAATGATAAATTATATAACCAGAGCTCAAACACTGCAACTATTTGTGCACTGAGGGATACACTTCAAACCAACAAAAAAATTCCTTCACAAGCAATTTAACACCACAAATAGTCTAATCAGCAAAGGTAATACAACAATTACATAGTCTGAAGAGAGGGGGAAAATCCTGCACAACTGCAACTGAGACGCAACAAATGAAGAAATACCACAGGAAAGTTGTAAGGAATGCTAGTGCAATCAAGTCTACTGTCATCAAGGAGTCAGTCATTCTGATTAGGTATCTCCAGCTAAATGTTAACACATCTGTTAACACTTGAATATCCGTGGCACCCATGGATTTTGATCTTTAGTTTAATTCAAACATCCAACATCCAAAATTTGCTGGCAAGATGCCATGTCATTTCTTCCCAATACCCACAGAGCAAAATCACCTGCAGTATGTAATTAATCTTTATCATGGTCTCGGATCCAAAGTTTGGCTAGACAAAGCAATAGTGGCAGAAGTAATCTTCTTTTGGCCAGTGTGCCCAGGCTAAGATCAGGGAAAAGAAGGATTTTGCGAGAACTGCTAAACATTTTCTTCAGCTTCCCACAATCTTCTCCTTGCCTCCTGTATTCTTTACCTCAGGGATTCTCAACTGACCCATCTGTAAACCCTGATGGCCTGTCACAACCCAGAGACTTCCTGAGATGCCCCCAGACGTGATGCTGCTCCCCCTCCCCCCCCCGACGCTGCTCGGCTGCAGAACGGGGGATACATCAGGGGCCAGTACTTACTGGAGAACATGACCACCACCCCTCTTCTGGCTCCTGTCCCATGGGGCTAGCTGGGCTTGGCTCCCTGCTCTGGGTACTGCAACTTCTGGGGTTGCAATACTCGTCACTGAAATTTGGCCCAGATGCTCCCCCCCCTCTCCCTCCCCTCCAAATCATCATGATAGAGCAGCAGCTAGGCCAAACCTGGAGCAGTGCTGAGACCCCATGCACCAGGTCACAATGCCCAGAGCAAGGAGCTGAGTCCAGCCAGCCCCGCAACCCTTTGAAGCAATTTTGGGTCACAACCCCCAGGCTGAGAATCCTGCTTTACCTTACAGAAAGGGTCCTCTGCTAATTAAACTTCGATTCAGTGTAAGTCCATTTTCAGTTACATCAGTACAACTCCACTGATTTATAAGGAAATAAATATCCACTACAGTTTGGAAACCTTGTGTGCATCCAACATAGCATGTACTGTAAATTAACAATGGCAGCAATTAAGTACCCTGCTGTTCACATGGATTATGGGGGTTGATCGAGAGGCCAGTAAACTCTTCTCTGCAATGACTATGTAAAAACATTCTTTCTGAGACTGGGAGTGCTGGCAAGGAACTCATTCATCCTCTATTGCTTTAGCTACACTAACTGGAGGGAAAAACTCTTGCAGATTATGTGTTGCAGTTAAGCAGGTCTCTCTCCATTTGTTCCTGCAACAGTTCTCGCTGGCCAGTGAGAGGACAGACCGGTTCAGTTAATCCCCAAATAGATAAGAGTACTACCCCCAACTGTTGCTTTGTCTGTGACCTGAGCACCTGTTCTGTAAGTCCTGGCACAGCTCCTTGGAGCAGGTGCATTACAAGTGTACAAATAGTAGCAGATGCATACCTCACAATACATTTCATGTATTACATAGATAAATAAATAAATTAAATAATTTTTTTTTTAAATGAATGGAGATATCCTATCTCCTAGAACTGGAAGGGACCAGATGAAAGGTCATCGAGTCCAGCCCCCTGCCTTCACTAGCAGGACCAAGTACTGATTTTTGCCCCAGATCCCTAAGTGGCCCCCTCAAGGATTGAACTCACAACCCTGGGTTTAGCAGGCCAATGCTCAAACCACTGAGCTATCCCTCCTCCCATATAACAGATACAACTGATATATGCATATGGTGCATTTAACCCAGCATACATCACTGAAACAGATTTATTTATGTTTTCATCTGCTAATACAGATTTTGCAAATAGTTGCTTCAGTAGTTAGTCCCAGTGATTGCTTCCAATGGTCTGTCCTACTCACAGTATGTGTCATGAGCACAGAAGTGAAACACAACCACGTCAAGCCATCCTGGCAGAGGCCATAAGCTCTTCTTCACCCAGTGCTAGACAAGGCCACTATGCTGAGTGGGTTTAGTTTTACAATATTTTTGTATAATTGTATTTTGACCAAAACACGGGAACTATACAAGGTGTGGCGTCATACTGAAGCCAGAACACTGGAATGATGTTCTCATTAACAGCTGCAGGCCATGTCATCATCATCTGCTCCTCCCAGTTCAACTGAGAAAATGTGTTTTGCTGCACAGTGTTCTGGGCCTGTTTCCATTCCTGTGCCTCACATTTGTTGTTTTCTCCTCTTGAGGACAATTATGAATGGTGATAAAAACAAGATTCAGTGCAATTCTATGGAGCCTATGTATAATTTCTTCAGATCCACAACACCAGCCTCTCAGCCCAGGGCCAACCTGTTAATTTGCTATGAAATTCAAGAAATATTTTCAGTAGTCTATGAAATAAGCACAGATCTCTAGTTCCCAGAATTTCCATTAAATTTGGTAACAAACCTTCAAACTAAGTATAAGAGCTCCTTTGAGTCTCAAACACAAGTTTCTAAGCGGTAGTAGCAGGCAGCAGAGGGGGGGGACGCGTGTGCATTTGTTTCCATCAGGGAGAACAGCTGGGCTGTGATTAAGATACTGGAGAACTGGGTTCAGTTCCCAGCTCTCGCACAGACTTCCTGCATGACCTTTCACAAGTCACCACCTCTCCATGCTTCAGTTCCCCCATCTACAAAACGGGGGAAAATAACACTTCCTTTTTCTCACCCTCTGTCCTGCCTACTTAGATTGTAAAGTCTTTAGGGCCGGGACTGACACGTACTACATGCACGTACAGTCCATAGCATAATAGGACCCCAATCTCAGTTGGGGCCTGTGATAAATGAAGGGGGGGAGCTCCCTTTTATGGACACCCAGACAGCCAATTAGCTATAAAGTCCCTCTTGGTGGCTGCTTGCTTTACCTGTAAAGGGTTAAAAAGTCCCCAGGTAAAGAAAAGGGAGTGGGCACCTGACCAAAACAGCCAATGGGAAGGCTAGAACTTTTTAAAATGGGGGAAAATTGTCTCTCCGTTGTTCTCAATGGGCTGCAGGGACATGGAGCAGCAATGCTAGAAGCAGGAATGCTGTGTAAGGTTTGAACCAGGTACCTAGAAGGAATCATTTGGACCTGGAATGTTTAGATAGACGCAATCAGGTTTATTTCTTTATTTTGGCTTGTGGACTCCTCTGTGCTAACCCTGGATGCTTTTGTTTGCTTGTAACTTTTAAGCTGAACCCCCACAAAAGCTATTTTGGGTGCTTAATTTTTGGAATTGATCCTTTAAAATCTAGTAAAAGCCTAAGTTCCAGATGTATTTTCTTTCTTTTTGTTTTTAATAAAATTTACCTTTTTTAAGAACAGGATTGGATTTTTGGTGTCCTAAGAGGTTTGTGCATGTTGTTTGATTAGCTGGCGGCAACAGCTAATTTCCTTTGTTTTCTTTCTCAGCTCTTCCCTAGAGGGGGTGGAGGTGAAAGGGCTTGAGGGCTCCCCATAGGGAGGAATTCCCAAGTGCTCCTTCCTGGGTTCAAAGGGTTTTTTGCATTTGGGTGGTGGCAGCGTTTACCAAGCCAAGGTCAGAGAAAAGCTCTAACCTTGGGAGTGTAATACAAGCCTGGAGTGGCCAGTATTCATTTTTAAAATCCTTGCGGGCCCCACTTCTGCACTTGAAGTGCCAGAGTGGGGATTCAGCCTTGACAGGGCCTTTAGATGCTAATGTGATACAAGTGCACATGAATAGTATTAACATCACGCAAATAACTGTTCAAGTGAACTGCAGAACAAACTGTGATCCCACCCCCACCCCCGCACACACACACACACACACTACATCTGTGTCACATGAAGTCCAAGCTTTGGTCTTAGGTGAGCATCTTGTTGCTATACCCAAACAGCTAGACACACTAGGCCCTCACACTAAATTTGGAAAAAAACCAACAATCCAGGACTTGATCTAATGAGTTCTAGATCACATTCCAAACTGAATTCTACTTTTCTACTTGCATCCACAAGGGGAACCAACTTTTCCAGTGAAGCAGTGACCTTAAGCAATAGCTCTAGTATAGGAAAAGCAAGCTCCACTAAACAGAACACATCACAAAGGCTTGATAGAAGAAGGGAGACATAATGGAGGAAAATTGTATTTGAGCCAAAAAGGGAATAAAGTATTTTCTTAAGAAATTCAAAGAACCAAATAGCCTTGGGAGCTAAAGCCAACTTTTAAACAATGCCAGCACTCTACCCCCTCCTGTCCTCAGACCCACGCTCACCCCAAACACAAAGCAACACTTGATCCTGTCATATCATGAAGACTCCATGATCTTGGATTACGCTATAACTGGTGATCTTGAACATATGGTTCAAGACAGAGGGGTTAAAGTTTGACCTAAGAGTATAAAGTCCATCCACTCTTCCACATCAGAGACCAAGACATGTATAGCTGTGAAGAATACAATGAAAAACAAACTAACTAACTACATCACATCTCCATTAGAAAAGGGACCTAACTAGTACCAGGATGAACATGGAAAAGTCAGTGTTTGTTGGGGGCTTTTTTTCTGGGGCGGGGGAAGAGGAATGAGGGGGGAAACATATCCTGATTTCTTATGCACTGACCTCAATAAAGTGAGCTGCCAGCTTAAATAAAATGAATGCACATTCTACTACCACCAGAGAGAGATATAAAATTTAAAAATCACTGACTTGAATCACTTTTGAAGTAAACATGTTGTTTCCTCCATACACTGATGTTCCTGGGAAACAAAGGAACTCAACACCACCTTCCCCCTACCCAAGAAATGCCACCCTGTCCTCAGAAAATGCCCTTAGACTTCATTTGGCAACCCATCTGTGGATCACCAAGTGGAGAGACTGGCTGTATCTATCTATTAACTAACAGATACTACCTCCAAACCAGAGGCAGGGAGGAGACAGAAGAGACTAGAGGTGTTAGGTGAGGGGCTATGAGGAAAGCAGCTCCAAGCTTTGCTCCTGCCCAAGCCCATGATCTATCTATGATCCACAGAGGGCGCTTTCTGGAGTTGGGAAGGAGACATTTCTTGGGAAAGAGAAAGATGATGGGGTGGAGGTAACTGACTCTACCAACTGAGTTTTCTTTTTGCAGTCAGTGCTGCTTATGGTCTCTGCCTCCTATTCCATTGCCCTAGGAATCGGAAGCAGTTTATGTAAACCGGTCATTATGCTGGGCAGAGATGCCTCCTCTTATGCTGAATAGTAGTTTTAGAAGACAGAATGATTTCAAAAGCATTCTACACAACAGCCTGTTGTTAACACGGCAACGCTTCAGGTGTCTTTGCTGTGTGGCCACTATGAAAGGGTTCTGAAAAAAGGTAAGAGATTCACATCATTAAATACTCAAATACAGGATTTTGTGGGATTATATTGCTAATCAGAGTAATTTTTTTTTTTTTGGCAGAAATGCTTTAAAAAATGTACAGACATTCTAGAGAGTATTTGTTACCTTACATTATTTAAAAAGAGAAAAACACCAGTTTGTGTGTTTACCAACATACTGTCAAAGCCCTGTCATAGGGAAAACTAAGGACTGGTCTTCACCAGGGCCGGCTCTGGCTTGTTTGCTGCCCCAAGCAAAAAACGCCCGGCTGGCGGGAGCAGCAAGAGGGGGAGGGGAGGGGAGGGGAGGAGGAAAACAAACCTGCCCCCGGCCGGAGCGGCGAAGGCGGGGGGGGGGGGGGAGAGAACAAACCGGCTGGCCGGAGCAGCAAAAAGGGGCGGGGGACGCGACAAACGGGCCGGCTGGAGCAGCAAAGGGGGAGGGGGGGCGGGAAACAAACCTGCCCCCGGCCGGGGGGGAGGGGGGGAGAGAACAAACCAGCCGGCCGGAGCGGCGAAAAGGGGGGGGGGGGGAGAGAACAAACCGGCTGGCCGGAGCAGCAAAGGGGGGGGGGGGGGCGGGGAGAGAACAAACCGGCTGGCCGGAGCAGCAAAGGGGGGGGAGACAAACCACCAGCCGGAGCAGCAAGGGCGGGGGGGGGGGGGGAAACAAACCTGCGGCCGGCCGGAGCAGCAAGGGGGGGGGGGGGCGGGAAACAAACCTGCCCCCGGCCAGAGGGGGGGGGGGGGGGAGACAACAAACCGGCCGGCCGGAGTGGCAAAGGGGGGTGGGCGGGGGGCCGGGAAACAAACCTGCCCCCAGCCGGAGCGGCAAGGAGGGGGGGGAATAAACTGGCCGGCCTGCCGGAGCGGCGAAGGGGGGGATGGGAAACAAACCTGCCCCCGGCTGGAGCGGCGAGGGTGTGGGGGGGGGGAGGGGGAAACTGGCCGGCCTGCCAGAGCGGCGAAGGAAAGAAAAAACAACAACAACAAAAAATACCTGCGGGGCGGCGGGAGCGTGGGTGCAGGGGGACTCCTGGCCCTGCAGACCCCAGGCAGCGGAGTGCGCACCCCGGCTAGCGGGGGGCGGGAGGTGGGAGAGAGAGAAGAGGGGCAGCCAGGGCTTCCTTATGCGGGACGCTTGCCACGCAGCCCCTCCTGGTGTGCTGCCTGCCGGCAGGCAGGGAACAACACAGGCTGCCCTGCCGGGCTTGCTACAGGGCGCTCCCCTCCTCCGCCCCCTACAGGGCGGCGGGAGCAGCAAACCAAAAAGAAAAAACCTGCAGGGGCGGCCAAAGCGGTGAAGCGCAAAAAAAAAAAAAAAAAAAAGACTAGACGGAATGCCGCCCTTTGGAATCTGCCGCCCCAAGCACAAGCTTGCTCGGCTGGTGCCTGGAGCCGGCCCTGGTCTTCACTACCCACTGGATTGGTGGGTAGTGATCAATCTATCAGGCGTCGATTTATCGCGTCTAGTGTAGACGCGATAAAATCGATCCCCAATCCTGCTCCCCGTCGACTCCGGGACTCCAGCTCGCGAGAGGCGGCAGCGGAGTCGACAGGGGAGTGGCAGCGGTCGACTCGCCGCCGTCCTCACGGCCAGGTAAGTTGACCTAAGATATGCCGACTTCAGCTACGCTATTCGCGTAGCTGAAGTTGCGTATCTTAGGTCGACACCCTCCCCCACCCCTAGAGTAGACCAGGGCTAAGACATAACCTGAACTGTGACAACCTGCTAGCAGAACTCCAGAAAGTATGTTTAAATTAGCTATTTTAAGAAGCACAGAAACAAGCCAAAAATCCTTACAGTTTACTCCTTTAAATATTCCTCTCCACAAACCAGAGGCAATATAAATACAGTATTCATTTCACTGTATGAGTGTATTGGTTAGAAAGATTAATTGTATTTGCTAGTGACATTAAAACAGCAGCTCAAGTTTCATTTATGTTTATCATGACCTCACTCTGAAAACCCCTTAGCACAAATTCTGTCAGACCCTATATGGCTGTACTTCAAAACTGGGTTGCATGCCAATTGTTAAACAGCAATCATTTGTTTAGAGTCCTAAACTAAACTGTATGAAGAATAGCATTTGAAGCCGTGGCCCTAGATTTTCTATTAAAAGGCATAGCAGGTTACAAGCCATTCTGACACCATTTTTAAAGTAATACATTGTATGGTTTTTGAATTAACATTTCACAACTGTTTAGGTCTTGCACAGATTTTAATCAAACTAGATTTATGAACCAGCAAGAACAGAAAATAATCAGCCACTATCAAATACCCTGCATAGGAAAAGTGTAAGTTAGACACTTGGCTATCCAAATACAAGTGGCTTAATGTAGTGAAATGGATTAGCACCCTCTCCTGACCCTACTGAAAGGGTCTGGATTTTAACTGATAAGGTTATATGGTGTAACAGTACTTAAACAAGCTTATATGAGATACAGTGTAAAGCTAATCAGTGGATCTTGGAAAGAAGGTTAAGCACTGCCAAAATTGAACTATTCAGTTACTAACAGCACTAAAATAATGTCAGGGACTCAGTTAATAACCATAAGCACAGCAGATTCAGAGGGAAAACTAAAAATCCAGCCTAACACTCATAGTCTAAAACTCCCGAGGGGGGAAGGAGCCACTGGCTGAGCTGGAGTTTTACAATTTGCACTAACAGAGAATTAGGATGAGACCAAATTCCATTTCACTTGTAATCAAACCCAGAATCTGATCCTGGGTTGAAGTAGTTGAAAGATTAACTCATTAATTCTTTATTCCACCTAGATACAGGCTATGTCTACAAGGAGCCAAGTTAAAAAAGAATTCCCTACACCTTGGCTCTAACACTAGCTTTGGTATTAGAACTGGAGAAAGTTAGAATGTAGACAAGGCTCTGCCTGACAAAACTTTTTTTTTTAAAGTTACTGTTTTGATTAGACTTGTTTTAAAGCAAATTTAAAATCACACAGTGAAAATGTTTCTGGTCTCTGGAGCCTTGTCTAACACTACAACTCCCATGAAATGGTATTAGACTCAGTAGGTAGTTAGTTTCCCAAGTGCAAGCAGGCCATAGCTTTAATAGAAAACAGTAGCAATTAAAAAAAGACAGTCCTCTGAAGCAATTACAGTCCACTAGGTAAATTCCTCATGGGGGAAGTGTTAGCTCTTGGAACGCTTTTGAGAAGTTATGGGATCTCTTTTGTTCAATACGCGTGCAACTCATGTAGACCACATTCATGTGCTGAACATTTTTATGAAGTCATTGTGATGTTTCACTCCATATTCTTTATAAAAAATATGCTTATGATATGAATATGACATAACAGATATACTTTATGCAAGATGGGTCTTGTAAGATATCATTGGAAAGCTTATAATTTACTGAATATGATTATCCAATTTGTATGCCTGTATCATTTCTGTATCTCAAGTTAAGAATATTGACTTTGTAACTGTATTTCAACTATGCTACTTTGGGGTGATGCCCACTGCTAACACTTCAGGTACAACAACGGAAAAGCCAGACAGGGCTGATGACCCATCAGTGAGGACAACGGACTGTGAAAAGGCTCGGCCTTCCTGCGGACGCACCATACTGCCGCTGACTCATGGACGCTTGACACTATAGAGTCAGATGGTCTTGTCACCTGATACTAGACATTACCTGAGACTTCTTGTAACTTTCCACTGGAAGGGAAGAGGAGTCAAGTCTGGGAAACAAAGGATTCACACCTTATGTAAATCCTATTTAAGGATGGGGAGGAAGCCAAAAGGGACTCCTCCTCTCCATGGTTAGGGTGCCCAAGAGAAAAGACTGCTAAAGCCAGCTGAAGGGAGGGGGGAGTCCAGACTGAGACAAGGGTCCAGTCTGAAAAGAAATATAACAGGAACTCTGAACCACAGAAACTTTGTAACCTGCCTAAAATAACATTTAGGGTAAGAAATTACATTTTGTAACCTGTTTCTTAAGTCTATTGAGCTTAGCTTGCGAATTTAGCTTTATTTGGTCAGTAATCTGCTTTGTTCTGTCTGTTACCTCTTATATTCACTTAAAATGCACCTTTTGTAGTTAATAAATTTATCGCTTGTTTATAATATAACCCAGTTTATGTAATTTCTAACGGGGGGGGGGGGGGAGTTGTGCACATCTCCCTCCACATTGAGGGAGGGGGCGGATTTCATAAAACCTTTGGGTTTGTCCCCCTTAAAGGGAGTGGGCACCAGAGTGTTGGGGTGAGCCCCTAAGGCTGAATCTTTCCAGAGCAGATCTCTGTCTCTCTGTGCAACTGGGTGTGGCCCTGCCTGTGTGCTTGGCTGGAAGAGGCTGGGGAGCCTAACCCAGCAAGGCCAGGTAAAGGGGACCCAGGCTGGCAGAATAGGATGACTCTGTGGCACCCCAGCACATCAGATGACATTGCAAAGGGCCCAAACCCATCACAGTAATAACTAAAAGAAAAAAGCCCCCACTCTTTTTGAACAAGTGCAGCCAGCTATCTATTTTTAAAAATAAAGTCTCAGCTTTATTTTGCTTTTCTTTTATAAAGGACAAGCAGTTTACATTATAAAATAATCACTCCTAAAGCATTAAACAATTTATTTTTACAATGATAACCTCCTTAAAAAAGTATACCTGTCTCTGTCCCCCCAAAACACAAAACTTTTCCTTCATATTTTAATCTGACCACAGCAGACAGGCATGTCTAGCTTCAGTCTGGTATAAGTTTACAGCCAACTTACATACCTTCTGAGATGTCTTTTTAAGGCAGTAAAGTTAAGAACTAATCTGAACTTCAAGCTCCCTTCCTTTCTGAAGTTTTTTTTTCTTTTGCAGCTATTTTTCATTAGAATAACTGTCTTTTTCAGACAACAGAGTCTTCACAAAGTACTTTTACAGCAATGCTAACTGTCTCAATAGGCCCTGTAAAATAACTGATCTACTGAACGGCTACAGAAATACTTAAAAACGTTGGATCCCGCAATGGCCAGTCTCTTCAAAACAAGCACCCAAGTCAAAAGCTTGATGCAGCAGAAACAAAAGAGAAGCCTTTGCAGTTGAGACTGTGTCTAGGACTTACATTTGTTTGTATGTTAGGTAATTCAAAGCACTTTACACCACTATTAGCTCAATGTTAGCAGTGTGCTGACTGTGCAAGAAAGCAATATAAATTCTTCATTCACTCTCTCATAAATAGTCTTAGACATCAGAACTTGTTTTATCAAGAAGATTGATATTTGTGCAATTATCAATATTGGAAAATTGCCAAGAAGTCCACAGGATCATTACCTTCACCTAGATAGCCCAAGATGAGCAGAAGAAAATTCAGTTTAATATTTCATGGCACCTAAACATTGCAGACTTTTGCCCCAAGTACTGCATTTTTCTCCTCAATAAAGGAAGGCCAAGAGACTGCTGCTAAAATTGCAGAGGGCGAAAAGAGCTGCTTACTCACAACCTGATTCAATGGCTAGAATCCAAAAGCAATTTATTCTGCTGTGCTGGAGAAAGGCCACCAGGAAACAAAAAATTAGTTGCTTTGTTCTTAAGCCAACACATGGAAGAATGTGTTGATTTTATAACAAAGTTCAAAAAAGTTATTCTCTCTTCATTCCAAACAGCAATTTCCCCATTCGTAAGCACAGGAAACTAAAGTCACAAGGAAGTGTTGCTGCTACTCCACCTTTCCTTAAACCCAACTTATGTTTAAGGTAATTCAATTATTAAGCTCATCAAGACATGAGAAACCCATAATGGCTCATACAGTTTGTGTGTGAAGAGAAGCGAGTCTATGCAAAAGGCAAACTTTCTCACTTTCTGAAAGTGACTAGAACTAACGACCAATATTAAAGAGGTAAGGTAGTCCAATCTAGAATCTGATTCTAGCCTAGCCCTATGATAGGCAATCACAGAAGTTATAATACATATGACAACATACACTACTAAAGGCTGTGTAGGCTTAGTGGCTGTAACTAGCACGGGAATGACCCAACAGTAATAGCACCTTTAAAAAGGTTAAAGGCTGGAAATTAACAAAAAAGCAGAAACAGTCAATTACTTTTAAGAGCCTCACAAATACTGTCTGACACTTTGCTTCACACTGGGATAGATTTTATGATATCTGACAATAGCAGAAAGTAATTTCACTGAAGAAGCATTTTGATATTTAGCCAACATACTTAGAGAGAAAAGGAATGTGCTTGATACAAATAGCTACCTAATTTCAATACAAGAGCAATTACTTTACAGACAATAAAACTGCATGGGTGCACATATGCACCCCAGTCTAACGCCTAATTGAAAACATTATGTTTACTTATTTAAAAACATGGTAACTTCCTGAAAAAAAAATCCCCTCAATGCTATATAAAGTCCTGAATAAAATAAAATAATAAAAAAAAAAACCCCACACAACCATCATCTTGATTTACGGAAAATAGAAGCAAAATGGAGCCACTTTAAAGAGCTAGAGAGAAGATGGAAGAGTTCAGATTTCTAAACCACTGAACTCCTGTAATTCAAGCTGTGTGTTTGGTTTTGTGCACAAAACATTATGACGGGTCTATCTACAGGACTAGAATTTATTTACATGTAATGTTCTTGGTGGAAAAAGAGGAGGTTACTCACCTGTAACTGGAGGTTCTTCGAGATGTGTGGTCCCTATCTGTATTCCACATGTGAGTGCACATGCGTACCTTGTGCCTGAGTCCAGAGGTGTTTCCAAGCCGTATCTGTTGACCTGCACATGTGTAATGCATCTCCTCGTGCTCCTGGCCGAGGATGTAAGGGGCAGTGTGGGTTGACGCCACTCCAGTTTCCCCTCTTACCACTGCAGAATAGAGTCTGAAGCAGCGGGGAAGGAAGGTGGGTAGTGGAACACAGAGAAGGACCATACATCTCCAAGAACGTCAAGTTACAGGTGAGTTGCCTCCTCTTCTTCGAGTGATGGTCCCTATGTGTATTCCACAGGTGGGTGACCTACGAGTCATAATCAGTGAAGAGGTAGGTGCGAGGATGCTAATGAGACAGCCATCTAATACAGCGTGGCCCACGTCCGTGTCCACTGCTGCCGTGTGTGTTATGGTGTAGTACACTATAAACGCGTGGATAGAGCGCCATATCGCAGCCTTGCAGATGTCCTGCCATGGGACATCAGCTAGAGAGGCTGAGGAGGCAGCTTGCACTTTTGTAAAAGGTGCTGTCATACCCCCGGGAGGGGGTAGGTTGGAGCGTTTATGTCAGCATGCACCCTGAGGCCCATTTAGAGATCCTTTGGGAACAGATGGCTTTTCCCTTTGATCTCTCTGCAATGGTGACGAAAAATCTTGGAGCCCTCCTAAAGGGTCTAGTCCTGTACAAGTAGAACACCAGGGCACAGTGAATGTTGAGAGAGTACAGGGCTCTGTCGGCAGGGGAGGCATGTGGCTTCAGATGGAACACAGTAAGTGGATGGATGGATTGAGTTGTAATTCGGACACCACCTTAGGAAGGAATTTGGGGGGTAGTCTTAAGGAATCCTTGTCCTTGTGAAATACCATGCAGGGAGGGTCTGTCATCATGGCAGAGAGCTCACTGACTCATCTGGCCAAGGTGACAGCAACCAGGAATGCCACTTCCACAGAGAGGTGGGTCTAGATAATACTTAGTCCAGCCTTGAGTGCAGGGGACTGGACTAGATGACCTCTTGAGGTCCCGTCCAGTTCTATGATTCTATGGAGCATGTTGTCATGAGTTCGAAGGGTGGTCTCGTGAGGGCGGAGACAATGAGGTTAAGGTTCCATGTAGGTGTTGGCTTCACAACCGGTGGAAAAGTGTTGAGCAGGCCTTTCATGAAGCTCAGTGATAGGGTTTGTAAAGACAGAGGTGCCCTCCACTGGTAGGAGGAAGGCACTACATGCTGCCAAGTGTGCCCGGATAGAGTTGAGAGTGAAGCCCGATGTACTGAGAGCGAGGAAGTAGTCCAGGACAAGTGAGATGCTCATTGTGTCCACAGAGTGGGGGGTGGGGGGCCTGTTCTAGGAAGTGCTGCCAATTAGTGCAGTAGCACATTCTGGTGGACTCTTTCCTGCCCTGTGTGAAGATTTGCCAACCCAGGGTGGAGCATGCATGGTCTAGCATCCATACCATGTTTACTATAGTTTCGGTTTCATTATTCAGCATGAAATTACATTACAGTTATAAAGATAAAAATCTCAGGTCTCTTCACAATAAGGAGGGCAAGTTTTGGTTTAAAACAAATAGCTGTTCTTAGAACAGTGGTTCTCAAACGTTTGTATTGGTGACCCCTTTCACACAGCAAACCTATGAGTGTGACCCCCCCTTATAAACTAAAAACACATTTTTTATATTTAACCCTATTATAAATGCTGGAGACAAAGTGGGGTTTAGGGTGGAAGCTGACAGCTTGCGACCCCCCTGTAATAACCTTGTGACCCTCTCAAGGGTCATGACCCCCAGTTTGAGAACTCTTGTCTTAGAAGGTGGCAGAAAACTGGCCTTCACTTATGTTTAGTTAGTCCCCTTGAAATCAACAGAACTATTCATGTGGTAAAGGGACTACTCATCGTGAGTAAGGGAGGCAGAATCTGGCCCACAGTCGGGTACAGAAAAAGGGCAGAGCTTTTAGCCAAGAGAATGTACTAATACCACAGATGTGCAGAAATAGTGGGATTTAAGGGAGTTCCTCACTAGTTACATGTTTTCTAATCAAATGTATGTTATGATGTGAAGCTGGGAACAAGCCAGCTGCAGCTGGCTGTGGTATCTAATTATTTTCAGAAGCACAAGGCTAGTCTAACCAAGCTATTTACATAGAGTAAGTCATTTTAAAAAGAGACAGTGCTGTAGGTAATATATTTTTAAGATGCAAACTATACCAGTTTTTGCTTTAGTAAAATATTATATACATCTCTCACGCTCAAGCTATTAAGTTTTACTAACAAGTCAGTAATTATATTTTACATTTACAGGATAATTAACAAGTCTAATGGCCAACAAACAGTACTTTTCTAGCCAAGTATACATACTACAGCATCAGCCAGACTGGAAAATATCACAGTACTACCAAACTGCAGCAAGATTCATAGTATCCAGTCAAAACGTATTAGTCAAAAAGGGCCACATCTTGAGATTAATGGCAACATAATGAGAAGGTAAAGTAAGACTACTTTTTTCTTAAGTAGCTTCATACTATTTGCCTACCAGTTCTATTAGAAATGAAGTGCATCAGCTATTTTTCACACCACAGATGCAATCTTGGGGGGAGGGATAGCTCAGTGGTTTGAGCATTGGCCTGCTAAACCCAGGGTTATGAGTTCAATCCTTGAGGGGGCCATTTAGGGATCTGGGGCAAAAATCTATCTGGGGATTAGTCCTGCTTTGAGCAGGGAGTTGGACTATATGACCTCCTGAGGTCCCTTCCAACCCTGATATTCTAAAATAATGAACTGGATAATAATATTGTCACTTTTCTAATGAGGGAATTTGGGGATGATTAGTAATCACTGTTTGTTCTTCTTTCCCAGTAATGTCCACTCAAACCATCTGTATTTGATTTCATTTTAGAAGTCTACTTGAAATATCTTCCCTAAAACTTCATCTTTGTACAAATAGATAGGTGCACCACTGTCCAAAGAATCGTACTACAATTTTAATTAGTTCAGGTTTCCTAGGATAACTGTCACGGAGTTTGCTAACTACTGTGATGGTAAAAATGGAGAAAGAGCTGATTCAGCAACACTGCAAAGTTTCACAGAGCAACTGTAACAGTAGTCATCTTGTGAGTATGGGATATACTTGTTCCACAAAGGCAGAGGCGTTTTAGGCATTTGTGGTGTCACGGGATTAGCCCATCTGCTCTGGTTATCAAATGCACTTCTTATAGCCAGTGGTTATTCATATACAGGGCTCCTATTCCTTCAGGAATTGGAAACATCCTTGCAAACTACTCCTGAAGATTACTGGGAATATTTTGAAAATCCACTGGCCCCGCTAAACTTAATGAGCCATTTTAAAATCAATCACACAACTTAGCGGCATTATCTCTAACCCATAAAGTCTCAAGAACTTGTTTTGCAATTTAAGACTGTGTTTAAGAGCTTACATTTGTCTGCTTAAGGGAATGTTACTGAACAAGATTATCCAAACCACAATAATTAGCAATGTAACTCATCTTTTCACATTGGTTTTCCTAGCACTAGTTAGGACCACTGATGTTTACAGCTTAAGTAGATATATCTGTCTTTGCCTCTGGAATACAAAAATGTCAGACGAATCTAGTCTAACAAGATTAAAAACTAATAACTGATGGTTGTGAAAGGAGCCAGGAGGGGACAGCCACCTTCATTTGGCTTTAGGAGGAACAGAGAACACAGAGCTACCTCTGAACCCAAACCAATCTATAAAGTCTTAACACTAAGCTTCCTTTTTAGAAACAAGAACAATCTAATTGCTTAAGAGACCCTCCTCCATTTTTCTCTCTTTACAGCTGGCTAAGGGGGACTCAATGTTTGCATTTCCCCACTTTAATCAAGAACAAAAGCCCATTAGGATTTTACTATGAGTATACTTGTGATCTTAAAGAATGATGATTTTAATCTAGCAATCATCAATTAAATGTTTTAGTGGGAGGGAGATGGTGTATGAGGTAGCATGAGTTATAGTAAGGCACAAGTTTCCACACTGCTTAAACTATTGGCAATAGTTTTATTAGAAATGAGCATGTGGGGAGACGACTGTTGGTTAAGCATGTTTCTAGAGAAAAGTATAGCATACCCCGAAGTCTGAAGTTTACTTACAAAACTTTAAGGTAGAAACTGATGCAGGAAATTGAAAACTGTCTATTTCAGAACAACATACGTTTAGCTGTCACTTTTTTCTATTTCTCTTTCCTCATTCTTCATTGTCAAATACATGTGCATGAAAATCCAATCTTTGTCTCTTAAGAACTCATGCACTTAAGAACCCATCCACGTTTATTGGCTTTGCTGTGTGACAGCACAATGGAGTCTTTGTTATGTCCTCAGCCAGGAATTGTGCCTAAAAAGTTCAGGTATGCATTCGATACCAGTATGGCTTACCCAAGGACTGTTCTTCCACCATCTGTGGAAAAAAAGCATCCCCGCCAAAATAAAAAAATAGAATAGCTGTAATATCTAAAATTATTCAAAACTTTGCCTTTGCACACAGATGTTTCTTTATTAACTACATAAAATACTGTTACTGAGTTCACTTGAATTCTGTACAGAACAAGGCTCAGTGAATAAAAGCCAGAAGATGGGAAGGGAGATTGGGACTGGCAGCCAGTGGGGACAGGGAACATGGATAGGATGTTGTCCCTAGGACCTATGCCTCATTTGTGGCAGAAGTTGGCTGGGGTGTAGTGGATGAGGCAGAGGATTACAGAAAGAGAAACGCTGATCTCCCTTGAAAACTGGATTCTATCCCTGCCTCTTCCACAGAGTTTCTACGTAATGCTGGACAAGACACTTAAACCAAAGCTTTTCCCCTGTGGTCACTAACTGCGTGTTCCTCATTTTCTGTGTGCCTAACTTGGGACACTGCAGTCTGACTTGCAGAAGTTCTGAGCAACAATCAGCTACAACCGAAATCAATGGGAGCGGTGCTTTGAACATATGAAGTGCTATATCATGCTAAGTACTCTGAAACTATCAGATTCTAGGTGTCTCAAACTGGGCACTATTAATTTTTGGATTCTTCTGACTTTCTTCTCTCTGTGCCTCAGTCCTCTATCTGTAAAATCAGGATAACGCCCTCTGAGACTGACATGGAGCAGCTATGTAATAATTTAAGACTACTGAGATGTAATAATTTTATACATGATGTATCTGACCAGCGAGATGAAGTTGTTGTACAATGGGTTATAAGATTTTCCTGTACAAATGTATTAATCTGGCTTAATAGAGGGCTCTTGGAAAAACAAGAAGGAAAACATCATAATAGCTACAGATAAGAAAATCTTCCAGCAAACATTGAGGGAGGGGGCAATTACAGAACAATGGTATACTTCCAGGCTCTAGCCTGAAGTGACGCAGCTGTTTTGCCATGCTGGGAACAAGATCAAAGGGAAATAAACAGTTAAAAACCACTTCTCAGGAGGAGGGGCAGGAGCAGGGGCAGGTTAATTATCAGGAGCTGTCCAGAGGGACAGTCTGACTAGGGTTGCCAACTTTCTATTTGCAGAAACCTGAATACCCTTGCCCCACCTGAGGCCCCACCCCACCCCTGCCCCTTCTCCGAAGCCCCACCCCATGCTCACTCTATCCCCCTTCCCTCCGTGCTCGCTATCCCCTACCCTCGCTCATTTTCACTGGGCTGGGGCAGGGGGTTGGGGGTACAGGAGGGGGTGAGGACTCCGGAAGGGGGTGCAGGCTCTGGGGTGGGGCTGAGGGGCTTGGAGTGTGGGAGGGGGCTCGAGGGTGGGGCCGAGGGGTTCGGAGTGTGGGATATTCATAGATTCTAGGACTGGAAGGGATCTTGAGAGGTCATCGAGTCCAGTCCCCTGCCCTCATGGCAGGACCAAATACTGTCTAGACCATCCCTGATAGACATTTATCTAACCTACTCTTAAATATCTCCAGAGATGGCGATTCCACAACCTCCCTAGGCAATTTATTCCAGTGTTTAACCACCCTGACAGTTAGGAACTTTTTCCTAATCTCCAACCTAAACCTCCCTTGCTGCAGTTTAAGCCCATTGCTTCTTGTACTATCCTTAGAGGGTAAGGTGAACAAGTTTTCTCCCTCCTCCTTATGACACCCTTTTAGATACCTGAAAACTGCTATCATGTCCCCTCTCAGTCTTCTCTTTTCCAAACTAAAGAAACCCAATTCTTTCAGCCTTCCTTCATAGGTCATGTTCTCAAGACCTTTAATCATTCTTGTTGCTCTTCTCTGGACCCTCTCCAACTTCTCCACATCTTTCTTGAAATGTGGTGCCCAGAACTGGACACAATACTCCAGTTGAGGCCTAACCAGCGCAGAGTAGAGCGGAAGAATGACTTCTCGTGTCTTGCTCACAACATACCTGTTAATACATCCCAGAATCATGTTTGCTTTTTTTGCAACAGCATCACACTGTTGACTCATATTTAGCTTGTGGTCCACTATAACCCCTAGATCCCTTTCTGCCGTACTCCTTCCTAGACAGTCTCTTCCCATTCTGTATGTGTGAAACTGATTTTTCCTTCCTAAGTGGAGCACTTTGCATTTGTCTTTGTTAAACTTCATCCTGTTTACCTCAGACCATTTCTCCAATTTGTCCAGATCATTTTGAATTATGACCCTGTCCTCCAAAGCAGTTGCAATCCCTCCCAGTTTGGTATCATCTGCAAATGTAATAAGCGTACTTTCTATGCCATTATCTAAGTCGTTAATGAAGATATTGAACAGAGCCGGTCCCAAATACTGCAGAACCCCACTCGTTATGCCTTTCCAGCAGGATTGGGAACCATTAATAACAACTCTCTGAGTATGGTTATTCAGCCAGTTATGCACCCACCTTATAGTAGCCCCATCTAAATTGTATTTGCCTAGTTTATCGATAAGAATATCATGCGACACCCTATCAAATGCCTTACTAAAGTCTAGGTATACCACATCCACAGCTTCTCCCTTATCCACAAGACTCGTTATCCTATCAAAGAAAGCTATCAGATTGGTTTGACATGATTTGTTCTTTACAAATTCATGCTGGCTATTCCCTATCACCTTACCACCTTCCAAGTGTTTGCAGATGATTTCCTTAATTACTTGCTCCATTATCTTCCCTGGAACAGAAGTTAAACTAACTGGTCTGTAGTTTCCTGGGTTGTTTTTATTTCCCTTTTTATAGATGGGCACTATATTTTCCCTTTTCCAGTCTTCTGGAATCTCTCCCGTCTCCCATGATTTTCCAAAGATAATAGCTAGAGGTTCAGATACCTCCTCTATTAGCTCCTTGAGTATTCTAGGATGCATTTCATCAGGCCCTGGTGACTTGCAGGCATCTAACTTTTCTAAGTGATTTTTAACTTGTTCTTTTTTTAATTTTATCTGCTAAACCTACCCCCTTCCCATTAGCATTCACTATGTTAGGCATTCCTTCAGACTTCTTGGTGAAGACCGAAACAAAGAAGTCATTAAGCATCTCTGCCATTTCCAAGTTTCCTGTTACTGTTTCTCCTTCTTCACTGAGCAGTGGGCCTACCCTGTCTTTGGTCTTTCTCTTGCTTCTAATGTATTGATAAAAAGTCTTCTTGTTTCCCTTTATTCCTGTAGCTAGTTTGAGCTCATTTTGTGCCTTTGCCTTTCTAATCTTGCCCCTGCATTCCTGTGTTGTTTGCCTATATTCATCCTTTGTAATCTATCCTAGTTTCCATTTTTTATATGACTCCTTTTTATTTTTTAGATCATGCAAGATCTCGTGGTTAAGCCAAGGTGGTCTTTTGCCACATTTTCTATCTTTCCTAACCAGCGGAATAGCTTGCTTTTGGTCCCTTAATAGTGTCCCTTTGAAAAACTGCCAACTCTTCTCAGTTGTTTTACCCCTCAGTCTTGATTCCCATGGGACCTTACCTATCAGCTCTCTGAGCTTACCAAAATCCGCCTTCCTGAAATCCATTGTCTCTATTTTGCTGTACTCCCTTCTACCCTTCCTTAGAATTGCAAACTCTATGATTTCATGATCACTTTCAGCCAAGCTACCTTCTACTTTCAAATTCTCAATGAGTTCCTCCCTATTTGTTAAAATCAAGTCTAGAACAGCTTCCTCCCTAGTAGCTTTTTCAACCTTCTGAAATAAAAAGTTGTCTGCAATGCAGTCCAAGAATTTGTTGGATAGTCTGTGCCCTGCTGTGTTATTTTCCCAACATATATTTGGATAGTTGAAGTCCCCCATCACCACCAAATCTTGGGCTTTGGATGATTTTGTTAGTTGTTTAAAAAAAGCCTCATCCTCCTCTTCCACCTGGTTAAGTGGCCTGTAGTAGACTCCTAGCATGACATCACCCTTGTTTTTTACCCCTTTTAGCCTAACCCAGAGACTCTCAACACTTCCGTCTCCTATGTCCATCTCTACCTCAGTTCAAGTGTGTACATTTTTAATATATAAGGCAACACCTCCTCCCTTTTTCCCCGTCTATCCTTCCTGAGCAAGCTGTATCCATCCACACCAACATTCCAATCATGTGTATTATCCCACCAAGTTTCAGTGATGCCAACAATGTCATAGTTGTATTTATTTATTAGCACTTCCAGTTCTTCCTGCTTATTACCCATACTTCTCGCATTTGTATATAGGCATCTAAGATACTGGTTCGATCTTGCCTCCCAGTTTTGCCCTGACCCTCCTTTCTCTCTGCCATTATAGCCCACATTCCCTCTTGTTTCCGACCCATCTCCCAGGTCTCCATGTTCCCCACTTACCTGTGGGCTTTGCTCACCTGTCCCCGTCGAACCTAGTTTAAAGGGAGGGGGCTCCAGGGTGGGGATTAGGGTGCAGGATCCAGGTGGCGCTCACCTCAGGCAACTCCCGGATGAGGCAACATGTCCCTCCGTCTCTTAGGCACAGGGGTGGCCAGGGAGGCTCCACACACTGCCCCCATCCACAGGCACTGCCCCCGCAGCTCCTATTGGCCACGGTTCCTGGCCAATGGAAGGTACAAAGCTGGTGCTCAGGGTGGGGACACGTGCGGAGCTTCCCTGGCCGCCCCTGCCCTAGGAGCTGGTGGGACATGTTGCTGCTTCCAGGAGCCACCTGAGGTGAGTGCCACCTGGAACCTGCACCCCAAAACCCCTACCGTGCCCCAACCCCCACCCCAGCTCGGCTGCCCAGAGCCTGCACTCCGAACCCCTTCCTGCACCCCAGCCTGCCAGCCCCGCTGCGGCCAACCGGACTTTTAATGGCTCGGTAAGCGGTGCTGACCGGAGCCGCCATGGTCCCTTTACAACCGGGTGTTCCAGTCAAAAACCAGATGCCTGGCATCCCTAAGTCTGACACAAAGGGTACATGTACACTGTAAAAAAAACCCCATAGCAATAAGTTTCAGAGCCCAGATCAACTGACTCAGGCTTGTGGGCCTTAAAATTGCAGTGTAGATGTTTGGGCTAGGGCTGGAGCCTGGTCTCTGGAGACCCATCCCCCTCGTGGTGTCTCAGAACCTGGGCTCTAGCCCAAATGTTTACACTGCCATTTTTACCCCCTCAACCGGTGTCCCATGAGCCCAAGTCCGCTGACCTAGGCTAGCCATGGGTCTTTTATTGACATGTACATGTACCCAAAGAGATGCTTTGTGGAGGGGGTCTGAAGCAGTTGGGTGTTCCCAAGATCCACACAATGGTAAGCCTATGGGAGAGGCAGGTGTGAGTATGGACTTTATTTTGTTTGGGTTTTTTTAATACTTTTGTTCTAAATAAATACCACTGTGCTTTAAGAAGGCTCTTTGATCACTGGACACCACTGTCATCGTTCCCGGAAGGACACAAACAGCAGGTACTGAACCCAAGTCAGGCTTGCTGAGGTAAATCACAGTGGATAACAGGGGACTGAAGCCCAGGATGCAGTCAGAGTGCAATAATTCTACCCCAAGAGAGAGATGAATGCTTGAGGCCCAAGAGCTGAGGGGGGTTGTGCTTGAAAAGGCCAAGAGGGGTCAGAGGTTCAGTTGGCCTGGAAAACATGACACTCATCTCCTGAGTGTTTCTTTGCTCTATTTCCATCACTGCAGGTGGATAGTTAGTGCCTCCTTATCCATTCAATCAGAAAGAATAGAAACTAATGAAATCCTTCTAGATGTTAGCAGCTTCTGTTTAGCTAGGCTCTGTTCCCTTTTCTGCCTCTGCAGATTGAGTTTCTGGAGCAGTACTGTAAATTCTACACTCATCATTACAACTACAGTCTTACTTACAAAACAGGACTCTGAACTAAACAGAGGGTACCTGTGACGCTTCCCAGGGTACCTAACGTTGTGGGGCAACTCACCACCAATTGCCCTTAGTGTGAGGAAGTTATGCCTGTGCCTGCCATGGAACAGCTCTCTGAAACAATAAGCCTGTGGCAACACAAACCCAGCCTTCCAGGTCTTGCTCTCTCTGTGCAGGTTAACAATAGGCACACGCCAACTCTTGAGACCACCAACTCTCTGGAGTGCTCAGACCCTGTTCCACTGAACGCTCACAGATTAAGCAGGACCACTGTTCCCAAAGGGGGGGAAATGGTTACATATAAAACAAAATCATAACATGCTTTCTAGAGACTAAATTTAATTAACAAATTATCTTCCTGGCTAAAGAATCTTCTCTCACCCACAGTTCTTTCCAATGTTTTCAACCAAGCCTGGCTGAGATCCCTCTTTCGTGAAGCAAACTCACTGTCCGTTTACTTCCGAAGTGAAGGATGACAGGGTGTCTTCTTTGTCCCCTAACATATACTAGAACAAACCTTAGATGTGCACCTCAAGATAGGGTGTTCTCCCCCACCCACCCCCCACGTCCATTGTTTACTTCTTCCTGTTACTTCTCTCTCTCTGTGAAAACTTCAATCCTTCATTAGCATTTGGTTCAGACTGGCGAGTAGACACCCATTTTGAACCATAGATTCATAGATACTAAAGCCAGAAGAGACCATTATGATCATCTAATCTGACCTCCTGTATAACACAGGCCATAGAACTTCCCCAAAATAATTGTTAGAGCAGATCTTTTAGAAAAACAACCAATCTTGATTTTAAAATGGTCAGCGATGGAGAATCCACCACAAGCCTTGATAAATTATTCCAATGGTTAATTACTCTCACCATTAAAAATTTATACCCTATTTCCAGTCTGAATTTGTCTAGCTTCAACTTCCAGCTATTGGATCATGTTATACCTTTCTCTGCTAGACTGAAGAGCCAATGATTAAATATTTGTTCCTCTTATAGATACTTCTACACTGTAATCAAGTCACCCCTTAACCTTCTCTTTGATAAGCTAAATAGACCCAAGCAGCTCAGTCTATCACTGTAAGGCAGGTTTTCTAATCCTTTAACCATTCTTGTGGCTCTTCTCGGAACCTTCTCTAATTTATCAAGATCCTTCTTGAATTGTGGGCACCAGAACTGGATACAGTCGTCACACCAGTGCCAAAATACAGAGGTAAAATAACCGCTCTACTCCTACTCAAAATTTCCCTGTTTATGCATACCAGGGTCACATTAGCTCTTTTGGCCATAGCATTGCAATGTTCAGTAGGGTGGGCTCTGATGATCGGCGGTGGAGGGACTCCCACCAACTCGTAGCAGGTCTGAATACAAGAGGTGATCCAGTTAGAAATCCTCTGCGTGGACACTGGGAGGCCCTTCCTCCTATCAGCTGTAGAGATGAAAAGCTGAGTTGACTTACAGAAAGGCTTTGTCTGATCTAGGTAGAAAGCCAGAGCCCTTCTTACGTCCAAAGTGTGAAGGCATCTCTCTTCACTAGTCTCATGGGGCTTAGGGCAGAAGACCGGAAGGAAAATGTCCTGGCTCATGTGGAAAGTGGACACCACCTTGGAAGGAAGGCCGGGTGGGGCCGGAGCTGGACCTTGTCCTTATAGAAGACCGTGTACAGTTCTGAGGTCAGGGCTTGCAGCTCGGAGACTTGCCTTGCTGACGTCACCGTCACCAGGAAAGCTACCTTCCATGATAGGTGAGACAGGGAGCACGAGGCCAAAGGCTTAAAGGGCAGGCCTGTGAGCCTGGACAGAACCAAGTTGAGATCCCACTGAGGGGCCAGGGACCAAACTTGAGGAAAGTCTCTCTCGAGGCCTCTAAGGAACCTGACCATCATGTCATGGGAGAACACCATCTGCCCCTGGATTGGCGAATGAAAGGCCGAAATGGCCGCCAGATGCATCCTGATAGAGGAGTGCGCGAGGCCCTGACTCCTTAAATGAAGCAGGTAGTTCAAGATCAACTGCACCAAAGAATGCAAAGAGGAGATGCCCCATTTGGCCGCCCAGCGGGAGAATCTCATCCACTTTGCCACGTAGGTCTGCCTAGTCGACGGCTTTCTACTCTCGAGGAGGACCTTCCAGACCCCTTCCGAACAGGCCCATTCATCTGGGTTAAGTCACGCAACATCCGTGCGTCGGAGAGGGAGCCCTTGCTCACACCCCGACTGGAGCAAAACCTGTGGCACCTCTTCCGCCTGGTAGTGAACAAATCCACTTGGGCAGTTCTCCACCTCTGGAAGATCATGCCGGCTACCTATGGGTGGAGCACCCACTCATGGTGAGAGGAGAAGTCCCTGCTTAGGTGATCTGCTAGCCTGTTCCTGGCCCCTGGAAGGTGACATGCTTCTAGATGGATTCTATAGTCGATGCAGAAGTCCCAGAGACAGAGTGCCTCTTGGCAAATGGCCGAGAATCACGCTCCGCCTTGTCTGTTGATGTAGAACATCGAGGCTGTGTTGTCCGTGAGGACTCTGACCACTCCACCCGACAGGTGAGGTAGGAAGACCGTGCATACTCTGAACACTGCCCTGAGCTCTTTGACGTTTATGAATAGTGTCGATTCCTCTGGGGACCACATACCTTGGGTCTGGAGGGTGCCGAGGTGTGCCCCCCAGCCAAGGTCTGGGGTGTCCGAAACCAACTCAACTGAGTGAGGAGTGTTGACAAAGGGAACTCCATCCAGGACTTTTCGAGGGTCGGTCCACCATCGCAGTGAGGTAAGTACTGTCGCGGGGATGGTGGATGACGGTCTACCCCCAGTCCAGGGACCACATGGAGAATGTCGCCAGCCATTGCTTCAGGGGTCGCATCCAGAGCCTGGCGTGACATACCACATATGTACACACTGCCATGTGACCTATTAGGTGCAGACAAACCCTTGCTGTGGTCAGGGGAAACGCAGAGACTTCCACAACAAGGTCCGTCAATGCCCTGAATCTCTCCAGCGGCAGGAACGCCCTGCGGCTGGTCAAATCGAGCACTGCTCCAATGAGCAGCTATAGCACTAACTGAAGCAGCAACAGTCCCAGCACCGTCACTGGCGGCAAGAAGGAACTGAGGGTGGGCGGAACCGGTAGCGCTCTATATACCGTGGCATGTGCATGCCATTCCAGGGGGCGCCGGAGCCAGTCCCCTACAGATACTGCTGAGAGAAAAACTTCTGGCACCGGTGCATGTGGCGAGCACACACACTTAAGTTGAATGGACATGAGCAATTACTCAAAGAAGAACCGCTTGATTTTTTTTGCGGTTTATGATTACGTTTTGAGACCTATCAGTTAGCCAGTTTTTAATCCATTTAATGTGTGCCATGTTAATTTTATATCATTCTAGTTTTTTTAATAAAAATATTATGCAGCACCATGTCAAATGCCTTAAAGAAGTCTAAGTATATTACATCAACACTATTACTTTTATCAACCAAACTTGTAATCTCATAAAAAAAATCAGTTTGACAATCTATTTTCCATAAACCCATGCTGATTTGCATTAATTACATTACCCTTCTTTAGTTGTTTATTAATCAAGCCACTCCATTATCTTGCCCGGGATTAATGAGAAGCTGACAGGCCTGTGATTACCCGAGTCTTCCCGTTTACCCTTTTTAAAAATTGGCACAACATTAACTAACTTCTAGTCTTCTGGAACTTCCCCCGTGCTCTAAGACTTATTGAAAAATCAACATTAATGGTCCAGCGAGCTCCTCAGCCAGATCTTTTAAAACTCTTGGATGCAAGTTATTTAGACCTGCTAATTTAAAAATGTCTGTCTTTAGTAGCTTCTGTAAATCCTCCAGAGATACTAGTGGAATGGAAAGAGTTTTATCACCATTTGATGAGATTGCATCATCTGTTTTTTCCCCAAATACAGAACAGAAATATTTATTGAACACTTCTGCCTTTTCTGCATTATTATTGATAATTCTACCATTTCCACTGAGTAATTGACTAATACCAGAATCAGAGTTCTTTTTTCCCTAATATATGTTAAAAACGCCTCCTTATTGTCCTTACCTCTGCTGGCCATAGACTTCTCCTGGTGTCCCTTGGCTTCCCTTATCAATTTTAGAATTCTTAATTTCTGATTTATATTCATTACTATCAAATTCCACTTTATTTCATTTGTTTTTTTATATACACACACACATTATATATATATATATATATATATAATGTGTGTGTGTGTATGTAAAAAATATATATATTTTACAGTTGCCTTCACTTCCCTTTCAAATCAGGGTGTTGTTTTTTTTAAACCAACACAGCCTTCTTCCTCGATTGTGGGTTTTGGGGCATCTAATAAGGTGTTCTTAAGTGATTCGAAATCATCTTTCATATTTTTTTTGATTAAGTTCTTCCTCCCAGCTGATTTGGCTCATAATTGTTTTCAGCTTTGTGATACTGACCCTATTAAAATACCAAGTATATATATTACTGGTCTGGACTTTATTCTGCTTGCACATTATAAATGTGATTACTTATACCTAAGCTAGCTACCAATAACTTTTTTAGTTGTGATTAGTTCCTCTTATCTGTTAGAACAAGTTCTTATACAGAATTCCAATGTTCGCTGCAACACTTTTTGGGAGTTGGGAAAGGTCACCTATAATCTTTAGAAGTTCCAAGGAAGTTTTAGTACTGGCAGCATGAGACCTCCAGACTATGCCACTTTAAAAGAAGTCCCCCACAATCACACAGTTCTTTTTCCATACACATTGTACATAGGTGGGTAAAGACGTGGTCATCCCATTCCCCAGTGTGATTTGGTAGCCTGTAGCAGATATCATCTTGTGCTTTATCTGTTAGGACACTGGCCAATGTGTATTCAAGATCATTTTCATCCTGGTTATCAGTGACTTGGAAACAGGTCATGCCATTTTTGACAGAGTGCCACTCGCTCTCCTCCCCTTTTGCACACTCGATCCTTCCTAAATAGGTTATAACCATTAATTCTAACATGCCAGTTGTGCAAATCATCCCACCAGATTTCAGTAATACACCGAGATTGAATTTATGCTCATAAATGAGCAATTCCAATTCCTCTTGTTTATTACCCAGACTACTAGCATTAGTGTACAGGCAGTTGAAGAATATCTGTTCTTCATGGCCTTTTATTCCTTGATTAATTTTGTTCAACATCTCAATACTGTATTTTGCTAACCATACAATGGGTAAACAGACATATAGATAACCATTTATTGCCTGAAAGAAAACCTGTTTTTCACTTTTCTTGGTGACCAGTCCCCTAGACACAGCTCTTAAGAACATAATTTTCACTGTATATACATAATTCCTTACACAACATCTGCACAATTTCACAATTACTTCGATGCCCAGTGTGACACAGGCTTTTATTAGAGATCTCATATGACACTCTTTAGTGAACTAGAATGTAAATACCATGCCTAGGAGATCTGTCACCCTTATACATCCCCTCTGTGCCCCTTGCCAGGTGGCACGAAGCGATTGCTAGTTCACAGTTTCTGAATGGACAGAAGTGGGGCACAGAAAGAAATTAGCATGTAAAAATTCTCCCCTTTGCCACCACTGGAGATAGATGTGATCAGCATAGGGCCCTACCAAATTCATGATCCATTTTGGTCAATTTCATGGTCATAGGATTTTAAAAATCGTAAATTTCTGATTTCAGCTATTTAAATCTGAAATGTCACGGTGTTGTAATTTTAGGGGTCCTGGCCCATAAATGAGTTCTGGGGGGGATCACAAGGTTATTGTAGGGGGGGTTGTGGTACTGCTGTCCTTACTTCTGCGCTGCTGCTGGCAGCGGCACTGCATTCAGAGCTGGGAAGCTGGAGAGTGGCAGCTGCTGGCCAGAAGCCCAGCTCTGAAAGCAGAGCTGCCACCAGCAGCATCACAGAACTAAGCGTGGAATGGTATGGTATTGCCACCCTTACTTCTGCGCTGCTGCTGGTGGGGTGCTGCCTTCAGAGCTGGGTACCCAGCCAGCAGCTGCCACTCTCCAGCCGCCCAGCTTTGAAGGCAGCGCAGAAGTAAGGATGGTAATACTGCAACCCCTCCTAAAATAACATTGTGACCCCCTTGCAACTCCCTTTTGGGTCAGGACCCCCAATTTGAGAAACACTGGTCTCCCCCATGAAATCTGTATAGTATAGGGTAAAAGCACACAAAAGACCTGATTTCATGGGGAGAGACCAGATTTCACAATCTGTGACGCTTTTTTCATGGCCATGAATTTGGTAGGGCCCTAATTATATATATAAATATATATAAAAAAGAGGAAAGAGTCCAGGTTAACAGATTACTTTCAAGTGAAAATTCCCCTGCAAAATATGCAACATATTCAATGGAAAGGGAGCCCACAGAAGGACAAAGATGCCACAAACAAACAACATTGATGTTAGCATCTTAGTGGATAACTGCCAGGACAATTCAAAGCAGTTTCTGGGGAAGAGAGATTGTCAAGTTCTCAAAGAAAGCCTACATGTTCAAAATGACAGCCTGGCACACATCTTTTCTAAGGCATCTCCCCTTTCAATCTCAGAGGTAGATGTGAAAGTAATACAGTTGGCTTTAATTATGACAGGGCAATAGAAATCTGCAATCCTGTAAGCCTCTGCAACATGAGAATGAATTTATTTGACCAGGACAAAATGAGAAGAAGCTTGTTTTCAGTCTTCAAAGAGCACAAAGATTCAGTTTTCCTGAAATCTGCCATTAAAAACAGACAGTCAGTAACTCTCCAATACAGACTAAATAGTCTCTCTTTCTGCAAGAACATTGGAAAAGAAGCTAGTTCTGATTTAAACAAAATGGGGAAATTCTGCACAGAAGTTAAGCCAGCGGCATAAAACAACCTTATCCCAATGGAAAAATCAAATAAGAGGAAATTTCAGAAAAGAAAAAACGAACGCTGTCACATTCCTAGCTGCAGCAATGGCTAAAAGAAAGGCCACTTTCCTAGGGGGAGGGGAGAGAGAGTGTGGATAGACAGGTCACCTGGTCAAGAGTTCAAAACTGCAGTCAGGTTTCAGTGAGGCACTAGCGAGCTATGTGGAAGCTTAACAATAGAGTAGGACACCATCCTAAACAAATGACAAATTATTGCGTGGAAACCAACAGGTAGTTCCCAATGGTGATGTGATGACTGTACAACTTATGAATTCTGATTGATATAATGAAGTTGTTATGAAATTGCTGTATCATGGAATCCGACAGTGCTGATAAGGCTGTAAGCATGATTCTCCCAGAGGAAGTACAAAGGAGGGGTTGGCAGAACTCAACCACCACCTATTCAGGGACAATGGGTTAACACAGGGGTAGGCAACCTATGGCACGCATGCCGAAGGCAGCACACGAGCTGATTTTCAGGGGGGATAGCTCAGTGGTAAGGGGGGATAGCTCAGTGGTTTGAGCATTGGCCTGCTAAGCAGAGGGTTGTGAGTTCAATCCTTGAGGGGGCCATTTAGGGATTTGGGGCAAAAATATGTCTGGGGATGGGTCCTGTTTTCCCGGCTTGACAAAGCCCTGGCTGGGATGATTTAGTTGGGAATTGGTCCTGCTTTCAGCAGGGGGTTGGACTAGATGACCTCCTGAGGTCCCTTCCAACCCTGATATTCTATGATTCAGTGGCACTCACGCTGCCCGGATCCTGGCCACCAGTCTGGGGGGCTCTGCATTTTA
Organism: Emys orbicularis; assembly: GCF_028017835.1. Lineage (NCBI taxonomy): Eukaryota > Metazoa > Chordata > Testudines > Emydidae > Emys > Emys orbicularis. The sequence goes on along the minus strand of NC_088683.1, from coordinate 65,897,940 downwards.
ATTTAATTGAAGCTTCTTAAACATTTTAAAAACCTTATTTACTTTACATACAACAATAGTTTAGTTATATATTATAGACTTATAAAAAGAGACCTTCTAAAAATGTTAAAATGTATTACTGGCACGCAAAACCTTAAATTAGAGTGAATAAATGAAGACTTGGCACACCACTTCTGAAAGGTTGCCGACCCCTGGGTTAACACATGCCTGGGAGAAGCTACTTCCTCCTATTTGTCTGCAGGGGGCTGCCTTTCAGACAATTGAAAATTCTCAAAACACAGGACAATGAAACCAAGGTGTTGATGCTAGCCTTTACAAATCACAGAGAGTGGGTGGGTTGAGGAGAAGCCTCAGAGTTTTGGGCAGGATGGAAAGAGCCAGGCATGCTTTCATAACTGGGGGCAGGGAAGAAGGGGAGGGAGAAGGAGTTTAGCTGCAGGACCAAGCAAGGTCAGAATAAGCAAGCTGCCCTAGGGAGAGAGGCTCCATTGTTCAGAAGTCAAGCTATGAGCAGCAGCAGGAGGTTCCTGACACACGCAGAGAACGCTGATCCCAGTACAAGAATATTCAGAATGGTGAGGAAACCAAAGCAGGGAAGTGTATGTAGGTTTTTTTGTTTTGTTTTGTTTTGAAATAGATCTGTGTACTTCTCATGTTATAAAAGGCAAGAAGTGGTTGTTTTTAGACTCCTATGTAAGGTCTCTCTGTGTACATTTTGTGTGTTTCACTTATCACATGCTCCTAAAGAGTTAAACTGCGGACCCACAGCCTGCACATGGCCAGTGTTTTGTGAGAGGGTGTGCTTAAGCTACAGTGGACTCTGGGATGTCAGTAGTGGTCTAGGGGTGGGACAGCTGGATCACGAGGTCTCAGCTCTCAGGAGAGGGTGCTAGATAGAGGATTGGCACCCCGAGAGTGTGCTTGGTGTCCCTAAGAAAGGGACAATGCCTGCACTCTGTTCATATTGTGGAGTCTTAAAGCACATAGGATCCAGCAGTTGGTTCCCTCACAGCAGTCGGGTGAGTGCCCAAGAGGGGTGGGGCGTTTGATGAGATCTGTGAGAAACGTTCCTTATGGAAGTGAGAATCAAACCTGGCCTCTGAGGTAACTAGAGGCCAATCCCTCATTAGACACACATTGCAGGAAGTGTGCGGCAGGGGCTGATGGAGGTCAGTTTTTTTAGCTGCAATCCTTACAGTAACACCAGTGAGAGAAAATAGTCCAGATTCTATAGTCGTATGCAACTGAGCTGCCAGGAATCAGCCTCAGTCAAGGTTAGCCCTAGGAAAAAGTTTGGGGTATCTGGCACAGCTGTCAGCATGACCAAGAAATAGCGTATTTAGACTCAGGCACTACTGGAGTCGTACTAACTAGAGCAGGGGTTCTCAAACTGGGTGTTGTGACCTCTCAGAGGGTCACAGGGTTATTACGTGGGGGTCATGAGCTGTCAGCCTCCACCCCCAAATCCCACTTTGCCTCCAGCATTTATAATAGTATTAAATATAAAAAAATGTGGTTTTTAATTTATAAGGTGGGTCGCATTCAGAGGCTTGCTCTGTAAAAGGGGTCACCAGTACAAAAGTTTGAGAACTGGTGAATTAGAGAGAATAGTTGCAGTATCACCAACTCTAAGACTTCAAAAAACAAGAGTCACACACTCCTCCCCAAATCACAAGATTAGGCTAAAAATCATTATTCTTTAAAAAAATTTAATCATGATCTTTAGTCTGAGTTTTGAACTCCCCCGGCCTACTCCAATCGTATGCGTGTGACAAGTACAGTATTGCCAGCTCTTGCATATTTATTGCAAGTCTAAGAAGATCTTGGCCCCTCTCAAAATAATGCAAAGAGCTCTTGCCTTTCCAGAATTTTGGAGCAGGTGCCTGCAGGTCCCACTCCCTAGTTCTCACCCTCCCAGGCTGTGGCAGCCACCTGTCCCCATAGCTGCCAAAGTCTGTGCAGCTCCACATATGACATTTCTTAACAGCATGAAAAAGTCACTGATCTCACCACCACTGCTTGAGTGGGACATTAGCGACTCTCATTGACGAGGAAAATCACACATGGAGCTGTACAAAACTTCACTGCCTCCAAAAAGTCAGTTGTTACTGCCACCTGCTTCTCCCAAAACACTCAATTAGTGCCACCTAGATTTTTGTGGACCCTACTACTGCCCCAGATCTTGCTGCTCGTCTGCAGGAAGCCCTCAGTCAGGACTGGAGGGATGCAGAGGAAAACAATGGAATACCAACTCCCACCCCCATCCCTTTGATAGACAGGGCCCTCGGAAAGCCTTGTTTTCCATATCAGGGGATTCACACACCCATATACAGGCTATCCCAGAGAGAATCCCAAGCCTTTAGAGCTCAGCTGGTTAAGTGTGGGAACTGGCTGTGCCAGCCCAGCAAGAGAGAAGGGGTCCTTCCTCTGATGCTGATGATAGCAGAACCTCACTGGATGCATGGACTGGGGGGGGGGGCAGGACAGTGATCCCCTTGGTGCAGAAGATGTGGGACCTGAGCCAGGGAGAGAAGAAACAGTTTGGGAGATGGGGCAGTGTGGAGCTGATGGAATTTGGGAGGGGGAGAAGCTCTAGCTCGTTGGGAAAGCAAGTGGCTGCAGGGCCCAAGGTTCCTGGTGGGGAGCCCAGATTGGGGAGGGAAAGAGCCAGGAAGCAGGTACCTGTCAGGGCCAAGGAGTGGCAAAGGCTGAGAGAAGGGATCAGGGAAGCCGAAACTCTGAAGGAGGGAGTAGGTAGGGCAGGGGTGGCAGGAGGGGATGGAATTAAGGGTCTGAGTTGCAGGTACTTGCCCACGCCAGGTCTGTGGAAGGAAAAGGAAAGGATCAGGGAAGCAGATCTCTAAGGAGAAGAGAGCAGAGTGGGCTGGGGAAGGGGATGTGTAGTAGGCACCTGCTGGGTAGTAGTGAGAGCTGCAACAATGGGGGGGGGGGAAAGAGGGAGCGGAGGGGCACCAGGAGTTCAAGAGATCTGAGACCAATCATAGGGGAGGTTAGGTGGCAGGGAACCGGATACCTGGTGAAGCCAGGGAGAGGGACAGTAGGTGGCTGCTGGAACAGGAAGAGAGAAATCAGGTAGCTACTGTAAGTGGGAGGGAAGGGAGAGCAGCCACCTGCTCCCCAATCAAGTGAGGCCAGAAACTCTTCAAGCCATCACACAAGAGCTTCTGAAACAAGGGGGGAGGGAAATCACGTGATTGCAATACTGTGAGAACTGGCAATACTGCAATTATGTCAAACAAAATTGTTTTCAAGTAAAGTGACGCCGTAAGAAAAGGGGGCCCCCATGGACTCCAGACCCAGGCGAGGGAGCTTTCTGGAGGAGAGGAATCTTAAAAAGATTCACATTGGACTGTGCTATAAATTTGGATAATCCAAAAGATTATCCCAGGAGCAAGTGTTTTTCTTTAGCCCAGCCTCTTGGTTTGCTGTGCAGAGAAGAAGTCCTGGATACCCACCACTTCACAGCCTCCAGCTGTTTGGAATTCAAAAGATTTTTCGATGGAAGGCTCTGCCTTTGCTTGGAGGCTTCCCTGGTGTTGTGCAGTCTGGATTATGTGAAGCTTGCCTTTGATCTCCCACCAACAGCCATGCCTCTTTGGAGAGGCCTGAGGCATTCTCAGAGTGCAGGAAGGAGCTGGCTATAGAGGCTGCAAAACATTGCCACCTCTTTTCTTTGGGGTTGCTGCTTATGCTGTGAAAAGAGCACAAGCACTCTTGGGGGGAAGAACAGACTAAAACTAGACAGATTACCAAAATGGCAGACGCTTCCTCTGCTGCTCTGCTGTAGCAAGAGGCAGGAAGAAAACTGGAGGCAGAAAAAGCAAGAGAGCTTTGTTTGACCAGAGGGAGCCAAAACTTGAAAGAATATTGGTTGCTACTTGGCCTGACTAATAAAGGATCTATTTGGATTGGTGGACACCATGGCACAGAAATTAAACTCTTATTCATATGCAGTCAGAGCTAGGGGATCTGGAATTGCCCATTAAAGAGGAAATGAAAAGTAGATTCTCCTCCAATGTTTGCACACATTAACTGAATTCTAATGTTCTCTAAAACCTGGGAGAAGCCATCACTCAAACATCACACCCAACCAAACATACCATTCAGAATGCACATAGCCATTCATATTCTCCAACTGGAAGTTGCCAAGTGTCACTGACTTGAACTCTATTTGTGTAAATTAAAGGTTGAAAGCAAGATTGCTCCTACTGTCATATTCAAGCAGCACTTCCATTATTAAATTTGTTTTGACTTCCTTGTTTTTAAAAGTGCCTATTACAATAGCTTCTTAGCACTGGAAATACGTTTGTTAAAGAACAAACTACATAGAGTTTTAAATTAGAGGTCTACAGGCCTCAAATGTTGTTTGTTACACTCAAATTAAATTTTATATTTAAATTAAAGGTATCAGCTCATTAGGTCAGAATGCAGAGAAGGCTTTTTTGGAATTTAAACAAGCAAACCGGGACCTAATTTTCAAGGGTGCCACGCACCTGAGCTCTCACAGACTTCTGCTGAACTTGTGGTGCTCAGAAAATGATCAGGTCCATTTAAACACCAAAAATCCTTCACCTCTTCCCACCAGGAAGAAAAGCAACAAAAATACAGTATCTGCTTAAACAATTGTAATACAATTACAAGTGCCAAGAATTTTAAAGATAAGCCTTAAAGTCTGTTCTTAACATTTAAAATCACAGAATGCTTGTGACAGGGTACCCATAAAATTGAAAACAAGCCTCGGCCTTGTTTAGACCTTTATTATAGCCTTAACATTACACTCTTTCATGCTGCATATTAAGCCAAGGAGTATTTCATGCAATTGATCAGCTTTGGTAATAAGACTGTGTTCCCCATGTAAAAGGAAGATTGGGGTTTGTGGGTGTGAAAAGGGAAATAGAAATTTAGCTAGATTGGAGACTTTCCTAGTCTTTTATTTAAATATTACATTGCTGCTTTATGGTGTATTAACTACAAAAAGAAAAAACACATATACAGTGTTTGAAGCCTGGGAATGAGAAATACTCATCCTTCCCTTCACAGCTCCTTAGGTTGTTACATTCCTCACAGGAAGAGTAAATGAAAGTAACTCTCAGGTGTGTATTAAATATGTGAAATTCATATAATCAATTTGATACTGGGAACATATGCAGTGTCATGTGAATGGTCAGGCTCAGATCTAAAATCATCATTTTGTAGAGGGTTGCAGGATATCCAGCAGTTACAAAGGATTCCAAGTAGCCTGCGTTCATGTTGAACATGGTAAGAGTAGCATGGGAAGAAAGAAATATCACATCCCTTGCTCCAGATACTGATAAGTAGTCCCTGTCACATGATTTCTGTCCAAGGCTCAGAAATACACTTTTAAAGAACAAATTTTGTTGATTTTTTGTAACACCAGATTGCACCAAATGGCGGGTTTTCAGGTTAGTTGTGTTTTTTAAAAGAGGTCTCAACAATGTTATCCTAGTCCCCTATAAAGACTTCATCCCTTCTCTCTCTGCTAGTTCTTCAGGTCAGACACTGCAAGAAGCAAAAACATTCTGTTCCCTTCACTTTACACAGCAAACATGTTGATGAGATAAGAGGAAAAACAGGTCAAATCTTTTTCATAACAAAGAAATGCCAAGGTGTGCTTCACATAGAAGTACCTTGCCTGACAGAAGATCCATTTTCCCCCTACACACAGATTTTAACAAACTATTGTCATTCTTTTTTAATATTAAATATCAGTAACTTTTGAAGCTGCTCCAGAAAATTCATTAGAAGCCTGCCACACTGTTTGCATCCGGGAGCCATTACTGTACAGGAGTGTCCATCAGGAAACATCTCCAATATTGTACAAAACGTTTATCATGAGGGAAGGGGGAGAGAAGAGGAAGAGAGAAGACATAGCACAATACTGAGGTATGGGTGCAACATTCAGTTCCAGGAGGGAGAAGACAAGTTTAATATCGGGATGCCTGCTTTAAAATGAAAACTATACCCTTCAGAGTTTGTAACTCTTAGATGCACATTTTGTCTTCCCCTTTACTCCACTAACTATTCCTTCCTATGGCGGGACATCCTGAATGCTGTCCATCTGCTCAGTCTTTGGGTGAAGAAGAATGCTTCATACTCTAAAGCCTAAAAAGGCTAAACAGAAAGCTTTCTGGCCAAATAAAGAGTAGCACTTGAGAGGGAGTCATGTACAGTCTCTGCCTGGAAAAGCAGATATCAAAATGCAAGATCTTTTTAGGGGGGAAGGAAGGCCACGTATGTGGCATTGGAAGGTGATCCTCTGCACTCCAATAAACTTACAGAATTTTAGGGAAGATGGGGAATTGTCAGACCATTCCTCACTTGTCAAAGACATTCACATCATATTTTTATGAGTTGTAAAGTGGAACGACTGCTCCTAATAAAAATAAAATAATTGAAAAGGCTATTAGGTCTGTCTACAATAAGAACTGGAAATTCAGCAGTTAACTGTGTTAATATGCAAAACAAGAAGCTTACTGTGCACTAGACCAGTGGTTTTCAAACTGCAGATTGCGACCCAGTACTGGGTCACGGAATGTAAGACTGAGTCGCAGCAGCTCTGGTCAGCACCGCCGACCGGGCCGTTAGAAGTCCCATCAGCGGTGCCTACCTGTTAGGGTGACCAGACGTCCCGATTTTATCGGGACTGTCCCGATATTTGCTTCTTTGTCCCGCGTCCCGAACGATGTTCGGTCGGGACACTGGACAAAAAAGCACATTTGCCCTCCACTCCAGCACTCACACCCCCACACCGCCCCGACTCCGCTCCCTCCTTCCCCCATTGGATCCCTCCCCAAATCCCCGCCCTGGCCCCGCCTCTTCCCCAAGCACACAGCCCGCATTCCCCTCCCTCCCAGGCTTGCGCGCCGCTGATCAGCTGTATGGCGGCTGCGCAAGTGCTGGAGGGAGGCCGCCGGACACCAGCGCGCGGTGCTGCGTGGGATGTGAGGGGGATGGAGGGAGGAGGTTAGGAGAAGGGATGTGTGGAGGGGGGATGGAGGGAGGAGGGTCGGGCATCTACCAGGAGCGCGGGAGGGGAAGGAAAAGTTGCCACGGCTGCCGGGGGCTAGCTGGGCATGGCCCGGGCTGCGTGCAGGCAGCAGCTGGGGCTGGCTCTGGCCCGGGTGGGCGGCGCGGCCCGGGGGCGTGGGCTGCCGGAGACACGCGGCGGAGAGGGGCTGCGGGGGCGAGACTTGTCCCAGGCAGGGCGGCCGGCAGACAGGGGCGAGGAGCTGGCTGGGGTCCCCGGCTCCCATGCACCGCCGCTGCCCCGCGCCCAGCCCCGGGCTCGGGGGCTCCTGCAGCCGCTTCCAGGGGAGAGACAGCTTTGTCCCCGCCCGGTCCCGCTACGGGGCTCTGCCTCCTTGCGCCCATCCAGCCTGTGCCCTGCCCGGGGGCCCGCTGGAGCCGTACGCCCTCACCCACCCGGACTCCTGTGCTTCCCAGCGCCTCCTCTCAGTCCCCCCCGATGCCCTCTTTATCCCCAGCCCTCTCTGCATTGGGGCCACCTTTTGCCCTGGGGTGGGCAGCGCGCGCAGCCGGGGCGCTGTGTACGATCCGGCAGCGCGGCTGGGGCCTGCTAATGCCCCCCCCCCTGCGAAACTGCTATTTTTTTTTGCTCCGCCGCCATTTTTTTTTGCTCCGCCCCCTTCGCCCCCCCACGTCCCAATACTTCATCCCTGTGATCTGGTCACCCTACTACCTGTTCCGACACCGCACTGCGCCCCGGAAGCAGCCAGCAGCAGGTCCGGATCCTAGGTCGGTGGGCCTTAGGGGTCCACGCACTACCTCCACCCTGAGCACCGGCTCCACACTCCCATTGGCCAGAAACCAGCCACCCATTGGCCAGAAACCAGCCAACGGAAGCTGGTGGGGGGGGGGGAGGCGGTGCCTGCGGGCGAGAGCCGCACAGAGCTGCTTGCATGCTTCCGCCTAGGAGCCGGACCTGCTGCTGGCCGCTTCTGGGGCGCAGCGCGGTGCACAGTGCCTTAGCACCCCCGCTGCACCGCTGACTGGGAGCCACCCAAGGTAAGCCCGTGCCCCAACCCTATGCCCCAATCCCCTACCCCAGCCCTGAGCCCCCCTAAACCTGGAGCCCCTTCCTGCAACCCCAACCCCTTCATCCACAGTCCCACCCCAGAGCCTGCACCCCCAGTCCAGAGCCCTGATCCCCCCCGTACGCCAACCTTCTGCCCCAGCCCTGAGCCCCCCCAAACCCAGAGCCCCCTCCTGCACCCCAAACTCTTCATCCCCGGCCTCACCCCAGAACCTGCACCCCCAGCCCAGAGCCCTGCCCCCTCCCGGACCCCAACCCCCTTCCCCAGCGCAGAGCACCCACACACACCCTGAACCCCTCATTCACTGCCCCACCCCGCAGCCCTCACCACAACCCTCTGCCCCAGCCCTGAGCCCCTCCCACACCCCAAATCCCTCATCCACAGCTCTGTTGGGTCACTGGCATCAATAATTTTCTTCAACTGAGTCGCCAGAAAAAAAGTTTGAAAACCACTGCACTAGACTCCCAGCATCAGTGAGAGGGGACGGATATAGGACAGTCTATGTCTTAAAGACTTGAATGGTGTTTGTATTCTGCAGACAGAGTAACAAGCTAGAGAGAGTTTGGGACTTTCAAGACAAATATTTTTAAAACATTATTTTAATTGACTAGAATCAATCATAGAATATCAGGGTTGGAAGGGACCTCAGGAGGTCATCTAGTCCAACCCCCTGCTCGAAGCAGGACTACATTTAGTACAGATCATAAATGTTTATTCTTGATACTATTTTACTAAAATAAAAATATTTGTGAAGTCTTATCCCCCCAGCCCCTCAAATTATAATTTAAAGGGTAACTGCACAGCAAAACACAAACAAAAATAACAGTTCCTTTTGCTCATTGGCTATATTATTTTTTTCCTCCAGAGACAACAAAGTGATAAGAGGACAAAGTTCACCTGAATGGTGAGTAATGCACAGTCAACACAACAACACTACTAAATAAAAAAAAGAAAGAAACAGCTTCTCCACAAAAGGAAAAGAGCAAGAACTGAAAAACCAAAGGCTTCCAAGAAGGAGAAAAAGCAAAGAGAAGTGTAACTGCATACCCTCTGTAGGGGCGAGAGAGAGAGATTACTTAGACACATAACTGTGATAGTGTGGGCATTTGCTAAGTAGATCTGTGTATTCTCTTGCACAGAATAAAAATCTCAGGAGATAAGCACTTCAGACTGCGTAAAAGACTTGGACACTTTCCCAGAATTCAGAAGGTCATAAGCAAAGAATCTAAAAAACTACAAAGGGTGACAGAATGGACCAGCTTCCACTCAGTGCTCCAGGATTGCCTGCCTGGCCCAAAATAAAATGATGCACTTTTCTATATCAACGCAGCGGCAAAGAAAAAGGGTGCATGTGCCTGTTAAAAGCGGCAATATTTCAGACTTCAGTCACCCACTCACTTCCACACAATTTCCTGGCTTCTATGTTTGGTCTCAAACAAGATATTTGTAGAAGTACAGCCTGAGCATGCTGAAGACCTGCTTGAGAAAGACCAGCTTGGTTCCAGCTTTAACCAATCATTTTCTGATAAAAGGAGCAACTACAATTAATAACTACCCGAATACTCATGTTTACCAATACAGTTGCTTAACAAAGGTCTGTTGTAAAGTGGAATTAACGTTTTCTAAAAAGCAATTACACTGTAATGTTTTATGCATCTGAAGAAGTGAGGTTCTTACCCACGAAAGTTTATGCTCCCAATACTTCTGTTAGTCTTAAAGGTGCCACAGGACCCTCTGTTGCTTTTTACAGATTCAGACTAACATGGCTACCCCTCTGATACTTGTAATGTTTTATGACCTCTTAAGGAAGCACAGCCATGAAAGAGGCCTAAAAACATATGCACAAATATCAAAGGCGGAAGTGATGGCACCAGCTTCAAAGCCAGTCCAACAGGTATCTGGACAAGTACAACCTCCCACACACACACACCCAAAACATGTGCATGGAAAAGATGACTAAAAATAATACACTGACCTGCTCTTCTCTGACTTGTCTGCACAGCACAGAGCCAATGCCATCTCTCAGAAAGGAGTATACACAAGGCTCTAAGCATTCAAATAAGCAGAACCACACTTCATTTTATAAACATCAAGATATTTAAACCCATTTCAAAGATCCCAATTAAGGTGCTGCTAACAACGAATCTTATCCTGCAAGTTGTTGAGACCACTTATGTTGGTACAGACTTACGTTGGATTTTCCACACCCCTGAGCGATGCCATTATACCGACCTAACCCCTGGTGTAGACAGCACTAGGTCGACAGGAGGCTTCTCCAGTTGACCTAGCTACTGCTTCTCAGGAAGGTAGAGTACATATGCCAATGGAGAAGCCCTCCCATCGGTGTTTGTAGCGTCTTCACAGTGGCGCAGCTGCAGTGCTGCAAGTATAGACAAGCCCTTGGTGAAGTCAATTAAGAGATGAAGGCTCTAAGCCTCTCATCATTATTGGGTCCCTTGTTACCAACCTGCAGGTTTTGGGTGTTTTTACATAGGACTAGAGTCCGTTTCAGAGACTTATCAGGGCAAAAGGGGGGGGGTGGGGAAGACAAACATAAAACAAAAAAAATTTCTCCTCTGCAATTGCTGTTTAAATGTTATCGAGGTAGAAACTAGCTTTAATCCTCATAAAAGAGCAGATCATTTTACACTTTATAAAAAATTAAGCTATTCCAGATATGGTATTGGTTCAAACTAAACCATTCTCCACGATCCTGGTTATGAGCACTGCCTTACTCAACTGAGTCTTGTCCTATTTTTTGTCTTCTCCCTTTCAAAAGAAGGGCTGATATTTAATAGTTCTGACCTTGGTTTAAAAAAAAAAAAAAGTAATCAATTGGTCAATATTTTCTCTGAAAAATATTGTGCAAAACAAAACAAAAATTGTTTCACTCCAAAAATCTCATAGAAATTTTTGATTTTACAATTAAACAAATAATAATGTTCAACGCGATACAAAATGAAAATGTTTTGGTTTTCTCTAACCTTCGCTTCCCTGGTCCAATGGGGGAAAAAAGGGGAAGAGAGAGATTGGGGGGAGGGGGGACGCAAGGGAAGAGATACCAAAAAAGAAAACCAAACAACTTTTCCCCCCCATTAATTTATTTGAAACCTTTAAAAAAACTCAAAGGAAATGAACATTTTTTCTACACGTTTTAATTTCCTTTAAAAAAAAAAAAAAAAAAGTCAAAAAGATTTTGACAAATTATTTTGACCAGTTCTAGTCAAAACCTTTTCTTACAGGTCTGAAGCAGAATTAATGTGTTTGACTTTCATTATGCTTTGAAAGTAATAAAAGAGTAGTACACAGTTAGATCTGGTTAATGCAAATCACTTGACAGAATCAATTTTTATGCAGATTAACAAATAAGGAGGACAAAACAAATTACACTGGTGGCACACTAACATCTTTGGATACAAATCTGAATTAATCAGCTGTGACTGTAGTAACTTCTACATCAGCCTATTAGCAACTTATGTACCAATTAATCCAATACTCTCTTAAGGACTTGAAAAAAATGTAACTAACACCAGGCTACCAATGAAGATTGAAAGATATCTCTGCTCTATATCCTTACAGAGTGACAGCAGAGTGAAACTGAACTGAGAATTTTGTCGGTTTCATTGTTGAATTCACAGAATTCTAAAAAAACAGCAGTAAACATTGAGACCACTTATGTCAGTTGTCTCTGCAGTAGGGTAGGTGGCACTAGAGCAGTGGTTCCCAAACTGGGGTTCGTGAAATGTTACAGGGGGTTCTTGGGGGAAAATTCCCTAATGGCAGACAGAGCTGTCCCTAGGGACCCCAGGCAGCATGAGGCCAGCAGCCCGGAGCCCCTGGACTTCCAAGAGCTAAGCAGATCAAAGCAAGCAGATCGATCACACTGAGGAGACTTCACCTCCCTTTCCATTTCTTATAAGGAGTCTTGAAGGTTGATATTTTTTGTTGTTTTTAAAATTAAATAGGCAGCTAGTATTGTTTTTAAAATTATTATGAAGAACAAGTTTAAGCTTTGTTGTAACGTGCGTTGTTTGCCGGGACTGCTCAAGACCTGAATGCTTGTGTAGGAGGAACTCTTTGAGTTGGCTTCTTAAATATCGTCATGCTGTTTCATATCCGATACTCCTTGATGAAACATAGGAGCCTCGTCTTATAACAGGCTTATTCAAAGTGATACAAGCTACGAAAGTGAGATCTTGGAAGAGTGTTGCCGTTTTTATAATGCAATAAAAATACTGTAATGATAAATAATAATTAATAATACATAGTGTGTAATAAGCATATCACAAAAACAAATTTTATATTTCCAAGATCACTGCTTTTATAATTTATACTCAGGTAATGGAGAAAATCCCTGGAAATACTCATTTTTAAGAGTGGGTTCACAAGACTTGACATTTTTGTGAAAGGGGTTCACAGGTTGTTAAAGTTTGGGAACCACTGCACTAGAGTTACCCATCTTCACCCTTGGGAAGACAGCACTGTTTTTCAAGCCTTACTTTATCATTTTATAACTTGACTAAGGCACAAATCTATGAATGCAATAATAATTACAGACCGATGGCTTCAGATGTTAACCTTTTGTTATGTGAAACTTCAATGATGTAATATGCAGTCCTTTCAACACACATGCAACATATTTTCTCCACCCTTTACACCAAGGGTCTCAAACACGCGGCTCGGGGGGACTCTCCCAGTCAACAGCACCGCGCGGCCCGCGGGGTTATTTTCTGCGGCCCGCAAGCTCCTCGCGGCCCCACCCGCCCTCCCCCAGCGTTTACCTAGAGCGGCTCCAGCCCGACACGCACCGGGGGCAGGGCAGGCTCCCTGCCTGCCTGCACTGCCCTGAGCCCCCTGCCGCACCCTGACCCCCTGCCCTGAACCCCCCGCTGCACCCCAAACCCCTCCTGCACCCCAACCCCCTGCCCTGAGCCCCCTGCCGCACCCTGCAGCTTGACCCCCTGCTGCACCCCTCACCCCTCCTGCACCCCACACCCCAACTCCCTGCCCTGAGCCCCCGCCACACCCCTGGGGGCAGGGAGGGGGCAGAGTTGGGGTGGGGATTTTAGGGAAGGGGTTGGAATGGGGGCAGGACCTCATGGAAGGGGTGGAGTGGGGGCGGGGCCGAGGGCAGCGGGGGGGAGGTGTCAGTAAATGCGGCCCTCGGGCCAATGTACTAGTCCTCATGTTGTCCTCGTGGTCATTTGAGTTTGATACCCCTGCTTTACACCCATCTCCCATTCCTTCCCCCCCCTCCAAAAAAACCCACCTACCTGCAGGGTTTAAAAAGTAAATCAAAGACTTCAGTACTAAATGTTTATTAGCAAATACATTATTCCAATGGAAAATTTGAAATATGTTTGAATAACTATAGTATCCAAGTCAGGCAAAGAGTGCAAGATGTAGTTTCTGATTTGGCAGGACTTCGTGTAAAAAAAAAAAAGAGTGTTACTAAGTTTAAGTGAAGTTGAAGCCACTCTTGCATTTGTTCCCTAAATGAAAAACCAAAATGGCTTCTAAAATTTTGCATCTAACATCTAATTGTAGCCCTTAAATATATTGCAAATTTGAAGCCACAGAAGAGAGACTTATAAAAGATAAAGATAGAATAAAGCAATTTTTTTTATATCATGAAGTAGCAAGTATAAGTTAAATTTAGGTTATTATAGTCCTGCTCAGCATATAACTACTATTCTTCTTGTCTTATATGTATATAATTTTTTCCAGTTTAGCTAATCCTAATGTCTAATCAATGAAATATAGGAAGAGGAGGAAAAATAAATTAATAATATTCATGGGACAAGTGACAATGCCACCTTATGGTTATCTGTAACATTACTGTGAAATATTAAGGGTATGTCTACACTACGAAATTAGTTCGATTTTATAGAAGTCGATTTTTTAGAATTCGATTTTTATACAGTCTATTGTGTATGTCCACACTAAGCGCATTAAGTCGGTGGAGTGTGCCCTCACTACCGCGGCTAGCATCGACTTACAGAGAGGTGCACTATGGGTAGCTATCCCACAGTTCCCGCAGTCTCCGCTGCCCATTGGAATTCTGGGTTAAGCTCCCAATGCCTGATGGGGCAAAAGCTTTGTCGCAGGTGGTTTTGGGTACATGTTGTCAGCCCCCCCCTCCCTCCCTACTTCCATGAAAGCAACGGCAGACAATTGTTTCGCGCCTTTTTTCAGGGGTCCCATCCGCTGGACCCGCTCAGCCCGCTGCCTGCCTGGATGATCGGAACCCCAGGCAGGCAGTGGGCTGAGCAGGGCGGCGGACAGAGCCCCAGACCGGCAGCAGGCTGAGTGGCTCAGCCCGCTGCCAGTCTGGGACTCCATCCGCTGGCTCCTGCCAGCCGGGGTCCCGCTCAGCTGGCAGACCTTGGTGAGGTCAATCAGGGATGTCTGGACAGACATGGCTATCCTCCTCTTAGAGCACCGAATGGGAGTGACTCCAGGTCATTCTCTTAAGTTTCGTCTCATGAAGATTCAGTCCTGCCTGAAATATCATGCGAGCTGGAGGCTTCTGCCTCCGGCTGCTCTCCCAGTCAGCAGCACCGCGCGGTCGCACCTACCCCAGCCTGCCCCTTGCTCATGAAGCCTGGACGTAGTAAGGAGCAGTTCAACTTGTGGAATGACAAATCCAGGACGAAGGATTGCACTCTATGGGCCACGTTAAGATTATTTCAGAGTCCTAGATAGCATTTAGTCCCTATAAAAGGCTTCATGAAAATTTCCCGTTGCCCCTAACAACAATGTTAATTTATAAGAGCAGTTGCAAGGGTAAGGAACCCGGGACTATAACTTAAGAGAGAGCTTCCATATTATTTAGCTCATAATTGATATAATTCAAAGTAAAATTTCACAGCGCGGTCTGTTCTAAGACAAAAATGCAGGAGGGGAGTCAGAAAAGGAACAGTGACCTGTTTCCGCCCGGTTTCAAACCGGGGACATTTCGCATGTTAGGTGAACGTGATCACCACTACACTACAGGGCTTCCGCAGGTTAGGTGAATGTGATAACCACTACACTATGGGGCTTCTCTTTTTTTACCACAGACTTTGCCGAATGTACAGGAATGTTTTCTCTCGCTACAGAAGCTACCTAATGCAATGTCTATATCTATGGCCTTCCTGCTCACAAAGCGGTCATGCCCCCGCCCAAGGCTGACACAGCGCGGAGTGCATGTGACACAGCGACCTGGCTCGGACAGAATCGCTAGCGAGGCATGATACTTTTGCCGTTAAGCAAACACAGCAATTCTTTCCTGGCCTCTGCCACTGAATGCCTCCATGCATTACGCTGTGCCCTATCAGTGCAGTAGGACTGCATGAGCTCGGAAAACATGTCATCGCGAGTGCGTTTTTTTCGCCTTCTAATCTGCGATAACCTCAGGGATGGAGATGATAGAGGGAGCGTATAAACATTCTGGGGGGACTGCATGGTCACCTGTGCTGCTGAGTGCTGCTGAGTTCGCCATGCTGGCCAAACAGGAAATGAAATTCAAAAGTTCCTGGGGCTTTTCCTGTGTACCTGGCTAGTGCATCTGAGTTCAAAGTGCTGTCCAGAACGGTCACAATGGAGCACTCTGGGATAGCTCCTGGAGGCCAATACCGTCGAATTGCGTCCACACTACCCCAAATTCGACCTGGCGATGTCTATTTCAGCACTAGTCCCCTCGTCGGGGAGGAGTACAGAAATCAATTTTAAGAGCTTTTTAAGTTGACAAAAATGGCTTCGTTATGTGGACGGGTGCAGGTTAAATTGATGCAACGCTGCTAAAATTGACCTAAACTCGTAGTGTAGACCAAGGCTAAGGAAAGATGCTTGTCTAAGTGCACGTCTTGACTGCAGAGTTTACTGGAGTTATCTGCACTCAAGTTACTCTTCTCAAACTAGCCTAGTTGGAGTGAGAGCAGTTACACTGCAAAGTAACACAGGCTGCTGTGTCCATACTGGGGCTGTACGTACTCACTGCACAACTAAGTCAAAGCCTTAAAACAATTAAGAGATCAGTTATAATTAACATAACATTACCACTACATTTCCAAACTAAGAAAATACTCTTGAATGCACCAAAGCTTTGTCACCACTCATCTCCATCTCTCCCCCCATCTCCTAGTACTCACTGTAGCATGGATCTCTGTTCCATCCTCATTCTCCTTTATCTGTCTGCTGCTTTTGACATTGTTAATCATCTCCTTTGTTGACATCTTCACTGAGTTTTTCCTCTTGCCTCTCTCACTCTGCCTTCAGCATCTCTCTTGGTGGTTCCTCCTTTCTCACAGTATCTGGGGGAAACCCTTAGGCTCTGCCCTTGGCCTTCTCCCCTTTTCACTTTAGTCTCTCTTTGGACAATGTCAATCACACACAGCTTCAACTATCATCTCCACAACCCTCTGTCTGATTTTAGATTGTGAGCTGCCTGGGGCAGAGACCATTCCTCCTTTTCTGTTTGGAAAGCATCCAGCACATCATCATCTAGTATTTGTGAGCACTACCAGAAATGATTACTGCAAGGAAATACAGCTATGTCTGGTCTTTTGTTTGCTTCACACAACTCAACATTCCATTACTGGGCCAATCGTGAGAAAAGACAACTTCTATTCCACTTTGTGATAGTGCTTTGATATTGATAACTGAGACAAGGCTAAAACTAAACTCACTCTACTAGAGCCCCCAATTTAAATTTGAAACCAACGATAGAGTATGAGCGCATTAAACATAGCCCCTATAGAGCTATTTTGAGCAGTAATTACAAAGAGAAAAAGTCTTTCCGGGTCTCCCATCAACTTTGTTTAAGGAAAATCACTAGGCTCTCTGTTGCACTTCTGGTAACTAAATACCATGCTATTTTCATGGAACGTGTTATTTTATCATCTTATTCTTGAGCCACACACCTGTCTAGCTGTGGATCTATTATTTTCACAATTCAAAAGCTATGTCTTCATATCCCAGTGACAATTAGAACTTTAAGAGCTCAGTTCTAAGAGAGGGGAGCATATCTTTATTTCTTCATTAAAAAAATTCTTCAAAGCATATTTGTTCTTAATCAGTTGTGAGTTTTAAAGTTCAGAACTTGATATTACATTTGGAAACCACTTTGATGTTTCACTGCATATAACAATCAGCCTTTCAACACAGTATAAACAATCATGTTTCCCCATCTTGAGATAAGACTGTATCACGTGAGCTTGTAACTGCATCAAAAGCAGCTGCCAACTTAGGCAGAATATATCAACCCTGCACTTAAAACAAAACACCAGCCACCAAATTCCTCTAGTATTCCTATTGTAAAATACTGCATAATTCCATGGACTAGATAGATGTGTGCTGAAAACATGCGAAACTACTAAAAAGATGCTAAAAAAGGCATTTCATAATCTTCATCCCACTAGAACACTTTATATCACAGTTAGCCCTCTAATGTTTATTTTAAGACATGGCATGCTTCTTTCTATGCTTGTGAGCAGCAATGGAACAACATCAGAGACATCTGACGAACTAAAACTCTTCTTCCAATAATTTAATTAAAGCTCTTAGATAAACCTGTCATTATAGTTGTAGAAGTGGCAGAACAATTGGCAAGATGGCACACGAAAAGATGATGTAAATGCTTTCCTAGAACTCAACAGATGCTGCAGTGTTGAACAGGAGAATTTTGTGCTCACTTTTTGCAATTAAGTCATGCAGTAATAACAGTTAAGAATAAACCAAATGGTTTCCCATGGGAACAAGCCAGCACAAAGCACTGTCAACAGATTTCACCGCTACTGAACATTATTATAACAGCTCACAAATTCACCTATTGATTTTGGAGAAAGCTATCCAGGAAGTATTGTGACAAAACACAGGACTAATATCTTATGATTCTTACGTGTTTTTGGAATGAAAGTATTCTCAAGCAGTATTGTATTACCAGATCTGCCATGTGGTCAATGGGATCTCTGACAGCTGGACTGTAATGGAGTTTTCAAGCAGTAACAGTTTCATAATCAAGCTCTTTCTAGCTCACATTGTGGAGAGGCTGAGAACCAATCAATAACTCTTTCTCTCAGTATTTATAATATGTCCACCATATCGTCTCTGTAGCTATTAATGCACATTCTATCATGGCTTATTGGTTTATTAAGCTCTAGGGAAATTCCTTGTAGGGTATGCTGCATTAGCAGCTACCTGGGTCATGTCACATCGGATTACTATCTTCATACAAGTACTGTTTTTCCCCGAAAATTTGACCATTTGTCCTGATGATCTCTTGTACCTTGTGACCAAGCTCAAGGGTGTGCTAGCCCAGCCTGGGAGCCAGTTTGCCTGGATTTAAAATGCCACTGAACAACCATCATATTAAATAAAAAATAACTTTAAATATATTAGCTGTCTGAATTTAAGTCACAAGAGCCAGAGAATTCAGAATTAAGACAAATAAGTCCAGGCTGAGGTCCTAGACCCATGTCCAACTCATGCCACCACAGCAAAATCAAAATGCACAATGCCATGAACTAGCAAGGGAGCATTCACACTCTGTTTTTACCTTTGATAACATTCTTTACTGCGGTTTGTCTTTAGAACAATGCTGTAGTTACAGCACATATAAAACTATGGGTACTGTAAAAATGAACTATTTTTCCAGTTTCTTTGCTTCTTTATATTTGAATTAGGACCTGAATGTTAGGTAGTTTTAACTCCCACAGACCTTTCTTTATTTTTTTAAATGGTAAAATACCTCTTACATAATAACGGACGAAAGAATGTTCAGCCAATCAGATCACACGATTGGCTGAACATCCTAATACCGTTTTTCAAATTTTATAAAAACAAATTTCCCAGGCTGAGAACATGTCAGACAAGTTAAAGCCCAGAGCAAATCTTTCCAGCAGAGATACAGAATCTCTAAAGAAGGGGTTTATAACAGAATTGCCAATAAACCTGACAAATAGCAGTGCAAAATGGGCTCAAACTGAAATCAGAAGTGGATAGTGATTTTGTTCCCACACCTTAATGAGCATATCAGAAGTTCTCCATCCTGCATCTCGAAAACAGAGGCCTTGAGGAAGGGGCAGACAGTAGAGAGAAAAGGCACACTGCATCTTGTCAGTTGTGGAGCCTCTGTTGGGCATCAACATGAGATAAACACAACGTAAAGAGCAAAAAAAGGAATTTAAGAAGGGCAACACCATTAAATACAACTTGAGTTTAAATGAGGACAACAGAATAATGTAGTGAAGAAATACTGTATTTATTTAACTCAGACTGTCAGATTGTTGTCCTTCGAGCACTTACTGGTGCTTTAATTGCTGGCTAGATATATGGTACTAGCTCTTCATGGTTCTGGCTACTAAATTACACTGAAAGACAGCTAAAAATATACTAATTCAACAAATCTTTCCTAATGTTACTTTTCCATGTAAGCAATTGCTGTACATGCAAATGCAATCATGAATGGGTGGAATGCCCAGTGATAAATGGGAAGGATAGGTTACAGCTGAGAAGATAATCTTTCATTTTAAAAAAGGCCTTATGTTCTGCTTCACAAATCATATGGCAAAAGGATAAATTCTGTGCAGTACAACACATGGGGCCCTGATTACTTGCAGTGTAAGATTGTTTGTACTGATAACGCCCCCTATGACTGAACTCCTGGAATATTTCCAATGCCAATCACTGCGTATAGGGATTAGATGCTGTAGTTGCTGTGAGTGTGGAGCTCTCCTCCTTTTGTACTGTCTGTGTACATCACCGATCCTGGCCCATGACTAGGCTCGTAGGCACTACAGTAACACGAATAATAAATCACCAGAAACTCCCTTTTTAAGTCAGTTTTGCAGCCAGAGGGCTGTAGGCCCCTTTCCTTCCTTTTTTCCGTCTGTTTTTCTTAAGGTAGTAAAGAGACTTCAATCACAAACTCCCTCCAGTCTGCCATTTTGTTCTCAAGGGCTGGCACAAGGTCCTATTGGCCACTTTGCAACAAGGATGCTCTGTTACAGAACATACCCCCGTCCTCACACCCTACACACTATTGTAATAATATCTGTACAAGGTATGCCTTGTGAAGTATCACTCAACTTGCGGAGCAATAACATGATGGCAAAATGCACATAGCAACATTATATGTAAAGTTATGAAGATAAGCTGAAATCATGACTGAAGTATGTTACCCAAATAAATATGGGGGATAGCTAAACTAGTTCCTCAGAGACAAAGGGCAAACTGATGCCTCAGCCAGGTGCCAACAAGGCTGATGGACCACTACCTGCTAAGTGGCCATTCTTTGGCAAGGAAGTGGACAGGGACAAAAATCTACATCTTAGCAAAGAAAAACAGTATGGAGTTTCCTTTCTTCATTAGACTGCCTGTTACCTTGCTGCCAATTGGAAATGGATCTCAAAAGGAGGAACAGGACTATAAAAAGAAGGGGCAGACACCCCAAGACATCCTCCTCTCTCCCCGTCTGCACCTGGCAATACACCTAAGATGATACAGGAAAACAGCTGTTGGACTTGGGGGGGAAGGGCTTACCTGAGAGACTGGTCAGTAATCTGCTGGAGCATGTGGTGAAAAACTTTGTTTGAATCTAATATAGTTTGTTAAGATAGGCACTAGTAAATGTTTTATCTTTATTTTTCTTGTAAGCATTTCTGACTTTGATGCCTCATTACTTATACTCACTTAAAATCTCTCTCTGTGTGTAGTTAATAAACTTGTTTTACTGTTTTATCTAATCCAGCACATTCAGGTTGAAGTGTCTGGGTTTAAAATAATAAACTGGCATATTATTCCCTTAAATGAATAATGGACTTAATGTGTACTGTCCTGGGCAGTAGAGGATATATATTTCCGTGAGAAGATCCAGGACTGGGGGGTAGGTGTTGGGGTCACTGTGCAGTATAACCAAGGCTGGTGAGAGCCAAAGTGTGGCTGGCTGCAGCATACACAGACATAGCTGAAAGTGACTTACAAACTGGAGGCTCCTGTGAGCAGTCCAGGTTGGAGGCTAGAGCAGCAAGGCAATGTAAAGGGCACCCCAGGTTACAAGGTAGGGGTGACACAGCCCACACCTAGTCCGGATTGTGATCCAGTATGTCATACCCTCTCACACACTCCAAAAATATAGAGTGCAATACCCCTTTTTAACCTTTATTTCAATTGAGGGCACCCTCTGTGGCTGGTAGATATCTAAGATGGACTCTGCCATTCCCCATACTTTTTCTTCCTGTTCCTAACTTACCAGGTCAATAAGCGACCTATTACAAGTTAACTCTGCTCCTGCTGCTAACCAGGGTTGCAATCAAATTAATCACCTGCTTCAGAAATGGTAAAAGTCAGCATCCACATATTCTTATTTATGTGCACAAAAATTCAACAATGTAAAATCCCATTGTCATCAGTGGCACAAGTAACATCTATTTCAAATAAGTCTTGCATCAACACGTACACCAAGTCACTCTACAGTATTATACCACGCACAATCCCATACACTGCAATCACTGTGCACGCAGTTATGACCCAATACAGGTCACATAATACACACCATATTTTTACTCTTATACTGCACCACAGAATACATAGGTCACATGATCATGTCACGTAGAAATCATTAGCACAGCTGCCTACTATTAATTTACATAGAATTTGCCAGATATGCCACAAAAAGAATATGAAGGTTGATGTTTGCAATTAGATAGGATTAGTTCAACAAAGCAAAGAGCTTTCCATATTCTTAACTTCTTTATATGCAAGTATATGAAAGTAATAAATAATCCCACCAAGTTTGTATGGGTTTTAGATAAATTTTGCTCTGATTAACATCATCCTTCAGAATGTACTTAAGCAGTATGAAAAAGGAGATGCTCTGTATATTAAATACTACTGTTTTCCTTGAAATCTTTTCTAAAGTGGTGAGCTGTAGTCCAGTACATGTGCTACCAAAAAAAGGTAATAAGAGGACATGCGCTGTAATAAAGGTTACTACCTAACAACTTGGTATGAATATTGCAAAGATAGCTTAACATAAGAAGCTTAATGTCCCCACTTTTCAAAACCAAAAAACTAAATCCATAAGTTTTTAACTCAACACCTAATCCTGTTGCCGTGTAAGTCTATGGCCAAGTTATCATTAATTTACATGGGAGCACGATCTGGTCCTCAGTTTTTACTAGTACTTTAGTAGAGTCAATCCCCCAAGAGGGTGGGCCGGGGGCATCCCAGGATTTTGCCTGATATTTGGAGTGACATGGCCACTAAAATACTCCTGTGAGGGTCATGGCTTAAGAATCTAGATGCCAAGTGTGTACACACACACAGAAATACAGTACGCCTACGATTAGATCAATACAAAGCCTTAATAAACAGGAGTAACCACAGTAGCTGTGGACAACAGAGAGTAATTATCAGTACTGTACTGAAACAAGCGCTAAATAAAAAAAAAATTACTCAGGAAAATTCAGACAAAAATTAAAAAATAAATCATTTTCATATAAAATTTCCACAGAAAAGATTTGACTTTTTTATTTTTTGGGACAAAAAGTCAAAAACTCTGAGTTTCTGAATGAAAACCAAGAATTTCTATTTGGAATTGCTGCCACAGTGCCTCATGCCCCCATTCTCCTGGCTCCCTGGCCAGACTACATCTCTCATGATGCACCACCATCTCCCCTCTTGCTGTTCCATCATGCTACATCATGGGAGATGTAGTCCAGGTGGGGAATCTGACCCATAAAATAGAATGAGGGCATGAGTCACCCAAACCACAACTCTCATGAGGTACCGCAGCGCTATTTCTGAATACAAATTTTTTGATTTACAGACAAAATTGTTTATTTTAATGCGTTTTTGTCAATTAAAAAAAAAAATGTTCTCTGGAAAGCAGAATGTTTTCTTGAGAAGTTTCATTTTGGTGAAAGCCTAATTTCCTGTTGGGAAAGAGTTTCAATGGAAAATTTTCAGCCAGTACTACTTAAAACTTAGTAACTAATGAGGAGAACAAAAAGAAAAAGAAAAAGAAAAACATTATGGAAAAGTAGTAATTACACATGCTCTGTACCTCATATAAAAACATACATCCAATTGGTTTTAGAATATTTACTTCTATTGTTGTACACCTTTTTGAAGAGGAATTACTTCATTTTAAAAAAAGGTAATGTCTTACCAAATGTCATTTTCAACAGTTACGCAGTGTGGAATTTCAAAGCTGTCTAGGAAAGAGGGGAAAAGAGAACAAGACCTGTCCTTGAAATCCTCAGACTTCCCCCCGCCCCAACTTTAAGTTAAAAAATGGCCAAATTACTTTTTCAGAAAATGTTGATCAAACTACACCAAGCCTAACAATGTCTGTTAATGAAAGCCTATTAAATATGAAACAGATGAAATGCTAACACACCGTAAGTACATCAACCCTATTGTAAGGGCAACCTTGAAGCAAAGGACAGTGAACTTGATTAAACAAAACAAAACAAAAACCCACACACGGTAACTATAAAATACTCCCACATGGGTTGGGATATTTTACACTTGCCATTTCTTCTGACCTAGGCATGGAGGAACTGCTATTGCTTTTACTCTTACTGCAGCAGACTGTTTATATGCACAGGTTTCAGAGTGGTAGCCGTGTTAGTCTGTATCAGCAAAAACAACAAGGAGTCCTTGTGGCACCTGTTAGTCTCTAAGGTGCCACAAGGACGCCTCGTTGTTTATATGCAGGCACCCAGATTCCTCTCCTGCACACTACATGAGGTTTGCTACAAAAAGCACATGACTGTTTAACTTATCCAAATACAAGGTTGTACAGGACACTCGCTCTTCAAAACTCTGCTGCATTTTGCCGACCTTACAGAAAAGCAATTCTCAGTTCTTCACAGGGGGAAAGAAATACATGGGATGTCACTTGTCCCAAAGCAACTAAAACCTACCATGTGGTAGGACATTTGTGTGTGTGTGTGTGTGTGTGTGTGTGTGTGTGTGTGTGTGTGTGCGCCTCTATATGTGTGTGTGCCTCTTGACAATGCTGAAATAACTGCAACAGCAACAGAAAAGTGCTTTGCTGAATGTAGGCCTGAGTGAAGTACGTGCTTAACTTGAAGCATGTGCTTATAGTTCCATTCAAGTCAATAGGACTTAAGGAAGGGCTTAAGCTCTTTGCTGAACTGGAGCCTTAAAGCGGAAAATTATAGCTACATGGATATTGCTCTCGCAAATGCTCTTATTTCAAATTTGCTACACAAATTCTACCATCTTTACCCTCAAATAGAAATTGAGCATATAAAATGAGGGACAAATTCTGCCCTTAGTTACACCCTGTGCAACCCCACTGATGTCATTCCAGATTTACTTTGCTATGAATGAAAGTAGAATTTAGTCCAGAATCTTGGATGTAAGGCATGGGGATTTGTCCACTGCAATTATATCTTTATGACACTTAAATTGCTTAGATTGGCTCCTAAGGATATTGCTACGAGTCTACGCTGCATTACAGATCTATTGCCTCACCTCAAATCCTCTTCTAATATGTTTACCCAGAACCGTTAATCCATACCAGCATTAATGGTTTTTGCACATTGTGGCAAGATATTTTTCCAAGTAGTATCAGTTTCAACTTTCCTTTTCTCATACATATACACTGCTACCCCGATATAACGTGACCCGATATAACACGAATTCGGATATAACGCGGTAAAACAGTGCTCGGGGGGGGTGGGGCTGCGCACACCGGTGGATCAAAGCAAGTGCGATATAACGCGTTTTCACCTATAACGCGATAAGATTTTTTTGCTCCTGAGGATAGCATTATATCGAGGTAGAGGTGTATATACAGTATTGTGTGCATCTCTGTGCGTCTCTTCATCTGTGTGTCTTAAACTCCAGCCATCAGTGAGTATTTGCATCTCTTCCTACCTCTGGCAGCCCTGATACTGTTTATACAGAGAGGTGTACAGCAGAAAAGAAGATTAGGAGGACAGGGTTCCCCTCTTCCCCATTAAGACAGTTATTAGAGGTTACTATTTACCTTTGTTTTCGCTAATTCAGATGTCCCTGTGGCCTACTCATTCTGTCTATATTAAGTGCACTAAGAGGGACACACCCAACACTCCTACTGATGGCTGGACACTTTGAGTCTTGTAGACTAGAAAACAAAGTCCAGGGGACAATTCTGAACTTTAACCATATGTTACCACCAGGGCCGGCTCTAGCATTTTTGCCGCCCCAAGCAAAAAAAAAATTTTGGCCGCCCCCCCCTTTTTTTCCGTGTCTCCCCCGCCCCCAGCCCTGCCCCAACTCCGCCCCTTCCGAACCCCTTCCCCAAATCCCCGGCCCCGCCTCCTCCCCCGGGCTTGCCGCATTTCCGCCCCCCCATTGCTTTCTGCGGCCCCCCCCGCTACCTCCCGCCCTAGCTCACCTCCGCTCTGCCTGCTCCCCCGGGCGCGCCGCCGCTCCGCTTCTCCCCCCTCCCTCTCAGGTGAGGGACAGGGGAGAAGCGGAGCAGCGGCGCGTTCAGGGGAGCAAGCGGAGCGGAGGTGAGCTAGGGTGAGGGGGCGCAGGAAGTAACGGGGGGGGGTAGAGGAACCGCTCCCTGCTCCAGCTCACCTCCGCTCCACCATCGCTGCCTCCCCCGAGCGCCCCGCCGCTCGGCTTCTCCTCCCTCCCAGCCTTGCTGAATGAAACAGCTGTTTTCCGCACGGCAAGCCTGGGAGGGAGGGGGGAAGAAGCGGCGCGGCGGTGGCGCGCTCAGGGGAGCAGGCAGAGGCGGAGTGGAGCGGAGGCGAGCTGGGGCACTTTTTCTCCATGCCACGGAGTCGGTGCCTATGATGGCCGGCGCCAGAATGCCGTCCCTAGAATGTGCCGCCCCAAGCACCTGCTTGTTTTGCCGGTGCCTAGAGATGGCTCTGGTTACCACCTGGCAAATTATAGTGGAACACTGAAATCTATATGTCTAACCATACAGATATACTGTACACTTCTGACAACTTATGAACTCTTCAGCACAATAAGTCTAGTTACTGTACTTCAACATTTAGATATATTAAACCAAGGGTTTTCTGTAACTGAACAAGACGTGTCAGTGCATGTTTGGTGTACATGACTATCACCAGCCTGAAATATCTAACAAATCCTATAGCACATGAGTGGGGCTCTGCATGGGTTTGCTCAAACAGATCAGATTTCAGGAGAAGGGCCTACGTGTATTGATATGGTAGAAGGAAAACAAAGTAAAAGGATAACATTTTAGTCACCCCGTTTGCACACTATCCTTTCTCCGTGCCCCGTTCTTCTATCTACAATATCACTGAACGGAAGTACGCCATGAAAACTTTAATTTGATTTGCTGAGTGTAACAGCATAGGTTAGATGTTCCAGTAACTCAAACCACCTTAGGGACATTACATTCATCTCCTACCAGCAAGCAAAATATTTAAGACACAAGTTTGGAACTTCTACCTCATTTCTGGAGTTCAGGTATTGACATTAGATAAGCCCCAAAAATACAACCCCATGAATATCAGACCCCAACTGTGATCATGCTCAGCTTATAGTAAGCCACTTGCAATAATTCTGCTATGTACAAAAAAAGAACACTTAAATGTACGTTATGACATTTTGATTGAAAAGTACTCTGTGGGCTTCTGAGATTGTTACAAAAGCATGGGTGGGTAATGATTTAATGCTAAAGCACATCAACCTTGCTCTAAGGCAAGCAACATGCACCTAAACTCCACACCAGTCTGCCCAACGACAGAAACAAAAAAAGATACAAACATGAACCTCAAAAAGGTTTGCTCCATTAGTGATGTTGGCAGACAGTGTCACTATATGTGTAAAAAAGCTCTCTTAAATCTTTCAGCATCTCCTTTCCCAGCATTGGTATGGAGAGAAAGTAAGTGGTTGGAGTGCACTGCCTCCTGTTGGATAAAACAAGAGCAGTATGGACAGCAACTGATTTTTATCTAGGGTTTTATACTATGTTCATCACTATAGGGTAAAAGGTCTCTCTTGACTTTCAATTTTTTTAGCTGTAAGAAAGAATGTTTATAGCATAATATCCCCTGACTGCCAAAGGAATTATAAAGAGAATAAGCCACATTACTGGACATTTTTAGTTTTACTTTTAATAAACTTCATGACTGCTTGTCAAACAAGTCTAACCTTTCTGGGTAAAAAGAAAATCTAAAAATAGAATCATCATTTGTTCTAATAATCAGGGGAGATGTTTTCTCCAATGAATGTTACTGAGAGGAAACTCCATGGGATTCTGTAGAAAGGGTCACAATAGCCAACTGTGTGAAACTCAGACTAATTGTGGACATTAAGGTATAAAGCCAGCATCAGATTCATAATGTAGACAGTGCAGAGGAAGAAACCACAACTTGACTCTTGGGAAGAGCAAGAGAGGCCATGGAGGCCCTGTACCTGTAAGAGGAAAAGGGAGAAAAAGAATGGAGAAGTGAGACAAGAAAGACTAAGCCAAGACATACGGAATGAGGATTTGCGGGGGGGGGGGGAGGGAGAGGAATATCTGAGACTGACGCAAAGAAATGGAAAACACCCACGTACACACTTCACAAGGACCTATGAAGTGGATGAAAAGTGCAATGAGAAAACCTTCAAAATATCAAGCAAGTTGTAACCAACTATGGCTGTCTATATGAGTATGGAGAAAGCCTTAAACAATAGCTCGGAGATATGAACTGTCCCAGGCATTTCAATGGAGTGCTAAATTAGATTCCAGCCGACACTGTTAACTATTTCACCAGCTATCAAAGCCTGTAGGAAAAGCAAGGAAGTATAATGAAGATCTACATCGGCATTGCCCAAAATGGGGGAATGCAAAGGACTAGCTGGGGAAGGAGAAGGCATAGATTAGAAGATGTATAAATGAAGATCTGTAGGCCGCTAACACCACGACATGTTGGCAGACATGATTGTGTTTTCCTGAAGAAAGAGCTCAACTTTCAAAAGTTTGAGAAACATTGCACAGGGAATGGAAGAGCCACACAAACTAGATCATATAAAGCTATAAGACCTGATATTGCAGAGACTTACACACCGGAATAACTTCACATACTAAGTGTCTCAATCTCCGGACCCAACTTTCTACAGTTCTTCCCATTTCATCTAGAAAACATATAACAGTGATACAAGGAGCTACAGTAGTCCAGGCCCTCCTGGATATTTATGTAGTCTAGTCTCTCCACAGTTCCTCCTGTCTCTGTATTACTGATACCACAGAAGATATGAGAAAGCACAGAAAAAAGTAATATCCCCTTCCATGGGCCACAATGTGGCACAAAGCAAGCTGCATTTTGAGCACCCTACCGTAACCATGAAAACATATTTTCTTCCCAGCTTAATTTCCCTTTTGATAAGATGACTGATGTAATTTGAAAAATGTATATAATTAGTTTGACCATTAAATACTTTAATTTACTTAAAAATCTTGTTAAAGCTACTGTGTTGTTTGCATAACAACGCCTTGGAAGCTTAGTAGTGATTTCATTTTACTTTATATCAAAACTTTGTGTTCTTCCAGCATGCAGTTTTACAAGTGATAGGCTGATGGAATTTGGAAAAGTTATTTATTCTAAAAGAAAAGCATTAAAGCTTTTGTTTTGGGAAGGAAAAAAGCCATACAGGTGAATAATGATATGGACATGGCATTCAAGTTGGGATCTACCACCTCCAAGAGTGCCCCTTTAACTGCATCATGTCATATAGGTAGGACCATTAATTGCAATCTGTACTACATGAAAGGGAACATGCTTCTTATTTACAGAGTACCAACAGCATGATAGGCACTTTACAGACAGCTATAAAGACAAGATCCCTGCCCTGAAGAGAGAGTGCTCAAACTCAGCGACAGCAATGTGATGCAACAAATAGTGTTTCATCTCACGTTATTTTAATTTCAATACTTCTATTTAGATTTTTTTTAAGGTGGGAAAAGGAAAAAAAAGGAGAGACATAATAACCTGTTACCTTGGTTTTAAAAAACTCCACTGAAGACATTACACTTTATAAAGATATAAAGAGAGGCCATTATGAGTTTTTTAAATTTCTAACCCAGAAGTGGTTTCATTTAATTTCTCTTGTTATGCAACTTAATTCCTGTTGTTATGGTGGGCAGACCATTAACTCCAGGACGAAAACTCAATAGTCCACTAATTATACAGATTAACGGATCTTTGCTTCCAATTCCTTTCTCCCTGCCCCCTTAGCAACTTAAACATGACCTAAAGATCCAACGCGAGTGCTGATTTCTTTAGACAGTTAGACAAAAGAAGCCTGCAAGCCAGTACAACGTCTCTCTCTGCATGCAAAGCTGTAAGCTAAAAGTTTTCACTCTTTCTTTTGGGTGGGTGTGTATGGAGAGGTGTGGAGGTGTAAAACAAAGTTAAGATGGAGTACTTAAATTGGTTATATTTAAATATGAGTACCACTGGTTAGTCTTACACGGGGGGGCAGGGGGGGGGAGAGGGGAACACTGCAAAATTACAGTGTGCGCCTTTGAAAAGAGACACAGGAACAGCAACTGCCCTCTAGCTATCAGGGGATTTACCATGCATTTTTGACTAAGCCTCAAACCCAAACCAAAGTAACATCCTCATATATACACAAAGAGTCTTATTATGACAGCTTCCCTTCCAGGGAAAAGAATCTTTCAGTAGTCACATGACCATTGAAATCTATGTTCGGTTAAAAAAAGGGAGCACCAATGCAACTGATAATAAGCATAAGCTTTGTGACTAGAAATATTTAGCTGAGTATTTCTGGGACTGCAGAGTCATTGATATAGCTGAATTCTATTTCAGGCTGCCCAATATCAAAGTCTCACTGTTTGTACTCTGTGACAACGTGTTGTTGCACTATCAAGCATCATTACCGGATTAGACACTAGAAGTGCTACTTATTGCTGGTAAGAGCTTTTAATGTTAGACACAAGGGCAAACACTGTCTAGCCTTACTCACGTGAATAGTCTTCAACGGGAAGACTCATATGAGCAAAGTTTTGAAGGGGCATAGCTTGCAGGCACAGGGCCTAGAACTGCTAACAACATAGGAGAGGAAGATGAACAGTGGCAAGAAGGAGTAGTAAGAAAGTGAAAAGGAATAAAAACTAAAGGCAAGTCTACACTACAAAATTAAGTTGACCTAAGTTACATCGACGTACAGCCACCGCAGTAATTAAATCGCTTTTGCATGTCCACACTCTGCTCCTCATGTTGATGGTGCATGTCCACACCAGGAGTGCCTCCACTGATCGAACTGTCAGCGTGGGGCATTGTGGGAGGGCTTTGGAAAAGCCGCAACAGTTGATATAAGCAATGCAGTATCTACATTCACACTGCATCGACTTAACTACATCGACCTAAGGGCTATGCCTCTCATGGAGCTAGAGTTATTAAGTTGCTGTAATGGGTGTATTACATTGGTGGGAGCTACATTTTAGCGTAGACACCTACAGAGTTAGGTCGATGTAAGCTGCCTTACGTCAATCTAACTCTGTAGAGTAGACCAGGCTTAAAAGGGAACATTTAAAAAAAAAAATTGATGGAAGCAGAGCTACCACTAAGAAAAGATACACAAAGAAACAATGGCTCATCAGTTTCCAAAGACCAGAACAACCATCTCTAGAAAAGTCAACTCAGGCTTCCGGAAGCAGAAAGACTAATGAGGGAGGGCTGAATCCTCTGATTAAAGACAATCAAAAAAAGAGGAACAAAGTTTACTATAGAATGTTTGACCCCGATTTTGCATCTTTGATGGGACACTGCATCTACTTGACATTTTTTAATTGAATCCTGGTACTGGTAGAGGTGAGTTGCTGCTGCTTCATTTTCAAACCTCCAAACTTTCAGTATTTTGAACTCATAAGACTAGGGTACACCTAGTTAATGAAATATCTATTTGATAACACCGGAGTACTGACCATTTAGCAGAGTTTAAAAAAAAAAAAATCTGTTTCTGAGTCTATCTTGTATTACTGAACAAGACACTTTACATTTCTCATATCCTCGCTCCTCATCAAAAGGCTGAAATGGTCCTTACCTCAATTCAACTCATGCTTGCCGGGCTCAAAACAAAAGTACAGAGCTACACTACAACTAAAAGGAAAGCGGGAAACGGAAAGCTGAGAGCATGATTACTCACTACTAGGAAAACGTGATTTTTATCTCAACATCTAGGCTCCATAACTTTGTTTTCACACTGAAGAATTTTGAGTTTATCTAAGTTTTTATAAGATTGCCCATTAGCCTGGTATCTGGTTGCCTGCCACAAAAAGTAAAACACAAAAGTATAAAAAAAAATTTAAACTCCCAATTAAAATATTTGTTAAATTAAATTAATTATCAATCTAGTGTCAGTGTGCTCACTCTCAGTAGCACTCTTGCTTCTAAGCCAGACCAGAAAGCTCAAGTCCCAGTTTTAACAACATATCCAGTGTTATACCTGTTGAGCACTATTAGGGGCTGCCACACTAGTAAAACTGGTGTCTTTTCTCTACATGTATTGTATATTAAAGATTTCAAGACATTTCCCCAAATGGAGTAAGGATCTGGACAACATTCCCTTTCTCAGTAAGGATTATTTCATATCCAGACTGTGTGAATTATTGCTGAGTACTTAATGATGCCACGTTGCTATCCCAGCATCAGTATCTGAAGTGTCTGTAATGCACTTTGGGACATCTAAAG
Source organism: Emys orbicularis (assembly GCF_028017835.1). Lineage (NCBI taxonomy): Eukaryota > Metazoa > Chordata > Testudines > Emydidae > Emys > Emys orbicularis. The sequence goes on along the minus strand of NC_088683.1, from coordinate 65,866,157 downwards.
CATTGAAGTCAGTAAACAAAATCTATTTTTATTTCATTTCAATCCAATATATAGAAGGAAAATCTGCCATACTGCCATTTATAGAACATGCCTCCAGTGCTAACACTAAAGAAAACAAGTTGTCAAGTCACACCTTAGTCTAACAGATCGGATTAAAAAGAGAACTGCAACACATTTAATAAATTAACCGTTGAGATCCCAAGTCACTAAACGGAATGTGCATGCTGTTTTAAATTACTGATTATGGCTTATCTGTAACAGAATATTTGAAAACCTTTATTTCAGTATTGTATATCCACCTTAATCCAGAGGGGTAGAGGGTTTACTGGGAGGGAAGGGGTTGGGTTTGGAAGGATGCAGAGGAGGTATCAGTGTTACCTCGAGAAAGGAGGATGCCTTATTACCATCTAAGGCAGAATAAGGAGACAGATGCTCCTGATTTCGGTGCCTGGAATATGTCACCCACTCTTGTCGGCTACCAGGGAATCCTGGAGCTGGGTTAACGCCTATTCAGGTTTAGTGGCTGTTCCACTGCATCCATGCAAGTGTTACTAAGACAGCAGGACCGAGCAGCGGAGTCGGACCCGGACCCCGGCCCTGACCGGGGCGATCCGGATCAGGCTGTGCATGCGCTATCCCAGCCTTACACGGAGGAGCTTATGCCACAGCTCCCCTAAAGAGCATTTTCTAAATCGGGGATGGGCGGGCAGTAAGGACCGAGGACAAATATTCCCTGTTCCCAAAGGGGAAAGGAGCTTCGCTGGGGTGGAAAAAACATCGGCAACTTCTGCTACTGCCTCACAGCCGGGCCCGGGACACGTGGAGGCCTGAAATCAGGCAGCCGGGGGGATCAGTGCCTGGCGAGCGGCTGCGGCGGGGGGAGGCCGCCTGGAGCGGGACGAGCCAAGGCACAGCCCGAGGATCTGGTCCCGACTCGGGCCAGCCCGGCAGCACATGCTGCCCGCGCGCCGGGGGGAGAGGCCGGGGCTGCCCCGGCCCGGGGACGTTGAACTCACTTGCAGCTCGGGCCTGGCTTTGGCCGGGGGCCTCCCGAAGAAGGAGGTGCGGGCGGTGAAGAACTCCTCGGACTCCTCCTCCTCCAGGCTGCTGTAGCCGCTGCTCATGCTGCTAGTCCAGGGCAGCGTCAGCGGCCGTCGCTGCTGTAGGGGCCCGCAGGCGGAGACCCCCTTCCCTGCCGCCGCATGGGGGCCCGCTACTCTCCCTCCCAAGGCTACCGGGACGCGGGAGCAACAGCTGATGCGGCTGCAGCAGCTGGCTCCCGCCTGCCCAGCCTCCCTGCAGCACAAGTTCACACGGGGCAGCGCAGCCCAAAGGGGAGCTCCGGCTACAGCGCCGCCCTCGCCCCTGCCTCCTCCCCCGGCAGCAGGGACTGGCCTGACGGCCGGCAGCGCCCCCGCCTCGCAGGAGGGGGCGGGTGGTGCAATGCAAACAGCCCGGAAGCCCCCGGCGCCTCTCCCTGCTCACCTTGGGCTGGGGTGGACTTTAGTCCCCGAACAGCAGGTGAGCTGGGCGGAGGCACCGTCTCCTGCAGAGCCAGCGCTGAGCAGTTCGCAACTAACTCCACATCCAGCGCTCGCGCAAGCCTTTGTTTTGGACGCCTGGGGTGAGAGTGGGATCGGTAACGGGGAAGGAAGAAGACAGCGCCGTGGGAGAGCCAGTTTGATAGCTCAAAACCCCCCAACTTCAGTGCGTTGATTACTTACGTTGTGCCAATAAGCTGCCAGCCAGGCACTTCAGCAGGAAGAGCGAAGACAAGAGACCAGGCCCGCCCTTCTCTGCTCTGCTCTGCTCTCAAACTAGCATCCAGGCAACAAAAACCATTTTAACTCCCACCACTTGTTATTTCAAGCGAAGTCTGGATGTACACATACTCTTCTTGGGAAATAAAAGTGGCTTATGTTTCTGTCTCTCTAACCAACAGGGTTACAACAAAACTGCAAATCCAAAGCCTGTGACGGCCAGATGCTGGGGGACTGGATGAGGGGATGGATCACTCCATAATTGCCCTGTTTTGTTTATTCCCTTTGAAGCATCTGGCATTGGCCACTGTCTAAAGACAGCATACTGGGCTAGATGGGCCATTGGTCTGACCCAGTATGGCCGTTCTTATGTAGCTTGTCAGTTTTACTTCAATTTAGTTTAAAGCAATTTTCCAATTTAAGCAAAATCAAACCCTGTTATTCCCCAAGAAGAATGTCCACCCCCAGACTAGCACTGTGGTAACAAAAGGTGTGAATTAAAACTGATTTAGCTATTTTGGGGCAAGTCTGTGCATACACCAACTCTCAGATAGTGGGTAGGGTGTCTGTCTTCACACATGTCTTTAAAGTGTCTGGCATGCTATTGGCACAATATAAATATCAATTCACTTGGAGTTTTGGGATCCTTGTACCAACAAACTGTCCATCCACACACATTGGTTGCTTCCTTCCCCATTACTGACTAGCCCTAGAGTATTCTAGTCCAGGATAGACCAGTCCTAAAGCAAGATGCACCTAAACAATAGAGATAAGGGAACCCACAACCAACAAAGCAATTAGGCATAAGAATTAGTAACTGTGTTGCTGGGTCTACAACTTTTGTTTAGTTGTTTTTAAAAGTTCTCTCCTTGAAGGGATGATTAGGAGATACAGGCCTTTGGAAGGAGTGATATTTAAGGAGAGACCTGAAGAAGGAGCGGATGAAGGGATGGCAATCAAGCTGGGAATTTCAACTATAGCATTGGCAAAGGTGTGGAGGCAGGAGTAGGAGGCCCAAAGGGGGGCAGTTATTTGTATGGCTCAGTTGGGGCAAGAGTGAAAAGAGATCAGTGCAGAGAAGTAGGCTGATGGTTACTAGATTTTTTTTTAATTTTCCATTTCCATCATTCTCCACTGTCTTTGCAAATGGCCTCATCCATTTCATGAAGCTCTCAATTTCCACACAAGCAGAGACATTTAGGTGGGACTGTTCTCCAGAAAACTCCACAAAATAAACAAGAGATCCCAGATTTTCCCCCAACTATATCATATATTTGATCTTTTTAAAAAAAAGGTTTTGAAGGCACACTGAACTGTGGGTTACACTTGCACCAACACTTTGATCTTCCTCTTCCACCCACCTCAAGTGCACTTTTCCTCCAAGTCTTTCTGCCCCCTTCCAAATGGATTTCATTTTACCTAAATCTTCCCCCAGGTATGCTTTTCATTTGCTTATTGGGCACTGGATTGGGTCCTGCACAGACTACTAGGCACAGATTTTTTCTTACTCCACCCTGACAAGCTTTACCAATTAGTTAACCAAAAAAAGTAATAGTGCATACTGAAAACAAAGATCCACAGTTGGAAGATATACTTACTGATAACTCTGCTGACGGCAGGTTTGTTTTTGTGCAGAATTAATGAAGTGTTATCTGAACATAATGACGTGAGAAGTCAAGGAACATGGCAAAGATTTAAACAACACTTACAAGCACTATGCAGCATAAAGTTAGTTAGTGTTTGTGAAACAGATGTATAGAGCTGTATAAATGCTGCAATACATGGAAGAGAAAGGAGGCAAAGGGGGTGAATATCTATCTAGGAAAAGCTCAGTTCAAACATAGCATATTTTTCTATGGCAGAAGTGCTAGATGGTCAAGTGGTTCCCAAAGTCAGATGGAACAAGTGTCACAGCCCATGTAATCAACCAGAATTCCTGCTGGTTTCTGTTTGCTTAACGAACTGTCTTTACTAACCATATATTTTCTCTTGAACAACAATAGCAAATCATAATATAATGATTGGGTCATATTCTAGAATGCATTGGCTGTCAATCAGTCACAGAAAGAAAAACTAAATCTGCTGAGAAATAAGTCTGGCAAGCCATTGTTGTGATCATTTGAGCAACTGGCAAGAGGATAATAGATAATGGAGAACACATTTTTAAAAATGAAACAGAATTGAATCCAAATAATACTACAGATACCCACATAAGAGGACTAGAGAACAACATCATTTTATAAAAGCATAGTGTCTATAGAAATCTAATTTTAAAAGAGGTTTTTAAACTACTGCCCTTCTAAGGTCAAAATAAGTTAAAAAGTTTGTGAGCCAAATAATACATCTGTGACCAGAAATAGTAACAGGCATACAGTGTTCTGGAACAATGTTCTCATGAATAATCATTAATATAAAGCAAGTGCAGGAAAAGATGAACTTTGTATAATACAGCTGCATGTATCTTACACAAAGAACAAGATGAATATTTTCCATTATAGGTAGAGCTAACCTGCAGCCTTATACTTGCAGCAAGGATTTGAAAGTTCACTTTATTGAAATGCAACACCAGGTTCAGCTTCATAAGAACTGCACAGTTAAAGCTGAGATTTTCCTTATAACAGGAAAACAAACATAAACATTTTGACTAACCTGGCAAGGACTCTGAATTGTCAAACATAATTTCATGCAGTCAGATATCTAATTTAATAAAGGTGGACTGTTCTTCAGAGTCTAGTGACTTCATTATGTAAACATTTTTTGTTTGCTTGCATTAAAGTAGTAGTTTATTCATCACTGATAAAAAAAACTCTGTGGAGTTTATATCAGTTCCAGCAATAACTGTGTTGGGTTTGCTCTTGCTTTCTGTGTCAGATGATTTAAGAGTGTGTAATCTCATCAAAAAGGAAATTTACCAGACACTCACTGGCCAGTTGGGGTGGCCTAGTAATAGTGCTCTGCACCACCGGGCAGAAGACCCAGCTCCATAAACCAGTCCCAGTCTTTTCTCTTGCTCACGAGGCTGGAGTATGGGAAAGGTACTGGGCCCTTGGAAGCAAGGAAGTAAAAGATGGGGTGAGGCTTAGAAGGTCCTACATCGTTTAAGAATGACTGAGCCTCTAGCTAAACAACAAAACAATCGGAAGGACAACAGAGTTTTAAGCATGTACATGACTTTGACATTGAAGATAATAGGTCTGATCCTGTGCTGCATCCTTAGATTCTGGGCTGCTCAAAGGTCCAAAACAGTCCCTGGAAATCTCCCAAGAGCTATGTCACAGCCCATAATCTCCATATTGCAATGTCCTATAGGCCCTCTCCCTCCCCAGCTCTCCTGCACAATATCTATGCCAGGGCCTGTGAGGGGGTGTAGCATTGGACCACTTCTGGTGGCTCTATACCATGCCTGTCTCAGAAGAATCCTTCCTCAGTTCTTTCTAGTGCTTGCTCCGTTCTCTGCCCAAGTGACATATGGGGGCAGAGTGGGGAACAGAGCCTGTCCCATAGGGACTACTCCCTCTCCTGTGCATAAAGTTACGCGTGTCCTTAAGTCTTTGAAGGATCAGGTTAATGCCTCCTAAAAGGTGTAAAGCAGGTGACAAGGGAGAGAACCGTAGGGCACTGAAAGGACTCCCAAAAGCAAACCCTCCACCATAAAACACCTCCCCAAAAATTCTGCTCCTGACATTTAGAAAGCTAAAAATACACAGATTAATGAAGGAAAATCCAACTGTATTTTATAAGCACATGTTCAGCAAGATATCACTGAGCTAAGGAAAGAGAAGGAATTGATGAGCTGCAAAAATCAGAGGCAATCAAAGTAAATTCATCCCCAAAATTAGAGAGCGCTCTGAGGCATGTCATTGATTGCATTATAAAAGTGACTGAGGAAAGATGAATTTATTAGTTTCCTGCAATGTTGATTATAAATACAATATCTGTGATTCATACTGGTAACTACTGTATGTTATTACAACATACACATTTCTAAAATATTGTTTTATAAGGATGCTAAAAATTTCGGTAGGATAAATTCTGAAAGCTAATTTTATTGTAAATAGTATTACAGCTAGTCTGCAATCAGCATTCTGAAATACTGAGAAGAATTGTAAATTAGAGGGTTGCTAATAAAATAGGAAAAGCTTTGAACAGAGAGTTAATCTTTCCTGCCAAATGAAAAAGATTCAGGTTCAGGTTCTATCAACCTGATAGTCATTCAATTGGTAACAGAGCACTGATAAATTGTTACAAGGCTGCTGGGTATCCTGATTTTTCTTCAAAACTTAAAAAAGCCAAATAATCATATCCTCTAAATTCTGTATCACAAAGTATCTTATTGTCTTTTCTTGTGAGGTATGCTAAGAAATCCCATATAGTATTAATTGGTAATGGAGACTGATTTAATGTTTGGGTCTCTGTCTTGTAACTTTAAATAGTGTTTGCTATATCTTGTGTACCCAGATATCATGGTTGAAATACATAATAATGAATAATAAATAACAATAGTTAGTAAAACTCTCCTTTCACAAAGTTGCTGAATGCTGCTGAGCCCCTCTGATCAGTTGTCATCCAATAGTCTTTGTTCAGTGCTGATACCACTGAAACACCATCTATATTTTCCCTTCCTTTATCAAGATTCACACTTTCAGTAAAACACAGGAATTTCCATAATTATTAAACTATAACAATGGTAGAGGCTCTATGTGAAAATACAACTTTAAGGAAATGTATTCTATAATAATGTGTACTTAAAACAGAAACAAAACTTCTTCTGCTTTTTACACTTTTCCTAATTGTTAACAGTAGGCAAGAGTATTTGGAGCAATAAAAATGAACCAGACCTTCTGTTTTAAGTATAGACACCACAACTGTGGAAGCTTACATGCTTATGAATACCAGGAAAATGCCACTCCTAATATACTATAACTGCAATTTGATTCCCAGCATCTGTCTTGAAACCAGGAAATAAATGAGAGGTGGGGCCTTCCAGTCAGGCAATCAAGTCAGCAGTGTGATTTCTAAGGCAAAGAAAAAGAGATCCTCTTGTTACACTTGAGATGTGTCATTTTTTCTATTTAATTACAAACTTGCTTAGAGGTGCAGTGGAAACTTTCTAGGGATCATCCACACTGCAGCTTGGAACTTAGAGTATTATTTTAATAACCAGTATTGGAAACTGTTGATCAACACAGTGACGAGAGAAGGGTGTATAACTTTTGATTGGACCTAACTTTTAAAAGCCAGTTGTTGAAAGCCATTGTCTAGCCTTTTCCACTCACCCTCAACCACCATCTTAAAAAAAAAGTTTGAGGTCATCCTATCAACCAATTCATAAAATAGAATTGCATCCTCAGAAGGAAATGATGTTGTCACTATCCTGACATTGGTCATCAACAACTCTGTATCTCTGTGATGCTGTGTTGAAAGTCATCCTCTACTGAGAATACCTCCTGTACCTAGGTAGAGTAGGGCATTCCTTATGATGCATTGTCTGTTTGTTCATTTACAAAATTCAGGTTAGCAGTTGCTAAAACAAATTAATGATAGTTTTCTGTACTTCTACAGCACAGCTATAAGGGCAAAATTTTCAGGACTTTCAATGAGACTTAGGTACCTTTGAAAATTTTACCCTAATTCTAGTTTTGCTTTAGCCAGGGCTAACCAACTCACGCCATATTTGGAAGCCAACATCTACAAATTTATTCCATCTCCTGCTCACCATACAAAAGTGTTCTCATCCTACCACATTTGGATGGTGAGAGTGCTACTGCCTCTATCCAAAGAGGATGAGGGTAGAAGTGGAGTGGACTAAGGAGGGTTGAAATGGGGTAAATACAGTGAACAAAACACACAAAGGAAGTATTAGGCCAAAGAAAAACCAAATCAGATAGGTAAAATGTTAAAGAGAAAGTTTTAGGAAGAAAGAGAAAGTACTGACAAAAGATGTATCAAGACATAGAAGGAAACATGGAGATAGGAAAAAGCAAAGAAAGAAAATGGAAATATATTATTAAAATAAATTAAAGAGTGATACATACAGTGTCTTGAACTCACATTTTAATGGATTTAAGATCAATTTCCTGGCTTTGAACTGATGACAGGGGGATTCCCAATTTGCAAGTTTTGACCTACTCATACGTTCATCTTTTTGATGACGTTCATCTTTTTAAAAAGCTGACAGGCATGTCTGAGATTGCTGAAAGAGTTCCCTTGTACTAGATTACCCGTTCACTCTTGAGTCTTGTCTACAGTATTCACTGGCAGAGCTCCATTGGTGGGGAATTATGAACTCTAATTTTCTTAGCCAGACTCATCCCTAGACAGCAGAAAAGAGCAGGGAATAAAGGAGGGAAATGTCTTTACATTAATGAGTTGTCCAGCAGAGCTAAAGGCATTACATTGCTCAGGCACTGATGAAAGGAGGCTTCCTGCTTTTGTACAGCTCTGATTCTCCTCTACTTTCCATCACTCAGCCCTAGCAATAGGCACTACAGCAAGAACAGAGAACAAGAAAAATCCAACATTCTCACAAATTACATAGGTCAGGAGCCCTCGCCAATATCAGTTATTAATTACATGATCACATACTGTTTTTCACAGGGCCCCTGCCTCATTCAGTCTATAGGTACAGCCAAGGGGTCAATTTAAGGTTGCACTGGCATCTGTAAATCTGGCATTTCCTAATTTTTACTGCATGTCTTTGCAACCTAAACAACTGTTTTCACATATGCTTTTTAAAAGGAATAACTAATAGTTTAATTATTAGCTCTACACTGTTAGATTTACAGAATTTGCAACATGTCTGAGTTAGGTGCCTTGTATTGCATTCCCGCCTGCCTATAATTTTAAATTGGAAAAAAAAACCTTAAAATTGTATTTGTTTCACATATAATTTCTTTGTGTTTTAAAACAGAAGAGGAAAGCATGGTCTTTATTTAAATGATCCATATCTGTATTATGCTTTGAAGGTCACACCTCATTGATGGGAATGGGTTGGAGTACAGAGAATGTATAACTTTACTCTGGTTATAGTTGGCTGGAGACTCTAATTTTTCCCACCCATGTGCGGAATGAATTTTGTTATGTGCACCAAGATGGAGGTGATGTGTGACGCATCACCTTCATCTTGGTGCACATAACAAAATTCACGTGGTGAGGGTGGGGCCGAGCGGTTTGGAGTGTGTGCGGGGGGGGGGGGGAGGGCTCAGGGCTGGGGCAGACAGTTGGGATGCAGGGGTGTGAGGGCTCCAGCTGGAGGTGCAGGCTCAGGGGTGGGGCTGGGGATGAGGGGCTCAGGGCTGGGGCAGAAGGTTGGGTGCAGGGGGTGAGAGCTCCGGCTGGGGATGTGGGCTCTGGGGTGGGGCCGGGGATGAGGGGTTTGGGGTGCAGAAGGGTGCTCCGGGGCTACTGCAGGGAGAGAGGACTCCCCCTCAGCTCTCTCTGCCCGCAGCAGCACCTGGGCTTGAGGGGAGAGGCGCCTCTCCCTGCCACGGCAGCTCCGGGACAGGGACCACAGGATAGGCGCCCATCCCCCAGCCTTGCAGGTCCAGGCCAGGGCTGGCTTCGGGCTGGGGGAGGGGTGCCCCGGCCGCAGCAGGTCCGGGTGCCCCAGCCGCGGCAGGTTCGGGGTTGGGCTAATTTGGGGCCAGGGGAACGGCGCCCCTCCCTGGGCCACGACAGGTCCCCAGGCGGGTTCTCTGAGTGGTGCTAAATAGGCTGCTGCATGGCTGCACAGCTTATAGGGAACTTAGGTGGAGATAGTTTTCTTTAAGGCTGGGGTAACAGAACAGCACCATATATGCAAGTACATTGGCAATTAAGAGAAACAGTATTTTAAAGTAAAAGCTCAGAATTTGCAGATTATAGGAAGCTCTGTGGAGAGGTCCCAATGTTTTCACACCACAATAGTTTCTAGTTCTGGATGTCCAAGCAGTGGTTTTGTTTGATTGTTTTGGAGCTTGAGATGTGTGTAGACATCTCACCGAAACAATTTCAGCAGCAGCCTGGAAGCAGTTGGTGAGGAAGTGAGCATGAGCATTGGATATCCCAAAGGAGGCTAGGACTTAAGTTCTGCTAAAAAGAATAAAAACCTTAGTTGCAAACTGAGCATGCTCAGAAGGGAATTTTCAAATTGCTTGTAAGAATCTTTATCCAAATGTGATCATGGACAAACTCCAAAAGAAGAACTATTTACATTCGCGCATTTCAGAATTCAAATGTTTTTGAGTTCTGTGTCAAAGGGGAGGGGGAGCTTTTTCCTCTTTTAAACATACAGTGGACACCGTTTATATTTCAGCACTGCATATCCAAAATGGTGGACAGATTTTCCTCAAACTCTTTTTTTTAAAATTCACTGTTCAGCTAAGATCAAGTGTGGAAAATAGTATACCCCAAAGGACAATTTTTTTGGAAGTCTGTGAATGAGTGAGAGCAGGCACTTCTAACTCAAATTGTTTCGAAGCCATATAAACTATAGCATTTGCTTTATACTGAAATGTTATGTTTTCCAGATGAAAGCTAACTGCCATTAAAAGGGGAATTGTTGTATGTGAATTGCACTATAAAATTAAATAGGCACAAAAGTCTGCACTAACTAGCTGTTTACCTCTGTGTTTTACTACACCACATAAGTTATAATCAGAGGAAGGAAACTCATAGGAGGTCTGAAGGTTTTTAATTGTTCTAGAGTGCAGATGGTTTGAATCACAGTGAATTGACCTAGCTCAAGGTCAAAATTTAGAGTGCTAATAACTGCTTGAGATTTTAGCTTGTTTACACCTCTCCTGGAAAAGATCTTTTCCAACCACTTTTAACGGCTTTGTTAGTTACTTTGAAGAAGAGCTCTGTGAAGTTTGAAAGCTTGTCTCTTTCACCAACATAAGTTGGTCCAATAAGAGAGATGACCTCACCCACCTTGTCACTGTGAAAATAGTGCTCGGGTTGACAAACATCGCCATAGCAGAAAATGAAATTTAATGAGCAAAGATGCCAAAGACATTTTCTTTACTACTTGTACCACTGCAGTAGCAAGGTTTGCAGTGGTAAATCTTGCTACTGCATTTTCACACAGTTTGTTTTAACATACTTTCTTCTCTAGTTCCTGGCATTCTCCTTGCCAGTATAAAACCAGGCTTTCTGCTGACATCTCTGCATCCATCACACGTGGTTCACAGTTTTGAAGTCTTCTTTGCAACCATAGAGCTAAAGGCTTAATTTTAAAAAAGTAAGTGAGATTCCAGCAAACAAGACAGCAACTTAAGAGAGGTACCAGTACCATGTACCAGCTGAATGTGAGCCCTACCCTGCTAGCTACCATTATGTGTTAATGATAGTAGTATTACCAATCCCAAGCATTCAAAAATCATGAGTCAGTCCTCAAAAAACAAAACAAAACCCACTCACCCCCACCCCCATGATTTTGACTTAAAAGTTTTTTTCTTCTCTTGTTGTTGGACTTAAGTTCCAACTACCCTGGAATGTTATAGGGGCAAGTTGTATGTCCAGGACTATGAAGCAATCAATAAATGATTATAATGTGCATGTCCATTTGAGACCTTCAAAGTATTTCATAAAACATTAATTTGGCCTTGCAATACTGCTGTGAAGTAGCTAAAGAAAAAAGAATACTGCATGCTCAGCTATTTGCACAAAGCCATCTTGTTTGTGTTTGGACTTAAGAGTCCTTTAAAAAATTTGTCACCCCTTGAAAGCTCAGTTTTTACATGAAAACTGAACTTCTTAGCAAAACCCTGCACAATTTTTAATGAAAATATTTAGACCTTGTTGCAGCTTTAGTAGGGCTGTAGGTCTTACATGGAGTCTTACTTCCGTCCTCATCACAAAGCGTCCCTCTGTGTGTATTCAGTATGGACAAGTCCCTGATGTGGCCTTCTCTCTTGCCCGAGAACCTGTTCTTAGGGCAGCCTCTGGCTACAACATGGTTTAGAAGAGCTGCCTTCACTTGCATGTAGTCCTGATGAACTGCATCCAGGGCCCAGTAGATGGAGGGAGTTTCCTTACTTAGGTATGGCCCCAGCTGTTGAAGTCACCGAATACCCTTTTGAAGGTGACCAGAAAAGTCTCCAGCTCATTCTCAGGCCCTGTTTTCTTCAGTGGTCCTGTCACTAAAGATGGTCTTGAGCCAGCATTAGCTAATTCCTTCATAGGCCTGCTTTCTCAAAGATGCCAAGCTGCTAGCTCCTCCTCTCCAGGACCGACAGCATATACAATCCATGTGGCAGGTACTTTTCCATCCTTCTTGGGAAATTTATTCACTTCATCTTCTTGTTGGGGGTGTGGTGTATTTACAACATCATCTGCCTAAAAAACATCTTTACAGGGTCCCTTTAAAATAGTTTCAGGAGCCAATGGCTGTGTATTCTTTGGTTTAATTCTTCATGTGTAACATTCTAAGAGCCACATCCTCTTGTCAGTGTAACACTGACAAGAGACTGCAAATGCCTGAGCCACCAGGTATCAGACTCTGCCAAAGTGAAACAGACAGATGGGAGTGGAGCAAATATTGAACTGTCTATAGCATCCTTGGCAGCAGATTCTGCAGGGCACTTATCAAATTTATTTTCAGCACACTTTGCATTTTGGAAGTAGCCATCACCGAATGACCATGGTGAAAATGTGGGAGAGTAGGGGAGGGGAATGCTTTTGAAAAGAATCCATTTCCTAATCAAAACAAGAAAGAAGGAGGGTTTTCCCAAATCTGGCACTGACAGCCTATCTGCGACAGGGAGATAATTCCTGGAAGTAACTAGAGTGAAACTGCCAAAACTAGAACGGAGTTGGCAAAATTTAGCTTTTTTTTTCCCCTTTCCTTATTGTAGCCAAAAAACACAGGTGCCTTAAAAGAAATGAAAGTGCACGGAAGAGTGTAGAATGACCAGGAAATATTACTCTTGCAGCTTTTGCTATAACATAGCCTAATGGACCTCTTTGTGAAATGCTGCTGTAGCACATTGTGTAATGGGTAGATGTCAGTTATTCTTAAAGTTACAAAGGTTTTGGGAAGGGTGAGGGGCAGGCTTACATTCCTGACATAAGAGGTCTTGGGTCAACCAAGCGGCCTTCTGGCTGAGGAGGGAGGGAACAGGTTCCTTCCCCTCAGCCCATGAGTGCTCTGGGACTAAAGTATGCTGATCTGCAGCAGGCAAGCACAGTTTAAAGAGGCAATGAAGTTATTGACAGAGGAGCATTAAAAGGGGGGAGGGATAGCTCAGTGGTTTGAGCATTGGCCTCCTAAACCCAGGGTTGTGAGTTCAATCCTTAAGGGGGCTGATTAGGGGCAAAAATTGGGGATTGGTCCCGCTTTGAGCAGCGGGTTGGACTAGATGACCTTCTGAGGTCCCTTCCAACCCTGATAATCTATGAAAAGTCAAATTATAATTAATAAATGCCAACTGTCTCCAGGTGAAATGCTGAACCTACTGACATCAATGGGAGTTTTGCCATAGGCATCAATGGAGTCAGGTTTCGACCTCACTTAGTGACATGTGCAAAGTCTAGTGTACCTATACGCTCAGTTTGAAGCATGAGTTTCAGGTGCTTCTAATTCACTTTTGTGTCTTCCAGAGAATTACTTCTGCTGATCCTAACCTCAGACATAACTAGCTATCGCAATATCACCACTCACAAAGGACATGGTCAAAGACTGGCCCCAGAATTGATACTCCTTGGAAATTGCCCTATTTGTAATACCTTAGGTTCAAGAATTCCCTCCCCCAAAATAAATGTTTCTTAGACAGATACAATCAAAGCCTCTTCCAAGATAAATCATTCTACAGCAGTTCTTGAGTGAATCTTAAGCATATCTAGATTTCCAATACAGTAAAAGCATACTTATGGTATAGAGATTAAGAAATAAATTTCAGAATATAATACTACTAACCATTTTATAGTATTGTACATCTATAGTATTAAACATACTGTGACAGACCCAGACCAGTGGGGTACAGGAGTCTGGTAGAGGGCAAATATACTGGTCACTGGATGAGTAGTTTTCTGTTCCCTGAGTGACCAGACCTATTGGGATCCAGGAAGTGGGCGGGCAAAGCCCGCCCACTGCTAAAGGATCCCCCCCAGCCTAAGGGGGGGTCCACAGGACCTGGAGACCAAAAAATTACGGGGGACAACTAATAAAAGAACAGGGACAGGAGTGAGGTCAAAGGGTCAAACGAAGCGAACCAGACGGGGACACCGAGCAGAGAACCCCGGACAGCGCCCACTGCTCCTCGAAGGCATCAAGGGAGCCAGTGGACACCGCCCAGAGGAACTCTGCCCGGATACGTGAAAGAACGGAGGACCTGAAATACGCCCCACAGTCACAGGAAACTCCATCGGCCAACCTCCTCACTCTGGTTTTATAGATGGCCAGTTTCGCTAGGGCCAGAAGGAGGTTGACCAGGCGGTCCCGCGACTTTGTGGGGCGACAGATAGGGAGTGCATAAATAAAAAGGTGAGGAGAAAAGTGCAACCAAAATCTTAACAAAATATCCGTGAGGAGCCGGAATAGGGGCTGCAGCCTGGCGCACTCCAGGTAAACATGCGCCAGGGTCTCCCTCACGCCGCAAAAGGGGCAGGTGTCTGGGATAGGGGTAAACCGCGCCAAGTACACGCCCGTGCTCACGGCTCCGTGAAGGAGCCGCCAACTGATGTCCCCGGTGGGCTTTGGGATCAGAGCAGAATAAAGGCTGGCCCACCGGGGCTCCACACCCTCCAGAAGTGGCAGAAGGTCCCGCCACTTCGTATCGGGGCGGGACGCGAGGGTGAGGACATAAAGAACATGGAGCACGAGCGTGTATAGATGTTTCCTTGACGCGGTCCGGAACAGAACCGGCTGCAGATGGTGCAGCCGGCTCATGGCGAATGGACGGGGAGGGGGCTGGTTGGGTCCACGGGGCAGGGGCCCGATGAAAAAGTCTGGAGGGCTCGGAGTGGAGGGTGGGCGGGGCGTGCCCTCTCGCAGGACCCGGTCGAGATAGTCCCGAGCAGAGGGTGGCAAAGCGGCCCTCACCTCCTGAAGTACGCGCCGGGGAGTATGAGGTCTGGAGAGCCCCATGTGCTGAGTGAGCGTCAGGGGATCCAGCCAGTCTCCCCGGTCGTAGTCCAGGAGGTCTCCGACTTTGGTGACTTCTGCTAGGACCAACCTCTGGAGCACCATGGGGGACTCCGCCACCTGCACACGAAGCTGGGGGTTGTGTAGCAGGGGCTCCGCGAGGAGATCTGCCCCCACGGTGGCCGCCACGGACCTGGTCACTGAAAACAGTTTCCAGGTCCGGAGGAGGTCCTGGTAGAAGACCGGCAGCTCAGAGAGGTCTCGCGGAAGACCTCTCGGATGGAGACAAAGGAGCTGCCGGTCATATCGGAGCCCTCGGAAGCAGCGCAGGAAGGCGTGCGCCAATACGCTCCATGCCGGACTACCTGCACCATAAAGGAGCCTCTGCAGGGCCTGGAGGCGAAAGACGTGGACCTGAGCGTGCAGACACTTCAGGCCCTGTCCTCCCTCCTCCAGGGGTAGATGGAGAACCCCCGCAGAGTCCCAGTGCAGTCCTGACCAAAAGAACTCCAGAATCAACGTCCGGAGGGTGGTCAGGAAGCCCGGGGCAGGGACCAGGGTGTTGAGCCGGTACCAGAGCATGGACAGGACTAGTTGATTGAGCACCAGTGCTCTCCCTCGAAGGGAGAGACACCGGAGCAGTCCTGTCCATTTCCGGAGCCGCTCCGACACTCTGCCCTCTAAACCTAGCCAGTTCTCCGGCGGAGACGGATGTGTGGCAGAAAGGTAAACACCGAGATAGAGCAGCGGACCCGCGCTCCACCGGATGGCCTGAAGCGCGGGTGGGAGGGAGCTCGTCTGCCACCCGTCCCCTACCACCAGGCCAGAGCTCTTGACCCAGTTGACCTGGGCGGAGGAGGCCGCCGAATAGATGGTCTAGCAAGCCTCCACCCGCACCAAGTCGCCCGGGTCCTGGACCACGAGGAGCACGTCGTCGGCGTACGCCGACAGGACCAGCCGCAGCTCCGGCTCCCGCAGCACCAACCCTGCCAACCTCCTATGGAGGAGACAGAGGAAGGGCTCGATCGCCAGAGTATACAGCTGGCCCGAGAGGGGGCACCCTTGACGTACTCCTCGCCCGAAACTGACCGGTTCGGTCAGGGTCCAGTTGAGCCTGACCAAACACTCTGCGGAGGCGTACAGCACCTGGAGAAAACCCACAAACTGGGGCCCGAAGCCAAACGCTCGCAGAGTGCCCAAGAGATACCCGTGGTCCACCCTGTCGAACGCCTTCTCCTGATCCAGGGACAGGAGGGCGAACGACAGACCATCCCTACACCCGAGTTCCAAGAGGTCCCGGACCAGATACAAGTTGTCGAAGATGGTGCGGCCCGGGACGGTGTAGGTCTGGTCTGGGTGGATCACGTCCGCCAGCACGGACCCTAGCTGCAGCGAGATGGCCTTCGCTACGATTTTATAGTCCGTGCTGAGGAGCGAGATGGGACGCCAATTCCGTAAATCGCGGAGGTCCCCTTTCTTCGGCAATAAGGCGAGCACGGCTCGCCTGCACGAAAGAGGGAGGACCCCGCCCTGCAAGGACTCGGCCCAGACAGTGACAAGGTCCGGGCCGAGGACGTCCCAAAACACGCGGTAGAACTCCACGGTCAGCCCGTCCATGCCCGGAGATTTATTGGTGGGCATGCGGCGGAGGGCTTCCGAGAACTCGGCCAGAGTGAGAGGCAGCTCCAGCCGGTCTCGGTCGCCCGCGCTGACCGTCGGGAGTTCATCCCAGAGCATTCTGCAAGCGTTAGGATCGGTCGGATCCGGGGAGAAAAGGCCTGCGTAGAAGGCCCTGGCCCTCCCGCACATTTCCGCCGGATCCGTGAGGGGGGTGCCGTCCTCTGCTAGAAGGCAGGTGACGTGCTTCTTGGCCCCCCTCTTTTTCTCCAGGGCGTAGAAGAAGCGGGAACCGCGATCCATCTCCCGAAGGAGGCGGATGCGGGATCGAACAAAGGCACCTCGGGCCCGATGATCCTCGAGGGTCCGGAGCTCTTCCCGCTTCTCCCGGCACGCTCCGCAGAGGGATGGATCACCAGGGCTGGCGGCCAGACGCCTCTCCAGCTCTAAGACCTCCCGTTCCAACTGCCCTATCACCGCATCCCTCCGTCGGCTGGCGCCCCGGGTGTAGTCACGGCAGAAGAGCCGGGCACGCACCTTCCCCAGGTCCCACCACCGCCGCGCCGAGGGAAAGGCACGCCGCTGCCCTCGCCAGGCCAGCCAGAACTCCCGGAAGGACGCCACGAAGCCCACATCCTCCAACAAGCTATGATTAAAGTGCCAATAGGCCGGCCCCGGCCTCTCCGCGCAGAGAGAGGCTGTCACGGTGGCTAGATGGTGATCTGAAAAAGGGGCCGGCCGGACGCTGGAGGAGTGGGCCCGGGAAAGATGGAAGCGTGACATATAGATGCGGTCCAACCGGGAGTGGTACGACCGATGGACCTCCACCCGGACAAAAGTGAATGTCGAAACGTCATCCGGGTGGTGGTCGCGCCAGACGTCCACCAGGGAGTGATGTTCGACGATCTCCCGGAGGACATCCGCGGCGGCCGGGTGCTGCTCGGTCCCCGAGCGGTCCCGTTCCTCAAGGGTGGCGTTAAAGTCCCCGCCCAGGACCAGGCACTCGCGAGGATCCAAGGTGCCGAGGAAGGCGGACGCCTGCTGATAAAAACACAACCTCTCCGGGCCCAATGTTGGGGCATAAACGTTGACGAGATTAACCACAAGCCCCTCCATGCGGACCCGGAGGTGCAGCAGGCGGCCTGGCACAGCCTCGGCGACCCCCAGCACCTCGGGCTGTAGGTCGGGGGAGAACAGGGTCGCCACTCCAGCCGTACGAACTGTGAGGTGGCTAAAATAGACCCTGTCCCCCCACTCCAGCCACCAGCTAGCTTCAGCGGCCAGATCCGTATGGGTCTCCTGCAGGAAAATCACAGAGTACCCCCCCTCCTGAAGGAAGGAGAGCACCTGGCTCCTGCGGAGACCCATCCTACAGCCCCGGGTGTTCAATGTTGCAAAGATGATCGGCTCCATGAGGAGGGTTGGGGGGGGATCCTCGCCGGCAGAGACGCTCACGGCCTCCGTCGGGCCGCGCAACAATCCGTGACCTACACCGTGGGCGATTAAGGAGTCACGGAAGAGGCGGACCCGTTGGTAGGCCGCAGCGGCCTGCCTCCCGGTCCTCTTACCCTCCCCCATGAGGGCCCTCGCGGCCCGGAGGATCTGATGAAAATCCCCCCATCGCTGGAGTGCAAGCTGTACCTTGTTGCGGGAGCCACGGACGTCCTCAAGGAACTCCCGTAGCTCCTCTCTCAGTGTATGGGGGGGTGGGGTCACTGATCTATGGATTTCCCCCAGTGGGGCCCCTGTCACAGCCCCGTGGCCCACCAAGATGGGCAAGCAGGGGGCAGACCCTCGACGTGGCATCCGATGGGCCGACGCCACGTGGCCCGCCTCAGATCCTGGCTCAATGGGGGGCGGCGGAGGGAAAATAGCAGCCCCTGGTGGGTCGGGACAGGGAAAAACAAAGGCCGCTCCTTGGGGGTCATCCTCTGGGATATAGAAGGAGACAGCCCCAGGGGCGGCAAAAGCATCACGGGAAGTGGAGGGGACAGGGACGGGGTCGGTGTCAGGGGTAGGGCTGGAATCAGGAATAGGGACAGGGGAAGGGGCGATATTGGGATCGGGGGTCCCAGCAGCCAGGCCACTGGGTGGGGGGGGGTAACACCCCGCAAATGGGCTCAGGGATTTGCGGGGAGGGAGGTGGGCCTTCGGCGATGCCGGACTCGTGCTCCAAGGCAGATGGTAAGGCCACGGCATCTGTAGGTGGAGAATCAACGATGGGGCCCCCACCTGGAAAGGAGGTCGTCTGCCCCTCAGCCATGAGGGAGTCCCCTGGCGACTCGGGTCCCGGTTGCATGGCACTGGCCGTCACCTCAAGAGGCTTGGCGGCCACTAGCGGAGTGCCATCTGCTGCCGGGTTGGTGGAAGAGTCCAGGGGCTCCTCGGAGGCGGGAGCAGAAGCAGTGGGTAAGGGGACGGAACATGGGGAAAGGGGGGCCGAGGCGAGGTCGCTCAGATCGAGGCCCGCTGGCAGAGGGTCGTCCTCCCCCTGGGTAACCGGGGTCAGACCCAGGGCCTCGATCTCCTCATAAATGGAGGGGAGATTGCCATCCACCACTCCAGGGCTCTCCCCGCCAGCACCCGAAGCGACGCTCGCCTTGGTGCTTGCAGGGGCTTCAGATTGTAAGGGGGCGAGAGGGGCTCCATCAGGGGCTTTCATAGGAAAGGACTCTGGAGGAGGGGCGATATTACCTTCCAGTGCTGCCACGGCATCCCCAGCCGGCACCATTGAATTGGAATCGGCAGGGGGCAAAGCGGAAGGCTCGGCATCGGTGCCCCCCTTCCTGGTCTTCCGGGGGGCTACCGCATCAGGTGGGAGGAGCGGAGCTCGAGCCTTCCGCTTGCCCCGCTTCCCCTGTACTAAGGACCAGCCCTCCATGGCATCATCCGGGGGCTGGCTAACAGGAGTTGGGTCAGGGAGCAAGGGCAAAGGCTTAGGGACTCGGGGAGGCAATGGTGGGGTAGCATGTAGGAGGGAGGATTCTCCCTGGGGCATGCCCTCTTCTATGCCCGGCGATATCCCTACCTCACCCTCCTCCACAGGCCCCGCCACATTGCAGGCGGCAGAGGCGGGCCCCTCCCGCTCGTCCAGGCGCACTGGGGGAGATACCCCTTGGGCCCGAGCGGGAGCGTTGGTGGGCCGGAAAGAAGGAGGGGCGGCTTCGGGCGCCGGGCAGCTAGGGGCGCCGGCGATGACGGGGCTGGCGCCCTGCTGGGCCTCAGGGGTCCCGGATGTCCCTCCGTGCCGGGCCAAGGGGCAGTCCCTCCGGACGTGTCCCATCGCCCGGCAGAGGTAGCACCGGGCCTCCCCCGTTGAATAATGCACCCGATAGCGGGCCCCCTGGTAGGGGACCAAGAAGGACCCCTCGAGCGCCTCACCATCACGTGCCGCCGGCGGCAGTTGTAACTGTACCTGCCGGCGGAACGAGAGGACATGACGGAGGGCGGGGTCTTTGCAGCCCAACGGGAGAGGGCTGACCACGGAGATCGGCCTCCCCAGGGTAGAGAGGGCAGGTAACAGGGCGGCATTAGGAAGGAAGGGAGGGACAGAAGTCAGGACCAGTCGGGCGCCCAGGTCTTCTAGCGGCTCCAGGGGGACGAACACGCCCCCCACCGCCAGGCCCTTCTCCACCGCCTCCTGGGCGGCGGCCTCCGATGCTAGGAAGAAGACGACCTTTCCGTACATCTTGGAGGCCGCCACAATGGCCGTGGGCCCCACCACCCTCGCCAACGCCCGCACGTAGGTTTCCACGTGGGGCGAGGCGGGTACCAGGAGGCAACGGACGCCGTGCTTCCTAGTCAAGGTGGGGAAGGGGCCCCGGCCACTATAGATGGTAGCAGAGGCGGTGGTTGATTGAGATGATGATGCAGCGGCAGGCGGGGGGGCCGCCGCTACCTGGGCATATGCCCTGGGGGCCGGGGGAGGGACACCTACAGAGCTGGTGGAGGGAACAGTGGGGAGGGATGCCGCGGCCGATGGCGGGGCCGTGGTAGTGGGGGCAGCCCCCGCCATGGAGGGCCTGGCCTTCTTGGCGGGGCCTTTACCTTTCTTTGTGCCCTGGCCCTTCCTGCCGGCTGGGGGGGCTCCCCCAGAGTCGGAGGGAGCGAGGGACGTGGCAGCAGCGGAGGTCACCTCGGTATCTGCCGCTGCCGGCGCTCCAACAGGGGCGTTAGCAGGTGGCACGGCAGCGGCGGTTGAGGTAGAGGCTAGGGGGGACGATGGTGGGGCGGGTGGAGGAGGGGCAGCAGGGTCTGCCCGAGAGGTCCCACTCGCCTCGTCCCCTGCCATAATGAGGACGGGGGCAGAACAAACATCGGAGGGGGCAGGGAGAGGGGAAGCAGGTCGACCACTTCTCCCCGCTAGGCTGCAGGCAGGGGAGGAGGGCGCCAAAAAAAAAAGGGTGGTGGTGGATGGGGGGACTAACAAGGGCTAGGGGTCAGTCACCGACTCAGGGAAGCTTTCCGGCTCCTCTTGTTGCACCAAGGAAGGGAGGATATAACAGCTTTGGGGGGTGCAGTGAGACAGAATCAAACTAAAACGGGGAGGGGTACAAGCGCATAGGAGGGGACATGGGCGCACGAGAGGAGGGGCTAATCAGGGCAAGGGGACCGCAGGGGGAAGGGAGCAACCAGGCGGGAAATGGGGCAGAGGAACCACGGGGCTTGCTTTAGAGGCTGGGGCGGGTCAAACAAAGGCTGCAGAGGGAAAGGGCGGGGCTGGCAAACAAACTGGAGCTAGCAAGGGGCTGGGGCAAGGGGGAGGGGCAAAAGGCAGCAAGGGGCAAATGGGTAGGCAGCAGGGGCAAAGCTGGGGGCTTGCTGCAGGGGGGAGGGGGTCAGTCCAAAAGGGGGGGTACGTGCACCCACGTGCGTTTGTAACAAAAAAGAAAGTCTATGGAAGCTGGCTGCTGTAGCAGGCCCAATGGTGGCAACAGGGCGTGGCAAGCCTAGGTGAGCAGCTGAAATCCCAGAGGCAGGAGCTCAAGGTAGATGGTAAGTAGCCAGTGGGGGTGGTGGAGGGGGCAACGATGATGGTGGTGGTGGGGATTGGAGGGGGGACACAGATGGACCAGGGGGCAGGCTCCACGCCACACCCTCTGTGTCCCCACAAACACAC
The DNA here is from genome assembly GCF_028017835.1 of Emys orbicularis. Classification (NCBI taxonomy): domain Eukaryota; kingdom Metazoa; phylum Chordata; order Testudines; family Emydidae; genus Emys; species Emys orbicularis. The sequence goes on along the minus strand of NC_088683.1, from coordinate 65,844,598 downwards.
AGTCTAGATCCCCACCACAAGAGCACAGTACAAAAGTTACTCAGTCCGGGAGGGCCCCCTCCACGGTGGTCTGTAGAATTCCTACGCGCTCCCCCACTGGCAGATGGTCCTCTTCTTCTCCTCAGGGCTCCAGCAGCTCCCCAGCAGCAAACGCAGCAGCTCCAGGTGGCAGTCTGGTGGCCAGCAGGAAGGACGCTTCTCAGGTGGAGGTGGTGGTGGCATCCCCAGCAGCAGGAGCAATGGCTAGGGTGTCTCCCTCCCCTCCTCTGGGGAGTGGGCCAGCAGGCCCCCCCCCAAGGGGCTGTAGCTGGAGCAGCAGCAACCAAGGGTGTGGGTGGGTCTAGCAGCCAGCCAGCAAGCAGGTAGTAGAGAAAGAGGAGGAGCAGCCCCCTCCCTCCCTCCCTAACTCCAGGCCAGAGGGCTACAGGAGAGTGATCTATTAGTCCCAGGTCAGACAGGGTTTCTGTTCCCTGAGTGACCAGACCTATTGGGATCCAGGAAGTGGGCGGGCGAAGCCCGCCCACTGCTAAAGGATCCCCCCCAGCCTAAGGGGGGGTCCACAGGACCTGGAGACCAAAAAATTACGGGGGACAACTAATAAAAGAACAGGGACAGGAGTGAGGTCAAAGGGTCAAAAGAAGCGAACCAGACGGGGACACCGAGCAGAGAACCCCGGACAGCGCCCACTGCTCCTCGAAGGCGTCAAGGGAGCCAGTGGACGTCGCCCAGAGGAACTCTGCCCGGATACGTGAAAGAACGGAGGACCTGAAATACGCCCCACAGTCACAGGAAACTCCATCGGCCAACCTCCTCACTCTGGTTTTATAGATGGCCAGTTTCGCTAGGGCCAGAAGGAGGTTGACCAGGCGGTCCCGCGACTTTGTGGGGCGACAGATAGGGAGTGCATAAATAAAAAGGTGAGGAGAAAAGTGCAACCAAAATCTTAACAAAATATCCGTGAGGAGCCGGAATAGGGGCTGCAGCCTGGCGCACTCCAGGTAAACATGCGCCAGGGTCTCCCTCACGCCGCAAAAGGGGCAGGTGTCTGGGATAGGGGTAAACCGCGCCAAGTACACGCCCGTGCTCACGGCTCCGTGAAGGAGCCGCCAACTGATGTCCCCGGTGGGCTTTGGGATCAGAGCAGAATAAAGGCTGGCCCACCGGGGCTCCACACCCTCCAGAAGTGGCAGAAGGTCCCGCCACTTCGTATCGGGGCGGGACGCGAGGGTGAGGACATAAAGAACATGGAGCACGAGCGTGTATAGATGTTTCCTTGACGCGGTCCGGAACAGAACCGGCTGCAGATGGTGCAGCCGGCTCATGGCGAATGGACGGGGAGGGGGCTGGTTGGGTCCACGGGGCAGGGGCCCGATGAAAAAGTCTGGAGGGCTCGGAGTGGAGGGTGGGCGGGGCGTGCCCTCTCGCAGGACCCGGTCGAGATAGTCCCGAGCAGAGGGTGGCAAAGCGGCCCTCACCTCCTGAAGTACGCGCCGGGGAGTATGAGGTCTGGAGAGCCCCATGTGCTGAGTGAGCGTCAGGGGATCCAGCCAGTCTCCCCGGTCGTAGTCCAGGAGGTCTCCGACTTTGGTGACTTCTGCTAGGACCAACCTCTGGAGCACCATGGGGGACTCCGCCACCTGCACACGAAGCTGGGGGTTGTGTAGCAGGGGCTCCGCGAGGAGATCTGCCCCCACGGTGGCCGCCACGGACCTGGTCACTGAAAACAGTTTCCAGGTCCGGAGGAGGTCCTGGTAGAAGACCGGCAGCTCAGAGAGGTCTCGCGGAAGACCTCTCGGATGGAGACAAAGGAGCTGCCGGTCATATCGGAGCCCTCGGAAGCAGCGCAGGAAGGCGTGCGCCAATACGCTCCATGCCGGACTACCTGCACCATAAAGGAGCCTCTGCAGGGCCTGGAGGCGAAAGACGTGGACCTGAGCGTGCAGACACTTCAGGCCCTGTCCTCCCTCCTCCAGGGGTAGATGGAGAACCCCCGCAGAGTCCCAGTGCAGTCCTGACCAAAAGAACTCCAGAATCAACGTCCGGAGGGTGGTCAGGAAGCCCGGGGCAGGGACCAGGGTGTTGAGCCGGTACCAGAGCATGGACAGGACTAGTTGATTGAGCACCAGTGCTCTCCCTCGAAGGGAGAGACACCGGAGCAGTCCTGTCCATTTCCGGAGCCGCTCCGACACTCTGCCCTCTAAACCTAGCCAGTTCTCCGGCGGAGACGGATGTGTGGCAGAAAGGTAAACACCGAGATAGAGCAGCGGACCCGCGCTCCACCGGATGGCCTGAAGCGCGGGTGGGAGGGAGCTCGTCTGCCACCCGTCCCCTACCACCAGGCCAGAGCTCTTGACCCAGTTGACCTGGGCGGAGGAGGCCGCCGAATAGATGGTCTAGCAAGCCTCCACCCGCACCAAGTCGCCCGGGTCCTGGACCACGAGGAGCACGTCGTCGGCGTACGCCGACAGGACCAGCCGCAGCTCCGGCTCCCGCAGCACCAACCCTGCCAACCTCCTATGGAGGAGACAGAGGAAGGGCTCGATCGCCAGAGTATACAGCTGGCCCGAGAGGGGGCACCCTTGACGTACTCCTCGCCCGAAACTGACCGGTTCGGTCAGGGTCCAGTTGAGCCTGACCAAACACTCTGCGGAGGCGTACAGCACCTGGAGAAAACCCACAAACTGGGGCCCGAAGCCAAACGCTCGCAGAGTGCCCAAGAGATACCCGTGGTCCACCCTGTCGAACGCCTTCTCCTGATCCAGGGACAGGAGGGCGAACGACAGACCATCCCTACACCCGAGTTCCAAGAGGTCCCGGACCAGATACAAGTTGTCGAAGATGGTGCGGCCCGGGACGGTGTAGGTCTGGTCTGGGTGGATCACGTCCGCCAGCACGGACCCTAGCTGCAGCGAGATGGCCTTCGCTACGATTTTATAGTCCGTGCTGAGGAGCGAGATGGGACGCCAATTCCGTAAATCGCGGAGGTCCCCTTTCTTCGGCAATAAGGCGAGCACGGCTCGCCTGCACGAAAGAGGGAGGACCCCGCCCTGCAAGGACTCGGCCCAGACAGTGACAAGGTCCGGGCCGAGGACGTCCCAAAACACGCGGTAGAACTCCACGGTCAGCCCGTCCATGCCCGGAGATTTATTGGTGGGCATGCGGCGGAGGGCTTCCGAGAACTCGGCCAGAGTGAGAGGCAGCTCCAGCCGGTCTCGGTCGCCCGCGCTGACCGTCGGGAGTTCATCCCAGAGCATTCTGCAAGCGTTAGGATCGGTCGGATCCGGGGAGAAAAGGCCTGCGTAGAAGGCCCTGGCCCTCCCGCACATTTCCGCCGGATCCGTGAGGGGGGTGCCGTCCTCTGCTAGAAGGCAGGTGACGTGCTTCTTGGCCCCCCTCTTTTTCTCCAGGGCGTAGAAGAAGCGGGAACCGCGATCCATCTCCCGAAGGAGGCGGATGCGGGATCGAACAAAGGCACCTCGGGCCCGATGATCCTCGAGGGTCCGGAGCTCTTCCCGCTTCTCCCGGCACGCTCCGCAGAGGGATGGATCACCAGGGCTGGCGGCCAGACGCCTCTCCAGCTCTAAGACCTCCCGTTCCAACTGCCCTATCACCGCATCCCTCCGTCGGCTGGCGCCCCGGGTGTAGTCACGGCAGAAGAGCCGGGCACGCACCTTCCCCAGGTCCCACCACCGCCGCGCCGAGGGAAAGGCACGCCGCTGCCCTCGCCAGGCCAGCCAGAACTCCCGGAAGGACGCCACGAAGCCCACATCCTCCAACAAGCTATGATTAAAGTGCCAATAGGCCGGCCCCGGCCTCTCCGCGCAGAGAGAGGCTGTCACGGTGGCTAGATGGTGATCTGAAAAAGGGGCCGGCCGGACGCTGGAGGAGTGGGCCCGGGAAAGATGGAAGCGTGACATATAGATGCGGTCCAACCGGGAGTGGTACGACCGATGGACCTCCACCCGGACAAAAGTGAATGTCGAAACGTCATCCGGGTGGTGGTCGCGCCAGACGTCCACCAGGGAGTGATGTTCGACGATCTCCCGGAGGACATCCGCGGTGGCCGGGTGCTGCTCGGTCCCCGAGCGGTCCCGTTCCTCAAGGGTGGCGTTAAAGTCCCCGCCCAGGACCAGGCACTCGCGAGGATCCAAGGTGCCGAGGAAGGCGGACGCCTGCTGATAAAAACACAACCTCTCCGGGCCCAATGTTGGGGCATAAACGTTGACGAGATTAACCACAAGCCCCTCCATGCGGACCCGGAGGTGCAGCAGGCGGCCTGGCACAGCCTCGGCGACCCCCAGCACCTCGGGCTGTAGGTCGGGGGAGAACAGGGTCGCCACTCCAGCCGTACGAACTGTGAGGTGGCTAAAATAGACCCTGTCCCCCCACTCCAGCCACCAGCTAGCTTCAGCGGCCAGATCCGTATGGGTCTCCTGCAGGAAAATCACAGAGTACCCCCCCTCCCGAAGGAAGGAGAGCACCTGGCTCCTGCGGAGACCCATCCTACAGCCCCGGGTGTTCAATGTTGCAAAGATGATCGGCTCCATGAGGAGGGTTGGGGGGGGATCCTCGCCGGCAGAGACGCTCACGGCCTCCGTCGGGCCGCGCAACAATCCGTGACCTACACCGTGGGCGATTAAGGAGTCACGGAAGAGGCGGACCCGTTGGTAGGCCGCAGCGGCCTGCCTCCCGGTCCTCTTACCCTCCCCCATGAGGGCCCTCGCGGCCCGGAGGATCTGATGAAAATCCCCCCATCGCTGGAGTGCAAGCTGTACCTTGTTGCGGGAGCCACGGACGTCCTCAAGGAACTCCCGTAGCTCCTCTCTCAGTGTATGGGGGGGTGGGGTCACTGATCTATGGATTTCCCCCAGTGGGGCCCCTGTCACAGCCCCGTGGCCCACCAAGATGGGCAAGCAGGGGGCAGACCCTCGACGTGGCATCCGATGGGCCGACGCCACGTGGCCCGCCTCAGATCCTGGCTCAATGGGGGGCGGCGGAGGGAAAATAGCAGCCCCTGGTGGGTCGGGACAGGGAAAAACAAAGGCCGCTCCTTGGGGGTCATCCTCTGGGATATAGAAGGAGACAGCCCCAGGGGCGGCAAAAGCATCACGGGAAGTGGAGGAGACAGGGACGGGGTCGGTGTCAGGGGTAGGGCTGGAATCAGGAATAGGGACAGGGGAAGGGGCGATATTGGGATCGGGGGTCCCAGCAGCCAGGCCACTGGGTGGGGGGGGTAACACCCCGCAAATGGGCTCAGGGATTTGCGGGGAGGGAGGTGGGCCTTCGGCGATGCCGGACTCGTGCTCCAAGGCAGATGGTAAGGCCACGGCATCTGTAGGTGGAGAATCAACGATGGGGCCCCCACCTGGAAAGGAGGTCGTCTGCCCCTCAGCCATGAGGGAGTCCCCTGGCGACTCGGGTCCCGGTTGCATGGCACTGGCCGTCACCTCAAGAGGCTTGGCGGCCACTAGCGGAGTGCCATCTGCTGCCGGGTTGGTGGAAGAGTCCAGGGGCTCCTCGGAGGCGGGAGCAGAAGCAGTGGGTAAGGGGACGGAACATGGGGAAAGGGGGGCCGAGGCGAGGTCGCTCAGATCGAGGCCCGCTGGCAGAGGGTCGTCCTCCCCCTGGGTAACCGGGGTCAGACCCAGGGCCTCGATCTCCTCATAAATGGAGGGGAGATTGCCATCCACCACTCCAGGGCTCTCCCCGCCAGCACCCGAAGCGACGCTCGCCTTGGTGCTTGCAGGGGCTTCAGATTGTAAGGGGGCGAGAGGGGCTCCATCAGGGGCTTTCATAGGAAAGGACTCTGGAGGAGGGGCGATATTACCTTCCAGTGCTGCCACGGCATCCCCAGCCGGCACCATTGAATTGGAATCGGCAGGGGGCAAAGCGGAAGGCTCGGCATCGGTGCCCCCCTTCCTGGTCTTCCGGGGGGCTACCGCATCAGGTGGGAGGAGCGGAGCTCGAGCCTTCCGCTTGCCCCGCTTCCCCTGTACTAAGGACCAGCCCTCCATGGCATCATCCGGGGGCTGGCTAACAGGAGTTGGGTCAGGGAGCAAGGGCAAAGGCTTAGGGACTCGGGGAGGCAATGGTGGGGTAGCATGTAGGAGGGAGGATTCTCCCTGGGGCATGCCCTCTTCTATGCCCGGCGATATCCCTACCTCACCCTCCTCCACAGGCCCCGCCACATTGCAGGCGGCAGAGGCGGGCCCCTCCCGCTCGTCCAGGCGCACTGGGGGAGATACCCCTTGGGCCCGAGCGGGAGCGTTGGTGGGCCGGAAAGAAGGAGGGGCGGCTTCGGGCGCCGGGCAGCTAGGGGCGCCGGCGATGACGGGGCTGGCGCCCTGCTGGGCCTCAGGGGTCCCGGATGTCCCTCCGTGCCGGGCCAAGGGGCAGTCCCTCCGGACGTGTCCCATCGCCCGGCAGAGGTAGCACCGGGCCTCCCCCGTTGAATAATGCACCCGATAGCGGGCCCCCTGGTAGGGGACCAAGAAGGACCCCTCGAGCGCCTCACCATCACGTGCCGCCGGCGGCAGTTGTAACTGTACCTGCCGGCGGAACGAGAGGACATGACGGAGGGCGGGGTCTTTGCAGCCCAACGGGAGAGGGCTGACCACGGAGATCGGCCTCCCCAGGGTAGAGAGGGCAGGTAACAGGGCGGCATTAGGAAGGAAGGGAGGGACAGAAGTCAGGACCAGTCGGGCGCCCAGGTCTTCTAGCGGCTCCAGGGGGACGAACACGCCCCCCACCGCCAGGCCCTTCTCCACCGCCTCCTGGGCGGCGGCCTCCGATGCTAGGAAGAAGACGACCTTTCCGTACATCTTGGAGGCCGCCACAATGGCCGTGGGCCCCACCACCCTCGCCAACGCCCGCACGTAGGTTTCCACGTGGGGCGAGGCGGGTACCAGGAGGCAACGGACGCCGTGCTTCCTAGTCAAGGTGGGGAAGGGGCCCCGGCCACTATAGATGGTAGCAGAGGCGGTGGTTGATTGAGATGATGATGCAGCGGCAGGCGGGGGGGCCGCCGCTACCTGGGCATATGCCCTGGGGGCCGGGGGAGGGACACCTACAGAGCTGGTGGAGGGAACAGTGGGGAGGGATGCCGCGGCCGATGGCGGGGCCGTGGTAGTGGGGGCAGCCCCCGCCATGGAGGGCCTGGCCTTCTTGGCGGGGCCTTTACCTTTCTTTGTGCCCTGGCCCTTCCTGCCGGCTGGGGGGGCTCCCCCAGAGTCGGAGGGAGCGAGGGACGTGGCAGCAGCGGAGGTCACCTCGGTATCTGCCGCTGCCGGCGCTCCAACAGGGGCGTTAGCAGGTGGCACGGCAGCGGCGGTTGAGGTAGAGGCTAGGGGGGACGATGGTGGGGCGGGTGGAGGAGGGGCAGCAGGGTCTGCCCGAGAGGTCCCACTCGCCTCGTCCCCTGCCATAATGAGGACGGGGGCAGAACAAACATCGGAGGGGGCAGGGAGAGGGGAAGCAGGTCGACCACTTCTCCCCGCTAGGCTGCAGGCAGGGGAGGAGGGCGCCAAAAAAAAAAAGGGTGGTGGTGGATGGGGGGACTAACAAGGGCTAGGGGTCAGTCACCGACTCAGGGAAGCTTTCCGGCTCCTCTTGTTGCACCAAGGAAGGGAGGATATAACAGCTTTGGGGGGTGCAGTGAGACAGAATCAAACTAAAACGGGGAGGGGTACAAGCGCATAGGAGGGGACATGGGCGCACGAGAGGAGGGGCTAATCAGGGCAAGGGGACCGCAGGGGGAAGGGAGCAACCAGGCGGGAAATGGGGCAGAGGAACCACGGGGCTTGCTTTAGAGGCTGGGGCGGGTCAAACAAAGGCTGCAGAGGGAAAGGGCGGGGCTGGCAAACAAACTGGAGCTAGCAAGGGGCTGGGGCAAGGGGGAGGGGCAAAAGGCAGCAAGGGGCAAATGGGTAGGCAGCAGGGGCAAAGCTGGGGGCTTGCTGCAGGGGGGAGGGGGTCAGTCCAAAAGGGGGGGTACGTGCACCCACGTGCGTTTGTAACAAAAAAGAAAGTCTATGGAAGCTGGCTGCTGTAGCAGGCCCAATGGTGGCAACAGGGCGTGGCAAGCCTAGGTGAGCAGCTGAAATCCCAGAGGCAGGAGCTCAAGGTAGATGGTAAGTAGCCAGTGGGGGTGGTGGAGGGGGCAACGATGATGGTGGTGGTGGGGATTGGAGGGGGGACACAGATGGACCAGGGGGCAGGCTCCACGCCACACCCTCTGTGTCCCCACAAACACACAGTCTAGATCCCCACCACAAGAGCACAGTACAAAAGTTACTCAGTCCGGGAGGGCCCCCTCCACGGTGGTCTGTAGAATTCCTACGCGCTCCCCCACTGGCAGATGGTCCTCTTCTTCTCCTCAGGGCTCCAGCAGCTCCCCAGCAGCAAACGCAGCAGCTCCAGGTGGCAGTCTGGTGGCCAGCAGGAAGGACGCTTCTCAGGTGGAGGTGGTGGTGGCATCCCCAGCAGCAGGAGCAATGGCTAGGGTGTCTCCCTCCCCTCCTCTGGGGAGTGGGCCAGCAGGCCCCCCCCCAAGGGGCTGTAGCTGGAGCAGCAGCAACCAAGGGTGTGGGTGGGTCTAGCAGCCAGCCAGCAAGCAGGTAGTAGAGAAAGAGGAGGAGCAGCCCCCTCCCTCCCTCCCTAACTCCAGGCCAGAGGGCTACAGGAGAGTGATCTATTAGTCCCAGGTCAGACAGGGTTTCTGTTCCCTGAGTGACCAGAGCAGGGGCTGCACTAGAGTAATCAGGAACCTGCTAGAACCAGTTAAGGCAGGCAGGCTAATTAGGACACCTGGAGCCAATTAAGAAGAAGCTTCTAGAATCAATTAAGGCAGGCTAATCAGGGCACCTGGGTTTTAAAAAGGAGCTCATTTCAGTTTGTGGGGGGAGTGTGAGGAGCTGGGAGCAAGAGGTGCAAGGAGCTGAGAATGTGTGCTGCTGGAGGACTGAGGAGCACAAGCGTTATCAGACACCAGGAGGAAGGTCCTGTGGTGAGAATAAGGAAGGTGTTTGGAGGAGGCCATGGGGAAGTAGCCCAGGGAGTTGTAGCTGTCATGCAGCTGTTACAGGAGGCACTATAGACAGCTGCAGTCCACAGGGCCCTGGGCTGGAACCCCCAAACCTCCCAATTGACCTGGACTGTGGGTTCTACCAGAGGGGAAGGTCTCTGGGTTGTTCCCCAACCCACATGGTGAATCTCTGAGGCAAGAAAATCTGCCAATAAGCGCAGGACCCACCAAGATAGAGGAGGAACTTTGTCACACTGGTGTCAAGAGTGAGATCTTGGGCGGAAGAAGGAGGGTGATTTAAACAAAAAACAAAAAAAGAAGGAGTGGGTTTATTTTTTTTCACCACAATGGATGACGTAGTGCGGGCACTGATACAAGCTACGGCGGCCCAGCAGGAGGCTACCCGTGTACAGGCAGCCCCCCAACAGGAGGCAGTGTGGCTGCAGCAAGAGACTAATCGTCTGCTGATGGACCAGGCTGCTCAAGACCGAGCTATGTTGCGGGAACTGGTAAACCAGGTAAAGTCCCTTACAGAGCTGAATCGCGGCCATGATGGGACGCGGCTCATATGGGCCAGCCATTGCCTGCAGAAAATGACACGGGAGGATGACGTAGAGGCATACTTTCTGGCCTTTGAGAGGACAGCCCTACCGGAGGCCTGGCCTCGAGATCAGTGGCCTGGCATCCTTTCCCCATTCCTGTGTGGGGAGGCCAAGAAGGCCTACCATGATCTGCCTGAAGAGGCTGCGGCAGACTACCCCCAGCTGAAAGCAGAGATCCTGGCCAGATCTGGGGTAACAACAGCAGTGCGGGCCCAGCAGTATCACGGTTGGAGGTACCAGGAAGACAAAACCCCGCGGTCCCAATTGTATGACCTCATCCATCTCGCACGAAAGTGGTTGCAAACAGAGTCCCGGAGTCCGGAAGAGATACTAGCGGTTCTGGTCATCGACCGATACATGAGGGGACTACCACCAGACCTTCGTGCCTGGGTAAGCCAGAACGAACCATCCACCTATGATGAGGTTGTCGCCCTGGTAGAGAGGCGAAGGACAGCGAGGGAGCTGACCCGACCAGTTAAGGAAGAGGCACCCCGGGTTAAACTAGCAGCACCAAGCCCTAAAGTTCGGGTGACTGGGCCGCCAGGAGGGCCCAGGTGGAAAAAGAGAGAGGCTGAAGGCCCATTAGAGGCCACAAAGAGTCGGAGCACTGAGGGAGAAGAGGATCGTGATGTTAGACTGCCCAAACCAAGAGACCGGGGAACGCCTAGGGCTCCATACAGATGTTATGCCTGCGGGGAGTGGGGACACATAGCTGCACAGTGTCCCAATGCTGAGGAGCCTATGCAGTGTAACCTGGGGAACTGGGCAGATCCATGCTCCCTAATCCACCTTGTGGGGGTCTCACTAACCCCACATCTGTATACCAGACCAGTGAAACTAAATGGGGTAGGGACCACGGCATTGGTTGATTCGGGGAGTGCTATCACGCTTATCTCAGGGAAGCTCATGAAGCGTAGTCAGCTGCTGCAGGCTAAATGTACGGGGATAACATGTGTCCATGGGACAGTTAGTTACTACCCCACCATCTCAGTAAAAATCGAGATCCAAGGGAACACTACTGAGGTAGCAGCAGGTGTAGTCCCTAAACTCCCATACCCGGTGCTCATAGGGAGGGACTGCCCAGGGTTTGGAAACTTACTCCCAGTAGGGGGATTGGAGAAAGATGGGGACCCTAAAATTGATGAGGCATTCACAGCAGACTGTCAACCCCCAATCTTCTCTGAAATATCCCCAGATTTGTTCTCCACTCCCAGACAGGGTAGAAAGACAAAAAGGGAAAGAAGGGCAGCTAAGGCCTTGGGAAACCCGAATACTGACCCAAAACCAGAGGGTCGCTCTTGTAGGTAGGCGGACCCGCGCAGCTGAAAAGGAGGCCACGCAGGAGGGAGAAGCACCTGAGTCTGACCCCCACCCTAATGCTTCTGAACCAGTAGAGGCAACAGAGACTGGGCCCCTAGATCTTGGGCAGATTAGCCCCGGGAGAGGAAATTTTGGACGGGACCAGGCAGAAGACCCAAGGTATGACAACATTAGGAAGGAGGTGACTGAAATAGATGGGGTCCCCGTGGAAGGAAAAACCCAGGGACCAGGACCCTACTTCATAATGAAGAAGGATCTCTTATACCGGGTTGCACCAGTACAGGGGCAGAAGGTACAGCAGATCCTAGTACCTCAAAAACACCAGAACGCTGTATTAAGTCTTGCTCATAGTCATCTTTTTGGGGGGCATTTGGGGGTAGAGAAGACCCTGCCACGAGTCCTACGACGGTTCTTCTGGCCCGGAGTACATGAAGAAGTGCGGAGGTACTGTGCCTCCTGCCCGGAGTGTCAGCTGCACAGTCCCCATCCCCACTTGAGAGCACCTTTAGTACCTCTTCCCATCATAGAGGTCCCCTTCGAGAGAATAGCCATGGACCTAGTGGGACCCCTAGAGAAGACGGCTCGGGGCCACCAATATATACTTGTTGTTTTGGACTATGCTACTCGCTACCCAGAAGCCGTCCCCCTGCGGAACACGGCCTCTAAAACTATAGCCAAAGAGCTGGTGGGGATCTTTGCCCGAATGGGGCTACCGAAGGAGATATTAACCGACCAAGGAACCCCATTTATGTCGAAGCTAATGAAGGACCTCTGTACGCTGCTCCATATACATACCCTGAGAACTTCGGTCTACCATCCCCAGACTGATGGGTTGGTAGAAAGGTTTAACCGAACCCTCAAGGCTATGATAAGGAAGGTGGTAAGTCGGGATGGGAAGGATTGGGATACCCTACTACCCTACCTTATGTTCGCTATCCGGGAGGTACCACAGGCCTCAACTGGGTTTTCCCCCTTCGAGTTATTATACGGGTGTCACCCCCATGGCATACTAGAGATCGCCAAAGAGATCTGGGAAGAGGAACCCAATGAGGGGAGAAATATAAGAGAGCATGTAATGCAGATGCGAGACCGGATAGCCCGGGTTACCCCTATTGTACGGGAACATTTGGAGAAGGCACAGGAGGCCCAGCGAACCCATTACAATCGCCAGGCAAAAGTGCGACAGTTCCAACCAGGGGATCGGGTTATGGTGTTGGTACCCACGGCAGAAAGCAAGCTTCTGGCCCAATGGCAGGGGCCCTATGAGGTGGCTGAACCCGTGGGGGAAGTAACCTACAAGGTGCGGCAGCCAGGACGCAGAAAACAAGAACAGATTTATCACATTAACTTTCTGAAACCCTGGCATACACAAGAGACATGCACAACGGTCCAAAAAGACCTAACCCAGGAAAACAAGCCTTCCAAACAGGTGAGAGTGTCTCCCGATTTAACACCAGACCAGAAGAATGAGGTGTCTGAGATGATCTTCCAGAACCAAGATGTGTTCTCGACAAAACCAGGTCGAACAACCGAGACATATCACCACATCGTCACGAACCCTGGGGCCAGAGTAACAATGAGGCCCTATCGGGTGCCAGCGGCAAAAAGGGAGGAAATAAAAGCAGAAGTAAAAAAAATGCTGGAGTTGGGGATCATCGAAGAATCCCACAGTCAGTGGTCCAGCCCAATCGTGCTGGTGCCCAAACCTGATAGAGCGCCTCATGGACAAGCTATTACGCCCGCATAACAGTTATGCTGCTGCCTACTTGGACGATGTGGTCATTCATACCCCAGACTGGGAAACCCACCTGGAGAAGGTGGAGGCAGTCCTTGATACCTTCAGGCGAGCTGGCCTTACAGCAAACCCTGCCAAGTGCGCTGTAGGGTTTACAGAGGCCAAATATCTTGGCTACATTGTGGGAAAAGGTCTGGTAAAACCCCAAGTGAACAAGTTAGAGGCCATCCAAAATTGGCCCCGACCAAGTCGCAAGAAACAAGTCCGGGCGTTCCTAGGGGTGGTGGGGTATTACCGACGATTTATCCCCCACTTTGCCACAAGGGCAAGCCCCCTGACAGACCTAGTGAAAGCCCGTGGACCTGATCTGGTGAGATGGTCTGACGCAGCAGAGGAAGCATTCACAGACCTACGGACTGCCCTCTGCAATAACCCCGTACTGATAGCCCCTGATTTCACCAAGGAGTTTATCCTGCAGACGGATGCATCGGAAGTAGGGTTGGGGGCCGTTCTATCACAGATGGTCGGGGAGGAGGAACACCCAATTCTATACCTCAGTCGGAAACTCCTTCCAAGGGAACAAAAATATGCAGTGGTGGAGAGAGAATGCCTCGCTGTAAAATGGGCCATGGAAACATTGCGCTACTACCTGCTCGGGCGCAGATTTGTCCTCATGACCGACCATGCCCCTCTTCAATGGATGCAGCGGAACAAGGAGAAGAACACAAGGGTGACCAGATGGTTCTTATCTCTCCAACCTTTCCAGTTCCGTGTGTAACACGGAGAGGGAGCCGTCATAGCAACGCCGATGGCTTGTCACGTGTGCACTGTCTGGCGTCCCAAGCTGCCCAACCCCTTGGCGTTGAGCAGGGGGGAGGGATATGTGACAGACCCAGACCAGTGCGGTACAGGAGTCTGGTAAAGGGCAAATATACTGGTCACTGGATGAGTAGTTTTCTGTTCCCTGAGTGACCAGAGCAGGGGCTGCACTAGAGTAATCAGGAACCTGCTAGAACCAGTTAAGGCAGGCAGGCTAATTAGGACACCTGGAGCCAATTAAGAAGAAGCTTCTAGAATCAATTAAGGCAGGCTAATCAGGGCACCTGGGTTTTAAAAAGGAGCTCACTTCAGTTTGTGGGGGGAGTGTGAGGAGCTGGGAGCAAGAGGCGCAAGGAGCTGAGAGTGAGAGGGTGTGCTGCTGGAGGACTGAGGAGCACAAGCACTATCAGACACCAGGAGGAAGGTCCTGTGGTGAGAATAAGGAAGGTGTTTGGAGGAGGCCATGGGGAAGTAGCCCAGGGAGTTGTAGCTGTCATGCAGCTGTTACAGGAGGCACTATAGACAGCTGCAGTCCACAGGGCCCTGGGCTGGAACCCGGAGTAGAGGGCGGGCCCGGGTTCCCCCCAAACCTCCCAATTGACCTGGACTGTGGGTTCTACCAGAGGGGAAGGTCTCTGGGCTGTTCCCCAACCCACATGGTGAATCTCTGAGGCAAGAAAATCCGCCAATAAGCGCAGAACCCACCAAGATAGAGGAGGAACTTTGTCACAATACTATGAAAATTGTACCAAATGCTTTATAAAGAATAATCTTCACAATATTACTGTGAGGCAGGTAGATAGTAAGTATTGGTATCCCCACTTTCTATATAGGAAACAAACAGAGGTAAATGCCACCATTTTTTAAATGTCTGCTAATTTTGTGTGCTTAACCTGAGACATGTTGAAGCAGGACTCGGGGAGGAGGAAGGGGAATCAGACCCAAGTTGTCTCAGGTTGGGCACCCAAAAACTGGAGCCACTCAGAATTAATGGGTGCTTCAGAAAATTGTGGCCTAAGTGACTTCCTGAAGGCCACACAGTAAATCAGTGGTAGAACTAGGCCTACAAGCCTGGTCTCCCAACTCCTAGTATCATGCTCTAATCCCTACATCATTCCACTTCCAACAAATTGCTTCTTAATAATCATATGATCTTTCTGATTAGTTATATTTGTAGGCAGAGGAATCCTATACAAAAGATGATGATCAGGGTGGCAAGTAGAGTTGATGAGAATACTTTGTGGAGGAGTGGTGCTGAAACCCACATTCTGGGAGGTGGAATAGGGGTAACACAAGAGTCCTCTCCTCCCAACCCCAACTCAGAAGTAATCAATCATTTGACTGCAAGTGATGGGTTTACATTACCCACTACCCATGCTGCCACGTCCACACCTTTTTAGCACCTATCTAAAGTGGCTTGTCTCCACTATGTTTTTATCATGACGTAAACTAGGCAGGGTCAGCCCTGGGTTGGGGGTATATAGCTGACATCACCTAGCTATCTCACAGTAAAAACTACAAGTGCCTTTATCACCATTTCGGATTTTTCAGTCAGATACCTATTGTGCATTAATTATCTCAATGTTAAAAACACCTTTGTGTCAGTGAAGACAAAGCCTTAGAAGGGGCAAGGCCATGACTCCACACACATCCAGTGTGCTGGCAGGCAAAAGCAGGTCAATACTAAGGGGAGCACAGGCTACACCTTTTCAAAGGTGTAGCAAGTACTTCTGCTTACCATACTCACTTCAGCACTTCTGCAGGCAATATATCTTAAAACAAGTGTAATGCCTCTCTACAGGGTCAGACATCACAGGTCTTTCCTCCTGCAGTGCTTCACTGGCTTATAGGGCTACTAGTGATGTCCTCCACATAGGGCTACTAGTGATGTTCTGGAAGGGTTTGTGGGGTCCTCTCATTAAAGTTCTCCCAACAAACGGAAGGGAGGGTTAGGCTGTTTTTGCCTCCTGTCGTGCAGCCTCCCTAAGTATCCACAGGAGGGAGACACACAAAGGCCCAGTACTTCTGCACTCTTCCTGGGGCACTCTCTGGCTGTCAAGCAGCATGGCTTCAGGGACTCCCAAGCCAGCAGCTGCCCCAGAACTCACCCTTAAGAGAGATTTACAGAGCAGAGAAGGTTCACAGAGAACCTGATACAGACTTAGAATGCACACATTTTCCTCCAGATTCTCCATACGTCTTAAGGGCAGAGCAGTGTGCATCTCCATTCCGATATCTCCTCCCTTCATGACCCCACCTTGCTCCATCCCTCTACTAACTCCTGGCACTATGGAGGGCCTGTCCATGTCAGAACAGGATAGTGCTGTGGTGCTATCTGCACCCCACCATACACGCACACAATATGAAGATAAAGTCTGCACAGTTGGTCTTTTCCATGATGGGCCAGTTGAGGAATAACTGGGGGGTTATATTTGAAATGTTTGTAGTGATACCTACGGGAAATACCTTTAGTAAGAGGGAGATTGCAAGCCAATTAATTTCATTTACTTGGTGGATGTATCACATTGAGTACAAGCTCCCAGCAGCGCAATTTCCCCCTTTTGTTCTGGCCGACTATTCCTGAATTCATTTTCTGGTCAGCATATCAAACAAGATGTAGATAACGTGGCTTAATAAATAAAAGGACCACTGTGAAAAGTCATCCAAACCCAGAACGCACTTCTGGGATGAAAGATCTGATTAAAGATATCACAGCCATAGTATGAATATGTAGATCATGAAGAAGGTTAGGTGAGGGTGCTGGATTTTGTTTGATGGAATGGATATAACATCCACATGATAAATGAAAACTAGAGAAGCCAAGTAATGGCATCTGTGAATCATCATATCAGTTTTTAAATTCTGGCTGGCATTAAAAAACAAAAAATTCAGAACAGTGACGCTTGCAGGAAGATATTCCTTAGCATTGCTGTCACACTGCTTTTGAAAGTAGCAGCCTCTTGTCTTATGACAGCTTCTGTAGCCCCTAGTGCTGCAATGAACTTGTAGGGCAGTGGAAGATCATAGTCACAAGAATTAAGAGATGAACAGTCCCTACTTGAGTTGAACCTACATCAAGCAATGGAGGTATACAAGAGACTGAATGAAAATCAAGACCAAAACATTACACCATATAAGGTAATTATGACCCTCAAGCCCATGAAGTGCTGAGCTTGTTCCTGATGAGCTCAGAATCTGGTTGTATGTTTTCTCCAGGGAGAGTCTGCAACTTATTTACGTTGGGTAAACTCAGTGGCTACACCCAAAAAGTTCAAACAACATGACATCATTGCCATTGCTTTTAAAAGACACATCTCTAGTGACAGTACAGCTTCCAATAGATGTGTCATTAATAGCTAGGGCATTGATACTACCTAAATAATAGAATTGTACAGAAATTGTACTAATTAATACACATTTTTATTACACAAATACATGCGTTTATATCCTTATGTGGTTATTTGTTTTTCCATAGCTTTGCTAGGCTAAGATTAAAAAAAAGCCATTCCTCACCTTTCTTATAACCAGAGTGGCGTTACTGGGCCACACCTAGGGCTTGATCCAAAGCCCACAGAAGAATCCCATTGACCTCAAAGGGCTTTGGTTCTGGCCCCTGCTGCACTGAGTCAATAGTCAGCAGTGACTATCTCTCCCTGCAGGTTCCAACAGCTGCAAATAGGATAGGTCAATAGACAAACACTGACATTAGAGCCGGTAAAAAATAAATGAATAAAATTTCAAGTACATTCAATTTAAATTTAAAAAAAGATGAAATTTTCACTAAAAATCTTGATAATTCTTTTGACCAGTTCTACTTGCTACCTTTTTAATACTTCAGGGCTTGTCTTCACAGGGAATTGTCTGACATAGCTATTCCAGAATAGCTCTGGAATATTCTCCCCAGATGGACACACACTATTCCAGAATAAAAATCACTTTTATTCCAGAGTAATTGGTGCACTTCCAAAGTAGAGTAATTATTCTAGAATTTTAAAAAATCTCTTTTATTTTGGAATAGTGTGTCCCTCCCGGAAGCTCTTCCAAAATAGCTGTTCTGGTCAATTTCTCTGTATAGCAAAGCCCTCAGTCTTGCAATGAAGAGTTCTAGAAATTGTGTCCAATGAGGCATTTACTCTCTCACTCATTACATTTTGAATTCTCACCCATTTAAACCATCACCAGCCTCACATGGAGCTTTCTGCAAGGGGAAAGCAGCGTGAAGTCACAGCTGGAATTCCATAGGAGCTGAGCTGGTGCAGGCGACTGCAAGGATGCACTGAATTAGCACAACTGCCTGTTGCCCTGCACACACAAATTCCCCAGCCAGCACCCATTCATTTTTTGGGTAGTATTGGCTCCCTGCCTGGGGGTGTATGTTTTGAGTCTCATTATTTACCTTCACATCAGCGAGACACTTAATTATTTATCATACTGAGACATTTATTTTGTTGCCTATCGCCAAACAATTGGGCGTCTGACACACATAAAAAGACATTCAATCATATAACAGTAAAATCAGCCTTCCAGCTTTCACCACAATTCTTTCTCCAGGCAACCAAAACCCACTTGTCTGAACACATCCCAACAAAAAAATGTCTCCAGTGCTGCCCCAACCACTGCTGTCCTTGTTTGCACTATTAAAGACAAGAAATAATAATAAAACTGCAATCTAATCCATATAATGCAAATTATCATAACTGCATCTCTTAGCAAGTTGCAGCGTTCCCTTTCCTCAGGCAAAAGTATGGCTACCCCTGGTTGTGTGTGCATGTATAATATTATATAATTTGCACAAATATATACAGCCAAGTTTTATAGAATCATTGCTGCTTAAACTCTTCACTGCAGCAAGTCCTGCAACAGTTTTTTTTTTCAAATTACAAGGCACCACCTCCCACTTACAGAATTTCACAAACCTATATTGTTTCCATAAGAAGTGTTTAAATATGATGTAGGCGCTGTTAGTTCTACAGTTGCATTTTACAGGCAAATTAACAACTTTGAGTTAGCAAAAAAAATTATGCCACAGAAAAGCACAGATGGTATTTTACATTAAATATATATTGTATTCAGATTACCCCTGGCCCCCGCTGCCTTCTCCAGCCACGGACTCATCTCTTCTCCCCCCCACCCATAGTCCCTGATCCCTGTTACCTCTTCTGGCACTGGGCTTCAGCCGTGTGCTTCATCCCTTGGCTGCAGGGCTTCGGGACCCAGGATTTGGCCACAGGGCTTTGGGCTTGGACCCTGGGATCCAGCCACAGGGCTTCGGGCTCGGGCCCCCAGCCATGTGGCAGCGGGTATTGGCCCCGAGCTCACACCCCCCTCCTCCAATTGTCCCTAGCGCCCGTTGCCACCCTGGGCTTTGGCTGCACGGTGGCAGGCTCTGTCCCCCAGCCGCAGGGCCCCAGGCTCACTACCCTTCTTCCCCATCACTCCTGGCCCCCACCACCTTCTCTGGCCTGGGCTTCGGCTGTATGCTCCATCCCCAGCCCACAGGGCTTCAGGCTTGGGCCCTGGGATGTGGCTGCAGGACTTTGGGCTCCGGCCCCCAGTCTAATTCCACTGCTAGTCAAAGGAGTTACACTGGTATAAAAGCGGTGCAAGAGGATAAGACAACAGGAGATGCTCTTTGATGGAGAGGTAAGATCATCAGTTTATTAAGCGACAGCCTATGGAAGAGCCTATGGTCTTGATTTGTCTGTCTCATGTTTTTTTGAATATTTGCCTAACTGTAACCCTGGGCCTTGCAGTAATCCTAACCCTGCATGTGTTGCCTTGTCAATATATTGCTGTTTTTGATTCATTCTTTGATGGCATCAAATGTAAGGCAATATAATAATCATGGGGGCTGTCTACATGTAAAAGTTGCCCTGGTTTAACTGAACGGGTGAATTTAAACTGATTTAGTTAAACCAGGGCAAACTCCAGCGTGGCTGCTCTTATTTCAGTTTAAGGCTATGTGTTCGCTGCAAAAATGGTGTATTTTGATATTAGGATCACTAACTCAATATAAAATTGAATGGAGAGAAGGCACAAGTAGTTCTGACCTTGATGTAGCTAGTAGGACTAAGCCCAGATGTAAGCGGGGGAATGGTCCCGCTATTGTGGGGAACTTTCCTGGCTTCTGCACTACCCCGGTGAAGTGGGCTAGCGAAAGGATCCGAGTCCTCGCTCCCACTTCCTTTACCCAGAGGCCTCCCTGCCCTTGAGGACTCCCCTTCCACTCTCCTGTCTGGCAGAGTCCTCGTAAACCCCGACAAGGCTGGGCCCAGGATTCCTGGGGGGCTTGACCCCCAACCCTGCTGTGGTCACCTAGGACAGGGGCTAGGGTGTCCCCACTCCGGGGTACTCTCTCTGCACTGGGCACCTCCCTGACCCACTGATCATTTCATACAATTTAAAGCAAATCCAAGTTGTTTAATTAACAATTACTTTTAAAAAAGAATAAGGAAAAATGGGAAAGGTTAAAGGAAAACCCATCACCCTGCTCTGTGGCAGGGAACATCTGGCTCTGGTGGCTGCAGCTCTCCTCCCAGGGCAGGTCTGCTCTCTCTGGGCTGTGCTCTGGCTTTGGGGCTGCAGCTCTGCTCCCAGCAACTTAGCTCGGGCCCCTGCTCTCTCCTTAGCTCAGCCCCACTCTGTCTGACTCAAGCCATTCCAGTTCACACGGAGGACAGGTCCCCCCTCGCCTCCTGATTCTCTGATTAGCCTGCCCGCCCTGTCAATCAGGCTGATCTGGAGCATTGGCCTCTCCCCATTGTTCCTGGGGACTGTCAGTCTCAGGCTCCTGATTTGCCATCGACCCTTCCCCTTTTAGTGCTGGGAGCTAGCCAACCAAAACACCCCCACTGAGTGTTAGTAAGGGGGCAACAGTCCCCTGACACAGAGATGAAAGTAAGCCGGTATGGTACGGTACGGTGTACCGGCAAGAGCCAGTATACAGGCGACCGTACCAGCAGGGGGCAGCTTTCCTAGGCCAGCAATTTAAAAGGGCCCAGAGCCCCAGGCCCTTTAAATTGCCGCCAGAGGCCCGCTGCCAGAGCCCTGGGATAGCGGCAGTGGCCGGGAGCCCCAAGGCTCCGGCAGCAATTTAAAGGGCCCGGGGCTCCCAGCAGCGGCCAGAGCCCTGGGCCCTTTAAATCGCTGCCAGAGCCCTGATGCCAGAGCCCCGAGGTAGCAGCAGTGGCCCAGGGCTGCCCAGAGGATTCAGGGGGCCTGGGGCAAAGCAATTTTGGGGGCCCCTTCCATAAAAAAAAGTTGCAATACCATAGAATACTATATTCATGTGGGGGCCCCTGTGGGGCCTGGGGCAAATTGCCCCACTTGCCCCCCCCCCCCGGGCGGCCCTGCAGTGGCCAGGAGCCCCAGGGCTCTGGCGGCAATTTAAAGGGCCACCAGAGCCCCGCTGCCAGAGCCCCAGGGTAGCAGCGGCAGCCAGGAGCTCCAGGGCTCCAGCGGTGATTTAAAGGGCCTGGGGTTCCCGGCTGCCGCTACCGCAGCGGAGCTCCTGGCCTTTTAAATCACCATCACAGCCCCGCTGACGGAGCCCCGGGGTAGCGGCAGCAGCTGGGAGCCCCAGAGCTCGGGCGGTGATTTAAAGAGCCTGGGGCTCCTGGCAGTGACCGGAGCCCCAGGCCCTTTAAATCGCTGCCCGAGCCCCGGGGCTCCCAGCCACCGCCGCAGCTACCACTACCATGGGGCTCCAGTAGTAATTTAAAGGGCCCGGGGATTTAAAGGCCCTGCCTCTTCTGGTTCAGGCCCCGCCCCCTTCCAGTTGAGGCCCTGCCCCCTACTCAGGACCCTGGCCCTGCGTACCGGTAAGTCCTTTAAGTTACTTTCACCCCTGGCTAAACCCCAGTTGGGGGATATAGGGTGACCTCATCTAACTACACTGAGGTATAAACTACAGTGCCTTGTGTCCACTAGGATTTTACATTGAGATAGAAATCTGTAATTCACCACATCTGTGTAAAGCCACAACTTTTTTGCAATAAAAACACAATCTGAAAGTGGCTTTTTCAGTTTAGTTTAAGTTGCCTGGGAACAAGTTGAAATTAAACCAAAATAGGGTGATCAAACTAAAATCAGACTGCCCACAGAGGGGTTTGCACCAGTTTAACTAAACTGGTTTAACACTCGATTTAAGGCCGTGGCTACACTCGAAACTTCAAAGCGCTGCCGTGGGAGCAGTCCCGCGGCAGCGCTTTGAAGTGCGAGTGTGGTCGCACGCCAGCGCTGGGAGAGAGCTCTCCCAGCACTGCAGGTAGTCCACCTCCACGAGGGGATTAGCTTACAGCGCTAGGAGCGCGGCTCCCAGAGCTGGGGCACTGTTTACACTGGTGCTTTACAGCACTGTAACTTGCTGCGCTCAGGGGGGTGTTTTTTCACACCCCTGAGCGAGAAAGTTGCAGCGCTGTAAAGCGCCAGTGTAGCCATAGCCTAAGTTAAAGTGGTGCAACTTTCCTATGTATACAAAAAGTAGCAGTGTCTCCCAGAGAGACAGCACCCAAAAGACAATCCCTATCATAAGCTATGTCTTCAATGCCAAAGAGTTGTTTTTACTGCTTTTGTGCTCTCCTCGCTGTCTGTATCTATCTATTGTCTCTTGTCTTATACTTAGCCCTGGTCTACACTGGGAGATCAATCTAAGTTATGCAACTTCAGCTATGTGAATAACGTAGCTGAAGTTGACATACTTAAATTGACTTACTGTGGTGTCTTCACCATGGTGAGTCGACTGCTGCCGCTCTCCCGTCGACTCCGCCTGCACCTCTCACCAAGCTGGAGTACAGGAGTCGACGGGAGAGCGCTCCGGAGTCGATTTATCGCGTCTAGACTAGACGCGATAAATCGATCCCCACTGGATCGATCGCTGCCCGCCGACCCGGTGGGTACTGAAGACATACCCATAGATTGTAAGCTCATGGGAGCAGGAACTATCTTTTTGTTCTGTTTATACAGTGCCAAGCACAACAGAATCTTAATCCATGACTAGGACTCCTGGGTGCTATGAGAATACATACAATAAATAATAATAAATATATTGATATCTCTATCTTGATGTGAAATCCTAGTGGAGACAAGGCAGAGGTAGTTTTTACCTTCATGTAGCTAGTCAAAGTCAACACAAAGCCCCACAGCTAGGGGGCTGACCTCAACTAGCTACAGAGACAATGGAGGTAAAAGCTACAGTGCTTTGTCTCCACTAGGATTTTATAGCAAGAGCGCTATCTCAAGTTAGTTATCTCGATGTAAAAATACATTTTTTTGCAATGAAGATATAGCCAGAGTGATTTTACCCCACTAGCTGGGCAGACAGAAGAGTTGGTCAGAGCTGGTCAGATAATGGTAAGTATTTTCCAGAATTTTTTTTGAAAGAAATGAAAAAAAAAAATGCAAAAACTTTCCAGGTTTTGATTGAAAAAGTGAAAACATTTTGGTTTGCAGGAACATTTTTTGATTTTTCAAAATTGAAAAACATTACCCAAAATGGAACAGTTTTAGGTTTAAAAAAAAAATTATGTTTAAAAAAAACTCCCAAACCCCAGAACATTAAAATGGCCATTTTTTGTCTAAAAAAAAGTTTTGATGGAATAAATGCGACCCGTTGCCCAGAGCAAATCCCTTTGCTTACTCCAATACAAGCTGAGGAGATTGTAATGGAGAGGGGTATAAACCAGCAATCAAGCAGAGGCCAGTACTGGTCAGACAATGTCAAGAGGCTTAGGAGGAGGGATCTCCCAAGATTCAGCTGGTGAAGTCCGAAAAGAGGGTATCATCCCAGCGGTCAGGTCTGAACAAAGGCACACAAGCAGTGTCAAATCCTGCTCCCTCTGAACTTAACAGGGGCTTTGCCATTACTTTTAACAGGACTGAGATTTTGACCTTTCGGGCCTGATCCAAAATGAAGCGTAACCGACATCAGAACCCGACTCCAGACCAGGAGCTGGACTTGGCAGGCCCATCTCTGCATAAAGAGGGAAGAAAGGGTGACTGGAATGTTCAACTTAGAATACCGTGCGGGGAGAAGCTGCTGTGAGCTAGGGGAGGATGTCCAGTGCTGAATATTTCATGGGCCTTCCTATCCCTGCATTATTTATCCGGCTAAAATGGAGCAGGAACCCAGCTGTTCTATAACATCCGTCAAAAAGGAAAACATTACAGTAAGCGAGTGGCATGTGACTCACCAACAAGCCAAAAGGAAATGATCCCAGCCCCTCCACTTTGGACCGACAGCTCTGCCTCTGTCTTTGTTCATGTGTATTACATAAAAACTTCAAAACAAACCCCACAAACCACAGTCACAATGGGTACAATACACAGCTAAAAAAGAAAACATCAGAACCCTCTCCGTGCCAGACACTTTGTCCTAAGAATGAAAAGGTCATTTTGATGCCACAAGGTCTTGTGCCAACTGCCATTTTGCCAAACTATCTGTTTGCTCTCTGCCATTGCTAGCAACTGAATAACTGTAAGAATAGTCTGAACTAGAGTGTCAGGTGAGTCATCCTGTGCCTGAAAACAGGCTGAACAGCTTTGCTATAGGTAACACAGAACTACTGTGTTAGCAACTGCCAGGGGCTCAAAGAAACTACACGGCAAATGTCTGTTCTGCCTTCCTTAGCAAGGTAGATGCTGAATCCTCTGGTGTCTGAAAAAGTCCAAAAGCCAATTGTCCATAAGCCTGCCCACTCAACAGGGAAACTCTCAGTGTTGAGGCCAACAAATTCAAAATGTTGACGTTAAAGGAGCAGCAGAGTATAAAGCATTCCATCATCTCCTGCCCAGGTGGCAGTGGTAGATTAACACAAGGGCCCATGGGGCTGATGCCCAGGGTCCCCAGCCAATTTGGGGGCTTCCATAGGAGCGCTGGAACCTGTGTAGAAGTAGAGGGGGCCACCAGTGCTGGAACTGTGGCCTCACCCCCAACCCCTCCTCTTCCTCCTCAGTGGCCTGCCCCCTGCTCCTCCTCTTCTCTCTGAGGCCCCGCCCGCAGGCCAGGTCAGAAGCCGGAGCCGGACAGTGGTAGGAGTCACCCAAGGAGCCTGGGTTGCCGTCGGGGGCCCTAGACCCTCCACCTGCCCTGGGCAGGGGGCCAGGGTGCCCAAGAGCAGTCCCTACCCCATGTCCCTGCCTCCTGGGGTGCGCTGCCCAGAGCAGGTGGAGTGTCCGAGGTGGCCCACAGCGGCCCAGGCTCCCTGAGCGGCTCCTACCACTGCTCAGCTCCGGCTTCTGGCCTGGCCAGAGGGTGGGGACTTGGGAGGAAGAGAAAGACTATGGGCAGGGCCCCATTGCAAGCGGGGTCCAAATGTTCTTTGTGCTCAGGGCCACAATAAATCTTAATCCGCCTCTGAGCTTGGCTTCTGACCGGTTTCGTATGTACTCTGTGTTTTGGGTGGTGTCTCCTACTGTTTCAGGTATCTTGCTCCAAAAAGGAGTTTAACTGCTTCTTATATTTGTGCTGAATGAAGGGTGGCTGTCACACCCAACAGCTTCAATGAGATTTCACCCAATCCCCAGCACAACATCCCCCCATCTGCCTCAATTCCACCCATTGTGCCAATGGAGTCCCAAATGGTGATGCCCTGTATGACCCAACTGTGATCAGGTGTTCACCTCATGCTTGGTCTGAAGAGGTTAATGTAGGCTAAGAAGGGGGACAGTTAACCAGGCAGGCCACAGCTAAGGGGAATCAGGTGACTTATGTAATCCCTAGAGTGACCAGGAGGAGGCACACTAGCAGTGAGCTGTAACCCGGAGTAGAGGATGGGCCTGGGTTCCCCTGCCAGCCACTGGGGAAGTGGCACCAGCTGGGCAGCAAATGGGAAGACTGCCTGAGCCTGTTTGGAAGAGACTTTGATACCCTGGAAAGGTAGGACACATTTGACTTGGCCGGAGGGCTAAGCCACGTACACAGAGCATCTTGCCTCACTGAAAGCCAGGAAGAGAAGGCAGGGCATGTGGCAAGAGGTGGAAAGGAGGCATCAGACCTGGCATCAGCTAATCCCCAGAGCGACTAGGAGGAAGTGCACTAGTGGTGAGCAGACCCCGTAACATCAGTCCAAACAGAAAGAAAAGAAATAATTTACAAATTACAAATGACACAAGCATGCCTATTTACATAGTATTTTTCTGCCAGGACTTCTTCAAATCACCAACCCTGACTGATTTACTCCCATCCAAATCTCCTTGGGGTGTTCTCTCTCCCTGACCAATTTTCTTTCAACTATCCAAGGGGGGCCTCTTTCAATGAGCCCCTGGAGATTGTCTGTTTTTTCTGTGAAATCTGCTGTCTGGGACAGACCCTGCCTATGTTGTTAATGGGGAACTCATTGTCATAATAACTGTTTCACCTCCCATTTTAAATCACACTACATTTTCTCTTGAATTTGACTGCTTCCATTTCTTAGTGCTGCAAGTGCAAATGTTTTAATTTTCTCATCAGACTGTGGTTTCTTACCACTGCAGCCATCTCCTCACCTGTAAGCCACTTTAGGCATATGTTCTCCTAGTCACATAATTTCCATTAAGGAGAAGGAGCATAACACACAAGCACCAAATATGTCCCTTAGTTAGTTTTTGTGTGTGTATATATATATATGTATTATACACAGAGAACAAAACTATGTTGAAAGAACATTATTTCAATCCAAAATCAATCACTGAAAAAGTTAAGAAATGCCAGAATTAAGGTTGCCTCTACAACCTTAATTTGGCCCCCTTATGCATATACAGTATGATGCACTAATTATATAATCACCTGCTATTTTTTACACAGGACTCATTCAGTGACCCAAAAGGACAGTACTCACTCAATGAGCAGCTATTCAATATTTTGTTTTCTCCTTGTCAACAGGTGATTCCAGGCCTTATTTACAGCACACTATTCACACCCTGCTGTGAAGACAGAATTATACATTTCATAATGGGCTTTTCTATGGTGCTCATCACCATAGTATCTGTGTGTTTCACAAACATTAATGAATTTATTTTCACAACACACCTATGAGGTGAAGGTGTGTTATCTCATTTTACTGATGGGGAAACTAAGGCACAGAGATATTAAGGCCAAAAGTGTCCAAATTGACGCACCTAGGATCTGATTTTTTAGAGTACTTAGCATTATATAGCACTTTATATGTTCAAACACTTTATATGTACAGCTCCCATTACCTTCAGTTGTAGCTGTGAGTTTTCAGTAGTTCTGCAACTCAGACCCCAAGGTCTAAAGTCTGGCATCCAGAAAATGAGGAATTAGCCACCACTTATGAAAATTCTGGCTTAAAGTACTTGACTAGCATCACATAGGAAATCCATGGAAAAAGCAGGAATAGAATCTAATTTTCCAGGGCAGCATTCAGCTACCTTAACCCTGAGGCCATCCTTTCTCTTCCTGCAGTCTCCTGCCTCATTCACTACACACCTGCCAACTTCTGAAACAAATGAATCCGGGTCCTACAGACAACAGCCTTCTTCATTACACAACCTGGTTTACCCCCAGAGCTCAATCCACCCTGTACAGTGAATGAGTCAGGGTTCTCTGGAAAAATGTGATCATGTAATTAAAGATGATATCATAAAGCATACACACAGGGGGGAGGAATTAAGGATGCAAAAGCAAGCATTTCTTAACTTTTGCATGTTTGACTTAGCAATCTTAATAATGTTCTCTTAGTGTAATTTTGTGTGTGTAATTTCCTTAGTTTTTAAAAAAGAAATCTGAAAAAAACAGAAGTTCCATCTTGTGGCATCATATAGACACCAGCATGGGTCATCAGCAGGGTTGGAACCTTTTCATCCATCACAGACCTCTGTCACTTGAGCTAAGGGAGTGATAGATAACAGTAGTAGGTTGTCATCCTCTGTGGGTATGTGTACATTGCAAAAAAAGACTTGTGACAATAGATCTCAGAGCTCGGGTCAACTGACTGGAGCTCATGAGGCTCGTACTGTGAGGCTAAAAATAGCAGTGCAGATATTTGGGCTTAGGCTGGAGCCTGGGCTCTGAAACACAGTGAGGGGGGTGGGTCTCAGATCCCAGGCTGCAGCCCAAGCCCGAACATCTACATTGCTATTTTTAGTCCTGTAGTGCAAGCCCCATGAGCCCAAGTTAGTTTTCTCAGGTTCGGAAACTTGTTGTCCTGTATCTCTTCTTGCAGTGTAGACATACCCTACGTGTACCAGCACTAGAAAGGAATGGGACCCTTTGCCAGTGGATTTCACCATTATTTGCTGACAGCAGAGGAATGGTGAGACTCAGGAATCTTGTGTTCCATTCCAGGCTCTGGATATGAGTGTTATAGTGGGAACAGACTTTTCTGCCTGTTCCTCCCAGCTTGGCCCTTCTATCCTGTCTCCTCTGTGACCCTAAGAGCCCCTTTATGCCAACTGGCAAAGGGCGCACCCAACACACTGTTGTCAGAATATTTAGCCAAACAGCATCTTGTAAGATATCATATAAAAAAACAATGGCATGCTGGTAATGAAGCTCATTGCATGATATATGTATGGTTTGTGTATAAAGAGTTATGTATGTATGCTGGAAATATAGTCTTAAAAATGTTGTGGAGGCAGCTAATAAACAAGCCTGTCCTATACAAAGGAATGTGCATTCACCTGTCTGCATGGATCAAGCTAACAGGCAGATAAGAAAAACAGCATGGTTTGATCACAAGCAAAAGAAAACAAAAGTACATTTGCATCTAAGGTAAACAAAGTGACCGAGCCAATTGAGAAAGCAAATTGATCTGAGGAAGAAGCAACCGAAGTCTCTTCCTGGCTTCCAATCCCAGTCCAAGTCTCCTTACCCAACTAGACCAATCTCCCCCCAACTCCCAGTCTGAGTTTTCCTCTCTCTCTCCAGCCCCAGGCTCTAGTCCTACTCCCCCTGCCCCAAGGTTCCTTGTCCCAATCTACTCCCTTGATCACTCGTATGTCCTAGTCCTCTCTGCGTTTGACTTGTCTGCTTCCTCCTCCACCAGCAGGAAGTCCTTGAGAACACAAGAGAGACAGGCTCCTTGCTCTCAGGTCAGATGCCTGGACCTAGCATGGCTTGCAGTAGCCTGGAGCTACAATTGTAGGAAAAGAGTCCTGCTCATCCCCAGGCTGGAGCATGCCCATTGAGGATGGCAGGGCCAGCTCTACTGTTTTTGCCGCCCCAAGCAGTGCGCCGAATTGCCGCCGCGGACAGCGGGGGCAGTCCGTGCGCCGTTAGGGCGGCACGCGCGTTTCCGCCGCGGCGACAATTTGGCAGCAGCTTCAGCCGGAAGACAGAAGCTGCCGCCAAATTGCCGCCGTGAGCAGCTGAACATAGAAGCTGCCGCCGAATTGCCTCCGCCGCGGAAACGTGCGTGCCACCCTAACGGCGCACGGACTGCCCCCGCTGTCCACGGCGGCAATTCGGCGCGCTGCTTGGGGGCAAAAACACACGGACTGCCGCCCCTTCCTGCTTGGAAGGCTGGTGCCTGGAGCCGGCCCTGGAGGATGGACTATTTAGGGCATCTAGCTTCCAAAATCTAAGAAGCCTCTACTAAGCATGTATGAACTGCCATTTTTCAAAGCTTATGCTATTTGGCTTATAACTTGGCCAAATTTGGGTCGATTTTCATGGGGATGGCAAAAGGCACATCCCTGACACAAAGGCTACTCCCTGCCAAATTGCAAGTCTCTTTCCCAAAGCTCGGGGGCACTAGAGTTTTTTTAAAAAGTCACCAGAATGTAACATGGGCAAAACAATGTATTTTCCCCTAGCCTTGTTTTTGGAAATAGCTGAACTGTTTTGGCTGAAATAAAAAAAAAATAAAAGAATAATTTAAACTGAGGCAATGCCCTGGCATGGAAAATTTCAGCCCAAACAGTAAAGTTTGGGAAAGCTATAAACAATTGAAAATAGGGTCTTATCATGGGAAGTGTTGGGTAACCTTAATAATAGGTGGCGCTATCTGCCCTAGCTATAGAGCTGACTGACAGTGAGTGTGTGCACGCATGCAGAAGAGTGTATTAGTCATAGGGTGTAAACTCCTTGCCTTTTCAGGTGAGGAGAAAAACTCCTCTGTTTGTACTGTTTTGAAGTATACCACAAGTAAAACCAAAAACATTGATATGAGGCCCTCCTCAGGGGTGGAAAGCAAGCAGTAACATAAAAAACGGTTACTCACCTTTGTAACTGTTGTTCTTTGAGATATGTTGCTCATATCCATTCCAATTAGGTGTGCGCGCGCCGCGTGCACGATCGTCAGAGAATTTTCTACCCTAGCAACACCCGGTGGGTCGGCTGTGGAGCCCCCTGGAGTGGCGCCTTCATGGCGTTGGATATATACCCCAGCCGACCCAGCGCCCCCTCAGTTCCTTCTTGATGGCTACTCCGACAGTGGGGAAGGAGGGCGGGTTTGGAATGGATATGAGCAACACATCTCGAAGAACAACAGTTACAAAAGTGAGTAACCATTTTTTCTTCTTCGAGTGCTTGCTCATATCGATTCCAATTAGGTGACTACCAAGCCTTACCTAGGCGGTGGGGTCGGAGTGAGACATTGCCGTGTGCAAAACCGCTGACCCAAATGCAGCATCGTCTCTGGACTGCTGTACAAGCGCATAGTGAGCGGCGAAGGTGTGGACCGATGACCAAACCGCCGCTCTGCAAATGTCCTGGATCAGGACTTGAGCCAGGAAGGTAGTCGAGGAGGCTTGGGCCCTCGTGGAGTGGGCGGTGAGGCGCGGCGTCGGGGCACCGGCCAGGTCGTAGCAAGCACGAATGCAGGACGTGATCCAGGAGGAGAGACGTTGCGAGGAGACCGGTAAGCCTTTCATCCGGTTGGCCACTGCAACAAAGAGTTGCGTCGTCTTTCTGAATGGTTTCGTACGCTCAATATAGAAAGCCAGGGACCTGCGTACGTCCAAGGAGTGCATACGTTGGTCTTGACGGGTGGCGTGTGGTTTAGGATGGAAGACCGGGAGAAATATATCCTGGTTCAAATGAAAGGCTAATACTACCTTGGGAAGAAAAGCAGGGTGGGGGCGAAGCTGCACCTTGTCCTTGTGGAAGACAGTGTATGGAGGCTCAGACGTGAGCGCCCTGAGTTCAGAAACACGCCTTGCTGAGGTGATGGCTACAAGGAAGGCTGTCTTCCAAGATAAGTAAAGGAGTGAGCAGGTAGCCAATGGCTCGAACGGGGGCCCTGTGAGCTTGGAGAGAACCAGGTTGAGATCCCACGCCGGGTTGTCGTTGCTGTGGGTATAGCCGGTCTAAGCCCTTGAGGAATCTGATGACCATCGGGTTAGAGAAGACCGAGTAAGTGTGTTCCCCCGGGTGGAACGCCGAGATAGCTGCCAGGTGAACCCTGACCGAAGATATCGCCAAGCCCTGCTGTTTCAGGGACAGGAGATATTCGAGTATAAGAGGAATGGATGCCTGCAAGGGGGGCGTGGCCCGCTGCTCGCACCAGCAGGAGAAACGCTTCCACTTGGCTAAGTAAGTGGTCCGTGTAGAGGGCTTCCTACTTCCCAGCAGAATCTGTTGCACGGGATGTGAACATCGTAGCTCCGTCCGAGTCAGCCATGGAGCATCCACGCTGTGAGGTGGAGCGAATTGAGGTCGGGGTGACAGAGCCGGCCGTGGTCTTGAGAGATCAAGTCTGGGCACAAGGGAAGCATGATCGGAGTTTTCACCGATAGCTCCAGAAGCGTGGTGTACCAGTGCTGTCTTGGCCAAGCTGGAGCAACTAAAATCATACGTGCCTTGTCTCTGTGTAGCTTGAGCAGCACCCTGTGGACCAGTGGGAATGGAGGGAAAGCGTAGAACAGCTGGTCTCTCCATGGTAGGAGGAAAGCGTCCGACAGGGAGCCCGGAGATCGCCCTTGGAGGGAGCAGAACGCGTGGCACTTCCTGTTGGCTCGTGAGGCGAACAGGTCGACCTGGGGAAATCCCCACCTCTGGAAGACGGAATGGATGATATCCGGGCGAATCGACCACTCGTGCGTCTGGAAGGACCTGCTGAGACGGTCCGCTAGGGTGTTCTAGATTCCAGGGAGGAACGATGCCACGAGATGTATCGAGTGGGCAATGCAGAACTCCCACAGGCGAATGGCCTCTTGGCACAGGAGAGATGACCGGGCTCCTCCTTGCTTGTTGATGTAGAACATGGCCGTGGTGTTGTCTGTGAGGACTGACACGCAACGGCTATGTAGGAGACCGAGAAATGCCTGACATGCTAGGCGCACCGCCATCAGCTCTCGGACATTGATGTGCAGGGCCATTTGGGATGGGGTCCACAGGCCCTGTGTATGGTGCTCCCCGAGTTGAGCGCCCCAGCCTAGAGATGAAGCGTCCGTGACCAGGTGCAGGGAGGGTTGTGGGGCGTGAAACGGCACTCCTGCGCAAACCGCCCTGTGATCCAGCCACCAGGTGAGGGCGGTCAAGACTGAGTTCGGAACCGTGACCACCATGCTCAGGTTGTCCCAATAAGGACGGTACACCGACGATACCCAGGCCTGAAGTGGGCGAAGCCGAAGTCTGGCATGCCTGGTGACGTAAGTGCAAGAGGCCATGTGACCCAACAGGCCGAGGCACGTCCTTACTGTGGTAATCGGGAAGACCCGGAGACCTTGTATGATATTCGTGATGGTGTGAAATCGAGCGTCTGGCAGAAGAGCTCGGGTGAGTCTGGAGTCTAAAACTGCCCCGATAAACTCTATCCTCTGAGTAGGCTCCAGAGTGGACTTTTCTTTGTTGAGTAGAATGCCTAACCTGTGGAATGTTTGTAATATTATCTGGACGTGCGCCTGAACTTGCTCCCTGGTCCGGGCACGCACGAGCCAGTCGTCTAGATACGGGAACACCTGTATCCTTTGTCGACGAAGGTATGCTGCCACGACAGCCATACATTTGGTGAACACTCTTGGGGCCGCGGACAATCCGAAGGGAAGGACAGCAAATTGGTAGTGTCCATTGTTTAGTACAAAGCGAAGGAAGCGCCTGTGAGGGGGGTAGATCGCTATATGAAAGTATGCGTCCTTCATGTCGAGGGCGGCGTACCAGTCTCCAGGATCCAGGGAAGGGATGATGGTCCCCAAGGAGACCATGCGGAACTTCAACTTTACTATGAATTTGTTGAGCCCGCGTAAGTCTAAAATGGGTCGCAGACCCCCTTTTGCCTTGGGGATCAGGAAGTAGCGGGAGTAGAACCCCCTGCCCCATAACTCTGGGGGAACCTCCTCTATGGCCCCCGTAGAGAGGAGCCCAGAAACCTCCTGTGTAAGGAGATGCTCGTGAGAAGGGTCCCTGAAGAGGGACGGGGAGGAGGGGTGGGAGGAGGGGAACGAAGAAAACTGGAGAGCATATCCCCTCTCCACCGTGCGAAGGACCCAACGGTCCGAGGTTATAAGGGACCAAGCACGGTGGAAACGGGAGAGGCGATCCCGAAAGGAAGGAAATGGATCCTGGGTAGTGGCTGGCGCGCCGTCCTCGAGCGCACCTTCAAAAGTTTTGCCTAGGTCCTGAAGGTGGCCTAGGAGGGCCCTGGTTCTGACCCGGTTGAGGGCCGGTCGACCTCCGTCTACCACCTCGTCCCCGCCTTCTGGGGAAGTCCTGTCTCGGACGAGGAGGAGGAGGGTAGAACCTTTGTGGCTGGGGCCTAAAGGGCCTGCGCTGGGGTCCTGGGACATGCATCCCCAGGGAGTGCATGATGGTTCTCGAGTCCTTGAGGCTCTGCAACCAAGAGTCCGTCTTGTCCGAGAACAACCCCTGGCCCTCGAACGGTAGATCCTGCAGGGTCTGCTGCAGTTCTGGCGGTAACCCCGAAACCTGGAGCCAGGAGACGCGTCGCATGGCTATCCCAGATGCTAGTGTCCTGGCGGCCGAGTCCGCTATGTCCAGGGAGGCCTGTAAGGAGGTCCTAGCCACCTTTTTACCTTCCTCCACTAAGGCCCCGA
Organism: Emys orbicularis; assembly: GCF_028017835.1. Lineage (NCBI taxonomy): Eukaryota > Metazoa > Chordata > Testudines > Emydidae > Emys > Emys orbicularis. The sequence goes on along the minus strand of NC_088683.1, from coordinate 65,811,168 downwards.
ACTCCTCTCTTGAGTCCTGGGGAACCAACTCTTTGAATTTACCCATGGAGTTCCATGAGTTGTAACTGTAGCGGCTCAAGAGCGCCTGTTGGTTCGCGGCTCTGAGCTGCAGACCGCCCGCTGAGTACACTTTACGCCCGAACAAATCGAAGCGTTTAGCGTCCTTTGATTTGGGCGCTGCCGCCTGCTGGCCATGGCGCTCTCTTGCGTTCACCGAGGACACAACTAGTGAACATGGTGGAGCGTGCGTATATAGGTACTCATGGTCCTTGGAGGGGACAAAGTACTTTCTCTCTACACCTCTGGCAGTAGGTGGAATGGAGGCAGGGGTTTGCCATATGGTATTGGCATTAGCCTGAATTGTACGAATTAGTGGTAATGCCACCCGGGATGGGGCATCAGCCGACAGGATGCTCACCACCGGGTCCTGAACCTCTACTATCTCCTCCGCCTGGAGGTCCATGTTCCGTGCCACCCTATGTAATAGGTCTTGGTGGGCACGAAGATCTATTGGGGGTGGGCCTGAGGCTGTTGTACCCGCCATCGCCTCATCCGGGGAAGATGAGGAGGATGCCTCAGGGGGTAAGGGATCCAAATGAGGGTCCGGTTCTAATGGTCCCTGATGCGGAGGATCTCCTGCCCCGGGGTCTGGGGCCTGTGCTGGTGTAGGCACGGGAGCCTCGATGCCCCCTGGGGGAGGACGGGAAATGGTGGCCTCCGGGACTCTGGGCTCGGATTGTGCCGAGCGAGAGGCCGATGGTGGAGCCCCTTGCGCCTGATGATACGCCCACGGGGTCCAGAAAGACCAATGCGTAGGGTCCTGTGCAGGGTCCTCTGCCCCCTCCTGCCAATGACCCAAGTCAGCGGCAGCCTGACCCTGAGCAGGGTACGCTGATCGGGAAGCCCCGTCGGATGAGCGAGACGCCGATCTTGAGGGCCAGGGCAGTGCCGAGCGTGGCTGCATCGGCTCGGTCCGGTACGGTGCCGATCGGTGCTGGTCCATAGGCGAGCGGTCCCTGCGCGGTGCCGGTGTACGGCACCGTGATCGAGAGCGGTGCCGCTGGCCATGTCGGTGCTGAGATCCGGATCTGAATCGGGATGACGAAGAGCGCCTGTAGACTCGGTGCCGGGAGCGGCCTCTCGAACTGGAGCGGCGCTCGTACCGGTGCCGAGAACTGCGTCTAGACTCCGATCGGTACCGATGGTCCTGACGGTGCTGAGACGTAGATCGGTGCTGTGAAGAAGACCTAGGCCGCGAGTACGACCGGTGCCGGGGTGAAGGTCGGTGCCAGGACTGCGAGCGGCGTCGGGACCTGCTCCGAGACCGGGAGCGGTGCCGCGAGTCCACGCTCGGAGATGGCGGGCGTACCAGGGCAGGCTTGCCCCTGGATTGCACGGTCCAAAGAGCAGGCGGTGCCGCGGGCTGAGACGGCGCCGGCTCCATGAGGGCGATGAGGTCTTTCGCTGTCGCGAAGGTCTCCGGAGTAGACGGGAGACAGGGCTCCACCACCGAACGAGGCGGTGAGCCAGTCTGCACCGGACTCAACGGCCCTATCCCCGGTGCCGGAGTCAACGGTGTTGAGGATATCTGCGCCTTCTGGCGCTCTAGAGGCGGATGCGGCTCTACCACCGGTGCCGGGGGAGCCGGTGCCTGTAGGACCGCGGCGTCCTGGGTCTTGCGGGGTCTTTTATGTCCCGGAGACGGAACGGCGCCGAGGCGCTTGTGGCGGACGCGGTGCCAAGGGAGGACGGTGCCGCGAGGCCTTATCCACGTCTGCTCGCGGTGCAGTACCGGTGGGTGCCGCAGGGGCGCTGCGCACCGAGGTGCTCGGTGCTGGGACTTGGCGCGCCGAGGGAGGATCTGGGCTAAGTGCCACCTCCATGAGGAGCTGCTTAAGTCTAAAGTCCCGCTCCTTTTTGGTCCTGGGTCTGAAAGCCTTACAGATTTTACACTTATCTGTCTGGTGAGACTCTCCTAAGCACTTCAGACACGAGTCGTGAGGATCTCCCGTTGGCATAGGCTTAGCACAGGACACACACGGCTTAAAGCCAGGAGCCTTGGGCATGAGCCCGGCTGTGCGCCGGGGGAAAAAGGGGGGGGAAAATAGCTCCCTTAACCCCCGCTAACTATTTACAACTATTTAAACTAGTGAACAAACTATTAACAACAAACTACTAATCTAAAAAATATAACTACAACTATCTATAATAACTAACAAGTTAAGCTAGGGAGAGTGGAGAACAGCTATGCTGCGCTCCACAGTTCCAACGACCGTCAGGGGCGGTAAGAAGGAACTGAGGGGGCGCTGGGTTGGCTGGGGTATATATCCAACGCCATGAAGGCGCCACTCCAGGGGGCTCCACAGCCGACCCACCGGGTGTTGCTAGGGTAGAAAATTCTCCAACGATCGTGCACGCGGCGCGCGCACACCTAATTGGAATCGATATGAGCAAGCACTCGAAGAAGAACAATAGTTAAGGAAAAGAAAGGAAAAAGCACATTGTGTCTATTTAAAACTTGAGAAGTAGCTACGTAAGCAAATATGAAATTACCCAAATTGGAATTTGATCACAACAGAAGGATTAAAACCCTTATTCTCTCGCAACAAAACTTGAGCAGGATCTTTATCACAAATGGTCAAGCCCTTGGCCTTATTTCTTATCCAGAATATAATACCTCCAGCAGCACAGAACTTCTGGTACATTTATTCTGTATTGACTTAGCAGGAAAGTATCAGCTACTGAATTACCAGTAGAAGTACATTTTGATCTTGAATAGATGGGTGGAACAGGAAGAAGGTTCTTTATTATGTAACTGACAGTTGGATAGTAGCAATTCTGCAAATGCAAAACATATTACCTGACCATTGTTGGTTTGATCCAACTCGTCATATATGGAGATGCATTCCATTAATTTTCCATTCTGCTGACAGTCCAGATGCACCAGATCTCGGCAGTGAGAGTGACATGTATATCTGCAATCTGAAACATATATATAAAGAAAAGATATTTAGAGAAGAACTTGCTGTTGCTTTGAGAGTAACATAAATCATTTTAATGCAAATTAGAGTCTGAATGCAAATAGGTCTCTTTCCAAAATAGCACGTGTTTAATGTAATGTATGCTATAATTTTTTTAAAATCCCTCCCACAAAGTAAGCTACAAAGTGAAATTCCTAAGCTGTTTAAACAGTTAATATTTAGACAACTTATGAATTTCATGAACTATCTAGTATACCTGTGAGAGGCAGCGTGGTCTTGTAGATAGGAGATGAAACTGGGGGTTAGAATCATCAACAGAAACCAGATCTCTCGACACTGATTTCCTGTGTGACGTCAGGCAAATTAATTAACTTCTTTGAGTTTCAGTTTCCCCATCTGTAAAATGTGGCTAATAATAGTACACACCCTGCCAAATGAAAACACACCTTTCTAGAGAGAATTGAGGTCTACAAATGGTATGTGCTAGGTATTATTAACTATTATCATTTAATTACCAGAGAGAAAATATTGTCCAAAGCAGAACAGGGGATTTTGTCAAGTTTCCTGCATTTTTTTCCTGGCATTGCCACTGACTTGCTGTATGATCTTGAACAAGTCACTTAAACTCAGTTTACCAGTCTGTTAAATGGACATAACAACACTTAGCATTTTTCAGATCAAAAGTTCAGATAAAAGGTTGTAGATGACCCCAGCTTCAGTGCCCTTTAGGAATAAATTAATGCACACTGACAGCTGGATAACAAACACACATCAAGTCACAGGTACTCTGTGTGGTAAAGTATTACCATCAGAAACCTGCATTCAGTAGTGATGTATAAACCTCACTTCCTGGCTCACAAAGATCAGCTGTGATGACCACAGATATTTAAATCAATAACAATAGGTACGTAGAACATAATTCTATTTTGACAAAAGGCTCATCAGGTTTCAATTTTCTACCCTCAAACCTGTAAATATTTATTTTTATGCCATTTTTAAAGCAACTGCTGGCTTGCTCAGAAACATTGCTAGCTTTGCTGTTTTCATATTGTCGGAGATAATCAAAAACCGGCAGAGCTGGTAGTGCCAACTATAGTTACGTTTTCACAACATTTTCCATTTTAAGACCTTGTTTTAAGTTGCTTATAGTTTTCCCAAACTTTAACCATTCAGACTGAATTTTTTCATGCTGGGTTGTCTGCTTCAAGTTGAGTTTTTTCAAAAAGTTTCAGCTAAAATGGTTCAGCCATTTCTGAGCATGAGGTTAGGAATGTTAAAAAAACAAAACAAAACAACAACTTATAAACATTTAGTTGAAAACTTTAGTATTTCTATCCTTTAGAGCAAAAATTTGAAATTTGGTAGGGGCTTTGCTCTGGTGACAGGGTTGTGCCTTTTCATGTTCATGCGAATAAAAATCCAAATTTGGCAAAGTTATAAGCCTTTGAAAAATCTCAGTTCACGTGTTTAGTAAAGACTTGTTAGAGTTAGGCAGCTAAATTCTCCAAAGATTCCATCTGCAATGAGCATGGTCCAGCTTAGGGCTACAGGGACCAAGCAGGACTTTCCCTGAAACTGCCCCATTTGTTGTGGGCCATATCATCATTAAATAAGGAGTTAGGTGGGGGCGGAGAGACTGGGACCGGATTAGCAAGGAGACTGGAACAAGGAGCCTTGGGGTAGGGAACACTGGCATGAGGAGTCTAAACAAGAAGCTTGGGAGTGGGACCAGGTTTTTGGGGGGAGATGGAGAGATTGAGATGATAATTTAGTGGGGATATACTGGGGCAAGGAGTCTGGGGGTGAGATTGGGAGCTAAGGTGGTGGTGATGGAAGACTGGTTGGGAAAAGAGACTGGGATCAGGGAAGGACATTTCTGAGTCTCATCATTCCTCAGCTATCAGCAAATATCTGTGAAGCTCACTAGCAAAGTTTGTGTGTCTTGTCCCTTTCTACTGCTATCAGTTACTCCATTAGATCAACTGGCAAGAGGTCTATGTAGCAGATCTGAAAGTTCAAACCCTGCTGATGACCCATGTGGGTGTCTACATGATGGAATTTGTGTTTTCATTTGGCAGGGTGTGTAATCAATAAGGCAGGAGACTAAAGGAAGAGGAAGGATAGTTCATGGTTAGGGCAGCCGAATGATGCCCTGGAGAATTAGATTCTATCCATACCTCTGCCACAGAGTTACTATGTGATATTGGGCAAGGCATTTCAACCAAACATCAACTAATTGTGTGTTCCTCATTTTCTGGATGTACAACTTGAAACCCTGGGTCTGATTTCCAGAAGTGCTAGGCATTCAGAGCTGCATCTGAAATCAATAGATGTGCTTTGAACATATAAAGTGCTATATAATGCTAAGTCCTCTGAAAAATCAAGTCCCATGTGTCTCAAGTTGTGCAACCAAAATATATGAACACTTTGTGCCTCAGTTCCCCATCTGTAATATTAGATACTACCCCTCACTGCACAGGGGCATTGTGAAAACAAAATCATTAATGTCTGTGAAGACCTCAGATACTATAGTGATGAGCACCATAAAAAAGCCCATGAGGAAGTTAATAATTCTCTATTCAGAGTAGGGTCTGAGTGCCATTCAGTCAATCAGTCCTAAAGCACACACTCATGAATAACAAGAATAAAATAATACATTAAATAGATGCTCAGCTAGTGAGTATGGTCCATTCAGTGCACTGACTGAGGCAGGGGTCCTATGGTGGAAAAACAGTATGTGATCATGTAATTAAAGACTGTCTCATAATGCATATACACTAGGTGGGAGAGGGGGTCAAATTAAGGTAGCACTGGCATTCCTAACTTTTGAGTACTTGACTTTGCAACCTTAATAATGTTTTTATGTAGTTTGTGTGTGTATATAGAGCTTGTTCCCATTATATACACAATCATTTTGACAAATCATATTAGGGAACAGTGTGTTGGTTAAATAGTATTCTAAGACAGGATTAACTAATGAAATTAGGAAACATTCTCTTTCAATGCTATTTTGTTTCTTATTTATAATTCATTTTAATCTGTGTAACTTTAATGTCATTTATAAGACAGGCCCATAACTTCCTCCTGACTCTTAGAGACATAATTGCAGAAAACATAAAAGCTTCATCTCTGTAAATCCAATTAAAGCTTTCTGTCATAAGCTAGATTTTAACAGACAGAATGTAAGTTTAATGAGTGAGACTGGAAAAGAAAAGATTATCTCTACTATAACAGAAACGCAATTAGAACATTTTACCCATGCAGTTCAGTTTTTTAAAAAACTATTCCACAGATAAGAGTACAATGTACAACAGAGGTACAGGTATTGTCAAACTAAAGGGAATTTACTTATTGGATGATCCTTTACTGAAACAGTTACTACTCCTGCTCCCAAAATCTCTGAACTTCAGAAAAAATTATCTGTGCTTCGAAAATCAGTATTTTGCTAGATTATCAATGGACTTCTGCTTGGAAATTTATTAGAATCTGGTATTCTTTTCTGATGGCATCTGAAATGTCTGTTGCCTTGGAAGAAATCAAAACCTTTAACAAGTACTGCTAACAAAAACATTCACTGACTTTTTTTTAAAAAAAGGACCTGCTCAAATTAATCAGTAAGGATATTAAGTCTGTCTTCTGAAATAAAACTATTGTAAAAGTGAGGTATATGTATAATGAAAACTTTAGCTATACTTATCTCACTGGTGTTATAAATTAAAAATGCAAATGTAAATGTGTAAATATTTATTAAATATACAAATATTATCTTTTAAAAATTGTGTTGTCAATTGCTGAGGCAAAATCTAACATTTTATGTTACTTAGCATTTCACTACTGCATTAGATTCAAATTGCCTTATTCAACAGCCAAAAGTTGAAGGAAAAAGCAGTTCAATAAATTCTAAAAGTATGTGATATTGAGACCACTTGTATTTTGCTTTTGTGGTAAACTGTGAGAGTCCCAAGCATTCATTGAGGTGCATAGTCCCTACCTGACGCTTGTGTTTTCTTCACTTGAAACTTGATTTTGCTTGATAGCTTGTAAATAGCAGTTCCCATAACCGATTCTCTGCAGCGTTGTGCAGAAATAGACAAGCAACTGAACAGGCAGGCAGCTGAGCAGATGCTACAACAAACAGACCTTGGTAATTGAGCTTCATTGGCTCAGATAGGAGCAAGGAAGAAATATGGTGCTCAAGAGCACAAGTCCCTACATTCTGATGTGGTCTTTTTTCTGGCCCTTGTAAATTAGAACACTAATTCCTGTGATGACCTGGGAAAATTTGACTTTCAAATGAATATGCATACTATAGACTGGGTGGAACCAAAACAAAGAGTACAGAGAAAACAGATGTATGCTTGTATCTTTTTTAACTGAAATAAATCCTTCAGAATAAGTCTTTATTTCAAGCTCTGAGGAAGCTATGCTGTATAGTTCTACTACTCCATAGATTAGGAAGTTAGCCAGTACAACCTATGTTACTTGATTGATTGTGGTTTGCTTCCCAGCATCACAAGCAAGATGACTACTACAGTTGCTGCAAGAGAAGTATACTTTTAGAGCTTCCTGGAAAATGCTTCATATTTTTATTCAAAAGTCTATTTTCAGGCAACAGATCACAGAAGGAAGGAGAAACCAAAGTAATTTCCATGTGGCAATGACTCCCTTTGATTTACACTGTCTTTATATAGTGCCTTTACTATTAATGTCCTACATTTGAATTTGAACTTAACTTATACTTGACTTAAGTGTTTGGACTTGTTTTGGTTATGTTTACATTATTGAATAAGTCTCAGATGATTACATTCCATTTTTCCATTTTTGTTTCCAAACTGGGGCTGGTTCACCAGGTTCATTGGAAGTCATGGGAAAATTAGAAAACAAATTGGATTACTTGGGTTTCAAGTAATTGCTAAATATAGGTTGTTTGCAGCTCAGTTCTGCTCTTATGCTGGTTTTACCTCTCTATAATTCCCTTTGCTAACTGGATTTATTCCTGATTTGCAGTATCTTTATGCTCCCAGCCTCCCCACAACTCTGGGGCTGGCCCAGGGCTAGCTCAATCTGTCTCAGAACATAGAACATTCTCCCGACTGCTGTAAATTGTGCCCATCTGCAATAGCCTTCAAAGGTCATTCTGCCAGCCAAGGATTGTCTGCAGTAATATGGCCACTCCTTCTGTCTTCAGGCTCACTTCAAAGGCCATGAGGCCTTCGTCATCTGGAGAGAGATCCCCCATAGCCATTCCAGAGGCATAAAGGGACTATGAAGTTGGCTTAACTAGCTTCTAAGGGAAATTTGCTAGGAAACCAGCTAAGCCAACTGGAAGAATCTCCAGGAAGGCTGTTAAACCAGCTTCACAACATCTTTGTGCCACTGAATGGCACAAAGGGGATGTATCAGGTCAGAGGATCTGGCAGTGGGAGTATCTTTACACTGCAGTTAAAAACCCACGGCTGGTCTGTGCCAGCTGACTCCGGCTTGCTGGGCTCAGGATAAGGGGCTGTTTAATTGCAGTGTAGACATTTGGGCTCAGCTTAGAGCCCGGCTCTAGGACCCTGTGAGGTGGGAGGGTCCCAGAGCTTGGGCTGCAGCCCGAGCCAGATCATCTACACTGCAATTAAACAGCCCCTTTGCCTGAGCCCCGCGAGCCCAAGTCAACTGGCATGTGCCAGCCACATGTGTCTAATTGCAGTTCAGACATACCCTAGGTCTCTTATCTTTCAAACAACTAATGCTCTACTGGAAAGTACAAGTTATCAATCATTCACAGCTCTTCTCTCTTTCTACAACTGTCCCAATCCACTTAAAAATACTAGTGGAACTATATATAAGCAATACATAAGTAACAGTTTAATATCTGGATGCATAAAGTTAGTCAACAAAATCCGTATTTAGAAACCTAGAAATGGGCAGGTTTTCAGAGGTGTTGAACATTCAGAATCCATATTGACTTCAAGTGATGTTTAGGCTATTCAGCACCTCTGAGAAATCAAGTGATTATTTAGATGCCTAGCTTTGAAAACTTTGGCCGACATGCCAGGCATATCATCTGCTTTTCCTCATCTGCAATGCAGATCAGAACATGGGATGCCGCACAACCGACCTTCATCTCTTTCCTGTCTGGTATGCAAATAAATAAGCTCCAGTGGCCAAAACAGAAAAGGTGCAATAAGCTTATTCATTATTGTAGAATAAGAATAAAAAATGGAACAGCTGATCTATTGTATTTCAAAAATATAACCTTTGCTCTGTAGCAGATAAAAAAGGTTGATCAAGAAAGTATGTAGTTATGATATAGGGTCTCATAAAAGGACACTGTGGGTTTATAAGGAACAAGAAAATATATAGAAATCCACTGAGCTTCAAACAGAAAAGTGAAGGCTGTAACTGCAAATGAAAAAATTGCTATTTGATAGTACATATTAATAGTATAAAAGGACAAAGTGCAGTTTTTAATCATTTTTGATAAAATAATGATCTTTTTCTTTTATACAGCTGCCAAATATAATTTTGATTATTACTATTTTTAATTCATGTAAAACTACAACACTAATCCATCATTATGCCTGTCACCTACAAAAGCTTTTTACTGGTTACACTGTAGACTGACAAGTTGTGTATTTGCTGTATAAAACTAAAATTTGTGCTAAAAAAATCAAAGAGGTACAACTGCAGATAAATGGTTTAGCAACAAGAACTAAACTATAATCTTTCCATAACTTTAAAGAGTTGTAACCTTGTTGACAGTCATAGAAGCCAGGATGTAATATGTTACACCTCACGTTGAATATTGATTGGCTTCTTAGAGATGGTCCAGTTTACTAAAATCGAGTGTAGTACTGAAAAACTACAGTGAGCCAAATTATCCATTCTAACAATATTGTTCATGATAAAAGTGGGAGGATAGGACAATGTGGAAGTGTTTGCATTTGAAAATAACTTGAACACAGACGTCCGAAGTTTAAAATTTTTTGCCTTAATCTGTATTTATGAGGGGAAAGGGCTATATATAACAATGTTTTATTCCTTCCTCTATTTTTCTCCTTAATAGAAATTAGAAAATAAAGACTTTTCTATAAATCTATGACTTAGGCCTGGTCTAGGCTACAAAGTTGGGTCAACATAAGTCACCTAGCATTACCCTAGTTGTGTGTGAATCTACACTCACATTTGTCTCCGGTTGATGTAAGGGCCCCATTATGGCAATGCAGTAACATCACTTCCCAGAATTGTCTTGAGCCTTGGTCAACCTACAGTGTGAGTATACACATTGCGTTACCTATGTCAACCCTAACAGTTCTCCAGCAGCTCTGCCGCAATGCCTAACAATGACCGTTCTAGTCACAATTGTCAACTCCACTGCCCAGGGGTCAGAGACTCGAAGCCATTGAGCCAGCCCCCTCCCCCCCTTTAAAAACCTGCGTATTTTTAAAATGCATTTTCCTGACTGCCCAGCTTGGTAAGCATACACAGAAGTGCTCCCTTGCGTGCACCTACCCAACCGACCATGCTGGCTACACGCTTCCGACATGCTCCTGCCTATAGCAGACAAGAGGTATTTGATCTTCTGGGCCTGTAGGGAAAAGAGGCTGTGCAGGCAGAGCTATGGCGCAGATGTAGAAATGTGGACAATCTATGAGCAGATTGCATGGGGATGCAGGTGAAGGGGTACAACAGGGATCAGCAGCAATACTGCATGAAAGCAAAGGAACTGCAGCAGGCACGCCACAAGGCAAGGGAGGCCAACAGTCGATCTGTTACTGAACCGCAGCTTTGTTAATTTTACAATGATCATTTCTCCAGTTTTTCCAGATCATTATGAATTTTAATCCTATCCTACAAAGCACTTGCAGCCCCTCCCAGCTTGGTATCATCCGCAAACTTTAGAAGTGTACTCTCTATGCCATTATCTAAATCACTGATGAAGATATTGAATAGAACCAGACCCAGAACTGATCCCTGCGGGAACCTACTTGATATGCCCTTCCAGCTTGACTGTGAATCACTGATAACTATTCTCTGGGAATGTTTTCCAACCACTTATGCCCTCACCTTATAGTAGCTCCATCTAGATTGTATTTTCCTAGTTTGTTTGTGAGAAGGTCATGTGAGACAGTATCAAAAGCTTAGTTAAATCAAGATATACCACATCTACCACTTCCCCCCCATCCCCAAGGCTTGTTGCCCTGTCAAAGAAAGCTATAATGACGTGATTTATTCTTGACAAATCCATGCTGACTGTTACTTATCACCTTATTATCTTCTAGGTGTTTGCAACTTGATTGCTTAATTATTTGCTCCATTATCTTTCCAGGTACTAAAGTAAAGATGACTGGTCTGTAATTCCCCGGGTTGTCCTTATTCCCCTTTTCATAGATTGGCACTATATTTGCCCTTTTCCAGTCCTGTAGAATCTCTCCCATCTTCCATGACATTTCAAAAATAATCGCTAATGGCTCAGCTATCTTCTCAGTCAGCTCCTTGAGTATTCTAGGGAGTATTTCATTAGGCCCTGGTGACTTGAAGACATCTAAGTAATTTTTAACTTGTTCTTTCCCTATTTTAGCCTCTGATCCTACCTCATTTTCACCGGTATTCACTATGTTAGATGTCCAATCGCTACTAAACATCTATAGTTTGTTCTTGTTCAAAGGATGCTTTCGTAATGCAGGAGCACTTGCCTACTGTACACAGGTGGAACACACAGGAATGTAGTGATATTTTTAAGAGTCTGTGGAGCAATATATTTTGTATAGCCACTGTACTAATAATTGGTTTTGCCTACATATTGGCTGGTGCCTGTAGGTGCATCACTATTTCAAATGGAATGACAGACTGTCTCAAGCTTGTGACCATCTTGTAGCAGAAAGACTAAGATTCTACATTTCAGCTGCTACTACTAATGACAGCTATATTTCTCCATTACTTGAATTGGTAAAGGCCTATATTTCTGAAGTAGGAAATTGTAAGCTTTATTGTCTGTGCTACAGGTTGGCACAACTGGAGCAGAGATCCACCACAAAAGAACCAAAATAACAGACCTAAAGTTAGACTATTAAGTTCAATTTCACCTCAATAATAGTTTCTATGATTTTTTTTATCGTCTGATTTACCGTAATATGAGTAATATATCTTTCTTATGCTCATTTATTTGTATAGGATTCTAGTAATTATTAGGCAGCTCTAAACATTGCGATATTGTATTGTAACTAAATGAACTACAAATGCAGTCTAACAATCAGTCTTAAATATGTTGCACAATGGGAATTGCGCCTGAGTAAGGACTGAGCCCTGATTCAGCAAGGTATTTAAGTACATGCACAACATCTTTAAGCTTGTGTTTCAGTGGACCTGCTCATGCACTTAAAGTTGTGCATGGATTTAAGTACCTTGCTGAATTGAGGCCTGAAGGATTTGACCCTGTATGTTTAAAAATTGCTTTCCCTTTGCAAGAACACACTTATTTTGCATAATTGTAAGAACATTTTTTACCCACTGTTTATTACAGCTTACTGCAGCTTCCTGTCTCACTCTCTTTCTCACAGCCAGTTCTGTTCCCTTCCAGCTCTTAGACTCCCTCAGATTCTTTATAGACCAGGTGCAGCCCGACTGGGAGCACCTGCTCTGGCACAGGGACCTACTTCAGTTACAGCGGCCAGCCATCCTGTGACAAGTATTTATATTTTCACACTGTTTATGAAGTATTGCTAGGGTTGAGCATTTTCTAGCAGCTAATGAGTGGCTGAGTTACAATCCCAAGGTAAAACTCAAGGGTCCACAATTCCAACCAAACTGATCATTAACTGCAAGGAAAAGCTTGACCTAGAGGTTATTATTGCTAAAATTTGCATACTCCTGCTGCTTGATTCAGGAAAAGCATAAATCTTCATAAATATTATTTAAGAGATGGGATATCCAGACAATGGGAAAGCTCATGGCCATGTAAGACCATTACACAAATTATTATAATACATGGACTTGTTTTAGTGAAAACTGCATGACAATGAAGTCAGCATCTCTGTAACCTTTTTTCCTAAACTAGTAGTTATTTGTGAGAAGGATACAAAAGACTACATATATTTTATCTTAGATTTCATTATTGCCAGCCCTACGAATTAAAAAATCATGAGTCAGGCCTCAAAATATCATGAAATTAGTTTTAAAATCATAAGATTAAAAAAACATTCATTGTATTTGTCTTCTGACTTCTAACCCTTTAGAGTGCACTTGGGTCAAGTTTCCAAGCTACCACAAAGGCTATCAACTCACTTTTTAAAAAAATGGAAAGCTGAATTTCTCATGTCAGCACTTGACTCCCGGAGCTGGGCCTTTGAGAGAAACACTAAAGATCACAAGATTTGAAATTAAACTGAGAGATGACAACACTAATATTTGCATTTTTAATCTATTAGAAATGAATGAATAATTAATAACAAATATTTTTTACGCAAATTTCGCCTCTTGTAATGTTTGTGATACCTCTGTGAACAGATCATGGTTTTCTCAATTTTTTTTAGTATTCAAAATTATTTGGTAAAATCCTTTATAGAAGTAATTTATTCTATAACTTGCTTTTTGAAATTCAATCTCTGTTCTTAGTTGTGATTGGCTCCTTAAATCCTATAGTAATTTTTCCCATTTCCTTATTGGATAAGTTTTGTACTCATCACAAGCGTATTTTTGAGGGGGTACTTTCAGAAAATGCATTTAAAATTCACCTTCTAGGAGTAGTAGAGTCAACAAGCTTTCCATTCACTTTCAGCAAACATCTGTGTTAATAAAACATAGCTGAATAAATTTCTGCAGAGGTAAACACAAAATATGGTGGAAGATAGCTGAAGCAAATTTGTTTAAAAATTAAAAATAAAACCATAGAAAATGGTTTGCAATATTTGCCCAGATCTACTATCTCTAATAATTGTCTTTTTGGAATTACATGTGCACTGATATTTTCTCTTTCTTACATTTAAAAAGCTAATAAAGTGGAAAAAACTGACACATCCACTCTAAGCAAATTTCTTCCAGCAGTTAATTGTTGGGTGTGAAAATTACAGCAGTGCTGTAATTAAACTGGTTTCAAAAAGTATTTACTCTAGTGCCCTCTAGCGCTGAGTACCAAAATAGCAGGCATAAAATTAACACAAATGTGTACTCTTCTTTCATTTGTTCTTCAATTTAAAACAAAGCTATCCAAAATGAAATGACATGAAAGAGGCAGCTTAGTTTTAGTTATTTGTAATGCGAAGGAAACTTGAGTTAATTCCCAGTGAAGTCTGTTGTTTCTTACTTGAATTAATAAGATTGCAGAGGCAACATTTTCAATTCACTAAGCTATAGAAGTGATTATGCCCTTTCTAGATGATTTACAGAACAGTGCTCAACAGAGCTTTGAGGAGAACTCTGATACAGCTATCCTGGCCAGAAAATTCAATTTGGACATAAGAAAGGATAGTTACTACTGGTGGATCAATGAATACCCCTTAAGGTGGTGGATTTAAATGCTAAAATAGGACTTACATTTTAATAGGCGCAGAATAAACTGCTTAACTGGAAGACTAGTCTTCATGAAGGCTAAATTCTGAGACTTCCCTGCTAAATAAACCCTGGATCCTGTTTCCTCTTAGGATTCAAATGTGGATGGGGGCAAGAGTGGAGTCAAGCCAAAGGAGGTGAAGTGCCAAAAGATCCACATAGGAAAGTAAACATGCACGTAAAATAGGTGATGAAATTTGTATGTTATATTTAAAATATGATGGTGAAAGAGCTAGTAGTGCAGATCCCATTGGTGATCACTCACTAGACTCCTCATGTAAAGCACTGGGAATTTAATTAGATCAGGCCCCTTATTAGGGTATGTCTACATTGCAATTAGACACCCACGGCTGGCCCGTGCCAGCTGACTCGTGATTGCAGGGCTTGGGCTAAGGGGCTGTTTAATTGTGATGTAGACGTTTCGGGCTCGGGCTGCAGCCCCAGTTCTGGGACCCTCCACCCACCCAGGGTCCTAAAGCCTGGGCTCCAACCCAAGCCTGAAAGTCTACAACGCATTTAAACAGCCCCCTTAGCACAAGCCCCTTAGCCCAAGTTAGCTGGCATGGGCCAGCAGCAGGTTTTTAATTGCAGTGTAGACCTACCCTAAAGTTTCACTGTGAACTTCCACTATGCAGGCAGCAGAGTGGGGTGGGTGGGTGAGGAACAGAGGGGGCAACAGAAGGGAATAGACAGACTAGAAAGACCAGGTCCACACACCCCACCCCAACCCAACCTGACCAGCATTGCGATAGTGCTCCATACTGTAATGTTTTGTATGCACTCAGGCCTCTAGTTTCTCAGGAGAGAAGGTGCAGCACTATGTATTAATTGCATAAGCACATAGCTCAGTCTGAGTCTGCACACACTTCTAGAAATGTTGAATTCACACTGGGCTTGGCGGCTTAACCTATTTATCAGCATAATCATTCTCACACTAACACTACATCACTTCATTTGGTAAGTCACTCATATCTAGCAAACTAATAACTACTCCTTTACATCCACCACTGGTCCACAGCTTCTTCTCCAGATAACGCTGGTGATGGCCACTTCTCATTTTGCACCCTGAAGCACACGGCCAAAGTGAGTGTTGATGAGGAAAGTGCTTTGTTTAATACTACAACTGCACCTTTATTGGCTTCCTATTCCATCCAAACTGTTACAAGACATATAAGACAGGGTCATACAAGACAGGGTCTGGTGTTGTCTAATCTTATTAAACATCTTATTTAAATTATCTGAAAGCAGGAGTAAAAAACCCCATTAATGAAATTTGCTGATGGTATTAAACTGGAAGGAGTTATGAATACTAATCAGTACAGAGAAATTATGTAAAGTAGTTTAGAAAGATTAGAAGTGTGAGCACAAAACAAAATAATTTCCCCCTAGAAAATATAGCTGGAGAAAACTAACCCAGTACAGGGATAGCAAAGGGAAGAGGAAATAAATGGAAAGCAGTAACACTGAATGAGGATTGCATCTCTCTCTCCCCTCTGATATTGCACTTTGGGAGTCACGTGATGCAGTCTCATTCAAATGATTTGTACCACAATATAAAAAATTACAGACATGCTCTGAATAAACAGAAACATGTAAAACAAATGCAGAAAATATTTTTTAAAGGAAACTGAACCTTAAAGAACACACTTATTGTAATCAAATAATCATAAAATGGTATATTTTCACTAACAGTCTATGTATACTTATCTGAACATTAGAGGTGGACGTTACTCAATGAACATTCAGATCAGTAGGGCTGAATTTTCCAAATAAGAGAAATAAGTGTACCTGAAAAGATTGCACATGGACATATTTCATATATTTGCAATTAGATTGTAAAGTCCTTAGGGAATGGCCACTGTTTTTTACTTGTCTGTAATCTGTTGAAGTACCATTTACATCTATAGCACTGCATAATAATAAATAATATTAATAATTAATAATTAATAAATAACTACTACAACAAAATGGAAATTACATGTGCATCTCAACACTAGATAAGAGAATTAAATAAGTGTACCATAGCCTATCACTTTTTACAATTATAACTATAGAAAGCAACAAAGAGTCCTGTGGCACCTTATAGACTAACAGACATATTGGCGCATAAGCTTTCGTGGGTGAATACTCACTTCGTCAGACGCATGTATTCACCCACGAAAGCTTATGCTCCAATATGTCTGTTAGTCTATAAGGTTCCACAGGACTCTTTGTCGCTTTTTACAGATCCAGACTAACACGGCTACCCCTCTGATACTTAACTATAGAAAGTAACTAGAGTAGAGCCTAACCATTACAAACACCAGAGTTATGAACTGACCGGTCAACCACACACCTCATTTGGAACTGGAAGTATGCAATCAGGCAGCAGCAGAGACAAAAAAAAAAAAAAATACAGTACAGTGCTGTGTTAAATATAAAATACTAAAAAAATAAAGGAAAAGTTAAAAAAAAAGATTTGACAAGGTAAGGAAACTGTTTTTGTGCTTGTTTCATTTAAATTAAGATGGTTAAAAGAAGCATTTTTCTTCTGCCTAATAAAGTTTCAAAGCTGTATTAAGTCAGTGTTCAGTTGTAAACTTTTGAAAGAACAACCATAATGTTTTGTTCAGAATTATAAACATTTCAGAGTTATGAACAACCTCCATACCTGAGGTGTTTATACTTCTCTGAGGTTCTAGTGTATTCTAAATTTGTTCCCTACAAGGGAAAATAATTTGAATGCAACACTTTGTTTTAACAAGAGTAGAGTAATCTACTGACACCATTTATTTCTTTGTTTCCCAGCTATGTAGTCTTACAAACAGTAGGTCAGATTCTGCTACCTTTACTCAAATAGAGTAGCCCAGTTTAAGTCAATAGGACTTTGTGGAGGGAGTGCTACTCAATATAAGCAAGGGTGCTACTCCATATAATCTGGTGTAGTATTAGGATAAAAGCTTTAATTCACAAATAACTATAAAGTAAACATAGAAAAAATGGATATTCTTATTGCATTCTTTTAGTAGCTCTATGCCCTCATTAGGTATCAGGGGGCTCTGTTGGTCAATTAAACGTATTTTGGATAGGTAGTTAAAAACAGGCTTTCCTTTTATCTTGTCAGTTTTCATCTTATTTTAACTTTAGTTTTTATAGAAGTTTAAACCTTCATAAATGTATTTTTATGGTGCATTCATTTAAAAGGACGTCATTATGTTTCTATACTTGTTTCAGTTTATTGTGCAGAACATGTATTCTTACATGTCTGTACCTTTAACATGGATTTATTTGATTGGGTTCCAATGACCTGACCCAAAATCTATTGAAATCAATGAAAATACTCTCATTGACTTCAGTGAGCTTTAGCTGAGGCCCCAAAATTGCAACCCAGGCCAAAAAAGTCATAAGCAAATTCCTGCTGGAGGTAAAGTGTAACTTTTTGCTGCTGACTGTGAGAAAGATTGGCTAATGACTTCTCATTTCCTTCTCATGAAAGCTTTTTCAGATGTACACAGAACCGCTAAGCTTTAAGCATTCCCTTTAGCTGAAAGCTTAGGGCATGGCTACACTTGCAGATGTAGAGCGCTGTGAGTTAAACCAGCCCTCGGAGACCACAGCAGGGAAAGCGCTGCCAGGTGTTCACACTGTCAGCTTCAAGTGCAGTGGCGTGGCCACATTTGCAGCACTTGCAGAAGCATTGGTAGCGGTGCATTATGGGCAGCTATCCCACAGAGCACCTCTTCCCATTCTGGCGCTGTGGCTTGTGGGAAGGGGGCAGGAGGGTGCAGGGCATTCTGGGTCCTGTCCCAATGCCCCGTGATGCATCGCTTCGCATTCCAGCAATCCCTGTGCTTCCATCCACATTTGGCGCCATCTTTCAACTTTTTTTGTACTGCACGCTCTGTCTTCCCTTTCGGTCTGTGGGAATGGATCCTGAACTTGTGAGGAATATGCTGATGGGTCTCACCAGCACGTCACGAATTGCAGTCGAGTTACTCCTTAAGCTACAAAGTGACAGTGAGGAGTCCGACGATGATGTTGACTCACGTAACGCATATAACACAAAATTGTTTGTGGCTTTCACAGACATGCTCACCACAGTGGAACGCCACTTTTGGGCTTGGGAAACAAGCACTGAGTGGTGGGATCACATCGTCATGCAAGTCTGGGATGACGAGCAGTGGCTGCAGAACTTTCGGATGAGGAAAGACACTTTCATGGGACCGCGTGCTGAGCTTGCCCCAACCCTGCGGCGCAAGGACACGAGATTGAGAGCTGCCCTGCCAATGGAGAAGCGGGTGGCTATTGCAATCTGGAAGTTGGCAACTCCAGATAGCTATTGATCGGTCACTAACCAGTTTGGAGTGGGAAAGTCAACCGCTGGAATTGTGTTGATGTAAGTTTGCAGGGCCATTAATTGCATCCTGCTCAGAAGAACCATGACTCTGGGCAACGTGCGTGACATTGTGGCTGGCTTTGCACAAATGGGTTTCCCTAACTGCGGAGGGGCAATAGATGGGATGCATATTCCAATTCTGGCACCAGACCACCTAGCCTCCGAGTACATAAATAGGAAGGGGTATTTCTCTATGGTTCTCCAGGCGCTTGTGGATCACCGTGGGCGTTTCATTGACATTAACGCAGGCTGGTCCAGAAAGGTGCATGATGCACGCATCTTTCGGAACACTGGCCTGTTCAGTAAGCTGCCAGCCGGGACTTTCTTCCCAGACCAGAAGATCACCATAGGGGAAGTCGAAATGCCCATTGTGATCCTTGGAGACCCCGCTTACCCTTTAATGCCATGGCTCATGAAACCCTATACAGGGAGCCTTGACAGAAGCAAGGAGCGGTTCAACAACAGGCTGAGTCGGTGCAGAATGACTGTTGAATGTGCTTATGGCCATTTAAAGGGCTGCTGGTGCTGTCTGTATGGGAAGCTGGACCTGGCCGATGACAACATCCCCACGGTTATAGCTGCGTGCTGTACCCTCCATAACATTTGTGAAGGGAAGGGTGAAAGCTTCACTCAGGCATGGACCTCGGATGTTCGACACCTGGAGTCTGAATTTGAACAGCCAGGGAGCAGGGCTATTAGAGGGGCCCAGCGCGGGGCTGCAAGGATTAGGGATGCCTTGAGGGAGCAATTTGATGCTGAAAGCCACCAGTAATGTTTGGTGCCCTGCACGGGAGTGAAGTGCAGTGGTTCCAATGCTAGTAGGCATCTGTGTTTGCTACGTGTGATGCACTGACTTGCAGTGCCTGTTGCTTTCCCGGGCTACGGTATCTGTTACTTAATGCAATAAAGAATATTTTCAAAGCCAAAAAATTCATTTATTGAAAAGAAACACAACTGCTTGGGAAACAGAAAGGGCACAACACATCTGTGCTGTGTGGGAGGAGGGAAGGGGGCAAGGTGGGGAACGGGACAATCACAGATTTGCATATGTCCTGTTATCACACTCAGCCTTCCTGTCTGGAGTGCCGTGCAATGAGTGCTGCACTTCAGGCTGGCTAAAATGCATGGTGATGGGGGTTGAGTGCAGTGGGTAAGGGTCGTAGTTTGCAGGTCTGGGTGGTGAAGCTACAGGTGTTGGAGGCAGCTGGTGGTGATAAGAACCCGGATGTTGGGAAAGTGGGTTGGCGGTGACATGGCGGCACAAGGGAAAGAGTTTTGGGACAAGGGCTGCAGGGAAGGGCGAGCGCAGATGTGCTCTATCTGCATTGCTACGAGTGCCTGTATTGAATCTGCTTGGCACTCCATGATGCTTAGCGGCCGCTCCGTGCTTTGGTGCTGGTGATCCGTATTCTGCTGGCGCAGCCTCCTTTCAGTCTCCCACCACTCCTGCACTTTTTGATTTTCATTAAGGGACTGCTGCATGACTTCATGCAGCAGGTCCTCTTTGCTTCTTCGCGGATGCTTCCTGATTCTTTGGAGTTTTTCGGACGTTGATAACAAGGACGGCTGGGACCTCAAGGTTGCATCTCTAAAGCCAAAATGCAACACTTAACAGAGGCAGCATTGTTCACACCAGACAGACCAATGATTCGACCATACTTAAAGACAAGTACAGTGTACACAATAGCAGAAATTGCCCATCCCAAAGGGAGCTCATATAACCCACAGGAGCCCCAAAATGGTGAGTAAGCACAGAGGCAAGGGGGACTGATTGTTTCACGGCCGTACTGTCCTCTGGGGTTCTGTGCCTTGGGGAGAGCCAACAGCTGCAGGGGGCCCCTATACTGAACGCTGTCCCCACATTTTCCACAGGATGAGTTCGTCCTGGAAGATCTCTTGCTGCTGAGCGTGACCTGGGAAGCAAGGGAGGGTCTTCTACTACAATGCTAATGTACTCAATGCTTTTTTTGCCTCTGTCTTCATGAACAAGGTCAGCTCCCAGACTACTGCAATGGGCAACACACTATGGGGAGTAGGTGACCAGCCCTCTGTGGAGAAAGAAGTGGTTCAGGACTATTTAGAAAAGCTGGGCAAGCACAAGTCCATGGGGCTGGATGCACTGCATCCGAGGGTGCTAAGGGAGCTGGCGGATGTGATTGCAGAGCCATTGGCCATTATCTTTGAAAACTCATGGCGATCGGGGGAGGTCCCAGATGACTGGAAAAAGGCTAATGTAGTGCCCATCTTTTAAAAAGGGAAGGAGGAGGATCTGGGGAACTACAGGCCAGTCAGCCTCACCTCAGTACCTGGAAAAATCATGGAGCAGGTCCTCAAGGAATCAATTTTGAAGCACTTACAGGAGAGGAAAGTGATCAGGAACAGTCAGCATGGATTCACCAAGGGCAAGTCATGCCTGACTAATCTAATTGCCTTCTATGACGAGATAACTGGCTCTGTGGATGAGGGGAAAGTAGTGGATGTGTTATTCCTTGACTTTAGCAAAGCTTTTGATACAGTCTCCCACAGTATTCTTGCCGGCAAGTTAAAGAAGTATGGGCTGTATGAATGGACTATAAGGTAGATAGAAAGCTGGGTAGATCGTCGGGCTCAATGGGTAGTGATCAATGGCTCCATGTCTAGTTGGCAGCCGGTATCAAGCGGAGTGCCCCAAGGGTTGGTCCTGGGGCCGGTTTTGTTCAATATCTTCATTAATGATCTGGAGGATGGCGTGGATTGCACCCTCAGCAAGTTTGCAGATGACACTAAACTGGGAGGAGTGGTAGATACGCTGGACGATAGGGATAGGATACAGAGGGACCTAGACAAATTAGAGGATTGGGCCAAAAGAAATCTGATGAGGTTCAACAAGAACAAGTGCAGAGTCCTGCACTTAGGATGGAAGAATCCCATGCACTGCTATAGACTAGGGACCGAATGGCTAGGCAGCAGTTCTGCAGAAAAGGATCTAGGGGTTATAGTGGACGAGAAGCTGGATATGAGTCAACAGTGTGCCCTTGTTGCCAGGAAGGCTAACGGCATTTTGGGCTGTATAAGTAAGAGCATTGCCAGCAGATCGAGGGATATGATCATTCCCCTCTATTCGGCATTGATGAGGCCTCATCTGGAGTACTGTGTCCAGTTTTGGGCCCCACACTACAAGAAGGATGTGGAAAAATTGGAAAGAGTCCAGTGGAGGGCAACAAAAATTATTAGGGGGCTGGACCACATGATTTATAAGGAGAGGCTGAGGGAACTGGGATTATTTAGTCTGCAGAAGAGAAGAATGAGGGGGGATTTGATAGTTGCTTCCAAATACCTGAAAGGGGGTTCCAAAGATGATGGATTTAGACTGTTCTCAGTGGTACCAGATGACAGAACAAGGAGTAATGGTCTCAAATTGCAGTGGGGGAGGTTTAGGTTGGGTATTAGGAAAAACTTTTTCACTAGGAGGGTGGTGAAGCACTGGAATGGGTTATCCAGGGAGATGGTGGAATCTCCTTCCTTAGAGGTTTTTAAGGTCAAGCTTGACAAAGCCCTGGCTGGGATGATTTAGTTGGGGATTGGTCCTGCTTTGAGCAGGGGGTTGGACTAGATGACCTCCTGAGGTCCCTTCCAATCCTGATATTCTATGATTCTATGATTCTATGAATGTGGCTTCCGCCCTGGCCCTTATGCAGCTTGCCTGTGTGCAGCAATGGTCCCCCCGCCCGTCACGGCACAATGGCGCGGATATGTTAGCCTTACTGGGACAAGGAGCACAGTAGCTCTGCCAAGGAACCTGCGCAAGCAGATTGCCCAGCTTCTGCATGAGACCTTTGAAGAGATCACTGAGGCCGATTACCCCAATGTGAGAGAGCACATCAACACCCTATTCCGCATCTAGGCATGTATGCAGCCCTAACCCTGCAACGCTCCTCGCCCCAAGAGCCCGCACCGAACAAGCCCGCACCTTCCCAAAATAAAAGTCACTTACCGGGCACCTCCTCTGCTATTTGTTCTTCCCCAAGCACCATCCGCTGCGACTGGCTACCTTCCTCCTGGCTTGAAAACAGCTCCTGGCTGCATGCATCTAGAGATGCCGGGCTTTTCCCCTCTTCCTTAGCACCCTTGCGCCCGCTTTCCTCCTCCTGCCTTGTTGAACTCTGTGCCGCTATGGCCTCTGAAGTGTCCATGGTGGTCTTTGCAGTGAAAGTGGGGTCACCCCCAAGTATCGCGTCCAGCTCTTTGCAGAAACAGCAGGTCGTGGGGGCAGCACCAGAGCGGCGGTTTGCCTCCTGCACTTTGTGGTAGGCATTCCGCAGCTCCTTCACTTTAACCCTGCACTGCAGTGCGTCCCGGTCATGGTCCCTTTCCATCACGTCCCTTGATATCTGTCCGAAGGTATCGCAATTCCTACGGCTGGAGCGCAGCTGGGACTGGACAGCTTCCTCCCCCCAAACACTGATGAGGTCCAGCACCTCGCCATTGCTCCATACTGGGGATCGCCTGGTGCGTGGAGGCATGGTCACCTGGAAAGATGCGCTGAGAGTACTCCACGCCTGGCTGAGCAAACAGGAAGGGGAATTTCAAAATTCCCAGAGAATTTAAAGGGCAAGTCTGACGGTTGGTCACCTGAGGGCAGGGCAGTAGAGTTCAAAGTGATGACCAGCGTGGCTAGAACAGGCATTATGGGACACTTCTGGAGGCCAATCAGAGCGCATTAATAGACCAGGAAGTCCACACTGGCGCCGCAGCGCTCCAGCCAGGGCGGAGCAAGCATTATGCTTCTTGTGGAGGTGGATTACCAGGGGCGCTCCAGCCACGGAGTCCGGGCACTCTATGTGCCTTGTCAGTGTGGACACCTCAGGAGTTAGGGCACCCGGAGATGACTTAATGCGCTCTAACTTACAAGTGTAGCCAAGCCCTTAGAATAAAATTCTTACAAGACTCAATTTGGGTTAGAAACAGACCTGTATAAATCTCACTGATATGTGTGCCCCTGTTTGAACGTTTTATAATAGTTTCAGTACAAGTGGGATTCAATTCCCACCCACCCCCCACCACTTAAACTGTTGTATTTTATACTCCTGGGGAAATTCTGCGCCACCACGCGGGCACAGAATTCATGTTGTCTGCAGATTTCTTTGCTTCCCTGCAGAAAAATGACTTCTATGGGGAAGCAAAGGGAAGATGCAAGAGTGGTCACTCCTCCCCGGCAGCTTGGAGCAGCTGGCAGAGACATAAATTAGCGTGAGGGTGGAGGAGAGTGCATGCATGTGTGGGGAGACGTCAGTCACCGTAGGGGGAGGAAGCAGGGCTGGGCGTGCATACAAGTGAGCGAATGAGAGAGACTCTGTCCCTCTGGCTTGCTATTGCGGTGCACCCGGTATGCTCTCCACCTCCATTCATTGTACTGTAGTTTAAATAAATTACCAAAATAATTACCAAAATAATTGAAAATGAGGTGATTATATTGCATTATTTTGACTAATAAAATGTGCAGAATTTTGCAGAATTTTAAAATATTGTGTGCAGAACTTTACATTTTTTTGGCGCAGGATTTTTAATTTTTTGGACAAAATTCCCTTAGGAGTAATTTTATATGTTTTCCAGATGAAACCATGCACTGGGGCCCCTGTTACTACAAACAGGCCTAAATTTTGCTTTCCTTCCGTAGCGCCAGAGGAACTGCCATACAAGATCAGACCTATGTAGACTGTAATCCACTATCCTGTCTCTGACAGTGGCCAGCATTCAGGAACACAACCACAATTTTCCTAAGGAGGGGCCCAGAGCTCTCCCTCATCTCACCTGCACCCAGCCCCTCCACAAGCTCCCTTTGCACTCAGCCCCCCAGTTTCCCCTCCTCCACAAACACATAATGCATTTTAAAAAGGAAACCAGAACCTTAAACAGTGCATTCTCCTAGTCTAACATATTTTAAAATGTTATATATTGATGAATAAACTAAGTGCACTTAAAGCATTAGCAGCAGCAGTTAATCAATATATGTGAACAGTGTCTAGAACCTATTGTTTTAGTTGTGCAGCAAGTGCCTAGAGGATTTGTGCTGTAAATTGTAATGTAAAGATTAAGAATTAAAAGCCTTTATTGCTGACTTTCCTAATGTAATGCAGGCCAGCTCTGATTCTATTCCAGACTTTACCAAACATTTTCTTGAAACAAATCAATCAATCTCATTGTGGCAATTTCTTCCTAAAAAAAGGCTGCTCTCTTTCTGAGCCCTCCTCAAGAAATGGTATATTGGTTCTGATTTCTCCAACATCCAAGCAAAAAATTAGTAAGATAGCTATAGAGAATTTTCACTGATCAATAGGCAGTAGATTAGAAATCTCCAAAATGTTTTTACAGTTGATTTTTTTTTAAAAAACAAAATGACTTCATATAGTACTCCTCTCCCTCTCTCTCTTCAAGGTCAGCAACTGGGGGCAGGCTGATCTACAGGGCCTCTGAATCAGGAGCAGGAGCCTAATTATATATACCCTGATATATCTTTTTACATGTGACATTATCAAATTTATGCCTTTTGAATATCAAGGCCTACCATCATCATGTGACACAATTAACTTGTTTCTTCTTGCTTAAGTTAACAATAAAGGCAAACCCAAGGAAAGTATTGGGACTGGAAATAAACGGGATTTGGAATAGGCCCACCCAAGTGTGATGTACCATATTAGGAGCAGGGTGGGAATATGCTACTTGCTTAGATAGGGGGGGAAACTGGTTGGTCTGTTAAATATGTGTATATGGAGATTGTATAATGTCTCTTTAAAGAAAAACTAACTGTTGTAATGATTGTTTTGTTTCTGATATTTACATGGCAAGGATCTGTAAACTTGTTAAAACTTCCTAAATAAATAGGGTTTTTTTGTTTTTAAAGTGTTTGGGAATAATCAAAGGCTAGTTTGGTGATCATGGGTGGAGGAAGGAACCCTGTATGAAATTCTGGCCCCATTGAAGTCAATGGCAAAATTCTAACAGACTTCAATGGAGCCCACATTTCACTTCTCTTGTAAAACACGAATTCTAGTACAATTTCTTATTACGTTTCTAATGTCCAAATAGGATTATGAATTGTATCAGTTCCTTTGCAACAGAAACTGATAGGTTCTCCTCAGGGCTGGCTCTACCATTTTTGCCGCCCCAAGCAAAAAAAAAACAAAAACCACCACTCAGACTGCCGCCGCCCAAACTGCCGAAGCAGGGGGGGAAAAAAAACCCGCTCGTACTGCTGCCGCCAGAACTGCCAAAGCGCAAAAAAAAAAAAAAAGCCGCCCAGACTGTGCCGCCCCAAGAATGGACGGAATGCCGCCCCTTGGCATGTGCCGCCCCAGGCACGTGCTTGCTCCGCTGGTGCCTGGAGCCGGCCCTGGTTCTCCTTCAAATTTTTTTCAACCTCTGGTGTGTTAAAATGTGCCTGGGTCCTACAAAATGGATCAGGGAATACCACTTATAAAAATACTGTGCTGATTTTAGTGTTTATTCTTTTGTGTTAGGGTACAACATTCTCCAATATTTCTTTATGTGCCATCTTTCCAGTAACACCACAGGCTTTGTGAGCATCAGCACAAGGAACTGATGGAGAATGATACCCAGGGCATTTCTGACAGCATATGCACCTTTAATGCAAAAGTAATAAAAATACATATAAAAATTAATGCAGAAAACTAAGCCTTATTCCAGTAAAACTACTGGATGTAGGGTGGAGGGGAGAGAGAAAAACACATTGGAGTTTACTGTTTTATATGCCTGGACCTCAGAATCCTCCTCCTTCCTCCTCATATATCGTAGACAATCTTACATTTCGGTGGCACTGAGTAAAAGAGACCTGCATAATCATTTTGACATATAAATGACCTGACTAAAGTTTTCAGTAATGTGTCTATTGTTACCTTCTTAATTGGTTTGTGTATGTACACAAGAATATTATTTAACATAAAAAGCATCATATGTAAAGTTTAAACTTATCTTCTGAGAGTGCTATTTAGACATTATTATTATTTAGTACTACTGTATACTTTAGGATGGGAAGATTAGGGTTGAAATTCTGGCCTCAGTGAAGTCAGTGGGAATTTTGCCATTAACTTCAATAGAGCCACTGACTCATTTGACATAAAGCACTAAATAGTCTTCAGATTCAATGACATTCAGTCACTGCTGAGCTGGGCTGGATTTCAAGTAAATTAAAATTAAAGATTGTATCTTTAAACAGAAATTAAAGATTGTATCTCATTACCAAACCAAGTCCTCTTCTAACTTGCTTCCCATTTTGTAAGACCAGCTAGTTTGACATAGTGGGTCAAGGTCCTCAGCAAATTCTCTCTTAATCTAGCATTCCGACATTTTAGCACTAAATGAATGGATGTTAAAATTTAAATTGATTGATCTTTGAGACAGAAGTTCCTGACTCAGAGCGCATAAGTACACATATGTGAGAGAGACAAAGAATTAAACCTAACCCCATAAAAAGGGAAACCAAATATTGTAGAAATGAAAGTTAATAAGATTGAATTATAAAGCTGTAGTAGTATCCTGCATGTAAGCAATCCTGACCAATACACTATATGTACCTCCAAATAATTTCTACAGTTGTGTTCATAAGGACCTTGTACAGGATGCCCAAGAGCAAAGAATACCATATTGGAAAAGTTTTCTCAATAAAGTAAACATACTTTCAGCTTTAGTTTCTCTTCTTAGCAGGGGGAAAAAAAGAAAAGATAATTGTCTTAATCACAGCAGCAGACTTACCAGCAGACTTCCAGAGAAGCTTGAATTTCCTTCTTCTTGAGCTGCTCAGTGATTTTGGGAACCAGTAAAAAAACTGTGCTATCCTTCTTATGGTTTTGCTAAAATCATTTCTTATTGCCATAGCTAAAAGTACTCTGTAGTTACATAAAGAACAACAGAAATATGCAGACGGGATGAGAAAAGAAAGCCCATGAATACCCACACATAATATGTTAGATGTGAACTGAGACTCAGCCAGTATGTCTCGAGACCACCTGTTAGTCCTAAATCCCCTCCCTCTCAGTCATTCAGTTGGATGTCCTTTAGACCTCCCTCCTTAAAACAAGCAGCAGCAGCTATATTAATAGATGTTTTGGCTAAAGAAAGAATAATGCTTCAGGGCTGATGAAGAATCCTAACCTGGTGCTGTCTTTTCAATAATTTCAAAAAAATAAACTGTATTCCATAGAAAGGCTTTTTAAAATCCCTTGATGCCCTCTAGCTGCCATGTCTAGCTTGCAAACTGAAACTAATGTCAGATAACTGTATGATAATTGTCCTCGCAAGAGCTCTTTTTGAGACAAAAGGATTTTCCTCTAAACAGTGCCATATGGATGGCTTCTTGTAAAATTATTTTATGAAGCTTCTTTGCATTAAAAAAAGAGATTTCTATAGATGAACCCTATTTTTTTAAAAACCCAACAGTATAAAGGCATTATAAAGCAAAGTCAAAGTAATTTAAGAGTCCATTTGTTTACTACTATCTAGTTTTCTAAGGTTTTTATGTGGCATCTCACTGCTATGTGCTTTCAAACAAGACATAAATTTAAATATAGCCAGAGATGCAATATACTAATATATGCACCCATGCACTAATATACAAACACACAGCATGTGTTCTTGCATGTATTTTTTAAACTGTATGAACATTTACATTTCCAAATTTTGGTATGTTTTCCTCCAATTATGTTACATCTTTCAATTCAGCTCCTCATATTCTATTTGACTTTTTTCTGCTAAGCCCAAATGTTACAGCATATTGAAAATCAACACTAACTAAATTATTGAACACAGATCCTTTCAGACAAAAATTTTAAAATGCAGTAAGCAAGTGTTTTAAGTTCACAAAACTTCAGTAAATAGAGCTCATGTTGTACTCCTATAGGCTAAAATATGTCAAATATTTAACTCCATTTTATACATCAGGCATTTTTAACACACTGCCCTTTCTCAGACACAAGCTAGATAGATTGCATTTCCTTTGGTCAATATGGCTCTGAAAAAAAAACAAACATTTCCATTTATACCAGCTCTGTCACAATTTTTCAGTCAGTGTCAATTAAAGTGGAGGAGCCAGGACTCCAGCTGAGAGAGCTGTCTATTGTTCTAGTTGCACACATGCGTGCCATCAGGCATCTAGTAACAAAGTGACAGTTTTAGCACAAATGGGTCACCAGTTCAGAAAATGCAAGGACCAGAGTTAAAGACCCATTAGATAACTTGTTTCTCTCATCAGATGAAATAATTTTGAGTTAAATAAACAGGATTTGCCAATTACTGGATAAATGAATAATCAATAATTATGTCACTGAAAACTGAATCTAAAAACCTGTGAAAATCAGACCACTGATAAAGAAATGCTTATTCATTCAGACAGCAGGTAAGTAAAACTATTAGTTTTACATCTTGATAAAGAGTCCACTCAGAAATCAATGTTTTAAAACTAATACTTCAAGGTAAGGGCTTTACTGTTACTGCTAGCAGGAGGCTCAGAAGACAGGGATATTTGTTCATCTAAAAAAA
This sequence comes from Emys orbicularis, assembly GCF_028017835.1. Lineage (NCBI taxonomy): Eukaryota > Metazoa > Chordata > Testudines > Emydidae > Emys > Emys orbicularis. The sequence goes on along the minus strand of NC_088683.1, from coordinate 65,781,747 downwards.
TAAAAACATTAACATTATTTTTGTTAGTACTCATATTTTACTAGTCATTTTAAAAATTCAGTATAAAAAAATCAAAACATATCATCTCAATGAAGTGGTAAAATGGCTTTACTGATAAGAATGACAACTGAGAAGTTTTACATTTTACAATTTTCAATATCTTAATAAAACATATATATTACTTATGGCAGATAGTGTCCAGTCTGTCAGATAGCAATTTTAGTTGCTAAATAAACCTTAATGATTTTAATTCTTAGTGTTCTGTAGTTATATTCATAAATGGAGGTTACTTATCTGTACCTGCAGGTTCTTCGAGATTTGTGGTCTCTATCTGTATTCCACACTATACTCCTGAGACTGGAGATTTGTAGCAAGTAGTGTCTGTTTGGTCCTCACCTGTACAGTTGCCCTGTTTGTGCTCTGAACAGAGGGCATAAATAACAGTGTGGGCCGACACCTCTCCAGTTCTTTCTTCTATCACTAATCAGATAAGATCCAAAGCGGAGGGGAAGGAGGATGGGTAGTATAATAAAGATAGAGACCACACATTACAGAGAACCTCTAGTTATGGGTAAGTAAAAAACGGTTACTCACCTTTGTAACAGTTGTTCTTCGAGATGTGTTGCTCATATCCATTCCAATTAGGTGTGTGCGCGCCGCGTGCACAATTGTCGGAGAATTTTCTACCCTAGCAACACCCGGTGGGTCGGCTGTGGAGCCCCCTGGAGTGGCGCCTTCATGGCGCTGGATATATACCCCAGCCGACCCAGCGCCCCCTCAGTTCCTTCTTGCTGGCTACTCCGACAGTGGGGAAGGGGGGCGGGTTTGGAATGGATATGAGCAACACATCTCGAAGAACAACAGTTACAAAGGTGAGTAACTGTTTTTTCTTCTTCGAGTGCTTGCTCATATCGATTCCAATTAGGTGACTACCAAGCCTTACCTAGGCGGTGGGGTCGGAGTGAGACATCGCTGAGTGCAAAACCGCTGATCCGAATGCAGCATCGTCTCTGGACTGCTGTACAAGCGCATAGTGAGCGGCGAAGGTGTGGACCGATGACCAAACCGCCGCTCTACAAATGTCCTGGATCGGGACGTGAGCCAGGAAGGCAGTCGAGGAGGCTTGGGCCCTCGTGGAGTGGGCAGTGAGGCGTGGCGCCGGGGCACCGGCCAGGTCGTAGCAAGCACGAATGCAGGACATGATCCAAGAGGAGAGACGTTGCGAGGAGACCGGTAAACCTTTCATCCGGTCGGCCACTGCAACGAAAAGTTGCGTCGTCTTCCTAAACGGTTTCGTACGCTCAATATAGAAAGCAAGGGCCCTGCGTACGTCCAAGGAGTGCATACGCTGGTCATGACGGGTGGCGTGCGGCTTAGGATGGAAGACCGGGAGAAATATATCTTGGTTCACATGAAAAGCTGATACCACCTTGGGAAGAAAGGCAGGGTGGGGGCGAAGCTGCACCTTGTCTTTATGGAAGACTGTGTATGGAGGCTCAGAGGTGAGCACCCTGATTTCAGAAACACGCCTCGCTGAAGTGATGGCTACAAGGAAGGCTGTCTTCCAAGATAGGTAAAGGAGTGAGCAGGTAGCCAATGGCTTGAAGGGGGGCCCTGTGAGCCTGGAGAGAACCAGGTTAAGATCCCATGCCGGAACGGGTTGACATTGCTGTGGGTATAGCCGGTCTAAGCCCTTGAGGAATCTGACAACCATCGGGTTAGAGAAGACTGTGGAAGCGTGTTCTCCTGGGTGGAACGCCGATATAGCGGCCAGGTGTACCCTGACCGAAGATATCGCCAAGCCCTGCTGTTTTAGGGATAGAAGATATTCAAGTATAAGTGGAATAGATGCCTGCAAGGGGGACGTGGCCCGCAGCTCGCACCAACAGGAGAAACGTTTCCACTTGGCTAAGTAAGTGGTCTGTGTAGAGGGCTTTCTACTTCCCAGTAGAATCTGTTGCACGGGATGTGAGCATCGTAGCTCTGTCCGATTCAGCCATGGAGCATCCACGCTGTAAGGTGGAGCGATTGCAGGTCGGGGTGACAGAGTCGGCCGTGGTCCTGAGAGATCAAGTCTGGGCACAAGGGAAGCGTGATCGGAGTTTTCACCGATAGCTCCAGAAGCGTGGTGTACCAGTGCTGTCTTGGCCAAGCTGGAGCAACTAAAATCATATGTGCCTTGTCTCTGCGTAGCTTGAGCAGCACCCTGTGGACCAGTGGAAATGGAGGGAAAGCGTAGAACAGCTGGTCTCTCCACGATAGGAGGAAGGCGTCGGACAGGGAGCCCGGAGATCGCCCTTGGAGGGAGCAGAACACGTGGCACTTCCTGTTGGCTCGTGAGGCGAACAGGTCGACCTGGGGAAATCCCCACCTCTGGAAGATGGAATGGATGATATCCGGGCGAATCGACCACTCGTGCGTCTGGAAGGACCTGCTGAGACGGTCCGCTAGAGTGTTCTGGACTCCAGGGAGGAACGATGCCACAAGATGTATCGAGTGGGCAATGCAGAACTCCCACAGGCGAATGGCCTCTTGGCATAGGAGAGACGACCGGGCTCCTCCTTGCTTGTTGATGTAGAACATGGCCGTGGTGTTGTCTGTGAGGACTGACACGCAACAGCCATGTAGGAGACCGAGAAATGCCTGACAGGCTAGGCGCACCGCCATCAGCTCTCGAACATTGATGTGCAGAGCTAGTTGGGATGCGGTCCACAGGCCCTGTGTATGGTGCTCCCCGAGGTGAGCGCCCCAACCTAGAGATGAAGCGTCCGTGACCAGGTGCAGGGAGGGTTGTGGGGCGTGAAACGGCACTCCTGCGCAAACCGCCCTGTGATCCAGCCACCAGGTGAGAGAGGTCAAGACCGAGTTCGGAACCGTGACCACCATGTTCAGGTTGTCCCGATAAGGACGGTACACCGATGATACCCAGGCCTGAAGTGGGCGAAGCGGAAGTCTGGCATGCCTGGTTACGTAAGTGCAAGAGGCCATGTGTCCCAACAGGCCGAGGCACGACCTTATTGTGGTGATCGGGAAGACCTGGAGTCCGTGGATAATGTTTGTGATGGTGTGAAACCGAGTGTCTGGCAGAAGAGCTCGGGCGAGTCTGGAGTCTAAGACTGCCCCGATAAACTCTATTCTCTGGGTTGGCTCCAGAGTGGACTTTTCTTTGTTGAGTAAAATGCCTAACTCGTGGAATGTTTGTAGTATTATCTGGACGTGAGTTTGAACTTGCTCCCTGGTGCGGCCGCGCACCAGCCAGTCGTCTAGATACGGGAACACCTGTATCCTTTGTCGACGAAGGTATGCTGCCACGACAGCCATACATTTGGTGAACACTCTCGGAGCCGCGGACAAGCCGAAGGGAAGGACGGCAAATTGGTAGTGCACATTGTCTACTACAAATCGAAGGAAGCGCCTGTGTGGGGGGTAGATTGCTATAAGAAAATATGCGTCCTTCATGTCGAGGGCGGCGTACCAGTCTCCAGGATCCAGGGAAGGGATGATGGTCCCCAAGGAGACCATGCGGAACTTTACTATGAATTTGTTGAGTCCGCGTAAATCTAAAATGGGTCGCAGACCCCCTTTTGCTTTGTGGATCAGGAAGTAGCGGGAGTAAAACCACCTACCTCTTAACTCTGGCGGAACCTCCTCTATGGCCCCCATGGAGAGGAGCCCAAAAACCTCCTGTATAAGGAGATGCTCGTGAGAAGGGTCCCTGAAGAGGGACGTGGAGGGTGGGAGGGGGGATCGAAGAAAACTGGAGAGCGTATCCCCTCTCCACCGTGCGAAGGACCCAACAGTCCGAGGTTATAAGGGACCAAGCACGGTGGAAACAGGAGAGGCGATCCCGAAAGAAAGGGAATGGATCCTGGGTAGTGGCTGGCACACCATCCTCGAGCGCACCTTCAAAAATTTTGCCTAGGTCCTGAAGGTGGTCTAGGAGGGCCTTGGTTCTGACCGGGTTGGGGGCCGGTCGACCTCCGTCTACCACCTCGCCCCCGCCTTCTGGGGAAGTCCTGTCTTGGATGAGGAGGAGGAGGGTAGAACTTTTGTGGCTGGGGCCTAAAGGGCCTGCGCTGGGGTCCTGGGACATGCATCCCCAGGGAGCGCATGATGGTTCTCGAGTCCTTGAGGCTCTGCAACCGAGAGTCCGTCTTGTCCGAGAACAACCCCTGGCCTTCGAATGGCAGATCTTGCAGGGTCTGCTGCAGTTCTGGCGGTAACCCCGATACCTGGAGCCAGGAGACGCGTCTCATGGCTATCCCAGACGCTAGTGTCCTGGCAGCAGAGTCCGCTATGTCCAGGAAGGCCTGCAAGGAGGTCCTAGCCACCTTTTTACCTTCCTCCACTAGGGCCCCGAACTCTTCTCTCGAATCCTGGGGGACCAACTCTTTAAATTTACCCATGGAATTCCATGAGTTGTAATTATACCGACTCAAGAGCGCCTGTTGGTTTGCGGCTCTGAGCTGCAGACCCCCCACTGAGTAAACCTTACGCCCAAACAAATCGAAGCGTTTGGCGTCCTTCGATTTGGGCGCTGCCGCCTGCTGACCATGACGCTCTCTTGTGTTCACTGAGGAGAATACTAGTGAACACGGCGGAGGGTGTGTATAGAGGTACTCATGGTCTTTAGAGGGGACAAAGTACTTCCTCTCTACACCTCTGGCAGTGGGAGGGATGGAGGCCGGGGTTTGCCATATGGCATTAGCGTTAGCCTGGATTGTACGAATGATGGGCAACGCCACCCGGGATGGGGCATCAGCTGAAAGGATGCTCACCACCGGGTCCTCCACCTCCACTATCTCCTCAGCCTGTAGGTCCATGTTCCGTGCCACCCTACGCAACAAGTCTTGGTGGGCACGGAGGTCTATTGGAGGTGGGCCTGAGGCTGTTGTACCCACCACCGCCTCATCTGGGGAGGATGAGGAGGACGCTTCAGGGGGTAAAGGATCCAGATGAGGGTCCGGCTCCAAGGGTCCCTGATGTGCAGGATCCCCTGCACCGGGGTATGGGGCCTGCGTGGGTGTCGGCACTGGAGCCTCCATGCCCCCTGGGGGAGGACGGGAGATGGTGGCCTCAGGTACTCTGGGCTCAGAGTGTGCCGAGCGAGAGGCCGCTGGTGGAGCCCCTTGGGCTTGGTGATATGCCCATGGGTTCCAGAAAGACCAATGTGCAGGGTCCTGTCTAGGGTCCTCTGCCCCCTCCTGCCAATGACCCAAGTCGTCTGCAGCCTGACCCTGAGCAGGATATGCTGATCGGGAAGCCCCTTCCGACGAGCAAGACGCCGATCTTGAGGGCCAGGGCGGTGCCGAGCGTGATTGCAGGGGCTCGTCCTGGTACGGTGCCGAGCGGTGCCGGTCCACAGGCGAGCGGTCTCTGCGCGGTGCCGGTGAGCGGTACCGGGATCGAGAATGGTGCCGATGACCATGCCGGTACCGGGATCCAGATCTGGACCGCGAAGACAAAGACCGTCTGTAGACTCGGTGCCGGGAGCAGCCTCGCGAACGGGAGCGGCGCTCATACCGGTGCCGGGAACTGCGTCTGGACTCCGACCGGTACTGATGCTCAGGTCGATGGCGAGAAGTAGACCGGTGCCGGGAGGAAGATCTGGGCGGCGAGAAGTAGACCGGTGCCGGGAGGAAGATCTGGGCCGCGAGTACGACCGGCGCCGAGATTAAGATCGGTGCCGGGACTGCGAGCAGCGTCGGGACCTGCTCCGAGACCGGGAGCGATGCCACGAGTCCACGCTCAGAGATGGAGGGCGTATCAGGGCAGGCTTGCCCCTGGATTGCACCATGCGAAGGGGATGCGGTGCCGCGGCTCCGTGAGGGAGTTAAGGTCTTTCGCCATTGCAAAAGTCTCCGGCGTAGAAGGGAGACAGGGCTCCACCACAGGACGAGGCGGTGAGCCAGTCCGCACCGGACTCAACGGCCCTACACCCAGTGCCAGAGTCAACGGTGTTGACGATGCCTGCAGCCTCTGGCGCTCCGAAGCCGGACGCGGCTCTACCACCGGTGCGGGGGGAGCCAGTGCCTGTTGGACGGCAGCGTCCTGGGTCTTGCGGGGTCTTTTATGTCCCGGAGACAGGAAACGGTGCCGAGGGGCTTGCGGCGGACGCGGTGCCGAGGGAGGATGGTGCCGTGGGGCCTTATCCGCGTCTGCTCGCAGTGCAGTACCGGAAGGTGCCGCTGGGGCGCTGTGCACCGAGACGCTCGGTGCCGGAACTTGGCGCGCCGAAGGGAGATCTGGGCTAAGTGCCGCCTCCATAAGGAGCTGCTAAGTCTAAAGTCCCGCTCCTTTTTGGTCCTGGGCCTGAAAGCCTTACAGATCTTACACTTGTCCGTCTGGTGAGACTCCCCTAAACACTTCAGACAAGAGTCGTGAGGGTCTCCCGTTGGCATAGGCTTAGCACAGGTCGCGCACGGCTTAAAGCCAGGAGCCTTGGGCATGAGCCCAGCTGCGCGCCGGGGGGAAAAGGGGGGATAATAGCCCCCTTAACCCCCGCTAACTATTTATAACTACTCTACAAAACTATTAACAACAAACTACTAATCTAAAAGTATATAACCAACAACTATCTACAAGAATGAACAAGTAAAGCTAGGGAGAGTGGAGAACAGCTATGCCGCGCTCCACAGTTCCAACGACCATCACGGGCGGTAAGAAGGAACTGAGGGGGCGCTGGGTCGGCTGGGGTATATATCCAGCGCCATGAAGGCGCCACTCCAGGGGGCTCCACAGCCGACCCACCGGGTGTTGCTAGGGTAGAAAATTCTCCGACGATCATGCACGCGGCGCGCGCACACCTAATTGGAATCGATATGAGCAAGCACTCGAAGAAGAACCTCTCATTCTTCTTTGAGTGCTGGTCCCTATGTGTATTCCACACATGGATATTCAAACAGGAGGAAGGTGTGAGGCTGTAGTTGGTACGGATGTCTGTAATACTGCTGTGCCCAGCTGCATCTGCAGAAGAGTCTTGGACTATGGCATCCTGCTTCAGAAAGGTGTGGATGGAGCTCCAGGAAGCTGCCTTACAAATGTCCAACATCAGTACTTCTCAAAGAGATGCAGTTGAGGTTGTTTGTGCTCTTGTAGAGTGGGTCCTCTCCCCATTGCGAAGGGGAGGGCAGAGAACACGTGACACTGATAACAAAGAATGATGCATCCAGAAATGCACTTAGAAAGTCTGGGGACAGATAATGCTTGGTCCTTGTGAAAAAGCTCTGCTATAGTGAAAAAGAGGCTTGTGTTTTCCTAGCCATTTTGTTCTTTGCAGATAAATGGCCAAGACCTATCTGACATCAAGAGAGTGCCATCTCTTCTCCTCACTGGATTCGGAAGCATGAGGTTTTGGGAAGAATACCAGTAAATGATAGGTTTCAGAGTAGCAGCCGTGTTAGTCTGTATCCGCAAAAAGACCAGGAGTACTTGTGGCACCTTAGAGACTAACGAATTTATTTGAGCATAAGCTTTCGTGGGCTATAGCCTACTTCATCGGATGCATACAGCTAGCTTTTCCAGATTACTGCAATTAATAAAGGTCCATTATTACTTTTCCGTGATTTTCCATGTCTTGTCCACAACTCAGCCACAATTATTTGACAATCATCCTGAGATTCAAGTAGGCCCTTACCCTTTCACTATTTATCCAGAGCACAACTTCAACAGAAGAGACTGCGAGAGCCCTGTAATGCTGGTAGACCAGGTGCCAGCTCATGCCAAGGCCCCTCAGTCTCAACTGAACATTGACAAATACATAGCTGGAACCACCCTGACTCACCTGTATGTTAGTATTGTTAAAATAGGCATCAGAGTTATATAAAATGTGCTTAGTGTTTAGACTTAAAGGAATGCTTGTAAGTTGCGGCATGCATTAATCTCACTTACAATATCTGTATTCCATGTTATATGGTAATATTTGAGCGTTTGCTCTGTAACTGTAAATCACCAGACAGGAGAGATGCATTCATGAGTGTGCAGCCTAACAAAAGAAGGCCCATCAATACCAGATGAACCATTGTCGAACAGAGGACAAAAGGCTTGGCTGTCCCCGCCCCATGAAAACGAGACCTACTGCAGGGCTGTTTCACTGCTGTGTAGACTTCTAGGCTCTGGCTGGAGCCCAAGCTCTAGGACCCTGCGAGATGGGAGAGTCCCAGAGTGCCGGCTCCAACCTGAGCCAAGTCAACACAACACAGCAATGAAATAGCCCTGCAGCCCAAGACCCATCAGCACGAATTGGCTGGCACAGGCCAGCCGCAGGTGTCTAGTTGCTATATACAGGTACCCATAGAGTTTGCTTATTACAGAAGCTTCTATTACCTTTTGAAACTTAAGACTGTAACTCATTTGTGTGTGTTTGTTTACCTGCTTCAGCCTTGTAAATAACCCTTATTTCCTTTTTCTAGTTAATAAATCTTTAGATAGTTTATTATTATAGGATTGGCTACAACTGTTGTAGCCATCTACCACAATGACAAGCTTCCCCACTTACCTATTTAATAGCTTTGCTAGATCTATTCACCTGGGCTGAAACAATAGAAATAAGACAGGTTCCAAGCCATGGGGAAGTTGTAAGTCCCCTCCTCCCACCCATGCAACATAAGAAACCCTCTTCTTGACTTGTCATCTTATGTTGCAGCACTACAGGATGATATCTACATTGCAATATCAAACTATTCTGACACAGATTCCTTACCAGAACATAATTTCTTAACAGTAACAATCCTATGCCTGTCAAGCCTATGCAGTTGCTATAAAATAAATACTGAGATAAAGACTGTAAAAACTAAAGTTCCTCCATATTTGCTCAGCAAATTCCACCACAGCTGGTTCAGATTTCCACCTCAACTGTTTACCCACTCCTAACAGAAACTTTCTCCCAGCAAGTAGCTATATCTTTGTGCTTTAAAAAAAAAAAAAAAAATCCCAGCAGCTACACACACACACAAAGAGAAGGGATTAAAAATTAACCAGCAATCAGTAATCTATGATTCTTCCAGACTCTTGCTTCAATTTAAAAGACTTTACAAATGGAAATCTACTGTATCTCCCTGCTTCTCAGTAACATAAAACAAGCTGTCCTAAAATTTAACAATTTATGCCTTTGTGAATAAATTGGCATAGCTCCAATGGTGGGATTTTTTGTTGGTTTTGTTTTATTTTTGTACTTTTATGTAGGTGTGAGATTAAAGGTTTTTCACACGTATTGGCCCCTATGTTTACCACTGAAATACTAAGATTTCTCATTATTTAGATACCAGAAATGTAAATGTCACACTGAAATAAAAAAAACAAGGACTAAGAAGGGAAAGGAGAAAAATGGCAGAAACCTTATAAAAATATTACATGAATTATAGTTATAAGCGAAAGACATAAAAAAGTGCTAAAACCAACTAAATTAAGATTGCACCGGACAATCATCCTGGTGCACCAAGATGCATTAGTTGGTGTATCTAAATCATTGAGCACTGAACATCCTGCAGCTGTTCCATATACAATGCTCCTACTGACTTCAGTGGGAGTTACATAAGAAATGGTGCTTTTGGGATTAGGATGTAACCTGTTGTTAAAGTGCCAAAATATTGCCTTCATTTTTTGAGTCCAAAACTGGACAGAAAGCATGTAATGGGAAAGATGGGCTTAAGCAGCTTTGTTCTCTTTTATGAACCTATGCAACTTTTTCTGTGCATTACCTCTCTGTTCACGCATGGAAATTCTAGCATGTGATATGTTAATGCTGACCCATTCAAAGGAGCCATTTTGTCATGGGGGAAGGCAGAACAGTGAATAGCATGGATGTACCAGTCCTCCCTGCAGCTGGCCCACAGCAGTTGTAGAGACATAGTACCATGTCCTGGACTCTTTGGTGCACTGGGAATGCCATCGGGTCAATACCCTAGAGTTTTTCAAGTACGCCTTCTCCTGTGGGAGGGGATGATACCGCCAAAAGTGTTTAATACAACAGGATCTCTATAAATCCAATCAAATAACAAATCTTTCAAGTTGAGGAAGGAATAAATATAATTTAGATATCCTGAGATATATTACTTATCATTATTATTATATCCTGAAAGACACTTCTAAAATAAAGACTTAAATAAAGAAGTGAGTCTCATACTGTATAGCTGTGTCCATGTCCAGTCCTGCCACTGTAGTAAACCAAAAATGATTTCAAGTACTCTGGCAGTGTGATCTAGTGCAGTGTTTCTCAACCTTTTTGATACCATGGACCAGCTTGCTGACTTCCTAAGGGCAATCTTAGGGACTGGCTCCAGTCCACGGACCAGTCGTTGAGAAACACTGATCTAGTGGACTCAGTCCAGGGCAGACAAACAGAAACTCAAGTTCTAGTCCCGATTCTAATGAACCTTGGTGAGTTTGGATGAGTCACTTAACCTCTTTTGTTTTTCCAATTTTCACTTTTGTAAAATGGGACTATATCTGCCTGGGATTCAAGGCAAGCCTCTCTACTCCCTTTCCTTCCTAACCTACTCCCTGCAGGATTAAACTCTTCAAGCCATCTGTTTGAGAGTCATAAATACTCTAGATTTCCCCCCAACCCAGGAGGAGCCTTCCTACTCCCTGCAATTCTCTAATTCCACTGCTGGCTTTTCTGAAGATAGAAAATCACACTGCAAAGTACAACTTTAACTCCAACCAGTTAATTTGTTATTTCATTATATAACATATTATGAACATACATGTGAAACAAGTGTCTGTGTACATTTCAATAATATTTGTGGCTGTTTTTGTTTGTTACTGTGCTGTACAGTATAATACAGCTGATTTTGTATAACTCACAATGTAAATATACAGGAGACGTTTGTTTACATTTTTGATAAGGTAAGTAACTTGGCATATGTGATTTATTTTGAATTCTTTGGTGTTTGGAATGTGGAGATGTCAAGACAGAATAGCGCTAACGCTGAAATGAAAGTTAGAGAGGGTATATGTACGCTGATGTGGTTAAGTATGATGGTAATGGGCTAATTCTTGGGAAATGATATTGTGCTTCACATTGCAACTTTAACTTTCTTTAAGGTAGTTGTTGTAGATGTACTGTGTGTGTGTGTATGTATGTAAAAATTAAATATTAATTAAACACAAAAAGCTGTTAATGGATTAAAAGAGAGGTTTATAATGGAAACAGCAAATTAATCTTAATTTTAGCCAGCTATCAGGTACTGTTGTCATAATAATAATTAATTATAAGTGACTGGTATTTGATTTGACAGTCAGCAAGAAAGGTCACTCTTGTAAGCAGTTACATTCTAGAATACAGAGGAAAATAAAGCCAAAGGCTAGGATTGGAGAGGGGATATTGAGCAGTCTTATCATATGATTTGACACACAGTATTAGACTCAGTGGATGATAGATCACCTTGCCTGTAGGCTTTGGTTTACTATGTGCCAAAATGAGTAGATTTCTCTTTGGGAGCTTGCACAGAGCTATCTACAAAGGGAACGGGGTCAAAGATAGAAAACAGAAAATATTACTGTGTTAACCATGAAGCCTCTCACCTATCAATTAGAGATTATTGTTCTTCTGTTATTGCATTCTAATTTGGTCAGTTTAAGACAAAATTAGTTTGAACCTACTTTACGTAGTGTAATGCTGTAAATATCCTTTTTTGAAGCTTGCATTTGGAGTTAGGGATTACAAGCCGTTTGCACTTCAAATGAATGGATGTGAATCTTGTACATTTTCTCTCCACAGGCAGAAAACAGAAGGATGTATCTTGTACCCTCTACTTTTTGACATAGTTTTGGCAGCTGTTAGAACATATTAACTGGAATTGGAAGACGAAAGAAAAACATACAAAGAGGTAATGCACAGCCTATTTTTCATCACACTCCTTTCACTTCCTTCAAATCCCCCACCCCACACACACGCTCTCAGACTACTGTGCCTAAGATTCCATACACTCTGTGCTCTTTTGAGACACTAATGAGCAAAATCAAAAAAGGTGTTTGTCAGTATTCAGAGTAAGCCAGGAAAAACTAAACTGTCTTACAGCCCAAAACTCCATCTAGACAAAAAAAAGTGTCATTACTTACTTCCTGCGTCACTTTGCCAACCTGCACTTAAATACCCTGATCGGTCCATCCAATGAGATAGCACATTGATCTCCCACCTCAATTTCATTGTCAGTCAGCAGGATTGAGGCCCTATTGCGCTAGATGTTGTACAAATACACCTGTCCTGAAAAGCTTACCTCCCATGGAGCTGAGAGAGAACCACTGCAAAAGCGGCTTCTGTGGCCAAGTTAGGCGGGAGAAAAATTAACAAGGGGAAGGAAGAAACTGTCCAAGAGAAAAAGAGGGAAGACAGAACTTGACAAGAGGAGAAGGGAAATAAATGATGGGTACACTACAATTAAGTGATGAATGGCTTGGAGCCCGTTGAAGAAGTAGCAGAACACTTTCTTTACTAAATATTGAGCAGCATTAATTGCTATGTAACAATTTTAAAGTAAAATATTCTGAATGCAAGTTTGACCTGTACACAATGCAATTTGATTTTCAAAAAACATTTTTGGGATATTTCTAACATGGAGAATCTGGATGTCATAAGACAACTCACCTAAGAAAAAAATAAACAACCCTTTCTAGTTTGATCCAGAGGCTGTTTCAGTTCTCACTCTGTAGAATAACATTTTAAGAGAGCTCCTGGAGCCTAAATTGCTATTGCATAAAATCCAAGAGTACGTTCCACACATTTGTTTCAAAGAGAAAAAAATAAATATTTGTGAGAGGAACATGTTAAAAATACTTAAGCTTTCACTCTCCACATTTTACCTTCACTTCTTCAGTGGAGGACCTCAACCTTGTTGATAATTAGGAGGCATTTAGAATACTCTGATACACACTGGATTTTTATTTGTTTGTCTGTTTGATTTAGGTGTTTTTCTTTTTCCCACACACCAAAAAGACTTTTGGTTACATACATATTCTACATATTGAAGAATATCTAAATCTTATATCCTTTTAACCTGCACTGAGCTTGTTATGCTTCAGTAATAGCTTTCTACTGAATATTCGGAGTATCATCATAAAATACTGTTAAAAATTAAACTTGGTTCCTTTATCCCAGGATAGCAGGGCCTGCAAGTGCTATGAGGATATTAATGAGTTCTTCACGTCCTTCTCCACTGCGTCCTTCTGGTGGAAAAATGGAATGTCACCAATGAGCTCCAAAAGAAACCGTGCCAGTCCTCTAACATCCAAGGGAAGATTGAGTGAACAATGATCCTTTTGGTGATGAGAAGGGGAAAACAGAAGATCCTCTCAATGAGAGAGAAAGAAATGCAAATAGTAGGTTCTTGTTTGGGGCATTTCAACTGTAAAAGACAAACCAACACCCTACTATAACCCGATACTCTTTATGCAGCATAACGTAACAATCGAATCTAAGCAATAAGGAAAGAACTAAAGAATATAAAAGGAACTACAAAATGGAGCCTCAATCCTGCAATCAGATCTGCCAGTCTGGAAGTCAATTGAGTTCTGCAAGGGAGCAGTGGTCTGGCTGTGCAAAGATCTCTGCAGCCTCAGGGCCCAAGAAAGTCTATATAGCCCAAGTTTGACAGATCTTTTAGGCTGTGTCTACCCTAAGGGCTTCCACCAACACAGCTATGTTGGTCAGGGAACAGACCTCTTCACGCCCCTGACCAACATAGCTGTGCTGGCAGAAGCCCGTAGTGTAGATGCAGCTATACCAGCAAAGATTTTACCAGTATTACTTGTCTTGTTCATGGGGGGTGATTTTACCACACCTGTGCAAACCACAACTTTGCTGGTATAGTTACATTGGTATTCCTATACTGGTTAAGCATGGTTAGTGTAGATAACCTATTAGAACATGGCATAAAGCAATGTTTTATGTATAAATTACAACATTACAATAAAAGCAGGACACTGATTAAGGATTAAAAGATCCCTTTAAAATAGTGCTCAAAGCATAAAGGGCATAAAACAGCCCTGGGAGCAGGGCCGGCTTTAGGCCGATTCCCCTGAATCGGGCCCCATGCCTAAGAGGGCCCCGTGCCCAGTGGTGAGCTGGAGCCGGTTCCCAAGCTCCGGCAGCTGTCCGCCCCACCCCCAGCCCCAGCTCCCCTCCCCCTCCTCCCCTGAACGCTCCGCCCCCCTTCTCCTCCCCCTCCCCTGCTTCCCGCGAATCAGATGTTTGCGCAGGAAGCCTGGAAACAAGCAGCGGCAGGTAAGCTGGGGCGGGGGGGCGCAAGGAGGGCTCCAGGGAGGCGCAGCGAGGCCCAGTCTGGCTCCGGCCGAGCGGCTCCCTCCGGCCCTGGCTGAGCGGCTCCGGCCCCGCGGCACAGCTCTGGCCCGGCCCCGACTCTGGCGGGGCGGCGCGGCTCCAGCTCCAGGTGGCACGGCTCCGGCCCCAGGAGCGGGGGGGTTTGATGGGTTGCAGTTTCTGAGGGGGGCAGTCGGGGGCAGGACATGGGGGGAGGTCGGATAGGGGGGGATGTATTCATCGGGCGGTTCCCTACCGGGTCTTCGGCGGCGGGTCCTTCAGTGCCGCGGAAGACCCGGAGCGAAGACCCGGAGCGCCGCCAGGTGAGTCATCCCTGCCGGGGCCCCGTCGAATCGGGCCCCGCACTTCCTAAAGCCGGCCCTGCCTGGGAGAGGGCTGCAGCAGGGGGGGTGGGGGCGTGGAATGGGAAGCTGGGCTGATTGGAGAAGCAGCCACAGCTGTGGCCAGCTCAATCAGGGCCCAGCTGTCCCTTATAAGAGGGCTGCGGGCCAGAAGCTGAAGAAGAGACACTCTCTCTAGCTTCAGAGAGAGAAGGACCTGGCTGCCTGGGAAGCTAAGAAGGGTGTCTAGGGTGGAGCAGTGCTGGGGAAGGGCAGAGGAAGCTGGGGAGCTCTAGCCTAGCAAAGCCCCAGGCTGCAGGCGAAGCTAAGGGTCCACAAAAGGGTACTAGGGCTGCAGAGGGGTAGCCCAGATATAGGCAGAGGCAGCTGGTCCAATCCCCCCTTGCTGATGATAAGTGGTTTACAAACTGCAGTCTGCCCCAGGGAGCAGGGGCTAGATGATGACTGGCAGTAGCAACTGAGGCAAGGTGGGGATAGGGGGTTGGGGGTTCCCCTGGGAGGGGAGACCCAGACTGAGGGGGTACTGCTGTGGGCAGAACCCCTGGGCAAAGGGCACCGGGGTCTGGGAAGGACACGGGGGCCAGCGGCAGGCAAGACACCGGCCTGCAGAGGGCGCTCTGGGCTGGAAGAGCTAATTCCTGAGACAACCTGCAGGAGGCGCCACGCCGGTGAGTCATCGCCCCACCACACACCCTCTAACTTCACCACCTCAACCAAGCTTCACAGTCATCATTGCTGTGTACAGTATTAAATTGTTTGTTTAAAACTTCTAGTGTGTGTGTGTATGTGTGTGTGTGTATGTATGTGTGTGTGTGTATATATATATATATAGTTTTTTGTCTGGTGAAAAAAATTTCCCTGGAACCTAACCCCCTCCGCCATTTACATTAATTCTTATGGGGAAACTGGATTTGCTTAACATCATTTCACTTAAAGTCGCATTTTTCAGGAACATAATTACAACGTTAAGCGAGGAGTTACTGTATTTGATTTTTAAAGTGAGACTCAAATGTCAGAACTCTGATGCAAGTATTGTTTCTTCCTTTTAGTATGCAAGCATCAGGGCCGCCGGGGGGGGGGGCAAGTGGGGCAATTTGCCCCGGGCCCCGCAGGGGCCCCGCGAGCCCTGGCCGAGAATCCCTTTCCTCACCCGGCGGCGTTCCGAGTCTGCGGCGGCGGCATTTCGGCGGCGGGGGGCCCTTCAGTCGCTCCGGGTCTTCGGCGGCATTTCGGCAGCAGGTCCTTCAGTGCTGCCGAAGACGCGAAGCGACTGAAGGGCCCCCCGCCGCCGAAATGCCGCCGCCGCCAACTCGGAGCGCCGCCCACTGAGTACAAGCTCCCCTGCTTTGCCCCAGGACCCCTGAATCCTCTGGGCGGCCCTGGCAAGCACAACACATGCATTAACCTGTTTTAAAATCTTTATTTGGTTCCCAGTTCCTTACAGTTTTTACATTTGTATATATTTAATTACATATACAGAGTATGGTCATCAAAAGCATTAGATTTCACTTCATAAGTGCCAGCTTTTAAACTGAGTGTCTGGCAGTTCCCAGAACTGCTTCATCACTAAATGCTTAAAAGGAATTGCCTAAAAGGAATTGCCTATTCTTAATTGATGGTGCCTCTAAATATTATCTCATTTAATCTTTTCCTGAAGTTGGGACTCTTCTCCGCATAGACAGTTGGGTTCCCTAACTTATCTTTGTTCAGATATGCAATGTTTTGCATATTTTAAAAGTATACTTATAATAATCATACATGGAAATACACATGTTAATAAGGCTAAAAAAATAAAAGATTTAATCACGATGGATAAATTTCCTGAAAATAATCAGTAACATTTTCCTATGATTCAATGAACCAGTGTATTACAAATAATAATGCCAGCCTCCAGACTGAGGAAAGGGAAAAAGAAAAACTATTCCAGAGATGTGTGTGTGCACTAGGAAATGTACAGCTAGTATATACAAAATCACTCATTTTACTCCCATTGCAACAAGCATGCATCCACTCCATGAACCAGATTAAAAAATATTGTTCTTCCAAACCCACAAACAATATTCCAAATCCTGGCAGCCAAAAGTTAAAAATCTGTCTTTTCCATCTAACAACAATATAAACACCTATTTTTTTTCCAAATGCCAGAACAGGTCACATGATACAAGAACACCACATTTTCTACAGTACATAACATTAAATTATGATGCCAGTAGCAAAACACAAGCAATTAATGATTATTACTTCATTGAATTCTTACATTCAGTATTTTGGATCTTTTAAAAAAATGACAAAAATTGTATTTTATTATAACTCATTAAATTAAATTAGTTTCAATCTGAATAATCCAGATCACACAAGTCTCAAACCAATTTGTTTGTATAGGTCAAATTAGACAACAGCATTATGTAGATCTGGAGTATTGTCTATTTCTTAATCTGGAAAATTAGGGATGGGAAGGTTAGGAGGGCTGTGTGCAGCTCTGGTCTCCTAAAAAAATGAAAGACTTCTCTTGAAAAGTAACCCCAAACAGCAACAAGGGCTCAACCACAAAGTCCCCTGTTAACAGAAGTAGTTCATAGCACTTGATTTGTCTTTCTGGGCTGATGTCCATCCAGATAAAGATACAATCAGTGTTTTAGTTTATTCTAAGAAATAAGATCTGCTTCTTTGCTGCTTGAATAATGTGCACCTTGTCCCTTTGCTTCCGAAATGGAAGAACATTTTCCTTTGAACTGTATGTTTCAATCCTGATCTTATTCCTCCAAGTTGTTCAAAAATATGTTTCAGTCTGTATCAGATGTCTGAAAACAATCAGTTACAAGACTTTTGGGTTTCCCTCCAAAACATTTTGTATTTAGTTATGAGGGAGCCAGATGCAGCAGGGGCAGTCTCCTAGCAACACACTAGACACAGCTGATCTTTAGAGGGGCTGCTTGATTGAATGCACTTCCTGATTGATGGAGGGGTGGAGCTAACTACTATTAAACCCAGCAACAGCCACCACTTGTTGGCTGCTCAATATGTGGTGCTTGGTCCTGCTTCCTGTGCCACCTCCTGCCCAACCTGCTCTTGTGCCTCCATCCGCCCCTACCCTTCTCCATCCTTGACACGCCCTGGCTCTGCTTCCTGACCAACTCTCTGGCTCACCCATTGGCTCAGGTATTTGGCTTCTGATTGTGGTTCTGACCCTCTCAGCTCTGCTCTTGACTATGCCCTGGGGTATCCTGTGCCCCTGATCCTTGGCTCTGCTCTAAACTGCAGGCCTGGCTAGCCCCAAGGCTCTGACCATTAGATCTGACTGAATTCTGACCTGACATCCCAGTCATGTCCTTGACAGTTCTTCAAGCAATGCAGTAATTCTGTATTATTATTTGTACTGTGGTATACCCAAAAGCCTCAATGAAGATCATGGCCCCATTGTGCTAAATACAACAAACACAAAGACAGTCCCTGATGCAAAGATCTTGCGGTCATTTTCTCTTAGTTGGTACTACATACATGCCTGTGCGCGCACGCTATTTTAGCACATTGTCTTGATACAGCCATAAAGAACTTTCTGAGTTAATTTTATTTTGACGTTCTCTTTAATTGTATGTTCCTTTGTCTACAGTGAGAGCACCTCAAGCTCTGATGTTGTCTGAGCTGTCAAACCAAACAGAATTGATCCTGGTCACAACTTGGATGGGAAAAAATCAAAAAAACCCAACCACCTCTGGTGATCCTGGAATGTCTTGGTGATTTGGTACATGGTTACTTCTTTCCCAGTAGCATACCAATGATCCAGCTGGGAGATGCTGCTGTGTTGGTGATGTTGACTTTCACATGAGACATACAACAACTCTTGTGGGCATTAGAAAACCCAAGACATTTTTGGCAAAAGTAGGGCTGTTAGTCCTGGCATCTTAGTCTAGTTTATGTTTAGGAAAACTACATT
Organism: Emys orbicularis; assembly: GCF_028017835.1. NCBI lineage: Eukaryota > Metazoa > Chordata > Testudines > Emydidae > Emys > Emys orbicularis. Next base: position 65,763,191 of record NC_088683.1, on the reverse strand, counting down.
GTGATTAACTAAATTATCTGAGTTTCAATATAACGTTGTTGTTGTTCGTCACTTCCTTTCCTAAAATGTGGTGTAATGGTGTGGTCTACTGTTTAACACATGGGGTATATACCATTTTAGTGGTGGGTAAAGTGAGTTTTAAAGCATTTAGGAATTCCTCTGACTGCTAAATTCTATATAACTGTGGAAACATTTATAGGTTATTGGCATTGTGATATCAGACCTAGCCTACTAGTCAGCCAGTCCTCCCTCTGCTTCAGCTGTCAGAACACCTCACTGTTGAATTGTGGCAATATAACACAAGTGAGTTCCCCTTGCAGGATTCAATGATACAGTTGTAAAAATGCCTGGACCTTGCAACTTCCACCATTGCTACTACTGGCATAGCTGTACTGGACCCAGCCCCACTATTGTACTTTAATCAGAAGACTATCCTGCCTCTCCAAGTACCACAGCTGATGGAGGGGAATTCATACGTGGGAATACTCACATATATACTCTACAAATAGTCAGTTTTTTGGGAACTAGAGTAGAGTGAAAGATCTGAACTCTCCAACTGAACCTTGATGTCTGTCTTTGCGTGCCCCCTACCTCTTGTTGCTGATTCATTTAATTTTAACCACGATAGTTATAAAATGCAACTGAAATGTGGAGGACAACAAGAAGGAAGATGAGGAAGAGCTGAGGAAAGGAGTGGGGATAACTTACCTGTAGAATGTCACTAGGGGAGAATTACACATCCAAATATTGTGTAAATATAGACATATCTTAAGAGTGAGGAGATCTGAGTTTTAGTTTTGGCTCCATCAGAGATGTCTTTGGGGAAAGTCAATAACCTCTCTGTTCAGCTCCCCAATAAATAAAATGGGAATTATAATAGCATGGGTAAACTCATTAATGGTCCAGATCCTCAGCAGGTTTAAATCACTGTAATTAAGTTAGTGAATATATGGCAATTGATAGCAGGTGAGGACCTGGCCCAATGTTTGGAAAGTGTTGCAAGATCCTCAAATGGAAGGCACGATAGATAGATATATAAACCATTACTATTGGATCTAGTTTAGTTTCAGTCCTCTCAAAATACTTGCAAAGGGTAGGCTGTGAAAAATATGATGCTGATGGCCCTGGTATGCAATTACCATTTTCCAGTTTTGAGGTAAAATCATTCACCATATGCTTGCTTTTCCCATCCCCCATCCTTTCTCCAGGATTTTCTAGTATTTTGGGCTTTGGTTTGAGTTCATGCTGAAAAAAATAAAGCCAATGACTGCCTCAATACAAGAAAAATATTACAAAACTATGAAATATCAGCTTCTTGAAATATCTGAGCTATTGTTTACAGCTTTTAAAAAGATGTATTCATGTAGAGGTTGTAAATTATTTATCTGCCCATTTCCTGTGCTATTGAAACTGCAATTTGACAGAATGGCTTGAAGTACTGTAAGTCATAAAGATGGCACTAGTTTTAGAGAAGATATAATCACTGAAAGCTGTGCCTGTGAAGGGGAAGTTTTGCTGGAGGATATATTATCAAGGCTGAAATTTTAAGGTTTTTTCTCCTGCTAGCACCAGAATTTTTGATCCATCACATAAGCTAATAAATACCATTTTTTTTTTAAAAAAAAAGTCAATTTTTATATAAAAACATTATGGGTCCTCTCACAGTTATACCAAACCTAAATTGTTTTTCACACACAATCAAGTTGTATTAAGTATTCTCATTCAAACCAATACAGTACTGCGTAAAGCTGGAACAGCAAGGAGAATAATTAAAGCAACTCTTATACTTTAACAGAAACCAATACAAGTTTACTACCTTCTCTTCAGCCAGAATGGAATGTTATATAAGAAAATTATCCATTGATTGATCTTTCCGTCCTTCCCTGAGTTTCAAATATCAGCTGCTAATCAAAGGTTTGGTGATGTAAATCAAAGGCAAAGAAGATAACAGTTCCTACAGTCTAACACTTCAGTCCACTGAGGATTACACTAGGTTAATCTCAGTAGCATAGTATGACAACTGTTTCAGTTTTTTGAACTGAAACTATTTTACTAAGAATGGATCTCACAGCAATCGTCATATAAGGAGACCTTTGCCCCTCAATATACTGTATACAAGTATTCAAACCTGAATAAGATGCATAGGGGTGTTGATACAATAGCAGCTAAAGCAGAAGCACTGAACGGATATGGAGACAACTACCCTCTCACTAAACTTTTCCTTGTCTTCAGTGGCTTTTTCCCTAAAATTTCCCAATGTTGCCAACCCTACTGCACCCCCATCAATGCGAGATGTAGTTTAGACAAGGCAGCTCTCACTGCTGGTGATTTTTTCACATCGTCTAGACTTGCTCAGATCAGGATTAGATGACATGATGGTAAAAATGCAAGCGACTCACTGTGTTCAATAAAACTCCCACTGTTCCTACCACCATTAGGACTACAGCACTGTAAGCAATAGTGGGAAATTTTAGAAACAAAGGCTAGTATAGCTACAGCCATAGAAGTGAGCCTTACCGAACATGGTAGAGTGACATTGGTAGGATAGGGCGGGGAACCTTGCACTGCAGCTGCTCATCCTTTATGTGACAAAAAGAAAACTTCAGACTGCAAGGATGTCAAGCTAGCATTGTTCACAAGCACTAAATTAAAAATTTTAAACACAGAACATTTTCCTAAAGTAACAAATAACAATGAGGAGGTGTGTGTATGTACTTTATATTACAGTATTGTAATTAAAATGAAAGAACTAAAGAATGGAACAATTAATTAGTATTTCACCTGGTAGAAGAAAAGGACATCTTAGTCTAAAATGAGTTATGAGAAGCTGATGACTAGCTAGTGAAACTGCACAAATTAGAAACATAGTTAATGGCATATCCCCTCTATAGAGGACACATGAAAACTCAAGTGTATGGGAATGGACTACATTATATGACTACTCTTCATTGTACAGATAGTGTGTAGGAATTGGGTAGTATCCCATCAAAGAGTTTGTTGGCCCACTAGTGCAGTGGTCTCCAAACTTTTTTGATCACGCACCCCTATCAGTAAAAAAATTTTGAGCACGCACCCCCTGCCGCGCCGGCTCTAGCATTTTTGACAAAGCAAAAAAAAAGCCGCTCGGACTCCCGCCCGAACTGCCGAAGCAAAAAAATAAAATAAAATAAAACCGCTCAGATGAAGGGGGGGGGGAGCGCTTCTCCTGCCGTGCACCCCCAAGGATCCTCTTGCGCGTACCCCACTTTGGAGACCACTGCTCTAGTGGCCCTCATTTGTTTTTTGCGTTTCAGAAGTTACCACAATCCAGCCACAGCAGCAGTGTATATATGTAGTTAGGGCGCTTGGCCTTACATGTTCTGTATAGTTATTTGGACCCTACTGTGCCCATGCGGTTCCTTCAGATTAGGTTTGTTGTGTAAACAGCAAAAGACATATCAGTACCCCTCTGAAGAAATGTGAACCAGTGTCCTATCCCATCTCAACTCCTAATTTTAATACACATAAACAGAAAAAGGCATTTTCAGTGTTAACATCAGATTACAAATATGGTCCTAAAATGACAAAAATTAGCAGGTAGCTGCAAGGGCAAGTGTAGTATCTGAAGCTACTTTTAACTCATTTTGTAGACGTGAGTAGGCTTCAGACTGATGGTGTCTCTTCAACAAACTTAAGATATTTACTGCTGAAAACCAGATTGAGGATGTACCACAAACCTGTCTATGGTGTCAGTGATCTGAAGGAAACATATTTGTCTGGACTGAATCTCAGGACTGCTTCAGGAAAGGTTAGTTTGGTCCATAGCGCACACTTCCATAAATTATATCACAAATCTGTTGTATCTAAGGTATGTGCTATGGTGTTCTGCTAAAAGGAGGAAGTATAGTTTGAAAATTGGGTTGCAAAACAGCTTTACTGAGCAAGATAAAACTACCGTAGTTTCAGAGCACCAGGTTAAAAACCACCTCAGATCTCCTTCCAGTCTTCACACACAAAAGCAGGTTCACAGAGCATAATTATTGTTTTCTTTGTAGTGGTTTTGTTACATGTACAAACTTTCAAAAACACACCTATACAAATATATGAAGTATGTTATTGGAGCAATGACAACATAAAAACGAGACTGAAAATGATGGAGATATAACTAAAACTAGTTGAGATCTCAAGAAAATGGTTGTACTTAAAACCCAGTAGTTGGCTTTCCTCTTCCCCACATCAGAAATAATACAAAAAATAAAACCCTGCTACTGGAAAACATGCTGCGAGGACAACCCTGTGATGGCAGAGGGATGGACTAGATGACCTAATACATTTTCCTTCTCTAACTTATAGAATATGAAAAATTATAATAATTACAATGATTCTACTTACAACAGTTCTGTGTAATACAGAAGTCAGAGCTGAGCAAGATCTAGAAAATCATAATCCCTTCCTCTGCCAATATAAGATTGTTACGTACTGTGTGTTTTCATTTTTTTGTCTAGTCTAGTTTAAATATTCCAAGTCATGAAGCTTCCACCACGCCCTTTAGATAACTATTCCACAGGAACAGATCTTAGTATTAGCCAGTTTTTCCTGATGTACAACCTAAATGTTTCTGTTAAATTCCACCCCATTACTCAGTCATTCTGTATTTCCTTGTAACCACCCTAAGCAGCTTCTTGCCCTCGCAGGTATTTACACCAGCAAATACTTGTAGATATTTCTCATGTCGTTAGATGCCTTACAACCCTATTTCATAACTAGGCACCTGGCTTAAGCATGACTGTGACCAAAGTAGGTTCCCAGTCAGCTTTAGCTGGTTCGCGTCAGGTACCCAACCATGTTCAGAGGCCCTGTGCAAGGCGAGGTACAGACCTAGCCCATGGAGTTTTGTTTGAACGTGGCTCTAAGCGAACATCGCCCTGTCCCTGGCGGGGAAGGAGGGGAACAGAAGGGGGGAAAGAGGGGAGCTGAGACCACTGAAGAAGAGGGGGCGAGAAAAGCAGCAGGGGGAGAGGAGGCAGGACAGGGCGGGGAGAGAGAAGATGCCAAGGGCAGGGGAGAGGGCCGAGGAGGCACCAGCGCTGGGCAGCTGGGGGCGGGGGGGGGAGGGAGAGGCGCTCTCACCCGCGCACCGCAGGCTCTGGGAGAAGATGAAGTGGCAGCAGAGGTCGCACCAGGTCCTCACCGCCTCCTCCAGTCTGAAGCGGTGCCGCTGCCCGCGCTGGCCTTCGGGCTCGAAGATGGTCCGGACGTGGCGGGGGCGCTGCGGGCCGGGTCGCCGGCGGCCGCAGATCGGGCCCGGGGCTGCCGCTCTGCCCACGCGGGGCTGCTCCCCCAGCGGCATGAAAAGCTCCAGGGCCGGCAGCGCAGGGGGCCGGGCCGCCCGGGGCGCCCTCACCACCGGCACCCGCGGGAGCCTCCGCCTCTTCTCCCGCGGGCTGGGGGCCCCGCCGGGGTGGGGGGCCGCCGCCATGCGCAGCCCGCAGCTTCGGGAGCCGCCTCAGGTAGGACGCGCCGCCTGGGCTCGCCCGGCTGCAGCCGCCCAGGCAGGCGGCACCGCGCAGCCTGCGACTGCACCTGCCCAGGGCGGGCGCTGAGCAGACCAGGGCCGAGCCCCATCCATCCTCTGCCAGTGCCCAGGGGAGTGTGTGTGTGTGTGTGTGTGTGTGTGCAGGGGGTGAATCATGTGTCCCACATTCCCCCCTCCCTCCTCTGCCAGTGCCCAGGGGAGTTTGTGTGGGTGTGTGTGTGTGTGGGGGGGTGAATCATGTGTCCCACCCTGCCCCCTCCCTTCTCTGCCTGGGCCCCTCGGTGTGGGGAATCAGGTGTCACTACAGCCAGGGCAGCACTAGGAGACGGCGGACGGATCCGGTGTCACAGAGTCCCCACCACCCTCTGCCAGGGCCCTGCTGGTCGGAGCAGAGAAACTGTAGGTCAGGGATCAGGTTTCCTTTTTGTAGGTTTCTGTGATGGGCTGTTTAGTCTAGGAAGGGTAATGAATAGATGGTACCATGTAGTGGGCATGAGAGGTCGTAGAACTATTGTACCAGAAAAATGGCACCAGTCATGTAGAATCATAGAACTGGAAGGGACCTCCAGAGGTCATCTAGTCCAGTCCCCTGCACTCAAGGCAGGACTAAGTATTATCTAGACCATCCCTGACAGGTGTTTGTCCAACCTGCTCTTAAAAATCCCCAATGATGGAGATTCCCCCACCTCCCTAGGCAATTTATTCCAGTGCTTAACCACTCTGACAGTTAGGAAGTTTTTCCTAATGTCCAACCTAAACCTCCCTTGCTGCAATTTAAGCCCATTGCTTCTTGTCCTATCCTCAGAGATTAAGAAGAACAATTTTTCTCCCTCCTCCTTGTAACAACCTTTTAGGTACTTGAAAGCTGTTATCATGTCCCCGCTCAGTCTTCTCTTCTCCAGACTAAACAAACCCCATTTTTTCAATCTTCCCTCATAGGTCATGTTTTCTAGACCTTTAATCATTTTTGTTGCTCTTCTCTGGACTTTCTCCAATTTGTCCACATCTTTCCTGAAATGTGGCACCCGGAACTTGACACAATACTCCAGTTGAGGCCTAATCAGCACGGAGTAGAGCGGAAGAATTACTTCTCGCATCCTGCTAATACATTCCAGAATGATGTTTGCTTTTTTTGCAAAAGCATTACACTGTTGACTCATATTTAGCTTGTGATCCACTATGACCCCCAGATCCCTTTCCGCAGTACTCTTTCCTAGGCAGTCATTTCCCATTTTGTATGTGTTCAACTGATTGTTCCTTCCTAAGTGGAGTACTTTGTATTAGTCCTTATTGAATTTCATCCTATTTACTTCAGACCATTTCTTCAGTTTGTCCAGATCATTTTGAATTTTAAATTTGTAATTAAAGAGTGTCATGAAGCAGAGGCTCAAGGAGGTAGAGTTAAAGTTGCAACATTCATTTTAACTGGCTTCTTGACTTTGGAGGGCTTAACTCTAATGCTGCTTCAAGTGTCTGCGTAGGAAACACTCAAAAATAAATTAGTTCGGTCTCCACTACTTCCTGCTCTGCTAGCTTGCAAAAGATTAAACACAGAGCTCATAAATAAAATACACTTCTTAAAAAAATCTCAAACTTTGTGTAATGCTCTGCGATTGATGAACGCAGCCACCCTTGACCAAAGCTGCCAGAATGTAATTGACCAATATACATAAATTGCACTTTTGTGCTATAGGTTTCAAAGCATTTTTAAAAAGTAAAGAAGTATTACTAGCATATTGCAGAGCATAAGAAAGAAGAGACATATGAAGCAATTTGCAGGAGATGCAAGCTGATCTAGGAGATAACTCATGGGTTTGGCACAACAGAAAGATGGGCTTTGTTTCCAGCTCTGCTACAAAATTCCTCTGTGAAGGTGAGAAGTCCCTTAGGGTATGGCTACACTTGCAAACGTACAGTGCTGTGAGTTAAACCTGCCTTCGTACAGCTGAGTAGGGAAAGCGCTGCAGTCTGTCCACACTGACAGCTGCCAGCGCACTGTCGTGGCTCATTTGCAGTGGCATTGGGAGCAGTGCATTATGGGCAGCTATCCCACAGAGCACCTCTTCCCATTCTGGCGCCGTGGGTTGTGGGAAGGCGGCGGGGGGTTCGGGGCATTCTGGGTGCTGTCCCAACTCCCCGTGATGCATCGCTTTGCATCCCAGCAATCCCTGTGTTTCCGTCCACATTTGGCGCCATCTTTCAACGGTTTCTGTGCAGCACGATCTGTGTTCCATTTCGGTCTGCGACACGAAATTGCTTGTGGCATTCACAGACATGCTCAGCACCGTGAAACGCCGCTTTTAGGCTCGGGAATCAAGCACTGAGAGCTGGGATCACATCCTCATTCAAGTCTGGGATGACGAGCAGTGGCTGCAGAACTTTCGGATGAGAAAAGCCACTTTCATGGGACTGTGTGAGGAGCTCGCCCCCACCCTGCGGCGCAAGGACACGAGATTGAGAGCTGCCCTGCCAGTGGAGAAGCGGGTGGCTATTGCAATCTGGAAGTTGGCAACTCCAGACAGTTACCGATCGGTCGCAAACCAGTTTGGAGTGGGAAAGTCGACCATTGGAATCGTGTTGATGCAAGTTTGCAAGGCCATTAATCGCATCCTGCGCAGAAGAACCATGACTCCGGGTAACATGCAGGATATTGTGGATGGCTTTGCACAAATGGGTTTCCCTAACTGTGGAGGGGCGATAGATGAGACACACATTCCTATTCTGGCACCACCCCACCTAGCATCCGAGTACGTTAATCGGAAGGAGTATTTCTCTATGGCTCTCCAGGCGCTTGTGGATCACCGTGGGCGTTTCATTGACATTAACTCAGGCTGGCCCGGAAAGGTGCATGATGCACGCATCTTTCGGAACACTGGCCTGTTCAGGAAGATGCAGGCCGGGACTTTTTTCCCAGAGCGGAAGATCACAGTAGGGGAAGTCAAAATGCCCATTGTGATTCTTGGAGACCCCGCTTACCCGTTAATGCCGTGGCTCATGAAACCCTACACAGGGAGCCTTGACAGCAACAAGGAACGGTTCAACTACAGGCTGAGCCGGTGCCGAATGACTGTGGAGTGTGCTTTTGGCCATTTAAAGGGCCGCTGGCCATCTCTGTATGGGAAGCTGGACTTGGCCGAACACAGCATCCCCGTGGTTATATCCGCGTGCTGTACCCTCCATAATATTTGTGAAGGGAAGGGTGAAAGATTCAGTCAGGCATTCAACACCTGGAGGCTGAATTTGCACAGCCAGAGAGCAGGACTATTAGAGGGGCCCAGCACGGGGCTGCAAGGATTAGGGATGCCTTGAGGGAGCAATTTGAGGCTGAAAACCAGCAGTAATGTCTGGTGCCCTGCACGGGAGTGAAGTGCAGTGGTTACAATGTTAGTAGGAATCTGTGTTTGCTAAGCTGATTTTCAGTTCCTGTTTCTTTCCTGGGCTAAGGTATCTTTTATTTTATGCAATAATAAAGAATGTTTTCAAAGCCAAAAAATCCATTTATTGAAAAGAAACACAACTGTTTAGGAATCAGAAAGGGCAAGGGGGGGGGGGAACAGTACAATCACAGATTTGCGTATGTCCTGTCTGGAGTGCTGTGCAATGAGTGCTGCACTTCAGGATGGCTATACTGCATGGTGATGGGGGTTGAGTGCAGAAGGTAAGAGTCGTAGTTTTCAGGGCTGGGTGGTGAAGATACAGGTGTTGGAGGCAGCTCGTGGCGGTAAGAACCCAGATGTTGGGGAAAGTGGGTTGGAGGTGACATGGGGGCACAAGGGAAAGAGTTTTGGGACAAGGGCTGCAGGGGGGGCGGGCGCGGTAGTGCTCCGCCTGCATGGTGATGAGCACCTGGATAGAGTCCGCTTGGCGCTCCATGATGCTTATCAGCCGATCCGTGCTTTGCTGCCGGTGCGTTGCGTTTTCCTGCTTTCGCTTTCCCTCCACTCCTGCGCTTTTTGTTTCTCTTTAAGAGATTGATGCATCACTTCTTGCAGCATGTCTTCTTCGCTTTTTCATGGTCTCTTCCTGAGTTTTTGCAGTCTCTCAGCCGGTGATAACATGGATGGCTGAGATCTCAAGGTTGCATCTGTAAAAGCAAAATGCAACACTTAACAGAGGCAGCATTGTTTATACCAGACAGAGTAATGATTCCCCCGCACTTAAAGAGGGCGCGCACAGTCTACACAATAGCATAATTTTCCTGTCCCAAAGAGAGCGCACATAACCCACAGGAGCCCCAAAATGGTGAGTAAGGGGGACTGATTGTTTCACGGCTGTACTGTCCTCTGGGTTTCTGAACACTGTCCCAACATTTTCCACAGGAGTTCATCCTGGAAGATATCTCGCTGCTGACCTGGGAAGCAAGGGAGGGTCTTCTACTGCAATGCGGCTTCTGCCCTGGCCCATATGAAGCTTGCCTGTGTGCAGCAATGGTCCCCCCGCCCCTCGCAGCACAGTGGCGCGGACACGTTAGCTTGACTGGGACAAGGACCACGGTGGCTCTCCCAAGAAACCTGCGCAAGCGCATTGCCCATGTTCTGGATGAGATTTTCAAAGAGATTACCGAGGCCAATTACCGCAATGTGATAGACCACATCATTGCGCTATTCCGCATCAAGGCATGCATGCAGCCCTAACCCTCCTCTCCCAAAGAGCCCGCACCAAAAAAATTCCTTCCCGGGAAAAAAAAAAAAGCCGCTTACTGGGAACCTGCTCTTCTATTTGTTCTCCACCAAGTACTGGCCGCTGCAACTGGCTACCTTCCTCCTGGCTCGAGAAGAGCTCCTGGCTGCATGCCTCCAGGGATTCCGGGGTGTCTCCCCCAGCCTCAGCACCCTCACTCCCGCTTTCCTCCTCCTCCTCCTCCCCCCGCTCTGAAGTGTCCATGGTGGTGCTCGGAGTGGAGGTGGGGTCACCCCCAAGTATCGCATCCAGCTCTTTGTAGAATTGGCAGGTCGCGGGGGGAGCACCCGAGCAGCCGTTTGCCTCGCGGGCTTTGTGGTAGGCACTCCGCAGCTCCTTCACTTTAATCCTTCAATGCAGGGTGTCCCGGTCATGGCCCCTTTCCATCATGGCCCTTGATATCTGCCCGAAGGTATCGTAATTCCTACAGCTGGAGCGCAGCTGGGACTGGACAGCTTCCTCCCCCCAAACACTGATGAGGTCCAGCAACTCACCATTGCTCCATACTGGGGCTCGCTTGGCGCGTGGAGACATGGTCACCTGGAAAGATTCACTGATATACTCCACGCCTGGCTGAGCAAACAGGAAGGGGATTTTTAAAATTCCCGGGGAATATAAAGGGCGGGTCTGACGGTTGGTCACCTGAAGCCAGGGCAGTAGAGTTCGAACTGATGACCAGAGTGGCTAGAACAGGCATTGTGGGATACTGCCGAATACTTCTGGAGGCCAATCAGAGCACATTGGGCGGCCACACTGGCGCCGCAGCAGCGGAATACTCTTTATTCCTCTCGGGGAGGTGGAGTACCAGCAGCGCTGTAGCCGCATGGTACGTGCCTTGCCAGTGTGGACGGGGTGTGAGGTACAGCGCTGTGGGCGGCCTTATTGCGCTGTAACTCACAAGTGTAGCCAAGGTCTGAGGCTCCCTGAGGTACAAAGAGGTTATCTGTAAATAAGAGTAATATTTGACTCCCACCACGCTCCCCAGCAGTTTCTGGGAAGCACAGAAAATTAAGAGCAGGAGTGTAAGTAATAAGACCAGAATTCAGAAATTCTTGGTGTCCAGCCCTAGGGAGGACATCCATTCTATTTGATACAGATGCTCCCTGATTTACACAAGGCATTCCGTTCCGGAACGCCTTGCGTAACTCAAATTTTGCGTAAATCGGAAACGTATACCTGACAATTATGCAAAAACAAACAAACAAAAACAAAACAAAACAAAAATCCTATTTCTAGCTTACTGAACTTTTTCCATAAGTGCAGATTTGTGTAAGTCGGGTTTGTGTAACCCGGGGGCGTCTGTATTAGCAAACAAAATTGTTTAGTGACAGGGTTGCATCATAACAAAGCTTCGTCAAACTTGGACATTAATGCAAACCCTTAACAGTGACTTCATATGCTTTTATATACATTGTATGACAGATTAGCATATCTGACTGTCACACATTCCAAGCATTTGGGAAGTTATTCTGAGTTAGCACTGCTGAAGTCACTGTCAAGGTTTTGGATTAGACTGCAACATGGTGGAGTTAGGATGTGAATTGTTTTTTGAGTATCTGTTGGAAATTGAAGTGAGTTTTAAGGAGCATTAGAATATATTATCAACAGTGATAAAGCACTATGAAGGTGGAAAGGAATGCATGAGTTTTTCCCCTTATTTCTTTGTATTTAATATTTTGGGTTGCTGGGATGTGTCCCTCCTGAAACACCATCTTACCTGTCACTACATGTAGTTTTTGTTTGCTAATTGTCTAGCTTTTTTATACAGTGTTGGTGTATCTCATGGATAGCTCCCCAGATTCACAGAAATGAAGATCTGTACCTGCTGGGGAATCACAGGGAGAAACAGTGATTATGAAGTTGCTTCTATGTCAGCCTGACAAAAGAATATGAGAGGCTAGTACCTTAGTAATATCTTTGTGTAAGATTTTTCCTTAAAGTTACTGTAAGTAAACATACCCAGAGCAATCCTCCACGTTTAGCAGTGACAATATAACCCAGGGTTGGGCAAACATTTTGGCCCGAGGGCCACATCTGGGAATAGAAATTGTATGGTGGGCCATGAATGCTCACAAAATTGGGGTTGGGGTGAGGGCTCCAGGGTTGGGCCAGAAATGAGGAGTTCAGGGTGCAGGAGGGGGCTCCGGGCTGGGGAGTGGGGTGTGGGCTCTGGGGTGGGGCTGGGGGATGAGGAGTTTGGAGTGTAGGAGGGTGCGCCGGGCTGGGACCAAGGGGTTTGGAAGGCAGGAGGGGGATCAAGATTGGGGTAGGGGGTTGGGGCATGGGGAGAGGCTCAGGGGTGCAGGCTCTGGGCAGCGCTTACCTCAAGCGACTCCCGGAAGCAGAGGCATGACCCTTCTCCGGCTCCTATGCGAGGCGTAGCCCGGCGGCTCTGCACGCTGCCTCATCCGCAGGCACCTCCCCTGCAGCTCCCATTGGCTTCAGTTCCCGGCCAATGGGAGCTGCAGGGGCGGCGCTTGGGGCAGGGGCAGGATGCAGAGCGGAGGCTCCTGACTGCCCTTACAATGAAGGAGCCGGAGGGGGGGCCATGCTGCTGCTTCCGGGAGCCGCGTGGCACGGCCCCTGACCCTGCTCCCCGGCTGGAGCGCCAGAGGGGGGCCATGCGGCTGCTTCTGGGAGCCACGTGGAGGGGCCCCCGACCCGGCTCCCCGGCTGGAGTGGGGCAAGCCCCAGACCCCACTCCCCAGTGGGAGCTAGAGGGCTGGATTAAAACGGTTGGTGGGCCGGATCTGGCCCACGGGCCGTAGTTTACCCACCCCCGGTATAACCTGTCATCTGGAGGGAATTTCTGAGAAGGCATCTGTGTAATCATTCACTTACTGAAACACTCCACAGCCTGTTGTGGACTTCCAGAACCTGGATACAGCCAGCAGCAGCTCCAGCATGTACACATCTGCATTATACCCCCACATTTGCCGGTTGCTCTCCCCTATCTCTGCCAGCATGAAGCATTCCTTTAAACCTTCAAACATGCCAATATGGACACCCGAAAGTGTGATGGCTGCCATGTTGGCCAACACCAGTGATTGAAACAATAACTTTCAGAGCTAAAAGCATGAGCCTTTATGGCTTGTGCTGAAGAGCCACATTCTCACGGTGAGAATTGTTACAGACTCACATCCTCTCTGGGTTGGGTACTGAGGGGACACAACATACACTTCGACCAATGGGTTACAAGCAAAGTGAGAGAGAGGTGAAATGCGAGACATGTATTTTGGCGATTCACACTATATTTACAGTTTGTCATAGCTTTTAGGTACAAACCTGTTTTAAAGACGTCTTTTTACTGCGTGAATCACATGTGACCATGCCAGCCTTCACATAGTCCAGCAGCAGGATTTGAATTCTTTGACCTTCAAATCCCTAGCTTAGGCCTTTACTTTTTGAGCTACAGAAATAATTACTAGTCCTGTTCTAGAACAACCACTGGAAGAGGAATTGACACACACTAACAATGGATTACATAACTGTTTACCAGTCAGCAGTAGAATATTGGCAATTAGGAATCCTGAATTCTATACTTGGCTCTGGGAGAGGAGTATGGTTTATAGTAGTTACAGAAAGGAAAAGGAAATCTGGTTTACTCACTCTGAAAGGAAGCAATGTGATGCAGTGGACAAGCTTGGGATTTGTCATATTAGAGGCCTAGATTCTCTGCTTGCAGAGGGCCAGGGGGAAGAGTTTCAGCACCTCTTCCCTGCCTTCTAGGTTGGGGTTTGTGGGTGTAATCAATCATAAGGGTAGTGAATTGCAAGAGCACTTAAAATAGACAATACACACTCCTGCTCTCCTCTTTCCCAGTTCAGGAATTTTCTCCTTCCCAAAGCCAATATGTCACCAAATTAAAATCTGACATATCTTGTTATGACTAAAAAGTAATAAAATATTCTATAGCAGGGGTAGGCAACCTATGGCACGTGTGCCAAAGGCGGCACGCGAGCTGATTTTCAGTGGCACTCACACTGCCCGGGTCCTGGCCACTGGTCCGGGGGGCTCTGCATTTTAATTTAATTTTAAATGAAGCTTCTTAAACATTTTAAAAACCTTATTTACTTTACATACAACAATAGTTTAGTTATATATTATAGACTTATAGAAAGAGACCTTCTAAAAACGTTAAAATGTATTACTGGCACACGAAACCTTAAATTAGAGTGAATAAATGAAGGCTCGGCACACTACTTCTGAAAGGTTGTCGACCCCTGTTCTATAGACACACACAACTGTGTAACTGATATTCTAAGAATCAATAAACAAGGAGCAAAAATGTACCCAAAAGACAGATTGCACAGTATTTGAGGTTTCTTGCAAAAGGGGTACAAAGAAAAGCGGGACAATCCTGTGGAAAAAATCACCAGAAAGGATGATTTTTTAACTCTTTCTGTATCAATTAATTTTTTTAATCAAACCACCATGAAAATTTCAAAATGCTCAGTTTATATTTTTTGCCATTTTTGAGATTTTTACAAATACAAGTTTAAAATTCTTCTTAAAACTGTAATGCAATCTTAACTATGGCACAGCTACCACTATACCATAATAGACTCTTATACCACCTGCCCTCATCCCCATAGTACGTGAGCACCTTCCAGTAGTACATGGAACATGACTAACATCTGTCTTATGTAGTTTGTTCTCTCGCTCTCAACCTCTTCCCCCAGAGAATTGTGTGCAATGCAGTATTTCATTTTGGTAGAGTTTTTTGTTTGTTTAATACACATATTTATTAGAAAAGACAAGGTGGAAGAAGTGGCACTTAGAGGGGAAGGTGCTAAGGTTTCTGCTGATTAGTTCTTTTGAGAATTTGTGCCACAGTCTTGGACTCGTTGCTCAGAAAGCTGTCTCCTGCACAGTCAAACTTTACCTTATAGCAAAATGTACCAATGTGCCCCAAGCCATGGGCAAAAGTAGTTTGGTGGAGAATACTGGAGGAGTGCAGGAGGGAGATCCCTTTTCCAAGTTCTGGGATTCCTTTAACCTTTTGAAAAAATGCCCGCACCGGTTTTTAGCAAGTAAGGGACTAGGGATTTTATTGGAAAGCTAAGTTAGCTTTGCGCACATGTGTGGCACATTCAGGGTTCATATAATAACTCAGAACTTAGCTGTGTTTTCTATGAGTAGCTGGGCAAATTTTAAACAGCAACAACTCTAATTTCTTCACCCCATATTTCTAAACTGTAGTGAATCATGTACATTGCAGAGCAAGGTCTATATCCATACAAAGTTTCACATGTAACAGTTCATCTGTTTTTGTGATACAAATAACTTGCACTATTATTAAATAGGAAAACTTGCTTTTTAAGCTGTACAGAACTCAGATTTGACTGAAGTCTGCTCCAATTAATCAAAAGAAACTGTGTGTTGGCACTAAACATGAAAAACTTCAGCTCAAGAGGCAAAGCTTTCAGAAAGTTTGAATGATTGAAAAAGGAGGTTTACAGTAACTTTTATAACCTTAACTAAAGCAGTTGCTACATGACCTTGCTACAGTACTGCAGAGGTTCTTCCATGCATGCCTAGATCTTGTTGACGCTAGATTTTTTGCCAATATAACTACTCTGGCAAATCCTCGTAGTGGAAACATAGCTTATACTGGCAAGAGTTCCCTGCATGAAATAATAGGCAAAAGGATTTTTTTGCTGGTATAAGCGCATCTACGCTAGGGCTTTTGCCCGCATAGCAATGTTGGTTAAGTTGTGATTTTTTCACACTCCTAACCAACACAGCTGTGGTGGTAAACCTTTTATGCATAGACCAGACCCTAGTCTCCTCTGGTTACCAGAGATACCCCTAGTGCTTTCCAACAAGCATTATTGTAAAAGTTGATGTCTTTCCTCTCTGCTTCAATGAAACTATTAGTCTCAGGTTGGTTGGAGGCTAGTCATTTTGGAACTATTACAGTTATACATCCATCAAAAAAAAATAAAAAATCAGAAAGTGACAGGTAGGAAACATGCATGAAAGTTACATATTGGAATACTTGGCAGTCAAACTTAAATGAAAGAGTGAGCTGTTTCAGAATTGGCTAGAGACTGGTTCTAATTTTACCCAAACCGGTTTCTCTAGCTTGTTTGTTCCTTGTTTCACCTTTGCTCCCTTTCAAGGTTTGTTCAACTTTTTAAAAATGTTTATGATTGAAGTGTCTCCTGCTGCCTTTTATAATCCATGCCGTAGCATTATACCTTTTAGGTATTTTATGAAGTCCCACATACGGTGACTACAGTGACCCTTTTCTTAAAACTTCTGCTATTGTATTAGCAATGCTTCAGCTCCACCAGTGGAAGCTCCTGTGCAGAAAAGATATCAGGTAGGATGGACACTGAGGGGACACAACATGTGCACACCCACACTGCTCAAAACAAGCTTAAACAATACAGTGGTAAAAAAGTTAGTTGCTGCTGGCACCTACTCTATGCTAGTGCTTCCATTATTGTGCAGGACAGAAGCTCTCTTTTCTGTATTAGGACAGTACTGAGCACACTTTTGCTGTTACTGCAATCTAAATAATGATTTGACACTTGTAATTTTATTCCTTATATTTCATTTGGGCTTAAGGGGGAAATAATGGTATATCATGAAAATTAAAAGCCAATTTTTACAAAACAAAATGAAAATAAATGATGAAAAGAAGCCTGGAAATTAAAGACATATCTTAGAATAAGTTGTTGATATTGTATTTATGTATATAAGTCATTCACTCATGCAGTTTTACAATTAATATGTAGACAGGCTTGCTAATGTATTACTTTAATCAGTTACTTAACACTATAACTCTAAAGTAGTAATTCAGTTTCAGAGGGGGGGGAAAAAAACCCATAATACCATCAATTGTCTGTCTTGGCAAACCTATTACTTTCCATATTAAGGACTGACAATATTATGACAGTTGGTATGAACACAGCCAATCTCATGGTACACCACACACCATGCATCAAGGACTAAAGCCAATAAGGGATGTTTCATAAGAAAGTAATCAGTAATATGCTTAACTGATTCGATCTTTCAACCAATATAATTGGTTTTACAAAGTTAAAATATCTTAAAATAATGAACAAAATAACATAGGCATAGAAATAATCTCAATGATTCTAATATACATTTATGTACAGTTTAAGGACCTGATCCTTCAAACATCTATGCACATAAAATTTACTAACATTCAGCAGGATTACTGACATGAAGTCATTCATGTGCATGCTAGCACAATCAGACCCTAAAATATTCCCATAATTTAAATACTTCAAAAGTAAACACTTTTAAATGACATGGCTAAACCAGAAAAAATGGATATTTTTTCTTCTTTTTTTGCTGCACCAATTTTGCAGAGCAATTGTTTCCAAAAAGTTTGCAAACTGAGGAACATCTTTTACTATATGTAGGGGTAAATGATATTTGAACAGGCAAGGACAGGAACCCAGTATCAGAGACTGTAAAACAGTGTATATCCTGCTTTAATATTGGAGCAACCAACCAGAAACACCAACTTCATAACTTCTATTTTAAGTATAAAATACATTTTGAAATTTTTATTCCTATACTGTGATGGGGGCAGAAAGACAGGGGAATAAACATCACAAAACTGAGTCTTACACACATGTACCTGTTACTGGCTGCTTTTTATTTGGTTGCATGCTTCAAGGTTTTACTGTTGTTATAGAAAGCATGAAATAATCTAGGACTAATCTATCTGAGGGACTATGTTACCCTACATGCCTTATTGAAAATAGGAATGGCAGAGGTGAAACTGTGGGCCATCCATGGCATTGTCTCAAAAGAGAAAGGATGAGGCCTTTGCTTCAGAGAGCCCATGATCCTTGAATGCTCTTCTTCAACAATACGCAGCAGACTACATAGGTGGCAAGACTCAGGATATTTGCTTCCTTTTTAATTTCATAGGTTTTGGAGCTGACAGTTTTCTTTTCCACGTTTTGGGCTGAGTTGTGCAGTGTTGGAGGTGCAGGGTTGGGCTCCTTTGTATTTGGGGTTGGGCTGGGTGCAGTTACTGGTTTTGAATGTGCTAACTTTTCTATTTAGTAGCTGTTTTTGGTTTAAAATAATTTTTGTTAGATGCCAGAAGCCTCCAGTATGGGGTACCACAGATGTAAGAAAGTATTACTCTATTTTCCCTCCCAAGTTTAACATCTTATTAGTCATAAGCCGTGACATTGTACTTTGTTGATTTTGGTCTCTGAGAATTACATTTTTTTAAATAGTTATTTTGCTGATGTTAAAAGCATTGAAGCAAGACGGAAAATGGTTTATGGACTCCAACACTAAACTCCCATAATACTTAGCCAAATGATTATCATGGAGAACATGGCACCCAACATGGACAGGACTAAAAACCTTGTGAATTTATTTTCTGACACACAAGTGGACTATTAACTTGGTAGACAAGGGGAAAGAAACGTATCTCCTCTCTTTGTCCTAAGTGCATGCTGTTCACATTGAATTACAGAAGCAAAGACAAGATCAAATGGTCTTCATTCAAGTACTGTAGCTGATGATGAGTCATTGACTAGGTTCTGAAATAACACACTGGTATTAAGGGGAGCCCAGGCACCCTTTAAAGTAGTGGTACCCCGCTCTGTGCCCCCAACCATTCTTCCACACCCCCCTAAGTTTGGGAACCACTGCTTTAAAAACTATTCATAACTTCTCTGAATGCAGGCTAGTTCAAGCCACAAGTTCCCTTTCAAGAAACAAAAGTAAATCATGACCCGAAAGTCAACATTCCATGAATGTGTATATAGCATTATGCTTGCCGTAATCATTTGCCAGAGAGTTCCTTAAAGGGATAAAATGTATAACCATCTCAGAAAACTTAACAGTAATTCTATTTTAACATTAACAAAAAAGACTGTTATAATTGTTATATTTACAGTATATACATATTTACATACTTTTGTTAAATACTAGAGTTGCAGAAAAAAATTGCTGTACAGAATGGTTTTTCTGCATTTAAATGCCCCTTATAGCGTTTTTTTTTCTGTGAAAAATGAACAGTCCTTTCATGCTCCTTTGTTGACTAGATACAGTCTACATTCCGTAGGCCACCATCCACAATCAAAGCACCAAATCTAAAGTGAAAGAAACATTTTATTCTTAGCTGATTAAAATTGATTTAATACACAATAAATTAACCCTTACTCTAGAATAAAATTAAAATGTGTTTCTTTTTTGAGTTCATTTAACTATAACTTAATTATGTTCTTTCATCCCTCTTGCCATACCCCAACACACATTTATTTCTTAAAATAGTAAATAGTATTCTTGGAGACGCATCAAGAGTGTGCAACAGGATACTGCATGATCTAAGCATAGGACTGAGAACCAGGAACAAGTGAGTTCTTAGCCCACTGCTACCATTGACTCACTAATTCACTAGGAAGCCTTAGGCAGATCATAACACCTGTGTAGCACTATCTACACTAGGAAATGGACCCATTACTAATAGCTGCCATCTGCAATGGATACCCCTGAACCAGTGAATGAAAATTATTTGACTGCTAGCATAGACAGAACAGAATCATTTTCGGTGCCATTAAAGAAAGCATTGTTTCAACATGGTTGAGAACAGGGGTTCTCAACCTGGGGGTAGGGACCCCTCAGGGGGTTGCAAGGTCATTACATGGGGGGTCGCGAGCTGTAAAGCTCCACCCTAAACCCCGCTTACCTCCAGCATTTATAATGGTGTTAAATATATTAAACAATATGTTTAACTTATTAGGGGGGTTGCATTCAGAGGCTTGTGATGTGAAAGGAGTCACCAGTAAAAAAAAGTTTTAGACCCACTGTTATAGAAAGTATGAGTGACTTTTTTTCAGTCCTATTTCATTACAGCTAATGCTAAAACTGCAGAATGACTAACACAGATTGGTATCATTCCATAGTTATTAAACTTAAAGTGATATCTGAAAATTAAAGAAGTTTAGATAAGAGCCTGTGGATCACTGCAAGAAATACTGTGTAAATCCAGCATTCACCACTCTGAGCAACAGTTATTTTCGTTAAGAGGCCCTAGGTAATTTCAGCTCTCTTGGTGCTTTTACCTGCATCACAAATTGACTTCCACAGTAATGGAACAAATAGCATTGTTTTCAAATAAAGACAACAACTGTGGCCAAATCAGCTTGAAACATGTCTCAGAGCAACAATTTGGAAACAGGTATCTATACTGCAGTTGTCCAAGAGATAAAATTTCCCATTTTCTTGGTCACTGGATCCATTAACTTCCATACCAACTTATAACACCCCCCACCAAAAAGTAAAAATTACTATTTGCCTTTCTAAAATGTGGTTATTCTCAGCTAGTTCTTTAACAACACCTTCCATTTCCTCCTTCAGTTTCTTCATACTGTATAATAAAAAGCAAAAGAAAGGTCTTCAGTGATTATAAACAGTTTTATCCATTGCATGCCAGTTTTAATGTTACATTCATTATGAAATAAATGTGTCAAAATGGTATAATAGAAACAGTTTCTCTAATAATAAAATTGGAAGAAAAAATATTCTGAAGATGCCCAAACATTAGAGTGACTCATCACAATGAAGTTTCCAGTAACTTGCAATCGTGTACAAAATAAAGGAGAAGCATATTAGGTTGGCTTGAGAACAAAATCTGACAAAAGTGATCAATGGAAACAGTGAATGGTATGATTTTTCCCTCATGCCCATAAGTACATTAGCATTCAGAAATACCGGTTTGTTTTTGTAACAGACAGAAAATGCCCGACCTTTATGCAGTAGCCACTTAACTGCTTTAAAAATGGAAAGGCAAGTTAAGTCAACAATAAAAACACACATTTTCTCTAATTCCTCTATAGAAAGCATGTGAAAGTATTACAATTATCCATCTAATTCTTACCCAAGAGTCATTTCCACTAAAGTGTTTGAACTTGGATAGATTGGATTCATTGTATGTTTGATCCCAGTGGAAGCTGCAAACGTTTTCTGTCGCAGAGCTTCTTGTAACTGCAATAAATAAATAAGGTAAGTAAGTAACATGATCACAGGCCAACAAACTGCCATGTGCATTTCAATGTCCACTTTCAAATCCCTCCTTGAAATATTCCCCTACCAAAGCCATGACAATGGTTAGGCAGCTGTGTGTGGCCTATCATGCTGAGTAGTATTGACTCATTGTGCTCTCCCCTGTCTGTCTGTTGTATTCTCTCATCTTACACTTTGTAAGCTCTCTGGAACAGAGACAATCCCTGTTGTATGTTTGTCCAGTGCCTAGCATAAAAGGGATCTGATCCATGACTGGGGCCCCTAGGCACAAGTAACATTATTAATAAATATAGTAATTACCCTGCTCCTCTCAGACTTTTGCTCAGGGAGATCAGCTGGATTTTCCCCTTTTTTTACACTTGTGTTTTTTTAAGTCATTTTGTTGTACGAACATATGTTTATTTGCCCTCAGACTTCTTTCTGTATTTGGGGACATTGTATAATGAAGACTAATACATATAATGTTTGACACATCTTTAATGAATGGTTAGATTCTGCAGAAAAAAGCAAGATATACACTTTCATGCCTCTGATTTTTCCCCAGGAACCTGGTTTTGAACTGATTCTGGTGGCTCTGAATAGATTTGCACTCCAAATGGCAACTGTCAGAATGCTAAAAAATTCAATAATTCCTGCCTCATGGCAGAGATTTTAACAGTTTCTTCCAATTTTATATTGTTCCTAAAGTATGGTTTTACTCTGAAGAATGACTGTAGAAATGGCATTGCGGGGTTTCATTATCTTGTTCTTCAGGCACAAGACTGGGACACAAGAATCCTGGTTTAACTCTGCCACAGAGTGAGAGAGACCTTAAGCAAGTCTCTGTGCCTCAATTCCCTATCTACAAAATGGGGATAATACTTCTCAACCTCAGAAGAGGGTTATGAAGATAAATTCATTAATGTTCAGGATGCTCAGATATTATGGTGATGGGAGCCACATAGAAAAGATTGATATGGAATCACTGAAAAACATCTAAAGTTGCTCAGTTTTTTTTTAAACTGCTGATCATGTAAACTCAGTCAGACTCTGAACTCTGAATCAGGTGGAGTTCTATCCAACTCACACATCACCAGCAATACAGCTTCTACAGGCCAAACTATTACATCTGTGCAGCCCTATTACTGTCAATAGGTTTGCATAGGTGTAAGTGGAACTTGGTAAACTATCCTGTTGATGATGATGAGGGAAATGGAATAGAATCCTTTGCTCACTCAGTCTAAAAACTGGACATAATTTAGGACCAGTATACCTCATTTATATAGTCCTGGTATTTGGCTACCTCTTCTTCAATATCAAAACACTGGCTGGTGAGCGTCAGTAACTGTTTCCTTAAATGAAGCATCTTTCTGGAAGCAAAAAAAAAATTATTTTAAAAAGGCAATCAGCAAAATCATGGTGCTGTCACAATGTTGAACTCTAATGAATCAGTCTCTTGCCTCATCCAGTCCTCTGCCTTGTCCAAAAATGTCTCATACTTGCTGACACATTCATCTTTGAACAGAGATATGGCTTTTGTGGCATGTAAATTCAGCTTCTGCCTGCAATACAGAAATAATCAACAGAATATTGTTATATCACTTGCAGGACTTCATTCCCCAAATTATTTTTTTAAAGCTTTGAGGCATAAGAGGTATATATGAAGATTTAAAATGTCTTAAAAAATACTTTATCCAACTTATTTTGTGTGCTACTATAATGTGTTTATACTGGATGAACTGCCAGGTTATATTTCAAAATTAATTTCCAAGATGTTCCAATTTCAAAATGTCCCATTTGAGGCAAAAATTTGGCTAGTTTTAACTATTATTTACAAACTATTGTGACAAAGCTCTGTCCTTGTCTCGGTGGGTCCCACGTTTCCTGGTGGATTTCACTAGCCTCAGAGGCTCACTGTGACCCTCCATGTAGCCCTTCTCTCTCTAGAGGCAAGGGTCACAGCCTACTGAGCCATTTTCATCATAAGCCAGTAAGGGAGGTGAGGAAAAGCTACCCTCCCTTGCACAGTCTCTGTTGTCTCCCAGTCTCAGAGATTAATCAGGGCAAAGAGGGGGAGCCCGGACCCACCCTCTACTCCAGGCTCCAGCCCAGGGACCCTAATAGTATCAGCTATGGTAGCTGATTTTTTAGAAACAGGATGCATACAATTCCCTGGGCCACTTCTCCACAGCAGTCCCCACTTCCTCAAGATCCACTTCACCCTTACCTCAGGGCCTCCTTCCTTGTGCCTGATATAGTTTGTACTGCTCAGTCTCTCCAACAGCACAACTTCCTCCTACAGCTCCTGACACACACGTACCTCAGACTAACTGGGAGGCTTTTAGCTAGTTCCAGCCAGCCCTTGATTGGCTTCAGGTGTCCCAATCAACCACTATCTCCACTGCTTTCTAGAAGGATCTTAATTGGCCCCAGGTGTCTTGATTAACCTGGAGCAACTGCCATTTGGTTACCATGGTACCAGGGATTTGTTTAGCCTGGGGCTAACATACCTGTTCCTCACTACTTTACTATAGCCATCTGGCCTTGCCCCGTCACACTATGCATTCATACTACTTTTTCCATTTGAAATTTGAAACCTTGATTATATTTAAGGAAAGGAAATGATGGATAGAAAGGACAGAGGAGCTTATTATAATTAATTATTTGTATTACCATAGTGCCTAGCAGCATCAGTCATGGACCATGACTCCACTGTGCTAGGCACTGTACTAACAGAACAAAAAGACAGACCCATACCGTAATAAGCTTACAGTCTAAGCATAAGACAAGAGGTGGATACAGATGGGCAAAGAAGGAGGACACAGTCAGACAATATTGGTCAGCTTGATAGGCAGTGGTCTCAGCACTAACCATGCTTGTGTGTGTGAACTAGGAAGTGGAATCATGGGATGTGAAATTTTGAAAGACTGCAACTCCATGTCAGCTTTTAGGCTTTTACTGAATAAAGTCTTGAATGATGGCTAGTTGGTACTCTTACCTGTATGGTTTATATATGGACAAAGTACCTGATTTCTCATTAATCTCACACAACTGTCATCCACACAGGAAGCAGCTGAAATGAACACTGCTCACTTGCCTACCCAGTGATAAAGTGCTACAATTAAGACTGGAGTGGCCAGCCAGTAATTCTGCTGCCACCAAAAAGACCAAAGATCTAGGAGCTGAGTTCTCAGACCACCAGCACTGAAGTCACTGCAGTCGCAGAACAGAAAGCAATACTTTATGCCATCCTCTAGCAATTTCTTTTTGGGAGTGTATGGAGTAAAATGAGATGTGCTCAGGATCCCAAGTGACACTTGGAGACTCCAAAGGGAAAACACTGGAGCTCCACTGGTAATAGCAAAGGCAGAACACTTTAGGGAAAGACATTCCTTAAAAGTAACAAATTGGAAAGGAGGCAGGAATTACAAAAGGTCTACTTTTATACAAAGTATTTTACATAAACGTGCACTCGGACATATATATGCCCTCAGACAAAAACCAAGTGATTAACATCCACATTTCAAGGTATATAAAGTTACCCCATCTCTAGGAAGCAGATAATTATGATTAATAAATATGCATAAAATCTCTCATCATGCTTGACAGAAATTAAAAGAAAGAAAGTTGCTGTTCGAAAGAGCTTATAATCTATATCAAACAAAGAGGAACCAGCAGGAAAGGTAACCGCCAAAGATTTGTCAGGGACCTTAGCACAAGTAATATTTTTTTTAATGTAATTTTAACACTTACTTGTCAAATTTGTGGATTTGTTCCTCATTATAAGGAAGTCCTAGTATCAGAGGAAATCAAAGATATTACTGATTTAATTCTATTGATTTAGCCATCATCCTACAGAATTGTTTGTTTCCTGTCTGGGTAAGTGTTAGGTAGCAAGCATGGACATTTAGTTTTTTCAATGCAGATGTTTAAATTTATAAAACCAAAATTGTGGTTCACTTATTCCCTCAGATTCTTTTCCTAACTGTTGCCTACAGAGCACTGAGAATATATTCACTGTTGTTGGCCATCTCTCCCCATCACAATTAAAAATATCTGAACAGACTTAAGGCTGACTTGTCCTTTATACTTTTAATTATTCTTAATGTATAATAAAAATAAAATTACTTACTACGTTCTGCTTTGTCTTTCTTGAACTGATAATAAATATCTGTGATAGAACTCAGCAATACTTGTAGCTTTTCTGGACTAGAAGGGGGTGAGGGTGGGTGGAAACAAAAGGTTAATTATAATGAACGTAGGTCAGTCCAGAAATCATAATATGTTCAAGCAATGAATGTGAAGTTGTCACTTACTTTCTGTCTCTGGGATGTGTGCCTTCCTGATTTGCCCAGGTATCACTCAGCAATCCACCAGGAGACAGTTTATTTTCAGTGTCCTGAAGACTGGTCTCTATTGTTCCCCGAGAGCTAGAAAGCTGCTTAAGAACAACAGTTTCACCACTACCATTGCCAAAAATCACAAGTTATCTTGCACTTGAGATGGGATTCAGTGCATTTTCACTTTATTATAGTTATAATTAATAATAATAATAATAATAATACCACCACCACCTAGTCCTCACTTGACTAATTGTCTCCAACCATAGGAATATGCCTAGACAACTTATGAAGTATTTAGCAGCTCAAATGTTCACTTTAAGAACATACAAAACATGGCATTATTAGGAAAAGTCTTCTTTGGAATTAATATTTCTGCTAATTAACATTTATTTTCTCAATAAATAGTATCTTCTCTTTGTCTCTCTCTTTCACCGGTCTTCATGCTTTTTCTCCTATGCTGCCCAATCCTGGAACTTCCTCCCTGCTTCAGTGCATCAAACTCTTTCTCCATGAAGCCTCCTAACACCAACCTTCAACCATATAAATGCTGCAACCAACCCATTACAAAAGACAAGAAAAATAAAGTAAGATAGTCTTCCTCTAGATCTCCCAATGCATTTCGTGTTGTTTATTCACACTGTTAGCGCTACAGAAACAATACTGCTTGAAGATAGCAAGCTGGCTTTTGTTTTGGCTTGCATATCAAAAAACTATTAACTGAATTCTTATTGCATGATCTTTATTTTGTTGAGGTGCAATCCAGAAAGAACTCAGACTGACTTTCAGATTCCAGGTTGAGCATAGCTGGCAGCTAAATATACACACACACACACACACATTTATATATATTATATATAACGAATATATATATTCGTTCATAAGCCGATTTTTTTTAGTAAAAAAGGGAAGCATCAGAGAAGGGGGTTGGCTTATGAACAGGTAGGACACAGCCCCTCCCCCCAACAGAGGGGGTAAGGAGAGGCAGCACAACCAGCAAAGCCAGAAGGGAAGAGGAAGGGCCAGAGTCTCTCCGCTTCTGGCCACGCTGCTCTCCCCCCAGCCTCCAAAGCAGCTGCAGCTCCAGGGCTGGTAGGGTGTGGCTGCGCCGCCCGTGCCTGCCGGAGCACGCTGCAGCCATGCTGCCCGGTCTGGCCCGCCGGAGTAGGCTGCAGCTGTGGTGCCCAGCCTGCTGGAGCAGCTCCAGCCAGGCCAGAGACATCCTCCCCTGGGCCGCCCCAGCTAAGGTGGGAAGGGATGGGAGGGAAGAGCGTGGGGGTACCAGGATAGGGGTGCGGTCATGTGGTGGGTGGTCACAAGGGTTATTCCCCTGACCCCCAGCTTTCCCCCCCCCCAAATTTCCCCATCAGTTGCTGTCCCAGCCCATCAGGGTAAGCAGCTGGCGGGCCAGGACACTTGGGGGAGGGATAGCTCAGTGGTTTGAGTATTGGCCTGCTAAACCCAGGGTTGTGAGTTCAATCTTTGAGGGGGCCGTTTAGGGATCTGGGGCAAAAATCTGTCTGGGGATTGGTCCTGCTTTGAACAGGGGGTTGGACTAGATGATCTCCTGAGGTCCCTTCCAACCCTGATATTCCATGATTCTACTTAGGTTTGCCTCCCTGCCTGCAGACACTCAAGGTAAACAAACCGTCTCGGGCAACCAGCGGCTTATCCTGATGGCCCGGGAGCCAAAGTTTGCCGACCCCTGAATTATAGGGTCTGCTTATGAATGGGTCATAAAAATTTCCATTTTTACTTATCCATCTTGGGGGCGGTCAGCTTATAAATGAACCGGCTTATGATCGAGTATACACACACACACACACTTTTAAACAGAGGAGATCTGAAGTCACTGAGAAACATCAAACATGGAACTCCACAATGTCATAAAAAATAACTTTCTAACCACATGACCTACCTAAAAAAACAAAACAACAACACCACCTTTCCATGATATTTGCCCAGGTGAATGTATTAATGTGCCTACCATTTTACTTTAATATTCTCTGTTTCTGCAATTTGCTAATAAAATCAGTTTTTATTTCATGACAACTGGGTTCAGGAGACCAATAGTGGCAGAGAATCAACAAAGAGCCCATCAGAGACGCCATCAATATATCACCCTGAGTATGAGATTCTTGGCATGGTGGAGATGTAATCGCCATCCCCAAGATGAGCCACAAGGGGGAGATAGTGTGGGCACAGGGACAGCTAAAATCTGGTAGGGCACTAGATAGGATTATATGCCATACTAGCTCTTTCTGTGAGAAGCTCAAACCTTCACTTTCTCTACATCCCACAAGAATATTCCTGGTCTGTTTTGTATCTGACAATTAAAACTATTCTATAGTTTTTCATTCTCCTATTTACATAGCCTATTGAAGAGGAACAACTTTGCTATACTACTATCCTGGGACAAATATTAAATTCTCCATTATTTAATATTTTTAAATTTCCTTTTCTAATTTAAAACTCTGCAGATTTCAAAGGACATGGTAGTGATAGGATTCATACACATTTTACAAAGTATGTGAAGAACTTTGGGATCCTTCCAAATGAAATGCAAAATAAGCACATTTAGATTTTTTTAAAGCTTTGTGCTAAGATTATTTTTCTGAGTGTCTGATAACTGGGATGACTCCTTCAGTGGACACATTGCTCTTTCCACTAGAATGTGCGTGGGAGAGGTTTTGGGGTGCCGGAGCTGGGCAGAGGTCACCTCGGACAGCTCCCTGCAAGCAGCAACATGTCCCTGCTGCTCCTAGGCGGAGGCACAGCCAGGCAGCTCTGTGCGCTGCCTCCACCTGCAGGCGCCGCCCCCGCAACTCTGATTGGCCACAGTCCCCAGCCAATGGGAGCTGCGGAGCCAGCACTCAGGGTGGGGCAGGGGCAGCGCATGGAACCCCCGTGGTTGTTCCTCTGCCTAGGAGCGTTGACCGCAGAGCTGCTTGGCCGCACCTCCACCTAGGAACAGCAGGGGCAACTTCCCGCAAGTGGCGCTATGTCCCTGTTGCTCCTAGGCAGAGTTGCGGCCAAGCAGCTCTGCGGTCAATGCTCCTAGGCAGAGGAACCACCACGGGGGTTCCATGCGCTGCCCCTGCCCCACCGTGAGCGCTGGCTCCGCTGCTCCCATTGGCTGGGGACTGCGGCCAATTGGAGTTGCGGGGATGGCGCCTGCAGGTGGAGGCAGCGTGCAGAGCCACCTGGCCGCGCCTCCGCCTAGGAGCAGCAGGGACATGGCACCACTTGTGGGGAGTCGCCTGAGGTGAACACCACTCAGATCCGACACTCTGAAAGCCCCAACTCCCCCGTCCTGAGCCCCCTCCCACACCCAAACTCTCTCCTAGAGCCCATGCCCTATACCCCCTCCCGAAATGCCGGTTTATAGAGCTTTCCGGTTGGTAAAGTGTTTAGAAAATAACCGCATCACATTTTTTGTATGCTAAGAAACTCTCAGAAGAAGAGGAAAGCTGCTAAGAAAATCTAGAGGTTTTCCTTTGTAGAAAGCATCTTTCAAAACTGCACCTTTGGACTTTTATGCAGATACACTCAATATTTTGAGGAGAACTTCTTATTACAATATTAGACACTTACAAGCAATAGTTTAGTATGTATCTCTGAAATTTCATCCATTTCTGTTTCCAAGTGGATCTGCATCAGATTCTTGTATCTGTCAATAAAAATGTAATTCAGTTAAAAACATGACTGCTGTTCATACTTTTGTATTAAATAAACAAAGAACATGTTTTGGAGATCATTTTGTTCCCAGAACTGAAAAAAAGAAGTTAATACAATTGTCTACCCTGTCCTAACAAAAGTTAGAAAGTTAAAAAAAAATCCACCAAAATTATGTTTAACTTTGAGAAGCAATCAATTTAAAAGCTTCCCTAAACAACAAACAAAACATTAGTTCAGTAACAGACTCTTGCCCCTTCATTCCATATTTTCACTGAACCGTAAAAAAGTTTTAAACTACTTGCATTCCTAGCATTCCTGCTTTTCACTCATTACTTGTGTTCTATAGAAGGCTGAAATGTCTGATATAATCACTTCAATCTATTTTTGAAATGTACCCCTTAAAAATAGTCAAACACATCAAGCGCCAGTTCTCCGACGACCATGGAAACATCTTGGAAAACCTGGGTTATAACCAAATATTATACGTAGGGCTGGTAGCACTGCCTATTAAGGTTACCCAACCAATTCCCATTATAAGACCCTGTTTTCAATTGCTTATAGCTTTGCTAAACTTTAACACTTTGGGCTGAAATTTTCAATGCCAGGTGATTGCCTCAGACTGAATTTTTTCAGAAAGATTCAGCCAAAATGATTCTGCTGTGTCCAAGAATGAGGATAGGAAAAAACACATTGTTTGCCTGTGTTAAAAAATTCTGGTGACTTTTTTGGGGGGGGGGGGAGCACTTGCATCACCATACTTTGGAGCTGAGGATTTGAAATTTGGCATTGAGGTGGCCTTTGTATCAGGGATATGCCTTTTGCTTCCCCTGTGAAAATCTGCTCAAATTTGACCAAGTTATAAGCCTTTGAAAAATTGTAGTTTTCATTTGCTCAGTAAAGCAGCAAATGTGATTTGCAGCTCATATAGACATACCTACCCTACCTGTACTCTAGTTAGCTTGCTAAAAAGAGAACTGAGGATGCCATAGTGCAGGTTTCAGTGTAGGCTGCACAAACCTACCCAGTCCCACTGGGTACATACTCGCTTGTGCAGCCGTGCTGTGGCGTCCTCACTTCTATTTTTAGCGAGCTAGCTAGAGTACAGCAAGCATGGGTCCGTCTACATTAGCTACCAATCATACCTGCAGCTGCAGTGTATACAAACCCTTAGAGTTTAACAGCTAAAATCTCCAAACATTCTGTCCACACTGAGCTTGCTCCAGCTCGGGGCTGAGCAGTACTTTTCCTGAAGTTACAGCTCTGGTTGCTGTGCTCCGTGGAGGGACCAGACACTAGACATAAAAACAGGAAGATTGTCTCTCCCGTTCTCAAAATGCACCCCCTACTGGGTCCAGTCAGTGTGGTAGAGGAAGTTGCCTGATTTGAATACAGAGAGTACAAGAGGCAGCCCAGCAATGGGAGTAAAGATGGGACAAGGAATCTGGGGATGCAGACTGGGACTGTAGGCTGGTGGTGGTGGTGGGGGGGTGTTGGAGGGAAACTGGGACTAGAAATTGGGGGGAGCGACTGGGACAGGTTGGGCAAAGAGACCAGTGGATGGGGGGAGGGGGAAACGTGGCAGCAGGAGAGACAGATATAATAAGCCAGGGTGTAGGGGTAAAACTGGGACCGGCTGGACAAAGACTGGGATAAGGAGCTGGAGTAGGTAGGGACATTGAGATTGAAGCCTGGGGAGAGAGAACAGGACTGGGGAATGTGGAGCTTTGGCCGGGGAGGAGGAGAAGGGCAACAGATCAGACAAGGAGAAGGGAAGAGACTAGAACTGGGATGAAAAATCTGAGGACTAGAGACCGTCACTTGCTACGTAAGGAGAATAGGGCTGGGATGAGAAAGAGACAGGACTCTGACAGGGACAGGTTGGGTGGGATGGGGCAAATGTGGTCATGCTCCAGGGGAATGGGCAGAAAAGTCTGTATCCGCTAGAACACACTCCTCTGCAGAGCCTGGAATGGAACCCCAAACACCCGAGTCTCACCATTCCTCTGCTCTCAGCAAATATCTGTGAAACCCATGGGAAAAGCGTTTCATCCCCCCTTAGTGCGGGTCCACATAGAGGATAACAATGTACTACTGCTATCAGTTAGGCCCAGATGCTCAAAAGGAGTTAGGTGCCTATGTCCCTATTACAGGCAGCTAAAACCTGGGTTTGGTACCATTGCAACGCACAAACCCCCCCTGCCAAACCCTGCAGGTGTCTACACTCGCTCTGCGCCTAAATTTTTGCACTAAAAGTTCCCTAAGTGCCTACATTTCTGCCTCTGAGCATGCACACAGCTTACTCCTGGGGGAATTCTGCATCACTGTGTGTGTGCATATTTCATGTACCACGCATATTTTTAATTTTTTTTTGCAGAAAATAGCTTCAACTGAAAAGTTGCTGCAGTTCCACCTTTTGCCCACCAGAAGGTGCTGTGGCGCTAGAACACAGCAACCGCTCCTGGCAAGCCCCAGCTATGATGGGAAGAGAAAGAGCCTGCCTTCTTCACAGTGCCTGTCAGGCCAGGTCGGGAGACAGACAGTGGTGGGGCTGCTGGGAGGTCAGACAGGGCTCATAAGGGCTAGTGGGGGACGACAGACTGAGGCAGGTGCTGAATGGGAGCGGAGGCACAGGGCCACATAGGCAGAGGGTGTAGAGCTACAGGGGGATGGCTGAATGAGAGCACAACGACACATTGGGACAGGGGCACATGTGCCTGACTGAATGGGAGAGGCTAAGGGTCAGGCAGAGTTAGCATGGGGACGCTCCCTAACAATCCCTCCCCGCCCCCCAAAAACACCTGTTCCATACTTTTCCCATGCATACCCAACAACCCTTCAAGTTCATACCCAGGCTCCTTCCCATCAATTACTTCCCTCTCCCTCAGCTCCTCCGTTACCCCTGACTCCCCCAAGTCTTTGCACTGCTTCTGAGAGGTGCGGGAAATATGGTTCTGTACTGTAGTTTAAATGAATTATTACTCAGAGTTCTGTATTAATATGCCTAGTAAGGAATCTATTTGTCAAAAAACATTTCCTGAATTTTTTTATCATCTTTATTGTTACAGACATACTTGCTGACAGGTATTTTGAAATAAATTACTAAAATAATTGAAACTGGTGTGATTATATTGTATTATTTTGACAAATAAAATACGCAGAATTTTAAAATATTGTGTGCAGAATTTTAAATATTTTGGTGCAGAATTGCCCCAAGAGTAACAGCTGCATCTCCAAAGGTGTCTTGTCACATATCTCCTAACTAAGTCACACAGTGATTGACAAACAGGGAGAAAGATAGGCGTTCAACCACCTATATCACATACAGAGTCCAAATGAAACGAGAGCAAGTGACAGAAAATGCACATAGAAGAATGAGAATGACTGTCTAGTGTGGTGGTGAACACACTCACCCAATGCGTGGGAGACCCAGGATCCAGTTCCCCTGCTCCAATGACTAATTATTTATCCAGAGTACAACAACTTCAATAGGAGAGAATGAGGGCACTCCACATGAGACTATCCCATCACCCAATGGTTAGAGCTCTCACCTGAGAGGTGGGAAATCCCTGATCAAGTCTTCCTCCCAACCTGGTAGAGAGGGGGCAATTGAACCTGGGTCTCCCACATCCCAGGTGAGTGCTCTAACTATTGGTCTAAAATTTAGAAGGTGGGCACCACCACCGGAAACAGCTCCTTGCTAAAACAGCGTAAGGCATCTAACTCTAAAGAGAGTACCCGACTTCCGAATCGCAAACAGGCATCTATCTCCATGAGAGGAGCAGGGTTTAGCACATACCCCTCTCATCAGCATCTCCCACTGGCTATCTTAGGCGCCACCATGTCTAGTGTGGTGGCTTTTGCTAATTGCAGTCTAAGGTAGAGCCCTGCAGCGGGACTGGGATCCCATGGGTCCTGCAAGATCCGCTGCCATAATAGCAGGAGCGGGTAAAATGTAGTTTGTTGTGGGCAGGATCGGATTTGGGGGGGGGGGGGTGACAGACTGTGGTAATTGTGGGAAAATACTAAATCTCTCATCAGTTTGTCATAAATAGAATTTCAGCAATGTAAAGCAAGTTTTTCTCTTTTTTAAAAATAAAGGTTTTAATACTTAAATTTAAGTGGGGTCTAGAAAGAGATTTGATGTCTATTATCACAAGAGTTTAAGTATTTTTATATGGTTTAAGCAACATTTGTTTTATTCTTTTAGTGGTAAAAATTGTGTTTGAATTCTGTTTATATATTGCTGGTGGGAGCGGGATAAAATTGCAAGAAACAATGCAGGAGCGGGTGGGAGTGGGTATTGCAGGGTGGGATAAGAGTGGGATTAAAAAAAAATAGTCCTGCGCAGGGCTCTAGTCTAAGACACCTATTTCTTACCATTCATTGTAAAGGAACTTATGCTAAGGCTTTGAGAATCAGAGTGATTTTTCCAGGTATCTAACTTCTTTGAGCATTCAGCCCTCACTCCTTTAACTCAAGCAGCGGAGGTCTGTGTGGTGAATCTAAAGGTGTCAATGTGATACTACAAGATGCAATTTTCTGTTTTTCAGTTTGATTTTTTTTAAATTAAGGAAATCATGCAAAAATCAGTACATTAAAATAATATTTTTAAAGTTGCAAAGACAAGCACTCAAAAATTAGGCAATGCCAGAATTAAGGCTGCCTGGGCAACCTTAATTTGACCCTGTGTGTGTATACATTATGATACATACAGGTTTTAATTGCATGATCACATATTGTTGACTTATAGCAAACATATATATGAGGTATTAAGTATACATATTAAGCATTAATATAGCAGATATGTAGCCCAAATTAGCCTGTGCATTTGTTATAATCCTGTTCACTTATCCCATAACACTTTGTATCCCATAACACTTTCCATTAGCAGAAGAAAGCTTTGGCTTAAGTAGGTAGTAAAATCATATAATTGTTTCCTCATAGCAACAGTAAGAGAGTTACCCTCACAAATCTATTTATCCTGGTACAAGCCTAGGAGGTGTCTTCACACCCCTTAGTACCTGGAATGCATGTGCTCAGAACAATGCTAAGGGTGCATCATGACCTGGAATGTATGGGTTCGGAACAATAGATAAAGGGGTACACCACAGTACCAGAAATAAACAAGGTAAAAAGCTGATTAATTGAATCCAGTTTCAGGTGATGCATATACCTTTTACTGGTAAAGAGGTAGGGTATAAAAAGATGGCTTTAGGGACCCAATTTCAAGGAGCACACCTTCTGCATAAGGTGAACGTAATACTGCTGCACGGGACTGCTCTCAGGAGATTGGTATTGTGCAGAACCCTTTTTCTGTACTATATTAATAAACCCAACTGAATTGGTTATTTGGTCTCTTGAGTATATTTCATAACGAAATAACAAACCAAAGTGTGGTCAGACAATCGACTATACAAATTATTAACACATACTATAATTTTCATAGGACCCTGCCTCCTTCAGTGTACAGGACGAACCTGTTCTAGGGATGAATCAGGGTTGTATAGTGAAGAAGACTATTGTCTGTAGTATCCCAGCTTCTTCTGCAGCAGACTTTGAAGGGTGTGTAGTGAACGAGACAGGAGATTGCAGGAAGAGAAAGATGGTGTCATGGTAAAGGCATGCAACCTCAAGTGTGCATGCACAGGCAATCTTAACTCTGGCATTTCCTAAATTGTGAATGCTTGACTTTGCAACCTTAATAATGTTCTTTTAATGTAGTTTTTTGTTTGTGTCATATTTATAGAAATATTAAAGGCAATCATGTATTACAATGTTAAAATCCACTCTCTGCAGTAGGGAGCCCAGGTTTTTAACAACCTGCTTTCATTACACTTTTATTCATCTTTAAAATCATATGCAGGGCAAGCTTACTGCTTTAGCCACAACCATATGACTGAACTCCTAGATTATTTGTCCTACCCTTTACTGTAGCTCC
Source organism: Emys orbicularis (assembly GCF_028017835.1). Classification (NCBI taxonomy): domain Eukaryota; kingdom Metazoa; phylum Chordata; order Testudines; family Emydidae; genus Emys; species Emys orbicularis. The sequence goes on along the minus strand of NC_088683.1, from coordinate 65,728,027 downwards.
CTAAGCCATCAAGAGAACTCAGGCAGGGAGGGGGGAAGGAGAGAAGAGTAATACACACTACTCAATAGTTACTCTCCTTTCCACTAAATTAAGGAGCAGCATTCAGTGAGGTCCAAGACCACTCCTGACCTCACTTGGTGCTAGGCTACTGCCATTGGTGAAACAATTGTAATTAAAAAGTAATAACCTTTTTTGTGTGCAGACACATGGTAAATAAAGTTATCTTTAAATACAGCTGTCACTAAGAAGAAAAAACTACAAAGTCAGCCAGTTTCCACTGGCAGTGCAATGTATTTACTTCCAAAGAACAATACAGTGTTTCTACTCACATTTTCCCAGCTATCTCAATGTTCCTGTTGCAGAAATCCAGCTTGATGATAACCTCTGTCTTTTTGTGCACTGTTTCATTGTAGTCTTCCTTGATTATTTCACTGGAAAGAATAGCACCAGTCTATCAAAAAAAAAGTTTTCACTTCCTTCTTATCACATATCTTTGCCTACAGTAATCATTGCTGGTAATGAAGAGTAATATCGCTAAGATTTTACATACTATTGTCATATAAAATTTTATTCCAATGTTCTGGCAGACATTACTTCAGTAATAGTTTAGTAGCTAGAGAGATCTTTCACAATCCTATTAACAACATGAACTACCAAAATCATTATTTAAAATTTTGAAATTCATTAATTATTTGTCCTTGCTGGATCATATGTTCCGACACTATACTTAAATTAAAATTATCCAAACTTCTGTAGGAGCAGATTAAATTAAATAACATGGATACCTAGGATCTAGTGTTCAGAAAGTGGGTCTTCAGAGTTTCCCCTGATGAGGGAGGAGGAAACATTTGAGAGACTGTGAAAGTCTACTCATACTCATGGTCGAGGGGAAGGAAGAAAGCTTCAGAAGTCATTGGAAGCCCACAAAATTATGCAATGTGTGAACGACCAGAACAAGTCTTGGTAAAGAAACCATGCCCAGCAAAATTCAATCAATCAATCACTTACATTAACCATCGTATTCCTTTTCGCATTAATTCCTGGTAAAGCAGCAAAGCATTGGCAACTCTACAGGCATAGCATACAACACCTGTTACTGCCTGACAGAGAAATAAACAATATCAGTACTAATTCAGTGCTCACAACACTGTAGTTTGTTTCAAGTCAATGGATCACAAGAAAGCAACATTGATTAATATTAGAAGAAATTAGAACATGAAGATGGTAACAAAAAAATGGGGTAACTTTGCCCATAAATTAGTGTGTACGGGGGGAATAGTTAAAGCAAAGATGAGTTTTTCATTACACTGAAATTTCATGGTCTTTGTTAGGCATGAAAATAAGTCTGTCATAATCAAAGTTATACCACATACTCTTGATGTTCAGATTTAAATTTCTGGAAAGTTACAAGTAAATGTGTTCAGTAGTGTATAAGAATGTAAAGAATTTTTAAAAAAATAATACATTTTCAAAATTGTAGGGCTGCGGTCCCATTTTTTGGCATCCACCCAATTCTGCTTATAAACTTTGTTTTAACACTTGGAATTCTAGGTAGATGTACGTCTAAACAAAATCTCAAGCAGAAGCTAGTTTAACTTTTATTTTAATTAAAAGTTATTGATATTATTACTCATAGCTTACTACTTATGCCATGGACTATGATGAGTACTTTGAAAGACTTTAGGAGGCCTATAGGGAGAAATACTTATCACTTTTGCACACTTTGGGAGATGCACATGAACAGAGTTCTTCACAGGGGCACAAATTTTGCAGCTACCATATAAGTGACTCAGTGAAGTCAACAGTAGATTGACACTACAGCTACAGAATAAGGCCTGAAAGTGGACTCTCTACTACTTTTCTCCTATGGAGTTCTGTCAGGCAGGGGAGATTCAGAAACCCTGTAGGAAAGAAACATCAGAGATTTCACTCTTTTGCAGAGTCCCTGAGACTCTGCTGCAGAGTTCGGGAAAGGAACTTCTTATTTCTCTCCTGCTTAGCATCACAGGGGAAGACAGTCTCAGATCTGCTTCTCTTCTAACCTTAGAAGGTCTCCTATGCACATAACTCAATATGAAATTTTATGCACAAATATTTATTAAGTTAATTTTTGTTTTTAATACTTATTTTTTAAATAAAAATCAGAACTTTTCAGATTAAAAACTTATTTATCAGAAAGTTGTCTAACCTGTAGGGTATTTTTAAAAAAATCTTTTTTTTATAAGGCTAGATGATTTTCTGCAATAACCTTGACTTCCAAATATTTTTATTTTGTCTAGGATAACAGACCATGAAAGACCACCAGTTAATTGATTTTTTACCCTTTAAATAAATATTCATCTACCTTTAACTATGCACTGTACAGTATTGTATATTATAGCAAATGTTTCTTCTGAAGGGGGGGGGTTAGGAAAACATTTTCTTTCACTGTAAATGAACTCAACTTGTATAAATCCATTAGACATATAAACCTACTATAAACAGTGGTTTTCAACCTGTGGTCTGAAGACCTTTGGGGGTCCGCAGATGGTTTATGATTTTCAAAAGGGTCCGCAACTCCATTTGAAATATTTAGGAGTTGACAAATGAAAAAAGGTTGAAACCCACTGTAGTATAATAAATCTTAATTCAGCCCTTTCTCAGGAAAAACTCCCATTGATTTCAATGCAAGTTTTGCTTGAGCAATGATTTGGGGATTTGGTCCTTAATTTCTTCAGCACTGACTTTCCCCTCAGGAAAATCACAAACCAGGAAAATGCAGATGAGGAATAATAATGCACAGCACTTATAGAATGCTTTTTGCCTTCAAAGCATTTTACAATAATTTGCCACTTAAAACTGATAGTTTAATCTAAACCTAAGGTACTAATTGAGAGAAAGAGTGAATATATATATATCTATATATCTATATGTCATTTGATATCCTCTCTCTCTCTCACAAACACACACACACACAAACACATATATATAAAAGCAAAACCCATTAAAAAAGATCAACAAGATGGCTGGTATTATATATCAATTCAACATTAGGTAGCTTTAGTTTATTTGAGATAGCAATTTAATTCTAGTTCTAGTTAAATAAATACTCACTTTAGCCATACTGGCATCACTGTCCAAGTCATACCGCTGATGTACTTTAGGAAGTGAAACTGAAACATAAGAGATGGACTTTTATTTTATATTTCATATGTAATAAATCTGTAATACATTAGTGAATACACAATATACATTTTGGTTTACAAACATTTCTTTTGTGTGTTCAGTGAAACATCAAATTTAATACGAACTGCTTCTGTTAACAGACTAGAAAGACTAATCAGAGTTCAAGAACACTTGAATTTCCAGATATTACTGGAAATTAGAAGAAGATTAGTTAAGAGTGCTATTTTATAAAATTCCTTTCAACTTATTTAAATATTGTGGTTCACAAAAGGATTTTAGAATTCTATGCACATTACTAAATCCTACCTATATTAATGCTCAGGGACCAGGACTTTTAAAAAAATTATCTAAAATTAGATTTTAAATCCATATTTAAGCATCAAAATAAGTGGCCTGATTTTTTTGAGTACTGAGCACCCAACAGCATCTTCTGATGTCAATGGGAAGTGATGGACACTCCACACTTAGAAAAATCCGGCCTGTTTAGGTGCCTAAATATGGACAAACTCTTGATCCAAGTTTTTAATATATTTATCAGAGGCCAGAAATATTCAGTAATCAAACCTATTTTCAAAGAACATTTATAAGCAGCCTAATCTTGTTTATTTAAGAACAGGCAGAAAAGACTTTAACATACTTTCTTCATAGATTAATCCTACGATGTTCACAGCCTCTCTGCTTACTATAATTATAGGATTTTCTTCAGTGGTTTTGGGAAAATGTTGTGCCAATCTTCCAGGCTCTAGTACTAAACGGCGGCCTTCATATATCAGTTCTTGGTTCTGAGAAGTTATTTTTGTCTGTTTGTAGACCAATTCATGAAATATGGCAGCTCTGTAAGAAAAACATTACACTTAGGAAACAACCAGATCAAATTCACTAAAATGCAACAGGATGCAAACAATTCATAATTTTTTTTTTAAACATACCTTTTATATTGGTTTTGTTCCTATATAAATTATTAGATTTATACAATAATAAACAGTGCGCAGCCTAGCTAAGGCACTGGGAAGTCCTGCATAAATTACAAAAATAAAATTAAATTGCCTGCAGAACACCAAACTCCTCTCCACACATCGGATTTCTCTCAAAGGCCCATCTCTGCAACAGCCTGCATAAATAGATATGTTTTGAAGGGCAACAGAATAGGGTGACTTTGGACCCAGTGCGGGAAGCCTAACCCAGAGCTTGGATCCTCTCACAGAGAACACTCTACTTTCAGCCCCTCTCTTAAATTGACAGGGAGTCAGCTCTACTGATCGCAAGTGTGGCAGTATGGCACACGGAGAGAGGCAGTGTCTCAAGAAGCAAAGTCACAGAACATTTAGGGCTTTTATATATCAAACTCAGCACCTTAAATGCTGGGGATCTTGGCGGACCACTTAATGATCTTTCCAAATACTGTTTGTACTGTTAGCTAACTATTGTAAAGCACTTTGGATAAGAGCACTTCATTAAAAAAATGTAAAAAACGTTGGGGTGTGGGGTCTGGCTAGGACTTAGGATGCGGGAGGGGGCTCAGGGCTGGGGGTGCAGGGTCTGGGAGGGAGTTAGGGTGCAGGAGCAGGCTGGGGGTTGGGGTGCAGGGTCTGGCCAGGAGTTAGGGTGAGGGAGGGGGCTCAGGGTTGGGGCAGGAGGTTGGGGCGTGGAGCGCTTACCTGGGGCAGCTCCTGTTTGGTGTAAGGGGTGCAGGTGGGAATGTAGGGGGGGGGTGCAGGAGCTCCTGTTTGGTGCTCAGTGTGGGGGTGGGGATATGGGGGAGTGCAGGAGTCAGGGTGTGACGTTATTGATATAATCTGGGACCATACAGAACATGGTTGCAACCAAAGTCCTGTAGTGGCACCAAAGCTTGTATAAAGGGGGTCAAATGAAGTGTCTAAGACAAGGTTATGGTTTGCTGGTTATGATTATGCTGTCTATATGTGTGTATCAATTTTGTAGTTGAAGTTATGAATATTGGCTCTATACTGTCTGTATTTCAAACTTATGCTATGCTCCTGGGAGACATCCCAGACAAGTTGGTGTGAGCTCTGCCTAGCCTGCTTGATGGCCCATTAAGGACCATCAGCTATACAATTGACCCATTGAGAGAAGGCAAATACCCCTTGCAAGTCAGCAAAGTATGCAGGGACTGGCCCATGTGACTCCAAACTCCATTTTGCTGTAATTTTCCACAGTAAGGACAAAGAGGTGTTCTTACATCTGGAAAAGACTATAAAAGGTTGATGCCTCTCCTCCATCTTGTCTTCAATCCTGCTTCTTACCTCTGGAGGGACTTTGCTACAAACTGAAGCTCTGAACAAAGGACTGAGGACCCATCCCAGCTGGGGATGTACTCCAGAGACTTGATTTTGAACCTGCAGTTTATTTCATCACTGCTACAAGCCTGAACCAAGAACTTTGCCATTACTGTATGTAATTGATTCCATTTAACCAATTCTAGCTCTCATCTATATCTTTTTTCCTTTTATGAATAAACCTTTAGATTTTAGATTCTAAAGGATTGGCAACAGCGTGATTTGTGGGTAAGATCTGATTTATATATTGACCTGGGTCTGGGGCTTGATCCTTTGGGATCAGGAGAACCTTTTTTCTTTTAATGGGGTATTGGTTTTCATAACCATTTGTCCCCATAGCGAGTGGCACTGGTGGTGATACTGGGAAACTGGAGTGTCTAAGGGAATTGCTTGTGTGACTTGTGGTTAGCCAATGGGGTGAGACCAAAGTCCTCTTTGTCTGGCTGGTTTGGTTTGCCTTAGAGGTGGAAAAACCCCAGCCTAGGGCTGTAACTGCCCTGTTTTAAGAGATTTGTCCTGAATTGGCACTCTCAGTTGGGTCCCGCCAGAACCGCATCATTACACAGGGCATGGGGTGTGGGGGGTGCAGGAGTCAGGGCATGGTGTGTGGAGGTGTGGGCTGAGGTCGTGGGGGTGCTCCCAGCCCCATGTCCTGAGCGGCTCACGGCAGGGGGTTGGGGGGGTGTATGTGTAGGGGAGTGCAGGGGCCCCGCCTTTGCTCCACCCTGCCCCAATTCCACCCCCTTCCCCAAGGCCCCGCCCCTACCTCTTCTCCACCTCCTCCCCCGAGCACGCTGCAGCTCCGCTCCTCCCCCTCCCTTCCAGAGCGCCAGCAATCAGCTGTTCGGTGGCAGGGGAAGCGCTGGGAGGGGAAGGGGGAGGGGTTGGAACGCGGCACACTCACGGGAAGAGGGGGGGAGGGGGGAGCTTGGGTGCTGGTGGGTGCGGCTGGAGCCTACCCTGCAGCAGAAGCCCCAGGAGCCAGCAGGACCAAGCTTCTGCCCCCGCAGGAGAGAGCGGTGGGCGGAGAAGAGCTAGCGGGGCCTTACTGCAGCCCAAGCAGAGTGGGTTGGGCCGGGGCCCCTTTGGAGCCTGGGCCTGGCGCCATGGTAAACCCAGTACTGAGTAGAGGGGTGATGTATGTGTAATATGATGCTGTAAATGTGGTGTATAGATCTCTAAAGGTGGTGGGGAAAGCAATGTAAATAAACTACATGGTGGTGAATAACAATTGAAAGTCTCCAAGTAGTCTGTGTAGACACAGCAGAAGACAGGAGCGGGACCTTGCCCTGTCACAATTTCTTTGAGAACATAGTACTTGGGCTCTGTTGCCAAAGGGTGAATCACAGAGAAAAAGAAAGGGACAAACCAATAAGAGGCCAGAACAAAAAGATAACGTACACCTACACACACACACACACACACACACACACACACAGTGCTTGACATAGGAGGGCCGTACAAGCTTGCAGCACACCACATCATCATACATTTCTCTTGCCCCCAACCAGATAACTGTCAAGGAATGGCTACTGAATCTGTCATACTGATGTGATCTGAAGTCACAGCATTATTTGCCTGGATAAGACAGAAGTAGTGAAAATATGGAAAGAATGCTTACGTATTATAGCTGTGAATATAAACTTTGTGTAAGGTCATTTGCTGTAGTGAAAAGACATGAATTATTCTTCGGTAGAGCATGTCATTGGTCTCTGCAAAAAACTGGTCAAATCCCCAGCATTTTTCCTGATCTGCTTCAAGAATGTTTGCAAGAACAGGCGTGAGCAGTACTTGCAGGCCCCTGTGGATACACAAAAAAGAGACACCACAAGTTGGAATGTTTCTCATTCTGACATTATATAAGATCTCCCTATTGGACAGATCACAAGTAGGACATTTTTGTGCTTTGAGAAATTCTACAAACTTCCTTTCCTTTACTGTTTGACAGTTTCTGTTCAACAACATTGCCCAGTGTTTTTCCTGAATAGGGACAGTACATACCATAATCACTTTTTCGAAATTTGAGTACCAAATATTTTACCTTTGTAATTTGGCAAATATTGAATCCTAATTTCATCATGAAGGCAGGGATAGGGGCAAGAAGCACTCAAAGAAATGGTCTTAAGTAAACAGGATGAAATTCAATAAGGACAAATGCAAAGTACTCCACTTAGGAAGGAACAATCAGTTACACACATACAAAATGCAAATGACTGCCTCGAAAGGAGTACTGCGGAAAGGGATCTGGGGGTCAGAGTGGATTACAATCTAAATGAGTCAGCAGTGTAGCACTTTTGCAAAAAAAGCAAACATTATTTTGGGACGTATTAGCAGGAGTGTTGTAAGCAAGACGCAAGTAGTAATTCTTTTGCTCTACTTCGTGCTGATTAGGCTTCAACTGGAGTATTGTGTCCAGTTGTGGAGGCCACATTTCAGGAAAGATGTGGACAAACTGTGATATGTGATACGATTTAGTTGGGGTTGCTCTTACTTTGAGCAGGGGATTGGACTAGATGACCTCCTGAGGTCTCTTCCAGCTCTAATTTTCTATGATTCTAAATTGGAGAAAGTCCAGTGAAGAGCAACAAAAATGATTAAAGGTCTAGAAAATATTACCCTATGAGGGACGATTGAAAAAACTGGGTTTGTTTAGTCTGCAGAAGAGAAGACAGAAGGGGGACATGATAACAGTTTTCAAATACATAAAAGGTTGTTACCAGGAGGAGGGAGAAAAAATATTCTCCTTAACCTCTGAGGATAGGACAAGAAAAAATGGGCTTAAATTGCAGCAAGGGTAGTTTAGGTTGGTCCGGGTAAGGATAAAAAGGGTAAAAAAACAAGGGTGATAGGAGTCTACTACAGACCACGAAACCAGGAAGAAGAGGTGGATGAGGTTTTTTTTAAACAACTAACAAACTCATCCAAAGCACAGGACTTGGTGGTGATGGGAGACTTCAACTACCCAGACATCTGTTGGAAAAATAACACAGCAGGGCACAGATTATCCAACAAGTTCTTGGAATGTATTGAAGACAATTTTTTATTTTGGAAGGTGGAGAAAGCTACTGAGGGGAGGCTGTTCTAGATTTGATTTTGACAAACAGAGAAGAACTGGTTGAGAATTTGAAAGTGGAAGGCAACTTGGGTGAAAGTGATCATGAAATGGTAGAGTTCATGATTCTATGGAATAGTAGGAGGGAGAACAGCACAATAAAGACAATGGATTTCAAGAAGGCAGACTTTAGCAAACTCAGGGAGTTGGTAGGTAAAATTCCATGGGAAGCAAGTCTAAGAGGAAAAACAATTGAAGACAGTTGGCAGTTTTTCAGAGAGACATTATTAAGGCCAAAGAGCAAACTATCCCATTGCATAGGAAAGATAGGAAGTATGGCAAAAGACCACCCTGGCTTAACCAGGAGATTTTCAATGATCTAAAACTCAAAAAAGAGTCCTACAAAAAGTGACAGGTTTCAGAGTAGCAGCCGTGTTAGTCTGTATCGGCAAAAAGAACAGAAGTAATTGTGGCACCTTAGAGACTAACAAATTTATTTTAGCATAAGCTTTCGTGGGCTACAAAAAGTGGAAACTCGGTCAAATTACAAAGGATAAATATAAACAAATTACACAAGTATGTAGGGACAAAATTAGAAAAGCCAAAGCACAAAACGAGATCAAACTAGCTAGGGACATAAAAGGAAACAAGAAAACATTCTACAAATACATTAGAAGCAAGAGGAAGACCAATGACAGAGTAGGCCCATTACTCAATGAGGGGGGAAAGACAACAACAGAAAATGTGGAAATGGCAGAGGTGTTTAATGACTTCTTTGTTTCGGTTTTCACCAAGAAGGTTGGTGGCGATTGGATGTCTAACATAGTGAATGCCAGTGAAAATGAGGTAGGTAGTATCAAAGTCTAAAATAGGGAAAGAACCAGTCAAAAATTACTTAGACAAGTTAGATGTCTTCAAATCACCAGGGCCTGATGAAATGCATCCTAGAATACTCAAGGAGCTGACTGAGGAGATATCTGAGCCATTAGCAATTACCTTTGAAAAGTCATGGAAGACAGGAGACATTCCAGAAGACTGGAAAAGGGCAAATATAGTGCTCAATCTATAAAAAGGGAAATAAGGACAACCTGGGGAATTACAGACCAGCCAGCTTAACTTCTGTACCCGGAAAGATAATGGAGCAAATAATTAAGCAATCAATTTGCAAACACCTAGAAGATAATAAGGTGATAAATAACAGTCAGCATGGATTTGTCAAGAACAAATCGTGTCAAACCAACCTGACAGCTTTCTCTGACAGGGTAACAAGCCTTGTGGATAGGAGGAAAGCGGTAGATGTGGTATATCTTGACTTTAGTAAGGCTTTTGATACTGTCTCGCATGACCTTCTCATAAACAAAATGGGAAAATCCAACCTAGATGGAGCTAGTATAAGGTAGGTGCATAACCGGTTGGAAAATCGTTCCCAGAGAGTAGTTATCAGTGGTTCACAGTCATGCTGGAAGGGCATAACGAGTGGGGTCCCGCAGGGATTGGTTCTGGGTGCAGTTCTGTTCAATATCTTCATCAATGATTTAGATAATGGCAAAGAGAGTACACTTATAAAGTTTGCGGACGATACCAAGCTGGGAGGGGTTGCAAGTGCTTTGGAGGATAGGATTAAAATTCAAAATGATCTGGACAAACTGGAGAAATGGTCTGAAGTAAATAGGATTATATTTAATAAGGACAAATGCAAAGTACTCCACTTAGGAAGGAACTATCAGTTACACACATACCAAACTGGGAAAGGACTGTCTAGGAAGGAGTACTGTGGAAAGGGATCTGGGGGTATTAGTGGATCACAAGCTAAATATGAGTCAACAGTGTAATGCTTTTGCAAAAAAAGCAAACATCATTCTGGGATGTATTAGCAGGAGTATTGTAAGCAAGACACGAAAAGTGATTCTTCCGCTCTACTCCGCGCTGATTAGGCCTCAACTGGAGTATTGTGTCCAGTTCTGGGTGCCACATTTCAGGAAAGATATGGACAAACTGGAGAAAGTCCAGAGAAGAGCAACAAAAATGATTAAAGGTCTAGAAAACACGACCTATGAGGGAAGATTAAAAAAATTAGGTTTGCTTAGTCTGGAGAAGAGAAGACTGAGAAACATGATAACAGTTTTCAAGTACATAAAAGGTTGTTACAAGGAGGAGGGAGAAAAATTGTTGTTCTTAACCTCTGAGGATCGGACAAGAAGCAATGGGCTTAAATTGCAGCAAGAGCGGTTTAGGTTGGACATTAGGAAAAACTTCCTAACTGTCAGAGTGGTTAAACACTGAAATAAATTGCCTAGGGAGATGGTAGAATCTCCTTCATTGGAGATGTTTAAGAGCAGGTTAGGCATACACCTCTCAGGGACGGTCTAGATAATACTTAGCCCTGCAATGAGTGCAGGGGACTAGACTAGAAGACCTCTCGAGGTCTCTTCCAGTCCCACAACTCTATGATTCTATGGAAATTTCAAGTGATTACTTTAAAGTGGGGCAGCAGCCATCTTAAGTACACCTCTACCCCGATATAACGTGGTCCTCGGGAGACAAAAAATCTCACCGCGTTATAGGTGAGACCGCATTATATTGAACTTGCTTTGCCCCCCCCCCGTTCCTTGTTCCCTGACCGCCCCCCTCCAGAGACCCTCGTCCCTAATCACCCCCAGGATCCCACTCCCTACCCAACCCCCCTGCTCCCTGTCCCCTGACTACTCCGACCCCTATCCACACCCCCTACCCCTGACAGGCACTCACCGGCAGCAGCGGGAAGCAGAGCAACACGGCCCCAGCCCGCTCCACTCCGCCACCTCCCAGCTGCGGTGCTCTGCTTCCTGCCGCCGGTGAGTGCGGGGAGGTTGGGGAAAGGACACCCCCCGTATTCACCTGCAGCGGGAAACGGAGTGCCGCGGCTGGGAGCTGGTGGAGTAGAGCGGGCTAGGGCCGGGCTGCTCCACTTCCTGCCACCGGCGAGTGTGGGGAGGTTGGGGAAAGGACGCCCTCCGCACTCACCGGCGGCAGGAAGCGGAGCGACGTGGCCCCAACCCACTCCACTCCGCCACCTCCCGGCCGCGGCGCTCCGCTTCCCGCTGCAGGTGAGTGCGGGGAGGTTGGGGAAAGGACACCCTCCGAACTCACCGGCGGTGGGAAGCGGAGCGCCGCAGCCCCAGCCCGCTCCACTTTCCTTGCCCCAGCTCCAGCCGTGTCGTTTGGGGTTGGGGAAAGGTCCCGCACTCACCTGCGGCGGGAAGCGGAGCGCCGCGGCTGGGAGGTGGCGGAGTGGAGCGGCCTGGGGCTGGGCTGCTCCGCTTCCGCCGCTGCCAGTGAGTGCGGGGGGGATCCCTTCCCCCAAGCCTCCTCCCCTGAGCGACACGGCTGGGGCCGGGGCGAGGGAAGCGGAGCGGGCTGCTCCCGGCACCCGGCTAATCCCCCAGGCCACTCTGGGACTGCGGGACCCCCAAAAGTGCCCCCCCACAGCTCCTGCCTCCCAGGTCCTGGGGGGGGGGAAGCCCCTGACCGCCCCCGAGACCCTCTGCCCCTTATCCAACCCCTCAGCCCCGGCCCGGCCGGCACCCTTAACATGCTGCTCAGAGCAGCGTGTCAGAGCTTTACCACGTTGTATGCGAACCCGCGTTATATCGGGTCAAGTTATATCGGGATAGAGGTGTATCTTGCATTTGTACCTGTTCTTCATTACAGGCTAATGCAGAGATTAATATTATTAACATGCTGGTATGTGTACACAAATCAAACCTGCAATTTTCAAGAGAGCCTAAGTGACTTAGTAGCACAGATCCCATTTAAAGTCAACAGAAATTGTGCTCTTAAATCACTTTGAAAATCCCACCCCACAAACCTATAGCTGAATAGTTTTCTAATAGATGGCTAAACATGGTCTCTCTGCAGCACTTTCAAAAATAATGTACAGCTTTCCCAACCTGTTCTAATGGAGACAGCTCTATTTTCTTCACAAGAGTTTATGGGAAAAATTATTGCCCCCAACTATGAAATGACTAACTGTGAGGCAGAGACTTCACTCAAAAGCTAAAATCAGGTTGTGTTAGTGTTATATGGAACTCTTTGAAATCTGTAGTCTCAAACTGCATCTGAATGTGAGAGGGACACCTTCAACTTAAAAAACATACTTTTACTTTATAATTGTTTTTAACTTCTACTGTAACAAGTAATATCACTATAATTTAAAGTATACATGGAAAACACTCTTTTCTCCCCATTTGTTTACTTTACTGATTGGAAAACACTGCATATAGTCATTTTCTTTTTAAAAATAGGAAAATATTAATGTAAAACCCTCAAAAATTGGCAGAAGGACACAGGCATAATACCTGAAACGACTTTTAATTTTTTTTTTAAACTGATTAGACTTCAAGTTGATAGTGTCCCTTTAATTGACTCACAGTTTCTTTATATTACAGCTAGTTCCTGGTTCACACTTTAGTATTTTTCTACACCTCTACCCTGATATAATGTGACTCGATATAACACGAATTCAGATATAACGCGGTAAAGCAGTGCTCCGGGGGGGGCGGGGCTGCGCACTCCGGTGGATCAAAGCAAGTTCTATATAACGCAGTAAGATTTTTTGGCTCCCGAGGACAGCATTATATCGAGGTAGAGGTGTACTTCTATTTATACTCTTATCAAAACTGCCACGATGGAAAATATTATTTGTTTAGGGACAATAATACAACTGGAAAGGTTACTACACAATGTGAGGCAAAGAAAATGTTCATGCAATTTACATGATAATTCTCTGAAATTCTTATCTCATTCCAATATTTCTCAGTTAGGAATTAATTTTAATAACTAAAGTGAATATATAAATTAGGTCTACAAACTCCATTCCATTTCAGCTCCATTTAAGACAGAGCCACTTTTCCTACAATGAAGCTCTAGAACAACTTCTCTCTCCCTTATAAAAAGGGAGACTAATTTTGAAAAGGTAATTAGTAGGATTGTCGATTAATCGCAGTTAACTCACGCGATTAAAAAAAATTAATCACGATTAAAAAAATTAATCGCGATTCATCGCAGTTTTAATTGCACTGTTAAACAATAGAATACCTATTGAAATTTATTAAATATTTTGGATGTTTTTGTACATTTTCATATATATTGTATTCTGTGTTGTAATTGAAATCCAAGTGTATATTATTTTTATTACAAATATTTGCACTGTAAAAATGATAAACAAAAGAAATAATATTTTTCAATTCACCTCATACAAGTACTGTAGGGCAATCTCTGTTGTGAAAGTGCAACTTACAAATGTAGATTTTTTTTTGTTACATAACTGCACTCAAAAACAAAACAATGTAAAACTTCAGAGCCTACAAATCCATGTAGTCCTACTTCTTGTTCAGCCAATCACTAAGACAAACAAGTTTGTTTATATTTACAGGAGACAATGCTGCCCTCTTCTTATTTACAATGTCACCTGCACTTTTGTAGCCAGCGTTGCAAGGTATTTATGTGCCAGATATGCTAAACATTCGTATGCCCCTTCATGCTTCGGCCACCATTCCAGAGGACATGCTTCCATGCTGATGACACTCATTAAAAAAATAACGTGTTAATTAAATTTGTGACTGAACTTCTTGGGGGAGAATTGTATGTCCCCTGCTCTGTTTTACCCGCATTATGCCGTATATTTCATGTTATAGCAGTCTCGGATGATGACCCAGCACGTTGTTCATTTTAAGAACACTTTTACTGCAGATCTGACAAAACACAAAGAAGGTACCAATGTGAGATTTCTGAAGATAGCTACAGCACTCAACCCAATGTTTAAGAATCTGAAGTGCCTTCCAAAATCTGAGAGGGACGAGACGTGGAGCATGCTTTCAGAAGTCTTGAAAGAGCAACACTCTGATGCGGAAACTACAGAACCCGAACCACCAAAAAGGAAAATCAACCTTCTGCTGGTGGCATCCATCTCAGATAATTAAAATGAACATGCGTCAGTCCGCACTGCTTTGGATTGTTATCAAGCAGAACCTCTCATCAGCATGGACGCATGTCTCCTAGAATGGTGGTTGAAGCATGAAGGGACATACGAATCTTTAGCACATCTGGCACGTAAATATCTTGCGACACTGGCTACAACAGTGCCATGAAAATGCCTGTCCTCACTTTCAGGTGACATTGTAAACAAGAAGTTGGCAGCATTATCTCCTGCAAATGTAAACAAACTTGTTTGTCTGAGCAATTGGCTGAACAATAGGACTGAGTGGACTGTAGGCTCAAAAGTTTTAAATTTTTATTTTTGAATGAAGTTTTTTTTGTACCTAATTCTAAACTTGTAAGTTCAACTTTCATGATAAAGAGATTGAACTATAGTACTTGTATTAGGTGAATTGAAAAATACTGTTTCTTTTGTTTTTTACAGTGCAAATACTTGTAATAAAAAATAAATATAAAGTGAGTCCTGTACACTTTATATTCTGTGTTGTAATTGAAATCAATATATTTGAAAATGTAGAAAACATCCAAAAATATTGAAATAAATGGGATTCTATTAATAACAATGCGATTAATCAAATGATTAACCGTGATTAATTTTTTTAATCGCTTGACAGCCCTAGTAATTAGGCCTTGATTCAGCAAGGTATTTAGGTATGTGTGTAACTTTAAGAATGTGAGCAATTCCATTGACTTACGTATTTTGGGCTCATTTACTTATTTTAATTCTCTCATTTATCATATTGAAGTCAACTGAACCATTCCAATGCTTCAATTTATGCATCTGTTGAAATGAGGCATTAGTTACCAAAATACTGAGAACTGGATTATTCTGATTTAAACACCTTCATTTTTCCTTTAATGTTTGACTGCAACATATATGAGGGGAAATTGTCCTTTTGTGCCTAAATTAGCCTGGTATGGTTCCGATGATCAAATAATATTCTGTAATGTTAAATCCTATGTTACATACAGGAATACCAACAAGGAAGAACATTTTCATAAGGCTCTATGGGGATCAAGAACTGGATATTTAAGTGGAAGGTATCAGGTCTACAAAGATGACTCTGTTCTGGAGGAAGGGGAAGAGTTTAAGTCTCTTTCTACTGACTTTTTTCCCATTAAATTCATGTGTATAATTTCTAGCTCCTCGACACTTTAGGACACTCAGGCAGGAGGACGGAGGTCAAACTTAAGGTTTAGACAAACTACAGTATATCCACAGTAATAATTATCCTCTCTTCTGGTAATGGAGCTAATGCCTACCTGTGCAATAGCATATTCTCCCCCTCCCTGCACAGGCTGGTTCTTGGCCATATTACTCTTTTTCACCACTTGAGTGCTCTTGGGTAAATGAACAGTTACAGAAGCACTTGGATGGAACGGAAAGAGAGGCATTTTGTAGCCCATAAAAGAACATAATATAGGGCTGCTGTAAAAATTCAAAGAAAAAAGTCAGAGACAGCCAGAGTCCCAAACATCTTATACTGAGAAAATAAGGAGAAAAACTTTACTCAGGTAGCACTGAAGTATTTGGTAAAAGATTCAAATAAGCTTACTTAGAAAGACTACAGGAAATAGGCATATCTCGACTCCACTCAATTGGTCCATTTTCTGCTTTCTGTACTCCAGATATGGCACCAGAAGGCTTTCCAGTGATTATTTTATACCTATGAGATATTACAAAAATAAATATGCAAACTAAATATGCAATACTGAATTACTATCTCTTCAAATACAAGTCTAGTAAATGGATCCTCTAATGGGACCTTGTAATGTAAATTAAAAATTCTAAAGCTAGTACAAGAATTTAGGCCAATCTGCTGCTCAGTAGGAGTACAATGTTCAGGGCTCATCTCCCGACTGGCAGAGGGTGCTGAAATAATACACTTAATGTTTAATGAAAAGAAACACCTTATGCTGAACTGAAGAAGCCCCTTTGGCTGACTCAGGATTGAAAAAAATTAAGGAGGGGAGCCAGGAACTCACTGGAAAAAATAAAAATGTTAAAGTCAGATTTTTATGTCAGTATAGTACAGGCATTTACTGGTTTGAACTTGCAAGGTTCCAGGAAATGTATAGCATAATATTATCAAAAATGTTCATTTGGGAGAAAAGGAATATAGTTTGGGTTCAGCAGAGATTACATTAATATTAAAATAGCCACAGATTTTGGCACAATTTTGTGCATTCACAATTTTTTCCTAACTCTGAACAGAAAATTTAGGAATAAGTGTGAAAGGAGAGAACTCTGTATTAAATTGTATTTAGCTCTAGGAAAAACGTTACTTTACACACGCATGGTGTAGAGATAAGGAAGATTCAAACAGCTAACTGACATCATCTTTCATGCTTCATCTAAACTTTAATTTAAAAATATTAAGCCTCTTACTCCAATTTATCCCAAATCCCTGTCTGCAAAGGGAGAGAGAATGACAAGATGCATTTCCTCCTCAGCAGCAAAAGACTTTACTGCCTCCTGGATACCAAAAACAGCTCCCATACTTTCTTCAATGCCAGAACTCCCAATTGTCCTCCACCCAATTGGCCAAATTTCTGGCTGTCATTTGACAACACCTAAATGGCAGCTACTTGTTAAAACAGAAGTCTGAAGCACTGAAAATGTAAGATCTTAGACACTACAAAATTAATTGAATGTAACATAAGAAAATTACACAAGGTAGATTTCCAGATTGTACTGGACCACAAGTGCAGCAAAGAAGGCAAGAGGCATCAAAAGGTAGTGTCACAATTTTCTGGAGGCTCTGCTGCATCATTAGGTCTAATGTGCTGCACGAGGTACTAGTCTTATTAAATATGAAATCTTCCCATGGCACTAGCCTTGCTAAATATGAAATCTGCCCAGCGTTTGCATTATTTTTACACTGTTTGCTCTGTGCGTGTGCACAGAACACTTGATATAGATATTTTTATTGGTTGAATTCATTTATAAACAGACAGAACTCTCCCTCTAAATTACCCACATCACTTCCTTGTTCCTGCGAGGCCCTTCAAAAGGTCGGAATGGTAAACTCCCTGTTGCTGCATGGTAAAATGTCACTCCTATGCTCCACAGATCAACTGTTGCTCCATACTTCTTCTGATGCTCCTTCCTCAACACTGCTCGCTCATACATATCAGGATGCTTAAGGGGGGAAAAGGGGAAACTTAGAACTACTTGCTTTGTAAACAATTATAAAGCACCAAAACTCAAGCAAGCAACCACAGCAGGACACACACACCAGCTTTCTAAGCATTTCTTTCATCAAAACGGGAAGTTAGCATCTGCTGTAGAATTTGCATAAGCTTTTCAAACTACAGGCACTTCAAGAACATACTGCAAAATTGTTCAGCCAGAGCCAGTAGCCATTTATAGCCACCCTTGTTACAATAAAGTTCAAAATCTAGTAAAGAGAATTTAGCCAAGAAAATTCAGATGAAATTACAGATTAGGAGAGAAAAGCCACACAAAGAGAAACACTACAAAAACTACTATTTCAGAAAATGCATTAAGAAGAACACAGAGAAAGAGCATTGAGAACATGTATTAGCACACTGGCATGTGAGGGGCATGTAAACAGAAGCAGAGGGGACAACTGTTTTCTGTTTTGCCACAAAAATATACTTACTTTCAAATTCAATATAAGTATTTTAGCTATACTGGCTCCCTTGCCTGTCTCTTTTTGGAATTAAAATACTCTGACTTTAAAACACTACACTGGAAATTCCAAGTTACAGTGCCCTTGCACACTGCCTGGTCAATACAAATATCAGGAAAGTGGATCTGAGCAATACCTCAGCATCATCCAAACAGTTCACGAGAACACTTAAAAATATCCAGAGAGGGAGAGGCAAGGAAGCTCTAATAAATCTATGCTGCAATTCTTTATATCACGCAATGAAACATGGAGAATCTGGGTCAGGAAATGACCTCAACGCACTTGTTCCCCAGATCAGCAGAGGCCTGGCATGACAAAAGATGCAAAAGGTAGGATTGATGTTATAACAGTAACTACCGGACTAGATGTGCCATTGGTAAATGAGTTCCAAACTGGGTTTCTGTCTCTCAGCTATTCAGTTTTCACTAAGGGCACGTCTACACTACCCGCCGGATCGGTGGGTAGTGATCAATCTATCAGGGATCGATTTATCGCGTCTGTAGATGCGATAAAATCGATCCCCGATCGCTCTGCCGTCAACTCCGGAAGTCCACTGCGGCGAGAGGTGGAAGCAGAGTTGACGGGGGAGTAGCAGCGGTCGACTCACCGCCGTCCTCACGGCCAGGTAAATCGACCTTGGATACGCCGATTTCAGCTACGCTATTCGCGTAGTTGAAGTTGCATATCTTAGGTCAACCCTTCCCCCTAGTGTAGACCTAGCCTAAGAAATATCCCATGCTTCAACAAGTCCATCAGTCATAAATTAAATGGCTTACCAAATATTCTTCTGTGCCATAGAGAGAAACAAACTGTTCGTCATCTTCCAACTCTCTAGCAGCTCCAAAATCTGTCAGTTTGTAAACAGACTGACCATCTTCACCTATAACACGCATTATATTCCCTGGTTTGATGTCACGGTGCACTATTCCATTTTCTCTGAGATGATTCATCCCAGCCACTGAAATACAGAGTTGTACAGCATTTAGTACATACGTATCAACACGGACAGGACACATGTTAAAATACCAAAAAAGCATATATACTTTCATAGACTACTGTTTTTCAGTGTGTGCAAAGGAGAAGGGCAAGGACCACTGCTGCTACTAGGATTAGAATATCCTATTGTCTCTATTCTAATCATCTTTGCCTTTTCTTCTTCAAACAGCAAATAATGGTATGTCTTGCTCTCAAAAATGCCTTTCCTGAAACCTATTTTCGTCTATTATTTTAGGTAAGAGTTTATAATCCTTAGTGATCTTATTCTCTTCCCAGAGGAATGTCTATAATGTAGGAAACAAGAGATGACGATGGGTTTTGCCATCATCCTTTGGAACACTGAGCAGATAAAGTGAACGTATTTTAATTGCCAGATTTCCTGCAGCGATAGGGGGCAGATACTGGTGGACTTGATTACTCCCCACAATCTATTCTGTGATGATCTGTCAAGAAGGCAGTCCAATGTGTGACAAAAAAAATCTTTGTGTTTAAAAAAATCTAATTTTTAGAAAAAAATCATAAATAGTTTTATAATGCAACTACATTGTTGATATAGATTAAAAGTAATACACCTCTACCCCGATATAACACTGTCCTCGGGAGCCAAAAAATCTTACTGCGTTATAGGTGAAACCGCGTTATATCAAACTTGCTTTGATCCGCCAGAATGCGCAGCCCCGCCCCCCCCCGAGCGCTGCTTTACCATGTTATATCCGAATTCGTGTTACATCGGGTCGCATTATATCGGGGTAGAGGTGTACTATAATCCATATGATTTCATCTATATTGTCAAACTAAGAATTTTAACACTCCAATTCCAAACTAAACCAAACAACAGCTGAGCAACAGGGCAAATTAGACACAGTTAAAAAAATTAAATCCCACATACCCACATCTCTCAGCACAATTAAGAACTCAGACTCTGGCAACCCATAGGCATTAGATGGCTCTTCTAAAACAGTGTATAAGCTCCCACATGGACAAAATTCCATAACAAGTACTTTGTGTCTAGTTGTTGTCTGAAAAATAAAAAATATTAAGTTTTGGCAATGATATGAAGACTGTTAATAATGCCAGAGATTACATCAAGTCATAGTCTCCTATTTTCCAAGCTTTGTAACCTGATGCTATTTTATATACAAGTCTCACTCTGATGGCTTTTAAAAAAAAGAAAAGAAAAAAGAAAAACTGGTTCCATTTTAAAATTTATCTTGAGTGTGGAAGAAACTAGGGAGGCCACAAATTATGGGTGCTAGCCCTTCTTCACCTTTAAAATGACCCTCTCAGAGTAGCAGGTAGTATAGGCAAATGAAAAATGAGGAACTACATTGGGAGAAGAGCCTGGAGCAGCACTTTTACTTCTCTCCTTCGATTACTCCCCCTCCCCGAAGTCTTTACCGACCTCTGCATTTTAGCAATTTTCCTGTGAACCCTTAGCCAGCCTCACTTTGAGAAGTGCTACTTTAATTCATCCCTGGATGCAATTCTACGTCTGCTCTATCATTATGTGAACTTTATACAGCAAGATGCCTATCTTCTGACAATCTTGTGGAACACCTGAAATCGTATTTATATTTTTAAAAAGTGAGAGTTTGTGAATAAGCTGCAAAATTATCAAGCAAGAGCAAATCAGACAGTAGCATGCATTCCATATTAATATAAAAATGTACAGTAGTGTAATTAAAATCTATTATCTTAAATAATTTCAATTTAAGATTTTATAAATTAGGACAGTATTTGCATAATATGCACATGTGGATGCAGTGGATCAGATTCAGTGCCTGTTGCACTGAACCTGATTGTATGCTAAAGACAGCAAGGCAAGCGTACTGATGTGCTAGGCTGTTAGGAGTCAGGTATGTATTTCAGTAGCAGTATCACCACTCAGCCTCTGCTATCTTTCAATCTGTGGCTCCAGGTCAGGTGAGATTCTCAGCAAAAGGAGAGAAGCCAGTAGGAAAAGGCTCCTATATACTTCTTAATAAAAATACAACCTTATCCCATACAGCTGAGTTTACATGAAATACATATGCAGGGATCATGGATGGCATTACTACAAACCACATCAGCTAATTACCTCTTCTTCAATAGCAAACAATTTGACAATGTTCTTGTGATTCAGTTTCTTTAATACTTCAAATTCTCTCATCTGAACATCCACAGGACGAAGGAAGCTTATGTTGTTAAATACTTTGACAGCATATAAATCCCCAGTTTTCTATCAGAAAAATATTCAGATTATTTAAAAAAAATCAAAGTCAAGTACAAAAAAGCCTTAATAATTAACATGTATATAGTATCAGTCATCCTGAAGGCTCCCAGAACACTTTTCAAACTTATATACAAGTATGATATAATTGCAGCTTTTCTGCAATAATTTATTAATATTGTATGTTCATCTGGTTATTGGAATGTTTACTATATGAATATATTGGTTTAGTTTAATAGGGGGCTGTAAGGAAAAACAAGCAGGAAGGAAAAATGGCTCAAGATAAGCTACTTCTTTACAAACACTTGAGGGTTGTTAACAGACAATGCCAGGACAAACAAAGAACTGCAAACTCAAGACAATTTGAGAGAGAGAGACAAAATACATAATCTCATGACAAAGAACAGCCTCAACTCCCATCTACATTCAGGTAATGAACACCAATTAGGGGATAATTTTTCACAAAGCTGGAAGACGGAGAAATCTGAGGGGTAACTTTAGATTTTAGTATCTGTACAAAGACTAATTGAAAATCTTCGTCTAGAAAATTTGTGTAAGGCCCCAAACCCGTAGCCAAGTATGTAGAGGTTTAAAAACTACAATTAATACAGTTCAGAACAACACACTTAAAAATTAATTCCTGCTTTATGCCCCAATCTTGGGGAAAGTTATTCACACGGATTCAGTGGGGCTAATCATGTAAAAGTGTTTACAGGATTGGGGCTTTATTTATCTGCTGACCTGAATCCTGGGATTTAGCATTTTTTCCTACACCACTGGATAGCCATTACATCTCAAACAGCAGTGCAGCTCCATATGCTTTTACAGTTTGTGATATCCTGAGCTATTTCAGGGGAAAACCAAAGCCCCCCAAAAAACACCTTGGTAGATAAAAATCCTTTCAGTTTTCCTTTAAAATTATAAAATGATTGTTAATAATTTATAGTCAAGAGAAGGTATTAGCAGTTGGGTTATTTTTCTCACCGTTTTTATATACGTCAGTATGACAATTAAAGAAATTAAGACATAATTAAGCACTCTGGATAATGTTAAAAACCAATCTACCCCTGGAAACAAAAACATAGTGAGGCAGGGATCATGTCTTACTTTGTATTTGTATAGCACTTGGCACAACGGTTACCTGAACCTGACTAGGGCCTTGGTGCGCTATCATAATATTAAATAATAATAAATTCAGATATTAGAAAATAAGTTTAGGTAAAGAGAGTCCAAACAGAATATTTGTCTGGAATGAAGATTACCACCACCCCCAAAGGAGTTCAGAAATAACAGTTTCTTTAAAAAGACACAGATATATATTTATTTCCAATTTAAAGGGGACATATACGTTTAGTAATTTAGGCCCCCAAAGAGTCTTTTCTACTTGTTTATTTAAACACTTCCCTGCATTGTTGGAAACTCAACAGCACTGTACTTGTGCACAAGAACCAGAAACAGCATTGCGTACTTGTGCACAAGAACCAGAAACAGCATTGCGTACTTGTGCATAAGAACCAGAAAATGACTGCTTAATTTCACTGTCCAAACTGGATAAAATGCAAAAGGCATCGAGCAAGCACAGTGAAAAGAATGGTACATTTTACAAATGATTTCAGTATTAATACTAATTGTGTTATTAATAACGATAAAGATGTTTAAAAACATGTATCTTACACATTTTTTCCTGATTATTAGGGACATTAAGATAAAATATCATAAAAGTTGTGTTGTTTTCTTACACAAACATATCCAATTAAAAAAAAAATCAAAACTTTTCCATAAAAGGCTGATGAACAGATTTCAAGGGCTTTCACATTACATGTGCCAGATTTAATGATTGTTTTCTTACTGAATCCAGCCTGTGGATTTAGTATATAGGCAGTATTCACCGAATAGCTTTTAATTAATGAAAGAAAAACAACTTCCATGCATTAACAAAGGAAACAAGACAAGAAGACTATTTAAGAATTAATACAAGGATCCCTGTTCTTGAAAAAAATATTTACTATATGGTGACCAATTTGTTTACTCCACACAAACCTTATGTCGTCCACGAAAAACATTTGCAGTGGCTCCTTGTCCTAGAACGTCAGATAAAAGCCATAGATAATTGGAAGTGCTCTGCATGTTTTCTCTCGATTAGTCGATTCTCTTTTCAAGCTTAAAAATAAAAACATAAATGTTACTGAGTATACTGCACACACAAAAATTAAAAGGAAAATCAATACATTCTTAATGAAACAGAGAAACACTACTCCAGAGATTTAAAGAATTAACAGAGGAATTAAAAATCCACCAATTAGAGAGATGGGGAGGCAGGAAGAACGGAAACGAAGGCAAGCTAAATGCTACCAGAAATGAAAATTAACATTTCAGATATAAAATCTGTCACAGAGTTTGAAGTCTTCTTTTTCCCTTCCTCCAATTGAAAGAAACAACTAAAAATCAAATAAAGGTCTGAATAACCATTCTTTTGTCAGCTTCTAAATGTGGCACAAAGAGACCATAAAAGATAGAGGAAAATAATACAAAAGGTTTCAAATAATGTGGGAATTGTGTCTTTCCTTTAAGAGAAGCAACATTTCTATAAGTTCCATGGTTCAGCATATCTGAGAAACTGCACAATGGAAGTGAGATAATGGCAGGTTTATGTGATATCAAATATCTGAAGTAGCCGTGTTAGTCTGTATCCACAAAAACAATGAGGAGTCCGGTGGCACCTTAAAGACTAACAAATTTATTTGACTATAAGCTTTCATGGGTAAAAAACCCACTTCTTCAGATGCATGGAGTACTGGACTACTCATTGTTTTTGTGATCTCTGAAATAAGGAGTTTGTGACCCAGGGTCCTTTTGATGCCAACTGACACAGAGGGGATGCACGAGGTTTAATAGGGATCCTTTGGTCAGGTACATGCATAATAATTAACAAAAGAGTGGCATGTAAGGTCTTTACCAAGAGCCAGTAGCTTACATGGAAATGTATGTATGGATAATATTTAAGAAATTATGTATCTACACCAGTGTTCCCTCTAATTTTTCCCACACATGTGCAGAATGAATTTTGTTATGTGCACCAATATCGAGGTGATGTGTGAAACATCACCTTCATATTGGTGCACATAACAAAATTCATGTGGTGGGGTGGGGTCGAGGGGTTCGGAGTGTGGGAGAGAGCTCAGGGCTGGGGCAGAGGGTTGGGGTGCAAGGGTGTGAGGGCTCCGGCTGGGGGGTGCAGGCTCTGGAGTGGGGCCGGGGATGAGGGATTTGGGGTGCAGGAGGGGGCTTCAGCTGGGGCTGAGGGGTTCAGACTGCTGGAAGGGGATCAGGGCTGGGACAGGGGTTTGGCGTGCAGGGGGGAGTGAGGGCTCCAGCTGGGTGTGCGGGCTCTGGGGTGAGGCTGGGGATGAGGGGCTCAGGGCTGAGGCAGAGGGTTTGGGTGTGCGCTCAGGGGATGAGGGGTTTGGGGTGCAGAAGGCTGCTCCGGGGCTATGGCGGGGAGAGAGGACTCCCCCTCAGCTCTCTCTCCCCGCAGCAGCACCTGGGCTGGGGGGAGAGGCGCCCTTCCCCCGGCCACAGCAGGTCCGGACCGAGCCTGGGTTCGGGACGCCCCTCCCCAGGCTGTGGCAGGTCTGGGGCTGAGGCGCACCGCCACCGGCCACAGCAGGTTGGGGGCCGCGCTAGGTTGGGGCGCCCATTCCCTGGCAGGTCCTGGCCAGGTGGGTTCCCTGAGCACCTGTGTGGCGCTAAATAGGCTGCTGCGCAGCTTACAGGGAACTTAGAGCTACACTGAAAATTATGTTCTTAAAGTTAAAGGCGGGTGACCAGGATGTGACAGTCTGTGGACAGATTCTGTTCAGGCATGGGATTAGGAGTCTCTTACCTTTCTCTGTCTGGTCAGGTATATATTGTGCATTGTATGTCTCACAATGGAAGTCTATTTGCATATGGAGCCACCAACTAATCAAAGTTGCAAAATAAATAACAGATTGTGAAAGCTATAGAAAGGACCACACAGCAGGAGGTGATACATCTGGTATTGCAAGGAAAGAGAGAATATCCTTCCACTGTGGAGGCAAGAGGATAGCATGATTTTTCTCATGAAAGGAAGATCACAGCCAAGACTAGCTGTAATATGCTGTGATGGGGTGTCTACCCCACACAAGACTGGAAGGGGTTATATGGCCAGGTGGTCCAACTAACTCCATCGGCTGCACCTGGAGGAGCAGCCAGGGAGTAGAGGATTGATTGGGACCAGGCTCAGCTGGACAGAAACAGGCAAGACTTCCTTAAAGCCAGGGCGCAGACAGCAGAAGGGGGCTGCAGTCACTCCCTGGGAGGAGGGAGGTGAGTTAGGGCTAAAGGTTAGTTCACAGTTATTCCTGGAGATGAGGGAGGCTGGTGAACCCAGAGAACAGGGAAGCCAGGAAGGTAGGAGAAGGCCCAGGGGTAAGCAGCAAGGTAGGACAGTGCAGGCCTTGGCTGCTGACGGGAGGGCCCCTGAGCTGGAATCCAAAGTAGAGGACAGGCCTGGCTGCAGAGACGACTTGTTGGAGGGGCATGAAGGGTCAAGTGCCCCCTCTCTCTTCCTCTCCCCCCCCCCCCCCCAGCAGCTGGCCCTGGAGGGAGAGGAGGGGTGGGGCCAGAAGAGAAGAGGAGGGAACAGAGCTTCTTCTAGCCCCACTGCCTGGGATGCTGCCCGCCCAGTGCAGCATAGCGGCTGACTGGGACAGAGGCTGGCTATGGCAGCAGCAGGCTGCCTCCCACCCAGGCTCAGCTTCTGGGGACAGCGGCCAAGTGAGCCGGAGCCCTGCCCTGCCCCCCTGATATGCTCAGAGCTGGCACAATGGGAGGACAGAGCTCCCCCAGTAATGTGGGGTGGGGAGGGGATGGGGAGAGCGTGGGAGCCCTGGGCTGGGGGCGGGGTGGAGTCATGTGGGGATGTCACATGGGGAGATCACGTGTTCTTCCCTTTAGCTGGTGCCCCCAGCAGACTGCCTGGGATGGTTTGTCCAGAAAAGACTTTGTTACATCACCCCCAATAGGGGAATATGTATGGTGACCCAGGCAGAGGCTGAGTCCCAAAGAGGAGGCTGCGATTCCTGGAGCAAGAGGGGCCACAGGGCGAGACAGGATGGGTGAAGACACTGCCAGAGAAGGGTGCAATGTCTGGCAGAGCCAATCCCCAGGATGGCCAGGAGGAGGACTATTAGTGGTGAGCAGACCCTGTCACAAATGCTGGAAGGGTTTTGGATAAGCTTTTGCTCTATATGATATGACAGAAACTAATTAAGTAAGTCTAGATTCTAGATCATGTGTTATGTTTTTATTTTATATTTATCCATTTGTTTTCAATACTTTTATTGGCTCTCCTCAAACTTCTACATTTTATTAAATACATTTTTACTTGTTTTCACTATAAACATATAAGAGCTGTGTATCAAGCAGAGCTATGCTCTGAGGTGTAACTGGTGAGCTGGGGGTACTGTTCTTTTGGGAGCAGTGGATTTGTGAATTCTGTGAGCATCCAGTGGACATGGGGCTGGACACTTCAGGGGTACCCTCAAAGGGCTTGAGGGCTAAAGTGTGTCTAACGCTAACCTGCAGAGGAAGAGCGGAGCCTGAGTAGGCTGAGGGAGGAGTGCTTGTGTTGCCTGTGGCTGGTAGAGTGGGGTTCTGACCCCTGTCAGGCTCAGACAAGGCTTTCTCCTGGTAAGGGCATGGGCAGGTAGTAGCGAAGTGCCTCACAACTCTGGGTAACCCCAGGAAGTATGACAGGAGTACTGAAAGATATGGCCCTACCTCAGTGTAAGTATGGATGCTCCAGACGGGTAGGTTCCAAGAAGCTAGTTTCACATGAGTAGATAATTAAAGAACCAATGTAAACTCTAATATTTTCAACTACATGTTAGAAGTAATAACTATTACAACTGAAAGAAACTAGTGATTTTTCTCCAATTCTCAAGTTTTTTTGCTT
The DNA here is from genome assembly GCF_028017835.1 of Emys orbicularis. Lineage (NCBI taxonomy): Eukaryota > Metazoa > Chordata > Testudines > Emydidae > Emys > Emys orbicularis. The sequence continues at coordinate 65,700,699 of NC_088683.1, read as the reverse complement.
TCTTAATTTTAGATCATTTTGGGTAGAGTCAATTAAATTGTTTCCCCAGCTATAGTCTGGGAATTTTCCTGCGATTGTGAGCTCACAAAAGGCAGCAAGGGGTGCAGGAGCAGATGTAATCCCTGAAACTACTTTTAAACGCATTTGTTTTAATTAAAATTTCAAGCTGAAAGATTCCTTTAAAATCTAATAAAAATAACGATTTGCAAAACTGGTCAACTCAATCCATAGTCTAGGAGTACTCTTGGATTCCTCACTGAGCTCTCACATAGCAACCGCAACAAGTAGTGATAGCTACCATCTCCAGCTGGCTATGAGACTCCATCCTATCCTGGTGGACAAAGACCTGGCCTCAGTTATTCATGCCTTCATCATCACTTGGCTGGAGTACAGCAATGCAGAGGTGGGCATGGAACCTTCAGCACTCTGGAAACTCCAATTAGTAGAAAATGCTGCAGTCTCTTTTCTCAGCAACACAGGCTACTGTGAGCACATCAGATCTGTCCTTTGCTCTCTACACTGGCTTCCCATAGAACTTTAAATCAAGTACAAGGTCTCAATTTTTTCTCCCAAGTGGTCCATGACCTGGGCCCAGGGTGCCCAAAAGACCATCTAAAGCTCCGAAACAAAGACTGGGTCAACAGCTTCACTCTTCTGGCACAATGGAACTCTACAACCACAGTAAAGCTCACTTGTGTGGGAGACGGAACTTTCTTGGGGACAGTCTGAGACTGTGGAATGGCCCCCCTTTCCCCCCTCCCCCAGGAACTAAGGACCACCACAAACCCTGCCACTTTTAGGGTGACCAGATGAGAATTCCAAAATATCGGGACCGCCGCAGGGGGAACGCCTTTTCAATTGTTACAGTCACCCGTCCGAGTCTTCGGCGGCACTTCGGCAGAGGGTCCTTCAGTCGCTGACGGTCTTTGGCAGCATGGCGGCGGATAATAAACCTTGCCACCAAAGAAGGAAGTACCCGCCGCTGAATACTGTCAGCGACTGCAGGACCCGCCGACGAAGTGCCGACAAAGACCCGGACATGCCGAGTGAGTGTAACAATTGAAAAGGCACTCCCCCTACTCCCCCTGCCGGTCACCGCTGCCTAAGTAACAAAGGGGGGGGGGGGGCGCGTAAAAAGCGCCCGAAACAAAATATCGGGACAAATGGCGTCCCGACCATACTTCGGTCGGGACGCGGGACAAACTGCTCGATATCAGGACGGCTGGTCACCCTAGCCACTTTCCACTTAAAGTGCAAAGCACACTTTTCACCTCACCTTCTCTAATAAAAACACATAGCAACAGATATATGTATAAAAAACAAACCAATCCAAACTCCCTACCTAAACAAGACACTCCACTGCACATGCTCCTCCACCTGAGGAGAGGATGAGAGAACAGACAACATGCACTACTGGAAGGCGCTCAGATACTACAGTGAGGAGACAGACAGTGTAAAGACCTATATAGATCAGAATGCCCATGTTTTGCACAGGCAGACCCCAGCACCTGAATAAAGTATCCTACAGAATAAGGGCCTAAGTAACATAAATAAAAGCCACCGTATATGCTGTCCTTGAAAAGATACAGATGATAAGCGGCTCAACTCTCTTATACTAGCATGGTATAAAGGAAAATTGTCAGCAACCAGAGTCCCATTCCTAGCCCTCAAATGGGTTCTAAACTGCTTCTGACAACAGGTGTGCCAGACAAGCAGCATTTCCCTGGATAGTTTTCCCCAATTATTAATAATATAACTCAATCATGTTATGAATTAATTCCTGATTTTAATAAGAGATTCTAAGTTTTCCAAATTTAAAAAAGGCCCACAACATATCTATTTTAATTAAAGCAAATCTCTAATTTTTCATACACAACCAATACTATAATACTCATTGTTTCAGCAGAAGTCCAATACAACCAGCTTTTAGAGCGTCTCCAAAAAGTGTAATATCTCACATACTGTGTGCACTGCCAATGCCTAAAGAAAACAGTAAGTTACCATAAATTATGGAACACAAAACTATGAACACTTCAGAGTTAAGGATAACCTGAATTAGTTCAGTTTGGTCATTCATAGTATCAGGATTTCCCCCCCCCCATCCCCCTTCCCCGCCAGCCCCCAAGAAAAGCCTCCTTACTCTTCTTATGAAAAGCACTATCAAACCCCCACACCCCTGTGATAGCAGGAAGAAGATATAAAAGAACTTCCTGTTCTTAGAGAGATCTAAGGGAAACATATTTATCATCTAAGTTGTTCAACTCTGTTTGAAGAAATCATTGGTTTATACAACAGCAAAGAAAGTCTGTAACAACACAGAAGAGATTTTACCACAGGAAAATGAACAGAGTGGAGGAAGTTGTGCTGCAATATCAAGTTAATCAGTCACATTACGGTGCTTAGCACAGGCAGGGGCCTGACTTTCTAATAGTACCCAGGGGAACACCGCATTAAAACAGGAATTTTCAAATGATTTTGGCTGAACAAGTTTCTACTTGTAATAACTTCTAATATTAGTAATGTACAGTACCTTAATGAGAATATATGTGTAAAGTGTTTCTTATAAGCCAGCCCCAAGGCATTTAGACAAGTCCAATCATCTTGTAATGTGTGAAGGGCGGAGTCACCAGGTAAAGACTTGGAATTCTTGCAAAATAGATCTAAAGTTATGAAGCAGCTCCAATCTACTGTATTTTATCTATTTCCATCATTACTTATTCTTAACACATGGGCTAGGGAAGAAGGGCTCCATATAGCACAAAAGACAGCAGTACAGTACACAAATTGGGTGGCAATCTGGCTGGTCACATGGTGCTGGTGGGTCCTCCTCCTTTCTCAAGCTGCTAAAAGGCATTAAAGACAACTCAAAATAACAGCTGGTCAAAAAACAGTGGAAATCTTCTGTGACATATTTTCATCAAAACTTCAAAAATTCTCAACCAGCTCTACTAAAAGTACCTAGTCAAACATAATTTTCCCATATTGGTAACTGCTGTAGATGCCAAAGAGATGTTATGCAGACCTGAATGGCATGAGACAGGTCCCTGAGGCAATCTGGGGCAGTTTCTGTATTAAAACAAGGTCCATGCTACGAAAAAGCTTGAAAAAAACATTGGACTAAAAATGTCTTCCAGATAATGAGACCCACTACCTGCGATGTGCCAGGTGGCATGGATGTAGTGAAGATGGGATTGCTGCTTTGCATGATGACTACCTCTTGCCAAGAGTCAAATCTACTGAATCTTTTTTGTTCAGCAGAAAAGTGCACATAGACTGTAAGTACACAAAGAATTCTGTCTTTACCAATTTTATTCAAAAACTAAACAATTTAATGGCTGACTAGAAAGTGATCATCTCACAGCCCAAAAGATTCAAATGTGACATTTTTACGTAAGAGGTTCCCTTGTCCACCTCCACTCTTATTTTTAAAAGTAATGTATGAAGACCAGTAGAAAAGAATTGCATGAGCCATAGCACCCTACAAAACAGACTAGCACACTATCAGATCTAGGACTTCATTTGATGGATGACAAAAATCTAGCAGACAGGAAAACCATTTACAATATGGTACAAAATATTGACAAAAATCTCAAACAGTGAAAATAGGAATCAGATCTAAGCCTAGGATATTTGTACTGATGTAACCACACTGATATAGCTACACCAGTGGAAATGCTTAATGTACACGTGGCGCCTTGGTGCAAACAAAAGCTTGCACTTGTGATGATTGGGCCTACAAATGTACACTAATTGTGAGTTCAACTGTAAAAAGTTAGAGAAAGTTTATAAAATGTCTCTAACCTATAACAACAAATGTTGATGCGAGAAGGTGCAAAAGGAAATAAGACTGTATTAACCTAAACAAAAAGGCCTACTGATATAATTCAAGGACTATGTTAAGGTCATGCCTGGTAAACAAGAGAAGTGCTGGACTGGAAATAAACAGACCAAAACTGTTTTGTTGGAAATTAGGCCTAATTGGGGGGTGGAGGGGATGAGCTATTCCAGTGGCACTCAGCCTTTCCAGGCTGTACCCCTTTCAGGAGGCTATCTTGCATATCCAAAATTTCAACTCACAAACCATTTGCTTACAAAATCAGACATAAAAATACAAAAGTGTCACAGCACACTATTACTGAAAAATTGCTTACTTTCTCATGTTTACCATATAATTATAAAATAAATCAATTGGAATATAAATATTGTACTTACATTTCAGTGTATAGTATATAGAGCAGTATAAGCAAGTCACTGCCTCTATGAAATTTTAGTTTCTACTGACTTTGCTAGTGCTTTTTATATAGCCTGTTGTAAAACTAGCCAAATACCTAGATGAGTTGATGTACTCCCTGGAAGACCTCTGCATACCCCCAGGGGTATGTGTACCCCTGGTTGAGAACCACTGAGCTATTCTGCCCATCATTCCCTTTCTGGGGTCTTCAAAAAGAGACTTCAGGAGGAAAAGCTAGCTCTGGTGAATGCTGGCTGGCTAAAAGACAAGAGAAGGGGAAGGTTGTTTTCCTATGAATGGACGTTAATAACAGCAACAATACCAGCTCCAGCCCATCTCAGCTAACTTTTCTCAAAAATAACAGTAATTACTATCTTCAGTACCATCTAAAAGACTGCACACAAGGGTGTTCTTTTTCTATTTTTGTAATCTTCTAAAGCAGGGGTGGCCAACCTGTGGCTCTGGAGCCACATACAGCTCTTCAGAAGTTAATATGCAGCTCCTTGTATAGGCGCCGACTCTGGGGCTGGAGCTACAGGCGCCAACTTTCCAATATGCCGAGGGGGTGCTCACTGCTCAACCCCTGGCTCTGCCACAGGCCCTACCCCTACTCAACCCCTTCCCGCCCCCTCCCCTGAGCCTGCCATGCCTTCGCTCCTCCCCACCCCACAGCCTCCTGCACACCCGGATCAGCTGTTTCGGGAGGTTCAGGGAGGGAGCGGGAGGTGCTGATCAGCAGGGCTAACGGTGGGTGGGAGGTGCTGGGAGCTGATGGGGGGGGGAGGGGCTGCTGATTACTGTGGCTCTTTGGCACTCAGGTTGGCCACCTCTGTTCTAAAGACTCTTCACAGCTGAAGGGAATAAGGGATGTTTTTAAAATGAAAGCCTTACTTAATACTTTACATTTCAAATGCTCTAACTTTCTGTTTTCCCCCTGTATCTTTAATAAAGGGTTTTAAAATGTTTAATAATGAGTTTGCCATCGTATTAAGTGGGCTCAGATCTTTGCATTCCAAACCCTGAACCTTATTTAAAACAGTTTCAGGTTGGACATTTACAGGGTCATATTAACACCTTTGGTTTTGGGGCCCATATATTCCTTCCTAACTAATACAATACACCATTGCAACTTACTCTGGTTTCACCCTAGCCAAGGTAAAAAAATAACCATTCCCCCAACATCACAAACCTCAATTTAAAGGAATAATAGGATGATACTGTTTTATTCCTTTAAAATTTCATAGAGGCAGTGACCGTATTCTGACCTGCTTTTAACAATCTTCAATCAACTTTCTAGTTAACTTCTAAAAATATAACTTCCTACATCTTTTCCTTCCTTTTGATTTGCTTCCTTTCCCATTCTGGCTTCACTCCTCCTTTTTTGTTATAATAGTTCAGAATGTATCTTTTTATGTGTATGCAGCATCTATTACTTCCTCTTTTTTGTCTCTCTCTTTACCACCACCACCACCTCCTCTTCTTCTTCCCAAATCCACTCACTCTTTTCTCTCCCTTAAAGATTTACAACTAGGATGATACTGACTGATGTTACTAAAATGGAGGCACCCAGAAAGAGAGAGTGCATTTAAAACTTTGGGGAGAAGTGGACAATACAGAGCACATAGTACACAACATAGCGGGACAAAAGAAAAGTATACAAGGTAAGGCAAAAACTGAGAAAGAAAAAATGAAACATACTAAAAATGCCAGAAAAGATACACATTGCCTCTTCTGTAATCTCTCTCCTTTTTCCCCAGAGTGAGGGAGCGGATTTTTCATTAAAACTTATTTTTTCAAATTGCTAGGAATAATTTCTCACACATCTTTGTACCTTGGACATTAGAGTAGAATGTCTCCGTCTCAACCTGTCCTTTGTCCTCCCTGCATGACTGCGTCTTTCTGAACTAGCTCTAAAAACTTTGTTTCATTTTCACTTCTAGGTTATGATCACTGATGAGGAAGTAGTTCTGTATAGAGACCTAAAGCAGTCTAGCTTACTATTTGATTTAATTTGTTCTTCCCAATGACTCATATATTGATATTTTAGGTTTTGGTTTAGCATCCTGACCATTTTTCAGTTTTTGGTGGGGAGGTTTGCTCTATTTGTCAGCAGGTTAGTGTTTGGTGAATCCAGGAAAGGATTGTATATAGTAGGAATGGATTGTGGATTATTTTGATTTAATTTTTGATCTTCTAGTGGGCGGAGCATTGACTGCTTTGGTTGAGATGAGAAGTTTAGTGCTCTTTCTTGTATGTTAGTCAGCAGGAGGAATTGACCCAGTTTTGCTTTGCATGCATAATACCTAGGACTTGAAAAATTTACCAGACCTCTAATACGGTGGTCACCAAAGTGGGGTGCGCAAGAGGATCCTTGGGGGTGCGCGGCAGGAGGAGTGCTTTTTTTTTTTTTTTTTTGCTTCGGCAGTTCAGGCGGGAGTCCGAGCACCATTTTTTTTTTTGCTTCAGCAAAAATGGTAGAGCCGGCGCGGCAGGGGGTGCGTGCTCAAAATTTTTTTACTGATAGGGGTGCGCGATCAAAAAAGTTTGGAGACCACTGCTCTAATAGCCGGAAGACTTAAAGCTGAGAGGTCCCTCTGTCTAGGGGCAATGCCTAGAGGCGAAGGCAAAGTCTGACCATCCCCACACCAAAGCTGCTGGGATTCCTACTAAGGTACTCTTCTTGGGAACTCATCCATTGTTGTTTCTAGTAAATTCAAAAGCCTTTACCCCCTGGAAAGGAGGAGCATTCTTTTTCTCTGAAACTCCTGGCTTCTAGTCTGCTGTCCTTCTCTCTGCTTCAGCTTTTTGGGCCTCCTCCCAGGCAAATATTATTATTTGTATTATGAAGATGCCCAAAACCTACAATGTGCTAGTTGTACAAACACTTAAGACATTAACTATGCCCCCAAGATCTTAAGAACATAAGGGTCAGACGGGGTCACACCAATGGTCCATCTAGCCCAGTATCCTGTTCACTTCAGAGGGAATGAACAGAACAGGGCAATTCATCAAGTGATCCATCCACTGTTGTTCAGTCCCATCTTCTGGCAGTCAAAGGGTTAGGGACACCTAGAGCATGGGGTTGCATCCCTGGCCATCTTGGCTAATACCCACTGATGGACCTATCCTCCATGAACTTATCTAATTCTTTTTTTAACCCAGTTATAGTTTTGGCTTTCATAACATCCCATGGCAACGAGCTCAGTGTGTGAAGAAGTGTGAAGAAGTACTTCCTTCTGTTTATTTTTAAACCTGCTGTCTATTAATTTCATTAGGTGACACCTGGTTCTTGTGTTGTGTGAAGGGGTAAATAACACTTCCTTATGCACTTTCTCCACACCATTCATGATTTTGTAGACTTCTATCATATCGCCCCTTCATTGTCTCTTTTCTAAGCTGAAAACTCCCAGTCCTTTTAATCTCTTCTCATATGGAAGCTGTTCCATCCCCCTAATCACTTTTGTTGCCCTTCTCTGTACTTTTTTCAATTCTAATATATCTTTTTGAGATGGGGCAACCAGAACTGCACCCATATTCAGGGCATGGACATACCATTGATTTATATAGGGCATTATGATATTTACTATCTCCTTATCTATACCTTTCCTAATAGATTCTAACATTGTTAGGGTTGGGGTTTTTTGGCTGACTGAGCAGATGTTTTCAGAGAACTATTCACAATGACTCCAAGATCTCTGTCTTGAGTGGTAACAGCTAATTTTGACCCTTTCATTTTTGTAGGTATAGTTGGAATATGTTTTCCAACGTGCATTACTTTGCACTTATCAACATTGAATTTCATCTGTCATTTTGTTATCCAGTCACCCAGTTTTCCGATACCTTTGTAACTCTTTCCAGTCGGCCTTAGACTTAAGTATCTTGAGTAATTTTGCATTGTCTGCTAACTTTGCCACCTCACTGTCTACCCCTTTTTCAAAACCATTTATGAACATGTTGAACAGGACTGATCCCAATACAGATCCTTGGGGGACCGAACTTTTTACCTCTCTCCACTGTGAAAACTGACCATTTATTTCTACTCTTTATTTCCTGTCTTTTAATCAGTTACTGATCCATGAGAGGACCTTCCCTCTTATCCCATGACTGCTTACTTTGCTCAAGGGCCTTTGGTGAGGGACCCTGTCAAAGACTTTCTGAAAGTTCAAGTACACTGTATATACTGGATCAGCCTTGTCCACATGATTCTTTAACAGCCTTCCCCCCCCACCCCCCCAGAATTCTAATAGATTGGTGAAAAGCCACATGGAGTTTTCCCCAACACATCATATCCATCTGTGTGTCTAATAATTCTGTTATTTACAATAGTTTCAACTAGGGCTGTCGTGTGATTAAACAAAAGAAACAGTATTTTTCAATTCACTGTTGTAGGTGGCATCGCAAGATATTTATGTGCCAGATGCACTAAAGATTCATATGCCTCTTCATGCTTCGGCCATCGTTCCAGAGAACATGCTTCCATGCTGGTGACGCTTGTTTAAAAAAAAATGCATTCATTACATTTGTGACTGAACTCCTTGGGGGAGAATTGTATGTCTCCTGCTCTGTTTTACCCACATTCTGCCATATATTTCATGTTATAGTAGTCTCGGATGATGACCCAGCACATACAGTTCATTTTAAGAACACTTTCACTGCAAATTTGACAAAATGCGAAGAAGATACCAATGTGAAATTTCTAAAGATAGCTACAGCACTCGACCCAAGATTTAAGAATCTGAAGTGCCTTCCAAAATCTGAGAGGGATGAGGTGTGGAGCATGCTTTCAGAAGTCTTAAAAGAGCAACACTCTGATGCAGAAACTACAGTACCCAAACCACCAAAAAAGAAAATCAATCTTCTGCTGATGACATCGGACTCAGATAATGAAAATGAACCTGCGTCAGTCTGCACTGCTTTGGATCATTATTGAGCAGAACCTGTCATCAGCATGGACGCATGTCCTCTGGAATGGTGGTTGAAGCATCAAGGGACATATGAATCATTAGCGCATCTGGCATGTAAAGCTCTTGTGATGGTGGCTACAACAATGCCATGCAAACACCTGTTCTCACTTTAGGTGACATTGTAAACAAGAAGCAGGCAGCATTATCGCCCATAAATGTAAACAAACTTGTTTCTCTTAACGATTGGCTGAGCAAGAAGTAGGACTGAGTGGACTTATAGGCTCTAAAGTTTTACAATGTTTTATTTTTGAGTGCAGTTATGTAACAAAAAAAACATTTGTAAGCTGCACTTTCATGATAAAGAGATTGCACTACAGTACTTAGAATCATAGAACCTGACTTGCTAAAGTTTATTCCTTTCTATTTTCCTCAGTAGGATATCTTTTTGTCTCTAACTGCCTTTTTTTATTCTCCTCTATGAACTTATCTAATTCTTTTTTGAATCCTGTTATAGTCTCGGCCTTCACAACATCCAAAAGCTGCAATTATTCCAACAGCTGGAATTATTTTCTTAAATGAAAGTTTGAAAGCTTGTATTCCACAAAAGATAATATTTCCCATCTCCTTAACCCCCTGCCCCCCTTTCCCATAGGGACCTAGTTGAAGAGATTACAAGATTTAAAAACATAAAATAATTCAGTGGTTCTCAAACTTTTGTACTGGTGACCCCTTTCACCTCTGGGTGCAACACCCCTTATAAATTAAAAACACATTTTTATATATTTAACATTATAAATAGCTGGAGGCACAGTAGGATTTTGGGTGGAGGCTAGCAGCTCATAACCCCCCATATAATAACCTCGCAACCCCCTGAGGGGTCCCAACCCCCAGTTTGAGAATCCCTGAAATAATTGAATGAACTGTGGTTCCGTTTTGAGATGAGGTCATTAAAGCTCATATACATCCATGAACAAATCAGGATACTGTTCTTGGAGTCCCATCCAGGCACCAACTCAATGCCTTGCCCACCATGTATATCACTTACAGGGAGACTCCCTCCTCCATCTGGACAGACTTTAAAGGCAGCTTGTAAAATCTCTCGCTCCAGTACCAAAGAATTTTGTTGTGTTTAATATTTAAGAGGTTGAAAATCTCACAAACGCGACCACAACTCACCAGCGTGTTACCCCAAGGCGAGCCCCAGGCTGATGCTCGCTGCCCTGGGACTAGAGCCCAGCTTGGGGAACCAAAGATGCCTTACTGACCTGCCCCACTCCCAGCACCGGGGGCAGACGACACGGGGCCTGGTCAGGTCACCGGGACGGTGGGGGACCAGCATAGCACTGGGCTATTGGGGGGCTGGAGCGCAGCCGCCGGGCTGCCCCCAGGAGGGGCGGGCTCACCGGGCTGGCTCCTGTTCCCTCTCCCCACTCGGTCCCGAGCTCACGCGGAAAGTCACTGGCGGGCCTGATCCCCGCCCCCCCCTCGGCCCCGGATTGTCACAGCCCAGCCTCAGGCAGCGGCCCTAACCCCGGCTCCCACCACAGCGCTGAGACCGCCCCTAGACCCGCCACCCCTCCCCCGCGGGACCGGCCCGGCCCGGCCCGGCCCTGCCCTACCTGCAAGCAGGGGCCCCGTCCCAGCACCGCGATCCGCGTCTCCCGCCCGGCCGTGCCAAGCTAACGCTTGTTCCCGCCGCTTCCGGCTTCCTGCAACGGCGGCAGCGGGGAGGCGGGGCAGTGCCATTGCGTGTCAGGCCAGGCCGTGCCTCCGCGCGGGAGCTTCCCACGGGCGCCCAGGGCCCAGCCGGCTCCAGCTATACCGACCTCACCCCCGCTCAGCCCGCACCCCCGTCCCCCGACATCCCCCTCAGCCCGCACCCCCCGTCCCTCCTCTCCCCCGCCCGTCCCCCGACATCCCCCGTCCCTCCTCACCTCCGCCCGACCCCCGACATCCCCCTCAGCCCGCACCCCTGTCCCTCCTCACCCCCGCCCGTCCCCCGACAATCCCCTCAGCCCGCACCCCCCCGTCCCTCCTCACCCCCGCCCGTCCCCCGACAATCCCCTCAGCCCGTACCCCCCATCCCTCCTCACCCCCGCCCGTCCCCCGACATCCCCCTCAGCCCGCACCCCCGTCCCTCCTCACCCCCGCCAGCCCCCTCAGCCTGCACCCCCGTCCCTCCTCACACCCGCCCGTCCCCCGACACCCCCTCTCAGCCCCCGCCCCCCGACATCCCCTCAGACCCCCCGCGCCCATCCCGCCTCAGACTCCTCCACCATCCCCTCGCCAAATGTCCCGCCTTGTAGCCCACCTGTCCCCTCACCCCTCCCCACCATCCCTCCTACCCACCCACCATTGCCATCCCTCTTCACACACACACACACCATCCTGTATTTCCAATGGGTTTCACTGCTCTTTGCCAACAGCCGAAGAGTCGTGTGTTCAGTTTCAGCTTCTGGAGGGGAGTGTTCTCTTGTGGTTAGACTTATGCACCGATCTCCCCACCCTAGCTCCTGTACCTCTTATCCCTCTAGCTGGCTTCAGCCCGTTCCCCCCCTTAACTCCATAGCAGCTTCTCTCCACCTACCATCCTACTACCCCCCTTTTTTTGTATTCTCTGTCATTCTTTCCATCCCCTGCATTCCAGTCACGCGTCCTGGCCCCCTACAGCAGGAGCACTAGGAGCAGAAGCGAGGTAGTATCCCTCATCTCACTTACAGTGACACTGTATCTATCCTTCGGCACCTAGGAGGAGCCTGAGCAGGGGAAGCTATGCTCAGGCGCAGCAGCCCTGGGTTGGAGCATGCTCAGTGCAGATGCAATGTTTAGAGAATGTAGCTGCTAAACTCTAGACAAGTATCTACTGATGCTGTACAAACAGTTTTTTTTCTTTCTTTTTTTAGTGGATGCTTAGAACTAGGCCAAATGTAGGTGAATTTTCAAAGGAACTTCAGAAGGCACAGTCATGACACTAAAGTGACAACCCACCCCCATCCTGCACCACTCCCAAATTTCAAGTTCCCACCCCAAACCATGAAGCCCGAAAGCTTCACAACAAAACAGTTGTGAGCATTTTTTTTTTAACAATAGGGGCAACACTATTTTTCCCTAATCTCATTTTCTAAAACCTGAACCATTTTATCTGAAACTTAAAAAAAAAAAAAAATAGCCTGAGGCAGACATAGATAGTTTCATCCTGAAGTGGTAAAGTTATAAGATATGAAAACAGTCTTAAAACATAAAGCATCAGGTAACCTTAACTGTAGGCAGCACTACCAGGTCTGTGTGTAAAATACACAAAAACAGTAAATCTATTAATGTTTCTGAGAACGTTTGAGGTTGCTTTGCCAATGCCAAATTTATAGGTTTGAGAGCAGAAAATTAAAGCAGTCATCTAAATTCAAAGTAGAATGATGTTCTACATTTGTTATTGCTTTATATATCCAGTATTCATCACAGCTGATCTTTGTGAGCCAGAATAGGCAAAATCTTACCTGATCATATCCTTTCTACTAGCAGCACCTCCCACAATTCTGAGACATGAGGTATTCCCCTCTTGTCTGCAATTTGCAGGGGCAGTTCAACATTGAAACATAGCCCCTACTAATCCCATCCCCTTCTCCAGCTTGCTGCCAGATGATTCATTAAAAAGCTGTGGAAAAGCTTTAGAATGTGGTTAGTAACAATAATTCAATGCCAAGCAGTAAATTATGTACAGTAGGCTAAGTAGCCCACAAATAGTAGACATAAAAAGTTAAAGTTTGTTCCTTTGGCTAATGAAGCCATACCAGGGAGGGTAGAATCATGGAAGACATTGCTAGCAGCAAGAAAGTTATCGTATAAAAAATTTCCCATTTTGTAGCCCAGTATCTGAGACATATGTGAAGTAGTGAGCAGTGAAAATAAATAGAGATGGATAAAGTAGTAGAATGAAATAGGGAGAGTCCCCCACAAAATTAATTGCCAAAAGGGCAAACTGTTTCTGGATCACCAAACGTAGCACCTGCTTGGCAAAGGATGCCTGTGCAGAGGACAGAAAGTCCATTTTCTAGTGTCTGTTATGTCCTAACTGATTAAGAGCTTCTGGAACAAATCACACAAAGTATATAGTTTTAAAGTAAGATTCCATAGATCACTGGTTTAATCCAGTAGGTCACAGCATGCAGCTTCTCTGGTTGTAGCTAACTGAACCTCCCCTAGTCAAAATGAAAGTGTGGAATGGACTAAAGTGATCCAACTGCTATACTTATTCTAAAAGACTGACACAAATAACAGAATGGATTCTCCATAAACACTAGCGTCTAACAAACAGAAGTTAATAGAGGCCCATGTGGCTGCCCTACAGATTTCCTCACTGGAAGCACAGATTTGTGACTTCATAAGTAGAAAGAAAGATCTTGTGCCTTGATTACGTCAGGAACAGGTGAACCTGATGCCTTGTCTGTCTCTATAATGCATAACTTGACCAATCTGGTCACAGTTTGGACACCTAGAGGTGAGCCTTGGCACTTCAGGCAGGGCCGACTCTAGGCACCAGCGTTCCAAGCATGTGCTTGGGGCGGCACTTCTGAAGGGGCGGCATTCCGGCCCTTTCGGGGCGGCTCTTTTCAAGGAGCGGCACTCTGTGGTTTTTTTGTTGGTGGTGGTTTTTTTGCTTCTGTGGCGGCACTCTGGGTTTTTTTGGTTAGGGCGGCAAAAATCCTGGAGCCGGCCCTGACTTCAGGTGAAAGGAAATGATCTTGTCAATTCAGTGCACTTAAAACTGATCTTTGGTGTTCTATGAACATCCAGATTATGCCACCGTTTTTCTTCAGGATATTGTGGCTGTGGACTGAATGACAGGACTACCTTCTGTGAGGAATAGAAAGAGTTTACTTTTGGCAAGAAGATTCTGGGGTCATGATGAATTTCCTGCCTGGATAAAGCTGCCAACTCCAAAAAACTCATCTTGCAGATGTGATAGTGACCAAGAAACAGGTTTTGTCAGATAGACAGAATGGTGTGACTAATGTTCATGATTCAAAACTCTGTGTGGCAGGGCTTCTAGCACCAGTGGGTCCCATATACAAAAGATTTGTCTAACAACAGGGCTAGCCAGTCTGACTGGTCTGAGAGATCTGGGTACTTGAGGATTATCTGCCAATCATAGAATCATAGAATCATAGAATATCAGGGTTGGAAGGGACCTCAAGAGGTCATCTAGTCCAACCCCCTGCTCAAAGCAGGACCAATTCCCAACTAAATCATCCCAGCCAGGGCTTTGTCAAGCCGGGCCTTAAAAACCTCCAAGGAAGGAGACTCCACCACCTCCCTAGGTAACGCATTCCAGTGCTTCACCACCCTCCTAGTGAAATAGTGTTTCCTAATATCCAACCTGGACCTCCCCCACTGCAACTTGAGACCATTGCTCCTTGTTCTGTCATCTGCCACCACTGAGAACAGCCGAGCTCCATCCTCTTTGGAACCCCCCTTCAGGTAGTTGAAGGCTGCTATCAAATCCCCCCTCATTCTTCTCTTCTGGAGACTAAACAATCCCAGTTCCCTCAGCCTCTCCTCATAATTCATGTGCTCCAGACCCCTAATCATTTTTGTTGCCCTCCGCTGGACTCTTTCCAATTTTTCCACATCCTTCTTGTAGTGTGGGGCCCAAAATTGGACACAGTATTCCAGATGAGGCCTCACCAATGTCGAATAAAGGGGAACGATCACGTCCCTCGATCTGCTGGCAATGCCCCTACTTATACAGCCCAAAATGCCGTTAGCCTTCTTGGCAACAAGAGCACACTGTTGACTCATATCCAGCTTCTCGTCCACTGTGACCCCTAGGTCCTTTTCTGCAGAACTGCTACCTAGCCATTCGGTCCCTAGTCTGTAGCAGTGCATGGGATTCTTCCGTCCTAAGTGCAGGACTCTGCACTTATCCTTGTTGAACCTCATCAGGTTTTTTTTGGCCCAATCCTCTAATTTGTCTAGGTCCCTCTGTATCCGATCCCTACCCTCTAGTGTATCTACCACGCCTCCTAGTTTAGTGTCATCTGCAAACTTGCTGAGAGTGCAGTCCACACCATCCTCCAGATCATTAATAAAGATATTAAACAAAACCGGCCCCAGGACCGACCCTTGGGGCACTCCGCTTGAAACCGGCTGCCAACTAGACATGGAGCCATTGATCACTACCCGTTGAGCCCGACGATCTAGCCAGCTTTCTATCCACCTTACAGTCCATTCATCCAGCCCATATTTCTTTAACTTGGCGGCAAGAATACTGTGGGAGACTGTATCAAAAGCTTTGCTAAAGTCAAGGAATAACACATCCACTGCTTTCCCCTCATCCACAGAGCCAGTTATCTCATCATAGAAGGCAATTAGGTTAGTCAGGCACGACTTCCCTTTGGTGAATCCATGCTGACTGTTCCTGATCACTTTCCTCTCCTCTAAGTGTTTCATAATTGATTCCTTGAGGACCTGCTCCATGATTTTTCCAGGGACTGAGGTGAGGCTGACTGGCCTGTAGTTCCCCGGATCCTCCTTCTTCCCTTTTTTAAAGATGGGCACTACATTAGCCTTTTTCCAGTCATCCGGGACCTCCCCCGATCGCCATGAGTTTTCAAAAATAATGGCTAATGGCTCTGCAATCACATCCGCCAACTCCTTTAGCACCCTCGGATGCAGCGCATCCGGCCCCATGGACTTGTGCACATCCAGTTTTTCTAAATAGTCCCGAACCACTTCTTTCTCCACATAGGGCTGGTCACCTTCTCCCCATATTGTGCTGCCCAGTGCAGCAGTCTGGGAGCTGACCTTGTTCGTGAAGACAGAGGCAAAAAAAGCATTGAGTACATTAGCTTTTTCCACATCCTCGGTCACTAGGTTGCCTCCCACATTCAGTAAGGGGCCCACACTTTCCTTGACTTTCTTCTTGTTGCTAACATACCTGAAGAAACCTTTCTTGTTACTCTTAACATCTCTTGCTAGCTGCAACTCCAAGTGTGATTTGGCCTTCCTGATTTCATTCCTGCATGCCTGAGCAATAGTTTTATACTCCTCCCTGGTCATTTGTCCAATCTTCCACTTCTTGAAAGCTTCTTTTTTGCGTTTAAGATCAGCAAGGATTTCACTGTTTAGCCAAGCTGGTCGCCTGCCATATTTACTATTCTTTCTACACATTGGGATGGTTTGTTCCTGCAACCGCAATAAGGATTCTTTAAAATACAGCCAGCTCTCCTGGACCCCTTTGCCCTTCATGTTATTCTCCCAGGGGATCCTGCCCATCTGTTCCCTGAGGGAGTCAAAGTCTGCTTTTCTGAAGTCCAGGGTCCGTATTCTGCTGCTCTCCTTTCTTCCTTGTGTCAGGATCCTGAACTCGACCATCTCATGGTCACTGCCTCCCAGGTTCCCATCCACTTTTGCTTCCCCTACTAATTCTTCCCTGTTTGTGAGCAGCAGGTCAAGAAAAGCTCTGCCCCTAGTTGGTTCCTCCAGCACTTGCACCAGGAAATTGTCCCCTACACTTTCCAAAAACTTCCTGGATTGTCTGTGCACCGCTGTATTGCTCTCCCAGCAGATATCAGGGTGATTAAAGTCTCCCATGAGAACCAGGGCCTGCGATCTAGCAACTTCTGCTAGTTGCCAGAAGAAAGCCTCATCCACCTCATCCCCCTGGTCTGGTGGTCTATAGCAGACTCCAACCACGACATCACCCTTGTTGCTCACACTTCTCAACTTTATCCAGAGACTCTCAGGTTTTTCTGCAGTTTCATACCGGAGCTCTGAGCAGTCATACTCCTCTCTTACATACAACGCAACTCCCCCACCTTTTCTGCCCTGCCTGTCCTTCCTGAACAGTTTATATCCATCCATGACAGTACTCCAGTCATGTGAGTTATCCCACCAAGTCTCTGTTATTCCAATCGCATCATAGTTCCCTGATTGTGCCAGGACTTCCAGTTCTCCCTGCTTGTTTCCCAGGCTTCTTGCATTTGTGTATAGGCACTTAAGATAACTCATCGATCGTCCCTCTTTCTCAGCATGAGACAGGAGTCCTCCCCTCTTGCGCTCTCCTGCTTGTGCTTCCTCCCAGGATTCCATTTCCCCACTTACCTCAGGGCTTTGGTCTCCTTCCCCCGGTGAACCTAGTTTAAAGCCCTCCTCACTAGGTTAGCCAGCCTGCTGGCGAAGATGCTCTTCCCTCTCTTCGTTAGGTGGAGCCCGTCTCTGCCTAGCACTCCTCCTTCTTGGAACACCATCCCATGGTCGAAGAATCCAAAGCCTTCTCTCCGACACCACCTGCGTAGCCATTCATTGACTTCCACGATTCGACGGTCTCTACCCAGGCCTTTTCCTTGCACAGGGAGGATGGACGAGAACACCACTTGCGCCTCAAACTCCTTTATCCTTCTTCCCAGAGCCACGTAGTCTGCAGTGATCCGCTCAAGGTCATTCTTGGCAGTATCATTGGTGCCCACATGGAGAAGCAGGAAGGGGTAGCGATCCGAGGGCTTGATGAGTCTCGGCAGTCTCTCCGTCACATCGTGTATCCTAGCTCCTGGCAAGCAGCAGACCTCTCGGTTTTCCCGGTCGGGGCGGCAGATAGATGACTCAGTCCCCCTGAGGAGGGAGTCCCCGACCACCACCACCCTCCTCCTCCTCTTGGGAGTGGTGGTCGTGGAACCCCCATCCCTAGGACAGTGCATCTTTTGCCTTCCAATCGGTGGAGTCTCCTTCTGCTCCCTTCCCTCAGATGGGTCATCTAGTCCACTCTCCGCATTAGTACCTGTGGAGAGAACATGGAAACGATTGCTCACCTGTATCTCCATTGCTGGTGCATGGACGCTCCTCTTTCTCCTTCTGGAAGTCACATGCTGCCAAACCTCTTCACAATCCTTCTGTCCCTGCTGTGCCTGCTCTGAATCTTCAGAACATTGTGGCCGTAGAAGCATCTCCTGACGTCTGTCCAGGAAATCTTCATTTTCCCTTATGCAACGCAGTGTTGATACTCGTTTCTCCAGCCCTCGAACCTTCTCTTCCAATATGAAGACCAGCTTGCACTTTGTACAGACAAAGTCGCTTCTGTCCTGTGGAAGAAAGACAAACATGGCACAACCTGTGCAGGTTACAACAGCTGATCGCTCACCGTCCATATCCCTGTCCTCTTAAGAGCTTCCTCAGCTGTTGCAGGAACTACTCAGAGAAACCTGCAGATGAAAGCCTCAGTGAGCTCTCCCCAGGCAAACTCCCAGGCAAACTCCCTCTGTTAGCCTCTGCTGTTCGCCGCTCAGCTGGTTCGCTGCTGACTGCCCTTATATACCAGTCAGGCCCACTCAAGGCCCACCTGGAACAAAGCACTCCCAATTCACACTTTTCAAACAAACAAGCAAGCAATCAAGCACACGGTCAAACTGACCAACTGTCCCAGCAGCAGACACTCAGATACTCACCAACACAGCCCCCCTAATGCAGCACTTAGCGTACCTCCTCTCGGACAGCTCCCAGGCAAACTCCCTCTGTTAGCCTCTGCTGTTCGCCGCTCAGCTGGTTCGCTGCTGACTGCCCTTATATACCAGTCAGGCCCACTCAAGGCCCACCTGGAACAAAGCACTCCCAATTCACACTTTTCAAACAAACAAGCAAGCAATCAAGCACACGGTCAAACTGACCAACTGTCCCAGCAGCAGACACTCAGATACTCACCAACACAGCCCCCCTAATGCAGCACTTAGCGTACCTCCTCTCGGACAGCTCCCAGGCAAACTCCCTCTGTTAGCCTCTGCTGTTCGCCGCTCAGCTGGTTCGCTGCTGACTGCCCTTATATACCAGTCAGGCCCACTCAAGGCCCACCTGGAACAAAGCACTCCCAATTCACACTTTTCAAACAAACAAGCAAGCAATCAAGCACACGGTCAAACTGACCAACTGTCCCAGCAGCAGACACTCAGATACTCACCAACACAGCCCCCCTAATGCAGCACTTAGCGTACCTCCTCTCGGACAGCTCCCAGGCAAACTCCCTCTGTTAGCCTCTGCTGTTCGCCGCTCAGCTGGTTCGCTGCTGACTGCCCTTATATACCAGTCAGGCCCACTCAAGGCCCACCTGGAACAAAGCACTCCCAATTCACACTTTTCAAACAAACAAGCAAGCAATCAAGCACACGGTCAAACTGACCAACTGTCCCAGCAGCAGACACTCAGATACTCACCAACACAGCCCCCCTAATGCAGCACTTAGCGTACCTCCTCTCGGACAGCTCCCAGGCAAACTCCCTCTGTTAGCCTCTGCTGTTCGCCGCTCCCCTCTGCTGTTCGCCGCTCCAATGAACCCAGAAGACCTGGTGTGTAAGATGCTACATATATCTGACACCTAGCATGCAACAGTGGTGGGCTGGGATCCTTTTTCCCCACTATCTTGAAGAAAGCCCAGAATAGCTGGGATGCCAGGGTCCTTGGGGCTTCTGTTGTTTCCTGACATGAGCTAAACCTAATCCAGATGGGGCAGTAGGCCTTTAGTGTTGAAGCCCATGTAGAGAAGAGTCAAGTCCCAACAACTTTGGAGGACAGACTGAATGCAATTAATATTCCCTCTCAATAGCCATGCTATCAGCGGTAGACATTTTGTGTCTGGATGAAGGATAGGGTGTTCGTGAGAGGTTTTGGTCTCCCTGATAGATGCCATGGGTGTTCTAGTGCCAAGACTACCAAAACTGAAAACCAGTGTCCTGGAATGATCACCTTTGCTATTTCTCACCTTATCTTCTGACCTTCTCTAGAAGAAATAGATATGCATAAAGAAGGCCCTGTGGCCGTCTGTGTGAATTCTTAGAGGCTGTGCTACCACATCTGGTTTTGCCACGTAATCTGCAGTTCCAGAAGAGAGTGCTTGAGTCAGAGTTCTTCTATTTCTTTCCTTTTCATTTTTTTGGCCCTTTTCATCTGCTTTGCAGGAGTTGCCACCCAGCCTTACCAGGGTCTCTTGTGACACTTTATCTAGTGCCTTCAGTCGCTTAGATATGTCTTTTTTTTGTGTCCTCCACCTCAGAGTCACACACTCCATGCGGGGGGGGGGGGGGGGGCTCATTGCTCGAGTCCCTGGGTTTGTTTCAGAAGGGGAGCTGTGTACCAGAGCACTTAGGACTCACTTCAATATTTGTGGGGGCATGAGATAGCCCTTAAAGTTTTTTCTCTCCCTTCTGGCCCAAGTCTACCCCAGGACTTGGCCCCTGAACTGGTAGGCTGGTATCCTCCTGACCCTTGGATTGCCTCCTTGACATGGTCTGCTGCTCCTGATTAGGTCTTTCCACACTGGAGTTGTGGCTCCTTAGGACAAATAGGGACCAGACACGTCTGGAAAGCTCTACAGGGCCATGCCCTGGTAGTAAGAGGGTCAGCAGCTGTGAACGAGGGAGCATAATTTGCGCTCTGAAGAGCCTGTACGTTCTGCCTCACATATGGACACTGGGCAGCACAATATGGGGAGAAGCTGACCAGCCCTCTGTGGAGAAAGAAGTGGTTCGGGACTATTTAGAAAAACTGGACGTGCACAAGTCCATGGGGTCAGATGCGCTGCATCCGAGGGTGCTAAAGGAGTTGGCGAATGAGATTGCAGAGCCATTAGCCATTATTTTTGAAAACTCATGGCGATCGGGGGAGGTCCCGGATGACTGGAAAAAGGCTAATGTAGTGCCCATCTTTAAAAAAGGGAAAGAGGAGGATCCTCCTACGGGGAACTACAGGCCAGTCAGCCTCACCTCAGTCCCTGGAAAAATCATGGAGCAGGTCCTCAAGGAATCAATTATGAAACACTTAGAGGAGAGGAAAGTGATCAGGAACAGTCAGCATGGATTCACCAAGGGGAAGTCGTGCCTGACTAACCTAATTGCCTTCTATGATGAGATAACTGGCTCTGTGGATGAGGGAAAAGCAGTGGATGTGTTATTCCTTGACTTTAGCAAAGCTTTTGATACGGTCTCCCACAGTATTCTTGCTGCCAAGTTAAAGAAGTATGGGCTGG
Source organism: Emys orbicularis (assembly GCF_028017835.1). Taxonomy (NCBI): domain Eukaryota; kingdom Metazoa; phylum Chordata; order Testudines; family Emydidae; genus Emys; species Emys orbicularis. The sequence continues at coordinate 65,679,560 of NC_088683.1, read as the reverse complement.
ATGAATGGACTGTAAGGTGGATAGAAAGCTGGCTAGATCATCGGGCTCAACGGGTAGTGATCAATGGCTCTATGTCTAGTTGGCAGCCGGTTTCAAGCGGAGTGCCCCAAGGGTCGGTCCTGGGGCCGGTTTTGTTTAATATTTTTATTAATGATCTGGAGGATGGAGTGGACTGCACTCTCAGCAAGTTTGCCGATGACACTAAACTAGGAGGCGTGGTAGATACACTAGAGGGTAGGGATCGGATACAGAGGGACCTAGACAAATTAGAGGATTGGGCCAAAAGAAACCTGATGAGGTTCAACAAGGACAAGTGCAGAGTCCTGCACTTAGGACGGAAGAATCCCATGCACAGCTACAGACTAGGGACCAAATGGCTAGGTAGCAGTTCTGCAGAAAAGGACCTAGGGGTCACAGTGGACGAGAAGCTGGATATGAGTCAACAGTGTGCTCTTGTTGCCAAGAAGGCTAACGGCATTTTGGGCTGTATAAGTAGGGGCATTGCCAGCAGATCGAGGGACGTGATCGTTCCCCTTTATTCGACATTGGTGAGGCCTCATCTGGAGTACTGTGTCCAGTTTTGGGCCCCACACTACAAGAAGGATGTGGAAAAATTGGAAAGAGTCCAGCGGAGGGCAACAAAAATGATTAGGGGTCTGGAGCGCATGACTTATGAGGAGAGGCTGAGGGAACTGGGATTGTTTAGTCTCCAGAAGAGAAGAATGAGGGGGGATTTGATAGCAGCCTACCACTACCTGAAAGGGGGTTCCAAAGAGGATGGAACTCAGCTGTTTTCAATGGTGGCAGATGACAGAACAAGGAGCAATGGTCTCAAGTTGCAGTGGGGGAGGTCTAGGTTGGATATTAGGAAACACTGGAATGCGTTACCTAGGGAGGTGGTGGAGTCTCCTTCCTTGGAGGTTTGTCAAGCCAGGCCTTAACAAAGCCCTGGCTGGGATGATTTAGTTGGGAATTGGTCCTGCTTTGAGCAGGGGGTTGGACTAGATGACCTCCTGAGGTCGCTTCCAACCCTGATATTCTATGATTCTATGCTTTGGTTTAGCTCTTCAAAGTTCCACAACCAGCTAAGAAGCTGCAGCACCTTTTCCAAAAACACTTAGCTTGTATCCTAGGAGAATACCTAGGCTTCTGTTAGGCACTTAAATCTGTCATGCAGTTATAGCTCCTTCCACTCATGCTTGTGGCTAGTACGCAGGCAAGTGGAGTACATGATAGAGAAGGTGTCATAAGGAGATCGCAAAAGAGGCATGTGCTAGAAGGGAATATGTGGTAGAATAAGGTCAAAAGAAGCCAATGCCTGAGGAGGAAGGGGGGGGGGGGGGGGGAGAAAACCTCAGCATGCATGGATTTTGAATCCGTGTTGGTTGACTGCTCTCATACTCAAAGAAAGTGCCCATTTAGCATCTCACAAAAAATAACCAAGAATTTTGGCTGGCGAGCCCACTCATGGTCTGGAAGGATAGTCATCACCAGACTCCCCTCCTTGGAAGTATCTGGACATGTTTAACACTCAGAGGATGCTTTTCCTGCCTCAGTGAAGATTACAGGTACCACTTAAGAATTGGAATTACAGTAGAACCTGTTTCACAAACTCCAATCTTACAAATGACCAGTTTTACAAACCATTTATCCTCAAGGGGTGGAGAGAAGAGCACAGTCTCACTAAACCTGAAATCCAGGCATGTAATGGTGAGTGAGTGCTGCAAGCCCATTATTCATTTGCCTCAGCAGGTGGGAAAGAGGTGGGTGAAACTTGGACTCTGCCCCAAACATGCCAGCCAGCTGAAGGGGCACATGAAAGGTAGTAATTTGCTATTGTCCAGGACCAAATACAGCCAGGAACAAGCAGGAAGAAATCTGGCTTGAGGCATAATTGCTACCTTGCACCCTCCAGTCTAGCCCCTATATAATTAGTAGGGCTGTCAAGCAATAAAAAAACTGAATCGCAATTAATCGCATTGTTAAACAATTTATTTAAATATTTTTGAGGTTTTCTACATTTTCAAATATATTGATTTCAGTTACAACACAGAATACAAAGTGTACAGGACTCACTTTACATTTATTTTTTATTACAAGTATTTGCACTGTAAAAAAACAAAAGAAACAGTATTTTTCAGTTCACCTAATACAAGTACTATAGTGCAATCTCTTTATCATGAAAGTTGAACTTACAAGTTTAGAATTAGGTACAAAAAAACTGCATTCAAAAATAAAAATTTAAAACTTTTGAGCCTACAGTCCACTCAGTCCTATTGTTCAGCCAATTGCTCAGACAAACAAGTTTGTTTACATTTGCAGGAGATAATGCTGCCCACTTCTTGTTTACATCACCTGAAAGTGAGAACAGGCATTCTCATGGCACTGTTGTAGCTGGCATTGCAAGATATTTACGTGCCAGATGCACTAAAGATTCATATGTCCCTTCATGCTTCAACCACCATTTGAGAGGACATGCATCCATGCTGATGATGGGTTTTGCTCAATAACAATCCAAAGTAGTGCGGACCAACGCATGTTCATTTTCATTATCTGAGTCAGATGCCACTAGCAGAAGGCTGATTTTCTTTTTTGGTGGTTCGGGTTCTCTAGCTTCCACATCGGAGTGTTGCTCATTTAAGACTTCTGAAAGCATGCTCCACACCTCGTCCCTCTCAGATTTTGGAAGGCACTTCAGATTCTTAAACCTTGGGTCTAGTGCTGTAGCTATCTTTAGAAATCTCACATTGGTAACTTTTGTGTTTTGTCAAATCTGCAGTGAAAGTGTTCTTAAAATGAACAACATGTGCTGGGTCGTCATCATCCGAGACTGCTATAACATGAAATATATGGCAAAATGGGGGTAAAAGAGCAGGAGACATAAAACTCTCCCCAAAGGAGTTCAGCCACAAATTTAATTAATGCATTATTTCTTTAACGAGCGTCATCAGCATGTAAGCATGTCCTCTAGAATGGTGGCCGAAGCATGAAGGGGCATATGAAAGTTTAGCCTATCTGGCACATAAATACCTTGCAATGCCGTCTACAAAAGTGCCATGCAAATGCCTCTTCTCACTTTCTGATGACATTGTAAATAAAAAAGGGCAGCATTATCTCCTGTAAATGTAAACAAACTTGTTTCTCTTAGTGATTGGCTGAACAAGTAGGACTGAGCAGACTTGTAGGCTCTGAAGTTTTACATTGTTTTGGTTTTGAATGCAGTTATGTAACAAAATCTACGTTGCACTTTCACAACAAAGATTGCACTAAGTACTTGTATGAGGAATTGAAAAATACTATTTCATCATTTTTACAGTGCAAATATTTGTAATAAAAAAGACTATACACTTTGATTTCAATTACAACACAGATACAATATATATGAAAATGTAGAAAAATACCCACAACATTTAATACATTTCAGCTGGTACTCTATTGTTTAACAATGCGATTAAAACAGTGATTAATCGTGATTAATTTTTTTGAGTTAATTGTGTGAGTTAACTGTGATTAATCCACAGCCCTAATAATTAGATTATAGGTAATATAATGAAAGTGAGCCAGGACTCTGTTAGAGCCAGTGAAAATTTAAATCACTGAAGAATCCACACCAAGAGGGCAGTCCCTCAGTTTGTTCTTGGTATCTCCCTAGAGAGCCATATAACATTGGACTTCACCACCTCTGTCCCACAGGACTATCCTTTTAGTCAAGAAATGTGACAATTAGTTCAGAAGGTATTTGATAATCATTGTGGGTGGGGGTGGTTGAGTCCTTCCACAAGTGTATTGGAATTTGTTCCAGTTGTACCACACTGTGAATCTGCTAATGACGGTCAGAAAATTCAGGTCCTTGCTGGACATTCCTAGGATTAGTTATTTGGCAGCCTTTCTACTCCTAGTAATCTGGTTTGCAGTAGCCTAGTTGAAGGACAGGCTGTCATTTTTTAAATGAGTACTGTGAATCTTTAGTCTTATTTTAAAGTACTATATAATGTAGAAAAAAATTGCCCACTCTTGATTATCTGTGGGATATGTGGACTCCACAATCTTATGTAGATATTTATTCTTGGGAGAAAACTAGGACTCATTGCATAACTATGTTTTTCCCCCACCAAATTTTCTGATAGTAGCCTGCATACAACAACATCAGTTGGGGAACCACAGAGGCACAAGCCATTGGTACAAATGAAATATATTGTAATAAATGCAATTTTTGCTTGGTTCATCCACACACAGGACAGTAAATATCCTAACTGACCATAACACTGTATCAAAGTACCAATAGAATTGCTATTTCTTGCTCAAAACTAATACAATGTTCTACAGTTTACTGATTGTAACACCTAAAGATTCAACACAATGAGTCAGAGACCTGTACTTTTTCACTACATAAAATTTATTTTGATAAAAAAGTAGAACCAGTTCCTATTTTTAATCATAATTTATTAAACCAATCTGTGTTTTGTAGAATATACACTTTAGCATTAAGACAATTTCAATGAAATGACTATCTACAAAAATGAGTTTGATTGTTTTATTTTTCATGTCACCATACATGAACAAATTAAATTCATGTCTCATGAAAACATGTTTTACTCAGTATCTTTAAAAATGTACAGTTTAATAACCACTATGGTCTTAGATTTTCATATTTTTTTATTTCAAAAATAAAAGTCAGGTATTTTACTGCTGTATTTGTTACAGCATAAACTTAAACCATCCTACACAAAGTAAAAGGGTTGGAATAGGCATGCAGGCAACTTCTCATGTTGTCACATACCTTACATGTATCTAATGAGACACAGAAGCGGTGCATATTCATTTGCATTTTTCCAAATACTAAAATATTTACTGATGTAAGCAGAAAGCAACATCTTTAAAAACAAAACCAGTTCAAATGGCACAAAAAGTTAGCATTTGTATAAATAACTGGAGTTCCTGATTATGGAAGCAGGTACAGGGGATTCCAGTATTTTCCTTAGGGCTTTGCTCTTTGAAAGAATACCTGTATTAAAAAAAAAAAAAAAAAAAAACACAATAGTATTTATACACAAGCCTTGCTAAAGCTTGAGGAAATACAGATTATACATATTCATAGTATGGTTAGAGTTAATGTCTTTACACTAATATGTGCACATTAATTTGAGGGGACTGATTGTCTCCCTGAAGCTCAACACAGAAGTGGTTCCATCTAAAAATCTATTGATGGTGGTACTCAAACTTTTTTGCAGTACAGAACAGCTATGATGAAGGGAAGTATTATCATACATATTTTAGAACCATGGCAGTTATGCCCTGCCTGTTCAAGTTATCAATTTGATACATAGGCCAAATGGATACCATCTCATTGGATATATGACCAAAGAAATCAAATGACAATTTAATAGTGTTTAAGTTGTTTGGAAGGAAAAAGAAAAAAAGGAAAAAAAAAAAAAAGAATGACCATTTTTAACTTTGCAGGTTGCAATACACAAAACATCCATAGAATCATTTTGTTAAGTTAGAGCACCAGAGATATGTTCTCACTTGCCTTCAAATCACTACCATAAATCAGTGAAATATGTATATTGTAATAAGGAAACACACTGTACTTAAACTTACCTTTAAGTAATTTTTAAAAACTTTAGCATCAGGCTGCTGAAGTGCTTGACAAAACTCCTGTAAATGAGCAATGAGAATTAATATTTAAATACATTGTAGCTAGATGGATAAACAAAATAAGTGCTTGAGATGCAATGAGTAACAGAAGTTTATATTTCAGCCACAGAATTGAAGTTCATATTTTCCCCACTATGCTCTCCCCTCCCCCCCGCCCTTTTCTTTAAAAGAAGAGGTAAACTATGCATTTTACCGGCCAGTAAGGATGAATCATAGGTTTTGGCTCCCCTCAGATATGCTTCAGAGGAGAACAGATGTTTACAGTTTTTAGCAACCTATTTTACATTTTGAATGATAACAGAGCATAGATTGGAGGACTGAAGTCAGGAGGTCCATGGCTCTAAACTTGCCTTTGCATGACTCGTGGCACTGCAGTAATGTTATCTCCTCTGTTTCTCCTTAAAGTTTAATCAGGATAACACCTACCTCCCCAATTTTGTACAGTACTTTGAACATGTAAAGCACTACATGTGTTAAGTATTGTTAATATGAGTATTTCAAGATAAAGAGTCATTCTGTCCTCACTCTGTGGCACAATTCCTGACAAAGCAGTTACAACCATGGATCAAAGGGTAACGTATGGATATGTAAGAAGCCTTCCTTTATCTTTAGTATAAATTATCACACAAGTATTATTTATGCTGTTAAGTCAACTGGTTTCACAATTTAAGTCACACTACGATGGTAAATACTATCTTCCAAAGAAGCAGGTCTGACCGCTTCAACCTCCAAGTTCACTCACAGATCAGAATTGACATCCTCTATTTCTACTTGGCACTCAACATCTAATCAAACTAGTTCACCCAGATAACATTTAGTGTATCTTTTAAAATGCCCTAATCACATTAACTGTTGAAACAATCAAGCTTGAAAAAATACTTTAATTGCTGAAAACACTGTATCTCTTGTCTATTTTTAAGTGCAAGAATTATTGTAATGTACAAGAACCTTGTACATTAGTAAGACCAAAAACACTACAGAAAATTGATCCACTGAATTAATGCGATCTTTAATATAAAAATATTTCTGTACCCATTTTTATAAAATCAAAATTCCCTGTACTTTAATTTCTCAGATTTAAGTCTTATTAAAAAGAAATGACGGCTATGAAATGTTTATTTTTACTACCAATATGGTAGTCACTTAAACTAGACTAACACTTGTAATAAGATCTATAGCTATATAGTTTTTACTCCAGAGATTTGGACTGTGGAAACATTCACAAATACTCAACCAAAATAATACTTAGAAGTACTTGTGCTTCCTAAGTATACATCAGTATCTCTGAGGGCAGAACCAGACAAAGCATACTAAGATGACATCTGGGCAACTCTAAAGGGGCTAAAATATTTTTTCAGTTGCCTATTCTGGGCAAATACCTTCACAAACAAATGTTAACACCTTGCGGGTATCAAAATACTTGATTATTGGTTTCAGATGCATCTCTTGCTTCAGTCCTCCATCTAAATAAGTTTCCACCCAGATTCTTTTGGAAAGCTGGCTGCATAACTAGAATTAATCTTTTACACTGGACTGAGGATCTAATGACAGATGTTTTCTGAGGGAAGGCTTTAAATCACTGAGTTTAACGGCACTAAGTTGGTATTTGTACTGTCAACTTGTGGATAGTTTTCCTGTATGCTGTATTTTAATTAGGGATGTAAAAGGTTAAACGGTAAGCATTAGGCTTACTGGTTAAGCCAACTTAATCGTTAACCCCAGCCAAGCTGTGCCAGGCCCCACGAACTACCTCGGTTAACGGTTAACCAGTTAAACTATATAATTTTAATCGTTTAACTGGTTAACTTTAACTGATATTTACATCCCTAATTTTAATAATATTCTTTTTGTCATGTTGTTTTAGTACTACATAGCAATTGTGTGAAAAGTAAAACAGGAAAAATTAAGCTTACCAACACGACTTTTGATATTGTCTTCAGTTTTCACTTTTAAATATTTGAAATACCAACTAGAAAAGGTTCCTACCTGGATTATTTCAGGAGCTACCTGCAGTGAAGGCAGATATTCTTGCTGAAGATAGTGAATGCATTCAGGGCCCTGGAAAAGATATCAAACCACAATTTTGCTTGGTTAAATGTAGCCTTATAAATTAACAATAAAAGTCATTAGGGATATGTTTTAGGGTATAAGATAGTTTTAAGAAGAGTTAATTAGTTTTGGCCCTTCATGGAGAAGGTATCAGTAGCAACAGTAGTACTCCAAGTAGCAAGTTTTATGTATTATAAGTAAGGATACAATTTAGTCACGGAGGACCCAGATTCTGAGAATTCACCAGACCTCCTTGACTTCAGCTGTCAGTGGCAGGGCCAAAACCAGGGCCGCCCCCCCCCCCCCACGCCCCTTGCAGCTGCAGCCAGGGCCACACGTTCCCCCACTCCTTTTTGCCTGTGCCAGAGCTGGGGCTGTGCTCCCGACTCACAGTGGTGGGGATGGGTCTGTCAGTCCCCCCATAGGGCTCCCGCTGTCATTCCTTCCCCAGCCCTCTTCCCCTGTTATTTTTAATAAAAAAGTCAGGACAGGTCATGGCTCCTGTGAATTTTTGTTTATTGCCTGCGACCTGTCCATTACTTTTACTAAAAATAACCATGACAAAATCTTAACCTTAATTATAAGTTGTTGTAAAGTAAAAGATTTCTCCAAGTTTCAGCATTAGTTATAAAGTTAAGAACCCCATTATATTTTAGTTTCATTTGTTAAACAGAATAAAACATGCGCTTTTAAAAAGAAACCCGTCTGAATTAAAACTGCAAGAGTAATGAAAGTTAAATGTAATGATAGCCAATTTAACTAGATGGACCTTAGGGCCTCCGTTTTGTCATACTTCACAACTCAGAAGTGTGCCGCATTAAGAGGAAATATATGCCAGCACATTTACCACACTATAGCTCCACCTTAAGTTACTGCTCCCACTAATGACAAAACTCGTTGGTTTCAGAATGATTGAGAAATTCAGCACCCGGATGTACTCCTAGAGACTGATGGCTAGTAGTCATCTCTGTAATAATCTTCTAAATGTATGCTGTTTTGTTAGGGCAAATGACATATATGTAATGTTACCAGGGATTTTGTGGCCATTTACCAAAAAAGGTACCTCCAATTCACTTATTAGCCCCATAGTTGGAACTTACAATTTCGTTTGTTTGTGAGGTATAAGAAATAGAATCCAGATAATTCTCACATATCTATGTTGGCTTTGCAACATTGTGAACAAGAGTAACAAATAGCAAAAACTTATTTTAGTCACTAAAACCTGCGTATCTGACACCGAATACACAGATCTGTCAAGAAAGAAAGAAAAAACAAAAACAAAAAAACCAGTTACTAGCCTTTCCATAACTGTTGCTCAGAGATGTGTTGCTCATGTCCATTCCACATTAGGTGTGCATGTGCTGCATGCACTGTTGCCAGACATTTTTCATTCAGCATCTGTTGAGCCGGCTCTAGCACCCTCTGGTGCCATGCCCTTATGTGTCGGTATAAGGGGCACTGCTGGCCCCATACCCTCTCAGTTCCTTCTTGCTGGCTAACTCCAACAAAAGGGTAGGAGGGTGGGCCATGGAATGGACACAAACACCACATCTCGAAGAACACCACTTACGGAAAGGGTAGTAACCATTATTTCTTCAGGTGCTTGCTCATATCCATTTCACGTTAGGTGACTCACAAGCAGTACAAAGGAGATGGGCTCAGAATTCATGGACATGCGGATTGCAACACTGCTCTCCCAAACCTGGCATCATCTCGAGCCTGCTGGGTGATGGTGTAGTGAACGGAGAAGGTATGCACTGACGACCAGGTTGCAGCCCTGCAGATCAGGACCTGAGTCAGAAATGCCGCCGATGAAGCCTGAGCTCTCGTTGAATGAATTGTCAAGATAGCAGGAGGTGGGATGCCCGCCTGCTTATAGCATGCCTGAATAGAGGAGGCTATCCTGGATGAGATTCTCTGGGCTGAGACTGGTAGGCATTTCATACTTTCTGCTATTGGCACGAAGAGTTGTGCAGATCTACAGAATGGCTTGATCCTCTCAATATAGAAGGCTACAGTATGTCTAATGTCCAACGAGTAAAGCCGCTGCTCTTCTGAATTCTTGTGCAGTTTTGGGAAGAAAACTGGCAGGAAAATGGCCTGGTTACTATGGAACCACCTTTGGAAGGAAGCCAGGTTGGGGTACAGTTGAACCTGGTCTTAAAGAACACTGTGTATGGTGGTTCTGATGTAAGGGCCCTGATTTCCAAGACCTTTCTGACTGAGATCATCACTACCAGGAAGGCGACCTTCCAGGAGAGAAACAGCAGAGGGCATGGGCAGCGGGTATAATAGGCACGGGGAGGCTGAGCTGCAGCCGCTGGACCCCCAGTTGTGGGGTTTGGGGGAAAGTTTTTGATTTATTATGCCGCATGCAGGTTCCGGGCAGTTGAGGAGGCCGTACGTGCTACTGCCTCCTCAGTTGCCCCAGAACCTGCATGGGGCATAGCAAAAGCTTCTTCCAGGGAAGAGAGATGCACGCTTTTCTCCAGGCGGCTTGGTGTCTGGGGAGGGGAGGCGCAGCTGCAGCTTGCCCGGGACTCTGGGCAAGTAAGCTCAGGGCTTCGGCCAGCTGAGGGCTCCTCTGGGCAGGTAGAGGGGTGGGGGAAGGGTCTCAGGGCTTCAGCCGACTCGAGGCTCCCCCAGCCAAGGGGGGGGGGGTTGTGTGTGTGTGTGTGTGTGTGTGTGTGTGTGTGTGTGTGTGTGTGTGTGTGTGTGTGTGTGTGTCTTGGGGCTTCAGCCGTGGAGGGTGTCTCGGGGCTCCTCCGGGTGGGATGGTGAGGGAGTGTCTTAGGGTTCCGGCCGGCTTGGGGCGGGGGAGAAAGGGGCAGAGCCGGGGCCAGCCTCCCCAAAGTGGGGCTCCACCCGCCGCCCATGGCTGAGGGCCTATGAGTCTTGACAGGACCAAGTTTAAATCCCACAGTGGAATTGGCTTGCAAATTTCAGGGTAAAGCCTTTAAGAAAGCGAATGGACATCTCATGTGATAAGACTGACCTGCAGCTCACCAGAGGGTGGAAGGCTCAGATTGCTGCTAGGTCGACCTGGATATATGCGAGGGCCAGACCTTGTTGTTTCAGATGGAGCAGGTATTCCAGTACAGATTGAAGGGAAGACCCAGTTGGAGAAAGACCTCATTGGGAAGACCATACCAAGAAATGTTTCCACTTAGCCAGGTAAGTAGCTCTAGTAGATGGCTCCCTACTACCTAGCAAGACCTGGTGGACTTGCTCTGAACAGGAATCTGAGGGTAGCCCTGGAGTCCTTCAGACCATGGAGCTTTGTGTCCGTTTGCTCTGACAGAAGAGAGGTACCCTCGAATGGGAGGTTTTGGATCAGTTGTTGAACCGCCAGTAGGAGCCCAGAGAATTGAAGCCATGAGCACTACCCCATGACCACTGCAGAAGCCATCCTTCTGGTTGCCCCATCAGCTGCATCCAGGCCCACTTGGAGTGAGGCTCTGGCTACGTTCTTTCCTTCCTCTAAGAGGGTGAAAAACTCTTGGCTGGAGTCCTGAGGCAGCAAGTCTTTAAACTTCGCCATACAGTCCCACATATTGTAATCATACCTCCCAAGCAGGGCTTGTTGGTTAGAAATACAAAGCTAAAACCTGCCTGTTTGTCAGAAAAATTTATTCAACGGGTCTAGCTTTTTAAAGTCCTTCTGCTTGGAGGTAGCGCTTGTCTGGTCTTGTCTGTCCCTCTCATTGGCCTCTGAGACCACTAGGGACCTGGGAGAGGGGTGAGAATGTAAGTATTCATATCCCTTTGTCGATACATAGTATTTCTTCTCTACCCTGTTTGGAGGTGGGAGGGAGAGAAGATGGGGTCTGCCATAGGGCTCTGACTGGACCTATAGCAGCCTCATTAATGGGTAGGGCCACTTTGACATTTTGGCTGCAGCAGCCCCATCTAATGAGGCTATGTGAAGACTCCCTGAGAACCTTGACCTCTAGCCCTAAGTTAGTAGCTATCCTCTTTAGAAGCTCCCAATGGGCTCTAAAGTCATCTTGAAGTAGCAAGCTGCTCGGCCCCTCCCTCATCTGGGGAGAAGGAAAAGGTCTGAGCTGGAGGGGGAGTTTCCTCCTCTTCTTCTGCCCTGATTACGTCCCCTGGGCCCACATCTTGCGTGTCGGTATTGGAGAAGGGTCAGGTGCCGAGCCCAGCAGGGCGTGGACCTTCCTCTCGGATGCAACTGAGTAGGACCAGTGGGATGGCAGTCCCAGTACAGGAGAAGTCCCCACAGATTTCAGAACGGCCACCGGACCTGCATCGGCCACTGTCCTCCAGGCCAGGTACCAATGGGGGGGTCCGCACGGGGGTCTGGCGGGATGTAGGATGGGTAGTGATGGCGGCTCTTAGGCTGGGTGTAGGGCTTCACCTCCAACTCCGAAGAAGCATCCTCCTGAGGTGACCAAGGGGGAGTGGTACTCCTCGCTTCCGCCAGTCGGTGCCGAGGGTCCAGGAACCAGTGCCAGATTGTGAAAGACCTCATAGATGATAGAGGGCCCCAGTGCCAGGTATGTGCTCGGAGCCCCATGCTCCCTTCTGCTGGTCATGCTCAGAGCCAGTGGTTGTTCCATTGGGGTCAGGGGTACTGGGAGCAATAGTAAGGCCTGGTCTACACTATGACTTTAATTCGGATTTAGCAGCGTTAAATCGAATTAACCCTGCACCCGTCCACACAACGAAGCCATTTATTTCGAAATAAAGGGCTCTTAAAATCGATTTCTGTACTCCACCCCGACGAGCGGAGTAGCGCCAAATTCGATATTGTCATTTCGAATTAGGGTTAGTGTGGCCGCAATTCGATGGTATTGGCCTCCGGGAGCTATCCCACAGTGCACCATTGTGACCGCTCTGGACAGCAATCTGAACTCGAATGCACTGGCCAGGTAGACAGGAAAAGCCCCCCGAACATTTGAATTTTATTTCCTGTTTGCCCAGCGTGGAGAGCACAGGTGACCACAGATAGCTTATCAGCACAGGTAACCATGCAGGCCGATAATCGAAAAAGAGCACCAGCATGGACCGTACGGGAGGTACTGGATCTGATCGCTATATGGGGAGAGGATTCAGTGCTAGCAGAACTTCGTTCGAAAAGACGAAATGCCAAAACTTTTGAAAAAAAAATCTCCAAGGGCATGATGGAAAGAGGCCACAATAGGGACTCAGATCAGTGCCGCGTGGAAGTCAAGGAGCTCAGACAAGCCTATCAAAAAACAAAGGAGGCAAACGGTCGCTCCGGGTCAGAGCCGTGGACATGCCGCTTCTACGCCGAGCTGCATGCAGTTTTAGGGGGGGCCGCCACCACTACCCCACCTCTGACCGTGGATTCCGAGGCGGGGGTAATCTCATCAGCTACACCTGAGGATTCTGCGGATGGGGAAGAGGAGGAGGAGGACGACGAGCTTGCGGAGAGCACACAGCACTCCGTTCTCCCCAACAGCCAGGATCTTTTTCTCAGCCTGAGTGAAGTACCCTCCCAACCCAGTATCCAAGACCATGACCCAATAGAAGGGACCTCAGGTGAGTTTACCTTTTAAAATATAAAACATGGTTTAAAAGCAAGCGTTTTTTAATTATTACTTTGCCCTGAGGACTTCGGATGCATTCGTGGCCAGTGCAGCTACTGGAAAAGTGTTAACGTGTCTGGGGATGGAGCGGAAATCCTCCAGGGACATCTCCATGAAGCTCTCCTGGAGGTACTCCAAAAGCCTTGCCACAAGGTTTCTGGGCAGTGCAGCCTTATTCCGTCCTCCATGGTAGGACACTTGACCACGCCATGCTTGCAGCAAGTAATCTGGTATCATTGCCTGACAAAGCCTGGCAGCGTATGGTCCCGGTGTTTGCTGGTATTCAAGTAACATCCGTTCTTCATCTCGCTGTGTAATCCTCAGGAGAGTGATATCGCTCATGGTAACCTGGTTGAAATACGGGAATTTAATTAAGGAGACAGAGGTGGCCATTCCTACTGGGCTGTTTGCCTGTGGCTGAAAAGAAATCCTTCCCTGCAGTTAGCCAAGCGCCAGGGGGGTGGGGTGGGGGGGGGAGATTGGCCCTGAGCTTTTCGCGTTTGGCTAGTAGGGATCTTCCCTGATACCAGCCACGCGGTGGGGGGAGGGGCACAGCGATCATCCCAGACAATTCATGGTGGGAGGGAGGTGCGGGGGGTTAGTTTGGTTTCTGCAGGGATCTTCCCTGATACCAGCCATGCGGTGGGGGGAGGGATAAAGCGATCATCCCAGAGAATTGGATGGGGGGGGAGGGTTGTTTTCTGCTGCTGAAGGTTAACAGGAAAACCGCAGCAGTCAACGGGCTTTGCTTGGTATGTGGGAAAGGAGGGCGCAGAAGCCGAAAGACAATGGCTTACCATGGCTGCATGTAAGCTGAATTCTGTTGCCCGGACCTGTGTCTGTGATCTCTAATACAGAAGCCACAGGCGCTCAGTATTAAGATGGAAAATGCGACCTTGTACTGAAATCACATGTGCTATGTAATGTGAATAGTGTTGTTCACCATGAAAGCGTATAAGCATTGTTCTGTAAAATGTATCATTTTAAAAACTTCTCTCCTTTTTTTCATCCCTCCCTCCAGCAGCTGCAAATTTTTCAAGCCTCCCTCCTCCGTACCTAAGGCTATCTCAGATAAGGCAGCGGAGAAAGAAGACGCGAGACGAGATGTTCTCGGAAATAATGGAATGCACCGGCAATGAAAGAGCTCATTTGAATGAGTGGAAGGACACGGTATCTAAATACAGGAAAGATGCCAGTGAACGTGAGGTCATGAGGGACGCTCGAGATGAGAGGTGGCAGGCTGCAACGCTGGGGCTGCTGCGTGATCAAACGGACATGCTCCGGCGTCTGGTGGAGCTTCAGGAACGGCAGCAGGATAACAGACTGCCGCTGCAGCCGCTGTATAACCTCCCTCCCCCCTCACCATGTTCCATATCCTCCTCATCCAGACGTGTAAAAACGCGGGGGGGGGGGGGGGGGAAGGCTCCGTGCACCCTCCCACTCCACCCCAGTGGACAGCCCAACCAAAAGGCTGCCATTATATTGAATTTTTTCAGTGGCCTTTTACTTCCCTCCTATCCTCCTCCCAAACCTCACCCAGGTTACCTTGTCGGTTCTCTCCCTATGTTTATAATCAATTATTAAAGAAAACATGATTTTTAAACGATAGTGACTTTATTTCCTTTAAAAGCAAGCTGTGATTTAAGGGGGGAGGGTGGTTTGCTTACAGGGAAAGAGTCAATCAAGGGGGCGGATTTTCAACAAACAACTTTCACACCGTAGCCTGGCCAGTCATGAAACTGGTTTTCAAAGCTTCTCTGATGCGCAGCGCTTCCTGGTGTGATCTTCTAATTGCCCTGGTGTCTGGCTGCGCATAATCAGCAGCCAGGCGATTTGCCTCAGCCTCCCACCCCACCATAAATGTCTCCCCCTTACTCTCACAGAGATTGTGGAGCACACAGCAAGCAGCAATAACAATGGGGATACTGGTTCGGCTGAGGTCTGACCGAGTCAGTAACGAGCGCCAGCGACCTTTTAAACGGCCAAATGCACATTCTACCACCATTCTGCACTTCCTCAGCCTGTAGTTGAACAGCTCCTGACTCCTGTCCAGGCTGCCTGTGTATGGCTTCATGAGCCATGGCATTAAGGGGTAGGCTGGGTCCCCAAGGATAACTATAGGCATTTCAACATCCCCTACGGTTATCTTCTGGTCCGGGAAGTAAGTCCCTTGCTGCAGCTGTTTAAACAGATTAGTGTTCCTGAAGACGCGAGCGTCATGAACCCTTCCCGGCCAGCCCACGTTGATGTTGGTGAAACGTCCCTTGTGATCCACAAGTGCTTGCAGCACCATTTAAAAGTACCCCTTGCGGTTTAGGTACTGGGTACCCTGGTGCTTCGGTGCCAAGATAGGGATATGGGTTCCATCTATAGCCCCACCACAGTTAGGGAATCCCATTGCAGCAAAGCCATTCACTATGACCTGCACATTTCCCAGAGTCACTACCTTTCGTAGCAGCAGCTCAGTGATTGCTTTGGCTACTTGCATCACAGCAGCCCCCACAGTAGATTTGCCCACTCCAAATTGATTCCCGACTGACCGGTAGCTGTCTGGCGTTGCAAGCTTCCACAGGGCTTGTCAAGGCTGTATCCCTACTTTGAACTTTAGGGTACAAATGTAGGGGCCTGCATGAAAACTTCTAAGCTTATCTACCAGCTTAGCTCTGGTCCGCTGCCACCATCTTAAGAAT
Organism: Emys orbicularis; assembly: GCF_028017835.1. NCBI lineage: Eukaryota > Metazoa > Chordata > Testudines > Emydidae > Emys > Emys orbicularis. The sequence goes on along the minus strand of NC_088683.1, from coordinate 65,663,590 downwards.
TCCCTCCCTGGGAAGCCTTGAGAAACCTTTCACCAATTCCCTGGTGAATACAGATCCAAACTCCTTGGATTTTAAACAAGGAGAAATTGACCCTTCCCCCCTCCTTCCTTTCACCAACTCCTGGTGAATACAGATCCAAACCCCCTTTGGATCTTAAAACAAGGAGAAATCAATCAGGTTTTTAAAAAGAAGGCTTTTAATGAAAGCAAAAGGTAAAAATCATCTCTGCAAAATCAGTATGGAAAATAGCTTTACAGGGTAATCAAACTTAAAGAGCTCAGAGGAATCCCCTCTGTCTTAGGTTCAAAGTATAGCAAACAAGATAAGCACTTTAGTAAAAGGTACATTTACAAGTTGAGAAAACAAAGTAAATCTAAGACGCCTTGCCTGGCTTTTACTTACAATTTTGAAATAAGAGAGACTTGTTTAGAAAGATGGGGAGAACCTGGATTGATGTCTGGTCCCTCTCAGTCCCAAGAGCGAACAACCCCTTAAACAAAGGACACACACAAAAGCCTTTCCCCCCCCAAGATTTGAAAGTATCTTGTCCCCTTATTGGTCCTTGGGGTCAGGTGTCAGCCAGGTTACCCGAGCTTCTTAACCCTTTACAGGTAAAAGGATTTGGAGTCTCTGGCTAGGAGGGATTCCATAGCACTGTACACAGGAGAGCTGTCACCCTTCCCTTTATAGTTATGACAGGGCTATCATCAATCGCTTCTCAACTGTGAGGGCTGCTCTCATCTTGGTATTCTGGCGCTTCAGGGCAGGGGAAAGCAAGTCACAAAGTTCCAAGCAAGTGCCCTTACACATGCGAAAGTTTCGCAGCCACTGGTAATCGTCCCACACCTGCAACACTATGCAGTCCCACCAGTCTGTGCTTGTTTCCCGGGCCCAGAATCGGCGTTCCACGGCTATAACCTGCCCCATTAACAGCATGATCTCCAAAGCACTGGGGCCCGCGGTTTGATAGAATTCCATGTCCATGTCCTCATCACTCTCGCCGCCGCAGCCTACTCCTCGCCGCCTGGTTTTGCAGGTTCTGGTTCAGCATAAACTGCACGATAACACACGAGGTGTTTACAATGTTCATGACTGCTGTCTTGAGCCGAGCGGGCTCCATGCTTGCTGTGGTACGGCGTCTGCACTGTTCACCCAGGAAAAAGGTGCGAAACAGTTGTCTGCCATTGCTTCCCTGGAGAGGGGGGAGGATGTACCCAGAACCACCCGCGACAATGTTTTTGGCCCCATCAGGCATTGGGATCTCAACCCAGAATTCCAATGGGCGGAGGAGACTGCGGGAACTATGGGATAGCTACCCACAGTGCAACGCTCCGAAAATCGACGCTAGCCCCGGTACATGGACGCACACCGCTGAATTAATGTGCTTAGTGTGGCCGCATACATTTGACTTTATACAATCTGTTTCCAAAATTCGAATTATATAAATTCGGATTAATCCCGTAGTGTAGACATAGCTTAAGTCACCGGCCACTGCAAAGGCCTCCAGGTGGAAGGCACTGTGATGACTTCTTGGTGTCCAGAGGAGGTCCCACACTGGACCCCTGCAAGTAGTGTGGAGTTGACAGTGGCGCTAGGGGCCGGGGACAGAGGAGCGGCCTGATGCACGTCACACTCCACTGCTGTCCCCATTTGTCCTTGCTCAGCACTGGGGAGACATCCTCTCTTGGATTGCTGTTTCTTATGCTTCTTCCTCAGCATTGCAGATGGAAACGGTGCTGAGAAACATGCAGTGCCAGAGGGGCGCTTTGCGCCAAAGCTGAGGTGTTCGGAAGACTAGCTCTCAGTCTAGCCTTTCTTTGTACAAGGTGTGAAGTCCTGACAGATTTCACAGCACTCTCATATGTGAGCCTCTCTCAGACACTTCAGACAACGCAAGTGCGGGTCACTCACCAGCACAGGCTTGCCACAGAAGGCACAAGGTTTGAAGCCAAGGGACTGGGGCATGCCCAGCCCCAGGGGCGAAGAGAGCCCCTCTATGCTAAGAGAGGGAGACTATCTGCACTAATACTATTTACTCTATTTACGCTACTACTAAACAGACTAATAAAACAAAGCTGAAGAGAAAACCACTGAATAACGCCTTGCCGAAGCAACAAGAGCTGTTCCATCAACTGTCACGGGCGGTAAGAAGGAATTGAGAAGGTGAGGGGCCAGCAGTGCCCCTTATACCAGTGCATAAGCACGCAGCACCAGAGGGCACTAGAGTTGGCCCGACAGATACCACTTATGGAAAAATCTCTGGCGATGATGCACGCGACGTGCGCACAACTAACATGAAATGGACATGAGCAAACACAAAGAAGAACATGCCATTTTTAGTGACTTTACAGCATGAAGCTACTTTAAGCAAAGAGATCTGCTAAAGAACATAATTATTTCAAAACCACAGATCCCTTGCACTTGGTGTAATTATTGTACTGAGTAACAGAGTAATTAACCACCACTGGATTAAAATTGATTTAAATAATAATTTTTGAACAAACAAATTCAGTTATTTTGTGACAACTTTAAAGGTTTTACAACAACATAAAGAGGGACAAAACACAACATTCATTCCAGTCAGTGATTTCTGTTAACTCCCCTGGAATTAATCTTATTCTTCTCTCCACATAAAGACACTTACTAGCTTCTGGAGATTAATTTAATTCCGAGAAACACCTTTAAGAGAAACATTTAGTTTTACAAGCCTTACCCTTTTGAGATGAATTGTTTTTAATGTCACTGCACATTCCGATAAAGCCTGCAGGGGAGGAAAAAAAAAACCCTTAAGATTTCAACCCCAACACACTCTTGTCAGTAACTAGTATTGAATGTTAACTTTTGTTAATACTATACATTTATGTTAGGGACTCAGTCCTGAAGTCGTCTGCATACAGATCTTTCACTGAAATCAACTTGAGTTCTAAGTGCAGGAGGACCTGCAGAATTAAGCACCCTCAAAAGAATGACCATCTAATTGTTTTACATAAATGAAAAAGCTTTTGTGTTATCAGTCAAATCAATTCTTTGTTGTATGTATATTTCAACTTCTAAAAGTTTTCATGTGTATGTTAAAATAAATATTTCATAATACATACCAATACTGTCTGTGCATCTGCCAAGTCAAAAGTTTGTTTTAAAGGCGCTAAGAAACATGCAGGGACAATGTGCTTGTAGACAAAGTCTGCAAAACCTACTGGTCCATCTTTGCCCCCTGGGGGGAGGAGGGGGAAAAAAAAGAAGCACTGTTCAGATTTTATCCTTCTAACAATTACTGATCATAAACCTGTCAGAATATGAATGCAAACTTACCCCAAAGCTCCACCAGCTTAGAAAGAATAATAAAGCATGTTTTCTGTGCAATAGGATCTGGATAGTCCACTGCTCCTTGGATGACAGTGAACAACACACGTTCCACATTCTCTGCATCTACAATAGATTACAGTAAATTAGATTTTTAGTATGAAAGATAAAACTAACTTGAATTCTCCAGCATGAACAGAGAAGACCTAATTTTTCAAGCCTTTGAGACTCCATCACACAAAGGGCAAAACAGTTTGTTATGTAATTCTTATTTAAAGAGGAAAAGATTTCAAAAGTGATTTTCAATTTACAAAATGTTATAACAGCATATAGACAACTTCGAAATACTCTACAAACTTAAATGACAAACAGGTTTCTATGGAGACAGGTTTCAGAGTGGTAGCCATGTTAGTCTGTATCAGCAAAAACAACAAGGAGTCCTTCTGGCACCTTAGAGACTAGAATTTATTTGGGCATAAGCTTTCGTGTCCCTTGAACAGATATAGGTACATAGATATCTATTCAAGGGACACCATCATCAGACCTAACCACATCAGCCACACCATCAGGGGCTCGTTCACCTCCACATCTACCAATGTGATATATGCCATCATGTGCCAGCAATGCCCCTCTGCCATGTACATTGGCCAAACTGGACAGTCTCTACGCAAAAGAATAAATGGACACAAATCTGACATCAGGAATTATAACATTCAAAAACCAGTAGGAGAACACTTCAATCTCCCTGGACACTCAATAGCAGACTTAAAAGTGGCAATTTAACAAAAAACCTTCAAAAACAGACTCCAATGAGAAATTGCAGAACTGGAATTAAGGTACAAACTGGACACCATCAAATAGGGCCTGAATAAAGACTAGGAGTGGATGGGTCATTACAAAAACTAATTCCCCCCAGCTGATACTCACACCTTCTTGTCAACTGTTTGAAATGGGCCACCTTGTTTACACTGGCCTCATTAGCACTACAAAAGTGATTTCCATCCCTTCTTGTCAACTGTTGAGAATAGCCCACTTCCACCTTAATTGAATTGGCTCGTTAGTACTGACCCCCCCCACTTGGTAAGGCAACTCACATCTTTTCAAATGCTGTGTATATATACCTGCCTACTGTATGTTCTACTCCATGCATCTGATGAAGTGGGTTTTAGCCCACGAAAGCTTATGCCCAAATAAACTTGTTAGTCTCTAAGGTGCCACAAGGACTCCTCGTTGATTTGAGGTTTCTATGGAATAATTTATAAGATAGCTATAAAATATATTCTCTAGCAACATCTTGGTTCATCATGTTTTTATCAGTAATAAATGTTTATGATTGATAGAAATAAGATTATAAACTGCTGAGATATAGTCAGAATAAATTCCTCTTGGTTTTTGAAAAAGCTAATCAATACACTGGCAAACTAATATGCAAAATAAGAACTTTGTTTGGTCTTGATAAAAGAACTGTTGTAACAAGTTCTATGGTTGTCTGACTGCCAGATCCATATAATAAGATATTTTATGTATTTTTTACAAAAAAACACATAAAAATGTACACTTCAGCAGATTACAATAGAACTCTCTAGAAATCCCTGAACCTGCAAGGACCCTTGGAGTGGAAATGTTGACAGTTCCCATGGAGGAAGATGCTAAGATAACAACTGAAAAAAGATCCTTCCCAAAGAAGCAAAGTTTAACTAGACACCAATGGGGAGATGGATTTCTTCTGAAAGGGTTAAAACTATCAGCTCAAAAAGTTCACCAGTTCAAAAGTAGCTATGTGAAATGGACCATTATAAAGTGAGCCAATTTCACTTCTAATAAGAAGGAAATTGAAAAATTATAATGGTAAAAGTTACATGTACCCAAGGTGATGTCATGTCTCAATACTTATTAGACAGGTGTCATTTTTCATAAGTTCTTTCTGTTTGAAGTCAGGACACTGAACTTGGGGAGTGGGGGAAAAGGACAGAAACAAGTTATGAAAGCTGACAGGAAAATTCACCAGCATGTTGTCTGAAGTAAAGGTCTCTTGACAACGTTTGTTACAAAAAACATTTATAGCTACCAATCTTACATTTACGCTTAACACAAAAATTGCCATGCTGGATCTGGCCAGTGGTCTACCTAGTCCAGCATCAGGTCTCGGATAGTGGTCAGTGCCATGTGTAGCCCCATAGTGACAGTAATGGAATAGCCTATTCACAGAAGTTTCTTCCTAAACACCAGCGTGTTGCTGGCTTATACTCTGATGTACAAGGATTTGATCATTTAACAATTGTAGATGTTCTCATTAGTAACAGTCTGATACTTCTTTTACCCAACTCTTGGCCTTAATAAATCTGGTAGCTCTATATTCCTCAGGTTAATCATGCACTGTATAAGTAGTACTTCCTGTCACTGGGTTTTGGTTTATTGCCTTTCAATGTTATATATGTTTCCCTGTTCTTGTATTATGAGAAAGGTAAAGCCAAGAGAACAAGAATTTACATTCTCCGTTCCATTAGTTATTTTGTATCAATTGAACACATCTAGTGTTTTCAGTCTCTTCGTATGGAAGTCTTTCTGACCCTCATTTTTGTCACCTATTTCTGGATCTCTTTCATTTGTTTTTCTTTTTGAGAAAGCAACAAGAGCTGAACACAGTAATCCAGGTGATTGACAATGGCATTTTAAAGTATCTTCAGAATTTGCTATCCTATCTTTTTTAAACATTCTAATGTTTTGTTTTCTCTTTTGACCTCTCCTGCACGTTGAGCAGAGGTTTATGTTGAGCTGTTCACAACTGGCACAGCCCTGCCCATCCCTCATTTCTACCTCTCCTCCCCAGTTGTTACAGCTAGTTTAAACTCAGCAATATTCTAGTTCTTTCCAACATGTATGGTGATACTTGTGTCAAAAACAAATTGCTCCCATTGCGTTGCCCCTATATACTTAGCTTTATTACATGCAGTTTGAAGTTCCTCAGTCTAAGTAAAGGTCACCTGCATGTTTTCCCACCTCACTGTTTATTCCTCTTCCTCTAATAAATGTACTGGTTTCCTTAACCCATATTAGTACATCTTTTTGCAGTCTTGCCTAGATGAAAATCTAAAGCTTTTCATGTTTTCATGCATTTCTTCTTTCAACCTGCTAAAGCTCCGTTTAACAAAAGAATGTTTGAACAGATTCTGCACCAGTTAAGTCAACAGAACATATGAAATTGCCTTCAGTGGCAAGTGACCCCAAATTTTTGTGTGTCTGTTAATGATGGGAAACAGGTGTGGACTAGACACCCAGTGAGTCAAAATGAACCTCAGACATCAGGGGCAGAAGCGAAAACAGATGCTATTAGCAGGTAACCAAGGTAGAGGAAGGAGCAGCTCTAGTTTCTGCCCACTGATGTGCCATAGGGGCTGTGCTGGCATAGAGAGTGAGCTGTAAGACCATAAAAGGTACTGGGGTAAGGTTATTCACTGTATTGCATACAACAGTTGGTCATAAGTGAAACATTTAATATAGCTGGCAAAGTGTATTTCCATAGAAAAACATTTGATGTGCTTGTATTACTTGTCTGAAATCTCACTCCACCACTCAAACAAATATTAAGTCACAAAACATTGCCAAAATAATCACTATAAAAATAGTTTACTCATATTGTATTTCGAAATGTTACAAACTAGAATTCTTGTTTAGATAGCCAAAATTAAGTATAATCCATTTAAGGCAGTGGATCCTACCTTAAATATTTAAATAGCATTTAGCAGGAATTGTGCTAATGATTTTGGCAAACAAAACTGCTTGTTGTATTGGGTAAAAATGATTCATGGTGTGATCCCATGAGTGACTGCTCACCCTGATTAGCTATGACTTCACTCATTCCACTGCCAGTAACCGTCTGCAGGAAGGCAAAATAACTTCTCCGTAACATTTGCTTTTCTAAAGCAGCAGATTGGTCATTTTCTTCTGCTGGACGAAGCAACACTTCAAAAATAGCATGAAGTAGCGGCATAAACATCTGTTGCAGAAATGGGGAAACCTGGGTCTGTAGAGGTTGGGGTGGGGTGGGGGGAGAAACAGTGTCAGCTGACCGCTCATTACAGAGACATTAAAATCTAGCACAGAAAAGAGATTCATTTTCATTAGCTTTTGTTGTCACTTCCAATAATTAAAAATAGTCAGGCACCATCCAAGTGTAGATATAAACACATAGGTAGAAGTGGTAGCCATGATATAGCATTCATCATGCACTGCTGACCATTAATCAATCCACCTCAAAAACTAGTCTAATATTTCAAATCTGAGCCATTTCAGACAGCTTATCTTTATTTTAAAAAGGCTTTTCTGAGAAATGGCTATTTCCCCCACCACTCATGTGAGATTCTCCCATCCTTCCTCCACCAGAATTATACTGAGGCTCAAGAGGAGAAATATTTAGTTCTGCACCAACAGACTTATCCATTCTTAGCCCTGCAGATTGTTAAATAGGAACTTTATCCTTCTGGAAAAGGGAGATTTTCAATTCTTCCAATGATACAAACAGCACTTGCTTCAAAATCCTGGAAAGCCTCAAGTTGCTGGATTGCAAAATCATGACATTTAAAATTATAGAAAATTTATTTTAAGTTATTTCTAAAAAGATTTCAAAATGTAGAAGTTGACACAAGAACAAAGTGGACCTCTATCATCATCATCTGTGACACCCTTAACTTCAACAGTTTTCTTGGTTAAAGCCTGAAAATAGGTAAGAGGTCATCAGGTTACCTTAATTTCCTCCAATTTGAGGCTTCATAGACAGACATGACTGCTGGCAGAATAGAATTTTCAAAAATTGTTAGATTGAGGACCTTTTGGTGACATACGAGTGTCAAATTTGTTTTTCCTGCAGTCAGCAGTCCATAACAACTGATGTACAAGATTGTAGCTCAAGAGAGTGAAGACTCAAGGCTTTGACACTAGTAAGTAATGCATCCACTCAAACCTCATGCCTATAATATATACCTACTACACCACTCAGTAAATATGCACACCATCAGAAGGGTAGGGAAGTGAAATATTGTCTTTCTTGTCCATTAAACCTTAAGTCATTTTCCTACTTAGCGCTATGTTTTTTTAAAAATTAGGCACAGTTTTTATGCATTTACGGATACCAGCTGTTTAGGAAGATTTAAGTCAGTTACTGAGAAAGATGAATGATTAATCAAACTTAAAAAGCAATTCAAGATGAGAAAAAGCTGCATGTAATTAGAGTTGATGATAATGATCCTAAAGTTATACTAAGAATTGCCTAGTTTACTTCTTTTCATGACTATATGCTTCCCCCATTATGCCTGACCCCAACATTTCATTCTTCTTTTCCTCAATTCATCGTAGGCCTTTACTGGGGTCAACAGGCAATCCCTATTTATCATAATTTATCCCACCCATATGGTTACTTAATTCCTTACTCTATCTTGAACTGCCATCAGTGTCATCTGAAAAACCTAACAAGATACAACGCCAATGTGGAAACACTTTCTCTTTCCCTAACCTCCCAAAACTTGCCATAATCTTTACATCCCATCACCATCACTCCATAGAGTTCAGAGTGTGAAATTCCCAACAGTGCTCCAGAGCCTAGATCCCCCATGCTCTAGTATATTTTTCTGCCATGCCACCATGATAGCTCATAAACATTTTTTCTCTGTAGTATTTTCATTTTCACACCAAACTCTGCCTTTTAGTATATTTAACAAGAAACCTTCAGCTGAAAGATTCTATACACCAGGGCTTCTCAAGCTTTTTCATACTGGGGCCAGATTTTGTATACAGATGCTCCACGAGACAATCTCCCCTCCCATTCATGAATGCAACAACAATTGTGACACTGAAAAGTAATACTAGCCCAGTAATTTAATGTATTTTAGTTGTCCCATTCAATACAATTTAGCAATTTGAAATGAGGAGCCAGCACAATGTGACCAGCCACAGTTTGAGAAGCTCTCCAATTCAATAGTGAAAGTTTGTCACTCATTTACATACCAAACACATCTGCACACATTCCTAGACATTAGTTCTGCTCCAAAAACCCATGTTCCTACCTGTGTTTAAGAACTCTTCACTATTTGTGGACCCATCTTGTATAGTAGTGCGTTAAGTACCAGTGTATATTTTTGTATAACAATTACGCACCAAGTTCCTATACACCAGTGTTCTCCACAAAATATCCACACACCGTATCTAAAACTTGCATACCTACCTGCATTTTTTTACATGTTTATATCTGTGTACATACCCGTAAATCTCGCTACAAAAAAGAAAAGGGACAGAAAGTTCCCTTCAGGTTTAATCACTGTTGAGTGATTAGCATTTTTTCAAATTAAATTTAGCACCATGGCATTTTGCCTATTCAATACTAACTTCATCACGGAAAACAAGTATCGTGTTTCTTGTTAATATAAAAAGAGTGTTTTTAAGCAGTGAAATACCAAATCCAAAAGCTGTAGCTTTAAAAAAAAAAAAAAAATTGTTGCTTTTTGCGGTAATTACAGTTAAAGAAGGAATACCCCTTTAGTTCTTGGGAATTTACCAAAAGATATGTTCTTTCCCTCCTTCTCAAGCAGGTATTTACGAATAAAAAGCATTTACAGCTACAAAATAAAGCTTGAAGTACAATTCTATGAAGTTCAGGTTCCTCCACATACAATGACTCTTTTTCTAATGCCAGAAAGCAGGAGTTTAGAAGCCTCCCATCCCATAAACTGACAGACTCAGACCTTGAACTTAGCTGTGATTTGATTTATGAGAGGAATGAATTCTTGAAGGTCTTTTGCTTCGCAATCTTTGAGCATGTGTTCCGAGGCAGAAGGGATGAATGGAAGAACTTCTTCCTCTAGGCAAATAATCATGCGGTGAAGGAATGTGCGGACACCGCTTCTGATAACTTCCTTTTGTAACGGACAGCTGAGTGCTGGCAAAAATGTCTGTAAGCAGTCCAGGTATACTTCAGAGCAGCCACACTGCTTTACTGTCTGCTTGTTGCTGAAAGCTTTGCTGGTTCGGCTGTGCAAGCAAATGAACACACAAAGTTCTCTATTAACTCACATTCCAATGGAAATAAAAAGCAACAATGCAGATCTAGAACAAGACTTACTTTAGATATTTAAGAACTCAAATGTACTGTTCAAACATTAAAATTTCCTGAAATGGGGAGCCAAACACTTAGGGCATCGAGTTTTTTAATCACTTATCAAATGTAATTTACTTCACACTAAAAAGAACAGCATTTTGAGATTTAAGTTTGAGTAAATTTATCATTCACAAATGGTGCCAAAATGGACAACACTAGAATATTCTCTTTATTTTAACTGAAGTTCTTCATAAGATGTTGCATGAGTCATTTAATGGTAAGTGGTTTGGTTTACTAGAAATTCAGTGAAATGCAAGGATTTTGAAGACCTTAGATCCTCTATTGACACTCTTTCCTAGAAGGTACCTTCCCTGATTTTCTGGGCTGTTTGGAGAGAGTGCCAACCAAAAACAGATTTTTGGGCAATAAATGCTTGCAGGGAAATTCAAGCTGGTCATTGCTTTTGTTGATTCCAAACACTTTTCTCTTAAAAAACAAAAACAATGTATACCTGTCGAGTAAATTTTAATGTACCCACCTAGCAAAACCAACAGCATGATTGAGGCAGTCAGCCAGTGCCATCTGTCTGTCCTCATCTTGTGCCATCATCAGTTTTTCTAGCAGCACTTTAAACTTCTCCATTAGTGGAGTTAACAGATTCCTCATTAGAACCTGTTTCCTTTCTGCAGAGTATTCACTGTTAACTATCAGCACTCCAGCTGTTTCATAAATGAATAATTGATCATCACTGCTGAATAAAGCCTGGTAACCATTTTCCTAGAGCCAAAGACAGAGAATATATATAAATCACCAATTACTGAAATTTTATTCTACTAAATCTTTATAAAATTCCAAAGAGAATTGTTGAAGGACAAGGAGTAAAGAGAAATCTCTACAGAAAAAGTTTATTCTTTCACAAAAATGTAAAGTTAAGATATAATAGTTTGTTTTAGTTATGAATTTAAGTATAAATCAGAAGAAAGTATAGAAGTGTCTGAAATACAGGCTGTTGGGATTTCCTCCGAGACCTCTTCCACTTGGTTTATCCAGAACACCATATCCAGTGCTGGGAGAACACTTCATCCAGATCTCTGGGCTCAGAAAAGACACACCCACACTCTCTCCCCCCCTCCCTCTTTCCCTCTCATCTGGACCCCAGATTGTGTCACTCAGGTTCCTTTATTTGGCATACAGCAAAGCTATGCTGAGTTGATCAGACTCAAGTACAGGGGGTGGGTGTAGGGCATACTACACATCCAAAGTTACAAAGAAAACCTCTTCCTTCATATACATATCTACTATAGATCACCCCACATATTTCTTGAATGGCTTGGTTATTTTGCAGGAAACAATCCCTATGAAACAAGCTTTGTCCATGCTCGACCTACTCTTATCTTCATATCTACATTCTTAACTTACCTTGTCCATTGTTAGTAAAGGATTGCCTTGGTGTTCTCCCTCTTATCTTAGCTTGCTCAGGCATTCTGCCCTTTTAGCCTACTGACCTATTTACTTATTTTATTTAGCAAGCATTCTGTTTTCAGCCTAATAATCTGTTTACCTCTTTAAATCTATCCTCCAAGAAATGAGGCCTCCCTTCCTGAGTTAATTTCTCATGTCAGTGCAGGCCTCAGCTACTCAGGACCACTACAATCTCCCTCTCCAGTGCTTTTGATAGATCAGTGCACTTTAACAGAAGTATCAATAGGAGTTGCAATTGTTTGTGGACCTCGTGCCAGTTTCAAAGATTTTCAAAGGATCATCAACAAGTAGAAATCTCATCTACACATGTATTTCTAAAGCCCATGCTTCCTAGGACCCTATTTAACAAGATATTGAAGCATGTGCCTAACTTTAATCATATGAGTAGTCTCACTGAAGTCCCAGGAATTCAATGGGACTACTCATGTGTAGAAATTTAGAAATGTACTTAAGTACTTACTGATTAGAGCCTTAGTACCTAGGCACCCAGATGAATACAGATTCACACACTTCATTTGTGAGATTTTATAGGAAATAATAAGTACTTACAGGTGGAGAAAGTTCTAGCAGATCTTGTATTCTGTTCAGAACATCTTCAATAAAGGGGTTCATTTGTTTACTGAAGTAAAACATTTAAGTAGTATTACATATTTTTAGAAATCACCACTTGCAAAATCTTAGCATTACTGCAAGAGAGAATCCTGCTCTAACTAGGGTTTGGGTTGGACCAGTGTGGTGAACTGCCACCTCATGTTCCTGTGTGGTCCTCCAGAATAACAGTTTTCATTTTAAAGAAGTCTCTGGTTTTAGGATTGCGAGGAAAACCTCAAAAATGTGCATGTAATGAATGCAGAGATGTCTGCAGGAGTCTGCAGAGAGCCTGGAAAAACAGCTGACAAGTGGGAATGGCCCTATTCATTTCAGAGCTTGTCTACACTTACAGGCTGCAGTATCTGCGTCATTGTAGCACTTAATGAAGATGCTACCCATGACGACAGAAGAGCTTCTCCCATTGGCATAGGTATTCCATCTCACCAAGAGGAGATAGAGATGTCAACAGGAGAAGCCCTCCTATTGACATGGTGTAGATAGTGCTAAGGGTAAGTTTGGTGTAACTGCATTGCTCAGAGGTGTGGATTTTCCACACACCTGAGTGACGCCGTTATACCAATATAAGCGTGTAGTGTAGACCAGGGTTAAGTTAAGTGTTTTCATTAACAGTTGAAAAAGGGTCAGGTTTCTATGTCTGATGTATTGTTCCAGAGTTTTTCCTGTATTTAGGTGCAATATTTGTGCTTGAGAAGTAGGACCAATGTGATTTCCTGCTACTAATCATACCACAGATTGGAGAGTTTTAACTGTATTATTAAATAACTGTATTATTTAATAATCCATATAGAACAAGTTTTGCCTACTAGGTTCAAGAGAACAAATGTATATTCAAAATTTGGTTAACTCTTGTGTAAGTTGTTTTCAGGTTGTCACACTGAGGAATGATACTAATACTGGAACTCCACTCATGATCTGCCCACAATTGCTGGCTGGTTCCACTAAGATAACGAACAGCGAAAGTTGCTATTGACCAGTATATCACTATCATTAGACTTCAGAGTTAATACCAAACTGAGGTGAATTGGGAGACTTCACATCTGTTTTTCCTCTTTCTACAAATTCAGAAAACTCTGCTTCAGTCCACATTTTAAGATTCTCTGCAGTATTGGCTGAATTTTACAAAACCCCAGAAAAGTGCTTTTATGGTGTACCACTTAATTCCTGCTCATTTCAACCCATTTCTTTTATTCAAAATTTAAGAAGTCACTGCTCTCTCATCACCTGGATATTTTGTAAAAACTGGATACACCATTTGAAACAACTTTCACTTACTTAAGAGATTTGACAAATCTGGAAAAGAGGTAAGCTGTTCTGCTTCGTACTTTTGGACTAGTATGGCGAAGACCTCTGTGATCTAAGAATGCCATCTGCAATTAAAATAAAAATTTCAGTTTGTATTCATTGTACATAAGCAGAAAATTTAACAAACCAACAAAATTTCAATCTATCTTTTTCAGAAAATAAATAAGGAACGAAAGACAAGTTCTCCGAACACAAAAAACCTTCCTAATATTTTCTTTATCTAGTTGGAGAAAATAAAGTAAGAAGTTTTGTATGAATGATCAAACTTACTAAAACATTTGGAATGTGCTGAGGTTCAACAGTGAAAAATTTTTCATATCTAACCACCGTTTCAAAGAATTCCAGTGTCACTGATGTATGTTGATAGGCACTAACCCCAGATGTCACCAGCTGTAGGGAAAAATGCATTAAGGAATTAGGATTAATCATTTACAGTGCACAACTACAGTTTAGTGAAGCACTGATAATCATGATGAGCCTTTCATGTTAAAAGAAAAAATGTTTCACTCTTTACTACCAGTTTAAGTAACTCTTACCGCTGAAATACTTACAGTTCGCATCATATCCTGCAAAGCACTTGCTTTTGAAATATCACCAGAGAAGTGAGCACCATGAGAAACAGGGAGAGCCTCAGCCAACATATACAGGAGCCTTATTGCTACTTCTATTTCCATAAACCGTGTAGCCTGCCAATTCCTATAAAATGGACACGAGATTATCCTTCAACAAAGGTCGCATTAGCCAATGGAGCTTCATGAAACACTCAAGCTACCAATTTTATTGCCAAATATATTTCCCAGTATTTTCTTGTGAAGTGCCTTGAACTGCCTACCATGGAGAGACTACAGATGTGCAGTTTTCATTAAACATAGGAGCCCACAATCAGTTAAAGTATAACTAGGAAAAGACTATAAGAACACTGTCATCCTGAAATATTGGCCATTGGAGAGCATTATTTTTTACATATACAGACATGCAGCATTTCTTTTCACCATTATAGCAGTATCGTTGAAGCAGTAGAGGAGCATTCAACATGAATACTGTAGGTTTCTCATAGCTGCTATTTAGGATTGAGGAGGAAGACAAATTTGATATGGTTTGAGTGTTCTAAGTTTTAAAGGAACACTTGATTATTGTTTTTCCCCCTACGTTATCTATTCGCACTGTGCCTTGATAGTATCAATATTTGATGCAACTTCCACTGGCACCAGTCTATCACAGCTTCTCACTCCCTCAAATATTTTGGTATTTTTCGCTATTAGCTTAAAAAATATTTAAGCAGAAGGATATTTATCCACACGATGAAAAGCTAAGGAGAAACTATGCAGTTACTAGATAATGGTGGTCCCTAAAGTGAGAGGATGGTGATAACCTTAAAGTTAGAGAGAAGACACCTATTTTAGAGTCTAAGCCCTCATTTAATATAACAAACCAATCAAGAGGTTTTCTAGAAATCTGACCCTAAAAGAATCAAGATTATTTTACTGCTGAAGACACAGCAAAATGATATTGACCACTAAATTAAATGTAAAGAATGGTTTACCTGAGAGTTTTGACAAGGCCCTCATGAGAAATTTGTCATCCGTTATTGCATCAAGCAATCTTTCCTGGAAGTGCAATCTTTCTTAAAGCCAACTAGAAGAAATATAACTTACTGCAGTGTAGTGTTAAAAACTCTGCGGACTGAAGCCAATAGTAACTCTGGTGAGACCTGAGCTAATCTGTCCAACAATAGTTTCAGTTGTTTCCTGTATTCCACGAACATTGCTTCATCTTCACCCTGCAACACATAGATTCTTCATGTAATCCACATTTACACATTTAAGACAAACATCTGAAAATTACATCTTTAGAAAACTAAATTGTGATTAGTCATGATACAAAATAGATTATGAAAAGTTAATTGGGTAGACACGTACCAGTCATCTTATTTTCTTGTGTCTTAATGGCATGTGCCCTTTCCTTATTTTCTGTATGACAGTGACACCTAGAGGCCCCAACTGAGAACAGGGCACCACTGTGTTCAGGATACAGAGTAAGACAGTCCATGCCCTCAAAATCGTACAGTTTAAATAGCCAACACAAAGTGAAAAAAGGAAAAAGGGCCTCCAGCCCACTCTTGTTTTCTACCCACTTGTTCTGTCCAAGAAAAAAGTTCTCCCTCAACTTTAAAATTAAGTCATACATCCCAAATGATTAAGTGCTGCTCATGGCAACTACCGCAAGCAGGCCAAGCCAACTCTTAGGTAGGCTCTTATATCACTCCCACAGTAGCCTCTGAGAAATGGAGGCAAGGGAAGGGAATGGGGGGAGGGATAGCTCAGTGGTTTGAGCATTGGCCTGCTAAACCCAGGGTTGTGAGTTCAATCCTTGAGGGGGCCATTTGGGGAATCTGGGGCAAAATCAGTACTTGGTCCTGCTAGTGAAGGCAGGGGGCTGGACTCGATGACCTTTCAAGGTCCCTTCCAGTTCTAGGAGATGGGATATCTCCATTAATTTTTGGGGGGAGGGATAGCTCAGTGGTTTGAGCATTGGCCTGCTAAACCCAGGGTTGTGAGTTCAATCCTTGAGGGGGCCACTTGGGGATCTGGGGCAAAATCAGTACTTGGTCCTGCTAGTGAAGGCAGGGGGCTGGACTCGATGACCTTTCAAGGTTGCTTCCAGTTCTAGGAGATGGGATATCTCCATTAATTATTTATTATTATAAGATGGACAATTATAAAGGTAGAACACTTTTTCCATTCTACTCAGCACTGGAGAGGCCTCAGCTAGAGTACTGCATCCAGTTTTGAGTAGTACACTTAGGGTGACCAGATGTCCGGATAAAATCGGGACTGTCCCTATATTTAACCCTTTGTCTCGCGTCCCGATCAATGTATGATCAGGACGCCATTTGTCCCAATATTCAGGTAAGGAGGCGAGCGGGAGGGAGACGCTGACCCCGTGAGTGCTCCGGGGCTGGAACACCCACGGGGAAAAATTGCAGCCAAGCTCCCTCCTCCTCTTCGCCCCCCACACCCCGCACACCACGTCCCTGCTCCTCCCCCCCTCCAGCGCTTACCACTCCCTAACAGTGGTTTGGTGGCGCTTAGCACTTTCTAGGAGGGTGGGGGAGGAGTGGGTACACGGCACGCTCAGGGGAAGAGGTGGAGAAGAGGTAGGGCAGGGGCAGGGACTTGGGGGAAGGGGGTGGAATGGGGGCGGGGCAAGGGTGGTGCAGAGGCAGGAGGTAGGCGAGCACCCACCTACCTGGCAGAGGGGAAGTCGGCGCCGTAGGGGTGAGTGGCGGGCGCGGGGAGGGGTGAAGAGGCAAGCAGCGGGCGAGCAAGTGGGCGGGGAGGCGAGCATGGGTTGGGGGCTGAGGAGGGACACAGCAAGCCAGTGGCAGGCCGGGGGATGAGGAAGGGCACAGTGGTGGGGCCAAGCAGGGAGGGGGCAGGACCTGGTGCAGAGTGGGGGCAGAGCAGGGGTGGACTGTGGGCGGGGCTGATGGCACCCCAATGTGTCCCGATATTTTAGTGTGGTGATCTGGTCACCCTAACTACACTTTAAGAGATGGACAAGTTGCAAAGAGCAACAAAAAAAACAAAAAAAGAGTCCTGTGGCACCTTATAGACTAACAGACGTATTGGAGCATAAGCTTTCGTGGGTGAATACCCACTTCGTCAGACACCGGACGAGTCCAGAGGAGAGCAACAAAAATGATAAAAAGTTTAAAAAGTCTGACCTTTGAGGAAAGGTTAAAAAACTGGGCACATTTAGCCCAGAGAAAAGAAGATTTGGGGGGGGGGGGAACATCCTTCAACTACATTAAGAGTTTTTATAAAGAGGACAATGACCAATAGTTCTCCACATGCACTGAAGATGGACAAATAGTAACAGGCTTAATGTCCAGAAAAGGCGATTTAGGTTTGATATTAGGAAAGACTTTCTAACATTAAAGATAGTTAGGTATTGGAACAGGTTGCCAAGTGAGGTTGTGGAATCCCCAGACTTGGCAGTTTTTAAGAACAGGTTAGATAAACACCTGTCAGGGATGGTCTAGGTATACTTGGTCCTGCCTCAGCACACAGGGAATGGACTCTCAAGGTCTCTTCCAGCCCTGTGATTCTTCCCTCTCATCAGCTTCCCAGTCCCTCTCCAATAACAAGATGCAAACCTGTCAAAACCACCTTCCTTCTTTAGCCAGCCTACTTAATCACACAGAAATTGGACCTCATATTTCCCACCTTCCAGATGAAGCCAAGAGGAACCTCCACATAATTTCATTGCAAGGATCGCTCTTCTGAGGCTACAAAAAACGTTTTCTCCCGTCAGCACAGGATCTTAAACTGCTATCCTTGACTTCTAGCCATAGATTAAACCAAGTGTTCTCAAACTGAGGGTTGGGGCCCCTCAAGGGGTCGCGAGCTGTCAGCCTCCACCCCAAATCCTACTTTGCCTCGAGCATTTATAATGGTGTTAAAAATTGTGACGGGTCAAGCCAGACAGCTACAGGAGGATGCTATTATTTTTACACAACTGTACCCCGATTACACTCCCATATTGTACAATCAGAGACGGTCAAGTTAAGTTCCAAAAGAAACTCTCTATGTTCCTTTAGTGATTTTGATTAACTTGTCCAATAGTTAAATAATATAGATCAGAGTATCTGGCTGCCTGCTACCTGCAGCAGTCCTTTACAGACCATTTCTTTTGGGAAAAGAGCCCATTTTCCTTCAGAATAGCTGTAAAGGCTTCTGGGGACAAAAACATAGTGGTGGTAGTAGCCACTTTAGTTGACCCCCTTGTATAATTTAACTACCAAGCTTTCATCCAATGTGACTGCACAGAGTGGCACATATAGTTACATTTATATATCTGGATTTTATTATTAAACCAAGAATTCCCTTTTTATAAACACCACAACTGTTATTCTAACATTTTCACAACCGTTACTTTTAACATTTTTGTCCAAACAAACATTTCACATGAGTATCCAAAGTACCCTCCATAAAAACTTCAGAAAACAAAAGCACAGAAAGGAGGGGGGATAGAAAGCAACCAATTAACCCAGGAGAGTGCTTTTTTAAATTCCTGCCTGATCTTAGAGGTACAAGTCTGCATTTGTGTACAACACCCTAGGCTTAACAAGGGTGGAGCCAGGGCTATGGTTAAACCCAATTAATGCATGGAAGGCAGATATATTAGCCCCAGGATAAGCAGGTCCCTTTTCCCTTGGTAGCTGACCAGGGGTTAATCTAGGTTAATTAGGACACCTGGGGCCAATCAAGGGCCTGCCAGAACCTGTTAAGGGCCTGCCAGAACCTGTTAAGGGCCTGCCAGAACCTGTTAAGGGCCTGCCAGAACCTGTTAAGGGCCTGCCAGAACCTGTTAAGGGCCTGCCTTCCAGCCAGATAGGGGCTGGAGATAGGAGATGAGGGAGGAAGGCCAGCTACTGGAGAGCTGGGTAGTGCAGATGCTGACAAGCATTAGGAGAGAAGCCACGCAGGTACAGAGGCGAAGGGGGGGGAGAATCCCTGCCCAACAGGGCGGACGGCCCTTCCAGACCCCGGAGGTCTGAGGGATGAGACCCTGCCAGAGAGGAGAGACTGAACCGGGTGTCTGGTCCGTTGCCACTATGCCCAGAGGGGCTACCAGAGACTGAGAGGCTCACCTTCCCCCTTCCTCCTCCCTCCATCAGGGAGGCTGGGAGGGACCCTGCTCCGACAGGGTGTGGACAGTAAACCCAGGGGCGTGGGGAAAACTCTGAGGAAAAAGAGGAATATCCAGCCCGCCGCTAAATGGAAGTGCGGGACCAACCGAGGCGGAGAAGCAGCTTTGTCACAATATATAAAAAAATTCTAATTTCTAAGGTGGGGTCGCATTCAGAAGCTTGCTATGTGAAACGGTACACCAGCACAAAAGTTTGAGAACCACTGGATTAAATTTATTGTCTAATTCTGCAAGTTAGCTAGTTGGTCAAGAAACTAGTAACGTAATGAGATGCATTGAAAGAGGAGCTGCTAGTTAGGAAGTATTTAAGTATCTGAAAAAAATCCTTGTGTGGGTTTGAGATCCTCTTACACTATCATTTGGTTTCTTGCTACAAGTCTGAGTCTGACCCAAATGCAGTTCACTTACAGCTATTCAAGTTAATACCAACAATTTGAGAGATCTTTGACTTGTACCAAAACCAGTATGCCTGTCTAAAAATTAGACACTTTGTTTTCTTTGTTCTGCACTTGGAAATTCTGTGTTAATTTGAACCACTGATCTGGATACCCCAGTCATCTAATGTATGGTGTCACAAGGAACAATGTGCATGAGAATGTCAGTTTATGAGCTCAGTTCAATGCACTAATTTAAAATCATACTTCAGTTCAGACTGATTATTCCAAAAATTCCTGTAAGTAGTTGTGACCCAAACACTAATTTTTTAAGAGTATTCCCCCCCTTTTGATACAAACAGCTCTGATGGATGTTAACAGAAGATATGCTTGCATTGAGAGAATAGGTTTCAAATCTTATCCTAAATTTAAAAAACTAAATACACTGATTGGTATTCACAAATTTTAAACCAATTTATCTACATGAATCTTAGGATTCCTCACTTAAACCAAACAGCCTGTAATTTAAATTGAGATTCTATATTTACAAAAATCAAGTTTACCTAAATATGACATCTTACCTCATGTTCAAAATTATATTCTTCATCATAGGTCAACTTCTTCATAACAGCCAACATAATTGCCTATAGTGAAAAAAAGTTGATAAAAATTGGTCTACTCCAATACTCCAACAAGTGATACAAAGCAATTGATAATTACATAAAATCCTGGCACTATACTTTGCAGTAAAGCAATCTGGGAAATATTTTAAAATGTAGTAGCTGAAGTTTAATTAAAATTAATCCACCCTTGAGGTAGACTGTTCAAAGAGACTTAATGGAAGTGATGTTCCACAGGGTTTTTGTGAATCAGATAAATAACCAAATCTTCAACTATAATCCAGTTTTTAAAAGCCTGATTTAATATAATGGACAGTGCTCAATTTCTAGCAATATTATCCAACTCACTAGTTCCCACATATAACCCATATGGTTCAACCCCAAAGTTTAAATTCCCACCACATATAGCTCCATCATATCTTCCATGGTGAACAAAATATAAATGTTGATGGGGGTGGGGGGGAGGGAGGGAGAGAGAGAGAAAAAAAGAGTATTTTTAAACAAGACCCTCCCCTAGGTTTTTCAGGTTTCTCTCCCCCCCCCCCCCTCCTTTTCCATTTCCATTTTTAGAACTTGTTATTCTGAGGTATTCAAAGTTTTTTTTTAAAAAAAAATATTAGAAGTACTGTGCTCTAATTTCTTTCTGTGAATGAAACGCTATTCTAAACGATTACAAGGGAAATGACATGAACATCAAGGTCTTGTTATGCCTATTAGAAAACAATCAAAACTGCCCAGAAGCCTATAGGGGAATGGGTAAAATAAACTATCACTGGATATCCAAGAGGGGAAGGATAAAGTTGTGCATTATTTTGTGAGAAAGAGGAAAGGATTTGATAGAATTAAGCAGCTTCTACAGTCAGATAGGGAATCTGATTATATGGTTTTATATGAAGCTGACTAGCTTATCTTGTTCTTCTGTTAGTTTCAGTGGTAACCTGCCTTGATCTAATGAAACAGAACTGGAACGACACAAGGACAAAACTGATAGGCTTGTTAGCACACAGTGTCCAAAGTGAAAAGCTAACACTTGAGGAATACAGGTCTGTCTCATCTTACGCGGGGGTTCCGTTCCGCAGTTAGCGCGTACAGTGAAAACCGCAAACCGCGTATAGCCAAAATCCCATTGACTTCAATGGCAGGCGAAATCGCCAGCACTACAGGTATAGTATTAAAATTGTTGTTTTTCTCTTTTTGTTTTTGCCGACCGCGTAAAGTTGAAATCGCGCATGTTAAATGCGCGTAAGATGCGACAGACCTGTATATTTATTTCTAAAGTGAACATACTATGTGTTGTGTTTTATTTCATCAGACCCTCCTTCCAAACTCTGAACTCCAAACCTCCCCACCCCCGCTTTTCTCTGAGTTGGGATAATTAAAACAATGTAAAGAGAATAATCTAAAGTTCAGTTTGGAAAACTTCTCAGCTTGCCTATAGATACAAAAATGACGACATCACTATATTATAGAGCGGGGTTCTCAAACTGGGGGTCGGGACCCCTCAGGAGGTCCCGAGGTTATTACATGGGGGGTCATGAGCTGTCAACCTCCACCTCCACCCCAAACTCCGCTTGCATCCAGCATTTATAATGGTGTTAAATATACTAAAAAGTCTGTTTAATTTATTAGGTCGCACTCAGATGCTTGCTGTGTGAAAGGGGTTGTCAGTAAAAAAGTTTGAATCCCACTATTATAGAGCACACTTACTCCGGATACAAAAATTCCCAGAATTATGAAAAAATGGGTTCAAGTTACTAGAGCTGATTGAGAAGAAGAGAGCTGGAAAATCTGGGCTAAAACAATGTCCATCTTTATATGCACAATTCGAAATAGATTGTAAATTTAACAAATTTTTTATTTGTAATATGTTTGGTTAAATGAGGGCAACTCACACTGTCCCTAATGACAAGTCACGACAACTTTACTGATGCATGTTTTGAGACTAACATATGAAATAGGTAGTCTTATTAAAAAGGGAAGTGTTCATATTTCTGAAGAGTTTTAGGGATCACATTTGCCAAAAATAATGATACTTACCAAATTAGAGCTCTATTAAGAAGGAACTTCAACTAGTCTTACCTCTACATTAGCTTTTTGCTGGTCCGAAAGCACAGAGAGCTGTAATGAGACATTTCAAATGTTACTTCTCATCAAAAGTGACTTTGCACTTTATAATGGTTATAGCAATAACTATGTGCTTTTCTTTACAATACTAATACTGCTTGCAAGCATATTTTTAGGAGAACACAAAACTTCATCCAATCTCATATCTCCAAAATTCTACAAACAACTGTACATAAGCAGTATGTCCACAAACCAATAAACCAGAGCTACTATGTGTTAAACACCAAGCTACCAAGTATTTTTATAACAAGTAAACTCCTTAAGAAACCTAACATGCAAAGTAAATGTTCTTAAGAAGTTAGGGAGAAAATAAGTTGCCCTATATATACATTTTTTAATTACCTGTTT
Organism: Emys orbicularis; assembly: GCF_028017835.1. NCBI lineage: Eukaryota > Metazoa > Chordata > Testudines > Emydidae > Emys > Emys orbicularis. The sequence goes on along the minus strand of NC_088683.1, from coordinate 65,640,623 downwards.
CAAGATGTGAAGGTAATCATAACAAAACCCAATAATATTAGATGAGATATCATCATCTTCATGAATTAGTAGCTGCAACATTAGGGCCATTTTCGCTTCAATAGCTTGCAGGGTGTCTTGAGCACTCTTCATATCTCCACTCTTTACCAATTTAGTCCAGCTAGTTATCAACGCTTGCCCCATTCCATTGACCAGCTTAGAAAATCTGGCTAGAAAATCCACATCGTCTTCCTGTAGGAAGAATAGGGATCTGATTAGAAATAGTAGCAAAGACTCAATGCTCCAACTCCCCAAAGCGGTATAGATTCATGGGCAGTGCTATGCATTGTCTCCTATAGGTACACAGTGCCACGTAAGGAAGTAGCATATATGGTTCCTAAATTGACACAGTGGTTGCCTGGTTTGTTCTTTCCCTGATGGAATGGGGAGACAAAGATTAAAGCAATGCAAAAAAATATATTCACAACTGAGCGTCACATTATTATAACAACCAATTCCCTCTCCTGGGTTAGTCTCCCTGTCCCTTCTACTTCAAAATGAAAAGTGATCTTACTTATACATTCACTCCCCTGAAATCTGTATGATTTTAAGTACACAAGCCCAAGTGATTTCTATGGGAAAAGTTCATACCCAAAAGTAATAAATAGCTGGCAGACATTTAAAAAAAAAAAAAAACCAACACACTATGATGAACTCTTCTCTTCTGAAGATAAACATAGCAGACATGTTTCTGTATTTGCAGAATCAACCCACTTCAAGTAAAATTGCTAGAAGACCTCTCAGAAAGGAATGTGTTTATTGTCACCTTTCATTACAGATATGAAATGTTTTACATATGTATAAAGCCATTCATTCTAAAGCACACTATAAATTACACACTGGATCAGGGTAGAGTAGTAGAGATCCTCTTTAGAGCAACTGAGGGAAGGTTTGCATATTGGAATCTCCCCATTCATCCTTGCAACAGCCTAGAGGCTCTTGCAGCAGTTCCCAAACTGTGGGTTGTGACCTCAAATGGGGTTGCAGGTCCAACAAGCCAGAATCAGCCAGCGATATGCCATCTGCCCCCAAATGTGTCCAGACGTGCTCCACTAACGTTGTACCAGAAGGCCACCATTTGACCTCACACATACAGTGCATGTAAGGCCATGTTTTGCAGAGGCCACCATTTTGTAAAATCACAGCCTCCTGACGCAGTGTTTGTGGAATAGGTCTGGACATGCTGGATTTGCAGATACTATTTTGCCATTTGCATCAACTGGCTGTGCAAGCATCCAGCTGAAAGACTTTAATCCAGAAGATCCTTATCTCATTAACAGAGTATCCTCTGTGCTTGAGTTGGTCGGTATCTGGGCTAGCCTTTTCTGAGATGGGAATCTGCAGCGGCTTGCAAACTCCTTAATGCAGGGCCCATATCTTCTTTTATGCCACTTTGAGTATCCTGCTGGTACTCAATAAAGAATCATTGAAAGTGACTGTGCTGCCCTACTATTACCACACAGGGCCTTACTAAATCCTGGCCTCATTTGCTTAACAGTGAATTCCTCTGATTTGTGATAAGAGGCACAATGGACTCATTTTTACACAGAGTATCTGCTTCAACCTCCAGCAGTAAGTCTAGTGATGCAATTACGAACAAAAAAAACCAAGAGTGCAAGACACATGCTTGCAAATATGACACGGCTTTCTTTGAGTAGGGCTTCACCAGTGTTCGTCAAGAATGAAGAAAGGCCAAAATGGCTGTTATGTCACACAGTGTTAACTAGTGAAAGCTAGAAGCCTAATAAACTTAAATGACACTTGGAAATCCTTCACAAGGAACACACAGGAAAATCAAGGTCATTTTCCAGCACTGAAAAGAAGAACTTTTGCATCAACAAGTGGAATTCAAGAAAGCCATATTAGTCTCTGACCATGCTCAAAAAAGCATCATTTGAGGTGAGTTACCACATTGCATAGGCCAAGAAGCCTCACACAGTCGGAGAGACTTGGATTTGACAGCTGCAATCGATATGGTGAAAAATGTGTGGAGAAAGCGAGGCAAACAAGCAAAGCCAGATCACTCTCCAACATCTCAGTGAAGCGAAGGATTGAGATGATAGCAGCAGATCAGGGAAAACATCTGAAAAAACACGTTTTTGCTCTTCAGGTTGATGTGAGCACAGAGGGTCATGATGCACATTTCTTGGCTTTTCTGAAATGCACATGGAAGGGTGCAATTCTCTAAGACTTTCTGTTCTGGGCCTCCATCTTTCCAGACACGAGATGGCATACTGAATGCTTGATGTGTTACATGCAAGACAAAAATATCCCATGTGATCATCTGTGCAAAATCCCATCATGCAGAGCTCCATTTATGGCAGGCCACAAAGCAGGTCTGAGTGCACAGGTAAAGAAAGTTGCTCTGTCTACTGTGTGGACTCACTGCATGATTCACAGAGAACAAAAGGCATCTAAACCTTTGAGTCCAGAGCTAAGTGAAATTTTGCAGCAGGTCTCGTCTATTGTAAACTACATCAAGTGTTTGCTTCTTCACACGTGCCTTTTTGGAAAACTATGTGAAGACATGGGGTCTGATCATGATGTGACGTTCCACACTGAAGCTCATTGGCTCTTGAGAGGAAAAGTACTGGGACAATTTTTTCAACTGAGACAAGCTGCATGCCTACGCAATGGACAAAGAATGAATTCACTGAATTTTCTATGTGACCAAAGCAAGATGTGCCTTCTTGCCTATTTCAGACACATTTGAGAAACTGAACAAATTGAATACAGGTCTGCAAGGAAAGCTCACATCCTTTACCTTCGTGATCAAAGCAAAGTATTCATGAAAACAATTGTTTTTTGGAAGAATAATCTTTTGAAGACAAACAATGAATCCTTTCCACAGCTTTGCTAGTTCTTGGCTGACAAAATTATTCAGCCTCCCACACTGGTGATGGTTGAGCTGAGCATCTCATCAGATGGAGGAACAGCTTGCATCCAAATTACTTGGATTCCTTGGTCACTAGGTTACTGTCTGGGGTCACAGAAAACAGTAAGTCTCAAAATGGGGTTATGGAGACACAAAGTTTGAGAAACTCTGTTCTAGAGTCTAGGGTATGAGGAACAGAAAGCGGCAATGCTCCTTCTGCCTTCAAGCAGCCAGGGAGGAATAGGGGGAGGCGTCCAGTTTTTCAGACACTTACAATCTGGAGACTCAATGACAGAAACCTGAGCAGGAATTGCAGCATCTTCTCCTTTCTCTATAGCTGGGTATGGGAGGCTAGGTTCTCATTTAAGCATTGCTCTGACAAAAGGGAGTCCATCTTTTGCTAGTAAGTTTATTTCTCTGGCTATTAAGCATCTGGTAACATTTTCAAACCCTATGTGAGAGGAAATAGGCACACGTGACATGATAAATTAGAAGAGTACAGAATGGGGGGGGGGGGTGAGGAGGAGAAAAAAATAAACAAGGGGAGGCAGGGAGAAGAATGTTAGAGTCAGAGTTCAAAGCCAGAAGGGATCACTATATCATCCAGTCTGACTTCCCTGTACATCACAGGGCAGCAACACCACCATGCTCCCACACATTAAACCCCGCAAATGAAATGAGACTAAAGTATTACAGCCCACAAAAAACTAGACTCAGGGGCGGCGAGTTGTATGGGCCCGTGGTGCCTGGGCTCCATCAATATTCAGGGCCCGGCTCCACCAATGTTTGGGGCTGGGTCTCTCCCCCAGCCCCAACTGCCACCCCCACACGCCTCCCCCGAGTGTCCCCCAGTCCTACTTGCTGCCCTGGCACACCTGCCCTGGAGCTGACCCTGCTTTGCTGGCTCCCGGCATCAACTGCTGCCGTAGGGTCCTAGTGCCCCCCATACAATAGTGGCAGGGCAGGCTGCCCTTACCCTGCCCTTCTGCCTCAGACCCTTCCCTTTTCTGGCGGGACCCTCCACCAGCACAGGAGCCCCCGCTGCCCGCAGTCACCGCTCCTGCCCCACACTGGGCAAGGGGCAGTCCCATCCCCCGTGAGGGGCAGCAGCAGGGGAGGAGGAGCATATGTGATGGAAGCCCACCCCCCACCACCACCCCAGCACCCACCACAGGGGAGGCGAGGGAGCTTCCTGGACCTGAGAGGGGCCCTAAGAGCACAAGAAGTGACAGTAGTGCAGGGTGAGTGTGCTGCCAGAAGTGGGATGGGGGCCCCTCCCCCAGAGCTCACTGCTGCCGGCGGGGAGAGGGCTGGGGGGGAGGGGGGAGTCCTCCTCTCTGGCCCCAGCCCCACGGCAGCCTGCCTGCACCCCAAACTCATTCCCATCCCTGCCCCTCCCCAAAGCCTGCACCCCCAGTCAGAGCCCTCACCTCCCCTGCACCCCAACCCTCTGCCCTAGCCCTGAGCTTCTCCAATGCCTCAAACCCCTCATCCCCCTGCACTCTAACCCTCTGCCCCAGCCCTGAGCCCCCTCCTGCATCATGAACCCCTCATCCCCAGCCCCACCCCACAGCCCTCACCCCTGCACCCAATCCCACCCCCACACTCCCTCCCAGAGCCTGCACTCCCTCCCTCCGCACCCCCTCCCACCCCCAAACTCCCTCCCAGAGCCTGTACTCCTCACCCCCTCCTACACCCACTCCCAGCCCAGAGCCTGCACCCAAACTCCATCCCAGTGCCTGCACCCCACACCCCCTCCTGCACACCCACCCCCTGCCCCAGCCTGGAGCCTGCACCCAGCACCCAAACTCCATCCCAGAGCCCAACCTCTCACCCCTTCTGCACCCAAACTCCCTCCCAGAGCCTGCACCCCTCCTGCACCCTAATCCCCAGCCCAGGGCCTGCACCCCAGACCTTCTCCCCCCACCCAAACTCCCTCCCAGAGCCTTAGGCAGGTGGGGGGCAGAGTTTGGGGGGGAGGCAGAGTTTGCAGGGGCAGGTTCTGGGCACCTCCAAAATTTCTACAAACCTGCCACCCCTGACTAGACTTATGTGCTACAAGTAGAGAATAGGAGGAACCAAGGTGCACCGGTGCCCGAGGCCCCTGCAATGGCAGGGAAGTGATTGAGGTATACTCTCATAATTCCAGCAAGTGACCTATACCCACATGCTGCAGAAAAAGGCAAACACCCCTAATAGTCACTTCCCAATCCCCACATGATCAGTTAAGACCCTGAGCATGTGAGCAAGAACCAGCCAGCTAAACACCTGAGAGAATGCTTGGTGCCTGTAAGCAAGTAGGCAGGTATGGCTCTCCCTCACTGTCAGTCTCTGAAGGAGGCCACGCCCCTTTGCTGACATGCTCCTGAAACAACAATCTAAGTAAAGGGGAGAAGTCAACTATCTCTGGCTCCAACCCTTAGGCAAGGTAGAGCCACAAATAGTTCAGAGGCCCAGGCCTTCAGGCAGGGTGGGGCACCAAATAGAGAGCCTAAGGTGCCGGCAGGGGTTGACCGCCAGCAAATAATCTATGGTCCTAGCTTGTTGGACGTAAACTAGGCCAGGTCTCTTGGCCTGAAGTGGGGAAGCTGCCAGCCCAAAAAGTGGGGTGGCAGAGGGTAGGGGGACGCGGGCCTACCTGACTCCGCCACATCCCAGCCCAGGGCTCTAACACTCTGCCACTGGGTCCGCAGGGATCCGCCCACAACGTGCTGACATAGAGTCAGCAACGTAGCCACATAGACGGCTGCCCCTGGACCACTTCCTCCCATCAGGGTGTACCTGAAGCCCGGGTCGTCCTCCATCTCTCAAGGGCATACTGCCAGTGGCAATCCAAGCAGCTCTTCAGCATTGAGCGTGCCTGGCAGTTCGGGTATCTGGGATGTGTCCTCGGGACAGCAGAAGTCTTCCACGGGTTCCAGCTCCAGCTGCGGACTGGAAGCCTCTGTCTCCCTCGGTGGCTCCTGCTTATCTGAGCTGCAGGGCCCGCCTCTTGCACTTCCTGTTCCTGTACCAACCTTCCACTTCCAGCATAGTGGCCGAGGTCTTCCTGGTTCCACCCACCAGGGGGCGTCTGTCTCTCCCACCTCAGAGCACTGGCTCACCCCCAACTATCTTCCATCTCTAGCCATGGCCATATTTGATTCTTCAGAGGAAGATGGTAAAAAAACCCTCCCAAAATACAAGGAGGCAAAAATATCCCTTCTGGACCCCTGCCTGTGGCCAGCTGAAACCCCAAAGCATGAGCTTTAGGAACATAAAGACAAACTAGAAGTGAGCCCCAGGGCTGTTGAGCCCTGTCTCCTACCATCACAAACAACCCCAACATAAAACTATACTCAAATTTGTCCAGCTCTCTCCTAAAAATTGTTTGCCCCCACAACTCCTATTGGGAAGCTGGTCCAGAACCTCACTCCTCTGATGGTTAGAAGCTTTCTAATTTCCAGTCTGAATTTGTTTATGGCCAGTTGATATTAATTTGTTTTTGTCTTTACCTTAAATAGCTCTTCACCCTCCTTGGTACTTACCCCCTAATGTATTTAGAGAGATCAGCAATATCCCTCTCAGCCTTCTTTTTGTTAGACTAAAGAAGCCAAGCTCTTCTAGAGTCCCCTCAGAAGATAGGCCCTCTATTCCCCTGATCATCAAATCTTATTTATGTAGCTGTGTGACTTATCTCCAAAATATCAATTTACTAACCTGATCAATACTGAAGAGACCAGCAGACTGTAACACTTGACACAAAGATTCTACCAGTTTTGTTTTATCAATTGGGTCCATTCCCTTATTTACAATTTCAAACAAACAGTCACATGCTTCCTCCCGAAGAACTTCTACAGACATGTGACCTAGCAGCATATTTATAAACCTAGAAAGGTGAAAACAAGTTAATATATAGACATCACCACATGCGTAAGCGAAGTCATATAATTTGTATGTTTTCCTACTTACAATGTGGTTTCACTTTAAATTAAATTTAAAAGCCTATATAGTGCACGTGGTTTGTAGATCTAGACAATAACGTGTGTCATTTATAGATGTAGTCAGACCCATCTAACACTATGGCTTACATTGCTCTGTGAAATCGCTCTCCACTGCTGAGAAATCAGCAAGTATTAAAAAGTTACTTATAACAGGAAGTTGGGTGGCACAATTTTTTTTTGTTATTTCTAGAACAGATTTTTGACATAGGTTATTGTAAATCATATTACCATGCCGCTGACAGGACTGCATACAGAAATACTATCAGAAAGGCAAAGATTTCTAATGAAAAAGAAACCTTACCTTTCATTGGCTATCAGGCTCAAATCTATCCAGGAGACATAAGCTCCAACTACTTCAAGGCACTGGCATGTCAACTCTGCATTAGTATATTGATAATTTTGTAAGATTTGGTACCACGACTCCACTAGGCTTGGAATGCACTGTTCTCTCATGGTGTCTTTTAATAAAGTATTTCTGCGAGCCTCCTATAAATACAGCAGGAGCACATGTTCATCTTTCTATAGATTAGTAGCTTTTGCACATTCACTATCAATGTAAACACTTGGAACAGTTCATGTCCTTGAAAGATGCAAATATTCACAATCCACATTTATGTTGTTTTCCTTATTTTGTTTCCTACTGCTTATTAACTTTAAAAGCTTACTCAAAAGTTGGTAGCCCCAAACTGCACCTACTTTTCCAGTCTGCTTGCAAAACCAATACATTGTTTTATTTCCTTTCCCCTTCCTTTCATACAATAATTCAAAACAATTTCCAGTCAGCAATTTCCTTTTCTGAAAAGACACTTAATGCCAAAAAGGGAAGCAGAAAGACCTCCAAACCCTTTTTTAAAAAAAAAAAACATACGAAGACTTATAAGTGATGCCTCATCAGAAACCAGAACGTTTTAAAAATTAACCAATTTAAAAAACATCAAGTGGACAACAGTCCATTAGACTTCCTACACTACTTCTCATGCACAAGCAAAATGCTGCTGTTACGGGGTCACAAACATTACTGAGTTTGTTTAAATTCAAACACTAGTTGTTTTAATTGAAATTTAAGAACTCGTGAAAAAAGGTTTTTATAAAGTTTTATACACACAGCTGTTGAATGTAAACTACCCTGTAATTCTTTTAAGGCAGAATCCTCCTGGTGAAAAACAGAATCCCTTTTGTTGCAAATAAGATGAACAGTCCTTAAGCCCCAAACAATATTAATATGATGCAACATAAAAAACATGACAACTTGCCTCTGATGTATGAACTACATCCCGGTCTACCAGCTCAGCATCAACAGCCATAAGGATTCTGAGGTACAGATCTACTCCTTGAGGGTTAAGGTCTACTACTGACAGAATATCAAAAAAAAACTTGGGCCATTTTGTGAGATATTCAGTGACAAACAGCAATGCAAAGACTTGTGCTGCTTTGTTGCGAATAAAAGTCTTCTCTGGTTGGGGATTCAGCATCTGGAAGAAATAGAATATTTTCTTTATATTTCTTTTATACATTAGAAGAGAATAACTGACTGATCTGGTTGTCCCCTGTACTTAGTCAACGCAAACACCATCTCCCATTTCACGGTCATACAGGTTATGTGAAATACAACAAGTGTGCAAAAAACAAAAACAAAAAACAAACAAAAAAACCACCTTCCCCCCAACCCCCCCCCCCCCAATCTTACATTTTAAACATTATTAAGGTTTTTGAAAAAGATTCAGTTTAAAGACAATTTAGGTGACAATATTCTTCCTATATGATATGGACAAAGGTACTCTGTGCAGTTGAGAAAAGGAAATCATGTAATTTTTGGCTATCTTGATGGTCTGGGAAAAAAGAGCTTTACAAATACAAAAAAAACACTTGGTTCTCAACTTGTGCTTTGTCACCCCAATTGGCTGCTGTTTTTGCAGGTGATGAGAAGCTGCTCCCAATTCTCCTTTATTCAGAGAACGAACTGGGCAGGTACCCAATTCCCCCATCCTTCTGTTACTATACATTTTTCTCCTCATCTCCCTTCACAAGCTCCTTACGCGTGTAGCAGCCTTTCACACAACATAAATAAAACTAACAACTAACTACGTACACTGACCCATATTAGCAGACTTCAAGCAAGCTACTGGATGCCACTGACCAGCATTTCACTTGCTATAACTAATTTTAGAGAGCGCAAGAGGTGAGCAAAATGAACACTAACTAATAAATGTGTATCAACTGCTGTAAGGTGGAAGTATGCCCCTGTGCCTGGTCTACAATGAAGAGAAGGTGAAATCAGAAAGGTGGAATATCTCTTCAAAAGAGGAAAGACGAGTGATCCTGCCATTTACCCCATAAGTCTAACTTCAATCTCTAATAAAATAATAAGAGTCTAATAGACCACGATACAACTGCACCTTCTTTCAGGAGTTCAGTGAAGAACAGCAAAAGTGGAGAGATTTAATTAAGAGTTAAAATATTTAGAGTTTGGCTAAGTGATGACTAAGATGGGTTCTATGTAGGCATTTATATCATGCCTATCACTGTGGTATTGGATAATAGTTTACAAAAGGTTACGTGTATCAAGAAGGGAGAGAAATAATTTAGTGAGGAACCAAAGGGACATAATTGGGAGTGCAGTTAAGAGAACATTCAAAAAGTCTTCTTGGCAATGATCTATTTGATCATGGCAGAGTATCCCTAGGAAAATTCTGGAAATTGTCTTGCTTGACATTTAAAGCTATACCCGACAAACTACTAACTCAATATACCAGAGATGTATTGTGCATTGTCAAACAGATGGACTAAGTAATCTTTTTTTTTTTTGTCTCTACAGGACTTTTTCCCACCCTCCCAGTAGCCAGAAATTAGGGCTGATGGACAGGAGTCTCCAAAAGAGGAAGAAGGATGCTTCCAACTTCAGGCAATGAAAGAAGAGGGGAAGTTGAGTTATATCCCTAAAAAGGAAATCTGTAATGCTCCAAAAGAATTGGCACAACTGATTTCTTAATTGAGGTATAGAATAGGAATAAAAGCAGAGATAAGAATTTAAACATTATTTTAAGCACAATTACAAACTTGTTTTCAACACAAGCGTTTTAAAAAAATATAAAACCTGAAGAATTAGAATGTCAATCATATGTCTGAATACATTTTTCCATCAGGTTGCTTATCTTTTTCAGGGGTAAATAGGAAGCAAGCTTTAAACCTAGTTTCAAACCTTTAATCTGGTACCAGTTAGTAACCTTGAATAAGCCTGCTGAGCATTATTAATTGCTGTAAAAGAAAAAAACATTTACCTGAGCTTGTAGCCACGTTACGAGTGTTTCCCTGATTAGCTGCTGCTGGACTTCAGTAAGTTCAGAATACCTGAAACAAATCATTCAGATCAAAACGATCCTATATCTTATTAGTTTGCTTACTTCTATTCCAAAGATTAAAAAGGCAAAAGCTAAATTACTTAGACATCTGAATTGCCTTCATACGCAGACTGTTCTGTGCAATCTACATACAATCTTACCACAGAAGGAATTCTCTTAACTGTTTGCATATTAGAGTTAAGTCAAAGTTTAAAATACTTTCTAGCAATTTATTTAATGAAAGCCATTCTGCACCATATGGGAATAATTTTACTTGTTTGTGTCAGATTGCCATAGTTTTTCTACTACACAATTACATTTCCTCCCAGTCTTCTAATATCACCTTTAAGACTTATAAGAAAAAAAAGAAGATTGTCCATGCTGACTGGGATTATTATTTTTAATTAAGATTCTAATGCAATTTAATTTTACATTAAAAATTCATTGTCTCAATTGTGGTCATTCCTTAACTGTGAGCAGTTATTACAATATTGTATTTACATCAAAGCCATTAGTTATCCCATTTGACATTAATACTGAAGGACCGAAGGGTAGTTTCAACTACCACTGTCATTGCTCTCTGTTACTAAATTCAGTTTTGTCCTGATTAATTCCATATCTTAAGGTAAATTGTATACAGATCATTACTTTAAAGTTTTAGTATTACAACCAGGCAAGATTCAACCTTTAAAACTGAGTCATAATCTCCCATAATACAATTTATTAAGAGTGGACTTGGCCCCTGCTGGCCACTTCCTAGGCTCCTGCTGCCAAGTTTTGTAGAGAGACTCATCATTATGGGCAGCACACATAGCAACGGCTACAGTTAAGGTTGTCTGGCCATTAGAAAACCCTGTTTTCAGTTGCTTATAACCTTGCCAAACTTTAACTGTTTGGGCTGAAGTTTTCCATCCCAGGTGTCCACTTTAGGCTGATTTTTTAGAACATTTCAGCAAAAATGGTTCAGCTGTTTCTGGTTACAATAGTAAGGGGAAATGTTATTTTGCCCATGTTAATGAGTTGTTTATAATGATTTTTTTTTAAGAAGCTATAGGGTCCTCATCCTTTCAAACAGATACTTGAAATTTGGCAGGGAGGTCACCCTGGTGTCAGGGGTGTGCCTTTTTCTGTTTCTGCAGAAAAAAAAGCTTGAATTTGTCTGAGCTATAAGAATTTGAAAAATCGTTGTTTGCATATACTCACTAAATACCCACAGAGTTTGGTTGCTAAGGTCTCCAAAGGTTCTCAAACGCCCTGCAGCTCCTACATGTGACTGGACTGCTCATATGCCATCCCCATATAAACAACCGAGCATGCTCCATGCTGTCACTGCAAAGTGTTGAGCAGGACATTCCCTGCAAGTGCTGCTCCAGGCCCCTATAGCACCAGACACCAGAACAACAGTGCTCTCAATATTCCCACTGCTGGTGCCGACACAGCAAAGAGAAAGACGCAGCTTGACTTCAAACGCAGAGAGTGAGCAATGGAGAGAGAAGCGAAAGAGCACAAGGACTTGGGGAGCAGATATTGCAGGACCAGAAGGTAGAAAGAATGAGGACAATTAGTGGGAGACAGGCACCTGGAGGGGCAGCAGATGAGGAGAGGGACAGAGACAGGGGAGTCTGCTAGAGAAGTGTCATTTTCTCCTTTCCCCTGCACCAAAACCTGGAATTGAACCCAGGAGTTCTGAGTCTTTACATTCCTCTGTTGATATCCAATAGCTGTAAAACCCACTGGCAAAATGTCTCATCTTCCTTTAGTGCTTGATCCACATACTGAGAATAACAGCTACCAGTTACTCTGTTAGCTCAAGTGGTAGAGGTCTATGCTGTGGCTCTCAAGATCCAAACCCTGCTGGTAACCCAAACTGATGGATCAGTATGGTTCTATGAGATGGAACTTCTGTTTTTTCAGGGTGGGTTGTTTTTTTTTTAAATTGGGTTTTTTTAATGTAATTTCTTATGTTAAAAGAAAAACAGTCAAAAGCAAGTTTTCCACAATACCCCAGCCTCATACAACCAGGATGGTGTACTGAATGAGGCTTTTGTCTGTAGCCCCCCCCCCCCCGCCTCATTTGTTGCAGAAACTGGGAGGCATGTTGTGAAGGAGGCAGGGGATTGCAGTAAAAGAAAGTTTCAGAAAAAAGGCAAATGAATGCTAATCTGAACAACTGTATTCTATGCCTGCCTCTGCCAGAGTTCCTATGTAATGCCAGGCAAGTCATTCAAATGAAGATTTTCAGAGTTGGTCATGAACTTTGTATTGCTCATTTTCTGGGTGCACAAATTTGCATAAGTGCTGAGTGCTCACAACTGTAACTGAAGTCAACTGGAGCTATGCTTTGGACATATGTGTTCTAAAAATGCTAAGAACTCTGGAAAACCAGGGAAGTAGTTGGGCATTCAACATTAATTGACATTTTTGGCTTTAAGCAATCTGTGCCTCACTTACTCATTTGTTAAATGGGCATCATAATACCTATTTCCACAGGAGCACTGTGAAGGTAATATTGGGGTGCTTCATAACCATTCATTAATTTATGGAGAGTGCACCACAGAAACATCCAGGACAACATAATTTTGCATTCAGGACAGGATTTGAATGGTGTGCGGTAAATAAAAACTGGGGCTACACACTGAAGAGGATAAACACATATATTAAATAACTACTCATTTATTTAATAAGGCAGGGGTCCTGTGGAAAAAATAATGTGGACACATAATTAAAGCTTGTATCACAACACATATACACAACTGGGCCAAATTAAGATTGCATAAACAACCATAAATCTGGCATTTCCTAACTTCTGAGTTCTTCACTTTGCAACCTTAATGTTCTCTCTCTCTCTCATATATATATATATATATAAATATATATAAATATATATATAAATATATATATATATATATATAAATATATATATAAATATATATATAAATATATATATATATATATAAATATATATATAAATATATATATAAATATATATATATATATATATATATATATATATATATATATATATAAAACACATACATAAATAAAAGTATCATAGTTTGAAGCAAATCACATTTATTTATGAATGTATTTCCCCACTATTTAAGAATAATTTTACAATTTTAAAAAGTAATAACATAAGCCAAGTTTCCAAGGTGTGTGTGTGTGTTTGTTTTTTTTTAAAAGTAAAAATATTTTGAATGTTACTGATAAAGCTTTTAATTTCTTTGCACAGAATGTGAGTGGGAAAACAATTGTTCTATATACTATTACTATAAGAAAAGCGTTTCTCACTTGAATTTAATTTGATGTTCTATAACTTGAAAGCAGAAGAATTTGATGTGATCATCCCTGGAATTAGAAGAGAAAAAGTACAATCAACACAATGGAAATATTGCAGCCCATTTCTCCAGGAAGAATACACTCCTGGAACTGTGTAATCAGTTATCGATTCTTATGAAGAACTTCTCTACTATAGAGAAGAAAAATCAGTTATATCTGCTGCAAAAATTTCAGAGAACTTGACCAGTCATGAAAATGAGCAGAGTCATTACAAATACACATTAACAAACATACAACCAGTTTTGATTATTTTTTTCCTTTTTAACAACTCATTTGTTATATTGCCTAGTTTATTCAATTGTTATATTTTAACTACAGCACACAGTCAAGGGGTGCTTTAATTACAGAATTTGATGCAGAGTTAAAAGCTTTTTTGTTTTATATTATGCTGCAAAAGGTAAGAGTCTAATTCCAGCTCCTTGCAGCAAAAATTTTTTAAACCCATCACGATGGCATTCACTTGAGGCTTCAGCTGAGGCACTACTGAAAGTAATGGTTGGGATGGTTTACAAATAGCAACCAGTAGCCTGGCTTCAGCTTTCCATTGTACATCACCTACTGCTTAATTTCACTTATTACAAAGTGATTGAGAGGTGGAAACCAACTCAACTATTTTTATAAACAAGTTCTGAAAAGTTTGGAGTACCATCACTGTAAGTGAACCATTAAAGGAAAGTTGTAGCTGGCCGTTAAGGAGAGGAGAGGAGTTGTAATGACAGTCAAGACAACTTTAAAACAAATTATGACAGTCTGAAGACTCCAATACGTTCCACAGTAACAGAAATAATTTGAAGTCAAAAATCATCCCTGAACATGGGACGATATAGTTCTCATGCCAATATAACCTATTTTTCTTGACAAAAAAATTAAAGACACCAACTTTTTTTTTTTTTTTTTTTTTTTTTAATAAAAATCACATTTTTAAACCCAGTAAGGCATTTCAGGGTATAGTACTAAGCTGTTCCATCTTGGGCAAAAAAGGCTCTACTCCTCTCATGATACACTATGTACTAGAGACAGAGCAAACACTCCATTCCCTCTCATGGTTTATTCTTGAGTTACTGAATTTCACATAATTTACAGTTTAACAAATATTCTCCCTAAAGGCAAATACCAGGAGAAAGATTTTAGTATGACATTAAAAGTTCAAAACTTGTGTTCATACAAGAAATTAAAAATTGATAGATTAGAACTCAAACAGGCCAGGTCATCAGCAGGTCTGCTGCTGCAAAAGAGACAGTCTATTTCCAGACATGTTTTTTCACTCAAGGAGGTGAGGAAAAGACAGTTACCTCTTCCGTAATTGGTGTTCTTTGAGATGTGTTGCTCATGTCTATTCCACAATAGGTGTGTGCTCTCGCCATGTGCACGGGTGCCGAAAGTTTTTCCCCTAGCAGTACCCGTAGGGGGGAGTGCCCCCTGCGACCCCTGGAGTGGCACCTGCTCCCTGCTGCACGCTCCCCCCACCTTCAGTTCCTTCTTGCCAGACAACTCCAACAGAGGGGAAGGAGGGTGGGATGTGGAATAGACATGAACAACACATCTCAAAGAACACCAGTTACGGAAAAGGTAACTGTCTTTTCTTCTTCGAGTGATTGCTCGTGTGTATTCCACAATAGGTGATTCCAAGCTATATCGGTTGGAGGTGGGTAGGAGTTCACAAGTTCCCAGGATGGAGGACAGCCCTGCCAAACCTGGCGTCATCCCTGGTCTGGGAGACGATTGCATAGTGCGAGGTGAATGTGTGAACCAAAGACCACATGGCGGCCCTACAAATGTCCTGGATGGGAATGTGGGCCACGAAGGCAGCCGATGTCAAGTGTGCCCTTACAATGGGTGGCAGGGGGACGCCCGCCAGCTCATAACAGGAACAGATGCACAAAGTGATCCAACTGGAAAGCCGCTGAGTGGAAATCGGCTGGCCCCTCGCGTGCTCAGCTGAGGCGACAAACAGTTGCGAGGACTTTCTGAACGGCTTAATCCGCTCGAGGTAGAAAGCCAGAGCCCACCGCACGTCGAGCGTGTGGAGGCAGTGCTCTTCACTGGATGCATGAGGCTTGGGGCAGAGGAGAGGCAGAAAAATATCCTGACCCATGCGGTAGACGGAGACCACCTTCGGGAGGTATGCTGGGTGTGGGCGGAGCTGGACCTTGTCCTTACGAAAGACCATGTACAGCGGTTCGGAGGTCAGGGCCCTGAGCTCCGAGACTCGCCTGGCCGACGTGATAGCAACCAGGAAGGTCACCTTCCACAAGAGGTGAGACCAGGAGCACGTGGCCAGTGGTTCAAAAGGGGGCCCCGTGAGACGAGACAACACCAGGTTTAGGTCCCACTGCAGAACCGGGGGGGTCTAGAATACAGGAAAAGACGGTCCAGACCCTTCAGGAACCAGCCAGGCATAGAATGGGAAAACACCATGTGTCCTTGCACCAGCGGATGGAAGGCCGATATGGCTGCCAGGGACACCTTAACTGACGAGGGCACCAATCCCTGGGCCCTCAGGTGGAGGAGGTAATCAAAGATAAGCTGGATCGGGGCAGTCACCAGGGAGACACCCTGGTCCGCCGCCCACCTAGAAAATTGAGACCACTTTGCCAAATAAGCGTGGCGAGTGGAGGGCCGTCTACTTTCGAGGAGGACGCACTGAACTTGCTCCCAGCACGTCCTTTCCTCTCCCCCTAGCCATTGAGCAGCCACGCCGTGAGGTGAAGAGCCGCTAGGTTGGAATGGAGGAAGTGACCCTGGTCCTGTGAGAGCAGGTCCGGGCAGAGCAGCAACGGCCACGGCGGAGCTACGGCCAGGCCCGTGAGGGTCCCGTACCAGTACTGCCTAGGCCATGCCGGGGCAATCAGGAGGACCCAGGCCTTGTCCGACTTTATCTTTTCCAGGACCTTGCTGATTAGAAGGGGGAAAGGCGTATAGAAGCCGGCCTGACCAGGACAGGAGAAAGGCATTGGAGATAGCACCCCTCCCCAGGCCGCCCCTGGAGTAGAACCAGGGGCATTGCCGGTTCTGCCGAGTCACGAACAGGTCCACCTGGGGAGTTCCCCACCTTTGGAAAAGCCGGTGGGCCACTTCCAGGAGGAGAGACCACTCGTGTTGCAAAGAGGAGTCCCTGCTCAAGCGATCTGCCCTCTCGTTCCGGGCGCCCAGTAGGTGGAAGGCCTTTAGGTGGATGTTGTGGCCTATACAGAAGTCCCACAGCCTGAGGGCTTTGCAGCAGAGGATCGGGCCCCGCCTTGCCTGTTGATATAGAACATCGAGGCCGCGTTGTCCGTGAGGACCCTGACTCACTTGCACCCCAGGTGTGAGCAGAAGGCCATACATTCCAGCCGCACCGCCCCGAGTTCCTTGACGTTTATGTGTAGGGTCAGGTCTTTAGCTGACCACAGGCCTTGGGTCTGAAAGCTCCCCACATGGGCCCCCCAACCCAGGTCCGACGCATTGGACACCAGCTCCAGCGACAGGCCCCTGTCCCTGAATGGGACCCCTTGGAGCATGTTGTTTGGGGCGGACCACCACCGTAAGGAGGTGATCACAGAGTCCGGCATGGTGAGGACCTTGTCCATCCTGTCCATGGCCTGGGAGAAATTCAAGGCCAACCAGAGCTGGAAGGGCCTCATCCTGAGTCTGGCGTGACGGACCATGTACATGCACGCCGACATGTGACCCAAGAGCTACAGGCAAACCCTGGCTGTTGTCACCGGGAACCTTGTGACCAAGTCGATGAGACCTTTCAGGGTCTCGAACCTGTTTGGCAGGAGAGAGGCCCTGGCCAACACAGCGTCCAGGAGCGCTCCGATAAACTCTATGCGTTGGACCGGGACTAACGTGGACTTGGTGTTGTTTACCAGCAGGCCCAAGGCAGTGCACGTGGACAGGAGGAGCGCCACGTGATCCCTCACCTGAGACCAGGAGGTGCCCTTGACAAGCCAATCGTCCAGATAGGGAAATATCTGGACTCCCCGCCATCTGAGGTAGGCCGCTACCACCGACATGCATTTTGTAAACACCCTCAGGGCAGTGGACAGCCCAAACGGTAGGACCGTAAATTGGTAATGACTCTGTTCCACCACGAAACAGAGGAAGCACCTGTGCCCCTCGAATATGTGGATGTGGAAGTACGCATCCTGTAGATTGAGGGCAGCGTACCAGTCCCCGGGATCCAGGGAGGGGATGATGGAGGCCAGGGAGACCGTGCGGAACTTGAGCTTCACCACGTGCTGGTTCAGACCCTGTAGGTCGAGTATGGGCCTGAGCCCCCCTTTGGCCTTCGGGATAAGGAAGTAACGGGAGTAATACTCCTTGCCCATGAACTCCTCAGGCACCGCCTCTATCGCTCCTAGTCCTAGGAGCCACCCCACCTCCTGCTCAAGCAGAGCTTCGTGCGAGGGGTCCCCCAGGAGGGACAGGGGCGGTTGGGTGGGGAGGAAGTAAACTGGAGGGTATAACCCCGAGAGATGGTGTTGAGGACCCATCGGTCCAAGGTGAGCCGCGAGCATTCCGGGAGGAAAGCATGATAGCCCCATGCTAATTTTCCCCCTACTGTTACTCACACCTTCTTGTCAACTGTTTGAAATGGGCCATCCTGATTATCACTACAAAAGTTTTTTTTTCTTCTGCTGTTAATAGCCCACCTTAATTGATTAGTCTTGTTAGAGTTGGTATGGCAACACCCATTTTTTCATGTTCCCTGTGTATATATCTTCCTACTGTATTTTCCACTGCATGCATCCGATGAAGAGGGTTTTAGCCCACAAAAGCTTATGCCCAAATAAATTTGTTAGTCTCTAAGGTGCCACAAGTACTCCTCGTTCTTTTTGCTGATACAGACTAACACGGCTACCACTCTGAAACCTGTACTCATTTTTTGTGTGTTTTAAAAACAGCTATGTCAAATTGCCAAATAATTTGGACCAACTTTAATAAAAAGTTGGTTTCTAGGTGGAAATCTTACACTATGTGTAGCTTCAGCATGAAGCCAGTTATAGGAGAGTTATAAATCGATGACAGAAAGGGTCAGTTACAAAAACACTGTAAAAAAGTAATTATGTGCACACATTAAAACAGATTTATTATAAATCAATCCCATTTATACAATCTGATTAGCAA
Organism: Emys orbicularis; assembly: GCF_028017835.1. Taxonomy (NCBI): domain Eukaryota; kingdom Metazoa; phylum Chordata; order Testudines; family Emydidae; genus Emys; species Emys orbicularis. The sequence continues at coordinate 65,621,937 of NC_088683.1, read as the reverse complement.
CAAAAAAAGGCATTAAGCAGCACAGTGTTCAGTATACTTTCGAGAATGATAACTATAAATCCATAAAAATAGTTTATTACCTGTATATTCTTTGGGCTAATGCTTCTGCACAGACCTGCCAAGCATCTTGGGAGATCTTCAGCTGTTCAAAATAGGCCAATGCCTGCAATCATCCCAAAACATTTTATTTAGAATTGCCAAGGACCAGGTAAAGCATCTGTAATTCCAAGCAAGTTCATGACTGAAAGGTAAGGGAGGCGTCATTTGATTCATAAAAGCTCCAGAATTATAAATTCCCTGGTGTCAGCCTGTAGTATCGGGCAGGGGGACTTGCTGCCCACTCCCCCAGCTCCAAGTCCTCTGCTTGATGGAAATTTTGATAATACTGTGTCGTCAGAAATGGCTCAAGTTGAGTATCATTCGAAAGCCCCTTCTCCCACAAACACAAACATGTACCAAACATGACAAACATAGAACAATTATGTAGATAAATAACCAAGAAAATGTTTTTAAAAAATCAACATTACTATTTTACATTTTTATTTGTAGTTTAACAGTGTCACATCAAACATGCAGCCCTCACAAAATTAAACGGTGGCCCTCAACAGACTATCAGTTAATTTTCAGAACATGATAACTGATTGTTTTATTGTTATAGATTATTATAAATGGAAGGAATGCTTCAAGATGATCTGACATCAGCAAAAAAACTGTTTACTGGTACAGATCATCAGCTTTGTTTACAACTTTTTTGGGGGGGGCATAACAACAAGGCTGGTTAAGATGCCAGCATCCAGCCAGAAATTACGAGAATCCATCTGCAATGGTATGCACGTAGTTACATAACAATTATAATCCCAAAGTATTTTATTAAAGCTCCTTGTTTTTACTTTGGTTTTGACCATTTTTAGGCGTCAATGGGAGACTACCACCACCAACTAGTAGTAGCTGAACCTTTGGAGAATGCCACTGCAGAGGACTTAAACACAACACTCTGTAGCACCTTATAAGCTATAAGAAGTGCACCCATAACCTGAATTTGGCAAGGTTGGAGAGGAAGTGTATTGGGCATCAGGAAAAGTTGAAGATGCCAGGACAAGTGCCAGCTGTGACCAAGATGTGCCTTATTCTAGGTCCCAATGCATGCATTTCAAGAAGAACACCTACTTCTGCAGTAAGCCAAAAGCATCCATGAAGCACCGTTTGAACATGAGACTGGTGAAAAACTATGAAGCAGTTATCTCTTAGCAAGAATGTTGCATGGAAAGTAAAGGGGAGCACTGACTCAAAATATGACCTCACACGACACTATATCACATCCAGTGATACACCGAGAACATACGTAAAATGTTGCATCAAAAGGTAAAAATAACAGAAACAAATACTGATTTTACTACTGAAAATTATGCAACTCAACTGGAGTTCATAAATTGCCTCACAGAGGCGCTAATGCAGAGGTGGGCAAACTATGGCCCCTCCTGCCCAGCCCCTGAGCTCCTGGGCAGGGAGGCTAGCCCCAGGCTCCTCCCCTGCTGTTCCTCCTCCCCTGCAGCCTCAGCTCACTGCGCCGGCTCTGGGCAGCCAGGCAGTGCAGCTGCAGAGCCGCGGCCTGACCTGGTGCTCTGTGCTGCGCAGTGGTGTGGCTGGGCGGCTGTAGTGTCGGATAGGGGGTGGGGGCTGGGCCATGCCCTAACCAGCCCACCATACAATTTTGGAAACCCAATAGGGCCCTCAGGCCAAAAAGTTTCCCCATCCCTGCTCTCATAGGCGGGAAAGTGGTGGCGATGGCCAACGGAGAGGCTTAGTACACAGAAATATGTGCTTTGAACAGAATTGAAGAGGAACAAATGCTTAGCAGAAAGACTCTTAAAGCACTTATTGAAGGTAACTCTGGGATATGAACCTGTTTTTAGCAATCTTATCTGTGGAAATGAATCACAGTGCATATCTTTAAAAGCAGCAAAAGCCATAGCGCAATCAAAAGCGGAAGAAAGAGCTATCAAAGGTAACATGAAGACTGTTTGTGGCTGCTAAATTTTTACCAAAAAGCATTTTGTCCTGTAGTATGTGGGAGTTTCAGGGATTCATGGCTGATGTCGAACCTGACAAAATAATACTGTGTGACCTTTACTATTTCTTTAAGTGGTTCATTGGTGGTTGTAGTGACTGCAGCAAGTACGATAGTAAGCAGATACAGCAGAGGGCTGCCATTTTATCGCAACGCCTCATGTACAAGTGCTTGAGTGAAAGGCAGGTTTCCAACACATACACGACAACTGTGCAGCATATGCGTAATCTACCACTAAAATTGGCTGTTGATTTAACAATTCATTCCAAAACCCGTACAAAATTGTGTGGCTTATGCACAGCATCGGCTCCTCCACTGACTACAAAGTACTCCACCAGGAGACTGCAATTGCAAATGAGGTTCTTGGACACATGTAACTGAATGAAGGGTTGTACATTCTATCAGACCTTGTCAAAGTAAGGTTTATATTTTGTGCTGCCAATAACTTAGACTTCTTTGAAGATCCAGCAAATAGCAAAGGTACCTTTCATGCTATTGTTATGGTCTGCTATGGTCACACTTTGAAGCAATTCTCAATCGCCCCTCAGTCATCAATGATGAGGCCATTGACAAGATGCCCCAGGTTGCAGTCAATGACTCCATGGATGCTTCATCAGAAGAGGACAAAGTGAAGAAAGCTATCAATCAGCTGTCAAGTGGCAAAGCCCCAGGGTCAGTTGCCATACCAGCAGAGTTGTACAAAGTCGGTGGACCCGTGCTGCTACCGAAACTCACTGAGCTGTTTCAGTCCTTCTGGAGGCAGGGAACCATTCCACAGGAATTTAGAGACGCGTCCATCTTGCACCTCTATAAGAGGAAGGGCAATCGCCAGGTATGCGACAATCACCGTGGAATCTCGCTGCTTTCTACAGCGGGGAAAGTTCTTGCACGGGTTCTGTTGAACCGATTGATTACTCACCTGGAGAAGGGCTTACTGCCAGAATCACAGTGTGGCTTCCGCAAGGGTCGTGGGACTATTGACATGATCTTCGCTGTGCGTCAGCTACAGGAGAAATGTCAAGAGCAGAATCGTGAACTCTACACTTTTGTGGACCTCACAAAAGCATTTGACTCTGTCAGTCGCCAGGGCCTGTGGAGGATCATGTCGAAATTTGGCTGTCCAGACAGATTTATACGAATGGTACGTCAATTTCATCACGGTATGATGGCTCGTGTCCTGGATGACGGTGAAACATCTGAGGCCTTCCCAGTCACCAACGGCGTCAAGCAAGGGTGTGTTTTAGCACCCACTTTGTTCAGCATGATATTCTCTGCCACTCTGACTGATGCCTTTCAACACTGCACTGAAGGAGTAGGCCTGAAGTATAGAACTGATGGGAAATTATTCAATCTGAGGCGACTGCGTGCCATCACCAAGGTGAAGGAAACTGTACTTCGAGACTTTCTCTTTGCCGATGATTGTGCTCTGAATGCTAGTACTGAGCCAGAAATGCAAGCCAGTATGGACAAGTTTTCAACTGCATGCAATAACTTCAGTCTCACTATTAACATCAAGAAGACTGAGGTCATGCACCAGCCAGCTCCCCACGCTCCGTACTCAGAACCGTCCATCACTGTAAATGGACAGAGACTTCAGACAGTGGACTACTTCACGTACCTGGTCAGTACTCTTTCCCGAGCAGTGTCAATCGATGATGAAGTAAACTGCAGAATTGCTAAAGCCAGCTCTGCATTTGGCCGATTGCACTTCAATGTTTGGGAACGTCGAGGGATCAGCCTATCAACGAAGCTGAAGGTCTACAGAGCAGTGGTGCTTCCAACTCTGCTGTACGCCTGCGAGACGTGGACTGTCTATCGGAGTCATGCATGAAGGCTCAATCACTTCCACATTTCCCGTCTGCGAAAGCTTCTAAAAATCAGATGGCAGGACAAAGTGCCCGATACTGATGTCCTTACTAGAGCCAGTCTGCCGTCAGTTCACACATTGTTGATGAGAGCCCAGACCAGGTGGGCCGGACATGTTGTGAGAATGTCAGATGAACGCATTCCTAAACAGCTCTTCTACGGAGAACTCACTCAGGGAAAGCGCTCCCATGGAGGACAAAAGAAGCGATTCAAGGACACGCTGAAGACCTCTTTGAAGTCCTTCGAGATCAACACCGCCACATGGGAAACCTTCGCACTGAACCATTCAGCATGGCACAGCCTCATTCACATAGGCAGTAATACCTCTGAGGCGAGGTGTATTGCTGAGGCTGAAAAAAAGCGTGAGCTGCGCAAGTCCAGAGCTGCTCGTACATCATCAACAGTGCCATTACATGTTTGCCCGACGTGTGACAGGACGTTTCATGCCCGAATCGGACTGATCAGTCATCTTCGGACGCACAAAGCCCGGTCATCGAAAGAATGAGTTGTTGAGGTCTTCATCGATAACGATGGACGAACATCATGGTCTGCTATCAGGAGCATATTAATTGGGACTAGTTCCCCTCAAGTGTTGTCAGGACCAGCAAAAGAACTGTTCCTTTAAGGAGGTTCCCGACCTCATGACTCACTCTCCTATCAAGGTCCAAAAATTCTGAAGCCAAGAAGTCCAGTTTTCAATGAAGCAGCAGTTAAATCAACTATAATAGAGCTTTTTACTTTCACTAACCCTGACCTCACTTGGTTATTGTGCAAAAGTGGAATGCACTACAGAGGTGAAAAATCAGAGTATAGTTTTAGCTGAAGAGATGGAAGACATACCCTCAAATGATCCCAACACCCAGGAGACACCACCATTTCAGGAGAAAGGTACGTTCCAAGATAGCCAACCTTTAACTTGCCTCTACACAGGATGTCAGAGTGCAACACCCATGTATACTCCTCCTGCCAATCATACTTGCTAGCCCCACTGATCCCTCAATTCAATTAACATTCCTTACACACCTTGAACACATGAACAAATACATCTGCAGAACTGAATCAAAAGGTGTTGAGACACTAGACATGGGCCTTTACAGGCCTGTTCAATGGCTAATAGTGTCCCGTAATGATCTCTGAAGGGTGGATTCTATGTCCTGGCAAACTGTACACATTCTTTGCAGAGATACGTGCAACTGGCTCCTTCATTGATGGCACTAGTATCCTCGAGATCTGGGGGATTTTGTACAGCAACAATACCGTGAACCAAATTCTAGTAGGGAGAAAGCTGCAACTGCTATAGAAGCATACACCTGAACACTCGATGCCCTTCAAAAATGCTGCCTACGCGTCTTCTTTGAAAAGCATACTGATGTGTGAAGTCACTTCCCAAAGGGCACAGGACTTGCAAGGTCAGTTCCATGCATTCCATGTATGCTGCTCTCAATGACCTTTCAGCATAGCAATAATAGATGCTATGGCTGAGGTACAGGCTCTCGACAAACCAGAAACTTAACACCTGCCGAGATTTGTCCAAACACTGCATTATGAGACTCCAGAGAAAATACTAGACCAGGCCTGCACAACTCGTAAAGTGGCGAGGGCCATATTACTCCAAAGAAAACAGCTGAGGGCCGAAACCCCCCCCAAGCGCTGCCAACCCCCCCCCAGCGCCACCCAGCCCCCCCGAAACACAACCCCCCCCAGCACCGCGCACCCGCCCCACAGAAACAACCCCCCCAGCGCCACCTGCCCCGCGGAAACAAACCCTCCTTCCCCAGCGCCGCCCCACCGAAACAGCAGTATTGAACCTCGGTAATTTGTTATAGCGGGCCCTTAAGGTAGTATAATTAAGGTAAAAGAAAAATGTCTTTTTGCTAGAAGTAGAATAAGATCTTCCCCCCACTTTGTAATCAATTGCCCTGTTGAATGAATGAGGTGTGAATGAGGAAGGCGTGGAAGGCAGGCACCTCCAGACAGCTGCAACCCTTGGAGAGGGCAGGGCTGGCTCTAGGGTTTTTGCCGCCCCAAGCAAAAAAATTTTTGGCCGCCCCTCCTTTTTTTTCGTGCCCCTCTGCCCCCGGCCTCGCCCCAACTCCACCCCTTCCGAATCCCTTCCCCAAATCCCCAGCCCCGCCTCCTCCCCCGGCATGCTGCATTCCCCCCCCCCACTGCTTCCTGCAGGCCCCCCGCGACCTCCCGCCCTAGCTCACCTCTGCTCTGCCTGCTCCCCCGGGCGTGCCACCGCTCCGCTTCTCCCCCCTCCCTCTCAGGCGAGGGAGGGCGGAGAAGCGGAGCAGCAGCGCGTTCAGGGGAGCAGGCGGAGCAGAGGTGAGCTAGGGTGGCAGGGCGCAGGAAGTAACGGGGGGGTAGAGGAACCGCTCCCCACTCTAGCTCACCTCTGCTCCACCACCGCCGCCTCCCCCTCCCCCGAGCGCCTGCCGCTCAACTTCTCCTCCCTCCCAGCCTTGCTGCGCGAAATAGCGGTTTCGCGCGCGGCAAGCCTGGGAGGGAAGGGGGGGAGAAGCGGAGCGGCAGCGCGTTCAGGGGAGCAGGCGGAGCGGAGGTTAGCTAGGGTGGAGTTGCACAGGAAGTAACGGGGGGTAGAGGAACCACTCCCCGCTCCAGCTCACCTTTACCACCTCCCCCGAGCGCCCCGCCGCTAGGCTTCTCCTCCCTCCCAGCCCTGCTGCATGAAACAGCGGTTTCACGCGCGGCAAGCCTGGGAGGGAGGGGGAGAGAAGCGGAGTGGTGGCGGCACGCTCAGGGGAGCAGGCGAAAGCGGAGCGGAGGCAAGCTGGGGTGGCAAACTGGGGCGGCGGGGGCACTTTTTCCCCATGCCCCGGAGTCGGCGCCTATGATGGCCAGCACCAGAATGCTGCCTCTAGAAATGTGCCGCCCCAAGCACCTGCTTGTTTTGCTGGTGCCTGGAGCCGGCCCTGGGAGAGGGGATGGGAGCCAGACCAGATCAGTAAAACAGGTCAGCCACCGATTCGCCGCTCGACTCCTCAGCCCCTTCTCCCCCGGCTTGCCTACTCACCCCCCGCCACTGCCTGCTTGCTCGCCTCCTGAGCCCCCCACCCCTCCCCCCCCGCCACTGCCCGCCCGCTCGCCTCCTCAGCCCCCCATCCCCCTCGGCTCACCTACTTACCCCCCACCACTGCCTGCCCACTCACCTCCTCAGCCCCCCCCAGCTCGCCTATTCACTCCCCGCCACTGCCTGCCCGCTCACCTACTCAGCCCCACTCCCTCACCCGCCGCTTGCCTACTCACCCCCCCGCGGGCCGCACAGTGAGCCCCCGCGGGCCGCATGTTGTGCAGGCCTGTACTAGACCTATAACGACATCTACCTTGCATTTGACACATATGCAGAAGGCCATTTAAAATTTATCAAAAAGGAGAAACTCCATGGTATTGCACCTGTCCAATACAAAATAATTGACTCCATGAACATCTCCTATGTCACAATGAAGAAACTCCTGTCTTGTACTCACACAAAGGGAAAGTTAACTGCATACGTTGCAGAAAAAAATTACAGCATCTGAAAAATTGCTCAAAGAATTTCACTGCGGCATAGTGTAATGAAGCTGCTGCCTCACACCATTCAGTGGAGTTTCTTCGTAGCTCCCAAAAGAAGGCTGATACTATATTTATTTTGCATGCCATCAACGCAATAGAGAGGTGCTACTAAACTCCAAATTTTTGCACAAGACACTGATGTCCCAATGCTCTCTGAAAGACGCTACCCAAGATTTCCGCAAGATTGTTTCTGTGCCTACTGCCAGGGAACAGAATCACTGTATATCCCTCAGAGATGTGTTCCTATCACTCAGACCATTAAAAGACACTGTACTGCCAGGTTTCCACACCCTTTCAGGATGTGACACTACCAGAAGGCTGGCTGGAAAGACCAGATTATCTTACTGGAAAGCTCTGGATTCAGCCTCTGAAGACTCTCTCCTTGCTCTGAAGGTGCTCAGAACAGCTGAGAAAGTCACTGATGATCTTATAGGTGCACTGGAGGCAATCGCATGCCAAGTTTACTATTTGAAGACCAACAATATGACATTTTCAAAGAAGCAGACAAACTGAGAAAATTGACACCAACGAGGGGAACATTTATATATGCTTTCAAGAAGACAAATTATCAAGCAATGGAATGCTCCAGGATGATTGACCGCATCCAAAACCACCCTCCTTTTCGGGCATGGATGGGTCTTGGAGGATGGACTAATCACACCAGTTAGATGTGAAACACAATGCACTCTTCAATCAATTCTTCAGCTAATCAAATGCTCATGTGCAAAGCCCATGCTCACTACCCTGCAGATGTTTGGCCAGCAGGCTGCCTTGTATAGAGACAGGCAAGAGCAGCATGGACAAGAATCAACGTGACAACGTGTCTAGCAGTGGAGCCCTAGATGGAGACGACACTGATGATGACTTAGATGAATAAATGTTTTCAGTACTACATGTCAAGTCTAACTTCCCTAATATTACCAAAGATCAGTGTATATTTTTATGTAAGCAATGCATCCCTGTGTTAAAGTATAATTACAAAAACAATTATTTTTAAACATGTTCTCAAATACATAGCTAAATAATTGTTCTAGGTTTGTCATGTTTGGTAACACTGTGTTTGCGGGAGAAAGGGCTTTCAAATGATACTCAACTTGATCAACTTCTGACAACACATCAAAATTTCCACCAGAGGGCCTGGAGCAGGGAGCCTTTGGTGAGAGGGGAGGAGTGAGTGCCCCCTGCCATATCACAGACAATGACACCACTGAAGTTATTATTCCATAGATGTTTACAAATCAACTGACACCTCCCTTACCTTTCGATCACTAATTTGACCACAGAATGGGATTTTACTACATCATACTCCTAGGATTTGGGAAGCTGCACAATCACACCCATGCACACACTTCAGATAACATCTCTTGAGCTGTCCAGTAGGCTTTGAAACCTGTCATGCTGCAATGGCTTTTCCTACCAGCTAGGAGCACCAAAGCAATACAGTAACTCCTCACTTAACGTTGTAGTTATGTTCCTGAAAAATGCAACTTTAAGTGAAACGATATTAAACTAATCCAATTTTCCCATAAGATTTAATGTAAATGCAGGGGGTTAGGTTCCAAGGAAATTTTTTGGGGCAGACAAAAGGCATTATATACTGTACAGTACTCTACTGTGGTTGGGAAGTGCCCCTGGCTTACCTCACCCAGGCACAGCCCACTGCAGGCAAGGATGCTAGGAAGCACCTTCGCAGCAGCTTCCCCGGAGAAGAACAGACGCCGACTTTGCCGGGGGATGCTCCAGGCCCACTTCTTCCCATCCCCGCTCCACTCCAGGCCCACCTCTTCCCACCCCCACTCCACCTCCTCTCTGGAGCACGCCACATCCCCACTCCTCCTCCCCCGCCCAAAAGTCCTAAACAAAACCAAACAGCTGTTTGGCTGCCCTTAGGACTTTCTGGGAGGGAGGGGCAGGAGCGGAGACGCGGCGCTTCCCCGCTCCCTCCCAGCGCTTAGGACTTTCTGGGAGGGAAGGGGAGGAGTGGAGACGCAGTGCTTCCCCGCTCCTCCCCCTCCCACCCAGAAAGTCCTAAGCACAGCCAAACAACTGTTTGGCAGCAGGGAAGTGCTGGGAGGGAGGGAGGGGTAGGAGTAGGACAGAGTAGGCATCCAAACGACAGTATAAGGGAGCATTGCACAACTTTAAACGAGCATGTTCCCTAATTGAGCAGTGACGTAGCTTTGAAACAACGTTAAGCGGGAGGATGTTAAGTGAGGAGTTACTGTACATCTAATAGTGGTCAGGGAGAAATGAGCTGAAGCTTAATGAAAATTTTATGTGACCCAGCATTTGTTGATTTTAGGTTAAAAATGCTGTAAAAGAAGGTTTTAAGTTTGTGTTGAGAGCAACACATGGCTGTATTTAAAAATGTACTAAAGTTTAAACAATATAACTTAAGATAATGTGCACGTCAATTAAAAGCTGAAAAAGGAGTCTGAGAAATGGAATTTATATTTAAATTCTGATTAAAATTAAACCATATTCTTGAAGAGTGCTGTTATGTAACTAGTTTAAACTATACACTAATAGTACATAAGCCACAATCTACCTCATAAGTGTTCAATAGAAACAATGAGTTTTAAGTGTAATCTACCGAATGAAAAAATGTAACAAGGATGAATTACAGTGAGTAAAGCCATGCTTAGCATGGCAATATGTATATAGTAAATGGTAAAATAGTATGTATGTAAAATGAAGGACTGCATCTAGCATGCATACATAATGACAATACAATTATACGTTCCCTTTACTTCAGTTATCTAAATAATCAGACAAATCAATAGGATATTAGACAGTTGCATAGTAACTGGCTGCCATACCTAAAAACAAACTTACCCTTTGCCTGAAGTCTGCATCAGCATTTGGGTTTAGCCCTAGAAGGGCTTGTTCATCCATCTTTGTTGCTATACTTTTTGTTTCCTATTTTTAACTGGTTTGCCCCCTTCTCCTCCAGTAGAAACTACAAACATCTGCAAACAGGGGGGAAAAAGCAAAGCTGGAAGAAACGATATTCACTAAACACATCAGCAAACTCTCAGCATAATCATAGCAGAAGTATCACGATTGCCAGCATGCGTGTAAGCTTTTAAAATGTACAGGAACATGGAATCTATTAACAGCCACACACTCGTACATATGGTCTACTGTAGACATTAGGGCTTCATGTCCTTCACTACCACTACTTATGGCCCAGAAAGTATTCCAGCTTTCCTTTTACACTATGAACAAATTTAAGTTTTTCATACATTTGAACTTTCATCTTGTAATAAAAACCACAAAAGAATTTCCTGTCAATTTAACAGAGAAGCTCCATATCAGAAAATCTGTATTTAATTCAAATACACAGATTCAAATTTACAATGCATAGAGAATGTTGGGTTTTGCTTTTTGTTTTGGTTACCCACATTTGATTCAAGTGCAGTATTAAGCTATTCTTTTTTTTTTTTTTTAATAAAATTTTCTAGTATTTCTAACCTTATGGCTGTAGTAATCAGCAACTTCAATTACTATTTCTACTAATACTTTATGGATTTGTTGATAAAAACCTACTTTCCATAGTAGTCAAGATATTGAGAGGACTTGTTCCCTACAAACTGCACAAAACACATCCTACCTTTTCCTGAACAAGGTGATAAATTAGCTACAAAATACATTTTATTCAGAAAGAGTCCACTTATTCTTAGGCAGTGGTTTTCAAACTGGGGTACTTATCACCCCTATAGGTACAAGAGCTCTCATCAGGGGGTACATGAGAAAAATCTGGTAATGGCGGACAATACATTTTATTTAGTAAGACTTGACAATCTAATCAGGTATATTATGACCCTATGTCAGATGTGGGTATGCGGTAAACTACAATATTTGGAAAGAGGCATGCAGCCTAAAAAGTTTGAAAACCACTTTCTTAGAGTGATACCAATTTACTTGAAATGCTGTTTTCTGGAGTTCTGAATAAAAAAGAATTTTCAGATTGAATAAACTATGAATCCTGCAAACCAAGCTGTAGAAATGGTTTAAAAAAACCAACAAGATTATTCTCAGAACAAATGCAGAATGAATATACAGGCCATTCTGTAAAGCTCAGATTTCACTTGAAACCCTACCAAATATAATGGACAAACCAAAAGACTTGGGCCAGGTCTACACTACCGCGGTAGTTCGACGGCTGGCAATCGAAGTTCCGGGTTCGATTTATCGCGTCTGGTCTGGACGCGGTAAATCGATCCCGGAAGCGCTCGCCGTCGACTGCGGTACTCCAGCTCGGCGAGAGGAGTACCGCGGAGTCGACGGGGAGCCTGCCTGCCGCGTGTGGACCGCGTCTGAACCGCGGTAAGTTCGAACTAAGGTATGTCGACTTCAGCTACGTTATTCACGTAGCTGAAGTTGCGTACCTTAGTTCGAATTTGGAGGTTAGTGTAGACCAGGCCTTGCTCAAAATATCCAGATGCCATTAAAGCAGCAGGGTAGATTATACAATAGTTATGTCCCAAAGGAAGTTCTCAGGCTCTACACCACGGGAGGTCGGCAGGAGAAAATTTCCTGTCGACTTACCTTACTCTTCTCGTCGGGGGTAGAGTACAGGGGTTGACTGGAGAGCGATCTGCAGTCGATTTGGCGGGTCTTTACTAGACCCCCTAAATCGACCGCCAGTGGATCAATCTCAGAGCATCGATCCCAGCTGTAGAGTAGGCCTGCCCCTAAGTCTGTTCTCTTCATTTGTGTGATGTAATCTACTGCAGGCCTGATAGTTTGTGGGAGGTGAGGGAAAGGAAGGAAGACAATAGGAAGAAGAGATTAAGTCAGAGGAAACCATAGTTAAAAAAATGCCTGAAACCCTATTGGTAAAGTCTCCCATTTCTTGGTATTTACATCTTACATACATTTTCCTGCTGGGGCTCCATTATCAGGGGTAAGTCATTGTGCTAAAAGGCAGGACCCAGGGAGAGGGAAGCCCTGTACTTGAAATTAAGACAAAAATACATTTCTACTCAGCCCTTGATATAGTGTGTTATAAAACTGGTGTTATGGAGGGCAGCTGGATGGTTTTTAATAGATAAAACTAAATGCATGTATAAATGTTTGTAATGATGAGCTACCTACATGTAACAGGTACAACTTTTCTTATGAAGTGAATTTAGTCCTTAAAGGTTCTGACAGAAATGGAAGCAAAAATCTGCAAAACAGGAATGATGCATATGACAACACAACAAGCTTCCCACATTGCCCCACATTATGCCTTTATCCTGTGTTGGAGAGACAAACTTCATGGATTTAAAAAGTTACATGAGCTGATTTTTTAAAAACTTTTTTTTGTTAGAAATAGCTCCCAAAACAAATAGAAATTATCTGTAATCTTTCTTCTTTCAATGTTTATTTAGTCCATTAGACAGCATTTTGCAGTCAGTTTGTTTCCCCTGTCTTTCCAGTTTCTCCTCTTTCTGTAATTATCTTGAATATTAAACAGGGAACATATTTTAAAATATGATCACAAGACTACAAACATGGCAAGGAGACTCAGAGGCAAGTTTAGGACCCAAGACTACTTCAACTCATTTTTGGAAAGAGACAAGATTTCAAGCTGTGTCCCTTTAATGAACAATAGAGGTGAGATGTTTCATTTCTTATTAGCAAACCTCTAAGACTTTTGAAAAGTCTAAGACTTTTCAAAACTGTTTAAGGGTTTGTAGCTTTCTCAATTACAGATTTTTCAGCCTTGTTTTAGAGCAATTGCGCTAACAATGCAATGTGGATCTGGGGCTTAATGATATCAAATATCATAGAAACAAGCTTTCCCCACCCACCTACACTTTTGAAGTTCATAGAACACTTTTTAAAAGTAGTTAAAAGGACTAATAGTAAAACCAAATAAATTCATATGGAGGTAGTTCTGAACTTCTGGGCACAAAGTCTCCTTAGGCCAGGTCTACATTAGAAACTTTTAGCAATGTCTGTTAGGGGGTGTGATTTTTTTGTGAAATGCACTAGTGTAGATATGGTTATGCTCGCATAAAAGTGCTTTTGCCATTATAAACTGCATCTACAGTAGGCGATTTGCAGGCATAGCTACACTAGCAAACTTTTTCCAGTTTAGACTATGCTTTAACTACATTATTATTTCAATAGTGCTGTAGCGAGGAGGCATAGCCTCTCTCAGAGAGTGACAGGGAGGGACCACAACACACCCCCTGTGGGCCAAACCAGGAGAGCCAAGTCTCCCTCCCCCCCCAGAAACAGAAGGGCGGGACAGGAAGGAGACATTATAAAAAGCAGGCCCTGCAGCTCAGTTGGAGTGGAGCAACCACAGGAGATGGACGCACCCTGCCTGCTGCTGGAGCCTGCAGAGGAGCTGCTGGGTCAACCTCCTGAGAACTGGCCAGAGCTCCCGGGACTGCTGGCCAACCAAGACACTGAGGAGTTGCCCGGGCTGCCACTGGAAGACTGGCCGGATCTCCCCGGGGCTGCCAGCCGACCGAGATGCCAAGGAGCTGCCGCCAGCGGCCTGGCCAGAGCCCCCCCGAGACAACAGACACAGGTACATCCCAGGGGAGAGTAGGAAGCAGCCCAGGGAAACCAGGCTCAGTGGTTTGAGCATTGGCTTAAACCCAGGGTTGTGAGTTCAATCCTTGAGGGGGCCACTTAGGGATCTGGGGCAAAAATCAGTACTTGGTCCTGCTAGTGAAGGCAGGGGGCTGGACTCGATGACCTTTCAGGGTCCCTTCCAGTTCTATTTTTTTATATATAGATATAGATAGAGAGAGACACCTATTTTTTAACCTATAATGGCAGCAGGCTGTAAAAGAGACCCAGTTTGGGAATATTTTAAATGAAGTTCCTCTACCTGTGGGTAAGACAGGCATGCATGCAAAATGCAAACAGTGCATCAAAGTAATGCAAGGCCTTGTTGCCCGAATGAAACAACATCCTGAGAAGTGTTCCTTCTCAGGAGGAAGCTGTGTTGAAGATGATGAAAGGAACATGTCTGAACATGCAGGATCTTCAGGTTGGCAAACTTTTTTATTTCATACTTCTTTCTTAAGGACTGCCTGTCTTCCTTCTGGACTATTCTTGAATTCTCATGTTTGAACAAAAGATATAGTTGTTACTCTATGGTACTATCACGTTAGATGCAGTTATGATAAAAAAATAAATAGCTGAAATAGGCAGATCTTCCTTTTACAATTTCCCCTTTAAAGTAGTACTGAGTGTAAGTGAATGCAATGAGTAATACTAAATGAGCAGTATGGTAATAATAATTAAATAACTGCATTGACTTATTTTGTTTAGGAGAATCCATCCTCAACATACAGGATTCTGAAGACTATCCACCTTCAAAATCACCATCATTTGTTATAGTTTCAGAGTTATCTGCCAATGATAGTGTTTCAGTCACATCATGTATGTCACATAGCCACAGTATATCACCTGTAGCAAAAAGAAAAAAAAATTTCCATCATCCAGAAACAACTATAGATAAGTTTGTGAGAAGAACCAGAAGATTACAAAAAGTAGTAATTGATGAAAAAAATCGCCCGGTTTGTTTATGCAACAAACTCTCCTTTCCATATGATTGAGAACCCACATTTCAGTAACATGGTTCAGTCATTAAGACCAGGATACGCTCCACCCAACAGAACAGATGTTGCAGGCAAATTGCTGGATAAAATGTATGAAAGACATTTAGCAGTGTGCAAAAAGTCTAGAGGGTAAAATTGTTAACCTGAATCTTGACGGGTGGAGCAATGTCCACAATGATCCTGTTGTACATGCTTGTGTGACAACAGAAGAAGGGAATGTCTTCCTTACAGAAAGAATTGATACATCAGGAAATGCACACACAGCAGAATACTTACAAGTAGCAGCAGTAAAAGCTATAAAACTGAAAAAAAATTCAAAATGTCTAGTACGCAGCTTGGTCACAGATAATGCTGCAAATGTGTCCAAGATGAGAAGAAATTTAGAAGAGAGTGAAGAGTGTCCCAAGCTAATAACATACGGTTGCAATGCTCATTTCATGCACCTCCTAGCCAAAGACTTCAATGTTGTTGAAATTGCAAATACTTCCATAACAACCACTTTGCAGCAGCTGCTCTGAAAAAAGTGGGAGGAACCAAGCTAACTCTTCCACATGACATGTGATGGAACTCAGTAGTGGCCTGTTTTGAGCACTATATCAAGAACTAGCCTAATCTGATGACACAGATAAAGTTCTCAACATTGGGCTTAAGAGAAATGTTGAACACACGCCGAGTACCCTGAAGCCTATTTCTGTAGCCTTGAACAAAATGCAGGGAAATAGCTGTTTTATTGCTAATGCTGTTGAAATTTGGAAGGAACTGAGAGATCTTAAAAAGAGAAATATACGACAGAGTTAAATTACAAGCATTTAAAAAAAAAAAAAGGGACAAGCACTAACTCCAGCTCATTTTCTTGCAAATATTCTCGGTACCAGGGTCAAACCTTAACTGCTGAAGAAGAGGAGTTGGCTATGACATGGACATCCAGCAATCATCCCTCCATAATGCCAACTAAAATAAACTTCAGGGCTAAGGGTGAACCATTCAAGAAATAGATGTTTGCTGATGTTTTAAAGAAAGTCACACCAGTGAACTGGTGGAAGTCACTTAAGCACTTGGATTCAGAGACTGTTGAAGTGATAATCTCACTTTTAACAGCAGTAGCTTCTTCTGCTGGTGTAGAAATAATATTTTCTTCATTTGGACTAATTCATTCCAAATTGAGAAATCGTTTGGGACCAGAAAAAGCAGGAAAGCTTGTTTTTCTTTTCCAGATTATGAACCAATGGGAAAATGAAGGTGAAGACGACCGAGTTAGCTGCAGAAGCCAATATTTTAAGTTTCTCATGTTGACCTGGCTGACACAGTCGATTTAATTTTTTTTTTTTAAATATTTCATTTAACTATTTTAGTTAAAAAACATTTTAACCTGATTTTAAAAAACTTGAATGTTTTAACAAAACAAGCATATGAATTTTTTAATTTAAATATTATATTTTTGCTGTTGAAGAAAAAAAATCCAGAATACACAAGGTCGTCGTTTTAGTTAAATAAAACAATTTAAATGTGTCTGGTGATGTTCTCCTCCTAATACAGCATGGCAAGAAAATCCTCCAAATATTCATGATGAACTATCTCCAGTTCAATAGGTTAACCTCCCAATGACTTCATAAATATCTGCTTCAATTACCTTTGGTAAATGAAATAACCAATCATTCATTTTCTGATATAGCTGTAAATCTAATCTGAAAAGTTTTCAAAATAAACGTATAGTGTGTACCTTCTAAAAATGAAACCTACATCGATCTGAGTTGTGAGAAGAATATGTATTAAGGTTATAACAACCAACAAGAATGCACTTTCATGCAGAAATCCATGATTAAATGGAGTCTTCCTGACTAGTGATTTAAATCAAATTGATTTAAAGCAAATCCACCCTGAAACTCTTTACTAAAAATTTTAGTTTGTGTAGCTAACTCAAATACCGTTATACTCGTTCATTAGCCCGTTCATTTATAAGCCGACCCCCCCAAAATGGATAGGTACAAATAGCAACAACTGTATGACCCTTTCATAAGCCGATCCTATATTTCAGGGGTTGGAAAACTTTGGCTCCGGGCCTGTCAGGGTAAGCACCCTAGTGGGCCGGGCCGGTTTGTTTACTTGCCGCATCCACAGGTTCAGCCGATCGCGGCTCCCACTAGCCGCGGTTCGCCACTCCAGGCCAATGGGGGCTGCAGGAAGGGTGGCCAGCATATTTCTCGGCCCATGCCGCTTCCCGCAGCCCCCATTGGCCTGGAGCGGCAAACCGCGGCCAGTGGGAGCCATGATCAGCCGAACCTGCAGACGCGGCAGATAAACAAACCGGTCCGGCCCACCAGGGTGCTTACCGTGGTGGGCTGCGTGCCAAAGGTTGCCGATTCCTGATCTAATACATTGTGGTGAACCCCAGCCACAGGGAGCTGAGGGACTCCATGCCTGCAGACGTTCCAAGTAAAGAAAATGTCCCAACCCGCCAGCGGCTTACCCTGACAGGCCAAGAGCCAAAGTTTTCCAACCCCTGAAATATAGGGTCGGGGAGGTGTATCAACTACAGCCCCTCCCACCACTGTAGTCTCTACACTGAAGTGCTACAATGGTGCAGCTTCAGCATTTCTAGTGAAGACATACTCCTAGTGCAGACAAGGCAGGTCTACACTACAGACTTACTTCGGTACAACTCATCACTCAGGGTGTGAATAATCCACACCCCTGAGCGACAGTTATACTAACCGAAGCGCTGGTCTAAACAGCTACGTTTCTCCGCCTGATATAACTACCACTCCTTGCAGAGGTGAATTAACTATGCCAACAGGAGAGCTCTCTCCTGTCAGCATAGAGCGTCTTCATTAAAGCGCTACAGCAGCTCAGTTACGCTGATGCAGCGTTTCAAGTGTAGACCCGCTCTCAGTCTGATCTTCAGTGATAGCTAATTCTACAACGACTCTCTCCTGAGAGCATCCTGGCTGCCACTAGAAAGAGAGAGTTCCCTCAGTCTTAGAAATAGACTTGCATAGACAGGGGTTCTCACAACACATTTTTTGGTGGGCTCAGTGCAGGCACCAACTCTTGCTGGTGGCTGCCCTGGGGCTGAAGCCTGAGCCCTCCATCCCTGGGAAAGTGGGTCAGGAACTCAACGGCCGCCTGCAGAGTCCCAGGTTCCTCTGGTGCCACACACACCAGCCCATATTTCTCCAGAGACACTACCCGGAGACCCCTGGGAGGCTGTGCGGTGCAGGATACCAATCCCTGCTACTAGTGCCAGCAAACACCAAGGTGGCTCATCCAGGAGCAACAGCTCGGTGCTGCAGGGAGGGGCCACTGCTTTGTCTCCTCCCCTCCCCCGGCCCAGGAGGCTGTCATGGCCACAAAATTCCACTGGTGGCCACGTTGGCGGCATTTGAGAAACGCTGAACTAGCAGACCATTCTGTAGGAGTAACACTTTCTCAATGTACTTATGCTGCAATTTTGGACAGGTCAGTTATTTCCTTAGAAAAACAACTTGCTTTAACTATTCATATACATTGTGTAATACAGATTTGTTGCAATATCCCATGTGTAATAATTCTTCAATGACACACTACTTAATGTAAGAGTTGTACCTTTGCCTGGTGCTCCTGCTAGCAAGCCCCAGTATAATATAAAGTTCTCATTTAACACAACATTTTGAAGCTCTGGGGTAGTATTCTTAGTACAGCATGTACTATTAATTAGAAGTTATTACATTTCAATGAAAAATGCACAAAGCCTTACTGGAGCTCATCATAAGAGCTCCCAAACCAGAATCAGCCACCTTAACAGGAAATTACATTGGAATGAAAGAAAATTAACAGAATAAGTCAGAAGTTATTAACTTCTTGTGGTGAAATAGGGTTCTCTACCTCCTCAATGGCTGTACTAATATTGCTTCGTCACAAAGACCCCAAATCCCCCTCCTTCCCTTTGGAGACCATTAACACCATTATTTAGTAACTCAAAGGACTGCCAGTGAAAGAAGTGAGGTATTTCCACCCCGTTATCCTAGCTCAGGATGGGAAATACAGATGTAATTAAGTTACTGTCCTATCTGTTACTGGCACATCAATGAGGAGTGACAGCACTCTCTTCCTACAGCAGGGGTGAGCAAACTTTTTGGCACGAGGGCCACATCTGGATATGGAAATTGTATGGCGGGCCACGAATGCTCACAAAATTGGGGGAGGAGGTGCAGGAGGGGGTGCAGGCTCCAGCTGGGGGTGCGGGCTCTGGGATGGGACCAGAAATGAGGAGTTCAGGGTGTGGGAGGGGGCTCCAGGCTGGGGCAGGTGGGTTGGGGTTCAGGGTGTGTGTGTGAGGGCTCCGGCGGGGGTGTGGGCTCTGGGATGGGGCTGGGGATGATGGGCAGGAGCGTGCTTCAGGCTGGGACCAAGGGGTTCAGAGGACGGGGGGGGGGAGATCAGGGCTGGGTCAGGAGTGCAGGCTCCGAGTGGTGCTTATACCTCAAGCAGCTCCCAGAAGCAGCAGCATGTCTCCCCTCCAGCTCCTATGCAGAAGCGTGGCCAGGCAGCGCTGCACATTTCCCTGTCCGCAAGCGCCGCCCCTGCAGCTTCCATTGACTGTGGTTCCTGGCCAATGGGAGATGCAGTGGTGGCACTTGGGGCAGGGGTAGTGTGTGGAGTCTCCTGGCTGCCCCAACATGTATGAGGGGGAGGGGGGACATGCCACTGCTTCTGGGAGATGTGCAGAGCGGGACAAGCCCCAGACCGCGCTCCCTGGCGGGACCTCAAGGGCCACATTAAAATGTCTGGAGGGCTGGCCATAGTTTGCCCATCCCTGTTCTACAGCATGAAACCTCTGCAGTGTTTGGCAAAGGATTAAGGCAAATTCTGATCACCCATCTAGCAGTACATATTGTGCTTGTTGTGAGACAGAAGGAATAACCCTAACGCTTACCAAGGAGCATGGGACATTGAAATGATTAGTCAGTTCCCTTACTGCATGCTGGATTCTGAAGAATGGCTAATTTCACTCTGTATACAGATGTGAGAAAAGGAGACTTCAGTGGTTCATATGTTGAAGGTGATCGTTGCAACCATAACCACTAGAGATTTATTTCTAATTAAAGCAGAAACTCTACAGAAATGGATGTTGTTGGAGACGACAGGTGTTAGTAACACACGCACAACAGGGTATTTTTCAAGTTTAAAGAAAACCCACTCCCATTTCCCAGGACCTTTGCAGGCCAGGCGGCAGTCTAGGAGGGCTCCGGGTGGCCAAGTCAAACGCTCCCGTGACGGTGCCAGGCGGACGAGCAGCCCCATTACAACGCCCCCAGCGATGCCGCACGGGCGGAGGACCCAGCCTGCCGTAGCAAAGGCGCTGAGCCCTCTAGCGCCTTTCCCCAGTTCAGAGCTGCCGAGAGAAGGCCGGGCAGGCACCGGCATCAGAAAAGCCCGGTCCAGAGCCAGCCAAGTACGCGGCGAGGGAGCCCCGCCCGGCAGGGAGCCCCGCGGCCCGCAGCGGTTGCTGCTGGGACACGTTTCCCTACCCAGCCGCGAACACGCGGTGGCCCACGCCGCCGGCCGGCCGCCCCAGCCGCGGGCAGCGCCCCTCTCCCACAGGAGCCGACGGCTGGGCTGAGTCAGAGCCGCGCGAGTCCCCCGCCCGGCCTCCGCTCCCCTAGTACCTTCCCGGTCACTCCATCCCGGCAGCGCCGCCGGCTCCGCTTCCCGCAGCTCCGAGATCGCCACAACCATAGAGAGCGGGCCGGGCCTCGCCGCGCCCGCGCGCCGCCTCCGCCGGCGGCAGGGAGAAGGGACGCCGCCGCCGCCACTGGAGCGCGCGGGGCGGCCGCGCGGGTGATGCTGGCTGCGTGTCCGGGGCGCGCGTAATGTGGTGTCGAGCCTCTAACCAGGCGTGTCCCCGCCCCCTCAGCCAAAGCACCGGACTATAGTTCCCAGCATGCTCTGCGGCTCGCGTACGCCCCAAGCAGTCCCTGAAAGAGAGCGAGAGGTATTTCCCCTCCCTGACACTCACCTTCCTCCTCCAATAGACCAGAGCGCCGCCTTGCATGCTGGGATATATAGTCCCCACAGGATGCATGGCATGTTGGGATATGTAGTCTCCGCAGGCCTCAAAAATTCGGCTGTTGCGTGACACATTGTATAAATCTTGGTGTTATTAACCCGCTGCAGGCTGCCCTCTGGTTTCCTTTGCCTCTGACAGCTGACAAGGCCTTCCTTGTAATTGCTGATGAGGCGAACTGAATGGGGGAAGGGAGGTCCTGCACAGAAACTTGGCCTGGCAAGTGGAATGGATAATTACACAGAACCACCTTTCCTGCTTAGATGTAGTCTTGGGAACTTATTAAAGGTTGATTTAAGGATACTTACTTCGTGCATTTTGACATGTGATGCTGACAATGTGTGGTTTCATGGTTATAAAGCTTTACCTTTTTGAAGTTCCATGTATACTGTCATTAAAAAAATTAGTCTGTCCTCTTCCCATTGTATGATTTCCTACAGCTGAAAATTTAAATCAATACAAATTGAAAAAAATATTTAAAATAAACATCCGTGTTATGTCAAAATTATAAAAAATAACTTCTGCCAAGCTTAGTTATATGTTAAACAATCTTTATAGAAACTGTCAGTAGAGTAGTCTCTAGGATGCCAAACACACTGATTTACTAACTCATATAGTTTAATCAACAAAGAATTCACAAATACAATAGTGATTAATAATTTTACTTTTTATACAAGCGCACAAGCAAAATGATGGAAACTTCTATCAGTTACTGTTTCTGGGTAGGTTCAGCTTGATGGGTGGTGAAGCATGTTCAGGTTAACACTGTCAAGCTTTGCATATGTAGATAGGCGGCACCTAATGGCGGCTAAGCCTCCCCAAACCTTGCACCACCAGGGAGGAGGGGCAGTGGTGGATTTGGAGCCCCTGGAAAAATCTCTCCCCTGCCATGACCCCGGGGCCATGGCAGGGGCACAGAGCTTTTCTGGTTTCAGGGCCACAGCGGGGAGGGGGGAGGAGGAGAGGAGTTAGTGGCCCTTGGGATGGAAGAGGCAGAGCGGGGGTGGGGCCACAGGGGAAAGGATGGGACGGTAAACAGTAAATGAAATTCAAAAGCTCACGGTGCTTTTCCTGTGTACCTGACTAGTGCATCTGAGTTGAAAGTGCTGTCCAGAGCGGTCACAATGGAGCACTCTGGGATAGCTCCCGGAGGCCAATACCGTTGAATTGCATCCACACTACCCCAAATTCAACCCAGCGATGTCGATTTTAGTGCTAATCCCCTCGTTCGGGAGGAGTACAAAAATCGATTTTAAGAGCCCTTTAAGTCAACCTAAATGGCTTCGTCGTGTGGATGGGTGCAGGGTTAAATCGACCTAACGCTGCTAAATTCGACCTAAACTCGTAGTGTAGACCAGGGCTAAGTGATCATCCCCAAATGCGAACCTCTCTTCTGGAGTCAGGCAGATTAAGTGTTTCTTGCAAAAATGAGTTAAGCACCTGCTTCACTCCACACAAAACAGTCAATGGAGGAGGTGGTGCCATTACCCACTTTATAACTTTTAGTCCAGTGGTTATAGCACTCACCCAAGATGTGGGAGACCCAGATTGAAGCCCCCCACTCTCTACCAGAGGGCAAGGAAGAATTTGAACAGGGGGTTGCCTATTTCTCAGGAGAGTACACTAACCACTGAGCTATGGGATAGTTTGATGTTAGGACCTCTCAGTCTCTCCTTTTGAAGTTGTTCCCCTGTGGATAATGAAAGAATGATTGGACAAGGGGGTATGAACCTTGGGTCTCCTATCTCTTAGGGCTTGTCTACACTACAAAATTAGGTCGGATTTATAGAAGCCGGTTTTATAGAAACCGGTTTTATGCAGCCGACTGTGTGTGTCCCCACATAAAATGCTCTAAGTGCATGAAGTCGGCGGACCGCGTCCACAGTACCGAGGCTAGCGTCGACTTCCGGCGCATTGCACTATGGGTGCCTATGGGTACCTATCCCACAGTTCCCGGAGTCTCCGGCGCCCATTGGAATTATGGGTTGAGATCGCAATGCCCGAATGATGCAAAGCAGTGCCGCGGGGGGTTCTGGGTACATTGCGTCACGCCCCTCCCCCGCCGTCACAGCAACGGCAGACAATAGATTCGCGCCTTTTTACCTGGGTTACCTGTGCAGACAACATACCACGCCAAGCATGGAGCCCGCTCAGCTCAGCTCACCGTCACCATATGTCTTCCGGGTGCCGGCAAACGTGGGACTGCATTGCTAAACAGCAGCAGCAGCTTACTGCCTTTTGGCGGTAGACGGTGCAGCATGAGTAGTAGCCTTCATCGGCGCTCGGGATACTGGTAGCTGTGGGGCTGGCAGCCGTAGGGCTGCATTGCACCAGCCCCTTGCCTTTTGGCAGTAGATGGTTTATTACGACTGGTAACCGTCCTGTCAGTATTGTCTGCTGAGCATCCAGAAGAGGCCGAGGGCGATCTGGGTGCTCAGCAGATCTGCAAGAAGAGCTTTCCTCAGGTCTGAAAGCAAGTAAATTTACAGGTTGCCTGAAATGCTCATAGATGTCCTCGTTGGACAATGATGGTTACCAGTCGTAGTATACTATTTGCTGCCAAGTATTGTCTGCTAAGCACCCAGAAAAGGCCGAGGGCGATCTGGGTGCTGGCAGACAATACTTGCCTTTAACCGTCCTCGTTGGACAATGATGGTTACCAGTCGTAGTATACTATTTGCTGCCAAGTATTTGCTGCCAAGCACCCAGAAAATGCCGAGGGCTATCAGTCATGCTGCACTGTCGTCTTAAGATGTAAAAAATAGATTTGTTCTGTATTCATTTCCTTCCCCCCTCCCTCCGTCAAATCAACGGCCCGCTAAATCCAGGCTTAGGAGTTCAATCTCTGAGGGGGGGGGGGCATTCTGTGTGACAGTTGTTTGTATTCCTCCCTGATGCACAGCCACCTTTCTTGATTTTAATTCCCTGTACCTGTACGCCATGTCGTCAGTCGCCCGCCCCTCCCTCCCTTCTTCCCCTGGTCTTTAGATACTAGTTTCGCGCCTTTTTTCAGACCAGACGCCATAGCTAGCACTGGGATCATGGAGCCCGCTCAGATCACCGCGGCAATTATGAGCACTATGAACACCACGCGCATTGTCCTGGAGTATATGCAGAGCCAGGACATGCCAAAGCAAAACCAGGACCAGCCGAGGAGGCGATTGCAGCGCGGGGACGAGAGTGATGAGGAAATTGACATGGACATAGACCTCTCACAAGGCACAGGCCCCAGCAATGTGGAAATCATGGTGTTACTGGGGCAGGTTCATGCCATGGAACGCCGATTCAGGGCCCGGGAAACAAGCACAGACTGGTGGGACCGCATCGTGTTGCAGGTCTGGGACGATTCCCAGTGGCTGCGAAACTTTCGCATGCGAAAGGGCACTTTCATGGAACTTTGTGACTTGCTTTCCCCTGCCCTGAAGCGCCAGAATACCAGGATGAGAGCAGCCCTCACAGTTGAGAAGCGAGTGGCGATAGCCCTGTGGAAGCTTGCAACGCCAGACAGCTACCGGTCAGTCGGGAATCAATTTGGAGTGGGCAAATCTACTGTGGGGGCTGCTGTGATCCAAGTTGCCAGGGCAATGAGAGACCTGGTGATATCAAGGGTAGTGACTCTGGGAAACGTGCAGGACATAGTGGATGGCTTTGCTGCAATGGGATTCCCAAACTGTGGTGGGGCGATAGACGGAACCCATATCCCTATCTTGGCACCGGCGCACCAAGCCACCGAGTACATAAACCGCAAGGGGTACTTTTCAATGCTGCTGCAAGCCCTGGTGGATCACAAGGGACGTTTCACCGACATCAACGTGGGCTGGCCGGGAAGGGTACATGATGCTCGCGTCTTCAGGCACTCTCTTCTGTTTCGAAAGCTGGAGGAAGGGACTTTCTTCCCGGACCAGAAAATAACCATTGGGGATGTTGAAATGCCTATCGTGATCCTTGGGGACCCAGCCTACCCCTTAATGCCATGGCTCATGAAGCCATACACAGGCAGCCTGGACAGGAGTCAGGACCTGTTCAACTACAGGCTGAGCAAGTGCCGAATGGTGGTGGAATGTGCATTTGGGAGTTTAAAAGCGCACTGGCGCAGCTTACTGACTCGCTGTGACCTCAGCGAAAAGAATATCCCCATTGTTATTGCTACTTGCTGTGCGCTCCACAATATCTGTGAGAGTAAGGGGGAGACATTTATGGCGGGGTGGGAGGTAGAGGCAAATCGCCTGGCCGCTGATTACGCGCAGCCAGACACCAGGTCGGTTAGAGCAGCACAGCAGGGCGCGGTGCGCATCAGAGAGGCTTTGAAAACTAGTTTTGTGACTGGGCAGGATATGGTGTGAAACTTCTGTTTGTTTCTCCTTGATGAAATCGCAGCCCCCCCCACGCACCCGGTTAACTCTACTACCCTGTAAACCAAGCACCCCAACCTCCCCTCCCCTCCCCTCTTCAAGCACCACTTGCAGAGGCAATAAAGTCATTGTTACTTCACATTCATGCATTCTTTATTAATTGAGCACACAACTAGGGCGATAATTGCAAAGGTAGCCCGGGATGGGTGGGGGAGGAGGGAAGCAGCACACAACTAGGGGGATAATTGCAAAGGTAGCCCGGGATGGGTGGGGGAGGAGGGAAGGAAAAGGACACACTGCACTTTAAAACTTATTGCTGTGGAAATCATCTAGGGTGGAGTGATTGGGTGGCCGGAGGCCCCCCCACCGTGTTCTTGGGCGTCTGGGTGAGGAGGCAATGGGACTTGGGGAGGAGGGCTGGTGGTTACAGAGGGGCTGTAGCGGCGGTCTCTGCTCCTGCTGTTGGTTACAGAGGGGCTGTAGCGGTGGTCTCTGCTCCTGCTGTTGGTTACAGAGGGGCTGTAGCGGCGGTCTCTGCTCCTGCTGTTGGTTACAGAGGGGCTGCAGCGGCGGTCTCTGCTCCTGCTGCCTTTCCTGCAGCTCAACCATACGCAGGAGCATATCACTTTGATGCTCCAGCAGCCGGAGCATCGACTCTTGCTTTCTGAGTACAAGTTGACGCCACTTCTCCTCTTCAGCCCGCGTTTCAGCACGCAAACTCTGCTCTTCAGCCCGCCACCTCTCCTCTCGCTCATATTGGGCTTTTTTAAAATCAGTCATTGACTGCCTCCACGCATTCTGCTGTGCTCTGTCAGCGTGGGAGGCAGTCTGTAGTTCAGTGAACATTTCGTCACGCGTCCTTCGCTTCCTTCTTCGAATATTCACTAGCCTCTGTGAAGGTGAAACATTTGCAGCTGGTGGAGGAGAAGGGAGAGTTGTTTAAAAAAGATATATTTTTGAGAACAATGGGTACACTCTTTCACTTTAGATTTTGCCGTGCATCACACAGCACATGTGCTTTCGTTACAAGGTCGCATTTTTCCTCTTATATTGAGGGCCTGCCTGTTTGGTGTGAGAGATCACTCACGCAGTTCCAGGCCACAGATTTCAGCTTGCAGGCAGCCATGGTAAGACACAGTCTTTTGGCTTTTTTAACCTTGGTAACAAGTGGGGATGGTTTAAAACAGTACTGCTCTCATTACCCATACCAAGCACCCGCTGGGTTGGCCATTTAAAATGGGTTTGCAATGTAAAAGGAGGGGCTGCGGTTTCAGGTTTAACATGCAGCACAAACCCAACTAACTCCCCTCCCCCACACACCCAATTCTCTGGGATGGTCACTTCACCCCTCCCCCCCCCACCGCGTGGTTAACAGCGGGGAATATTTCTGTTCAGCAGAGCAGGAAGGGGCACCTCTGAATGTCCCCTTAATAAAATCACCCCATTTCAACCAGGTGACCGTGAATGATATCACTCTCCTGAGGATAACAAAGAGAGATAAGGAATGGATGTTGTCTGCATGCCAGCAAACACCGGGACCATACGCTGCCATGCTTTGTTATGCAATGATTCCAGACTACGTGCTACTGGCCTGGCGTGGTAAAGTGTCCTACCATGGCGGACGGGATAAGGCAGCCCTCCCCAGAAACCTTTTGCAAAGGCTTTGGGAGTACATGAAGGAGAGCTTTCTGGAGATGTCCCTGGAGGATTTCCGCTCCATCCCCATACACGTTAACAGACTTTTCCAGTAGCTGTACTGGCCGCGATTGCCAGGGCAAATTAATCATTAATCATTAAACACGCTTGTTTTTAAACCATGTGTAATATTTACAAAGGTACACTCACCAGAGGTCCCCTGTGTGCCCACAGGGTCTTGGGTGAGTTCGGGGGTTACTGGTTCCAGGTCCAGGGTGACAAACATATCCTGGCTGTTGGGGAAACTGGTTTCTCCGCTTCCTTGCTGCTGTGAGCTATCTATGATGTTCTCTCCATCCTCATCTTCCTCGTCCGCCGAACCCGCTTCCCTGTCTCCAGAGAGGGACTGATAGCACACGCTTGGGCTACTGGTGGCTGCACCCCCTAGAATGGCATGCAGCTCCTCGTAGTAGCGGCATGTTTGCGGCTCAGCCCCGGACCTTCCGTTTGCGTCTCTGGCTTTGTGGTAGGCTTGCCTTAGCTCCTTAATTTTCACGCGGCACTGCTGTGCGTCCCTGTTATGGCCTCTGTCCTTCATGGCCTTGGAGATCTTTTCTAATGTTTTGCCATTTCTTTTACTGTTTCGGAGTTCGGCCAGCACTGCTTCATCTCCCCAGATGGCGATCAGATCCCGTACCTCCCGTTCGGTCCAGGCTGGAGCTCTTTTGCGATCCTGGGACTGGGACTCCATCACGGTTACCTGTGCTGATGAGCTCTGCGTGGTCACCTGTGCTCTCCACGCTGAGCAAACAGGAAATGAAATTCAAACGTTCGCGGGGCTTTTCCTGTCTACCTGGCCAGTGCATCTGAGATGAGAGTGCTGTCCAGAGCGGTCACAATGAAGCACTGTGGGATAGCTCCCGGAGGCCACTAATGTCGAATTCCGTCCTCACTACCCAATTCCGACCCCCATAAGGCCGATTTTATCGCTAATCCCCTCGTCGAGGTGGTGTAAAGAAACCGGTTTAAAGGGCCCTTTAAGTCGAAAGAAAGGGCTTCGTCGTGTAAACGTGTCCAGGTTTAAGTCGACTTAACGCAGCTAAAGTCGACCTAAACTCGTAGTGTAGACCAGGCCTTAGGTGGGAGCCCTAACCACAGGACTACAGAATCATTCTCCCTAGACCATTACTAGAGGGAAATCGTAGAATTATCAGTAATAATGCAGAATAGGCAGAAGTATTCAATCAATATTTCTGTTCTGTATTTGGGAAAAGAACAGACATATTTAATAAGACTCTTTCCACCCTACTAATGTGTTGGAAGGATGTTAAACAGCACCTACTAAAGTTAGGCATTTTTAAATCAGCAGGTCTGAATAACTTTAATTCCAGAGTTTTAAAAGAGTTTCCTGAGGAAGAGATAGGATTTGAAAAGGTATCTTCTTTCTTTCCCCCTCTGGCAGATAGGGGGAATGGCACCTGGGTTTCCCATGTCCCTGGTTAGTGGTCTGGTATGTAGTCTTTGAGCTCACCTACTGGATCAGGCTCTGCATACAACTTAAGCAGATCATGGATATCTCCTCCCAGTTTGTGGATCACTCCGGGGCTTAGGTGGGTCAGATATTAAACTGATAAGAACAGATTTTAAAAATGTATTAAAGCTAATGTTAAAAAATTATATAATACATAGGTTGGGGGAAAGAGTGTCTGTACATCTGGATATAGTGCTTAGATTATCCACAAATATAAAGTTAGTTTTTAAAAGTCATATCATACATATTGCTGATTATGGGCTTAGGTGGGTGGGAGGTAGGCATCTGGATGCTTATAAAGAGACAGCAGCACCATGCCCAGAAGTAGAACCACTGGTGCCTAGGGAGCCTTTACCCTGAAAATGTAGGTGCTGAGTTTGTGAAATTCAATTTTGGTATCAATTTCCTCCTTGTTCACAGGATTCACAAGACTAAAAGCCTGAGTTCAAGTCGGTCCAGGAGTCTGGAGAGCTTGAGCCTATGTGGGGCATCACCAAAACAAAGCTGGTGCTGAGGAAGAGCGACAGCAAATCCAACCCCGCTCAGCACATGGGAATGAAAGACACTCCAGTCCGAACAGGGGAGCGCTCACCCGCCTGCAAACATGGAGGGAATGAAGCCGGCAGTGTGCGTGAGGAGACAAACAGACCCACCCACCTAGCTACCTCCTAATTCCTATGGCAAGACCACTGAAACTACAAGGACCAGCATGCAGTGCGCTATCCTGGTCGGAGTGGGCCGGCCACGGGCGATGTGCTCGCTGCAGTGCATGCTGGGAACTTGGCTACCTACGATAGCAGTGTTGCGGAATGGGACTAGGTACGGGCGTTGAATTCACTGCTGTTCATTACCAGGGCCATAGCTTAATATGTTGGAGGATATGCCATTACCGTAGGGACAACACACGGGGCCCTTAGTCTAGTGGGCCACCACGCGCCGCTGGAGCATAACGTGTAGCTATGGCGGTCGCTAAAGAGACCAATAGAAGATTGTCTGAGCTTTGATTGACTGATGCTACATCCAGTAGGAGTCTTTCTTGTAACCAATAGGCGTTTAGAATGATTATGAGGGCATTACTTCCTGCAGATGGGGTGACGTGAGGATGGAGTGCAGATGTCCCTTCCTTTTCTGGGTGGCCTTATTGGAAAACCCGGGAGGTGGGCGGGCACAAGCCTAGCGGGAGGGACCACTGGACCCAGGAACCAAATGAATACGGGGGACAACTAATAAGAAAACAGGGTCGGGAGTGATGGTCACAGGTTGCTCCCCACAACAGCAATAGGAGTCACCACCACCCCAGGAGCAGAGATGTTGAAAGTCACTCAGTTTGTGAACAAACCCCCTCCACAATGTCCCTCAGCAGGAGTCCTCCTCTTCCTCCTCCTTGACGGCAGCAGCAGCGAACAGCGAGCAGCAGTCAGCCAGCCTGGCAGGAGGGACCCATACGTGGTGGTGGTGGTGATAGGGTCCTTGCTTCTCCCTCTGGAGGCGGGGGGTGGAGGGGCAGGCCGGCAATGCCCTCCCACAATCAGCAGCAGCAGCCCAAGGGAGGGAGAGCTCCAGCCACCAGCAGGGCAGTCCAGGGAGGCCAACAGAAGGCCAAAGAGGCCAACAGAAGCTTGTCTGAGCTTTGATTGACTGATGCTACATCCAGTAGGAGTCTTTCTTGTAACAAATAGGCGTTTAGAATGATTACAAGGGCGTTACGTGCTGCAGAGGGGGTGACGTGAGGCTGGAGCGCAGGCGTCCCTTCCCTTTCTGGGTGGCAGCGAGCGAGGCAGCACTATGAAGGTGTCGGGCACCGTAAGCGTGGCGCTCCGGGCCTAGCGGGTTGCAGCTGGGAGGCCTCGGCCTGGTTTTGGGGGTGGGGAGGGCTAGTAACTGGTACTCGGGCCGTTCTGGCAGGTCCCGCCCGCCTGGTTCGCCCCATCTTTTCCTCAGGGAGCGAGCGGCCAACATGGCAGCTGCCAAGAACGTGAGGCTGGGGAGGCCTTATTGGATATCCTGGGAGGTGGGCGGGCACAAGCCCGCCCACTTCTAAAGGCCTCTCCCCCAGCCTAGTGGGAGGGACCACTGGACCAGGCTTCCAACTGATTGCGTGGGACAACCAATGAGAAAACAGGGTTGGGAGTGATGGTCACAGGTTTAAAACAAGGGTACCGGATGGGGACACCGAGCAGAGAACCCCGGACAGCGCCCACTGCTCCTCAAAGGTGTCTAGGGAGACAGTGGATGCTCCCATTGGAACTCTGCCCGGATGCGTGAAACCAGGGAGGAATGGAAATAGGCCCCCCAGTCGCAGGACACCCCCTTGTCCAACATCCTCCTCCTGGTGTTATAGATGGTAACTTTGGCCAGAGCCAGGAGGAGGTTGACAAGGAGGTCTCGCGACTTTGTGGGGCCACGGGTAGGGTGTGTGAAAATGAACAGGTGTGGGGAAAAGTGCAGCCAGAACCTCAACAAGAGGTTCTGGAGGAGCCGGAATAGGGGCTGCACCTGGTGCATTCGAGGTAGGCGTGCACCAGGTTCTCCCTCATGCCGCAGAAGGGGCAGGCCTCGGGTATGGGGGTGAACCACGCCAGATACACGCCCATGCTCACGGCTCCATGAAGGAGCCACCAACCGATGTCCCCGGCGGGCCGTGGGACCAAGGTGGAATAGAGGCTGGCCCACCAGGGCTCCTCACCCTCCACAGGTGGTAAATAGTCCCGCCACTTGGTGTCAGGATGGGACGAGAGGGTGAGGAAATGCAACGTGTGGAGCACGAGCGTGTACAGTTGGTCCCTGGGCGCGGTTCAGAAGCGAACCGGCTGCAGGGTGCGCAGCCGCTCGGAGTACGGGTGCGGGGAAGCCGGGGGGGGCTCGCGGAACAGGGGCCCTGTAATAGTCCGGTGAGGGGGTTTGCGCCCTCTTAAGGGCCGTCGGGCGCCAGGCCGCTTCACTACACGGCCAAGTTAGACCTCGTATCCGGGAGGTCTACGGGTTCTGCCCCTTAGGCAGGGGCTAAACAAAAGGCTCCCTGCGGCTGCGAGGAGCTCCAGCCCTCAGACAGGGCTGGGCAGTATACCAGTCCTAAGCCCTGGTTCAGGCAGCCGGAGCTGAACACTTGCCCGGTCAAATAAGCCCGAAGGCTAGCTCAGAGCGGGGTGATACCCCAGGGTTCGAAAGGGGCTCAGGTCCTTGCGGGAGGAGCTGAGCACTAACCAATAGTTCAGGGGGGCTCAGGTCCTTGCAGGAGGAGCTGAGCACCACAAACTTAGTAAGTCCAGTCCCTCAGTCAGGGAGTGAGCAGGCAGGTAATGGCAACCCAGGCCCTAGGTCAGGGCGGGGCAGCAAACAATCAGCCCAGGCCCACAGTCAGGGCTGAGCAACAGAGTCAGTAATTCAGCCCAGGCCCTCAATCAGGGCGGGGCAGCACACAGCAGTTCTAGGATCAGGCCCTCAGGTAGGGGCTGAGCAAGCACACAGTAGCAAAGTCAGTAGTCTAAGCCCAGGCCCTCAATCAGGGCGGGGCAGCAAACAGCAGTTCTAGGCTCAGGCCCTCAGGTAGGGGCTGAGCAAGCACACAGTAACAAAGTCAGTGGCTTAAGCCCAGGCCCTCAATCAGGGCGGGGCGGCAAACAGCAGTTTTTCAGGGCTCACGCCCTCAGGTAGGGAGGAGGAGAGACTGCCACCCGGTGTGGGGGTGGCAGGGGGGAACACAGGCCCTCCCACTCCACTGTGTTCCAGCCCGGGGCCCTATCCGCAGCAGTCCGTCTGCCGCGGGGTCAGTGGGGATCCTGCCCGCAACACACTGACATAGGCTCGGGGTCTGCTATCCCCGGGCTACTTCCCATCTCCTCCTCCATGGGTACCTGCTCCTCGCTGGGCTCGGCAGCGGGGTCCCACACCATGGGCTCCTCGGGTTGCTGGGGGTTGTCTAGGTCGGGCCGCTCCTCCGGTCTCGGGTCCGGCTCAGGTCCGGGTGGCTCCTCAGGGTACCGTGCTCGGGGCAGGCTCGGCCAGTCCACCTCGGGGTACCTTCCTCGGGGCAATCTCGGCCGGTCCGCCTCGGGGTACCTTCCTTGGGGCAATCTCGGCCGGTCCACCTCAGGGTACCGCGCTCGGGGCCGGCTGGGCCAGTCCACCTCGGGGTACCTGCCAAGCGGGAGGTTTGAGCGGCGCTGGGTGTTAGAGTGCCTGGGTCTGGGGAGGCTCGGTCCGTCTGCGTCCAGGTACCGGGCTCGGGGTAGGCTCCCTCTCGCAGGAGCCCGAGCAGGAGCGTCTGTCCTCTCTGGCCGCTCGGCTCCAACTGAGGGTTGGGGCCGGGCTTTTATACTTCCTGTCCCGCCCCTTGACTTCCGGGGGGCGGGAACAGGTGGCGGTGGCTCCGCCCACTTGAGTGGCGGTTCTGGCTCCTCCCTCTCTGGGGTTGGCTCCGCCCACCTGGGTGGCTGTTCTGGCTCCTCCCTCTCAGGGGCCGTCGGGAGCCAGGCCGCTTCACTACAGGCCCAATAAAAAGGTCCGGAGGGCCCGGAGTGAGGGGTGGGCGGGGAGTGCCCTCTTGCAGGGCCCGCCACAGGAAGATGAGAGAAGGGGGATACAAGGCAGCGCCCACCTCCTGGAGTACATGGAGGGAGGTCAGAAGGGTGGAGAGCCCCATGCGCCGGCCGAGCCCACGGGGATCCACCCCGTCCCCCCTGTCATAGTCCAGGAGGTCTCCGACCCTGGTGGTTTCTGCCAGGACCAATCTCCGACGCACCGAGGGAGACTCCGCCACCTGCACACGTAGATCGGGGTTGTGTAGCAGGGGCTCCACAAGGAGGTCCGATCCCTCGGTGGCCACAACGGACCTGGTCGCCAAAAAGAGCGGCCAGGTCTGGAGGAGGTCCCGGTAGAAGACCAGCCGCTCTGAGAGGTCTCGTGGAAGACCCCTCGGGTGAAGAAAAAAGAACTGCCGGTCGTATCGGAGCCCTCGGAGGTGGCAGAGGAAGGCGTGCACCAACATGCTCCACGCCAGAATACCTGCACCATAAAGGAGTCTCTGCAGGGCCTAGAGGCGGAAGACATGGACCTGGCTGCGAAGGCAGACCAGGCCCTGCCCTCCCTCCTCCAGGGGAAGACTCAGAACCCCTGCAGAGACCCAGTGCAGTCCTGGCCACAGCGTACAGCTGACCCGAGAGGGGGCACCCCTGCCATACTCCGCGCCCAAAGCTGACCGGCTCTGTCAGGGTCCAGTTGAGCCTGACCAGACACTCCGCCTCAGCGTACAGCACCTGGAGAAAGCCCACAAACTGGGGCCTGAAGCCAAACGCCCGCAGAGTGCCCAGGAGATACCCGTGGTCCACCCTGTCGAACGCCTTCTCCTGGTCCAGGGACAGGAGGGCGAACGACAGACCATCCCTACGCCCCAGCTCCAAGAGGTCCTGGACCAAGTACAAGTTATCGAAGATGGTCAGGCCCAGGATGGTGTAGGTCTGGTCAGGAGGGACCACGTCCGCCAGCACGGACCCCAGCCACAGCGAGATGGCCTTCGCTACGACCTTGTAGTCCATGCTGAGGAGCAAGATTGGACGCCATTTCCGTAAGTCGCAGAGGTCCCCCTTCTTCTGCAATAAGGCGAGCACGGCTTGCCTGCACGAGAGAGGGAGGACCCTGTTTTTCAAGGACTCGGCCCAGACAGTGATGAGGTTTGGGCCGAGGACGTCCATGCCCGGGGTAGACGTCCATGGTAGACGCGGTAGAACTCCATGGTCAGCCCGTCCATGCCCGGGGATTTGTTGGTGGGCATGAGACGGAGGGCTTCAGAAGGAGACGGATGCGGGATCAAACAAAGGCACCCCGGGTCCGTTGGTCCTCCAGGGCCTGGAGCTCATCCCGCTTCTCCTGGTACGCTGTGCAGAGGGGTGGATCCTCAGGGCCGGAGGCCAGACGCCTCTCTAGCTCTAAGACCTCCCGCTCCAACTACCCTATCACTGCATCCCTCCGCTGGCTGGCGCCCCGGGTGTAGTCTCAGCAGAAGAGGCATGCGTGTACCTTCCCCACATTGCACCACCGCCGTGCTGAGCGAAAGGCGCGCCGCTGCCCCCACCAGGCCAGCCAGAACTCCCAGAAGGATGCCATGAAGCCCACGTCCTCCAGCAAGCTGTTATTAAAATGCCAATAGGCCGGCCCCGGCCTCTCTGAACTGAGAGAGGCCGTCACGGTCACCAAATGGTGATCTGTGAACAGGACCAGCCGGCTGCCGGAGGCGTGGGCCCGTACCAGATGGAAACGTGATAAATAATTTCGGTCCAACCAGGAGTGGCACGACTGATCGTCCTCCACCCGGACATAGGTGAAGGTGGTATCGTCGTTCGGGTGCTGGTCGCGCCAGACATCCACCAGGGAGTGATGGTCCACGATCTCCCAGAGGACATCCTCGGCGGCCTGGGAACTTTCTATTCCTGAGCGGTCCCGGTCCTCGAGGGTGGTGTTGAAGTCCCCGCCCAGGACCAGACACTCATGAGGATCCAGGGTGCCGAGGAAGGCCGACGCCTGCCGGTAAAAACGCACTCGTTCTGGGCCCGTGTTTGGGGCATAAACGTTGACTAGGGCCTGGTCTACAGTAGGAGTTTATCTCAAATTTAGCAGCGTTAAACCGAATTAACTCTGCACCCGTCCACAAAACGAAGCCCTTTACTTTGATATAAAGGGCTCTTAATATCGATATCTGTACTCCTCCCCGACGAGGGGAGTAGCGCTGAAATCGGTATTGCCATTTCGGATAAGGGTTAGTGTGGCCACAATTCGACGGTATTGGCCTCCAGGAGCTATCCCACAGTGCACCATTGTGACCTCTCTGGACAGCTATCTGAACTCGGATGCACTGGCCAGGTAGACAGGAAAAGCCCCGCGAACTTTTAAATTACATTTCCTGTTTGCCCAGCGTGCAGAGCACAGGTGACCAAGCAGAGCTCATCAGCACAGGTAACCATGCAGTCCGAGAATCGAACAAGAGCACCAGCATGGACCGTACGGGAGGTACTGGATCTGATCGCTATATGGGGAGAGGATTCAGTGCTAGCAGAACTACGTTCCAAAAGACAAAATGCCAAAACATTTGAAAAAATTTCCAAGGGCATGATGGAGAGAGGCCACAATAGGGACTCACTACAGTGCCGCGTGAAAGTTAAGGAGCTCAGACAAGCCTATCAAAAAATAAAGGAGGCAAACGGTCGCTCTGGGTCAGAGCCGCAGACATGCCGCTTCTATGCTGAGCTGCATGCAATTCTAGGGGGGGCCGCCACCACTACCCCACCTCTGACCGTGGATTCCGAGGCGGGGGTAATCTCAGCCATGCCTGAGGATTCTGTGGATGGGGAAGAGGAGGAGGAGGATGATGACGAGCTTGCGGAGAGCACACAGCACTCCGTTCTCCCCAACAGCCAGTATCTTTTTCTCAGCCTGACTGAAGCACCCTCCCAACCCCCAGACAATGAGGCCATGGAAGGGACCTCCGGTGAGTGTACCTTTGTAAATATAAAACATGATTTAAAAGCAAGCATTTTTTAATGATTAATTTGACCTGAGGACTTGGGATGCATTCGTGGCCAGTGCAGCTACTGGAAAAGTCTGTTAACGTGTCTGGGGATGGAGCGGAAATCCTCCAGGGACATCCCCATGAAGCTCTCCTGGAGGTACTCCAAAAGCCTTCCCACAAGGTTTCTTGGCAGTGCAGCCTTATTCCATCCTCCATGGTAGGACACTTGACCACGCCATGCTAGTAGCAAGTAATCTGGTATCATTGCATGACAAAGCCTGGCAGCGTATGGTCCCGGTGTTTGCTGGCATTCAAGTAACATCCGTTCTTTATCTCGCTGTGTTATCCTCAGGAGAGTGATATCGTTCATGGTAACCTGGTTGAAATACGGGAATTTAATTAAGGGGACAGAGGTGGCCGTTCCTACTGGGCTGTTTGCCTGTGGCTGAAAAGAAATCCTTCCCTGCAGTTAGCCAAGCCGGGGCGGGGGGAATCTTCCCTGATACCAGCCACGCGGTGGGGCGAGGGAGAAAGCGATCATCCCAGAGAATTGGATGGGGGGGGGGTTAGTTTGGTTTCTGCAGGGATCTTCCCTGATACCAGCCACGCGGTGGGGGGGGGGGGGGGGGGGATAAAGCGATCATCCCAGAGAATTGGATGGGGGGAGGGTTAGTTTGGTTTCTGCTGCTGCACGTTAACAGGAAAACTGCAGCACTCAACGGGCTTTGCTTGGTATGTGGGAAAGGGGGCGCTGCTTGTAGGAAAGCTGCAGAAGCCGAAAGACAATGGCTTACCATGGCCGCATGCAAGCCGAATTCTGTTGCCCGGACCTGCGTCTGTGCTCTCTAACACCAAAGCCGCAGGCACTCAATATTAAGATGCAAAATGCGACCTTGTACCGAAATCACATGTGCTATGTACTGTGAATAGTGTTGTTCACCGTGAAAGCATATAAGCATTGTTCTGTAAAATGTATCTTTTTAAATACTTCTCTCCCTTTTTTCCCTCCCTCCCGCAGCTGCAAATTTTTCAAGCCTCCCTCCTCCGTCCTGAAGGCTATCTTAGATAAGGCGTCGAAAAAAAAGAACCCGAGACGAAATATTCTCGGAAATCATGGAATCCACCCGCAATGAAAGAGCTCATCTGAATGAGTGGAAGGACACGGTATCAAAGTACAGGAAAGATGCCAGTGAACGTGAGGCCATGAGGGATGCTTGAGATGAGAGGTGGCAGGGCTGAACGCTGGGGCTGCTGCGTGATCAAACGGACATGAACCTGCCCCATTAACAGCATGATCTCCAAAGCGCCAGGGCCCACGGTTTGATAGAATTCCATGTCCATGTCCATGTCCTCATCACTCTCGTCGCCATGCTGCCGTAGCCTACTCCTCCTCGCCTGGTTTTGCACGTTCTGGTTCAGCATAAACTGCACGATAACGCGCAAGGTGTTTTCAATGTTCATGACTGCTGTCTTGAGCTGAGTGGGCTCCATGCTTGCCGTGGTATGGCGTCTGCACTGTTCACCCAGGAAAAAGGCGTGAAACGGTTGTCTGCCATTGCTTTCCCAGAAGGAGGGGGAGGATGTACCCAGAACCACCCGCAACAATGTTTTTGGCCCCATCAGGCATTGGGATCTCAACCTAGATCAATTCCAATGGGTGGAGGAGACTGCGGGAACTATGGGATAGCTACCCACAGTGCAATGCTCCGGAAATCGACACTAGCCCCGGTACGTGGACGCACACCGCCGAATTAATGTGCTTAGTGTGGCCGCATACATTCGACTTTATAGAATCTGTTGCCAAAAACCGGTTTCTGTAAAATTGGAATAATCCCGTAGTGTAGACATACCCTAGGTTTAAGAGGCCCGGACGTGCAGCAGGCGGCCCGGCACGACCTCGGCGACCCCCAGCACCTCGGGCCGTAGCTCGGG
Source organism: Emys orbicularis (assembly GCF_028017835.1). Lineage (NCBI taxonomy): Eukaryota > Metazoa > Chordata > Testudines > Emydidae > Emys > Emys orbicularis. Next base: position 65,583,859 of record NC_088683.1, on the reverse strand, counting down.
GAAGAACAGGGTGGCCACCCCAGCCGAATGGGCACTGAGGTGGCTGAAATAAACCCCGTCCCCCCACTCCAGCCGCCAACTAGCCTCGACGGCTGGAGCCATGTGGGTCTCCTGCAGGAAGATGACAGAGTACCCCCCCTCCCGAAGGAAGGAGAGCACCTGGCTCCTGCGGAGACCCACCCTACAGCCCCGGGTGTTTAATGATGCAAAAGTGGTAACTGTTGTGAAAGTAGAATGAATTATATTGTAAAAATAAGAATGGATTAAAGAAATGCTGTATGTACCTTTAAGCAGAAATAAGAAATGTTGAAATACAGGTGTCAGGAAAAGAAACATTAAGGCATAAACAATGAGTCCACTTAAGCTAATGGTGAAACATTAACCGGAGATTGGTAAAAGTTAGTAAGGAAATTAACTATGTATGTCTAGCCTCAGATAAACGTATCAGATTCTGCTTCCTTTTGTTATCTTGTTAAGTTTGCGCCCTTTTATCTGTATAAATAAGATCGTTTGTGTCTTGCATGGTGCTCACATTATCTGGGTGTAGTAGCAGAGCTCTGTGCTAATAAAACAGAGTGGTCTGACAAATTGTGAGTCCTGAGTCTAACTTTGACACTGTCATAGCGAGGGCTGGGGTGGATCCTCACGGGCAGGGTGATTGACGGCCTCCAGCGGGCCCCGCAACAGCCCGGTCTCAACCCCAAAGGTCAAGAGGGAGTTGCGGAACTTGCGGGCTCGCCGGTAGGCTGCGATGTCCTGCCTCCCGGTCCCTCTCCTCTCCCCCAAAAGAGCCTTCACGGACCGGAGGACATGATGGAAGTCCCCCCAGTGCTGGAGGGTGAGCTGCACATTGCCCTTCGAGCCACGGGTGTCCGTTATGAAGCGGCGCAGCTCATCCCTCAACGCAGAGGGGGACATGGCAGCCAATCCGCTACTGTCCTCCGGTGGGGCCCCTGAAAGATCCTTGTGGCCCGTGGAGACGGGCAAACAAGGGGCCGAGCCCCGGCGCAGCCCATCCCCATCCCCAGCAAGGAAGGAGGCGGCGGAGGGAATAGTGCAGCCCCTACAGTAGTGCGAAGGGGAGACATGAAAACCGCCGCCTGAGGGTTGTCCGTGAGTAGCGGAAATGAGACAACCTCGGGGGCGGCAATAGAACGGGAGGTGGAGGGGAGAGGGACAAGCGATACTTCAGGGCCAGGAACAGGGGTAGGGGCGGGATCAGGGGCAGGGACCAAGACAGGAGTCGGGACTGGGGCTGGGGCAGGAGAGGGGACAGAAGCAGGATCAGGGGCAGGGATTGGAATGGGAATGGGGACAAGGGGGACTCATAGTCCCCAGCAGCCGAGCTGCTGGGGTGGGGCTCCTCTCGACCAGGATCTAGGGCCAAGGGCATGAGGGACAGGTGATGCTTTGGGGGCAGGAACGGGGGAAAGGGAGGGATCAGGGGCATGAACCAGCCACTCAGCATCGGCTGTCGCCCCGAGGGGCTTGGTGGCCTCACATGGGGTGTTATCCGCGGCCGGGTTGATGGGTAGGGCCAGGGGCGCCCCAAGGACAAGAGCGGGGGCAGCAGAGTGGGGTGAGGGACAGGGAGCAGGAGGGGTGGCAGGACTAAGCCGCCGCCCAGATCGAGGCCCGGTGGCGGAGGGTCATCCTCCCCCTGGGTGACCGGGGTCAGACCCAGGGCCTCGATCTCCTCAAATATGGAGATGTAATCAGTCCCCTTGGCCCTAGTGTCCTCCCCAGCAGTAACCGGGGCAACAACTGCCCCAGCATCAGCAGTGGCGGGGGGCACAGGTGGTATAGGCGCCGGGGGAACTCCTACAGAGGCCTCCTCAAGTGGGGGCTCAACAAAGGGGGTAATGGCGTCTCCACCCGCTGCCAGGGCTACCGTGGCTAACGCCCCCTGCTGGGCTCCGTCCGGGGGCGCGGAGGAAGTCGTAGAAGCCTCAGCCCCCCGCAGCATCTTTCGAGGGGCCTCCTCTCCCTCCTCATTGGAGGAGAGGGATCGAGCCCGCGATTTGCGGGCGCCGCGCTTCCCCCGGACGAGCACCCAGCCTCCAAGATGGAGGTGGAGGTGGAGGGCAGGTCAGCATGAGCAGGGCCAGGGGGCAAGGGCGATGGTTCTGGGGCTCGGGGCGGGACAGTGGGGGGAAGGGAAACCTCCCCTCTCCCTTGGCTGGCAGGAGTCTCTCCGCCCTCCCCTCCGCAGGCCCCGCCGAACTGGAATTGATGGACGTGAGGCCCACCCGCTCGGCCGTCCCCGCGTACGGCAGGAGGAGGAGGGGCAGCGGCAGCCGGGCCTCCAGGGTCGCCGGCGATGACAGGGCCGGCGCCCTCCTGGGTCTCAGAGGTCCTGGACGCCCCTCCGTGCGGGCCAGAGGGCACTCCCTCCGGACGTGCCCTGTCGCCCGGCAGAGGAAGCACCAGGTCTCCCCCATCGAGTAATGGACCCGGTAGCGGTCCCCCTGGTAGGGCATCAGGAAGGACCCCTCAAGCGCCACCCTGTGACGCACCGCCGGCAGTAGTTGGATCTGGTCCTGCCCGCGGAAGGACATGATGTGACGGAGGGTGGGGTCCTTACAGGATGGAGAGAGCAGGTAACAGAGCAGTGTTGGGAAGGAAGGGCGGGACAGAGGTCAACACCACCCGTACGCCCAGGTCCTGTAGGGGGACAAACATGCCCCCCACTGCCAGGCCCTTTTCCACCGCCTCCTGAGCGGCGGCCTCCGATGCCAGGAAGAACACAACTTTACCATACATTTTGGAGGCCGCCACGACGGCCGTGGGCCCCACCATCCTTGCCAACGCCCACACGTTTTGATGTGGGGCGAGGTGGGTACCAGGAGGCAGCGGACGCCGTGCCTCCTGGTCAGCGAGGGGAAGGGGCCCCGGCCGCCAGGGATGGTACTGGAGGCGGCGATCAGGGCGGATGGCGTGGTGGCACGTGGAGGGGCGGTGGCCACCTTGGCATATGCCCTGGGGGCCTGAGATGGAGCGCCCCCAGAACTGGAGGAAGGAATGGCAGGGGAAGGAGGGGCCGTGGCAGGTGTCGGGGCCGCGGCGGGGAGGGCAGCCCCGCCCGCAGGAGGTTTTGCTTTCTGGGCGGGGCCTTTGCCCTTCTTGTTCCCCTGGCCCTTTCTGCTTGTAGAAGGGGGGGGGGGGGCATGGCAGCGGCAGAGGCTGGACCAGTGGTGGCCGAGAGGTCAGCCGCAGGGGCAGTGGCAACAGGGGGACCATGGGGTCAGCAGGGGCAGGAGAAGGGGCAAGAGCAGCGGTAGGGACAGAAGCAGGGTCCTCCTCCACAGTGGCAAGAGGCGGGAGGAGGCCCTAATATGGGGGCGGGATGATGGGCAGCCGCTCCTCCCCACTAGGCCACATGCAGGGGAGGAGGGTCCAGCGGGAGGGGCAGGGGGATGTGGGGGAAGGGGCTAACCACTCCTCCCTGTTAAACTGTAGGCAGGGAAGGAGGGCGCCCCTGGGATTGGGGGGGCAGGGGAATGGGGAAAGCGACCGCTCCTCCCTGCTAGAGGGCACACAGGTGAGGAGGGTCCAGTGGGAGGGGCAGGGGGGATGGGGGAGAGGGAACGGGGCTAACCACTCCTCCCTGCTAGGCTGTGTTCAGGGAAGGAGTGTACCAGTGGGCCTGGGACTACAGGAAGACCGGGGGAAAGGGAAGAAGCAGCTGCTCCTCCCTGCTAGGCTGCAGACAGGGGAGGAGGGTGCCAGCGGTGGGGGATGTAGGGGCAAAACGGGGGCACAGGTACTGGGTAGGGATACTATCTTCTCCTGCTGCACTGGGAAGGGGAGGGACTACAGTTTCATCTGGAAGGCTGTGAACAGTAGGAGGAGGGGGATAACTGAAAGGGGGCACAAGCGCTTAGGAAGGGGGCATGGGCACACAGGTAAGAGGGACTGAACGGGGAGAGGGCAAAGAAGGGCAAGGGAAAAAAGGGGCCAGGCAAATCATAGGATGGAACTTCTAGTGTAAGGGCAGGGCAGGCAACCAAACCAAAACCCAAAGTTTGGGGCAGGGCAGGTAGCAAACACTGAAGGGCTGGGGCAGGCTAGGCAAACTAAAAGAAGGGGAAACTCCCAGAGGGTCAAAACAAGTGGTGGGCGGGGCAGGCTGCAGGGGTGGGGGTAAAATAACACAGGGAGGCTGAGGGGCACAGCGGGGAGGGGGCCCTAGGGTGACCAGATGTCCCGATTTTATAGGGACAGTCCCGATATTTGGGGCTTTTTTTTATATAGGCTCCTATTACCCCCTACCCCTGTCCTGATTTTTCACACTTGCTGTCTGGTCACCCTAGGGGGCCCCCACCAGCTAAACACAGCTGTGGGGAGGGAAAGTCCAAGGTAGGGAGGCACGTGCGCCTGTGTAACTCAGTCTTTTGCTGCTCACTGCTGTAAACAGTCCCAGGTGGTGAAAAGGGGGGAAACAAACAACCACATTGAGGGGCAAAGAGCAGGTCCAGTTGGTATGTGGGGTGGAGGAGGGGGCAGCGGTGGTGGTGGGGAGCAGATGGGCAAGGCTCCACGCCTCTCCCCCTTGCTCCCCACAACAGCAAAAGGAGTCACCACCACCCCAGGAGCAGAGATGTTGAAAATCACTCAGTTTGTGAACAAACCCCCTCCACAATGTCCCTCAGCAGGAATCCTCCTCCTCCACGGCAGCAGCAGCCAGCCTGGCAGGAGGGACCCATAGATGGTGGTGGGGGTGTCCTTGCTTCTCCCTCCGGAGGCGGGGGGGGGGGGAAAGCAGGCCAGCAATGCCCCCCAACCCTCAACAGCAGTATCAGCCCAAGGGAGGGAGAGCTCCAGCCACCAGCAGGGTAGTCTAGGGAGGCCAATAGAAGCTTGTCTGAGGTTTGATTGACTGATGCTACATCCAGTAGGAGTCTTTCTTGTAACCAATCGGTGTTTAGCATGATTACGAGGGCGTTACGTGCTGCGGAGGGGGTGACGTGAGGCTGGCGCGCAGGCGTCCCTTCCTTTTCTGGGTGGCAGCGAGCGAGGCAGCACTATGAAGGCGTCGGGCACCGTAAGCGTGGCGCTCCGGGCCTAGCGGGTTGCGGCTGGGCGGCCTCGGCCCGGTTTTGGGGGTGGGGAGGGCTAGTAACTGGTACTCGGGCCGTTCTGGCAGGTCCCGCCCGCCTGGTTCGCCCCATCTTTTCCTCAGGGAGCGAGCGGCCAACATGGCGGCCGCCAAGAACGTGAGGCTGGGGAGCCACGCAGCAGCCAGCAGGCGCCCCCTTCGTTGGGGCTGGCCTCAGGCGCGGGGTTAGGAGACGCGGGCCTGGGTTCTTCTCCGCGCAGGCGGTGTGTGCCCCCGACGCTCCCCCGACGCTCCCCCTTCAGGTACCCCAGACCGCGGCCTTGCTCTGAGGCATGGTGGGAGCGCTCGGCCTGGCCGGGCCAGGACCTAGGGAGCCGGGTCTCGAGGCCCCATAACCGCGGCTTTCTGGTTAGGGCAAGTCCCGGAAGGGGCTCTGACCCCATTGTACAGCGCGCAAAGCCCGAAGGCCGTTGCTCTTCCTGCAGGGCCCTCCCAAGCTATTTGGGTGTCCTACGCAGGCCCCAGGCCTCCTCCCCCCAGGGTCTGGGAGGCAGGAGCTGTGTGGGGGGCACTTTTGGGGCCCCACAGGCTCAGAGGATTAGGGAGGGCCGGGAGCAGCCCGCTCCGCTTCCCTTCCCCCGGCCCCAGCCGTGCTGCTCAGGGGAGGGGACTTGGGGGAAGGGATCCCCCGCACTCACCGTCAGCGGCGGGAAGCGGAGCAGCCCGGCCCCAGCCCGCTCTACTCCCCCCGCTTCCAGCCGCGGCGCTCCGCTTCCCGCTGCCGGTGCGGAGAGGGGGGGCACCTTTCCCTAACTCCCCCCCGCGACACGGCTGGGGGCAAGGGGAGCGGAGTGGGCTGGGGCCGCGTTGCTCCGCTTCCCGCTGCCAGTGAGAGTGTGTGTGTGGGGGACTTTCCCTACCCCCCACCCACCCCTCTAGCGACACGGCTGGGACCGGGGCAAGGGGAGCGGGCTGGGGCCGCGTTGCTCCGCTTCGCGTCGCCGGTGAGTGCGGGTGGCGATCCTTTCCCCAACCTCCCCGCACTCACCTGCGTATGCCTAAGGACGGCCCTGTCTTCCTGAGTGATGCTCTCCGCGGGGAATAAGAGGAGCCTTGTCGCCTTTCAGGAGCCCAAGCGCTCGTGGAAGCGAAGGGCCTGACGAGATCCTGTAGGAGAGCTGGACTCGGCGGTAGTGTTTGTTATCCGTGGGAGACTCAGCTGTAAGCTGCTTCCCTCAATATTGCTATCTGCAGTAGCTGTGGGCTTCCTACATCACTGCTCATGCGATCTCGTGCCTTGCTGAACAGCTAACACTGTCTTGCTTTCGCCTCTGAACATTGGAGAGTTTTTTCATTCTCTCTCTTGTTTGTAGCTGAGGGAGTACAAAGTTGTTGGGCGATGCCTTCCTACTCCTAAATGTCCAACACCACCCCTCTATCGGATGCGTATCTTTGCTCCTAATCATGTTGTTGCCAAGTCCCGTTTCTGGTACTTTGTGTCTCAGCTGAAGAAGATGAAGAAGTCTTCTGGAGAAATTGTGTACTGTGGACAGGTATGGTCTTAAAAAGAAAAAAAAAAAACCCAAGTAGTCTTGGAAATTTCTGGCATTTTAAGATGTTTTTATATATTAGAATGGAATTATTTATAAAAGCTCATCATGTCACTGACAGTGAAATTAAACTTTTCACCGGTCACATTTTGTGTACCTGAAAATCAAACTTCTACTTTCCACAATGATTAGGAACCATGAATAATTTAAAAGTAAATGCATTAGATCAGCCTTACAAAATCATGACAGATAATCCTTAGACATAATCTAGGCTACTGCTGGTCCCTACCTCACCTCCAAAAAATCCAGTAATGGAGAACTAATATTTTATTTTCTTCTTGCTCTAAGTTCTGTTTTCAAAACTAGTTTAATTTTTAAGTAGTCAACATCATAATTTTAAAACAGTTCCCTAGTTTACTTTGGTATATGTCACTTGAGATTCATCTAAACCTTCTAATTCTAATCAGTTTTGTAATTCTATACCATCCCTGTTGCAAAGTCCATGATATTAAAATGAAATTTTCCTTTGGTAAAACATATTTTCGCCATTGGCACACTCACTCTTACCTCCTCTTCCCTCAATTGGAATTTTAAAAAGTAACTGAAACAATTAGATTTAACCTGATTTTTTTTAAATATAAAATCTAAGTTTTGGGGCTAACCTGATAATTGAGGCATAGTTTTCAAAAGTGACTAGGGAGCACAAGTCCTGCTGAAAGTAACAGGGACGTGTACTCCTAAATCACTCTGTGTTTCTGAAAAATCTGTCCTTATCCCTTTGGAAAGCTGCTTACTTACCTGGGTAGAAAAATCTACTCACCTACCCTTTACCATGATTGATGACCAAAAAAAAATAGTGTGTGTGTGTGCGCGCAAAAAACTCCCAAGATGATAGAATTCTGCAATATGCTTCAACTAGAAGTTTTAGGTGGTATTCTCCCAAACTGTTGTGTATTGAATAATAAAACAGTGCATCAGTGAGGTAGTGTCTTTATCTCTGGTTCTTTCTTCACTTTTATAACCTCAGGTATTTGAAAAGTCCCCTTTGCGGGTGAAAAACTTTGGTATCTGGCTACGCTATGATTCTCGTAGTGGAACCCACAACATGTACAGGGAATACAGGGACTTGACAACTGCTGGTGCTGTTACACAGTGCTGTAAGTAATTATTTGTTGGAACAAAGAATAGTCTTTTAGCAGTGGTATGTGTAAGACCTCATGCAGCATTTGAGAAATTGAAATAGAGATATATAGGAAAACCTTGGTGAAGGTGGTGACTGCATTCAAATAACAGTACAACTAGATTCTTTGAAAAGCAAATTAAAATGGTTGAAGCTGTTTGAACAACTGACTAGCAGTGATTGCTGGAGACTTTCCTCCTAACCAGTATTTCTTATTCCCTTAAAGATCTTTTGATCATACCCTTCTGAAACTGTTTATGCTTAGTTTCTGCCAATTTTTTTTTTTTAAATTTTAATAAAATTAAAGAAGCTGTTTTGGTTATACAGTTGTGTAAAGTTCTAGTTTGGTGCTCTTCCAGTTCAGGTTATTTCTTGCATCATACTTGAGTGCTCAAAAATTTTTAAAAATAAAAATTATTGGTTCCTCAGAAACTGATACTTTTGGAAGAATCACTAAGGCTTCTTTTCTGCACAACACTTAATAGTATTTTGGACTTGATGACTTTTTAATGTTCTTGTTGAAATCTTACAAGCACCAAAGTGAGGAAATTCTGATATATTTCATTTGGCCAAATGGAGCATATTAAGACTTTATCATCCATGCCATGTGGAAGATACCTTTGCTTTGTAACAGAGTGAATTTTTGTGGGAACTGAATTGCCTGAAATCTTTTGTATAGAAGATAATTGGTGTGTTGGTCAAAAAGACCTCATAGCCATTGTTTACAAAGGGTCACAAGTAGACCTTAATATCTGATAGATTAATGATCTATTATTGTGTTGAGATATCTGGGGCTACCTTTTAATTCAGATTCCATGTGCAGTTACTATAATGGGTGATATTTTTTCATTCTAAATATAACAATACTAGTGCATTTTAATTTGTTTAAAACACTTTGCACACAAAAACCCAAAGAATATTATTTTTAGTAATAGTGTTCTTGTCATGTGTGCAAATATCATATGTACCTTGTCGCCTTTCAAGAGCTGACGTGCTTTTGAAAGTGAAACTGAAGGTCCAACATAAAATTTTCTGCATATTCTCTATCTATTAAATTAACTCATTTTATCAAATTAAGTTTTAAACACAGCAGTTTACTATTCTGTGTGTAATTTTGATATCTAATCTGGTTCAAGCAATATAGTTGAGAGCTTGCTCAGAATTCCTTGAATGCACATCTTACATCTGAGTTGTAAACTCCTGAAAGCTGAGGATTTATATGGAAATGTGTGTTTTGCCTTCGAGAGCATTGTAGTAGGCACAATAATATTGTGAGATAGCAATGTCTTTTGAAACTGATAATTAGCACTTGAGATCCTGATATCCACAGAATTACTTAACAAAAAGGTTAAACTGTACTTAATGTTTTGTATGTGGTTCATGCATGATGAGCACCAAAATTTGGAGCCCTTGCTTTGAGAGGTGGGATAAAGATGGCCTCGGATTTCTTTGAGAATCTGTTTCAAATGTGAACCTTTAGGTCTGTCAGTCCCTGGCATATTTCTTGTATGTATTGAGTACTTTGAACAATGCTAAAGTTGGTGATTTTTTTTAAAAAAAGCTAGAAACGTAGGGTTGTTCTACTTAAAGAATAACTCAGCCATTTGAAAGTATGGAAATAGTTATTGTACCCAACTTACATCTTCCAGTATTCCATAATTTTAAGTATAGCTCCTGATTCACTAACTTCTTGCCCAAAAAATGTGGACTACACATGCGGAATTGTACCTTTTTTGAAGAATTTTGGTGTATGGGGGAGGTGTCAGCACCTCTGACTTATAATGAAAAGCTTCAGTAGAGACTGTTGCTCCTCTGTTAATAATCCTCCTGTCTAGAATAACTGTAGGGAAAGTATAGGAAAAAATGTATTACCAAGCTGCAGTTTCAATTATAATATGCAAGTCAGCTGTTAAATATATTATGCAAGAATAGTGAATTTCATAAGGACCTCTGTTTAAGAAAACATGCTACATGTAAGCAATTGCAAACTGCACAGGGAGATGAAAAAATAAAAAAAAAAATTGTGAATTGTGTTGTTTAAACTAAATGAGAGAATGTTAACATAACCCTGATGTTACAGACCGTGATATGGGTGCCCGCCATCGTGCCCGTGCTCACTCGATTCAGATCATGAAGGTTGAGGAGATTGCTGCTAGCAAGTGCCGTAGACCTGCAGTCAAGCAATTCCATGTAAGTGAAACAAAGTAAAACAGTGGTTGGTGGTGCTCATTGTAACACACAAGATGGGACAAAATCTCTCTTACCTAGAAGTTTGCACTAAGTTTACAGGATGTACTATGCTGATTAAAAATGCAGAGTGTTGCATTGCAGTCCAACAATTATTTTATATAGCAGAAATGTATTGAGTCAAACTTGAATGTATGCTGTTGTAACTTGGAATCATGGGCCCTTTAGTGCTAGAACTAGTTGAGTGAAACTACTGATCAAAATCAGTTTGATTTTTCAGTACTTATGTGTTTTGAGTGAGTGAGCTGTCATAAATACAAAAAGTACATCTAGTCTTACAGCTACGCTGAAACAACTATATTGAAATAAGCCTATCTTAACTTGCAGAAAAGGCAGCTCTGTATAGAAAGGTGTTAGTAGTTATGTCTTTTATATTTGTAATACCCAGGACCTCATTGTGTGAGGTGCTGTAAAAACACAGAATAAAGACATTCCCTTCCCCAAAGAGCTTAGAAACAGGAACCTTCAGTTGTTTCTAGCTTCTAGTAACCCTGATTCATGGAAATGCTTGTTGCTCTGATCTCTAATACAGATTAGATATGAAGGTCAGAAGTTGAATTTTCTAATTCACTTATTGTGACTTATTTTCCATAGTGTGTGTATGACTTGAGATTATTGCAAGATGGATATAAATGAAAACTAACACTTTCTCCCTTACAGGATTCGAAAATCAAGTTCCCTCTGCCACACAGAGTTCTGCGTCGTCAGCACAAACCACGTTTCACCACCAAGAGACCAAATACATTCTTCTAAATGCAAGAACATTCTGTTTGCTCTGTGTTACAATAAAATTCTTATTGGAAAGCTCTTTGACTCTTTAATTTGCAAGACCTAGTTTTGAAGGAAATGCTGCTGAGAACACTTACTACTGCATGGACAGCCATGGGAGGGAAGAAGTTTAAACTCCAACTGAGAGGCTTGTTGCTGTAGTTCTGTAACAGTCTTGCATCTTAATTTTTCATAATGTGAAAGCTGCATAAGTATGAATATAGAGGCATGTATAGTTCATAGTTACAGTTGCTTTGAGCTTTTCAGTTTAAGGGATTTTAACCCTGCTTTGTTGTGCACTTAGTTAATGACTGTTAGGCTTTGTATACACTGCCACTTTACAGCGCTGCAACTTTCTTGCTCAGGGGTGTGAAAAAACAACCCCCCTGAGCGCTGCAAGTTTCAGTGCTGTAAAGTGGCAGTGTAGACAGTGCACTAGCACTGGGAGCGCCCCTTGCTGGTGCCGCGGCTACACGGCCATGTTGCTAGTGAAGACATGCCCTTAGTGTCAACATTTATTGTGCACATCAATGAAAACTTAATGTCAAAATTTATAATATTTTTCAACAGACCCTCATCCCTGGAGTTAACAGCCTTGCCTACTGATGGTTGCTTGCATATTGAACCTTTCCCATGTTCCATTTCATTTGTTCTAAAATATACCTACACTTTCAATATTTAAAACATAATCAGCAACTAAACTCAGCCACCCACATCTGCTTTTCACCACTTATATAATCAAAATTTATTCCCACCCCATAAACCCATTCTACCGTAGTTAAGAAATCCTACATTCCTCCTGTCTCTTCCTTCAACTGTCTCCTGTGGGGAGAAAAGGCTTCCAGTATGTCTGGAATGTCCACAAATATGGACCAAGTGGGGAAGAAAGAATTAAGAGTTGAGAGTCCCTCAAAGAGAACACCTTACAACTTTCTGTTGTAAAGATAAAGCACTAGTGCCTGTATTGATTCCATGTACAAAAGGAAAGGGATGGTCTCATGACCTAGACCAAACTACTTGGACCTTTAAAGATAAAAGCTTGCACTTTTAATGTCAGCCAGAAAACACCAGACAGCTGAGACAGCACTGGTGTTACAGGGTGCTGAATTCTGGACTACAGTACCCAAATGGACTAGAGCACAGTAAACTAATGCATAAGTGACAAAGGTCACGCACAAAGGGAAAAAAGCTGCTACTTGCAGCCCAGGCTTTAAAAAGATGCTCAGTGACTAGTCTGATTTACAATTAGTGCCTTTCTTCTAACTGATGCTGTTTTACTGCTACTCGTTCTGGGTGCTTTCTCTGCATACTCATACATCCGGTTTTATCTGGATTAAACCTGTGCTCAATCTCATTTGTGCTGGGACATATGGTCTAATATTTAAGGATTAAAGTGTAAGATACAAAACTATTATCTTTATGGAAAGTTTGTTTTGAAACAAAATGGAACCTGGTAATTGACCAATTGGAGTTATCAACAATTGGGTCACAGTTGTTTATAAACTTCAATCTCAAGATGGGATATGCTACTGCAGCATCCTCGATCATGGTAACTACTTTGCATTATGTACTTTAAGTATGACACAAATCCTCTTTCATGCTAAGCAGAAACTCAAACTGGGAAATGTTAACTATGAAAATTGTGAACATCCTACATTAAACCGACTCACTGAAAATAACAGTATGTCATTCTGCCCTGCTATTACGAGTAAACTATACCACATCAGCTAGAATTAGTCACTATGTCATAAAAAAGGAGGCCTGAATACAGCTCCTAATCAAGCTACAATGGCCTGGACACTACAAACATGTCAGTATAACTATGTTGCTATGGGATGTGGAAAATCTACACCCCTGAGTAATGCATTTATACTAATCTAACTCCTGGTGTAGACAGTGCTATGTTGACAGGAGGACTTCTGTTCTCAACATAGCCACTGAGAGTCCTGTGGCACCTTTAAGACTAACAGATGTCTTGGAGCATAAGCTTTCGTGGGTGTGTCTGACGAAGTGGGTATTCACCCCTGAAAGCTTATGCTCCAATACATCTGTTAGTCTTAAAGGTGCCACAGGACTCTCTGTTGCTTTTTAGAGATCCAGACTAAAACGGCTACCCCCGATACTTAACATAGCTACTGCCTCTTGAGGTGATGGAGTATCTATGCCAATGGGAGAAGCTGTCCCGTTGGCATAGGTAGCATCTTCACTAAGCGCTACGATGGGGCAGCCGCAATGCTGTAACTGTAGACGTGCTCAGTGCCATGGTGCCCTCTCTTTCCTTCCTCTAGGGATGGGTATATTTCTAGTGTTCCTGGATTGTGCATTAAATAACTTTTAAAACCTGATTCTTGTAGATCCACACTGATCAGTCATACAGGGAGTTGAATTGTCCCACCTTTGAAAAAATGTGGGACATCTACTCCCAATTTGCTTTATCATAATGTTAATGAAGTCCTAGGGGACTTGCTGTTATGTTAGTATGGGTCTGAAAAATCAACAAACACTGCAGCAAGTTATATTACACTGGCAACAAATGTAAGTAATAAGTATTCACCTGCTGTAGATGTAGTGCAGTGGTTCCCAAACGGGTTCATGAACCCCTGGGGGTTCATGAAATGTTACAGGGGTTCTCGGGGAAAAAATTCCCTATGGCGGATAGAGCTGTCCCTAGGGACCCTGGGCAGCACAGGGCCTGGAGCCCCTGGACTTCCAAGAGCTAAGCAGATCAAAGCAAGCATATCTATCACACTGAGGAGATTTAAACTTCAAGACTCCTTGTAAGAAATGGAAAGGGAGGTGGATATTTTTTGCAGTTCTTAAAATTAAATAGGCAGCTAATATTGTTTTTAAAATTATTATGAAGAACAAGTTTAAGCTTTGTTATAACGTGTGTTGTTTGCCTAGACTGCTCAAGACCTGAAAGCTTGTGTAGGAGGAACTCTTTGAGTTGGCTTCTTAAATACCTTCATGCTGTTTCACATCTGGTGCTCCTTGATGAAACATACGAGCCTTGTCCTATAACAGGTTTATTCAAAGTGATACAAGCTACAAAACTGAGATCTTGGAAGAGTGTTGCCGTTTTCATAATGTAATAAAAATACTGCAATGATAAATAATAAATAGTGTGTAATAAGCATGTCATAAAAACAAATTTTATATTTCCAAGATTACTGCTTTTATAATTTGTACTCGGGTAAAGGAGAAAATCCCTGGAAATATTCATTTTTAGGAGGGGGTTCGCGAGACTTGACATTCTAGTGAAAGGGGTTCACAGATTGTTAAAGTTGGGGGACCACTGATGTAGTGGAATCTAGTGCCTCCCTATTTGCAATTTATGTGACTAAATCCCTGAATGAGTCTTTAGGGAAAAGTGCAGCAGTGTATGCAATTGTTTTCTTAGCAGGAACACACTATAAATTGTTTCACTGAGGAGGAATATTTTTAAAAGATCTGTTGATAGGGTACTTTTGTAAAAATAGGAAAGGAATGAGGTGTATGTTTTCACCATACTTTAATGGACTCAACATGCTTATCACACAAGTCCCATTTATTTCATGATTGTCAGACAATTTAATGTAATTTGATTTTTTAAATTCATGTATGGTCAAATTCTGATCCTCTGGATCATGCTGAATAGCATATTATTGCACAAGTTGCGCAATCGGACTACTTGTAGGGTAAGATGCTACTCCGTGTGTGCAAGGTGATCAGAATCTGGTCCATATTGGTCCATATCTGGTCCAACAAGAGCATAACAAGATCTTTGTGCAAGTTGAGTGTTGAGAAATGTGAGCCATTAAAATAACTTTATGTGATAGTGAATGCAAATACAATTTTAATATAAATTATTTACTACTTAGTTTATCATGTTTGCTTTAGCAGAGCAAAGAATAAGGACACTTCTTTTTTGTCACCCAAGATACAGGAAAGCACTCATCAAGACTAAGTGATTTTTACCTCAAGTGGAGAACTGTAGATTGATACATTAAATGTATTTATCAGATTTATGTGTTCACCTTCAGCATTTTAAATCATTATGTGGCACTTAGAACATTTAATTTTATTCTAGTAATGTACATTTTAAGATTTTTTTCTCTAGTATACTTCTTGTTATAGTGAACTAGGCTGTGGTGTGATGCTTTATTCAAGTCCAAGACTACAGATGTTTTCTTTGCTATGAAAGGCAGCATCTGGCTCAAGAGCCACGAGTTGAGCAGTATTAGTCTAACTAGCACAAAATGTGTATTTGATATGCTTGACTAGTTTTTTTTTGGCTAGCCTTGATTAGGTTACCAGATTTATGGATGGGTAATCTGACATTTCCATCAGTAAATGAGGTATTAGCAGAGAACAGTGCTGTCGAAACATTTCTTCTCTAGGCCACAAGATTTTTGAAGCCACAATTATATTTTTAGATTCTTATTTGGTATAGTGAGAAAAAAATAAGGGGGAGTTTTTCAAAGGAAATAAGGAAATTAGGCACACAACTCCCTTTGAAATTTGGGCACTTAGATCCAGATCTTGAAGGTATTTAAGCTCCTAACTTCCATTGATTTCAATTGAAATTAGGAGCCAAAATACCTTTGAGGACCTGGGCCTTAATTCCCATCTATACCTTTGCAAATCTTTCCTGCGTATCCAAACTCTATTCTTAATTTATTAGTACATTCTCATCAGAATAGGTAAGAATTTATGGCTGCATCTTATTAACATCAATAAAACTTATATGCAAAAGTCTATGCAGCCTTATGCAGCCTTTATGGATTCAAGCTCCTTAAAAGCATTTTGCAATACTCTGAAGATCTAGGTTGCTTATGCCGCAGGGTTAAAACTTTAATATATTTTAAAGTAGTTACCATAGTCAGACTACTATTACCTGATAGCACTGATGATTCAAGTAAATTACATGTATGAATATCCCTCTGTTGCTACTAGTTCAGATGCTCAAGTCTCTATTAGTAAGAATATTGTTTTGTAGATCAATAGAATGCCTATTATAAATATTGGCTTCTGTGGTAATTAAGTAGAATTCAGCACCTTTGAAAACATAATTGTTAGAGTAGTATATTATTAGCTTTGCAGAGTCTTGTAGAGCTAAGCCTTTTTACAAAAATTAGCTCCTCCCATAATAAAAAACTCTCACTGAACAGCAGGGCCGGCTCTGGCTTTTTTGCCGCCCCAGGCAAAAAAGCCTCCGGCCGCCCCCCCCCCGCGGGGGGGGGGCGCAGCGGGGGGGGGGGGGGCGGCGAGCCCCGGCGGGGGCTCCGCTCTCCCCCCCACGGCCGGGGGGAGGGCGCCGGAGGGGAGGGCGGCCGGAGCCTTGGGAGGAGGGCAGCGAGCCCCGGCGGGGGCTCGGCTCCCCCCCCCCCGCGGCCAGAGCGCCGGGGGCAGGGCGGCGAGCCCCGGCGGGGGCTCCGCTCTCCCCCCGGCGGCCGGGGGCAGGGCGCGGGGGGGAGGGCGGCGAGCCCCGGCGGGGGCTCTGCTCTCCCCCCGGCGGCCGGGGGGAGGGCGGCCGGAGCCCTGGGAGGAGGGCAGAGCCCCGGCGGGGGCTCGGCTCCCCCCCCCCCCGCGGCCAGAGCGCCGGGGGCAGGGCGGCGGGCCCCGGCGGGGGCTCCGCTCTCCCCTCGGCGGCCGGGGGCAGGGCGCGGGGGGGGGAGGGCGGCGAGCCCCGGCGGGGGCTCTGCTCTCCCCCCGGCGGCCGGGGGGAGGGCGCCGGAGGGGAGGGCGGCCGGAGCCCTGGGAGGAGGGCAGAGCCCCGGCGGGGGCTCGGCTCCCCGCGGCCAGAGCGCCGGGGGCAGGGCGGCGAGAGGGCAGCGAGCCCCGGCTGGGGCTCGGCTCTTCCCCCGGCGGTCAGAGCGCAGGGCGGCAAGCCCCGGCAGGGGCTCGCCGCTCTCCCCCCGGCAGCCAGGGGAGGGCGTCCAGAGCGCCGCGGGGAGGGCGGCGAGCCCGGCTGTGGCCCCGCTCTCCCCGGCGGCCCGAGCGCCGCGCCGCCCCCCTCCAGGTGCCGCCCCAAGCACCAGCTTGGTTGCCTGGTGCCTGGAGCCGGCCCTGCTGAACAGGCTACATTAGTGGCAGCCTCTTTCTACTACTTCCCATAGTATGAGATTTGTGTAGTAATAGCTATGACCACAAGGAGATGCAAGGGAATGACAAAAATCCAGTGTATACACTTAGGCCCCAATCCTGTAAATAGTTATGCATATAAGTAATGTTACATGTCTGAATAGTCTCAATTAATTCATTGGGACTATTTCTGTGTGTAAAATTACTTGTGTTTGTGGGATCAGATTTTCAGAACTGCTGCTAAGCACTCTGGAGCTGCAAGTGACAAGCACTTCTGAAAACCAGGTTCTGTAATATAAGTTGCTTGAGCTTGAGGTTCTGCTCTTGCGGTTCTTGCAATCTATAATAGTGTGTGGTATCTGAACTGCCAGCTGCCTAAATACTTTGCAACAGGAGCAAACTAAACACAAAAATCAATATAATTTAAGTAGCAGACTGAAACTGTCACACTTCACATACACAGGTACATATGATTGCAATGTGGCTATTTGAACTCCCTCTCTAGAACAATTTCATTTTACTCAAGAAAAATGATCCATATGGAACTACTGATTTGAAAGGTTCAGAATAACCTCACCTTAGAGTAAAAAAAAAAAAAAAAAATCAGTTAAAAATACTCCTCTGATAAAGTGGGAAAAGCAGATTTTTTTTATCACCACTTTAGAACACACAGAAAAACAAGGCAGACTTTCCAACTAGAAACAGGCTACAAGATTACATTGTGATAAGAAAGAACTGAACAGCTACAAGAACCACATTTAATCAGAACATCAAGGAAAAGGAGGAGCTAGGAGAGAGAGTTTTATAATTGCTTTACATAATTTGGCAGAATGTTGTAGGTCTGGGTCACTACACAATGCAGTAACTTGTGACAAATGTCTTGAGACTGGAAAATGCAGTTACCAGTGAGAATTCAAATTCTGCTGATTTAATTATAGTCAAAACCATAGATGGACCATTTCAAAACTAAATACCTGAAACATTTATTTCATGTCATGCATTATTTCTTACCTGTAAGCATTGTAATGATTCCAGCAGACATTTGTGCCACAAATTACACTGAATCTGTATTGTTATAGTCAAATCATGCTAGTATCACAATAAACACTACAGCAATCTCATCCCATTATTCCTCAAAATGAAAAGACAACAAGAAGTCAAGAACATGGTAAAATATTAGTTGATTCTATTTGCATTGCCCATCTGTGCTCTTTCAGTCACCCATTGTCCCATGCCAAATCTGGGATGAGAGAAGCTCCAATTGGTGCTATTCTTCATAGTACAATTTTGAGGAGTAAAAGGTACCCACTGTGACCTAGCTACCCCTTGGTGCAAACTGGCAGCAGGCACAGAGGGTGCGTAGAATTTTACAGGTATCCCTTAGGTTGGATATCTGCATAATAGTTTAGCAAAGCATGGCATGTCAGGTCTCTGCCAAGAGTCCACTGATTAGCATAATCATTGCAAAATGTATGTACAGATCATAATTAAGAAGTTATTAATCTATATGGAAAATTATGCTCTTAAGGTCTTGGAGTTAAGGCAGGTCACCAGGAGGTGACTGTAACATAGAGGCACATTGATGGTTCATTACTGTGTGTCAGCAACTCTTGTCAGGACTGACAGACTCACTACACTTAACACTCTGTTGTGATGTTATATATACCCAAAAGATGGCATGTAATATATCATTGGAAAACTAATATCTCACTGATCATTAATATTCTTGCATAATGTATATATGTGGTGTGTACACCAAAAGTTATGGATATGTGCTAAAATTATGTTTGTTTGGCAAGCAATGCTAAAGCTCAGTCCCCATATACAATGAAATGTGTATGTTTTTGTCTGACAGCCTGGTCATCAGGCAGAGACCATTAAGGTACCTTTACATAAAAGGTAAACAAAACCATCAACCTTGTGAGTGTGGGAGGGGGTCTGAACCTTAAATAATAAGCAATCGAATCAACTGATTGTATATACTTTTGCTGTATTATAAAAGTGTATCAAGCAGCTCTTTTTTGAAAGCTTGTGACATATTACACGATCAAGATCATTGTGAAATATATATATATATATATATATATATATATATATATATAAACATTATACAAGGAATTATGGATACTTACTGATATTATGCTTTAAAGTCTGACCAAACAAAGGGTGAAACAGGTTTTCTCTCATACAGGAGGGAAGGTAATATTGTGGAATCAAAACAATGGAAGCCCAATTTACAATCAAATCGTTAGGAAGATGGAAAGTCCACAGGAAGGAAAGAACAGCATGAAGTCATCCTGCCTCTTGAAACAGAGTCAATGAACTCTGAGAAATATAAGGGGAAAAGAGCCATTTTGGCATCTTTCACCTTGGAAGATCCTGACTGAGAGAAAGTCAGCCGTGGTTGCAAAGCAGAAAGATTGGTAAGTAATCTACCTTGAATAAAGACGGTAGCTTGTTAAATTACATCTTAACCATTAGAAAGTGTATTTTTAATTTTGTTTGCTTCTAACCATTTTGTCTTTATCCCTTGTACTTGAATTTACTTAAAACCTATCTCTTTTGATTAAATAAACTTGTTTTACTTATAATCTCAACCAGCCCAGTCCCTATGTTTGAATTGAAGTGATTGTCGACTCCAGTTAAAGTAAGAAACTGTGCTTTTGTCTCTTTAAAGGGGCAATGACCCTTATTATTTATCCAAGTGTGCTAGGAGAGGGTTGGACAATTCAGGGCAGATGGTTAGGGGGAAATCTGGGACTGAGTGTGTGTTGGAGACACCCTGCAAGTAGCAAACAAGACTGGAGGAGACCAGGGTGGGGCTGTTGTGTTGTAGGCAGGCTCCTTGGGTCAGAGTCCTGAACTAGGGATGCACAGCACACAGCCACTCAGGGAATTGCATACTTGCCTGCTCGCTATTGGTGTCTGGGCTGTGAGACACAACAGCAGAGCATTTAAGGCCCCAGTGTTACAAGAACATAAGAATGGCCATATTGGGTCAGACCAATGGTCCATCTAGCCCAGTGGTTCTCAAACTTTTGTACTGGTGACCCCTTTCACATAGCAAGCTTCTGAGTGTGCCCCGCCCCCCCCCCCATAAATTAAAAACACTTTTTAATATATTTAACACCATTATAAATGCTGGAGGCAAAGCAGGTTTGGAGTGGAGTCTAACAGCTCGTGACCCCCCCATGTAATAACCTCATGACTCCCTGAGGGATCCCAACCCTCAGTTTGAGAACCTCTGATCTAGCCCAATATCCTTTCTTCTTACAGTGGCAAATGCCAGGTGCTTCAAAGGAAATTAACAGAATGGGGCAATTATCAAGTGACCCATCCCCTGTCATCCAGTCCCAGCTTCTTGCAGTCAGAGGCTTAGGGACACCCAGAGAATGGTGTTGCATCCCTGACCATCTTGGCTAATAACTGATGTGCTTATCTTACATGAACTTATCTAATTATTTTCTCAACCCAGTAATGGTTTTGGTCTTCACAACATCCCCTGGCTATGAGTTCCACAGGTTGACTATGCCTTGTGTGAAGAAGTACTTCCTTTTGTCTGTTTTTTGCTGGGTTACTTCCCTCCTTTTATTAAAAGTTTCTTTGTTACATTCAGACTTTGTGCTTGCAAAATGTTAAGTGTTGCCTCTTAGAGGTGCCCAGGGGGTGGTGTGTAATTGTCCCAGGTCACTGGGTGGGCGCTCGAGCTGGTTTTGTGTTGTATACTGAACCCGGTCCTTGTTGCTACCAACTCTGACTGGCAGAAGGGTTACATCTGTAATAAAACTGAAGGGGGTAGAAAGATGACTCAGGAGATCTAGGTTCAATTTCCAGCCCTAATAGATTACCTGTATTGGTTTGGGTAAATCACTTAATATCTCTGTGCCTCAGTTCCCTAGCTGTAAAATGAGATAATGACTCATCCTTTCTCCCACCCTTTGTCTGTCTTTGTCTATTTAGATAGTAAATTGTTTGGGGGTAGAGACTGTCTCTTACTATTTGTATTTACAGAGGCTTGCCCAATTCAACCTTGCTTGAGGCCAGTAGGTGCTACTGTAATACAAATAATAATGCTGTTGTTTGATAATGATAATTCTAAAAATTGCAGTTATTCTTCCTATGCAGGAACACTTACTATGTGCCATACAAAGCAGTAGGAGGCCCATGCCAGATACTCCATCATCTTGGTCGGGTCCATAAAATATTTTACTTTTTTGTTTACCAGTTTTGAGCTACACTATTCCTCACCCAGGCTGAGCCTGACAACCCAGGACCTGAGTCTTTGTTTATGGGATTTACCCCAGGAAGAAAAAATATTGTTCTATTGTTTCTGTTTAACCTTTGCACATACACAGGATCTGAGTCATTTGCCTTGGCCTTCAGAGTGCTGTACATGGTATACAGCCACTTGGCTGGGCATTATGTTTTGATGTTGGATGATAACTCCTTACATCTCTCTCTCGTCTCAAAATGTAATTTATTTGTACTAGGTTTGCTCTTGTACACACTTTCAACTGTGCTTGGCCCTTGTGTGGCATTTACAGTATATTTAGTTTTCCATTTTTTGTAATTGAAGTGACTGCTAAAACTGGATTAGGCACATCAGTAGAAAATATACTTTAGCAAACAAGTTTACATTAGTCCATCCCCAGGGGCAGGCAACTGAATGTAAACATTTTATGTCTCTACCATAAGCTATTCTTTTGATATCTTTTGCAAGCTTCTACTATGGATGAAACACAGGATGTGACATAGTAAAATTTTCAAAAGTGCTTAAGATTTAGGCTTCCAAGTCACTATGCACACATAGTGGGACGAGGTCTTTTGGATGACTGGCTCAGTAACCTGAGGTATATACAAAGAGTCAGGGCGTTCAAAGGGCCATTGCTCACTTTTTAAGCCAAGTTCATTTACCTCCTTCTCCCACCCATTTGGTGGGTCACTCACTGCAAATAAATATACAACTCCTCATATGCAGTTCCTCCACCCACCATCCATCCCTTCCATAAGAGAACAACAAATCTTGTTACTTATGTCAGGAACCAGGTTCTTCTGCCCTTTCTCTCTCTCATCTATCATCTTGGCTCCAGTGTTCCCTTCCCCTTTGCAAAAACAGGTAACTGCAGGTCCCATATCCAGCATGGGGACCACAGTCAGCTAAAGGAACAGTAAAGTGGGTGACCAGAGTTGTGGGGCACCTCAATGTCACGTGCCCTTAGCATGAAGAAGCCTTGTCTGTGACTGCTGGGGGTCAGCTCCCTAACCCCACCATCCACAGGCAACATAAGCACTCTGTTCTAGGCCTCACAGGCCCTGCTGTCACTCTACAGATTAGTGATAGGCGCACTTCAATCCTCAAGCTCTCCCTGGAGCATCCAACCCCTGTTCCACTGGACACTCGCAGCATTCACTAATACACTGCTGCCAAAGAAGTACTACACCCCAGTTTACCAGTTTAATCTCAGATCACTGCACCACTTAACTCACAGCACTTAGATTTGTTTATAGTGAAATCAAGTATAAATTTATTTAACAAAGCAAAGAGATTCAAGTAGTAGTAAGTAGAAATATTGGAAACAAATGGCTACATATAAAATAAAATTGTAACACACATTCTAGAGCCCAGATTAATTAACACAATACTCTCATGTCTAGTAAAGTATTGCTCGCCCAAAATTCTTGCAGGGCTTTACAATCAAGCTGGCTGTGACCCTTCTTTCAGGAGACAGTTTGTCTCCTAGGTGAAGGATTCAGTGCATTTCTTTGTTCTCAAAGATATACCAGCCCAGCTTTTTGTTTCTTCCAGTTGATTTCCTTTCTTTTAAGATTTTACAATCTCTCAATTTTCACCTGGCTCAGTATGCAAATAGGCATGCAGTGTGAGTCATAAAATACACAAATGACCAAACAGGGAGATATATGTCAGTTACCTCCTTCCTGAAAGGAACATCTCTCTGGTATGTCACTGTGACGTTTTGGGGTTCAATCCAGACCGGTAAGGGATTGTGTCACCACCAGCCCTGTGACCCTGAGTGAAATGCCTGCATGGAAACTTTTTTAAAACACTATAATAGAGACTCAAATTAAATGTATATCCCATATTAAAAAAATAGAGGAACAAAAGAAAATTTACCATAGCTAAACAACAGAGTAAAAGAGATGGTTGGAGGCAAAAATGCATTATTTAAACATTGGAAGTCAAATATTAGTGATGAAAATAAAAAGGAGCAGAAACTCTGGCAAGTCAAGTGTAAAAGTATAATTAGGCAGGCCAAAAAAGAATTTGAAGAGCTACTAGCAAGAGAGTCAAAAACTAAGTACTGTACATCAAATGCAGGAAGTGTGCCAAACAGTCAGTGGGCAACTGGATGATTGAGGTGCTAAAGAAGCACTCAAGGAAGACAAGGCCATTGCAGAGAATTTAAAAGATGACTGAAGATAGCTAATGTGACACCAATTTTTTAAAAAGGCTCAAGAGGCAATCCTGGCAATTTCAGGCCAGTAAGTACCAGGCAAACTGGCTTAAAGTGTAGTAAAGAACAGAATTATCAGATACATAAATGAACATGATTTGTTTGGGAAGAGTCAACACAGCTTTTGCAAAAGAAAACCTTTTTGCCTCACCAATCTTTTAGAATTCTTTGAGGGGGTCAACAAACGTGGACAAGGGTGATTCAGTGGATATAATGTACTTGGACTTTCAGAAAGCCTTTGACAAGGTCCCTCACCAAAGACTCTTAAGCAAACTAAGCAGTAATGGAATAAGAAGGAAGGTCCTCTCATGAATCAATAATTGGTTAAAAGACAGGAAACAGAAGGTAGGAATAAATGGTCAGTTTTCAGAATGGAGAGAGGTACACAGGGTTCCCCCAGAGATCTGTAATGGGACCAGTGCTGTTCAACATATTCATAAATGATCTGGAAAAATTGGTAAAATGATACAAAATTACTCAAGATAGTTAAGTCCAAAGCAGACTGCAAAGAGTTACAATGGGATCTCACAAAACTGGAGAACTGGGCAACAAAATTGCAGCTGAAATTCAATGATGATAAATGCAAAGTAATGCATAATGGCAAATAAAATCCCAACTATACATACAAAATGATGGGATATAAGTGAGATGTTGCCACTCAAGAAAGAGATCTTGAAGTCACTGTGGATAGTTCTCTGAAAACATCCACTCAATGTGCAGTTGCAGTCAAAAAAGCTAACAGAATGTTAGGAACCATTAGGAAAGGAATAGATAATAAGACAGTAAATATCATAATGCCACTATATAAATCCATGTTCGGCCACACCTTGAATACTTCATGCATTTCTGGTTGCCTCATCTCAAAAAAACACATATTAGAATTGGAAAAGGTATAGAGAAGGGCAACAAAAATTATTAGAGGACATGGAACAGCTTTCATATGAGAAGAGATTAAAAAGACTGGGACTGTTCAGCTTGGAAGAGAGATGACTAATGGGGAAATATGATAGAGGTCTATAAAATCATAAATGGTGTGGAGAAAATGAATAAGGAAGTGTTATTTATCCCTTCACATAACACAGGAACCAGGGATTGTCCTCACCCCCTTCTGCACCCCAGCCCAGAGCCCCCTCCTGCACTCCAAACCCCTCAGCCCCACCCCCCAGCTGAGCCCCCGCCTGAACCCCAAATCCCTCATCCCAGCCCCACCCCACAGCCCATATCCCCAGCCAGAACCCTCACCCCCTATCCCTCTGCCCCAGCCCTGAGCCCCCTCCCACACCCCAAACCCTCATTCCTGGCCCTATCCCAGAGCCCATACCCCCAGCTGGAGTCCTCACCCCCTCCCAGACCCCAACCCCCTGCCCCAGCCCAGTGAAAATGAGCAAGTGAGCAAGGTGGGTGAGAGCAAGTGATGGAGGGAGGGGGGATGGAGTAAGTGCTGGCAGGGCCTCAGAGAAGGGGTGGGGCAGGGGTGTTTGGTTTTCTGCACTCAGCAACCCTACTGGTTTTGTCCCAGTACTGGCCACCAGACAAACAAGCCAAAAAGACAGTGTGGCATAAAACTGGATGAGTGGCTCCCTAGGATAGAGCAAGTCAGAGCAGATGATCTAATGGTCCCTTCTAGCCTGACACCCCTATACGACCCAGCTCCCTTTCTATGCAATGGTTCCTCCTGGGGGAATTCTAAACCAAAAAATAAAAAATCATGCACAATATTTTAAAATTCTGCAAATGTTATTTGTCAGAATAACACTATATAATCATTTGGTAATTTATTTCAAAATACTGTCAGCAAAGATATCTGTAACAATACAGACACACAAAATTTCCCCCAGGAGTGGAGACTTAAATAAACCCCTATGACAGCCTAGTTCCTGTTTCTCTGCTTCCTCCCCCTCCCCAGAAATTCACCCCCTCATGCCCCCTACCTAGGGTGACCAGATAGCAAATATGAAAAATCGGGACAGGGGGTTGGGGTAATAGGAGCCTATATAAGAAAAAGACCCAAAAATCAGGACTGTCCTTATAAAATCGGGACATCTGGTCACCCTACCCCTACCCTCCTAGAGCCCAGGAATCCAGAGGGAGAAACGGCCTGATGCTGGGTTCCCGAGCTTGCAAGGAGTTTCCTGAATGTCATCCCCCTCCCCCTTCCTTCAGGGGGTGCTGAGAACTGCAACTGCTGGGAACCCTCCAGTTCCCTCCCCTGCTTCCGGGCTGCCCCAGTCTTCTATTTGCCAGCTGGGCTCTACATGGTCCAGCGGCCTCTAGCGAAAGTCAACATCACTGCAGCCCATTTCTGTGGGGGAAAGGAAGTTCTGCGCACACGCGGTTCATTTCTGCACAATTCTGCATTGCACAGTGGTGCAGAATCCCCCAGCAGTAAAGGCTCTGTTCATCCCTGAGGCAGAACAGAGGGTACCGCTGCCAGGGAAGGTGCTGGGATCCCTGAGGCAGCGAGAGCCTGAGCAAATCCCGCAAAGCCCGCGGGATCAGGCTCAGGCAGCCCTCCCCTGCCACACACACTCTGGGCACCCACCAGCCGCCCTTCCCCACACTCAGCGCCCGAGACAACCGCGCCCAAACCCCACAGAAGTGAAGGGCTTTCTACCCGCCGATGTCACCCGGCTTTTTTTGGAGCACGCGCCTTAGCCCATACTGCTCCCCTTCCCCCCACCTCGCACGTCACATGCCCACCGAGGGGCGGAGTCAGCGCGGCGACGCCCCGCCCCGCCCCATCCCGCTCACGTGTCAGGCGGTGGCGGGGAGGGGGGCGTGCGGGGTGGCCTGGCGCATCACGTGCCCGGCGGGAAGCTGGAAGCGGCCGGCGCGGCATGGGCGAGTCGATCCCGCTGGGCGCCCCGGTGCCGCTGGAGCAGGCCGTGCTGGAGACGTTCTTCTCCCACCTGGGCATCTTCTCGTACGACAAGGCCAAGGACAATGTGGAGAAGGAGCGGGAGGCCAACAAGAGCGCGGGAGCCAGCTGGCTCTCCCTGCTGGCCGGGCTGGCGCACCTGGCCGCCGCCGAGAAGGCCTATCACAGCATGACCTTCCTGGGCCAGAAGCTAGGTACCCGCCGGGCTCGGGCCGCGCGGCGCTCGGGGGCTGCCGGGCGCCTCCGCCCTGGGCGCTCCGCTCTGGCGGCCTCCTCCTGCCGCTTGGGGGGCCCCGGCTGGCAGCGCCCTTGGGCTTTGGGGGGGCCTGCCCAGGGAGGGGACCGGGCCCCAGGGGCGGCCAGCAGGTGGGCTGAGCGCCCCGCCGGTGGGGGCCGCCCTGGTGCGGTGACAGTGCAGGGGGCGGTGCCGCTACTGTATGGAAGCCGGGGCCAGCGTTCAGCCGTCCAGCCACCGGACCTGATGCCCGAGGAGGCAAAGGTTCCCTGCTGCCGCTTATGGCCATTGACAGCAGCATCCCCGGCTACGTGTACTGCTCGCAGAGAGGTGGTGGCTGCTTTCTAGCTGACTGTCCTAATTACAGCCATCCCCTATATCCTGCTGTGTAGTCTCAGCAGAAAGGCCAATGATTGACTGGTTGTTCAGACTGAACAGCTCTGTAACCTGCTAGACGTTGCCTCTTAATGTCAGAGTTGAGCATGCTAGCAGTGCACTGGGGAAAGGTTGTGCTACCTCTGTCCACGTTCAATGTGTCCTGTACATATACTAGGATTTTGGCCTCCAGAGTTATAGTTTACAAGCATTTAAATTCATACACACAATATTTGATGATCTAATCCAGCAGTTCTCAAACTCTGGGTCAGGACCCCAAAGTGGGTCGTGACCCCATTTTAATGGGGTCGCCAAGGCTGGTTTGGACTTGCTGGGGCACAGGGCTGAAGCCTGAGCCCCACCACCCGAGGCCGAAGCCTGAAGGTTTCAGCCCTGCGTGTTGGGACTCAGGTTACTGGCCCCCCCACCTGGGGCTGAAGCCCTTGGCTTCAGCTTTGCTTCCCTGCCTGTGTCAGTGGGGCATGTGTGGGCTCAGACTTCAGCCCTCCCTATTGGGGTTGTGTAGTAATTTTTATTGTCAGAAGGGGGTCATGGTGCAATGAAGTTTGAGAACCCCTGATTTAATCTTCCCCCTGCTTTATATACATATATTAAAAACAACAACAAAAAAATGCAGGATGTTATACCTGTAGGGCCACCCTTGGGTATATGATAGTATGAGGGTAGATGCAAAACATGTGAGTTGATAGTATAAGGCACAGCAGTTATTCATCTGGCAATTTAACAATGTATGGCTTTTGAGACTGGGCAAAAAGTGTAAGAATCCCCACAATTAGGTACTGTGGCCATGGGTCTGGCCAAACTGTGCAGTGCAGTGCCTAAAAGGGGTGGGACAGAGGGTTCATGTAATCTTTGCACTCATGGCCCTAGAGCAGGGGTAGTCAGTAGGCAGACTGGGTCAAATCTGGACTGCCAGATGCTTTTGAACACACCCCAAAATCTTTATTTAATTATCATTATTTTTTTCTCCTTCTCTGGAGTCTGGACCTTGACTATAGCCTGACCAAGAAATTTGGACCTTGACAAAAAAATAACTGATTACCCCTGCCCTAGAGGCTAAAGTTAGAGCAGCCTCAGGGCTGCTTTAATTTACCCAGGCTGCTAACAGCCCCCTAAAAGCTGTTACACAGATGGGGATGGCGGGAACATAAGAAGCTCTAGCAATAATCCCTTCTGCCCTCTATTTGGTTATGCTGATTTTATGCCATCTGGGGATTTCCTCTTACGCGGGGGCATCCCAGATGCCCTGTTGAAGGCAGCTGATTTCCCTTTTACATCTGGAAGTGGCACACAGGGCATATTGAAGGCCAAAGATCTGTCCTATAACTCTCTAGGCATCAACTATACATACAATATAATGGGGGCTAATTTAGCTACAACTAATCAGGAAAAAGATCTTGGAGTCATCGTGGATTGTTCTCTGAAGACATCCACACAGTGTGCAGCGGCAGTCAAAAAAAGCAAACAGGATGTTAGGAATCATTAAAAAAGGGATAGAGAATAAGACAGAGAATATCTTATTGCCCTTTTATAAATCCATGGTACACCCACATCTTGAATACTGCGTACAGATGTGGTCTCCTCATCTCAAAAAAAGATATACTGGCATTAGAAAAGGTTCAGAGAAGGGCAACTAAAATGATTAGGGGTTTGGAAGAGGTCCCATATGAGGAGAGATTAGAGGCTAGGACTATTCAGCTTGGAAAAGAGGAGACTAAGGGGGGATATGATAGTGGTATATAAAATCATGAGTGATGTGGAGAAAATAAATAAGGAAAAGTTATTTACTTGTTCCCATAATATATGAACTAGGGGCTGCCAAATGAAATTAATGGGCAGCAGGTTTAAAACAAATAAAAGTTTGTTCTTTGTTCTAAAAGAAGTTCTTCACACAGCACACAGTCAACTTGTGGAACTTTTTGCCTGAGGAGGTTGTGAAGGCTAGGACTATAATAGGGTTTAAAAGAGAATTGGATAAATTCATGGAGGTTAAGTCCATTAATGGCTATTAGCCAGGATGGGTAAGGAATGGTGTCCCTAGCCTCTGTTTGTCAGAGGGTGGAGATGGATGGCAGGAGAGAGATCACTTGATCATTACCTGTTAGGTTCACTCCCTCTGGGGTACCTGGCTTTGGCCACTGTCAGTAGACAGGATACTGGGCTAGATGGACCTTTGGTCTGACCCAGTACGGCCATTCTTATGTTCTTCTCCATGCTCCCCCATGATTATGCCCCTACCATGAGATGGGGAGACCACTTATAGGCTTAAGAAGGTAGTTAAAATTTCATGCCCATTCAGTTCTCTGCTTGAGACTGCCAACAAGAATGCAAATTAGTGCTGTTGTTAGTGGTCGCTTTTCACTTGGATACCTGCAACTTTTGATCACCTGAGGTGGATTTGATGTGAAAAGAACCTTTTGCAATTACAAATTTCCTAAGTAGTTTTGAGGTGCAGTCTGGTTTTGGAATTCTTTTCCTAAAGTACTGTATTTGAGATGTGGGGGATGAAATAATAGGAACATGATTGAGTTAAAGATTTTAATATGAAAACCATGGGTATGGTCTGCTGCAATTCTGAGGTAAATATACAACTTTGTGTAACTTACTGCAAATTCTGGGGTGGTGATGATGTATGTAGTCATCTGATTCTGTCCACTGTCTATATCCAGGGGAGAGTGCTGTATGATGCTGTTCTAAAATAGTGCAAAAATCATAAGCCCAGTCCTTGGGGTTTCACACAACTGTCACATCTTTCACTAAAATGAAGTGTGTTCAAAAATATAACACCAGCTCTGCAAATATTTTAAACTCAGCAGCCACCAAAGTAGCCTGGTTTGTTTCTCTAAAAGAATGGGATAATGATATCTCTATTGACTTTGCTGATATTCTTTCTTGCACTAAAACAGATTTTAAAGTTCTAGGCTTTGTGGCTGAACATGGGCACTCTCTTTAACACTATTGGTGCGTGAGAGGCATTTTAAGAAAACAATTCTTTTTCGTCTATCAGTATCTATAATCAGCAATATGAGTAATTCTATGACCAAAACCTGATCAGTCATATCCAATGCCACAACTTCGTTACGTAGGTTTGTAATTTAAAATGTAAGCAAGATAACTTGTTACTACTCAGGCTAATATGTCATACCTGCTGACATCAGACACCAGGCTAAATTGACTTTGGATAATCAGGTATCATTTGTTCAAATGGCTTGTTGTGGACTTTGGGGGCCAGCAGAGACAGGGGTTTTCATTTTGTTTCTCTGGTGTTTGAAAAATTCTCTGTCAAGTTTGCAGTTGCAAAGTATTTGAAAACTTGAGGTCCTGAATGAAACTATTTCAATATCTGCATAAAATCTAGGCTTTGAAGTAGTGTTTTTAAAATATATATTATTTGTGTTACATGGATTTTCCTTAAAATGTTAGCATATCTTTCAGCCTAAAAAATGAAGGGAATTCCATTTTAAGGCGTGCACACTGTGAATTTTAAATTCACAACTTCTGTTCCCAGAATGAATCAGATTGGAACAAAGGTGCTGATCCTGCAATCTATCCCTTAGGGGTGGACCCCTGCATAGAGTCCCATTGAAGTCAGTGAGGTTCCACCCAGGCATTGTTTTAGCCCCAGTAGATTCACCTGCAAGATGGGGGCTTAAGTGCTCTGTGAATGTTGAATCTTTTGCCTTCTGTGTTGAGCCTGCTGTCTGCTGAGAGTTTCTGGTGTTTTTGCCCGGTTCAGTGAACTGACATGATTGCAAGCTGCAGATGTAAGTGGAAGTAATGCATATAGCCAGTGAGTAAGGTTTTATCCAGATTTATGGTTGGAATCCTACTTGTAAAAGAGGGGAGAGAGGTTTGCAGTGTCACTGTACATAATGTTACATGACCTGTGGTGGAGTCTGTCCTCATAACGTAATGCAGCATCTTAAAAGTGGCCTGCAAAGGCTGTTTTTTTGTTTTGTTTTTTTTTTAAAAGCAAGTCTGCCCTTTTTTGCTGAATTTTTTGCATGTAATACATTATTATGTTGGAAAGATGTTATTTAGATTGTAAAATTAAGCCCTCTGAAGTTAGGAAATGAGAACTTAAGTTGCTTATGCAACCTTATTTTGGACCCCTTGTACTTTGACCGTCTTTAATTACACAACTACATACTATATTTTTCATAGGATTTATTCTGCAGTTGTGTATTCTCTACTTCTGCTTTGATGGCAACCCTGGGCCAAGATTTAGAATGTTCATGTTCACCTTGTTGCTGTGGCACATTGCTTGAATTGTCAGCAAGAATTTGGCAACAGAAGGGAAATGGCAATTTTAAAAAGTTTCTCTCTCTGCTAACCCTGAATGGAATTTCATGGGACAAAGGAAAGGTGCTTCTCTAGCCTCAGGACTTACTGCCTGCCAAATTTCAAAGTCCTGCTGCAGACAATGAAAGTGTTACAATTTTTTTCAAAAAAAGGTCCCAAGAATCTTTTTTATAATGGAGTATGCTTAGCATCCAAAATACAGTTTATTAGTAAGGCTAAGGTTTTGTCATGGATATTTTTAGTAAATGTCACGGACAATAATGAAAAATTAACAGAAGCCTGTGACCTGTCCCTGATGTTTACTAAAAATATCCATGGTAAAATGAGGAGCCTGGGCAGCTGCGGGTGGGCTGGGAGCTCCAGGGTCCCCCCTGCTGAACTCTGGGGGTCCCCCTGAGGCGGCGGGGAGCGGTGGGGGACCCTGCAGTTCCCAGCCCGGCAGGGCTGGCTGAAGTCACAGAGGTCTTTGGAAGTCACGGAATCTAAAGGAACTAAAATTCCCTTCCCCTTTCAACTCTATATTTAATTTCACTAGTTCTCCAGTCACTATAGAATGGATAAAAGTAGATAAGACCTAAATTTATAATGTAAAAATCAGACAGTAAAGGCTTAACAAAATTTTCAGGCTCCCTTTATTACCTCATAAAGAAGCAAAAAGAGCACAGGCACAACAGTTTTTTCTTTTAGCAGGTCACTTTTAAAACATTTTACTTTACTTCGAAACAGGTTAAATATCATAGGAAGGTATTTGGTGTGGGCATATAATGACATCCAACAATACAACAGGGGAGGCTTGTGATTGATAAACAGCTTAGTAGGACAACAGTCTTTTTGCTCTCTGTTTCACCCCAAGTTATCTCTTGGGCCCTAGCATCCTGTCATCCATACGTAGTACATTTTCTTTCTGCTCCATTCATGCTGGTAGCGGCCCTTTGTTGCAGCATCAAGTTGTTATGAAGCAAGGACACCTCTGCAGCATCTGTTTAGTAATACAGGTGGCCTTCAGTGGAGATTATTAATTAGAGCTAGTGAAATGGTGCCTTTATGCGGTCCGTTCCTGGCATCTAATGAAGTATCTTTACTTTTTTTTTTTTTTTATTCGTTCTTTTAAATCCCAAGTGATGTCAAGCAGCTGTTGAGAAAATACAAGCCCACATTCCCCTTGTTCTCAATAATTTAAGACGTACTTGTTTGCGTTTTGTCTTGTTATGTAATAACCTGCCATGCAGTCCTCTGAAGTATGTGGGTATTGTTTTCCTCTGGGATTTTGTTTTGCAGTTGGGTTGTTTGGGGAGTTGGAAACTTTTGGTATACACACAATTGTATGGTTCACATTTAAGTTCTGTCTTACAAATTTTAAATGTTTCATTTTTTTTAAAGGGCATTGTCACATTAAAAGGTCTAGTGTTATTAATAGTATCATAGATTATTAAAATTGCGCCGTGACTCGTGTGTCTAGTCTCCAGAGAAAGGAGTGTTTCCAGGTCACAGCTGATATGTTAGCAAGGCTAGGTGAGAACTTATTTATATTGTGACCTTCCTGAAAATTGGAGATGGGTGGGAGGGAGGCAGGCAGAGAGGGAAGTCTTACACCAGTCCCTTGTTGAAAAATGAATTGCAACAAGCATGAATTATGCCAGTCACTGAACAAAATTATGCGTAGTGCTTATGCAAATGCTTATTCCCAATGTACTTATCTGAAAGGTATTCTGTGAGTGGAAAAATACCTCAGAGAAATGTCTTAATGTAGACATTTAGGAGCACCTAGCTGAAAGGAGGCATGGTTGCTCACCATTTCCCAGTATTGTTGTCTATCTTTGCCATCCCTGGGTTTTGGTAATACATCCATATTTATCTGAACAGGTGGTCAGTCATTCTTCAGCCGAAAGGACTCCATCCGAACCATCTACACATCTCTGCACAATGAGCTGAAGAAGGTGGTGGCGACGGGTCGCAATGCACTAGGAGGAACAGCTCCTCACTTGGAAGAGCTGCTTTCTCACCTGTCTGAACAGCTCTGTTTTTTTGTTCAGGCTCGGATGGAAATTGCTGACTTCTATGAAAAAATGTTCACCCTCAGCACCCAAAAGTTCATTAACTCTGAGGAACTCGTAAACATTTTGGAATCCATCCTAAAGAAATACAGCTCAAGGTGAGTTCTTGTTTATTAGAATTAAATACTCAGATGTGTCATGATGTTCTCTGCAGTACTGTAAATGAGGATGAGGCCTAAGCAAGTCCTCTCCAGCAAGTATAATAATTTTGCTGTCCTATGCTTTTGTTAAGCAGCACAGTCTTCCACCTGAGTTCATGCATTAAACAAATGTGACATGAGCAACACAGCATTTCTCCAGTACTCAAAACATGACCCTTCTTGCAAGAAAATGTGAAGATACTTTAGCTCATCATGGTCACAGAATTGTCTTCTCAGTCATTTCCTGCACTCAGCAAATAGGAAGAGTTGTGTTAATTATAGGCAGTAAAGGGAGTTTTGCAGCAGCAGTGTTTCATGTGAAAAATGTATGTTAAATTCAAAGTGGACTTAAGTTTACGAGGATGAACATAGAATTAGTGTAGAAATAAGATGCAAAGACTTGCATCTGAGCAGTTTTGTTTTTAGACTGGAAAATGTGCCCATCACCTAGTCTCCAGAAGCATATGTAGAGATTAAAATAATGTGTAGTTTATCTACAGGTAAATTAAAATCTCACTCCAGGATATATTTCTTTATGAATACCATTGTTGCCGCTCTGGAAACACTTTACACCATACCCTGAAGTCAACTTGAGATTTACTCGACCAACAGGGCAACAAGTGCCAGAATTTCTATGCCCTCTAGCTGCAAACTGTAGATGATCAAATTTATGGATGATAGCAGGAGCCCCCAACCTGATCACAGCTGACACAAAGGTCCATACAAAGAGAGGCTGTTTCTTAGTTTCTAAAACATAGAAGCCTTTACACTGATAGGGATTTTGAAATGTACTGTGGGATAAAATTGAAAAGAGGATGACTTAGTATATAGAATAAAACAATGACAATTGTTTTAAAATAGGCAGCTGTTGTGGACAGTCTTTGAAAGCTAACAAAAATGTTCAGTTTACTTTCTCCTCTAGGTAACAATCACATTCTCATCAGAAATACATTTGAGGGGTTCCTATGTCTGGAAACTAAACTAGATTTTAAACCGACACATGCTTTAGGAAGAATCAACATAATTCTCAGTGCTGCCATAAAACATTCCAGATATAGGCACTGCAGTTTAATAATTTACCATTTCAATGTAACTTCTGCAGACTCAGCTCTTGTTGGCTACCAGTGCAAATGTTTAGATAAAAAGGACACTAATAACATATTGTAAGAAACATAGGCAGAATCACTTTGGAACTGGTGGAAGCTTAGAACATTAAAGGGACAATGCACATTAAAAATTGCATGTTTCAGAAACTTTTCCCTCTTAGTGCTTTTAGCATTATCTAAGACTGGAGAAAAATATCTTTCTGTTTCCATTTGGTTTATGCTGTGTGGTTGACAGCACTTGTGTAGCCTGTTTCACAAGTCATTGGAAGAGCAAAACATGCTAAGAAATGTAAAATGACCAAAATTGGCAAAGAGATTATGGGTAATACCTGGAAACTTAAAACTTTTTAAAATAGATTTCATGTTCCTGTCACTAGTCTTATAACTTTTTAATGTATTTTTTCATCCTTTCTGTTCTTTAGATCTGAGATGGCTGCCAGAGATAGTAGCTCAGATCCTGCTCTGGATTAGATGGCTGCCTCTATGATGGAGGAATCCGAAAGTGATATAGAGTCAATGTAGTGGCTTCTGTGCCAAAAGGGGGTGTAGTTAGGGCTTCCTTCAACTCTGGCATTCCTCAGTTGCCAGAGCAGTCTCTGCAGCCTACTGCCAGCAAGTGTAGACTAGAGCAGTTTTCACATTGCACCTGATCAGTCCCTATCATATATTAGAGCAGTCTCAGAATTGGGGGAGTGTAATAAAGCCACCTTTGTGTCATCTCTTCTCCTTGTCCCCTTCCTGGGAGTATGTGAATCTTCTTCATCTGCATCTCAAAATCTGGGCCATTATTAGTTACTTGATTAGTTATTAGGTTTTAAGGCCAGAAAGGACCACTATGATCATCTCATCTGACCTCACTGTCTTTCCTTCCTTCATTTTATTTACTTGGAAAATTAAATATGTATCTGGACATAAAACATGGAGCAAGGTATCATGCTGTCTGGAGTGGCTCATGACCATGAGTGTCAACCTCCGGGCAGACTGTCAAGAAGCAGGGCAGAGACCCCAAACTAGTTGTATGTTCGGCAGTTAGTTTTCACCAATCCCGTAACAAGTGTGAACTCCTGAAGCGCTATAACAGTCTTACCATGGAGTCTCAGACAATCCCCTCGGGCATTCCAGTCTCTCTTGCTACCCAAGCAAGCTGGATTTAATGATAGTTGGTTGCTATACACCAAAGATCAGAAAAGACTCAGATTGTTTCCAGTCCCAAGAGACCAGTGACTTACCCCAGGTCAGTTTGTACCTTAGATCTCACTCCAAATACCACGCTTGTGGCCAATTCTATAGTAAACAGTCTAAGCATTTATTAACTAAGAAAAGAAATGAGAGAGTTACTACAAGGTTAAAGTGGGCAAGTATATATACACAAATGAGTTAGTTTATGGTTCCAAAAGGAACAGGAGTACTTGTGGCACCTTAGAGACTAACAAATTTATTTGAGCATAAGCTTTCGTGGGCTACAGCCCACTTCATCAGATGCATGCAGTGGAAAATACAGTAGGAAGATATATATATACACACACAGAGAACATGAAACAATGGGTGTTACCATATACACTATATAAGCACTTTCACTCTATGCATCCGAAGAAGTGAGGTTTTTACCCACGAAAGCTTATGCCCAAATAAATCTGTTAGTCTTTAAGGTGCCACCAGACTCCTTGTTGTTACTATGAGGAGAGTGATCAGTTAAGGTGAGCTATTATCAGCAGGAGAGAAAAAGAACTGTTTGTAGTGGTAATGAAAATGGCCCATTTCCAGCAATTGACAAGAAGATGTGAGGAACTGTTGGGAGGAGGGGGAACATGGGGAAATAGTTTTACTTTGTGTAATGGCCCATACACTCCCAGTCTTTATTCAAGCCTAATTTAATGGTGTCCAATTTGCAAATTAATTCCAATTCAGCAGTCTCTCGTTGGAGTCTGTTTTTGAAGGTTTTTGTTGTTGTAATATTGCGACTTTTAGGTCTGTAATCGAGTGGCCAGGGAGATTGAAGTGTTCTCCAACTGGTTTTTTAATGTTATAATTCTTGACGTCTGATTTGTGTCCATTTATTCTTTTACGTAGAGACTGTCAGAGTTGTAGGAATCGGTCAGCTCTGAATGTCTTTTAGGGCTAAGCCAGGTTGACCCTTGGGATCTCTGCTTCTATTTCTTAGCTCCAGCCCTGTGAGAGTCCAAACAGCAAAACAGAGATGAAAAATTTTCTTATCAGCTGCTTTGATTTCCTTCTTCTAGAATTCAAGCTGAGGGGATGAGCCCTTTTGCACATAGCCTCTTCATGGCTGTGAAGGAGCAGTTAACAAAGTCTTTGTATTGTGATGTCCCTCGATGGCCCATTTAGTTTTGATAGGTTTCAGAGTAGCAGCCGTGTTAGTCTGTATCCGCAAAAAGAACAGGAGTACTTGTGGCACCTTAGAGACTAACCAATTTATTTGAGCATAAGCTTTCATGGGCTACAGCCCACTTCATCGGATGCATAGAATGGAACATATATCAAGGAGATATATATACACATACAGAGAACTTGAAAAGGTGGGAGTAGTCCTACCAACTCTAAGAGGCTAATTAATAAAGATGAGCAATTATCAGCAGGAGAAAAAAATCTTTTGTAGTGATAATCAGGATAGCCCATTTAAGACAGTTTGACAAGAAGCTGTGAGGATACTTAACATGGGGAAATAGATTCAATGTGTGTAATGGCTCACCCATTCCCAGTCTCTATTCAAACCTAAGTTGATGGTGTCTAATTTGCATATTAATTCAAGTTCAGTTTCTCGTTGGAGTCTGTTTTTGAAGCTTTTCTGTTGCAAGATTGCCACCTTTAGGTCTGTTACTGAGTGACCAGAGAGGTTGAAGTGTTCTCCTACTGGTTTTTGAATGTTATGATTTGATAAGCCTTCTTGATAGGCAGGAGTAGATCCCTCCTGGCTGGGTTCATGGTTTCAGAGCAAACATTTTTTTACAGTTACAAAGCAAAAAGTTAAATATTGCCTTGTGACAACTAGGTGTTGTAAGCAATTTACAGTTCTAAATACACAGGCTGAATTCCCTGCTCAGTCTGGGACCAGTCTCCCCATTTCAAAGTCTTCCAGACATTCTTGTTGTCTTCAGAGTAGATGGGGGAGGCGAGAGGTGACATCATTGCCCCTCCTTTTATACTCTCTACCTGGTGCTGGAAAGATCATTGCTGTGTCACAGGGGTTAGACAGCCCCCATAGTGTATGTTTTCTCTCACAGGAGACTCTGGGAGGGGTCCACTGGAGAGTAGATTCTTCTTAATGAGCCATCTATACATGGCAGGCTAGTCCTGATGTAAATCTATTTGGGGGTGTTAGTTGCTCCTTTGTTGCCACAAAAAAGCTAGCTTGTGGGCGTCTCCCAAACTCACATATTGCAATAACATATAGCTAATTTCACATACAATGGTAATACATATAATTGAACATGATAGTAATGTTCAACAGATTTTTCAAATGATACCTTACAAGGCATACTTAGTATAAAACATATAACAGTGATAAATATGTGGGTACAAGGTGTTACTTTGAGGTACAGTGTCGGTGTTCTGCTAGAATATTGTAAAAATCCTGTCCGTTTTATGCAATGCTATGCTTCCTCAAGACATTTCTGTGTTATGAGACTTAATTAAAGCAGATGTTCTTGGCATATAACTGTCCATTTATTCTGCAGTCAGCATACTTTCAAGCTTTTAGTCGAGGCTGATGTGTATTTTTGGATTAAAACGGTTTAGCGAATCCTGCTATGTAGTGAGACATGAAAAGATCACTATGAGGCATGAAGCAAAGTGGGAGTTGGGAGCTGCACATCATAATGTTAATCCACAAGACTTGGCAGAACTGCATTTACATGAATATTTTAGCTGATTTTAATGATGAATAACCTTCATAGGTCAATATCGCTATAATAAGTGTTCAAACGCTTGATGGTCTAAGTATAGCACATTTTGAGACTATTTAGAAGGAATAGGGTTTCAGAAGAATGAATTCGCTTAATAGACAGGACAGTATTCTTTTTGATGCTAACAGACAGCAGATCAGTGAAAATAAATACATAATGCTGTACGTGGTAGAATATTCTTATTAATCAGCACACTCATTTTCTCAGAGAACTGTTCTAATAGACCTGTGGCTCCCCACCATCTGAAATAGCCAGTAAACCCTGGATCTTTGCTGCAGTAGAAAGCTAAAATGTGTGTTAATATAAAGCATTAATGTTGGGTAAATTGTCTAATTTATCTTCAGAGCAGTGTTCATCATGTGATCTGCCAGATTTCTTTCAAAATAACTGCCTCCTCTTCTCCCCCTCCTCCCCCAAGCTAGAAAGGATGTATTAATGCCACACAACCAACTGCTGATGGCTACTTTAACACTGTTCTATAATCTGTCAGACACCGTTCTCAGGTTTTTGTCTCAGACTGTCAGTGTTAATATGCACTAGAGGGATGAGTTATACTGGTTCCTGTTTCCCTTAAAGATACCTGCCAAAAATTTGGGGTGGGGGAAAATGTGCTTTTTTGCTGTTTTAAGATGACTTAAATGAGGCCTGGCCAGCTTAAATCTACCTTTTAATTTCTTTTCCCTTAAAAATATAAGGAATATTACATCTTGTCTTTCCTGTTTTTGCTTAGTGGCCCATAAAAGCTAATTGGGAGCATTCTCAGACCTTACTTGAAGGAGTCAGCATGTTATACCTTGTTCAGGAAAAACAGGATAGACAAGTTCTGAATTAATTCTGTCAAAAAAAAAAAAAAAAAAAAAAAAAAAAGAACCCAAACCACACAGACTTTTATGTATCAAACAGGAGCAAACAAGGGGGACACACCCATTTCCCCCTTCTGTTATTTATTATAACAGGAAGAGAGAAATGAGTTCTCTCTCACTTTCATTAGATCTAAATTTATTTTTTATTTTAGAAAGAATATAAACCCCTATGCTTCAGGACATAAACTAGCCACTTATTTTGAGGGGTTAGGAAAAAACTTTCCATGTGGGTATTTTTTTTTTTTCAATAATTTCCCATTAGGGGTTTCTTGCAACTTCCTTTGAAGTATCTGGTACTGGCCACCATCAGAGAGAGAATATCACACCAGTGAGGCCACTGGTCTGATCCAGTAAAGCAATTTCTGTGTGATAGCACAACACATTTAATGTGATATGGTACAGTATATTAGATCTGATATGCAATTTCCATCTTGACTCAAAACCAAGATCACATTACTGTATCAGTGAAGATACAGTAGTTGTACTCTGCTAGTTTCACTTGCTACCTTAGGACTCTTGCAGCACCATCAGTGGTCATGATGGTCTGGGAAATTCCACCAGAACAACTAATGCATACCATCTTGGATAGGCTCCTGATGAGAAACTTCCTGTGGTAATTTTGAGATTTACTTTTGAATAGGGAAATTGCATGTAAACATTGTACCTATTCAAAATGAGGATTTAAGTGCTGGGATTGGGGGAGATATCTGCTTAGGAGCAAATCCAGTGGTGGTTGGAATTCTTTTGCAGTGCCTGTAGGACCAGTCACAGATTTTGCACATACGGCTATGTTTTTGAAGGGATATTCTATAATACATGAGTTTCCACTTCTAGCTAAAGTAAGTTCCAAACATACATGTTTGTTACTTGACTGGAAATTGAGTTTCTGTACATGTCACACATGCAAGAGCATGGAGTTGCTCTGCTTCCTCTAAATAAGAGGCATATTAAAAATTCAAGTTAATTTAAGAAAAGTGAGAGGTTCATTCTCTAATTTCCTGTGTCCTATCTCACCCAGGCCTGCTGTGACATGGCAGGACCCTCTTGTGCATAAAACGTGTAATGGCACTCAGACTAAGAGCTTTGTGGTTTTTTTTTTTTTTTTTTTTTCTTCAACTTCTGTTGTACAAGTGAA
Source organism: Emys orbicularis (assembly GCF_028017835.1). Lineage (NCBI taxonomy): Eukaryota > Metazoa > Chordata > Testudines > Emydidae > Emys > Emys orbicularis. The sequence continues at coordinate 65,543,487 of NC_088683.1, read as the reverse complement.
GGGATGATCTTGTCCTCAAATTTCTGGTGTCTGATGGATTCATCCATGATAGCAGCTCCAGTGTGATGTTGGTCAGACCTCCATCAGACCTTGCCCCTCAGCTGCTGTGATTTAAAGTTTGAGAGCAGGTTTGGCAGCAGATACAGTCTGTGACGGGTTGGATCACAGAAACCCCTTGGGAGCTGCCACCCGATGTGCAAAGACTACCCCTGCTTCTGTTTTCCCTGCCAGCTCAGGACTCCAGCACCCTGTCTTGCTGAGCCAGACACTCCCGTCTGCTCCAACACAGACCCAGGGTCTGAATCACTTGCCCCAAAGCTGCAAGTTTACCTGAAAACAGCTCACAGAAGTGTGCTTGTCTTTAGCACTCAGATGCCCAACTCCCAATGGGGTCTAAACCCAGATAAATCCGTTTTACCCTGTATAAAGCTTATACAGCGTAAACTCATAGATTGTTCGCCCTCTATAACACTGATAGAGAGAGATGCACAGTTGTTTGCTCTCCCAGGTATTAATACATACTCTAAGTTAATTAATAAAAAGTGATTTTATTAAATACAGGAAGTAGGATTTAAGTGGTTCCAAGTAGTAACAGACAGAACAAAGTAAGTCACCAAGCAAAATAAAATAAAATGCGCAAATCTATGTCTAATCAAACTGAATACAGATAATCTCACCCTCAGAGATGCTTCAGTAAGCTTTTTCTCAGACTGGACTTTTTCCAGGCCTGGGCACAGTTCTTTCCCCGGTACAGCTCTTGTTGCAGCTCAGGTGATAGCTAGGGGATTCTTCATGATGGCTCCTCTCTCCCCTTTGTTCTGTTCCACCCCTTTATATATCTTTTGCATAAGGCGGGAACCCTTTGTCCCTCTGGGTTTCCACCCCCCCTCACTGGAAAAGCACCAGGTTAAAGGTGGATTCCAGTTCAGGTGACATGATCACATGTCACTGCAAGACTTCATTGCCCACTTGCCAGCACACACACATACAGGAAGACTCACAGGTAAACACAGCCATCTGCAGACAATGGTCCTGGTTAATACAAATAGGATGATCACACTCAGTAGATTATAAGCTTTGTAATGATACCTTACAAGAGACCTTTTGCATGAAGCATATCCCAGTTACGTTATATTCAATTATCATATTTTTCTAAAACTATCCCAGTTACATTATATACACTTATTATCATGTTTTTATAAAACCATATAGGCGGCACAACGTCACACAGTCAATTATGGTTTTATTTACCAATTCCTCCTATTCAGCCCCTGCTGTTCCTATTTCATTGTGAGGAAACAAGTGACTATGAGGAAGCCTAGTTGGACAACGATCGTGCAATTTTGGGTGTGTTAGTTGCTTTGATAGAGATGTCTGGGTAACTAGACCATAACCATCAAAAAGTGTCTTATTGCCACTAGTTATGGAATATTATAATAATTAGCAGTTTTTTTTTTTTTTTTTAAAGTTCAGTATCCTAGTGGTTGGAAAGGGAAGTGGCATTGGTGTTGGAACTTATCAAATTCTTTCCATTGATACACACACATTTGTATCATTTGTTTTTATCAGGCATGAAGAGATGCTACATTTTTAATTTAAAATATTTATGCAAAAACAATGTTAAAAGTCTTGCTTTTTAAACTAATCAACATAGAATTCTTCTGCCTACACTTTCTGTTTGACTTTCAGTGATGTTTTGCCTGCGAGTTGGTGTACTAGTGAATATAAAACTTTTGCTGTCGTGCAACATCCATCACACTTTTAAAAATGTTTTGTTTTTTCTAGATTTCACCATCCAATCCTCAGTCCTCTTGAAAGCAGCTTCCAGCTGGAAGTAGATGTGCTTGCACATCTTTTAAAGGCTCAGGCTCAGATCTCAGAGTGGAAGTTTCTCCCATCCCTAGTCAACTTGCACAGTGCTCATACAAAGCTGCAGACGTGGGGCCAAATTTTTGAGAAACAGCGAGAGACCAAGAAACATCTGTTTGGAGGGCAGTCTCAGAAGGCTGTACAACCACCACACCTTTTCCTCTGGTTGCTGAAACTCAAAAACATTCTCCTTGCCAAGTTTAGCTTTTACTTTCATGAGGCCCTCAGTCGACAAACAACTGCATCCGAAATGAAAACGTTGACTGCTAAAACTAACCCTGATTATTTTGGGAAAATTTCCAGCTTCATCAGGAAATATGACGCGGTTAATGTTTCTCTTATCTTTGACAACCGTGGGTCAGAGAGCTTCCAGGGACATGGCTACCATCATCCCCACTCTTACAGGGAAGCCCCAAAGGGGGTGGATCAATACCCAGCTGTGGTCTCTCTGCCCAGTGACAGGCCTGTAATGCACTGGCCCAATGTAATCATGATTATGACTGACAGAACCGCTGACCTCAACAGTTTGGACAAGGTTGTTCATTTCTATGATGACAAAGTCCAAAGCACGTACTTTCTGACACGCCCTGAACCTCATTTTACCATTGTAGTTATTTTTGAGGCTAAGAAATCAGAGAGGGACTCACATTTCATCTCTTTTCTCAATGAAATCTCACATTCCCTCAAGAACTCCAAAGCTTTTGCAGGCCTAAAGCCGGGATCCAAAGGATAAAATAAATATTGAGTTGCAGATTGCAAGGCCATACATTAGACTGGAAAAAATAAATATTCTCGCTTTCAAGGAGTACATTCATTCACAATTCTCAGAGTTTGTTTAAAAAGGAACCGTTATTTTAATATTTGTTGTGAATGCTTTTTTAGCTAATGCAAACACTTGAATAAAAATATAGAAAGAATTTTCTAGGCTGTGCACATGGGAATGACTTAGCTGTGGTGCACCAAAATGGCTGAGGGTTTTTTTTTTTGCATGGTGCTCTATTCACAGTATGAATTAATATTTTTCAGTCCATGACATTTTGTCCTTAACTAAGTGGAATTTATGCACTTTATATTATGCTGATCATTGACTATAACTTATGCAGAATTTATTGAAAACTTGGTTAGAATGATTAAATTGTCTTTTCAGGACACACTGCTGTTACACTAACTATCAGGAACTATAATGGAAACTTATTTCTTAACAATGATACTCATTGGGGATTATTGGAAACTTGCAGATCTTCAAGCAAACAACTGCAATAAAGTCAATACATCATAAAATGTACTCTTATTTTGGTAACTAATATGTCACTATACAAAAACTTGAAAAATAAGTATTAGCAATGAGGCTTTTCTTTGACATGCGCTTTTAAATCCCCACTAAACTAGGGAGAGAGTGCCAATATTGTGAACTATAAAGTGTGCAGATTAGCCATAATTCTACAGGATATAGAAGCAAAAAAGTCAAATTTGCAGCACAAGCATAGAGTGCAATGTCCACATGATTACAGTTTATAAAGTACACTGGTAATGTCAAAACTACGGGATGCTAGGTTTTAAATTTCTGCTTATGGAATGAATACTTTAGTACTCGCAGGTAGTTTGAAATAATCTTGTGGAAAAATAACAAAGCCCTTATATTTCCTTTGTCCATTTGCCTTTCTGATGACAATGCAATAGAAAAATCCAAACCAAAAACTAAAGAAGTCATGTATTTACACTCTTACAATTAGCGTAAGGCTGCACTATTGTTGGTTTTCATAGCTATTTTTTCTTTAGTACATCTTCAGTTTTGCTTTCTGTTCAATATCATTACTAACATTTTTAAATAACTTTCCAGTTAAGATAAAAGCCAAAATTGTTTTGGTACTAGGATCTAAGACCTTCTACAACACTTGCAGTGCAGTTTATCGAGTTTTGAAATGTCTCCCTCCCACTTTACTTTTTTTTTAGTTTAAAAAAAGACAGTTCCCCTCTCAACTTTTTAAAGTCATTGTGCTAGATGAGTGCTCTCCATTTCCTGTCCAATTATTATTTAAAAAAATCATTTGTCTGTACTTGTGGCCTTCTTATAATGGGTGATTCTATCTCCCTTATGATCAGTACCTTACTCCACAAGCACTTTCACTGGAAATCAAGTGGAACTAATCATAAAGTGTGAGGTGAGTAAAGTTGAACCTTAATGGATGCACTTCATGGATGGTAAGCAGGTGTAATAAGCACAACATCAGATTTACTTTATATGTAAAGTAGGTCATTTAAGCCAAAATTTTGGTTGCCCCATTCCATTAAGACTTGCACAACTCCAACCTCATATGGCAAGCATAGTGAAAGCAACTACAGAAAATCTAAAGAGCAGATGAAGTTTTCATTTTCTTCTTTGTAAGGATAGTGCACTTACCTTTCCCCCTTGATGCATATATAATTTTTCTTAGCCTCCATGGCAGTTGCATGCATATATTGAGGAGAAAATATACAGTGTGATTTGCTTCCCTATAAAATGTTAAATAGAGCCATCCAAACTTCATTAGAATTATATTCAAATGTCATATGTCTATTGTAAGTGCTTCAACGTATTGTCCATCTAGCTGAGAAAATGTGTATTCTATCTACCCTAGTCCTAAATTAGCAATGGTAACACAAGACTATTGCTTGCCACTGGAAAGTGCTAGAATGTGAAAATATGCAAGGTGGGACATGGCCAGCACCTAACTTTGCTATGTTACAGTTTCCAGATATCACTGTCTTTTAACAGGGTGGAATGTTGCTCTTGCTTCAGGAACCCAGGTCCTTGTCCTTAAAGGTATTTAGGCTCCTAATTTCCATTGAAACCAATAGGAGTTAGGTGCCTCAGTACTTTTGAGAATCTGGGCCCCAATGTGGAGATGGTATCTGTGTTTTTCCTCTTTTAGACAGACCATTTTAACAACCCAACCCCCGCTTTGCAAATCCCAAAACAAACAACTGTAATCAATGAATGCTCCAGCCCTGTCTCTTTAGCCTGAATATGAGCAAAGGGGCTGTCATCAGCAGTGGCCTCATCCTTCATTAGGGTAATGAGTTGTTGCACAAACCCTTTCTGCCACTTTTGCCCCTGATAGCAACTGGGGCTTTGGTGGAGGGGTGTGGGTGTAAATACCTTCTCTGCTGGTGTTTGGGAGGCAGAGAGCAGCAGTCTGAGCTGTGCCTGCACAGAGGTCATGGAGAAAGAGGCAAGGGCCAGACCTGCTGTTCATAGGGAGCAGAGCAGCAGCTGCCAGCAGAGTTGCTGAGTTTGGCTAGTGAGTGCACCTGTGCTTTTACCCCTACAGGGCTCTCTGTTCAATAGCACCTGTGGTGGAGTAGTGGGACCTGTTGCATTCACCAGCTCACCCTCTGCTGGCTCTGAGGCTTTCCTGTGCTGTAAAAAGCCCCTTAGAGTCATGTTGCTGCTTCCTACCTGCATTCACGGTGGCTTATTGGAAGGGTGAGCAGTTATAGGAGCAGCATGATGCCCAGTGAAGGCTTCAGGTAAGAGCTGCTGCAGATTTAGCTGGAGCAAGAGGAGCAGGGTGGAGTTGAGGGGTTGGTGTGTTGGCTGCTGTGAGGAGCATAGGTGTTTGCCAGAGGAGGAGTGGGGTAAATGTGTGGGACCTTGCTGAGGAGAGGGAGGAGAATTGTATGTGGCCTGAGAGGTCAAGCTGTGGGGGGCATTGGATATGTGGGTTTGGGGGGGGGGGGATTGGATATGGCCTGGGAGTGGAAATTGTGTAGAGCTTTGAGAGAAGCATTGTATGGTTGTGGTATCAGGGATTCAAAGAAAATTAGAAACTGGGTGATGTCTGGGGGAGGGGTGGGTTGGCTTGGTGAGGATCCCTGCTGTCTATGGGAAGGAATTTCTGTCCAGGGTGTTGGGACTATAGTGTTGCTACAAATTCTGAATATACAAAAAAACAGGAAGTGTGTACGTTTTAAGTGTTAAAATGTTAACTGGTACACAACATACTTACTCATTCACAGCAGCTGTTCAGCTCTAAACCCACCCTTCCGTGAGTAAATGGGAAAGAACACGTGTTTTCTAGAGCAGTGTATGATCTGCTGATGCACATGAATAGCAGGATTTGCAAACAAACTTCCATTGCATGGACACTTGTCATTCAGGCTGCTAAGCTGGAGAAGTAAATCTGGAAGATGGATTTCTATTTTAAATTTCTTCAGTGTTATAGTAAAACACAGAACAACAATAATGATTTTTAATAGAAACACAGTGAAATAAAATACTGTAGATGAAATATATTCCTATCTGTGTAGCATAGTTGTTTGGTTTCATAAAAGTAATCAGTGCTCAGTGGGACAGGAAAATAGAAACTATAGTATTGGAGCAAAATTTCAAATATCTGTGGATTACTGACCCCCTCCACACCCACCCACCCACACTTCTAAAAGGAGAATTTTTTTTAAAATGATGGGTGTTGGATATAGTTTCTTCCAAATAATGCTGAATTCCTGCACATAAATGTAATTCAACACTCCAGTACTTTAGTGAAGTCTAGTTCTGAACTTAGCATTGGACCCTTCCCTGTTTTAATATGCTAAACCAGAGCCCCAGCTCTGAACTGCCCTGAATTTTGGAGTTCTGAACTTTGCAGCATTTGGCACGTAATGCTTAATTGTTGGCACATAGAGAACTTCTCACTGTGCTATGCAAACTTTAGGTTTGGATTCTGCAAGGAGAACTGTGTAGGCAGACACTTGTGGGGCTCTGTTTGAGTGCCAGCATCTGCCTGCAGGGTTGTCCTGGTAGATCAAGGCCTTAAAGTAGTAGAATGGGGAGAGCAGAGACTTTTTAGGCCATAGGGTTAGGAGATGTCTGGAGACTTCTGCAGACAAGGAGTTGAGGCAGTGGTGTACAAGAGCAACGTGATGGAGTTGATAGGCAGATCTATAGTCCAAAGAATTGTGGGAGAAGAGTTGTATCTAAAAACAATTTTTTTGGGTGGGGATGTATTAATTAAATGTCCAAAAATGTTCTAGGCCCCATACAGACACTAATAAGGCCTGGTTCCCATTTTGAAGAGCTTACATGCTAAGTGACACATCACACAACAAAGGGGTGATAGAATTTGTATGATATGTACTGGTGGGATGTCAATAAAAAGCTGCACTATCAAAACAAACTCCCAAATATGGAGTAGGTAGGGTCAGACAACAGACATAGCAACAAGTGTGGTTACTCGACAAAATGTGTGCAGGGTTGACTTTAATATTGAAAATGAGAGAGTTCGGGCTGTAAGGACTAGTGGGTGAATGGCCTGATCACATCCATCTGCCACCCATTCCTCTTGACCTCCCCGAATTAAGTATGTAAGTTTTTTAAGTGCTAATGTACTTGTACAGACTATTTCATTACATAGAAAGTGTAAATGTACTTATGGAAACAGAGTTGGAGCCAACACTTCTGGCTATATTTAAAAGATTAAAACTGGTATCGAGGCATTGATCTACTCAGTACCCACTCAAGTCACTTAGAATAGCAACCTAAAAGCTTTTCCCATTCCAAACTCCATATCCCAGTCACTTACTTGAGTCAACAAGGATTCTGGTAGAACTGTTAATTTAAAACTACTTGGCTGTGGGGGGAGAGGTGGATTTGACTGCAAAAAGTATTCTCAGTTCTCTTACATATTTAATACTTATGTTGTTTAAGGTTTTTATGTAGTGTTATTTTCCTTAAATAAAATATCTGTCCTACTCCTCTCCTTGCTATGAAAACAGAGCAATTTGAGAGTTGAAACTGGTGAGATGCTTTATGTTGTGCTCTAAGGAGTTTTTAATCTGAGCACAGCACTCCTGGATTCAAACTTTAATGTTGACGGAAAAAACAACAACCCCCATATCCTATCAGAAAGCACCAAAGCTCAAGGTTTACCTAATTCACTGACTTAATTTTTTTATACAAATCCACATTATACATGTAAATAATTTCATGACCATCTCCCATCCTATTGTTTTCTCCTAAAGGGTACACCTACAGTTCTTCTCTCTGCTCTGTTACTCACCACACACTAAGCTCATGAGCCAGTCTCACTTCCCCCAGATGCTGTCCCAAAGGCCCAGCTGCTATCAGCTATTTAGGGATCCCTTTTGTGCACAGCTGCAGTACCTCCTGCTCCAGATCAATCTGTTGTCTGTTGCTGTCTGCCAGGCAGAGGCAGTGATCCCCTAATCAAGGTTGTATAGGTGCAGCAGCTACGTATAAGAAAAGGATCCGAGAGCCCTGCAAATGCTATCAAAGGGGCAGCAGTGTCCCAAAATCAAAAGGCCTGCCTTTCCCTCTTCCTTTAGAAGGGGATTGAGCCCAAAGATGAGACAAATAAATCCTTCCTCTTAGGATCGGTAGTCTCACAGCTGTATTTTTTTAATTATTCTCTCTTCTGACTGCCAGGAGCAACCCCTTCTTATTTTCTTCCCTCCCCCCACCTTTACACCTTATTTTTATTTATTTAATAAAAATATTAGCAGTTATCTGGCCCATTCTTGGAGACAGCTTTGCTAGTTTCATTGCAGTGGCACATAGCGAAGATGCATTCCTATCTCAGGATCTTGTGCTGCAGATGCTGTCTTTCAAAGGAGGTGCTGCAGTAACGGGCACAAAGGTCACAGCTGGGAGCTGAATGCAGCCTGGTTCACAAAGCCGAGAGAAGAATAGCAAAGCTGAATCCGAGGAGGAGGCAGGTCACTAGGAGATGTGGTGGGGGCAGATAACAGTAGCTTTAGAAAAGGGGCGGGGCGAATAGCTGAAGTAAAAGTACTGCAGTGGAGACAGAACTTCAGAGTGGAACTTTCATTGGCCCTTCTGTAGTCTAGCCTGTGAACTGTTGGCCTAATTTTACATTAATCCATATATATTTTATATACCATAAAATCTGCACTATGCTCTACCTGCAGTAAGCACCTACCTCTTATACGTGACCCCTCTGAAGTATCCACAAAGTTTCCAGAACAATTTTGTTCAATCCTTAGGTGGTAACCACCTCTGCTAGAGAACTGCTTTTTGCTGATGTTGTATTGGGTGGTTGCTTAAGGTGAGCATCACTGCATACCATTACTTAAATGGGGGGATATTTTGTTCTGAGTTAGCATTTGACGTTTGAAAAGTAGAGCAATATGCCGCTGTTTTTGCAGCTCACTGCTGATGGGATAAAATATTTAGTGGCACAAAATTTTAGCACTGTGTATGCATTATTTGCTACAAAAGTACTGAGATTTTCTGTGGATGTGAAAACATCCACTCAATGTGTAGCGGCAGTCAAAAAAGCGAACAGAATGCTGGGAATAATTAAGAAAGGGATAGATAATAGGACAGAAAATATCATGTTGCCTCTATATAAATCCCTGGTACGCCCACATCTTGAATACTGTGTACAGATGCGGTCACCCCATCTCAAAAAAGATGTATTGGAATTGGAAAAGGTTCAGAAAAGGGCAACAAAAATGATTAGGGGTGTAGAATGGCTTCTGTATGATGAGAGATTAATAAAACTGGGACTTTTCAGCTTGTAAAAGAGACGGCTAAGGGGAGACATGATTGAGGTCTATAAAATCATGACTGGTGTAGAGAAAGTAGATAAGGAAGTGTTTACTACTCATAACACAAGAACTAGGGGTCACCAAATGAAATTAATAGGCAGCAGGTTTAAAACAAAAGGAAGTATTTCTTCACACAATGCACAGTCAACCTGTGGAACTCCTTGCCAGAGGATGTTGTGAAGGCCAAGACCATAACAGGGTTCAAAAAAGAACTAGATAAATTCATGGAGGATAAGTCCATCAATAGCTATTGGGCAGGAATGGTGTCCCTAGCCCCGAGGTGGGCAAACTACGGCCCGTGGGCCACATCTGGCCCGCGGGACCATCCTGCCCAGCTCCTGGCCCGGGAGGCTAGTCCCCGGCCCCTCCCCTGCTGTCCCCACTCTGCTGTTCCCCCTCCCCTGCAGCCTCACCTCGCCTGCTCCTCTGCCGGCGCAGTGCTTTGGGTGGCAGGGCTGGGAGCTCCTGGGGCAGCACAGCTGCAGAGTCGGGGCCTGACCCGGTCTCTGTGCTGCGTGGTGGCGGCGTGGCCCGGCTCCAGCTGGGTGACGCAGCTGTAGCGCCCCCAGCCACCGGTGTTCCAGGCAGCACTGTAAGGGGGTAGGGAGCGGGGGGGTTGGATAGAGGGCAGGGGAGTTTGGGGTGGTGGTCAGGGGGTGGGGATGTGAATAGGGGTCGGGGGAAAGGGGTTGAATGGGGGCAGTCAGAAAGGAGGGGGGGTTGGTTGGGGCAGCAGGCTGTCAGAGAACGGGGGGGTTGGATGGGGCAGGAGTCCTGTGGGGGGGCAGATAGGAGGTGGGGGCTGGGCCACGACCCCCTCCCCTAACCAGCCCTCCATACAATTTACGAAACCCAATGCGGCCCTCAGGCCAAAACGTTTGCCCGCCCCTGCCCTAGCCTCTGTTTGCCAGAAGCTGGAAATGAGCGACAGGGGATGGATCACTTGTTGATTACCTGTTCTGTTCATTCCCTCTGGGGCACCTGGCACTGGCCACTGTCAGTAGACAGGATACTGGGCCAGATGGACCTTTGGTCTGACCCAGTAGGGCCATTCTTATGTTCTTTTAAGCACTTTATGGCAAAAGGCTGTTAAGCGCTTTGATATCTATGGAAGAGAAGTGCTGTATGAGAACTAAGTGTTACTATCATTTTCCCTCTTTTTCATGGATATATACTGAGATGTGAGCACTAATAAATTTTAAACAATCATAAGAGAACAGATTTTGGGAACAAATTTCCCTCATTCATCGTGTTACATAAGTAGGCAGGTGCTAGGATAAGCCATTTTTACCTGTACACTTAGCATACTGGTTCTCTCACACCAAACATTTACCATGTTTAAATAATACTAGGTACTTACATAGTGCCTTTCAGCTGAGGTCCTCAAAGAACTTCACAAATACTAGCAGCATCTTCCCCATACACAAGGGGAAGGCTTTATCCTAAAAACAAAACTCTATTTTCCTTCAAGGGATGTGGTCTGTCTATCTTAAGTGTTTGGAGTACTGGTCTTGGATTGGCACTAAAACGTATTCAATACTCATATGGGTCTATCTCCAGCCCCAACTGAACTGCTAACTGTAGCCCACAGCAAGAAGGACAGTAGCTGAATTTCTAACAATATGCATTGTTCATTGCTATATATTAGTTATAAATATAGATGAACTTTGGATCAGACTACTGGAATCTGGAGCCAGGTTGCAATTTTGCCATCTTATTGGGCTGAACTGAAACCTGGGTCCCAAACACCTCAGGACATAGAGGTTTCTAAATCTAGATCTGGCTTCTGTACTGTGGGTCCATCTCTAATATAAATCCGTTGTTACAGTAACTGGACATTAGGAAAGGAGCATTCTAGTTCTTTTCTGTAGCTGCGTAGAATTTACTTTTGGTTACTGCTTTCCATCATACTGGTAACCTAGAAAAAAAATTCAAAATGTATTATGAAAAATATTTTATTATTTTAAAAGTAATTATAGTCTTTAAAAAATTGAATTTGCAGCTTGGGAAAGGTACTGGATTGATAGGCCTAGAACATGAAGTATTCTGTTCATTTACCCAAGAGATACAGTACCAGAAGTAGCAGTGTTGCCAGAGGATGTTGTGAAGGCCAAGACTATAACAGGGTTCAAAAAAAGAACTAGATAAATTCATGGAGGATAGGTCCATCAATGGCTATTAGCCAGGATGGGCAGGGATGGTGTCCCTAGCCTCTGTTTGCCAGGAGCTGGGAATGGGTGACGAGGGATGGATCACTTGATGATTACCTGTCTGTTCATTCCCTCTGGGGCACCCGACATTGGCCATGTCGGAAAACAGGATACTGAGCTAAATAGATCTTTGGTCTGACCCAGTATGGACATTCTTATGTTCTCTGCCCATTCCCTTGCTGACCTACCTCACCCCTGACTAATGGAGACCAATTCTATGGGGTGGGAAGGTAGCTCAGTCTTTGGCTTCACTGCTGTAACTGTCTACAGCAGGGGTCGGCAACCTTTTAGAAGTGGTGTGCCGAGTCTCCATTTATTCACTCTAATTTAAGGTTTCGCGTGCCAGTAATACATTTTAATGTTTTTAGAAGGTCTCTTTCTATAAGTCTATAATATATAACGAAACTATTGTTGTATGTAAAGTAAATTAGGTTTTTAAAATGTTTAAGAAGCTTCATTTAAAATTAAATTAAAATGCAGAGCCCCCTGGACCAGTGGCCAGGACCCGGGCAGTGTGAGTGCCACTGAAAATCAGCTTGCGTGCCGAAGGCGGCACGCGTGCCATAGGTTGCCTACCCCTGGTCTACAGGGTTGTCAACTGAAATTGTGATTTTTGTGATGTGGATACGCGATAGGATTAAAAACAATACATTAGATTTTTGACTCCTCGTGCTTCAGGGCACAACCCAACCACTTGCATCTAGAAGAAACTTCCTCATAGACAGGCTATTCCATAATTGTACGTAATGGCATTTTTTACATCTTTCTCTGAAGCATCTAATACTGGCTACTTTTAGAGACAGGCTCCTGGACTAGATGGACCACTGGCTTGGAATGGTGTGGCAGTTACTATATTTTTCACTGGGAACTGAACTGAGATCAGCAAATTCAATTCAGATGGGCTACTAGTTCTTTGTAACTTTTATACCATTTCCTGCTTCTGAAAATCAACTTTAGCAAACAAGACTGAATTTTCAAATAAGTGCAGCACAGAAACTACCACTAGAGGGCGGTGTTAATACAAAAACATTTTCAGGTTAACATAATAAAAGCTTATAAAAAGGGTTGAATTATACACTTTGTTCCTTAGTAACACTTAGTTTAGTGTCTTTCATCCAATGTTTGATGCAATTCTATGTCTGCTGTAAACAATGACAGGTATTAGTTCAGTAGTAAAATAGAGGACCTTAATTTAGCTGATCAATTTAATCTGAATTTTCACAAATAAATTCCATTTCTCTCTTTTGTGAGTGAAACACTTGAATTAATCATTCATAAATTATTAATCCATCAAGAAAGCTTTTTCTGCTTGAAAATGCGTACTCGCTTTTGACTCCATCAGAAGGATCTGTTTTTAATTTCTCCAAAAGAAAGGAAAATGTTTCTTTTGAAAAAATGGTTGTGCTCAGCAGAAGGCCTAATGTATTATTTCCAGACAACCCAGGGGTAATACAGTATAGAGAGAACTTGTTTTTTAAATGTCAAAATTTACTTTGGGAAGTATGATGATATCCTCTGGGAACCCCGATATCCATGGCACCCCGTGAAAGGATGTTGAAATCTAGTGCAAATTCAAGATCATCATCAAGTTGGATAGAATCTAACAAAGGTCACACCTTTTAAACTGACTTTCCAAAGCCTTTCATGTCCCTCCCTCACTCTTTTTATTTCTCCAACATGATCTGTTAGAATGGTAGAAATATTCTAACCCTCCACCCTTCTACCACTAATGTGGAGACATCTGATCATCATTCTGGGACCCATAAAGGCTTCTTCCCAACTTGTTCTCTCTCCCTCACTGGTTTGTCTTGATTAAAATAGACTTGATTAAACTTCGTTTATTCTGGGAAGAAATATAGCAACCTATAAGGAGGCAGTGTAGCTTGAATGTTACAACGAAGAACTGTGAAGCAAAAGGATCCAGCTTCAAAGCCAGCCTGAGTTACTTACTATGGTTTTAGTTCAGAGTTGTAATGATCTGTATGACTCAGACTTAGCTGCCATGGTGGGTATCGTTCGAACAATAACTAAACTAAACCCACACTTTTCTGCTGAACATTTGTGGAACATTCTCTAAACCAGGGATCAGCAACCTTTGGTAAGCACCCTGGCGGGCCGGGACGGTTTGTTTACCTGCCGCGTCCACAGGTTTGGCCGATCGCGGCTCCCACTGGCCGCGGTTCGCCGTTCCAGGCCGATGGGGATGGCAGGAAGCGGTGCAGGCCGAGGGATGTGCTGGCCGCCGCTTCCCACCGCCCCCATTGGTCTGGAACGGTGAACCGTGGCCAGTGGGAGCCGCAATCGGCCAAACCTGCAGACACAGCAGGTAAACAAACCGGCCCAGCCCGCCAGGGTGCTTACCCTGGCGGGACGCATGCCAAAGGTTGCTGATCCCTGCTCTAAGCGAAACTACAGGACAGGATGTATCTACAGTGAGTCCATTGTGAAGTATAATGTTAAGGCCAAGTGTGTTTGACCACTCAGGCATTCGGGTGTCTGATGTAACCGCCCTTTTCTGAAGTGAATTAAGGCTTGTGTGCAGTGCTGTTTGTTGGGACAATCTGGTTGTCTACTGTGAGCTGCGCTGTCCTGGAGAGTGCCACAGGAGAATGCCCTGTTTAATTGAACTACTACCCTCCTGGCCAATTAAAAGTGGTGGTGTTTGTTTCTATGCTAATCCAAAGGATGCTGTTGTGAGGAAGAGCCCCCAAGGGTGAGAGTGGGGAAAGAGGAGATGAACTGTGTCTACTAGGATTTTCAGGACTGTACTGGAGATCTCCCCTTTCCCTCCTGTCCTGTAAAAGGGAAATAAATTAACCCTATTAAATGTTCCCTTCAAGGTAATGAGGCAATGAGAATTGTAACCACAGTTCCTCCCTATGTGGAGATATTTTCCCTGCAGGAGGACAGACTTTCTCTTCCAAGAGATCATACCTGATCTGTAGTCTAGTGTGTGGGGCAGGGAGCTGTGAAACCTAGGTTCTGTTCCTGACATGGCTACAGATTCCATGTGTGACCTTGGGTAAGTCATGTCACCATCCTGTGTTTATTTCCCCATCTGTAAAATGAAGATACTGATATTTACCCTTCTTTGTAAAGTGCTTTGAGACCTAAGGATGGAAAGTATTATACTGGAGCTAAGTATTGTGGTTATAATACATAAAATGCAAAATATTATTATTTATTAGGTATGTTCCATCTCTAACTAGTATATTCCTATGTGGCAGTGTGGAACTCTGCCAGAAAGGCAGCAGACTGGCTCCAACCAGTATTTTAAAAAAAATATTATAAGGGTTCTGGTAATGGACAGTAGATGCACTCTGTTAACAAGCCAGCATAACTGTTCTTTGGTGAACAAGATGATTTCTTTGAACAGGCACAGTGGCTCTGTGTATATGTACACATTGTGCAAAAAGTAATGCATCACAGTTTAATAGAATAGTCTTTCAATGATTCATCAGGAGGTGTATACTATTGTGACATTTCATCTTAGCCTGATAATTAATTGGAAAAATAGTAAACTGTACTCTATTGTGGCCCTAACTGTGAAGGACATTTTTATACCATAGGCCAATAGAATATGAAAGATAGTACATTGCTAGTGTCTGACTTACATTTAGTTAGTGTTGCTATAACATAGAATGATGATGAAATTAAACTGCAAGTCATGAGAGAGGGTGTGGCTGGCTATCATGACAGCTTCATATTCCTGGGATATTATGAGACAAGAAGCATCTGCTCCAATATTGATATATTCAAGACAGCGACCTTCTGAAACTGTTGTATAGGAGTTTAAATATTCTGTCACTGTGCACTGGAGTTGGGAAATGGTTTTTAACTGGAAATTATGAATGCTGATCATCACTTTCAGATGACAGTGGCAACAACTTCTCTTTAGTATGTTTCTCACCCAATCACTGTGCTTGTTTTAAAAACTAATGATATTCAGCTGGTTACTATGGCAATGATGTACTACTAGTTGTCATGGTGATGAAGTGGAATTTTTGTCAATTTCTTTCAAGAGCATGATGCATGCATGTTTTGGTCTCTAAACTTGATCATATTACCTTGTATTTTCTTAAAAACCTAAATTCACTGCAGATAATGTATTCATATGCCTTCATAGTTATTTTCTTATCTTCTGAATCCTGATGCTGAGGTTTTATTTCAGAATTATAAAGTTAAGAAAATCTCTGCTAAGCCAGAAACTGCTACGACTACCATATTATGTGAGGCATGTTAACCAGAAATTCAACTAGTATGGCCATTTTCAGATTTTTCCTTAATCTTGCATGTGCTCTTCCTATCTGCATCTGCCTACAATACTCATATAGCTAACAGGATGTTGGGTATTAAACAAAACAATTTAGAAAATATTAGATTGTGAATGAGCATAAATAAGTTTGCTTTAAGTGTTCTTTTCTTAATACACAGTGCTGCATGTTTTGTTTTATTGTTGCAGTTTTATTTGAATTGCCTCTGCTTTCTGGTACTATCCACATTTAAAAAAAACACATTTTGTTTTTCCCGTCTCATGGACATTGCTTTGGTTTCCCTTGGGGATTTTTTTGTGCATGTAGGTCATCAACAGGAAAAGTACATTGTACATAAATTGTATTGGTTTGAACAATCTCTTTCCTTAGGAGACCCAAGGTAACTCATTCTCACTGCTTATTTTAACCCCTTGGAAATAAACAGGATAGGTGTCAGTTGCCAGTTCTCTGCTGTATAGGAAACTGAATTCTCAGATTTAAAAAAGGGCATTTTGCAGAATGTACATTCTTATTTAATAGAAATAAGTCTAAGCTGAACCACAGAATATTATAACTGTCCTAGAGAAGCAATAACGTTTTTCCAGAAATTCTCTTGATGTTCAGATATTGAACTATTAAATGCACTATTAAAAATATATATTACTAAACCTTTTTGCCAGTAAGATGGAATTTTGCAAGAGTTAGGAGTGTAGTTCATTTTCATCGTGCTTTGTTTTTTAAGGCTAAAAAAAGGTGTATTCAACTTTTCTCAGTATGATGTTTAAAAAACTAAACAACCCACTCAGCTAATCAACTATTTTCAAAACTCCTAAACCCTTCCCACACTTAAGTTTCCCAGTCTAAACCATACACCTCAAGATGGTGCAGTTTGAAAAGAATATTGGCACTACTTCAGACAAGAAGTGTATGTTGGTTTCATAAGATATTTCCTATTTGCACACATTAGACAACCTGGGAACAGAAAACATTCTGAAACTGAGATATGCAAATTAGTCATACTAATAGGATGAACATTTCTAATAGGTTCTCAACATCTTATTGTGCTCTGTGCTTTTCAGCAAATAAACGTTGGCTATACCAGTGCAGCTGCTTTTATGACCCCTCACCACAGGAATGATATTGGCTCAGAAATTTGTTGTTAGAATTTGGGCCTGCAGAATGGTGGGTTAGGATCGGGGTTTGTGCCTGAGGCTGATTTTCTTTGGATTTAAGAACATAAGCTCAATTCATTAAAAGAAAATGTCCCTTTTGTTTTAAAAACCACTGATTGGCATGTAACTTCCGCGTGTGACAGATGTAAGAGGTCGGTCACAGACACACACGTGGCGTGCACTTTCCAATTTCCTGGAACCAAGTTCCATCTTTAATGGAGCATCATTATAAACATCTACAAATAATAGCAGCGATGTTATTTCTCCCATGTGAACAGCTTTAAAAAGGCTCCCCAAAATGATGCTAGCCCATAGCACTGGTCTAACACTTTCTATTGTAAGTTTGTAGAAACATACTATACAGTAACACCTTGCTAATCTGCGCTTTGCTAAACCATCAGTTTTATAAAAAGCCGCACAAAAATGTGGTGGCATCTCTTCACCGCTTATCAAAGGTTTAATAGCAGATGCTGTAGTAAGGTCTTGTATTACTAAGATTTCATTATTTTTATTTTTATTATTATGTATTTATTTACAAAATAGACTACATTATACTTAATAGACTCATAGACTCATAGACTCATAGACTTTAAGGTCAGAAGGGACCAATATGGTCATCTAGTCTGACCTCCCGCATGATGCAGGCCACAAAAGCTGACTCACCCACAACAGAATCTTCCAGCCTGCGACCCCTGCCCTATGCTGCGGAGGAAGGCGAAAAACCTCCAGGGCCTCTGCCAATCTACCCTGGAGGAAAATTCCTTCCCGACCCCAAATATGGCGATCAGCAGAACCCCGAGCATACAGGCAAGATTCTACAGCCGGACCCTCATTTTACCCACGATGGCCCGTTAATGCCTAATTGACTAAAATCACATTATCCCATCAAACCATTCCCTCCATAAACTTATCAAGCCTAATCTTGAAGCCAGAGAGGTCCTTCGCCCCCACCGTTTCCCTCGGAAGGCTGTTCCAAAATTTTACCCCTCTGACGGTTAGAAACCTTCGTCTAATTTCAAGCCTAAACTTCCCCACGGCCAGTTTATATCCATTTGTTCTCGTATCCACATTACTACTAAGCTGAAATAATTCCTCTCCCTCCTTGGTATTAATCCCTCTGATATATTTAAAGAGAGCAATCATATCCCCCCTCAGCCTTCTTTTGGTTAGGCTAAACAAACCGAGCTCCTCGAGTCTCCTTTCATAGGAAAGGTTTTCCATTCCTCGGATCATCCTAGTGGCCCTTCTCTGTACCCGTTCCAGTTTGAGTTCATCCTTTTTAAACATAGGAGACCAGAACTGTGAGGTAGATTAATAGTAGGGTTAAAGTCAGAATTTGTTGACCTGACAGTGTCCCACCAAGGGAAAAAACAGGAGGTAAAATGTAAACAGTGTGTCATGGCCAATAATTTTTAAAGTACCCATCCAGTTCGTTAGACATTTATATAAATACTAAAAATGATTATTTAGGATGAATTAGTGAGATTCTACTGGATTAATATTTGTTCAGGTTAATATAATATAGAATTCTGATACAAAGGAGCAAAAATGACTTCCTTTAGTCAGTATATGAGAGAGCTCCTCTCAGGAATGTTATCATGGTATATATTTGGGTCTAAAACCTAGTCCATTGCAGTTAAATGACAGTGGCACCTTAATGGCAATGATCTCAAGGAGGCGATATGGGGAGGTGTTTTTTACTCACTTGGCATGCAGCATATTCTTAAGGTTTATTAATTTAATGAGTTTGCTCCATTAGAGAAGCTTTCTTACTCTGCAAATACTGTTGTATGTGGTATTAGCAAGTAACCTCTTGAGACCTCACAGCAGGGCCAACCGAGAACTTGCCTCTATCTTCTTCTTGCCTCTTGCTTCTCCGGCCATTTAAACTGATATAAATCAAGAATAACTCTGAAATCAATGGAGTTACACTGCAGCATATTAGAGGAGAATCTGGTCATTGTTTAAGTGCTCTGTTTCTTCTCTTTCTCTCCCCCCCCCCCAAAAAAAACAAAACAAAGCAAAACAAATTGGAATCTGTGGCCATGTTTTGATGGGCTACAGAGGTATTGTTTTCAATTGTGTTAGCTGAAAACTACTGAAAGGCACTGTTAAAGTTCATTTAAGGTGCAGGCTAATGTGACTGAAGACATGTCAGCTGGCTCTGTTGCTGCTCAGGCTCCTCCCTGCTAAGCTGCTCCTGGGGGTTCTCACCTGTACCTTCCAATGAATTAGCCTGTGTCGGTGCAAGCATTAAGAGGGCTTTTCAGTCATGTTAAGCTTGCACAGCTCAAAGACACCCCATCTGAATAATGCAACCAAAGATTTAAAATATTTCATTTGCTTGGAAGTGGTTGATTTTTCTCATTTTGCTGTAAATGAGTCCTGGTGAATGAATGCCTGATTCAGACAGAAGTTTTTTGTTTTGTTTTTTCACTCTATTAGTGTCAGTCAGTGAGCAGAATTTAGGTACCTATACTGCAAAGAAGTCAAGGTTCCAAACAGATGCTATTTTGTTTACAATAAGAATTCACCTGAATTCCTAATCATTAATGTATAAGTTGCTGGTCCTTTACATGGCAGGTAGTGTAATAATATGTTGCAATATGCTACAAAGAACTATTTAAATTGGATCTGTAATATGACTTTTCTCTCTTCTGAGCAAAGAAGCAATCATGACCCTTACTGTTGGTCTAGCTAAAGTGGCAGTTTCGCCAAAGAATGCTGATCACTAAAGGTTCAAAGAAAGACAAGAAGAGATAAGACATCAATACTCAAATGGAAGTAACCTAGCCTACAGGTTAACTGCAAATGCCAGGAAATACACACTGTGTGTTGGAGAACTTTCAAACAGAGATCTCAGTGGTATAACAACCTAGCAGCCCTTTACAAACATGAATTAATTTATACCCACAAAACACCTAACAAATGTTACCCCCATTTTACAGAGGCAGAGAGGTTAAGAAACTTTTCCAAAGCTGTGAAGAGAATCTATGTTAAAGTCAGGACTAGAACTGAGTTTTGTCTGTTCCCAGGCTCTCCTTCCTGGTGCAAAGGGGATACCTGACAGAGAGAGAACAGGATCAGTTCTTACATTTCTCAGGGTACACAAGTAATTGATCATGATAATACAGAGCAGAAATAGAAAAAGACAAAAATGTTTATAACACTTCTGCAGTTTAATGAACTTGCCTGCCCCAAAGTGAAAAAAGCAGAGGTTCTTAGTAGATCATTGTAAAACATAGGTATTTGCACTTTAACAGCTAAACATTGGGTGGCACCACTGAAAGTTAATGAATTTATTTAAAAAAAAAAGTATCAAAAGTTTGTAGCAGAATAAATGGGCCCACCTACAAACTATATAAACTAGTTAAAAATAATTTCATCCCTTGTTTCATGTGGGTCACATACAGTGAAGTAAACAGTTAATCAACAGCTCTAGGTGGGTGTCATAGTTAAGGGTAACTGGATCTGTATTTTCCTCCTTTTGGTCCAGCAAGGGTGCTTGCTCCTGGCTCCTTAGCTGTCAACTTTCTTGTGCGGAGACCTGTGTCTCTCTCACCCCTAACTGGGGTATTTCCAGGCTACACAGTTCCCTGCACACACTGGGAGTTCCCCAATAAGTCAGATAGCCTAAGGAGGTCTGCTTTGCTTTCTCCTCAGAGGCTACAAACAATGTAATTGCCAACAGATATAAGTTACTACACAGCCCTTCTAAGAAAACACATTTATTCTTAAAGTATGAAGGCGTTACAAGGAAAACATATTGAAAACAATAAACGAACCTACACATATGCTAATAAGCTTACCAGAGATCACCCCAACTCCATCAAGGGTTCTGGCAGGTGATCAGACCTTCAAACCCCACATGGCTTTTTCTGTGGTTACAAGTTCCTAACAGCTGTTATCTCAGAACAAGCACACCCATTAATCTGTGAGTCCCTCCTTTGTACAGTCTGGGTCTTTGATCTTGGGACCCTGGCAATAGGTAATCAGCAGTCAATTGGCCTCTCATCAGGGCATAGATTCAAAAGGCTGGGTTTTTACATAACTGGGTGGGGAACAAGGGGGCAAAATCTGTATTCACCTCCCCCTAAATATTTCCCAGGAAATCCACTTCACATATATTGTCTCAAAAGTTCAGCTAATGCTTATCCCTGCCTCAATGAAGGGGACTGGACTAGATGATCTACTGAGGTAAGAACATAAGAACGGCCATACTGGGTCAGACCAAAGGTCTATCTAGCCCAGTATCCTGTCTTTCAACAGTGGCCAATGCCAGGTACCCCAGAGGGAATGAACAGAACAGGTAATCATCAACTGATCCATCCCCTGTCACCCATTCCCAGCTTCTGGCAAACAGAGGCTAGGGACACCATCCCTACCCATGCTGGCTAATAACCATTGATGGATCCTCCATGAATTTATCTAGTTCTTTTTTGAACCCTGTTATAGTCTTGGCCTTCACAACATCCTTTGGCAAGGAGTTCCACAGATTAACTGTGCGTTGTGTGAAAAAATACTTCCTTTTGTTTGTTTTAAACTTGCTTCCTATTAATTTCATTTGGTGGCCCCTAGTTCTTGTGTTATGAGAAGGAGTAAATAACACTTTCTTATTTACTTTCTCCACACCAGTCATGATTTTATAGACCTCTATCATATTCCCCCCCTTAGTCGTCCCTTTTCCAAGCTGAAAAGTCCATTTTATTAATCTGTCATACGGCAGCCATTCCATACCCCTAATAATTTTTGTTGCCCTTTTCTGAACCTTTTCCAAGTCCAATATATCTTTTTTGAGAAGGGGCGACCATGTCTGCATACAGTATTCAAGTTGTGGGCTTACCATGGATTTATAAAGATCCCTTGCAGTTCTACATTTTTGTATTTTTTTAACAACATCATCATCAGAACACTCACACTGGTGGCCAGACATACACTGAGGGCAGGATTTTTACCTAGTACCTACTGTGACAGATATGGCAATTTCCTGCAGTATCTTTGGGGGATCTTACTGTATTAAGTTTAAGTATCTTTGGAGTCCATTGTATTAAATGCGAAGGTTATGTACTATTGTGGGCCTGGATGAGCAAAGGACTATATTAAACAATGTGAGAGACTAGAATGTCAGATTACTGGGTGGGATTGTTCTTTGAATTTGTAACTGCAGAAAAAACCGTGTGTGGGGTTTGAAGGACTGATCACCTGCCAGAGCCCTTGATGGAGTTGGGTGATCTCCGGTAAGCTTATTAGCATGCGTGTAGGTTCTCTCATTGTTTTCACTGTGTTACTTACAGACATACATACATACGTACATACATATCCTGATGTTTACTATGTTAGTCATCCAATCACTATTGACTTTGCTGGTGAAAACGGAACCACAAAAGGCATTTAACACTTGATGTACTGCTTCTGCCATGTATGTCACTGGTCAGGTGGGTTGTCACTCACTATCCTGCGGAGGGAATTGGTTAGGTGTAGTTCTGTAATAAGCCACAACATTCCTGTGTTAATTTGTTCATGTAGCTGAATTACATTTCCTAATAAATGAAACCTAGCTCTTATATAGCATCTTTCATGCATAGACCTCAAGGTGCTTTATAACGCTGAGGAAACTGTGTTTCCATTCCTACAATCAGCCTGAAATAACGTGAGGCTGTTTTCCAGAACTGATAGGAAATTTTCAGAGTGTTTTTGTATGGGAAAATGCAGTTTTGTCTAAAGCAAAACCATTAGTGGAAATATGTCTTTTGATAAAATTTCATTTTGGAGGGAAAAAGGCAGGAAGAATTTTGATAATGTTAAAATGGAACATTCAGAATGGAACACTTCACATTTTTGTTTTGAAATAACTTTGTTTTTTTTAATGTCCAAATTGGAATTGAAACAAAACTTCTTTAGAATCGTACTCTCCCACAAAATGTGTGTGTGTGTGGGTTTTTTTTTTTTTTTTTGGTCTTTGTTTTAGTTCTGTTTTTGTTTTCAAACTGGTGGAGTTTTCTGCAAACAGAAAATCCAGTTCCCATCCACCTCTACTCTTTTCTCTTTCTGTCCTAAGTATTGTATTAATGATGCCTTCAACTGTTAAAGTAGAAAAACAGAGCGCATGTTAATTTCTTTCCCTATTTGCTGTTGGCCTTTTGATTTAATGCTTTAATTTATTCACCATATAATATCTTTACAGCATCGTTTTCGATAATTTGTTGCCCTGTGTTCTCTTGTATATTTATTTGTGTACATTTTTGGTAAAGATGCTATGCAGAGTAAATAATTGTATAGTATTATGGATATAATTCATAGAATATGGATGTAATTCATAGAATAGAATTATAGAAGATTAGGGTAGGAAGAGACCTCAGGAGGTCATCTAGTCCAACCCCCTGCTCAAAGCAGGACCAATTCCCAACTAAATTATCCCAGCCAGGGCTTTGTCAACTGGGCCTTAAAAACCTCTAAGGAAGGAGATTCCACCACCTCCATAGGTAACCCATTCCAGTGCTTCACCACCCTCCTAGTGAAATAGCTTTTCCTAATATCCAACCTAGACCTCCCCCACTGCAACTTGAGACCATTGCTTCCATATGAAATTTCACAGAACCCAATTGGACTGTTATTTCGGGTTCACAGAACCCAGTTGGACTGGAAAGATATGTTCTAGTTTCGAGGGCATCACTTATGAAATAATTAGAAAAGTTGTAACCCAAATTCATTCAAAATAATTTTTTAATGCTTTTGCAGTGGGACAAAATAAATATGTCCCCACAATGTCTAAGTAGAAAGTTCCAAGTACAAGGCAGGTATAACTATGTCCTTCGTTCTTGCTCTTTGGAGCAGGTAAACCCTTTTTGACTTGCTGCTTGTTTGGATATGTGTGGGAGCGTTCCCCTCTCATTCTCAGGGTGAGTGCGGTTCAATAAGTGCCAAAAGCCAGGACTTTGGTCATGAAATATGCATTCAGAACTCTCTTAAAAAGGTAAACTCTACAGAAAGCTCATGTAAATGGTAAGCAACTATTATGAATAGACATGAATTTTTAATAATTCTAGTGCTCTAGGGTACAGGCTAGAGCTTAAAATAAATTACTTTACAATTCATACTGTAGGTACTATATGTAACTGTACCTGAAGTGGACTGAAGTTTTCAAAGGACAATTTACTTTGAATTAAATGAGGTCATTTTACAAACAGTCACCCAAGAAAATATATTTATAACATACCCTTAGGACACTGGGGATGAGAGAATTCATTTTCAGTCCCCCTTCTTCTGTCTTTCTCCATCTGGAACCCTAGAATTCTAGACTATCAGGGTTGGAAGGGACCTCAGGAGGTCATCTAGTCCAACCCCCTGCTCAAAGCAGGACCAATTCCCAACTAAATCATCCCAGCCAGGGCTTTGTCAACTGGGCCTTAAAAACCTCTAAGGAAGGAGATTCCACCACCTCCCTAGGTAACCCATTCCAGTGCTTCACCACTCTCCTAGTCAAAAAGTTTTTCCTAATATCCAACCTAAACCTCCCCCACTGCAACTTGAGACCATTACTCCTTGTTCTGTCATCTGGTACCATTGAGAACAGTCTAGATCCATCCTCTTTGGAATCCCCTTTCAGGTAGTTGAAAGCAGCTATCAAATCCCCCCTCATTCTTCTCTTCTTCACACTAAACAATCCCAGTTCCCTCAGCCTCTCCTCATAAGTCATGTGCTCCAGCCCCCTAATCATTTTTGTTGCACTCCGCTGGACTCTTTCCAATTGTTCGACATCCTTCCTGTAGTGTGGGGCCCGAAACTGGACACAGTACTCCAGATGAGGCCTCACCAATGTCGAATAGAGGGAAATGATCACGTCCCTCGATCTGCTGGCAGTGTCCCTCCTTATAGAGCCCCAAATGCCGTTAGCCTTCTTGGCAACAAGGGAACAATGTTGACTCATATCCAGCTTCTCGTCCACTGTAACCCCTAGGTCCTTTTCTGCAGAACTGCTGCCTAGCCATTCGGTCCCTAGTCTGTAGTAGTGCATGGGATTCTTCCATCCTAAGTGCAGGACTCTGCACTTGTCCTTGTTGAACCTCATCAGGTTTCTTTTGGCCCAATCCTCTAATTTGTCTAGGTCCCTCTGTATCCTATTCCTACTCTCCAGCGTACCTACTACTCCTCCCAGTTTAGTGTCATCTGCAAACTTGCTGAGAGTGCAGTCCACGCCATCCTCCAGATCATTAATGAAGATATTGAACAAAACCGGCCCCAGGACCGACCCTTGGGGCACTCCGCTTGATACCGGCTGCCAACTAGACATAGAGCCATTGATCACTGCCTGTTGAGCCCGACTATCTAGCCAGCTTTCTATCCATCTTATAGTCCATTCATCCAGCCCAAACTTCTTTAACTTGCCGGCAAGAATATTGTGGGAGACCGTATCAAAAGCTTTGCTAAAGTCAAGGAATAACACATCCACTGCTTTCCCTTCATCCACAGAGCTAGTTATCTCGTCATAGAAGGCAATTAGGTTAGTCAGGCATGACTTGCCCTTGGTGAATCCATGCTGACTGTTCCTGATCACCTTCCTCTCCTCCAATTGATTCCTTGAGGACCTGCTCCATGATTTTTCCAGGGACTGAGGTGAGGCTGACTGGCCTGTAGTTCCCTGGATCCTCCTCCTTCCCTTTTTTAAAGATGGGCACTACATTAGCCTTTTTCCAGTCATCCGGGACCCTCCCGATCGCCATGTTTTTTCAAAGATAATGGCCAATGGCTCTGCAATCACATCCGCCAACCCCTTTAGCACCCTCGGATGCAGCGAATCCAGCCCCATGGATTTGTGCTCATCCAGCTTTTCTAAATAGTCCTGAACCACTTCTTTCTCCACAGAGGGCTGGTCACCTCCTCCCCATGCTGTGCTGCCCAGTGCAGCAGTCTGGGAGCTGACCTTGTTCGTGAAGACGGGCAAAAAAAGCATCGAGTACATTAGCTTTTTCCACATCCTCTGTCACTAGGTTGCCTTCCTCATTCAGTAAGGGGCCCACACTTTCCTTGACTTTCTTCTTGTTGCTAACATACCTGAAGAAACCCTTCTTGTTACTCTTAACATCTCTTGCTAGCTGCAACTCCAAGTGTGATTTGGTCTTCCTGATTTCACTCCTGCATGCCTGAGCAATATTTTTATACTCCTCCCTGGTCATTTGTTCAATCTTCCACTTCTTGTAAGCTTCTTTTTTGTGTTCAAGATCAGCAAGGATTTCCCTGTTAAGCCAAGCTGGTCACCTGCCATATTTACTATTCTTTCTACACATTGGGATGGTTTGTTCCTGCAACCTCAATAAGGATTCTTTAAAATACAGCCAGCTCTCCTGGACTCCTTTCCCCCTCATGTTATTCTCCCAGGGGATCCTGCCCATCAGTTCCCTGAGGGAGTCAAAGTCTGCTTTTCTGAAGTCCAGGGTCCGTATTCTGCTGCTCTCCTTTCTTCCTTGTGTCAGGATCCTGAACTTGACCATCTCATGGTCACTGCCTCCCAGGTTCCCATCCACTTTTGCTTCCCCTACTAATTCTTCCCTGTTTGTGAGCAACAGGTCAAGAAGAGCTCTGCCCCTAGTTGGTTCCTCCAGCACTTGCACCAGGAAATTGTCCCCTACACTTTCCAAAAACTTCCTGGATTGTCTGTGCCCTGCTTCTCTCCTCCTTACTACTTCTTCCCCCAGAGAACAAGAGCCCTTCAACCTCCCCAGTCCTTTCCATTGGACCCTGTCCCACTGTTAACAGCCTTGTGCTTACTACCCATTGGCTTTACCTCCCTTCACAGAAATGCTCTGGCTCCTATACTGGTTCCTCTTCAGTCTTGTTTAACTTCATGATGTGGCCTATCTACCAGGTGCTTGATCCTAGCTTGAGATTCAAGGCAGGAACCAGCAGCAAGAAGACATGCATTATGTTGGGAATGCAGCTCAGGGAGATACGAGTTTGTATAATGACTTAGTCCATTTGGAAATCACAAACCAGCTACTCCTCCAAGTGCCCCTAAACCCTCCCTTGTACTTTAGGGTAGCTGCCCTCAGTCACTACATAATCCAGTGGAATCACCTGGGATTGGGGAATCTAGTCAAGTGTTAAAATCTTAAAGCCTTATTATGTTAACTTAATATTTATTACACAATTATCTTAATGGAAAGAGAACAGGGCTTGCATCTCCCATTGCTCAATTATTTTTTAATATCCTGCTTATCACTGTGGTATCGTCTCACTGAAAGATTTATCCCTTTCATCTTCCTTTTCACTAAAGTATTGTTTTTTCCTTTAATGTGTGCTCATCAGCAATATTCTATTAAATACTTTTGTGTCCTTTAGTTCACCTATTGAAATGGGATGAGACTAAGAACTGCATATTCATACCTGTAAGAATTCCTTATAAAAATATTTGCAGCATTTACATAAAGGATATTGCATAATAAAAAAATAACACACAAGTGAAAACAAGCGCAACATCCATAAGTAGAACTTCCCCATGTATCTATCTCATATATAACACTTTCTATCATAAGGCATCCAGACAGGGTCTTAACACTAATATAGTTCTCAAGTCATTTTGGGTCCTTATTGTGGGTTGAAAGCATCAATTGTCCAGGGAGCTTTAAAAAATATCCAGTATAAAGCCATGTAGTTCTTATTGATGAAATTGTATAGAGCAGGGATTCTTAAAATCTCTTACGGTGTAGAGGGCGATTTTCTGAGGCACAAGTACCAGCTGACTTTGAAGGGGAGTTTGGTGCCTAACTGCTCTTTGTGCCCTTGAATATCTCTCCTGTAGTCCACACTAGTCATAGACTGTATCTTGTGGACACCTTCCTGCCCCCATCTGCAATTCCACAGACCACCTCTTATGCAGGATTGTGTGTGCTACCTCCCCTTCCAATTATGGTTGCATAACATACCTATGGCAACTGCAGCAACTGCTTACCTTGCAGTTAAAAAGGGAAAGTGTGTATATTTTTAGCTGTCTTTAATGTGATTAACTTTTTTTCCAGAAAGAACCACACACTTCATCACATTGTCTGCTCTAATGCTTCATTTTATCTTCCCCCGCCTATCAATTCTTTTGCCCCCACTCCCCAACTTCTCCTGCAGATTCTTCTCTGCTGCCACCCCCCTTCTCCTCCTCTTTCCCCCTTCACATGTTTGCTTGCCACAAGGTTCTCTTCTGCCTCTGCTCCCCTGGACATTTCTTTCCTGTTGCTGACTGGCAGCTGCAATCCCTGAGTGCAGCTTCTGTTTTCTCTTCTATTGTGTAGTAGTAACTCCTTGTAGAGGCAAATGTTCCATAACTACCATAATGGTTGAACCTTTACTGTTTCCTCCCCTGGGGTTATCTGTTAGGCAGTAAACCTGGTAGCTTCCTTGGGGAAGAGAAAAAATGGCTTTCTATCATACAGGATACAAGGGAATAATCCATAGCTATTTTATTCCTTTTCTAAACAAACAAAAATGTTCTCCAGTTCTTTACAAAAGGGTGGATAGTCACCGAAAAATATGACTGATTCCATGAAAAATAGTCCTTCAGCTTCCCTAGCAGTCTGCATAATCTTGTTGAACCCACATATTAAGTGACTTGTCAGTAATATTGTACAATTTAGTTCTATCCAGTAAATTATTTTTGGTAGGGATTTTGTGGCATCAAATGCCAAAGGAAAAGGCAGTGAATAGGAATCAAGGGCTTGAGATAATCATTTCCTCAGATAAACACTTCCTGTTTCACACTGCTCAGTGTTCAATGAGGCATTTATCAGAATTCCAGGGTTCACATAGTTTTGCCCTTCATTTTATTTTCCAGATGGGTCTCCCCCTTTTCCCACCCTTGAATTTAACATGGTGAGATGCCAGTTGTGACCGGTTGGACCCCACTTCTGGGATGTACACCCAAAATAATATTGTCTTGTGCTGTAGAGAAATCTATACCACGTAAACTCATATATTCACCCCCTCCCTCAATGTGGAGGAAGATAAGCACAACTTCTTGCTCCCCCCCCCGTTAGAAATTGCACAAACTGGGTTTAATAATCAACAAAACAAATTTATTAACTATAAAAGGCAGATTTTAAGTGATTATAGGGGATAGCAAACAGAACGAAGCAGATTACCAAGCAAATAAAACAAAACACACGTACTAAGCTTAAGATAGTAAAGAAACTGGTTACAAAATGTAATTTCTCACCCTAAATGTTGATTTAGGCAGGATGCAGAGTTTCTGTAGCTTAGAGTTCCAGTTATTTCTCTTTACAGACTAGACTCTTTTGTCTCAGTCTGGACTCAGCCCTTGCCTTTCCCTCAGCTTAGTTCCTTTGTCTCTTCAGGTACTTTCAGCAGGCTTTCTTCTTGGACAGGAAGGCAATGGAGAAGAGTCCTGTTTGCCTTACTCCCCAGCCTTAAATAATATTTACATAAGGCAGGAATCTTTTGTTGCCCTGTCTTGCCCTCCCACTGCTCTTAGTGGAAAATTACTAGAAGTCCAAGATGGTGTTTAGTACCAGGTGACAGGACCATCTGACGTAGTAGTGTCACAGCTACGTCCCAGGATGCCTTAGGAAGGAGAGAGATTATACCTTCAAAATCTTATTGTTTCTTCTTGATGGCCTGTTATCTGGTGGGGGTTTCCCAAATACACACACAGGAATATTGACTGTGTAACAATTACAACTAACTTTAGATACAGAAATGATACATGCATACAAATTGGATAATCACATTCAGGAAATTATAACCTTTCCAATGATACCTTACAAGACATCTTGCATAAAATATATCTGTTATGCCATATCCATATCATAAGCATATTTCCATAAAGAATATGGGGTGTAACATTGCACCAGTATTTGATGATGGGATGGAGAAGGGTAGAGGCATGATTTGATCCCGAAATTGGTTTGAGTGGTAGAGGTGGAAAGGGAAAAGGAGAGCGGGAGAGGGAGGAAGTGTGGAAGGGTGCAAAAAATGAGACGAAAGGAAGGAATGTGAGGCCAGTTGATGGCAGCAGTTTTGAGAAGAAACACCATGCAGCAGCTTTACTATTCTCCCCAATTATGTATTATGCATAGGATAAAATGTTTGGCTTTAACATTATTATTTTGGGCAACAACTTCAGAGAGGAGCTTTTTCCCTGCCCACAAGCCTTTCTATTTTCACTTACCCCAAGGAGAAACAGAAACCTGGTGATTAGATATCTCCCTTTAAACTTCAGTGCCAAGGAATAAACCAGCTGTTGTAAAGACATGGACTGTAGTCTTCTGCTTCAACAGCAAAAAGAAGCATATCAGAGATAATAGTGGTTCAGGTTTTGAACCCCACAATAGAGTTAAATTTAAAATGATTGTCAGATTTTTTTTTAAGAACTAAAGGATTTGTGAGTTGAAGCCTGTAATGTTTTGACTCTTGTAATATTTTTTTCTCTATGTGGTAGCCAAGAAAGTTGTCCTGTAGGCAGCAGCTCTAAGAAATGTTTGTCAGGGAGAGAGTAACAATTGTACTGGTGAGATGCAAACCTACTAAAAAGATTTGCATCACAATTAGCAATAAGCATTTATCAAGGACTGACTACCTAAGTAGTTGGTGCCTTGATAAATGCTTATTGCTAATTGTGGTGCAGATGCTGTAGATTCTGTTTAATAATGTTGCAAGGAAAAAGTTCTCTCTCATATTAATTTATATTGAGCTGGATTCTGTTCTCACTTACAGCAGTTGTATAGCTGCAAAATCATAGATCTCAGTGGACTTACAGCTGTTTTTCACCACTGTGAGAGGAGAATCAGACTTATTGTCTTGGTTTACTCACAGTTGTCCCCCAAGTTGTCTTCAGAACATTCTTCATTCAGGTTCCTTTCCCATCTAGTCTTTGTCTTCCATCTATATTTGTTAAACACTCATGCTAACCCATTATTAAAGTGCAGGATGAGTCTGCTATCACTTTTTCACTGCAGTGCATTGATACACAGCTGATAGATATGAAGAGTAGTGTCTCTCAGAAATCAAGATTGAATTACAAATGACCTAGGACAGAAGAGCATCACTTCATAACTTCTGTCAAGATACCAGGTTGAACAAAGCAGATTATTCCTGGAATCAGTACTCAATACAATATGTAAGCAGCACTAAAATATATATTTTTTCCCAGACACAAGCTTAATGACAAAGTATTATATATAGTCTTTCCCAAAATTACAGTCTCATTGTAAAAGGTTTTGTGCCTTGCACAAATGTGGTTCTCTGCCTGGTGTTTTTATCTGGTACTGGAATACTCTGCCTTTATGCAATAGCATATGGCTATTCCTAGTACGTTTGAACAAGCAGACGTCTTAAATGTACTGGGTAAAATTTGAGCCACCACATCAGATATGGGCCCTTCAATAGTCTTCAATAGTTAGTGGACAAAGCAAAGAAAACCTGGGGACACCACTAATTAAGACAGTCAATTATTCCTTCATGAGGGGCAGCCTGCCAGCTTCCTTAAAACATATAACCTGCAAACTACCATGCTGTCTTCAGTCTTGCCTTCTGAGAAAGGTTATTACAGAGGACATGGTAGTGGGCTGAGCCAAGCTGCTCTTGAATGTTGCCATTATCCAAGGCCCTGCCAATTGGGATTCAGACTAGGTTATGGTAGAGAGGCAGATTCGGCAGCCCAAATGGCTGTCTTACTGATGGTGGTGAAAGAAAAACATCAGTGCTTATTTTATTCTATCAAAAGGCTTTGAAGGATGTAACCGTGAGATCCATATCTATGAGACCAGTCCGGGGTATAAGGAGTTGCATTGAACTTGCTGTGCTCATACCCATTGGATATATACTGAAGGGTGGTGTTTGGCAGCGTCTCTTCTCCCTCTCAAAAACTCTGGTTTGTAGACTTATACAAGATTCAGTCCTGGGGCCCACCTAGCCCCCTTTTTACATTTCTGTTAAACCATTATGGACACTGTGAGATGACACATGCTTCAGTACCAATGACACGCAGCTCTGCATTGGTTTTTATTGAATATGGACATTACTGCTCCACCGACACCCAAATATCTGAGCACATTAGGTCCCTGGATGCTAGCAGACACTATCTGAAACTTAACAGAGATAGAACTGAAGTGATGCTAATAGCAAAAGGGAAACTCTATGAGGAGTTATTAGGTACAGTGACCATTTTCCATTGAAGGTCTCTGTTTTCTGGTGATCAAGGTGAAGGGGTTCATCTGAGGGACTCCTCTCAGCTCCTAAACTCCAAAGAAGCAGTAAAAGTCCAAACCATATTCTTCTATCTTTGTCTACCCAGCAGACTTGAGCCCTCTCCTATTAAACGAGGACCTAGCAACAGTAGTCTCTGCATTCATCACTTTCAGGATGATCTACTCTACCATGCTTTATCTGGTGATGCAGGTGGGGGGCCCCTTGGAAACTACATGTGGCCAAAACAGTTGAACATGCCTACTAAGCAGTACAAAAAGAAAAGAGCACCGTTGCTCTGGGCTGTACACTGAATCCCTGTTCAATACTGAACCTATTTAAAGGTTCTGGTGTTAATATTCAAAGCACTTGGTGAACTGGGACTTTATCTCAGTGCAAGACCACCCTCAGCAACTGCAAAAATTCTGAAAGAGTGAAAGCCTATGGCAGACCTCTGGGGAGGTGGGGCCTGGATGTTCTGTTTCAAGCCTCCGTTCATGGAATCCGCCTAGCACTGGAAATCAGAATAAGCCTGAGCCTTGCTATTCTTAGGGCACAATGCAAGATGCTCTTGTTTGCCCAAGCCTTCCTGCAGTAAGGGCAATGACAGAGTGGCTGGCTATATATCCCCAGGAAACAAACAAGCTGGAGAAGGACTGCTGAACAGCAGCAAATCAACAGAGGAATGGATCGTGATTGTTTGCATTTAAAAGGCCTGGGCTCTATGAATCTGAGAGATCCTCTCACTCCCTATGCTATACAGCTACAGCCACAATCAGCAGAGGTGCTTGAGCTGGGGCCTCGTCTGTATTAGAGTGAGAGCTGCTGGCAGGGCATTCTCTATGAGGGCTTCTATCTGTGTGGGACCTCACTGTTTCCCAGTCCCTGTCTCAAATAGCCCAAATCTGTTGATCTTTAGGACATGCTGCATACACCTTTTATTCCCCTGGCTTTTTGTGACGGGGAAGAATTTTATGTGGGTGACAAGTGTTGTGAGAGTAGGCTGTTAATTTAAAAAAATCTGACCTTTCTTGATTAAAGGCAATGATTGAGGAAGCAGAAAATATTGTCAATAGTCCCTAGAGCCTTGGATCGGTGCTCTTTTGATTTGTTTTGAAAATAAAATACATTGTATATATGGCATCTTGGTACTATGGTGACGGGAGTTTTAGAAATGTGATGCATGAGTTGAAGGTATGGGCTTAGATTACATTAAACCAAATCTCATTGCAATAACACGAACATGACTTTGGCCTAGGGTGACCAGGTGTCTGGTTTTCGACTGGAATACCCGGTCGAAAAGGGACCCTGGCGGCTCTGATCAGCACTGCCGACTGGACTGTTAAAGATCCAGTTGGCGTTGCTGCGTTGCTAAGGCAGGTTAGTCTCTACCTGTCCTGGGGCACCACGCTGTGCCCCACAAGCGGTCAGCAGGTTCAGCTCCTATGCGGGTGGGGGCCCACAGGGCTCTGCATACTGCCCCTGCCCCGAGCATCGGCTTTGCACTACCGTTGGCCGGTTCCCGGCCAATGGGAGCTGGGGTTGTGGTGCCTGCAGGTGAGAGCAGCGCACGCGGAGCCTCCTGCTCTCCCCCACCTACTAGCACTGGACCTGCTGGCCACTTCTGGTGCACACGCAACGCGGGACAGGCAGCCTGCCTTAGCCCCCCCCCCGCTGCGCCGCTGACTGGGAGCCGCCCAAGGTAAGCCTGCGCCCCAACCCTCTGCCCCAGCCCTGAGCCCCGCAACCCGGAGCCCCCTCCTGCACCCCAAACCCCTCATCCCTGATCCCATTACCCTCTCCCACACACCAACTCCCTGCCTCAACCCGCAGCCCCCTCCCACACTCCAAATCCCTCGGCCCCATCCCCCAGCCTGGAGCCCCCTCCTGCACTCCAAACCCCTCATCCCAGGCCCCACCCCAGAGCCCTCACCCCCAGCTGGAGCCCTCACTCCCTCCCACACCCCAAGTCCCTGCCCCAGCCTGGTGAGGGTGGGGGAGAGCGAGCCACTGAGGGAGTGGGAATGTAGTGAGAGGGGGTGGGGCCTCAGGGAAGGGGCGGGGTGGGGCAGGGGCCTCAGGGAGGGTCGGGGCTAGGATGTTCGGTTTTGTGCAACCCTACTTTGGCCGTGTGTAGACATCGGGTGCTGGGTGGCTGAAGGAAAATTGAGCAAACTGAGCCTATTCTGAGCAGACCTGCTCCTGAATGCAAAGCCTAGGAAACCTTTTTGATAACTTGTAAGCTCCTGGAGTTTTGTGTATGCATTTTAGTAGGGAGGCGACATTCTCCAGGATAGAACTTGGAGAAGGTCATGAAAGGGGCGTCAGGTTTGTATAATTTTTGGTGGTGCCCAGAATGGTTCCAAGTCCCGCCCCCCCCCCCACCTGCCTAAGGCTCTGAGAGGGAGTTTGGGTGCGGGGGGGTTCAGGCTCTTGGAGGGAGTTTGGGTGCAGGCTCTGGGTTGGGGTGTGGGGAAGGGGTGTACCTCGGGCGGCTCCCAAAAGTGACCCGCAGACCCCTCTGGAAGCGGCTCCTAGGCGGGGAGGCCAGGGGTCTCCGTGTGCTGCTGCTCACCGGCACCACCCCCGCAGCTCCCATTGGCCACAGTTCCAATGGCAGAGTCGGCGCTCGGGGTGGGGGCAGCATACGGAGACAACCCCTCCCCCAGGGGCTGCAGGGACATGCTGGCTGCTTCTGGGAGTGGCACGCCGTGCGGAGCGAGGGCAGGCTGGAAGTCGCTTTAGCCCTGCTGCGCTGCTGGTGGCAGTGGGGGCCCCCGGGCTCTTTTAAATCACCCGGGGGCGGCAGGCAGGGCCAGGAGGCACATGGGGGCGGCAGGTGGGGCCGGGGGAGAGACCCGGCCCCAAACATTGGTGGAGCCGGGCCCCTATGCTCTGAATATTCCTGGTGCACGGGCACCACGGGCCCATACAACTCGCCGCCCCTGGGTCGTGAGCTCCTAATAGAGGTCCCTTGGTTATGGAATTCATTCCCAGCAGAGTTTCATCAGAGCCAGAGTCTTGCTTCACTTTTGGATATCTGTTTGTTCAGGCTCTTTACTATGTGTATTGTACTCCCCAGTAATTGGGCCCTCTGCTCGGTTATCACCTCAGCCTGGTCTTTCAGAAGTGGTATTGGATATCACCAGGAGAAGAAGAGCATTCTCTCCCGCTTTAGGAAATACTGTGTCTTAACAATTTGCAGCAAATACTTTATTCAGAAAATTTAGCCCTTTTTACTGGATTGAGTGAATGTTTTGTGCACATTCACAGCCTGTGATAGTTTGAACTTGTTTGCTACGCGTATTCTGTATTCACATTGTGTGATGGGTCACCTAAATCTGAATTGGTATTGTGTCCATTCCCTGATTGGATGACCTAACCTTTGATAAACTGAGCTTGCCCAGAATAATTTTAATTCAGCCACAAAACATACTTCATTTTGTAATTAAAAGAAAATCTACAGCGCTGGAATTCACTTTCCATGAATGTCTGTAGGAACAAAACTTTGCTTGAAACAATTTTTTAGGAAAAACAACTAAAGAGCTGAGATCACTGTCAAAGTGAAATTCTGTTTGGAAGGCAGAAAATTAGGAATATCCTTTGTATTCACCTTTTTTGTTTTTTCTCTGCTGTATAAAGTCATGCCAGGATACCATGGTAATGGGTGCCTTTGAAAATATTGGACTACATATTACGCTGGCCAATATATCTGGGAGTCATTGCCTTGTTCAGCATGATTTATTATTAGCAGTTATGAAGAGAGCTCGATGCTCCTCACTGTTAGGGCATTTGAAATTTAATCTTGATGTTACCTCAGAGTCAATCTTCATGTTAATGCTACTTCGTTAATGATCAAAAAGGCACTTAAAAAAATGGCCATTCTTTTCCACTATGGAGCGGAATGTTGGTCTCAGTGATTTAGCTCTCCTGGAAAGCAATTCATTAAAATAAATGGGAAATCCCCTTTCTCTGTTTGGTCAATGTTTGGTCTATGCAATAGATTCTAATGCATAGTACTGAAAATGTACACAGCAGATATTAAACAAAAAAACCCAATATGCTCCATGGGACTAAGGATGGACAGTGTTTGTTTTTTGTTTTATTTTATCTATGCCACTGTACTATCTAGTATTGATTTCAACCCTGAAAGCATGTGACTGGCTTAGAACAGCATAATTTTCCTTTTTTATATATTTTATCATTGACTCTGATTCTGTTTGTACTTCTCATTGTTAGTCCATTACTACAATATTTGGAAAAATCAATAGTGTTAATTAAAAAATAAACAACCCTCAGCTGTGTATTGTGACTAGCCTAAGCTGAGATTGACTGATAACATTACTGAGTCAATTTTTGAGTAAGGAGGGACTGTCATTGAGCAGTATGTTAGCCACAAACGAGCTTTACTTCAACATCGGATATGCATGTCTTGTGCCAACCATTTTCTCTCACAAATATGTATTGGAAACAATGCGAGGAAAACCCGACTCTCCAATGATATTATGGTATTGTACTGTGTTCTCCTGGGTAGCACAGAGTATTGTCTGGGCAGCAAAGCAGGGTGCGAGAGTGAGTACTTTTGAGCTCGGAGCCAGGAGGTGAAGCTATTGAACAATGATCCAGCTAGCGGTGCGATGCTCCTTTGGGGGCTGGGATAGCAGAGCCGCAGGAAGGAAGCTCTGGGTAATGGGAGTGATCAAGGAGACTCCAGATCCCAGCCTCCCCCTATCTCCCCAAGGCTGCTATGTGGCAGAAGCAGGTGCCTGGAGACGGATTGGAGAGGGAAAGAGGCTGGTTGGGGTGGGGGGCTGGAGAGGGCTCCAAGGATTGGACACGAGGCCAGGGTGGGGGGCTCTGGGGACTGCTCACGGGTGTGGGGGGCATGAGGCCAGGGTGGAGGACCTGGGGGAGGGGCATGCTGTGCTCAGTGCCCTGGCACAAGCAGATGCTGCGGGACTCCATTAGGTACTTATCAGCTGGGTTGCCTCGTAGGGCCCAGGGCCCACAAGTCACAACTCCCATGGCCCAACCAGCCCTGCTGGCTCCAGGGAAAGCAGAGAAGAATTTGAATTAGGGCTCAGACAGCGTTGCCCTCTGATTGGGTTGCAGAGTGAGCACATGACACCTCATTGCTCCGATTGGAGGGGCAGGGCAAGTGGAGACACATTAGGCTGTCTGCGGGGTTGTGTGGAGATGTCCCCCCCTCCAAGCATCACTGCTTCCCCCCCCCCTTCCCTGCACTGCGACCAGTGGGGTTGAGGCTGCACAAGCAGCTGCCCAGAGACACACTGCGCCCTGCAGCCTGGCCCAGCTTCAGCCTGTGCGGTCCACTGAAAAGCATCTGGCTTTAGTAAAACGAGTCTTGAATCCTGCTGGACAGGCTGATCTCTGTGACATGCTGTAGACTTTAGTGTGAACCTTTATAGAAGGAAGATGCAGGTTTCTGAGTGCAAGAACAGAGAACTCTGAGGGTGCAGTCTTGGTTTCCTTTACCAACTGCCCTTGACTTGCTAGATGATGTTAGGAAAGTTCCTGACTCTGTGCCTCAGCTCTCTTACCTGTAAAATGGGTACAGTACCTCTACCTCCTAGGGGCATTAGTGTGGTTAATCAGATAATCCATTTTGCCAGGACAGTTTTAAATCCCCTTCCTGAGACCTTCACACCATATAAACCACCATCTGTCCCCTCCAGACTTGCTGTGTTATGATAGAACTTTATCTCTTTTTGCATTCAGACAGTGGAGCAGTCACTGACCTGGGTGCCTGTTGGCCATACAGGAGCTATCCCTATAATTAGAGCCTTATCGAGTCTAGGTTTCCACTGCAGCAGCAATCTGTCCTTTGCTGCAGAATTGTGCTCCAGCATCTAGGCTTTTAACTAAAATAAGTTTCTCATGCTTATGGATCCAAACACCCCCCCCCCCATTTTCAAACGTGAACTGAGTGAAAATGAGGCAGCATTGGCCACTTGAATGGGCAGGCAGCTTGAAACACTAGTTTTCAGTGGTGTGAACTGCCCTAATGATGTAATTTTCAGTGTCAACATTAACTAGTTCATGGCAGATCATTTTACTGTTCTAATAACATGCCTACCCCAGCAAACCAAACAGCACCCCTCACTTTCCCAACTGCCAGAAGCTCCAATGGGCCCCATCTCACCTGTCAAAGTCTCCCGTCTCCCTCTTCCTCGCTCCCTGGCAACTTCTAGAATAGTTAAGCATTTTCAATATGAAATTCTGCAGCATATTGAAAATTAAAAATGCAGGGTACAACAACACTGAATTGGTTATGAAGTTAAATAATACGGGGATATTATAGTGATTGCATTAGTGATTTTAATAAAAAATGTCAACATAAAATTGATCTGAAACTGCTGCACAATCCCCAGTCCCTGTAGCATAGGGTTTTGCTACAGAATTTAGGTCACGCTTGCTGTGGAGTACACAGGCCTTGAGTAAAGTATGACATGTTGCTCTGCCTGGTTGAATCTTTACTTTTGTGTAGTAAGGGACGAGTAGAAATACATAAGGCAGGTACTGGTCAGTGGAATGCAAAGGTTTGCAACATGGGCTGAAGGGTAAGCCTACTACTGCATAAAGCATCAGCCACAGATGCTTAATTCCTGTTGAATGGCATCCTCTGAACATTGGAAGATGGGAAGAGAACTCCTGGGAGTGCTACCTGTTGCTGTAGCCTGTTAAGTGATTCTCCCCTGCCATATTACAGCTCTTGAGTGCTACAGCCAGGGAAAAGACAATTTTGATTGCTGCTGACTTATTTTTAAGCAGGATTTCGGCTTGGGTGCTCTGTGTGTTCATGCTTCCACAAAGCCCTGGAAGAGCTAGGAAGATAAAGTAGGTCAGAAAGAGCTTGGCAGGGTAACATCTCCCAGATTAAAAATAGGCCGTCCCTCAGGAAGGTCTATTTGAGTAGGAGCCCTCTGACCCATAGAGATGCTCTGACAGAAAAATCTAAAGCCAACTGTGTGCGTGGTTTGTGGATAAAACATTGACTGTGTTTCTTTTAAACTAATGTGAGTGTAACCACAGCTTCCAAATAAGAGATGAGATATTTCAGCGGTTTCTGCTTAAGCCAATTACAAAATGAACATATGGCTGTTGGCACAACTGACAGCGCTTGCTCGGGGCTAACCCAGATTGAGCTCCGTCTCGCCCCTAATAGCCACTTCTATTCCAGTTTGAGGTTTTCAGCCTCTTAGTGAAGGAGAGCAAGTATTGTAGCTTCCAGATAGCTGACCTTAGAATAAGGCTTGGTGTTGGCAGTTGGCATGAAGCCCCATCCAAAGGAGAGCCACAGCGGTAAGTTTTAGGGAAGGGTAAAAAGTCGGGGGATGTTTATGGAGAGAAGGTAGGGCTTTGTGAAGGCCCATGCAGGTGCCTCTGATCTGGTCATCTAGTCTCAGAGTAAGATTTGATCTGGAAAGGCCACTTGGGGGAAGGGGGGCAAAATGGAAATTGGGAAGACTAATGGGGTTAATAAAACTAGTGGGAAATGGTGGGGGGAACCTCTCAAGCCTCTTGATTTCACATTACCAAGAAGGAAAAGGTCATTTGGGGATACACATATAAAAATGTACTGAGGATTGCACACCATTAGACTACACAAATGCAGACAGAACTATCTTCTTTATTATAAAGATACACTATGGGGAACAAACCTGAATGTATACTGAAGCCTGTGATGGTACATGCCAAAATGTACAGTACTATACATAAAAGTGCATTGTCACAACAGATTAACAGTACATTTTTTCTTCCATAACTGTGTATTTTTAATTTTTTTGTTTTTTGAAAATGGAGGGAATGTGGCTGTACAAGAGCAGATATGAATGCAATGAAAATGCAACAGTATACAAGCAAGAGTGAACGCAATGGAAATGCAACAGTACAAGAGCAAGGCTAAAGCTCCTCTAAAATTTTAAAGGCACTTTCACATGTACATACTACGGATGTACATTGACACAATTAGGTAACAGTCAACAAGCAGGAAGCTACCAGTACTGCAATTTATCAAACTGACAGTAAAGGACAATACTGATTTGATTAGGTGTGCAAGAGTTACCCCTTAGTATGTTTGTAGTTGTCAGTCTTTCCTGTTACATATCCACTTACTATACGTTAAGTATCTATAATAACCATCAAACTACACATTTAACTTGTGTGAATGCTCTAAGTGGATGCATTCACTAAATGCACTGTTTCTAATATTTTCTTTTGCTACACAATTTCTAATAATAAGCATTATGGAGTCCAGTAGTGTTATTTAAACATACAAAATTCCCTATATAATTTAAAGATACAGATATTCATCTCAATTATGCCACACTGGTATTGAACAAATTACTAAACTAAAAACATTATGGAAATTAGAGCTGGAATTCCAGTTTGTTCCATTGATCTTAATAAGTTTGGGGAACTTACTTGAAAATAATTTCTGGTCCTGGACGGGTGAACATACCAATAGACTAAGGCCAACCTTTAATGGGGACTAGCTTCAGTTAGAACCTTGCCCTGGAGTTTAGGACTATAGGCGGCAGGGTACAGTCAAGAGATACAAGATTAAACATAAATTTGACAAGTTGTTACCCTGTTTATACAGTGGTAGCCTCAGACATATAGATTCCTTGGATTTTTTTGGACCAGTCCTTGGGCTGCAAATATCAGCAACAATAAATGGCCCTGACAGCATTGCTCTCAAATGCAGGTTATGGGATATTTGTCATGTCCAGGGCTTGGAGTTCCTTATCAAGTGATTAGAATTAGTAAACCACAGTGGAAATAAATAAATCCCCAAATGACAACAGGACATGGCTTCTATGACTTTATATAGACTATAATACACGAATCAAATCTTTGTTACAAGACACTAACTCTTCCCTCTCCCCAATTATGTTTCCATATAGTGAGTGGTACAACTTAAAACATTCCATAGGAAGAATGGTAAGATCCTAATGTAACAAATGCTATGAGGAAAGACAAATCTTATTTGAAGCCAGTTTTATTCCTATAGATGACCATCAGCTGATATTGTTTCTTGGCTATGGTATTTTAGGTAACAGCCAACAGGGTATTCTTTATAAATAGTTTGCATGGCTGCGTAAATTAAAAACCTGCTATAAATGATCCTATAGATTGGGCAAGTAATATTGAAAAATAATTACAGAAATGATGTTATGGCTTAATGTTAATGTGCAAAACAGCTGTCCAATTAATTCACATGTATAAGAAAATTTAATAATGGAGCACTAAGCAAAGTTGATAAAATCTTCACTCACACACAGACCCAAGAAAGGTATAGACTTTTTTTTTTTAAATTGGTTCTGGCAAATTTTATGTAGGTTTAGTCTAGAGAATAGCCAATGAGATTTCTGTGGTTCCAACAACCTCCTGTGTAATTGAGAGAAGTTATTCAAGAACTCAGGAGCAGAATAGGTTAGTAAGCATCATAGAGAAACTATGCACAGTGTTTGCACTGTGAAGGATAACTAGTGAGGATACAGCAGCTTGAAACTGTGGTTATTGCAGCTCGAATTGTTTGAAGAAGATACTGAGCAATAAGGTCCGAGGAATGTTTTATTGAATTATTGTTCAACTGATACTTTCAATCTTTTATTACACTACAGAAAGATCCCCAGACCTGCATAGCTGCAGTTACTTGGTTCACTGAATTGTAAACTGTAAGTGAATTTAGTGCTTGTGAAAAGTGTCTGACAGTCCTGGGGACTGAAGTTTTAGCTTCAAAAGAAAGGTACAGCACAAGTGGCAGTATTAGAAACTTCATACCATCCAGGCAATATACTTTAACCCTGCCCTGGAGTGAGGTCAGAAAGAGAGTAATTCAGTCTCCATACTTACTCAGCACTTGGCTTTTGATAAGACTACCAAAAATATGCTAAATACTTAGTGCCAACTGTGAAAGTGTTATTTTAATTTATATGGACTGAGATTACATACACACTTCACACAGGCCATTGACTAATCCCTCAGATGCTAACTTTTAGCTTTTACCAACCAGATTGAGATTTGAACCAGTGATCTAGTGGTCAAGGGTTCCACATCCACTTACGAATTCCTTCAAGTTACCTTTGTTTAGGATCCCTTATTAAGTAAACTACAATAAGACTATGAAATATTGTACAAAGTGGGAAGCCATTTCTGATCTGTTCCCTTTATTACAAATGGTGCAGCATCAAGTTTTCAAGTCTGTTTTAAAATGACACACAATTGTCCAGTTTTTTTTAAAAATTGAAACGATACAAAATACAAATGCCCATGTTAATGATACTAGTTCAGACATTACATTCAAAAACATTGAAAAACAAAACATCTCCAGTTATAAACATGAACTAATAGTGTTATGGAACCCTGACTTCTATCGCTAATCCGTTCCTTTCTGTAACACACTCCACCTCCTGGGTTGCTTAGCCTTTTACATTGTGCAAGATTTGTCTGTTGGACCTTGGGAAGGAGGGGAAGGTCCTATGGTAGGATTTGTTTTTGGAAGAACAATGGGTTTTGGCCTCAGAGCTGGGGGTTTTAGCTGCACTCCCATTCTGGGGGCCACCATGGGCTTGAAAGTACTCATGGTATCACTGGAAGAACTAGTGCTACGTCGAATCTGAGGCTCAGTGCTCCTTAGCACTACACTATGGAGAGGGCTTAGTGATTCTGTGGAGGTGGCCAGGCTGGGTGAGTTTTTCATTTGTTCCAATGTATCCAGCACCACGTCGGGGGCGTGTTTCGCAGAGCTCTGACGTTCCAACTCACGGAGTTCATTCAGAGCGGTGTTCATTGTCTCTTCAATATCCTGGTCAGAGCAGAGAGACAGAGCAGCAAGTCATTAAATACTGAATGCAAAGGGTAGTTGCCGAGGGAGAAGTCTGTGAAATGCATGACTTCAGTTATAAACCATCCATTCATTTCTAACAAATATTATGAAGCAGTATTAAGCCCATTTACAGCCCAGAGCTGAAGAAGAAGGTTCAAAATCTTCTCCCACAACAGAAGTTGGTCCAGTAAAAGATATTACCTCACCCACCTTGTCTCTCTATTATCCTGGGACCAACATGGCTACACCAACAC
This sequence comes from Emys orbicularis, assembly GCF_028017835.1. Taxonomy (NCBI): domain Eukaryota; kingdom Metazoa; phylum Chordata; order Testudines; family Emydidae; genus Emys; species Emys orbicularis. The sequence continues at coordinate 65,500,125 of NC_088683.1, read as the reverse complement.
TGCATGTATTTACATCAACCTCATTTAAAAGTGGCCTTCCTGAACAAGATGGCAGCTTGGGTTGAACATAAATTAACTTAATGGTAGAGGGTCAAAATTCAGTTAGGCCATTAAAAACATACTCTGCTGCTTGCTGTTAAATTACTATTAAGAGAACAAATATTTGATGATTGATTTGCAACAATATTTAAATAAATGTAAAGCCTAAGAGCTTATGTGCTATACTCCTCATCTTACCCTGAAATATTCAGGAACAATACTCTAGCACAGGGATTTTTTTTAATGAAAGTAAAACTGAAGTTGGAAAACTGACTTGGACATCCAATTTGGCTTTGAAAATCCTGGCCTATATAACTCTCTTTTTTTAAATAAAGATGTAATTCAAGACAAATGGTAAAATAACTGTGCTTTTGATAACTTTCAGTTAGGTGGAGAGAGAAGTTGGTGGTTAGTATTAAGAATTAGGGACATCTTGAAAGATAAAGGCCACCTTTCCAGCTTTTAAAAATGTTTGTGGCAGTGAGCTCTGCTTGCTTATATCACAATTTCAGGGCAACTGCACCTGTATTGCCCTTCAAGGGTACCCATTCTATGCTTCTGGTTCCCAGCCATCACCTCGTTTGGGTGGGGACCCGCATCTTGTTCCCTCCTGACTGGTGGATCTTTAAGGTTGCACAGTTCCCTGCCTACGCTGTGATAGCCCCAGTAAGCCAGACTGCCTAAAAAGGCCAGCACCTGCACTGTGCTTTCTCTCTAAGGGCTGTGACCAGTGTAATTGCCAGCAGTTATAAGCTATCACACAGCTCTTTCTAAGCAAGCATATTTATTCTTAAGGTAAAAGCATTACAAAGAAAACATAAAAGTTCACATAAGCAGGCAAAAAGTTTAGCAGAGGGCCCTAGTAGGATTGGGGCCCCATCTTGGACAGAAGGTCCTGTCAATTGCTGGATCAGACCCTATGTCAGTTTAAACTCAGGCTATTTATCCAAAAGTCCTTTCTTTGTCGTTAGTCTCTGGAGAATCTAGTTTGAAGTATATATGTGAGCCTCCCAAGGAGCTGGCACTTCTCTGCGGGGGTTATAACCTGGCTGATTTGCCTTAATCATCATCCACTGTTTTTAGTTCCGGGAGGAGCTGCAGTAGCCCCCCCCGATGGCGTAGAAAACAGTCAAACCATTAATTTAAAACAATGGACCTTAAGATACTGCATGGAGTTGCAATATCTGTCACATCTCCCCCCAGAAAGGTTACATACAATCCCAGCCCACAATAATACGAATCAGTTCTTTTGAGAATATTGCAGGAAACTGCCATATATGTAAGCCCCTTCATTTTCAGTTTAAACTGATTTTTACTAAAAAATTCCCAGGCTTTACAAAAAGTATTCATTTTTTTTTCTGATTTTCACCCTACTTTTGTATCATTCAAATTTATAAAAAAATAACTTGTTTTAGTAGGCAAATACAATACATTGCATGAGATATGTCTCAATACATTAGTCTCTGTGTATATGCAAAGTTGCCTGTTGAAGTAAGACTATGTATTAGTCTAGAAGATACACACAGTAGACAGACACACATGCAAACTCTGAAGTGCATGCGCATCTGAACCTACTGATGAATTTCATGCCCACCACATACATATTTCAAGCTGTTAGCAGATAATGGTTAAAGATCTGACACTAAAATGGGAAGAAAATGAAAATCTGTATCAGAAGATGTTTCAGTACACAAGGAAGTATTCAAAAGTTTTAAAAATACAAAAAGGATGAAGTTGAGTGTATGCGCGGCAAATTGTGAGGCCCAATTATTAAATGTAAACAGTTCTAAGTCTACAACAGTAAACTGTTTATTCAAATGAAAAGTTTTATTTGAGGATTAGACCTATATTGTTTTCTTAAACTCAGAGGTGGCATTGTGTTTTGAGTTCTGCTTTAGTTCTGCAGCAAACCACATTGAATAACGGAATTCAAAGCATTAATCTACAGAATATTTTTTTTCCTCTGTCTTTCTGTCCACCAAAACAAACACCTATATTTACTTAAAAAAATTAATAGTTTTTGCACTGGTTTTCACCGTTTTTTGTTGTGGTAATAAACACTGATAAATTCCCAGGAAAAATTAAAATAAAAACTGAAAACAAAGGGCCCTACATATCTCTTATGACTTGTTCATTCAATAGATTTTTTTTTTAACGTATAAATGATGATGTGCCCCCCAATGTCCTCATATTTGTAGTTTAAATTTTAAGGAAGACAAAGAAGAATATCAGACATGGTTAGAAGTTGTCATGCAAGATACTGTTTAGTGAGATCATTTATGAGCATATTTCCATATGTTTGTTTTGCACATTTAGATTTATTCTTAAAGTACATCTGCTAAAAGGACATGCCAAGATTGGGTTTGTGGTTAATTTTTCAGTGTTGGTGAGGCACAAGTGGGTTAAATAAGAAAACTGTCAGGTGTTTCACGCTTGTTCACAGCAGCATTTACATGATTTAGTCAAAGTTCAAGTTCTGTCTCTGTCTGGTCTAGGTGTGTACAAATTTAATTAAAGCCAAATAGGGCTGTGCATAGCTCCTGGGCAGTAAATAAGTAACATAGCTTAACCTAGTATTTAAAAGCTTAGAAATTGTTGAAATAAGAACAATGAAAATTGATGTCTGCGTCATTCACAACAACTCTCTCTTCCCCCTTCATAAGCAGCAGAGACTTTGGAAGCAAAAGTTACATGACATTTTGAAATGTCAGTGCAGGATTATTTTAAATGCTTTTGTAATCAGATGGTAATTTGAGGGTGTTGAGTGTTTACATAATGACCATATTTTAAACTAAATGAGCTTTGAGTAGGACAGAAGTATTTATTAGCCCAAGATATGGCTATTACTGAGTTAGCACACTTCAGTAGCACAGAATTAATAACTTGCTTCTTGGTGCTATCTGTCTCTGCTATTCTATCCCTCTCACCTCTATGCTGCTGAGAAAGACTAGCCGCCTCTCCTACATATACACGGATGGCACAGTCTATTTATTCAGATTTATTCGCACTTTCACCTAGCATGTTCCATAGGCACAACTACAAGAGTTAAAAATCTCTACATTTATACAAAAACTATGTTAAAAAAACAGACTGAAATGCAAATTCCTATGTTTTCAAGTGACTGAGGACATTAGTAGCCAATTGGAGCACAGATTTGCATACTGTAAGATTCAGAAATAATCGCACAGTAATTATGAAAGCTAACCCCACTTCCATCAGAGCACACGGGTTTACATAACTGAGAAACAGTAACTGTACATTATCCCTATGTTCTGAGTGGCACAGAGTTTCATTTCAGTACAACTGAAAATTATTTCACTGTAATGCTGTTGCAACTTTTATTCCTATTGGCCCTCCTTTCTCCCATGATTCTTTAACACATCTCTGTCCTAGGCTCTCATGGCAAAAAGTTAAGTGGGATACTTTTCTGATACAGCTTTTAAATAAAAAAATAAACTCTCTGTGTTGTGAAAGTCAAATGTTCATTTACATCTATTTGACCATGCTCCTCACCAAGGCAAAGAAAAGAGACCAACCTGAGCTATTGACTCTGGGTCCAGTGGCTTATGGTCATTGAAACCTGGGTATTGACCAGATGATGTAGATCTTCTAATTGGAGGACTATCAGTCTTCTTTAGTGAATCATGCCTACTAATGTTGGTGAGGCTGCCATGCCCAGGTCTACGTCGTCTTTCGGGGCTGTCTGCGTTGAGGTTGCGATTGTGAAGAAGGGCTCGAGGACTGCAATGACTTGCCATGTTGGGGGAACCTAGCTCCACTGATGAGTTGGTGAGTGTGTGTGGTGGATGTACTGGGCAATGGCCATCACTGGTCCTGCCTGGGCGTCTTAGAGGAGGTGGTTCTGATCTCTTTCTTTGCCTACACAAATGTAGAAATCATAGGATAAGTTAGCATTTTTAACAAGGTGTGTGTGAAGAAATCCTGCCACTGCATGAGCCCAGAAGCAATCTAATGGCTGCAAAGCAATGCAGAAATGTTGCTATGTTAACCTTACCTTCCTAAATATATGTCAGGATGACGATCAGTTGGGGAGTTCATATCCTTGGATGAGGACTTGTCCTCAGTTATTGGCCCACTGCTGGCTTCACTGTCTGCTTTTTGGCTCAACGTATCTGAGAAGGTATCATCCCTGAAAGGAAGATATAGATTGAGAAGTCACTTTCCAGGAAGTAGGACAGCAGGCATCATGGCTCTTCTGTTTTTGTCCTCTTAGAGAATTAAAACTAGACATATAATTGCATCTCCAGCTGCTGAACTCTCATTGATGACCTATTTATTTATTGACTTCACTCATGTCACCTCTTGCCCAGTTTGGAGGCAAAATCTCCCAGGTGTTTATGAGCCTTCAAAGCAGTCTCACATTTGGGAGATACCCCACTAGCTAGTTCAACAAGCTTCTTCCCAACAAGGAGCAATCACTCAAGTATATTATATAACTAGACATGCTTACATATCCTGCACCACTATATATTGGTGAGGTACTAGGCCATCAATTCCATTATGCCTTCCTTCCCACCAGTCTTCAGATGCTCGATGATATAAAAGCAGGGAGGCTCCTTTTTTGAAGGAGAGTTCTCGTGCAGATCTTCCAATGTAGTCAAACTTGGCTATCGCTTCTATAGGCTCACCTTCTAGGGAGAAAAAGTAAGATCTCAGACTCCAGAATAGACTTATCTGTTTATTTCAGTGTTGTAAAATGTAACCCCTCAGCATTCATATCCAAACAAAGCTTACACATGTCAGATATTGAACCAAGATCTACTTCAGGCAGTGGCCATGTCTGTGTGCCCCAAGTATAAAGCAACTGGGCTGCTTTTAAGACCTCTAGACAGAGAATATGAGAGAGAGAGCACACAATACATTCAATGCTCAACATTTGAAAGTGGGCGGAGCTCTTCTCTCCTAATATAAAAAGCTATGTGGTGGGTGGGGAATAGTTACAGGCAATAAAAAAAAAAAAAACATACCTGAGGGAGCCTGATAAATCAGGTGAACAAGCCAAAGAGATGTGCCACAACAATCAGCAGTGAAAAAGGAATCAATAGATAGGGGTTTCCTCAGCAAGAGTAGACATGAGTAGAGCCCTATGCGGATATAACATTTGTATTCCCATCTGATCCGCAAACATGGTCCGTGGCTATCCCCAGGTTTGCAGGGCTCTAGGCCTGAGCTGTCTGATGAGTCAATTTAATAGCTTTAGAACTCTATTAGAATTTCTGTCACTTCTGTGCTAAGAGTGCAGATCCAGTGTAAACCTCGTATTTTACAAAATACAGGGACCTGTTCTTGGGCCTTCTCTGGTTTCTTTTGAAGCTCCAGTTTGTGCAAAGCCACCAAACACTTGACAGATCCAACTCCTTTAGGAGTACATCTGAGTATGAGGAATCATTGTATGGCATAGAGCTGCTAGGATAGTTCTGTTACACCCCAGTGTATGGGGCCATAGCTAGGTGAAAGAGGACAAAGTGTAGGTGTCCCTCTGCTCCCAGTGATCACTGGCTGCTGGGATGGATTCTGTGAGCAGCCAGGCATAGGCTACAGCAGTTTTGACTGGCCCCTGCAGAAAGAGTGAGTGAGTGTGTGTGGTAAAGCTTCTCCCTCCACAAGAACGGATTTTAAAAACCTTATCTTCATAGAGATCATTTTAAGGATGAAAATGAGAATTAAAACCTCCCTCCTGTCAAAACTTCCTGATATATCAAAGTTCATAGTGACAATGGCCCCTATCCTATAAGTAGATATGGTTCTGCTAACACCTGTGCGGAGTCCACTGACATCAGTGGGCCTCTGTGCAGCCTCAAGGGTCCCTTGTGGGCATATCTATTTGCAGAATTGGGGCCAACGAGTATAATATCTTAACTGATGTCTTTGGAGCTGCTACTTTGTCAGTTGGACCTTGATGGAACAGCTACGATTTTATTGTATGATGTTGGCAATGTCTAGTTTGTTCTAAAAGTTATGAAAAACTAATGTCTGTGAAATCACATTTGTCAGGTTAAATTTATCTCAGTATCAAAATACCAACCAAAGCATTAAGAACTTATGCCCGCAAAATGTCAGTTTTCGAATTATACATTTTGTTTGCTTTGAGTAGCTCAAAAATAAAGCCATTCAAAATACCTTATACAATTAAACCAAAATTTAGAAAGAAATTAACAGCTAGGCTGATGACTGCCGTATCACGTCTTAGCTTGGTGCAAATTTAAATTGCTTCATTGTAATACCCTGAAAAACTTGGTTTATAATGAAGACTCCTGCCCCTTTATTATGCATTAATGTTATGTGCTGGAATGTCTTTAAAATTAACTTCCATCTTGCAATGTGGAAATATAATCCTTGTGCCCTATTAAGGTTACAGTTTGCAGCTATTTCCAAATAACTTGCCCAACCTGTAGAGGACTGTCCTGTAGTTGGCCATCTTTAGTCAATCAGGTTAAAAACTTGCAATAGTTCAGATGACAACTTGTTTAGAGTAGTCAAGACCAGCAAACATTGAAGAATTTCAGAGAGGCCTACACACCACTAGGTGAGGCAGTGAAATTCAGTGTTACAAATGCAAAGTAATGCACACTGGCAGGAATCACTTCAATTACTTATACACATTGCTAGTTTCTAAATTAACTGATTTATTCAGGAAAAAGACTGGCTAGCTTAATGAAAACTTCTGCTTTTTTGACCACCAATGCACACTGAGCAAACCAAATGGTAAGATGTATATAGAATAGGCTAGAAAATATTAGTGAAAATTGCAATGGCACTATATAAAATTAGCGGCATGCTCTCACCTGGAATATTGTGTTCAGTTCTAGACACCCTATCTAAAAAATTATGTAAACAGAAAGCAAAGAGGACCAGAGATGTGACAAAATGATTATAAGTATGGAAAGGCTTCCACCACTTGAAGAGAGACGGAAAAGATTGGGACTATATAGTTTAAAGATGAGACAAATAAGAAGAGACATGATAAAGGTATACAAATTAATGATTAGTTATGAGAAAGAAAATCAAACCCTCCTGTTTATCTGCATCATAATACAAGGGGATAGTCAATGAAACTGAAAGGCAACAATTTAACATCAGAAAGGAAATATTTTTATACATATCACAAAGTTAGCCTTTGGAGCTCACTGTAAAAAGATATTCCTCAAATTTGGACCTCAAGATTATCTAGTCTATTTCCTCTTCCCCCCCCCGGCCGAATACTGAGGCAGGATTAGCTCATAAGTATAGCTAGACCAGATGCTTGTATGAATAATAGGAACATGCTGTTACATTATATAAGATTAAATAAAAGGGGGGGGGGGGTATAAACTCCCATACTTGAGGGCACAAGCCAATCTCTAATTGATGGGGGTTAAGAATAAACTTCACCATAGTCAGGTTATTTCATAATTGTGTATTCAGGGTTTCCTTTCACCTTCCTCTGAAACATAGGCGCCAACTTTCTCTGGCCCCACCCCGACTCCACCCTGCCCCCGCCCCCATTCATAGACTCATAGACTTAAGGTCAGAAGGGACCATTATGGTCATCTAGTCTGACCTCCTGCACAATGCAGGCCACAGAATCTCACCCACCCACTCCTGTAACAAACCCCTAACCTATGTCTGAGTTATTGAAGTCCTCAAATCGTGGTTTAAAGACCTCAAGGTGCAGAGAATCCTCCAGCAAGTGACCAGTGCCCCTCGCTGCAGAGGAAGGCAAAAAACCTCCAGGGCCTCTGCCAATCTTCCCTGGAGGAAAATTCCTTCCCGACTCCAAATATGGTGATCAGTTGAACCCTGAGCATGTGAGCAAGACTCACCAGCCAGACACCCAGGAAAGAATTCTGTGTAGTAACTCAGATCCCACCCCACCTAACATCCCATCACAGGCCATTGGGCATATTTACCTGCTAATAATCAAAGATCAATTAATTGCCAAAATTAGGCTATCCCATCATACCATCCCCTCCATAAACTTATCAAGCTTAGTCTTGAAGCCAGATATGTCTTTTGCCCCACTACTCCCCTTGGAAGGCTGTTCCAGAACTTCACTCCTCTAATGGTTAGAAACCTTCATCTAATTTCAAGTCTAAACTTCCCAGTGTCCAGTTTATATCCATTTGTTCTTGTGTCCACATTGGTACTAAGCTTAAATAATTCCTCTCCCTCCCTTATATTTATCCCTCTGATATATTTATAAAGAGCAATCATATCTCCCCTCAGCCTTCTTTTGGTTAGGCTAAAAAAGCCAAGCTCTTTCAGTCTCCTTTCATAAGACAGGTTTTCCATTCCTCGGATCATCCTAGTAGCCCTTCTCTGTACCTGTTCCAGTTTGAATTCATCCTTCTTAAACATGGGAAACCAGAACTGCACACAGTATTCCAGATGAGGTCTCACCAGTGCCTTGTATAATGGTACTAACACCTCCTTATCTTTACTGGAAATACCTCGCCTGATGCATCCTAAAACCGCATTAGCTTTTTTAACAGCCATATCACATTGGCGGCTCATAGTCATCCTGTGATCAACCAATACTCTAAGGTCCTTCTCCTCCTCTGTTACTTCCAACTGATGTGTCCCCAATTTATAACCAGAATTCTTGTTATTAATCCCTAAATGCATGACCTTGCACTTTTCACTATTAAATTTCATCCTATTACAGTTTACAAGGTCATCCAGATCTTCCTGTATGATATCCCGGTCCTTCTCTGTGTTAGCAATACCTCCCAGCTTTGTGTCATCCGCAAACTTTATTAGCACATTCCCACTTTTGTGCCAAGGTCAGTAATAAAAAGATTAAATAAGATTGGTCCCAAAACCAATCCCTGAGGAACTGCACTAGTAACCTCCTTCCAGCCTGACAGTTCACCTTTCAGTATGACCCGTGGTAGTCTCCCCTTTAACCAGTTCCTTATCCACCTTTCAATTTTCATATTGATCCCCATCTTTTCCAATTTAACTAATAATTCCCCATGTGGAACCGTATCAAATGCCTTCCTGAAATCGAGGTAAATTAGATCCACTGCGTTTCCTTTGTCTAAAAAATCTGTTACCTTCTCAAAGAAGGAGATCAGGTTGGTTTGGCACGATCTACCTTTTGTAAAACCATTCCAACTCCTTCCCCAAGTCCCCACTCCAACTCCCCTCCCCTCCCTGCCCCTATTGGATCCCTTCCCCAAATCCCCGCCCCAGTCCCGCCTCTTCCCCCAGCACGCCGCGTTCCCCCTCCTCCCCCCTCCCTCCCTGCCCTGCAAAACAGCTGTTTCGCAGTGCAAGCGCTGGGAGGGAGGAGGAGCAGGACGCGGCGGCGTGCTCGTGGAGGCGGCGGAGGTGAGCTGGGGCAGGGGGGCGGGGCCACGGGGAGCTGCCGGTGGGTGCTCAGCACCCACAAATTTTTCTCCATGGGTGCTCCAGCCCCGGAGACATCTGTGGGAAGTTGCTGCACTGGGAACAGCTATTTGAACTGTTAATCTACGGACAGTGAGTGAGACTTCTGAGACATGCTATTTATGTGTTCCTATGTAACATACTCTTTTCTCTCAGAACAATGTGGTTTATAGCTGACATAGTTGCTTTCCTTAATGAAACTCTTGTATTAAGCTCATATAAATTGATCTTTTATTCTGATAGCAACTTTCATTATCAAAAATGTGCCCTTTACTTGAACAGCACATTTCTGCAGCAGACAGTTCTCAGATTTTATTTTTCAAATACTAATTCACTTGTTAACAAGTAGAACATTGACAATTAATATAAAAATACCTTGACAGTTCCATTTGGACATAAAAAAAAAAGCCAAAAGATTTATAATGTCAAGGTTATTGAGAAGGGGAGGGAGCCATTTCACAACTAAAGGAAAGGGAATAGAGCTAATCAATAGTTACAAATCTATGATTTGTAACTGAAATTCTGCATGATACTGAGCCATGGGGTCTAACAGTAAAATTAAGACAGCTCAGAGGGAAATATAATTATATTGCTCTGTCCTTTACCTCGAGGCATTTGCTAACTATGGCAAAAAATATATGATGACATCTGAGATATCACTAGCTATGATCCCTAGTGATTCAGACAAAGATGGAGAAGGAGAAATATTAGGACAAGCTGAAGAACTGTGGGAAGAGCTCTAGGGATTCTGTTCCCAGTTTTGTACTTATGACCTCAAATTCTGCTAATATTATGACTGCCATTCAGTGACACATTATGGTGCCTTTCACGTAAAAATCACTGTAAATAGCTCTGTACAGGTCCAGCAGGTGGTAAGGGGAAAGATGTAAGAAAAACAAAGGCTAGTCGCTATTTCTATCCCTGCACTTTAAGAGCCAACCACAGCATTAGCCTTCCTCTAAAGGTGGCAGTATGAGGGTGGGGCTATGCCATCCCACCCCAGTGCTAGGGTTGCCAAAGCCAGACATTCCAGCAGGAGTGCTGGAACCTCCCCCATCCCGTCTCTTCCCCCGGAGGCCCTGCCCCCGGCCCACCCCAGTTCACTCTTCTTCCCCCTCCCTCCGCCCCCACCCCCCGATTGGGAGGAACTCACCTGGGGGCTGGGAGCTGCAGTCACCCAACATAGGTAGGAAACTGTCAGGTACCCTTTTCAACTGGACTTTCTGGTCAAAAACCAGGCACCTGGCCACTCTACACCCCACACTAGTGAGGCAAGTGGAGCTGAGCCAGCAGAATGAGAACGTCCACTGTACCTTTCACTGGGTGCATCAGAGCAGCCCCTGTTCTGTGCTCCCCCAATTCTCCCACATGCATTGTGCTTGTCTTAAGCAAAAGACATCCTGATCCCTATGCTCTCTTCTACATCTTAACAAAGGGCTGTGGCTTTACAGTAACAATCTATCCTCAAGTTCGCTGGCAGTTCTCTCACTGGAAAACAACAAAGGGAAACAAGGCTGTGAATTACTGTTACAGCAGAACTTGGCAAAAAGTTGATCATAGTATGAATTATTTTAGAGTAGTCATATCTGCAATGGTGACCATTCAGGGACGCAACAGCACTAACTCTCAGTCTTATTTGTCCTTTAATACCCCCATCTGTGTGAGAACTACTTTCTTGATTTATAAATGTAAGGCATCATAAGTGGTCAATGAACAGCAATAAAAATGTTAGCATGTTTGTGTTTTATATCAGGAATTACCCATGTGTCTGAGACTTCCTCAGGAAATTCTCTTATTTCCTTAGGAAACAGATCTAGTCAACTTTTATATTCATCCAACTAGAGTAAAATATCTTCAACGTTAAAGAATTTCAGAAGAAAATTGCACAAAAACTGCTTATTAAGCATAAAGATGTATCCCCTGAATCTTATACTCTTTTCTAAGAGTTATTTTTCAGGCGAATGTCTGAGGCACAAGGTGAACTCTTTGAAATGCACAAAAGTTCATGTTTTCAGATTTAGGGGAAAAGGCTATTTAGCAGGAATGCTCTTCTTTTAAGTAGAAAATGTAAATAAAAATTCTTATAGTGAAGGCTTTTTACCTTTACAAAAAACTCTTCACTATGACCTGGATTCAGAGAAGCATGTGAATAGCCCCAATAAAGTCACTGTGACTACTCACGTGTTTACAGTTAAGGATGTATGTAGCTTTTTTATACTTCATCATTGTATGCCCCAAACCTTCAAAGGATAGAGGATAAGCTAATTTTATCCCTACACTTTTATATATACTTGCCTTATTTAAAAAAAAATATATTTTAGCTTTGTAATTCCATAAATAAACCTTTACTTTCCCCCACAGTTGCTCAGCCTTGTTATTATATACAAACTGACTTCTTGTAGGTATAGAAAGACTTACTTGTAATTTAACCTTATACAGCAAGTAGTTCTTATAGTGAAAATAATCAAAACAGAAAAATAAATCCTCTTGCTTTTAATTATAGCCTTTGGATTACATTTCAATTGCCCAATATTGTTATGGGACTAGAGGGTTTGAGAGAAAAAATCCCTTCAGTATAAAACTAACTAGATTTACAACATAATAATACATTTTTAGAGTAGGCTCTGTCCAGCTCCTAACAGAGGAAATGCAAAAGTACAATATGTCCAGTTAGTAGTAGCAAGCTCAGTTCAACATTACCTTACTCTCCTACACATGTATATCAGGATCCTGGTGTGACAAACTAGTAATCAATAAATCTACTGAATTCAAAAATTTCCTTTAGTGGAAGCTTTCCTGTTCCCCCACAAAAGATCAATTATCTGAGCCTTGTGATTCAAGATCTAAGTAAAATTGTTACCAATCACAGCGTATGGTATTGCAAACACATTTATTCAAGGGACAAACACACGAATGTGTGTGCAAAAAGACAGTTAACAGCACCAGTTCGATGAAAATACCCACCCTTCATTATAAAAAATAACTTATCTAAAGGTAAACCTTTTTACTGGTGGAAAAACTTGATTAGACCTAGCTGATTAAGTGGAGGCCTCTCACTTCATGCACTGGTCTAGTCACACCAACTACGCTGTCGTCATCTTTGCCCAAGCATTACCACAAGGTTCAAATCTTTGTGTTATCTTTTCCCCCCCATTAAATGCACATCCACAGCATGATTGTCCACTTTCTGTATTCAATTCACAAAAAGTAGCAAACAAAGGAATGGCAAAAGCTAGGATTTAATTGCTGGCCATTCTGATAAACAAAACTAGATGAAGTAATGTAATCCTTTCTTGGCTACCTCTGCTCCACTGAGAGTTACTCGAGTCAATTTTGTCTCAATCAATAATGCTATGCTACAACTTTACTACAGTCATTGCATCCAGGATTGATATCAAGGCACAAATGAAGTACCATACTACTTTCAGATGGTCAAGATTGCCTGTCCATGCTTTTCAGGTGCCATTTAATATTTTACAATTGTGTACAAAGGGATTAAAAACAACTTTTGATTGTTGCATGTTTTTTTCCCTCCGTTTCATTCTCATGTGCAGGGAAAAGTTTTGCAGAAATGCACATTTATGAATCTGAATTTCCATCATTTACACCTCTGTATGTATGTCAGAAAAATCAAGTTTTTCTTCGAGGATCCTCCATCATTAAGTTTCACCTCCTGATCTGTCATCCATTTAATCCTGAGCATTTCATAGGAGTCTGAAATAGTCTGTTTTTTAGCAACATGAGAAACTGTCTTATAAATTAGTATATGAGGGGAGGCGGGCAGAGACACATACTACCAAGTTGTGGCTGGTGCTCAAAATAAATGGTGGGTCTGGGGCTGGCAACAGGATCCTTTTTCCAATCCTTGAAATTATTATTTTTGACCCCACACTTGGATATTTCTGATCTCCTAAATAAAATCAATGATACCATTTTGGCCTCTTACTCTTCCCCACTTTGTCCCCGGACAAGCTCTTCTGCTGTAATTGCCTCCCCTGCTCCTTCTGAAAATGCGAAGGAGGTCTTCCTGCACTCTGCTGCTTACCTTGCCCCCTTGAACAGGTCCTCCTGCAACCACTTTTTTATTTTCCCCCACCAGATTACAGGCCCTATCTGCCTTCCCTTTCCTGTTTGGTCCCAGGCCCCTGATTGGTTGCCTCCTTGTTATCACAAGCTGCTTTATCCACTGTGCTAACCTAAACCAGGGAAAGAGGCATCTGCCACTAAGGGCTTGCCTATATGGGGAAATATATTGTCATAGCTATAGTGGAGTAACTATGCCATTATATTTCTCTATCTAGACAAGGCCTAAGTCTTAATTTGCTGAAAGAAAGAAGAGGAGATTTGATAGGTGATGCGTATCCCATTGGGCCCTCACTGCCAGCTACGATGCCTAGGCCAGCAAGGGTGAGCATGAGCCAAGATTATAGTGATGGCTTTGGTTTAATAGTTTTGGGGGTCCTTAAATCCTCTAGAAAGTTGTGTTTTTAAATATCAAAATATAGCATATTGAATGCAATTCTCTAAGCTAAAATATTCAAAGACATGGCTTGGATCAGTTTATCTTGTGCAAAAAAAGGTAAAAGGCCACTTAAAAAGGGAACATTACATCAGAACGTAATTTGTGCTGACTGAAGTAGTTTCCCACTTGCCCTTCCTGTAACTGAGCAAGCCAGGAAAGGTGCAAGGAAACAGCTGGCGAAACACAGATGCATAAGAGTGAAAAACAAACAAAAAATTGAAGATTAAAAATGGAGGTGTAAGCAGCAGAGCATCCTCCCAGAAGTAATTTAGTTTCAATTGAGAGACAGTGAGGAAAAGAGAGTATCTCCTGCATGAAAAACCTGTAAATGTAATTTATTTAAAAGAGGATTAAAGGTGTAACATAAAGAACGTACCATCTTCACTGGTGTGGGGCTCTGTACTGGCATCCTGGTCCACTTCCTCTAGTGTACCATGTTCACTATAAGGGCTATCACTGCAGAAATACACAAAGTTAAGCAGGTACAGGCAATTAGCACATGAAGCCGTGCTTAATGGATGCTATATTTGGCATAACCCTCCCCCCAAGCTAACAAGAGTAATCTATTTCTATAGCAAATATCACTTAAATTTTCTTATGAAACAAATAGCAAATATAAAATGTGTGTATGTATAGGCTGTCAAATGATTAAAAAAATTAATCACGATTAATCATGCTTTTAAACAATAATAGAATACCATTTATTTAAATATTTTTGGATGTTTTCTACATTTTGAAATATATTGATTTCAATTACAACACATAATACAAAGCACAGTGCTCACTTTATATTTTTTATTACAAATATTTGCACTGTAAAAAACAAAAGAAATAGTATTTCAATTCACCTAATACAAGTACTGTAGTGCAATCTCTTTATCATGAAAGATGAAATGTAGAATTATGTACAAAAGAAATAACTGCATTCAAAAACAAAACAGTGTAAAAATTCTAGAGCCTACAAGTCCACTCAGTACTACTACTTGTTCAGCCAATCGCTCAGACAAACAAGTTTGTTTACATTTGCAGGAGATAATGCTGCTCACTTCTTGTTTACAATGTCACCTGAAAGTGAGAACAGGTGTTCGCATTGCACTGTTGTAGCCAGTGTTGCAAGATATTTACGTGCCAGATGTACTAAAGATTCATATGTCCCTTCATGCTTCAACCACCATTCTAGAGGACATGTATCCATGCTGATGTTCTGCTCGATAACAATCGAAAGCAGTGTGGACCAACATGTGTTCACTTTCATCATCTGAGTCAGATGCCACCAGCAGAAGGTTGATTTTCTTTTTTGGTAGTTTGGGTCCTGTAGTTTCCGTATCAGTGTGTTGCTCTTTTAAGACTTCTGAAAGCAGGGTCCACACCTTGTCCCTCTCAGATTTTGGAAGGCACTTCATAATCTTAAATCTTGGGTTGAGTGCTGTACCTATCTGTAGAAATCTCACATTGGTACCTTCTTTGCATTTTGTAAAATCTGCGGTGAAAATGTTCTTAAAACGAACAACACATGCTGGGTCATCATCCGAGACTGCTATAACATGAAATCTATGGCAAAATAGGGGTAAAACAGAGCAGAGGACATACAATTCTCCCCCAAGGAGTTCAGTCACAAATTTAATTAATGCATTATTTTTTTAACAAGCGTCATCAGCATGGAAGCATGTCCTCTAGAATGGTGGCCGAAGCATGAAGGAGCATATGAATGTTTAGCCTATCTGGCACATAAATACCTTGCAATGCCGTCTACAAAAGTGCCACGCAAATGCCTCCTCTCACTTTCTGGTGACATTGTAAATTAAAAGAGGGCAGCATTATCTCTTGTAAATGTAAACAAACTTGTTTCTCTTAGCGATTGGCTGAACAAGAAGTAGGACTGAGTGGACTTGTAGGCTCCAAAGTTTTACACTGTTTTGTTTTTGGGTGGTGTTAGAACCAAAAAAAATCTACTTTAGTAAGTTGCACTTTTGTGATAGAGATTGCACTACAATACTTGTATGAGGTGAATTGAAAAATACTATCTTGTTTATCATTTTTACAGTGCAAATATTTGTAATCAAAAATAATATTAAGTGAGCAGTGTACACTTTGTAATCTGTGTTGTAACTGAAATCAATATATTTGAGAATGTAGAAAAACATCCAAAATATTTAATAAATTTCAATTGGTATTCTATTGTTTAACAGTGTGATTAAAACTGCGATTAATCACAATTAATTTTTTAAATTGTGATTAATTTGAGTTAATCGTATGAGTTAACTGTGATTAATCGACAGCCCTATATATATATTAGTTAAAGTCAGAAGCAATGTAATCCTCAGACCATGGTATAAAATCATAATTGTTACAGGAATTAATACATCTTCCCTTCAGATATCATTTCCATTTATTTAAATGGATAAGAGGGTTACTAGATATTTCCCTTCTAGCAGTACTGAATTTAGTGTATATATGTCTGGGCTTAATGGTGAAACCATTATGAACTGAAATTCTTTATGGAACCCTTCAACAAATGCAAGACTGGGACTACGCCATCTGGCCACAAACTCCCAATTGTACATGTAGACCTCTGTCAACTACTTGATGGTCACATATATGATAGTTCTCAGAATCCTAAATTAACGCCATTGAAGTTTTCTAGTTAGGAAACCCTGGCAATCATCATGGTTATATTTGCCCCACGTGTTTCACAGTACCACTTTCCTGTGAACCTTCCACGCATTAGAATTTTTTTTATTTTCATATTTCTTTTATTTATGCAGAACCTCTTATATCATGGGAGTCATTCATGTAAAATGGAGTCCTAGCATTTTGGTATGAAGACAGAAAGATAATATTCTGACTTACCAGTAGTCATCTCCAGCCATACATTTTTCATAAACAGGGCCATCTAGCTCTTTAGCATCTGGGAAAATAGCCTCATGATGGATGATGATCGTTTTGATTATTTCATTCACATGAGCTTGACATGACACCTGGTCTTGTATGTCTGGAACAGGCATCAGTGTTGGGCCAAAACATATGGCCAAGTTATAAGGATCCATCATGTTCTCATCACTGTACTGAGAAAGGCTTTGGAAAAAGAATCAAGAAAAAGAAAGACTTTTCCTCTGTGACTATCCTAATTCTGAAAACTAGCACAGAACAACCTTAAATTGTCAGCACAATGCAATGTTCCCCACCCTTTTTGACACTTAGTCCTGTACAACATAGCAAAACAAATGAAATTGTTCTTCTATTGTCTGGCAATATACAACACTGGGAGAATTTAGAACAGACAGATACTGGGGGAGGGGGAGATTAATTTGAATTAATCATTTTTTAGCCATGGAAAACTTTACTAAGGGACTCTGTGTGATCTACAGTAAAGACACTGTTCTAAGTTTAAAAAATAAAAAATGCAAACAACCATCGGTGAGATAGAGCTAAGGGCTTTCTGAGGGAAGGAACCCTCCCCGCTTTACTATGAAGCCATGTATATAACAAAATTTCCAATATCGGAAACAGAGCATAGCTGACCACAAGATGGTCACAGAGGGATCCTCTGGTTACTATGCCATGCCACTCCACCTGTCTGTTTCTATCGGAGGCCGATTTTTCAGAGTGTGGCTGGGGCTTTCCTACATCTTGCTGAACCTTGGATTCCATGTCATCCCCTTGGAGCTACTGCTTGTAAGTTATGTTAGAGCAGTGGCTTTCTGGACTACTGTGCCCCTTTCAGGAGTCTGATTTGTCTTGTGTACCCCAAGTTTCACCTCACTTAAAAACTACCTGCTTACAAAATCAGACATAAAAATACAGAAATGTCTCAGCACATTATTACTGAAAAATTGCTTACTTTCTCATTTTTACCATATAATTATAAAATAAATCAATTGCAATATAAATATTGTACTTATATTTCAGTGTATAGAGCAGTACTAACAAGTCATTGTCTGTATGAAATTTTAGTTAGTACTGACTTCGCTAGTGCTTTTTATGTAGCCTGTTGCAAATATCTAGATGATTTGATCTACCCCCAGAAGACCTGTGCGTACCCCCAGGGATATGTGTACCCCTGGGTGAGAACCACCATGCTAGAGGACCAGCCTGATGGATACCTGGCCCAGAATTACAAAGGCTACCTTTACACACACCACCTTTCCCCCTGCAAGTTGAACTGTGCGCTCTTCAGCAGTAGCTGAGGATTGAGGTTTACAGCTCCCCAGATTAGTCATTTTTAAGGACTCAGGACCCAGTCCCACAAGGCCTGAAGTCCCGTAACTCCCATTGATTCAATTCTGCTTGGCACCCTGCAGGATTAGAGATGCAGCTGCTATGTTTGCCCATCTTTAAATATACCAGCTTAAAAGGCTTTAAACTATACTTTCTAGAGAAAACATTTGCTGCATAGCAACAGCATTGTGACATCAATACAAACTGAAAAGAGTCAAGAATTCTAAACGATCCCCTCCAATCCCGCAAAATCTGCTTGTAAAATCAGTCATGCTATCCCTTTTTTGTGTCATATTTTGTTAATGTACTCTGTGCTACTCTGAGATATCATAAATCTTGTTCTACAAATTACAAAGGAGATTTAGTCACTTGATTATTCATGAACTATGCTACATAGGTGGTTATAATTGATTTATGAAATATGAAAGGCTACATGCTGTTGCCTCTCTGTTCTCCATAACACACAGTTGGTGGAATATAGTACAAGAGACTTTTTATTTCAGCAAAGTGTTTTTTGTGCAGCCCCAATAGATCCACTCAATTTTGGAGCAAATATGGGCAAAGGAGGAATATGCTAACTAAGGGCCTGATCTCTCAATCACTAAGGGTATATCTACACTAGAGCTGGAAGTGTAAATTCCAGCTCAGATAGACACACCTGCCCTAGCTTTGATCGAGCTAGTGTACTAAAAATAGCATAGCCACAGCAGACTGGGTGGTGGGAGGGGCTAGCTGTCCCAAGTATGTACCTAGAGCTTTGATGGGATTGTACATGAGATGGCTAGCCCATGCAGCTGTGGCTACGCTGCCATTTTTAGCACACTACGTCAGTCTACCTGAGCTGGAAATTCCACCTCCAGCTCAAGTGTAGATGCATCCTTAGTAAGCATATCATCATCTAGTGCTGGTAGTAGGTCCATTGCTGCTGGGGAATGGGAGGTAAAGTGGAGACTGGAGGATTGGGATTTTACTAGGGTGAATGTAAAATTAAGTGAGGAGAATGAGACTACCAAAGAGCAGCAATGATTGTGGATTAGTGACGGCTGAGGTCAATGAATACTGACCCAGACCATATAACATGTATTACCTTTTATAATCCTGATCCACGTTAGGTGATTGAGGCCAGGAAATAAAAAGCAGTCTTACATGCACCGCTTGTTGTCACACCCTTATTGTAGCCATTCTCAAGAGATACAGCTGGGGTTTTTCAGGTGGAAAAAATAACTTGGCCCAAATCCTTATATTTAAAGACTGTGTGTGTGTGTGTGTTTGGAAAATCACTTATTTGGTGATAAGTACAATGGAGGTTAGCCTCAACAAATATGTGCACACACAATTAAAACCTAACAACGAAACCCGTAGATTTAATATATTAACATTTAATAACACAGTTTATCATTCGCATCCTGGAAGATATAGTAGAAGCTCAACCCAAAACACACATTACAGTGCTGAAGGAAGGGAGGGTTTAAGGAGCAGCAGAACAGAAGTCCCAGGAGGCAGGCAGTACAGAAACAGAAAAAGCCAGAAATAGGGCAGAACACTGATCAAAGAAAGCATATCACAGTGCAAATACCAGGACTAGGAAAAAAACAGAAAAGGGACACAGGTAAAATAATCTTTTTTCCCCACACTACCCTTTCCTCTGGCCCAGTTTTCCCCCTCAGAATGGGCCAGTTTCTGATACCCCCACCCACCTCCCCAACAACTGTCTCAGTGTTTCAGTATGAAGGGAAAGAGGTGGGGTTCCTGAGCACCTGTAGCACCATGATTATTTTGGGCAAGAGCACCAGTGAGGGAATTTGGATCTTGCTCCAGCACAGCATCAAACCACCAGCTCGCAGGTGATTTGGCTGTTTGAGTATGTTGCATTTTTTCTAATCAGAAAGTTAAAATCAGCTTAAGATAGGAGTGTAGCTGAAAAAGTTCACGTCTAAATTATGCAAGTTATTTTGAATGTGGATGTCTTTTATTTGTTGTTTTGTTTTACAGCTTCAGCTCTAGTCACAGTCCTTGCGTTCAAGGCAACACTTTTATCAGTCTTACCATGACCTTGTGGTCAGTTAAGAAGAAAAGTAACTTCAGTTTGTATGAAAATGGACCTTTTCCTTCTGTTTTCATTGCCAATTAAAATACCCTCTTCTGTGTTAAATGAAGCTAAAATGTAAATTTCATGCAGACTATGAAGAAGACAAAGGAAATTTTGACACCAGCAGTGGAAGTGGGATGAAGATGCAGCATTTTGACAGGAACCTTAAGGTACTTACTGGTTAAGGAAGGCAAATAGGTATCTCATCACTATAAGGACAGACCTGGGTAAAGTCAGGAGGAGTTTGCGGATGTGAAGAGCCCTCTCATAGAGATTATCTATTCCTGTAAGGCAGAAGATAATATTTTCAGCTTCTTTTAGGAGAAAACTACATTCAGCTCAACGGTGTTATTCTTATGCTAATATATGTTGCTGGTCAACATTTTTCAAATTTTGAAAAAAATCAAGTTCCCCTCCCCTTTTTGACCAGCTTTATTAATACACAATTACCAGATGATGCTTTAAATATGTCCAGCAAGTCTGCTAAAAACTAACTTACTGCAGATTTCTAAGTAAGGTAGCTCACAAAACTGCAATCAGAGGATTTTCCCCTCAAGGGTAAAAAAGTAATATTATGAGGCTAGGAATCTCTGTCATCAGTTCCTAACACTGGCTTATTCTCTGTATTTGAATTTGCATATTGAAAATATCCTTCTGATCATTGATTGTAAAGCCTTCCTGACTTAGTTTTCTCTGTCAACACTATCTCTCCAGCTGTAAATCTATTAAAGTCAATTCTAAATCAATGCCTTCTCGTGTTAATCCAAAAATACAAAGTACAATGATCAGATGTGTTTTCCCTAGATAGTTTCTTTTAGGTCCATCAAAATGTTCCTGAAATAGGCAAACCAACAGCTGTGTAAAGCAGGACTGAGGCAGCACAAGAGCATTGATTTCTATTGCCTTACAACAGAAATCAGCATGTATTATTTTCTACATTGTTCAGAATGAACATGTGGCTTCATCTGGAAAGCAAAACATCTTTCAAAGTAGCAAACCTCTATTCTGAATAAGAAATCCTTGAACTCTTCTCTCAAGATATTTTCGGTGTAAATGACATTGCTAAAAGCAATTTAACATTTCAATAATGCCCCCTAAGTCAACCAAGAAATAATAGTGCAATTCACATAATTTAAACACAGTCCTAGTAGAATATTAGAATAATAGCACCTAATAACAGTGCAATGGACATTTGGTAACATTGAGAAACTGTGAAATGAGGAATTGGGGGTGAAGCCAACAGCTAAAAACCATTTGTTACAGAATACAAGATTTTTCACAGAAGAGATTTAAAATAATCACTTACCTAAAAGGTCAGTGCTAATTATAGACAGCGTTCTCAATATTTATTTTTGGTCTTTTGATGTGCTTATTTTATACAAATTAGGTCTCATTTTCAGATGTAAAATGAGTGTTGATTAGTGTTTAAATATTTCTCCCCTTAGGAAAAAAATCCAGTTTCTAACAGTTGATATTTTCATACCATAAACTGAGGACAAGCAGAGCATCACAGCAGCAGAATTTGCATTTCTCAAACAAAAGTGATGCACTTCAATAGCACTTCCTTGAAGATAAATATTTCTGCCTGGTAAACTACAGGGCAAATACTGCTCCTACATCTGCAGCCATGGAAGATTCCCCGGCAGAACGGGTGTGTGTGGCGGAGTGGGGGGGATTCGGGTTGGGGTGAACAGGGATTTGATTGCATGCAATCTAGCTCTTTGGGGATCTCTTGTGCACAAACAGATTCTTCCATCCTCTCTTTTCACTCCCTGTAGCAGGAATGGGTTGGGGCTGCAGAAGCTCCTGCAATAGCAGCAGTGGCGAAGCTCTACAGCCTGGGGTGAGTGGTATTCCTTTCCTCATGGAAGAGAGCAGCACATAGCCCAACATTCCAGTTCTGGGGCTAGGTATGTTGGTTTTCAGAAATTGTACCTTTATTTGCTTAACCAGCAGCTCATAACTAAGGCTACGGGTTTGTCACAGAGGTCACGGATTCCGTGACTTTCCAGGACCACTGTGACTTCTGCAGCAGCTGGTGTGGCTGGCCTGGGGGCCGCCTGAGCAGTTCGGGCAGCCCCTGGGCCAGCTGCACCAGGCACTGCTAGGGCAGTCTTGGGCCACCGCGCTCCCCACCCCAGAAGTAGAAGGCGTTTGGGTGTGGGAGGGGGCTCAGGGCTGGGGTAGGGGTTTGGGACGCGGGAGGAGGTGAGTGCTGCAGGCGGCACTTACCTCAGGAGGCTCCCCAGAAGCGGCGACATGTCCCTCCCTCAGCTCCTAAGCGGAGGTGTGGTCAGGCGGCTCTGCACTTTGCCTCTGCCCGCAGGCGCCGCCCCCACAGCTCCCATTGGCTGTGGTTCCTGACCAATGGGAGCTACGGAGCCAGCGCTTGGGACAGGGGCAGTGCACGGAGCCCCCCAGCCATCCCTCTGCCTAGGAAGGGACATGTATGTTGCCACTTCCAGGGAGCTGCCTGGAGCCAGGCAGGGAGCCTGCCATCTCTGCCAAATCTACCCTCCCAGCAACGATGGCTCCCCCGGGCTATTTCCCCGCTCCTCCAGGGCTGCCTCCCCCCAGAGCACCCAAGATTTAATCAGTGGTATATAGTACAAGTCATGGACAGGTCACGGCCTGTGAATTTTTGTTTACTGCCTGTGACCTGTCCATGACTTTTACTAAAAATACCCATGACTAAAACATAGCCTTACTCATAACTGCCTGCCAAGGGCATAGACAGTGTAAGCAAAAAGGGAACATCAGGTTTCATAGTATGGGTCCTATCACATTCCAGCAGCATGCTACCTGTCAGGACACAGTGTAAAACAGTTACTGTAAGTCATTACAAACCACACATTGCTGTAATTAGCTGCGTATATTTTAACTCATTCCTAGTAAAATTGTCCCAATTTTCTTACCACTCACTCATTTCGGTGGAGAAAACATTCTCTACTGAAAATCTGAACACTGCACAACTGTGAATTTGGCTGCTTCCCATTGTTTATTTCAGAAACACTGATATTCCCCTCACAATTTTTGCTTTAGTTTACAATGAAAGATAGATGAGAATGCTTTATACATTGTAATCTTTTACCTAAGAATCTCAGACACCAAGGACTAAATTCTGGCTGCTTCTATGGGGGAAAAGGAGTGGATGCAAGAACCCCCTTGCATAACTGTGTTGCTTTCCCCATGAAGGGGAAAGACAGTGTTGCTTTGCCTCTAAAGGTTGCTTTTCCAGAGGAGGTGTGTCGGGGGGGGGGGGGAGGGGGTATTGTATGTCCATAGCAAAGGCTAGCAGATCAGTTACTGTGAGGCAGGATTACTGGCTATATCAGTGCCAAGGAGGTAAAGCCCATTGCACACAAGTACAGCGAGTCTTCTACTTGCATGTCGAAGTCCTCTTCTTCATCTTCATTACTTTAACTCTCAAGAACCATAATTTAGTCCTATCTCAACACTCCTCTGAAATGAACTGGTATTTTTCCCATTTTTCAGATAAGATAACCTAAGCATTTATTTTAGAACATAAGAATGGTCATACTGGGTCAGAACAATGGTCCATCTAGCTCAATATCCTGTCTTCCGACAGCGGCCAATGCCAAATTCTTCAAAGGGAATGAACAGAACAGATAATCATCAAGTGATCCATCCCCAGTCATCCAGTCCCATCATCTGGCAGCCAGAGGCTTACGGACACCCAAAGCATGGTGTTGCATCCTGGCTAATAGCAATTGATGCACCCATCCTCCATGAACGTATCTAATTCTTTTTTGGAACCCAGTTATGGTTTTGGCCTTCACAACATCTCCTGGCTATGAGTTCCACAGATTAACTGTGAGTTGTGTGAAGTATTTCCTTTTGTTTGTTTTAAACCTGCTGCGTATTCATTTCATTGGGTGACCCCTAGTTCTTGTGTTATGTGAAGGGGTAAACAACACTTTCTCCACAACATTCATGATTTTATAGACCTCTCTCATAGCCCTTTCTTAGTCATCTCTTTTCTAACCTCAACAGTCAAGTCTTTTTAATCTCTCCTCATAGGGAAGCTGTTCTATACCCCAAATAATTTTTGTTGCCCTTCGCTGTACCTTTTCCAATTCTAATGTACCTTTTTTGAGATGGAGTGACCAGAACTGCACGCAATATTCAAAGTGTGGGCATACCATGGATTTATATAGGGCATTATAATATTTACTGTCTTCTTAATCTCTTTCATAATTGTTCCTAACATTGTTAGCTTTTTTGACTACACATTGAGTGGATGTTTTCAGAGAACTATTCACAATGACTCCAGGATAGCTGTTACCACCCAAGAAAGCTAATTTAGATCCCCATAATTTTGTATGTATAGTAGGGATTATGTTTCCCAATATGCATTACTTTGCATTTTTCAACACTGAATTTCATCTGCTGTTTTGTTACCCAGACACCCAGTTTTGGGAGATCCCTTTGTAACTCTTCGCAGTCAGCTTTGGACTTAACTCTCTTGAGTAATTTTATATCATCTGCAATCTTTGCCACCTCACTGTTTATCCCTTTTTCTAGATCAATTATTATTATGTTGAGCAGTACTGGTCCCAGTACAGATCCCTGGGGACACCGCTATTACCTTTCTCCATTCTGATAACTGACCACTTATTATTAGGGTGACCAGAGAGCAAGTGTGAAAAATCGGGACAGGGGTGAGGGGTAATAGGAGCCTATATAAGAAAAAGACCCCAAAATCGGGACCGTCTCTATAAAATCGGGACATCTGGTCACCCTACTTATTACTACCCTTTGTTTCCTGTCTTTTAACCAGTTATTGAGCCATGAGAGGACCTTCCCTCTTATCCCATGACTGCCTACTTTGCTTAAGAGCCTTTGCTGAGGGGCCTTGTCAAATTTGTTTTGAAAGTCCAAGTATACTACATCCACCTACCACCTCTAATAGATTGGTGAGGCATGACTTCCCTTTACAAAAGACATGTTGACTCTTCCCCAACAAATCCTGTTCATCTGTGTGTCTGATAATTCCATTCTTTACTAAAGTTTCAACTAATTTGACTGGTACTGAAGTTAGGCTTACTAGCCTGTAATTGCCAGAATCGCCTCTGGAGACTTAAAAAAAATTAGCATAATATTAGCTATCCTCCAATCATCTGGTACAGAAGCGGATTTAAATTATAATATAACATACTAACTGTGGTATGCAACCTATGTGACTTGCCCAAATAATGCAGAGTTAGTTGCAGAAATGGGAATAGAACTTATGATTAGAGGAATGACCCAGGAGTCAAAGATCACAAGACAACACTCCCACCTTTAGGTCCAGGCAATTAGCCTGGCTTTGGCAAGGATAACCTCATTAAGAATTAATCTATCCTCTATGTTTGGGGAAGGAGGCAAAGAAGGGAGGTGCTTGGAGAAGGGAAGGAATATTAGCCACAAATGAAACAGTCTCAGGGGAACTGATGTCAAGTGGAGAGGTGGATATTTTGCAGCAGCCAACTAAATTTTCATCAAGAGTGAAATCTACAATGGTGTGGAGGGCCTTGCAAGACCTTTTGCACCCTGGAAGCCTAGGGTTCGGGGAGAGGAAAACTGTAGGAGTAGTGGCTGCATAGGAGGGCCTCTGCACACACTCAGAGATCTCTGAACCAGCTGTGACAGGGCAGCACTGTGGGTGGACCAGGTCAGGGACCATAGTCTTTTTGAGCACTGTGTAACACCTAATGGAAGAAGCACAGAGAGGTTGGAGCCACCGCTGATTGCATACTGTAGGCAGGTATGCAGTGGGGGTGAGGTAGGCTGTGCTGTACTGAACCCTGTCACTGGGTTGTTGTGTGTATTTCCAATCAATTGACTTGGTTCACTTACTGTGTAATAGAGCTTCAAATTTTTACACAAAACATTATTTTCAAAATCACTAGATTTAAAAAATCACTAGAAAGGTTCATAATGCAGTGTCATCTTTGTCCATTTTGGAGATAGAGAACCAGTGTGCATGTTTGCTTTTCCTTAAGAAGCGACAGCACATTTTAACCACCTGTTGAACTACCTTGAGGTTTTTGCAAATAGTACTTAAAGCGAAATGCATGAACAACCTGCACCTAAGGAATAAAGTAGACCAGAGAAGGGGAAAAACCAACAAGAAAGCCAAACCAAATAAAACAATATTAAATTATAAATGAAGACAAGAATATATCCTGTCTAAAAAACATAAGACAACATCAGGCAAATTGATGTTTAAGCAATAATCCCAAAGTAGTGGAGCATTTAACAGGCAATAAATGCTCAGGTATATAAACCACAAACGTTTGCATTTGAGCACAGAAGCATTTTGCAATGGAGCACTACTTAGTGGTTAGAATGTGGTAAGTAGAGTTAGTCTGGTGGTTATAACTCAATAACTGGGGTCAGGCTCTATTTCCATCTCTTCCACAACCTCCCCAGTAATGTAAGGCAAATATTTACCCTTTCAAGGCCAAATTCAGTGGTGACAAAACAGAGGTGTAAGTTTCATATGAGGAGTATGCTGGTCATAAAATAAGTGTAAGTACAGTAAAATCTGCCAAGAGCAACCACTCATGGGAGTTAGCAAAAGTGGTCTCTTGTAAGTGGTGGTCTCTTTTCAAAGGTTTGCACACCAGACAGCGGTGGTGTTCCGTGGCCTCTGCAAGTAGTCACTTGTGACAGGTTGTCTCTCCTGAGAGGTGGTCACTAAAGGCAGGTTTTACTGTAGGTTCTAAGTGACAAAAGTGATTTAACTTGTGCTGACGTGGCAGTTGGCGAGGGTGCAAAATAAGTGTAATTTACATTCAGCAGGAAAAGCAACTAACGAGAGTGCAAGATACAGTTGGCCATCCCTCTACTTCATCCCCAGGGCTTCCAGCAGCCAAATCTGGCCCTGGTGTATGAAGGAGTCACTCGTATTGCCTTCAGTATGACTAGCATCTACTGAAAGAGGCTGAATTCAGTACCCTCAGAATACCAGCAGTAGTGTCCACCCTTCTGCCCAGGCAGCAGAAGCATGGCTTTCTGGTATAGAGAAGCCCCTAATGATGCAAGATCCTTATGCCCTATCACTTGCTGCAGACTAGCTCTGGAACAATCAGAACTTGTCCCCAATTTAAACTAAAGCTGTTTAAAAATCAAAACCAATTAGCTATAGAATTATTACACATTTATCTGGGAAAAACTGCACAGAAAGCACCGAATCTTTTGTAGCACCATTTCCAAGGCACTTGCAAAGAAAAAGCATTAAATAACAATATGTTATTTCATTTGAAAATGTATGCATTAATGCAAAAAAAAAAAATAAAAAAATTCCTCAGTGGCTACATTGTGAAAAGCTTCATTTTATGGTAGTAGCCTCAAATATGTTTGACATCCATAGCTAACCACTCCACTTTCACTAGCAACATTATATTTTCAGATAATATCTGTGACATTTTGCCATTTTATATTTTTAAATGAATGCCAACTTTATGTATCAATTTCTATATCCTATTTTGTTTTGAATGACAGGAATCTTTGTAAACAGAACTGTAAAATAAATTTGCATTAATCTTCACAGGCTGTTTGGAAGGACACCAAGTGAAAAGGGATATATTCATTTGCATACTGTACTATCACAAAGTCTATTTAATAAGAACTGGAGCATTTGCAAGCTTCATTTAAAAAATAAAAGCTTTCCAAAATCTACATGATATACAGTGATCTCAACAAGTTCTAACAATTTCTATTCTCTTATAGGAAAAGGGCCTGTGCCTGCTCCTGTTAAAAATAATTAGTAAAACTCCCATTGCCTCTAGTAATAGTGATACATATTTATATTATTATGATAGTGCCTGAAGACCTCAATCTGGATGGAGGCCCCAATGTGCTGGGGCTGTACAGACACAGGAAAGAGAGTATCCCTGCCTTGAAGGATTTACAATCCAAACTGGGAGCTGGGTTTTGCCCGAACTGTCTGCCCCATCGCAGATTATATGATGTCTAAGATTAAAAAAACAACAGTAAAAACTGCATTTGGGACTGGACTAGGATTTTATAAATATAAATATCTAGGTTCCATCAAAATTCAGGGGGGGTATAGTAAGTTCCAAAATCAGTGAGTTTCTTCTTGTATAAACAGATGATACTTTGAAAACCAGCACACAACCTAGGTATACAAGTGTAGAGACAAAATTAAAACCCTGAAGAGGGTCTGAAAACTCACACCAACAGAAGGAATTAAAACTACTGCTGCTGAGGTGCTCTCAAGACATTAGAGAAGAAACAAAAGTGCAAAGTTCAGTACGAACATTTAAGCCATCCTCTGCCTTGTTCAGTGCAATAGTTCTCTGGAGGGCTGAAACATCTGCACTGAGCTTTACACTATGTTTCTTCTATGGTGTCTGTCTAAAAATGCAAGTAATGCTTTTAATTCCTTATACTCATTTTAGCTTACTTCAATCTTAGTTTAAGGCTTAGAGTCTGCTTTGGTTTCCTTTGTTCTCGCACCTATTTTTGAGCATACAAACACCAATATGGGTTGGTCAGGGACATGAATTGACATTGCCTTGGATTAAAAAGATAGGCTTTAATAGTGTGTGAATAAATAGGATTTTGCTTGGAAATCAAATAATATTTCATATGAACTACTATATTCATTTCTACCTTATAACAGAAAACAGAAACAAGTCAAAAAGAAGCAAATATATAAATATTGTGATGGGCAAACATTTTAATGCAGGTAATATTTCAAGGATGAAGTAGTCAACAGACCATGAATTTCATACAAATCAAATAAAATATATGGTGATATACCTATCTCATAGAACTGGAAGGGACCCTGAAAGGTCATCAACTCAAGTCCGGCGCCCTGCCTTCACTAGCAGGACCAAGTACTGATTTTGCCTCTGATCCCTAAGTGGCCCCCTCAAGGATTGAACTCACAACCCTGGGTTTAACAGGCCAATGCTCAAACCATGGAGCTATCCCTCCCCCCAATGTTTCACTGATACTCAATAACTGTGTTTAAAAACAAACACACACGTAAGTGTTTTATAAGTATTTTAAGAAAGATATCCAAACTTTCCACCTTAGGTTTTTCACAGGTAAGCTCCAGATATAGGTTCACAGCTGACTATCCCTGGACTGGATCCTAGGGCTGGCTGTGAATATAAATGCAAGAACCATCCCCTTAACTTGATCAGACTACTTCCTGTTCCAGACAGGAATAAGAACTCTCCCTACTCCCAGGGCCGGCTCTAGGATTTTTGCCGCCCCAATCAAAATCAATTTTGGCCGCCCCCCACCCCCGTTTTTTTCTTACCCCACCCCCCCGGCCCCGCCTCAACTCCACCCCTTCC
Organism: Emys orbicularis; assembly: GCF_028017835.1. Classification (NCBI taxonomy): domain Eukaryota; kingdom Metazoa; phylum Chordata; order Testudines; family Emydidae; genus Emys; species Emys orbicularis. The sequence goes on along the minus strand of NC_088683.1, from coordinate 65,470,529 downwards.
CCAAATCCCCAGCCCTGCCTCCTCCCCCCAGGCTCTCAAGCCTGGGAGGGAGGGTGAGCAGTGGCGCGTGAATCAGCTGTTTCGCGCGCTGCGGCCGCTAGGGATCTCCCCCTCCCTCCCAGGTTTGAGAGCCTGGGAGGGAGGGGGAGCAGCGGCGCGCGAATCAGCTGTTTCGCGTGCCGCGGCCGCTGGGGATCTCCCCCTCCCTCCCAGGTTTGAGAGCCTGGGAGGGAAGGGGAGCAGCGGCGCGCAAATCAGCTGTTTCGCGCGCCGCGGCCGCTCGGGATCTCCCCCTCCCTCCCAGGTTTGAGAGCCTGGGAGGGAGGGGGAGCAGCGGCGCGCGAATCAGCTGTTTTGCGCGCCGCGGCCGCTGGGGATCTCCCCCTCCCTCCCAGGTTTGAGAGCCTGGGAGGGAGGGGGAACAGCGGCGCGCGAGCGGTGGCAGCAGCGGAGGTGAGCTAGGGTGGCCAGGGCACATTTTTAGGGGCAGCATTCTGGCGCCGGCCATGCCGCCCCTAAAAATGTGCCGCCCCAAGCACCAGCTTGTTTTGCTGGTGCCTAGCGCCGGCCCTGCCTACTCCAAAACAATATGAAACCACCATGATCTACCCAGAAAAACTCTTGGATCCTGCCAAAACTTACTTATAGAAAACTCTACCCAACCAACCAGCCAGGGAGAAGATGAATTAGCCATGTCCTACAGCCACTTCTAGAACACTGCTAAAGACATTCTAGTACCAAAGCACCCTCTCTCAATCCCTCCACCTATGCAGACAGTCATCTTTCTCAGTTGACTTGTGAAAGAAATAACTGAAAGTAGTCAGTGGCAGACACAGAATTTCTACAAACCTATGCCACTGCCATAACAAAGGCAAACAGAGCCTACCTCTTCTTTGCCACTGAGGCAGAAAAGTGAAGCCCAGCAGAACTTTTCTGGGCTCCAAATCATTTTGGAAATACAGACTGGCTCTACTCAACCCTAAGACACAGTACCTCTTTTTGTGAGGAATTATCACAAAGAAGGTCACCTACATCCAAGATGGCCTCATAAACTACAAGAGGAACTAGCCAAGAGCAGGACCAGAAATACAATACACCCTTTCCAAGGAAAAGAGTGACATCATTCAGGGTTACCATCTGTGACTCTGATCTCTGCTCTTCCTGGATAGAAAGAGACAACAGGGAACTTCTGGGAGCCGTACTATAACAGAGATTGTCAACACTTCCTTTCAGGAAGATAATTTACTGCCTACCGCAAGACATGTAGTAATACTAAAGAAACCATTGGTTGATGCTAGAAGCCCCACAAATTATCACCCAATGCCCAGCCTCACTTTTCTCAAATAAGCTGACTGATAAGATAGGCCAGTCTCCAGTGCCTCATGAACCTGGTTCCCTCTCAGTGAAGCTGTAGGCCACAAAATGGTGTTGCTCTGGAGCTGACCTTTCTATTGACAAGGGGCGCATATCTATACTCATTCTGCCAGACCTCTACCATCAATCACCAAAGCTGAAGGAAGGAAAGGAAGGAGGGAAAGGAACTTTAAACAGTTCAGGTTCCTCTTCTTGGAAAGTACCTAACAGGTTGTTTTGGACAACTGTTCTTCTATCTCCAAAGCCCTCATTTGAGCTATAAGGCTCAATCTTCTTTCTCCATATTATTCAAATCTATTTAAAGCCATTGGGAGAGCTGGTGAAATGACATAAGTTGAAGTGCCAGCAGTATATGGACCTACCCAGGTCTACATGTAAACACCACTATCTCCCAGCTGTTTTAATGCTTAATCAAAATAATGAAGGCATAACAAGATCTAAAGAGTAGAAGTTGAAATAAGAAAAATTTAGACTGAAAATAAGGTGCAAATTTTTAACAATGAGGGCAATTAACCATTTGAACAGTTTACCAAGTGATGTAGTAAATTCTCCATTATTTGAGGTCTTTAAATCAACATTGGATGTTTTTCTAGTATCTATTATTTAGTTCAACCAGAAGCTATTGGACTCAATACAGGAATTATTGGGTTAAGTTTTATGCCCGAAGTCAGACTAGATGATCAGAATGGTCCCTCTTCTGACCTTAAAATTTTTGACTCCATGACAGTTGCTTTTGGGTGAGGAGCAGCTGGTTAAAGGTGAACCAGCTGATAGAAAGAATGAAATGCTTTATAGAATTTGTCTTCTCTCACATCTCCTTCTGTTGGGGGAAACTGTCCTCAGATTGTTAAATTAGTCTGCAGTTTTGGGGCCCTCGGTACTGCTGGAGACTCAAATAGTCATGGTGGAAAAAATGTGCCCACCTCCATCTCAGCATAACCAAAATACTGCGCCCCCTCCTAAGTGACAGAGCTATCACAGTGATCCACTCACTAATAACCTCCATGCTAGATTACTGCCATTTATCCTATCTAGAAATGAAACCACACACTGAGCTCCACATAGTACAAAGCACAACTGCCCATTTGCTGAGCAACACAGGGCACCTGAACACATCACCCTGGAGTTCTGAATGTTGGGCTGGCTCTCCACTGACTAGATAGTCTAGTTCAAGGTGCCTGTCCTAATTAATCCCTCCCGGGATTAAACGTAACTACCTATGAGATTGCCTCTCCCCCTTCATAACACTTACATTCAGCTGGAAAGTTTTCCACAAGAGCTGGACCTTAACTATGGAACTCACAAAGCCACGTTTTGTGCCCTGTTGATTCTGGGCTGTCCCAGGGCCATAGGGTATCCCAGTGTAACTTGGACAGCCATCGAAGGTTGCCTAAATTACAGTAACCTGTCCCTGCCTGCCTATGGGCAACAGTACTGCCCAGACGTTTTGCAGCATTAGGTGCTGCGGTCCCACCTCCTCCCACTCCAGCCCCATGATGGCATGCTTTTCATGTTGGGAGTTGTGAAGAAGTCATCTGTCTCAGTTCCTGTGCTGAGGGAATTTTTCATCAGCAGGTTCTAGGCTTTTTGAGCCCTTTTATACTGCTTTCCTCCCTTTACCTAGTGTACAGTGGCAAGAACATCACCTGGAATCATAGAATCATAGACTATCAGGGTTGGAAGGGACCTCAGGAGGTCATCTAGTCCAACCCCCTGCTCAAAGCAGGACCAATTCCCAACTAAAATGCGAACTATTATCCTACTAAGGGCCTGATCCTGCAAAGGGCTGAGGTATCCCAACTCCCCGAAAAGCAAATGGAAATTGAGAGCACTAAGCATCTCACAGGTGGTGCTCAGAATCGTACACTGTTGGGTCATTAAATAGTTATTCACCACCATTTGTATGAGACAACAGCAGAGAGTGAAACCATTGCTAGAAGTAATGCATTCTCTTGGCACACTGATGGCATCATTCCGTTGTTCTGCCCTAAAGATTAGAAGAAAATGGCAGTGTATGTAAATTTAAATATCTCATATACTAAGAAAGATTATCTTCCTGCTGTACTGAAAACAAAGACTTATACTGTACATTGATCCTTCTGGAAAAAGGGAGCAGTCACAGCTGTAAGTATGACTAATAATTGACACATACTGTTGCAGATGGCAAACAAATTGTTTCAGAAAAATCAGTGAAATCGTTTTTTTTTTCTAGGCAGCTACTGTATTTATGAACATGTAATTCTATAGAGAATGAAATAGGAATTTTTACTTACTGACACAGGAAATAAGATCATTAAATCTTTCCTTAGGAAAGACAGGATTTTCCAGCCCTCGGAAATAGAGCTTCAGTACTCCAGCAACTGAGTTAATGTCATGGTTACTTTGGTCATCTGCCAAAGGATTTTCACCTTAAAAATAAGTAGAGTAAATGAAACATGTACAGGCATTCTTGCTTAATAGTATTTCATATAAATAAATGAAGATTTGATTTGACTGTGTGGGATGTTGCACGGTAATAAAATAATAAACGTTGGTTTAGAAATCCCGCCCCATGATTAAACTGAAAAAAATAAAATAACCCAGCCTGAAATAAATCTTTCTTTAAATTATGTAACCCAATGATCCCATAGATCATGAAGTTCAGAATGAATATTTTGGGACAGATTATGATTTGCAATTAGTGAAATAAAGAATGCGATCATTCTTAGTGAAATAGGACTTTTAGGACTATTCCTAGGCAGCTTATATAGAACATATACAACTAAGAGATTTATTTGAGCTGCACATCTCTCGTTGGATTGAAAAAGCATTCACAGAAACTCAAGAAGATGTGCATAATGCAGTTGTATGAGTACAATGTACAGAATCGAAACCACTAAAACTCACAACAAAATACTGCATCATTTAAAAGACTAAACTGGATGTTAAAACATTTTTAGCTTTAATGATATTATATGACCTCGAGAACATTTCCGTAGCGAAACAATTTCCATTTTAATAAAGTGGACTTTAAAGATAGACAATAACAATCCATTAATGTCCTCAGATATAAGGATGCTGCATCATTTATCATATAAAAACAGTTACTGCACATATCTGCTCAAGTATCATATCTGATTTTACAAGGTATGCAGTTAATATTGGAGAGTGAAAATATCATCTACTCTTTCTTCTTGCTGTTAGTCACAAGACAGATTTTCCTCCAAGGGTTCCTCTTATTAAAAGGTGATCTGCAAAGGTTATGCTAGAAATTAAAAAATGGTTTGTAAAATCCCAAAAGAGATGACTTAGCTGGATTTTTTTTTAGAATAATGTAATTAACACTATGCTTTAACACAATCTGAGAATTGCTCGCTCCTTCAGATAACGGTTCCACTGCCACAGTGAGTGACATCACAACAGACACAGACTTACCATAGGTTGAAAGACAATTACATTTAAACCCTCTGTTCATTCTCTCACATCTTCCTCATAAATTATCCTCTGGGATGAAATTGCCTTAGGAATGAAAATAGAGGTTTCAAATGGAACGACTCTTTCAACCTATGTTTGTATTGGCTGTGATGTCACTTTGGCAGAGGGACCAGAAAGTTCAGCACTCATTCTGCAAGACCTAGTAACAGTGGTCTCAAATTGTGTTAAATATTGTCTGATTATCCATTTAATATTTTTGCTTCTTATGGGAACCTTAAAGATAATAAAAACAGGAAAGACAAACAAGTCATCCTTTGCAGTTCACCACTGGTAAAATAAAATTTTTTACAGACAGTGCAAGGGTCACAAATCTTGTGTACTTGTATAGCAAAATATAATCTTACGTGCTTAGCGGCAGAATAAAGTGAAAACACTGAAAGAGTCATTACTATACCGGGCAAGTAAATATATGGTTAGGCAAAGCTTGAAGTACAGGGAATACAGTACATAAAATTGCTTAAATATCCAAGAAAATTATCAAATTGTAACAGATTTTTTTTTTCCAAGAGATGGATCTCAGGTTGCTCATATAGACGAAAATTCAATTACCTCTCTCAAATGAATTTTTAATATCATTGACTTCCACCTGGGAACCAGACACTCTGAAAATTCCCTGATGCTGAAGACCTGAAGGGTAGGGGAAGAAAAGATGAGCAATGAGATCATATGCTAAAGACGTAATCTATTTTTTAACAAGTAAATGACAAACATGAGGGGGTAAAATCATTATGCAAAATATACTTTATGCAAAATAGCCAGGGTGCTAATGAAGTGACATGACATATTTCAGAGCTTACCATATAAGTTGATAAATCTGATACAGCTTTCCACTATGAGGGGAATGACTTGTCCTGAATCCTGGCAAAAGCAAAAAGAATATAATCACAAACTGAAAGAAACAGAAGTTAGATCACGTGTGAAAATGGGTTTTATTGATAATTCAAGATTGACTCAGTAGTGTTGATTAAAACAACCCCTTCCAAACAAAATTATCTCCCCACTTTTGCCAGGAGGCTAAAAAAGTTATATTAAGGTTATTATGCAAATCATCAAATCAAAGAAATTCTAAGTAATGGCTGAAATTTTATCCTCAATTTATCTCATTGCATGTGGTTATCTTAACACATATGAAACCTCATTTCATGCAGTTATTTTAGACTCTTGAAGCAAAATGAGTTAAACAATGAATTTCCTTTTAAATATAAACTTAACATTAATTATCATGGTATGAAAATGAAGCATGTGCATTAATTTAGCTTATTTTTCCATTAGTAGCTGGAGTGAATTTTATATACCCTGGGGCCAAATTATTGCAGATGCTTGCTCATATGGCCAGGCCTGAAAGGCCAGGGAAAGGAAGTTAGTGGCCCCTATTCTGGCTCCGAGGTGTCAGAAGCACTGCTGCTCCAAGGCTGTCTGTAGTAAGAGCCACCAAATGGACAGCATGGGATGGTATGGTATGCTGTCTACTTCCTGACCTGGGAATTACTACCACCGACAGCTATCTGTACAGTGTATTCCTACCCTTAGCAGGACTAAGTTGTTTGAGGAGCTTGTGTACAGGGCTGGGTCTCAGCCAGAATACAAACACACATTAATGAAGCTTTAGAAGCGTGTGTTCTCCTGTGTGGGGATCCATTATGGCTGTTTTCGGTGCCAGTTAGACCCTACCCCTCAATTTGCGATACAGCCTGAAAGGGAGGGTAAGAAATTTGGGTTTGATCCCAAAGTTCTTTTCAGTGGGATTCTGAATAAGAGTAAGCAACAGTATGGATCTGTGTGCAGGATCAGAACCTGTATTTCTAAAATGTCTTGCCTTTGGTGCTTGAATCACAAACATGGCTTTAGCTAAATATAGGGTTTTTTGATTTATATTAAATATGACCATTTAAAAAAATAATCAGTGGGAGGGAACAGGAAGTATTTGAATATGCACAGATTCTAGATCAGTGAAGTTTAAGTTTAACTTGACTATTTTTCAAACCACTGATTATCCAAAAGAATTCCTTCCCTGGGGATTTAACATGGTGGGAAGGCATGTGTGTTTCAATGACCCCGAGTGCTTTGCTGGTGGGAGTTTTAACTCCTGGTAGGGTCACCCAAACTGGATAGGTGTAAGGGTAGGGACCAAACAAAAAACAGCCTGTCTGTCCTCCACAGGCTCAACCTGGTCTTGTAAAAAAGTTACAAAAACACAAAAAGGTAGCCATTCCGGCAAACAGCATGAGAGACAGAGATGGAGGAGCATTGTTCATGCCCTATGCAAGGTCTGCTGGTGTCGAAAGGATCAGATCCAAGAGAGTGTTTACTGTTTGCTGGGCTCTGTATTTTGGCATTTTAAAAATAGGATACTATTTACCCAATGGAGATTAAGGACTCTAAAGGAGTCATCAAATATGCACTGAGGACATGAACCATATATGGTTAAAAATAGTTACTGCTTACGCTTGAAAAATAAACTTTTTTCATAACCAAAAGGTACCTTCAAAAATCATAATTTGGTGGCTACAATATTTTTAGAAAAATGAATCTCAGATATGAACTAATTTATTTCAAAATTTAATATAAAACAGATTGAGTTACAAAACCACAAAGAAAACAAATAAAAACTCTGTCACTCAAAATACACAACCTTTTTTTTTCTTCTTATAAAGTAGTCCTTTAGTTTCATGTTAAACTAAATTAGAAGTAAAGACGGGAGAGCTAAGAATTAAGCCCAGGCAAAGATTCTATATGCCATGCTTCTGCAATTTGTGTGTCTAGTTTTTTACTGGAAGACAATGGGCAAATATATATATATATTCTTATATGTTTGGGGAAAAAAATCTACAATGGAATTGCTGAGACAACCTAACTATTGCTTTGGTGGGCAACATTATAATGCTTTAATGGGGTTATTTATCATAATTCCAGTAACTATTCTACTTTAAATAATGTAAATTTTAGAATTTTATTTAAAAAAAAAAGACAAAGAGAAGGTTATGGCTAAGAACCAACAATAATAATTACACCAAAATTTACATTTCAGGTTGTGTAGCGATTCAGTAACAGATAAATTAATTTGCACAAGATTTGCACAGTTAACCTAGTAATACTACAACAATTAAAAACCAATAAATACTGGGCTGTCCGTACAAAACAGCAAAATATTAGAACACATATATCACATCTACTGCTAGCATACTTATCTATACAAGGAATGTAAAGCTGCTAAAAGGGTATTGTTTGCAGTAAGAAATTACCAGAGTAAACATGACTATTTTAATGCTTGTTTTAGGAGTAGCCTCACAACACTAAAACATTCATTCAGTCTTAGTTTTCACATTTGTCCAGCTCATTGCTAATCAAAAGTAACAGGCCATAGATTTTTGATCCATTGGTGGAAAAAAATCTTTTGAGGAAGGAATCTGCTTTTGCTAGATGTCACCAAGACTGACCCCTTACTCTGCCATTAATTCAGATCAAATATTTGCTATTAACAAGCACGTATTTCGGACCGAGGAGCACATCTTGTTAAAGCAGTTGTGTACTAATGAGCCATTTTTTCTAGCTGTAATCCTGTTGTGGGGCTAGTCAAAATGACTCATCCTTTCTATACAAAGCTCATTCTTGGACTAGAGGCCCTTTCCCCGGCCTTATTGAATCGGTCATTAGGCTACCTCTTTTTTTAAGACTGGACATGCAGGGGAACAGCCTCTCTCCTTGTGGCTGAGCTCTCACCCAGCTTGTCTCATAGTGCCTGTTCCAAGATCTGGATTGTACTGGAAGGCAATACTTTTTATTTTTTTAATCTGGGGGTGTTAATTTTTGTTTTACACCTCTACCCAGATATAACGCGACCCGATATAACATGAATTCGGATATAATGTGGTAAACCAGTGCTCCGGTGGGGGTGGGGGTGGGGCGGGCTGCGCACTACGGCGGATCAAAGCAAGTTCAATATAACAGTTTCACCTATAACACAGTAAGATTTTTTGGCTCCCGAGGACAGCGTTATATCGGGGTAGAGGTGTATTTGTATCTTTGCACAGATAATTGAGGATAATGATGTTTATGTTTTGCCCAGTGCTATGATTTACTATTATGTCTTTATATCTCAAAATGACATCTGTGTAATACCATTAGCCTTCAGTGCAGTTGCGTAGGTGTCACTGAAAGCTCAATTTGAAGACAGTGGGATCATATTTGTGCCATTGAGGGTGGAATTTGTCCTGCAAAATATTTACTACCAGTGATGATGTACAAGAAGAAAACAACCCATCTTAACTCTCAGATCCCAGGCTGAGTTTCCAGGAGTTGTCATTTTGAAAAACGTTCTTAAAATTTGTAAATTGATTACCTAAACCTTACTACTAGAGTTCACTTGAAGTTTTATTCCCATTCAACACAGGACATTGTGGGGAGCAAGTGCTTGCTAATGAATAAGGGAATAGCTGTAAATTTAGAGTTCATCTCTCCATAGTCATTCTCTAGGAGAACTATGGCAGCCAAAATTGAGTTATGAAACAATCTAATTTCTTAATGCAAACCTCCCCTGTAAGGTCAACTGGAAAACTAATTTAAAGTCAGGCATGAATGCAACTCGTTAGTGAGGAAGTCAGCTTTTTCACTAGAACTATACCTGGTGTCTGGTGTGAGAGTTCCTTCGTCCTCGGCTAGAAGCATTATTAGAAATAAAGTAAGAAAAAGAAGAAGATAGTAAATACAGCAAAGATACAAGATACAGAAGTACACTTCTCACAATTTCACACAATATAATGAATTCCTGAAGTCATGGGAAATGAAAACCTGGATTTCAGACCCAGTGTACTATTGGTTGTACATAGGGTTCTGATTTATTTAAAGTGACTAAAACTGCTAGTAGGAAATAATGTCAGATTGTGGGATATAACATTAAACGTTATCTTTTAATGAACTGGAAATTCCTTACCAAAACCAGGCTGCCACTACCATCCATACTTGGATTAAATAAATTGTAAGGAAGTTCAATGTGAATATTGTATTCTTCTGTTTCCCTCTGACTTCAGGAAGTATTATATCAATCAGCTGGGCAAGAGCCCCAAGACAGATTTGAACATCATGATCTGCCTCAGTTTACATGAGGTTTTGACCATTACAGCAAGAAGTGTTGAGATCAGCCACCCAGAGAGCTGGTGTCAGTACCTTGATAAATGATTCCGAATCACAATTAAACAACTTAGCATTATATTGTGATCAGGGTCTGGGCTTCCTGTGTTTCTGGGGTTTAGGGGGAAGGTTTGGAGGTCTAAGGGAAGGGAATATGATTACTGAGCAAGGTAGAATTAAGTCATACAATAAAATATCTGTAAGCTCGTGGCAAAGTAATAAAACATTTTAAGAGAAAAAAAGGAAAACAAAAACAGTACTTGTCAAACAGACATTTCATGAGATTTAAGTGTAACATAATAAAGAGAGGAAAAATTCTGCTAAAAAGAAATTCCTCACTGATAATTCTGACATTCCTTACAAATCCTCTTTTAAAGTTTTATTGTACACTCCCCCAAAAGTGTATGATTGGAATGGTCTTATTTTGTATTATCATCCACAAAATGTGCAGCAGGAACGGAAATCCATCCTGCCAACCACAGCATGACACACCAACATTCTAAGCACCCATTTTATTAAGCAGAGAAGTTGTCTCATGGTGGAGAAACTTCAAATGAAAATTAAAGCTAGGCATTGTTTTCCTCAGGCACTTCAAAAAACAATTCATGGACATTTTTATCTGGAGCCAGTAATTGTTAAACAGATTGGCCTCTCACATTCATACTGACAATTTCTTTTCACAAGAAACAAAATACATTGCAATTTAGCTAGAGGAATTAAAGGAATAACATCAACATAAAAAACCCATGATGCACTTTTGTCTGATAAATGTTTACATAGTATTGTTACATGTAACACATGGGATGACTAGAACCAAAAGAGATTACTGAAATAAGTATTCTTCTCTAATTCACAATTTATTTTGTGAACTTGACAGTACTCGGTGTGTAGTTAGTGTCCCTATATAGCCAGTCAGGTTCCCTTGTTTCTATGGCTCTTTCAGGCACCAATAAAAGAAAGAAAACCTTTTTTTAAAAGTTAGGAAAAAAATTACTTTAAAACGTAAAAAAAAATGGTGGTGAGACTCTGGGCTGATGTATTAATTAAAAGTAATTTCCAGTAATCTTTAAAGAAATCCTTCTCCCCTAAAACTTCTGTTTCCACAGTAGTGCTTTGGTAGCAGTAGAAACTATGCCTGAGAAGAGCTATCTTGCAAAAGTGACAATTTGGAACATTGCATTACAACATAAGAGTGCAGAAATGTTAAAAAAGATTTCATTCCTATTCACCAAAGCAAAAAATTAACTTTTACATTGATGTGTTTCAACTTTATGAGATTTTATGAAGGCTTCTCTTCTCTTCAGGGTACTTGACATTGACCAAACAGTTCCCAAAAGTACTTTATAATTCCAGAAAAAGATGGACAAGCCAGTCCTTTATCAATTTAAAGTCACAGCATTAGCTTAGTTAGATGCTAGAATGTGTGGTGCAAGTATGCTTCTATACAATTTATTTAACAATACTCATGTTTCATAGTCATCACATTCTTCATATAGATGATTTTTGAAACTTTGTAGCGCCCTACAACACAAAAGAGGTAAAAAAAAAATCTTACCTTGTGGTCATGTATTCAGCTCTGTGACCTGGAGGAGTTCAATGAACAAGGAAATATTCAGTTGTAGCTTATGGAAATAAAAGCTTATTTTTGTATGTAACTATACTTATGCTTGCCAGTTTACTATTCATCCTGAATTATTTTTAACCCAAGTTTATTTCACAAGATTTACAACTGTACAACGATCCAGGGCAATGTGAGATAATCTTCCATCTCCATAGTTTTAAATAACCCAAAACAATCCACGTATAAAGCTACTTCTCAGACATTTTCTCTTAAAGAACCATTTGGTAATGTAAATAATGTGATGCAAAATTCCAAATAGCTTCCATTGTTTACACTCATGTATTTTAATGACTAAATCAATATGAAAATAGAGCTATGCCAGGATTAGATTGCATCCTGGCTGGTGCCTAAACTTGTTCAATGCCAAAAATGGAGAGCTCTTGACTGTAACTGCTTGCTAATAACAATTTCTTTATTCTCTTAAGAGTGTGTCAGTGCTACACACTGAGCTGTCCATAGTGATGCCCAAGTCACTTTCCTGAGTTGATATAGTTAATTTATAACCGTGAGGTGTATGAGTAGTTTAATTTTTAACTCCCCAATGTGCATTGTTTTGCATTTATAAATAATTAATTTAATTTACTATTGTGTTGCCCATTCACTTAGCTTGGTTAAAGCCTTCTGAAGTTCCTGAGTCTTCTCTGGATTTGACACAATTATTTAGGTTAGTCATCTGCAAACTTTTCTACCTCACTGCTCATACCACTCATCTCCCTCCCTCTAGATAATTAAATATATTAAACTAAATAGGACTTAACAGGGAACATTGAGTCACCCCGCTATTAACCTTTTGCAATGATAAAAATTGTTTATCTTAGAAAGGAAAATGAATAAGAGGGAACATGATAGAAATATATAAAATAATGAATGGTCTAGAGAAGGTAGCTGCAGTCAATAAGGCAAATAAGTTGTTAGGCTACATAGGAACAGATGGGAGAAAAATATGCAAAATATTATAGTGCCATTATACAAATAAGTGGTGCAGCCTCATCTGGATTCTGCGTATACTACTGGTCACTCCACCTCAAAAAATATTTTGCAGAACTGAAGGAGGTTCAGAGAAGGGTGACAAGAAAGATCAAGGGCATGGGCGGCGGGTATAATAGGCCAGGGAAGGGTCTGCCTTCCTTGGCAGCAGCCGCTGCCGTGGGAGGCTGGGCTGGGGCTGCTCTGGCCCCGGGTCAGCCGTTGCAGCTGGGTCTGCTCCGGCCGAGCCTCGGGTCAGTTGGTCGGCTGGGTCTGCTCTGGCTAGGGCTTGGGTTGGTCGGTCAGTCAGCTGGGGCTGACCTGGGGCTCTTCTGGTGGCGGGGGTGATGAGGGCTCAGGGTTCCTGCTGGCCAGCGGCTTCTCCGGCCATGGGAGAGAGGTGTGGGGGGCTCGGCCTCGTATGGAAGGGGTGGGGCCATGGGGCTAGCCTCCCCGAAGTGGGGGTCCACCTGCCACCCATGATCCAGGGCATGGAAAATCTTTCATGTGAGGAGAGAATTAAAGACTGTGATTGTTTACCTTTGAAAGGAAATGAATATGAAGGGACATGATAAAAATATATAAAATAATGAATGGTCTAGAGAAGGTAGACTAGGGAGCGTCAATGAAATTAAAAGGTGGCAAATTCAAAATCAATTAAAGGAAATACATTTTCATACACTATATATTGAAACTGTGGAACTCTGTCACAGGATGTCATTGGGGCCAAAAAATTAACAAGATTAAAAAAGGGATTGGACATTTATATGGCTAAAAAGAATATTAGAGTCATAATAGTTAATGCAAACTAATTCTGGAAGAGATTAAAAAAAACCTCAGACTTCAAGGTTTAGTCCCATCTCTAGCTACTGGAGATCAAGATGAGACCTATTGGGAGGGGCTGATTATTAGGCCTAATGTGAGGTTTCTTGTAACTTCCTCTGAAGCACTGGTATTGGCTCTTGTTGGAGTCAGGATACTGGACTAGATGGGCCACGGGACTGAACCAGTTTGACAATTAGTATGTTTCCCATATTTGTTAGTGACATGATTAAAAAGAAACAGTTACTAACCTTTCTGTAACTGTTGTTGTTCGAGATGTGTTGCTCATGTCCATTCTACATTAGGAGTGCACGTGCCATGTGCATCGTTGCCAGAGATTTTCCCCTCAGTGGTATCCGCTGGGCCTGCTCTAGCTCCCTCTGGTGCCACACGCTTATGCGTCAGTATAATGGGCACTGCTGGCCCTGCACTGTCTCAATTTCTTCTTGCCGGCTAACTCCAACAGAGGGATAGGACGGTGGGTCATGGAATGGACATAAGCAACACATCTCAAAGAATAACAGTTACGGAAAGGGTAGTAACTTTTTTCTTCTTTGAGTGCTTGCTCATGTCCATTCCACCGTAGGTGACTCACAAGCAGTACCCAAGGAGGTGGCCTAGGAGTTCATGGACATGCATATTACAACACTGCTCTGCCAAACCTGGCGTGATGGCATAGTGGAAGGAGAAGGTATGCTGGGTGATGGCATAGTGGAAGGAAAAGGTATGCACTGATGACCAGGTTGCAGCCCAGCAGATACCTTGAATTGGGACCTGGGCCAGAAACGCAGCTGATGAGGCCTGAGTTTTTGTCGAATGAGCGGTCAAGACAGCAGGAGGTGGAATGTCCACCTGCTCATAGCAGCTCGAATACAGGAGGCTATCCAGGATAAGATTCTCGGGGCTGAAACCAGCAGGCCTTTCATCCTTTCTGCTACTGCCACAAGGAGTTACATAGATCTATGGAACGGCTTAATCCTCTCAATGTAGAAAGCTAGGGCATGTCTGACATCCAGTGAGTGAAGCTGTGGCTCTTCTGAATTCCCATGCGGCTTTGGGAAGAAAACTGGCAGGAAAATAGCTTGGTTACTATGGGACTGTGAAACCACCTTTATAAGGAAGGCCAAGTGGGGACACAGCTGAATCTTGTCCTTAAAGAACAGTGTGTGTGGTGGTTCTGACATAAGGGCCCTGATTTCCGAGACCCTTCTGGCTGAGGTAATCACTATCAGGAAGGCGACCTTCCAGGAGAGAAACAGCAGAGGACGTGATGTTAGTGGCTCAAAGGGAGGGCCCCTGACTCTTGACAGGACCAGGTTTAAATCCCAGGTTAGAATCAGCTCGCAAGTCTCAGGGTAAAGTCTCTCTAACCAGGGCCAGTGCAAGGATATTTTGCGCCCTAGGCGAAACTTCCATCTTGCGCCTCCCCCCTCCCCTCCCCCGAAGCATCGCTTATTATAAACTTTCAAAAATGAATACTGCATAATATGGCATTGTTAATTAGAATGAATATATATTCGGCTTGAAAATTTATTAATTTCATTATTTAGACTACATATTTAATGAAAATAAATGAATAACCTGACAGGGTGTGGGGCTGGCTGGCTTCGGGCATGGGGGTGCGGCAGGGGTTGGCTGGAGATGGGGGTGCGAGGCTGGCTGGCTTCGGGCAGGGCAGGGGATGCGGAGCTGGTTGGAGATGGGGTGCGGGGTTGGCTGGAGACGGGGGTGTGGGGCTGTCTGGCTTTGGGTACGGGGGTGCAGCAGGGGCTGGCTGGAGACAGGGGGGTGCGGGGCTGGCTGGCTTCAGGCAGGGCAGGGGATGCGGAGCTGGTTGGAGATGGGGTGCGGGGTTGGCTGGAGACGGGGGTGTGGGGCTGTCTGGCTTTGGGTACGGGGGTGCGGCAGGGGTTGGCTGGAGACAGGGGGGTGCGGGGCTGGCTGGCTTCAGGCAGGGCAGGGGATGCGGAGCTGGTTGGAGATGGGGTGCAGGGTTGGCTGGCTTCAGGGAGGGGGGTGCTGCAGGGGTTGGATGGAGGCGGGGGTGCGGGGCTGGCTGCAGGCAGGGCAGGGGTGTGGGGCTGGCTGAGGGCAGGGTGGCGGGTACCAGGGCCGTCCCTAGATATTCTGGGGCCCTAAGCAGCCCCCCTGCGGGGGGAGGGGGGGGGATGCCCCAGGCCTCCATGGGGGAGGCGGGAGCGGGGGGGGGCGGCTTCCGTGGAGGGGGGCACGGCTTCCTTGGGGGGGCAGGCCTCCGGGTGGTCGGGGCTGGCTTGGGGGGAGGGGGGGAACCACCCCCCAGCACTCACTGGCGGCGCGGCTGGGGCCGGGTCTCTGTACTTCCTGCCGCTGGTGAGTGCAGCTCCGGCCCTGCTGCAGAGCTCAGGGGAGTGGGGGCAGGGCGGGGCTGAGCAGGGGCAGGGCCCTGGGGAAGAGCCAGAGCAGCAGGGAGCATCACAGCGCCCCTGGCGGCCGGAGGAGAAATAACATCACTTCCCAGCCGGCCGGAGCTGCTCAAAGCCGCAGCGCCCCCTCGCATAGCGGCGGGAAGAGGGTTACACATTTAGCCGGCGCCGGGTGAGCATCCCCAACATTTTGGGCACCGCTTTTTGGCGCCCTCAAATCTTGGCGCCCTAGGCAGCTGCCTAGTTTGCCTAGTGGATGCACCGGCCCTGTCTCTAACCCTTTAAGAAAGCGGATG
This sequence comes from Emys orbicularis, assembly GCF_028017835.1. Classification (NCBI taxonomy): domain Eukaryota; kingdom Metazoa; phylum Chordata; order Testudines; family Emydidae; genus Emys; species Emys orbicularis. The sequence continues at coordinate 65,454,444 of NC_088683.1, read as the reverse complement.
GACATCTTGTGTGAGAAAACTGACCTACCACTCACTGGCAGGTGAAAGGCTGAGATCACCGTTAGGTGTACCTTGATAGATGCAAGGGCCAGCTCTTGCTATTTTAGGTGGAGCAGGTATTCCTGTATAGACTGAAGGGAAGACCAAGTAAGAGACAGACTTTGCTGGGAAGACCATATAGAGAAATGCTTCCCCTAGGTCAGGTAGGTAGCACTAATAGATGGCTTTCTACTACCTAGCAAGACCTGGCGGTCTTTTTCTGAACAAGCTTGTTCCTCCGGGTTCAACTATGGAGCTTTCACACAGTCAGATGAAGGGCCACGAGGTTCATGTGGAGTAAACATCCATGGTCTTGCGAGATCAGGTCTGTGCGGAGTAGGAGGGTAGCAGAGGCACTACTGACATGTGTAGCAGCATGCCGAAGCAGTGTTGGTGTGGCCACGCCAGCACTATAAGGATAACACTCCTGCTTGATTTTCAGAAGGACCTGAGGAACTGAAGGAAACACATAGATTAGGAGCTCTGCCAATGGAAGCAGGAAGGAGGCTGAAAGGGAGCTGGGCTGTGACCATGAAGCGAGCAAACCTGAGGGCATTTCCTGTTCTGCCTGGTTGCAAACAGGTCTACCTGGGGAGATCCCTACCTTTGGAAGATTAACCTGGTACCCTCTGGGTGAAGAGACCACTCGTGGTGAGAGGAGAAAGATCTGCTGAGGCGATCTGCCAGGACTTTCTGGGCTCCTGGAAGATGGATAGCCTTGAGGTGAATGGAGTGCTGCAAGCAGAAGTCCCACATATGGACGGCCTGCTGACACAGGATGGAGGACCGCATTTCTCCCTGTCTGTCGATGTAGAACATGGCTGCCGTGTTGTCTGTAAGCACTCGTAATAATTTGCCCAAGTCCAAGTGATGTCTGTTCAGTGAGAACACTGAAGCTAACCATGTCTGTAGGGGTCTGAGGCACAGCCTTGCGTGTCGTACCATGTAAGTGCACACAGCCATGTGTGCCAGGAGCTTGAGGCAAACCTGGGCTGTTGTGACGGGGTGGACCTTGACCCTGGATATCAGATTCGCCATTGTCTGGAATGGAGCCTCTGGAAGGAAAGCTCTAGTCTGTGTCGAGCACTGCCCCAATAAACTCTATTCTCTGGACTGGAATGAGAGTCGACTTTTGTTCATTTATCAACAGGCCCAGTGCTGAGAAGGTGGCTTCGACCAGGCTGATGCTGTTCTTTACTTGAGCCTCTGAGTGGCCCTTGATCAGCCAGTTGTCGAGGTACATGTAGACTTGGACCCCTCACCTTCTAAGGAAGGCTGCTACCACTGCCATGCATTTCGTAAAAACCCAGGGGGCTGCAGACAGACCAAAGAGGAGGACAGTGAATTGGTAATGGGACTGGTTTACTATGAACCTGAGGAATTTTATGTGGCCTGGGAAAATGGAAATAGGTGTCCTTCAAGTCGAGGGTGGCATACCAGTCCCCTGGATCCAGGAAGGGAATGATGGAGCCCAGGGAGACCATACAGAACCTCAGTTTATTAAAATAACTGTTGAGGAGGTGCAAGTCCAGGATGGGTCAAAGAAACCCCCCCGCCCTTGGCCTTTGGGATTAGGAGATATCGGGAGTATAACCCCTTCCCTCTCAAGTTTCAAGGCACCTCTTCCACGGCCCCACCTGTAGGAGGGCTTTCACCTCTGGGGCTAGAAGTTACTCATGAGAAGGGTCCCTGAAGAGGGATGGAGGTGGGAGGGAGGGGTGGAGGAAAACTGAAGAGTATAACTGTCCACCACTGTATTCAGCACCCAGCGGTCTGATGTGATGAAGGACCATGCTGGGCTGAAGTGGGAATGTTGGTCCAAAATCAAAAGAGTCAAGAGCAGGATCTGATGTTGGAACTAGTAAAGTGCCCTCAGGCGCACTTTCAAAAGTTCTGCTTGGGACCTCCTGAGTATCTATGAGACCCCGGTAGTGAGGTTGAGGCGGATGGGGATGGTTGACAACACTTGTAACCCCTGCTCCTTTTCTTGAACTGGTCTTGTCGCGGTGGCAGAGCCGAGAAGCGGGTCAGTTGCTGAAGCCTAAAATGCCTCCTTGAAAGAGCCAGAGCATAGAGACCCAGTGATCTCAGGGTAGCCCTTGAGTCCTTCAGGCCATGGATCTTTGTGTCCGTTTGCCCAAAAAATGGTGAGGTACCCTTGAATGGGAGTTCTTGGATTGACTGTTGGACCTCCTGTGGTAGCCCCAAGGACTGCAGCCAATAGCATCGCCTCATAGCCACTGCGGAAGCCATCATTCTGGCTGCCGCATGAGCTGCATGCAGGTCTGCCTGGAGTGAGGCTCTGGCTGTGTACTTTCCCTCCTCTAAGAGGGCAGAAAACTCTTGCCTGGCATCATGAGGCAGCGAGTCTTTAAATTTCATTAGAGTCCCACATATTGTAATCGGACCGCCCCAGCAGGGCTTGCTGGTTAGAGATACGAAGCTGCAATCCGCTCATTGAATAAAATTTTCTGCCAAACAGATCTAGTCTCTTTAAGTCTTTCTGTTTGGAGGTAGAACTTGCCTGGCCTTGTCTGTCCCTCTCATTGGCCACTGTTATGACTAGGGACCCAGGAGGAGGGTGAGAATATAAGTACTTGTACCCTTTGATTGGCACATAGTATTTCTCCTCTGCCCTCTTTGAAGTGGGAGGGAGAGAAGATGGGGTCTGCCACAGGGCTGTGACTGGACCCATAACAGCCTCATTGATGGGTAGGGCCACCTTAGATGGTGCTGCTTCAGCCAAAATGTCAGTGAGGCTATGGACTTCTTGAACATCTGAACCTCTAGCCCCAGATTATCAGCTATTCTCTTTAGAAGCTCCTGAGGGGCTCTCCTGCTCAGCCCCGAGACAGACTCATCTGGGGAGGAGAAGTAAGAGGCCTGTACCAGAGGGAGAGCTTTCTCCTCTTCTTCTGTCCCTATTACGTCCATCAGGCCCACATCTTGCACGTTGGTACCAGGCTTGGTACTAGAGTCGAATTCCGGTGCCGAATGGAGCAGTGTGGGAGCCAGCCTCTCAGACACAACTGAGCAGGATCAGTGGGATGACGGCCCCAATACCGGGGGAAACCCCCATAGGTTCCAGAACGGCCACTGCATCGGCCACTGCCCTGACAGCCAGGTGCCAGTGAGGGGACCTGCACCGGGATCTGGTGGGATGTAGGATGGATACCGCCGGTGACTCTTGGGATGGGAGTAGGACTCCATCTCAGATTCCGAAGAAGAGGCCTCCTGAGGTGACCATAGGGGAGCAGTACCCTTTGCTTCTGCCAGTTGGTGCCACGGGTGCAGGGACTGGTGCCAGATTGGGGATGAGCTTACAGATGAAAGAAGGGCTGGCTTGCCTCTGGAAGGTTCTGAGGGCCCTGGTGCTGGGAAAGAGCTTGGTGCTCCATGCTCTCTTCTGCTCACGCTCATCAGAGCAGGCAGTTGTCCCATTGGGGTCGGCAGCACCGGGAGAGATAATAAGTCCCTGGCTGCTTCAAAGGCCTCCGGGGTAGAAGGCACTGCCATCCCATTGGCACAGCAATGACTTCCTGGCGCGGGCGGGGGGGTTCCTGCACCGAGCTCAACTGCTCTCGGGGCAGAGTTGACGGTGCAGCCATAGGACTGGGGAGTGGCCTGATGTGGGTTGCACTCCACTGCCTTCCCCCGTTTGCCTTTTCTTGGCACTGGGGAGTGTCTTCTCTGGAGTGCTGTTTCTTATGTTTCTTCCTCAGCACTGGAGATGAAGAACGGTGCCGAGAAACATGCAGTGCCAGAGGGGCGCTTCGCACTGAAGCGCTTGGTGCCCAATCCAATCGGCTTGGCTATGACGCTGGTCTAAGAGCGGCTTCCATTAGGATAGCTCTCAGTCTATCCTCTCTAGGGTGACCAGACAGCAAGTGTGAAAAATCAGGACAGGGGATGGGGGGTAATAGGAGCCTATATAAGAAAAAGACCCAAAAATCGTGACTGTCCCTATAAAATCAGGACATGTCGTCACCCTAATCCTCTCTGTCTTTCTTCGTACAAGACTTAAGGTCCCGACAGATCTGACAGCGCTCTTGTATGTGAGCCTCTCCCAGAGGCTTCAGACAACTGGAGTGTGGGTCGCTCACTGGCATAGGCTTGAAGCCCGGGGACTGGGGCATGCCTGGCCCCAGGGGAAAAGGGAGCCCCTCTGCACTAAAGGAGGGGGACTAACTATCCACACTAATACTATTTACACTACTACTACACTAACAAACTAAGTTGAAGAGAAAAAAAGACACTGAAAAAATGCCTTGCCAAAGCAAGAGGAGCTGTTCCAGTAACCGTCACAGGTGGTAAGAAGGAACAGAGAGGGTGTGGAGCTGGCAGTGCCCCTTATACTGGCGCATAAACGTGCGGCAGCAGAGGGTGCTAGAGCCGGTCCGATGGATACCACTAAGGGGAAAATCTCCAGCAATGGTGCATGCGGTGCGCACACATCTAATGTGGAATGGACATGAGCAAGCACTCGAAGACGAACATCTCTTATTTATTTTTCCAAATCTCAAGATTCAGGTTCACCACAATAAATAAATACTGAAATAAAAACGGAACTTTAGCAACTAAACTAACTTTGGTAGACTATCACCTCAGCTAAAAAGCTAAAAGCTTCCTTTGGTGTCCTCTGGCTTCAGGTGACGTTTGCTTGCAGTGTTTAGCTTGTTTTTGTCTCGGTCTACAGTAGGTGCTATGGGTGAGATTCCCTAGATTGAGTAGTCATACTTGTGCTAGCTCAGTAGGGTAGGCATGGTAGCATGGCAGTGGCATGGGCTAACTGTGCTCAGTAAAACCTGCCTGAACCCCATGGATATATACTTGGCTCAGCTAGTCTGTTCCACCATGGCTACATCACTGTGTTTAGCGCCCGCTCAATGAGAGGTAGCATGAGTATGTCTATGCGAGCTAGGGAATCACACCCCTCGCTTCTAGTGTAGACAGAACCTTAGTTTTACAGTGTAGTGATGTTAAGGACATACCCAACCTGACAAAGCATTGCCACCTGGTCAGAGTTTTGTCCACTTCCAGCAAATGTGGCCACAAAGGAATTGTATTTGGGGGTGGTATTACATGAGAGTTCCAGTACAAGAATACTCAAGGAGCTAATAGAGGAGGTATCTGAGCCTCTAGCTATTATCTTTGGAAAATCATGGGAGACGGGAGAGATTCCAGAAGACTGGAAAAGGGAAAATATAGTGCCCATCTATAAAAAGGGAAATAAAAACAACCCAGGAAACTACAGACCAGTTAGTTTAACTTCTGTGCCAGGGAAGATAATGGAGCAAGTAATTAAGGAAATCATCTGCAAACACTTGGAAGGTGGTAAGGTGATAGGGAACAGCCAGCATGGATTTGTAAAGAACAAATCATGTCAAACCAATCTGATAGCTTTCTTCGATAGGATAACGAGTCTTGTGGATAAGGGAGAAGCTGTGGATGTGGTATACCTAGACTTTAGTAAGGCATTTGATACGGTCTCACATGATATTCTTATCGACAAACTAGGCAAATACAATTTAGATGGGGCTACTATAAGGTGGGTGCATAACTGGCTGGATAACCGTACTCAGAGAGTTGTTATTAATGGTTCCCAATCCTGCTGGAAAGGCATAACGAGTGGGGTTCCGCAGGGGTCTGTTTTGGGACCGGCTCTGTTCAATATCTTCATTAACGACTTAGATATTGGCATAGAAAGTACGCTTATTAAGTTTGCGGATGATACCAAACTGGGAGGGATTGCAACTGCTTTGGAGGACAGGGTCATAATTCAAAATGATCTGGACAAATTGGAGAAATGGTCTGAGTTAAACAGGATGAAGTTTAACAAAGACAAATGCAAAGTGCTCCACTTAGGAATCAGTTTCACACATACAGAATGGGAAGAGACTGTCTAGGAAGGAGTACGGCAGAAAGGGATCTAGGGGTTATAGTGGACCACAAGCTAAATATGAGTCAACAGTGTGATGCTGTTGCAAAAAAAGCAAACGTGATTCTGGGATGTATTAACAGGTGTGTTGTGAGCAAGACACGAGAAGTCATTCTTCCGCTCTGCTCTACTCTGGTTAGGCCTCAGCTGGAGTATTGTGTGCAGTTCTGGGCACCGCATTTCAAGAAAGATGTGGAGAAATTGGAAAGGGTCCACAGAAGAGCAACAAGAATGATTAAAGGTCTTGAGAACATGACCTATGAAGGAAGGCTGAAAGAATTGGGTTTGTTTAGTTTGGAAAAGAGAAGACTGAGAGGGGACATGATAGCAGTTTTCAGGTATCTAAAAGGGTGTCATAAGGAGGAGGGAGAAAACTTGTTCACCTTAGCCTCTGAGGATAGAACAAGAAGCAATGGGCTTAAACTGCAGCAAGGGAGGTCTAGGTTGGACATTAGGAAAAAGTTCCTAACTGTCAGGGTGGTTAAACACTGGAATAAATTGCCTAGGGAGGTTGTGGAATCTCCATCTCTGGAGATATTTAAGAGTAGGTTAGATAAATGTCTATCAGGGATGGTCTAGACAGTATTTGGTCCTGCCATGCGGGCAGGGGACTGGACTCGATGACCTCTCAAAGTCCTTTCCAGTCCTAGAATCTATGAATCTATGAATTCTGTGGGACAATGAAAGTCATGAAGGTAGCAATCATATGCTACATGAATGTATGCAAAGGGAAAAGAGAACTCAAGGCTTTACATGTTTCTGTTAACTACTAAGCCATATAATAGGTCCATCTAAAATAGCTTTCTTTTCTCTCTTTCAGTCTATTCTATGTATACAAGGTGTACCCATATCTATTTTTAATTAATGTAGTATTGTCTCAAGAGGCTACAAAATCAGTTTTGTCAGAAATACATGACTTGGCATTACAACTTATGCACAATTTGTTTTTGCACCAAAATTCCTAGAAACTGTGTCTGTATAAACCAGTGGTTCTCAAACTTTTGTACTGGTGACCCCTTTCACCTAGCAAGCCTCTGAGTGCGACCCCCTTATAAATTGAAAACACTTTTTTATATATTTAACACCATTATAAATGCTGGAGGCAAAGCAGGGTTTGGGGTGGAGGCTGACAACTCGCAACCCCCCATGTAATAACCTTGCGACCCCCTGAGGGGTCCCAACCCCCAGTTTGAGAACCCCTGGTATAAACTATCAATTGTGTCACAGTTTAATGATAAATTACCAATACAATATATATATATATACATACACCCCTCTACCCCGATATAACGCGACCCGATAGAACACGAATTCGGATATAATGTGGTAAAGCAGTGCTCCGGCGGGGGGGCGGGGCTGCGCACTCCGGCGGATCAAAGCAAGTTCGATATAACGTGGTTTCACCTATAACGTGGTAAGATTTTTTGGCTCCCGAGGACAGCGTTATATCGGGGTAGAGGTGTGTGTATATATATAAATTGAGAAGAATCAGTTTCCCAAACAGCTGTGGAAGTTTAAGTTAATTTTTGGATAACCTAGACTTTACAGAATCCTTTTTCAGGATGACCATGTATCTGTTTAAAGAAACCAGTGAAGAATTTTAAGACTGCTTGTTATAGGATTTATCTATACTCAAAAGACACCTTCTCTAATTACCCTCTCACCATCTTCAGCACAGCAGGGAGTGAGAGAAGACCGAAGCACAAGGATGGCAGAATGGGGGCTGTCCCACTGCTCCTTTCTCCTTTAGTCCTCCATTTAGTCATTAACTGGGCCAGGGGAGATGGGCCCACCTGAATGGCGGGCTGCTGGATGCACCTCTCTTCCTCCACCTATTAAGCTAGTTTGGGTGTTTCAAAAGTCTCTTACCCTACTGTTAGCTGCCCTCCCTCCCCTTCATTAGTTGTAGATTTGGAGCTGTGCCATTTATGATGCTGTTGGTCTAACCAGTCACCTGTTTCTAGGGATCAGAAAGGAATTTTTCCCATTAGGGCAAACTGGCATGAGGTCCAGTGGGTTTTTCCACCTTCCCTGCAGCCTCCTGGAGGCACAATTGGGTTGAAAGCAGAAGAATTCCAAAATTCATGTAATGCTGGTATGACCACTGACTCGTTGCAACTTGTGGCTGGTGTTCTGTGTGCATAAAGACTAAAAGGGCCAGCTCCCAGAGGTAAACAAGGACCCAGGATTTCACTGTTGGACCTTGTTCTCAGCAGAGGAGAGGGACCTGGAGTCTTTGCGGACTGAAACAGTCCCCGGCCCTGTGGCCTCTATCATTGCAGTACCCAAGTTATTGTTTGGTTTGTGGTTAAAGTCCTGTGAGAGCACAGGGCAGGCACTGTAGTTCCCCTCCGCAAGGTATAATTAATAGGGTTGTGGCTTACCGATTAATTCCATCGCAAGTGTCTGTCTCTCATTCACCTGCATGACCTGGTCAGTCTACTCATGATTCTGCTTGGCTTGACCGCTTGATAATTGATTTAATGGTGGTTTATTTAACTTTGACAAACAAATCCCATATTAACCCCAGGTACATGATCTGTCTGTAAGAAGACATGGGGTGATCAGGATCCAGATGCTATGAAAATTAGGACAAAACTCTGACCTTCTGAGTTTGGATTTTTATACAAACTATATCTGTGATCTGGATGCAAATCTGGATCTGCCATCCTGACTGAACAGGTGGAACTTTTTTGAGAACAGATTTTATCACAAAATTTCCATCATTTCTGCTTTCCCCAGCATCTTGCTTACTCCCATCTCTTGGGCCCCCACTCGCTAATGCTGTCTTGTGGTAAATGGGTTCATTTGCTTGTCTACCCCTCCCTGGTTCTTCAGTGTGTCAGTTGGTGACACTTCCCTAGTTCTTCTTTTGAGGATCACCTGATCCTGCAATCAGATCCCCAAGGGCAGGTCCCCATCCTGGAGTGGAGCCACAGTGGGACTCTGCAGGGCATGAGTCTGTGCTGGTGGCTCCAGTTGCAGGATAGGGGTCTTACAGAATGTTGCCATTTATGTGTTTACAAAACTCTCTCTGCAAAAAAATTCAGGAAGCAAAAACAGTACGTCTTGCACAGCTTTTAATTCAGCATGTGCCTAGTATTGTATTATTTCTCAAATCAAAACACAGATGTTTCATTCAATAGTTTCATTCCCAAATGCATTCATTTGTCCACATTGTTATATTTGCAAAATACAAACTAATATCTATTGAAGAAATAAAACCAGTTTATAGCTTTCTCTTGTGCAGGAAAAGGCTCTAACCATTGCATTGAATTATGACTGGTAAAGAAATCAGGCCTATATTTATTGGGTACCAGGACTCTGAGTTTTGTAATTTTCCACTGCATACACTTTAAATATTTTAGTGGGTTCACCCTAGAATTGCTTTTCAGTATCTTCTGCATCATTTACCTTCTCCAAGTGTCCTGTGCAGTAAGTCATGTTTTGCTTGCAGCTTTGTGATGAGATTACTCCCTTCCAGGAATTCTCTGAATTTCTGCAGAGATGAAAATCAATGGATTAATTTTATCTGTTACTTCAATTCCTTTTGAAAACACTTACTACAGGTGTTTGGACCAGATCACATGGCTGAAGAAGCAACCAACATACCATGAAATAGAACTGCTCAGTCTCCTGCTGGTTAGCTCTTCTTTTTGCAATGCTGGGCTTACTCATGTACGTCTCAGAGACTGTTGACTTCACAGACTCTGTAGAACGACTGTGCTGGAAACATTCTGACACGTCATAGTCCTCAATGGTGACCATGTCTTGTATTGTCTGCAAAGTAGCTTCTGTCGTTTTCTTAACCTGGTGTGAATAAGTGCAATTTATGGAATAGAAAGGAAGATAAATTCTAGAAGCAGCTTACAATGGAAACTAGTGATTGAAATGAATTCACTCTTACATGCTTTGTGAATGAACTGCGGTGTATGACAATAGCAAGTGACATGATCTACACTGGTGTAGAATAGAAAAAAGAGATCATTGGTTCCTAGGTCTGTCTCTATGTTTTAATAAGTTACTATAAGCAAATATAGGCTGCTCTCCTGTTGACTGAGTAACAACCTCAGAATTTGTCCTCTGAACAATAAAGTGGAAAAAAAAGTGATAGTGAATAGAAACAGTACTGGTACTCTAACCTGAACTGTTGGCTCCCCAGATTAAAATATGATTGAGCACCTCTGATGCCATGGTTGGCAGGGCACTGTGTGCTGCCATGAGAAACTCTGGTGCAACAATAACCTTATGTTGGTAAGGGGTTCAATGTGTTGTAAAGATCATGTCTATAACCCACAGGTGCAATATGGATGAAGAGAAGATGGAAGAAGGTACAGTTTACACAGCTATTGCAGCATCTCCTACTAGCTGCAGAATTGTGTAGCTAGTATGGCCATTCAGAGTGGACAGATGACTAGAAACAGAACAAGAGATACACTGCATCCCCACAATGAAAAGACAAGTGATAAGATCCAGATGATAGTGTGTGTACCATCAAGCTCTGCGGTAGTGAATATGTTTGGAGGTGAAGTTGGTGACCTGCACCCTTGCTCCATAAAGTCACTTGTACATACACCTCCTTTGCACAAGCACACCTGTCTCTGTGAAACAATGCTTCCCCATTCATATGCCCTGGCCTACTATCATGAGCCTCCTGCTTCTCCCTATATTTGTGCATTCATGTGGTGAGCAATCAAACACCCTTTCTTACCTTCTCTCACTTTAATCTTGCTTTCCCCCCACATCTCCTGAATGGTGAATCTGAGTTACTTTCTGAATTTAAATAGTTTATTAAACGATTGTATGTTTGTTTACATAAGTATTTGGATTCTGATTCAGGCCTTCAAGGTATGAATAGAGTAAGAAAATGCCATGGCTTTTAGTTTTAGGAACAGATTCTCATTAACACTTCTTTAAAATGGGTGCAAGTATAATTTATGCACACTTTAAGGCCCCCATATGCTGCCAGAGTGGTGTGAAGAGCCCTTAGTTTTTTTAATTCTTTTTAAAGAAAAGAGCAACTTTCTTTTACTAGGTGAGCCATCATCAGGAAAGGCATTCAATATCACCATGTATAAACAGCTCTAGCTAAGAGCATAACAAAGATTCTGCCTTTGCAGCCATAGAACTCAGCCAAAATTCCTTCATCCTTCAGAGCTGGCAATCTGGGGAATAGCCGTTTGTTAAATCCATGGTGGAGAGAGGAGAGGGGGAATTAAATAATTAGATCTCAGTAATTCTGCTAATAATACTTCTTAGAATCTCAGCAACTGCCTCCAAAATTGACAAATTCCATTTTGTAGGAGATAATAAAAGTACCAGTTTTAATCAATCTATCTATCTATCTATCTAGCTGGAAATATATAAAAACAATAATGTTAAAACTTGAAAATCCAAAATGTATGGAACATGAATAAAGCTAGAATCTGATCTTCTCTATAAAAACAAGTCCATGCAAACAGCTGCAATGGGAGATTCCTTGCAGCGGCTTGCCAATGACCTTAGCTATGAGGTACTGAAAAGGGGGAAATTTACTGTGCTAGTTTCAACAAAGACTCATTGGATGACATGCACATGTATTGCCAAGAGTTGAAACACGCTGGTTTTCGCTTAAATACATTAGTTTCAGTAAAGGTGGACTGAGCAGTTACAAGGAAAGTGCAGTAGTTTCAACAAATGCCATTGGTTTAAAACCACAACAACCACCTAAATGTGAGTATCTTGAACTATATTTGGTTTAAAAATAAATGCACTGGCTGGAATACAAGTGTTTCTTTAAAAAGAAAATTAATGCGTTACACATCTGGGTCAAATAAAGAGAAGCATTAGCTGAAACACTGAGCATCATGTTTTTTTAAGCTGAAAAATATCCACGTAAATAAAAATATTTTCAATGAATCCTAAATGTAAAGGAATCGATAGATACAAGCTCAAACACACACAATGAATTCTCACTGAAAGCAATACACAAACTCAAATGCACACATTTTTAAACCACTTATAACTGATTCTGACTCATTATTGACTTCATTCCAGGCCTTTCCTAAAAGAACAATGGATGTTTGTACCAAACCATGGAGGTGTTTTTGGTCTGATCCATTTCTACAGGTGACCCAAAGATTTGTAGGGTCAAATTCTGCGCTTTACACCTTCTGTGTAGCTCCTCTGACTGACGGTGATGCATTCGAGATGTATTAAGGCATAATTTCACCTTTGGGGTACAGTTTTTAACCTCTGAAATGTTTATAGATATTTGATATTGTAAATGAAAATTGTGTGTATAGATTTAAACCATTTTAGTCTAAATCAGTGGTTCTCAACATATTTACCATTGTGGGCCGCATCCAATACTACCTGTATGGCCCTGAGGATCTCACATGGGCTGCAGCTCTGTGCTGACTGGGCTGCAGGTTGAGAACCACTGGTCTAAATTATGTATCTTAGTTTTTGACACAGTGGAAATCAGGGGTGGCAGGTGAACCATGGGCTTGGGGAGGCTAGCCCCTGGCCTGGCCCCCCCCTTCTGCCCGAGGCCCCGCCCCTGATCACCCCAACGAGGCCCAGAGTGCCCCCCCCCCCAGCCCTGGGCCACCCAAGTGCCTCCAGCCCCGTAGCACTGGGTGGCACAGCCACAGCGCCTGGGGGGCCCCAGCCACTCCAAGTCCCGCCCACAGGTCGGCCACCCTAGCCCCAGCCCCGACATGTTTCCTGGAAGGGGAGCAGCCTGCCTGGGCTGGGGCCAAGGGCTTAGCGACAAGCAGGAGGGGCCTCGGGGCGGGGCCACGCGGAGCTGTCTGGGGAGACTTAGCCTCCCCCAGCCTATGATACGCGCCTCCCATGGTGGAAATCCTCCCTCTCCCAAAATGCTGTTTATCACACTTTACAAGCAGAGGCAAATCTCACCTCTTCATTTTCAATTTTGAGTGTGGCCAGTCGTGACTGTAGCTGTTGATACCTGAGCATAAGCTCTGCTTGTACCGGTTGCTGGGCACTGACCTGACAAACCTAACAAAGAATCAAAAATGGCTATTAGACTCAGAGAAAATTTCAATTCACCAACGCTGGCTTCTGTCACTCTCTTTAAAGCCAGATGAATTGCCGTTGAAACTATTAAAAATGTAATAAAATAATTGATTTGGAAAATGCAAATCTAAATTTAAAGTATATATGTACTATGAGATGTAGAAATAGTCACATTATTCTATGAAAATAGATAGCAGCCTTGATGGTCCTCTGCAATATGGCTTTTGGCTGCTACAGGCATAGGCGCCAACTTCTCCTGGCGCCGGTGGGTGCTCGTGCCCCCTCCGCCCCCAGCCCTGCCCCGACTCTACCCCTGCCCCCCATTCCAACCCCTTCCCCAAAGTCCCCACCCCAACTCCGCCCCTTCCTTGCCTCTATTGGACTCCTTCCCCAAATCCCCGCCCCGGCTCTGCCTCTTCCTCGCCTCCTCCTCAGGGGAGGAGGCGGAGGTGGGGGGACGGGGTGGGGAGCTTCCAGTGGGTGTAGAGCACCCACCAATTTTTCCCCGTGGGTGCTCCAGCCCTGGAGCACCCACGGAGTCGGCGCCTGTGGCTATAGGGCCACAAAGCAGTGCACATCCAAGATTTCCCTTTTGGAAGGGAAATCCCCAGATGCTGTAGCATTCTATGCCTCCACCAGTCCCTAATGTAGTGGAAAATAGGGGCATGGTTGGAGACCACTTGCATTCTGGCAATCTCCAGATATCATGCTCCAAGTGCAGTGTAAAACAGCTCTGAGGCCCCTCTAAGTTGCACTGGGAAGCCCCACTGGGTGGTGGTGATATAAAGCCATCATTGCCTCTGTTCCTGTGCTGGGCACATCTTGGAAGCAAAGAGAAATCTGAGCCAATGTCATTATAGTGTAATACAAAACACAACAACAAAGGAGTGCTCTTGCATCAGAATTATTTTGAGCAGCTCTGAATAGCATGTTTCCAGATCTGCCAAAGGTTTTGTTTGCTGATCCATTTGTGTCTGCGTAAATAATACTGGCTTACATTTCACTTTAACTAGATTCTTTGTAGAAGTGGATAAAAGCCACATCCTGCAGAAAATAATTCAGAATTCACAACAGGGAAGTTTTCCTTTGTGCAGAAACAGAAATTATTGGTTTGGATTTACCCTATTTGTCTCTAAGAAGTCACTAACTACTGACCTCATCACCCATATGAGACTGGAACTCAAATTTCATTGGCGGACAAAAGGCAGTGGGGTACATCTCCATGAATCTCTGCTTGTCACTTCGTGGCTCCAAGCTGTCAACAGCATTCTCAATGATGTCTAGGCCCTCATGTCTAGAGGTTTCAAGGTTATATTCCGCAGAGAGATATGTTCTTAGGGCTCTGTTCAGACTTGCATGGTATCCAAGATCGGAACACTAATAATACAACAAGGAGAGAAGAAAACAAATTTAAAAAGCAGAGACAAATTGCAATGGCCATGACATAAAAAACTGCATAACAACAATTAGAACTTATAGCATCAGTGCTTTTTTTTTTTTCATCTTCAAAGCACTTTACAAACTAATTAAACCTCACAACAGCAATGTCAAGGTGATAAGTAGCTATTATTCCCATTTGATAGATGGAAACATAGAAGCAAAGAGATTAAGGGACAATTTTAAAAGGGAAGTCAGAGGCCTCTACACAGAAGTGAGTGAATGTTTCTGGATATACATGTGCAATTGCCACAGTTGCACAGAAGAATGGGAGTTTGCACACACTAATGGGTATTTCAATATCATTTCTGTGTATGAAACTGAGACTTTTTTTTAATCTGGCCTTATGTAACTTCTCCAAGACAACCTAATAAAGTCAGTGGCATAGTCAGAATTAAAACTAGAGTTCCTGTTTGTCAGTCCTGTGCTTAGATTAACACCCAAAGCACTCTCCTCTCTTTGAGATGTTTTTTGGTTTAAATAAGAACAAAATTCTCCTCTAAAACAGAGTAAATTTGATTCATTGATTTGCATTTTCCATCTTTTATTAATATTTTAAAGCTATATCTAAGCAAATACTATTAATCAACACCTATTTTTAAAGAAAATAAGAGCTTTCAGGCTTGATCCTGCCTTGGTTTACACTTTCAGAACATCTGTCAGGAGGCGTCTGCAGCAGAACAAAATGTCCAGTATCTACTAGGCAGTGGTTCACCAGGGGTACGTGTACCCCTGGGGGTACTCTGAGGTCTTCTGGGGGTATTCAACTAATCTAGGTCAGTGTTTCTCAACCTGGGGGTGGCAGACCCCGGGGGGGTTGAGGTATGGGTTTAGGGGAGTCACAATTGCAGGGCCGGCATTAGGGGGTGGCAAGCAGGGCAACTGCCTGGGGTTCTATGGTAGAGGGGGCCCCACAAATCTAAGTAACACGCTTCAGCCACACTGCCTGGGGCTCGGGCTTCACACAAGGCCCACAAGTGAAAAACAGGCTCAAGTGTCACACTGAAATGTAAGTACAATATTTATATTCCAATCGATTTATTTTATAAATATAAGGTAAAAATGAGAAAATCAGCAATTTCTCAGTAACAGTCAGCTGTGACACTTTTGTAATTTTATGTCTGCTTTTGTAAGCAAGTAGTTTTTAAGTGAGGTGAAACTTGGGGTACACAAGACAAATCAGCCTCCTGAAAGGGGTACAGTAGCCTGGAAAGGCTGAGAGCCACTGACTAGGGTGTCCCCAGGAATACACTACAGCCTTAAGGGAGGTTGGCACCAGTCAGGGAGGGTGCATAGCTAGGGCAGTTGGGGGACATGCTACTTCAGTGCATCCCCCAGTCGTCTTCAGTCACCCTGGGAGCCCAGGTGCAGTTTAAAGCTGTCCTCCCTCTGCAGAACCCAAAGGTAGAATGGTGCAGGAGGGCAAAAAGGCAATTTGCATCCCACCCTACGCCAGCAGGGTGAATCAAGCCTATTCTGTATTCATGCATACACACCTCCCTCTAACTGTTATAGTCTCTTAGGGAAAGTAATAAGTAATATCATGCTTTGATCCCTCTGTCTTATCTACACAAAGAATTTCCAAACTATTTACCATAGCTGAGTGTAAAAATTCCCTTCCATGGAAACAAATCTTTCACCTCACCCCATGTTTAGGACTCTAATCACTAGTCCTAAGAGATCAAATTCTGCTCTGAAATCTGTGACAAAAAAGGTTTGTTTCATTCACATTACTGACCACAAAACTGCTGTGATCAGCAACAGCTTTCAGCCTTAGAGGTTACTGCAGGTCATTTACTGCTGATGGGATAATGGCCACCCAAAACACAGTACATGAACCATTTTAAGTCTACAAAAGAAGGATTTCAATCTCAGTCAAGTGCATGTCCAACGATAGCCTTTCCCCTCCACACTGGAAATTTGTGTTACATTTACTGAAACCAAAGTCCCTAACTTTTTAATCTAACCGCATCCATATTTTAAAGGTTTCCAGACTAAAAATATAAGGGTGTTAGCATTTATTTGTAAAGGAATTACCTCTCTCTGTTTTTCCCTATGTTGTGTGTTAAATAAGCTTTTTAATTCAACTCACTATCTTGGATGAAAAGACAGACAAAAAATGATGGTAAGAAAGAGGATCAGGCCAGCTGTTTTTATTTTATGAGTATTAATTCCAGCCAAAATTCATGGGACGCTAAACTAAGAGGAAAAAGAAATACAAATGGCAATGGCTAATTTTACTATAGTGGCCAGTTAGTTACTTGTTTTAAAACTACAGGCAGTTAGAATCTGAATTTAGGAAAATAGGAACTTTCAGATTTGTATTAATGAAATAACTTATTGATTTATAGAGGAAATCACAATTACAAGCATGTGGAATTTTGATGTAGCTTCCCCAGAGAGCCAGAAAATGGGGTTGCAGCCTTCATCTTCTGATAGTCCCAAGAATGCCAGGATTCACCCCTCAATGCACTGAGCAATCATAATCAACCACAAGAATGAAAACCACAATTATCATTTGTTTGGGTAAATAAGGCTGCCTGGGACTATCTTTGAAACTTATCAGTACTGCTTCTGAATCAAGCTGAAGGGTTTTTCAAGTGAAGCAGGATAACCTCTTTAGCACTTCACAGCACTCTTATTGCCAGCAAGAAAAGTGAGAATGAGACCAGAATTTGAACCAGAGACTTCCGCACAGTAGATTTGTACATGGAGTTTAATGTTTGAATTTGGATTTGTGCTTCAAAATTAATGTGAATAAAAATAAAATTTGACTGAATGACAATTTGCCTTTACTTTGTTTAACAAGAAAATCCAGACACTCTAAACCCCTCCCCTCCCCCCAAAAAACAAAACCAAACAAACTCTATGAAGCTTGGCACCTCACAGGCTTGGGTTAAAATATACATATATATTTTCAAACAATGCCCCAATCCAGTGGCGTAGCCAGGTTCTAAGTGCAGGGGGAGCAAACATAAAAAAGGCGCCCCACCTTGGCTCCTCCTCTGGCCACGCCCCCCCTTGGCTCCTCCTCCGGCCGCTCCACGCCCCCCCCGCTGGCTCCTCTGGCCGCGCCGCGTCCCACCCCCCTTGGCTTCTCTGGCCATGCTGCGGCCATGCTGCGACCCCCCTCGGAGGGGCTCAGTCTGGGGGCAGGGGGCCGGGAGCGGCCCGGCCGAGGAAGTTTTTAGGGTGCGGTTGGAGGGAGAGGGGGGAAGAGGCAAGAAAGTTTCACGCGCCCCCAGGTGGGACTCACCAACTGCCGAGCGACCTCGGAGGAAGCCATGACATCGTGCCGGGCGGCCGCCGCGGGAAGGGGAGGGGGAGAGGTGCGCGGGAAGCTCCAGGCGGGCTGGAGTCTCGGACGTGACGTGAGCGGATGGTCGGTCTCTGACCTCCCCCCCCCAGACACCCCACTCATTGGCTCATTGGGTCCGCGCTTACCTGGCTGCCCAGGTGCCTCTGATGAGCGACCTCCTTCTCCCCCACAGCGCCAGGGAAAAGCGTCCCTGACTGAATGCCACCGCCTGGCTCGTTGGGCCTGGGAGAGAGCAGACCAGGCGCAGATGGCAGAGCCGCTGAGCTCTCCTGCCGGGCTGATGGGGCTGAACGTGAGCTCCCCGGAGCGCAAAGCTCAGCCCGGTACAGAGGAAACATGGACAAACTTGAACACGGGCGCTGGGGGTGGGGGAGGCGAAGCCTTTAGGTCACTATGAACAGCGGTGCTGGGGGTGAGTTTAAAAGAGAAGTAGCCCAGCTTTTGGCTGGATTTCCCCCAACTCCCCAGATGCTGATCCCATGCTTTCCCCATGAGAAAGAGTTCAAAAGAGAAAGCCGCTTCCAGTAACTGGAAACCAAACCTCTCCCCCCACGTTTTATGGCTGAGTCCGGCACAACCTAGGAGCCGGCTCCCCACGGGGAACGGAGACCAAGCAGCCGGTACATCCCCCTGCGGGGAGCGCTGCTCAGGGGGCACTTTGCACCCCCACCGCCCAGAGAGCTGGAGCAGCAGCAGCACCTGTGCCCGGGGAGCGGCAGCGCCTCCTCCCGTCCCTCACTTTCTTCTCCCGCGCTCCGAGCCGGGCGCCCTGCTGCAGCCCCTCCACGCCGCGAAGCCGCTGGCGCTCTGCCTAGTGCCGGAATGTCAAATGTGCTGAGGGGAAGCGGCTGCTTCCCCTGCACCCCGCTAGCTAGGCTACTGCCCCAATCCAAAACACAATTTGTTGTGGATGGATCAGAGATTTTTGCACTCCGTGAAAGGTTCCATCAGGCAGTATCCCAAAGACTACTAAGAAAGAAGAGGATGAAAGGTTTAATCTACCACCAGAGTGGACTTGCAACCACAGTTGAAAAATAGGGATGGCTGAACCATTTTGGAAGGGATACGAATCACCATTTTTTAACCTTCCTCCATTTCTAGAACCAAAACTGTTAAGATTCTGATACTTTTAGATAAACTGCTGTCACTGCTAGGAGTGGAATTGTCAAATCTCTCACAAAAGCACATTCTCTCAAGATTTTCAGACTCTAGCCTGCAGAGCCAAGACATCTGGAAAGTTTGAATAAGCAACCAAAACGTTTTGACATTTATCCAAACTGAACTCAACCTCTGAACCTCTGTGAGATTCACTCATCAATAACTGAAACCAGAAGTCCTTGCGGTTAAAGAGATCCATAGCCAACTAATGGGTAGCCATTGAAGCTGGACAGATGATCTGAATAAGCTCTCCCCTAGCATCTATTGAGGAACTGTGCAAAAGACTTCAGGCAAAGCAGTTGCATAGATGCAACTGCTTTGCCTACATGATCAGTAATCAGACCTGCTTTGCAAAGTGATCAATTTTGGCTGTTTTGGGTTAAAGTTCACTTTAGATTTGGACACAGGTAAAATAAAATAATGTTACGCTTTTTGTATGAATAAAGGGCAGCAGAACTGTACTTAATATGCCCTAATTGAGAAGGTGTTACCTTAGCTTCAGTAGCATAGCTGGGGGGAATAGGGGGAGCGGCCGCTCCCACTGAGCACATTCCCCCAAAGTGGCGCCTTTTTAATTTTTACACTCACTCGGGGGCGCTTCCCAACAGGGGCGGCACATCTGGGTCTTCGGCGGCACTTCGGTGGCAGGTTCTTCAGTCGCTCCGGGTCTTCAGCAGCAATTCGGCGGCGGGTAATTTGGTGGTGGATTCTTCAGTCTTCGGTGGCAAGACTTGGGTTTTTCTTTTTTTTTTTCTTTGCTGCTTCGTGGCGGGTGGCGCCTTTTTTTATGTGTTCGCTCCCCCTGTTGTTAGAACCTGGCTACGACACTGCTTAACTTCAACCTCACTTGCTCAGTGAAGATAGTGATGCCAAGTCCAAGTGAAAGTCGGAGGGGGTGGGCACACAGTGTAGACTGTTTAAAGGGTCTTAGCTATCATTTGACCTTTCCCCTCCAATGTTTAAAGACAGAGCTGATTGGATTCAATTGAGCATCCTTGTTTCCTCTCAATGATCTCTAGAACTGAAATCACACTAATAAACTGGTCTAGGGAGCTTAGTCCTGGTGTGGGGACAGTGTTGTGGTGAAACACCACAGGCAGGAGCAGCGAGTTCCTCTCTACTCAGTGAAATCACTAGGAGGCTGGGTTATATGGTGGAACCTCAGAACATGACATCACAGCGAAGAGAAGCAGCAGTGGTGAGCAACAGCAGCAGTAGAAACAGCAGCGGCAAGCTGAAGCCGAGGTGTCACTCAATCACCTCCAGAACCCACTTGAATGCACCCCGGGACTCTGATACTTTGCTGACCACAGATAAGCTGTGAGTGGGGTGCAACTGAGGGAAAGGCATGTTAAAGGGACATTTGCCTTTTGGAATTTCACACCTGAAGGTGGGAAACTGAAGGAAAGGACTCCTGCCCAAGATAGTGTGGGGCAGGAGTTCACTTATGGTTTGCACACTTTTGAATCACTATTGCAGTATTTTCCCAAATTAATGCTGTGATCCCTTTTCCTTTTAATAAAAGTTTTCTTTTATATACACAGACTTAGTGCTTGGCAATGGGGAAGTAGAGACTCATGGAAGTGCCCAGAGGTGGTGTTTAGTTTTTCTAGATTTCTGGGTGCGGTGGGTTCCAGCTGGTTTTCATAGATTCTAAGGCTAGAAGGGACTATTGTGATCATCTAGTCTGACCTCGTGTATAACACAGGCCATAGAACTTGCCCCAAATAGCCCCTAGAGCAGAGCTTTTAGAAAAATA
Organism: Emys orbicularis; assembly: GCF_028017835.1. Taxonomy (NCBI): domain Eukaryota; kingdom Metazoa; phylum Chordata; order Testudines; family Emydidae; genus Emys; species Emys orbicularis. Next base: position 65,433,771 of record NC_088683.1, on the reverse strand, counting down.
TTCAATCTTGATTTAAAAATTGTTAGTGATGGAGAATTCACCATGACACTTGGTAAATTGTTCCAGTGGTTAATTACTCTCACTGTTAAAAATGTACACCTTATTTCCAGTCTGAATGTGTTTAGTTTCAACTTCCAGCCACTGGATCCTGTTATACCTTTCTCTCCCAGCTTGAAGAGCAAATATTATTAAATATTTGTTCTCCACGTAGGTAGTTATAGACTGTAATCAAGTCAGTCCCTAACTTTCTCTTTGTTAAGCTAAATAGATTAGGCTCCTTGAGTCTATCACTATCAGACAGGTTTTCGAGTATTTTAATTGTTCTCAATGTCATGGCTCTCCTGTGAACGCTCTCCAATTTATAAACATCTTTCTTGAATTGTGGGCACCAGAATTGGACACAGTATTCCAACGGTGGCCCACCAGTGCCAAATCCAGAGGTAAAATAATCTTCCTACACCTACTTGAGATTCCCCTGTTTATGCTTCCCAGGATTGCATTAGCTCTTTTGGCCACCGTGTCACTCTGGGAGCTCAAGTTCAGCTGACAATCCAAAAATCATTACAATCCAAAAATCTTTTTCAGAGTCACTGCTTCCCAGGATAGAGTCCCCCAGCCTGTAAGTATGGCCTAGGTGTATACATTTACCATATTAAAAACCAATATTGTTTGCTTGTGCCCAGTTTATTAAGGGATCTAGATCACGCTGAATCAGTGACCTGTCCTCTTCATTATTTACCACTCTGAATTTTTGTGTCATCTGCAAACTATCAGTGATTATTTTATGTTTTCTTCCCAATCCATTGATAAAAATGTTAAATAAAGTAGACACAAGAACCAATCCCTGAACCACACTGGAAACAGACCCACTTGATGATGATTCTCTGTTTATAGTTATATTTTGAGACCTTTCTGTTAGCCAGTTTTTAATCTACATAATGTGTGACGTTAATTTTACATCATACTAGTTTTTAAATCAAGATATCATTCAGCACCAAGTCAAATGCCTTACAGAAGACTATTACATCAACACGGTTACCTTTAACAACAAAATTTTTACTCTCATCCAAAAAACAAAACAAAAACAAAAAAATGATATCAAGTTAGTTTGACGGGATCTATCGTCCATAAACCCATGTTAATTTGCATTAATTACATTACTTACCCTCCTTTATTTCTTTATTAATCTACTCCCATATCAGCCACTCCATTATCTTGCCTAGGATCGAAGTCAGACTGACAGGCCTATAATTACCTGGGTCATCCCATTTACCCTTTTAAAAAATTGGCACATTAGCTTTCTTCCAGTCTTCTGGATCTTCCCCAGTAATCCATGATTCAGTAAAACATTAACTGTCCAGCAAGCTCCTCAGCCAGCTTTTTTAAAGCTCTTGGATGCAAGTTATCTGGACCTGCTAATTTAAAAGTATCTAACTTTAGCAGTTTCTGTTTCCAGAGTAGCCTTAACAATGCTGTAGCAACTTCTCAAACAACTCCACACATCATGGTGCAGCCTGTAGCTCCTTCCTCCCTTTCCCCTGGGCTACCAGTGCTCTTATAAACTATCCCTCTGGAGCATGCCCTGCAGCTGCTGAGGGGTGGGGCCTCCCTAGCCCAGGACTGCTCTATGCCATGCCTTGGTTTAGTGTGGGGTCTGCAAACCCCATCACAGAAACTTATGAAATAAAGATGGTGAGCTGCATACAACTTAGCCTTATTTCAAATTTGATGTATGAATGACTACGAAAGTACAAGACATGACATCTTTAGAGGACAAATCAACTTCACTGAGGGTTTGGTCAGAAGCAATACCCACAACAGTTAGAAATCCTTTAAACTCCTATTCATCCCAAACACTACTACAGAACATAATTAGAAGGCCTCCAAGGAAAAATGAATAGTGAATATTTTATATATTCCAGGGCTACAGGCAGATTTGCTGTTGATGCTGTTCTGTTTTGATTGCTGTTTCTTCAGCATTTACCGTTGGATTATGTGGGTGCTTGAAATGTCTGAAAAAGGGCTCATACCTTCCTATTACAAACAGACAAATCTCGTAATCTGAATGGCATAGCAATCTTCAAATAACTGAACAATGATATGCACCATATGGAAAGATGTTAGTACAAGCACTCAGATTAACAGGGGTGTGTACTGTACTGCTGCTCAGAGATCTCTAGTTTTAAGAAACATCCCCACAAACCAAATGAAGCTTGCTCAGTCTAGCTGAAAAACATTTCTTTTCCAGTTTTTCCACACAATACAAGTCAAATGTACACACTCTCCTGCATATGAAGTAGATCTACAGTAGGTCCAATAGAAGGGAAATAATCTATTTAAGAGACATCCAAATTCCTCTGCTTGAATAAAAAGGAATGAGAAACAGTTGTACATATTAAATAATGTTTATCCTACCACTCCTTTTACCAAGGTTGGCCTCAAAACTTATTTCATAAAATGCTCCCCAAAACAAATGCTTAAGACTCAAGGTACATTTTTATCTGGCTTTTCTTATGAAGGCGTAATAGATTATTAACTGCACAGCAGCATTTTAAGAAAGAAGCACTAAGCTTTGTTAATGAAATGAATGAATTGAAGAGTTCAAACTGAGTTCAGGGTTCAGCTAAAGAGTTACAATTTAGGATCATCTGTATGAATTTGCCAAAATCAAGCAGTATTACATTTTAGGGTGCTATAAACATTATGAACTGTTACTTGAAAAATTTAACCCTGTTCATTCTATTGCAATACTCCCAAAAGAAATTATTTACTTTGTAGATCTTTTCAAATGCAGAAATGTGTACACACACAATATTTAAACACATCCTATAACATGCGTTCATTAAGATAGGCCAGCCTGACAGAATACCTCTTCTGTATTAATTTATTTGCATAATTAGATAATTTACTACAATCAGTATACAAAATAGTTCATTGTACACCTGCACATAGCTAAGTCATCACTGCAAGATATATGTATCCAGTGGCATGGGTTGCTACTCAGTATTATGTATTGAATACTGTAATGGGGTGGTCACCCGCTCCGGCCTGAAAGGGTTAAAACATCCCTGGGAAAGGGCTACCCCGGGGAGCCAGAAGGCTAGGCTGATGGAGAAGGCAGCCACAGCTGGGGCCACGCCCCAATCAGGCCACAGTTGGCCCTATAAAAGGCTGTGGGCCAAGAGCTCAGAGAGTCTCTCTCTAGCTGTGGAGAGAGATGGGCCTGAACAGTTGGGCCAGCTGGTGAAGGAACAGCGGGCCCTGGTACAACTCCTCCGTCAGGAGTTTCAGAGGAAACGGGGAGAAGGGTATGAGAAGCTGAGTGCCAGGGCCAGGAGGCCTGTGGCAGAGCGCCAGACTTGCTACGCCTGCGGGTGGAATGGACATGTAAGATGGGACTGTCCCTACTGGGGTTGGGGGCAGGTTGCCTCACCCGGGGAGGGACAGGGGTGAGTCCCTAGGACAGTCCGCTGGGTGAAGGAACCCAGGCGGCTGCCGACGTGTTGGGCCTGTGGGCAACGAGGCCACATGCAGTGGACGTGCCCAGGCCCGACGCGGAGGGTCTGGGTTAGTCCCAGCGAGAGGGCGGGACCCCAGATGGACCACGAGAGGCCCAAGGCAGCAAGGAGGCGGGAAGCCTGCTGGAGCTGCCAGATACCGGGCCACATTAGGAAGCACTGCCCCCTCAAAGAACTGAGGGGTGGCTGAAGGAGGTGCCTGGGGGCCCAGAAGGGCTAAAACAGGAGGAGGTGGCGAAGGCAGCAACGGGGATGGAGGGACCCCACGGGAGGTCGGGACCCAGACCGTCGCTGGGCAGGTCTTCAGCCAAGGGACAGAGAGCGAGTGGGTCCAGCAAGAGGCCGGGACCCAGACCCTGCAAGTGGAGGGTCAGGGGGATGCAGACCTACGGGCGTGGCTGGAGGCCGTGGAGCTGGCCTGCTGGAAGGCAGAGGCACACTTCCGGGAGATGGCCTGAGGCTGGGAAGTGTCAGAGAGGAAGCGTGTGGCCCAGGAGGGACGGCCCTGGAAGAGTAGCTCTGGGGAGCCCAGGCCAAGCGTCCCCCCTACCCCCAGGGGTGGGAATTTTGAGGGGGGGGTAAAGGGGCACCGGGGTTCAGGAGGGACATGGGGGCCTGAGACAAGTGGGACATCGGCCAGTGGAGGGCGCTCCGGAGCTGGAGAGCTCATTCCCAGGACGACCAGCAGGAGGCGCCGCACCAGTGAGTCATCGCGTTGCTACAAATACATACTCCCCAACATAGGACTAGATTCCATATTACTCTGGTCCTTTTGCACAACTCAGGCAATGTAACCAGTTCCATCCCACCTCCAATCCCTCCTGTATGATCAGCACTTAGATGCAGTGGAGAATTGACTTCATAATGTGTACATGCAAGGGTGCATGGGAGGGAGGGCAGGTGACGACAAGGTAGAGAAGACAGAGAGCGAAGAAGCAACTATAACACTGAATTTCCTCACTTTTGTAAATTTAAGTCAGGACTGTAACATTGCATTAATATTTTTACAGCATGAGATTTCTTAAATTCACCACAACATATGGGCAGTGGGAAGCATGTTTCATATTATTATGAACTAAAAGCTTTGTGAGAACTTTTCCATTTACAAAACACTGTTTCCTTTGTGAAATAGTAAACATTTAAAAAAATCTATACTGACTTCTTATATAGACAATATTCTGATTATATGAAGTGTCTTTCAGACATTCATGTTTAAACAACTTCTGAATATGGCTCTGAACCAATTTCCAGTGACAAATAATTATAGCGGCATCCCATAAAGCAATGGTATAGATGGCGTCCAAAATCAAATCCTTCATTTAAATTCTTTAAGGAATGGTCATATTTAAAACAATTTTGCCTATTTAAAATTATTATGGCATATATTAACCCATGGCTTGAAAAGCTACTCATCCGTTATGAATAGGTATCTTTCCCATGCAAGTGCCACTAAATTCTGTTGATTTTAAGTTTTCTTACATTAAAAAATCCAGTCTTTATGATTGTGCCAATAGCTTTTGAAACATGAACCTCAAATGTTAGCCAATGTGATGTTGTCTTTGTAAGTCCGTAGACAAACAGCTTCAGTGCTTCTGCTTCTGGTAGTATCTTTCCTCCAGGTCAGTGAAAACTGTTTGGTCTGGTCAGTTTTCACTCCTGCTATTGAAAACTCTGTGGACATCAGTGAAATTGACAGAATCAGGTCAATTTTCCAATCTGCAGCTTGAGAAAGTTCTTTCCAAAACTGGAAACAGGCACTGGAGCTATTCTCTGGGGGAGGACGACTCAAAAACAGAGGCCAGAGAAGGGGATGATTAGCAGAGACATCACCAACACCCTTGCAGAGGAGGCTCTGTAGTGGTGGTGGTGGAAAAACAGAGAAAATATCCTCTTTCCTTCCTTCCAGCAGATAAATGGGGTGTACCTTTGTCAGACGCCTACTAGCTAGAGCAGGGGTCAGCAACCTTTCAGAAGTGGTGTGCTTCATTTATTCACTCTAATTTAAGGTTCTGCATGCCAGTAATACATTTTAACAGTTTTAGATGGTCTCTTTCTATTAGTCTAGAATATATAACTAAACTATTGTATGTAAAGTTGTCATAACTATAAAGGGAAGGGTAACAGCTCTCCTGTGTACAGTACTATAAAATCCCTCCTGGCCAGAGACTCCAAAATCCTTTTACCTGTAAAGGGTTAAGAAGCTCGGGTAACCTGGCGGACACCTGACCCAAAGGACCAATAAGGGGACAAGATACTTTCAAATCTTTGGGGGGGGAAGGCTTTTGTTTGTGCTCTTTGTTTTGGGGGTTGTTCGCTCTTGGAACTGAGAGGGACCAGACATCAATCCAGGTTCTCCACATCTTTCTAAACAAGTCTCTCATATTTCAAACTTGTAAGTAAACAGCCAGGCGAGGCGTGTTAGTTTATCCTTGTTTTCTCAACTTGTAAATGTACCTTTTACTAGAGTGTTTATCTCTGTTTGCTGTACTTTGAACCTGAGGCTAGAGGGGGGTCCTCTGAGCTCTTTAAGTTTGATTACCCTGTAAAGTTATTTTCCATCCTGATTTTACAGAGATGATTTTTACCTTTTTCTTTAATTAAAAGCCTTCTTTTTAAGAACCTGATTGATTTTTCCTTGCTTTTAGATCCAAGGGGGTTGGATCTGTATTCACCAGGAGTTGGTGGAAGGAAGGAGGGGGGATGGTTAATTTCTCCTTGTTTTAAGATCCAAGGGGTTTGGATCTGTATTCACCAGGGAATTGGTGAAGGTCTCTCAAGGCTACCCAGGGAAGGGAATTAGCTTTGGGATGGTGGCAACGGACCAGATCTAAGCTGGTAGTTAAGCTTAGAAGTTTTCATGCAGGCCCCCACATTTGTACCCTAAAGTTCAAAGTGGGGAAGCAGCCTTGACAAAAGTAAATAAGGTTTTTAAAATGTTTAAGAAGCTTCATTTAAAATTAAATGCAGAACCCCCCGGACCGGTGGCCAGGACCCAGGCAGTGTGAGTGCCACTGAAAATCAGCTCGCATGCCGAAAGCGGCATGCATGCCATAGGTTGCCTACCCCTAAGCTAGAGGCTACAAAAATGGAGCCCCCAAATAGGGTCCAGGGACAGCAATCTAAGAGTCTGGGAGAGCTTGATTTCTCACTTAAAGTGTTGCCCCTGTATAGAGGAGCCTCTAATCTTAGATTAGTCCTCTGGCTTAATCTTCTGACTATTAGGAGTCAGGTAAATTTTTCAATGCTACGGAGGTGAATTGGGGTGAGTGGATGTGGGTGGGAAAATGACAGAAAAGACAAATATGGGTGCTGAGGGGGAGAGATTTTGGGAGAAATGGCGGACAAAACAAAGGGGAAGAGAGAGAGCATGCAACAGAGTAAAAGAGAGAGGAAGAGAAGAGGATACTGAAAAAGAGGAAATAACTGATATTGAAAACACAGCAAGAAAAGATATGCCATGTCTTAGAAAAAAGAATGTGCATGACATTTGTGAATATATATGCCATTTAAAGTGTAGTTCTACTCTGAAAAGTGATTATATATATATATGGTGATCCGATGTTTCCTGTCTCAAAATTTTCTGTATCTAATACAATAAGTTTACATTTTTTTTTAAAATGCCAGGCCTACAACCTCATCCTGGGCTCAGAATGAAGCTGGGTTCCTTCCATCACTTGCATACAGATTCTGCAGGCCAAATTCTGATAAGTTACACCCATGTACCCCACTGCCTTCAATGACTTTGCATAGATGTAGCTCATTGAAACTCATCAAATATTTGTGTTGATGATGCACAAGGTGGAGTTGATCCAGTATACTCAATTGTAGCTCTGTTGGCTATGCAGTGCTAACAGGACTAAAAATCAGTAAAAATATATTTTTTGCCATTAAAATTAACATAAGTGATTCTGAGTACACATAAAGAACAGGGTTTTTTGAGTAAGGTACCATTTTTATATGGTCACTTTACAGAGTAAAACCACAGTTTAAAGTTTTTAACTTGCAGCATTAAAATTCTTCATTCTTATTCCAGAAACATTTCCCCCAGAAGGTGGAAATGTCCAACCATTTCTGTGTTTAGTGCTATCGTTGCCATGTTTTCTCCAGTCACCTAGGGAAAAAATTTTGCCCACTAAATTTTAAAGACATGAACTCAGCTTCCTACCGGCATTTGTTTTTGTAAAATATAAAACTAAAAGGAAAACCTATTGGTTACATTATGAAATATTATAGTGATCAATATACTATATGATCAGTGACAAATGTAACTAAACATTGTATACTTCCTCTTGGAAGATGAAAAGCAGAAAAAAAACCTACATATTATTCCCTAACAGAATATAGGTATAAACATCAAGTACTTACATCAATTAAATCTGAAAGGTCATGAATATAATACTTGAAAACAGAAGCGTTGGTTGCTTCAAGGGTTAGTAGGTACTCATTTCGGGCTTTAATAGATTTCAGCTTATTTTCAGAGTATTTTGCTTGACGCTGAGAAAGAAATTGTGTATTAATATAGTGAGAAAGTTTGAATACCTCAACTTTATCATGCAGCAAAATAGATAAGCGTGCATTAATTGTTACTATCAACTAGAAAGAAACTTCAATTTTTGCTATGCATTTAACAGAAACACAATTTTAAAACCCCCTCAATAGAAAATGTAATTTATGAACAAGCCATGTAATGAGGAAATTACTGGGAGTAAAAACACTCACTATCTCTGAATTGCAAGTTCTCTGTAAGCTACTACTAGTTTATAACATTAATATATCTAACTAGCTACTTCTAGTTTATCACAGATTATATTAATCTCATCATATGCCACATATTTCCTTAATGGACAGTCTCTCTCAAACCATTCTATAGAAACATATTAATCTAAGATACAGCTTCAAAGGAATCTCAGAACTGAATTTACTTCAAATTAAGCAGGATGACAAGCTTTTAATGAAACCCTATTTACTTTTTCCTTCATTTTCTCAATCTTCTTCACAGAACTCCTCCTCTGGTGCCTCTCCTCTAGTCGAATATGAAAGACAGGGTCTCCTGACCTCCCAATCTGTCTTTCTTCTTGCTTCTCTGCTTCCTTCAGCTTGCTTTCTGCACTGATGCTCTCTGCATGATACATATGGTATGTTTTCATGACCTGTGGAAGAGACAGTCAAAGAAGAGTTAAGAGGCAATGGATATAAAAAAGCTTCTCATAAAAAAAAATAAATCACAGGGCCCCTGAATAAAAACACCATCTTATGAAGTCTTGAATAAATATCTTTGCCAACAGCGTTTAGATTGTATTTTTCCTTCCTGCTCCATTTAATTTAATCTCAAGAGTTAGCAGCAGGCATGCATGCCTTGCTCATGTGACTTACTTTCAAGGTTGACTGTACATGACATTAGAATTGCTATTGTTCTGTTTGCTATTTATACTGCACTTTGCGTCTCCAAAGCACTGTTCTAACCACTCTGGATAAGGAGAAAAGTGATGGAAAATTAGTCCTAGTTTAAGCAGGTTTGTCTTTCCCCCTCACCTCTATCCTGGGGAAAAAAGCAAGTAACATACATCTCACAACAAACCTTTCGGCAATGGAGTAAACCCACCACCCCAAAGTAGAGTGGGCATGCACCGGTCTGTTTTTTGGTTTCTATATTGGTTTTGGGGAAAGAACAAAACACAGAATCCTCAAGCTGATAACTTCCTCTCTTCTTCCGGCAGATATCACCTTTGGGCCAGGCCATGCAGATGATCTTCTCCTCAGATGAGTTCGCCAGCAGGAAGTAAATTGGCTGTTCCTGCTTCAGTAGGTGGGATGCGCTGAGGAAACAGACTACCTTGGGGAGTTACCCTGAAATACCCCCTTGGAATAGAAGCAGCTTCTGTAGCTGAATAGTCAGCAAGGCCTAAGAAGCTTCCATAGGCTGGCAGACACTGAGGATGACTCCCAGCTGGATAGGCTCAATGGTGAATTAGTCTCATCTGACAGCTGAAACATGGCTTAGCCCAGATTCTCAGCAGCCTGCTGTATGCGAGTTCAGGTGAATGTAGAACAGATGTATTTTTAAAGTTTTGTGCAAAAAACCCAAAAAGCTTTTGGAGAACTCTAATTGTGCATAATGTATGTAAGTGCTAAATTATTTAGCACTTAAGCTGTTGATAGAACTAAAATGTGATCTATATTGAAAATAAAACAGCAGACTGTTCACTTCCTTCCTTAATGAACACAGAAAAAATTGTACAGCATTTCAAAATGAGTTGCTTTTTGAATACATTTGCAAACATAGGATTAGTTTCTATGCCAAAATACCTAATACAGGGAATGGATATTATTATATTACAGCAGGATGCACTCAGAACAGCATGGCACTGCGCTACGCACTATACATATGCATAGTAAGAGATACTCCCTGCCCCAAAGACCCTACAATCTAAACAGACAAGACAGACAAAGGTTTGGAAGAGGAAGCAGAGATACAGCAGGGCAGGGGCTGAGCTGGGAACACCATGCGGGCCTATTGAGTCCCAATCGTACATTGCTTAAATATAACTGAATGTTATGTTTTACCCATTACATTTGGCATTCTTACTAACAGCAAGAAATAATCTATGCATAGGGATTCATATTATATATATGAAATAAAAGAACTGATAAAATACAACAGATCATAATTTTTCAAGAATTTTGTTTTGTAAAATAAACACAAAAGAACAGCAAGTGACGAGATTCCATTAAAGATGACATGAAAAGGAAATTAAAAATATGGGTTGTGGCCTTTAGAAGATACTTTTTATATAGAAGGCCTACAAGATTTTTTTTCAGCAAAAGCTTGCCAGCCCTAGAATGAAAACCATGTTCTTTTAGCTTAGAGCACCATCCGGGCCAAACAGGAAAGTCATTTAGTTTTTCTGTCTCCGTTATTTTTGCCAGTAAAAAGGGCAAAATGACACTTAGCACTTTTTCAGCTGCAGATCTCAAGTCGCTTGACAAAAGTGGCTAAGCCTGAGTAGTGCTGTTTTACAAACAAACTAGGTACTCGGATGTGAAGCAATTTTCCAGAGCGCCCCTGTAGTCTAGTGGATGAGATATAACTCTCTCTCACACTCCCCACCAACTGTTTACACATGAAACAGAAGCTGTGACATTCCAGCTAGCTGCACTAAGGGAGTACAGGAGCCACTACTGCTAGGAACTAGCTCTCTCAGAGGACTCCAATAAGCCCAGGCTAGAGTGCCATTCCCTCAAGCCTCATCTCCCTGGAGAGAGCTCCTTCTTCATCTCAACCTCTCCTTACACATAAGGATTACAGAATCCACAGCATCCCAATAGACACTACTTCAAAAGCAAATCTTTGTCAACTCCACCCTCTCCTGCAGCCTGGCCTTGACTCTGTCTCCTGAGGAATAGAGAGTCCATTTGAAATTCACATTTCCATCTGAAAACGTTGTATCTGCTATTGTTATAAGTAAAACATTCGATTACTAGAATTGAAAGAGACTTGCATTTGTCTGTTTTTGCAGTATACCAAGGGCTGGTTTACATACAGTGTTTGCACCGAGAGAACCGTATTGGTTTAGAAATTAATAGTTAAATTGGTGCAGCCCTAGTGCAGATGCAGTTATATCAGTACTGACATTAACATATATCTCATGTGTCTGCATCCTCACTGGAAGGTTATACCACTTTAACTATATCAGTTTCGAACACATGTCGTTAAATCAGTGCACAAAGTGCATATAGACCAGCCCTTACTTTGTGCATTTGGCTTGTGCATAGTGTGTTTTGTTGATGGCACTTCCTATCTCATGCATTATTACTACATCATTCTCAGGCAAATCTCTGGAGAGCTCACAAGCACAGTCCTCCCCAGGTTCTGCCAGTGGGTGTTTATCAGTAATAGCAGCAACACTTTAATTGCAGAGGCAGCAGGCAGATATTTGCACAAAATGAAAAAGATTAGAGGGGTGATTGGGCCCAAACATTTTTGGTGTTGTTCCCACAAGTAAGTAAGACAACATGAAGTTTGCATGTGAAGTTGCACAGTTTGCTCTTTTTCTTAATTTTCTACCATGTTTTGTGGGATGTTCTCTCTCTCTCTTTGCACTAGAGGATCTAAAATGATGTCAAATAATAGAAGAGACTGGTAAAAACCTGCCTTGCCCAAGTCTTCTGCTTAACTGAAAGCTTATGGAATGGACTCTAAATTCAGCAAACAGACTAGTTAGTTTCATTTTTTTGGTAGTCTGTTTCACTTTCTGGCTCTCATGCAGAAGTGCAATGTTGCAATGCTTATTTTGCAAATGCTCATATGAATATTGAAATCCGAACAAAAAAACCTGTTTATTTTTTTTAAAAAATTATGAAAATGTAAAAACACCCTACATTTTGCAACTAAACTGCCAGTCAGTGTCTCTTTAAATGAATTACAAATTCTCAGTACAACCATTAATTTTAAAGCTGTCCATCAGAATTTGTGTCTCTATTGGAATGATTAAATTATCCTACAATGTATTTTCTTATTGTTTTATCTAGTAAAAGCCCTCCCTATAAGATAAACAAACATCTTCACTTCTAAATATTATTAAAGAAATAGCAATTTCAAAAATATATAGATGTTTTACTCTTTTTGTGCAAATCTACAATATATTTGGAAAATTCAAAGTTAATGTAAAGACAAGATCAATAAGATTTATGATGCATTTCCTCCCTAATAGCAACATTTTAAAATTAAAAACAGAATTTTAAAAATAATCAGTAATACATATCCATCTTGGTCATCAATACTTAGATATTTCAGTGGCAATTCTTAGGGTCCAATTTAGTTACAGAAGTCAATGAGAGATTTTCTTGTACAAAGAGTTCTGAACTGGGTCCTCAATCTATTATTTGGAACAAATATCCTGGTGAAATGTACAATGCTCCTCTCAATTTCCTGACAAACTGTTGAATTGATAGGCCATACTGTCAGAGTATCTGTCACTGCAGTGACTTTAATTAGTCCCCAAAGTGGTTATTGATCTGCCATCAAGTGTTCATTGAAGAGGAAGAGCAAGGTCATAATTTCACAGATGCTAGGCTGTCATCATGACAGATACGGTGTGCTCCTATTCTGTATTTGACAGACATCTTTAAATGCAATATCAGTCTTCCTATAAAATAAAATGAGTTTAATTCTGCCTATTTAGCAGGTGTTATAAGTGCATTACACTAGATCAGCTGTTTTAAAATAAGGATTTCTGACCCACCACAAAGTCAGCCTAAAAGTGTCTGGAAAGGGTTATGCTATACCAAATTACAAGTGTTCTATTTGTAAAGAAATAGATTGCATACTACCCTCGATTTTAGTGTGGAAGCCTCGGTGTCATTGATAAGAGTTCAATATGCAGATTGAGGGCAGCATATGGCACTCACGTATCCCGGTGAAGGGCATATTACAGACAAATTGAATAATTATTTTTGTTAAACGCACAAATTAATTGTGCAGATCCATCACTAAGAAAGTAATTTATACTATGTAAGACAACTGGGTTTTGTGGGGAGACGGAGGGAAGTTTTCTTGTGAAAAGGCTGTTTTTCATTTTCTCTTTGCTATCATGTTATATGATTGTTCCCATCGCTCTGCATTTTTCATAGTAGTGGATTGAGGTCTTGCTCAAAAATTTTAACTTCTTTTCTTGAAAACTTCCCATCCCTCAACTATCAGAGCTGCCCAGCGCACCAAGATGTAACACTAGAAAGTTAACATATGTTAGCGTTATCTGCTTAGGGAAGGAACAAATCTAATTTTATAATAAAACTGCATAATTAATAGTCATCCCTTGTTTATCATGAAAATGCTACTCATCTGCATCAGTGGGTGGGGGAACTTGATGGGGTCAGTGGTGAAAGGGGGACATTTGCTAGAGGACAATAGGTAGCTCCTCCCCCAGGAGCCTCTGTCACCCATTTAGCCAGCTGGAGGAGAGGGATGCTAATTGACCAGCATTCCCCAGATCTCAGGATTTAGACCAGCGCAGGGACTATGTGGAACCTCTTTGGCTCCATTCCAGCACAGAAAGGGTTACTCATCTGCTTCCAGCAGCAGCAACAGCAGTCCTCAAGTTGCAGAGGAAGGCTGGTAATTCTGGGTAAATTCTGGAGCCCCTTTCCCCAGGGGTAGAGGGTCTATCCCACTGCAGAGGTTGTACGTCTGCCTCCCTTGGCATGGGGGCTCTGCCTGCTACAGGAGGGATTCCATTACGACTCCCCCGGAAACCACATGGGGGACCCAAAAGAGTGTAGCCCTGGAACTGTGACCAGGGCTAGCCCTAGACCAAATGGCGCCCCAGGTGAAGAGCGTCTTTGGCGCCCCCCCCCCATTTGTTAAACTTTTGAATACTTTATTTTTATTGCATTAGTAGCCCATTTAACGACTTTGCTGCACGATTTTCATGCATGATTTATCCCTGTCATATAAGACAATAAATGAGGCTGGTGACGGCCTTTGTTTCACACTGTCGGTGGTTTAACATCCTTTATCATGCAGTAAATGTCCCAGAAGTGGATAATGGTGTTACCGATGCTCTCTTGCTTTCAGGATGACCAATTGCAGATGTAAGCAGAGTCAGAATGGGCTCTACCCTGACATCTGGTGGTGAGCTGTGGAAAAGGACTTCAGGGGCTGATCTTGCTTACATGGGCACACCAACCCTGCCTAGCATGATGAGACTGCTTGCCCAAATGGTCACTTTGGCTGCTGTGGGATCCCCAGTCTCTTTGTTATTGGGGCAGGAGTAATAAAGTGTTGTTAGCCTCGTTATGCGAATCAAGGACAGTAGAACTGTACTTGGCATTTGATGATGGAGGGACTCGCCCTCAACTAAGTAGCACTTGCTAGGCAAGGGACATGGGTTCCAAAACCCTCTGAATGGAAAAAGGTGGGGGACAGATGTTTGTATGTGGTAGCATAGGCCCCTTCTGAGGACCCCGAACAGCACTTTGATTCCTTCTCTCTCCATGGTGTAATAACAGAGCTAATTTTGACTCCATTAGGAGTCTTGATATATGCTGCAAAGCTAAAATTGCTGATACCTAGGTCTAAGCATTAGACCTACTTTGGGCTAGTGGTGCACCAGCACTGAGGCTTCCCTACTAACAGCTGAAATCAATAAAGAGCTGAAGTTACTAAGAGCTGAAATCACTGAGAGCTGTGTTAAGTGTGTATGTGAAGGGCTAAAGACATATTGGTGAGCAGCTAGTAGGATGGCTAGCGGAGAGGAGCAGTTAGTGGGACGGGTAGTGGGGAGGAGTGGCTAGCAGAGAGGATCAGCCCAGGGTGAAGACTGCAGCAGAACCCCATGGAGAGGCGTGGCAATCGGGCATCGACACGAGCAGTGGAGCATGTAAGGTCCTCCCCATACCTGCCCCCCCTTCCACCCAGGTTGGGAGGTAAACTCTGCAGATGAACTTCTGAACTCTGTGGGGGCTGCACTGACCAAGGACAGAAACTGTGGGAAGGGTGACTTTTGGGTTGCTGGACTCAAGAACCAAAGGGAGAAGGACACGGCCCCATCTGCTTGGGGGTGGGTCTTCTGGTTCATGGTTTTGTGTTTATGAACCCTAGTTGTGTTTTCCCAATTTAATGCTGAGTTGTTTACCTCATGTTATTAAAGATTTTTGCTACACCGAGACTCTGTGCTTGTGAGAGGGGAAGTCTTGCCTCTTTGAGGCGCCCAGGGGTGTGTGTGTAATTTTCCCAGGTCACTGGGTGGGGGCTCGAGACGGTTTTGCATTGTATTGTTGAAAGGGAACCCCTATGTACTGAACCCGGCCCTTGCTGCTGTCAACTCAGCCTGGCAGAAGGGTTACACAGGAACAAACCCAGCTGGCCAGCAGGGACTTGCAGCCAATGCCCCAACAACTTTGGGATCTTGGCTCATGCCAGCAGTAGGACTAGTTGAAAACTTGGTTGCCCTGAGGACCTCTAAGGCCAGCTGTTTAGAATTAGCAAAATTTAGGGCTTCATTGTGGGTGGCCTATACCCACACATCAGGGGTCACAACAAGTGGTGCCTTTGACCCACCACAGGTAGGCTCCCTTCACTATCTCTGGCCAGCTAGTGGGCCTATCCTTTTGGAGTAGGTTGGCAGGTTTCCCAGACCCATGCAGGCATTTCATAGCAAGAAAACTGTTAGAAGGGTGGTCCTGGAGGGATGGGTGCTAGACTGACGACAAGTTACCCACCCTGTTGGAGTTTCCAAAGGCTCAGCCTGGGACTGCAGCTGTGGGAGGCAGGCCATTTTATTTAAGGTGGCATTTATTGTTGCCTTCTTTGGCGCTTTGAGAGTGAGTGAGCTTGTGTCTATGGGAGCTGCAGACAGGTCCCAGCATGCATTAAATGTAACAGATATGCAACTCTTGGGCTTACAGTACTCAAAAACAGACCAGAAGGGAAGAGGGGCCTATGTGGTGTTGAAGGAATGTGCAGACGAGCACTTGTTCCCTGTAAAGATAAGAGTCTCACTAAAATCCAGAGCCTGCAACCAGGCCTGTTGTTTTCATGTGGTGATGGCAGCTTCCTGACAAGGTATCAATTCAGCACAGTACTGAAAGACACCTTGCACTACGGTGGTCTTCACTGGGGTAAATTTGGTATTTATTTTTCAGAATCAGGGCAGCGATGTCAGTAGCTGCAGAGGGTTTTGACCCACGTTAGATGCAGGCAATAGAGTACTAGAAATCAAGGGCTACAGGACTTATGTCTGCACCAAGGAAAAGATGGCAGGGAATGGCAAAACATACGTAACCCAATGTGCTTGTTTGTTTTAGAAGCTACCCAGAGCGTACGCAATGTTTGGATTTGTGGACACCCTATATTGCACTGGGGCCACAAGATGCTGCCAGGACAGCAGATGGATCTCAGCTGGGCTTCAGTGCTGAAGCTGTCAGCATCCAGAAGAGGCATGCAGTGGGATCAGCTTGTACCACTTCTGCACTCACTGACAGCAAAGGGCTAGGAGGAGACCGAGCCTTGTGAGCAAGATTGGAAAGGAAGTAAATAATGGGGTCACCAAGATATTCCTGGAGAAAAGGGGTTCCATGATACATCATGGGGACATCCATTACAATCGGCCAAAAGTTTTCAGGGATGATGGTGTATATCCATCTGACGGAGGTGCTGACGTACAGCTACGGCATGTGCAGGCATAGGTTGAGCAAGTGGTGCGATAGCAGGTGGCGTGGTTGGGTGGAGAGTGACCAAGCTTGTTGCTGGCACTCCCTGTGGCTGGTTTCCAGTGCTGCTAACGGAATAAAAAAAAAGTTTCTACAGGTAAAAGACCTGGGATTTTGGTGTTGGGCCTTGGGCTCATGTGATAGGATGAGACCTTCTGGCCTTCGTGGGCTGAGGTCCTCACCCTGCTGCACCCTCGGTCCCTCTTGTGGGGGTGGGGGAGGGTGCTAGGACTCAGAAAGAACTGCATCCTGCAGGGTAGGGCTGAAGAGAACCTACCCCGCCTTATGGGTTCTATGGTAAGTCCTGCACTGGAACCAATTAAATGGCTGGTATATGAAAGTATGGGTGATGGGTGGGAAGTGCCCCTCCCCTGTGTTAAAGTTGCGGTCTGCCACTTAATTCCATGCACGTGTCTGTCCTCATTTTGCTGCTGTATCCACATCAATAGGCATTTAATAGAACACCAACTTATCATTGCTGAAATTACTGTCTTTGATTTATTTCAAAACTGCCTCCAGTAAAGTAGTATTTCATACTGGAAATTGAGTTTGTGTGTGATTCATTAATCTGGCCAACTGGCACTTCCCCTGAGAAATAAAGCAAAATCTTATACTAATTTCCCATTTTCCTTGGTCTCTCACGCTTGTGTTCAGAGGACTGGTGGTAGACTGGATATTAGATATTTTCATAATCCTACTCACTTCCAAACCAATTTCTGATGCAAGTTCTGGAAATATCACTGATGTTTTACTGCCATCGTGGCATTACTGACCTCACTATTTATCAAATCTCTAGTACTCTGCAATAAGTTGGACATAACTTCTGTGTAACATCACTGTATTTGGTGGCACTCCTGTGCAGCAGAACGAAAATTCTGTAGCAACTTCCTTTAAAATTAAACACTGGAGATTTTAAATGAATTACATAAGGCAATGAAATATACAATCGGTACAGCAGCCTGTGTTATTTATTTTAATAATAAATTCATTTTATTTTGCACTGTCCCCATATTTTCAGACTTCAGCATACTACAGGTTTTTGTATTGCTTATGAAAATTGTCAGGGCAGAATGTTTTGACAGCTGAGTCGAGGATACCAACATGTATTTTTAGGATGCCTCAAAAATTCCTGGTCTTTGATATACACACCAGATATCGTCTGTCATTACTATCACTTAACTTCTGCCAAATGGTTTGATTGGAGTGGAGAAGCACCAAAAGGATCATTCTAAATCCAGGTTTAAACACAGTTTACTTACCACTTAGTGCAGTCCCTCTGAATCTATTAAAACTGCATATAGCCAAGGCTGGATTAAGGCAATCCAAGGCCCTAGGCTCACAGCCACATTCCTGGTACCCAGTTTCTCAGTTAGAGCAGCAAATGCCCATTGAGGTACATGAAACAGTTAACATCTCTTAAAGCTATTGTTTCAGGCAGTTTGCAGACACAGGCAGACATCACTGCATTACACTCCAGTGATCTTTTCAAGATTGTCAGCCCTACCATAAGGTCTAGAGGGACTTACTGTGTTTAAATGAAAGCTGATACTCTGATTTATTTATTTGGCATATGCAAGCCAGGCAAGCCAAGCCACAGTGTTCTTATCAATGATATTTAATGCACGAAGACCTCCAGAAAGTCATTTTGCAGTCCTCAACAATGTGTATCAGGGTTTGTGGCTGCCTACACTGACATACTGGACTGTCTCTAAAATGCTACCGAAATTCCACTGCAGCACAAATTCCATGTCTGGCACAAAACCGGTCAGGAGGGTCTGTTGCCTTTGTGGAAAATCAAACTCGGGTTGACACTGAGTGGGGTCCGAGATAAGAGAATTATTTCTCGCTTTCTCTGTGGACCATGAAGAAGAAGAATCATACAAGAAGATTAGGGTTGGAAGAGACCTCAGGAGATCATCTAGTTCAACCTCCTGCTCAAAGCAGGACCAACCCCAACTAAATCATCCCAGCCAGGGCTTTATCAAGGCCAGGCCTTAAAAACCTCGAAGGATGGAGATTTCACCACCTGAAGCTCACCACATGTCATCCACCATAAATCTTTCACCCGGTAAACTTCTCCACAATGGGTGCTGTGAAGGCAGACGACCATGTGGTGGATTAAACACGTCTTTAATTAACGGTAGATGTGCATGTGGGACTTGTCGCTGTCAACTATCTCTGACAGAAGCATTGAGCCTGCATAGCCCTGCACTGTTGTCATGAGCATTGCAAGCACAGGATGTACAATCCTCCAGTATTTGCAGAGCTGCAAGAAGAGCCAAGGGGAACATAACGATTTCCTGGAGGTCAGAATGCTGTGTCAACACAGGTAATGTAGTGTCTACATTTGCGCTGTGTCGACCTCAGTACATCAACCATGGTTCAACGCCTCTTGGGGAGATGGTGTTTGCATAATGGTTAGCTTACATCGGGGGGAGACAAAGTTAAGTGTTGACACATGAATAACTGGGTTGATGCAAGGTGGCTTATGTCAAACTAACTTTGTAGTGTAGACCAGGGCCAACTTAGTTTAGCCCTGTACACAGTCATGTCTCCCACACAATTGGAGGCTCTCAATTAATGCTCTTTTCAACAGCAAGACTCACAAACAAAAATTTATTTTGACGTTCAGCATTTCAGTGACAGCTTGACATCTGTCAAAAGAGTAACCTTGATTCTGGAGAATCCAGGCAACGACTCTGTTGATAATAGAGACTTTGCTGGGTCAAATAGAGGGCAGAAAAGGTGTAGGGGGTTATGAGACCCGATAAACAGAAGTGGTCCTCTGCTTACAATGTCTATTTAGCACAACACCTTGACAGAAGTGTCTTCATTTTGGTGAATCTGGGCAGATCTTGAAAAGCCTGGCCTGGGAGTTACGAGTGTGTACCTCTATGGATTGTCTGCAGCCTTTTCATGAAGCATGGGCAGAGCTAGTGGGAAATGACAGATTCCAAGATTTTTTATGTTTTCACCTGCCTGGAAGTATTTTGTTTATTTATTTTTTTAAAGCTCTAGCCTTTTCTGTTGCAAAGAGGCTCTACAGTATAAACTAATATTCTGTTGCCTCATTAACCCAACCTTGCAGAAAGAGAAGTTTAAGGGGTGACGTGATTACAGTCTGTAAGTATCTACACAGGGAACAAATATTTAATAATGAACTCTTCAGTCTAGCAGACAAAGGTATAACACAATCCAATGGCTAGAAGCTGAAGCTAGAGAATTTCAGACAGGAAAGAAGGTGTATTTTTTTTTTTTTTTAAACAGTGAGGGTAATTAACCACTGGAACAATTCATCAAGGGTTGTGGTGGATTCTCCATTCCTAACTATTTTTAAATCCAGATTGGATGTTTTTCTAAAAGCTATGCTCTAGGAATTATTTTTGGGGAAGTCCTATGGTCTGTGTTATACAGGATGCCAGATTAGATGACCACAGTGATCCCTTCTGGCCTGGGAATATATGAAAACTGGTCTCTCCAACCAAACACAAACAGCAGCAAGAGTTGGAAATATATTCCCACCTCATCTAACACACACACACCTTAATGAGGGCAATCCTTCAGGTTCCAGTGCAGCATTCACAATCTATAGAGGTACACACTGACACCATCCAGGCCTGTCTCTTAGGCCCCAGAATTTACCTTTGCAGAACACATTATATCCCCCTTTCTAGTCTCATCAGCAGTGACAGATCTGATATTTAGCGCCAACAGTTTATACACTTGTGAAGAAACTCAGAGTGCTAATTACTAATCTACATTGATTGAGGGAACAGTAGAGAGTGGAGCAGGAGAGAGGGGTGAAGCAGCTGGGGCGGGGTGCTGGAAACATGAAAACACTGATTGGCTGGCACAGTAAAAGGAAAGTACATACATAATTAAAATAGTTGTCACTTTTAATGTACTGACTTTGCAATATTTCACCATGAAGTTTAAATATTTGATTATTTTCTGCAGAATGTTTTGAATCATAATATAAGAACAAGTGCAGAAACCAGTGGGAATTTGAGTCCTTATTTTACTGAAATAAATTAAAATACATAGACCATTTGTCTTGAAATAATACACGTATATATGCACTAATCATTTCAATATCATGTACGAGGTACAAGAATATTTCACACAATGGGCCAGATGGCTCCTCCCACAGAAGAAGTCACAAGTAGGGGCTTATGGGAGAGGAAAACTGAAGTTTCCCTTGTGGGATTTTCAACAGATCATTCCTCTGGGGAAGCCCTTCTTGCCCACTGGGGGAAAAAAGGGGACTCAGCACTCAGAATCTATGTATCCCCAAAATCAACATGGTTCTTTGGGTATCCACTGGAGGCCAAGAACATCTGTTCCTGCTGTTTATTACCGCAATCCTGTTTACGACATCATAACACTAATTATGTCACAAATAGAGGGTGACTATGAAAACAGCAGGAACAGATGAAATCCTAAGCAACAAAAATCCTGTTTTCATAGAGACGTCCATAGTAATGAAAACAGGGAAAGAGAAATAGAGAAAGTATAAATCAGCATAATGATCTCTAAAAAATTGTTTTCCATAAAGCATCAGTAGGTTTTTAGTATTCCAGAGAGTGCCTGAATTTTGGAGATATTTCATCTCATTCACATGTTTTTCAGTTCTAAGCTTTGTCATATTGAACACGAAGCAACATCACTTTGTAGTCTCTCTCAAAGGTCAGAGTTTGGGGTTTCATTATAGGCTCATACTTTCAAATTCTTAAAATGCCCTTGAGCAAAAAGAGCTATTTTTCAAAATTATAAGCCTTTTCTATACTCGATAGGAGGTGACAAATAGGTTGGATTCTTTTGTGACCTCTCTTCCATTTTTCCTCTTGGGCTAGTTTCTTCTTTCTAAATTGAAATATTCCCATTGACTACAGCAGGCTTTAGATCAGGTCCTCTGAGGGCCATCCTTGAACAGGCTAAAAATGACTTCCCCGGGAAGACGTGCAAGACTTGATTTCCAATGAAGGGTTTTGAAATTGTCTTTTGTTTCTGGCTCCCTCACTAACACAAAAAGCTTAGAGCATCTGGTATAGCACTATTTCCAAAACTACTCCTGAACCAGTTACTCAACAATCTGCACATGAGATCAAGCCTAAGTTTTTAAAGGTTCCATTTATAAATTTTTGAACAAAAATCAGTAGGGATCCCCATAGAGAAGCCCCAGTCAACAGAACCCATTTATCAAGAAGTTCTGAATGTCCCACAAAACCTTGGGATAAATGAGGTTGTACTGTATAAAGAGTTTGGGCATTCTGGAAGTATGAGTGGCCAGGCTTGCCTGAACTCCTGCTAAAATGTTTGGAGTGGATGGTACTGTCTTGTGTCATTCAAAAGACAACTCTCCTTTGGATGTGGAATAATATTTTGCTTCCAGCCAATGATCTTAAAATAACCAGGTAGAGTATTAAAGTTTTCCAACACGTAACTTGCAGTTAAAAAAGTTCTTTAAGGCTTGCTAGAATTATTATATTAATGATTATTTATTATTTGTATTATCATAGCACCAGGGAACCCCAGTCATGTGCCAGGACCCCATTGTGCTAGGCGCTGTACAAACACAGAACAAAAAGACAGTTGTTGCATCAGAGATCTTACAATCTAAGTATAAAAGAAGAGACAACAGATGAACACAGACAGATGGGGGAGTGCAAGGAAACAATGAAACATTATTGTCTAAATAGACAAGACAGATGTAGGGTGGGGGAAGGGTTAGAACACACAAGCAGAGTGAACAGTGTGATGGCAGCAAACATCACATTAGTGCCATGATTTTGATTAGTTTTGGTTTGGGTGGGTTTACTTAGAAGGGGTCAGCTAAATGGAAAGAAAAGGAAAGGCAGGGGGATGCAGGTGACGGGGAGGTGGGACAGGAGTGGAGTGAAGCTGATGTGAGGAGACTGAGGAGAGAGGGGGAAGGGTTGGAATAAACAACCAATCACTATGGGACAGAGAAAGGTTTGCCTGGAATGTCTAAAGGAGGATAATTCCCTGCTTTGGCGGCTTCTGGTCCTACCAGCTGGAATCTTTGTGAAGGGTTAGGTCCTGCAGATGGATACACTTGGGCAGATGCCTGAGGCCACGTGGAGCCCGACTGAAATCAATGGGGCTCTGCACAGGTACAGGGATGTGCCCAAGCATATCTATTTACAGGATATGGTCCTTATTGAGAAACTCAACCAATAGAAATCCTAAAACATAATTTATTTACACTGACCATGCCTGTTCCTCAAAGAGGCAGTTACTAGATATTTCAGCTAATAACTAGTTCACTTTTTTTCTCTCTGATGGTCTTTAACCCATCTTTGAGCACAGCAGCTTTTTAAACCTGGAAAGTCATTTAATTTTAATGACCCTTTCTTATAAAATAATCAATTATGCTATAGGTTATAAACCCTTCCTCATACACCATTTTCAGTGGATTAAAAACTTTAATCCTTCTCCTTATTCAGGGAATTTAGAGGTGCATGGGGGTACCTGAATGCCAGTCAGCATTCAAAGATTTTAATTTTAACAACTGCACAAGTGGAAACTGATCACTTCATTAAAAAAAAAAAAAAAAAAAAAAGCAAGGAAGAGAACAAACCAAAGGAGAGAGAGATCAGTACCTGTCCACCTTTCACCTAACTGAACCAAATTCAACTGCTTCCCTTCACTTTTTTCACACTGAAAAGGTTGCAATAATTTTATGGGTTTTATTTATTGCTCATTACTAGGGCCACATTTTAGTCACGTGTATTTTTAGTAAAAGTCATGGACAGGTCACAGGCAGTAAACAAAAATTCACGGTCTGTGACCTGTCTATGACTTCAACTATATACCCCTGACTAAATCTTGGGGTGGGGACGGCCCGGGGTGCTCAAAGGGGTTCCTGGGGCGGAGGAGGGGGGGTTGGCAGACTCCCTACCTGGCTCTGTGCCTCTCCGGAAGTGGCGACATCCCCCAGCTCAGCTCCTAGGTGGAGACGTGGCAGGCAGTTCTGTGCGCTGCCTCCACCCCAAGCGCCAGCTCCGCAGCCAATGGGAACTGCGGCCAATGGGAGCTCTGGGGGCGGAGTGATGTTGCCGCTTCTGGGGAGCCCCCCCGAGGTAAGTGCCACCCAGAGCCCGCCTCACCCCGTCCCGTGCCCCAACCCCCTTCCCTCTCCCACACTTAACTCCTGCTGTATATATAAAAAAACCTGCATTAAAGTCCACTCAATCATACTTCAGCTAATCGCTCAGAAAAACAAATTTGGTTACAATTTGCAGGAGATAATGCTGCCCACTTCTTGTTTACAATGTCATCTGAAAGTGAGAACAGGCGTTCACATGGCACTATTGTAGCTGGCGTCACAAGATATTTACATGCCAGATGCCCTAAAGATTCATATGTCCCTTCATGCTTCAACCACCGTTCCAGGGGACATATGTCGAAGCTGATGATGGGTTCTGTTCGATAACGATCCAAAGCAGAGTGGACTGACACATGTTCATTTTCATCATCTGAGGCAGATGCCACCAGCAGAAGGTTGATTTTCTTTTTTGGTGGTTCGGGTTCTATAGTTTCCGCATCGGAGTGTTGCTCTTTTAAGACTGCTGAAAATATGCTCCACATCTTGTCCCTCTCAGATTTTGGAAGGCACTTCAGATTCTTAAACCTTGGATCGAGTGCTGTAGCTATTTTTAGAAATCTCACATTGGTACCTTCTTTGAATTCTGTCAAATCTGCTGTGAAAGTGTTCTTAAAACGAACATGTGCTGGGTCATCATCCGAGACTGCTATAACATGAAATATATGGCAGAATGCAGGTAAAACAGAACAGGAGACATACAATTCTCCCCCAAGGAGTTCAGTCACAAATTTAATTAACACATTATTTTTTTAACGAGCGTCATCAGCATGGAAGCACGTCCTCTGGAATGGTGGCCGAAGCATGAAGGGGCATACGAATGTTTAGCATATCTGGCACATAAATACTTTACAATGCCAGCTACAAAAGTGCCATGCAAATGCCTGTTCTCACTTTCAGGTGACACTGTAAATAAGAAGCAGGCAGCATTATCTCCCGTAAATGTAAACAAACGTGTTTGTCTGAACAAGAAGTAGGACTGAGTGGACTTGTAGGCTCTGAAGCTTTACATTGTTTTATTTTTGAATGCAGTTATGTAACAAAAAAAATCTACATTTGTAAGTTAAACTTTCATGATAAAGAGATTGCACTACAGTACTTGTGTTAGGTGAATTGAAAAAACTATTTCTTTTGTTTTTTTTACAGTGCAAATATTTGTAATTAAAAATAAAGTGAGCACTCTACAGTTTGTATTTTGTGTTGTAATTGAAATCAATATATTTGGAAATGTAGAAAACATCCAAAATATTTAAATAAATGGTATTCTATTATTGTTTAACATTGCGCGATTAATCGCGATTAATTTTTTTAATCGCTTGACAGCTCTACTTAAAACAAAACCCACGCTTAAACGTTAATACTGTGACAGAATTCAATATTCATTAGAAGCCATGGCATAGTGGTATGACGTCAATGGGACTATTTGATGCTTACAATGTAAGTGTTTCCAGGATCAATGCTTACAAAAATTATGAATGATTGGGAAATGCTATAATGAGCATGTAAGACAGAACATTTCAGCTGATAAATAAGGTGTGCACTGCACTAAGCATATTTACCTAGTTTAGGAAATGTATAAAGCTCAGCTAAACACATTGAGAGGAAAAACAACTGGTTGGACATTGCCTGGACAAAAATACTGTGCTATTTCTACTGGTGCGAGTTGCCATAAGCGGTGCTGGAACAATTTTTATAGTGGGGGTGTTGCTGATGGAAACCATGTATTTAGTGTTTGTTATTATGACTTTAAGCCAAGGGGTGCAGCACCACTCCTAATTTCAGAACCAATGGTTGCCATCTAAAGGGACACTTACAGTGTGCAGAAATCGATTTGTACAAACAGTTCTTGCAACAGAAGCTAACTAAATGTGCTTACCGTATAAAGCTCATTTAGAACTTTCATCAAATCTTCATGAAGCTGGAATGCAATCTCTTTGCTCTGTAATTAAAAAGAAATTATTACGAAGAGGCACTTAAATCTCCACAGAAATTTGCATTCATCATTCATTCATATTTGAAAGCTAGCGCAATAAAGATTGTGAAGATGGCATTTTGACAGAATTCCAGTACACTAAAAATTAATGATTCTATGATATAGAGACAGACAACAGCTGGAGAGAAATTTTCTAATAGGAGATCCAGAAGTGATTTAAGAGTGTGATTCCCATGAAGTATCAGGAAATTAGGTGCCAACACAAAGGCTAAAGTTTAGGATTAATGTTATTATGCTTTTTAAAAATTGTATACTGTTTTACAACTGTTATGATACACATACATAATAAACCACTTGGAACATAACATTCTAGGATATCCTATCCATTTCTATCATGAGTGTAGCCTTTGTTTCTCAGTACATACAACTATTGCTTTTATCTAAATATTTATGCAAGCAGTAATTGTAGTTCCTCTTTGAAACAGATAACCAACTGCATAATTTTCCACAGAACAGAGAGCTGAAACAGCTTTGTTTAACTTTTCTGCACTGAGTCTTTGCTTTCATTATGACCCATAAAGAAGAAATACTTGGCACTGGTTAGTGAAGAAAGCAAGCATGTCAAAACAGGAGAGTTTAATTGGAGCCTCATTCAAATAGATTCCTTTGTTATTTGTCCATGTAACAGTTCAGTGAGACGAAAATTGTGGCAACTGTGCAAGAGTTGCAGGCAACTGTACAGCAGTCTTTGGAAAGCAACTATGTAAAAGATTCATAGATTCTGGCAAGCTGCCTATGTAATATTTTTCCTTTACTGCCTATCATCATAGCATCTAGCTAAACTACAGTGTGGGATCTCAACACATTTTTGCTTTTTGTGAATAAACTGATCACCACCACTTAGCCTAAAAGTCAAATGAAAACCAATCTCATAATAGATTGAGATTTTTAGCTGTGAAAAGCACTATATGCTTATATGTAAGATGAAGGAAAATCACCTGCGGCGTACCAACTCACATCCAGAGCTACTGACATACTTAAATATCAGTGAAACACTTGTAGGAATAACTGTACTTGAACACACATTTTATACTACACCCAAATTCCCCAAAGAGCCAGAGGATACATGCCATCAAGTACACTTTCCAAGAAAATGAAATAAACAAAATTTCTGGAACAAACATTTTTAATTTGCTTCCCCTTCCCGCACCGTCCCCATGTTTTAAAGCTATGTCACACCTATACCATCATTTTTCAATTTTTATTAGAAGCCTTAAAGGCAAGATGATTTTTGATAATTTTCTGGGAGCCTGAAAGATGGAAAAGATGGTTAGCAAGATTCATGTTGCGTAACAGACAATCAGCTTTGGTAACTAAGGCATAACAGAATCCAGTTCCACATCTAGATAGCAGTTTTAAAGCTCTGTTATACAGATACACCACAATCTCTCTCATTCTTTATGCTTTTGAAAGTTTGGTATATTTTAATGCCAAATCTCTCCTTCAAGTAGGTTCTTCCATTTGAAAGTCTAGCAAACAAGGCTTGCTACTTCAATGTCTTTGCAAAATCCAGACGAATGCATTTTATGTTATGATAACTAAAGAGCAAGTACTACAAGCTACACAGTTTATAGTACACCACATAAAGATACATGATGTATTGCAACATATTGTAAATCATTGGTCTGAAACACAGTAAAAGCTTTCTAAAAAATTCTAAACTACTTTCATTGCTTTATTTGGCACATTACCGCTAAAAGTTAACAATCCTGCTTTATAGTAGCCCAGAGTGATTCTGATGCAGCTTGCCCATCACTTCACAGAACTCAGACCTGTTTTCCTTCAGGTAACCTTTCATATGGAACTAAATATGATCAGCCTGTGTTAAAAATATTTTTTGCAGACCAAGGTATTTAAACAACATGGTAGTAGCTAGACTATAAAGCAGGACTTGAGGTTGGAAACAAATCCATGGAGAAACCCTGAGGTGAGATCAGTCCCCAACCCCCACTCAATATATCCATATTTTCAGTCACCATTACTGCCTGAATACCAAACTTGACAAATCAAAACCCAAAGTAATGTTGATTCTAAAGCAGTGTTTCCTAATCTGGCAGGCAAGTGTCCAGACTACTTTCAGGTGTGTGTTGAAGGGGGGGAAGGGGCAAAGAGAAAGCAACCCAATACAACGTGCCCACTGCAAACACTGTTGCAGTTAAAGTATCTGGTAGCTCTTTGAAAACTATGTGCCTTTCCTACTGCTCTTCTGTTGGGCCTTAAAGCAACTAGCCATGGGATATGCTCCTGTGTCAGGAAGCAGCTCCCTGGCTCAAACTTCTCCTCTGCTCCTGCGGTTCTCAGCACAGCCACAAATTCACAAGTAGCTCAGCTCCATAGAACCACCAATGACCACCCCTGGCATGCCCCTCTCTTCTCTCCCAAGCAGCACATAGATTTTGGGTGAATGGGGCTCAGGGGTGGGTAGAGGGAAGTCCACTGTAGAGATGGAGCTTTAAAAGTTGCAAGCTAAAATTATAAAATAGAAAGTAAAAAGGAGAAACAAAACAAAAAACACCAAGATGAGCAGGAAAAGAACAGACTGAGGACAGCAGAGAGACAGAGAATGGCGAGAAGAAAGGACATAGAGTAGCAATTGTACAGGGTAATGGATAGAGGGGGATACAGAATATGGTAACCATTCCACCAATTCATCACAAGAGGGAACCCAGCAGACAGAGGTTGGAAACTGCTCAAAGCAGAGTGAACCTTGTAATGGCGCTGATGTGCAGTTTATTTCTGACTTAGCCATTGTAATTGTGTGTGTGGGGCGAGAGGGGAGAAATAAGGGAAGGGATTTTGTTAACCCCTAGCTCCTAGCAGTCCAATGGACTAACTCTCAAGAACTAATGCATTTTGCATTAGTATTTAACATCCGGAAGAACTGGCTCCAGGGGCTAGTAACAAGGCTTTTAGTGTGTAATATACATTGTGTGTGCGCCTCAGATGTGCAGTGCATTTCTTTTCCGTTATTAACAGCTCCCACCTCATTTTCAATCATGCTACTTCTTCTCCTCTCCTGCAGTACTTTAGTGTGCTTTAATGTTACCTTCCTCTGGGAGTTTATCCTCAGCAAAGCCAAATTACAGTATGCAAGATACAGCACACCTTTTCCTGGAGCTAAGTCAGTATCTCTTACCAGTCTCTCAAGATCCTAAAAACAAGCTTTGAGAAGCCTTGGTCTTCGCTCTAGCCTCAAGAAATTTACTGAGGCGTAACCCTCATTGTGCTTAAAATTTTCAAGATATAACGGATCCAACAACTGTAGAGAAAAGCAAAGACCACGGGCCTTAATACAACCTCATAAGAATGGATTAAATAGTGATCTTCTTGTGTTAAATTATAAACACATCTTTTACTAAACCAATTAAAGTCATATCTAATCCAGTTTCAAAGTATACTGATTGTCTTCAAATGGTGTTAATCTATGTCACAATAAATGTAACCCCCCCCCATATATTTATTGTTCCTAATTTAATTGGTACAGTAAATATCAGTGTATCCAGAAAATGTACAAATTAGTGCCCTGCACCTGTAAATCAATGGGACTACTCACATGCTTCTAGTTAAACACAGGCATACACATATGCAAGAGGGGGGCCTAATATAAAACCTATTTTATACTACTTGACATGGGAGAGGTGGGAATTGTTTTTGGGGAAACAGAAAGTCTAACACCTAATGTTTAAAACTGTAAGAGAGAAAAAAATGATTGCCAACAAATTTTGAACAAACAATACATGTTTTGCTCTCTCTAATGACAGTTGCATCAAACCCTAAACAGCACTGGCATATACGCACAATGATAGCATATCAAGATTTCATTAGATTTATTGTTTGCGTTTCATACACCTAACATTTTAGTACACACTAATGGCCGGCTCCCACTGACTCAGCGCAAGTATTTCCAGCAGTTTCAACTGGAGCAGCACTGAACCCAAAATTATTATTTGACTGGTTTTCATTTCAATTTTATAGTTAATTATGCTGAATTTTTCCTGGAATGCTGTAACATCTATGTTTGGGACATGTTATTTTACCATCAGTTACAGCATTCAGTGACCCTGTTCATGGAATATTTCTCTTAAATGATTCGGTTTGTTACTCCCAGAAAAGGTCATATATAAGCCGTCTTAAAAATACACCACCAGCTGTAGTGACTCTCTATAGACAGATAGCTAAACCAGAGTAAAATTGGCCCAGATCTACCAGTTTGAGTGATTAATCGCTTATCTAGCCTTTAATTGTTAAATGTAATTCCTTTAAATCTTAATGAGAAGAAAATGATGCAGAGATTCTTTATATATCCTGTGTTTTTATAATTTTCAACTAGAGCTGGCAGGTAGTCATATTTCCGGTTAATTACAAGATTATGGAACTTAAATATTTATTGTGCTTCACTTCCCAACCTCTTTTACTGTAAACACTGGAGATATGTTCGTCTCAGCTCATTATGGTTTCTGTCCAAAGAAATTAAGTTTTTCTAAATTATAAATACACAAATCTGGTTAAAGATTTTGTGTATATGTATTAATGCAGTTGCTTATTAACACAGCAACAGTCAGTATCATTGTATAAATGTTCTGTGAGATACTCTTCACATTTGTTGGTTTTTGTTATTCCTTTATTGTTCAATTGAAGCACATCTGCCCCATCTGCCTGACAAGATCTGCAAGAACACAGCATTTTAATAGGTTTGAGCTCTGCTGTTTGAGGTTCTGTCTTATGGTGGTGTTCATTCTGCACATAAAATTGCAATCTGTATTGCTTTTATATGCTGGCAACTAAAAGGCAGAAAAGCTTAAGCGCTAAATTGGATGCATGCAGACTGCCCTAGGGCAAGGAACTCTGGGCTACCAGAGTTCATTGCTCTGGGGCAGCCCAACCATGTGGACTGTCCTGGGACTAGGGACCCCAGAGCTTCCAGAATCCCAGGCCAGCTGTCTTCCTGTGCTGTCAGACTCCTGTAGCTTGGTGAGCCAGCTGGCCCAGGAAGCTGGGGGTCTCTGGCCTCAGGACAGTCCACATAGCAGGGCTGCCATGGAGCTGCAGACCCCAACCGCCCTGGCAGCTGCTGACTGAAGTTGACTCTTATCAGTCTCAGCCAGCAGCTGTCGGGTCCAAGGGAGCATACTTCCTTTCGGAAACACCATGTGACAATGTTTCCCAAACATCTTTTTTTAAATTTCCAGTTCATGGGAAATTTTTGTAAAATTGGTTGGTTTTGTTCCAAATCAGAACGCAAATTTCACCATATTGAAATTTCCCATGAATCAGAAAACCCAAGTTTCAGCCAGCTCTCCACCTAATTCCAATGTTTTTCCTATTTTACAAAATGGTGATACAATTAGTTCAGGGTTCATCCAGCACACCAAACCTCAATTATGAATTAGTGGCAGCCAACTTTATAAAGGACACCCTCACTTCCATATGCAGACAGACTGTAGGGAAATGGCAGCCATCTTGCTGGCTTCAGACCTGTTCCCATTTTCAACCCCTTTTCAACCAGTCAAATTCTGGGGCCCTGGGGATGTGCCAGTTGGAAGTAGAAATTGATGGAGTCTGGTATTTTCTTTTATGCAATCTTGTTTATTTACAAGAATGTACAAAGTCCTGCTTCTCCAAATGCACGAGAAATCAAGAACAAAGGGAGCAATTTGTTAGCTTAGAGCCCCAAGCGTGTTCAGCCAACAAACTCGGAAGTTCTCTCTCTTTTTCCATGGTCACACTGTACTCAAGCTGTGCTTGGCTTTTTTTGCTATTCACTCTTGCCCTGCCCCTCTAGCTGAGCTGTCTGTTCCCAGTTTGTGTGTGTTCTCCCACCTACCTCCCCTCCCACACTTGGTCACTGTATCCAGTGGAACCCTCCACCCACCTGGTGCTAGTTTCTGGGCAGATTCCATTAGGACTTGTTTTAGGTGTGCCCCCTCTAAGTATTTTCTTCAACTATCTTCAGTGAAGGGCATGTTCACACATCAAGGTGAATACAGTTTTAGTTCAATCCATAACAGGTTTTCACCCAGCTCATAACAGACCCATTGACAGTAAAAAGAAGACAGTGGCCATTTTGAAGAAGGTAAAATTCAGGAGTTGGCAGTCTTTCATCACGTTTTCATGAGACAGGTAAACAACACCTCCCAAAATTATTAGAGTCATGATCAAATAGTGAGAGTTGGAAATACTGAATTAGATTAAACTACCCCAATTTTGAACCTGAAAACCTACACAGGAAAAAAAAGGAGATCAGTTTCATAATCAGGACTTACTACTTTTGGAACAGGAGGTTTCCTCCCCCACAAATAAGTCCCTTCCCCATAGAAATGTGCAAATAAGTTTACTGATGCTTGATCATCCCTTGACTTTACAAGTATCATTTCCAGAGTTTCCTCTTGAAATATTTCCTTATGTTGTATTTTTCAGGCATTTTGGGTCTTGAGGCTTTTTAAAGAGGTCTCCTGAATTTCCCATCCCTTCTTCCTTCTGAGAAAGAACTAATTACAGAAAAAAAATGCTGCTTTTGACCTCACTGTTGAGAAAAAGTGGCAGAAACATACAAGATGATACCAGACAAAAAGGAGATAATCTGCAGTGAAATCAGTTCCTGGAAATAACAGTCTGAGAAAAAAATGATGTCAGTGTGCCTGGAAGATGCTGCACTTCCCATAATACACATTATGGGACACAATTATTCTAGTAACCATTACTGTTTCGTCTAAGGGGGAAGCTGCAGCAGAATCTCCACTAATAAATTAAGGCTATGTGTATACTTAAAATGCTACAGTGGCACAGCTGTGGCCCTATAGCACCGTATTTCCAGTAGAGACAGGGAAGTGTCAGTACCATTGTACGAGGCACTGGTGAGACCTCATCTTGAATAGTTTGTGTGCAATTCTGGTCTCCCCTGCTTAAGAAAGATGAATTCAAACAGGAAGAGGTGCAGAGAAGGGCTACTAGAATGATCTGAGGAATGGAAAACCTACCTTATGAGAGAAGACAAAGAGGTTGGCTTGTTAGGCCTAACCAAAAGAAGACTGAAGAGAGATATGATTGCTCTCTCTAAATACATCAGAGGAATAAATACAAGGGGGAGAGAGGAGTTAGTTAAGCTAAGCACCAATGTGGACCCAAGAACAAATGGATATAAATTGGCCATCAACAAGTTTAGGCTTGAAATTAGGCGAAGATTTCTAACCATCAGAGGCGTGAAGTTCTGGAACAGTCTTCCAAGGGGAGCAGTGGGGGCAAAAATCTAACTGGTTTCAAGACTGAGCTTGATAAGTTTTTGGAAGGGATGGTATGATGGGACTGCCTACAATGGCATATGGCCAATCGGCGAATGCCAGTTGCAAAAATCCCCAACGACTCGACACAGGCCATTAGAAGGGGCAGGCTCTGAGTTACTACAGAGAATTCTTTCCCAGGTATCTGCCTGGTGGGTGTTGCCCACATGCTCAGGGTCTAGCTGATTGCCATATTTGAGGTTGGGAAGGAATTTTCCCCTGGGTCAGATTGGCAGAGACTCTGGGGGGTTTTCACCTTCCTCTGCAGCATGGGGCATGGGTCATTTGTAGGTTTAAACTAGTGTAAATGGTGAATTCTCTGTAACGTGAAGTCTTTAAATCATGATTTGAGGACTTCAGTAACTCAGCCAGAGGTTTGGGGTCTATTTCAGGAGTGGGTGGATGGCCTGCAATGTGTAGGTCAGACTAGATGATCACGATGATCCCTTCTGACCTTAAAGGCTATGAGCACTTCAGTGTAGATATTCACTACAGCAATAGAAGGGGTTCTCCCATTGCTATAGGTAATCCACCTCCCTGAGAGGCATTAGCTAGGTCAAGAAGAATTCTTCTTTTGACCTAGTGCTGTCTACACTGGGGGTTAGGTTGGCTTAACTACGTCTCTCAGGGGTGTGGATTTTTCACACCCCTGAGAGATGTAGCTATAGCAATGTAACTTTTCAGTGTATACCAGCCCTAAGACTGAATAAGGAAGGTGGCAAACCTCTGTGGAGAAGGTTTAATTTAAATGTTCCTGTGTATTAAATCTGGATATAGGATAAGCAGGGCTCTCTGGGACCAGGGCTTCTAACATTAAAGGCCTGAGTTCTTATCTCTTGTTATGGATGGATTCTTCTCTCCTGTTGCTTCAACAGATCAGTGTTCAGCTAGTATTGACTTGATTTCTAGGTGTATTGTTTTTATAGCTTCTCATATGACACCTCCACATTAGTACACTTCAGGTAGAATGCCACTGCGGCCTGGAGACTTGCCCATGGACAGCTGCTTGATGTCTCTTGTTATGAAAGAGGAATATAAAGCCTAAGCAATCAAGGAAAGACCTCCAGGACATGACATTCTCTGCTGAAAAAACAGTTCTGTTGCTTTTACAAGGACCATTTGTTCAAGTTCAAACACAGGCTGTCTCCATATGATCCTGAATAGTACTGTTTATCATCTCATTATACCAAACAAATATGCAACATACCATAAGCTATGTACACAACTGAACATTTTCAAGCCATATATATTGGTTAAAGCTCCTCAGGAGTTTTCCATCTTTTACTTCTCTTGATTTGTTTCTTTCTGTTCTCTAGAACTGTCCTAATTTTCCTCTTGACAAAGAAGCGAGGCTCATGGGCCCAAAGACTTCAAGTAATATGCTCTTGTAACTTTGGGCACAAAATGCTATAACTGGGTATCTCTATAGCATTTAAACTGAAAGATGATAATTAATAAGGTAAAACCTCCTGGAGCTTTCTATGATCTAAAAGGACATTACAATCATGTAACTGCCTGATATTGCTGATGAAAAATGAATAAACGTCAGTGTACCTTAAGCACTAATCGGAGCCTACCTGTATGAACTTCTGCTTAGAAACAAGACACACAAACCAACGGCTGCAGCCTAGACAGAGAAGGCTTTGAAATCAAGGAGCCAGACCAAGGCCCAGAGACAGATTAATCTAATTATTCCAGCTCTCTTTTTCTATAGGTTTTTTTATGTTTGTCAGTGTCACAGAATTAATTGTGCAACTGTGGTAAAAGCATGAATTAAAGGAGGACTTACTTTAATTAAATTGGGAAGAGATTACATGCTTATTTCCAGTCTCCCTTACCAAATAAACACATCTAAGGACTTAACAGGAAAATAAGGTGCATTAAGAGTAAACTAAAAGCCACTGTATAATACAAAAACAACGAGGAGTCCAGTGGCACCTTAAAGACTAACAGATTTATTTGGGCAAAAGCTTTCATGGGTAAAAAAACCACTTCTTCAGATACCCAGAAGTCACCTACTACAGGACAGGCCCAACAAGGAAAACAACAAAACACCACTGGCCATCACATACAGCCTCCAGCTAAAACCTCTCCAGCACATCATCAACGATCTACAACCTATCCTGGAAAATGATCCCTCGCTCTCACAGACCTTGGGAGGCAGGCCAGTCCTCGCTTACAGACAGCCCCCCAACCTGAAGTAGATACTCACTAGCAAGTACACACCATACCACAGAAACACTAACCCAGGAACCAATCCCTGTAACAAACCTCATTGCCTACTCTGTCCCCATATCTACTCTAGCGACACCATTAGAGGACCCAACCACATCAGCCACACCATCAGGGACTCATTCACCCGCACATCTACCAATGTGATATATGCCATCATGTGCCAGCAATGCCCCTCTGCCATGTACATTGGCCAAACCGGACAGTCTCTACGTAAAAGAATAAATGGACACAAATTGGACATCAGGAATAATAACATACAAAAGCCAGTAGGAGAACACTTCAGTCTCTCTGGACATTCTATAACAGATTTAAAAGTAGCCATACTTGAACAAAAAAACTCCAAAAACAGACTTCAAAGAGAAACTGCAGAACTAAAATTCATTTGCAAATTTAACACCATTAATGTGGGCTTGAATAGGGACTGGGAGTGGCTGGCTCACTACAAAAGCAACTTTTCCTCTCCTATCAGAGGGGTAGCCGTGTTAGTCTGAATCTGTAAAAAGCAACAGAGGGTCCTGTGGCACCTTTAAGACTAACAGAAGTATTGGGAGCATAAGCTTTCGTGGGTAAGAACCTCACTTCTTCAGATGCAAGACTGCATCTGAAGAAGTGAGGTTCTTACCCACGAAAGCTTATGCTCCCAATACTTCTGTTAGTCTTAAAGGTGCCACAGGACCCTCTGTTGCTTTTTCCTCTCCTGGCATTGACACCTCCTCATCAATTATTGGGAGTGGACTACATCCACCCTGATTGAATTGGCCCTGTCAACACTGGTTCTCCACTTGTTAGGTAACTCCCTTCTCTAAATGTGTCAGTATAATAATGCCTGCATCTGTAATTTTCACTCCATGCATCTGAAGAAGTGGGTTTTTTACCCCCGAAAGCTTATGCCCAAATAAATCTGTTAGTCTTTAAGGTGCCACCGGACTCCTCGTTGTTTTTGTGGATACAGACTAACACGGCTACTCCCTGATATTTGTATAATACAAGTTATTTAGTGAAAGCATGACCTGTTATCAAGATATATCTTTAGATATGCATTCTAATTGCTGTGTTTCCTTGTATTACAAGGCAGGCAAAGTGGGTGAGGTAATATCTTTTATTGAACCAACTTCTGTTGGTGAGAGAGACAAACTTTCTAGCCACACAGAGCTCTTCTTCAAGTCTGGAAAAGGTACTCCGAATTGGTTCAATAAAAGACATTACTTCACTCACCTTATCTCTCTCTCTATCTAATATCCTGGGACCGACATGACTACAACTACACAACATACTTTTATTGTAAGAAAGAAGTGCCTCCTATCCAGGGAAGACTTGTGGTTTATATTGCAGAACAAAAAGTCTGTCCCACAGATATTGATTGATATCAGCTATTTCATTTTGGAACTATTGTGTTCATCTTCTGGTGTTCTTTCTATTAAACACACACACTTTAGTTATATGATAAGTATCAAACTACTAGGGAAGACTAAGGACACATCAAAAGATTAATAAATGAAGAATTTCTGAGCAAACAAGAAAAACTGTAGTTCAATATGGAGTTTACTTGTGGCTGCAGGGAGAACAGCATAACAAAGATAGGGCGGTTGTTTTGCTTGAGAGGTAGTGAAGAGAGGCAGGAAAGCCCAGTGAGTATGGTGAATCAGCATAATTTTCTATAATAGTCAAAGTATCTTTAAAACTAGGTCAGGGTTAATGATTTATGGACCATCCAAAAATACACCCTGACTCTAGAGGGATATCTCAATTATACAATAAAATGAATGCTTTATAATACTCACTCCCCCTGCCATTTTTTGTCATCCTCAAAATTGCAACATAGAAGCTGGTGATAGGATGCTTAAATAATCAAGGTGATTGCTACAAGCCAGCAGTAACCTTTTCAGCAAAAACTACTGCTTAAGTAGACTTGATTCACAGGCAGTTAATTTAATTTTTAGACACAGCAAGTAAACACTAAAATCTTCAAATTATTTAGCAGCAGAACTTGTCTGTAAATGTTTCTGAAAAAGAAAAATATTAAATGATAAAGGTGAGGTCTGCACTATAATTTTTGCTCCTGTGGCAACGTCAATTAGGGGTGTGATTTTTGGCAACATTTCTATGCTCGCAAAAGCCCTAGTATAGATGCAATTATATTGGCAGGTATAAGCTGTGTTTGCTCTAAAAGGGTTTTAGTGTAGATTAGGCTCCAGTATTAGCTTCAGATATCAATATTTATGAAAAGCTCAGAAATTTCCTCTTATGAAATTTCAGTCTTAATTCTTTAAATTGATCCACCTGTGTATGTTACAATGGGCCCAGTACTGAAACCCTTCTACTTACGGCATTCCCATTGAAGTCAATGAGAGGTAAGCATATATATTATTTGCTGGAATGGATTAAAAATGCTTTCCTGATTAGTTGTTCAACATCTGTATATCTTCCATATTAGCAAAAATAGTGGTTTGTGTACAACACATTCATGCATCTGACAGAACATTCTGTCATCAAGATATTGGAAGAGTGAGAAAGCAATTAATTTTAGTTTAGTTTTATTTCTACCACAGGTTTTATTGCACATCATCATATTACATGAATTTGTTTTCACCCCCTTTCCTCCTCATTCTTCTTCTACATTCTCTAAGTAGCTCTTGGGTCCAGCTGCATCCATCCCCATTTACAGCCTCCGTTTGTCCAGTGGAACAGGAACTTTCAGGAATGTGTCAAATGAAAGCCTCTTCTGGAACCAGAAATCATGCATCCTGAATGCCAGTAGGAAACACCATCATTCAATCGGTGACTGTATATCTTGAACCTTAATTCTTTGGAACTCAGTTTTGTAATACCCAGGATCAATGCCTACAGAATCACACAGTGACTGATGATCATGCATTTACATTCTGTTTTATTGTAGAACACACTATTGATGATGGCTAAAGACTCCACTCAAAAACATCAAACTGAGGCTGCCTTACTGTCCCTTCTTATCCAGAAAGGAAGCTGCACTATGTATTTATCATGAAGCTATTAATCTTTTAAACAAAATACCTGTAAAACTTGTACAAAGAAGTTTCACTGAAATCCCAATAACTATGTAATTAAACAAAAATTCAATATGGGGGAGGGAGTCTTCTATGGGAAGCATAGCACATGGCTACTTCCCTATCTCCAGGCATCACCTTTGTGACAAACTAATCACAAGTCTAATTCTTGGAACCTAAGACCCTTCTGCTTGAATCAGAGACGCTCTCACAGCAGAGAAGAAACGGTTACTTACTGTAACTGGAGTTCTTTGAGATGAGATGAGATGTGATACCGACGTGTATTCCATTTAGGTGTGTGCAGCCCAGAACATCAGAGCTAGAGAATTTTGCCTAGCCGTACCCACAGAGGGGCAGCATTCACGCCTCCTGGCAATAGCCCCTCCCCTGCCTATTTGAGATGGCACCACCCCAATCCCCCTCAGTTCCTTCACACTGAATGCCCAGAGACTAGACTTCAATCCTGTTTCTTCTTCTTCTTCGAGTAGATGCAGCCGTGTATTCCACTTAGATGACTCACAAGCAGCATCCCCCCAGGAAGCGGGGCTTGGAATCTACCTAAGCAAGGATTGCAGGACTGCCCTGCCAAAACTTGCATCCGCTCTGGAAGATGAGTTAATGGTATAATGGTCCATAAATGTATGTATGGATGACCACACAGCAGCCCTGCAAATGTCACTGAGGAACGCTATTGATGTTACTTGCACTCCCGTAGAACAAGCTTGCACTTACTGAGGAGGTGTAGCCAAAGCTATTTCATATGCAGTCTTAATACAGGATGTCATCCATTTAGAGATCATCTGTGAAGAGACTGCTTGTCCCTTCATACGATCTGCATATGACGCAAACAGGCCAGGTGAAACACGAAACAGTTTAGTCCTGTCCAGATAGAAGGCTAGACCTGACCTCTAGTGTCATCTAGTGTATGAAGACACTGCTCTTCCAGAGATTAATGTGGCTTAGAAAAGAACACAGTTACTGCATGGGTCAAATGAAACTGAGAAACCACTTTAGACAAAAAAATTGGGTGTGGTCATTGCCACTTTGTCCTTGGAGAACTGTGTATAAGGAGGTCTGCCATCAGAGCCTGCAACTCACAGACTCTCCTTGAGGATGTTATCACTACCAGGAACCCAGTCTTCTGACATAAAAGCAGAAAGGGACAAGATGCCAGGGACTCTAACGGAGGTCCCATTAAAGCCGCTAGGACCATGTTAAGGTCCCACAGAGGAACCAGCTCTCGGACCAGAGGATGGAGACGAAGAAGCCTTTTTAATAATCTTGTTACCATGGCACTGGAAAAGACTGATATTCCCTGAATGGAGAGATGAAATGCTGATGTCGCTGCCAGTTGTACTGTCAATGAGTTACGCGCAAGGCCCAATGATTGAAGGTGCAGCAAATACTGCAAAATGTCCTGAATAGAAGCCAGCGTCGGTTGAATTCCAGGGGCCAACAACCATACTAAAAACCGCTTCCATTTCCCTGAATAGGCCATTCAGGTAGAGGGCTTTCTACTGTTGAGTAGGACTTGTTGAACAGCCACCAAACACCGCACTTCCTTTTCATTCAGCCATGATGCAGCCACACTGTGAGATACAGTGAGCTGAGCACGGGATGCAAAGGTGCGACTGGAGTCTGTCTGAGTAGGTTGGGATGAAGAGGAAAGGGTATGGGAAGCTGAACTGACAGCACAAGAAAAATCAGAAAACCTGCAAACTTAGACATAGCTGTCCAATTGACAAACTTGTACTTGGACAGCAATGCGTTCTGGTTGTCAATCCGCATCTGCAAGGAGGAGGAGGTGTGAATCTTCCTACCCATCAGGTCCATTAATTTAGCATCCTTATTCTTGGGAGTGGACATAAATCTGCCCTGCCAAGCTCTATTGTTCACCATGGTTATGACCAAGGAATTTGGGACTGGATGGGAATAAAAACCCGCAAATCCCTGCACTGGAATGAGGTAGTGGTTTTCCATGTGCTTTGCTATAGGTGGTACCGAAGCCAGCATACTCCAGAGAATCTTAGCAGGCTCTAGGAGTGCATTGTTAATAGGGAGGGCATCTCTCCCAGGGCAGACAATTGTAGGATATCCAACAACGCATGGGTGTTCTCCTCCAGGAACTCTGCTTGAATACCCAAGAAGCAGCCATGCACCACAAAAGGTTCTGGTGCTCCTTGAAATCCTCTGGTACTGAAGGAGAGGAAGAGTCAGGCACCACAGAATTGTCTTGGGATGAAAATGAAGCTGACAGCAGAGGTGCTAAAAAATTCCTGGTACTGAGGAGGTCGAGCCTAGCCTCAGCCCCACTTCCACTGACTGTGTACGTGTAACACTGAGGTATGGTGCCAACAGACCCACAGGTTCAGTGGCCTGCTCAGCCAATGGGGCTATAAATGATGCAGCACTGGCAAAGTCCTGGACCAAGGGAGAGGTTGGAACATGAAGGCAGAGGAGGTCCGTTGGCGCAGAAACAGACGGTGCTGCATTACCCTTGTTGGCACCAGACTAAATGGAAGACCCAGGGCCGAAACTGGAGTCGATGGTAAGGGGGTCTCTGACCTCACTGCCTGGTATCAGGGAATGATTGATGGGACCTACTCCATCCTGCGTGACCATGCTGATACATGCTTCTTCTGGAGGAGGCAGATGAATCACCATGGAACCTGGAGTGGCTTTTTCCTCAGCACACTCGACAGGGAATGACTCCTCTGTGTCTTTGGAGAGGCACCAGTTCCAGAGCACGGAACGGCAGCACTCTCAGAACCCGAGGGCGACCTCTGATCTGATGAGGACCTCAGTGCTGAAGCAGGCTGAACGGCCTGTTCAAGCAGGTGCTGCTTAGACAAAGATCGCTCGCCACCTGAATTCGTTTGGAGAACAATCTGCAAATCCAACACTGCTCCTCGATGTGGGCTTCCCCTAAGCATGGTAAGCACCGTGTGTGTGGGGATCATTGTTGGGGACCGGTCCCCCACACGACGGACAATGTTTAAACCCTGCTGAGGGCATCATCAGGGAAATACTTAAACTAACACTAATACAATACTAAGGGTATTAATTAACTCAATACAATTAGAAAAGTCACTAAGAAATAGAGGGATTGTGGGGTGAAAACACCACAGAGCTCCAACTCCAGCCACTGGTGATAAGAAGGAACTGAGTGGGGGTTGAGGCAGCACTGCCTCATATAGCCAAGGCAGGAACTATGGCCATGAGGCACAAGCGCTGCACCTTTACGAGTACTGTTAGGCAAAATTATCTGGCTCCAATGAGTTGGGCACCCACACACCTAAGTGAAATACACAGCTGCATGTACATGAAGAACCACCATGGCCATATAGCATTTCTGCTAATAATCCAACAACATTCTTTTGTCACTTCTAGGTTGAACCGTTTTTTCCTTCCTGCCTGACTACACAATACACTTTTGAGCAAAGAACAGGGCTTCTTCCTCACCTCCTGAATTTAAAGCAGTTCAGTTCCTGAGGTCACCATCAGATAGTATGTTCCCCACTACATTTGTAGTAAGAATTTTCCCTGTGAAAAATGCCATGAAAAATCTATTAATATGCTAAAGCAGATTATGTTACTACACTGCTGAATCTTCCCTTAAAATTCTACCTCTTAGACACTTGCCTTTCAATGGTAACTAAAATTCAACATGATATATATTACCTTTTTGAACATCCTGGTGGAATCCTCACTTATCTGCATGAAGCGCATGATAACGTTGTTCAGATAGATATCGCTCAAAGTTGCATGGTCTTTGCTTTCTCTTCTCACTTGGTTTAGGAGTAAGTACCAACAATTCACTGGAGATAAGAGATTCTGGTCTTTCCTAAAGAGTATATATATATATGTTACATAATTAACATATCAGAAACATCTCCCTGCCACACCCATCCTCCGCCAGATATACATAAACATGAACCCAACAATTTAAATTGAATTAAATTAAAGAACAATTGATCTCTGTAAAGAAAGAATGCACATGCCTCTGCCAGGATAAAGGCTAGAAGTCAAGTCCTGCTCCCTTTATTCATGCAAGTAGTCCCACAGAAGTCAACAGGGTTACTCTTGTGAATAAAGTAAGCTGGATTTGGACCTAAATCTGTTTCTGAACAGTCAGTCAATCCATTCTTGGAATATATTTGGTTAATCAAGCTTTAGATAGCATTTTAAGGCATGTTTTACAAGCCCCATGAGGCACAAATAGAAAAACTAAAGAATTCATATCATTACAACCTCTCTACAAATACCAAAAACTTGACACAAAGTTTGCAGTTGCTCACAGATGGACTATATATAACATTCAGAATCTATACAGGCCATTGCAAAAGAGTTGTACCAATTATTTCTCTTAGCGCTGAAAATCTTGCCCAGTAAGCATAGTCCAAACACTTTACAAGAAAGAAATCATAGGTGTGCTTGTCTATCAAAATACTGTTCACTGTAATGAATTTAATTGTGATAGTTTTAAAAATGTCCATAACAATATATAATGTCTCCTAACTCTGATCCGGATTCATAAGTTCCATTTGATCACTAATATTCATGTAACATTGTCAATTACAGTTATATAGTACGAGGGCCACTGATATGACATTTTTCAGTAGTTCAGTATCTCTGTGTTTCCATTACAGACTCTTTCCACCCCAATCTGTGTACTTAAATCACATATAGTTTATCAAACCTTTTATTAAAAATGCCCAAATAAATAATTTAAGTTAGTTCAGTCATTATTTACTTAATGACCTAAAAAACACATTCTTGAGATTTCAGGCTTCCCACCCACCATTAACATCTAGTATAAAATATTAGTTAAAAAAAATAATCTTGCAAACAGTCCTTGTGGTGGACTCTGATATCTCAGTTTCAGTGTTACCTGCCAAGCTTGAGCAGTAGCAATTTTCTGTAACTTCTCCCTCTGTGCACCAGGAGTGTATTAAAACCTTGTAGAATATATTTCATAGATTTTAAGGCCAGTAGGGACCATTAGATCACCTAGTTGACACAAAAATTGTGGGAGTGATAAATAGAGAACAAGTCACTGATTCAGAGCAATCTGGATGTTTTGGTAACCTGGGCGCAAGCAAACAATGTGTTTTTTAATATTGCTAAATGTAAACGTATACCTCCAGGAACAAAGAATGTAGGCCATTCTTATAAGATGGGGGACTCTATCCTGTGAAACACTGACTTTGAAAAAGATTTTGTGGGCCATGTGGAAAATCCGCTGAATATGAGCTCCAAGTGTGACAAACATGATCCTGGGGTGCATAAACAGGGGAATCTCAAGTAGGAGTAGAGAGGTTATTTTATCTATTTGGCACTGGTGCGACAGCAGCTGGAAGAGTGTGTCCAGTTCTGGTGCCCACAATTCAAGAAGGATGTTAATAAATTGGAGAGGGTTCAGAGAAAAGCCATGAGAATGATTAAAGGATTAGAAAAACTGCCTTAAAGCCCAATCTATTTAGTTTAACAAAGAGATGGTTAAGTGTAACTTGATTGCAATCGATAAGTATCTACATGGGGAACAAATATTTAATAATGTGCCCTTCAAACTAGCAGAGAACGGTATAACATGATCCAGTGTCTGGAAGTTGAAGCTAGACAAATTCAGATTAGAAATAAGGCATACATTTTAAACCACTGGAACAATTTACCAAGGGTCGTAGTAGATTCTTCATCACTGACAAAAGATGGTTACCTACCTTTCGTAACTGTTGTTCTTCGAGATGTGTTGCTCATGTCCATTCCAATAGGTGTGTGAGCGCGCTGCATGCACGATCGGATGTTTTTTACCCTAGTGGTACCCGCTGGGTCGGCTGTGGGGCCCCCTGGAGTGGTGCCTTTATGGCAGTGTATATAGGTCCCTGCCGACCCACTGCCTGCTCAGTTCCTTCTTGCCGGAATACTCCGACAGAGGGGAGGTGGGCGGGATTTGGAATGGACATGAGCAACACATCTCGAAGAACAGTTATGAAAGGTAGGTAACCGTCTTTTCTTCTTCGAGTGATTGCTCATGTCCATTCCAATAGGTAACTCCCAAGCAGTTTCCACGGAGGAGGGGTCAG
This sequence comes from Emys orbicularis, assembly GCF_028017835.1. Lineage (NCBI taxonomy): Eukaryota > Metazoa > Chordata > Testudines > Emydidae > Emys > Emys orbicularis. The sequence continues at coordinate 65,389,307 of NC_088683.1, read as the reverse complement.
AGTTCACCGAGTTGCTGATTGCAGTAATGCATCGTCCCTCGCCTGTTGAGTGATGGCATAGTGCGTTGTGAAGGTGTGGATGGAAGACCACATTGCTGCCTTGCATATGTCCTGAATGGGGACTTGTGCGAGCAACACAGTGGAAGAGGCCTGTGCTCTTGTGGAATGCGCTGTCAACGCTGGGGCTGGGATCTTAGCCAGGTCATAGCACGTTCTGATGGAGGACATGATCCATGACGAGATGCGCTGGGACAAGATGGGAAGCCCTTTCATCCTCTCGGCGATTGCAATAAAAAACTGTGGTGACTTACGAAACAGCTTTGTGTGTTGAATGTAGAAGGCATGGGCACGCCTGACGTCCAGGGAATGGAGTGCTCGCTCTTTGTTGTTGGCATGAGATTTAGGAAAGAATACCGGTAGAAATATGTCCTGGTTAACGTAAAATTGCGATACTAACTTGGGTAGGAACACTGGGTGAGGGCATAGCTGCACCTTGTCCTTGTAAAAGACTGAGTAGTGGGGCTTGGAAGTCAGCGCTCTGAGCTTGGAGACCCTTCTGGCCGAGGTTATGGCCACCAGAAAGGCCACCTTCCAGGAAAGGTGGAATAAGGGGCAGGTCGCCAGGGGCTCAAAAGGGGGATCCATGAGTCCAGAAAGGACCAGGTTAAGATCCCACTGAGGAACGGGCTGCCTCACCTGCGGGTAAAGTCTATTCAAGCCCTTAAGAAACCGGCCCACCATGGGATTGCTAAAGACTGACCTGCCTGCCACAACGGGTGGAAGGCCGAGATGGTCGCCAGATGCACCTTAATAGATGATATTGCCAACCCCTGTTGCTTCAGGTACAAGAGGTAATCTAGCACAAGGGCAATATAGGCTTCTGCGGGGAGGGACCAAATGGAGAAATGCTTCCATTTCGCCAGGTATGTTGTGTGAATGGAGCGCTTCCTGCTCCCCAACAGAACTTCCCTAACAGAGTCCAAGCACCGCAGTTCGAGCTGGTTCAGCCATGGAGTTTCCACGCCATGAGGTGGAGGGACTCCAGGTTGGGGTGTTGTAGACAAGACAACAAAGAAAGGGCTTTTGGCATAAAAGGAAGAGCTTGAACTGATACAGGGCCTTCTTTCTGATCCAGCAAATGGACAGGACCTTCTGCCGAAGGGGGGCTCCAACCCTTGCCAATGGGTTGGAAAAACTTTGATCTAATAGGACCCCATAAGATTGGTGAGTGACTCCTGACATATTTTGTGTGTTTAATTCTGTTTTTTTAATAGGTTTTCTCTGTAATTCTTTTACCTTCAGAATAAAGGTGCTTGCTTAGAAAGAGCTGTGGGGTAAGTTGTAACTGGCAACATTATACTGTTGTTTATAGCCCTCAGGGAGAAAGCAAAGCACAGGCATTGGCCATTAGGCAAACTGGCTTGCTGGGGATATCACAGTGTAAGCTCAAGAAGGTGTACTGAGCTTCTCGTCTTGATGCAGAAATTACTACTGCACTGAAATCTTATGGCCTGTATTATGATGGAGCTCTTACTAAATTATCATTGTGGTCCCTAGCCTTAAAATATATGCGTGAAATTCTGGCTCCATTGATATTCAATGGAAGTGTTGCCATTTACTTCAGTGGGACCAGGATTTCATCTTATGAACCTAGAATATTCAGGCCATACCATTTCTAGTTGCAAAGAAAACTTTCCTGACATGAACCAAATGTAAAGTGCTGGGTGTGTGAGTCTGCAAACAGTTCTGAGTGTGATGAAATGCCCCATTCATCTCAATGGAGTGTAACCAGGAAACCATCTAGAGAACAATTTATAAGTCAGGCTGCTGTCAAGGGTTGCTGGGGAGGGGAAGTAGGAGTTCAAGACACCCCATAACTTTTAATTTTGGTGCTTCCCAAGAGTAGAAGGGAAAGAAGTTACATCCTTTCCCCCATGCAAAAGCCTCAACTGGCACTGCCCAGCTGTAAAACCTGCAGCTTTGTCCTTGACAATTTATACAACAGAAGTTATTTTTGTCACTACAAAAATGTATGGCACACTGAAGATATGGGCACAATGTAAAGTAAATTCTATTTATTACAATATTAACACCAGGATTCCTGTACTAATTATATTATTCATTTTCATATTTATTCACTAAAAAACACCACTTAGTTTGCTTGAAGCTACCACAATATTTTCAGTTTGATTCAGAAGTTGGTATTGCAAAAATCAGAGGCCCTCCCATGCAGGATTTAGGTCTGAGTTGCCAAAGAGTACACAGAATCCTCCCTTATAGTTGACAATGTAGGTGAACTACATTAAATTCACTTACAAAGATCTTCAGCCAGATAGTTTAAAAATATCCTGCTAATTCATATATTTTAAAGCCAGAAGTGACCTCTATCATCATCATGTAGTTTGTCCTTCTGCAGAACACAGACCACAGAACCTCACCCTGTAATTCCTTCGTCAAGATCATAATTTCTGGTTGAGCTACAGCATGTCTTTTAGGAAGACATCCAATCCTGATTTAAAGATAAAATGCCAACCCCAAGAATGCAAATATCATGATCCCGAAAAGACGTGGCACTGCTTTACAAGTAATGATATTTTTTAAAAGATTCTTTTTATTTGCCTTTTGGTGTTTGAGCATTTAGATTAAAGTTTTCCTCTGCAACCATGAGTGCTAGAAACAGAGGCCTGGTCTACATTTAAAACTTTTGCTGGCATAGTTATATTGGTTACAGTGTCAAGAAAAATCACACCTATAGCAGGTGTACCATTTCTGTGCTGGTAAAAGCCCTAGTGTAGTAGTGTGGCCACTAGGGTTGCCAACTGTCTAATTGCACAAACCCAAACACCCTTGCCCCGCCCCTGCCCCGAGGCCCCGCCCCCTTCATCCCTCCTCCCTCCGTTGCTCGCTGTCCCCCACTTTCACTGGGCTGGGGTAGGGAGTTGGGGTATGGGAGGGGGTGCGGGGTCTGGGCTGGGGGGTGTGGCTGAGGGGTTTGGAGTGTAGGAGGAGGGTCTGGGCTAAGCCTGGGGCAAGGGATTGGGGTACAGGAGGGTGTGTGGGCCCTGGAAGGGAGTTTGGGTGAGGGAGGGGGATCAGGGCTGGGGCAGGGGGTTGGGGTGTGGGAGGTGGTGCGGGCCCTGGGAGGGAGTTTGGGTGTGGGAGGGTGTGAGGGGATGGGTCAGGGGGTTGCGGTGCCGACTTCGGTCAGGCAGCACTTACCTCGAGCAGCTCCTGGAGGCACCGCCCCCGCAGCTCCCACTGGTCATGGTTCCTGGCCAAAGGGAGCTGTGGAGTCGGTGCTCAGGGCGGGGTCAGTGCACAAAGACCACCTGGCCACCTCTGCACCTAAGAATTAGAGGGATGTGCCGGCTGCTTCCAGGGGCTATGCGGACCCAGGGAAGGTAGGGAGTCTGCCTTAGCCGTGCTGCACCACCCCCACCAACTGGACTTCTAGCAGCCTATTAAAATATCCTGGATTGGTTTCAGTAGCCAATGGGAGATCGATGCTGATCCGGGAAACTCCTGGCCAATATGGAGGTTGCCACCCAGACAGTCTGGTTTTTGGCTTCTGTGTCTGGGTGCCAGGTGCTCATTTTCGACCGGAAAGTCTAGTTGAAAAAGGGACCCCGCAACCCTAAATGGCACTTGAATCAAATGTCCAGTTACCGTGGGGCGGGGAGAGGTGCTTATTTCGTTTGGGAAAGTGGAAGAAGCTTACTGCAAAAGAACCGTTTAGCTGGTATACACTGCTTCTACACTAGGAGAGTTTGCCAGTATAACTATACCAACAAACCCTTTCTAGAATAGACAGGGCCTGACATTTTTTTCTTGCTGCAATTCTTAAATAATCATATGATTCAAGGGATATAATTGCAAGCGCTGCAACAATGAGTTAGAGAATCTACCACATCCCTGGATAAGTAGTTCCAGGCCTTGTCCGTCACTGTTAAGAATTTGCTCCTTATTTTCAGTGTGAATTGATCTAGATTCAGCTTTCAGCCATTTGTCTTTGATCATTCACCAGTATTTTGATTAATTGCAAAATAGTTTGAATGAGCTAATTTGGTTTTATACATGAATGGACTATAAGGTGGATAGAAAGCTGGCTAGATCGTCGGGCTCAACGGGTAGTGATCAATGGATCCATGTCTAGTTGGCAGACGGTATCAAGCGGAGTGCCCCAAGGGTCGGTCCTGGGGCCGGTTTTGTTTAATATCTTCATTAATGATCTGGAGGATGACATGGATTGCACCCTCAGCAAGTTTGCAGATGACACTAAAGTGAGAGGAGTGGTAGATACGCTGGAGGGTAGGGATAGGATACAGAAGGACCTAGACAAATTAGAGGACTGGGCCAAAAGCAACCTGATGAGGTTCAACAAGGACAAGTGCAGAGTCCTGCATTTAGGACGGAAGAATTCCATATACTGCCATAGACTAGGGACCAAGTGGCTAGGCAGCAGTTCTGCAGAAAAGGACCTAGGGGTTACAGTGGACGAGAAGCTGGATATGAGTCAACAGTGTGCACTTGTTGCCAAGAAGGCTAATGGCATTTTGGGCTGTATAAGTAGGAGCATTGCCAGCAGATTGACGGATGTGATCATTCCCCTCTATTCAGCATTGGTGAGGCCTCATCTGGAGTACTGTGTCCAGTTTTGGGCCCCACACTACAAGAAGGATGTGGAAAAATTGGAAAGAGTCCAGTGGAGGGCAACAAAAATGATTAGGGGGCTGGAGCATATGATTTATGAGGAGAGGCTGAGGGAATTGGGATTATTTAGTCTGCAGAAGAGAAGAATGAGGGGGTGATCTGATAGCTGCTTTCAACTACCTGAAAGGGGGTTCCAAAGAGGATGGATCTAAACTGTTCTCAGTGGGACCAGATGATAGAACAAGGAGAATTGGTCTCAAGTTGCAGTGGGGGAGGTTTAGGTTGGATATTAGGAAAACTTTTTCACTAGGAGGGTGGTGAAGCACTGGAATGGGTTACCTAGGGAGGTGGTGGAATCTCCTTCTTTAGAGATTTTTAAAGTCAAGCTTGACAAAGCCCTGGCTGGGATGATTTAGTTGGGGATTGGTCCTGCTTTGAGCAGGGGGTTGGACTAGATGACCTCCTGAGGTCCCTTCCAACCCTGATATTCTATGAGGCACGTAATAAATAAAATTAATATATTCATGAATTGTTCAACCAGCTCTGTAAGTTGGGCAAATACATAGAAGAGATATGCATCCGAAGAAGTGGGTTGTAGCCCACGAAAGCTTATGCTCTAATAAATTTGTTAGTCTCTAAGGTGCCACAAGTACTCCTGTTCTTTTTGCGGATACAGACTAACACGGCTGCTACTCTGAAACATAGAAGAGAATATTTCAACAAATAATTTTTTTGAAATATTTTGCAAAATGTACCAAATAAATTATTTGACAAATAGTATCTGACCAGCTCTGCATTGCACAAAAGTTACTATAGTTGGTGCACATCCATATACAACATTTAGCCATGTGTGAAATATGACTCTTCCTTGTTAAGGATAGCAGCAATAAAGAGGCAGCAAAGCCTCTTTATGTAACAATACATACAATAACAAGTTTCTCTCCTCTTCTCTCTTTTTTTACCTCTTCCTGGCACCTCTTTGGAAGGCTGATCAGCCTTTATTATGAGCCTGTCAAATTCTGAAAACTCCATTGCAACAATCAGCACACAGTTTTGCATATCCAATGCTGTGCATCTCTTCCAGATGGGTATTACATTTTGTTTTCCCACCAAGTTCTTTCACACGATAATATTTGTGCAATTTAAATATCAAGAGATTGTATCAATCTGCCATGAACATTCACTAATTAAACAGTACCACAAGTCAGTGGGACCAAAATGCAAGGGAGATGACTGATTACACAGTATTTGGACCTTTGACAAAATAAATAACCTAACCCACTTCTAACACTGGAAAGTGAATTGAGTTTAAGTATTAGAACCTCTCTTACTTGTACTGTTGATGGTCCTTTGTACTTCTTGTTTTTGCCATGAACCTTTCTGCTAATTTTTCTAGATTGCGGGAATATTCCGTCTCTATTTCTGCTTTCTTGCGGAAAAAATCCTGAAGGTCCTGAAGAAGCTGCACCCTCATTTCAGTTTGCTGCTCCAGACATTTCTGCTGCTCTATCAGTTGAGCGCGAATCTCTAAAGGAAACACACACAACTGAAGTCAGTGAAAACAGGGAAGAAAAAAACCCACACAAATAATATTTGCTGCACATTCTGAATAAAGCACACAAGTGTGAGAAAAAATACAATCTAAGCTATATACATATATAAGTTATATGGTGCAAGTAACCTAGCAATAAAATCCATACAGTTATCTTCTACTTTCAACATAAGAGTGGTCACCAACAGTCACCACACAACTGAGTTTTCACATTTGCTTCTTATTCTTAATATAGGTGGAAATTACTGTATCACAGGTTATACTGATCGCTGGCAAGTGTTGCATTTGTAGCTATGACGGTTGAAGAAACAGGTATTTCTGACAGTCAAAATGCATCATAGATGTGCATAGGGTCCTTGAGACTCCGGTACACTTAAACAAAATCAAATACAAAACAAACACCTCCCTATAATATTTATCCAGAATGGCAAAAGAAAAGAGCAGCTTTCCTTTCAGATTTGTAGCCACCATTGGCACATGAAAATACCATCTGGTAATGTTTATTTAGTGTTTATATTTCTGTAGTGTAAAAATTCATCGTTCTCGAGTTATAGGAATACCTATACTAAAAATATCCTTCTGTTTCTTTTAAAAGACATTAATGTAATAGGAAAATCCCCAGAGCAGAAATTATGATTTCATTCGTAACATTTATATCCCTTTTTGTCACGGTCCCATTCAAATCCAGGCTAAAAAAATTATCACAGCATAGTGCAATGAAAAGAGTAATCATTTTGCAATCATATAGGAATGTTAACTACGAATGTAACTATATGATCAGCCTGAGTCAACATCTATTGAAGTAAAAAAAGCAAGACTTTTGGATGTTAAAAGGAGCTCAACTGGTTCCTAATTATGTGACCATTTAATAGGTAAACTGACTTTAGAAAATCTTAAATGTATTACAAATCCATGTACAGTATGCTCAACATTTGTAATAGAGGAGCATTACAAAACCAATATTGTACCTATGCTACTGGGTGCTATAAACTACTACTACTAAAACAACAATAATGTCAAAGTCTTATTGTATCTATGATTTGCATACATATTGGTCTTAGAAGACAGGTGAAGGCAAAGATATAATCTGAAATACCACTTGAATTGGAATTCAAAAATGTACGCTAAAGTGAGCTGGTGTTGGCACAGAAAATTATTAAACCAGTAGTTGGTCAAGGAGGGAGATATCCCAAAACTCTCTCCCAAATCTACTTTGAGCCACCACCTATTGTGTTAATCATTAATGAGAGCATCCGTTTCTATAGTCTGGGAGGTGAACCAAAAAATCACGTATTTGGTTTTCATTTCACTTCAACTCAAGTCACTGGAAAAGAACTACGCCTCCAGTAAAGATGAGCCACTGTAAGACAACACTGTATCAATGGCATACATATGCATAGAGGAGAAAACACATTGGAGCTGGAAGGTTAACAACAGAAATAGAAAAGAGAAACCCAAGAACAGATCCTTGATGTGCCCACTATTTTTAATGCCCTTTGATTCTAATGGAAATTGTCTGAACACAATTCCATAAGTAACTCGCAAACCAGAGTATGAATTCGCTGCTAAGCCCAAAATTTTAGTTTTTGGAGCAGTAATTTTGACTGACTAAATCCAACTCCTTAGACAGGTCCATGTAAAGAGAGCTATCATTAGTAACTTTAAGCTGAACTTGTTTTTCAAATAACTACATCTTAACTATACTGAAGGTCAGTGGATCTTGCCACTACACTTCCCCTCTTTGAGCAAGTCTTCTCCACAGAAACATGGAAGAGAAAAATATTTAAGAAATAGGAAAATGTGAGTGGAAAATCTACAAAAATGGCCAGGATCACTGGGAGTAGGTGTAATATCTGAAAATACTTTAAACTAACCTTTTAAAACTGACTAAATTTCTAGCTGACAGTATTTCCTTAAAGCTTTTAAATATTTTAAAACAGAGAATGATCTTTGATAGATGCACACAGCTCAAGGTTGCACAGGCACAGATAGGATGCAGTTATTATTAAAGCTGGCTGCTTATCTAGAAAGTCACAGATTCCATTGCTTTATGCGCCATGATTTCCAACTTCTCAGCACCTCTCCTGGGAGGCAGAATCTACTTTTATGGGCGACTCCAGCAGCGGGGGCTCTCAGCTGCCAGGTGAAGATGTTACTACTCTTACCACCTGCAGGGGATCTAAGGAGGGCTCCACTACTGCTGACTAGTCCCTGGCAGGAGGATCAAGGTCTGTTCCACCAGACTTTAAAGTAGCAATTCGCTTTCTAGCCGTATCCTTTTCTTCTGCTCCTGATCCTTTCTTTGCCTCCTTCTCCCCCCCCCACCCAGCATAATATGTGCCGTGACATTTTTGGGGGTGGGAGAAGGGGAAAGAAGAGAAAGTTGTGACTTTCACTGTTTGTCATAACAAGGCTGTGATTTAAAAACTTTTTTTTTTATAACAGACAACCAGCCTTAGTAATTGTATGGGCTTTGCACTAATCAGTATTATGGAAAACTCCACCAAGACACCAAGATCCTCTTCAGCCACTCAGCGTAAGTCAACTCCCTAGTTCCACAAAGAGCTGTAAGAAGTATTACTATGCTTTATTTAATCTAAAAGCTGACATAAAAGATTGTGAAAGTGTGCATAATTAAAGACACTAGAGATCAAAGCTCTCTAATTAATACATGAACAGGTACAGTATAGCCAACAGAATGTCAAAGGTTGGTACCCCACCCCCACCAGGACACTTTAATTCTGACATGGAAGGGCCACCTGTATGAGTTAGGGTGGAATTCAGTCTCCCCGTCCATTCAATCAATGACTTTTCTGCTAAGGGTTAGTTGCCATCCCCAATCACAATTTATGGTATCCAGCTGTCCTGCATAAGATGACACAGCACGAAGACTAAATTAACGTGCAACTCCACTTTTATATTCAAGTATACTGTATATCCTGGTTTTATGAGATGTTTATTGAAAACATTAGGGAATTGTACAAAGTGAATTATAATATACACAGGCTGACTGAAGTATTAAATAATGTACTGGAAAGAATAATCAGAAGTATACTGGAATATGTGTTGATTAATCACACACACCCAGTTCAAAGTGAATGGCAGCCACCAATGTTTCCCTTTCTTCCACTGAAGTTACATTATAATCAGATCTACATCCCAGCAGTTTTAACCTGATCCCTACTGCATTACATTAAAATGGGCCTTAACATGGTTTTACCTTTCAAAGATTTCCTCCCTCCTCAAGCATTATTGTTGATTGGATCATGGATTTTTCCCAATCTCAGGAAATGCTAGCATGAGAAGACATGAGAAAGTGCTACTGCTACTGAATGTTCACATTAATTTCTCAGTTACTTTCCATGCAGAAAAAATTCAAAGCATTTACCTCCTCAGTTATAAGAAGTTCTTTATATTGATTTCTTTCAAAAGTTTCCCCAACGCACAAATTATCTATTAATTTAGAAAGAGAGGTAGCATCTCAGATAAACAAGAGGCTCTTAAAGTCAAAAACTAACATTTTAAAAACTTTTAAAACAGATCATAAATGATCTGGAGAAAGGGGTAAACAGCGAGTTGGCAAAGTTTGCAGACGATACTAAACTGCTCAAGATAGTTAAGACCAAAGCAGACTGTGAAGAACTTCAAAAAGATCTCACAAAACTAAGTGATTTGGCAACAAAATGGCAAATGAAATTTAATGTGGATAAATGTAAAGTAATGCACATTGGAAAAAATAACCCCAACTATACATACAATATAATGCAGGCTAATCTAGCTACAACTAATCAGGAAAGAGATCTTGGCGTCATCGTGGCTAGTTCTCTGAAGATGTCCACGCAGTGTGCAGTGGCAGTCAAAAAAGCAAATAGGATGTTAGGAATCATTAAAAAAGGGATAGAGAATAAGATGGAGAATATCTTATTGCCCTTTTATAAATCCATGGTACGCCCACATCTTGAATACTGCGTACAGATGTAGTCTCCTCATCTCAAAAAAAGATATAATGGCATTAGAAAAGGTTCAGAGAAGGGCAACTAAAATGATTAGGGGTTTGGAACGGGTCCCATATGAGGAGAGATTAAAGAGGCTGGGACTTTTCAGCTTGTAAAAGAGGAGACTAAGGGGGGATATGATAGAGGTATATAAAATCATGAGTGGTATGAAGAAAGTGAAAAAGGAAAAGTTATTTACTTGTTCCCATAATATACGAACTAGGGGTCACCAAATGAAATTAATGGGCAGCAGGTTTAAAACAAATAAAAGGAAGTTCTTCACACAGCACACAGTCAACTTGTGGAACTTTTTGCCTGAGGAGGTTGTGAAGGCTAGGACTATAATAGGGTTTAAAAGAGAATTGGATAAATTCATGGAGGTTAAGTCCATTAATGGCTATTAGCCAGGATGGGTAAGGAATGGTGTCCCTAGCCTCTGTTTGTCAGAGGGTGGAGATGGATGGCAGGAGAGAGATCACTTGATCATTACCTGTTAGGTTCACTCCCTCTGGGGCACCTGGCACTGGACACTGTCGGTAAACAGGATACTGGGCTGGATGGACCTTTGGTCTGACCCAGTATGGCCATTCTTATGTTTACACCAAAATTAAGTGACAGCCAGCTCAAATAAAAGAGCACAGGCATAATGGCAGTGTAGCAAGTAAGAAGCCACTTTCTGCACTAGCTGTCATTTCTAAATTATATTAAGGTGCAGTTGCACATAGAAGACACTGCAGTCTTCCCACCTCAAGGCAACAAAGGCCTGGAGAAGAGTCTGTATTGGGGGGAGGGAACCCCAACTTTGGGCAACAGCTGTTCTTTGGAGGTCCAGAAGCAGCTGGGATTACAAGACGACTCCCAGACTGCTAAACAGAATAACAATCAGTAAATACTGTGATAAAGGGCACAGATATAAGGTGAACTGCTGGCCCCATTGACATTTCTCAGCCATTTCTTTTGGTGGTTGCCTGTGCCCTATGAGCTACACCCTAGTGTCCTCTGGTCGAATTTTCAAGTTCCTAGCTTTCACTCATGTCCCAGTCTCCATCAGGCAATGGGTAAGATATTCAACCACAGCAGGCGAATACTATTTATAACAGTTAAACTTACCCGTACACTATATTTCACTGCCTTGTGTAAAAGCAGAAATGTAGAAACTGCATTACTGTGCTGACTTGAGCTGCTATTACAAATGCCAAGTCATATTACCTCATAACTACATAACATTGCACTAGTACGTAGCATTCTACAGTAACTGTGTCATATCAATAATAGACCCCTACTCAAAATATTTACAAACTAAAAGCATGAGTAGGTACAATGCACTGCTCTGTGATACAGAATGATTAAAATAGCTATAGGTCAGCAAAGAATGAGATCTGTCATCCCAGCTTTCACATACACTGGCATTTCAGGCCTAATCAGTTACCTCCCAGAAGTCAATGGAAAACTCCCATTAACCTCAATGGGTGTTGGGCACGCTAGGCATGTGCAATACTAGTTAAATTTTAAAGAAACACATAATTCCATCATAACTACTGCCCCTTCTTGTGAATCGAACTTTTCTATTTGCCCCAAAATTCTTACATTCTTTGTTGTTTGTTAATTTAGTGCTCATGAAAAGTGCCAAAATGGTAACAATCTTATCCCCCTTTTCGGCAAAGCAGCTGCAGCAATGGCAGGCCCACATGCAGTTTCAATCCTGTCTGAGAGAGTGTTACATATTTAAGTAATGATTAAAATACATAAATGCATTAATACATTTACACAGTTACTGGATAACAACACTGACAGGGTTAGGGCCCAATCCTGCTAACAATCTCTCTCTCTCTCACTCACACACGCACACACTAATAGGACTACTTGAGAATATAGATGGGTATTCACAGTTTTTGCAGGACAGGACCCTTCATCTTTTCAGTAACTTCAGAGAATGGAAAAACAACGAGGAGTCCTTGTGGCACAGACTAACACGGCTACCACTCAGAGACTGGAGTTACACAACATATCCATTTCATTTTCACATTATCTGACTCACAAGAGAAAGCTCAGAAATGCAGATCTACTTGTCTCAACAAAATATTCCTAAGTGCTAAGAACTTATATTCCAGGAGTGTTACAATACAGCTCCAACCCAGCTACCATCCCTTCCCCAACTTTTCCTGAATTTATGGTCTTCTTATTGATTTATATACCAGATCCTGGTTACCTAGAATAAGAGCCATGTAATTATTTCAGCTTAGATATTATCTGGTGACTAACACACATTCCTATTTAAAACAGATGACAGAAAACTACTTATCTTGCAATTCTGCTTCTTTGAAGATATGGTCTTGCAAGATTCTCATTCCTGGGTCCTAGTTGCTAAGTACAAGACTGGCTAAAGCTTGAGTTGGCTAAGACCACTGGGCTACTCAGTGCCAGCATTGCCTGCATCAGTACAGATCCAGCCTCCACTCCCCCATAAGCCCAGGCAAGCAGCTTCATCAATTAAGTGTCCTGCATTATCACTAGCTAGGCCAAGCATTAGCTCCTCATCGCGTGGGGCCTTGCTGCTTCAAAGTGGTACTTAGCATCAGCTCACTGGATGATGTAGGGAAAGATCTGAGAAAGGGCCAGAAGCTACTCAATGCACCTTGGATGAAGCCCCTAATACACGGCAGCATATCAGTGCCTCTGAGTCCTCCCCTCCTACATTCATGTCTTCAGAGAGGAAGGTGGTGATTCTGGGTACCAGTATTACATTTGACATTCTGGTCCAGTCACTCTTGGTCCTGTAGGTGGCTGCTATGAAGCCCACAGCACTGACCTCGAGGCACTGAACTGCTTTTCTTACTCAGACCTTTGCCTCTCATACAATCAAAGAATTTGAATGGCAACTCTGGAAAGCAGTATTTATAGTTGGCAGGAGGGTGCTGTGCCACAACTGGAAGGGGCTTGGCTCATGTTCTATCCCAGGCTACCACTATCTTCATGGCCAAAAAACCTTAAGAGCTTGTGAGTTCCAACAGACTGACTGTTGAAGAAAGATCCAGGAGTGAGAATATGATACTTTTGGAAAAACACATGTAAACGGTTCACTAGCACATTCCCCAATGAGAACTTTCTACAACAGACTAGCAAAGATTGTAATCATGGGATAAATTACGTCGAGGAGTCTAAAGCCAGATCCTGCAAACCTTTATGTGATTAATTTTACTCACATGAGTAGTCAGTGGAAGGACTACTAACCTGCTTAAAGTTAATCATATGTCATAAGTGTTTGTAGGATAGCGCCTTAACTGATGTAGCTTCCCCCTTCATTTGCTTTTCCAACCACTTCGGCCTTATCTACGCTAATGCAGCAAGTTGATCTAAGTTACGCTATTCCAGCTACGTGAATAACATAACTGGAGTCAATGTAGCTTAGATCGACTTACTGTGGTGTATATACTACGCTACGTCGATGGTAGACACTCTCCCAACGACTTACTTTACTCTTCTCATTCTGGTGGAGTACTGGAATCGACCGGAGAGCACTCTGATGTCAATTTAGCGGGTCTTCACCAGACCCGCTAATTCGCTCCCGCTGCATCGATCACAGCAGCATCGATCTCCGGTAAGTGTAGACATGGCCTCACTCACAACATGTCCATTATTCCAAGTTAACTTGGATTCACTTATTTGCCAAAGTGAAACTTCCCCACCTTACATACCATCTCTGAATTTGCCCCATATGCAAATTTTGAACCAGGCTAAATTTGCTTTCTAATTCATTCACTTGGGATTTTAGTTGACAGAAACAGTATATTCCCCCTCTTCAAAAGAAAATGGTTCTTTGACAGCCTATTCAATGGTACATTGGCTGGGGTGCAAGATTTATTTCAGTCCATCTGAAAGACTTGTGTAGAAAGCCAAAAGTCAAGGACACTGAAGCGTCTGTTGAAATCTCTGCCTCTACTTACTTCTTAACACTATAATAAATTAATTCAAGCAATTAAAAATGGGAGGGGGGAGAGGTCCTTGTATGCCCATTAGTAGAAATTTTAGTTTATAAATGACTATAATGATGACAGTGAGCACTTCTGGGTCCTTTTAATAACTATCATGTAACATCCAGGTCAAAAAGAGAGAATAAATCACTGTTTCTTGTGCAAACTAAAACTAGTCATACACAACCAAAATATATTTTCTTTAGTTTTAATTAAACCAGCCAGAAACTGGATTAGCAATAATGCATCCTCTTAACCAGGGGTCTGCACAATCATGGGATCCAGGCAGACAGAGCCAAAAAGGTGTAGAGGACTCCATTTTAATGCCTCTCACCCTTTTGTTCCCTATGCAATGCTAAGCTATGCTAAGAAGAGCCAAAAATATACTATATGTAGCTGCAGAAGCTTTATTGTTGTTGGAGGATAAAAAATCTGCTATTCACATCCACAGCTGATGGTCACCTAGCTGCCTACAGTCAGAGCCATCTGAATGGATGGCATTTTGCCTGCTTGCAACTTGGTTGGACTGTTCTGCACAGCATTGGTGCCAAGTGGCCATAGGTTAGGCAGGCAAGCTGCCTGCATAACATTTTGAGCTCCATCTATTCTGCAGAAGCTGCTCATTTGTGCCAGCAATTAAGCACTGGCACTACATCTTTTCTTAAACTTGATAACAGCAGACTTTGTCCTTTGGTCCCTGCCTGGCAGCACACAGTTCTACTTCTGAGAGGGAGGGAGGGAGCACCTGCTTTGCTCGGTAGCAACCTGCTCCAGCTTACCCAGAAGTACCATTGGTCAAAACAGTAAGGAGCAATGTCCAGGACTCCCTTTCCAGAAAGCCCTGTTGGACAGGGCAAGAGCCTTAGGCAGGGAATAGGCTGAGGGACTCAACCCTACAACTCCCCCTATCAAAAAAACATAAAACAAAACAAAAACAAAAGATAAGAAAAGCCACAGGAGACCAATGTGGCTGCACAAGGAGCTTTTTAGCTATCTAAAAACCAAAGGGGACACATGCAGGAAATGGAAGGAGGGACATGTCAGTAAGGAAGCATACATGGGAATACAGTGAGGGCGCAGGAACAAAATCAGGAAAGCTAAGGCGAGGAATGAGTTACAGCTGGAAAGAAATGTTAGAGACAACAAGAAGGGGTTTTACAAATATGTCAGACAAAAAAGAAGCTTCAGGACTGGTGTGGGTCTGCTGCTCAATGGAAAAGCGGAGCTGCTCAATGCCAATTTTGCTTCAGTCTTTTCACAAAAAATAACATGCGACCACATGACTAGTGAAGTTATCATACACAGTAAGGAGGAAGGGATGCAGATCAGGATAAGTAAAGAACATGTCAGAGATTTTCTGATTAATTTGAACGAATTCAAGTCAGCAGGGCCTGATGCTATTCACCCCACGGTGAAGGAATTAGCTGAAGAAATCTTGGAGCCACTGGCAATAATATCTGTAAACTCATAGATAACAAGAGGAGTCCTGGAAGACTGGAGAAGGACTAATGTAGTGCCCATCTTGAAAAAGGAGGAGCCAGAAAACTATAGACCGGTTAGCCTGACCTCAATACCTGGGAAGCTACTAGAGCAATGTATAAAAGATTCAATTTGCAAATACACTTCTACTCCGATATAGCGCGACCCGATATAACACGAATTCGGATATAACGCTGTAAAGCTGCGCTCTGGGGGGGGCAGGGCTGCGCGCTCTGGCGGATCCAAGCAAGTTCAATATAACGCGGTTTCACCTATAACGCGGTAAGATTTTTTGGCTCCCGAGGACAGTGTTATATCGGGGTAGAGGTGTACCTGGAGGATGAAGGGGTGATCATTAGCAGCCAGCATGGATTTACCAAGAGCAAATCATGACAAACCAGCTTGGTAAATAACAAGGTAACTTGTTTGGTAGATAGGGGGAATGCGGTGGACAGAATATACCTGAACTTTAGCCAGGTTTCTGACACAGTCCCACATGACATTCTCATAAGTAAGCTGGATAAATGCAGGCTCGGTAGAACTACCATTAAGTGGATACATAATTGGTTAAACAACCGCAAACAAAGAGTAACTATTAATAGAATGATGTCAGATTGTGGAACTCCACTTGTGACGTCCTTCCAGGGATCTCTTCTGGGTCTGGTATTATTTTACATTTTTATTAATGACCTGGATGCAGGAATAGGGAGCATATTGATCAAATTTGCAGATGACACAACATTGTGTGCGTGCACACGCGCACGTGCACAAACACTTTGGAGGATAGAATTAAATTCAAAGGGAACTTGATAACTTGGAGAACTGGGCTATAGATAAAATGAAATTCAACAAAGAGAAATGCAAGGTACTACACTTAGGGAAGGAAAAGCAAATCCACAAATACAGAATGTGGGATAACTGGCTTGGCAGCAGCATAGCTGAGAAGGATCTGGGAGTTTTGGTGGATCACAACTTCAGCATGAGTCAACAATGTGATGCTGTTGCAAAAAAAAAAAAAAAAAAAAAAAAAAAAAAAAAAAAGCAAATGCAATTTTGACTTGCATTAACAGAGGCACAGCATACAAATCACGGGAGGTGACAGTACCGCTCTACTCGGTGCTGAACTGGGTACTGTATCCAATTTTGATTACTCCTATATGGCAAGGATGTAGAGAAACTGGAAAGGATCTAGTGGCAAGCAACAAAGATGATGAAAGGGATGCAATGCAAGCCATATGAGCAAAGGCTGGAGGAACTGGGTATGTTTAGTTTGGAAAAGAGGCGATTGAGAGGGGACACGATAGCAGTCTCCAAATACCTGAAAGGCTGCCGTAAAGAAGATGGAGAAAAATTGTTCTCTCTTGCCACAGAGGGCAGGACAAGAGGCAATGGGCTCAACCTACAGCATGGCAGATTTAGATTAAATCTCAGGAAAATCTTCCTAACTGTAAGAGCAATAGGACAATGGAACAAATTGCTAGGAAAGTCATGAAACCTCCTTCATTGGAGGTTTTCAAAAAAGAGGCTGGGTAGCCATCTGCGTTGGATGTTTTAGACACAACAAATCCTGCCACTTGGTAGGGAGTTAGGGTACGTCCAGACTACCCGCCGATTCGGCGGGTAGTAATCAATCTATCGGGGATCAATATATCGCGTCTCGTCTAGACGCGATATATCGATCCCTGAACACGCTCCCGTCGACTCCAGAACTCCACCAGGGCGAGCAGCGGTAGTGGAGTCAATGGGGGAGCCGCGGTCATCAATCCCGCGCCGTGAGGACGGGAGGTAAGTCGAAATAAGTTACATCGACTTCAGCTACGCTATTCCCGTAGCTGAAGTTGCGTATCTTACATTGACCCCCCATCCCCTCAGTGTAGACCAGCCCTAAGACTAGATCAGTGCCTCTCAACCTTTCCAGACTCTGTACCCTTTTCAGGAGTCTGATTTGTCTTGTGTACCCAAATTTCACTGCACTTTAAAACTACCTGCTTACAAAACCAGACATAAAAATACAAAAGTGTCACAGCACACTATTACTGAAAAATGCCTTACTTCTCATTTTTACCATATAATTATAAAATAAATAATTTTGAATATAAATATTGTACATACATTTCAGTGTATAGTATATAGAGCAATATAAACAAGTCATTGTCTGTATGAAATTTTCATTTGTACTGACTTTGCTAGCGCTTTTTATGTAGCCTGTTGTAAAACTAGGCAAATATCTAGATAAGTTGATGTACCCCCTGGAAGACCTTTGCATACTCCCAGGGGTACGCGTACCCCTGATTGAGAACCACTGGACTGGATGACCCTTGTGATCCCTTCTATGGTTCTAAGATTCTATGAAAAACAAAGCCAAGAAACTATCAGAAATGTTGACACTCAAGAAGAAAAAAAATACATAAAACAAAGGAGGGAAGTAAATGTGGATCTGGTGTGCACCTATGTCTGCCAGCTAGAAAGGCTGTTTTGTACTAGGTGTCTATGAACCCAATAATACTACCTGAGCTGTCAGGATTTGTAAGACATCTTATTTTGTGGCCTCCAAGGGATTTAGACCATCAGAATGTTTTACACTGGATGACAAAGGCTTGGAACTTTCTCCTCAGAGGTGTAAAATTCTTGAAGCACAAGTAAGAAAAAGAAAATTTTTCTCCTCCTATTACTATAGACATACCAATAGTGGAAGCGGGAAGAGACTTTCATAATTCTCCTTTAAATGATCCTTTTCTTTGCAGCACAGTCTGAAATACAAATGGGACTAGAATCTCTTTATAAGAGCATCTTGCAAAACAGTCATCCCCCATTATATACTATGGGTTTCTTTACCTCTATTGTCCAATTGCTTAGCATGTGTTACTCCATTTTCTGTAAGCCACAAGTGATGTATTGTCTTCATTTGGGACACATTTCCAAAAGTCAATTAAAATGAAAAGGCTAAACAATGGAAGAGTATTTCTGCATGCATTCTATGTAAAGAAAACTTTTTGACCAAGCAAACTCACTAAAACAAACTAGGGTGGATTGATTTAAATCAAAGCACTGAAAATTGCCAATTTTAATCACGATTTAATCATAATCAGCAAGCAAGAAACCTTGATTTAAATTATCAATTTTAATTTTGTTTTGCATTTGTACTTTTTGAGTTATTTTCATAAAGAAAAGTTCATTCTCAATGGTTGGTATAATTTGGAACTTTTTTTTGCTAACCAGGAGAATACACTATAACTATACATATGTATTTAAACATAAATATATTTATTCAATCTTCATTTTTACTTTTTTATTATTAGAAAAGGTAAATGATGCATTTCTTAGTTACTTGATGATGATTAATTTTTTATTGATGACTTGTGTCAAGCTGCATTTTGATGGAAATTGGAACTCAACTAAAATGTACAAAACCAGCATTTTATACTTGTGTTTTATTCGTCAAATAAAACTACCTTAAATGTGCCAGATACATAAGAAAAAAAGTAATTTTATCAAAAATATGTTTTGGATTTAAAACTGATTAAACAAAGCAAGTATTATTTGTAGTTAGTGAATGGAACCAATTTGTTTTCGGTCACCATGTCCTTTAAGATTTTAGAACTAGTAGATCGCATCCTTTCACACACCATTTTTATTCATAGAATGGAAGAGGAAGACAAACTTTCCTGCTTTTTAAACTTCCAATGGGTTTCTCAACTTTGAATGAACTAGTCACTGAATGGAACTAATTGAATAAATTGAAAATGAAGAAAATATTCTCTCAAAAACTGCAGGAGAGGAGAGGCTACTTCTGTCAAAAGCACTTCAGCAAACTCTGGATTCAGATGCTTTGCAGTGACTTCCACCAATTCAGTGCTCTGACTTCCTTTAAATTATTGGCAGCAAACATGTTCCGTTCAATTTTTTGTAATTTAAATGAATAGATTATTGTAAGCTTAAACCCTAACATAGGTAGTCAACATTTCAAATTTAATTTTAAATACATTTATTTTTAAAGAGAAAAAAGGGCATGTCTACACTACAAACTTCTGCTGACGCAAGTTACATTGGCATAAAACTGTTGCAGTTAGTATATCTCTTATGCTCATGCATACTTGGCTCCTTGCATCGGCCTTTCATGTACTCACAAGGAGTGCTTGTTTTGACGCACACTGTATTGCACCATGGGTAGGTATCCTAGTGTACAACTCATCACCATCAGTGCACTGTCTTTTGGGAAGTTTTGCATGGTGGGGCAGAAATCAGTTGTGCAGGGGTGACTGGGATTGCGAGATCAGGTTCCCACCATGTAACTTTCTCTACCCCATAATGCCATCTGTATCCCATAATTTTCATGCCTATTTTGACAAACCCATCTGGGACTTGTCACTGTCCACATTCTCTGACAGAAGCATGGAGCCTGCACAGCTCTGCACTATTGTCATAAGTATTGCAAACACCAGGAGCACAACCCTCCCATATTTGCAGAGCCTCAAGAAGAGCCGTGGAGAATATGATGATTCCTTGGAGGGCAGATTGCTGTGGGACATAGAGAGAACTGATTCAAGATTGTTGGTGGAGTTCATGGAGCAGCTGCAAATAGTGGAGTGCTGCTTCTGGGCCTGAGAAAAAGAGCACTGACTGGTGGGATTACATCATAAGGCAGGCTTAGTATGATGAGCAGTGGCTGCAGAACTTTTGGATATGCAAGCCACATTCCTGGATCTGCGTGTTGATCTTGCCCCAGCCCTCCACCACACGGACACAAGAATGAGAGCTGCACTGACAGTGGGGAAGCGAGTGGCAAATGCACTATGGAAATTTACAACGCTGGATTGCTATCGGTCAGTGGGAAATCATTTTGGAGTTGGAAAATCCACTGTGACGGCCATTGTCATGCAAGTGTGCAGAGCCATTAATTATCTTCTGCTACATAGGACTGTGACTCTTGGCAATGTGCAGGATATAGCGGATGGATTTGCAGCAATGTGATTCCTGAACTGTGGTGGAGCACTAGACAGCATGCAGCTCTCTATTTTGGCACCAGACCACCTTGCCATAGAGTACATCAACAGAAAGGGCTATTTTTCTATAGTTATGCAAGTGCTGGTGGATCACTGTGGATGCTTCATTTACATCAAGGTTGCCTCGTCAGAGATGTATGACACTTGCATCTTTAAGAACACGTGACTGTTCAGAAAGCTATACGCAGGGACTATTAGGAACAGTGTGGTGCTTGGTGCACATCTATGAATATAACATTGACAATGTACCTATTAATTTTGTGGTGCTTGTTGTACATTTATGATTATTACACTCTGTTTGTCGCTGATCCTATGAGTTGTATCACAGTGTACAACAACAACTTAGTGGGTGCTTTCACTACCACCATGGATTTGCAGCATACGTTGGGCACGAATAAAGATGAATATTTTGCAAAGAATAGAGTTTCATTTAAAAAGGAATTGTCTGCAAGTTTAAAGCAAATACATTTAAACCTTAATAAATGTATGGAACAGAGCTAAAAAAAAGCGGGGGGAAGGAACATTCATGTCTATTTTAGCTACACAAACATCAACTGTGGCGCTCACAGATCAATGTCTGTGAAGCTGTGCTTGTCCTTAATATTCCCTGGTGTGGAGTGATAGGAGTAGGGATACAAGCCCTGATGCCACATGGAATGTTGGAGGCGTCTAGGGAGGTACTATACTGGAAAGGCAAAAGGGAGGCAAGCCGGAGATTGTTAAACCTGTAGGTCCACAAGAATCTGCAGCATCTGTATTTGCAGCTGGAGCATGTCACCCCAAGTAATCTTCTCCTCCTCCTCATTTGGCACAGATGTTCCTCGGGTGTGGAGGGGGAACCCCACAAGGTTGCAAAGGCAGCTGCCACAGATAAAAGCACACAGAGGTATCACTGTCAGTATAGTCACAACGGAAAGTTAAGATTTAGAACTCCCATGCTCAGCTGCATGAAACTATAAAAGCAGGGCAATGGCATTGAATACTGGCATCATTTGCCACAGGGGATGGTAATTTTAGCCGATCTCACTTATTAGGGTAATAAAGGCACAGAAAGCACAGTTGCTGCTGGCGTCCTGAAGATGCCCAGGCCCGTGTGCTGCTAGCCTGTTCACTGCAATGGTGCCTGCTGAAGTTATTGCCGCCTGGCATGGGAAAGTGTCCTACCGCGGAGGAAGAAATAAGGCTGCCATCCCTAGGAACCTTCAGGAAAGGATTGCAGAGTACCTCCATGAAAGTGTCATTGAGATCTCTCAGGAGGATTAAGGGGACACCCTTGTGCACATAAACAAACTGCTCTGAAGGCCTCCCCTGCACTTACCTCTACAAGAGAATGAAAAGCAGATAACTCTACCTTTATTTGTGGTAGCACTCTCTCTTCTAGTTTGAGTAAATTAATGAAAAAAGTCAATAGCTGTGTCCTGCTAAGTTGGGGGTGCCATCACTGTAATGGGGAATAAATGTACACACTTAATCAAGGTTCCTTCCGCTCTATCGGGGCTCTCCCAGGCTCAACTGCCAGGACTGACTGGATTGTGATAGAGTCTCAAACTGGTCCTGGCACAAAGCACAGATGGCCCCCCTGGTTGCATCTCCCCCATCCTCCTCCTCGCTGTTCACACCAAGGGTGTGTGTCTCGGGCTCCCGAGAGGTATCCAGGGTAGTCTTCAGGGTGGTGATGGGGTCTCCACGAAGTACGGCATGCAGCTCTTATAAACATGGCAGGTCTGCAGTTCAGCATGGGATCAACCGTTGACCTCCCTGGCTTTCAGATACGCCTGACGCTGTTCCTTCTTTTTGGGGCAACAGTCCTGCTGATCTCTGTCTTTACCCCTTTTCCTGCATCCCTTGTGCAATCTACTCATAAATGTCCATATTTCTCTGGCTGCTCTGTACCTGTGCCTGCAGAGATTCTTCTCCCCATGGACCCAGGAGATCCAATATCTCCTGCCTACTTCAAGCTAGAGTACATCTGGAATGTGTAGCTGGCATGGTCAGCTGGGCAGTTGCACACAACACTGGAGAACTGCTAGGTGTGCTTGCCAAGACGGACGATCAGCAAAAGGTATTTCAAAAGTTTACGGGGCTTTAAAGAGTGGGGGGAGGAGGAGCTTCTGGTCTTCATGACCTCTGGGCTGTGGAGTTCACAATTGTGACCAGAGTGATCAGTGTCGGGCATTGTGGTACAGTTGCTGGAGGACTATTAGGGTCAACACAGGTAATGCAGTGTTTACATACATGCTGCATCGACTTCAGTACATCAACGATGGCTCGATGCCACTTTGGGAGGTGGTGATACAATGTTGGCGTAATGCACAGCTCATATTGGTGGGAGACAAATATAAGTTTAGACACATGCACAAGTAGATTAATGCAAGGCAGCTTAGGTTGACCTATCTTTGCAGTTTAAACCAAGCCCGAGGATTTATTTTCCCATTGCTAGAGTGTCAAAAGTCATTTTAGCATCAATTGCAGGCCAAACTCATGCCTATAGTTACTGTTTCAGTAAAAGATCAAATGCTAAGACTCTTAGGGTGAAGTCCTTGTTCCCATGAAGTCAATGGGAGTTTTGTTGTCGACTTTGATGGAGTCAGGATTTCATTCTTAGTCTTAGCTGACAGGTATGGCAAAGATTATCTGCCTGTTAGGTAGTCGTTTATTTTTGATTAATGAAAATGCTGCATTTTCCCACGGTAGTCTGCTTCTTATACACAGCACCTGTGTACTCTTTGAGAAGATGGACACAAGTTCTACAGGAAGTTCCTTGGTGTCTGCAGCACCCCTTGGCAGAGATTGGAAACTCTGTAGCAGCTGTCGGTACATTAACAATTGAGGTTTTTGTTGTAATTAATATTAAAATTAATTAATGCAATTACTATAGTGTCCCTTATTTTTTATTTTGATATTACGTTAAAAAAAAATCCTCTAAATTTCAATATGCTTCAGTTGTATATGTTGACAGTACAACACAGAACTGAACTATAGAACCAGCTGGGCAGTTTCAGCTGTTTACAGACAGAGACAGACATCATGTTTTACGTTCAGTTCAGATGGTTCTTGGGAGATAAACCACTGGTTATTTTTGGTTTTTGTGTGCGTGTTGTGAGACTTAAAGCTCTCAACAGTTGACACAATTATTTTAGTTTCTAAAGAAATCATTGTACTGATTTCTGCTTGGTTCATATTTTGATATTGCTCTTTACAACTGTAAAGGCCAGAGATTTAATTTCTTTTAAAATGAGATCTTACATTTTGGAGCACAATTTTGCAACTGTGAAATATCAGCACTCACAGAGCACTGCTCATAAAACTAATCCTTTATCTCTATAATAATGTAAATAGCAAACTAATCTACACATAACTGAGTCTAGCTTTTGTTCATAGCATAGCATCACCATGGAAATCTAAAGAATTCAAGAAAAGGGGTTTACGTGGTCTGCTAGCCCTATCTATGGGTGCCTTACC
Organism: Emys orbicularis; assembly: GCF_028017835.1. Classification (NCBI taxonomy): domain Eukaryota; kingdom Metazoa; phylum Chordata; order Testudines; family Emydidae; genus Emys; species Emys orbicularis. The sequence goes on along the minus strand of NC_088683.1, from coordinate 65,365,195 downwards.
AAAAACAGGAAAGACTGCTGTACTGAGTGCCCCTCTGAGCTCATCAGTACACCAGTCTGAACCCGCAGAGTGATAAACGTTGGGAGCTGGAGAAAGAGAAGAGAGATGGAAATGGAGAACACACGAAATAACAGCTGGCAGACTCAATCTCACACATCTGATGGGGTAATGAATAGCCAGGCGCTGCACTGACAGAACAACATATAAAGACTGACAGATCTTGGGGTCATCATTATAAACTTGTCAGCAAAGTGCAGATAGGCATTCCCATTAGCATAAAGGGTGTCAGTCTTGCCCTGGAAATCCTATTGTATATTATCACTGTTTTCAGCATATGCCTAATCATCGCTGGATCATCAATATAAGCAAGTTTCCATAGAGTTGTAAATGGGGAAAATAAAATGAGTCAAAATTTGCAGGTACAAATAAGACTTTACTCTTTTAAATCACATTTAGGCTTCATTGCTGTTAACTTGTAGAAACCCGTCACCTGCTCTGGAATCTTTACTCCATGTTTGTCAGTCTTTTATTATCTAAACACACTCAAGTTGGGTCCTTCTTCTGCATCTGTCCCATTCGCTCCCCCCCCCACACACACACCAGCAGTTATTTTTAGTACTTCTGTAAATCAATTCTTATAATTTAATGTAAATTGAAACAAAAATCAAATGTGGATTAAACATTTTATATGCACCTCTACTACTTTCTTATAGTAATACAGTAATGCAGATTAGAAAATAAGATAGAGCCAAACTCTTCTCTCAGTTACGCTAGTATAAAGCCAAATTAACTTTACTGACTCAAGTCTTGAGACAATCCCAATATCATAATTTGTTGAAGCCTTTTATAAAACAAAAAGTAGCACCTGAAATTTATCTCAGGGAAGGCATAAAAATCAATGGAAATTCGAAGAGACTTTTAAATAATTTTCTGTTTGCTTGAATCAAGCAGATAAAGGAAGTGAACTGACAGAATGGCAGTGCAACAGTGTTTAAACACAGAATATGACCTTATTGATAAACATGAATACTCATATTCGTAGTATTTAGTAACTGCAACCTTTATAAATTCTCTCTCTAATGCTCAGAAAATAGTATGAAATACAAGTATGTAGCAGAGGAAGAAAATCAAGTATCAGTTTGTCATAATCAGACCGGTAATGAAAACCTAATGATCTTAATCAGCTTCCTTACTTCTAAAGCTCAGTAAAGACTGGTTAAATCTCTGACCTTGTTGCTAGGGCAACTGCCCTAGAGGGATGGACTATGAGGTAGATTCTCATCTAGTACCACATGGTCAAAGATACTGCATCATCAGTGTACCAGTACTTTCTTGAAATTGCATCACAATGAACATATCCCTCATCTAGCAGAAATCAAAACTATCCTAACATACTGAGGACATCCATTTCCCTGTTAAAATTACAACATTAAAGCCCTTTAATCTTTAACAATTAGAATAGACAATTTCTAATATTTCTCTAAGTACTGCACTAACTGGGTCAAGGTATATTTTCTCAGCTACAAAATGAAATATGTACCTCAATGGGAGACTGAAGCAAGTTTGAACTCAATTGTATAGAGACAGCCCAATATCCACTAACAGCAGCTGAAAAGGATAAATCCTTCACTGTCATGGGGAAGATTCTTTGTTCCAGCTTCCCACTATTGGAAAGTTTAAATTGGCTTGAGAACCACATTCAATTAAATTTAGCTTCAGTTGTTACAGAGAAAGGAGGGGATGGCTCCCCTGAGGTTCCCACTAATGGTGATGATAAAAAAAAAAAATCAGAGTTGAGGGGAGGGGATTGATTGGAGGGAACCCCTACTCACCCATTCAATGGCAAGAGGAAAAGTAGTGTCTGCCCAGATGATCTTTTCATTAAATCATATGCATGTTACCAGCTCCCATGAATGTAATCAAACCCCAGTCTGCTAGAAATCAAAAAGATTTTTTTTTAAAGGGAAGACTCATTAGACACCAGCCAAATTTAAAACTGCCATTCTGGCATGCTACACTGCAGAACTTGCTTACCTGCACAGCCTTCCAGCAATAACTCATTAGTTTAAGCCTATACTGAAAATAATCCCTCTCCAAAGAGGCATATGGCTGGTTATGATTTCCAGCAGGGCTCTAATGATAGCTCTATGGTAGTGAGGACATCAAGAACAGATGCAGTAAACAGACATATTCATCTCTGTAAGCCAGCAGGAATGGGGCAATGGAGAAAATCTTCATGTGCTATTTTACTGGAGACCTCTTCTGAAAAAAATCCTATTGTATAAATATAAGGGCACTGTGCTAAAAGTTTAGACAGTGAGGCAGCTAAATCCTTCCCACTGTGATTACAGAAGAGGGCAGTACAAATATCTGACTGGCAATTAGGACTTAGAGCAGATGCTATTCGCATTTGCAGGTCCTGGTTAGCACAGGAACAGAAGTCAGACCCTCCCACCAAGCTGAAGTTAAAATCAAACCTTAAATAAATCAGTCATCAATATAGCAGATAACCAGGAGGAGAGAATACAGCCATAGCGCAAGGATGGCAAATTGGTGACCTGAGGGCCACCTGAAACAAGCTTTGTATAGTCAGCCATGATGGCAAAAAGAGTATGGTTTGCAAGGTATTAGCCAAAGACATACAACAACACAGGGAAGTAGCCAACAAAAAAAGCAAAAATCCTGTGCTCTGTCCATCTGTCCTCCAAACATGGGCAATGGGCAAAAGAATAGAGAAACTTTTGGAAGGAAAAAATACAGTAGATGGGGAGGCCAAATGAGAAAACATAAGGGCATGAGGGGTGGTGGTAGGGAAATAGATAAGCTGGTAAATCAGATCCATCTCTGAGGCTTCTGACAATTGGCCAATGTGGCCCTTATCCTCTATTATAAGGACATGGCAGGGAAGCTAAATGATTGATTGGCATCAGTCTTTCCCACAAAGTATGTAGGGGAGATATACCTACCCTCAGTCTACTCTTTTAATGGACATATAGATGAGATAGAATTAGAGATTGAAGTGTCCGAATGGGTGCTGAAACTGATAAACTAAGGAGCAATAAGTCATCAGTACTGGATGATATACACTCACACACACTGGATGAATTTAAGAGTGAAGTGATTGAACTGCTAACAAAAAATATGCAATCTCTCACTAAAATCAGCTACTGTACCAGAAAACTGGAGGCAGGAGTACCTATTCACGCTGCGCTCTGCCCCCACCCCACAAAAAACAATGTGAGGGGTGATCCTGGAAATTAGTCTTACTTCAGTATCGTATAAGTAATTTGAAACTATAATTAAAAATAGACACTTAAATGAAGAAAGTAAGAAACCAGTGGAGCTTCTATAAATGAAAAGTGTGCTTCTGCAATCTACTAGAATTCTTTGAGCATATAAACATGTTAGCGGATAAAGGAAAACTAGTCGACAATTCACTGACACTTTCAAAACGATTTTGAAAAAGTCTCTAACGAGAATTTTAAAAAAAAGTAAGTAGTCCTGGTGTGAGAGGAAAATTACTGTTATGTCATGATGCCAATGGGAGTTGTGCACGCTCATTCTAAGGCTGAATTTTGTACCAGGTATCTTATGGAATGCAGATAAGTATTAGGATGAGTAACTATCTGTTACCAGCATAAGAACTAGATGGTTCAGTAAATACTGGCCATCTTATTTCTCAAGTTCAAGGCTGAGTTCAGTTTCAGATATACCAGATATATTTCATGACAGAAGCTCAGAGTCAAGTTACTTGCAATCCATATGGCTCCCACCCAATTTAAATAATTAAACTCTTAATGAATGTGAAAAATAAAAATAACTAGCCCATAGAGTGTGAAGAGAATTTGACTTCTCCAGATATACCGTCCTGTGGCTGCATCTTCCTTCCCACACCCTATCCACTGTTTGGGCATGGGGTCAGTGACAGAGTGGGAGGAAAGGCACTTCACAGTTCCTCCTGCATCTTCTGCTGGAGATCATCAGCTACAAATTCTCTATCCAGTAACAGGACTTTCATGAATTACTCCCCTTCCAGGAACACTTTAGGCAAACAGCCCTGTAGCCAGATAGACGGTCACTTTGGCCACTACCCCCAAACGGAGCACTAGGATTATAATGTACAATATGTTTACACAGTGCTTAGCAAAACAATGCATGATCTGGCTGTGGCCTTTAGGTGCTACATCAATATAAATGTTAAATAATAAATAAATAAATAATACAAAGAAATAAAACAAAGAAATAATAAGTAATAAGGAGAAGTGTGATGGCTTCTCAAGACAGGCTGCTCGTGGGAAGCAGGACCCATTTGTGAACCTATGCACAAACACCAGGTTCAGAAAAGCACAGGGTCATTACTTAGATTGTCAGCTCCTTGGGGCAGTCTTTTTTGTTCTATGTTTGCATGACACCTATCACAACGGGGTCCTGGTCCATGATTGCGTCTCCGAGGTACTACCGCGATACAAATAATAATTCATTACTACTGGCATTTGGGGTTCAAATGCCAGTGGTAAATGTTGCGACTTGTACCACATTAACATTTATTTAATAAATACTTAAAATAGTAAAAAACAATTCTTTATAAATGTTCTTTCATACTGATGTTGAGCCTGTGTAGTGGGGATGAGGGAAGGGGCATAAGATAGGTGGGTGCAGTCAGGAAAAGTTAAAGGATCCTAAATTTAGTAAATCTGATTTACTGATGATCGGGGCGAGGGGGAATCTCTTCCCCTTTCTTATCATGGAAGGGGACTGGCAGAATCTTTAGCCAGTGTATGCGGGTCTCATAAAATCCACATGCTTTGCCAACTTATCCTCTTTCTGCAAATCTCAGTCTCATCCTGCAGTTGTCTTAGGTCTGAGCTGCCAGAACACAAGGTGGACCTGATAATTGCAGGAAGGTGAGGCCAGTTATAACATCCAGAAGTTCTCAGATACACATGCAAATAACCTCACCACCACTCCCCTCCATATTTTGGCTCCAGTTACAGATGGACAGTAGGGCTGTAGGAGCAAAATACACAAGAGATAAAATTTTAGGGTTAAACCCAATAAAACCAGTTCTTATCTCCAAAATGGAGTTTCAAAATAATGCTAAAACCTCGACGGGTTGGGGAAATAGCCAAACGAACCTGCCAATATTTTCAAAGGTGGATGCTTTATGTTACCGTAAGTGGTCTGATTTTTCAGAGGTGTTGAGTGGCTTATTAATGTTCAATGGGATGTGTGTGTAACTCAGACCCTCTTAAAGACAGGCCACTTATTTTATATATGGCTAACTTTAGACATCCATGTTTGAAAATTTAGCCCCAATTCTTAAAAATTTCCCAGTGTGGCTGCTCTCATTCTAATCTAGTTTGTTTCCTGATGATGGGCAAGTGGCAAATCAGAAAACCAGCAGCTCAGATATTCAGAGCTGGCTGTTAGCCAGCTTGTAATTAAAAGGCTTTTGATGGGCCTATGAGGATCTACTGCAAACACCAAAGCAGCTGCTTGAGCTCCTGACACTGTCCGGATGTAGAAAAACCATTTAAGAATTAGTGTAGTGTCCAAATGAAGCAACTTGTGAAAAAATTGGGTCTCCGTTGAAGATGCTTATCAACTCATTTGAGTTATATATATCTTTAAAATATTTAGCTCCTTGAGTATCTCTCCACTTCTATATGAAATCATCAAGACCAAAAAAAAATTCTGCTGGGAAAAATCGAAATGAAATAGTTCGTTTTCGGACAGTGTTACTCTGTATCTGCCTGAACTGCTGCAATGCCTAATGGAAGTCGTAGTTCAGGTCTCATCCTCCCAGTTTCCTCTATGGGCCAGGCTTCCCAGCCAGACTACATACAGCTCACTTGATTCACTGTGTAGAGAAGGAAGACTGCAGTGCATCATGGGAGATGTAGTCCAGTCAGGAAGCCTGGCTCTTAAGGGTGAGGCATTGTGGACAACTCAGGCGAATGCAGTTCAGTGTTAAACTGAGGCAAAAAAATCCATCTGAATTCAGTTCAACAAGTGAAAATAAAACATTTAGAAATTTTGGAATTGAAATGTTTAGTTTTAATTGAAAATATTGAAACAAAATGTTTTGACATTTCTTTTTTTAAGGAACTTTCCATTCTGCAGAGAGTTTTGATATTTTGACTTTTCATGCCAATTCAGGATGAAAACAAATGCTGAAATAGAAACCGGATTTTGATCAGCTCGACTTATTATATAAAAGCTGTGGAATTCTGTTTAAACTTCCAAGAAAGCACAAATTACTACTGCCAATCTCTCCAACCCCCCCGCCCCCAACAAAAAACAACAACCCTCAATGACTTATCTAAAAATGTCACAAGAAGAGATGAAGCCTGAAGAGGCACATATGTTAGGAATTAGAAACTTGTCATCGCTTTCATGAGTCTCAGCCTCCTCCATGGCACTTTCAGTTGTGAATGTTTGTTCACAAAATGAAAAAAATCTTGTCCTTGTTCCTTATGCTGTCACTCAGCATACATTCAATCTCAGACACTCAGCCTACACTTGCTCAGGTGCAAGATCACACAGCCTAGCAGCTGTTCACGTTCAGTACCAGATATCCTCTTCCTCCCTGGGCTCACCTTACCCCCCCACTAGCACAGGGTTTTGTAATCTGCACCGTGCTGAACCATACGGGGCATCGCCTTGCTCTGCAGCATGAGGCATGGGTCACTTGCTAGGATCAACTGGGTATATCTCACTGTAGCGGGGTGGTCACCCGCTCCGGCCCTGAAGGGGTTAAAACAGCCCTGGGAAAGAGCTGCCCCGGAAGCCAATACGCTAGGCTGATTGGGGAGGCAGCCATTCTATGACTATCTACTCCAGAGCAGGTTGTAACTGGTGTTTGAACTACCACTTGCCCTCCCTAGAGGTCCCAGTAGGATAGGGCAGTTTTATTTTGAAGCAGAGGCTCATGGGATCCAAATTGAATCCACATTTACTTTAGAACTGCCCTGGCCAGCTTTGGGTTTCTTTGGAGTTTGTGGATGACTTGCAATGCTATGACTCCCACCCCAGACTAGCCCCCAGCATGGGTCCTCCACTGGGGAGTGAAAAACCAGAGCAGAATAGGAAATAAAACAGTAGCACAGCAAAGAGCGAACATCCTTAGGTGAACCTTTTGGGGCGTGGGGAGGGAAAAAACTGGTAGAAAAAAGAAAGTGTTGAAGAAAAGTGCTGAGGAAAAAAGAAATCCCTTCACCATATATTTACACAGCAACTAGACAGGCCTCAGAAACATACTAACTTGTACTGCACTCCTCTCTCTGTTTACCAATATGTTTTACTTAACACCCAGATGCTCCCTTCTCAGTTCCCATATGTTTTCAAAAATGGGGGAGGGAAAGCATTTGCTCCATTACAGGCAGTTACAAAAGAAACATTTTGGAGCAGCAGCAGCAGAACGTCAAAAAATTGGCTGATTAAACCATGAGGTTTCTTGTCTCCTTTCACTATTCTAGGCTTTCAGAAATTATGTAGAAAAAATTACTAAAATATTAGGGCATTTCTTTTCAAACTTGTGGCAGTAAAATATCTGAGAAACTGTGTGATGCTGTAAGATTGAATATGACCATTTATATAATTGTTTTTGCCATTGTTACACAATTGGAACAAACTATCTACCAAGTATGTCATGTAAGGTGTCACTGGAAAAGTTATGGCTTGCTAAGTATGATTATCCTGTTTATATATATGTTTTATTTTTGTATCTGAAGTTATGAATATTAGCTATGTACTAGCATCATACATATGTGCTATATTCCTGGGTAACAACCACCATGTAAAATTTACTTTGAGGCCAGACAGCTAATGTGTTGACAACCTATCAAAGACACTTAACTCTCACAATGAACCATAGAAGAAACTCATTCCATCCTAATAGCTCTTCCTGTGGCCACCTCAGGTTCCAAGGGGGCAATGGCTACCCCCTGTAAGTCACCAAACCATGTAAGGATATGTAATATGCTCATGTGACACTGGACTTCACCTTAAGCCAGTAGCTTTCCATAAACTGGGCTGTGAGATTTGTTTGAGACAGTAAATTTCCAGGCACCTGGCAAAGGATATAAAAGACCCCTGAGATATCTCCATTTTGCCTCTTTCAGGTCCTGATTCTCTGGACTGTGGAAAAGGAGCATATAAACAAAAAGGAGCATATAAACAATGGACTGAGGGCCTTACAATCTTTTGGAAGTTACCAGAGAGACTTTACAAGCTAGCAGTCTATTCCATAACTGCTACAATATAAGATATGATAACTTTGCAATTATTTGTATGTATATGATCTATTAAGCATTATTAACTCTTCTTTTCTTTTGTTAATAAACCTTTAGATTTTAGTTACTAAAGGATTGGCAGCAGCACGATTATTGGATACGATCTGAGTTATATATTTGACCTAGCTATGTGGCTGATCTCTTGGGATTAGAGGAACCCTATGTTTGATTAAATTGGTTTTCAGTAACCACTCATCATAGAGTCCAGTGTCTGAGTGGTGAGACAAGGGCTGGAATGCCTAAGGAGACTGCATCTTTGACTTCTTGTTAACCAATTTGGTGAGACAAAAGTTTTCTTTTGTTACTGGCTTGGTATAATACAATGATAGACTAATCATCACTTTGGGTGAGTCTGCCCTATTTCTCAGCAGTTTGGCATCCTCAGCTGTTACCCACTGAGGCACGGTGACAAACTGTCATGTAAAACTACATGATGTAGAGATCAGGTCAATAACAAAGATACAGCTTTATGCAAAGATGTAGTTGTGTGTCCTCCGCATATGAGAAGTCTCTTGTTCAGAATAGGACTCAGAAAGCCATTTGCAGTACATAACTACTGTATTGAATGTAATATCTTATGGACAATACTGTAAATTTGTATGTGCCAAATACTTGCTCTCTCTTTATACAGCACTTCCTTAACAAATGTTGCATGTAAAAAAGTGGTTATGTTTCTTCTCACATATTAACCTCCCCCCCCCCCCCGGTTTGAAGCAAAGCATAAACAGTTTTCAAGAGGGGGCTACATGGTTGAGGGTGGAGAAAGGGAGTGGAGCTGGTACGCAGGGATCTAGGTTTTATTATTCCCAGCTCTGCTACTGATTGCCTTTGTGACCTTGGGCCAAGTTACTTTATCTCTATTTGTGAATCAGTTCTCAGTGACCCTGCAACTGAAGAATTTTGGCCCAATGATACTTCCCTCTCTTACTGGTGCAGAATTTTAAAGATCCTTAGCATAAAAGGCATCACAGAAAACGGCAAAATTTTATTATGTAAACTGCATTTTAATGTAACCTTTAGATTCTATCATGGAATCTAAATGAAAATTTTCCTATTCAGTAGTGTTAGATTTTTAATATAGAATACAATTTGAATCAGAGGCATGTTACTTCATGATGAAGTGGTCTAGGCATGTTATTAATAGTCAGTAATAGCAAACATGAAATTTGATAGTATTCTTTTCTGAAATGCCTTTTCCATTAAAGGATGTCGTCTTTTTGCAACTTAGTGTTCGATCACACTAGGGAGGCAAAGCAACTTTCTTAAGTGATAAGTCAGCAATAAGGGGGGAGGACCATCATGACAGATGTTTTAGCCTTTTGAAATCAAGGATAAACAACAAATTCTTTAGGAAAAGGGAAGAGAAGGAAAACAGTGTAGAGAACCACTTAGCAGCCATCATATCTACCATGGTTAATAGCAATCTCATAATATTATGAAATTAAGAAGCATGGGAGAGGCTACAAGGTTTTACGAAGTCAAGGCTGGTGCCTGCCACTACACACAGCTTTGCATCATATTGCTGAATGGCAATCTCAATTTTTTGTACACATTGCATTTTAAATTAGCAGGATAAATTGATAACCCAAGCATATACCATACACTGAAAAAAATGCTCTATCTAGATATTTAGATTGGGCCTATCACTATGATATTTAAGTGTTCTGAAGTCTCAGAACACATTTACAGCTTTTCTATAAAAAGAGACAGAGAAAGAGGCTAAACCTCGCCTATCTAGTGAGGATGGCTGTAAAGAGATTCAAAAGGGGCAGATGACAAAAGCCCACAGGGAAGCATAAATAAAAGGCAACCTTAAAAGAGATCTAGATATTTTGGGTGGTGGGAGGAGGAAATTAAAAATTACAATAGGGTAATAGGAGCAGCAAGAGTGGAATCACTGCAGTAATCCACTCAACATCTAGATATCTACAAAGAAATGCAAAGAATATGGGGAATAAACAGGAAGAACTGGAAGAATTAGTAACAAGCTAAATTATGACTTAACTGGCATCAGTGACTTGGTGGGATAAATCTCATGACTGGAATATTGGTATAGAGAAGTACAGCTTCTAGTGTACACACTAGTGTACAGCTTCTTCAGGAACGACAGGGAAGAAAAAAAGGGTCCAGAATGAGGTGAGAGGCAGACAAATTGAAAGTCTCTGGGTAAAGATAAAGGGGGAAAAATAGGGGTTAGGCCACAGTTGGGGACTACTACAGACCACCAAATCAGGAAGAGAAGATGGATGAGGCATTTCTAGAACAAATAACAGAAATATCAAAAACATGAAACCTGGTAGTAATGGGGTCTTTGAGTCTCCTCTCATTAGGTAGGTTTTCCATTCCCTGGGTCATCCTAGTAGCCCTTCTCTGCACCTGTTCCAGTTTGAATTTATCTTTCTTAAACATGGTAGACCAAAATTGTACACAGTATTCCAGATGAGGTCTCAGCAGAACCGTGTATAATGGTACTAACACTTCCCTGTCTCTACTGGAAAAACCTCGCCTGATGCATCCTAGGACTGCATAAGCAGACGATGGTCCCGTCTGACCTTAAAGTTTGAGTTTGTGAGACTTACTGGACATTTTGTGTTTTGCTGTATTACTTTTCCAACATGTCACATTGATGGCTCATAGTCATCCTGTGATCAACCAATACACCCAGGTTTTCCTCCTCCTCTGTCACTCCCAACTGGTAAGTCCCCAGCTTATAGCAAAAATTCTTATTGTTAGTCCCTAAATGCATGGCTTGCACTTTGCACTATTAAATTTCATCCCATTTCTATTACGTCAGTTTACAATATCATCCAGGTCTTCCTTTTTGATATTCCAGCACTTCTCCATACTGGCTATACCTCCCAACTATATGTCATCCGCACGTACTCCCACTTTTTGTGCCAAGGTCAATAATAAAAATGTTAAATAAGATTGGTCCCAAGACCAGTCCCTGAGGAACTCCACTGGGTAACCTCCCTCCACCCTGATAGGTCTCCTCTCAGTATGACCCGTTGTAGTTGCCCCTTTAACCAATTCCTTGTCCAACTTTTAATTCCCATATTAATCCCCATCTTATCCAATTTAACTAATAATTTCCCATGTGGAATTGTATCAAATATGTTACTGAAATCCAGGTAGATTAGATCTACAGCGGTTTTTTTGTCTAAATAATCAGTTATCTTCTCAAATAAAGAAATCAGGTTGGTCTGGCATGATCTACCTTTTGTAAAACCATGTTGTATTTTATCCCAATTACCGTTCACCTCTGTCCTTAACTACTTTTTCTTTCAAAATTTGTTCTAAGAGCTTGCATACAATTGAGGTCAAACTAACAGGCCTGTAGTTTCCTGGATCACTTTTTTCCCTTCCTTAAAAATAGAAACTATATTGGAAATTCTGCAGTCATAGGGTATGACCCCGGAGTTTACAGATTAATTACAAATCCTTGCTATTGGCCTTACAATTTCATGTGCCAGTTCCTTTAATATTCTAGGATGGGAGATTATCTGGGCCCCCCAGTTTTGTCCCATTGAGCTGTTTGAGTTTGATTTCCACCTCGGATGTGGTAATTTCTACCTCCATATCCTTGTTGCCATTGCTACCCTGCCATTACCCCTAAACTCTTCATTAGCCTCATTAAAAACTGAGCCAAAACATTTGTTTAGATGTCGGGCCATGCCTAGATAATCCTTAATCTCCAGCCCATCCTCAGTGCTTAGTGGTCCCACTTCTTATTTATATGGCTATAGAACCTTTTACTTGGTTTTGATTCCCTTTGCAAAGTCCAACTCTACTTGGCTTTTGGCAGTTCTCACTTTATCCCTACACTTTCTGACCTCCAAGAGGGAGCTTTCCTTGCTGATCCCGTCCATGTTCCATTCCTTGTAGGCTTTCTGCTTTCTCTTAATCACCTGTTTGAGATGCTGGCTCATCCAGCTTGGTCGGTAACCCTTTCCTATGAATTTTTTCCCCTTGCTTGGGATGCAGGCTTCAGATAGCTTCTGCAACTTTGACTTAAAGTAATTCCAAGCCTCCTCCACATTCAGATCCTTGAGTTCTTTGGTCCAGTCCACTTCCCTAATTCCCTTAATTTTTTTAAGTTAGCTCTTTTGAAATCAAGCACCCTTGTGGCAGATGCATTTTTGTTTATCCTTCCATTTAGTTTAAACTTAATTAACTCATGATCACTTGAACCAAGGCTGTCCTCTACAACCAGTTCTTCTGAGATCCTTACTACTCACCAATACCAAATCTAAAATGGCATCACCTCTTGTTGGTTCAGCAACTATTTGTTGAAGAAATCAGTCAGCTATCACATCCAGGAAAGTCTGGGTACTACTATTATTAGTAGCACTTGTCCTCCAATATGTATCTAGGAAGTTAAAGTCTCCCATAATCACACAATTCTCAGTAGTATTTATTTCATTAAAAACATTAAAGATGTCTCTATTCATATCCAAATCAGATCCTAGTGGTCTGTAGCACACCCCAAGCACTATATCCGGGGAACCTCTAGTAGCTTTCTTCCCCAAAATGACTTTGGTCCAAAGAAACAGACTCTGTCTTATCCATTTAATCATTTTTAATTTCTTTATCGTCTACCTCATCTTTAACATACAATGCTACTCAATCACCTTTGCCTTTATTTCTGTCTTTCCTGAACAGCACATACCCTTCAATACCTATACTCCAGTCATGACTACAAGTCCACCATATTTCTATTATACCTGCAACATCTGGTTTTGCTTCCTGCACCAAGTGTTCTAGTTCCTTCATTTTATTACCCAGGCTCCTTGTATTGGTGTACAAACATGTTAACAATTGCTGCTTGGCTTCGCCCACATTCCTTGCCCAGTTGGGTACAGTCATTCTACTGCCAGTATCACCTACCTGACTGGTATCAGCACTATCCTTCCTCTTAAGGTCAATGCTCCTACCCTCTGCTGTTCCTTTCTCCATTGCTGTATCCATTCTTACTTGATTTTCCTCCCTCTCCATGTTAAAAATCAGGCATGGAGATTACATAAGCATCTCCCAACAGTCTCCCCTGAGTTCCTAGTTTAAAGCTCTTTTAATGAGTTGTGCCAACCTCCATCCCAGAAGTCTATTTCCCTCCCTACTCAGATGGAGTCCATCCCATGAGAACTGTCCTCTGTTGATGAATGCCTCCCAGTGGTCAAATACCCCAGAGTCCTCCTTATAGCACCACTGCCTGAGCCAATTGTTGATTATAATCTTGTCTCGCCTTCATTCTCCTCCTGTAGAGAAAGGCAGAACCCCGCTGAAGACCACCTGAGCCTCTATTTCCTTAAGTGTCTTCCCCAGCCTGGCATAGTTTGTCTTGATATGTTCCAGTGAGAATCGAGCTGTGTCATTTGTTCCCACATGAAGGATAATCAGTAGATTCTTTACTGCTCCTATTAGGATCCTCTTCAGCCTAAGGTACACATCCCGTATCTTAGCTCCTTGGAATGTATTGGGGGACAAATTTTTGTTTCAGAAAGTAACCAGGGGGACAGCCATTATAGACTTGATTCTGACCAAAAGGGAGACATTGAAAGGTGGAAGACAATTTGGGTGAAAGTCAAAATTAAATGATAGACTTAAGGACAATGGAGTTCAAAATAGCAGACTTTAACAAACTCAGAAAACTGATAGATTTTCTTCCTGTGGGACCTTACCTAAGGGATAATGGAGGTCGGGAGGAGAGCTGGCAGTTTTTCAAGGAGACAATATGAAAGGCACAACTGCCAGCTATGCCGATGCGAAGCAAAGATAGGAAGAATAGTAAGAGGACAATATGGCTCCATCAGGAGTTCTTTAATGACCTTATAATAAAAAATAATCCTACAAAAAGTGGAAACATGGACACAAGTGTAGCACAAACATATAGGGACAAAATCAGAAAGGACAAGGCACAAAATGAGTTATACCTACCAAGGGACATAAAAGACAATATGGGAGCAAGAGAAAGATGAAGGAAAGTGTGGATCCTCTACTTAGTGGGGAAAGAGAGCTAATTACTGATGACATCAAGAAGTTTGAGATGTTTAATTCCTAATTTTGCTTCAGTCTTCACTAAAAAGGTTAATGGTGACCAGATTTTCAACACAATTAATATTAACAACAAGGGAGAAGGAACGCAATCCAAGATAGGGAAAGAACAGGTTAAAGAATTGAATACGAGTTAACAATGTGATGCAGTTGTGAAAAAGGTTAATATCATTCTGGGCTGTATTAGCAGGAGTGTCATATGTAAGACCCAAGATGTAACTGTCCCGCTCTACTCATAACTGGTAAAGTCTCAGCTAGAGTACCGTGTCCAATTCTGGCTGCCACACTTTAGGAAAGATGAGGACAAACTGGAAAGAGTCCAGAAGAGAGCAACAAAAATGATAAAATGGGGAAAGGTTAAAAAAACTGGCCACGTTAAGTCTTGAGAAAATAAGTCAGATGGGTGACCTAACAGTCATATATGTTAAGGGCTGTTATAAAAGAAGACGGTGGCCAGTTGTTCTCCATATCAGCTGAAGGTAGAACAAGTAGTAATCAGCTTAATGTGCAGCAAGGGAGATTTAGGTTAGATATTAGGGAAAACTTTCTAACTATAAGAATAATTAAGCTCCGGAATATGCTTCCAAGGGAGGTTGTGGAATCCTCATCGCTGAAGGTTTTTAAGAATAGGTTAGACAAACCCCTGTCAGGATGATCTAGGTTTACTTGGTCCTGCTTCAGTGCAGAGGGCTGGATGAGACGACCTCTGGAGTCCCTTCCAGCTCTATATTTTATGATCTTACAATATATAGCAAAATGTACTACAATTTTCCAGTGGCTACGTGAATTACTACTACAACTAACTGGAATTAGAGAGGAAATTATCTGGGTGAACAAGTCATGCAAATTAACATCCATAATAAACAAACTTTCTTTGACAATGAGTAGTCAATGCCCTGTCTATTTTCTGTTGAGAAATAGATTTAGAATTCTTAAAAGGCTTATTGATTGCAAATAGCAACATTCACCCCTCTTCTTCCTGTAATACAGCATGCAAATCAGAAACGTACCAGTATTGCACACGATACACAAAGAAAAAAGAACTGCACACAGGTGCACTGGCACAGGGGTGAGGCTCACTCTAAAGTGATTAATTTATATACTGATTCACACACAAAATAAAAAGGGATGAGAAAAGGTTTATTCATCCTATATGATTCATGTCCAATTTGATCAAATGCGCCATTATTTCTCCTTGGGGCTGGCAAAGGTGCTGTCAATGGTCCATATGGTAGGCAGTGTGGCATTCATTAAAATATATTTACCAAAAAACAATATACCAAGGCCTTGGCAAACAGGGCTTTGGAGTGGAGCCCGGAGCTGGAGAGCGGAGCAGCTCTGGAGCAGTGGAGCTGCAGGTTTTTGCCTGGAGCTGGAGCGGAGCCGGAGCACAGCTCCAAAGCCTTGTTGGCAAATGAAATAATACTAATGCCAGTGGCTCACTGTCTTACAATTCAAATCATATAATGCTGGGATGATTTCCATTACTGTTGGCAGTTAAGGTACAGTGAATGTTATCAAACATTTCAGTTTGTGTAAAATATTATAAACAGAATACTACAGGCTACGTACTGGTAAGTATCACTGAATAATTTAGGAAATGGACTATTTGATTTTCACAGAAAACATAATGTTTGCTCCAATGCTGAAAATACATCAAATATAAAATAAGAGCAAGAGGAGAGGAGGAGCTGAGAATTGCAATCCAAGGCCCCAACACTTCTGAAATTTGCCCTGCGCCCATACCCATGTATAAAAACTACCACTGCCAGTCAAGAGACAAAGATGAGAAATAAAAGGGGAGGTTTTCCTAGGAGGACTGAGGAAAGTTCCATATTGCCATGGGCAACTGACAGGTGCTATCTAATCTCTATAGCAATGTGAATGTGGGAGGAGCGGAGAAGTGGAAAGAAGTTGACCACATATGGGCTCCCCCACCTCTTCATCCTGTTATCTTTAAAAAGGAGAGGAAAGGATGGTAGAATGATGTAACTTGGCAGCCATTTGTCTCCCAGCAAAGATCTGTGCAACAGCCGGTCCTGGTGGCACACACTACCTCCTGTCTAATCTTGTTTCCTTTGTAAGGATTTCAGTTCCGTTTTACTGTGACAAGACTATAATTCAATGTGCTTGGTTTACCGGTAGATGTTTCAAAGACATATAGAATTAAACTGTACTCTTAAGGAAAGGAACTTTGGCACTGGGTGCTAGACTGCAGCCCCTAGGGTACTGTTTTTGTTGTTAGCAACAAAAGGGAAAATATGTTTGATGTAACATGTTTCAGCTATTCTCTATGTGGATTCATTTTTCACTAACCTCCTAGAACGTTCTGGACCTTTGTAGAATCTCATGGAATCTTCCAGACTTTCAGAGAACTACATTTTCCTCAAACCTCCTAGAATGTTGTCAGCCATGCCCTCGCGGGTATATAAGGGGCGTGGCGTCTCCAGTCAGTCAGTGAGATATAAGAATGAAGTGAAATGAAGTGAGAGCCCAGCTGCGATATTGTGAACATTGTTTTATTGTGTAATTGTGAAAGCGCACTTGTGTTTTAAGACTTGAAGAGTGCAAGTAGCGACTAATAAAGGACATATTTAATGAGACACCGGAGAGATCTATTGAATCCCTATCTACTCAACACTATAAAATAACTACAGTTATGTGTTAAGCGTGGCAAAAAAAGTAATGTTTGATGACTTTCTAAGACTGTGGAACACAGTCCCTAATACTATCTGTTTTCCCCCACAGAAAATAAAACGTGCCCTTGAAGAAGCCTTCAGGAGCTCAGTATAGGAAGCGAAAAAGCTTAATTGCAATCTAGTTTGACGCAAGGGGCAAATTTGATGGGAAAATATCTGAAATAGAACAACATAGACCAGGCTTTAGGCAACAGCAATTGTTCCAGTGCAGAAGAAACTGAGGAATGAAGCGTAAATGATGGAAGTCCTATCACTAAGGAATTAACAGATTTACTTGAAGATAAGGAATGGAAATGTGAGGAAAGTGATGGAGAAGCATCCAGTTTTCCTGGCAGATGATAAAGAAGAATGTAGCTCACATGAAAAGAAAGTAATGACAAAGAAGAATCAGCCTCATATGATGACAAACAGCAGTGAGATAAATTGCACATCACAAATCGATACATCAGATCCTGCTTTCCTGCTTATGGCCGGCAATCCTAAACTCTGCCAATATTGATCATACAATTTTGAACGGGCTGGGCAAAATCAAGGATATGACATTTTCAATAAATGAGCAGACTTCTCAATGAGCAACACTTCTCAAAGTCTCACTGTGAAAGAGAGAATCTTAATCGACATTGGCTAGTTTACTCAAAATCAACAAAAAAGTGTTCTGTTTCTGTTGCAAAATATTTTGCAAGAATGCCAAATCGTTGCTTGCACTTTCTGGGTACAATTACTGGCATAACTTCGCTGATGCTCTGAAGCAAGATGAAAAGTCACCTGGCCATTTTACAGCCTACTCCAAATGGCTGGAGGTTGAATCCAGGCTCAAGCTGAATAAATGCACAGACACAGAAAAACAGCACATTATTAATGTAGAAACCCAGCATTGGAAGAACATGCTCAAGCATCTGATCTCAATTACCCTCTTCCTTGGAAAGAATAATTTGGCTTCCCAGGGCTCGTTGGATAAGTTATTCACTGAACATAATGGTAATTTTCTCGGTATGGTAGAGCTCCTTGGGAAATAAGATGATGTCATGTGTGAGCACCTACATCAAGTAATTCATAAAGAAGTTATGGACCATTACTGCAGCCAATCAATCCAAAATGAATGGATTGACCTTATGGCAAGGAAGGTGCTTGATAATATATTGATGCGGCTCAGCAAAGCGAAGTACTATGCCATAATAATGGACTGCACTCCCGATATTAGTCATAGTGAAAAGATGTCATTTACAGTAAGATTTGTTGACGATGAGGATAGCTATATCCAAGTAAAGGAAAACTTTATCTGTTTCCTGTCTGTGGACAACTCTACTGGAAAAGGCCTAACAGAACTGTTTGTGAACATTCTGAATGAAAATAAAATAAAGCTTCAGGACTGCCATGGTCAAGGCTATGACAATGATGCAAACATGAAGGGAAGAAATAGCAGTGTCCAGGCAAGGATCCTTGTGCTGAATTCCAAGAACTTTCTTCATGCCTTGTAGCTGCCGTTCTCTCAACCTGGTTGTGTCAGATGCAGCATCATCTTTTTTAGATTCAGTATCTCTCTTTGGAGTACTGCAAAGGATATACATCCTGTTTTCAGCATCAACTATCAGGTGGAAGATCCTCACAGACACTGTTACAAATCTGACCATGAAGCCACTAAGTGACACTTGGTGAAAGAGCCATATTGACAGCATAAGGCCAGTGAAGTACCAAATGACAGAGGTTTATGACGCCCTGATGGAACTGGCGCAGTTGAGTAAAACTGAGGCTGGAATCTGACATGAGGCACAAATTCTGGCAGTGCAGATCACTAACTTCAAATTTGTGGTTTGGCACAATATCCTGTTCCAAGTAAATGTTGTAAGCGAGGCATTACAAACCTCAGTCGATGGACATTGCGACCGCTACTACTTTGATAAGAAGCTGCCTTGATTTCATGGTGACCTACAGAGACAACGGATTTGAAGATGCCGTCGCTGCTGCCAAAGAAATGGCAGAAAACTTAGGAGTTGAGCCTGTCTTCAAGGAAACTCGTATTCATCAGAAGAAGAGACAGTTTGGTTATGAGGGCAGAGATGAGGTGATGGGAAGCTCAGAAGAAAAACTCATGAGGGAGGTTTTTTTGCTTGCTCGTTGACACTGCTTGAGTGTCCATCGAAGAAAGGTTCAGACAAATGAAGCACCACAAAAAGACCTGGGGGGTTTTGTATGACCTTAGTAAGCTGCTGGCGGACAGGAAAACACTCTTGAACAATTGTCTGGACCTTCAGCGGATACTGACACTGGGGAATGATCGGTTGTCAACGATAAAGACCTCTATGTCGAATTGGACAACATCCATCACATTTTGCCACACTAGAAACACTCTCCACTCCAAGTTCTCCAATTCATTCATGATACAGAGCTGAAGGATGCTTTTCCTAATGTGCGGATAGCTTTCAGGATTCTGCTCACGCTGCCAGTCACAGTTGCGAATGGTGAGCACAGCTTTTCGAAGCTCAGGCTCATTAAAACATATCTTCAATCGACGATGGCCAATGAGAGACTGACATCACTTGCCGTTTTATTGCTTGAAAATGCCATTGGCCAATCTTTGGATCTCTCTGATGCTGTGCTTTAGTTCGCGAGGGCAAAGGTGAGAAAAGCACCTTTTGAACTAAACGACCAGGGTTAACATTCTAATGCTGTCACCTACTATAACACTATTTAATACTGGTCCACCCAATGTTGGTGCACAGTTCAATTTCTTGATGTTAGTACATTTTTGTTATTCTTAAAATTAAAAAGTTTTTATAAGCTTAGGCCTGGTCTACACTAACCCCCAAATTCGAACTAAGGTACGCAACTTCAGCTACGTGAATAACGTAGCTGAAGTCGACATACCTTAGTTCGAACTTACCGCGGTTCAGACGCGGTCCACACGCGGCAGGCAGGCTCCCCGTCGACTCCGCGGTACTCCTCTCGCCGAGCTGGAGTACCGCAGTCGACGGCGAGCGCTTCCGGGATCGATTTATCGCGTCCAGACCAGACGCAATAAATCGAACCCGGAAGTTCGATTGCCAGCTGTCGAACTACCACGGTAGTGTAGACCTGGCCTTAGAGGAAACAAAATTTTTAAATTTGCTTATATATGGCATGAATAAATACAGATTTACAAATACTAGTGTGCAAATTTATTGTCTTATATGACAGGGATAAATCATGCATGCAAATTGTGCAAAGTCTTGAAATGGGCTACAAATGCAATAAAAAAATAAGATATTCAAAAGTTTAACAAATTGAGTGGAAGGGCACCGAAGACACTCCTCGCCTGGGGCACCATTTGGTCTAGGTCCAGCCCTGCTGCAGCTACCTGGCTTGAATCAACCTGCCCAGCAGCAGCAAGATGCCTCCTGTAACTAAGATGAAAACTGGCAAGATTTTCCTTACCACTGCCACTCTCACCCCAACAAAAGCACAATTTCACTCACAATATCTAGGAAGATATGATACAGTGCATTCTGTTTGACCAGAAAAAAATCACTGAGACAAGAGCTCCAAAAGAGAACATACCCATCACACACAGTTGATCAGACCGACTGTGTAGGTGGTTTTTAGTGCAGGCACCAGTATAGAGAATGCTCACAAAAAATGAAAGTAAGAACTCTCATAAAAGGCATTGGCGAAGAAAATGTGTGACAGGAATTTCAAAAACAAACAGCCATCTCTTTGCTCATCTAGTGGCACCGAGACCACTTAGAGAGAGAGAGAGATTAATGAGTTTGCTCTACAGCCTTAACAGCCAGTTGGCTTTTAGCTCATGAGGTAGAGGCTCACACACGAAGCTCCAGAGGCCCCAGGTTCAATCCCACCTGCTGACAACCGGGGTCTGTCAGTGTTACACAGGCACCTTGTTTGTAGTAGTGCTCCCACTCCCACATTCCTTCCCTCATATATGTTGTGCTCTCTCCCTAGTGCACCTTTTTGATCTCTGCGGTCACATCCCCCACACCACTCTTCACTCTGAAATGGAGTGCTAGAATCTCCTTTGCTGACAGCAGCATGTTGCTTTTGCCTCCCCATTCCCTAATGTGAGGGAGGTAGGCATTTCTCTCTCTTGTATAAGTTCCCCATGCAAGTGGGAGTAGATGGGGGTGGGAGAAAGCTTCCCTATCTCATCTGTTCCTGCTCTCACATTGTCAAGGAGGAACAAGGAGACAATGAGGAAGCTCTCTCTCTTCTTGCTCTCATCACACCATGGGGAAAGGAGGGGACAGGGAGATATACTTTTCTTCCCCCCTCCTATGTATTCCGAAGAAGTCTGGAGGTGTTGGAGGATCTTTGTTCATTCATCTGACCCTAATAACCTCAGCCACAAAGGACCTAGACAGAACAGAGATTACCGTGCTAAATTAACTGATTATTATTCTCTACAAGATTCCCCTTCCCTCCAGAATCTATGTTGTTGTTACTGGTGTTCTCCACTCTCCTGTAACTGAAGGTGAGATAAGGTGCTAACCAATGCAGCAGAGAAGCTGGAGATGCTTGACCAGCGAGGCTGCCAAATTCAAGAAAGTATCCCTTATTCATGAAAGTACTTAAGCACATGTTCAAGTCCCATTAAAGTCAATAATACCACCTAGCTCTTACATAACACTTTTCATCCATAAAGCTCACAGTGCTTTAAAAAAAAAAAAAAAAGGCAAGCATCATTATCTCCATCATGTACATGGTGAAACTGAGGTACACATGGGTTAAATAACTAGTTCCAGGTCACACAATAGGCAATGCTTTCCTGAATAACAATGGATTTAAGCATAAGTGTAAGCGTTTTCTTGAATTAGCAACAGGCTGCTACTAAAGCAAAAGTAGCAGCCTGTGTGGCAGGACAAGTAGAAGTAGTTGTGAGTGAAAGGGGAGCTATGTCCCCAAAAGTCACCTTCCCAAAGCTATGTGCCCAATTACATATCTATTAAACAACCCCCTCTTCCCCTGCCCCAGCAAAAGTACGGTAGCCACAAAGGACATAATCTAATGGCGGAGGAAATCCAGGAATAAGTGACAGTTCCTGTATAGAACTCTCATGCAAAACACTAGCCATTGTCTTAAATATTTTTTACTTTTAAAATAATCTCTCAAAAATCTAGGGCAGGTAATAATTTCCTTCTAAGATTAGTAAAGAAAGCATTTTGTTCTAGGTGTTGTGAATCTGCATATTTGAATTCCAGAAACAGACATCTGCATCTGGAAGGAGAGAGGAAACTATATGTAATACTCCCTTTAATCTACAAAACAAACATCTGCTGAGTCTCAAGCAGTGTATTGTCTAAATTCAAAAGCAGTAGAGCTCTACAGCTGTCTATCTCTACTCTCAGCAGCTGGGGCTAGCAGGGGAAATAAGAACTACCATAGAGGATACATTGAGAGTTTCTGCCATGAAAGGAAACAATGCTAATAAATGAATACAAAAAGTCAACAAGAGTACAGCAATTTTTTTTTGAAAGAATGAAAAGTTTCTGACCTGACATGGGAAAATGTCACCCAATCTGCATTTATGATAAGATATGTTCACAGTTTATAACTCTCTCGTCTTTGAAGATTCCAAGAAAAAAGATTTGAATGTTCTGTATATCATTGGCTGTGACACTAAGATTTGAACTCTACAATTTTTAACAATGCTTTAGAATGGTAAGGAACTGATGGGGACAGTGGGGGTGGTGTTTGTTTTTAAATTATGGTTGCCTGTTTGATAAACACTCTCCAGTCCCCAAAGGAGTGGATACATACATTAGCAGGCTGAAAAGCCCTGGTTAAAGCCAATTTCCTGTCTACAAATAAAGTTCATTATTCAAACTGTCATCCTAAAGCCTGATAATCAATTTGAGAAGCTCAGTACAATTACTGCATTTTAATAGAAAATGGTGAAACTACTGTGCAAAAGGCTTTTTTTAAGTTACTATTTTATTGTTGTGGAACTCAAGAGGTAAAGGACACAGTGTAAATTTTTAGAAAAATGCCAACACAACTGCACACCTAATTACAATGCAAACTCTGCTCCCAGGCCTCACACAGTACATCTTCATCTCCATTGCTCTTCCTTCCACCACTCAACTTTTTCTTTTGTTTCCTATCACCATGCCCGGACCCCTTTAATTTATCTCCGTGCTACTCATGCAAGCCCTTATCCACAAATACATGTGTTCCTTTCCTTTTTGCTAATTAATCCAGGCAACTCCTGATCCTAACTGGTTTATTTCCTAATATTCCAAGCACTTCCCTTCTTCAAGTTATTGCATAATTCCTCCATTAGCAGCGCCTGGTTTTTTGCTGTAGCACAATGCCCAAGTGGTGGGACAGTCAAGCAGGCTGTATGGCTCTGACAAATGGAATAGAATTCTTAGTGTGGGTCTAGTCTGAAAAGTGTCTCTAAAATGGCATTGGGGAATTCCATGTTTATTGTCTCTCAAAGAATTTCCATATCAAGTGGGTTCAATTTACACATAAAAAGATGTTTTTCTAATTGCGAGCCCCGCAAATTCAACATGGGCTCTGAGAAGCAAGTTGGAAGTAAGTCATGCATTATTCCCAGTAATACTTTTTTTTTTCTAGGCCAAATTAGCCCCGAATTGCATCTCTGCAACCCCACTGCCTTCAAATTAGGCCCGCTGTGTCACCTGTGTAACCCCTCATTACCTTCAATTTGTTTACATAGGTACAACTGATTGTAACTGGGTAAATAATTCTATTAATGATGCACTGATAGAATAGAATCCACAGCTCACACCTTCATAGCTGCATTGGCTGTACAGGAGTAAAAAAGTAGTAAAAGCTTATCTGTGTCCTTAAAGTGAGCTGAAATGAGGGAAAGCCAACAGGAAGCAGGTAGCTGTTGAGTAAGAATGTGCCATTTAAAAAGAACAATTTTTCACAAGAGACCCACACTTCAGGACAGTCACTGGCCAAGTCACACTACAATGGAACTGTCTGAGTGTGATATGGAACTAGAGCTGGTTGAAAGGTTTCTGAAGGAACAGTTTTCCTTCAGAAAACTTTGAATCAATGAAATCAAAATGTTTCAGGAAACTGATTTCATTGACATTTTCACAGGAAATTATCAAAACGTTTTGTTTTGCCTTTATTGTTTTGACTTATACAATGATTATAAATATATTGTAATATAATATAAAAATATTGAAACAAACATTTCAGATTCATCAAAACCAAACTAAATATTTTGGAATGTTTCATTTTGTGAAGAATTCCAAGATTACAACCTTTCATCCCAAATTGTAGCCAAAACCAAATTTTGAAAATTTCCCATTGAATGGAATTTCGACCTGCATTACATGAAACCCATTGGGACACCAAAGGGCTGAATCTCGTGACTTTCTTGCAAAATAGTTTAAAAGGCTGCCTTAATATTTACAGATGCAGATATGGATGGACAAGAGAGAGAAGCCTCTGAGGCTATGTCCACACAGCTTGCAGCAGCGAGCCTCAGAAGCCAGGTCAACAGACTCAAGCTCACAATACGATACACTACGGCACTAAAAATAGCAGTGTAGATTTTGCAGCTGAGGCTGGAGCTCAGCCTCTGAAGCTTAGAGACTGGGTGGGCTTCAGAGTCAGAACTCCAGCCACAATGTCTACACAGCTGTGCCAAAGTGCGAGACTGAGCCTGTTGACCCCAGCTCTGAGACTTGCTGCAGCTCACTGTGTAGATGTACCCTGAGAGGTTCATCTCCTTGGAAGATCTAATTTGGGCCAGGTTCTGATCTCAATTACAGTGGGGTGAAAGTGGATAAATTCTACTGACTTCAGAGCTACCCCAGTTACAGCTGTGTAAATGAGATCAAAATCTGTCCCGAAAGCACTAAGTTTGCATCTTGATTGACAGGAATGTAATTCTCCACACAATAAAGATAATATATAGCTTTGTCAATGCCTGTGCAGAGCAAGGCAAGGCAGTAATAAACTCTGACTATTCCAAAGGAAGGAAGGCTAGGCTAACTCTACAACTTTTTCTGCAAGGAATGTAATTTAGATTTTCACAAGGAGGAGAAGCAATGAGATACATAATTATGACATCCTCCCACTGTCCCCATGACCCTATTTCCCTTTTGTAAGAATAGGGATTTTCCCAACAGTGTCCTGGGCCATATTCCCCTCCTAATTATGCTATGCACTAATTGACTGATACCCTCTCCTCCAAAAGATAGCAGCATTTCAATGGTGCTTTTGCATATAAAGTTTGTCAAGTATTTGGGAATTCTCCATGATGAAACTGTTATACGATGCAGCCAAACTATTTAATGACAGGTAAAACTGTGGGATCCTGCTCAATAGTGCAGAAAACTCTTGGTAGTTTTGTGGATGTGCAGTGTGCACAGGCTAGAAAGAGAAAACAAAATTAAGGTAATCTACAGTTTTCAAGCCAATGTACTTTTAAACAGACTTAAATGTCTAGTATCTGACACTGGCAGTAATAGTCAAGTTAATGTGCAGTAATGTTTTTGGATCAGTTAATTAACAGCATATAGCACCTACTAAGAGGTTAGTTAGAAGAAGATGCTAGGGGAAATGTTTCAAATTAAGAGGTCACAGAACATATATAGCTAGCAGTCAGCTGGGAAGACTTAAAACAGTGGCCCTATCCTAGAAAAGCAATGCACCCATACAGACAAGGTGTATTTTAGGCATGCTTACTATCATCGTCATCTGGTGCTGAAGTTTCTATTAGTTGAGGTATACGCAGCAAGCCTGGAAACAAACCCCAAAGGGTTTTTTTTTTGTTTTTTGTTTAGGTTTTCCTTTCTTCCTCCATCCTTTGCTTTTCTGTTTTATGATCATCAAACCATTCATAATAAGTGTTTCCGAGATGTTTCTTACTATTACAACACACATTTTGACTTTTTAAAATTTAAATCTGTCACTATTTTTTAAATAATTGAAGTTTTAGAGATAGCAAAATCACTCAAAGTTGATCACCATACACTAGCCCAAGCACCAGGTATGCCCAGCTGCCAAGAGATGATTGTACAATTACAGAAAAGCACTGCAGCTGGGCTACACTGGAATGAACCAGTTCCCCTTGGGAAAAGTTATATGGAATGCATCAGACAATAATGAGAATTGGAGTCAAGGTTTTAAGTAAATGTGGATAGTGAGGGATGCAAAGACCTACTCACTCACACAGGTCTAAGTTCAGGATTTAGCAAAATGCAGAATTAAATTCTAATAGTTTAGGGCTGAATTTTCACTAGAGGAAAGATTGATCCTATTTGTGGAGTAAAGGAGTAATTAAAAATCCTCTTATTCCAGGTGAAAACCTGGTTTTAATAATATTTAGTACTTGTAGACAATGAAAAATAGAAATCAGTAAATGCAAACTTGTTTGATTAAAAGCTGCCCATCTGGAGAGTGATTTTTTGCTAGAGTATAATTTATGCTTTAAAATGAAACAGATTAACAAAAAAATCAAACTCTATTTTTATCCCACTGCTCCTCCCCAAAAAAGCTGTAGTCACTTTAAAAATACTGTGTTTAATTCTAAAGAGAAATCCCAGCCTCTCAATGAGCAAAACCTGTAACCAAAACTAAAAGATAATTGAAAATACTACATTATCCAGCAACAATTAAATATTCATATGCATTGTTAATATATTGCATTTGGAAGCAACATTCACAGCCCCAATCTAGAGTAAAATTGCATTTTATCCAGTCACGCGAAAGTAATGTACAACAATTGCTATGATAACAGGTCTAATCATTTCCTTAGGCTGTCTCCATTCTCCATATGTCATCTGTGCATAATTCATAGGTGATGCCATATGCTGTCTATAGCAAGATCCCTGTAAGTGTTCCTGGTGATACTTGAAGGCATGTCTTCATAAACTACATTACGACATATTTGACATTTAAAAAAACATACAGGCAAAACAATTCTACAGAACATAATTTGCCTAAAATTTACATTAGTGGTTTGATGGACCTTTGATGACTAACTCACTGAATTACATCATTGTTCAGTGTACTCACTAACAGAACACAAGCTTCTTCTCTTGGTATGATTTTTAAAGGCAAAAATCAACTTTTTTTGGCTCTAAAGCTAAGGAGCCAATCCTACAACTCCTATGCACATGGATAGTCCCCATTGGCTTCATTGGGATTATTAACACAAATAGGAATTATTCACTTGAGGAAAAGCCGGCAGGATCAGGATTTGAAACATCTCTGCAACTGGAGGAAAAATAAAAATTGTACTTCCTATTTCCTGATGGACCTCTGGATCCCAATGTCCTCTGTACTGTGACCCCCAGCTGACCTCACAGCAGTGTTGCTCACATTTTTTAAGCAAGTAAAATAAAAAGATAAGCAGCTGTGTAGCAAAGACAAGAGCACTGGTCAAAACAGGATGACAAATAACAGGATCTCCAGAGAGATCAGTATTGTTTGAAGAGGGGAAGCAAATGAGGAAGAATATAAGTTGGGATGGAGAAGTGGGGGGGAAGAAGAGGAACGTAAACAAGTCCTTTTATTGGAAAGAAAAAAAAATCTGAAGGGAGAATTTCTGAAAGGTAAATGGGAGCTTAATTGGAAGAAAGGCAAATAGGAATGGTGACAAGAATAGCTTTGTATATTTAAGGGTTACTTTTAAAATATTGATAACTAGGCTTAGATTTTAATGTTAGATACATTCAAAAGCTTGTTTACGGTCACAGTATGTATTCACGAACCCAGTAAAGTAGTCATGAAATCGAATCCAGAAGCACGGCAGATTTGCTAAATCAGAACACCTATTTCTCATTTTCAGAACATGAGTGTCATTAAAAATCTAAAGCACTTAACCCACACATCTCTTGCACTGGGGATTTCACACGCATAATTAAAATAGTGTTACGCTTAAGTAATGGAATCAAGGTATGATGGAAGTGAGAATTATCTGTAATATTTTTATGAATGATTTGGCTTGGTTTTGCTATCTAATGGATGCAGAAAGGTTAAAATGCTCCTGGGGCAAAACAGGAGATATGAGGTGTTTGTGTCACAGAGCTGTCTGGGTTGGTATGAATGAACCACCAAGGGCTTGCTGGAATCAACACATATCAAAGGAGGATCCTGGAAAGACAACAGGAACCCCAATGACTGAACGATTGACAGGAGGCTCACGCAGGTGGAACATGTGAACTCAGCATGGTTTTGCAGCTGGAGGACAATGACAGGAACCTGTGATAAGAACTAGTCCCATCTGGGACTGACACACAAAGAAAAAGAGCCAAGATGGCTCCTACAGCAGTTTGGCTTGGTGGAGCCCTAGCTTTGGCCAGTCTGAACGCTGTCTTAACCTCTGCTTCTCTGTGCTAACTCAAGGACTTCCTGACATTGTATTCCAGTTGCCTAATAAACCTTACTCTATTTTGAAAAGGCTGCCTGGTATCACTGCAAATGCTTACTAAGACCATTGATCCCTGAAGGGGTAAAATCTCAGAACAGGAGTACACGTCAGTCAGACTCGCAGTTCAGAGCTCATGGTGAGAATTAGGAGTGCTGGAGCTGGGACGGTTAGTGTTGGAGATTTTGAGGCTGCATGTCCGACCCTTGTGGAAAAGTGTGACTCCTTGGGGACCTGACACACTAAAGGAGGCTGTGTAAAGGCTGAGGCATAGCAGAGATCTTGTCAATCTTGACAAAAGGACATTAGACACTGAAATTCTGAACCTGCATAGACTTATGCATATACTTAACTTTAAGCGCTTGACTTCACTGCGACTACTCTAGTGCTGAAAGTTAAGCATGTACATAAGTCTCTTAAGGATCAGGGTCTAGTAAAGGCCTGACCCACATGGCACTGTACACACACAACTGCTCCTGAACTTAATGCGAGATGAGGGTACTCAAGGCTTCACAGAAAATGCTCTTCTTCCCACAGGATCAGGCTCCAAATTGTGATATAAATATAACAAAAAAAGCCAGATGTCCAACTGCCCCAGGCACCATTATTATTATTATTTAAATAAATGGCATACAGCAAAAAAAAAAAAAAAAAAAGTCCCAAGAATAATTGAGGCAACAATGCGTTTTCCTAGAAAGTTTGTCTGTAGCAGGAGGGGACCTTTCTGCATGTTACGATTTGGTCACCCTTAGACAGATCATGTAGATCTCACAGGATTTTCCTGCATGCAGATGCATTTCTACAGATCCATGATCAGTGCTACATTTGCAGGAGAAACATGAAAGTGGACACTAGCATGGTTTTCTCTAAAGCATTGTTAAGGGTTCAGTGTAAATCCGTCTTCTCCCCACATTTGAAATGGCTCATTTCAAGAGTATTGCAAACTTTGCCCATGTTTAAAAAGGTATTCCACAAATTAAAGCTAATGTTAAAAATATTCTATAATACACAGGTTGAGAAAAGAGTGTCTCTACATCTGGGTATAGTGCTTAGATTATCCACAAATACAAAGTTTGTTTTTAAAGTCATAAGATACATATAGTGCATAATCAGCAATAACCCACATTTAGGTGAATGAATTTAAGAATACATTTTAGATATTTAGCATCCATGCATTTGGGTACATTACTCATGAAAAATGTTATACAGAGAGTTGGTGGCGGAAAGCAAAATATATCAGTGAGTGAAGATTGTCCCTCAGTAATTAAGAATTTAGGATAGGTTGTCCATTTAGAGAAAAAACAGTCCATCAGGAAAGTATTGGAGTTACTTTCCCAACTGCGCTTCTCATTGGCACTCCAGGTCATTCCTTTGATATTGCTGATGTCTGGTGATGTGTTCTATGTAGATGTCCCTTGACCACCTGATGGCGTCCGACACCATGAGTGACGCATCAGCCGAGCATAGCATTGACCAACTTCACATTCTCTCTCGGTAACTCCACATTCGATCGTTACTGGGGTCCCATGTGCCCAAGGCTCCAACGATCAGCGCGCGAGTTTGGACCTCATAGCCCCTAGCTCTCAGGGTGTCAGCCAGAGGGGCGTATTTCTCCAACTTTCGAGATCGGGCGTCGTGGAAAGCCGGGGGCCTGTTTTCGAAGGGCACTGTGATGTCCACCATGATGATCTTCTTCTGGTCCTCAGTTAGCTGTCCGTTCCGAGAATGGCTGAGTTCACGGCAACCTTTCCCAAAGGTGGTGGGATGGCTCTGACCAGGCGATCTTGGATGGCGTTGTGTCACAGCTGCCAGGCTCTGGAATGGGGCTTGCAGCTACACAAGACGTGGGGTAGTGTCCTAATACTACACCAACTTAAATTACTACACCTAATTACTGCACCAAAATTTTCCAAAACGTGATTTTTATCCCATTTAAGGTTTAAAGAAACATCATATTCCAAATAGAGGAAAATATGTAAGTCTGCTTTTCCCTCCTATGTTTGGAATATGTTTGTATGAAGCTCATTTGGAAAACTTGGTCACTGAGTGGAGAACATGATTCCTTCTTAGCTGAAAGGACAGGTTAGTATTACATGGGGAGGAAGGCTAAGAAATAAAGGGAGAGAGCTGGGAGACACGTCAGAAATTGATGCTTTTGTTTTAGTTATGTTCTTATTTTTAAGTTTAGCTAATAGTTTTTATTATGCATGATGCTCTAAGGTCTATGAAAGAGAGCACACAGGCAGGCCATTATTCACTTAAGACTCAATTCTGCACCACTGAAATCAATACAAGTTTTGCCACTGACTTCAGTAGGAGCAGGATCCGGCCCCTTTAAACATCATTCTTCACCTATGTATTTAAGTTCCCTATACATGTGGAATAAGAAATGTAAGGCTATTGACTTGCTTTGATATTGGGTAAGTCACTTAAATCATTCTGTTCCTTAGTTTACTCCTCTGTAAAATAAGTACAGTATAATAATGATCTCACAGGGATGTTGTGAGTTTTATAAGTGTCTGTTGAATACTTTGAGATCCGCAGATTAAAAAGTTTATAATGCTGTTCCAAGTCCTGAGACCTTCCCGTCTTTTGGAGAAAGTATCCATCTGTCTAAAAGCAATGTCCCTGCTTTAATTAAGCTAACATATGGGGCCCAGTTGTTGTAAGAGAAGTTAAGATTTAAACTAACCAAAAAGTTAGTTTAAAAGACACCTGTACAGTTAGATACCACCTTGAGCAACTCTTCTGATGAGCACAACTGTCATCTTCTAAGCTTTAATACAGAACTTTGCTACAGCTTTAAGAACCAGATTCTGCTTGTGACAGTCAATATTAAACTGCCTCTCGAAAAAAAGTTTAATAGTGATAAAATAGGATTCAAGATTAGAGATATATAAAAAACTAACAACAACTGACTGAAAATTAAGTAAAAAATGTAATTTAAAAAAAGCACTTGTGAATGAGAATATATTGGTTGTGCCTGATTGTTTGTGCTCTTACAAAAAACAGGTTTCTCTGGTAAAAACAACCACCATAGTTTGCCAGTAGCTGGAAAAAACTTATTAATCAAGATAACAACCCTAACACTTTCACTGCAGACTCAAGTACTGAGGTTGAATAAGCAACAGTCTTTGAGACAGGTGTGGATAAAAATCAGAAGACAAAGTTTGGAGCAGAAAATGGACTTAAATAGCCCTTATTTAACATCATATAGGATAACAGATGACATTGCATAGCAATTGCCTTATACAATTCAAGGGGTTTAAGTAAAATCAGAGAGAAATGCAGCCCTTAATAGAACTCATTAAAGGATAATGCCAGACTATATGGAAAAACAGAAGTGCATCTATTAATTACAAATTAAGAGTGTTGGGACTTCCTGATGGAGCCAAGACAGTTAACAATGTAGGAGCTTTTGCAGCAATTATAAAAAAATTAAAATAGAAGCTTGATTTCTCTCCCCTTGGAAATTTCTAAAGATTTTGAATTGGATAGTAATTTTCTGTTAATTCTACCAACGATAGAAACAGTTCATCCTGTTGCTGATACTCCAGGACAACTCTAGATTGCATCCTTCATGGTAACACTTGAGTGACATATTATTACTGATACAGCTGTTATTTCTTCCTTACTCTGATTTTTAAGAAGGGGATTTTTGTTCATATTTTTCTTGCTCTGGCTCAGTAAATGACCCGCCCCCCGTACAACTTCTCCCCCAAACAATAAAACAAAATAAAAACCAAAACCCCTTTCAAAAACCCCTTGAAAGCACATTTTGTGGGTGATGGGTCTGATATGATGGGTTCTCTTTTCTGCTATATTTCTCACTCTTTGGCATTAAACAAAGTAATACTTTTAATGACCTGGAGGAAGCTGAATACTCTGAATTCACTATATTTGGCTCAAAATAAAAAAAGGAGATGGAGAGAAAGATTAACTGGGGGATGCGTATGGTTCAATGACTGATTTAACTACCAATTAGATTATATCAGCATTCTGAATTATACTTTGAGCTATTATTTATATCACAACAGTTCCTAGAGACCCCAACTGAAAATGGGGCCCCATTGTATTAGGCACTGTACACACACACACACACACACACACACACACACACAGAGTGTAACAGGCAGTCCCTGCCCCAAAGAGCTCACAATTAAAATAAAGACAGAGAAAGGAAGTATTATTATCCCCACTTTACAGTGCAGAAGTGAAAGAGAGAGAGATTAAATGGCTTGCCCCAGATATTTGGGAAAGCTGAGAACAGAACCCAGATCTCTAATGACCTTGTCTAGGCACTTAACCACAAGATCATACATATATCTCCCCCTGTGCTGAGGGCCATAAATACAAAGA
Organism: Emys orbicularis; assembly: GCF_028017835.1. Classification (NCBI taxonomy): domain Eukaryota; kingdom Metazoa; phylum Chordata; order Testudines; family Emydidae; genus Emys; species Emys orbicularis. Next base: position 65,332,439 of record NC_088683.1, on the reverse strand, counting down.
CAGACTTCTCTGAGTTCTCCCCCTAATTCACTAGAATCCTGTATAAATGTGACTGATTCCCTCTTTTTTTCTTCAAAGTTACTAGGACAATATCTTTTCAATTCTATTATCCGACTCGTTAATTGGAGTTTTTGTGAATCATCAGTAGTTCAAACCAAATTGGATGACTGCCTCATTAAATTCTTGTCTCATTTCCATTAAGATTTTATAAATTTCATGGGAAATTTATCATGTTACATTCCAGCTCTAAGTGTTTAAGCTTTTGTTCTAAATGGTTTATTTTAGTGGTTACTTATGTCTTTTTGCTGGCGATGACAGAAACAGTTTGCTCTCAGAGGTAGGCCTTTAGGGAGTCCCAAAGATTGATCAATCTTTGGTTTTGGAGAGAGTTTGCAAAATATGTGATACTTTTAACCAAAAAACACATTTCATGTGTTGACACACTGTTGCAATGCTATATTATTAAAAGTTCCGCCATGGGGCTATATTATGCCTCTGGAGGAAGGCTTCAAATGCACCAGCCCATGATCCAAAAGATGGATGATATCAGCCATGACGGATTATGAATACTGTAGGAGTGTACAGATTATGAATACTGTAGAAGCGTACTATGTAAGCATCTAAGAATATTGGTATGTAACCTAGTTGTTGAGACTGTTATAATTTATATTGATAGCCGGGGGAATGTTTATTAGAAACCATAATGCTTGAATTCAATAGGGGCTGTGGGAAGAACAAACTGGGAAGCAACACAATGGTTTTCCAGATAAGAACATCTAAGTACACACTTGGAAGACAATGAGTCAAGCTGCTAGCTTCAAGGATGTCTCCGAAGAGTTGCAAACCTTGTTGCGTAACAGCTTGGAGTTAGCAGATCAAAACGGGCTATAAACAGGGGGAAAAAATGTCAAAGGGACACAGAGGAAGGTTCTGTGAAAGGATCTGTAACAGGGGTAGCCAACCTGTGGTTCCGGAGCCGCATGCGGCTCTTCAGAAGTTAATATGAGGGTTCTTGCATAGGTGCTGACTCCGGGGCTGGAGCTACAGGTGCTAACTTTCCGCTGCTCAACCCCAGGCCCTGCCCCAACTCCACCCCTTACCCCAAGGCCCCTGCCCCTTCCCGCCCAATCCCCTGAGCCTGCTGCACCCTTGCTCCTCCCCCTCCATCCCAGAGCCTCCTGTACACTGCGAAAAAACTGATTGCGGCAGGCAGGAGGCATGGGGAGGGAAGGGGAGATGCTGATCAGCAGGGGCCTGCTGATGTATTACTGTGGCTCTTTGGCAATGTACATTGGTAAATTCTGGCTCCTTCTCAGGCTCAGGTTGGCCACCCCTGGTCTATAAGGAAGCACTCCATCCAGGGTCCCCATGTGGAAGATGATTAGGCACCTGGTAAGCAGATATGAGGACAGTCTATTTTATTGTTTTTAAGATACTTTTCTCTGAAACATTTTTATTTTCAATAATATTTTGTTTTAAGGAGGCTGTTTGGTCACTGTATTAACCAACAGTCATTACCCCCAGAAGAAAGAGAATCAAAGAGTCTGGACATATATAGAACTGTAGGGCTGGAAGGAAGCTTCAGAGGTCACCTAGTCCAGCCCTCTCCACTCAGGCAGGACCAAGTATACCTAGAACATCCCTGACAGGTGTTGGTATAACCTGTTCCTAAAAACCTCCAGTGATGGGGATTACACAACCTCCCTTGTGATTGGTACACAGGGGACTGGAGCCCAAGGGCCTGTCTGAGAGCATGATTCCACCCACAGTCAGTTAGTGACTTGAAGCCTGAAACCTAATGGGGGTGCACTGAGAGAGATCAGGAGGGTGCAGAACTGCAGTTTTCCTGGTAATTGTGACATCAGCTAATGTAAGACTTCAAGAGACTCAGAACTTAAAATCACATACATGGTGTGGCAGCAGTAGCACATTAGGAAAGAGAAAGAATATCATCGGACCTAAGCACGTTTATCAAATGGTCATATAAAATTAAAGTCTAACATAATATCCTCTGCTGACTAGCACCATTCCAACGAGAGCATTTGTACAAGGAAATGCCCAACATACAATTCAAAGTCTCACCAATAACAGAGTCTTCAAATTCAATACCAACCACGTTATAATGAGCAATTGGGACATGTAAGTGACCTAAGTGAGTAAAACTCATATTTTATTTAAACTAAATCATCTGTTACATTTATGGATGATTCTATAAAGTCATATAGTGAGCCCAGAATACAGAATCGCAAGGCTTTTTCTGCCATGGTTTTAGAAAAGGAGACAAGCAACCAATGGTCTGCCAAAATAAGTCTCTGAGGGTGTCCCAAAAGTGCATGAAATTTCAAAGTTTAGAAGTATATAGCCAAAGACATTCACTTTGGTCTTATCTTAGATGAAGTTAAAGGTGTAATGAGGCTTTTAGGAAAGGGAACGAATAAGAGAATAAAATAAGTGTGGTTGTGAAACTCTCCCTCCTTTAGGTCTAGAGCAGGGTTTTCAACTTGGGGGGCCACAATCCTGAGGGCTCTCAAACAGGTGTCAAGGGTCACAACCATCCTGCCCTTCCAATATTGCTAAATCAGAGGCAAGTCTCAGATATATGGGAAGAGGTTCCTGGTGTGGAAAAGGTAAAGAACCACTGGCTGAGAGGAGTGTGATGGGTTGGATCACAGAAACCCCCTTGGGGCTGCCAACTGATGTGCCAAGACTACTTCTGCCCCTGCTTTCCCTGCCAGCTTGGGACTCCAGAGCCCTGCCTGGATGTGCCAGACACGCTTGCCGGCCACAAACACAGACCCAGGTCTGACCCATGTCCCACAAACTGCAAGCTTAACTGAAAGCAGCTTAAGAAGTGTTCCTGTCTTTAACATCTGATGCCCAACTCCCAATGTGGTCCAAACCCCAAATAAATCCGTTTTACCCTGTGTAAAGCTTATACAGGGTAAACTCATAAGTTGTTCGCCCTCTATAACACTGATAGAGAGAGATGCACAGCTGTTTGCCCCCCCCCCAGGTATTAATACATACTCTGGGTTAATTAATAAGTAAAAAGTGATTTTATTAAATACAGAAAGTAGGAGTTAAGTGGTTCCAAGTAGTAACAGACAGAACAAAGTGAATTACCAAGCAAGTCTATGCCTAATACAGTAAGAAAACTGAACACAGATAAAACCTCACCCTCAGAGGTGTTCCAGTAAGCTTCCTGTTACAGACTAGTCTCCTTCTAGTCTGGGTCCAGCAATCACTCACACCCCTTGTAGTTACTGTCCTTTGTTCCAGTTTCTTTCAGATATCCTTTGGGGGTGGAGAGGCTCTCTCTTGAGCCAGCTGAAGACAAAATGGAGGGGTCTCCCAGGGGTTTAAATAGACTCTCTCTTGTGGGTGGACACCCCTACCTCCCCCTGTGTAGAATCCAGCTATAAAATGGAGTTTTGGAGTCACATGGGCAAGTCACATGTCCATGCATGACCGAGTTCATTACCAGCCAAGCCACATTCCCAGGAAAGCTCAGATGTGGATTGGCGTCTCCACGTTCATTGTTGGCTTAAGGGCTTCTTGACTGGGCACTTACTGAGAATAGTCTTTTCTCAGGAAGCTGACCAACTGCTTCACTAAAACCTACTTAAAATCAAACAAGTATACAGCCAATATTCATAACTTCAAGTACAAAAATGATACATGCATACAAATAGGAGGAAAGTATTCAGTAGATCATAACCTTTACCTAGGCATGACATATGTAGCATAAAACATATTCCAGTTACGTCATATATACATTCATATTTCCATAAAGCCTTATGGGGTGCAATGTCACAAGGAGTACCGTGTTTTATAAGACTTCTCTAACTTGCTCTGTGAAGAGAAAGAAAGCAATTCCTCCCTTACAAGATTTTAAATTTTAAAATTATATACAGAATTATGAAAGTTAGAGATGGAACAGACTTAACCTATCTGTTACAGACACATTTGATCTACTAGAGAAATGGGAGCCCTATAAATAAAAGCACAGTATTAACATGTTCCCAGGCCAGCGTATGGTTAAACTGATTTTTCTAAACAGTTTCATCTTCCTTAATGTTCAGTTAATATGGTACTACTGATTTCATACCAAACACAAATACTCCACATATTGCAAATTCACAAAATATACTTCGTTCTGTCTATTAGAATAATTCACCTTTCATCTTCCCATATGAAAGACACCTTGGGGTCAACAACCCAGATTTTAGGAGACACCCTTAGAAGACAGAGAAGGAAGTGGATTAGCGTCTTCCTTCTCCAATATCATGGACAGACTACCAGCTTTAACAGTTACCTTTTCCCCGTAGGGAAAGTTATAAAGGTGTGGCAATGAATGCCACGTCACCTTAACATAGATCAGTTTTCTCTTATTTGTGTGCAGGGTAAAGCCCAGCAGCTTGATTTAACACAGCTTTTGTGACAGTACCATTCCTTCTATGAGTGAAGGAAAAAGTCTCCCTACAGCAGATGAGTGGATATACAAAATGTTACACATGAGAAGTGTAGCCTTTTACACTCCTTTTATACAGGTGTACATTCCTCAACAAAGTTCAAGGCAGTGGAGAATCAAGGTCCATACAGAGAGCAAGCTAAAGAACTGGCCCAATCATGCTCCTGTTGCCATCAATGGAAGCAGGAATGGACCCAATAGGAAAGGGATGTTGGATTCTATTGTAATGAAATAATCAGTGTAAGGTAATCTGGGTTTTAAGTCTTGATTGGTTAAATGTAAGGTTTATTTTGTGGTCTGATGATTGTTAGAAAATGTACCTGTCATGTATCTACTCCTATGGCTCTTGTTAAGATGATAAAACCCATTCTTTTAGGTCACAAGTATAGCAACCTTTCCCCCTCCTCTTATTAAGAGCTAAGAATATGTTTCTATGAGATAAAGTGTTCTTGGGAAGAATGCTACCTTGTGAGACTAAAATGTGTAGTAGTATAAAATGTATTTTTGATAGCATATGCCATATTTTTATTTTGTTTGAAAGGATACTGTAGTGACAGATGTATCAGATACCTTCTTATATGGTCTATGTATATCTTAATCTTGTGGATGTTATCCTCCGCAAAACAACATTCCTATACATTTTATTTGGTATAAACAGACTTTTGAAGATTCAGAGGTTTTTATTTTATTTTTACTTTTTCCTAAATCAGCATTTAAGGTGTCTAGTCTGTTTCTAATTAGCATAAATCATCAAATCAGTGAGTCACTTCATATGAAGTGATGAAAGTTAGGTAGTAAAAACATTTCATTTCCAGAGCAAAAAACCCCACCCCCACTTTCATTAAGCTGGACTTAAGGTGGTAAATATTTAATATCATTAACTTAAAGGGGATGCTTTAATAGTTTTGTGGTTTTAAAATATAAACCACAGGGATTCTCAAAAGGAGCCTAAAGGGTGCCCAGCTCCATTTGGATCCTGTGACAGTCCCAGTCTAACTGAACGCCAAGTAGTTCACAGTTAAGGCAATACTTTGTAACCAATGGAATGCATGGAAATGCAGAGGTAAGACTCTCCCTAAAAACAACTGTAATTCTATGCTTATATCCCTGCTACTCTCTACACCACTCATGTAAGGTGGATACCAGGAACTCTGATGGCTAAATGCCATTTCAAAACTAATATACTCTAGTATTTTCTTTGCAACTGCAGATATCTTAAAGTTCTTGACCCATCTATTCTCCATATACACTAACAACTTTGTAAAAATGGCATCAAGAGGTTACACTTATATTACATGTTCAATTTGCTCAGTTTATATAGATAAACAGGGTGTTTGTTTTGTTTAACCTGCCAGCCCTACAAACATAGGTTTCAATCCTACAAAAAACTCTTCATGAACAGACACCTGTTCCTTCATGGAGCCTCAATGATTTCAGCGAGGCTCCCTGCATATTCAAGACCTTCGCTTAGGATCTGAGGGTATGTCTTCACTGCAAAGATAGCATGAATGTGAGCAGCCACCCTGCAACGCCCTACCTGAGTTACTGCATCCTCACTGGTCCTGCACTCACCTGAGAGTGTTGCTAGAACTTCTGGTGGCATTTCCCATAGTTTTTGGTGCTGCATTAAGTTGAACCGCCCTATGATTCTTTCCCAGTGAATTGTGGGAGAACCTGTCTGTCCTTCTGGGCACACAGGGGAACTGTGGGAACACAGAGGACTATCAGCACTCGAGGGATTTAGCCTGTGTACTCACTGCAAAGTGGATGAGTTGCAAGTCCAAGTCAACGTGGAACCTGGGCTCTAACCCACACCCTCAACCATGCCAGCCAGCCCAGGTTTGAAAGCATCACTAAACTCAGGCGAGAAGTTTGAGAGTCTGGACAGAAGGGGGGGTTAGGGCCAACACCCATGTCAAGAGCCCAGGCTAATTCTGTGCTGAAGACATACCCTGAGAGACTCAAGATGTGTTCCGGCACATGCACCACCACCATTAATAAAGATTCCAGTCCAACTGGGCCTTCAATTACATGTGTGAAAACCCACTGTCCTCGATTATGCCCTCAGTTACATCTGCACAAGCCAACTGCTCTCAGTGAGGTTTCACAGGTCTAACTGATGGCATTAGGTTCCACTTGCAGCCTCACCTGTGCAACTTAGTTAACAAGTCTGATAGTGATGTATGAGCCAGGGTTGTTGTTGTTTGTTTGGTGGGTTTTTTAAAATTTTTAAATCCAAGTTTCTCTCTGTGTGTTTTGGTTCCACAGGGCATCCAGGAGTAAAAACTTACACAGTTTCTTAAAGCAAGGAGGTACACATTTGAATAGGGAGCTGATCTGCTGAGCAAGTGGTGCCATTTTTATACAGTCATTTTTAAGAGCATAACCACCGAGTTAAACCACAAAATATGTGTTTAATTCAGAGTACATATTTACCTTAGCCACAAGGTTATAATGGGTTGAAGATGTCTGCAGATGCATGGCACCCTACCACCTGGATAGTAAAAAGTCAAAATGGTTTTACAATTTTCAGTGGTGAGGATGAGGGAAGTATGTGTGAGAGGTTGGATGGGATTTGGCTAAGTCTAGGCTGTCATAGTTTTGGCTTTAAGTCAAGTTATAACTCTGTATAGAATGATATTAAGGAAACAAGTGGAAGAATCAAACCTTTCAATTTGGATTTTCTAGTAAAGAAAAAGAGATGACAATGTTTTAAAGCCTCAAGTATGTCATACTTGTTGCAAGTTTAAGAGCGCAGGAGAACACTAATCCACTAGGGCTACGGCTACCCTAGAGAGCTTACCGCAGCGCAGCTTCACCGATGCACCTGTAAGCTCTCTAGGGTAACTGCTCTAACTGATGGGAGAGAGCTCTCCCATTGACTTAGGCCTGGTCTACACTACGAGTTTAGGTCGAATTTAGCAGCGTTAAATCGAATTAAGCCTGACACGTCCACACGACGAAGCCCTTTTTTTCGACTTAAAGGGCCCTTTAAACCGGTTTCTTTACTCCACCTCCGACGAGGGGATCAGCGCTAAAATCGGCCTTTGCGGGTTTTGGGGTAGTGTGGACGGAATTCGACGTTATTGGCCTCCGGGAGCTATCCCACAGTGCTTCATTGTGACCACTCTGGACATCGCTCTCAACTCAGATGCACTGACCAGGTAGACAGGAAAAGCCCCGCGAACTTTTGAATTTCATTTCCTGTTTGCCCAGCGTGGAGAGCACAGGTGACCACGCAGAGCTCATCAGCACAGGTAACCATGATGGAGTCCCAGGATCGCAAAAGAGCTCCAGCATGGACCAAATGGGAGGTATGGGATCTGCTCGCCAAATGGGGAGACGAATCAGTGCTAGCTGAACTCCGTAGCAGTAAACGAAATGCCAAAATATTAGAAAAAGTCTCAAAGGCCATGAAGGACAGAGGCTATAACAGGGACGCACAGCAGTGCCGCGTGAAAATTAAGGAGCTAAGGCAAGCCTACCACAAAGCCAGAGAGGCAAACGGAAGGTCCGGGGCAGGGCCGCAAACATGCCGCTTCTACGCGGAGCTGCATGCCATTCTAGGGGGTGCAGCCACCACTACCCCAACTGTATGCTTTGACTCCATCAATGGAGAAACACGCAACAGGGAAGCGGGTTCGGGGTACGCGGAAGATGATGATGATGAAGACAATGAAGATAGCTCACAGCAAGGAAGCGGAGAAACCGGTTTCCCCAACAGCCAGGATATGTTTATCACCCTGGACCTGGAACCAGTAACCCCCAAACTCACCCAAGGCGTGCTCCCAGACCCCGAGGGCACACAAGGGACCTCTGGTGAGTGTACCTTTGTAAATATTACACATGGTTTAAAAGCAAGCGTGTTTAATGATTAATTTGCCCTGGCAATCGCGGCCAGTACAGCTACTGGAAAAGTCTGTTAACGTGTATGGGGAGGGAGCGGAAATCCTCCAGGGACATCTCCAGAAAGCTCTCCTTCATGTACTCCCAAAGCCTTTGCAAAAGGTTTCTGGGGAGGGCTGCCTTATCCCGTCCGCCATGGTAGGACACTTTACCACGCCAGGCCAGTAGCACGTAGTCTGGAATCATTGCATAACAAAGCATGGCAGCGTATGGTCCCGGTGTTTGCTGGCATGCAGACAATATCCATTCCTTATCTCTCTTTGTTATCCTCAGGAGAGTGATATCATTCACGGTCACCTGGTTGAAATGGGGTGATTTTATTAAGGGGACATTCAGAAGTGCCCGTTCCTGCTCGGCTGAACAGAAATGTTCCCCGCTGTTAGCCACGCGGTGGGGGGGAGGGGTGAAGTGATCATCCCAGAGAATTGGGGGGGGGGTAGTTGGGTTTGTGCTGTATGTTAACCCGGAAACCGCAGCCCCTCCTTTTACATTGCAAACCCATTTTAAATGTCCAACCCAACGGGTCCTTGGTATGGGAAATGAGGGCGTTGCTGTTTGAAACCATTCCCACATGTTATGAAGGTTAAAAAAGCCAAAAGACTGGGGCTTACCATGGCTGCCTGCAAGCCGAATTCTGTTGCCTGGCACTGCGTGAGTGATCTCTCACACCAAACCGGCAGGCCCTCAATACAAGAGGAAAAATGCGACCTTGTAACGAAAGCACATGTACTGTGTAATGTGAACAGCAAAATTTAACGTGAAAGAGTGTACCCATTGTTCTCTAAAATGTGTCTTTTTTAACCACCTCTCCCTTCTCCTCCACCAGCTGCAAATGTTTCTCCTTCGCAGAGGCTAGTGAAGATTAGAAGGAGAAAACTGAGGATGCGGGACGATATGTTCTCGGAGCTCCAGATGTCCTCCCACGCTGACAGAGCACAGCACAATGCGTGGAGGCAGTCAATGTCAGAGTGCAAAAAAGCACAATATGAACGAGAGGAGAGGTGGCGGGCTGAATCGCGGGATGAACAGAGCAAGTGGCGGGCTGAAGAGGATAGGTGGCGTCAGCTTGCAGACGCAAGGCAAGAGTCGATGCTCCGGCTGCTGGAGCATCAAACTGATAGGCTCCAGCGTATGGTTGAGCTGCAGGAAAGGCAGCAGGAGCAGAGACCGCCGCTACAGCCCCTGTGTAACCAACAGCCCTCCTCCCCGAGTTCCATAGCCTCCTCACCCAGACGCCCAAGAACACGGTGGGGGAGCCTCCGGCCACCCAGCCACTCCACCCCAGATGATTGCCCAAGCATCAGAAGGCTGGCCTTTAAAACTTTAACTCTTATTGAACTGCAGTGTGTCCTTGTCCTTCCCTCCTCCCCCACCCCACCCGGCGCTTCCCTCCTCCCCCACCCCTCCCGGGCTACCTTGGCAGTTATCCCCCTAGTTGTGTGATGAATTAATAAAGAATGCATGAATGTGAAGTAACAATGACTAACACGGCTGCTACTCTGAAAAATGACTTTATTGCCTCTGCAAGCGGTGCTCGAAGGGGGGAGGGGAGGGTGGTTAGCTTACAGGGAAGTAGAGTGAACCGGGGTGGGGGGGGTGGGAGGGTTCATCAAGGAGAAACAAACAGAAGTTTCACACCGTAGCCTGGCCAGTCACAAAACTCGTTTTCAAAGCTTCTCTGATGCGCACCGCGCCCTGCTGTACTCTTCTAACCGCCCTGGTGTCTGGCTGCATGTAATCAGCGGCCAGGCGATTTGCCTCAACCTCCCACCCCGCCATAAATGTCTCCCCCTTACTCTCACAGATATTGTGGAGCGCACAGCAAGCAGCAATAACAATTGGAATATTGGCTTCGCTGAGGTCTATCCGAGTCAGTAAACTGCGCCAGCGCGCTTTTAAACATCCAAATGCACATTCCACCACCATTCTGCACTTGCTCAGCCTATAGTTGAACAGGTCCTGACTCCTGTCCAGGCTGCCTGTGTACGGCTTCATGAGCCACGGCATTAAGGGGTAGGCTGGGTCCCCAAGGATAACGATAGGCATTTCAACATCCCCAACGGTTATTTTCTGGTCCGGGAAGAAAGTCCCTTCCTCCAGCTTTTGAAACAGACCAGAGTTCCCGAAGACGCGATCATCATGTACCTTTCCCGGCCATCCCACGTTGATGTTAGTGAAACGTCCCTTGTGATCCACCAGGGCTTGCAGCAGCATTGAAAAGTACCCCTTGCGGTTTATGTACTCGGTGGCTTGGTGCTCCGGTGACAAGATAGGGATATGGGTTCCGTCTATCGCCCCACCACAGTTTGGGAATCCCATTGCAGCAAAGCCATCCACTATGACCTGCACGTTTCCCAGAGTCACTACCCTTGATATCAGCAGGTCTTTGATTGCGTTGGCTACTTGCATCACAGCAGCCCCCACAGTAGATTTGCCCACTCCAAATTGATTCCCGACTGACCGGTAGCTGTCTGGTGTTGCAAGCTTCCACAGGGCTATCGCCACTCACTTCTCAACTGTGAGGGCTGCTCTCATCCTGGTATTCTGGCGCTTCAGGGCAGGGGAAAGCAAGTCACAAAGTTCCATGAAAGTGCCCTTACGCATGCGAAAGTTTTGCAGCCACTGGGAATCATCCCACACCTGCAACACGATGCGGTCCCACCAGTCTGTGCTTGTTTCCCGGGCCCAGAATCGGCGTTCCACGCCATGAACCTGCCCCAGTAACACCATGATTTGCACATTGCTGGGGCCTGTACTTTGTGAGAGGTCTATGTCCATGTCAATTTCCTCATCACTCTCGTCGCCGCGCTGCAATCGCTGCAATCGCCTCCTCGCCTGGTTTTGCTTTGGCATGTTCTGGCTCTGCATATACTCCAGGACAATGAGCGTGGTGTTCATAGTGCTCATAATTGCCGCGGTGATCTGAGCGGGCTCCATGATCCCAGTGCTATGGCGTCTGGGCTGAAAAAAGGCGCAAAACTATTGTCTGACGGAGGGAGGGAGGGGCAAGTGACGACATGGCTTACAGGTACAGGGAATTAAAATCAATGAAGGTGGCTGTGCATCAGGGAGAAACACAAACAACTGTCACATAGAATGCCCCCCCCAAAGATTGAACTCAAAACCCTGGGTTTAGCAGGCCATTGATTTCACGGAGGGAGGGGGGAAGCAAATGAATACAGAACAAATCTGGTCCATCTATTTTTTACATCTTAAGCTGGCAGCAGACGGTGCAGTATGACTGATAGCCATCGGCATCTTCTGGGTGCTTGGCAGAAAATGATGTACTACGACTGCTAGCCATCATCGTGAAGACGGTTCAATAGGCCAGGAGACAAAACATGTCTGCCCAGGTGCCTCTGATTGAACTCACTGAGGAATACGACGATGACGGATACCAGTCGTAATACACCATCCACTGCCAAAAGGCAAGGAGCTGCTGCTGTGTAGCAATGCAGCCCCACGTCTGCCAGCACCCAGATAGCCGATGACGGCTACCAGTCATACTGCACCGTCTACTGCCAAAAGGCAATTAGCTGCTGCTGTGTGGCAATGCAGTACCACGTCTGCCAGCACCCAGATGACATATGGTGACGGTGAGCTGAGCTGAGCTGAGCGGGCTCCATGCTTGCCGTGGTATGTTGTCTGCACAGGTAACCCAGGTAACCCAGGTAAAAAGGCGCGAATCGATTGTCTACCGTTGCTCTGATGGAGGGGGAGGGGCCTGACAACATGTACCCAGAACCCCCCGTGACACTGTTTTTGCATCATCAGGCATTGGGATCTCAACCCAGAATTCCAATGGGCGGCGGAGACTGCGGGAACTGTGGAATAGCTACCCACAGTGCAACGCTCCGGAAGTCGATGCTAGCCTCGGTACTGTGGACGCGATCCGCCGACTTAATGCACTTAGAGCATTTTATGTGGGGGGACACACAATCGACTGTATAAAACCGATTTCTATAAAACCGGCTTCTATAAATTTGATCTAATTTCGTAGTGTAGACATACCCTTAATTAATCCACCCTCAACGAGCGGCAGAAGCTACATCGGCGGGAGTAGCTCTCCCCCTGACATAGTGCTGTCCACATCAGCACTTAGGTTGGTGTAACTTATATTGCTCAGGGGGGTGATTTATTCACCCCCCTGAGTGACATTTGTTATACATAAGCCCCTTCATTTTCAGTCTAAACCGTTTTTTACCGAAAATTCCTGGGCAAAATACAAAGAGTATTATTCATTTTTTTCTGATTTTCACGCTACTTTTGTATCATTCAAATATATAAAAATAACTTGTTTTATTAGAAAAATACAATACATTGCATGAGAGATATGTATTACAATAATACATTAGTCTCTGTGTATATGCAAAGCTGCCTGTTGAAGTAAGGCTATGTATTAGGCCTGGTCTACACTACGACTTTAATTCGGATTTAGCTGCTTTAATTCGAATTAACCCTTGACCCGTCCACACAACGAAGCCATTTAATTCGAATTAAAGAGCCCTTTAATTCGATTTCTTTACTCATCCTCGACGAGAGGAGTAGCGTCAAAATCGGTATTGTTAATCCGAATTAAGGTTAGTGTGGCCGCAATTCGAAGTTATTGGCAATTCAATGTTATTGGCTACCCACAATGCAACGCTCTGGAAATCGATGCTACTACGGTAGCTTGGACGCACACCACCGAATTAATGGTGCCTAGTGTGGCCGAATACATTCGAATTTATAAAATCGGTTTCCTAAATTCGAATTATATAAATTCGGATTAATCCTGTAGTGTAGACATACCCTTAGTCTAGAAGATACACACAGTAAACAAACAAGCACACATGCAAGCTCTGAAGTGCGTGCGCATCTGAACCTACTGATGAATCTCATGCTCACCACATACACATTTCAAGCTGTTAGCAGATAACGGTATAAAGATTGGACACACTAAAATGGGAAGAAAATGTATCAGAATACAAGGAAATATTCAAAAGTTTTTAAAAAATCAAAAACAAGAAAAAAGGATGAAGTTGAGCATATGTGCTACAAATGGTGTGGCCCAATTATTACATGTAAATATTTACAGGTTAATAGTTCTAAGTCTACAACAGTAAACTGTTTATTCAAATGAAAAGTTTTATTTTGGGGATTAGAGAGATCTTGTTTTTTTAAACTCAGAAGTGGCATTGTGTTTTGAGTTCTGGTTTAGATCTGCAGCAAACCACACTGATGAACGGAATTCAAAGCATTAATCTACAGAATACTTTTTTCCCTTGTCTTCCCATCCACCAAAATAAACGCCAATATTTACCCAGAAAAATTAATATTTTTTGCACTGATTTTCACCTGTTTTTGTTGTTGTGGTAATAAACACTGATAAATTCCTGGGAAAATTTAAATAAAATAAAAACTGAAAACAAAGGGTCCTAGTTATACAGTAGAACCTCTGAGTTATGAACACAAGAGTTACAAACTGACCAGTCAACCACACACCTCATTTGGAACTAGAAGTACACAATCAGGCAGCAGCAGAGACCAAAAAAAAAGAAGAAGAAGAAAAAAAATACAGTACTGTGTTAAACAAACTACTCAAAAAAAATAAAGGGAAAGCAGCATTTTTCTTCTGCATAGTAACGTTTCGAAGTTGTATTAAGTCAATGTTCAGTTGTAAACTTTTGAAAGAACAACAAGAACATTTGTTCAGAGTTACTAACATTTCAGAGTTACGAACACTAGCCAAAAAAACTGGTCATAGATGATCAGTAGCAGAATTCAACCATCCACACATCATACAGATTTGTTATGCAGCATGGCCTGTTTATTGCTCTTTCAATTTGCAAAGCAGCAATAGACAGGCCACAAAGGGAAAAAAAATGCCAAAACTGTTCTCCAAACAGTGGAAGCCTCTATTTAACTACACAGCATGGACTGCACTAGTACAAGTTTCCCCATATGCTACTTGTAAAATTAGCAAAAGTTAAATATTTTCAGATGTCATACAATAAATTCTAATGTACTTTATTGGTAACAGGATACAGGGACTCGGATGCTGAGCATACTAAAATACACTTTAAAAGCAGCAGACAACCAATAGATTTGAAGAAACAGTAGGCACAGCTGCTGTGGTGCAAGCTATTGAAGCAATGGGCAAAACCACTATGATGGTAGTTACAGTAGTTCTGCCAGAACAGTAGGCAAAACCAGCCTAACAGAAGTAACTTAAAGAGCTTTAGGCAGCAATAGAGTTGGGAAGCAGAAGCAATGATCTGTCGGCTCAGAATTTGCAATTGCCTATTTCCACTCTATTTGCATAAGTGTGTTGGTTAAGTGAAAAAATACTTCCACTGAAAAGGCAGGTTAAGAACAAAACAAAACAAAAAAACAGAAACCCGTAATATTCTAAAGCATGATGCTTTAGGATATAGTACCATGACACCTGAAACATAATCAGTCAGGATGTAGATGATTATTATAAAACAGCAAGTAAAAATTTTTTTACAAGTGCATTTAGATTTATCTAATATCTATCAGAGTAGGTTGTTAGAGTATATACACACACAGTAATGTTTTTGTCAACAACATCCATCACAACTGTGTATCAAAGCCATTTATTATCCTGATAGCTTGCTGTAATTGTGGGACTTCTGACATCATTAGAACACTAACTTCATGCAAACCTTAGATACCGTGTATGTTTGTACAATTTCTATTTTAGTTTTGTCAAATATATTTCTGTTCTTTGTTCTGAGGCAATCACCGCTCCCCCATCAAAACAATAGCATTATATACTTCAGTCATCTAATGAATGAAAGGGAGAGGGAGATTGATAGGTCCAGAAGCTGTTAATCAAGATGGATTTTCAGTGTTCGCATCTGACCTTAGCATTTTTCAGAATTTCATTGGTCTCCCTGGTGATGGTTGCTATGATAGTTTTCAATGTTTGTCAGTAGTAATGCTCAAAATGTAATTTTGGTGTCTTTACACAGTCTTTTCAACCTCTGTTAATTCATTTTTGTCACTTGCTTCCTCTATAAAATAAATCATAGTGCTTCTCTTGTTCATTAATGATTTCCTCTGGAAGCTGAATCTATACATCTATTTTGTTTGCACTGGTTTTCTTAGCTTGCCACCCAGGTTGTCTCAGTGTACTGTGTTAGAACATTGTGTATTAGAAAGACCTTTCAGAATCTGACCTACCAGTGCTGAGTGTCAGAAACACCCAGTGCCTTCAAATTCCGTTAACTATGCTGAAGTTGAAGGGACCTAGTACATCTCAGATGCTCACAATATTGAAGGATTAGGCTCCATTTAGTTTAGATCAGGCACTTAAGAACAAAAGAATGGTCATACTGGGTCAGATCAATGGTACATCTAGTCCAGTATCCTGCCTTCCAACAGTGGCCGGTTTCTGATGCTTCAGAGGGAATGAACTGAACATGGTAATTATCAAATGATCCATCCCATTATCCAGTGCCAGTTACTGGCAATAAAAGGTTTAGGGATACCCAAAGCATGGGGTTGCGTCCCTGACCATCTTGCCTTATAGCCATTGGTGGACCTATCCTCCATGAACTTAACTGATTATTTTTTGAACCCAGTTATACTTTTGGCCGTCACAACATCTGCAGGTAACAAGTTCCACAGGTTGACTGTGTGTTGTGTAAAGAAGTACTTCCTTATGTTTGTTTTAAACTTGTTGCCTATTAATTTCATTCAGTGACCCCTTGTTCTTGTGTTACATGAAGGGGTAAACACTTCCATATTCACTTTCTCCAAACTATTCATGATTTTATAGACCTCAAGCATGTCCCCCCCCCTTAGTTGTCTTCTTTCCAAGCTGAACAGTCCCAGTCTTTTTAATCTCTCCTCATATGGAAGTTGTTCCATACCCTTAGCCATTTTTGTTGGCCTTCTCTGTACCTTTTCCAATTCTAATGCATCTTTTTTTAGATGGGGTGACCAGAACTGCATGCAGTATTCCAGATGTGGGTGTACAAAGGATTTACATGGTGGCATTATATTTACTGTATCCTTATCTCTCTCTTTCCTAATGGTTCCTAACATTGTTAGCTTTTCTGACTGACGCTGCACACTGAGCAGCTGTTTTCAGAGAACTATCCATGATGACTTCAAGATCTTTGAGTGGTAACACTAATTGAAACCCCATCATTCTGTACATATAGTTGGGATTATGTTTTCCAACATGCATTACTTTGCACTTATCAACAGTGAATTGCATCTGCCATTTTCTTGTCCAGTCACCCAGTTTTGTAAGATCCCTTTGTAACTCTTCACAGTCAGCTTTGTATTTAACTATCTTGAATAAAATGTTATATCATCTGCAAACTTTTCCACCACAGTTTATCCCCTTTTCCAGATCATTTATGAATATGCTGAACAGCAGCGGTCCAGTACAGATCCTTGGAGGACCCCACTATTTATCTCTCTTCACTGTGAGAACTGACCATTTATTCCTGCTCTTTGTTTCCCATCTTTAAACAGTTACTGGTCCAGAAGAAGGCCTTCCCTCTTATCCCATGACTGCTTAGTTTGCTTAAGAGTCTTTGGTGGGGGACTTTGTCAAAGGCTTTCTGAAACTCCAAATACACTATATCCACTGGATCACCCTTGTCCATGTGTTTGTTGACCCCCTCAAACGAATTCTAAGAGATTGGTGAGTCATGATTTCCCTTTACAAAAACAGCGTTGACTCTTCCCCAACATATTGTGTTCACCTCTGTCTGATATCTGTTCTTTACTATAGTTTCAACCAGTTTGCCTGATACTGAAGTTAGGCTTAATGGCCTGGAATTGCCAGCATCGCCTCTGGAGGCTTTTTTAAAAATCGGCATTACATTAGCTATTGTCAAGTCATCTGGTACAGAGGCTGATTTATGCAATAGGTTACATACCACAGTTAGTAAACTACAGTTTCTAATTTAAGTTCCTTTGGAACTCTTGGGTGAATACCACCTGGTCCTCGTGATTTATTACTGTTAAATTTATCAATTTGTTCCAAAACCTCCTCTATTGACAGTTCAGTCTGGGACAGTTTCTCAGATTTGTCACCTAAAAAGAATGGTTCAGGTGTGGGAATCTCCCTCATATCTTCTGCAGTGAAGACCACACAAAGAAATCTTTTAACTTCTCCACAGATGGCCTTGTCTTCCTGGGTTGCTCCTTTAGCACCTTGACTGTCCAGTGGTTCCACCGATGGTTTGCAGGCTTCCTGCTTCTGATTACTTAAAAAGTTGTTACTGTTTGTTTTTGTGTCTTTTGCGAATTTCTTTTCAACTTCTTTTTTGCCTGCCCAATTATACATACACACTTGACGTACCAGAGTTTATGTTTCTTTCTATTTTCCTTAGTAGGACTTGACTTCTAATTTTTAAAAGATTTTTTGCCTCTAACCACCTCTTTTTCTCTGTTGCTGAGCCATGGTGGTATTTTTGGTCCTCTGTTTTTTTACATTTGGGGTATACATTTAGTTTGAGTCTCTATTACTGTGTTTTAAGAAGTTGCCATGCAGCTTTCAAGCATTTCACCCTTGTGCCTGCTCCTTTTAATTTTCATTTAACTAACTTCCTCATTTTTGTGTAGTTCTCCTTTTTGAAGCTAAATGCTACTATGGTGGGTTTCTTTGGTATTTTCCACCCCCTACAAAGATGGCAAATTTAATTACATTCTGGTCATTATTACTGAACGGTTCTGCTATATACACCTCTGTGCTCTACTTAGGACTGAATCAAGAATTCTCTCTCTTCCCTTGTGGGTTCCACTCAAAGCCCATGGAAGTATTTTCATTGACTAATGGGCTTTAGCAGACTCTAAGTGCCTCTCTCCTGTTACTGCATGCTTGCCTTCATGCCTCTAAGCAGGGCGATCCATATTTATTCGGGGGATGTAAAAAGCAACTCATTTGATTCTATCCTTTTCTGTTCCTTTCTACATTATTGAACAATGACATACAAGTTTTGCATTCTCTAAAACACACAAAATGTTGATTGGAGACTGAAGATGCTTCCCTATGCACTGTAGAAGATGACGTATATGTCAGACGACATTTTTATCTTCTTGGTCCCATCTATGTATGGTACACACTGTAGCACTAAAGTGAAAATATTATGTGTATAATATTTTATATTTTCAGCAAATGAATCTACTTCAATTAATGTTCCAACACTCTAGATCAGGGGTTGGCAACCTCTGGCACGCGGCCTGCCAGGGGCCATTTTGTTTACCTGCCGCGTCGGCAGGTTCGGCCGATCGCAGCTCCCACTGGCCGCAGTTCGCCGTCCCAGGCCAATGGGGGCTGCAGGAAGCGGCACAGGCCGAGGGATGTGCTGGCCGCGGCTTCCCGCAGCCCCCATTGGCCTGGAGCGGTGAACCGCAGCCAGTGGGAGCCACGATGGGCCGAACATGCCGACACGGCAGGTAAACAAACTAGCCCGGCCCGCCAGAGCCGCATGCCAGAGGTTGCCGACCCCTGCTCTAGATACTACAGTTCAATTTCCCAAAGTCTATTTAAACACCAGTGGACCTCTTCAAGATGAAGTGTCGTGTTTCTAAATATATTGCATTGATCCACTAAATGACATGCTGTAACTTTCCTACCACTCCAATGGACTGTAGGAAATCTTTGAAAAAATGGTCCAGCCCCATCTTTGGCTATTCTAGATGAAGTCCCAATTTTGCATGGAGTGCACACTAAGACAACCTTAAAAAAAAAACCCACAAGATCACTTACCTATACATTTTCTTTCTTTCTGCTTCTCAACACAGGAAAAAATAAAACTGAATTAATCACCATGGAAATAGACTACAATGTCAACCAATCAAAATGTAAGCAGGGTCTGAATGAGCTCTCCCTTGACATCTAGTAAAGAACTGGTGGAAAAGACCGCAGGAGCAGACTGTATTTGCACAGAAACACCTACTCTGCCTAGGGGATCAGCAGAGAGAGACCTGTTACACCGAAGTGATCAATTTTGGCTGTTTGGGCTTAAAATTGACTTTAATACTAAATGCAGGGGTAATGAAATGTTGTTATCCTTATTGTATGCGTAAAGGGCAGCATGCTCTAATTGAGGGAGGTCACCCTACCTTAACCTCACTCGCTATGTAGGGGGTAGTGATGCCAAATCCAAGTAAGAGTCAGAGTGGGTGGGAACCTGATGGAATAGCAGGAGACATTTGACTCTCCTACTCCCGTGTTTAAGGACAGAGCTGACTAGACGCATTTGAGTATCCTGGTTCTCTCTCAGTGATCACTAGAGCTAAACTCATTGATAAGCTGATATAAGGGGGATGAACCTGAGACCTGGTACAGAAACAGTGTTGCAGTGAAAGGACAACTCAGAAGAGACAGCAGCAGAGAGGCTCCCCACTACCCAGTGAAATCACTAAAGAGTTGAAATCACTGAGAACTGGGCTAAGTGGTGGAATCTCAGAACACAGCACTGGAGCAAGAGGTGGCAGTGACAGCATCAGACAGAGCAACAAACAATGGCAGAAACACTGTGGAGCAGAGGTGGAGGCATCACTACCACCTTCTACCCTCAGGGCTAGGAGGCAAACCCACTCAAACGCCTCCCCAGTCTCCAAACTCTGAGTGGGGTGCAGCAGAGGGACAAGAGGAGTGCTATGTTAAAAATGGGAAACAAAGAAAAAGGACAGTGCCCAGGACACTGTGGGATGGGTGTTTTGCTTATTGGTTGCATACTTTCAAATCTTTGTTGCAGTGTTTTTCCAAATTAATGTGTTATCTTCTTTTATAAACGTTTTCTTTTGTTATATACTGACTCAGTGTTTGCGACTGGGGAAGTGTTACCTCTTAGAGGTGCTCAGGGTAATGTTTAGTTTTCCCAGATTACTGGGTGGGGGCTTGAGCTGGTTTTGTTTTGTATTGTTAAGAAGAACCCCTTAGATATTGAACCCAGCGCTTGTTGCTGCCTACACTGCCTGGCAGAAGGGCTACAAAACCATGCATTTTATCTTGGCATATGTTCTACTGAAGTAATGTGATTATTCCCAGGAGGAGTCTTTGATAGCTACACTTCACCAAGAACTAACTAGCAACAGTCCTAACACACACAGATGCCCCAAAATGAATAAATACCAAGTTATAGAGAAAAAAAATTTGCCTACCTTTCTTTTAATAAAGTATGGTAGAACGTCTTCACAGTTGGAACACTGAAATGCAGAAACTAATTTATAACTAAATTTCTTATTTCTCCACCCACCACTCATCTGTAGCATTGGAAACTATTTGACAGGTCCAAATATACTGAAAGTGAATTTTAAAAGGATGATCATTCAGAAGACTTTACAGGCACAATTATTTGCAGGTCACTCCAGCTGCAGGCTACCTATGCAGAAGCAAAAACATATCTAAAATGATATGGCTGATTGGGTTTTAACTAAAAGTTTTGTGCAAAAGTGCCTGCTTTCCACAAAAAATGCTGATTTTTGTCAAAAACCAGAATGGCTTGGAAACATTCAATTTACAGCTAAAAATTGAAATATTTTGTTTCAAAATGGGACCGTGCTGCATCCAGGCAATAGTAGTTCAGATACCTTATTCCCCATTCTCCTCTGAGAGACAAGTTCTCTGGCCACACTATTTATCTCATGATACCCCAAGGCCAGTGGCTCCTATCACACAACCCACCCTCTCACCAAGAGGGGAGAAAGTGCTGCATCATGGGAGATGTAGTACAGCCAGAGAGCGTGACTCACAGAAGAAAACGGGAGCACATAAGCACCCAAACTACAAATAAAGATCCCATGAGGTTCAGTGGGGCCATTCTGAATTGAAATATTTTGATTTTCAAAATTTTGCTGAAAAAGTCAAAATTTTCCATCAGACAGAACCCCCTATTTTTCACCTCGCTCTACTAAACAACAATGATTGGGAAACATTGGTAGAATTGATCAAATTACTTCTTGCATTACACCCTTTTGGATCAAGAATTAATACTTTGAGCAGAATACACCCTAAACTTGGTTGGAAACAAAACATGACTTCCGTGATACAGTTGTGAATCTCTCTTAGCAGAATAATTTGGGTTTAAACATCTCATTGTATTGTAGGTGTGACACACTGAACTACTGTAACAGACTGATCTTTATTTGTTGGCTCCCCTAGATATAAGTTGGGACACAGTCCTTTTATAACCCTATTTCACACAGCAGGGGACAACTGTCACTGATTCAAGCGATTACAGTTACACTTACATTCCCCCCAGAGGAGGAAAAGCATCATTCTAAAATTTAGTTCTGACCAGATAAACCTTTAGTGCTTTGCCTGGATGTCATGAATGTTACAGTCTCTCTTCTTACAACTCAGGATCTTAGAAGAAATTTAAACAGTACATTTCTTAGTAATACTGAAAAATAGAAGAGAGACTTCATGGATAAGTGTCAAAGCAAATAAGTCTAATGGATAAAGTTGCCAATTGTACTATTCTCAATGGGTGCCAGAAAAATTATATTGATGGAAGTCAAGAGTGACAAAAACATTCAAAAGCTATCTTAGAACTAAATTTAAACTCCAGGTGGACACAATTAGATCCAAGTATAGGCTTTGGGAGAAAAATGACTAAAGAGTAACTCAGTCAATGGGTAGGAGACTGACTTCTACCTCTGATGACACTTGAAACATAAAATATGAGTATCCTGAAGGCACAAATCCAATTCCTTTTCAAATTCCCCTTGAAAAAGCAGTGTTTTTAGAGGTTTCAGTAAAATTTTCCACAACCATCAGAGAAACCTAGCTATTCTAAACACTACATTCACATGCCAAATGATCAAAGCTCAAAATGTTTGTATCTGAAGTAAAGAAATTTCCCATGGTTTTAGCACATTAGAAACGAGTGAAAGATGAACACACTGATTATTCAAAAGGCGATCAAGAAACCAGGCCCTCTGAGGTCAACAGGGATGAGAAGAGACTGAACAGCGTCACTCCTGATTTTCAAATTATTTGTGGATGAGTAGAATTGGAGGAAAGGCACAGAAGTCCCTGGCTCTTGTACTGAGAAAGTGGCCAGCAAGACTATGAGAGCCATGTGGCTCTTGCAGGAGACAACTTCGATTGGTGATTGTCTCTTGTCAAACAGATTCCCAAGGGGAAAACTCTATTTCCTTGAAGTAATCTTAAACAGAAATGTTAGTACTTGAATTGAGGTGTCCAGAATATTTTGTATTCAACCTTGAAGTAGATATCCTTGTCCTGCTAGGAACTGAACATAATAATGTGATGGAGTGATCTGCAGTGAAGAGGGCTTGAACAGATGCATTTTCTCAACTGATGGTCAAGAAACAGTTAACAGTGTGCTTATTACTACGCAAGCAGTAGTGGAGAGGGAGACTTCTACCAGCCAATCATTTTACATATGTTCTGCAATTCCTTCATGTCTCTAGATTGCAGCAACTATAGTCAGCCATTGACAGTTGACTCAAGATTAACAACAATGCTAGCCTAACGGATGTGGGAGGTGCAGTGACTCAGAGAGGAAAACACAGATACTTTCAATTGCCTGGATCACTGGGTACATAGTAAATCCCCTGAACTCATTTTAATTTTGCAGACTTTATTTTGAAATGTTTCTGACAAGCCCACTTAATTACTTTCTGTTTAGAATTCCTAATAGTTAACAGAGTATAAAGTAAAGGGAATAAATAGTTCAAAAACTCTCTACTGTGGAACCAACACTATCATCACCACAGCAAGGGAGATACTGATAATATCCTCAGTTTATAGGAAATGGTGAGGAACCTGGCCAGATACATGGGGAAGGCAAGAGAACTTGCATGAATGATATAAATGCCTGGGATAAATAAATGCAGTTATTTCACATTCCTTTAGAATAGCCTAGAACACCTAGTTTTCTTCTATGGTTCAAGAAGCAAAGCCAAATACTCTCACAGACTATGTTGGCATTGCAGTGTCTGCATGGGTTGTTTACAACAAATACAGAATCAACGTAATCTCAGCATGATAACAAAGTTCAGGGTCTATTCAAGCTGTATCCTCTCCATACTGCTGTAAGGTTGTGAAACATGGACACGGTCCTGCTCAGACTGGGCAAAGCTGGAGGCTTTCCACACAAAATGCCAACAGCATATATTGGGCATAAAGTGGAATGACTTCATTCGTAATGCAGATGTTTATGGTCGCTCTGGTCTACTGCCTAATGGGGACACTGTCCACAGCTGGCGTCTTATGCTTTTCGGACACGTCGCCAGAATTCCACAAGACATTCCGGTGAACACCATTCTCCAGGTGGCTTAGAACACCCAGGATAAAATTCCACCAACCGAGGGGTGGAGGTGGCCCAGAGGCAGACTCTGTATTACATGGGTGCATTGTCTGTTCCAATGTTGGACTTTCGGCCCATCAAGCCCTTGCGGCCGCACAGGAATGGACCAAATGGCAAACAATCACTAGGGCCAAGCGTTCAGCTCAGTGTTGAAGATGACAGCAATGACATTGGATTGATAAATTGTCACTGCAGATTTAGTGGGGGCGGGAGGGGAAATTTGTGATTCCTTCCTTTCCCAAAGGAGGGACAAAAATATTAATGTTGTAATATCAACCCCATCTGCCTTTGAATTTTGCCAGACAGCCGAGAGATGAAGAGCTCTCATTAAAATTTCTGTTACAGAGTTGATCCTTTTTTTTCTTCTCACTGATTGTGTTTGTGTTTTAACAAGAAGAATATAGTAACGAGTCTTTATCAACAGTTACCTTTTAAGGAAGAGTAACTAAACATAAAATCTGAAGGCTAGATGCAAAGAATCCAGGTTGCAACACATACAAAGTCTGCTACAAGCCAATACATGGAAAGTAACTTGCAGCCTGTTGTTACAATAACTTTTTGTAGGTCTCTTGAAATTTCTTTAGTCATTCAATTAACGCTGGAGCAGAGGACAGTGTGTGAAGGGAAATAGACACCAAAGAATCAGAATAATTGCAGCTTTTATCTGGAACACGCTTAGGAAAAACATTACCCTCTTTGTTGAATAAAGAAACTTATTAGAAGATGCAGTTATCACTGCATCTACATTAGGAGATTCTCCAGAGAAAAGAAACATACAAGGAGTTAACCTATGCAGTTCACAAATTTGGCTTGACAAATAAGATTTGGCAACAGCTAGATAGTGATTACAGTATATACTCGTTCATAAGCCAATTTTTTTTAGTAAAAAAAGGGAAGCACCAGAGAAGGGGGTTGGTTTATGAACGGGAATAGAGAGGGAGAGGTGGGACACAGCCCCCCTCCCCCCCCCCAACAGAGGGAGCAAGGAGAGGCAGCACAGCCAGAAGGGAAGAGGCGGGGCCAGAGTCTCTCTGCTTCTGGCCACGCTGCTCTCCCCCCAGCCTCCGAAGCAGCTGCAGCTCCGGGGATGGCAGGCTGCAGCCGTGCCCAGGGGCGGCTCTATGTTTTTTGCTGCCCCAAGCACGGCAGTCAGGCGGCCTTCGGGTCCGCTGGTCACACAGATTCGGTGGCGTTACTGAAGGTGATCTGCCAGTCCCACGCCTTCGGCGTACCCGCCACCGAATTGCCGCCGAAGCCGCGGGACCGGACCACCTCCCACAGACATGCTGCCAAAGGCTGCCTGACTGCTGCCTTCACGGCGACCGGCACGCCGCCCCCCGCGGCTTGCTGCCCCAGGCATGCGCTTGCTGCGCTGGTGCCTGGAGTCGCCCCTGGCCGTGCCGCTCTGCCCCGCCCCCCAGAGCAGGCTGCAGCCGCGCCACCCAGCCTACCAGAGCATGCTGCAGCCACGCTGCCTGGCCCAGCCCACTGGAACATACTGCGGCTGCACCGCCCGGTCTGGCCCGCTGGAGCAGGCTGCGGCCGTGCCGCCCAGCCTGCCGGAGCAGCCCCAGCCAGGCCAGAGACATCCTCCCCTGGCCCTCCCCAGAGAAGGTGGGAAGGGATGGGATGGGGAGAGTGTGGGGGTCCCAGGCTAGGGGTGGGGTCATGTGGGGAGTGGCCACAGGGGTTACTCCTCTGACCTCCAGCTTCTCCCCCCCCCCCCCCCCAAAAAAAATTTCCCCACCAGTTGTGGTCCCAGCCCATCAGGGTAAGCAGCTGGCATGCCAGGACATTTTGTTTACTTAGGTTTACCTCCGTGCCTGCGGACACTCGAGGTAAACAAACCATCTCGGCCCACCAGCGGCTTATCCTGATGGCCCGGGAGTCAAAGTTTGCTGACCCCTGAATTATAGGGTCGGCTTATGAATGGGTCATAAAAATGTTTCCATTTTTACTTATCCATCTTGGGGGTGTCAGCTTATAAACGAACTGGCTTATGATCGAGTATATACGGTAGTTTTCTAAAGAGGCATAGGGAATGCATTATCTCACTTCATCCACAGTCTAAAAGGTTGCCAAATATGAACTTTTTTTGATTGGTTGCAGCTGTTTGTCCCTTGTTAAAAGCAAGGAGGACCCCATTGTTCCAGGTCAGAAGTTGATGGGGGCAGAAACAAAGAAATTAAGATAAAAGAAAACCCATACATATGCTATTTCAGGGGTGGCCAACCTGTGGCTCCAGAGCTGCATGCGGCTCTTCAGAGGTTAATATGCGGCTCTTTACCTAGGCACTGATTCCAGGGCTGGAGCTATAGATGCTAACTTCCAGTGTGCTGGGGGGTGCTCACTGCTCAACCCCCTGCTCTGCCCCAAGCCTTGCCCCCACTCCACCCTTTCCCCCAAGGCCCCTGCCCCTTCCCCTGAGCCTACCATGCCCTCGCTCCTCCCCCTAATGGCCTCCTGCGCACTTGAAACAGCTGATTGTGGTGGGCAGGGGGAGTGGGGAGTAGGCACTGATTGGTGGGGGCTGCCAGCAGGCAGGAGGCACTGGGGGCTGGGGAGTGGATGGGGGGCTGCTGACGTATTATTGTGGTTCTTTGGCAATGTACATTGGTAAATTCTGGCTCCTTCTCAGGCTCAGGTTGGCCACCTCTGTGTTATTTGAATGGAAAGTACAGTAGCTGACTATCCAGCAAGCTACTGATATTTTCATTGGTAGTTTGAGAAATATTAAACACTTCTAAGGAAAAAGCAGGGAAAAGACAGAATATCAAACTAATGAGGTGATGGAGTCATTACCAGATGCCTCACTAGATCAGATTGCAAAAGGGGTTTAAAATGGGACATAAGTTCCTGTTTCTCTCTAAAAGTAAATAGCCAGTGTGAAATTTCACCCAGGGTTAGATTTTACACTCTATACATTTTCTATGTAGTTTTTGTTTTGTTTTGTTTCTCTTCATATATTTTCAGTGGAAAAATCTTTGGATTTTTTTTTTTTTTTTGGTGGCAGTCCCACTTTTCATCACTCTCTTACTTTTCTGCACACAACCATTTCCCAAAATTACCCTCTGTCAATGCAACCAACTACTACACCGAACATTCACAACCACTAGTGCTGGGGAAAATATCATTCGGGAGATAGGTGTGTGCAGAGGCTGAAAGAAAGCAGTTAAAGTTTGTAGTGCGTGGTGTAGTATATGGTAAATGTGGTGACAGTAGGGTGCATACCAATGGGTAGCGTAAATGTACTGTTTGATGATTTAAACTTTTTGTTTCCTTGCTTTTTGAGATTAGGTTCAGTATATTGCAACCCTCACTGCTTCACAATAGGGTTGTTTAGTTGGGTTTTTTGGCATTAGATCCACTATATCAGTGGTTCTCAGCCAGGGGTACATGTACCCCTGGGAGTATGCAGATGTCTTCCAGGGGGTAATCAACTCAACTAGATATTTGCCTGGTTTTACAACAGGCTACATAAAAAGCACTAGCAAAGTCAGTACAAACTAAAATTTCATACAGACAATGACTCCTTATAAACTTCTCTATATCCTATACACTGAAATGTAAGTACAATATTTATAGTCCAATCAATTTATTTTATAATTGGAAGGTAAAATGAGAAAGTGAGCAACTTTTCAGTAATAGTGTGCTGTGACACTTTTGTATTTTTATGTCTGATTTTGTAAGCAAGTAGTTTTTAAAGGAGGTGAAACTTGGGGTACGCAAGACAAATCAGCCTCCTGAAAGGGGTGAAGTAGTCTGGAAAGGTTGAGAGCCACTGCACTAGATTTTTCCTAGTTCTAATATTGGCAGAATGATTTTACTGTCCCAAAGTAACAGACTGTATTAAGAATTCTTTCTTCATCTTGTATTTACTATGTATCAAGTACATTCATTAAAATATTAAATTTAGTAGCTTGCTGATAGCCTAATTCATGTTTATTGATGAATATTACTCGTTACTGGCAATACAAAGCAATAATCTCAGCGAGAGTGATAATTATGGTACTTTAAATTTCATATATAGATCTTTTCTTTCAGAAACTTTAAGTGTCTAGTTTAACAGATTACTGGTAGAAGACTCTTTCCTCCATAGTGAAAAGCACTGCTTGGCATCTCCAATATTGGCAGGAATTTTAAACTGCACAGCACGCAAAAGATTGAATGCCCAGCAGCATGCCTGACAGTAGCCATTCATATTTCTCTTGTCCTCACGGCCCCATCCATATGGAGTTAAAAAAAATAAAACCATACCCAGAGCTGGCCATTAGCAACTTAGAAGGCATTTCAGCTTCCTAACAGTGGCTATTAGCAATTTTCTCACCTAGCAATATGTGCTTTCTACTCCTGGGGGAATTCTGTGCCACTGGACAATGCAGAATTTGAGCAGAATTCCATGTTTACCCCGCAGAATTGGGGCTGTAGAGCTGCAGGCCGCCACTAGGAGCCGCTAGACTCTGCGGAGTCCAGCTAGCAGTGAGCGAAGCGCCCAGCCCGGCAAAGATGGAGGCTCCAACTGCCTAGCTTGATCCTCATTCTCCCGGGTATGGGACAGGGCCCAGGAGACCCAGCTCTGCCAAAGGATGAGGAAGGGCAGGGCCACACCGCACCATGTCCCCCAGTGGGACAGTAAAGAAGTTGGAGGAAGTAAAGGCTGTGGGGGTGCAGGTGTCTGGACCGGGAGTGCCCCGTGGCTGGGTTCTGGGGAAAGAGGGTATGAGGGTCAGGGAAGAGGGCAGAGAAACAGGAACTGGGTTGTCGTAAGGGTTTCCTTAACACTTTACTTCTGGGCAAATTTTTTTGTGTTTGTATTGTTACAGACATAGTTGCTGATGATTATTTTGGTAATTTTATTCAAAATACCTAAAACTGGTGTGATTATATAGTGTTATTTTGACAAATAAAATATGCAGATTTTTGCAGAATTTTAAAATATTGTGGTGCAGAATTTCCATAGAACTAGCTTTCAAGTACCCTGATCGAGTAAATGTCTAAGTAAGAGTCTAACTGATCATCTGTATGCACAATTGCATGTGAAATCATGTCAATAGCATGCTGAAAGTGAACACATACTTTATCAGTATGCAATTTTCAAATACATTAGTTTTGGGGGGGGGAGGGGGGTTGTTTTTGTTTTTAAAAGCAGCAGGTCATGTACCACATACCTAAAAGTCAGGTAACCCACATTTTAAATAACATCCTCATACCAAGAAAGATTTTTAAAAAAGCAATGTAATTAGTTTCTATAAGGAATCAAAATATCACAGAGCAAGGATAGCATGATAATATGCATGAAATATCTGATTGTATAAGTCAGAGATGCAAAACCTTTCTTAGCAATTCAATCACGAAGCACCACTGAAAAGATAGCATATGACCAGAGTAATGAGTGATGATGTCTGATTTACGCAATGTAGGACATGCAATAAGCAATATACTGCAGGATTTCCCTCTCCCCCAATAAAGAGGTGAAGGCTCACGAAACTCACATTTGTAGTTACAAAAAACTCCTCTTGGTCCCTTTACCAACTTCAGTAGCTTATCTGAGCCTTCGTAATAATGAATTCTCTCCCTTAGAGACTTTTATTATTTTGTTGGCCTCTATAGGACACCCATCATTACGGTATTTGAGTATATTTTACGAGGTTTAAATAAAATCAATTACACTCCAAATAAGAGGACAAAATACCGTTTCCCTGATGCTTACAGGTTTTAATAGGACTTCTCAGATAGGAGCCCAGAAATTAATAGTTTAATCAGTTGCAAAGAGGTACTCTGGTTGCAGCTCTCTCAGTGTGGCCAGGTTTGTGCTTAAGCGTATTTCCAGAGGCATTGGCCCACTGCTGAGCATGCCCTGCCTCAGCTTCCACAAGCATCATCCTTGGGACAAGTTTGAGCGTAGCTCACATGGTGGGTTGAGATGGAGGGTCAGTCTTTAAGGCAGTCCGGGCCTACTCTAGAGCTTTTCATAAAACAATCAATATTGAGAATTTCCCCAGACAATGCAGAAAAAATGGTTACCTACCTTTCGTAACTGTTGTTCTTCGAGATGTGTTGCTTATGTCTGTTCCATTCTAGGTATGTGCGGAGACAGCAGGAAGCCAGAAGCTCGAAGGAGGGCCCTATGAGCTGCAATAGCATAAGATTCAGGTCCCATGGAAGGACCGGGTCCCTAATGTGCGGGTAGAGGCGCTCAAGGCCATTCAGGAACCTGGCAGTCATGTCCTGGGCAAAAACGGACTTACCCTCGAGTGGCGGATGGAAGGCCGAGATAGCGGTCAAGTGGACCTTGATAGATGAAAGGGACAGGTCTTGGAGCTTGAGAAGCAGAAGGTAGTCCAGGATTAACTGCATCAAGGCCCACGTGGGCCGAATACCTTTATCCGAGGTCCAACAAGCGAACCACTTCCATTTGGCCAGGTAGGTCGCTCTGGTGGAGGGCTTTCTGCTGCCCAACAGGACCTGTTGGATACTAGCCGAGCACTCCTGCTCCTCCGCATTTAACCATACAGCAGCCAAGCTGTCAGGTGCAGCGCCGCCAGGTTCTGATGCAGAAGACTGTCGTAGTTTTGGGACAGCAAGTCCAGTCTGAGTGGTAGCAGTCATGGAGCAGCCACCAAGAGGTACAGAAGCGTGCCAAAACAATGCTGGCGTGGCCAAGTTGGCGCTATGAGGATCACCTTCACCCCTATCCTGCTTGATCTTCATGAGGACCTGTGAATTAAATGACACTGGAGGAAAGGTGTACAACAGAGCCCCTGACCACGGGAGCAGAAAAGCATCTGACAGGGAGTCTCTGTTGATCCCCCAAATCTAGCAGAAAATGGGGCATTTCCTGTTCTGGCTGGATGCGAACAGGTCCACCTGGGGAGTCCCCCACCTCTGGAAGATTATGCTGACCACTTCCAGATGGAGGAACCACTCGTGGCGAGACAAGAATGGTATAACCTGAAGATATTACTTCAAGCACTCAATGGTCTGAGGTTAGCAGAGACCAGGCCGACCGGAAGGGGTGCGGGCTGTGGAGGAAAAAGAGTGGTAGGGTGGATCCTGGGAAGTGACTGGGGCGCCATCTTTGAGCACACCTTCAAAATGTCTGCTTCTGGCCTCCTTGGTTCCTGGAAGGCTAGGCTGAACCACTGAATGGGAAGATGACGGATGTTGCTGCTTAGACCTCTTGTCTCTATCCTTTCTCCTGTAGGTGCTCAGCTGGGGAGTCCCCCAGGACCTAGACTGGGGAGGCGGAGGAGGGAACGGCTTCCTGGCCTGCTAAGGAGTATGAAGGCCCAAGGAGCAGAGAGTGGCATGGGAGTCTTTAAGGCTGTGGAGTCTTGAGTCCATGAGCTCAGAGAAGAATCCCACCCCCTCAAACAGGAGGTCCTGAATGGTGGCCTGCATCTCCTGGGATAATCAGGAGGACTGCAGCCAGGAACTGTCTCTCATGGCCATCACCAAGGCAACCACCCTGGCTGCTGAGTCTGTAGCATTCCAAGCCATATGGAGGGCCCCTCTTGCTACCGCTGTGCCTCTGTCCACTAAAGTGGCAAACTACTGGGCATGGTTCTGCAGGAGGGCCCCCTTGAATTTGTTAAGGGAGTCCTACAGGTTAAAATTGTACCTGCCTAACAGGGCCTGCTGGTTAGACATCCAAAATTGCAGGCTGGCTGTCAAACTTTTCTGCCAAAAAAATCCAATCTCTTTGCATCTTTGTTTCTTGGCGTGCCACTGAGTTGGTCCTGCCTCTCCCTTTAATTAACAGCGGACATGACCAGTGACGCCACTGGAGGGTGCATGTACAAATAGTAGAACCCTTTTGAAGGGACGTAATACTTCTTTTCCACCTTCTTAGAAGTAGGCAGAATGGAAGAGGGCATCTGCCATAGCGATTTGGCAATCTTAATGACCCCTGGATGGATGCGCAGCGACCCAGGGCAGAGTGGAGAAGGATATAACATTAAAGAGGTCGTCTGACTCCTCCGCGAACTCTTCAATATTTAAATTCAAATTGGCAGCCACGCTTTCAAGGAGGGCCTGGTGCTCCTTGAAGTCGTCGGGGGGACTGCCTGTTTGGGAGGGACCTGCCACCACTTCTTCTGGAGAAGATGATGATTGCACCGCCGGGGGACAGGGAGGTTTCCCTTCCTTCTCCAGGGACAGCTCCTTACGCGTTGGAGCTTACTGCACTGCCCCCGCGTCGGATTCGGTGCAGTGTTCCGACTCCAATGCCGGAGGTGGTTTGTCTGAGGTGGCTATGGAAGACTGGTGGGAATATGGGCATTACAGGCACACCCACTGTCCCTGCAGCCACGCTGCTGCTGCAAATGCCACACCAGTCTCACGGATCGGCGGCAAATAACCCCCCCTTGCCGAGGGGCTGAAGTCCCAGTCTGACTCGGACCATTGCCCTTCCAGTGACCAAAGCGGGGCCGTCAAGGCCTGAGTCTGCCGACTGACCCTGGTTGGCAATTGGTGCCTGCCTGAGAAGTGGTACCGGGGAGATGGAGACCAGTACTATACTGGGGTGCGATCCCACCCCTGTGGGGACCAATGTCTGGGACAATGTCTAGGTGAAGGTGACCTGTGTTGCGGTGATATTTGGTGGGAAAGTCGCCAGTATCGGTGGTATGGGGACTGGTGCCTCGACTCCGTATCCCACGCCTCGTAGGGCAAGAGCACGGCATCAGAGACCTGGGCCTTCTGACCAGAGACTGACGGTGCAGTGTCGGGGTCCTAGGCTGCCTGCGGTCCGGGGACCAAGGGTGCTCCACTGCGCTATGGGGCGGTCCCATGACAGGCTTGATCTTAGATGTTGGGGTCTTAGCCAAGTGTGGCACCTGGTGCAGTGACTGTGGTGTCGGTCGGCCTGCTTGTTCCTTAGCCACCGGGGCAGCTTCGGGCAATGAGGGCCGTTGAAGCCAGAAGCTCCCGGGAGTTGGAGGTGGATCCCTGGCTGGGCTGGCCGGTCTGGCCACAGCAGTACCCCTGTGAAGCCCCGGAGCGGGCACATGGCCTAATATAGGTCCTTTGCCCAGAGCCCCTTTCGACTCTGGTGCTGGGGGGCTCTTCTTATGCTGCTTCTTTGGCACCGACGAGGGGGAATGGTGCCAGGCGGAGCCCGGTGCCGGTGGTGCGCTTCTGCACCGATGCTGAGGTGCTCGGCATGGGGTCCGAGTGGGAGGGCTCCCATGAAGGACAAAGCTCAGCCTCTATGAGGAGAGCCCTCAAATGGATATCCTGCTCCTTCTGGGTTCTAAGGCAAAAGTTTGTGCAGAATCTGCACTTGTCCTTTCTATGGGACTCCCCGCAGCACTTCAAACAGCTGGCATGGGGTCACTAATAGGCATCGGCCTGATGCATGATGAGCATGGTTCGAAGCTGGGAGAGGAGGTATGCCCTGCTGGGACTCTAACTACCAACTAACCTAACACTTAACTTAATGGCTAACTAAGTACCTACAAACTATATACAAAGAACATAGACATAGGCTGTAAAGAACCACTAACTTTCTTGCAATGCAAGACAAGGCGCTCCAACCAACCGTCACGGGCAGTAAGAAGGAACCGAGAGGGCGTAGGGTCAGCGACGCCTAATATACCAGCATATGAGCGCAGCACTCAAGGGGGCACCACAGCCGACCCTACGGATACTGCTAAAGCAAAAATCTCAGCCGACTGTGCACGTGAGTGTGCACACACCTAGAATGGACCGACATGAGCAAGCACTTGAAGAAGAAAGCACAGCATAGGGGTAGTGTATCTCCACTCTATTCAAGAGGCATGCAGCTGCATTCCAGACACTTTCAAAGCTAGTCCCAGGTAAAACCCATTATAACAGTTCAACCAAACAGTTATGAAGGCACTGATTATCTCAGCAAGATACACATGATAGGTAGAGGCGTGGTCTCTGTCAGGCATAGCTGTTCTGGTGGAGAAAACAACCTAGAAGTCTAAAAGCAGTGCTTCTCAGTTAATAAAACTACAGCATTAAGGACCACTCTCACTATGAATTAGTAGAAAACTTCACTTGATGGAACATTTGTAGATTTTTCACTTTAAGTCTTCAGGTTGCTTAGCTAACAGATCAGCATCACCTCAGTCTCACCTGTGTTAAGATGCATGCAATATATTAATCTGTATTACATTCATAGCTGATGTTGCACTTCAAATTGCAATAGGTAATTTTAGATAAAATTAAAAAGCTATGATTTTGAGGTCATCCCTTATTGATATATTCTCAAATGTGCTCCAGGGTGCATCTATATAAAATACTCATGTTGCCAAACTTTAAAAGGTCAGTAATTTTTTAGTTCAGACCAATAGTTATTTTTAAAGCTATTTTACTTTCTCCTCTCCCACCCCCAAAATGGTTAACGGACTGTATGCAAGACTTAAAAAAAATCAGCTTCCTGTCTATGGTTTGACACAGCCCCAACACAAAGTAGATCTTTGTTAAAATAATTATTGGGGGAAGGGTGGAGAAGAGAAGTGTGTAAAACAGTTTCTTTAAAAATGTCTTAAGATCTGCTTTATTTCACAGCTCACCCAAGAAACTAGGACTGATCTGAACTAATAAGTACAATTTGCTTTTAAAAACTGTTTATGTACCCATCTGTCTGTAGTGGCTTGGGGGGATGGGCAGCGGGGGGGGGAGGGGTGTGTGTGTCTTCTGTTCTAAGTTAAATACACAACCAAATGTGGCATAGTAAAAATTCATATGTAAACGGATTTGCTTAATAGTTACTTCTAAATATTTGCATGACAGAACAAAGCAGTACATAAGTTAAATTAAAAAAAAAAGAAAGGTTCATATAATTTATAAAATGAAAGCTTAACTTAATCAAGAACTAAGTAAAAATCAAACTGCAGAGATATATTGTATAAGTAAC
Source organism: Emys orbicularis (assembly GCF_028017835.1). Taxonomy (NCBI): domain Eukaryota; kingdom Metazoa; phylum Chordata; order Testudines; family Emydidae; genus Emys; species Emys orbicularis. The sequence goes on along the minus strand of NC_088683.1, from coordinate 65,297,860 downwards.
TGAAGTGTTCTATTGATAGCTCTAACATGCAAAAATGACACTGGATTTTGGGATAAACAGTTTGAGTCTGTTTTTGCAAACCATCTGTGCCCTGATCACCCATTAATTCCAATGAGAGTTCTACATGCAGAAAGTTTGAAGGATCTGGCCTATTAGTACTTTTGAAAGGTTAATATGGCAGGAGTTTGTGATACCTTTCTTTTTTAAGGGAAATACAGAGACTAAAGCAGAAAGTACTGTATTTACATCATAACACTGACAATTATTTCTGTAACAAAATTTCATTTAGATGTGTGCATGCTTTAGAACTTTTACAGTTAATTATATAAGCTATTTCAAATGTAGTAAAAATATTTCATTTTTAGGTTTAGAACTACTAGCAGTTTAGTGCCTGAACAATCGTTTTTACAGCAATTAAAATTAGAAAATTGCTTGTGTCACTGGAGTACAAGTGTGATAACTATACAAGAATTGTCAAGCTATTTTTATACTCTGTGGATGCAATTCCTCCCTGTGCAGACGGTCAGCACAAAATGTATGTACCACCCACTCATGTCCTCAAAAAGGACTTAAGTGGGGCATAGGCCTTCTTCATAGATGTGTATTTCACCCTCTCTGTAATAAGTTGTACAACAAGAAGATTAAAAACCCAAGCACTCCATCTAATCAATGTCAACTGCATAACTGCAATGTCTCTAAGAGTCATAGCGATATACTTCAATTTTACTTATCCCACAGGAAATAGATTAGCTAACAAAAAGCAAAGTAGTTAATATTACAAATCAATAGCAAAATATAGAAACTGGGAATTCTATTTGTCAAACTCCTACAAATGAAACATCTGTTGCTCCTTTCGTCAACCTAGCTCAGTTTTTTGTTTTACAATTTCAGTAATTCAAGATTCAATGCTCTTTAACAATGTCTGCTTCAATTGTGTGATCTTCACATAATGGAAAAAGTTTATGATGAATGGCAGCATATCCAACAGTTTGATTTATTTAACACATTTATAAAAGAGAATGTATTACAACAAATGACAGAAATTGATGCACATGAAAAAGTATTGTTTTTAATCCAATATTAGATTTTAGTGATACAGAACTCTTAATTATTGTAACATTTTTACAGTTAATCTCCAGAAGTTGATCCACGCGCAATTATTCTTTTACCAGAGTTTTAAATATAATCAGCTGCATGGTTGCTTTATTATATTAAAATGAAACAATGCTGTCTTGCAGTCCTCCTGGTATCACATTATACCCATTAGCAATTGTTCAATTAAGCTTTTAACAGTAACAGCAGCCATATCAATTCACACTGCTGACCCCTTTTTTCTGAATGAATTAAGAAGAGGACGAAAAAATGTGGCTTCTACTAAGCTTCTATTCCAGCACAGGAAATCCTGTGTGGTTAGACATAGTATCTGTCATGCTCAGAGATTTCATTCTATTCCCCCTCAAATGCCAACATCAGCAGCATGTCACAGGAAATTCTTCCTTATTTTCAGTAGTTCATAGGACAAGGCTTCTTTAGATACAAGGTCAGCATGAATAGAGCATTGCTTCCTTATCACTGCTAAGCAGCTGTGTTGAGGATGCAAGACAATACTGCACCACAACCCTGAATACCTCTTTTCATAGAGTTTAAGCATACTCGGCTCCAGGTTAGGAGTCCTGTTGTGCTTTTTTTATTGTATGAATTTTTGTATCAAGCAGTGTCCAGAAATATTTATTTAAAAAATGCACTGAGTTAATATTGAAGTTAACCCCACACAAGCAATGAAATTCAAACTATATCTATCTGCCAACACATAGGCATAACAAGAAAGAAGGATAGTTAAGTGGGTTCTTTACTGGGCTGAGATGCTAAAAGACAAACCCGCAAAATACAATAAAAGTTAAGTCATCAATGTGTGTCTGCACCATCTTTCCAGGAAGAAAGAGTTCTGAGGCCAATCTTGCTCTCCACTCCCCCTGCACTGTATCACCTCTTATCTTCAAATTACTGGATGAGTTTTCTTGCTCTACACCCTTGCCATCCCATTCTTTCCACAAAGCTCCAGCTGTTAGAACACTTAGCATTGTGGTATATATGGGTTATGAGTAGTGTTAATTAAGAGCTCATGAAGAAAGGCCACTTAAAATGTGGAAGCAAATACAAATTTTTCCAATAACAGGAAATAGAAAAGCATTAACCTTCTAAGCCACGCAACCAATTTTGACAATACACTACAGCCTGTTGATCTCCAGCTTTCCCAAAAACCAGTTCATGCATGTGTTAAACATATTGTTGTTTAATAAAACCATTAAAGTGTCATGAATTACTCTGGCAATATCTTGCTCATCAATTTCACTGCAAGAACACTCAACTTTTATTCACTGTTACTAGGAGTATAAAAGCAGCTGGAAAAGTGAATCCAATGAGGTTTTCTTTTACAAAAAAAAAAAAAAAAAAAAAAATCAGGTGAAAGGAAACCTGCTTTCATAGAAATTGGTGACCACTGAGTCTGTCCAACTGGTAACCAATAACACATGGAAAATATCACAGGGTTTAGATTTAATGTTTCAGCTGCTTTTATACATAAAGCAGTTAATAAAAATACAGTGGTCAAGATCCATCCACAAAAGCACAAATAAATAACACTGTTGTTGGCTGGGAGATGCCAGGGCAGCATACTTGGTCTCATAATGATCAACAGTGAAGGCTATTTGATTAAGGATTAGTGCTGAAGGCTCAGGTGAGCCCCAGCCCTGCTAGAATTCCTCGGGTAGAAGGACAGGACAATGGGTTTAGAAGACAGTGGGATGCAATGTGAGGTGAAAACAGATAAATGGGATAATCACAATGCTCTGGAAAGGGACATTTAGGATTCCAGCAGGTAGGAAGAAATTGCAGCCCCAGTATTAGTACAGTGGCCTAGTGACTATGCAAGAGACTTTGGTATATATTGCAATTCTGGTCTCCTGCAAGCTGGAAGGACTTCAGTATAATAAAGTGCCCCGATGAGCAAGACATCTCAGGAAAGATCTGTCCCATTTTCCTGAACAGTGGCAATGCTGTAAGGGTCTCATGGCTGAGAGGGGTTATTTTGGGGAGAAATTACAGCTCTAGCAGCACTGTGGTGAACAGCTCCCAGACGTTTTTATTCAGTTATAGAATATGCACTTTTTAATGGTATTGGTATACATTTGATCATACCATCACATAGGCTAAAAAACCCAAACTGATTGATAGTAAATATAAATGCCACCTTCTCTGCAATAAGTTACAACTACTTTTAGAGTCTGCTGTGTATTAAACTGCAGACTTTTTTTTTTTTCTTAAAAGGTGTCACAAAAGTAATTAGCCAATGATGGGAAACATTAACAGACTAGAAAATACAAACAAGTAAAGAAGCACACACTACAGTAGTCTACATAGTTAACTGGCAACATATTCCAATGGTACTATGCAATGTGAATGAGGTTCATTTCACAGGGTGAACAGTGACGTGTATGCTGTTGGGTTTGTCCTGCTGTGTAGAGTGATAATTTGCCAGATGATGCCCTTTCCTTAGTAAAAAGGTAGGAAAGCGGGACAGTTGGGACATCTACAGCTTGCATCTGTCTGGCTTTTTCAGGAAGGGTTTGCTATTTGTAAGATTTACAGAGAGTGTATTTATGCGACGAGTACATTTTATTCAACACTTTAGTTGCCTGTGGATACCCTGTCCCCTTAGTTTGGATGGAAGAAGAAGGCTAAAAATATTAAGAACTTTTAAGAACTATTTTCAGAGCTCTTGTTATAGTCAATTTTTGCCATTTCAGCAGAAAGACCAAAAAGGATTATTTCTCTAACAGTGTGAAGGAAAGAGAGCTGGGCATTAACAAGGTGATGTTGCAGGAACTAGCTCGTGATGGAAGAAACAATTAGAGCACCTAGCTCCAACACTTTTCCCACTAGACTTAATTACCAATAGAAACTCTGCCTTGATGGACAGAAAAAGTCACCAAATAGAGGCATGAAGAGGTGCTTGATAGGAGTTTGCTTTGTTAATATATCTTATAACAATATGTGAATAAGAGGATCCTTCCTGATTCTAACCTATTTGACAGAGTTGATTTATGAACTCCAATACTTAAACATAGCCAATTAGCAAATTCTGGCTGGTTTCCTACATGTGCTAGGTCTTCTGAAAGGCAGGAGAAGTGACTTGGTTACATAGCCATTTATAGTTAGCTGGGCTGCTGAAAGGTCAATGTTATCCAACTCAGGGATGTCCCTTTACACTGGCCACTAGTGTACATAATGTTACATTAAAAATAAAAAGGGGGGGGGGTGAGGTCACTGCCCTAAACAGCTTACAATCTAAATTAAACTAACATCATAAGCAGTGATGACAGACTATGGGGGCAGATAAAGTAAACAAGAGAAAAGGGAACGCTGTTCTTGAGAGACCATTTAAGGAAGATTTCAGATTCATATTTAGGTTTTGCTTAGGGTTTACTTGTGTGTGGTTCTACCCTCCCTGTATCCTGCTTTCCAAATTCTCCCCCCTGCTTTGTTTTATTTTCAATATGATCTGGAGAAGAAGGAGAAAATAGTGCTGAGGCAAGATTAAATGGTGAAAAACAAGATGGAAGTAGTGAGTGGATCTTGACTGAAGGAGTCAGCTTTGTGGGGAGGAGAATAACCAGTTGTGAAGTGAACAGTTCTAGGTCATCAGAAAATCAAATTAATCTTGGTCATGTCAGAGCCATCATAATGATCAATATTCCCCCTTTGCCCCATCTTATTCTTGGTTCATTCTGTTTAACAAAGGAATACAACCAAAATAAAGTTGGACTTTGCTCTGGCCAGGTCTGACCATGCACATCCATCTCCGTATCATTCTAGTCTTCTTATTGGGAAATATTTGCTGGCTTTGCAATGCCATCCTTGACACAGGCATATCAACTTGAGGCAGCTAAAAGACCACTCATACCAGTGAAGGGATTGCAAGTTGACACACACACACACACACACACTTTTCTAAATTATTGTATGTAGGGTTGTCGATTTACTAATCGCAGAAAACCAAACACCCTTGCCCCGCCCCTGCCCACTCCATTCCCCCTACCCTCCATCTTCCCCACCCTTGCTCAGTCGCTCATTTTCATTGGGCTGGGGCAGGGGGTTGAGGTGCGGGCGGGGGTGAGGGCTCCAACTGGGGGTGTGGGCTCTGGGGTACAGCTGGGAATGAGGGGTTTGGAGTGCAGGAGGGGGCTCCGGGCTGGGGCCAAGGGGTTCAGTGTGGGAGGGGGCTCTGGGCTGAGGCAGGGGGTACGGGCTCCAGGGTGGGGCCAGAAATGAGGGGTTCAGGGTGTGGGAGGGGGCTCCAGGCTGGGGCAGGGGTTGGGATGCAAGAGGGAGCAAGAGCTCCGGCTGGGGATGCGGGCTGTAGGATGGGGCCAGAAATGAGAGGTTTAGGGTGTGGGAAGGGGCTCCAGGCTGGGACAGGGGGTTGGGGTGAGGGAGAGGGGTGCAGGCTCTGGGCTGGAGGTGCAGGCTCTGGCCTGGGGCCAAAAATGAGGGCTTCAGGGTGCAGTAGGGGGCTCTGGGCTGGGGCAGGGGAGGGGGTTCAGGATGTGGGCACTGGGCAGCGCTTACCTCAGACAACCCTGGCCAATGGGAGCTGCAGAGCTGGCGCTCGGGGAGGGGCAGCACGCCCAGCCCCTGTGGCCATCCCTCCGCCTAGGAGCCGGTGGGACATGCCGGCCACTTCCAGGTGCTGCGCAGAGTCAGGCAAGAGCCTGCCAGAGTCGCCAACCGGTCTTTTAATGGCCTGGTCAGCAGTGCTGAACGGAGCTGCCAGGGTCCCTTTTCAACCAAGTGTCCTGCTTGAAAACCAGACACCCGGCAATCCTAATTGTATCCAGCTCTCCCTCTGTCTCACCTACACCTCTACATGCAGGACTTCGAAATTTCAGACAAAACAACCAGAGGCCTGCACTTCCTAGCAACAGACCAAACCATAAAAGGAAGCAGCATTCATAACCTGGGAGTGCTATACAACTATAGGATTAAAATACCACCCATAGTGGCTATGCAGATCCACTGTTCCCCCAACACAGAAAAATATGTTGCTTCATTATATTACATGGAATCTTTCAATAGGAGAGGATGTAGGAGGAGAGAAAAGAAACATATCCATTACTAAAATGAGAATTCCATGTGCAGCTGGGCAAGCAATTTACCAAACTAATCTGAATTTATTTTGTGTATAGGGCTGTTGAGTTTCTGCCCAGAAATAAGTAATTAAAATTCACCAGATTAGTCAACTTAATATTAAGGGTGCCCTTGTCTACAATATTGTTCTGCTATTAACCCCAATAGATATAGCAGTTATCTTTATTGCTTCTGTCCTGGTTACTCACGTGCTCTCCACTGTTACTGAGACAAATCTTGCAACCCCATGCAGCAGCTTTGGGGACCATAATGTAGTAAATTCATGAATTATTTATGTATCACTGTGGGCCACAGACTGTATGCAACCCTAAGGAGGGTTGCCACAACTCCCCCGGGAACGAAAAACAGAGGGGGGAGATTACCTATACTGGTATAAACTGGGTTTTCTAGAGACCAACACACAAAGAAAGGGTTTTTGATATAAAAAGGTTGGTCTCTTATAAACGGACTCAGGACCTTCCTTCTGAACCAGCAAACGGACAGGAACTTCTGTCCAAGGGGGCACCCTTGCAGAAGGTTTGGAAAGACTTTGGCCTAGTAGGGCCCTATAAGAGCGACCTCTGGTAAGCGTTTAGTATTCACATATAAAAAACAATAAAAATCCCTATGATTTCTCTGCAATGCTTTTACCTCAAGAATAAATGTGCTTGCTTAGAAGGAGCTGCGTGGTAACTTGTAACTGCTGGCAATACACTGGTTGCAGCCCTAGAAGAGAGGGCGAAGCACAGTCCCTGGCTGTTATCCCCAGACTGGCATGCTGAGGATATCACAGTGTAAGGCAGGGAGCTGGGCAGCCTTAAAAACGTCTAGTCAGAATGGAGTGGGATAAGGGCCCTGGCCCAGAGATAGGTGATGGCTGTAGACCTGAGACCTGTTTTGGCACTCCTGGAGTGGACCACGGAGAGACGATACAGGTGCAATTACCTGAAACTGTGACAGTTGAGATTAGGCACTTTCCTCATTCATTTAGGTAGTAACTATTTGGTGTTAACCTAACATGCATGCTAATGGTATCTTCAGTAAACTAGTATCCAATCTGCAAGTTATTTGTGCTGGGATTCTTTCTTCTGGTGGTGTGAGAAGGAGGAAACAAGAAACTGCAGTCATTGTTTTTTTTTCTTTGCCTGGCAAGCAGTTTCATATTTGTGGTTTGTTTTCTCTACAAAAATTCAGAAAAAATTATGTACGTACATAATCATTTTCAATTTAAAAAGTGTTTGGAAAAAGTAATTAATTTAAAGCTCTGTAGTGTTAAATGTTTTTACAAGTGATAATCATAACTCCACTAATAAAATACTGTATTTCCTATAAGTCAGAAAGATGGCGTGACAACTGAATTAGCCACTACTTGAATCTATGTGAGGACACTAGTAACAGCATTTGAATGTTAAGCGTAAAAAGGTTAGTGACTAATATCCCCAATGTTTTTAATTGTATACAGTCAAAGAGATTTTCCTTTAATGGAATTGCAGAAACAGAAGTATGCCTTGTTTAGCCTGTGAACAAGCTTGTGCTTACTGCTGCCAATGTGAAACATATATATCCTGGTATAGCAGTCATCCACACATTGATTGAAAATAGTTTGCAAAATGCCACTGTACTATTAGTCAGATAGTATTAGTCACCCAAGAAGGAACTCTGAGTTTAGAAATAAGAGTAGCATTTCTGAGCACGGAAACCGATTTGTCAAAACCCTTTAATAAAGTGAGCTCACAGCATCAGAAGACTTGCTCGTTTATTGGCTAGAAAAAATGCCCTTTTGTACCATACGTTTTGTGTGATTTCAATAGCAACTTTGGTGGTAGGCTAGTGTGGACAACTGAAGTGACCAACTGTGACTGTGCAACAGTCTTGCAGCTTATAAAATAACTGAGGCTCACCACCACCATATCTTGCCCCCGCTGAGACTTTCATATAATCTTGAAAGCCTCAATGAAAATGGATACATTCAGGACTGAATAAAGAGGGGCCTCAGCAGGCCTGACCCTAAATCTAAACAATGAAACTGTAATGCAGGCATCCTTGTAATGGCACGATAGCTGTAGCATGCAGTGTTGTAGCCATGTGGGTCCCAGGATATTAGAGAGACAAGGTGGGTGAGGTAATATCTTGTGCTGGAACCAACTTCTGTTGGTGAGAGAGACAAACTACTGAGCTTACACAGAGCTCTTCTTCAGGACAGATGTAGGTCTGGTTAGCCTTCACTGTGGCTGTGACTGATAGCTTGCAATTTTCTGACAAGATGTATAACGTTTGCAGTTTCATTCAATTTGCAAGCTTTGAATTTCTAAATTTCACTTAATCTGGAAGATGCACAGCTCTTTTTTGTCCACACTGGCTTACCCCTTATGGAAAAGTCTTGTTAATTTTTTTTAAAAATGGATGCTTCTATAATCCATGGATATCATTGATCTAACAGAGGAGATATTCTTGTTGTAAGCAATCTTACAGAATTTATTATAGACTTCACGGGGGTTACTAATACAGTAAATATTTAAAATTAGGGTAATATTTACTAGCTACACACTGATGCTTTCCTGATTGTTTCAAGTGTGTTGTCTCAGTTGTATTACGTTTATTTACACAGCAATTTAAGCAACTCATCATACAATATTTAACTTAAGCAGCACTGTAAAACTGCCATGGTATTCACTGCACATGTAGGTCTTTATCTGCACAGAGGTGGGAAGGCAGTTGCACCCCTCCTTTGACCCGAAGGGCTTTAGGAGCAGAGTTGGGGGAAGGGCAGCCCAGCCATGCTCTTCATGCACTGTCCTTTGCTAAACTCCCAGATAATGCACTCCAAACTGCTTTTTAACTATCAGTGTGCCTGCTCCATGGCAGATACAGAGAAGTTGTAAAGGAGCCAGTCAATGGCAGCATGACTCCTCCTGGAGCTGAATTAGCAGGTGCAGAGGGAATTCAGGGCAGCAAAACAGAGGCTGCAGCCATTGATGCAGGACAGCTATTGCTTCCACAGAATGGAGAACTGGGAGATGGACTCCTAACTTGTATTGATTTGCAGGATCCCTTGGGGTAGGAGGCCATGCCCCTTGCCAAATGAACAGTCCCCCAGTCTTCTCCCCCTTGAAAATGCAAAGAAAGGAAACCTTCCTTTTCCTTTGGTGCCCTCCTGCAGTTTTCTCCATGAGCAAGGGGCATCATCTGGCATGGAAACATTTTCCTTGCCCACAGCGATTGTAAAGCTTAAGGCTGGAATGTCAGATTTTAGTCCTGAGTTTTCTAGCTTTAACCAGTTTGTATCACGCATATTCTTAGTATGTCATTTTAAACAGTTTTGAAAGAGCTTTTAATGAAACAGTTACTTAATACATGTCATCACTGTATTTACTGGAGGACTAAAGAGGTTTTCTAGTTCAGTTTTGATTGCTCAAGCAAAGAATATACTGTAGAATTGTTTAGTGTAGTGTCCATGGCTGGCCACACAGTCACATTAAATTATTTCACCTCTATGGGCAACTGATGCCACTTACAGAAGTTTTTACTGGCAGCAATTTCAAATCAGCAAATAAAGCATAAAATTCATAATATATTAATAATATGGAGGCAATTTAGCAGCTCCATAGGTAGAGTGAATTTTGCACTTAAAACCGGTTTAAGTTCCCTTGTATCAAAATGAAACCTCACATTCCCACCACATATGCTTCAATCTACAGGGAAATTTTGACTGATGGAGCAGAGGAAAGTTCTTTAAGACTGGGGTATTTTTGGCACAGGACTTTTAAATTCCATGTCTCCAGAGATCAGGTTGAGCCCTTGTCACTCCTGATCCAAAGTCTACTGATGTCAATGGTAGTCTTTCTACTGGCTTCAGTGGAGTCTGGCTCAGTCCCTGGGAGTAAAATGCAAGACCTCTCTGCAAAGCATTGCCGCCACCACCCCCTCAATAGAGAAGGCTATGAAAATGCATACAGTATTTATCTCCCATTTCCCTAATTATCTATCACCAGCTCATCTCATAGAGATCTCACCAGATGAAGGAAGAATTGAAATCATTTCTTCTTGAGAATCAGCAATTATTTCTTTTAATTACTGCAATTGGTGTCTAAATATTTTGGAGTTGAGCACATCACAAATGCCTAAGACAGATATAAAAATAGTTGTGCAACACCCATTTTTTAACAAACCTCTCATTTTGAAGTGATTTTAAAAATATCAAGGTTGGACCATGGAATAATGCTTAGTTAATTTCAAGCAATAAATTAAAATCAATGTTAGTTAAGCAAATGCAAAAAAAAAAAATTGTTTAAAGAAAAATTGCTTAAAAATTGCTAGTTCTCCCATCTCTAAAATTTGATGATTAGTGGAAACCTTATAGTTCACATTTCTGCTCAAAGTAACTTTACCACCAAATTAAAAACCCCCTGCAGCTGTGAAATATTATTTCTCGTAGGCCCCAATTCTCCAGTTCATTGCACGTGGACAGATTCCTTGAGCCTACACAGAGCCTCACTGACATCAAGCCCTTAACAAAACAGAGCTTCTATATACAGTGTATATTACAGAATGGAGCAGAATAGATTTACTGCCATTTTTCTTGCTCAAGAAAATGCTACAAAATGTATTTAGAACTTTTAGACTAAAAATATTTAAAGATTAGGGATATGGGGACATGGTTACAATGCAAATATTGACAAAAATTACAACCACAACCACACACACACACACACACCACTAGACTCTTCATTTTATGTTGCTACATGAAAATTCTTTTTGTGAAATAAATTCAGATAAGTTTGGGGGAGGGGGGGCTTAAGTGAAAAATATATTCAAGAAGGGACTTGTGAATAATCTGAGGGAAAAAAACAATATTTCAAAAATATTTTAAGAGTTTCTTAAGTAAAAATTACTGGTTTATTCTAAACTTGCCACTTAACTTTATAAACAGATGTGCTACTTCCACCCCAGTCATTGTTTTATTTATCTAGCTGACTTAATGCAAGTTTGTCTTACACAAAGCAAAAAGGAACACAATTGAAACGCCTATCCCAATTACAGGTTTCTTTGTTCTATTATAAACCTTACTTGACTGCTCAGTACTACTGCCCAGAAGAACAATGCATATTTAAATCTCCAATTCCTGAAACGGAAGAGTGTCCTTCTGGAACACCATAATAGCTACAACAAACTGACTTGAGGCAAGAACAAAAAAATTAAGATTAATAATCCAGAAGGCTCACCCATTCATTACTTTAATTTTAAATCTAACAGTCCAGGCCAGGCCCCACTGCATTCTATATTTCTCTAGATAGCTGTAACTCTTGAGTACAAGTATAACTTCCCAAATAGCATAGATGCATAAATTTTAAACCTTGAACAACAAAATAGGGGAGAAGGTAGAACTGAAGAACACCTCAGAACTCTGAGGGTAGGTCTACACTTACCCGGTAGTTCGGCGGCGAGCGATCGAACTTCTGGGTTCGACTTATCGCGTCTTGTCTGGACGCAATAAGTCGAACCAGGAAGTGCTCACCGTCGACTGCGGTACTCCAGCTAGACGAGAGGAGTACCGCGGAGTCGATGGGGGAGCCTGCCTGCCGCGTGTGGACCGAGGTAAATTTGAACTAAGGTACTTCGAACTTCAGCTACGTTATTCACGTAGCTGAAGTTGCGTACCTTAGCTCGAATTAGGGGGTTAGTGTAGACCTGGCCTGAATGGACAGTCAGAATTCCAAATGCTCAGATAGGAAATTGTTGGGCATAATGTAAGAACCTAGACTTCTGTCTTGACATCGAAAGCCCTCCATGGAATTGGCCCTTGCTACCGAGCAATTCCATAGGCGTAGTTTGATTTCTTTATTTTGGGTGTGGGGGTGGGAGGGGAGCTCCAGTCAGGCCAATGTGGCTGCATGTTTGGGGGTTGGGCAAAATCCATGCCTGCCTCAGGCTTGCAGTTTGGGGGGAGGGGCAATGACCCCACTAACCGCCCCCAAACTACACCAATGAGCAATTCCCTGTTCATCCACAACCATGACCTCTCTCAATAGCTGCATTTCACAAGAACAATAAGACTATAGGGGGAGGATTGTGAACGAAGGAGAAGGACTTTTATTGGAGCTACATCTAGACTATACTATAGAACTCACTCTTCCAAGGCATAAGAATGACCAAGGACCTCACCACTTTCAAAACTAGATGAAAAACTCATTTTTTATTTAAACTTTTCACTCACAACACTCCTAGCCACACCTGTGAACTAATCAAGCTATTTATCCTACAGAATAGGAAGGAAGGAAGAAACTGATGCTATTTCTAAAAACTTGAGAGGCACTTGAATACGACAGTGAAAGGGTCATAAATAGATAGAGTGGATTAAAAAAAATCTCTTATAACAAAAGAATATCTGCTAAATTGTGGTAGTTAACAGTTATGGATTCAGTGATTCCTTTGTATAAATCATCACATTCTGCTTATTGACCTATATATACTTAGATAGTATATATCAATGTTCAGCAACACCATTCTGTTACTAAAGTACCTTTTGTCTTGAATGGTTATATCATAGTATAATATTTAAATCTGCAAAATGATTTAACAAACTTTCTCAACCATGAACATGAAGTGTTAAATATTTTCCTGGCTTTTCTTTTTGATGCAAGAATCTTTCTGCTTCTTCATTCTTATATAGAATCTTTGTTCCATCCATATTGCAATTTCACAGCTAAATATCAATAGGGTCATAAATATTCAGGTTATGTAATAAAGATAGTCAAAGCAGCTGATAAAATTCTCTTACTGTTCATTTACAGCAGCTGGGAAGGCCTTGCCAAATGTTGCTTTACATAATAGGTCATGATGTTCTGTCTGCATTAAGCTTTCTGATCACTTTTTTTTTTATCTGCTACAATTTTTGAACACTACATTTGAGACACTGAAAACACCATCCAGTGGATTTAGAAGCAAGTCTTTTGATGCCCACACATATTTCAAAGGTTTAAAAGATTAAAATGTCAAAGAAATTTTGTTAGTATGTTTGTACTTCTTGCATTTTGTGATACAGATACAACAGTGACTTTCAAATATTTATCCTCCCTATTTTAGGTCCATAAAATCTTTGTCTCTGATAAAGTCACTTCTACATTTTAAAGCTTGTTTTGTTTAAACTATTTTGTTTGAACTGCACACACACAGAAAAGTAAAATAGCATGACTTCACTGCAACAACTTTAAAGTATATCCATTACCATTAAATCATACCCATTACCGTATCCATCCAAGACTAACTGTATTTTATCCTCCTAATTCTATCAAAGTCAAGTTGTAGTTCTTGACTAGTGTCAATAGATAATTATTTGTATTATTGTAGATTAGCAAGAAGCTTGGGGGTCTTAAGTATGGGTCAGATCCTTACTCAAATGAGCAGGCACACTGATAGTGTCTAGGGACTAGGAATCGGTTATGAACATCTATTCAAATGAGAAAAGACTTGCAGTGCTCTTCATTCATATTGTATATTTTCATGATACAATGAAACCCCAATCCTGTAGACACTTACGCACATAAGTAATGCTGGGAAGGTCAGTAGCCCCAGTGAGGTCAACATACTCGTGTGTGTAAAATTAAGTATGGCTTTGTTTGCAGGACTGAGGCCTATGGCTGTTACAAACACTTTATAAAAGAAAGCAGATACCAAACCAGACAATTACCACCTTTTCCCACCCCAAGTCATACAGTGGGTCCAGCTCAACAGCCAGTGACATCACAGTCTTGCATTAGTTAGTAATTGTCCATGGTAATGGGACCCCCTCATATAGTGATGGTCTACCTTGTACACTAACAGATAAGAAAGCTAGAGCATGGGAGGCAGCTTGACTGGTAAACATTAGCAAGTTTCTAATCACTCAAAGTCTCACTGGAAAACAAATCTTACTAAGGAAACCACCAAATAATACACTCATCATTTGGCATTCTTAAGTCTACACTGAATTATATGGAAACTAGCACTTCCACTGTGCCACAATCCTTCTAATAGCTTCTTCTAAACCTTCAGTAGAACTAGTGGCAATCAGTTCTAATTTAGGCCTGGTATAAGTCAACAGTGAACTGAAATCAATTTAATTATACCTGGCTTACATCAGCGCTGAGTTGGGTCCTGAATTTGGACCAGGAAGGGAGAGATTGAACATCTGTGACAGATTAGGAGTTTTGTTTTCGTCAGACTGTAGTAGAGCTGATCATCCAGGACCAGAAACTTTATAACCAAAGTCACTCCTGTTGTTCACCTCCTATAACATTGTTACCATTTATATTGCAGTAGCTCCTGTGATTGCCAGTCACAGACCATAACCCTACTGTACTAGACATTGTGCAAATACATAAAGATTTTCCTTGTTCCAAGGAACTTAAAATACACCTGCCAATAGGGCAAAAGTTGCCATGCAGCCTCTCCTCCATACTACATGTTGCAGAAGACATTAGGGGATAGTCTTCTTGATCACTTCTTCATGATCACACATACTACCAACCTCCCATTAATCTAATAATGCCTCTGTGGCAACTGCAGCAATTGCTGGCCTGGAAAATTCATATTTGGAAGTAATGTATTTTCAGCTCTCTTAATGCAAGTTAGCAGGTGGCAACAAGGAGGATAAGCCAACATCACGTGACTAGCAGGTGCACTGCAGATCATGTACCACAGTTTAGAAACCAAATGTGTTAATGCAAATACTTACAGTTTGAGTGCATTCATGTAGAGACAGTTTACAAGCTCGGAGATTAATCACATCCCTACAACAATATATCCCTTTAATTACTTGGATGAAAACGAGACAGAGGAATATTTAAAAATATTGTAAAGTAAGAACTGCATCTGGTCCAGGACAAAAAAGATGCCCAATCAATATTAAAATATTAGAAATCAGCAATTAGATATGGGTAAGAGAGAAAGTGAACCTTCTCTTGCTGAACACAAAATAAATCTTAAGCAGCCCTTCAGAAACATACCAGAAGTGTCTTCTCAAACCCCTCTTTACAAGCTCGTCAGAGTCTTCTGACATTCAGTTTCATTCTTCTTGTTTACCTCTGATATTGAAGCACACACCTGAGCTATGGTACTTTGCATACAACTGTACAGTCAAGCCTGCTTACAAAGTGAGGTTCACTTCATCATAGGCAGATGAAATATGACAGATTGGTTAATTGTCATAAGTGAACTCAACTCACTTCTCCTCCTTCCCACTAAATATATTATGATTGGAGCTGGATGAGTAGTACAAACAAACATTTGTTATTTGATTGAGTAAAAGCTTCAGTTTTGCTTCAGGTGCTTTTTGTGAGCCCTTTCTCCTCTCTCCTCCTTACTTTCCACCAACATTCATTGGGATAAATTTTTGTGGCAAAAATTTTTAGATGGCCATTGTGAAAGGTTTGAGAGCCTGGGAGTCAGGCAATCAGGGAGCAGAAATATCATGCATCTTTAGATGACTGGTTACACAGGATGAATAGCAAATTACAAATAGAATACTCAAAACAAAAGCTCAGGACTGAAGTATGTTGCACAAACCTTTCAATTAATTTTGAATAAACCTCAGGTTTTTGTTTGTAGAAAATTCAAACAGAAAAATTTGTTGAAAGATAATAGCTTACACATTATGAACCAGGATATTGCAACTCAGAAGTTATTCTTTTTGTTAAAATTGGATGCAGTCTTCAGATATATGCTTATCAGGCTATTTTAGTTCAGGACGACTGTTCCTCTCTAGAGATTTTATACCCATTGTTATTTATTCTTGAAGATATCTACTACTTTAATGAGTGTGCTGACAAAAAAATTATCCTCTAGATTTTTTTCAAACTGATTTAGTAAAACAAATGATTACTTATAAAAGCAATTTTGTTTTTACTTTAAAAAGTAGTACAAGTATGTGGAGAGTGTCCAGAGAATAAGTAGAGCAGCCACACATATTTTCCAGTAATAGAATGCCAAACGTGTGTCTGTCTATCACATTGTAGAGGAACTACCTCCAAGGGCAAATCAATGTCCAGGGCCCAGAATTTCAAAGGCCCTGATTTCAACGGAAGTGAGGTGCCTAATTACCTTTCTAGATCTAGGCCCAAATGCCTATTGAGTCCTTGGCCTGTGAATCTGTTTGCAGGCCTGCCAGCCACAAGACTTTTTGTAAAGTGAAAGCCTACCTGTTCCATTTAAACTGAACTAAGATCTCCCACTCATACCATGTAGGTCACCTGACAGCTTTCAGGTGGCATCAATTTAGTCATTACTAACCTATGCTGGATTCCAGCTGGCAACCTGTAGGAAATATGCTCTATATTCTATTACCAATCTCCTGAGCCATCCTGCCCCTATGTTGTTAGCATTCCGCTGAACTGACAATAAGGAGTTAGAGATTTGAAAAATTATCGTTTGCTTCATGTTGCAGTTCTTTTGCCCTCTTGAGCTGTTTAGAGAGGTTGCCTGAAGTGTATTATCAAATCAATTGCATAAGGACCTTTTGTTTAAGGTCTCACCGAGCAGGGCTCCTCTCTGCAAGACAGGCAAAATCTGCTGTCTACCATTCTAAAAGGTAAGTTTGCACACATTAGCTACTGTTATCTTCATTGGCACCAGTAAATGACTAGCTCTATAAGCTGTACTAATAAAGAAACAATGTGTCTGATAATGGAAAGGAAGAACAAAGCTTGCCAACTTGTTGTATTTAAGATTGATTACACATTACCAGACACCAACACACACTGGAGCTAAGCTCCCTCTTAAATGACAGTGTTTTAAAGGGCTCCTGATGCCACACAGAAAAAATGTTTTTAGAAATTGTATTCGAAAATACTTCTGCTGATGTATTTATTTTCATATTTCTCTTTAGTTGCATTACTATGCACATCAGCATGAAAATGGAAGTTTTGTTTCTTAAGGCTTGTTGGTTTCTACTCAGAGCTCTTGACCTCCGAAGGCTCAAAACTTCCGACAATGTCACACTTTCAAATGGCTAAAAACCTCAAATGAAGACTGTTACTAACCCCCGCTCCTGACAACCAAACCCAGATTCAGTATTCGGCAATACTTTGCAGTTACATACAGATAACAGCAGATCAGTATGAATGGAAGTTTGTGTCTCAAATGAATACTGTAACTTGATTAAATGAGAGAAATGGCCAAGATGCTTCAACTGCTTAGTTTTTGCCTTAAGTCATAGGGCTGTAAGTTTTACTCAACTTTTAGTCAGGCAAAACACCCACTGATAATAGTGATCATTCTCCCCCAAGTAAGAACTTCAGGATTTGACCCATAATGATTAGTTTGTGACAGCACAAATGGCTGATGAGGAAGGGATTATAAAGTCAACTACAATGTCACTCAAGTTCAACTAAGAAGGTGCACATAAAAATCTTCCTATCGGGAACTGTTACAACAGAAATCATTTGGAAGAGTGGCGGAGGAGAAGGTAGCAATAGCTGTTGAGAAGCCTTCTCTTTTGGAGATAAGAGCATATTGGAGAGGAGACCACTGGTGGCCAGATATACAGCAGCAAGCCCCTATATTGGACTCCCTAGTCTTTCTATTTTCTATGCAGCAGACCTTTTCCCACTCGGAGCTTCATTAAGATTTTAATTTAAGAGTATCTGTTGAGATTAATAACACTTTTGTTCTATTTTCTGTCTTGACACTCAGGGTCTGACTAATTTTAATCAACTGTTAGTTGGAAATTAGACATCAATATACAAAACCATTCTGAATAAAACCACATACTATATACAATCCTTTCACATTGACATTTAAGACCCAGTAGTCTACTCATGGCAAAGCCAATAAGAATCAGAATACATAAATTCTTAACACCTCATTGGCAATCCAGTTACCATACAAGATGTATTACTTCTATGCATTGTGAAGGGGGAAGTGTGTTGTGCTACTTGTGAAATTTAGATATCCACTAACAGAGGAATGAGAAACTAGAAGCTCCCTATTTTCATACATATTCTGAAAATATATCTATATGTTGTTAAAAAAGGACAATGGTAAAGTTGACAGGCTTAAATTAATCCTAGGTTTGTTTTGGTTCACAGCACATACATTACATTGTTTCTAATGAACAGGGAGAGAGCTGATACATGAACACTGGCTGTCACAGCCCTGAGTTCTTTATTGGTTTGCCCCATTGAGCAGCTCAATTTTTAGTTGTGATTAAGGAAACAGATTATTCAGATGGAGGGGGGAAAAGCAATGATTCCAATTTCTTGCTCCTCAGACACACTGCCTTGTTAAGATAAAGAATTAAATAAGCTGTATTTACAAAAGCAATTAAAAATATACTAGTGCATTTCCTTACAATTTTTTCTTTCCAGTTTGCCTGGATACTGGACTATGTATTGCTCCATTTATGTGGATTTACAAACAAAAAGAGAAAAGTAGATTAAAGCAGCAAGGCTTCCGAGTACATTACAGCAGCAATATACTGTTAACAGAACACATGTTGAATCTTTCAGATGAACAAAGATTGTGTCAGTTGAGCAGTCTGGACAGTCTATTTACATGAAATTGCAATACTCATTTATTTTTCCATGCTGGCTAATTACATACAGGGTTACAATCATTACTTCCTGGAAGTCGTCATCCAGTAAATCAGCTACACTTGTTTTTATTCCAAATACGGCTTACAAGAAATACTGTATCATAACGGCTCCAATTGTTAATTCTTGTAAATATACTTATGTTTCTCATTATAGAAAAAAAGGCATTTTATGTACATTTTCAGGTGGTCTTTTTTCTTTAAAATATACTATATTCAACAGCAATACCTTTCCACAGTCTACCCACTCACTACTACTTATGCATTTGTAGGGGAAAAATCTCAGGAAATTACAACAAACCCAAATAAGTTTTATTAGTCATACAAGTTATAAACAAGAAAAAAAGCTCATTGAAAATGTATGCATAAATACCTGTTTCTAGACAATCCTGGTAGAACTCTCATGACAGAGAAAGAACAAGCTTCCATTATTTTCTCCCACTATCAGGATTATTAAAAAAACCCACAACCTCCAGAAGTCCCACAATTTAAGCTATGCATGAGTACACATACTTGCTTTTTCCGGAGGAAGTATAATCAAGGAATATTTGCATATGTAACTACATATTGATAATGTAATGTAGAAATTTCCTCAGCATCATTTTGATATGGTCACCTGAGAGTAACAAACCCATAAACTAATTATGCAGGTCATCCCAGCTCATACTGTTGACACCTTTATATCACAGTAGTACATCATAATGCACTCTGTACATGCCAAATTTTCTAAGGGTACGTCTTCACTACCTGCCTATTGGCGGGTAGCAATCGATTTGTCCGGGATCGATATATCGCGTCTCGTTAAGACGTGATATATCGATCCCCGAACACGCTCACCGTCGACTCCGGAACTCCACCAGAGCGAGCGGCGGTAGCGCAGTTGACGGGGAAGCCGCGGCCGTCAATCCTGCGCCGTGTGGACCCCAGGTAATTCGATCTAAGATACTTCGACTTCAGCTACGCTATTCACATAGCTGAAGTTGCGTATCTTAGATCGATCTCCCCCCCAGTGTAGACCAGCCCTAAAAGAACTTTGAATGGTATCTCGCTGACAGAGAGCAGGAGCACTGTAAATCAGGTTGCCTTCACACCATGAAGGTAGGCCTTGAAGGAAGAAGAACATCAATATGTTTCAGAAATATCTACAAATTAATCGAATGTAACTTTTCCCTATACAAAGGTTATTTTGAGATCCATTACCTCAGGATTTAGCAGGGCTAGACGCAAATACTTGGTACCTCCCCTTTCCAATGGGGTATAAAGTTCCCATTTCTAGTTCCAGTGGTCTGCAAGATACTTGACATTTAGCTTGTTACTACTCAAAGACCGATACCACCCACCTTCCACATTCGTCTGGTATAATTTTGGGTGGAACTGCCACATTTCTGGGAGAAAAAAGTTGAAATATCCTTGTCAGATTGGGGCAAGAGGGCAGAGATTTGCTTTCCTTTTAAAAAAAAATAGCAGTTACTTCAAACTGTTCAAGAGTATTAGAAGCAGTCCTGAAGCACACTGATTAGTGGGCAGATTAAAAAGCAAGATAGATAATAAATTGCTGAGTTATGCAACAAGCAACATGGATATCACCACCATGTATCTGGTGGGTGTTTTTATATTTAGATGTTTTCCAATACTGATTGACCTGACCACATTGCAGTTAGTTTTCACAAACTGAAGAATATATTAATTCATGAGGCATTGGGTGGCTCAGTGGATAAGTTACGGGAAAAGGAAAGTTCTCTTTGGCTCAATAATGATGGAAGAGGAAAGCTGAAATACAGTATAAAAAAAATAATCTTCCTGATAAGGATACCCCTCTCAGGCTGTAGCATCATCTCTCAAGACAACTGATGGAAGCCCAATCACTAGAGTCATTTAAAATGGGACTGAAGATATTACAAAAATGAACTATAGGGAATAATCCTGCATTGGCAGATGTATTATTTGTCAACAATCTAGTCACATTTACTACTATAGTGCTGAAGGGCCTACCAAGCATGGGGATGCATTATAGTAGGCACTGAACAGAGAAGCAAATGGTCCCTGCCCTGAAGAGCTTACAATCTAAATAGACAAGACAGACAAGATGGAGGAAGGGGTATAACACAGAGTCAACAATGTGTTGGCAGAGAACATCATTTTAGTGACAGTTTTTAAGTTGGGTTTAGCTAAATGGAAAGAAAAAGGGAAGGGAAGAGGGGCAGGTACAGAGTGAAGTCAAGGTGAAGACACTGAGGGAGGGGGAGGTTTGAGCAAACAGCCAGTCAGCATAAGGCAGAGAAAAGTCCAGTAAAAACCGTTGAAAGTTCTCTGAATGTCTAGAGGTTCTAGATTTCACTGATTCTGGAGTCTCTAGCTGGCTCCTCTCTGCATTCTTCCTCCTCCTTCTCCCACATAGTGGAGGAGTTCCAGGGGAAGATGAGAAACCACCTGGGTCCTAGTGCCCCCAGTGTGTGTGTGAGAGAGAGAGAGTCTCCCCTGCAGTTCTGAATCTGTGCGTGTGCACACATGCATATAATAGGTCTTTTCCATCTCTAGTTTGTGATTTGATGAAAATTGCCATTATCATTTGAACCAGTTTAATGACCTATGCAAAGCGGTAACAGTCCTCTTCCTTGTAACCCAGCTTTCACATAAGAACTGCCATCAGAGTTTGCATTCATTTTTGTCTAAAAGCTGAAAGGGTAAGGTGAGAAGGTGAATAAGCTAGTTTTCCTGCCCCAAGAATGGTCTTTCCAGAACAGGGGTAAAACACATTGGAATAGATTGTTGCCTACGGTAAGCAGTACAGAAAGGGCCTAACGTAAATTATGACTAGTAACTCAGAGAAGCTGGCTATGAGGCTTGTTTCCATCAGAAAAAAAAAGAATAAAAGAATCCTGATACTGGAGTATGGTTATGCAAATTGATGGAAGAGGCTAGATTGTTCCTTGAAACCTGAGCAGTAAGGGTAGATTATTAGAAACTAATCTAGATTAAATACAAACTGAGTTAGCATTAATTTCTACTCATAGGAGCACAGGGGTCAGAGGTGGGCCACTGACATTCTGTTAATACAGCAACATGCCATTGGTCCACTTGCACATGGCTTGGTGTGGCTGTCCCCTACCACTGTGACCAGTCTTGTCTGACATGCTGATGCCACACTGCCAGCAGAGGGTCAATGCTAAGAGCCTGTATAAGGGTCAGCAGAGGATGTCTTACTGTAGAGCAGGGGTGGGCAAACTTTTTGGCATGAGGGCCACATTGGGGTTGCAAAACTGTATGGAGGGCCAGGTACGGAAGGATGTGCCTCCCCAAACAGCCTGGCCCCTGCCCCCATCCACCCCCTGCCACTTCCTGCCCCCCCTCAGAACCTCCGACCCATCCAACCCCCCCTGCTCCTTGTCCCCTAACCGCCCCCCCCTCCCAGGATCCCCCATCCCTAACCAGGGCCGGCTCCAGCATTTCTGCCGCCCCAAGCAAAAAAAAAAAAAAAAAAAGCCGCGATTGCGATCGGTGGCGACAATTGGAAAAAAAAAAAAAAGCCGCCATCGGCGGCGGCAGTTCAGCGGCAAGTCCTTCGCTCCTAGAGGGAGTGAGGGACCTGCCGCCCCTGAATTGCCGCAGGTGCCGCCCCTCTCCCTTGGCCGCCCCAAGCACCTGCTTGTTAAGCTGGTGCCTGGAGCCGGTCCTGTCCCTAACCGCCCCCGGGATCCTAACCCCTATCTAACCCCCCCCTGCTCTGACCCCTATCCACACCCCCGCCCCTTGACAGGCCCCCCCCCAGGATCCCACGCCTATCCAACCGCCCTCCCCCCCGGTCCCTATCCCCTGACCCCATCCACACCCCCGTCCCCTGACAGGCCCCCCCGGGACTCCCACGCTTATCCAACCTGTCCTCTTTCTCCCCCAGAACCTCCACCCCATCCAACTACTTCCTGTCCCTTGACTGCCCCCCGGGACCCTCCCGCCCCGTATCCAACCCCCCGGCCCTGGCCCCTTACCAAGCCACTCACAGCACCATGTCTGGCAGCCGTGCCGCCCGGCCAGAGCCAGACACGCTGCCGTGCTGCTCAGCTGGAGCGCATAACCCCGCCGCCCAGAGCGCTGCCCACATGGCGGCGTGGCTACAGGAGAGGGGGACAGCAGGGGAGGGGCCGGGGCTAGCCTCCCTGGCCAGGAGCTCAGGGGCCGGGCAGAATGGTCCCGCGGACCATAGTTTGCCCACCTCTGCTGTACAGTCTTATCGCTGCTAGCCAACCTTTTCCAATGCTGACATCTATTGCCACTGGAGCTGCTCTGATTGGCAAGGGAACTGGTATTCATGGAATCTGAAATTAATTTAAGGAAAACAAAGCAGAAAGATGAATTGAGAAGCCATTCCGTCTGACCACAGAACCATTTCCGAGCTATCAGTCTGATGTTATTAGCAACTGATACTTTACTTCATAAAAAGTGACCAATAAAAAGATAATAGTAGGAAATTAAATGAACCTTAACATGATTTAGAACTTTACTATGCAATGCTGAAATATTGTGGAGAAAACACTTGGAAAGAACATCAGAAGAAACCATTGTACAGGATCCAAATTGCATTGGTTTCAGTGAGGTATGTGAGCACATTAAGAGGGAAGTTATATCTTTCATTATTAATGATTAAGTTGACAAAAGCCAATCACCATATTTAAGATAATTAAATATCACTTATTATTTTACACACACACACACACACACACACACACAGGTAAGACCCGCCACATTCATGATTACTGGTTGTCTGTTCACATGTACTGAAGTGACCCAGATTCCATTCACTCCAAGTGTCCACTGAAACACAAAAGATATGAAATGGAAAAAGGATGGTCTCATGGTTAAGATGCAGGACAGGGAGTCACATGTCCTGAGCCTATTCCTGACTCTGCCAAACAGATTTCCTTTGTGACTTTGGCCAACCCACTTATCTTCTTTGTAACAGAGTTTTCCTATCTGTAAAAAGGCAAAATTCATTACATGTTTTTAAAACATCTCAAAACCCTCAAGATGGAAGACCTTCATTTTGTAATATTTAAATTTACATTCAAATGATATTCTGAGTCTCCTGAACAGCTGCTTTGAACAGAAATAAGGATTTATTTTTAAATGGAGGTCACAGAACAATAGTACAGATAAATCACACGATCTAAAAGGTGTAAGAAAGGGCAAAGTATAAAGCCTATCGAAGTGCCCAATTACCAAAATGATAATTTTCAGTTAGTTTCTACTCTTGCTAGTTTTTTTGTTTTTTGTTTGTTTTTTGTTTTGTTTTGCAGATACAAGAAAGTTAAGGAAGTGTCCTGGATTGTACTTTGAAACCCATGACAAATTCTTCCTGATGCCTTCCAGTTGAGAGGGAATCAATTTTTCCATTCATGGGAAATCCACAATTTCAATTTTTTTCCATTTCAGAATGGAACAAAGTCCCACAGATTTCAAGTTTCCAGCAAAATGAGAGTCAGAATTTATGGTTTTTAAAGGTCAATCGAAACACTGTTTCAATTTTTCCTTTCTAAATTTTATATCTAGAGTTTGTCTGAGGAATTTCAAAGAAAACTGGAAAAGGGTTATGTCATTATATCTCATTTAAAATGTTTTCAAAACAAAATGAATTTTTGTTATGGGTTTTGGTTTTGAAACTATTTTATATTATAAAATATATTGTAATATACAATAAAAAAAGTTGAAATAAAAAACAAACATACATTTCAAAAATTTTCTTTGGAGAATTTTGATGTTTGGTTTTCATTCCAATTCAGAATGAAGCCAAGTTTAAAATCCTTTGTGAAATGAAACCTCCATCCTCTGCATAGCTCTAATATAATACATAAATACAAAATTAAGTAGGAATAGAATGCGTTGATTTTCATTTCAAAACAAAATGTTTTGACCACACACCACTTTTTTCAATTTTTCTTTCAAAACAAAGTTTAATTCAAGCAGACGTATTTCCACAAAATGTTTTGCTTTTGATGAATTGGCATTTTTCAACAGAGAAACCTTCTATTGGCAAGTTTCTAACCAGCTCCACTTCCAATCCTTAGTTAACATTAGACACACAGCTTCAAACATTCACAATCTTACAACAGAAGTGCTTGGATCAGGTAGTTAGTAAGCATGTTTCCTATTCACACCAAGTGAATTTTACTTTGTGGAGGGTCAGTAAGGATATTTCTACACTGCAATTAAACACCCACGGCTGGCCTGTGTCAACCCGCTTGGGCTATTGGGCTGTTTAATTGCAATGTAGACATTTGGGCCCTGGCTGGAGCCCGGGCTCCGGGACCCTTCCCGCTTGCTGGGTCCCAGGGCTTGGGATGGAGCCTGAGCCCGAATCTCTATATCACAATTAAACAGCTCCATAGCCCAAGCCCCGTGAGCCCAAGTCAGCTGATCCGGGCCAGCCACAGGTGTTTGTTTGCTGTTTAGACATACCCTAATAGGACTTAAAAGGGTGCCTAGGCCTATTTTAAAGGCTTATAAGGAATTTAAGTGCTGCACGGGTGTTGTGTCAGTCCTCTGCACAGGGCTCAATTTTACATCCCTACTTGTAAAGGGGATTTTTTTTTTAAACCAGACAAAGTCAGATGTTCAAAATCTCAGTAACTGATCAGTCACCATACAAAAGATACCAATATAGACACCAAGGGATATGTCCTACTATTTGTCTAACTCTCTGGGTTCCTCAGTAAATCCATCAAATTGGTCTTACTTTAAATTAGTACATTAAGAACAGTGCCAGGAACCAGTTGATCTCTGAATAAAAACAAGAGTCAGGCTGAAGTAGACAATCAAGTGAATGAGTACATTTGAGCTTGAGAGTGCTACACATAATTCTCAGATAGGCAGGTATATTCATTCTCAGATGCTCCAGAGGGATAATAATACAGTTGGTACAGCCAGAGTACATCTCAGCTGCTGAGCTAAATAGAACTTTCTCCTGTTTCCTTTTAAAACATGTAATATTGTGTTAAACTGAAAATTGAGACATGTCTAGGACTTTTGAAGGTCAGTATTATGCTGTACCTTTATGTATTTTGCTCTAACACTACACAGTTCTAGCTCTCTCTGAGTGCATATAATTTTAGAAGGCCTTTTTGCTCTCCAAACACCCAAAAAGCAGACAAGACTAGAGTTCTGAAATTTTACAATCAGATGACATCTCATAAGAGTATATATGAATTGTAGACTGAATGGCATATGAAGCAAGTATAAACGAACACAATTGGCCCCCTCTAAGGCTCTTCCTCCATTTTGATTAAATTAATACAAGGAAGGTGCAAATCAGGTTGTCAGACTGTATTCAGATTATTGTAGTTATTACTGATTTGAAGGACACAAGAATTCAAAATGAGCTTGACAAACAGGAGAATTGGTCTGTAATCCACAAGATGAAATTCTATAAAGAAAAGTATTATACTTAGAAAGAAAAGAAAGAAAACAAATCAAACGCACAATTACAAAAATGGGAAATAACTGGCTAGGTGGTAGTACTGATAAAAAGGATCTGAGGGTTACAGTGGATCACGAATTGAATGAGAGTCAGCAATGTAATATAGTTGCAAAAAAAGGCTAATATTCTGGGCTGTATCAACAGAAGTGTTGCATGTAAGACACGCAAGGTAATTTCCCCCTAAACTGAGCACTGGTAAGGCCTCAGCTAGAGAACTGTGTCTAACTGTAGAAGCCACACCTTAAGAAAGATGTGGATACATTGGAGAGGGTCTGGAGGAAAGCAACAAAAAGGATAAAAAGTTTAGGAAACCTGACCTATGAGGAAAGCTTTAAAAAAAAAAAACCTGGGGATGTTAGTCTTGAAAAAAAGAAGACTCGGGGGGACCTGATAGTGATCAAATATGTTAAGGGCTGTTATAAAGAGGATGGTGATCAATTGTTCTCCACATCCACTAAAGGTAGGACAAGACATAATCAGCTTAATCCACAGCAAGGGAAATGTAGGTTTGATATTAGGAAAGACTTCTAACTATAAGGCTAGTTAAGTACTGGAATAACTTACAAAGGGAAGTTGTAGAACTCCTATCATTGGAAGTTTTTAAGAGCAGGTTAGACAGACACCTGTCAGAGATGGTCTAGGTATACTTGGTCCTCCTTCAGCGCAGGGAACTGTACTAAATGAATTCTCAAGGTCCCTTCTATGATTCCAAGTCATTTCATTCAATTATCCAACAAGTAAGAGAACTGTAAGGCACATGCCCCACACTACCTTACCAATTTTAAGCTTGTCCTTAAGAACAACTGTCAAAAATGGATTTGAAATAAACTAAATCCTGAGAGCCCTCATAAAGGCTACTTAAATTAGAAAGTGACACAGCTAATCAGTTTAATAAAAGTATCTATTCTTAACACCAAAGTTACAGTACAACCAGCATTGCTCACTATACTCAAGTCTCACACTTCCAATGAATCACTGAATTTTAGGTTTATATGCAAGTGGCCTTTCTCCAACTATTCCCTACAAATTAAGGCCCCAACCTTGCAATCAAACCCAGTTAGGTCAAGCCTTGCACCTGGCATGGAACATCCCCAAAGTCAATGGGGCTGAGCATGGGTACAAGGGTCCACCCAAGTGGCTCTAGCTGTAAGATCAGGACCAAAGACTCTATAGCCTGGCACTTGTTAGAGTTTAAGATTCTTATTTTAATTATTTTCTTTTTTCCACAAATGTGATAGTTTTATTCCTGGTGACAAAAGCAGTCTTTAAGAACACCACAAATCACTGGCAGATCAAGTTTCTCATGGTGAGACGAGGGACCAGGTGAAACTGGAGTGGTATGTTCACATACTCCACCCATGAATGAAATGTACCCTTTGTATTTCTGTTAGTTTGTAATTCTATCTGTATTTCTGAGGTTCTTGTATGAACTGCCTATACGAGTGAGTCTACTCATACAACTAGAAAAGTATTGCAAGTAATAACTTTCAGCTCACATAAGCTAGAAACTAATTGGCACAATATCTAATAATTCCTTGACTAAGAGTCAGTTCTAACAGCACAGCAAGATATGTAAAGTAGGACATTGAAAATCTTCATTTCCATATGTGGCACCACCACATACACAAACACACTTTACTAGCGATGTATAATAGAAGCCCATTTGCTCCAATAACATATTCAGATAAGTCTTGCAACTGGACTTCCAGAATTTGACAACTCAAAACGTATGCATTTGTGTAAGTTATGGCTTTTGGGACTGCAGCATTTAGGGACCAGAATGATCCCTGGCCTGGGTCACACCAAACTGTAATCAGCACAAGACTTTGGTGGGGGGAAAAGGACAAAAGATGCCAGCTTTGTGCATGCTATATTCTAGGGACTGCTCTAATCCCCATATCTCTAGGGCAGCTTTAATTTATGTTGATAGTAACAGTTCCCTAGGGGCCATAACACTAACCAGATATCATTGGAGGAAAAGGTGCTTGGGCCATGGCCCTTTTTCCCAGCATGCCTTGACACATCTATGCTGGACAAGTGGCACAGAGCTGGCTTTGTTGATTTTACACTACCTGAAAGTTACCTTGCTATCTAACTAGGGCACCTTTATAGTCCCTTTGGGTTTCTCCAGTGAAAAGAGACCATATTGGGGGTCAGGACCTGACCCTAGTTTGTTTGTTTGTAATTTGTGTTTATATTTGCTTATCTGGCCTTCGAGATCTGTTGTGGCATTACACAAATATTCAGTTAGTATTAAGAAAGTGATGCCAGAATTGGGAAAACAGATTTCCTGTAATCTGGAATTAAACTGTTATACAGGTCTTTGAAAAAGAGGCTGTGATTACATCCACAGGTCCTAGTGGATCTTTCTAAACAGCTTTGCTAAGGGCGTCATCACTTCAGCAGTGTCAAGACAACCATTGTACACATTCAGAGACACCACAAGGGAACAATGTGAACAAATCAAAATTCCTAATACATTAGGTTTATAAATGCATTGTGAAGTAGTGGCAATTATAAAGGGGGACTGTAACGCCTGAGGAGACAGTTTATAACCAGATGCCTTCACTACCCCAGTCTTTGTTTTTACTGAAATTAGCTAATAATGAGGGGGGAGGTGGGGAAAGCAGGCAGAGGAGGATAAAGACAACACCTCCCCTCAAAGCACAGTATCTTTTTAATTCTGTTAAACACAGTGACGGTTTTCTTTTATTTCATCACAGTTGGTTGCCATGAAAATGCTGAACTTGTGATATCATAATCGTGATCTCATTGCAGGATCAAGTAAAAAGAGAAGATGGACTATGCAACTATTGATATTCTGTTGGATTTCATAAACAGTTGTGAGGTACTCTCTCCCCATTTTCCAAAGCCTCGTTTGGAACCACAGGCCCCAATCCTGAATATGTGGGGGGAATCCCTGCACCCACATAGCGGGGTTCCATGTGAGGGCAGGCTCTGCCCAGCATATCACATAGCAGGATCAGGGCCCTAGTTAGCGTTTGCTTACATACTGTCTTTATAATATAGTCAGTGTTAAAGGCTTATGTAGCATTTTGAGCTGTTAAGACAAGTCTGTAGCTATCTATTGGCATACATATCCACTGGAGTAGTATAAGCATTTCATTGAAGAGCACAAGTTTTCACCCACCGTGTCAGTATGGAAAGGAACCAATATGTATCAAGGAACATGCACACCCCCATGTCATTAATTTATTGTCCTCTGTTCCACAAAACATATTTTTACAAAAAGAGACGGGTTTCCTTTCCTTTTGAATACTGAAGGTCTAAGGAATATTAGCTGCCAAACCAAGACTCCAGTTGCACTGCTCTCAGCACAGTACTTGGATGTAAAAATGTAGCTAATGTTGAAGCTGAAACATTTATAATATTGAAGAGATACATTTATTAATCAAGCAGCTACAGCACAACATACAAAGCAATCCATGGGAAATACAGCCATGTGCATTATGAAGAGGGCAAGGCTTGCTATTGTCTTTCTTCAGTTTAACTGCCAAGCTTTTTAAAAGGTTACTAAACCTCACTGATTAATGAAAGGTGCATAATCTCAGCCAGACAGTTCATAAACATTCCAGCTGTAAATCAGTCCCCCGCCCCCCCTTCTCCAAACTGATTCCTGACAAATTATAAAGGGCGGCATGAGCGGCGTCTGCCTTCCCCTATCTTAAATGACACTGCTAAGGGAAATTAAGTTCAGCAATCACTCCGTTGTTTGAAGTGCAAATCCGGGCGTGTGAAATCGGTCCTCACCCCCAGTGTAGTGTGACTCCAGAATGACTCTGATCAGCATGTACAGTACAGCTCATTCAACTGA
Organism: Emys orbicularis; assembly: GCF_028017835.1. Taxonomy (NCBI): domain Eukaryota; kingdom Metazoa; phylum Chordata; order Testudines; family Emydidae; genus Emys; species Emys orbicularis. The sequence continues at coordinate 65,267,806 of NC_088683.1, read as the reverse complement.
AACTCATCTCTTTACCCTTCCCCTCCCTACTCATTGTGATCGCTCTGGATTTTGTGATGAGCCTCAGAGGGAGCCCAAGTTAGGAACAGTGTCAGGCAGCGCACACACACACACACACACACAAAGGGAGGGGGTATTTCTCTCCCCTCCCCCCCCTCTATTAACATCCACTTACCTTTCACTTGACTTTCATACTCCGCTATAATCTCTTTGTCCTTTTTGAATCTGCTTGGTGTGGACATTATCCAGGCGGCGTTTCTCCGACGAGCTCTGAAGCTGGGTCAAATGGTCATAAAGCGGAGCCCCGCGGACGGCGAGGGGAGCGGCGCCCACACGCGCTAGCCCAGCAGCTGAGGGGTGGGTAGGTGGCGACTAGACTAACCCTGGCGCGGGCACCATCTCCTCCAGCCACGGCAAAGAGAGCCCAGCCCCGGGGGCAAGGCGGGGTGGGAGGCAGCCGCGGCGGGGGACCCGCTCCCTCTGCACAGGGCTAGCGCCGAGTCCCGCTGCTGCCCCGCACCGCTGTCATGTCTCCGCGCACCAGAGGAGGTGGGGTGGGGCGGACAAAGGGTAGGGGCGGCCGGGTCAGCTCCTCACGCCGGGCTCCTCAGCAGCCACGGGTTACTCCAGCTGCTGCCGCCGGCTGGGAGAGCAGCGAGCTGACTAGCCCGAGGCGACAGCCCCACGCGCCGCAACTCCGGGCCCGAGGCGGAGAGGCGTCCCTGGGGATAAAGTTCTCGCCTCCGGCGTGTCTCTCCCGCCCCGCGGCGCCCGCTCCCCCTGCTGCTGTTGGCCTGGGGCAGGAACCCGGACTGCGTCTCCGCCGCCAGCCCACAGCCGCGGCTGCCAGCGACCCGCCCACCCCGCCGGCAATGGGTAGGGAGGGAAGCTCGCACGCTACCCCCCGGGCGAGCAAGCGCCGGGCTCTCGGCGTAGAGCGAAGCCTCTGGCGGCCAACCGCAGCCGCCACGCCCTCCCGGCCCCCCAATGGAGGGGAAGGGGAAGGCCCCAGCAAGCTAGGCTGCCCGGCTGCCTCCCGTGGAGCAGCCCAGCCCCGGAGGCTGCTGAGCCAGCCTCGGCTTTGGCAGGGTGGGATCAGCTGCTGCAGCCGGTGTCCTCTCCCGAGAGCATATGGTGAGCGGGTGTGAGCTGGGGAAAGGGGTGTGAGGCGGAGATAAGGTGATGGAAAGCCCTTGATCCTGGCGTGGAAAGTTAAATCCACACGCTGCAGCAGCCGCCGTCGCGGCGGAGCCATATGGAGAGGGGAGGAGGAAGGTGGGCAGGCTGGGAAGAGACCATTTCGTTTGAGGATCACGTTTACTTCCCCGTTACAGTCATTGTTTCTTCTTGTTCGTTTTCAGTAGAGGTCATGCCCTCTATCCCCCACTCCTAGTACCGCAAACGTCGGGCAGCACGAGACGCTGGAGGGCTAGGAGGAGCCCAAGAAAACCTGCGAGCTGAATGAAAACGGTTTAATTTCCTTTATCATTAACAACATTTTCTATAACCTCAGTCTAATGAGGCTGCTGCCTTTCTGATACGGCTTATTCACAACAAGAACCACATCACTCCACTAGATCTAGGTGTAAGACTAGAGATGGGAAAACACTTGCATTCGCCAACTCAAATCATAACATATGAATTAACATAAATTATAATTTGGCAGGTTAGAAGAATACACCACTTTTTTTTTAATGGATGGGGTGGGAACCAGAGGTGCTGACTTTTGTTTTTGCCTGTAGGTACTCCTCTCTAATCCCTCCCTCCACCTTTCCACGGTGAGTGGCAGGCAGGGTCTCTGGGGGAAGAGGCCAAGAGTGGCAGGACCTGAGAGGGGGAAAGTGGGGAGAGGCCAGGCAGGGCCATGGTCTGGGTGGCTGGTCCCACAAACGATTAATCTGGCCCTGTAAGTGCTGAGCACCCCCTATTTTTTTCAGTGGGTGCTTGAGCCCCGGAGCACCCACAGAGTCAGCTCCTATGGTGGGAACATCACTGCTGCAGATTAAGGCCATAGGCACCTAGCTTCCACCAAGTGAGAGAGGGAAAATACAGAAGTCTTTTTAGTAACTTTAGAAGAAATTGTATCTCAGTGCCCCAAAGATCTAAAGGAAAGGAAAAACGGCTGGCAACAGAGAAGATGGCTAGAGGTGGGAGGAAGTGAGAGTATGCCACTGGCCCACAAATAAAAAAACCCCAGAGTTCAAACTGAAGTATGTGGTCTGTTAACATTACTGGTGTCTACGGACTCTGAAGATACCTCATCTCCCCTCCTCTACCACTATTGGGAATAGTTCTGTCCTAATTGCTGAAGTTTTGGGGGGACTGGAACCTGGTTCACCCTCTGTAACCCTACAAGAGGGCTACACTCTATAGGACTGGTGCAATTTTAGATTATTGGTACAAACTCTGGAGGCCGAATTTTCTTGGAAGCTGGCCCTAGGTCTTCAGGTTACATGAAGAAGAGCTCTGTGTAAGCTCGAAAGCTTGTCTCACTCACCAACAGAAGTTGGTCCAATAAAAGATATTCCCTTACCCATCTTGTCTCTCTGTCTTCTCTATGTCATTCATTATTTTCCAAACCTTATTATTTTCCATACCAGAGAGTTATCTTACCCAGACTTCATGCATATTGTCAATCCTGATGGAGCCTAGCTAAAACATCCCTTTCAGCACAGTGAAGGCTATTTTCAAAGTTGTTTCTGAAGCTAATTTAGTTCTGAGTTTGACCTACAAATTATATCCTATATCAAATTATATTCAACAAGAGACACAAAAGCAGTTAGTTGTTACCTAGCCCTGACTTTCCTCAACACACTTGATGCTCACATTTTGTCTAGTGGCTGCTTGTAGCTATGTCCATCTGTTAGTCAATGACATGCTGAGTCACAGAATGATAGGCCAGATTCACTAGAGTATAGGGTGCCTAACAGATAGGGGATTAGCTGGAAAGATAGCATAATTACGCAAGTGCTGTCTTTTCTTCAGGAAGTCCATCCTTTCTATTTGTCAGCCATGCCTCATGGCTGCCAAAAGCCTTTTTATCCTTGATCACACCTGATTGCACTCAAGTTCTCAAATAACAAATAGTAATAATGAAGTAAAAAAAACAATAAAGAGTTCGAGGGCACATATAGTTGCCAACAAGATGGACTATGTTGTCATAAGTATCTAGGAATTCTTTGGGAACAGAGAGGGTATCAAACCATAATACAAAAAAATAGCCTGAAGATATTGTGATGGCATAGTCGTGTAAGCTGCCTATGCACCAGCCTCATTCCCAAGTAATTAGGTGGACACAGCCCCCACAGAAGAACACTTGCCCCATGTAATAGGGCTACCAGACACCTCAGAGGGTTATAGTCACAATTTGTTAGTTTGTTTTTCTCCCTACTTTTAGAGCCTAACAAGAACATTACTATCTTAGCTAGAGGAAGACAACATTAATTGACACCTCCTTTTACCAAAGGTCCAAATAAAAAAAAATCCCTAATCCCCACACTAAGCCACAGGTAAAAGAGGGAATCTTCCTTTGACCCATTCCAAGTGTCTACAACCACAGGATTGCTTTCTACAGCCAAGAGCCCAGCTGGAAAAACCCCACCAAAAGCACCAGTTCTTACTGTGTTTACAGTCTCCCGCAGAAATATATCTCATTGTTCAGGGGAGAAAAATAACTCCCTTCCCCTAGGCCCACCTATCCGCTCAACCTGTCTCTACTTCTGGAAGCCTCTGGTTCCTTTGCATGCCTTGTTACAAGGCAGAGCTGTCAGTTTTATTGCTCAGTAGTTTGCCACAGTTTCAAACTCTTCTTATCTCCAGGTCTAACAGCTCAGGCGATCTTTAAGGGCTAGCTTCCTCCTTTCTGCCCCATGAAAGGGTTGAACTCTTTCCTATCTATTTGATCACTGATAAAATGGATGAAGACTCCTTTAAGCCCCTTCTTGGTTCACAGAGGGGCAAGGTACACCCACACCATCACACCCAGATAAACAGACTACCAATAGAAAGTGCATAACAACAGCCATGAAAGAACGAGGAGCTCTAAGCACTTTCACTGGGAAAAGTCAAGAATGAAACTGTAAATGCTAGGTCTGCCTGAGAAATGGTTTGGAATCTAGGCGTTACAGAAGTTATGTCACCTAGCTGCTGCCCACAGTTAGCCCTTGGATAGAAGTGGGACTGCATAGAGGGTGTGCATACTTGTGTTTTGGAGGGAGCTGACCATCATGGATGAATCTACACTAGAAAATTTTGTACCAATTTTCCAGCAATGATGTACCTGGTCAGACCAGGTCTTCATGATGTGGTAGGGGGAAAAAAAAAAAAAAAGCTGAGCCCTGCCTACACTACCATTTAAAACACTGCTAACACAAGTACGTGGAAAATGGGTACAAAATTTTCTAGCATAGACAAGACAAAGCCCATGGACATATCTGTTAAAACAGAAGCAGATACATGTGTTTCTCTTAAAGAGCAATTGTCTGTGAAGATACAAATTTCACAGTCTGCCTCCAGAGATCTCTCTCCCATGTGTCAAGATGATTGCTGGTTAATTCAGTATGCTTAGCTCACTTGCTAGTGTGTCAGCAGTGGGAGCCACCTTCCATATATGGGCATAGAGAGATATATGTATGCATGTTCGACGGCAGGGGAGCCTGCCAAAGTAAGGAGTCAGAGCTCTTTGTGAGCTGCAGAGATAAATTTTGGTTCCTGAATTATGCTGGAACTCCAGGGCAACCAGTATGAGCTGGCCGAAAACCCTGATTTTTTTTTTCAAGGATTGGGAAAGGATTGTGTGTTATTACATGGGCGTAATCTTCTTTTAAGATGTTTCAGGGAGTCAATGAGCTCAAGTCTGGACTAAATTCTGCACTGATTTACATTGCATGCAATCCCACTGCAAAGACTTCAATCATAGAGTGCAAGTCCCACAGAATTTAGGCTTTTATGTTAGCATGGGCTCTATAATATCAGATATGAATATGGGAAAGGAGCTTTAAAGGGAGTAGCAGGTTATTACAGAAAAGCTTCTTTTTAAAGAAACGGCTTTGAAGGTAGCCTTCTAAATTAATGCTACCTTTAAAAAAGTCTCCATGTTTTTTAACCTATCTCTGGGTCTCATCCTACTCCCACAGAAGTTTGTGTAAAGCTCCCTTTGATTTAAATGGAAACTGGATCGGGCTCTAGTTCTCCTTGAACATGGCATTTTTTTTATTTCAACCATTAACAATAAAATGGCTTTCTCACTGCCCCCTGTACAGTCCCCCATAAATTAATTTGATAATGGTTAGGTGTCAGACAGAGAGAACACTCTGCTAGACATTGTATTTGATAAACTTAACATGCTTGTTCCAATATTAATGTGTGTGTATATATATAATTCTCTAAGGAACAGGCACTGGTTTAGCTCGTGGCTAGAAATACAGTAGGTTTGATTCTGCTTTCACTTACATGGTGTAAAACTAGTGTAACTCCATACATTTCAACAGATTTACACCTGATTTACACTCATGTAACTGAGAGCAGAAAAAAGCCATCTGTCCAATGCCCTGTCGCAAATTTTGCCTTTGCAACTGAGACAGAGACATTTTTTGATTGATTAACTTTTAGGTAAAACTGCTGGTTTCTTCTGGTTGCTCTTTGATGAATTGGGTTGTGGAAGGTTTTAATTTTACTTGTTTGATTATCTACCTTTACACAAAAGCATGCATGAGATTTAGATTATGTGTCATATGATGAATGTTTAGAACTTTTTTATTATATTATTTTTTATGGCTGTGACAGAGGAATGGAAGGCAGAAGGAAGACGATGTTCAGATTAAGGCACAGTACTGGGAGTTCTGGATACTGGGTTCTAGTTCCATCTCTGCCACGGGTTGACTTTGGTGGGATCTGGATTTCACCTTGAACTAAGACCAGATTCTGTTCTAAGTGACATAGATGTAAAGCTGGAAAAACTATTGACCTCAGTGTCAAAATCTGGCCCTTAACATATCTTTGTCCCAGTTTTGTCAAATGGAGATAGTAGAATTTGGCTTCCCAACACTGGTGCTGTGACTCTAAATTAATATTTGTAAAGCATGTTTACATCTTTGAAAGGAGGATGTTATGGAAAAGTATTACTGTATATTGTTGCAAAGCACACCATTGGATTAGTAATACAAATAAAGTAGGGTACTGCAGTAGTAGGAAACTGGTACAGTACTTGTATACTGTGCTCTTGGTTTCCACCTAAACATATAGGATTACCTAATCTACTCCAACAGAGAATTGGTTTTTTTTAATTACTAGAATAAACACACACATCTGTATGGTAAAGCAAAGATGTGTTTAAACAGACAGCAGTTCCTACAATACCTCATGAATATAAATACAAAAAAAGGAAAAACAGCATGGCACTCTGGCTTTTGTCTGCTTGAAAACTTCATTATTGTATTTCTTTTGCGTGTCCTGATGAACAGTTACAGTATTTGCTCGCCTGTGCTACTAACTAAAATAGACCCTATAGCTGATTGCTCTTCGTGGAATATCCCTGCAATATTCTCTGTGTAATACAAAATGTAACACGTTAACCCCCTTTGGTAACAAAACCAGACACAAATTTTCTTTAGACTGAAAAGGAGACAGAAATAATTAATTATGCTTTAAAATTATACTCAATCAATCATCTTACTGTTGGACATAGTCTCTAAATGAAAGAACAAAGCTTGAATTAAACAATGAAACATTTGAGGGGTATTGCAAAAATGATGATAGTCTAGATGCAGTGTTAAGTTGAGAGCTTGTTTAATGTTTGTCACAGATAAGATGAGCATTTGTAGAGAATAAAATTGTATTTACTTGCAAGTGAGATTATTTCAGTAAACTCTGTTTAAGATTTAAAGCTAGCAAGATTTCCTGTCCTCCCATTGAGTGGGACAGATGTTGCACAGTATGTATATAAATACTGCAGACACTAGGGATGAAATCCTGCCCCTTTGAAGTCAATGGGAGTTTTGCCATTGACTTCAGTGGGGCTAGAATTTCACACCAGAAGAAACAAGAGAAAACAGACGCCAAAGCATACAATTAGCCTTTTATAAAAATGGCCCGAGCAACAAAATTAGGATCTGGACCCCACACATTCCTGGTACTCTGATCAGATTTTTTGTTTCAAGCACATCTCAGGTCCTGAGTGTCACAAAATTCAATGTTCAAATATGGGAACCTTAACAAGAAGTCCATATCCTGTATTTGGATGCTCATATCAGTACATAGGTGTGTACATACTTGTTTTACATGGCAAAGTGTGGATATGAACATCCCATTTGTTAGCCAACACGTTATATGCATACACCACATTAACAGGTATAGTGTAATACTATTGTACTAATGTTGTGATTAGACTCTTAACAATTAACTAATAAATAATATAGAGTGGAAGTAGGGACTGATGTGAAGTTAAAACTAGGCTCTGAAATGAGGAACAGGCAAGAACTCTGTACTCTAGTCTAGGGCAACCATAAGATATGGGCCTGCTGCAGGAATTAATGGGTGAAAATCTTTCGCCTATTTTGTATAGGAGATCTTACTAGAAGAGCATAATGGTCCCTTCTAGCCTTTAAATCTGAGCCCATGAAACTGCAACTGCCACACATTTAGAAGAGGAAAATATATAACAAAATGCTGAATTAATTAAATGTAGGTAAAGTGGGGGCATTCATACCTAACTGAAGCATTGTTTTGGTAGATATGTAAATATTCTGAAAATCAGTGTGGGTTTATTAAAAGTATGGCTATCAATTTTAATATTCTGCTTACTACATAAAACACGGTCACAGGGCTGTCCCTTGAAGGAAATCAGATGACCAGCCTAGTTGTGTCAGATTCCCCTGAAGGGAATGAGGTAACCCAGGTCCACCTGGGGACAGTTAACTGCCTCAGTAGCTGTAAAGCAGTTAAATAAGTAAGGAGCACCTGGGCCTAAAAAAAAAAAAAAAGTTTAGGAAAGCTCAGTTAGCAAAAGCTCCTAGGAAGCATGATATAGCCAAAAGTTCACTAGGCAAAGAAGGAAGGGAAAGACTGTAAAAGTTATGCAGGCAGGGAGGTATGAGCTGTAAGCTGCAGAGCTCTGCAGACAGTGGAGAAACCCGAGGCCTTACAGCAGAAGGAGCTGCTGCTGGAATCCAGAGATTTTTGTTTTGGGACTTCTAAGTTTTATCTGGGCTCTGAAGTAAGAGCCTTGAAACCCTTGAGTAAATGCTCCTTTCAGAAGGTTTTATTAAAAGGAAATATACTGCTGTAAAGTAGAATGGTTGGCTTCCCTTGGTAAGGCTGTTTAAGCGACCTTATCCTTACCTCATTAAGGAGGGGAAATGGAGGCAGGCCACAGCAGAGTCAGGAGGCAACATGCATCTTCTATACACACACACACGTATTCTGTATCCTGTGCTTATCTATTTCCTGTCTGTGATCCTGCTGGAAAGCATTCCTACTAGCATACCAATTTAAAAGAGGACTTGGGAAAAGTATTATTGAACAGGCTTCATTTTCCCATATTTTTTCCCCGCTCATTTGCCTACAAAAAGTGTAATAAATGTTAATGGAGAGAACAAAAAACAAAGTGAGTAGACTGATGCTGTATAGTGATAAGTGCCACTTGTGCAGTCCAGCCCTATGATTGTATAATAGGATTTATAATCTGTATAAACAGAATTAACATTCATGGAGGCTTCTGAAGTTTGAATACACTGAAAGGGAAAATGAAGAGTCTATATAGGTCCTAGAAGTGTATTCAGAGACATTAGGTTTAAGATGAATATTCAGATGTAGAGAGAGAAATGACTTAGGCAAAAAACTTCTAATCCATATTGCTTTTGAGGTTTGTTTGTTTGTTTTGTTTTTTTACCCACTTGCAAACCTTCCCAGGATGCCTCTTTTTCCCTTGGGGAGCCGCTCTCTGCAACAAACCTGCTTCTAGGGGGGGAAAAATCTATCCTTTCCCAGCTGGGGTATTATTTTGAGCTTCATTCCTCTCCTTGTCCAGGGAAGGATCAGCCTGTTGAGCCTCAGACTCCTTTTGAGTCCCACTTAAGAGTGGACTCTGGCAAGGTAGTGGAATCTTCAAACCTCTCCTCTGAGGACAAGCTGCTGCCTTCAGCTGACAAAGGATTGAGGATATTTCCCAGACTGCTGTTCACAGGGAAAGCAGGTGAGGCAGAGCTATACGCTTTCTGGCTGCGAGTTATGACATTGACCTGCTTAGACATGGCTAAAATATCATTATGTATTAAAATATCAGCATGAAGTGGATTTCTAATGCCTACAACCAGGGACGTTGGAACCTCAGTAGAAGTGGGAGAGAGCACAGGCTGAGGGCTGCTCATTGGTACCCTGGCACCCTGCCCAGGGCAGATGGAGGGCAGTGGCCCAGGCTTCCTGGGCAGCTCTTACCACTGATCAGCTCCCCTGCTGCGAAGCACAGCCCCTGCCTATGCCACTCCGGCCTGAGGCTTGCAGTTTCGGGGGGAAACATGGCCCTCTGACCTCCCAAACTATACCATGTTAAAAAGGTGGTCATGGCCTTCCCACTTTTAAAAGTGTGGGGGGCCATGCCCCGGTTCTGGCGTCCCTGTCTACAAAAATATCTCCTTGAAAATCCTCATGCTTGGTAGTGTGAGTTGTCGGGTTACCTTAAGTTTAGTGAAAATTTGGCTTTATATGGCTAGGAGTCCCATAATTATGGCTAACGACCTGCCTTCCATTAGGGTGGGGGTTTTTTAAATCTGGCCTCCCTTGGCTCCCTTCCGGACCGCCGGGCCCCGGTAATTTGTACCGGCTTCCCCCCGCTCTCCTCGGCCCTGGTGTCAGGCTGTCTAGAGCGGTTCACGAGAGTGAGTACCAGCTTCAGGGCAGACTGTGAAGAAGTAGGGCACAAACACCAAACAGGCTGTGAGTTTTATACTTAGATTTTACAATCAAATATCAAGTGTGAACTCCTTAAGAGCTATAATGACCTTAACATGGAGTCACGGACAGACCCCTTGAGTACTCCAGGCTATCTTGCCGTGTGATAAATGGTCCCTTACACCAAAAATCATAATATTTCGTCCCAAAGGACCAGCCACTTATCCCAGGTCAATTGCACATGAAGCACATGGCATTGGCAACTGTTGGAAGACAAGATACTGGGCTAGATGGACCTTTGGTCTGACCCAGTATGGCCATTAGATCCTATATCAAAGACAACACATGAAGCCAATCCTGTAATAAATTAACTAAATATTTATTAAATAGAAAAAAGATGGGTTATTTACAAGGTTAAGGCAGGTAAACACAGACACACATGAGTTACAGTTTTAGGTTCCAAAAGGTAATAGCGGCTGTTGTAATATGCTAGCTCTGTAAGTTCTCTAGGGCTAACCCAGGCCAAACAGTTGGGGATCCCTTGCTTATGCTTAGAAATCTTCATGCTTCAGAGTTCAAGTAGCATAGAGATAATTTCTTCTTGACAAGGATTTTTATTTCCTTTCCCCAGAGTTCAAGCTGATGGGATGAGTGATTGTGCAGGTCTCTTCTTCATGGGTGTTGGGTGGGCAATCAACGAAGTCTTTTCTCCATTGATATTCCACAATGGCTTGTCTGATGTCTGAACATTCTTTTGTTGGGCAGGAGATGACACCTCTTCTGGTAAATTAGTATTTCACACTTGATAATGATTCTCTCCTGTTTGATGACTTACACAATTACAGAGCAAACACATATTACCTTTATAATGTGGGATACAGATATTGCCAGTGAGATTAATGCATGTAGCAACTCACAAAGTCATAGTGTCTAAACACTAAACAAACTATTATAAATCTAATACCTATTTTAACAATACTAACACACAGGTGAGCCAGACTAGTTTACAGCTATGCGTTTGTCAGTGTTCAGTGGAGCCTAGGGCCTTGGCACGAGGTGTCACCTGGTCTGCCAGTGTCACAGATGCTTACTGTGAGGACTGACTGATTCAGGAGATTGCTAATGGGACACAAAGCCTTCTAATAGTACGAATTTGTGTAGAGTTTAAATTGAAAATAACTGAAAGTAGTTTCCCTCTGACATATTGAATGACCTACTGCACGTAAAATGAACTGGTGGTTTTAGTGTAGTAGAGAGTGGTTCTCATCACAGAAAGTATCCTCCTCAGAAAAGGCCAAGGATGTAATTGGCTTGAGATGAAGATCCTACTGCTGTGGGTAGGCGAGGATTTCAGCCCACAGGGTTGTCGAGCTGGTACTTCATATAACCATTAAGTTTGTTTTAAAATAAAAGATGCATATTGTAATTTGTTTTAAGGGGCTTTTTGTCTGAGGAAATTAATGGAATTTAGCATAATTGGTACATTGATATTTAGTTTTCCAGTTGTAACATGTAGTTTAGTGTTAACTTTGTTCACTTTAAGTGGCGCTAATAGAACTAATGACCTAATAAAAAGCATAAGATATTTGCACCACTTTCCATGTATTTAAGTATATTATTCCTTTTTCATACAACACTTCTATTCACTTCCCCATTAGTAATTACAGAGAGGAATGGCTTCTGAATAATTCCTCCCCATGCAACAACAGACTGAGGCAACCTTGCCATTTGAAATGTACAAGTAATTGTGTTCACAACTGCATTTTGCATTCTGTGCTGCTGGCCCACGCCTCCTCAATTCATGCTGTGTGCCTTTGGAACTTCAATATTGTAATTTGTATTTTGATACTATAAAAATTAGTAGACAAACAAGCACTTAAATGTTCATGCCTTGTTTTGGCTCTTTATCTCGCCTTATTCTCAAACAACTCGATTGTACATAGAGGCATGGGCATCTTCCTGGTTTAGCTTTTCATCCCAGGCCTAATGGGAGAACAGTGAGTTTTCGAGCTCTTCCAAATGAGCCTAATGGGCCATGTTAGCAGTAATTCAAATCTCTGATGAGCAGGTAATTACAGTTCTAATAATAGCCATTGGTTTTACATTTTCCATTTGCTTTGTTTGTTTGCTTCCTCAGTTCTCAGCTAAAAATGAAAAACTTCTGCTGCTTAGCAGTCCTCCCAACATTGTGATGCTAATGGTTCTGGGATGTGAACATTAAAAGTTAAATCAAATTCTAAAGGAGAAAAAACCCTATGTGCTCAAAGCAACACCAACACATTAAAAATGATGTATTTTAAAAGAATTATTAATAACCATGTAGATAATTAAAGGCTCCATCATGCTACCATTACCAGACTCCATTTCAAGTGCTTGCATGAATAACGGTTGCAGGAATCAGAGGGGTAGCCGTGTTAGTCTGAATCTGTAAAAAGCAACAGAGGGTCCTGTGGCACCTTTAAGACTAACAGAAGTATTGGGAGCATAAGCTTTCGTGGGTAAGAACCTCACTTCTTCAGATGCAAGACATCTTGCATCTGAAGAAGTGAGGTTCTTACCCACGAAAGCTTATGCTCCCAATACTTCTGTTAGTCTTAAAGGTGCCACAGGACCCTCTGTTGCTGGTTGCAGGAATGTGCCAAGACAACTTAGGTAGAGGATCAAACTCCTGGTCTATGGGCTGACTTTTTCCCACTTGAAGTCCTCTGAAGAGATTCAGATTCCTCAGAATATCAGCTTTCTATCTCCTATAACTGTGAAGAAAGCCTTCTGAATGTGAACCAGTGTAGCGCTGTTGTTGCCTACCACAGTAGCTGGAGGATTGTGAACCATCCTAATTTATCCCAATGGGGTATTAATTCTGAAGCCCAATGATGGTACTTTCAATGTCAACATAGTTCATTTTAGCAGGAATATCTGCTTACTGTGCTTATTCATTATTGTGGGATGCAGTGTAGGAGAGAGGGAGTGCACACAGCCTTAGCCTATCAGTCTAAAAAATTGCACTGCTATAAATGATGGACCCAGCTGTGCCATCTTTTCTCCGAGTCAGTATCTGGGCTCACCCTTTGACTGAGCCCTGGCCTAAGGATGTCTGGGCTTACCTGGTAGGCACGGTGAGTGGAGAAGAAAAAGCTGTTTCTCCAGTACCTTGTCTTCTAGCCATTAGGGGATGCTAAGCAGCAAACAGGAGGAGAGCATGAGAAAATAACTCTCTCCCGTGCTCAGTATTCAGTGCACCACAATGCTGAGCTGGGAGAGAGGCACAAAGGCACTTCATAATCATGGCTCATCACTAAAAATGTAATGTGTCCCTCCTCTCCACAGAGAGTTTTACATTCTGCCTTAGATTAAAACTGAAAGAATTAGGATTTAATTTTCTTTTAATCTTTTATGATGTTTACATTTCTCTCAGTTTTGCCTTTTTTCCCCCTTACTGGTGTGCACTAGCCTGATATTTGCAACCCAAACATTGTAGTATTATAGGGGGTAGTTAATTTCCAGCAAAACGTTTTCATTAGACTGCCCCCCCCCCTCTCACTCACACACACACACACACACACGTTTCCGTTGATGTTAAGCCTTAATGTTATCCAGTCTAAATTCAGGGCCGTACCTGAACTGACAGTATCTGTGTAACAATAGCCATAGTTTTCAGAAGAGTACAAGATCTAGTATCTGTGAAATATTTTCTGTGGGACCACAGTACAACTGCCAAGTGATGGTATGTTCATATTCTCCCACATACATTTCAGGTGTCACAGCTCCCTCATGTGGAAAGATAATGGAAGTGGGCTCATGTCAGAAGAGTGTTCCCACAAATCTCAAAAAATGAAAATAATTGGAGACTTTTTCTTCAAGTAGCTGATTTCCCCAATCCCCTGAAATGAGAATATTTAACTAAAAGCCTTGTATGTAAACTAGGCAAGTTAGTCTTCAAGGCCCAATTTTCCATGCAGAATATTGGGCTGAAAATGTTGTAGTTAGGCAATAGCTCAGCATATGGGAATTTGAGTCGGGTATAATGGTGGCGGCAGCAGCAGGGGAGACAACACCAGCACTATATAACTCATGTGCATTGGTATATGTTCTCAGTGTACGTGGGATGTTGCCTGGCAACTGTATAGTTTCATGTTTGTTCACAGCTCTGTCAACTTAAAGTGTTTTTAATTGTGTCTTTGTGGGTACCACAGAGACATGACCCCAAGCGTGAGAACAGCCAATCTCTTTGATCACCTCAAAAATGACATTTATTGAAAGAATAATCTTCATTTTCACATCATCTATACCTTTTTCTCATGCAAAGATCCAGTGCTTCAGCTGTTGTTCCAAGTACCTAATTACAATAGTGCAGCTCCAGCATAACTCTCCAGCAGCTGTTTTCTTCACACAAAATATTCCAGGAATCATAGGATACATAAAGTTCTCCATGTAATCACAGGATGCAGCTCCTTTTTTATTCCCCTCCATCAGTTTCTGCTCACATATTCCTACGCACAGAGTGCAAAAATGAGAAGCTGCTCTTCAAGCATCTTTGTGGCTTGGACCCCTGCTTTTTCTAGGCAGAAAGCAGCAACATGAATAAGTCAGTTGCCCCTGTCCCATCTCAATAGCTAAATGTATGGTATCATTCATATGGATCTGACCTCTGCATGATTGGTAACTCAGTTTTGGAGGGAAAACTCTTTGAAGGCACAAAGTATAAAATAATTTCCACAAATGGAAAACTTCCTAGTTTGAGTTCTTCTTCCTTGTCTTTAATAGGGTCCTCCCTTCTACTGGTTGGTTTCCAAACATGCGCAGGGGTTCTCAAACTGGGGGTCATGACCCCTCAGGGGGCCACAAGGTTATTATGTGGGGGTTGTAAGCTGTCAGCCTCCACCCCAAATCCCACTTCGCCTCCAGCATTTATAATGGTGTTAAATATAAAAAAATGTGTTTTTAATTTATAATGGGGGATCGCACTCAGAAGCTTGCTGTGTGAAAGGGGTCACCAATATAAAAGTTTGAGAACCACTGCGCTAGGGGTCACAGCACCTATGAAAGTTATGGGCCTGATTTTAAGAATAAAATTCCATTTGACTTCAATTGGAGTTGTGAGCTAAGGACTTCTGAGAAGTTAGTCTCTACATGTACAATGGCCGAGAGTAGTTGTAAACTATGGCTAGTGTACAGTAGCTCAAAAAAGACAAAAAATTTGAACATTTTTGCAAAATGTATTTTGGAATTAAAATTCCTATGTATATTTTAATGAGATGAACTACTGACATCTGTGAAGAGACTCATAGACTCATAGACTTTAAGGTCAGAAGGGACCAATATGATCATCTAGTCTGACCTCCCGCATGATGCAGGCCACAAAAGCTGACCCACCCACAACAGAATCTTCCAGCCTGCGACCCCTGCCTTATGCTGCGGAGGAAGGCGAAAAACCTCCAGGGCCTCTGCCAATCTACCCTGGAGGAAAATTCCTTCCCGACCCCAAATATGGCGATCAGCAGAACCCCGAGCATACAGGCAAGATTCTACAGCCGGACCCTCATTTTACCCGCGCTGGCACGTTAATGCCTAATTGACTAAAATCACGTTATCCCTTCAAACCATTCCCTCCATAAACTTATCAAGCCTAATCTTGAAGCCAGAAAGGTCTTTCGCCCCCACCGTTTCCCTCGGGAGGCTGTTCCAAAATTTCACCCCTCTGATGGTTAGAAACCTTCTTCTAATTTCAAGCCATTATCAAGACATTATTTTAACACCTAGTCACCAACCATCCATGTGGTTTGCGCAAACTATTCTCAGACAAAATCCAGATGTTAAGGTGTTTCCATTTAATTTTCTTTTGGGGGCGAGGGAATTGCTTTAAAAGATGATCTGCTGGGTGCCTTTGTCTGTCTTGTGTACTGAGTCCCTACTGGGAGTTTGCTCCTTCATGATTACATGGCTGTTAAGGCAGTTGGCCTACACTCGAATAAGCTGGATCACCCTCTCCTACGAAAATAGCTATGGGAGGTGGGATGGGAGAAGGAAGGCTACATTGGGATTCCTTCATGGAGTTTCCCCCAAATCATGTCATTGGGGAATGAGAGGGAGAGGTGTGGAAGGAACCTCTGGAACACCCTGCAGATCCCTAAGACCATGGGCACTGGCTCTAGCGCCCACTAAGGCAAGCTGGCTTCACTGGAGCCATTGGGAGCTCCCCTGACTGCAGCTTCTCCTGGGACTCTGGGGAAAGGGTAATAAAGCTTGAAGATGGATTACCTTTTTCTGGTAGGATATACTAAGCTGTTAAGGAGACAATGGTTCTACCCAGGGCTGCCCATTTGCCACCATGTGCCCTGTGATACCTTAGTGGGAGGGGATGTGCCATGACAGTAGCTGACACATCCTTCCACAGAGATCTGCAGGATCCCTTTCACATGCAGATCAGAGGAAACCAATTTGGGTTGTAATCAATAGTTAAGCCAGTAATTAATTATCAGAGGATACTTCTTTAGAATGGTTTTCATGGTGAAAGGATAAAGAGATAATTAAAATACGCTTGGGGACTAACATGAACCACATTAAATATATGATAATTCAGGATAGTGAAGTAGAATCATAGAAATGTAAAGCTGAAAGGGACCTCAAGAGGTTACTTATTTTATCCCCCCTGCACTGAGGCAGGACCAAGTAAACCTAGACCATCCCTGCCTGACAGGTGTTTGTTTAACCTGCTCTTAAAAATCTCCAAGGATAAGGATTCTATAACATCACCAGGAAACCTATTCCAGTGCTTAACTATCATATAGTTAGAAACTTTTTCCTAATATCCAAACTAAATCTTCCTGGCTGTAAATGCAGCCAATTGCTTCTTGTCCTACTCTTGGTGGACATGGAGAACAAGTGTCCACTGTCCTCTTTACAATAACCTTTACCATATTTGAAGACTGTTATCATGCCCCCCCCAGCCTTTGCTTCTCTACACTAACCATGCCCAATTCTTTCAATCTTTTCCTCAAAGGTCACATTTTCCAAACCTCTTATTTTTGTTGCTGTCCTCTCGACTCCCTCCATTTTGTTCACCTCTTTCTTGAAGTCTGGTGCTCAAAATTGGATACAGATCCTTTTTTGTAATTCTGCTGCCTAGCCTGTAATTTCCTACATTAGAGCTATATAGTAGCTGTTGGTCATCATTAGTGTTCCGCGTTTTTAATTTTTATTTATAAAAAAAATTCTGGGAATTTCTCAGTTTATTTTCCAAACATTAAAACTGGGATGAAATTGGGTTTACAAATTAAAAAATAAAATCGGGAAAAATCAGAGAAAAAAGAAAAACTAATAAAACTTTCATAATATACACATTCTACTACAGTATAATTGAAACTTTTTTTAATGTACAAAGGTATTTTTGGTCTCAGAACTAGTAGTTTTTTGCAGAAATCCTGGTTTGTGTATGCTCGCATAATTTCCTTCAGATTATCCCCACTCGTGTTGATCATATAGTATTGCTGTCTTGGAGGTAGTCAAACTTTGAAAATGAGTGCTCTGCATCAATAGATTCAGGGGGTATGCTCAAAGCTCACTGCGCCACTTTGCTGAAGTTGGGAAATATGTCTTGATGACTGTTATTTGCCAGTCTCTTCAGAGTTTCTTCTTTATAACCAACAAACTCAGGATGATCTAGGAGACACATTTAGCACAGTCCATGCATTATTTACATCAGTGGCTCTCAACCTTTCCAGACTGCTGTACCCCTTTGTCTTGTGTACTGCAAGTTTCACCTCACTTAAAAACTGCTTGCTAACAAAATCAGACATAAAAATACAAAGGTGTCACAGCATCGTATTATTGAACAATTGCTGACTTTCTCATTTTGTCTGTATGATATTTTAGGCCTGGTCTACACTACAAGAGTAGTTCGATTTCACTTAAATCGAATATGTGGAATCGATATTACAAAGTCGAACGTGTGTGTCCACACTAAGGACAGTAATTCGACTTTGTGAGACTTTGTGAGTCCACACTAACGGGGCAAGCGTCGACATTGGAAGCGGTGCACTGTGGGCAGCTATCCCACAGTTCCCGCAGTCCCCGCTGCCCATTGGAATTCTGGGTCGAGCCCCAAATGCCTTCTGGGTAAAAAAATGTGTCGAGGGTGCTTTTGGGTACCTGTCGGCATCCGTCCGTCACTCCCGCCCTCCCTCCCTCCCTCCCTGAAAGCGCCGGCGGGAAATCAGTTCGCGCACTTTTCTGATCAGTGACAGCGCGGACGCCACAGCAGTGCGAGCATGGATCCCGCTGCGACCATCGCTGCAGTTGTGGCCGTTCTCAACGCCTCGCAGCTTCTCATCCACCTTTACCAGAGGCAGATGCAGAGAAATCAGAGCTCTCAGAAACCACGAGACCCTGCGCCCAGGACATCACGGTGGCAATGGGTCTTGTGGATATTGTGGAACGGCGATTCTGGGCCCTGGAAACAAGCACGGACTGGTGGGACCGCATAGTGCTTCAGGTCTGGGATGAATCCCAGTGGCTGCGAAATTTTCGCATGCGGAAGGGGACTTTCCTTGAACTTTGTGAGTTGCTGTCCCCTGCCCTGAAGCGCAAGGACACCCGGATGCGAGCAGCCCTGACTGTCCAGAAGCGAGTGGCCATAGCCCTCTGGAAGCTTGCAACGCCAGACAGCTACCGGTCAGTCGTGAACCACTTTGGTGTGGGCAAGTCTACCGTGGGGGTTGTTGTCATGCAAGTAGCCAAGGCAATCGTGAAGGTACTGCTCTCAAAGGTAGTGACCCTGGGAAACGTGGAGCTCATCATAGATGGCTTTGCCGCGATGGGATTCCCAAACTGCGGTGGGGCTATAGATGGGACTCACATCCCTATCCTCGGACCGGACCACCAGGCCAGCCAGTACATTAACAGAAAGGGCTACTTTTCAATGGTGCTGCAAGCACTGGTGGACCACAGGGGACGTTTTACAAACATCAACGTCGGATGGCCGGGCAAGGTTCATGACGCTCGCGTGTTCAGGAACTCTGGTCTGTTTAGACGGCTGCAGGAAGGTCTTTACTTCCCGGAGCACAAAATAAGTCTTGGGGATGTGGAGATGCCTACAGTGATCCTCGGGGACCCTGCATACCCGCTAATGCCCTGGCTCATGAAGCCCTATACTGGCGCCCTGGACTCAGAAAAAGAACTTTTCAACTACCGTTTGAGCAAGTGCAGAATGGTGGTGGAGTGTGCCTTTGGCCGTCTCAAGGGGAGATGGAGAAGCTTACTCACTCGCTGTGATCTCAGCGAAACCAATATCCCCATCGTGATAGCTGCTTGCTGTGTGCTCCACAATCTGTGTGAGAGCAAGGGGGAGACCTTTATTGCGGGGTGGGAGGTTGAGGCAAATAGTCTGGCTTCTGATTACGCCCAGCCAGACAGCCGGGCGATTAGAAGATCCCAGCGGGACGCGCTGTGCATCAGGGAGGCTTTGAAAGCTAGGTTCCTGACTGAGCAGGGTATCCAGTGACTGTTTAGTTTGTGGACACAGATGCTGAACCTGCCCCCGTTTCTTTACCCAGTTAATATTGACTACCCTTCCAAGTTACATACCCCCTTCACCACCTTCCCAACAAATAAAATCTGTTCCGTTTTGTTAATGAACAACGTTGTCTTTAATACTGTTTTCGCGGGAATGTTTTAAACCGGGGACGCAGACTGTGGCGGGGGGCGGGTTTAGTTTTCTGATGCAAATGATGCTTCTAAACTCCGGGAATGACAGGCTCCGCAGTGGTGGATTGGTTGTTTCAACGGAGCCTGCCAGCAGTCCTGGCCGGGACTGCGTGTATATGTCGGCCAATTGACTTTCTGGCAGGGGGCGGAGGGTTACAGACCCCCTGCTGCGTGGCTCTGTGATCCAGGATAAGGACCGCGGCATAAGATCTCTAACTGCCCTCCCCCACCACAAAGTCACAGATGAACCCCCCCGCCCCCCAGAACATGAAAACCACCTCCCAGACTGACCAGGGTAACTGGTGACTGCACTGTGTATGTGTCCTGATGCTGGACCTGCCCCCGCCTCTGTACCCTGCTAAAGGTGACTGTCCTGTCCAATTACCAAACCCCTTTCCCCCCTTCAGACAGAATCTCCTCTAAAAGAAAATCTTGGAAACAGTACTTAACAGAAACAAATATTTTATTATGAACCGCACATGAAAAGGGGGGGTGGGAAACTTGGACGGGGGCTTGTGTGAGATGGGTAGGAAAGGACTTTTCAAACTTTGGGGAACGAGAGCCTTCTAGTGCTACAGCAGTCTGCAGGGGTTGACTGAAAGTTTTAACGGCCCTTGCCGCCCCTCCTTCTTTGGACTTTGGGTGAGGGGGGTGTGGGACTTTGTGGCGGGGGAGGGCGGTTAGAGATAGACTGCAGCGGGGCTCTGTCCTCCTGCCTCCGGTCTCGCCGGAGCGTGTCCGTTTGCTCCCTGATTAGTCCAAGCAGGGTTTGAGTAGCCTGCTGGTCTTCCTGACGCCACCTCTCCTCCCGTTCCATGACTGCTCGGTGCATTTCTGACAAGTTCTCCCTCCACTGTGTCTGCTGGGCTGCCTGGGCTCGTGAGCAGTCCATTAGTTCATAGAACATGTCCTCACGCGTCTTCTTCTTCCTCCTCCTAATCTGCGCTAGCCTCTGGGAGTGTGATGCCAGGCTGGGTTGGGAGACAGTCGCAGATGTGTCTGTGGGAATGGGAAAAAGGGAGTGAATTCCTGAGACAGATAAATGAAGTTGTTAACAAAGAACATAGTCTTTCTCTGTGAACAACACCATGCACTGCACCTTTCACATGCGCACTCAGGACAAGGTCGAATTTTCGGCCCTCGCCTTCAGTGCCTGGGGTCTTGCACTTGCGATCCGAGAAGCGTGGCAGGACACCTCAACTTTTGTAGCAGGAAAACATGGTAAGCCGTAGACTTGTGGCAGCTTAAAACTTTAATAGTAGCACTGGGCTCCTTTCGCATTGAAAGCAATGCCACTCTCTGCTGGCAGCAATCAGGGAAGCATGAGCTCTGCCCCTGTCCCACCACCTCGCGGCTGTCCCAGGGAAAGATCCCTGTATGCTGCCCCTCTGCCGCCTCCACCGCGTGGCTGTAAAGCAGTCCCAATACTAACATTCCCCTCCCTAATTCAAAGCAGGGCGTCATGTGCGACATCACGCTGATGAGGATCTCGGAGAGTGACAGGGGACGGATGCTTCGGGAGAGCATGCAGAAGCCAGGGCCGTATGCTGCCATGCTCTGCTGTGCTATGATCCCAGACTACTTGATAGAGTCATGGCGTGGGAACGTGTCGTACCACGGTGGACCTAACAAGATCGCCCTGCCAAGGAACCTGATGCACAGGCTTGAGCAGTACCTCCAGGAGA
Source organism: Emys orbicularis (assembly GCF_028017835.1). Classification (NCBI taxonomy): domain Eukaryota; kingdom Metazoa; phylum Chordata; order Testudines; family Emydidae; genus Emys; species Emys orbicularis. Next base: position 65,246,534 of record NC_088683.1, on the reverse strand, counting down.
GCTATGCTGAGCTCTCCCATGAGGACTTTGTGTCAATTCCCGGACATATAGACCGTATTTTGGTGTAGCTGTACTGGAAGGGACTACAGAGTGGAGCATCCTGTGGTTGCCTAATCATGAAAATCCGGACATTATTTGATTTTTTTTACATAGTTGGGACTAAATAGTTGCCTAAGGCCAAGAAATCATGAACACCCAATTGTTGATATTATTAATATTCCTGTTGTGTTATAAATAAAAGTTTATATGTTTAAATGAATGAATGAAAACCCCATTGTTAACAATATAAATATTACAGTTATGTTAAAAATAAATGTTTAGATGTTGAAAGCACTTACTGCTTGATCCTTCCCCTGATTCTGTGTCCGGGGTAACGGATGGGGACGGTTGGTAGGGGATCTCGGTAAGGGTGATGAAGAGCTCCTGGCTGTCAGGGAAATCAGCGGTGCCAGCGCTGTCGACTGCCTCGTCCTCCTCATCTCCTTCCTCATCTTCCCCGTCCGCTAACATTTCCGACGAGGAACCAGCCGTGGACAATATCCCATCCTCAGAGTCCACGGTCAGTGGTGGGGTAGTGGTGGCGGCCGCACCTAGGATGGAATGCAGTGCCTCGTAAAAACGGGATGTGTGGGGCTGGGATCCGGAGCGTCCGTTTGCCTCTTTGGTTTTTTGGTAGCCTTGTCTCAGCTCCTTGATTTTCACGCGGCACTGCGTTGCATCCCGGCTGTATCCTCTCTCTGCCATGGCTTTAGAGATCTTCTCGTAGATCTTTGCATTCCTTCTTTTGGAGCGCAGCTCGGAAAGCACGGACTCATCGCCCCACACAGCGATGAGATCCAAGACTTCCCGATCAGTCCATGCTGGGGCCCACTTTCTATTAGATTGCACGGCCATCTCTGCTGGAGAGCTCTGCATCGTTGCCAGTGCTGCTGAGCTCGCCACGCTGTCCAAACAGGAAATGAGATTCAAACTGCCCAGACAGGAAAAGGAATTCAAATTTTCCCGGGGCTTTTCCTGTGTGGCTGGTCAGAGCATCCGAGCTCGAACTGCTGTCCAGAGCGTCAACAGAGTGGTACACTGTGGGATAGCTCCCGGAGCTATTAGCGTCGATTTCCATCCACACCTAGCCTAATTCGATATTGCCATTTCGAATTTAGCGCTACTCCTCTCGTTGGGGAGGAGTACAGAAGTCGAATTTAAGAGAGCTCTATGTCGAACTAAATAGCTTCGTGGTGTGGACGGGTGCAGGGTTAATTCGATGTAACGGCGCTAAATTCGACATAAACTCCTAGTGTAGACCAGGCCTTAGTTTGTACTGACTTTGCTAGTGCTTTTTATGTAGCCTTTTGTAAACCTGGGCAAATATCTAGATGAGTTGATTTACCCCTGGAAGACCTCTGTGTACCCCCAGGGGTATGTGTACCCCTGGCCGAGAACCACTGATTTACATGACAGGCAGCAAAGTACAAGCTCATCCACCAATGTGGCACAACAGGGTAGGTAATCAGCAATTGGCTTTGCACTCATCTTGTGCTGTGTAAAACAAAGCCTTCAACTTCTTTACAACCTTGAAAATGGCCCTGAATCCAATGATACAAGATTTCATATCTTTCATTTCATCTGTAGCTTCAGCTTTGGTTTCTGATTGTTTAATCTCCCATGCAAACTAAGCCATCTTAGAATGGGAGATTCTGCAAGCAGATTCTGTGTTAGTTGTGATTACATTTTCCCAAGTTTCTTGGTACATCTCAGACATGTTAATTATTGCTGCATCAACAAAATGGGTGTCAGCAGAGAGGATGAATGTCACATAGGCACAGAACAATGTGGGTTTCTTTGCTTTCAAATAAAAAAAAGAGGCCAAGAATCTGATGGTCCAAAACATCAGGAGACTTGTCAAAAATCAGACTAGATACCACATTTCCAGCATTTAATTCCATCAGTGTAGATACAAAGCATCATCATTTTCTTTAAGATATTTATGAGTTAGGTTGTCTTCATTAGGAAGGGTTTTTGCTGCTGGAAGTATTATTACACAAAGTCACCAATAGCAACTAACAGCGGTTGTCCGGCAAAACAAAGAGCATGCACAAATTCATTGACACAATTGTGCTGTGTCCTCTCTTTCATTAAAGCCCTGGTGAAGGCTCCTGATATTGAGTGTTTATCCTGAAGCTCACTTTCTTCTTTAAGCTTCTTGTATCGCTTGCTTTCGACATGCTCCTTTATTCTGTCAGCATGAGCACTGACCTCAATGCTGCAGTATTTGCAGCGCAATACATCGTCTTCGCTCCCGTCTTTACTTCTCTTGAAAATTTCTAAGCACTGATTTTCTTGTTGGTATTCAGGCATAGATTTATGTTTTCACCCCAAGTTTATCTTTTTACCTTATCTTTATCTGTGGAGGATTGATTGTTTAAATTAAGCACCACACTAACGGGACTCAAAGAAATAGGTGGGCAGCGTCTCCTTGGGAGCCAATCATAGCACGATACTAACGTTGTTTGATTTCCAACCTCCACTGTGTATGTGTTCTGTGTTTTACACTGCAGAACTGCTTCAATCTCAGAGCAGCAGAACACAACAATGGTGTAAAGCATTAGTGTTTAACAAAAATAAGTACCCCAAAAATATTGAGTGGATTGATAAATGGGTGTAAATCAGCAAAAACTGAAGTCCTTTAATAAAAAAAAAAACCTGGTACTTTATCAGTGAAAATCGGTAAAAACTGAAAACATGGAACACTAGTAATCATTTATGCCTGGAAGCCTTTAAAAAGAATCCACTTGAAAGTACAGTATTGTAAGTCACGTACAGATCTTCTGCCGGTCATATCTATAGACTTTCTGAACCATCCTGACTCTGTAGTTTTGCATATAGCGTGCTACATGCAGCACTGGGCAGCTGTTAAACTTCATGCTTACATAAGGAACAGAGGGCCAGATCTTCAGCTAGTGTAGAGCAGTATAGCTCCAGAGTCTTAACTGTAATACGTTTTATTATTTGTATTTTTCTCTCATGTATATGTCAACCTTATTTAATTTTATAAAATTATTTTTGAAATGTGCCTAATTTATCACCACCCCTTAGCACATATGCAGATTCACATACACATACAGAAATGGATCCATTGTCACTTGGGGACTCAACAATCGCCTCTCCAAGAGAGCCTCAAACCACTTAAAGCACCTGTGTGTATAGTCAGGCCCTGAAAGTTATCTAAGTTGGACCAGTAGAGGAAGCCACTTTTAGAGTCAAGAGCCCCTCGCTGAGACTCAAGCACCTGCGTCCAGCTCTGAAACATTTAAAATGAGGTGATGGGTGTTAACTGGAACACCCTATCTATTCTGTCAGGAAAGAGCGTGAATATCAAAGCATCAATACAAGATAGTTCTACTGTATTTCTATTTGGTCACTTGTTTCAATCAGCTTCACTTCATAGTTGTATGTATAAGAGTTAGATGAGAATGACTTTGAGATATGATACAAAGAGAGCTATCATGATTCCATATATAGGTTTATAAGTGAAAGATGCATTTCAGGTCATCTATTTTAAAACACTGTACGTTTATTAACTGCCATTGACATTGTGGACCTTTCAAAGTTGGCCTTGATAGGAGAGAACTAGGGATAGGTAGAAGAAAAGGGACAGAAATAGGGATATGTAGTAGAAAAAAGATCTATTTTAAAACCTCGTTAGCACTGAGCGGAGCCAGTTTAACCTTACAGTGTATTAACTGTTTCTTTTTTGTATCTAAAGCCTTGATTCCACCAGCTATCTTTATAGCTAAAGAGGAATGTGAAGTCACAGAAGAGCTTTTTGCTATTTTGCAAAAGTGTAGCCTCTTTATCAACCTCCAACTCTGAAGGCATCCTTCAGGTCCTGTAAATAGATCATGTAGGAAATCTGAGCTAATTAGGCAAAAAGTCAGGAAAGGCAATTACCACCAATTAGAAATGTGTCAACTGTTTATTGAATAGTTAACCTGTAGGTGATGTAATAAAAAGGTCTTTATATTAAAATTGGACATATTGCACAGGATGGCTCACTTCAGGGAACCACAAATCAAGTTCACATTGTAGAACTCTGCACTCATGGTAGGCTCCACAGGAATACTAGTGATTGTTCTTGCATCTTACCAGATGCTAGTGTAGTATTGTGATGATCATCATGATCTTCTGATAGTGGCAATGATCCGTGCAATTAACAACTTTTTCCTTCTTCTGCATGACAGTATGTTGCTATTTGATATATTTGCTTTGCTATACTTTCTTCTCTATATCTTCATTTTTCTCTTCTTTCTCTTAGTTTAATCCTTGTTTTCTTCCATTTTGGTCAGATGTGGTGCAGGACAAAATGATGCCACTGACTTCACTATTAAGAAACTTTATTTTCTTCTAGATCAGCCCAGCCCCCCCCCCCCCCAAATTAGGCATTATACAAAACAGATACCACCCTTAAAGGAGCATTGCATTTAGTCATTATGGGAATGATTTGAAGCCTGTTGAAATAAATTGGAATAGTTCTATTGACTTCAGGGGGCTTTATATCAGGTCAGAATGGATGTCACAGAAGTAGTGGGCGAGATAGATATTTTGCTAACTACATTTCTTAAGAGTATTTAATAATCTCCAGCATTATTCCATTATATGAATCATTCAGCTGTGCAAAGATGCAATGAAAATTTACAAGCCGAGGCACAAAAACCTATTTGGCCCGTTTGCTATGATGAAAAAGTTTAATGATATTTTACTCACACATCAAAAAAATTACTTGCCATGGGGAAGTATAATTTTGCCAGATTTCCATCATCCTTCCAATAAAAGAAGGTGATATTGAAAAAAAAATCATGTTGCTTTTATTAGCTTTTGGTCTTTTAATTAGCAAAGGGTCAATATATGAATGCTCTATAACAGTGATTAGCTCCTATGTATATACTTGAAAAGTGGAAGGAAACTGTGTTTTGATATTACTTGATATAAATAAATAAAATAAATCTATATACAGTCATCATTTGACACTGTAGTCTTACAGTCAGAAATACCATTCTGATTAATCTTTTCAATAGATCAGATGAACTTTTACTGTGGGATTATTATTTTGAAAATGAACATTCAGAAGTTTGTATATTATGTACTTATTCAAACTCTAGACATTTTGTTGCAATTGGCCCTGCCAATGGAAAATGAAGCCAATGGTTTTCAGTGGGAGCAGAATCAAAGGGAACGTGTGGGTTAAGAAAAAAAATATGCTTGGGTAAAAGGTGCTCTATATTCCTAAATGTTCTGTGTAGTTAATATTTTTGGGGGTAGATCCTAGATACCTTCAGCTGTGCTGTCAACCAGTAAAAATATTAAGCTAGTGGACAGTCACTTTGTCTGTCATGCCAAAGCCGTATAATTTTTATTTTGATTGGTATATGTATTTTTTTTAAAAGCACATTCTTTTATATTTAACATAGACCACTAAGTGCCTTTTTAAAACCTTCACCACCCTCTGAAGTTTGCCATCTTCATTCTTGCTTTAGAGTACTTAGGACTCTAATTACAGTTTAGTCGTGCCACGAAAAGAAGATTACACAGGAAAAAGTGGAGAGCCTGGAAAGTGGTGAAGAACTCCTCTAAAAATACATGGAACCCTCATAACCCTTTTTTTTAATTGCCCCTCCCAAAAATACCAGGACTGAACTGAGGGAGGGGGCAGAGAGTATGTAGGTGGTTGTGCTATGTGTACACTGTCAATGCAACTAGTTAGGAGGAAACTCTAACCATATGGTAGTATCACATCTTTAAAATCCAGTTTGAATATGGTAAGATTAATAAATGAAAAGTGATTCAAAAATGCTACTTGACTTAGTCAGAAAACTCTGGATATGCTTGGGGGGTGGAGGGGAGGAGAAGAAAGGTATTTGAATGTTTAAAAATTAAAGAGAAGCAGCTTTGCCTACAATCCTTCTGACAAAGTTGTTAGGCAATATTGCATGCCAGCTTACTCTGTAATTTTCACATGTTGAAGGGTTATTTAAAACTGATGATAAAATGCTATTGTGCAAGAGGAATAATGTTCTACGGTACAATTTGGAAAACAGAGGAAGCAAACAATCTCAAAAACGTACTCTCCTAACCTCACTGGAAGTCTCCACACCAAAGGATTAGTTTAGCAAACTGAAATAGATATTTCATATTTTTCTTACTTGACTAACGCCCCTTGGGGGTTAGTAATGGGAGACTCCACCCTACATAAAGGCAACTTTATTCTCTGCAACTGTAAGATACTCAAGTGGTTTCAAAGTAATCTGGAAATCCTTTGTGCTCAACCTCTAGTAAGTTTGATGCTGCTGTGTTCAAAAGGATACTTCTCCAACTTTAGCTTTTGCTGAAGGAAGGGGCATGCTGTGCAAAACTCTTATTTTGTGTAGGTGGTGTTAATTATTATGAACCTCTGATAAGCTCTTCTTTGTAGATAAATAGTAGAGTGAGGACAAATGTGAATGATTTTCTTCACAGCACCAGGTATGAGAAGGAAAGTGCTATGTCCTATATAATACCCTAATGAAATTTTAGCTTTTTCCAAACTGAACATACAGGGTGACACTTTATCCAAGCAGTCATTTACTGTTATCATCTTTACACTTGTCTTTTCCCTGTACGACTCTGCAGGTTGTTTTTGATTTAGTTCAGGAGTCTCCTGGGTTAGGTAAAGATCAGAGAGCAGCTCCTGTTCCTTCCTAAGAATACTTTTGATTCTCCCCCACAATCTATGTGCTGTATTTTTATTGCTTCCTCCACTTCAGCAGAGGATGGGGTGCAGCTCTCTCTTTCACCTCCCAGTGGTTTAACAAGCCCCAACTGCCAGCTGTTTATTCCAAGCCTGGAATCCCAGGCCGTCTTCATGGCTAGTTGTTCCTTTTCTACCCAGCTCTGGCACATACACCCCCATCACTGAAATATATTCTGCTGCTCCATCAGATAGCCACCCCTCTTCCCTCCTTGGTCCCCACAAGGGATTGTTGTGTTCTGTGTGGAAGAGGGGGCAAAGGCATGGACACTCAGTGTGGCCTATCCCACTTTGCAACAGCAGCAAAAATTATGCAATTTGCATTGTAAACTGTTTCCCAGAGCAGCAGTCACTCCCACTCCATGGCTTTCGAAGACCACACGACAGGTTAGAGCACAGGAGTACTAAGCAGAGCTCTGTGACTGTGAGCCATGCTGACAATCATGGGAGAGTAGTGTCAGAGAAGGCTCAGGAGGAAAGGGACTCCCCTTCCTCCTTATAGCTTGAGAGCCAAAGAGTCTTCCATTTGTATCGCTGAAAATCACAGGCCTGTATCAGTACCTGGATCCACACAGTTGCTGGATGATGAAGCAGCTTCCTGTCTCTTCTAGAGAGGTGCATTTCAGGAGGCTTGCATTCTCCTGCTGTGTAGTTTGAAGGGTGGAGGGGAGTATACAGTCCTATTCATTCTTTTGTACAGTATGGTGGCCCTACCGCAGATAGTGACCAGCCCAGATCCTCAAAGATATTTAGGCACTCAACTCCCCATAGGATTTAGGTGCCTAAATACCACTGAGAATCTGGGGCAAAGTGCTTAAAATAAATGTGTGATTTGCTGATAGTTAACAAGGAGCAGAAAACATTTAATTTCTCAGTACAGTGTTCCCATCTATGTATGTATTATCTAAAGTACTTGTATGGCCTCCATCATGGTAGTGTCTGAGCACCTGATAATCTCCTAGTGCATTTATCCTCTCAAAGCCCCTGCACATAGGGCAGCATTATTTTGCAGATGGGGAACTGAGGCACAGAGAAACAAAGTGACTTGCCCAAGGTCACAGGACATCTGTAGTGGAGCAGCAAACAGAACCCAGGTCTGCCAACTCCTATGCTAGCACCCTACTCACTGGACAGATCTTCCTCTCCCAGACGCTCAGCTAATAAAAAGATACATTTGATTAACTATAATCTGTTCTTCTCTGAACTCATTGGCCTTTCATCTTGGGCAATAAAATGGAAAATATCTTTTCAATGACAACAATTGGGGAGGAGCTTTATTGTTCGTTTCAGGCCCTTAATCATTAAGATGTGATGGGCTGCACACTACGATCTAAAAACATGCTTTGTAGTTGCTATGCCCAAGGCTGGAGGCCAAATGCTATTAACCAACAAGGTGTCATTATTAGATTATACATATCCTGTCATGTCTTATTGCTGTTATGTAGTACTAGTTTCTAAAGAAAAATATGCAACATGAGAAATATTTCCAAGATGAGATGACTGTTTAAATCAGCTATAATGTTACATTCAAGAATAATAGTTCCAAACAGCTGGAAAGCAGTAACAATAAACCTATTGACTTTTAAGGTCCTATTAGGGTATCACAACGATACACCAGGATGATCCCTCAGAGGCAAAGAGACCCTCCCTTATATATGTGCTTCAGAAGCAGGGCCCTAAACAATGGTGTGGCAGTCTGATCTGTCCTCAAACTATCCATGTTTATGTGACGTCCTTTAATTTCACACTCGGGGCTTGGTTTTCTTTGAATTAGTGGTCAAACCACCAGCCTTTCCTGGTGGGGTATTTTCCTTAGCTCCGTGGCTGTCCCCCTAGACCTCTCCTCTTCCCAGGCTCATCAAAAGGAAGTGGAGAGACCCCACAGCAGTTCCTATTTCATTTAGGTCTCCCTCATCTCACTAAGCAAAAGGGAGTTTTTAGATACACAGCTTATTTCCCAGCATTCCTTACTGTGAGGCCTACATTTCTGATCAGCCCCTGCAACTATGATTCCCAGAATGCCTTATTTTTCAGCTGAACTGGGAACAGGGTTGTGCTGGGCCAGTATCTTCCCTTAAAGGGGCTAGCAAATACTCTGACACTGTTCTCATAGAAAAAACTTTCATCTTTAGCTTCCAATTTTCTATGATTCTCCTAGGTAGTTTTAAACTCTGATAAATACTTATTAAGGCTGAAACTGAAATTGTCCTTTACACAGTTGATAAGAATCAGGCACATTGAGAATCATTAAAAAGTAAAGAATACCTTTTATTTTTACAAATGTATGCAAGTGAGTAACTGTACACATGTGAATAGTACCACTGAGTTAGTTGTCACAACTAACATGGGAAGGTTAGTCACATGCCTAAGCATTTGCAGGACTGTGGCCTATGACTTTATTTGAATATAAAACACAAAACAAGCATTACTACAGCTGTTAATAATGATGAGGTTTTAAGATAATTAAGATCCCTGGACATGTTTCCATGATCGTCAGCTGAATGAGAGCAAACAAAGCAAATGGCACAAAAGTGAATGCTATTAAATTATTAACATTTTTTAAAAAAATCAATGCACTGACACATACCACTTTTTAATCACAGTGATCGAGAAAAGTGTCCAGTGTTCCACTAAACTGGAAAAATACGGCTTATGTCCCATCTGGTAGGAAACTGATTCTCCCTGCTCATCCTTCCCCTCTGCCCCCGCAGTGTCACTTGGGAGACCCTGCTGAGCAAAAATTGAAAGTCTGTAAGCAGCTGCGTGCAACTTTAGATCTGCCTTTCTGTGTGCAGAACAGGTATCTGCCAGCATTCTCCTGGTTATTTGCAAGTAAGGCTCGGAGGCTGATCAGAAATATCTGCTTTAATTTTTCCACCTGACTGGATTAAAATTAAAATGCTTTGATGGGTCTAGATTATCAGGAGGAGAAGCAAAAAGCAATATCCCATGGGTGCATAGGAATACATTAACTAGTACATTTCTGTCTCTGTCAAGGAGCGATTCTAATGATATTTGCAAGTAAAAGACCATCTAGGATTTTAGCAAACAGATCTGAATGATTGAAACACACAGAAACCATGTTTTTGTCTCCAGTATAAAAACTGCAACATTACTAACCTTTCAACTAACCTTTGATATATAGATTCATAAATTCCAAGGCCAGAAGGGACCACTGTGATCATGTAGTCTGACCTCCAATATAACACAGGCCATAGAAATCCCCCAAAATAATTCCTAGTGCACATATTTTAGAAACACATCCAATCTTGATTTAAAAATTGTCAGTGATGGAGAATCCACATGGTAAGTTGTTCCAACGATTAATTACCCTCACTGTCAAAAAAGGTATGCTTTATTTCCAGTCTGAATTTGTCTATCTTCAGCTTCCAGCCATTGGATCACGTCATACCTTTGGGCATGTCTACACTATGGGATTAATCCGAATTTATATAATTTGAATTTAGGAAACCGATTTTATAAATTCGAATGTATTCGGCCACACTAGGCACCATTAATTCGGTGGTGTGCGTCCAAGCTACCGTAGTAGCATCGATTTCCAGAGCGTTGCATTGTGGGTAGCTTTCCCATAGCTATCCCATAGTTCCCGCAGTCTCCACCCCCCTTGGAATTTTGGGTTGAGACCCCAGTGCATGATGGGGCAAAAAACATTGTCGCAGGTGGTTCTGGGTACAGCCTCCCCCTCCCTCCCTGAAAGCAACGGCAGACAACCATTTCGCGCCTTTTTTCCTGAGTGAACTCTGCAGACTCCATACCGCAGCAAGCATGGATCCCGCTCAGCTCCAGAACGCAGTCATGAACATTGTAAACACCTCGCGCGTTCTCGTGGAGTTTATGCTTACCCAGGACCAGAAAAAAGAGGCGAGGAGGAGGAGGCGGCGACTGCAGCGCAGCGACAAGTGTGATGAGGACATGGACATGGACCGTGAATTCTCTCAGACCGCGGGCCCCGGTGCTTTGGAGATTATGATGTTAATGGGCCAGGTTATAGGCTTGGAACGCCGATTCTGGGCCCGGGAAACAAGCACAGACTGGTGGGACCGCATAGTGTTGCAGGTGTGGGACGATTCCCAGTGGCTGAGAAACTTTTGCATGCGTAAGGGCACTTTCATGGAACTTTGTGACTTGCTTTCCCCTGCCCTGAAGCGCCAGAATACCAAGATGAGAGCAGCCCTCACAGTTGAGAAGCGAGTGGCGATAGCCCTGTGGAAGCTTGCAACGCCAGACAGCTACCGGTCAGTCGGGAATCAATTTGGAGTGGGCAAATCTACTGTGGGGGCTGCTGTGATGCAAGTAGCCAAAGCAATCACGGAGGTGCTGCTACGAAAGGTAGTGACTCTGGGAAATGTGCAAGTCATAGTGGATGGCTTTGCTGCAATGGGATTCCCTAACTGTGGTGGGGCGATAGATGGAACCCATATTCCTATCTTGGCACCGGAGCACCAGGGTACCCAGTACATAAACCGCAAGGGGTACTTTTCAATGGTGCTGCAAGCACTTGTGGATCACAAGGGACGTTTCACCAACATCCATGTGGGCTGGCCGGGAAGGGTTCATGACGCTCGCGTCTTCAGGGACACCAATCTGTTTAAACGGCTGCAGCAAGGGACTTATTTTCCGGACCAGAAAATAACCGTTGGGGATGTTGAAATGCCAATTGTTATTCTTGGGGACCCAGCCTACCCCTTAATGCCATGGCTCATGAAGCCATACACAGGCAGCCTGGACAGGAGTCAGGAGTTGTTCAACTACAGGCTGAGCAAGTGCAGAATGGTGGTAGAATGTGCATTCGGCCGTTTGAAAGGTCGCTGGCGATCCTTACTTACTCGCTCAGACCTCAGCCAAACCAATATCCCCATTGTTATTACTGCTTGCTGTGTGCTTCACAATCTCTGTGAGAGCAAGGGGGAGACCTTTATGGCAGGGTGGGAGGCTGAGGCAAATCGCCTGGCTGCTGATTACGCGCAGCCAGACACCAGGGCGATTAGAAGAGCACACCAGGAAGCGCTGCGCATTAGGGAAGCTTTGAAAACCAGTTTCATGACTGGCCAGGCTACAGTGTGAAATTTCTGTTTGTTTATCCTTCATGAAAACCCGTGCCCTTTATTGACTCATTCTCTGTAAGGAACCCACCCTCCCCCTTCCCCCAGCTTGCTTTCAAAGGAAATAAAGTCACTATTGTTTAAAAATCATGTATTCTTTATTAATTGATTATAAAAAGAGGGAGAGAACCTGAGTGGGGTTTGGGAGGAGGATCAGCAGGAAGGAAAAGCCCACTAAAAAAAGGTTAAAAAAATGGCAGCCTTTTGCTTGGGCTGTCCACTGGGGTGGAATGGGAGGGTGTACAGAGCCTCCCCCCCCGTGTTCTTACACGTCTGGGTGAGGAGGCTATGGAACATGGTGAGGAGGTAGGGGGGTTATACAGGGGCTGTAGTGGCACTCTGTTCTCCAGCAGCCGTTCCTGAAGCTCCACCAGACGCCGGAGCATGTCTGTTTGCTCACGCAGCAGCCCCAGCGTTGCATCCTGCCTCCTCTTATCTTCCTGACGCCACCTCTCATCTCGAGCGTCTCTCCTCTCCTCACGTTGGTCCCTTCTGTCCTCACGTTGGTCTCTCATGTCCTCACGTTGGTCCCTCCTGTCCTCACGTTCACTGGCTTCTTTCCTATACTTGCAAACCGTCTCCTTCCACTCATTCAGATGAGCTCTTTCACTCCTGGTGGATTGCATGATTTCTGCAAACATCTCGTCTCGCGTCTTCTTTTTACGACGCCTTATCTGGGATAGCCTTCGGGAAGGAGGAGGGAGGCTTGAAACATTTGCAGCTGCTGGAGGGAGTGAAAAAAGGAGAGAATTTTTTTAAAAGATACATTTTTCAGAACAATGCTTATACTCTTTCATGGTGACAAATACTATTCACATTACATAGCACATGTGATTTCTGTGCAAGGTCGCATTTTGCCTCTTAATATTGAGTGCCTGTTGCTTTGCTGCTAGAGATCACAGACGCAGGTCCGGGCAACAGAATTCAGCTTGCATGCTGCCATGGTAAGCCACTGTCTTTAGGCTTCTGCGCCCTGCTTTCCCACATACCAAGCAAAGCCCATTGTGCTGCAGTTTTCCTGTTAACCTTCAGCAGCAGAAAACAAGCTAACACCCCCCCCACCATCCAATTGTCTGGGATGAGTGCTTTATCCCTCCCCCCACCGCGTGGCTGGTATCAGGGAAGATCCCTGCAGGAACCAAACTAACCCCCCCCCCCAACCCGCCATGAATTCTCTGGGATGAGTGCTTTATCCCTCCCCCCACCGCGTGGCTGGTATCAGGGAAGATCCCTGCAGGAACCAAACTAACCCCCCCCCCCAACCCGCCATGAATTCTCTGGGATGAGTGCTTTATCCCTCCCCCCACCGCGTGGCTGGTATCAGGGAAGATCCCTGCTAGCAAAACACGAAAAGCTCTGGGCCAATCCTCCCCCCCCCCCTTTTCACTTGGCTAAATGCAGGGAAGGATTTCTTTTCAGCCACAGGCAAACAGCCCAGTAGGAACGGCCACCTCTGTCCCCTTAATTAAATTCCCTTATTTCAACCAGGTTACCCTAAGCGATATCACTCTCCTGAGGATTACACAGCAAGATAAAGAACGGATGTTGCTTGAATGCCAGCAAACACCGGGACCATACGCTGCCAGGCTTTGTCATGCAATGATACCAGATTACTTGCTACTAGCATGGCGTGGTCAAGTGTCCTACCATGGAGGACGGAATAAGGCTGCACTGCCCAGAAACCTTGTGGCAAGGCTTTTGGAGTACCTCCAGGAGAGCTTCATGGAGATGTCCCTGGAGGATTTCCGCTCCATCCCCAGACATGTTAACAGACTTTTCCAGTAGCTGTACTGGCTGCGAATGCATCCCAAGTGCTCAGGGCAAATTAATCATTAAAAATGCTTGCTTTTAAACCATGTTTTATATTTTAAAAGGTAAACTCACCTGAGGTCCCTTCCATGGGGTCATGGTCTTGGGAGGCTTGGGAGGGTACTTCAGTCAGGGTGAGAAACAGATCCTGGCTGTTGGGGAGAACGGAGAGCTGGGTGCTCTCTGCCAGCTCGTCCTCCTCCTCCTCCTCTTCCCCTTCCGCGGAATCATCAGGTGTACCTGATGAGATTATCCCCATCTCGGAATCCACAGTCAGAGGTGGGGTAGTGGTGGCGGCCCCCCCTAGAAATGCATTTAGCTCGGCGTAGAAGCGGCATGTCCGCGGCTCTGACCCGGAGCGACCGTTTGCCTCCTTTGCTTTTTGATAGGCTTGTCTGAGCTCCTTGACTTTCACTGATCTGAGTCCCTATTGTGGCCTCTCTCCATCATGCCCTTGGAAATTTTTTCAAAAGTTTTGGCATTTCGTCTTTTCGAACGCAGTTCTGCTAGCACTGAATCCTCTCCCCATATAGCGATCAAATCCAGTACCTCCTGTACGGTCCATGCTGGTGCTCTTTTTCGATTATCAGCCTGCATGGTTACCTGTGCTGATGAGCTCTCTGTGGTCACCTGTGCTCTCCATGCTGTGCAAACAGGAAATGAAATTCAAATGTTCCCGGGGCTTTTCCTGTCCACCTGGCCAGCGCATCCGAGTTCAGATTGCTGTCCAGAGCGGTCACAATGGTGCACTGTGGGATAGCTCCTGGAGGCCAATAACATCGAATTGCGGCCACACTAACCTTAATTCGGATTAACAATACCGATTTTGACGCTACTCCTCTCGTCGAGGAGGAGTACAGAAATCGAATTAAAGGGCTCTTTAATTCGAATTAAATGGCTTTGTTGTGTGGACGGGTCAAGCGTTAATTCGAATTAAAGCAGCTAAATCCGAATTAAAGTCGTAGTGTAGACCAGGCCTTTCTCTGCTAGACTGAAGAATCCATTATTAAATATTTGTTCCCCATGTAGATACTTATAGACTGTAATCAAATCACACCTTGACCTCTTTATTAAGATAGATTGAATCTTATTCTTCAGTCATTCTCATGTCACTTCTCTGAACCGTCTTCAATTTATCAAAATCTTTCTTGAACTGTGGGAACCAGAACTGGACACAGTATTCCAGCAGCAGTTGCAGTCATGACAAATACAGAGCTAAAATAACCTCTCCACTCCTACTCAAGATTTCCCTGTTCATGCATCACAGGACTGCATTAGCTCTTTTGGCCACCGTGTCACACTGGGACCTCAAGTTCAGCTGATTTTCCACCACAACCCCCAAATCTTATTCAGAATCACTGCTTCCCAGAATAGAGTCCCCCATCCTGGAAGTATGGCCTACATTTTTTGTATCTAGATATAATCAATATAGCCTTCTTTGTCGAGTTTGGGATTGTGCCTTTTGGACATCTAGTAAAATATTCTTAAGCAGGTCCCTACTGTCATTCATGTTTTGTTAAAATTTCCCCCCCCAGTTTATGCTCATAATTGTTCTCAGCTTTATGAAACTGGCCCTTTTAAAGCACCAACTAATATAAATAAATAAAATAAATAATTGTTTGGGATTTTATTCTGTTTGTACATAATAAATGTCATGAAGACATGATCACTTGTACTTAAGCAACCAAGAATTTTTAGTTATATGATCAATTCATCTCTATTTGTCAAGGTGAGGTTTGATATAGAATTGCCGTGTTGGATGCAATGCTTCTCGCGTTAGCAAATTTTCCTCTTTAATTTTTAGTAATTCCAAGGATGTTTGAGTACTGGCAGCATGAAACCTCCAAAATAGAATCATAGAAATGTAGAGCTGGAAGGGATCGCAAGAGGTTATCAAGTCCAGTCCCCTGTGCTGGGTCAGAACCAAATAAACCTAGACCATCCCTGACAGGTGTTTGTCCAACCTGTTCTTAAAAACCTCATGAAGGGAATTCTACAGCCCCCCGAAGCTTATTCCAGACCTTAGTTACCCTTATAGTTAGAAAGTTTTTTCTTAATATCTAACCTAAATCTCCCTTCCTGCAGAGTAAGCCCATTACTTCTTGTCCTACCTTCAGTGGACATGGAGAACAATTAATCCCCATCGTCTTTATAACAGCACTTAACATGTTCAGAGATTCCAAGGCCAGAAGGGACCATTGTGATCATCTAGTCTGACCTCCTGTATAACTCAGGCCAGATAACTTCTCCAAAATGTTATCAGCAACCCCCAAACTAGAACACCTTAATCTCAACTGATTAGTGATTGGGCTGCTTTATGGTCAGACACAGTATGAAGACTAACCAGGTCTCCCCTTAGTCTTCTTTTCTCAAAATTAACATGCCCAATTTTTTTAACCTTTCCTCATAGGTCAGATTTCTAAACTTTTTATCATTTTTGTTGCTTTTCTCTGGACCCTTTCCAATTTGTCCACATCTTTTCTAAAGTGTGGTGCCCAGAACTGGACACAACACTCCAGCTGAGGTGTCACCAGTGCTGAGTAGAGTGGGACAATTACTCCCGGGTCTTACATTCAACACTCCTGTTAATACACCCCAGAATATTAGCCTTTTTCACAGCTGCATCACATTGTTAACACATTCAGTTTGTGATCCATTATAACCCCAATCTTTTTCAGCATAACTACCACCTAGCCAGTTATTCCCCATTTTGTAGTTGTGCATTTGATTTTTTCTTCCTAAGTGTAGTACTTTACCCTTATCTTTATTGAATTTCATCTTGCAGAATTCAAGCTAATTCTCCAATTTCTCAAGATCATTTTGAATTCTAATCCTGTTCTTTGGAGGGCTTGCATCCCCTCCCACGTTGGTGTCATCTGCAAACTTTATAAGCATACTCACCACTCCATTATCAAAGTAATTAATGAAAATATTGACTAGTACCAGACTCAGGACTGACTGCTGCAGGATCTCACTTGATACACCCTCCCAGTTTGACAGCAAACCATTGATAATTACTCTTTGAATACAGTCTTTCAACCAGTTGGGCACTCACTTACTAGTAATTTCATCTAGACCACATTCCCTAGTTTGCTTATGAAAATGTCATGTGGGACTGTATTAAAACCCCTTACTAAAATCAAGATAGACCACATCTACTGCTTCCCCCATATGTCACTCAGAATGAACTCCCCCCGATAATGCAGCTTTTTCCTCCCTCTACACGTTATAGATCGGGGCTTAAGGAGCCTGTTATCCTGTTTGTGTGATTTGATGGCCCTTGCAGACACCAACTAGTACCCTGTCTTGTGCTTTATCTGTTAAACATTGATCCATAAGCATTCAGGATAATTTGCCTCTGAGTTGTCAATTACTCGAAAAAAAAGTAATGCCATTTTTGACAATGCCAATCCCCACCCTTTTTGCCTAGACAATCCTTCCTAAATAGGTTATAACTAGCGATTTTAACATTCCAATCATGCAAATCTTCTCACCAGGTTTCAGTAATACCAACTACATTGAATTTATACTCATAAACAAGCAATTCCAATTCCTGTCATTTATTATCCGGGCCCCTAGCATTGGTGTATATAATTAAGAATTTCTTCTGTTTACATCCCTTGGTGCTTTGCTTAATTTTGTTTTTGACATGTTGACTTTGTGTGAAATGAGTGCTTGTTTCCCCCTGTCCATCCTCCCCTTTTGTTGTTAGTTTAACCCCCTCCTGACTAGTCTAGGCAACCTGTCTCCTAGAAGATTGGTTCTTTTACTGAGGTGGAGGACATCCAAATTATATAGAGCCCCTTCCCTATAGAAAATGGCCCAAAGTTCCACAAAATCCAAATGATCTACTTTACACCACTCATCTAACCCGTGGGTCATTTCCAGAATTTTCTGCCTTCCTTTGTTCATGGGACAGGACGGATCTCTGAGAAGGTCACTTGGACATTCCTCTCCTGCAGCACCCTTCAGAGTTCCCTAGAATCAGGGCAGCATGTGAAGCTGTGCCATTAGTGCTGAAATGCTCCCTCGCTAGTGGAGCTTTGTCTGCTGACATCAGAAGCCTATCCAAATTTTCAGTCACATCCGTGCCATGGATCTGGGAAGACAACACATAGTCCTTTTGTCTGCCTGTCCCTTGCAGAGTGTTTTTTCCCCTCTCTTTTTCTTCTTAGCAGAGAATCTGTCTTCTTTGGCTGGATGGAAATCTCTTCACAAGCACACTTGATAGTCTTGCAGGTTGGTCTGAGTAGTCATCCTCACCTATGTCCCATACAGCTCTCTATTCCATTCCACCAACTGGATCTTCAGAGATGTTTTCTGTGGTTTCCATGCTGAGAACCTGATATTGATTGGATACTTTATCTGTGTGAAATTCCTCCTGGTCTTCTTGCTGGTGGTGTTGATACATGCTATGCAAAATATACAGAGAATCAAGATTCCCAGAACAAAAAGTGCTTTGAAAACTATGGATGAAAAGCACCATGTAAGAGCTACGTATTCTTTGTCTTTAGTAGTCTGAAGGAAATGCCTGATTCTGATAGATTTTCATAATTCACTAAAATACCATCGTGTAATCACTGAAAATATTTGCCTTTGTCCTACACATATTACCTTAGCAAAATGGTATTCTGATATCCCAATAATCATTGTGACTCCTAAAAAGAAGGAGATAATTTTGTACTATGGCTCCTTCCACTAAATCCACTTCTGATGGTTGTTTCATGACCCCGACAAGATCTTTCATAAAATAGCCCTCAAAGTATAGCTTTAGTCTAGTTCTAGGAACAAATTTTGTACTTTATCTTATTAGTTACAGAGGGAGCTTCCATTTCAGCTCCACAGAAATACTGTAAGAATTGTGACAAAGTTCCTCCTCTATCTTGGTGGGTCCTGCGTTTATTGGCAGATTTTCTTGCCTCAGAGATTCATCATGTGGGTTGGGGAACAGCCCAGAGACCTTCCCCTCTGGAAGAACCCACAATCCAGGTCAATTGGGAGGTTTGGGGGGAACCCGGGCCCGCCCTCTACTCCGGGTTCCAGCCCAGGGCCCTGTGGACTGCAGCTGTCTATAGTGCCTCCTGTAACAGCTGCATGATAGCTACAACTCCCTGGGCTACTTCCCCATGGCCTCCTCCAAACACCTTCCTTAGTCTCACCACAGGACCTTCCTCCTGGTGTCTGATAAGGCTTGTGCTCCTCAGTCCTCCAGCAGCATACCCTCTCAGCTCCTTGCGCCTCTTGCTCCCAGCTCCTCACACTCACACCACAAACTGAAGTGAGCTCCTTTTTAAAGCCCAGGTGCCCTGATTAGCCTGCCTTAATTGATTCTAGCAGCTTCTTCTTAATTGGCTCCAGGTGTCCTAATTAGCCTGCCTGCCTTAACTGGTTCTAGCAGGTTCCTGATTACTCTAGTGCAGCCCCTGCTCTGGTCACTCAGGGAACAGAAAACTACTCATCCAGTGACTAGTATATTTGCCCTCTGCCAGACTCCTGTACCCCACTGGTCTGGGTCTGTCACAGAATGCATACACTAATGAAGGCACTTCATTAGTTTCTTAGGATTTAAAAATTGGTAAATGTAATCAACAGAGGAAAATTACTGGAACAAATATGCATAAATGGCTTTAGGCACCTGCAGTGTGAACGAAGGGACCATGCTCATCAAAAAGGAAGGATGAAATTAATTTCTATTTAAAGCTGTTGTGGATAAAGCAATCTGCAAGCGCACAAAATATCACTACAGTTCATCATGTATAAATTATCTTAACAAAACAGAATATTGCTAAGCCTAATTACTGCTATTCAACACATGCTAGGAGAAAATAGAACACCATAAAAGGAAAAATCAGACTACAAGTACTTTTTTGTGTGGCAGCTCTCTGGTGCAAAGTCTGTGCTCCTTGCCCTTTATTGGCACAACTTAGCTAGCAGTGAAATACTGTAGGTCTGCTGTGCTTCCCATTTCAGGGAGTTTATTAGACTCCTCTTGTTTCCAGTGTCAGATAATCATCTAGACATAATATTTCCCTACCTGATCTTGTTCCCCTTTCATAACTCAACATTTTGGAAGAACCAGCTCTGTGCCAGCTCACTAGACCACACCACTCTCTCAAACATGCTTTGCTAATGATGTACTTTTTCATTTAGGAGCCACTTCAGTGACCATCAAAATCAGCAACTTCTGGGGTGTACATGCAACGTGACTAATCGTGCCTGCCAACATTACGTAATAGCACAGGAAGTGAAGCTATTGGTTGGAGGACTGAAAGGATGGGGAGAAAAGTAGAATGTAATCAACTGAATTGTAGTTTAGCTGAGGTAGCTATAGTGGGGTTGTCTGTTCGGTCAGCTGGCCTAGTGGTCAGGGCCTGCTGCTCCAGTTTCTCTTTTAGTTCAATGTATCAGTGACCTTCTGAACAGGGTTCAGCTGGGTCTGTTCCTTCCCAGTCCTGCCCATCCCAGCCCTAGGCATAGGGGAATCTGGGCTAGCTGGGGGACGATCCAGGCCCTCCTTCTCCACCACGTCCTGGCTGAGACCTGAAAGTGTGACAGTGTAGGGTAGCCTACGCTCGGCCCACCTCCTGCTCAACTTCCCCAGGCCACTTCCTACCCAACCCCCTCCCTCAGTTTTGGGCATGGCTACTATTTAATTACGAACCTTTGCTCCAAACCCCAGAGTCTCAGGGCTGATACAGATGACTCTCTGGTGGCCCTGCAAGTAGTTCTCCTTACCCCGGGGTGAGGTCCCAAAGGAGTCAGGGGAAAGACTCACAATCAGACCTCCTCGGTAAGAGCTTCTCCTCCTCCTGGAAGTGACCTCTCTCCTCCCACCCTGCTTGGGCTGCTGGACCTCTCTTTATCCTGCTCCTTTCCCAGCAGTGCCTGAGGAGCAGAGGTTTTCTGGCCCAGTTCTGCTCCAGCCTTTCCCCTGCCTCAGCCTTAGTGTGGGGTTTACAAACCCCATAATAATATGTCAGTAATGTATCCAAGATACATTAGTTAACACACCTTTACTCTTAGAAATCTGTCATGAGGTCTTTAATAATCACAAGTGGACAGGCTCTGTCCCGAAAGCTACCGAGGATAGGAAATTGCTCAGTATATCCCCCTGGCTAATGTTTGCAGATAGACAGGAAAATTTGCACTAGGAATAAGGTAATCAAAACAGAATATTAACATGTATTTGGACATGGGTGGTCAAAAGAAAATATTTTATACAACATCTTTATTTTGTGACTAAAAATATTTCTCAGCAACTCAGATATTTCTTTGTCAAGTTCTGCTGCAAATTCATAAAATAATCAGTAAGTATATTATCTCTCTCTTCTGCCTCCTGAACTGTTATAAGTCAAACATGTTGTTTTTATTTTACCATCTTTCTTGTAACCTTCACAAGAAAGTTACATTATGCTTGCTACATTAAACAGCTGAGAAATTGTAATAGGCTCTTTGAAAGATGTACTCTTTCATACAGAGAATGGGTATATCAAAGTTACATATATTCATTCTAAGAGTGTGGATCATAACAAAATAATGCTTTCCTTTAGTATAATTTATTTCCATAATTTTTATCAGAAGGTGGTAAAGACTTCACAGGGAGATTGAACAGCTGCATGGATTAGGAACTATTTCTGGACCAAGAGGCCATCCAGCTTTGCAGCATGAATAGATACCACTAACCCAAGCCCAGGAGTGTTGCAACCTAGATAATTGTTTGTTAGTAGCTTATGAATTCACGGGGGGAAAGTTTTCATCTTCTGATAAGGTAATTTAATGATCTACTTTTCAAACACTAAGTGGAATGGATGAAATCCCTTGTACAATCTATAGCTAAAGTGTTGAGTTACTAATTAGTGCTAGCAAAGAAAAAAGATAGAGGATTGACACTTCTCAGAGGCAGCGGAGATTTCTTGTTGGTTATAGGTATAGACCATCATTAAGTGCTTCATTTAAGCATTGGAAAGAACAATACCCTGCTCCATTGTTAGGTCTATTCAAGGAAGTGCACCTTTAATTCATTTCTGAGCCACATATGAAATCCCTATCAGAAGCTACAAAGTGACAGACTAAATCAGTGTCATATCACTAGAAAAACTATTCTCAGAAGCTCAACATCTTAAAACAGTCATCCAGTGCATGGATTTAATACTAATAATCAGTGCAATAGCTTAACTCTTCAGAGCACTATGCACATATTAACAAAGTCAGCCTCACAACAGCTGTCACATAGACAAGTAGCAGTATTATTATTTTACAGCTAGGGAAATAGACATGGAACCAGCCAGAACATCTGCACTGTGATTTTTATAGCCCCACAGCCTGAGCCCAAGTCAGTGGCCACAGGTGTTTACTTGCAGCGTAGATATACCCAGAAAGACCAAATAACTTACCTAAAGTCACACACGAATCCAGTGGTGGAGCAGGGAACCTGACCCAGGTCTCTCACGTCCCAGGCTACTGTCTGAACCACTGGACTGTCATTCCTCTCTAGCTGACCTCCTCTGGTCATATATTTCTATTTCCAGTATGGTGGAACCTCCTTTTATCTCTGTCCGTTTCTAGTAATATCTTGCCCTAAAATGAAACCCAGCATCCCTCCCCCTGGATACTGGGTGGAGTTCTGGCCTCCACAGAATAGGGAAAATATAGAAAAAGCAGAGAAAAATACAAAGGAGGACAACAAAATGTGAAGATAAGACATAGGAGAAACTGAGGAAGCTAAATTTACCAGTATGGAGCTAGATTTCCAAAGATGGACAGATGGGCACCAAATAGCATATATTGTCCTCAGATATCCATGACCAAAATATTATGTAAAGTTTCATTCATTCAGGGCATGAAGTGCATTTCCTGTACTGAAAAATGAAGACATCTGGGCATTTGAGGTTGTGCCTATTTTGTGCTCCCCAAAACACAGTTTATTTTACCAAAGTTTTAACACAGACATTAAAAACCTTGAGGCATGGACTAGAAATGTTTCAGAAGCAGGCACTCTGATGAGTTAATATCCTACAGAGATGCTTTCTGACAGCAAGCAATATAGCAGCCAGAGCTGCACTATGGCAGAAATTCAACAAAAGCCTAATTACACTTATGCTGAGTGACTAGCTAGGAAAAATTCTCATTAGGGACAAGGAATATTATTTCCACTAGATTACAGGATGTTTTTATAGTCTGAGAAACACATGGAAAGAGAGTCAGCTGGATAACAATAGCCCAGCTCAGTTTGAGCTTTGAGGGGCGGGGGAAGTGAGGAGGAGGAGCCAAAGTCGGATCCCTGCTATTCAAGGAAAGACTGAAAATTGGCACACGGCTATAACTAACAAATTGATGTGTGTCCCCACAATGGCTGATCTCTTGCCCTTACCAGTAGAATATACATAGTTTCCCTGTAAATCAGGTATTACACACAATACAGCCTTAATATAATGGCTGAGGGGGGAGGATCCAGAGCCTAGAAACTGAGTCTGCTAATCCCTGACAGATTGTCATGTTCAAGTTGCCACCCAACAGTTCTGGCAGAGTAGTGATTGATGGGCTGTGAGCCTTGTGGATCCAGGCACAACAGGATGTGCCAGCCACAAAGGGCCTGATTGGCAGTGCTCCTGGGTGCCTGGTTAGTTCCAGGTGCACTACTTAAACCAGGAGGGGACACCAAGAAGTTGTCTGTACAACTATGAGGATCTCCAGCCAGCTGCTATGAAAAACCTTGCTCTTTTACCTCACTCTGGTTCCTGGCTTCCAACTCTGCCTCTGACCCATGGCTTCAGCCCTACTCACTCTGGCTCCACCCAGTAGACCTGGCGACCCATGACCCAGCCACGACAGTTTGCTCAGACCACCTGGACCCCTCTAGGGGGGGAGCTGGTATCCTGTTGCCCAGCAAATCCCATGGAGCATCATTTTCAGGAGCGGGTCACTCATTTCTAAGCAAAGAACCACGTTCTGTGCGCTTGTGTGATGTAACTTCTGGCAGAGAACCAAGCCCTCTGGGAACAACTACCTCAACTGGAAGCAGGGAACACAACACTCCAGGCGTAGGCTGTTGCCCTGCCATTGGAACAGGGGGCCACTGTGCCTTTACCCAAATGTTTCTACAGGAACCATCAGAAATTCAGGGGATTCCTTAATCAGTGCTGTCTACTCTTTATGTTCTGTCCCTGGACCTATCCCACTGATTGGACCAAGGTGGGACTGTTGCTCAGACTACTAAACAGAGAAGCCTTGGACTGTGCCTCTCCCTTGCTGGAACAAGATAAGCATTCCAGTCTCTCAGCATCACACTTCCTCTGGACCTTCTTCACAATTTTTGATGATCCTCACCCCACACACTTGGCTGAAGCTGCCCTGCAGAAGCTCCAAGGAGGGCAGAGGTCAGCCACAAGTCATGTTGCACTTTCCTGTTGGCTGATGGCAGACATGAAATGGAACGAGGCAGCCCCACTGCACCAGTTCCACATAGGATTGAGTGAGGAGATCAAAGCAAAATTAGCTTGTGTGGAGACTCATGTGGGCGTGGATGCATTTATTGATTTATCCATCCACATTGATAACTGGCTGTGTGAGCAGAGTAAGGAGAAGAGGGGGGTCATGTTTTTACTGCAGCAAGGCTAGAGACACACTCACTACGTGTCATCAAGAATTCCTGCTTGGAGGCAGTCAGGAAACAAATGAGCCCAGGCATGACTTCAGAGTTACACTTTGGAACGCCACCTGCGGCCCCCAAGTTCTGACCCACACCCATCCTGATCCACCAAGGCTGTTGCAGCATCTCCATGTGCAGGTTTGTCTACATCCCCCCCATTCCTATGCTTCACAACTTGAGATCCAGCCTGAGCCACAACTTCAAAGCACTGCCTATACACCTATTTTTAGAGTTTAGCACAAGCCCCTACTCCTAGTCTGTCGACCGAGGCTGGGAGGCTCACTACAAAATTCTGTGTAGACGTACTGTGTTTAAGAATGATAAATGATCAACTGTCTGACCTACTGCAAGCAGCTTCCTTATCTGGAGGATTACCAGCCAAGATGTATGGACTTTTGATTAACAAGGAATCTATGCAATTCTTTCTTTCTGCCTATCCATCTGTGAGGAGAGCAAAGAAAACAAGCTTAGAACTGCTCTAATTTTTGTAGGATAACATGGAGTTTTGGGCATTGGGATCAATTTAGGGTTGATTTCAGAATATCCTAAAATGAAAACTATTTTTGAACTTTGCTGTTATCTGGACCAATAAAGACACTTTAAGCCTTGGGATCTGTGCTAGATTCGGTCGTGCTTTTAGGCAGGGTTCCATCAGGTCAGGCCATTCTGTTCTTTATTTGATTCATCCTACCCTTTATGTAGCACCCTGTAGATTCCCTTTCAAGTTTATTGGAAAACACCGGTTCTGCCATCTTTCAGAATAGCAATGTCCTTGGAAACAAGAGCTGCCTCAGACAGAGTTGGAATTGCATTTCTCAAGTCTTTCAGTAGCATCTCTCCATTGTCAGTCTTTGTGGATACCAAAGAAACAAATTTAACCTTATTCAATAAGCATTTATTTCTTCCACTTCCATACACAATGTCTGGCAATGTTTTTGGAAGCTATAGTATGTACACTGTTACCCAGCTATTTTGTGTCTACTGAAAATAAATAAGCTTTACCAGTAGGGTTACCATAGGTCCGGTTTTTCGTAATCAAACCCCCGTCCGGGGGGAATTTCCAAAAAGCCGAATATGTCCGGGAAAAATACTCCCTGGCTTACCTTAGAGCGGGCGCCGGGGGCTGCTGTGCTCCCTGACTCCTGGGCTCTGTAAGAGCCGAGCTGCCCGAGTGCTACCGGCTTCGGGCAGCCCCCATGCCTCTGGACCCTGCGCCCCTGGCCGGGCACTTCCCCTCCCGGGCTCTGGGGGCGCAGGGTCCAGAGGCATGGGGGCTGCCCGAAGCCGGTAGCGCTCGGGCAGCTCGGCGCTTACAGAGCCCAGGAGTTCAGGGAGCACAGCAGCCGCCAGAGCCCGGGAGGGGACGTGCCCGGCCGGGGGCGCAGGGTCCGGAGGCATGGGGGCTGCCCGAAGCCCGAGCACTACCGGCTTCACGGTTTGCCGGGCAGCCTCCAGACCCTGCGCCCCCGGCTGGGCGCTTCCCCTCCCAGGCTCCAGCTGCGCTGTGCAGCCGGTAGCGCTCGGGCAGCCCTTTTCGCGTGGCTGGGAGGGAGGAGGGGGAATGCAGGGCGCTCAGGGGAGGGGGCGGAGTTAGGGCGGGGACTTTGGGGAAGGGGCGGAGTTGGGGTGGGGCCAGGGGTGGGAAAGGGGCGGGGCCAGGGCCCCGTGGAGTGTCCTCTTTTTTTTATTTTTTAAATATGGTAACCCTATTTAGCAGGAAATAATTGAATTTCATTTCCATGGGGTTCCCAGGCTATTTTAGTTAGGAATGTAAATAACTAGCAATGGACAGAAACTCCTTCCCCCTTCAGTTTCTCTACTTGCTGCGTGGAAAGCTATGATAAAGTAGGTTGCTGGAGAGCCTCCAACTAGAACACTCTTTCAATATTTTTAAATACATAAAAGGCATGAAACCTTCTTGAAGCAAACTTGACTCATTTTGGCAGTTACGGACACCTTTGCTAAAAGCTGATCCAATTTGCTTTGAAAGCAAGATGATCCTTAGAGGTTCTACTTATAGACTGCATCCCCCATGTATCAATAGCCATTTCCTATGAAAAATGGTATCACTAATGTTTCCCATAAAACACTTACATACACACACAATTCTCTCTGGCATCTCATTCTGTGGTTTGTAGGGAAAAAAATTCTAGTAGACAGACTATGACACACTATAAACTTACTAAGCCACACTGTTCATCACTTTTATATGAGAGGATCTAGAAAAAGCTATTGTGGGGACCATTAAAAAGTGAATATCTATTGCAAAATTGCTTTGCTGTGGTATAGTCTAAACACAGAAAATATCACAGTAAAGACAATATTATGGTACATGTTTTACTATTTAGTTGCACAGAGTTGAACTGGCTCTTGAATTCATGCATGCAATTGATACTATAAGGCATTCTTACATTTAGAGACAGAACAGCATTTAGAGAATTGACTAAACTATATACAAAATACGGGAGTATTGCGAGTGGTATAGCGCAGCCCAGGCCATATCATTCACTGAAATGATTACAACAGTTCATATTAAATATTTCTTACACAGCAAAATAGTACCAGAGCTCCTTGGCTACTCTCAAATACTCAAAGCTCTTTGATTAGACAGTATTATACTTGTAAATCCCCTTTGAATGTTGACAACTTAAGCAGATATTGAGAATGCTCAAAATTACCACATGAAGGTGCACACTTATGGTCTGATAAACTCACAACTTCAGCTGAAGTCAGTGAGAGCTAGAGATGCTCAGCCCCTCAAAGTTATGCCCCAATATTAGATAGGAATGAAGAGAAGATTCTTTCAAATGGAGGGGAAAAATCTGATACCAGATATAGTTTTTTCTCAGAAGTCTCTGCATAAGTCAAGGATCAGAAATTCTACACTGAAATACAATTACACCATTTTTATACAATACATGTTTAATTAGCTTTAGAGCAGTTTCCTTGATAACAAACATAGCAATCAAGTGAAAGTTTGCATTTTCAAAATACACATCTACCATCTTAATCACCAATAACCGAAGCCTGGTTATTTTACAATGGTCATAGATTATTTACATCTCTTCACAATCAAGTTATTCTGCACCATATAACTTCCAGTTCCTGTTATCCTTTGATAGTGCTACGATGTTGGATAAAAGAAGCTACACACACACAATCTTTTTTATCTAAAAATATTCTTTGAGAGCTAATAACCACCATCTACTACTTTTCCTTTGGAAATCTAGTATGCTCTCTTCTTCCTCAATTAAACTTTTCCATTTTTTATGGAAAGATTAAGTTACAATGTTATGAAGCTTCAAGTCTTCAGCAGTTTCATTGGACAGACAAATGACATACTATAAGGATGAATTAATTTTGTCCGTTTTTATTGGAGCAGATAGCGATCCATAGATCTGCACCTGGAAGAGAAACCCTACATTCCTGGATCTACCCAGGGTGTCACAGTAGAAAATGTGCCACCCCTTCACCATCCTGCCATCTCCTGTGCCAAGACTCTGTGGAGGAAGCTCTGCAGATCCTTGCACAGGGGAAAAGATGAGAGTAAGAGACACTGCACACTGTCTCACCCACACATGTGGAGAATCTGACAAGCAGAGAGTGCAACCCTCTCTACAGTAGGAGAACCAAATTAAAAACAAAACCTTAAATGGCCACGTGTAGGTGCAATCACAAACAAATGCAGAAACGCAAGAATTGCCTCACTAGAGAAGACTGGTGTCCACTAAGTCCGGTGATCTGTCTCTGACAGTGGTTAGAACCAGATGCTTCAGACGAAAGAGCAAGGATATGGGAAGCAAGTTCTTAGATCATGCTGGCACATTTGAACATTTTTACTCCCAATCCCTTTTTGAATCTTTCTAAACTCTTGGCCTCAAAGCTATATGACAGAAGCACAATTGTGTTTATAACTTTATCTGAACAAGTGGGTCTCTGTTTTTGTTGAAAACGTTGCCCAAATGCATCTTTACACACTGTATTCATACTCTGACAACATCATGCACAATCACCAAAACATTAAAGGAAAAAACTTTCAATAAAAGGTAAACTGTTACTTTTTGGTGGGACAGGGATGGGTAAGGAGTTTAGACACATATTTAAAATATGAGGACGTTCCTTTACAGAAGTGTTTTGGATGAAAAAAGATTTAATGACCATTTATTCCAGGATGGTCGAAGATACTTTTAGTATATGGTAGCAAGCTAGTCAAAGAAGTGGGCAGTGATGAGGATGAGTGGGGTAGCAGGGAATATTCCATCTATCAATGGCCAGTTTTGGAGAGGAAAGTTCTCTTGATAACTTCACAGAAATGAAATTTTTCAATACATAACATCTCCCCCTAAGACACTAGACAAATGGGAGGAGCCCAAATTATTAAATGGCTTCATTTTGTACCTGCCAAAAATGGGAGGAGGGGGGAAGAGCTCTCGTTATCTGCAATAGTTTAAAGACTTTATTTTGATATTGTTAAAAGTTCTGTCATTCAAGGCCTGCTTGACCATAGTTCTCTTTTTCCTCAGTTAACGAAAACTATAATAAAATTATATTTTAAAATAAGGAAAATGATAGCAGGAGACTTTCAGGAAAGAATGCTTAAGGTATAAATATCAGTGTAGTGGAGCCACCACTTATTATGCTTTTTGTGAAACATTTATCTTTGGGTGATGTATTTGCTGAAATGCTTCCATATCTAGATTAAAACACAGAAGTACTGACTTGCTAAGAATGAGAGATGGTCATTGCAAAAAATAATAATAAAGTTGATGTCATCCATCCAGACTACTATCCTGTAAGACTGCATCCTCTCTGAAAGTAGTTTAGGAAAGAAGGGTGAAAATCAGCCCTAGGTAAGCTGGTGCAACTCTACTGACTTCAAAGAAATTGCACCTGCACTGGAAGTGGTTCATTTATTTTTTATTTTTATATAAAAGCTTACTTGAAGGTCAGTGAAAATTAAACGTTTGATCTATTTTTGATTTTCAAAGGGGGCAATTAACCTCCTTTATAATTTGGTAAAAATGAATTTTCCAAGATATTAATAAATTTATGTCTCATTTGTGCTTTGAAGTACCGGTACCATTCTATAAGCTTTTTTCTCCTTTGAATCTTTTCTTGTAAGCTCATATTTTTCTCTTTTTCTAAAACAGCAGGAAGTTCTTCCCAGTTTTTAATAAAGATAAATGGAGCCCCCATGGTCTTTAGTAATTGCAGTGGAGCACTGTGGTATATAGATGAATTTCCACACTTGCCTGGTGTCATTACATCTTCTACAACAGGAACAGAGCCATATGAACAAGCTTCATAAATTCTATAGCATTCTGTATTTACTCCCACTGGGCACAATGTGAGATCACTCTGTAGCAATGCATCTTGATAGATTCTAAAACTTTCATTTGTTTCTTGAGGCTGCCACCTAGAAAAATAAAGAAGTTGAAAATTAACATTACTTTTTCCCTCCAAGGGTAGATGTATTACAATGAAAAATAGAGGTCCATGTTATAATTTTAGTATATATAAATGTTGCAGAGCTGCAAGGTTTGTAACAACAGATCTGAAAATCAGCAAGCTGTTATGTTTCAATCCACATATTCCTAAATATTTTTTTTCAGGTATTTATAGAAAAGTTCACCTGTAAGCTATAAATGCTATAAGAACAGTTTTCAACTGAGGGCCTTTAAAGGAATCATCAATACTTCAAGCACCCAAAAAAAATATATATTTTTTTAAAATATTTTGCACTGGAAGCCCCTATCAATTTACTTCATAAGCTTCACTAGAAGGTTATTAAGTGGCTCAAAAATAGGCATATGGAGATAGAATGTTCTGACAGACTTTTTGAAGCAAGAATAGTTTCCCCCCCAAAATATTTAAAATCAGCAGGGGGATTTACTGTTCAGAAATGAGAATGTAAGGCAGCAATTGTCAATCTCTTCAATTTGCTCAGACGGTCCGAGGTACTGTGTGTGACAGCACTCTAGGCCATAGATACTGTATAATCTCTCTCTAGATTCTATATTAACCTCTCTCAAGTTCTTTTGTCCAAAATTTTCAGAAAAAGCGTTAAGTTGCCTCTAGTTTTATTAAATGCCTTTTAAAATTTATAATAAAGGTTTTTTAAACCTTCCATAAGAACAACTGTACAAACTAATTAAGAGTAGAATTAATTTGTTTGGTTTAATCATGATGAGAGTCCACCCCAGGGGTGGGCAAACTGCGGCCTGGGGGCCATATCTGGCCCTCAAGCTCCCGCTGGGGAGCGGGGTCCAGGGCTTGCCCCGCTCTGCGGCTCCACGTGGCTCCCAGAAGCAGCGGCATATCCCCTCTCCGGCTCCTATGCATAGGGGGCTCCACATGCTGCCCCTGCCCCAAGCGCCGCCCCCGCAGCTCCCATTGGCCAGGAACCACGGCCAATGGGAGCTGCAGGGGCGGCGCCTGCGGACAGGGCAGTGTGCGGAGCCCCCTGGCTGCCCCTACGCGTAGGAGCCAGAGGAGGGACATGCCGCTGCTTCTGGGAGCTGCTTGAGGTAAGCACCGCCTGGAGCCTGCACCCTGACCCCCTCTGGCATCCCAACCAGAGGTATTCTATTATTGTTTAACAGTGCAATTAATTTTTGTAATCACTTGACAGCTCTAGTTGCAATGTATAACTATCTCTAGCTGAGACTGCAATGAAGGCAGAACCAATAAAGGCACTCTATTTCTATGTCTATTTTCCAGTCTCTTCTTTGATATGGTCATCTTCTTTTCAGCACATTTCTCTGCCCATGCCTTTATTGGTTCTGCCTTCATTGCAGTCTCAGCTAGAGACTGCAATGAATACATTGCAACTAGGGCTGTCAAGTGATTAAAAAAATTAATCGCGCTATTAAACAATAATAGAATACCACTTTAAACATTTTTGGATGTTTTCTACATTTTCAAATACAAGTACTGTAGTGCAATCTCTTTATCATGAAAATTGAACTTACAAATGTAGAATTATGTACAAAAACTGCATTCAAAAATAAAACAACGTAAAATTGTAGAGCCTGCAAGTTCACTCAGTCCTACTTCTTGTTCAGCCAATCGCTCAAACAAGTTTGTTTACATTTGCAGGAGACAGTGCTGCCCGCGTCTTGTTTACAGTGTCACCTGAAAGTGAGAACAGATGTTCACATGGCACTGTTGTAGCCAGCGCTGCAAGATATTTATGTGCCAGATGCGCTAAAGATTCATATGTCCCTTCATGCTTCAACCACCGTTCCAGGGGACATGTGTCCATGCTGATGACGGGTTCTGCTCGAAAACAATCCAAAGCAGTGCAGATCGATGCATGTTCATTTTCATTATCTGAGACAGATGCCACCAGCAGAAGGTTGATTTTCTTTTTGGGTGGTTCAGGTTCTGTAGTTTCTGCATTGGAGTGTTGCTCTTTTAAGACTTCTGAAAGTATGCTTCACATCTTGTCCTTCTCAGATTTTGGAAGGCACTTCAGATTCTTAAACCTTGGGTTGAGTGCTGTAGCTATCTTTAGAAATCTCACATGGTACCTTCTTTGAGTTTTGTGAAATCTGCAGTGAAAGTGTTCTTAAAATGAACAACGTGCTGGGTCATCATCTGAGACTACTATAACATGAAATATATGGCAGAATGTGGGTAAAACAGCAGGGGACATACAATTCTCCCTCTAGGAGTTCAGTCACAAATTTAATTAATGCATTATTTTTTTAATGAGCGTTATCAGCATGGAAACATGTCCTTTGGAATGGTGGCGGAAGCATGAAAGGGCATACGAATGTTTAGCATATCTGGCACGTAAATACCTTGCAATGCCAGCTACAAAAGTGCCATGCAAATGCCTCTTCTCATGTTCTGGTGACACTGTAAATAAGAAGAGGGCAGCATTATCTCTTGTAAATGTAAACAAACTTGTTTGTCCGAGCGATTGGCTGAACAAGAAGTAGGACTGAGTGGACTTGTAAGCTCTGAAGTTTTACATTGTTTTGTTTTTGAGTGCAGGTATATAATAAAAAAACCCTATATTTGTAACTTGCACTTTCACAACAAATAGATTGCACTACAGTGCTTGAATGAGGTGAATTGAAAAATACTATTTCTTTTGTTTATCATTTTTAGTGCAAATATTTGTAATAAAAATATACACTTTGATTTCAATTACAACACAGACTACAATATATATGAAAATGTAGAAAAACATCCAAAATATTTAATAAATTTCAATTGGTATTCTATTGTTTAACAGTGCAATTAAAACTGTGATTAATCGCGATTAATTTTTTTATCGCAATTAATTTTTTTTGTTAATTGCATAAGTTAACTGAAATTAATTGACAGTCCGAATTGCAACTTTGAAGACTTCTTCCTAGTTTTATATTCTTCCACCTATTCTAATAAATTAACCCATCTTAAAAAATAGATTATTATTCATACACTGAATATGGAAAACTGAAAACAATCAAAATATAATTTTTCACATTAAAAATACTCTTAGTATTATTTATATTTTAAAGGGAGTAAGTATTCCATTAAGGGTGAAAGAACTGGCACCTTAATCTACAGTCCTATTTGAACCCTGAAAATCTCTGTGTTAAGAGTATCCTTTTTATAAACCTATATGGCTTATATATGTTAATTCTAAAATGGCCTGTGTGTTTAATTCTAAAATCTGAAATTCAAAAAAGAAAATAATTCTTTTTGAGATGGTATCAAGTGATCAAACGTAATCCCTCAATCGCCTTGACAGCCATGTCACTCCTTCCTACAGTCCACCCTTTCTCCTTTTAGGAGCTGTACAAAACTTTATTATGAGTTTAAATAATCGATGAAAGACAGTTTAGATTTTTTAAAAGCATCTCATCCTCTTTAAGGGAATACCTATCGAATCCTGCCAAGGTTTAAGGTGGAAGTTGTCAAAAGCAAATTAAAAAGAACCATTAGAACTTATTTCAGTTAGTCAGAAGATCCGTTCTACCTCCTGAAGACACGAAATAAACTATATTGTTTAGCTGAAGCCAGCATCTTTATACGCGGTTGATGACATAAAGCTCTGGTTTCATGTCTCCCTCTTCTGGTAGGTGGATAATATCCACAGGATGTATGACACAGATTTTGAATACCCACTGCCACTTCCACCAAAACCAGGTATGTGTGAGAGGAGACAGGACTGGCTGTATTATGTTAGATATTTCTTTCAAACTATTTCAAGTCACAACCACAATGTAAAGTACTGCAGCACACAAGGTGTTAAGGCATCCAAGATCTGTATGATCATCTCAGCTCAGCAAGGTTTTCATTGTTTTAAGTTTGACCATTGTCATTATTTATACTATTTTATTTATAACATATTTTAAAAGAGATGACCTATGGTCATCAATGATCTAGGCAAGGGGCTTTGAATAATTCAGCTACCAAACTATACATTTACAAAGTAAATCATAGCTCTTACTGTTCTCTGGCTGCAATCCAACAGAGTTTATCAAGCCCGTCTTGTTTCAAAACTTCCATTAGGTTCTCCCTAGATGAATTCTTATACACCGTTCCTAAAAAATTACATAGATATGATCTTGGAGAATGTAGCATTGACCAGTTGGGCTCTACGATGGGGAAATTCCTATATCTGTAACAACAATGCATACATTAGATGAAAATATTTTTATGTCAAAGGAAAAAGATGGGTCTTTGCACCATTTCATGTTTATGTAGCAGATTTTAAGAACTGAAATAGTTTTGTAATCAGTTCCAATATTTAACTACTGACTGAATTTAAAAAAACAAAGATTGCCAAACACTGATGGATAATATTTATCATTATCCCTTTGTTTTTAGATGAGTATTATGTAGCATGTGTACATAATTCCACTTGGTGCTGACAAAAAGAAGTTAGGGATCTTCTAGGGCGTGAATCAGAAAAAAACATTCTGTTTCAATAGCAGCTGTTCTCAATACCACCACTTATTTTGGCTGAAGTTGCTGGGTTAGTGGTTCCTTTGGAGTTGACACCTCAGTTATTTGAATCAGCTGAAAGTGTATGCTGTAAAAACAATGCCATTGGTATACTGCCAAATGAAAACTCAACTCGGTCCCTACAACCTGTGCATCTTCACCAATTTAATCTGTGAATTACACTTAAAGTTACTGATTTTAGTCATAACAGCACCAATGGTTCAGCTAAAGGGCTGGCAGAGTCATTTTCATTATCTAGAACTAATTTACCACACTTTTGTATGTTAGTATTAAATTACATGTCCCTCTTACAGCTGTCACATTCTCAAAATTAGCTATGATTTTCTTTCTAACTTTGTTATTTTTAGAGAGTGGGTCAATAATACTGCTAGTTTCCCTTCTATTTCTATATTCTTTCTATATTATTACAGTAAGGAAACAATTTGGAAAAAAACATACATTGATCACAAAATTTTCCTAGTTTCAAAACAAGCCTTTAGTCTTACTCCTGGGGGAATTCTGTGCCACTGCACATGCACAGAATTCATGTCCCCCGCAGAGTTCTTTGCTTCCCCAGAGAAAAATGACTTTCTGATGGGGGAAGCAAAGGGAAGCCACAAGAGCAGTCATGTGACCCTCCCCAGCAATATGTTTTAGGTGCCCAGGGCAGCCAGCAGAGAGCTAAATCACTGTGGGGCAGGAGGCGGGACTGGGGAAGACCCGGCTGGTGGATCCTACCCTGCGCTGGGCTCAACTGCAAGTCCCGGCTGGGTCAGACCCACCCTCAGAGTCCCATTAATGTTGCACCCATACCCCCCCAACAAGCCTCTGTGCATTCAGATCCCCCCCCACACCTGGATCCCCCACTGAGCAGCCTGCCCCCAGACTGACCCAAACAGAACCCTCTCAACCCACACCTTGATCCCCCCACACTGAGCCCCTCCACATTTGATCCTGCCAGGCTAAGCCTGCCTGCCCACACCTGGCATGGAGGGGCAGGGCCGTAGGGTGTTTCTGGGGCAGGCCTGGTCCTTGCTCTGTGTCAGATTTGGGTGCAGCCTCACCACTGGGTCCATGTCCCAGGGGAGAGCTGCACAGTGATCTCCCTGCTCTGTGCAGCCAGTGGCCTGTGCTCCCCAATGCCACGCTGGAGTCTCCACATTTATTTGACAAATAACATTTGCAGAATTTTAAAATATTGTGTGCAGAATTTTTAATTTTTTGGCACAGAATGCCCTCAGGAGTACTTTAGTCCATCCTCACTTTCCTTGGCTTCTCCACTGCCTTTGGTACTGTTGATCATACGCTCCCCTTCTGAACATCTTATTCCCCACCCCCACCTGGGGCTTTCATGACTCTGTCCTTTCCTGGTTCCCCTGCTATTTCTTTGGGCAGTAATTCAGCACTTCTTTCAGAGGTTCTCTCTCTTCCTTGCCCTTGTTTCTCTCTGTAGGTTACCTACCAGACTTTGTACTTGTTTCTTTCCACTTCTCTCTGTCACTTCCTCACCCACTCTTCATTTGGGTAATTGCATCCATTTACATGGCTTTAACTTCCACTTTTACATCAATGACTGCAAATCTACCTTTCCACTTCTGACCTCTCCCTCTTTTTCTCACCCCCTTACCCCTGCATCCCAACTACCTCTAGGGCATTTCCTCCTAGTTGTCTCATTGTCATCTTAACATGTTCAAAACTGAATATATCTTTCCTTACAAACACTGATTCTTTGCCACTGTGGAGGCTCCATGTTTACTTTCTGTCAATGGCATCCTGAGCAAATTTCCTTTGGTTTCAATAAAAACATGTTTTCTAATGGCCAGCATTGCAAATTCAACATGGATCTGAAAATTAAGCTTTCTGGCTTGCATTATTACCATTGATAATAGAGATTCTGCGTTGGAATAATTCTGTTAAGACAGGAGTAAGACAGGAAAGAATGAAGATAACTCTCCCATAGCTGTATCCACTCTACAACACTAACAGGATTAAAATGTAGTAAACATTTATTGCAAGGCATCTTACTATGATCCCAGAGTTTACCAATTACAAAAATTCAAGGGGTATAAAATCAAATCCCAGTTTATTAGCCACAAGAGAAAGAAACACTACCCTCAATGCCCCCTCCTACCTCCCCCCAGGGGGGAAAAAAAAAAAAGTATTCTCAATACGTCCAAACTGGATTCCCT
The DNA here is from genome assembly GCF_028017835.1 of Emys orbicularis. Lineage (NCBI taxonomy): Eukaryota > Metazoa > Chordata > Testudines > Emydidae > Emys > Emys orbicularis. Next base: position 65,210,042 of record NC_088683.1, on the reverse strand, counting down.
TATTAGGCCCCAGGCCTCTTACTGAAGTTCCTCCAACTCTTTCCTGCAGCAGAGCTTTTCATAGACTGACTTCCCTCTGAAAAATCTCTTCTTTTTACCCTGGATAAGGGTCCCAGCCTGCCCTCATCTTAAAGAGAGAGTAATCCACCACACTTACTTTTTGCCACTAAATTCTAGTCTAGGCTATTCTGGTTCTTATTATGTGTTCAGAGTGCCTTTCAGAGTGAAAAAACATACAAGATGACTTATATCGGCATATTAACGTTTCTTCGCTAGTCCTCCCCCAACCCAGCTGTGGGAAGCTATATCATTTTTAATGTTGTTTAATCCTAATGTAAATGTTAATAGTTGGTAATGTCAGCAGATATGGCAAATTTGACTGAACAGTCACAAGAAGCAAATTATTGAATTAATACGGTACCCCTTGAACACACTTTTTAAAACATAGCTGTACTTTAACTTCTGAATTACCTTTTGCCTTTAAAATTTCTGAAGCCTAATTTAGATAGTCAAAACCAGCAGCATGAACCAAAGTCAAGTTCCGCAGCTTGCTTAACAGTTTTAGACAGCAGAAATTATATACAATTTTTTATATATAAAATGTTTCAGACATAATGTTACAGATATAACTGCTAAAAACAATAGGCATGTACAGTTCATGCATAACTGATTCCTTAAGTGTAATCTGTTTATGTTTAACACTTACGTAGCTACTCCTAAAGGCCACTGGAAAATATCTTCTTCGTTTACCCAGGTACAGTCGTATACTACAAAAAGTAGTTCCACAAATCCTCCGTGTCTTTTCAGGTATGGGTGAATCCATTCATTGTTACACTGTTCACTTCCAAGCAGCACAATGGCAACATGCCTCAGCTTGCGAGTCTGTATTAAAGTTTGTGCATAATGCAACCACTGAGTGTCATAAGTGATCTTTGCTTCCTCTCTTCCATTCAGAACTAGAACCACATTAGCAGCTTCTACTGAAAAGTATCCCGGGACTACGGCTGGACCAGTGATGAAACTGTGAATAATAAAACACAAACACTTGACATCTTCTGAGATATGTTACCAACTTTTATGCATATTCTGTTCACTGCATTGCAAACAATCTGCCTGCAGTGTTTAGAGATTGTCTCTTCATTAAAACAGACATTATGTACTGCAAAGTACCTTTGCTATTGTGACAAATTTCAGATGTACAGAGTCTAAAACGACAATTTAAACTTCAGTAAAGCTCACATTGGCCTTTTACCTGAACAATAAAGAGATTAAAAATTAATTGCAAACACGGTATATTTGCAGGATCAGAACCCAAGTATTTACGGACATGTTTAACTTCACATATGTGTGTTGTCCCATTTACTTCAATGAGACTACACACATGCATAGGTGTTTGCAAGGTCAGGCCTTTGGATGGTTAAACGAAGGTGAAGTGCAGTATCTGTTTAGTATTCAAATACTGAAAAGTCTTGAAAATCTGAATGAACTCATTGAAACCAGACAGAATCCCTAGAATAATTAGTTAGGGTATGCTTTGTCATCTGTGAAATGGATCATAAACTTTTATTCTTTTCAAAAACAAACAACAGAATACAAAATACCACCATAGGGACTGAAAACCTTCAGTTTCATGTGAGAAATGAGAAATCTGTAGTACTGTATTATGACAGACACTAGTATGAAAAGAAGGATGGTCCAGTGGTTAGGTCACTAGCTTGGGACTCAGGAGACCAGTGTTCAATTCTCTGCTCTATTACAGACCTCCTATGTGACCTTCATCTCTGTGCTTCATTTGCCTACCTGTAAAATGGGCATAATAGCACTTTTCTAATGGGAAGGGGGGTTGTGAAGATACATACATTAATAAATTTTGAGGTGCTCAGTTACTACAGTAATGGGGATCATTACAGTGCCTAAACAGATACTGCACTTCACCTTCGTTTAACCATCCAAAGGCCTGACCTTGCAAACACCTATGCATGTGAGCAGGTGTTTGCAAGGTCTGATGAAGTGGGCATTCACCCACGAAAGCTTATGCTGCAATACTTCTGTTAGTCTTAAAGGTGCCACAGGACCCTCTGTTGCTTTTTACAGATTCAGACTAACACGGCTACCCCTCTGATACCTATGCATGTGTGTAGTCTCATTGAAGTAAATGGGACAACACACATATGTGAAGTTAAACATGTCCGTAAATACTTGGGTTCTGATCCTGCAAACAATCTGGGAAGCAATTCAGCGTTAATGTTCTAAAAATTCCCTGAGCGTAACTTAGAACTGGGAAGGTGGGTTATTCTTAAAGTCAAATCTGACTATGTTCTCCAAAGTGTTTTTTTTTTTTTAAATTTACGTTTGAAAAGTTCTAGGGAGGTTAAATTATTCTTCTGAAAATTTTTGGGGTAGATATATCATGTCCTGTTATGCCACCATATTCTGCATCAATGAGAACAAAGAAATACCCTGAGTTTATTTACATGCCCATTTTAACTGGTATTTTGGCAATTATGTCTTTAGAGTTAATACTTTTAAAAAATACCCATATAAAAAGGTCTCAGTGCCCCACCAATAATTAACAATAGCAAGACGCCCCACACTCACACTCCCAGCAGCCTACAGACTATAATAATAATGCACAAAAACTCCATGAGCCAGCAACATTAAATAGTCAAATACAGATAACAGTTTACTTCAGCCAGCCAATAAATAAAAATGAAAAGTTTGGGCTATTTCTGATTAAGGAAAAACAGATTAATCATAGATAGAAGGAGAGAATTCACATTTTTATACTTGATGCAATAGATTATAACTAACCTATCCAGTTTTTAATTTCTGCTGTATTGGTACTTTCACTTTTTAACTCTGTATTTTGGAAGTATCTGAAATGTGAATAGATTTTGCTTAAAATGGAGACTTAGCAAACTCTTCTCCTCTAAAGAGGTTAGGATAATCTGGTTGCACCCAGAAGACAGCCTATTTAAATGCCAGTAAAGAAGTCCTTTCTCCCAATGAGATACACATTAAGAAACTATTTGTTAAGTATTATTCACCTGAAACTGACAGATAATTTAAAGAAGAAAATGTTTTTAACCAGTCAAGATTCTAAAACCCCATCCATAAGTGTAGCAAAATATTTCTTATCACTAATTAAAGTCAAGTCTTGACAAATATTCTCTTGTTCACACCAAATAGGAAACTTTTCTGGGAGACTGAAATTAGTTTATACTGATTCTAAGTTTTGTTTTTTAAAAAAGATTCTATTTGTGAAAAGAAAACCTTCCAAACTTCCATTCCATTCAAAGATAAAAGGATGCAGTGCTGTCTGCCTGAGTCTGCAGATGGACAGCTCCTGTACTGCTACTCAGAGCTTTCTCAAAGTGCACTGGCATCACTCAGAAGGCATTCAGCCACTTGCAGGATCAGACTCCAAATGCATACTTTGTACTGAAGAGTTCTCTTTTTCCTTAGAGTCATACAAAAGCCATTCTGAGCATTAAAAGGCTTAAACAAACCACTATCATTACACTACTGAAAAGCACTAAGGGTCATCCTTTGTAAACTGACTATTCTAAACAAAGTGCAATAGTAGGTTAGACAAGTCAAACTTAAATAAGGTGTACTTTAAAAAAAAATCTTATATGATACTACTTGGAAGGATGGCATTTTATGATTCACAATGAATCCATTTACCCTGAACTTGCTATTTCTGGCAATTCTATAGATTGGGTTAAAGCAAAGTACTACTACAGCATGAACACACAAATTCTAAAGAGAACCTTACTTTAAAAAATATTTGTGAAAAACAGCAAGAGTGTCCCAAACCAAGTTTACTAATTTTATAATAAAAAGATGCTGCAAAAGAGCAAAAATACTCACTTCCATGAAAACACCATTAGCTTGATGTTCTATTTTATGTATATGTTTAGGATAGTTTAACAGTTTTAAACTGATGTGCCAGATGAAGAACGCTGTTACATTTTACTATACAAAACTTGACACACTGCCTTTATTATTCTGCCTTGCCTTTATTATATTCAGCAGTAATGCAAGGAACGGCTTGTATCCTGTAAGACATTGGCTTCAGCAGTTAGCATGATGCTTGAAGCCTATGAACTTTGGCACAGATAAACGGCCCAACAGTAACCACTATGTTTTGGGGAACTGGAAGTAGAGTGTAAGGGAGAATTTTGTCCATAATGACATCAGCCAACCACAGAAACATGCGCTAACACCAGCTTTTGGAAAGTTTTGGAAAGAACATCCAGCCATACGAGTGCCATAGCAACGAACTGACATATAGGATAATGAGTTCAAATCATTAATATACTGACCTATAGAAGGAGGACACCTCAAAACTAGTAGATTGAGGAAAAACAATAAGAAAGAGGGGAAATACCCCTACTGAATATGCATTACACGTAGCGGCGTCAGCGTAATGTATTATAAAAGTTACATCCCAGCCTGTGGGCAGTAGGAGAGAGAGATGTATCCCTTGGGAGATGCCAGAATGATGGCCACTGGTGAAGATGAGGAAGGCGATGGTGATGGTGACGGTGATGAGGAATATAATTGCTAATATTTCAGGTTGTTCTGCAAGGGATGGTGTGAATATGATGTGCAGATGTACTTTCTGTATTATTTCTATCTACCTTACTGAGCTGGAGTGTTTGTGACTGTGCATTTTTAAAATAGACAAATGCAAAGTCATACATTTAGGAACAAAGAATGTACATCACACTTACAAGATGAGGGAGCTGTATTTTGGAAAGCAGTGACTCTGAAAGTGACCTAAAAGTCATGATGGTCAACTGAACATGAGCTCTGGGGGCTAAGAGGGCAAAAATGATCCTTGGGTGGATAAGCCAGGGAATATCAAGTAGAGGCAGGGAGGCGATATTACCACCGCATCTAGCATTAGTGAGACCATTTTTGGAACATTGTGTCCAGTTCTGGTGTCCACCTTTAAAGGGTTCAGAAAAGAGCAACAAGAGTTGTGAGACCAAAGAAATTCAATCCATTTAGTTTAACCAAGAGAAGATTAAGAAGTGACTTGATCAAAGACTTTGAGTACCTAGGTGGGAAGAGATTTTTGATAGCAAGAGCTGGAAGCTGATGCTAGACAAATTCAGACTAGAAATAAGGCATAATTATTTAAAAGTGAGGATGATTAACCACTGGAATAACTTACTTAGAACATGGTGTATCTGTTTTCACTTAGACTGGATGTTTCTGTGAAATATATGCTTTTGCTCAGTTATGGGCTTGATGCAGAAATTACAGGGTGAGGTTATATGACCTGTGTTATAGGGGAGATCAGACTTTATGATCATAATGGTTCTTTCTGGCCTTATGAAATTATTAATATCACTTCTACAAAGATGACTAGTGTAAAATTAGGCCTGGTGAATTTCTCATGTGGATCATCAGGTGTTTATTTCAACCTGTATATATGATTTTATTTTAAAAAGCGACACGGTCATATTCTGTAATGAAAAAAACCCAACCAAAAAACTGATGAATTTCACCCTGTGAGACTGTACCTCAGATCAAAGGGTCCATGCAAGGCTCTGAACATCACTTAAGCTCTTAAATGGGGGCTTAAGTGGTGCACAGGTCCTTGTGCAGATGAATAAGGTTGTAGAGACTAGAACTGTAATCTGTAGGCGGGAAGAGTGGCCACAGAAGAGGGTGAACTCCAACCTTGCCAGCTTCCACTGAGTTCTTTGCACAAAGCCTAATTCTTCTGACTTTAAGCAGTGATGGGCAATAGGATTGTTCTTGTAATTTCTAGAAATTACATTTTAAATTAAACATCAAACTGTCATATAGAACATATTTAATACAAGGTCTGAAATTAAGTATGGCAATAAATATGTTCATGGTTGGTCAGAATGAATCACCAAAACAAGCATTATTGTTATACCATTTCCCTTTATACATATTAAAATATTTACAATTGTTGGAGTGGGAGGGATAAATTATACAACTGGACACCTTTTCCTACAGTGTTTATGTTTTCAACACAGAGACTGCTAAAGTCAACATAAGAGAAGGTCAGTGTCATGCAACTGGTACCTGAAATGTGTTTTTCCTCCCTTTATGCTTCCTTCTCTCCACTGAGCAGTCACATCAGCAGGTTCAAGCAGACCTTCAAGAATATGTTGCCAGAGGTAAAGACCTACATAAATAATGAAGAGCGGCTGGAGTACTTGGTGCATACATGGCATCTCCTGTCTACTGTAAAAATCATACCAAAAGGAATGTTTCAGGAACTGTGTGGCAATGATAGTGGGATGTGGATGTCAAATTTTCCTATTTAACATGGATTGATTGCTCCACCCCCCAAAAATAAACAAACCCACCCTCACTCTTTGGAATTAGAAAGGGAGGATTTTCTACATCAGGCCAAAATTTGGGCAGTTATTTTTTAAATTGTAGGCAGTGTCCTGTTAACTGCTGGGCAGGAAAACAAAAAATGACTGTGTAAATATATTTGTTAAAATGTTAAGCATTATCAGCCTTAAGACAAGTACACTTGTCACAGGGTGACTGGCCCCTTTAAGAGGCAAGGGGGTCCAGTGCACCTGGACTGACTACCTGCTGCCTCGTTGGGTTTAAGGGAAAGCATCTGGACCCTATAAAGGCAGACACAGCTGGCTGTGGGGGGAGACAGTTGGCAGATGCCTGAAGACACTACAGGGAATGAGAAGGCTCCTGCAGGGTCCTGATTCAGGAGGGAAACAGACCCTCCAGGAGGAGGTGGTGGGCCAGCTGAAACTGGAATGCAGACTTCAGTTTGAGTTCTATTTTGAAAGAATAAATAAATTGGCACCCTGAAAGTGAATGCTTTGAATTTGGACTGTTGTCTTTTTAAGGGGCCCTGAGTGAAGGGGAAACTGAGGCAGGCCTCAGCAGAGCCACAGTTGGCAAGGAGGAGGCACTATAGTGTAGTCATGCCCAATGACAACACTGTTTGAAGTTACGAGAGAGAGGTGAAGTTTCTCCCCTGGGAACATGGAATATTTTTACAATGGAAAAATACCCACGTATAGTATGTCAATGAATACAAAAGACCACCATAAAAAACCCCATCTAAAGATGGCATTGTTACAGTTTCAGTGAAAACTCCTCCAAAAGTTCCATTCACATTCTAAGACGGTCAAGGTTCTTGGAGTTTTATGGATAGAGGAAATGCAATACCTTCTAAAATGGAGCAACTTTCAGGTTAATTGCTAGCAGTGTCAAGAAAAGGGTGTTCACTTTTAGATAATTAAGGCCCCAGTCCTGGAAACAGTTACATGCATCAGTTCAATATGAACCCTAAAGTATTTTAAGTTACATATGGGAAGGTTCTAGATGGGTCGCTGTGTCCAGGGCAATATTAACCTATCAGTAGGCCCTGGCCTAGGCAAACATACACTTTGCCCAGCCTAATGCAGAGGGGAGGTCTTGGAGGGCAGAGGAGACTAAGCCCACACAACACACACTCCGAAGCAGCAGCTCCTGTCCCGTAGGGCAGGCATTCTGGGTGTTTTGAGATGGCACATGGAGCCACAGCTCTACTCAGATCCTACCAGCCCATGCAGCCCTCACCCAGCCCTGTGGGACAGGAGCCATCGCTGAAGGGTGAGCAGGGGCAGGCTCACTTTCCAACTCTCCCCACTTCCCTGGCCTCCCCTCTGCACTGGGCAGGGATTAGGGCTGCAGTACTAGGGCAGAAGGTAGTGCATATATGTAATGGTGGGTCACAAAAAAAAGAAAAGAAAAGAAAAGACAATGTAGTTAGTGAGTCTTCTTAGTAAAAAGTTTGGGAAGGGAACAAATCTGCACAACCCGCATAGTGTTTCTTTCTCTCAACTTCTGATCTAGAAGTCAGCATGAAAAAGTATTCACCAGGACTCTTCAGTTTTTTGAATCACACTATGTGCTCTGGAATGAACAATGCAACACTACGCAATTTGCTTAGGATAATCCAGCAAAGAGAGTCCCTGACAACAGTATAGGATAAGCAAATGAACAAAGTATGCCAAAGAACTGAAGTTTGTTCTCATTGTGTTGTTTATACAGTTCTGAATAATAAATACTTATCACTTATACCAGGCCTTCCATCCAAAGATAGCACAGTACTTTAAACAGGTAAGCAAACACTGTTATACTCACCTTTACAGAAAGGAAAAGGGAGACACAGAAAGGTTAAGGGACTTGCCATGGTCACTTAGCAGTATTAAACAAATTAATCACAAATGCTTACCAATGGCTGCTTTACCCCAGATCTGCACTTTAAGGTCTGTTTGTTCTTGTTGGGATTTCATATTTTTTAACATTTGAAGATTAGTTTCATATCTCTGCTGTGAAGCAATCTGCTCATTTTTTTCATCTCCTTCCCAAGGATTCCATTCTTCATTTCCCAAAGATGAGCGTTCTAAGTTTAAAAGACACACATTTTGCATTAACAACCTTAGGTCTACAAGTCTACTCCCAATTGTTACAGAAATAACAGGTCTCATTTTAGTAGATGTTTTAAGGTACTGTCCACACAAGACTATTTTCAAAACACACTTATGCCCAACCATGGCTACAGCATAGCTTGCATCTGTGCTCATTGGGCTAGTCTACAGTGACAAAAATTAGCCTTCTAATTCCCCACAGGTAGCAATAGTGGAAGCTTTAGTGTAGACAGGGCTCCGGTCTGCCTGTGCAGCATTGGGGCCTATGTTTGTACAGCACCTAGCACAATGCTATCCTGAGCCCTACTGGGTATCTATGGTGCTACCACAATAAATAGTGAATTTTTTATTCCAGGGCATGAGGAATTTTCTTTGTGGAAGTTCCTATAAGCAGCTCCTGCAATGAAAGATTGAAAGGGGGGAGGAGGGGAGATAGCGGGGGGAGACGAAACAACCAAGAGAGACCTGTATTTTCCATATTATAGTAACTATATTTAAGACTCAGGAAATATGCATTTTCCACCCAGGTGACTCATGTGCATAAAGTTACGTCTCACTAATGACAAAATACAAAGAATCTGTCACCAAAGTTAGGAGAGTGACTAGCTCTAGAAGCCAGGCCTGTATTTAATCCTCTGAATTGATAGCTAGATTAAGAACAACTGCTACTACAGTAAAACCTCACATATTCAAAACAAATTAGCTCTAAAAGGAGAAAATTTCAGAACAAACCGGCACCATGGATCATGTACATGCCATCAAAGAAGTGGACCCTATCAACAAAAGCTTCATTGTGCTGCTGGCATTACTGACATTTACTGCTAATTCTTCCAAGCCTAGACATAAACACACACCGATTTTTTGGGGCAGGGGCCTCTCACTAGCAATTGAAACACGTAGATGCCACGGACAGGCGCCTCACCTCAGACCGTATGAGTGGCTACGAGCTAACCCCCACCAACCCAAAAGGCTTAGCTGGCTGCCCACTTCTCCAGCTTGCTACATAAGCGACACCTCTTGCCGCCGCCGGGTGGGAGCAAAGCTTCCCCTCAACCCCTTTGTATTAAAGCCCAATCGCCAGGAGCCTCCCTGGGGCTTGCCCCGCCCGCACTGGGCATTAGCTACCCGGTCACCGGCATCTCGGGCGCTAGGCTCGGCACTCAGGGGGGATATTTCACAGGGCAGGAGCCAAAGGGGCCGGAAGGGACCGCAGTGTCCCCTCACACTCCCCCCTTGCTGGACAGCAGCAGCTGGCGCCCAGCGCGGCCCCCGCTCACTCCCCGGGCTCGCGTGACAGCGCAGCCGCCGGCCGGGCCCCTCCGCCGCGTTACCTCTGCCGAGCCGCGGCGGCCGGGGGCCGCCCCGGGAGGCGGACGACCGCCGCGGCCGCAGGAAGACGCTGTAGGCGGCGTAGAGGGAGAAGAGCAAGTAGGCGGCCAGCAGCGCGGAGCAGAGCCGCTTCCGCGTAGCCCGCATCCTGCTGCAGGCCGCGCGCCGGGGCTGGCCCGGGCCCGCCTCCGGTCCCGTCACGCGCCAGCGGGGGGCTGCTGCGGCGGCGGCCCCCGCCTGCTTGGAGGCGGGCGGGGAAGGGTAGCGCCGGGCCGGAATTGGTCCAGCCAGATGCGGGACCGCCACCCCGGTGCAGTGCCCCCGCAAAACCCGGGCCCGACGCTTGGGGCGCTGCCCCTCCTCCCCCCGAGGACAAGCTCCTACTGCACAAAGCCACCGCAGGTGCATCCCGGCTCAAGAGCCAGACCCTGGCTGCTCGTGGCAGCTTTGGGCCATTTGAATTGTACAACGCAGAAAGCAAGGGGAGCCACTTCTGCTTGCTTGGGAAACTCTGACACACCCTGGTACAAAACCCCTGGAAAAACACATCTGGCTCATGGTACCTGGATCTTGCTGGATCCTGGTATATTCTGGCTCCAACCACCACCATCTACAGCAGGGGTCAGGAACCTTTCAGAAGTGGTGTGCCGAGTCTTCATTTATTCACTTTAATTTAAGGTTTTGTGTGCCAGTAATACGTTTTAACGTTTTTAGAAGGTCTCTCTCTAAGACTATATTATATAACTAAACTATTGTTGTATGTAAATAAGGTTTTTAGAATGTTTAGGAAGCTTCATTTAAAATTAAATTAAAATGCAGATCTGATCAGTTTAGTGCAGTGGTTCTTAACCTGGAGTGCACCCACCCCCTGGGGGTGTGAGACATGCGAGATTTTTTTAGAAGCTGGGGGCAGCTGCAGAGCGCTGGGCTGGTTGCCGGTACCCCAGGCCAGCAGCGGGCTGAGCAGGGCCAGAGGCCCGGTCCCAGGCTGGCAGGGGGCCGAGTGAGCGGGGCCGGCGGCTGGTATCCCAGGCCGGCAGCAGGCTGAGCGGGGCCTATGGCCGGGACCCCGGCTGGCAAGGGGCCGGTGGCGAGGTGGCAGACAGAACCCCAGACCGGCAGTGGCTCACCCACTGCCAGTCTGGGATTCCGCTGGCTCCTGCCAGCCAGGGTCTTGGCCCCCGGCCCCACTCAGCCTGCTGCCAGCCGGGAGTTCCATTCACCCAGGCTGGCAGCGGGCTGAGTGGAGCCGGGGGCCGAGACCCCAACTGGCAAGGGGCTGGTGGCTGGAACCCCAGACCGTCAGCGGACTGAGCGGGGCCGGCGGACAGAACCCCGGACCGGCGGGCGGGCTGAGTGGCTCAGCCCGCTGCTGGTCTGGGATTCCGTCCGCTGGCTCCTGCCAGCCGGGGTCCCGGCCTCCGGCCCCGCTCAGCCTGCTGCTGGCTGGGGGTTCTGTTCACCCAGGCCGGCAGCGGGCTGAGCGGGGCCAGTGGCCGGAACCCCGGCTGGCAGCAGCATGCCAGTAAAAATCAGCTCACGTGCCGCCTTTGGCACGCATGCCGCAGGTTGCCGACCCCTGATCTACAGTGTGAGTAGAGAGAAAAAGAAAATGTAGCAGCTCCTAGAGCACCAAAATATCCAGACCCTGTTGCAAATTGGTGCAGCAGCACTGCAAACACATGTAGCTGGCACCTCTATTCCGCTGTAGCCAGCCTAATTAAAAGAAAAAATATTCCTGACACTTAGTTTTATTTGTTCCCTTGGTTCACCTGGGGATGGGGTGGATGGAGCTGCCCCTGCTGCCTGATACCTCTGGCTTGTCTCTTGCTCACTTCCCTGCCCAATGGCTTCTTCCCACATCCACAAGCACAGCAATGAGCAGAAGTACTGAAGGAGCCCCTTGCGGGGAGGCCAGCCCAGAGCTGCCAATAACAGCCTCTGGTGGCCATCAGTACAGCAGAATTCATGAACTGAGAACAAGTCTCAGCAGTACCATGAAATTGTGATAAATTTACAGAGATGGATAGCAACTCTGAACACAAAGTGAATGGACTACCGTTACATAAAAAGTTTGTGTGTGTAGGGGTCCTTGAGCATCCCCACCATCTTTCTGCTGCAGAAGTGAAGACTTATCTCCTTATTCCTTTAAATGCTCATGATCACTTTATATTGGTTTGTGTTTTCATGGCAAAGAAATAAACTAGAAAATAGATACATTTTTTAAAGCTGAGCTTCTCCTTTTGTATTTCTAGTTCTCTAAGGTTGAATGTAGGCTGAAAGGCATGCAGTCATGGGCTTCGAGAAGACCAAAGGCTGGCTTTGAATACTTGCATCATATAACTTATATTAAAATAACAAAAACATACATCTTTACTAGCTGCAGTCTATTACTTTTTAGTGCTCTTTTCCTCAAACTTTAAGACACACATTGAAATTATTAATTGACACATTATTTAAAGTATTGTGGTAGTACCCAAAGGTACCAATCAGGATCTGGACCCATTTGTGACAGGTGTACAAACACATGTGAATGAACTGTCCTTGTTCCAAAGAGTTTACTATCTAATTTAAAACAAAATGTGACAATGAGAATATAATAAACAATGGGAAGGAAGGGGGAAAAAGGATGTGGTTCATGTGGTTACATAGGCTTGCAATGTGCACAGCTTGATGGCTCTGAATTATTTAAAAGTTCCCACCCCCCACTGATGTAATCATCATTGGTTCACTGATTTCTTCTAAGCACCATAGCAGAGAGGGAGAGGGAGAATTGGGGATAGTGGTCTTAAGGACAAATCCAGGGAGGGCATTCCATGCAGTAATAGAATATTTTATAAAGCCAATAGGACTTGAGTATTTTCTTAAAGATAATCATATGCTTAGATGCTTTCTGAGTAGGGATGGACTTAAGAGCATACTTAAATGCTTTCTTGAATCAGGGCCTTTGAGAAGGAGTGTGGTCTAATGGTTAGAGTAAGAGACAGACTCAGTGCTCTTGGAGTTTTTTCCCAGCCCTGGGACTGGCTTGCTGTGAGACCTTGGGCACATCACCTAGGGTGCAACCCATGAAGGGGCTTAGATGTTGTGATGCTGAGCATCACCATATCTAACTTTTAGGCTTCTATAAAAATCACAGGAACAACACTACAATCCACAAAGCCTGAGATAGGTGCCTAGGCTCCTTATACAATAAGTAGGGAGAGATAGGTGCCTTAGACTGAGATCCACAAGCCAGCAAACTAGATGGGGAGTTGCCCAAACTAGTTAATGGGACATGCAGACAAGAGAAGTGTGTGTTAAGCCCTCGCTTTTGGAGATAGGCGTCTATCTCTGCTTAGAGTTCTATGAACTGGGGGAAGATAGGCATTTGGCCACCTAAATTATGTGTAGATCCTGATTTGGTACCTACCGGATTGGGCCCCTCAGGGGAGTTCACACAAAAGCATCAGGGAGGAGGGCTTCATTTCCCTAACCACTGGGCTAAAGGTACTCACCTGGGATGTGGAGACCCCCAAGTTTAGTCCCCCTTCTGATGAGGAGAGGGGATTTGAATGAGGAGCTACCAGCTCTCAGGTGAGTGCCCTAACCACTATGCCAGTGGTTTTCAACCAGGAGTACACAGAAGTCTTCCAGGGGATACATCAACTTGTTACCTCAAGGGGAAGAAGGTAACGCTTCAAAGGAAATACTAGAGAGAGATGGTAGAGGGAAGATATAACAGGGAAAGCCCCTTTTCTCCGAAGCACAGACTCGGCTCCCTTCCGTGTCTGTCACCGGTGGATTTAGCTACCCATAAAATAGAATGAAATAAAGAGAAGACAAGATAATATGGTGCAAATAAAGGTAAGTGTATTAGGGATAATAGGTACAGAAAACTGGGGAGAAATGGGGGAAGAAATACAAGAATACAGTAAACAGCAAAACCATGAATCAGTAAAACAGTGAATCAGTGACTGACTCTGAGAGCTTGGAGCTCAGGCCCATAAACCCTCCCGTGGGATTCTACAAAACAATAAACAATACCCCAACACAGAAACCTTTCAGAGAACCTTTCCACAGAACCAGAGGAGGGGTGAAGAGAAAGCCCCAAACAGAGCAGTATAAACAAGTCATTGTCCTGTATGAAATCTTTGGCCTGGTCTACACTAGGAGGTTATGTCGAATTTAGCAGCGTTAAATCGAATTAACCCTGCACCCGTCCACACAACGAAGCTATTTAGTTCGACATAGAGGTCTCTTAAATTCGATTTCTGTACTCCTCCCCAACGAGGGGAGTAGCGCTAAATTCGACATGGCCATGTCGAATTAGGATAGGTGTGGATGGAAATCGATGGTAATAGCTCCGGGAGCTATCCCAGAGTGCACCACTCTGTTGACGCTCTGGACAGCAGTCCGAGCTCGGATGCTCTGACCAGCCACACAGGAAAAGCCCCGGGAAAATTTGAATTCCTTTTCCTGCCTGGGCAGTTTGAATCTCATTTCCTGTTTGGACATTGTGGCGAGCTCATCAGCACTGGCAACGATGCAGAGCTCTCCAGCAAAGGTGACCATGCAATCCCAGAATAGAAAGAGGGCCCCAGCATGGACTGATCGGGAAGTCTTGGATCTGATCACTGTGTGGGGCGATGAGTCCATGCTTTCGGAGCTGCGCTCGAAAAGACGGAACGCAAAATTCTACGAGAAGATCTCAAAAGCCATGACAGAGAGAGGATACAGCCGGGATGCAACGCAGTGCCGTGTGAAAATCAAGGAGCTGAGACAAGGCTACCAGAAGACCAAAGAGGCAAACGGACGCTTCGGATCCCAGCCCCAGACATGCCGTTTCTACGAGGCACTGCATTCCATTCTAGGTGCGGCCGCCACCACTACCCCACCACTGACCGTGGACTCTGAGGATGGGATATTGTCGACGGCTGGTTCCTCGGAGATGTTAGCGGACAGGGAAGATGAGGAAGGAGATGAGGAGGACGAGGCAGTCGACAGCGCTTACAACGCTGATTTCCCCGACAGCCAGGATCTCTTCATCACCCTTACAGAGATCCCCTACCAACCGTCCCCAGGCGTTAACCCGGACACAGAATCAGGGGAAGGATCAGTCAGTAAGTGTTTTAAACATGTAAACATTTATTTTTAACAGAACAGGAATATTAACAATATTAACAATGGCTTTTTCATGATTACTTTGCCCTAGGCGCTTAACGTTTCAGTCCTTGGCAGTGCAACTACTGAAAAAAAAATCTAACAATGTCCGGTTTAGCATGATTGTTTTGCCCTAGGCGCTCTACTGTTTAGTCCCTGCCAGTGCAGCTACAGTAAAATCCGGTCTATATGTCCGGGGATAGAGCAGAAATCCTCCTGGGACATCTCCACGAAGGTCTCCTGGAGGTAATTGGAAAGCCTTTGCATCAGGTTCCTGGGGAGAGCGGCCTTATTGGGTCCTCCGTGGTAGGAAACGTTTCCGCGCCAGGAGACAATCAAGTACTCGGGTATCATTGCCTTGCAGAGCATGGCGGCATACGGCCCTGGTCTTTGCAGGCTTTCCCGAAGCATCCGTTCTTTCTCCGTCTCTGAAATCCTCATCAGAGTGATGTCGCTCATGGTGACCTGCTTTGAATTAGGTAGGGGAATGTTAGTATTGGGACTGCTTGCCTGTTCCTTTACAGAACTGTAACCGGCGGTTTAGAGCCACGCGGTGGAGGCGGGAGAGGAGCAGCATACAGGGATCTTTCCCTGGGACAGCCACGAGGGGGTGGGACAGGGGCAGAGTTCATGCTTGCCGGATTGCTGGCAGCAGGGACTGGCATTGATTTGAACGTGAAAGGAGGCCAGTGCTATTATTAAAGTTTTAAGCAGCCACAAGTCTACGGCTTACCATGTCAGCCTGTTACCCGCTGTCCTGTCCCGCTTGTCTGATCTGCACTGCAAGACCCCAGGCACTGAATGCGAAGGCCGAAAATTCGACCTTGTCCTGAGTGCGCATGTGATAGGTGCTGTGCATGGTCTTGTTCACAGAGAAAGACTATGTTCTTTGTTCACCCAAAAATTCACTCCCTTTTTCCCATCCCACAGCTGCGACTGTCTCCCGACCTACCCTGGCATCCCACTCTCAGAGGCTGGCGCAGATTAGGCGGAGAAAGAAAAGGACACGGGACGACATGTTCTCAGAACTTATGGGCTGCTCCCGAACCCAGGCGGCCCAGCAGACCCAGTGGAGGGAGAACTTGTCCCAAATCCACCGATCACACATGGAACGGGAGGAGAGGTGGTGGCAGGAAGAGCAGCAGGCGACTCAAACGCTGCTTGGACTAATGAGGGAGCAAACGGACATGCTCCGGCGCCTTGTGGATGTTCTGCAGGAACGGAGGCAGGAGGACAGAGCCCCGCTGCAGTCTACCTCTAACTGCCCTCCCCCACCACAAAGTCCCATACCCCCCTCACCCAAAGTCCCAAGAAGGAGGGGCGGCAGAGTCCGTGAAAACTCTCACTCCACCCCTGCAGACTGCTCAAGTACCAGAAGGCTCTCATTCCCCAAAATTTGATAAGTCCTTTCCTTCCCGCCTCACCCAAGCCCCCGTCCCAGTTTCATCCCCCAGTTTCATGTGTAGTTGCTAATAAAAAATACGTTTCTGTTCATTACTGTTTCCATCATGTTCTTTTAGAGGACAGTGTGTTTGAAGGGGGGGAAGGGGGTTGGTAATTGGAGAGGACAGTCACCTTTACCAGGGTACTGACAGGGGGGCAGGTTCAGCAGCAGGGCACACACACATTGCAGTCACTAGGCACCCTGGTCAGTCTGGGAGGTGGTTTTCATGTTCTGGGGGGGGGGGGGGGGCTATGTTAGTTTGTGGCGGGGGAGGGCAGTTAGAGATCTTATGCATCGGTCCTTATCCTGGATCACAGATCCACGCAGCAGGGGATCTGTAACCGTCCTCCCCCCGCCACAAAGTCACATAGCCCCCCCACACAGAGTCCCGAACAGGAGGGGTGGCAGGCTCCGTTGAAACAACCAGTCCACCACTGCTGACCGCTCTAGGAGCAGAAGCCTGTCATTCCTCGAGTTTATAAGCGTTCTTTCCATCACTACGCCCGCTCCCCACCACAGTCTGCGTCCCAGGTTCAACCCTTTACCGCGAAACCCGTAATAAAGAAAACAGTGTTCATTAACAAATTTCCATGTATTTTATTTTTAAACGTGTGTTGGAAGGGGGGGGGGACGGGGTGAACGGGGTATGTAGCTGCAGAGGATAGTCTACATAAACTGGGTAAAGAAACGGGGGCATGTTCAGCTTCTCTTCAAACAAAGTTAATAGTCACAGGTTACCCTGCTCACTCAGGAACCTAGCTTTCAAAGCCTCCCGGATGCACAGCGCGTCCCGCTGGGCTCTTCTAATCGCCCGGCTGTCTGGCTGGGCGTAATCAGCAGCCAGGCTATTTGCCTCAACCTCCCACCCCGCCATAAAGGTCTCCCCCTTGCTCTCACACAGATTGTGGAGCACACAGCAAGCTGCAATAACAATGGAGATATTGGTTTCGCTGAGATCAGAGCGAGTCAGTAAGCTTCTCCATCTCCCCTTGAGACGTCCAAAAGCACACTCCACCACCATTCTGCACTTGCTGAGACGGTAGTTGAAGAGTGCTTTTTCAGTGTCCAGGGTGCCTGTATAGGGCTTCATGAGCCAGGGCATTAGCGGGTAGGCTGGGTCCCCGAGGATCACTATAGGCATCTCCACATCCCCAACAGTTATTTTGTGGTCCGGGAAGTAAATACCTTCCTGCAGCCGTCTAAACAGACCAGAGTTCCTGAACACGCGAGCGTCATGAACCTTGCCCGGCATCCGACGTTGATGTTGCTAAAACGTCCCCTATGGTCCACCAGTGCTTGCAGCACCATTGAAACGTAGCCCTTTCGGTTAATGTACTGGCTGGCCTGGTGGTCCGGTCCCAGGATAGGGATGTGAGTTCCATCTATAGCCCCACCGCAGCTTGGGAATCCCATCGTGGCGAAGCCATCTATGATGACCTGCACGTTTCCAAGGGTCACTACCTTTGACAGCAGTAGCTCAACGATTGCGTTGGCTACTTGCATCACAGCAACCCCCACGGTAGATTTGCCCAAGCCAAAGTGGTTCGCGACTGACCGTTAGCTGTCTGGCGTTGCAAGCTTCCAGAGGGCTATGGCCACTCGCTTCTGGACAGTCAGGGCTGCTCGCATCCGGGTGTCCTTGCGCTTCAGGGCAGGGGACAGCAGCTCACAAAGTTCCAGGAAAGTTCCCTTCCACATCCGAAAGTTTCGCAGCCTCTGTGATTCATCCCAGACCTGCAGCAGTATGCGGTCCCACCAGTCCGTGCTTGTTTCCCGGGCCCAGAATCGCCGTTCCACAGCATCAACATGACCCATTGCCACCATGATGTTCACGGCGTGGGGTCCCGTGCTTTGCGAGAGGTCTGTGCCACTCTCAGACTTCATGTCCTCACCGCGATGCCGTAGCCTCCTCGCCCGATTTCTCAGCATCTGCCTCTGGAAAAGGTGGACGATAAGGTGCGAGGTGTTGACAACGGCCATAACTGCAGCGATGGTCGCAGCGCGCTCCATGCTCGCAGTGCTGTGGCATCCGCGCTGTCACTGACCAGAAAAGTGCGCGAACTGATTTCCCGCCGGCGCTTTCAGGGAGGGAGGGCGGGAGTGACGGTTGGATGACGACTGTTACCCAAAACCACCCTCGACACATTTTTTCCCCCAGCAGGCATTGGGGGCTCGACCCAGAATTCCAATGGGCAGCGGGGACTGCGGGAACTGTGGGATAGCTGCCCACAGTGCACCGCTTCCAATGTCGACGCTTGCCCCGTTAGTGTGGACTCACAAAGTCGAATTACTGCCCTTAGTGTGGATACACACGTTTGACTTTGTAATATCGATTCCACATATTCGATTTAAGTAAAATCGAACTACTCTCGTAGTGTAGACATACCCTAGATGATCACAATGGTCCCCTTTAGCCTTGGAATTTATGAATATCAGTGTTAATAAGGATGGACTAAAGGACATAAAAAGGAGAAAATATAATATAAAAAGTGCCAATTGAATTTGACTTATGACTGTTTTGTCCAATAAACCATTATAAGCAGTAAAAATTAACCAGTCTGGAAATTTAAAATAAGATTATGAATTTAAGCAAGATGTGACTGGATGGGCAAGTGTACTGAAGCCAAGACACATTCAGGCATAAATCGTACAGCTGGCTACTCAGAACCAATCGATAAGTGTTATCAGTTAGACTGATACAGCACTGGACATCCTACTGAACTGTACTCTCAAGGCGTGACTGTATCCTTCCAAATATTTAGAAAGCAGTCTCTGGCTTGGATAAGTCTGGTGTTTCCAGGTAACCATTACATCAAAAGTGGTAACACTTTTCAGCTGGATTACCAAGAGCGCTTCAGAATAAACACATTGATCTGTGGTGAATTAAATGGCTACATTTTATTTTCATTTTTTCAAAATATTTGAAATTCTGGGGACTGCAGTGGTGTTTTCTCAGATTTCACTGCTTTTATACTTAAAAAAAAATTAAAACCAAAACACTCTGAATGAATGTAAAGAGAGATAGATGAGAATTTCAGATCCATCAACTGATTTTACCCCCCACACTCTCTTCTGCTCTTCCCTACTATCTTGCCCACTCTCCATTCTATCTTTTCTCCTCCCTTAAAAGGCCTTGCCTACTAAAAGTCTTGCGCCAACTGAGTTAAGATGGTTTCTCTAAACTGGTGAAAACTCTGGGCTCACTTATTTCTGTTAAGGAGAAAGTTATTTTAAATTAGCTTAAACCTGTTCCTAAGTGCATGTCTACATGCAAATTTATACCACTTTAGTTAAAGAAACTTTGTTAAACCAGTGCAAACCCCATATAGACACTTATTTTGGTGTAAGAGAGACTTATTTTGGTTTAGCTTTGGCCTTGTCTATACTAGTAAGCCCCTAATGTAGATACATTTTACTTGTTTAACCAATGCATTGATTTATCTTAAGTTGGTAACTTACCAACACAAGCCAAACTGATATAAGTAAGGGTTAAACCATTTCAAATGCAACTACAGTAACTCCTCATTTAACGTTGTCCCGGTTAAAGTTGTTTCCTTGTTACATTGCTGATCTGTTAGGGAACAAACTCATTTAAAGTTGCGCAATGCTCCCTTATAACGTCCTTTGGCAACTGCCTGCTTTGTCCACTGCTTGCAGGATTCTCTGGAAGAGCAACCCCTCCTCGTGGGGATTAGAACCGGGGGGGGGGCAGCAGCCCCCACATCAGCTCCCCTAAATTCCCTGTAAGGTATGTGGCTCGGCAGCTGCCCAGCAGCAGTTCGGGTGTCCCTCCCCCCACTGCCGTGCTGCTCCTGCCCTCTGCCTTGGAGCTGCTCCCCGGAGCTTCCTGCTTGCTGGGGGAAGGGGGGAGAGGGGTGCTGATATCAGGATGTCCCCCTGCTCCTGCCCCCTCCCCGCTCCATACCCCCTCTCCACAAAGCAGAGGAGGGGAACAGGGCTCAGGGACAGAAAGGAGGGAGCTTGCTGGGCTGTTGCTTCCTGTCTGAACTGTCTGATCTGCTTAAAAGGGCAATGTACTTAAAGGGGCAATGCACGTCTCTCTCTCTCTCACTCATGCACGCAACCCCCAGCACTTGGAAAGTCAGCACCTGTGCAGCCGTGCACGTGCTGTCCAGAGGAGGGAGTGGTGCGCTCCAGCTGGATAGCGTGGGCTCATCATCATGTTCAGTTTTTGCAGGGAAGTGTTTTCAGCTACTGCCCTGCATCTATTGTGTTTCCTCCCTCCTGCCTTAGTCCATGCTGCCTTGTAGAGTGTGAGGCTACATTAACAATAGCGTATTAACCCTTGAGGGCTCAGCTGAGTGCTAGTCATCATTTAGCAGCAAGGCATTCCCTGGGAAATATCCCACCCTCTAACTCCACCACCTCAACCACGCTTCACAATCATTCATTGGTGTGTACAATATTAAACTGTTCGTTTAAAATTGTTTAAAACGTATACTGTATATGTATATAATATCTTTTGTCTGGCAAAAAAAATTTCCCTGGAACCTAACCCCTCTATTTACATTAATTCTTATGGGGAAATTGGATTTGCTTAACATTGTTTTGCATAAAGTCACATTTTTCAGGAACATAACTACAATGTTAAGTGAGGAGTTACTGTACATTAGGGGTTTGACCCAATTAAACTAGATGGATTTTTAAATCCATTAGTTAAACCTGTTTATCTCTGTTCTCTCCCCTCTTCTTTATCTGTGTTCAAACTCTGACTGCCTGTTTAAAACAACGCTAATTATGGGACTACCACCAATTTCTCTGTGAGATACTGCTCACAGCATGATACAGGAAATGCTTTCTGCTATTCAGCTGAAGTTTTCCTTTATTCAATTTAATGATATTACTCTTAGCCTTCACCATAGTCCATGCAAAATAATTTTTCTCCCTTCTCAATGTTTACACCATTCAAATATTTGTAAACAGTTAAGATCCCACCCATATCTTAGTCATTGTTTATCCAAGCTGTTGATTGGCAGATTGACAGTCACATGGTGATGTCACAGGGGAGGGCTCTAGAACAGCAATGAGTCAATGAGCCCTGGTCTACACTACAGAATTAGGTCACCCTAACTGTGTAAGTGTCTACATTAAAATGTAGCTCTCGCTGACATAACTTGACC
Organism: Emys orbicularis; assembly: GCF_028017835.1. Taxonomy (NCBI): domain Eukaryota; kingdom Metazoa; phylum Chordata; order Testudines; family Emydidae; genus Emys; species Emys orbicularis. Next base: position 65,188,542 of record NC_088683.1, on the reverse strand, counting down.
ACTACACTGATTTAATAATTCCACCTCCACGAGAGGTGTAGAGTCAATGTTGATGTAGTTAGGTTGACGCAGTGTCAGTGTAGACACTGTTTTGCTTACATCGACTGTTGCTGGCTTTCAGAAACCATCCCCCAATGTCCCACACTGACAGTTCAATTGGTGCAAACAATCCTGGTGAGGATGTGCACCCCCGACACAAGGAGCAAAGTGGCAACATGCACGAGTGATGTAATTTCTGCAGCAGCTGTGTGCCGTCATAAATTAGGTCAACTTAATTTGTAGTGTAGACATGCCCTGAGTGAAGCCTTGCAGACATGGGTGGCAGGTGCACCCACCCCCCATTTGGGGAGGCTAGCCCTGTGGCCCCACCCCTTCCGCATGAGGCCCTACCCCCCAAGGCCACAGCCCTGAACTGGCCACTGGAGAGGGTTGGGGTTGGGGGGTGGGGAGAAGCCCCTGGCTGGCCAGCCAGAATCCCGAGCTCTCCCCCTGCCGCCAGAGGAGCCCCGGCTGGAGCAGCCTCAGCCATGCCGGCCAGTCCAGGGTAGGAGCAGCCCCAGCCTGGCATCCCACGGCAGTGGCTGCAGCCAGGGAAGGCCTATTATACCCGCCACCCATGCTTGCAGACTTAAGGAAAGGTTCTAGAATAGGCCATGCCTGGGAATGGGGAGTAAGAGAAAATAGCAGTCATTCATTTAAACAGAGAATGGAATGAAAGAAGTTCTTGCCAAAAGCCCCAAGGAAAGGGTTTGCATTGAAATTTGTTAGTTCTGCTGCTGTGACTGAACTAACACAGGAAGGCGGAGAGGGGTTTGGAGCAAACAGTCAACCAGCACCGGGCAGATGTATCAAGAATGCCTGAAACAGTTTTGTTTGTTTGTACCTTAGAGTTACAGGTTTTATGTAACCTAGAATTTTATGCATGGGTGGAGAAGTGGTAGGAGTGTGACATCAAAAATACTATGGAAACTTGTTTGAGATTTGAAGTGTTTTTTTATTTAAAGATGTTTAAAAAATTGTTTTTCTTAACTAATTTAAACATCCTACAAATAGTTAGAAGAGAAGATCTGCTTTAAACAATGAGAAAGCTTACATTATACATATCCGTGGCCTTGTCTACACTTACTGTTTTAGTCTCTAGTACACCTGCATCAGTGGTTAAAAACCCGGTGTAGACAAGGCTTCTGCGATCCAATAACGAATCTTCCAGCAAAACCAGTGTAGCTCCAACATGACATTCATAATATTGCTGTCAATGGGCAAGCCATCTCCCATGCACTCCCTCCTTGCCTCAGGGCAACCCTGCATGCAGCTTGCCTCAGGTTCTGCTTCAAGGGGCTTCTTAAGTAAACTCCACAGATAGGTTTTCCATCCATTACCACCCCTCCTTGGAGTGTGGGGTTTTATTAATGAAAACGGTTCAAAATAAAATTCTTAAATCCAGTCATTTATCCCTTGCTCCAAGTCTTTCCTGCCTGTAGTCTCACTCCCAGCAGCCTCTGTACCCCCACTCTAGCCTCCCTGAGCATCCTCTTCTCTGTAGCTTCTTGCTGCTCTTTATAGGGGAATTACCTGATCCCTGCTTAGGTGTGCCTCTGTAGTAACTAGGCTGGTCAAAGACTTCTAGCCCTTAAAGGGCAAGTCACCCTGTTATAATTCCAAAAGATGAAACATCAAGCTGGGGGGGAAAGGTTAAAACAACAACATAGGAATTGTCATCAGATTTATAGTCCATTTAGTCCATTATCTTTTCAACAGTGGCCAGAGCCAGGTGTTTTTAAAAGAGTGCAAGAAACCCTGATGTGGGAAGTTATGGAACAGCCTGCCCATTGGAAGAATTTCTTCCTAACCCCTTCTAGCTGAGGTTTGTTTATGCCCTGAAACATGAGGATTTATATTCCTTGAAACTTTATTTTTAATTCATACCAAGGAAACTCTGGATGTTCTTGTTATTCATATAGGAGATTAAGCATGGAAAATTTCAACTGCAAAAAGGGTTTTTCTGAAAGTTATAAGTGAGTGAATAGACGGAGTGCACTATGAATATAATGGGCCAAAATCTGTTCTCACTTCCATCACCTAAATCTGGAGTAACTTTATTGGCTTCAGTAGAGTTACTCAAGTTTTACTCTATAGAGTAGGAAATATTAAGAGTTTTATATTTATTAAGGTAGTTAAATAAATTTAAGAAATTAAAGAATTTAAGTAATTTCTAACTGCACTACCTTCTTGGTGTTCTGCCTACAGACAGTTTGTGTGTCAGTCAGACCTTCCACCATAATCTCATAATCCCTCAGAGTGTAATCCTATCAACTCTTGTAAACAAAGCAGGGTCAGGCCACGTCATTAATTGAATGAGACCTTCAAGGAAAATCTAGTGTGCCACAGGAGTAATCCTGTAGGTGGTACTTTTTTCTTTGAGTCAATAAGCAACACACTAGCATGGTGCTCAGGGCTGCTATACTACAGCCAGTGCCATCTTCCAGAGGTCCTGACCTGTATGGTCAATAAAGATCCCATGATGCTTTAGTAAAAGTAGGGGTGTTAATCCCAGTGTCCTAAAAAAATTCAGAGAATTTGAAAGGTCATCTCCCACCTGTCAGGAGGCCATGTGCTAACACTGAGCTATGAGATATTCTGATGTGGGTCTCCCTCTTTCTTTCTCCTGTTGAATCTGTTCCAATGTGGATAAATAATGAAAAACTGATTGGCGCAGAGGGACTGGACCCGGGTCACCCATCTCCCTGGTGGATGCCCTAACCACTGGACTAGAGTCATTCCCTCTCTGTTGCCCACTTACTATTTAATGATTTAATCTACAATGGAACAGTTTCAACAAGATAGAGCGTTCCACATCAGAATAGCACACAGCTCAGTCATGTCTCCTCAGAGGTGGGAGACCCTTGTTCAAATCATTTCTGCCACTCCCCCAGACAAGGGGGTGGGGATTTAACCTGGGTCTCCCACATTACAGGTGAGTGCTCTTATCCCTGGGCTAAAAGTTAGAAGGTGGGCACTAGTACCCCCCCCCCCGATTTTGAATGGGACCCAGGCAGGCAGGCATATTCAGAGGCTGCCTAGGGGATTGGGCTCTGTGCCAAATGCCTGTCTTTCCATGGTTTGTGATTTGCTCTGGGGTTTAGTTGGAAGTTAGTGTCTGAGCGTCTGTCTACACAGCAATTAAACACCTGTAGCTGCACTGGGTTAGTTTGCAACCTGCAGCTGCCCTGGGTCAGCAGAGTCAGGGTTGTGCAGCTCAGGCTGCAGGTCTGTACAATTGCTGTGTAGACCATTGGGCTCAGGTGAGAGTCCCAGCCCAAGCCTGAACATCTACACAGTAAATTTTAGCCCCACAGCCCATGTCAGCTGGGACTCTTTTATTCCAGTCGACCCTGAACATCTAGAGAGAGGCAGTAGTGTACATGCTCAGTGGCAGACACGTAGGTGCCAAGAAAAGTACCTGAAAACTTGGGCACTAAGCGGCATTCGGCACCTGCAAGGTTTAGCAGTAGTTTTGTGGATCACAGCGGAGCCAAAACTTGAAGTTAGGCACTTAAATACCTTAGTGAATCCCATCCTCTGTGACAGACTTTTTACTATGTTCCCTTGTCTGTGATGACAAGCAGTTGCAAACTGAGAGCCACTGATACTTGTCATATCTTTTCTAATACTATTGTTTTAGCTAGGTAGTATGCTGGCTGTTTTTGTGAAAAGTTTCTTTATAAAGGTCTTAGTACTCCTTTTTGCATGTTATCACAGTAGGACTAGATAACACCTACTTTAATTTTGTTTCCACTATCTTTTAAATATTATAAGTATCATATAAAACATATGCCTAATAGAAATTGTTCAATAACACATTTGTTGAATGTTATGATTTTATAAAATTAAGTCTGGATTGTGGAACAAAATGTGTCCAATCACTTGAATCTGGGTAGTCCAACAGTGGAGAGTACTTCTCTTTAAGGTTTTCACACCCTTTAAAACAAATAAATATAATTGGTCTTTGGGTAAATGTGATAACAATGCTACTATCCAATCCACTACATTAAGTCCATTTTTGGAATTAGCCATTTTTGCTTTGAGTTGCATAAGCAGATTCACTAACGTGCCTACATTTTGCTATTAATGACAGGTTTCAGAGTAGCAGCCGTGTTAGTCTGTATCCGCAAAAAGAACAGGAGTACTTGTGGCACCTTAGAGACTAACAAATTTATTTGAGCATAAGCTTTCGTGGGCTACAGCCCACTTCTTCAGATGCATAGAATGGAACATATAGTAAGGAGATATATATACATACAGAACATGAAAAGGTGGAAGTAGCCATATCAACTCTAAGAGGCTAATTAATTAAGAGGAGCAATTATCAGCAGAAGAAAAAAAACTTTTGTAGTGATAATCAAGATGGCCCATTTCAGACAGTTGACAAGAGGTGTGAGGATACTTAACATGGGGAAATAGATTCAATCTGTGTAATGACTCAGCCATTCCCAGTCTCTATTCAAGCCTAAGTTAATGGTATCTAGTTTGCATGTTAATTCAAGCTCAGCAGTTTCTCGTTGGAGTCTGTTTTTGAAACTTTTCTGTTGCAAAATTGCCACCTTTAAGTCTGCTTCAAAAGTTTTAAAAAGTTAAGTTTTTTTTCTCCTGCTGATAATTGCTCATCTTCATTAATTAGCCTCTTAGAGTTGATATGGCTACTTCCACCTTTTCATGTTCTGTATGTATATATATCTCCTTACTATATGTTCCATTCTATGCATCTGAAGAAGTGGGCTGTAGCCCACGAAAGCTTATGCTCAAATAAATTTGTTAGTCTCTAAGGTGCCACAAGTACTCCTGTTCTTTTTGCTATTAATGATGTACACTCATCTAAGAGACTCCAGGGCAAATCTTTGCTTGTGTAAATATGCAGCACTATGCCAGTTTTTGTACCAGCATCACTCACTCTAAAAGTGATTAGACTCAACCTGTAAATCAGCATGGGCTTCACCATATAACATGAAAAGGGGTTATTTCATATCTACACTATATGTTGAAGTACACTGCTCTAAAAATTACTTACACATTCTGTGGTTTCTTTAAGACAAATGAATTATTTTGTAATTATTTTAGAATTTTCTACCACCCAAAATTATTGGTATAATTATGGAACACTTTCAAGGTAGGAGCCCCTTCATGAAATCTGCATCCACACCTAGTGTCATAACTATAAAGGGAAGGGTAACAGCTCTCCTGTGTACAGTACTATAAAATCCCTCCTGGCCAGAGACTCCAAAATCCTTTTACCTGTAAAGGGTTAAGAAGCTCAGGTAACCTGGCTGACACCTGACCCAAAGGACCAATAAGGGGACAAGATACTTTCAAATCTTGCGGGGGGGAAAGGCTTTTGTTTGTGCTCTTTGTTTAGGGGGTTGTTCGCTCTTGGGACTGAGAGGGACCAGACATCAATCCAGGTTCTTCACATCTTTCTAAAGAAGTCTCTCCTATTTCAAACTTGTAAGTAAATAGCCAGGCAAGGCGTCTTAGTTTTACTTTGTTTTCTCAACTTGTAAATGTACCTTTTACTAGCGTGTTTATCTTTGTTTGCTGTCCTTTGAACCTAAGACTAGAGGGGAGTCCTCTGAGCTCTTTAAGTTTGATTACCCTGTAAAGTTATTTTCCATACTGATTTTACAGAGATGATTTTTACCTTTTTCTTTAATTAAAAGCCTTCTTTTTAAGAACCTGATTGATTTTTCCTTGTTTTAGATCCAAGGGGGTTGGATCTGTATTCACCAGGAGTTGGTGGGAGAAAGGAGGGGGATGGTCAATTTCTCCTTGTTTTAAGAACCAAGGGGTTTGGATCTGTATTCACCAGGAGTTGGTGGGAGAAAGGAGGGGGATGGTTAATTTCTCCTTGTCTTTAGATCCAAGGGGTTTGGCTCTGTATTCACCAGGGAATTGGTGAAAGGTTTCTCAAGGCTTCCCAGGGAAGGGAATTAGTCTTTGGGAATGGTGGCAGCGGACCAGATCTAAGCTGGTAATTAAGCTTAGAAGTCTTCATGCAGGCCCCCACAGTTGTACCCTAAAGTTCAAAGTGGGGATACAGCCTTGACACCTAGCCCTGAACTTGACCAAAGTTTGTGGATATTTGAGTATAGGCTTATGACATGATTCTGCATCCATTGACTTTGATAATGCATGTTTGGGCCAGGAATTCGGTTCCATCTCCAGTTTCTTTCACAAACAAGAGATCATTTAAGGGGATTGTTTTTAAATGATGCATGTGGGTAGTTAGAATACTCAGGTCAAGAATGAATTGATGAGTTCACTTATTTTAAAGCTAGACCATTTGGGGATGCATTAATTAGAAGAGGCCACAAGAATTGGAAGAGGGCTCTGAAATCAAGCACATCAGCTCTTCATGTATGCAGTATGACTTTGTGGACTCCATATGATAGTAGAAAGAAAAATACCATAAAGCCAGTCATTCAGAGACAGTGAACAAATAATATAAAAATAGACTATAGGCAACATGAAATATTTTCAAAAGTGCCCAAGTTAGGAGCCTAACTCATTTTGAAGAGTGCCTTAGGAGCCTAAATCCTACTGTCTTTCAGTGATACATGTGATAACAGGTGTTTTTGAAATGTTATCCAACATTTAGTTGCAACATTTGGATTGGAAAAAACAAAAGGATTCAAATTTCAAAATCATAATGAAAGCAGTTTATACACATCCTAGAGCTGGCTGGTCTTCTAATATTTTGATCCTTTTCTTATAAAAGGCTGACCACACCTGCAAGTTTATATTGCAGTTTTATGAATAAATGAACTGACATCTATGCTGATCAAATATTGGGAGTCCTCATGTAGAGCTAACATTGGCAGAAGTGTTTGTTATTCTGGCTGGCGAAGCCTGGAATGGTAAACAAATGAACAGCTGGTGAATCGTGTTACATTAACAGTGAAAACGAAGTGACAATATTTCTAGGCTGTATTCCAAATGAGAAAAAAATGTAAGTCCCAATATTACTAAAAACAATCAATATTTGAAGAGAGAACACATTGTTAAACTACTATGTGTTGCAATATAGCAGAACCCAGAGACAGGGCAGCAAGAGAAGATTCTATCAGAGGCTCAGAGTTGAACACAAAGAATCCTCTCCTGTTGGGGCTTTATTACAGTGGTTCCAGTGTATCCCAACTTGGTTCCAGTGTATCCCAACTTGACACCAGTTTGGCCAAAGTCTCTAGCTGCATTCCCTCCCCACAGCTTTACCAAGCAGTAAACTAAAGTGGATAAGCCATTCAGGGTAGTTCTTGTTTCCCCAGACCTTCTGTCACCACAACCCCCTTATTTCTCTCCCTTTTCAGAGGTAGAACCCTTTCCTTTCAAGTGTCAAGCTTAAATAAAATCATCTGTACCTGATTAGCTCCCGTTAGGGACTCCCTAAACTGCCTCCAAATTCTTTGGAGGGGCAGGTGGGGGGAGGGTTAATTCCCAGCAAAAGCCTCAAGCTACTGTGTGATTCAGTGGGATTTCCCATAGGGAAGACCCTGGCAGAACTTGAGGTCCCCTCCATATGCACTCCTTGACACACAGTTATTTGCTGCTCCTTCTCTTGTACATGGTCATGCAATGGAATAGAACAGTGGTTTTGGATTCTGTATGATAAGGCAGTTTATGAGCAATGTTTTGTTATGTATAATCCTGTTATGTATAATCTCCTTGGGAAATAATCCTTCAATTGTCTATAGATGTGTTGGCTGTACAAACTGTTATCACAACTCCAAATCATGACAAGTGAAGCAACATCCAGCACAGGTACTATAATGGCAAATAGTTTGGGGAATGATATGCTATAATTATTTCATTTAATTTCTGATCAATGGCCTTAAATTGCAGCAAGGGAGGTTTAGGTTGGACATTAGGGAAAACTTCCTAACTGTCAGGGTGGTTGAGCACTGGAATAAATTGCCTAGGAAGGTTGTGGAATCTCCATCAGTGGAGATTTTTAAGAGCAGGTTAGACAAACACCTGTCAGGAATGGTCTAGATAATTAGTCCTGCCATGAGTAGAGGGGACTGGATTAGATGACCCCTTGAGGTCCCTTCCAGTTCTATGATTCTATGATTCAATGATCAATGCAACCATAAAGGGGACATTTTTGGTGATTACATTGGTGAATTAAACTTTGGAGGAAAAGATTCTCCTTAAGATGATCATTCCTGTGTGTGGCTAGAATGTTCCCAGAACTAACTAGATGGGTTCTATTTTTCATGTGAACACTCATCTTTTTAGAAGTACACACAGTTGTTCCCCCAATTTAGGCTTTAATGCTCTCAACTGTTCACTATGGAATGGAGCTTTCAAGAGATATGGTTAACACAGAGCCTTTTTGGAGCACTTATAGAATGTAAAGACATTGGACTTGACCCTTCACCAAGACCAAACTACTCGGCACAGCAGGGGTTTAGTGCAAAAGTGGCTTCACATACCTTCATGGCTCCCTGATTGTGGGGCGGTCCAGGGCCACTTCAACCCACGCATAATTTAATGCAACTCCAGGGCTACTTTAGATTATGGCAGGCTGCCCACAGTCTGAGAGGCTTTTCTGACAGCTAGGGATTATGAGAGCACAGTGTCACTCTTACTACTCAGCCATATCAGGGTGCTGTGAGGTGGGTGTGATGTTTTGGGGATCACCTTGACTAGTAAGGGATTGTGTCACCACCTGCCTTGTAACTTAATGCTATGCTGCTATGGCTCAAAGCTCTGATACCAGTAGCTAGCTTACAAGCGTAAAGGTCTTACCCTGGCTGCCACTGGCCTAGTTACTCCTTGCAGGGTGACCTCAGCAACCCTTTCAATCCCAAATCTCACCAAATCCAGCTATCCCAAATTCTTAACTACCAGACACTCGGACTTTCCCCCTCCTTTTTCACCCAAAGGACTGAAACATGCCCCCAGTTACCAGTTCACTTTGGGGGGGGACACTGTAAATAAAAGAAGCAGGCAGCATTATCTCCCGTAAATGTAAACAGACTTGTTTCTCTTAATGATTGGCTGCAGAAGAAGTAGGACTGAGTGGACTTGTAGGCTCTAAAGTTTTACATTGTTTTGTTTTTGAGTGCAGTTATGCAACAACAAAAAATCTACATGTGTAAGTTGCACTTTCACAACAAAGAGATTGCACTGTGGTACTTGTATGAGGCGAACTGAAAAATACTATTTCTTTTATTTTTACAGTGCAAATATTTGTAATAAAAATATAAAGTGAGCACTGTATACTTTGTATTCTGTGTTGTAATTGAAATCAATATATTTGAAAATGTAGAAAAACATCCAAAATATTTAATAAATTTCAATTGGTATTCTATTGTTTAACAATGCAATTAAAACTGCAATTAATCGTGATTAATTTTTTTAATTGCGATTAATTTTTTTTAGTTAATCACGTGAGTTAACTGCGATTAATTGACAGCCCTACCCCTTAAGGGACAGGCCATCCTGTTACAGAATGAAATACAGAAATGAACTTTCAACGCATCTAAAGGTCATGAAGGGAGGCATAAAGCAGCATGGAAATAGGATTGAAATAAGGACTCAGTGAGATCAGAATCACCAGAATGATCATATGGATGGTAAGGTGTAGGCACTGGATCAGTAAACCTGGTTAATTATGAACTCAGTAAAGAACCACATCTGACACAGGATGGAAAAAGCACAAATAGATAGTTATTGTCCAACAATAGAAACTTTGCCCATTACCAGTGCATCACTGTGGTGCCAATAGCAATCTGAACCCCTTTCATGTAAATTTAGCCAGGATCTAAAAGATACTAATGTTATTAGTTTAAGTTTAACTTTCTCACTTCTTTTTTGACCCTGACACAAATATGGGCAATATTAATCTACTGCAGAGAATAAGGGCCCTGTAAAACAATCAATGCAGGGTCATACAACATTCTGTTTAAAAATTAGCACTGTGGAAAAAAAAGAGTTAGTGGGAGATCATTAGCAAATGAGGGGTCTCTTTTCTTGGCTCAGTGCTATTCAATATATTTATCAAAGATCTAGAAAAAAAAGAGGTCATTGCTGGTGAAATGTATGACAAAAGTTAGTGGAGTGACAGCATTGCCAACTCTTGTGACTTTTTCGTAAGTGACAGGATTTTGGCTAGGCTAGATGCAGAGCCAGTCTCACAATGACACGAGAAGCTCCAGACCTCTAGTGAACTTTAGCTGATAGATTACTCTGTATCAAGAAGTGCACAAGTGGTAGGCAGCCAATCAGATCTCTCCCCACTCTCCCTTCAGCAACCTGAAACCATTCTCACAGAAGGGAAGTGGGATGGAGGGAGCAGAAAGAGCCCAGCAGCTCAGGGCAGTTCTGGCCCCTCCTACACCGCAAGAGCAGCAGAAGACACTCCTCTGTTCTTCCTCCTCTCCCTCCCTGCAACACCTGGCCTGGGAAGGAGCAGAGTGGGGTGAAGAGCCACTGGAACTGCCCCTGCAGTGTGGAACAGGGAGACAGAGGATCTTGCTGAAGGACCCCCCCACCCCTAAAAAAAAAAAAAAGATGTCTGGAAGAGTAAAGATGAGTCCATGGGAGTCTTCCAATTTACTTTAATGGGCTTTGGATTGGGCCTATAGGCCCAGATTTTTAAAGGAATTTAGACATTGCTGTGCTCAGCATTGCAGTGCCTAACTGATTTAGGACCTTAAAACCTTTTGAAAACTTGAATTTAGGCACTGCAGAGCCAAAACCCCATTGGCAGTCAACAGGACATAGGTAGGGTTGGCAGAATTTTTATTTTTCATCATTATTTTGATGGATAATGTCTGTTTATTTCTAATTTCCGCCCCTATTTTTACCAGTTTAAATTTTTACAATTGTGAGAACTTGGGGGTGGTGGTGGTGGAGGGGGTTCCAGACAATTATTTAATGAGAATAGCCATTGAGATTCAAGAAGTTAAAGCTTTAGAATTGTTGGAAAAAGAAACTAACCAGTATACAAAGTTCTCAAGCAGCATTTCTTACTTTTCCTATCTAAATTTTGATCATCAATGGAAGGTTTTTTTCATGTGTGTGCATGTGTGTGCGCATGCTCCTGCTACAAAAATAGCAGGAGCACCATTAATTTTCATCCATCTTGACAAGATCTCATTATTAACAGTAATAATAACCACCCACATTTAATAAAAACATTGACCTTTGCATCTTTCATTTCAGGAAGTATGTTCATACAAGGATTTGTAAGTCTGTTCCCAGGTTTTTGTTTTGTTGTTGTTTCATAGGCTTTGTGATTTCTCTCTCTCGAGATCCTTTCTGCAGCTATTCTGTCCTCCCCTATTCCTCCAATCTGCCCATATTAAAAGAGAAACATTTTGTTCTAATCTAGATAGACCTCCTTTGCTCCATAGTCATTAGGGATTTGTGAGATTACATAAAATATAAACACTGGGATTCCTTTGGTTTGTGCCCTTTTGACAGAGTACATTTCCACATGCCTTTTGTCAAAGAACAGGACATCTTGAAATTCCATCATGACAAATTATCCTTGTCAAAAGCAAAATTTTTCAGCATAATTCACACTGTGCATCAACACAAGACAACCAACTGCCTCAGCTTCAAATAAGCCACTTTAGGATAAAGAGTGACAGAACAAGTAAATGACCAATGGTAATTACAGTGCGCAAGCTCCAGAAATAGTAGCAAAGTGCTTTCATTATGTAGTCAAATTCAAATGATCAAAATAATAGTAGCTTTGACACTAAATTACTAATTTATAATGCAGCCACTTAAAATCCATTCAGTTACTTAAAAAAATTCCCCACATGATCAAAAAACTTTGCTGTTGGAAGGGAAAAGACCAAGAGTTAAACTGGAAAGATCAGATGCTCAAAAATCAAAAGGTGGTTTAAGGTTTCTAAATATAAACTATATTATATTGTAATGGCTCTTTCTTAGCTCTACTAACTCACCCCCTACTTGGATACTTTTAGAAGCTCTGAAGCTTGTGTCTTTCCATATGTAGCTGGAAAAATACATGTCAAAATTCTGATAAAGTAGATATATTGGGGACAATATATACCTTCAAGTCAGCGGCACTGCTATGGGTACCCGCATGGCCCCACAGTATGCCAACATCTTTATGGCTGACTTAGAACAACGCTTCCTTAGCTCTCGTCCCCTAACGCCCCTACTCTACTTGCGCTACATTGATGATATCTTCATCATCTGGACCCATGGAAAAGAAGCCCTCGATGAATTCCACCATGATTTTAACAATTTCCATCCCACCATCAACCTCAGCCTAGACCAATCCACACAAGCGGTCCATTTCCTAGACACTACTGTGCTAATAAGCGATGGTCACATAAACACCACCCTATACCGGAAACCCACTGACCGCTATACTTACCTACATGCCTCCAGCTTCCATCCAGGACACACTACATGATCCATTGTCTACAGCCAAGCTCTAAGATACAACCGCATTTGCTCCAATCCCTCAGACAGAGATAAACACCTACAAGATCTCTATCAAGCATTCTTAAAACTACAATACCCACCTGCTGAAGTGAAAAAACAGATTGACAGAGCCAGAAGAGTACCCAGAAGCCACCTACTACAGGACAGGCCCAACAAAGAAAATAACAGAACGCCACTAGCCGCCACCTTCAGCCCCCAACTGAAACCTCTCCAGCGCATCATCAAAGATCTACAACCTATCCTGAAAGATGATCCCTCACTCTCACAGATCTTGGGAGACAGACCAGTCCTCGCTTACAGACAGCCTCCCAACCTTAAGCAAATACTCACCAGCAACCGCACACCATACAACAAAAACACTAACCCAGGAACCTATCCTTGCAACAAAGCCCGATGCCAGCTCTGTCCACATATCTATTCAAGTGACACCATCATAGGACCTAACCACATCAGCCACACCATCAGGGGCTCGTTCACCTGCACATCTACCAACGTGATATATGCCATCATGTGCCAGCAATGCCCCTCTGCCATGTACATTGGCCAAACTGGACAGTCTCTACGCAAAAGAATAAATGGACACAAATCTGACATCAGGAATCATAACATTCAAAAACCAGTGGGAGAACACTTCAACCTCTCTAATCACTCAGTGACAGACTTGAAGGTGTCAGTTTTGCAACAAAAAAACTTCAAAAACAGACTCCAAAGAGAGACTGCTGAACTCGAATTAATATGCAAATTAGACACAATTAATTTAGGTCTAAACAGAGACTGGGAATGGTTGGGTCATTACACTAATTGAATTCCCCCCCCCCCATGTTAAGTTCTCCTCACACCTTCTATGGGTCATCTCGATTATCACTTCAAAGTTTTTTCTTCTGCTGCTACTGATAGCTCATCTCAATTGATTGGCCTCTTACAATCGGCATGCGTACTTCCACCTTTTCATGTTCTCTGTATGTATAAATATCTTCTGTCTGTGTGTTCCACTCTATGCATCTGAAGAAGTGAGCTGTAGCCCACGAAAGCTTATGCTGAAATAAATTTGTTAGTCTCTAAGGTGCCACAAGTACTCCTGTTCTTTTTGCGGATACAGACTAACACGGCTGCTACTTTGAAACCTGTCACTTTTTTGCAGTTCACCAAGCTTGGAATGAATCATTTAATTTTTGGAAACTCCTACTAGGGCAAGGCCCCTTGAGTTTATACTGCACCTGCCTGGATATCTAGGGGTGTTACCCCACTATAAATAGACTAGAAACTGACCTTAAACAGGAGTAAAACTGACACTTTCAAGTTACTCTCACAGTATTGCCAACCCCAAATGTTCAGAAATCATAAATCAGGCTCACCAAAAATCATGAGTTTGGCTTTAAAATCATGAGATTGTGAAAAAGAACACCAAATCTATTATTTTTAATTTGCCATCTGTTTTTTGAGCCTTTAGGGTAAATGGAGATCACATTTTGAAGCTTTCTCCACAGCCAAGAGGGCTAGAAACTTAATTTTTCTTTTAGAATGAAGGCTGAAATCATCACATATCCACTTGAATCCACTTGAATCCACTTGAATCCAAGAGCTGGGGCTTTAAGGAAAATAATAATTATCATGAGACTTATGACAAAATCATGAGAGTTGGCAACACTGCTGTCACTTCTGTTTAAAGGCTAGTTACTTTCAGGAAGGCTCTTAAACACAACACTACAGTGATGGAGTTGCAGTTCTCACAAGAGAATATTTAAAACCAAACACCAAGACATTCCAGTGTTAAGTGATCTCCTCTCCTCTGACTCTCATTTTCTCTTTCTTCACCCTTCCTGACCTCTGTGCAGCTTTCCATGCTGTCAACCATGACATCCTTCCCAACCGCCTGGGATCATTTACTGGAGTCTCAGAGAACTGGCCTTCTTGGTTTTGCTCCCATCTATCAAAATCCTCTTTTTTTTTTAAATTTTTGTTTTTTTGCAGCATGCAGCAGAGAGATAGCCCGGTCCAGTGGATAGGGAGCTAGCCCTCAGAGACCTGGGTTTTACTCCCCCCATGGACTTCCTGTTTGACCTCAGGCCAGTGCTTTAGACTGAGAGTTTCAAAGGTTTTTAGGCACCCAAAAGATGCAGCTAGGCATCTAGTGGGGTTTACAAAGCACCTAACCTTCTAGGCACTTTTGAAAATCCCACTAAAGGTGCCTAAATGCCTTTGAAAATCTGGCCTTTAGTCTGTGTGTGTGCCTCAGTGCCACACCTGTACAATGGGAATAACAGCACTGCTCTACCTCACCAAAGGGCTGTGAGGAGAAATAGGTTGGACACTGTGAGGGGTCACATAAGTACCACAGATAGAGTGGGAACCTCTCTATACCACTGCAATTCCTTCCTTTGGTTTTGGCCCTTTCTTTTCATCTATGCCCCTCAAATCTCCTTCCTTTCTGAATGTAACCTGGGCTCAGAGGGCTTGGCTGCATAGGCGGCTAGTTCTATGGGCCTGTGGTGCCAGGGCACCAGGAATATTCCTGGCCCGGGGCCTGGCTCCAGCACTGTTTGAGGCCGGGTCTCTCCCTCGGCCCCACCTTCCGCCCCCGGGCGCTCCCCCCCCCCCCCGCGTGATTTAAAATGGCCCGGGGCCCCCATCCACCACCGGCAGAGCAGCAGAGCTGAGTGGGTTCCTGCCTGCTCACTCCATGTGGCTGCGGGCCCCTCCCTGCAGCCCCTGGGCAGGGTTGGTCTGTGTCTACGCATGCTGCTCCTGCCCCAAGCACCCCTGCGGACAATAGGAAGCTGCGGGGACAGTGCTTGGGGGTAGCAGCGCGTGGAGGTCCCCCTGCCTAGGAGCCCCAGGTAAGCGCCGCACTCCCCACCCCCTCCCAGAGCCTGCACCCCCACCCCCTTCTCACACACCCACTCCTGCCCACAAACTCCCTCCTGCACCCCAGCCCTCCGCACCCCCTCCCATGCCCAAACTCCTTCTCAGAGCCTGCACCCCTCACCCCCTCCTGCATCCCCACCCCCTGCCCCAGCCCAGAGCCTGCACCCAGCACTCAAACTCCATCCCAGAGCCTGCACCCTGCAGGCTCCATCCCAGACCCCAAACTCCATCCCAGACCCCCTCCCCCACCCAAACTCCCTCCCAGAGCCCAACCTCTCACCCCTTCTGCACCCAAATTCCCTCCCTGAGCCTGCACCCTGCACCCCTCCTGCACCCCAATCCCCTGCCCCAGCCCAGGGCCTGCACCCCAGACCTCCTCCCCACACCCATACTCCCTCCCAGAGCCTTAGGCAGGTGGGGGGTGGAGTTTGGGGGGGCGGGCTCTGGGCGTTCTGGGCACCACCAAAATTTCTACAAACCTGCCGCCTCTGCTTGGCTGTATTTCTTCTGAATTCCCTGTGTTCTCTGGTCAACACCCGCACCCACCCCCCCAGGGATTCCTGTTTTACAGGCTCATCTAATGACTCCCTGTTCCTTAATTTAATTACCAGCCCTTTCTTATCTTAATCACCGAGCCTCTATTTGTAAACAAAATACTGACTCCCTGCGGCCCTGCCCCAGGGGCACCTCTCCTCTGCAGAACTCATATTCCACACTAATGCTGTGCTGTAGTTAAGAGCTCCCTCCTCCTGGGAGCACACCTACTATACAAAACTCAGGTTGGGGGCAGGAGCCCCCCCATGGACTCCCTAAATGGCACCCCTGCTTGAAACCAGAACCCATTCCCCTCTGTTCATTCACTTGCCTTGCAGCAGCAGCTTGAAGGGGTATTGGGACCAGCAATTCAGGGATTCCATCACTGATGCTCAGGGAACATGGAGACCACCACAAGGGTAAACAGACAAGATGAGGAAATGTGTTTTTAATAAACTTACCACTCCTGTGCTACAACCATAGTGTGGTGCCCAAAAATCTGCAACAAGTCAATTGTCAAGTATTAACCCACAAAGCAACACTTACCACTTCGGTCAGCCATTGCCATTTAAGGGTCCCAATTTACCATCTGATTATCTTCTCAGAAGCTTTACAATTTATTTCTCAATCCCACAAGTCCTCTGGTTTTTGCACACTGCTCCCTTGCAGCTACATTCTGTGAGGGTGAGCATCCATATTATACAAAAACTGATTGTAATTTGTGTAAGTAGCTTGCCTGCCAGGGAATAATCTTATACAGAAAGGGCTGTAGAAAGAGGAGAGGATGAAAAGAAAGAGACATTGACAGAGAGGCAGATCAAGAACTTGACACTGTTAGGGTACCTCTTTGCTACAGAGATAACTTGGGTGATCGGCACCTGGGTTAGCCTACTCTGGATGTAAGTGGCCACACTGCAAAGCCCTACCCAATTGTGTCCTCACTGGTACTGCACTCACTCATGTGATGCTAGGATTTCCAGGGGCATATCCCATGGTTCTTTGGGCTGCAGTAAGACAAGGCATTTTGATTATTTCTCAGAGAACTGTGAAAGAACTTGTCTGTCCTTCTGGACACACAGGAGGAATTGAAAGAGGGTATTGGAAGACAATCAGCACTTGAGTGATTTACCCTAAATTCTCAGTGTAAAATGAGTGGGTTACCATCCTGAGTGAAAACCTCGCTCAACTTTTAGCCTATAGCAGTGGTCCCCAGGGGGCACAAAGGAACATTTGTGGGGCATGCAGAAGGGCCTGGACCAGCCCCCTCGGTGAGCAGGGACGGAGAACCACACTTCCAGCCCCACTGCACCCCCAGCCTCGCTCCTCCCCCAACCCCGCTCTGCCTCCAGACCTGGGCCAGCCCCCATGAGGTGGTTGAGAGAGAGTGCCATGCTTCTAGACCGGCTCCACCCACAGGCCCTGCTCTGCTGCTGAGGAAGCTTGGGCTGTGCAGTAATGCGGGAGGGGCATGCAGACAGATTTCATTAATTGTAAAGGGCAGGGGATGCGACCAGAAAAGTTTGCACACCACTGACCTATAGTCTCAGCCATGCCAGCTAGCCTGGGTTGAAAGCACCACTAACTGTGGATGAGAGGGTGATGTATGTGGAAATGTGGGACAGAGGGTTGGGCCAACACCCATGTTAGATCCCAAGTTAACCCTGCAGTGAAGGCATAACATCTAATATTTTGGGGTGTTACTCAGTGGGATCCCGGTATGTCAGCTGTGTAACTACAAGCAGAATGGCTTCTCTAGTTTACATTAGTCATTTGTACTCACTAGAGTTTTACCTTGAGTAAACTGATCGCAAATAAGTATCTTTGTAAAGACTAATCTGGACACTCCCCAAACATTTGTTGCAGTTTCTCCCACTAATGTCTATTTATGGCTTTTAATTATTGGCTGATGCAGACTGGAGTGGGAATCCCAATTGCATAAAATGAGGAAATATTTAGGAATATCAAAATCAAAGGAGATCAAGTCATTTGCTGTACACTTTTTTTTTTAAATACACAAAGTGGGTATTTAAAAGAATCTTCTATGGTTTCACTTTGAAAAGTGACCAACAGTGGCATCATGGAGTTCCTTCTTTTCAGATACTAAGGCTAGAAGGGTCCATTAAAATAATCTAGTCTGACCTACTGTATAACACAGGCCTTAGAACTTCCCCAAAATAATTCCTAGAGCATCTTTTAGAAAAAATCATTTTGATTTAAAAAATTGTCAGTGAGGGAAGAGTCCCCCCACAGCCCCTCTCATCTACACCTTATTTCCAGTCTGAATTTGTCTAGTTTAAACTTCCAGCCACTGGTTTGTGTTACACCTTTCTCAGCTAGATTGAAGAGGCCATTAAATATTTGTTCCTCGTGTAGGTACTTCTAGACTGCAGTGAAGCCACCCCCTTACCCTTTTCTTTGTTCAGATAGACACAAGAAGCTCAATTTAGTTATCAGGACTAGGCAGGTTTTCTAATCCTTTAATTGTTCTAGTCTAGTGGTTCCACTCTGAACCCTCTCCAGTTTAACAACATCCTTCTTGAAATGTTGGCACCAGGACTGGACATGATATTCCAGCAGCAGTCATACCAGTGCCAAATAAAGAGCTAAAATAAACTCTCTATGCCTACTTGAGCCCTGTACATGCTTCCCAGGATTGCATTAGCTCTTTTGACCACCACATTGCAGTAAGAGCTCATGTTCAGGTGATTATCCACTACAGTGGACTTGGGCTTGTGTAGTCAATGATTAATCATCAGCTCCACCACTTGCTAAATTGTGTTTAATATCATGTTAGTCAACACTTTTTTAACACTGTACATTAGCCCAGAGTAGATGTGGGCATAGACTCCACCAAGAAATACCAGTGATTATATGACTATAAATGTATCTATATAGGAGTACAAAAACAATATAAATCTACATTAATCCTGTATGCTGCTGGTCCTTCCAGTTATCTTCTGTGCTTGTGTTATTCAAGCTATCCAGCTATCTGATTGAAGGTTAGGGTCTACTTGAGGCATTCAGCAGCACAGTAGCTGCCTTACGCTATAGACAATTTCCAGGAATCCAGTACTTAAGCTATTTGCTGGATATATAGGTTTCAGTCAATACTTAAGGATGGTGTGAAACAGCCCCTCTTGTGATTTATTCTAGAAAGATTTTCCTCAAGTCCAGATTCATTGATAAACCCTCAAATATGAGTTAGAAGTAGTGTTAGTTGATAAGCCCTGTGCTATAAATACATACTGCTAAATTTAGCATTTTATTTTTCCCTGCTATGTTTGGCTTGCCTGTAAAAAATGGTTAGATTGCATCTCTATGTTATTCTTTGGAAGGGGTGAGCTGGTATTGTAGACCAGGGGTTCTCAACCTTTTTCTTTCTGAGCCCACTACCCCAACGTGCTATAAAAACTCCACGGGCCAGTGTTGCCAGCACAGGGTGCCCGAGGCAAAGCAACAGCGGGGTTCGTTGCCCGGTGTGCTTCGCGCCAATAAACACACCAGGGGGAGAAGCAAACAAAGTTTATTTGGGATCCCAAAACGGTGCTAGGAGACAGGCACGTCTCAAATCAAGCACCCCAACAGAAACAGTTTTTTCTTCATTTATACATTTTGCAGTTAAGCCTCACCCCCCCCCCCTTCCCTCCCTTCCTCCCCCCTACCCCTCCCTTCCCTGGTAACAGTTACTAAACAAATAACGATTGCATTTAAGCAGTTAAGTCATTCTTGGCAGCTATAAGCCTAGCTTGTTAGTAACTTCTTTAAACCGTTATCTTGTCCTTTTTCCCTTCAGCCAGAAACATGCAGGCCTCATTATTACCGCTTGAGCAGGGGGTTGCACACAGATAACTGGTTGCTTACATATTCCAATTGCACCTGGCTTTTGAGGTTGATTAGAGTTTAAACATGGAAGGATAGAGTTTGGTTCACTTAGGCCTAGTGCAGGAAGGCTTCATTGACACTTGTGGTCGTCTACCCTCCCGAGTTACCTAGGGTGATGCCTAGTGACGTCAACAACTCCCTCCTTTGAGAATACTCAACAAGCTTTTGGCTGAGTTTTCTCATATTCTGTGGACAAGATATGATTGAGTGCTATGAAGCTGGGGTTTTCAGTGAGAGGGTATGCCGGGATTTTTGGGGAACGGGGGGCACAAAGCTTACGGAGGAGCATCTTAAAACAAGCAATCAGGAGGAGGGTGACCAGGCACAGTACCACACCGGTGAGGAGGAGACGCACAAGGCCACTCCCCCAGTCCTCCTAGGTCGGGCAACCAACTCCAAAGGGAATCGAAAACCGTGGGTTCCCTTTCCTGGGCCTTCCACTGCTCGAAAGCCTGTTTGGCCGACAGGACGTGCTTGTTAATGTCCTGTGAATTTTCTGGGACATAAGTACAACATTCATTCCCAATAAGGGCACACACCCTGCCCTGGGAAGCTAAAACATAATCTAAGGCCTGTCTGTTTTGCAGGGACAGCAACCGGAGCTGGTATAGCTTTGAGTTAAGGCTCTTTTTTATGGCTAAGGTCTTATTGGCATACTTGGTGAGAAACACAGAGAGCCTACGATAACATTGGGTTAGCCGTTCCACCCCATAGGATGGGAGGAGGATTATACCCAACCTGTCTTCTTTCTTAATGGGCTTTGAGGTGGCATACAAAGATTTACGCTGCCTGGGGCGGCCAGGGGTTGTCCCTTAATGCATACTGGGATTTAAGGGTACAGTTTTGTGACAAGGGGGTACCCGAGGTATTTCTTTCCCTACTGAACCATCCCCAACAGATATCTGACCAATTTTGGGGAACTACCCTTCAGGGTAACCCTGCTGCATGGTGCGGGACTTGGGAGCATACCCAGCAGTTAGAGAGGTTAAATTCTTGGGCAAAGCAAACCTTCAAGGACTCATATGTGTTTGTTTCCAAGTTAGTAGGGATTCCTTTCCATACCACATGTGCCTGGGGGGAAACGGGAGGTAACGAGAGGAGTGTCCCTATGGCAAAGAGTACCACTGTGGCAGACCCTGGACCTGAACTCATGCTGGGCAGGTGACCCTAGGGCCTAACAATTACAATTCCCCAAATACCCACAAAATAACAATTACCAATAGTAGGCAGATTAAAAACAAAAAGGACCAGGCCACCAGGTTAGGCCGGCCCTGTGAGAGTAAACACAACCAACGCTTAGAGTTTTCACGGGGAGTGCGCTGCGACTGTTCAAAGAGACCACAGGGCATTCCCAGCAGGCCTTATTGTCTTTTGAATAACAGTTTAAGTCCCAGGTTGTCGCTGGTAGTCCTTTTCCGTAGGCTGGACGGTCCACCGTTCAGGAGCGGGCACTGCCTTCAGACGAGAGTGATGAATCCAGTTCTTGTGTCCCTCGACCTTTGCTGCTGTGTGGGAGACCAGCAGGACGGTGTGGGGTCCCTTCCACTTCTCTTGGAGAGGCTAGTCCTTCCAGGTCCGAACGAGTACGGAGTCACCTGGCTGCAAGGAGTGGATCGGGGCATCCAGCGGGAGAGGCTGCAAATCTCTGGTATACCTGTGGAGAGAACAGAGAACAGCAGACAGAGAGCACATATACTGAGATGAAAAAGCCACACCCCATTTCCCACTCCCCTGCCAGAACCGGTGTACCGTTCATAGGCCATGCCCTTTCAAACATAATCTCGAAGGGACTGAGCCCTAACCTGCCCTTTGGGAGAGCGCGAATGCGGAGCAAAACAAGGGGTAAGGCATCAGGCCACTTAAGGGAAGCCTCTTGGCAGACCTTTGAGAGGTGCCGCTTAAGTGTCTGATTTGTGCATTCCACTACTCCACTGGCCTGCAGTCGCCATGGAGTGTGGAGCTTCCAGGGGATTTGCAGGGCATCCGATATCTTTTGAACGACTTGGGATGTGAAGTGTGTTCCGTTGTCAGATTCCATCCACTGGGGGAGTCCGAAGCGGGGAATGATCTCCTTGACAAATTTCAGAGCCACCGTTTTGGCAGTGTTGTTACGACATGGGAAGGCTTCAGGCCATCCGCTGAATCGATCCACCAAGACGAGAAGGTATCTGAATCCTTGGGTCCGGGGGAACTCAGTAAAGTCTATTTGCCAAACCAGCCCCGGGCCTGGGGTAGGTTCCAGAGTGGCTGGTGGCACTGACACTCCTGGTCGAGGGTTGTTCTTTTGGCAGACTAGACATTCAGCCTGTACCTGGAAGGCCAGGGGTGTAAGAGCCTCCCTGCCAGTGTATAATTCTTTGTTTCTTCACCAGGGTCAGTTCTTAATGTCTTTTGTAGTCAGGAATTCCTGGACTTTGTGGTTTCAATGAAGCAAGTGTTCCTTCTTCTCTTTTCCTGAAACAGTGTGGTTCAGCATCATACAGGGGAGAGGTTACTAGCACTTCACCCTGTAATAGTTTTGCTTCTTTTTAGAAAAATCCAAAGGCACAGTAGGTCTGTCAGTGGACAAGGGAAAGGTTACTAGCACTTCACCTTGTCTTTTTACAGTGAGAAGCATGGGTCCAGGTAGGCAGTCCTTGGCACTTCACAGCGGTGTTAGTGGTTAACAGGACTTGGAAAGGGCCTTTCCAGTGTGGAGCCAAAGCAGTTTTTCGTTGATGGACTTTACGTAGACTCAGTCTCCTTATTTCAATGAATGGCAGGGCTGCTAGGGTCTTTGGTTAGCACTTCTTTTATCTGTGAGAAAAGAAACCTAACACATTTCATTAATGCCTGGCAGTGTTTTGCAGATCTCATAGTTGCTTGGGCACATTCAGGCCCCCCTTTTCTTGGTTGTTCACAGCTAAGACTTGGCTGACAATATCCTTGGATGGTGCCAGCATCTTATCTTTGGACTGAGCTTGCTAGCTATATTTTTTCCTCAGTTAACTCGTTCTGTTCTTTTTCCTTCTCTCCTTCTTGGCCTCTTTTTTTTAACTTACAAAGGAAACTTCCACTCTTCACTTATACACCTTTTCCCAACAATGAACACATACACATTGCCATTATACACTCTTCCAGTAAAATAACTTCTATACAGAGCTTTGGAGCAACAAACCAGGACGAGCACACCCACTTTTGAGGAGTCCAACGAAGTTCAGGAGGCTCACAGTGGCTTTAAGGCAAGGGGTGAGACCCACAGCGGCAATTAACAAGTCATCCACATACTGCAGGAGGAGGACCCTGTCCTCATTGTCCCACTCCTTCAAGTCTTTGGCCAGGGCCTGGCCGAAAAGGGTGGGGGAATTTTTAAATCCCTGGGCCAACACTGTCCAGCAAAGCTGCTTTTTAACCCTCCTTTTGTCCTCCCACTGGCTCCACTCTGGGGCTTGCAAGGCTGAGGGCTCAATTGCAAGGGTCATTATCCAGGCATTCTCTGGGGGTAAGGTGAGGGTTATTTCATCTTGGGTGAAATGCAGGGTGGCATCTAAGCGACAAAGCAGGTCCCGTCCCAGTAGAAGTGTTGGACAATCAGGGAGGTAAACCAGTTTGTGAAATAGAGTTCTGTTTCCCAAAGCACATTCCGCTGGGGCATATACTGGGCACTTGGTTCCTTTCCCTGTGGCACCCACCACAGTGAGGGACTCTGACACAGGCAGCTGCAGGGGTTGGTTTACGGCGGTTCGTGCAGCTCCAGAGTCTATTAAAAAGTCTATGTCCGAATCTCCCACCCACATTTTTACTCGGGGTTCCGGGGGCAGGACAGTCCATCTCCCCTGACACCCCTATTCTTGATCCTCCGCTGCCATCATAGAGGTACCTTCCCTTTCGGGGCACTCATTTTTCCAATGTCCCTCCTTTCGGCATATGGCACACTGATTGCGACCCAGACGCCTTTCCTGTAAGCCAGGGCACCCACGCCCATGGCCTCTCATTCCCCGGCCCCTTCCCTTTCCTGGAATTTTCCCCTGCCACCGGCCTGTACTGCTGCAACCATCATTTTCACTTGCCTCTTTTCCTTTTCTTTAGACACAACCTGATTACGCTTCACCTCAGACAGCGGGGTCCGCATAAGGACATTACAATCATCACAGTCAGGCTTACAGCTAGCCAGGCACCCTTCAAAGACTGAGATAAACTTGCTTGGGTTCGTAGAGAATTCCCCTGCCTGTGCCTTAAAGGCTGCTAGGTCCACCGGGTTAAAAGGCACATGGGTGTAAACCTGCATAGTAGTGGCCTGATTCCTATCTGAGCCATGTCTGGACACCACGGTCTCAGTGATCAACGGATAAAATTCCACCGAGGGGGCAATCTCTGGGACCTGAGACACCTTGTCTTTATATGGTGGGGGTGTGATAGCCGAAGGGGACACCGGACCTGCCATTACAGCTGGGGGGGGGGGGGGGGTTCTGGGGACTAACAGTAGCTACTACTGAACCTGTCGGAGTCAAATTACACTTTTGCAAAATATCTAACCTATCTCTTAGCAACATAAACAACTGTACATACATATGTTCATTCCATTTACCCGTTTGCTGACAAAACAGAAGTAATTGAAGGATTGTGTTATAATTAAGTGATCCCTCCGGTGGCCACCTTTCCTGGTCCTCTAGCTGATATTGAGGCCAGTCTACTGTACAGAATCTTTTCAGTTTACTTTTAATCAACGGATCCGATCCAAACACTTTCCAGTTCACCAGAATGCATTCCAAGGGTGTACACCTTGCTCTGCCTGCAGTACTCTGTCCCTGCCCCGTAGGGAGACACTGGGCGTCCCCAGGTCAAAACAGGTAGACACTGGGCGTCCCCAGGTCAAGACAGATAAAGTCCCCACTGGACTGTTCCTACCTTATCCACAGGACCGGTTCCCCACCGTCGCCCGCAGCTGCTTCTCCACTACTCGAGCGCGTTGCACCGTTGTGCCCTCTGGGGTCGACCAAACCACGTCTCCGCCGAGGCCCCCGGTAAAGTCACCGGTGCACGCTGGGCGTCGGTCGTCGCCGCAATCTGTCGACCTCCGAGAGGGGTCCGGGCAAGGCTAAATTTCAGCCTCGAGCCCACCCAGGGACGCCAAGACTGTTGCCAGCACAGGGTGCCCGAGGCAAAGCAACAGCGGGGTTCGTTGCCCGGTGTGCTTCGCGCCAATAAACACACCAGGGGGAGAAGCAAACAAAGTTTATTTGGGATCCCAAAACGGTGCTAGGAGACAGGCACGTCTCAAATCAAGCACCCCAACAGAAACAGTTTTTTCTTCATTTATACATTTTGCAGTTAGGCCTCACCCCCCCCCCCCTTTCCCTCCCTTCCTCCCCCCTACCCCTCCCTTCCCTGGTAACAGTTACTAAACAAATAACGATTACATTTAAGCAGTTAAGTCATTCTTGGCAGCTATAAGCCTAGCTTGTTAGTAACTTCTTTAAACCGTTATCTTGTCCTTTTTCCCTTCAGCCAAAAACATGCAGGCCTCATTATTACCGCGTGAGCAGGGGGTTGCACACAGATAACTGGTTGCTTACATATTCCAATTGCACCTGGCTTTTGAGGTTGATTAGAGTTTAAACATGGAAGGATAGAGTTTGGTTCACTTAGGCCTAGTGCAGGAAGGCTTCATTGACACTTGTGGTCGTCTACCCTCCCGAGTTACCTAGGGTGATGCCTAGTGACGTCAACACCAGCAATACCACAACAACTGGTTTTCTGCATATAAAAACTAGGGGTGGTGTTACGGAGTAGCAAGCAGGGCAATTGCCTGGGCTTCACACAACAGGGGGCCCCACAAAGCTACATTGCTCACAGGGCCGGCTTTAGGCCGATGCCCCCGATTCCCCGGAATCGGGCCCCACGCCTAAGAGGGCCCCGCGCCTAAGAGGGCCCCGCGCCTTAGGCACCTTTTAAATTTTTTAATGTTTTTTACTCACCCGGTGGCGGTCCGCTCTGGGTCTTTGGCGGCATTTCGGCAGCGGGGGGGTCCTTCAGTGCCGTGGAAGACCCGGAGCCCAGTGAAGGACCCCCCGCCGCCGAAGTGCCGCCGAAGACCTGGACCGCCGCCGGGTATTCGAATCGGGCCCCGCAGTTCCCAAAGCCGACCCTGATTGCTCAGGCTTTGATTTCAGCCCCGGGTAGCAGGGCTCAGAGCCCCGAGCTTCAGCCCCATGTGGTGTGGCTTCGGCTTTCTGCCCTGGGCCCCAGCAACTCTAATGCTGGCCCTGCTTGGGGACCCCCCTGAAACCTGTTCATGGGCCCCCCCCCCAGGGGACCCCAGATCCCTGGTCGATAACCACTGCTGTAGACCATATTCTTTGTATCAGGGGGAGGGATAGCCCAGTGGTTTGAGCATTAGCCTACTAAACCCAGGGTTGTGAGCTCAATCCTTAAGGGGGCCATCTAGGGTAAAATGAGTACTTGGTCCTGCTAGTGAAAGCAGGGGGCTGGACTCAATGACTTTTCAGGGTTTTATGAGATAGGTATATCTCCATATATTATTATTATTATTATTAATGTAGACAAAAACTGTAGTGCACTGCTGACATCCTAGTCAGAATAACTGACAAGATAGTTAAGTCCCAGGCAGACTGCAAAGAGCTACAAAAGGATCTCTCAAAACTCGGTGACTGGGCAACAAAATGGCAGATGAAATTAAATGTTGATAAATTCAAAGTAATGCACATTGGAAAACATAATCCCAACTATACATATAAAATTAGCTGTTACCTCTCAAGAGAGAGATCTTGGAGTCATTGTGGATAGTTCTCTGAAAACATTCACTCAATGTGCAGAGGCAGTCAAAAAAGCGAACAGAATGTTGGGAATCATTAAGAAAGTGATAGATAATAAGACAGAAAATATCATATTGCCTCTATATAAATCCATGGTATGCCCACATCTTGAATACTGTGTGCAGATGTGGTCGCCCTATCTCGCCCTTGGTCCTGCTAGTGAAGGCAGGGGGCTGGACTTGATGACCTTTCAAGGTCCCTTCCAGTTCTAGGAGATGGGATATCTCCATTAATTATTAATTAATTATTATTATCTCAAAAAAGATATATTGAAATTGGAAAAGGTTCAGAAAAGGGCAACAAAATTGATTAGGGGTATGGAATGGCTTTCGTATGAGGAGAAATTAATAAGACTGGGACTTTTCAGCTTGGAAAAGAGATGACTAAGGGGGGATATGATAGAGGTCTATAAAATCATGACTGGTGTGGAGAAAGTAAATAAGGAAGTGTTATTTACTCCTTCTCATAACACAAGAACTAGGGGTCACCAAATGAAATTAATAGGCAGCAGCTTTAAAACAAACAAAAGGAAGTATTTTTTCACACAACGCACAGTCAACCTGTGGAACTCCTTGACAGAGATGTTGTGAAGGCCAAGACTATAACAGGGTTCAAAAAAGAACTTGATAAATCTATGGAGGATAGGTCCATCAATGGCTATTAGCCAGGGTGGGCAGGGATGGTGTTCCTAGCCTCTGTTTGCCAGAAGCTGGGAATGGGCAACAGTGGATGGATCACTTGGTGATTACCTGTTCTGTTCATTCCCTCTGGGGCACCTGGCATTGGCCACGGTTGGAAGACAGGATATTGGGCTAGATGGACCTTTGGTCTGATCCAGTATGGCCACTCTGATGTTCTTATAATAAAACACATGCTCTAAGAAAATAAGAGAATCCGTTATCATGCCTAAAACAATTTAACTGGGCAATAACCAAAGTGACTGCTTGAAGAATAATTGTAACACATCTTCTATACAGGATGCTAAACACATCTTCCTTACATTGAAATGATGCAGGACTCGCAGATTCTAGATGGAATTTTTTATCATTTCCTGAGCATCACTTCAGTTAAGTTTTATTTGTTGTATATTACCTTAACATTACCCAATCTTAATGATGTAACACACATTAAGGGCTATCTGTGCCAGATTTACATATACAGATGATATGATATGAACATATTTGAGCTTCCTTCCCCTCATGAGGGGAAGGGACAGGGCCAGATTTCCAATTAGGCACAGTAGGCATGTGCCTTGGGTGCTGGCGTTCTAGCGGCATGACATAAGTTATGCCAACATAGGCTGCAGTGTAGACATAGCCTAAGTAATAGACGCTCATATGCCAAAGGGAGAGCTTCTTCTGTTGGCGTAGTTAATCCACTTCCATGAGAGGGAGTAGCTATGTCAACAGGAGAAGCCCTCCCACTGATATAGTGCTGTCTACACTGGGGGATAAGTTGGTATAACTACGTCACTCAGGGGCGTGGATTTTTCACACCCCATAGCGATATAGTTATACAGGTATAAGGGCATGTCTTCACTACCCGCCGAATCGGCGGGTAGCAATCGATCTATTGGGGATCGACTTATCGCGTCTAGTGAAGACGCGATAAAATCGATCCCTGATGGCTCTTCCGTCAACTCCGGAAATCCACCGCGGCAAGAGGCGGAAGCGGAGTCAACGGCAGCGTGGCAGCGGTCGACTCGCCGCCGTCCTCACAGCCAGGTAAGTCGACCTAAAATACGCCACTTCAGCTACGCTATTCACGTAGCTGAAGTTGCGTATCTTAGGTCGACCCCCCCCTGTAGTGTAGACCTAGCCTAAGTCTGTAGTGTAGACCTGGCCTTAATCTCCAGTGGTTGGGGAGACAGGTGGGTTCCAATCCTTGAAGCCTCTGCTGCACAATTCGATATTTATGAAGTCATTTTTAGATAACAGGAACGTTATTTATTAGAAATCTTAAATCTCTCTGTTATCACTCAAGAGCTTTACTTTGCTTCAGGGCTCTCTGGAACTAACATGTGTAACCCACACACCTCCTGGGTGTGGTGTTCTGTCCCCTCTAGTGGCACGGAGACCACTTAGAGATTAATGAGTCTGCTACAGCCTTAGTTAAGGGCCATGTGGTTTTTAGCTTATGAAGTAGATCAGGGGTCAGCAACCTCTGGCACGCGGCTCACCAGGGTAAGCACCCTGGCGGGCCAGGCCAGTTTATCTGCCACATCGGCAGGTTTGGCCGATCGCAGCTCCCACTGGCCGCGGTTCGCCGTCCCAGGGCAATGGGGGTGGCGGGAAGCCGCGGCCAGCACATCCCTCGCCTGTGCCACTTCCCGCAGCCCCCATTGGCCTGGGACGGCGAACCGTGGCCAGTGGGAGCTGCGATCGGCCCAACCTGCCGACGCGGCAGGTAAACAAACTGGCCCGGCCCGCCAGGGTGCTTACCCTGGCGAGCCGTGTGCTAGAGGTTGCCGACCCCTGGAGTAGAGGCTTATGCACTAGGCTTCAGAGGTCCCAGGTTTGATCCTGCCCGCTGACGACTGGAGTCTGTCAGTGGTACATATGCATAAAATCTTTCTCCAGTGTTGTTCAGGTTTCAGTCAACTGAGTATAAAAAAGCTCTGAAGTCAACTTGACCCATACTGTCAGCAGTTCTAAAGTGCTGAAATGTACATAAACCACTGAGTGGTTCAGCTCAGAGCAGTCCCGTGTGCTGGATCACAGAAGATTGCTCCAAAGAATGACATTAGCAAGGCTGGTAGGCCCCTTTTTTGCCAAGCTGTTAAACAATACCTGTTTCCTCACCTTAGTATGGACAAGGATGAGAAAATGACTGTGACCCAAGAACGTCTGGATGCAACAGGCCGAGGGCACAGAGTGGTGCAGGGATCCTCTGAATTCATAAAAAGAATGTCATCTA
The DNA here is from genome assembly GCF_028017835.1 of Emys orbicularis. Lineage (NCBI taxonomy): Eukaryota > Metazoa > Chordata > Testudines > Emydidae > Emys > Emys orbicularis. The sequence continues at coordinate 65,159,047 of NC_088683.1, read as the reverse complement.
AGGTCTCTCACGAAAGCCTGTGTCAAACTGGTCATCGTAATCATTGCAAGAGGCATGTATGGAAAACATTTAGAGTTATGTGTGCTAAAAATCAGGTTCTCTAGGTCTGTAGTTATAAACTGGTCACTCAGAGGTAGCATGTCTTAAGACAAACTCTTCCTGACAGAGGGTGGGAGTCACTTATCTCCAGGTTGAATAAATGTGTATTGTATGTCATACAATAGGAGTCTATTAGCATTCTAAGTCAAATGCTAATGAAGAGCTGGTGCAGACTTGAGAAGGAAACTAACAGGAAGAGGTAAACGGTGGTAGGGGAGGGGACATCAAAGGTCTATTCTGGTATATTTAGGGGTGCAAAGTGACACCCCAGCATCCTTCACATAGGAAGTAAATGGACAGCGAGTTTACTTCATGAAAAGGGGTCTCAGCCAGGCTTGGTTAAAAACACTGGAGAGAACTTGGGGTGAGATAGGCTTCTTTAATCAGGTGGATAACTTAAGTTTAGTTTCTAGAAAACATGTTATGATATTGTTTTATATGTAACCATTTGTTCTCATTTCTCACACTGATTTTTATTTGAATCTCTATTCTTTCATAAAAAGAACAGGAGTACTTGTGGCACCTTAGAGACTAACAAATTTATTAGAGCATAAGCTTTCATAGGCTACAGCCCACTTCTTCGGATTCTTTCATAAACATCCTTTTGTTTTGTAGTTGAATTCAAGTGCTATGTAATACAGGAGTGAGGGTCTAATGTAGAACTGGTAAATTGGAGTATACTGTTCGTTTGGGAACAGAGGGTCTGGGATTTCTGTGGGTGTCCAGTGATCAGGGGCTGGGTACCACAGGGGAACACTTTGAAGGGACTTGGGGTGCATCTGTTGTCAACCTGCAAGACAAAGAAAAGGTTGGTGTAGCCCAGAGGAGAGTAGCCCAGAGGAGAGTGCTTAGGGACTAACACCCAGCTAGTACAGGCAAGATACCCTCACATTGGAGGCAGTTGGTAACAAGGTGACTCACAGTCCTGGGTGCCCCAAGAAGTGAAACAATTACATTAATAAGCTGTCTACAATTACTGCATTCTAGTCACCAATATTTTTATTAATTTCTGCAAATTGTCTGTGAATTGTCAGGGGCTGAATTTTGTCAATGGTGATTTCATACACAGTGAGCCAAACACTTGCCCCAGTTATACCTATACAATGTCATTGACATGGTAGTATTTGCAATTATTTGTTTATATTATTGACTTGAGTTAGTGGGGTGATGAGGAGAGAATACTTCAGAATGGGTTCTTCTTTTCTTTCCTTTCTTTCCTCTATTTCAAATGATATTGAAATATCCTGCAATCTGACCACTTTAGAATACCATCAGATTAAAACTGAACAGGCAGGTCAAAGTTAGCTTTCCAGGCCAGCTGATCTATCTTGGATTTTGTATTCATATATCTCAAATAATCCTGCCTGATGCAATGTAAGAGTAATTTAAAATGACAATGGTGTAGTTGATTGCATATTTATTAATATTATGGACATTCAAAAGGAGGACTCTACTTTTACATATATAAGTGTGATAAAATTTTCATGGCCCAAACCTATTTGCCTATATATACAGTGTAGAATATATTCTACACTGATTATATTTATATCATTGCTTCATTTGCAGTCAATCCCAGGGCAATCCCGCAGCCCATGTGGCTTAGCTTCTGATCAGCCTTGCCATGTAGACCATCGCCTTGTGTGGTGTTTTTCTATTTTTCCAACTATCCTTACATAAAGGAGTATTTAATTTTTCCTTCCAGTTGTGCTGAATGAAGAGTGCTTATCACACCCATCAGCTTTAACCAGACCTGTAATTGTGTATAGATCAAAGACCTGCTTGACGGCAGCCATTAATGCATCCCAGAAGTCATACATCTATTTGCATACTCAGGTGAGACATTTTTCATGAATACAATCCATTTGTCCAACTATCTGCAGCACAATATATATAGCAGCGTACCATAGATATTTGGACAAATGGATTGTGTTCATGAATATTTTATTTTAGGCAGGGCTGGTACTGTACACCACCTCTGATTAAGGTTGCCTGATACTTCCCATTACAAAACCCTCTTTTCAGTTGCGTATAACTTTGCCTTAACTTTAACAATTTGGGCTCAAATTTTACAGACGGGTATATGCCTGAGGCTGAATTTTTTTAGCAGTCAATATTTGTTGGAAGCTATGGACTACTTTACAAAATGGTCTGAAGTGTACTCAATAAGGAACCAAGAGGCAGTGAGAATAACAGGGGTCTTAGTGAATGAATTCTTCACCAGATTTGGGGTTCCAGGTGAGATGCACACAGTTCAAAGGAGAAACCTGAATCCAAAGTGTTTCAATAGGTTTGTGAGATTATAGTGATTCACAAAACTCGCACCATCCCAGAGTATCAACAACCTGATAGGATTGTGGAAAGGTTTAATTGGACTCTGAGAATTCAACTGGCTACCTTTTGTAGGACAGCACAAAAGGGTCTGGGACCAGCATAATTCCTTCCTTTTGATGTCTTATAGACCAGCAGTCAATGAAAACATGAGGAACTCCTCAGGTTTAGGTTTAAGTTAAGTATCTCAGGGCTCATCTACACAGTAGGGGTAATGCACGCTATATGGGTGTGATTTCCAAAATGCACTAATGTGTTGCACATTAATTGGCCTGTGTAGACCCTGCTAGCAAGCACTAAAGGTTCCCTAGTGCACTTTTAGCTTAGTAACAGAAAGTAACTCCAGGGTGCACATGGGGCAGGCTTAATAATGTTTCATTAACAGGCCTCCTGCAGCTGGTATCTCATGCACTAAACTCCAATACCTGCAGTGCTGCGTTATCAGGTTGTCGTTCATTATGGTGGTCTTATACCCCATTACCCCTTTCCCCTCTCCACACAAAGGTCTAACAAACACATACCTAAAGTCCAGACTGTCGCCCAGCCTATATGCTGGCACCATGGAGAGACATAAGGCATATTTCCTTGCACCAGTGTGTGGTACTACTGCATGTAGGGAGTAGAAGGCTTTACACACACCCTCTTGTGCATGAGCCTCTACCACATGAGCTAAAAGCCAACTGACGGTTAGCTAAAGCTGTAGAGCAGATTCATTTTATCCCTCTCTTTAAGTGGTCTCGGTGCCACTAGATGGGACAGAACACCACACCCAGGTGGTATGGGGGTTACATGAACATGGAATGTTTTTTCTTCATTTTTGAAAAACAAGAGAATAAATTGTAAATTTTAAGCCTTGACCAGGGAAGCAACTGCAAATATTTGATATTATGATAATTTGATTTCAGATTTAATCTCACACTATTTTGCTTAACTTGGCCTCCTAAATTGAAGTCAGTTTAACAATTGACCAAAACATACACACATACGTATAGTGTGCAGTAGGTAGAGATGTGCAGGAACTATGCTACTTGAGAACTGATAGTGCAAACTTCAGAAGGGTAAGGATGGAATAGTACAAAAACTGAATAAAATTTAATTAGATAACGTCAATCCAGCATGGCTTCAAAAAGGGAAAATAGTGCCTCTCCAACTTAGATTCTTTTGAAAAGTTTAGCTAAAGCTAGACACTCACTCACATAAAGGTGATCTAGTAACAAACAGAGTGGGCAACTGTAACGATACTGGTTCTGGTGGGACCCAACTGAGAGTGACAATTCAGGACAAATTGCTTAAAGCAGGATAGTTACAGCCCAAAGCTGGGTTTTTTTCACCTCTAAGGCAAACCAAACCAGCCAAACAGAGAAGACTTTGGTTTTACCTCACTGGCTAACCGTAAGTCATATAAGCAATTCCCTTAGACACTCCAGTTTCCCAGTATCACCACCAGTGCCACTCATTATGGGGACAAATGGTTATGAAAATCAATACCCCAGTAAAAGAAAAGAGGTTCTCTTGATCCCAAAGGACCAAGCCCCAGACCCAGGTCAATATACAAATCAGATCTTACCCACAAATCACGCTGTTGCCAATCTTTTAGAATCTAAAATCTAAAGGTTTATTCATAAAAGGAAAAAGATATAGGTGAGAGCTAGAATTGGTTAAATGGAATCAGTTACATACAGTAATGGCAAAGGTCTTGGTTCAGTCTTGTAGCAGCGATAGAATAAACTGCAGGTTCAAATCAAGTCTCTGGAGTACATCCCCAGCTAGGATGGGTCATCAGTCCTTTGTGTAGAGCTTCCGTTTGTAGCAAAGTCCCTCCAGAGGTGAGAAACAGGATTGAAGACAAGATGGAGGAGCTGCAGCAGCTTTTTATAGTCTCTTGCCATGTGGTCTCTGCTTTCTTTGTCCCAAAGACAAGCTGTCCATCACACGGCATGGAAAAGCCTCAGAGTTCTGTCCATAGGCATGTCCCTGCCTACCTTGCTGAGGCCTTGGCTACACTGGCGCGGTACAGCGCTGCAACTTGCTGCGCTCAGGGGTGTGAAAACGCCCCCTCCTGAGCGCAGCGAGTACAGCGCTGTAAAGCGCCAGTGTAATCAGAGCCTGCAGCGCTGCAAGCTATTCCCCTCGGAGAGGTGGAGTACATACAGCGCTGCGAGAGAGCTCTCGCAGCGCTGGCGGCGCGACTACACTCGCGCTTCACAGCGCTGCCGCAGCAGCGCTGGGAAGTCCCGAGTGTAGCCAAGGCCAGAGTCACAAGGTGTATCTGCCTTCTTTCAATGGGTCAATTGTATAGCTGATGGTCCTTAATGGGCCATCAAGCAGGCTAGGCAGAGCTGACACCAACTTGTCTGGGGTGTCACCCAGAAGCATAGCACAAGTTTGAACTACAGACAGTATAGAGCCAATACTTATAACTTTAAATACAAAAATGATACATGCATACAGATAGCATAATCATAGCCAGCCAACCATAACCTTGTCTTAGACACCTTATTTGACCCCCTTTATACAACATTTGGTGCCACTACAGGACCTTGGTTGCAACAATGATCTATGTGGTCCCAGTTCATGTCAATAACGTCACAGCAACTGTGTGGCTATTATCCACTCATTCAATCAACACACCCTTAAATTCTCTCTAATCTCTGTAATCAATGGATTGATGCTACAAAACCCTCTAGGGAGACTCCTTTGAGACGGTAACACCACAGATAACTAAGGGGTGCTTATGAGTAATGCAAAGTATGGCTTTTAACGTACTCATCCCCTTTCAATTGTAAAAGCTATGGTTACGCTTGAACGGAGAGCTCTAATATAGCAGTACAGTGCTCTATCCAGGGAGCCACTGGGCTTCACCCCATTCACTCAATTTTAGATCAAAACCTTCCTAATTGTATTTAAATAATTAGGGCCAAATGGAGCCCTGATGTAAGTGGGTGCAGCTCCTATTTACTCCAATGGCAGATTCAGTTACTTCTGGCAGGGCTGAATTTGGACAGTGCTGTCTGAAGAAATCGGGGTTAGTTTTATCTGTGGTAAACTGTGTTAGAGAAGTTGCCTTTTCAGATTGCTGGTCTGCAGTTAGGTATTGGCTCCCCTGACCATGTTTACTATTTCTCCATCACTAATAATTTATTCTTTTTCTGAAGGTATGGGTGCCTTGGTAGCACCTATAATTCTGATTCTTGGGATGGGGGTGGGGAAATACAGAGTGCCATATATGGGGCGTGCTCCTTCCTTCCGTGAGCAAGCCTCTCCAGCAGGGGATATTTGGCATGAGTTGAGCTTCATGGAGGTGAAGGGCTTAGAAGGAGTAGGCCAGAGGCTGGAGGGGTTGTGGCAGTTGGTTGAGGTCCTTCTGATTCTCCACCCGAAACCAGCAAGGGAAAGCAGCAAAAGTTAATACAGACAGAACCTGGATTAAGTCAAGCTTGCTTACAATTCCATGTCCTGGAAGCCTGTTTTAGGAGAGTTGTCTACGCAGCTTCTCTCCAGGGTCTGGGCAGCAAAGCAGAGTCAGAGGGCATCCGTGCAGATGTCTTCTGAGTCCTGAGAATCCCCCAGGATCCACTTGATCTTGGAGAGAATTGATGGGTTCAGGGGGTAGATCCCCTAGATTTGTCTAAAGTGAGGACAAGTCCAACTCCCATTTCCTTCCCCCACTTTGTCGATGGGAAGAATTCTTCCCTTGCAGGTTGTTCTCAGGTGAGGAGGGATGGGAGATTTGATGTACTGCTATCTCTACAGACAATGAATGGCTTCTCTGTGACCACTGCCACACCCTTTGTATCTTTCAGATCCAACCCTTTGTGCAAGAACTTGAGGATGCATGGGAGAATTAGATATGGGCTCAAACCTAAACACTGCTTCTGAAGACTCCTAACCTTTCAGGAAGTTCAGATCCAAACTTTGCCATTGGCTCCTCTCATTAATGGGCTGAACAAAAATTCTGGATCTGAACAACCGTATCCTTTGCAAAAGCCTGGGATCAAATTTAGCAGTTTGGACCCATCTCTAGTAAGAATTAGGTGTAAAGAGAATGAAAGACAGTTTTGTTTCAACTTGTGCTCCCAAAGATGCTTCCTCCATTACAGCATATACAAATTGTATATTTGTGATCTGACAGGAAAAAGCATTTGCCAACTGTCAGGTACACTCTATGTGACTCTTCCCCCTGCTGCCAAATGTCAATATGGCCTGAGGTAACAATGTGAGAAAAGATATTTATTTAAACTGAGCCACCGTTAGATGTTCAGCTGCTGAATAAGCCATGGGGAAAAAAAGTGCCAAAATGTCTTGTTTAAAAGTAACACTGTGCATTTCATGTATGTATAAAACAGACAAAGCGCTGACAAGGATTTTTATGGCAGTATCTGAGTTTATTTCAATCTCACCCATGTATATTTATTTTTATGTTCAGTTCCTGGTAATCATAAATTTTATTGGAGTTTTCAGTTTTACTTTGACAAGTATTTTTAATTTTCTGGCCAACATTATGTATTAGTCACCTTTTTAACAAGTACACCATGTGTAATTTTAATATGACAGGAGTTAATCTTTGCAGTGTTGTTGTAGGAGTTAATATGGTATCTACGGTTATATAATAAATGCCATGTCTATTCTCCTTAAAAGGTTAAAAAAAGAGCAGAGGAGAATATTTAATCCTCATTCTTATTATTTTAAGTTATAATGTAGTCAAATCATTTTAGAACCTAAGCTAGAATTTTCAAACTGTCTTTACTTAAAACTGTCTTAACTAAAAAGAGACCCCTGTTACAAATCTCAGTATTACAAAGTTCACCTTTGATTCTGAGCTTCAGTTGCATCCCTTCAGCCATTAGCAAGGTTGTGAGTAGTCCTGTGAAGACTGGAAGACCTTAAAAGATGATGGTCCCAATCCTGTACCCTTATGTAAAGTAAACTTCAGAGCTGAGAAATGCCAGAATCATGCAGGAAATTTGTTCCCTGGCCTAGGGATCATCTCCAGTATATTGAGCCTTTGAATTCTGCTGTAGTGCATTTAGGTTCCTGCTGGGAATTAGAATTCACAAAGTGGGTAGAGTTGGGGTCGGGTCAGGTCAGGCAAACTCTTGCATTTTTTTTCAGCCTGGTCTGAGATACTTCCAGAGTAGATTTATGCTGATGATCAAGAAGAAAATGCTGACAGGCTGCAGTCAGAGAAGAAGCTATGCTGGTTCCAGTCACTGTCAATCACAATATGTCATGTTCAGGGTGGAAGTGTCTTCAGGTGGAGTGGGGCCTGAATATGGATTACATTAGAAAGTAAACAAGCTCCTGCTATTGTTTTTTGTCTTCTGCAAATCTTACATTACAATTGAGATGCAAAATCATCATATTATTTGGCCTAAATAAAAGGATCACAATGTTAGAAAATACTGTAGGTGGGATTCTGGGCCATGCCACTAAGAGGAGCAGCTCAATGCTCGCTACTCTGGAAGATGGGAAGATAATGGGGGGTTTAAGCCACCTTTATGTGCTTCTGAGTCTAGGCTGCCCCAGGGGCTGGATAGGTTCCTGGCATAATTTAGACCAGCCTCCTGGGCTACGCTACTGTAGCGCTGCCCTGACACTTTACAGTGTTGTGGCCCTGTCCTTGATACTCTCCTCCTGCTCTGGCACACCTAGTATGCCCAGGCTAGGTGGGGGGGTGTGGGGGGGTGTCTTTGGTTGGCAGCCTTACGGCTGACTATCACAGTGCTTATGCCAGGGGAATCCCTAGGCAGCATAAAGAGGCTGCAGCATGGCTGAGGATCCTACCCTCTAACTCAAAAGAGTAAATTTATTATACCATTTTAGTGAAAATCAGAGAATGCCAAAACATTGCAGTTTGCTTTTACTGTAACACAGCTCAGAACTTCCCCATAGATGGGTGTGTAACCACAATAGCAACTAATATTTGAAATTATTTCTCAAAACTACCGGTAAGTGTAAATGCTGATATTTAAATACATTGCAATAACTACGGACCTCTGTAGTTCATTTCTTACAGACTTGAGGGAAAGATGAGCATCCAGAAACAGACTTTACCAAAACTCTGCATCCTATGTATTTCCTCAGAAGCTGGACTGTTGGGGTGAATTAGCAATGAGCTTTAGTGGGTAATATACATCTCTGTGTGTATCTTGATATAAATCCTGTACTGCCAATTTTAACCAAACAATAATAGAATCATAGGACTGGAAGGGACCTCGAGAGATCATCTAGTCCAATCTCCTGCACTCATGGCAGGACTAAGTATTATCTAGACCATCCCTGACAAGTGTTTGTCTAACCTGCTCTTAAAAATCTCCAATGATGGAGATTCCACAACCTCCCTAGGCAATTTATTCCAATGCTTAAGCACCCTGACAGTTAGGAAGTTTTTCCTAATGTCCAATCTAAACCTCCCTTGCTGCAATTTAAGTCCATTGCTTCTTGTCCTAGCCTCAGAGGTTAGGAAGAACAATTCTTCTCGCTCCTCCTTGTAACAACCTTTTACGTACTTGAAAACTGTTATGTACCCTCTCAGTCTTCTCTTTTCCAGACTAAACAAACCCAATTTTTTCAATCTTCCCTCATAGGTCATGGTTTCTAGACCTTTAATCATTTCTGTTGCTCTTCTCTGGACTTTCTCCAATTTGTCCACATCTTTCCTGAAATATGGCGCCTGGAACTGGACACTACTCAGTTGAGGCCTAATCAGCGCGGAGTAGAGCGGAAGAATTACTTCTTGTATCTTGCTTATAACACTCCTGCTAATACATCCCAGAATGATGTTTTCTTTTTTTTGCAACAGCGTTACACTGTTGACTCATATTTAGCTTGTGATCCACTATGACCCCCAGATCCCTTTCCGCATTACTCCTTCCTAGGCAGTCATTTCCTATTTTGTATGTGTGCAACTGATTGTTCCTTCCTAAGTGGAGTACTTTGCATTTGTCCTGATTGAATTTCATCCTATTTATTTCAGATCATTTCTCCAGTTTGTCCAGATCACTTTGAATTTTAATCCTATCATCCAAAGCACTTGCAACCCCTCTGAGCTGACACCCTACTAAGGCACCCGAGATACATGTAGAGAAAATAAGGAAAAAAATCATACCGGCTGTTGACAGTGTTACTGGAAGATTTCTTATTCAATTATATTAAGCCAATGATGTTTGTTTACAAATATTCATCTATTCCAGTAGTTAAGCTTGTGGCCCGCCTCAAGGAATTTCCAGGAAGAGCCGCAGTTAGCTAACTTTCCCTTGAAAGGACATGGATACAGCCCTCCAATCAAGAATAGGCAAACAAGCAGTAAAATTCTTCGAAAACAAAAATTATATTTATTTAGAAGTAAGTAAGGAGAAGAGTAGAGATAATAGAATTACAAAAAAGCGAATGAAGGAGCGCAGCAAATAAAGACAACACTACAATTACAGTTTCAATGAACTCTGTGGCATATATAGCAATATAATAATAAAATCATTCAATTAATAATCTATACCTTATATGTTTGTTTAATGGCTATATTGCTATAACAATATATTACTGACATTCAATATTAAACCCTTAAAACTAAACATGTAGTAAGCGCTGGCCTGGTGGTTACTAAATGGGTAGGAGAAGATCTAACAGACCACAAGCATCCAACTTTATTTACAAACAAAACCCATATATTCTAGGATGGTAAATAAAAGAAAGATTGGACTTACAAGCGCTTTCTTAACAATCCCTCTGAAACGTCCTAGAGGTCCTTATGCTCTGTCTATGTTTTGGGACCGATGTTTAGGGAGCGCTAGTAGCAATCTGCTGCAATGGCTGCAGTCTGATGAGGCTTCCCGCACCTGAAGTAAAAGTGGCTCCTTAGGCACAAACAGCGGGAACCTCTTGGGTGGCTGCGGTAGCTGCTGCGGTGAGCTCTGCTGGCCAGGTGGCAGAAGCAGCCATTGCCAGGGGCAACCCTGGAACGTTGGGTGGGCTGCTGCTACTGCTCCTGTAGTGGCTGTTTTGCAGGCAGCTCTTGCTTTGCAGGGTTCCAGTGCTTCTTCTTAGCTAGCTTCTTCTGTATAGGCATCTTCGTACAGGTTAGAACCATCATCTGAAAAGCATGTCAGATTCCTGCTATTCTACACCAACTCTGCAGCGTCCCTGAAATAGTGTGTAGATCTGGCATTATTTAGCTGATGATATTAAATGGCTTTTTCCTTGGTTCTAATTTTATAAGTTTGCTGTTAATCAGGATAACACAAGGACAAAAACAATTGTCCAGAAATAACTCATTTATTAAAGGAGGGGAATTATTACTTTGTGCAGATGAACATGGTAAATCCATAGTCAGGTCAACTTCTACCACATTAGATCAATGGTTCTCAATCTGAGAATTGTGGACTGGATCAAGGGGGTTGCAGCCACCTTTCTTTTTGATGGCTAGATGGGAGGGATCCCATTTTTTTCTTTTGTAACAGGGAGACATAGTATGGAAAAGTTTGAGAACTAGTGGCTTAGATAACTCAGGTACTAGACTGAGTCTCCACTCTCTTTGAGCTAAAGGATAAAAAATCCTGTCTGCCTTCAGGAACCAAGGACTTTTTGAATCTGAACATCTACTGTCATTAAATCAGAAGCTGGTGTGAAGTCAAGGTGTACATAATATGCTGATCTCTGTTTTGCTTTGCACGCTAATCATTTTAATTAATTATGTCCTAGCCCAAATTGTTTTTAATATTTGTAAAATCAAATATTTTATATACTGATTTTTCTACATGTGCTACCATAAATAAATGAGGAAATGCTCCTTATTGAACTGGCGTATGAAAATATACTTTATATTAGAAAGAGATTAGTTAGAGTTCATAGTAGAGAAAAAAATCATACACATAAGTCACATTCTAATGCTTGGATCACAGTTCAGTGGGCCTTGTGGAGGAGAAAGCTACTGCTCAATCTGGGTAAAGGTACTGAAATCTGTCCCAAAGAGTTTCTCAGATGACTTGTTGCTGAAAAGTGCCTTGTCACTTCACTGCAATGCAAAATGTTTAAGAACTCTGTATAGCCAAAATTTTGCTACAGAATGTACAGCATCGTTATGTATAGTAGCTCATCATTTATTTCAGAGCCAGAGAAGCTGATGCATTTGAAATCTTGCTCTTGGGTAACTAATTTGCATTGAAATTACCATTCAACATCATATCATAGGCTATATTTATATCATTCTGTTGCAGACAAAATATTCATTTAGGAAAGAAGACGCCTGGCAAAATAGTAAAAAACAGCTCCTAATAACAAAAAATTAAAACATTTTGTACCCATGATTAAATCTGTGTGAAAAATGTGTAACATGTTCACCAAGACTGTTGAAAGGCATGGAGACAAAATTAAACTTGCATCAAGCATTTTTCACCAGTTTTTACTTACATGAAACTATTCTTGTAGTTTACTATTTAGGAAAAGTCAGATACAGGTATAAATAGGGCCCTACCAAATTCATGGTCCATTTTGGTCAATTTCATGGTCATGGGATTTAAAAAATCATAAATTTCATGATTTCAGATATTTAAATCATAAATTTCAGTGTTGTAATTGTAGGGGTCCTGACCCAAAAAGTTGTTGTGGGGGGAGGGGGGTCGCAAGGTTATTGTAGGTGGGGGTTGCGGCACTGCTACCCTTATTTCTGTGCTGCTGCTGGCGGTGGCACTGCCTTCAGAGTTGGGCTGTTGGGGAGCGGTGGTTTCTGGCCAGGATACCAGCTCTGAAGGCAGCACTGAAACCAGCAGCAGCACAGAAAAAAGGATGGCATGGTATGGTATTGCCACCCTTACTTCTGCGGTGCTACCTGCAGAGCTGGGCCCTCAGTTTGCAGCCGCCACTCTCTGGCTCTGAAGGCAGCAGTGCAGAAGTAAGGGTGGAATGGTATGGTATTGCCACCCTTACTTCTGCACTGCTGCTGGCGGGGTGCTGCCTTCAGAGCTAGGCGCCCGGCCAACAACCACCACTCTGTGGCCGCCCAGCTCTGAAGGCAGCACAGAAGTAAGGGTGGCAATATCACAACCCTCTGTTGTATCCACCAAGCAAAGTATTAACAACTTCAACAGAACTTTATTTACAGTGGAAGTTTCTTTTCCAAGCTGTTGCTGCATACTCTGCAACTCTCCCAGCCTCCTCGACTCCTCCCCCCTCCTTCCTGTTTCCTGTCCTTTCAGACTCCCAACAGCCAGTGCTTCCAGTTCTAATAATACAAGCAGCATCTAAACACCACATTCCCTCCTCTCTTAAGAAACTTTCCAAATTAAAATAAACATTGTTGTTCTAACCACAGGAACAAATATGAAACAAGACACTATACTGTTGGCAGGAATATTACACTGAAAACACTGTAGATACTACATAACATAGTCTTTAGTCCAGGCAGGTGGTCGTCTGAGTCTGACAGGCCGTCTCTCAAGCCCCGGTTCCAGTGCAATGTCTTGTTGTGTTGGTTCTACAGTGAAGTTATCCAGTGCAGACTGGGTGTTGGCATAATCTCCTCTTGGTGCATAGGCAGGTGCAAGATAAGAAGCATTCCATACCCGCCCATCAGAAAGTTGATAGGTGTAAGGTCCTTTCTTCTCTATGATTTTAAGAGGAGCTGTGAATTTATGGTCCCCTTTGCATAAGAGTCCAGGTTTTCGTATTCTGACAAAGGAACCACACTCAAACTCTGGTTCCTTAGCACCCCACCGTTTGTCTGTGAAAGCCTTAGACTTTGCTTGGTTCTGTTCAACTGTCTTTCTCACATCATCCTTGTGTGGGGCATCAGGTCGTGCCTTTAACAATCCAGCAATGTTCAGTTTAGTAGTCATCTGTTTCCCATGAAGTAACTCTGCGGGTAATCTTTGCGTTGTGGCATGTCGTGTAGCCCGGTATGCTTGCAAGAAATCAGTAGTGAAGGGTATCCACAATCGCCCTACCAGTTTAGCTCTCTTTCAAACTTCTGTTAAACTGTTCGATTTCCCCATTGGCTTGAGGGTAATATAGGGATGACCTCCTGTGTAAAATGTTCCTCTCTGCTAGAAAAGTTTCAAACTCCAGGGAAGTAAATTGACTACCATTATCTGAAACCAGTTCTTTGGGGTTACCTTCCCGGCTAAAAACTGAAGAGAGGAACTTAATTACTGTAGCAGAAGAAATTTGTGATGTAAACGCCACCTCAGGCCATTTGCTGAAATAGTCTATTAAAGTGATGGCATAACGACAGTCAATTGGAGCAGTATCAAAGGGTCCTACAACATCAATCGCCACTTTTTCCCATGCAGATTCAGGAAGAGGAACAGGCTGTAATGGAGGGGTACATGTCACTGCTGTCTTATCATGCATTTGGCAAGTGACACAGGATTTTATGAGTGCTTCAGTTTGAGAGTCCATCCCTGGCCACCAATACAGATCCTGTAGTCGTTGTTTGGTTCTGACAATTCCTTGATGAGTATCGTGTGCCAGGTGTATGAGTTTTGACTGTAATTCTTCTGGCACAAGTAGCCGGTGTGTACCTCGTAGCACACGGCCATCGAGCAAAGAAAGTTCATCCCGAACTCTAAAATAAGGCAGCAAAACTGGGTCAAGGTTTTTAGGGTTACTGGGCCATCTCTTTGTCAGAAATTTCTGTAATTTTTGTTGAATTGGACACGCTGAACAAGCAGCTTGAAATTGTTCTCTTGTAACTGCAGTAAGAGTGCTTGTAATAAGCGCAACTACTACATCCTCATCCTCTGGTGGACCATCTGGTGAAGGCAAAGGCAGGCGAGAAAGGCAATCAGCTACCACATTTTTGTTTCCAGGCTTATATTCCAGTTCATAATTGAAAGAGAGTAGTCTTGCAGACCATCTAGCAATACAATATCCTGCTCTTCCCAGTCCTTTCGTGGTGAGCAACGTTGTCAAAGGGCTGTGGTCTGTGCGCAACTTGAACGTGCGGCCCCACAGGTAAGTTCTCCATTTTTCAGTAGCCCAGACATAAGCAAGTGCTTCCTTTTCAACTGTAGAATATTTTCTCTCAGCATTACTTAGTGTCCTTGAAGCAAATGCAACAATCCTCTCAGTGTTGTCCTCATGAAGTTGTGTGAGGACAGCCCCAAGTCCATAATCAGAAGCATCAGTAGTTACAATTGTGGGCAATGTGGGACTGAATAGTGCAAGTACTGGACTATGTACAATCAAGTCTTTCACCCTTTCGAAACTAACTTGTGCATCCATTGTCCACACTAAGGTTGAACTTCTCCGTAGTAATTCTCGTAACGGTTCAATGACAGAAGCATAATTGGGAATGAATTTTGCATACCAGGAGGTAAGACCCAAGAAGGAACGTAAGGTTTGCAAATCTGTTGGAGGAGGAGCATTTGAAATTGCCAGGATATGATCTGGATCAGGTTTTAGTCCAGCCTGTGAAATTGTATGCCCCAGAAAGAATAGTTCAGTTTGTCTAAATTTGCATTTGGACCTATTGAGCTTGAGGCCTGTTTTGCTGATGCAGTTTAGTACAGACTGCAGGTTATTTTCATGCTCCTCAGTAGTATTTCCAAACACAATAATATCATCCAAATAGCACTGAACTCCATGTTGATTCTTCAGAATCAATTACATCATTTTTTGAAAGGCACTTGGGGCTGATGAGAGACCGTATGGAACATGTTTAAAACGAAATAGTCCCTCGTGTAATAAATGCTGTGAGGTCTCTGCTATCTTCATGCAACATAACCTGGTGGTATGCGCTCTGCAAATCAAGAGTAGAAAACATCTTTGCTCCACGGAGTTCTGCAAATACTTCCTCTATGTGAGGAAGAGGATGGCTGTCAATCACAATAGCTTTATTTGGCTCCCTTAAGTCCACACAAAGGCGAATGTCTCCACCCTTCTTTTGCGTCACTACTATAGGTGAAACTCATTCCGAGGAGTTAATCTCTTCAATAATGTCCTTTTGAACAAGTTTTTTAAGTTCCTCTGAAACAGCTTCCCTGACTGAAAATGGTAAGCGCCGTAATTTCTGTCGTACAGGCAACACATTATTCCTCAGAAACCCATAAGCACAGCCGAGTTTCTCCTCAACCTGGAGTTGGGTCCCAGCTGAAACTGGTGTGTGTACCGCAAGAGTGCTTTGCTGGGGAAGATCAATTCGTCCATTAACTACCCTGAGATTTAAAGCAGCTAATCAATCTCTGCCAAGGATAGCAGTGCCTTTGTGAACAATGTAGAATTCTGCAGTTACACAGCAATCACCAAAAGTAACTGTTGCTGGCAAGCAGCCATGTACTGGAATATGGTTTTTCAAATAGAATACCAAGTGAAGTTTGGGTTCAGTAAGAGGCACATCTTTAAAGTAATGCAAATAGATGGAATCAGGTAGTATAGATACTGCTGAGCCAGTGTCCAACATTAGCTGAATAGAGTGTGATTTGCCTGAGGGTATGGCAGAAACATTTACAGTGCACTTTATGTGTTCTGGAATATGTGCAGTAGTGATTTTGTCTACACTCAGCACAGTAACATCTGGTATTGTAACTGCATGCACCTGTTGATTGAACTGGCTACTGCGACATACTTTAGCAAAATGCCCAATCTTTTTGCAATGATTGCACTGAGCTACTTTTGCTGGACATCCTGTGTAGCTTGCAAGATGTTGTGGGGATCCACAGCGAAAGCATGCTTTTACTGTATTTTGCATTCGCTGATTCAGTGGCTTTTCATTAGTTTTCCTTTTGCAGTTGTTTGTCTGCAGTGATAGTGAACTGGCTCATTATTTTGGCTTCAGCTGTAGCTGACTCAATCTGAGTAGCAATGGTTATTGCTTTTTCTAGTGTAAGCTGTGGTTCTAGAAGTAAGCGTTCTCTTACATGAAGCATTGTTGTTTTCTCAATGAGCTGGTCTCTAATCATCTCATCTGCCATATTCCCAAAGTCACAAGTTACAGTCAGACTCCTCAGGGAAGCCATATACTGCATTATAGTCTCCCCTGGTTTCTGCTCATGCTGGCGAAATCTGTAGCGATTAGCTACTACATTCACTTTTGGCACAAAAAAGTTCTTTAATGCAGGGAGTGCAGTCTCATATTTATCATCTGCAAGGGGAAAAGTGTAAAATATACGCTGCCCTTCTGCTCCAAGGCAGTGGATTAGCAGAGCACGCTTTCTTACTTCAGAAATCTCTGTAGCACTGATTGCAAGCAGATAAGTCTCAAACAGACGGATCCAGGCAGTAAAAGCAATTGGAGGCTCACCTGGGCTTTGCAGAAAGGGTGCAGGTGGGTTCAGAGGCAGAAGATCCCATCCTCATCGCCAAAATGTTGTATCCACCAAGCAAAGTATTAACAACTTCAACAGAACTTTATTTACAGTGGAAGTCTCTTTTCCAAGCTGTTGCTGCACACTCTGTAACTCTCCCAGCCTCCTCAACTCCTCCCCCCTCCTTCCTGTTTCCTGTCCTTTCAGACTCTCAACAGCCAGTGCTCCCAGTTCTAATAATCACATGCAGCATCTAAACACCACATTCCCTCCTAAAATAACCTTGCAACCCCCCTGCAACTCCCTTTTGGATCAGGACCCCCAATTTGAGAAATGCTGGTCTTCCCAGTGAAATCTGTATAGTATAGGGTAAAAGCACACAAAAGACCAGATTTCATGGTCTGTGATGTGTTCATTTACAGTACAAATACATGGCAATAATAATGTACTGTAAATAGAAACCACTATGAGAATGGTAGTTGGTAGTTTGGTAATGCTGCAAATCAGGGTAACTCTGCTGACTTCAATGAGAGTGGGGAAATATGGATAGGTTTTAGAGCAGTTGCAGAGGGAGAACTGACAGGATTTGGTGACAGCCTGACTGATGAGTTAGAAGGAGAGAAAAGATGAGATTGTAAAGTTCTTGAGCTAGGGACCTACTGGTTGCTGGTCACGTTTCACCTGTTGTGCAGAGCTGGTGAACCCATATTAACAATAATAAATAATATAATGCACATTTTCTTTTCGTCATAGTGTTTGTTGCAAGGCAACCCCTTCCTGGAGCACCCTCCTGTGGCAGGTCATGGCACAACAGGCACATCTGCCTCAGTTTCCCCTTTCAGAATACCTACTTCAGGCTGTCTTACTTAAATAATACCCTTCTTTGGCGCCTCTTTATTACCAAAACATAGTTCAAATGATTCCTAATTAAAGTCCCAACCATAGTCCATTTCCCACACCCAGTGTGCATAGTCCTTCTAACTCCACTGTTCCTAGCAGGAAACTGGAGTCCTTCCATATCATAGTCTAGAATCTTCCACCACACCTAGGCAGTGACCAGGACTGCAGTGGCCACTGAAGGGGAAGATTTCCTAATGAAATCCTGATTCATGTGCAGGTGGTAGACACCCCCTTGGTGTGCCATCAGAACTGGAGATCTTCCGGACTACATCTGGAGGGACTGGATGGACACCATGGTGCTTAGCCAATGCATGGGGTTGCCTACTCTGCACATCCCTCATTATGTTCTCCGGGAGGTGAGGGCAGCCTTGACCCCTGTTTCTCTCACTTTTCTCAAGTGGGTCCTGTGGGAGGGTTCTCCCCACCCTCCCCTTACACCTGACCCTTTCAGAGCTTGTCATCGGGCCCTGCCCCACAAGCCTCCCAGCGGCCTCTGACATGCCATCTGAGTCGGCTGAATGTGATCCAGCAGGTCTGTCTCTGAATTGTGCCTCGAGAACATGTATACATGCACATGCTACATATCAACCACTGCCTCTCCTTCATATCCTGTCCCGACAACAAGGGGCAGGACTTGCTGCCATCTGCAGAGGGCGGAGACCCCTAGTTGCCCTGCTTATATTCCATCTTGGTCCCACAGTCTGCCAGGAATACTGGTTGGTAGCTACTCCATGGAGCTGTCAGCACAGGCATGTACCTGGCACAGTTCAAGGGCTCCTCGATACCTGGTCCTTCTGTGGTGATTGGGAGGCGCTGGTGCGTATTTACATAGATTGCCTGGCTGCAATCCCTCTTCTGGCTCTTCCAGAGCCTTTGATTTAGGTTCTAGCTGCATTTCTCCCCACCACTCCTACTGATTCACATAGACCCTATCTGTGGCCCCGTCAAGTCACAAGACCGTGTCAGCCTCCTGCTGGTGCTGTCCAAGATGGCTATTCATCACACCAGAATAAGGAAGTGGGACAGAATGGTGCTCTGTGACTGTGGGGGCAGTCCTTGGTTAAATCACCCCTCTGAGCAGAGTTCCTCTGGGCGGTGACTCCAGTGACTTCTTAGACAACTTTGAGGAGCGGTGGGCGCTGTCAGGGGTTCTGTGTTCAGCATCCCCTTCTGGTTCCCAGATTTTTAACCTTTGATCCTCACTCCTGTTCTTGTTTTTTCATTTGTTGTCCCAAGAATTCATTTGTGGCCTAGGTTCAATGGTTCCTCCCCCTCAGATGAGGGGACATACCTCCAATTTTGCTTGGGCCTAGGCCCACCCATCATAGTACATGCATGTGACCCTAGCCATCCCTGTATTCATACCTTACACACTACTGCAATGATTTTTGTATAAAATATGCATTGTGTGGGATCCTTTGAAAACTAAACACACTGGTCAATAGTATCACTGTAAAAGTTATGTAACAATGCTGCATGTGAAATTATGGTTACTCACTAGTATTATGCTTAAAGTCTGTGACTAACGCCGTGGCTACACTCGAAACTCCAAAGCACTGCCGTGGGAGCGCTCCTGTGGCAATGCTTTGAAGTGCGAGTGTGGTCGCAGGCCAGCGCTTAGTTTACAGCACTGGGAGCACGGCTCCCAGAGCTGGGGCACTGTTCACACTGGCGCTTTACAGCACTGTAACTTGCTACGCTCAGGGAGGTGTTTTTTCACACCCCTGAGCGAGAAAGTTGCAGCGCTGTAAAGCGCCAGTGTAGCCATAGCCTAAAAGGTGTTTAAATCAGGAATGTCAGGGGGAGTTGATAAACAGAGTTTCTGCAGACAAAGGAAAGAAGCCGTCATCTGAAACCAGGTGTGACCCAAATTCAATGGGCTACTCATTGTATGGGAGGTCGCAGAAGGAAAAAATAATTTGCATGGTAGCAACTACCAGTGGAGGAGGAAATAGCACGGAGCCTTATCTTCCAGACATCATGGCTCCTTTATTCAGCATGAAATAATGAACTTTATCTGGGGGTACCCTTCAGAAGAATATGTTTTAAAGGTTCACTGGACTATAAAGGGCGAGGGAGCAAACCCCTAAGGTGTCCTTCAATTTAAGGAGACAAAGAAACCACATGATTTGAGCTCCATAGTGGGTCCTGGCCAGGCCAGCTAGAGAAAAGCTGAAAAGAAGACTGGGGGTGAGAGAAACCATCTTGAATGCACGTTTTAAATGCAGGTTTTCACTTTTATTTGCTTGTAACCATTGCTGCCTTTATCTCTTTTATTAGATATCATTCATCCATGCTCTTTTGTTAATAAACATGTGGCTTTCATTATAAATCATCAGTGCTGTGTATGTTCAGTAAAGTGTGTGTTTCTAGCAAGCTGACAGGTTGGAATGCTCTGTAGAGGCAGCAAACCTAATGCTTTTTCTGTGAGGGCCCAGAGAGAGGACCTCACAATTTTGGGGTGAATTCAGGCCTGGAAGAGTACTAAGTTCAGCCTGTAAGGAGAAACCAAGTTGGGAAAAGCCAGGATGAGGCTTGTCAGCTGCTGGTAGGCTGTTGGGGTCAGAGCCAGGGCCGGCTCTAGGCAACAGCAAAACAAGCTGGTGCTTGGGGCGGCACATTTTTAGGGGCGGCATGGCCGGCGCCAGAATGCCGCCCCTAAAAATGTGCCCCGGCCGCCCTAGCTCACCTCCGCTGCCGCTCGCGCGCCGCTACTCGCCCTCCCTCCCAGGCTCTCAAACCTGGGAGGGAGGGGGAGACTCCGAGTGGCCGCGGCGCGGGCGCCGCTTCTCCCCCTCCCTCCCAGGCTCTCAAACCTGGGAGGGAGGGGGAGATCCCGAGCGGCCGCGGCGCGCGAAACAGCTGTTTCGCGCGCCGCTGCTCTCCCTCCCTCCCTCCCTCCTAGGCTTGAGAGCCTGGGGGGAGGAGGCAGGGCTGGGGATTTGGGGAAGGGGCAGAGTTGAGGTGGGGCTGGGGTAATTAAAAAACGGGGGGGGGGGCGGCCAAAATTGTTTTAGCTTTGGGCAGCAAAAATCCTAGAGCCGGCCCTAGTCAGAGCTGTGTGAACCAAAGCTGCACAGCTACAAGACACCCAGGGTTACAAGAACCCTTTACTGGCTGGAGTGAACCCCAAAATGTCACACCGCGATAAGCGCACCTAGGCTCTTTGCTGGTCCTCTTCTGCCAGGAAAGCCACCCCAGCCATTCCAGCTGGAGTGCAACCCTGGTCTTCCTAGAAGGAACCATCACAGCCTCTCTGCTGGGAGTTCATCCTCCCTCAGGGAGTATTGCTCACTCCCCCTGACCCTCTTATTGTTCCCCTGGGTCAAGCTGTCCATCTCGGAGACATCAGTGGTAAGCCCCTTGGTTACTTCCCTGCCTTCAGACCTCTCTGGCTCTCAGCTCTGCTCTCTGGTGTAGAAGTTAGTAGGCAGCTCCCTCTGCTGCTCTCTGGCCTTCAGCCATAGCTCTCTGGCTTGGGGAGATCAGCTGGCAAACCCTTCTTGCTGCTCTCCCTCCTTCAGTCTACCACCAGGAACCACCTATAGCTTCCTTCAGGGATCTTCTACAGTCCTTTGGTGTTTGGTAGCTCAGACCTGCCAATCAGTAATTGCCAGGCAGCTCTCACCTGCATTTTTCCTGAGAACCAAGCCACTCTGATTCACCGGGTCTCTTTGACGGCCTGGGCATCTTTCCTCTAAGAGGCTCTCTGATCCTTCATAGCCCCAGGTGCCGCACTGCCTTTTTAACTGGCCAAACTGGGAACACCTGACCTGGCACAGGGGAGCTGGACCTGCTTCATTTAGAGGGGCCCACCACCCTGTAACAGTGTCATCGATTATAACGCCCAAAGGGACTATTGTGATCATCTAGTCTGACCTCTTACATAAGACAGGCCACAGAACTTCCCTGAATTAATTCCTGTTTGAACTACAGCATCTTTTAGAAAAGTATCAATTCTTCTTTGAGTGATTGTCCCTATGGGTGCTTCACTTCAGGTGTGTGC
The DNA here is from genome assembly GCF_028017835.1 of Emys orbicularis. NCBI lineage: Eukaryota > Metazoa > Chordata > Testudines > Emydidae > Emys > Emys orbicularis. Next base: position 65,137,477 of record NC_088683.1, on the reverse strand, counting down.
TCTGACTGGAGATATTTGGTAGCAGTGTCCACATGCCCTTGGGCTCTGATCCGAAGGCATAAGGCAGGCATACAACTGCTGTTCCAGTTCCTTCTCAACCACCCATGGCCTAAAATGAAGCTCTGTAGCATAAGTGCTGGAACTAGGGGTGCTGGGAGTGCTGCCGCATCCCCTGGCTTGAAGTGGATTCCATCATATACAAGGTTTACAGTTTGGTTCAATAGCTCTCAGCACCCCCACTATAAATATTGTTCCAGCACCCCTGCTTTGTAGTGTCTGTTTGCCTTCTTAGTGCTAGCTAGTTTCCTCAACTTTATTCTTAAATTTATCATTTTTTTGTTTTATTTATACTTTGTTTACGTTATGTACTTACCTTGCACATCTCTGTATGTTTTTTTGTGGTGCCCCTTTCCGCCAAGTATCTCCCTTTGTTTGAGGCATCATCTTTCCTTTTCATAGTGGGTGTGCCCCAAGACCCTGCCAGACCTGTAGAAGGTCTTTCCCCCTCAGTGACAGTCATTCCAGCACTCTCTGCTGTCCCAGGGAGAAACATATCCCACTGAGCTGCAAGATCTGCATTGGATTTGGAAGTAGATCCAGGAAACTGAGGGAGGACATAGTTAAGTTGCTCCTTATGGAGCATTCTATGATACCATCCTTTGACTTGGGGCCTGACTACCTCCCTGTACTACAGGGTCAACTAGCCAGAGAGCTGCTTTGAAGTCTGTGGCTCCGCCTCTGTCCGGTAAGGGATAGCCCCAGGGACTACCTTAAAAGCCTCAGAAAGAAGAGATGGTGAAGCTTTGAAGAAATGGGGTAAGTTACCTCAAACATCTGTCAGTAAGGACAGTCCCGGTATGGCTACAGTTGAGGGTCCCAATCACAGACCCCTTGGTACCAAGCTTCCTGCACCAACCAAGAAGACTGCTGGTGCTTTCCACACTGAAAGGTCCCCATCCAGTAGTGATGATGGCACCTGGCTCAGATCTAGCCAGGCAGAAGGGTTCTACCACCTTGAAGAGGTTGGTACTGGCACCAGGTCCCATGCTACCTGCTCCTCCAGTAGGATGCAAGCACAATGGGCATTCTGATCGAGCCCTTTGTCATCCTTGTAACGGACAGCTTCAAAAACAACTGAATCAGCTCTCCAGTGACCTGCCTCCCTGGTACCGAGCAGATTACTGTTACCAAGGGACCTCCTCGTTTCCAAAGAATCTGATTCCACCCTGCTCATTGATACTGAAACAAGTTCTGCTGGCCCACACTCTCCTTTGTAACTAGACTATCCTTGACAGGTGTTTGTCTATCTGCTCTTAAAAATTTCCAGAACCTCCCTAGGTGCTTAACCATCCTGACAGTCAGGAAGTTTTTCCTAATGTCCAACCTAAACCACCCTTTCTACAAGTTAAGCCCATTGCTTCTTGTCCTATTCTCAGAGGTTAAGGAGAACAATTTTTCTCCCTCCCCCTTGTAACAGTTTTCAAGTACATAAGAGGGTGTTATCATGTCCCCTCTCAGTCTTCTCTTCTCCAGACCAAACAAACCCAATTTTTTCAATCTTCCCTCATGGGACATATTTTCTAGATCTTTTATAATTTTTTGTTGCTCTTTTCTGGACTGTCTCTAACTTGTCTATATCTTTCCTGAAATGTGGCATGCAGAACTGGACATAATACTTTAGTTGAGGCCTAATCAGTGTGGAGTAGAGAGGAAGAATTACAAGCTATAGCCTTTGCTCAAGGTAAAATTCTTATCACACTACTTTCCAGCAAGATGACTGACCAACCCCCCAGCCAAGATCTCCCACAAATTCCAAAGTGCTCAGTTTCTTTGTTTTCTTAGGGTGAAAGATAACCTGGGGTTCTTTCCCCCTCTCTTTTATAGTTCAGTTAACCTTTCAAATGGATTTTTCTGAAGACCCCCAAAGTAAGGTTCATTGAAGCTGTGGAGAAGGAGACATGGAATCTTGTTTTATGCTGGTTTCTTCCCCTAGTGGTGTTTGCTAAAATGCAAATCGATTTGTTTTCTGCAATCTCATCCTCCTTCTGTGATGCTGAGTGGTTATCTCCTCCCCTTGTTGGCTTGACAGTCCTGTTTACTGTCTATGTAAATTGCATTCCCATTGCGTCTTACTGTACTTGTGAAATACTTTCAAGGTGGCAGAACCACATTCCCTTGTTTAGGGTGAGGTAACTTTAGCTTTGCCTGGCAGACGTACTTTAAGAACACAATTCCCAATATGTTTGTGTTTTTGAATGTGTCCTCCATTCATACAGCACACACTAATATTAATGATCAATATGATATTAAATTTCTATTGATATTTACATCACACCTTTTAGATTTCAGGTTATAACATTAGTGAGTTGGGATACATTCAACTGGTCAGGCCAGCTGAAACACACTACCAGATATCAGTGAGCCCCTGGGCCTCTTGAATTGGGATGCTATTAGGTTCACAAGGAGCAAGAACAGAGGGCTGATAGACAGATAACACCACTCAATAAGTCTACTTCTTCACCAGATGAGGCTTCCTTCCTATGCAGACAACTTCAAACTTTTCCAAGGCCTCATTAAAAGATTAGCTGTGTTTCTGCAAATTCCTGTGGAAGAGGTACAGGAGTTACAGCATAGCTTGGTGGACATCCAACATACCATCTCCTCAGCCAGGGTAGCCCTGCCAATGAATGATGCTTTGCTAGATCCAAAGGGAACAGTATGGTAAACACTGGCCACCATCTCTCACCCCCTCCCCCCCCCCCGCAAAAGAGTGGACAAGAAATATTATGTGCTCTCCAAAGGTGGAGAATACCTAGTTTCCTATCCTGTCCAAATTCCTTAGTGGTTAACACCATGAATTAAACAAATAAACAAAAGCATTGTTCCAGATGCATACCACACTATAAAGAGCACAAGAGGCTGGACCCTCTCAGGCGTAATAGTTACTCCTTGACCTCCTTACAATTTAGGGTAGCTAATTGCCAAGCCATACTTGTAAATATGACTATACAAACTACAGTAATATTTCACTCATTTTATTGAATATTTGCCACAAAGTTAAAGAGATCAGTTCCAGACCCTCATTTCTGAAGACCAGCTACTCACCAAAGCTTCATTCCAGGTCTCTTTTGACTTAGCAGACACAGCTTCCTGGTCTATGGCAAAGGCAATATTAATATCCCGCATATCCTGGTTACAATCCTCAGGTGTCCCTAAGAAGGTCCAGAATACAGTTAAAGATTTTCTGTTTGTAGGCCCTCAGGTCTTCAGAAACATTTCAGATGACTCTCTCCACTCCTTAAAGAACTCCAGAATGACTCTCTGGTCCCCAGGAGTCTACACTCCTGCAATCAAAAGAAGGTATACAGTCAGACCAGAAACAGCCCAAAGGTCCTGCCTGGTCCAGTTTCAAACATATAACAGGGCCATAGAACCACCTAAGAAAAGACCTAGATTCCAAAGGAAAAGACCATCGACCTCTACCTCCACAGTCACCCAGTCATCAGCTTTGACCAAGAGGTCATTTAATATATTATCAAGAGAAATGAGTCACCCCACTATCTGGATCTTGTGCCGCACCACCCTTCTACTTCCCACTTCCCCTCTTATGGGGACCTTCTTTCCTATTTCAAACAATCATGGGAATAGCTCACATTGGACAGATGGGTAATAGAAGTCATTACATAAGGCTATGCCATTCACTTCAGCACCATTTCTTCCTACCGCAGTCCACTTCTAATGATTCACTTATGAATGTTGTCATCGAGGACAGCTGTAAAGGTGATACACCACATCTGTTCATCCCTTTTCCCAGCATTATGCTATAGTGTGTGCTTCTGGGTCAGATGCAGTCCTTGGGACAGCTGTTCTCCAGACTATACTAGATAGTCTTGGTATGGGCACTGCTCAAAAGTCTCCTGAAGTGGAGTACCCATAGAGACAATTACTTGAAGAAGGAGAGGTTACTCACCTTGTGAATTAACTGGAGTTCTTTGAGATGTTTTGTTCATATGGGTGATCATATACCTGCTCTCCTGTCCTGGCATAAGGCCAGATTTCATGGTGGAGAAGGAACTGGAGTGCTGGCAGGTTCTGCCTGCTTTCTATGCCCTCAGAAAAGAACAAGAGGATGTATAGAGCTCAGGCATGAACTACACAGATGCTGCTACTGAAAATCTCCTATCCTAGACGCATGGGTGCATGCACACCTGAAGTGGACCATCCCTAGAGACAAAACAACTCCAGTTACTGTACAAAAAAGAAACCTCTCCTCCTTGATTTTAAAATTTCCAGTGATAGGGAATCCACCACATTTACAATGGTTAATTACCATCACTGTTAAAAATGTATGCCTCGTTTCTAGTCTGAAACTGTCTAGCTTCAGTTTCTAGTCATTGGATCGTGCTATAACAGACCATTGTCTGTTAGACTGAAAAGCCCTCTACGATCAAATTTCTGTTTCCCATGTAGGTATTTACAGACTGTGATCAAGTCACTCTCTGTTAAGGTAAACAGATTTGGCTCCTTGAGTCTTTCACTATAAGGCATGTTTTCCAGTCCTCTAGTCATTCTCGTGGCTCTTGTCTGAACCAACTCTGTTTTGTAAACATCCTTCTGGAATTGTTGGAATTGGAATTGAACAGTATTCTAGTAGCCTTTGCACCAGTGCTAAATACAGAGGTAAAATAACATTCCTACTCCTACTTAAGATTCCCCTAGTTCTACATCCAAGGATCATATTAGTCCTTTTGGCCACAGCGTCACACTGTAAGGTCATGTTCAGCTGACTATTCACTACGATCCCCAACTCCTTTTCAGAGTCCCTGCTTCACAGGATAGAGTTCCCCATCCTGTAAGTATGGCCTACGTTCTTTGTTCCTATAGATCAGGGGTCGGCAACCTTTGGCACGCAGCTCGCCAGGGTAAGCAGCCTGGTGGGCCAGGCCGGTTTGTTTACCTGCAGCATCCTCAGGGTCGGCTGATCGCGGCTCCCACTGGCCGCGGTTTGCCGCTCCAGGCCAATGGGGGCTGCAGAAAGCGGCGCGGGCTGAGGGATGTGCTGGCCGCCGCTTCCCGCCGCCCCCATTGGCCTGGGACAGCGAACGGCGGCCAGTGGGAGCAACGATCGGCCGAACCTGAGGACGCAGCAGGTAAACAAACCGGCCCGGGTGCTTACCCTGGCAAGCCGCATGCCAAAGGTTGCCGACCCCTACTATAGATGCATAACTTTGTATTTGGCTGTATTAAAATGCATGCTGTTTGCTTCTGCTCACTTTATCAAGTGATCCAGGTTACTCTGTACCAATGACCTGCCCTTTTCATTATTTACTACTCCCCCCAGTCTTCATGTCATCTGCAAACTTTACCAATTATGATTTTATCTTTTCTTTCCGGTTATTGATAAAAATGTTAAATAGCTTGGGGCCAAGAGCTAAACCCTGTGGGATCCCACTAGAAACACACCCACTTGCAAGCAAACACTCCCAGCTAATATTGACTTGTGAGTTAATAACTGGTAGGTTTAAGTAAAAAAAAATAATAATTCACACATGTAGGGAATTTGAACAAAAAGACTCTTGAATAACTAAGAATGAATGTGCCAGATCCTCAGCTGTTGTATGTCAGAGTAGCTCTAGCTACTTGCCAAAAATATTTTGCCCAGCTCAACTCTGCATTTCACACATGCGATACATATCTCAACGGATTCTCTTTTCACTCCACTGTGATAAAATCCCAAAGAGAATAAACTGGTAAATTCCTTGGGGGCATGACTGGGAACGAGATTCTAAGGGCTAAAATCTCCTCTGTGCCTGATATGAATGGAGCTCAGCTGGAGAGGAGAGGGCACTGCAGGGAGATGGTTGCATCTCCCCAATCCTGTGTCACCTGGAGGAGCTGATCTAACTGTTATAATGTCCTTCCTTAAATAACTGTATACTAGTGAAGGAGCGGCATAATGGAACTCCCCTCTCTCCTGCCCTCACATGTCTCTTCCTTCCCCGAATGCCAGAGGTGGGGGTGAAATGGATGTGCAGGAGGTGGCTTGGCTATGCCATCTCCGCAGGCAAAGAGAGCCCTGACCTCTGTCCAAAATGTAGTTGCTTTGTGCAGCCTGGGTGGTGCAAAGTGGCTGTGCCTGATAGAGAATCCAGCTCTAGTACTCCAGTAAAAACTTAGTGTATTTAATTATTTTTACACTCCTTTGTGCTATTTTAGGCCACAGGGCTAAAAACTCTTTCATTTACCACATTCATCATGGAGAGGGGTAGGGACAAAACAGTGATCTCACCAAAAATCTACTGAAATACATTAGGATAATTTTAAAAAGAAGCATGCATACTTTTGTGTGTCCATGTACTCCAATTTGTGCATCTGTCTCTCTCAGACACAGATAACAACCTGTTGCTTTGAGATTCTCTACATAACAGAAGTCTTGTCTGTTTAAAGTGAGAACACTTTATTTTTTCAGAAAATTTCATTTGGTTCAACTTGAGGAAGCAGGGAAAGGACTCATACTATATAATGCCAAGATCAGATAGTTTGAATGGAGTTATCAAAATAATGTGAAAGAAGAAATAAAATAAACACGTTAAATACAATGGACCAAATGTATATAACTTCACTGAAATCAAGGATGAATCTGGCCCAATATGTCTCAGGTTTTTCTGAAATTCTGCATGTCTCAAGCAGCTACTATAGCTACCTAAAGCCAGGAGATGGAGCTCTACAGCTAAAGACTATTGTCAATCCCATTGTCCTAAACCTAGAATAAGTGAAAGAGAACTAATCCTGCTTTTCGGTGTTGTTTTGTTGCAGTTTTATTTGGTGTGATTTTGTATCAGTGTTGCCTGTCTCTGAAATAGAAAATCTCTCTCTCAAGAACTTCTCAGCAATTTTGTTCCTAAGCCGCATAACAGAAAAATGGGCTGTGAAGCCTCTTTTCTCATAGGAAATTAAATAGTTGGATGGTAAAACGTGGTAAATCATCTATCAATGTATCTTACTCCATGTTTTGTTAAAATATCCACTGACAGTTCTATCTAAATGCTTATCAATAGGAATAAATGGGTTGAAATTATTTATAGCATGGGAGTTGTCCTACATTACCCATATCTATTATTCAGGCTACTTACTGTTTAAGTTTGCATTATTCCTGTGGTATATATATATTAAGAAATGCAGTGACAGTTTAATCCATTACCAGGGGCAATCAGTTTAATAAAAACCTGATTGCAAGGATATTGCGTGGCCCGCAAGCACTCTTTTTTTTAAAATAAAATTTGATTTAGTCAGAGATATATAGGTTCCAAGGCAAGAAGTGATCATTGTGATCATTTAGTCTGACCTCCTGTATAAGACAGGGCATAGAACTTCCCCATAATAATTCCTAGAGCACATCTTTTAGAAGAACATCCTATCTTGATTTTAAAATTCTCAGTGATGGAGAATCCACCACAACCTTTGGTAAATTGTTCCAATGGTTAATTACTCTCACCATTAAAAATGTACGCCTGATTTCCAGTCTGAATTTGTCTAGCTTCAACTTCCAGCCATTGGATCGTATTATACCTTTCTCTGCTAGACTGAAGAGCCTATTATTAAATATTTGTTCCCCATGTAGGCAGTTATAGACTGTAATCAAGTCACCCCTTAATCTTCTCATTAAGATAAATAGATTGAGCTCCTTGAGTCTATCGCTATAATCATTGTTTTCTAATTCTTTAATCATTCTTGTGGCTCTTCTCTGAACCCACTCCAATTTATCAACATCCTTCTTGAATAGTTGACACCAGAATTGGACACAGTAGTCCAGCAGTGGTCACACCAATGTCAAATACAGGGGTTAAAATAATCTCTATACCAGCTCAAGTTTCCCCTGTTTATATATCCAATACATCCAACAGCCTTTTTGGCCTCAGTGTTGCATTATGAGCTCATGTTCAGGTGATCATCCACCATAACCTTTTTTCCGAATCGCTGCTTCCCAGGGTAGAGTCCCCCATCCTGTGTATGAACTACAGTCTTTGTTCTAAGATGCCTATATTTACATTTAGCTATATTAAAAGGCATATTGTTTGCTTGAGTCCAGCTTACCAAGCAATCTAGATTGCTCTTTATCATTAACCTGTCCTCTTCATTATTTACCACTCCCCCAATTTGTGGGTCATCTGCAAACTTTATCAATAACCAGTTTTATGTTTTCTTCCAGGTCATTAATAAAAATCCTAAATAGCATAAGGCCAAGAACTGATCCCTACTGATTCCACTAGAAAACACACCCACTTGATGATGATTCCCCATTTACAATTACATTTTGGAGATTTATCAATTAGTCAGTTTTTAATTCATTTAATGTGTGCCATGTTAAGTTTATATCTTTCTAGTTTTATCATCAAAACATACAGTACCAAGTCTAACACCTTGCTGAAATCTAAGTGTATTATATCAACACTATTACCTTTATTAACCAAACTTCTAATCTCATCAAAAAATATCAAGTTAGTTTGCCAGGATCTATTTTCCATAAACCCATGTTGAATGTCATTAATTATATTACCCTCCTTTTAATTCTTTATTTATCAAGTCCAATATCAGCTGCTCCATTATCTTGCATGAGATGAATGGGAGACTGACAGGTCTATAATTACCTTGGTTATCCCATTTATCCTTTTTGAATATTGGGACAATAGCTTTCTTCTAGTCTTCAGGAATTGTACTAATATATGAAGCAAGGACACCAAATAAAAAGGCTCTGGGCTAGATCCTCAGCTGGTGTAAGCTGGCATAGTGCCATTGACATCAATGATTTCATGCTAATTTACACCAGCTGAGCATCTGGCCCTGTGGATGACTTAAAAGCTAGAAAGATTAATATTAAGTTAAACAAGATTTTCAGTTTGGAGATTCAGAGTTATTACAGTACTATTCATTAGTTGCTCCAAAAGAAGCAGGAAAATACAAGTTCTTTCATTTATCCAATGCATTTTTGGAGATTGTTGTAGTGAATGCTAGTTGAATGGTGTAGGAGTCAGTAAGAGAATACATACAAGAGAGCACTGACAGGAGCTGCAGGAAGGAATCAAATGAAAGTTGTCCCAGTTACTTGCACTTTCCCTACAGGGTAAGTGGCTGAGGACTTTGTTGCAGGGTCACCAGCACAAGCACCAGCACAAGCAGCAGGGGTGTCTCTCCTTTCAATCATAGCCCACATTTTTCAGTGTGGGCAGCTTGATTGGTTGCCCCCAACTGGCCCTTTGGCTGGCTGGCTAAGGAGATGCTCCCCAAGCAGGGCCATTCTGGACTGCAGTGTCTGAAAGCCTTGAAGGCATCATAGACATGCTAGGCTGACAACAGTTTGCATTGTTATTGATCTATCCAAACTTGGCTTAGACAGGTATAAACCAAGCCAAATAAATTGGAGATGCCTTCTCAGTAGCTAGGAACTGTATTATACCTTACTGGAGAAAATCAGTGTAATCAGTAGAGGAATAGATTAAATATCCCTGATGCTTGCTTCTCGGTGGAAAAGGCAGTTTATAGAGTAGCAGGCTTCTCTAGAACTTCTGAGAAAATGTGGAAATCCTACTTTGGGGCTTAATTGCCAGGACTGATTCTGGGAGGAGCAAGGTGCTCTCAGCTTTAATTAAAATTGGTGGAAATTAGAAATGCTCAGTACCCTGAAAGATGGACCTGTACGTTAAATTACATGCGTAAATGTTGTTGAGGACTCAGTCATAAGGTTGCTTTGCACTTGTGTAGGAGAGTAAGGGAATATAAAGTGGCCCCTTACTCTCCTGCATAGCTTACCTGCATCCACAGTCTGTGTGTGATGGGGAGAGTAGCCATTGGGCTATTACTCTTCTTCCCACACAGGTGGATGGAGACTGGATGGGCAGGGAGTGGGTGGAACCCTAGCACCAACTTCCCAGGGCACCATTCAGCTCAGCTGAGCTGGCACAAAGAGGGAAGTAGGTGTGCCGGGTGAGGGCTGGTGGTGGAATCAAGAACTGAACTGTGATTTTCAAAGTTACAGTTTGCGCCCTACCCTGCTTCTGGGCAGTGCCCCTCATTTGGTCCCGTTTGCAAGGTGCCAGTCCAGGCCTGCTTATTTTGTCCAACTTTCGAAAATATTTCCTGTTTTTATGATGTGTTTTTTAAATCTTGATTGCAGAGGCAGTGCACCCTAGTGGACAGAGCACTGGGCTGGGACACAGGAGCCCTGCATTCTTTTCCCAGCTCGGCTACTGGCCTGCTGCATGATGATGGGCAAGTCATTTTACCTCCCTGTGCCTCACTTTCCCATCTGCAAAATGGGGATAGTGATACTGACCTCTTTGTAAAGCACTTTGAGATTTACTGGTGAAAGGTCTTATATAAGAGCTAGATATTTCGTGATGATGGCGATGTATCAATTGTTAGTGTTATATACAATTATGAGCAAGTAAAAAAAGAAATACAATACTTTGCCAAACACAGAGTTCTGAAACTAATGCTGAATCATAATAGAAACTGATTTGCAGTCTCAAACTTGGAGTTGTTATATTGTTGATGACCACAGTCATATTCTTTTTCATCACAGTTGCACCCAGTAAGAGATATGTATCTGCTTGATGCTAATAAACACTGAAAATTCCTCTTTGTGTGTTTGTATCAGCCAATACTTGGGAGTGTCATGGGTGATATAGGTTAGCTACTATTTCTCATGGATTCCCTCCAGGCCCAGAGACTCCTAATGTTTCTGATGCAAACATTTGCAGCAGAAAAGCTTGGAAGATTTATTTATGCATGCACCGACACAAAAGATGAAAAATACAGTAGACTATACTATAAAAGAGACCGGAGATGAAAGTTAATTGTAAAGGATTCAACTGGAGATTAAAGATATAATTAAAAGAAAATGTCCTGAAAGAAACAACACACTCAGATGACATTTAAATTGAGAAAACAGAGAAAACAGTAGAGGACTTATGGCTTCACAACAGTGGGTGCAAAGTCCATAGCACATGGATAATTAAGGTATACTCTTCACTTATGCAAAAGGAGTGAACTTGAGGATGCAGTTGGAGATCTGTTATTAATAGAGCTGACAGAAATGTTATTCTTTATATGAGAAGGTTAATGTTAAGCACTGTAAGTACATACTCCTTTTGTCTTGTTATAAGGTGTATAGTAGTACCAATAATGTTATATAATTAGACACAGTGAAGGCAAGGAAAGTGACATGTTTAAACTCTTGTTATGAATTGGTTTCCTAGACAGACGATCAGACATAACTGTTGACTGAAACAATGCCATATATAAAGCCTTCAAATTAGCAATGTCTTAATAGAGTGCCATACCTACTATATGTAATTTTTTCACAAGCTGTTCCATTATTTTCTTGGCCAGCATATTTCAATATTTTTCATTTCTCCTACAGAAAGTCTAACTTCTTTCATGCTTTGCTGTTGTGTACTATGTATTTACCATTCAGATTATCAGCTGGTCTACATCAGCATAATACCACTGAAATCAGTGGAGCGATATTAGTTTATATCAGTTGGTGATCTGTCTCTTCCATTTTCTGTGTGTTTACAAATGAGTTTATATATTGAAGAGGATTACACATTTCATGGTTGAGCTTCATTTTCTATTCTGTAGCATCCACTTCTGCTGTTATCAGGAATGTGATTGCCTCTGTATCCTATCCTGAAGAGGAGATTTGAGATGACATTTATGAGTCTATTGCTTGAGTGTCTGATGCTAGCCAGAGATCTTAGTGGAAACTCATCGGGAACTACAGAAAAAACAACAACCTTGAAAGTTCCTCAAACATTTCATTTGTCAGATGTTAATAGCTGTGAGTTATTGTTGTGTTGCATGGGTAATTCAGTAACATAACTCAACTGGGGTATGACATTAGAAACTCAGTTAGGCTGATCATCCACAATATCTGTGTATTCATGGGAAATCTTTTATACTTTATGAATATTTTTCCTACTTTATTAATTCCAGGCATCTACTCAAGCACAATGAGAAAAGTATTTGAGTTCACAGAATTGTCGAGAATTTCCTACACACTATTTGAACCCTAATTATCAGTGCTCTGAGAACACTTACCAGAGCAGGACCCAAAGGCAAGCTAGGCAGGGAAACTCTAGTTTGAGGATCCCACTGGAGCTATGACATGAGATGTGTGCCTACACTGAGGCAGCTATGCATGTGCTCACGGGCAGGAACTTAGATACCTGAGGGACTTTAATGCTGGAATTTTAGGCACCTACAGCTGGCACCTAACTCTGAGTGGGATTTGAGGATCTCAGTGGTGCCTAAATGTTGGATCAGGCACCTGAAGTAGCAGTTAGGTGCCTAACTACTTTTATGGATATAGTCTCTCATCCTTAATGTGGATTATAGAGAGTTTCTACTGTTCTTTTTTATAAGGGTCTTCTTAAATGGAGACTCAGAATTTTCTATCTCACATCCTATTTTCCCATAAGAGAAGCAACAGCAGCAGGATCATGTTCAGAGCTGCTCTTGAAATTGAGCCTCAAATAATCCACTAAAAACTGCGGCATAAAAAAAGGTGGCATAAGTACCGTCGTGCTATTATTTTGATTGCTGTATGAACAACTTCATTGTTATAAATCACAGTAAAATACATTTTAAATCAGCAGCAATGCGTTCACATTTGCTCTGGAAATAGGCACCTAAAGCTTCACCTTTGTACAATAAATCAGTCATGGATTGTGCAGGCCACCCAATTGGCCATTCTGGCTGTATTGGGCTATAATCATGGTGACGTCAATAAAAGAGCACAATTCTTATCTAATCACCTCATTCTCAAAATTGCCTAGAGATGAATCCCTGCCTATTGTATTTCTAAAACAGGAGAAAATCATGGGCTGCAATTTTCAAGCATCTCAAGGGTGGGAATGATTTTTGTCAAGTAGTGTGTCTTCTCTACAGACGTTAGAAAGTCCTGGGAATTCTATTTTTATATTGAAATGTTCCTCATTCTGGCCTAGATATAGGAAGGTACCTAAACATGTGCCTAACTTTAAGCATATGGGTAGCCCCACTGAAGTCAATGATACTATTTGTTTGCTTAAGTTAGGTACCTTCCTGAGTCGAGGTGTATATTATTATTCCAACTCAGTGATTTTGTGCCATCTTTTTTCCTTCTATTCATGCTTTCTCAAAGATTTTCCTTATAATTCATAGTGTTATTTATGACCAAATATTCAGCTGGTCACTAAACAGCCTCTACATTTAAACACACAAATCAGGTTATTGCATATCTAGCTACAAGATTTGTGTTGAGCAAATGTAGATTCTGCACATGCGGTGAATGAGCATGTATTCTTAAGTACACAAAATCAGAGGCTGCTGGACAAAATACGACCCCTAATAGCCACAATACAGCAAAGCACATAAGCATGTATTTAACTTTAGGGATGGACTTAAATGCTCTGTGGGGCCAATAAGTAGTTGTATAGGATGCTTATTATGTCAGTTCACTTTACAGTGAATGATTGGCTGAACAAATCCTCACATCCCCGTCTGGCTGAACTCACAGGGCCAAGCACTCTGCTGGTGTCAATTCGCACAGCTCCATTGATCCAAACATTTTAGTCTGGCTGAACAGACTGGCTGAACTGTCTTCCCCGTCTCATATCCTTCCCTCCTCCCCCACATCGGCCTACAATTAAAAGACTTGGGAATCTGACAAGAAAGGATTATTAGATATATGATTCCACTGGTAGTTATCTAAGGTGCATTAATTCTCTGAATCATAACAGTTTAAAGTGTACCCTAGTACTGAATATTTATTATGATCTTTAACTGCCTCAAAGAAATCTAATTTATAATGAATGGCAGTGCATAAAGCTCAAGGAAGTATCCTCCTGAGCAGTCTATGGGCTTGTCCACTTGGTGCATTAGTTAGCTGGGGTGGAAATTCTAGTGCACACCAGAATGTCAGGCACTAACTGTCTGTATGGACCAAGCTGATGTGCACTAAAAATTCTGTAGTGTGAACTGACATAGTACAGTTTGAAACAGGACTACATCAATGTACACTAAGGGACTTTTAGTGCATGCCAGCAGGATCCACACAGACGATTAGTGTAAATGAATGCACCCTTGTATTCACACCCTACACACCATTGTCATAATATTTGTACAAAATATGCCTTATGTAGTATTTAAAAACTAATAACTTGCTGGTCAATAATATCATAGTGAAATCTGCATAGCAACATTATATGTAAAGTTATGAACATAAGATGAAAATATGACTGAAGTGTGGTTACCAGGCAAGTCTGGGGAGGGAGTAAACCTGTTTCTCAAAGACAAAGGACAAGCTGATGTCTCTAACGAGGAGTCATCAAAGCTAATGGGCAATCACCGGTCAAGTGGCCATTCTTTGCCAGCAAAGCCGGGCAGAAGCAGATTGATCTGCATTTTAACAAACAACACCACTGAACATCTTTCACCATGAGATCCCATGTCTCCATTCTCACAGCTAGAAGAAACTGTATCTAGTGGTAACCCTCAGGAAAAGGCATTTCAAAGGGTGATGACTATAAAAGGGAGGGGCAGAAACACCCCAGGTATTCTCTCTTTCTCCCTCACACACACACGCACACACACACACATGGAATCTGTGGTAAGAATTTCACCTTGAACCAAGATTAGTTTCTTAAGTCCAACCTACTAGAAAGCATTTTATCTTTATTTCTCTTGTAACCATTTCTGGCTTTAATACTTTATACTGGTACTCACTTAAAATCTATCTCTGTGTAGTTAAATAAACTTGTTTTATTCTTTAATCAAAACGAATCCAGTGTTGTGTTTAAATTGAACTATGTGGGTAGCTCCAATTAAACTAGCAAACTGTTGGCTATTGACCCCTTATGGGGCAATGAACCTCCAATATCTGAACTGTCCAGGAGAGGGCTGGACAGTGCAGAACACACATTTTTGGGGGGGAAATCCAGGACTGGGAGTGGCTGGGGTCACCCTGCAAGTGGCAAAAGCTGGTGGAAGCCAGAGTGTGACTGGAGTGTGCTGGCAGGCTGCAGCTACACACAGACACTCAGGGTGTGACCTGCATGCTGCAAGGCTGTTTGTGAGGGGCCCAGGAAGGAGCTACAGCAACAAAGCATTGTGCGGCACCAAAGGTTGCAGTGCAGATGGGGACACAACCCCTCACAAGTCTGGATTGCACCCCTGAATGTCATAGTGCACTACATGTTGGTGCCCACTGGAATTTCCACCCCAGCTGATGCACACTGACGCACTGTGTAGACAAGCCCCTAGTCTGTTTCTCAAGTGGTAGTTTTTACTGGCCTTTGCACAATAGTTGACTTCATAAACTTTTTATGGAGACATTATGGGCTTTTTAAAAATCATTAGTGCAACATTACATCAGTTCAGCAAAATGGTAAAAAAACTGATGTTATGAACTTATTCACACACTGTAAAACCCACAATAGCTTGATAACTAATAGCATGAAGCATACTGCATCCCTTACATCTGATACTGTGTCTGCATTATCATGTACCTTTTTCTTTTGAAAAGCTTATTATTTGTAATATACTGTTTAATCTTTTCATAACCCAGCCCTGCTTATACAAATAATTCCATTCAGCAGGTGAATAGGTTTTGTTTTTTATTCCTATATTATCAAATAGTCATTTCATTTTAATTAGTTATTTTATAGTCTTCCCTTCTCTATAAAGCTAGTTGTGGGTCTCATGTATATCATGTTCACAGTAAAGATGAGAACTGTTAAGAGGTAATTTATGTACATATCTTAGGTACTCAGGGGCTCCCATTACGGTTGTAAGAGTGCATTATAATCTTTAGCAAGCATATCCTCACAATGCCCCTGTGAGTCCGGGTAGTATTATTATTTTCACTTGCAGATCAGGAATTGAGGCAAAGAGAGTCTTGTGACTTGCCCAAGTTCGCACTGGAAGTCTGTGGCAATGTAGTATGCTGAACCAGCTATGTCTCTGGTGTCCCTGGCTGACATTCCCACTAGATCATCCCTCTTCTAATGTATTTTTACAGGTCTCGGAATGACAAACCATTAATGCCTTGTAACCGAGCTTTATAAAGAGGGAATATTGTATTTCCATGGGTGAGATTTTTCAAAAGTGCCTAGCCTTGTCTTAACTCTGCTCCCATCAAAGTAAATGATAAAACTCCTATTGGCTTCAATAGGAACAAAGTTAGCCAATGCTGAGTGCTTTTGAAAATATCACCCAGTATTTTTAAGCAAAGATTTTATCAATACCTATTTGATGAAAACGTCAAAGCAGTTACACAGCAACAAGCCTAATATTCAGTCAGTGATGGTGCAGATAAAGTTTGCTGAGAATTTACATGGTGGGCCTCATCCTGCAGTTGTTGCATATGTGATCAAGTCTATTATGCTAAAAGTCCTATTTACCATTTGGACAAATAAGCTGCTATTCCTTCTCAATGTTTCTTCACTGGCCTACTGGGCAGTTTCCCTAGAGCTTTAATATGCTCTGTCCTGATTCTTAAGTCCATCTTATACTATATAGCTGGGGAGGATGTTGGACAAATGACAGGAACTTGAAAGGGAAATGCAGACTTAGTAAGCAACCCATTAGGCTACTATACCAAGTGAAGTTGGCAGTGTTTTTTGGACAAACTAAAAAAGAATATGGGTTGATACTCGTACCCTCAATAATCCTGGACTCCACAATCTGCTGTGGAGAAGAGTCAGGAGCCCTTTTTGTGTGTGAGTGAGTGAGTGCTTTTATTTTAGTACAATTTCCTATTTCTCACTTCTACCTCCTTCTTTTAGTATGGGATATTCCAAATGACTAGAAACGTTTGTTTGGTTTTGGAGGTTTTTTCTGTCTTTAGTTTTTGAAGTACCTTGCTTGTTTTTGTTTTTAAATTATACTTGGGCTGTATAGAATTTAACTCTATCCTTCAGCAGAGCTACTCAAGTGCTTAAAGTTAAGCACATGCTTAAGTGCTTTACTGGATTGGGACCCAGGAGACAGTGAATTGAATCAAACATTCTGTACAAACTGAAAACAGTTTATAAAAGCATGAATCTTGCAATACTTATGTATAGGAGCAGTCCTACTGACTTCAGTGGTTGTTGCCATTAAGATGAATAGAAGTACAGTAACTCCTCACTTAATGCTGTAGTGCTGTTCCTGAAAAATGCTACTTTAAGTGAAACAATGTTAAGCAAATCCAATTTCCCTATAAGAATTAATATAAATGGGGGGATAGGTTCCAGGGATTTTTTTTTTTTTGCCAGATGTAATGGGTTGCACACTCACCACTGCAGCACCTCCTGCTGGTTGCTTCAGGAATTAGCTCACTACTCTGGGTCCTAGCCCAGGGACTCTCCGGCGGCAGCCATGTCCTGCCCTCCTTCTCTCCCCTCTACTACTCGCACTCCCTGGGCCTTTCCCTTTGGCCCTTGCACCTTCTTGGCCCTTTCTTTCAGGGGCCTCAGCCTGGCATGTATCATGCTGGAGCTTTCCCGCTGCTCTATCTAAGGAGCTATCCCTGGGAGCCAGTCCTCCTCCCTTGGTTTTCAGGGAGAGATTGCTGTCCCTTCTGCTTTGCAGCCTTTATATAGGGCCCAGCCTGGCCCTGATTGGCTGCCTTTCTGCCCTTCTCTGATTGGCTGGGTTCTGCGCAGTCGCTCCAAGGGCTGCTATTAACACCTCCTCTGCCAAAGTGGGGCAACTGCCCCACTATATGATACAAAAGACATTATATACATATACAGTATAAGTTTTAAATAATTTTAAACAAACAATTTAATACTGTACACACAAATGATGATTGTCAAGCTTGGTTGAGGCAGGGGCTTGCCCCACTCCGCCTGCCTGGCACTCTTGCCATGGAGTGGGGTCGGGGCACGGGGGCTTGTCCCTCTCCACCTCCCTGGTGTACCAGCTGGGGAGCGGGGTCGGGGGCTTGCCCGCTCCCCGTCTGGAATGCCGGGCGGGTAGAATGGGGCAAGCCCCCGCACCCCGACCCTGCTCCCCGGCAGGAGCCCCGGGCAGGCAGAGCAGGGCAAGCCAAACAACCTCATAATGGAACATTGCACGACTTTAAACGAGTATGTTCTGTAATAGATCAGCACCCTAATAATGAAACAATGTTAACCGGGACGACTTTAAGTGAGGAGTTACTGTACTGGGAAGCATTTTCCTCAGATCCTTCATCCCAGTACAGTGAACAAATGTGACTTTTAAAAAATTAACGTCTTTATTATTTTATTTTCAGTGTGTTTGTTCCTGGCTTTTATTCAAAGGAAGACGCCTGGAGCAGCGCGTGGGATATAGAAGAAACCTAAGAGACAAACCAGAGATGGATTATTTTCCCAAACAAATTTTTATTAAGCAGTACAAACATTAACCTTTCCCACTGTGATCTCACATAATCTCAACACTGTACAGCACCACATAAAAATGACTATTAAAAGGAGACTTTAAAAAACAATTTGAGCTAAAACCCTTCCTGTCTCAGCCAGCCAGAGTAACCCGGCTTGGCACAAGGGACGTGCAGGAGGCTGTGGTATGTGTGGGAAGGACTCTTTCCTCCTCAGTCCTACACTCGGAAGGGGTAAATGGGTGGTAGCTTTAGCTAGTGTTAGAGCCACAGGCCCATCCCTGCTGCATACGCTTGAGCAGGGAGTCCTTGTGCAACTGGGCTCTACAATAATTGAGGATATGTGGTCCTCTAGTCCAGGCCTCACAAATAGTGCCCACCCCTGTGCCATGGGACTGCATTGGTTCTACTATGCCTGAGGACACCCATTGTAACAGAAGAGGGGGTAGGATTTAATTTATCAATGTTTCTGACTGCCACTTTTCATTTATCACACTTGTAAAGTCCTGGAGAATGAAGTTTTCTATCCACAGAACATGAAGAGAATGGGCTGTGACGTTGTGCAGTCTACATGGTTTTATAAAAACATGATAATAAGTGAATATAATGTAACTGGGATAGTTTTATAAAAAATTTGATAATAAGTGACTATAATGCAAATGGGATATGCTTTGTGCAAAAGGTCTCTTGTAAGGTATCATTACAAAGCTCATAAGCTACTGAGTGTGATCATCCTATTTGTAGAAATGTACCACTCTTGTATCTAAAACTAGAAATATAAAATGTAACTCTGAGGGCCTATTGTAATTATGTAAAGTGTGGGCCATTAATGATGGTTTGGAATCTTGATGACTCCCATTGTCTGCAGATGGCTGTTTACCTGTGAGTCTCCCTGTATATGTGTGTGCTGGCAAGTGAGTAATGAAGTCTTGCAGTGACATGTGATCATGTCACCTGAACTGGAATCCATCTTTAACCTGGTGCTTTTCCAGTGGGGGGAGGGGGTGGAAACCCAGAGGGACAAAGGGTTCCCGCCTTATGCAAAAAATATATAAAGGGGTGGAAGAGAACAAAAAGAAGGGAGAAGCCATCATGAAGAATCCCCTAGCTATTACCTGAGCCAGGAACAAGAGCTGTACCAGGGGAAAGAATTGTGCCCAGGCCTGGAAGGTGTCCAGTCTGAGAAAAACTTACTGAAGCATCTCTGAGGGTGAGATTATCTGTATTTAGTTTGATTAGGCATAGATTTGCGCATTTTATTTTATTTTGCTTGTGACTTACTTTGTTCTGTCTGTTACTACTTGGAATCACTTAAATCCTACTGTCTGTATTTAATAAAATCACTTTTTATTTAGTAATTTACTCAGAGTATGTATTAATACCTGGGGGAGCAAACAACTGTGCATATCTCTCTATCAGTGTTATAGAGGGCGAACAATTTATGAGTTTACTCTGCATAAGCTTTATGCAGGGTAAAACGAATTTATTTGGGTTTAGACCCCATTGGGAGTTGGGCATCTGAGTGCTAAAAACAAGCACACTCCTGTGAGCTGGTTTCGGGTAAACTTGCAGCTTTGGGACAAGGGATTCAGACCCTGAGTCTTTGTTAGAGCAGACTGAAGTGTCTAATTCAGCGTGCAAGACTACCCCTGCTTCTGTTTTTCCTGCCAGCTCAGGACTCCAGCACCCCGTCTTGCTGAGCCAGACACTTCAGTCTGCTCTAACAAAGACTCAGGGTCTGAATCCCTTGTCCCAAAGCTGCAAGTTTACCCGAAACCTTGTAGACTGCACAACGTCACACCCTCCTCCTGAACTTACTGCCAGAGACTTGGACACTGACCATGGCGGAGGCAGTATACCTAAAATTCGTTTTTGGGCTCCCCTACTGGGCAGAGACTCCTATGTCCCCCAAAAGGGAAAGAGACCCTGACCCAGCTGTAGGCTCACAGCTACCAGCTATGAGGGACCTTTCGCTGGCCAGCAAAATCCCCCCCCTTTTACTCAGGTTGGGTTTGCTTCCAGCTAGAGTCCTTGGGGTTTGTTCCCACCGCAGCAGTCACCAGGACCCCAACTTCCAGCTCCAGGATACATGTTTCTGTGCACCTCTTCCACTCCATTACAGCCAGGTCATGCTTCTGGGTCTTACTTGCTTTGTCTTTTAAGTCCAGGCTGGTGGGCAGCCTTTTCTTTTTCCAGGTCAGCCTTTTTCCAGGCAAATTGTACATCAATTTCCATTTGTTTTCCCTTGAGACCATCACTTGATGAGCTGGGATACCACAGAGAACACCCTCCTGCCAGAACAGGCACCCCTCCCCTCCTGTCTTGCTAGGTTAGACACTCCAGTCAGCTTCAGCACAGACAGAGGTTGGGCCACACCCATCTGCAGTTCACTGAAACTGAGATGTACTCAGCTCAGGGGCTTCTTAGTTAACAGAGACATTTCCAGCGCCCATTGTTCAGTCTTTCTGGGCAATTTGCAACTTGTGTAGTTTTAGCTTCTTTTGATCTTCATTCTTACTTATTTTGCTTCCTTTTCTGTCCCTAATTTCCTTTCCCGAAATAAGCAAACAGAAAATAACAAACCAGTAACCACTTTGTCTGTTCTCCAGCCACCACACTTAAAACTCACTTAAAATCACTACCAGTATCTCAAAGCAATCAGCTGTGCACAGATCCTGCCGACTACGCCACTGTGACGGGTTGGATCACAGAACCCCCCTTGGGAGCTGCCACCCAATGTGCAAAGACTACCCCTGCTTCTGTTTTTCCTGCCAGCTCAGGACTCCAGCACCCCGTCTTGCTGAGCCAGACACTTCAGTCTGCTCTAACAAAGACTCAGGGTCTGAATCCCTTGTCCCAAAGCTGCAAGTTTACCCGAAACCAGCTCACAGGAGTGTGCTTGTTTTTAGCACTCAGATGCCCAACTCCCAATGGGGTCTAAACCCAAATAAATTCGTTTTACCCTGCATAAAGCTTATGCAGAGTAAACTCATAAATTGTTCGCCCTCTATAACACTGATAGAGAGATATGCACAGTTGTTTGCTCCCCCAGGTATTAATACATACTCTGAGTAAATTACTAAATAAAAAGTGATTTTATTAAATACAGACAGTAGGATTTAAGTGATTCCAAGTAGTAACAAACAGAACAAAGTAAGTCACAAGCAAAATAAAATAAAATGCGCAAATCTATGCCTAATCAAACTAAATACAGATAATCTCACCCTCAGAGATGCTTCAGTAAGTTTTTCTCAGACTGGACACCTTCCAGGCCTGGGCACAATTCTTTCCCCTGGTACAGCTCTTGTTCCTGGCTCAGGTGATAGCTAGGGGATTCTTCATGATGGCTTCTCCCTTCTTTTTGTTCTCTTCCACCCCTTTATATATTTTTTGCATAAGGCGGGAACCCTTTGTCCCTCTGGGTTTCCACCCCCTCCCCCCACTGGAAAAGCACCAGGTTAAAGATGGATTCCAGTTCAGGTGACATGATCACATGTCACTGCAAGACTTCATTACTCACTTGCCAGCACACACATATACAGGGAGACTCACAGGTAAACAGCCATCTGCAGACAATGGGAGTCATCAAGATTCCAAACCATCATTAATGGCCCACACTTTACATAATTACAATAGGCCCTCAGAGTTACATTTTATATTTCTAGTTTTAGATACAAGAGTGGTACATTTCTACAAATAGGATGATCACACTCAGTAGCTTATGAGCTTTGTAATGATACCTTACAAGAGACCTTTTGCACAAAGCATATCCCATTTGCATTATAGTCACTTATTATCAAATTTTTTATAAAACTATCCCAGTTACATTATATTCACTTATTATCATGTTTTTATAAAACCATGTAGACTGCACAACGTCACATGGGCAATGGCATAGACATGGTGCCCAACCAATGTTCCCCAGCTCTCTTCTGGAGGGGTCACCTCACAGAATAGGTTTCACTGAATCCTAGAGAGCTGCATTTGATGACGAGGGTGACAATTAAGCCTCTCTCATGAATGGTGAATTTTATGAGGTGGATACCAAGTGCATTAACTGCTGGATTGAGACTATCATTCTGCAATAGGTCACATCATCCTAATGACCTTCAACCACTAATCATTGAAACTTAGAAGTGAAATGCGTTGTGTCTTATTAATTCCTTCAGCCACCCAGCCTCCTATGAAGGTAAAACAACATATTCAATTGCATCTTTCAAGCAGCTCCAGAAGGACTTACTTCTCATCAGTGGTCCAATATGATCATTAAAAGAGATAGCACCACTTATGAAAATATTTCAGTAGAGAACCAGAGAACCAGCCCCACCTTGGATTTTCACTGGTAGTTTTCTGATTATAGGCATTTGGAAATTCACTTATGTTCATTCTAGTTTCAAGTCACAATAACCAAGAAGGCAACTTAAAATCAGCCACTGAGCATGAAACTGAGCCAGCCAGCAACTTTCAAGATGTTACAGTCCCTGAAAATATGCTGGTATAATAAAAATCAGTATGTGACACTGGGCCTGTGTTTAGTGTTCTAAGATGATGGATAGGTGGTTTGGGGCTGATTCTTCACCCTGTTCATGCAACTCCATTTATTTCAATAATTAATTTGATGTAAACTGGCCAGATCTAGAAGGTAGCCATGAGCCTTGATTTTGGAGATAGGGATGGTATTGACTGAGGTGAATACATTTGTGGCCCCTCCAGTATATCGCATGGCATTCAAATGAAAGATTGATGCACTAATGGAAATGTATTCTTAAAAAACCTGAACTGCATGCTCCTTCCAAGAAAAGCACCACGTTTTGCTCATCTCAAATGTCTTTTACAAACTGCAATAAGCTGTTTACAGATGCCATGCATTTGTCAGAAGTGCTTCCTAGCAGTGACTGGATTTCTATTGTCTGGAATATACATATATGCAAAGGAAAAATCAGACCATTAACTACATCAGCTGCACTGCAGCCATCAGTTGTCAGAGGAGGAAATTAATGAGCAGCGATGTTGTGAAATGATTACAGTAGTAAAATCAGCAGAATTAAGTTTGACTAGCGATACTGTAAGTCAATAGATCTTACTTTTGCTGCCCCATGGCCAGGGTGAGTAAGATATTTCTTAGCAATAATAAGCTGAAAGGAGGATAGCTGTGCTGGCTTCTAATACATGGAGAGATTATGGCAGAAGGAAATGTCCTTGATGGTATTTGGAACTTTTTTCCCCCCCAAAACATGAGGTTTGTTAGCACACTCCACCACCATTCTGCATTTGCTCAGCCGGTAGTTGAAGAGTTCTTTTTCACTGTCCAGGGCGCCTGTATAGGGCTTCATGAGCCAGGGCATTAGCGGGTAGGCTGGGTCCCCGAGGATCACTATAGGCATCTCCACATCCCCAAGAGTTATTTTGTGGTCCGGGAAGTAAATACCTTCCTGCAGCCGTCTACACAGACCAGAGTTCCTGAAAACACGAGCATCATGAACCTTGCCCGGCCATCCGACGTTGATGTTTGTAAAACGTCCCCTATGGTCCACCAGTGCTTGCAGCACCATTGAAAAGTAGCCCTTTCGGTTAATGTACTGGCTGGCCTGGTGGTCCGGTCCCAGGATAGGGATGTGAGTTCCATCTATAGCCCCACCGCAGCTTGGGAATCCCATCGCGGCGAAGCCATCTATGATGACCTCCGCGTTTCCCAGGGTCACTACCTTTGAGAGCAGTAGCTCAATGATTGCGTTGGCTACTTGCATCACAACAACCCCCACGGTAGATTTGCCCACGCCAAAGTGGTTCGCGACTGTCTGGTAGCTGTCTGGCGTTGCAAGCTTCCAGAGGGCTATGGCCACTCGCTTCTGGACACTCAGGGCTGCTCGCATCCGGGTGTCCTTGCGCTTCAGGGCAGGGGACAGCAACTCACAAAGTTCCAGGAAAGTCTCCTTCCGCATGCGAAAGTTTCGCAGCCACTGTGATTCATCCCAGACCTGCAGCAGTATGCGGTCCCACCAGTCCGTGCTTGTTTCCCGGGCCCAGAATCGCCGTTCCACAACATCAACATGACCCATTGCCACCATGATGTCCTTGGCGCGGGGTCCCGTGCTTTGTGACAGGTCTGTGCCACTCTCAGACTTCAGGTCCTCACCGTGCTGCTGTAGCCTCGTCGCCCGATTTCTCAGCATCTGCCTTTGGGAAAGGTGGACGATAAGGTGCGAGGTGTTGACAACGGCCATAACTGCAGCGATGGTCGCAGCGGGCTCCATGCTCGCAGTGCTGTGGCATCCACGCTGTCACTGACCAGAAAAGTGCGCGAACTGATTTCCCGCCGGCGCTTTCAGGGAGGGAGGGCGGGAGTGACGGTTGGATGACGACAGTTACCCAAAACCACCCTCAACACATTTTTTTCCCCAAAAGGCATTGGGGGCTCGACCCAGAATTCCAATGGGCAGCAGGGACTGCGGGAACTGTGGGATAGCTGCCCACAGTGCACTGCTTCCAATGTCGACGCTTGCCCCGTTAGTGTGGACTCACAAAGTCGAATTAGTGTCCTTAGTGTGGATACACACGTTCGACTTTGTAATATCGATTCCACATATTCGATTTAAGTAAAATCGAACTACTCTCGTAGTGTAGACATACCCATAGAGAAAAAACATTATCAATCCCATTTGCATAGGGGGAAAGAGAGAGACAGCAAGATCAAGTGATCCACCACCCATGGTTACACAGCCTCTGGCAAAGCCAGGAATCAAATCTACATCTCTACTGTCCCACACTACAGCCTTAACCACAACACCATCCTTCCTCCCCTGAAAGTTAGACACCGAATGTAGGGTGAACAATTATCTTGTTCTTACAGGTTTCAGAGTAGCAGCCGTGTTAGTCTGTATCCGCAAAAATAACAGGAGTACTTGTGGCACCTTAGAGACTAACAAATTTATTTCAGCATAAGCTTTCGTGGGCTACAACCCACTTCTTCGGATGCATATAGAGTGAACCATATATTGAGGAGATATATATACACACACATACAGAGAGCATGAACAGGTGGGAGTTGTCTTACCAACTCTGAGAGGCCAATTAAGTAAGAGAAAAAAAACTTTTGAAGTGATAATCAAGATGGCTCAGTACAGACAGTTTGATAAGAAGCAAGTGTGAGAATACTTACAAGGGGAGATAGATTCAATGTTTGTAATGGCTCAGCCATTCCCAATCCCTATTTAGCCCTGAGTTGATTGTGTCTAGTTTGCATATCAATTCCAGCTCAGCAGTCTCTCGTTGGAGTCTGTTTTTGAAGTTTTTCTGTTTTAAGATAGCCACCCGCAGGTCTGTCAAAGAATGGCCAGACAGGTTAAAGTGTTCTCCCACTGGTTTTTGAGTATTATGGTTCCTGATGTCAGATTTGTGTCCATTAATTCTTTTGCGTAGAGACTGTCCGGTTTGGCCAATGTACATGGCAGAGGGGCATTGCTGGCACATGATGGCATATATCACATTGGTAGATGTGCAGGTGAACGAGCCCCTGATGGTATAGCTGATGTGATTAGGCCCTATGATGGTGTCACTTGAATAGATATGTGGACAGAGTTGGCATCGGGCTTTGTTACAAGGATAGGTTCCTGGGTCAGTGTTTTTGTTCAGTGATGTGTGGTTGCTGGTGAGTATTTGCTTTAGGTTGGGGGGTTGTCTGTAAGCGAGGACAGGTCTGTCTCCCAAGATCTGTGAGAGTAAAGGATCATCTTTCAGGATAGGCTGTAGATCTCTGATGATGCGCTGGAGAGGTTTTAGTTGGGGGCTGAAGGTGACAGCTAGTGGTGTTCTGTTATTTTCTTTGTTGGCCCTGTCTTGTAGGAGGTGACTTCTGGGTACTCGTCTGGCTCTGTCAATCTGTTTTTTCACTTCAGCAGGTGGGTATTGTAGTTTTAAGAATGCTTGATAGAGATCTTGTAGGTGCTTGTCTCTATCTGAGGGATTGGAGCAAATGCGGTTATATCTTAGAGCTTGGCTGTAGACAATGGATCGTGTGGTGTGTCCTGGATGGAAGCTGGAGGCATGTAGGTAAGTGTAGCGGTCAGTAGGTTTCCGGTACAGGGTGGTATTTATGTGACCATCGCTTATTAGCACAGTAGTGTCCAGGAAATGGACCGCTTGTGTGGATTGATCTAGGCTGAGGTTGATGGTGGGATGGAAATTATTGAAATCATGGTGGAATTCCTCAAGGGCTTCTTTTCCATGGGTCCAGATGATGAAGATGTCTGGACCCATGGAAAAGAAGCCCTTGAGGAATTCCACCATGATTTCAATAATTTCCATCCCACCATCAACCTCAGCCTAGATCAATCCACACAAGCGGTCCATTTCCTGGACACTACTGTGCTAATAAGCGATGGTCACATAAATACCACCCTGTACCGGAAACCTACTGACCGCTACACTTACCTACATGCCTCCAGCTTCCATCCAGGACACACCACACGATCCATTGTCTACAGCCAAGCTCTAAGATATAACCGCATTTGCTCCAATCCCTCAGATAGAGACAAGCACCTACAAGATCTCTATCAAGCATTCTTAAAACTACAATACCCACCTGCTGAAGTGAAAAAACAGATTGACAGAGCCAGACGAGTACCCAGAAGTCACCTCCTACAAGACAGGGCCAACAAAGAAAATAACAGAACACCACTAGCTGTCACCTTCAGCCCCCAACTAAAACCTCTCCAGCGCATCATCAGAGATCTACAGCCTATCCTGAAAGATGATCCTTTACTCTCACAGATCTTGGGAGACAGACCTGTCCTCGCTTACAGACAACCCCCCAACCTAAAGCAAATACTCACCAGCAACCACACATCACTGAACAAAAACACTGACCCAGGAACCTATCCTTGTAACAAAGCCCGATGCCAACTCTGTCCACATATCTATTCAAGTGACACCATCATAGGGCCTAATCACATCAGCTATACCATCAGGGGCTCGTTCACCTGCACATCTACCAATGTGATATATGCCATCATGTGCCAGCAATGCCCCTCTGCCATGTACATTGGCCAAACCGGACAGTCTCTATGCAAAAGAATTAATGGACACAAATCTGACATCAGGAACCATAATACTCAAAAACCAGTGGGAGAACACTTTAACCTGTCTGGCCATTCTTTGACAGACCTGCGGGTGGCTATCTTAAAACAGAAAAACTTCAAAAACAGACTCCAACGAGAGACTGCTGAGCTGGAATTGATATGCAAACTAGACACAATCAACTCAGGGCTAAATAGGGATTGGGAATGGCTGAGCCATTACAAACATTGAATCTAT
Source organism: Emys orbicularis (assembly GCF_028017835.1). NCBI lineage: Eukaryota > Metazoa > Chordata > Testudines > Emydidae > Emys > Emys orbicularis. Next base: position 65,109,780 of record NC_088683.1, on the reverse strand, counting down.
CTCCCCTTGTAAGTATTCTCACACTTGCTTCTTATCAAACTGTCTGTACTGAGCCATCTTGATTATCACTTCAAAAGTTTTTTTTCTCTTACTTAATTGGCCTCTCAGAGTTGGTAAGACAACTCCCACCTGTTCATGCTCTCTGTATGTGTGTGTATATATATCTCCTCAATATATGGTTCACTCTATATGCATCCGAAGAAGTGGGTTGTAGCCCACGAAAGCTTATGCTGAAATAAATTTGTTAGTCTCTAAGGTGCCACAAGTACTCCTGTTATTCTTGTTCTTACAGCTGACACTCTGGTGGCATTTCTCCCCCTTCGCCCTCAAATCCTGCTGCCTAAGAGCAACACCAGCTTTCATGTTCTCTGGAGATGGTTTATGGGTAGGTGCAGCATGATTATATGTGTTTAAATTTTGGTTCTCATAGTCTCATATATGTCTGCAGAAATCGGAGTGACTTGCCCCATCTCTCTGGGCAGTCTTGATTTTGTTTTTAATTGAATGTAATTGTTTCAACTGCTATTTTGAAAGATTCAAATTGTACAGCTGCTATATAATCTGGATGAATTCAGCTCCAATGTTCCCAGAGCAGTGCCAGGGTTGTATCTTTTCTAATTTGGCTTTTAAATTTTTTTCACCTTCAGTCCCTAATCACTAAGGTTAAGATTTTCTCAAGGGTATTGTTAATAAAAGTCATGGGCAAGTCCCATTAAAAATTTGCCAGTGGTGGCAGCACCAGAAAGATCTTATAACTTTTAGCCCAGTAGTTTGAGAACTCACCTGGAATTTGGGAGACCCGGGTTCAATACCTTGCTGAGGGGAGGGGATTTGTAGTGGGTCTCCAAGCTCTTAGAAGAGTGATCTAAAAATGGGGGGCTCTCTCAATCTCTTCCTTTTTGGAGTTAAATAATAAAAGAGTCATTAGGCCAAAGATAACAATAAAGAGAATCATTCTATAGTCTGATGGTTAGTGCATCCACCTGGGAAATTGGGGACCCAGGATCCAATCCCACTGATGCTTTAATTATATATACAAAGTACTGTAGAACAGCTCCAATAGGAGCACTACCCCCCATAGCCTAGTGGTTAGAATACTCACCTGAGAGATGGAAGACACCCCCCTCCCCACTTCAAATTATTCCCTCCCCCCAGGCAGAGAGGGAATTGAACCTAGATCTCCTATATCACAGGGGAATGCTCTAACCACTGGACTAAACATTATAAGTTGGGTAATGCCTCTGGGTCTTTTGGGTGGAGTGAGGCAGGCACCTAACTCATTCTAACCAGAAACACCATAGGGAATGTCAGCACTGTGAGCTGAAGGTGTAAATTCCAGCTTCCCCTCCCTGGCCTAGCATCTGATCAAGCTAGCGTGGGTATGCCTCCGCAGCTGGAATTTATAGCTTCAGCTCTAAGTGTAGATATACCCTTGGATGCCTAAACCTCTGACTCCAGGAGAGAGGTTTCTGGCTGTGGATCACAAGCAGAGATACATGGCTCTCTGTATCCCAGACTGGCAGGGGCGGCTCCAGGCACCAGTGCAGCAAGCGCGTGCCTGGGGCGGCAAGCTGCGGGGGGCGGCCTGCTGGTTGCTGTGAGGGCGGCAGTCAGGCAGCCTTCGGTGGCATGCCTGCGGGAGCTCCGCCGGTCCCGCAGCTTCGGCGGCAATTCAGCGGCGGGTACACCGAAGGTGCGGAACTGGCAGATCACCCGCAGAAACGCCGCTGAATCCGCGTGACCAGCGATCCATCCGCAGGCATGCCGCCGAAGGCCGCCTGACTGCTGTGCTTGGGATGGCAAAATACATAGAGCCGCCCCTGCAGACTGGGGTGCCTAACCCTGTGATAGGGATGGGACACATTTCTGTAGTGTCACCACCTAGCATTCTGGCTTTTATGGATCCCATTCTTAGGCGCCTATCTCTCCCCATTCATTGTATAGAAAGCCTAGGCACCTAACTCAGGCTTGGGGACCCCCATTGTTGTTCCAGTGATTTTCTAGGTGCCTACAAGTTAGGTGTTGCAACATCTAAATCACTTTGTAGATATGGGCCAACGTACTTATTTGTGTCTTAGTCTTTAACACCTTCAACACTATTCGGTCTAATGGCGCTATATGTACTCCTTTCTGGGACAGGATGTTTAGACCCCAACTTGCGGTTGGCAAGACAAGGGTTAAAACTGTCTCTCCTTGAGATGAAGAAACCACAGCTGTATGCCCTAAATCAGGGATTGTCAGAGTAGTAGTCCTGGGCCAGCTGTGATGAATTAAGTATTTACCCAACACAGTATAAAAGAGGCAGGTTGTGCACAGGTTTCTGGTTGAGCCTGCATTAGGAGTTAGGGTTGCAAGCTGTATCACCAAGTTCTTTATTAGATTTAGGCTGTATTGAAGCTTTTTTTTTTTTTTGGACTAATTTCATTCAGGAACAAAGCTGACCGAAATCTTTTTATGTTAGCTTAATGCTCTAATTAGAAGAAGTTGGCTTTTTGTTAGTTGCAAAAAGCCAGTGTACTCTAATTCCTTTTACTATTATTTTATAATATAGCACATGAGAAACACAATAAGTCTTAAAGAGCATATAATAGAAATGATGGATTTGACAAATAAGTCAGCCTAAGACATACACAGCAGGGAAGAGTGAGGAAGGAAAATAAATAGCTATAATATGTTTACTTACAGTCTCAATGCCTTGGTAGTGTACTTACTATTAGGGTAAAACACATTCATATTTTGTAGGTGATGTTACAATAATGGATCTTTAGATGTGATTTGACTGAGATGAGTGAGGAAGCTGTGAAAACAGAATTTAGAGGAGCATTTCAAGCCTACAGGGTAGCATGGAAGAAAGCATGAACCTTTGAGAATATTAAAAAAGGTGTCAAGGCTGGTACATCTGAGAAGGTGGTAGAAGTTGAGGAGACTTATTCAGTGATATAAGAAAATTCCATAAGATTAAGAGTCTTGAAAGCAAGGACAAGAAGTTTTAACATGACCTAGAAAGCATTGGGGAGCTAAAATGACTCAAAGAAGGGGTGGGAGGTGACCTAGTAAAAGACCTTGTGCCCCACCCTTGGTGATTAGTGAGAAGAAAAATGAATGTTTAATGTGAGCCTCTGGAGAATATTTGTTACTTCTAATAAGATCCTAAGTTTAACAAACATTCACCATAGTCATAGAAGCTAGAGGAAAGAGAGTTCCTGGATCATGTAGGTCATCTCTATGCCAATGCAGGGTGTTCCTGTGATACATCTTCTAGTACTTATTCATGATGCTAAAGTTCATGACTGGGCATCTACTACCTCTTTTCTAGGGAGACTCATCTAAAGTCTAACTACTTGTCTGGAAGCTTACCTTGATATTCAACCCAAGTTTTCCCTTTTGTAGTCTTGATTATGGCACCATTTCACACTATATTCACTTGCTCCTTTGTGTTCACACCTTTCAGATACTTAAGGATTATATTACTATGTGGTCACAACTTATCTAAACTTCACATTTTTTTCAATCTTTCTTCATCAGTCACTGATTGCAGGTCACATTTGTTTATCTCTGAATTTCCTCTAGCTTTGTCCATGTTTTCTGGCATTGGGGTGCTAAACATTTAACAAGAGGCTTAATTCTTCACTGAGTAGCTTTGCCTGTTGGCTGGTGTTAAATCTTACCCTTGTATATGGCACCCACTTTATATTTGCTTCTCCCCTTGTGCAAAGTAGCTGCAGTTTACTCTGGCACTGTGAATCAAGGTACAAGTTCCAAAAAGTGAGTCAAAAAGATGTGTGCCTGTCCTGCTGGGTAACTGGGGAAAGCGAGTGTAAAGTAAACATCCATGAGACTTCTTTCCTCAAATACACAGTGCCAGTACACAAAGATGTCACTAATCTAAGAATGATCTGCTCGGTCTTCCTCTTTTCATGCTTATACTCCCTGTGATATCTCATATATAAGATTATGGCCTAGCATCTAAACCATAGAAATGGCAGTCCATTTGCCCTGGTGTGGTTCTCACAAGGTGTATTACTATAGATGCAATATGTTAGGCACTGAGGACTTGCAGACAGGTGGAATAGGAGAGGAAAAAAATCTCTCAGCAGCTGAGAAGCCTATTGGCTGATGTGGCTGGGACCCTCCAGAGCAAACCACTTGTTGTTCAGAGTGGAGAAGTCCCTTTTCAAGCTAATAGGGGACTATTGCATCAATGCAGATCTTGGACAAGCCCTTGCTGCTTTGACACAGCCATTGCAAATCTACAGATTTATGTAGTATCTTCCTTCGGAACTGCTAGTCTATTTTCACTTATAGCCCACTGAGATCTTTGTTTATCCTTGTGCTCTACATATTGCATGAGCAACAGTGACAGGATCAGCAATTCAGACACTTACACCTGGGCTACACTAAAGGGTTAGGTTGATGTAAGCTGCCTTGTGTCCACCTAGCTGTGGAATTTTCTTCACTTAAATTTGGGTCTTGCTGATAAGTGCCCCTCTACGCCAATTTAGTAACACCACCTCCCCAAGCAGTGAAGAGTCCCTGTCGATGTAATTAGGTCAACACGGCATCAGTTTTGGCCCCTCGTTGCTTGTGTTGATTGTTAATGGCTTTCAGGAGCCTTCTTGCAATGCTCCACACTGACAAGACAGTCAATACAAGTGCTCCTAGCAAGGACATGAATTGCAGACACAAGGAGCGAAGTGTGCGCACAAGTGATTTAATAACTGCAGTGGCCGTATGCTGATGTAAGTCAGGTCAACATAATTTTGTAGGGCAGCAATGCTTGTGAGCTGCTGCTGCAGTTTCAAAGGAACGAAGCACAGGAAATAGGTGTGGCCCTTACTGCCCCACCCAATTTCCCAAAGGAGCTCCTGTTAAGTAGTTTTTACAGAAATGCAGACAATCAGGGTGGCTTAACTCCATCAGATACACCAGAATTGTCCTCAGAGCTGCTGCTGAATTACTCATGTTCTACATGTAATGTAGAAATCACTTCAGTCTCCTAGTTTCAGTCCCACGAGGTCCAGCACAGGGCTTTTGCTTTTCTGCTGTGTGACATATTGCTTTGTATATGAAGCAGTCCTAAATCACCTTGTCTGTTAAAAGGAGGTGTAATAAAATTTTCAAATGAAAAATAAAAGGCTGCTGGTTAATGATGCTTATGAACTCTTGCCACCATGCCATTGATTACATCTGGATGTGGTTATATTACATGGTTAGTATGGCTAAGTTGATCCAAGCCGCAGTCCTGCCTCTGAGAACAAATTTCTAACTTAGTACTGTTCTTTTGTAATGTTTTATTTCTGATATTTACATGGCAAAGACTTATAAACCTCTTACCTTTTTTATAACTATTGAAGAAGTTGTAAATCTGTTAATTTGTAGTTTTGAATTCACATGTCCCTTTATCTGGCTGACTATTGTCGGGTCTCAGCTGGTTGGGTTACAAAAGGGATGTGTTGAAATATACAATATTATGTTTGGGGAGTTCTAAGATCATTCTTCTAACAAAATTAAGGTCAGAACATAACACTAAATCGCTCATCCTCTGTGAACCTTGTTTCTTTCAAAAACAAGATTGTTTGACATTTCCAGTGCAGTCACATCATTAACTGTTGATTAGAGCTATTCAAACAGGGCTTTAGATTGCTAGCACAAAAAACAAACTAATGAGGAAAAATCAAATCAAATGGATCTAAAAGCAGAAGATATACCAAAAGAGATTGGATGAACCGTCACACTGCACTGTCTGAGTCTGGATTCTAAGGTTAAAGAAAGTTCATCTTCCTGAGGATTGAAGTAATGTTTAATGTACAATAAAGCCTCTGAACTGTTACTTTAAACAGACTTATGGGGATTCAAAGGCAATATTGCAGTATTTATGGCTCCAGTGGGCTGCCTTCCCAGATAGGGTCTCCCTATCTCCTGGGAAGAAGGATCTAAAATCTGAAATTGATTTGAAGCATGAATCAATCATTAGGTGGTGGAAAACCCACTTAACAATAAGAAAAGATCTATTTTAAAGATTGGCATTTTAAAAACAGCCCTGTCAGGTATATCTTTCCATCTGTGAGCACTTGGTGGCATTATTCCCAAGTTTGAACAGCAACTGCCTTTTTAGGGCTAGAAAGTGTTTGAGTTCTTCAGAACGAGACCTTACTTTTAATAACGGTGTGTGATGTGGGGGGAGGAGGGCGGGTAGACAGAGCAGTCAAGAGCTTCTGAGCCTGAGTTTCTACTCCCCCATGCAGTTCTCCAGAGCGCATAATCTAGCCCCAGTGAGGCAAAATTGTGCTTTTAAAAATAAAGCTTTTTGTAGGCTAACTCTCTTGCTTCTTAGGCTGCTTCTTGAACAAAGCCAAAACCATGGGCAGGTTTCCACAGGCAGAATAGTGTTTTGCAGAATGCCCCTGTCACATTCCAGAGTGCAATCCAATGATGGGTTGTCACCGCCTGCCCTGCAACTTTGGGTGCCTCAATGCTTTGCTGCTGTAGCTCCCAAACTAGATACATGCTGCTCAAAAATGGCCTGCTGGCATGCAGGTCACACCCTGAGTGTCCGTGTATGGATGTAACCCTGGTGCAGCAGCCTGCTGGCAACGCCACACTCTGGCTTCCGGCCATGGTTAGTACTTGGAGTCCTGAATCTTCCCAAAAATGTGTGTTCTGCACTGCCCCACCATTCCCTGGACAGTTCAGTTATTAAAAAGTTCATTGCCCTGGTAAAGAGCCAATATTCCATATTTTGGTACTTTAACTGGAGTTACCCAACTGTTCAGTTTAAACACAGCACTGACTTGGTTCAGATTAAAACATAAAACAAGTTTATTACCAAAAGAACATAAAATTTTAAGTGAATTCAAATATGAGACAGTTAGATATGGTCACAAGCAAATAATGAAAATACACATCAGAACATCTAAAACTTAATCTAGCAACGTTTCAAGGCTTTTGTTCAAGATGGCCTTTCACCCACAGTCTTCCAGCAAAATGGTGATTGACCCATTTCCTTGGTTAGTATCTCCCGCAGAGGCCTGAAGGTGCTGGTGTCTTTATCTTATGTAAAAGAGGGAGAACTTTGGGGTTCTCTCCACCTCTCTTAAAGTCCAGTGAACCTTTGATGTGGATTCTTCTGAAGATTATCCATCAAAGCAAAGTTTATTCAAACAGTAAAGAAGGCGACAGAGCATGGACTCCTCTTTCCCACCTGTGTTCCCTCAGATGCAAATTTTGCTTTGTCTCCTGCCAATACCTCACTCTGCTGTCTGGAGGATGCTGTTTACCCCAATTTACACATAAATAGTAAACGTATTCCTCTATAGGACAGACTTGTTTAGCAAGTTTTGCCTAGACAAGGCTGTGTGGTTTTGAACATGTGCTAACATCATACAGGGGCATTTCATAACTTTACATATAATGTTGCTACGTACATTTCACTGTGATATTGACCAGCAAATTATTAGTTTTCAAATAATATCTCACAAGGCATATTTTGTACAAAGATTATTAAATAGTGTAGGGTATGAATACTGGGGTGCTTTTGGTCAGTCCCCCATTTAAAACTCTTCCGAATTGTCCCAAAATGGTAGTCACTTTTATAGGTTGCAGTGTTTGGTACCACTTCCTGTTGATGTTGAGGGCTCTGCTAAATAGAACATGCTTCAGTCATGGCTTTAGATGAATTTTTTACCCTAACCAAATTAAAGGTTAACAAATGTGGTGTTTGGCAAAGCTACAATATTTCATACCTATATAACACATGCTAATAAAACTGTGCAGTACTTGGAAAATCAATGATGTATATTAAATAAAATCCAGAAATAACTCCCTGCACTAGGAAAAGTGTAGGGATTGATTCAGAATACCTTTGAGATAATGTTATATACTCATGCTAATAGACTCTTCAAGTACAACCTTAACAGGAATTGAATTGCTACCTCTGGAAAAGGAAGGCTCTACCTCACCTTCTCAGCTAATTGGTTCTTGGGTGAACAGTCATTCTAATCTAGAAGGGAGGAGGAACCTTTCCTCTCTCATTAATGCAATGTGGAGGGACAATGTTTCTAGCATAGAGGGATAAACAGAATGGAGGAAACATTTGAGTAGGAGATGACCGGCTTGTGAAGGTAGACAGTTCCCCTGGACACTTTCAAGCTGCCACCCTTATGTCCCTGGACTCAGTAGTCTGGGTCGAGCAGCATTTCCAAGCTGACACCCTGGTATGTCACAGGCTCAGCATGTCCCTATCCCTACTTTCACATTACAATTGCCCACTTGATGAGAAAACCCCACAGTATTTTTGGGGCTACAGGGATCTTTAGCTTAGGTAAGAGGAGTGTTGCTGCAGAGTAAATGGGGAAGCAAAAAACACAAGAGTAAAGTTCAGAGAGAGAGGGAAGCAACCAGCTTAACCATAAGTTATTTATTGAATAATAGTGATAACCACACAAGGAGAGCCTAAACAAACATAATAGTTACATTATTAAAGATCACAAAAGTCATATATAGACAACTATACCTGATCAAACAAGTCAGGGTTGGAAAGTTATACCTGATGTAGAAAAGAAAACAGAGAGAGCTGGGGTCTCACCACTCCATGAAGCTTGGACTGGTCAGGGTTCCCAGGTGATGGTGGTAGCTCAGGGTCCTGAGTGCTGGAGACAGGCGGAGCCCCCAGCACGATCAGTCAGGAGAAGATGAAATCCCAGTGGAACTGATGCAGAGTTTGGATCCATGCATCAGAACACTTACTTGAGCGTGGGTAGGGTTTTTTTTGTAGGAAAACAACAATGGTTCAAGTAAACTGATGACTCAAGGGTTTTCTTTAGGCTAGACAATAGTAACTGATCATTCCTGGGTAGTGGTCGTTCAAGGGAGCTCACAATGTAATTAGGTAGCTTCAGTATTTTGGATATCAATCAAGGATTCATCACTAGAATTGGTCTGATAACTGCTGAGCTGGGTGTGTGCATGTGTAGGTTCATTAACATCTGGAGCAGAGATCTCCCATGATGCAGTGCTTCCCTGCTTTTCTGGTCCTAGAGTTCAGTGCGGTTCTTGCCTTGGAATCTCTGTTCTCCATTCTGTATGCTAATGGAGATGCCTCCCTGTCCCATCTTTGAAGCAAACGAGGCTAGGGACTTTCCTTAATCCTATCACCCTTGTCTGGAGGGGTTTAGGTTTGTCTTCCACTGCCTTTTCATTGCTTTTTGTAAGTCTTTCCTCTGATCAGTTTTGGTTCAAGCAGAGGCTGGATGGTGGTGGTGGTGGCCTTCATGAGTCAGACAGGCTGGATACTGCGCCCAGTTCCCCAAGAACAGAGCTGACTGGTATCAGAACTCAGCACTAATTTGGGAAAACACTGCAACAGGGATTCAAAAGCCTGCAAACCATAAGTAAAAACTTTCCCCACATTATGTTGGGCAGTGTCCCTTGCCTCAGTTTCCCACCTGGCAGTGTGAGTCCAATGGACAAGTGTCCCTTGAACACACCACTCCCTTTCCCTCTGCTGCACCCACTCACTATTCACTGTTTGAAGTCAGTGAAGTCCCAGAATTCAGGGGCTCCTGCACGTGGATTCACCTCCTACACTAAAGGATCATGCAATGCCTTTGCTGCAGCTCACTCCTGTCTGTTATCTCTGCTGCTGCTCGCTGCTGTGTTCTGAGGTTCCATCACTTAGCCCACTTCTTTGTGATTTCAGCTTAGTGATTTCACTGCATAGTGGGTAACCTTACTGCTACTACAGCCTCTGTATTGTCTCATTGTGACACTAGACCTGCTCCTCGTTGCTTTCAACTCTAGTAATCAATGAGTAGAAAAACAGATTCTAAATTGAGTCTGATCAAGTTTGTCTTTAACACCACAGAGGAAGGATCAGATGGGACCCAGGACTCTTTAAACACAGTGCACACCACCCCTCTGACTTCTACTTAGCAAGTGAGGTTCAGTCAGAGTGATCCTTCAGTCTGGGCATAATAAGTACAGTTCTGCTGCCCTTTAATCGTACAATCAGGATAACATTTGATTACCCCTGCGTTGACTACTAAAGTGATGTTTAGACAAAAGCAACCAAAATTAATTACTTTGGCAAAGCAGGTTTGTCTGCTGATCACATAGGCAAAGTAGGTGTGTCTTTGCAAATGCGGTCTGCTCCAGAGGTCTCTTCCCCCAGTTCCTCACTAGGTGTCAGGGGAGAGCTCATTCAACCCTGCTTATGTGAGGAACAGATATGTAACAGCTCTAAGGCTGTGCAGGTGGTGGCTCTACCACCCGGCCCACAGCAGTGGCACAGTCTTCATATTGCTGCCTGTGTAAAAGATGACTCCAGAGGTTACTGGTCCCCGTACCAGCAGCTCTGCACACAGCATTCTGGCAGAGGTAGCAGGTCACCTGTGAAGGTTTCCTTCACCCCAACCCAAATGCTGCCAGACAGCAGCATGGGCCCTCTCCTGCCGTGAATGCTCTATGGCTGCAACTCTCCTTTCCCCCCTCTCCCACAGGCAGGATGCTCTCCATTCCCTCCTCTTCCCAGTTAACCTCGCCCCCCCCCCCCCCCCACAACAGGTGTGCAGGCAATTCCAATTCCTGTCCAGTCTGAAATCCGAAGGTTTTTTGGTTTTTGCAAACTATGGAAAAAGGAAAAACTCTGACCTAGCTCTGCTTAATAGACTGTTTCTCTTACTCTGAGATGCTAAAGCATTCCCCTATAGCTCAGCTGTACAGTTTGCTACAACTAGGCTAGCTATTAATGATTTTTGTATGGTAATAGGATAATGCCACAGATTCCCCATCGTATCTACTCAGCATATATAGCAATGGAAGTGTGTTTGGCTTTATAATTCTGCCATGACATGCTCTCAATGAAGTAGTGAAAATGTAGATGATGATGATTGATGATGATGATTATTATATTTTTATAGTACCCCAGTGTGTGCTAGGTTATTTACAGAAGAATCAGGAAGACATGATCTAATTGGTTGTAGACATGATGCATGTAACTAGAAATGGATGAGGTGAGGGAGAACGTGGACTAGAACAACAAATCACACAGCCATGCACTTATAATAGGGTAGCAAATTCTGACGGGTGGTAACAATGGAATTTGCAAATGGGACAGTATATTCTGACAGATGGGGCCTCTGTCACAGTTTGCCACCTCTCACCTTTTGCATCCTCTAGTATGGGGTAGCAAATTCTGACAGAGCATCAACCATCTATCACAGTTAGCTGCCCCTTGAACAGAGGATGACAAAGGTGAGAGGTAGCAAGCCATGATGAATGTTGATGTCCTATCACAGTTTTCTACCATTTTGAAATTGCCATTGTAAATGTGGAGATACACACAGATTTTCAAAATTTAAAAAGTTTATTACAACCAGGTATATAAACAAGAGCAGTTTACTTTTCATTCCAACATTTTTTTCAAAACCAAGGATCTATCCATATGTATAGATACAGTTATGAACACCTTTCTGTACTGAAATGAACAGTAAAATTAAACCTCTTACTCACTGGTTTTCTTGGAACACCACAGCTGGAATATAAAAGTATTACTCCAAACAATTATACAATGCACATTTTTGGTAAACGTCTGAACTATGCACACTTGTTGCACCTGTACTCTTTCTTCTCATCAGTAAAGATTTCTGCATTGGTTCCTTATGGAAGGCAGGGCACATGTGCGTACTTCTTATAAGAGCCAAACTGGACCTTTGATAAGTAATAGGTGAGAAAATGAAATCAGACCTAATAATGCTAAACATGATTTCTATTCATTACATTTATAAAATATTTTTTTCAACATACGAATTACTCAAGATCTGATGATCATCAGTGGTAAAAATGTTTACTACTGTGGAATTATGACATGAATCCTGTTAGGCAGGTTATGGTGTTGTTGGGTCTATATGCAAGTGGCTAGATGTTGGGACATGACTTTTGTTCTTGAACTACAAACAGTCCTATTCTGCTTATTTATCTGCTGCAACATATAGTGTATGTTTCTCTTACAACTTTCTGTTTCTTACCATCATGCAGTCCTCATTCCCATTTTTGCAAGTGACAAAGTAGCAGTATATGTAGTACTCTTCCATGCTCACTGAAAATGCAATATGATGTACTCAAATGATTACTTTGTGATCAAAACTCTAAATAGAAATCTTGATGTATTCATTAAAATCAATTATTTCAATTTGGGTTTTCAATTTTGTGTGTGTGGGTATACATTAAATTATATTTGGTACTTGTCTGTTTCTCAAACTTTTTTACTTGACTGTTGATGGATATAACAATATCCAACTGCTTTACACTGCTCTATCAATAGCAACCATTCGCCATTAAGCTTCAGTACTTAAAGAAATTATTCATACAGAGTCACCATTAGAGAACCAAACCTGTGACCTACCTCACTGTAGGTTTACTAAGAGAACTCTTTATGTGACATAATTCCACTCCTCCTGTTATCTTCCAATATACTATGGGCTCACTAGGTATATGTAACAAAGTTATTACCTGACTCCTTCATTAAAAGAGTTGCCATTTTTCTTCTAAGCGTAGTCAGAGCTTCTTGTGTGGTTTCTACAGTACTGATGTCTTTATGCTGTAAATACATTTCTGCAAACTAATACTTCTATTTAGAAAAGACATTGTAATTACACTAACAAATGACAATGAAAATTTGGTATTGAATACCTTTAGGATGAGGGTCCACAGGTGTGCCCATCTGTTTCTCGTGTTCCACAATTATTTTCCAATCTGTTGTGGATTTTCCAGTTACTTCGTAGATTAAGATTCTGAAATTTGTATGGAGTACAGTAGCTAACTGTACAAATGGGTTTTTCTTTTTCTTAGTTTCTGTACATGTTTAGTAATCCTCTCTCTCTCTCTCTCTCTCTCTCTCTCTCTCTTTAATGGATGGTTGCAATGACTTAGTGCTTATATATATATATATATATATATATATAAAAAAAACACAACACACACACACACACACACACACACACAATAATATGAAAACAAGTGTATCAGTCTTACGCTATATATCACTTGATTTGCTGTCCCATGTTGCTAATAGCACCTTGTCACTCATCTTAAATGCTAGTGTTTTGTGTCCACATTCAATGATGTAGTTAGCCATGCTCAAATAGCACAAGTTCACTCAATGTCCATTAGTAAGCACGGTCAGTAAAAGTGCGCGCTGTTTCCATTTTTCTTTTCAGGAAGACATTAGCCTCCCTACTGTTACATTTATTGAAAATAGTTTCACACTAACACTACATGTAAACTCTGCAAATAAGTATCTTAAAAAAAAAATCACCTCCACTTCCTCAGGAAGGCTCTTACATATGTGGTCTCATCACACAAGGGGTCAATGATTAATGATTCTTTAGTTTCCATCAATGTTATCTGTAAGTGTAAATACATATACATATGTTATTGGTAATATGATTTCAACCATTTGTTAACGATTTTTCAAAACATTGCATGCAGATAGTAAGACATTACAAATGAGAATAACACAAGATAATCATATTATGAATTCCTTGATTAAAACACTACAGACTATATTCTTTAAATTTACATTACCTACATAATAAGAGTCATCACACTATTTTATTTTTTAAAATGTGGTCCTCAGAATTTCAAGAGTTACATTGAAGTTCCATTTTCATTTGTATGTATTCAACTTCTTAAAAGTCCACAATAAAGGAAATTTATATCACTGCTACACAGCTGTGTTTGAAACCTGTTGTGTATTACTATATTTAGTGCAGACAATCCAAAAGTATAACAATGGAAAACCTCTTACCACAATAACCCAATGCTTTGGTGCATTGAGAGAAAGTAATAATATATCACTTTGCATAATTCCAGTCTGTGTTCATAGAAAAAAATTAGAAATGCAGTTAGTTGCCAATGAAGCAAATCATGCAATGTAGATTATACTGTATTTCCCAATTTCATTACAGCGTTACTATTACTCATTCCCCAACATAGCATTGTATTTGCTGTTTCTTAAGACTGTGCTTAGCTGACTTTATGACAATGTGCTATGCCCATGTTGGGCAGGAAAGCTTGTTAATATTTACCACCTTCAGTTTTATTTGTCTTCATCTGCCTGATAGAATGCTAGTGGAAACTACTGATGAGATGGCTTGTTCCTGTTGACACTCAAGTAAGTTTTTAATGGATTAATCATTGTGGCACACAAAGAACATAATGTACTTCATAAATACAAACACAAGGGATCCTTACTGTTACAAATAAGATAAACAAGATAAAAAGAAAAGGTTTGTAATCAGAGACCCCATGTGCTGTGATTAACTTAATTTAAAAACTGACAACCTGTGCTGAAGTTGTGGCCCCACTGAACTATATAGCAAAACTGATGTGGCCCTAAACATGTCAAGGATTGTAACATCAGGTATACACCTCAACATACTTTTGAGCACATTTGGCAGCAGTAAGTACAGTAAAATGCTGCAATTAGCCTTGAAGTGTGAATACAAACCTCTATTTGGACTTAAATATGTTTGACCACAGTCATTTGATGGTTTAATTACTGATAATTGATATTTCCATGTACCATTACAATGCATGGCCTACCTTTCCACTTGCTTTTTCAACCACATAACACAAATACACATTAACCTACAAAACATGAAAGAATAGATAAAATTTCAATAATTGATAAATCAATCCAGTCACCATCCATGTTTCCTGCTATTTAAATGTACCTCATCACCCAGCCATCCTCTTGACTTCAGGCCATGAAATGAAAAGTCATACAAACCAGTTCCTCATTTTGGCCTTCAGTCTTTGTAACATCGTGGGTCTGTACAAATTTTACTAGAAGAAAAATCTAACACATATACATTGTTACCAGATTTGCCCATTACTTTGAGGTATGCTCATTTATTCGGGTTAGTCTTTGGGGTGGGAGGAGGGGGGAGGATCTGTAATTCTATCAATGTACTGCTTGTGTCACTTGTGTTTTCATGTGGAGCTCTACTTCTCCCTTCTGCAAAGTCCCCTTCCAATGGGAGCTATCCTGCAGGACCTAGGTTCCCTAGGGCTGGGTTCCTTCAGCCTCAGAACTGGATTAACACACCCACACCCACATATACATTAGCAGAGCAAGTCTGAGCTGACCGGGTCAATCAGCACTTTCAAGCTGACCCCTTATAGGTCTCTGGACTCACTGGGCTGAATGAAGCAGCACTTTCAAGCTGCCTCCCCTTATGTGTCCCAGATTCAGCACATCCCTATCCCCACTTTCACATCACAATTGTACTGGCAGTAACCTACTTGATCAGCAAACCCCACAGTATTTTGGGCGCTGCAGGGATCTTTAGCTTAAGTAAAAGAAGCGTTGCTGTAGAGTGAATGGGGGAAGCTAAAACCACAAAAGTAAAATTCAACAAGAGAGAGAAGCAACCAGCTTAACCATAAAAGTTATTTATTGAATAATAGTGATAACTACACAAGGAGAGCCTAAACCAATATAACATACATTATTAAAGGTTAATACCTAAGGTAGAAAGGAAAACCGAGAGAAAGAAGGGGGATCTCATCCACTCCATGAGGCTTTAACTGGTCGGGGTTCCCAGGTGATGGTGGTAGCTCAGGGTCCTGAGTGCTGGAGACAGGCAGAGCCCCAAGCATGGTCAGTCAGGAGAAGATGGAGTCCCAGTGGAACTGATGCAGAGTTTGGATCTAAGCATCAGAACACTGACTGGAGGGTGAGTAGGGATTTTTGTAGAGAAAATACAATGGTTCAAGGGAGAACACTAGATTTGTTTATAGGTAAGCTGATGACTCAAGGGTTTTCTTTAGGCTAGACAATAGGAGCTGATCACTCTTGGCTACGGGTGGTGTTTTCTTCCAGGGAGCTCACAAGGCAACTAGGCTGCTTCAGTATTTTGGATATCAATCAAGGATTCATTACTAGAATTGGTCTGATAGCTGCTGAGTTGGGTGTGGGCAGGCATAGGTTCATTAACATCTGGAGCAGAGATTCCCATGATACAGTGCTTCCCTGCTTTTTCTGGTCCCAGAGTTCAGTGCGGTTCTTGGTTCTCCTTTCTGTATGCAAATTGAGATGTCTCCCTGTCCCATCTTTCATGCAGATGAGGCTAGGGGAGTTGTTTCTGCTCTCCATTCTGTATGCAAATGGAGATGTCTTAATCTTGTCACCCTTGTCAGGAGGGGTCTAGGTGTGTCTCCCAACGCCCTTCACTGCTCTCTGCAAGTCTTTTCTCTGATAGGTTTGGTTCAAGCAGAGACTGGTCGGGGGGTGTCTTTCATGAGTCAGACAGGCTAGATACTGCGCCCTGGTTCCCCAAGAACACAAAGCTGACTGGTATCAACATGTATGGGAATACAGTTTCCTTATTCCCTGTTCTAGCATTGTGACTGAGAGTGCTGCAATTTGTACATGAAAACTTTTAACATTTAATAAATGGGAGTATGTTAACCAATTTTTTTTTTTTTAAAAAAAAGTGCTAAGCAATTACCTTTCAGAAACCATTCTTTGTCTTCCCCATCCTCCATAAGCGTGTCATCAACAACACTTGGATCGCTGCTTGCAACTTCGTCCACTACACACTCCTCTTCTATGTCTGCGATCTCCACGTTTATCATTCTGCTGTCATGATGCTTGTGAGATACATTGCCACCCATTTTTCCAGTCTCTTCTGTGGGTTTTTTTGTTACCCACAGCAGTTTCCATTTCAATGGACCCATTTCCTGTGATCTGTTTTCAGCACCTTATGTTGCTGGGCCTTTAAATGGTTTTAAGTGGGAGATACCGTACATAGATCCTAAACGTTTCCCTGAGATGGTTTCCAATTTAACTCTTTTTTACCCACAACAATGGTAACTTTGTATGGACCACAATAGGTAGGTTGCCCGCCCTTTCTTTTTCTTTCTCACATTCAGTAACATAACACAGTCCGCAACCTCAAATGTTACTTTCCCATATTTAGAATGCTTTTTTCTAGCATATTGTGTTCATTGTTTTTCTTGTGTTTTAGAAATATTAGTAGAGCCAGTGCAATGTCAGCATTCTTTCTAGATTTCAAATTTATGCTGTACTATTTGTAGTATTCTTCACTGAGTTCACTGAAATTTGGTAGCTTTGTAAGCAAATGGAGAAGGGGTATTTGTAAAATGAAGACTCAGAATAACATTTACATGGAAGCTGCTGGCACTGAAATACAGTTGCTGTGTAGCTCTCAGAGACTTGGTCTGGAAATCTTGCTTCAAAACCACACATTAGTCGAATGGGTGACATTTTTGTTATGTGCAGTTTAGATCACAAAGAAAATAAAATGTCATCAAGAAATTCATCCCAATTACTTCCAGTGTCATCAACCAATTTCCACAATGCTCTGTAACAAACGGTGATTCATTAGTTTGTACGGGGGGAAAAAAAGTAAACATACAATCTTGACTGAGACAAATTATATGTAATCAAAAAGATGGAAGGAAGAGAACATCACAGTGCATTGGTATTATTTTTCATTTCACATTTGATATAGTAAAAAGATTTGCAGTGTAATACACTGATTCTGAAAATTTAGAAGCAAGTTGCATCTTCTGGCATGGTGCATTCTACTTGCCTTAGTACTGTAATTTAATTTCCCCACCCCTAAAATTACCACTAACAGACTATTCAAATGCATATTTGATCAATTCAATTCAACTAAATATTTATCCAACAATGAGCTTAATATTAAGCTGATTAGCAGGCTAAATTCAGCTAGCATTGCCACAACACTGTGACAGCCTCTTGGAAAACATACTATATTGGCTGTTGTAAAAGAGCATTGCATCATACTGGCAATTTAAAAATGAGAAGGAAGAACTTCTACAGAATAAATACATAGTGAAACACATTTTCTACTCTATATCAATGATTAACACTGGGTTTTACCACTGTGTAGAACCTAACTGTCTCATGATATATTCTACTGTAGCAGAGTTTATATGCTCAGTGTAAAATTGCAACTATAAGGAACCCTGCCTCCACTGAGGGTGTGGAGAGGGTTCATGCAGGCTGGCAGTTCCTAGAAAACTTGTGCCTGGATAGATGTGCTGTTTTTGTTCCAGGCCCATGAACAGAGAGGATTTGTTAACCCTACCCCAATGCATTTGCACAGGGCTAGACAATCTAGTTCAGGGACAAGTCCCAAAGGACTGACTTCCAGCTGAAGACAGATGAAATGTGCTCCAGCAATGCTCCCTCCCTGCCCCTAAGTCAGGATTGTGGGGAACATTGTATTGAGAACTAGTTATTCCAGCTTTATATGTGCTGGGAGCTGCAGATGGTTTCCACTCTTTGTGCTGCTTTTGGGGTGCAGTATGGAGTGGAGCAGGGCAGTGTATCTGCCCCTCAAGTGGATATCTTTTCAATCTTTCTGGCCCTTTGCAGTCATGTTCTGTTTTATGACCTCCTCACTTGATGGCTCACTTGTGGAGAGCCTACCCCATGAATAGACATTGTGACAATGGGCTCTAAATAGAGAGTGGGATGCTGGCATCAAAGATTTATAATCCTGCTCCCTTGCATCTCCTGAAAATGTATAATTTAGCCTTGGTTTAGGTCTGGGTTTCTCAGAACCACGAGCTGAAAAGCGTTTAATTGTTTAATCCCTTAAACTGTATTTCAATACTGAGATAAATCTGATAGGATGTTGAACATCTACTAACCTAATCATTTAGGGTCTCTGAATATTGTATTGTATAGCATAGCCATTAGAAGTGATGTATCGTCATATGAAGAGGTGGAGGTTATATAATTGGATTACATTACTGAAAAAATTGAGGATGATAGTCTTGTTTACAACCTGTGTTTAAAATATTAAACAGCAATAGAACGTGTCCATGGAATATCTGGCTTGTAATTTCTGTATCTCAGAGTGTGGTTTTGGCATAATACCTGTATTTGATCTGTAGTTATTGCTGATAAAAAAAAAGCCAGTAAAATTTGCTTATACCCACTTTTCAGTATGTCATTGTGAATTTGTGAAGGAATAATAAATCCAGGCTATATAAATGAGTGCTAGTTAATATCACTATAGGTAGGTTGTTAGAGGGTTGTGTACACTACTCAGCAGAGCTGCAAGTGCCACATCCACCTCTTTATCCAAGATCAGAGAGAATATTATGCACGCTGCTTAGTGATTCTGCAATGACACATGGACAGAGAGATTATTTTGTCACATCAGGGTGATCTCTCCTAAATTCTACAAATACCCCTCTGTTCAAGCTAAGCATTTAATTAAATCCACAGTTATTCTTCAATACGTTATTTACCACACTCATTTCAGTTTGTTTTGACTAACAATAGTTCCTTTCCATCTATTCTTTCTGAATGGCTTCACACTGCTTTTGAAAAGCATAATACATTGTATTCAAATACTGAACTGAAGTCCGGAGGTGAAAGTAAGCCGGTACGGTCTGGTATGGCGTACCGGCAAGAGCCGGTGCGCCATGCTGGATTGACCGGCTTCCCCATGCTGGTGGTTTAAAGGGCCAGGGGCTCCCCACAGCGGCCGGAGTCCCCAGCCCTTTAAAGCACAGCCCAAGCCGGGCTCCCGCAGAGGGGCTCAGGTGGTGATTTAAAGGGCCTGGGGCTCCGCTGCGGTAGCGGCAGCCAGAGCCCCTGGCCCTTTAAATCACCCCTGAGCCCCGGGGCTCCCAGCCATCTCTGCAGCTGGTAGCTCCAGAGGTGATTTAAAGGCCCTGGGGCTCCCAGCCACAGCCGGAGCCCCGGGCCTTTAAACCTTGATTTAAAGGTACCACCTCTTCTGGTTGAGGCCGCGCCCCTGCTCAGGACTCTGGCGTACCGGTAAGTTCTTTAACTTACTTTCACCCCTGCTGAGGTCTTATTCACAGCTCCCAGTCACCTTTAAAAAAGAGTACCACACAATAGCTCATTATACAGATAGTTACTGCTAATAAAAACATTTTTAAATAGTACTCTACTCCGAATAGCTTTTGTTTAAAAGTAGTTTGGGAAGTAAGTCTCGCATTTGCCATTTACAAACTTTCCATTGCTATTACAATGTACATGCATGGAATGTTAGTATGGCTTGTAACTTCTACATAAGTGTTTGGGTTGCCATAATACTTTTATACTCCGGTGTAGCAGCAGAAAAAGCATCCATCCAATTTCACTACCAACAGCAGCTTCTGCCATACAAACATGGCCTTTTTTCTACACGTCAGAACTTGCTACTACCTGGTCTAGGGGTAGCGAATTTGGATGGATGGGGGTTTGCCTTGACACAATTTACAATTTATGTATTTGATTATTGCAGGGTAAGAATGAGAGAGACACTTTTGCATTCAGTCACAGTGTGCTGTGCTGAGTCACCTTTGCATTTTTGTCTCTCATTTTGTTGGCACCTTTGCGTTTTTATATGTCTGAGACTTGGGGTACAGAGGGTAGCAAATTGTGGCAAAGTGGCCCATCAATCAGACTTTGCTACCCATGGACCTGTCACTGGTCCACGGGTGCCTTTTGCTTCCTCTGGTTCAGGGATAGCGAATTCAGAGGGATGGGGTTGCCTTGACAACAGGCAGAATTTGCTATCTCCTTGCTAATTTGCAGTTGATTTATTTGATTATTGCAGTGCACTGTCTCCTTTTGTGTGCAAGTACGTGTAAAGTGAGGTGAGACTTGGGGGTACGGAGGACAGACATGACCCTGTCAAAGGGCTACTTCCAAGGATAGCAAATTGTGGCAAAGTGGGTCCCTATCCATCAGACTTCGCTACCCATGCACCTGTCACCAGTCCAGGGGTGCCTTTCGCATCCTCTGGTCTGGGGTAGCAAATTCGGAGGGATGGGTGCTTGTATAATTTGCATTATACACATGGACACAAATACAGAGAAGTATTTTTCAAATTTTAAAACCTTTATTATTATAATCTGGTATATAAATAAAAACAGTTTGCTTTTTGTTCCAAGATGTTTTGAACAACAACCATTTACACATAATGTAACTTTTTCGTAAAGAACTGAACTATGCACATTTTTTTGCACTTGTATTCTTTCTTCTCATCAGTCATGTTTTCTTGATTGGTTCCTTCTGGAATGCAGGGTATATGTGCCCACCTCTTGCAAGACTCACACTGGACATTTGATAAGTAACAATTGAGAAAATGAAATCACAGAAGTTATAATGTTACACAATTTCCATTCACTCATGCTATTCCTTCCACATGTAAGCATTACCTAAGATATGCCTATCAGTATGATGAAAATGTTTACTGTTGTGGAATTTTTATAAGAATCCTGATCCTTAGGCAGGTTGTGGCATGTGTTTCTGATACAATTCTATGTTTCTTACCATTGTGCAATCCTTATTTTCCTTTTCACAATTGACAAGGTTGCAGTATATGCAGTAGTCCTCCATGCTGTCTGAAAAATCAATATAGCGCAATGAAATGCTGATTATGTTATGACCAACACTCTAAATGCAAATCTTGATTTATTAATTACTGTCAATATTTTAATCCAGTCACTGGTTTGCACATATATTTTTCTTTTTTGAGAGTCATATTTTTCTCAGTTTTACTTTACTGCAGCTGGATATAAAAATATCCAATTTCATTTAACTCGTCTATCAATAGCAACCATTCAAATTTTTTGGTACTTAAAGATATTATTGATGCAGAGTCACCATTATAGAACCAAACCTGTGAGAGACCCCACTTTAGGGGTATTAAGATAACTCTCTGTTACATGACATAATTCCACTCTTCCTGTTATCTTCACATGTGCCTAATGAGTCCATAGTACATGGGAGAAAGTTATTACCTGACTCCTTCATTAGAACAATTGCTATTTGTCTTCTAAACGCAGTATTAGCCTCTTGTGTCGTTTCGACCGTACTGATGTCTTTCTGCTGCAAATACATTTCTGCAAACTAACAACACTTCTATTTAGAAAAAAACATCATAATTACCAGAGGTGAAAGTGGGCCGGTTCAGCATACCGGTAAGAACCGGCCACTGGTACCGGCCCGTACATGGCTGACATTAGTGCTGCTGTGGCAGTGCTTTATGCTTTAATGTCGCTGCCCCCTTTATCTCCCCCTGCATCAGCAGCCCTGCCATAGGATTCGGCAGCGCTGCAGGATGCTACCGGCAGGGCCACCGACAGTGGGGGAGCAAAAGGGGCAGCTGTCCTGGGGGCCAACAATTTTAAAAGGGCCTGGGGCTTCTGGCCACCACAGCAGCAGCTGTCAGGAAGGGCTGGCTAGGGGAATCTGGCCCCCCAGTCCCTCACCTTCCGCCCGAGACCCCACCCCTTCTGGGGGCCAGAGCCCATTCCACACACCTTGACAAGGACACCAGCGCAGTACACACCTGTAATCTCCGGCATTTACTTTCACCCCTGATAATTACACATAAATAACAAATGATAATGGCAATTTGGTATTCAATACCTTTAAGATCAGTGGTCCGCAGTTGTGGCCATCACTTTATCTGGGATGCTGAACAATTTTACTCTTCCAATCAGATGAGGATTTGCTAGTTAATCGTTTGATGAAGTTTCTGAAATTCTTAGAGAATAAAGTAGTGGACTATATAAATGAGCTTTTCTTTCTTGTTTTGTTTTTGTTTCTGGACATGTATAGAAATCCTTTCTCTCTCTATTTAATGGTTGCAATGACTTATTGCTCATATATATACACACTTGCTTTCATATTATTGTCTCTTACACAATGTATCACCTGATTTGCTGTCCCCCATGTTGCTAATAACACCTTCTCACTCATGCAACATGCTACTGTTTTGTGTCCACATTCTATGAAGTAGTTAGCCAGACTCAAATCACACAAGTTCACTCAAAGTCCATTTGTAAGCATATTCAGTACAAGTACATGCTGTTTCAATTTTTCTTTGTAGCTAACAGGAAGATATTAGTCTCACTATTGTTACATTTCCTGAAAATATTTTCACAGTAACAGTTCATGTACACTGTAAAAGTAAACATCTAAAAAATCCTCTCCAATTCCTCAGGCATGTTCTTTCATATCTCATCTCATAGCACAAGGGGTCAATTATTAACAATTCTTTTGTTTTCATCAATGCTATCTGTAAGTGTAAATAGATGTACAAATTATATTGGTAATGTGATGATTTCAACAATTTTATAATGATTTCTCAAAAAACATTCCATTAACATTCTCATTTGTAATGTCTCACTAACACAGAAGAGAAAAACATATTGTGAATTCATTGATCAAATCATTAGACTGTATTCTTCCAAGTTACATTATCAACAGAATTTCAGTCTTCACAGTAGCATTTTATTATTTAAAACTCAGTTCTTGGAATGTCAAGAATTACATTCACATTCCACTTTCCTTTGCATGCACTGAACTCACTGAAAACCCACAAAACGAGAAATTATATCACTGCTACCCAGCTGTGTTACAAATCTCTTGTATAATACCACATTTAGTGCCCATAATCCTGAAGTACAATAGAAAACATCTTACCGCAAGAACCCAATGACCTGGTGTGTGGTAAGGAAGCAATAATATATCATATTGAAGAATTTCACTCTGTATTCATTGAAAGAAAAATTAGAAATGCAATTATAGTTTCCAGTGAAGCAAACCATGAAATGTAGATTATACTGTATTTCCCAATTTCATTACATGGATTACTATTACAGTACTCATTCCACATCAAACATAGCATTGTATTTGCTGTTTCACATTGTGTTTAACTGACTGGATGAAAATGTGCTTTGCTCATGCTCTGTATGAAAGCTTGTTAGCATTTACCTTCACTTTCATTTGTGTTGTTCTGCCTGAGAGAATGACAGTGGAAAGTACTGATGAGATGGCTTGTACCTGTTGACAGTCAACCAAGTTATTAATGCATTAATCATTCCTGCACATAAAGAACATAATGAAGTTCTTATAGACAGACATGCAAGGGATCCTTAGTGTTACAAATAAGATATGTAAGAGAGTCCTGTAAAAACAAAGATTTGTAATCGATGTGCTCTGTCTTACTTAATGTAAAAACTGACTAAGGTGTTCGCATACTTGTATTTAATTCATGGACCCACTGAACTGTATAGCAAAACTAATGTCACTCAACGTGTCAAGGATTGTATGTCAGATATGCACCTCCAAATACACTTCAGTACATGTTTGGCAGCAGTAAATACACTGAAACGTTGCAATTTCAGGTTTATATTGATATTTCAAGGGTATTTGGACTTAAATATGTTGTACCACATATTCATGTGATTGTTTACTTATTGATACAATTTATGCTTCCATGTACCATCACAGTAAGTGACCTACCTTTCCACCTGCTTTCTCGACCACACAGCTCAAATACGCATCAATAACCTATGACACATGATGAAAGAAAGGGAACAATTGAAATATTTGATTAATCAATCCTGTTACCATACATGTTTAGTGGTACTTAAATGTACCTCATCACTTATCCAGCTTCTTGGTTTCAGGCAATGAAATGAAGAGCCATACATTTTGATTTCTCTCAATTTGGCCTCCAGTCTGTTTGCCAGTCATTACTTTTTTTTCTAGTCAAATTTGTAACACATTACATGCATGGTAATACAGTTTCCCTTTTCTTTGTTTTTCCTACTGTGAATGCCACCACTTTGTACATGAAAACCTTTAACATACTTCATAAATGGAACTATGTTAAAAACATGTTTAAGAAAGGTGTGGTAACCAATTACCTTTCAGAAACCATTGTTTGTCTTCCCCATCCTCCATAAAGAATATCATCAACATAGTCCTCATCATCACTTGTATCATTGCTTGAAACATCTTGCCCTATATACTCCTCTTCTTCCATTGCTGTGACCTCTGTTTTTCACTGTGCGGTCATGAGACTTGTGAGATATAGTGCCATCCATTTTTCCAATTTCTTCTGAGGGTGTTTTTTGTTCAGTGTCACCAACAGCAATTACAATTTCGATGTTTTCCTCTGATCTGCTTTCAGCAGATAATGTCGGTGGCTCTTTAAATGGTTTTAAGTGTGTGATACTGTACATGGTCCTAACAGTTTCCCTGAGATGGTTTGCAATTTAACTCTGACCCTCAGTCTTAATTTTGTATGGTCCCCGGTAGGTAGATTGCAACGGTCCTCCTTTTCTTGTTCTTTCTCACATTCAGTTACATAACACAGTCCCCAACATCAAATGGTATTTCCCCATATTTAGAAGTCTCTTTTAGCATAATGTCTTTGTTGTTTTTCTTGGGCTTAAGAAATGTTACAAAGAGCCAGTGCAATGTCAGCATCATGTCTAGATTTCATATTTATGCTGTACTCTGCAGAAATCTTCCCTGAATTTATTCATATCTAGGATCTTTGTAAATAAATGGAGAAGGGGTTGTATTTGTAAAATGAAGACACACACAATGCCATATGCACATGAAAGCTGCTGGTACTAACATACACTTACTATGTAACTCTGAGACTTCTTCTGGAAACACCGGGTCATGCAAAACATTAGTCGAAAGGGTGAAATTTTTGTTGTTGTGTGTACTTTAGTTCACAAATAAAACAAAATGGGCTCAAGGAATTCATCCCAATTACTCCCAGTGTCGTCAACCATCTTCCGCAATGCTCTGTAACAAATGATTGATTCTTTTGTGGGGGGGGGGGGAAAGCACATGTACGGTCTTGACTGAAACAGATTATACATAATCAAAAATACTTTCAATTTAACACATTGATTTTGAAGACTTTGTAGTGAGTTGCATCTTCTGGCATAGTACACTCTACTTGCCATTAGTACTGTAATATTCCCACCCATTCACTTACCTTTTGATGGATTTATTAGCATTTTTAGCCAAGCCATTGGTTTGTGGGTGGTACGGGCTGGTGAAGCTACGTTCTATTCCCAATCTTTTGCAAATATACAAGTTAAACTGAAACAAAATAAGTTACACCATAAACTTATATACAGACTTGTCTTAAGGAATGTTTCTTTGCCTAATTGCCATTACTTTTATGTGTAATTAGCAACTACTATTGGAAACAAGTTGTTGTGGGTTTTTTGGTAGATATGAAGACATCCCTCAAAAAATGGTCACTGTCAGGGTTGCTATAACAGCAGTTTATCAAAAAAAGTATGGTGATTGTTCTCAAACAGTTGTCAACAACAATGTACCTTTAAAAAAAAAAAAACACAACGGCGATGAAACCCATATTCACTCACAGCTATCTGTGACCTGATAGTGAGGTTGATTACATAGTAAAAAATAACCTGGGGGGAAAAAAAAGTCATTACCTCATTATTGAATTCAGGACTGAGATCTGTCCATATCCGTCGTGGGCATCCACGTCGAACAACCATATGCTGACTTTTTTCAAAGTGGAAAGGCTTCCACCCATCTTGAAAGATAATCTATGTCAGTATATACCAGTATCCATTCTTTGTTGCTGGTAATGGTCCTATTAAATCCATTCCCACCAATTTCCAGACCTGAGTGACCTATATGCAAGGGTACCAGTTAGTCATACTTCACATTTTTCTTACTAAATGTTCTCAAACCCATATGTCATAAGCAGAGTACACAATGTAATATGTTTACAACAGCCACACAATCAGAATGTAAAGCCCACTTTTAAAAACAGAAGAAAAAGTACGGGAATGGGTTAGGAAAAACGATACAAGAGGAAAGCTGAAGAAATATGTCCAGCCAGTGCAAAGGAGCAGTAGAGGTCATTGCTGCTCTATGCTGTGCCACTTGTATGCATTGCACTCGTTTAAAAATCAAGGCCTCATTGTATAACAGTAATAACCATGCATAATGGTAAACAATAATGTGTCTAATTCCAAAATTCACTTTTATGCTTTTCAAGATGGTATCCAGATTTAGTTCCTTTCCCCCTTTCTGGCAATGCAGACATCGCGCAACCTAGTTTGGATGGAACAATATGACATTAACATTTCATTATGGAAATAGTATTGCAAGGGAGCAGAGTTCACATTTGCACACCAAATATATTTTTAGATTTAACAAATTTTGAACTTGTAGTTCAATTGTAAATAGCATTCTTCAGGATTTAGTTTCATTACTTTACATATCCAATCAGCAATGTCTTTTGTCATCCCTGGCCAATAGTATTTTGATGTCAGCACAATTCTCATTTTGAATATTCCTTGATGTCCACCACGTGGACTGTCATGATACATTTCAAAAAGTTGCAGGGCTTGTTTCATGGTAAGCACAAAAACAACCTTTCTTCCTTTTGCAGAATGGAACAATGTCCCCTCTGTTGATCATAGAAGATGGAGCGCAGAGGATGATTAAGGTTCCTTGGGGCCCTGGGCCAGAGCAATTTTTGGGCCCCTACCCACCCTGTCTGCCTGCTGTACTACCTATGGCACTACCCCTTTTGGCCTCTTCCCCAGGATCCCAGCCATGTTCCACCTAGGCTCCCTGCCATTCTACCTGCCCCACAACTCCTTTGCTCATTTCCCACCCACCCCTCTCCCCCACAGCCCCAAGACCAGAGAAGCTCTGTCCCTGTGTCACGGCCCCAGGGCAGTACCAGGGTGTGAGAGCTCCTCCAGTCCCAGGGCTGTGGCGGGGGTTCAGGTGCTGTGCTTCTTTAGGGGACCAGGAGTGGCGTGCTGGGGCTTCTCCTGCCCCACCTGGCACTTCTGCTGGAGAGGGGGGTCGGGCATAGGGGCTTCCCCTGCCACCCCGTGGCTTCTGCCAGGGCTGGGGTGGGGGCAACGTGGGAGGGCTTCCCTCGCCCCACCCACCGGGCAGAAGCCAGTGGCCCCCCTGTTGGCCATGGGCCCTCTGCCTGGGCCCAGTAGTCACAATGGCTAATCCACCACTGAGGGAGACATGATGATGAAATCAAGTGTTGCACTTAAGCTATGACCGGTTATTTGCAAAGCCATTCATTAATTATAAGGTATATGCATATCAAAGACCGCTATATACAGTATGGTTCGTAATGGCTTGAGTACAGGGCGGGAATTTCAGTGTATGGTTAGAACTAGCTGTTTATTTTTTTTTTAAATTCGAATCATTGCTCAGTGAATGTATAGTGATTGTTGTTGGTGCTTGCAGCACACTGGATAACATACTTGAGAAATGAAGCAAACTCATAGGGTTTTCTGGTAACATTTAGAATTTATACTCCTTTCTCATGTAAGTGCCCAATATGTTTGTTTGCACCACCTGCATAGATAGCAAAGGAGATTTTCTGGAAAATTTTAATAAAACTAGTGATCCCAATCCCGGTCCCATTGAAGGTAAGGTTAACACTCCAAACAATCCCAGTGTTGGGACATCAGGACCATCATTTACAGGCTGAAGTTTCCAGTGTAAGGTGTCAGTATTATATGAAAAAAAGGATTCCTTGCATTCCAAAGAAAAGTTGACAGCAAATTGACACATGATCAGTCTGCCTGCTTTATTCATTCCTTCAGGATATGTGTTTCTCCTTATATATGCCAAAACATTTGCAATTTTTTCCTCAAAAGATTTCACTGAGAATTGTTCACAACAGAAAACGGTTACTTAAGTGGAAACAGGCAGTATCAATCCATATAAGACTCAAAGTTCAGTTAGAAGGTATGAGATGTACATTGCAGACATATAAACAGGGTAAACCAAAATCACAGCTATGTGCATAATTTTGAAGTATTTGTGGCTTACAAAATATGGCTGTATTCAATCAATGCAGATTGAATGTTATTTGAGATAATGAGATCACCTACAAGATTGTAACCAAGTATAGTCATAGTAACTCAGGACAGGAAATGTAACAGCACAAAAATGTGAATAAAAAAACAACACACAAGCAGAGGTGCTTGAAGATAAGCGGTTCAGAAAACAAATGAATACACATGGAAATACACTTTACTTACCTGCCATAATGATGTGTGTAGTACAGGTAATTTTTTGCTTTGTTCAACTTTTTGGAAGAAAATAGTTTTTTCTGCAATTCTGAAGAATCTGAAATAAAGAAACCCCTATAACTTACGCATTTCAGTATCACCTGTTAGAGGGCTTATTCCTTCACCCTCCTACTCCCCTGGTCTTTCTCGCGTGAACACAGAGCAACAATACCCAAAGTCCAAAGATGCAAACAATTCAATGTTTATTGGGGTTAGCTTCCAGCAAGCAATGTTCCAATTTCCTTTTTTCCTTATTTTCCCCAACTGACATCCTGTTTGCCCCAATTTATATACACCTCTACCCCCATATAAGGTGACCCGATATAACATGAATTCGGATATGCCGCGGTAAAGAAGTGCTCCGGGGCGGGGCTGCGCACTCCGGCGGATCAAAGCAAGTTCGATATAACACGGTTTCACCTATAACACGGTAAGATTTTTTGGCTCCCGAGGACAGCGTTATATCGGGGTACAGGTGTAGTAATATTCTCAGCTATGCCTTTAACCGATCATTTTACTGAAATTTGACTAACCAATGCTAACATATTGCAACTTGATTATCTAACCAATTATATCCCACCACCTTAATTGGTTTACACCCAGCAAAATTAATTATACAGCAGACCAAAAAAATGAAAGAGCCAGACAGACACCATACAGATAAACAATAGAGAAATGGGGACCATAAAGACAAAACAATAAAGAAATCACCATGATTACAGGCATGCAAGCCAATTAAGAAATGACTATACAGTTTTTGTAAAGATTCTTGATTATTCATGCACTTAGCCAGGAAAACCCTTAGTATTTGGGTACTGTTACCAGATTTGCCCATTACTTGGGGTATGCTCATTTATTGGGGTTACTTGTCTCGGTGAGGGGGTTTGATAATTCTATTAATGTACTGCTTTGTGTCACTTGTGTTCTTAGAGCTCTACTTTTCCCTTCTGTCAGTTCCCTCCTGTGACAGGTTGGATCACAGAACCCCCCTTGGGAGCTGCCACCTGATGTGCCAAGACTATCTCGGTCCTTGCTTTCCCTGCCAGCTTGAGACCCCAGCACCCTGTTTTGCTGAGCCAGACACACCCATCTGCTCCAACACAGACCCAGGGTCTGAATTATTTTCCCCAAAGCTGCAGACTTAACTGAAAACAGCTAACAGAAGTGTTCTTATCTTTAACACTCAGATGCCCAACTCCCAATGGGGTCTAAAACCCAAATAAATCCATTTTACCCTGTATAAAGCTTATACAGGGCAAACTCATAAATTGTTCGCCCTCTATAACACTGATAGAGATATGCACAGCTGTTTGCCCCCACAGGTATTAATACATACTCTGGGTTAATTAATAAGTAAAGTGATTTTATTAAATACAGAAAGTAGGATTTAAGTGGTTCCAAGTAGTAACAGACAGAACAAAGTACCAAGCAAAATAAAATAAAACACACAAGTCTGTCTAATACAGTGAAACTGAATACAGATAAGATCCTCACCAGTTCCAGAATGCTTCCTTTTACAGACTAATCTCCTTTTAGTCTGGGTCCAGCAATCTTTCACCCCCTGTAGTTACTGTCCTTTGTGGTATCTTTGGGGGTGGAGAGGCTCTCTCTTTAGCCAGCTGAAGACAAAACGGAGGGGTCTCCGATGGGCTTAAATAGACTCTCTTGTGGGTGGAGACCTCCTCCTCTCTCCTATGCAAAGTCCAGCTCCAAGATGGAGTTCTGGAGTCACCTGGGCAAGTCACATGTCCATGCATGACTCAGTTTTTACAGGCAGAAGCCATTGCCCACATGGTATCTTGAATGTCTCCAGGAAGACTTCTTATGTGGATTGGAGCATTCCAACATGCATTGTTCCTTAAGTGCTTCCTGATTGGGCACTTAACTTTGTGAATTCCTTTCCCCAGGAACTGACCAAATGCTCTACTAAGGTTATTTAGAAATCAAGCCAGTACATGGCCAATATTAATTACTTTGAGTACAAAAATGATACATGCATACAAATAGGATTAATGTATTCAGTAGATCATAACCTTTACATAGATGTTACATGGCATATGTAGCCCAGAACATATTCTAGTTATGTCATATATATTCATAAGCATATTTCCTAAAGCCTTATGGGAGGCACCATCACACCTCCCAATGGAGCTATCCTGCACCCAGGTTTCCCAGGGATGGCTTCTTTCCACCCTTCGAATCAGGTGAACACACACACAGCACGTCTGAGAGGACCGGGTAATCAGCACTCACAAGCTCATATTCCCTTGGACTCAGCAGGCTGGGCTAAACAGCACTTTTCAAGCTGCAACCCTCATATGCCCCCAGATTCAGCACAGAACCCACGATCATGCCACAACCATTCTGCTAGTAACCCACTTGATGAGCAAACCGCACAGATTTTTTTGGGCGCTGCAGGGATCTTTTAGCTTAGCTACAAGGAGCGTTGCTACAGAGTGAATAGGGAAGCCAAAAACACCTGAGGGGGGGGGGGGGAGAGAGAAGCAACCAGCTTAACCATGAAAGTTATTTATTTCTAGATAGCAATCATACAAGGGGAGCCAAACAAACAAAACAGTTACAATATTAAATCTAACTTACATTTGATTACAAAAGTTAGGGCTAGCAAACCATGACTGATCACATAAGGTAGGGTCAGGAGGCTATACAGAGAGAAAGAGAGATCTCACCACTCCATGAAGCTTGAATCTCTGTTCCTAGGTGGTGTTCATCATGGAGGGTCCAGAGTGCTGGAGACAGGTAGAGAGCCCACAGCATGATCAGTCAGAAAGATGAAGTTCTAATGGAACTGATGCAGAGTTTAGATCCAGGCATCAGAACATTTACTTGAGCGGGGATAAGGGGTTTTTGTAGGGAAATAACAATGGACACTAGATTTGTTTATGGGTAAACAGATGATTTAAGGGAGTATAACAAAGTTGTTTGGTCCAGGCTACCCAATAAGAACTGATCATTCCTGGCTATGGGCAGTGTTCCTTTGAGGGAGCTCCTAATGCAATTAGGTAGTTTTAGTATTTTGGATATCAATAGAGGATTTATTAACTAGAATTGGTCTGATAATTACTGATCTGGGTGTGTGCAGGCATGGGTTAATTACCGTCTGGTGCAGACATTTCCCATCATGCAATGCTTCCCTGCTTTCCTGATCCCAGAGTTCAGTGTGGTTCTTGCCTTGGAATCTCTGTTCTCCATTCTGTATGCTAATGGAGATGCCTCCCTGTCCTATCTTTGAAGCAAACGAGGCTAGGGAGTTTCCTTAATCCTATCACCCTTGTCTGGGGGGGGGGGGGGTTAGGTGTGTCTCCCACTGCCTTTTCATTGCTTTTTGTAAGTCTTTCTTCTGATCAGTTTTGGTTAAAGCAGAGGCTGGGGAGGGGGCCTTCGTGAGTCAGACTGGAGAGCTCCTTGACACGGTGGGATGGGGAAGGAGGGCAGAGTGGCAAGGGGGACCTGCCAGACATGAGTGGAGAGGGGACCCTGGACCTCCAAGCCCCCAACTGTGCTGGGGGCCCCAAAGCCAGCTGCACAGTGCCTCCACATTTTGTCATGATATTTATAGTAAAAGTCAGGGACCGGTCACGGACTTCCATGAATTTTTCTTTATCGCCTGTGACTTGTCCCTAACTTACTATAAATATCTGTGACAAAATTAATGATCTGGATAATGGGAGGGATTGCACCCTCAGCAAGTTTGCAGAAGACACTAAGCTAGGAGGAGAGGTAGATATGCTGGAGGGTAGGGATAGGGTCCAGAGTGACCTAGAAAAATTGGAGGATTGGGCCAAAAGAAATCTGATGAGGTTGAATAAGGACAAGTGCAGAGTCCTGCACTTAGGACAGAAGAATCCCAAGCACTGCTACAGGCTGGAGACTGACTGGCTAAGCGGCAGTTCTGCAGAAAAGGACCTGGGGATTACAGTGGGAGAGAAGCTGGATGAGTCAGTGTGCCCCTTTTGCCAAGAAGACTAACGGCATTTTGGGCTGCATTAGTAGGAGCATTGCCAGCAGATCAAGGAAAGTGATTATTCCCCTCTATTTGGCACTGGTGAGGCCATATCTGGAGTATTGCATCCAGTTTTGGGACCCTCACTACAGAAAGGATGTGGACAAATTGGAGAGAGTTAGTTCAGCGGAGGGCAATGAAAATGATTAGGGTGCTGGGGCACATGACTTCTGAGGAGAGGCTGAGGGAACTGGGCTTATTTAGTCTGCAGAAGAGAAGAGTGAGTGGGGATTTGATAGCAGCCTTCAACTATCTGAAGGGGGGTTCCAAAGAGGATAGAGGTAGGCTGTTCTCAGTGGTGGCAGATGACAGAACACGGAGCAATGGTCTCAAGTTGCAATGGGGGAGGTCTAAGTTGGATATTAGGAAACACTATTTCACTAGGAAGGTGGTGAAGCACTGGAATGGGTTACCTAGGGAGGTGGTGGAATCTCCACCCTTAGAGGTTATTGAGGCCCGGCTTGACCAACCCCTGGCTGGGATGATTTAGTTGGGAATTGGTCCTGCTTTGAGCAGGGAGTTGGACTAGATGACCTCCTGATATCTCTTCCAACCCTAAACTTCTATGATTCTATGAAAACTTAGCCTTACTCAGAAATATTGCTATGGAAACTTAAAGTTGTAAGAGACAACAGTCTGAAACACAGTAACACTACTTTGTTGTTCTGTGACTGACTGCAGAGGTGTTAACAGGGCATTGAACATGAAATGATCTTTAACAATATGTTCTGATTACTTACATTAAAGAAATCCATTCCACCTTGGTTTAGTAGAGACACCTCTGATTGACCAATAAGAATCTGGTGTTGCAGGTCCCCATAGTGCAATCTATATTTGCTTCTCCATTGTCAGTGCAGCTTTTATTTTGGTAAGTTTTGCACACAGATGCAGGAATGTGGACTTGAGCAGTGGCTGCAGAACTTCTGGATACACCTCAGCCCAAACCTTTATTGTTGCAGAAGATTTTTGCCCTTGGGAAGGATGTAAGTTTACCCAATATAATACACTTACTGAATATTTGTGAATCAACTTCTACACATAAGCAATGACATGTGAATATGAGATACTAAGGGCTAGATTCACAGGCAAGATAAATGCAGCAAAAGGCAATCCTCATTGGTGGATCAAATGCAAAGGAATTGTTGAAGACTGAGGACAGGAAATCAGTCATACTGGAAGTCACATGACCCAACAAAATAAACTTGCTATAAAAAGAAAAAAAAGTAGAATTAAAAACTCCAAATTACAAATCAAAGTACAAAAACCATAGCAAGTACTATAATAGAAACAGATGGAATTGCTAAAACCAATAACTACTTAAAATTTTTTTGATGAGCAGTAGCTATTAAAATAAAAAATAGCACAATGACATGCATTGTACAATAATACAGAAATGATGAAGTGTTCAGAGTAATAAGAGTAATAGAAATAACATTTTTAGAGGAGCAAAACTATAATTAAAATGGATTACAAAGAAGAAAGCGCAATTCAGGGAATCACAGCAGCAGATAAGACAAATTTGTGAACTTTTATGAGACTTCACAGACATATAATAAGAGACTCTTTTAAATACTCAAAATTTGTGACGCAGAATTTGAAGGAATATAGATAAAATATTTCACTGCATCAAGTCTCCTGTAGCAGTAAAGTAGCACCGGGGGTAGCAGGTTTGTATATGTTTTGGTGGTGTCCAAGGGAGTTTTGCTGTGGGAGGGGGCTTGGGGTGCAGGCTCTGGGAGGGAGTTTGAGTGAGGGGTGCAGGCTCTGACCTGAGGCAGGGGATTGGGGTGCAGGAGGGGGTGCAGACATGCGGGCTCTGGGAGGGAGTTTAGCACCTCAGCACGTTATAGAAGAGAAAGGAGCTGCAGTGACTTCACATAGACATATAAACTGATAGACTCTCTTTTAAATACTCAAAATGTGTGATGCAGAGTTTGAGGGCAGGAGTATATGTACAATATTTCACAGCATCAAGTCTCCTGGCTGTAGCAGTAAAGTAGCACCTCAGCACTTTTATATAAGATAGCGAGGAGCTGTGGTGTCTAAGCATTGACAGTCTAGGAATCGGGATGCCTGTGCCTTTAAGAACACAGCCCCAGGAACCTGCCCTCTGCTCCACCGCTGACGTGCAGCATCCTGTGAGGAGAAATAAAAAAGCCTCTACCCCCCCCCCAGGGTGACCGGACGTCCCGATGTGCGGTCGGGACACTGGACAAACAAAGAAATGCTCCGGAGCCCGGAAGTGCTCGCCCCGCCCCGACTCCGCCCCTTCCTCCCCCCATTGGCTTCCTCCCCGAATCCCCGCCTCTTCCCCAGGCTCGCCATTCCTCCTCCCTCCACAAGCGCTGGAGGGAGGCCCCAGAGACGCAGGGGGAGCGCAGGGCCGGGGTGAGTGAGAGTCCGGCCTGGCCCCGAGCAGGCAGGACTCAGTCGGGCGGTAGGGAGAGTAGGGGGGCGGCCCGCGGGGCCAGGCAGCAGCTGTTCTCCCCCCCGGGCAGTGGGACTCGGGAGCAGCCACTGCTGCAGCTCCCACTGCCGCGGGGGGAGGAAGCAGCCATGGCGCTCGGCGGCTGCGGCTCTGGCGCCCCCAAATCCCCTGAGCCGGGGCCTGCTGCGGGGACCCAGCAGCGCGCACACTGCGCCCAGCCCCTGGCCATTCGCGTCTGGGCTGCCTAGCTGGTGCAATCCCACGGCAGCCCCGGGGCGGAGGCATCGGCAGCCCAGGTCCGTTCGTTCCCCTGCGGGACCCGAGCGGGACGGGGGGGCTGGGGCCTGCTGCCCCCACTCCGGGGCCGCCGCAGGATTGCACCAGCTGGGCAGCCCAGACGCGACTGGCCAGGGGCTGGGCGCAGTGTGCGCGCTGCTGGGTCCCCGCAGCAGGCCCAGATTCGGGGGCGCCAGAACCGCAGCCGCCGAGCTTGGCCATCGGCCGCTTCCTCCCCCCCGCGACAGTGGGAGCTGCAGGGGCCAGGCCGGACTCTCACTCACCCCGCCCCGCGCTTCCCTTGCGTCTCCAGGGCCTCCCTCCAGCGCTTGTGGAGGAAGGGTGGTTTTTTTTTTTTGCCCCGCCCGCCCGCCACGCCCCCCCCCCCCCGGCATCACGCCCCCCGCGTCCCGATATTTGACTTGGGTGATCTGGTCACCCTAACCCCCCCCCCTATATTTGCAAGCACAACAGGTGGTTAATCCCATGGGGTGACTGTTACCCCCTCTCCTCCTCCCTGGACAGGGGTTTTGTCCCTGCACAGGGTCTGGCAGTGTTTTTCCCCCTGAGCTTAACCCTGGCTCCCACCCCTAATTTTTTTCCTCCAGCCCCTTGTGACGTTATTGACATAATCTGGGACCATATAGATCATTGTTGCAACCAAGGTCCTGTAGTGGCACCCAAATCTTGTATAAAGGGGGTCAAATGGGGTGTCTAAGACAAGGTTATGGTTTACTGGTTATGATTATGCTGTCTATATGTGTGTATCAATTTTGTAGTTGAAGTTATGAATATTGGCTCTATACTGTCTGTATTTCAAACTTATGCTATGCTGCTGGGTGACATCCCAGACAAACTGGTGTTAGCTCTGCCTAGCCTGCTTGATGGCCCATTAAGGACCATCAGCTATACAATGGACCCATTGAGAGAAGGCCTTGAGACTCAGCAAAGTATGCAGGAACTGGCCCATCTGACTCCAGACTCCATTTTGCTGTAATTTTCCACAGTAAGGACAAAGAGGTGTTCTTACACCTGGAAAAGACTATATAAGGCTGATGCCTCATCTCCATCTTGTCTTCAATCCTGCTTCTTACCTCTGGAGGAACTTTGCTACAAGCTGAAGCTTTGAACAAAGGACTGAGGACCCATCCCAGCGGGGGATGTATTCCAGAGACTTGATTTGAACCTGCAGTTTATTCTATCGCTGCTGCAAGCCTGAACCAAGAACTTTGCCATTACTGTATGTAATTGATCCCATTTAACCAATTCTAACTCTCATCTCTATCTTCTTCCTTTTATGAATAAACCTTTAGATTTTTAGATTCTAAAGGATTGGCAATAGCGTGATTTGTGGGTAAGATCTGATTTGTATATTGACCTGGGTCTGGGGCTTGGTCCTTTGGGATCAGGAGAACCTTTTTCTTTTACTGGGGTATTGGTTTTCATAACCATTTGTCCCCATAACGAGTGGCACTGGTGGTAATACTGGGAAACTGGAGCGTCTAAGGAGATTGTTTGTGAGACTTGCGGTTAGCCAGTGGGGTGAGACCGAAGTCCTCCTAGTCTGGCTGGTTTGGTTTGCCTTAGAGGTGGAAAAACCCCCAGCCTTGGGCTGTAACTGCCCTGTTTGAGCAATTTGTCCTGAGTTGGCACTCTCAGTTGGGTTCCGCCAGAACCGCATTGTCACACCCCTCTTCTGCCACTACCCACAGTAGCTTGATCCCCCCCGGCCAGTAAATTTCTGCCCCTCAGATCCTGACAACCCCTCTCCCCTGCTGCAATTTGCCCCCTTTGCCCCTTTTTAATCCCTCCAAAGAGCAGGCAGCAAAGTTTGACTTATAGTAAGGGCAGAGTGAGGGCAGCTGCAACAGCGGATGTTACTGCGCCTGCTCAGTTCGGGTGCGCATGCTCAGTGCACCCAGAGTAGGGAATTCTGAGAGGGAGCTTTTTGTGTCGTCACATATTTGGTGTTTCTTCTTAAAGCCCCAGCTCCTGGAATCTTAACTGAGAAACTCAGTTTTCATTTAATTTTCCAGCTCTCATGGTTGCAGATAAAAATCTTGAAAATTGGACCAGAGTGCACCTTAAGTCTCAAAAAACAAAAGATAAACGTGAAAAGAACCACAAACTGGTTTGTTTTCTTTAAAAAAAAAAAAAAAAAAAATCCATGATTTTTGAACATTTGGGGTTGGCAATGGTAAAAACATTACCAATTTTGAGACCTATGCATGACAGCAGGCATATCTCTTGGCCTGGCATCATCCTCTTTCAAGTGCAACTCCCTGTACCTTTTTTTATTTGCAACGTTTCCTCCCCGCTGCGTCCCTAATCTGATTTCCTGAGCTCCCATGCTGAGGATGTGTAAGACATGCAGAGTGCTTCTCCATAATGGCCGTTTTCCATACTAATTGCAAGAAAATCTCCCGAGCATGCCCATTAACTTTCACAGCCATTTGGATGTTTCTGGGCATTTCTAGCGGAGTCCCCTCCTCTGCTCTCTACGGAGTTCGAGAGAGATGATTCCAACAAATCTATTACTCCTCTCTGCTGCTGCTCTCCCATTCTTTGGACTTAACATGCTGCAATATAAAAGAATGTGGGTTAGGCAGTCTGAATCAGAGGCCTGGTCTACACTAAAAAGTTAGGTAGACTGAGCTACATCATTCAGGGGTGTGAAAACTCCACACCCCTGATCAATGTAGTTAAAGTGATCTAACCCCTGGTGTAGACAATGCTAGGTTGATGGAAGAATTCTTCTGGTGACCTAGCTACCGCTTCCCAGGGATGTGGATTACCTGTGCCGATGGGAGAAGCTCTCCCATAGATGTAGGCAATGTCTATGCTGAAGCCTTTCAGCTGTGCTGTTGTAGCATTTCAAGTGTAGACAAGCCCTTACTGAATTCATCACTACACCAAAATAACAGCAATGACTGGAAGATTGTGCTCCTTCATCTGAAATGACCTGGCCATAATTCTTTGCTAGTTATTGTATCTGGTGTGAAAGATATGGTAATTTCCTGCACATCCTTAGGACACCAGATCAAATGACGTTTAAGTACCTTTGTGGTCCATTGTTTTAAATGCCTTTCCCCACTGTCTCCCCCCTGCCAGTACGTTTCCTTGCGGTAGTGAAAGGCTCTGGCAATGGGGAGCTACTGAAACCTTTCTCTGCTGCTTTGCTGCCAGAGCCTTTCACTGAAACATGTAGCCACAGTCTGCAGAGTGGACGCAGTGTGCGTTTCACTGCAGCTTGTAGCTACATGCCGCCAAAAGTGGTGTGTAGTGTAGATGTAGCCTGAGACAATTATGAACTTGTAACCACAGGGAAAACCTGGTTATGGGATTTGAAGGACTGACACCTTCCAGAGCCTTAGGTTGGAGCTTGGGGTGTCCTCTGGTAAGCTTTTTAACATGCATGTACATTCGGTTACTGTTGTTAACATGTTTTCTCTGCAATGTTTTCACCTTCAGAATAAACGTGCTTTCCTGTGATGGGGTGCCCACTCCACACAAGGCCTGGAAGGGTTAAAGTGGGTAGGCAAGCCAATTAATTGCCCAGGCTGCACCTGAGGAAGGAAACAGTGATCAGGCCACTAACTGGAAATGGGCTTAGCTGGACAGGAACAGGAGGGGTCTGTATAAAGCCCAGGAGCTGTGAGCAGCAAAGGGCTGTAAGAAAGTAGTCTACAGTCACTTCCTGGGAGGAAGGAGATTGGGCTGGCAAACCCAGAAAGTGGGGGGAAGTCGAATAAGGGAAGAAGCTCAGGGAAACATCAGCAAGGGGTAGGACCATACACACGTTGGCCGCTTGTTATAAGGTCCCTGACTGGAACCCAGCGTAGAGGGTGGGCCTGGGTTCTCCAACCAGCGACTGGGAAGTGGTGCAGGGCATTGGAAATTCCAACTGGACAGCTAGTCCAGAAGGACTTTTATTTCCCCAGAAAGGGAGGACCTTAGTGAGCTGACCAGAGGGCCAAGCTACAAACAGGGAAATGTAGGTCCAGGAATGAGAGGGGTTACAGGGTGAAACAGACAATGGGTAGAAACAGCTGCCAGAGGAGGGCAGCGCCTGGCAAGAGCTAATCCCCCAAGCCGCCAGGAGGAGATGCCCTGTGCGATGAGTGGCCCCCGTGCCATTTCCTATAATGAGCCGTGTGGTAACTTGTAACTGCAGGCAGTTAGTGTTCAGAACTTCTGGAAAAAAAGCTAAATACAGATACTGGCTTCTTTAGGCAGTCTGGCTTGCTGGGAATATCACATTGTAGGCAGGGAATTGTGCAGCCTGGGAAAACCCCAGTCAACAGGGAGTCAGATGTGGGGCTCTACCCAAGAGAGCTGACAGCTGAGGATCTGGGATCCTAGAGTGCATGCCCTTGAGGGACCATGGAGGGGGAGTACAGGTGAAGTTGCCCTGAACTGTGACCCCTGGTACCTAAATATTGTGGTGATGAGAGCTTAGAATTTCCCAGGACCTTGTATTGTGTGTGAAACTGGACATAGATTCTGCAGTAAAGCTCTGCTTTCTGTAGTACATTCTTGGGGCAGGCTAAAATTTTGGTGACAGCTTAATTTAAATACAAAAATAGTAGTTATAATTGAATTAAATGTGAAAATGAACAACAACATTACAGGAATATCTATTATGACTAATTCAATGTACTTTATGCATTCCTCACTCTTCCAGTTTCCAAAATGCTGCAGATTTTTGTATTTAGTTTAGAACTGCATCATTAAGTTCCCAGGGAGGTTTTGAGAGCTGGGTAGGAGACCTCCATGATGGCATGGGAGGCAGTTTTGGACTGTAAGAGAAGCACATTCAATGGTATACATATGTTGGTATTTAAACTGTCATCTTCTGGTTTCAGCGGTAACACCCCATTGAGGTTAATGGGGTAGTTCACATCTTTCAGAACACATTTTTTTCCAGGCTGTTACATTATCTTCTGAAGAGTGTTATCTCTTTACATCCTTCAGTTCTTTTCTGTACAGCCATAAAGGCTAACTTTTTTTTTTTTTTAAATTCACTGCTGTGAAATTCTAGAATACATAGGGGCCTGGTTGCAAAATAGCATGAGGCATTGGTCTTGAATTGAGTATTAAAAAAACTTCAATTTCATTTAAAAACTTTGTTTCATTTTATTTCACTTTGAAATGCCACTTTCTTATTCTAGCATCAGGAGAGTATTCTAGGCCCTATTTGCCCCTTGATATGTGCACAATGAGAGTTATCGTTATAAATATAGCCAGAGTGCTATTCTCCAAATTGGAATTGAGAGGACAGCAGGAAATCTGACCAGATTAACACCCCATCTCTTGCTAAAAGCTCAGTGGGGGGGGGGGTCCTCTACTGACTATAAATAGTCAGAACCTCTTTTTCACACTTAATTTTGGCAGCAACTCCAGCATCACCGCGTGCCCTACCCAGCATGCTGGGACCAGGGCCGGCTCCAGGCACCAGCCCAGCAAGCAGGTGCTTGGGGCGCCAACGGAGAGGGGCGGCACGTCCGGCTCTTCGGCGGCAATTTGGCGGCGGGTCCCTCACTCCCTCTCGGAGCGAAGGACCAGCCGCCGAATTGCCGCCGAAGACTGAAGTGGCAGCGGTAGAGCCAAAGTGCCGCAGATCGCGATCACGTTTTTTTTTTTTTTTTTTTCTTTTTGCTGCTTGGGACGGCAAAAAACCTGGAGCCGGCCCTGGCTGGGACATTGGTTAAATACTAACTCCTAGAGAAGAATGTCACCTATCCACTCACTAATACTTTCCTGCAGCACCTATGTAATGGTTGATGGTCTCTTAACTGAACCAGGGTCCTGGCCAAGCAAGTCTAGCATAAAATTGGATTAGATTGCAGCCCAAGGTAGCATGATCTGCAGGCTTACCATAAGAAAAGATAATTGCAGACAGCTTATTTTTCCAGTAAGGTTTTGTGTGGAGGAGGTGGGGGTGACTGTCGACACATTAAAGTCAATTTCCACTCAATATATATAATGCTGGTCTTTATGAACAATATTAAGGGTTATAGTGTGACTACCCTCCAAGTGGTGCACAGAGGGGCTAGGACATTACTGAAAAGTTACCGTGAAAGACAAATAACACCCTTGCAGCAGAGTGTAAAAAGTACAAATTAAGCCAATCTATTTCAGGAAAGCAGAAGGCTGTCGGATGTTATAAAAGCCTTCCCCAGTTTTGTTAGCACTCATTAGAATGAAAAGTATATATATTCAGTTTCAGGGTAGTGAAAAGGATGCTGTAAGCGTGCGGACTCACCCCTGCAGCGCCTCCTGCTGGTCGTCTGTGGGAATTAGCTTGTCCCAGTTCCGGAGCGCCCTCTGCAGGCCAGTGATCTGCCTTACTACTGCTGGCCCCCGTGTCCCTCCCAGGACCCAGTGCCCCTTCACTGGGTTTCTGCCCCCCTTGCAGAACCCCTCAGTCTCAGGGTCTCTCCCTCCCAGGGGAACCCCCACCCACTATCCCCACTTCGCCTCAGTCTTGGCTACTGCCAGTCATCACTTAGCCCCCGTTCACTGGGGCAGACTGCAGTGTATCAGCCACTCATCACAGGCAAAGGGGTTTGGACCTGCTGCCTCTGCCTATCTGTGGGCTGCCCCTTTGCAACCCCAGTACCCAGTTGGCCTTATCCTAGGCCTGCAGCCTGGGGGGTTTCCCAGCCAGAGCTCCCCAGCTCCTCTTGCCTTCCCCCAGCCCTGCTCCACCTTAGGTACCCAGGTATGCTCCCTAGAAGCCAGGCCCTTCTTCCTCTAAAGGCAGAGAGTGTGTTTTCTCCTGGCCTTTATAGGGCCAGCTGGGTCTGTTTGGAGCGTGGCCACAGCTGAGGCTGTTTTCCCCCCAATCAGCCCAGCTTTTCCCCTGCTACAGCCCTCTCGAAGGACTGTTTTAAGCCCTTCCGGGCAGGAACGGGTGACCACCCTGCTACACCCCTCCCTTTTCAAACCTCCCCCTTGGGGGCTGGGGGGGGGGAACTCATGGCCTCAACTCCCCAAAGTCGGCCCTCCAGGGTCACACACTTTCACTCCGCAGCCTCGGGCCATCTCCCGGGTACATGCCTCCACCTTCCTGAGGGCCGTCTCCGCGGCCTCCAGCCATGCTCACAGGTCGGGGTTGCCCCAGGCCCTCCTGTCTCAGGGTCTGGGTCCCTGCCGCTACCCGCTCTACCCGCACTTGGGTCCCAGCCTCCTGCTGGGTCCAGTCTGTCTGGGTTTCCTGGGTGAAGGTGGTCCCAGCAACGGTCTGGGTCCCGACCTCCTTTGGGGTCCCCTCCGTCCCAGCTGCCACCTCTGCCTCCAGTCCTGACCCTCCTGGGCCTACAGGAACCTCCTTCAGCCTCTCCTCAGTTCTTCTGAGGGGGCAGTGCCTCTTTATATTCCCAGGTGCCCGGCAGCCCCAGCAGGCATCCCGCCTCCATGCTGCCCTGGACCTCGGCATCTTTCTTTTGTCCCTCGCCGGGCCAACTCTCCCTGGATTGCCCTGGGGTGTGTTCCTGGGGCCGGGGCACTCCTGCTCCAGGTGTCCCCTCCGCCCACAGGCTCAGCACGCCCACAGGCGCCCACAGTTCCTCACCCTGCAGACTGCTTGAGAGCTCAGGCACCGTCTTGTTTCGGGGTGAGGTCCTCTGCCTCCAGCCCCGTAGGGACAG
This sequence comes from Emys orbicularis, assembly GCF_028017835.1. NCBI lineage: Eukaryota > Metazoa > Chordata > Testudines > Emydidae > Emys > Emys orbicularis. The sequence continues at coordinate 65,066,462 of NC_088683.1, read as the reverse complement.
TCCCGTCGTACGTGTCCTCTCCGACCGCAGGCGTAGCAAACCCTTGCCCCGCACCCCTTGGCCCTGGCGCTCCGTGGCTCACGCCCTCCGCGGTCTCCTTTAACCTCCCTCATGAGGAGTGTTCACAGGGCCCGCTGCTCCTATGCCAGCTGGCCGACCTGTGCTTGGAGGGCCCATAGCACCTCCCACAGTCCGTCCTGGGTCTCTCGGCCCCCCTTCAGGCCATCAGCCCCCTTCCACCGGGGCGCTGATGCCGGGCCCCACCCAGGGACACCTGAGGTCTCTGCATAGTACACCCCGGTGTATGCGGGATCCATCGTCCCTGCTTGTCTCTCCACCGCAATGTCCAGGCAATAGTCCCAGTCCTTGTCCTAGCCCTTGCCCTTTGTATCAGGGGCAGACCATATGTGCCCGCATTCTCCACCACTTGTAAGCGTGCGGACTCACCCCTGCGGTGCCTCCTGCTGGTCGTCTGTGGGAATTAGCTTGTCCCAGCTCCAGAGCATCCTCTGCAGGCCAGTGATTCGCCTTACTGCTGCTGGCCCCCGTGTCCCTCCCAGGACCCGGTGCCTCTTCACTAGGTTTCTGCTCCCCTTGCAGAACCCCTCAGTCTCAGGGTCTCCCCCTCCCAGGGGAACCCCCACCCACTATCCCAACTTCACCTCAGTCTTGGCTACTGCCTGTCATCACTTAGCCCCCGTTCACTGGGGCAGACTGCAGTGTATCAGCCACTCATCACAGGCAAAGGGGTTTGGACCTGCTGCCTCTGCCTACCTGTGGGCTGCCCCTTCGCAACCTCAGTACCCAGCTGGCCTTACCCTAGGCCTGCAGCCTGGGGGGTTTCCCAGCCAGAGCTCCCCAGCTCCTCTTGCCTTCCCGCAGCCCCGCTTCATCTTAGGTACCCAGGTATGCTCCCTAGCAGCCAGGCCCTTCTCTCTCTAAAGGCAGTTAGAGAGTGTGTTTTCTTCTGGCTTCCCTGGCCTTTATAGGGCCAGCTGGGTCTGTTTGGGGCATGGCCACAGCTGAGGCTGTTTTCCCCCAATCAGCCCAGCTTTTCCCCTGCCACAGCCCTCTCAAAGGGCGGTTTTAAGCCCTTCCAGGCAGGAGCAGGTGACCACCCCGCTACAGATGCATATGTGCTTACTGTCTAGTCAATGGGGTATTCTTATATTTTAGTTTGATATTCCAACAATTAGATTGTAATATGTGGTTTAGCCATCAAAAATTGAAGATTACATTAACATTAAAATATTTTCAATTAGCACCAATGTGTTCAAAATGTATTTACAAATCAGCTTTGTAGATGGGTAACTAGGTGCTCAGTCAATTATATGTGAAAGCTACTAAATTCAGGATCCCTATTTTCACCTCATTAGTAATTATTTTGCTATAATGTGGACTCTGCTGAAAAAGCATCTGGTTAGCTTAGATCGACCCTCAATACGTGAAATTCAAGTCCTATGGATAAATGGCTCTGTTTTTGCTCTAAAGAACATGCTTGGTTCCTTAGGAAGAATTTATCAATAATATCAACCAAGAAAGTGTGTTTATAATGCAGATATCTACATTAAAGCAACACAAGAGGAAAAAAATTGATAGAGATTAAATTAAAATAGTATTTAACTGTCTGAGTTGAGAAAGGAAAGCTCACGAATTCTCCAGCCTTGATTCTGAGTTAGTTTCCATGTGTGTGTTTGACAGATGTTTGGGGCCAAATCATTCCCTGGTGTAATTCCAGTGGCATAACTGGGTTTTTAATTTTTTTTTTATTTTTAGGATTTCCTTTCTTTGAGATGGTGCTTTCAAAGAAACCCCATTTATACAGTTGAGAACTGCTTTGAAATCTTTATAATCTAATGTGTAAGTATATAATTAGATTTTATTTAATAGTGTACTAATTCATAGTCTGCAGTGGCGCTGAAAGAAGTCTTCCAAGTAAACATGCCATTATAAATATTTTAAAAATTAAATTTCTCGGTGATCCACATGACAAAAGAATATTTTATTAACTACTGCCAATGTGTTTGGCATAAAAAGAGGGCTGTCCTGAGCAACTTAAAATCTAAAATACACCAAGAAAAGAGGATGCCTTGGGAAGCCTAGAGGAGGGAATAACGTTGGCTCATTTCTTGTCTGCATTGTAGAGGAAATGAGCTGTTAATAGGGACTTGAATATGGAGACGGCTTGGTGAACTGGGAGGCAAGGGCAACACACTGCATAGGGGCCAGGAAGGAAAAAGTTGGAGGTGGGAGAAGTAGCTGAATCAGGCATAAAGACTGGCAATATTGGTGTAGAAAAGGGGTGTGTGTGAGAACATAAGATAAAATATAGATCAGAGCAACGTTGTGTAGGGCCTTAAAGTTATGGAAAACAAATTTTCCATGATTAATGTCCTATATGAGCAACCTCTTATATTTCTCCCTGACTTGAGGTCTTTGCAGGTCTGGCTGCACCGAGGGCGGGTTCAGCACCTGAGAGGGGAATGAGTGCTTGTTTTAAGGGTTTTTGCATGAGGTTGAACAGTTGTGATATTGAGTGTTCATATGAAAAGGCATTTTGGAGGGGTGATTAGATGCCAGTTCAGCAACTGGAAAGGAAGAGCTAGGTCTGTGCACTTCTCAGTGGGGTTGTGGGTAGGCTCAGCAGCTGGGGAAGGGTGGGTATCTTGTCAAGGGCTTGCTAGTAATATTGGTGCACCCATGACTCCTCTGTTACTTATGTTTTTCTCATCACTTGATTCAAGTAGCACCATGTCCATGATTGCTGCATGTCCCACGTACTCTTCCCTTTGATTCCCACCATCCACCCTTTCCTTGAGCCCAGAGGATGCAAACGGGAGGCTGCCTTGGAGATGGCTGAGCCCCTTTCCATGTAGGCATGAGATCCACCCAGGGAGTGCGCCCTGTGACAGTCATGAGCACAGTCAAGCCCCAAGTCTAGGCCCCATAACTAGTTTTGATTGTCACTTCTGTATAATCTTCAGGTTGTTTCTTCTTTGCATCTGTTCCTACTTTTTGCTCTGAAATTGTGTAACCTTTTGTTGGTGGTTGAATATCAGGGATTCATTCACTACTCAAGGGAGAGGAGTTATTTAAGTTAAGGGCCAATATTGGCACAAGAACAAATGGATATAAACTGGCCAGAAATAAATTTAGCCTTGAAATTAGGTGAAGGTTTCTACCCATCAGAGGAGTGAAGTTCTGGAACAGCCTCCCAAGGGGAGCAGTAGGGGCAACCTTTCTCCCACCCACCCCCACCCCAGGCAAATAAATAAATATTTAAGGCTGAACTTGGGAAGTTTATAGAGGATGGTATGATGAGACTGCCTACAATGGCATATGGCCCATCCATGACTGGTGTTAACATATCTCCAGTGGCCAGAGATGGGCTGCTGGATAAGGGGGAGGAAGAGCTCTGAGTTATTAAAGAGAATTTTTTCCCCAGGTGTCTGGCTGGTGGGTCTCTCGCACATGCTCAGGGTCTAACTGATTATATTTGAGTTCAGGAAGGAATTTTCCCCCAGCTCAGATTGGCAGAGACCATGGAGGGGTTCGTCTTCCTCTGCAGTGTGAGGCATGAGTCACTTGCAGGTTTGAACGAGAGTAAATGATCAATTCTCCGTAACTTGAAGTCTTTAAATCAAATTTCAGCACTTCAGTGACTCAGCCAGAGGTTATGGGCCTATTGCAGGAGTGGGTGGGTGAGCTTCTGTGGGCTGCAATGTGCAGGAGATCAGATCATGATGGTCCCTTCTGGCTTTTAAGTCTGAGATCACACCGGAGATCACACTTTCTGCTCCGAGGACAAATTTGCTGCTTCTGCTACATAGGCAAACAATTTCCCACCGCTCAGACTGGTAGCTGCATGTTGAGATGGCAATGTCCTATTAAGATAAAGTTGCTTGAGCTTGGTTTTTTTATTGAGGTTCACTAGATCGCATTGACATAATGAAATGAAATTGGTCTAGTTGAGATGCTATAATTTAATATTTTAAACTAATTCGTCCAGCTAAATGTAGCACATAAGAAAACATACAGACTGGCTTTATTCTGAAGAGATGAAATCAAGCTCACCTGCAACTGGTATCTGACAGTATTACACACTCATTGAAACTTAGCTAACCATGTTAATCCATTCTTACCTGGGTGCTGACATATTGTTCAAAACGGGCATGTGCTCTTCATACCAGAACAGCATTATCTGGACTTTCTTATAGTACTTAGAAAACTGTAATCATAGTAATTGTATGTAATCCTGCCGGTCTGCATACAATATCTGTATCCCGCTGGGCAGCACTTAAATGAACAGAAGGATCGATCTTAACTGCATTATGTGTAACTCTCACTGTCTGTCCTAGCTCTGATTTTAAGGCAACTAAGATTTTGTTCTGAAAAGTTTCTAAGTAACATTTTTTTAATGATTTGATTTCTGGGCCTGCAAATTGTGCCACAGTCAATTCAGGTTGCAGTATTGCGGGGAGAATTGGCTGCGGATGTAAGATGGATTTTAAACATAATTAAGAAATGACAATGCCTGGTTGCAATGGCAATGACTGCTGCTCTGTCTAACTGCAGGCCATTTACCTGTTTCTGGCAGAGTGAGCACCTGGAAACACCTGTGTGCATCCACAAAACAAGCTAAGTATGTTTTTTTTTTTTTTTTTTTTCCTCTGCAGCAGTGATGAACAACCACTAATGGGATGGTGAGGACACAGCCATCCTTGTGATTCTCGGACAGAACAGGGCACCTGCTGCCTGAACAATGCATTCACCCTCTGCCTGAACTGGCAAGAGCACTTTCTTTATAGGAGTTGGCTTTTACTCTACACAGGCGAGAAGTTTTCCAGGTGTGTCCCCTCACCAGGGCCATCCCTAGCTATTCTGGGGCCGGACGCAACCCCCCTGCGGGGTGTGTATGGGGCCCCAGGCCTCCATGGGGGAAGGGGCTGGCCCCAGGCCTCTTTGGGGGGGCAGGGCTGGCTTGAGGGATGGGGGAACTGCCCCCCAGCACTCACCAGCAGCATGGCTGGAGCCGGACCGCTGCACTTCCCGTCAACCGTGAGTGTGGGCCCAGCCCTGCTGCACTCTCAGGCTTTGGGGGAAGGGGTGGAGTGGGGGCAGGGCTGGGGCGGAGCAGGGATGGGAAGAGGCGGAGCTGGGGTGGAGCAGGGCGGGGGCCATGGGGAAGAGGAGGGGCAGGGGCTGGAGCAGCATGCAGCTGCATAGGGCACCAGGAAATTTAATGCTCCAAATTTCCTGATGCCCTATGCAGCTGCATACTTTGCGTATGGGTAAGGACAGCCCTGCCCCTCACCTTAGAACTGAGAATCTCCTGTGCCTAATGATGTATGGAGCACCCATTTTCCCCACCACTGTCTATCCAGAGTAAAATGTTTAACTCCATCATAAGTCATCTCCTTGGTGGCAGCATTCCTTTTGATTGTCTTTGTTCTCTATGCCTTCCATTCCCTTGAGGGGAATCTAGTCGAAGTACCTTGTACTTCTTCTATGGGGCAGCCTGATGACATGACTAAACCACCATAGTTATCTCTATCTTACCGAGTCTCCCCTCTGCTGACCCGTGCAGTGCAACATTTCCTCCTTAGTTACAGTCTTTCCAATGGATTCCCAAGCTCGGAACAAGAGAACACTAACAGATTCAGGTTCAGCAGAAACAGCATCAGGCTTTATTCTGAGAGCACAACACCACACCAAGTGGGGCCCACAGGGAATCCCTCTCCTGCCTCAGGCTCTCCACTATCTGGAGCAACCTGTTTCCCTTTTCCAGGGTCTGGGTTCCCACTGTAGACTGCTCAGCTCCCGCATGGGTTCCCCTCTCTGTTTGGGTTCCCACTGTAGCCCTCCTGGCTCTTGTGTGGGTTCCCTGGTTTAGCTGGGGCCCTTCTGCTCCAGCACCTTCCTCTCTGGGGGCCTCGGTCTGCACTGCCACTTCCCTCTGGCCAGTCTCAGTCTGAGCTTGTGTCTTTGATACCCCCCTTTCTGCTTCAGGGGGCAGTGCCATCTTATATGGCCCTTGTTGTGGCAGTGGAAGCACTTCCTGTGCCTGCCCTTTGCCATGGCCCTCCCACAGGCTAGCCTGGGCCCTGCAAGCCCCTGAGGGCACTCCCTCCTTATGTGCCTGAGCTCCTTACAGGCCCAACAAGTTCGTGGCCCCCCTGTTGACCTCACAGGGGGTGCATTTTCTGGGTAGGGCCTCCTTGCTCCATCCCAGTAGGGATGCTCCCTCTTCTAGTGTCCCGGTCGCCCACAGGCGAAACAGTTCTTAGATCCAGGCCTTGGCCTCCCACCCTTGGTGCCTGGTCTCCCATATGGTCCAGGTGTCCACCCCCGCAGCAGCCAGAACAACCCCCTCTGCTGCTCGGCAAGCTGGGCCACCCAGACCCTCCAATAAAAGTGCATTTTCTCCACCCTCCATTTCTCAAAAGTCTCCAGTCCCAATATAGGCACAATTCGCCCAGTCCTCTCGCTATTCCCCTTGTATCGGGGTGGGGTGGGGGGAGAGGGGCATATGCCCACATTCTCCACCACGTGTAACGGTGGCTCGACTCGCCACCGCTGGTGCCTCCTGCTGGCTGCTCAGGGAATTAGCTCTTGTCAGCTGTGGAGTGCCCTCTGTGCGTAGTGTCTCACCCGTTGTCTGCTCTGCTGATTTGGGAACCACGTTGCTCCCCGCTCGGCGGTGTCCGCTTCAGGACACTGCCCTTCGGCAGTGCCCACTACTCCACTCTCACCCCCTTCCGGGGGGAGCAGTTAACGGCAGTTCTTCGACTTGCACCTGCCTCAGTGGCCAACCACAACCCCAAAGTCTAGCCCCTCACCTCGGGGCAAGTTGCAGTCCGTCTCGGCCACACTCCTCCGTGGCCAGGTGCAGTGCAAGGGGGATAGGGGGGGACCCAGACCCACCCACTACTCTTGGTCCCGACCCAGAGACCTTCTAGCAGCAGCCTCTCTGCCCTCCTTCTCTCCCCTCTTGTCCGACTATCTTCCTTGGGCCACTTCCCCTTTGGCCCCTTACACCTTCTTGGCCCTTCTAGTCAGGGGCCGCAGCCTGGAAGGTAATGGGCCAGAGTTCTCCTCTGCTCCCCCTGAGCCTGCCCAGCACTGCTCTGTTCAAGGTGCTACCTCCTTACCTCAGAAGCCAGTCCTCCTCCCTTGCTAGTCAGGGAGAGACTGCTATCTCCTTTGGTAGGCAGCCTTTATATAGGGCCCAGCCCGGCCCTGATTGGCTGCCTCTTTCTTTGCCCTGATTGGCTCTCCACAGGCCTTTGCTGATTGGCTGCTGGTCTGTGCAGCCTCTCTGGCCTGTTCCAGCCCCTTTTCTCATGGAGTGGGGCAGCCGCCCCAATACAACCTCCACGTGGTTTGGTTGACAATGTGTAACTTCACTTGTCTACACCTCACATCAACTATTTTCAGTGATGAGTTGCCTTCCATACTCATTTCATTAATGATAATAAAACTGCAATTTTCCACATCACTAATTTTTGAGTTCATTTCCCAGATAGATCTTTAAAGTTTCTACTGATTCTAATGTGCAGAGTAGAATGAATAGTGGCTCCAGAAACATCTATAGCTGCAGCATCTTGTAGGCGCCATCAGTTCAAAACAACTTTGACCCAAATTTGCTGTTCAAAATGCAAGTAATAGACTTGATCAATGCTTTTTCTGCTCCCAGCTTTCCTTAGGGTTGATTCTTTTTGCCATGTTGCTTGTGTTATTTTGTCTGATGGCAGCTATTTGCAAGCATAGTAAATCTGAAAGCTACTGTTTATGTGAAGAAAATACCACATTTGGCATTTCATACTATCTAGTGTCCATATCACAGTTTGCTTTTGCTGTAGATATACAAGATCGAAGGCCGTCTGGATTGATTGAGTTCTATATCCCATGTTCCAATTTCATAATATCTAGTCCTCCATTTGATTCCATATCAATAGCAACTATCCATTCAAGAAGTCCAGGTTTATCTTCAACACCAGCTTTGCATTCATCCTCCACTTCTGGAATTTTTAACAACTGTGGCTCTTGCAAAAATATTTGCCTCAATTATTTTTCCATGTAGGGAATGTATCTGACAAATCTTCCAAGTTTTGCTACAGTACTTCCAAAAGGACTTGTTGCCATATTTGGTTTTGGTTTAATGTATGGAAAGACCCTAACCGCAGGTGTTCCTCATTTAGCCTGTCTTCGTCCATTTTTGTAATATTTTGAGAACTATATTATTGCCGTATTTTCCAAATCTTCTGGACACTGAGGATACATTTCTAATAAAGAAGTAACAGCAGTGTCTTCTGCTTCTCTGCTGTCAGCGTAGATTGCTAGTCACTGTTCTGACTGAACGTTACCTGATACAAATGCCCTACTGCAATGACACAATGGCCATCCCTTCAAAATGTGAAATATTTCTTGGGCTGAGCAATCTAATTCACAGCACTTTTTGGGGGGAGGGAAAAGTACTGTAGTTTTTTGCAGTATCATCCTTTGTATTGTTACTTAAATCATTTAAAAACAATTCCTCAAAGGCTCTCAGCCTGGGTTCCCCGTTACTCTTACCCTTATATATGTAGCGATTTAATTAAGTACAGCATCAGTGGACAAGCCCAGGAACCTGTCAGTGCCAAATGTCAAGGGTCATAGACGGGGTGCATAGAGGTTACAGGAATCTCTTGAGTCTGATAGGTACATTCTAGTTCACCAAAGAACATAATGTGAGGTCTCAAATAAAAGCTGGTGTCACACTGATCATCAAGATCATTGCAAAACCTGTACAGATGTTGTGCAATGACTTGTGTATATATACTGAAAATGTTTGTAAAGTCTGTGTCTATGCATTGGTCACCAGCAAAGGTGAAAGGTTTTCTGTCAGACAAGTGATGTTTATCCATCTGTTTACATGTAAACTTGCATATTGTCTCATTCTCAGGGGGTCTCCTATTACCAACCTGAACTGAATGCAAATTAAGTATTGTAAGAAATTTAGAAAGAAACAACCAGGAAGAGAAAAACAGCAGGGGTAGAAAACCTTATCCTGAGATCCACTTCAAAGGTTTGCTCTACTATATTTGGGGTGAGGGGGCAAAGAAGACACCCTTGAGCCCTTCCCCGAGGAAATAAATGGAAAGCAAGTTTGCTTTGTGAAAAAGGGGTCTCATCTCTCCAGCATTTTCAGCCAAGCCTAGTTCTTTGGGTGAGATGAACTTCTTAAGACAGGAGGATAACCTGTTAAGTTTAGTCTCTAAAAAGGGTGTTATGACTTTGACTTATACGTAACCACTGGTTTCCAGTATTCTTGCTCACGGTCACTTGAATCTCCCTTCTTTGATAATAAACTTATTCTTGTTTTCACTATAGATATATCTCAGTGCTTTGCTGTTAAATAAAGTGGTGGTCCTGACTTGAATCTTGGGAACAGTGGGCCTGGTAATTTTGTGTGTTCAGTGAATTAAGGGCTGGACACTACAGGGAACGCACCAGGACCTTGGGGCTTTGTTTGTGCCTATCGTTACCTGTACAGAGAAAGCAAGGCCTGGGGGGAGCCTGGAAGATAGTACTTGTGTTGCCAGAGTCTGGTAGTTTCAAGGAACTGATCCAGAGGATGCACAGAGAAGATTGCTTCATGCTAAGGGCATGAGCTTGTCAGGGCCGGCTCCAGGCACCAGCCAACCAAGCACGTGCTTGGGGCGGCACCTGGTAAGGGGCGGCCAATCTTTGGGTGGCGGGGGGCGGCGCGGCACTCAGCGGGGGGGGGGGGGGGTTCCGGCGGCGCGGTGCTCCGCGGGGAGGGGTTCGGTAGCGCGGCGCTTGGCGGCACTCCACGGGGGGGGGGCAGGTTTCGGTAGCGCGGCGGAGGGCGGGGGTTGTTTGGCAGCGCGGCTCTCGAGGATGTTCGGCGGCGCGGCGCTCCACGGGGGTTTCGGCTGCGCGGCGCTCCGCGGGGGGCGGGGGTATTCAGGAGCGTGGCGCTCCGCGGGGGTTTCAGCGGTGCTCCGGGCAGGGGGGGGGCTTCGGCAGTGCGGCACTCCGCGGGGGGCGGGGGTGTTCAGCAGGGCGGCACTCGGGGATGTTCGGTGGTGCGGCGCTCGGCGGAGGGTGGGGATGTTCGGCGGCGCGGTGCTCGGCGGAGGGGTTCCGCAGCTCGGCGGGGGGTGTTCGGCAGCGCAGCGGGGGGCGGGGCTGTTTAGCGGCGCTCGGCGGGGGGGTTTCAGCGGCGCGGCACTCGGTGGGGGGTGTTTCAGTGGGGCAGGGTGGCGCTGGGGGGGGGTGTTACGGCGGGGCGGCGCTTTTTTTTGCTGCTTGGGGCGGCAAAAAAGTTAGAGCCGGCCCTGGAGCTTGTATTTCTGAATAGTGCTGCTTATCGGGATGTATGGCAGCTAATGGAATGTCAACATACAAATTCACTGTCACAATATTGCCAAAATATTCTGCTATCACTAATAAGTTCCTCATCAACACTATCAAGCATAGAAACATCGGGTGTTTGTTCCAGCCACTAATCACCGTGGATATGTGGACTTCCATAGTATTGAAACTCAGCATGATACCAGAAGTCCTTAAGATTGAAATTCAGACAAATTACTTTATACAAAAATCAGCCCAATCTTGGAAGAACCATGAAACAATTAATGGATTTTCATTAGAACTGGGAGCACTGGCTGTTGGGAGTCTGAAAGGACAGGAAACAGGAAGGAGGGGGGAGGAGGCTGGGAGAGTTACAGAGTGTGCAGCTACAGCTTGGAAAAGAGACTTCCACTGTAAATAAAGCCCTGTTAAAGTTTGTTAATACCTTGCTTGGTTAATACAACATTTTGGCGATGAGGATGGATCTTCTGCCTCTGAACCCACCTGCACCCTTTCTGCAAAGCCCAGGTGAGCCTCCAATTGCTTTTACTGCCTGGATCCATATGTTTGAGACTTATCTGCTTGCAATCAGTGCTACAGAGATTTCTGAAGTAAGAAGGCGTGCTCTGCTAATCCACTGCCTTGGAGCAGAAGGGCAGCGTATATTTTACACTTTTCCCCTTGCAGATGATAAATATGAGACTGCACTCCCTGCATTAAAGAACTTTTTTGTGCCAAAAGTGAATGTAGTAGCTAATCGCTACAGATTTTGCCAGCGTGAGCAGAAACCAGGGGAGACTATAATGCAGTATATGGCTTCCCTGAGGAGTCTGATTGTAACTTGTGACTTTGGGAATATGGCAGATGAGATGATTAGAGACCAGCTCATTGAGAAAACAACAATGCTTCATGTAAGAGAATGCTTACTTCTAGAACCACAACTTACGCTAGAAAAAGCAATAACCATTGCTACTCAGATTGAGTCAGCTACAGCTGAAGCCAAAATAATGAGCCAGGGTACAGGAGGCCCAGTCCAGGCTGTGACTCCTTTGCAGAAAAGTTCACTATCACTGCAGACAAACAACTGCAAAAGGAAAACTAATGAAAAGCCACTGAATCAGCGAATGCAAAATACAGTAAAAGCATGCTTTTGCTGTGGATCCCCACAACATCTTGCAAGCTACACAGGATGTCCAGCAAAAGTAGCTCAGTGCAATCATTGCAAAAAGATTGGGCATTTTGCTAAAGTATGTCGCAGTAGCCAGTTCAATCAACAGGTGCATGCAGTTACAATACCAGATGTTACTGTGCTGAGTGTAGACAAAATCACTACTGCACATATTTCAGAACAGATAAAGTGCACTGTAAATGTTTCTGCCATACCCTCAGGCAAATCACACTCTATTCAGCTAATGTTGGACACTGGCTTAGCAGTATCTATACTACCTGATTCCATCTATTTGCATTACTTTAAAGATGTGCCTCTTACTGAACCCAAACTTCACTTGGTATTCTATTTGAAAAACCATATTCCAGTATATGGCTGCCTGCCAGCAATAGTTACTTTTGGTGATCGCTGTGTAACTGCGGAGTTCTACATTGTCCACAAAGGCACTGCTATCCTTGGCAGAGATTTATTAGCTGCTTTAAATCTCAGGGTAGTTAATGGACGAATTGATCTTCCTCAGCAAAGCACTCTTGCGGTACACACACCAGTTTCAGCTGGGACCCAACTCCAGGTTGAGGAGAAACTCGGCTGTGCTTATGGGTTTCTGCATAAAGTTAAAATGCGGAATAATGTGATGGCTGTACGACAGAAATTACAGCGCTTACCATTTTCAGTCAGGGAAGCTGTTTCAGAGGAACTTAGAAAACTTGTTCAAAAGGACATTATTGAAGAGATTAACTCCTCGGAATGGGTTTCACCTAGAATAGTGACGCAGAAGAAGGGTGGAGACATCTGCCTGTGTGTGGACTTAAGGGAGCCAAATAAAGCTATTGTGATTGACAGCCATCCTCTTCCTCACATAGAAGAAGTATTTGCAGAACTCCGTGGAGCAAAGATGTTTTCTACTCTTGATTTGCAGAGCGCATATGTGGAGGGTTCGTGCCGGGGCTCGACCCTCCCGGGCAGGAGGGGAGCCACACCGACTCACTACCGGTGGGGCAGCGGTATAGTTCGCTGGGTCAGCGCTCCTACTCTTGGGCACAGGACTGAGTGACACACAGTTTAGGGAGCTCAGGCCCTTTGGTGCAGGGGCTGAGCAGCAGTACAACAGTTAGGGAGCTCAGGCCCTTTGGTGCAGGGGCTGAGTAACAGTACAACAGTTGGGGGCTCAGGCCCTTTGGTGCAGGGGCTGAGCATTGGGAGAGGGGGAAGCCTGCCACCCGTGAGCGGGGGTGGCAGGGGGGGACGCAGGCCCACCCACTCCACTGCATCCCAGCCCGGGGCCCTAGCAGCGGCCACTGCCGCTGCGGGTCAGTGGGGTGTCCTGACTGAAACACACTGACATCGGCTCATACGTGGCTACAGCCTGACCGGGGTCGGCTACCCCCGGGCTACTTCCGGGTTCCCCCTCAGGGCCTACCTCGTCCATGGCACCGAGCCCAGTCCAATCCACCAGCATGGGTTCCTCTCGGCCGGGGCTGGGTGGCAGGTCCGGCAGCTCCTCGGGGAAGTCCGGCCAATTGGACTCGGGCGGCTCCTCTGGGTAACAACAGGGGCGGAGGGGCCCTGGTGGTGTCTCGCCTTCGGGGTCGGTGTAGGGGAGTTCCAACGGCTCTTCCCAATGACGGGAGCGGGCGGGCTCCAGTGGCTCCTCCTTGTAGTGGGCTCGGGGCAGCTCCGGCTAGTTAGGGCAACGGCCCCGGGCCTCGGAGGTCTCCCAGCCACGAGCTCCCGGCCACACGTCTGCTCTCTGCGGCGGCTGGGAGCTCACTGAGCTCTGGCGGCCGGCTTTTATACTTCCTGTCCTGCCCCTTGACTTCCGGGGGGCGGGAACAGTCGGCGGTGGCTCCGCCCACTTGGGTGTCTGTAAGGGGGCTCCCTCTGCTGGGCAGGAGGGGAGCCACACCGACTCACTACAGCATACCACCAGGTTATGTTGCATGAAGATAACAGAGACCTCACAGCATTTATTACACATGAGGGACTATTTCGTTTTAAACGTGTTCCATATGGTCTCGCATCAGCCCCAAGTGCCTTCCAAAAAATGATGTCATTGATTCTGAAGAATCAACATGGAGTTCAGTGCTATTTGGATGATATTATTGTGTTTGGAAATACTACTGAGGAGCATGACAATAACCTGCAGTCTGTACTAAACTGCATCAGCAAAGCAGGCCTTAAGCTCAATAGGTCCAAATGCAAATTTAGACAAACTGAACTATTCTTTCTGGGGCATACAATTTCACAGGCTGGACTAAAACCTGATCCAGATCATATCCTGGCAATTTCAAATGCTCCTTCTCCAACAGATTTGCAAACCTTACGTTCCTTCTTGGGTCTTACCTCCTGGTATGCAAAATTCATTCCCAATTATGCTTCTGTCATTGAACCGTTACGAGAATTACTACGGAGAAGTTCAACCTTAGTGTGGACAACGGATGCACAAGCTAGTTTCGAAAGGGTGAAAGACTTGATTGTACATAGTCCAGTACTTGCACTATTCAGTCCCGCATTGCCCACAATTGTAACTACTGATGCTTCTGATTATGGACTTGGGGCTGTCCTCACACGACTTCATGAGGACAACACTGAGAGGACTGTTGCATTTGCTTCAAGGACACTAAGTAATGCTGAGAGAAAATATTCTACAGTTGAAAAAGAAGCACTTGCTTGTGTCTGGGCTACTGAAAAATGGAGAACTTACCTGTGGGGCCGCACGTTCAAGTTGCGCACAGACCACAGCCCTTTGATGACATTTCTCACCATGAAAGGACTGGGAAGAGCAGGATATCGTATTGCTAGATGATCTGCAAGACTACTCTCTTTCAATTATGAACTGGAATATAAGCCTGGAAACGAAAATGTGGTAGCTGATTGCCTTTCTCGCCTGCCTTTGCCTTCACCAGATGGTCCACCAGAGGATGAGGATGTAGTAGTTGCGCTTATTACAAGCACTCTTACTGCAGTTACAAGAGAACAATTTCAAGCTGCTTGTTCAGCGTGTCCAATTCAACAAAAACTATGGGAATTTCTGACAAAGAGATGGCCCAGTAACCCTAAAAACCTTGACCCAGTTTTGCTGCCTTATTTTAGAGTTCAGGATGAACTTTCTTTGCTCGATGGCTGTGTGCTACGAGGTACACACCGGCTACTTGTGCCAGAAGAATTACAGTCAAAACTCATACACCTGGCACACGATACTCATCAAGGAATTGTCAGAACCAAACAACGACTACGGTATCTGTATTGGTGGCCGGGATGGACTCTCAAACTGAAGCACTCATAAAATCCTGTGTCACTTGCCAAATGCATAAGACAGCAGTGACATGTACCCCTCCATTACAGCCTGTTCCTCTTCCTGAATCTGCATGGGAAAAAGTGGCGATTGACATTGTAGGACCCTTTGACACTGCTCCAATTGACTGTCGTTATGCCATCACTTTAATAGACTATTTCAGCAAATGGCCTGAGGTAGCGTTTACATCGCAAATTTCTTCTGCTACAGTAATTAAGTTTCTCTCTTCAGTTTTTAGCCGGGAAGGTAACCCCAAAGAACTGGTTTCAGATAATGGTAGTCAATTTACTTCCCTGGAGTTTGAAACTTTTCTAGCAGAGAGGAACATTTTACACAGGAGGTCATCCCTATATTACCCTCAAGCCAATGGAGAAATCGAACGGTTTAACAAAAGTTTGAAAGAGAGTTTGCAAACAGCTAAACTGGAAGGACAATTGTTGATACCCTTCACTACTGATTTCTTGCAAGCATACTGGGCTACACGACATGCCACAATGCAAAGATCACCCACAGAGTTACTTCATGGGAAACAGATGACTACTAAACTGAACATTGCTGGATTATTAAAGGCACGACCTGATGCCCCAAACAAGGATGATGTGAGAAAGACAGTTGAACAGAACCAAGCAAAGTCTAAGGCTTTCACAGACAAACGGCGGGGTGCTAAGGAACCAAAGTTTGAGTGTGGTTCCTTTGTTAGAATACGAAAACCTGGACTCTTACGCAAAGGGGACCATAAATTCACAGCTCCTCTTAAAATCATAGAGAAGAAGGGACCTTACACCTATCGACTTTCTGATGGGCGGGTATGGAATGCTTCTTATCTTGCACCTGCCTATGCACCAAGAGGAGATTATGCCAACACCCAGTCTGCATTGGATGACTTCACTGTAGAACCAACACAAGACATTGCACTGGAACCAGGGCTTGAGAGATGGCCTGTCAGACTCAGACGACCACCTGCCTGGACTAAAGACTATGTTATGTAGTATCTACAGTGTTTTCAGTGTAATATTCCTGCCAACAGTATAGTGTCTTGTTTCATATTTGTTCCTGGGGTTAGAACAACAATGTTTATTTTAATTTGGAAAGTTTCTTAAGAGAGGAGGGAATGTGGTGTTTAGATGCTGCTTGTATTATTAGAACTGGGAGCACTGGCTGTTGGGAGTCTGAGAGGACAGGAAACAGGAAGGAGGGGGGAGGAGTTGAGGAGGCTGGGAGAGTTACAGAGTGTGCAGCAACAGCTTGGAAAAGAAACTTCCACTGTAAATAAAGCTCTGTTAAAGTTTGTTAATACCTTGCTTGGTTAATACAACAGGAGTTTTGGATGCTTGTTTGCTATGTTTTCTGGCATTAAGTAATCTATATTTAGATCTAGCAGTCGATACAGTTCAGGCCAGTGCAAATCAGCTGCATTTAATGAGAAGAACAATGTCAGAGGTCGCCATGTTCAAGAGCTAATTGCATCACCTGTGCCAGCAGGAGTCCGTGCAAATGAGCTAAAGGAAAAGCTGTAAACGGAGGCCACATTTGCCCAAAAAATAATGTTTTCCAATCCTCTCTGATGGGTACTAACACATAATGTGTTCCTTTTTACACACCCTGTTCCCCACTGAGGTGTGGTCCATTGCATTGTGGAGTAAATGGCAAAAAATCGACATCAAGGATTTTTAGCAAGGCTCCCATCTCTATAATGCACCAAATGTTTGACATAGTCAAACTGACTTGAAAGCCTTAACTCTTGCTGAGCCTAAATCTGCTGCTCCAGTGGGAAATAGCTTTGGAAATGCCATAACAATGATGTCCAGCAGTCTTAGGCCTGGTCTACACTAACCCCCCAATTCGAACTATGGTACGCAACTTCAGCTACGTGAATAACGTAGCTGAAGTCGACGTACCTTAGTTCGAACTTACCGCGGTCCAGACGCGGCAGGCAGGCTCCCCCGTCGACTCCGCGTACTCCTCGCGCCGAGCAGGATTACCGGAGTCGACGGCGAGCACTTCGAACCCAGAAGTTCGATTGTCTGCCGCCGAACCAGCGCGGTAAGTATAGACAAGCCCTTAAACTCATTGGTGGTCCCTGTGGAAATTTCTGACCATGCTGTAGGCTCATTTTCTGTATGTAGAGCATTTGTTGTTTGTTCTGTTAGCTGATGGAGTTGCACTGATGAGGCAGCTAATGTAATCAACTCTTGTTCAATTTCAACTGCCTGTAATTGTGGTACGTTTGTAGTTGGAAGGTCTCCAAATGCATCACCATCTTCAGGGAGCCGCGACAAACTGTTTTAATTGATTTCTATATCTCTGTATTAAATATGTTTTCAGCTACAAAAAAGCATTTTTTACTCTTTGACAATTAACAAGGAAGTCAGCATGTCCATCTTTTGTATTGCCATGCGATATGAGCATTGAAGGTAGTGAGTTGAATGAGTGCCGAAGAGGCCTTGCTGGAGTGGTCCTTCAAATGCTGGTGAGAGAGAGAGAAAGCTTGATCGTGAAATCTTTAACATCAATCTGAGGATTTGAAAAGTTGGCGGTGAGCATACCTATCCTTCTGCTCCAGCACCCTGCTTTCGACCCCTCATTCCTCAACCCGGATGTTCCCATACTGCTGGAACACAGAGAGAGTATGGGCCCTGAAAAGACACTCACAGTATTGTCAGAGTTTGGTGCCATATGAATCAGATTTTCAAAGGCATTTAGGCGCATAAGGATGTAGTTGGTGCCAAACTCCACTAGATGTTTTCATAATGGCAGCTCAGGAACCACATAACGTCTCTCAGGGCCCAGTGCCCTAGGTGCCTATTCACCTGCCATTCAGCACGTATTATCATTTTCAAAGCACTTTAAACATTGCCAGTATTTCATATCTATGGCTGTAGGATCCCTGGCCTATACTTTGGTTCAGTCCCTTCCTTTGCCAGCTACAAGGATGTAATTGGAACTTTTTGTTCCACCTTTGAAGCAGAGTCAGAAAGCAGCACTTTCAGACTAGTTGAGAACACCTCTATCTTGCTAGCATGGGCTGAAAACAGGTGTGCTGGGAACAAGCCTAATACCTGCTACCTGCCATGCTGTGCATCAGGGAAGGACTAGACACAGAGGTGACGGGGTACTGGGGAAATTCTTGGGAAGTAGAGGGTTTGGGGAGGATCAGGATCATGGTAAGGGAGGAATGGGTCAGATGGTGAGGATCAGTGGAGGCACATGGGTACAGGCAATTCAGCTTTTTCTTGAGGTGAGGCCTGCAGAGTCTGCCTTGGGCTTGGTGATCTTGGAGGATGCTGCAGTTGTAACGGAGGGGCAGAGTCCTTCTCGCTAGACATGAGAGGGGGGCCAGGCCAGAGCAGAGCTGCAGCTGCTGCTAAAGGGCCATGTCAGTAGTTGGACAGGGCTGTCGTCGGCCTTCTGCTGCTGCATCTGGAGGTGGTGGTGTCAGAGTCACGCAGGAGCTTGCTGCTGGATGAGTGAGAGAAACACATTGAAAATGTACATTCTGGATTCCAGTGGAATGGAACCTAACCCAGGGGGGCAGGATCCATGGGCCCAAGTCTGAGGGCTGTGTGGCAATTACAGACAGCAGAGATTATTTTAACATTGCTTTGCTCGGCCTGTGAAGTGGGAGAGGTGGGAAATCAGAGGGCCTGGGAAGGAGAGTGGTGGATGGGCCTGATGTGGGTTTCCGGAAATGTCATCCATTCCTATCGCCTCCATAACTCCTCTCTTCCTTCGCAATGACATGCAGCAACTTTTTCATCTGTTCCTGCAGCAGCTGCCACTAATTTTTTTTACTGTTCTTGATGCCTCTCCAACACTCGCCCACAGCATTGACTATGTTCCACAGTTTCCCCCCAAATCTCTGGCACTGCCAGCCACACTGTGCCCAGCCAGGGACTTGGCATGCTTGGTTATGAACTCATTCATCATTTCAACTTTACCTGCAGAGAAGCTGGTGCTCTACCTAGCCTGCTGCTTCCTTCTCCTGTGCTGTGTTGCTGACCTGTCACACTCTGAGCTGGATATTGCCATTTTGCTGGGGCATGGAAAAGAGTATAGAAGTAATTTGACAAATGATGTTAATCAGCTCATGATGTCTTCTCATTAGCTTTGTTTCTCCAATTCCTGACTTGCAGGAAACATGGCTGTAGGTGCCTAACAGAAGTCAGCCTGTTCCTTTAAAAATGCCATTTTTATGGCAACTAATATCAACATCTCATAGTGAGTGTGTGACTGATGTCCTAGGTCTTAAACCTGGGCCTAGAAGTCCCCAGACAGCTACTGCATCCTGGCCTCCTGAAGCCTGGTGGGCTGAGAAACTGGTAGGACTATAGCCTCAGCCAAGGCACCCCTCACTGGAGCCCTGATTGGACCAATCTGTGGAGCTGGATAATCCTCCAACTATGTTATTTAGGCAGAAGAAGGCATGGCAAGTTTGTCTGAGCAACAAGGTAATTTCCTGTTGTGGCTGAATTGGACCCTGCTTGTACCTACGTCCTGCCTCCTGCACCCAAACCTGTTCCTGGTTCCTGCTCCGCTCCTGCCTCATCCCTGCCTTCACTCCTGTTCCCATCATGCTCCTGCTCCATGCTTGATCCTTGCATCTCCTCCACTTCCTGCCCTTACACCTTGTCTCCAATCATCAGTTACCAGTCCTGGCTCTGACTCCTGACCCTGACTCTGGCTTGACCTTGGCATTTGATATTTGACCTCAGCTCCAACCCTCAAATTCAATTCCTGGTTCTGACTCTGGCTTGACCCCTGGCTCTAGTGCTGACCCTTGGCTTCATTCCCCAACCTGAACACTTGCTTTGCCCACTAGACTTGTCTCTTGCTCTGACTACTAGGCCAGTATGACCCGGTATGCCTGGGGCAGCCCTCACTGAAAATGCCAAGGTTGGGGCAGGCTGCAAAAGGGAGAGCAGGTACTCCCCAAACTGGTGATTAACACTGAAGTTAAATTCACCAACCAGTCATAAACTGTACTTCTGAGCCCCCCACACTGGTTATCAAGAAGCTAAAAAAAGAAATCACACCTCACTACTCGTCACTGAACATAGCCAGCATATTGGCAGTGGCATACATTGCAAGCTTGCAAAATTTTTCATTAAACTGCTTGCTCCTCTCTATTCCCAGGAGCTTAAATAAATCATTATTACCATCGCTCCATTTACCACTTGCCCCAATTACGAGCCCAAAGCAGTGAATGCTCTTACCTCCAGAAATCTTTTTGATCTCCTCTTCCAGCTCAGAGTAGTATTCAGCCTTCTCCCAGTGAGCCTTTGCCAAACTGTCAGAATTGTCTTCCCACCGAACTGTAACATCTACTACGATTGCATTATCCTTCTTCACAAAAACATCCGGCTTTCGCAGATTTCCTTCCCTATTTCTAAGATGTGGTTCCACCAATGCTCTCCACCCAATCTTATTTGCTTTATCAATCACAGCTTTCAGTATCCTATTGTCTTTTGATTCAAGCATCTTTGGTCTTTTAACACTGCCCAGATATATGTGGGACGGTCACTCTAACCTTCCCACACCATCTACACAATGCATTGGCTTTCTCTCTCCCTCTCGCAAAAGTCTCCCTTGTGGGATATATATTCGCTCTCATTTGTAGCGCAGCTATAAAAGAAGACTTGGCCATACAAGGTCTCTTTAAAAACGAATTACTAACAATACCATTCTTAAAGTAATACCCACCCTGTGACATTTTAAACTATTCCACCTAGAAAAATCCTCAGCCCTCCACTTCTTAGGGGCAGGAGGAGCAACACTATTAATTAAGATCTTAACCACCAGATTTTCTCTGGCATAAATATAGGATAAATCAATCCAATTATCTCTCAAGACTGTCTCCTCCACTTATGAATCAACATATTTGGAATCTGCACACTAAATTTTGTTAATGCTAACCCACCATTTCTACCTCTAGCATAAAATAACCCATCTGTGGTTCACCGAGGAAAGTGTAAAATATTCTTAACAACCTTCCTCACCGAAACAACCAAATCACTTTAAAATATAAAAAGGAAGCTCAACTAAAAGCAAATTATAGAATAGTCTAGGTAAAATATGTTTGTAAAATCACCTAGACTGTTGCACCACTCAGTCAATTTAGCTTCTAATGACACATCGCCCACCCCAAGGGTTGATTTTTGTTCCCAGATATTTTTCAAACTGACCTGGCTGCACATAGTCAATAATCTCACTACCTAGCTTCCAATTCTCTTTAGGGTTAATTACACAGGTCTTATGTTTAGGTAATATGAAACCCTTTTGTCTTCCTAATGTTGACCCATAAGCTAGTATTCATACAAAACTGGTTTAAAATCTCAAGATTTTTAATCATCCCTTGATAAGAAGTACTTAAAGCCGCCACATCACCAGCAAAAGCCAATGTTGTAATACTATTTCCCTGAAAGATTAAACCAGATCCCTCAGACTCTAATTTAGTTAAAAGGGGATACATAGCACTGTTAAATAGGATAGGAGACTATGGATCTCCTTGTTTTACTCCGCTACGTACTAAAATGGACTCTGTGCGATCATCACCCACGCACACCTTTGTTGTGCAAGTACTATACAAATCCTTTATAACTTCTATAAACTGTTCACTAACCCCAAACCTCTTAAGGCCATATATGATATGCCCATGTCCAATAGAATCAAAGTCTTTGGCCAAATCAACAAAGACAATAGCTAACTCATCCCCATTCTATTTAGCTCCCTTAATTAATTTATCTAAAATAGAAATATTCTCCTCACACCCTGGGACGGAAATAAAACCTTTGTCTATTAGATATTTTAACTTCATTGGTCAGTCTCTTAGCTAAGATTTCTGTATACAATCTAATTCATACCGATTCAATGGTCTCCAAGAGGACAATTTATCTAATTCTTCTGGATCCTGTACCTTGGGGATTAAAATATTCTATTTTCTTTAAAATAATCCAGGATTTGCATATTTAAAAACCAAATATTAAAAAGGTTAGTGAGAATTCGGGAGTCCAAATTAAAAATTTCCCAAAGATCATTAATTGTTACCCTGTCAGGGCCCAGAGCACTAATTTTCCGAATAGCTCGCAAGGCCTCATTGACTTCCTCCATAGAGACTGGACTCATTAATAAATTATCAGCCCATTCCTCTACTGGGGGCCAACATATCATACTACCATGTCCTATTTTATCTAACATTCCTACATAATATTGCTCAATCTCAATCAAGGGGATACTATACTTGGCTTTATCTGGTTCTCCCATAAATATTCATGCCAATCTTATCTTTATCAAACAATTGCTGATAAAATTTTATCATCGGGCCTTTTTTGTAGCATATCTTCAAATCGATACAGATTGCATCTTTCTATCTCTATTTCCCTTATTTCTTAACCTATTCTCACTATTTATCTCTTGTTCCTCAACACCCCTATCTTTATCAGCATCTACCAGTAGTTTACATAATTCCTCTATCATCCCCCAACCAACAGAAGCCATTTGAGCTTCTCTCAATTGTAATTCAATTTCATACAGACTATCTAAGATCTGCTCAGCCTTTCTACCTTCTCTACATAATGTAGTCACCTTATCCACCAATGGATGCTCCCTAAAAGGAAGAATCTTTTCCCTAGGGAGTGAAACCTCTAAAACACAACCACTAACTACTTCATTACTTAAAACACTAGTTACAATATCATTCCTAACCCTCTTATTGGCCAACTCTCTTCTTCTATCTGAAATGTGTTTATTAGTTTTAGTCCCTAGTTCACTTTCAATATATTAATATTTCTCTTATCAGCATATTTATTTTTTAGCTGAGTAAGAAGTTCAATTTCTTGTTCTGTCCACACCCGAGAGTGAATGGACCCACTAACAACCTTAATTTCCTTCCTTTGCTCATTTCTGACTGCCGGATGCCTTTTTCTAGTATGCTGGCTCAATCCTGACTTGTTGGAAGGCAGATCCACAGAGCAAACAGGCATAACCTCTCTCCGAGCTGGCTACCTCCTTGGGCACATACTTGGGGCAGTGGCAAGCAATGTTATGGAATTGAGAGTATTTGCCAGATTTTTTACATACTACTCTAATGGCTGTACTCTTGTGAACCACGTTGATATATTTAGCCCATTTACCAAAGGTTGCTAAAATCTGTGGGCATATAGGACAATTACAACATTCAATGGGATATTCTAGATAAAAAAATCCGTCTTTCCGTTAACTTCTAACTTCTAAGATCAGGCCTTGTGCTCCCTCCCTCCAGGGGGAGACTCGAGACCCAGTGCAGTCCTGGCCAAAAGAACTCTAGAACTAGCATCTGGAGATAGACCAGGAAACCTGGGGCCAGGATCAGGATATTGACCCGATGCCAGAGCATGGATGGGACTAGCTGATTGAGCACCAGTGCTCTCTCCCACAGAGAAAGGCACCGGAGTAGTCCTGTCCAACTCCACAGCCGTTCAGACACCCTGCCCTCCAAACCTTGCCAGTTATCTGGTGGAGAAGGATGCGTGGCAGAAAGGTAAACGCCGAGATAGAGCAGTGGACCCACTCTCCACCATATGGCCTGAAGCATTGGCCTTCACTACGACCTTGTAGTCCGTGCTGAGGAGTGAGACAGGCCGCCAGTTCCAAAGGTCACAGAGGTCCCCCTTCTTCGGAGGCAAGGTGATCATGGCTCACCTGCACGACAAAGGAAGGACCCCGCTCCCCAAGGACTCGGCCTAGACAGTGACAAGGTCCAGGCCGAGGACATCCCAGAACACATGGTAGAACTCCAGTCAGCCCGTCCATGCCTGGAGATTTGTTAATGAGCATGATATGGAGGGCTTCTGAGAACTCAGCCAGAGTGAGAGGTAGCTCTAGCCAGTCCCAGTCACCCATGCTGTCTGTTGGGAGTTCATCCCAGAGTACTTTGCAGGCGTTGGTTGGATCCGGGGAGAAGAGGCTGGCCCTTCCATGCATCTCTTTCGGACCCGGGAGGGCGGTGCCATCCTCTGCCAAAAGGCAGGTGATGTACTTCTCAGCCCCCATCTTTTTCTCCAGGGCATAGCAGAAGCGGGATCTGTGATCCATCTCTTGAAGTAAACGGATGTGGGATCGAATGAACGTGCCCTGGGCCTGATGGTCCTCAAGGACCCGGAGCTCCTCCCGCTTCTCCCAGCACGTTGTGCAGAGGGATGGATCTCTAGGGCTGGCGGCCAGATGCCTCTCCAGCTCCAAGACCTCCCACTCCAACTGCTCTATTGCCACATCCCTTCGCCAGCTGGTGCCCCAGGTGTAGTCATGGCAGAAGAGCTGGGCACGCACCTTCCCCACACCTCACCACCGCTGAGTCAAGGGAAAGGTGAACCTCTGTCCTTGCCAGGCCAGCCAGACCTCCTGGAAGGACGCCACGAAGCCCACATCCTCCAGCAAGTTGTTATTAATAATCCAGTAAGCCGGCTCCGGCCTCTCCGAGCTGAGAGAGGCCGTCACAGTCACCAAATGGTGATCCGAGAACGGGGCCAGCCGGATGTTGGAGGAATGGGCCCGTGAAAGATGATGGCGAGATAAGTAGATGTGGTCCAACTAGGAGTGGTGTGACTGATGTGCCTCCACCCTGAAATAGGTGAACGTTGACCCATCGGGTGGTGGTCATGCCAGATGTCCACCAGGGAGTGATGGTCAACAATCTCCAGGACCAGGCACTCTCGAGGATCCAAGGAGCCAAGGAAGATGGATGCCTGCTGGAAAAAGCGCACCCCCTCCGGGCCCAATTTCAGGGCAGAGACATTGACAAGGTTCACTGCCAGCCCCTCTACATGGATCTGGAGGTGCAGCAGGTGGCCCGGCACAACCGCAGCAACCCCAGCACCTTGGGTCAGGGAAGAACAGGTTAGCCACTCCAGCCATACGATCTGTGAGATGGATAAAATATACCCTGTCCCCCTACTCCAGCTGCCAACTTGCTTCTGTGGCTGAATCCGTATGGGTCTCCTGCAAGAAGGCAACAGCATACCCACCCTCCTGAAGGAAGGAGATTACCTGGCACCTGCGGAGACCCATCCTACAACCCAGGGTGTTTAACGTGGCAAAGGTGATCAGTGCCATAGTGAGGACTGGGGGGTTCCTCACTAGCAGGGATGCTAACGGCCCCCATTGGACCTCACAGCAAGCCGTGACCGACCCCAAAGGTCAGCAGGGAGTCATGGAAGCCGTGGGCCCATTGATAGGCCATAGCATCCTGCCTCCCGGTCCCTTTACCCTCCCCCAAAATGGCCCTCATGGCCTGGAGGACTTGATGGAAATCCTCCCAGTGCTGTAGAGCAAGCTGCACCGTGTTCCGGGACCCATACATGTCCCAGAGAAAAATGCACAGCTCCTCTCGCAGCGCATCAGGGGATGGGGTCACTGCCCCCTGGCCGTCCTCTGGTGGGGTCCCCATGACAGCCCCGTGGCCTATTGAGACAGGCACGTGGGGGCAGACCCACTGCACCCATTGTACCGGCGCCGCACAACCCATCCCAGACCCCAGCTTAAGAGGGGGCAGCAGAGGGAAACTCTAAGGGGTTGGGACAGGGGAACATGAAGGCTGCCCCCTGAGGGTCATCCGACAGAAAGGGGATTGAGATGTCCCCAGGGGTGGCAGCAGCATGGGAAGTAGAGGGGGGAGAAATGGGATCGGCATCGGTTAGGGGAACAGGAGCAGGAGAGGGGCCCTCAGTGATGCTGGGATGTTGAGCCCGTAGCCTCGGCAGCAGGGGATGGAAGTTCAACAGCGGGGCCCCCACCTGGGAAGGAAATCTGCTGCATCCTTCCAACAGGGGGCACCCCCAATGCTTCAGGGCTCAGCCGCATGGCACTGGCTGTTGCTACAGTGGGTTCGGCGGCCACTAGTGGGGTGCTGGCCAGGGCTGAGCAGTTGGATGATTCTGGGAGCTCCCCAAGAGTGAGAGTGAGAGCAGCAGCTGAGGGAAGGTAAAGGGGGGGGGGGGGCGTGAAGCCGCCCAGATTGAGGCCTGCTGACAGAGGGTCATCCTCCCCCTGGGTGACTGGGGTCAGACCCAGGGCCTTGATCTCCTTGAAAATGGAGGAGAAGTCTCCACCCACTACCCCGGGGGCCTCTCTGCCGGCATCCAAAGCAACACTTCCCCCGAACAAGGACCCAGTCCTCTAAGGTGTTATCGGAGGGCTGGCTAGCAGGGGTAGGGCCAGGGGTTAAGGGCGATGGTACGGGGTGTCGGGAGGGTAGTGGAGGGCAGCATGGGGAAGGGAAAGCTCCCCCTAGGGCAGGCCCTTTCCCACGCCTGGTGGTAACCCCGCCGGACTGCACACAGGGGCTTTTGCCTGTCTTAGTCCCCCGGCCCTTCCTGCCAGCTGAGGGCGGGGGCTCCCCCTGCGTTAGAGGGGACAAGGGGCATGGCAGCAACAGAGTCCACCCCTGTGCCCGCCGCCACCGCTGCAGGTGCCCCAGTGGGGGTGATGGCAGGCGATTCAGCAGCAGTGGTCGAGATGGTAGCCACAGAGGGGGCCAGGTGGAGGAGGGACAGCGGGTACCGCCTGAGGGGACCCACCCACCTTTCCCCCTTCCATAGTCAGTGGGGACGGGAAACGAGCACCGGAAGGGGGGGAATGGAGAAGAGGGGTGAAGGTCGACTGCTCCTCCCCGCTAGGCTGCAAGTGGAAGAGGAGGGCACCAAGAGAGGGGGGAGAGCACAGGGGCACCTATCAAGGCAGGGAAGGAGGGGTGGGGCAGTCACCAACACTAGACGGAATTACTGGCTCCTCCGGCTGCACTACGGGAAGAAGGGGACTATAATGTCATTGGTGAATGTGGTGAATACCAGGGTTCAACATAAAAGGGGGGGCACAAGCACGTAGGAGTGGGACATGGGCGCCGGGGCAAGGGTACTGTGGAGGGAATGGGGAGAAACAAATAGGCTGGAAACAGGCTGGGGGCAGGGCAAGCAAAGGAAAAGCTTTAGGGGTGGCCAGCTAGGTTGATCATGGGTAGGGAGGAGCCGGGTTCTGTCGGTCACGACAGGATGCTTCGGGGAAGTCTTGGAAGGACGAACCCAAAGTTTCATGGCAAGGTACCCTGTTTATATAGTGATTTTTTTTTTCATTGGGACTAATGAGTTTTGCACCGTCATGCTGCAACAATTAATTGTTGACGAGTGCTTGTTTTTTTAAATTATTTTTTTATTTTTCATTTTGTGTTTTTATTAATTTTTTTAGGGGGTTACACCATGCTGGTTATGATTACAGCTATTTTGTTCCAATTGATAGGTGCTTGTTTTATCTTTAGAGTCGTTAATTTGCCCTTTTTTGACATTTCAGTAGGGGCGTGTTGTAATTTTCTGGTGCTCTTGCATTTGTTCTCGGTTTCTTCCTAGAACATCTGGTTCGGTGATGGCCTTTACACTTATCTTCTAACACACACATTCCTCATTCACACACACAACCAAATTGATTTACACACAACATTTGAACAGGAATGTCAAGTTGTTTTTCTTTTGCATTGCAATTATTGCATTTTTTTACTTATTTTAAAATGCTAAACCTACAACAAAGTGGTGACCCTAAAAGGTCTGTTACTGCCTTGAAATTAGCTCAGACACAGATTCTGGCTGATGCATTTCTACCAATGGCCCATTAGGCCATTCCTTTTTGCTATTCAAAAAGGGTGGCTGGCAGGATATGGTTAAATTATATGCCAATACATTTAATACATGCTACATTATGATTTTTTTATTTTAAATTATACAAAATACAAACATAAAATCCTCCTACTACAATAGGAAGGGGAAATGGGGGGAAACTGCTGCAGGGAGACTGATAGACAAGGCAGAGGATGGGAAAGTCCACCCGCTGAAAGCAGCAGGAGAGGTAAGGGCCAGTCCAAGGGGAGGGAGAAGGCACGTGCACCTACGTGCGCTTGTAGATGCAGTTCTCTGCTGGCTGCTGCTACAGGCCCAAGTGGTGGAAAGAGAGGTGAGGCAAGCAGGTGAATCCCAGAGTAAGGAGCGGAGGCAGATGGTACGTGGGAGTGGTGGAGGGGGCAATGGTGGTAGTGGTGGGGGTAGGGGGGACAGATGGACCAGGGGCCAGGCTTCACGCCACATCCCTGTCTCCCCACAGCAACAGTAGGGTTACCATACGTCCGTTTTTCCCCGGACATGTCCGGCTTTTTGGTAATCAAACCCCCGTCCGGGGGGAATTGCCAAAAAGCCGAACATGTCCGGGAAAAATACTGGCCGGGCGCTTCCCCTCCCGGGCTCCAGCTGCTCTGCTCCTCCCCTGACTCTTCGGCTGTGTTTAAGAGCCGAGCTGCCCGAGTGCTCCGGCTTCGGGCAGCCCCCTTGCCTCCGGACCCCGAGCCGCCGGCCGGGCACTTCCCCTCCCGGGCTCCAGCTGCTCTGCTCCGGCGGCGCAGGGTCCGGAGGCAAGGGGGCTGCCCAAAGCCGGTAGCGCTCGGGCAGCTTGGCTCTTAAACAGAGCCGAAGAGTCAGGGGAGGAGTAGAGTAGCTGGAGCCCAGGAGGGGAAGTGCCCGGCCGGCGGCTCGGGGTCCGGAGGCATGGGGGCTGCCCGAAGCCGGAGCGCTCGGGCATCTTGGCTCTTAAACAGAGCCGAAGAGTCAGGGGAGGAGTAGAGTAGCTGGAGCCCGGGAGGGGAAGTGCCCGGCCGGGGGCGCAGGGTCCGGAGGCATGGGGGCTGCCCAAAGCCTGAGCGCTACCGGCTTCACGGTTTGCCGGGCGGCCTCCAGACCCTGCGCCCCCGGCTGGGCGCTTCCCCTCCCGGGCTCCAGCTGCGCTGGGGAAGCGCCGGCCAGGGGTGCAGGGCCTGGAGGCTGCCCGGCAAACCATGAAGCCGGTAGCGCTCGGGCAGCCCTTTTCACGTGGCTGGGAGGGAGGAGGGGGAGTTAGGGCGGGGACTTTGAGGAAGGGGCAGGGAAAGGGCGGAGTTGGGGTGGGGAAGGGGCGGAGTTGGGGCAGGGGTGGGAAAGGGGCGGGGGCGGGGCCAGGGCCCGTGGAGTGTCCTCTTTTTTTATTTTTTAAATATGGTAACCCTAAGCAACAGTCAAGACCCCCACCACAAGAGCAAAGTTGGAAAGTTACTCAGTCCTTCAGGAGGCCCCCTCCACAGTGTACTGCGGGGTTCCTGCACACTCCCCCAGCAACAGAGGTCTCCTTCTTCCTCCTCAAGGTATCAGCAGGCTCCCAAGCAGCAGAGGCAGCAGCACCAGCAGGCAGTCTGGCAACCAGGCAGGAGGGACCCTCAGGTGGTATCAGCAAGAGCAGGTGCGGGGTCCCTCACTCCCTCTCAGGGGAGCAGGCCAGCAGACTCCCTCTCTTCTACCCCCCCCCCCCAAGGAGCAGCAGCAACCAGGGAGGTCACCGGCCAGCAAGGCAGCAGAGGCGGGAGGGGTCTGGCCCAGATGAGAAGCTGAAGCAAAAGAGCAGTAGCTCCACACTTGCAAGAGGGTCTTCATATTGGGACCTCCCAGGGTCCCACTTCTAAAGGACCCTCCCCCAGCCTGTGGGGAGGATCTGCAAGGTCCAGGAACTCAAATAATTACAGGGGGCAACCAAAAATGTAACAGGGAGGGACAGTTGTGAAGGTCAAAGGGCCAAACCGAGGGAACCTGAAGAGGAAATGGAGCAGAGAACCCCGGACAGTGCCCACTGTTCCTCAAAGGTGTCAAGGGAGCCAGTGGATGCCGCCCAGAGGAACTCCACCTGGATACGTGAGCAAAGGCAGGATCAGAAATAGGCCCCACAGTCACAGGAAACCACCTCAGCCAACCTCCTCTCCCTGGTCTTATAGATGGCTACTTTGTCCAGCACTAGGAGGAGATTGACAAGGAGATCCCGCGACTTTGTGGGTGTATATGAAAAGGTGAGGGGAAAAGTGCAGCTAGAAACATAAAAGGATGTTTAGGAGGAGCCAGAGCAGGGGCTGCAACCTGGCACACTCCAGGTATATATGCGCCAGGGTCTCCCTCACGCCACAAAAGGGACAAGCGTCAGGGACGGGGGTGAACCGCGCCAAGTACACGCCCATGCTCATGTCTCCATGGAGGAGCTGCCAACTAGTACCCCCAGCGGGCCTTGGGACTAGGGTGGAATATAGGCTGGCCCACCGGGGTTCCTCACCCTCAAGAGGTGGTAATAGATCCCGCCACTTCGTATCAGGGTGGAACATGAGGGTGAGGAAATGAAGGATGTGGAGCACGAGCGCGTTCAGATGTTTCCTTGGTATGGTACAGAAACTAACCGGCTGCAAGTCATGCAGCCGGCTTGCGGTGTACGGGTGGGACGGCCAGGGGGATTCACGGGGCAGGGACCCAATGAAAAGGTCCAGAGGACCCAGGGTGCAGGGTGGGTGGGGAGTACCCTCCTGCATGACCCGGTCGAGGTAAACCCGAGCAGTGGGCAGTAAGGCTGCCCTCACCTCCTGAAGTACGTGCCAGGGAATACGAAGGGTGGAGAGCCCCATGCACTGAGTGAGCATCAGGGGATCCACCCAGTCTCCCCGCTCGTAGTACAGGAGGTCTCCGATTCTGGTGACTTCTGTCAGGACCAGTTGGGGATTGTGTAGCGGGGCTCTGCAAAGAGATCTGCCCCCTTGGCGGCCGCCATGGACCTGGTCGCCGAAGCCAGCTTCCAGGTCTGGAGGAGGTCCTGGTAGAAGACTGGCAGCCCAAAGAGGTCTTGCGGAAGACATCTCAGATGGAGATAAAGGAGCTGCCGGTCATATCAGAGCCTTCAGAAGTGGCACAGGAAGGCGTGCGCCAACGTGCTCCAAGCTGGACTACCTGCACCATAGAGGAGTCTGTGCAGGGCCTGGAGGTGGAAGACATAGACCTGAGTAAGCAAGCATATCAGGCCCTGTCCTCCCTCCTCCAGGGGGAGATGGAGAACCCCCGCAGAGACCCAGTGCAGTCCTGACCAAAAGAACTCCAGAACCAGCTTCTGGATATCAGCTAGGAAACCCTGCAAGAGGGTCCTCGAAGGCCAACATTTTAGTCATAGAATGTTAAAGGCCCTTTTTCCTACAAGCTGAGAAGGGGTTACCTCAGGTCAATTAGGGACACCCTGCATCCAATTAAGGGCTGTGAGGCCTTTAAAAACCCCTCCTCTGGGGAGAGCAAAGAGGGAGAGAGAGACAAGCTACTGCCAGACTAGTAGCAGTAGGGAAACACGCTTTTCCAGGTTGAGAGGCTGTGTGGCTTCCCACAGGGGAACAGCCAAACCTAAGTGCCTGCTAGGGGAAGGACTGACACCCCAGGGGAAGCAACAGGACAACACCCTGCCCCAATGAGGAGGCAGGGAACGGTATCCCCTTTTGGTTTTGTGTTTGAGACTGTTTCCTTTTTGTTTAGTGAAGGATCACCCCTTAGGCTGACTCTGGGGCCTACCCTGAAAACACAACCGAAGGAGCACAGAAGGGGGAAGGCAAACACTGATCAGAGTGGGGCTAAGTTACCCCAGGCCTGCCATCGCCAGAGGCAGAAGTGCTAAGTCTGGCGAGATGAAGGAGGTGCCTTGCCACAATGCATAGACAACATTCTTAACTTCAGATACAAAAATGATACATGCATATAAATAGGATAATCATATTCAGTAAATCATAAACTTTACAATGATATCTCACATGACCTATCTTGCATAAAATACATTATGATTATGTCATTATCATCATAATATTACTGTGAAGAATATGGGGTGCAGTGTCACACATGCATGGCAAAAAGCTTACCAGAGGTTTGTTTCAGTCCTTTAAACCCTACAACTGGGTTTCCTCTGTGGTTACAAGTTCATAACCCTCTTAGATTCAGAACCAGAACAACCATGAATAGTTCAGGCTTTCCTGTATTCAGGTCAGGTCTTTGACCTTAGCCTCATTTAACAGACGAGCAGCAGACAATAGTCTTCTCCCGGGGGCGGGTTAGTTTCTAAAGGCTGGGTTTATTCATAACTGAAGGTGGAGAATTTACATTCACCTCCATCTAGATATTCCCCAGGAAAAACACTTTGGATTTTTTGAACAAAAATTGTTTTCTTGTCTGACGCTGTTCAAGATAGTCCTCTGAATTCCCAAATCTCATATCAGTCACATCTCCCAGCTCAAGAGGTTACAAGCAATTGCAGCCCACAATACTATATAAACCACTCATTTAGTACAGTGGACCCCAAAGATATTTAAACTTAATTCAATAAGGTCTCCCCAAAATGCAGGAAACTGCCATGTCTCTCACAGGTTCCTCCTTTGGAGTCTTGCATTCCCAGCACTTCTTGTGCTGTTCAGGGAGATGATTTGGTGCAGACAGTGCTCTGCGATTTTTGTATTCCTTTTGCCTGGTTTGGAATGATTGGGGTCCCCTGCCATTCTGCAACTGCATCCAACTTTAAACAGCATTTCTTACATGCTTTGTAGCAATGCAGCTATAACAGCAATCTGTCAAGGTCTCCAGGGTTTTCTTGTCAACTACAATTGCTTTGATAGCTAAGTTATTTGTAAACAGTTTACCAAGCTATCTCATTTTGGAGGGGAACCTATGGAGAATGCACCACTAACCGCATTGATCAGATGTCTCCATCAGCTTTATTTTACCTTTTATTGTTCACAGTCAAAGCATTGATTGACTCTTCTGACACCCAAGTATACTAACTTTTCCTGTAGCTTGTTTTCATTCCAGCATTCAATAGGAACTTGACTAACATGATCAGTGTGAGAGATTTTGTTTAATTTACTAGTTTCCTACTTTGGACTGAAGCCCAGCAGTTCCTTAGCTGATCAAATCTCTGCATGGATGATGTGCTTCTTCCTCTTGGCATCAATTATCATGTCAGCTAGGGATTCAGTTTAATAAAACATTATCTCTGCTTAATACGCTCCAGTTCAGCTTTTACCTGTTAAGTAACAAGTAAATATCTTGCGTTAAAAGTATTTTTTGGTTATGTGATCAGAATAGTTGGTATAGTCATAGTTAAAATTTTGTTTCAAATGGGTTTCACCTTGATGAGCTTTAAAGTAATTTTTCTCCAAGATTTAGACTTCAGAAGATAAGTTGCCAGAACTACAACCCCATTCCAAAACAGGAATGTTATTGTAATTGCCTTGTTTGCAAGAAGAAAAAGAGCATGCATTTGTTTTGAAATCAGCAGAGCAGAAAGTGGAGCTGATATTTATTATAAGTCTGAATATATATTTTTATTTTTCTGATGGATGAAGATTTGAGTGACTGTTTTTATTGTGCTAGGGTTTTTCCTGTTAGTTATTTTTATAGTGGGAGTTGGACTGAATTTTTCATCAACTGGTGACAATGTCTTTTTAATACACTTGACCCACAAAAGTTCATTTTGTATCTTAATTGCTAATATTTTTCTGGGGAGGGGGAGTGACTAGACCAATAGTTGTGGGGGGAGAAAAGGGTTAGCCACCACATAAGAACTGAATTCTAAGAAAGAGACTGTGATTCTGACGGAATAAGATAATAATTTGATTTCAGTAAAAAGAACAGGAGTACTTGTGGCACCTTAGAGACTAACAAATTTATTTCAGCATAAGCTTTCGTGGGCTACAGCTCATTTCTTCAGATGCATAGAGTGGAACACACAGACAGAAGATACTTATACATACAGAGAACATGAAAAGGCCTAAGTTAATTGTGTTCAGAGACTGCTGAACTCGAATTAATATGCAAATTAGACACAATTAACTTAGGCCTAAACAGAGACTGGGAATGGTTGGGTCATTACACTAACTGAATTTTTTCCCCCCATGTTAAGTTCTCCTCACACCTTCTATGGGTCATCTCGATTATCACTTCAAAGTTTTTTCTTCTGCTGCTACTGATAGCTCATCTCAATTGATTGGCCTCTTACAATTGGTATGCGTACTTCCACCTTTTCATGTTCTCTGTATGTATAAATATCTTCTGTCTGTGTGTTCCACTCTATGCATCTGAAGAAGTGAGCTGTAGCCCACGAAAGCTTATGCTGAAATAAATTTGTTAGTCTCTAAGGTGCCACAAGTACTCCTGTTCTTTTTGCGGATACAGACTAACACGGCTGCTACTTTGTAACCTTTGATTTCAGTGTTAGGCTATTTAATCAGACTCAAATTATAGCTATGAGTGACTGATAAAATCCCCTAGCTGGGATTTATTACTAAATAGACTATCACCATCTTGGACTCTTATTAATCCTTATAGAAATGTTAATATTTTTGGTATTAATTTGATTTAACTCTAATTCAGTGTTGAGACAAACTAGTTTGATTGGTATTTGATAGTGTTTTGCAGTTTTTAGTAAAGTATTAATGGCTTGGCTTAGTTTTGCTGTTTTCTTGATCTGCCTTTAGTTTCAGTTATAATAAATCTTATAAAATAGAAATTGATCTCGTCATAGTTCTCCCAATAAACAATCTGGTTTCCAGAACTCCTGAGGGTCTAGGAGCTGATACTAGCCAGCCAACCTAAAAGCTGGCCAAATTTCCCCATAAATCATTGGTTCTCACAGCTAGCTAGTGCGTGCCCTAGTGGCTGTTTCAGGTTGTCTGGCTTTTCCATTGTTTGTGGCAAACTTTCAAGCAGATAGTATACATGTTATCCTTGATCCAGGCTGAGACTCAGGGCCGTCCTTAGGCATATGCAGCATACGCGACTGCGTAGGGCACCCAAAAATTTGGGGCACCACTGGGACAGCAGGTAAGAGTGGATTGGCTCCCGCACACCCAGTGCATGCTGCAGTCTCCTTAGTCAGGGGCCATATTCACAGAGCCGAATGCGTGGCGCATTCTACGTGAGGGAGCGGGTACGGGGGGGTCTCTGCGGGAAACTGTCTGTCCGCCACCGTGAGGCGGACCGGGCAGCTCAGTATCCTTTGCTGCCTCATCCCTCTCCGCCTGGGCTGCCGCAGTATCTGCTGCGTACGAAGCTCGGTGTGTGTCAGCAATGGGGGGGGGGGTGTTCTTCTGGGGGTCCATGGGTGGTGGTAGTGGCTGTGCCCCAAGTCGGGCATAGGGGCACCAGTTTAATAGTACTGCGTAGGGCCCCATAAATCCTAAGGATGGCCCTGCTGAGACTACTGAAGTATTGTTGTTCAGACGGTTTTGGTAATGGCTGTTGAGATTAATACTAATGTCATGGCAACAGACCTCTACCATCTTCCTGCTCTGGCATAGGAACAGGATGTCCTAGTTCATTTCTGTCCCTATATCCAGCAGTGACTAGAGCAATATGAGCTTGTTTGGTACAATTGTGACATGCCATGTGGCATGTGACATCCTTGCTGGCTTTTCTCCATACCTCCTACTCATCATCTGCTTCCTTCCTCATTGAAACAAAGCAGCCAACATGTCACTCTGCTCTTAGCTCCTGGACCATTTATGCTGATGTTAATCTGCCTCTGTTATCCAACTATTTTATTTTTCCTGCCTATGTACTGAGCATATGTTTCTTTCTCCACATAATTTCAGTTAAGGTTGTTTATGGCCATCATATACACTGTGGTCTTCTGCCTTGCAATTCCACCTCACTTGCTCTTGGGCCTTATGATAAGGTGGTGTCACCTGGAGCAGGCCATGAAACAATGCCCTTCCTTGTTCTGCCTGTGAAGGGAACAGTCTCTCCATATCTGACAAAGTCTTATAGTAAAACTATCTTCCAATCTCCACAATAAACAAACATACAGCTGGTTTGGGACATCACTTCCAAGTCACCCACTCAAGAGTCATTAGCAGCACTTTGTTCTCAGTTCCTTTGGCCCCTGAGCCAGGGACCCGCTGTCCAGCCCTCCCTGCCTGATAGGGATTAGTCTTTCCATGCCTTTACGCAGATCTTCCCACAGAGGTCTCCTCCTCTTGCAGTGTTCCACTCCTCCAACCTCTCTGCCTTTGACTCCTACCCCTGCTCAGGGGGCTCACCCTCCTGCAACAACCCTCTTGCTTTCTCAGACTCTGCTTCTCTTGACCAAGCTGGATCATCCCCTTTTTCTTATGAGCCCAAGCCTTTTGCTTGTAAGTTGTCAAATGTGGTCAGACTGGGGATGGAGTAGGTCTGATTGGGATGGATCACTGCAGCCAGCACAGATTTCAGTTGTGTGTAAGAGAGAGAGACCCTTCTGTTTCACCTTATAGTCCAAGCGTCTCAGTGATACTGTGGACAAAAAAGGGGAAGTGTTTAGGAGTCAGCATTACTCACACTGGTGGGGAACACGTAAACACAAGCAGAACCAGGGGAGGCTTCAGCCCCACACAGCCCCACTGGCAAAGGTCAGTCCTGCTCTCTCTGACCTGGGAAGTGAAAGGCTTTTTCTGGACTGAGAGTACTGGACACTGCAATGCTCTGCTTAGCCACAGACAACAGTACTGCAACCTTCTCTCGCTGCCTGACACATAACTGAAAGGGATCATCTCCAGGGACAACACACTACAGTTCTCCATGCTTATTCAGAGCTGAGCACTTTTAAATGAGGGCTGTGACTAGGCTATTATTCGGTCAGGTTCATATAACCTCCAGTGTATGGTCAGCACTAACAAACCTCTCTCAAATCTAAAAGTTAGAATTCTACTCAAAATATACCGGCCAACCTTTCTCCAGTTAATAAGTAAAACTTCAACTGAAAGATTTTTGCCAGTGATTTAGTATCAAAATTCTCCTGTCTAGCACAGGGAATTTTTTTTTTATTCTAAATGTTTCTTTCAATCCTTTATACCGATGGGTTCCTCCCCCACACCTGCCCCAAATTCAATACCCATCTACTTTGACACTTTTCTTATGTGTGTGCACATTTTAGGGTTTCTATCCTTTCCTTTGCTGGATGTGTCATTTTAAGCCCTTCAGATGGAAGCTTGCTGTGGCGTAGCACTCAGCTACATCCTAGCACAAACATCCTCTTCGTTTGTCAGCATCTTCCTGCACACACACACAGATGAATTCTCAAGAACCGTTTTAGGTACAATTTTACTTAAACGGTATTTCCTTTGTCTCTTTCTCATCAAATGGGTGGGGGTGGGAGTGGGAGGTGGAACGGTAGTCCTACTTTTTTAAATGTGAACAGCAGAGAAAATACACAAATGACATTGGTGTAAGTGATACATACTCAATACCGCCAATAATCAGGCTAGGGAGAAGGCATTCAACACACAATATTACAAAAGAAACCTTTTCTTTTTAGTTCCATAATTTCTATTCTTCCGTGATGCTCACCCTATGCACCATGCTGTAGCAATATAGGTACCACTGAGGATTGGGCCGTTGACTCAGCTGATCACTAACTGTATGGGAATGATCCTGCATATGCTTATGCTATCCTGAATTTTCTTTGATATGTGTTTGCAGGATCAATATCATGGGGCTACTGTTATTTATTCAAGATACACTGAACTCCAGTTTTTGGCACCTTGAGTTCTGTCTCCTCTCTGTTCACAGTCCAGTTTTCTGTTGGCAGATAATGGCTGGAACACATAACCAGTAGGAATACAGGACATCATTCTGAACAACTTAAGTTTTCATTATGTTCTCCATATCTTATGTTTTCTTTATAAGAATTTTTTTAAACGACTAAAGCCTTGACCTGTAATGAGCTCTGCATAGATGCAGGAACTCATTGTAGGACATGGGCCTAAATGCTCAGCAGTTACTTCTAGTAGTTGTTGTATGGATCTTGGGCCTTTGAGATCAAAGAGTTAAAGGTGTTTATAAACTCTCTCACTGTCTAACACTAAACACTGATTGATAGGGTTGGGGTTATTTTTAAACAGGGCCCTGGGTTTTTCTAGGTTACTTGGCAAACACCCAGAAGCATTCATTCAAATTGAATATTTATTGGTTAAACACAAGAAATTAGAACAAGCATTTATATTGCAACCATGGTTGAGTGACTATGCAAAACAGACTTAGTCAGACCTTATTAAAGTCTTTTCTTTTGAAGTCAAAATATCAGTGTCTCTTCTCTTCAGAACAACCTCTTTTTGATGAGAAGGAAAAAGTTAAATTTTTCTCAGCTCCAACTTTCTGCTAGAACTCCCAATATCCTTTTTTCAAAACTACTGTGTACAGGGTTCTTTTGACTACTGTGGGAATAACACTGGAAGCATAATGGAAACTTGGATCTCAGTTGGTATGAGCTTTAGAAATCGGAACAAGAATCAGGAAGCAGGCCCAATCCAATGATGGAAAAAAACTACAAGTGCAAAACAAAGGTCAACTGATTATATAAACCCTCTTTTGTGCTAAACAGAACATATAGAAAATCACAGATGGACTGTCAGGCACAATTATGAAAAAAAGTCGCAGGTCAAATAGTATTAACTTGCTTCAAGAGGAGGTCACAAATATCCATTAAGCAGTACAACAACACCTGCCAATGTAATGTGGTAAGTCTTCAGTAAATTCTAATTCTCTCAGACAACAAACAGGGAGTATATTTGCTCTAGACAAAAACCAGCAAGATGTGTTTTTGATAAAAGTTGCTCTTTGGAGTCCAGAACAAAATAATCTAAAATTTAAAAACTTAATTTCCTTGTTTTGGAAACCTCTCCATTGACAAATTTAACTGTAATGTAACCACACACCTTCTGGGCGGGGAGTTCTGTCCCATCTAGTGGCACTGAGACCACCTAAAGAGAGAGATAAAATGAGTGCTCTACAGCCTTACCTAACAGCCAGTTGGCTTTTAGCTCATGCAGTAGAGGCTCATGCACTAAACTCCAGAGGCCCCAGGTTCGATCCTGACTGTCAACAACCAGAGTCTGTCGGTGTTACACTAGCACAGATTATTCTTGGGGTAAAAAAACATTGGCCAGGCTGCCTTATCCAAGGCATTTATTCTGGGAGGGAAAAATAGTGTGCCGGATTTTACAGAATACTCTGAGTTCTTGGCCATGCCCCCCCCCCTTTGCCCAAAGTGGGGGTGGGAGCTGGGAAGGAGTTGAACAAGCCAGGCAAAAAATATAGAAAGTTGAAAAGATCTGATTAGAACAGCACAACCAGGCCATTTCTGAGTCAGTACAATTATGATACCAAATTTGTAGAGGAAAATGAGATCCATGTTGTGTACTACTTCAGAAAAATAATCTCTCATCCCCAATCTTCGGCTAATCTTAAATTCCAAATCGAACCTTTCTGAAGGTTCTGAAATAATCAGTTTCCTCTATTTTTATTTATTTTTTTATTTTGTGTTTCTCTGTACTTTCAGGCTCCAGCTGAGATTGGAACCAGAAGTGTCAAACTAACGCAGGAACGGCTGCTTTTACAGCAGCAAACATTTCAGTCTCATAAGGAATGGATAGTTAAGCATCCAGTCTGGATGCTTTCCCAAACTAAGCAGAACTCCAAGCCTTTTGAGTCATCTCTCACTAAGGCAATTTTAATAGATAATGCAATAACATAAGTAAAGTCCTGTCTCTGAAATGATAACAATAAGAATAGAAAGTGTTGCAAATTTAACACATGCTTGCAGTAGCCTTCAAGCCAATTGTTTTCCTTCTTGTCAAATGGTGCTTTAGTGTGAAATTGTTGGCTTGTGAAACCAAGCAAAAGACCCTGGAGGAAAAATACTGCATACACTTTTTCCATTTTGATACTAGTTTAACCCAGTTCTGTAGCTTGGATCAAGAAACTTATTTTAGTCAGTTAATAATTCCATATATTTATGTTAAATTCATTTTAGTAAGAGAACATTAATTTCCCTAATAGTTTTGATGCAAGACAGTTTTAGGTGTGATCCTTTTTATCATAAGGAAGTTTACAGGGTTCCTTATAAATATTAAGGAATCAGTACATAGATGGGATGATACATGTGTGACGGGTTCAGTCCCAGAGACCCCCTTGCGACTGTCACCTGATGTGCTGAGACTATCTCTGAGCCCATTTTCTCTGCCAGTTTGGGCCTCCAGAACACTGCCTTGTTGAGCCAGACACGCAAGCCCGCTGCAACACAGACCCAGGGTCTGGACCATGCCCCCAAAGCTGCAGACTTAACTGAAAACAGCTTAGCAAGTGCTCCTGTCTCCAGCACCCAGACACCCAGCTCCAAATGGGATCCAAACCCCAAATAGATATTTTTTACTCTGTATAAAGCTTATAGAGGGTAAACACATAAATTGTCCACCCTCTATAACACCGATAGAGAGATATGCACAGCTGTTTGCTCCCCCAGGTATTAATCACTTACGCTGGGTTAATTAATAAACAAAAGGTGATTTTATTAAGTATAAAAAGTAGGATTTAAGTGATTCCAAGTAATAACAGACATAACAAGGTAAGTTACTAAGTAAAATAAATCAAAATACACAAGGCTAACTTAATACACTAAGGATCTACTTACAAATACTAACTTCTCACCCTAGATGTTCTCAGGTACAATCCTTTTCAGACCAATGTTGTAGTTTATGGCCTGGGTCCAGCAATCACTCACACCCCTGTAGTTACAGTCCTTTGTTACAGTGTTTTTCAGGCATCTCTTTGGGGTGGAGAGGCCATCTCTTGAGCCAGCTGAAGACAAAAATGGAGAGGCTTCCAGGGCCTTTTATATTCTCTCTCTTGTGGGTGGAAACCTCTTTGTTCTTCTGTGCAAAATCACAGCAACAAGATGTAGTTTGTAGTCACCTGGGCAAGTCACATGTCCATGAATGCTTCCGCTTTTTGCAGGCTGATGCCATTGTTTACATGTTAGTTTGAATGTTCCCAGGAAAGCTCAGATGTGGATTGGCATCTCCCAAAGTCCATTGTTAGTTAAGTACTCCCAATTACTTTAATAGCCCCTTCACAATATGTTGGCCAAACCTCCCTTATGCGTTTCCTACAGCAAACACTTCAAATATGAGCATAGAGCCAACGTTCATAACTTCAGATATAAAAATGATACATGCATACAAATGGGATGAATATATTCAGTAGATCATAACCTTTGCAAAGATATGTTACATGGCATATCTAGCATAAAGCATATTCCAGTTATTTCATATTTACATTCATAAGCATATTTCCAGAAACATATAGAGTGCAACGTCACAACATGCATATAAACAGGATAATCATACTTAGCAAGTCATAACTTTTCTATTGATACCTTACATGACATTCTCTGTATCCGATTTCTTGCCGTTGATATAAATGGTCACATTTATTATACATAGCATTACAGAGATTTACATTTTTATCTAACATTTGTTGCAGAGCATTGTAACTCACATGCAGCACACTGCAGTTTGAAGTATATAGAGAACTCTCTTGTGATTGTCTCCCCCACTCCACCTCCCCACAGTGAGTTCTCTTTATATCAGGACTTGTGCACCTGTGCAGAGAGGAAAGGATTAGATCCCTTTGCTTATGATTTTTCTGCAGCTACTAACTCTTATGAATTCTGATGTAAATACATTTCAGTAGTACAGTACTACTCCAATACAGAATTCAGGCAATTCAAAAGATCATATCAGAGCAAAAATAAATACAGGTGCATTGGAAAGACAGATTTTTGAAATTGGAGGCACTGGTCCTTTTTTTTTCTTTCTGAAACCTGATTGCTTTTGAGACATCCCCTTTCTTCTTTTGACAGACGTGAGACTCCAAAGGATACTACTGTGCATCTACGATCACTGTGGAGGTAGAGACCAAGTCATATTGTCCAGATAACAAAAGTTCATTCCAATTATTAATATGTGCAATGCAATGGAAATTCATTATCTGTCCACATGACACAGACTCACTTTTAATAACGCTGTACAGAGCCATGTAATGCTGCAATTTATTTTAATGTAACATGCTTACTAACGTAAAGATGTCTTGAAAACTGGGTTTTGTTTTAACACAAAAACCTTCTTTGAGAAGTAAATCTCTTTTCTTTAATGAATAATCTACAGTTGGCATCCAAAAATTGTACCAATTTCCCACGCTTCATCAGTAATTTAACCCGGTGCAGTTTATATCTATATGAAAAATTGAATGCTAGTGTTATCTGTTTTTACTTGTCCAGGGAAAGTTTTAATTGTTTCTTTTCATTCTTCCTTAAAACCATGCCCTCTTTTCTTACAGCATGAATTTCCTGACTCTCCCCCGACTGCTCCTCCCAATAGCCCCCACCCACCCATATACCACCACCCTGACACTAGAACCCTTCTTGTAAAAGCGGCATGTCTGTGACTCTGCACCAGAGTGAATATTTGCCTCCTTTGCTTCTGGTATGCCTGCAGTAGCTCTTTGATTTTGATAAGCCCTTCGCCTCCATGTCCCGAGCAATATGGGTGTAGTTGTCAGAGTTCCTGCTGCTGGAGCGGAGCTGTGACTGCACAGCCTCCTCTCCTCATAGACCCAGGAGATCCACCACCTCTGGGTACTCCAAGCAGGAGTGTGTTTGCTGCATGGAGCTGGCATGCTCAGCTGGGCAGTTGCTGTATGAGCTCTCCACGCTGAGCCAACAGGAAAAGCAATTTCAAAACTTCCCAGGGCTTTAAAAGGGGAGAGGTGTATACCTGTGTAGCTGGCTGCAGGGCAGCAGAGTTCAAAACGGTGACCAGAGTGGTCCCAGTGGGCAGTGTGGGACACCACCTGGACAATCTACACTGACACTGTGTTGCTCTAACTACATTGCCCTAAGCTCTGTCTATGCCTCTTGTCCAGGTCGGGTTTTATTAGGTAAGCATACCAGGTGGAGCACTGCAGTGTGTACACCTCCATAGTTAGGTCAGAGTACGCTGCCTTAATGGACTTAACTTTGCAGTGTAGACGTACCCTTAGTAATTCCTTTGACTTTCCAAGATAAGATGTCATTCACATTACAATAACTGACAGTAGCTAGAGATGCCTCAATGAAAATACAGGCAAGTGAAATATTACATTTTATCTTACAGCAAGTGATAAAGTGATAAAGATGCTTAGCAACAAGGAAGACAGGGTGTATTAAAAATCATTAGGATCAGTCGTAGAATAATCCTATTTCGGGTTTCAGACACATTCAATTTAACATCTTTTTATACTTTGCATTTAAAAAAAATCATTTTGCAAGACTCCTGTAAATGCAACAAAGTTCAGCATGCTAGTTTTTCCCTCTTGAGTTCTCTGCTCTGAATTCTTTCCCACTTCCCTGCCCCCATCCCCTGTAAGTGTTGCCTGTTCCCTGCTGCTCTGCTTCACTTAATGGGGTTCATATCTGTGTGTGGGCTAGCAGCAGTGCGAAACTTATGACACTCCTGTTTACTGTGGTCCCAACAAACAGCTTCAGATTCAGTTATTTCCTTACTCAATCTTCCCACCTGTGGTGTGTGACCTAATAATAGACGTTACCACTAAGCTGTTAAAAATTATGCCCATCCACAGGGTATAAAATTATACACTCTGACATGGATGGCTTAGATCTAACCTTAGCTAATGGGAGTGCTTTTCCTTTTATTTGCTTTATTGGCATCTCCTCCATCCCATAATGTATTGCTTTAGAAAAACTTTCATCTGGTCATGGAAACTGCCAAAGGTGGAAAGATGTATGACCAGGTGTTCATTCAAATTTTGTTATTCAGTGCAGAGATGAGAGAAGAGCAGAGGGACTGTGCAAAAATATCAAGTACACAACGTAGCTTGAGGTTAAAAATGGCAAG
Source organism: Emys orbicularis (assembly GCF_028017835.1). Classification (NCBI taxonomy): domain Eukaryota; kingdom Metazoa; phylum Chordata; order Testudines; family Emydidae; genus Emys; species Emys orbicularis. The sequence goes on along the minus strand of NC_088683.1, from coordinate 65,023,064 downwards.
ACTATATTAGTCAAAAGTATAAAACAGGAAGCAAATATACAAGACAGAGGAAACTTCCTGAAGTTAACTATTTTAAATGGTACTGTGTCTTAAGGATCCTTTGATATAAGTTACACAGCTTGAACTCCCTTAGATGCAGTTTGACTACCCTACACCAGCTTACATACACTGAGTGATATCACTGACACATTGTCTCTGAATTTGGTCCATAATATCCTCTAGATCTGCGCATTGCCCATTAATAACAGGTGCTAACACATGTGGTGGCTATACCCTAAAATTGTCCTTAATCTAAATTTCTGTAGGGTTTTTCATTTCATTAAAATGCTTAGTTTTCTCATAGAGGAAGAACAAAGGAGACCCCTACATGACAGGATAAATTGTACAATTAGTAGTGTGATAGAATGAAGATTCTCAGACCTATGACACTTTCATCAATGAGACTGGAGCATTAACACCACCAGAAGGCAGGTGCTGACATCTTTCAGTGAACTTTTTGAGAGAGAGAGAGAAATGAAATGGAGCCAAGACACAACTAAAGAAAGGGATCATGGCAGGCTTGTGTTTGGAAATTCAGAAGTCAGGAGAGAGCGAGCTTCCTGTCATGAAAGGAGGCGTTGAGTTCTAGTCTCTCAATCCTACTGAACAGAACACAGTAAGAGGGGGGGATATTCCCTTAAAACATGGAATGGGAACGAAGGGCTGGATGAACCAGGAATCTTCCTGACACACTTAATGTGGTGCAAGTGTGTAAGAAGTGAGGAAGGAGCTGATTTCTTCAAGCACTTAGTGCTAAGGACAAGTTTATTTTCATGTATTTAATTCTTTCCATTCTTTCCTGAATATATGTCATGTCCTGTTTTTATGTGAATAGTGTTCCTGGAATTTTTGGACATTATTTTGCTTATTAGGCTTTGTTTCCACACAAAAACTGTTACAGATGGATTAAGGTTAGACTCCAGAGTCCACAAACTTTCAAAAGCAAGGCAATAAGCAGAGTTAAGACATTCAATATGTTGTGTACACTCCACGCTTTAGTTCTCCTTCTACTCCTCCACTACCATCACCCCACAACTGCCACAACTCCACTCTCATCCTGAACACTGGGGAGCTGAGGCAGCAGCACCAGGGGAGCCATTGTTGTGCCAATGCCTCAATATGGAAGCACTGCGTTGTCCCCAACTCCAGCCCACTTACACAACCCTGTTCCCCTGTCCAGATCCCCAGACCCCACAACACAGACCTTACCCACATCCCCCTGTGCCTCTCTGCTCCCCCACCCTCATCTATGCTCCTCTCCCTGCTGCCAGGGACGGGGACCTTGGGAGGGATTCGCAGGGAGACGGGGACATGGGAGGGGATGCATAGTATGTGAGGGCAAGGAAGGCTAATGGCAATTATGGGGAAATAGGATTTTGGTTAAGGGGGATTTGAGGAGGGAGGCCAGTGTCTCACCATTGATGCATCAGGAATTAAAGGCTCTTTATGACATTGTCTGTTCCCCATCTCAAAGCAGCAGCCTTGTGGGGGCTGTGATATGCGCATGCTGTGGCTCAGGAACACTGCTTCCTCAACCCCAGTCTGTTTGTACAGCAGTGGTCCCTGCCCTCCCAGGCTTTCTCTGCAGACTGCCATGAGCCCCTCACCCCAAAGGGGCTCCTGGCATGGCAGCATGAAGAGCGTGGGTGAGAGTAGGGGCAAGGCCAAAGGATGGCTCCTCTAGGAAAGTACAGCATGACTTCTCTAATCCTCAAACCCTGATAGAGGCAAGTAAGTAGTATTAGTGCAACTTCAGCCAATAGTACTGGTGCATCTTGGGCCATTCACTTGAACACATGCAGACTCAGTGACAAGGTCCATTCCTGTCCCAAGTAACTTTACCATAGGGTTTTCTTGTTGCTCAGATACTACAGTGATGAGCTGCAGTACATAGAACTGATAACTTATCATTAGATTGATCAATACTCCCACAAACTTGCTTTTTACGATGCTCCTTCATATGGTGACATAGGTTTTTGTAAAACTGTCTCATATCACTTTTATAAGCCATAAAAGTCAGGCAACTATGTCTGTGAAATTAGAAGCTGACAAATATTAGGAATTAATATCAGTAACCTTGATTTAATTATGCCAAGTGTGGAAAGGAAGCAGCTTTAAAACATTCTAAGAGCAAGTAAGAGAATTTTAAAACAAGCTCATATTTGATAAATATACATTAAAATATTATAGCGAGCTTTCACTGTGAATAACAAACATCACTTTAGTTTCAGTCATGACCTAGCCTAAAAAAGAAAGTGATGAAACCAGTTGCCAGCTGAGACAAAGGCAACAGAAATAAATCTTTTATGACATTTGTTGCAAATCAAGCGTTTCAAAACCAATATCTACTTAGGTGCCGCCTCAAAAAGTTTCCCTTCAAATATGCAGTCGTCTCTATATTAAATTTAATGTTCTTTTCCATTCTAGATGAAATTCAACAACTCTTCCACCCCACCCCTTATTGCGTCTCTATGGAGAGGGAATTCATGGACTGAGCAGACGCAGCTCTGTACTGCCTGCATTCAGAGGTGGGGGCTTGGCACTGGCCCTGAGCAGGTCATTTGGAGAGTATAACTGGGGGTGTGCCAGAGGGAACCAGGGAATGGGATACTGGATTTACTTTTATGCTGACCCAAAAGTTAAAAGCCATACATGGAGCTCAAGAGGGACAGAATTGTGCACAAGTTACAACAGTAGATTCTTCTCTGCGTAGTTCTTCTTCCGGGGAAACAACTTCCGGCTAATGTATAAGACCGGGTGTTCTTCCCCATCCACTTCTTGGGACAGGATGGTCCCAAGTCCTACCTCCGAGGCGTCCGTCTGGAGGATGAACTCCCGGTCAAAATCAGGGCTATATAAGACCAGTTCACGGCAGAGACTTTCTTTGAGTGTCTGGAATGCGTTGTCGCACTCTCGGGTCCAAACTACCCGCTGGGGGCTGTCCTTGGTCAAAAGCCCAGTCAAGGGGGCTGCAATCAACGCTAATTGGGGAATAAACCACCGATAGTAGCCGGCAAGTCCCAGGAACTGGCGCACCTGGTGCTTCGTGGTGGGTAGGTTGCGATGGCCTGAACCTTTCCCAGGAGGGGCTTCACTTGTCCTTTCCTGATGGTATACCCCAGATAGGTAGTCTCTTGCCAGCCAATGCGGCATTTCTTTGGATTAGCCATTAACCCTGCTGCCCACAGGGATCTCAGGACCACCGCTACCCACTCTAGGTGGTCCTCCCAATGGCGGCTGTAAACAACCACATCATCAAGGTAGGCGGCAGCGTAGTCTCGGTGGGGTTGGAGGAGGCGGTCCATCAGCCGTTGAAACGTTGCCCGGGCCCCATGGAAGCCAAAGGGCATCTGAGTAAACTGATACAGGCCCGTGGGGGTGGCAAAGGCGGTCTTTTCCTTGGAGGCAGGATCGAGGGGGATCTGCCAGTATCCCTTGCTCAGAGCAACAGTGGTGATGATGCGGGTCTCTCCTAACCGGCCCAGCAGTTCATCTACCCAGGGCATCAGATACGCATCGAACTTTGAGATAACATTGATGCGTTAGAAGTTGATGCAGAACCATTGCGTGCCATCGGGCTTAGGTACCAGTACTACCGGGCTGCGCCATTTGCTCTGCGATGGTTCGATGACTCCCAGGTCCAGCATGGCCTGTACTACTTCTTCAATGACCTGCCGCATGTGATGTGGCAAGGGCCTGGTCGCCCCCCGGATCACCACCCAGGCTCCGTCTGAATAGTATGATGGACGAGGGTTGTGTATCCCAGTTGGGCTGTGAATGTTCGCGGGAATGCCTGTAGAAGGCACTGGGTCCGCTTAAGTTGCTCCTCAGTCAGTGTCTCCCCGAGCTGGGGTCCTGTGGGGTCCTCCATACGTGTTACGTGAGGGCCCAGCTCGGGCTCCGGTGGGTAAGGGTTAATTAAGAGTCCCTCTCACTCCCGCCAGGGTTTGAGGAGGTTGACGTGGTACCTTTGAGTTTTCTTGCGCCGGTCGGGCTGGTTGATCTCATATGTGATGGGCCCAACCTTTCGGACTACCTCATAAGGCCCTTGCCAGCGGGCCAGTAGCTTTGACTCACTTGAGGGCAGAAGGAGTAAAACCTGATCACCGGGTTGGAAGTCACGGGCCCGTACGTCCCGGTTGTAGGTCTGGGCCTGCCTGAGCTTCTTGGGCAGCCTTCAAATTTTCCCGAGCCAGGGCCCCGGCCTGAGTGAAGTGTTCCTGGAGCTGGAGTACATATTTCAAGAGGCCCTGGGTTGGCAACGGGGCTTGCTCCCATGTCTCCCGCATTAGGTCCAGCAGCCCCCGTGGGTGGTGACCATATAACAGCTCAAAGGGGGAAAACTTTGTAGAGGACTGGGGCACCTCCCAGATCGCCGGGAGTAGCTGGTCCCATCGGCGGAGGTCTTCTGGGGGGAACTTGCGTAACATGTCCTTTAGGGTCCGGTTAAACCGTCGACCAAACCGTCGGTTTGTGGATGGTAGACCGAGGTGCGCAATTGCTTGATCCCCAGGAGCTCACACACCAGTCACAACAGCTGGGAAGTAAAGTTGGTGCCCTGGTCCGTGAGAATCTCCCGGGGCAGGCCTACGCTAGCAAAGTCCTTCACGAGCTCACCTGCGATGGTGCGGGCCGTGATGCTCCAGAGGGGTACTGCCTCTGTGAAACAGGTCGCATAATCCACCATGACCAATACATACTGAAACCTGGCGATGCTTTTTGGGAGGGGACCCACCAGGTCCATGGCCTCACGCTCGAATGGGGTTTCGACTAAGGGCATGGGGACCAGGGGGGCCTTGGGGGTCTGCGGGAGAGCAGCCAACTGGCATTCCGGACAGGACTTACAGTAGTTCCTCACATCCTGGTGTACGCCAGGCCAGAAGAAGCGCATCAATATTCAGGGATCGCTGCCCACGTTCTTCACCACATGTAGAAGGGTTTGGCTGGGTTCATCCCTCTCCGGGCTGGTGGGCAACCACACCGCCTCGTTACATCCGTCGTGTTATTTCAGGGCAACTAGCCTGGCTGTGGGGCTTCACGCTGCGGCAACGGTAGAGACCAACAAACAGCTCTATTCCGCAGACCCAGGCCCTAGTTCAGGGTGGGGCAGTCGAGAGTCTTTGGCTCAGGTCCACAGGCAGGAGCTGAGCAAACAGTTTTAACACAGGCCCTAGCTCTGGATCAGGGCGGGGCAGTAGAGAGTCTATGGCTCAGGCCCTTATGCAGGGGTCTTTAGAGACTGTGGGAATTCAATCCAACTGGAAATACATCTGACCTCCTCCCTGCCATGTTCAGGGCAAGACACAAAGCGCCTCTCTCTTCATTCATCAATGGCAAGGTCTAGAATCATCCTGACATTTAATCTTCCAGCTGCCATCTGGGATCATGGGTCAGCTGCTATGCTGTGTGCTGCCCACAGGGATCTCAGGACCGCAGCTACCCGCTCTAGGTAGCAAACAAATGAATTCAGGAGGCCTAGGCCCTGGCTCCGAAGGGCCTGGGGAGAGGGGGAGACTGCCACCTGCACATTGGGTGCCAGGGGGGACGCAAGCCCACCCACTCCACTGCGTCCCAGCCCGGGGTCCTAACAGTGGCAGAAGGCCTGCTGCTGTGTCAGTGGGAATCCTGGCCGCAACACACTGACATGGGCTCTGGGTGTGCTGCAGCCAAACTAGGGTCAGCTGCCCCCTCTAGAGGTACATGTGGCTGGACGGTGTCCTCCACGGAATCAAGCACCATGGGCTCCTCAGGGTACTTGGCGAGCGGTAGGCTTGGCAGCTCCTCTGGATAATTGCCACAGGCAAGCTTAACAGCTTCCCCGGGGTCTGGTTGGCATCAGGCCTTGGCTGGTCTGGCCAGTCCTCGGGTTGGTCGCAGACTGCAGGAGTCTCCCCACCGGAAGCTAGGCCACAGGCGTCTGGCTTCTCCGGTGGCCGGGCTCCTTGTGAGCTCTGGGGTTGGGCTTTTATACTTCCTGTCCTGCGCTCTGACCTCTGGGGGGCGGGCGCAGGCTCCACTGGCTCCGCCAACTTTGGCATCCAGAGGGGCTTGTCCCTCTCCGGGACGGCGGGCAACCACACCACCTCACTACACCAACATACAACAATTGAACCATTAAATGGAAAAGGATCTAATTGGTAATGGCATTTTCCTCTTTCTTCATTTAAACACATCATAAGGTTGAATCGCATCATTACTACAAATATATCCAATTCCTCGTTCTTCCATACATGCCTCAAGTTCCAGTTTTCCATGTTTGATTCTGTTTTATTGCCCAATGTCTATGCTCAATTGGTTGCAGTACACTTGTGTTAACATTTAACCCAAGTGATACAATCAGAGATATCCATTCAATATGGGCTTTAGACATCATAATTATGAATGTGGTTGCTTGGTTTAATTAAGGATTGTATGTGAAGTTTACCATCCTCCACCAAGAGTACAGTCTCTTCTTGGCTTCAGAGGCATGTTTCCACATAATGCTTCTTATTTCAAGAGGAAAAATACCACTCATTCCATCTCTTATAATATCCTTTACCACATCATTTGTCCTAGTTTGTGCCGGTATACATGCTAAAGCTAAAGATACATTGTCTTGCAATACCTCTACTGTTTTTAAAATTGTCAAATGATCTTTTCTTTGCAACTTTTCCCAGCCAGGAAGCAAATTTGTGATAAAATGATGATTAACACTCATATCATTCAGAGATGTGGTTAAAAGTTTTGAGATTGCTCCCAAATGTTGCCCTACTGAATTTAATTTGTTAGCCAATACCTATGCTTTTTAACACCTGTTCCTCCCAATACGGTGCCCATCAAATCTCTTCTCATTCTATTGGTTGGAGTTTTCAACTGAAGTTGAGTTTCCATCCACTTCTTCCATCCCTCAAATAATGGGTTAGTGTACTTTTTACATTGAAGATTTTGGTGTGAAATATTCATATACACTAAATCTATCATTACTTTCTTTAGAGTATAGGTAGGATCTATTATCAAGTGTTTCTTAATGTCCTCTTTTACGACATAGGGACCAATGCCCATTGACGCTGGTTTAGATATTCATCTACAAAAGAAAGGATAACTAAAATGACCATTAGTTCTCCATGTCCCACTTCCTCACCTTCTAGTTATATTTACAGTACCTTCACACCAATAATGAAATGAAATTTGACCTGAATTTCCTTTTTCACACTTATCACTTTCTATCGTGTGTGCATACCATGGTATCTGTAATGTCATCTGATTTTTATATACAATTTCAACTTCTAATTCACACCGAACATCTAATCTACTGACCCTTCCTTGTGGGTCTATAATTTGAAATTGAGTTTCTGTCAAATGAACAAAATTATGATACCATTGTATGAGTATTGTTTTGGAATTTTCTTTACTCCATGTAGGGACATACCATGCTATGACAGCACAGGAAGAATTCTTATTTGGATATATGATCAAATTATCTGATCGTGCCATCACATTTGGTCCCTCTATTACGGCGCATTGTCATTGTCCCAGTCTTACTACTTTCCTATATATTATACCTGTATTATCAATAGCATCCCAATCATAATTTGATGTCTTTGGTGTGGTATGATAATCTGAATGGGTCATTAAGTGTCCTCGCCCTTGAGAGGCATACACAACAGAACACCGATGAGCATCATAATAGGTTGTAACAAACCTCCACCTCTTATCTTCCACACTTTGTTCTATGGCTTTTATAGGACCTATGATAATGGTTATTGCTTTTGCCCTATCATTCTTTTGAATTGTGAACTCACATCCTTGAATACTGTTGACAATAGTTGCCATATTAGGTTTGATCCACTGTGTCATAACTATAAAGGGAAGGGTAACAGCCCTCCTGTGTACAATACTATAAAATCCCTCCTGGCCAGAGACTCCAAAATCCTTTTACCTGGGGGGAGGGATAGCTCAGTGGTTTGAGCATTGGCCTGCTAAACCCAGGGTTGTGAGTTCAATCCTTGAGGGGGGCCATTTAGGGATCTGGGGCAAAAAATTGGTCCTGCTAGTGAAGGCAGGGGACTGGACTCAATGACCTTCCAAGGTCCCTTCCAGTTCTATGAGATAGGTATATCTCCATATATTATTATAAGCTCAGGTAACCTGTCTGACACCTGACCCAAAGGACCAATAAGGGGACAAGATACTTTCAAATCTTGGTGGGGGGAAGGCTTTTGTTTGTGCTCTTTGTTTTAGGGGTTGTTCGCTCTTGGGACTAAGAGGGACCAGACATCAATCCATGCTCTCCAAAATCTCTGAACAAGTCTCTCATATTTCAAACTTGTATGTAACAGCCAGGCAAGGTGTGTTAGGTTTATCTTTGTTTTCTCAACTTGTAAATATTCCTTTTGCTAGAGGGTTTACCTCTGTTTGCTGTAACTTTGAACTTAAGGCTAGAGGGGGTTCCTCTGGGCTCTTTGAATCTGATTACCCTGTAAAGTTATTTTCCATCCTGATTTTACAGAGATGATTTTTACCTTTCTTTCTTTAATTAAAAGCCTTATAAATAAATAAAATTAATGGAGATATCCCATCTCCTAGAACTGGAAGGGACCTTGAAAGGTCATCGAGTCCAGCCCCCTGCCTTCACTAGCAGGACCAAGTACTGATTTTTGCCCCAGATCCCTAAGTGGCCCCCTCAAGGATTGAACTCACAACCCTGGGTTTAGCAGGCCAATGCTCAAACCACTGAGCTATCCCTCCCCTCTTCTTTTTAAGAACCTGATTGATTTTTTCCTTGTTTTAAGATCCAAGGGGGTTGGATCTGGACTCACCAGGAAATTGGTGGAGAAGTCTCTCAAGGCTACCCAGGGAAGGGAGTTAGTACTTGGGAGTGGTGGCAGCAAAAGCAGATCTAAGATGGTAATTCAGTTTAGAGGTTCACATGCAGGTCCCATATCTGTACTCTAACGTTCAGAGTGGGGAAGGAACCTTGACACTGTATTGCTGTTTTTGTGTTTGCCTTCATTGGTCTTTTCATAACCATTTTCTGGGGGTTGTGGTTTCTATACCTGAATCCATCCTATCTTCTGCACTTACTGATAGATTTGGTGAGCATGCAATTATCTTTAATCCCTCTAATAGTGCACACTGCCATGGTCCAACCCTAACTACTCCACCACGTATAGTTCCTATTCCTTCATCAGACTTCCATGTACAATTTGAAAGTTGTGGTGATTTCTCATCAGACCTTCACCACATCGGTACTCCCTTTCCTTGATCTCTAAATAAGATATCAAATTTGTGGGCATCATCTGTAATGAATACCCTACCCTACCCCTACCCATATGATTCTGTGCCATAAACTCTATAATTTGAACAGGTCCCATTACTACTTTTAGGCATGTATTTCTTAATTTCAGAATTGTGAAGACACATTCCTCTATACTATTAGCCAAAACCTTATCACTCGGATGAGATTTGGCCCATCGGATTGTTGGTGGTGTGTCCAAATTCACACCACCATAGTAGAATCCTGTAGACACAAATACCCAGAAGAGCCAAGTTGAATAGAACCGCATCTTCTACCATTTGGCTTCCCCTTCTGAAAGGTATAAAGAAAATGAAAGTGTCTTTCCTTTTGAAAACAAGCTTGATTTTTATTTTAACTATATATAACTTTTGGTAAAAACCTTTAAACAAATTCATCTTTTATTTTAACAATTATAAAAAGTTTCTATTTTCTATTTTATTAACAAAATTCAATTAATACTCTTCTTTTTCAAAACCAAAATATTTTATTATTTTGTTTTCTAAATCAACTTGTAGACGAACACAGTAACATACTATACTACTTTTTTCTTTCCTATTACTTTTTTTTCTAACTTTAATTATTGCCCCACTCTTTTATAATACATATATTAACTATAATATCAAAATTTCAACTATCCTTAATTAGAACATCACTCAAATTAAACTGTATTCCATAATGCTCTGTGATTGACATCAATGAGACAGTTCAAGACCTCAATGACATCGACCCTAATTATGCCATACCCATCTGCTCCTTGATGCATAAGACTGATCAAGAGGTTATTCGCTGACTGCCAATATTAATGGATAATGGGTACACTTACTGTAATTGGAAATTGACCTCCTATCCCATTAACAAGACATATGTCTTGTCGCGTATTGCACCAGATTAACACCATTTACATCCACATTACAAATCGACATTGATGATCCAGTATCAATCTGGCAAAATAACCCTACTCTTATCCCATGTATATTTAAAATTACAGGGACTAGAGGTCACCTGTTGGTATCTAACAGCAAGGGTGCAATTAATAACTGTAGGGCCTCATCTCCCTCTCTCTCTGACTCCTCCTCTATGCCGCCATCTCCACTCTCTGCTTCACTATCCTCTTCTATGTTGTTCATGCCTTCGATTATTTCTTCCAGGTCTTCATCAGGCTTGTTCATTAAATATATCACTTCAACCTCATTTAAGTCTGGCAAATTGTGGAACCACTCACCTGCCATTTCTTATCTTTCTATTCACGACTTGGTGTTCTCCTTCCTATCTTTCTTTCTTTCCCTATTTATTTTAAAATGAAAGTATTACTCTACTATCACTGATTTATCTTACTGTTAGTTCAACTTAATCTTATATTTACTATTAGTATAACTTATTTCTATACTTACTATTAGTATTGTTAAGTTTAATAATAATATTAACTTATATCTTATTATTACACTTTTTTCTATATTTATAACTACTCCTATTACTATACCTAATATCTATCTATTAATATTTGCACCTTCTATATCATACTTTTCTTTTTCTTGCTTCTTATCGCCCTATTCAACATTCCATAGTACCTTTGCTTTTATATCTATCATACAATTTAACCTTTTTTTAATATCTATACCAATGAGTCCCCTACTACCGACTCCCATATTTGTTAAACCAAATCACACATTTAGCCATTGAATACCTTTGTTAATAGATAGAGGAATGCTTACGGGAATAAATATCTGTTTTCCCAATAGTCTTGTAAGTGTATATGTGTCTCCTGACATATATTGTGTAATATCCACATCTACCGCTGTATTTATTATCAAAACCAATGACCCAGTATCCATATAGCAGAGCATTTCAATTTCTGCCTCAATAACTTGGATTGGAACCATTGGTCTCATGTACTCGTCTAAATATATCTGGGACACAATTAGAGTGAGAGCTCTCTCTTCTTCCTCAATCCCACTTTCTTCATCTGTATCTCTTTCATTCACTGCTGTATCTAGGCTTATAAATTCATCTATCGGCAAATCTACATTCAATAAATCTCTTTATTTCTTCATCATCCATTAAATCTCCCATCTCATCTTCCTCCATATTTGGAATTTCCTCAAACCAAGCTGCCATTTTAATTATCTATTCTATTCTTCCCTTTTTCTTTCTCTATCAAATAAAAATAAAGACAAATCACTACTTTACTCATATGTACATATATTTTATTGGCAACACTCTTTTCACTTTGCCCACAGGATATTTTTATCTAAATCTATTATACAGCGTAATGCATTAAGGATGTCCATGCCTATTATTCTGAGTCCATTCTGTCCCAACTCCAGAATGTATATTATGTATTTCCTTATTCCCTATATTCACTTTCAATGGGATTGTTACAGGAATCTCACTTTTTATTCCCAATATTCCTCATACTTCAGCTACATCTGAGGAAATATAGGGTAAGAAATCTGAGGGGTTATTTATGTTGTTCAACACAGAATACAAAGATCCTGTGTCTAGATATCTGACACATTTTTCCTCCCTCTAATTTCATCTGGGCTATTGGTCTCCTACATTGATCCTTTCCTAATGAAGTTACAACTTGAAGGGGTTGTCCTTCTGTTTGGTAAACTATAGCTTCCATTTGGGATGATTGTCCACCATTGAACTTTGACTAGCTGGTTCAAGAACAGGCAAATTTTCCAGGAACTCATCTAACTCTTGCTCTGTCTAGGTAGAGGAAGCTGCAGCTGGATACCAATCTTCCTCATCCCACATCTCGTTCAATACTCTTTCTTTCTGCATTCTTTCCTATCTTATCTTTTCTGACCCTATAATAAGCGATATTATAACTATTTTTGTTCTCCTTTCCACTTTTTCAACTGTGATGAGTGAAACCATTTTGACACCTTTTTCCTTGTCAAATATCCAGTTGATACACTGCAGGGCTTGTTTTATTGACTATTCTAACTGGTTCTTCCCAAATAGAGCTTAAGACATGGCCTTTTTCTTTTATGTGTTTGTACATGACCATTTTGCCGATCTGCCATTCCTGAGGATGCAGCATTGGTCCCATTTTCCTATCCATTTGTTGAACATTTGCTTTAATTGCTTTTGCTACTTGTTTATGCATTTCAGCAATAGATTCTAGTAATTTCTGAATCCATTGGTCTGTTAACACCCTAGGTTGTAATCCATCTGGAGATGTACCAATTACCCGTATGCCGTGTGTGCCTTGCCTTCCTCGTAAAAGCTTGACCCATCCACAAACCAAATTACATCAACTTTATCTATGATCTCACTTAGGATTGTTCCACCTTGGAATGATATAGATCCTGCAGGGAGAATCTCTGGTAAGGGGCATTCATGTTGTTCCCCCGTTAGGAGACCATAAGGAACTGGTTATAAACTTGGGACTTCTTCCATTGTTACATTTTTATTTAGCAAGACTAATGTCCATTTTGCTTATCTAGGACTAGACACATGTCTATCATTAATGTTTCCTGTAAATACATATTTCATGGGAGAATGGGATGTCTTAGGAAGCACTGGGGATAGTCCTACTAAATACTCCCAATGTTGCAAATCCCAAACCAAGGCTAATACCTCTTTTTCACAAGGAACACATTCTTGTTCTACTCCATTCAGAATCTTAGAGGCATATGCCATTGGTTGAAGACCTGTACCATGGTCTTGACTCAATACAGCACTCATTCCAGAACTGGTAGTAGCCAACTGAAGCACAAAAGGTTGTCCTACTTTTGGATATGCTAAAGATGGGGCTTGTGCTAATGCTTTCTTAAGCTGCATAAAAGCTTCCTGCTGCTCTACTCCCCATTTCCAGTTATTACCCTTTTTAAATAACTTATACAGTAGGCTGGCTTTCCCTGCATAATTCTCTATAAATTCTCTGGAGAAATTTGTCATACCCAAAAATGACCTTAGAGAACATACATCTGTAGGAGCTGGTAATTTTTGCAACAATTCTACCCTTTGTGTATCTGGTGATCATCTCTCTTATCCCAATGTTACTCCTAGGTAATTTACTTGTTGGCATACTTGGGCTTTTTCTGGGCTTACCTTAAACCCTGTTTCCTTTATTTTCTGTAACACTTGGTCAAATTTCTAAATTTTCTTCCTTAGTTCTTGTGCTTATAAGGATATCATCTACATACAATATGATGCTATCCTTATTAGGCATGTTATCCCACATTTTGTTCACTGCATGTGGCAGATAGCAGAACTGTTATAGAATCCCTGTGGAGTTTGGATGAAAACAGAACTGTCTTCCCTGGAAAGTAAAGGCAAATTTGTACCTTTACAAAGTCTGGGTGCAAAGGGATTGTAAAGAAGGCATTAGCTAAATCCAGGACAGTGCACCATCGTACTCCTCCCATAATAGAAGCAATCACCTCAGGATACTTTGTACCACTTGAGCAGTCATTGGAGTTACCCTTTACAATGGCCTAAGATCTATGGTTAATCTCCAAGTTTTACCATCTGCCTTTAAAACTGGCCAAATAGCAGCATTATTTGTGCTTTGTTGCTCTACAAGTACTCCTTGATCCAAAAGCCCTTGAATAGTTTTCATTTAACTAGGTTCTGCTTCCTTAGGGTACTTGTACTGTCTTTGAGGTTGGGGATCAGGTCCAGTGATCAAGACTTTTGTGTCTATTTTTCCACATTCAGTCTTATTGGTTGTCCAGATTTCCTTATACTTTTGTGCTATTTCCAGAACCTCTGTTGACCAATTAGGCCATTTTATCTCTTCAGCAGCCTTGATGGCAGCTAACCTATATCCTGCCTCGATAACAATTGGTTGATCTTACCTTCTAATAAGATCAGAAGAAATTTCCCATAATACCTTATTTACCAAATCCACTGTAACCTCAAGCTTACCTAATACATCAATACCAATTATTCCATCACCATCTAAATTCATCAAACCAAACTGTTCTTTACCTTGTTTTCTCCCAACTGAAAATAAACTGGAGCACTAAATGGTACTCTACTTCTTGCTTCATTAAGTCCCTGCAACTTCCTGATCATTACAAGAGATCCAAATAAGTTCTTATCATTCATGCTAACTAAAGAAAATGTGGCACCTGTGTCTATTAACATATTTTGTCCGAATGCTCCCCTATTTAAATTCCACATATACAGTGGATCTCCCGCCATCATGTGCTTGTAAATATGCCACTAAATTAACAGGATCTTCTTTTGCCAATATTGGGGAGATGGGGGCACTCGGCCTCCCTATACCTGATCTCTACTGGGTGGAGCCTTAGGTCTGTTTTTCTCATGATTGGCTAGTCTTCAAAACAGTTCTTCTATAGGTAACCCATTAATTTGCTGTTTAGATTCATAATGTAATAATCTTCTCCACAGGCAATTTCTTAATGTATCAGTGGCTCTTTGTTCGTAGGGAACAAAGCTTCTATTTCTATCTTGTCCTTTATTTACTCCTTCCTTATTTTGTTTATTCTGCTGGTTTTCTTGTCCCTTTGGACCATTACTGGAAAAGGTTATTACTGACATTTTCTCAGGCTTTCCTTTCTGAAGTGATTTTGGAGGTGGCATTGTTTCTCTCTGTATTTCATACAGTCTTTTTACTTTAACTTCTATAATGTGCAAAGGTGTTTGCACAGGATCATCAGAGACCATTGCCATTCTGATCATGGGATCAAACCCCAGCATTAATGCTCTTTTAAATTGTGGGGAATCATATCAATTGATATCTCAATGGGATAATCCCCACATGTTTGTACAGTAATTTCTTTCTAGCTATATATGGGTCAGGCCTTTCCTTTGGTCTTTGCTTCTCCTGATGAAGCCATACCACTGGATCTTCTCCAGGAAAGAAAAACTTCAAAAATTCTCTTCCTATTAAATCAGTATCACCTTCTCCTCCTCCCTGGATGTCATATTCATCTGAATTCATGCACTCTTATTAATGCAGAGAGATCACTTCCTGTTAATCCAGGTATCCCTGTTGTCTTAACTAGCCATCCAATCACAGTTCCTGTGACCCATAGATTTTCCTAGAGCTCTAATTTGCTCGGGGGTGTAGGGTCTCCTCTACCCTCTCTTCTGTATCCCCTCTGTTTCCTTTGGCAGTAGTTTTGGTCACTGTGGAGGTAATAATTGGAGCTACAGGAGGTAGCCTTTGATATTCTTCCAGCTCTTCTCTTGGTATACTATAAAATTCCAGAATGCATTCCTTGGGATACTCATAACAAGGAGGACCCAATATCTTCTTCATCAGATTCCACCTCTTCATCACGTAGAGATTTTATTGCTGCTGTGGCTCCTTTGTTGGCTTTCAGTTCTTCTTTTAGCGCATGAATTTTTCTTCTGCATATTTCATGATTAATTTTTCTCCTCTTCTACATCTTTTTACACCAATTTCTTTGCAGCTTGTCTGTTTATTGCCTTCTTTTTCCATTCTTCAATTTCTTTTATTAACTTCTTCTGCTCTTCTTTTATTTCATTTAGTTCTTTCTGTGACTCCATGATCTGTACTGTTTGAGTCATAATGGTGGCTCTCAATGTTCTCTCTCAATGGCTCTCCAAGTTTCTGCTTGGAAATTAGCTCTCTTTCCTTATCAGCTTCTGTTTTTAAATTAACTATTTCTTCTTCCTTTTGTTCTTTTTCTTTTCTTAATTCTCTTATTCCCTTTAATGCTTTCTCAATTTCTGCATCTAGGGTTGCAGCTGCAGCCTGCAATCCCTGTAAAGCAGCTTGTTTCTTTTCTTTTTTGCTTGGTTCTCCTGACAACAACCTTTCTTCTTAGGTTGTGCCCATTGTTCCCAGTGCTTACATAGTTGCTGGTAGGCTCCATTTCCACTAAACACATTTTTCCTCCATCGACCATGTCTTATTTTTCTAACAAAATCCTCCATACTGTTTCCCAACCTTATTTCTGAAATGTCATTGTGCCTCTGTTTCCCCCTTGTGGTCATCTTGCTATTATTTGTACCGCAACCAGCCAATGGCCCATTTTTCCTCCACAACCAGCCAATAACCTTTTCCTCTTTTGCAACCAGCCAATAACCCTCCTCTCTTTCGCAACCACCCTATACCTTTTCAAGAACTTGCGCAACCCATCAAAACCTTCTTGTATTGAACAAAACTTGTTCCTATGACTACTTAAAACTTACAACAAATAAACAAAAACTTCCACCACAACAGATTATAGCGGGATAATGACCTTTGCGCCCAAATTTGACCAAGGGATAAGAACCTTTGCTTTGTGTTTACTCCTCATCTCATTCAAATGGGACGATCTTTCCATCTACCCCTCACTTAAGGATAATGATCTTTGCAGTTAGAATTATGATGCAGAAAGTAGCTAGAAGCAGGAACACACTGCCAATTTATTCCTTAGCTATAATAACTCCTCAGCTCTTGGCATATCTCCTATATAGAAGGCAATTTTTTATAATGATTAGCTTCAACACAGTTGTTATGGAGCAGTTTCTTATCATCATTCATAACTTCACTGTCAGTTGCAGTACGCCTCTTATTGAAAAATGGTTGATGGTTATCCATATTTTTATAATAATTTAAAGCAAACAAGATAGCAATAACAAAGTATTTCACTACATAATATTTATTATTTCTTGTAAGAGAATCACATCACATTATGTTAAGTGATGCCAAAGAGGAAATCTTATTAATAAGCACGAACATTTCATTTGTTTCTTTACTAAATACCTTTGCTCCCAAATCCTATAGTCTATTATTTTGATTTTCTTTTAGTTTGGTTTACTGGATATCAGTCAGCATAGGTCCTATGGGGACCATGAACATCAGAATCAAGCTACTTCCAAATGAATCAATAACACATAGTATTGGAATGAAAAGGCATGAGATGTGTTAATGCAGTGATATTGACTATGGCTTATAGATATAGGTACTTTATCACAGCTGCTGTGGCTCTCAAGTATATGGCTTTTATTATGTTCTTGATGGAAATAATTGAAAAGCTGGTTGAAGTCACACTAGAGCAGTGAGTCTCAAACTAGGGCCAATTGGGGCTGCAGGAAGCGGTGCGGGCTGAAGGACGTGCTGGCCGCCCTTCCTGCAGCCCCCATTGGCCGATCGTGGCAAACCATGGCCAGTGGGAGGCGCGGTCGGCCGAACCTGCAGACGTGGCAGGTAAACAAACCAGCCCGGCCCGCCAGGGGCTTTCCCTGAACAAGCGGCAGCCCTAGTTTGAGAACGACTGCACTAGAGAACATAAAAGACAGACTTTAAATTATTCTGAAAAACAATATTTAGAGATAAAACAGCAAACTTTCTGTTTAAAGCAAGAATAGTGATGTGCTATCTATAAAAGCACATAATTTATATTTAGTGTATTTCAAAGCTATGAAGACAACCATAAAAATTATATCATTTTACTGGTGTATTGCACTTCAAGGTGAATTTTTAAGCAACAAGAAATCCAATAAAATTTAAACTTTACCTTTACTGCCAATGCCAGCAGCTGGGGAGTCAGTGCCCTTGTGGTTTTAATCCACCAGATTAGAGATACTAAAGACCAGTGGCTCAGACTACTGTCAGGTTCTGTCTTTCTCATACAGCATTTGTTATGTATGTATGAAAGTCAGCATGATGGGGAAAACAACAGGAAAAGCTTTAACTCTTGATTTCTTCCCCTTGGTATGGACATGCCAAGGTCGAAATGCAGCTGATGCCTTATTCACTACTACTTCATTTTTACAAACTGCAGCAAGAATTAGGAAGCTTTATAGCAACATTTCTATGTTGTAGTTAAAATAGTCACTTTCTATTTTGGCTTCCAAAGGCCTAGATCACTATCAGTCAGGCCTCAGAGGTTATATAACAAAGCAAATGGAATAAAGCTGGCAGCATCACTAGCCATTCTAACAACAATCTGGCTGTACAGCCTGCTCTGACTGATACCATTTTCAATTTCATAGTCCAGACACACATTTCCATTTTGCCGGGAGGGTATGACACAGGCACAGTTGTATATCCACACTATACATATGTACACAAACATTCTGCTATGGAACTTGACATAGTTTCAGCTAATAAACAAACACTAGAGCTGAATGGTAGTGTGAGACTCCATATGCCAACATTTGCTTTTTACAGCTAAGCAGCTGTTATTTGTAAATTTCATCTCAAGTACTAATCACTGGTGGTTTGTTTGAATACAGGTACTAGCTCTGTATTTTCATTAATTTTCTTTCCAGAGCTGGAATTTGTGTGCTGCTCTGTTGGTTTGCCAGCTTACTCTATTGCCTGTAGCTTGGGTAATTTTTCAGTATTTTATTGCATTAAATAAATGTTTAGCAGTAAAATTTATTGGAACCCCAAGTACATATTGCTGCTCTGTATTGGTGGTGGTTCTGTTTTTATTTCTGTTTAGGCAACAAAGGATAGCTTTTTCCACCACTAACACACATAGGGCCTGAGGTTATGTTCAACCACTCCAGACAAATAGACTGATCTAATGCAGACATGTCTCAGAAAATAGCTAGGTACTTAAATGGTCTTCAGCACCATAGCATCTGAGTGCCTCATGAACATTTAATTAATTTCTTCTTGCAACACTCCTGCCCCTGACTCTGTGTGACAGAACTTTTTGGGTATAGAGGCTTGATCTTTTTACTTATATTACTTTTTTGCAACTAGAGTGTTCACTTTGAACAAATTAATAATTCAATAGTGTTTTCAATAAAAAGAAACCAATTTCACAAATTAAAAACTTTGCAAGTCAGTTTTCCATGACAAATTCATTTTCAAAAAAAACTTTTTTGTTGAAAAAGATATGTTTGTTAAATGTCAATCACCATAGTCTTCAAGAATTGAAGATGCTACAACTTTGACTAACTCAGACAATTCCTTAGTAACATAAAGAGATTCAGGGCTTGTCGTCATGTACAGTGCAACAGCGGCACAGCTGCACCCGTGCAGCTGCGCTGCTGTAGCACTGTAGTGAAGACACTACTGCGCAGATGGCAGAGCTTCTCCCGTCGGCGTAGTTAATCCACCTTCCCGAGGAGCTCTCCTGTTGACACAGTGCTGTCTAAATAGGGGGTGTCACAGGTCATGCACGCCCTGTCCCCTTTTGGGATGAGGCATAGGTCATTATAGGCCTGCAGGCAAGTCTGTGCAACCCCTCTGGCTCTCGGAGTAATGTGGCCTAACATAGGGTTACCATACGTCCGGTTTTTCCCGGACATGTCCGGCTTTTCGGCAATCAAACCCCCGTCCGGGGGGAATTGCCAAAAAGCCGAACATGTCTGGGAAAAATGCCGGCCGGGCACTTCTCCTCCCGCGGCTGCTCTGCTCCTCCCCTGACTCTTCGGCTCTGTTTAAGAGCCGAGCCGCCCGAGCGCTATGGGCTTCAGGCAGCCCCCTTGCCTCCGGACCCCAGCCGCCGGCCGGGCACTTCCCCTCCCGGGCTCCGGCGGCGCAGGGTCCGGAGGCATGGGGGCTGCCCGAAGCCGGTAGCGCTCGGGCAGCTCGGCTCTTAAACAGAGCCGAAGAGTCAGGGGAGGAGCAGAGCCTCCGGCCGCGGCGGCTCTGCTCCTCCCCTGACTCTTCGGCTCTGTTTAAGAGCCGAGCGCTACGGGCTTCGGGCAGCCCCCATGCCTCCGGACCCTGCGCCGCCAGAGCCCGGGAGGGGAAGTGCCCAGCCGGGGGCGCAGGCTCCGGAGACATGGGGGCTGCCCGAAGCCCGAGCGCTACCGGCTTCACGGTTTGCCGGGCGGCCTCCAGACCCTGCGCCCCCGGCTGGGCGCTTCCCCTCCCGGGCTCCGCTGCGCTGGGGAAGCGCCGGCCGGGGGCGCAGGGTCTGGGGGCTGCCCGGCAAACCGTGAAGCCGGTAGCACTCGGGCAGCCCTTTTCGCGTGGCTGGGAGTGGGAGGGAGGAGGGGGCGGAGTTAGGGCAGGGTTGGGGCGGGGAAGGGGCGGAGTTGGGGCGGGGCTGGGGGTGGGAAATGGGCGGGGCCAGGGCCCCGTGGAGGGTCCTCTTTTTTTATTTGTTAAATATGGTAACCCTACCTAACAGCCAAAGTTGATCTACCTGCCCTATCAGGGCTGTGCGGCCTAGGGGCCAGAGGCAGTAGAGCGGCCCTCGCAATTAGATGCATAGTCTAGCGGCCAGAGTCAGTAGGGCTGGTTGGGTGGTAGGGACACCCAGGCCCTCCCTTTCCACCAGGTCCCAACCCACAGCCCTGTCGGTGGCGGGGTTGTCCATCACCAGCTCGAAGGAGATCCGGACAAAACATGCCAAGCTAATCTCCAGGTCTCAAACATCTCCCCACAAAGCCTCCCTGGGTTACTTCCTACTCACTTCTCTGCAGCTTGTGGTCTCATGGTTCCCCTGGTCTCTCTTCCCTCTGTGGCGTCCAGAGCCTGGGGTTTGTGGGTCGCTGCCATCTGGCTGGCGTTGGTGGTCCTTCAGCAGGAGTCTGCAGCACATCTCCTTCCCCTACAGCAGTCAGCCCCAAATGAACTGGGTTGCTCCCTTTTATACCTGGCCTCCAGCTGAAGCATGCCCAGCAGGGTCAAGGGGATGTGGCCTCCTTGGCCCAAAGACAGGAATTAACCATTGCAGTCCCAACGGGGGTTGCATTCATACAGCCAGCAGATCATTCTCCCATCCCTCCGATGCTGTTCTTGTGCCCAGTTCCTTTCTCTCCCACTCCCATGTTTCCTCCTATTCTTACACCCCTGCAAGGTGTCGCCACTGCCCCACTACACTCCAGCCTGCCTCTACTCCTTCTCCTGCCCTTGCCTCTGCCCGCCCCTTGTCCTGCTCTTTCTGCTGCCCCAAACCTGTATGCTACTGTCTCTCTCCGTTCTTCTCCCTGCCTGCCTTTGATCCTTTCCTCTTGCTGCCGCACTCAGCAACTCTTCCCCAGCACAATAAAACACCTTTTGGGGATTGAGGGGCAGACAAAGGGAGTTTTCCAGACTAAGGAGTGAAGGTGCCGATCACCCCCTGCCTTCCCCGCCTTGCATTGATGGACAGAGCCCATCCCCCTGCAGGGGGCCGCTCCCCTCATTCTCCTTGGGCAGAGAAAAAAGCGACCCCTGGGAGTGACCGATGGGGGAGAGAACCTGGTCCACAACCACGGGGCGCATGGTAACGAACGGGGACGGGAGGGGCTGGAGGAAGGTACCTAAGGGGGACGGGAAAGGGGGTAGAGAGCTCAGCTCCTGTGCCCCGGGGCAGCCTTCCAGTGCCAGCCGCGCTGCTGCAAAGGGAAGCGGGGGAGGGGGCGGCTGGCGTCAAGCGCTGACCAGCCTCTGAGACGGGCGCGCCCCTCCCCGCGGGATATAGGCACTGGCCCCTGGTGCTCGCTCACAGAGAACCTGGGGGCAGCTGAGGCGGCAGCAGCCAGGGCAGAGCAGCAGCAGTAGCGGCGAAGCGAGCGGGGAGTGCGAGGGAAGGGTCCCGCCGGGCGGCACCATGCACTCGTCCGCCCGCCATGATCCGTTGTTTTGTGGCATGCAGGAGGCGCTGGGGGGGGGGGGGGGGAGGAGAGGCTGATGGGAAGTTGCTGGGGGGTGTTCAGCACCCACAATTTTTTCTCCATGGGTGCTCCAGCCCCACAGCACCCACGGAGTCGGCGCCTATGGGTGCAGCTGTGCCACTGTAGCGCTGTTCGTGAAGACAAGCCCTAGTAAGACACAACCTTCTACGACACTTGCAAAGAAAATGACTGAATTTAGGGACAAGCCACATGATCCTCCAGCTAGACTTTGGTCTCTGTAGGCTAAAGATTGCCAGGATTTCTATTTTGCATGTCACTCATTGTTTGGCTACTGTCTCAACTGCTGATATAAAGTAGGGGCAAAACACAGGATTTTGTTAGTAGATAGCTGAGAGATGCTCATTCTGCCTAAGAAAAGACTCAATTTTCTCCATTAAATGTCAGCTTAAACTGGTCCTGGTGAGTTCAGAAGTGAATTCTACAAGTCCTTTCATCTATTGCTTTCTTCCAAGTTACTCCTGATGTTCCAGTGTTCTCTCCACAGAAGAGTCCTTCCCAAATCGAGTCCTCAGGACATCATTTACCTTCATCCTAAAAAAGGACAAATATTTAGAAAATTGCAATTATACTGATCAATTTCTAGATTAATTTGGACAACTCAGCTCTCACAGATATTGCTAAAATTAATTCAGCCAGTGAAATCCAGATTCAAGCCAGATAAACACACAAGTCGTAACTTCAGAACTCTGAACATTATCCACCATACCTGAGATCACCAGAAAGAGGTCATTCTGTGGGCACTAGATGCAGAAAGGTCTTTTGCTGATTTCTCTGGAATTATCACTTAAGTATAACTTTAAAATGTAACTTCCAACCAGGCTGTATTAAGGCCATTAAATTATTGTATGCATCACTAAGAACTTCATTGCTGGTTAAGGTGATGAAAGTTCATCCAATTTCTTTCCAACAGGACAGTGTTTCCCAAACTTGGGACACTGCTTGTGCAGGGAAAGCCCCTAGCGGGCCAGGCTGGTTTGTTTACCTGCTGCGTCCACAGGTCCGGCCGATCACGGCTCCCACTGGCCACGGTTTGCTGCTCCAGGCCAATGGGCGCTGCTGGAAGTGGCGGCCAGTATGTCCCTCGGCCTGCGCTGCTTCCAGCAGCTCCCATTGGCCTGGAGCAGCGAACCGCGGCCAGTGGGAGCTGCGATCGGCTGGACCTGCAGAGGCAGCAGGTAAACAAATCGGCCCGGCCCGCCAGGGGCTTTCCCTACACAAGCGTTATCCCAAGTTTGGGAAACACTGCAACAGGATGTCTATTATTTGCTTTATCTATCATGTGGCATGCATCAAGGATGTTTATTATTTACTTTATTTATAAAACCTCTTGCAGTAACAATTTGTCAGTAACTATCCATATTGGGATAGCCACATACACAGCATATGATTTTGTTGTTTGCGAATATATGTTGTATGCCGATATTCTTTTATATTCAAGTAAAAGCATTAAGATGCCTTAATGATGTGTTAGAAAAATATTGGGGCAATTTCTGATTTTGAATCAATATGTCTTAAGTCAGAAGTAATGCCACAAATCAACAATGGTGTCTTTCATTGTATGATCTCTCAGCCAATTGGTCTCCTCTTGAACTCGGGTGTCTGGGAGTGAAGCTTTCCACTTACATGAGCAAGCTGTTCATTTGAAATCCTTTGTTGCTGTGAGGAGAAAATTCTTACTTTAAAACATCATTTATCATATCAAAACACATTTAAATTTAGAGATCTGAGGAGATATGATGTCTTCCTCTTTAAAATTTAAATATATAAGGACGGCATCCAGAAGTTGCGTGCAACATTATCAAATAACTATTTAAGTCATTCAAGTCCTCTGAAATGCTTGGGGCATATTTTCCTCTCTGGTATTGCAAATTTGAAATAACTCTGAAGACAAAGGAGTGTCCCTAGTTATACACCAAGGTAACAGAAAGCAGAACTTCACCTGTTTATTTCACTTTAGAAAAGAGTAATTTCAAAATAATAGCCCAAGTTCTGATCTCATACCAGTGTAAGTCAAAAATAATTTCATTTAAGTCAATGTAGTTACACTGGCCTAAAATCAGTGGGAGTAGAATTGGGTCCAATGACAAAAATGACACTGCCTTTTTGCTGCATGACACTCCTTAACAGATCTGTCAGTCTTCCCTCTGATCTGAAAATAGCAGGTGCAAGGCTTCCCCACCTGTTCCTAAATTCAGAAAGATTTTAGGTAGTCTCTTCCTCTAGACCTAAGTAGTCTCTAGTTTCTCTAATACTAGTCTCTAGTATATGTTTTGTTTCTTAGTGTTGAAAATAACTAATAATTAGGTTAATGTAAGCTCCCTTATGTCAATCTAACTCTGTAGTGTAGACCAGGCCTAAGTAAGATAATGTTAACCTTATGCACTATAAAAAGTCATTATGATTACACCTCATCTCTGTTTTCAGCTCAAATAATATGATTTAATGCAGACAAAGAAATATTAATTTTCTTGAAATCCAATTATAATATGAAAAAACAAGAATGAAAACTCAATTCTTTAGTATATAACAGACCTCGCCAAACCACAGCTCGCAAGCTGTATGCGGCTCTTCGACAAGTCACCTGCGGCTCACAGAGCTCGCAGCTTCAGCCCCGTGCGGGGGGGAGGGGAAGGGAGCGCGGAGGCTCGGGGCTCCTCACCCCATAGCGGGGCGAGCCAGCACTTATGGCTCCATCCTTGCATCGGGGTGCGGAGGCTCAGCGCTTCCCCCCACAGCAGGGAGAGCCGGCACTCGCGGCTCCAGCCCTACGGGTCGGCGCGGAATCTCAGGGCTTCAGACCGCCGGGGATGAACTGGTGCTCATGGCTCCAGCCCGGCGGGGGAAGGGTGTGGAGGCTCAGGCTTTCATCCCGCAGCGGGCTTCATCCCTGCAGGAGGCAGTGAGGAAGTGTTCAGGGCTTTAGCCTCACAGGAGGAGATGAGTTGGTGCTGGGGGCTTCAGCCCTGGAGGTGGCGCCTAGGCCATAGGCGTGCACAGCCCATTTCATTAGGGTGTGCACCCAGGGAGCCCCACCCTGCCCTAGCCCCACCCCCATCCTGCCCCCATCCACTCCCTCCTACTTCCCGCCCCCTGACTGCCCCCCTCAGAACCCCCAACCCCCCCTGCTCCTTGTCCCCTGACTACCACCTCCTGGGACCCCTGCCCTTAACTGCCCCCCAGAATCCCTCCCCCTATCTAAGCCTCCCTGCTCCTTGTCCCCTGACTGCCCCCCTAGAACCCTACCCATCCCCTGACTGCCCCGACCCTTATCCACATCCCTGCCCCTAGACAGACCCCCAGGACTGCCACGCCTATCCAACCGCTCCCCACCCCCTGACAGCCCCCCCCCCGAACTCCTGACCCATACAACCCCCTCTGCTCCCTGCCTCCCCTAACCCCTCTCCAACCCCTGCCTCCTGACAGCCCTCCCAGAACTCCTGACTCATCCAACCCCCCCAGCTCCTTGTCCCCTGACCACCGCCTTCAAAGACCCCACACCCCAATTGCCCCCCCCAGGACCTTCCTTGCTCCCTGTCCCCTGACTGCCCTGACCCCTATCCACCCCCTGCTCCCTGACAGACCGTGGGACTCCCATGCCCCATCCAACCCCCCCTGCTCCCTGACTGCTCCCTCCAGAGACCCCCTGCCCCTAACCACCCCCCCGGGATCCCACCCCCTATCCAACCCACCCTGCTCCCTGTCCCCTGACTGCCCCCACCCCTTATCCAACCCCCCTGGTCCTGGACCCCTTACCATGAGATGAGGGGCCTAGCCTCCCCGCAGAGCCAAATACTGCCCCGCAGAAGCATGCAGCCCCAGCTCCACAGGTGGGATGGGAGACAGGGGCTCAGGCCAGCTCCAAACAGAGTGGGGTCAGGGCTTCAGCCCTGCAACTTTTGCCACTAGAGTAGCTGGGGGCTCCCGAGACGGGGACTTCAACCCCACATCTTCTGCCAGGGTCCAGAGCTTCTCCTCCCTGCCCCAGTGTGGCTCCTCCGCCCCCCCAGTGCAGCTCCTGCCAGGGTCCGGGCTTCTCTCCCCTCCTCCCCAGTGCAGCTCCTGCCGGGGTCCGGGCTTCTCCTCTTCTCCCCCCGGGCAGCTCCTGCCGGGGTCCGGGCTTCTCCTCCACCCCCACTCCCTCCCCCCACGTGGCTCCAGCCCCGTCTGGGGCTTCTCTTCCCCCACCCCTGCATGGCTCCTGCCGGTATCTGGAGCTTCTCCCACTGCACCCAGCCCTAGCCTAGCTGGGCTCCCTTGGGTCACCTGCTGCCTGCTGTGGCCGGAGTGGAGCCTGGCTGGCAGGGAGCAGCCATACACGTGGCTGCCATGTGGCCACCAGCCCAAGAGGTGCGGGGCAGCCCTAGGCGAGCAGGGGCTGGCTGTGCTGCTGCTGATAGCCCCGCACTCCCGCCCACACCTAACCTAAGGCTTTTGTGTGTGTGTGTGTGTGAGACTCACTCGGCCCTCTGCCGGAGCAGGGAGGCAGGAAGCAGTTGATTTGAGCCTGCCCGGCAAACAGCTGAGGGGGGGAGGTGCAGCCTTCCCAGCCGGAGCTCAGGGCATTAGGGTGTGCAAGGGCACACGCGGCACACCCCGTGCGCACGCCTATGGCCTAGGCTCCAACTTCAGCTGCACATACTTGCTATAATCAGAAATTGCATCACTGTAGTGATGTACAGATCTCATGTGCTGTGATCTCCCTGCATGCTGCACACTACAGGCTGTGTTTACTGTTCATAAGTCACATTTGAATAGTTTTAGATTTAAGTGCTAACCCTAAGTTAATTTTGTGGATGACAATGACATCTTCAAACTGTAAATAACGCAAATATGAAGAAGAAAACTGAAGTTTTCAGCCAGAATGAGAGGAAGATTTTGCATTCACTAGTAAAAGTGGCAAACCCCTGTGCCTAATATGCAATGCATCACTTTCTCACTACAAAGCAAGCAACTTGAAACGTCACTACAAAATAACTCACAATATATTTTCATCTAAGTACCCTCCTGGATCAGAATTACGAAAAAACCAGCTAAGCACATTAAAATTATGCCTCAACAGTCAACAGACACTACTTTCTAAGGAAGCTGACACAACGACTGAAGTAGTTTTGTTATGGCATGGAATATCACTCATGCTAAATGTCCATATTGAATTTGATGGAGAATTTGTTAAGAAGAATATTGCAGAAGTGGTTTCAATTTTAGATCCAAGTAACACAAAACTTCAATGACTAATACAGCAAATTCCAATTTTGCGCCACACTACGGCGAGGTGGATCTTCCAGATCAGTGCCGATTTTGCAGGCAATATGCAAAATGATCTAAGAATTCTCTAGCATTCAACCTAGATGTTGATGAATCTACAGATATTCAAGATAAACCACAACTACCAATATTTGTTTGCTATGTTTCCGCAGATGTAATTGTGAAAGAGAAATGTTGGACTTAGTGGTGCTAAAAGAAACAACCTGTGGTGTTGACCTAAAGAACGCACTTGACAAAGCATTGACAAATGCCGATGTACCACTTGATAAACCTATCAGTGTTGCAACAGATGGAACACCTGCAACGGTGGGGGGGAGGGGGCGAAAGTAGGCCTTATCAGACTCTTGAAAAGTGATCCCAAATTTCCAGAGTTTCTCCCTGTTCATTGCATCATCCATCATGAACATCTCACAGGCAGATACTTCAAGTATGAAAATGTTACGAAAATAGTTCTAGAAATTGTCAATTTTATCCGCTCCAATGGGAAGACTCATTGACAGTTCAAAAATTTCATTGAAGAGCTGGATCTTGAAGACAAACCTAACAACGTCTCTTTCTACTGTATTGTGAGGTGGTAATCAACCAGCAATTTTTTATATAGGTTTGTGGAACTGTTGGAGCCTATCAGTGTTTCCTTTGAAGAAAAGGAAAAGTCCTATCCACAACTGAAAGATGAGCAATGAATGCAGAATCTGATGTTTTTCTCTGATATTATGCAGCATCTGCAAACTCTCAACTTGGCACTCCAAGTGAAGGATATGATTATTTCTGACCTTACTCAGACAGTCTTCAGCTTCCAGAACAAGTTAAAGTTTCTGCAAAGAGACATAGTGTCAAGAGATTTCAACCACTTTTCCCATCTCAAAAGTAGGGTAAACACATTCCCTGAAATCAAAGTAGATCACAAACTCAAGGAATACAGAGGTAAATTACAAGGACTGCTTGATGACTTTCAGGCCATGTTTGAAGACTTGCAGAAGCTGAGATCCTGCTTCACTTTCCTTGTAAACCCATTCATAGTTGATGTGATTAATGATGCCTGTCTGATTCCCAAAACTGATTCTACAGTAGAAACATCTACTGTAGAAATGGAACTATTGGAACTCCAGAAAGACCAGGCTCTAAAGATGATGCATAAATCTCAGTCTACAACTGAGCTCTGGAAGAAGTTCCAGGAATGAAGTATCCTCAACTCAAGAAGACTAGTATGCGACTCATTTAAATTTTTGGCACAACATACTGCTGTGAATCACTGTACTTTGTGATGAAGTTCATAAAATCAAAACATCGTGCAGTCCTTAAAAATCAACATCTGACAGAGCTCCTCTGTACTGCCTTGACAATGTATCAACCAGATTTCCAAAGACTTACAACCAGGATGGAGACCCACAAGGCATCTAGCTCTAGCAGTAATTAGCCATGATATAGTAAGTAGGATATTTTTTAAAATGCATGTGTAAAGGTTGTGCGTGTCTTGCAGCTCTCGAATGTCTGAAGATTATCGTATGCAGCTCAGAGGGTCAGTAAGTTTGGCCATCCCCATTATATAACTTACTTGAACTGACTCTGGCTCATGCTATCACTATTAATTATAGTCTTTGGGCCTGATTTTCATCTCACTTAACACCAGTTTCATACTAGTTATTACTATTTGTTATATAACTCCATTACCTTGAATGGGGTTACTCTACTTTAACTCCACTCTGATGGCCAAATTTTGCCCTCAATATTACTGTTTAGTTAAATTATACTTACCCACCGAGTATTTATTTAGGAAATGTAAAATACAGTAAATAGGTTTTATTTCTGTATAGTAAAGAAACACAGATTGAAAAAAGCTAATGTTAAAAGTTCACCTATTACAACAAAATTATAATGCTAGATTTGAAAATTATTTGTTCACATTATAGTTAAAAGTGCTATCAGCATATTATACGTGTACACTATATTAATGATTTTAAAATGTGATTTTGAAGAGTACAGCAGCTGTTTTAGTATCAAGGTATACTTGTAATTCAGTGATATATTTATTTTTATTAACAGTTTTAGAGAGATTAAAACTCTGGTCTAACAATGCACTTAAATTTCAGCACATGAATAATCACACTGAAATTTTTGCACATGCTCAAAGTGCTTTGCTAGATCTGGCTCTTACTAAAGAATTTGATTATAACTAAGCAATGTGCCGTTAGGTAGGATTGAGTTGAAACAAGCATGGGTGGACATTTAGTATAAGTAAAACTGTAAAGCATTTGTTCAATCTTCTAAACCTACATTCTTACAGGGTAGGTAGCCTATCAAATTATGCAATTGCTCTGTGACCACCATATCCTGTGGCTATAGAGTAGTAATATTTTGGTTAATAAATATTGATACTTGGTGATTTTGTTATAAATAACTCTCAATCAACCATCCTATGTCCTTCTACATTAACAGTAACCACTGGGGGAAAAGATCTGGGTATCATTGTGAACTGCTTGATGCACGATAGTGATATAAACAAACCAACTCAGCAAACAGAATGTAGGATGTAGAAAGAATGGGATAAAAAATAATACTGAAAACGTGGTAATGCCACTTACTGCCTAAGTACACCCTCGACTTGAATACTGTGTTCAGTTCTAATCATCCCATCTCAGATATAGCAGAAAGAGGAGCCCAAAGACAGATAACAAAAATGATTAGAAGCACACAAACACTTCCATATAAGGAGAGATTGTAAAGAACTGGACTGTTTAGTGTAGAATCTAGACAAATGAAGGAAGATATAGGTATTCAAGCTCTACTGGACCAAGTGGGAAGCAAGATACAGAGTCAAAAATCAGAATCGGGATTCTCACAAAGAATGGCTTGCCAACAACTCCCTTTCTTTTAAACCAGAGCACTACTAGTATGAATGCCTCCAGTGTCTGAACTGGCTGCTAGTATCCAAGTGGTATTTCATGTATTGTTTTATTTATCAGTCCCTAAATGGTCTGCGTTCTGGATAACCGAAAGATTGACTCTCTCCTATGTGGTACACAGCCTCAGTCGGCTAACCACAGATTCATAGACTCATAGATTCCACGGCCAGAAGGGACCATTGTGAGAATCTAGTCTGACCTCCTGTATAACACAGGCCATGGAACTTCCCAAAAGTAATTCCGAGAGCAGAGCTTTTAGAAAAACATCCAATCATTATTTTAAAATACTCAGTGAGGGAGAATCCATGGTTGTTCCAATGGTTAATTACTCTTATCATTAAAAATGTACACCTTATTTCCAGTCTGGATTGGCTAGCTTCAACTTCCAGCCATTGGATGGTGTTATATCTTTCTCTGCTAGTTTGAAGAGCTCATTAAATATTTGTTCCCCATGTAGATACAGAGTTTCACACATATACATGACACACATGTTAAGTTAATTCTGTTCATATGAGCTTAAATTTAGGCAATTTTCCCCTTGTAAATCATGCCTGGATCACAGGAAAACAATGTTGAAAGGAGTGACTGTTCCCAAATTTCTTACCACAGCAGACCATACATATTTAATCTGGAGGAGTCATTGGTGGCTACCTTGGGAATTATACCATGTAGCCTCTTTTTTTCCTCTGTATTTGACCTCAACCCTTGTCCCATTTGATTTTAGCTGCTCTTTTCCACACTGCGTAGTTGCAGAGATTATATGGTCCATGGTTTTTTTTAAATCATAGCTGTTGTGAAAATTGTTGACATTTCAAAGTCATTTCCATTTCAAAATGTTTTGGAAAAAAATCATGAAAAAAGTTTAAATGACCTGGTTTTCAGTTTAAAACTTATCAAAAAGCATTATGTAAATGTTATCAAATGGTTTATACTTTCAATAATGCTTACGATAAAAAAGCTGGGAAAAGGCATGGCTTTTTTCATGAAAAAAATCATTTTTGAATAAAGGCCATTTTTTAATGAAAAAATCTTGTAATCATAAATTAGAGCTGGTCAAAAATTTTCAGTGTAGTCTGGGCCTAATTCTGCAGTCTTTATACAGGCAAAACTCATGGTGGCTTCCCTCCTCCGCTAGAAAAGACCTCCCAAAATCACTAACACAGTGGGATAGAATCAGAGATGTGAAGTAAGGGCGTGTTCCTTCTGCCACTGCAATTAATGCGAGTTCTGACACTGACTTCAATGGACCAAGCTCTAAAGCTCTGCTGTGAGCGCTTTATGATAGCAAGCCTCAAATAAGGTACAAAGTGCAGGATCAAGTCCAGAAAGTAATTTAGTATATCCTGAAGTATATAATTCATGAGTCTTTCATCTACAGTCAATCTGGAAGAGTCCTCTAAAACCAGAATCTCAAAACTGCCTTTTTAATGAAAGACCAAATATAAATTTTATTCTTTAAACCCTGTTTTATAAAGCAGATTTTTTTTCCTCTTCTTAAAGTTGTTTTAGTTAAAAATCAGCCCAAGAAACACAGTTTTGTTCCAGTCAGATAGGACCTGATCCAGGATTTTCTATGGAAGACAATGTGGGTATTTTACCAGTGAACTGAATTGGAGCAAGATCTAGCCTTAAATCTCAAGTATTATTTCAAATGACAGAATGAAAGCTGTTTCTAGGTTATAAGGACCAAATCCTGGTCCCACTGAAATCAATGATAAAATCCCTATGTATTACAATGGGGCCAGAATTTTGCCCTAAATCCAGAATAATCTATGAAACCAAGAAAATGGAAAATCTTTATCTGCTAGTTTCTATATTTAAGAAATGATTAAAGTTAAAGTGATCAACTATGGAAATATGTTTGCAGTCACAGTACTTTAGAGGAGGTTTTAGAGCCATGCTGTCTTTTTCTGTGTTGAATTCTAGGTGAATTTCTACCATCAGGGGTGAAATCCTGGCCCCACTGAAGTAAAATGGAGTTTTGCCATTGACTTAAAGGGGGTCAAGATTTCACCCTTTGTTTCCAGTTTGTGCTGTTGATTCTCCTCCCCTCTCTTCTGGGCTTTATTCTAGTACAATTGTTATACTCCATGAGAGGACCAGACAGTACTCGGCTAAATGCCAGAACATCACTTTCCATCCTCGGCTTAGCGGGACACAAGGGAAAAATAACAGAGACATTTCCTCTAAAATATTGTTTTGATTATCCCAAATAACCAAAGTTGTGACAACATTTTGAAAACACTGTTTGTTCACTATTGCCTTCTTCTAAAACTCAATTCTGTAATAAACTCTATCCCGTGGCTTTTAAGGATGTATGGAGAGTAACAGTTCAACACATTTCACTTTCATCTCTTCTCTGTGTGTGCAACAGGAAAGGGTACAAGGGATAAATTCGGAAGACAGTGTCAAAGCCATAAAACAACCTCCTGGGCAACAGACGTTATTAGAATCCATTCTGGAAATGAAAAAATAATAATTCATAGATACTAGTAATAGACTGTTTTTGAGGGATGCTGCTTTGTTTTTCTCTTGGATTTAAGGAAATAGATGATGCTGTAGATCATATTTTTCTTCACGGTAACTCTTCAAAAGAGATGGCTCGGAGTAAGGAAATTGACATTTCCCAGAACTGCATGCCATCAGATACATCTCGCTGCTCACCTAGAAGAATCTTCCAAGCGACGATACAACCCCCGACAAAAACAAGGCTCCACAGTGGAGAGGCAGAGCGGTTGCATTCCTACAGCCAGCAGATCATTCTCCCGTCCCTCCGATGCTGTTCTTGTGCCCAGTTCCTTTCTCTCCCACTCCCATGTCTCCTCTTATTCTTACATCCCTGCAAGGTGTCGCCACTGCCCCGCCGCGCTCCAGCTTGCCTCTACCCCTTCTCCTGCCCTGGCCTCTGCCCCCCCCCCCCCCCGTCCTGCTCCTTCTGCTGCCCCACACCTGTATGCTACTGTCTCTCTCCGCTCTTCTCCCTGCCTGTCTTTGATCCTTTCCCTCTTGCTGCCCCGCTCAGCAACTCTTCCCCAGCGCAATAAAACACCTTTTGAGGACCGGGGGCAGGCAAAGGGAGTTTTCCAGACTAAGGAGTGAAGGTGCCGATCGCCCCCCGCCTTCCCCTCCTTGCATTGATGGACAGAGCCCATCCCCCTGCAGGGGTCCGCTCCCCTCATTCTCCTTGGGCAGAGAAAAAAGCGACCCCTGGGAGTGACCGAGGGGGAAGAGAACCTGGTCCACAACCACGGGGCGGGGCTGGAGGAAGGTACCTAAGGGGGACGGGAAAGGGGGTAGAGAGCTCAGCTCCTGTGCCCCGGGGCAGCCTTCCAGTGGCGGCCGCGCTGCTGCACAGGGAAGCGGGGGAAGGGGCGGCTGGCGTCAAGCGCTGACCAGCCTCTGAGACGGGCGCGCCCCTCCCCGCCGGATAAAGGCACCGGCCCCCGGCGCTCGCTCGCTCACAGAGAACCTGGGGGCAGCCGAGGCGGTGGGAGCCAGGGCAGAGCAGCAGCAGCAGCGGCGAAGCGAGCGGGCGGGCGGGCGGGGAGTGCGAGGGCAGGGTCCCGCCAGGCGGCACCATGCGCTCGGCCGCCAGCCCCGGGCCCTCGTGGGAAGCGCCTCCGGCCGGGAACGGCAGCCAGTGGCGGCTGGCGGCGGGGAGCAGCCCCAGCCCGGCGCCCGGCTCCGCCGCCCCCAACGCCAGCCGCGCGGCCGGCTGGGACCCGTACGGGCGGGACGAGGAGCTGGCCAAGCTGGAGATCGCCGTGTTGGGGCTGATCTTCGCGGCGGCGCTGCTGGGCAACGGCCTCGTGCTGCTGGCGCTGCGCCGCACGGCCCGCAAGGCCTCCCGCGTGCACCTCTTCATCCGCCACCTCAGCCTGGCCGACCTGGCCGTGGCCTTCTTCCAGGTGCTGCCGCAGCTGTGCTGGGAGGTGACCTACCGCTTCCACGGGCCCGACGGGCTGTGCCGCGTGGTGAAGCACCTGCAGGTCTTCGGCATGTTCGCCTCGGCCTACCTGCTGGTGGCCATGACGGCCGACCGCTACGTGGCCGTGTGCCACCCGCTGCAGACCCTGCGCCAGCCCGCCCGCCGCCCGCACGCCATGGTGGCGGCCGCCTGGGCGCTCAGCCTGCTGCTCAGCACGCCGCAGTACTTCATCTTCTCCCTCAGCGAGGTGGAGCGCGGCTCGCAGGTCTACGACTGCTGGGCGCACTTCGTGCAGCCCTGGGGGCCCCGCGCCTACGTCACCTGGATCACCGGCGGCATCTTCGTGGCGCCCGTGCTGGTCCTGGCCACCTGCTACGGCTTCATCTGCGGCCACCTCTGGCGGAACATCCGCGGCAAGACCCGCCGGCGCGGGGAAGGGGGCGGCGGGGCCCGCCGCAAGCAGGGGGCAGCGGCTGGGCCCCCCGGCGGCGCCTTCCGCAGGGGGCTTCTGCCCACCCCGTGTGTCAGCAGCGTCAAGACCATCTCCCGGGCCAAGATCCGCACCGTCAAGATGACCTTCGTGATCGTCTCGGCGTACATCGTCTGCTGGGCGCCCTTCTTCACCGTCCAGATGTGGTCCGTCTGGGACCCGCAGTTCTCCTGGATCGGTAGGTGAAGGGAGGTGCTCTGGTTTACCTTGCTGCCATCCGGAGTGACTCCGCACTCACACCGAAGTAACTCAGAACAGATTATGAGAGGGAGAGAGACGTAAAGTACTCCCCCCCTCCCCCCCGCCTTCTGGTGTGTTGGGGGAGCAGAGGGGCGATCCAGACCAAGGATTATTTCTTTAGATGATAATGGGGAAATCACCTTAGTTTCACTCAGAGCAGCAAACCCTGCCTTTTTTTAAATAGTTTGCCCTTGATAGTTGCTATTATGACAGTGCGAGCTCTGACAAGGAAACCCCGCTGTTTCAGTTGTTCTTGAGGAACAATTTGAATAACAGGGCTTTTGATTTTTAAGCAACTCTCCCCTGTAAAACAAATGTGGAGTTCTGCTGAAAAACTGATGGCATGATTTGTCTCCACCTCAATTATTTCTTTAAGGAAACATGTTGAATAAAAATCATCATGTTCCTAAAAAAGTTTTACATAAATTAAAGGATTATTTGTGTTTATATTGCAGGTATGAGTTAAATAATGTTTTCCCACTTACTGTTTTGCTTTTGCTACTGAGTGACAGACCTAATGTTCTGGTGCAATAATGAAATGCAGCTGCTACCCTGGAAAGCCTTTCTCCTGTCAGTCTTGTATGCGTTTCAATTTTGCCACTTACCTGCATTCAAATAGGTTAAAAGAGGAAAATAAATAACTAATTTGGGGATTCCATTTCATTTTAAAGTTTGTGTCTGGGAGGGGTGTAAACCTAGAGCCTGATCCTGCTCTCACCGAAGTCAATGAGAGCAGAATCCGGCCCTTTGGAGATCTAGGAAAGATTCTACAGTATACCACAGCTAAATAATCTTGAGGGGCTAAATCGTACAGTACATGGACAAATACCCCTGACTTCGGTGAGTGTGTTCCATGAATAAGAACTGCAGGACTGGGTGCAATGCCTTGCTGTTTTGCTTGGGTTAGATCAAAACGCAATGTTCAGTTGACACGAGCAAATCCTCTTAAACTCCGTTCTATTACGAAGTAACTAAGGGTTTCTGGTTTTGTTTGTTTGTTTTTGTTTTAAGTGATAGTTCTAAACCACTGGTTCTCAAAGGGTCGCAACCCCATGGGAGGTTGCAACTTGGTTATGTGGGGGATCGCGAGCCCCGACCCCGGCGCGTGGCTGCGAACTGCGAGCCCCGACAGCGACTGTGTGGGGCTGCGAGCCGTGACCCCCTGCGAGCCATGAGTGTCTACCCCTGCGCTGGGTTGCAACCCTGATGAGGGGCTGCGAGCCCCAACCCCAACCCTGGCCAGGAGCGGGGCTGTGAGCTCCGGCCAGGCGCAGGGCTGCGGGGCAGTACCGGGTTTACAGTGGTGCCACGCCCAAACTCAAAAGGGGCCCTGGCGTGGCCCGCTCACTTGCACTGTACCAAGAGCAGCTGGCTCCTCTACACCCCCCGGCTCCTCTCCCCCACTGTTCACTCCACTCAGCTGGCCAGCCCAGGGCTCCTCCCCACCCCATGACCCACAGGTGCCACCGGGAGATCAGCTGTTGGCAACTGCCAATCAGCTATTTCAGGGCAGAGGGAGCTGGGCTAGGGGGACAAGCAGCCAGGGCATGGCAGCTTCTGTGCTAGCTGTGGAGGGGTGGGGGAGATTGGGTGTGGGCAGCTTCTTGGCTGGGGGGAGATGGGTGGGCAGCTTCTCGGCTGGCCGCGGGGGGCTGCTGGGGGGAGTACAGGCTGGGGGGTTTCTCAAGGACCAAGCCAGCCATTCTCAGTCCACTCCAGTGTCTCCCCCAGGACCTGTGCCCCCCTCCAACCTGGAGAAATCAGCTGCAGACCCCCTTAGTGCTGGGCAGGGGGACAAACCAAAGAACATGGCTCCTTTAAGAAAAGTTTGCCTTTGTGTTTGATGTGTGAACTTGGGCTGGGGCCAGCAGCTCGCCCCCTCCCCGTGCTCCCTCCAGCCAGTCAGGTGCGCCCAGCCGTGGCCAAAGGTGAGAGGGGCTTCACTGCAGCCCCAAGTACAAATGAGCAGCCTCTCCCAGCCCGGCCCCTGCCCGTGCCCAGACCCCTCCCCTGCGGGCTCTGGGAGCTCCCAACCCCTACGGTTCTGACCTAGGTTCCAGGCCACCGCATCCCTTTCCCCGTGCATGGAGGGACAGGAGGGGGCAACGCACCACCAGTACTTCTAGCTGCATCCTCCCTGCAGGCTCTTCTCCAGGGCTGGCTCTCATGCCTGGCAAAGTAACGGTTGCCCAGCTCAAAGCTGTTTCCAACTCTCCCCCCTCCCGCCCCCGCCCAGATCAAGCCTGCCTGAGCGGCTTTTCCTCCCAGAGAGGAAGTTTATCCCCCCGCACCCCAGATCAGCATCCCCTCCTCCCCGCGTCAGGAAGGTTTGATTTCCTTCTCCTGGATCTACACCCCGCCTCTCCTTCAGCTCCCAGGGAATTCCTACCGTTGCATCCACCCCACCCACCCACCCCGTATCAGCTTCAAGTCAGGAGACACTGCCTTGCTTCACCTTGGGACACCTGAGCTCGTCTTGCATCAGGATGCTGGGCTGCAGCAGCCCGGAGGAGGAAGCAAACCCCCCACTCCCCTTGCCTTTGGCCATGGTCCCACCATGGGCTCCCCCCCACAAAAGTTGCACAGTGTTGTGAGGGAGTCAGCGAGCGAGTTTCAAAGCCAGCGTGGGCTGCCACAACGGGGACTGGGAGGAGCTGGAGTGACACAGCAGCCACACAGCAGGATGAATGAATGGGACATTTCTCTCTTGGGCTGTTGAATTAAATTTCTCTCTGTGTCAGGGCGGGCAGTTTCTGGGCTGGCCGCAGGGGGTGGGGTTAGGGAGAGACAGAGCTTCTTTGAGTGCGTGGGTGGGAGCGGCTGCTAGACAGAGCCACCAGGAGATGGGGAGCAGAGAGAGAGAAAGATGGGCAAAGGGACACAGATGGAGAGCAAGAAGTGGGAAACATCAGGAAGGGGAGATACCAATGATAGACACACATTCAAAAACTAGAATGAAAGTGTATAAATATGCTGAAAATAGCCTCCCCTCAAAATTGGCAGAGCACCCCTCCAGCACACACACCTCGCCTGTAAGGCAGGAGGGGGCAGAAAGGAGTGGGCGGCAGGCAGGAGGCATTCATAATAAATTTGTTAGTCTCTAAGGTGCCACAAGTACTCCTGTTATTTTTGCGGATACAGACTAACACGGCTGCTACTCTGAAATAGAATCATAGAATATCAAGGTTGGAAGGGACCTCAGGAGGTCATCTAGTCCAACCCCCTGCTCAAAGCAGGACCAATTCCCAACTAAATCATCCCAGCCAGGGCTTTGTCAAGCCGGGCCTTAAAAACCTCCAAGGAAGGAGACTCCACCACCTCCCTAGGTAACGCATTCCAGTGCTTCACCACCCTCCTAGTGAAAAAGTTTTTCCTAATATCCAACCTAGACCTCCCCCACTGCAACTTGAGACCATTGCTCCTTGTTCTGTCATCTGCCACCACTGAGAACAGCCGAGCTCCATCCTCTTTGGAACCCCCCCTCAGGTAGTTGAATGCAGCTATCAAATCCCCCCTCATTCTTCTCTTCTGGAGACTAAACAATCCCAGTTCCCTCAGCCTCTCCTCATAAGTCATGTGCTCCAGACCCCAAATCATTTTGTTGCCCTCCGCTGGACTCTTTCCAATTTTTCCACATCCTTCTTGTAGTGTGGGGCCCAAAACTGGACACAGTATTCCAGATGAGGCCTCACCAATGTCGAATAAAGGGGAACGATCACGTTCCTCGATCTGCTGGCAATGCCCCTACTTATACAGCCCAAAATGCCATTAGCCTTCTTGGCAACAAGAGCACACTGTTGACTCATATCCAGCTTCTTGTCCACTGTGACCCCTAGGTCCTTTTCTGCAGAACTGCTACCCAGCCATTCGGTCCCTAGTCTGTAGCAGTGCATGGGATTCTTCCGTCCTAAGTGCAGGACTCTGCACTTGTCCTTGTTGAACCTCATCAGGGTTTTTTTGGCCCAATCCTCTAATTTGTCTAGGTCCCTCTGTATCCGATCCCTACCCTCTAGTGTATCTACCACACCTCCCAGTTTAGTGTCATCTGCAAACTTGCTGAGAGTGCAGTCCACACCATCCTCCAGATCATTAATAAAGATATTAAACAAAACCGGCCCCAGGACCGACCCTTGGGGCACTCCACTTGAAACTGGCTGCCAACTAGACATGGAGCCATTGATCACTACCCGTTGAGCCCGACGATTTAGCCAGCTTTCTATCCACCTTACAGTCCATTCATCCAGCCCATACTTCTTTAACTTGGCGGCAAGAATACTGTGGGTCCATTCAGAGAGGTCTAGGGGGATTGGGCAGAGCGGGGCCAGAAAGAGGTTGTGTGGGGGGTGGGGCCTTGGGGGAGGAGGCAGAGCTATGATGGGGCACCCACTAGCAAAACCAAAAGTCAGCACCTGTGCCATGACCCCTTCCTCCCGTCCACTGCTTGCTCTTCTCAGCCGCTGCCAGTTCGGGCCAGTGACCATCCGTTTCAGGCTCCCTGGGGGTGGGTGCGCCTCTCCCGGCCGCTCTGCGGAAGTGGTTGGCTGGGGGAGTTGGTAGCTACCCTTCGCCCATGCAAGGAAATGCCACCTCCGCCACGGGCAGCACCAGCGCCAGGTGGGTAGGGCTGGGTGGGGCCCCAGGGGACAGGACCGCTCTGTGCTCCCAAGCTTCAGCTGTCCTGCCCCCTAGCACTGTGCTGGGAGGGGGGATCCCTGCTCTGTGCTGGCTCAGCAGGGCCTGGGGGCAGGGCTTGAGGGCATGGGTCACATGCTGGGATGTGAGGGGGTGGGAGGTGCTGGGGAGTGGGGGAGGTTTGTGTGCTTTGGGGTGCTGGGCAGTGGGGGTCTGTTGGGGGGTCGCTATGTAGTTGTGGTGGTGGGGCTGTGGGGAAGGACACTGGGCAGTGGAGGTGGGGGCGATCTGTGCATGTTGGACTGCTAGGAAGTGGGGGGGTCTGTGTGGGGTGCTGGGCAGTTGTGGTTGGGCTGAGAGCGGGGGTGCGCTGGGTGGGGTGGTGGTGTGCAGAGCACTGTGCATTTGTGGGGGGGCACTGGGCATAGGGAGTCGGGGGGGGGCATTGGGAGTTGTGTGGCACGACATGGGCCCACCCCCATTGTTGAAGGGGCATGCTGGCAGCACAGGGCTGGGTGGGCCAGTGTGCATCTGGCACTGCCAGTTTGCACACTGGGTGGAGCAGGGCTGCCCCTGCCATACCATGCCCATTGCCCCTCGCTCCGGGGACTTCCCTGCGCCATGTTCCGTTGCCTCCATGGGGGCCCACAAATATGTTTGGGGCCGGGCCCACAAAGATTAATTTGGCCCTGCTTTGGGGCTGCAAGCCCCGACCCCTGTGTGGGGTTGCAAGCCCCAATCCCGGCCAGGCATGGTGTTGTGATTCCCCGACCCCAACCAGGAGAGGGGCTGTGAGCTGGGGCATCCACGACACTGTGAGCCCTGACCCCTGTACTGGGGTTGTCAGGCGGGGCCTGGCCATGGTGAGGGTTATTAGCCGGGAGCTCTGCCGGGCACAAGGTTGTTAACCCCCAGCCCTGCAACACACCGGGTTGTCAGCCCCAAGCCCCACCACCCACTGTGAGCCCGGCCAGGCACTTGGTTGTGAGCCACCATCACCACCATATGCGGACCTCAGAGCCCCAAGCTCCTCCAGCCCAGCTCCACCACCAACTCCACTCCACCTCTAGCCCTGCTCCACCTCCAAAGAAGGCGCCAAATAGAAGTTTGCCCAGGGCGCCATTTTTCCTATGGCTGGCCCTGGTACTGAGAGGGCTTGATTCTTTAGCAGCTGAACAAGTACAGTCAGACACACAAATGCAAACTTTCTCCTGAAAATAATGGCCACGTGTACTGCTAAAACCGCTAAAAAACAAAAGTATCTCGAGTCTTACATTAAACTTGGTTTTACCAGTATCATCACCTCTGGTACTGAAAAACCGCAATGAGTCATTTGCTGTGAAGTTTTGTCTGCTGAATCAATGAAACCATGCAAACTGCAGCGACATCTTGAAACTAGACATCCTGAGCATAAAAATCAAAACATGGTTTTTTTTCAAACGCAGAGAAGAAGCAACAAAGAAGGCCAGGCTTGATGCTGATGGAAGTTTACAACAGCAAACGTCCTCCACTGTGGAGGCCTCTTGTGTTGTGTCACTACGCATTGCCTGTACCAAATCACCGCATACAGTAGGTTAGGAGTTTATTCTGCCAGCATGCAAAGATATTGTGGCACTTATGGTTGGCAATGATACTGCCAAAAAACTGAATATGCTTTCCATGTCTAATGATACTGTGAAACGCAGAATATGTGAGATGTCTGAAGATATCAAAAAACAAGTTGTGCACGAAATTAAACATTCTGCTTTCAGTATGTTCAGCCTGCAACTTGATGAAACTACTGATGTTACTCACTGCGCGCAACTGATAGCATTCGTACGGTATGTTAATGCCGGGGATGTTAAGGATGAGTTCTTATTCTGTGAACAACTTGAAACAACCACAACATCATAGGCCATTTTCAATAAGGTGAATGCTTTTTTCAAAAGCAATGGCATTGAGTGGAAAAATCTTTGTGGTACCTGTACTGATGGTGCTCCAGCAATGATGGGTGCACCGTGTGGCTTTCAGCAGAAGGTAAAGTGTGTCTCACCTAATGTGATTGTCACTCATTGTGGAATCCATCGTCAAGTCCTAGCTGCAAAGACATTGCCAATATGCCCTAATGCTGTGGTGGATGTTGTTATGTGAGCAGTGAACTACATTAAAGCTCATGTTCTGAATAGTTGACTCTTTCGAGAGCTCTGCAATGAAATGGGTGGTGAATATGAAGTTCTACTTTTCCACACTCAAAGCTGATGGCTTTCTACGGGATGTGCATTAAAGCACATTTTTATACTTCATGAAGAGATGGCAGAGTTTTTCCTGTGAAAACAGAAACAAGAGCTGAACAAAATGTTAAGTGACCAGAAATGGCTTCTCTGCTTGGCATACCTAGTTGATATCTTTGGTAACCTTAATGATCTCAATCTGTCACTTCAGGAGAAAACGTTAATAGACCTGACTAATAAAATCAAAGCCTTCCAGATGAAGTTGGATCTGTGGTGAAGGAAGCTGGACACAGACAGATATGGCATGTTTCCGACACTTTCCTCGTTCAGCGAGGAGGAGGAAGTTAACATTGATAGTGCTCTCAAGTCAGCGATCAGTGAACATTTGAGAGCCCTTCATGAAGAGTTCTCACACTACTTCCCAGCGCTACCAGAAGCACTTCATTGCCTGGTGAAGAACCCTTTCAGTGGGACAGCTGAGCAGTTACCTACTCACGATATTCACGCACAGGAACAGTTTGTCGACATGATCAATGATGATGAAGTGAAAGCAAAATTCTCACAGCTGCCTCCAAACCAGTTCTGGTGCTCAGTTGCAAATGAATACCCACTGGTGTCTGAAATGGCCCTGAGAGTCCTTCTGCCATTTCCCACTACCTACGAATGCGAGAGTGGATTCTCCAGCCTTCTCACAATAAAGACGAAATCTCGAAACAGGCTTGATGTGAAGGACGACATCAGATGCGCCTTTTCTAAAACAACACCAAGAATAAAACTTCTTGTGTCAAATAAACAGCATCATCCATCTCACTGATTTTTTTGGCTGCTTCAGGTCATTAATTGCTGTCAAGTATTAAAATAAAATTCTACTTAAAAATAACTTTCCCACTTATATTTAATTCGATAAAAATGTGTTTTAGGCTTAATTTAAAAGCAGTGAGAAACGGCAAATTCATTTTAAGCAATAGGGTTAAAATTTAGTATTTTAACATAGTGTTAAATATAAAAAATGTGTTTTTAATTTCTAAGGGGGGGGGTCGCACTCGGAGGCTTGGTGTTCGAAAGGGTCACCAATACAAAAAGTTTGAGAACCACTGCCCTAGAGTAACCAGGGAGGCTGCCAACCGTCTTGTATGCCTGCTTGAAAGTT
This sequence comes from Emys orbicularis, assembly GCF_028017835.1. Classification (NCBI taxonomy): domain Eukaryota; kingdom Metazoa; phylum Chordata; order Testudines; family Emydidae; genus Emys; species Emys orbicularis. Next base: position 64,980,405 of record NC_088683.1, on the reverse strand, counting down.
CTGTGGTAACTTAAATGTTTGACTTGTAATACTTCTACCTTTCAAAAAACATAGAAAAAGAAGAGAATTTTGCATTTCCCAGGTTTTCACAGTGTGTCTGATACTTCAGCTATCTGTACACAGCCAAGGAAAATATCAAAGTATCAGCCTAAAAAAAGTGCTAAGCTCAAATGTTTTACAAAAGCTTTTAGAGATTATAAATTTGCTGTTTGTAAACAATCAGCTCTTCTGGAAGGAAATGGTCACATTTGCTTTCTGATTTAATAAAAGGTAAATGGTTGTGATTAAAATATTTGCTGAATTTATTTGAACAAACATAATTTAGTAAAATGTTCCCCCAAAATTCAAAACTTCAGGTGTGCTTTGTTTTTAAATTAAAAAGTCTATTCCAGAAATAGCACAGTGAATTCATTTTGCCCTTGTTATGGATAAAATTCTGGAAGTAATTTTCATTCATTATAAAGTACGCATACATATATATGTAAAGTGAAAGCTGGAAGCCACAAACTTTAGATGATGATACTGTATTGTACTTCACTCTTTTGTACTTCAGACTTTCATTGACAATAGTGGGAACTTTGATTACACAAGAAATGTGGGATTGAGACCAAAATCACAATGCATAACATAGTTGATCGAATATAAATAGAATTGAAGGTTTGAGGCAGACTAATATCATTTTGATTTCAAAAGGAGGGGGGGAAAAAACCTGTCAGGGTATTTCACTGTGTTAAATAGAGAGATTAATATGAAGAGACATTCTAAAAATCTTGTAGAACTATACAACACAGTGAATATATCGCTGTGGAGACTTAATATTCATAAAGTAAGTTTTAATTGAACATACTAAGTACTTGAAAGAGTCTGACAATTTAAACTAGTAGAGGTAGGAGGGATGAAGCTTTTTCTATGACAAAGTTTATTTGAAGGGAAAAAAACAGAGCCTCTTTCTTTGATCTCTAGCATTATGGATCTGATTCAATGGGCTTTGGATCAGGGCCTATATACATTTTGGAAGAAAAAACTTAGGGTGAAATCCTGGCCTTGCTGAAGCTAGTGTTTTGCCAGTGACGTCAATTTCACTCTTACCTAATCGAATTCGGACTTCAGGCTTGGGATTTAAGGCTCCCGTCCAGCAAAGCACTCACTTAGGCTATGGCTACACTAGAGAGCTGCAGCTGTGCCACTGTAAGCTCTCTAGCGTACTCACTTTAAAATGACGGGAATTAATCCACCCCCAATGAGCAGCAGTAGGTATATCAACAGGAGAAGCTGTCCCGTCAACATAGTGCTGTCCATCCCGGCACTTAGGTCAGTGTAATTTATGTCGCTTGGGGTGGTGGCTAATTCACACCCCTGAGCAACATGAGTATTACCAACATAAGTGGTAGGGTATGCATAGCCTCAATGTCAATGGGACTGCTGACACTTACAGGTTAACATGTGCTGAAGTGCTTTGCTGTATTGGGTTCTTAGATCCCAAACCAGAAGTCATTAATCTTTACTCAGATAAAAGTCCAGTTGACTTCAATTGGAGTTTTACCTGACTAAGGACTTCCTGATTATGTCCTTAGGATGATTTGGAGGATCTGTCTGTACAATTGCTGAATTCTGGTTGATATGAAGTGGTTACTATGAAAATCGCTGTATCAGCTTTGTTGTATCCACTATGGGCTAGAAGTGCTGTATCATTTCCTCCTAGACCAGATACAAGGAGGGTCATAGAACTCAAGGACCCTATTCAGTTGATGATAACTTGGAAGAATGGATGAGCTCTGGTCTAAAGGAGAAACCGTTTTACCTTCCCTCTCTGAGGGGAGGGGGAACTGGAAAAAATGGAAATTTACCAGGTGCAGAGCAAAGGAAGCCAGGTGACCAGTTAGGGCTTTAACTAAAGACTTACAGGGGAGGAAGGAAGGGCATGGACAACCTAGGTCAGAGGACTAGTTGAGGGGAGAATACTCCATGTTTCAGCATGCAAGTAACAGAAGGATGCTGGACAGTCCCTGACTCCAGCCCAAAGAATCATCTGGAGTCTTGAGGAAACTGAGGAAGGGAAATGCATGTAGTTTATTATTTTTCTATGGATCTGTGTATTTCTCATATGATTAAGTGAAGAGCAGCAGCACTGTAGAACTCTGGACTGTATGTCTGTGTTATATGTAACACTTTCCACATGATGGCCCCTTGGAGAGGTAAACTAGAAGTCTCTCACCTTTGGTGAGATTATGGGAGAGGTGTGTGTAAGAGACGGGGGAGCCTGAGGAGTTCATACTGGTTACAGGGGCTGGGCAGGGTGCCATGAGATCACAGCTCTCCAGATGGAGTGTAAGACAGAGGGTCTTCGTTCTAACAATGTGCCTAGGGACCCCAAGACTGGGACAGTGCTTGGGTTTATAACACCTGGGGATCCAGAGGCTGGATTCCCCCACAACAATCTGAAGGGCTGCCAATAGAGGGCGCCCAGCCAGACCAGTGGTTAATCAAATGGTTAATGAAGAAATTAACCGTATGTTGGCAATGTTCCTTTACTTCTGCTACTAAAACAGTATACTTTTTTTTTTAAAATAGATTCTGAAAACACTGTCATTACAGTCACTGCTCTGTTGGCCAGTCTGAACAGTTGTTGCAATCCCTGGATCTACATGTTCTTTAGTGGACACCTCCTGCAAGACTGTTTACAGAGCTTCCCCTGCTGTCAAAAAATAAAACAAAAGCTGAGTAAAGAAGATTCTGACAGCGTTAGCAGAAGACAGACTTCTTTTACCAACAACAGAAGCCCAACAAACAGTTTGGACATGTGGAGGGATTCACCCAAATCATCAAAATCTACCAAATTCACCCCCATTCCAGCCTGAGCCAGTTACACAGAAGAGACAGCACTTGTGAGTATCACAGTGTGGCACTTTAAGCTTGTCAAGGCATTAGTCATCACATGGAAAATGAACTACTGCAGTAGCCATATAATGAAAAGTATCATATTGCTAAATAAACTATTTTGCACTGCTGTAAATTATTTTATGAAAAGTATTAATGACATACAAAGCAGTGGAATGTGGGCAGTTGCTCTGGAAAGAGTACTAATGACCATTATTTTTCTAAAGTTAACTTTATTCATTTTTTGTTTATAAAATAATTAACGCTTTGTTTGCATGGTCGTAATTTTAATTGAGACTTCTTCAAAACAGTAGAGGACTGGTAGTACAGCTCCTCACCTAGTGTAAACTAGAGTAACTCCATGGCTCATTAGTACAATGGCTATATTTTGCACTAATCCTCCATTGAAGTTATTGGAAAATCACAAGGTGTAAACCAGTTCATAATTTGGCCCTAAACCACAGGGGGAAATTGCTAGAAGAAATTCCAGTCTTACTGGGCAGCGAACATTCTGAATAGCTTGGTTAACCAGGCACATAAGAGTTATTGGAAATTTAATTATTCGTATTGCTTTACCATTCAACACCACCATGAAATGAACTGAACCTGGCCAACATTTCTCATTGAGGGCCCAGTTGTGCAGTCTTTATGCTGGCAAATCTTCCATTGATGTCCGTGTCTAGGTATGGACTTCACGACTGGATTTTTGGGGCTGACTCCTGCTCCCATAAATATTGATGGATTTTTTTCATTAGATGCTGGATCAAGCACCTGCTTTTTAATTAAAAAGCAGAGACAGAGTGACAAAAACATTACAAGTCAAACTTAGTTGCTCCCCAGCTCTTGGTAAAGTGCTACTGAAAGCCACAACCAGACCAACACCAATACAAAAAAACCATCTGGTTTAAGAGTAGAAACTGCTCTTGTTTTGTTTTCTTGATAGGACAGCTAGGGCCCAATCCTTGCAATCCACAGTTAGTCCTTACTTATGCAAACAGTCCCACTGAGTTCAATGGAATGACACTATTGCCTAGCAGCTTCAGGGTCAAGCATTCCAAGATGTGAATTTCAGAGCTAATCTTACAATTGTTCTGAGAACATGCAAGGATTGCAGCTTTTTGGCAATCCTAAATGAATTGCTCACTGAATGCAAAGATGTGAAGGGGCATTCATGTGACTACATAGACTTTAAGTGCATTGTGGTTGCCAACTGAAGTGTGCTGACATCTAACCATAATTTATAATCATAACTACTCTTAAAGTGTTCCAGTATCCCACTACAGCTTATGCCTTGCTCTGAGTTATTCCTACAGCATCTGAGTACTTTAATAACACATTGTCCTGAAAGCTTGGTTTTGAAGCTCCTTGAACAAATTTTGCTGTTTGTTAGAAGTCCTAGGAATCTCTTAAAATGACAACATTGAGGCTAGTGAGCCTCAAATGAGACCTATCATTTTAGTGTGGTTTTGCAGGCACATCTATCACACTGTCACGCTGTTCTACCTGTCTGCTCCATCCTTTTGAGCACATCAGGTATGGAAGTTTTAAATAATTTTGCTGGTGATATGCAGGACTCCTATTTGAATTTCTGGCATGCTCTTGAGAATGAAAAGTCAAGCAGAGTGGAAGAGCAGTGGTATATTTATAAATATACTTGCATCACATGCATGCTCATACCTATGATCAGAAACAAACTCCCTCTGTTTCTTGTTGGTAGGTCACTATAACGAGGATTTGGGATTTAACAAGATTGGAACCCTAGTTATTGTTTGGCTAGTTAAATATTGGGCACGTCGACCCTAAATACGCTTTTCATTCAGAGCGATATTGGGACCAATATCCCTCTAAGAATCCAATGGGGAAATAGTAGAAATAATTGGAACTGCATTCTAATTAGGCTATATTCTGCCTCCATAGTACTAATAGCGCTCCCATCCATTTCAGTAACTGTTTTGTGCAAAGAATGAGGGCAGACTATGTCCTGACAGAGAGAAGAGTGATTTCATGCATTGCTAGCCCCATAGAAAATAATAGCTATTTCTTCAGGAACAAAAATATGGGGAAAAAGCATAGAGCATTAAAATGGTACATTGTACTTTTTATGAGTTTTTTTATGTGCATTTAAAACTCTAAAGGACCAAAGTTTTAACACAAATGTACATAAAACATATAGATATGAGTAAATGTATGTGAACCTGTTGATAAAATTTGGTCCAAATCTATAGATGTATGTATTGGGGGACTGTGTGTGTGTGTGTGTGTAAAATGTGTATATATACACACAGTGTATACTGCATAAGCATCAGATACATATTTAGGTTGCATGTCTCATATGAAGATGCTATTCTTTGACTAATTTTATATTTTTGTTAATATTACTATCTTTGTACATGACATCTATCCAACTAGGTGTGCTTATAGTATTTTTATCAAAGGTTATTAGCCTGAATTTTTCTATAATGATATACATTAAAATAGATAAGACAAATAAAAATTTTGAAATTATCTTAATGAAAGAAGTTGGGCAATGAAATATAAATAAATTATGGCTCAAAATGTTAGCAGAGTCTTTTAGTTGTTTTCCAAGTATGCTACAAAATCTATGCCTACATTGTGGTGATTTCCCATGCAGCTGTATTTCATAAGTGCTATGTAGTTCTTGTGACTGATTTGTTAAAACTGCATAGGACAGTATTTGAGATTCCAAACGTTTTGTAATTATTACTTTGAGTTTCTTCTATTGCTTAAAAACATTTTTTTTCAAAGTGAAAATTAATGTGTTCTGTACAGATACAAAAGTGCTTCTTAATAGTTGGTTGAAGTTAATGGCAGGATAAGATTTTCATGTGCTAATGAACAATTTCTTCTTCTTCCTGTTTTCAACCAATGATGAAATAATTGCTCATTTAAAATGTATAAACTTGCTCCAATAAACTTCTGGATTTGTGTGAGAAGCATTATACAGTGGTTGGTTTTTTCAAAAACAAATATAGAAGACCATTAATAAATACCAGGGTCTGCAGAGTCAGGGTCAGTAAACTCTGACTGCAGGGTCAGGCAAACTCTGCATTGATTTTTAATGTTACGTACACATAAGGTTTTCAGGACTGAACAAATTTTAAATGACTTCATATTATGTATAATGCATGTGGGATGTACACCTCTACCCTGATATAACGCTGTCCTTGGGAGCCAAAAAATCTTACCGTGTTATAGGTGAAACCGCGTTATATCAAACTTTGCTTTGATCTGCCCCCCTGGAGCACTGCTTTACCCTGTTATATCCGAATTCGTGTTATATCGGGTCGCGTTACATCGGGGTAGAGGTGTATATCATAATAATACAAAGAATATGCAGTTTGCTTTCCATTAAATATTATAAATATCATCACTCAAGTGTGACATAGCACTAACTTCTGCTCTATTGAAGTCATTTGGAGTTTTGCCATTGATTTCAGTGGGAGCAGGAGCCTTTAATCTGAAGTGAGACCAGACTGGTGTCCCTGCACTCTACTATTCATGTGGTGATATTGGGATTACAGCAGTTTTTAGACGGCACCACTGGAATAAGTGGCATGATGCAAGAATCAGCAAGGACTTGGATCTGATTTCTTGATAAGAAACAGGTATGTTGGCAAGAAGCTCCCTTCTTCCCCTTCCCCCCCACTAGTCACTTCCTAATTTGTGAGTAAATAGTATACGTACTTGGAAGATGTTTTTACTTTCTACCAAGCTAGGACTACGTTCTGCAGTGCTCACACATGCAAAACCCAATTTGGACCCAATCCTGCAGCACTGACTCGGAGACAAATCCTGGCCTTACTTGTTTCCATAACAGAGAGCTCACTGGAATTGTCCTTGGCTGGGCTCCACAGCTGGGGAGGACTAATGAAATCCTGGAGCCTCCTTCCACTTTTTCAGGGTGATTGCATAAGATTTTTGCAGATGCCCAGTCTTCTCCTCTACCTCAGCCGGGGCCTGAATGATGATGCGAGGAGGTATTGAGCATGCAGAATTCTTCCTCAGCATCCCAATAAGAAGGTGGGTTCATTCCTGTCTATTAGTATTCTGTGGAGACTGACTGGCAATGTAGCCCAAGGCAAGTAATGGAGCTGTCATCTATGGGTGGAATAGGGTCTAACTCATTTTATTTTCTAGTATTCAGAGAGGGAAGAAAACAGCCTCCCAATAAGCCCTTCCATTTCCAACCCCAAAGTAGCAGATGTATATGGGAGCCTCACTCTCCCTGTGCATGGGAAAGAAGAGAAGGGCTGTTCAATGTCTGAGGAATGTTTTTCAGGGGCACTGGGGATGTAATCTGCACAAAAATCCTAACTCTTCCCCTGAGCAGTCCTGTACCACCTGCTCATAGGTCACATTCAGAGCCCTTTTACCTTCCTTCAACCATACATTAAATCATTCCACAGATCAATTGTGCTGCTGTGGAAGTATAATATTTGCTGTAAGGGGCTAACAGTACTAACAGGTGCATAAGCAGGACTCAGGATTTAGTACTAACATTGCCTTCAATAGGAGTTTCTCTGAATAAGGGCTGCAGGGTTATCATCATTAGTTATTAAATAGATTGTGCTCAGATACTTCAAAAAGACGCAATGCTATTGAAGACAACATTCTCCTCCTTTATCTGGTAATTTTTTTAGATGCTCAGTCCTATGAAATTATTTGAAACACTTCTACCTTAGGTTAAACAATATAACATTGGCAGTGCTGGGAAAAAAGAACCCAGGAATTTTGGCTTCTACTTTTGTCTCTGAACCACTTATTAGAGCACATTTCTTTTCCAAACTCTCTTGAACATTTTACTCTGTGTTACTCTTTGATACGAGTGATTTACATTGCTGTGCACATGACTTATGTCTTTATGCTGGTTTATTTATTTGCTCAGCACTGAGCAAATCCATAAAGGAAGACCTGGGCTTTGACCCAAGAAACTTTCAATCTAAATTAGTAAGCCAATACAGCTGAGCCACATAATAGATCTAGAAAACATTACACATCCAACAGATATGTGTAAACAAAAGAGTGACAACGTGTTAACATTAGTTTGCATCAGTAGCCATGCTGTCACTGGTCTTCCACTCAATGACTGCCCTACTTGTCCTCTCCAATGAGTCTGGAAGACACAGAAGGAAAGTTAATGCGGCTCAATAATTAGTACGAGTCTCCCTCACCAGATTCTGGCACACAGCAAGAAGGCGGTTAGGCTTTATAACACTATACAGCACATATACACAGACAACAGTTTCACAACCCTCCTCCCAAAGAAATCTAAATCAGCGTGTCTAGGGTTCTGATTCGGAGATAGGAGGCCTGGATTATATTCCCAGCTGACAATGACTATTTGACCTTAAGCAAGTCCCTTCACCGCTCCGTGTGCCGCAGTTTTCCCATCTGTAAAATGGGGTCATGATACTTTCTTTTGTACACTGTTGTGAGATCTATGGATGAAAAGTGCTGTGTAAGGGTTAAGTATCAGTGATGCAAAATACAGACCACAATCTCAAGCAATTTTTTTTTCTTGCTCAGCTTTCTCTCTGTCATAATAGTCTACCCTAATTTGCTAAAGCACCCAACATTCGACTGAAATGTACAGGCAAAGAGGGCACTTCCCAGTCACTTTTTTTATACACTTAGGTATAAAATAGAAGATTGTCATTACAAATAAGAACATAAGAACAGCCATACTGGGTCAGACCAATGGTCCATCTAGCCCAGTATCCTGTCTTTGACAGCAGCCAGTGCTGGATGCCTCAGAGAGAATGAACAGAATGGGGCAATTTATTGAATGATCCATCTACTGCCATCTAGTCCCAGCTTCTGGCATTTGGAGATCTAGGGACACCAGGAGCATAGGGTTGCATCCCTGACCATCTTGGCTAATAGCCATTGATAGACATCCTCCATGACCTTATCCAAGTTTAAATCTACTGAAAAATTAAACCAAGTGGAAAGAGAAAAAATGCTCATTATTATAAAGGTTAATAGCAACAGAATAACACTAACATGGAGGGATATCAGTACAATCTGCTAGTTTGTAAATATGGGGTATTTTCCTTGTATTTAAAAAAGACCCTCCCCCCCCCCCCATGTCTCAATGCCCTGTAAATAGCATGCCAATCTTTTCTTTTCTAATGTGTTTCTCCAGAGATATGCCTGGATTTGACCGAATCCCAGGATTTAACACCCCTCTCATTGGCAAAAATAGTGTTGGAAGACTTCTATTCCGAAGCAATAATCATTGTGGCAACGGGGAGCAGCTGATGAAGTAGGGAGCCAAAAGAGTCAGCAGCCTTTTTAAATTTAAACGATCATTATTCTAGCGAGGAACTTGTGTGCACGCAATTCAAATGCTCCCTCATCATTCAGGATATACTAATATTAGCTGTAGAAGACTCTAGAGAGAATAAACATGGAATTAATGCAATTTAAGAGCAAATGCCCTCATTGTCCTTGAGGTAGTGTAACACATTACAAAAGGGAAGAGTCATTCAATACTATCTGTAAAAGGTTTAGGTTATGTCCCAGTCACAGGCAAATTAAGTCTTTGTGGTAATTCAAGTTTGAAGAATTATGAAGAAAATTGCTATTAATGATTCATCCAAAGCATTATTTGGCTAAGATCACAAAAAAGAGAACAATCCACTCAGAATGATTAGGAGTAAGCCACATTTAAGCAACTCTCTCCTTATAATAGGTAAAATTATAGAATAATCACCTGATTGTACTTCCATTTACTTCAGTGGGGGCAAGAGAGGGTCCTAGGTATCACAAAAAGCCAATGAAGCAAAAAATATATATCGGTGCAGAATTAATATCAGAATTAAGGCGCTGATCCAGTAAAGCACTGAAACATGTGCATAGCTTTAGACACCTGAGCAAGCCCATTGTCTTCAATTACATGTTTTAAGTGCTTTGCTGCTTCAAAGCGTACGTGTATGGCAGTGAAGGGAAACAGAGATGTATATAGAGAAAAGAAGATAAAGAAAAGGAGCAGGTACATTGGCCTTTTTTATATGTAGTCTTGTCTTATTTTCTAAAGTAAGCTGTGCCTGATTTTCAAGAGAAAGTAAGAAGGGATTTAGATATGTATTTCATTCATAATGGTGGTTCACCAGGAAATAGATTTTTTTTTTTTTTTTAGGGAGTCAAGTACCAGAAGTGCTGTGATATCCCTATGGGTGTTTTCTTAAAATAACAGACATGAAGCTTATCAATTAATAAGTTATTGTTAATTAACTAAAAGTCAGAAAAACAAGCAGACTTAGTAACATTTCTTATTTGTGCAGCTGCAAAAAGAGTGTGAGACTACAGATAAAACTCTAACCAGTTATAGCTCCAATCTTGAATATTTTAACTAATACATTCCCAAAAAACTATGCAAAGTGCTGGCTCAATGGCCATGAAGAATGAAGTTCTCTAGCTACAGAACAGGTACAGCTTGGGCAGTTTTTCCACATTACTCTGTCAATGTGCCTCAGTCTTGATCTCCAGGGATCACCTGTAGGAGTCTGAAAGGGTAAGTTAGTGCTTAAGTCCATTTTGTCCTTGGCTTTTCTTATGCGACTGTCATCAAGGGCACTGATTTTTAAGGCGTTTTTTAGACGTGTGGGTCCCTGTCCATTAGAAACTGAGATGAGACTACCAACTCATTTCACATTAGACACCAAGGTGGATGCAGGTGCCCAGCTGCCACTCTAAGTGCCTAAGTCCAACATTTAGGCACCACTGTCATTCACAACCCCCTGCTCAGCTGCTGCCTAATCTTGGAGGCACCTAAAGTCCCTAAGCACCTAAGTTTCTTCCGTTAATGTCCCTGAGGTGCCAGAATTTCGGTGGCAGGGAATGGGCACTGCTGCCTCAGTTCTGACAGTGCCCAGCAATTTGGTGCCTAACTCACACCTAAACCCCAGCAGATTCACAAACTAGGGATTCCCACAGCTGTCTCGCCTGTGGGGCCTAATCCAGCAGACATGCTCTGAGCATATCTAAACCCATGCATATGTGTCTCTGCTCTCTCTTCTGTGAATGTTGGTCTTTTCAGTACTTACACAAGCTTCATTACCTCTGTGCCTAGAAGTGGGTTTGGAGCAGGACTGTGACTTTCAGCCCTTAGGAGGCAAAACTCCCATACACTAGTAGGTACTCAGAGGCTACAGTGATGAAGGTCATATATCTATCTAGGACAGAGATACCATAGATTCAAAGGGAAGATTTCCCAAATAAGTACTGATAAATACCTCAGGATTGGACCTAAAGTGCTCTGTGATGTTGTCTGGGGATATAAGAAAGCACAAAGCAAGAGTGGCATGTTTGGACTCTATAGATATCTGCCACGTGCAGCACTTGAAATAGAAACTCTAGAGAACCCATTCCTACAAATCTATTTCTACAGTAAGATTGTGGGAATAAGATCAATTTATAACACCTTGCACAGAATGCTAACAATGCTTGATTTCTGGCGATCCAGAAGAGTAGGCCACTGGGTAATAAGAACATTAAGTACTTTAATAGTATGTTTAGTCAAAAATGTTCCCACCAAAACTGATTTTTGATGCAAAATTGGGGTTTTTGATGAAATGACAAAAAGAAAAAGTTTCACATTTTCATCAGAAAGTTGAAAGCCCCAACTTTTTGGTTTTTCAACAAAAGCATTTTGGCCAAAACCTGAAAACTTTTCTATTCAGTTATTCCTCAAAAAGTCTAAATTTGACATGGAAAACTTGAACAATTTTTTTTTCACTTTGTCTAAACTTTCTGTAGGTTTTTTTTTTCTGACCAGCTCTTTTAATAATGACAAACAGTACAGCACCAACAATAAAAAAATCAAAGTAAAAACATTAAAGAGAATGTAATCCCAGCCCTGATATAGCTGTTTTCCCTGAGCTAAAAATCATATGGAACATATTTGACAGAATTTCCAGTGGAGTATGCAATGTTCCAAACAAGTTACTATACTGTTGCAATCTTATACTTTAATTTCCCCCTGCTTTCCATGTCATATTTGCCAGTGATGGACTTGGCCAGGATTCAAGACTCAGTCAAGAATTAGTTCTGATCTCAGTTCCAGGAGCCTAAATTCAAAGAAACTCCTTTGAATTTCACCCGGTTGGATTTACATCATTTTAGCAAAAATCAGAATCTGGCCCTCAACTGCTTCAATTTGAACTTTGGCTAGGACTATTGCAGGATATATCCCCAGGGCAGGGCCGGCTCCAGGCACCAGGCAACCAAGCTGGTGCTTGGGGCGGCACCTGGAGGGGGGCGGCGCGGCGCTCGGGCCGCCGGAGAGAGCGGGGCCACAGCCGGGCTCGCCGCCCTCCCCCCGGCGCTCTGGCCGCCTTCCCCCCCGCGCCCTCCCCCCGGCTGCCGGGGCTCGCCGCCCTCTCGCCGCTCTGGCCACCGGGGGGAGAGCCGAGCCCCCGCCGCCCTCCCCTCTGGCGCCCTCCCCCCGGCCGCCGGGGGGGTCGCCGCCCTCCCCCCCCCCGGCGCCCTGCCCCCGGCCGCCGGGGGGAGAGCGGAGCCCCCGCCGGGGCTCGCCGCCCTCGCCCCGGGGCTCCGGCCGCCCTCCCCCCAGCGGGAGAGCGGAGCCCCCGCCGGGGCTCGCCGCCCCCCCCCGGGCTCCTCCCCCCCCCCCCGCGGGAGAGCGGAGCCCCCGCCGGGGCTCGCCGGCCCCTCCCCCGGGCTCTGCCCCCCCCCCCCCCCCCCGCGGGGGGGGGGGGGGCGGCCAGAGGCTTTTTTGCCTGGGGCGGCAAAAAAGCCAGAGCCGGCCCTGCCCCAGGGTTAACTCAGGGCTTATGGCATTCTCCTGCTCTGATCTTTCCTAAGACCTATATTTCATTACAGCCTGTAATGTCATTTTCTAATAAAATTTCTAATAAAAACCTTGAAACACCCAGGGTTAATGAATTGAGGTCAAAACATTTTAGGAGCTTTTTTGGGGGTGGGATAATTTCATTTCAATATAATTTATATATGTGCACATCATTCATTAACATGGTTGAACTAGCTAGATATTCTAGTATATATTTCTAACTAATGATAATATATTACTTTTTTGTTCTCTAAACATTTTCAACAGAAAGACATACATGGGCAGTGTGTATAATAGGCTGGGGAAGGCTGTGCCTCCTCAAACAGTCCCACGTGGCCCCACCCTGAGGCCCCCTTCTGCTGCTAGTTGGCCCCAGCCCAGGCATAGGTGCCGCGGGTGCTTAACACCCACAGCCAGCCAGCTGCCCCCCTTCCTCCCAGCGCCTCCTGCCTGCCGTTTGCCCCCACCGATCAACTATTCCCACTCCCTCCCAGCACCTACTGCCTGCCGGAATCAGCTGTTTTGCGGCATGCAGGAGGTGCTGGGATGAAGGGGGAGGAGTGGGATGGAGCATGCTCAGGGGAGGGGGCAGAACTGGGCAGGAAGAGTTGGGGAAGAGGCGGCGTGGGGACCTTGGAGAAGGGGTGCGGTGGGAGGAAGGGCCTGGGGTGGAGCAGGGTGGTGGTGGGAAGAGGCGGGACAGGGGTGGTGGTTTGGGGGAAAGGGTCGGGTGGGGGCAAGGCCTGGGGCGGAGCAGGGGACTGAGCACCCCCCCAGGCCCGGAGTAGGCCGACGTCTATGAGTCCAGAGTTTAACGATCTTTATAGGTTAGATATTAGGAAAAAATATCTAACTCTTCTTTGCTGCAGATTAAGCCCATTACTTCTTGCCCTACCTTCAGTGGACAAGGAGAACAATTGATCACCATCCTCTTTAGAACAACCCTTAACATATTTGAAGACTGTTATCAGGTCCTCCCTCAGTCTTCTTTTCTCAAGACTAAACATGCCCAGTTTTTTATACCTTTCCTCATAGGTCTAATTTTCTAAACCTTTTAGCATTTGTGTTGTTTTCCTCTGGACTCTCTCTGATTTGTCCATATCTTTCCTAAAATATGGCATCGAGAACTGGACACAGTATGCCAGCTGGGGCCTCAACAGTGCCAAATAGAACGGGACAATTACCTCCTATGACTTACATACAACACTTGTTAATACACCCCAGCATATTAGCCTTTTTTACAACTGCATCACACTGTTGACTCATACTCAATTTGTGTTCCACTATAACCCCCAGAGTCTTTTCAGCAGTATGACTGCCTAGCCAATTACTCCCCATTTTGTAGCTGTGCATTTGATTTTTCCTTCCTAAGTAAAATAATTCGTACTTGTCTTTATTGAATTTCATCTTGTTGATTTCAGACCAATTCTCTAATACAGTAAGGTCATTTTGAATTTTAATCCTGTCTTTCAAAGTGCTTGCAACCCCTCCCAGGTTGGTGTCACCTACAAATTTTATAAGCCTACTCTCTACTCCATTATGCAAGTCATTAATGAAAATATTGAATAGTACCAGGCTCAGGACTGATCCCAGTAAGACCCCACTAGATATGTCCTTCCAGTTTGACAGCAAACCCTTGATAACTTCTCTGTGAGTATGGACTTCCAACCTGTTGTGTACCCACCTCTATAGTAATTTCATCTAGACCACATTTCTCTAGTTTGCTAATGAGAATGTCACGTGGGATTGGGTCAAAAGCCTTACTAAACTCAAGGTATCTCACATATAAAAGAAGAGAAGGAATGGAAAGGGAGAAGAGGGAGGGGCTGGAAGTGGAACAGGCAGGAGAGAAGCCTGTCATCCTACCCTATTTCCTTGGGAATGTCTAGAGGTTGGGGTGGGTAGTAAGAGAAGAGGACACTGAAAGAGAGAGCTGCTGTGGAGGCACTGTCAAATGATTAAGGTAATTTAGGTTTCGTATAGTCAGAAATGAAGGCACTGAGAGATAAAGAGGCCAAGGCCAGGAGGCCTCAGGCTAGCCAGCCTTATGCAATTAGCCCTGCCCACTACACCTGAACCAGGTGTTGGATTTAAAAGAAGGAAAGCCCAGCAGTGGGGTCTGCCTGAAGAGGAGAGCAGTCGAGCTGAGTTTTGGCTGGAAAGGCTCCAGTGTGGCAGTCCTTGAGGCCAGTGTTCCTGAAGAGGAGTCTAGAGGGATGAGAGGCTCAAGCCCAGAGAAGGGCAAAAGATGCTCCAACGCTGTTTGGTTTGATATGAGTTTTACTGACAGACCCCAGGGAGAAGCCCTGGGACCATTAATCTGAAAAGAAGAGTGTGATTCCATTGAGTTCTGTTTGATTTTGGAAAGACTTGCTGCGGATCGAGGCAGAGCTGGGTGAGAGGACTTTGAAGAGGCCAGGTGGGAAAAAACAGGTTAGGGCCTGACTGGTTAGAGCTGGACTTGGATACCCCAAAAGATACTGAACTTGAAAGGTGACTTGGCCAGGCGGATGGGCCATGGAAGCTGCAGACTGTTGCAGAACCAGAATGGCAGACAATAGGTGGTGCTAGAGTAGAATAGCCCCTGCAACACGTAGTCCTGGCCCAAGGGAGTGTTGTGGCTGTGAGTTCCCCCATTGCAGGCTTCTAGGGAAAGGAGAGAAAAGGAGGCCTCCAAAAGTAATCACGCTGGGTCTATATCTTAAAGGCTCAAAGGGATGTAGATAGTCCTTTCACCATTTCGTATTAGGGGGCTAGAATCACTGTTTACACTACTTCCGGATACTATCCTGTGGTGTGCTGAACTGCCTCAGCATTAGGCCTACCAGCCATGTACTGCCCTCCAGCCATGCTCCTTGTGTTTGAATGTACCATGTTAGTATGTAGTGCCTGAACCAGACATTCTTCTTTTCAGGGAGGAATTCTGGTGTACTGGGGAAAATAAAAACGGGTTGTTTCAGCTCATGCCCAAAATGCATAACTCCAAATAAATTCAAATGGAAATCAATTAGAGTGACATGGTCCTCTGCTTTCTGAGAAAAATAAACATTTGACACAGGAATTGCCAAAGCTCTATTGTGGGAGACATCAGTTCCCATATAATAGTTGTGGTTTTGCAAGGTTTTTTTATTCCCTTGGTACTATTCTCCTGGTTCCCACAGAGATAACGCATATTGCAGACTTTTGATGTGAAAGTTGCCAGATGTTCCCAGTAGAAAGCAACCCCTTGATCTTTATCAGATATTTGATATCCCCTTCATACTTCAAGTATTTGAAAGGTACATCTAAACACCAATGGCCAAATCCTGAAATCTTGACTCAGGGCCTGACTCTGCCAACCTTAACCACATTGTGGGATTGCCTTGCTCCATTAGTAGTCCAGCTGATTTTGGGACTACTGGCAGAGTGAGCTGTTACTCAATATGAGTAAGGATGGAAGAATCAGACTCTCAGTTTGTAAAAAACTCCTGACTCAGGTAAAACTCCTATTGAGAGTGTCACCTGGAGAGGAACTAAATAAGGGCTCCATGATTTGGCCCCAGGGATGAAGAGGAATTATTTAGGATGAGGGTATAGCTAGAAGTAATGGGAAGAAGAAATTAACTGACACTCAGGAAAAACTTCCTGTGACAGCTGTTAGGCTATGGAATAATCTCCCGAGGCAACTGGAAGAAGCCCCATTTCTTAGGACATATAAAATGAGACTGGACAAGACACTAGAAAATGTAAGTTAAGAAACAGCCCTGAACTGCAAGGTGGACTAAATGGGCTTCATATAAGCTGGGTACTTTGAACTGGTTTTGCTAAATTCTCAAAGCAGACTGACATCAATAGAATGTTAACATTTTTTTCCTTTTTATATAATTTTCCAATTTAATGCTTAAAAATATACATTCTTATACTTCCAGATTTAACAACAGAGACAAATTACATGTTTTATTACCTGTGATCGTGGAAGATAAGTTTTCCTGTGAAAGACTGAGAATCAGGCAAGTTAGCATTGTCTACTTAAATAAATTAGAAGAGATTCATAATCCTAAATGGGTTGGAAATGTATGTAATGAGTAATACTATAACTAACTGTTGTGGCACACTTACTTTTCAATATTGGAGCAATTTGACTTTCCCACTTGCTCAATTTATTGTATGTCCTACGTTATAACATTCCGGGTGCAATTCTTTTTAACCAGCTCTACTCATATGACACTAACATAATGCAACCTTTTAAAGTGCTAGTTTTTGAGAATTAGAGAAATTCAATATTTATTACAAGAATCATTTGTTAAAACAGGGAGGTTATCAAACAATCTAAAGAGAGATCACTCTGGGCTGGCTTACACTACAAAGTTAGGTCGACATAAGCCACCTTGCATCGATCTAGTTGTTCCTGGGTCTACACTTATATTTGTCTCCCACTGGTGTAAACTCCCCATTACACCAACATAGTAACACCACCTCCCAGAGCGGCGTTGAGCCATGGTCAATATACTGAGGTCACATATCACAAATGTAGACATTGCATTACCTGTGCTGACCCTAAAAGTCCTCCAGCAGCTGTCCTGCAATGCCCAATACTGACAGCTCTGGTCACAATTGTGAACTCCACTACCCAGAGATCACAGAGAACAATGTTAATCCGCCAGTTGGGAAAGAAAGTCCCTGCAGTCCTGTGTTCTTAAAGATGCGTGCGTCATGCACCTTTTCTGATCAGTCAACACTGATGTCAGTGAAGTGTCCCTGGTGGTCCACCAACACTTTCTGTTGATGTACTCTGTGGCAATGTGGTCT
This sequence comes from Emys orbicularis, assembly GCF_028017835.1. Classification (NCBI taxonomy): domain Eukaryota; kingdom Metazoa; phylum Chordata; order Testudines; family Emydidae; genus Emys; species Emys orbicularis. Next base: position 64,962,908 of record NC_088683.1, on the reverse strand, counting down.
GGTACCAAAGTAAGGATATGAGAGCTGAATATTGCTCCATTGCAGTTCAAGAGCCCCACTGCTGCAAATCTATCCACTATGCCTGCGCATTGCCCAGAGTCACAGTCCTGCACAGCCCTGTACACTTGCATGACAACAGCCCTCACAGTAGATTTTCCAACTCCAGAATGACTTCCCACTGACAAGTAGCAATCCGACATCCCAAATTTCCATACTGTGATTGCCACTTGCTTCTCCAATGTCAGTGCAGCTCTCATTTTGGTGCCCCTGCGCTGGAGGGCTGGGGTGAGTTTGGCACACAGATCTAGGAATGTGACCTGGCACATCCGAAAGTTCTGCAGACACTGCTCATCCTCTCAAGCTTCCATTACAATGTGATCCCACCAGTCAGTGCTAGTTTCTCAGGACCAGAAGCAGTGCTCCACCATTTGCAGCTGTGCAGTGAATGCCAACAACCTTAAATTGGTTCTCGCTATGTCCCACAGCAATCTTCCCTCCAGAAAATTGTCATGTTCCCCACAGCTCTTCTAGCGACTCTGTATCTGCAAATACCAAAGGGTCATAGAATCATAGAATATCAGGGTTGGAAGGGACCTTAGGAGGTCATCTAGTCCAACCCCCTGCTCAAAGCAGGACCAATCCCCAATTAAACAGGATCACGTGGCCTGTGTTCGCAATGCTCACGACAGTAGTGCAGAGTTGTGCAGGCTCCATTCGTCTGTCAGAGATGGCTGACAGTGATAAGTCCCACGCGAGTTCTGGGGATTTTTAAAATAGATGCGAAAATTATGGGATAGAGATGACTTTATGGAGCAGAAAATGTTTGTCCAAAGAAGCTTCTGTTTCAAACACAGTACTTCCTTTAGTAATGCTATCCCTGTTGTGTGGGTGGGTGGGCATGAGAGTCTCTCAACACCCCAGTTGTCTACACCCATTACGGTGTCATGTATCTTAGGCCAATATTATACTAAACTGAGATGAGACTTATTATAATAGCATTCACTCACTTATAGAAAAAATGCCTGGATGGTTCTTCTATTATGACCCCTGTTTGTTACCTGAGTTGGCTGGTGACAACCTATACACACAAGATCTCAAATCAGAAGTGTCCCTTATTAACATAATTAACCTGAAAACAGATGTAATTTCAAACCAAATAGGTATAAAACAAAACAGCATCACAGCTTTCAGCTGCCATTGTGATTAGTATTAGTCAAGGACAGGTTCCATCTCAAGAGGGAACCCTTTCGTCAATGAAAGAGCAGCAGTGGCATGATAGCTTCTAGAGGGAGTTCCAAACAGTCATCATCACCCAGGAAAATGATTGTAACGATCTCATCTTAAGGGGGGCAGGGTCGAAAGAAGAGCACATATGGGATCACTAGGGTATGAAAGAAACACAGGGCATCCTAATGGCTATGGGTGTGATGGAGGAGGAGATTGTCTGTAGTATCTGAATTTCTTTCAGACATTAATGTATTTATCCTCACATCATCACTGTGAGGGAGATAGGGAAGTAGTATTATCCTCATTTACAGATGGGCAACCCAGGCACAGGGAGATCAAGTGACTTGCCTAAGGAAGTCCCAGTGTAGTGCCTGAACCAAAAGATCAGTCTTCTTTTCAGGGAGGAATTCTGGTGTACTGGGGAAAATATTCTAGAAGCTACAAATACATATTTTAAGTGACATTGTTAATGTCAAAAGCAACAGAGGGTCCTGTGGCACCTTTAAGCCTAACAGAAGTATTGGGAGCATAAGCTTTCGTGGGTAGGAACCTCACTTCTTCAGATGCAAGTAATGGAAATCTCCAGAGGCAGGTATAAATCAGTATGGAGATAACGAGGTTAGTTCAATCAGGGAGGGTGAGGTGCTCTGCTAGCAGTTGAGGTGTGAACACCAAGGGAGGAGAAACTGCTTCTGTAGTTGGATAGCCATTCACAGTCTTTGTTTAATCCTGATCTGATGGTGTCAAATTTGCAAATGAACTGGAGCTCAGCAGTTTCTCTTTGGAGTCTGGTCCTGAAGTTTTTTTGCTGTAAGATGGCTACCTTTACATCTGCTATTGTGTGGCCAGGGAGGTTGAAGTGTTCTCCTACAGGTTTTTGTATATTGCCATTCCTGATATCTGACTTGTGTCCATTTATCCTCTTGCGTAGTGACTTTCCAGTTTGGCCAATGTACATAGCAGAGGGGCATTGCTGGCACATGATGGCATATATAACATTGGTGGACGTGCAGGTGAATGAGCCGGTGATGTTGTAGCTGATCTGGTTAGGTCCTGTGATGGTGTTGCTGGTGTAGATATGTGGGCAGAGTTGGCATCGAGGTTTGTTGCATGGGTTGGTTCCTGAGTTAGAGTTGTTATGGTGCGGTGCGTGGTTGCTGGTGAGAATATGCTTAAGGTTGGCGGGTTGTCTGTGGGCGAGGACTGGCCTGCCTCCCAAGGTCTGTGAAAGTGAGGGATCATTGTCCAGGATGGGTTGTAGATCACTGATGATGCGTTGGAGAGGTTTAAGCTGAGGACTGTAGGTGATGGCCAGTGGAGTTCTGTTGGTTTCTTTTTTGGGCCTGTCTTGTAGCAGGAGGCTTCTGGGTACATGTCTGGCTCTGTTGATTTGTTTCTTTATTTCCTTGTGTGGGTATCGTAGTTTTGAGAATGCTTGGTGAAGATCTTGTAGGTGTTGGTCTCTGTCTGAGGGGTTGGAGCAGATGCGATTGTACCTCAGTGCTTGGCTGTAGACGATGGATCGTGTGGTGTGTCCGGGGTGGAAGCTGGAGGCATGAAGGTAGGCGTAGCGGTCGGTGGGTTTTCGGTATAGGGTGGTGTTAACGTGGCCATCGCTTATTTGTACGGTGGTGTCTAGGAAGTGGACCTCCCGTGTAGATTGGTCCAGGCTGAGGTTGATGGTGGGGTGGAAGCTGTTGAAATCATGGTGGAATTCTTCCAGGGTCTCCTTCCCATGGGTCCAGATGATGAAGATGTCATCAATGTAGCGTAGGTAGAGAAGGGGCGTGAGTGGACGAGAGCTGAGGAAGCGTTGTTCCAGGTCGGCCATAAAAATGTTGGCATATTGTGGGGCCATGCGGGTGCCCATAGCGGTGCCACTGGTCTGGAGGTATATATTGTCACCAAATTTGAAATAATTGTGCGTGAGGATAAAGTCACAGAGCTCAGCAATAAGTTGTGCTGTGTCATCATCAGGGATACTGTTCCTGACAGCTTGTATTCCATCTGTGTGTGGGATGTTTGTGTAGAGAGCCTCTACATCCATGGTGGCTAGGATGGTGTTTTCTGGGAGGTCACCAATGCATTGTAGTTTTCTCAGGAAATCTGTGGTGTCACGGAGATAGCTGGGAGTGCTGGTGGCGTAGGGTCTGAGTAGGGAGTCCACATATCCAGACGGTCCTTCAGTGAGAGTGCCAATGCCCGAGATGATGGGGCGTCCAGGATTTCCAGGTTTGTGGATCTTGGGTAGTAGATAGAATAACCCCGGTCGGGGCTCTAAGGGTATGTTGATTTGCTCCTGTGTTAGTGTAGGGAGTGTCCTGAGTAGATGGTGCAGTTTCTTAGTGTATTCCTCAGTGGGATCTGAGGAAAGTGGCCTGTAGAATTTGGTATTGGAGAGTTGTCTGGCAGCCTCCTTCTGGTAGTCAGACCTGTTCATGATGACAACAGCACCTCCTTTATCAGCCTCTTTGATGATAATGTCAGGGTGGTTTCTGAGGCTGTGGATGGCATTGCGTTCTGCACGACTTAGGTTATGAGGCAAACGATGTTGTTTTTCCACTATTTCTGCCTGTGCACGTCGGCGGAAGCATTCTATGTATAGGTCCAGACTGTCATTTCGACCCTCAGGAGGAGTCCATGTGGAGTTCTTCTTCCTGTGTTGTTGGTGGGAGGGTATCTGTGTATCAGTGCGCTGTTCAGTGTTATCCTGGAAGTATTCTTTGAGTCGGAGGCGGCGAAAGTAGGCTTCCAGATCACCGCAGAACTGTATCATGTTCGTGGGGGTGCTGGGGCAAAAAGAGAGTCCCCGGGATAGGACAGACTCTTCTGCTGGGTTGAGTGTGTAGCTGGATAAATTGACGATATTGCTGGGTGAGTTAGGGGTACCCCTGTTGTGGCCCCATGTGGCAGGTAGGATTTTAGACAGCTTACGGTCCTTTTTCCTTTGTAGAGAGGTGAAGTGTGTAATGTAGATCTCCTGACTTATTTTAGTAAAGTCCATTTGTGTGGAGGGTTGGTTATTTATGAAAGTCTCCAGGTTGGAGAGCTCTTTCTTGATGTTTTTCTGTTTGCTGTATAGGATGCTGATCAGGTGGTTCCTCAGTTTCTTTGACAGTGTATGGCATAATCTCTCACTGTGGTCTGTGCAGTATGTAGATAGCAATGGATTTTTCACCTTCAGTCCATTTGGTATGATGTCCATCCGTTTGCATTTGGAAAGGAAGATGATATCTGTCTGTATTTGTGCAAGTTTCTTCATGAGGTTGATAGATTTCCATTCCATACGGCTAAATGCAGTGCCTTGCATGGTGTCAAGTATCAGAGGGTTAGCCGTGTTAGTCTGAATCTGTAAAAAGCAACAGAGGGTCCTGTGGCACCTTTAAGACTAACAGAAGACATTGTTAATGTCTTATTCGGAGTTTTAGTTTTGTCTGTTTGCTTATTGTTCTTTATAAAAACTCCTTGGCAGCTTGACACTGAAATGCCTTTTCCTCCTAGGGTGCACACTCACTAGTATAAGTGATGCTTTAGTTTTGGAAAAACAATGAAGTATATAAAGAATTACAGGACCTTTGCAAACAGACACAAGTAAAATGAGAACTTGCATGGTCCTTGAGAAGTGTCACTTTAGGTGAGGCATTTGGTAAATATAACAGGACTAAGGACATGTCCATTTTAGTGGGTGTATGCAGTAACAAACAGAATTACACATTTATCCAATAAACCAGAATAGTCATAAAGAAGCTCTTCTGGTCCTACAGGAAATTGTACAAGCCACATGTTGCCCTTGATCTTTATGTGTATCTCTGACTGGCAGTTCTGTTGCAGAATGACAGCTGTATATAGACACCTCTGTGTGTTCAATGTTTTTTTCCTTCCAGATAAAAACACCAAGGAGCCTCCTTACTGTATGTGCCTGGAATAATTCTTTTTTGAGAATATATATAATATTACAAAAATATGTGTTAACCACCAAGAGTCACTAATTTGATGCTCGGAATAGCTTAAACCAGCAGTTCTCAAACGTTAGCAACCTGAGGACCCCCATTTTGATTTTAAAATTTCCGCAGACCCCCATGCCCCCCGCTCAGCCCCATGCCCTGCCCGTCCTCATTCCGCCCCTTCCCCCAAGGCCCCACCCCCACCCCACCTCTTCCTGCCCCTGCTCCACCCCTGCCCCTCCTCTTCCTGTCCCCTCCCCCAAACGCGCCCCATCCCTGCTCCTCCCCCTACCTCCCAGAACCTCCTGCACGCAACAGAACAGCTGTTCCCCGGCATGCAGGAGGCACTGGGAGGGAGGGGGAGAAGTTGATCAGCAGGGCTGGTGGCCCCGACATGATTCCGCCCCCTCCCCTGAGCACACCCCATCCCCACTCCTCCACCTCCCTCCCAGCGCCTCTCTGCTGAACAGCTGTTCCCTGGCATCCAGGAGGCACGGGGAGGGAGGGGAAGGAGTTGAGGGACAGAGGGGGAGGAGTTGATCAGTGGGGCCTGTGGACCTCCTGGAGTACCCTTGCAGACCCCCAGGGGTCCACAGACCGCAGTTTGAGAAACATTGGCTTAAACTATTTAAGCTAATTTTTACAAAACATAACTATGGGTATGTTTACACTGCAATAAAAGACTCGTGGCATGGCTGCAGCTGGCCTATGTCAGCTGACTTGGGCTTGTGGGGCTGAGGCTGCAGGGTTAAAAATTGCAGTGTAGATCTTCTGGCTCAGGCTCTGAGACCCTGCTGTTTTTCCCCCTGCCGCCTGAGCCCCATGAGCCTAAGCCAATTGACCCGGGCTCTGAGACTCACTGCTGTGGGGTTTTTACTGCAACGTAGATGTATCCTCAGTTTCTAAGTGTTGCATATGGGCTGTTGAAATCTGTACTAACTTCTAACCCTAGGGGATTTAAAGCAGTCACTAATCAGCCCCTGAAAAAATGATCCTTATCATGGAAAGCATGACAGGCCATTAATGAGTGGCACTGGTATGTAGCAGACCCTTTCCCAATATAAACTTGGCTGTTAATCACATTTACATTTCTAACAATAGGTACAATAAGCTATTTAAAGAATTTGCTGTATTTTAGCACGTATCATTTTTGACAGATTTGACTTTGGTAATTAATGAGCTCATATTGTATAACATGGCATTTCATTTACTGCTACTAGCTGGATGGAGTGTATAAGTTTTTACTATTTCAGAAGAGTGGAATTAATCTCTGAATTACAGTGCTTCCCATAGCTGCCTGTGTTTCAGATGCAATTTTGCTAGCCTAGCCTATTCCATATAACATTTTGGTTAGAAAGTAGACAATTCTATTTAATGGTGGATCATTTACCTAACTAAAGCCTATATGTCACTGGTGGAGTATGCAGCACCTCTCTTCCCTAAGGCCCTCTCAGTTACCTTTAATGGCAAATGAATCTTAAACAGTCTTTCCTTTTAAATCAATCAGGGAGTAAACTGAAGCAAGATTACAGAAAATGTCTGAGGGCAACAAAAATGCTTTTAAATCTCTCCTGACAATAATTTTGAAGTTGAGTATGAATTTCACAGTGAGGTGAAATTCACTCCTGTGCAGAGTGCCAGCACACATCTTATTCACCAGTTAAGAATCACTTAAATCCTCAAGATTGCTCCTCCTCAGTCCCACTTAAAAGCTTAGCTTTTGTGCTGGCCCTTTGAATGTCGTGCACTCATGCATTTCAGGTAGCAAAGTGAAAGGGTTCTGTCACAGGCTGACTAGCCCTTTAAGGAGAACTGCACTCGGCCTGGCCAGTGACCTGGCAGCTATCCCCTATCTGAATGTGATATCGAGACTTGATTAAAATGACTGAGCCCAGTTGCAGGGGGGATCAGTGGCGATTACATAAACAGAGTAGGGAACTCAGTTAGGGGGAGCCCAGGAGAGAGGAGGTAGGAAGTCCCTGGCAAAGGCCAGGGAGGTGAAAAGGCAGCTCAGAGTGAGCAGGGAAAGGAGCTCTGTGAAAAGCTATGCATGTGGGGCTCCTAGGAGCTTTTGGAGATTATAGCTGACCTTCCTTGGCAGAAGCCTTGAAGGTGATGGTGAACATACTGCCTGCCTGCTTTCATAAGTGACTGCCCCATGCGCAGTGAGCCTCATCAGTGGGAATCAAATAGCCCAAAGAGAGAATAAGCTATTCTGGATACAGTCATCATTATGATTTGAATATCTCTACCTCATGGGCCATATTCTGCCCTCAGTTACACCCATGCAACATCAGCAAAGCCAATGGTTCCCCATCCCACCCTTTGTCTGTCTTGTCTAATTAAATGTAAGCTCTTTGGGTTAAGCACTGACTTTTACTATGTCTGTACAGCACCTACTTCAATGGAGACCCTGATCATGGTTGAGTCTTCTAGACAGTATTGTAATACAAATGGACCAAATTCATCTCTGATGCAAGTGAGTGTCAAAAGTGAAGTCAAAAGGAACAGCACATACTTACACCAGGGATAAATTTGGTCCAGTTGATTTGCATGGGTGTTGCTGACAGCATTTCACCCCTAATAAAATTGTTGAAAACGTTTTCAGTAGAAATGACAACAATCAGCTATTTACAATTGCATCCGCCTTACTAAATGGCAAATGCTACAAGACCAAGCAGCAATTCACTAAGAAAAAAATAACCTGTAAATACACGTACAGCTGGACAGGGAAAAGCATAAAAAAAAGACATAAGGAACAGATCGTATGTTACAAATGTTCCTGTACCGACAGTGCACATGAATTTTAAGATGACCCACAATGCTTTCCCATTAAAAAGAAAGGCACACAATGTACATTTCAGACATTCAGACAGCTGGAGACAGGACAAACAGAGAACTAGTTAACTACACTACTCATGGGACATGCCAAAAAGTGGAAAGTTTGATCCCACAGCAAAAGGGAGTCTGCATGCTTTTATGGAGTCTTGTCAATAATGATAATTAACAACTCAAATGGTACTTTGTACGGTCAAAGCACTGTACAGAAACAAAGACCCTGCAGTTCTTATTCAAGTAAAACTCCCATTGACTTCAACAAGACTTCAGTGGGTGATTTGGCTGAGTAAAAACTGCAAGTTCAGGTCCATTCATTAATTAATCATAGCACCTCAAAGGGCCAAATCCTGAAATTCTTACACAGGCAAACTCTTATTAAAGTCAACACAAGTTTTGCCTAAGTTAGGACTGAGTAAAAAGGGAGTAAGAATTTCAGCATCAGACCCAAGGTGAGTATGTGTCTCACGCAATGTGCAACCTAAATAGTGCTTTGTATTATCAAAACTTAATATAATTCCATAAAAATAGCCTATGCTTCTTATAAGTAGTTATGAATGTACATCTTTGTCACAGAAATCCTGGTGGGATTGAATTAAGGGGCCAATTTAGTAAGGTGATGAGTGCCCTTAACTTCTGTTGCCCTGGGAGTTAATGGTGCTCAGAACCTTGCAAGAGGTACTCAGCACCTCACCAGGGCAGATCCATCTGCTCTTGAGCAGTCCTTTCTGCAGCAATCTCCCTATTTCTCTATGCCCCATGGAGGGTGCTCAGCAGGGGTGAGATCCATGTAGGGGAAGAGGACAGGGACTGTATGGGTTTAAATAGGAACTGTATCATCTCTGTCTAGATTGGGGTGGGAGCATTGGTCCTGCCATAAACCAAGAGAGATTTCATGGGGAGGGAAATACAGCCTGGAGTCATATTGCCTTTACCACATAGCTCCATCCATGCAAGAATCCCATTTTAATGAAGATCCTGGGGTCAGCCATGAGGCCAGGGGTGTCCCTGGTAGCACGGTTTCATTGGGGCTTTGGTATTAGAGAGCCCTGAGGTTCCAGAGCTAGTGTGCAGGCATGGGACCTCTACATGGATGGCCTTGATTACCTGCAGATCCTGGGGGATTGGCAGATTTTGGGTACAAGCCCCATGGCTCATTCCAGGGGGATAATGCAAATTCAGTTCCCCTCCCTCTGTCCTCTCCCCACTCAGATGGAACAATTGAGAAGAAATACTGAGAGACTCTGTGGAGTTTTCCTCCCCCCAGTAGGCTTTACCACCGATGGTGGTGGTGGGGTGATCATGCCCCAAATGATTTAACTTTGCTGCTGCAGAAAACAACATAAAATATTTCACGTATTGACTATTTCTTAAAGTATCGGTTGTTGTCTCTATACTCCCGCACTAAGGCGAATACAGACAGAACGGAGGGAATGGCTTTAAAAATAAATACATGGAAAAGGAAGGACAATTTTAAAAAAGGAACTCCTAAAGATTGGCTCCATAGCTACAGCATGTACAAGCAGGACTTTGTCTCATTCTAGCCAGACTGTTTGCTGACAAGCCCTGCAAGCTTCCAGAAAGCAGAGACACAGATGGTATTTACTGTGCTAGATGAAAGCACACACCCCTGGATTGTCCAGAGCAGTGGAACTTTTGACATTCAAATAGAAGATGTGGCTTAAGAGACTATATTCAGGCTATATCAGGGGGAGTTTTGGTTCCCAAGAGGTAGGTCTCACCAAGTGTTAGAGATAATCAGAATCATCCACATATTGGCACAAGTCCCTTCCTGATCATCCATTGTGCAACCCTTGCTCTGTTTAGGACATTGTTCATAAAGTCCTAATATTGAGGGGCCAGAGGAAACAATGGGAAGGCAAGAAGAAACTGGCCAGCAACTTTATATAAAAGAAAAAAAAAGAAAGGACTGATTGTAATCTTTTAAGGGCAAGGACCATTATATGTTATACAGTGTCTAACACAAAGGAGCCCTAGCCTGTAACTGCTACCACAATACAAATAATAATAATAATCTGTCTCCAGCACCTGAACAGTTTTGATGTTATTTATTTGACACACCCGGTGACATAGTTACCTAAATTGTAAGATTCTTACTATATTTTAAAAAGTTGTGTGTTGTGAAATTTATGCATTTCCATGATTTCAGTACTCCCCATGTCCAGATTTCCTGTTCCCAGTGGTTTTCATGTCCATCAAAATCTAGATCCTCAGAAAAATATGTCAGATACAATACCATGACTAGGATAAAACTGGGATCCTGTCCATCCATGAAGAAGATCTACACATGGCAGATGTGTACACAAAAGGAATGTACTCAGTTTAAGGCACTTAAGGCCTTCCTAGTTTTAAAATTAGAACTATTGCAATGCAAATTGCGTCAATTTGTAAGATTATTAGCAGAAATGCATGTCATTTATTTCTAATGGTTCTTGCTACATAAAAGAGAGTCAGTTTAAGAAAATGTTAATCTCGTAATAATAATGCGTTACACCAATACAGCTCCTTTCATCTGAAGTTCTCAAAGCATTTTTAAACATTAATATTCCTTACAATCTTCCTGTGGTGTAGGGAAGTATCATTAGCCCTATTTTACAAATGGTCCAGTGTAATGAAATAATTTGGAAAAATCACTAAGTGAATGGCAGAGCTTGGAATAGAACTTAGAATTCTTGACTCATGTCCAAATGACAAGATCATCGTCCTACTCTCAGGGAAGTCCACAGGGAATTGGTTAGCTCACTAAAGTTCCTGCATTTCAGTAGAGACATCAGTGATTCAGTTCCCTTAAGGATTCTTGAACTGAGAAATATTTTTTCTCACTATATCAGTGCACTGTCACTGTAAATTATCTATGAAAATGTCGCCGCTGGAGTGTGTGTATACACATGCACAATTTATAGATAATGAACTAAGCACTGGTATCACTGGCAGCCTGGACAATGCCAGTACTCTGACAGCTATGATATTGAAATCTCAGCATACAGATTACTCTCTTAATCCCTTGAAGATTCATTCAGTGATCCAGAATCACATGAAATAAAGAGCCCTGTCTTGGGTAAAGGTGCTATCATTCTTGAGAGCTACTTCAAGATTACTGTAGTTTAATCTTACTGGGAAATTATACAATAGGAGGTGGGTATCAACACCCTGAAGCTGATTCCTCCTTCTCCCATGGCCTCTCTTCCCCAGCTGGCTGTCTTACAAGTGGATGGGGGAAGAGGTTGCTCTAGAGCCTTTTGCCATCACAATATGGGCAACGGCCAGGGAAATGGGAAGCTTTAGAGCCCAAGGACGGAAATCTCCCCTGCCAGTCAGACACTTGTCTGTGCACAGTACCTTCCAGCAGAGGACACAAACGTAAAGGCAAACGCAAAGGCACATGGTGAGAGGCCAAAAGGCCACACGAGGCCGTTCCGCCTTTGTAGCATCACCCAGTGTTTTCTACAGCCAGTCAGAAATAGCTACCTGTTATGCTTGTTATCAAACAAATCCTGGACCCAGCCTGCATCCCAAATGGCCACAGGCCACTGGGGAGTTTTACAAGGGCAGGAGGGAAGGAATCTTTCTTCTCAGCATTATGCAGCAGCTAGCTGTATCCTGGCCCCTGTTTCACAAGAGAGCTGGAGCAAGCTCATGGGGGCCCTCGTTAACAAAGCCAGACTTTGAGGCCTCTGAGGAAGAATCTCAGTTCTCAGTATTTTTTCCTTGAAAAAAGCCTTCAGGCCATAAACCAGTTTAAGTTGACCCAAACCCATTGCTGAGTGTCTTGTTATTTATATTATCGTTGCATCTTGGAGCCCCCGTCATGGACCAGAACCCCATTCTGTTAGATGTATATGTGGCTGAGATCCCCTTCTGCAGCAGGTCAGTGGAGTGGGGTGAACCTAAAGATCCTGCCCCCCTTTACTCTACACATTTTTATATCAATTTAGTTCGCGGAGTCTCATATATTCAATTCCTGGACTTGCCCTTAATCCTTAGGTTGGTTCTGAGAACAGGGAGAACTCCACAGCACTCACATGAACCTTGCACAAGTCCCCAAATCCTCCCACTGAGGGAAATGATCTTTGAGTTATGAGTGTAATTCTCAGCTATGGGCTAATCTCTCTGTAAACAAGCTGATTTTTATCCCTTTGGGGAAAACTGACAAATAAATATATAATTATTAATTAGTGTTCCGCTCCCAAGAGAAGCAAACAGCAAAGGGCACTCTATCTTGGTTTGTTTTTTCATTTTTGTGCCCTCCCTGCAGCATTCCTGTGAATCACTAGTTGTTTCACTTAAGGGACAAATTCCGTAACTTTTCCATGAGGGACAATAAAACAATCCAATTTCCTGTTTGTGCAGCCACATCCAATGCATACTTCAACCTAGGAGAGTTATAGCCTGTTTGAGGGCTCTGTTTACATTTATTCTAGTCAACAAAAAAGTTATAGAAGAGCAGGAAAAAATGCATAAGTGGCATTTTTCAAAGAAATAAAGCCCTAATTATTAACTACTACTGTCTTTGGTCCTTTGTAGGAAACTGTATGCTGAATTCAGAATATTCAAAGGGACCCTGGCACCTTAATTAAGCAAATCTTTGTCCATTATACTTTTACAGAGCTGCAAACACACAAATCACCTTCCTTGGTATTCTCTTCCATTCAGGAATAAAATATATTTATATGCTGGATTATGTCTCACTGTTGAACATGCTGCAATGTCAGTGGAGTAAAATGATAAAGGGCTAGACCACCAGACATCACCACCCCCCAAAATACCAGCCCATTTCCTCCAGCAAAAGAGAGTTTCCCATATAATTGATAAGTATAAGTAACAGTCAGCAGTGATAAGTAACAGTCAGCATGGATTTGTCAAGAACAAATCATGTTAAACCAACCTGATAGCTTTCTTTGACAGGATAACAAGCCTCATGGATAGGAAGCAGTAGACGTGGTATATCTTGACTTTAGTAAAGCTTTTTATACTGTCTCATATGGCCTTCTCATAAACAAACTAGGGAAATGCAACCTAGATGGAGCTACTATAAGGTGGGTGCAAAACTGGTTGGAAAACCATTCCCAGCGAGTAGTTATCAGTAGTTCACAGTCATGCTGGAAGGGCATAATGAGTGGGGTCCCGCAGGGATCAGTTTGTGGGGATGTAAAGTTCCATGAGAGGGTAGGGGTCACGATGGGACACTTGCCTGGCAATAAATCATGGCCTTATGTAAGGCCCCCTGGTGGTTGTATAAGATGAGGCCTTATGTAAGGCCCCCTGGTGGTTACATAAGTTGAGGCCTTATGTAAGGCCCCCTGGTGGTTATATGAGATGAGGCCTTATGTAGGGCCCCCTGGTGGTTATATAAGATGAGGCCTTATGTAAGGCCCCCTGGTGGTTATATAAGATGAGGCCTTATGTAAGGAACAATTGAACCAATCGGTGTGGGGCTATACATGTGATAAACACATGATTCTCCTTCTTGTCCAATCGGTAGATGTGTAATTATAGCCTAATTGTGTTATGTAATGTTAAGAAAGACTATAAAAGAAAGCTTGAAATAAACAGAGTTGGAGTCAGCTGGAGTCAGCTTGCAACCGCATTGGTCGTGTGCTTTATCCGCGCCACAAATGAGACCCCACATCAGTTCTGGGTCTAGTTCTGTTCAATATCTTCATCAATGATTTAGATAATGGCATAGAGAGTACACTTATAAAGTTTGTGGATGATACCAAGCTGGGAGGGGTTGCAAGTGCTTTGGAGGATAGGATTAAAATTCAAAATGATCTGGACAAACTGGAGAAATGGTGTGAAGTAAATAGGATGAAATTCAATAAGGACAAATGCAAAGTACTCCTTTAGGAATTAACAATCAGTTGCACACATACAAAATGGGAAATGACTGCCTAGGAAGGAGTACTGCGGAAAGGGATCTGGGGGTCATAGTGGACCATAAGCTAAATATGAGCCAAGAGTGTAACACTGTTGGAAAAAAAGCGAACATCATTCTGGGATGTATTAGCAGGAGTGTTGTAAGGAAGACACAAGAAGTAGTTCTTCCGCTCTACTCCGCGCTGATTAGGCCTCAACTGGAGTGTTGTGTCCAGTTCTGGGTGTCACATTTCAGGAAAGATGTGGACAAATTGGAGAAAGTCCAAAGAAGAGCAACAAAAATGATTAAAGGTCTAGAAAACATGACCTATGAGGGAAGATTGAAAACATTGGGTTTGTTTAGTCTGTAAAAGAGAAGACTGAGAGGGAACATAACAGTTTTCAAGTACATAAAAGGTTGTTACAAGGAGGAGTGAGAAGACTTGTTCTTCTTAACCTCTGAGGATAGGACAAGAAGCAATGGGCTTAAATTGTAGCAAGGGAGGTTTAGGTTGGACATTAGGAAAAACTTCCTAACTGTCAGGATAATAAAGCACTGGAATAAGTTGCCTAGGGAAGTTGTGAAATCGCCATCATTGGAGATTTTGAAGAGCAGGTTAGACAAACACCTGTCAGGAATAGTCTAGATAATACCTAGTCCTGCCATGAGTGCAGGGCACTGGATTAGTCTCTTGAGGTCTTGTCCAGTGCTATGATTCTGTGATTCTATTACAGTTTCCCCCAGCCCAGTGGTCTCTTTACTTCACACCTGGTCCCAGGTGGAGTCTTCCTTCTATCCTAGCTTTGATTTCTCAGCCTCATCCCCAAAGTTTTCCCACTTCAAAGCTTCCCCCTCCCCTATTTCTCTGCTCCCAACCAAACTTTTCCATTTTTGGATGTTCGACAAAGTCGAGATTTTCCACAGAAATCAGACACAGAAAGCAGACACTTTTTGTGAAAAAAAAAAAAAAGCGTTTAGTTAAAAATCCCATTTTTCTATCAAAAGCCATTTTGACGGAAATTTTTCACCCAGCCCAACTGTGAAGACTCTGCACTGGTCCCCAGTATAAATTACAGCTGCTCAAGTTTACACTGGTGGCAAATAACCCAATGGGCTATTGTAGGACTGGAGCTCACCAGCATGAAGGGACGCCCTTGCATGTCTTCTTTCACTTGGCCATTCCCCTTGCACAGGCCATGCTATGCCACTTGAGTGGTATCCCCCCTAAGCAGGGGAATATTCCAGAAGCCAACTAAACTGGCTTTATGATCATTTCATACTGGCAGAGTAGAAGAAAGTGGCCCTGGAACAGCCAGAGTTTGGGGCCTCTGATTAATGTATTTGCAAACAGAAGACAGACTTTACCATAATATAAGGAAGGCACTGACTTTCCTTCAGATGCTACCTGGATTTCTGCAGTGCACAGATTATACAACACTGGCACCACATTGTGGACATTTAACATTATTGCACAAACCCTTGATTATGCCCCTATGTTTAACGAGACACGTATTTTATTCACCAGGATAAAAATTGTAAAATTTCCTTTTTCGGAGGGTTGAGAAATTTAATATTATGTTGCTAATGTTAGTTCTGTGAAAAATCGTTCCTAGTGCACGTATGCTGTGGTGACGGTCCCTACAGTCAATTATATTAGCATGGGTTAATTGCTTAATTATTTTCTTAATATAGGGCTTTGAGGAGGAAGGGATTTAGAAAAAAACACACACCCTTATTTGAAAGTTTGTTATCCACCTTTTCTATCTTTGCAATTTTTTTAAGACAGGACATAAATTCATCACAGTAAGTTTTATTATGGTATCCCTGGCGTATCTTACCTGACTTGAAAGGAATTGTACAAGAGATTCATTTGAATCAGCATTCTCTGCCTAGAGGAGAGATTGTCCATCGCTGTGGGAGTACAAGTCCCACTGAAAGTAAAAGGAAAACAATTGACTATCAATGGGATTTTGCTCCTGTGGATGCTAAAGATAGCTGTCTTTCACACACTTTCAGTTGTTATTTGTTTTAGCTTTTCTGGAATGTCTTTTAGTTTGATTAGCAAAATAATAATGACTTGAAATTAGGCCTTTGGGATGATCCCTACTTTTGACTATTAAAGTGCTGCTCTGGGACTCAGGAATGAGCTTATCCTCCCTACATCAGAGGTATTGAACATACAGACCACAGGTTGGACTCAGCCCATACAGCGTATTTATGTGGCCTGCCTAGGGTGACCAGATAGCAAGTGTGAAAAATCTGGACTGGGGGAAGGGGAGTAATGGTGGGATAAAAGGTGCCTATATAAACCTAAGCCCCTAATATCGGGACATCTGGTCACACTAGGCCCGCCTGACATACTCTGAAACTCAGTAAGTTTCTAGCCTAATACAGAAATAACCTTGCAAATAGGAACCAAGTACAAGCTGATGTCATTGGCCTGGTCTACACTAGGAGTTTATGTCGAATTTAGCACTGTTACATCGAATTAACTCTGCACCCGTCCACACCACGAAGCTATTTAGTTCGACATAGAGGTCTCTTAAATTCGACTTCTGTACTCCTCCCCAACGAGGGGAGTAGCGCTAAATTCGACATGGCCATGTCGAATTAGGCTAGGTGTGGATGGAAATCGACGGTAATAGCTCCGGGAGCTATCCCACAGTGCACCTCTCTGTTGACGCTCTGGACAGCAGTCCGAGCTCGGATGCTCTGACCAGCCACACAGGAAAAGCCCCGGGAAAATTTGAATTCCTTTTCCTGTCTGGGCAGTTTGAATCTCATTTCCTGTTTGGACATCGTGGCGAGCTCAGCAGCACTGGCAACGATGCAGAGCTCTCCAGCAGAGATGGCCATGCAATCTCAGAATAGAAAGAGGGCCCCAGCATGGACTGATCGGGAAGTCTTGGATCTCATCGCTGTGTGGGGCGATGAGTCCGTGCTTTCCGAGCTGCGATCGAAAAGACGGAATGCAAAGATCTACGAGAAGATTTCTAAAGCCATGGCAGAGAGAGGATACAGCCGGGATGCAACGCAGTGCCGCATGAAAATCAAGGAGCTGAGACAAGGCTACCAGAAGACCAAAGAGGCAAACGGACACTCCGGATCCCAGCCCCAGACATCCCGTTTCTACGAGGCACTGCATTCCATCCTAGGTGCGGCCGCCACCACTACCCCACCACTGACCGTGGACTCTGAGGATGGGATATTGTCCACGGCCGGTTCCTCGGAGATGTTAGCGGACGGGGAAGATGAGGAAGGAGATGAAGAGGACGAGGCAGTCGACAGCGCTTACAACGCTGATTTCCCCAGGATGTCTTCATCACCCTTACAGAGATCCCCTACCAACCGTCCCCAGGCGTTAACCCAGACACAGAATCAGGGGAAGGATCAGTCAGTACGTGTTTTAAACATGTAAACATTTATTTTTAACAGAACAGGAATATTAACAATATTAACAATGGCTTTTTCATGATTACTTTGCCCTAGGCGCTTAACGTTTCAGTCCTTGGCAGTGCAACTACTGAAAAAAAATCTAACAATGTCCGGTTTAGCATGATTGTTTTGCCCTAGGCGCTCTACTGTTTAGTCCCTGCCAGTGCAGCTACAGTAAAATCCGGTCTGTATGTCCAGGAATAGAGCAGAAATCCTCCTGGAACATCTCCACGAAGCTCTCCTGGAGGTAATTGGAAAGCCTTTGCATCAGGATCCTGGGGAGAGCGGCCTTATTGGGTCCTCCATGGTAGGAAACGTTTCCGCGCCAGGAGACAATCAAGTACTCGGGTATCATTGCCTTGCAGAGCATGGCGGCATACGGCCCTGGTCTTTGCAGGCTTTCCCGAAGCATCCTTTCTTTCTCTGAAATCCTCATCAGAGTGATGTCGCTCATGGTGACCTGCTTTGAATTAGGTAGGGGAATGTTAGTATTGGGACTGCTTGCCTGTTCCTTTACAAAACTGTAACCGGCGGTTTAGAGCCACGCGGTGGAGGCGGGAGAGGAGCAGCATACAGGGATCTTTCCCTGGGACAGCCGCGAGGGGGTGGGACAGGGGCAGAGTTCATGCTTGCCGGATTGCTGGCAGCAGGGACTGGCATTGCTTTGAACGTGAAAGGAGGCCAGTGCTATTATTAAAGTTTTAAGCAGCCACAAGTCTACGGCTTACCATGTCAGCCTGTTACCCAAATTCCGCTGTCCTGTCCCGCTTGTCTGATCTGCACTGCAAGACCCCAGGCACTGAATGCGAAGGCCGAAAATTCGACCTTGTCCTGAGTGCGCATGTGATAGGTGCTGTGCATGGTCTTGTTCACAGAGAAAGACTATGTTCTTTGTTCAACCAAAAATTTATCTTTCTGAGGAATTCACTCCCTTTTTCCCATCCCACAGCTGCGACTGTCTCCTGAACTACCCTGGCATCACACTCCCAGAGGCTAGCGCAGATTAGGCGTAGGAAGAAGAGGACACGGGAGGACATGTTCTCGGAACTTATGGTCTGCTCCCGAGCCCAGGCAGCCCAGCAGACCCAGTGGAGGGAGAACTTGTCCCAAATGCTAAATTCGACATAAACTCCTAGTGTAGACCAGGCCAATGACATCAGCTTGTACTTGGTTCCTATTTGCAAGGTTATTTCTGTATTAGGCTAGAAACTTACTGAGTTTCAGAGTATGTCAGGCGGGCCTAGTGTGACCAGATGTCCCGATATTAGGGGCTTAGGTTTATATAGGCACCTTTTATCCCACCATTACTCCCCTTCCCCCAGTCCGGATTTTTCACACTTGCTATCTGGTCACCCTAGGCAGGCCACATAAATACGCTGTATGGGCTGAGTCCAACCTGTGGTCTGTATGTTCAACACCTCTGATGTAGGGAGGATAAGCTCATTCCTGAGTCCCAGAGCAGCACTTTAATAGTCAAAAGTAGGGATCATCCCAAAGGCCTAATTTCAAGTCATTATTATTTTGCTAATCAAACTAAAAGACATTCCAGAAAAGCTAAAACAAATAACAACTGAAAGTGTGTGAAAGACAGCTATCTTTAGCATCCACAGGAGCAAAATCCCATTGATAGTCAATTGTTTTCCTTTTACTTTCAGTGGGACTTGTACTCCCACAGCCATAGACAATCTCTCCTCTAGGCAGAGAATGCTGATTCAAATGAATCTCTTGTACAATTCCTTTCAAGTCAGGTAAGATACGCCAGGGATACCATAATAAAACTTACTGTGATGAATTTATATCCTGTCTTTAAAAAATTGCAAAGATAGAAAAGGTGGATAACAAACTTTCAAATAAGGGTGTGTGTTTTTTTCTAAATCCCTTCCTCCTCAAAGCCCAAATGCACCGATCACACATGGAACGGGAGGAGAGGTGGCGGCAGGAAGACCAGCAGGCGACTCAAACGCTGCTTGGACTAATGAGGGAGCAAACGGACACGCTCCGGCGGCTTGTGGATGTTCTGCAGGACCGGAGGCAGGAGGACAGAGCCCCGCTGCAGTCTATCTCTAACCGCCCTCCCCCCGCCACAAAGTCCCATACCCCCCTCACCCAAAGTCCCAAGAAGGAGGGGCGGCAGAGTCCGTGAAAACTCTCACTCCACCCCTGCAGACTGCTCAAGTACCAGAAGGCTCTCATTCCCCAAAATTTGATAAGTCCTTTCCTTCCCGCCTCACCCAAGCCCCCGTCCCAGTTTCATCCCCCAGTTTCATGTGTAGTTGCTAATAAAAAATACGTTTCTGTTAATTACTGTTTCCATCATGTTCTTTTAGAGGAGAGTCTGTTTGAAGGGGGGGAAGGGGGTTGGTAATTGGACAGGACAGTCACATTTACCAGGGTACAGACGCGGGGGCAGGTTCAGCAGCAGGGCACACACACATTGCATTCACTAGTTACCCTGGTCAGTCTGGGAGGTGGTTTTCATGTTCTGTGGGGGGGGGGGTGCTATGTGACTTTGTGGCGGGGGAGGGCGGTTAGAGATCTTATGCAGCGGTCCTTATCCTGGATCACAGAGCCACGCAGCAGGGGATCTGTAACCGTCCTCCCCCTGCCACAAAGTCACATAGCCCCCACACACAGAGTCCTGAACAGGAGGGGTGGCAGGCTCCGTTGAAACAACCAGTCCATCACTGCGGAGCCTGTCATTCCTGGAGTTTAGAAGCGTCCTTTGCATCACTACACTACACCCGCTCCCCACCACAGTCTGCGTCCCAGGTTCAACACTTTCCCGCGAAAACAGTAATAAAGAAAACGGTGTTCATTAACAAATTTCAAGTGATTTTATTTTTAAACATGTGTTGGAAGGGGGGGAATGGGGTGAACGGGGTATGTAACTGGAGAGGATAGTGAACATTTACTGGGTAAAGAAACGGGGGCAGGTTCAGCTTCTCTGTAAACAAACTTAATAGTCACAGGTTACCCTGCTCACTCAGGAACCTAGCTTTCAAAGCCTCCCGGATGCACAGCGCGTCCCGCTGGGCTCTTCTAATCGCCCGGCTGTCTGGCTGGGCGTAATCAGCAGCCAAGCTATTTGCCTCAACCTCCCACCCTGCCATAAAGGTCTCCCCCTTGCTCTCACACAGATTGTGGAGCACACAGCAAGCTGCAATAACAATGGGGATATTGGTTTCGCTGAGATCAGAGCGAGTCAGTAAGCTTCTCCATCTCCCCTTGAGACGTCCAAAAGCACACTCCACCACCATTCTGCACTTGCTCAGCCGGTAGTTGAAGAGTTCTTTTTCAGTGTCCAGGGCGCCTGTATAGGGCTTCATGAGCCAGGGCATTAGCGGGTAGGCTGGGTCCCCGAGGATGACTATAGGCATCTCCACATCCCCAAGACTTATTTTGTGGTCCGGGAAGTAAATACCTTCCTGCAGCCGTCTAAACAGACCAGAGTTCCTGAAAACACGAGCCTCATGAACCTTGCCTGGCCATCCGACGTTGATGTTTGTAAAACGTCCCCTATGGTCCACCAGTGCTTGCAGCACCATTGAAAAGTAGCCCTTTCTGTTAATGTACTGGCTGGCCTGGTGGTCCGGTCCCAGGATAGGGATGTGAGTTCCATCTATAGTCCCACCGCAGTTTGGGAATCCCATCGCGGCGAAGCCATCTATGATGACCTCCACGTTTCCCAGGGTCACTACCTTTGAGAGCAGTAGCTCAACGATTGCGTTGGCTACTTGCATCACAACAACCCCCACGGTAGATTTGCCCACGCCAAAGTGGTTCGCGACTGACCGGTAGCTGTCCGGCGTTGCAAGCTTCCAGAGGGCTATGGCCACTCGCTTCTGGACAGTCAGGGCTGCTCGCATCCGGGTGTCCTTGCGCTTCAGGGCAGGGGTCAGCAACTCACAAAGTTCAAGGAAAGTTCCCTTCCGCATGCGAAAGTTTCGCAGCCACTGTGATTCATCCCAGACCTGCAGCACTATGCGGTCCCACCAGTCCGTGCTTGTTTCCCGGGCCCAGAATCGCCGTTCCACAACATCAACATGACCCATTGCCACCATGATGTCCTCGGCGCGGGGTCCCGTGCTTTGTGACAGGTCTGTGCCACTCTCAGACTTCAGGTCCTCACCGCGCTGCCGTAGCCTCCTCGCCCGATTTCTCAGCATCTGCCTCTGGGAAAGGTGGACGATAAGGTGCGAGGTGTTGACAACGGCCATAACTGCAGCGATGGTCGCAGCGGGCTCCATGCTCGCAGTGCTGTGGCGTCCGCGCTGTCACTGACCAGAAAAGTGCGCGAACTGATTTCCTGCCGGCGCTTTCAGGGACGGAGGGTGGGAGTGACTGTTGGATGACGACAGTTACCCAAAACCACCCTTGACACATTTTTTTCCCCAGAAGGCATTGGGGGCTCGACCCAGAATTCCAATGGGCAGCGGGGACTGCGGGAACTGTGGGATAGCTGCCCACAGTGCACTGCTTCCAATGTCGACGCTTGCCCCGTTAGTGTGGACTCACAAAGTCGAATTACTGTCCTTAGTGTGGACACACACGTTCGACTTTGTAATATCGATTCCACATATTCGATTTAAGTAAAATCGAACTACTCTCGTAGTGTAGACATACTCATTGTATCTTCCTGTTGTGCAGACAGCCTGAAGCAATGACTTAGAGATGTGAACTGTCCTGTCCCTATTAACCTCAATTGTATGTCAATTCTAAAGCCGAGTGATGATATCTTAATGTGAACATTAACTATTCTGTTGCTGGTCACTTTAGAAGATGGAACAGTAGGGGGCTGGGAGTGAAGCTGTCAAGGGGTGGGAATTGGGAGTTGCAGCAGAGAAGGAAATGCAGCAGGAAGAACAAATGAGACTCGAAAAGAGAAGAAAGCAGGAGAGAAAGAGGGAAGGGAACATAAGAAGGAAGAAAAACAAATGGCAGAAGTAGCAATTGCCTAACAGAGAGGATGTTGTCTTAATTAGTGATACTGACTGTTAGGATATAGATATTCAGGCCTGTCTGTAAACGCCTATACTTTAAGAATTTAGGTGTATTTTTATCACTTAGCTAGTTATAGATGTATAAAACAAAGAATCAAAATCACAGTCCGCCTGTGTGTAGGCCTTCTCTCACTAGGATAGTCTAAGGCCTGGTTCTTAGGCTAAGGCCTTTGGCTAAGCAGCAGAGGCAGCCATAAGCTGGGAAGCGTATGGTCACATCCTCACATTCCAAATCAGTCACATTGAAATAAGGTGTTATTGGGCTGTTGGGAATACAATGCTGTCTGGATAATGCCTTCACCACCAGATAAAGATGGTTAAAGAAAACTTAGTTTGATAGCATCCTGTCTGGCAAGAAATCACTTCTCAATAGTTGTGGGTGTGAAACCCTCATTTCTGTATGTTTTATCTTTATGGCCTCCACTTTTCTATTGTTAATCTGTCTGGTTCTCTAATTGTTTCTGTCTGCTGTATAATTAATTTTGCAGGGTGTAAACTAATTAAGATGGTGGGATATAATTGGTTAGCTAATCATGTTACAATATGTTAGGATTGGTTAGCTAAATTTCAGTAAAATGATTGGTTAAGGTATAGCTGAGAATATTACTATATAAATTAGGGGCAAACAGGAAGTAAGTTGGGATTTGAAAATAAGGAAAAAGGAACTTGGATTTAAGCTTGCTGGAAGTTCACCCCAATAAACATCGAATTGTTTGCAACTTTGGACTTCGGGTATTGTTGCTCTCTGTTCACACGAGAAGGACCAGGGAAGTGGGAGGGTGAAGGAATAAGCCCTCTAACACTGACCGTGATACTCAAGTACAGAATAAATAATAAATATAAGTTTAATTACTACATAAAGGCATTATTTTGCCCTTGATGTCTGTGCAAACATCCCACTTTCATCAGTGGGGGATCTGCCATGGACTGAGGCGAGTATGAAATCCTGTATTTATAACCTGGCCCATGGATCATAATTAAATAGGGAATCTGGCCTTGTCCTCTGAATGAGTTTGACAGCCCTCTTCTACACCATTCATTATTTTATATCTTTATCATGTTCTCTCTTATTAATCTCGTGTCTAAAATGAGCATTCCCAGTTTTTTGTCTTTCTTCATCTGGAAGTCTTTCTATGAATCTAGTCACTTTTTGTCACTGGTATCTGAAATCCTTCTATTTCTGATATATATATTTTTGAGATAGGGTGACCAGTATTCTCAGTGATGGTTTGCCTTTGTTTTATCAAATGGTACTGTAACATTTTCACGATTATTTTCCATCTCAATCTTTATACATTCTAACATTTTGTTTGCACTTTACACTGCCATTGCACATTGAGTATAGATTTTTATTCATCTTTCTTCAATAAAGCCAAGATCTTTTTCCCGAGTCTTTACACTTACTTTAGAACCCAACAGTGTGTGTGAGTGGTTCAAATTATTCCCTTCAATTTTTATTACCATATATTTCACTGAATTTTACTTGTCCTTATGCTACTATTTTGTTACCACCCTCAAAGAATTCCAGTAGATTAGAGGTATGATTTCCCAAAATGATAAAACCAGTGTTCTGTGGTACATATTTGCAATACACTACATTTAAAGAAGGGAAGATGTTAGGCTGGAATCTGTACAGGGGCAGAATTAATGGGTACTTGTATCATGTTATCCGGAATGGTTCACAACTGTGAGTGCCAGCCTCAGGGCACACTGTCAAGAAGCAGGGCAGAAACCCCAAACTGGTTGTATGTTCTATCATTAGATTTCACCAACCCACTAACAAATGTGAATTCCTAAAGCACTATAAGAGTCTTACCATGGAGTCACAAACAATCCCCTTGGGCATTCCAGTCTATCATGCCACCCAGGCAAGCTGGACTTAGTGACAATTGGTTGCCATACACCAAAGATCACAAAAGGTTCAGGTTGCTTCCAGTCCCAAGAGACCGGGCACATACCCAAGGTCAATTTGTACCTCAGATCTCATACCAAAGACAATAAGTGTAGCCAGTGGCGGATTTAGAGTTAATGGGGCCCTGTGCTCAGCTTCATTTGGGGGGCCCCTCCTTGGGACCCAGCCAAGAAAAAGAACATTCTCTCTTATCTCCCCCCCGCCCCCGTTTTTCATTCTTTTTTTCTTCAGCCTCCTCCTATAATAGGAAGTAAATGAAAATAAAGTGAGGTACTTTGATTGTTTTTGTAGTCTAACTTATTTTTCCACAGACCACTTGAAAATCGCTGAGGGTCTCGGCGGACCACTTAATGATCTTTCCAAATATTGTTTGTATCGTTAGCTAACTATTGTAAAGCGCTTTGGATAAGAGCACATTATAAAAAAAAATGTAAAACAACGTTGGGGTGTGGGGTCTGGCCAGGAGTTAGGGTGTGGGAGGGGGCTTAGGGCTGGTGCAGGGGGTTGGGATGTGTAGCACTTACCTGGGCAGCTCCTGTTTGGTGCGAGGGGTGCAGGTGGGGATGTGGGGGGTGCAGGAGTCAGGGCAGGGGGCTGGGGGTGTGGGCTGGGGTCATTGGGGTGCTCCCAGCCCCCTGCCCCACCCCAGCCCTCTGCCCTGAGCGGCTCACAGCAGGGGGTTGAGGGGGTATGTGTAGGGGGAGTGTGGGGGCCCTGCCTTTGCTCTGCCCTGTCCTGATTCTACCCCTTTCCCCAAGTCCCCGCCTCCGCATCTTCCCCTCCACCTTCCCCAAACGCACTGTGAACTCACTCCTCCCCCTCCCTCCCGGAGTGACCTGAGTGCCAGCAAATAGCTGTTTGGTGGCGGGGGAAGTGCTGGGAGGGAGGGGGGGTGGGAATACAGCACGCTTGGGGGAGGAGGCGGGGAAAAGGCGGGGGAGGGAGGAGCTTGGTTTCCGGTGGGTGCAGAGCCTGCAGCAGGAGTCCCAGGAGCCGGCAGGACCAAGCTTCTGCCCCCGCAGCTGCCTGGCCCTGGGGCCCCCTGTTGTTGGGGGGCCCATGCCAAGGCACCCTATGTTTTACTGTAAATCCGCCTCTGCTTGTAGCCACTCCTATGGTAAGCTAACTAAGGATTTATTAACTAGGAAAAAGAAATGGGAGAGTTATTTACAGTTTAAAGCAGGCAAACATATACACACAAATCAGTTACAGTTTATGGTTCCAAAAGGTGAAAGTTGTAGTAATCTTTCAGCTCTTAATGTCTTTTAGGACTAACTCAGGTTGACCTTAGGGATCTCTGCTTCAGTTTTGTAGCTCCAGTCCTGTGAGAGTCCAAACAACAAAAGAGATGAAAAATTTTCTTGTTCACTATTATTTCCTTCTTTCAGGTTTCAAGCTGATGAGAAGAGCCTTTTTGCATGTAGCCTGTGCAGGGGCAATTAGCAAAGTCTTTGCATTGGTGATGTCCCACAATGGCCCATTTAGTTTTGATAGTCCTCCATGATGGGCAAAGATGATCCCTTCTGACTGGTTGACAGTTTCAGGACAAACATTTTTTACAGTTATAAAACAAAAATGTAAATATTACTTTATAGCATGTAATAAAGATATTATAAGTGAGATTAATGCATGCAGCAATTTACAAGCATTTCATAAAGTGAAAACACTAAGCACATTGTTATAAATCCAATACCCATCTTAACCACACTAACACACAGGTGAGACAGACTGGTTTCCAGCAATGAATATGTCAGCACTTGGCTGAGGCCTAAAGCCTTGGCAAGATCCAGCACCTGGTCTGCCAGCATCACATCTTGTTTTGTAATTGGAACCCTAATGCTGCATTTCCTGGGTTTCAGACAGTGGGAGGTGGGTTCCTGAAAGATAATAGGTCCTTTCACCATGAATACATGTCTGGAACCTTAGCTTCACCCTAGCAACGATTTTTGTATAAATTCTCTTTGTAACATTTATTGGTACAAAATTTAATCTAGAATAATAAATGATAGTATTCTGCATGTTCTGATGTAGCTATCATAACTTTCTAGCAAAACAGCAGGAAGATTAAAGCTTGATGGTGTAGTAATTTATGTGAAAGGAAAGGTTATTGTTTCTATATAAACAATATATAAGCTCAGTGGTTTGAGCATTGGCCCCCTAAACAGAGGGTTGTGAGTTCAATTCTTGAGAGGGCCATTTAGGGATCTAGGACAAAAATCTGTCTGGGGATTGGTCCTGCTTAGAGCAGGGGGTTGGACAAGATGACCTCCTGAGGTCCCTTCCAACCCTGATATTCTATTCTATGAATAAAGGGGATTATAATGTTGCCCTTTTGTAAGTAAATAATGTTAATCTAAACATAACGTTCTCCTCAAGGTCATTAGGTACTTCAGGCAGTAGTTTGGAAGAAAATAAACAGATTATGGTTAGTCCAAAATACAAAACTAATTTGCAGGAAAAACTTCAGAGGAAATAGGGGTTTTTTTCATTGTGGTTCTGAAAATCAAATCCAGTTTGGGGTTTTTTGTTTGTTTATTTTTCATCTTCCTCGCCCCTTATTACTTTTTTGCACTTGAAGACAGGAGAGGCAGTAAAAACACAGAGAGAGACAGAAAATGTTTGGAGGAAAAGAGGGGGAGAGAAGTAGAAAAAGGGAAGAAAGCAGGGAGAGGGAGGGGTTTGTGTAGAACCAAAACCCAGCATTTTTTCAGTTTCTGAAAACTTAATTAAAAATTTCATTTGTTTAAAAATTTTTCATTTGACTATTTTGACCAAATCAAACATTTTCTGCAATTTTTTTCATTCAGTTGAAAAGTCATTTTTCCATTAAAAAAAAAAAAAAAAAAAAAAAAACTTGGACGAAAGATTTTTGACCAGCTCTGAAAGAGCTTTTGCACTTATACAATAAGGAACAAGGAGGTGGTAATAATATGAAATTCTTGTGGTTCCATACTGATGAGGTAATATCCTGATGTTAAGGACAATTCCTCTTCCCAGCCACTAGATAGAGCTACTTAGTTGGCCACTGAGAATCTCCCTGGTTATATGTGGGGGTGAAGCTCCATCTATAGGCCACATACTGGCAGAGGATATGCTCCAAACCTTCGTGGCCCTAGTACAACTTCTTACACAGGACACAGTGGACTGTGGATCTAACACTGCCCTCTTTCCTCCACTGCTCGCAAAGAGCTACTGTGTGCAGCCATAGAGGGAAGCCCAGTGAAATACAGCCATAGAAATCCTGCTCTCCATGAACAATAGACCTCAGCAGTTCTGTTGCATCCGAGACCCGTACACTCACAGAAGAGAGACAGGATTTGTCCCTTGCTGCACTTGTGAACTCTCATAATGGCAAGATGGAGTCCCAATATACTAACTACTTCCACTGCTTTCTGTTCTCCACACACAAAAACTCTCCGTGGACTCCATGTTGTCACCTGCAAGTTGATGAATCTGAAATCCTCAAGCATTGCCCTTGTGAGGTGCTTGTTGTGCTTTTTTGCACAGGCCTGCACATTTTCTGTGTGTGCCCCATTTTGTTGCAGTTTCAACAGAGTTTGTCCTTGTACAGCAATCATTTGCATTGTGCGACTATTTCCCACAAAGAAAGCACTTATTGCTGGTTGGGAAATGCAATTTCAGCTCTGTGAAAAAAATCATTTTTTTCTGAAATGTTTTTGTCCTGAATGGAGAAAAAACCAAAAACTCAACATTTTCTGTGGAAGTGAAATTCCACAATACACCTCTACCCCGATATAACGCTGTCCTTGGGAGCCAAAAAAATCTTACTGCGTTATAGGTGAAACCGCGTTATATTGAAATTGCTTTGTTGTGCCGGAGCGCGCAGCCCCCCCCCCCCCCCCCAGAGCACTGCTTTACCGCGTTATATCCGAACTCGTGTTATATCGGGTCGCGTTATATCGGGGTAGAGGTGTATTTTGTTTTGGAAACACTGAAACCTTCCCACAATGAATACATTTCGGTATTTCTGAAACAAAATATGCTCCCCATAAAATTCCCAGCTCCCCACCTGGCAGGCTGCAGTGGAGCTGGGAACCTCAGCTCCATAGGCAGCCCATCTGGAGGACTATCCTAAAGTTAGGAAACCTGGAAGCCCTGGTTGCTCAGCAGCCCACCTGGTGAGCTACTGAGAAGCCACAGAACTGTAAGAAAATCATTCCAGTGGAAAATTCCCAACCACCTTTAGAAAGCATGCTGCCTTCGAGAGTTGTCCAAGTTATGCTTTCTGCTTCGTCCCCAGTTTGTTTATTTGCACAGATTACATGATGCTGTTGCAGCTCTTGGGCATCCTTAGTAGATGTCTATTGAAACACCGGTTTCTAGTGCAGATTTTAGTTTCAAATCAGCCTTAGTCAATAGCTGGTTTTGGGTGGTTTCACTTTGCTTACCACATATCGATTGGTCCCTTAATGCGTCATTTAAACTCTTTCCAAACTTCTTTAATTCAGGCACATATCCAGAAATTGCTTAATTTTCTTTATGAGCCCATTGATAAAAGCAGGAACACTCCAGAATCATTCTAGGCCTTTGGGGATAGGGCATTTTGTAGACTTTTCAAAATGTCAACAAATGTTTTGTTTGCTGGCTTAACAGGACTTATAGGCTGCTCAGCAGGTTAGAAGTTTTATCCCCAATTACACTCAGTAAAACTGTCACATTTTTTTCCATCAGTTATACTTTTTGACCCCAGAGGTTAGTCAAAGTTTAGGGGCCTGCAGGTTGTCTTGGCAAGGAGAAAAAATTAATGATGGGTTCAAATATCTTTGATATAATCCTGTTTATTTACAAAAAAAAGAACAAAGTCCTGTTTCTCTGAACACAGTGGCAGGCAATATCTTTGTTCACAGTTCCAAGCCCCTTTCAGCCAACACTCAGCCCAAAAAAATCTGGCTCTAGGCTTTTCTCAGGGGAGTTTACTGTAAGTGCAGAAATAGGACAAAGAGAATCTTCAAGCCCATCGCATCCTGGCTGGAGGTGGGGGACATCTGTACATGTATGGTTCCTGTTTGAATGCTGAATGATATGTACCAAAACCTCAAGAAAATATTTACCTTTACCATGCTCACCAGCCTATTTTGACTGGTAAATTTGCTTCTAACTTCTATATCATGGACTCTAAGGCTCTTATTAAGCACAGCACTCCAGCATGTGTTTAAAGTTAAGCATATACTCCAGTGTTTTTCTGATCAGTAGCTCATATGGTGAGGCCCATTATTATGCTTAGAAAATGAGTTGTTCTGGAAACAGGGGAACTATTTGCTCTCTTCAGATTTATATAGCCAATAACCTGAGAGATCTTCTGTTAAAAGTTCTCCACAAGAAACTCTGAAGTTTTCTGTCACATCGCATCCAAAGTTACCAATTTTGACACCATACCGACAAAGGGCTGTTGTATATAACTTCATTAATATTTGTCCTGTTAAGGCCCAGTGGCTGAAAATGATTGAAATGTATATGGAAGTATATTAAAGGCAAGACTGGATGCCTGAGGAACTTAAAAGTCATACACAAGAAATAAATATTACAAATAGCCAATCTGGATGAAAATTCTTTTATTTTTTAGTATTTATGGACAATAAAATCTGATAAAGAAAGGAATTATTCTTGCCCTACTGGATTCTTTTATGCATAAATATTTTCCACAATCATCAGTCTAGCAGGTTATGTGCAATAAATTACCATGTCAATCTTCTGGTAAAAAGTATAGGTCAAGATATTATCCATCCCCATAACTGTTTTTTCTTGGCAATACTCGCCTTTCACTGTAGCCTTGTCTCTATGTTACATTTATCCTCAAGAGAAGTGTTTGTACACCAGCCTAAATATGTGAAATGATAAATTTTAATATATCTGATGCATTTTTCTATGTAAATACCCAAAATATTACTATTTTCCTTGACAACCAGCATATTTTCCTCAGCAACAGCACTGAAAAAAGTAACATAAACCATTTTCCTGGAATCCCCCGGTATATGATACTAATTCTCAAATATTTATAAGCAACAGCTTATCTGGATCGATATGAATTGATGTAATTATTGATATAAATCAAAATTTTATTTTCTTATTCAAATCCAGTGTTCCTTTTGAATTATGTGTATTGCTGTTGGCATTGTAGTGCTTATTCCCCAAGTAAAATACATTTTTATTTCCCAGTCTGACAGTCATGACATCCTGTTCATCAAAGTCACTCTCATGGGACACATCATCTTTGTGAATAACAGGGTTAGCAGCTTTTTTGTAGGTCTCCTTGCATGTCTGACACTTACACAAGTCTGTTCAGGAAAGCTCAGCAGCAAATCAGGTATATACCTCCCCGTTGGCCATTTCACATGCTTTCAGGCACAATGCACTGCCTGCAACATGCTATCTGGTGCTGGACTTCTTGTCATTCCGCTGATGGCAAGCTCCTTGTTTTCTAAACACCACCAATGGTCAATAAGGGAAAGAGCATTAATCCTGTTAACAAGAGAGCCTCGGTATAGTAGACGATGCTAGCCAGAGTACTTGGTATCAGGCATTAGTGACACGCTGGGATGAAGCTTGGTCATACAGCTGGCACACACATTTCTCAAGCACAAGGAACATTGTGCCTTGAAGTGTGAAGTCTTTCCCGAGGTGTGTGGAAGGAACTCTTCACTCTCAGAGTCCACAGCAAATATCTGTCTCTTTCCCTTCCCATGCAGGGCACTTGTAGCATCACATCCTGTGAATGTGTGGTGTCCAATAAGGGAGGTACAGAGACTAGAGTTGAAGTGACTTTCTTCAAATCAATAATGTTGCTTTGATTCCCAACATCAGTGAAGAAATGCAAATTGACTGCCCGTTGTGACTTAAGACTGATGCCTATGACTGCAACATCTGTATCTTGGCTCCTCATTATCACATTCTGGTAGTTGCTGGCAGCAGGTTTCAAATGAATACACGTGTGTCAGATTCTTCGTGGTCGCAACTTAATTAATCAATAACTGTGACTGTCACTGAACCCTTCTACATAGCCAGGCATTGACACTCCTCTCCAGGGGCTATATAGCTCATGTCCTTACCGATAGCTTGTAAATCTGCATCCCTCCACAATAATTTCTGCCATGCTTCCTTATTGTTCCCATCAGAAATAAACTTCTTCCACTGAGAGGGGGTTTTCTGGTCCTTTCTGTAGATTTTGGAGACACCAGCTGCTTGGTGTGGCCATTCCACATTTTGATGCTCACATGGGATACTGGTCTGTGATAAAGTCCAAACAAGTATACTTGTACTTTCTTGCAAGCTACATCATGTACATGGTTTCTTCAAGCTTACCAAATGTGAAGGAACATCAGATAGTGCTTGGATGACAGCAATTTCATCAAAGATTATTGCACTGTTCTCTGGAACATGGTCAATAAGCAGGGCCAGCTCCAGGTATTCTGCCGCCCCAAGCGGCTGGAAAAAAAAAAAGCCAATCGGCGGCACTTTGGCGGCAGCTCAGTCGCACCGCTCCATTCTTCGGCAGCAGTTCGGCAGCGGGTCCTTCACTCCCTCTCTTCCTCTTCGGTGGCACTTCGGCGGCAGCTCAAAGAGAAAGAGAGGGACTGAGGGACCCGCCACCGAATTCCCGCTGAAGCCCTGGACGGGCTGCCCCAACAGCAGACGGAGTGCCGCCCCTTTGTATTGGCCGCCCCAAGCACCTGCTTCCTTAGCTGGTGCCTGGAGCCAGCCCTGTCAATAAGGCAGTCTTCACCTTTGAACTGAAAAAGATCAAGCAGGCATGATCTTTTGGGTTTTGCCAGAGTAACATCAGGACTAGTAAGAGAATAGAAAACTGCTCCCAAAGAGTAGGACGAGATTTCCCTGAGATCGGTTTTCCTACTTCGACCTAATACAAGGAGTCTTGGAAAGAGATTCTTGTCATTATGAAGAAACTCATCTTTGCCAGCAATTTGTGCTTTTGATTTTGGTTTGACTTGATCACCGAATGTTTTCAGTTTCCTTGCTGCCACAAACCTCATCTTTCTTTGATGTTACTAGCATTATCTTTTCAAGAAACATTACTGAGGGGCACCTGAGTGGAATGCAGGTTTTGACATTGAAGACCATAGAACAGGGCCTTTTTTCTAGTCAGTTAACATTTATTTTAAAATGAGTTTCTCTTCCATTGAAAGTTCTGGACTATTATTTTATTAATATAAATCCATTTAATTGACAAAAGTTCCAAATGGCTGCATAAAATTTAGAAAACTGTTAATTGTCTGTTACAATTCACAGACTGTAGCTAACTGTGATGCATAGATTTTTTTCACTCATAATTTTCTAATTATGGTTGCCCCTGCCAACTGTTCCACAAGCCCCTCTGTGAAATTGAAAGGGCGTGAAACATATTTCCGTTTGAACAGTAACTATCTCTTACTGATAGGGTAGATGCCCTGTTGATCAGTACAAGTTCTGTAGGCTGAGATAAATATTAGTCCATTTTCTATAGATCTGAATTGCTGTTGGCACACTTTCCAAGTGCTGATTTAAATAATGTAATGTTTATTTCAAAAACTTGTTTGAAGGTGAACTGCGTCCCATACTCTGCTGAATTACAGAATATATTCTACCATCTACACTATAGGACAATATATTCTGCAAAGGCTTGTGGGCTCTCGTCCTTTATTGCGAATTAAAGGATATTTTTAAAAATACATACAGTATCTTTTTAATTTTGTATAGTGGATTATTGAATAAAGCATCTAGCACCTGAACTTCTAAGAATCATACCTAAATCTTATATATAGTGATATACTTCCAACTATCTCAAAGTACTTTACAAAGGAAGCATTAGCCCCATTCTACAGATGGGGAAACTGAGGCATGCAGGGGTGAAGTGACTTGCATAAGGTCACCTGATAGGCTAGTGGAAGAGCCAGGAATTATGACCTAGGTCTCCTGACTCATATTTCAGTGCTCTATGCACTAGGCTACAAGACATACAATTTCTTGACCATCCTTCTGGGTCCCCATATTTTGCTACAACCTTTCTACCCACTACAAGGGGGGGGGGGCAATTTAATCAGCTTAAAATCAATGGTGATTCTTAAATGGCCAGGCTACTAACCTTCTTAAAATTGCTCTTTAAGACAAAACAATGTACAATCAGGAGGTATTGGAGTCCCAGGCAAGATAAGTGATGATTGAAGCAGGTAAGATACTTAGAAAAGTGAATCTGTGCAAGGCAGCAAGTTTAGACTATATACATCCAAGGATCTTAAGATTATACATACTTGATGCTGCAGTCCTTCCTCTGAGACAAAACGGCTATTCACTTCCATGGGAGTTTTGCTTGAATATGGAATGCTTGATCAACATCTTACTGAACTATAGGTAATTATTTTTGTTAAGTTCTGGAGAGTAAGGGAGGTGCTAGAATGACAAGCATTGTACCGATCTTTAAAAAGCAAAACCGAGCAGTCCTGATAAATGCCTTGTAGTAAATCTAACTTCATGTCTAGTAAAAGCAACAGAATCATGGTTAACAGAAGCAATCTGTAAGAAGCTAGAGCAGGGGTCGGCAACCTTTCAGAAGTGGTGTGCCGAGTCTTCATTTATTCACTCTAATTTAAGGTTTTGTGTGCCAGTAATACATTTTAACGTTTTTAGAAGGTCTCTTTCTATAAGTCTATAATATATAACTAAACTGTTGTTGTATGTAAAGTAAATAAGGTTTTTAAAATGTTTAAGAAGCTTCATTTAAAATTAAATTAAAATGCAGAGCCCCCCGGACCGGTGGCCAGGAACCGGGCAGTGTGAGTGCCACTGAAAATCAGCTCGCGTGCCGCCTTTGGTACACTTGCCATAGGTTGCCTACCCCTGAGCTAGAGGGTAATAGAGTCATGGACAACTGACAGAATGGGATTATAATAAACAAATCATAACACATAAACTTGATCACATTTTTAAATGAGTTGCAAACTTCGTGGGGGAAAGGAGTGCAGTACCTGCAGTATACACTATCTGGAGACTTCAGTGCTTCCCTTTTTTCTCTTTTTTAAAAAAATGAATTCAGATTGGCTTGCATATGAGCACCATCGCCTAGACTTAGGTTGACTGACAGATCCTAAACAGGGAAATAAGTGGAAATATAGCATGTGCATGGTGAGGTCCACAGTAAGGTCATGCAGTAATAGATGCTAGGCCCAGTTTTACTGAACACCTGTATCCACGCTCTGGAAGAAGAGGTAAGCAATACATTCACACCAGCGAGGACAGTGAAATGATGCAAAAGGACCCAGAGAGATTTGAAATGGGCAGGTAAACACAAAATTCAAGGTTCAATGTTCAATCTGTAAATATAGCTTTTAATACAGATAAAACCCAATTATTTGAACCCAAATTATCCAATTTCAGGTTATCCAAAATTTGGATATGTCCTCCTAGTCCAACATGCTTTTATAGAAACACATTGTTTTTACAAAACTCCAGTTACGAAAGTGTTTTTGATTTCCCCTGCCGGTGACACCTCATGGCACCACAGAGAAGGGAAAGAGGGACTGGTAGGAAGTTGATCATGTCTCCCTGATTCTCTGTCCTAGCACAGGTCAGAGCAGCCTGCTGGCTGTTTTAACTTGCACCAGCCCGCTATGATCCCCAAGGGACAATATTCCAGCTGGACGTATCTGGAGCACAGTACCTCCCTGACACCCCGACCCCAGCGAGCGACCTTCCCACCCATGATATGGCCCCTGTGCTAGAGTGTGCAGGAAAGGGGGTGTAGGAGCCAGTTACAATGGCTTTATGCTCACTGAGATATAGAGAATTGACCTAAATATTGATGCAAAAATGATTATTAATACAATCACAGTTTATTTTTCTAATTTTAGGTTATTACAAACTTGCCTTTCCTTTCACTGAATTTTAGGAATTATTTTCACACACATGATGTTTGGGAGAATACAATAGTTCACATGCTTATGTTTTTGGTTGCTTATTTATGGAAGCAGAGTCTGGATGAGCTCTCCCCTGACATCTAGTGGTGAGCTGTGGAAAAAGACTTCAGAAGCTGATCTCGTTTGCATGGACACACCCACCCTGCCTAGGTGCTCAGCATGATGGGATTTCTTGCCCAAATGATCACTTGTAGCTGGTATTGGATCCCCAGTCTCCTTGTTATTGGGGCAGGAATAATAAAGGGTTGTTATCAAAACTTTCAAAAGGGTGCATGATGATGCTTTGGTATCTCAGTACAAAAATGTAGGTATATTTTTAAAAGTGCATAATTTCAATGCATAAGTCTATTTTATTTTAAAGTGATATTTATCTTTTTATTTTGTAAATGTCTACATTTGCTTAATCAGAAACAGACTAAACTAGTGCTAGTCCATCACCACAATGGATTTATTTCATTTGTTGCCATCAAGGAGTGACTTGTAGTTAGTTTGACTAAAATATCACTAGATGGCCACTTGTTATAAGGATAAATAAAATGGAATCCCAGTGGTGGCTATTTTTAGCAGGTTTGAAAATGTTTGGTTAAGGATGAGCTTCCCTCTCCCTGACTTATGAAGGAGTTTACGGAGGAAGTGGAGCTAGTACACAATTTACTGCATTGGCTGCCAGTCAAATCCTATAGCCATTTCAAGGTCCTTCTCTTTATGTAATGACTTAAGAGGGCTAGAACTTTGCTATTTCAAAACCCATCTCTGTCTCTGACCTTCATTGTGGCAGTTGTGGTCAATGGGGACACTATCGCTAATGGAGGCCAGCTTGGAACTCACTGGAAATTGAAGCAGGGTATTCCCAGTAGAATGCCTTTGATCTGAAATTTGCTACCACCAGAGGTCAGGCAAGCCAAAATCTTAAAGCCTTCAAATCATGATGCACTACTTGTCTGTTTCAGCTGACATTTGCCAAACAAGTATGCTGAGAAATAGCCAGGGCAATATGCTCGTAGAGTTAATTGCCTTGAGTCAGCTATCCATACATAAGCTTAAACTGTTAAAGAGAATTGGTTCCTTTCCTTGAAGGAACATTAACATCTTCTGAATTTATGTAACAAATTAATAATAGAGTTGCTATATTGTCCCTCTTCATGACATATCACTACTGTCCGTATGTTTCAACAATCTTCTTGTGGTGCCCAGTGGCTCAAGCAGATTCTCGCTAGTGTTTAAATGGCTTGTAGAAATATACTGTAACCCTCCATATACTTCCTAGACAAGATGGATACTGAAAACACTTCCAGGCCTTTTTAAACTTGGAGGGAGAGAAGCTAAACTTCAAATATACCTGGCTTGTAAAACACTAATTAAAACCTACTAACCCAGGCACAAAATCTAGTTGCCTTTCTTTTACCATGATTGAAAATGAATGATTGACTCGTCTGTCAAATTATTCAAACAGGTGAGTGAGGTGCTATTTACTAGGCTAATATAAAAATGCATGTTTTATCACTGTAGGTAGGCAGACATGGTCCCGAAAGGCAAATAACTACTGTATGTATATTTTCATTTTAGAGGCACAGGATAACCAGAAGACAGCAGTTTTTAATTTAGTCATTAGAGGTCAGTAAATCCCAGACTATTCATCAGTTTGGTTAAATTTGATTTTTTTTTTTTTTAAATATCTTATAACAAGGAAAGACAAAATAATCACAGCAGTTCCGGAGCTCTTTCTTGAAATACTGGGTGTATCTTAGGGAGAAGTCCCCTTGAATTCAATAGGGAGCAAACCAGTAGATTTCAATAAAATTAATTGTTGTATAGAGATGACTCTAAATGACAGTATTTCATGACAATCTTTCTGTGGGGGTTTTTTTTTTTAGCTGTTCTACAGATTTTGATAGAAGGGAAACAACTACCTATTACATTTTACAGGATTGTTTTCTATATCTTTTTAAAACTTAACTTTCTAGTCAATATATAGGACTCTTCCATAAAATATTTTAAATCACTACCACACATATCCAACTTCTAATTTAAGATGAGAGAGCCCAGAAGTATTTGGTGGGCATGTGTGATGGGGTGTCCGCCCCACGTTGGCCTGTAAGGGGTTAATGGAACCCTAGGGAGGCTGCACAGAAAGCAGCCAATAGGAGAGGGGCTGCACGGAGCAGCCAATCAGGGCCTGGCAGGCCCATATAAGAAGAGCTGTAGGGCAGAGCAGGTTCAGTTGCTCCCTTGAACTTAAGGAGGGAGGACTGGTAGAAAAAAGCTAGCATTCTGGACAGAGCAGTGCTGGGCAGGATCAAGGGAGTGACAGCGAGCTCCTGGCTGGCTCCTAAGACTGGCATGCTGAGGCCCTGAGGTAAGAGTGAAGAAGGTGCTAAGGCAGCGGGGAAGTGGCCCAGGGAAAGAGATTGAGCAGTTGGGGGGGATGCAGCAAGTGGCTGCTATCTACAGGGTCCCTGGGCGAGGACTCCCCACCCCTGTCGCCAATGAGGAAGTGACCAAATAATTGGCTGTGGTTGCCACTGGGAGGTGGTGGAATCTCCTTCCTTAGAGGATTTTAAGGTCAGGCTTGACAAAGCCCTGGCTGGGATGATTTAGTTGGGGATCAGTCCTGCTTTGAGCAGGGGGTTGAACTAGATGACCTCCTGAGGTCCCTTCCAACCCTGATATTCTATGATTCTAAGTGGCTGGACAGTGGACTGTAGTTTCCTGGAAGGAGGAGAACGGAGTGAGACACAGCTGGACAGCTGTGTCCTAAAGAGGATGCTGCAGTCCTTGGAGTGACACGGGTCCAGGAGCAGAGGTTACGGCAGGTGAGACATCACCAGAAGAGTGAGACAGGGAATGGGTGAGACAATGAAGACAATCAGATGTGGAAGCTGCAGGATGTAAATTATCCAGAAGCGGGTACACAAAAAGAGCTTGGTTTGTATGAAGTGCCGC
This sequence comes from Emys orbicularis, assembly GCF_028017835.1. Lineage (NCBI taxonomy): Eukaryota > Metazoa > Chordata > Testudines > Emydidae > Emys > Emys orbicularis. The sequence goes on along the minus strand of NC_088683.1, from coordinate 64,924,809 downwards.
CTGTTAGACTAGATGGAAGAGAAGATCAGAGAAGAGGGCACAGAGCTAATTCCCAAGACAGCCAGTAGGAGGCACCGCAGTGGTGAGTCCCACCCCATCACAGCATGTTCTATTTTTGATAGAGCTAAAACCATACCCCTGAATATCATGGCCACTAGTGGGGTTTAGTGGGGGTAGTCCACCTATAGTGGTGTGGCTGACAGTCTACAGCACTTCTAGCAAGCATTCTCCATCAGATAGAGCCCATATTCTACTGAGAGGCCTGACTACATTTGATCTACCAAACTCTTCCTCCTTCAAAAGGGATGGTGGAAAGAAATAGATCTTCACTGTCCAGAACTCTCCCACCAGAGGGATTAAGCCAAAGGGAGGAAAAGAAGGACTCGTCCATTGCTGATATTCAGAGTACTGTAGATGCATGCCTAAGGCAATACTCTAACAGATCCCCCACTCTAAACTCTCAAATGTTGGAGCCTTGTATATTTAAAGCCTTTTCAGGTAAATATATTGAAAGGAATAATCTCCCTTTAGCAGAGACGTGGAGAAGCTGACTTAGTAAATCTCTCTTCATCTCTAACTCCAATGATATTAGGCTCATAAAGTTTAAAGCCGGAAGGAACCATTAAATCTAGTCTAACCTCCTACAAAAGCCTTTCAATTCCTTTGATAAACATGGTTTCCCCCCTCCCCTCCCCAAAGATTAGCACCTGTGGACTAAATTCTGCTCTGTCCAGGATGCTAGCTTTTTTGATCACTGAAGGTAGATGTTAGTTTAGTCACAAGGTATATAGAAAGTTACGATATAGTTAATATGGAAAAGTGGATGAAATAGCAGCACAAAGTGCCTAAGGAAAAACCATGTGATAGTAAAAGACGGTTACCGCTAAAAGCTGTGATATTCAGACATTGTTCTACTGACATAAGCTCTATCATGTGCTATTCATGCTGTGATATGCACCCTGGAGGCTATATTCAAATTTAAGAATTTATTTGAGCTACAGCTGAGCAGCACTGTAGATAAAGAACAATGATTTGAACCGTATGCTATACTCCTCCTGTGTAACGTGACTATGCTGATCAGTATAACACAAAGTACTTCTGACACTTCTTTGAAAAGTGCCACATCTTCCCAGTACTGAGCAATGATGAGTTCCACAGGCGTTGGGAGGAACCTGCCCAGGTATGTACTGATAACAGAGGCACCATGAATACTCAGCCCCTGTCCCCAACACACTAGTCTGCACCGATACATAGGAAACCCCTTCAAAGCCATGCTCTGTGACCTAGAAGAGGAATGGATCTAAGCACCAGGTGCTGCAAACCTTTATTTGTGCAAGTAATCTCATTGGATTAAGTGGGACTATTTGTCTAAATAAGGATCCTTCACTGGAGTAAAAGTTTACAGGAACAAGGCCATAGGCTTTTCTAAGGTACTGACCAACCTCGTAACTAAGCATCTAGGATGAGATTCTGGGCAATGCCACTAAAAAGTGTAGCAGAGAACTCAGCCCTGTCACCTTTGTGCCCTCCTGATTGTAGGTTGCTGCTGGGAAGACAAAGCAGCTCCTGGTGTACTTTAAATTGCTCTGGGACCTGCCTAAATTATGTCAGCCTCCCAGTGCTGCCCAGAATCGTTGCAAAGCTGTGCTGTGGGCTCACCCCAGGGCCCTTACACACACACACACACACACACACACACACCCCTACCTACCTACCTCAGGCCCATCTCCGGCACACCCTGTACACCAGAGCTTGTGAAGGGGGTCATTGGAGGGGTCTTCTTCAGTGTCTGTACTAATGGAATTCTCTGTCTTCTGATACGCGGCTTTTAGAGCACCTTTACCTGGCTCCAGTCCCTTTATCCAGCATGAATAGGGGTATTATCCCAGGTTTGTAGACATACTATGCACCATTCCCATATCTTGCTCCTATCCATGTGCAGCAGAACGTTCTCCAGTCTTGCTGTGCTGAAGGCCCTTGGTACACAGGAGAGGAGGAGGCTGCAGGGTTTGCCCGTATGTACTGGGGTTACACAGTTTAAAGTTATATTCGGTTCATTATTAAAGTAATTGGATTATATGGCAAAGTAATGTGTGAAAAGTTATGTTTTTAAACCAGAAGTTTTGTTTAAATAATATGCCCCACCCACCCCAAATGCTCAATTGTTTAACAGTTACAGAGTTTTAAAAATCATCTCCCCAAATTACAGCCTGGAGTAAATGTTTACTACCATGTCTTCAGCTTTGTAGCTGGCATAGCTGAGAGGCAATGTGATCTAGTGGACTGAGATTAGCCCTGGAAACCATTACTAATCCTACTGTAATTCTGGTTTAATATGATCTTCGGCAAATCACTTAACCTTGCTCTCTCTTTCCATCTGTAAAATTGGGGTGATAATACCTATTTCACAGGAGCATTGTGAAGATTAATTAGTCTGTGCAGTGCTTTGAAGTTCTAAAGCATTATATAACTGCTCAGTATTATTATGTTTGCTTATATACCCTAGAGGCTTAAATGGAAATACTGACAGACCTTCAACTTCAATAGTATTACTGGCAACAGACACAATTATAATTATTATTTTTAGGGCTGTCAAGCAATTAAAAAAATTAATCGCAATCGCGCTGTTAATGATACAATACCATTTATTTAAATATTTTTGGATGTTTTCTACATTTTCAAATATATTGATTTCAATTACACAGATTACGAAGTGTACAGTGCTCACTTAATATTAATTTTTGATTACAAATATTTGCACTGTAAAAAATAAAATAGCATTTTTCAATTCACTTACTACAAGCACTGTAGTGCAATCTCTTTATCATGAAAGTTGAATGTAAAATGTAGAATTATGTACCAAAAAATCCTGCATTCAAAAATAAAACAATGTAAAACTTTAGAGCCTACAAGTCCAATCAGTCCTATTTCTTGTTCAGCCAATCGCTCAGACAAACAAGTTTGTTTAAATTTGCAGAAGATAATGCTGCCTGCTTCTTGTTTACAATGTCACCTGAAAGTAAGAACAGGGGTTTGCATAGCACTGTTGTAGCCGGCATCGCAAGATATTTACATGCCATATGCGCTAAAGATTCACATGTCCCTTGATGATTCAACCACCATTCCAGAGGACATGCATCCATGCTGACTATGGATTCTGCTTGATAACGATCCAAAGCAGAGCGGACTGACGCATGTTCATTTTCATCATCTGAGTCAGACCCCACCTGCAGAAGGTTGATTTTCTTTTTTGGTGGTTTGGGTTCTGTACTTTCCGCATCAGAATGTTGCTTTCAGAAGTCTTAAAAGAGCATGTTCCATACCTCATCCCTCTCAGATTTTGGAAGGCACTTCAGATTCTTAAATCTTCAGTCGAGTGCTGTAGCTATCTTTATCTCCTTTGCATTTTGTCAGATTTGCAGTGAAAATGTTCTGAAAACGAACAACATGTGCTAGGTCATCGTCCGAGACTGCTATAATATGAAATATATGGCTGAATCTGGATAAAACAGAGCAGGAGACATACAATGCTCCCCAAAGGAGTTCAGTCGCAAATTTAGTTAACACATATATATTTTTTTAATGAACATCATCAGCATGGAAGCATGTCCTCTGGAACAATGGCCGAAGCATGAAGAGGTATATAAATCTTTAGCACATCTGGCACATAAATATCTTCACACGCCAGCTACAACAGTGCCATGCAAATGCCTGTTCTCACTTTTAGGTGACATTTTAATTAAGAAGTGGGCAGTATTATCTCTTGTAAATGTAAACAAACTTGTTTCTCTTAGCGATTGGCTGAACAAGAAGTAGGACTGAGTGGAATTGTAGGTTCTAAAGTTTTACATTGCTTTTGAGTGCAGTTAAGTTGCACTTTCATGATACAAGTACTGTAGTGCAATCTCTTTATGAGGTGAATTGAAAAATGCTTTCTTTTGTTTATCACTTTTACAGTGCAAATATTTGTAATAAAAAAATATTAAAAATATATAAAGTGAGCAGTGTACTTTTTGTATTCTCTTGTAATTGAAATTGATATATTTTAAAATGTAGAAAAACATCCAAAAATATTTAATAAATTTCAATTGGTATTCTATTGTTTAATAGTGTGATTAATCATGATACATTTTTTTAATAGCGATTAATTTTTTTGAGTTAATAGTGTGAGTTTGCCATTAATCGACAGCCCTATTATTTTTTTAAAAGGCTCTTTTCCATGGCTTTTTTTAATCACAAAAAATTAATCTCTTGCTTCAGCTTCACACGCATTCAATAACCTGCCCTAAATCTTGGTGTTTGTAGTTTTCTATAGCCAAAATCATGTAAGATCATTCTTTCATAGATTCCAAGGCCAGAAGGGACCATTGTGATCATCTAGTCTGACCTCCTGTATAACACAGGCCCTAGAACTTCCCCAAAGTAATTCTTAGAGCAGAGCTTTCAGAAAAACACCCAATCTTGATTTTAAAACTGTAATTGATGGAGAATCCACATGTTCCAATTCAAGGACAGTGTGAGCTAAGCGTGATTTGACTTGCTTTCCTTAGTCTTTAAGGTTTTTTACTTTGCTTGTTTTCATACTGCAAACACAAAGCTGAAATTTTATGTTGTTTAGTTTTGCATTCTCCTTATTCAGTCATTCACCCTATTTGACAATTAATTTTTAGTGTAGCTACGTGCCACTAGCACCTCCAATGCCATTATAATGTTCTATCATTAATGAAAATTATAGCAGCTTCTAAAGCTACTGTTGATTATCTAACTGATCTATAAACCTGCAAAAGACATACTACTTGAGCTATGCTACTTGATTATAAACCAGGAGGCCTTCTGGTGGGCCACCATTGCCCTGTGGCCCAGCAGGAGTGCTGACTGGTCCATATGATCCTGCCTGTCCTTGTTTCCAGCTGCTAAATCATATTTGTTATGTTATGACTGCTTCATGTGAGCAGTAACTGTACTTGCTATTAGAGGTGGCCTTCATGATCAGCGAAGGGAAGGCACTGGCGAACATTCTACTCAGATGTGGACCACCCTATTGAAAACTTTGACAAGTCCACTCTATAGACAGTTCTCATTAACAATAGAAGAAACCAGTGCTTGTGATGTCATTAAAAATGCTGTAAATATTTTCTAAATGCCTCCTCCTTCCCTCCTCTCCCCGCACATTTTGGTAAGTATAATCCTAGGTAAGCACGTGTAAGTGATGATTCTGAGGCCATAAATAATTAGCCTAACTCTGTAAATGAAGTTGTGACCCTAAGAGCCCCTTTATGCCAACTGGCAAAGGACACATTCAACACACTGTTAGAATATTTAGCCAAACAGTGTCTTGTAAGGTATCATAAAAACTGGTGACATGCTGGTCATGAATATCATTGTGTGATGTATGTACAGGTTGTGTATAAAGACTTAAGCATGTGTGCTGGAAATGTGTTCCTAAAATATGTTTTGGAGGCAAGCCTGCCTTAGACAAAGAAATGTGGCTTTACCTGTCTGGGTCAAGCTTTGTAAACTATAGACAATAAAAGTACATTTACATATAAGGTAAACAAAGCAATCAGGCTAACAAGCAGTGGAGGAAATAGCTAGGTGACCACACCAGGAGACATTGGAATCTGAACCCTCAGGAGGTTTTCCTTGCTCTTGAAGCAAAGACAATGGACTTTGGGAAATATAAGGGGAGCAAAAAGACTTTCTAGTGATCCATCACGTAGGAGTCAGCATCCTCTGATTCTGTGAACATGAGATATTCTTACCAGGAGGGCTGGAGATGCTGGTAGTTTGATGTAAGTGAGAAACTGTGTTAGGCAAAGACGTAGCTTGCTAGAATTAAGTTTTAGCATTAGAATGCGTGGTGGGGGTTGTTTTGTCTACTACCCTTTTCTCTGTCTTTTATTCTTGCTTGGTATCACTTAAATCCCTGTTCTTTATTAATAAAATTATTCTTAGTTTTACTATAAATGGTGTTTTAAGGTAAAGAGCATGCTCCGCAAGCCAACAGGCTGCTGTGTAAGCTATCTTTGGGGGCAGCAAACCTAATAATTTCCGTAAGTGTCACAGTGAGAGGGACTAGACACTGAATGTTATCTGCACAGCAAGGTTATGACTGGCAGAATCTCCTGGACTATTGCAGGGAGCTGACAAACAGTTCTAACTGACACTCTCTCTCAGGCAGAAGAGTAACATGGTGGTTTATGGTTCTGGGTGTCCAGAGCAGAGCATCACAGAAGTGATGTCAGTTAATAGTACTTTATGGAAGGATGGGAGCTGTTTAGTTGTCTGTTTTTGATTTGTTTGTTTAAAAATAAAAGCTCTGTACTGATTTTCAGATTTTGCAAAACAGACTGAATCCTGAGAGGTACTGGGTACCTGCAACTCCCAATAAAGCCAATGAGGGCTGAAAGTGCTCAGGATTTCTCAGAATCAGGCCCAAGCTGATATTGCAATACAACTAAGTAATATACATCCCCGGTGTATATCTGTTGGCTCAGCACAGTTACACCAGGAGATCGTGGTCCAAAAAATAAACTCAGAACAAAACTATGATGGCTAAAGATGGGTATTATCTATGGTTTACAGTCTGCATGCTGGAGATGCATCACAATGGGGAGGCCTTGCAAGGCTATCAGTATAGTTGGCATTTGTGTACTACAGTCTAGATACATCAGGCTATTTTCATGTGAGGATCCCAGATTTTTTTTCCAAAGTAGAAGCAGGCACTTAACAGTATGGACCCTCCCACCAGCACATGTTAAATGTACTTTAGGCCCCTCCTACACGATGTTGAAATACCCTCTTTCCATGCCCTGCCCTTCTGCCACCCACTCATAATGCTCCCCCTTCTTATCACAAGTGCTGCTGACTCTGACCCTCTACTCTGTGCTCTACAAGTCACAGGCGATGCTATATTTCCTGCTTTTGTCTCTGGCCCTAACCTTACACCATCCTACAGGGAATCTGGGCCTGGGCTATAAAGGTATTTAGGTGCCTGAAAATACAGATAGGCACCTAGGTGCTTTTGAAAATCCCACTAGGCGCCTATCTGGGTCTTTAGGCAGCTGAATAGCTCGACAACTCTGCCCCTCTGCCCAGATACCGTAGTTAGTCTCTGGTGGTTTGTAAAAGTGGCGACCATTCCCTGCTTGTCCCCCATGCAGGCGGTTAGACCCCTCTGCACATGTATTGTTCCCATCGCCATGGCTGATTCAGGGGCCACCATCAGCAGCAGAAGTTGGCACTTCTACCTGCTCCACATTGACAACAAGTCCTCCTGCAGCAAGGACAGAGATTTGGCAGCCACCTCTGCACCGCATGGTCCTCAAAGGCCGGTCAGAGGCAAGGAGTAACCTGATTATTCCTTATGTGGGAGTAGCATTTCCTACAGGGACATCATAGCACTGTAGGAGTCGCTGGCGTGGAACAAATGCTGATGTGTAAAAGGGAATAAACAGATACTCTATAAACACTGCAGTATACCGTGAAGCAGAGGTGGCTCAAGGCAATCTGCTGCCCTAGGCAACACTTCAGTGGGTCACTCTCCCACACCATTAAAATTTGTCCTGGCTGCCCTTCTGTCATGAAGAGGGGAGGGGAAGGGCCAGATTTGAGTAAGTGGCATTGCGACCTGGTACATGGGGTCACAGTGCAATTCAGGTTTGGTCTAGCTGTCCCTCTGTCATGGTGTAGGGATAGCCAGGCCAAATCTGTCAGCTGCTTAGCTTGCCTAGAGCTAGAATAGCCTCTGCCATGAAAGGTCTACCCTTATTTATGCCTTTGCCCACTTCTAAGTAACACTCAGCACTATGCTTTTCATTTCAAGGGTGCTGAAAGTGCAGCCCGAGTCAAATTGCAGCCCTTGAGTCCTAAAACTCGGCCCATTCTTGAAGACAAATGTGAAATCCTGGTCCACTGAAGTCAATGGTCAAACTTTCATTGGTGTCAGTGAGGACAGAATTGCTCCCAATAGGAGCTGTGGGTGCTTAGCTCCCCCCCCCCCACATGTTTATTTGGGGGACCTAAATATGTATTTAGATGCTTAAATTTAGACCTCAATGAAAATGTTGGCCTCATGCCCAGATCCTCCAAGGTATTTAAACACCTAACTCCCATTGATTTCACTGGGAGTAAGGCACCTAATTACTTTGAGGATCTGAGCCTCCGTCTCTGCAAACGCTTATCAAATACAAATCCCCTCCATAAACTCTAAGCTTTTGTTCTTTTCTGGACCTTTTAACACTCCCATGAGATGAGACTTTTCCTAGTATCTTAGTTGTTCTCCACCATTCACACTGGGGGGAGAAGGGAGTGCCTGGTTGACATCCTGCCCCTACGCAACAGCCACAATTGACCCAGAAAGTCCTCCCAGATGGTCCTATCCGCTCTCTCTCATGGAATTACAATGCAGCTTGGGGAAAATATTATAGTTATGTGCAAACAATTACAGATGTGCCAACTTTAAAATGGCCTCTCATTCTCACTCCCACCCCTCGCATCATCCACTTCTTTACTCCCTTCACTTCTTCACTCCTACCATTTCCATATCAGCGCCACACCCTTTCAAAGCCACTGAGGCAGCCAAATCCGTTAGGCAACTTTCAAAGTCGCCAGCAAAGTCTTCATTATTTTGCCTCCTCTGTATATAGCTTCCTCTCTCATTTTATTATTTCTTCTCCACCTCCTTGTTTGTTTATTCCCTGTCCACACACACACACACACCATGCACAGAACTTCCCAACCCTCTCTCTCTCTTCTTGAATCTGCACCATCCCATAGATCTCTTCCCCTCACTGCTCCTTCCATCCACACTCTGGAATTCGTACCTCCACAAAGCCCATAGGATTTCTGATGTTGCTAGGCACAATTCTTCTGTAATTCATGGCTGTTTTCTAATTATGATAAGTGGAACTTAGTATGAGAGATGAAGTAGCCTAGGAAGTTAGTGACTGTAACTATAGCTAGGAAGAGAGGCCAGCAAAAGGTACCAATGTTCCAGACCAGCTCCGCAGGAGCTCTGCTGATTTTATGTTGTATTTGGCTTCCCACCATACTACTTCAGTCAGTGGTCTCACAAGCAATGCAGGGTCAGGCCTAATATTTGAGATGAGTAGTGCTGTTCTCATTTAGTTCAGTGTTGTGTGTGTTAGAGTTGGACCCCTTCCAAGGATAATGTCGGTATGTACTCATTTGGAGGTTGTATAAATAAATCAGTTCAAGGAACCAACTCCACTCTATGAGTAACCACAGTTTCCCTATACTGCACTTTCTTGCAGGCAATAATCTCTTTCCTCTGTTACAGCGATTAATACTGCACTCAGTATACAACATGGGGTCTACCAAAAGGAATCACCTCTCTTATAGTCTAATAATCTGTTAACTCGGCTTCACCGATCAGCCAGTTTTACTGGAGCTGTCCACAAGGCTAGTGGCTTCAATCATTTTTCCATATTAATTCGAGAACATCCATAGCAAATCTGTTAGGTGACCTTCGTTCTTAGTCATGTGACAGCAGGTGGAAATATGATTTTTCAGTCTAAAAAGTTGCAGACCCTTCATTAGACAAACCTTTATACCAGATTCTTGAACAGCAGTTGTTGCTGCCACTACTCTCAGATGTGCTCATTTGGCCCTGTTCACTCTCATTATACCATTGGTCTCTAGAACCCCTATTACCCAGCATTTTAAAAAAAGTTTTCCAGAATTCATTAAAATATGAAAATATCAAACCATAGCTATCATGCCAATTCACCCTGTTGTAATGATAGTACAAATAGCCTCCATATCTATGCTGACAAAAACATTCTGAAAATATTTTATTTTAAAATATCCCCTTCATCTGAAGTCTTTATTTGTTTTTACAATGCTATGCTTGAAATAGCTTTAAAAATTATACTACATTTATGGAACAATTGACCTTTGTTTAGTTGCAGTTAGATGTTAACCTTTTTGGCAAATGAAAATGGATTAGCAGCATTACAGTTATTGGGGGGGCTATCATAGTGTGAAAACAAGAATTGGATCAGGAACTTTTAGTTCTAATCCTGGTTATGACTTTCTCTGTCATCTTCAGAAAATCACTAAAACCCAGATCCTCAGCAGGATTTAGGTACCTAATGGGAGTTAGGTACCTAAATACTTTTGAGGATCTGGTCTTAAACCCTTTGCTAGTTTCTCCATCTGTGAAATAGAAATAATATTTACTTAATCACCTGACAAGGATGTTGTGAGGCTTAATCATTTAATGCTTCAAAGAGCCTTCAAGATAAAAAGTACTATCTAAGGCCTCAATTCTGAAAAGACTTATGTACGTACTTAAGTTTATGCACCATGAGTAGTCCCACTGACTTCAATTGTAACTACTGACTGCATAAAGTTAAGCAAGAGCATAAGTCTTTTCAGGATTTGGGCCTAATGGCTAAGGGTATGTCTACACTACGAGAGTAGTTCGATTTTACTTAAATCGAATTTGTGGAACCGATATTACAAAGTCGAACGTGTGTGTCCACACTAAGGACAGTAATTCGACTTTGTGAGTCCACAGTAACGGGGCAAGCGTCGACATTGGAAGCGGTGCATTGTGGGCAGCTATCCTACAGTTCCCGCAGTCCCCGCTGCCCATTGGAATTCTGGGTTGAGCCCCCAATGCCTCCTGGGGCAAAAAATGTGTCGAGGGTGGTTTGGGGTAACTGTCGTCATCCAACCGTCACTCCCGCCCTCCCTCCCTGACAGTGCCGGCGGGAAATCAGTTCGCACACTTTTCTGGTGAGTGACAGCGCGGACGCCACAGCACTGCAAGCATGGAGCCTGCTGCGACCATCGCTGCAGTTATGGCCGTTGTCAACACCTTGCACCTTATCATCCAGCTTTTCCAGAGGCAGATGCTGAGAAATCGGGCGAGGAGGCTACGGCAGCGCAGTGAGGACATTAAGTCTGAGAGGGGCACAGACCTCTCACAAAGCACGGGACCCCACGCCGTGAACATCATGCTGGCAATGGGTCATGTTGATGCTGTGGAACGGCGATTCTGGGCCTGGGAAACAAGCACGGACTGGTGGGACCGCATAGTGCTGCAGGTCTGGGATGAATCACAGTGGCTGTGAAACTTTCGGATGCGGAAGGGAACTTTCCTGGAACTTTGTGAGTTTCTGTCCCCTGCCCCGAAGCGCAAGGACACCCGGATGCGAGCAGCCCTGACTGTCCAGAAGCGAGTGGCCCTAGCCCTCTGGAAGCTTGCAACGCCAGACAGCTACCGGTCAGTCGTGAACCACTTTGGCGTGGGCAAATCTACCGTGGGGGTTGCGGTGATGCAAGTAGCCAACGCAATCGTTGAGCTACTGCTCTCAAAGGTAGTGACCCTTGGAAACGTGCAGGTCATCATAGATGGCTTCGCCGCGATGGGATTCCCAAACTGCGGTGGGGCTATAGATGGAACTCACATCCCTATCCTGGGACCGGACCACCAGGCCAGCCAGTACATTAATCGAAAGGGCTACTTTTCAATGGTGCTGCAAGCACTGGTGGACCATAGGGGATGTTTTACAAACATCAACGTCGGATGGCCGGGCAAGGTTCATGACGCTCGTGTTTTCAGGAACTCTGGTCTGTTTAGACGGCTGCAGGAAAGTATTTACTTCCCGGACCACAAAATAACTCTTGGGGATGTGGAGATGCCTATAGTGATCCTCGGCGTCCCAGCCTACCCGCTAATGCCCTGGCTCATGAAGCCCTATACAGGCGCCCTGGACACTGAAAAAGAACTCTTCAACTACCGGCTGAGCAAGTGCAGAATGGTGGTGGAGTGTGCTTTTGGACGTCTCAAGGGGAGATGGAGAAGCTTACTGACTCGCTCTGATCTCAGCGAAACCAATATCCCCATTGTTATTGCAGCTTGCTGTGTGCTCCACAATCTCTGTGAGAGCAAGGGGGAGACCTTTATGGCGGGGTGGGAGGCAAATAGCCTGGCTGCTGATTACGCCCAGCCAAACTGCCGTGCGATTAGAAGAGCACAGCGGGATGCGCTGTGCATCCAGGAGGCTTTGAAAGCTAGGTTCCTCAGTGAGCAGGGTAACCTGTGACTATTAAGTTTGTTTAAAGAGAAGCTGAACCTGCCCCCATTTCTTTACCCAGTTAATGTTGACTATCATACCCCGTTCACCCCCTTCCAACCCATGTTTAAAAATAAAATAAATGGAACTTTGTTAATGAACACCGTTTTCTTTATTACTTTTCGGGACTCTGTGTGTGGGGGCTATGTGACTTTGTGGCGGGGGAGGACGGTTACAGATCCCCTGCTGCGTGGCTCTGTGATCCAGGCTAAGGACCGCTGCATAAGATGTCTAACCGCCCTCCCCCGCCACAAAGTCACAGAGCCACCTCCCAGACTGACCAGGGTGCCTAGTGACTGCAATGTGTGTGTGACCTTCTGCTGAACCTGCCCCCGTGTCTGTACCCTGGTAAAGGTGACTGTCCTCTCCAATTACCAACCCCCTTCCCCCCCTTCAAACACACTCTCCTCTAAAAGAACATGACGGAAACAGTAATTAACAGAAACGTATTTTTTATTAGCAACTACAGTTAGGGGATGACACTGGGACGGGGGCTTGGGTGAGGTGCTTTTGGAGTGAAGGAAAGGACTTATCAAAACTTTGGGAATGAGAGCCATCTGGTACTTGAGCAGTCTGCAGGGGTGGAGTGACAGTTTTCACGGCCCCTGCCGCCCCTCCTTCTTGGGACTTTGGGTGAGGGGGGTATGGGACTTTGTGGCAGGGGAGGGCGGTTAGAGATAGACTGCAGCGGGGCTCTGTCCTCCTGCCTCCGGTCCTGCAGAACATCCACAAGGCACCGGAGCGTCTCCGTTTGCTCCCTCATTAGTCCAAGCAGCGTTTGAGTCGCCTGCTGGTCTTCCTGCCACCACCTCTCCTCCCATTCAATGTGTGATCGATGGTATTGCGACATGTTCTCCCTCCACTGGGTCTGCTGGGCCGCCTCGGCTCGGGAGCAGCCCATAAGTTCTGAGAACATGTCATCCCGTGTCCTTTTCTTTCTCCGCCTAATCTGCGCCAGCCTCTGGGAGGGGGATGCCAGGGTAGGTCGGGAGACAGTCGCAGCTGGGGGATGGGAAAAAGGGAGTGAATTCCTCAAAAAGATAAATTTTTGTGAACAATGAACATAGTCTTTCTCTGTGAACAAGACCATCCACAGCACCTATCACATGCGCACTCAGGACAAGGTCAAATTTTCAGCCTTCGCATTCAGTGCCTGGGGTCTTGCAGTGGAGATCAGACAAGCGGGGCAGGACAGCGGAATTCGGGTAGCAGGCTGACATGGTAAGCCGTAGACTTTTGGCTGCTTAAAACTTAAATTATAGCAGTGCCCTCCTTTCACGTTCAAAGCAATGCTCCTAGCGTTGGCCAGTTCCTGCTGCCGGCAATCCGGCAAGCATGAACTCTGCCCCGGTCCCACCCCCTCGCGGCTGTCCCCGGGAAAGATCCCTGTTTGCTGCCCCTCTCCCGCCTCCACCGCGTGGCTGTAAACCACCAGTTACAGTTCTGTAAAGGAACAGGCAAGCAGTCCCAATAGTAACATTCCCCTAATTCTAAGCAGGTCACCATGAGCGACATCACTCTGCTGAGGATTTCTGAGACAGAGAAAGACCGCATGCTGCGTGAAAGCCAGCAAAAACCAGGGCCGTATGCCGCCATGCTCTGCAAGGCAATGATCCCAGAGTACTTGATGATAGCCTGGCGTGGAAAAGTTTCCTACCACGGAGGACACAATAAGGCCGCTCTCCCCAGGAACCTCATGCAAAGGCTTTCCAATTACCTCCACAAAGCTCTCCTGGAGATGTCCCATGAGGATTTCAGCTCTATCCCCAGACATATAGACCTTATTTTCCAGTAGCTGCACTGCCAAGGACTTAAACGTTAAGCGCCTAAGGCAAACTGATCATGAAAAACTCATTGTTAATATTCCTGTTCTGTTCAAAATAAATGTTTACATGTTTAATACATCTTGCATCTGAAGAAGTGAGGTTCTTACCCACGAAAGCTTATGCTCCCAATACTTCTGTTAGTCTTAAAGGTGCCACAGGACCCTCTGTTGATGTTTAATACACTTACCGACTGATCCTTCCCCTGATTCAGGGTCCGGGTTAATGCCTGGGGACAGTTGGTAGGGGATCTCTGTGAGGGTGATGAAGAGATCCTGGCTGTCGGGGAAATCAGCGTTGTAAGCGCTGTCGACTGCCTCGTCCTCCTCATCTCCTCATCTTCCCCGTCCGCTAACATCTCTGAGGAACCGGCCGTCGACAATATCCCATCCTCAGAGTCCACGGTTAGTGGTGGGGTAGTGGTGGCGGCCGCACCTAGAATGGAATGCAGTGCCTCGTAGAAACGGCATGTCTGGGGCTGGGATCCGGAGCGTCCGTTTGCCTCTTTGGTCTTCTGGTACCCTTGTCTCAGCTCCTTGATTTTCACGCGGCACTGCGTTGCATCCCGGCTGTATCCTCTCTCTGTCATGGCTTTTGAGATCTTCTCGTAGATCTTTGCATTCCGTCTTTTCGATCACAGCTCCGAAAGCACGGACTCATCGCCCCACACAGCGATCAGATCCAAGACTTCCCAATCAGTCCATGCTGGGGCCCTCTTTCTATTCTGAGATTGCATGGTCACCTCTGCTGGAGAGCTCTGCATCGTTGCCAGTGCTGCTGAGCTCGCCACGATGTCCAAACAGGAAATGAGATTCAAACTGCCCAGACAGGAAAAGGAATTCAAATTTTCCCGGGGCATTTCCTGTGTGGCTGGTCAGAGCATCCGAGCTCGGACTGCTGTCCAGAGCGTCAACAGAGTGGTGCACTGTGGGATAGCTCCCGGAGCTATTACCGTCGAATTCCATCCACACCTACCCTAATTCGACATGGCCATGTCAAATTTAGCGCTACTCCCCTCGTCGGGGAGGAGTACAGAAATCGAATTTAAGAGACCTCTATGTCGAACTAAATAGCTTCGTTGTGTGGACGGGTGCAGGGTTAATTCGATTTAACGCTGCTAAATTCGACATAACCTCCTAGTGTAGACCAGGCCTAAGTATATTACTTCTTGCATAGATATCAAGCTGATAAATATTTTTATAAATACCCAATTATTGTTAATATCCTTTAAAAAAAAATAGAAAAAGCAAACTTTGTTACAAAATTACAACCCCATGAGCCTGATCTTCCAGCCCTTACGCAGGTAAGTAGTTCACTGAGGTCAATTTAACTACAGAAGGCTGTAGAATCAGGCCTATGGGTTTGGTTATGTTTTTTAAAAGCACATTTCACTGGTATTCCCAGTTTAACCTTAATAGAAGTAAAATGACCCCAACATGAGCTTGTAAGGAACAGGGTTTGGAAGATGTGGAAAAAGAAACTTAATTTCATTTTAAGAGCTGAAGAATATTTGTGCGCCCAGATAATTCTAATATGTATTTGAAGTGACTGTGCATTTGAATCTTCAACATTAAAATAATGATATTTTGTGTTAGAAAACTCAGATCAGCTCTATGGGTGTGAGGCTTATTCAGCCCAGAACAATAATTGTGAAGCGTACAAGGAAGAATTTGGCTGCAGAATATACAATAATAGAGAAGGGGACATGGTGTCCTTTTTCAGGAATCACATTTGAAGGATAAGATTAAAAGTGCATTATCTTGATGTAGGATTATAGAAAGACCACTTGCACAGCTGGTGCATTTGCTGTTGAGAGAGACAATCTGGCTTCTGCTTAGCTTTCAGACAGTAAAAACATCACACTTTTTTCATAATACAGTAGGATAACACTGGGGGTTTCTTTTTTAAAATTTTAAAATAATTGCTGCTTACGTATAATGCTAGTAATGGTCTTTTATTATTGCCAGCTTTTAAACTGTAACATGTAAAGTTGCAATGCTTTTTAATTTCCTTAAACTTACTACTTAATGTCTTTCATTTGTTGTGCTTTCTGAAGGAAAGCGCCCATAATTACGCATGGTACTGTAACAATTCTCAGTGCCACAGCTTTCCTGCAGGGTAGGTAGGAGAGGGAAAGCATTTTATAGTGGATTCTACAACCCTTACTCCCAGGAGTGGTTCCTACTTATTAGAGAAGTCCCATTAACTTCAGTGGAGCTACTCAAATGAGTAGGGGTTGCAAACTACACCCCTAAACACACTCTGTGGGGTTCAGAGGAGGGGCAAGTGTGCCACAGACAGCTGAGCACCCTGTCCTTGTGGGATGTAGGCGTTCAGTGGACAGATCTGTGGAAGGCACAATCCTCCCTGTAAGAGGGTCCGACTCACCCCTGCGGCGCCTCCTGCTGGTTGTCCAGGGAATTAGCTCTCCAGCCTCTGGAGCGCCCTCTGCAGGCCGGTGATCCACCTGTCCTCTCCTTCTCGGCTCCCGTGTCCCTCCCAGGACCCTGGTGCCCCTTGCTCTGGGTGCTCCCCCCTGGCAGTACCCGCACGCTAGGTCTCCCCTCCCAGGGGAACCCCCACCCACTATCCCCACCTTGCCTCAGCACTAGGCCACTGCCAGTCACCAACTAGCTCCCACTCCCTGGGGCAGACTGCAGTATAGGCCACTCATCACTGGCAAGGAGGGTTTGGACCTGCTGCCTTGGCCTAGCCCTGGGCTGCCCTCTGCAACCCCCAGTACCCCTTGGCCTTCCGCTAGGCTGGGGCCGTCCAGGCTGGAGCTCCCCAGCTCCTCAGCCTGTCCCCAGCCCTGCTCCACTCAGGTATCCAGTCTCTAGCTTGCTGCAGCCAGGCCCTTCTCCCTCTGCACTCAGAGAGAGGGACTGCTGAGCTTCTGGCTGCCCCGGCCTTTATAGGGCCAACTGAGTCTGTCTGGGGCATGGCCCCAGCTGCAGCCACTTCCCCCAATCAGCTCAGCCTAAAAGCTGCTCTCTCCAACCACAGCCCCCTCTGGACCGGAGCGGGGTTACCACCCCGCTACACACCTCCCCCCTCAAACTCCCCACCCCTGGGTGGGGAAGTGGAGACTTATGGCCTGGGGTCCCCGAAGTTGGCCCTCCAGGGCCGCCCCTCCAGGCTTGCACATTTTCGCTCCGCAGCCTCCCAGCCGCGGGCCATCTCCCGGGTACGCGCCTCTGCCTGCCGGCGGGCCCGCTCTGCCGCCTCGAGTTGTGCCTGTAGATCCGGGTCCCCCAGGCCCTCTTCCCTCAGGGTCTGGGTCCCCTTGGTCATCTGTCCCACAACCACCTGGGTCCATTTTATTCCTTGGACATGGCCCACCTGGTCCCCAGCCTCTTGCTGGGCCCACTCCGTCTGGGTCTCTCTCTCCGTGACTGGCATGGCGACGGTCTGGGTCCCAGCCTCTTGTGGTGTCCCCTCCATCCCAGTCACCGCCTCGGCCATGTTTGGTCCCTCCGGGCCTACAGGCACCTCTTCTTGTCGCCCCTCAGTCCCACTGAGGGGGCAATGCCTCTTTAGATGGCCCGGTTCCCGGCAGCCCCAGCAGGCTTCTTGCTTCTGGGCTGCCCGGGACTTCTTATTGTCCCTTTGGGGTCCTGTCCCCTTACCAGGACCGACGTGGACCTCTTGTGTTGGGCCTGGGCATATCCTCTACACATGGCCCAACTGCCCACAGGCCCAACAAGTCAGCCACCGCCCGGGTTGCTTCACCCGGCGAGCCGTTCTCGGGACCTCCCCTCATCCCTGCTAGGGTTGCGGCACCCTGCCCCTACCCCAATAGGGACAGTCCCGTGCCACATGCCCCACCCGTTTGCAGGCGTAGCAAGTCCTGCGCCCCTTCACAGGCCTCCTGGCCTTGGCGCTCCACTTCGTGTTCTGCCCGCGGCTCCTCCAACACTCCTGCCGGAGGAGTTGAACTAGGGCCCGCTGCTCCCTCGCTAGCTGGGCTATCTGTCGATGGAGGGCCCGTTGCACCTCCCATCATTCCTCCTGGGTCTCCCAGATTTCCTGCAGGATGTCAGCCCCCTTCCTCGGGGACGCTGACACCGGGACCCACCCAGGGACAACACCTGGGGTCTCTCCATAATATACCCCGGTGTATACGGGATCCATTGTCCCGTTCCTCAGTTTCTCCACCTTCCCGGGCAATAGTCCTGCTGTCCTCGCCGTGCCCCTTGTGTCAGGGGTGGACCGCCTATGCCCGCATTCTCCACCAAATGTAAGAGGGTCCGACTCACCCCTGCGGCACCTCCTGCTGGTCGTCCAGGGAATTAGCTCTCCAGCCTCTGGAGCGCCATCTGCAGGCCAGTGATCCACCTGTCCTCTCCTTCTCAGCTCCCGTGTCCCTCCCAGGACCCCGGTGCCCCTTGCTCTGGGTGCTGCCCCCTGGCAGTACCCGCACGCTAGGTCTCCCCTCCCAGGGGAACCCCCACCTTGCTTCAGCACTAGGCCACTGCCAGTCACCAGCTAGCCCCCGCTCCCTGGGGCAGACTGCAGTATAGGCCACTCATCACTGGCAAGGAGGGTTTGGACCTGCTGCCTTGGCCTAGCCCTGGGCTGCCCTCTGCAACCCCCAGTACCCCTTGGCCTTCCGCTAGGCCGCAGCCTGGGGCCATCCAGGCTGGAGCTCCCCAGCCCCTCAGCCTGTCCCCAGCCCAGCCCTGCTCCACTCAGGTACGCTATCCCTAGCTTGCTGCAGCCAGGCCCTTCTCTCTCTGAGTGCAGAGAGAGACTGCTGAGCTTCTGGCTGCCCTGGCCTTTATAGGGCCAGCCGAGTCTGTTTGGGGTGTGGCCCCAGCTGCAGCCACTTCCCCCAATCAGCTCAGCCTAAAAGCTGCTTTCTCCAGCCACAGCCCCCTCTGGACTGGAGCGGGGTTACCACCCCGCTACACTCCCCCCAATAAATACATAACCATACTATAGTCATCCCTTCAGCAATTGATTTTAATGGGAGTTAGGTACCTAAATACCTTTGATCTAGGCCTTACCCCCACTCCTGAAAACATTTACTGTGTGCACATGCTTAACTTTATCTACATGCAGAGTACAGTGGGACTGCCCTTTTATATGAATTTATGTATGTGTATAAGTCTTTGCAGGATCAGAGCTTTAGATGGATGGGTGACATTTTGGATAGAATATCATATTAGCCAGCCCAATTAACCCATGCCTAAGTATGAATATAAAGAGCAAGAATAGATGAATTATTGGGAACCAACTAACTTGTTTTTATACAAATGTCCAAAGTGCTGATGAAAAAAGAAAGAGGGGGAGAGAGAGAAGGAAAATCTCTATTATACCAGAAGGATGGTTTGTAAATATTTTCCAGTAGTTTTTTTCCCAGAAGTATCTGCAGCTTTATGCTTCCAGATACAGCACTGTAGCACCAGCAGTGAGTACAAGCTAATTGCTGATGTGGGACTAAAGCCAAGACCTTTAGTACATAGCGCAAAGAGTTATTGATACACTGAGAATTCAGGACAAGACCTAATAGTGTAATGTAGTGGAACCATTGCTTGCTTCCCTTTTTAGTATGTAAAATATCTTCTATCATGTAATTTTCTATCCCTTATCCTGTATGTTATCATTGGCTACCTGGACCAAAAGCAATGTTAATTTCTATTTGGGTCTTTTTTGAACCACCACCAAGTCCTCACATTGGTGGTCCATGTCATTGTTTGATACAGCTCATATATAGGCTTCCAGAATGTTTGCAAAGCAATAAAGGGAATAATGAAGAAACCAGAGAGGAAATTTGTGACAAAACTTTTATTAGTTAATGCATCAGGAAGCATAACACAAAACATTCAGAAGGAGGTCACCAATTTCTTATTGCTCAATGAATCATTGTACTATTAAACTGAAAGTCAAAATGACAGCAATAAAATGGTTACATAGCCAAAGAGGAGACATTTTCAAAATTTCTGCTATGTCTCAATCACCTCTATTTAATTTTTGCCTGACCTTAATGATAGCATAATTACAGTGGCTGGTCACAGCTCTTATATTTAAGATAAATTAGTCTTTCCCCTTGATAGTATCTAGAATTCTTCTGGTAATTCCAAAATTTTACAGCTGTCCTAATAACAGCTCCATGGTTAATTCAGGTTCTAATAACAGTCAATGCTGCCATTGATCTGCAAGTTTACTTTTTATGAGCTTACTAAGGTCTTTCAAAATGACTTGCATAGGTAATTATCTACCTCCAAGGAGTCACATTTGATATCCTACAGAGGAAATATAGCTTTAATTGTCAACATTTTGTATCTGAAGCATAAAATGTGAACTGCTTGATCATTCTGATTATAGTCATCATTACTCAGGGGTGTAAATCTTGTGCATTTTTTTTTGTAGTCTACAAAATAAGAGAGAGATCTAGGTCTATGTTGAAAGACCCAAATGGCTTAAATAAGAATGGAATAAGCACCTACCATCACTTCCCTGTGCCAGCTACTCTTTTTTGGTACACCTATTGGCTGTAGCCAGCATCTCTACTGGGGATGTGCACCCATCTGCTTGGCCTCTTTTACTGAGTACACCACCTGAGTAAATTTTGCCCCACTATGCCTTCCTAAGGTCAGAACTTTGTTCTTCTCTTCAGCATTAGCCAATAAATCAAGCAGTCTTAATAAACCTTGCTTTATTTAACATAGAAAATAAGAAAGGCAGATACTCAAAACAGACTGAATGTTGAGTGGTATACAAACTGTCTCAGTCTAGAAACTATGTTCACACAGCATGCTAGATTCTTGCAAACTTTGGCATTGCAATGACCCTGCAGCATGTCTGAAAAATTCCTTTCTCTGACTCTCTCAGTGCTAGAGCTGTTCACTGGCAATTCTTAAAAAAAAAAATCACGGGAGGGACTTCATTTCAGGCTGAACCAAAAACAATGTTTTTCAAAATGTTGGTGACTTTTTTAAACTTTGATTTTTGGGTTAAAACAATGTTTCATTTTGACAAAATTCTTTATTTCATTTTTGACCATTTAAAAACTTTTGAATTTTTTTTAACTAAAGGAAAATTTGAACATCTTTTCAAACCAAAAATGTATTGACTTCTGAAGGAGGACTTTGACAAAAACAGTTCTGTGAAACCAACATCAATTTATAAAATGTTTTGGTGTCACTGCATTTTTTGCCAAAAAGATTTGGCCAAAATATTTTGCACAGCTCTACTCAGTACCCAATCATGGGGTGCTTGATTAATTGTCTCACGTTTTACATCCTCAAAGTACTGCTGTCTCTTATAATTAGGTCTCTTTGTTCTCTCCCTCAGGTTGAGTACCTCCTGCCTGGCTTTTTCTTCCCCCTAAACAAGATTTGGAGCATTCAATGTCTCCTACCCATCTTGGAAGGACTATCAGCCCCTCATAGCCTCCTGTCCCTCACTGCTTTGTTCCAAGGTTTGGCAGGACTCTTTTCATGATCTTCACATGACTTGACATGCAGGATCACTGATATTTTTTTTTGGTCTGGCAATCAAAATCTAAAGGCTAGTAGGGTTACTATCAATTGCCAGATAAAATCTAATTAGGACACAGAGGCATCTTCTGTCTATCCTCCTCAGTTATTAGAAAACCAAATTCTATATGGCATCATGGAAACCTCAGATAATTTTGGCTGAAAACAAACTAATTTAGGGCTAAATTATAGTTTTGCTACAAACCCCAGGAAGGGTCAGCACCTAGTTGCACTACCTGGGAACAGATCTAGAACCAGACTGTGACTCAGAGAATCACCATTTGGTTCCTGGTCACCCCCTTAGGCCTTGTCTGGGATAGGAAGTAATCTATGTCTGCTCTATACCTGGTCCTTGGCAAGGCTCCACCAACTCCCCATCCCTCCCTACCCACTTTACCTGCCTGCACAAGAGGGGGAGCAGTGGCCCCACAAAGACTGCTCTTCTGCCTTACCTCACTGCCTGTGATATGGTTAGCTGGTGCAGTGGGAACACTACTCCCTTGCATCACAACAAAGCGACATGCTAACCCTTCACGTGTTGCTTTAGGCACTCACATAATTATTGTATAAAAATAACTCCTACCCCAGATTACTGCATTGTAGTTCTCAAAATATGGTTTTGAAACAGTTTAATATTACAATGATTGTTAACTAGCATACTTAAATGTTACTGTTTTGGCTTGACATCCAATACAACAGTTATTCCATATTAATGGAAGTAAGTGACTAGATTAAAACAGCTGAGAGTGAGGAGGTGGAAGTTGTCCCCACAAGTTTTCCACTGAAATAAGGAAGACTACGCAAGCCAGATATGCAGGATTTGCACACACACACACCCCGCATGACATTCAACAACTCTTCAATATATTGTGACAAAGTTCCTCCTCTACCTTGGTGGGTCCTGCGCTTATTGGCAGATTTGCTCGCTTCACAGATTCACCCTGTGAGTCAGGAAACAGTCCAGAGACCTTCCCCTCTGATAGAAGCTATAGTCCAGGTCAATTCCTCCTGTGTTTGATCAGGAGTTGGGAGGTATGGGGGGAACCCGGGCCCACCCTCTACTCCGGGTTCCAGCCCAGGGCCCTGTGGACTGCAGCTGTCTAGAGTGCCTCCTGGTACAGTTGCACGACACCTACAACTCCCTGGGCTACTTCCCCATGGCCTCCTCCCAACACCTTCTTCGTCCTCACCACTGGACCTTCCTCCTGATGTCTGATAACGCTTGTACTTCTCAGTCCTCCAGCAGTACCCCTACTCACTCTCAGCTTCTTGCACACCTCTTGCTCCCAGTTCCTTACACACACTTCCTCTCCTCCAGCTCTCTGGCTTGACTGGAGTGAGCCCTTTTATAGCATCAGAGGGGCCTTAATTAGAGTCAGGTGCTTAACTGCCTCACCTGACTCTTAGCAGGTTAATTGGAGTTAGGTGTTCTATTAGCCTGGAGCAGCCCCTGCTCTGGTCACTCAGGGAACAGAAAACTACTTATCCAGTGGCCAGTATATCTCCCTTCTGCTACTTTGCTGTTCCCAACTGGTCTGGGTCTATCACAATATATATTGTAAGTATGTGGTCACCTGGGGCCTGTTGATTGTCTCACTATGCTACAAACCACAGCTAATTCACAGCAACAGCAGAGACAGAACTCAGATGGTCTGGCTCCTACCACTTGAGCGAAAGGAAAGCAGCAGAAACCAGAATAGTGGTGATGAGACAACTGATGTTCTGATTCTATCAAGGAGGAGGCAACAGCAGACAGACATCCTAGCTAACTTATCACAGTAGTGTATTTTACACCATTTCTGACTGATAAAAGTGTAATCAGCTTTTACTTCAAATGCTTCCTTAAATGTAAAGCCTCCTGAGGACTGTTTTAAAGTGATTGCAAAACTCACTTCACATAGACAGCAAGTCATCATTCAAAGGTTATGTCTCTAATAATTAAAAGGAAGAACCTTGTTTGTCTGTTTAAATTTTAATTAGCTAAACTAAGTAGGTGCTGGAGGTATTATTTAGGCAAGGTAAATTGTATTGGTTTAAGACCTGCCTATTAAATCAATCAAGACACAAGAAAGTGAATGGAAGATGCACACAAATCCTTCCTTTTCATTAGCACTGGAGGGTTAACGAAGAAAACAATTGCTCACAGAAGCATGTCAGATGCCAGCCTTAGCCATACACTTCAGTTTCCTAGCTTATAAAATAGTGTTTTGGGGGCCAATCCTGAGAGGTGCCACAATGTAATCTGTAACCCGTTAGTCAGTGTTGAAGGGTGCTCAGCACCTGTCGTGCACCATGCCCATGCTGTGTGTTGCTTTTAAAAGGGAAAACAATCATCCTGATAAAAACACATGTAGGACTCCAGCCTAGTATTCCACTCTGGCTCACTTGGTGCTGCTCCTTCACAGGAAGAGTTACATCTGCATTTTCATGTCTGGATTCATACATTGCATTACATGTCCCCAAATAACCTCACCCCCAGTAAACCACCCACTCTGACAAATTCCCTTCCTCTCCCCAAGCAAACCATCCATGTTCCATGTACTACTTCCACACACATCAGTTTGCCTTGGTAGACGGAAGCTCCGTTGCCTGTCTGATGAAGAGGGAGAACAGGAACAGACTGGAGTTGGGAGAGTCTAGGGCTACACACAGTGCTCCCCTGTAGGATGCCCCAAAGCCCACCCTCCCTATCTGCAGTAGCTATCTTTAATAAATGGCAGGGCTGCTCTGCTTCTCCAGTGGGAGATTATTTTGGTGTGCTTGCTTCTTCGCTCTCTCTGTTCAGGCAGGGCTGGCTCCTTGCCTTGCCCTACTTCGTTAACTGCTCATTAACTCTACTGCCTGTGCTGTCTTCCCAGACAGGAGAGACGGAAAATCCATCTTCAGATATCTTGCCCACCAACCTATCAATTTGGAATTCCTCCTGCCAGTTAGAGCTTTGTCCAGTCTAATCTGAAACATCCTAAATGTCAAGAGTTCTCCCCCTTCGCTTAGGAAATTACTCCATAACCTAATAGATCTCACCATTCCGAAGTTTTTCCTGATATTCAAACAAAACTTCTTTTCCCCTAATTTCATCCCCTTGCTCCTAGTTATGCCCCCTTTATCATATGCCAAGCAGTTCCTTTCTGTTACTAGCATTAGGATTCTCATCACATATTTGTAAATGATGCTCATGTTCTCTCTCACTTTATTGCTTAGGATAGTCATAGATTCACATATGTGTGATTGCAGGTTTGGGCAGGATATGATTTAATGTTAAAAAGTTCATTACCATCTGTTTAAAAGCTAACCTGCTTCCCCCCCCCCACACAAAAATACACATTAAAAACACTAAATTTAGGACCTATACTAGATTCACAGTTTCCCTTTCTGAGTTTGTTAGTTTGTTTTTGTTCTGACGAGACAGCTACAACACTATGATTCTGTAATTGTTTGTTATGAAACATGGAGAGGGGAAGGAGGTCAGCTGAAGTAAATTGCACAATATATGTCTCTCTCAGCTTGCCATGGCTGCTCTCCATAGCACAAACAGGTGCATCAATATCTGTTCCATTAGGTGTTCACTCAACTGACTCTGCTGTCATTATAAATAAGGGTGGGAAATTAGTTCTTTTTTCACGTTTGAAACCTCAGGTAGACGCAAGCAGCCACTTGAGTTTCTCGGCCTTTGTACATAATGACTCAGCCACAGCATCCTGAGGCAACAGCAATATCTTACTTAGACTCCTGTTCTATGATTAAAATAGGGAAAGAGCAGTTTATTCTCTGTGACGCCATTTAGGAGATTAAATACCAAACTTGAACCCAATAGGAAATCATAAAATGCTCTAATGTTTCAGGATGTTTTAAGGTAACAATCTTTTGAAACAAGTTCTCAAGCTTGTTTTAGTTTATTTTAACTACTTTTTAATGCTTGGCAGAAAGCCAGAGGCCCTGGGAATCTATTGTGTGCTCAGATAAAAACCAGGATGGCTCGTGCTCATAATACGTGAACACATTTTCTCTGTGGTTGAGGTGTCACTGGGCAATGTTTTGTTGATGGAGAAGGTGGGGGAGGGGCATCTTCTCTCCTCTTCCATCCCCTGCCTCCTTTCAGACTAAATACTGGGACACTTTACAGTAAAGGAAAGGGTAGGAGAAAACAATGTAACCCTCTGTGATCCTTTTACTATTCTTTCTCTGAGTCCCAACCAAATCCCTTCAAATATAGCTCTTACCCTACTATCCCCTATACTCTACTTCTATGAGTCCAGTCTTACAGAAGCCTATATTCTCTGCACTGTGCCTTCTCTCTCTGCAGTCTATTGTACAGCCAGGCTAGAAGGCTGCTGGTGGCAGCCAGCTGTCTTGCATCTTCCAGTAGTTGCAGCAGTTCCTGACCCACTTGGAGTTCCCAACTGGCAGAAGCTGGTACCACATCCTGCCGTACATATGCCACACTTGTGACATTATTGGTGGGGCTTAGCTCCCTTTTGCCCATGTGACATAGGTGCTCCTGATTATCACAATGTATGGCACATCAGAAGTAATCCCACTGAAGTCAGTGGAGATATATCAGTGGAAAACCAGTGAAAATGAGATAAGAAACTGGCCCATTTTCTTCTGTGAACAATATTTTAGTAGCGGAATCTGAAGAGTCCATACTATTGCTTCCCATATTTTTAGATCTCAGATTGGTGCATCAAATCTGTTATTCTACCACAAGGTGAGGTTAAGCTAGAACAGTGCAGAAAAACTCAGACATAAGGGTACCAAAGACGTACCAAAGACGTATCAAAGAAGAGTGAGGAAGAAAAGAGAAACTCTTTCAGGGACATGAGTAGGAAGCTAGAAAATAATGCCTATAAATAGCTTGTGGAAATGCAAGTTGTACAATAGTACACAGGAATGGGAAACACAATTAAAAATTGTTACCCTATGATGGCTGTTCATTGGCCTATCTAAAATGAGATGAAGGCCTCTATTCATTTTCTTGTGGATAGGTTCCACGTTATTAAGCCACCATCACAATTGTGTAGCATCCTGAGCAGTACTACTACAGATTAAAAGAGCTTGAAAACTGTTCTACCCTCTCACTCCTAGGATTAGAATCAAAGAAATGTAGGACTGGAAGGGATCTCGAGGTCATCAAGTCCAGCCCCCTGCCCTGAGGCAGGATCATCCCTGACAGGTGTTTGACAACCTGTTCTTACAAACCTCCAAGGATCGGGATTCCACAACCTCTCTTGGAAACCTATTCCAGAATTTAACTACTAGAAAGTTTTTTCCTAATATCAAAACCAAATCTCCCTTGTTGCAGATTAAGCCCATTACTTCTTGTGCTACCTTCAGTGGACAGTGAGAACAACTGATCACTGTCCTCTTTATAACAGCCCATAATGTATTTGAAGGCTGTTTCAGGTCCCCTGCTTCAGTTATCTTTTCTCAAGACTAAACATGCCCATAACCTTTCCTCATAGGTCACGTTTTCTAAACTTTTTATTATTTTTGTTGCTTTCCTCTCTCCAATTTGTCCATATCTTTCTTAAAATGTGGGGCACAGGATTGGACACAGTACTCCAGCTGAGGCCTCATCAGTGCCGAGTACAGCAGGACAATTACCTCCCATGTCTTACATATGACACTCCTGTTAATACATATTAGCCTTTTTTGCAACTACATCACATCGTTGACTCATATTCAGTTTGTGATCCATATAACCCCCAGATCCTTTTCAGCAATACTACTTCCTAGCCAGTTAGGCCCCATTTTGTAGTTGTGCATTTGATGTTTTCTTCATAAGTTTAGTACTTTGCACTTGTCTTTATTGAATGTCATCTTGTTGATTTCAGACCAGTTCTCTAATTTGTCAAGTTTATTTTGAAGTCTAATCCTGTCCTCCAAAGTGCTTGCAACCCCTCACAGTTTGGTGTCATCCAATGTTTTATAAGCGTACTCTCCACACGATTATCCAAGTCATAAATATTGAATAATTCTGGACCTAGGACTGACCCCTGCAGGACCCCACAAGTTTGACAGCAAATTATTGATAACTATTCTGAGTACAGTTTGTCAACCAGTTGTGCACCCACCTTATAGTAATTTCATGTAGACCACATTTCCCTACTTTTCTTATGAGAATGTCATGTGGGGCTGTGTCAGAAGTCTTACTATAATCAAGATATATCCCATCTACTGCTTCCACCCTATTCATTAGGCCAATAATCCTGCTGAAGGCAATGAGGTTGGTTTGGCATGATTTCTTCTTGACAAATCAATTCTGGCTGTTCCTTATAACCCTATTATCCTCTAGGTGCTTACAAACTGATTGTTTAATAATTTGTTCCAGTATCTTTTCAGGTATTGAAATTAGGCTGACTGGTCTGTAATATGCTGGGTCCTTTTTGCTCCCCTTTTTAAAGACAGATCTATGGCTCTGGAGCTCAGAGATGAGGCACACTGAAAGGCAGTGTGGGGAAAACTTCCAGTGCTGTTGTCTGCATTGTACCTTTTGTGTGAATATAAGTGTAGAGCAATGGTTCACTTGCTGCGCCCTTTGCTTACTAGCATTCTGCAGAGAGATCTCGCTGTTCCCCTGGCACTTGCTCTTCTCTTTGTTTCCAGCTGCTAAGTCACATTAAAAGAAACTAAAACTTCATTGCAAACTTTTTCTAATATTACTTTTCCATGTAAACAATTGCTGTACTTGCCAGAAGGATTTTGTGTTACAGGGATTTTATGCAGTGGCCCCATTGACTTCTGTACTGCATCACTTTGAGCTTGGTGCACCAGTAGGAGCAATCTGTTCCATCCATTAGGAAGGCCCAATTTCTCACCATGTTGCTCTTTGCAATCTGTTCCATTCATTAGTAGGGATCAGATCCTTCCCCCGGTACAAGAGCCTCACTCTACAGGTTAATGCAGAGGCTGAGTGTGGTCATGTTCCTGGCCTTCCCCACCGCCTTTTTAGTGTTCATTTCCTCAGTGAAAAGCAGGAGAGGAGTAGAATCATAAATCGTAGGACAGGAAGGGACCTCGAGAAGTCATCTAGTCCAGTCTCCTGCACTCATGGCAGGACTAGATATTATCTAGACCATCCCTGACAGGTGTTTGTCTAACCTGCTCTTAAAACTCTCCAATGATGGAGATTCCACCACCTCCCTAGGCAGTTTGTTCCAGTGCTTAACCACCCTGACAGTTAGGAAGTTTTTCCTCATGTTCAATATAAACTTCTCTTGCTGCAATTTAAGCCCGTTGCTTCTTGACCTATCCTCAGAGGTGAAGAAGAACAATTTTTCTCCCTCCTTCTTGTAACAACCTTTTATGTACTTGAAAGCTGTCATCATGTCCCCTCTTAGTCTTCTCTTCTCCAGACTAAATAAACCCAATTTTTTCAATCTTCCCTCATAGGTCATGTTTTCTACACCTTTAATCATTTTTGTTGCTCTTCTCTGGACTTTCTCCAATTTGTCCACATCTTTCCTGAAATGTGGTACCCGGAACTGGACACAATACTCCAGTTTAGGCCTAATTAGCGTGTAGTAGAGTGGAAGAATTACTTCTCGTGCCTTGGTTACAACACTCCTGCTAATACATCCCACAAAGATGTTTGCTTTTTTTGCAGCAGTGTTACACTGTTAACTCATATTTAGGTTACGGTCCACTATGACCCCCAGATCTCTTTCCGCAGTACTCCTTCCTAGGCAGTCATTTCCCATTTTGTATGTGTGCAACTGATTGTTCCTTCCTAAGTGGAGTACTTTGCATTTGTCCTTATTGAACTTCATCCTATTTACTTCAGACCATTTCTCCAGTTTGTCCAGATCATTTTGAATTTTTATCCTATCCTTCAAAGCACTTGCAACCCCTCCCAGCTAGGTATCATCTGCAAACTTTATAAGTGTGCTCTCTATGCTATTATCTAAATCATTGATGAAGATATTGAACAGAACCAGACCCAAGTCTGGAAGCAAGTAGTTCCTGCACCACACAGAACACAGGGAGTGCAGGGACTGTTATTGTCCAGATGTGCAAGAGAGAAGCTTTCTGAGTGCTTTAGCAAAGGGGCGGCTCACAGTGTGGGCCTCAACATTAACAAGCAGACTCTCTCTCTTTAAATCTACAAAACTAAATAGGCTACTGCCATTCAACACTAAAAATACGGTAGTAAGATTTTCTCTCAAGACATTCAGTTCTTGGATATCCATTTTAAGTTCATGCCTTGTCCATTTATGTGTGAGATGTTAAAATTAAATCTCACTGTACAAGGGTGAATGTCAGCAGCATGCGGCAGCCAGCAGAGCCCTCTCAGAGCAGCTGAGGCAGGCAGCAAAAGGTCTGCATTT
Organism: Emys orbicularis; assembly: GCF_028017835.1. Classification (NCBI taxonomy): domain Eukaryota; kingdom Metazoa; phylum Chordata; order Testudines; family Emydidae; genus Emys; species Emys orbicularis. The sequence continues at coordinate 64,895,068 of NC_088683.1, read as the reverse complement.
GCTCTTTGCTTTGGTTGCTGATTGGATTATCCATTAGACTTATGACATGACCTGGAAGAATTCAAGCCTGGCTACATTCATCAAATCTAATTTCTTTTTGATTAAAAAGAAATGTAATTATGGAGGTGCCTACCTTAAATCACTTTTCCTACTGGGAACACAGGGCCGGCTCTAACTTTTTTGCCGCCCCAAGCAAAAAAAAAAAAAAAAAAAGAGTGCCGCCCTCCATAGCGCCGCCATAACACACACCCTCAGCACCGCGCAGCCACCCCCTCCCCCCCCGCGGAGCGCCGCGCCACCGAACCCCCCAGCCCCCCGTGGAGCGCGGAACAGCTGAACACCCCCCCCCGCGGAGCGCCGCTGAACCCCCCCGCGGAGCGCCGCCAAACACCCCCCCCCCCGCAGAGCGCCACCGAACCCCCCAGTCCCCCACGGAGTGCCGCGCAGCCGAATACCACCCCCCCCGCGGAGCACAGCCGAACACCCCCCCCGTGGAGCGCCGCGCCGCGTTGCTGAACCCCCCCGCTGAGCGCCGCGCTGCTGAACCCCCCCGCCGCCACACACACCTCCCGCCGAGCACCGCCAAACACCCCCACCGCCGAGCCGCACTGCCAAACACCCCCCCCACCCCCCGTGGAGTGCCCCGCTGCGCCGCCACCCCCCACCCCCCCGCGGAGCGCCGCTGTCGAATCCCTCCCCCCAGTGCTCCCCGCGCGCCCAGCCGCCGAAACAAAAACAACCCACCCCAGCCCCGCCCAACCGAACCCAAAAAAAACCCTGAGCGCCCCCCCTGCCACTCCAAGATTGGCCGCCCCTTACCAGGTGCCGCCCCAAGCACATGCTTGGTCGGCTGGTGCCTGGAGCCAGCCCTGTGGGAACAGTATTAATATCTACCAAGAAAGGTGGCCATCAGTTAAAGCTGAGTCTATTCTGTGTAAGAACCTCCCGGATACTTTTGGGGCCATTTGTAAGGTTCTCCTTTATAACACTCTATATTCTTCTCTTATTCATGCACAGATAATTCCTATTATCACTGAGGGGGGAATAAAAGCCCTCTGCCCGTTATCTGACTGCCTTCCCTTAGCTCCTAACTCAAATTAAATCTCACTGAAAATACTGTACCACTTTGGAATGGTCCAAATGCTTCCCTCATGCAGAGAGGGTAAAACAGATGCTCTATGTTGCCATAGTTACCTTTTGGCAAAATACATGGGTGAAAAAAGTTTATTTTAAAATTGTATTCAGGATGCCCTAATTTACTGAAATGTTGGAATAATATTTTTGGGTAAGAGTTTCTCCACTTCAGGGATTTTCAGGAATTTGGGAATACTTTGGAATATAGGAAAGTCATTTCCCCTCATATTGGCATAACAAATTCCCCAGCTCAGGAGCTCTGCTTTGATTCACATATTAGTCTCTGATTTACTCTTTGATGAGGAACTAGTGGATTAGGTAGACAGGGAAAAGGTAGACACTTATTTGATGAATAACTTTTAAAAACTGATCAATTCTTTAATTTAATGCACAGATTTCTAACCCCAATAGGTCATTTTTTCAGGTGAGAATGAATACATCACAATATTTACATTTTTACTATGGCCCTGATTCAGCAAGGTACTTAAGCATGTACTTAACCTTAAATCCAATGGGACTAATTATGCACTTCAAGCTAGATACATGCTTAAATACCTTGCTGAATCATGGCCTAAATTAAGTCTCAGTGGACAAAATTCTGCTCTCAGATACAGCTGTGAAACTCCCATTGACTTCAACAGGACATGCATATGTTTATCTGAAGGTATAATTTGGCCCTGTGAGCTGAGCCACACTGGGATGAGAAGAATGAGCAATACCTGAGGAGTGGTGGCTGAGGGCATTATGTCTGCAGATGCCAAGAGCAGGTGTAACCCACACACCTCCTGGGTGTGGTGCTCTGTCCCCTCTAGTGGCACTGAGACCACTTAGAGATTAATGAGTCTGCTCTACAGCCTTAGCTAAGAGCCATATGGCTTTTAGCTCATGTGGTAGAGGCTCATGCACTAAGCTTCAGAGATCCCAAGTTTGATCCCGCCTGCCAATGACCAGGGTCTGTCGGTGTTACACAAGCATAAATTTCTCCATATATGCAGAAGAAAGCACAGTTGGCCAATAGAAGGTGTATGCTTTCCCTCAACACAACCCTGCAACCAGTTGGTAGTGTGTAGGTTGGGAGGAACCATGCCAGATCCCCTGTGGGGTACCGAGTGCTGTTTGCAGTGCCCCCACACACTTTGTACTCAGGGAGCACAGAACTCACATTATGACCATCCCTGTTCTCTGTGTGCTTGCCAGTCTACCCAAGAAGTTGCATCCATTATTTGTGTATAAATATATATGATAACTTACACACACTGACACTAGTGAAGGAAGAAGATGACCAAGTGATTTACAGTCCACATACTGCACCAGTATCATCAGATACAGTAGAAACTCAGAATTATGAACACCTTGGGAATGGAGGTTGTTTGTAACTCTGAACAAAATATTACAGTTGTTCTTTCAAAAGTTTACAACTGAACATTGACTTAATATAGCTTTGAAACTTTACTATGCAGAAGAAAAATGCTGCTTTCCCTTAATTTTTTTAGTAGTTTAGGTTTAACACAGTACTGCATTTGCTTCTCTTATTTTTTGTCTCTGCTGCTTCGTGGTTGCGTACTTCCTGTTCCAAATGACGTTTATGGTTGACTGGTCAGTTCGTAAGTCTGGTATTCATAACTCTAAGGTTTTACTGAAGTCACAAAACCATGCTTTGTTTATAACAGTATGAAACTGGCTTTTCCCCCCTAAAAAACGGAGTGTATGCATGTGAGGACCAGCACAGTGAAGAATGTCTTATTCTCCCACAGTGCAGAAGTCTGTTGAAAACCATGGGAGCTCATTTCCCAAGTCTTTTGTGGGTTTCTGCAGCATGAAAACATGCCATATAAAATTTTGCTGAACCGAAGCTTTAACAAATTGACTTGATTTCCTATTGTGTGATTGGCCTCATTTTTCAATGTCAAACCAAGAGAACATAATTACCTTATGGACAAGCAATCCATAATACCAGTAAATGTGCTGTGTAAATGGAAGTTCACCTTGGGCACATTCTGACTAAAATGACTCTCATTTTGTATGAGAAAACCAGAAAAAACAAAGCTTTACAGGAAAGCAAGAAAATCTCACTCCAAAAAAGAACTTGTGTACTACATACAGCCTTCACATTTTGGGAAAAATTTCTCAGCGTGTGATTGAGTCCCAAAATAAAATCATTCTGATGCACTCTTTGCAATGAGATGAACAAGGTTATTGTATATGTACTCATTAGAAAATGTCAGGCAGACCATAAAGCATTGACTAGAATATGGTCTGAGAGTAAATCCAGATTTTGTTCCTTTTAAGTATTTCCTTAAAAATCAAATGTTTTTGCTGCTTCACAACAGCTTACTTCAAACTTTGTCAAAGGTGGCTTCTGCTTACAAATAAATTGCCAAATTCAACCGTGATTTATTCCATCAGGGATGAATTTGGCCACATTTCACAGACATTTAATTAGGCTATTAATTAGTATTATTTTATTTATACCCCACTCTCAGTGAGCTAGGCTAAAACAGACAGTTAAGAAAATAATAGTCTCTTCCCCAAAAATCTTAGTCTAGTGGTCTGATTCTGCAAATGCTTTCTGTTGGGCATAGTACCAACCCCAAATATTAAAAAATCATAAGTCAGGCCTCCCACAATCATGTTACACTTAAAAATCATGACATTTTAAAAAATAGTTAACGGGTTCTTTTTATTTGCCTTCGGATATTTGAGCCATTCAGGTGCACGTCTTCAAGCGTTTCTCTGCAACTACTAGAACCTCCTTTATTTTAAAGAAAGAATATCAGAACATAAGAGTGGCCATATTGGGTCAGACCAAAGGTCCATCTAGTCCAGTATCCTGTCTTCCAACAGTGGCCAATGCCAGGTGCCCCAGAGGGAATGAACAGAACAGGTAATCATTAAGGCTACGTTTTAGTCATGGGTATTTTTAGTAAAAGTCATGGACAGGTCACGGGCCATAAACAAAAATTCACGGGCCCATGATCTGTCCATGACTTTTACTAAAAGTATCCGCCGTGACTAACTAACTAAAAATGCATGTTGGACTGAGATCAAGTATGGAAAGTTTGTGCCTGAAAGGAATTTGTTTGATAAAGCTATGATAAAATGAAAAGAGGGGATGGAAACCACACCCCAGTCTTAACTCTAGCATGGGCTATGGGCAAATATTATAACTGCAGCTGTCTATACCAAAGCAAAAGATGGAAGCTTATTTAGCTGTAATGAATCATAAGAAACTCACTTTTCCCCCCCCAGGCTAAATAATAAATGTCTTATTAGTGTTGTAATCTCAGGAATATGTTAGGAGATGAGAGTCATCATCATCACTATCCACCCACCTATTAGGCCTCATTCTTTTCTCATTTACAGTGGTTTTATAACAGTGGAACTCCAATGACTTCAATGGATTTCGGCCTTGATCTGCAGAAACAGATGTGAATGCTTAACTTTACACACTGCAAATAGTCCCACTGATTTCAATGGGCTACTCAGTGCATATGTGCGTGAATCTTTGCAGGACTACGGCCTTAGAGGACAATCCGACCCTTTTCTCTCATTCTCTCCAAAATAGTTTTAAAATTGTTAATAATAAGGAGTTAGGATCAGGGCCGGCTCCAGGCACCAGGCAACCAAGCTGGTGCTTGGGGCGGCACCTGGAGGGGGGGCGGCGCGGCGCTCGGGCCGCCGGGGAGAGCGGGGCCACAGCCGGGCTCGCCGCCCTCCCCCCGGCGCTCTGGCCGCCCTCCCCCCCGCTGCCGGGGGGAGAGCGGCGAGCCCCTCCCGGGGCTCGCCGCCCTGCGCTCTGGCCGCCGGGGGGAGAGCCGAGCCCCAGCAGGGGCTCGCCGCCCTCTCGCCGCCCTGCCCCCGGCGCTCTGGCCGCCGGGGGGGGGGGGGGGGAGAGCCGAGCCTCCGCTGGGGCTCGCCGCCCTCCTCCCAGGGCTCCGGCCGCCCTCCCCTCCGGCGCCCTCCCCCCGGCCGCCGGGGGGAGAGCGGAGCCCCCGCCGGGGCTCGCCACCCTCGCCCCGGGGCTCCGGCCGCCCTCCCCCCGGCGGGAGAGCCGAGCCCCCGCCGGGGCTCGCCGCCCTCCTCCCAGGGCTCCGGCCGCCCTCCGCCCCCGGCGCCCTGCCCCCGGCCGCCGGGGGGAGAGTGGAGCCCCCACCGGGGCTCGCCACCCTCGCCCCGGGGCTCCAGCCGCCCTCCCCCCGGCGGGAGAGCGGAGCCCCCGCCGGGGCTCGCCGCCCCTCTCCCCGCTCCGCCCCCCCCCCCCCGCGGGGGGGGGGCGGCCGGAGGCTTTTTTGCCTAGGGCGGCAAAAAAGCCAGAGCCGGCCCTGGTTAGGATCACTCTGCCTTCTATATTCTATGACCATAGCACGCCCACCCACCTAGCAGTAAGATGCTAGCTGTAATGATCTTGGAGTTCATTAAATAACAAATCAGTGAATGAGAAAGGAATAAAACTATTAAAAACAAACTGGAGAGCTACTGTGGTGAACAGCTGCACACAGCCATGCGGTGTTCCCAATCCCCACCTCCAGGGCACATCTCCAAATTCCTATGTTCATAATACTGTCCCTTATGAGAGAGCATCTCCAAATTATAATCTTCTACAAACATATCTCTACTTCTTCCCTCTTAAAGAAAAACAAATTAACTCATATACATATATATATAAAAACAGCTAACAGCTATCTAATAACACATACATTAAATTCTCAACCCATGTAGTAGGTTTCCATAAACCCAATATGTCAACTATCTAGAAAGGGAGGTGTGACAATGCGGTTCTGGCGGAACCCAACAGAGAGTGCCAATTCAGGACAAATTGCTAAAACAGGGCAGTTACAGCCCAAGGCTGGGGTTTCTCCACCTCTAAGGCAAACCAAACCAGCCAGACAAAGAGGACTTTGGTTTCACCCCACTGGCTAACCACAAGTCATACAAACAATTCCCTTAGACACTCCAGTTTCCCAGTATCACCACCAGTGCCACTCGTTATGGGGACAAATGGTTATGAAAACCAATATCCCAATATACACAAAAAAGGTTCTCTCGATCCCAAAGGACCAAGCCCCAGATCCAGGTCAATATACAACCCAGATCTTTCCCACAAATCACGCTGTTGCCAATCCTTTAGAATCTAAAATCTAAAGGTTTATTCATAAAAGGAAAAAGACAGAGATGAGAGTTAGAATTGGTTAAATGGGATCAATTACATACAGTAATGGCAAAGTTCTTGGTTCAGGCTTGCAGCAGCGATAGAATAAACTGCAGGTTCAAATCAAGTCTCTGGAATACATCCCCCGCTGGGATGGGTCCTCAGTCCTTTGTTCAAAGCTTCAGCTTGTAGCAAAGTTCCTCCAGAGGTATGAAGCAGGATTGAAGACAAGATGGAGATGAGGCATCAGCCTTATATAGTCTTTTCCAGGTGTAAGAACACTTCTTTGTCCTTACTGTGGAAAATTACAGCAAAATGGAGTCTGGAGTCAAATGGGCCAGTCCCTGCATACTTTGCTGAGTCTCAAGGCATATTTGCCTTCTCTCAATGGGTCCATTGTATAGCTGATAGTCCTTAATGGGCCATCAAGCAGGCTAGGCAGAGCTAACACCAGCTTGTCTGGGATGTCACCCAGCAGCATAGCATAAGTTTGAAATACAGACAGTATAGAGCCAATATTCATAACTTCAACTACAAAATTGATACACACATATAGACAGCATAATCATAACCAGTAAACCATAACCTTGTCTAAGACACCCCATTTGACCCCCTTTATACAAGATTTGGGTGCCACTACAGGACCTTGGTTGCAACAATGATCTATATGGTCCCAGATTATATCAATAACGTCACAGGAGGTTACCAGCACATCACTCTCGAATGAGTCTTTACCACTCCCTTTCCTCAAATACTCCATCTCCAGGCAGGTCTGCAAGTCTCTCTGAGTCCTTCAGAATGTTTAATCTCCCGCTCTGATCTTCTCAGTATCAGCCTTTCGTTAGAGTCTGAGTTCTCTTCTTCCTTGACAGTTTTTCTTTTGTGTGTCAATGGTAAAGGATCAGTCAGATGGGAAATGTAAGAGTCCACATCAGCTGTCCATGTGTTTGAACTTTCTGGGATTACTCGTAGATCCCTTCGATTATGTCGAAATGCGTCACCCTGGTCTGTCTGGACGACATAAGACCTTGGATGCAGCTGTTCTTTAATGATACCCCTTTGGCCCCAAGTATTAGAGGTGTGATTCTTCAGGCACACTCTATCACCTGGGTTAAGAGATGGAAGGACACAGGCTCTTTTGTCAAAATAATATTTCTGCTTCCACTTCTGATTTTCTTTCATCTTCCATATGGTTTCATTGTTATGAGATTTCAGCAGGTTATCAGTAATTGGTAAATTAAATCTGATCCTTCTTCCCATTAACATCAGAGCTATAGAAAAACCATTCTCCAGGGGTGTACTTCAGTAAACCAGTAATGCTTTATACAAATCACCTCCACTGTCAGAAGTCTTTTTCATAAGATTCTTTACTGTCCGTATAGACCTTTCCACAAGTCCATTTGATTGGGCGTAATGATATTTTGTGATGAAAATCCCAATCTATAGCAAACTGCCTAAAATCTGCACTGGAAAACTGCAGCCCATTATTGCTAAAGACTTTATTGGGAATTTCATGTCTGGAGAAGATTCCCTTCATGCTGGCTATCACTGACTTACTATTAGTACTGTGCAGTGTGCAAATTTCTGGATACAGAGAATAACAATCTAATTAAATTATTATTAAATAACTCTTTGATTTCCAGGTAAATAAATCAGTGCCAACCTTTTCATAAGGTCTTTGTGGGACTGGATGAAGTTTCAGTGGCTATGCTTGTTGGCATGGCTTGTATTTCAAGCAGGAAAAGCAGTTTCCTATCACATTAGTGATGTCCTGATTGATCCATGGCCAATACAGCACCTCTTGTACTCATTGTTTGCACTTCTCAATTCCTAAAAGACCCTCATGGATCTTCTGTAGCCTTTCTTTTTTGGAGGCTTATTGGAATTACAACTTTACTGCCCTTGAAAATCACCCCATCATTCACAGTAAATTCATGTCTGCAGTTCCAATAGTCTCTTATACTTGGACAGCAACTGCTTATTTCTTCAGGACATCCTTTATTGCTTCTTTAGGGATTCCCAATAATTCACCTTTCTCCATTTCCTCTCTTATTTGTTGTAGTTTCCTGCTAGCTATGGGAATTAACTTTACAATCAGATCTACATAGGCTTGCATCTCTGTCTCTAAAGTCTTCTCTGGTTTTGTGGGAGCCACTGCTCTGGAAAGTGCATCTGCAGTGAACATGAATGTATCCGGCATATAGGTCAAAAAAGTGTTCCCTCTAATTTTTCCCACAGAAAAATTATGAATTTTGGTTATATGCACCAATATGGAGGTGATGTGTGACACATCACCTTTGTATTAGTGCACCAGTAGCGTAGCTAGTGGATGAGCGGGGAAGCAGCCGCTCCCCCACCGAGCACAAGTGGCCCCTTTTTAATTTTACTCACCCAGGAGCAGGGGGGGAAAAGGTGCCACCTGCTGCGGTGCTTTTACTGACGGGGCAGCGCTCTGGCTCTTCGGCGGCGGGACCTTCACTCGCTTCGGGTGTCTTCGGCGGCACTGAAGCTTCATCGCCAAAATGCCACCGAAGACCTGCGGAGCGAGTGAAAGTCCCGCCGCCGAAGACCCGGAGCGCTGCCCCATCAGTAAAAACGCTGCAGCGGGTGGCGCCTTTTTTCCCCGCTCCCCCTCTTCCCTCCACCTGGCTACGCCACTATAGTGCACATAACAAAATTCATGTGATGAGAGTGGGGCCAAGAGGTTCGGAGTGTGGGAGGGGGCTCAGGGCTGGGGCAGAGGGTTGGGATGCAGGGGTGAGGGCTCTGGCTAGGGGTGCGGGCTGTGGGGTGGGGCCAGGGATGAGGAGTTTGGGGTGTAGGAGGGTGCTTTTGGCAGGGAGAGAGGACTCCCCCCAGCTCTCTCTCCCCACAGCAGCACCTGGGCTAGGGGGAGAGGTGCTTCTCCCCACCACGGCAGCCTCTATCTTAGCAACAATGTTTCATTGCCCAACAAGAACCAATCACAAAGCCTTCTCTCTGGGGTCAGGGCATGTGGGCCAGCGCAGATTGCAAGTTCCAGCACACATTATGTCTTGGAGTGTGCGGGCCGGACCGGCAGGAGGTGCCTGATAGTCCGCGCTCCTTCTCGGCTCTAAACCAATCAGAGCCCTCTCCACCATGAGGTGTGAGAATACGAACCAAACAATGCCCAAATTGATGTGAGGATTTGTACCAATTAGCGCCTGCCGCAGCAGATCCAGGCTGGGGCTGGGTTCGGGCCTCCCCTCCCATGGCCACAGCAGGCCCCGGCTGGGTGGGTTCTCTAAGCGCCTGTGCGGTGCTAAATAGGCTGCTGCGCAGCCGCACAGCTTACAGGGAACTTAGGTCACAATCAAATCATATTTGTGCAGCTGTATGATCATTCTTTGAATCCCTACATACAGTCATTTAGCGGTTTGCTAAATAATATTATCGGGGCTTGTGGTCCATTTCAACTTCCACTGTCTGTGCATAAATATACTGATTGAATTTCTGACAGGCAAACAATATTCCTAAAAGTGCCTTTTTGATCTGTGCTTATCTGGTTTCTTCCTCAGTCAGTGATTTGGATACATATGCCACTGGTTGCCAACAATCGTCATATTTCTGTAAAATTACTGCACCTAACCCAGACTGTGAAGCATCTGCTGAGTTTTAAACAGGCCTTCCTGGTGCATAGAATTTCAACACTGGTTCTTGTATCAGTTATTGTGTTAAATCTTCCCATGATTCCTCCTGTTCTGCACCCCAGTAACATTCATTTTTATTCTCTAGACGTTTTCTCAAAGCTGTTGCTTTGGTAGATAGGTTAGGTATGAATTTTCTAAGATAATTATCCATTCCCAGGAACCACTGGACATCTTTCTTTGACTGGGGACGTGGCATCATTTCAATGGCTGAAATCTTCCTCTTATCAGGTTTTACACCTTCATTGGAAATAATGTCCCCAACAAAAGTCAGTTCTGTAACCCCTAAAACACATTTCTCCCTACTTAATTTGAGGTTTGCAGCAGTAGTTGCATCCAGGACTTCCCAAAGTCTATGATCATGCTCCTGTTTCATTGAGCCCATTGTCATCCATTCAGGTGTCAACACCATTAATATGGTCATAGATCATATATATGGTTTTGTGCTGAAGCTATGCCAAATGGTAAGTGTAAGAATCTGTACCTTACAAATGGGGTATTAAATGTGCATAGTTTTGAGCTTTCTTCAGTAAATTTTAGCTGCCAAAAACCTGAGGATGCATCCAATTTATTGAAATATTGGGCATTTGCAAATTGAGCCATAATCTCTTCTCTGATTGGTAGTTTGGAATGTTCTCTTTTTACAGCCTTGTTGAGGTCTCTGGGAATCTAAGCATATGCGTAGCGGCCATTACTTTTCTCCACAATGACTAGGGAGCTCACCAATTCTGTTGGCTCCTCAATTTTTTGTATTACTTGCATTGTTTCTATCCTTGCAAGCTCAGCCTTGAGTTTATCACAGAGTGCAAATGGCACCTTTCCACATGGATGGATAACTGGGGAGACCTGCTTGTTTATCCGGATTGTATGTTCACCGTGCAAGTAACCCAACCATTGAAACAGGTCATGATATCCCCAGAAGAGTGCCTCATAGCCATGTTCAATATGATATTGTAGTGAGAGCATCTGTTTTACCAAATTGAGTTTCTCACATGCAGCCAGGCCTAAAATTTGTGTCACCTTCACTGGTATATTTGTTCCAGAATAACCAGTTACTTTTATTTTTGTTGGTCCCAGTTTTGGTCTTATTATTAGTCTCTCATCATCTTGTCTGGACAGAATATTAACCTGAGCTCCTATGTCCAGTTTCAGTGGAATAATTGTTCCATTCAATTTCATAGGCCAGTCCCTCTCTTCAGGCTTGCTTGATCCTATTATATCTATGAAACACTCCTCAACCACAGTGTCTTTAACTGAATGCACTTGAATTTTCTGCATTTGGGATCTGAAGAACTTTGCAAAATGATTATTTTTCTCACATTTATGACAGAGTTTCACAAAGGCAACACAGTTTGAGGCCACGCTGCAATCCACACCTTCCACATGACCATCTGTACCCAATCTTCCCCTTAGTACTGGTTTTCATAGCAAGTGGTTCCTCTCTTTTCCACAGAAACTGGTTCCACGTTTGACCTATTTTGGCTTGATTCTTTTGTACTTAGTACATGGATAATCCCTTCTGGTGAATACATCTTTTTGGCTTGTGCTTTCACAATTTCTGCTGCCCTGCATCTTCGGAGAGCTTTTTCTAAAGTCTCCTTCATGGAGCAGTTTCTCTCTTAACACATTGTTAAGTCTTAACACATTGTTAAGTCTTAACACATTTTTCTAAAGTCTCCTTCATGGAGCAGTTTCTCTCTTAACACATTGTCTTCAATGCCACAAATTATTCTGTCTCTGACCAGAGACTGTCAGCTCACCAAAGTCGCAAGTTTTACTGAGTTTCCTTAATTCTGTGACACAGTGCTCTATGGTGTCATCAGTTTTTTGCATGCATGTGAAAAAATTTTGTGTCTCAAAGGTTTCATTCCTTTTTGGCATTCAGTGTTCCTCAAATTTAGTCAGTATTTTACTTAACTTCATGGTTTCCCCTTATTCAAATTTAAAATTGTTATAAATATCCAATGCGTCCTCCCCAACAACATGCAAAAAGATAGATGATTTAACTTTATCATTTTTCTCTTCTGCCCCTCAGGCTCCTAAATATAATTCAAATCTGTCTGAATGTTTTCCAGTTTTCTGCTACATTGCCTGACAATTGCAGACTGGATGGAGGTTGCAACACATCCATTTTTGGCGTTTTCACCTTCTTAAGCTAGTCAAGCTACTATTGTGCTCATCAAATACATGTAAAAGCCTCTGTGCCTGGTGCTCCATGTGCTTCTCTGGTGCCTCTCTTTATCTCTGCTTTCAGTTGCAAACACAGGAGTTAACTTCAAAATGACTGCAGTTTCTTTCTCATTCAGCATTTCTGACACCATGGAACAATCTTGGGGTTCATTAAATGACAAAGCAGTGAATGAGAAAGGAATACAACTTTAATAAAACAAACTGAAGCGCTACTGTGATGAACTGCTACACATAGCCATGTGGTGTTCCCACCCCCACCCCACCCGTCTCCAGGGCACATCTCCACATTCCTATATTCATAACTGTCCCTTTTGAGGGAGCATCTCTAAATTATAATCTTTTACAAACATATCTGTACACTAGCTACAAACCTCCGTATTATCCATAATGTATAAAAGAGAGTAATTTAACATGGAGTCAGTCAACAAGAACATGTTAGCCTTTGACAGCTTTATTTTCTGATCTTCTGTTGCTGCAGTTCCTGTGGGGAAATCGTTCCCAGAGAACTCCTTTCAAGCCTCTGAAAAAAAGTAGCTTCACAGAATAAATATATGCTCTCATCTCAATATGGTACTAAAGGCAATCTCAAAGAAAAATAGCTCCATATCCATATCCTACAGTGGATAATACACTACTTGAAAGCAACCAGAGAAATACTACAACAGGAAAGTATTTGATACTTTGAACCAGGAATGTTTGTAAAGGATTTTTGTTGGCACTTTACCATTATTTGCATTATTGCTTTACCATTTGCTAATGGACAAATTAATGCTTATCCTAGGACTTTTTAGGGGCAGGTTATATTCGTGTGTGTGTGTGTGTAGATTTTTTTAGCAATGCAACTTTCAATACTGTCACTTGTAACAATTTTGTTAAACAAGGATTGTATTTTAAATGCTGTCATTATAGTATTTTATTTATGTGTTGGGACTTTCTGTATTAAGAGAGAAACTTACCTCTCCCTGTATAAATCTTGAGTAATCGGGCTTTGTGGTAGGTAGTAAATAGGGGTGCATGGGATAGAACTTATCACCATCTCATACTTGCAGGCAGGCCTCAGATCTACAATGTAGTACTTATTTGAGGCTTTTGAACCATGGGATCCAAGCTTATGTGGAATCAGCAGCATCTCCCCTGCCCTGCCCTCTGTGACTCCAAGAACCCTCAATGCCAACTGGCAAAGGGTTCACTATTCTGTAACAGCAACTCCTAATGGCCCTGACAAACTCACTATACCTAGCATATTGCTTTCATAGCATTTATCCACAAAGAATACTGTGTGAAGTCTTAAATGGAAGCCAGAATCATGCTGAACATTAGACTCTGTACATACATTTCACAATGATATTATGTAAGAAGTTGTGTGTGTGTGTGTGTGTATAATCAAGGCAGGGTTAACAAACAGGTTTCTGCCAGAGAGAGGAGGTATGTTCATCTGTCTACCATAGTTCACATGTAAATTAAGCATTGTAAGTCAACAGAATGGAAACATCATTTACATCCAAAGTCAACAGGAGGATGTGAAGACAACATGGAGTAAGCACACCGAGGGATAAACCTCAGGGGGTCATCCTGACTCAGGTGGAAAACAATGAACTTTGGGGAATATAAGGAGAAGGCAAAAGGACACCCCTTTATTCAGCGCCTGAGGAAGTAACTGGGCAGTGTGATTACATTCATGAAAACTGAATCCCAACCTGCCCTGGTTGGAAGCACTATAAAGGACATTTAGGTGAGATAAGATTACTTTTAGACAGATGGTTAGCCTAAGTTTGTTGTTGTTCCTATTATCCTTACTCACTAGTTCTTAAATCTTAGCCTTTGATAATAAACTTATGATTGTTTTCACTATAAACATATCTCAGTGCTGTGATGTTATATAGGAGCTGATTTTCAGTTGAATCCAACAGGCTGACGTGTGTACTGTTACCCTGGAGACAGCAGAGCTGGTATTACTGTGGCTGTTTCAGTGGATCAGTGGCTGAACACTACAGGGGAATGCTTCAGAGGGGTTCAGGGACTGGGGTGTAACTATTGTTAACCTGCAAGGCAACATAAGGGCTGGAAGAGCCCTGAGGAGATTGTTTGGGTGGCTAACAGGTTGAAGGTCTCAGGGACACCCAGTTAAGCACAAGCAAGTCTCTCTCTTGCTGAAGGCAGGGGGGTAACAGAGTGATTCAAAGTCCTCAGCACCCAGCGAACCATCACACCCTCACCGGGTCATTCTGTACTGGCCTATTTGGAAGAGGCACAGAGAAACCCTCATGATGCATGACAGGTGCAGAGCCTCCACACCACAGCTATTTCACTCAGGCTTTGCTCCCCCTGAAGAATGGCACTGCAGGAATTAAATGGTGTGGAAAACTGTGTCTTCCTCTGCACCTGCTTGCTCAGAAGTGGAAGAGGTTTTCACAAGGGCAAGTGGATAATAATCTCTCTCAGCATTCTGCTTCCATGTTGACTAGCTTAGACTATTTGAAGTATTTAGTATTTATGGACCTGATTCTCTTTTATGCTAAAGCCCCTTTATACCACTCTGGCAGCATAAAGGGGTTTTAAAGTGGATGCCGGAGCAGTGCAAAGGGACCTTAATGTAAATGAGAATCAGGTTCTTAGGCTTTTCTTGAGTCAGATTGTCTAGCATAGTGTGGACGCTCCACACTGCCCTACCAGCTTAACCTGCCCATGGAAAGATCTCTGCAGTGAAAGAGAGATCCTTCAGTGGTACCAGCTTTATTTCTTTTTCTTATTGAATAAAACAAGCCACTGTTCAGTAGGACTGTGAATAGCCTGGATGATGGTGGCATGCTATAATGGTAGCATAGCAGACAGGGTTTATTTCTTTATTGAAAGGGCTTTTCTACCATTCAAGAAGACTGTTTGAACCTGCACATGCCTATCAAAGTAATCACTCTCCTAGAGATAACTGCACAAGTGGTGTGCACTATGTATACAGCAAGGTTACTACAATGTTCTCATGCCATGAGAAAATGACTGCTTACTATCAGCTGGACAGCAAGAGTCTATTATAGTTGCTATAGCAAATGAAATGTGGAGAAATCATGCAACACTTGCAAGGAACAAAAACAACTTTAAGCTAAGTAAGTTTTGGTACCTCGCAAGACTGATAATCTCCTGATGAAATATAACTGTTAATTATTAACAAAACAGGCAAGGAGAAATCTAAAACCCCATGAATATGAAATTAACTCATGTTTAAATTAGTTTTCTCCAGCATGAAAGTTCCTCTTTAATGTCTTATTGGCATTTAGTTAAAAGCCACATTAACTGATGTTTAATATACCGTACTAGCAACAAAGAAATCATTTACAATCAAGACATTATCTCCAGAAGAAAATGTAAAAAGAAATATGCATTAGACAGAGACTCTCACAGCTTTCTTTTCAGTATCTGTCTCATCAAAGGGAATGCACTCAAAATACAGTTTATAAAATAGAGCTCAGCAGTCCACAAAGGATGATGTAAAGCATAAAATTTCAGCATGATGGGCAGGGAAATTAAACCAGCCATTCACATTAACAATAATGAGTTTTCATCATCTATGTATTCCGCTGAAACTTTTCTTGCTCTCAAAATAAAACTTAAGCAGAACTTGAGTGAAGCAAAGGCCTTTTACTGGTCCTCTGAATTTCACTCAGCTCTGTAAGTGGCTTGTTCAAGGTCACACAAGAAGTCAGTGGAAGAGCTGAGAATAGAATCCAGTTTTCCAGAGTCCCAGTACTATGGCTTACTCCCAAGATCATACTTCCCCCACATATAAATACACCTCTACCCTGATATAACGCTATCCTCAGGAGCCAAAAAATCTTACCGCGTTATAGGTGAAACCACATTATATCAAACTTGCTTTGATCTGCCGGAGCGCACAGCCCTGCCCCCCCCCCCCCCGAGTGCTGCTTTACCGCATTATATCCGAATTCGTGTTATATCGGGTCATGTTATAGCAGGGTAGAGGTGTATATAGACACATATTGTATCTGCGTGAGTTTTCCTGCAACAGTTTAAGGGTATTCCATAAAAGTTCTTCACATCTACTTTAAAAACCTTTTTGCAGGTTTCAGGGAGGTTCCATTCATATTATTTTTTTTTTAGATATGCTCTATGATATCTGATTCTTCCTGATTATGGTTCTATAGCTCTTTCTCGACAGGTCAAACAGCAGGAAGCAGCTTATCATCATAATCACTTACCTCTAGTATGGTGCATTTCTCTCATTAAGGAGACATAAACACAAGACTTCCTGGTACTCAACTTAAGCACACTTTCTAGCTGATAATTATCAGAAACAACAGGGTTCTAAATAACAGCAATTCTGTGTGCATTTAATAGTGCTGTGCTAGGCTGTCACATATTGAAATTAACACTGAAAGATTAAATATTTCAGGCACAGGGATGTTCCAAATAGATTTAAACAGTTCCATGAATGTGAATGCAGGATATTCTGTCAGCAGTTTTGTTCTCTGTAAGTAAATAGCCACATATATTATGTACTATGCCTCCTGAGAGGCAGAGGGAAATTAGTTTTACATTTCCTTTCACTTTCTAATCAATGGGGACATTCTTTACTTGGTTTTTTGTTTCAGATGTCTTTGTTTTATTAACCAGTCCCTGCTGCAGTTACAGATCTTTTCCAGATGGCTTTCAACTCTGGTCTTCCTATACCTACAGTAATGTGCTCCTGTACTGGACACAGTATGAATGCAGAGTTTGAGGGGCATACAGATATTTCTAAGAGGATTATAAGAACTCCAAGCAAGGCGAAGAGCTACTTAACTAGGCTCTGGTCCCTAATCCCTTTAGGATCCATTAACTGTTAACCCAGGGTGGGACTACTCAGGGAGAACAGGGGTTTAAAAAGCCAGTTTCTAAGATACCAGAGGAGCTAATGAACATGAACAGCAAACGGGAATTTTGCAAGAGAGTTTAGAAAGGGTGCATGAGAGCCAGTTACACCTAACATTCTCTAAACGTAGGCAATAATCATCCCTCTAGCCCCCTCTCCCCCCCCCAACAGAACAAAACAAAACACAAACATAATAAAATCTACAGGAGTAAAAAGAATCCATATGGTTCCAACTGCATTACTGACCAAACTCTTTAGGTCAGGACCCCTTCTCCCCAAGTCCAAAGGCTGTTTTCCTTTGTCTTCTTAGATACAATGCCAGAAACAGAGAGGTAGAGGGTGTCTTTGGGTGTTTGCCCCCACTTTATGTAGTTTTTTAGGCTCTCTTTCAAAAGCATTTCCAGCTAAGAACCAGGAGACGGGCATTCTGATGAAGGAAGGAGACTCCATGCTGTTTCTTTGCTAAGATGCAGATCTCTTTGCCACTGACTCATTTCTTTCCAAAGAATGGCCACTTGGTAGGCAATGGCCCATCAGCTTTGTTGACACCTGGGTAGGGTGTCAGCTTGCCCTTTGTCTTTGAGAAATTGGTTTAACCACTCCTCAGACTTATCTGGAAAACATACTTCAGTCATGATTTCAGCTTATGTTTATATCTTTACATATAATGTCACTATATGCATTTTAACTTGATATTACTGATCAGCAAGTTATGAGTTTTCAAATGATACCTCCAAAGGCATGCCTTCTACAAAGATTATTTCAATAGTGTGTATAGTGTGAATACAGGGGTGCATTCCAACACAGGGTGGAAGATCCACAGGTCCTTACCCAACAAGGAGGTAGAATCTACTCTTGCCATTAGCAGAGCAGGACTGCAGCCAAGATTGCAATCTGTCTGGGGGAAAGGATTCCTTTACCCTTTGCAGAGATTCCAGATGCTCTGCTGAACAGAATACTTGGGTTCTAAAGCATGCATAATTGAGCCCTCTACAACAGCAAGATTCTCTCCTGACTGTATATGTTAGTAATGTACATTAATGCAAAGTTGAGATAATGCATAAACAACTCTACAGCAATTCCTCTCATTTCCTGCTCTATGTATGTTGTGCTATAGCTTTTTGCTATATCTTTTCCTTAAAATAACAACCATAGTTAGCACCCTGTCATTTAATAACATAATACGTTGTGCTATCTGCTGCTAAAAATTCCTTCCTTCTCTCCTCTTCTCTTAATGTTCAGACTCAACAGAAGTTGGTGCTGAAATCTCTAAGGAGGCATGTTATGTATTTTATGTCAAGGAAACTTTTACAGCTGTAGGACTTACTTCCAGTTCAGCTGGGTAAATCGGAGGTTTGGGAGCATCAGGATCATGGGTACCCTAGGTTGTGGATCTTGAGAGAGTCCAACATAAAGAGATATCTCATTCATTATGCAAGCAGCAAATGTCCAGGCACTTTCATTAAATAGCCCAAAGCAGCTCTGAGCATTGTGTCCAGAGATTGTGATCCTTGAATGTTACTTAGACATGTACCTAATCTCTTACACAAATGGATGGGTTGTGGGATTTTTGTTTGTTTGTTTGATGTGCTTTGTTTAAGGTGTAGCATGAAATATTACTGATACAAATTCAAACACGGCACACTTTGTTCCAGTGACACACATCCAACACAGCCTATTTCTAGAGAGTTTACCAAGAACAATGCTGATCATATGCTAACCAAGCTGTCATACCAACCACTAGTATGAACTGTAAGACCAAATTTACTGAAACGTTATTGTGAGCTAAATATAGAGTATGTGGACATGAAGACCTCTATTCAGATTGTATAGGATGACTGAGCATTGTGGATAATAGTTTCTAATTTTTATTATTTATTTATATAGCAGCAAAGGTGTATGTGATGTTTTACTGTTGATTAGAAGACAAGGTTCCTGCTCCAAGGAGCTTAAATGATGTCAGGAGTTAAAATAGAGTAATTTCTATTGCCTAGGCAAATCATAATGTGTATAGCTTTTTCTGTTTAATGTATTTTTTCAACCTTATTATTCTGTGGGACCTCAAATTACAATCTGGTACCAGTTCCTGGAGAGCAGAAGCTTTTCACAGTGTAGACTCACATAGTAAAATATTGCTGAAACTTAAGATGTCCTAGAAGCACATTGCACCTGGGACCAACATATGGCTTTAAGCCACTGGCCAGATTGTGGGTGTGTGGGGAAGAGAAGCTGAGCAGCACGAGGAGTTTCAGATTTTGGCTGACTCGGTGATAAATCCCCCTGAGACCGACTGGGAGCACACACTGAGTGGAAGCTCTACCACCCTTGGAAAGGGTGCAGAGTGAATTGAGCCAATGCCACTTTGGGGAGCCAAGCACCAGCAGCACAGTCTATCAGTAACCTATAGCAGTGCCTATACTCTTCATCAGTTGTGGCTGAGCCCTGCACAGAGACACAAGTGTGCAGGGAGGGGCCCGCCCTGAGCCGCCTCATCCACTTTTCACTTCTGAAATTTCCTAACCTTGCTCATTGTCTCTCCCTAAACTACTACCTCCCTCTGAGAGATTCATAGTTTCCATGACTTTCTCAGGCTTCAGAGTTACGGCTGTCCCATCAGGGAGCAGACAAACCACCTTCTTCTGTCTTCTGCTACCAATCACAACTAAGCAACAGAGCTAGAATTTTGTATAATGAGTATCGAATACTCACAGGAAACCATTTATGATCAATCCCAGGAGTACAAAAAATCATTAAAAATGTGAATAAAAAAGTTAAGAAAATTGCAGTCTGCAATAATTCACCATAAATTATTGCTTTACTAGTGTTTACACCTCTGATAATATGTTTACACCACATGTAATATAGCACTGAACCCTTCAAGAACCAAATGTTTCACTGACCCTTCTAATGAGTGACAAGCAGCCAAAATGAAGCACACAGTGAAAACTAGTGGAGGAAAAAAATTATAGTGATGGGAGATTATCCTCAGCATATATAACGCTTCATACATCTGGAGTTTCAAGAGTTCTTGTGTGTACAATTAACTGTAAAAAATAAGATAACCCCAGACTTAGAGGTATGCTGAGACTGAAAAGAATGACAATATCCATTTTCCTTAGGCACAGCTGATAGGTCTGAGAACATGCAGTGTAACCCAGTCAATTCAAATTAACAGAGTGCTAACTGCTGACACAGAAATTGAATGCTTATATCTACTGTAAATAATGGGCCAGACCCTAATTTGGTGTAAAATGGCACTGCTCCATTGACTTCAATGGAACCGTGCCAATATACACCAGCCCAAGGATCCAGCTGTACAAAGGTCTTTAGAAGCATTTTAAAAAGTATTACCATGCAACTTAAAAAGAATGAAAAATGGAGTAGCATAGAAAATTATTATGAGATTTATAAATTATCTCCAAACCCTTTGTGGGATATGAATGATACAGTTTAATGAAATGTGACACTTTCTTCCATAAGGTACTTTGGAAAGCAGCTGGGAGAATAAAGGTAATGTTTCAGCAGCTCTCCCATCACCCCAGCTTTTAGTAATAAAACACAGCAGCTAATCAGATGTTACTTTAGAAGACTAGTGTAACCAAGGCCAAGGAGCTCACCTAGGTCCCTGTGTGCAGGTAACTCAGGGAGGGGCACACTGTCCCTGGTAGGGAGGGGGAGCCAACGGCAAACTCAGAGTCTGCCAGGCAACCCAGAGGGAGAGAGAAGAGAGACTATTTAGAACAACAGGGGCCCTGTTGGCTTGGGGGGAGGATTGCAGGCATGCCTGCTCGGAGGAGGGGGCACAGTCAAAGGATTGACAAGGGAAAGCCAGGGAAGAAGAGCTAGCCCGACCAATAGGAAATGAGATGCCCTCTCTTGGGAGCCCTATGTGGGGTGGGAGAGAAGCCATTTTGGGAGTAGTCTGGAGCCAGCCACAGAAAGGGAAGGACTGGTATGGTGAACCCCAAACCTGCATGCAGGGTGTGACTCTGCACCCCATATTCTTCATAGTGATATTATTATAATATGATTATAACATAATTATTACATATTTTATGCAAAATGGGTCATGTAAGGTGTCATTGGAAAAATTATGATTCGCTGAATATGATTATCCTATTTGTATGCATGTAAGTAATGCAGCCTGTAAGTAATGGCTTCTGTGACTCTACAAGGACATGTGACCAGGCCACATGATTCTGGACTCCATCTTGGGATGTCACTATTTTTTTCACAAACCGGTCTGGGAACCAAGTTTTGAAACGAAGGGTTCCCGACATATGCTTAAGCTCTATAAGGCACAGAGTATCATCATCTGTTGTTCTTCACTCCACACACGAGAAGACTCCTGGAACCACGTGAGGAACAAGAACTGACCTGGGGAAAGTGCTGGATCCAAGCTAAAAAGATTTCTAGCCTGTGTATGAAGACCCGAGAAACCCAAGCTATAAAGCTAATGCAGCTTGTGCCTTAAGAATCTACAAGTCTGCCTGTACCATCAGTGAGGGTGAGAATCTGCTATTAATAGACTGGCTATCTAGTATATTAAGCTTAGGTTGCGTTTTTGTTTATTTGCTAGGTAATCTGCTTTAATCTCTTTGCTATCACTTATAATCACTTAAAATCTATCTTTTGTTGTTAATAAATTTATTTTATGTTTTAATCTAAACCAGTGAGTTTGGAGTGAAGTGCGTGGGAATCTTAGCTCAGAAAGGCTGTTGCATATTCCTCTCCACATTGGGTGGGGGACTCTATGAGTTTACGCTGTACAGTTCCCTGTTCAGTACAAGATGGTATAATTTTGGGTTTATGCTCCAGAGGGGGTGTGTGCCTGGGGAGCTGAGAGTTACCTTGGCTTTAGCCTTTCTACTGTTGGTTCGTGCAGTGGCTTGTCAGAGAGCCTGCATGTAACTGCAGCTGGGTGTGTCCCTACCTGTGTGTATGCTGGTGGAAGTGTAAGACCGGGACCATATCTGCAGCTTGTCACAGTAGCACAGTGTGAGAGGGAGCCCAGTCTGGTGGGTCAGAGGGCTCAATAGTACCCCAGTTCAGGTGACACCCTGGGGGGAACCTTTCACACAGGGTTCCCCCTGAGAACTGGCCTCTGGGGACCTGGAAGCAATATCCCTCAGGTTGGGCTTTTCCCTCTTCAAGGTGACTCTCAGTTTGTAGAATTTTGTTGAGAAAATCCACCGCTCTAGCCAGGCTGAGTTAGTCCTCCAGCTCCCCAGGTAAAATCATTCACCACCTGGCCAGCTCTGCTCTGGCTGCTAGTCCAGGGCTGCCCCCTTCTGTGAGTGTTCCTCAGCCTGCGTTGGAGGCTAAAGTTTGGATTTTTAGTACAGTTTTGTCATCCGCACCCGGAGCTCCACCCCTCTTTGTGGTGAGGGGAAATCCTGGCAGCAGAAGCAGCCTGACTCCTGCATGAAGAGGATGCCTGCCAGCAGTGATCATCAGTAATGCTAAGATTATGTCACAGAGGTCACGGAAGTCATGGATTCCATGACTTCGAAGAGACCTCCATGACATTTTCCGCTTCAGCCCCAGGGCAGTGGGGGCTGGAGCTGTCAGCCAGCTGGACTCCACAGCTCCCAGCCGCCATGGGTGGTGGTGATGGTGGGGGGACCCCAGAGCTGTCAGCTGCAGTGGGTGATGGACAACCCCCCTCCCCCCCCGCATCACTCCTGGAGCAGGGCTCGGGCTCTCATCCCCTCCCCAGCCCCATTTTGTCACAGTTATTTTTAGTAAAAGTCAGCGACAGGTCACAGGCTTCTGTGAATTTTTGTTTATTGCCCATGACCTGTCCCTGACTTTTACTAAAAATAACCATGACAGAATCTTAATCATCAGCCTCTCTACTGTGACTGAGGAGTCCAGAGCCACCTCTGAACCTGAGTATCATTCTCAGAGCTCTGAGTCCCCATCTTTTAGTTAGCTAGTCAGGGAAATTGTTTGGGAGACACCCTATTCCCTGAACTGTGCCTCAAGCCAGGGGGTAAGGGTTTGGGGATTTTATTACCTGCTGCCTATTACACCTGTGGAGGGATTTACCATCTTATCTCACATGTCAGTTGTCTGGGCTGTACTGAACCAAGTCAACCAAGCTGCTAACTGCTGCACAGACGATGTGGGCACAGGTCATCGAGGGCCCCTACAAAGTACGCGTACCAATGGGACACTAATTTTTACATTTGCTATATCAGGTCACCTCACTGGGGAAATTCATGAGTATTATCAGCATGGGCTCCGGTGACCCTGATAATAGTGTTTTACCCAGTTATATTATATTTACCTCCTGTTTAATACAATTATGTATTGAATATATTGTATGTGTTTCTGTTATTTCTTGGGAATATAAAGAATAAGCTCTCCAACTGTTTGGCAAGTAAGTGGGGGTTATACAGTGGTTAGAATTTTCCTCCGAAGCTGCCCTGGTGACCTTGCCAGGAAGGAGTGAGGGTGATGGAGGCACTGCCAAATAAATTCTGGGAAGAAAATAAAGAAGTTGCACCTGCCTAGTGGGAGGCGGGATCCAGAAGAACCCAGGCCTGTCCATCAATACCCGAAAGGAGATTGGTGCTAAAGGAGGTAAGTGGGTGAATAGGGGGCACTACACTAGTAATACAAATGGAAGAAGTGATCCTCATTCTTGGCAGTATAATCATCTAGTGTTTTGTCTTACTGTCAAATATGAAATGTGAGATCTCAGTAACTTAAGATACCTCCTCTCTGCATTAATGTGACCATGTTTACATTATACTGATCCTACTTCAGTGTTCTATATGTTTTTCTCTTTGCCTTTTTACAGCTGTCCCACTAAAAGGCCACAGCAGAAGGTACCCCAAGAACCTAGCATTGTCTTTCAAGTTAAAACTCTTTCCAGGGAACACATAATATGGAGTTCTTTTCTCCAAGTTATGTTAGAGTTAATTATAGAACTAGGACATAAATTTTCAAGAAAAAAGTGACTGTGTATAGTATCCTGGAAGACCAGAAACTTACAGTCTTAGGGCTGGTCTTCAATAGAAAATTAGATTGACCTAGCTACGTTGCTCAGAGGTGTGAAAAATCCAACACCCACGAGCAATGTAGTCAAGACGACCCAAGTCCCTCTGTAGACAAGAATTCATCAGTTGACCTAGCTAACATCTCTTGGGAAGACAGATTTACTGCACAAATGGGAGAACCCCTCCTGTTGCTGTTGTAAGTGTCCACTGTAACTCTTCTGCCAGTCAGAGTTGGCAGCAACAAGGGCCGGGTTCAGTATCTAGGGGTTCCTTTTCAACAATACAACACAAAACTGGCTCGAGCCCCAACCCAGTGACCTGGGACAATTACACACCACCCCCTGGGCGCCTCTAAGAGGCAGTACTTCCCCTCTCGCAAGCACAGAGTCTGAGTGTAGCAAAAAACTTTTAATAAAAGGAGGGAAATAATGTGGCATTAATTTGGGGAAACACCACAAATAGGGTTTATAAACATAAACCATGAGCAAAAGACCCACCCCCAAGTAAGTTGGATAGTGTCCTTCTCCCCTCAAGTTCTTAAGTCCAGCAACCCTTAAGGCTCTTTAACATGCCCGCCCCTTCTCTGCACCCCACTCACAGTTGTGGTCCTTGGACAGTGCAGACCCAGAGTTCAGAGGTGCATCTGCACAGTCTACCTCCCACCTGGGTGGAGGGGGTGATAAGGAGGCACCCTACTTGCTCCACTGCTTGGGTACTCACTCACCTCCCCTCTCTACAGGGTTCTGCTCTGGCACTCTCTGCCAGCCACCCTGCTGGCCCCTCACCAGGCCTCGCCACCAGCCATCCTGCTGGCCGCACCAAGATGTCTTCAGGGCCCCCCACTTAACACAGCTCTCAGTGATTTCAGCTATTAGTGGGGGAGTCTTACTGCTGGTGCACACTGGGCAGTCGCTTGCATCAGAGACGCTGTCCCAAAGCAGGTCTAATATGTAGGCCTAGGTATCAGTGATTTCAGCTCTGCAGCATGTAACAAGACTCTCAATTAGCGCTGTTATTACACAGTGGAGAGAGGAAGGGTCAAATGGTGTGTTAGCCCTTAGGCAAGGCCCACATCACCAGGCACAAGTACCTGTCCCCACCCTCTCTCAACTCACTGGGCTTTGGAACCCATGTCCCCTGCCTAGTGAGCAGAGCCGGCTCCAGCGTTTTTGCCACCCCAAGCGGCGAAAATAAAATAACATTAAAAAAAGCTACGATTGGCGGCAGCTCTACCGCCGCCGCTTTGTTCTTCGGTGGCAATTCGGCTGCAGGTCCTTTCCTCCAAGAGGGACAGAGGGACCCGCCGTCGAAGAGCTGGACGTGCAGCCCCTCTCCGTTGGCCGCCCCAAACACCTGCTTGCTGCGCTGGTGCCTGGAGCCGGCCCTGCTAGTGAGTGCCATTTAGTTGAGGGTGAGTCCCTCAATTGGGAAATGCCAAGTACAGTTCTGCTGCCCTTGATTCACACAACAAGGATAACAACCCTTTATTACTCCTGCCCCAGAAACAGGGAGACTGGGGATCCCATACCAGCCAAAAGTGACCATTTGGGCAAGCAATCCCATCATGTTGAGCACCTAGGCAGGGTAGGTGTCAGGGGAGAGCTCATTCAGACTGCTTACAACCCAGCTAACACCTCTTGAGAAGACGGATTTACTGCACCAATGGGAGAACCCCTCCTGTCGCTGTAGTAAGTGTCCACACTGAAGTGCTACAGCCGCACAGCTGCAGCACTGTGGCTGTAGCCTTAGTGTACTATGAAAGCAAGAATGTACCACTTCCTGTTTTTACCGTAGCTTCTGTCTTGAGATCAAGGTATGAGATTTTAGCTGCCTCATTCTTTGGCACTTAATAGTAAACTACAGTTTGATGTTTTCAGTGTTCTGTGATATGATTGGCAGAAATTCCCAACATTCCTCTGCCAATTTACAGCCTTCAAAACCAAAATGATGGGGAAAGCTAAGCCAATCCCCAAACAGATTTAAAACGTAAGGATATTCATCACCCAGATGCTTTTAATTTGTGCTGGGCAAGCTTACTTTTATGACAAGTATTGTAGTGAGAAATTATTTATGAATATTTTGTCAACTTCAAAATAGAATTACACTTACTGTATTTACATCCCATTTTATTAGATTTTCATTAACTTCTGTACAAAACATGTTTTATTCATAGGAATCCCATTTTGGAAAGCAATTTTTCAGACAATAGCTAAGTTTGTTCAGTCACAAAATTAAATTCAGGGATGAAAAAATTTCCATTTGACTTAGTATTCAAAGGAATGCTTCCAGTGAATAGTACATGGACAATCCATTCACTGAAATTTGTTAACAAAACATATGTTGAAGAAACTGGGAGGGATTGCAACTGCTTTGGAGGACAGGGTCATAATTCAAAATGATCTGGATAAATTGGAGAAATAGTCTGAGGTAAACAGGATGAAGTTTAACAAAGACAAATGCAAAGTGCTCCACTTAGGAAGGAAAAATCAGTTTCACACATACAGAATGGGAAGAGACTGTCTAGGAAGGAGTACAGCAGAAAGGGATCTAGGGGTTATAGTGGACCACAAGCTAAATATGAGTCAACAGTGTGATGCTGTTGCAAAAAAAGCAAACATGATTCTGGGATGTATTAACAGGTCTGTTGTGAGCAAGAGACGAGAAGTCATTCTTCCGCTCTACTCTGTGCTGGTTAGGCCTTATCTGGAGTATTGTGTCCAGTTCTGGGCACTGCATTTCAAGAAAGATGTGGAGAAATTGGAGAGGGTCCAGAGAAGAGCAACAAGAATGATTAAAGGTCTTGAGAACATGACCTATGAAGGAAGGCTGAAAGAACTGGGTTTGTTTAGTTTGGAAAAGAGAAGACTGAGAGGGGACATGATAGCAGTTTTCAGGTATCTAAAAGGGTGTCATAAGGAGGAGGGAGAAAACTTGTTCACCTTAGACTCTAAGGATAGAACAAGAAGCAATGGGCTTAAACTGCAGCAAGGGAGGTCTAGGTTGGACATTCGAAAAAAGTTCCTAACTGTCAGGGTGGTTAAACACTGGAATAAATTGCCTAGGGAGGTTGTGGCATCTCCATCTCTGGAGATATTTAAGAGTAGGTTAGATAAATGTCTATCAGGGATGGTCTAGACAGTATTTGGTCCTGCCATGCGGGCAGGGGACTGGACTCGATGACCTCTCGAGGTCCCTTCCAGTCCTAGAATCTATGAATCTATGAATAGCAGACAAATCAGCAAACATTGAAGTCTATTCATAGACGATTCACAAACAGAAAAAAGGGTTCCATTTGTTAAATTAATTGTTCATTGTGAATTGTTCACCAGCTCCATTAAGTGAGTGCTGTAGCAGGGACTGAGATATAGGTGTCACCACACTCATGTACAGCAGTGGCTAACATAAGTGTTGTTGTGTTGTTTTCTGGCACCAATAATGGAAGGGAGAGAGGTGGAAGCTGCTGCTGAGAATGGCTACCTAACTCTACTGGCCAGAGTTGCCTTGGAGACCAAGCAGTACTAGTGGGAACTGCTGCTTAGAGCAGAACAGTGGCCTATGAGAAAGGCAACACCTGGTTGGTAGAGAGAAGCCAGCAGGAAAAGGGAGTTACTATTTCTGACTAGAAAATCTGCCCCTGTAATATTTACTCCCTTTGTGCTCCAGGAAGAGAATATAGTTGTATAGCGGTAGTCCGCTTTCCATTTCAGTTTTACAAAGAGGAATCTGTCTTCAAGCTTTGTTCTCTGATATTCTTTTACAATCCTGTTCTCTAGTACCTCAATCTGGTACCTGGCAACACTAACAAACATGGTAACCTTAGGTATGGGAACAGTCCCACTGAAAGACTGATTGAGCATCATCAGCCCATGTGTAATGTAGCTCATGTGCACAAATGTTTTGCAGGATTGAAGGCTATCATTTTACTGCTTTGTTAAACATCTCCTTGCACTCTTTATGGAATTATTATGGTAGGTATTTCCTGCAAGGTGACAATATTTGCTTTCTTAGTCTTTTTGTCTAGCACTTTTTTATATACCTACTCATCCAACTCTTATCTACCAGTTGACAGTTAATTGCCTAAATACATGCATAGGAGACATTTCTTATCTGATGGCTATTTCTTAGCAATGTCTCTCATCATTTAGCACTAATGAGTACTATCTCCCACCTGTGGAATTCAGAGGCCGTCCAGTGTTTGTGCTGGAGGCTCCAGAATTAAGCCACACCCTTCAGCTCAGGCCACCAGAAGAGTTCTTCCAAAGTGGCAGTTATCGGCATTGAGATGGCGGCTTGATACAATTTGCAAATAACCTTAAGGAAGTTATATGTTCAAGTCTTCTTGAAGAGAAAGTTTCAATTGTTATAAATTCTATTCCAGGGTGGATTGAATGAAGAGTGAAACTACTAACATACAGAAAATGATTGTCAGGAGGGAGCTCCTTTCAGCTGAGATTGAGGACTAGACAACCCAGCTTCAAGACAAATTAATGAATTTAGCTAGGTTGCAGTAGGACTGTCTGAATGGCCAGCCTGCCTGATTGGCTGAAGGGAACCAGCAGGCCTGCTTTTAAGTTCAGCAGCAGGTCCCTGATTTATGCCTGCAACTGCAATTACTACTGTGCAGGCTTTGCTCCTGTCCTGCTTCCCTGCTTATTCCCAACTCCGGCTCTCACCCCTGGCTCAACTTCTGGTTCTTGAGTCTGGCTCTGACCCTCAGCTCTGCTTCTGAGCTGCTGACTCTGGCTCCAACCTCTAGGCCTCACTCCTGTTTTAGCCATTAGGCCTGACTGCCCACTCACAATGATCAGGTAAGAAATTTCTCATTCTGCTGCACAGCTTCTCCTCTCATTCATTACTAATGGGAAATAGTGAGCAGTGAATCACAGAAATAGGGAGAGAAGCAGAAAAATTATTAGAGTAATAGACAGAAATAGAATTTCCCCTGCATATAGCTTTGTCATTTAAAGAAATTATATGGAAACCAGCCCAGCAATTCCTTCCTATCAATGGATGCCTCAGTAGAGGAATGGAAACCTACTTTGCAAATCTTCTTCAGATGATGCGCATACACTTTTCCCCAAAATGCCAGTAGGACCTTAACTCCTTCTTCATAAATAGTAGCCCAGATGCCTAGCATGCCAACTGATGCAGGATTTTTACATCTTGCCTGCAGCAACTTTGGAACCCAAAGGCCCTGGCATTTGGATAGAAAGAAATGAACAGGAACAATTGGGGTGTGTGCTTCATATGCTTGAAATATATCTTTAGAATTCCAGGTATGCCCATTTATGCCACAACCTTCTAAAGGCATGCCGAGGATTGGAATCATATGAAAGGAGAACTATTTCCCAGTTATTTGGGGAAAGAAGAACTTACCTTCAATGGACAGGTTTCTGGAGCTATAAGAATAACTTTACTCATGACCACAGTAGGGTCTTCTATGGACAGAGAAACTAATTCTAAACCCCTTTCTTTTGGAGGCAATGGTAACTAGAAAGGCAAACCGGAGTCTTGTCCAATCTGCCATTCTGAATAATCTTGACATTTTGTTGATACTCAGCTGGGGAGGCTTATATACCCACCTAAAGAATGCTGCTGGAGGTGTTACTTACTTTTCTATGGTGCTTGGTTGTAAGACTCCAGTTGAGCATCTTGGAAAAACTCTAGTGAAGCTGAGCTCACCAGAACGTTTCAGTTATAATAACAACTTGTATTACAGTAACATCTGGAGTCCAAGACCCCATTGTGTTGGGCATTGTATAAATAAAGAAATGGTTCCTGCCCCAAGGAACTTTTTGTTTCCCTTCACACTAGAAATATAATTTGACCTAATCAATGACGGAAAATTTCTGGTTGACTACTGTCTAGATCAGGGGTCAGCAGCCTTTCAGAAGTGGTGTGCCGAGTCTTCATTTATTCACTCTGATTTAAGGTTTTGCATGCCACTAATACATTTTAATGTTTTTTAGAAGGTCTCTTTCTATAAGTCTATAATATATAACTAAACTATTGTTGTATGTAAAGTAAATAAGGTTTTTAAAATGTTTAAGAAGCTTCATTTAAAATTAAATTAAAATGCAGAGCCCCCGGACCAGTGGCCAGGCCCCGGGCAGTGTGAGTGCCACTGAAAATCAGCTTGCGTGCCGCCTTGGGCAGGTGTGCCATAGGTTGCCGACCCTTGGTCTAGATAAACAGAATATATTGATGAGAGTTTTGGAGAAACCCTATTGAACTACATTTCTCTTCCAATGCCAGGCTATAAACTGTAGATCATTCAGTTCCAGATGAAGGAGTCCTTGCTTCAAGGTAAAAAAGGTAAGTGGGATGACATAGATAATTACAGGGCCTGTCAGTTTGACATTAATCCCAGGCAAGGTAATGGAGGAGCTGATACGGGATTTGATTAACAAAAAAAAAATTAAAGGCGGCATTATTTTTATTATCCTAACAGCATGGGTTTATGGAAAATAGATCCTGTCAAACTAATCTGATACCTTTATCAACCAAACTTTAATATAATAAAAAAGTAATAGTGTTAATGTAATAGACTTAGATTTCTGTAAGGTATTTGACTTGGAACCACATGGGATTTTGATTAAAAAACACTAGCATGACATAAAATGGAGATGGCAACATTAAATGGATTAAAAGCTGACTAACTGATCATTTATGTTTGGATACTAAAAATGTAATTGTAAATGGGGAATTATCATTGAATGGGTGTGTTCCTAATGGGTCCTGCAGGGATCTGTTCTTGGCTCTATTTAACATTTTTATTAATGACCTGGAAGAAAACAAAATCATCATTAATAAAGTTTGCTGATGAGACAAAAATTGGGGGAGTGGTAAATAATGAAGAGGACAGGTCACAGATACAAATGTATACATCTAGGAACAAAGAATGGTGTCCATACTTATAAGAGAGGAGATTGTATTCTGGGAAGCAGTAATTCTGAAAAAAAATTCGGGGGTCATGGTGGCTAATCAGCTGAACATGACCAAAAGTATGATGCTGTGGCCAAAAGGGCTAATGAGACCCTTGGATGCATAAACAGGATTCTTGAGCAAGAGTAGAGAGATTATTTTTACCTTTGTATTTGGCAATGGTGCAACTGCTGCTGGAACACTGTGTCCAGTTCTGCTGTTTGCAATTCAAGAAGGATATTGATAAATTGGAAAGGTTTCAGAGAAGTGCCACAAGAATGATTAAAGGATTAGAAAACATGCATTATACCGATTGAGCTCCTTGAATCTATCTGTTTAACAAAGAAAAGGTTAAGGGGTGACTTGATTGCAATCTATAAGTACCTACATGGGCAGCGGGTGCAGGTGCCCTTGGGGGAGGCTAGTCCCCCGCCCCTTCTACTTCCCCACTGGAGCTCGGAGCACACTGCCCCCCTGTGGCCGCTGGCCCCTCTGCACGCACCCAGCCCCAACGCTGGGTGGGCGGGCGACGCGGCTGGAGCGCCCTCGGGCCCAGCGCTGGGGGGGTGGGCAGGCAGTGCTGCTGGAGCGCCCCCGGCCCCAGCGTGGTTCTAGCGCTGGGTGGTGCCGCCGGAGCGCCCCCGGCCCCAGCGTGGTCTCAGTGCTAGGCAGGCGGCACTGCCAGATTGCCCCCGGCCCAAGCGTGGTCTCAGTGCTAGGCAGGCAGGCGGCACCGCCAGATTGCCCCCGGCCCCAGCATGGTCTCACTGCTAGGCAGGCAGCGCCGCCGGAGCACCCCCGGGCCCAGCGTGGTCCCAGTGCTGGGAGGACAGGTGGCGTGGCGTGGTCTTGCGCACTACGGGCCCCATCTTGCCTGCCCCAGCCTCTCAGCCACAGAAGGGAGCAGCAGGCGGGGGGGGGGGGCTGGTGGAACATAGGCAGGGCCACGCTAGGCTCTTTGGGGAGGCATGGCCTCCCCCTGCCTATGATTCCCACCACCCCTGAGTACCTACATGGGGAAATATTTGATAATGGGCTCTTCGGTGTAGCAGAGAAAAGTATAACATGATCCAATGTCAGGAAGTTGAAGCTAGATAAATTCAGGCTGGAAATGGTGTAGATTTTAAACAGTAAGGGTAATTAACCACTGGAACAACTGACCAATGGCCATGGTGGATTCTTCATCATTGGCAATTTTGAAATCAGGATTGGATGTTTTTCTGAAAGCTATGCTCTAGGCATTATTTTGGGGAAGTTGTGTGGCCTATCTTATATAGGAGGTTAGGCTAGATTATCACAATGGTCCCTTCTGAACTTGGAAACTATGAATAAAAGGTCTGATGGTTTTTTTGCAGGTGCAATGAAGGTTCTACGGCTGCCCTGTCAAATGTCAATTATCTTCTGAGCTAGCAGGGGACTAGGAGGAGGATTTCAACTCTTCCTTTTCCTCGTCTGCATCCTTTATTCAAACTATCTTTGAAACAGCAGGTTCTTCTATGTCTAGGACATGCTTTCCATTGCCACAGAGAAGCTGTGGCCTGTGGTTTCTCCCTAGTTTTGGAAGGGATATAAGCACTCATGATCAATCATGAGTCAACTTCTGGTGGGAAGTAGGAGGAAATTTCCCCTGTAAGCACCATAACTTCCCACTACATGATGTCTTGAACCTTCTTCTAAAGCAGTTGGTATTGGACGCAGTGGCACACTGGTGTGAACCCATGTGGCCATGTCTGTATATGTTTTTGTTCAGACATGCCACTGATAGGGATGTCAAAGTGAAATAAAAGGATGTGTACTCTGAGCTTTTGGAAACTTGTCTTCCAGGTAAGGTCCTCACCCTGCAAGGCTTGCTTCCATAATGGATATGCAAGGCCCTACGCAAAAATTGCTTTGTCAGTATGTAGTTTGTACTTTATTTGGCAATGGAGAAACATTCATATGTGATCTGGGAATAACTCATAATTTTGCTTTGTATCTAGTGAATGGGTGTATTTGTGGAGGTGCATTTTGAGAAATCCCATTCAGGATTCACTCATGCACCAGCATGGAAAACCTATCTGCTGGAGATAACTGGCAACATATGATCGGTGCCAGGAAATGGCTGACACAGTGAAGTTTTGGATCTTTGCAAATCTTTACCATTGTGGTAAAATTATGTCCACCTGAGCTATATCTGTTTTGACCCATGGATATACTGCTGTGTATTGTGTTCTAAAGGTTCTTGATTTTAAACTGGTGGGAATGAATCCTTTCCAGCAGCTGGCAAGTATGAGTGGGTCTGCTTTTCTGGACTGGGCAGTGATTGGCATGTTGTCCATGAATGGGTATAGATCAGGGGTCGGCAACCTTTCAGAAGTGGTGTGCCGAGTCTTCATTTATTCACTCTAATTTAAGGTTTCGTGTGCCAGTAATACATTTTAACGTTTTTAGAAGGTCTCTTTCTATAAGTCTATAATATATAACTAAACTATTGTATGTAAAGTAAATAAGGTTTTTAAAATTTTTTAGAAGCTTCATTTAAAATTAAATTAAAATGCAGAGGCCCCTGGACCGGTGGCCAGGACCTGGGCAGTGTGAGTGCCACTGAAAATCAGCTCATGTGCCGCCTTCGGCACGTGTGCCATAGGTTGCCTACCCCTGGTATAGATGCACATCTTGTGATCTGAGCCTTGCTGTGACTACTAACCGCCATTTTTGGGTGCAGAAGGTAGATCAAAAAGAAGAATCTTGTGAGTTCTCCTACACAAATGTTCCATTTTGTTTTTGTCGTTCTAAGGATTTTACTGATGCTGGAAGAAAATTTATATCCAAGTTTTGTTGGGAGCTTCTGCTCCAGATTTTTTCCTCTGCTAGAGGAATAGTCCCTTCTTGAATACCTATGGTGATGGTGTTAATCAACAGATTGCTCTGCGGGCTTTGCTAGTTAGGGTTGAGGCCTCTCTGCTGTCTCCGCTATTAATTTATCTAATATTTTCCCAGACAGCTATTCAGTTGTAAATTTGGATGCCCAAGGTATCTGTTTAGGATGAAAGATTGCTATTCATGGGTGTAACACAGCTTCATTATAGCCACCAACTTAGAAGTCATTGCTTTTGTCATAAGTCCCACCAAGGATTTGACAAAAATAGAACCCAAGAGCTCCCATTCCAAGTGAACATACCCCTAGTCAATGAGACAGTTGTTTGCCTCCTAGTAGATTTCCCTGACTAAGCACAGGAAAAACATTTGGTCTGAGAGCTACAATTGAGGCTTTGAAATTTCTGTGTAGTGTGTCAGGATCTTTTGAAAGGAAGTTGCCTTCTGACGATGTGACTGTCTTTCATTGGTGATGCTACTGCCACACCAACATTATTTTCCCAAAATGTCTGAAATCCCTTTAGTTATATCTATCTATCTAAACATTTTAATGTAACTCTTTTTTGGTAGCGCGT
The DNA here is from genome assembly GCF_028017835.1 of Emys orbicularis. Taxonomy (NCBI): domain Eukaryota; kingdom Metazoa; phylum Chordata; order Testudines; family Emydidae; genus Emys; species Emys orbicularis. The sequence goes on along the minus strand of NC_088683.1, from coordinate 64,860,701 downwards.
GTGCAGTACTTCCCCTGACCGTTCACAGGAGGGAGCTAGCATGCTGTTCATCCTGGCCTCAGAACACCCCAGCTAATTAGGGGAACTGGCAAAAATATTTTTATTGTGGGAATAATCTGCTAGGTAGGAACCAGAAAGGATTCCTGCCTGTTTCCCCAGGTTGGCTAGTGCCTATCTGAGTCATTTAGGAGACTCAGAGCTTTACTCAGTAAAACAGGAGTGGTTTTGAACACAGGAAGGGATTTCTCACTTATCTCCCAGTAATCTCATGATGGTGCAGCTCTATGGGGAATGGAGTCCTTACGTGCCTCTTCTGGGCACAGACTGCTTGAAGCGCTCCTTACACTTTAGTGTCGAGCCAGCCTCTGAAGCGGGGGAGGGCATAGAGGGAGACCCCTTCCCACACATCAGACTCTGAGCCCCTTGACCTGGCAGAGAGAGGATCTGTGGGCTGAAAACCAGAGAGGCACAATTTCCATTACACTTCAGTCTGAGACAGGACATCACAATGGGACAGGCTTGTCTGAATAGCCAGACATTGCAGGGTGGGGGAGGGGCAGTGAGCCTGATACAGAGCGCTGTGAGGGAGCTTCTGTGAGGAGAAAAGTCCCAGAAACTCTCTCCCAGGGTGGGAAGGCAAAGGAGAAAGGATTTAAACCCTGATTTTTACACCACTTGCTTTTTTAACAATATGTATTGCTGCCTTCCAAAGGAGACATTTGGTTTTGCCTTTTTGGGACCAGGAGTCTCCGGAGTTTGCAAGACTAACCTGAGCAGGCTGTGAGGGGTTCCCCTCTCCATGGAAATCTTCACATTACTGGTTGAGCCTCCCACAGTGCAGTTGTGGTTTTGGGTGGGGATTGAGAGCGTACATGCCTGTCCAACTCAAAGCCTCATTCCCTGGTAGAGTGAGGGTCAACAGCCAGTGGCAGCAGGGCATGGTTTGCTTCCTCAAGCCCCATGTCATAAACATACAGCTAAGGGTAGCATAAAATCCCTCCTTACCGTGTAAAGGGTTAATCCATCCTTTACCTGTAAAGGGTTAAGAAGCTCAGATAACCTGGTTGGCACCTGACCAAAAGGACCAATAAGGGGAGAAGATACTTTCAAATCTGTGGGGGAAGGTTTTTGTTTTGTGTTCCTTTGCTCTCTCCGGGTCAGCGAGGAACAAGGGCAGGGAAAATACATCTCCCTAAGCCATATCTGAACTAAGCATCTAATATTACAGAAATAGTAAGTAATAGCAAGGAAATGCGTTAGATTATCTTCTGTTTTAGCTTGTGAATTTTTCCCTGTGCTAAGAGGGAGGTTTATCCCTGGTTTTGTAACTTTAAAGTTTTGCCTAGAGGGGAAATCCTCTGTGTTTTGAATCTTTTTGTTACCCTGTAAGTTACCTTCCATCCTGATTTTACAGGGATGATTCTTTAATTTTTTTTTAAATAAACTTCTTTTAAGAACCTGATTGTTTTTCAGTGTCCTAAAGACCCAGGGGTGTTGATCTGTGCTCACTTTGTAACAAATTGGTTAGGATATTATTCTCAAGCCTCCCCAGGAAAGGGGGTGTAGTGGCTTGGGGGGATATTTTGGGGGAGGTAGGGCTCCAAGTGGCCCTCCCTAAATGTTTGTTTAAATCACTTGGTGGTGGCAGTGATACCAAGGGCAAGGAAGGAAGTTTTAAACCTAAGCTGGTAGAAATAAGCTTAGGGTTTTTTTCATGCGGGTCCCCACATCTGTACCCCAGAGTTCAGAGTGGGGAGGGAACCCTGACACCCCATCTTCTGGAAGTACAGGGATCAGGGGCTTACAGCACAGGGCATAGCTTGCCCTCTGAGGCTCCTGAAGAGCTGCCTATAGCACCTCCTGGACATGCTTGCAGGGCTTCTCTGTTGTCATAGTGAGGGGCAGACAGAGCCTGCTTGAGAGGTGCTTAGTCCTGGAGCCTCCAGCAACAACACTGGACCATTTCTGAATTCATAGAATCATAGAATATCAGGGTTGGAAGGGACCTCAGGAGGTCATCTAGTCCAACCCTCTGCTCAAAGCAGGACAAATTCCTAACTAAATCATCCCAGCCAGGGCTTTGTCAAGCCTGACCTTAAAAACCTCTAAGGAAGGAGATTCCACCACCTCCCTAGGTAACCCATTCCAGTGCTTCACCACTCTCCTAGTGAAAAAGTTTTTCCTAATATCCAACCTAAACCTCCCCAACTGCAACTTGAGACCACTACTCCTTGTCCTGTCATCAGGTACCACTGAGAACAGTCTAGATCCATCCTCTTTGAAACCCCCTTTCAGGTAGTTGAAAGCAGCTATCAAATCCCCCCTCATTCTTCTCTTCTGCAGACTAAGCAATCCCAGTTCCCTCAGCCTCTCCTCATAAGTCATGTGCTCCAGCCCCCTAATCATTTTTGTTGCCCTCCGCTGGACTCTTTCCAATTTTTCCACATCCTTCTTGTAGTGTGGGGCCCAAAACTGGACACAGTACTCCAGATGAGGCCTCACCAATGTCGAATAGAGGGGAATGATCACGTCCTTCGATCTGCTGGCAATGCCCCTACTTATACAGCCCAAAATGCCGTTAGCCTTCTTGGCAACAAGGGCACACTGTCGACTCATATCCAGCTTCTCGTCCACTGTAACCCCTAGATCCTTTTCTGCAGAACTGCTTCCTAGCCATTCGGTCCCTAGTCTGTAACAGTGCATAGGATTCTTCCGTCCTAAGTGCAGGACTCTGCACTTGTCTTTGTTGAACCTCATCAGGTTTCTTTTGGCCCAATCCTCTAATTTGTCTAGGTCCCTCTGTATCCTATCCCTACCCTCCAGCGTATCTACCACTCCTCCCAGTTTAGTGTCATCTGCAAACTTGCTGAGAATGCAGGCCACGCCATCCTCCAGATCATTAATGAAGATATTGAACAAAACCGGCCCCAGGACCGACCCTTGGGGCATTCCGCTTGAAACCGGCTGCCAACTAGACATGGAGCCATTGATCACTACCCATTGAGCCCGACGATCTAGCCAGCTTTCTATCCACCTTATAGTCCATTCATCCAGCCCATACTTCTTTAACTTGCTGGCAGGAATACTGTAGGAGACCGTATCAAAAGCTTTGCTAAAGTCAAGGAATAACACATCCGCTGCTTTCCCCTCATCCACAGAGTCCGTTATCTCCTCATAGAAGGCAATTAGGTTAGTCAGGCATAACTTGCCCTTGGTGAATCCATGCTGACTGTTCCTGATCACTTTCCTCTCCTCTAAGTGTTTCAGAATTGATTCCTTGAGGACCTGCTCCATGATTTTTCCAGGGACTGAGGTGAGGCTGACTGGCCTGTAGTTCCCCGGATCCTCCTCCTTCCCTTTTTTAAAGATGGGCACTACATTAGCCTTTTTCCAGTCATCCAGGACCTCCCCCGATCTCCATGAGTTTTCAAAGATAATGGCCAATGGCTCTGCAATCACATCTGCCAACTCCTTTAGCACCCTCGGATGCAGCGCATCCGGCCCCATGGACTTGTGCTCGTCCAGTTTTTCTAAACAGTCCTGAACCACTTCTTTCTCCACAGAGGGCTGGTCACCTTCTCCCCACTGTGCTGCCCAGTGCAGCAGTCTGGGAGCTGACCTTGTTCGTGAAGACAGAGGCAAAAAAAGCATTGAGTTCATTAGCTTTTTCCACATCCTCTGTTACTAGGTTGCCTCCCTCATTCAGTAAGGGGCCCACACTTTCCTTGACTTTCTTCTTGTTGCAAACATTCCGGAAGAAACCCTTCTTGTTACTCTTAACATCTCTTGCTAGCTGCAACTCCAAGTGTGATTTGGCCTTCCTGATTTCACTCCTGCATGCCTGAGCAATATTTTTAGAGCAATATTTTTATAGTCCTCCCTGGTCATTTGTCCAATCTTCCACTTCTTGTAAGCTTCTTTTTTGCGTTTAAGGTCAGCAAGGATTTCGCTGTTAAGCCAAGCTGGTCGCCTGCCATATTTACTGTTCTTTCTACTCATTGGGATGTTTTTTTCCTGCAACCTCAATAAGGATTCTTTAAAATACAGCCAGCTCTCCTGGACTCCTTTCCCCCTCATGTTATTCTCCCAGGGGATCCTGCCCATCAGTTCCCTGAGGGAGTCAAAGTCTGCTTTTCTGAAGTCCAGGGTCCGTATTCTGCTGCTCTCCTTTCTTCCTTGTGTCAGGATCCTGAACTCGACCATCTCATGGTCACTGCCTCCCAGGTTCCCATCCACTTTTGCTTCCCCTACTAATGCTTCCCGGTTTGTGAGCAGCAGGTCTAGAAGAGCTCTGCCCCTAGTTGGTTCCTCCAGCACTTGCATCAGGAAATTGTCCCCTACACTTTCCAAAAACTTCCTGGATTGTCTGAATTCCATAGGTGAGAGGCATTAATCATTAGTGATGAATGAGGAGAGAAGCTGTGCAGCAGAAACATCTTTAGCATCTGAGAATTCAACTAATCATTATTTGCTCAACCTTATTGTTCAGCCAAATACATCTCTTTATTGGCATATTGGGTAAATGTAATATCCCATGTCTTCTACTCCTGAATTCCTTCTGTATTACATAGGATTTGCCTAGGTGATCAGACTGCATAGCTCAATCATGCCTGGTCTTCCTCTGGATGTCAATGCATCCAGTCTATCATAATATGAAGGCTTCTCTATTGTGTTACCAATCATTCCTGGTCTGGGGCAATTATAGCAAGTAGGCGACCAGACTATAAAAGATCATCAATTAATGTTTCCATCTTCATTGCTGTTTGCCATGGTAGTGCCCACAATACGATTACTGTCTTCTGTCTAAATATAATCAGCTGTTGTTTCTTCTTATGAAGCTAGGTATCACATCTCCATTGTAGATTATTCACACTTTTAAAAACAACTTTCTCCTTGGTTTGCGCTTTACATTTGTTTTCCTATCTCTCTTTGTGATGCTGAGCATACCTCTTTCCATGCTTGCTAACCACATTTTGCTGCCTCCTCCATCTCCTGGGTTTCTAATTTACATGCCATGACTTACATGGGCAGCCAGTATAATAGGCCAAGGGGAGGCTAGGCCTCCCCTAAGCCAGGCCGTGGCCCCGCCCTCATTTCTTCTCTCCCCCGAAGGCAGGGGGCTCAGCTCAGGCCAGTGGCCTGGAGCTCAGGGTTTGGGTGCCCTGTGGCTCAGGCTGGCTGGTGGCCAGGGGTGGCTCGGGCCTGCCCGGAGGTCAGGCCGGTGCTCAGGCGGGCCAGTTCGGGGTGGCTGGCAGCAGCCTGGGGCTTGGGAAGACTGGGGCAGTTCATCCAGGGCTTCTCCAGCCATGGGTGGGGAGGAGTTCCGGGGCTCTGGCGGGCGAGGGGAGGCAGACAGGGCAGGGCCTTGGGCAGAAGGGGCAGTGCCGGGGTCTAGCCTCCCAGAAGGGGAGGTTCACGCACCGCCCATGATGACTTAGCAAGAAATAGGTTAATGAATCACACAATGAAACTGTTGGAAAGAATTATCAAGAAAAGACTTTGTGAGGAACTGGAGCACCAAGTAAGTGACAACCAATTCAGGTTTATGCCAGAAAGGTCAACTATGGATGCAGTACTTGCAGCCAGAATATTGCAAAAGATGTACAGTTAGAAATGCAAGGAACTGCAGTTAGTGTTTGTGGACTTAGAGAAGGTGTCATAGGGTAGCTGGTCCTCTGATGGAGTCTGACAGGGTCTGCAAGAGAATTGAGCCAACCCAGGTCCTCCTGGGTATAATTAACTGCCTAGGTAAATGGCAGACAGTTAATTAAACAATGAAGCATTTGGGCCTAATAAAAGGCTTCTGATAGCTGAGTTGAGGGAGACTCCAGAGGAGGGGAGCTCCCAGAGAGCCTGAGTTAGGCAGAAGCTGTGCTCCCGGGGTAGTGGGTGTGAACTAAATCGAAGCTGTGCTCCCTGAGCAAAGAGCTGTTCTAGGGTGAACTGAGCTGAACCTGTGCTCCTAGGGCAGGGAACGTGAGTTGAGTGGAAGATATGATCCTAGGATGGAGAGCCTGGATGAAGGTGAATGGTTGACTCACGTAGGGGCAAACAGACTGAGTCTCTCAGAAAGGAATCTGAGACAAAGGATTTTCTTTGTGCTTTCTGCAGAACTTTCTGTTAAATAAATGAGACTCTCAAGGGAGGGTGCACCTTAACACCTGAAGCTTGTTTCGATTTAATTGTACTCCAGGCTGTAGGGAGTCGGGTCTCCTGAGACGTACCACGTCCAGATGCAAGGGTGTGCACTGGGGACACCCTGCATGGTGGCACATGGCTTATAACAGAGTTCCGAGAGAATTGATATGGTGGTGTCTGTGGTCATGAAATCAGCCGGAGATATATGTTCAGACAATCATGAATATGTATGAGGGTAGCTCAACAGTAGTGAGAAGCAGCTGTGGCTACAGTGAGCCATTCATAATGAGGGCAGGGTTACATTAAGGATCAGTTTTAAGCCCATTCCTCTTTCTGATTGTAATGGACATCTAGATGCAGGAGATTAGGGGTGAGGTTCCATGGGGCATGCTTGTCACTTATGACATGTTGTGTTGCAAAGATAAATACAAACTGGAAAGGGATCTAGCATGATGGAGGGCTGCACTAGAAAAAAATGGTTTACAAATCAGCCAACAAAAGACTGAATACATGTGATGCCTTCTTGAAACGGAACAACAAGATGCCAGTAAAACTAGATTATATAAAGCTAGTCTGTGCAACAATTCAAATACCTCAATTCAGTATTGAGTTATGATGGAAGTCTGGATGTTAGGAGTTGCATGAAAGTGCTTGGTGCAAATGCAGAGAGTTGATGGGAATTTTCTGCAATAAGAATATGCCAAATAAACCAAAGAGCAAAGTGTATAAGACCATGATTAGGCCAGTCATGACATACAGGTAAGAATGCAGGCTGAGAAGGACAACTACTTCACACTGCTGAAATGAGAATGCTCAGGTAAAAACAAGAGCTACACAGTGAAATTGTACGAGCGATGGTGCAGGTAGCCCCCATCATGGAAGATCTGAGGGAGTATCAGCTGAGGTGGCTGGGTCATGTGAAACTATGAGGTACAGGATATATTGGCAGAAGTACAAGATCTAGTAGTCATAGGACTAAGACCATGTGGAAGACCTAGAAAATGATGGGTTGAGTTGCTAAAGGAGGATATGAAGAAGGTTGGTGTCAGCTTGGAAGGTACACTTCACAGGAATGCTTGGAAATGAAGAACAAGAGCTGCCAATTTTTAAAATGAGCTTGTTTGACTAGACTCTGTTCCCTTTTTTGTTCTCCCTCTTTTTTTCTCTTTTTACTAACTTTTTACTCCAATTTTTACTGGCACCGGAATATCTGGAAAGTAGAGCTGAGTGATAGAATTTCTGTCCTGCAGGAAATTTTGATAGTTCAATGTTTGTTTTTGTCTCAGTCAGGATGAAACATAAATATAATTTTTTCATGGAATGAAAAGTGCAGAAAATTTCAATCTGGAAATGTCCAAATGTTTTGATTCACCTGCAGTCGTGTATGTATTATGGAAGTCACATGGCTTAGTCAAAGAAGAGACCATGGTGCATCATAGGAGATGTAGTCTGGCCAAGGAGTCAGCTCCAAAGAGGAGAATGAAAGCATGAGGCACTGCAACAAACCAAATTTGGGTTGAACCCAAAACAAGATATTTCACTTAAACTTTTCTGACAAAAAAAAAATTCTGCTAAATCAGTTTTGAGAACTGCATTTTCTGTTGAAAAATCACTTTGACCATTCCTAACCAGCTCTAGTGGAAAGAGAATTTCAATTTGCAGGTAAAAATATGAACTGAAATGGAATTTTAAATATGCACATGCAAGTATTGGCATAGAAAGTGCATATTCATCCAATCAGGGAACAGAAACAATACCATGTGACTTGTCTGACCAACTGTGGTGTATTGAGGACTGTGTTGGAACTGCAAGCTATAACAAAGGCTGTGGCCATGGCGTGGAGGTGGCTGGGGGTTCCTGGTCCAGCTTGCAGGTTAGGGGGCTCTGTAGGGAAGTGTGCAATCAAAGTCAGTCTGGAAAAAAACAGCCTAGAACTATGTGCGATGAGTTGTCCCCCTCTGCCTTAGGGAGCAGCCTGCTCTCGCTCTCTCTCTTTTGTTACTGTGTATTATCATTCTGGATTCTAAGTATAAATAATGGTACTTTGCAACTTTCCAACAAGAGTGTTTGATGTTTTTTTCTAACATTTCTCTGTGTATTCCATGAACATAACACCAACCATATCCAACCAACAGAGCCTGAACAGATAATACTGGAATCTCAGAACTGTTGGTGTTCAGTCCACAAAGGAAGACAATTTGCAAAATGAAATTGTCCAATGAACTGAAACAACAAATACATTTGAAGAAATTATGTTTTGCTCTCAAAAATTCTACAAAAAGAAAGAGAGGCTAAATTTGTCAGATAAAACATTTGTTGTGAGTCATTCACCTAGCTGTATTGTCCATAAAATGGTTTCAACTGCAAGATAGCAAGGAAATGATTACATCTGATTCACCGAGAGAAATGATTCTTCCTAAGCCCATTCTACTATATTAATTTGCATTTGTATCCTGTGTGATGTCCAGCATAAATATTCAACCATGAAAGAGATATTACAAACACAATATCGTTGCTGCATCAAATGGTTCCATAACACATTCTTCTTTGAAATAGAAACAATCCTTCTTTCACAAGGTTAAACTTCATTATTAATACCCATAAGGGTATAGATAAAGCATGAAAATATAATGAGCTGTCTAAAGGGAGGAAAGAGGAAATGTGGAATTATAGATGCACGTTACAAACCTCAGCTGAGGGCAGAGAAGCCTATTTTTAAAATAGCTAAAAAAGTTTTAAGTATGCTGATCAATGTAAGCATGCTGTTACATCAATATTCACTTTATTGCAAATACAGTCCCATTCAATGGACAAAGTCCAATAACGGATATATAACATAGGGCTATGGGTTGCATTAAAGGGGTAGCACAGTAAATAGTTCACATTTCCATTGCCAATGGTCTTAATTCTCCATATCACTAGTTCCTAACTACTGTACTGGTATGCTTAGGCTTTTGTGCTTCTGATGGAGCCCACTACTGGTTCCATAAAGTAACTTAATGGCTTTTTACAACTATCTTAAATGAAGGAGAGTGGTTAGACTTTTGTAAATCATTTGACTTAGTACCACGCAACATTTTGATTTAAAAACGGAATGATATAAAATTAACTTGGCACACATTAATGGATTAAAAGCTGACTAACTGATGGGTCTCAAAATGTAATTGTAATTGGGGAATCATCACCGAGCGAGTATGTTTCTAGGGGGGTTCTATAGGCATCAGGTCTTGGCCCTGTGCTATTTAACATTTTTTATCAGTGACCTGGAAGAAAACATAAAATCATCTCTGATAAAGTTTGTAGATGACAAAAAAAAATTAGGGGAGTGGTAAATAATGAAGAGGACAGGATACTGATATAGACAGATCTGGATTGCTTGGTAAGGTGGGCACAAGCAAACAATATGTGTTTTTAATGTGGCTAAATGTCTTAATGTATATGTATAAGTCTAGGAACAAAGAACAGAGGCCATACTTACAGAATGGGGAACTCCATCCTGGGAAGCTTTAACTCTGGAAAAAGATTTGGGGGTACTGGTGGATAATCAGCTGAACATGACCTCCCTGTCTGACGTTGTGGCCAAAAGGGCTATCCCGGTCTTTGGATGAATAAACAGGGAAATCTCAAGTAGGAGTAGAGGTAATTTCACCTCTATATCTGGCACTGGTGCAACCGCTGCTGGAATACTGTGTCTAGTTATGGTGTCCTCAATTCAAGAAGGATGTTGTTAAATTGGAGATGGTTCAGAGAAGAGCCACAAGAATAAGACTCAAAGAGCTCAATCTATTTAGTTTAACAATGAGAAGGTTAAGGGGTAATTTACTTAATCTGTGAATACCTTCATGGGAAACAATATTAAATAATGGGTTCTTCAGTCTAGCAGAGAGAGGTATAATACAGGCCTGCACAACTCATAAAAAGGCGAGGGCCATATTACTCCAAAGAAAATAGCTGAGGGCCGAAACCCCCCGGCCCCGCTGAAACACCGCCCCTCCAGCGCCGCCCACCCCCGCCAAAACACCCACCCCCCCAGCACCCATGTAAGCAAGCAGGACACACCCTGGCAGCGCCTCCTGCTGGTCTTCTTGGGAATTAGCTCATACAGCCGTTGGAGCACCCTCTGCAGGCCGGTGTCCCACTGCCGCTGGCCCCGTATCCCTCCCAGACCCCTGTGCCCTTTGATCTGGAGTGCTGCCCCCTGGCAATACCCCCACACTCTGGCTCTAGGTCTCCCCTCTCGCCCACTTGCCTCCTCAGCCACCCCTCCCCCGCCGTCGGCTCACCTGCCCCCCCCCTCGTCTCCTCAGCCACCCCCCTCTGGCTAACTTGCCCCCCGCTCAACTCCTTAGCCCCCCCCCTCCGGCTCACCTGCCCCCACCGCTGCCGGCTCATCTGCCCTCCTGCTCACCTCCTCAGCCACCCCTCCCACGCCGCCGACTCACCTGCCCCCCAGCCCGCCTCCTCAGCCCCCCCTCCTGCTCACCCGCCCCCCCGCTCACCTCCTCAGCCACCCCTCCCCCGCCGTCGGCTCACCTGCCCCCCCCCTCGTCTCCTCAGCCACCCCCCTCTGGCTCACTTGCCCCCCGCTCGACTCCTTAGCCCCCCCCCTCCGGCTCACCTGCCCCCACTGCTGCCGGCTCATCTGCCCTCCTGCTCACCTCCTCAGCCACCCCTCCCACGCCGCCGACTCACCTGCCCCCCAGCCCGCCTCCTCAGCCCCCCCTCCTGCTCACCCGCCCCCCCGCTCACCTCCTCAGCCACCCCTCCCCCGCCGCCGGCTCACCTGCCCCCCAGGCTCACATGCCCCCCGCTCACCTCCTCAGCCCCCCCTCACCCGCCACCGGCTCACCTGCCCCCCCGCTCGCCTCCTCAGCCCCTCCTCCCCCGCCGCCGGCTCACCTGCCCCCCCGCTTGCCTCCTCAGCCCCCCCTCCGGCTCACCTGACCCCCCGCTCGCCTCCTCACCCCCCCCTCCCCCACCGCCAGCTCACATGCCCCCCGCTCACCTCCTCAGCCCCCCCTCCGGCTCACCTGACCCCCCGCTCGCCTCCTCACCCCCCTTCCCCCACCGCCGGTTCACCTGCCCCCCCGCTCGCCTCACCCCCCCTCCCCCACCGCCAGCTCACTTGCCTGGCCTTTTATCTTCTGCCGCTGCCCCCGCCTCCTGCCATTGGCTCACCCTCACTCTCCAGAGTCCAGCCTGACATTGGCCCCTTCACCACCCCGCCGGCCAGCCAACCGGCCGGCCAGCAAGCCAGCTGGCTGGCCGTTGGCTTACCTACTCACCCCCCCGGCAGGCCACACAGGGAGCCCACCTACTCACCCCCCCGCGGGCCACACAGTGAGCTCACCTACTCACCCCCCGGCGGGCCGCACAGTGAGTCCACGTGGGCCGCCTGTGGCCCGCGGGCCGTATGTTGTGCAGACCTGGTATAATATGATCCAGTGGCTGGAAGGTGGAACTCAACAAATTCAGACTGGAAATAGGCTTGAAAATGTAGAAAAACATCCAGAAATATTTAATAAATTTCAATTGGTATTCTATTGTTTAACAGTGAGATTAATCATGATTAATTTTTTTAATTGCAGTTCATTTTTTTGAGTTAATCGTGTGAGTTGACTGTGATTAATCGACAGCCCTAATGGGAACAGAACTATAGTGTCAATAAAACCTGTCTTTAGCACACTTTTATTTCCTTGGATTGTTCTGGTAACTTGCACTGCTGGTTGGTAGCACTGAACTTACCACCTGTACTTAAAATAAATTCCTCTGCAAAGCACATTCATTAATTGGTGGTCTACACCCATGGGGCATCAGTCAGAGCTGGATAGATAGATATTAGGCCTGATTCTAAACTTGCTTACACCTGTGTAGGTCAGGAGTAACTCCAATGATATCAATGGAGTTAAAACACTGTAAGTAGGGAGAATCAGGCCCACTGAATATATAATCCTTGAAGACAGAATTAGTTGAAATGCCATGGCTTTTGTTTGCATATGCAGATTGGTTTTGAGACTGTGGACTTTCTCTTTGAGAATTCTATCGTTTAAAGAATTTGAGGACAATTGTCTTTACAGTATGTGACCCCAGGCAAAATGTATCATACTAATTGGTATTTATTATGCATCAGTACACCAATGGGGTGTGCGGGTCCTTTGGTGGTCCAAGCAGAGAGCTTTGCCACATCCCACCTTTGTGCAGCCTCCTCCTAGGAGAATCAAAGGGGTGGGGTACAGTAGGATTCTGAGTTCCCTTCCAAGGGGCACCTGTACACCCCTGTCAGAGTTACCCACTGACTGTGTTCAGAGCACAGCAGTGAAATCTGGAGCTAACATGGCACTGAGTGATATGGCTTCATATATCAACTACAAAAACATAATGCAGGTTTTTATATGAGCAGTATATTAAAACCTCTACACAGAACATTTCCCATCCATACTGGATAATGACAGGTTGTAAGCCTTGCAGCAGCTTCTTCACTATTACTACACAGCACATAAAACTGATATTCAGATAGAAATTTTACTATGAATCATATGGTCACTTTGATGCATCAGTATTTAAGTGTGGAACTCCCCATGGCTTTAATAAGCGTTATGAAAGATACTTTAAATGTTAAGAGGTGCAGTATTGTAAGATAATATTTTGTCTTCTGTCTATTTTTACTGTTGCATTTACCTTCTGCAAATGCGGGGGTGGGGAGTCAGACTGGAAAGACTTACACAGAAAGACATTGTATGATCCTCTTGCTGCCCTAAAGGCGACTCTCACTGGAGAGGAGTTTGTCTTTACCTTAAAGAAAATATCAGTTTTCTGAGTAGGTCCGTTCTATGATGGAAATGATATATGTAAAGCTACTTGTGTGTAAATTTCTGCAGGGTTAGGGACACAAGATGAAATTGTTCTTTCAAACCTTTGTTTAAGACACAGTGCATGGTACGTGTGTTGGTGGGATTTCTCAGGTGCTGAAGCCAGTGGCAGTTGTAATTTTATCAAAAATGGAGATAATGTCAATGATAGTTATAAAAGTGACTATTTACTCTGGACAAATATGTCATACCTAGATGCCTAAATCCAGATCCTAAATTCATATTTAGGCAGCTAAACATCAATGACTTTATTTTTTAGAACTGCTGAGCACCCACAAATCTCACTGATGTCAATGGAAGCTTTCGGTGCCCAGCACTTCTGAAAACCAAACTTGCTTTCTTGGAGAAATAGAACCTGAGTTCTATCTCCATTATCACTGGGACATTCTGATGCTCATGTATGACCCAGGGACCTCTTGTTGCCAACTGGCAGAGGGTACAGGGGTGCATAGGGTTTTACAGAGAACCCTGGGTCAGATATATGCATAATAGTTCACCAAAAGGTGGCAGGTAAGGTCTACTGAGAGCTATTAACCCACAGGTCATCATAACCATTGTGAAATGTATGGATGGATAATATTTAAGAAGTTATGTATCTATACGGAAAATGATGTTCTTAAAGTTAAGGCAAGTCACCAGAGGTCACATGCTTCAGACCGGTTCCTTTCAGGTGGAAGGTAACAGATACTTTTCTCCCTGTCTGGTCATATGTGTATTATGTTTTGTCTGCCTCACACTGGAGGCCTTTGTGACTAAGCCCAGCGCCTGACAAAAGGTTGTAAAATCCACAAGAGAGAAAATCTACAGGAAGAAACAAAACAGCACTCCTGGTTATGAATGAAGACAAAGGATGGGAGGCAAGGGAACACACTTGCTCCTTCACTTAGCAGAGGAACAGCAAGCTGACAGAGTTTCTTTCATGAATGAAGGACCACAGCAAAGCCTGGCTGTAAAACACCACAAGGATTCTAGGTGAGCAATACTCTACAAGACATGAGATTATCTTGTTAATTAAGACTAGGTTATAGAATATGTTATGAATTTATTTTATATGTAACTGTTTGTTTCCAATGCTACTGCTTGCTATTAGTTGAATCTCGGGCCTTGGCTACACTTGGGAATTCACAGCGCTGAATTCCCCTCCTCCGAGGGGAGTAGCTTGCAGCGCTGCGAGCGAGCGTGCAGCGCTGCAGGCGCTGATTACACTGGCGCTTTACAGTGCTGCACTCGCTGCGCTCGGGGGGGGGGGGGCGTTTTCACACCCCTGAGCACAGTAAGTTGCAGCGCTGTACAGCGCCAGTGTAGCCAAGGCTTTGTTAAATAAACTTATACTTGATTTCACTATAAACATATTTCAATGCTGTGTATGTTAAGTGGAGCAGTGATCTGAGGTAGAACTGGTAAGCTGTGGTGCACTGCCTCTTTGGAAGCAGTAAATCTGATTACTGCAAGTGTCTACTGGAGCAGGAGCTTGGACCTCCATGGAGACGCTCAGAGGGCTAAGGGATAGGAGTGTGCCTCTTGCTAACCTGTAGAAAGGCAGTGGGGCTTGTGTAGACCTAGAGGGGAGTGCTTGTGTTGCCTGTAGCCAGTGGACATGGAGAGCTGGCCCCCTGAAGGGCACAGACAAGGTTTCCTCATGCTAAGGGCACATGTGCCTCACAGCCCTGGGTAACCCCAGAAAGTGTCTCATCAAGTTGTGCAATATAAAGGCAATTAAAAAGTCCTAAATGGCCAGATGTTGCAATAACAGCATTTCATGCCTGGATATAAAAATTTGGGAGAGGTATTGCTGTTTACATCACTAGCATTTGTTATGATCTGCCAAGTCAGTCTGAATACTTTTTAAAAAAAACAGCTTCTACTACTGCCTTCTATATTGTTGGTGCCACTGCCCACATTTGGGAGCTAGGTTAAAGCACACCCTGTGGATCTCAAAATACTATAATGATGAAAATCAAATTCAGTCCCTACTTCTGAAAGCTGCTGGTACAGAATGTTACTTAATGCCAGCAGGGACTTTATAGAAAAGATAGAGAGAAATATAGTCCTGTATTGCAAAATCCTATATGAGGAACTCAGGGAGACAAACATCAACGTGGAGCATGGTTTTGTTTGCATTTTTTCAATAGGTTTTTAAAAAATGCTATGAGTGATAGATGTGCCACATGCAGTTGAGAAACTTTTCAAAAGAGTTTCATCCTTGAGAACCTATTATATCAACCTGGCTGCCAACAAGGTCAGGGAGACCTTTTGTTATCAACATCTTAAATACTTGCTGTGCTGTTAATCTAGACCTGTCTTAGGCTGGAGAAGCTTTGAACTGTTTTCTCAGGTTCATGGATCACTGTAACTCTTACTGATGTAAATGTTTTCTTTGATCTCCTTTTGAGTTTGTGAATTATCACCCCAACATCACACTAAGTAACTCTTTGAACCTGATTTTCAAAAGTGCTGAACCTCTGTAGCGCCCTTTGACTTCAGCTGGGTGCTCAGCATTTCTGAAAATCAGGACCTTTAGTCCTAGGTCCCCTATATGGACATGCCCTTTTAGTTCAATTACAGTCATTTTACTTCATCATACCATTAAATCATTCATAATTGTAGACCTTACACTTCCCATCTTTCTTTACACTGTGCTACCTATGAAATTGTAACTTACTGTAGGTCACTCCCTTCTGATACAAAAAGTGTAAACTGAAACAATGCAGGTGTATATTTTTATACTGAATTTTGGGAAAGGGACAGTCCTTTTGGTATATATTTGTTCAGGGCTGAGCAGCGCAGATGTAGGGGTGTCCAGGTGCTAACACAATATATATAATAATAATTAGTAATCCATTTGGTCACTATTTTTCACAGAAGCATCAACCTCCAAGGTGATGAGTGCAAGCCAAGTACCTTCACCTCTCATTAACGTCAAGGGGGATCATGCCAGGTATGCAGGGCCGGCTCCAGGCACCAGCGGAGCAAGCACATGCCTGGGGCGGCATTCCGTCCATTCTTGGGGCAGCAGAGTCCGGGCGACTTTTTTTTTTTTTTTTTTGCGCTTCGGCAGTTTGGGCGGCAGCAGTCCGAGCTGCCTTTTTTTTTTTTTTTTTTTGCTTGGGGCGGCAAAAATGGTAGACCCGGCCCTGCAGGTATGGGTCTGGCCTCATACCTGTAGCTGAAAACACCGGATTAAGTAAATTATAAATCTACCTAGCCCATCCCCTGCCTCATGGTGGGAATTCTTTTCAAGGGGTATATCCAGAAATAGTGGGCCATATTCAGCCCTGCTGCAATGAGGCACACAATTCTATTGAAGTCTAAGGAGTTACTGGGATAAATTCAGCTCCAGAGAATGTCACTCTAAATTTTTACCTGTTATTTCCTTAATATAATTGAGATAAATTCACAACTCACATAAGGGGGTCGCTGAAGACTTGTTTTTAAAGCACAATATATTAAAACAGATAAGGAATTTCATTTTCAGTAGCTTAGGATACTTACCAGATCTCCCATTATTTAGCAGGAGCTTGTAATTAAAATTTTATCCATCAGAAAGTGTCTCTTCTATTTAACTTGTTGTATCCCACAGCAGTTGAAAACTTATAAAGCATAGATGTCCAAAGTTAATTTGGTTTTCAAATAGGTCAGCTGGTGATTAACTGGCAAAACTGACAGGTCATGGAGATTTCTTATTGTCAAGGCAGTTTGATGGCTTAGAGCCAACATTTGTTGAGGTGATTTGTCTAGCAGAGCTGTAGGTGATGTGCAAGTGGTGCTTTTTTGCAAATGGATTTTTTTGTTGATTATCCAGTCCAGATTTTGCACTGACAAACTCGCAGTGAAATCTCCACAGGGTGCTAATCAGTGCAGAATTTGGCTCTTCATTTTCTTCTATTGTTGGAAGCACACGTAATGTAGGGTTCACAATTACTGTGATCTGAGAACTCCTCCTAAATCAGCATGAAGAATATGGAAAGGCACAACAGCAAAAACAGTCAAGCATTCTAACAGTCTAGAAAGTGAAATGTAGAAGTTCAGTTTGACATTCAGGATGACCACAACTAACTTATTGATAACTAGAGATGAAATATCGGGGGGGGGGGGGGAGTCTGATTGGTTTGAACTGATTCTGAAAATTTTGGAATTGTCTTGCCAAAGTGAGAAACCTGGAAAAAATATTCATTTAGAAAACACCACCATATGCTGTTTCCAAAATATTTGCTTCCTGGTACCAGCAGCTACTGAGTGAAATTGACATTCCTGTGTATTTGGGGGGGGGGGGGGGAAATCATGAAACTGACAAGAATATTGGTCTCACTAAGAAGCTAGCAGGGATCCCAGGGTCTACAGCTCCAAGGTAGCCCCCTCTCCTCAATGTGGACTGCCCCGGGGCCAGTGACACCAGTGCTTCCAGATTCCCGGCCAGCCTGGAGCTCCAGTTAGTTGGATCTCCCAGTGTTTCTGTACTTCCCATCTCCTCAGCAGGGAGCCTAGAAACCCCTAAAGCCCTGGCATGGGTTTGGCCAAAGCTGCACACCTTGGAAGCACGCAGGTCTCCAGCCTTAGGACAGACCACATGTCAGGCTGCATCAGAGCCATGGAACCTGGAAACATGGAAGCCCTGGTGGGTCTGCCCTAGAGCCGCGGAGCAGGAAGCCTACTAGCCCTGACAGACCCAGCTCTAGCCAGGGCTCTGCAGGTTGGCAGACTCCCTGATACAGAGCTGTGGACATTGGAAACTAAGTTTCATCAGAAAATTTCTAACCAGCCCTATTGATAACATTCCATTATAGGACAGTCCCTCAGTTTTGCTACTGCAATACAAAATTAAGTCCGGAGTTGCAACCACTGATCCAGTTCAATTCAAGAAAAAAAATGGCAAATTAAACCGCTGCATCTTTTTGTTCTCAATGCTATTGGGTTTAAGTAGGAATATAGCTGAAACCATACTTGGAGAAAGAGCGGCTTTTTTAAAATATAAAAGCTACTGTAAATAAAAGATTGTAAGAAACCAGACTTTCCATGCAGTAGAAAATATAAGGAAGTAAAAATAAGGAAAAGTCAAGCTAAAAAAACAAGATGAAGAAACAACGCATATAAATAAATAAGTTCAAACCTGTTTGGACATCATAAACTTTTAAATAAAGAGGATCAGCCCATGAAATACAGGAATAGGAAAAGGAAAAAATGTTTCATGTCTAAGGGTACGTCTATACTTACCTCCGGTTTCGGCGGTAAGCAATCGATCTTCTGGGATCGATTTATCGCGTCTTGTCTAGACGTGATAAATCGATCCCGGAAGTGCTCGCCGTCGACGCCAGTACTCCTGCTCTCCAAGAGGAGTACGCGCAGTCGACTGGGGAGCCTGCCTGCCGCGTGTGGACCCGCGGTAAGTACCTTGTATTTCGAACTAAGGTACTTCGACTTCAGCTACGTTATTCACGTAGCTGAAGTTGCGTATCTTAGTTCGAACTGGGGGGTTAGTGTGGACCAGCCCTAAGATCAAAAAGGACCTAGAGCACACACTAGTGATACGCATCTTTGCAGAAAAAGCAGCAGATTCTATGCCAAGAGACCTTTAAAAGGGTTTGTAAAATAAGGAATTACATACACAGTGCTTTATTGGAGAACCAGTACAGGAGAGCTCATAAGACTAGTCAAGAAAGCAATTTTTTAAAGCCATGTCTTAATAAATATTTAAGTGCTTTCATCTGCTCTGCTTTCATCAAGAGCTCTGTAACAGCCTATACATTTTAAATGCCCACCTTTGCCTGGAATTTAATGTGTTTGTTATGCTTTGCTTTGGGGACATTCTTGCTTTTCTTAATATTGACCAGACACTAGGGGCTGATTAGTCAATACCATAGCAATCTGTGCATTTAAAATGGAATGCTCAACTCCTATATATTCGGGGTACCTGTAGCCAAGCTGATTGGTATGTTGGTCGTCTTCTTAGTGTATGCACAACGTGCTCAGGTGGCACATGACCAGGATTGTTCACCCAATTTGGTCCACTGGTTGGATCATTAGCTTCCCCGGCCCAGGCCGGGTACTGATGGGGAGTGCGACGTGAACGCTGATCCATGCCCCGTGACTCTGCACAGTCAGAGGGATAAGATAAATCGGGAAAACAGTTCCTAAACTCCTGCTTTACAAAAGACTAGCAGGTCAAGATTCACATCTGGGGATTAAGTGAAAAAATAAAACTATTTTTAACTGACCAACACCATAAATTGGCTTGAAACTCTTTAATCACAACTCAGTTACAAATGTCCATGAGGCCCAATCTTTCAGCTGTTACTTGGGCAAAATCCCCAGTTACTTCAATGGCATTTTACCTGGGAAAGACTGCAGCATATGGCTTTATTTGGCACCCTATGTGCCCAGGCTGACTTTAAAATATTATGGCTCTTGCCAGGAGTATTTATTTAAATTTAAAAAAAATCTAAACTCCAAAACACAAAACCAAGAAAAAATTAGGAGAAAGTACCTCCATCTTAAATTTATAGACACAATGGGTGGGATTTTCAGAAGACATAAAGGTGTTAGATGTCCAGCTCCTATTGAAATTCAGTGCAATGTGGGTACCTTGCTCTTAAGACACTTTTGAAAATCTCACCCAATGGTATCTGCATAGTAGATCATAGAATGTTTATCATTAGTACGTCTGATTCATGGTCACGGTCTCGCCACAGCAGGAATAGATCCTTCTCCCTCTCCTCATACCTGGAACAGACTCCCTCATTTTCTCCATCTTTTTGTCAAATTGACTCCCAGACCCCCTCCAAATTCCCATCTCAAGACTTATGTCTTCTGCCAGGCCAAAAACTCATAAGCCTCATTCTAATAAGAAAATCACCTTTTTTCCCCCAGAGCCTCCACTTTTTCAGATAGTCAGTCATTTTCCTCAGACTTTGGCCCCTGTAGTCTCTACACCTGTCTGCTGCTCTGCAGATAATATTTCTTCACATTTATTTAGACATGGGTTTGCACTGTGAAGTTTCACTCCAGATCTCAGTGCCCCAATGTTTCAGTGGCTGGAGTCAATATCACCACCCTCGGATGCAGGGTAGTGTGGCTTAGTGGCTGGAGTCAATAGCACCACCCTTGGATGCAGGGTAGTGTGGCCTAGTGGCCGGAGTCAATACCACTGCCCTGGGATGCAGGGTCGTGTGGCCTGGTGGCCAGTACCTGGGGGCCATCACAAGGGGGGAAGCAGCCCCGGTAGGGGGGCCTGGGCCCACTCTACTCCACGGGGCCCCTACCCAGGGCCCTAACAGTGGCGGAATGATCCGCCACTGGGTCAGTGGGGAATCCCACCGAAACATGCTGAACTCATGAGGGTAGAAGGTACCACTCACTCACCCTCTCTGGGTCACTTCCTACCAACTTTCCTGCAGCAGCGGTACATAGGGCATCGGGGCCTCCAGGCTCCTCAGTGCAGGACGGTCCCTGGGGTTCCGATGGTGGCAGGCCTCTGGTCTGGGTCTTGGGCTCTTCGGCTCCCATAGGTAAGGGCTGTAACGGCTCCTGGGCTGGAGCCTCTACCAAGCATCCTTCCTCCTTGGCAATCAGCCTGGACTGAGCTAGGCTGCTCCCTTTTATACTGCGGCAGCAGTTGGAGCATGCCCAGCAGGGTCGAGGGTGTGTGGCTTCTGCTGCTAAGAGCGCTGCCTTAATCCCTGCCATTCCAGTGCGGGGCAAGTCCACCCCATCACAAATCCATTGCATGTCTCAGGAGCCACCCAGTCCCTCTTGAATGCCCCCACCCCATACATGTATTTACTTTCAACATTATACACTGAGGTCAGTAGCACAAAGCTTATCAAGATCTTCTCTTGCAGAAAGCAGAGCGAAGAAGCATAAAAAAGTAGCTGATCATTTTTGCTCCATGTCCAGCACAAAAAGTGGCCAGTTAGAGCACATAAGCAGGCTAATTCCTATTCCATCCCACTGTTAGCAGATATAGCCACAAGCAGAGAAAAAAGAGAGACTACAGAAAAGAAAGTAAAAGAACACTGGCTGAAGCAAGATCGCTCTGGTGACATTTACAGCAGTATTAAGTGCCATTTCTGGTATGTGCAGAGGGATTCTCTGGCTCCAGGTAAATTTAAAATGCCTGGAGAATCATGAAAATCATCCACCCCATTTATAAGTGAGTACAAAGAGCTCCTTGATAGTGGTGATGCTTCTCAGGCACCCAGGGCTGTGAGCCACCTTGTCACCACTTGCCTCTGGCACAGGGGAGTCTTGCCTGTACTAGCTCAGGGTTCGCTCCCTTCCACAACTAAGCCATCAGCCACTCAAGCACTCTCCTCTGGGCTACACCAGCCCAGTCTTTGCCTTGCAGGTTGGCAACAGATGTACCCTAGCCCCTGAATTATGGTTGCATATACAAGTTTTATTCTGGCATTTCCTCACTTGAGTGCTTGACTTTGTAACTTAATAACGTTGTTCTCATGTAGTTTTTGTGTGACATATATTAGTATTGAATACTTGCCTGGGGACAAATCATGCAGGACCAGATTCTGCTACCTTTATAGCACCTTAGTCTTCAAGAATCCCAAGCAGACATAATAGGACTATGTGTGGAGTAAGGTTCTAGTCAGTGAGTAAAGGGATTAGATTTGGCTCACAGGCAATCTGAACATCATACTGGCATATACATTGCCAGAAAAACTCACTCTACCCTCCAAACCCCTGAACTTTCTCAACAGCAGAGTCCACGTATCAAATTAATATTGACTAATTCATTTCTAACTTTTCATCTTCTGAATATGCTGCCACAGAGGTCAGGATCAGATGAGGAAACATATCCCCCTAAGTATTGCTGGTTGTTATTTATTTTTAAAGCCGCCTCTATTTATAGAAGAGCACTGACAATAGCACCTCTGGCAGCAAACCTGTCATATTTGATAAGCAAAGCAAGGCTGGGCTTGCTCAGTGTTTGGATGGGAGCTATGGTACTGCAGGAAGTGGTACTGATGATTTAATACATGGCATTTTCCTTGCTGACTCACTGTGTTGCTGTGGGCATCATGCTGCTGGAGGTTCTGTCTCCCAGATGAGATGTAAAACTTCTTATTAAAGATCCCATGACACTGTTGTAAAAGTAAGAACGACGTCATGAGGATGCTGGAATCTCCTGAGCAGAGTCATTTGTAGTAACAGGTTTCATTTTGTCTACTAACTCATGGGACAAAATTTGTCCCTTAAAATGACTTTATCCCCACAGATACTTGTATAACCCCATCACCATAATATCCAAACAGCTACTCTGACATACTCTCAGACCCAGTTCAGTAACAGCTCTTCATACTGGTGCACACTTTGTACATTTTTTGGTTAGTGTTCTTCATGACTGAAGATGACACTGATAACAGTATTACATCTTTTGAGTACGAGTGTGGCTAAATAGGCCAATGTGCAAGTGGCAGTCCTTTCTGCACTGAGTGCATATGTAGCTCAATATCGAGAAAGGGATTACAGTCTATGCCTGCTCAATCTGCTGCTGTTTACGACTCAGTCTCTGTGCTTCAAGATCCATACGGTGGTTAATCTCAACTGAGTATCCCCATCATTGACTGCTGCTTGGTAGGATGATCTACCTATATCTGAAGACTCCCAGCTGTCGACATGAATATTGCTCTTTTTTCAAATTATGCTTCACTGCATCTTTGAAGTGTTTCTTCTGGTCATCTTGTATGCAGTTGCCCACTTTAAGTTCACCATACAGCAACTTATTTGGCATTTCACTGTCATCCATCCTCAACACCAGCATAACTGTGATGCGATAAGCATGGCTTCAATCCTTGTGGACTGACTACATTCCAGAACCTCATTATTGGTAACTTTATCCTGCCATTTGAAGCAGAGTATGGCACACAGCTGTCATAAATGGACCATATCTAGAAGCTTGATATGATGCCTGCAGCAGGTCCAGGTCTTGCACCCATACTACAAATTGGACAGCATAACCGCTTTACAGATTTTAGCTTGGTTTGAAGCTTAATACCATGTTGCTGCCAGACTCTGTCTTATAGTCTGCCAAATGATGAACTGGCTTTATTGCTGCGACTTGTCAGTTCCTTGTCTATAGCAGCATCATTCAACCATGTGCTGCCAAGATAGCAGAAGTCTGTAACAGCTTTCAGTGTTGCTGATGATGACTTTTGGTTTCGTGTAGGTATTCCCTGGTGCAGGCTGACACAACTTCTGTCTTTTTCATATTGATTGTCAGCTTGTACCTTTCTGCAGACTCTGCAAATCTATCCAAAATCAATTCTATCTCTTCTGTAGGATGTGCCACTAGAGCAGTGGTTCCCAAACTTGGTTCGCGGCTTGTTCAGGGTAAGCTGGGCCACCGCTTCCCACAGCTCCCATTGGCAGGGAATGGCAAACCGCAGCCACTGGGAGCTGCGAGCGGCCGTACCTGCGGATGCTCAGGTAAACAAAGCGTCTCGCGGCCCGCCAGGGGCTTACCCTGAACAAGCCGCGAACCAAGTTTGGGAACCACTGCTCTAGAGCACAATCATCAGCATACAACAACCCATGAACAATTGCCTCAAAGACTTTTGTGGAAGATCGCAGCCTGTTGCGGGTTGAATAATCTTCCAGAGGAACTATGAGTCTATGAATATCCTGATACTCGCATTCAGGTCTCTTGTAGCATCATCGACCATTGCTACATAAAAGAGATTGAACAGGATTGGACCAATTATGCAGCTTTCTTTAATACCATTAGTGACAGGAAATGGGTCAGACAGAATAGCTCTACACAGACTTCTCTGAGCATTCTGTCATGAAATAGCCTCATAATGTCAGTGAATTTTTCTGGACAACCAAACTTACATAAGAATTGCAAAAGTGTAGGTCTACTGATGGTGTCAAATGCTTTAGCCAAGTTGATGAAGACAGCGTAAAGGTCCTGTTGCTGTTTCTGTATTTCTCCTGCATCTGACAAACTACAAATATCATGTCTGCCATTCCTTGCTTTGGTGTGAAACTGCACTGCAACTCAGATAGCACACAATTAGTGATGTTACGTAGCAGACAATCAAAGCGTACTCTGGCCGGAACATTTCCAGTGATAGAGAGTAACAAGATACTGCAATAGTTGCCACAGTTGGACTTTTTACCTTTCCTGTTGTGTATATGGTAACAATAGTGATATCTTTGAAGTCATATAGTATATCTTCAGTTCTCCATATATTGAGAAAGAGTCCAGACAGTCACCTTAACAAGGTCTCGCCTCCATACTTGAATATTTCTGCAGGAATGCCATGAGATCTTCAGTATCATGAAGAGTTGCCCACTCACAATTTACATTAGCATGAGTAGTCAATCCTGCAAGGTCAGACAGAGCCACGGTGATGTTGTTGCAGAGCTGTGCTTGTGTAGCTTTACATTGTAATTGCTTTACATTGAGCCATCTGATTGGTTTAGATGATGACTTATGATGCACTGGTTGTATTATCAGTAAGAGTTTTGAGCACATCATGCAATGGTCTGTCCAGCAGCCTGTCCCACGCATGGCTGTAGTGATTTGTACATCCTGTAGAATTTGTCCCAGAACAACGATGTAGTCAATAAGATGGCATTGTTTGGATCTTCGGTGCATCCATGTTGGGTTGGGTTTTTTTGTCTGGTAGGTGGAAAAAGTATTAATGATTGCTAATTGCTGCTTGTTGCACTCACTGAGTAGCAGAGTTCCATTGCTATTCTCTTTCCCAGTCCCTTGCTGTCCAATGGGTATGCTGCCCGGTTACCACATTACTTACAACCCTTGCATTAAAGTTCCCCATGATGATCAGTTTATCTGATGCTGCTGTAGATGTTAAGAGTTTGTCTAAATCACCGTAGAACGTTTCTTTCTCATCGTCTGCATTTGTCATGGTGGGAGTGTAAGTGCTGAGGATGGTAGTGTACTACTCGTGTTTCAATTGCAACCATAGAAACGTAAGACAATTACTTATGCCATCAGGTAGACTTTCAAGCTTGGCAGCAATGGAGTTGCTAATGGCAAAGCCAACACCCGATTGTCATGGCTGTGTGGGTGGGCAGCCTCACCAGAAGAATGGGTACTCTGCACCGATCTCTGAGAGTTACCCTTCATCAGTGAGTCTGGTTTCACTCAGTGCAGCACTGAGTGAAACCAGTAGCCAGTTCTCTTGCAACAAGTGCTGTGCCTCTTTCAGGTCCACTGGTGGTAGGGTTGTCATATAGAGTCCTAACATTCCACAAAGCTATTGTGATTGTGAGTTTGCTCATTTTCTGACCGCACACCTTTTCTAGCCCCATCTGGGATAAGCAGTGTAATCATGAACAGAGCTGCTCAGATGCCCAAGATGTTGCCGAATGGTTGTGCTACTTCCAGGCACAGCACCAAGGGACCAGCCCATGAGGGCTGCCTGCATGCAGGTCTGTGACTATGACCACCAGCGTCACCATGCCTGTCACTTTGCCCTTCACCTATCACCGTAGGACTTTCCTCCACCCTCAGAACTCATACGCAAGAAGTGGTAATGGCTTGAGTGGCAACATCCACACTCACCCACCCATTCTCTTGAACTCCAATGACACGAACTCCCAAGACAACTGGCAGGGGGTAGGGTGCAGTTTGTGGCCATGGATACAGAATCATTCAATGTGCCCTCTGTAGTAGTGGATAACTCCTATGCCTGCACCTGCTTGTTACACTGTTTGAGTGTAGCTCTCATCTACCATAGAGACCGTTGAGGTCTTCACCATCAATCCAGTAGCTGGGAGCATGAGTTAATGAATGTCAGCATGTATTCCACACACTGGTGGACCTGCTCATTACACCGATGGTGCCCCATGCTGCTGCAAGATCCCTTGCAGAATTAGCCTGGGCAAGTGATGTCCTAGTTACCGGGTCTTCCTGGTGGAGAGGCTGTGTACTATTTTATGCATTTGGTCTCCTTTTCACCATACGAGGCTAGCTGGTGGCCAGTGATGATTGTCATACACTCACTACATTGGTCACCAGCACTAGGTGTGGCACACAGCTCTGTGCCGTGGCACTAACTGATTTTGTACATATGCAGCGGGGTAATGACACTTGGTCCTATTAGAAATGCTGTATTCCTCTCATATCAAATTCTGCTTCTGCTCTCACTGAAGTCTTTGGGAATTTCCCCCTTGATTTCAATCAGAGCAAGACAGAGGCCAGTGATGAAAAATTAAATAAAAGAAAGTACTAAAATGTACAAGCAAGTAATATTAACACTCCTGCAATAAATGCTTTGGGTCCAATTATGCTCTCGTTGACCTTGAAGAGCGCAGAAGTAGGCCTTTGGTGGTATGGTACACACACTGTCATCCTTTCTTTATACATGTAGAAAACAGGTGTATTTGAGAACTTATTTAAGGATTTTCAGAAGAACTAGTGCCTCTCTTGGAATATATTCAAGAACATCCTTAAACTCTGCAAAAGAAACAAAAAGGACCTGTATCAGGATTGTTTTTATGAACAGTGATTGAATAATCTTCCTCCAGAAATACATTGACTTGATGCTCATTCTTTACATACACCCATTCTTCCAGTAACTCCTATAGGATAATCTCTGCTTAAGCACTCCCACACTCTTGACAGACAGAACAGTGTACAAATACACCAGTATTCTACATCATTTATAGGGGTGTTTTTTGCAAGCACTATTTTTTAAGTTGTATTTTGTTGTGTTTTCTTGAAACAATGAATGATGATGAGAATACAGTGTAAATCACTTGGGTGGTCTAAACAGAAATTGTGATGGCTTAAAAATATTGTATCCTTTTATTTTCTTTAAAACATCCCTATGCATAGTAGAGCTGTTTCTTTCCTTTCTGCAACATGGGGTTTTGTATTAGTAGCCTGTTTGTAAATTTTATTGTATTTTTTCTTCTCAATAAAAAGTTATTTCTTCCATTTAAAAAATGTATAGGGCAAGTTGGCAAACCATGGTGAACTCCATGAGAGTATATTTCCGGCCCTGACTTGCAGATGAAAGGTTCAGCCTGTGTAGAATTCACTGCAGGATCAGGATCTCTGTTTTGTATATATATATATCAGTTAGAGCAGTGCAGCACTCAGAGAGAATATTTACAAGTGATGTAGGATAAAAAAATCCAGTTTGAGTGGCCTTTTCCTGGCTTCAGCCACAGGGTTTTAGAGAGGGAGAGAGTCAGGTTTAAAACATTTGGATAGACAGCTTGGCACTTGGATGTTTCTCTGAACTGAATCGCCATACCTTTTGAGGTCTTTCTCATCATCACATAAAGGTACCAGGATTGGGCAAGCTGGATCACAGGCCAGGATACTATTCTATATGCCCAGGCCACAGAGAACATATCTCCAATATGGCCTGACCATGATCTCCTGCAGTCTGATGTTGGGGCGCACCTTTTATGTAAGAATGAGGTATTTTTTAATGGCCTTCTCTCAGGTAGTAATGTAACTGGAGCATTTCCATGGGACTCTGTGAGACACAATAGATATGTTTATCATTTTACAACAATCAGCTGGGCTCAGCCATAGTATAGTGCCAGCCTCTTCTGTGATATCCTCTGATTCACAGATCAAAGTCAAGTCACCTTGATTTGCAGATGATGTGAGAGGGAAGATGGCTAGAACGCCAATTATGGAAATGTTGGGTTGAAACTGACAGACTGTGTCAAACATTTTTTACACTATTACTGTGGCTATGTGGGAGGCAAATACGAGGTTCTTTGCCTCCAACATAGCATCCACAGAACCTCAGTCAGCACACAGATTTGTTTTGTTTGGCAAATAACTTAGTTAGTCCAGGCTGTTTCCACTTGGTGTCTGATTGGAGTTCCTCCTGCTGTGAGGAAATCTCTTGTTATCTCGTTGAGAAAATCATTGAGATTCTAACGGGCCTATGTTTCCCTTTGTTCTTCTTTACATTTTGTTTAAAATGATGCCTATCAGGGTATGGGGGACAAATACTACATAATCTCTATTGAAATTTTCCCCAGTGATTCTCTCCAAAGTACTGGATTTGTTGGGGAAATTTCATGCAACAGATGTGCTCTGGATTCTGGATCTTCTTGGCCAGTAAAGGCCAAAGGGGTATGGGTGTTGGGCCTCGTGCTAATGGAGACTGTCAATGCCTCCCTTAAAGAGTAGGCTCGCTGTCTTCTCTTAAGGAATCATTCAGGGCTTTGGAGTGGAGCCCGGAGCTGGAGCACAGCTCCAAAGCCCACAGATTTTGTTCAAGAAATCATATTAGTGTTGACAATCTGATTTTCATCCTGTATCTAATCTTTCCTCAGTGGTTAAGATTATTGAAAAGGTTGTGGTGAAATAGCTCTTATGATATCTACAGGCCTCACATTTCCTTGATCCTTGTGAATTTGGGAACCAACTGGGTACAGCACGAAGTCTGCATTGTGGTTGCATTGGCTGATGATCTCTTCCTGGTAATGGCTGAAGATGACATCTGGGCTGATATTACATGTCAGCTGCCTCTGACACTGTTGATCATAAGGTGCTGTTGATGTGCCACACTGGAAATGCGTGAAGTTGCTCTTTAGTGACTTTGTTCTGCTCACAGAAAGATCCAAGATTGCTCGTCTTCCCCACAGATACTTGGGTGGAGTTCTACAAGGTTCCATCTGCTTGCTCTTCCTATTCTGCATGTTCAGGGGCTCTTAGAAGGGTAGTGAGGCAACATGGGCTGCAATGTTCATCCAGTGAAAATTATAGGTCATTTAACAGGCAAGTGAAAAGGATAGTGAGTGATCTGCAGCTGGAAAGAGGCTGGCTGAGGGATAATTGTACCAAGACAGTCAAAAATACAGGACATTTAACAGAACCCCAAACATCCTGGGCTTGTCTTCCTCTGTCAAATATGGACAACCCTAGATAATTTTTTTGCCAGTAGTGACACCCCAGTGGAGACATTTAAATTTTAACAGGCCTCTATTGAACTTTGTTTTTTCTTCACATTTTGTTTAAAATGATGACCTATGCAACTTGACCAGGGAGATAAAACCTGAAATGCACAATTAGTAGTACTGGAAGGTTTACAACATGTTTCTATCAACCTGTGAGGTGCTAATTTCAAATACTTTTGCATGTGTAGGTCCTAGAATATCAATAGTGAAGTACTAGCGCCATACCGTAATAAACAAACACATGTATATCGGATATTTGGTGTTTGTGACTCTGTATTTCATGGGGCCCTTATCACATACTTAGTGTTAGCTTCATTAATCTACCTTTGGCTCAATAGGCTTAATTAATGTCTCGAATAAACAACTTTGAAATGAAAAACTAATGAATATCCTTCAAATTCCTCAGGCTTCCAAATAAAGACTCTGAAACAGACATAATTATTGGGGTTTAGAAATTATCATTCCTATCTAAAACACTCACCATGACCTGTTGTTAAAATTAAGACAAGAGAGCCTACAGGTAAATAAGATCTTAGACCCCAGTCCTGTAAAACATACATACATTTACTTGCCTATGTAAGTGTTTTGAAGGATTGGGATCTTAGTTAATGACTAAGTTTTGACTTTCTTTGTCCAGCTTTTTTTTTTTAAAACAGGAAAATGTGCGGTGGTGAACTTTATAAGGGAAGGAGGAAGAACTTTATCATTATATAAATCCACTTCCTTATACAAATGTAGGCAATATTAAACTGCATATGCTATATATGACCCACATGTTTTAACAAGTTGGTTCTAATGGTGTAACCCAACAGACACCAGCAGTTCTGATCCAAACTGCCACCAATCCTTGAAGTATAACAATCCATACAATTAAATGTTAATACTGTAAATAAACATTCTTTTAAAATATGACCTTCAAAGGCTTTTGTAAGGTATCCCTTTTGTCAGGATAGTTCTGAGCTTCCTACCTTTGACTTTTAGATTTATCCCTGATTTCAGTATCACAGGATTCAAAAATAAAATATCCCACAACACTAGCTGCACTGCATTGATTGTAAAGTTGAACCCACAGTTAGATAAAATTGCAGTGTTAGAGGGAAAGTGTGAACGTACCGTTTTACCATGATAGGGAAATATTTTTCTTTTTAATCTCCCCCAGAGTTAGCAACTTCCTCAGGATTTCCCTGTTTCCACCACGCAATCCTAATTGCGGGGCTCTTTATTTACTTAAAGGGAACCCCACTCACACAATCACTTTGGCCGGGGCCACATTTTGATGTCTTCATTCAAGCTGACTTTAGGGGGATCACTGATGTCATAAGGTGCGCTCCCAGAGCTCTCCGGGCAGGGCGTGAATTCACACCTGTTTTATTGCCAGCTTTCTGATTACCCCAACCTGTCCACGATCCTAACCACTCCTCCCCCCTGAAAACATTCCCCAGCGCACCTAACGTGCCTGCATTGCTGCTGCCGGGGGGTAGGAGGGGTAGCTGCTGCCCCAACCCCGCTACTGCCCCTGCCAAGCCTGTGCCAGCAGTTTTTTTGCAGCAGGAGGAGCAGGAAGCTGCCCGGGTAAATCACATGACACAGCCGCCGCCGCCGCTGCTCCTGGGCTTAGTTCAGCGCTCCTCATACTGGGAGGGGGAACCTGCTGCTGCTGCAACCAGCGCTCCACAGCCGCCGCTGCTCCTCGCTCGTCCCTGCTGGTGAAATTCCTGGCCGCTCGCTTCATGCAGCTCCTCCATTGCGGAAGTGTCGCGGGGGCAGCCTGAGGAGCGGCGTACCGGCTGGGCTGGCCCTTGGTGCGCCCGGCTCCCCGCGCTGGAGGGTGCTGCGGGGGCGGCCGGCGGGAGTAACATGCTCACTCGGGTGAAGTCTGCCGTGGCCAATTTCATGGGTGGCATCATGGCTGGCAGCTCGGGCTCGGAGCACGGCAGCGGCTCGGACTTGCCCCTGCGCTTCCCCTACGGGAGACCCGAGTTCCTGGGGCTGTCTGCGGACGAGGTCGAGTGCTCCGCCGACCACATCGCCCGGCCCATCCTCATCCTCAACAAGGAGACCAAGCGCCTGCCCTGGACCACGGGATACGCCGAGTGAGTACAGCAGCCTCCCCGGGGCCATGCGTCTGCCCCGCAGACCGGGCAGGGGGTGCCCCCTGGAGGGGGGTTATCGGCGGCGCTCCGGGGAGGTGTGGGGGGCAGCGGAGCATACACGCTGTTGGTATCCGGGCACATCAAGGGTAATGCACATCAGCCCCTCACTGCTCCTGCCCCCTTCTCTTCTCGTGCCATGGGGCTAGGCCCCCTGGGGGCCCGGCAGTGTCTCTTGTAACACCCTCTTCCCCCTCCCCCCCCCACCCCCCAGCATGCCCACCTAGCCGGGATGGTTTCTGTCCCTGCTAAGGGTGGGTGGTGCATGTGTTGAGTTGAGTAGGTCTCTTGTTTGGAGCCTCTCACAGGGCAGGCTGCTTTCTCCCTTCCTGAAATGAACCCCCTGTTTTGCAAAATAATGTTGTTCTGCTTTTCTCTCTGGGCTGCCCCTTTAGGCCCCGGGGGCAGGAATTCTTATAGACGTTTAATAACAGAATTTTGGCTAATCCAAAATTGGTGCATAAGCGTGTTTGAGTGAGAGGACTGTGTTAGGTGTCTATCTCTGGTTGTGTTGCTGGAGAGGATGGGGAACTAGGATTTAACACATCCCTTCCCAGGCCTGTGCAGCTCAGAGTGCAACACCAGTGTTTGTCATTGATCACTCCCATTCTAAAAAATTTCCATCCTCCTTCCTCCAACATATTGGCTCTGGGAGCTGGGCGAGGAAGGTGGAATGAAGGAGACTACAGTAGTTCTCTGGTGCTCTTGCACCCCAGCTCATCTCCTGTATCTCAGACTCCTGCACAATCACAACTGATGTTTACAGCTGTACTACATACTTAATTTTCCTCAGTCAAAGGATTAAAATGATAAACTGCTCTTCTAAATCTCGGTGATAACTGCTGGTGATCGGATGTATTGTGAATGCCCAGATAGGAGGGATTTGATGAAAGTGAGACTTTTGTACTCTTTGAAAATGAGTATCAGCATTGGGCTGGGGGAGGTGGGGGGAATAAATCAGTTGAGCAGCTTTATGTGTTTATTGCTGACTTGAATGAAAATATGCACCGACACTAAACTTGATTTAGGTAGTTTGTGGAGAAGCTTATTAACAAGGAATGGTGAAGCGACACATTCTTGGGCAGCTTCCTTTAGAGCTAGCTGCATTCAATACATTTTGTGCTGGCCTAATATCCTCTCTCTGATGCACTGAAGACCCAAGACTTCCCATTGCAAATATTATATTGAAGATCCATGTTTAAGAGGGACTCGAGGATCCCAAGCTCTAAACGAATGGAAAGGAAACATACTGTGAAGATACAGACAAGCTGAGAAATGAATTGTTCTGGCCACTCATTGCAGTGCCCATAGTTCATTGCCTTGAGTCGTATCATTGCTGTTTATTTTGGAAGGAATCGTGTATCTGGTCAGTAGCCAGTTCCAGTCTTAAGCACAATCAAGGCAAATGACCTCTTAGGGCCAGTTCTTCAAGAGCAGGACACAAAGTGCAGAGCTTGCTTGGATGGGAGGCCCCATCCCACTGTTCAACAAGGGAACCAGTTTCAGAGAGACTTGTGTGCTGGTGCATGATTTGGCTCCCGTTGAATTCAGTATTAGTTTTACCATTTGCTTCAGTGGGAGCATGATTGAGGTCTGGAGATTACAAACTGTAAGGCCAACCATGGCAATAGCAATGCATAAATTACAGAAGCTACAAACAATCCAGGGGTTGGGAAAGAGGTATCTTCTTTTCTGTGAGGCTCTGTCTCTTAGGATCTAATGCAATGCCGTGACTGCACTAGAGAGCTTATAGGGCACAGCTGTACTGATGAGCTGCACCGCTATAAGGTCTCCTGTGTAGCCGCTCTATGCCGACAGGAGAGAGCTCTCCCGTTGACATAATTAAACCATCCCCAACGAGTGGCAGTAACTATGTCGGCGAGAGAAGCTGTCCTGCCAACATAGCACTGTCCACACTGGCATTTCTGTTGGTGTAACTTATGTTGCTCAGAGGGGTGTTTTTTTTCACACTCCCGAGTGGCATAAGTTATACTGACAAAAGTGGTAACGTAGACATAGCCTTTAAAGGTAATAGAAAAACTAACTCTGACAACTTTAGGAGTAGGAGCAAGGCCTTAATGAGCAAATGTAGCCTTATAAAAAGGTACAAATGATCTGTCCTAACATGATTGGAAGTGCTGAAATGTAAAATGGGATTTAGAGAATTTAAAGTTTTCTTTTTCCTCACAATTTTAGCTTACAGCAAAGTTGTTTGATGGTCTCTATCAAAATGGGCGAGGTTTGAATGTTTATAAAACTGTAAATTGTTCTGGTCCTAAAATAATCTGTAACTCAATCGTCCTTTACCAAAGGGGCTAATTGAGGTCCAATGATTTGCTAAAGGACACGGCAAGTCAGTAATGAAGTACGAAATAGATTGTTGTTAGTGGACTAAGCACATGTATGGGAGTCCAACAAGTTTTAATGTGGAATGAGTCTTTCAAGAAGGAAAAGTGTGATGCTAGAAAACAAAGCATAGTGGGATTATGTGGGAAATTGTATTCCTTATGTGAATTTATGTTTGCAGATAGCCATTTTCTTTATGGTGGTTGTGATAAGTAAAAGAAGAAGGTCTTCATCTTACCTGTATGATAAATTTCACTTTTGCAGTGTTAATCTGGTGTGCAGTTCAGTTAACATGCAGGACCTGTTGGTAGCTATGTGAAAAGAGACAATCCATTAGTTTTGATCCAACTCCCATTGAACTCATTGAGAGACATTTATTGACTTCAATGGGAGTTGAATAGGGCCCATTGGAAGCTCTTCCACTGCTGAAGAAAGAGGGGGAAATAGTCTCCTTAGCAAACTTTTCCACTAATGTTTGTCTCTGAAACGAATTTCTAGAACGTTCGAAATTGGGTTTCACAGTAGAATACCAAGGTATTGTTTACAGAAGCTGTGGTGAAATAAGCAAATGTCAAAATTGCACCATCTTCCCAATGCAAAGCAGGAAAAACAGTCATTACTGAGCAAAGAAAATGGTTGTGGGTTCAGGGAATTGTTGTGTTACAAAGGAAAATAATGGCAACTTCAAATTTATTTTTTGCGGGGGTGTGTGTGTGTGTGTAGGCTAACAACTTTGTGACTTAATCATGACAGTATTTGGTGTTTTATATATATAAAATGGCCTGTTCTTCCCTCAGCTCAACATACAATTTGGTGATAATGGGTGTTATGCCCATATATCAAGGGGAGAATAGAGATGGCAGAAATTTAAAATTGCCTGGAAAAGGGATAGGAAGGTGGAATGTATTTTTTCAAAAAGTTGATTTGCTTTATTGTAAGGAACTAAGTCCTCCCACAATACTTTTTAACATTCGTACTGTAACGGAATGTTTTCTTTTCTATAGAGATCTCCCTTAGTAATTAATTGAAGGGATATCAGCGTGGAGTCTGCTATCCCTGTGCACTAACTCATGACATAATATTTGAGGAAGTGACTTAGTCCTTGCTTCTCTAGTTTTCGCTCAAGAGGCAAGGTTAGAAAAGACTGTTCTCCCCTAACTCCTTTTCCATTGTGTTTTAAAGTGCGTCTTTTAGATGCAGAATTCTCTATCTGTGATCAACTCAATGTCTTTATTTCCATATTGGAATCCCTTTACTAACTTCTTTACTGCAATATCTTGTCAGCTCTTTTCATAAACAAGTTCCCTACCTAGAAATCAGCAACAATTATGAAAATCTAGGCATGAGTAAAGAAAGCAAATGAACTCTTACTGTGCATAGGGATGAAATCAATTTTCCTATTACAGATAGTAGGATCCTTTTAGGTTTCACATAATGTGTAGTAACAGACATGGCAGTTTACTTATGGCTCCAGAAGTCCTTTTATTGTTGGCATCCATCTTAAAGACATCATACAAATTTGAGTCAGCATTTAGAATCTATTCTGATAGGATAGGGATCTTTAGATAGATAGATATATTTTAGTACTGGCTGAACTCAAACTACTGGGGCCACAGACAAAATAAGGTCTCCAGTCACAAAGATGAAGGAAGCCTTTACTTCAATGATTTCTTCCATAATTGATCCCCAAAGAGACGGGATCTTCATGATCTCTCAGTATCTTGTGACTAAAGTGATGATGGTAACTGCTTGGGTCCCACCATATATTGCCATAATGAAATGGTATTTGCTGTCAAGTCTGGAGTTATCCCTTGGAACAACCCATCCTTCTTTCCCCTTTTCTCTTGCATCTCCCATGTTAGAATTTCAGGATGTTTTCTTTTACAGAAATGTTACGATTTGTTCACAATTTAACTTATTTGTAAGAATTTGCTACGCAACAATTTATTAAACTCAGCAAAATTAAGTGACAACATTCTAATTTGTTTCTAATTTTGATTAAGCTACCCTTTCTTAAAATCTGAGATTTGCAGTCTGGTATCATTCTCTACATTCCCCATTCAGGTGGAATTGTACAACAATGTGGATACTATGTAGAGCAAAAAAAGAAAAAATCCTCAAAAATATATCTTAGAGGCAAGGGGTAAAGTATTGTTCCTTCCTGGTATTTGAGTATGGGATCTGCAGGGACTTGCTGAGGTTTCCTTATCTGCTTATTCACTGAACAGTTGGAAAACAACCTCCCTTCTGGCTGTTACTTCTGCCAGAAGAATTGAGACCTATCAAGCTTTGACAGTAGATCCACCCCTTTCTTTAGATTGACAAAAGATAGTTATTTCTTTCAACTAGACATTTCCTTTATTCCAAAGGTAACTTATAATGTTCATGCAATTTTGTGCAAAAAAAAAACGGTCTCTCAAATCAGTGGTGGTGTTTTGGGTTTTTTTTCGTTTGTTTGTTTTTACTTTATGATGAGAGATGTTCTGACTCACCTGATACATACAGGCCTATCAAACTATCTTAAAGCACTCGTAACGTTAGAATAAACATTGTGCCAATGTTTTTTTTTTTATATAACACCACTAACTTCTGTTGATTTACATCAAGGATTAATATATTTTTATCAACAATTCAGGATACAATTTCTTTTTTCCTAGCTGTACCTCTAATCAAAAAGAGTAATTGTTTTAAATACACTTGCTCTTCTCTACCTAACATGCCTTCTTTCTTTTTTTGAGAAGTGGTCAGCTTGAGCATGGAAAAGTTCCCATTTGACATTTAGCCATCTGACATTTTGCAAAGTACCTTCTGTTTTCCTGAGTGTTGGGCCATTCTCAAGAGGCATTAGGTCTGTGCTCTTGATGGCTTTACATTCTGCCATACATAACTTGTCTGTTGGTCTTTTGCTTATTTAGATTACCCTGTTAATAGGAGGGAAGCTCACAGGAATAACTTCACAATTTTCTCTTTACAGCAGTTTCCTCAATGTACACTGCTGTCCCATCACCCCCTTCTCAAGAGAATGTGTGCTGACTCTGCTTTCAGCCTTGTTTCACACTTGCTAAACAGACTAATGAACTAAGGCTACTAATATAACTTTATAATTTTAAAACTATGTGATACAAATAAATAACCTGTTTGACACTCAGTGGTGTCTTAGCTGTGCACATAGCTAACCTATCACGTTTACTCTCATCCTTCCTCCTACATTCCCTTCATTTGTTTTACACTCATTTATTGTTGTCTTAAAGTAGATCAGAAACTCTTTAATACAGATGTATTTCTTCTATTTTGTGTTTGTATGGGGCCTTGGTACTGGTTAAGGTTTTTGGGCTAACCTATAATACAGTGATAAAGGTCAGTCCACTTTCTTTTACTCCAGAATATATTTAGGGCTAGCAAACTTTTCTTGGACTTACTGGGGAATAGCCCAGCTAGTTGTTCTGAAGGAATTTCATTCAGGAAATAAGCAGGCACTTTCCCATACTAAGAAATCATTCTTTAACAGCTTTGACAGTAAAACAATGTTCTAGTTCTACTCCAACTGGCTTAAATGCTAACGTGCATTTCTTGTAGCTCAAAACTCAGTGCTATAATTTCTTTTGTAAATTAATAAACGTCTAAGTGATGAGGTCCCAGCCAGCCTTGTCTGGCCTTATTTCCTCATTTCTCAGTATCTCACCTTCCTACGATCTCGCTGAGAAACTCCTGTAGATGCCCCTTCAAAGTATTCAGTGTTGTCTTTGATACTGTTCTTAACTGGATTATCTATGACCATCTGCAAAAAGCAAATTTTGCCTTAACTCCTTTCTAAATTGTGCTTTGATCTCTGCTGTTTGTTTGAATAGTTGGTATGGGCAAGGGGGGTGTGTGTGTGTGTGTGTGTGTGTGTGTGTTAATAGCTTTGAAACACTGACTTCTTGTTATCCCAGTGGTGCTCTTCTTTTTTTGATGAAACACATGTCCAGTGTTTTTGGGCTCTTTTCATAATGTTACACTTTAGATGTCTTGCAATATTATGTTTTTTCTGCACTGCAGGCCTGCACTAGCAATTACATTTTCTCTGCGGTGTGGTGATCACTGACCCATAATGGATGTAGAGCTCTAGGTGAAGTATTGTGTAACTGTTGCCTTATACAGCATCATTATAGTGCCATGTTGTTACAGCAATAATTTTGTGGAAACAGGGAGGAAAAACAGGATATGATTTTTTTTTTTTCTTGATGTGCTGGTCCTTTTCTTAAGCTGATGACATTGCAATTAATTTTCTCTTACTGTATTACTTACTCAGATTCATTGCCTTTAAGCTGGGTGTACAAGAATGTTGCTTGAAAGACTAAAGATCAAAATATAAAGACTGAAAGTGCCAGCCCAAAGTTTCTAACTTCTGAGACAAGATAGTGAAAATATGTTGTATAGGAATGACTTGAATTACCCTTCATATAAAAATACTTAGGATCTTAACATTACATTAAGCCTTGTAACAACCCTCTGAGGTAGGAAAGTACTATTATTTCAACCATGCCAATGGGTAAACTGAGGCACTGAGGTTATTACTTGCCTAAGGTTGATGGAAGAGTCTGGAATAGAACCTATAAGTCCTGACTCCCAGTCCCTTGTTCTAACCCCCAGACCACACTGTTAACAGGAGATAACACAGCAGTTGTGCTCATGTGAATTAAAAGTAGTTTATCATTTCTGGGAGCTGCTGTTTCCAATAGTCAGTTAGGAGTATGACTCATGTTCCCACTGTAAACAGGTTTCTTATAGGCAGTGCTAATTCTGTGATTTCAGTAAGAAGTACGTATGATAAAAGAAGAACTCTGAAACAAGCCCCCTGCTCTTGTTCTCCTGGCCTCTCTCTACTCAGGGATGAACACACACAAAGTTGAATTTCAGTATTTGATTTAAATTATAGAGAACGATGAATTCTTGGTTTCCTTCTTTAGTTGAGAGCAATAGATTTAAAGTATGGCCTGATGAATTACTTTAAAATTCAAATCCTCTGGGTATGTGGTCTTCTTATGTAATGTAATATATATTAAACTTCTCTTCAAGCCCATATTCCTTCAGCCTCCTGCAAAACAGACTACAGAAATGACATATTTACAAGGGCTTTAGAAAGTCCACTCCTCCCATGAGAGCTAGCACTTAACATTTATGTAATGCCTTTAATCTGCCAAGTGCTTTGCAAATATTAATTTATTTTCAAAACAATCTGGGGAAGGGCATGTGTAGGTTAATATTTCCATTTCACAGGTGAAGAAATTGAGGCAGAGAGGTTGAGACCTGCAAAGGGTATGAGCATTGGAAGTGGGTCTCAAGAGTTCCTGGCTCTCCGCCATCTGCTTAGACCAGTGCTTTCCATGCCTTTGGGCACTTGGCTTTTGCGGCACAATTTTTGTCATTTTCAGAACTAAAGGGAGTAAGGTAAATCATTTGTCTTAACATTTTCATTGTTGTGTAGCGTGAATGCATGCAGTTCTGAAGGAAACAAGATAGGAATGCAGCCCTGAACTGTTTTAATTGCCCATCTACAGCTGGAATGCTGGAGCTATGACTACTTGTGAAATTCAGAATGAAGTTGTGAAGTCTAGATTGGAGAGAGAGAGGTCTAGAGCAGCAATCCAGGACTGCTGAACTATAGTAAGAACTGTATCCTAGGAGATCCTGTGGTTTCATGGAATTAAAGAAGAGGTAAAAGAACTGTCATCTGAGAAGCCAATGCAACTCATTTCAGTTGTTTAGCATCTGTTTCCTAGTTCATTGTAATTTTCATTCTTATTTTCCACACTGGGGCTTCCTTCACTAGCTGAATTCCGTGAAGCTCTGGCATTGATAAGCAATCTCAGAGGAGGAGTGCCACCCTATTACCATCTCTAAGACTGGTAGGAATGGAGCAGATCTGGTGCAAAACTGTATTACTCTGTTGTCTTTCCCTGTTGTTTAGAAAGAACAGTCTGCCAGTTTCACTCTGAGATAACGTCAGTTTCTTATTAACTCCAGTGGACATATCTGTAGGATAAGAAACACTGTCAAATGCTTTGGGCTCAAACTTTGACTCAATGTTCCTTCAAAAGAATTATATTCTGGTGGAGGAAGGTCCCAGATCCCAATATGTTTAGGTTTTTTATTTTTTTAATTCTCCATTTTACCATTGAGAAATGTATAGCAACCTCCAATAACTTGCTTTGGAAGAACCAATATAAAATGATCTGTTCTTTTTGGTTCCTTCTTTTGTGTCCCTTTGCAGTTAACAGTTTTCAGAGCATCCACGTTTGTGGTGACATTGCTGATGCAGCTGCATCACCAACTAAGTAGTAAAACTAAATGGAGCCAGTTTGGCTTCTGCTGCAAGAGGGGTGGGGGTGTGTGTGTGTGTGTGTGTGTGTGTGTGTGTGTGAAAATTAGTTTCTCCTGAATAAAACAAGTAAAATTGGTGGGAAAAAGAAAGTGTAAAATTTCAACAGTTAAACCATCAAAAGTAAGTCGTCATTTGTATTTAACTTTTTTTTTAAATAAGACACTATCTTGTATAACCCATAACTAGTAAGAATTGTTTGCATTTCGATAGCATGTTCCATCTGTGGTTCTCATACCACTTTACAGACACTAATGAATTAAGCTTCGCAGTGCCAATGGATGGAAGGTAAGTACTGTATTAACATGCCCAATAGATAGAGGGAGAAATTTAGACAGGGCTAGGGTGGCTCTAAGGTTAAGCCCTCCTTATCCTGTGCTGCTATGGGAGCTAGAAAGGCCCTCATCCTAATTTAGAGAACCCCTGGGGACCTGTCGAAGATATGGTAGTCTGTTCCCAGCTGCCTGTGGTGAGCAGTGCTGTTTGGAATCTCTGCAGTCCTTTGGGCTGCAGATAGATCCCTGAGATTCTGCTCTTACCTGCAGCCTCATTCCGGCACACCCCCTCTGCCAGGGTTTGTGTGTGGATCCTTAGAAGGCAGCCTCACAGCAGTCATCTACAATTCTTGAACTGGGGGAATCTGATCCTGGCTGGAATTGAGGCTTTTAAGGCCCCTTTATGTCTCTGTCCCTTTTACCTGGCATAAAGTGACTGGGAAAGGGGTGAGGATCTCACCTAGGGAGATTAAGACCTGCAAAACAGGGTGCTTCAGATTAATTTTCTAAATCCATTTTTAAGCATCTAAATCGGTGGCTTGACTTTTAGAAGTGCTAAGCACCCAGAAGTTCCCAGCCCACTGATTTAAGGTCCAGTCTAAGGTCTTTATCCTCCAAAGACTTCATTGTGTGCATAACCGTACACATGGGGGTAATCTCATTCATAGATACTATAACACAGGCTATTGAACTTCCCAGAAATAATTCCTGTTTAAACTAGAGCATATTGTCACAGTTCAGGGCAACTGCACCTGTATTCCCCATCTATGGTCTACCAAGGGCACCAGCTCTCAGGGTTCCAGCTCCCTCTCCTGGGGGGTATTTCAAGGCTGCAAAGTTCCCTGCCTACATTGTGAATTCCCTAGCAAGTCAGACAGCCTAAGGAGGCCTGCTTTGCCTTCTCCTCAGAGGCTATAAATAGCGTAATTGCCTATTAGAATAAGTTACTGAACTTTTCCTAAGCAAGCACATTTATTTCTAAGGTGAAAGCATTACAGAGAGAACCTATTTAAAGAACCTACACATATGCTAATAAGATTAGCAGTAATCACTCCAACTCCAACAAGGACTCCAGCTGGTGGTCAGTTCTTCAGACCCCACCAAGGGGTTTTCCTGTGGGTACAAGTTCCTAATAGCTGTTAACTCAGAACAAGCCTACCCCTGAAATTAGGTTAAGTCTTTCCAACTCTTCCCAGAAAGGACTGGAGCTTCCCTTGCTGGATCAGAAAGTAAGTTAGTTTAAACTCAGGATATTTATCTAAAAGTTCTTTCTTTGTCTGTTGTTCTCTAGAGAATCCAGTTTGAACCAGTATATATGTCAGCAGCCAGGACGTGGGTGGTCAGGCCTAGTGGTCGGAACAGAGATGGGCAGAGCTGGAGTCAGGGCCAAGGGTCAGAGCTGGAATCAGGAACTGAACATGGCTGGAGAGGATTGGGCAGGGTAGGAGCAAGGCAGGATTGGGACTGGATCAAGGCTAGGAGCAGGGCAGGCAAGATTTTTAGGGGTGTGTGTGTGTGTGTGTGTGTGTGTGTGTGTGTGTGTGTGTGTGTGTGTGTGTTGAGCAGCCAAAGATCAGTTGTTGCTGCTGGGCTTAAAAGCAGGCCTTCTGAGTTCCTCAGCCAATCAGGTGGCCCTGTTGTGGCTCGGCTGTGTTCATAGGCTGCCTGGAGACTGGGCAGCTGCAAATCTGCATTGCAGACAGTACCCTCTCTCCCTCAAGGACACGGCCTAGGACTCCCCAGATCCAGCTTCTCTGGATGAGCTCGGTGCTCATACCAGCTTGGGGGCAAGTACATTTTCTGCCGGTTCCCACAATCAGTCCTTAAGGTCATAGACTTCTCAGCTCACCAAGTAGAGAAGCTTACCACAAACTCATTTCAAGTTGAAAATCTAGTGGATGAGAAATCCTTCTTGTTATTGCACCATGATGGGTATTGGCAGTGGGTTGGATTGACCCGAGAGGGGGTTCTCGTGATAGGGTTTCAGGATAGGAACATGGGGTGGGTTTTCATTGATTCAAGCAGATGGGGCCTGAATGTCACTGGATTGACTTGTTCAGTGATTTCTAATGGCCCCATGTGTTGGTGATATAACTTGGCCGCAGGCCAGGAAAACCAGAGGTATTGAGTTGACTCCCAGATGTTGTCCCTGATAATTAGGTTAGGTGTGGCTTGACAGCCCCTATCTGCATCTTGCTTATAGAGCTTTTTAGCAGCTGCTTGATGTTCTATAGCTCTTTTTGTTATGTGATGCAGATGGTGACCAGGTCTGCTGCTTGTAAGCAGCTCTGTGTGGAAGCAAGAGTGAAAGCTGTAACTGACCTAGAACAAGGTCTGCAGAGTAAAGGCATAGATTGCATTGTTATAAACTAATGGTATATGGAGATCCAGTCATCCTGATGGTAATTCTGGAAGCACCAGAGGTACCGTACGAGAATCTGGTTTGCCTACCCCATCTGCACATTGGTCTGTGGATATATGCAGAGGAGGTGAGGGGTTCTACCCCCAAGAGTTTGAAGAGCTCTCACCAGAAACACGAGACACACTGTGGGCCTTGGTTCAATACAATGCCTGCTGGTAGTCTGTGGAGCTGGAAGATGTGCTCAAGAAAGAGGCAGGCAGTTTCCAGAGTGGTGAGAACCATGCAAGAAGGGATAATGTGTGCAGTCTTGCTCAGGAGATCAACCGAGACCAACACAACTATACCTCCCTAAGAGTGGGGTTGTTCTAATATGAAATCCAGGGCTGAGACTGGTTCAGTAGGGGCTGAAGGAGACCAAACGCCCTTCCTCAAGGGTTCTTGGTCCGGGAACACAGGTTGCAGGAGTCAGCGTATTTCCTAACATATGACTATATTCATGGCCACCAGAAATTTTTCAAAACCAAGTTCCTGGTTTTAGTTTGGCGAATTGGTGTGTGAGCCAGGAATCATGACATAGTTTGAGAACCTTGAGTTTAGGCTGGCCGTCTGAAACATAAATGCAGTGTGTCTGGTGGAGAATTCCATACTGTAACTGAAACTCTGAATCATGTTGAGTGCCTGCATCATCCAAGGTCTGGCAGGTCTGGGTGGCAAAAGTGTCATGAGACAGCAGGAACTGAATGAGGCACATTTAGGTTCCTGTCCACTGTTCCAAAGACAAACTTGAATGGCTTAAGTAGGGTGGAAAATGGTGTCCCACATAACTTGGCCAGCTTGCAGGACAGGACATCTGTCTTCCCATTTTTCAAACGTGGCTGATATGTTGCAACTAAATCAAATTGGGCAAAGAAAAGGGACTAGCGGATCTGGCATTGGTTTAGGTTTCAGGCCATACTCCAGATTTTTGTGATCCATTAAGGATCTGAACTGGGAATTGGGATTCTTCAAGAAGGCAATGCCACTCCTCAAAAGTTGCCTTAATTTCAAGCAGCTCCTTGTCCCAGATGTCATAGTTCCACTTGGCTGGGCTTGTCTTTCTGGTGCAACCCAGAGCAGTGAGAGGTTGTCACTGCTTGTCCTTTAACCCTGCGTCCCTTAAACTGCTCTGCTGCTGTAGCTCCCTGTCTGGGTTTTCCTAGCCAGCACACAAGCATGTGTATCTGTATCTGTGAGTTAGGCAGCCCTGGTTCAGCAACTCTGACTCCAGCAGAGTTACACCCCAGCTACACTCTGGTCTCCACCAGCCTTGGTTACACTAGCCAAGTGACCCCAAAACCATCCGCTCCCAAACTTCCCCCAAACCGTTAGCCCTGAAATAGCCAGTCCTCTCCTGGAACACTTTAGAGAAGTAATAAGGTCTGTTGTTCCTTTAAAGAGACAAAAGCACAGTACCTTATTGCTTTAACTGGAGTTAATAATCACTTCACTTCAAACACAGTTGATTTGGATTAAAACAAGTTTATTAACAAAAGAGAGAGGTTTTAAGTGAGTTCAGGCATAAGGGATAAAGTTAGAAATGGTTACAAGCAAATAAAAGTGAAAAGGGGCTTTCTAGTGATGAAGGCTTACCTTGAACCAAGACTGTAGTTTTGTTAAGAGTCTTACGAGACCTCCTTCCAGCAAGACGGCTGACCATCCCCCTTGGTCAGGATCTCCCATGAAGTCCAAAGTGTTTTGGTTCATTTGTCGTCTTAGGTGAAAGAAAACTTGGAGTTCTTTTGCCCGTCTCTTTATAGTCCCATATACCTTTGAAATTGATTCTTCTGAAGGGTACCCCAGATAAAGTTCATTAGTTTATTCTGAGTACAAGAGCTGCGATGTCAGGAAAAAAAGTCTCCTTGCTGGTTCCTCCCATGCAGGTCATTGCTACTATGCAAATTATTTCTCCTACTGCAGCCTCGGATACAAATGAATAGCCCATTGAATTTGGGC
The DNA here is from genome assembly GCF_028017835.1 of Emys orbicularis. Lineage (NCBI taxonomy): Eukaryota > Metazoa > Chordata > Testudines > Emydidae > Emys > Emys orbicularis. The sequence continues at coordinate 64,816,296 of NC_088683.1, read as the reverse complement.
TACTCCTGGTTTGAGGTGTCAGCCTCTTTGATTTGTCTAGAGGAAATCTGTTTATCAATTCCCCATGACATGCCTGGTTTAAACATCTTTTAGTCACAGATTTTAAAGCACACTATTAATGAGCACCCATAATTTCTCATTCAGCATTGTTGCACATATTTTAAATATTATTGACCAGTGTGGTTTTAGTTTTCAAACGATACCATACAATGCATATTTTGTACAAAAATCATTGCAGTAGGGTGTAAGGTGTGAATACAATGGTGCCTATGGTCACAGTTCTGATGGCCAGTCATGAATACTTAGGTCAATAAATGAGTCCAGGCTGACTGGGAGTTCTGCCCGCATCAGTTCATCACATTCAGGCTCAGCCGGAGGTTGTAGCACTGAGCAGCCTCATTCCATTCAGTGTCCGTCACAAGGTGCCGAAAGTCTGCAGCATTGCTGGCTATCCTCTGGACTCCCTACCGCAGGACCTGCAGTGCGGCCTTGGCTGTGTGCATACAGTTCAGGTAATCAAAAACAACCAACATGGCACGGGCACACTCCTCAAACTGGCCCAGAAGAGAACTAGTCTTCTTAAGCCAAGGAGGCCCATGCCAGTGCTTCTCCAGACAGCAGACTAAGGATAAGTCCCGTCCTGGCAGGGTTGGTGGGAACAGGAGCCACTGATGGTTCAAAAAACCCATGGTTGACAAAACTGGGCATGTTTAGTCTTGAGAAAAGAAGACAGGGGCGACCCGATAAGTCTTCCAATATGTTAAGGGCTGTTATAAAGAGGGTGGTGACCAACTGTTCTCCATGTGCCCTGGGAGTAGGACAAGAAGTAATGGGCTTAATCTGCAGCAAGGGAGGTTTAGGTTAGATCAGGGGTCAGCAACCTTTCGGAAGTGGTGTGCCGAGTCTTCATTTATTCACTCTGATTTAAGGTTTCGTGTGCCAGTAATACATTTTAACGTTTTTAGAAGGTCTCTTTCTATAGGTCTATAATATATAACTAAACTATTGTATGTAAAGTAAATAAGGTTTTTAAAATGTTTAAGAAGCTTCATTTAAAATTAAATTAAAATGCAGAGCCCCCCGGACCAGTTGCCAGGACCCGGGCAGTGTGAGTGCCACTGAAAATCAGCTCGCGTGCCGCCTTCGGTACGCGTGCCATAGGTTGCCTACCCCTGGGTTAGATATTAGGAAAAACTTTCTAACTATTAGGTAGGTAAGGTCTGGAATAGGCTTCCAAGGGAAGTTGTGGAGTCCCCATCATTTAAAAACTTTAAAAAACAAGTTGGGCAAACACCTGTCAAGGATGGTCTATGTTTACTTGGCCCTGCCACAGCGCAGGGGGCTGGACTTGATGGCCTCTCAAAGTCCCTTCCAGCCCTTCATTTCTATGATTCTATGAGGGGCATGAACTGCCGGTGGTGTAGTGTTTACCCATGAGACTGCAGTCTGTGTCTGCAGGGTGCTAACCTGAGTCGATAGACTCTGCAGGAGCTTCATTAACTCTGTCATGGGGATGTGGGCCTTTGTGGGGTACACTGTGGCAGCAGAGCCTGCTTTTGTCCCTTATGGGTTGCTCAAACTGGCAGGAACAGGGACGTGGGCAGTCAGGCCTAGTGGTTGGAGCAGGAGCACAGGTCAGAGTGAGTCAGGAACCAGGAGTCGGAGCCAAGGGTGAGAGTCAGAGTCAGGAACCAAGCAGGAGAGGAGGGCTGGAGAGGACTAGGCAGGACAGGAGCAGGGCTGGGAACAAGACAGGATGAGGGCTGGAGCAAGGCTAGGAGCAGGACAGGTACAGGAGAGATTGTAGCTAAGGGCATGTGCACTGAGCAGCCGGAGATCAGTTGCTGCTGGGTTTAGGAACAGGCTTGCTGACTTCTTCCTCAGCCATCAATGGTCAAGCAGGTCACCGTTCTGCGGCTCAGCTGTTCTCATAGGCTGATTGGAGACTGGGCAGGTACAACTGCAAGTCCTTGTTCCTGACAACATGCAGATCTTTCCAGGTGGTGGTACCCCTCGGGAGATGTTATAACCTGAGTGAATTTGCTGAATCTCTCCCTCTGTTGTGAGTTCCTGAAGGGCTTGGGTCCTCCCCCATGGAATTACAGGTCTGTCTCATCTTACGCTGGGGTTACGTTCCGCAGTCAGCGCCTAAAGCGAAAATCGCGTATAGTCAAAATTACATTGAATGTAATGGAGGGCGAAATCGCCTGCACTACAGAAACAGTATTTAAATTGTTATTTTTCTCTTTTTGTTTTGCCCACCGGGTAAAGCTGAAATCGCACATGTTAAATGCGCCTAAGATGCGACAGACCTGTACATACAATCCCTGGCCCACAATGGTACATAAATTTAATATAGTAAGATCACCCAAAGATATTGCAGGAAATTGCTGGATTTGTCTTACAGATCTTTTAGAAAAACATCTGATCTTGATTTGAAAATTGCCAGTGATGGAGAAACCACCACAACCGTTGGTACAGAGTTCCAGTAGTTAATGACCCTCACTGTTATGCTCCTAAATCCTTTAGTTCTAACTCTGAGGACCAATTTTTGCAAATTTTGACCTAAATTAATTTACTAAGGTCACAGAAGAAATGTGACTGGCGATAGAACCTAGCTCTTCTGACTCTTAGTCAAATCATACCAGATGTTACACTTAAAAGTAAATTCTATAGAATTGGTGTTTTATTCTGATACATCAGTATGTCAGTGGACCGCCATGAGCAGTACAGGCCATGGTCCTGCAGTTCTTCGCAGGCGCGCAGACTGAGCCCATGTGGGTCACGACTTGAGTCACATGAGTCCCCACTTGTACCTTCCACCAAGAGAAGTTGGTCCAATAAAAGATATTACCTCACCCGTCTTCTCGCTCTCAAATGTTTATATCGCAATCTGCATATATTGGTCATACGCTTTGTTTTTATGGTACCTCGCTGTCTTCTCCTTGAGCACATTGGGTCTGTTGCTGATCTGCTACGTGTTTGTGCAAATCCTAGTAACTCCATTGTTTCAGTGAAATTACTACGGTTTTACACCAGTGTAGCTGAGATCTGAATCTGTCACCCTCTATTATTGGTCCAAAGTCTGTTGTAAGCTTTAGCCTTTTAAACGTGGTTCATGATGTTTTAAAGTAGTTTTTATGTATTTTTGGGAAGAGCTAGTATTCAGGGAATGCTAACTGCTCTTGTCAGCTGTGCTCTAATTAAACACATGTTTCTAAGCAGTACATGGCCTTAGGCAGCAATTTCTCGAGTAAAAATTTCCAAGTTCCCTAAATTATTGGTTATGAACACTTTTAAATAGCATGAAAATGTTGCCTGGTCTCAGTGCTACCATTACAAAACTGGTATTTCAGGGGTATGTACCATTTGGACTGAAATTTGGTGTAAGATCTTAACCCAGAATTTTATTTAAGCTAAATTTTATTTTCCTTGAGTTAAATATTTGTAAGTGGTATGTGGCAAGAGGAGGCAGTGGTTAAATGAACTACAGTTGGACTGAGTGCTATAGATAAGGTTTCAGATTAGTTTCCGTTCTAACCCCCTGTCTTCAATTTGTCATAACTTCTTGAAACCTTTGTTTTTCAGAAGTTTTCCATGTCTGGTTTCTGCCCAAAGCTAAAATTATATAAAATGTAAAAAAAAAAAAAAAAAAAAAATTCAAATTTTGAGCATTTAACAATGCAGCTGGATCACTGTATAAATGTTCTTTGTATGGAATATGTCCTCGGATTCAGATGTTTACAGTTCTATAACTTAAAAACTAGTGATCACAAAGTTAAATCATGCCAGTGATCACTGTTCATATAATCATGTGTTAAATCATAAAGTTGTGAAAGCTGTTAGATGGATGAGCGACTTTGGAATTCTTTAAGTGGCTGCAGTAACTGTTTCTGTAACACTGTAAAGTTCCATGGTACCAAATATAAGACTGCCGGAATCTGGTGAATGCCAGGTTCTTGCCAGCCCTTTCCCTCCAGCTCATATGTTTGGGAGAATGCTCTGAACAATGGGCTGCTGAATTTCATTCCTCCCAAGAAAGTCTTTAATTGAGATCCATGTCCTAAAATACCTTTGCAAAACAACCTTTCCAAAATGTACGCTGAAACGCACCTTCTTTCAGATTGCGTCTCCCTCCAATTTACTCCTCATTGTCTGTTTAAGGCCTTTTTACTCCTTACCAAAAGCACAGAGCCCACAAGTACTTCTTGGTGGATTATTTCAGCATCCCCCTAATCCTCTAAAATCCCAGGTCTGAACATGATAATTCTATTACTTATTAATAAACTAATGTCTCACAGAATGCAGTTGGCATGTGAAAATGTGGGAAGTTTCATATCTCTAACTTCAATACTTAAAAAAAAAAAAAGCAGTTCTAGGCTAATATGATTAGCTATAATCCTGTTCCTTACTTGGTCTCAGAAAAGTTTCTGATTTGTAATTCACAAGTTGTGAAATAGCCCAAGTGCTTTTATGTATGGTGAGTGAATTATTTTGCAATTCAGCTGAGTCAGCCTTGAATATACACTATTAGCTACAGTGGGAAATAAGAACCCTTGGAACCCACTCTATGCCATAGTATTGTTACTCAGCATAATTTACATTATTCTGTTTTTCAGCTTTCTAAATGGAAATGGAAGAACAATGTAAAACTTTGCAATAGAGGGAATTCCCAAGCACTCAACATGAACGAGAAACAATTTATGCACAGGCTATGATTGCTCCATAAATATTGGTGGGTCCAACGGTTGCTATGTACATGGATGGGATCCTATTTGCTACTAAATTATTGCTATTTATTGTTGGTGCAGTGGTATGTTAATCCTATTCAGGGAAAATGTAATATTTTTATTCAGATCTGTCCCTCCTAAATTTTGCAATTTCTAGTACACAAAGTAAATAAACTGGGGAAATATTTTCCATTGATGCACATATTATTCCCAGTGATGCTAATAGCCTGTATGGAACCATATGTTTGCGTATCAAAGACAAATTTGCTCCTTTATGTGGAAACATGACATGATAAAGGGCTACAGGGAGTAGTAAACCAACATACCAGAGATATGGAGGGAGATTGAGAGTCAAAGGTGAGGAATGGTTTAAAAACTGCACCAGTATTCCTGTGTGCAAGCAACATTGATGTGCAGAATTGATTAACAAAATATTTAGAAGTCATTATCTTATGATCTTTATGGCAAGGATTGTCTTTTGATTGTGTGTATAGTGCCTCTCACAATCAAGGGTCTGGGTCTTTAGATGCTACCATTCTGTAGTAATAAAGAGCTTTACAAAGTTTAAATAATGCTCATGATACCCCTGTGAGATAGGGAAAGAAATCTTATCCCCCATTTCACAGATGGGGAAACTGAGACAGGTTATCACCTGCTCAAAGCCACACAGAAGCAGTATCAGGGCTGGGATTAGAATTTGGGAGTGTTTTGGCTCCCAGTCCTGTGCTTCAATTTACACTGCTTTCCCATGAGATTGAATTTCAGTTTATGTTTGCAGAAGGCAGGGCTGAGGTGATGAACAAGAGAGAGAAAAGATGTGGAGGCTTGCAGAAAATTTCCCTTTGTGTAAAAGGACTGACTAACTTGGAAATTAATTGAATAATATTTAGCTTCAAGATTAGCCAAAGACTTTAGGATTTTATCATGTGACGTAATCTATATACTGGATGGATTGAAAGGATTGCATTAGTTCCTTTTAAGCAATACATTGTGTTGCTGTAGAGTGATCCACAATTTTAGCTGGGGAGAATTATTATTATTATTATTATCTCTTTGCGATATGAACTAGACTTCCTTCTCCTCCCCTCCCTCTCAATTTGGGATACGACTCCAACAGAATTGTGATATCAGGTTGTGCCAGCCTCTGGAATCTCTGGAGGCGGAGGGAGAATAGAGGTTCCAATTAAAAGATTATATAGACACAAGCTGTATTATCACTTCTGGGTAAACTCTGTGGGGCTAGGGAGGGGAATGATTAGTTGGAAGCAACTGGAATTAATTTTGCCCAATATTATTAACGGGCTGTCATAGGCCTACAACTTCAAGATCCACAACATTGATTCCAATGCAAGAAGAGCCATTGCTGGTGCAGAGATCATAACATTAACTGAAGACTCTCATACACTTAAAACAATGTATTTCAATATTAACCACATAAAAGGGCTGGGTCAAGGTTGCATTTTTTTGGAGGTGCTTTGATTTTACTGCATTTACAAATTAACTGTAATCTAATAAGAATTAATAGTTGCTTACAATATTAACAGGGAATTTCCAGGTGCTTGTGTTTTCTAACTAGAACATTCCTTCAAAGCCTTTTTTCGAAGTAATTCTAAAAAACTAGTTTTAGGACTGGATAAGGGCTGCAATTTAAACACCCACTATATAACATCTCCTCTCTGATCATGTCTTAAGAGAAGCCTGTCTAATAATTAAGACTCAGGTTTTTGAATGTCCTTTAAAATGTATTTTACTGTCTGGGGAAACAACAATAAGGGAGAGTAGAGAACTGCGTAAAAGGATTATTTCAATAATTTCAGGCCAACATATTTAGTGGTTGAAGTAACAAGGAAGTGGCAGTGCTGTCTATACTTCCATTCTGTCTCATAGTTCCATGAGATGTGGTGGCATATATACAAAGGAGCTGAGCAGCCCAATCAAATAGAGACTTGGTTCTCTCAAAGATCTGAAAAGCATGAGTTCCCCTTTACATTCACATGACCTTCTCCTGCTCTCTTGCTGACCCTATAGAGTTCGATTACAACTTTAAATTAAATTACCCTTTCCCCATCATATTGATTTTTCTTGAAATGTTTCTTTATACAGGAAAGGCAATGTGAGCAGTTGGGAAGAACTGTGAAAGGTTCTGACAGACATCTCCACACTGACCAGTTTATCATTCCCAAACACTGTAGATGAGACACAAAACTTGACCAATAATTGTTACGATTTATGTACACAATACCACACACACACGCAGCTTTTCAGACAAGAAAATGTCCCTTTCCTTAAATAGTTATAGTTAAAGTCCCTGATATTGCAAACATATATACATGTTTAACTTTTAAGCATGTGAGTTGTCATTGAAGTCACTGGGGCTATTCAAATGCTTAGTATGTGTGTAAAGGTTGCAGATTGGGATCTAGGTTGTCAATAAAATCTAATATCAAGGTTTAAACATACATATATAGTGGGTGACATTAAAACCTTAACAGTTGTTGCCTGGCAGTAGTTAAACTTACTGCAGTATTTCTAGTTTTTTCCCTTTCTGACTATATGGAATACCATAAGTACTCTGGCAGTAGTACATACACCTCTACCCCGATATAACGCGGCCCGATATAACATGAATTTGGATATAACGCAGTAAAGCAGCGCCCCGGGGGGCGGGGCTGCGCACTCCAGCGGATCAAAGCAAGTTCGATATAACGCGGTTTCACCTATAACGCGGTAAGAGTTTTTTGGCTCCCGAGGACAGCGTTATATCGAGGTAGAGGTGTACGTACTCTGATAAATACTACAGAGTAATAAAAATCCATTTTTTACACATTGTCCTCTATATATATTCTGAATGGCTTCTTTAAAGGAAAAGCTTCTATAATCTACTAACTTTTTTTGAGCATGTTGGCAAAATAGTGGATAAAGAAGAACTGTTAAGTTTCCTTAGTCCAAATAAATTGTATTAAGTTGTCATGGGAGAAGAGATAAAGTTCTGCTGTGGTTTATAAACTACTTAAAGGTACGGCTCACTAGATCTGGAGGATGTAATTTCTAGCTTGAGTAGACAGATCTGAGCTAGCATGCTAAAAATAGAAGGGTAGCCATGACGGTGGTAGCCAGACGGGGTTATACTCAGAATGGCTATCCCATCCCGCTGGTCATGCCACTATGGCTATACTTCTGTTTTTAGAGCGCTAGATCCATGAGCACTAATGTGGGTATGTCTAGTCGAGCTGAGGCTTCCAGCTCCAGCATAGACATACCCTAAGAAAGAGAAAACAGTGAGTAGGATTGAAAGGCCTATATTCAACATTGCCAAAGGCAAACAGTAGGGTGTCCCAGAGTTCTGTGCTCAGACTGTTAGTATTTAATATAGCAATCAATTATCTAGAAAAGGGAATAAGCAATGAGGTGGCAAGTGCTGGTCACTAAATAATTATGTGAAGACGGTTGAAGTTCAGAGGGACCTAATAAAACTAGTTGAATGGGCAACTGGATGAAACTCGTGGATAAATGCAAAGTAATGCATGTTAGAAGGAAGAATTTGAACCCCTGTGGGTTCTGAAATTACTGTAACCGCTCAGGAAAAAGACCTGGGCATTGTTATGGTGAATTCTCTGAAAATATCTGCTTATTTTGACCACCACTGCACACTTAGCAAACAAAATGTTAGAATGCATAAGGCAGGGGATAGAAATAATATTGAAAATGTATTGCCTTTCAAGCATCTGGTACTGGTGACTAAAGCAGAAAGTATATTGGACTTGGAAGACCACTGAATTGATCTGCTGTGGTCATTCCTGCAGTCCCATATATGTATGTGGGGTTTTTGTTTTAAATAACCACCATTTTTTAGTCAGAGACCAAAATGGCTAACAGAGGACAGGCAAACAGGGGGAGTTTGCCAGGGAACCATCTGAGAGGAGCGACGGTGAGTGCTGCATTAAGGGGTCTGTGTTGTAAGCTGGTGGGGTGAATAGCTGAGTGTTTGTCTGCTGTGACCATTTGTTTGACTGGAGCTAGTTGCAGGGACTGTTTGACTGTGTGTTTGTTTGTTTGAAAAGTGTGAATTGGGAGTGCTTTGTTTCAGGTGGGCCTTGAGTGGCTGATTGGAGGGAGGGCTTTGAGCCAACAGCCTTATAAAAAAGCAGCCAGTTGTGAACCAAGTGAGCAGCAAACAAAGGACAGGCAAAAGAGAGAAGAATCCCATGCACCGCTACAGGCTAGGGACCGACTGGCTAAGCAGCAGTTCTGCAGAAAAGGACCTGGGGATTAGAGTGGAGGAGAAGCTGGATATGAGTTAACACTGTGCCCTTGTTGCCAAGAAGGCTAACGGCATATTGGGCTGCATTAGTAGGAGCATTGCCAGCAGATCAAGGAAAGTGATTATTCCCCACTATTCGGCACTGGTGAGGCCATATGTGGAGTATTGTGTCCAGTTTTGGGCCCCCCCATTACAGAAAGGATGTGGACAAATTGGAGAGAGTCTAGCGGAGGGCAACAAAAATGATTAGCGGGCTGGGGCACATGACTTATGAGGAGAGGCTAAGGGAACTGGGCTTATTTTTGAGGGGGGATTTGATAGCAGCCTTCAACTATCTGAAGGGGGGTTCCAAAGAGGATGGAGCTTGGCTGTTCTCAGTGGTGGCAGATGACAGAACAAGGAGCAATGGTCTCAAGTTGCAGTGGGGGAGGTCTAGGTTGGAGATTAGGAAAAACTATTTCACTAGGAGGGTGGTGAAACACTGGAATGGGTTACCTAGGGAGATGGTGGAATCGCCATCCTTAGAGGTTTTTAAGGCCCGGCTTGGCAAAGCACTGGCTGGGATGATTTAGTTGAGGGGGGAGTTGGGCTAGATTTGGACTAGTTTGAGCATGGGGTTGGACTAGATGACCTCCTGAGGTCTCTTCCACCCTAATCTTCTATGATTCTATGCATCTTGGAGTGCCTCCTGCTGAGTCTGCAGAAGCATAGCAATTAACATTCCCAGAGCTGTTCTGAGATGGTGGCTGGTGCTGTACAAAGTGATAAAACAATTTATTTCCAGCACCGGGGGGGGGGGGGGATTTTTAATAAAATGGTAGAGAAGAAAATATGTCCAAGCTTCTATGAGGATACGGGTGGGACATTGGGCAACTTAAAAATAGTTTATCTTCTAAAATATATTCAGTCCATACTGATTGCTATTGTTTAAAATATAATCACTTAGGCATTGCAGAAAGCAACATTTTTGGACCAAGAGAGGGTGACTTTGTTTACGGGATACAGAAGTAAGAGCTGCCCTCTCTGAGCCAAGAACTCTGATAAGCTATAGTATAAAAATATAATCTGTGTTGAGATGCTTCTTGCCAGTGGAATTTTGGCATTTTTATTCCTTATCTATCAATTCTTACTGGCTTAATCCTCCACACCACATTTCTGAAAGCAATAGCAATACAGACATTTTAGAGAGAAAGCAGGAAAAACATACGCAAACGTCTTCCTTTCTGTTTTTGTTCGCTGTGCAACCTCTCCCTTTGCGTCCCTGACGTGTGCTTGAAAATGTTTGGTTTAATTGGTTGTATTGCTTTGAGTATTAGGATTTACATTGAAGTAAACATCTGAAGTAATTTTTCATGGAAAATTCTACGTAGGTGAATGGGAAGTATAAGGGTATGTCTACACTACGAGGGTATTTCGATTTCACTTAAATCGAATATGTGGAATCGATATTGCTAAGTCGAACTTGTGTGTCCACACTAAGGACAGTAATTCGACTTTGTGAGCCCACACTTAGGGGGAAAGCGTCAACATTGGAAGCGGTGCACTGTGGGCAGCTATCCCACAGTTCCCGCAGTCCCCGCAGCCCATTGGAATTCTGGGTCGAGCCGCCAATGCCTTCTGGGTAAAAAAAAAGGGTCGAGGGTGCTTTTGGGTAATTGTCGTCATCCGTCTGTCAATACCGCCCTCCCTCCCTCCCTGAAAGCGCCGGCGGGAAATCAGTTCGCGCGCTTTTCGGGTCAGTGACAGCGCGGATGCCACAGCACTGCGAGCATGGATCCCGCTGCGACCATCGCTGCAGTTGTGGCACTTGTGAATGCCTCGCAGGTTATCATCCACCTTTCCCAGAGGCAGATGCAGATGAACCAGGCGAGGAGGCTACGGCACCGCGGTGAGGGCCTGAACTCTGAGAGGGGCACAGACCTCTCACAAAGCACGGGACCCAGCTCCGAGGACATCACGGTGACAATGGGTCATCTGGATGTTGTGGAACGGCGATTCTGGGCACGGGAAACAAGCACTGACTGGTGGGACCGCATAGTGCTGCAGGTCTGGGACGAATCCCAGTGGCTGCGAAACTTTCGCATGCGGAAGGGGACTTTCCTGGAACTTTGTGAGTTGCTGTCACCTGCCCTGAAGCGCAATGACACCCGGATGCGAGCAGCCCTGACTGTCCAGAAGCGAGTGGCCATAGCCCTCTGGAAGCTTGCAACGCCGGACAGCTACCGGTCTGTCGCGAACCAGTTTGGCGTGGGCAAATCTACCGTGGGGATTGTTGTGATGCAATTAGCCAAGGCAATTGTCAAGGTACTGCTCTCAAAGGTAGTGACCCTGGGAAACGTGGAGGTCATCATAGATGGCTTCGCCGCGATGGGATTCCCAAACTGCGGTGGGGCTATAGATGGAACTCGCATCCCTATCCTGGGACCGGACCACCAGGCCAGCCAGTACATCAACCGAAAGGGCTACTTTTCAATGGTGCTGCAAGCACTGGTGGACCACAGGGGACGTTTTACCAACATCAACGTCGGATGGCCGGGCAAGGTTCATGACGCTCGCGTCTTCAGGAACTCTGGTCTGTTTAGACGGCTGCAGGAAGGTATTTACTTCCCGGACCACAAAATAACTCTTGGGGATGTGGAGATGCCTACAGTCATCCTGGGGGACCCAGCCTACCCGCTAATGCCCTGGCTCATGAAGCCCTACACTGGCGCCCTGGACTCTGAAAAAGAACTCTTCAACTACCGGCTGAGCAAGTGCAGAATGGTGGTGGAGTGTGCTTTTGGACGTCTCAAGGGGAGATGGAGAAGCTTACTCACTCGCTGTGATCTCAGCGAAACCAATATCCCCATTGTTATAGCTGCTTGCTGTGTGCTCCACAATCTGTGTGAGAGCAAGGGGGAGACCTTTATGGCGGGGTGGGAGGTTGAGGCAAATAGCCTGGCATCTGATTATGCCCAGCCAGACAGCCGGGCGATTAGAAGAGCACAGCGGGACGCGCTGTGCATCCGGGATGCTTTGAAAGCCTGGTTCCACACTGAGCAGGGTGACCAGTGACTTTAAAGTTTCTGTTCAGAGAAGCTGAACCTGCCCCCCTTTCTTTACCCAGTTAAGGATGACTATCCTCTCCAGTTACAGACCCCCACCACCCCCTTCCAAAAAAATAAATTTAGTTTTATTTTGTTAATGAACACCGTTGTCTTTATTACTGTTTTCGCGGGAATGTTTTAAACCTGGGACGCAGACTGTGGTGGGGAGCGGGTGTAGTGTACTGATGCAAATGATCCTTCTAAACTCCAGGAATGACAGGAATCGCAGTGGCGGATTGGTTGTTTCCACGGAGCCTGCCAGCCCTCCTGAGCGGGACTGCGTGTATGTGGGGGCTGTGTGACTTTATGGCAGGGGGAGGAGGGTTACAGATCCCCTGCTGCGTGGCTCTGTGATCCAGGACAAGGACCGCTGCATAACATCTGTAACTGCCCTCCCCCGCCACAAAGTCACAGAGCAACACCCCCCCCCACCCCACGCACAGAACATGAAAACCACCTCCCAGACTGACCAGGGTAACTAGTCAGTGCACTGTGTATGTGCCCTGCTGCTGGACCTGCCCCCGCCTCTGTAGCCTGCTAAAGGTGAATGTCCTGTCCAATTACCAAGCCCCTTCCCCCCCTGCAGACAGACTCTCCCTCAAAACAGCATGACTGAAACAGTAATGAACAAAAACGTATTTTTTATTAACAACCACACATGAAACTGGGGGGTGAAACTTGGACGGGGGCTTGCTTGAGGCGGCCAGGAAAGGACTTTTCAAATTTTGGGGAATGACAGCCTTCTGGTGCTTGAGCAGTCTGCAGGGGTGGAGTGAGAGTTTTCACGGACTCTCCCGCCCCTCTTCTTTGGACTTTGGGCGAGGGGGGTATGGGACTTGGTGGCGGGGGAGTGCGGCTCCTGATAGACTGCAGCGGGGCTCTGTCCTCCTGCCTCCGTTCCTGCAGAACATCAACAAGGCGCCGGAGCGTGTCCGTTTGCTCCCTCAGAAGTCCAAGCAGCGTTTGAGTCGCCTGCTGGTCTTCCTGCTGCCACCTCTCCTCACGGTCCATGTGTATCCGGTGCATTTGGGACAAATTCTCCCTCCACTGGCTATGCGGTGCTGCCTGGGCTCGGGAGCAGCCCATAAGTTCAGAGAACATGTCCTCTCGCGTCTTCTTCTTCCTCCGCCTAATGTGCGCTAGCCTCTGGGAGTGTGATTCCAGGCTGGGTTGGGAGACAGTTGCAGATGTGGCTGTGGGAATGAGGAAAAGGCAGTGAATTCCTCCGAAAGATAAATGTAGTTGTGAATCAAGAACCTTGATTCACAAGAACATAGTCTTTCTCCGTGAACAAGACCATGAACCACACCTATCACATGCGCACTGAGGACAAGGTCGAATTTTCGAACCTCGCCTTCAGTGCCTGGGCTTTTGCACTGCCGATTTGGGAACCGGGGCAGGACACGGTACTCTCTGTAGCAGGCAAAGATGGTAAGCCATAGACTTGTTGCAGATTAAAACTTTAGGAGTACCACTGGCCACCTTTCACATTGAAAGCAATGCCAGTCTGTGCTGCCATCAGTCGGCCAAGCAAGAACTGTGGCCCTGTCCCACCCCCTTGCGGATGTGCCAGGGAAAGATCCCTGGATGCTGACCCTCTCCTGCCCCCACCGCGTGGCTGTAAACCAGCGGTCACAGTTCTGTAAAGGAACTTGTTGCAAGCAGTCCCAATACTAACAGTCCCCTACCTAATTCAAAGCAGGTTGTCATGACCGACATCACCCTCATGAGGATCCTGGACAACGAGATCCGGAGGATGCTTCGAGAAAGCACGCAGAGACCGGGGCCCTATGCCGCCATGATCTGCAAGGCGCTGATTCCTGAGTACCTGCTTGTCTCCTGGCGCGGGAACGTCTCTTACTTTGGAGGACCAAGTAAAGCCGCTCTCCCAAGGAACCTGATGAACAGGCTATCCCTTTACCTCCAGGAGAGCTTTGTTGAAATGTCTGTTGAGGACTACTGCTCTATCCCCGGACATATAGAGCGGCTTTTCATCTAGCTGCAGTAGCAGCGACAAAAGAGTGGAGCAGCTTGGGCAGCACAATCATGCACAACCGGACACTGTTTGATTTTTTTACAAATACTTGTTAGTGATTATTTAAGCGCCATGGGGGAAGAAATCATGAATCAAAGATTGTTATTAGTATTAATATTCTAGTTTTGTACAAAATAAAGGTTTATATGTTTAAAGCACTTACCGCTTGATCCTTCCCCTGAATCTGTGTCCGGGTTACATGCTGGGGAGGGTTGGTAGGGGATCTCTGTAAGGGTGATGAAGAGCTCCTGGCTGTCGGGGAAATCAGCTTGGTAAGCGCTGCCGACTGCCTCGTCCTCCTCATCTCCTTCCTCACCTTCCCCGTCCGCTAACATGTCCGAGGAACCGGCCCTGGACAATATTCCATCCTCAGAGTCCACGGTCAGTGGTGGGGTAGTGGTGGCGGCCGCACCAGGGATGGAATGCAGTGCCTCGTAGAAACGGGATGTGTGGGGCTGGGATCCGGAGCGTCCGTTTGCCTCTTTGGTCTTCTGGTAGCCTTGTCTCAGCTCCTTGATTTTCACGCGGCACTGCGTTGCATCCCGGCTGTATCCTCTCTCTGCCATGGCTTTCGAGATCTTCTCATAGATCTTTGCGTTCCGTCTTTTGGAGCGCAGCTCGGAAAGCACGGACTCATCGCCCCACACAGCGATGAGATCCAAGACTTCCCGATCAGTCCATGCTGGGGCCCTCTTTCTATTCTGGGATTGCACGGCCATCTCTGCTGGAGAGCTCTGCATCGTTGCCAGTGCTGCTGAGCTCGCCACGATGTCCAAACAGGAAATGAGATTCCAACTGCCCAGACAGGAAAAGGAATTCAAATTTTCCCGGGGCTTTTCCTGTGTGGCTGGGCAGAGCATCCGAGCTCGGACTGCTGTCCAGAGCGTCAACAGAGTGGTGCACTGTGGGATAGCTCCCGGAGCTATTACCGTCGATTTCCATCCACACCAAGCCTAATTCGATATGGCCATGTCGAATTTAGGGCTACTCCCCTCGTTGGGGAGGAGTACAGAAGTCGAATTTAAGAGCCCTCTATGTCAAACTAAATAGCCTCGTGGTGTGGACGGGTGCAGGGTTAATTCGATTTAACGGTGCTAAATTCGACATAAACGCCTAGTGTAGACCAGGCCTAAGAGTAGCTACTGGAGTAATTGGATAGTGACACTTCGTCATATGGTAGGGGTCTTAACCTTTTGTATCCCAGACTCATGACAGGCATCTGGGACCCATGAAATAAAGTTGTTTGTTCCCAGCTCTCTTGTACATGTCACTCTTATTACAGGGTGTCAGAAGAAAACTAAATCTTTGCAAAAAATGGAGCGAATGAATCACTTAATCTAGAAGGAGACCTGAAAGAGAACTGGAAGCAATGAGTACAGCACTCCTAAGCTTTCGTGGAATCAAGTGGTATTGCAAAGAGATCTGAGCAGGTGAAATTCTCCATGCTGCTGCATGTGTCATGCCCAGAAGCGTGGGAGATTTGCAGTTCAAGCCAATGGGAGCATGAAGCGCCTGCAAAATGCTAGACAGTTTTTCAAACATTTCAAGAATATTGTGATTCACACAAGAATGGCATTTAGGAAGGACCTTTTTTTTTTTTTTTTTTTTTTTTTTAAAGAAGAAATGAACTGCCAGATTAGACAATTGAGCATTGTTATGGACCTATGTAAGGTAGATAAATCCTATGAATTTGAAACAGTTTAACAGTTGGACTAATTATAGACTGGATTATTTGTAGTATAATATAATAATTTCAATAAATGGACTTAACTTTGTAAAGAACAGATGGATTTTGAAAACTGCTTCCCAAATGAAAGCTTTAAGAAGTGAAAGAACTGAAGTGCCTTTAATTAAAAATTCTTACTGAGACACCCAGATGGAAGATAAGGATAAGCAAATGGGAGAGACCAGATTTGTTTGCAATAAATAAGGAGTCACTTGCAATATAGTAGTGTCCAACACTGTCTCATGCATGTAGTAAAATTAACCATTTTGCAGGAGAGTTTCTATTAGCACAAATTGCAAAGAAATAGAAAAGGAAATACGTTCATGACCGTGCAGTCAGAAAACTAGGAGGAGATACTGATGCAGAAACAGAGCTTTTTGTTGGTTTCCATATATTTAATAATATCCAGTGGAACAGGTGATTGCTTCATTGCACTGGAAATTAACAAAAAGTAAATGAATACTGGAACGGAATGCAATCACAGTGAGAGGATATGTAACGCTAAAATTGAAAACTAAGCATTTTTAATAGAAGGGAGACGTAATGAGTTCATGTGGGAAAGCTACACTGGAATGTCTTTACAAGGACAGATGTCACTCACTAAAGGTGGAACAGGAAATACCTTGTGTCGGTTGATGAGCAGTCTGCAAATGCAGATGGGTGTAAAATTTCAAATGAGTGCAAAAAGTTTCTACAGAACATTATGCAAAAAATATTTTAAGGAATTTGTTGAGGCATTTAATGGACAAGGACATTTTGAGGCTATAATACATTACACTGATATAGTTCTCGTGTACGACCAGAAATGTGTATCTTATCATGATCATGTCCTATTAGCAGTGAGCAGTAAAGTAAAAGCGAAATTAGACCAGATGGTTAAATTAGATGCTGTTACACAAATACAGACATCACCTGTCAGTTTTCAGAATGGAGAGAGGTAAATAGTGGTGTCCCCCAGGGGTCTGTTCTGGGACGAGTCCTATTCAACATATTCATAAATGATCAGGAAAAAGGGGTAAAAAGTGAGGTGACAAAATTTGCAGATGATGCAAAACTACTAAAGATAGTTAAGACTCAGGCAGATGCAAAGAGCTATAAAAGGATCTCTCAAAACTGGGTGACTGGGCAACAAAATGGCTGATGTAATTCCATGTTGATAAATGCGAAGTAATGCACATTGGAAAGCATAGTCCAAACTATACATATAAAATGATGGGGTCTAAATTAGCTGTTACCACTCAAGAAAGAGATCTTGGAGTCACTGTGGATAGTTCTCTGAAAACATCCACTCAGTGTGCAGTAGCAGTCAAAAAAGCAAACAGAATGCTGGGAATAATTAAGAAAAGGATAGATAATAAGACAGAAAATATGTTGCCTCTATATAAATACTGTGTGCAGATGTGGTCGCCCCATCTCAAAGATATATTGGAATTGGAAAAGGTACAGAAAAGGGCATGATTAGGGGTATGGAACGGCTTCCGTATGAGGAGAGAGTAATAAGACGGGGACTTTTCAGATTGGAAAAGAGACCGCTAAGGGGAGATATGATTGAGGTCCATAAAATCATGACTGATGTAGAGAAAGTAGATAAGGAAGTGTTGTTTACTGCTCATAACACAAGAGCTAGGGATCACCAAATGAAATTAATAGGCAGCAGGTTTAAAACAAACAAAAAAATATTTCTTCACACAACGTACAGTCAACCTGTGGAACTCCTTGCCAGAGAATGTTGTGAAGGCCAAGACCATAACAGGGTTCAAAAAAGAACTAGATAAATTCATGGAGGATCGGTCCATCAATGGCTATTAGCCAGGATGGGCAGAAATGGTGTCCCTAGCTTCTGTTTGCCAGAAGCTGGGAATGAGCGACGGGATGTATCACTTGATTATTACCTGTTCTGTTCATTCCCTCTGGGGCACCTGGCACTGGCCACTGTCGGAAGACAGGATACTGGGCTAGATGGACCTTTGGTCTGACCCAGTAGGGCCATTCTTATGTTCTTATGCCTAAGTAAACAGTGTGGGCATTGTAATAAAACCAGACTAGTTAAGGATTCAAATAGATCTAGAAAATTCAAATTAGACCTTCAAATGTGAGTGTTACCCCCATGGAAATACTTGAGGAGGTCTTGGCTAGACTGGAAAATGTAAAAATATTTTCAGCTTTCAATGCAAGCCAAGGGTTTTATCAGGTCTGACTCAGTAAAGAAAGTGCAAAACTCTGCACTGTATACCACCCCCTTGGGACAGATACAAATTTAAGGGTATATCAGGATTACTTTGTCACCAGAATTATTCTAAAGCATCATCTCCTGGATCTCTGATCTGCATGGTATGGAAGTCCTTATTGGGCTGCTGATTTGGGATGAAAATGATCAACATCGCAATGAGAGCATGCCAAAGGAAAGAATTTTAAATTGAACAGGAACTAATCCTCCAATGGGCTCTGTGAGATTAGTTATGTTGCAGGTTAAACTACATCAGGGATAGTGGACTTTTCCAGGTAATGCAGAAGTGGGAGAGTTTAGGAGAAGATGGGAAGTTCAGATTTTGCCTTATTTTAGTTTAAGGAAGTGGTGGGAAATCTTTGAGGAAATACAGAGAGACAGGAAGTATCTAAACAGGAAGTATCTAAACTATTTAGATTTCAGTGCAGCTCTGGTAGTGCACTGATCGGAAGTCTGCTTTTCATGTCACAGGGGCATTGGGTTGTGAGCACTCTCCACTTCTAGATGCTTGTGCTGACTGAGTGAGAGAGAGTGTTTTCCTCCTTGTCCTGTGTACACAATGCCTTGCTGTTGTGGGGTAGGGGGCAGGAAGCAAGCAGCCTTCAACCAAGTAGTCCTTTTGCAGCAGAGCTTGATGGCACATGCTTTCTTTGTGAAGCCTGGTTAATTAAGCTATGTTCCTTGTTAAAGAAAAAGGAAAGTTATTAGTTATTTGCCTTTTAGCCAAAACAGCTTCTATCCTGGTTTTAATATTATTCAAATTATTTTAACTTGCAAATATGAATTAAATAGTACTCTGCTGTAGCTGGCTTTATTGGTGCTTAGAAATTCTCTTCCACTTTTCTTGCTGTTATCTTGGTTACCGCCAGTTCTCCTGGATAACGATTGCTCCTTGCTCCATTTTTGTTTTTCCCCCCTCAGTCATTTCCTGGGAAATGAAACATTAACTTGCAATTCAAGTAAGTAAATAGGTAGGCAGTAAAACCAGTTGCGTTGGTGCTCTTAAGGTAAGTGTTTTAAGACAAACCCATACGTGAAGTACATGCTGCAAGTAGTTTTCATTGTAGGTGATTATTAAGGGCTTAGTTCTCCCCAGTTGCATGGGTGCTGAGTGAAGAAGCAGTTCTTTGGGAGATTTTCCCCTGCAGCCAGAAATGCATGGAGGTGCCTCCATCCTCATTCTGTTTGTTGAGGGCTCCATGAGTTCAGATTTCCAGGGCCGGGGGTCCCCATTGTCTGCAACAGGCTCCACTTGGGACCTGTTAAATATCCATGCAGATGTTAAAGCTGCTTGCAACTTGAGAAAAGGGGATTTTGTATACTGGGGAGTCAATGGCATCATGGCTCCTCAGACAGATAGAATTAAGTGGGAGGTATTACAGTACATTCCCGTTTATCTGACTGGCCTGGAAAACATCAAAAAGTTTCAGATAACCAGGTGTTTGGATAAACAGACATGCTATTTTGAGCTGCAGTTTCACGAATACAGAAATATGGAGAATGAAGGGAGTACTGCCGATGTTTAATAATGTACAAAGTATTTAGCAAAGAGTGTAAAAAAACTTCTTATAACACTAACATTGTATTAAAACCACTGTGTACATAATTTTAATTTTGAATTATTTATCTTTTTGAAAACCATTGTCATTTGTGAGCATTTATTTTTTGCACAGCCATGACTGATGCAAAAGAGCTGCTATACAAATACAAAGCCACTGATTAGTGCTAACAGGTGCTAAGACGCTAATTGAGCAGTTATTAGTAGGTGATTAAAAAAGGGCTACCTTACATGTAGGAAGCAACAGAGAGTCCTGTGGCACCTTTAAGACTAACAGAAGTATTGGGAGCATAAGCTTTCGTGGGTAAGAACCTCACTTCTTCAGATGCACTTCTTGCATCTGAAGAAGTGAGGTTCTTACCCACGAAAGCTTATGCTCCCAATACTTCTGTTAGTCTTAAAGGTGCCACAGGACCCTCTGTTGCTTTTTACAGATTCAGACTAACACGGCTACTCCTCTGATACTTGATTACATGTAGGATACACTGGATTTGGATAACTAGGATTTTCTGATCAGGGAATTCAGATTACTGGAATTATACGACATGTCTGTTGGTATATTGCTAAGAGGAAGCATTCAACACCACAAAGGAGCTTGCACGTCACCAGTTTTCCATGGGGTCTGAAGGATGTGCCTGCTTCTGTAGCCCTTCAAATCTTTCTTCACTGAGCATCAGAAACTCTGCAAAGTGAACCCAGTTGATTTTCCTTGGTTCTCTGTCCTCCTGCCTACACTCCCACGCATGCAGGTTTTCCCATTGGAGGGTGAAATAAGGCTCCCAACCTGCAAAATAATCTGACGATGCTTATGAAATTGCATTTCAGCTCAATCATAAATAATGTATTTACTCTCATTTGGTCAGTGTCTGGGAATTTAAAAATAAAAATCTGACCACTAATTGGAATCTGTGGTTAATAATGAGCGTTGCTTTATTATAAATGTAGGCTTTGTCCTGGGGGGCTTCTGAAAAGGAATCTCTTCCTGTATAGCTTTAGCAGACCTCTGTAGTTGGAGAGGGGAGTGAGGACCCACAGTAATTGGCAGCATAGGTTTCATCTGTATATGTACTGAAGATGACAAGAATCAGGTGAGGTTTTGAGGACCCTTTGTCATTGCCAGCAGAAATTGCTCTCCTAACGTTCTCCCCAAAGAGAACCTTTTAAAAGGAAAAAACAAACAAAAAACTCTGCTCTTTCTGAGAAGCACAGGCTTTATGCCAGATGGTACTCGGCCTTCTGTCAATACACAGAGCACTTGTGTTCTTGAAACGCTGTTTATCTTACTCCTTCTCTCACCCAAAATAGCAGGTATAAAAACAGTTGATTGAGATTTCTCCCCAGCATGGGTTGCCAAACACTTGTGTAATATATGCAGCTAAAATGTTCTCAATATCTCCTTCCATAAGAATGTTGCCACTCATTAGTTAGCAGTTGGAAGATATAACTGAAGCCTTGTTGTTGCACTTCTCAGCTGGAACATTGCTCTGGTGAGACAGGACTATTTTATTATCTGAATTTCCCTCAGTCTCTCTGAACTCTTATTGTTCCTCTTTAAATGATGTTCCCTTCTAGAATCTTCATTGCTAGAGGATCAGATCCAAGGGGAAACAGTTTGATTTTTCTAAACTAGAATCTGTTGTTACAAAACCTTTCTGAATGCCCTTATGAATTGCGGCAGTGTGTCAATGGGAGACTCTCCTGTGAGAATGGTTGTCTGTTTTTCTTAAGAACCTAGTGTAGCCCCCGCTCCTGTTTTCTGTCCCAGTGTGAGGTTGTTCAAGATAGGGTAATTCTGCTTTGGGGCTTTTTGCACAACTTTGGGAAACTGGGCCTAAGGGTCCTCAGTGTGTTTTGTGTTGTATGCCAGTGTGTATTCACCTCAGACCAGATCCACTCAAACAAACCACCAAGAGCAAAGTTTTCTTCTGTAAGGAAACATAGAACAGGATTCCAGTCCAGCAGCCTTCTCTCTGCTTGCCTGCCATGTGCTCCCAACTTCAGTCAGTGCTGAAACTTCCTGCTGGGAGGGCGGAGGGTTCTTCCTGGCAGGACCTTGGAAGTTCTCCCAACATGCCGCAGGTGGTAGTTCATAACTTGTAGTTCCCACTGCTGCTGCTGAAGCACACTAGACCTTGGGCTACCCCAGGAAGGGAAACAAAGGGCATATGGGATGGGGGGGAATCATATTCTCACTTCTGTGTGTCTCAAAAAATTCTTGGTGTCATCAAGCCTCTCAGGCCCTAATACTTCCTTTGTTGTGGTTGAAAATACCAGATTGTTATAATATTGACTAAGGACCAGGCTGTTATAAGACCCGGCAGAGGTACAGCAGGTGTGTGAGACCAGTTTGCAGGGTTGACGGTGGTGTCCTATGCTGAGTGACACGTAGGCCTTTTCTACATTGAGGTTTTGTGAAAATCTCCTGTTGTGGCAGTAGTGCTAGGGCAACTCATTGGCTCGTTATGATAATTGCAAAGAATAGGGTGTTCAGCAGGCTCCGTGACTTTCAGTTTTCAAACAGTTCAAATATGCAGCTTCCTACGCCCACATTCTGATACCCTTATTCACTCTGAATGTTGGTAGTCCCCCTGAAATCAACAGTATTGTTCCTGGACTGGTCAGTACTGTTCATTGGGAGTCAAGATATTGAAATCTGGCCTTAGTGAGCACTGTTTCTTCCTATTAGAAAAAGCTTCTTCCCTTTATCTGAAATTTCTCCCTCTGTTTCCAACCAATGCTACTTTTACCCGTGTATTTCTTAGGTTTTAAAAAGGGGTGGAACTGGGATTAGTTTTGTTGGGGGTGGGTGGGGAGGGGGAGCAATTGATGTTTAATTCTTCATATATTTTCTAATATTTGTATGTGCACCTAGAGCAAATGGACACACACATTTAAAAAATCTGAATAAAATATGCAATAGTTTCCTTGCTTTAAACAGTAGACACGTCACAATTTTTCAGGGTGCCTTGGTTTGGGCATGCTAAACCTGCCTGGTATGTGTACTTATTTCTGAGTGATTCTTACAAGTGAGAGAGTTTTAATAAAGGATATTTGTCAATCCTTGAGTCTGTTGATCTTTACTTTTCATTAGGTTTTTGCAGGTTGTAAAATTCTGGCAGTCATTGTACCAGATAACTGTGATGGTGTAGAAGCAGAGACCATGTTAGTCTCGGGTTGTGATCTCTCTCTCTCTCTCTCTCTCTCTGAGAGCAAGAATTTAAATTGTTCATAGTCACAATGTACCAAACTCTCCAGTCCAATTGTGGTACTGGTATAAGCCTGCACAGCTCCTATTAATTCAATTGCATTGCAACCATTTGCTCTAGGGCTGAATTTGGTACTTGCATCTATTCAGTCTTTGAAGGCAGAGTATCTCTCTTCTAGCATTATGTGATTATATTCTTTGCTGCAGGAATTGAATGATTGCATGACCCTAAGAGTGGTCCACAAAGGGGATAGCCGTAACCAGCAGTGCTGGACTTCTGGGCTGAGGATTTCATTTGATTCAGGTCGTAATACGTTAGCTTCTAACTTTGCTATCATTTGGAAGCTGAGGAAAGGAGTAAAAGCAAATAATCTCGCCTGTTTTCATGTGAAATAATAATAAAAAAATCCATCATGACAATGAATTTTTTCCACATCATTCAATGATTCATTCCTTGATAATTATTGTTGTAGAATAACATTGCCACTGGAACTACTGCCCAATTAGTATAAAAATCTCCAGGGGCTAAGATAGCTGACACTTAGTAAAGGGAGTAGATTTAAAATATAGATTTGGTTTACTGTATTTCTTCTGGAAATTTTAAGATGCAGAATTGAGGGAGCATGTTCATTTTGTATGTTAGATAAGATTTTACTTTGAAATCACAAACTGTTTTTAACATCGTAATGCAAATTAAGATGGTCATGCTTGCTAATAGCATCCGAGAGAGGCTCCTCAATCATCTTAAGAGGGCAAACAGTCATCATTGGTGTCTACATAGAAGAAGGGAAAAGGAATTTAGCAAAGGACATAAGGACAACAGGAGGGTGAGTTGTCTCCCCAGAGTGAAAATATGAAATGTAACCACAATATTGGATGAGATTATGAAGTCACCTGGCAGATCTCCGCTGGTGGTGGTATACCTTGGAACCAATGACTTGGTATCATGTGGAACTGCACAGATTATAGAAGACTTCAGGATCCTTGGAAGGGAGCTGAAGAAATAATATTCTTGGAGATCTTTCCAATCCCAGGAGTGAGAGAAGGCAGAAAGTACTGGAGGTGGACTATTAGCTGCATGACTGTGAAGCTGAAGCTTTTATTTTGTAGAACATTGAGCCACATAGTAGCAGGGAGAGGGCTGTATGAATGGGATGGACTGCTGTGACACTGGCAGGCCAGATGCTAGCTCTTGCCCAGGCTCCATGCATTAGCTAAGAACTGACAAACTTATGTCTGGAGACAGGACCCGTTCACCTGTATGTTAATTTGCTCAAAATAGGTATTAGCCTTATAAGAATGCATTTAGTGTTTAGCCTGTATGAATTGCTTGTAAGTTGCTGCATGCATTAATCTCACTTGCAATGTCTATATTGCATGCTATAACAAAATATGTATGTTTTGCTGTATACTAGGGCTGTCGATTTAATCGCAGTTAACTCACGCGATTAACTAAAAGTGCAATTAACCGCAATTTTTTTTGAATCACACTGTTAAACAATAGAATACCAATTGAAATGTATTAAATATTTGTCAATATTTTTCTACATTTTCAAATATATTGATTTATGTTACAACACAGAATACAAAGTGTACAGTGCTCCTTTTATATTTATTACAAATATTTGCACTGTAAAAATGATAAAAGAAATAGTATTTTTTAGTTCGCCTTATACAAGTACTGTAGTGCAATCTTTTTATCATGAAAGTGCAACTTACAAATGTAGATTTTGTTTGTGTTACATAACTGCACTCAAAATAAAACAGCGTAAAACTTTAGTGCCTACAAGTCCACACAGTCCTACTTCTTGTTCAGCCAATAGCTCAGACAAACAAGTTTGTTTACATTTGCAGGAGATAATGCTGCCCACTTATTATTTACAATATCACATGAAAGTGAGAACAGGCGTTCGCATGGCACTTTTGTAGCCAGCATTGCAAGGTATTTATGTGCCATATATGCCAGGGGTCTTAAACATGCGGCCCACGGAGTTATTTCCTGTGGCCCGCCATAGCTCCCCTCACCCCCCGCCCTCCTGCCTCCGCCCCCCCCGAGCACACCGTATCCCCGCTCCTCCGCCTACCTCCCAGCGCTTCCCCCCCACCAAACAGCTGTTTGGCGGCGCTTAGGACTTTCCAGGAGGGAGAGGGAAAGGAACGGGGATACGGTGCATTCAGGGGAGGAGGCGGAGAAGAAGCGGGGCTTGGGTGGGGATTTGGGGAAGGTTGGAATAGGGGCAGGAAGGGGGCGGATTGGGGCAAGGACTTCGGGGAAGGGGTGGGAAGGGACGGGAAAGGAGTGGGAAGAGGTGGGGCAGGGCAGGGCCTCATGGAAGGAGTGGAGGCGGGGACGAGGGCGGGGCTTTTGTATCTTTGTGTGAAAAGGTGTCAGTGATGCGGCCTTCGGGCCAATGTACTAGTCCTCATGTGGCCCTTGTGGTGATTTGAGTTTGAGATCCCTGATATATGCTAAATATTCGTATGTCCCTTCACGTTTCGACCGCCATTCCACAGGACATGCTTCCACGTTGATGATGCTCATTTAAAAAAAAACATGCGTAAATTAAATTTGTGACTGAACTCCTTGGGGGGAGAATTGCATGTCTCCTGCTCTGTTTTACCCGCATTCTGCCATATATTTCATGTTATAGCAGTTTCGGATGATGCCCCAGCATATGTTGTTCATTTTAAGAACACTTTCACTGCAGATTTGCCAAAACA
Organism: Emys orbicularis; assembly: GCF_028017835.1. Classification (NCBI taxonomy): domain Eukaryota; kingdom Metazoa; phylum Chordata; order Testudines; family Emydidae; genus Emys; species Emys orbicularis. The sequence continues at coordinate 64,790,747 of NC_088683.1, read as the reverse complement.
CAAAGAAGGTACCAATCTGAGATTTCTAAAGATAGGTACAGCACTCTTCCCAAGGTTTAAGAATCTGAAGTGCCTTCCAAAATCTGAGGCTAGGTCTACACTACCCGCCTGAATCGGCGGGTAGAAATCGATCTCTCGGGGATCGAATTACCGCGTCTCGTCGGGACGCGACAATCGATCCCCGAATTGACGCTCTTACTCCACCAGCGGAGCTGGGAGTAAGCGCCGTCGACTGGGAGCCGCGGAGGTCAATTTTGCCGCCGTCCTCACGGCGGGGTAAGTCGGCTCCGATACGTCGAATTCAGCTACGCTATTCGCCTAGCTGAATTTGCGTATCTTAAATCGACCCCCCCCCCCCCCGTAGTGAAGACCTGCCCTGAGGGGGAGGAGGTGTGGAACATGCTTTCAGAAGAGTTAAAAGAGCAACAGTCCGATTTGGAAACTACAAAAAAGAAAATCAGCTTTCTGCTAGTGACATCTGACTCAGATAATGAAAATGAACATGCATCGGTCTGCACTGCTTTGGATTGTTGTTGAGCAAAACCTGTCATTGGCATGGACACGTGTCTCTGGAATGGTGGTTGAAGCATGAAGGGACATATGAATCTTTAGTGCATCTGGCACATAAATATCTTTTGATGCCGGCTACAACAGTGCCATGGGAACGCCTGTTCTTACTTTCAGGTGACGTAAACAAGAAGCGGGCAGCATTATCGCCTGCAAATGTAAACAAACTTGTTTGAGCAATTGGCTGAACGAGAAGGACTGAGTGGACTTGTAGGCTCTACAGTTTTACACAGTTTTGTTTTTGAGTGCAGTTATTTTTTGTACATAATTCTACATTTGTAAGTTCAACTTTCATGTTAAAGAGATTGCACTACAGTGCTTGTATTAGGTGAATTGAACAATACTATTTCTTTTGTTTTTTATAGTGCAAATATTTGTAATAAAAATAATATAAAGTGAGAACTGTACACTTTGTATTCTGTGTTGTAATTGAAATCAATATATTTGAAAATGTAGGAAATATCCAAAATTATTTAAATAAATGGTACACCTCTGACCCGATATAACACGAATTCGGATATAACACGATAAAGCAGCGCTCCGGGGGGGTGGGGCTGCGCGCTCCGGCAGATCAAAGCAAGTTCAATATAATGTGATTTTTTTGGCTCCCGAGGACAGCGTTATATCTGGGTAGAGGTGTATTCTATTATTTAACAGTGCAATTAATCGCGATTAATTTTTTAATCACTTGACAGCCCTACTTTATACCTTTGAAAATGTTTGCTCTGAACTTGTGAACCCAGGCATGGGACTCATCTCCCCCTCCCCCCTGCCCCGCCCATCCAGAATGACTATCAAAATCAGATGGACCATCAAGGAACATCCCAATACAAAGGTTTGGTTAATGGCCCTATCACACCTTGGAAATGCTATGTGCACGGAAACAAGTCCTGTGGACTTAGAAGCTGAATGAAAGAGAAAAAACAGTCACAGGAAAATTTTCCCATCTCTTTTCACTGTGTAAACTCTGACAGGGACAGAGGCTCTAAACTGAAACCAGGGATTCCCCAGGGGCTGCCTCCTGGGCCCGCCCTGAAAGACACTTTTAATTGACAGATCACTACAGCTTTGTCACTCTTAAGATTTAGATGGTAACTCATTTGTATGTATATGTTTACTTGCTTTAACCTGTAAATAATTCTCTTGGTTTTTTTTTTCTATTTAATAAACCTTTAGATCGTTTATTACAGGATTGGCTACAGGCGTTAGTTTTGGTGTAAGATCTAGAGTATCAATTAATCTGGGTAGATGACTGCTCTCCTGGGACTGGAAGCGACCTGAATATTGTGGTGGGTTTTTTTTTTCGTGTAAGTGACCATTTATCACTAAGTCCAGTTTGTCTGGGTGGCAAGATAGAGTCTAAGGGAACTGTCTGTGACTCCATGGTAAAACTGTTCTAGTGAGCCAGGAGTTCACATTTGTTACTGACTTGGTGAAGTCTAATTATAGAACACACCACTGGCTTGGGGTGTTTTTGACCGTTTGCCTTGAGATAAGCACTCTGTCATGAGCCACTCCAGACAGTGTTACTCCTACATCTCACCGGAAGGGGGAAATCTTAGTTTGGAGACTAGCTAGCTGCAGTACCCAATAGGGCATTTAACAATGCAAAGGGAGGGTGATAAGGAGGCAAATGTGTGTCAAATTCAAACTTAGTGAGTTGCAAATAAATTGAACTGATGCTTATATACCAATGCTAAGTGTCTAGGTGACAATCAAGAGGAATTAGAAAGCCTCATTGATGAGAAGAAATTTGATATAATTGGCGTTACTGAGACCTGCTGGAATGAGTCACGTGACTGGAATGTCTCTAAATCACTGGTTATAACTTGTTTAAGAAGGATAAAGTGGGTAAAAGATTGTGGGGGTGGGGTGGCAGTACTCTACATTAAACACGCCATTACCTGTTTTAAGGCTATTGGAAAAAGTCAAAAACTTGGGATTTTAAAAAAATCATATGGATTCATGTGCTAACAAAGATCAGGAGGGAGTGGGGATCTGTTACAGATGACTAAATCAAGCTAGAGAACAGAATGAGTTATTCCTTAAGCACCTGTTAGCTGTAATATGTAGAAAGAAAAATTGTGTTGTTAGAGAGGACTTTAGTTTGGGGGAGACAAGCTGGAGGTCGCATTCAGTCATTAGACAAACATCATTCTATAATTTCTAGAAATTATAGATCATGGTTTTATAACACAAGGTATTACATCCCACAGTAAGTACATCTATGTTGGAACTCCTATGACAAATAAAAATGAATTAATCACTGGTCTGGAGGCTGGTCATTGCCTGGGGGCCAGTGATCATGACCTGATTACATTAAATATGGGCAAAGAGAGGACAGTACCGATCAGTAATTATGTTTACATAATGCTTCAAAAGCACTAATTTCTCAAATCTGACAGAAATTATGAGCAAAATTAATTAGGGAAAATGCCAATTTTATTTAGCTTATCAAAAAGAATATTGGGAGGTAACTTGATTATAATGTATAAGTACCTACACAAGGAGAAGATATTGAGTACTAAAGGGCTCTTTAATCTAACAAACAAGGGCATAATGAGAACCAATGACTAAAAGTTATCACCAGACAAATTAAAATAAGGCACACATTTTATATGGTGAGGGTGACCATTGGAAGAACAACCAAGGGATTTGATGGATTCTCCACCTCCTGTTGTCTTCAGATAAGACTGGATGCCTTTGTGGAAGATACGTTTAAGTCAAATACTAGTAATGCATCAGTTATACCCAAGTTATTTGCTCAGTACAGGGGTAACTGGGTAAAAAAATGTAATGGCCTGTGACATACAAGAGGTCAGACTAGATTATGGTAAATAATCAAGAGGCTAAGTCACTGATACAGAGCGATCTGAATTGCTTGGTAAGCTGGGTTTAAGCAAACAATATGTATTTTAATACAGTAGAACCTCAGTTAAGAACACCTCGGGAATAGAGGTTGTTCGTAACTCTGAAATGTTCATAGCTCTGAACAAAACATTGTGGTGATTCTTTCAAAAGTTTACAACTCAACATTGACTTAATATAGCTTTTAAACTTTACTATGCAGAAGAAAAATGCTGCTTTCCCTTTTTATTTAGTAGTTTACGTTTAACACAGTACTGTACTATATTTGCTTTTTTGTTTGTTTGTTTGTTTCTACTGCTGCCTGATTGCATACTTCCAGTTCCAAATGACGTGTGTGGTTGACTGGTCAGTTTTGTAACACTGGTGCTCATAACTCTGAGGTTTTACTGTACAGCTACATGTATAAACCTAAGAACAAAGAATGTTGGCCATATATACAGGATGGGGGACTCTATTCTGGGAAGTGGTGACTCTGAAAAAGATTTGTGGGTTGTGGTGGATAATCTATTGAACATGACCTCCCAGGGCAATGCTGTGTCCAAAAGGACTATCCTTGGATGCATAAACAGGGGAATCTCAAGTGAGAATAGAGCAGTTAGTTTACCTTTCTTTAGCACTGGTGCAACTGCTGATGGAATACTATGTTCAGTTCTGGTGTCTACAATTAAAGTAGTATGTTGATAAATGAGAGGGTTCAGAGAAGAGTCACAAGAATGATTCAAGGATTAGAAAAACATGCCTTATGCTGATAGACTAAAGAAGACTATTTACCGTAGTTTAACAAAGAGAAGATTAAGGGGTGACTTGATCACCATCTGTAAGTACCTACATGGGGAACAACTATTTGATAACAGTCTCTTCAGTTTAGCAGAGAAAGGTATAATAAAACGATCCAGTGACTGGAAGTTGAAGCTAGACAAATTCAGAATAAGGAGTGCATTTTTAACAGTGAGGATAATTAACCATTGAAACAGTTTACCAAGAGTCGTGATGGATTCTCCATCTCTGGCAATTCTTAAATCACGATTGGATTTTTTTTTAAAGGATATGCTCTATTTCAAAAGGAACTATTTGGGGAAAATTCTATGGTCTGTGTTATACAGGTCAGGCTAGATGGTCACAATGGTTCCTTCTGGTCTTAAACAGCCTGAATCTCTGAATTTCCTGAAAAGATTTCAGTACCAATAAACACAGTAATTGGTACATTTTAACTGTCCAGAAAAGAATCCCCTCCCAGCTAGAGATTGACTTTGCAGTTGAAGTGTTAGTTTATAGCAACATGGCTATAAATTTAACAACGTAGCTGGCCTTAATAAGCTTTTCTACAGTTCTGAGTACAGATTGCAACACTGTACGAATATAAGTGTAGCATACCAGCCTTATTAGTAGCCATGGAGACACTCTGTACTTTCACCTTTTTAGAAAAATTATCCAAAATAGGTTTATAATTGAGCAAGAAACCAAATCAGGTACTGCACCCCCAAATTCGATATATAGACTCATAGACTTTAAGGTCAGAAGGGACCAATATGGTCATCTAGTCTGACCTCCCTGGTCCTTAACTACTTTCTCCTTCAAAATTTTTTCCAAGACCTTGCATACTACAGAAGTTAAACTAACAGGCCTGTAGTTACCCGGGTCACTTTTTTTCCCCTTCTTGAAAATAGGAACCACATTAGCTATTTTCCAGTCCAACGGTACCACCCCCGAGTTTACAGATTCATTAAAAATTATCGCTAAGGGGCTTGCAATTTCTCGCGCCAGCTCCTTCAATATTCTAGGATGAAGATCATCTGGTCCGCCCAATTTAGTCCCATTTAGCTGGTCAAGTTTGGCTTCCACCTCTGATACTGTAATGTCAATCGCCCCTCCTTTATTCCCCTCTGTCCTGCTCCCTCTATTCCTAAGCCCTTCATTAGCCTTATTAAAGACCGACGCAAAATATTCATTTAGATATTGTGCCATGCCTAGATTATCCTTAATCTCCACTCCATCTACATTCTTCAGCGGACCCACTTCCTCTTTCTTTGTTTTCTTCCTATTTATATGGCTATAAAACCTCTTACTATTGGATTTAATTCCCCTCGCGAGGTCCAACTCTACACGGCTTTTGGCCTTTCTCACTGCATCCCTACATGCTCTGACCTCAATAAGGTAGGTTTCCTTGCCGATCTCTCCCCTCCATCCAGAATAGTTGTGATAAGAAAATTCTTGCACCTGGTGACAGTGATTTTTAAAAGCCTGAGTTGTCATCCACTACCACAATCGCATTGGATAATAGTTCTCAAGAAATCATTGCTTAGAGATGTGATGACAATGATACTTCTAGCTCTGTCACTTATTTGCAAAGTGGTAGCTTTAATACTTCAAAAGAGCAGCAGCCTACAGTTTGAAATTGCCAAGGTTGAGTTTTAAATTTAAATATTGTGGTAGAAAAGATCTTTTTAGCAGCTACCATGAAAAGCATCCACCTGAAAGGACTTCTAAAATATTTCTGTCAGTTTATAGCTTTGAGAAACCTTTTTAATTAGAGAGCATTTGTATTTATTCAGGCACACATGTATCTTTGACAGCTAGAAGAATACTGATAGTGTTGTATGTTTTTCCCTTCTCTGCTTAATGAATGGAAAGCTTTTTCATAAGATACTGTACTATTACATCTCTCTCCTTTTTACATTTTCCCAAGCAATCATAATATAATCTAATCTTCTTCAATAGCTACATAAATATTTGTCAGATGAGTGAATAGAAATTTTTTGCTCCTCATTTTAGTTTGTTATATATGTTATTTGATAACAGCTAAAATTAAGGCCTTTTTATTTTCATGTGTGAAAGTACCACTGGATTTAGGGTAGATGGCCCTTGGGCTAGGGCACTGGATTGACATTCGGGAGATCTGAATTTCTGAGAGAGCTGGAGTGAGTCACTGAGGGTACGTCTACATTGGAGCAGGATGGTGCAACTTCCAGCTCAAGCAGACATCCCATGTTAGCTCTGATTGTGCTGGTATGCTAAAAATAGAAGTGTAGCCAGTGCTGTGGGAGGGACTAGCCACCCTGAGAGTGATCCCATCTGAGACCCTACGTACGTACTCAGGTGGCCAGCCCCTCCTGCTGCCACAGCTGTACTGCTATTTTTAGCACACTAGCTTGATCAGAGCTAGCATGGGTATATCTACTTCAGTGGGCGATTACACCTTCCAGCTCTAGTGCAGACATACCCTTAATCTACTCTGCTTTAGTTCCCTCTCAGCCTGGGAAGAGATACTAATACCTCTCTACTTCAGAGGAATGTTGTTAGGATAAATTAATGAGTGTGAGGCGCTCAGATATTATGATGAGGCAGATCATAAAAGAATATAGATGGGTAGGTTGGATTGCATGAACCCTCCTTATTTGGGCTGGGAATGCTGCAAAAGTAGCAAGGCTTATCCCCGCCATGCAGGAAACAAATTTTTTCTTCACTTCCACTCATGACCTGTACTCAGATTTTCACTGACAGGCTCTAGAGAGTGACTTGTCCAGCCCTTCTCAACTCATGGGAGCATCACCATAGCAGAGGGCCCTTTAAGGAGGCCAGTGCACGTAGGAAGTGCAGGAATGGTAGGAGCCCAGAAAAGCCTTCCCCATTTCTTCACTCAATCTCAATCCCAAATAATTATATGTAGACAAAAATGCATCCCTTCTGCTAAAATACACCCTTCTCCTCCCCCCCCCCCCCCCCCCCCCCCCCCGGACAAATGGTGGGAAAGGGGTGAAGAATATGAGATATTTGGGAGATTTTACTGTTGAAAGCAAACACCCGATAGCTTGTCTCCAGCCAATGTTTAGTACATGCTTCCTCACAGAGATCTGCCAATAAAGTTTAATTGTGACCTGCTACTTAACCGTGTTTTTCCAGCCTTTAGCCTAGAGACTAGTGCTTGACCACGAGATTCCTTCCTTGTGTTACCTTATCTCTAATGCTTAGATACCGAGGTGCTAGGCACCTTAGAAATCACCTAGATGGTTAGAAAGAACCAAGAGAAGTGCCCTCACTTATTCTAAAATGCCATCATTACAATAATGTGGTAATTCTCTGTATAGGATCTGTATCTACAGTGTTTCTTTAAAAAAAAAATACCATAAATATATAATATTTAACAAATATACCCCCAAAATGCCCATAAACCTCCACAAGGTTGCCACTTTTGCAGCTGACCCCACTTGGGCCAACAGCAGGGCTTAAACCTATGCCCTCTTAGACTGAAAGCATATCTCTACCACTAAGATCTAAGATTGATGGGGGAGAGAATCAAGGTATGTACTGAGCAGTACTGAGGGAGGAACCCCAGAAGCAGCTAGTCCTAAGAGAACTTTATTATTGTTGTTTGCAAATAATTTCAAACTGGGAAGGGGGTGAGTTTTTACTTCATGTCCTGTGTGGGCTGTGTTTGTAGAGCTGTTTGGAAAAGTATCTGCCCTGAGTACCCTTGTTAGCTTTGATCGAGATAGTGCACTAAATATAGCAGTGTAGTTGGGGATATACTGGTGGCTAGCTCATGCCACTAGCTGAGTACATACCTAAAGCACTGGGCAACATTATAATCTCCAGCTGCAGTGTAGATATAGCCATGAGACCAATTGGAGAGAGGATGAGATATTGTGGGTTCCACTGCGAACGTGTGAATGACGTACAGCTTTATATACTTCTGTATACTCATGTATTTCTATAGACCCAACCAATGCCCTCCGAAAAATGTCCTAATGTCTGCAAGCACTTGGAAGAAGGGCAGCTGTCTCCAGCTAAATCATTTGATGCTAGGCCGGAGAGGGGACGTTCTGATAGACTGAAAAGGCATTTTGTGACACGTATCACTTTCTAGGTGTCCTTCGTGTTTTATTTTGAAAATGTATTTAGCTGGTTTTCTGAAATATTCCACTTCCATAATATGAATTTGAATAAAGAAATAGTCATCAGATGGAGCTTATCCATGTTTGCAGTTAGTGTATCTTTTTGTTCATAACAGAATAGCATCGATGAAATCATGCTGACATTTAGAAATGAAATGTTTGCAGTTTAAGAAAATGAACCATCAGCGAAAGAACTGTTGATTAGAAACCTGAGTTTGAAATAAAACACTTAAGGGAATTCTTCGGTAACTTTGTAGCTGAGTATAATCTGTTTTTTTACAATATTTCTTTAACTGTTGGAGCATTTGTTAAAAAAGGATTGTTTGGTATAAATTTATCCTGGAGTTTATAATTAAATTCAGAGATTCCAAGTGGAAACAAACCTTTTGTATGTGCCAGGAGGACAGAGGGAGAGTGAAAGTGCACAGACTTTGGGGTTCAGTTTCCTCTCTTTATATCTTTAAAGATAGCACTGCGACTGCCGTAACCAGTTTATTCCCTTCTTCCCCTTGGCACTCCTTTGATCAAAAACTGGCCTATAAGAAATGAATATGTTGTCGCTGACTCTTCTGTGGGTTCTTTATCGGAACAACATAACTTCTTGGGTACCACGTGACACATTACTATGAAGAAACTTTGTGTGTGTTTGTTTTTTATCTTGTAAACTAATCTTGGAAGTCGTCATTTCAACCCAATTAGTGTCTTACAATTAAAAGAATTTGCAACAAACATGTTTACAGGCTTGCAACTAGCTAATGCAGAAGGGTTCAGAAATAGTCACTAAACCTCTGGGTGTTAAAAGCTGTTCTTTTTGTCACTTGTAACAGGAAACAGCCCAAGGAACCTCCTATAAAAACACTTTGATTTAAAAAGAAACAGAATATGTAATTAAGAATAACTACATAAGTAAGTGTAATAATAATGTGGTCTCTGTGTATATGTTAAAACTCATAAAAGGTAAACAATTTACCATAAACATAACCCAAATAATGCAGATTTAAAGATTTCACCCTCCCACACTCTACTTACCTTTTGTGCTCTGAACACTGGGAGTGGTGTAGTAAAGCAGATTTTTATCTTGCAAAATATTTTTTTATTCCTTTCTTCACACTTCTAAATGTCAGGAAGAAAGTACAGGTTGTAACACTGTCTACCTGAGCAGAATTTAATCTTAAAGTATGATTAAAACTATAAAACAGAGTCGGATTTTGGACAGATGGGCCAACCTTGTTTTGTAATTAACTGTTTAGACATTTCAGTTGATTTTGAACTATATAAACTCCTGGATTTTCTGTAGTTATTTATTGCTATTTGCAATTGTATCAGGGGTTGCTACTTTAGGGCCTAATTTAACTCTTGCTGACACCAATAAGAATCTTTCTGTTGGATCAAACCCACTGAGAGGATAAATTATGGGAGACACAAGTGAGTCTGAAAAATAGCTTTTAAAATAATGGAGAAAAGCTTCCCTTGTATTTTAGCATTTGCCTGGTTTAAAGGATGGTGGGTTTGAAATTAGAGACCGGTAACAACTCTAGATTTGCTCCTCTATTTATCATTTTGCTACATGGGAATAACTTTACTACAGTCTGGGTAACTGGGAATAAATATCTGATTGCCGTACTGCTAACCAGAAAATCAGTATAGCTAAGAATTATGCATCCTACACACTTCATGCATGTATACGGTAGAAAGAAAAACAAACTATCTTAATAACAAAAACATAGAACATTGTTGTAAAGCAAATGCTGCTAATGAATTGACAGGACTCTGCAAAAAGGGATGTGCGAGCCTAGAGGTAATGTCTTTGCTGAGATTTAAATGAGCTTCTTACTGATTAGAATGAAAGTCTCTTATGGTCCAATGAGTGTTGCAGGCCTAGCACACTTGAGGCTATTGCTCTTACATTGTGTTTCTTCTTTTCATGGGGATGATGGAAGCTGCAGTGTAGACTGCAGACACCAGTGCCAGGGGTCACACAATAATAATGTATTTTCCACTGCCACTTTGTATGGTGTATATACACTGTGTAACCTTGGGTGCCTCACAATGCTTTGGTGCTGTAACTCCCAACCTGAGCCTCTCACAAATAGCCTGCAGGTCACACCCTGAGTGTCTGTGTATAGCTGCAGCCTGCCAGCACACTTCAGTCATACTCTGGCTTTCACCAGCCCTGGTTACTGCTTGCAGGGTGACCCCAGCACACTCCCAGTCCCAGATTTCCCCCCAAAACATGTTCTGCACTGTCCAGCCCTCTCCTGCACAGTTCAGAGATTAGAGGTCCATTGCCCCTGTATGGGGTCATTGTACAATGCTTTGCTACTTTAATTGGAGTTACCCACACAGTTCAGTTTAAATGCAACACTGGATGAGTTTTGATTAAAGAATAAAACAAGTTTATTTAACTACAAAGAGAGATTTTAAGTGAGTACAAGTATAATGCATTAAACTCAAATGGTTACAAGAGAAATGAAGTTAAAACGACGGTAAAAGCCTTACCACATGTTCCCAGCAACACAGCTGACCAAATTCTCAAGTCAAGATCTGCCCTCAAAGTCCAAAGGTCTGGTTCCTCTGTCTTTTTAGGCAAAAGAGTGAAGTGTGAGAGAGAGACAGAATACCTGGGGTGTTTTTGCTCCTCACTTTTATAGTCCAGTCCCCCTTTGAAATGCATTTTCCTGAGGCTTACCCTATATACTTTTCATTCCAGCTATGAGGATGGAGACATGGAGTCTCGTGGTGAAAGAGGTTCCATGTTGTTTTTTAGAATGCAGATTGATCTGCTCCTGCCCTCCTCCATTGCCAAAGAATCACTTGACAGGGGATTGGCAAATCAGCTTTGATGGCACCTGGCTAGAGGTATCAGCTTGTCCTTTGTCTTTGAAGGACAGATTTACCCACTCCCCCAGACTAGTCTGGCAAACAAACTGCAGTCATAATTTCAGTGTATGTTCACAACTTTATACACTACACACATTTCACCATGATATTATTGACCATCAAGATATTAGTTTTCAAATGATACCTCACAAGGCATATTTTGTACTAAGATTATTACAATAGCATGCAGGATGTGAATCCAGGGTTGTCTTTGGTCACAGCGCATCATTTCTAATGGTATGCAAATAGTTAATCAAACGTTATCTTTCCAACATGTGACGGTAACTATTTTCCATTCTGGCATCCTGATCTTTTCTATAAAGAATGTGTTTGTGGTGGAACCGCAGCTTGTCTGCAATAATTTATGAATACTGTATGTTTACCTGGCTATTGGGATGTTTACTGTCTGAATATATTGGTTTAATTTAATAGAGATCAGTAAGGAAAATCAAGCAAGAAAGAAAAAGTATGCGTTAAGATAAATTACTTCCCAGCAAACACTGGAGAGCTGTTAAGAAACAAAGCCAGGATAAGAAATGACCTGGGAGAACCAGAAGATCGAAAGGACTATGGCAGGTTTAAAAAGGAACGCTCTCTCAAGTGAGCGGGGAAGTTCTTTGTGGGAAACCAGCAGGGCCGGTTCCAGGCACCAGCTTACCAAGCAGGTGCTTGGGGCGGCCGCTTCGGAGAGGGGTGGCACGTCCAGCTGTTCGGCGGCAATTCGGCGGACGGTCCCTCACTCCTGCTCGGAGCGAAGGACCTCCCGCCGAATTGCCGCAGCAGATTGCGATCGCGGCTTTTTTGTTTGGCTGCTTGGGGCAGCCAAAACCCTGGAGCCGGCCCTGGAAACCAGACTGACACAAAGCTACCTATTGGGGTGTCTGAAGAAGTTAGACTTGCCTAAGTTACCCGCAGGGGATGGAAAACCTTTAGGTAAGATAGATATGCAAGTAGACTGTTTTTAAAATCCTCTTTTCTCTGGTGCTTTGTTTCCTACTGTTAAAATAAACAATACTTTGGTTTGAGGAAAGCTGTTTTATCACTGGATACCACTGGTCACAGACTCACAAAGGGAAGAACTGCAAGTGCCAGAACTCAGTCAGACTTGTTGGGTCAATACACAGGGCTTTGTAGTCCAGGGCTCAGTCTAGGAGTGGGAGAATTGCAGAATTCCACCCTGTGATAAGTAAAGGCACAAGGCTTGATGCCTGAGGGGGTGCATTCAGAGAGACCAAGAAGGGGACAGAGATAAAACTAGCTCTGTAACTCTGATGGGATAATGAAAGAAACTTTCAAAATGGCAGGTGCTGGGTCAGAGTATGGTACTATTAATGTTGTAGAATTTGGATTCGAAAAACAGTTTATGCTGAACTGTATCTTCGTTCATTCAGAAAGCTTTCCACTTCTCATTACATTAACATGTTGACAGTACATACTAAAACATGGAGACTTTATTTTAAAATTATAGAAAATTACTTGCAAAATATTCAAGCGAGACATACACAGTAAGAAACATTAGAGAATGCTGCAGTCTGCGATGCATCTTAATGGCCTTCAGAGCAGTCTGGTTACTTCACCCATCTGATAAAATTAAAAGTCTGTGATCGAGGATAGGTTCTGATTTAGGGGGAGAAGGTCCTGGAGAAAGGGAAAAGAAGGATGCAAATATATACTGGACTAAGAGGAAATTCATTCCAGATCTGCTATTTTTCCTCCCAGTTTCCCCTGGATGAAAGATGCTAATATCCATGTTCAGGTGTCACTAATATAGAGGGAAGCAAATCTGAGAATGAAAACAATAGAGAGAGCTTAACCAAGCAACTTTCCCTTGGTGACCATCAAAGTGCTCACAGTTCCTGTAATGCCTATGAAAGTACAGAGAGCCATGTTAGTGTTTAAAAAAACAAATGCTGCTAGTATAGATGGGACTGCTACAGGTCATTGATCAAGAAGCTGGTTGGATAGCTCAATGGTGTTCTTTTTCTAATATGAGTTCTTTAAATCCCATTAATGTGTTCTTTAAGAACATAAGAATGGCCATTGAGGGTCAGACCAATGGTGCATGTAGCACTGTATCCTGTCTTCTGACAGTGGCCAGTGTCAGATGCTTCAGAGGGGGTGAACAGAACAGGGCAATTATCAAATGATCCATCCTTGTCATCCATATTCCCAGCTTCTGGCAGTCAGCGCTATAGAGACAACCAGAGCATAGGGTTGTATCCCTGACCATCTTGGCTAATAGCCATTGATGCACCTATCCTTTATGAATTTACCTAATTCTTTTTTTAATCCATTTATACTTTTGGCCTTCACAACATCCCCCGGCAATGAGTTCCACAAGTTGGCAGTGTGTTGCATTAAGAAATACTTCTTTATGTTTATTTTAAATCTGTGCCTGTTAATTTCATTTGGTGACCCTGGTGCTTGTGTTATGTGAAGGGGTCAATAAAAACTTCCCGATTCACTTTCTCTGCAAGTTTCATGATTTTATAGACCTCTCTCATATCCTCCCTTAGTCATCTCTTCTAAGATGAGCAGTCCCAGTCTTTTTAATCTCTCCTCATATGGAAGCTGTTTCATACCCCTGATCATTTTTGTTGCCCTTCTCTGTACCTTTTCCATTATATCCTTTTTGAGATGGGTTGACCAGAACCGCACACAATATTCAAGGTGCGGGCGTACCATGGATTTATATAGTGGCATTATGATGATTACTGTTTAATTATCTATCCCTATCCTAATGATTCCTAACATTCTATTAGCTTTTTTGACTGCTGCCTCACATTGAGCGGATGTTTTCAGAGAACTATCCACAATGACTCCAAGATCTTTCTTGAGTGGGAATAGCTAATTTAGACCCCATCGTTTTGTGTATGTATAGTTGGGATTATTTTTTCCAGTGTGCAGTATTTTGCACTTATCAACACTGAATTTCATCTACCATTTTTTTCACCCATTCACCCAGTTTATTGAGATCCCTTTTGTAACTCTTCACAGACAGCTTTGGACTTAACTATCTTGAGTAATTTTGTGTCATCTGAAATCTTTTCCACCTCACTTTTACCCCTTTCCCCACACCATTTATGAATATGTTGAACAGCACAGGTCCCAGTAGAGATCCTTGGGGGACCCTGCTATTTACCATTCTCCATTTGAAAATTGACCATTTATTCCTACACTTCGTTTCCTATTTTGTAACCAGTTACTGATCCAGGAGAGGATCTTTCCTCTGAGCTCATTACTGCTTAATATTCTTAGGAGCCTTTAGTGAGGCATGATTTCCCTATACAAAAGCTATGTTGACTCTTTCCCCAATGTATTGTGTTCATTTATGTGTCTGATAAATCTGTTTTTTACTATAGTTTCAATCACTTTGGTACTGAAATTAGGCTTACTGGCTTCTAATTGCCAGGATTACCTTGGGAGCTTTTTTAAAAATTGGCATTAACATTACCTATTCTCCAGTTATCAGGTACAGAGGCTGAGTTAAGCGATAGGTTGCATACTACAGTTAGTAGTTCTGCAATTTCATATTCGAGTTCCTTCAGAATTCTTGGATGAATACCCTCTGGTCCTGGTGTCGTACTACTCTTTAATTTATCAATTTGTTCCAAAACCTCCTTTGACACTTCAGTCTGGGACAGTTCCTGAGGTTGTCACCTAAAAAGAATGCCTTGGATGTGGGGATCTCTCTCACATCCTCTGCACCGAAGACCGATGCAAAGAATTCGTTTAGCTTCTCCGCAATGGCCTTTTCTTCCTTGAGTGCTTCTTTAGCACCTCAATCATCCATTGTCCCCACTGATTGTTTGTCAGGCTTCCTGCTTCTGATGTACTTAAATTTTTTTTTGCTATTAGTTTTTGTGCCTTTTGCAAGTTGGTCTTCAAATTTATTTTTGGCCTGCCTAATTATACTTTTACGCTTGATTTGCCAGAGTTTATGCTCCTTTCTATTTTCCTCAGTAGGATTTGAGTTCCAATTTTTAAAGGATGCCTTTTTGCCTCTAACCTTCGTTATTTTACTCTGGTTAGCCATGATGGCTTTTTTTTTTTTTTTTTTTTTTTTTTTTGGTCCTCTTACAATTTTTTTTTTTTTTATATGTGGTATACATTTTAAGTTTGAGCCTCTATTATGGTTTCATATAGCTTGCAGGCATTTCACTCGTGACTCTTCCTTTCAATTTCTGTTTAATTAGATTCCTCATTTTTGTGTAGTTCCCCTTTCTGAAGTTAAATGCTACCGTGGTAGGTTTCTTTGGTATTTGCTTCCCTACAAGGATATTACATTATGGTCGCTATTACCAAGCGGTTCAGCTATAATCGTCTCTTTGACCAGATCCTGTGCTCCGCTTAGAACTAAATTAAGAATTGCCTCTCCCTTTGTGGGTTCCTTGACTAGCTGCTCCAAGAAACAATCATTAATGGTGTCTAGAAATTTTATCTCTGTATCCCTTCCTGGCATGTACCAGGTGGCATGTACCGCATCAAGGTCAGACTAGATGATCATAATGGTCCCTTCTGACCTTAAAGTCTATGAATATGGGGATAGTTGAAATCCCCATTATTACTGGATCTTCTATTTTTTGTAGCCTCTCTAGTCTGAGCATTTCACATTTAAGCATCTGCTATTGGAAACCAAGTTTGGCTGGAGAAGGATTTGTAATGCAACATTCTTAATAGTGGCAAACTGTTATGGTTTATTATTTGTATTGTGGGATCACCCAAAATGTGCTAGGTGCTGGACAAATAGAAAGGAAAATGCAGGATCTGTTCCAAAGAAGTTTCAGTTTGTAAGACAAAAAGAATTAGGGTGGAATAAATGGCTGCAACATACAAGCAAAGTTATTGGGTGATGACAGGGACATGTTTTGTGGGGCGGTTTTGTGGGGGGTTGCAGTAGAAGTGGGATTTTAGTTGTGATGGGGGGGAAGCGGTAGATGTGGTATATCTTGACTTTATTAAAGTTTTTGATACTGTCTCGCATGACCTTCTCATGAACAAACTAGGGAAATACAATCTAGATGGAGCTACTATTAGGTGGGTGCATAACTGGTTGGAAAACCATTTCCAGAGAGAAGTTATCAGTGGTTCACAGTCATGCTGGAAGGGCATAACGAGTGGGGTCCCACAGGGATCAGTTTGGGGTCTGGTTCAGTTCAATATCTTCTTCAATGATTTAGATAATGGCATAGAGAGTACATTTGTAAAGTTTGTGGATGATACCAACCTGGGAGGGGTTGCAAGTGCTTTGGAGGATAGGATTATAATTCAAAATGATCTGGACAAACTGGAGAAATGGTCTGAAGTAAATAGGATGAAGTTAAATAAGGACAAATGCAAAGTACTCCACTTGGGAAGAAGCAATCAGTTGTGCACACACACAAAATGGGCAATGACTGGCTAGGACGGAGTGCTGCGGAAAGGGATCTGAGGGTCATAGTGGATCCCAAGCTAAATATGAGTCAACAGTGTAACACTGTTGCAAAAAAAGCAAACATCATTCTGAGATGTATTAGTTGGAGTGTTACAAGCAAGACACGAGAAGTAATTCTTCTGCTCTACTTAGGGTGACCAGACAGCAAGTGTGAAATTGGGACGGGGATGGGGGGCAATAGGCGCCTATATAAAACAAAGCCCCAAATATTGGGACTGTCCCTATAAAATCGGGACATCTGGTCATCCTAGCTCTACTCCACGCTGATTAGGCCTCAATGTGAGTATTGTGTCCAGGTCTGGGCGCCACATTTCAGGAAAGATGTGGACAAATTGGAGAAAGAGAAGAGCAACAAAAATGATTACAGGTCTAGAAAACATGACCTATGAGGGAAGATTGAAAAAATTGGGTTTGTTTAGTCTGGAAAAGAGAAGACTGTGTGTGTGTGGGGGGGAACGGAACATAACAGTTTTCAAGTATATAAAAGGTTGTTACAGGGAGGAGTGAGAACACTTGTTCTTCTTAACCTCCTGAGGATAGGACAGGAAGCAATGGGCTTAAAGTGCAGCAAGGGCGGTTTAGGATGGACATTAGGAAAAACTTCCTAAATGTCAGGGTGGTTAAGCACTAGAATAAATTGCCTAGGGAGGTTGTGGAATCTCAATCATTGGAGGTTTTTAAGAGCAGGTTAAACAAACAGCTGTCAGGGATGGTCTAGATAATACTTAGTTCTGCCATGTGTGCAGGTGACTGGACTAGATGACCTCTTGAGGTCCCTCCAGTTCTATGATTCTATGATTTGTGGGAGAAGGACACACCAATTTTTGGCAGGTCATTCCAAGCACATAAAACAGCCTGGAAGAAGGTGCAGTGATTATTGAGAGAATGGGTTTAAGGGAGGATTGAGGTTTCTGTCTCCAATGGATGGAGAGGAGGAGGGACACAAAAGGATACCAACCAGAGATGTAGGAAGGGGATGCAGTGTGGGCAAAATGCTTAAATGTGACACACAGCACAATGGGGAGGTACTTTAGTGACTCAGAAGGGGCGACATGGTTGAAGAAAAAGGGGCTGCAACCATTTGAATTAACTGGGGTTAGACAAGGTTAGTATCACAAAGACCGGAGGAGGTGGTGACCAGGGCACAGATTAGCAATTTCACAGTGGAATGGAGGGGAAGCGCTGAATTTTAGAGAACATAAGGGAAGAAGAAATTGGACTCTGTTACAGCCTGGGTAGGTGGAGAGGCAATAGAGGGAGGAGTCTAAGGTGGCCCTGCATCCATGAGTGACAAGAAGCATGGTGGTGCTGTCGTCCATAATGAGCAAGGGTGTAGCTGATAGGGTTTGGGAGGAGAATTAAGTAGTTCGGCTTTGACAGGGTTACATTTGAGATGGTATCAGGCCACCCTAGAGGAGGTGTCCAAGAACAACAAGAGATGACAAGATTGCCTGACAACCGTCACCTTTTATGTGGTGTTGGGGCAACTGACGTAGTGACTCAGCAGACGAACTCTATATTCCAATGCAGAATCATTGGAACCTGCCACTCTCTGAAAGTACTCTTCTATGGAGTTAGTGCTCTCAGCTCCTGAATAAGGGAGTGTGTTCTCTGTTCTTCCCCCACCCCAAACCCTAGGCAGCCTCCGTGTTTCATGGGGGCCAGAGTGAGTGTCATAATACAGAGTCTTAAGGATGGGGGAAGTAAACTGAAAAATGGAGGGGGAATCCTTCAAGACTTTGTTGTACCTTCACTGAGAAAATGGGTCTATTTGCAAATATATAACTTAATTGCCCTATCCTAGGAGAAGGCTGGAATCCAGTACTAGGCATCACATTGATGTCTTGGGGGCTATTAAGAGAGTTCCAGAACTGTGTGGTAGCTGAAGTCAATTGAACTCAGTTTGGCTTGAGAGAACTGGAGAGTTAAGAGTGGGCTTTCCTTTCCAGGGTCAAGAGAATTGGAATTACCATTTGTATGTTTCTCTTAACCAGAATACCTCCCAGAAAGGAATAACTACAAATCTGCTCCTCATTCGTACCAGCACGTTTGTGTATTGGTTGTTTCTGAGGTGTATAAATGTACATGTGAAAGCTGCAATGCCATGACCTGAGCACTCTGCTGGCTGCTTGTCGAGCTCAGAAATTTGCAGTGCTTGGGGGAAGTAGAAATGCATTTGAAGCATATAACAAGAAGTAGGCCCTTTGAGGGTGCTGTGCGTTAAGGAGGGGGAATTAATGGATGATTTAACTTCTGTATGTTTATTCAGTAACTTAAAAAAAAAACTGTTTAATTTGTAGCAGTCTCATAGTCCAAACTAACACCATGTCATAAAATTTAAGAGCACCAAAAGAGCCATTTCTGTCTATCACATAATTGATATGTATTAAAAAAAAGGCATGAAGTCTATTACGGCTCCGAAAAGCTGTTACTCTCTCAAGTGAGTAAAACTAACTTTACGGGGGAGAGAAAAAACGATAGCAGCTATGGAGAACTCGAATAAAAATATTGGTTAAAAAACTTAATTCTTATGCACCTAAAACTGTAATTAATAATCAAAACAAGGACATTATATCTCACTCACTGTTCTGGCTGAAAAATTGCAGTACATATGATCTGTAATAGCACTAACTTTTCAGATTTCTTTGCAGGAGCCAGGCACTGAGCAATGACTTAGAAACAAATGTCAATCTAATTCTACTCTTAATTCTGAACGTCTTTGTTTTTGTGGATTCATCACACTCTTGGGATTAGTTTTTCAGCTAAAGCCTCTATACTTGGGAATATATTTTATCATACTCTAAGGGCTTGATGATGAGTCATTGGTTAAATGCAGGTTTTGCCATTCACATCAATGGGAACAGAATTGGGCCAGAATTGTGTAAGTAGTCTATTGCATGATGCAAACTCTGCTGTCTTTCTTCCTTCTCCCAGGGTCACACAGTCCTTTGTAACTGCTTTTTGATGAGATGTTTTTCATGGGTCCTGATATTTCCTCAAACTATCTTTCTTGCAATTTCTTTTACTGTCTCAATCTCTTCTGTCACATTGGATGCACACTTGCTCCTCTCTGGGTTTGGCCTGTGTTTTGTGCCTTCCACTTCTTCTGTATTTGGTGATAGGCTGCCTTGGCTTTGTACGTTTCACTGGAATTCCAGTGCAAAAGGATGCATTAAGACAGAATCTCAGAGGGGAGAGCCAGAAAGTGTGTACTTCAATAATAATGAAACCAAACAAAACAGAAGAGAAAACAAAAATTGTAAAAGGCTTTGACTTCAGGACATTTTGCTGCATCTTCTTGCGGGTAATTCCTGAGAGCTGTCAATACTCTGGCAGCGTTTACTTCTTCAATACACCGCCAAGTCAATAAACATAGTTTAAATTTTGAGCAGTTGGGCCATCAGGACTTCACCATGGAGTTGTTAGTTTTATTGATCACCTGTTTTGGAAATCAGAAACTGGAAGCATTAGTCTAGAGACAGGTTTGTTACTAAACCTGGGAATTTTATGCTTCCCAGCTGTGTAGACAACATGCCATATACAGGGCTTTGTTACTCTCTTCATTGTTGAAGCATCATCTGTTGTCCTGCAGGCCAGGTCAAGATGCATCCATCATAGGATCAGCATTTCCATCTAGAAGATACAGAGAAGGAGAGGCCTCTACTTGGAGGAGACAAGCTAACACAAATACCGATCTGTGAACAAAGCATATTGTGTTCTCTGAGATCTTTCAACCTAGAGATTTTGACCAAACATCCCTTAGATTTATATTTTTAGGCATTAATGTATTGTTTTAAAATAATTTTTATAATTTCTGGGTAAATTAGATTAAAAAGTCTCTAACCTGTTGTTCTGGCAAACACCACTCTCCTTCACGTGTATTTAATACGTTGTCCTGTCTGATAGTAAGACCGTAGACAGGTCTTCATGTTTAGCAGCATCTTCCAGTTGCTACTGCACATGCTCTGTCTGTGTGGTCTGTCTGCAACTGCTGAGCCTCAAGCCAGGACCTTCATTGTAGCAGCATCAGCTGAATGCAGGGGAAGACTTTTTCTGGCCAATGCTTTTTGGAGTTGTGCTTAGTTTCTCTGTCGGAATCACACTACACATATCTTTAATGTGTGTAAGTTTCAACCTTGATTATTGGGTAAACCTATTGAAAACACCCTCCGTTATAAGAAATTCAATGTCCCCTGTGATATTTGGAATGATCCTACTGGGGAGAAGAGCATCAGGAGCTACTTTAGGACTGAGTGGGTGGGATGGTGTGACAGTTCTCGGGGTTGAGAGTCACCTTGTTAGCCCCCTGCCTCCAGCATGAGGGAGACTTGCTTGTACTTGGTATCAGCTTCCTGATACCACTAGTTGGTTAGCCACCCAAATAATCTCCTCTGGGCTACGCTAGCCCTTGCTTTGCCGTGCAGGTTAACAGTAGGGGTATCACAGTCCCTATTTGAAGCATTCCCTGTAGTGTCCAGCCCCTTATCCACTGATCACTCACAGAAATACCAGATCTGCTATTTCCAAGGGGACAGTGCATGCACCAAACTGTATGATTCAACTCTGGATCAGCTCCTTGTGTAATACCATAGCACTGAGATACATTTATAGTGAAAACAAGAACAGGTTTATTGTCAAAGGTTCAGTATTCAAGAGCTATTGAGAAAGGATAATAGAAACAAGGGTTTCATATAAAACAAAATCATAACCTGATTTCTAGACACTATACTTAAAACTTCTCGACAGCAGATTATCCTGTTATCTCACTCCAAATGTCCTTTGCCGTTTCAGCCAGGGCAGGTTGTGATCCCATTTGCATGAAGATAATCACACTGCCCAATAAATTCCTAGGTGCAGGGAAAAGAGGTGTCTTCTTTGCCTTTTCCTTATATCCCCAAATGTTATTGTCTGGACCCAGAGTCAGGATAACTCTCTGTAGTTTATTCTCCAGCGTGCTACTGCCTGATTGATCTCCTATCGTCCCTGACTTTGTATGTAAATAGATAGGGCCTTACCAATTTCATGGCCATGAAAAACGTATCACATACTGTGAAATAAGCCTTTCCCTGTGAAATCTGATCTCGTGCTGCTGGGAGCGCCCCAGCTGCTAGTCCGGGCTGGGGAGGGACAAGAATTGTCCTTCCCCTGCATGGCTGCTCTTGGTGGAGAGATCAGATCCACCTCCAGAGGCAGCGCCCCCCATTGTTCCAGCCAGGATTCGGGGCTTCTGCCCCCCACAGCTCCCAGTGGGGCTCGGGGCACCCAGGTTTCTTTCCCCAGGGCTTCTTCCAGGGCTCAGGGCACCCATTTTTCAGGGGCAGGGGGAGAGGGTGCACAAAATTGACCAGGGTTCCAGTATTAATCCGCCACTGGCCAGGACTAGCAGCTAGGGGCCCTGGTTGGGACACTCTCTCACCAGCATGGAGGAGATTGTACCTACTTAGAAGTGAGGGTGGCAGTTTTGCAACCCTCCCCCCCACTATCCCATTTTCAGTCGGGACCCCCATGGTTACAACACTGTGAAATTTTATATGTAAACATCTGAAATCGTGAAATTGACCAATTAAAAAACCCTCTTGCCGTGATATTGACAAGAATGTGGTTATTGACTGGGAATTTGGTAGGGTCCTATAAACCGAGCTTTCCACTTGTTAGCTTACAATGCATACTTTACATGTCAATCAGGAGACAGGTGAATACAAATTCTTTTGTCTGACAGAAAAGCTCTTTATCAAGTCTGCCTTGATACAGACTTTAGAACATTTTCAGCATTCAAAACTCTATACATAGCATCTGTACATACATTTCACAACAATATTAATGACCACTGTGACCCTGGCTTTTATTTAAGACCTCAATTGGCCTTCTTTGGTGACTCAGAATGTACATATCAGAATCAGGATATTCTTGTAACCCCATTACCAGTTGGCCTTGAGGGTTTCATGGGTTGCAGATGGCCAGGCACCCAGAACTGAGTGGAGTTTTCCCACATTTAGAACTCTAAAATTTCCATGTGATTGGCTGCACCTAATCTTTCCCTCCCGGCCCTAGCATGATAGTTGGAGTGGTGATGCTTTGGGAGGAATAGGAAGGCAGGACTCAAAAAGGAGGTGAATTAAAACGGGTTGGGAATGGCTGGTTGGGATCACTGAGAGAGTTGCAGTGGAAGTTGGTGTTTAAGTGAATAAGTAAAGCTGAAGGTACTTAAACTACTAAGTAGAGAAAGAGTTGAGGTAGTTAATTAAAAAATAATAGGAGGTAACAGAAAACAAGCTTATC
Organism: Emys orbicularis; assembly: GCF_028017835.1. Classification (NCBI taxonomy): domain Eukaryota; kingdom Metazoa; phylum Chordata; order Testudines; family Emydidae; genus Emys; species Emys orbicularis. The sequence goes on along the minus strand of NC_088683.1, from coordinate 64,767,827 downwards.
CCCCAGATCAATTTGCTTGTGTGCTTCCCTTTTCTCCCGCTCCTCTTTTTTTAAGATCGTATGCTCTTTAGCACAGGGATTGGTGGAGATGTTTTTTTCCTGTGTTTTGAAAAACACTATTGATATTCAATATACATGAGTAAATAATCATCACAGTGGGGTATGGCTTTACTTAAAGCTTACAATTCCTATTGCACCTGTCAGAGGATCATAAAACATTAACACTACTTAGTCCCTGCCCCAGAGAGCTTACTGTCTATCTTTTTGTCCTGTAATTGTACAGCACCTGGCGCAGTGGGGTCTTGGTTCATTACTGGGGCTTCTAGCTGCTACTGCAATACTAATTTTAATAATAATAATGATTGTACAAAATAAATTCAACTTCACAAAATCCTGTAACGAAGATAAGTATTATCCTGATTTTGTGGCTGGGCAAACGGCAGCTCAAAGAGGTTAAATGGTGAATCTGATAGCGCTGGGAATAGAATCCAGAGCCCTGACTTAGTTCACTGCTCTAATCCTCCTACTGCCTTCTCCAGGTAAGTAGAGCCACAGTTCAAGTTTGGGGTCACTTTGCTCTAAAACACTCGTGTTTGCAATTTGAAGCAGCACATGGAACAGTTGTTGATGGTTTTTTTTAATCTGCTGGAACAGTATTCTACTTAAAATGGGTAGCTCTGAGCAATCAGAAGCTTCTTTGAGCCCAGTGATGCAAAATATACAAACCAGATGAGTAAAGACACGCCTGAACCCTTAGGGTATGTACCCTACGCAGCTCTCCATATGCCCAAGCAGTGCCTTACCTCTCTCTCTTTTTAGCAGTGTAGTGTCCTGCTGCCAGAGTCTTTCCCTGCCTTCTTGTGAAGGGGGAATGTCCCACAGCCTGGACTGCAGTCCGAGCCTGAATGTCTACACAGCAATTTTTAGCCCCGCAGGCCGCAGCCTGAGCCCGAGTTGGCTGACCTGGGTCAGCTGCGGCTGTGCCATGCACCTTTTATTCCAGTATAGATGTACCACTAACTGCACATGGATCAACCACGTGACATATTGTGGTTACAAAGAGCTTTACATCATTGAAATGCCACCTGCCACTTCATTAAGAGGCAACTAGTGAGAACTACTGCAGCTACCCTTGCAAAACTTTGTGTCTGGTACTTAAGTGGTTTAGCTATCACTCTAAGTAATGTTTCATTTCTTTTTGTGTAAGATTTCACAGTAGTGCTTAGCTACATTGATTCCCCTAGATCCCTAGCCAGTGTACTTCTGTTCCTGTTATAGCATACTTTAGGCCATAGGGAAACTTGGTAGTGTTTGTAAGAATATTGACCTCTCAACTCAAGAGCATGGTTGTAAGAAATAGTCATCTGGATTTGTGAAATGATTACAAGAATCCCCTATTAGTCTCTGTGCCAGCAGGCGAAAGTGCTGATTATATCACTGTGGATGTAAATCTTTCTTTTCTTTGCTTTTGCATGTTTAGGGACCCGTGCATGAGGATTTTGTAAATCAAAAAAATGATCAGGAAGGATTATCCTGCCTAAGATATATTGACCACCTTAAAAAAGAGTACAGGAGTACTTGTGGCACCTTAGAGACTAACAAATTTGTTAGTCTCTAAGGTGCCACAAGTACTCCTGTTCTTTTTGCGGATACAGACTAACACGGCTGCTACTCTGAAACCTTAAAAAAGAGAGACTGTTAGCAATGAGGTGGCAGTATTCCCTAGAGAACTGTTTTTTAAAGCTCCAGAAGTGTTTTGGGAAACTTCATTATTTTCCTGTTAAGTTTCTTTTTCCAGATCCATATGAGGGACTTTATTAATACAGATCTGTAATCTGGTGAGGGGGGTTGAATGAAAACGGATGAATGTTTAAAGGTTTTTTGTAAATAACCATTGTGGTTGTTCCCCTGTTCCTCACACCTTACTGTGGAGTTTTGGACTGTTAACAGTTATGTGGAAATAATTCAGAATGTGTTTGTCCAATGACTGGCATAGATGGAACAGAGCCTGACTGTGGCCTTTAGATAATGAGCACATAGCAGACAGAGGTCTTTCCTGATGTCTTTCCTGTGGGTAACTGGCAGCTCTGAAGGGCAGCTCTCCTCAACCTCTAATGTAGCAGTAGCCTCTAGAACAGGCATCAAGGCTGGCTCCCCCACTTGGCTTCCAGCTGCTTCTTACAGGTATTCACATTCTCCATTGCAGGATCAGCACTGTGTGAGCCATCAGCTCTCCAGCGGACTGATGAGAGCTGTAGCCTCAGGGTGGTTATCTGACGACAAGTGACACTCAGAGCCACTATATAAAAAAGAGCTGCTTGTCCTCAGTAATGGGCAGGAGGTGGCAGGAGAAACTAGCCAAGAGGAATCAGCCTGATGAATGGCTAGAAGAAATCTCCAGTCATAGAGCTCTGGTTTAGGATTTTTAAGGCTATATAGGAAATGGTCCAGAAAAGAACTCCAGGTTTGGAGTGAAGCGGATGTGCTGCTTTATAATTGTCTTTGGTTGGAAGGAACCCAAAGTTGAGGGCGGGGACTGGGTTTCCCTACACTGCATCAGCGCCATCAGGAGGGATGAACTGACAGCCCCAGCTTGAAGGGGTATAAGAGGGATTGTCTGAGAGCACACAGTCCAGTATCTGACAGGACTGACTGAACTTGAACAAGGCTACTGGCCTATAGAAACTGGAAAGGGCAGAGTGAAGAGACTGTTTTGTTTGGACTGTTTGTTTTTGTTGACCCTGGAAGAGGAAGGCCAGAGGACTAAGCCCAAACTCTTCCCACCCATCTACCAGGGGAGGTGGTGAGCCAATAAGAAAAGTAGCTAAAATGAGGAAACAACACCAGAGAAGTGAAAATGCCATTCCACTAAGGCTGTGTTATGTACCGAGATGACAGTACAACAGTAGAATTACTTGCAAACTGAAATTAAGCTCAAGCCCAGTATTTCTGTGCAGGCATTTTGGTACACTTATTTTTCATGTTTAGGCTGTTTGTTACTGTGATCTTTATCCCCACAGTTACCTACTTCCAGCCCCTACACGCACCCCCACTAAGCAAGTTGTGCTAGTGGCAAATCATGAAGGAGAGACGCTCTTCAAAGCATTTGCAGAGATTTCTAAACATTAATAAATTACATGGTATTATGTAAACGAGCTTCAAAGAGACACAATGTGATTGGCCTTCTCCCTGCCTCCCAAAGGAATGGAAGGAAGGAAAGACAATATGGAAAATGTTAATACATTGTCTGTACCAGACAACATTTAAATGATTACTTCGCTCATCTCCTATATGAGCCATTTTGCCAGTTTTGGCATTGCTGAAATACCTAGTGATTTCCACTTGTATTCAATGTGTGCAGCTCTGAGTGCATGTAAGATTTTGATATTTTTACGATAAGAGCCAGATGGTTACTGTAGTGTCTGTCCAGGAATGACGATAATGACCAGTTAAGCCGTTCTCGATGTGTGTCAGCTGCTGGGGATTCTGTTTACATCACAGTCTTTAAAACGAGCAGCATTAGCCTGGGACTGGCATGTTAGCTAATGGAGTATTAGACTTTATTTTGTAACCAAGATGAACCCTTTAGAGTCAAAACTTATTTCAAAGGGAGTCAAGGTTTTAATTACAAACTCAGGGTGCGACAGCTGTAGAGGTGGGCATACCTGTTGTACAATATTTTACATCTGCTGTGGTTATTTTGTTCCAATGTAAACTGATAGTGAAATAGTCCATGTTCTAGAACATGGTATCAACGTGGGAGTTATGACCCCCAGGATAGGTCAAAAATGGGTCTAGGGTAGTGTAACGGGGCTCAACTCACCACTGTGGTGCCTCCTGCTGGCCGTCCTGGGAATTAGCTCTGGTTTACTAGTGCACCTTCACCTAGTGGCATCTCGCCGCCGTTTCTTCTGCCATCAGGACCCGTGTCGCTCTCAGGACCGCGGTGTCCTCTTCTGGACACTGCCCTCCAGCTGTGCCCCCACTCAGTTCTCTCTCTCACCCCTCCCACTTCTGGGGGGCCGGCAGTCCTCCGCCCAGCCACTTGCCTCCGTGGCAACTGGGGCCAAAGGGGGTGGGTGGTGACCGGCAGTCATGCGCTCCATCACCTCCAACCCCTGATGTCTGTTTCCCTGGGCCACTTCCCTGCAGCCCTAGCACCTTCTCCGCCCTTGTATCAGGGCCTCAGTCTGGCAGCAGTCAGCCAGGAGTTCACTCATGCTCCCCTGACCCCGCCCAGCACTGCTTGGACTATGGTGCTGTCTCTTCTCCCTCCTTCAGGGTTGCCAGGCCTCCTTCCTCGAACTTCAGGGAGTGACTGAAGCTGCTCTGTTCAGCAGATCTTACGTGGCCCAGCCTGGCCCTGATTGGCTGTCTCTCTAAACCTTCTCCTGATTGACTGTCTCTCCAAATTGGCTGCTTCCTGCGCAGCCTACCTGGGGCTGCTTTAACCCCTCTTCGGCCAGTGTGGGGCAGACACCCCACCACAGGAAGTTACAACCACCATCTCTTTCTTTGTGGCTAGGTGGGAGAGGAGTCCCAGAACCACCTTCTCCATTCTGTGACCCTGTGTTACTAGAGAAGTTTGAAAACCGCTCTTTTTAGACAGGTGTGTTTTTAGCTTTTCAAATTGTTTCAGGCTTGTCACAGCTTCTCCTAGGCAGACAAAAGGCCTGAATATAATTGCTGGAGGTTGCCTATATATAGGGTGACGAGGGGGCAGTTTATCCTTGTATTATGAGGCCTTTGGAACTGCGACCACCTTCTTGTTCTGTTTGTACAGCACCTGGCATAGTGGGGTCCTTATCTGTGACTGAAGTACCTAACTGCTATAGTGATACAAATAAATGTTTAATAATAAATAATTTTGCTGCTAGTTCTGTTTCTCTAAATATAATGCTGTTTGCGTGAATTTTTATTATTTGAAGACTGTGACGGTGTAATGTCCCAATCCTGTAGCACTCCTCCCAAGCTTATTACAGGATCAAGACCTAGATTTTTTTCAAAATGTTTAGGGTTTGCACACACACAATGCCAACAGTAACGAGTGCATATCTGCAGGCAGCCACCTAGGGTATTGGGAAGTGGGGGGAAATTCTCAAACTGAGTGCAGAGAGGCATGCTAGACAGCGTTATTTATGCCTCACCTGAGTGGAAAGTGAATGGGAGTGGGTGTAGCTACAGTTATTGTTGTCGGTCTATAACTGGTGAAGGAAAACTGTGTGGGCAGCTTCCACTATTCCTGGACAACTTTGTATGAATGAAATAATTGACTAAGGACCTCTTAATATTTAGGAATCTAAATTAAGAACAGAAAGACCTCAGTACACTCATTTTCACAGCCAAGATGCCTTACATGCTTTTGATTTGAATAATCATAAGGCAATAATCCAGATAGGACAAATTGTACACATTGGAACAGCAGCAAAATCTTTTTGGATCTTGCAAAGGAACAAGTTTGTTGATATTTTCCTAATTACTTTTTCAAACCAATTCTAGGAATTATAGGTTTTTGCCCTTATACTGTAGAAAACTGACACAACCTGAGAATGAAAAAACCACGTGCAAGTAGAAAAACACTTCATCCATTCAGAGTGCAGTGTGTACCGGAGAATTGAGATAGTCTGCCCTTTGGTAAATTGAAAGCTGGATTTTATTTCTTTATTTAATTTTGCTAAAATTGAATTTTTTTGGTTATACTGTTGTCCTCCTTCCCAGTAAGGTTCTGCTATTGGATTTTGTTAGCCAAATGGGCTCGTTTCCCCCTGGAGCTGCCCAATTACCCCAAGGAGGCACGGGAGTCTAGAAGACGGCTTCAAGTCTTTTATTGATCAGTCAGCTGAGTGGGTGTCTCCCTCGACTATTGCCAGAGGGAGGAACACACCTTACAAGCACAAAGCAAGCCTTTTTATACACAGTAACAAACAACTTAGCGTGCATACATTTTGCTAACCTATGGAATTTTAAATTCCTTCCCAGGGGTAGATGGGATACAGCTGTTGGGGCCCCCTTGATTGATTATTCTTCTGGGGGTCTGTTAGATTCCTTTCTAGGGGTAAATAGGATACATCTGTTTAACTTCCCATCCTTTACATTTCTTTCCCAGGGTCGGGGCGCATCCGCCCAACTCCCTTGCCTTCTTCATATATCCTCTATACATCCTGTATACGTGTAACTTTATGCATGGGAAACAACAGCGAGGACTGAGATAGGCATGTTTTTCGGTTTTGGGGCCTAACAAGATTCCCCCCTAAAAAGCATTTTGAGAGCCTTATGGCCCCCAATCCTCAGCCTTCACTGGCTGGTATAGGGCCATCATTCGTTGGTGTATAATTCGTTTAGCTATTCGCCGGACTAATGCAACTACACAGGGAGCAAAGCAAGCTAGGGTTAATAGGGTTGTGATAAAGAGTATAAAGAGAAAAAGGCCTTCTCGGAGCCATCCCAGTTGCGGTAACCAGGACGTGAACCAATTCATATTCCACCCACCCCATGTTTGGACCGGGACATGGGCTAGCTTCCTCATTTCTTTTGTTAGCTGTTTTACCGCTTTTCCATTATCATCTATTTGTAAACAGCAATTGGATTCATTTAATTTTGCACAGATTCCCCCTTCTTCTGCCAGCAAATAATCTAGAACTAGATGATGCTGGTAGAGCACATTCCTCATCTGAGTGGACTGATCGGCCAAAAGATCAAGAGCTGCAGCCGTCTGATTAGTTATTATTTCTAAGACGGCTTGCAGCCTAATTATTCGATTTAAATTATAAATGGGCTCCCTTGCCCCTGAGATCCACTCATTAGGATTTCATGTAGCTGGACCATAGTGTTGTATGATTCTTTCAGGGGGCCATTCCTGAGCTCCCCATGTTTGGGAGCTTCCGGCGGCCAAGGTGGAGTCTACGAACCGCCTTTCTCTAATTAAATCATCATACACCTTAATTCCCAACTTATTTCCCTGCATCTGGGGTAATAGAAAGAACAAGGGTCTTATATATCCAACATAACATATTCCTGACCAGTTTGGAGGCAATCTTCGGTAGGCATAGGATCCACAGATCCAATAATGGCCCTTTAGAGCCCAGGTTCCATTAGCAAAGGGGCCAGTCCAGGTTTCGTCATCCTCGTCGTCCTTCATGTGGTCGAAATATAAAGGATTACTTGGCCCCAAAGGTCCCCCCACAAGTCCACTATCTGGGTCGCAATAATTACATTTCCATGCCCCAGCTCCCGCCTTCCAGACACAATTGCAGCCCCATTTCAGCTGATCGGTGCTAGACCAGAACTGGCTGAAACCCCATACTCGAGTTCCATTCTGATGCTGCCATGCCCAACGATGCCACCGTACCACGTGGTCCTTGCTAGTGGTATTGTCTCGCGGGCAAACTAAAAATAGTCTATCAAAGAACCCATCCCGTCCGGCCGCCTTGCAACCTTCGCCCGTGTAGTGTTGGAAGGAGCATCTTACCCAACTATTATTGGTAAGCTTTACATGGGTCTGGTTCCATCGCCCCTGATATCTAGAACAGTCGTACGGGCGACAGTAGCGATCCCAGCAGTCATACCCTAGGGATAGAGTCCAATCACACTTGCTTTCTCCCAAATACACTCCCTCTCCCTCCCGCCTTGTCCGATTAAGGCAGAGAACACCTACTCCAGAAGAATAAAGTCGCCAGGGGCTACTATCCTCGGTCCAAACTCCCGTTCCATCGTGGACTATACTTAAATTACTGAGCCACCATTTGGGTTGTACCGGCTGGGCTACCCAAGGCCACTCATTTATTTCCCCTGGGCCTCCACACACCCAACAGTTACTGAGGTTAAAGGAGTTTGCTATTGTCTCCCCCAGCTGTACAAACCTATTCCCCCAACCATAACAGTGATGGAAGTACATAAACAGAGATATTACCAACAATTTCATTATCTTTTTCTAAACAGCCCCTTTAGTCCGTCCAAATGCTGATACTCCCAGGTGGAGTCTTCGCCTGTGCCACCCCGGGCGTCCGGGACCGGGGTGGGCAGAGGGCTGGTGTCCTCTTCCGCTGATTCAGTCTCCGGGCTTGGGTTCAGAAACCGCTTTACCCGGGTGTGATGTGTCCATTTGTCGCTCCCGAGAATTTTAACTGCGGCCTGGCTGATGAGCGAAACGGTATGTGGACCGTCCCACTTTGGCGTAAGGGGGTCGCGTTTCCACTTCTTGACAAGGACCTGGTCACCGATCCGGAATGGATGCACGGTCTGATCCAAGGGGAGGGCCTGGAATGGCGCCGCGTATCGATGAAGCTGCAATAAAACAGATTGCAACCCGGAAACCTGTTTCCATAGTAAGTCATTTCCCACTTCCCAGGTTACATCCTCCCGGAATCCCGGGATAAGTACTCGGGGTGGAAATCCAAAAACTAGTTCGAATGGCGAGAGTTTAAGACCCTTACGTGGGGCCCTTCGAACGCGGGTGAGGGCGAGTGGTAGGGCATCAAGCCACTTTAAACTAGATTCTGTGCATATTTTAGTCAGAGTATCTTTGAGAGTTCTATTCATTCTTTCTACTTGACCCGAGCTTTGCGGTCTCCAGGGTGTATGCAACTTCCATTGTATACCGAGTGCTTGGGACACCTGTTGGACCACTTGTGAGGTAAAGTGGCTTCCCTGATCAGATTCAATCGTTTCGGGGAGGTGGAATCGGGGAAGTATCTCATGCAACAGGGCCTTAGTAACAGCCCGGGCCTGGCAATGCCGGGTGGGGTAACACTCTACCCATCCCGTAAGTTGATCCACAAATACGAGTAAGTATTTATAGCCCCGGCAAGGGGGCATTTCTGCAAAGTCCACCTGCCATCTCTGAAAAGGGTACGTGGCCCACGGCCGGCCTCCCATTGGGGCGGGAGGGCCACACCCCTTTTGGTTAGTTCGTTGGCAGACAGGGCAATTACTAACTATTCTCTGGGCTTCCATGTGCATGCCCAGCCCCTTTAGGGATCGGGTGGCCAAATCGACCATTGCCCCCGACCCCATATGTCCCTCTTTATGCATGTGCCGAAGAATTTCCTGAAGCACTGGTCGGGGGACAAAAGTCTCCCCTCCTGGTAGTTTCCACCATCCCGAGGGAACCTGCCGGGCCCCCGCAGCCTGCGCGTGGCATACCTCCTCAGCTGTGTATTGGGGAGGGGGGTTTTTAGCTTCTGTATCTTGGACCAAGAGGAGCCATGAGGCCCCTTTCCGGCCGGCCTCCTTTGCGGCCTGATCAGCCAATTGATTGTATCTACGTTGCTCAGCCTCCGGGGCCCTTCCATGGGCACGCACGTGTATCACGGCAACCCGGAGGGGAAGCATCAAAGCCTCAAGAAGTGCTTTGATGAGACTTCCATGTGCAATTCTTTGGCCTGACGCTGTGATAAATCCCCTTTCTTTCCACAGGGTCCCGTGAGCATGTACCACCATATAAGCATAGCGGCTGTCAGTATATAGGTTAATAGTTTTCCCAGCTCCTAACCGGAGAGCCTCGATAAGAGCCACTAGCTCCGCAGCCTGGGCGGACAAATTAGGGCTAAGTTTAAACTTGTATATCCCTTTGTCCTTAATTACTACCGCTGCGCCGGTGAACCGCTTGCCATCTATCACGTAGCTGGACCCATCAACGTACCCTTCAATTTCAGGGTTGGGCCATGGCAAGTCCGAAAGATCAGGGCGAGGTTTGGTTTCTTGTTGCAAGACTTCAATACAGTCATGAGTGGGCCCGGTCTCATGAGAAACCCGAGGGTCGGGCAATAGGGTAGCTGGGTTGAGGGAGCTAACTGTCCTAAAGGTCAGATTAGGAGCTAGCAAAAGCCCTACTTCATATCTGGTATGTCGGCTGGGATTTAGATGCTTCTCCCCAGCACCTGTCCCTAATATTTGAGGCACCCCATGGGGTACCACAACCTCAGTGTCCCCTCCCAGGGTCAATTTTTCGGCCTCCTGTACGAGGAGAGCGGTTGCTGCAACGGCCCGTAAACAGGCAGGCCATCCCTTGGCGACAGGGTCCAACACCTTTGAGTAATATCCAATGGGTCGCCAGGTTGGTCCCGATCTTTGGCATAGAACTCCAGCAGCCACCCCTCCCCTTTCATGAATGTACAGGGTGAATGGCTTTCGAGGGTCAGGGAGGGCTAGAGCAGGAGGCTGAACCAAGGCCTCTTTTAGCTCTCGAAATGCTTTTTCCATTTCTTTGGTCCATGTCCAATGGAGCAGACCTTCTTTAGTCAAGGATTCATATAATGGTTTGGCTCTTCCCCCGTAGTCAGGGATCCAGAGCCGACAAAAGCCAGTTAATCCCAGAAAGGCCCTTAATTCTCGGGGGTTCCGGGGCTGAGGGTTGTTAAGTATAACCTGGATTCTTTCTTTACCCAGACTGCGACTTCCTTGGCACAAATGATACCCCAGAAAAGTGACCTGCTGTCTAACCAGTTGCGCTTTTTCCTTTGAGACCTTATACCCCTGTGCCCCAAGGTAATTAAGGAGCTCTATAGTCTGCTCTTTACAAGCCGTCTCTGTCTCAGTACTTAAGAGCAAATCATCGCAATACTGGACTATATTACATGAAGGGTGTTTAGCCAGGAATGGGGCGAGGTCCCTTCTTAACTGGCTACCAAAAATCTCGGGTGCACAGGTAAGTCCTTGTGGGACAACGGTCCAAAGGTATTGCGCTTTGTAGTGGGTATCTGGGTCCTCCCACTCGAAGGCAAACAGTCTCTGAGACTCCAAATCAAGGGGAATGGAAAAGAAGGCATCTTTTAAATCTATTACAGAGAACCAGCTGTGATTTTTGGGAACTTGGCCCAGAATAGTATGGGGATTCGGGACGACTGAATAGGGGGCTTCAATTAACTTGTTAATCTGTCTTAGGTCCTGGACCAACCGATACTGTCCATTAGGCTTAGGCACCCCCATTATCGGAGTGTTATAAGGAGACGTGCCTTCCCTGAGCCACCCACACTGCAGAAACTTTTGAATCAGAGGTTTTAACCCGACTCTAGTGGTCAGCTTAAGGGGGTATTGTCGAATTCGGACCGGGCTGCTTCCCCCCTTAAGGGAAATATGCACTGGTGAAGCATTCCGAGCCCGAGCAACGCCTCCCTCCTCTGCCCAAACCTCAAGGTTAACCCCTGACAGCTGGCTCGCTTCACTCCTCCCCTGACATTCCGGGGAGTGATTTCCAGCGCTTATCAAAGCCATCTGGTAGTTGGAGGATTGCTGCTTAGGGAGTCTAACTTCCATAGTCCCTTTATCGAACGAGATCTCTGCCTGCAGCTTAGTAAGAATATCTCGTCCGAGCAGCGCGATGGGGCAAGAGGGGCTGCAAACAAACTGGTGGGAGATTTGACGGTCCCCAATTTTTACTAGGAGTGGCAAGGTTTTTCCTAAAGCGGTAGTTTGTCCTTCTATTCCCTGGACCATGGCACGCTCCCGAGCTCTACCTCGGGGAGCCTTATTAAGGGGGAGCAAACTAAGGGTGGCCCCAGTATCAATAAGGGCTTCAATTGGGCGGCCCTCCACTTTAATTTTTACCGTGGGATCCAGGCTGGCAGCTTGCGCCGCCAGGAGGGGCCGCTGGGTCCCCCGGCCCCCCTATGGGGAAGATCCCTCCCCTGAACGTCCCGTGCTGTTGTAGAGGATGGGAAGGGACGGGGTTCTATCTTTACGTTCCTTTCCCATGGCCTGTCACCGGGGACATTCATTCTTCCAGTGCCCTTCTTCCTTACAGATAGCGCACTGATTTCGACCCAGGCGAGGGCCCCTCCCCTTCCCAGGTGGCCCTTGCCGTCCCTTAACTTTGTCCCCCCTTTCCTCATTTCCTTCCCTTAGGGCCATGGCTAAAACGCGGGCCCCTTTCTTTCGCTCCTCATCATCCCTCCGATCATAAACTTTCATGGCAATTTCTAACAGTTCCTCTATATTCTTGCCCGACGCCCCCTCCAACTTTTGCAGCTTCTTTCTAATGTCCTCGTAGGACTGCCCAATGAAAAGGGGGATTAGTACCCGCTTCCCGTTGATATCCTCAGGATCCAGGTCTGTGTATCTTTTACAGGTATTACAAAGCCGCTCATAAAAAGCAGCTGGATTTTCACTCTTTTCCTGCCTTATATTATATAATTTGGCCCAATTTGGGGTTTTCCTAATGCAGCGCTTCATACCCTGGACTATAGCCGTGGCGTATCGGCTATGAGAAGCCCGGCCTGTGTCATCATGTTTCCATTCAGGAGGGCTTTCAGGCAGTCGCTCAGCTACCGTGGCTGAGTTTCCCTCTGTTTCAACTACCCACTCGCGGGCCTTTGAGAGGACTAAACGCCTTTCTTCCGCGGTTAATAGAGTGTTAAGAGCGACCCTCATGTCGCCCCAGGTAGGGTTGTGGGCCGTAATTAAGGTTTCAAATACTGTTGTTAGCGGGGCAGGGTCTTCCGAGAACGGGGGATTTTGTTGTTTCCAATTATATAGATCACTAGTAGTAAAGGGAACATATATCATAGTGAGCCCACCCCCGGGGAGTGCAGTTTCCCTCAGGGGGCACTCGAATACTGATTTATCCTTACCCTTGTCTGAGGAGCTAGTAAGGGTTAGTCGAGTGTCCCCGGGTGAATAATTAGGTGCCAATTTCCACATTTTCCTTCCTGGAGTTACTGCGGGGCTAAGGTGAATTATCGCCTGACTTTTCTTGCTCCTAGTGTAATCAGACACCCGGGAGCCTGAGGGGGTCGGAGGGGGCTCCTGTTCGGAGGAATCTGGTACGCTCGGCTCATCCCTTGTTTCTATAGCTGAGGCCTCACCCTCAGAGGGAGAGGGGCCATCAATCGAGGCTGCCAGGACCGGGAGGCCAGGATACAGAGGGGGAGGGGGCATAGGATCAGGAGCACAAGGAATCACAGCCGGTGGACAAGATTTCTTAACAGGGGGACAGGGCTTCCTAACAGGGGCGCGGGCCATTAAGGTTTTAACAGTTTGTGATCTGCATTTCTGCAACCATGGGGGAGGATTGGCCACGAGGTCCTGCCAAATATCTATATAGGGATATTGATCCCAATGCCCATCCCGGGTCACAATGCTATGTACTGCTTGTACGATTTCTGATTTAAGTGTCCCTCCCCTGGGCCACTCCACCCCAAATGTCGTCCATTCAAGAGTACAGAATTTTACAAGATTGTCTTTACATAATACAACTCCATAATCAGCCTGGCGTCTAAACGCCTTCCAGTTATCCAGCATACATCCCAGGGGTGTCCCGGAGAAGGTGCTTTGTCCGGACCCCATTATGCTTTACCTAGTATTTCTCGAGACAGAGGTATCAAGAGGGGGGAGGAAAGGGGCAGGGATCTAGTACTATCTCAGATATCCGCTTGGTCACGAGGTTCGGCTGACCCCCCTTGCAATCAAGATATCCTGGTCACCGGGTTTCCCCTCGCAGGAGTCTTGGGGCGGCTGAAGTCAGCTTAAGCCTCAGACCTGGCAGCGGCACTCATTCATCTTTCACACAGATCTCTTAATCAGTTACAGTCTCGGTTTCCAACACACCATTAGGAGGAGAAACAAGATTACCCCTCCCACAAACAAGAGTACTCCCTGAGGCTGCTCCAGGTCCCAATAATTGTTAAGAATAGCCCAGGGACTTGTGGAGTTAGTGACGTTATTCATTAGCCGTTATTTGCTTACCCTTTAACCCAAAAACACAATGACAAAAACACCTATAATGCTACAACAATGTTAACATACATTCCCTTATACCGGCTGCCTAGGGGATTTCCACCGTCCAACCCACACCTCGGGGGCGTTATTCCTCTAACCCAGGAGGTAAACGCACTTACCGCCCGAAGTGGCCGCGTCCGGCAGTCAGACTTCCCCTCCTTCTGAAGCCGTCTCGCTGCCGTGTCCTTCGGAGTTCTCTTTAGAGAGGACACAGCCGCCCCGACCGATCGTGACGACCCGAGGCCCGAGCAAACCAACAGCTCGAGGTGGCCACTCCTCGGAATCGCCCTCGGCCGCCGGTCAGTGTCCTCTACAGGGAGAGAAGTCCCGGCGGAGTCGCCATTGTTAGCCAAATGGGCTCGTTTCCCCCTGGAGCTGCCCAATTACCCCAAGGAGGCACGGGAGTCTAGAAGACGGCTTCAAGTCTTTTATTGATCAGTCAGCTGAGTGGGTGTCTCCCTCGACTATTGCCAGAGGGAGGAACACACCTTACAAGCACAAAGCAAGCCTTTTTATACACAGTAACAAACAACTTAGCGTGCATACATTTTGCTAACCTATGGAATTTTAAATTCCTTCCCAGGGGTAGATGGGATACAGCTGTTGGGGCCCCCTTGATTGATTATTCTTCTGGGGGTCTGTTAGATTCCTTTCTAGGGGTAAATAGGATACATCTGTTTAACTTCCCATCCTTTACATTTCTTTCCCAGGGTCGGGGCGCATCCGCCCAACTCCCTTGCCTTCTTCATATATCCTCTATACATCCTGTATACGTGTAACTTTATGCATGGGAAACAACAGCGAGGACTGAGATAGGCATGTTTTTCGGTTTTGGGGCCTAACAATTTGGTAGCCATTAGGTTATTTTATGTGGCATTAAGCTTGCCAATCAGAGAGCACAACTTTACATTCTGTCTCTGCCGTGACATTTATTCACTGCTTTTCCTGGGGACCAGGCAGTCAAACCACAGCTTTCCTGGCTCTGAAGCAATGAAAAGGAAACCAACCAGGTACAAGGTATCACTCTTCGGGTCCCAGCTGTCAGGGGTGCTTCCGTTAGCCGTGATTTTCCACTAAGTCCTGCTGGGATAGCAAGTGAAGACTTTATAGTCGCCATTGCTTTGTGTTTTATACATGGCAATATAATTAAATAATTGATTAAAAGTTAAGTAATTGACCAAAATAACATATATGTTGAATAATCGAGGTTAAATTCTAATAGAATTGCATTATATCCTCACTTCTACATAATGGTATTGAAGAAACATAATAAAGTGTTTCTTTGTACATTTCTTGCATAATTTCTACAGAATTTGTTTAAACCCTTTGCAAACTTTCCACAATTATTTGAATTGTCTGATCATAAATTTCAATAAGTTTTGGATTTAAAGCGTTCTCCTACCAGGGAAGAGGAATCACTAGTATTACTTACGTTTTTCACTTACTACAGAGTATAAATGAAAGAAAAAAAATCTTGTTATGGATGTTCTGCAGTTTGAGAGGGGTAGCGGTCTCTAGAACCTCTTCTTTAAAAAAAATTGATTGCTTTAAAATCTTCTGCATTGGAAGACAATTGTATAATTGCTTAGAGGAGGCAAAAATGGTTACCAGTTCAATCACCAAGTAGTTTTATGGGATACTTCATAAGTTTACTAAAGCTACCCTAGATTAGTTACCAAAACATCTGTGCAGTTTGGATTATTGTTATCCACTTAACCAAAGTTCCTGTCCTACAGAGACTGAAGTACGTGCTTAACTTTATGCACATGAGTAATCCCATTGCACTTTAAACAGATATACACATTTTTGCAGAGTTTAGGCCCAGGTAAGCCATCCCTCAACTTTTTATTCTTAAATTATTTCCTCTTAAAATTTAAAAAAGAGAAACGCTCCAGAAGGGATCAGGGCGTACAAGATGATTGCAGTTATGAGTTACTATTTACTTTACAAAACAACTTTTTTCCTTTAGCAAAAATGTGATAACTCCCTTGTTATCATGCACCTTTGGTATTGCAGCAGCTCAATATTCATGTCTCTATTATAAAACATGCAATTATTATACAATAAAGGCTTTTGTTCAAATTTAAGCAAATGAAAAGCATTTTCACTTTTTTTGGTCTTTCAGAGGATTCACTGTTTGGCACACCAATATTACCGTAACTTAAATTAATTCTGGGTCTCTAACAATTTGCACTCACTAAATTGGGCTCTTACATAAGAACATAAGAAGGCCGTACTGGGTCAGACCAAAGGTCCATCTAGCCCAGTATCTGTCTACCGACAGTGGCCAATGCCAGGTGCCCCAGAGGGAGTGAACCTAACAGGCAATGATCAAGTGATCTCTCTCCTGCCATCCATCTCCATCCTCTGACGAACAGAGGCTAGGGACACCATTCTTACCCATCCTGGCTAATAGCCATTTATGGACTTAGCCGCCATGAATTTATCCAGTCCCCTTTTAAACATTGTTATAGTCCTAGCCTTCACAACCTCCTCAGGTAAGGAGTTCCTCTTGACACTGGGTTTCTTTTTTAACCAACTCAAATTATTTAAGGGAAAAGTGATTACAGTTCTTAGTAATTAGCATTAACTGCTCTTCCAAAATGACATTAAAAACTCCTTAGTTATTCCCAGGTAGGCAAAGCCTAAATCATTGTCACTCCATTTTAATCTGCAACTGATTTTAACAGTTCTATCTGTTAGACTGAACACTTCCGTTTTAAATTGCGATTCTTTTCTAGAAGAATTATGGGTGACCTGCAAGGAGAAGAAAGATATATTTGTGTCCATTTCACTTTCTTGAGACCACTACATGCACCTGGCATCTGCCTCATTCAGAACCCTTACAGCTGAAAGGCACCGTTGGCAGTCTTTCTTCTCAGCCAGTCAAATTCTATTTGCTTGTTTATTAGCCAAACTCTTCAGCAGTGTTTTGTCACTCCTTTTTACTTCACTTCTTTTTGTACTTGTCCTGTCTCTTGGTGGTGTTGGATTTATTTTTTTAAATCCAACCCACTCAATTACAATAGGAGGCAGATCAGGGAGAGACCTTTCCACAGCGAATTACATTTTAGGATGGAAAGTTATTTTGTGTCTATCAGCTGCCAGTGCTTGCCCACTGTCCCTCATAGGTCTGAGAAGAAAATGATAGTACTACGTGCATTTCTTTTTGTCCTCCCTCCTATTGGGGTTTTCAAAGGTGTTTCCTATTTATATCCAGTAATTTAGGTGTAAAGTGATCCATGAAAGCAAATATGTCCAATTAGTCCTACCTGGGTTCACGTTACAGGACCAGAGCTTACTTTCTTGGAGCTTTAAATGTTGATCCAAAATGACATTACTAATAATCAAAAGCTTATTGTGTTGAAACAGTGTCCACCAGCAATAGGAACTGAGTCTTGAAATCCATTTGCATGATCTGTTGACCCACGCCATCCTTTTTGCCCTGTGTATCGTCTGTGCAAATGCCTGTTGGTTTTAGCTTTCTCTCCTGAACGTATTAAAGGTCTATCTTGTCTCAATTTGTTCAAATGTTTCTTATAGATGGTTCATTTTCCTTCCTCCACCATGCTCCCAGATCGAAGAGGTAGGGAATGCTCAAACCTATCAAACAGTCTGCTCAGCAAGTCAACTCCAGAAGCATAAGTTGACCTAAGTTAGTACATCGCTTGTGCATGTGCATACTTGGCTCCTTGTGTTGGCGGTATGTGTGATCACCAGAAGTGCTGGTACTAATGCAGAGTGCAGTGCACCAATGGTAAGAATCCCACTGTGCAACTCACCACCATCCAGCATGGTGTCTTTTGGGAAATTTTTGTAATGCCTGATGGGGCCAAAATGAGTCACACGGGGTGACTGGGAGCATGGGGTTGAATTCCCATAATGCAGTATTCTCTATCCCATAATTTCATCTGCATCCTGTATTTTTTGCGCCTTTTCAAACTCCCACAAACCCGCACCTCCCTCCTCGCTGTCCGCCATCTCTGACAGAAGCATTAAGGCCTGCACAGCTCTATACTATTGTCATGAGCATTGCAATCATAGGCCGCATGATCCTGCAGTGTTTGCAGAGTCTCAAGAGGAGCAACGGGGAACATGACGATTCCTTGAAGGCCAGATTGCAGTGGGACACAGAAAGAAACAATTCAGGGTTGTTGGTTGAATTCACAGAGCAGCTGAGATGGTGGGGCGCGAGTTCTGTGCCCGAAAAACAAACACTGACTGGTGGGATCGCATTGTAACACAGGTTTGGGTTGATGAGCAGTGGCTGCAGAACTTTCAGATGAGATAGGCCACGTTCCTGAATCTGTGTGCAGAACTCACTCCAGCACAGGGACACCAAAATGAGAGCTGTACTGACAGTTGAGAAGCCAAGTGGTGATTGCACTGTGGGAAACTTGCAATGCCCGATTGCTACCAGTCAGTCGAGAATCAATTTGGAATCGGGAAATCCACCAAAGAGGCTGTTGTCATGCAAGTGTATGGGGCCATTAATCACCTCTTGCAACACAGAACCGTGACTCTCAGCAGTGTGCAGGGCATAGTGGGTAGATTTGCAGCAGTTGGGTTCCTGAACTGCTGTGGGGCAAGAGACAGCACACACATCACTATTTTGGCACCAGACTACCTTGCCACAGAAAGGACTCGGTTTTTTATGGTTATGTAAGCTCTAGTGGATCACTGGGGATGCTTTACCAACGTCAGTGTGAGCTGGTGAGGGAAAGTGAATTGGCACTTGTGTCTGTAAGAACACAGAACTGTTCAGAAAGCTGCAAGCAGGGACTTTCTTTCCGGACTGGTGGATTACCATTAGGAATATTGAAATGCCATTAGTGATCCTGGACGACCCAGCCTACCTCTTGCTCCCATGTCTCATGAAGCCATACACTTCAACAGCCCAGGAGCTGCAGGATGAGCAGGTAGAGAATGCCAGTTGAATGTGCCTTTACTCATTTGAAGGGTCACTGGTGTTGTTTACTCACGAGATTGAGCCCCAGTGAGAAAAATATTCCAGTGGTATTTCCTGCATAATATCAGTGAAGCAAAGAGGGGGAAAGCTTTCGCTAGGGTGGAGGTGGAGTGGCTGTCTGCTGAATTTGAACAGCCAGATACAAGGGCTATTAAAAGAGCTCAACATGGAGCTATACAATTCAGGGAGGCTTTGAAAGACCATTTTAATAGAGATCCCAGAGTAGTGTGTGTTACTGTAGCATGTTCTGGCTGGCCTTGCTCTTTTGTGGCCCGGTATGAATCTTGCAGTGAGTGCTATGTGTGTAGGAATATTGTTTGTGAATGATGTTATGTGACACAGTTCGGTAACGGGTAATTGGTCACTTTCAGACCTGCTCAGCACCAGCCAGCATATGTTGTGAACTAATAAAGATGGATTATGTTCCAAAACATAGAATTTTATTCTGTAACATGAACCAAGCAATTAAAAATATTTAAAACTTAATAAAACTTAATAAATTAAGCAAACGAAACTTATGAAGGGGAAAGAACAAGCATGTCTGTTTCAGGTACACACAAACCAAGCGTGGCTTTCACAGGTCAGTGTACGTGAAGCTGTGATTGTCTCTAATGTCCCCTGTGGGTTGGACTGGGATGGACTGGTAAGGGTAGTGCACGGACCCCTGATGCCGTGTGGAGTGTTGGGCGAGGGTGGGGTATAGGGAAGTCCCGATATTGAGTTCTTAATGGGCTGCAGAGGGAGGCAAGCTTGGGATTGTGGAACCTACCAGAGTCTGCAGTATCTCTGTTGCTATTTAAGAAATGCAAGCATTTCCTGCTGCACATACTTCTCTGTTTCCTGCACTTTTCTCCTCTCCATTTTATCCTTCTCCAGGCTGTCTGCAAGGGAAATCCTCTAGGCCTGTGCTCATTCTCTGATACAGCACTGGCTTGCAGGATCTCCTGGAACATGTCATTCCAAGTCCTCTACTTTCTCCTCCATATCTAGTTCAGACATTCCGTGGGTGTGGAGGGGGAGAACCTGAAGGCCACAATGTGAGCAGTTGCAGATACAACACACAGAGTGCACCATTGTCAGTGTATTTATGATGGAAATCAAAACGTACCATGTTGAACTCTCTCCCCTTGCTCCCCAGAAGTTGTAAGCTCTACAGTCTCACTTCCTCTGCTTGGGATTGATAGAGCTCGGCACTAGTCACAAAACCAGCCATGATGAGTATGGCTCTCCAGGGTTGGGGAAATGAGGAGAGAATAGCTTGGTTGCATGATTCTTGTTGTACAGGGCAATGGAACTGAATACTAGCTCTGTTTTTCCACAGGCAGTGGTGATTTTAGCAGGTATCACACCCCTGAGGGTAATAGAGGCAGAGAGACCACAGCTACTGCTGGTGTCCTCATGCCACCTGGGCCCATTTGCTGCTAGCCTGTGTTCTACAATGGCGCCTGCTGAGGTTATGAGTGGCGTGGGAAAGTGTCCTACTGCAGCAGGAGAAATAAGGCAGCGCTCAGCAGAGGGTTGCAGAGTACCTCCATACAAGTTTAATCAAGATCTCTATGGAGGATTCACGGGACATCCTGGTGCATATAAACAAATTACTCCACGTGGCCCCACGGCCGGGGAATGAAAAGCAGATAACAGCTCTACCTTGCTTGGTTGTTCCAGTATGTCTTGTAGTACAATTAGAGATTAGTAAATCAGAAGCTGTGTCCTGCTACTTTGGGGTGCCATCCCTGTAATTTCAAAGTAAACTGCATACCTACCCAGGGTTCCTTCCCTTGCATCAGGCTTGCCCATGTTCTACTGTCAGGACTGGCTGGACTGCAATGGAGTCAAAAACAAGTCCTGTCTCGCTGCACAGCTGGATCCCCAGGTCACCTGTCCCCCATACTCCTCCTCCTCCTCTTCTTTGTTCTCCTCCTCTCCTTACTGTGCACAGCAGGGGCCTGTGACTTGGGATCCTCAAAAGTATCCAGGTCACGTTTAGGGGAGGTGATGGGGTCTCTGCCGAGGATAGCATGCAGTCTTTGTAAAAGTGTCAGGTCTGTGGCTTGGTATTGGATCGATTGTTGGCCTCCCTGGCCTTCTGATATGCCTGCCGCAGCTCCTTTTGCTTTCACACAGCACTGTGGGTGGTCCTGGTCATAGCCCTTCTCCTGTGAGAGGAGGAGGAGCAATCTGTTCGTAGATGTCTACATTTCTATGGCTGGTTCAGAGGTGTGCCTGCACAGCCTCTTCTCCCCATTGGCTGAGGAAATACAATATTTTCTGTCTCCTCCAGTCATGATCAGCTGGGCAGTCAACAATGGAGAGCTGCTACGTGTGCTGGCCAACCCAGGCAATCAGGAAAAGGACTTTCAAAAATTTGTAGGACTTTAAAGGGGGGGGGGGCTTCCCATCTACATGACCCCCAGGCAGTGGAGTTCACAATGTTGACCAGAGCGGTCAGTGTGGGGCATTGTGAGACATCTGCTGGAAGCCAGTAATGGTCGACGTAAGTAACATAGTGTCTGCACTCACACTGCATCGACCTCACTACATTGATTGTGACTCTACGTATCTTGGGGAGGCGGAAGTTGGTGTAAGGGGGCATTTACGTTGGTGGGAGCCAAATTTAAGTGACGACACATGCACAACCAGGTCAACATAAGCTGTTTTGTGTCAACCTAACTTTGTTATGTAGACCAGGTCTTAGTAACTTTTTTTTATTTTAAGAAAATGCTATTTCTGAGAGTAGAGATAAGATGCTACCTGTCTGTTTTATTTCTCACCAAACTTGACTCCATTAATATTGCTTTTTGTCAGAAACAGAAAAACGAACCCAGCACTCTTCCGGATCTGGGCTTCATTTTGTCACACTCCCAAAGTTCAGGGAAAAGGTTGTGTTTAGGAGAAATGGTTCCTTGTTTTGGATCATCTGATTTCTTACCAATTCTTCAACTTAGAATCCACACTGCAAGGAAGTAGGAAAATAAAGAGAACTGTGAATTTCAATATCTGCTTTCCACAATGAACCCTCTGGGAAAACGCTATTTTAAGCAGCTGAATGTGTTCAGATTTTTAAAAAAAATTACTGGTTTGGGCTATGTATAGTGAAATGAAATTTATTTGACCTACCTACATTGATACTGTTCCACAAACCGCGGTACTATTCTTCGTATGTGATCACAGGAATAACTGCTATCACTAATAGATTCGGTAGAACTCAAGGACACTACCTTTT
Source organism: Emys orbicularis (assembly GCF_028017835.1). Lineage (NCBI taxonomy): Eukaryota > Metazoa > Chordata > Testudines > Emydidae > Emys > Emys orbicularis. The sequence continues at coordinate 64,745,922 of NC_088683.1, read as the reverse complement.
TAAAATCCATGGTACAGTAACAGCTGTAATATGTTTTGTGTTAAGAGTCACCCAGGATAGAAGAGTCAAGGTACAGTAGTAACTGAGAACACTTCTCAGCTGTTAAATGGTAATGATACTAATTTATAATCCTGTGGTATATAGTTTTCTATTTGGTTCAATGCACAGTTTTTAGAAGAAACAATAAGATGCAAATTACTGAGTTGCATCAGTTGGCGCTTCCAACACTGTCCAAACAAACCCTAAATTTTAAAGTTCTTTTTAGTATGTTACCTCTAGCTCAGCGCTTGTATCCCAATTTAGACTCCAATTCTACAAATACTTACTCTGCAAATAGTCCTATTGAACACAAGTATTGAGGTCAAGAACTAAGCAAGATTCAAAGATGTTTTGGAAATATACATGGATAACGAGCATATTCCAAATTAGAATGCTGACAAAAAGAGTACTGAAAGGGAGATAAAGCTTCGTGTTTCAGAGTCTGACTATCTCTAACTATTAGGGATTAGGAGGAAATCTGCATGAGGGGCAGATTACCCAATATCTGCTTCCTCTGGGGTTTCTTGCACCTTCCTCTGTAGCATCTGGTGCAGTTTAGATGGGCTGGACTAGATGGACCATGTATGGTAATTCCTATGTTCAGTGGGGCTACTCATGTGCATACTTAGTCATGTGTATAAGCACTTGTCCACCCGAGAAAATTAGATGAACCCAACTGTGCTGCTCAGGGATGTGAAAAATCCATACCCCTGAGAGACGTAGTTAAACTGACCTAAATCCAGTGCTTAATTTGTGCCAGGGCTGAGTCACAGCACCTCTAGGCTTAGCAGTTCATAGCCCTGCACCTCTGGACTTGCTGCGTCAGTTAGGAATGTTTTTTTTAAAAAAAAATGCTTGAGCCCCAGCACCTCTTTATTACAAATTAAGCATTGCCTAAGTCCCAGTGTAGACAGTGCTAAGTCGACAGAAGCATTTGCCCGTTGACCTACCTGCTGCCTCTTGGAGACGTGGGTTACCTTCGCTGATGGGAGAACCCTTCCTGTTGGCATAGGTAGCGTCTATATTGAAGTGCTGCAACTGTCCCACTGTAGTATTTCAAGTGTAGACAAGCCCTAAGCGTTTGCAGGCCTGTGCCTCTGGAAGTAGTTAAAGAAAAAAAGGACTCCATTTGGTGTCAATATCAGACTGGAAACTTGTGGCATTAATGAATATAGGAAATTATATGCATTGTTTAATGTGGAAACTATAAACAAGTTGGAGATCTTAGGGAAAAACTTAATTTCTCCTCTTACCAGCTGCAGTGCTACTCTCCTGCCACAAACCTAACCTGTCTGGTTTTCCCTTGGAACGTTAGTGTGACTGCACTAGCCCAGGCTAGTCACAGTGCACCCAGCTTCCTTTATAACGTGTCCTGTGAATGGAGGAAGCTTAAGCCTTTCCTATCTAGACAGGGCAGTTTCAGAAAATGCTATACCCAGCATGTACAGATTGGAAAGTAGGATAAGCTACGCAAACTACTTATGGACATTGGCTGGGATTTGGTGCCCAACACTCTGAAGCTCATTTGGAAATCTCAGCTGTTGGGGGGAGGGGAAAGTGATCAGCTGGTTTTATTATTCATCCAGCTGGAATGATCTCTGCCCTCCCAAGAGGAAATCTATACCCTGATGAGTCCTTGCACAAAGATGTAAATCCTTCTTAAAAGCTCTTCTTGGAAAAATGTGCACTCTTAAGTTTTCCTGTCATTGTGATTGTTGTGCCATCTAGCTCAGCTCAGTGAGCAATTCTAAACGTGATTAAATGTGGCTAAATAAAGATATTGCTATAATTGTCATAGTTCAGCTCACTACCTCTCCGTCAGTGCCTGTTATGAACGCGTGTTTTTAATTCTGAGTAGCCCTGAGAATGACTTTTACAACTCTCCCAACTGTTCTCTTGAGGGATTGTTTTACACACACACACACACCCCCAGCTGGGTTTAGTTATGCCCTTAGCAAGGATTGATTTTGATTTTTCTAACCTGATTAACATATTTGGACTATGGCAGTAATGTGTGGACTATATAAATCTATTGATTTAGCACTTTTTGAAAAATGTAGAGCAATTTGCAACGATCATCAAAGTTAAAACTGCATCCTTGTCAGTTCAAATCAAACTGTGTATGTTGCGTTAAAAGCTTTCTTGCATGTTATCAATGACTCACATGCCAGCTTTGCATCTTTTCAGTTTGATTTTTTGTTAAGAGTACAAAAAAAACCCCTTGTATTTAATAACGTTAGAATAACTTTTAGCCCTTTAGTTTTAACCCTTAAGATGTTTTGCTTGAGTGAATGACACTGAGATTAATTCCCAATGGACAGGCTCTTTTGATAGATAATTTCAAGGCACAGGATGTAAGTAGAATCTATACTTCAGTATATACCTGCAGTACATGAGCACAGTGACAAGTGCCAAAAGGTGTTTAAAAAGTCTAGCTTGTGCTCTGTTGGATTTGGTGGCTGGTTATTTTTAGTAGAAGCAGGCAGATACCAGAATTCTCATTAACCCCCTTTTAAATTACAAAGAAAACAGAAAATATTACATGCCTCATTTCCCGGCACCAGCTTCACCGCATTAGAGTTCAGTGTCCATTTTAACTGTGTCCATTTCTTCATTTTATGGTTATTTTCCACCTCTATAAAAATTTATTGTTTCCCCTAGATTTTAAATTGCTTATGCTCCCTGACAAGCTTAGTAATAACTCCAGTGAGTTCCATTTATATCAGCTAGTGTTGGACTCTTATTATTATTCTCCTCGCTTCTGGTTTTTTATAGAGCATTTCTAAAACATGCAGCAACTGCTGGCAATTATAAGTGATGAATGTCCAGGAAAATACTGTGAATGTGGGCCATGTTGTGTCCATTTTTTGTTAATCAAAATGTGGCTCTGGGCACTGTCCAAAGGCGAGCCCTGATTAGCTGGTTGTGTTGACTAAGACCTGGTTGTGTTGTTGATGTCACAGCCATATATCAATGTCCAGCTGTGCCTGTGACGATGTCCTTGCCAATCAAAACTCATAGCCATGTGCCTTTTATGTTAAGTGGGTTTAAATAAAAAGGTGGGGAAAGGGGAGAGGAAATGGTTTTATATCCTTCCTCTTTTACATCCATTTTTCGTAATGGGCACAGAAGAGATTTTTTCCTCAAAATATTTTATATCAGATTGTGCCTGCATTAAGCCATCACGCCTACAGTTAAAAACAAGAAGAAAATAGTAAGAGTTTCATAGAGAGAGTACAGCACAAGGCTCCTGTTTTATAGTTGCATCCAGTTCTTTTTCCTACTCTGCTGCACAGAGTTCTAGACTTTAAAGCTGCACAGATAACAAATTCTTCCTAGTTCATAGCTACACACATCTCACCTCAAAGGCTTTATCTGCAAAGGCAACCAGAGTCTAGGACCCCCTGTCCACTCGGCCATGCTTCCACACAACCCTTTTCTCCTTTGTCGTCTTCTGCTACTTCCTGTCCCCATTCCTCCATCTAAGCTTGGACTCTGACATTTAGAAACTGAACTAGCAGTGTTTAAAGCAACATCTTCATTCAGCTTCCTTCAGTTAGGGAGCAGCCTGGCTGCTTTTCTGACACTGCGAAGAGCAGTTTTAGCGAAGCAGCTATCCGGGGAAGGAAAGCAGCCGTTTCCCTGTTGAAGACCTGCTGCGATGGGAGTGCTAGCACCAGAACTTCAGGGGCTGGGATGGCAGTTTTAAGCCACCTCTCCCTTTACAGTCCTTGGCACCTGTGAACCCGCTGCCCCTCCTGACCACTTTCAGCTCCAACAATCCAGTACAAAATTAATATTGGAACACTTACTTCACCAGGTGTAAGGGTTTTTTAAATAGAGAGCAGGAGCTGAAAGTGATCACCATTAGGTCACATCCTTCAGCTAAAAGGGCCTGGGGAGGGAGAAGAGGTCCTGCAACTCCAGAAAACATTTGAAACAATAATTTTACAATTAATGTAGCCAAAATTGTAGCAAGAGCATAGTTTTGTTTTATCTCTCTCACTCATTCATGGTGGAAGGATATGTTAAATGCCCTTAAAATCCATTTTTAAAACTCTCAGTATTTCAAATCAAACATCCATACTGTGCTAGCAAAGAGCTACTCCAGTGTGTGCAATGGCAAATATTCTCAGGCGGTTGGAGGAACTTGGCCTTGGCTTTGTGCCTGTCTGTAATAATTATTCGTGTAGTAGCACATTGTGTCCCCAACCCAGATAAGGGCCCCATTGTGCTAGACACTGTACAAAAACATACTACCAGACAGTCCCTGCTCCAGAGAGCTTACACTCAAATTGACAAGGCCTAAGAGTGGGAGGCAGAGGTAAAGTGACTTGGCTGAGGTCACATAGCAGATGATAGGCAGAGCTGGGCATAGAACGCAGGTCTCCTGAGTTCCAGTGCCGTGTTCCCTGGGCCATGCTGCTGCTTGATGCCATATATGTGTGTGGTAATAGGCTTCCAAGACACACCCTGTTGTGGTTTATTGCTATATTGGGACTTTGAGAGAGCCCTTCGGTTCGGAATTAACACTTGTTGACTTCAGTGAATAAATCTATTTGACAAACAGCCTTTCATTGGCCTAAAATTGCAATTTAACTGAATCAATACCAGGCCTGGCTCTGCCATTGAGACAGAACAAGCAGTTGCCTAAGGAAACAAAAATAGTGTAATTACAAGCAGGAAGTAGGGTAAACATTGGCTGGTTTGACTGCTATGGCAGAAAACCTTGTGCTCCCTTGTTCAGTGAAGTACATGCATTTTGCAGACATGCTGTTTTATGTTAATATTGGAAAAAAGCATTCTGATCTACAATTGAATTCATCTGGCCTTGTCATTGTTTTAGTGTCCTTATTCTGCCCCTGGATGTGTTGGATTTTTGTCCTGGGAACGCAAGTGTAATCAGCAATTTAAAAAAAGTTATCTTTAATCCTTTATTCTCTTGGAAAATCTCTACAGTTGGAAGCAAAATAAGAATGATACCACCCAGAAAAGAATTGTCCTGTAAAACAGCTGAGTGTGATTTCAAGAGGTTTAGATGATCTTGAGCAGAGCTTCAAGCATGGACCAGGTAGGGTTGAAAGGGATGCTTCTGGACTTGACTTGCTGAGCAGACTGTTTGGTAGGTTTTGAGCATTCTCTACCTCTTCGATCTGGGAGCATGCTGGAGGAAGGAAAGGGTTTTCCAGTGATTCCTTCCATTTTCCTATCTGGAGAAGCTCCAAATAGGGCACCAAGGACATTTTGGAGGGTAAGTGGGTAGGATTGTGTTCTCTCAAACCTTCACCTACTTTTGATCCTTTTTGCCTGTTGCAGAAGTAAAAGAGAAGATGTTTGCCATATTACCTGAGAAGGGAAGGAAGGGTAGGTTTAATAGTTTGACTGCCCTTTATTTCACCTCTGGATTTATAATTTTGAAATGGCATTTGAAAGCGAGGAAGGAAACTTTCGCTAATATAATAAGCAACATGCCACAAGAAATGCAAAGGACTGCTCTCCAGGACTGTGCCACTTCCATCATGTGGGCCAATAGTAGGGGAATGTGCTGAGCATGAAACCTCTGGAGACAAACGTAGGTTCCTTTTTTTCTACTTATCAATTTTAAGGGATCTTGGCAGATTTACCAGACAGTCATCATTACCGGTTTCATCCGCAGTATAATCTTTGAGTGTGGAAGCAGAAAACTGGATTGGACAGTTTTGAAAGAAAATAGGCCATGTATTTGGTAAACAGGTACTATTAATTAACATCGTAGACATTTGGAGTTAGTCTCAATTGGCAGAATGGAAAAATTTGTCGCTACAGTAGTGCAAAGTAGTAAAAAAGTTGGTATAATTTGGTGGGCATATACACCAGCTGGGGAGTTAAAATAAAGCCCAAACTCCACTGTAATTTGAAGTCCTTTCCTCAGGTCAGCTTTATTAATATAAAGAAGATTACAAAACAAGAACAAAGTAACACACAACACTTGGTAACAGCCAGCTGAGGCCCTTCCAACGACCTGGGAGCGGAGAGGATACACCCTTTCCTAAAACATCTGCTCAGTTTCTTTTATAGCCCTTCCCCAGACCACAGGTGTAATGGGCAGGGAACCTAGATTCTATTTGAAATACCTTACTTTCTGGAATGTAAAGAGCTCTCCTCTGTGCTTCTTGGTGGTGAGGGATGGAGCTGAGCTAAGCGAGGAGTCTTGATATAAAAGTCACTTGCTAGGGAAACTCAAGAGCTGTGAACAGAGACCGCTAACAGGAGAGTTTCAGATGTCAAGCTGCCGACTGTGCTTAGAAGTAGCAGGACATGGCGAGCATGCAGTTGGTCTGTCTATGGATTATTTGGTTGACTGTGTGGTCTCTGTGTACAGGCTGTGTAGCTGAGCCATAGGCCCTGAGTAAGCAGCTAAGAAAGGTCTGTTTGGTGCCTTGGTAAAGGCTGTGAAATTCTGACCTTTGGAGCTTTGATCATCCCTGCTTAATCATCAGAGGTGCCGGAACAATTTGTATAGTGGGAGTGCTGATAATGGTAACCATGTTGGGTGTTATTACTTCAAGCCAGGGGGAGCAGCAGCCCCCCCACCCCACCCCCGCCAGCATCCCTAGTTCAAGCACCACTGTTAATCACTCCGTGGGACAGCGCTGAGTGAGCAGGGAGATCTGGTATAAAAAGTCACTTGCTAGGCAAGGTTGACTGAGCTATGAACAGAGGAGAGTTTCTGAGGGAGTTGAGGGAGGGAATGTGAGAGGCTTTCCTTGCAGGTTCGTCTTTGTATGATTCCACGTCGGCGGGTGATGGAACAGTGCTGGTGACCTGCAACGGATGTGCCATGTTTGGAAAACAGATCCTGTCAAACTAACTTGATATCTTTATTTTATGACATTACAAGTTTGGTTGATAAAGGTAATGGTGTTGACATAATATACATAGCCTTCTGTAAGGCGTTTCACTTGGTACCAGATGACATTTTGATTAAAAAAACTAGAACGATAGAAAATTAGCATGGCACACATTAAGAGGATTAAAAGCTGGCTAACTGATAGGTCTCAAAATGTATTTGAAAATGGGAAATCATCAAAGAGTGATTGTGTTTATTATGAGGTCCCACAGGGATCGGTTCTTGGCGCTACACTATTTAGCATTTTTATTAATGACCTGGAAGAAAACATAAAATCAATATTGATAAAGTTTGCTGATTATACAAAAAATGGAGGCACGGTAGATAATGAAGAGGACAGGACACCGATGCAAAGCGATCGTGATCATTTGGCAAGCTGAGCGCAAGCAAACAATACGAGTTTTAGCATGGCTAAATGTATACATCTAAGAACAAAAAATGTAGGCCATACTTACATGATGGAAGACTTTATCCTGGGAATCAGTGACTCTGAAAAAGATTTGGGGGTCATGGTGGATAATCAGCTGAACATGACCTTCCAGTGTGACACTATGGCTAAAAGGGCTAACGTGATCCTTGGATGCATAAAGAGGAGAAGCTTGAGTAGGGCTAAGGGTTATCTATATTTGGCACTGGTGCAACCAGTGCTGGAATACTGTGTCCAGTTCTGTTGTCCATAACTAAAGAAGGTTGTTGATTAATTGGAGAGGGTCAGAGAAGAGCTAGGAGAATGATTGAAGGATTAGAAAATATGCCTTGTAGTGTTAGACTCAAGGAGCTCAGTCTATTTAGCTTAACAAAGAGAAGGTTAAGAGATGATTTGATTACATTTGTAAGTATGTATATGGGAAATAAATATTTGAGAATGGACTCTTCAGACTAACAGAGAGGTATAATATGATCCGGTGTCTGGAAGTTGAAGCTAGATAAATTCAGACTGGAATAAGTTGTACATTTTTAAGTGAGGGTAATTAACCATTAGAATAATTTACCAAAGGTCATGGTGGCTTAGCCATCTCTGGCAATTTTTAAATCAAGATTAGATGTTTTTCTAAAAGCTCTGCTCTGGGAATTATTTTGGGGAAGTTCTATGGCCTGTGTTATACAGGAAGTCAAAGTAGATGATCACAATGATTCCTTTTGGCCTTAGGATCTATGAATCACTATAATTTGCTTAACCAACCACCTGGAAATTTCCACTGGCCAGGAATATGTGGGTGGCATAAAGCAGGCTTAATGGTTTTAAGTGTTTTAGCTGGGCTTTTGGCATAGGAGGGAATATTTGTGCTTTTACGCAAGCTTGGTGAATTTTAGATCATGTAAAAAGGCTGTTTTGTTCAGTCAGACTTTTAACTGAATGCATGTTCTGTATTTGATGTTTTAAAGCAGATTAATTCTATGAGTATTGTGGGCAGTGGATTTTGAGTCAATTTTGATTTAATGTTACATGTTTTTAATAGTATAGTGCATTATATAGTAACATATCTAAAATAAGAGATATATGAAAGTTGAAAGATACTTAACACTCTACAACTTCAAAGCACTATATACCAGAACTAATTAATTTGGACTTTCATAGATGTTACTAGAACTTAAAATTGTCTTCCTCTTCTGGAGACCTATCCATGGCCTGAAAAATTAACTCACCAACTTTCTCTTCTTAGATTTGCGTACTATTTTGCCAGTTCATTCATTCATCGTCTTCTCCCCTCTCTCACAGTTAGTGTTCCTGACTCCATTTGGCCTGTTACTCTGTGTAATTATATAGTTACTGTGCTTGAGGGAATTACCTTACATGGGTTCAGGTATGCTTCACACAATGGGAATGCTGCTCCTAAGTAGCTCATTAGCACTCAAGACAGTTCATGGCAATGTTGCCTCCTAATGGAAGTTATTTTAGGTGTGCAGCATATGTGAAGCTTGTCTGTGAGGGAGATGGATCTTTCTCAGGGGCCATGCTCAGACTGTGGAATGATCTTCCACACAAACTAGGGGTTTGTCTACTTGGGGAAAAGCCTGAAGTAGCTGGTGTACACTAGCTACTCGACATTTTTACTGTGCACTTTGTGCCTTTGTGCACATTAGCTTAATGTACTTTGGAAGTGTACTAATCTACACTGCTTCAAGGTAGTCTTAGGCTATGTCTACACTACCACAGTAAGTCGACCTACACTATGCAACTCCAGCTACATGAATAACGTAGCTGGAGTCGACGTACCTTAGGTCAAGTTACCGTGGGGGGTCGATGGGAGAAAATCTCCAGTTGTCTTACCTTACTCTTGTGGTCGGGGGTAGAGTACAGGAGTCAACTGGAGAGCAATCTGCTGTTGATTTGGCGGGTCTTCACTAGACCCGCTAAATCGACCGCCGGCGGATCAATCTCCGAGCGTCAATCCTGGCTGTAGTGTAGACCTGCCATTAGTACGCAGTAAGAATGTCCATACAGGACATTAGTGCAGAATAGCTAGTTCACTTCAAATTCACACCGTTGCTTACTGTGCAATAACTTCCCCAGGTAGACAAACCCTAAGGATCATCGCAAACCTCACCACGTTCCACTCCAAGTGCAAGGTGCACTCTTCAACCTTACCTTCCTCTCTTCATGGACACATAGCAACATTACAAACAACCCCCACCGCACCAAAATAAAATACTCCACTGCATACACAGGTCTCCCTTTGGGGAAAGGATGAAAATAAGAACAAATGACACGTGACACATATTAGTCATGCTATTTATTGCACTACTGAAAGGTGCTCAGATAGTATGGTGATGAGCACAGTATAAAAACCTATGTAGGATAGAGTAGAATAAAATGGTGGATTGTCCAGTAGTCAAAACAATAAAATAAACTTCCCTTAGTAGTTGCAGGAGAAGTCTAAACCTAAACACTACTTGGCATGTGCCATGATTACAGATCTCTTCAGCAGTTCCATATGTTGCCAAGAGTTTGCTCTTCTTTTAGGTTGATACAGCATTTGTTTTACCAGCTGAATAAGGATCCAGTTATCGTTTCTGGACCAGACTGTACCATTTAGTTTTCTCTTCTTCCTAAAAAGGAAAACTTTGCCTACTCTTGCGTACCTGCAGAACAAGGGTTTTATTGCCTGCCAGATTATTCTGTGGTGAGTTGAGTTGCTGTAGGCTGCTGAAATAATATTCTAGGCAACAAAAATAGAATAAAACATAATTTCTGAATGATATTTTTGGGGGGTTGTTTTTGCTTTGTCTAGGAGACAATTTGCTAGTATTTCATTAATATTGTTAATTCTGCATTTATCTGGCTGGCACAGTCTCTTAACGGTCAACTGAAAGGAGGAGCTGCACTTAATTCACTTTTACTATATATTAGAGACCTAGATAATAGGAAATTTACACCAAGTATCAGATAAAATGTCCCATTAGAACGTGAAGTAGTCTCCCAACGGAACTGGTGGAATCTTCACATCATTTAGGCCTAGATTCGTCAAAGCTCTGGAGAATATACTACTGGCAGCAGTCATGCACTGCCAGGGGACAAATGTGGATGATTTGCCATAATAGAAGAGACCTATCTCTAATGTCCATTAGTTTCTTCACCTTCTTTTCTTAATCTTCCTTGCCAATTCTTCCCTCCCTATTTTTATTTCCCCTTTGTAGATTACCCAATTACATCCTTATTCCCATAAACTGCCAAAGCAAGTCAGGTGAGCTTTTTTGTGCCATCAGGAAGCTTAATATTTCTGTGTGGGTTCTTGGCTTGTTCTTAAGGATCCCATAATCCTTGATCAAGACCTTCTAGGAAAGATGAGAAATAAATGCAACAAAGGAACATAGTCCAAGCTCTATCTCTCTCCCTTGAGCTGATGAACAAATGATTAATGCATGAAAATTTGCCTACTTTTCATGACCAAATGAGCATCTCAATCTCTTTTTTTTTTTTTTCTTTTCCCCTTTTGTGTTTGGCAAAAATATTCTGCATTTTATTTTGTGTTTTTATTAAAATTTAATGGAAAGGTGTCTCTAGTGACTGGAATCAGGGAGAAAACTCTTAAACAAGAATTTTTAGGATTATTTTTTGAGGCCACAAATTATTTAAAAAGATCATTGGGCAGAATATTAATTCATTATGAGAATCACTTCTGTTGCTAATGTAATGATATACAGATGTAAAAAAAGCATGCAGCTGATTCGTATAAATATTTTTACATATATTTTAAAACACAGAAACCCAAATTTAGTGTTAATTTGAATCCATTGTAATAAGTTGTATCTCTCAAATGGATATAGAAACATGATATAAGAAATATTTTTAAGGCTAATAAGTTCGAGCCCAAGGCTCTGCTCATTGTTACAACATGTAATTTAGGAGCCCAAATTGACTTTCAATTATGTCTTGGATGCATTAACTTTCAATGAGACTTAGGGGCTTGTCTACATGGTACCACATTGTGGTCTATGAATTATAGAGCACTCCAGCGTGCTATTCTCTAACTGCCCCAGGTAGACCCTGCTGGTGCAAACTAAAAGGTACCTAGTTTGCACTGATGTAGTCCCATTTCAAACAGGACTACGTTAACATGCACTAGGTACCTTTTAGTTCTCATCAGCAGGGCCTACAGGGGCAGTTAGAGCAAAACATAAACTACAGTTCACTCAGTTGATGCTACCACAGACCACGCTGCGACACCATGTAGACCAGCCCTTAGGCTCCTAAGTCAGTTAGTCATTGCAACACTGAGTGGACCAATTCCAAATACAACTTAAAATCTGGGCCTTACTTCTTAGAAGTAAGGAGAGTGTCCTGGGTGTGTGTGTGTGTGTACGTACATGTACGTACAGCAACTAAGAGAAAGGGACCCTGTTCCTGATAAGGGCTTTTTGGCGCTATAATAATAAAAAGACTTGTCTTACAGTCAGTGCACTAGCATTTTTGGTCAATGACTCTTTAGTGTTGCTGCCAATGACTCTTTAGTGATGCTGTTTCTCTGCATCCAAAAGATAAATCCTAGGTCCTCATATCTTGTACATGACAATGTGTCTGTGAGAACTCTGTGTAGCCATCTCGTTCATCTGTCAACTACTGGACATTATTGCTATAGCCTACATCAATAGATGTAACCTTGGCATCTTCTGCACAAAATGCATTTTATTTTGAATATTTAGACATGGTTTGAAGAGCATTTTTAAGAAAATTACCTTAGGCGGGATGGGGATGGTGTACTTCTGAAAAGAAATTGTGCGGGGGGAGGAGGGAGGGAGGGAACAGAGCTGGCAGACTAGAGCCAAAATCAAATATTTCAGTTCACAGCTGAAATTTTTGCATATATAAGTAAATGTGGTAAAATGAGCTGGTAGTTCGCTTAATCCTCAGGATATCCATAGACATGACTTTATGGAAGATGGTCTATTTCTTTTTAGTATCAGAGGGGTAGTCGTGTTAGTCTGAATCTGTAAAAAGCAACAGAGGGTTCTGTGGCACCTTTAAGACTTGCGTCTGATGAAGTGGGCATTCACCTACGAAAGCTTATGCTCCAATACTTCTGTTAGTCTTAAAGATGCCATAGGACCCTCTGTTGCTATTTTTTTTTAGTCAGTTGGGTTTGCAAAGTACAATAAATCCAGATTTAGTTTCCTGTGTGTGAAAATACAGATATTAAACAATTTTCAATAACTTATTTGTGCTAATAGGAAATCCATGTGTTCTTAAACAAAAAATTTCACATAAAAACAAAAGCCAATCATCCCACCCCAAAAAAACCCTTTCCTTGCTAATAAATTTTTTTCAGCCAAAATAAATTCCATGAGAAGGGCCAGGATCTCACATATGGGGACTGTATCTGATATGTAAACTCAAATGATAAAACTTGGTGATTCAAATGAAAATGGAGGTACTATAATATCCATTAGGAGAAAACAGAGTAGGAAGTAGGCAAGTATCTAAGAGTTTAGTTTGAGATGTCTGATGGTTTTAAAAATTCCCCAAGAGGTTTAAATTCCACATTTAAAAAATGTTTTGCTGTTATTGAAATTATTATTTTTTCCCCTGAGTGAGACCTTCAAACATTCAGATTGCAAGGATAATGCAAGTATGAAGGTAGCTACGAAGATGGTCCAGACGATGGTTCTTTTGTAGTACCTGCTATAAATAGAAACAGGTGCCGAGAGAACAGAGAATTCTGAGGAACAGCCTGCAATGAGAGTCAGGGTAGGAAGCAGGCCAGGAGAACAGTAAAGGATTGGGCTGGACCCCAGAGGAGTGGATAGGCCTGGATTCCAGCAAAGGGGCTTATTAAGGCCTTGAACAAATGAGGCATGTTTGAAGAGGTTAGGGACTGTGTGACCTTCATCTAGGGCAGGGGTGGGCAAACTATGGCCCACGGGCCACATCCGGCCCATGGGACCGTCCTGGCCGGCCCCCGAGCTCCTGGCTCAGGAGGCTAGCCCCCAGCCCCTCTCCTGCTGTTCCCCCTCCCCCGCAGCCTCAGCTTGCTCGCTCCGCCGCCGGCGCAATGCGCTGGGTGGCGGGGCTGTGAGCTCCTGGGGCAGCGCAGCTGCAGAGCCGGCCTGACCCGGTCTCTGTGCTGTGTGGTGGTGGCGGCGGCGGCGGCAGCGGCGTGGCCCAGGTCCAGCTGGGCGCATGGCTGTAGCACCGCCAGCCACCGGTGCTCCAGGCAGCGTGGTAAGGGGGCAGGGAGCAGGGGGGGTTGGATAGAGGGCAGGGGAGTTTGGGGTGGTGGTTAGGGGGTGGGGAGTGTGGATGGTAGTTGGGGGGAAACGGGCTTGAATGGGGGCAGGGGTCCCAGGGGGCAGTCAGGGGCAGGGGTTCCGGGGGCAGTCAGGGGACAGGGAGTGGGTGTGTGTGGATGGGGCAGGTGTCCCAGAGGGGCTGTCAGGGAACAGGGGGGGTTGGATGGGGCAGGAGTCCCGGGGGGGCAGATAGGAGGTGGGGGCCAGGCCACGACCCCTTCCCTTAACTGGCCCTCCATACAATTTACGAAACCCGATGTGGCCCTCGGGCCAAAAAGTTTGCCCGCCTCCAGTGACCAGCCTCCAGACACACTGAACTCTTTACCATCCTGAGAGGGGAAGGGACTACCAACAACTCAGCCAGAGGGCTGAGGTTGTGACAAGTCAAAATTGACTCGATGGTGATCGGTCCATCAAAGAAGGAGGGAAACAGAGGCAGAGGGGTTTGGAACGGGTCCCATATGCGGAGAGATTAAAGAGGCTAGGACTTTTCAGCTTGGAAAAGAGGAGACTAAGGGGGGATATGATAGAGGTATATAAAATCATGAGTGATGTAGAGAAAGTAAATAAGGAAAAGTTATTTACCTGTTCCCATAATACAAGAACTAGAGGCCACCAAATGAAATTAATGGGCAGCAGGTTTAAAACAAATAAAAGGAAGTTCTTCTTCACACAGCGCACAGTCAACTTGTGGAACTCCTTGCCTGAGGAGGTTGTGAAGGCTAGGACTATAACAGCGTTTAAAAGAGAACTGGATAAATTCATGGCGGTTAAGTCCATTAATGGCTATTAGCCAGGATGGGTAAGGAATGGTGTCCCTAGCCTCTGTTTGTCAGAAGGTGGAGATGGATGGCAGGAGAGAGATCACTTGATCATTGCCTGTTGGGTTCACTCCCTCTGGGGCACCTGGCATTGGCCACTGTTGGTAGACAGGATACTGGGCTGGATGGACCTTTGGTCTGACCCAGTACTGCCATTCTTATGTTCTTAATTGCTGTTATCTTCTGATTGCCACAAGGGGGTGACCAAAGGTCAAAAGCAACCTCCAATGGAGGCAGCTTTTATTTTTGTATGCTTATAATTAAATTATGTTGTTCAACTTATTGTAATACATTGTCAGTGCCCCGCTGCATTATTATTATTGGGAAGGGATCTCCCAACCGTAGGTGATCTCACACACTAGGGCCCTGATCCTGCAAACAGTTGTTTAACTTATGCCTGTAAATAGTCTTACTGACTTCAGTGGGACTGTTTACCTGTTAAGTGTTTGCAGAATAAGGGTCTATAGAGGCTCCTATAGATAAGAGGGTGAGTTAAATATAGAGGGTTTTTTGCAATCCTAATTGTAACTTTTGCAGTTTAGTTCAGACTCTTAAGTAAGGGATAAACAATTATAAGTTGTTGAATCAACTAAAAAACAACGGATTATTAAAAAACTTTCAACACTTCAAATTATTTTACAGTAGAACCTCAAGGTTACAAACACATCAGGAATGGAGGTTGTTCGTAACTTTGGAATGTTCATAACTTTGAACGTTATGGTTCTTCCAAAAGTTTACAGCTGAACATTGACTTTATAGAGCTTTAAAACTTTACTATGCAGAAGGAAAAATTCTGCTTTTAACCATCTTAATTTAAATGAAACAAGCATGGACACAGTTTCCTTACCTTATCAAATCTTTTTTTAAACTTTCCCTTTATTTTTTTAGTAGTTTAACACAGTCCTATACTGTATTTGCTTTTTTGGTCTCTGCTGCTGCCTGATTGCATACTTTCAGTTCTTAAATGACACGTGTGGTTGACTGGTCAGTTCGTAACTCTGATATTCCTAACGCTGAGGTTCTACTGTATGTTAACATTTTTGGTTCATTAATTGTCAATTTCCTGCAAAAGGAAACAGGTTATATGAAGATTGATACGTTTTAAATGAATGGTTTAGTGGCAGAAGAGATGATGTAATGAAATGAGTGAAACGATGGGAAAGTTATGTAAGCAAGCTGGGCTGGCAGGACCTTTATAGAAATTATGGTTAGAGAAGAACAGCTCCTTTGTACTATTCAATAAGAGTGATGATTAGTTACCATGTCAGAAAATCAGTCTTGGGTATAAAGCTGCTTATAAGTGGATCAAAGAGGGCAGGAGTGGCGAAAGCTCCCGAACTGCGAACCCCCCCGTCCCACACTGCCCCTTCCCCCGAGGCCCTGCCCCTGCACTGACTCTCCCCTCCCCCCCACCCCCAAAGATCCTGCCCTGGCTCACTCCTCTCTGTCAGTCGCCCTTACAGCTGGTAAAAAGTGTCTCCCCCCCCCCCCCCGCCCATTCCAGTACCCCTGCAAATCCTGAGCTACAAGACGAAACAAGTGTGCATTGCGACAAGCTGAAACTTTGTAGAATTGCTGCTGAAGGGTTTGTAGATCAGATTGAGTAAGGGGAGGAAACAAGGGAACGAAACCCGAACCCTTGTTCCTCTGGGGCCTAATTCTGACCTGGTATGCTCATACAAAGCACACGGGATCTTTATAGAGGAAGGTAAATACACAGCATTTATGGAGAATACCACAGTTAGCATATGCTTTTCAGTCTCTCTCTCTCTCTCTCACACTCACACTCACACTCACACTCACACCTGCCAGTGATGTTCATAGTTACCAGTCTGTTGTAAATCGAGTCAATCTAATGGCCAGTTAGATTGAGCACGAGTGTGGAGCTGGGTTCTGTCGGTCGCGATCCGATGCTCCGAGGCCTTGCAGGACTGAACCCAGAGTTCCATGGCAAAACACCCCAGCTTTATAGTTGTAAATTCCCATTTGAGTTCATGAATTTTGCAATGTCATCCTGTAATCATTAGTCCTTAAGTGGTGTTATCATTTGATGGTTATTATCCGGCTTCCTATCGTTATCTCCTATTTGTTGTCTCGCCTTCGGGGGTGCCTGCCTCACCTCTGAGGTCGTCAATGCTGCTAACATGTTTAACGTCGGATACAATGGATGTTTTCTGATTGTCTCCTGGTCTTTCCAAGTCTCACTTCTTCTTGACCATCTGGACATTTGTGATGGCTTTCACACCTTATCTTTTCCTGATGCATGCATTCCTCATTCACACAAACAATCTCTTAAAGAAACCTTCAAAGGTATACAGACAGCAGTATTGTATATTTAGCAGAATACATTGTAAATCAAGCCTTGCTAAATCTTATAACTAAAACAATTCACACTGGGGCTTCAGGCTCTCAACATTCCTCTAATCTTCTTAACATAGATACAATAGAGAATCCTGTCTCTTATTTCCTAATTTGTAATACATATAGGAAACCATAGTAGCTTTATAACTCATTCTAAAACAAAACGGTGACCATAATTAGTCATAAGGATTGTTCTGGTCTGTCATTCCTTTCTGCTATTCAAAAAGGGTGGCTGACAGGATGAAATCAAATCATACATTAATTCTCATAGTACATTATAAAATCCAGCTCCTACACTGGTGCCAGTGAATGCCAGGCCATTACAGCAGAATTGAATTTGGCCCCCTCACCATGGTTTCTACTAAAGCTGGAGGTAAGTCCTGAAGCATGAGGTGTAATATACTTTCCAACATTTTGATTATCAGTAATTATGATAACTGGATATTCTTGATACTGGATTTTTGAATTTAATGACTGAACTAGTGAATTTCCTTCCAGTTTCATCCCTTGGTCTGCCTCCATGGTTCCTTTAAAGAGAAGTTGTCAGGATAGCTCAATCAAAATCATAAATACACAAATAGTATTTGGATTCCTTGAAGATGACTGACCCACTTTTGTGGGTAGAGGATACAAGCTGAGTGTAGACTTTCAGCAGAGAGGCAAAATTCCTTTTCCTGCTCTGAATTTCTTGACATACATCAGAGGACAAGTACATTCTTCTATCCTGGAAACAAATTTCTCTTTTTTCTATTGTGGCATTCATAGTTTTTACCTGTTTAACTCCTCATGACAGAAGTCACAACAAGAATTTCGGCGGCATTTTGACGGCGACGCCTCTTGACGTTGCCGCTTCACGGCGGCATTTCGGCAGCTGCTTGTCCGGCGGCCACGGTCCTCGGCGGCTAGTCGTCTGGCGCCCACCCCATGGAAAAGATTGGGGACCACTGGCCTAGAGGAAGGTCTGGTAGCTTGGGAATGGTTGTGACCAGAAAGTAGAGCCACAGGAGCAGGGTTAACTCCTGCGATGGGCCCCTAGAGTGGAGAGCAGCTCCAAGCTGGGGTCTGTGAGGACAAGCAATTGAGATAGAAGCCCATGAGGTGCGGAAGGCCAGCTTGAGTGAAAAGTGGAAAACACGTGGGGGGTCAGTACGCTGTCAAGTGGGAAGAATTGAAGTTAAGTCCAGGAGGGGGAAAGGATCTTTGGCTTGGAGCTGAACCCCAGAAGGGGACTGAACTGTTGTGCAACTTGGTTGGAGGGCTGAACAACAGAAGAGTCAATGAAGGAGTCTGGAGTAGAGATCAGCTGGGAGTGGTCACTGCCGCTGAGCAAGTGGCCACCAGAGGTGGTGAAACAGGCAAAGTCCCCTGCAATGCTGGGTCTCCAGGCAGGAGCGGGTGCCCTAGAGATAAGGACATGAGCTCACACTTGGCAACTTATTTGCAAAGTTACTATACTTAACACTGAGCATTTTGGACCTGAAAGCAGATTCTCTGTTTCTTCTTTAGTAGCAACATTGCCTCTTAAATCTCACTGGTTTATCCAACATTCTTGTGTCTGTCTCATTCTATGTGCTTATATGACCTTAATCACCTTAGTATCTGGGGGCCTTGTATGTATTTAAAAATAGCAATAGGAATGGCAATCTCTTGCTTTTTTCCTTCCCAGCCTGTAGAAGAAATAGATTGATTAGCCAATAGTTGTATTTTTTGCTTTGGGTGAAGAATAACTGGAGGTGCAGCTATGTTGACATCTGTTCATAATCCTAATTTCCAGGGTTTGATTTTTCTTCCCAGGGAAATAGATTCTCCTTCATTAAACCCTCTGAAATTGTCCGTAATGTTTGTTTTCACAGCCAAAGTTTGCACGCTTTATTTCCCAACCCCCAAAATGTGCTAACTTTCTGCTCCACTGAAGCTAACTTTGGCTTTAATCCCTTTAAACCTATGTTTAGACGTCCTCAATGTCACCACTATGCTGAAAGCATTTAGGGTTTACCCTGCTGGCCATGTTCAAGTTGATTGCACAGTTCCTGCTTTTTTTTTTTTTTTCCCCTGTAAAAGAGGGGTAGGGACTGAGATTGTTTTACTCAACAGACTTAGATCTACTCCAGCTCCACTGTTTGGTGGGTACATACAAGGAGGAAGCAGAAAGGAACGATCCTCTATAAGAATGACCGATGGAATTCTAAAAGCTAAAATCTGTAGGTTTTAGCACCTGAAGGTGTGATGTATCCTGTTCTTCATAGCTCTTTACTGTAGGGCCTGTGGTAAAGTACCAAGGCTTATTTTTTTAGAAATATTTGTTGCTGGAACAAAGAGTTTGAAAATTACTGGAACTTAGCATGTGTACATGAGACGCATTCCATATATGAATTTACACATTAAGAGCTTGGTCCAGCTCTCATTGAAATTACTTCGACTTTTGTCGTTGACTTCAGCAGGAGCCAGATCCGAACTCTAAATATACCTAGTTAGCCTAAAAAGCAGACTCTCCTCCTTTAGAAACTTAAGGTTTCTAAATTATCATTTAATTATCATCCTTCCCTAAGATATGACCTCTTAAATACTTGTGGGACGGAACCTTATGGAATGAAGATAAACTTTACTGAATTAAGTTAAACCTTATTGATTTAGGGTTAATACCTTTGGGATATGTTGTATATGAAAAAAGCAGTTGGGTATGTGGTGGTGTGGCATTGTAAGTACCTGTTTTAGTACGAGGGAGATGCTAATTTACTACTTCTGCTATCAACCCTTTGAAGTTATCCCCTGGAGAGGTTCACATATATTAGTTGAAACTGGATTCTCCATGGACCACCAAACAAAGAAAGGATTTATGGATAAACACCTTGGTTTTAAACTGGTTCATTCCTGACTCTTCCTGATCCAGCAAATGGACCAGGGTCCCGTCTGCAGAAGACCCCAATCCTTAGGGTAAGGTTGGAAGGACTGGGCTTGCTGAGATCCCATAATGCTGAGGGCTTGTCCTAAGCTGAAGCTGTGATGAACTGGTAACCACAAGGAATTCTCTTGGTTGGGGGGGTTGAAGGATGGCATTCTGCCAGAATCCATGTTAGAGTTGGGGTTAGCTCAGATAAGCTTATTAGCATGCATGTAGATTCTTTTGTTGTTGTTTTTTAATGTTTTCTATGTAATGCTTTTTCTCTTGGGAATAAAGTAGGCTTTCACAGGACCATCTTTTCTGGAAGATCACACAGGCAAAATTTCAGGTGGAAAGGTGGTGCAGGGGATAAGGTAAAGCATGCATATAAGTCAAAGTTGTGCTTACAAATGAAAAGGAGTCACAAACTTAACTACGGGGTTTGTACCCCACCATCATAATACAGAATAGTAAAGAAACAAGTACATCACTTTATAGAACTGTTGACAATCTGTTATGTGATCGTGTGCGCCTCTCTGCAGTTATGCCTAGGCGCTCACGCTAAAATGAAGCTTCTCTGCTTCATGTTGGGGGAAATAAATTGCAGGGGAAAAAACTTGAAAGGTTAGCACAAAAACAGGGACAAACCAACTGGTCATGTAGCCTCTAACTCCTAGTCTGCAAATAAGCACATCAAGTTGTCACAGTTCAAGGCAACTGCACCTGTATTTCCCCTCAGTTGCCCAACAAGAGTACCCACTCTCAGGCTTCAAGATTCCCAGCTGTTTCCTCTCTTGGGCAGAGACCTGCATCTCTCCCCCTGACCGGGGTATTTCCAGGCTGCACAGTTCCTTGCCTTTACTGTGTATTTACCAGCACAGTCAGGTTGCCCATGGACACCTGCTTACTTTCTCTTCAGAGATGGTTACCAGGAGTAATTGCTACAGTTGGAAGGTACCACACAGCACTTTTCTTTATGCAGTATTGGACAAGATACTTGGGTGATGGGAATTCAAAAAATTTGTGTTTCAAATTAGTTTACATTTAACATGATACTGAATTTTGAACAGCTGGACTGAGAAACTGCAATTGTTTTTTATTCAGCTGTATTAAAAACCTCACTTTCATTTTTAAAATTGTGAAGGTACTTTTTGGAGACTGCAGTGACCTAGGATATTTTCCAAGCGGTCACAATGAAGCTTATAAAATACCTGATAGGTCATTAACATTAAAAGGCAATTCATACCTCTGTCAGCTATTGTTTCAGGCTGCCTACATGTTTAGGAAGACAACATTGCATTGGTTTGCACTTGGCTTTTGTTTTTATAGTTTTCATCCACGGGGGCTTTAAAGTTGATTTTAAAAAATAATAATAAAAATGGAAAGCTTGGATTCTGGACCACAATTCTACGGCAAAGAGTGAATCTGTGGTATATTCTGTGCATGGTTCCCTGCCTATAGATCTGCCATTTAAAGTGCTTACAAAGGAAAAGTTATGAGTTGTAAAATTCCTGCATTAGTACTTACTTCTGCTCTGAGCTATTCTACCATGTGTCAGTGATTTCTAGGGTTCTGAGTTCACCTTCTAGGTGCAGATTCTTGGAGGCAGAAATTGTACTTTTTTTTTTAACTTGCCTCTTGGATTTTTGGGTGCTTTCATACAGATGTCTGCTATTCTGATTTTTTTTTAAATAAGAAAAAAAGTCAACTTACTAATATTACTTTCTTTCAGATAATACAATTTTACAATACCTGCTATGTTAGATGAATATTGTGAATAAGAAATGAATGCTTATCTATGGAAATGTGTAAACTCTTTCTGTCACACTTGTGAAGATTAGCTTTGTGCTAATTTAAGTTGACAGCTGTATAAAAGGGATTAGTACCATCACCATCAAACTCTTGAGGTTAACTTTCACACATGCTAAATATGAAAGATAAATTTCAAAAGCTTGGAACAATTTTGCATAAGCCATTTATCTTGATTTCCTTTAACCCTGGGAGAGCTGAGACTGCACTTCGCAGCATTGCAGAATGATGTTATGGGAACTACTGCAATTCCTTAAACAAAGGACTGGCTTCCATGTAAGAACAAGGAGAGATTATATAATAGCTATGAGAAAAGGCCATGTCTATGCATAAATCTTCAAAGAGAACAGCAGCAAGGGAAATATGAAAAATAATTCAAAGGTAAATGGCCTGTGTGTTTTATTTTTACTACTTTGCTGAGTGCAATAGTTCACTTTCAGGTCTGCATTTTGGAACAGAATATTTAGTCCTGACTTTTCAGAATTCAAGTTAGCAAATGTTTGGATATTTCTGGTTTTGTAGTGCTGGTTTCTTAGCCAAAGTGAATATTACTCATCCTAGAGTGATATCTATTAAGTGGACATGTTAATCTTCAGTATGTGTACATGGAATAGGGTGGCTCAGTGGACTAGTAATGGAATAGTCTACTCTTTCACCTCTAAGTTATTCATTTGAGTGTGGTCACGAGTATGATCACAAGACACTTCAATCTGATGGACAATGAACTTCCTTCCCTCCTAAAGATTGATGCAACAAGGTCACGCTGGCAACAAATTGGTAGGACAGCATGAAGAAAACTCAGGCTTCCACTGCCTATGTCAAACCTTTTCTGCAGATCAATGGAGTACTTCAGTTTCCAGAGCTGTCAAAGACTTCTATAATGATCTTATAAAATGTCTTCCTTACAAATTATTCCTTGACTTTGTTTTATATATGTATTATATATACATATATAAAATGTTTTATATATTTCATATAACAGATGTTTTATCTATACATGATATTGTACTAGTCTAGTCCCTTAAATACACAGATTCGCCTTTCCAGTCCTCCTTCCTTGTTGTTAATTTCTGCTGCTTCAATTTTAAGTCCCCTAACATCTTGTTACTACTTATAGCCCTCACCAATGCTGATAGGTGCTCTTTGTTTGCCTCCTAAATAGCAGAAACCTAGAAGTGAGATTTAGTTCTCTTTGGTGTTTTGATTTGTTGTTTCATAAACATAAATGTCCACCAGTCTGAAGGCAGAGCCTACCAGGTTGGATCCTTACACAGAAAGCTCCACTAAAGATCTTCCTAGGTGTTAGAGATCACTGGTCTTGAACCTGGGCCATGAGTCCCCAGGCAGTGATCGGACTGTGGGTGCCACCTGGCAGCTCACCAGTGGAGAAGGGGGTTAGTGGAGCTCTAGTTCATAAAGGGCTCAGCTCGCAAAGCTCCTGATTGGGGGAGACGTCCAGCCCCACCAATTGCTCAGATGCATTACTTAAGCCAGGAGGAGATGCAGGAAGTTGTCAGAGCAACTAGGTGGATCTCTGGTTGGCTGTCATTTTGGAGCCTGCCTACTCACCTGAGCCCTGTCTTCCTACTTGTTCCTGGTTCCTGCCTCCTGGCCTGTTCCTGCCCTCCTTATCTCAGATCCTTCTCCGCTTCCAGGTTCCTGCTTTCCTGCCTCGCTCCATCACTGTCCCCCTGACCCTTGGCTTGACCCCAGCTCTGGTCCTGACTCTGACCATAAGGCTTGACCACCCGGGCCCCAGTCCTCACAGCTTGCTCAGACCACTCCAGCTCCTCGGGACCGAGGATGGGACCCACTGGATTCCCTTGTTCCCTAAGGGGCATTGGCACTGCACGAGAAGGCAATCCATCTGCAGACAGACAACTGAGCATTGCAGGTGCAGAACGAGCAGCCGGCTGCTGAGAATTAGGCATTGGGGGGGGCAAGCCCACCAGCTCCATGCAAAGAACAGTATGCACAAGATCCGTCCAGCTGCACTGTCACCCAAGCTGGTACGTGCTGTCCCTCAGCCCGTTGAGTCAATGCAGGTAGATTTGACCCGACAGCAACTTGCTCCTAGAGAGAGCACCAACAACACCTTAACCTGCCTTAGTATGACCCGCTCACCATAACAATATTTCCAATTGTCCCACAAGGAGCCCAGCCTGAAGGAATCTGAGAAATGAGCCAGCCCAGGCTCGGAAAAGGGGGTTAACCCGGGGCATCCTGACAGTGTTCCTCTGAACCCTGCACTGAGGTCCTGGCTGGAACACACGGTGGTTCCTGTTACCGGCACTGACCTACAAGGGCTAGTTGAGTTATGAATCCTGGGGAATCCCCAACCACAACCTCCACAGAGGGCCCTTATGGACTGATGTAGCAGACAACTTTATTAATACAGAAGCAGCCCAGGTACTACAGATTCCCCTGTGGACCAAGCCATTCCAGACCTAATAGAGACGTTCAATGGGTTCTTCTTATCCTCTGCACCAGTGGCCATGGAAACTGTTCCTCTCAAGTTTACTATCCAAGATCATTGAGAGACCCTACAGTTCAGTACCATCCATTCCCCAACTTCCCTGTGACCTTGGATATATTGTGGTGGCCCTCCACAACCCTCTTGTCTGCTGGCAAAAACTAAAACTTGACTCCCCCCCCCCCCCCCCCCCGAATCCTGCCAGGAGCACTGCTTGAGCCCAGGAAATGGGCAGCGCTCAGTAGTTCCCCAGCGGTAGCAAGCTGGAGTAGCCCAACAGAGCCACCCACTGATCCTGGTCCTTGATTTCTATCCAAATACCGTGACTACAGTGATGTCTTCAGATGGAAAGAAAACAAAAATGCAGGCCCCTTGCCGCCACACAGAGACTTTGATTGCCCAGTTGACTACAACCAGGGGCAAACATTCCATTCAGGAATCTATATGCCATGTCCAAGCCTGAACTAGCCGGACTGCACGCCTACGTACAGGAGAACGTAGGGCTTTATTCATAAGTCCACCTTGCCTGCCGGGGTGCCAGTCCTCCTTTTTATCTCTGTCTGTCTTTCTGTCTTAAGGAAGCCTCCAACTGTGCATAGATTATCAGGCTGTGAATCAGGTCACCATCTGAAATCAATACCTATTAAAACTAACCTGAACTAATGGACTGCATGAATGCTGCTCAGGAATACACACAGCTGGACCACAGTGGGTCATACAGCCTAGTATGTGTTAGAGTTGGGGACGAATGGAAGACTGCCTTTTGAACTCATTACAGTCACTTCGAGTATCGTGTGATGCAAGGCAAGGTTCCAACATTTTTATTAATGATTGTACTGCGAGACATTCTGGATCAATATGTGGTTGCATACCTGGATGACATGCGTTTTTTTGTTTTTTGTTTTTTAACAACACACCATGCATATCCATTCCATCCCAAAGAGGCCATACCAACATGGCCTCTACAATAAGCTAGAAAAATGTACCTATGATCAATCCGCCATAGAATTCCTTGGATTCATCCTATCTCCTGCTGGTATTGAAATAGCCATGCTAGGTAAAGACAGTCCTTCGGTTGCTAGTGCCATAGAACATTCACAAATTACAATGTTTCCTGAAGTTCACAAACTTTTATCAACTATTCACCCTGAGGTTCTTGGAACTGATCACCCCCTCACTGCCCTTCTCTGCAAAGACACCAGGTTCCTCTGCATTCTCGAGATCCACCAGGCCTACGAGCAATTAAAACTTGCATTTACCACTGCTCCTATATTAGTCCATACAAGCTTTCATCATTGAAGCAGGTGTTTCTAACTTGGCAATTGAAGTGGTGCTATCCCAAAAGCGCACTCCTCAATGATTGCTACGTCCATGTGTCCACTTTTCTTTTAGTTCATGAGACTCTCACACACAGAGCAAAATTTAAAAATTTGTAGAAAACTCCTGGCAATTAAGATTGCCTTTGAAAAGTGGTGCTCCTATCTAGAAAGGGTCCTGTACCCTGTCCAAGTGTACTCTGATTATAAGAACCTAGAATATAGACTCAGACTTAAAGGCCAGAAGGGACCATAAGGATCATGTAATCTGACCTCCTGCACATTGCAGGCCACAGAACCTCACCCACCCATTCCTGTAACAGACCCATAACCTCTGAGTTACTGAAGTCCTCAAATCATGATTTAAAGACTTCAAGTTACAGAGAATCCACCATTTACACTGGTTTAAACCTGCACGTGATCTGTGCCCCATACTGCAGAGGAAGGCAAAAAAACCCAGCGTCTCTTATAGTCTGACCTGGGGGAAATTCCTTCTCGACCCCAAATATGGTGATAAGTTATACCCTGAGCATGTGGGCGAGACCCACCAGCCAGACACCTGGGAAAGAATTCGCTGTAGTATCTGCATAGAGCCAGGTTTCTCAACCAGTGACAACTTTGGTGGGTCTTATTCTTTTTGTGCTTTGATTTCGTATTCTTAATGCCCAGGAACGAAAAAATAGCAAGATCGGCACTCTGACCCAGAAAAGAGACTGTTACGCTGACTTAAAAGATGCAACCACTAAAACCTTCTGAATCCTCAAGTCTCATAACTTTCTGGCTGCACATCTGTCTCTATAGGTTCAATATCAATCAGTTTTGGACTATTGCTTATTGCTGTAGAAGTAACAAAATAACCACCCACCTGGGTACCTACTCTTCATTTTTGCAGAGCTGATAGGAGGTGGTTGTTGCTAAATGCTTATTGCATTCACCTAATTTTTGCTTGCACTTCCGTTATTCCTAACGATTTTTTTTTCATATTCCCTGTTGCTTGGGAAGCATAGTTAAAGATGTTGTGGCATTGAACAGCTTCTTAAGCAATCCCTGTGCAGCTAGATTTTTTTTTTCATGGCATGGATAACTCTTAAATGTTCCTTGTTTCAAGCAATGTCACTTTCTTTAGTCCCAGAGTCACTTCTATGGTTCATACCAATTTGGTGTCCCTTCACTTTTCTTATTCAAAATTAATTGCAACAGAAATTTAAAAAAATGAAACTGATCATAGAAAGGATTATTTGCACTAAAGGAAAGAATCCCTTGCCATTTTGAGTTCCCAGCATTAATAGTTTTTAGTGGTCTTCATTTTGGGTCTTTGTTGTACATTACATCTAGGGTGACCAGATGTCCCGATTTTATAGGGACAGTCCCGATATTTGGGTCTTTTTCTTATATAGACACCTATTACCCCCTGCCCCCTGTCTTGATTTTTCACACTTGCTGTCTGGTCACCCTAATTGCATCCCACAGTTTTGTCCATGGCAGGTTTATATATATGGTGGAGTGGCCTCCAATTAGTTCACAATGTGGACTTAGTCCAGCAGTTCTGACAGAAGTAATATCAGAAGCCAAATTTTCACTATAAAAACAAAATTTGTTGTATGAACCAGTTCGTAGAGCAAAATGCAGGTACACTGAAATTTGAAACAGATACACAAATAGAACACTTGTCAGGTAACAGAAGGAAAGATTGTACTGTTTCAGTGTGGAAAAAGAAAGCATATTCTGCTCTAAATAGGGTGAAAGGAACTTTTCTGAAACTTAGGAATACATCTTTATATTATCTGTTTCATGCACTATGGTTGTACACCTCTACCTCGATATAACACTGTCCTCGGAAGCCAAAAAATCTTACCGTGTTATAGGTGAAACCGCGTTATATCGAACTTGCTTTGATCCACTGGAGCGTGCAGCCCTGCCCCCCCCCCCCGGGAGTGCTGCTTTTCCGTGTTATATCCGAATTCGCGTTATATCGGGTCGCGTTATATCGGGGTAGAGGTGTATAAGCAAGAAACTTGGATGTTTTGCTGATGTATCTTGTTGGATTTCCTCTCCTTTAAATATATAAAGTCTTTGTTTACTTTTACAAATATTTTGAGTTTTTTAAAGCTCTTTGATCGTATCCTGCTTTCTAAAATACAATTAAGCCACCACATTTTGGAGTGATATTGTAGTTTTAAAGCCACAGCTTTGTGGGAGTGGGAAGTGGAGGGAAAAAATACCAGCACTATTCTCTATAGTCTGGTGGAGGAGGAGAGAGGCAGACTCACGACTGCCTTTGGGAGTCGGAGGGGAGAGGCGCATGCACATTGGTAGCATCTACACCTGCTTGTGCATCATCAACTCTGGGCCAGTTATGATCTGGATCTTTAATAAATATGGATGGGATTTTCTAAGAGGCCTAAGGGAGTTAGGTGCCCAAATCCATTGAATTTCATTGAATTCCCTTAGGCTCCTTTGAAAACCTGAGCCTATGTCTTTAAAGGTGATGTACAGTTTGTTTAAATACTTTAAAGACAATGTTTTGCATACACTAGTTATTTGAGTTATTGAGCAAAACTTTAAAACACTGATTTCTATCTTTAAAATATTTTGTCATCTCAACTCTAAGCCAGCAGATACTTATGAATTCTACATTCAGGAGCAATTTTCTTTTGTCTTCATGTTGCAGTGCAAGGCTCATCTCTTTGGCCAAGAATTTGCTTAAAGGATTTCAAGCAGGAGAAAACACCCCGAGCTGCTTGAAGCTGTCCAGAAGGTGTTATCGGTTTCCGTGCTGAGCATCAAAAGTTGGTATTACCAACAATATATGCTCCAAATGCACCCCAAGCTTTGGGGGAGGACGGGGAAGCCTGGACCTTCACTGAATCCCTTTCCCAAAAGTGGCAGAAGTTCAAGGCCTTTTTGTGTGAGGGTACGGGGATGGTCCAGCATCAGGTTAGAGCCACATTCAGTGCCTAGAAGCTGCAGCATTTGATACCTTTGCTGGCATCAAATGCTGCAGCTTCTAGGCACTGAATGGAAAGAACTGCTACATTGTGATATTTCAAGTTTCCATCAGAATTTCCAGACTAAGAGAACCTTTTCAGAGAAGACAGAGTGGAGTTAATCAGACAAAGGCTAAAGAGGCATTGAAATCCTTCACAGAAGAGTTAGATGGCCAGACCATAGCTTTCAGGGACCTCCTAAGCCATAATTTGAACGTGTCCCAAGTTCCTTTGTTCATGTCCCTTTCTACCAACTAGTTCCACGCATGGGCACATCTGACTAGTGAAGTACAAAGCTTCAGATGTTTAATGGTAATTGCCTTGCCAAACCAGGTTACTTACTATTGGGTCACTTTGTTCTTTCAGCCTTTTGGAACCATTCAGTTCCTTGAGAGGTTTGCTTGATAAAGCCGCTTTATAAATAGAGAGAGAGAGAGAGTGAGAGTGTGTGTGTGTGTGTGTGTGTGTGTGTGTGTGTGTGACCTAACAAGCCCCGAAGGGCACAATGTCTCTCTCAATAGTAGTTCTTAGTCTAGCATTAAGTACAGAGTTAGGGCAGTTCTGGGATCTATGCAGAACAGGTGCAGCTAATAGTATTGACTCACGGTAAAGAACACCCTATGTGCTCAGCTTTGCTGCTCTAATGTTTCTTTTCCTTTAGCTTTTTAAGTTCATGACTTAAATGGTGCTTGAAAACCATTTCAAGCCACGCTGAGGAGAAAGTGATGGGCTAAGCTACAGGAAGATATTTAGAAGCCATAATACAGTACTTTAGTTAAGCTTTCTGTTGCTCAGTGATGCTTTTAGCTAATTGGTCACATTGGCAGTCAGGGAGTTAATATCCACTGGCTTATTTACCCTGATGTCTTTGTACTTTCACGTCTTCTGTTTCAAATCACACCACAGCCTTCCAAATGCATCCAGAAAATGATGTGCCTTCAGACCAGAAACCCATTATACCCAAATATCTAAACTCCATCTTGGCAAATATTGGGCATAAGAGTTAATCAGAGTTGCAAAACTGCTGAAAGATAGCTTGAAATTACACATCCTTTAATCCCTTACTTGCAAGTGTCTCAAAATGGTTTCATCCACAGTTGATATTTATGTACAACAAACCCTTGCAAACAGCTGGTGGTAATATGCATACAGATGTTAACTGCATTCAAATTCTTGTATGTCAGATTGCAGCATAGTAACATTTTGGTGGTGTTCAATGATCTGTTCATTCACGAGTATGGTTATGGTTAGTGGGTGTGTCTTTTTTCAGGGTACAACTGAGTTGCTTTTACGAAAAGAAAAAAAAATTCATTTATATACAATAAAGAAAAAGATATTTTTATCTTAAAATGGGGTGACATGAAATTTGGAATTTTTCTAATCTGGTAAGAATAGGTAAAATGATGCCCAGAGTGGACTCTGTGTGTGTGTGTGTGTGTGTGTGTGTGTGTGTGTGTGTGTGGTTCTCCTTCTCCCTCCCCATTTAAAAAAAACCCACCACAATTTGGATTAAGGATTTTCAAAGAGTATAAAATGTGGTATACAAATTGTGGTAAAAATATCAGCGACCGAGGAATCAGTTGTGTTTGATTTTATTAAATGGGTTGTGAGATGCCTCCAGGTTGTTCATGTACTTTCACATGGTTATCAGGAGTGTGCAATGTATTTAAATAAATAAAAGCCCCATCTGGCCCAAAACTCCCTCCACACAATGATTTGTCAAGGAGACTTAATGGTTTGGAGAAAGGGTGGGATGGGTTAGAAAATGTGTTCTTGGAAGAAGACAGTCAATCATTTAATCAAAAGGGAAATAACTTTATATTGTTGTAACGGGACATAATCCCATGTTGTACAGGTTCCTCACACATCTGAGGCTATTGTACTTCCAGGTCAGTACACACTCACCTTCCAGGACTGTTGAACATACATAGTACAAACACACACATTGAAACAATGCATAATTAATCTGCATCTAAGATTGGTTTGAGCTTGTTCATTTGTTTTAGTTAACTGACGACCAAGCTCTGAAATACTCGAATCAAATACACCTCTACCTCGATATAACGCTGTCCTCGGGAGCCAAAAAATCTTACCGCATTATAGGTGAAACCGCATTATATTGAATTTGCTTTGATCTGCTGGATTGCGCAGCCCCCCCCCCCCCCCCCCGAGCACTGCTTTACTGCGTTATATCAGAATTTGTGTTATATCGGGGTAGAGGTGTACTTATGCTCATGGTTTTAAAGCTCTTTTTTATGGAATTCGTACTTCAGAGTATCTATCATTTTGTTTCACAAAGTGTCTGATAGAGATACTGTTAGCAAATATTATGACCTGTACTTTCTGTTTGCGGACTAATGGGTGTTGAGATTATCGTCTATCTTGAAATTCACAGAACTGCCCTGATTTCATGAGTCTGCCCCAGGTTTTACAGGCTTGGCACGCAGAACTATGAGAATTCTGCATTTACTTGGGCTGTTGACACAAATGTGATAATGTTGCCTCTGAAAAACAATGTTCTATCATGCAGTGACACATATTGATGCAACAATACAACACCATGTCCCAAATGTGCACTGCATTACAAACTTTGTGCCTAGAGAAATGAATTTGGAAAGAAAGAGCTGTAAAATGCGCCCCTTTCACTTCATCATAGTACAAGTAACCTCTGCCAGCCTGTCAAAGCAAGAGATAGGAGCACCCCTTTGAAGTTTGTATCCCACATACCATCTTTCCTACTGTTTCTTTATTTTTTTAAATTTAAGAGTAAGTGCTTTATAACTGTCACTTCCTTCCATTCTGTGCCATCAGTATGGAGAGCATTCTATTTGGTAGATATGTTCTGCTTGTACCGCTCAGAGGAACTGGACAGAATAGATTCCTGGAGCTGACCTATCCATTATGAACCATAGCTATTAGAGGGTGATTGTAGGTATATGAATTAAACTGAAAGAGCAATTATAAATCTCTTTTTTTGTATTTTAGCTGGGAAGTACGAACATTACCAGACTCATCCATTCATCAGGCATCTGTCCAGTATAATTTTGGTTTAAAATTCATGTTTTGCTTGTATGGATAAGTCGTAGAAATGATTCAGTTAATTAATGCTCATGTAGTTGTCTGGAAATGCTCATTTACATTTTTCAATTTGTACTGCTCCAAATGCTTGCTTGTTTATGAAAAAAATCTCATAAAGAAATCTTGTGCTCGTAAATGTCAAAGGTCAAACTTTAAGCTTATGAGTATTTAGAAACCTTCTGGCCACGTTCCTTTAATTTTTGGTAAGTCACTTAGCAAACAGTGATAGAAGCTTCTGAGGTTTGCTAAAACTAACATGCCTTTTGTTTTTTCTAGGGTAATAAATGCAGGGAAGAGCACACACAATGAAGACCAAGCAAGTTGTGAAGTGCTTTTTGTAAAGAAGAAAACTGGAGGCACCAATTCCACACCAAACAAAAACACGTCCACCAAACGAAGATCCTCATTGCCAAATGGAGAAGGACTACAACTGAAAGAAAACTCAGTAAGTAACCTCCACTCATCTTGCTGTCAGAATAGAAATATAAACTAACATAAGTAGACAGTGGTGTAAGACCAATGGAAAATCCCAAGAATTCTTGCTAAGTGTTGCAGATTTTCTTGTTACCCCTCTGTGGCCTAATTGGCTCTGCTCTATCAAAGAAAGCTTCGCTCATTTTACTTAGCTCCACCTTTGGATTGTGAATTTCACATGCTGCAAAATATTTCTCACTTAGAGGGCTTTCTAATTTAGAGAGGAGACAAAAAATGATAGGGGACATGCTAGAGGTATATAAAATAATGAAGGATCTAGAGAAGGTCCATTGGGTGGACCTGTCGATCCTTTCTCATAACACAAGCCCAAGAGAACGTAACCAAAACTTAAAGGCAACATATTTAACACAGATAAAAGGAAATACTTTTTTACTATAATACATATTTAACAAGTGGCATTCACTGCCACAAGATATTATTGAGAGAGCTTAGTAGGATTCATAAAAGAAATAGTCTCAATATTTATATATAAATAGGAGTTAAAAGGATATATGTACTTCATGATATAAGCTAATCATTGAGAGCCTTGGGTATGGAAGAAATTTCTCCTGTGGGCAGATTTTGACATAAATAGTCAAATAGAGGGTTTCTTGCAATCAGTGGGAGATTGGCCATTGTTAATGCTCAGATTTTGTCATGGATATTTTTAGTAAAAATCACGGACAGGTCACGGGCAATAAACAAAAATTCACAGGCGCCCATGACCTAGCTGTGATTTTTTACTAAAAAATATCCTTGACAAAATGGAGAGGAGGAAGGTCCAGCAGCCACAGCGGCTGTGGGCTTTGGGGTCTCCTCCCTGCCCACCGTGGCTGAAATGCTGGGGGGGGTGCACCGCCGCGGCTGAAATACTGCGGGATCCCCCGCCGCAGCTGGGCTGCTGCGGGGAGCCAAGTGGCGAGTGGGAACTCTGGGGGACCCTCAGGGAGCTCCGGGATCCTTCTGCTGCCCAGTGCCTAGGAGCTGCTGGGAGCTGCCACCAGCAGCGGCTGAGAGCTGCGGGGCTGCCTGCTGACAGCTCCAGCCCTGGTGCATAATCGTAGCCTTAGCCATTGTAGAATATACTGTATGTGGTATGTGTAGGCAGACACTATACGACACTGAAATGTGATGTGTTGATAACAGAATGCATGCGTTGGTGCCATTTAGGTGCTTGTGTTTGCCTGTCAGATCAGCAATCTTCCCCATGATGTTTTCAGCTTCATTTCTCACTCAGTCTTTCACAAACTAGGATTATTATTTTAAAGGCACCATAAATATATGTGGAACTTCTCAATTACAGAAACGTATGTACAAACAAGTAGAAGACAGTCTCTGCCCTGAGGGTATGAACAGGTAAAAGGTGGTGGGGGAAGGTCTTAAACATCAAAACCAAAACCAAGAAAACTGGGACAGAGGAATCTTTTTATTTGATCAGAGTGAGTTTGAAATTGTTCAAGACATCAGGACAGCAGAGAATGATGACATCAAATAGTAATAAGGCTCTTTTAAAAATGTTACTCAAGCTCCTCTACAGATTTTGTCGAGGTCCTGACAAGTTAAACTTTCAGTTGCATAGGCAAAATAGTCATTCAGTTATGCATTGAACTAATTCAAACAAACACTGAGATTCAGCAAATCTATTCAGTATTTGCATGCACAAATGATCATAATAGCCATGTAAACATGCAATGCATGACTTGTACACACAGTCACAGTAATTGCACATGTGTACCTCATTTGGTATTTCATTTTAAAACAAGTGAAGACCATGCTAGTATCCTGCAGTATAGTACTAATTTGATACATGTACAGTTAACTGTTGCATCTGTTTTTGTCTTCCTGCCTAATATACTGTTTTGATATTCATGGAGCATAGGAAGTATCATGCCAGATCACACTAATATTCCATCTAATCTAGTTTTTTGTCTCCAACTGTTGCCACAATCAGATGCTTCATAGGAAGGTAAAAACCTTATGTTTGTCTATTTACGTAATAGTTTACCCAAAGGGAATATGTTTTTCCAACTCAAAGGCAGTTAGTGGTTTTTTTATCCCTAGTTTACACGATTTTTAATTCTATCTAAATGTAACTCATTAATCAGTAGATGTTCTCATTAACTTCTCCATGATGACAGAGTTCCACAAGTTAATTACGTTTTTAAACTATTTCTTTTTATCAGTTTTAAACTTGCTGACTTCCAGCCTAGTTAAATGTCCACATGTTCCCGTGTTATGAAAAACGGTTTATAGAATCTGAGGTTTACTTTCTCCATACTATTTGATATTTAATTTACTACTCTTATGCCCTTTCTTCTCTGAAGTGAACAGTCCTAATCTTTACAATCTTCCTACACACAGAAGTTTTACCATAATTCTAATTTTTGTTACCTGTGTGTGGGCCTCTTCAATTTCTGCTGTATTTCTCTTTTTGAAAGAGGTTGACCACAAACAAACACAGTATTCCAGGTGAGGCACCATAGGTCTCTATGATAGCATGACACTATTTACGGTATTATTTGCTATCCCATCCTTGATACATTTTCTTTATATATCCTGTCTATAGATCTACCTCCATATTTGCTAAATAGAGACCACGAGAGGATGCTATAATATGTATTAGCACTATGGGGCAGTGCACCTTACAAAGTCATGTATCTGACTAGTGCTTGCAGATTTAAAATTGCAAATATAATATTTTCCCAAAAGAGGGAGCATATGGCTAGAGAAACTTTGCTACTAGAGGGCAGTCTTGCTCCAGCAGCTAGCAGAGGTGTGTTTTTTTTTTTTTTTTTTTTTTTGATTGTGTGTGTTCTGGACTGAACCTATGAAAAAAGACAAGATGTCACATCTTTATTATTATTAATTGTTTGTATTATTTAAAGCATAGCAGATCTTTTATCTGTATCTGCCTTTGGTGTTGTCCCAGTGCTAAGGATACTGTATTTTTAATATGATAGGATTTTGTTTTTTTAATATGAGGAAGATTATATAAAATGCAGGCACTTCAGTATCACATTAGTATGTAGAATTAAAGAGATGAGACGCTTCATGCATGTGTCTTGCTGGGGTGTTATTTCACCTCATGGGTTGTTAGGAAAAAGGCCAAAATTGAGTTCTGCAACCACTCAGTAGGGATATCCCAGCATGACACACACTCTGAAATCTTACTCCGATTATTAAAGGGTTCCATGTAAATAGAGGAAGGAAGAGGGGAAAAGGAAAGGATTTATTAAATAATTGTTTAAGGAAAAGGTATTTAAAATAGTTAAAACAATTAAAAAGAAAATGCAAATTAAATTTTAAAATCTGTTGATTTATTAATACTGTTTCTTTTCTTCAGATTCTTTACTACTTGACAGAACATGCTCTGCAAGCTCACATGCCTTTTCTTGCTTCTCCCGTCTTCCGTTTTTCTCACATTCCCTGGGACGCTTGTATGACTTTTAAATGGCAGCCAAATTTGGAAGTTGTAAAATCCTTTTCATTTAACATTTGATCAAAGTAACTGGAAATCCCCAGCCCCCGCGAACCAGGATGATCGAAGTGCTGCTTGGAGATGTGTGAAATGCCTGCCAAGCAATACTAAAATGTAGTTTTCAAGAGAAGTTGCCATCTGGTGCAGTATCACCAAGTGGCTTCCAGCAGATTTTCCTTTGCAGCTGGAGGTGGGAGAGAAGCACTGCACTAGGGCCCTGATCCTGCAAGCTGTTTGCACACGTGTGGGAGTCTGTCCACATGGGGGAGCCCCATTGAAATCAGTGGGGCTCTGCATGGGGACAGGAAGCTGCCTGTGTGCATCAGCTTGAAGGACTGGGACCCGATTCCTCAAAGCTGAGCTGTAAAGTTAGAACCTCCCAAGAGGAGGAGGAGGGGGAAGGTGGGACTCTACTGAGGAGGAGAAGCAAGAAAGGGATGCAAGGCTACTTTTTTGCCCACAAAAAGCAAGGAAACCTGGAAAAACGAAATTAACATTTTTTTAAAATAAAATTGACAAAATAACGACAAAAGCAGAAGAAGAAAAGAATCAGAAAGCCTGATCCTAAAGTAAATAGGATTTTTCCCATTGACTTACTTAATTAGGTTTGATCCCAGATTGGACATTTGTTTTAATTGCAAAGATTATACTTAGAAACTCTATTAAATTCTGTGTTTTGGATCGTTAGCAGCTGGGAGGAGGAGAGAGTGCCCTGACAATATTAGATACAGTTAGGTTGGAACTTGTTTTATTTACTTATTATGTTGTGTGAGGATATTGCCATGGTTGCTGACCAGTCAGAATGCAGGATTTAATATTAGTACTGATAATTCACTAATATGAGACAATATTAACTCAAAGCAGGATAATTTTGATTGGTTAATACTGTAGTGTCATTCATGCACATCCAGTTTCAAAGCATATTTATTTTTTGTGTGACTTAAGGTTCATTGCACAACAATGCCTACTGTACATGTCATTTGTAACATCAGGAAGTGTTTCACCAACCATTTGGTTAGTGAAGGTGACAACTGACCCACTTCTGTTTATTGTTAGACCCACAGGTATATATTTTCAGTGGTCCAGCTTGCATTTTGAGGGTGCATTTGGAAAAAAATTGGGTGCAT
Source organism: Emys orbicularis (assembly GCF_028017835.1). Lineage (NCBI taxonomy): Eukaryota > Metazoa > Chordata > Testudines > Emydidae > Emys > Emys orbicularis. Next base: position 64,709,460 of record NC_088683.1, on the reverse strand, counting down.
TTTATTGCACTTATGATTCATTGCAGGAGCCATTTCTAAAGAATACATTTCTAAATACCAGATTGCAGGTGCTAATCAAGTAGTTGGATATGTAACTATTGAGATTTGCACCTGCATTTCATCTGCAATGGGAGGCTAGTTTCCAGCCTGCCTGAAAGTTTGCCCCAAATTGTATTGCTGTGTACTGTATGATTTTGTCAGTGATTCAAGCTCTTATTGTGCACATACATGCAGTCTCACATATGATTCTTTGTCTGTTGCTTTGTTAAAAACAAAGGCCACATCTCTAAAGCTTGCATATTTTTAAAAGGTCAAAATTAATTTATCTTATAATTACAAAACCAGAAGACTGCTGTTCTAGCTTTCAGCCAGGTCCAGTAGCAGAGGAGCCTGAAGCTGATTACATTTCACAGCAGACTAGAAATGCATTTTGGGATTCAGTGCAGTGAGATGGCTGCTTATTTTTATTTTTTTATTATTATTATTTCTCTGGTGCCTAGTCAGAGGTCTGCATCCTTCCCAAATTTAAAAAAGAAACACTTTCGATTTTTTTCATATTATTATTACTGTGTTTTGATTGATTAAATTTCCAGTTGAAGGACTCTGACCAGCCAAACAAGAAGTGGAGGGGGAGAGGCCGGATTGAGAGACAGTTACTTTATAGAATACAACAGACTGAACCGATATTTTTAAAGCTAATTTCACAGGGAAAAAATTTGTTTGTGAACTGTGTGCTTCACTCTTCCACTATCCTGCCACAAAAACAACTAGCTAGCCATTCTGGCTACTCAAAGCTTTGCTTGTGACTGCCACTGAAATAAAAAAATATGTGACCAAGTCACTAAGCAGCAGCAGAAGAAAGTATTTTTTGGCCCTCATTACCGTAATATCTGAATGTCTCACAATCTTCAATATTTTGATCTTCACACCTCTCTATTGTAGGGAACTACCATTATTCCCATTTTACAGGTGGGGAACTGAGGCAAAGAGAGTAAGGACTTGTCTACACTGGCAAGTTTTTGCACAGTAAAGCAGCTTTTTGCGCTCAAACTGCAGACGGGAACACACTGTCAAGCCACTTTGTGCGCAGAAACTCCTCCGTTGCAGCGCTGCAAAAAAAAACACCTCGCTGAGAGTCGTAGGGCTATTTGCACAGAGGCTCCAGTGCTTTATTGCCAGTGTAGATACTTGATTGCTTTCTGCGCTGTAATTGGCCTCCGGAGCTGTCCCATAATGCCTCAAGTGACCGCTCTGCTCATTGTTTTGAAGTCGGCTGCCTTGGAGATGTGCACCCCTTCCCTTTCAAAGCACCGTTTCTGACAGCCTTTGCATGTTGTGCTGATCTGCTCTGGGACACAAAGCAAACCATTAAGGTGGGATGCTCGTGCTGTTGAACACAGAGGGGTGTGTAGAGAGAGATTGCTGTGCAGAGAGCCCAGGGAGGGAGGCAGGGGCTGATGTTGGGGGGTTCCCCCTCCCCCTGCCTCAGGACTGATTGCTTCCTGCCGCTGTCTGAACTTACAAGACGGCATGCTGACACACTCTCTGTCCCCCCCAAACACACTGTCTCTCTCCCCCCTCCATACACACACACACACTCCCTGTCACACACTCTTTTCCCCCCCCCTCCCTACACCTTCAGTTGAAAAGCAGCTGGCAATGTAGTAGGATGCCCATGGAATAATGGGATTGGGAAACCTGCATCATGTGACACTGTGCCTGCTCCATGAGGCATTGCAAACCCTTCCCAAAGCACCCTGCAGCCAGTTGCACTATGGGATAGCTACCACAATGCACTGCTGTCTTTGCCGTTCTAATAGCTGCTAATGTGGATGCGCTCCAGCGTCACAAGAAGCACAGTGTGGACACGCATCAGCGGTTTAATTCCAACATTTTAATAGAAGTGGTATAACTTGTGGTGCAGTAACTTGCCGGTGTAGACAGACCCTAAGTGATTTGCCCAGTGTCGCAAGGAAAATTTGTGGAGCAGCAAAAAACTGAACCTGGGCTTCGAAGTCCCAGGCAATGTCCTTGTCATGGGACCATCCCTCTTCCTGTACTTGCATATTCCGAGAGGCATCACAAGCTGAAAAAAAAAATACTTGCTTTAAAAGGAGCCTTTTAAAATTGTTCTAAAAAAAAAAAAAAATCGGAGAGTCTCATGATTTCTTCCCTGTCCCCTCTCAGGAAAGATTACCAGTAGGTAGCCATGTGTTCCACGTCTTCTCTAGCCTCAAACTAAAACACGTTATTTTGTTTAATAGAATTCATTGAACTTCTCATTACTTCCATTACAGCAGCACCTAGAGGCCCCAAGTGAGATCAGGGCCCCATTAGGCTGGCCACTGTTCACACACACAGTAAGAGAGAGCCTCTGCGCTGTAGAGCTTACAGTCTAGACAGATAAGATAGACAAGGTGTGGAAGGGGAAACAGGCGCAGAAAGATGAGATGACTTGCCCGGGGTCCCACGGCATGCCAGGGGGAGGCTGGGACTGGAACCCTGGTCTCCTGAGTGCTCCGTGTCCCCTCCACTGACCCATGCTGCCTGGCAAGTTAGAACGGATAAGCTTCATCATTCCAAATTCATTTACTGTTGCCGGGGGCATGCCATGGTGAAAATATTTTGTTTGTCAGGGATTTCTGGTGTCTGATACTTTATTATATTGCAAAGGGGGCCCGTGGTCTGCTGTGCTGCCTCAGGGGATGCAGGACCTCAGTGAATGATCTCTCACGTGGGCAGCTTAGGGAGATAGGGTTAGAGCAGCTATGTTTGCCCCATCCATGCCCCCCGGTTAAGAGGAAGTTGATTCCCTTCCCTGCTCTGGTGAAGTTGAGGCTCTTGGCTGGAGCAGCCCCCAAGAGCAGGATCTTTAAGAAACTGAGCTAATTTCATGTGTTTTGTAGCCCTGCTGATGGCATGTATGTCTGTGGATGATACTGTTCCTTCCTCTTCCCGTAGTTATGGGTGACAGGGAGGAGAGGGAGTGTGTGAGCTGAGCTGGGTTAGGAGTGCGGCCTGCTCTCCCTGATCCTGAGGCAGAGCCTGGTGAATATGCACCCAGCTGGGGCACAGGGAATGAGTAGTGAAGTCAGGAATTAGAGGCATAAGCGAGCAAGTGGGAGACAGAGGAAGAGTGTGTGTATGCTGACTCATTCAGGCTCCCTTCCTAACCCAGGGAGGGCCACTTGTCCAGAGAATACTACTTCTACAGGAGCAGCGCTGCTGACAGAACCAGAGAGCCATGCTGGCATAGCGCCCCCTCTGACCAGGGCTGGCTCCAGGGTTTTTGCCGCCCCAAGCGGCGGGGGGAAAAAACAAGTTGCGATCGGCGCACCGCTTTCTTCTTCGGCAGCAATTCGGTAGCAGGTCCTTCCCTCCGAGAGGGGAATGAGGGACCCGCCACCGAAGAGCCCGACATGCCGCCCCTTCCACTTGGCCGCCCCAAGCACCTGCTTGCTAAGCTGGTGCCTGGAGCCGGTCCTGCTTCTGACCAGCAAGGGCCTTCCTTAAATGGAGAAACAGACTCAGGAGCAGAACTTCTAGCTCTGCTCCTAAATCAGCTGAGGCAGCAGTTCTTCTCCTCTCTGCCCCATCCTGGCACCTTCCCACTATAGCAGACAGAGGAGGAGAGCCACCAGAGCCTTCCTATGGTAACTGAAGACGAAGAATTACAACACCAGTAAATGGCCACACAAAAAAAATGTAAGCACAAACTGCCAAACAGGGAGAGGCAAAATGCAGTCTGCTGTGGACATCTCTGCGCAGGTCTTAATGACTTAGTATCCTTCTCATGGGTGTTAATACTTGCTCTCCTTAAAGAGCGAATTAGAGCTACTCAGAATAGGGCGGGGGGGGGGGGGGGGGGAGGGCTTCTGCTGAAAATTTTGACAAAACCCTCTAAACTTTTTGGAATATCAAAAACCAAAATACTTCAGCTGAAAAACAAGTATTTGTATTCAAAAATGGAGCCACCTAGTCTCATGCGAGTTGTAGTTCAGGTGCCTTATGCTCTCCTCTATGGTCTTGGCTCTTTGGCCAGACTGCATCTTCCAAGATGCACCACTTTCTCCTCTCTTTGTGAGGGAAGGGCATCTGTGATAGGGGTCACTGGCCACGGTACTTCATGGGAAATTATAGTCCAGCCAGAGATCCAGGCCTTCAGAGGAGAATGGGAGCATAAGTAACTCAAACTATAACTTCCATGAGGCCAACAGCACCATTTTGAATAGAAATATTTCTTTTGGTTTGGTCATTTTTGTTTTTTACAAAATATCAAATTTTTCCAAGGTAAGCAGACAATAACCTAATTTCCTATGGAAAAACAGCTTTGAAAGAATTGTTTCAACCAGCACTAGTGTGAACTTTGAGTGATTCTAAGCCATAGGTGAAATTTTGGTCCCGCTGAAGCCAAAGATGCCTGAATTTCACCCTGTGTTTCTAGTTACTGAGATTGGATGGGATGTTGCTTTCACAGATATCTAGAATTTAAGGCCAGAAGGGACCATTAGTTCATCTAATCTGACCTCCTGTATATCACATACCATTAAATTTTTCCCAGTTACCCCTGTACTGAACCCCATAACTTTGGTTTGACTGAAGCCTACTTTGCATTTGGCTAAAGCATATCTTTCAGAAAGGGAGCCAGCCTTGATCTGAAGATATCAAGAGATGGGAGAATCCATCACCTCCCTTGATAGTTTGTTTCCGTGATCAATCACCCTGCATGATAAAAATGTGTGCCTTATTTCTAATTTGAATTTGTATGGCTTCAGCTTCCACCCATGTGTTCTTGTTATGCCTTTCTCCTCTAGATTAAAGAACCCTTTAGTATCTGGTTTTTTCTCTCCCCTTGAACATAGTTATAAACTGTAATCCAGTCACCTCTCTATCTTCTTTTCGATAAGCTAAACAGATTGAGCTCTTCAGATGTCTCACTATATGGCATTTTCTCTAGCCCTGTAATTGTTTTTGTGGCTCTTTTCGGCACCTTCTCTAGTTTTTCAAAATCCCTTTTTAAAACGTGGACACCAGAACTGGATTCAGTATTCCAGTATGGGTTTCGTCAATGCTGTACAGAGGTAATATCACTTCTCTACTCCTACTCACTTCTCCCCTCTTTGTACATAAAGGGTTGCACAGTGGTTTGAGCATTGGCTTGCTAAACCCAGGGTTGTGAGTTCAATCCTTGAGGGGGCCACTTAGGGATCTGGGGCAAAATCAGTACTTGGTCCTGCTAGTGAAGGCAGGGGGCTGGACTCGATGACTTTTCAAGGTCCCTTCCAGTTCTAGGAGATAGGATATCTCCATAAATTAATTAACCCTTTTTGTGACCACATTGCACTGGGCGCTTATGTTGGGTTGCGTGTCCACTATTGACCGCTAAGTTCTTTTCAGTCACTGCTTCACAGGAGGCAGTTTCCCATTCTGTAAGTGTGGCCCTCATCGTGTTTTGTTAAGCTAGAAAAAGTCATAGTTAGAAAAAGACAAGGTAGGTGAAGTAATATCTTTTATTGGACCAACTTCTGTTGGTACAAGGGGACAAGCTTTCGAGCTTCACAGGGCTCTTCTTCAGGTCCAGGGAAGGTAACCAGATAGAGAGAGGTTTACTTAATCATTTTATAATTCATGTCTTGAAAGATGCATGCAATTAGAGCAACATTAGGATTAATAATGAAATGTTAATTTCAGCAATAGAGCTCATTAGCAATTTGAATTGCAAGAATTTACGGTGATGGGGTAACTATGTGATATTGCAAAGGGGATTTTGTGCTAGGATTGGGATGTTGTAGCTCAGATTGACTGCCCTTTCTTGACATGCTGATTTGTGACACACCTCTGAGAAATTATCCACGTTTTTTGTTTTTCATATGGCCTTCTTTGCATCTTGGTGCTCCTTGACTCATTGCTCATTTTGGGTAAAAATTCATCCTGGTGTAGCAAGCCAGCACAAATCCTATGGGACTTAAGTTGTGTGTCGGCCTCGTGCTGGTTTGTTGTGGGGTGGAGGTGGATTTTTTTTTTTCCCTTTGTGACAGAATGAAGTAAATCTCTATCACAGCCGTGTCTGTGGCTATAATCACATTGCCTGTGAGTGTCTGTCAATTTAAATTAAGCCCTGAGTCAGCAAAACACATACACAGGTGCTTAGGTCCTGTTGGCATCAATGAGACTTAATATTAAGCACATGCTGAAGTGCTGTGCTGAGTGGTGATTTTAGGGTAGGATTTTCAGAAGTGCCAAAGTGACTTAGGAGCACAAATTTCTCATTGCTGTATTTTTCTATCATATTCATTTTTTAAAAAGAGAAAGATCTGGGAAATATATATTACTGCCCTGTGACTTGCAGAGAACATGCAGGATGTGATGATATGAAGGTATGTGCCAGATCATTTCCAGCAGTGTCTTTACCTTATCAAAAGAGAAAAAAAGATTGTAAAATTATAAACCAGCAAACTGATGGAAGCAGCAAAGAAGTGAGATTTGATACGTTTATCTCCACAATGAGAACTGAAAAGTTACATTTGAATGAAACAATGCAGAAGTATCTAGCCTCACTGCAAGTGGCCCATTTGTCATTCACAAGGGAGAGAGAGGGCAAAGATAGAGTGGCATATTTAACTAGCCTCCTATCCCAGAGGTGTCTTGCCTCCTGGACATGTTTGGTGCAGTATGTTGAAGACTGTAAATTTATCAGCCTTTTCAGAAGAGGGGGGGGGGAAAAGCCAAGTGACATGACATATTTCTCCTTTCCAGAAAGAAACCTACTCTTTTTGTATCATGGAACAGTTAGTTGCACCTTAACGACTGTAGCTGACCTGTCAGTGGTGCTAGGGTCACTGACAACACTGATAATTGTGTACATTGTGATTTTCTTCTTCTCATAAACAGGAAAATGATGGCATCAATTTGTACTACTGGTCACTGTTTGACGGACATGCTGGATCTGGGGCAGCTGTTGTAGCATCCAAACTGCTTCATCACCATATTGTGGAGCAGCTACAGGAGATTGTGGAGATCCTGAAGAACTCTGCTGTCCTTCCCCCAACCTGCCTAGGAGAGGAGCCAGAAAGCATGGTCGCTAACAGCAGAACTCTAACCAGGGCAGCCTCCCTGCGTGGGGGGGTTGGGGCTCCGGGCTCACCCAACACCCCTCCAACACGCTTCTTTACAGAGAAGAAGATCCAACATGAGAGCCTTGTTACTGGAGCTATTGAAAGCGCATTCAAAGAAATGGTAGGTGTATTTCAGTGCTGTTGACTACTTGTTACTCAGTTTAATGAGTAACATGGGTTGGGGGAGATGACTTTCTTTTCACTTGTTCAGTCTAGAATTAGGTGTGTATTTGCTGGCTCTCAGTCCTGTGGTATCTGAGCACCTCACAGTTTTCATGTACTTATTCTTGCAACACCTCTGTGAGTGGGGCAGTGCTATCATCCCCATTTTACAGATGGGGAGCTGTCACACAAAGAGGAGGCTCCTTAGCCCAAGATTATACAAGAACAAATAATTGAACTTAGGTCTCCTAAGTCCCAGGCAGCTGCATTAACCATTGGATCATTCTTCCTGTCACATTGTTGTCTAACTTGCTGACATGGCTTTTAGAAGCTGTTTTTTAAAAAAGGAGATGTATTATGTAGAAAGCTACATTGCTCCACAATAGTAGATATCCGCTTTCAATGGTGAGATAAATTATTTACGCTAGTCTGTATATTTCCTAATAAAAAATGGTGAAATTTACCCTGGTGCAGTGGGATGGCCTCGGGCCCTGTATAGGGGGTGTGGGAGAAAGAGCTGCACGGAGGATGCATCTGTACCCCTCATGCCACAGGCAGGGTCTCTGCACCAGCCCTGCCTGGGCTGATGTAGGAGGCCATGTTCTGGCAGGTTGCGGGTGGACCAGGGGAAGAGCCCCAGTACCCACTGCATCTGGGTGGAGAAGCAATGGCGGTTGTTCTAGCTCATAGGCTAGAATAGGGGCTGCACAGTAGCTCTGTACCCTGGCCCATTGTTGCGGGGGTGGGCCTCACCCCTCCACTCATTTATGCTTTATTCACATGAATACTTCGGGTGAAATTCTGGCTCCACTGAAGTCTGTGGCAAAATTTCCATTTGACTTCAGTGGAGCTAGGGATTCACCCTTGAGTGGATATCCCCTGCGGGAGCCTGGTTCTGCAAACTCTTGCCGCTGTGCATAGTGCTTGCTCACCTGAGAGCGCTCCTAGCAGTTAGAACTATGCCTGATAAGTGCTTGTGGGATCAGGCCTTAGGAAATGACTATATTCTATGTCTTTAAAAAAGCCTCCTCTTTGTGCAGAAAAGTTTTAAACTAAGCATTTCCCAGAGATTTTATTCTCAAGGTGAAGTACAAAGGCAGGACTCAAACATAGTTTTTCCTCATATATGTGAATTAGTCTTAGTACATGCGACTAATTGGCAGACTGCAGCAGTCATTCCAGAAAAGAACTGTTTCATTTCTGCACTCAAGTACAGTAATTACAATTATTAGCTTTTTGTGTAGTGCTTTCCTTCCCAAAGAATCAGAAAGCTCTTTACAAACTACCGTACAACTGAAAATATTCACTGTAAAATATGTTGTACATTTTTATTACAAATCTTTTTTTACTATTACACGACACGATGATAGAAGTTGCACAGAATCAACTATATTTAAATTAGTATTATGAAGTATACACCACAACATCATCAAAAATGCACATGGCTTAGTATAGCACTGAGGGCCCTGCCTGAAATTTGGACTCCATTGTGCTAGGGACTGTGCACACAAATCATGGCAATTTGTCTTTCTCCATGTCACTAGCTGGCATCGTAGTAGGCTTTATTCAGAATGAGTATCTCCTGCCCCATGCCTTTGATCAAATGCTGCAGGCTGGGGACCTTTTACCCCCACTTCTGCCTCTCCATCATTGTCTCCAGGAATGGCTCTCAGTGGTTACCCCAGTACAATAACAATTCTAATTAAAAAAAAGCAGTTTTATTCGGGAAAAAATAGGAGTAAATACAATATATCCAGTCTAAGGTCTGGATAACATCTTGTGCTTATAATTGGTTTAAGCAAAAGAATAACATTGGTGGGTGTGGGTGGGTGTGTGTGTGTGAGAGAGAGATTTATGTAACAGCATTTCTAAGGCTGACACACTCCTCCTACCGCTCTAACTCTGTCCTTCTTTATACGCCTGGCGCTCTCTGAAGTAACGGTGTGATCTCCTTGATATCACTGTGGTCATTCTGTATTAGTACCTCATCCGTGTTTTTGTTTTTATGCTAGTCCAACCCTTTTGAGTTATCTTATTTACATGGGTTCCTTAGTAGCACAATGTATCATTGCACCCAATGTTTAACAAAAACCAGCATTCCTAAAGTAGGCAGGCACAGTTCTCGGTTGTCTTTCCTGCAACACACAGCACTTCACGGGAACCCTTTGAACCTGGATAGAGTGTTGGGTAGGTACATATAACCCTCTTTGCACGTCCCTTCAGGTACTGCCTAATAGAAGGCCTTCAACTCTTCTCTTCCCCTGGAGTGTTGTGTGCCATTACTCCTTTCTGCCCAGCCTCCTTTTAAATGCTAATTAGGTCTTCCCTGTCTTGCCTGAAGTGTCAGACTCAGTGTAACTCCCTTTTAGTCACAACTCAATTAATAATTCCAGTGTCTGTCAAATCTGATTTCTTCTGGAGAGTGCTCAATCTACCACACCCCCACACAGTAAACCACATGGCACCCTGTTTATTTTCCATGGAAGGCTGTTACCCTACTCAGCTATTTAAACTACTAACCTCTCTCCTGTCTGTTTTTTTCTAGACTACAATGTTTGATTGTGTTGTAGCGTGTGTTAATTTATTTCCATGTTGTAACCTGAGATCACAAATGTTTATTCCAGGCCACATTCAGTTGAGTGTTCACTGTTAGCATTTACAATTACATTTGTTAACTCGAGTTATAGTACAACCCAAAACAGTAGTCTGGACAAATCCTGAGTGGTTTATAGGCCATGTCCTGGGGAGCTAGAAGTGTATTGCCAAGTGTTCTTCTATATTAAGCTACTCCGATAATATAATCAAACTCAACTCCATCAAACTCAGCTTGCTGAACTGAGCAAAAGGGGGCTTATCGGAATTTCACCTGTTGGGGGTGTATGCATCGCTTTGTGCATCACAGGTGAGCCATCTACCTCTTCTTTCTTTTTTTGTTTTAAAGAGAGATTAAAGGAAAGAGCTTCCACTCCACACTCAGCCTTATGTAGAAAAAGTGCCACTCAGAGTACACTCCCATCTGAAAGGTATATCCTCACCCCCAGTTATCCTGCTCTCAGGTCATGACTTAGTTAATAGCTTTTTGTTTTTGTTATATTGGGGTGAAAATTAGTTAAGTGATACAAAGCTGGCTTACTGCTAAAATAACAGATGGGCTGAAGAGGTAGTGTTCAAATCCAGAACCAGGTTTGGATTCAACTTGAGATTCTAAATCAGGACTAAGATTTGTATTCAGTGTAGATGAAATATAGTAAACTGTTCTTGTAAAACTTTCAGATCAAAATGGTGGCGATTTTGAAAGATGAGAATATGTCGTCATATTTCTGCCATTTTGAATGGTGGAAACACTTGAAAGAATCCATTGTTTAAATAACTGACAAAACAAGAGGAGGGTTGACTTGGTGATGCAAACATTATATTTCAGAATATCGGGTTTTTTTAGCATCACTCCTGGAGCCACAAGTTCAAATCCCAAGAGAGTTACCTCAGCCCTTCATCCTTCTAATGTAGATTAAATAAATTCCCATGTTTCTTTTGGGAGACTGAGAAGCCTGGAACCTGCATAGAAACAGGACATTACTTTCTGGATGGTCTGTACAGAGAGACTTGCATCTGCTTGATAACCTAAAAAGCAAATGAATCCGTATGTGATGTTTACAACCATGTATAATTGGGTCAAGATCAAACTTATTTACAAGCCCTACTTCTGAGTCTTACTAATGGATTTCAAGTTCATTGAAGGGGGGGAATAGGTATCGCTACTCTGTTTTAAACTTCTGCTCAGGACAGAGTTGTTGCACAAAGAGGAAAGATTGCTTGTTCTTTTGGAGGCCATGATTAGCATTGCTTGGCCTTCCCTTTTTTGGAACTGCGAGGCCCATTGGGTAGGCCATGGCAATGAATGAACAAATACCCTTTTAGTGGTCTTATACTGTGACCCATCTACACTACAACTCTGACAGTATTAGCTCATGGTTGTCTGGCTTGGCTAAGTGAGTCTGTATTCTAACAGTTTTTCCTGTAGCACTGTGGTCAGGACAATGCAACCTAAGCTATAAACAGCATCCCTGTGATGATTCTTACAACTGTTTTGTCACATCCATACTACAAACAAAAATCCATTTAAAAAAAAAAAAAAATTAAGTTTTGATTTAAATACAAAAATAGATGGTTATCCCAGGCTCTGGAGGTTTAAACACTTTAAATTGCAAATCAGTACAAACAACATAGCAAACACCACACACAGGAGAAGCACCAGCTGCCTAGGATGTCAAAGTGAAAATGCAGGTGTACCCCACCCTAGAAAGATCCTTATCCCACCCCTCTCCACAGCCCTCCCCCAAACCCTGAACAGATACATGGGCTTTGCAGTGTGTCCTGGAGATTAACAGATATGGACAGTTTTGGAGCAAAATGGCAATGAGGACCAGAGCTGAGGAGCCCTAATGGAAAGTGTCTGCCAGAAGCCCCCCTCCCTCTTTTTTTAGCAGAGATGGCTTCAGCTTGAGCATCTAATTTTAACAGTAACAGCCCTAAACCATTTCTGATCATGACTAAAACCAACATGAAACTCCAGCTGGAAACCAATAGGCAGGCAGGCTAGTTCATGAAGCACTAATGGCATGTGCTTCTAGTATGATTCTCCGCTTAACAAGTAGACAGCAGCCTACTGCACCAGCTTTAGTTTCCAAAGGGATTTTAGGGACAGCCTCATGGACAATGCAGGTGTTAAAGTGGCAAAACATGGAAAACGGTCCATATCCAAGAGACTAGGTCACAACCTTGTGGAATTTAAACAGCTCTCTTGCTGAGTGCTGTAATTTTAATCCTCTAAAAGAAAATGATGATCTAACACCACGCTGAAGTTGTGAAGTCGGGCAGTAAATAGCAGATGGATACCACTGAAAGATGCCAGTACAGTCTCTGTCATGTTCTCGTGATGCTTTCCCTAATCTACCATCGCCTCCGTATTGTCTGGACTGAACCTTAGCCAGCTTGCCCACATTAGTGTCCCAAGTTCAGCCAAGAACTGGGTCAGGCTTGTATGGTGTGAAAAGTGTACTGAAGGCATTGCCACACATGCTGCATCATAGATATGTTGAATGAGAGGGGTAAAAAAACTGAACCCTGCTGTACCTCAAATGGGAGCCCTTAGGGTAGAGCACCAGTTACCCTCTGTGGCCACTCCAAGGGAAAAGAACAGTCATCTAAGAGCAGCTCCATCTATTCCCCACTAGGTGGCACAAGCAAGCCAAGCAACATATCATGGTTGATGGTATCAAAGGCAGCTGATCGGCGTAATTTGAACTTCGATACCTGATCTTCATCCACTGTCAGGAAGAGATCATCCAGTGTAACCAACACAGTCTGTGCCAAACCCAGTCTGTATTTGGCTTGACACGGATCAAGGATAACAGAGACACTGTGAGGGTTATCTCATCAGAACCTTCTCCGCAATCTGTCTGAAGAATGGAAGGTGGAACAGTGGCCAGAAAGGGTTATGCTCTTAACCTCAAGTGACAGCTGGTTGATCAGAGGCTGCAGAATGCTTTCTTAAGAGCAGTTGGCTGCCAGCTCTCTGTAACGGCAGTGGTGGCAATCTTTTACCACAGATATTTCCCCACTGGCCTTCACCAGCCAGGAAGAACATAGATCCAATTCTTAGACTGGAGCATAAAGTTCTCCCAAAACCTGAGCATCTCAGGGAGTGGCACTGGGTGAAATTCAGGCAGAGAAGACTTGAGATTTGTCCCATTACAATATTGCTTGGCTCTCAGGCAGGCAGCTTGCTCGCTGTGAGGTGGTTGCAAAAATTCACTGAAAGATTCACCTTGTCACAGTTGGAAATGAAAGAGTTATTGAGATGTGCAAGTTTTCATGGAAGTCAGTTACTGTAGATAGAGAATCTGGAAAGTTTCATGCCCCAGGGGCTTTACCCAAAATGAATCCCTCTACGGTGCTTCAGAGACACTGAGCAGTTGAGAATTCTATACTCTGTCATTGCAACATACATACTGTGACAAAGATTTTCCAAGTAGTATACAGAGACTTAGCTATCTTTCATAACATATAAATACCTTATCCAGCAATGTGGGCACAATTTGAGGTCACATTTCATTTAACAAAGCATGGTGACTTTGGCACGTCACAGTAGTAAAACTTTGAGCTCTGAACAGAAGTTGTCCCTGCATCTACAGATGGCTACATGAGTCACTGTCAAGACTGGTAAGGAAAAAAGATGGTCATTTTTTGAATGTATCTGTTTGCAGAATTAGTGGTGTTATTAAAGTGCAGGCCATACTTACACACTCGGGGACTCTATCCTGGGAAGCAGTGACTCCAAAAAAGATTTGGAGGATCATGGTGGATGATCAGCTGACATGAGCTCCCTTTGTGATGCTGTAGCCAAAAGGGCTAATGCAATCTTTGTTCTGTATAAACAGGAATATCAAGTAGGAATAAGTAGGGTAATATAAACTCCCATATTTGGCACTGGTGCAACCATTGCTGGAATACTGTGTCCAGTTCTGGTGCCCACAATTCAGGAAGGATGTTGATGATAAATTGGAGAAGGTTCAGAGAAGAACCACGAGAATGATAAAAGGATTAGAAAACATGCCTTATAGTGATAGACTCAAGGAGCTCACTCTATCTAGCTTAACAAAGAGACGGTTATGGGGTTACTTCATCACCATCTATAAGTATCTACAAAGGGAACAAATGTTTGGTAACAGGCTCTTCAATCTATCAAAGAAAGGTATAACAATTCAATGGCTGGAAGCTAAACAAATTCAGATGGGAAATAAGGTGTACATTTTTTAACTGTGAGGATAATTAACTCTTGGAACAATTTACCAAGAGTTGTGGTAGATTCTCCATCCCATGCATTGGATATTTTTCTGAAAGAGATTCTCAAACAGGAATTAATTCGGGGAAGTTCTATGGCCTGTTATGTAGGAGGTCAGTCTAGAGTGATCCCTTCTGGTCTTGGAATCTATGAAACTATTAAGGGCCAGATTCTCAGCCCTGGTCAATGCAAGGCAGCTTACATAGACCTAACTCTGAGTGTCTACACTAAAATGTCTCTCCCACCGATGTAACTTGCGCGCTGCGCTCACTTAACTCCACCTCCGTGAGAGGTGTAGTGCTTAAGTTGGTATAATTCGCTCAGTGCAGTGTGAGTGTAGACACTGCATTACACACATCAACTTTAGTGGCTTCCAGGAGGTGTCCTCCAATGCCTCAGCATGACCACTTTGGTCACTGTTTTGAACTCCGCTGCCCACCGGCCAGGTACACAGGTACACTTCTCTCCCCTTTAAAGCCCCATGAATTTTTGAAATTTCATTTCCTGGTTGCTTGGCATGGAGAGGTCACCTAGCAGCTGCCCAGCTGACCATACTGGCTACACGCTGCAGACGCGCTTCTGCCTGGAGTACGCAGGAGGTGGTGGATCTGTGGGGAGAAGAGGCTGTGCAGGCACAGCTCTAATCCAGCTGTAGAAACATCATTATTTACAAGCAGATCACTCGGGGCATGGGGGAGAAGGGCTATAAGAGGGACCCAGAGCAGTGCCATGTGAAAGCCAAGGAGCTGCGACAGGCGTACCAGAAAGCCAGGGAGGCTAACAGTCATTCTGGTGCAGAGCCACAGACCTGCCACTTTTACAAAAATCTGCATGCCATCCTTGGTGGAGACACCACCCCACCCCCAAGAGCACCATGGATACTTCAGGAAGCCCAAGTCACAGGCCCCAGCTGTGAACAGTGAGGAGGAGGAGTATGGGGGACAGGCAACCGGTGTATCCAGTGGCACAGCAAGCCAGGACCTGTTTTTTGGCTCCTGGGCAGTCCCTACAGTCCAGCACAGGTGAGCCTGATACAAGGGCAGGAACCTCTGGTAAGTATACAATTTGCTTTGATATTGCAGGGACACATCCGTTCATTTACTCTCTCTCTCTCTCTTTTTTTTTTTTTTTTTTTAAACTTATGCTAGAAGAGGTAGTGAAATCACCAGTAGAGTGAGAAGCAGATTGTCTAACTGTAGAGGGGAAGTAGAGCTGCTGAGGGGGTCCTGCAGAATAGTTTTTGTGTGTACCAGGTTGTCCCATGAATCCTTCATAGAGATCTCAAGGAAACTTTTGTGAAGGCAGTCTGCAATCCTCTGCCAAAGGTTTCTGGGGAGGGCTGCCTTATTTCTCCTGCCGTGGTAGGACACTTTCCCAAACCACTCAACAATTATTTCAGCAGGCACCATTGCAGCGTGCAGGCTAGCAGCATATGGCCCCGATCTACAGCCGGATGCCTGCAGGAGCTATTCCCTTTCACCCGCTGTTACCCTCAGCAGTGGAAGTTCAGCTAAAATCCCCACCACCTGTGGAAAACAGTGCCAGTATTCAACTCAGTTGTCCTATACGCATATACTCATGCCTGTGAACTATCCCCACTGCTTATTTTCCCAACGTACCCACCCTCCCTCACCATCGCTGGGACTGCCGCTCTGCTTTATGAATCCCAAAGAGAAGTGAGAATGTAGTGCTTACAACTTGTGTGGATAAAAGGGAGTGAATGCAGTATACCAAGTTTCAATTTATCTTGTGAATACACTCACAATAGTACCTCTGTGCATGGTATCTTTTGCAGCTGGAAATGTGGCCTTGAGGATCTCTGCATCCGCACCAGCAGAGTGGCGCAGCCAGATAAGGAGAAGGAAGAGGACGCAGGATGGCATGTTCCAAGAGATCCTGCAAGCCTCTGCTGCTTTCGATACCCTCGCAGACAGCATGGATGGGGATAGAGTGGAAAAGAGAGCAGAGAGGGACACGCAGCAGCAGATGCTAGCACTTTTCAAGCAGCAAACAGACATGCTGTAGACTCTTGTGGACCTTCAGGTTCAACAGTTCCATGCTCACCTCCCTCTGCAGCACATAGAGAACGGCATTCCATGTGGCATCTGGGGTCACTGCACTATGCCTACCACTCCACCCTGGGGGAGAGTGCAGGCAATCATAGCAGCACATGCACTGACCTGTGAGAGACATGGTTGGTGTACGTGTTTGTGAAATGGAAATGACTGTTCTTTCTCCTTCAACAGTTCTTTCCCCTGTATTTATAAAGTTTAATTCAATTATAAACATGTCTGTTTGCATGGGTTTGTAATAAAAGTCTATTTATGGAAACTTAATTCATCTTTATTAATTTACAGCATATGCTGGTTGGGGCTGACATCATTCACAGTTAATAGCAATAGCTGCATATGCAATGTTATATTGCTACACACACGGCACTCATTACAAGGTTCATACTGGGGTGCCAAAAAGCAACGCAAGGCAGAGCACGTTAAAACAGCACACGTAACCGTGGCTCACTATTAAAATGGTATTTCAAAGCCTCCATGAGCTGTATAGCTCCACATTGAGCTCTTCTTATAGCTCTGGTATCTGGCTGCTCAAAGTCACCACACAGCCACTTCACTAAGGCAGAAACTTCTCTCCCTTTGTTTCACAAATATTATGAAGGACACAGCAGCCAGCTATAACCATTGGGATATTTTTTTTCACTGAAGTCTAATCTCAAGAGTAGACAGTGCCAGCGGCCTGTCAAACAGCCAAAGGCACATTCAACTGTCATTCTGCACCTGCTGAGCCTGTAGTTGAAGTGCTCCCTTGCAGCTGTCCAGGGCTTCGTGAGCCACAGGAGTAAGGGATCACTATTGGCATTTCAACATCTGCAGTGATAGTCCTCTGGTCTGGAAAGAAAGTCCCTGCTTGCAACTTTCTGAACAGGCCTGTGTTCTTAAAGATGCATGTGTCATGCACCTTCCCTGAGCAGCCCACGTTGATGTTGGTAAAATGTCCCCAGTGATCCACCACTGCTTCCAGTACCACACAAAAGTAGCCCTTTCTGTCGGTGCACTCTCTGGCAAGGTGGTCTGGTGCCAAAATAGGGATGTGTGTGCCGTCTACTGCCCCACCGCAGTACGGGAACCCCATTACTGCAAAACCATTCACTATGTCCTGTACGTTGCCCAGAGTGTCAGTCCTTTGTAGCGAGATGTGATTAATGGCCTTGGACACTTGCATCACAGCAACCCTCACGGTGGTTTTCCCAACTCCAGTTGATTCCTGACTGATTGGTAGCAATCTGGTGTTACAAACTTCCACACAGTGATCGCCATCTCGCTTCTCCACTGTCAGTGCAGCTCTCGTTATGGTGTCGCTGAGCCGGAGGGCAGGCGAAAGCTCTGCACGCAGATCCGGAAACGTGGCCTTGCACATCCAACAGTTCTGCAGCCACGTTTTGTCATCCTAAACCTACATGACAATGTGATTCCACCAGTCAGTGCTTGTTTCTTAGGCCCAGAACCGGTGCTCCACCATCTTCAGCTGCTCTGTGAACACAGCCAACAACCTTGAATTATTTTTTCCTGTGTCCCACAGCAATCTAGCCTCTAAGGAATCGTCATGTCCCCCACGGCTCCTCTGGTGACACTGCAAATACTGCAGGATCAGACGTCCCTTACTTGCAACACTCCTCATAGTAGTAAAGAGCTGTGCAGGATCCATGCTTCTTCTCACTCAGATGGCATGCACACAGGTTTATGGGGCTTTAGAAAAGAGGCGGGAAACATTATGCGATGGAGAAAACTGCATTATGGAATGTTGAAATCATGTTCCCAGGCACCCCGGTACAACTTGTTTGCCCCCATGAGTCATTGCAAACCCTTCCCAAAACACCCTGCACTAGGTGGTGGCAGGTTGCACAGTGGGATAGCTATGCACGGGTGCACTGCTCTCAGCACTTATATCGATGCAGGTAGTGCGGAGGTGCACTGCTGACACAAGGAGTGTGGACACGCAAAAGTGATTTTAATTACTGTGGTGTCTGTACATCGACATAACTTATGTCAACATAATTTTGTAGTGTAGACATACTCTCTGAAAAATCAGGCTCATTGTAGTAATCCCTCTTTTGCATCATAACAAATACTTTTGAAGTCATCTTATTAAAACGAAATAAAACATAAATGCCGTCATCCTTACAGTCCCAAAGCATATGCACGCCACACTGAAAATGGGTAAGGAAACGGACATTGATTTCAGATTTTAAAAGGATCATTATAAAAAGCCAGGGAATAAAACTGTTTTAACATACTTGGAAATGCCTTGAAAATCCACTTTATGGGTTGAAATTATTTTGATGGTTAAAAATTTCTGCTTCCTTTGAAATACTCTGTAGCTTGCTAAAAATGTAAAAATTCATGGCGGGGGATATCAACTTAAAACTTGTCTATGGCAAAGATGATATAAAATAGGTATTTTTAGTATATGTATGTGTGTATGTCTCTGACAAAAGACTGTAAGATTTGATTTCGTTTGGATTTTCTTCCTCAACATTGATTTGTAGGCAGTAACAGAAATCGTGAATGTAACAGAAACCAGAGTGTAATTCAAATATTAGTCAGAGGATGGCCTCCTTGGGTAGCACTGCACTTGGTTCTGCTGTGCCTGGCACGATATTAGCCAGGTTACTTTATCCATGGAACAAACAGGATTGGGCCCTATGTACATTGCTCTTTGATGTTCCATTTGTTTCCCTGAATATACAGTTGTGGCAGCAACAAGTAAACAAACTCAGCAGGACTTTTGGTTTAGGAATACGAATATGTAAGGTTTTAATGAAAATCTGCTCTTCCTAAATGCCAATTGCAGAGCTAGTTTATAAACTCTCTTCTGTCTTCCTTAGGATTTACAAATCGAGCGAGAGAGGACTGTTTACAGTATATCTGGTGGCTGCACAGCCCTTGTTGTTGTGTATATGCTGGGGAAGCTCTACGTGGCAAATGCTGGTGACAGTAGGTAAGCAAAGCGGATCTCTAGGTTTTTTTGCCTAAAAATAATAATTGCCTTTGCAACAGGCAGTTAGCAAAGTAGCTCAACGGGGCCCTGCTCCTTGGTTGGAATGCATCTCAATTCATATAAGAGTAGTAATAATATGCCTTACTGTTTATATTGAACAGTTGCAATAAGTATTTAATAGAAACTAAAACTAACATAAGCCCGCTATTCAGATAAGAGTGGTGTTTAGAGAAGTTGAATATTCTGCCGTTCCTTATTAACAGGCTCTAAATGATTCAATGGCTCTTGTGCAGTGTGAAATAAAAAATCATTTACTGTGTGTTCTAGTGGAAGTTTTTTATTAACCACTGTTTGAAATGGTTCTGTGTTTGTTTATGAGAATTGAAAGAACGTTTTGAACTAGAAGTTGCTGTTGTCCCCCAGCCTAGTCTTGGAGGATCTCCTAGCTAATCCTTGATGGGTTCAGAGCCAGTCAGTTATGACAGATTTGGTTAGTGCTTTTGTAACTGGGCATATGAACAGCTTAGGATAGAACTGAATATCTGAATCAGGATTTATTTATTTACCTACCCCTCAGATTGAAACTTGATGGACTCCTCGGAAGCTCAGGTCATTTAGCTAACCCCTTTTATTTAATAATGATGATGATAATTATAAAATGTTGGCCACTGGAAATTTCACAGAGAAAAAGCTGTTTTTCAAGTCTTCTGAGTAAGTCAAAACCAGGAACATACTGGAACACTCTCTCTTTCCTCCCCACACGACCACCAGAGAGAGAGAGAGAGAGACTGTTCTTGTAGATTTCCAGTCTTTTTGCTGTTTGTGCAGCAGCCCTGTCATATTGGGAAAGAAGAACAAGCTGAGAAAAGTAGGGAGGAGAAGAAGGCTATTCTCTGGGTGGTATGGAGCAAGACTTCATAAGCCTGAAAAGGGGAGTAGGCAGCCCTAATATTAGACAGAAAGTCATTAAAAGAAGAAAAATGTATCTCTATTTCTGTGTGCACACGCATGCTTGTGAGTATATATTTTTCACAATTTCATTCTGTATATGCATGTATTGACTAAGCTAGTGAGAGAACAGCTGTAGTGCTGCTCAGAAGCTTTAGACTGTTAAGGGGGCAGCAGGCCCAGAAATCTCACAGCTAGCAAGAATAATCTCTTGTGCACACTGTCCCAGTTCTCTGCATGCCAGTGCTATGATTCTTCTTGATGTTTGTAGACACACATTGAATTCGGAACAAGGTATTGCATGCTTTTCTTTTGAACTACTCATTAATTTCATGTTCACAAAAGACACTAAAATGTGAAGCTCAAATCCCCCTTGGACACACAGCATCAGGCCAAGGTGAACCAGGGGTGACTGTAAGCCGGTATGGGCCAGTACCGGCTTGTATCCAGCTGCCCCTTTTGCACCCCCCCGTCGGCAGCCCTGCTTAAAGCGCTGCCGCGGCTTTAACATTGTTGCCCCTTTTCCCCCCCCCCTCCCCCCCCAGCCACCGTACTGGTAAGTCTTCGGCTTTACTTTCACCTCTGAGGTGAACAGATAAGTGACATGCACATACACATTACATCACACTGATACTAGAGTTCAACAGTCCTCATAAATACTAGCCGCATCACTCTTTATGTCTCTTGCCTTGTATTCAGAACAATTACAACTGGTTTCTGCTAGCTCTATGGATAAGAAATTGGATCTCTGACTCTTCCATTGAGCTGGCTAAGTTAGAGGAGAAGTTACGGTGTAGTCTTTTACAATCTGAACAAAAGTCTCCTCGTCTTCAGCACTTCCTAGTGCTGTTCACACAATACATGCTCAGACTTAGAAGCAACTGGGATCGTCAGTCCTAACATTGTAACTAAAATCTGTGCACTAGCTCCTTTTAGAACTTGCTTCCAGGATTAAATTTCTCTAGGCAGACTACAGACACAGTGCACCCTTTTTAATCACACTAGTAAAGCTCACAAGACACTATCCTGAATTCAGCTCCTGTCACTTCAGCTACTCACTCAATCAGATAGAATTCTCCCTTCTGCATGACTAAAGGAGTATGATTAGAAAGTAGCAGTCACTGACTATGTCATATGTGATCTTATTGGAGAGGGCTTTGCTTTTTATTCTGCCCCGCAGATTGTTCTGGAACAGGTACCTTGATATCGTAAAACCCTGTATGACTGCCCCTAAAGGTTTTTTGAGGTGTTCTTTTTGCTCTGCAGTGATTTTATTTTTGTACCATCATTCCCAAACCTTAAGTGTTTGGAAAGAAGAGAGCACTCATCACAGAGTGTACTGCCCCTGTATCTTTCTCATCAAAACCTGAGTGAGAACAGACCACAGCCTCAAAACCTTCTTTATGAAGGAGGCCTTGGTTCTCGGAACTGAGTAGAATTTTTCTATTGGGGTGGGAGGTGCTCTGGGTGTTAGTTACACAATGCCAAAAGGATCTTCTGGAGTAAGCCTAAGTCCTCAGATCCAGCAGGGAACAATATGAGATGTTCCGGCAAGTGAGATTTTTGATTATTCACTTGAGTTGAGTTACTGAGAATTCTGATGGATCTGAGTGCCCTTGGGATCCCTCCAAAGTCTATGCTCAGAAGAAGAGGAAGCATAGGAATAGAGAGGGAACTAATTGGGCTACTGGGATAATCAGAGAAATGGAGAACCTGCCTTACGAAAGGAGACTTAAGGAGCTTAGCTTGTCTAGCCTAACAAAATGAAGGCTGAGGGGAGATATGACTGCTCTCTACAAATATATCAGAAGGAGAAACACCAGGGAGGGAGAGGAGGTACTTGAGTTAAGGATCAATGCTGGCACAAGAACAAATGGCTATAAACTGGCCATCAACAAGTTTAGGCTTGAAATTAGATGAAGGTTTCTAGCTATCAGAGGAGTGAAGTTCTAGAACAGCCTTCCCAGGGGAGTACTCAGGACAAAAAAACTAATTTGTTTCAAGATTCAGCTTGATAAGTTTATGAAGGGGATGGTATGGTGAGATTGCTACTGTGGCAGATGGCCCATCCATCCATGTCTGCTATTAGCATATATGTCCAATGGCCAGAGATGGGACACTAGAGGGGGAGGGTTCTGGGTCTTTTCTACAGAAAATTCTTTCCCAGGTGTCTGGTGAGTGGGTCTTGTTTACATGTTTGGGGTCTTAACAATTTGCCATACTTGGAGTGGGGAAGGAATTTTCCTCCAGATCAGATTGGCAGAGACCTTGGAGGGTTTTCACCTTCCTCTGCAGCATGGGGCACAGGTCATTTGCAGGTTTAAACTAGTGTAAATGGTGGATTTTCTGTAATTTGAAGTCTTCGCATCAAGATTTGAGGGCTTCAGTAACTCAGCCAGAGGTTATGGGTCTGTTACAGGAGTAGGTGGTTGAAGTTCTGTGGCCTGCAATGTGCAGGAGGTCAGACTAAATTATCATGATGGTTCCTTCTGGCATTAAAGTCTGAGTCTAATAGCAATCATAGGTCTGATGGATTGGAGTTGAGTTGCTGCCAATCATACATCAGTGCATGTGACCTCCTTGGATCCCAGGGGCCCATAGAGTGAATAGGGCCTTTTCAAATCACTGGCAGTTGGATCTTTTATCTGTACCAGTGGGGCCTTCGCAATAGGTTTGTCGTGCTGAGTAATGGCTAGAGGCCTTTTCAGAACCTAGAGAGGGAGCGCTCTTTGACTGGCATGGTATCTCCTGCATCCAGGTCTAGATCTTTGAAAACTGAACAAGTATCTCCAACAAATAAAGTTCTGCAGGGTTTTGCTGGAAAAGCTCGTTACTGCTTTAAAATCTCTAGATTGAGTTGAGTGTCTCAAGCACCTGATGCCTACTTCTCACACCTCTGCAAGGTAGAAGTAAGAGTACCAGGTTCAAGACAGGTGCCAATCACCAAGATGGCGGCAGCTGAGAGAGTGCCTGCCTATTGCCAGGAACTTCAGGCATATCCACATAGGGACAATTGGACATAATTTGTCACATGGCTAATAAAAATACTGGTTCTCCACTGGCTTACACCGTGGTGGTCCTTTTGGCCTGTAGAAAGTGGGCACAAAATTCTACTAAATCAGAATAGTTGCTGTTTACACCCACTTTGCAACTCCTTTTGAACAATTATGAATGACTGCAATGAAAAAGGGAACAGTGAAATTGTAAACTAAAAGGGTAGGCTTATCAAACGTAAGTGGGAGACTTTTCTTTCCTGGTGCTACATCTACATTGTGGAATTCTCTCAAGAGAAAAGAAATTCCTCACTACTTCCAGAAGTAAATGCAAAACTAATGTATTTAACTTAGCTTTCCCTCAGTTTTTCTCATGCCACTCTAACTCCCATTCTCGCACACCCCTATTCACTTGCATGTTAACGCTCTCTCTCTCTCGCTCTCTCTCTCTCTCTCTCTCTCTCTCTGTAAAAATCTACAAATAAATCAAGCTCTGTTTCCTATAGGTTAGAATACAGTACATAGAAGAAGATCACATGTTGCAGTGATTGGAACCGCATACGTACCAAGTTTCAGCGGGGTAGCCGTGTTAGTCTGTATCAGTATAAACAATGAGGAGTCCTTGTGGCACCTTAGAGACTAACAAATTTATTTGGGCATAAGCTTTCATAGGCTATAACCCACTTCAGATGCATGGAGTGGAAAATACAGTTAGCAGGTATAAATATACAGCACATGAAAAGATGGGAGTTGCCTTACCAAGTGGGGGGGTCAGTGCTAACAAGGCCAATTCAGTTAGGGTGGATGTGGCCCATTCCCAACAGATGACAAGAAGTGGGTTATAGCCCACGAAAGCTTATGCCCAAATAAATTTGTTAGTCTCTAAGGTGCCACAAGGACTCCTCGTTGTTTATACGTACCAAGATAGATCTGATTTGTACAGAATCTCTTGTCCTGAAATAGACCTAGGCTTGAAATTCAGTGCAATTTCAAAACAGCAGGGGTTTACAAAGGTGGGTTTTAAAAGGCTTTCTGGTATCATAGAAACAAGGTATATGAAGGAAACTGTTACTATCACAATGAGAATAAGGAAAGACTAAGCGTGAGACTTGAATAATAATGGGTTCTGCAGTGCTAACTACACCTCGGAGTTATGTCTGTGGTATTCAGTTTAACCACTAAAGCTTCTCAAATCTAATCATTTCATGCCATGTACCCTGGCACTGTTGTATAGCAGCTGTCCCTTTGTAGTTGATATGTAATTACATCATGAAAAGACTTTAATTACCATATTACTAAATTACCAGCAGGCAGTCCTCTGGTACAGCACTAGCTCACTTCTGCATGGACTAGTAGGCTTACCCAAGCTGAACATTTTCAGTTGGGTATGGAAGGGAGGAAAACTGTGCTAATTCTAGGTTTTGTGATGTACTCTTATTGAGCATGATGTTGTGGCCTTAGCAGATAATGCTAATGTCAATGATATAATTAATTTTTTTGCTAACCAAGGAGTCACAGTTCTACAGTAGCTGAACATGATATCAACATCCTACTAAAAATGAGGTGACATCTTCACAGTCTGATAAACTACAGAGAGAGCCACTTCCGCTCTCTAATTGGTGGGCCTGGTCATTCTTAGATTCTGTCATAAATATACCTTCTTGTACAGTGAAAATCTATATCTGAACTTTGGCCAAAGATTTTTAATGTGTCTCTTTCTCTCTAAGCTAAACATCAGCCTACCTGGCACACTGTCTCCTCCATGGGGGAAGGGAAAATGAAAAGAGAGTCTTTCAGTGCTTTCCTTTTAAAGGTACAGGTCCCAAGGTCAAGCCATCTATTTGGTTCCCTTCAAACATTGTGTGAAATGAGTGCTGGCAGGAAGGATATTCAGCAACATTCATGCAAGGTTATCTGGGTAGCTGACTGCAGCACTATAGGTCTTGTATTCAATAAAGTTTCCAGTTTATATTGGTCTCAGTCTATTACATTGCACTTTGCATACCAGTGTTACGTACACAATCTATAGTCACCAGGCCAGAGTATCTGAATAGCTGCTTTGTAAAAGACAGTAAAACTTCACTGCTCACTTAATTCAAATAGAATTATTTAATTGTGTATTGTTAGAGTAACTTCTAATTTTAAAAAAATGATACAAGTCTTGTTAAGTTCGTTTTCGCCTCGCTTTGGTGGGTTTATTTGTTGTTGTTGCTGGGGTTTTTTTTAAAGTCAGTCAGTAGTTTAGCGATAGAGGGATAGTAAACCAGGAAATGGACAGATGTTCTTTGCTGATTACTAGCCAAGTACAGTGATGGCTGACTCAGTGTAACAGTTGCCCAATATCATTCCGATGACTCTTATGTGATATGAAGAGATTAGCCCTCTTGGCCACAAAAGTTCCTTTAGTTTTCATGGTGGCCCCAGCATGGATCTGCCCATTTTATCAGAGAATGCAAGTATCACCATTTTGTGCTGCATTATATACGGTGGTGCTACGAAGTCTTTCAACAGCTGCACTTTTATCACTCCATTGAGAAACAAAAGACAAGCTGATTGGTTTCCCCACAAAGTCCCCAAACTCTGGCTAATCTGCAAATAGATTCTTGAACTTTTTTTATTTGTGTGCAAACGAAAGGATCAAAACAAGGGATGAGAATTTCAAAGGCTTTCACAAATTGGAGGGTCATTGGACTTTACTTTGCTTAATCAGATTTTCGTATTGATATTTTGTTTTGTTCCCTTCTCCTCACTCCACCCCTCTCGTTTATATTTGGAAAGCTCTCTCCTTTTAAAAATGTCGGACATACCTAGGTTTCCAGGAAAAAATGTCTCTTCCTTTTTCTAATGTACTTCAGATAGTTAGTTAGATGACAGTAACATACTGGGTAATTGCTTTACACAGGGTATTCACATTTGGGTTAAGATTAATCAGTCTCACTACTGTTGGAAAATAAGTGTGTCATATCCACACTTGTTGCCATTCACAAAAGAGGAGAAAAATAAAATAATGAATATTGGTTGAAGTTGAAGCTACCTTCTCCCAATACCAGCTTTGGAGCCAGGGCCGGCTCCAGGCACCAGCCCACCAAGCTGGTGCTTGGGGCGGCACCTGGAGGGGGGTGGCGCGGGGCTCCGGCCCGAGAACGGGGCCGCGACCGGGCTCGCCACCCTCCCCCCGGCGCTGCTTCTGGCCGCCGGGGAGAGCGGAGCCCCGGCCGGGCTCGCCGCCCTCCCCCCGGCGCAGCCTCTGGCCGCCGGGGAGAGCGGAGCCCCGGCCGGGCTCGCCGCCCTCCCCCCGGCGCAGCCTCTGGCCGCCGGGGAGAGCGGAGCCCCGGCCGGGCTCGCCGCCCTCCCCCCGGCGCTGCCTCTGGCCGCCGGGGAGAGCGGAGCCTCGGCCGGGCTCACCGCCCTCCCCCCGGCGCAGCCTCTGGCCGCCGCGGAGAGCGGAGCCCCGGCCGGGCTCGCCGCCCTCCCCCCGGCGCAGCCTCTGGCCGCCGGGGCTCCGCTCTCCCCGGCGCGGCTCGCCGCCCTCCCCTGCGCGGGGGGGCGGCAGGAGGCTTTTTTGCCTGGGGCGGCAAAAAAGCCAGAGCCGGCCCTGTTTGGAGCTCACTGAGTTTCTTCTCCTTTCCCTTCTGGGTCATATCTGCTTGTTTTCATTTCATCACCAGTCATTAATAGTCCTCGGAAGGGGAGTTCACTTTTAGAGTTAATGATTGTACAAACTAGATGAGAGAGGCAGGGAAATAGCCATGTGTCCACTGGCTGAAGCACAGTGCTATAATGGAAACAGAATTTTTAAAAAGGGAGAATTGAAGGAGCACTATGATTGCACTACTCAGGACATTGTTAGCAGTATGATTTGTCCTTATATCTATATGCCTATTTAAAAATAAAGCATGGGGAGGCAATTTGCATAGCTTCATACTATTTTTGTTTTACTCTTTAAGGTTTATAATTAGGACCCTACCAAATTCACAGCCATGAAAAACGCATCTCAGACTGTGAAATCTGGTCATCTCGTCTGAAATCTGGTCTTTTGTTTGCTTTTACCCTATACTATATAGATTTCATGGGGGAGTCCAGCGTTCCTCAAATTGGAAGGCCTGGCCCAAAAGGGTGTTGCAAGGGAAGTCACAAGGTTATTTTGGGGGGGGGGGGGTTGTAGTTATTGCCACCCTTATTTCTGCACTGCCTTCAGAGCTGGGCAGCCAGAGAGTGGCCGCTGCTGACCAGGCACCCAGCTCTGAAGGCAGTGCCCTGCCAGCAGCAGTTCACAAGTAAAGGTGGCAATACCATACCATGCCACTCTTACTTCTGCGCAGCCGCTGGCGGCAGCTCTGCCTTCAGAGATGGGCTCCCGGCCAGCAGCCACTGCTCTCTAGCCACGCAGCTCTGAAGACAGCACCACCGCCAGCAGCAGCGCAGAAGTAAGGGTAGCAGTACCACAACCTTGTGACTCCCCCACAACTCGTTTTTGGGTCAGGACCCCTAAAATTACAACACCGTGAAATTTCAGATTTAAATACCTGAAATCATGACATTTACGATTGTTAAAATCCTATAACCGTGAAATTGACCAAAATGGACCGTGCATTTGGTAGAGCCCTAGTTATAATAGTATTTAAAAAACCTGTAAAATAATCTGATCTTTCTCTTCTGATTTTCTTCATTCCCTATTAGCTAATCTGGATTTACTTTGTCCTTTTTATTAATCATTAGTCTGCATGGCAGTCTTAATTGTCTTATTTATGTACCACTATAACAATAATAATAATCAGCAATAATAATCATACTTCACTCTGAGAGTCCATAGATCCCAAAGTGCTTTACAAAAGAAGGGAAGTATCATTATCCCTATTTTATGGGTTAGGAGACTGAGGCTCAGAGAAATTATCTGACTTGCCCAAGGTCACATATTGTGCTGACTCAGCAAAAAATCCACACAACCTTTGGAATAGCACCCATGCTTGTTGCTTAAGTCCTCCTGCACGGGGAGCAGAAGAGATCTAAGCCATTTATTTTGTGTAAGCCTTTTTCTCATTAGAACCTTAAAAATTTCTAGGTAACAGGATTATGCCTTTTCTTTAAAATCTATGGCCATTTAGAATCTTCAGGATGCTCTCTCACCAAGTTCATTATTAAAAATAGTTGTAGGTCCTATTTTGGCCAAACTATCTGTGCCCTTTTTAGATTATTGAAACTTCCTGGGACCATAACTGAGGTGCAAAGACCACTGAAGATATTGAAATCTTTGGTTGCCTAGCTTCAGCCCATCCAGCTCAAGTGCAGTGCAGACTGGATTGAAACTACCCTTTTAAAACAAAGCTGGTGTTTAAAAATAAATTTGAATTTCTCTCTCTCCTCCAGCTACAGTCTGGTGTGCAGAACAGTCTGTCTTCACTCAGCAGAAAGTCATGGAAATAAATGTACTGTCATTCACACTGGGAACATATAAGCAAATCCCGCATTCCCTCCATTTTTTCTTTTTGCCTCCCTTGCTTTAGAAGCCTGGCTTGTATGCATGTGGGAGTCACTGTTGCTCCCAGTGTTCCATCCTCTTTGTGCAAGGAGAAGTTAGAATTGCAGAAAGGTTAAAAAGAACAGTAGCAACTTCAGGTTTTACAGCATTTTATCCTGATGAAACTGTTGGAGGTGATTTCGAATAATACCATAATTGGCTATCCTCCTTTAATGATTACTTTAATTTAAAAGTAAATAAAAGTAGTTGACAAGAAACAAGCCTTTACATTTAGTGGTGAGAAAGCAGAGACTTTCCTGATCTCAGTGGACAATGCGTTTCAGAAGACAGGTGCATTATATCTAACTGAGTGACTGCCTACAATGATCCATTTTGCAATGAAGAGGCACAGAGGCCTGTATCAGCAGGTCAGGAGAGTTAAAGAGAAAGGAATTAGGTTTAAAGACAAAGCTGAATGAAAAAAGACTAGAGTCCATCCCACGCATGGATTCCTTTGAAGACAAAACAGCGTTCTTACCTCTTCCCCAAAGCTTATTCATTTCTATGAGAGGACTTGTATTACGTTCCTAGCCCTCTAGCATAGTGTTTGTGGCATTGCAAACAGCCCTGCATACTTGGTAGTTTGTGTAAAATGGGTCTTCAGTCCTGACCATCTCTCCTTCTTCCATATGTGAACTGCTGTCATTGCAGGTTACGTGGAAGTGGAGGGTATGTTACTTTTGCAGTAGCCTCTGGGGATAGGCTAGCCACTTTCTGCTTGTTACCAGCTCCCAAAAGGCATGCATTTTCTTGCTTTCTCACTCATGGGATTTCCCTTTTTTTTTTTTTTTTTTTAAGCTACATTAGCCACTGTAAATGGAATCACTCCCTATTTATTTATATTACAGTAGCACAAACTGAGATTGGGTTGCCATTGCATTAACATTGTATATGTACATAGTAGGCTAGAGAATCCATGCCCTGACAAGATAGACAAATGATGGGAGAAAGGAAGTTTTCTCCCCACTTTATAGTTGGAGAACTGATGCAGAGAGAGGTGAACATCATACAGGAAGTCTGTGGCACAGCTGAGAACTGAATCCAGGTCTCCCAATGCAGTGCATTAACCACAAGACTATCCTTCCACCTATGCCTTTTTGACAGATCACTCAAAGGAGGCTCTTGTGGATTCTTCCTTAATCTTTTCAGAACCAATGCTGAGGCATATCAAGTAGGAAAGGGTTTAGAGGGAAGCTTTCCAGATTCACTTGGAGTGTACCTCAAGTCTGTTGAGAACCCTGCTTTGCTGGAAGCCTCTTTCAACTTCTCCTGGCCCTTGGAGTCTACAGGCTTTTCAGGTAACTTAAGCAGTTACAGCTCATCAGCTTCTAGCTAAAATACCTTGAGTCTAGTTTCTTAGAGCTTTATTAGAGACAGAGGTTCCTCATCAACTCTGAGTGTGTATATGTGCAGGAACCCTAGATGAAAACTCTTCCCATAAGATCAGGCAGATGATATTGCCCAGGCTATAGCCAAGGAATGGAGACTTCCACTGAGGTGAGCTGAGATTACTTGTTTAGGTGGGTTGTAGAAAGCTGTGCATTGTTCCCACTGGATCAGTACTTAGTGGTATGTGTGGTGACTCTAATGTCCCCTTTTACTTTGCATGTAGGTTAGAGGTTTTCTTGTCTGTCTGCAAGGGTACCCTCCGGTCCAACCTGTCCACACATTCTATAATCATGCCTTGAAAGGTTATACATAGGTGGATCTATACCAACATAGACTTAACTTTTTCAGGTAGTTTTCAGCCATAGGGATCCTTCTAGATTATTTCTTGATGCTGGATACCCAAACAGGGACAGCAACAAAAAAAACCCTCACCTTTTTTCCACTTTTAGGTGGCCAGGAAACTATACACCAATGTGAAAGATATAGACTTGCCCAGTGATCCGATCATTCTGGCTTATTACTACAGGGCACTTGTCTTGGGAACTAAAAAAAATTAACCAACCAACCAAAACTGTCCCAAAACCGCCAGTTGGTACAATATGTAGCAACCCACCTCCTAACAAAAGCAATAAGGTTATACTACTGTGGTTCTCCTGTCATTTCTCCAGCATACCCAATAAATAATAAAATGTGCTTAAGGTCATAGGCTTGATATTCAAACCTCTCAACAAGCTGTTCTGTGCCAGAGACACACAGTTGTGTATCATCACTGTAACACTGTTGTCGACTTTTACTACTGCTTCTTCTTTCTTGCCACTTCCTTATTCAGGGTCAGCAACTTTTATAGCTTTCTTCCAAAACTCATGATCATCCGCCAGTCTGTCACGCACATCGGTCTCTCTCAGATCCACTGAGATATCCAGTCCACTTACCAAGCCTTTGGACTCCCGCTTGGTCATCTTCCGTCCACAATCGTTGCAAGAGTCATTCTACTGATATAGTGGTCCTGTATCCAATCAATATGCCCCTACCAACATAGCCTACCCTCCCTCAACTTGTCTTCAATAGGAAAAACCTACTTTAGGTGACGTACAACCTCGTTTTGTTTCCTGTCATTGAATGTCCAACCATTTGATGATATCAATATCTTCATTTCTGTGGTGGAGACATACTGATTTCCTTTCTTGTGGCTGGTCAAGTCTGTGTTCCATATGTTAAAATGGTTCAAATTACAGTTTATACACTCAACTTTATTGGCATATTTTTAATCTCAGAGAACTGGGGTCATTTCCCACTATTTGCACCAAGCAGCTTTGGTACAATGCCAGATATCATGCAGGAGAGCACCATTGTCAGCCATCCTATGTATTTAAATTCTTTCACTCTTCTAAGCTCTCTGCCTGTGAAGTGTGGGCATGATCCCCTCACTCAAAGAAGCTAGACCCTGTATTTAATGCTGTCTGCCAGTATGTTAGAGGATGCTTTAAGCCTGCCCATGTCAACAGCCTATACATCCTGGCAGGTATTGCTCTTCCGAATATACTCCAGGAAGTTGCTAGTAGAGTTGAGTCCACAAGGCAATGCACAGATCCAAGACATCTGCTATGTGACATAACACCAATGTTGAGTCAACTGAAGTCACAACGAAGCTTTCTTGCCGCTGTTAAACCCCTAACATTGTCACCCAAACAGACAAGGGTTCAGTTATGGCAAATGAGTAGAGAACAATCCTGTAGCCTGTGCGCTTTGGCATCCACAAGTCAAGCACCTTCCACACAATACAGATTAGCCCTGGTCTATCTAGCATTGCCTTAATTGACTCTGCACTGGAGTTGACTGGTCTAGGGAGGCAGTGATTAGGTGGGACTACATCACTGACCCCAGTACCTCTGACTGTGGCAGAGAGCCTCAAAATATGAAGCATCTCCTGAAATGCCAGCAGCTTGAGTGTGATTGCTCTTCCAGTGACCTGGTGGAGTGCAGTGATCCAGCAATTGCATGGGTGTGGAGGGAAAGCAGTATGAGGACACAAGTAGTAGCAGCAAACCATGGTCCCGCTATTTGTTTTAAGTAATCAAATTGGACAAGGATCAAAGCTGAAGCAAGGAGTCCAGATGAATATGGACAATCTTTTCCAAGCTGAGATGAACTCCATCAGAAGAAGACCACCTGGGAGCAGCTTTTGCAATCAAAAGGCCAGTGAGACCAGCCTGGAGAAGACTCATCCTGAAGAAGACAAATTCACTATTGGAATCATTTTAAAAACATCTATTAATTGTGAAAGCCAGTCTGAATTATTCAGTCTGTGCTGGATAGTGTACTTGCAGAGTTGACTATGGTTCGTGCAGATAACATCTATTGACCTCAGCCATAGTTATTCATTCTGTATACCTGCATACAATCCTGGTATAGAAGTTGATAATCAAACTCTATGTATCTTTCCAGACACATTCCCTTCAATTCCAACAACTTCCAACTCCTGGAGATTCCTGCTAAACCATGGTAACCTCTGCACACAAGAAATAACCAGGGCAGAGTGAGGGACCCCCAAGCTAGGAGTCCCCTCTAACTGATGATGATAGGTGTTGGTGTGTTGATTGACAAGGGGAGTTCAGTATGAAAATCCATACTCATTATTCTCTGAGGCAGTGAGAAAGCCGATCAACTCAGGTGTTAGTATGAATGAGGAATAAGCCCTCCCATTGAAATGCACAAGGACTGCTCCTCTACTGCAAACAGCTTCTACTTGACTATTGTTATTCTGCATTAAAAGTAGAATAAATCTTTTTGTAAAAAATCAACCAATCAGAATAGAGGCTTTGAAATATATTAGCAACCCTTATTTTGTCCAGAGTGCCTTACAAGGAGTGTGAAATAAACGTTCAAAAGTAAATGTGAGTAAATCATACAATTTGAAAGAAAATAAAAACTGAAAATTCTGTATATTGTGTTGTAGACTTGTGCTTAGGGAGATCTGCTAAGTTTATAAGCTCACCTCTTCCACAAAATCCATACAGTGGCAGAGCCACGTAGCTTTTCACTGCAGCTCTCTGACCCTGGGAATGCAGAAGGAAATAGCTGTATATCAGCTATATTGGGGGGAAGGAGGGGAATCTATAGTAGATGCTCTTGCACATCTTGCCTTCCTCTTTGGTTTGTTGGTTGGTGAGCACTCCCCCTCCCTGTTTCAATCGGCATAGGGAGCTAGCCCAAGAGGTTATGGAGGGGGCCAGAAGATTGTACTCCCTATCAATGAGAGCTACAGTAAAAGAAAAACTTTTCTGTTCAGTTGAAAGAGAAATTATCCAGTATTTGTGATCTGTATATGAATAATTATATATGCAAGGGTTAGGTCTGATGCTGCCACTAAGGAATGTAAAGAAACCAGGGTTGAGAGATTCTTTCTTTCCATCTACTCTCCTTTCACAGAGAATTTCATCCGCTCTGACTCTTCCTGATTCTGGGTTTTGTTGATTGTATGTTATGCTCGTGGGGGCATTGAGGAGAGATGAGGCATTTGCAAGCTTGTCTGATATGAGTGGGTGAATCCTCCAGTGTAAATGGAACATTCTTGTTGAATTGTGGGAGTTTTGCTATAGCCTTCACTGGGACCAGGATTTCACCCCCTGTGGGTTTTGATAATGGACATGTCACCATTGGAACTCATCCTTGTTAACCGCTAACTAAATTTCACACCATGGTCTATTTTAGTGTCCTGCTGGGTCCTCCTTAATCTGTAAAATTATAGTGCTGGTGCTATGGTTCCATGAATGTCGCTGATACAGCAAGATGTTTGTAGAAGCCAGCTGAAGTAAGACACTGAGAAATTAATCTGTCGTATTAAAAGCAGACTAGTCTAGTTAGAAGTAAGGGAAACAAAGGTTGTGTGTTTTAATATATTTAAACCCCATCAAAATTCTTACACAACAAATCTCTTTTATATACGGGAACATCTAAACAATTTTATTCTGCTCATTTTCTAAGCATTTGTATTTATTAGCAATTTGTTAAAAAGATAAATAGAGCTGATTTGTTTTAAGCATCGCAGAAACCAGCAGTTGTGCTTTCTGATCTTTATTAAAAAGTACCCATTAGACCAATTCCACAGTTACAGGATTTACATGTTTTTCTCAGCTATTTTGTGACACAACTAATTAAAATCTACTTCTTTGTTCCCCTTTGAATGTAATAAAACCTTGCCTTATTCTTTGTCATTCTAATCCCTCTTTCTTTTCCATTGACACATTTCTAATACCTCTTCAGACAAGTCAGACACTTCTGCCTCACATGTACAGAATCCCCACTGCTCAACACCTTTTGACAAAATGGATACATCCTCCCGTGGCTTGGAAGTGATATACGCTGTCAAAAAGTGTTTTCCAAATGGTTTCTCTTTGTCACCTCTACCCGATTTTATCCTCCATTGTAGAAATGTGCAGTTTAATGTTGCGTTTCAAATCATTTTCGGCTGAAAAAGTGTGTAATGGAATCAGGGCGTCCCATGAATACTCTTAACAGTAGGAGATGCCTCTTTTGTTTTGAACACTAGATTCCCAACAGACCCGCGACAGCAGGGAAATTACACTTTTGACCTTATTCACTAAAGTGTTCCTTTCTCTTTATGATTAAATGAGAGTAACCAACAATGACTTTCTCTAAAATGCATGAGTTTCCCTCTTTTATATGGTTTTTACACGAAAGGATGCCTGGAAGTTCCCAGATGATTGCCTCCTCTTAAGGGGACTCCTCTGCCCTGTGCGTGCATTCTCTCTCTCACGGTTTTATATAAAAAGTGTTTTATGCATTTTTTTAAGGGATAAAAGATTGATTTTCCTCATAATCCTTAGTAGCAGGAACAACACTGAAATGCAGTGACCAGTTACCCATTTTTGTTGCCTCATGAACCATTCAATTTAAAGGCAGAAAGTAAAAATCTTGCCCCTACCATTGCTTTAGGGTATTGGCACTGAATATGACAAATAAACAGAACTTTAAATATGTGTGAGAATGCATTGGACACAGTGCTCACGTGCTCAGAGATCATTCAGTTGGCCATAATGAAATGCACAGTTGAGTCAAACTGAAATAAAAATGGTAACATTTTATGAAGAATTCACATGTACCCCTCTTACGCTTCCACCTTGTGCATGTTTCCCTTCATATACTTGTGCACTGGGCTTTGGCCCATCCAACCGGTAGGTAAATGCAATACTGCTTGGATTTCCCCATGGATTAACCTGGTCAGAAAAGAGGTAGCAATAACAGGTTTTGGTTCATCCAGTTTTAAATACTTGAATTGGTTTTTATTTCTTAAATGCATATTTTTCTCTACATTTCTACCAGCTCTACGCTACTAAAAATAACTGCCCTTATTTGTAGAACCCACGTAGACATGCTGTGAAAAGCACATGGTGCAATTTCACAGTATTATTTATGTAGGGTCTACACTAAGAATAGAAGTTATTGGGCTCAATACAGGGGTAACTGGGTGAAATTCTATGGTCTGTATAATAAAGGAATCTAATAGTGATCTAATGATCCCACTGCCCTTAAAATATATGAACAGTTTTTTTCCCCCATTTATTTAATTGCTATGGGATGAAGTGGTGTTTTTCTGGGCGGGGAACAGCACAAAGCCAATAAGCTGGAAGAAAAGTGAACTTTCAAAGTAAATACAATTTGGGGCCTAAGGTATTTGACACTTCTTATTTCATTTCCTGCAGTAAGTGCTTTTTTTATTTCTTCATAGCTGATAAAAATTAATGATTGCTCTGGATCTGAAGTAACCTTGTCATCAAGGAATATTCTGTTAGTGTTGACATACTCATTCCCTACAAACATGAATCACCCAGCCTCATATAGCAGCCTCACCCTCTGGCTGTACTATAATGTTTCACTAGTGTAGTTAAAATTAAAATGTCAGCATTAAATATGGCAGAACCAGATGGGCTGTGGGAACAATAGCCTCTCCAAATCCAGTAGTTTTCTATCTAGCTATTCCCTTAAAGAGGGGGACAGCCTCCAAAACATAAGTGTTCGGCCAGTTGAAATTCTAGTATAAAATCTCACAGCCACAATCCCACAATATTCTGGGAGCTAGCACTTTTCATTACATACATACACACACACACACACACACACACACACACACACCCTTCGTGTGTGATGGAAGCAATAATGCTATAACATGGCATTGCTGGTATGTGAAATACAAAGTTAAAAGCGGAGTTCCCCCAGCACTGTAGAAATATGTATTTTATACTTTTCAAAATAGTTATTTTAATGTTTTTAGTTCCCACGTCAGTCGTCAAGATTGCACCTTTAAAATCAAGTCATTTTTAAAGTGACTGTAGTACTGATGTTGATCATACTGGAGATTGAGGGCCTTGTCCACACAACAGACTCTGTTTAGGCAGCAGCAGTACTTCAGGGGTCATGGAGGGGTCGGTGAGAGGGTACTTCAGTCTCCATGTCCAATTAGGGCTGATCCAGTATCCTTTGGATTCATTGGAAAGATTCCCTTCTACTTCAATGAGTATTAGACCAGAACTTTAATCCTTAGCTTCCTTGGTGAGATCGCCAACAAGCTTGCCAGTTGTGGTGCCAGCATCTGTGATGTGGACTGAAAGTAACAACCTTCAGCGATATGTAGCTGTTAAATGGCTTGGACTGAGTACTGGATAGCTTGAGAGAGTGGTAATGGGATATTGAGCACTACTATTGATCTGAGCTGAATTCAAACCGGTGACCTAGAAGTGAAAGCCTGAGTGTCCCATTTCTAATCTCTTGAGCTATCTAGTCCCTCAGTCCAAGCCATTTTACTCTTATGGGCAGTTGCAACTCTCTCTCACATTAAGATAAATTCTAGATTTTTATATTTAACACTAATAAAATTCAAGGAAATTCAGGACTTAGGCTCTGTTCCATCCTAAAGTCACCTTTTTGCTTTGATTGTTCCAAGGTTCTCATGCTGGGCTGTACTGTTTCACACCATATGGCTATAATAGCTAGTCAAAACAAGCTGGGCCCATGAAACACTGCCTTTCCTACCTTAGAATGTCATTGTGTGTGCGCAATATTAATCCCTTGGGGCTCAGTTCTACCCTCAGATATATGCCTGAGACAGGCATCGAACTTAAACAGGAAATATTCCAGTGTCTTCCAGGAAGCACCTGAGCCCTAAAATGTATTTTGATATAGATCTCTTAAGTGGTAGCTTTTTGAAAAACAGTAGAACTCATAAGTTAATAGTCTAACAATAGTACTGATGTGAGTGATGCTTCCATTGACTTTAACATTAGCTCCTTCAGACCAAATTTAGGATCCACGGAATCCTTCCAATTCATTCTTTTAAGATAAAAAATTCTGTTAACGTCTTTTGATCATTCTAGCATGGCACAATACAGACTATTGATCAACATGCTGAAACCCTAGACCCTTCAAACTGTGTCAGACCATTACTTACGAGTCAAATTACACTGGTCTACAATTTTTGAGAAGTCGTCTGCTTCAGAGATAAAATGTGCTATTTATTATGTATTTTGATGTGCTGAATTCAAATATGACAATTAAAACAACTGATTGGCTACTGTTTCTAAGATTTTTAAGTTTTTACATTTTATGTCTATGTATATTGTGTAGATAGTAGAGTTTTAATCATAAATTGTAAACCTAGGTCTTTTCATGTGTTTATGGTTGCTTTACATGATAATATTTCACCTGTCCTGTTTATGTAACACTTTAAAAATCAGCAAAAGGGTTATATAAATAAAATTTATTATGAAACAAAAGGCAAAAAACTATTCTGTACATAGTTTAGTCCTATTCAGTGTCTACTCGGCGCTTCTTGGCTTGTCTCTTGTATTCATTAAATGGAGCATCTCTTGTCACTGTCCAGCAATAGTCTGCAAGCATTGATGGGCTCCATTTACCCTGATAGCGTTTCTCCATTGTTGCAATGTCCTGGTGAAATCGCTCGCCGTGCTCGTCGCTCACTGCTCCTCAGTTCGGTGGAAAAAAATCTAGATGAGAGTGCAAAAAATGTATCTTTAGTGACATGTTGCAACCAAGGCTTTTGTATGCCTTGAGGAGATTTTCCACCAACAACCTGTAGTTGTTTGCCTTGTTGTTTCCGAGAAAATGTATTGCCACTAACTGGAAGGCTTTCCATGCCGTCTTTTCCTTGCCACGCAGTGCATGGTCAAATGCATCATCTCGAAGTTCACGAATCTGAGGACCAACAAAGACACCCTTCCTTTATCTTAGCTTCACTTAACCTTGGAAATTTTCCACGGAGGTACTTGAAAGCTGCTTGTGTTTTGTCAATGGCCTTGACAAAGTTCTTCATCAGACCCAGCTTGATGTGTAAGGGTGGTAACAAAATCTTCCTTGATTCAACAAGTGGTGGATGCTGAACACTTTTCCTCCCAGGCTCCAATGACTGTCGGAGTGGCCAATCTTTCTTGATGTAGTGGGAATCTCTTGCACGACTATCCCATTCGCAGAGAAAACAGCAGTACTTTGTGTATCCAGTCTGCAGACCAAGCAAGAGAGCAACAACCTTCAAATCGCCACAAAGCTGCCATTGATGTTGGTCATAGTTTATGCACCTCAAAAGTTGTTTCATGTTGTCATAGGTTTCCTTCATATGGACTGCATGACCAACTGGAATTGATGGCAAAACATTGCCATTATGCAGTAAAACAGCTTTAAGACTCGTCTTCGATGAATCAATGAACAGTCTCCACTCATCTGGATCGTGAACGATGTTGAGGGCTGCCATCACACCATCGATGTTGTTGCAGGCTACAAGATCACCTTCCATGAAGAAGAATGGGACAAGATCCTTTTGACGGTCACGGAACATGGAAACCCTAACATCACCTGCCAGGAGATTCCACTGCTGTAGTCTGGAGCCCAACAGCTCTGCCTTACTCTTGGGTAGTTCCAAATCCCTGACAAGGTCATTCAGTTCACCTTGTGTTATGAGGTGTGGTTCAGAGGAGAAGGATGGGAGAAAATGTGTGTCCTGTGACATTGATGGTTCAGGACCAGAAGTTTCATCCTCATCCTCTTCCTCTTCCTCGTCTGACTCAAGTGAGAATGATTCTGGTGCATCAGGAACCGGCAGTCTTTCTCCGTGGGGTACTGGGCGTATAGCTGATGGAATGTTTGGATAATGCACAGTCCACTTTTTCTTCTTTGACACACCTTTCCCAACTGGAGGCACCATGCAGAAGTAACAATTGCTGGTATGATCTGTTGGCCCTCTCCAAATCATTGGCACTGCAAAAGGCATAGATTTCCTTTTCCTGTTCAACCACTGGCGAAGATTTGTTGCACAAGTGTTGCAGCATATGTTGGGGCCCACCTCTTGTCCTGATCTCCAATTTTGCAGCCAAAATAAAGGTGATAGGCTTTCTTAACCATAGTGGTTATACTGCGCTTTTGTGATGCAAAAGTCACTTCACCACAAACATAGCAGAAGTTATCTGCACTGTTCACACAAGTACGAGGCATCTCTGCTCACTTTGGCTAAACAGAAATGTGTCCCTTTGCAAAATCAAACACTGACAAATAAGAGAGCACGACACTGTATGATTTCTAGAGCTGATATAGGGCAATTTGTTCAGCAGAGTGATGTAAGCTTCGTTATGATTGCATCATCCATGACTTCTAGGAATAACATGATGCAATTCATATCATGCAATACCAGCTTCAGATTGCATCATTCATTGTTTTGCCTAAAAAGCAAGTACTGTCCAAACCCAGTCATAGATTTATTCATAGATCCAGTCAAAGATGTATTTTAGTCATTTCTGGTTTAAATTGAGATCCCTTCCCTTTATAACTCACTTATCCTCCGCCATTCCCAAGTCAAGGGTCGTATATACTGACCCAATAGCATATCTTGAAAACTAGAGTCAATCAACAATTTTAAGCATCATTTTCGTTCTCAGTGACCCAGAATTAGTAAAGTTTGACTACATTTATTTCAGAAGCATTTTGGCTGTAGAGCAGTGTTACAGATGAAAGGGTTATGAAAACTGGCTAATGTATTTGAGCAGTTGTCTCTGTTTCAAAGCCACATTAAATTAACCATTAGCAAAAAATAAAGCAAAGTTGCCAGCACACAAAACAGCCAGTGCTGTTCTTATTTCAGTTTTGCAAATGAAGGTGTTGAACTGGGCATACTGCAAAGCCTAATTGTGACTTCCACCATGTCATTTTTACCAGACTGGAATGAGGAAAGGGGGGGGGGGGGGGAAGACCCATTACTAATTTAAACTATATTTAGAAGAAGATTCTGCCAAAATTTCTCCCCAGTGTTCTCCCCATTTTAAAATGATTGAATTATTACCACTAGGGGAATCCCTCCCCACACAGAAAATACATGAAATTTCTGATATTAGTAGCAATGGGCTTCTTAGCTTTCATGAAGCAAATGTGATGCTGTTGGGTGGGTTTCTGTGTGTACCCCTCTAACTTCCACTAATAAACCTGTAGCATCATTTGCATGTGGAGTTCAGAAAAACCAAGAGCAATAAGCTCATGGTCTCTGTCAAAAATATTCCCCCCCCCCACACACACACACACATTTTCCTCCCACTACAAGACCCCTTGCAACTGAAGCCCCACATTTCTGCATTCTCTGCAACATAGATTTAACCTCTCCACGCATCCCTGTTCATTTCCACATAACCCCTACAATCCCACCCAACCCATTTGTTCCCTCTGTCATTCCATTATGTCATTGCTATATTTGCATATTAGCTAGTGATTTGGAGGTTACATTCATCCAATATAGCATTAAATGACTCATGGGGATGTGATGTATTGTAGTTATGCCATAGACCTAATTGTGAAAAGCAGCACTTTAACGGGTGTTTTCCAAGGAGGGTCTGTCTTTTGAATCTCCGCTTAAGGTTCATCAAAGCGTATGTGTGTGTGTATATACAATATACTTTGATGGCTTTTCAGTGCCACTAGGATACCCAATGTAGGGTAGCAGTCAACAAATGGATCAAATTATCAAAGGAATTAAGATGTGAATAGCACAAGTAAAAAGGGCATAAAGGATCACAAAAGGAGGGATCAATATGCTGTTGGAACTGTAAAGACTTGCATTCAAATAACAGTAACTTGTGTATGCATAGTGTAATGTCAAAAAAGGGGGGAAATCAATACAGCACCAAGTGTTCCAATTTTAAGATACACCTCTACCTCAATATAACGCTGTCCTCAGGAGCCAAAAAATCTTAGCGCGTTATAGGTGAAACCGTGTTATATTGAACTTGCTTTGATCCACCGGCGTGCTCAGCCCCCCACCCCGCCACCCCACCACACCCGGAGCACTGCTTTACTGCATTATATCCGAATTCGTGTTATACCGGGTGGCGTTATATCGAGGTAGCAGTGTACTCTAATAATCTAGATGGGCAGATTTGAAGCTTATAAAATCTTTGGGAACATGTATGTCTTCTCTAACCACCATATAAAGCACCATGAGTGCACCACTTGAGGGGCTGCATAAATAATAAAAAAGTATGAGAATACAATTCTATTATTAGAATGGATACATGAACAATAAATACAGTAGAAACATTATGGACCAAATTCTTCCCTGGTGTATCTCCCATTAGCTGAAACAGTTACACAAGGGACAAATGTGGCATTTTATTTTATACAGATATTTTATATGGATGACAGAAATATATTCATTGTTTGGTAGAATTTTCTTTTCTCTGTGCCATTTGCAGAAATGTGTGTGAAATCTGCCAGATGATCTATAGCCATCCCATTACCCGTCTTCCTCTGGCAGGTAGCTAGTTAGATTTGTGTTAAACAGGATTTGCTTTGCCATTTCCATTTGCTGCGAGAATGGATATGTTCTGACATGACATACGACCAATCAATAACTGGAAAGTGGCTTGCATGAGTCATCTGAAGCCAGCAGGTTGGAGAGTGTCAGCCCCTACTGGGATTAAAGCCTGCAAAGGGTTGTTCTGCAATCAGTAATTCTGCAGTATCTCCTCTGGGTGTCTGGCTTTCACGAATAAGAATATACCCTGTAGACTTGGGTTGAAATAACTGCTGTCCTTATTATTTGGGTGCCTGATTTTTCTGAGCTCTAAGAATGAGGTGAATTTGACATAAGCAAATCTACTGTTTTGCTATTCCACCAAAAATAAAATGGGGCAAGAGTTGGCATCCTGTTTTTATAATGTTTTGTGGGGGGTGGGAGGGAGACTTTTTTTTGTCTTGCTCTGGTCCGAGCAGAATAAGCACCCAGCTAATGTTAGAAAAAGCCCACATGTCCCAGTATTTTCTGTAGTCTCTACTGACAATGTTTTATGACAATTGCAGGGCCATAATAATCAGGAACAAAGAAGTTATTCCAATGTCTTCAGAATTCACTCCTGAGACTGAGCGTCAGCGACTACAATATCTGGTAAGAGACCTGAGGATTGTACTAGCTGCTGCTGAATGTTGCTCTGTCATGTGTTCACAGGATTGTTAAGTAACATTTTACTATAGCACATCTATGAGCAAACTGAGTAGGGTACTTAACTCCCTCCCAGTGTTTACTGTGCGATGGTATTTAATGTAGCAGTCTGACATTTGTGTGTGAGAGAGACTGTGGTGCATATTGTTTTCCCGTGTTTTATTAGCATGGCTGACAGAGATCTCTTACCTAGGCTGGATCTACCATAGAGGTGGTTTCATTCAGTGTGGGTGGTCTCATTCAGTGTGGATAACTGTGGATTGGGAGGGATGGATGCTTTACTAGTTTGCTTAGGGCAGCCGAACCCCCTGCAGCCAATGACTAGCTGATGAGAGACAGGATGGTTTATGTACAAAGCACTATTAGCCTATAAGCCATGTAACGAATAACTAAATATATTTTTACTTCTTTCTGACTCAAACCGCCATTTAATTTTTACACCATTAAAACTAACAGTTGAGCCCACTGATTACTGTATGACTGTAACAGGGCGCCGATGGGCCCCTCTAGCTTCTGCCCCTGCTGCACCCACAAACCAGGCGTAGACCTCTGCTTTGGTGCAATCACCCATGCTCTTTATTTAGGGTAGAAGTTCCCACCACCTTGTAGCTACAGAAAGTGTCAGGCTTGCAGCCCCAGGGACTGTTGGCTTCTGCAGCCAGCAGGGGAGAGCGGCCACTAACTCCCTGGCTCCTCCCTTTCCTCTGCCACGGCTTCCTTCCTGCCAGCGTTTATGTAGCCCCTGGCTAACAAGGCCAGTAGCTGTTCCCCGTTTGCCACTTAGGCCTGCGCTTACTCCACCAGCTCCAATTCCCCTTTCCTGATTGGAGCTGTTGTGACAGAGGGCTGGCTCAGGGTGTCCTAGCCAGCACCCTGTCACACACCTGCCCCCTTATGAACCGCCAGGTTCGTCCTTCCTCGGCCTCTCCACCCGCATCCAGTAGGGTTCGTCTGGGGAAGCCTCTCCCCCTTTTTCAGGCAATCACCGGCATCATCTCCTGGAGGTTCCTTCATCCCCCACCCACAAAAAGTACACTGGTCGAGGGGCGGATGTCCCCATAGCTCTGCCACCACCCACAGGTCCTCACACCAATCGCACCCCAGCAAGCATCCTTCTCCTTTATCCCCTTTTCTTCTGGTCAAGGGTCAAGGCCAATCCCAACCTCCTGCAGGACACCTCGGGTTCTCCCAAGCCACCATGCGGGGTCCTTGTTTCTTCTCCTGGGAGCTGCGTTGTGGGGAGCTCCAGTTGCTCCTTTTCTCCCTCTAAGGGACTTGGGCTGGCCATCTCCCCCGCACCTCCTTCCCCTCAATCTACCCTGTCCGGGCTCTGTTGTCTAGGGTTCTCATGGTTGCTACCCCGAGGGCCTTGCTCTTCTTCCTCCCCAGGGCTTCTCAGTCTAGGGGTCCCCCGCCCCTTCTACAGGGAACCTAGGCCTGATGGTCTTCTGCTGTTCCTAAAATACCTTTTATGTTCAGCCT
This sequence comes from Emys orbicularis, assembly GCF_028017835.1. Classification (NCBI taxonomy): domain Eukaryota; kingdom Metazoa; phylum Chordata; order Testudines; family Emydidae; genus Emys; species Emys orbicularis. Next base: position 64,665,494 of record NC_088683.1, on the reverse strand, counting down.
ACTCCAACTGTCTCAGTATTTGGCGAGGTAGAGATGCAAGGTTGTTGGGATTTTAAAAACATTTTTTTGAAGGAAATGCCTTTTTGTTTTTCTGTTCAGATTTAATTCCTATTCCAGTTCATTGCTTGAGTCTGAACATTTCAGAGGAAAGAAATACTTTGGGATGTATTCATATTCAGAGAACCAAATACAAAGCAGACCTAATAAATATTTATACTTAGTTATATTTAAAATAATTTGTTTTCCTGTAAAATAAAGAGAATCTGTAGTATCTTGGGAGCCTGGCACTTCTCTAGGAAAATATGAGATAAAGCATTGCCTAGAAGGGATTTTGCTCTTTTGATGTCCTTTCTGGCTTATATTTGAAAACAGCAGCTGATTTGAAAAGCACTTCTGCTGTTTCCCCTGGAATTTTCTTTACCTTTTTTTGTTTATTTCATTTGTATATGTAGCAAATGTGCCTGGGCCATGGGTATCATGTTCAAAGGAAATACACGCAAGACAGCAAGAGTGTGAAACAAAATTAGAGACAATTTCAAACGTTCCATAGGTAACACTTTTACTCCAGTGTTTAAAAAAAAGAGTAGTAGTAGCCATCTAACAGTACTTTGAGGCACTTGGAAAATGAGTGTTAATTAGGGAAAACCTCAAAAGAACCCCAAGCTTATTTAGCTTGAATAAGCATCCAATTCTAAAAGTTCAAATGCTTGGTTATAATGTATCTAAACCACCTGAGATTTCTGGTCATCCTCTTTATCTGTCCAGGGCCATCACCTGTCTCTCTTCATCCTTACATCTCTGAAAACCAATATTCACTGCACTTCCTTGTCTTAAGGGTATTTACTTTGGATTTGTTTGGATGCAAGTCTCTGGCTTCCAGTTTAAATGTAGTTTCCCAGTTCCCTCTCCCATGCATACCGAACAACAGGAAGAAATGCACATTCTGGTCATTTTAACATAAATATTTCACTCTGCAGTTGTCAGTGCCAATGTAATCTTCCTTCTCGTAATATGTGTTTAGCTCAAATGAACTATAAACCCACTCCAGTCTTGTCTCCTCCAGAAATAGAGAAGAAAGTGGCCCGGGTCACTGTTGCAACTAGAGCTAGTTTAACAATGCAGAAAAACCATTAGACAAAAGATTTTCTGACCAGCCCAAATTATAGCGTAGTTTTTGGTATGGCCTGTCCTACAATATCCATGAGCATGGACCTCTTTCTTAGCAGCTCCAAGGAGCACTTGGGCTTCCATTGATCGAGTCACTCTCACCCCAACCATCTAGTAAGGACTAGTCTCACCTAGAGTTTTACTTCTTTAGGAGAAAAGCATACATTCAAATGCAACCTGCGTTTAACTGAATGTAGCCCCTGGATTCCTCTCACTGATTCCATATGGATGTTTGCAGCAGAAGCAATCTGCTCTGTCAATGAGCTAGAAACTTCTTGGAGCTTCCAGTTATAGATCCTCTCCTAGCAGTCATATCCTCTTAAAGATATGACACCTTAAGACACAGATCATTTAGCAAAAGATGTACAAGTGTTACATTCGCATTCCCTTCCCTCTCCAGATTCACAGCACTTGTTGTCTTCTTGCTCCCCAATAGGTTCCATTCATGTAGTAGGCCCTTCTTCAGACAGGCTTTTGCCAGCCTACGAAGTGTTGTCCTTTTGCTTTGAAGTTGTGGGGCTCAGCATTTGTGACAACCTTTTTATTATGATCCGTGAGGCACTCTGGAAGGAAATCATGGTGCTTCCCTTGCTAACATGCTGTGAAAAAGATGACAAAATCCAACCAGATATTGACTGTGCACTGATTTGTTGACTTCTGAAGTTTTCTAAGACTTCAGCATTTGGGCTGGCAAAAAATATATCTGTGGAGATTACCCCAGTCAATTTCCCTTTTTATCTTCTGAAGAGACTTTTAATATGAATCATTCTAGATTTTGCCATTTAGTGCATTTTTGCAACATATATTTTATCATGTATTCCCTCTAGAAACTTCTGTTAATATTGACTTTTGCAGACAGGTACAACATTATCATTTGCATTACAGTCGGCCTAAATATTGTCCGTACGCAATTCAAGGCAGGGTTCCTGCTTCAGAAAGTTTGCAGTCTAGAAAGAGCAGGAGTGGGCAGAAGGAATTATTGCTATTCCATTTTACAGATGGGGAACTGAGGCTCAGAGACATTACATGACTTGCTCTACAATACACAAGAATTTTGTGCCTGAGCTGGGAATTGAACCCAGATCTTCTGAGTATGTCTAATGCGTTGGCTACAAGACCATCCGTCCCCTCATGTAATTCTTTTAAATAGATACTTCTCTGTCTGAAAGATTAGTTTACAAAGTATTACCTGAGATATGGAAATATTTTGTATGGTTTGGGGAGCGGGGGCTCCTTTCAACTTCCTAACAATGAGTGTTGGTTAATGGTAGTACAGTCTACTTCCAAAATACCCATTTTGTCCAAATTTCTTACTCTTGTGTTTCTTTACACATTCACCTTAGATCAAAATCCTTAGATCCAAATCTTCAGATGCACCAGAGCTCTGCTTGGTGCATTGGGCAGACGGAGGGGCAAAGGTGTCTATAGGCCACTTTTTGTGCTCATCTGGTGCTAGAGACAGCCAGTGTCAGTTCTCCACCAGTTGGAAACTTTCCCATATAAAGGGAACTACAACTGTCCACCAAGGACCTGGCCCTATATTTCTGATCCTGGAGACTTGTTTTCTTTTTCTAATGTTTTCCCCTATTTAGATTTCCTGTTGTTTGGCTTTGAATATGGATCCAGCCCTAGAGTAACTGACCAGTATGCTTGGAACCTCTCCTGGATGCATCACACTTAACCTTTTCCAGTTTGAGTGTGGGGTCGTGAACTAAAATGTAATGCTTGAGGAAAAGGCACAATGATAATTGTCCTTGTATTAAAGGAATAGTACTATACCTTGAGGCTTGGCTATATGTATGGGTGAAAATGGCAACCCTGATAGTACCATGAGTTGCAATGAAACTTCTGATGTTGGATGTCACAGAATGATGCATTCTAGGATAGCCTGAGTGAAGTAGTCAACATTAAAGGACTTCGCAAAGAGAATTGTAAGGCACACAAATGCTCTCTACAGCCTAATTTGTTGGGATAAATGTGAGTTAACTTAGTTTTCACATTTGCTTTCCAGATCAATTTTAATAAAAAGGAAATGGGGAAACCGGCCTGTTGAAAGAAAAGTGACTCATATTTCCATGAGCGGGTTCTTTTCTACATGGCTAACTGTTAAAAGAGCATAACTAACACTGAATTTTTAATATAGACAACCATAAAATGGCTGACTCCCAAAAGCATATAATACAGAATACTGTAGATTTGTGCCAAAGCAGACAGTAATAACTGTTGAAAGACCAAAATGGTGGAAAATATTTTTTGTACCCTAAAGCCAGAATAGTAGAGTGAAGCCTTCTTAACTAGCCTGGTAAGGATACAGAAAGTAAAGTATTTGATATTCACCAAGGTTGGTTGTTTTTGCTTTAAAGCTAAGTAACATTTTTTCTGTGAAATATATTTTCCCCTTAGCATACTTTTAAACCTAGACTGAGTATATGTAAAATCATTGATAAATGTGATGTCTAACCACTATTTAAATGTTGTTAGAATTGATTCACATTTTGCTTTTGTTGATCAATTAAAGAGATTTCTTTGTGTCTGCTTGTGGATCTCCTTTAAAGATCTGCAGATGTTGAAGATTTTTGTTTTGTATTTATTTTCTTTTTCTATTGCAAAGCACAATCTGTCACCAGGAGGAAGGCGAAGAGCCACGCCTCGTAGTAAATAGGGAACAGTTCTCAATAAGTCAGTCTGAAAGGAGTCAAGCCTGTGTTTTATAGTGGCACATTCATATCACTTTATAGAATTACCAGGGAAACTTCAAGAATAACTGCAAAAGAAATGTTTCTTCACATAAGAATTCAACTCACATTCAGACACCAGCAGCTTCCAAATTCCTCTTCTCCTTCTCTGTTTTACTGACGTCAAAAATACTAGAATCAAGTTAAGATTCTTAGATTGTAAATCAAACATTGAGGGTAGGCTGCGGAAGAGAAATCTTATTTGAACATTAGCAGTCCACTGGTAGCTCTGCCAGCTTTATTAATCTTATTTCATGTGTGACCTTAGACTTTCCATCTGAGCAAATCTTTATGAAACGCAGTCTCTCACAATCACTTTCCCTTTGCAATAAGGGAAATTCTTATTTTCCAAGAAAAAATGTTGCTAAAAGCCTTATGGATTTAGTTTCTTTTGGAGTTGTCTATACAGTAAAACAAGCAATTTGATAATCTAAGAGGGAAAAAACTCCATTGGTGGTAGGGTGTTTTTGTGTTTTAAACAGTGCTGCCTGTTTTAAAGGCAGAGAACACTAAGCTTTAAGTGGACTGGATTTGTAATTATTTGCTCAAGATAATCCATGTATTTTTTACAAAAACTGAAATCAACAACGTTCTAAACTGATTATTGACTTCTTTTTTTCAACACAGCAGATGAAAAAAGAGTGAATATTGGAAAAATCCAGAAAAAACTATAATAAAATACTGAGTTTCTGGAATTTATTTAGGACATCAGTAAAATATAAAATTATCTATTAAAATTAGCAACCAGGTTTCTATTCCATCTCTTGGCTGTCAAAAATTACCAAATATATTTTATACTGCAATATACTGAATCAAACTCTTTTAGATGTGTATAGTTTTCAAAATAAAAGAAAAAAAGATAAACGCAATGATTATACATAAATTTACATATTGGATATCTAAAATACTAAAGTAAAAGTACAGAAAACCTCTTTCCAAGATGTATGCTATAGGTTTGATCTCACTAGACATTTTTAAAAATCAGTAATACCTTACAATAATTTCTTTCTTTTAGCAGGGAACAGTGATCCATCTACATGGCCCGTTAGGACAATATTTTAGGGGAACTTTATTGAAGACTACAGTTTGCAGATAAAGTAATATTGTCCTGTGCTGAGAAGGGATTTGATGGAACTCTTGTTCCAGCAAAAGAGCAGAAGGTCTCCATCAAACTTGAAAGTTGGGCCTTGAAAGTAGACTGCACTCTAGTTAGCCAGTCAGAACGTCATCTGCCTTGACTCCATTTCAGTGAAGCTGGAGATTTCTTCTCAAAAGATATCTGGATAAAAGAATGGAAGCAATTGGTTTCTTTAGGATAGAGAGGTGATGTGTTGAGCCTGATCCAACTCCCACTGAATTCCGCAAGTTCACGCCTTAAATGAAGGAAATATTTTATTTTGACCTATTTGTATGAGAGCTATTGGGTAAATCAGTAAAGGTTTCAGATACTCCCAACTGCTCACTTTTCATGAGTACTACATTTATGTCATAGCTAGAAACTAATGCCAACTCATTTGATCTTCCCTGACTGCAGCTGCTGCTGAAGATAAGGCAGATTTTATTCCCTTAACCAGCTGAACGGGGGGGAAAGGGGCATTTCCAGAAGGCTAAGGGGAAATGCAACTTTTGTCTGTCCACCTTAGGCCCAGTGATCCCTGGCTAATTTGGCTCAGTTTGTCTCAGGCAGGAGCTCACTGCCAGTAAATGCAAAAACCCCACCAGTATGCACATGTAATTAAGCCTTAAATGTTTTTTCGTTTGTCTTTTTGCTGCTGCTTATGGTAAAATGTGGAGGGGAAACATAACTGTTAATGTTGTATGTGAGCTCAGGCACAGTGTTAATGGATTAACTTTTCACATCTGGGGATTTCGGTGTAACTTCTTTCTAGACCCCAAATGAAAACGAATGGTTTAGTCTGAAGTTGGTCCCCATCACAGAATCACCAGACCCTTTAGTAACATTAGCAAGCAGTCATTGATAGAGAGACCAAGGATCTCAATAGCTGGAGTGCAGCAGGGCACAACTGAGGCACGTTGGCAGAGCTGTGTAAATATTAGGGCTGATCAAAAAATTTTCGCCAAAGCTGTTTTTGACAGAAAATTTCGTTTTTAACTAAATTAAATTTTCTGTGAAAAGTGTCCACTTTCCACAAAAAAAAATCAATTTTTATTTAACATCTGAAAGCCAAAACCCAAAATATTTTGGCAGAAAACAGAAATATTTTGATTCTGAAATGCCGCCACAGTGCCTCATGAGAATTGTAGTTCTGGTGCCTCATGCTCCAGTTCTTTTCTATGGGCCAGGGTCACTGGATGAATTTAATCTCCCATGATGCACTACTGCCATGCAGCTACCATGATACACTGCCTCCCATCACCAAGAACTGAGACCATAGTGCTTCATGTGGAAAGATGTCGTTTGACCAGGGAACCGGGCACACAGAGGAGAAAGGGAATATGAGGCACCCAAACTACAACTCCCATGAGGCAGGACTGGAATATTTCAGTTTTTGGCTGAAAACTTGATATTTTCTTTCAGGGGGAGGATTCCATTTTCTGACTAGCTCTAGTAAATGTGTTTACCCATACTATGATTGGATCTGTCCGGCATGAAAAATTATTCACTTCCGGGAGGACCAGATATACTCATGGTAACAGAAAATATTGTATAACCCAGAGTTTATTTGTTATAGGCAATTTGTCAGGAACTGGTCCAGGTTTAACAGGAGAAATGGGGTCAGTACTGCTTTTTTTTTTTTTTTTTTCCTTAGAAGAAGGAAAGCAATTAATAAAAATGCTACAAAAATGGGAACTGGCTGGCTGACTGAAGATGGGCCTTGATCTCTCTCTCAGATTCTGCAGGTGTAAAATGGGATGATAATTAAGGCTACGATTCTGTCACAGAGGTCATAGATTCCATGACTTTCCAGGATCTCTGTGACTACTTCTGGGGCAGGTCTGGAGCAGCTGTCAGCCCCAGGGCTGCTAAAGCAGTGGCTGTCAAAACAGCTGGCCAGCAGCCAGCCCTGGGGCCGCCAGAACAACAGCTGGGGTTGGGTCAGCCCCACTGGGACTGGAGCAGCAGCCGTCAGCCCCTGCCACAGGAGCAGCTGCAAGCCCCAGCTGAACTTTGTTTGCCCCCCCCCCCCCTCACCTCCCCGGGTATTTTTAGTAAAAGTCAGGGACAGGTCGTGGGCTTCTATGAATTTTTATTCATTGCCCGTGACCTGTCCGTGTCTTTTACTAAAAATACCCTTGACAGAATCTTAGCCTTAATGATAATGCTTATCCACCTTGTCAAACTGCCTTGAGATAAATGGATGAAATATGCTATACAAGTACTAAGTATTAGTATTTATTAAGTGGGAGAAAATAGAAGACTTGGGGGAGATCTCACTGCTGATTATGGAGGTATCTGATTAGCTTTCTGCACTAAGCACCAAATAGTCTGTCAGATTTTTATTCATGTGTATGAATACTGTTTGCTAGGATAGTTACTCATCGCCTCTTTTTAAAAAATTAAAAAATACATAAAAGTGGGGGAGGGGGAGAGAAACTATCTTATAGATGAATTTTGTTGTAAGATATGAGCATGGTTTCTGTTTTTTTGCCCATAGGCTTTCATGCAGCCCCACTTGCTGGGTAACGAGTTCACACATTTAGAGTTTCCAAGGAGGGTGCAGCGTAAGGAAGTTGGGAAGAGGATGCTCTACAGGGACTTTAACATGACTGGCTGGTAAGAACATGCCGTTTCTGAGCATTGAAAGGGGGGGGGGGAAATAATGCATGCATTCTTGATTAGCATAAATCTGTCTACATCAAAACAGCAGTGTGTGTGTGTGTGTGTGTGTGTGTTGTGAAAGGGGATCTCCCTCTATCCAACTTTTTATTCTTTTTAGAAAACAAAATCTTAAATAAATCAGAGATTGTCTAGAGTTATGACCTTGGCTCATTCTTGGTGTGAGAAGTGATAGTGAGGCAAGACCCTCAAAGGACATATCATGCGACTCTTTCATGTGTTTGAAATCATTCTGTTTTATAAATATTGTAGTCTCTGGTTTAACATAAATTCATTTTCTTTAATAATGTGCTTGAAGAACTCTTCAATAATGTGCCACTGAAGTGGTTGTAGGGTAGATACCCCTAGACTTTCAAAAGAACTTGGACAAGGTCCCTCACAAGAAGCTACTAAAGAAGGTAAGTAGTCATTGGGTGAGGGGCAAAGTATTAAAAACTGGCTAGGAGAAGGGAAACAAAGAAGAGGAATAAATGGTCAAATTTCCTTTTTGGCAAAGAGTTAACAGCAGGGTGACTCAAGATTCTGTAACAGTTATCGCATTGTTTAATATATTTATCAGTTCTCTGGAAAGGGGAATGAGCAATGAGGTAGCGAGATTTGCAGATAACACAGTCATTTAGGTTAGTCAGGAGCAGAGAATAATGGGAGGAACTTCAGAGACCTAAACAAGCTGGGTGAATGGGCAACACAATGGCAAATGAAATTCAGTGTTGATAAATGCAAAGTAATCCACACGCGAGGGAAAAATTCCAACTACTCAAACACCTTATGGGGTTCTAAATTAACTGTATCGACTCAGGCAAAACCTGGGCATCATTGTGAACTGCTCAATGGAGCTGTGCATCTGTGGTCAAAAAGGCAAACAATGTCAGGATGAATAAGGAATGGGATGGTGAATAATACAGATAATATTATAATGCCATTATATAAATCAATTATATGTCCTATTTCAGTCATCCCAGCTAAAAAAGAAATTTTGCAAAATTAAAGGTGTGTTTAAGGAAGGGCAACAAGAATGATCAAAGGCCTGGAAACACATTCATATGAGGAGATTCGGGGGATGGTATTTTAAAATAGCTTTAAAAAGGAGATGAGTAAGAGAGGACAAACATTTGCATAGCGTTTACACTACAGTTTACAATCCTGTTAGTTAACATGTCTTAAACCATGACTAAAAATTCACCTATAAGTACACCACGGGTGTACTGACTGTTGAAGAACAAGGGCATGGAAAGAGCCACAAAAATGCAAGTGGAAGATGATGCCACGTCTTCCCTCTAGTCTCTGAATTTATAAATGTGAGCAAAGAAGGGGGGACCACTTTTGTACTGGAGTCGTTGGTCAGCAGTTGAGTATCTTGTAGCCATTTTCTCAGACTAAGTCCGGTGCTGGCGTATCAGCAGTCTCTCTTGTTTCTCTGCTTCAGAGCTGAAAACAATCTAATGGTGAAGGGACTGCTATGTCCTCGTGAAGCTTAGCTGATCAGATAAGGGTGCCATTTCCGTTTTAAATGTGCTTGGTCAAGGAAGTTGTGCTTCCCACTACCTGTGTGTTCTTATGTAATAATCTTCTAGGCAGGAGTCTTCTGTTTAGCTCATAAAACAGGCCCCTGAGTTCAACGTTTGGAATCCTTTTAATGGCTAAAAATATGGTTAAGATGTTAGATTTCTAACATACCTACAGGCTCAGTGATTGTTATTTCATGATGATGATTTCTCTCCTCAGGTTACTTACTTCTCCCTTTCCCTCCTTGAGTTAAGGTAGCTATTATAGAGTTTAAACCAGCATATATTTCCTTACCTTCTCCACAAGACTCACTATAGTATAACCTGGTGTACTAAGCCAGTGCCAAACCTAGACCTCTTCATGCCAAATTTGAAGAGAGAGAAGGGCATGGGGGGGAGGGGTTGAATTAATTCGCAAGATCTTTGATCTGCGAACCTCCTGCACAAGTGAGTAGATGTGTGGGTGGTTTTTGAAAGAGAAACGCTCACTCTCACACTTTGTTAGTTTTCTTTGCATTCAATAATTAAGTCCAGTGGTGTAAAACATAGCCCCCAGGGTTTCTCTTGAAAGAGGAACTGTGCTTGATTTTAAAATTCAGGGCGTTTTTCTGTGTTTTCTATTAGAAGCTATAGGATTTTTTTTTTCCCTTCTACTGTGCTCTGGAGTTTTTCAGAGGCTCAACAATAGATTGGCTTGGCTAGCTTGTTTGGATTACAAAAGGTTATTGTCTCTGGAACTGTCATAATGCAGTTGGGCTTCTTTTTTCATTTTTTTTTTCCTCTGTGAAGTTTCCACATTGGCTTTGTTTCAGCAGCTCACAGTGGTAGCAGAGCTGCCAAGCTTCCTCATAGCATAAGGACGGCCACCGATCCGGCAACATGCACTGCCTCACACTAGTCTAAGGCTGCCTGTAATTGCTTTGAGACCAACCCTTTCCCTTCTCCCCCAATCCTTACCCGACCCCCACCCCCAACCTTGTCTCCTTTCTCTGTCTCGTGTGTTCAGATTTTGTGCCAAAAATTCCACTATAGCCTTTAGGTGGGAGCTTAATGCAAGTCACCCCCCTCGGCGTTGTGTTGAGCAGCCATCACGGGATATATATTGTAGCTGGCATTGTATCTTAAGAGCTCTGTCTCCTGCTGAACAAGCCTCTGGGCTATCTCAAGCTGCAATTTTCTGGCAGACGTCTGTATTACTAAGTTGAAAGAGCAGTTTCTCACAGCTGGATCTGTGGTACTGGGTTCCCAGGCCTATGGCTGGTAGAAGTTAAACCTTGTCATGAAGATGGCATGTTTGGTATCTTTCCACATGTCCTGCTGGGCTGTCCATGAGACAACAGATACACCAGTGATGTTTCTTCACTTGTGGCCATAAAGTCTAGCAGCTGCCAACGTTCCATTTCATGGCAGCTTGTGAGGTTTCAGAATTTATTTTCAATCTGTATGGGAACAAAACCCAAACCTTTGGAACATTTTCACAAAAACAGAATTGTGTTGAAATGGCTGGTTTGAAACTGATACCTGAGCTTTTTGAGTCAGGAAGATTTTTTTTGTGTGTGTCAGAAGTGACCAGAACCTTGGACAAAAAATCCTTCCTGGTGAAAATGTATGTCTCCGCAAAATATTTTGGCTTTGACAAAATTGCATTTTATTGAAAATGTTCCAACCAGCTGTAGTCCCAACTACATGTAAGGGATTAAAAACTAGGAATAAAGTGAATAGAAGTCATAAACAGAATCTGAGCATTCTGTGTACCTAATGGTACAGCTGTTCCCAGATCATCTGTGTCTGTGAGGTTTTGTGGTTGTTGTATACAATTAGCCACCAATGGCCATCACGTTTTGGGGAGGGATCTCTCTGTGCGACTTACTCCATACCAAAAAGGCTGGTATCCTAGGACTAGCACTAAACAAAAACCATTTTACTCTAGGGTCAATATTGTCCACCTCCTGGAATGCTGCCAACCTATTTAGTGCTCTCTCTTTCCTTTCTAACAGGGAAGATCTTTCAGCCTCTGATCATCTGATAAAATGAGTTTAAAGCGAAGTTGGTTTTTTAATTTTGTTTAGGATGGATGACCTTTGCTTTTATTGTGCAGCCTGCACTGGCGTCTGCAGCTCAGACTCCAGCTCTTAAAAATAAGGTCTCATTAATCACTTAACGGGGACCCAAAATCCCACACCAAGAGCCAATTGCGCATGTTTTGCTTGGGAACACGCAAGTTGATTTTGAACAATAATGTCAAGGTGGATGCTGTCCTATTCGTTATTGCTCTGTTCAATGTCCTCTGACAGCACATTCAGGTAGCCTGACAGAGAAGTGGATAAGCAGATTGAGAAATGCCACAGAGTGCTTTATGAAGCAGACGCCAGCGCTGCACCCCTGTTTAATATAAATTGATTTATTGAATCAAGCACAGAAGCCTTGTTACAGAAACCTCAGGCTTTATCCTCTAGAGAACCACCTAATAAAACAGCCCCAACTGACACTCCTCATTAGCTTTCCCTCGGATCCCAAGGCAGTATTTAAAGTGGCAGTGTCCCTCTTTTAGGCCTGAATTTATCTGCTGGTCAATGCCTGTGGGTCTAATTAACTTAGCATTATTAGTCTTATTCAGATAAGCTGCATTTCCTAACAGCTTGACTCCAAGTTGTAAAGAGTAATTGGAAGTCTGCAAACCCTGCATCTTCACCCACTTGATTACACCTTTTAGCCAAATTCATGTAATTTACAATAAAAAGTTCATATTTTTTATTAGTATTTTATGGGCTTTTTTGTCTAGTGGAACCCTGTGTGCTTCCTCTGTTGAAATTCTGACTGTATTGTTGTGCTTAGACCTCAGTCTCATATCCTTTGTAGAACTGCCAGGGAGAGATCAAATTTTAATTTCATAATTACTTCACAAGAAAGCAGCCTTTTCCTGGTCGTGCCTGGTATTAATTTTCTCCCAGCGACTTACATTTTCATAATTTAATGATTATGGCAACCTTGGCAGCTTTAGGCCTTTCTAGAGAACAGGGGGGTAGGATGTCATTTTTGCAGCAGGAACTGTAATCCAGAGCTACTAGCAAACAGAGCAAGAGGGAGAAAATAGCAAGGCGAATTAGCCGCTTGCAAAGCTCCTGTAATGGGAGAGGGCTGGAGAATGGTTCTTTCACATGTGCGGATGAGGCAGCTCGTTGTCTGGAGCACAGCTCTGGAATGATAAATGGTTGTTTGCAATGTGCATGTTCTGCATCTTTTCAAGATTTGCAGCTCTAGCTGCAGGAACAGCGGGGGATGAGACCTGACCTGCTGTGTACAGCACATCTCCTGACAGTGACGAATGACTCTGCTTTCCCCAAGTGCACACATGCCACAGGAACTGAGCCAGTGTCTTTGGGGCAGGATAAAACAAAGACAGAACAGAAAAGTAATAGTCATTGCTGCACCAAAAGGAGAAAAGTAGAGCCACGAGATGTCTTAGCAGTTTCCCACCATTTATGCAACAGACCCCTCTCTGCTGGGTTCTCTGTGTAAAAAAAAAAAAAAAAAAAGGATTTTACCTCCTCGAATATATTTTAATGTGAAAATCTTTTCTTTAGTTTTGTTGCTTATTTCTGCCATCTTCCCCTCCCTCACAACCACCACTCCCTTGTACAGGCTTTTTGAATACTTTTAGCTCCTCTTTAGCACCTTCCATGTTAGGTTTTCAGTTTAGTTGTACACACCCATTCAACCTCATGACATGAAGATGACAGCTGAGAAAACTGAGGCATCAGCCGATTACAGCGAACGTTTTCAAAGACTGCTTAAAGTCAGACACCTATATCCATATATAGGGTCCTAACCAAGGTTCTGATCCAGAAAAAGCAAATAAGCATGTGCTTAAATTTAAGCACATATTTAAATACTTTTCTGGATCAGGGCCTGAGTTGCCTGATTTTCAAAGGTAGTGTTCCTTAACCACACTAAACTATCTCTCCTCTCCTTTGAAGGCATGGTAATAAGTGGCTAATTATTCTGGTTCAGTGACAGTAATCAAATATACTATATAGAGAACCAGTTCCTGTAGATTAATGATTTGAACACCCTTTATTCAAAGAATTAGTTCCAACCTTTGTTCCCCATCTATCCAGAGACAGGTAAATAAGGGATCATTTCTAGTCAGTTTCATCTATATGTTGCTCAAGGATTAAAACCCCACTTTCTAGCTGTATGAGCTGGGAATGTTGGTTAGAGAGAAGTAGTGTGGGGGTATTGAGAACAGCTTGTGTTCTCAAACCTGTCTTAAAGGGATGCCCCTAGCCTTGTTATCACTGCAAACAGAACATGTCTGAAACTGCTGTCCTTTCTTTTTACTTAACATAAGTGGCTCGTGAAGTTGCGTGTCAAGCTATATCCCCTTGAAACCACGCCACGTGCCATTAACTGTTTCCATTGGGTTGTTTGTTCAGGTTTGTACTGGATGTCTCATTGGGGGGACTCAGCAGTGCAAGTAGGGCAGTACGGTCTGCTGTGCCGTACCAGCAAGATATTACAGCCAGTATGGCATACCAGAAAGAGACAGGAGGAGCAGAACGTGGGGCTGCCGGGAGGCCCCACGTCAGCAGCTCCTCTGGCGCAGCTGTACCACCTCCAGCCCTTACACTCAGGGTCTCTTCTGTCTGTACAGCAGCCCTGCCAGAGGTCAGGGCTGGGGGCCGTACAGCAGCACCACAGGAGCTGCCTGCGTGGGGCTGCCCGCTGGCCCCAGTTCTGCTCCTTTCCCCGCTGCAGTTCCCAGGAGAGCTGCGTCTCTCAGAGGACAGGGCTGGGGGAGCGGGGCTGGGGGTGGTAGAGCTACGCCGGAGGAGCTGCCGGCGTTCTGCTCCTTTCCTGGCTGCGGTTCTGAAGTCTCCGACACACACAGAAGGAGGAGGACAGAGACCCCCGTGCCCCCAGGTGAGAGGAGTGTAGGGTGACCAGACAGCAAATGTGAAAAATCGGGTGGGTAATAGGAGCCTATATAAGAAAAAGACCCAAAAACCGGGACTGACCCTATAAAATCGGGACATCTGGTCACCCTAGGGGAGTGGGTTATGGGGAGGGGACGGGAAGAGTGTGGGGGCCCCGGGCTGGGGGAAGGATGGGGAGGAGTCACGTGAGGGGGTCACGTGCCCCCCGTTAGCTGCTCCTCCCTCTGCCCCCGTACTGGTAAGAAATGGATTCCACTTGCACCACTGGAGGAACTTGCAATGGGCTCTGGCAACTTTGTAGTCAGTCTCAGTAGAAAAGGAAAGCATGGAATGGACGTGAAATCTGAACTACCCTCTCAGCCGCAGAGCTGATCCTTCCCAGAGTAGGGCTGAGGCCTGTTAGCAGAACTGCAAGGGATAATTTGTGTTATCAGTGCCAATCTGTTCATGCCCAAGGATGTCAATATGACACTTTTCACAAGTGATAAATTCACTCAATTTTCTTTTTAAATGAGTATATTTAAACAAAGTTGAGTTAAAATACAACATATTTTTTCATGTTTTATAAAGCCAATTTAAAAATTTTGTACGTAGAAAACTAACAGATGAGACCAAACTGTATCCATATTTAAGCACTAACAGGTTTTTGGTTTTTTTTTTCTTCAAAATTCAGCACCAAACGGTTCCCATTGATATCAATAGGATTCACTGGGCACGCAGGAATTTTGAAAACCAGACAGGTTCCTAAGTTTAGGTTCCTGTTTTTCAAAATCTGGGTCTTTGTGCCTAAAAGAGAAGATGTGGACATTCATAACCTTTTAGAGGATTTTAACTATTTAAAGAACACTTGGTGGTAGCTGCTGTCATTATCAACGCATGGGAAGTTTGTTCCAGAGATTGCCCTGTGCAGGACATTTAGCAGTGTCCTCCTAATTTTCTGCAGTGTGCTTAGACCAGATTCCACTTAGCATATGAGTAACATCATCTAGGTCAGGGATGGGCAAACTTTTTGGCCCGAGGGCCACATCGGGGTTGCGAAATGGTATGGAGGGTCAGGTAGGGAAGGCTGTGCCTCCCCAAACAGCCTGGCTCCCTTCCACTTCCCGCCCCCTGACTGCCCCCCTCAGCACCGCCGACCCATCCAACCCCCCCGCTCCTTGTCCCATAACCGCCCCCTCCCACTTCCCGCCCCCTGACTGCCCCCCTCAGAACCGCCGACCCATCCAATCCCCCCTGCTCCTTGTCCCCTAACCGCCCCCTCCCGGGACCTCCCACTGCTAACCGCCCCCCCCGGGACCCCACCCCCTATCCAACCCCCCTGCTGCCAGTTCCCTGACTGTCCCCCGACCCCTATCCACATCCCCGCCCCCAACAGGCCCCCCGGGACTCCCACCCTCTATCCAACCCCCCTCCCTGGCCCCTGACTGCCCCCTCCTGGGACCCCCTGCCCCTAACCGCTCCCTGGGACCCCACCCCCTAACTAACCCCCCCTCCCTGTCCTCTGACCACCCCCTCCTGGGATCCTCTGCCCCTAACTGCCCCCCTGGAGCCCCTCCCCAGCCCCTTTTGGAATGTGGCCCTGCGAACATGGGCAGAGGACTCAGGAGGAACAGGGGTAGCCGCACAGCCTGAGAGAAGCGGCAGTTTCCCCTTTAAAGTGCCACTTCTCTCTAGCCGGCTGCGCGGCCGCCCGATGCTCCTCCTGAGTCCTCCAGCCCGGGCTCGCAGCACTCCTGCCACCGCACCGCCTGCCTGCTCCCCTGAGGCTGCGGGTGGGCCTCCCTCCCTGCTCTCCCCTGCCCCCACCCCCTGCAGGGGGTGCGCCGGTACTGAGCTGCCCGGCGGCGGGGTGAGCTGAGGCTGCAGAGGAGGGGGAACAGCAGGGGAGGGGCCGGGGGCTAGCCTCCTGGGCCAGGAGCTCAGGGGCCGGGCAGGACGGTCCCGCGGGCCATACTCTGCCCACCTCTGATCTAGATCTTGGTTGCTTCTAGTTTTGGCACCTCTTTTGGCTCCTGATGCAATTTGGCCCTGTTTTCCAAAATGTTGGTACTGAATCCAAATGTAACTTGTGGGTGGTGTGTATGCTAGGCCTTTACTGAGTATTTCTGGACTGCAACAGTCTTTCACAATTACTTTTTAAAAATGAAAAAAAAAAAAAGACGAAACCAAGTAAAAAATACCAGTTAGATCCATCCAAGTACATGCTACCCTTCTTTCTTTCCTTTTTCCTTTTTCCCTTTTAAACCCAGTTTGTGATGGAGGCATTGACAGGATTTAAGGAGGCTCAGAGCAGTAAGCAATATCACAACCTTGCTTTTACTACTACTTTTGTCATGCTCTTGTGGCCATTGCTTTTTTCTGAGACATTGGTCAGGAAAGTAAGGAGAAAACTGAAGGGCTGTGTCATGCACTTCATATCTGGTACAGAATTGGCTACAGAGCTTGCTTGTACACACCAGATGTGTTCATCGTGAGATCTTTTAATGCTCTGCTAGGTATGGCTGAGGTTCATTTGGATAAGGTAAATATTGTGCCACCTGAAAAGTATAATACAGTTCAGCATTCCATTCCATTCCATTCCATTTCCCCTTGCAGGTTCTACATTCCTGCCATTTACAATATTTACACTATCATGCTGTCTTTGAGGTTGAGCACATATCAGTCTGTCAAGTGTCTCTGAATCATACTTGTTTTCTAATTATATGAACCAAATGTGTAATAACTTGGTCATTTGGCTCTCCATTAGTTGCAGCGACTGGCTGTGGTCAGTTTGAGTCATCATCGTCTTGTTCTGCGTCTGCCATCTGTAGAGTTTGTTCTGTTTGTTG
This sequence comes from Emys orbicularis, assembly GCF_028017835.1. Taxonomy (NCBI): domain Eukaryota; kingdom Metazoa; phylum Chordata; order Testudines; family Emydidae; genus Emys; species Emys orbicularis. The sequence continues at coordinate 64,648,523 of NC_088683.1, read as the reverse complement.
TTCTTTCTGAGGAACAAACTGTAGATGTCAATGGTTTCTGCTGTACTCTCCACTGTCAGTCTCGATCACATATGATCTGGGTGCTGAATTCTTTTTCTTTACAACAGTTCAAGTTGTCCATCCTTTTCTCCATCCAGTTTGATATTAACACAGTCACCAGGCTCTAGACCTGGCAGTTCTCTGAGTGACATCTGTTTAAAAGTGTACATAAGCTCTTTGAGCCTTTTAATCCAATTTGGCTACTCTCCATGTGTGGCCACTTTGGAAACAGGTTCTTTTCCAAAGTTGGAACCGTAGTTCTGAGTTGTCTTCCCATCAGAAGTTGTGCTGGACTGTATCCTATAACTGCTGTGTGTTGATCTGTAACTCAGAAGAACAAGTAATGGATCTTTCTGCTGTAAGACTTTCTTGGCTGTCCGTACAGCTCTCTCAGCCTCTCCATTCGCTTGTGGCTAATGTGAGCTGCTAACAATATGATCAGTCGTATTTCATTTGGAATGACTTAAATTCTGCTGCAGTGAATTATGGTCCATTGTCCATCACTAATTGTTCTGGAACACTAATATGAGCAAAAGCACACTTCAGTTTCTCAAAAGCACTGTGACATGCTATGTCTTTTAAGTAAATTATTTCTATATACCTGGAAAAATAGTCCACTATGACCAGGTAAGGATGTCCTCTGACTTTGCATAAATCTGCAACTAGCCTCTTCCAAGGTCTGTCTGGTAGAGGTGTTTGTACAATATATGGTTCAGCCTTGTCTCTCAAGTTGATTTGTACTGGATCTCTTTTCAAAAGTCCGATATCGTCAAATCCTCTGTCAAGTTCTTCCACCTTTCTCCATAGGCCCATTGTGACTGGCATGCTGTCTTTGATCCTTTGATCACATGCATTCTAAAAGCATTGCTTTTGTCTTTGTAATTTGTTTCTGTGGTGAACAAGCCCATGTGATTCAGAATACCTCCAGGGCTAATCAGAGCTGTGTCAGATGACTTCAGCTGTGGAAAGGGCTGACGGTGATTGTAAATCCCTTCTGAGATGACTGTGACATCAGCTCTTGAGTCAATTTTAAAGTCAATAGTCCTGCCACGAATATTCAATTTAAGTGATAGATCCCAGAAACAATGGCTCTTGATTGTCTGTAATACGAGTCAATTCCCTGACTGCGTTGGTGAGGCAAACAGCTGCAAAATATCCATATTTCATGCATTTATTATACTCTGTGCTCTGGCTGGACATGCATCATTTCTTGGAATATGACTTTTTTCCACACTTTGTGTATGTAGGGAAGTTCTCTCTCCTTGCCTCAGGGGTTTTATGATGATGACTTTTAACGCATAAATGTCTTTTTACAATTTCTAAGCTAGTTTTAGGTTTTTTAAGTTTGTCAGATTTCTCTAGGTTTTGCTGTTTCACCAGTTCAGAGTGTTTTGCTATTTGAATAGCTGTGACTAGGGTTAAATCTGTCTTCAATTGTAGCTTCTGGGAAGGGTTTTCATCTGCTAATCCAATAGCCAGCCTGTCTTTGATATTTTTATGTTTTGCATTCTGAAAATCAGTTTTCAGCCAATGTGTGCAGAACTCTTATAAAACATTCAACATTTCCCCCTCGTTCTTCAATTCTCTGGTGAAAACATGCTCTTTCATAAACCACATTTCTCTGGGGTATAAAGTATGTATCAACATAGCCTAAACCCTTTAGCATAGATACCTTTGTGACTGTCTTCAGTAAAATCTAAGGATTTAAAGAGATGCTCTGCCTGCATCCCCATAGCATAAATTAAAGAAGCTGAAGTTCTCTGGGGCATTGAAGAGTGGCATGTTGATGAGATCCTGCAACCTTCATTGCCATAGGTGCAGACTCCATGGGTGCTCCGGGGCTGGAACACCCACAGGGGGGAAAAAAGTGGGTGCTCAGCACCCACTAGCCCTCTGCCAATCAGTCTTTTGGTGCCCCCTCTCCCCCACCAATCAGCTGTTTGGCGGCAGGCAGGAAGTGGCAGGAAGAGGTGTAGTGAGGCCAGGGCACTGGAAGAGGGGGCGGAACAGGGGCAGGAAGAGGTGGGGCGAGGGTGGGGCTTTGGGGGAAGGGGCAGAGTGGGTGCGGGGCTTTGGGGCAGAGTGGGCATGGAGCACCCACCCAGAAAAATGAAAGTCAGCACCTGTGTTTATTGCTGTTTTCCTTCTTTCTGAAACCAGTGTTGCTTTGTTCCTTCTGTTTCTGTTCTTAATTTACTCCTGACACCATGTCATGTACTTCTGTACCAGATGTGAACTGGCTACAGAGCTTGCTTATATACACCAAATGTGTTCGTCATAAGATCCTTTGATGCTCTGCCAGGGACGGAAGAGGTTCATTTAAATAAAAAGCCACCTAGTGGCTGAACAGTATAATACAGTTTAGCATTTCATTACAAGTCGCAACGAAACTGCATTTGTTTTGTTATCGAAGGGAGCTTAGGTTGAATTACATGGATGTTTCAAGAGGGCTTGTGCTAGCATTTTTTACAAAATGGAAGGTTCCTCTACCTCCGCATGCATCTGTTTTATGACATACCAATGGCCATATAGTATCTGTATATATACAGTGTTCTCTCTATAAACAACACAGGCAAGCGTAAATGCAACTTTATTTCTTAAAGTCAAGTGAAATAGCCCAGAAGGTTGTAGCCTATGTGAAATCAACAGTAGGTTTCACACAGTATAAATCAAAAGGAGCTTCACAGTTTCCTTCCTCCTCCCCAGTGGAATCACTAAACTGCTGGCTGAAAAGCTGTCCTTTATCATTCTCCTGCAGGTCTGAACTTCACTACACACGCTTCTCCCTCTGGGTAGAGGAAGAGAGACCAAACAACATTGCTTAATGCCCAACTGAAAGATTCTCAGTCATTATGGTGATGAATATATAACAAAATTAATGATGAATTAATAACAAAAGTTATTAATAATGTTATCTTATTTTAGCACCAACCGTGTGTCTAGCACTGTCCATGAAGGCATAAGGACAGACATGGTCCTTGCTCCAAGTAACTTACAGCATAGGGTACATTGGGAGAACCAGAGGCTTAAGCATTTTTAACTTTTCTGTAGTCTTGTGGCTCAAGATCAGGCTCAGTTTGTTATTAAAAAAGGAAATTGTCAGGGAGTTAGTGCCATGGCTTAGTGGTGTTTGCTATTTGAAATATATATATATATATATAACAAGCCAAAAATATTAGTTTAGAAATCTTTCATGGCTTGTTGGCCTTACTAGATTATGATATGAGAGCCATTTGGATCCATCCGGTATGTAATATTGAATCACATAACATCCTTGTTACTTGGGGTCAGATTCTGACTGGCCATAATACAGCCATGCTGGGAAATGAAACCTCCCCAGTCCTCTATGGGGCTTGCTTTGGGATCCTCCCTGCATTTTGGGTTTAATTGGGGGTGGGGAAATGTGCTCCAGAGCAGGTGGGGAGTGAGTGGAGCTGTCGCAACCGTTCCCCTCAATATATCAGCCAAGTTGGGGGAAGGGGAGGAAGTAATCTGCATCCTTTTCAGGCTATAGTTAGTTACTTTCTACTGGAAACAAAATAGAGAGCAAGTGAGGAATTTGTGACTCTTAAGACCTTGCACCGGTTACCTAAGTTAAAGGCGCCCACCCTGTAGCTTTTTAACGGGGAATCAGGAAGCTGCCACTGTTTCCCTGTCAGCTCTGCTCAGACACAGGGAGAACTGAGCCCACCTTGTACAGTGGTGATAGGTGTTATAAGTCCTTCCCTGGGCTGCTCCTGGGCAGCACACCTACATATGGCTCCATATGCAGACGGGTCTCATGCTAGCCCTAAGGTTGCACATGAGGTGATCTATGACTCTTTTCCTTTCAGATTCTGGATCTGACCTGCTTCTATCCCCCATAGAAAACCCCAGGAAGACATCACTCAGATGCTTTCTCAACAGTACATTGCTGCTGTGCACTTCAGCTCAGTAGCCCCATGTGCTCTCCTCATTGAGATGTTCGCCATGTATTAACCCTGTTCCTCCAGCTCTAGAGCATCCCCCGTTCATTCACTCCTGTAAAAAGACACCCTCTGGGCTGTCCCATCATGGAGACTCATGACTCCTGTTCTTCCACAGATTCTGCTAGTATCTCATCTTGGTTCTTTCTGCTGTACAACTGACTTTGTTCCTTCCATCAAGAAACTAGCTTTGCTTTTGAATTGAATCAGTGCACTAAGTTTACTTGGTGTGTCTAATAGAAAAATCTTTTTTTTCCGGTTTATTTAGGGTGTGAATATCACATAATTTTTGTAATGGACAGTTATTTCTCCCCAAGAAAGTGGAAGAACATCAACCCAAGAAATCATCCTTTGGCTGTACTAGCTCAATAGCTTAGAGCATAGAAAAGACTCAGTTGTGCTTCCTACAGCAGAGCCAGTATTTCCCCAGTTTGTAGCTGTATTTTTCAGTCTGTAGCACGAATGCCTTCTTTAACTGTAGTATCTGGGCAGTAGCAGCTACATAGATTTCACAAAAAAAGTGGCTTTCATTGTATGATAGACTTTATCTGCTCCAGGAGCTGCATTCAATGCACATGGTAAATATGCAATTATTATTATTATTTTCACTCAAATACATTTACCTAACTTTTTAATATGGAAACAAAAATTGAAAAAGCTAATTTTGACACCAGCTGACCATGCAAGGCAAGGTAAAGATGAGACTTAAATATCATGCCTGTGTCACTGTCTCTTGATCATTACTTGCCCGTGCTGTGCCAAGGTAGTGCAGCACAGGTACTTACGTAATGTAACACCCTGTATTAATCCCAGCTCTATGCAATATTTCAGGGTAGCAGGCGGGGTTGTTACAGGCGGGTTTCAGCATAGGATTTCAGCCTTAAACTTTAATTTCCTGGCTTCTGCTGGTTTGTGTCACAACCTTAATGTTGTTTAAACCTAATTGCATTTGATTCCCATGACTTCAAACAACCAGTCCAGCTCCAGAGCTGAACATTAGGTGTTGAGGCTCTGGGTGAGACTGACAAGTGGGTGCGCTACTGTGCATTCTTTTTTCACACTCGTGCATTCCAGTTCAGTGCTGAATACTGATTTGTTCTCTCAGGTGATGTGTCTGAGGTAACTCAAATGGTGGGGAAGGGGAGAAAATAGCAAAGGGAAAAAAATGTTTGTCATATAGAGAAGGCGATGGAGGTGAATCCTGTTGTCTGATGTTTCGGGCTACATACCTAAACCCAGCGAGCACCCCATTTCATTGATCTGAGAATATGTTCGGTAATACAAAAGGATTCTCAAGAGCTATAATAGTTACAACCTTCTATGTTTCTTAATTTCTCACCAGGAAAATTGCTAACCTTTTAACCCCATCAGTGCTAAAAATCAGTCGTGTAAAAGGTAGAGTATGCACACATGGAGTAAACACATTTAGAGGATGAACTCATTCTTCTCTCATCTCTCAGCCATTTGAAAGCTGTGATGAAACACAGAATTTCTGGCAACCTTGAATGTCCTAGCCAAGGTCAAATGGGCTCTAAATATCTTCTCACGCCCTCCGCAATATGAAGCTTGCTTTGTTATAAACAGCTCCTGAAAGTGAGAACTGGATCTGAGAACTGTTTCACACTTCAGCCATCTACAAACTCTGCTGTTTCTCACAGTTTCAGATTATTAATGTGAATCCAATCACTGCTCTTTATGGCAATGTATAATTGTACGGCTGATGCCATGCCCAGCAATATATCTCCCCTCCTACCCCCTTCGCTAATTAGGATGTTGTTCCAGTTTACCTGTACTTTCTTCTGCTTAATAGAAACAAGGACAGCTTGGTGTTAAATACTGCATGTACTTTGGATTAGCTTTTCTTTTGTTCAAATAGCACAGTTCTGTAAGGAAAATCTCTACACAGAAAAAACAAAAACAAATTGGCAGCTTGCTGCAAAGATGGAGTCTCTAGGAAAAAATAATAAAAATATACACAGCTGCTTGTGTTAGGGCACTGGGTCACTAATTGAGTGCAAGCTTTAAAAAAAAATGTTGTTTATCCCCCCCCACAGGGCATACAAAAGCATTGAAGAGGACGACTTGAAGTTTCCCCTTATATATGGAGAAGGCAAGAAGGTAGGCATGTGAGCTTTCCTTGAACCAAAGGGATAAAGAACTCTGTGCTGTTTACCACTCAGTGTAGCCTGTGGCAGTCCAATGTTTTCCACTCAGTATCTCTTTATTTTATCATTTTGACAGCTTGAAAGAATATTGTGTCTGACATAAATCAGTCTCTGCTGTCTTCAGGGAGGGAAAAGTGCAGTGTATTAAAAGGTAGTTTTATAACAAACTTAGTCATTTGTTGCTCAATTTACTTTTGTTTTCTTACATGCACGCAGCTCGTAAGAGTGTTTTGCATTGTTGCAAATAAGCTAAAATGAGACCATCTTAAATTGCTGTTCATGTGCAGATAGTTCTCATGGCATGGTTATGAAATGCATTTTAAATGTGGATTGGTTGGGTGAAGAAGACAAAAATCTATCCACTTTGCTGAATAAAACAGCAGTTGTGTGTTTAACCATGATTTACAGTATATTGAGATAAAGGAAGCTGTTGAAATTCTGACATAAGGGGAGGCATAGGTGGGTGTGATCTCAGGGAAAGGTAACACATTCGGAGTGATAAGAACTAAATTTTTTTTTTTTAATGATAATTTCATCCAAGTGCCACTGTGTTACCAATTGCATGATTATGAACAGCAAGATTATTCGCTCTGATCCCAACAAGCCTAGCTAGACATAGCAATAGGATGAATATAAGGACACAGAGGTCTCAGTTTGCTGACATTAGTATGCTCACTGTGTTTCCAAACAGCATTTCCCCACTGTTTGGATTCTTATTTGAATACAGAAATATGCAATCTTCAGATATAATCTAGTTATGAAGGATTCAAACCTGCTGTAGCTTATCTGCAGGTTTGATGGGATTGGTTCTTTTGTTTGCAAAGAGTTTGTGCACCTGTTATTTTTTAATTTATTTTCTCTTTGTTTTGTGGATGTAGTGTTTTAATGTATAATGTTATTTAAAGTAATCTCGGTCACTAGCTGGCATCCATAGCATAAGCTTCCTGGTTCAGAGGTGGCCCCAGATTCCCATCCCCTTGACTGGAGGGTGGTAGGAAGGTTGTTGGGAGAAGATGTTGGGTTCATTGCCCTGTGAGAGTATCTTGCTGGCTGCTCTGTGGCATGGTATTAGTTAAGGAAGACTCAGGAGTTTCTTGGAGGAATGGCTGATGTTTCAGGGGAAATGTGCTCTAGCAAGTAGGTGAGGTGTTTGAGGTAATTGAAGATCTTGTCTGTACTGGTTCTGCAGTCAGGAGAAGCACTTTGAAAGAGGGTATTGGGGAATGAGGTGCATCTCTAAAACTATTGCTGTTCCCAGTAATGACCCTGTTCATATTATTGTCACATCAGCGATTTGAGTTTGCCTCATGGTTCTTGTCTTGCCAAAGGAAATATGTGGCAGCACTCCATTATGAAGAGACATCCTGCTGCCTTCGTTATTAACCCCCCAGGGTGGTGGTTGTGTTTTTTTTTTACTTTTTATTAAGACAAAATTAAAATAAAATGTTAACGTACTAAACCATATATTACTTATTCAGGATCAGATTAATATTCAAAGAAATCAGCTAAAGCTTTTGGTTTGCTGGTTGAGCAGCCCTCCTCCTCTGAGTATGCTAAAAAGAGTGCCAAGTGTCTAAATACCGATCTTCTTTTTGGCACTTCTCTTGTGTACATTCTTGGTGTGAAAGCTTTTCCATTACAAGAACCGTCCATATTTTATTACACAACAATTCTATAGGAGGAGGGGGTCACATTTTTCCAATAATGTGCAACACAAGGTCTAGCTGCTAACAAAAATGTAATTAATTTGTAGTTCTGCTTAAAAGGCCGAACCTTTACTTGAGCTTTAAGGAAGCAGATCAGGGGATCTCTAGGATGCCAGCATTTTGTCATAAAATGAATCTCTTTAATAATTGCCTCTGCAAACCATCTAAATCCTGGACACATCCAGCCTATGTGCAAGTATGTTTCCCTTTACCTCCAATCCCTTCAAAAGAGCTCTTCCCTAGTAGCAAAAATATTATGGATCTTAACTGGAGTCTAATGCCATCTATACAGTAATAATTTTTATAAATTATTAATCTTTTGAGCTACACATATTGAAGATGAATATCCCCTTTCCCACAGAGAGACCCACTCACCCGCATCAATTTCTTTGTCCAAATCCTTCTCCCATCTTTTCATCTGGATTGTTTTCTTATCAACATCTTTTTCAATCCAAATGGTGTATGTTTTAGAAATTAAACCTTTTGTTTCAGCTTGCTCCTGGCTCAACTTTTCAAACGTGGTTAAAGGTCTAGATAGAGCCACCTCATATCCAGCTTTCACAATAAAATGTTTGACTTATGGGATATTGACAATATGGGATATTTATATCACTTACATTATTACATGGTATAATTTGGTATGATTTCAAATCAGTACCGAGGAACAGCTGTCTGAATTGAATAAGCTCAGCTCTCACCCACAGTGGACAGCCACTTTGATACGTTCTAGGGATAAATTCCTGATTATTAATGAAAGTAGTTGAGGAAGAGGGTCTTGGTGACAGGAATTTAGAAAATTTGTCCAGAGCTGCTAAGGTGGTCTGGATAAATGACCACCTTTTATTTTTGGTGACGTATGTTTCTTTTTAACTCAACAATTACTATGAATAGCCATATTTGGGCTATAGTCTTGTTAGAATTTTACCCCATGTTTGGATGGTCTGTTGTTAGCCTAGATGACCCCATATTTTAATTGTGATGCATAATAATAATAAACCCAAATTAGGGAAAGCTAGTCCACCCTACTTTTACGGAACTTAGAACTCACCCTTGGCCTTATGTTTCCATATGAATTTTAATAGTGCATTCTGCCATGTTTCTGATGTCATGTCAGGGATACCAACAGAGATGTACTGAAAAAAAATTACTGGGAGGACATTCATCTTTACCAAGGCTACCCTACCAAGCCAAGTTATTTCTTATTCATCCATTCTTCCAAGACTTTCATCATTTTATTTCACATTGAAGGATCACTTGCCTTAAAATGATTTTTATGTTTCTCCACAGTATTTATTCTCAACTATTTTAAAGATTCCTTTACCCATTTAAGTTTATGTAGATGTGACAACAATTTGTTTTGACCCTTTTGGGAATATTAATTCCTAAAATTTCAGATTTATCGTAGTTTATTTTGAAGCCTGATACTTGCCCAAATTCCAAAGCTCTATAATTTTTAATGAGGCTCCTGGCTCCTGCAGATATAACAAGATGTTGTCGGCATGAAAAGCTATTATGTGTTTAATCCAGAAGGCATTCTGATGCCTTTTACCATAGGACTGTTTCTCACACTCACTGCAAATGGCTCCATTGCCAAAGCAAAGCATAACAGCCATCCTTGTCTGGTACTCCTAAACAAAATGAAAGGAGGGAGGCACCCTCAATATTTAACTTACCTGCCTTTTTTCAAAAGCTGCCTACCACTCAGCATCTCCCCTCTTCCCAGGTGGTCAGGGGGATGTTGCATATAGGAAATGACAATACTTCAAGAAAGAGCTATCAAAATATTCCGCTAACAGAGTGCTCTCATTGACTAACATGCTGAGTGCTTCATACACTTAATATAATTTAGTACTTCTAGTGCAAGTAGTACTTGAGGTCTCTTACAGAGAGATTAAGGCTCCATTGTCCTAGACCCTGCACAAACAACTGTCCCAGAGAGCTCACAATCTAGGCTCTAGACAATGCATAAGTTAGAATAAACAGAAATGGGGAAATAGGGGAGGGGAAGGGAGAACAAGGAAGTGATAGAGAGAGGTGCATTAGGTATTTTTAAATTCCTGAAGACTTAGCTTAATGAGAGAGAATTTTGATTCTGGTTGAGATTACACGTTTTTATTTTACTGACCTTTTTCTCACTTACACACACACACACACACACACACACACACACACACACACACACACACACACACACACACACACACACACACACACACACACACCATTCATTCATTCATTCTCTTTCTCTCTGTGCTATATATAATTTTGAGACAGCAAGTATTTGCAGCATTCCCAAATTTCACAAACCACCTGAGGATGCAGTGGATGTTAAACCCACTCCTGAACTACTCAGGGGAATTTAATTATGGTCTAGAATGATAGGCAGGTTTTTTCTTGGCCCTGCAGAAAGGGAGAAATTGAAGTCAGAGTGATCCTGGTGGGTAGTCTTTTCACTTCCACAATTTTAGCTGCTTAAAGGTCACTGTCTATGTTAACTTCCCCGTATAGGGGAGGAGACATTGAAAAAGAGAGGTAATTCCTCCAAAAGCCCTAGCAGTTGTGTGGTGGGGTCAGTTTTTAATTCTCTACCACATTAACATTGTGTGAGGAATTGGCTTTGATACTAATGCGTTTCTCTTGTTTCCAGGCTCGTGTCATGGCAACTATTGGAGTAACTAGAGGACTTGGAGACCATGACCTGAAGGTGCATGACTCCAATATCTACATCAAACCTTTTCTGTCCTCATCTCCCGAGGTACGCCCTCCATGTTTTTGTTACATGATTTATGGGAGTGAAGGAAAATTAATTAAACTAAGCGCACTTTGTTCATCCTGAATTACCCTCAACTGTGGACAATGTCCAGAATGTTATTTGATCACTTAAATAAATGTTTAAATGAAGGGTGGAAATAATGACAGGACTGATGCCATTCGCTACATAGTAATGTAGTTTTCATTCCTCTTCCTACTGCCCCAGGAATGTACATATCCCTGTCAGGCCCCTGATGCCTTCCCGCCTTCTAAGTGTCATGGTTAATGTCCTTCTGCCTGAGGGGCACTAGATGTGACTCTGCAGCTGCTTCATGGTCAGCCCAAGGATTCACTATTCAGTGGCACAAGATGCTCTTCCCCCTACATTTCCCTTTCAGTGACTGAGCATGCTACTGACACAGAATTTAAAGCTCATGTCAGCTTCTGAAATAAGAGAATAGAACCTAGATACTGGAGTCTCTGATTTCTTGCATGGCAACATGGAAACTACAGCTTGTACACAGGACAGAACCCCAGTGTCTAAGGAGGAAAAATAGCCAGGGCACATCAAAATACACTGCACACCTGCCCTTGATCCACTTACCTTGCAGACCCAATGCTTAATCTTTAAGGCCTTCAGTCAGTTGGGACCTAACTTCAGAAGATTTTCAGTTCATCACTATCCAATACATGGTAGCTGATGGTATTTGGAGTAAAGCACTTCAGAACAGGATGTAGGGCCTTTTCAGTTGATGGTCCAGGATGTTGCAGTGGCCTACTGGAGGTTCTTAGAATGAGCCTGAGCCTGGCTGTCTTCATCGAAAACTCCTTTTTTGCATAAGCCACCCTGGAATAACAAAATATACAGAATCAATAATGAACATTATATTTAAAACAGTAAGCAAGACAGGTCAAGCCTACAGAGCTGAAGAGTAGAATCCACTGTGAACACACATGAATCTTAATTACCATGGGTCAAATCCTGAGAGTTCTGCACCTCCCACTGGCTTCAGCAAATACTCAACAGTTGCCAACATTTAACCTAGTTGTTGAGACCTACATGCTATGATGCTGAGTGCCCTAGTAAAGACGACGGAGAGGGAGCAAGCGAGCTTGCACACACTGAAACATAGTGTTGCTGCCAAACTAACAAGTCCTGACTAAAAAGTGCTTGCACTGAGGCTTGAAAAGACAGCTGCAGAGAGATTCTGGTCACTTAAAGAAAAGAAGTCTATTGACAGCACCCGTCATCCTTCCTCACTCGCATTCTGCTCCTTTCCCTGTTTTTTTTCAGTGTATGCCATTTCTTACTTTTGAACCGTCTCTGCTATCCCAAGCCAGGGAATCGGCATTTCTGCCCTCATGGTTGTAATAGATTTGTTTTGTGCCAGTGTAATGCTACAATTCTATCTCCTCTTTCTGGCACTCCAAGGTCTGGCTCTAGTGTAGTATCTCGGCAGGATTGACCTTGCCAATTGCTGCAGTAACGGGTTTCATTTCCTAGACACTACAGTGCTAATAAGCGATGGTCACATAAACACCACCCTATACCGGAAACCTACTGTCCGCTATACTTACCTACATGCCTCTAGCTTCCATCCAGGACACACCACACGATCCATTGGCTGCAGTAACATTCATTCATGCAATATAAAGATCTTCTAGATTTCTGCATCTTGTAGGTTTTTCCAATTTGTGTTTGAATTCCAAAACGTGGTGCGCACAACACATACTCTGAGTCTCAGACTCTGCAAGTGCCTGATCAAATGGCAGCAAAAAAGATCCTTGTTTCCATAGTCTTTTGGCAGTTAAGGCTAGCAGAAATGTCGCAGGGGCCAGTAGCAGGAAATGAAGAATACCAGCCCTAGCAATCTTGAGATAGTGCCAGCAGAAATCAAATTCTATGAGAAAACAAATACATGTGCCAAAAAACCCCACACACCGAACAATGCTCTTGTCTCAAATATTGTCTATATATCGTCAGGAACCTGCAATACATCTTGCAGACAAAGCTATGTTAAGAAGCAATGCCTTGTGCTGCCATTTGGGGAACTTGCATTTGGAAGTAAATTTAGTAGTAATAATACTTGCAACTTCTATAGCACTTGCTCATCAGTGGACCTCAAATAATTATATAAAGGTGGGGGGAAATAATTTCCATTTTACAGACTGAGAATCTGAGGCATAGAGAAGTTAGTCACACAGTGAGTCAGTGACAGGATAGAACTACATCTTCTGACTTCAGGTCCTGTGCCATAGCCACTGCCCTCTTTCCCAGGCCAGGGGAGAACATGGCAAATTTGTTTCAAATCGTAAAACCAAAGCTATGATATAAGATTGCAACAGAAACGCATCTGAAATCATAACCATATAAATATCTGAAGAAGCAGACTCAGAGTCTAAATCCAGAAGTGTAGGTTTAAGTAACTTTTGGATTAATCAAATTTTATTATAATAGACGTACCAACCCATGAGAGGAGCAGACCAGTATCCAAGTCTGACCATCAGCATTCAGTGATTCAGCTGGTATGAGACAAAATTTGGAAGACTTTCACAGCTCTAGAAAACTGAACCACTTATAATGAACTGGAGAAGCACAAAGCAGACTTACCAGAGCTGAGGCTATCTCAGTTGTATTACAGATCTATTTTTCATAGTGAAATAATCATTTGACAAATCTTAATATGAAATTCTGGCATTAGAATTCAATAGAAATCTTGTCCCTGTATCTGGGAAGTAAGGTTTGGTTTTAAGATTCTTCAAATGATTACTCACCCATTCGTTGGAAGAGGCATGCATCCGATGGCGCCATTTGGCCCTTGTTACTTCATCTGATCACTCGTCTGACTGAATGATGTGGAGATGGAGAACTGAAGAACCTTTTCCCATAAAGGCTGTGATAAAAGAGCTTGCTGAACACTTCACAGTATGTAAAAGGAAACCACACAATGTTAGACTGACATCAGTGTTTGGGAGAAAGCTTTAGCACTTCCATTTAAAGGAACAAATCGGGTAAATATTTGGAGAGGGACTGTTTGATTCAGGAGAATCGAGGTGATTTCAGGAATAGCAGGTCAAATCTGACTAGCTTGGAATTCTTTTAGGCTACTACTGCCAGGGAAGAAATGAAAAATGCAGTAGATGGTCTTACACAGCGCTTGGATTTCTCAGAAAGCATTTGAGAAAATGTTCTGCCTCGTAGGTTAATATAAAAGACAGCCATGGAGTAAGGGGAAAGTTGGCACAGTACACTGGGAATTGGCTAAAGGGCAGGAAACAAAAGGTAGCAGTAAAAAGCTAAAAGGAGGTTAATTGGTGAGTGCTGCAGGGAACAGTGTTGGGACCAGCTTTTCATTATTTACATATAAATTACTTGGAAGATGGTATTGAAAGAGATTTCCATGTTTGCCAATGAAACTGCATTGGATGACGCTGCACGTAGAAGGAACAATACAATTAAGAAAGGATTTAATTTATTGAAGTAGCTGTGCTGATTGATAGTAAAGGCAGCTGAAGCTGAATATAGAGTGTTGCCCCTCTTGGCTTGAATTCCACTAGGCCAGGCTGGTTCAGGAGCATCTCAGGTGGCTGCAGGCTCACATGTCCATTTGCTACGGGTAGTTTTCAAGCCAGAGTTGGCTGGCTCGCTTAAGAACATGAATGGGATACCAGATCAGGTGTGGCTCTTTCACAAGCCAAGTATGGCCTTTTGCAGGTGAGTGCATAAGAACGGCCTTACTGGGTTAGACCAATAGTCCATCTAGCCCAGTATCCTATCTTACAACAGTGGCCAATGCCAGGTGCCCCAGAGGGAATGAACAGAACAGGTAATCATCAGGTGATCCATCCCCTGTCACCCATTCCCAGCTTCTGGCAAACAGAGGTTAGGGACACCATCCCTGCCCATCCTGGCTAATAGCCATTGGTGGACCTATCCTCCATGAATTTATCTAGTTCATTTTTGAACCCTGTTATAGTCTTGGCCTTCACAACATCCTCGGGCAAAGAGTTCCACAGGTTGACAGTGCGCTGTGTGAAGAAATGCTTCCTTTTGTTTGTTTTAAATCTGCTGCCTATTAATTTCATTTGATGACCCCTAGTTCTTGTGTTATGAGAAGGAATAAATAACATTTCCTTATTACTTTCTCCACACCAGTCATGATTTTATAGACCTCTATCATATCCCCCTTTAGTTGTCTCTTTTCCAAGCTGAAAAGTCCCAGGGTATGTCTACACTACAAAATTAGGTGGAATTTATAGAAGTCGGTTGTTTAGAAATCATTTTTATAAAATTAATTTTGTGTGTGTCCCCACACAAAATGCTCTAAATGCATTAAGTCGGCGGACTGCGTCCACAGTACCGAGGCTAGCGTCGACTTCCGGAGTGTTGCATTGTGGGTAGCTATCCCACAGTTCCCGCAGTCTCCACCGCCCATTGGAATTCTGGGTTGAGATCCCAATGTCTGATGGGGCAAAAACAGTGTCGCGGGTGATTCTGGGTACATGTCGTCAGGCCCCCACTCCCTCCCTTCCTCCATGAAAGCAACGGCAGACAATCGTTTCGCGCCTTTTTTCAGCCCAGATGCCATAGCACTGGGATCATGGAGCCCGCTCAGATCACCGCGGCAATTATGAGCACTGTAACCAACACGCACATTATCCTGAAGTATATGCAGAACCAGAACCTGCCAAAGCAAAACCAGGCGAGGAGGTGACGGCAGCACGGTGACGAGAGTGATGAGGAAATAGACATGGACATAGACTTCTCACAAAGTACGGGCCCCGGCAATGTGCACATCATGGTGTTAATAGGGCAGGTTCATGCCGTGGAATGCCGATTCTGGGCCCGGAAAACAAGCACAGACTGGTGGGACTGCATAGTGTTGCAGGTCTGGGATGATTCCCAGTGGCTGCAAAACTTTCGCATGCATAAGGGCACTTTCATGGAACTTTGTGACTTGCTTTCTCCTGATCTGAAGCGCCAGAATACCAAGATGAGAGCAGCCCTCACAGTTGAGAAGCGAGTGGCGATAGCCCTGTGGAAACTTGCAACGCCAGACAGCTACCGGTCAATTGGGAATCAATTTGGAGTGGGCAATGCAATCAAAGAGCTGCTGATATCAAGGGTAGTGACTCTGGGAAATGTGCAGGTCATAGTGGATGGCTTTGCTGAAATGGGATTCCCTAACTGTGGTGGGGCGATAGACGGAACCCATATCCCTATCTTGGCACCGGAGCACCAAGCCAGCGAGTACATAAACCGAAAGGGGTACTTTTCAATGCTGCTGCAAGCACTGGTGGATCACAAGGGACGTTTCGCCAACATCAACATGGGATGGCCGGGAAAGGTACATGACGCTCGCGTCTTCAGAAACTCTGGTCTGTTTCAAAAGCTGCAGGAAGGGACTTTCTTCTCAGACCAGAAAATAACCACTGGGGATGTTGAAATGCCTATAGTTGTCCTTGGGGACCCAGCCTACACCTTAATGCCATGGCTCATGAAACCATACACAGGCAGCCTGGACAGTAATCAGGACCTGTTCAACTATAGGCTGAGCAAGTGCAGAATGGTGGTAGAATGTGCATTTGGACATTTAAAAGCACGCTGGTGCAGTTTACTGACTCGGATAGACCTCAGCGAAACCAATATTCCCATTATTATTACTGCTTGCTGTGCGCTCCACAATATCTGTGCGAGTAAGGAGGAGACATTTATGGCGGGGTGGAAGGTTGAGGCAAATCGCCTGGCCACTGATTATGCGCAGCCAGACACCAGGGCGGTTAGAAGAGCACAGCAGGGCACGGTGCGCATCAGAGAAGCTTTGAAAACCAGTTTCATGACTGGCCAGGCTACGGTGTGAAAGTTCTGTTTGTTTCTCCTTGATGAAACCCTCCCCCCCTCCCCCACTCTACTTCCCTGTAAGCTAGCCACCCTCCCCTCCCCCCTTCGATCACCGCTTGCAGAGGCAGTAAAGTCATTGTTACTTCACATTCATGCATTCTTTATTAATTCATCATACAAATAGGGGGATAACTGCCAAGGTAGCCAGGGAGGGGTGGGGGAGGAGGGAAGCGCCGGGTGGGGTGGGGTGGGGTGGGGGAGGAGGGAAGGACAAGGCCACACTGCAATTTAAAACTTTAAAACTTATTGAAGGCCAGCCTTCTGTTGCTTGGGCAATCCTCTGGGGTGGAGTGGCTGGGTGGCCAGAGGCCCCCCCACCGCATCCTTGGGTGTCTGGGTGAGGAGGCTATGGAACTTGGGGAGGAGGGCTGTTGGTTACACAGGGGCTGTAACAGCGGTCTGCGCTCCTTCTGCCTTTCCTGTAGCTCAACCATACGCTGGAGCATATCAGTTTGATGCTCCAGCAGTCGGAGCATCGACTCTTGCCTTCTGTCAGCAATCTGACGCCACCTATCCTCTTCAGCCTGCCACTTACTCTCTTCAGCCCGCGATTCAGCACACCACCTCTCCTTGCGTTCATATTGTGCTTTCCTGCACTCTGACACTGTCTGCCTCCACGCATTCTGTTGTGCTCTGTCAGCGTGGGAGGACATCTGGAGCTCCGAGAACATGTCATCCTGAGTGCATTTTTTTCACCTTCTAATCTTCGCTAGCCTCTGCAGAGGAGAAACATTTGCAGCTGGTGGGGGAAAAGGGAGATTGGTAGTTAAAAAGACACATTTTAGAGAACAATAGGATCACTCTTTCCCGTTAAATCTTGCTGTTCACATTACACAGCACATGTGCTTTCATTACAAGGTCGCATTTTGCCTCTTATTTATATTGAGGGCCTGCCGGTTTGGTGTGAGAGATCACTCACGCAGTGCCAGGCAACAGAATTCGGCTTGCAGGCAGCCATGGTAAGCCACAGTCTTTTGGCTTCTTTAACCTTCATAACATGTGGGGATGGTTTCAAACAGCAGCGCCCTCATTTCCCATACCAAGCGGCCATTGGGTTGGCCATTTAAAATGGGTTGGCAATTTAAATGGAGGGGCTGCGGTTTGCCGGTTAGCGTGTAGCACAAACCCAAATAACCCCCCCACACACACACACGCAATTCTCTGGGATGATCACTTCACCCCTCCCCCCACCGCGTGGCTAACAGCAGGGAACATTTCTGTTCAGCTGCACAGCCGAGCAGGAACGGGCACCTCTGAATGTCCCCTTAATAAAAGCACCCTATTTCAACCAGGTGACCATGAATGATATCACTCTCCTGAGGATAACACAGAGAGATAAGAAATGGATGTTGTCTGAATGCCAGCAAACACTGGGACCATACGCTGCCATACTTTGTTATGCAATGATTCCAGACTACGTGCTACTGGCCTGGCGTGGTAAAGTGTCCTACCATGGCGAACGGAATAAGGCAGCCCTCCCCAGAAACCTTTTGCAAAGGCTTTGGGAGTACATCCAGGAGAGCTTTATGGAGATGTCCCTGGAGGATTTCCGCTCCTTCCCAATACACGTTAACAGACTTTTCCAGTAGCTGTACTGGCCGTGAATGCCAGGGCAAATTAATCATTAAACACGCTTTCTTTTAAACCACATCTAATATTTACAAAGGTACACTCACCAGAGGTCCCTTGTCCGCCCTCAGGGGCCGGGAGCACGCCTTGGCTGGGGTCGGGGGTTACTGGCTCCAGGTCCAGGGTGAAAAACGTATCCTGGCTGTTGGGGAAACTGGTTTCTCTGCTTCCTTGCTGTGAGCTATCTTCAATCTCTTCATCATCATCTTCCTCGTCCCTAAAACCCGCTTCCATGTTGCGTGATTCTCCATTGACGGAGTCAAAGCACAGGGTTGGGGTAGTGGTGGCTGCAGCCCCTAGCATGGCATGCAGCTCAGCGTAGAAGCCGCATGTCTGCGGCTCTGACCCAGAGTTTGCCTCTCTGGTTTTGTGGTAGGCTTGCCTTAGCTCCTTAATTTTCACGCGGCGCTGCTGTGCGTCCCTGTTATGGCCTCTGTCCTTCATGCCCTTTGAGACTTTTTCTAATGTTTTGGCATTTCGTTTACTGCAACGGAGTTCAGCTAGCACGGATTCGTCTCCCCATATGGCGAGCAGATCCCGTACCTCCCGTTCGGTCCATGCTGGAGCTCTTTTGCGATCCTGGGACTCCATCATGGTCACCTCTGCTGATGAGATCTGCACTCACCTGCACCTTGCCACGCTGGCCAAACAGGAAATGAGATTCAAAAGTTCGCGGGCCTTTTCCTGTCTACCTGGCCAGTGCATCTGAGTTGAGAGCGCTGTCCAGAGCGGTCACAATGGAGCACTCTGGGATAGCTCCCAGAGGCCAATACCGTCGAATTGCGTCCACACTACCCCAAATTCAACCCAGCAAGACCGATTTCAGCGCTAATCCCCTCGTCGGAGGAGGAGTAAAGAAATCGATTTAAAGAGCCCTTTAAGTTTAAAAAAAAAAAAAAAAGGGGGCTTCGTTGTGTGGACGGGTCCAGGCTTAAATCGAGGTAACGCTGCTAAATTCGACCTAAAATCGTAGTGTAGACCAGGTCCCAGTCTTATTAATCTCTCCTCAAATGGAAGCTGTTCCATGCCCCTAATAATTTTTGTTGCCCTTTTCTGAACCTTTTCCATTTCCAGTATATCTTTTTTGAGACCACATCTGCACGCCGTATTCAAGATGTGGGCATACCATGGATTTATAAAGAAGCAATATATTTTCTGTCTTATTATCTATCCCTTTCTTAATGATTACCAGCGTTCTGTTAGCTTTTTTGACTGCTGCTGCCCACTGAGTGGATGTTTTCTGAGTACTATCCACGATGACGCCAAGATCTTTCTTGAATGATAACAGCTAATTTAGATCCCATCATTGTATATGTATAGTTGGGATTATGTATGTATGGTAGATTCTGTTGTGATGTAAACACAAACCTGACCCATCCTTTGTATCACCAATCCAGGATTTGGTGCTGGAGTATTTCCTCCGCACACATTAAGAGCTTTGCTGAATAACAGAATGCACAATCCATATCCAGATAGAGAGAGTGCATAACGGTGAGCTGTAGTACAGAGCATCCACTGCTAAAACTTAGCAGAGGTCTGAAGACCCCAGTCATGGTGTAATTCATCTTGACCCGCCCTCTCCTTGCTGGCTGGCTGTGCAGAAGTGACGCTACTTCTTTGTTGCTAGCTTTAAACATTCCTACTCTTAGATATGAAGTTGCGGTATGGGCTAATTAAGACAGACCACGAGGTAAATCCCAAATTGTCCATCCTTCCTGATGACCATTGGAGGTGGACAGAGGGTTTCCTAAATGCATAGAGGGAGCAGGGGGAGTTTAGGAAGTAAGAGGGAGTGGAAGCCATACAGAGAGTCCGTCTAGATTGGGAAAATGGCTTTTGCCCAGGTTGCCTGGTGGTCTGGCTGGCCATCCACCCACGTCTGTGTGAGCTGGAGAGTTCTGTATCCATTTGAAGCGCATGCAAGTTTGAGTGATTTGTGTCACAGCCATAACATCATTTAAATCTCATATCTGCTGAATTTCCTGAATTATTATTGAGGAAGGGCAGCAAGCAGGGGGTAGCTCAGGGGTTTGGAGAAAATGGCTTGTGAGCTGGAGTTGATAAGTAGCTCTCGGCCACATAAAATGCCTGTAATGCCATACGTATACCACATGAGAATGCTAGTGTCGTGCTACTCCACTGTAAAATCGCAAATAACTAATACAAGACGATAGTATTAAAAATGAGAACTGGAACAGCTCCGCTAAGTGGGAATGCATCTGGGCAAGACAGCCTGCCTCTGAAATACTGTGATTCTATGAACAGCTCTAAATTAACTCATTTCTATTAGTGTGCGCTAGCTACCCGTAGATATATTTTAGAAAACTGAAGGGAAAAAGAAATATTGTGGCCACCCTTAAATACTTTACTTTGCGACCAGGTGACATCACCGGGACATGGGACATGTCCTCTGCTTGGTATAGGAAATAATATGAATACTGTAATATCCTACCTATCTACAAAAGTTTGGAAAGTTTATAAAGGTGACTACTTTATTACAGTAAATAGATGTGATAATCATTCTTTGGGTGAGAGCCACATCTGACAACTAACTCATCTGACAACTAACCCAATCTCTTTCCATAACTTCACATTCTTATTTTCCTTGAACTGCATACTAGTCAAATAGCCAGTTCTTTGTTCACACCATTGCCCATCCCCCTTAACTACTGTGCATCATTAGGTGTCTGTCAGTATCCATCTCCTTGCCATCTCTTTTCAGGATTGAACATGTCAAGCTTAGTCTTTCCTCATAAGAAATAGCCACTAGTTCCCAAATTAGTCATATCATCTTTGCCTGAGTTTTCCCCAAAACCTGAATTTCAAAATAGTCTCTCTTCTCAGTAATGTACACTAGAGTTTGCAGAAATATACATCTTGGGTCCTTCATCTGCTGCATCAGCTCTAGTTTTGACAGAATTCTATTGCCTTGAAGCTGCAGCCATAGGCTCCAATCTTGCTCCATACACATCAATGGGAGATCTGCTATTGACTTCAGTACGAGCAAGATCTGGCCGATAACATTTTCCCCCAGTGCTAGCAGGAGGAGATCTGTTACTTTAATTTGAACTTTCTGTATCTAGGTGAGGGAGATGGGGCAGAGATGGATTTTAGAAGTCTGCTGATTTACATGTTGTTTTGTTCTGAGTGATTCACTGCTAAGTGGATAATTAACATTTAAGTATCTTACTATCTGTATAAAAGTAGCTAACATCCAAGAGATCTGACTTCCAAACGTGTTTTTGTGTGATGACCATCATCTCGGCCAATACACTGGGAGTTGAGCTGCTGACCTCAACAAACAAAAGCATGAGCTGCTACATTTTGCACTAAAGAGCCAAGGTTCTATAGTGTGGGGGCTGCAAACACTCGTATCCTCTGTGGATTGGCACAGAAGCGTACCTGTAACACTCAGTCTCCATAGACTAAATTTGCTGCTCTGGAGTTGTATTCCTGATAGATTTGAATCAGGAGGTAAAGACAGATGGGAGTGTTTTAGGTTGACTTTTGGGGGGGGGGGGGGGCTCATCTCGAGAGTCCTCACTCAGATAGACCTTAAGCAATTGATACATTTTACAAATAACCCTCTCCCCCTTTAGAGCAAAAGGAAAAAATGGTGAGAATTAGCACTGAGATCAACATGATTGTTTCTCCTATCCTGGTTGCAATCCCATAAAATTCACAATTAAGTTGAAAGGTCCAAGAATTTTATGTGCATTTCCTGCTCCTTGGCTCCTAACGAGAGAGTGCGCCAAGAGAGAATGAAATAACTCCCCGTCTTCTAGCTGTGCCAAGTACATGTCTGAACAAATTTGTGGAACACCGATGCTGCTATTGAAGCACAAGGATAAAGCAGCATGTGTGACCAGGTGCACTATTCCCAAATTCTATTACAGATCATCATTTCTTCTTGTCTACCTTGCCAAGGTTGTCACACGTCTTTCAAATTACAGTCATTGCTGGCGTAATTAAAGTGCTCTGTGAGTGGTTCCCGAGGATTCCAAGTTTTAGTTTGGGGAATTAAAGGAGCAGGCGGTTTGACAGTTGGAATGCAGGGCAGGCTGGAAGAAGACTTACATCCAACAAAAGACTCATTTGAAAAACTTGCATTGACCTTTGTTCGTGTGCTGACTCAGTTAACCCCCTGATTTCATGGTTTAGACAGCTCAGTCAAGCAGGGGGTTACGGGAGGCCATTTTAAACATTGGATGTCAGATTCTTCAGCATCAGGGGCCAGATTGAGAAGTCAGTTCAGTTCTTGGCTATATGACTGCAGCCTTAAGTAACAAAACCTATGGGCATTTTAGGGAAATAGCCTAGTATGGAAGAACCTTTTCCACTGATATTTTATGTGGTTCCTTAAATTGGCCCCAGTCCCTCAAATCACTTAAGAATATGATCCATTCACTTCAATGGAACCACTCACATGCTTAAAGTTAAGCATATTCTTACGTTCTTTGCTGGATCAGGGCTATAGAAAAGACTTTAGGTAGCAAATCCTTATACAATGCACTAAGCACTTCAGAACACGTGCAATTTATTGGGCATAGTTAATGGGTTCTGGGCAAATAGTGAAAACAGTTATTAAAAATTCATCAAATAAATTATTAAATTCTTATTTGACCAGCTATCCCGATGATGGAGAATAGCCAAAATGCAGAGCATGGCCACAAGAGGAGAAGGGAGAGGAATAGGTTTGATTGTTTTGATCACCGCTGTCAGCACTACATAAATGCATTAGAACCCTGATTCAAGAACACTCAAGTCTGTTCCTATTCAGGTCAACACTTAAGCACCTGATTAAGCGCCATCCAGCAGTAGGGTATGCTATTTTGAATCAGGGCCTAAGAGAGATTGCCAGCTCGATGAAGAAGTTGCCCTACTGGGGGTGGGGAGGGTAGAGCAAAAGTGCTACATGTGGGAGTTATTTGAGCGCCCCTGTCTAAGTTGCTAACTCAAGACCAGCATCAGCAGATTTTCACAAGAATTGGAATATTTCCTCCTTCATGTGACTGAATCTCTTGTTTTGTGATTGTAGGTGAGAGTCTACAATCTTCTGCAGTATGAGCACGGACCAGAGGATGTGCTGATCTTAGCTACCGATGGACTCTGGGATGTATTATTAAATGAAGAAGTGGCAGAAGCTGTCACAAACTTCCTACCAAACTGTGACCCTGATGATCCCCACAGGTTTGTGCTCTTACCTGACTGTTAGAATTCCTCTGCTGCAGCAAGCCTGGGGTTTGTAACTCATTTGTTTCGAGAGAGTAACATGAAGTGAATGAACCTTCTCTTGTAAGTTTTTCTGTATCTTTATGGATAGGTTTGCAGCTTGGAGGCTCTCAAAGTGGGAATTATCAAAGATGTGTTAAAAAACCTGCTGACTGTACGGGGATAGGCTGGGCAGTATCTTGGCACGGGTTCTATTTTCCCCACCACACTAAAGCTGTGTGGAGACCTCAGCTTCTCCCAGTGAAGGACATGGCATATTTGTTTGTCTGGCTGATCATTTCCCTCTGGGAAGCCATTTCCCACTTAAAAATAACTTTCTCTTTCCCCTGAGGAATTTAGCAGCTGCAGTGCCACAGCACCAACCCAGTAGGCGTTGTTGCTAGGGAGTGCTGGAAGGAAAGGTAGTTTGCCCACCTTGCCCCTACAGGTTCTGAGCATCTTTTCCTCAGTGCAGTCATGTGGTGCAGGAGCCTTGAGGCTACATGTGGTTTTTGAATGCGGGGCTCCCGTACCATTGCTCATTGTGCGTTCACTTTACTGGTCATATTATGTTCTTAAAACCAGTCTTTAATAGCACATGCCCAGAGTGCCAACGGCTGGATAAGTTGAGTGAGAACAAGAGATTAAAAGTTTGATTGCAGCCTCTTTCATCAATAATATTTGCTATTTTCCTGGCTTTATCTCCTCTTCCTGGTCAACATTGCTCTTCCCAGCATCCTATTATCTAGCAATACAAACGTTCCCAAAGAGCTAAATGTCACATGTTCTCCCTTGAGTGAGTGGGTCAGTCAGTTTTATTGTGAATTAAAATATCAGAGTGAAGGGGGCCTCATTGTTGCTTCCCAACTTCAGGCCCCGTGGTTTCTGTGCCCAGCCACCCCTTTCTCCTGAGCCATCCCCTCTCCTGGGTTGCATTTTTCCTTTTATGAAAACTCCCACTCGAACACACGAGAGAATAGAGCTTTTTAAACATTTTGTTTCCATTTCCCTTGGGAGGGCAGCCCAGTGTCAGACACAAAATCTGGGATATTTTGGCACCCAAATGAAAATGTGTGGAAAAATCCATAGAGCTCTAGTTACATTAGTCTGTTGATGGCAGTTGGTGTGGGAAAGAGGACAGCAAGTCTGAAAATGCTTCATGTGTTTGTTTCTGAATCATCATCTTTTCAGGCTTAGCCCTGTACTACCACACAAAGGGAAAACGGGGAAGATAACCATGGGCAAAGGCACTCTGACAGCCACTTGGGTTTTTAAGTGACAGCCATTCTAGAGAAAATTGCAAACAGTATTTTCTTATACTGACACTTACAAACATGGAATGTAAAATAGCATTTCACTGCAAGTGCTGGATTGTCAGGTGAATGGATGATTAGCGTGAAGCTGCAGCTGTGACATTCTGACCTTCACAATCTCCTCTCTGAGAGATGTGGTAGAAATGAGAGAGCCTGGGCTGCTTGACTTCCCTACAGCTTATTAGTCCCTTTGCTAAGATAGATAGATAAATAAATACTAGGTTTTGCAGGAGAGGCCAGGGCTATGGCATCATACAGCGTGCCCAAGAGAAGAGAAGCAGCAGCAGCATATGTATATGCTGAACAGCCAACACAAAATGGTGCTTTCATTTAAAAATACAACAACGAAGTCTAGGGATGTGCCAGCAGGATTGGGAAAACCCATCCCCCTTTCTCCTGCCCTGTTCCCAAAGAGGTAGATACCAGCCAAACCAAGTGCTAAAAGGCTCCCCTAATACTGTAGTGACTGTTTGTCTGTTCTATAAATAAGTTGTTTGAGAGGTTGCTTCCTGGAACCTCCCCACCTCTCTGGGACTTCATTCGCCCAGCTGTTGCTTCCTCTCTCCCTGTGCACACCTGCCACACTCACCTGCCCCCCAAAAGGGAGAGTCTCAGAAGAACTGTCCACAAAACCTGGTGCTGCCCTTCTTATCTTGGTTGCTTCTTGCTCACTGCTAGTACATGCACATAGTACTACTGAGTGCTGACTCCAACTTGCCACCGCAATGAGAGGAATCTGAAAGCCATGATGGAGGCAACAGCTGGTCATGTGGACATCCAACCCACCATCCTGGGTTGGGAGGAAGAGAGGCTGGGTAGGTGAATAGTGCCTAGGAACAGGGCCTAAAAAATAGGCACTGATTACTTAAGAATATGCACACAATGTTAAACTAATGGCCATACATGGGGTTGGGAAGGAATTTCCCCCTGTGTCAGATTGGCAGTGACTTTGAGGGGATGTGCGTTGGCTTCTTCTGCAGCATGGGGAATGGGTCACTTGCCAGGATCATCTGGGTATTTCTCACTTAATTCCATGCCATTACCGGGGCCTTGGCCACTGGTGCACCACAGTTCCTCCTGTTCTCTACCTATGGCACACTATAGTTTAGTCTTCCTAGGGCTACAATATTTTGGTCTAATTCTGGGTGTTGGCCTTGGTGTGGAGGTGGCTGAGTGGTGTTTAGTTGCCTGTGATATGCAGGAGGTCAGACTGGATGATCTGGTGGTCTCTTCTGGCCTTGAACTCTATGACAAACACTTGTAGCTCCCAGGGCAGCTGCCTACAATCACCCCATTCATTCCCTATTAGGCACAATGACTTTCTCTTGGAAAATCTGAGGCACAGTTGTCTCTAGGTGGGTAGCAAGGACTGCCTTAGCAAGCAGTTAGAAGAAAGGGCTGTCTGCAAAGCTTAAAGTGAGCTTGGTGACTCAGCCAGTCAAAAAGCATAGAGAACCCCAGGGAAAGTCCTTTGCTGATCAGAACGTACGGCTCATCTGAGTCTGAAGTAGTGCTCCACGGTGGACAGACAGAGAGCAGTGTTGACCATCCCCCATCCTAGAGAATTTTCCTGTAATTTTTCTCCTCTTTTCAGGACATGATTCTACTTGCAACAGTGCAGGAATATGCCCGGGGGAATGGAGAGCTGGGTTTTGTGTGCCGTTCAGCTTAGAAACAAGTTGCTTGATTGTTGATTTCCCGGTTTTGGCATGGCCGCCATCTTTATTTAAACAAGCTTTCCCAAAACTTTTGTTACAAACTAATGAAATCCTATCATCAGTTAGTAGCAGACCCAGAACTTCTCTAAGCTCCTGTGAGGGAAGTAGTGGAAAGAGGAGGAGAAACTAGTCAGGAATCAGTTAGGAACAGAGGGATCCTCAGGGTGTTAGGCGATGGCAGAGGAAGAATGGTCAGAACTTTGAGGTGCCTCACCTGGTTGATAATGTGGGGGAGGGAGTCGCCAAACAATATATTATTTAAAACTTTATTCGGGGAATCTCAGTTTATCCGAGTTGACATCAGCAACGCTATCCAAGGACATACACGTACCCGGAATCATGAATAGCTTATTGTAAATTAACAGTGGAGAGGAAGCATGGTCGTGAGGGTAAGTCACTGCACAGAGATCAGATTTAATTCCTGGCTCTGCCACAGACTTCCTGTGTGAACTTGGGCAAGTCACTGCATCTCTCTGTGCCTCTGTTCCCCATATGTGAAATGGGGGTGATAATACTCCCTTCCTCCCACTCTGCCGGCCTTATCTATTCAGATTTCAATAGATTCTGGGCAGAGACCGTCTCCTGCTACATTAGTGTACAGCAGCTAGACCAATAGGATCTTGATCTCTCTGGGGTCTGCTACCACAATACAAATAATAGTGCCTACCTATTCAGCAGCTAACCATTTACAATAGGTCTAATCTTTCAATCATTCAGAAGTTGATAACTTTATTTTTATTTCAGAGTGGTAGTCGTGGTAGTCTGTATCAGCAAAAACAAGGAGTCCTTGTGGCACCTTAGAGACTAACAAATTGATTTGGGCATAAGCTTTTGAAAGCTTATGCCCAAATCAATTTGTTAGTCTCTAAGGTGCCACAAGGACTCCTTGTTGTTTTTATTTTTATTACCATAGTGCAGAGGTGGGCAAACTACGGCCCACGGCCACATCCAGCCCACGGGACCCTCCTGCCCGTCCCCTGAGCTCCTGGCCCGGGAGGCTACCCCTAGCCCCTCCCTGCTGTTCCTGTTCCCCCTCCCCCGCAGCCTCTGCTCAATGCACCGCCAGCACAATGCTCCGGATGGCCAGGCAGCGCAGCTGCAGAGCCGCGGCCTGAGCCGGCGCTCTGGGCAGCGCAGCTGTAGCGCAGCCAGCCACCGGTGCTCCAGGCAGCGTGGTAAGAGGGCTGGGGAGTTCAGGGTGGTGGTCAGGGGGCGGGGGTGTGGAAGGAGGGGGGGTTGGATAGGGTGCCGGGAGCCAGTCAGGGGCGGGGGGTCCGGGAGCGGTCGGGGACAGGGAGCAAGGGGTGGTGGATGGGGCAGGAGTCCCAGGGGGGCCAACAGGGAACGGGGGGGTTGGATGGGGCAGGAGTCCCCAGAGGGGCTGTCAGGGGGTGAGAAGCAGGGGGGGTGAGATAGGGGTTGGGGGCTGGGCCACACCTGGCTGTTTGGGGAGGCACCGGCCCCCCATTCAATTTTGGAAACCCGATGTGGCCCTCAGGCCAAAAAGTTTGCCCGCCCCTGCCATAGTGCCTAGGGGCCCTACTCATAGATCTGCACCCCATCTGTGGCAGGTCTGTACACTCAGAACAAAAAAGGTGACAGTCCCTGCCTCAAGGGGTTTACGGTCTAAATATAAGACAAGATACACCAGATGATGGATTAGATGGTTGGGGGAGTACAAGTAAACCGTGAAACATAATTGGTCTGCATGGTAGGCACTGGTCTGTGCATGCCAGCAGTCTAATCACTGTCAGCTTTTTTGTAGGTATCATGGCAAAGGAGAGTTTTGAGGTGGGATACGAAGGCGGATAATGAGGTAGCTTTGCCACACATTTCTTGCACTAAGAATGAAGATTCTTTGTTAAATGTCACCAATGAGTTAGCTGAACTAATTAGTAGAGGTTATTATACAGTATACAAAAGATTAGGAATCCTAAAAGGAAAAGCAGATTTTCTGGGTCTCATTCTGATCCATCTAACATTGGTTTAACTCCATTAAATTTAGTGAGGTTACTCCTGATCTATTCCAGTGTAAGTCACACCAGAATCAGGACCTTCTTTACTTAAGTCTCAGAACAAACACATTTATTAGTGTTTGAACTGGTGTTCTATGAATGGACATCTGAAGTGAATGTTAATTTGTTCTTTTAAGTAATTTTGTGCCAGATCATTTAGGGACTTATAAATAATAGTGGCAAGGCATTTTTCATGCCAGCTTGCAAGAGGTAATTAGAACAGTCTTTCATGTGGCTTACAATGATATTTATGAAAATTACCTTGCAGAATTGCTCTTGCTGCTTGGTTATAAAGAATATTTAAAGGGTTTAAAGTACTGTGTGAAAGATTTTACCTAATTACCTCACAGTAGTCCAAATGAAGTATAGCTAATGGATTCATGATTGTATAGCAGTCCTGACTATGAAACAGTGTCCCATTCTTCGGAGTAGTCAGTTAAGCAGAGATCTTACGTATTGATCACTTTGCAAATATGTTTAAAATAACGTTGTCCAGCAAAATTCCATCTTGTTTGATAAGTTTAGTAACACACTCTACGGTAAATTCATCAACTTGAATTTTTAAATGACGGGGAATGTGGAAATGACCCATGGGAGAAATTGTATGGATCCTGTAATACCTTCCACATTGTGGTTATAATAAGAACCTCCATGTTGGGTGAGATTAGTGGTCCATCTAGCCCAGTTTCCAACAGTAACCAATAGTAGAAGCTTTAGAGGAAGATGCAAGAAACACTAGAGTAAGCAGTTATGGAATCATCTGTCCACAGGAATGGTTTCTTACTAACACCCATTAATTAATGCTCTGACACATGACAGTTTACATCCCTTCCAAAACTCTTGGGGCTTTTGTTAGTTTGTTAATTCTTAGTATTGGAACTCTGGATGTTCTCTGTTATCTATATAAATTCTTTGTTGAATCCTAAAGATGGGCCCAAACTGCAAAATACCTATATGCACTCTTCCTAAAATGAAGCCGTATTCAGATTCAGGTTCTAGTTCATCCCATTACAAAAATGGAACCTCAAATCCAAGCTTTCCTGTGTTTCAGGCATAGTTTGATATGAGGTTTTGGTTCTATCTCCTCTTTTAAAAACTATGGCGGTGCAATCACATGGAAAGCACGGTGGATTCATGAGATAAACTGCAGAAGTTTTGCATTGTCGTGGTACCTGCCACATTGTGGTCGTCATCTGGAATGTCTTCCAAGCTGTGTGGCTGAATCTGAAGGCTTCATTTTCTACTTCAAGTGTCCATTAGAGCACTAGCACAGTGTCTTCATCCTGATCCCACTGTAATATAGGCCACTGGGCTCTAACAGAGGTCACCTCCTATATGTAAATATAAACCTGCTGATATTCTGCTGTCCTCCGACTTGCCATGCAAGTGAAATTACACAACAGTGTTACTAATTTTAAACATAGTGAAGTGATGATGGGAAGGCCCTTATGTGGCAAAAGGGAAGGAAAAGAGAAACAACAGAGGACAGTGAGACATAAGACTACGCTTCAGGATTATTACGTGTTTATAATAGCTGATATAGCTGATGCTCTGCGTCTCCCCAAAACAGATGACATGATCCCTGCCCCAAGGAACTTGCACAATGAGACGTGAAGGAACAAGACAGTAGGGAGGGTTGATCACTTTGTGGTTTCCCAGTGCGGGCTAACCAGTGGCGTGGTGGGGGGTTAATATTTACACAAAATGGACATCCTAGCTGGCTAATTTCTTGTAGGTGTTGTGGCAAGAATGGGCCTTAAAGGGGAACATGAATGATGATTGGAAGGTGGCCTTGCAGATCAACTCAGGAAGTGCAGTCCATACATAGGGAGCGGTGAAAAAGCATAAATGAAGAAGACAATGAAGGAGCATCAGTATCATGCTGTTTCCTCGTATGAGGCTGATACAGCTAAGGCATTGCAGCTGTGCTCCCTGATTGCTACTTCAAAAATCTTTCCTTCTCACCTTTCCCCATGTCCTGTCCCCACTCTCAGGCTGTGGGGGATAGGTAGGAGGTTCTGGGGAGTCTCTGTACCTCCTTTGTGCTTGGGAGGCTGGGAAGCAGCCCAAAAAGGCCATACAGTCTGCCAAGAGTGTATTTCCCCCACTGCAGCCATTTCTCTTTGCAGTACTCCGCTGATCAATACGGAAAGCTTCAGTGGGAGGGAAAAAAGTACTCTCAAATCACAAAAGTTGCATTCCGGTGCAGCTCGTCATTGGGGAAGAAGTACTTTAAGACTATTTCAGCAGTTCTCTAATGCTATCTTGACAGTTGAATCCCAAGTTCACAGCATTAGTGGATAAAGCATTCAATAATGGACTGCTGCTGCTATTCATCGCCAAGTGCCAGAAATTCACCCCATTTCCTCTGATGCCCAGCCGAACAGCAGTGCTCTAATTCAACTCTGCATTGGAAGAGGAATATGTTCCCTCTCTACTGTCTTTACCTCCTCTGTTTTCTTAGCTTCAACATCCTCGTTTTCTTGTGTTTTTCATATTCTGTCTTTGTGAGACTCTCTGGCTTATTGAAGGCTTTTGTCATCTTGTCATTTCAGAACACCACTTTAAACAGGAAAGCCCTTCAGCTTTTATACAGCAGCTTAAAAGCAATAGTGACTCCTTTGTGTTCTTGAATTGTGGGAAGCCCTTGTAAATTAGGAACAGGTGAAAGATAAACTTTCCCTTTCACTGGCTTGCTGGCATTTTCTTCTCCTAAATTCTGACAAAAATTGAGAAATCCTTGAAATGCTCTTAGCTGCAACTCTCGTTGATTGTTTTTATTCACCGCATGTCTGATACAAGCTCTGGGTGTGCCATGCGGAATTTGTGTGTTCTTTAGCCTCACATTGGATGTTGGTATATGGAAGCTGAGGCGTATCAATGTGTATTTCTTTAGAAAATGAAATTTCATTTTGTATTAGGGCAATAGGGTCAGTGCTTCTTGTTATCTTCTCTCCCTGTTCTTCAGGATCTTTGCTATAGAACAGACCTTGGCAACTGCAGCGTGTGTGTGTCTAAGAGAGAGTTTGTGCCTATGTCATTACCTCTTCACTTGTGTAAAATGACCCTTAGACCCCTTTCTTAGCACAGAGAGGAAATCTCTTGTTAAAACTAGTGAGGCCTAGAAAATCTTACCAGTTTCTCACTGCATCGCCAAAACACACCATTCTCTGCTTTTAATCCGTTATTTGCATTTGACATTGACCCTTCCTTTACATTCCGATTTTCAATCTCCATTTACTGTGCAGTGAAGTTTACATTGTATTTTAAAAATCCCTTCCAACTGCTGAGTCGTTGTGTAGTGTGTCTTAATATTTCCTGGAGGGCTGAGACACCAACAAGTGTTAAAATGAAAAACCGTAATAATGACCACCGTCATACTGTTTCTTGAGTATTCATCTTCACCAGTTACATACAATCTTTTCTGATTCAAGCTTTGTGCCATTAAATAATGCATTCTCAGCTTATTCTAACCTCAAATCCTGTAGTAACCATCTCTTGCATAATGAGCGCCCTGCCATTTATGATCATTTGAAGTGTCTGCTCTTTGTCCTTAGATGAGTTCTGGTGCAGGTCACTTCCCCGAAAGGTTTCCCTGGAGTGCTGCCCTTAGAACTGGTTTTGGGGCCTTGTCCCTTGTACTTTGTGGTGTTCTAGGAAGGGATCCCTCACAGTTGGTGGGGCAACCTACCTGACGTCTATGGGGTTTGCCATGATGCCAGAGTCTTTGGTTCCTGTTCCCTGTATATTTGGGCCAGTGTTTGGCACTGATTTTATTATACAGCCCCTGGATACCTTCCCACCCCCAAAACACACACACTCATCCTGCTGCCCCTTTCCAGGCAGAAGCAGCCAGGCATTGGGAAAACAGAGATGACAATGATTATCAGCATTGAGATAGCCTTGTGATGGGTGAAAATGTACTTTGTCATGGAAGTGTGGATCCAGCTAATGCAACTAGGATTATGTGGGATATTCTTCATGGTAAATATTGCATTGGCACCAGAGGTAGAGTTGAGCAAGGACTCGTGCTGTAAAAATAACACTACTAAGCAGCTGATCTTTCAGACTGAGGGCTATGTATCTGAGAAGTTGTAAGTGAGCTGCTTTCTCTTGGAAACGGAAGTGTCCTGCACTGATGCTCCAGTGCCATTGTGATCAGTTTTGTCATAATCCTCTGGAAGGTAGAATCAATCCTGTCAAAATCACAAGTTAGCCATTTAGGGATTTGTTGTTGTGATCGTTCCTCTAAATGTCCTGCAAATATGTTTTAGTGTAGTGCAAAACTGCAGGCCTCTGTAGCTGAGCATATGGTCATTGAACTGACAACATTTCAGTTATGTACAGGGTTGTTGTAGCCATGTCGGTCCCAGGATATTACAGAGGCAAGGTAGGTGGGGTAATATCTTTTATTGGACCAACTTCTGTTGGACAGAGAGACAAGCTACACAGAGCTCTTCCTGCTTTGGGATCTGAAGAAGAGCTCTGTGTGGCTCGAAAGCTTGTCTCTCTCTCTCCAACAAAGTTGGTCCAATAAAAGATATTGCCTCACCCACCGTGTGTCTCTAACATTTCAGTTATACATATTGGCCCTGACTGAGTTCTGCTAGAGAATCATGCAGAACAAGAGCTGGGCAGGGTCCAAGGTTGGCTATGTGCCACCTTTGTGCTTCTGGCCCCCAGAGCAGTGTCATTGTTTCTCAACTGTTTCATGAAGCTGGGGGACAACAAATATCTGCAATAAAATACAATGCAGCTCAGCTCAATGGAGTGCTGCTCTGTTTCACAGTTTTGTAACTTAATGAAATGGCTAGCAAATATTTCCAATACAGTAAGCACCTGACATGTCAGTTTGGAATGGTCTTCACTGAATTAATAAATTTAAAGAGAGTGCTGATTTCATTAATCTGACTATATAACCTCTATGTATTTTGTCAGTTTTAAAATAATTATAATGGTTTCAAAAATAGGATACTGTTTCAGTGGAAACTGACAATTCATCCTTTTGGTGTAAGGTATAAATTGAAGTAAAGATCAGGGAGTTCCTGGATTTTATTTTTGGCTTTGTAACCAACTCACTATGCGTTGCTCACCCTCTTTGCCATAGTGTATCAATCTGTGAAATGGGTATACTACTATTTAACTTTCTTTAAAGAGGTGTTTGACGCTGACGGTCAAGGTTTTCAAAAGGGGTTTAGTGATTTTTTTGGGGTGCTCCATATAAGACCCCTTACAAAGGCCTAATTTTCTGAGGGATGTTCAGCACTTTCTGCAAATCGGGCGACCTTAAGGTGTCTCGAGTTGGGCACCCAAAATCGCTAGCCGCTTGTGAAAAACTTGACCTAATGCTTTAAAATTTGTAAAATGCTTAGAGATCCTCAGGTGCTAAATAATTTTTACTAGTAGTCAACACTTGTTCTTTGATTGCTGATGAACGGATCTGACAGCTTGTCTTTGTATCTCACAAATGTAAATCTCATGAGCTGTGAAAACACATTCTTCATAATACTA
Organism: Emys orbicularis; assembly: GCF_028017835.1. NCBI lineage: Eukaryota > Metazoa > Chordata > Testudines > Emydidae > Emys > Emys orbicularis. The sequence continues at coordinate 64,614,598 of NC_088683.1, read as the reverse complement.
GCAACCGTGATCTCTGCATGCTCTATTTCTGCAATGTAACTGTGTTCCTCCTCCTCCACAGATACACGCTAGCAGCTCAGGACCTGGTGATGCGAGCCAGGGGAGTGCTGAAGGACAGGGGCTGGAGAATATCCAATGACAGACTGGGCTCAGGAGACGACATTTCTGTCTATGTCATTCCTTTAATACATGGAAACAACTTGTCATGAAAGTAGCACCGACAATGATAATGGGAGGGTGGTCTTTTTAGGAAGAGCCTTTGAAAAGACATGATGTTCAGATCTGACCAGGACAGTTCTGATTGATGTAATTTAATCTAAACTCATGCTGGAAGGCGATGTTTCTGCCCAAAAGGTAGGGCTCTGCACATATCCTGCACACGATTAAAGGTATCTCTTAAGGTTACAGCTTCCCTATATTAATGGTTTTTGGTGCTTAACAGGAATGGAACTTAAATGCTGCTAATATATTATGGATTGATGGTTCCCTGTATTGTCCCTCCAAGTGAGGACCCCATTGTGACCTGAAACAGGACTTAATCTTTTTCAGTTTACCATGTGGCTTGAAACAGCCATTTTCAGTTTTGAAAATAGAAACGGGGATTGAAAGCCAGTGAGGCTCTTAACATCCCCAAGATGACTGAAGTCATGGCCTTGGGATGGGTCATTTAAAAAAAAAAAAAAAGTTAAAACTTGATCTGACACTTGACGTTATTGGTCATTACGAGTAATTGTCATTCTTTTTCCATGAAGACCTTCCAAAAATTGTACATGTATGATTGAATTCTCATTTTTCCCACTTAAACCCCCTTCAGAGACTTTACAGCTCCTTATTTCACATGTTCTGGTGGCAAAACCAAGACTGTCCTTGTGACTCGGTCTAGCTCACCACAGCCAAGCCATCTGCAAAAATTGCCCTGGAGAGTAGGGCACATTGTGTCGATACAAGAATAAATCTTGCAACAGGAATTTTGTCAAGATTTCCTTTGATATGACCATGATGTACCAGATCTTGACTTGATGCAGAGTTCCTCTGGAAGCCAAGGTTTCTTTGGGTCGGGCTACCCTGCAGCTCAGGTAGACTGACTCGTGCTAGCGGGGCTCGAGGTAGTGCACTAAAAATAGCAGGATCGACATTTCAGCTCAGGCTGGAGCTTGGGCTCTCAAGTCTAAGAGGTCCGTGGGCTTGAGAGGCTGAGCTCCAGCCTGAGCCACAATGTCCACATTCCTATTTTTAGCACTCGAGCTTGAGTCCGTCTGCCCAGGCTGGGAGGCTTGCTCCTCGCTGGAGAGTAGACGTACCGTTTGGGACCTAGGATTTTCATTCTTTGGCTGGGTCTGTCTGCTTTATGATGCATCCTGTTGAAAAGATCACTGGACATACAGCTTAGCGATCAGTGTTCAGTAAATGTATTTTGTCTTCTGAGTTTGGGTTTAATTGGGTGTCTATGGTAAATGTTATTGTTCTAGTTATTAACCCAGGAACACAGATAGCAACCTTATTGAAAAGCCTTTCATTTCTGTCTCCCTTATTATTCATCATAAAAGCCCTCTGCCCTGCCCCCATCATCAGAGTCCCATGCTCAGAAGGTGGCAACTCACTCATAACTCTGCACCTTTTGGTACCAGGGATCGAGGATTAACGCGTTAGTGGAAGTCCTTGGCTTGCTTGGTCTCCTCTGCCAGTTGCACTCACTTGATGTTAAGAAAAATCTCTCTAAATAAGATACCAGCGTAGAAGCAACAGTGCAACAGGAAACCATTCAGGCAAAATGCAGCACAGACATAGCCAGTGTAGTGCAGTAATTGGAGGTGTGATTTGCAGTTCATGTAGCCATACCCGCGCTAGCCTCAATCTAACTAATCTGGCTAAAAACAGCAGTGAGCTTCAGCGTGGGCTAGCAATGCCAGGGTGTGCCCAGAGGTCCCGGGGAGCTTGGACAGCCTCTGCTGACACCCACACTGCTGCGTCTTCACTGTTATTGGGACCTGGGGTAGCTAGATGGTTATGGCTCCACAGACCGCAATGCAGACATAGCTGCAGTTACTGGTCTATAAACATAGAACTCTCTTCGCTGCCAGTGATTTCAGTCCTTTTTTCAGAATCTGCTAACAGATAGCTGGGTCCTCATGGCTAGCGAGCCCCCTAACCTTCGACTGCTGGAGCTGCTGATCCCAGTTTGTAAATAAAATTGGCTAGCTAGGAGAAATGCAGTTGACATAATCCTAGAAATATGGGAGAGCTAACTAGACACCTCACAAATGGGAAGTTTGTCCCAAAGGAGAAAGTGCCAGCTTTAACAAGTGGATGCCGCGTCCTTTGCATTCCCTGAGGTGGTCACATTTTCTTCTGAATAGGACAGGCCTGGAGCCTTCCAACTGAGTAATTTATTATGTGCTACGTAAACAAGGTACCGTGTGTTTTCAGTGAAGCTCAACAGGTGTTTAGTTCAATCCGTGGCACTACAAGGGCTGCTATGCCACTTTGATGTGCAAGTACAACAATCCCAGTGCACCAGACTTAAAAGCCCCTCCCTGTCAATAGTAGCAGGAGTTCCAAGCTGAAACGAGGCAGTGCTGTATGGATAATTTGGCTCAAACGTGTCCCAAGTGTATGATTGTAGCCTGCAAACTGTTCCATGGATTCCACAGTGCCTGCGTATGATAGCACCGCAGAAAACACAGCTGGTTCACAATCCAGAGCCTACATAAATCAGCAGCATATCTGCTTATGTACTGCTGTGCTTTACCTTTTTTGCCCTTACCCCTATTTCTTTATGCAAATGGAAAGAGAGATGCAGATTTGAAATCTCACTGAGTCTAGAACATTTTCCACATAATCTCTCATATGTTTTATAGTTCAAGCAAGAGCTTTTTCCTCATGCACCTATTTATTTTTTCTTTGTTTGGCCTAGTAAACTTATCCATGTACTTTTTCATGGGTTTTGTAGCTGTGTAGTCCTCAATGATTCAGTTCACTTAAATCAGGAGGGAAACAATGGCAAATCCTTTTCAGCGGTACTAACAGGAGGGAGCACTGGTACATCTCAAGGTAATGCCTATGGTACTCGCTGTGAGCCTGATTGATACAAATCCAATGCCAGTGTGTTATCCTTGATTTTAGTTAGAAGCATGGTGTCTACAGCTGCCATCATTCAGAAGATAGGAAGAAGAAAGATCTTTTAATTGAAACTCATTCATCTGCAGTGCAATATGTGACTCTGCATTACAGCAAGATTTAGAATATTACTGTCCTTAAACTGCAATGGAAAATATACCTTCCCATTTAACAACCTTTTTAAAAGTAACCTTAAAAGTGTTTGGCACCAACAGTGAGGTGCATAAATCAAAAGTAGCAAAATGACTCTTAGCAAAATCTTCCCAGCATTGCTATTGCTTTGTGAATTGAGCTCAGTAGGTTTTCTTGTTTTTTCATTCAGACTTCCACCACAATTCACCTCATCCCTTTGCAGCTAGCATGTCTAGATCATGGTGTTGGCTTCCAGGGCACTTCCTGGAAAAGCCAAAAGCACGTCACTCAGAACACTGAGAAAGAAAACAGACTCTCGAATTCTGTGCAAACTGAATTGCAGTCAAGTCCTTGTTTTAATGAGCTCTGAGGATGTTCTAGTTTAATAAAAAGCTTCCCAGTCAAACATAAGTTTACTGTAATTGTGCTGGTGTTTTTTGTTTTGCTTTTAATTCAAAACCTCTTAGGCATGCACATGCTTTCCTTGTGAGAAATGTCTGCCCAATATAACTTCCTCTGATACAATGCTGTCGTAGCCTGGCTTTTAGTATAAATACCTTCTTACCACCTCTGTATAGCATTCCATACTTTTCTCCAAAACGTGATGCTTTTAGGAGGCAGGAGAATATTTGGGGGTGGGGGGAGAATTATTGAAAAGATATTCAAGTACATCTTGTTTTATCATAGACTCTTGCTTCCATTTGTAGATTTCAGCATATTATGGGTCACAGCAGCAAACATTTCTGAAGGCAAGTAGAAAGCTTTGAAAATTTTCTTCCCACCTATGACCACTGTTGTGTGCATGCCATTTTCCAGCAAGAAGATTTTGTACCTTAAAGGCACTACTTCAGTAATAAGGCACATTCCATTGGGACAGCAAATCTCAGTCCCTGCGCTCCCAATACACACATGCGCCCATAAGGGATCAGCACATAGAAAAGCTCTCATTTTGATAGGATATTTGACATGCAGGAATTGGACTGCCTAGGAATGATCAACTATAGTAATAATCTTGCTGTGCCAATCAATATTGCTGCTTCACAATGCTATCCCCCTCCAATCAAGCAGTACTATTTACAAAATCAGGCAAGTCATCAAATCATAGACTAATAAAAATTATATATGGAAAATGACTAATAAACCATCTAGTCTATCTCTTCTGCAAATGCTGGATAACTCCCTAAAGCTTTTTTTCCAAGTGCTTGCTCCAGTCTTATTTTAAACATCCCAAGCAAAGTGACTTCCTCTATTCTCCTTTGAATACTATTCCGTACGCTAATACAGCTGCCTCTCAAACTTTCTCCTGCCTATGCGGCCAAAAATTTCTCTTGCTTAATTTAATGGAAAGCCCAGATATTTCATTAGGTAACCAACAGAGTTACATTCTCTGAGTGAATACATAATCATACCACCTGAGAGAGCTCGTTGTCAATAGCCCCTGCACCAGAAAAGAGAGAAATTTCCTAATAAAACAAATTGAAAAGCAACAAGGCTGACTGTGTAAAGCAAACGTGGTTTTTAGGCCACGGGACTGACAAGAAATTATTTACATGCTCAAATGCGACTAAAGAGGTCTCTGAATTACTGTAGTAGCTATGCCCTGTCTCCTTGCTGATTTGAAGCACAACACTTACAATATCTGGACAGGTTTTGGCTTTGAACTGTACTTGTACATAGACTTGGTTTTAAAGGACACTACGCAACCCAGCCAACTCTGTCATATTTGTTCTTGCCTTTTTTTGCACACATGACATCATGGCTTGTATCTAACATGAATTCCAGACTCTGGTCATTTCTTTCCACAACATTCTAGATGTGTAAATAACTTTTTGTTCTATCTGGCTCTTAGATGTAGATCTATTAATGTGGCTATCATATAGACAGTGACCAAACAATGCTGTAACTGTGCTGCTGTTTTCTACCTGTGATGTACTTGAAGGAGGCTCCCTTGTCAACCTCCACCTTTTTTGTTCTTCCATGGGTACTTTATTTTACTACTTTTTTTGTTTCTTAAATTTGGTAGCTGCCACTTTCCTCTTTCCGTCATTAGCATATTTTGAGGAACGTTTGATTGTCTAAACTTTGTATAGCCCAAACAAAGAAGAATCTGTTAGATGAAGATGTTTTGGACCAATGTACTTTTGCTTTGTGACTGTGAAATGTTACCTTTTTTGTAACCCGAGAACAAAAAATGTTTAGTAAAGGGATATATTTTGTGGGGGGGGGGGGGGGGGGTTGAAACTTTTAAGTGCAATGAAAAAAAAGGAGGATGTTGAAGAAATGTATGCGCAAAGAAGTTTTAAAATAAAAAAATTAATTATATATATATATATATATATAAACACTTTATTTTGATTGTCATTGTCATGGAGATTGCTGTCCCAAATTCCTTTACTGTGGAGTTGATGATTGGCTAGTAATGACTATTGTTAACATGCTATGTCTTACAAGAGATGGGATGATTCACTGCCAAATAGTCTCACTTGTGAAGCAATGGCATGGTCACTGGCTTCTATGAGAGACAATCTGATCTCTCAGCCTCAATGGATCTCTAAGTCGTGGTCAGTGGGCCACAGCCTGACACAGAGGATGATCCTGCAAAGTGCTCAATCATCAACTCAGTTTATGGCAAATGCAAAATGGTAGCAAGTGAATATGAAAATTAGACATGAAGTGACTTTTGAAAAGTGTGACTTACTTCCCCAGGGGGGCAACCTGGAACTGGGTACCACTGAGCCCTCTGTCTCACCAGCCTGGGCTCCCTCACTCACTGTGATGCTGTGACAAGCTGCAGTCCTCTCTTGGACTTGCACCTACACAGCCATACACAAGCAGAGACACACCCAGCTGCAGTTACATGAATGCTTTCACTAGCCACTTATGAACCAACAATAGAGGTTTCAGCCAGTTTCCCTCCAGTTCCCCAGCCTAGGAATTCAGAACTATACCATCTATACCAAAAGCCTGACCAGTGTGTATGTTTATTATACAGTCCACCCCTTCCTCAATGTGGAGAGGACAATGCACCATTCCTGAGCAGATTTCCCTTTTGCTTTTCAAACACCACTCTGTTTTAGGTGGAAAAAAATAAAAGATTTATTAACTACAGAAAGATCGATTTTAAGTGATTATAAGTAATGTGTACAGATCAAAGTTAGTTACCTAGAAAACGAAACAAAATCACAATCTAATTTCTATAAACTAGACAGGATTTGAATTAAGCAGTCTCTCACCCAGATGGTACAAGCCGTTTGCAGACCTTTCATACACAGGCTGGGATTCCTTCTTTCCCACCTGGGACCACTCTCCCTCATTCAAAGTCTTTTCTTGCAGATGTGTTTCTAGGTGTTGTGTTGTACGGGGAGTGAGGCCCTGTAATTATGTCACTTTTATAGCTTCTTCCATGTGGCGGGAACTGCATTGTTCCAAGCAAAGTCCCCATCACAGTTTGTGGAAAAATACATGGAGTCCAGTATTACATGATCTAGTCACTTATCCTTGCATGCTTTGATGCGTCATAGCAGCCATTACTTATATTCTGGCTGAAGCATCCACAGGAAAACCCATCAGGCGAGGATAAGCTGCTTCTATGGCCTATTGTGTTTCTTAATGGGCCATTACTTTGAATGGTACATCCACAATGTGCTGGCTAGACTGGATGTAAACTGCCTTGTGGTGTCACTCAAGGAGGAAATACATTTGAAATACTGGTACATAGTCAATATTCATAACTTCAGATACAATGACAGCACATACAATCCAACAGGCTATTAATGTTTAACAGATGAAGACTTTTAGAATGATACCTTACAAGGCATACTGTGCACAAAACATATAATCATATCACCATGGTAAATGTGGGGGTGCCAGGGTATTGCTTTGGGGCAGAGACTGTCACAAAAAGTCCACATATCTTCAGGAAGGGTCACTTTCTTAGGACGCATGGGCTTACATTCTCAAGCTGCATAATCATAAATCCAGACATAATTCTGATGATTCCACCAAGCTAAACAAATGTATACTTGAGTCATAGAAGTGAAGAAGCATCTGTAAGGTGCACTAGATACATGTAGTAATGCCTGCCTCTTTGAATCATAGCAGACCAGAGCCCAGGGCAATATTCCTGCAGGATACCATGTATCCTAGAACTCCAGCACTTCATTAAAAAGCTGGAATTGCATCTCTCTGTCAGCTTCAGAAACATTTCCCAGCAATCAACCCATACATTGTTTACATGTGTGAAGAAAATACCCCCAGAAAGCTTACTAAATTAATGCTATTTTTTCATTTCCCTACTCCTCCTCCAGTATATTAATTACACTAAAATATAACTCAGGGTTTCCTTATCCATACAATGTAGGGTTTTATGTAGTGTAATGACACTGGATTGTTTATTTTACTCTTTAACATGTACAATCCCTGTTCAATCTGAGGGTGATTTCTAAAAGCACAAATGAGCATTATATGCCAAGCTACTGGTTACACTTTTCAAAATCTTCTCCTCACACCACAGCCCTTCAATCTAATATTTCCTTTAAAAAAAAAACCACACACACACACACGTTCTGTATAGTCACAATTAATTCGTTTCTTTTTAAAAAAAAATTAAACCAGTGACCATAATGGTCACTTACCATACTGGGAAGTGCGCAGCTGTGTGATTTTTTTATTACTTTTACTCTTGCTTTTCCTCAGTATATGCCCCATTGTTTACTGCTGAGTCATGCCTATTGGGGGCAAAGATTGTAGCTCCTTTCTTTGTTCTGGAATGTGCCTAGCACGCTTGGAAACTGCAGAAACAAGGGTCTAGATCGGGATGGCCAAATGTACTGACCCCCCGAGCCACATACGACAATCTTCAGATGGTCAAGAGCCACGGTGGACCTGCTGGGGCTCGGGGCTTGAGCCTCGGGGGTGGGGGGAGGGGTGTCTTGGGGCTTCAGCCCCATTGGAGGTGCCTGCCAGGGCTTGAGGCTGAAGCCTTGCTCCTGCTGAAGCCCTGAGCCCTGGCAGGCGTGCTCTGCAGGGCTAAAAACCCGAGACCCCATCCCCGCTGGGCCGAAGCCAGAGGCAACGTGTGTGGGGTAGGTGCTGGAGCAGACAAGCTGGGCACTGCAGCCGTGGGGCAATACAGTGGCAAACAACTGGGAGCTTCAGGGAGAACCGCTGCTACCTCCCTGTGGTGCCTAAACAGCCGCCCCTCCCTGCAGTTCCCAGCTATTTGCCACTGTCTCGCCATGCAGAGCTAATACCTGGGAGCTGCAGGGAGGGGCTGGTGAGGGTAATGGGCAGGGCATGCTGGGGGGGGGGGGGGAGAGGTGTGCCTCAAGCTGTTGTGGGAGCTGAACCTTTAAATTGTGCACTCCCACTCTCAGCAGGTACCAGTCATCTCTAGCAGAAGCCCCTAGCCCTGCTACCCTGCTGCAGGGTAGAAGCCCTGAACTCTTCCCCTCCCCCCCCCCCCCCCAGTCTGGTAGGCAGAGAAGAGGGGGCATGTGAAGAGGGGGCCCCGTGAGCCACACTTTAACTGTAAAAGCGCTGCATGCAGCTTGCTCACTGCAGTTTGGCCACCTCTGGTCTATAGTATGTAATGACAGGGAACTAAAGAATATCAAAGCCTTTTTTAACCTATAATCGGTGCCCTTCCAAGTACAACATTTGTAATGACTAGACCTAGAGTGGTTCTACTGCTCTCCCCTCAGATACAGTCTAAACCAGGGGTTGGCAGGACAAATTTTTTTCGTGGCCTCAGAGTGTAGCTACCATCTCTTGCTAGTGGCCCCGCTCACACTTTTTCTTAAAATACTTAATTCGCTTTAGGAAAAACAAATAAGCACATATAGCTGTTTAAATCATTGTAATTTATGTATTGCTAGCTAGTGAGTCTTGTGAAAAGTGATATTAACAAGCATACAAGTATCACTTTTCACAGCAGATTTACTCAAGCATGGGGACAAATTAAGCCCTGGATGGGGGGGTCGGGGGAGGCAGCGGGGGCTAGGGGCAATGGGGGTAGGTGGGGAGCTGGTGCCCAAAGCCCTGTGGCCAGAGCCTGCCGCCCCGCTCTCCTGCCAACCCTGGGCTGCTGAAGCCCAAAGCCTGAACCCCACCACCCCTGGGAAGGTGGGAAACTCATCAGCTTGCCTGGTCCTCCAACATTGTGCCCCAGGTGTCTCCACAGGGGAAGCAGGACCAAACCACTACTGGCAGCCCCAGCAACCAACACCAAAGCGGTGCATCCAGGAGTAACAGGGAGGGGGCCATTACTTTGCCCGCCCCCCGCCCATAACAGTCCAGGACGCTGTGGCCACAAAAAAAAGCCTCTGGTGACTGCATGTGGCCACGGTGGTCGCATTTGAGAAATGCAGGTCTAAACTATGCATGAGAGTGGCTACTGTAATGTACTTGCTATTTTCATTCCTTAGGAATTAGGTGACATTCACAACTCAGACCCAAAGTAACAATTGCTCTCTATATATAGTAAACGAATGGTTGGCACCATAATTTATGCTTGCTACTTTTACAGGATGGCGTTAATTAACTAAACATCATAGAGGAATGATGCAAGTTGTAGCATTTTACTGTGTTTTGCCTAATTATTGAAAAGCTGTTAATGGCCTGAAAAATGATATCGTCTTAAACACATTCCTGTGCTAGCTGCTCGACGTTTCTAGCATATGAGCCTAGATTGCAACGTTTACTGATTCCAGGTCTACTCTAGAACTGTGGCGGGAAGAGTGTATAAGCTAAAGTTATTGCACATCCTGCTTTTATGGGGAATGACAAAGATGGATTTTTTTTTAAGTGTTCTACTTTGCAAAACAATGGAAGGACAACTGAAATGATTAGAGGCATGGAAAGCCCTAAGGAGGAGACTGAAAGAACAACTATTTAGTTCTAAAGCAAGATGAATAAGAGGGAACATAACAAAGGTATAAAAAATAATGGTGCAGAAGCGGTCAGTTGGGGGGCTCTTCTTTACCCTATTTAGCAATGAAATTAAGAAGGGCCACATTTAAACATGATCTAAGGAAATATATTTTTACTCACTGCATAATGAGACTGCAGATCTAGTCTGTGCTGCCACCAGATATGAGGCAAAGAACTAAAGTAGGATTTCAAAAGGATTAGGTATTTGTATGAATGACCAGGCTAGCTACAGATACATTAAATAAGACAAAAAAAAATGCAGATAATAAACAGTCATGTTTATGGCCATAAACCAACTAACAGTCTGGGATTAGACCTGGAGAAGACCTCTTTGTAAGCTTGAAAACTTGTCTCTTTCACCAACAGAAATTGGTCCTGTACAAGATATTACCTCACCCACCTTGTCTCTTGGATTAGCGAGCCATTTTCCTCTATGGGGATGTTAAAACATAATTGTCCAGTCTTTAAAGATACCAAATGTGCCTGATTTTTCACTCCTCAATGTTTGTTCCCTAAAGCAAGACAGTCAGAACTCCCTTAAGATTTTCTTAAGACTTGTTGTTTTTGGTGTTGTTCCCTAAAGGCAGCAGCACGAGCTAGGAATGCAAGGCCAATCCCCTTACTAATGGTCTCAGGCCTCTTCTGAACTTAAATGTTATACCTGGAATTATCCTGTCAGTTCTTCTTGAACAAGGGCAGAAAAAGAGCTCCCAGCAGGACCGATCCAGCTCTTCAGGCGACGCAGCACCTATTCTGCTTCACTATCCTTTCAAGTGTTCCCATCTCCGTTCCTGTTGGGGCTGGTTCTTTGCTTGTTTTATTTTGGTGATCCCACTGCATATTCAGGGGCACCAGCAGGGTACCAGACCTCAGAGGCACTTTGGTTCAGTGACCTTGGGCCATCTCTTTGGTGCTACAATAGCTTTTGCCTCAGCACTTCTGTTTTGGTGCCTTTTTGGTTTGGTGTTTTGAAGTCTCGTCTATGAGACGTGTCTCTGTGCTCAAGGGTTCTTCCAGTGTTGAAGCTGCTACTCCTGAGGGGTTAACACAGCAGACAATATCAAACAGTATCAGTACAGAAGAAAGACGTGCTCATCCATGCTGGACATTCGCTGCAACCTCTGTCAGATCTGTCATCGCAAGCACTCAAATGTTGTGGTGCTCACCTCCAGCCCCACCCACGAAAAGCCAGCATGAGGCAAAGTGTAAGTCTGTCCACCTCAACCACTGAGTGCTGGCACTGTGGGGCAGCACCTCCCATAGCAGTGCAGACCCAACGTCTCTCAGCCAGGTACTTCACCACACGCCAGATCCACAGGACCCTCGAGAGCGCAATGCTTGAAGTCACTTGTACTTAGCAGTAGTGTAGATCACTGATCAGGCATTGTCTCCACATAAGCAACATCTACAGACAGCACCAAGAGAGCCAGCCACCCTCCAAATTATCACTGCCAAAGTCCTTGACACTAAGCAGCTGAGTACCCTGACCAGTGGGCTATCGGGATTCTGTTGGACTATTGGGGTGTATACATTTACCCTAATTGTGAGCTTCATTGTAACAAGCGAGTGAAGTGTCATAAAATGTTGCATAGCAACAAATGTTGATGGAAAAAGGTGCAAAAGGGAGACAGACTGAATTAGTCCAAACAAAAGGCCGACTGATATAGTTCAAGGACTGTGTAAAAATCATGTCGGATAATTAAGAGACATGTGGGACCAGAAATCAATGAACCAGCATCAGCGAGTCAGAAATTAGGCCCAAATAGGTGGAAAAAATAATGAGGTGATGGGCCTATTCCATCCATTGCTCCCTTTTGGGGGGGAATCGAGCGCAAGCACAATTGCTGATTGAAAGAAGGGAAAGGAGTGAGCATCACCATCATGGCTATCATTGCCCCAGTCTTCTGGGAGCCTGGGATCCACCAGGACATCTTTGGGTCTTCATCATGTTCTTCTGATCCTGAGACATGTCCTGACCACAACAGTCCAAGAGAGGACTCCAGAGGACACCACCATCTTCACTGGCTCCAGCTAAATTCCAAATACCACCCGGGATGTCAGACTGGCTCCCTCCCCAGGTGTCCTTTTCCTTCCCCACCTCATTTCTTCACTTTTCTAGCCCTCTCCTTTTCCATAGAATCATAGAATATCAGGGTTGGAAGGGACCTCAGGAGGTCATCTAGTCCAACCCCCTGCTCAAAGCAGGACCAATTCCCAACTAAATCATCCCAGCCAGGGCTTTGTCAAGCCTGACCTTAAAAACCTCTAAGGAAGGAGATTCCACCACCTCCCTAGGTAAAGCATTCCAGTGCTTCACCACCCTCCTAGTGAAATAGTGTTTCCTAATATCCAACCTAGACCTCCCCCACTGCAACTTGAGACCATTGCTCCTTGGTCTGTCATCTGCCACCACTGAGAACAGCCGAGCTCCATCCCCTTTGGAACCCCCCCTCAGGTAGTTGAAAGCAGCTATCAAATCCCCCCTCATTCTTCTCTTCTGGAGACTAAACAATCCCAGTTCCCTCAGCCTCTCCTCATAAGTCATGTGCTCCAGACCCCTAATCATTTTTGTTGCCCTCCGCTGGACTCTTTCCAATTTTTCCACATCCTTCTTGTAGTGTGGGGCCCAAAACTGGACACAGTACTCCAGATGAGGCCTCACCAATGTCGAATAAAGGGTAATGATCACGTTCCTCGATCTGCTGGCAATGCCCCTACTTATACAGCCCAAAATGCCGTTAGCCTTCTTGGCAACAAGAGCACACTGTTGACTCATATCCAGCTTCTCGTCCACTGTGACCCCTAGGTCCTTTTCTGCAGAACTGCTACCTAGCCATTCGGTCCTCCTGTTTAATGAGTGTCTGTTTTAGCCAGCCAAGACTGTATATTATGCAGCACTGTGCTGAGCCTGTCACCAAAGATGCAGCTAAAAGCAATGTCCTAAATAGCCCAATGCTGGTACAAGTTTGCCAGGTCCTGGAGTGACTGCTAAAACCATGTACCATGCCTGTGTTTTTCCAGCAGAGATTGCAAATGAACATCAACACCAGCAACAGAGGCTACATTTTCTATCTTTGCTTGTCTTTTCTCTGCCCTCTTCAGTGCATTTATCTTGTTTGATTCTTCTAGGAAACAGGCTCGGCCAGTAACAGCAACAATGACAGCTCCAGCCCATCTCAACAAACTCTTTCTTTCCCCAAAAGACCAGTTGTTGCCATCTTTAATGCCATCTAAAAGATTGTCAACGGGGGGGAGGGGGGATGAAGGCCTTATAAAAACTCTCCAGCTAAAGGAAAAGGAAACAAGTGTAATGGTTAAAATGAAAGCCTTATTTAATACTTTACATTTCAAATGCTTTAACTCCTTTTCTTTTCCTTTATCTTTAATAAAAGGTTTTAAAGCTTTTTAATGTGTGTTTGCCATGGTATGAAGCAGGCTGAAGTCTCTGTACACGAACCCCTCAACCCTTGTTTAAAACTGTTTAATGTTGGCCAGTTTCAGGCTTGTGTTAACACCTTTGGCTCTTTGGGCCCATATATACCATCTAAATTAATACAGCAGGCCTCTCCCAAGCTCTCCTGTTCAAGCTGTTCCACATGGTATAAAATATTTAAATATTCATTGCGGATGAAACAGAACATGAGTCCATAGCCTAGTGGTTAGGGGTGACATTACCCAGGGTACATTCTGGCTCGATGAACAGCTGTCTCCCCTTAGTTTGCCACCCTGCGGTTCCCTTTATATGGCTTTGCTATAAGAGCAACCACTCCTAGTCTGCTCACACCACGCCTCCAGCATGTAAATTATTCCCAGTTATATTGTATGAGTGCTATAGCCAGCCACTCATGAATTACATTGCAGCACAACACCAGCAAATTCCCAGTCCCAGACTTTCCCCAGAAATGTATGCCTTGCTCTGCTCAGCTCTCTCATATAAGCTCATATAAAGTCTGTCATTTTATTAATAGAAAATGATATGCACAAATCCTGTTAGCCCAAATGGAGTTTCCCAAACACACTGGTTTAGATCATTTCAGGAGTCTGCTCTCCCTTATAGGTCTTTCTCTTCTTTGCAATCCTCTCCACCTGCGGTTCAGGAGACAGAAAGTGTGTGTGGCTGAGAACCCCAAGCTGCTTCATTGTCAAGATTATTTTGCTCCTGCCAAAAAAGAGCCCTCTAACCAGGTGATGGTCCATTTGATTTTGTTGACACGTGGTTGAGGCATCGACTAGCCTTTTGTCTCTAGGGAACTAGTTTGTGACTGCTCCCCAGATTTGGAACATGTCTTAGTAATATCATAGAACTGGAAGGCAACTCGCGAGACCTTCTAGTCCAGTCCCCTGCACTCAAGGCAGGTCTAAGTATTATCAAGACCAGCGGTTCTCAACTGGGGGTCTGCAGCCCCCTGGGGTGCTCTGAGCCATTTCAGGGGGACTGTGGGGCCCTGGGGCTGAAGACCCAAGCCCCAGTGCCCCCGTGGGGCTGAACCTGGGAGCTGCTGGGCTGAAGCCACGAGCCCCAGTGCACCTGTGGGGCTAAAGCAGGGAACTGCATGGCTGAACCCCGGAGCCCTGATCCACGGTGCTCCCACAGAGCTAAAGCTGGGAGCTGTGGTGATCCCTATGGGGCTGAAGCCCTAGTGCCCCCACCCCCAAGGGGCAAAAGCCCCAAGCCCTGGTGAGCCCTGTGGGGCTAAAGCCCTGAGGCCAGGGGTAATGTTGGGTGGGGTGACATTGTCTCTTCCTCCCCCACCACCAAAACTGCAGCACCTTACCCAGAGCAGGGCTGTCCTGGGGTCAACTCCATACCCTCCCCCTCCACCTCCTTCTCACACACACAACCCCCCCGCCAGGTCGGAGGCAGGAACCCGGATCCAGGCAGTGCGGGGTGGCTGCTGCTCTGGCTTGTGCCATGGAGCTGGCAGCCGCAGAGCTCCCCTGTCTCCTGCTGCTAGTGCCCAGGGTTGCGGCTGCTCCTCAGCTTCCAGCCCCCTTTGACTGCTCGGGCAGCCTGTAAGAGTCGCCCTGGGGGGGGGCTGGCTCCTAGGTGGCAGAGCCCTCAGGGAGCAGCAACCACAGGGAGGGAGGGGAGAGCCCACCCCAGCTCCTAGTACACAGCCCCTAGCTATCCCTCTCCCTGCACCTGAGCGATGCCCCCGCCTGTATGCAGCCCCTAGCTAGCCCCCTCTGCCAACGCCCTGAGCTACTCTCCTCGCTGCACCCTGCGTTACACCCCTCACTGCACACAGTTCCTAGCTAACCCCTGCCTGCACCCTGCGCTATACCCCTCTCTGCACACCATTCCTAGCTAACCCCCCACCCTGTTTCAAACTTTTTTATCTGAGCCCCTCCCCCTCCAATAACCCAGTCAGGCTGGGTGGCCCACTGAGGTGAGTCACGAGGTGGAGGTGGTGCGCCCTCCCCAGGCCCCACTGCAGAGCTGGCCTGGGCCCTGCCCTCCCCCGCCCCCCCCAACAGCCATTAAACTACACCGATGCCTGAGGGCCCCCTCTGCCCGGTGGCCAGAGGCTCAAGCCCTCCACCCCACCTCACTGCTGGGCTCTTGAGTTTTTAATAGCACATTGCAAGGGGTGGGGGGTCAGAAAGAAAAAGGTTGAGAACCCCTGATCTAGACCATCCCTGACAGGTGTTTGTCTAACCAGCTCTTAAAAAAATCTCCAATTATTGAGATTTCACAACCTCCCTAGGCAATTTACTCCATGGCTTAACCACCATGACAGGAAGTTTTTCCTAATGTCCAACCTAAACTACCCTTGCTGCAATTTAAGCCCATTGCTTCTTGTCCTATGCTCAGGGGTTAACAAGAAAAAATTTTCTCCCTCCTCCTTGTAACAACCTTTTATGTACCTGAAAACTGTTATCATGTCCCCTGTCAGTCATCGTTTCTCCAGACTAAACAAACCCAATTTTTTCAATCTTCCCTGACAGGTCATGTTTTCTAGACCTTTGATCATTTTTGTTGCTTTCCTCTGGGTTTTCTCCAATTTGCCCACATCTTTCCTAAAATGCGGCACCTAGAACTGGACACAATACTCCAGTTGAAGGCTAATCAGCGCGGACTAGAGGGGAAGAATCACTTCTCATGTCTTACTTACAACATTCCTGCTAATACATCCCAGAATGATGGTCGCTTTTTTTCCAACAGTGTTACACTGTTGAGTCATATTTAGCTTGTGGTCTACTATGACCCCCCAGATCCCTTTCCACAGTACTTCATCCTAGTCAATCATTTCCCATTTTGTATGTGTGCAACTGATTGTTCCTTCCTAAGTGGAGTACTTTGCATTTGTCCTTACTGAATTTCATCCTAGTTACTTCAGACCATTTCTCCAGTTTGTCCAGATCAGTCTGAATTTTAATCCTATCCTCCAAAGCACTTGCAAGCCCTCCCAGCTTGCTATCAGCTGCAAACTTTATGCTCTATGTCATTAGCTAAATCAATGATGAAGATATTGAACACTACCGGACCCAGAACAGATCCCTGCGAGACCCCACTTGATATGCCCTTTCAGCTTGACTGTGAACCACTGATAACCATTGGGACTGGTTTTCCAACAAGTTATGCACCCACTTTATAGTAGCTCCATCTAGGTTGTATTTTCCTAGTTTGTTTATGAGACAGTTATGCGAGACAGAATCAATAGTCTTACTAAAGTCAAGCTATACCACATCTACCGCTTCCCCCCATCCACAAGGCTTGTTACCCTGTCAAAGAAAGCTATTAGGTTGGTTTGACATAATTTGTTCTTGACAAATTCATGCTGACTGTTACCTATCATCTTATTATCTTCTAGGTATATGCAAATTGATTGCTTAATTATTTGTTTCATTATCTCTCCGGGTACAGAAGTTAAGATGACTGGTCTGTAATTCCCCGGGTTGTCCTTATTCCCCCTTTTATAAATTGGTACTGTATTTGCCCTATTCCAGTTCTCTGGAATCTCTCCCATCTTCCATGACTTTTTGAAGTTAATTGCTAATGGCTCAGCTATCTCCTCAGTCAGCTCCATGGGTGGCGGGTGACCCAGCCATTGGGGGAGCCTAGCCCTCACCCGCTCCCCTTGTGCCCAAGGCCCCACCCCCACCCTTTCTCCTCCCCTTCTGCATCCCTCCCCACAGGAGCCCAGAGCACCCCTGCCATGGCCCCCAGCCCCAGTGCCAGGCAGTGCAGCCACAGCTTCCCCAGCCCCAGGTGGCAGCGCCACCAGCCCTGGTGCACCGGGTGGCCAGCCCCAGAGCACTGGGCAGCAGCGCCCCAAGCCCCAGAGCACTGGGTGGCCGGACAGTGCGGTCTGAGCTCCGGGCAGGTAGTGCAGCCCCAACACCAGCCACCCCAGTAAATGGTCAGTAAATTATGAATTTTCAAATGATAACTCACAAGGCATATTTTGTATGAAATTTATCATAGTCCTGTAAAAGTGGGTGAACATAGGGGTACAGTCTGGCACGTTAGTGCATTAACCTGTGATATGGATGACCCAAATTCAAGTCCCTATTTCGGTATTTTATACAAAGTGGAATTCCCCTGCATAGCAGGGCACCTAAAAGTTAGGCACTGAACTGCTCAACCTAAGTCCCCCTTGTGAATCTCACCCTTAGTGACCTCACACATTAGTTTAACAATACCATAATTTAATAACAGTTTAGAAGCAGAGCTGGGGGACTACAGCAAGAGAGTATTGCTCACATTTAAAAATGAATTTTCTTCAGTAGTGCTTTCACCCTGTTGTAGTTGTTTGCCACTTTAGTTCCTTGTCTACACTGCGACATTGTTGACAAAACTTTTGTCTTTCACGGGTACTTAAAAAAGCCCCCTCACGAAAGACAAAAGTTTTGCCGACACAAGCAGCAGTGTGAACGCGGCTTTGTTGGCAGGAGCACTCTCCTGCCAACAAAGCTATGCCGCTCACGGGGCTGGAAGTATTTTGTCGGCAAAAGTGCTGACAAAATACCAACAGAGAGTGTTCAGACATGCTGACTTTTAGTGACAAGGCTGTGACAGCCTTGTCGCTAAAAGCTGCATAGTGTAGACAAGTCATAACATTAAAGCAATTCAGTTTTCCATACATGAATTTGGAATGTTATAGAGGATGGGATGTTAGTAGCTTAACATACCAAGGGCACAGTGTTCTTATAACGCCACAGAAGCAATTCAATGAGCAGACAAGGATATAACCACGCCCGTCACAGCTAGATCTCAGGTCCACACACACTATGACTTTGTGTGCATGTGAGAATACTAAACTCTATGATCAGCCAATAAATCTTACAGGAGCTGGCATTTTTCTAAGAATGGTGCCTCAGGCAAGGCCTGTGTGGCCTAGAAAGGCAAATACTCTGATCCTGTTTATCTGTTACCTCTCCTAAGAGAGTTCCCTAGCTGTTGTTTCAATCTTTCCTTCCAATTATAGGAGTAGTGCTCATTCAACTAGAAAACAGAAAGAATACCACATAACTTTTGGGAACACTCCCAACTAGCCAGCACAAATAGAATATTGAGCACTGAATATGCCATAGCAAACTGTATGTATTAAAAAAATTGTAATGTAACTTTGAACAGCAAGTAGAGTGTATGAAATCACAATCTGATTATAAATGTTCCAGGAGCTGAAAGAAAGAAAAATTATTGCAGTAACGTCTTCACTGTTAATTGCTCCCAGACCTGGAGCATGCTACTTTGCTTTACTCACTTAACGTTATGCACATTAGTCAATGGGATTATTCAGGTACATGTGTAAGCTTTTACCGGATCAGAGCTTCATCTTCAAGCAAAGCTGGCCCCTTCTGGAACCCCCCAGAATTCCTTGGATCCGTTGATTCTGAGAAGAAGGCAAATATGCTAATGTTTGAGGAACTAACCAAAAATCATGCCCTAAATATCTCCACAATTACCAACATCAACAACAACTCGCTAATCAAAATTAGTTCTACAGGAACAGGAAAACTGTCTCTAGCAGGAACAAGGTGAATGATTTGGCCAAACTTCATTTGCAAGAGTTAAAGTGTTTGGATTGGACCTGCTGGCCTCCTTTCTAGGCTCCTCACCACAATTGCACTATTCTTTTTATTTCTAAATATTATAGCAATATCTTCCATGGGAAAGGAAATAATAAATAGCATCTTAAACTTTGCAAAATTCTTTGGGAGAAAAATAAAGGGCACCCCCTTGATGCTGTCTCCTATGCCAGCTCCTTGCACTGGAGGGAAGATGGGGGATGGTCCTTCTGTTTTAGTGGTAACATCACAGCATCACAGCAGAGTGGGAGTCGGTTGGCCACTATGCAGGGGACCTTAATAGCAACAAACAAAAGTAAGTCTAAAATAAGTTCTGTGCACAGGCTTTCTCTCCTTTAGCGTTACCATTTGGAGGATTCCACAGATAATCTCACGAGTAGTTCATCTAAAAAAAAAAGCAACCTGCTTCCCAAGCCACTTTTAAAGTATTAGTTCAAACAGGAACAGGGACAAAAACCAAAACATTACCTATCCCAAGCATTCAGAAACCATGAGTCAGGCCTGTGAAAATCATGAGAGTGGCTAAGGGCTGGGCTACACTTAGATCGACCCAGCTATGTTGCTCAGGGGTGTGAAAAGACACACACACATAGAGACACCCCCAACCCCCCACCCCACCCCAGCAATGTATTTAAGCTAACCTAAGTCCCCATGTAGACAGTGCTAGGTCAATGGGAGAATTTTTCTGTTGACCTAGCTACCCACTCTTGAAGAAGTGGATTACCTATGCCGATGGGAGAACTCCCGCCCTGCAGCATAGGTAGTGTCTACTCTGAAGTGATACAGCAGTAGCATTTCAAGTGTAGCCAAGGCCCTTAAAACCCATGACATTGAAAAGAAATAATGGTTTTTCGTCTTAAGTGTTAAGGTTTTTGAGCTTTTGGGGCCCAGGGCAGCACTGGGGGTGCCGCTCTGACAGAGCCGGCAGTGCCAGAGCTGGTTGCGCATGTGGGCGTGTAGCCTCCTCCATGAGGTACTTGTGGTGGCAAAGTTCTCGAGCTGCTTGAGTTCTGGAGGGGAAAGAACGGCAGATGGAGCAATGGGCGATGATGGCGGCTTTGCCAAGCCAGTAAAGGCAACAGTGGTGTTCGTTGCTGACAGAGAAGGTACGCGGACACGAAGCACAGTTGTTAAAACCAGCTTGCCTCAGCATACTCCCCTGGGTAAGGGCCCTGCAGGGATAAAAGTCAAAGGAAGACCTAACTAACTACAGTAACAGACAACTCTATACAACTAGAAACTATGTACAAAAAAGAAGCGGACAGCAGTTCTTTTAGCAGGCTCAGCGCACCAAGGCACAGGGGTTCTGATGCTGGCCATGCAGCTGTAAGAAGGAACTGGAGCGGCATCGACCCACACAGCCTCTTAAAGCCTTGGATGTGTCACGGGGCACCGGTGATGCACATGCAGGTCAAAGGACACTACTATGAACAGTTCCAGCTCTGCCCGCGTTTGGAATCCGCATAGGGATCGTCTCTTGAAAAAGAAGCTGAGATTTTTCACCTAATCCCATAAAGGGAGTTTAAGACCAGCCCCAAATAAAAACACTCTCTTCCCAAGGAAAAGGGAAGCTAAAGTGGACCCTCCTTCCTCTCACTCAGCCACCTAGGAAGAGGAAGCAGTGTGGTACCAACAACCAAGAAATAGCACCACCCTGGCATTTTTGTTTGGGTGCTTTATGTTGAAAGTATTTGCTCGGGCAGTAGCAGTGAGGTTGGGGATTTGGTTGCATCTTCTCATTGTTGTGCTCTTAGATGTGGCCACGCTGCAGCTGGCACTCAAGAGCATTGTTCATTGTCTTAACGCAGCTAATCTGGATTTTGTTACTGTTAAGCAATCATATGTTGGTCCTGGAAACAGATGTTTTGAGGTTTCTGGCCAATATTTAAAAAAAAAAAAAAAAAACCCGCCAGGTCGATAGCTGCATTGTTGAATGGCAGGGCAGCCTTAGACAGCAAGAGCCAGTATCTTTCCTTTCTCTAAAGGAAGATAGTGCAATTTGTACAATCCAAGAGTTTACATTCAGGCAGATGATTAATTTCTAACTGAAGGGCAAATAATTTTTAGACCAAGTATTTTCAGGGCGTTGGTGCGGCTGTCTGTGCACTGCATCTGAGATGAAATAGAAACCTCTTCACTGCAGTTATATCCCAGGAAGTGTTCACGGGGGTGTAGGGGGGGAGCATGAGTGGTTCTACTGTTTCACAAGAAAACAAACTCTAATAATAATGAAGGGAAAGGCATACCCAATTAATAAAGCAATAAAGATTTTTTTCCAAATTGGTGGCAAACAGTTATTTTTTTCTTGGAGAGCTCAGCTGACAAGGTTTCTTTCCTCCTTTGTCCCCCGATCTCTTTCAATAATCATTCTTCTTCATGCAAATATAGCTGGAAAGGGGAGAACAGTAAAAGGTTAAAATGGAAGCAGACTATCTTTCATCGACATGGTAATTTTGCTGCTTGGCTCAGTGCCAAATGTTCACTGCAGCCACTAGCTGCCATTCCAACATGAGTGAAAGGATCTTTAATAAGAGTGTAAATAAAAGCCAGGCTGAGAAATGAGTTTTCCATCCCAGCAATCACTGGCCT
This sequence comes from Emys orbicularis, assembly GCF_028017835.1. Lineage (NCBI taxonomy): Eukaryota > Metazoa > Chordata > Testudines > Emydidae > Emys > Emys orbicularis. Next base: position 64,592,794 of record NC_088683.1, on the reverse strand, counting down.
AACCTCTGCTGTAAATAGTCTCTCAGAGCAGCACAGATGGAGTACCTGCACCTGGGGATCAAGGCAATCTCTGAGCAGTGCAATTTAAACAGCTGAGTACAATTGAAACATGAATTAGCTGGGATAGGCTGAGGAATTCCATCTTGTGTATTATGTAAAAACAAATAATTCAGTCATTTCTTTTTGCCTTTAAAAAAAGAAAAATATCTTCCCTGACATGATCTTGTGGGAGGTGCTCTTCACTGCAGCTGTTAAATTAATCTAACCATGAGAATTTACCACAAGTTGCTGTAAAAACAGGGGTCCTAATTTAACTGCTTGAGAGTGATTTATCTGATCCCTGTACAGATAGTGAAGACACCATAAGAATACTCGGTCACTCTGGGCTTTGTGTGCTTTGGATTGGCCTTATTAATTCAGAGCAGAAGGTCTGCTTCCATGTCTTACTGAGAGAGTCAAAAGCACTTGGTAACTGAACCATTTTAAAGACTTTTTTTAAGCATTACTAACACTGCTAAGTGCTAAGCATTTACAGAACACAAAACAAGTTCCCCATTAGCTAAGAAATGGCAAGGATTCATTTAGCACTGCTCACAAAAAACGGTTTTGGTCTTGCCATTGTAAGAGTTTTTTTTAAAACACAGAGTTTTTTGTTTGGTTGTGTTGTTTTTTGGGGGATAGGAATCTATAGCATTTTGTGAGATCATGTGGGCTTACAAACACTATGGAAAACTAAAAATGTCTTTGGAAAAGGATAAAGGAGTTTGGTGCAGGAGATTACTGACTGCTACTTTTTTAAAGATAGATTTCATATCCACCTAAAAGCTTCACTTTCTGAACATCTCTTACCACTCTGTCCTCTGGTACATCATTACTAGTTATAGAGTCTATACATTATTGTGTAAATATGCTCAGACCTCATTTCAGCAGGATATTACTTTTGGTTACAATAGTGTATGGTACACTGTCATTTTAATGTCACAACTGAGTGATGCAATTGCATTGCATGAATAAGAGGGGAAAGGATGAAAGGCAGAAGAAAAGGTGGGTGGTCTATATACAGCTATAACAAGCATTTTTTAAAGGAATGTGAAATTGAATATAGATGTTTTAAATGGTTAGCTACATAATAAAGTCTGGGTACAGCCTCCTCCAGTCCTTCCTGTTAGGAACAACAGAACAAAGCACACGCACACACAAAAAATCACACAGGTGAAACCACAATCATTTCTTTTATTTATAGCCCTAACCAGAAAAATAGACAGGGAGCAGCTGAGTACCAATTTATTTTGCTGCCTGAACTGATGTGTTGTTGGGTTAAATGTCATTGAGTTGGAAGGTTATGCATTTCATTCACTGCCAGTTTATGCCCAGCTTTAAAGCAGATCTACAAGGATACCAGTAATTGTCTTGCCACCTTTCAAGGTGGGAGAAAGAAATCCTGCAGTCTAGAATTGGCAATATGTGCTTACAGTCATTTCATTGTTCCTATGAAATTCTATTTGAACTGAAACTAAGGTGGTCCATTGGATCTTGTTATAAGAAAGAGGGGAGCAGAAAGTAACTTCTCTCCCCTAAGAACTAACCAATAACAATTATTTTAAACAGTAGAAAGGTGACTTAGAACCAATTTCCAAGTATACAAAAAACAAAAGAATATTGAACAGATAGCCAAAGGAAACTGGAGGATAGATGCTCACACAGCTACCTACTTTATCACAAGGTTCTGAGGACATAATGTTAGGACTGCTTTGAATTTTTAATTAAATAAGAATTTTTAAAAATAGCTTATAGAAGAATAATTTAAACAATCTTTCTACATACTAGACAGACAAGGTGGGTGAGGTAATATCTTTTATTGGACCAACTTCTGTTGGTGAGAGAGACAAGCTTTCAAGTTACTCAGAGGTCTTCCTCAGGTCTTGGCCCAGACTATAGGTGAGGGTGACCAGATGTCCCGATTTTATAGGGACCGTTCTGATATTCGGGGCTTTATCTTATATAGGCACATATTACCTCCCACCCGCTGTCCCAATTTTTCACACTTGCTTTCTGGTCACCCTACTATAGATAGCCACTTTGATTCTAAAGAGGAGATGTCAGATGGAGTAAGAAAATGTCACCAAGTTTTCAGGCAACCAAAAAATCAAAAAGACACCTGTTGTACACAAGCAGGCAGGCTACAAATTTATAAACAAAGAAGACCTTGTGATGAGTGGTAAAATGCGGGAGATCAGTGACCAATAAAAAGACATATTTCACAAATATATATATACAAAACTATATAAATCCACAACAATAAATGGTGTGGAGGACTGGATCATGTTGTTGTGTCAGCAGCCACCTATGCAGGGGCACCTATGCAAGGTTACCTACCTTCTCGTAACTGTTGTTCTTCAAGATGTGTTGCTCATGTCCATTCCAAGTAGGTGTGTGCATGCAGCATGCACAGTCGTTGGAAGGCTTTTCCCCTAGCAGTACCCATCGGGTCAGCCTGTGCGCCCCCCTGGAGTTGTGCCTTCATGGCACTGCATATAGGTCCCTGCCAACCCACCGCCTCCTCAATTCTTTCTTCCCACCAGTGACGGTCATCGGAGCTGAGTGTCTCTCTTGCTTCAGCAAGCGTTTCCCCTAGTGGCTTCTGTATCTTCAGACCTGTAAATATGTAACCCTTCTGACAGTCAGAATTGGCAGCAACAAGGGCCGGGTTCAGTATCTAGGGGTTCCTTTTCAACACTACAACACAAAACCGGCTCAAGCCCCCACCCAGTGACCTGGGACAATTACACACCACCCCCTGGGTGCCACGAAGAGGCAATACTTCCCCTCTCGCAGGCACAGAGTCTGCAAAAACTTTTAATAAAAGTAACTCAGCATTAATTTGGGAAAACACTGCAACTAGGGTTCATAAACATAAACAATGAGCAAAAGACCCATCCCCAAATAAGTTGGCCAGTGTCCTTTTCCCCTCAAGTCCAGCAACCCAAAAGTCCCTTTAACCTGCCCATCCCTTCTCTGCACCACACTCACAGTTGCTGTCCTTGGTCAGTGCAGCCCCAGAGTTCAGAGGTTCAGCTGCAGAGTTCACCTCCCACCCTGGGTGGAAGGGGCAGGGTAAGGAGACACTTTACATGCTCCACTGCCTGGGCATTCACTCGCCGCCCCGCTAGCCAATTGCCAGGCCTCTCTGGCCCTCTCTGCCAGCCACCCACTCACCAAGATGCCTTCAGGGCCCACCACTTAACAGAGCTCTCAGTGATTTCAGGTGTTAGTGGGGGACCCTCATGCTGGTGCACACTGTCCCGCAGTAGGTCCAATATTTAGATGTAGGTATCAGTGATTTCAGCTGTGCAGCATGTAATAGGACTCAACTGAGTCTAAATTAGCTCTGCTATTACACAGTGGAGAGAGAATGGTGTCTAGGAGCCTTAAAGAGTGCCCACACAACCAGGTACAAGTACCTATCCCCACCCTCTCTCTAATCATTGGGCTCTGGAACCCATGTCCCCTGCCTAGCTAGTGCCAAAGACAATACTTATAGCCAGTCCTATGGTAAACTAGCTAAGGATTTATTAACTAGGAAAAAGCAATGAGAGAGTTATTACAAGGTTAAAGTAGGCACCATATATACACAAATGAGTTACAGTCTATGGTTCCAAAAGGTGACAGTTGTAGGAATCTGTCAGCTCTGAATGTCTTTTAGAGCTAACCCAAGTTGACCCTGGGGAATCTCTGCTTCTGTTTTGTAACTCCAACCCTATATGTGTCCAACCAGCAAAAGAGATGAAAAATTTTCTTGTTCACTATCTTTATTTCTATCTTCCAGAATTCAAGCTGATGGGATGACCCCTTTTGCACGTAGCCTCTTCATCGGTGTGAAGGGGCAATTAACAGTGTCTTTGCTTTGTGATGTCCCACAATGGCCCATTTCATTTTGCTAACCTTCTTAATGACCAGGAGACTATACATTCTGATGGGAAGGCAGTTTCAGGGCAAACATTTTTTTACAGTTATAAAACAAAATCTTAAATATTACCTTATAGCATGTGTTACAAACATTGTAAGTAGGATTAATGCATGCAGCAGCTTACAAGCATTTCATAAAGTCTAAACACTAAACACATTTTTATAAGGCCAAGACCCATCTTAATACACGTGAGCTGGACTGGTTTCCAGCAATGCATTTGTCAGTGTTTGGCTGAGGCCTAAAGCCCTGGCAAGAGCTGGCACCTGGTCTGCCAGCATCACACATCCCACTTTTAGTGTCACTAATATTGGCTAAGTCAGGTGACCTAATGAACAAATACAAAGATTATTTTATGGGTGAGGCAATGGCCTAGGGAGAACAAGTTTAAAGTGGACACTAACACACAACCCCAAAACCCAAGTCGCATTTTGAGACTGATTCGTTACAAATCTTAAAATCTGAAAACTTAGAGGGAGTTATCAAAATAGATGCTCCTATAGCATGGATCAATCCAATAGTAGTACTGTGGGAGAAATTACACAGAGAACAGTTAGTTCTGGAATCTGTTAGTCTTTAAGGTGCCACCAGACTGTTTGTTGTTTTTACAGAGAACAGTTGCAACTGTACCGAAACCTGTGAGTCCTCAACAAGGCAGCCAAGCAAATGTATTACCAGTGAGTACATTTGTTGATTAAACGAGTAAATTAGCTAAGGTCTAGTTTTGCAGTATCCTGGTTGCCAGGTTCACTTACATTACCTAAAACTGCACCAAGAAACTACAATGCTAACCATGTTGAGTATTCCACAAGGGCGATGCAGATGCACCTATTCCTTTATGGGAATTTATGTAGTTCCAGAAAAGTTGCCAGACCAAATGAGCCACATTTGGGGATCATTTGACCAAGGGACTTCCAAATTACAGGACCCACCCAAAAAAACAGTTTCTTCCTGCTGCCTTGTATGGTTAAACTGGGAGGTACTAATGACTGGCTGAATCACAGACCTCACTGAGATTAATGTCTGAAAAATGTCCCTTCAACTAACGTCAGAGGGATATGTTACTCACAAGCCCCTGCCTCCCAAAATAAAAGAAGTTTTTGACTCTCGCTGGTGGTGGCTAACATTTGAGAGTCACAGGTGGCAATTTTATTTTGGGGGAAAATACTCAAAGTATTTTGAGAGGGAATTAGATATGTGACTGCCTGATGGGAGAGAGATAGGTATTAGGGGGTAGAGGACTGGGAAAATGGGGGGGGGAGTGGTTTGGGGCTCAGGAGCAAGGGGGAGGCAGATAAATGGTGATGGGTGGGAGTGGAGGGGAAAGAGGTTGGGGCTCAGGTGAGGGAGGGGTGGGACACTGGGAGGGGAGACATGGGGCAGGGACACCAATCAGCCCCACATTCTCCCCAACTGTGCGTATGCCCAGATCTGAGGGGCTCTTGCTCCTCTAGGGAGGTCTAAGGCCACCCTTCCCTCCCCTCACATAAAGCTGGGATATGGGGGAGCTTGCCCCTCTAGGGGTGTCTGAGCCCCTACTGGTGCCCCCGGTGTGTGCCTATGAAGAATCTCATCGGGTGGGGAGGGGACACACTTCAAAAAGGTACATTTCAAAGGTTTACTGGACTATAAGTGGGCAACAAGACATGTTTGCTATTCATCACTGCTGGCGCAAGAAGGACAGCACTTTTTGTATCCATGAAAGCTGGATCCTGGCCCAAGGGGCTGGTGATTCTGAGGTTGCTGAAGGTGAGTTGGATATTTCAGACAAAGACTTTACCCTCCTAAGGTTGTGTTTAGTCTCGTAGCAGCATGGTTTACTTTTGTTTCATTTGTAACTATAGCTGTTTCTACAACCCTTACTCAGTAGCACTTGAAGCTCTATCTTTGTGAATAACCTTTTCTTTGTTTTATCATCAGTAGAGCTGAGTGCTGTTAACATTAAGCAAAGTGTGAGCTCTTGAATCAAGTAAGCTGGTGTGTATACTGCTCTTTGGAGGGAGCAGACTTACTGTGAGTGTCCAGTGACTGCGGCTCGATACCACAGAGAAAGACTCTTCAAGGAGGTTCAGAGACTGGGGTGCACCAAATGTTACCTGCAAGACAAAGAAAGGACTGGCAGTGTCCTGAGAAGTTTGTCTGGCATGGCTAATAAACTCGGGTGACAGGGAGCTGTCACCCCGTTTAGTACCAGCAAATCTCTCTCTGACTGAGACAAGCACGTAACAAGGTAACCCACAGTCTTGGGTGCACTTAGAAAGCATCCCAGACTCCCTCCTCCCCCATAAATCAGCCTCTGGAGGGTGTTGTCTTTTGGGGAGAGTCCGAGAGTTCCTCACGGCCCTATACGTGGGCAAGGTTTTGGGGAATGTCTTCAGTCCTGCCACTTTGGGTGGGGAGCTGAGAATGGGCTTACTTCATGCATAGCACAGGCGGTAAAGTGCTCGGGGGTGGGGGGCTGGGAACACCCACTGAGGTGAATGGAGCAGTTCACATGTCTTACAGCTATTGTTTCAGGTTGCACTGGTCTCTGGGGGTGTTCTCTTGCCGCTGAGAACATCACAATGAGATGAATGGGCCACTTCACACCTTTCAGAGATGCCTATGCTACAGGTGGATGGAGAAGCCCTTTTTTCCCATCATCCCTCTATCCTTCCTGCTTGAAGGACAATACTTCTAAATGCTCTAAAATCCACATGCTGGCACATGAAATCTGCACTGCCTTGTGGGAGTGCAGAGTAAGATTAGTGTTCCAAATTTGGGGTCAGTTGAGCCAGGGGGTTTGGAGACATAGGAAACCCCCCCCAAATAATAGCTATTTTCAGGTGTTGCTTCCAAGGGCGGTTTTTATGTTTTGGTTGGTTGGTTTTCTTTGTGCAGAGCTAGATATCAAACTATTATGGCTCTTCAGGTCAAAATGGTCTTGATTAGCCACATTTTACCAAGGTAGAGCATGGCACCCACTGGGGCCCCAAACGGTGAAAACTATTAAAGAAAATATTCACTTATTTGTTTGCATAGATGTGAAGTCTGGAAGGATTGCAGTGCACCAGTAAAGAAAAAACCCTGAGATCACTTCTATGTAGCCACTTTATGTTTGCCTGGGTAGTTCGAGGACTGTGCCAACATCATTAGCCCTGGTGAACACCCTGCCACTGTTATTTCCAGTCCGAATCTTTGTACACCTGTGCAATACACATTTAATAACTCATGTTGCCTGATACAAGTTGTCTCTGCTATAATGTGTTTTTATTTTATGGGGCGATTTATAGTGAACACAGCAGAACAGTCAGTGGACAGTCTAACCAAACATTTTGTTATATCGGGTAAGGAGGAGCAGGAAACAGAGGACCTGGTGTAGTGGGGAAAGGGGAGACAGGAAGGGGGTTTGCTTGCAGAGAGGGTGGGAAATGAGGATGGGTAGTAGGCAACCCTTGGACTGGTTGTTTGAGAAAATCTGTTTTACTAAGCCAGAGGGTGTGGGGTGGGAGAGACAATGTGGGACACAGAAATGGCTACTTCCTGATTTCAGGCAGATTAATGTTGATATTCCTAAAGCCACACAGCACCAAGGTTTAGAGTGGACAGTGCAGGTACCTTGACTGCTGAGGGAAAAGAAATGTGTGTGATGCCACGGTTGCTAATGATTAATAGATTCTAAGGCCAAAAGGGAACATTATGATAATCTAGTCTGACCTCCTGTATAACAGAGGCCATAAAACTCCCCCCAAATAATTCCTAGAACAGATCTTTTAGGAAAACATCCAATCTTGATTTAAAAATGATCAGTGATGGAGAATCCATCACAACCCTTGGCAGATAGTCCCAATGGTTAATTTTTCTGACCCTTAAAAATTTACACCTTATTTCCACTCTGAATTTGTCTAGCTTCAACTTCCAGATGGTGGATAGTGTTATTTCCTTCTCTGCTGGACTAGAGAGTCCATTAAATATTAAGTATCAGAGGGGTAGCCGTGTTAGTCTGAATCTGTAAAAAGCAACAGAGGGTCCTGTGGCACCTTTAAGACTAACAGAAGTATTGGGAGCATAAGCTTTCGTGGGTAAGAACCTCACTTCTTCAGATGCAAGTAATGGAAATCTCCAGAGGCAGGTATAAATCAGTGTGGAGATAACGAGGTTAGTTCAATCAGGGAGGGTGAGGTGCTCTGCTAGCAGTAGAGGTGTGAACACCAAGGGAGGAGAAACTGCTTCTGTAGTTGGATAGCCATTCACAGTCTTTGTTTAATCCTGATCTGATGGTGTCAAATTTGCAAATGAACTGGAGCTCAGCAGTTTCTCTTTGGAGTCTGGTCCTGAAGTTTTTTTGCTGTAAGATGGCTACCTTAAAATCTGCTATTGTGTGGCCAGGGAGGTTAAAGTGTTCTCCTACAGGTTTCTGTATATTGCCATTCTACTCAGGACACTCCCTACACTAACACAGGAACAAATCAACATACCCTTAGAGCCCCGAACGGGGTTATTCTATCTACTACCCAAGATCCACAAACCTGGAAATCCTGGACGCCCCATCATCTCGGGCATTGGCACTCTCACTGAAGGACTGTCTGGATATGTGGACTCCCTACTCAGACCCTACGCCACCAGCACTCCCAGCTATCTCCGTGACACCACAGATTTCCTGAGAAAACTACAATGCATTGGTGACCTCCCAGAAAACACCAGCCTAGCCACCATGGATGTAGAGGCTCTCTACACAAACATCCCACACACAGATGGAATACAAGCTGTCAGGAACAGTATCCCTGATGATGACACAGCACAACTTATTGCCGAGCTCTGTGACTTTATCCTCACGCACAATTATTTCAAATTTGGTGACAATATATACCTCCAGACCAGTGGCACCGCTATGGGCACCCGCATGGCCCCACAATATGCCAACATCTTTATGGCTGACCTGGAACAACGCTTCCTCAGCTCTCGTCCACTCACGCCCCTTCTCTACCTACGCTACATTGATGACATCTTCATCATCTGGACCCATGGGAAGGAGACCCTGGAAGAATTCCACCATGATTTCAACAGCTTCCACCCCACCATCAACCTCAGCCTGGACCAATCTACACGGGAGGTCCACTTCCTGGGCACCACAGTACAAATAAGCAATGGCCACGTTAACACCACCCTATACCGAAAACCCACCGACTGCTATGCCTACCTTCATGCCTCCAGCTTCCACCCCGGACACACCACACGATCCATCGTCTACAGCCAAGCACTGAGGTACAACCGCATCTGCTCCAACCCCTCAGACAGAGACCAACACCTACAAGATCTTCACCAAGCATTCTCAAAACTACGATACCCACACAAGGAAATAAAGGAACAAATCAACAGAGCCAGACGTGTACCCAGAAGCCTCCTGCTACAAGACAGGCCCAAAAAAGAAACCAACAGAACTCCACTGGCCATCACCTACAGCCCTCAGCTTAAACCTCTCCAACGCATCATCAGTGATCTACAACCCATCCTGGACAATGACCCCTCACTTTCACAGACCTTGGGAGGCAGGCCAGTCCTCGCCCACAGACAACCCGCCAACCTTAAGCATATTCTCACCAGCAACCACGCACCGCACCATAACAACTCTAACTCAGGAACCAACCCATGCAACAAACCTCGATGCCAACTCTGCCCACATATCTACACCAGCAGCACTATCACAGGACCTAACCAGATCAGCTACAACATCACCGGCTCATTCACCTGCACGTCCACCAATGTTATATATGCCATCATGTGCCAGCAATGCCCCTCTGCTATGTACATTGGCCAAACTGGACAGTCACTACGCAAGAGGATAAATGGACACAAGTCAGATATCAGGAATGGCAATATACAAAAACCTGTAGGAGAACACTTTAACCTCCCTGGCCACACAATAGCAGATGTTAAGGTAGCCATCTTACAGCAAAAAAACTTCAGGACCAGACTCCAAAGAGAAACTGCTGAGCTCCAGTTCATTTGCAAATTTGACACCATCAGATCAGGATTAAACAAAGACTGTGAATGGCTATCCAACTACAGAAGCAGTTTCTCCTCCCTTGGTGTTCACACCTCTACTGCTAGCAGAGCACCTCACCCTCCCTGATTGAACTAACCTCGTTATCTCCACACTGATTTATACCTGCCTCTGGAGATTTCCATTACTTGCATCTGAAGAAGTGAGGTTCTTACCCACGAAAGCTTATGCTCCCAATACTTCTGTTAGTCTTAAAGGTGCCACAGGACCCTCTGTTGCTCATTAAATATTAGTTCCTGAGATAGGTATTTATAGACTATAATCAAGTCACCTCTTAACATTCTCTTTATTAAGCTAAATAGATTGAGCTCTTTGAGTCTATCGCTATAAAGCATGCTTTCTAATCCTCTAATCATCCTTGTGGCTCCTCCCGGAACCCTCTCCAATGTATCAACATCCTTCTTGAATTGTGGGCACCAGAAGTGGACACAGTATTCCACCAGTGATCACAGCAGTGTCAAATAGAGAGGTAAAATAACCTCTCTACCCCTACTTGAGATTCCCATTTATACATCCAAGGTTCGCATTAGCTCTTTTGGCCACAGTATCACAGTGGGAGCTCATGGTCAGCTGTTTATCTATCATGACCCCATTTTTTTTCAGCGTCACGGCTTCTCAGGTTCGAGTCCCCTATCATGTAAGTAAGGCCTACATTCTTTGTTCCTAGCTGTATATATTTACCTATGTTAAAATGCATATTGTTCATTTGCACCCAGTTTACAAAGCTCTCCAGATCACAGTGACCTGTCCTCTTCATTATTTACCACTCTCCCAATTTTTGTGTCATCTGCAAACTTTATCAGTGATGATTTTTTGTTTTCTGCCAGGCCACTGATAAAAATGTGAAATAGCATAGTGCCAAGAACTGACCCCTACAGAACCACAATGGAAACAAACCGTCTCAATGACGATTCCCCATTTACAGTTACATTTTGAGACCTATTGGTTACCCAGTTTTTAATCCATGTAACGTGTGCCATAGTAATTTTACATCATGCTAGTTGTTTAATCAAAATGTCATGCAGTACCAAGTTAAATGCCTTACAGAAGTATAAGTATATTACATCAACACTATTACCTTTATCAACCAAACTTATAATCTCATAAAAAATATCAAGTTAGTTTAACAGGATCTCTTTTCCATAAATCCATGTTGATTTGCACTAATTACATTACCTGCCTTTAGTTCTTTATTAATCAAGACCCATATCAGACACTCCTTTATTTTGTCTGGGCTTGTCAGGCTGACACGCCTATAATTATCTAGGTTAACCTGTTTACCCTTTTAAAAAAATATCACATTAGCTTTCTTTCAGTACTCCAAGACTTACTGAAAAATCAACATTAATAGTCCAGTGATTTAAAACTCTGGGCCTGCTGATTTAAAAATGTCTAACTTTCATAGCTTCTGTTTATCATCCTCCAGCGATACTAGTGGAATGGAAAGAGTGCGATTATCAACATATGATAAGACTATATCATCTGTTTTTTCCCCAGAATACAGAACAGAAATAAATGTTGAACACTTCTTTTCTGCATTATTATTGATCATTCTACTTTCATCTAGTAATGGACCAATACCATTGTCAGGATTATTTTAAAAACTCCATCTTGAATTATGGGCGTCAGAAGTGGACACAATATTCCAGCAGTGGTCACAGCATATTTTAAAAACTCCTTATTGTCCTAGTATTGCTCTACTAATCATAGAATTCTTCTTGTGTCCCTTGACTTCCCTTATTAATTTTTTATAGCTCCTAACTTTGATTTATACTCATGATTATCATCCTCCCTTTTCTTCTATTTGTTATACATAACTTTTTTTTATTTATTATAGCTACCTTCACTTCCCCTCTAAACCAGGTCTGTTTTTTTAACTTGCACAACATTCTTGTTATACTTATAAGAAGCACACGGGATCTTTATAGGGGAGAAGGCAAAAACGCTGTATTTATTGAGAATACAGCAGTTAGTATACGCTTTTCAAACACACACACACACACACACACACACACACACACACACACAGACAGAGTCCTGCCAGTTGACATTTATAGTTATCAGTCCAGAGTCCGGATCAATCTAGTGGCCAGCCAGATTTGTTGCAGAGGGGAGCCGGGCTCTGTCGGTTGCGATCTGATTCTCCTGGAGTAGTGGCAAGACGAACTCAAAGTCCCATGGCAAAGCACCCTGTTCTTATAGTCTTTTTTCTCTGTTGAAGTCTATAGATTTTGCTGTGTCAGTTTCTGACCGGTTACTTCTTAATTGGTGTTACCTTTTGATGTAAACATTCCAAAACATCTCCGAGGGGGTCATCCTGTCCCGGATTTGATTTAATCAATTGTCTTTAGAGGTGCCAGCCTTACCTCAGGGTCGTCAATCTGCCCTTCCTTCATTATGGATGCGCATCGATGGTGTCCTTAAGTCTCTCCACTCCTTCTTCCTTGACCATTTGGCTATAACAATGGCCTTCACACCTTCTCTTTTCCTGATGAATGCATTCCTCATTCACACAAACAGTCTTTTACAGAGACCTTTGAGAATACAAACAGCCACATTTTATACTGAGCAAAAGACATTGTAAATTAAGCCTTCCTAAATCTTATAATCAAAACAATTCACACTGGGGCCCAGGCCTTCAATGTTCCTCTAATCTCCTTAACATAGGCACAATACAAGATCCTGTCTCTTACTTACTAAACCTTAAAACAAATAAATTTATATTTAACTAGAGTGCCTAATTTGTAAAACATATAGGAAACCATATTAGACATTATAACTTATCCTAAAACGAAAGGGTGACCATAATCAGGCATAAGGATTGTTCTGGTCTGTCCCTGCCCAGGGCCAGTACAGACACTGGCAGTCTGTCAGATGCATTTCTACCAGTGTCCCAGAGGGTCATTCCTTTCTGCTGTTCAAAAAGGGTGGCTGGCAGGATAAAATCAAGACATACATTAGTATCTTTATTCTTATAGTACAATTATACAATCCTGCTCCTACATTCTCCCTTGAGTGTGGCTTTTTGGGTATCTAGTAAAGTGTTCTTAGATTATTCCCATTTTTCTGATTAAATTCTTCCTCCCAGCTGATCGGGCTCATAATTTTCAGCTTTGTGAAACTGGCCCTATTAAAATTCCAAGTATATACATTACTGGTCTAAACTTTATTCTGCTTGCAGTTATAAATGTTATCAAGTCATGACCACTTGTACCTAAGCTACCATTAATTTTTAGTTCTGCAATCAGTTCCTCTTTATCTGTTAGAACAAAAAGATAGTATATAAACATGTGAATGCATGGGACTGGACTAGATGTACTATCAGTCCCTTCCAGTCCTATATTTCTATGATATATAACCATGCGTCTGGGAAAAAAAATGCGGAATGCTTTATTTTCCTCTTTCCAGTCTTTTTTCTTTGTAGGGAGGACTAATTGCTGGTCATCACCATCCACATTTACTGTCAGATTTATTTAACTAGATTTCAAAGCACAATTAAAGTATCTTCCCCATACAATATCTCTACTCCTAGTATTTCTACCACAACAATCATTGCTCATGTTCAGCATCAGGTCACTCTTCTGTCTTGTCTACGAGGCAAAGATCCACCCATAGGCTTTCAAATCATCTTCCAATGAGAAGGCAAAAGTTTCCAAAATTAGAATTGCTATCATACTTTTTTCTTTATTCAAGTTGCTGGGGTTTTTGTTTGTTTGTTTATTTAATTCCCCAACTCCTATACACACACACACACACCTCGCTATAAAATATCTACATATATCACTACTGTCCCTAACTGCTCAAAACTGGATTGTTTGTAAGAAGAGTATTTCTCTGCATTATTTTTTCTGAGTTTCACCATGGCCTCTTTTTTTTGAATAGCGGGATTAAGATCTTTTACACTGATTGTTACGATTATATATATATATACACACACACACACACACACATATACACATACACACCATCCACCATTACTGAGTATTGCTAAAAACAAAAACAAAACAAAAAAAACTATACTCTAGTTCTCAATAGAAGCTTAAGAAGCTACTTTCTCCCCTCAGGAAACAGGAGGTTTCCCTCTTAAACAGCCACTAAAAAAGAGTGAACGCATGTACCCTATTGCTCTAGTAAAGCTCTCTGCTCTTATATGTTCCTCTTTCATTATTCTTCTTGACCCCGTTTTCCACTGCTATCTCCATTTACATATTGCATTGTTTCCTGTTCTCTAGCTTTTCTCTCCCCATCCTAATTATGCTTTGGAGAACCTCCCCACAACTTCCCACCCTCAACTTCCTCTTATCAGAGAAATGGATGAAATTATGTTCCAGACTGTGGTAGAACACACATCCATAACCTAAAATGTATAATTCTATAGGGAAACAGGTCTCCCTTTAGCCTCACTCACAAAATAGTGATTAAAAACAGCAAACTATGAGGTTTCTGACAGGTTATATACCAGGTGTGGCCAAACCGGCATGTGGCTCTTTTAAAGTTAAAGTGTGGCTTGCAGAGTCTGGTGGGCAGGGGATCTTGGGGCTTCTGCCCTGCAGTGGGGTGGTGGGACTAGGGGCTTCTACTCTGCAGAGAAGGGGATCATGCAGAAGTGGATTTACCATGAGACAAACCATGCGGTGGCACAGGGCCCCCCACCACAGGGGGCCCCCCAAAATTCAGGACAAATCTCATTTGACAACTTGCCCCTGAGTCCCAGCCAGTGGTGCAGCAGGACTCAGGAAAGCAGGCTGCCTGCATGCCGTGGCCAGTGGCCCCAGGCCACTCCTGGAACTGGCCGGCTGCTAGCACATCTCTGCATGTCCCTGGCAGGGGGGAGATGGCTTTGCACACTGCCCTCAACCTGGGCAGCACACGGAGACCCGGTGCTCCCCTATCCTTAAGGGGCATGCAGAGATGTGCCAGCAGCAGGGCTAAGGCGGCTCCCGGCCCGCTCTGCCTCCCTCCCTCCACACTGCTCCTGGAAATAGCTGGCATGTCTCTGCGGCCCTGGGGGTGTCTCCGCATACTATCCCTGCCCGAAGGACCGACTCTGCAGCTCCCATTGGGTGGGAACTACTGCCAATGGGAGCTGCGGGGGCAGCACCTGCGGGAAGTGGCGCATGGACACCCCTTGCCGTCCCTGGCCTAGGAGCTGCTGCCAGAGGGGTGTGTGTGCCGGTCACTTTTGGAGCCGGCCCACCCAAGGTAAGTGCTGCCCCCGTCGCCCTCCCACATCCCTGCCCCAGCCCAGAGCCCACACCCAGTACCCAAACTCCCTCCCAGAGCCTGATCCCCGCACCTCCTCCTGCACCCCAACCCCCTGCCCCAATCAAGGTACTTCATTTTATTTTCATTTACTTCCCATTACTTATAATATAGGAAGAGGATTGTGGAAAGGATGAAGAAAAAAGAATAAAAAACAGGGGAGGGGGTGATAAGAGAGAATGTTCTTTTTCTTGGCTGGGTCCCGAGGGGGGGCACCCTGAAAATGAAGCTGCGCACAGGGCCCCGCTAACTCTAAATCTGCCACTGGGGTCACGGGGCTTTAGCCCCTTGGAGGGGGGCATTAGAGCAGAAGCCCTGCCCCCCGCAGGCACCACCCTGAGGGACAGGTTGTGTGCTTCTTGTGGCTCTCAAACTTCTGAAGATTATTGTATGGGGCTCAGAGGGTCAGTAAGTTTGGCCACCCCTGTTATATACAACGAAGGTGTTAAACAAACCATTAACCAACGTTCAAGATTCCACAGCATTAGGTTCTCTTCCTCTTCTGTCACCTTTGCTAATTTGCATGGCTGCTTTGCTTTACAAAATTGGAGAGTGGGTGGGAGGGAAGCAGCTAATAGTTTTCCTCCAAGGATGGACTAAATGTGACAATTAAATCCCTATTTCCTAACACCTTGATTTCCTATCTTCAAAAGTTTCAGTGAACAATTGCTGTTTTTACACAGAGAGGAAATCTCCTTCAATTTAAAAAGAGTATTTTAAGTTAACAATTCAAAATTCATCATAACCCTGGCTGCAAAGAACATCATTCATTGTACATAACAAACTAAGGTCTGTCAAAGGCTACATTGTCTTGGCAAGTTCTGACGGTGCAAATCTTGACCCAATTTTGTAATAGAACTGGTGTTTATGTTTAAATGCATAAACTGTTTTGTCCATTTCTGCTACATGCCAGAATTATCATCATTCCTCCAGAGAAAAGTGAGCTTTCCATCTGGGTATATGGGTATCTTAGTATAAGTAATGTAGTATATATCTTGTGGATAGTTCTCCTTAAGTTGCCAAAATATTGACTATCATCATTTTAGAAATAATATCTTGAACAGCATTCCAGAAAAAGTGTTCCCCAAAATGTATTCCTACTTCCTTTTTGTGCAGTTTCCTCAACAGGGAAAAATTAATTTATCAACTAAAACCAGCTGCAGTCAGTCTGATATGAAATACCCTTCCACCCTCCTCCAGGGGGGAAAATATCCACAGCATCCTCTACTGAATTTCCTTTTTCTACTGTAGAACATGCTGGTCTTAAAGAGACTTGCCACCTATTTAATATGTAACCAATCTATGACCTCATCACATCTTTTCTACTTCTTTCCCAGCTGCAGGAGCCAAGCTATCAAGCCTTGATGAAGCACAATTTCAAAAATCTTGAATTGTCAAAGGTGTTCAATGAGATGAAATTATCAGATTTTTTTAAAGTCTGTTTTTAGACTTAATTGAATTACTTGCATGTTTTTCTTTTTGTTAATATAAAAATAATCTTATTGAAAATGTGTGTTGCATTAGGCAGCAAATTAAACTCACAGTAAAAGCAGGATTTGCCATGAAAATTCAAGGACAGCAAAAAGTGAAAGCAAAATTTTCTTTAAATTTCTTACCATTGCACCTCCACAAGAGGTAGCCATAATTGTAGTGTTTGTGTAGACCACCCATCATTTTAATGACTGTATCAGCCAACCCTGCTCAGATCAGGTCTAGGGGATAGTGCTGTCAAAATACCAACAGCTGGTCCTTACTAACAGTTCCACAGTGGAGATACACCTGGTGGAGCTGCACTGCTGGTGGTGGGAAATGTGCTTCATAAAAGAGGTGCACGTATAAGAGAAAAACAAAAGAACAAATGGATCCACCACTTAAGACAGGCAGACCAATCTACTGATGACAAAAGCCTGAAAATGTTTAGAAGCTACTTAGCTGCAGTCTTAAAAGCATAATAGTGGCAAGGTACAATGCAATAATGGTTAACAAAAGTCCTGAAGAAGAGCTCTGTGTAGCTAAAAAGCTCGTCTCTTTCACCAACAAGTTGGTCCAATAAAAGACATTACCTCACACACTTTGTCTTTCTAATATCCTGGGTCCAACATGACTACAACAACTTTGCAAACAAAAGGGGAGCAGTTATAAGGCAGGATCAAGAGAAACAGTTAGGCCTTGTCTATACTACAAAGCTTTGTCGACAAAAGGAAGCTTTTGTCGACAAAACAGTGTATGTTTACAAACTGCAATAAGACTTTTTGTGGCAAAAATACCCCGACGAGAGACATAAGAATTTTTCCTCTAAATTTTTGTCAACAAAGTGCCAATGTAGACACCATGCTTGATTTTATCGCTTTAATTGGCCTCCAAGAGGTGTCCGACAATGCCCATCATATCTGCTCATATCAGCAGTTTGAACTCCACTGCCCTGCAGCCAGGTAAACCACCATCCGCTCCTCCCCCTTAGAAGGCCTGGGAATTTTTAAAACTCCATTTTTTGTTTCCTCGGCATGTAGAGGTCTCATCGCATCGTCCCAGGTGACCATGGCACGTTATTGCAGCAAACGCTCTCATGCTTGGACCACTGCGGAGCTGCTAGATCTGCTTAGTATATGGGGAGAAGAGGCTGTGCAGTCCCAGCTGTGCTTGAGCTGTAGGAATTGGGATATCTTCGGGCACATTTCTTGAGGCTTGTGCAAAAAGGGCTATGATTGGGACACGCTGCAGTGCAGAGAGAAGATAAAGAGCTGAGGCAGGCATACCATAAGGCGAGGGAGGCAAACCACTCCCGTGTTGCACCTAAGACCTACTGGTTCTATAAGGAGCTGGACACTATCCTCGGTGGCGACCCCACTTCCACTGCCAAGAGCCCTGTGGATACTTTGGCAGGTCTGGAGGCAGTGGAAAGAGGACCTACCCCGGAGGATGAAGTCATTGACGAAGAGGTCAAGTTAGATGATGATGTAGCGCTCCCGGCGGGGTCGGCTGGTAGGACAGGCAGCCAGAAACTGTTCACCACTCCAGATGCGTCTAGCCTGTCTCAGCAGTTGCTCTCTGGCGAGCAAAAAGCAGGAGAGGAGACGCCTGGTAAGTGGCTGTGGTTTGTGTAGTGTGGACGTGGGTTCAGGGTATAGAAATGTAGAAGGCTGGCTGTGTTTCTGTGAGCTGGACATTTCCCTGTGTAGCTAATCAATACAGCAGAACAGGGTGTTGATGAATGCCGACATCTCACAGGAATCCTCCAGAGAGATCTCCAGGAAAGTTTCCTGGAGGTACTCGCCAATCCTCTGCTGAAGGTTCCTTGGCAAAGCAGCTTTGTTCCTCCCCCCATTGAAGGAACTTTCCCACGCCATTCAGCACTCACTTGTGCAGGGACCAAAGCAGCACACAGGTGAGCAGGATAGGGAGCCACAATCATGTAGCAGATGTACCTTGCTGACCTTAACAGTGAGATAGCTGCTAGAATGACCCCTGCCTGTGGAAAAGTGTGGGAGAATTTTAGAATTTTTCCCTAGTCAGCTGCACCAGAACCCTTATAGAGTGAGTGCTCTTTTCCCCATGTAGAGTGCCCAACCCCCCCGCCAACACTCACAATGCTTTAGGTATTTGCAGAGATGTGTGCTTGCCAAGTGAGAAGTGATTATGTTGCAAAATGTGTATTTTACTGAAATGTTTCAGTGCTGTGCATTAATTTAACAATCATGTTTCTGTGCATTGTTCCTTGTGCTTCAGATGTGACTTTCAGGAACACCCCACACACACCAGCCAAGCTTCTCCACGACTCCAGGGGGCGGGATCACATTCCCCCACAGATTTCTCTGGCTGCCTCTTGCGGAAACACCCAGCAACAAGGAAGCAACAGCTCCCCCTGGTGGTGGCACTCACCATGTGTCTATGCAGTGCAAGGAGGGAGGAAGCAGCAGGGTGGCTGGCTGACCTTCCTTCTGATACATGGGGCTGCTTCCCCTTCCCTTGTGTTCGAGTTCCAGCGCTTCCCGCTGCCTGCTTCAAGACTGGGAAGAGGAGCTGTGACATGGAGCACCAGTCAGCTCAGGTGGAGCCCCATCCAGCCCGACAGCCCCGGGGATGAATGAGGGGAGCAGGTTAGGGGGGAAAGAGGGAAAAGGGGGTGAACCCTGCTGCTGCTTCAATGCAACCCCAGTAGCAGCTTGCCTCCAATGTGCCTATCAGGGAGAAGGCGATTTGGAAGTGTCATACTCCAACAAAAAGTAACTGATAATTCTCTAACTTCTTGTTGACTGAAATGATCTAGGCTAAGCACCATCCCAACCTGGTATCATCCACCCTGATGGCGCATGGGGGACTGTGCATCCCAACCGTGTTGCCCTTTTTGCTGGTCTTGTTTTGAACACTTGCTAAATTGACTGAGAGTAGTTCAGATAGTGAGAGATGCCTATAAGCTCTGCAAGGGGCTGGGCAGCCAGAGGACAGAAAGGAGGAGGAGGAAGTTGCTAGAGTATGCTGTCTACCTACATATCAAAGTTCAGTGGGTGGAGGCAGAGGCAACACGTGTTGTGGTCACATGCCCCCACAGAACTTTTCAATTGTGCCCCTCCACTACCCACAGTTACATGTTGCATCTGCGGACACGACCTTCTAGTAGTAGGTGCAAGTTCATCAGAAACCTAGACTGTAAACCTGGTGAACAAATGGAGGATGCACACCTTCAACTTAAGTGGTAAATTATTCTTGCTATATACTCTGGATACTTCTCTCAACCAATCAACATCAGCTCTGTCTGATCTTTACTGGATCTCAGTCAGTTAGTTCTCATCCATGCCCCAATTCCACCCAAACACTAAACTAGTAGCTGACAGTTTTGCCTGGGTCAGAACAAACGGAGACAAACTGTGTCTCATCAGTATACTGAAACAACCTCAGCCCATGTCTCTTTAAATAACCTTCTAAATGGCCCCATATACACATTGAATAAGAGTGATTAGACATAGCAGGTACACCGTGCAGAACTCTTTGTGAGAGTTCCCTCAACGAGATGCTGCAATTTCCCACCACTAACTTTGGAGAGCACTCTGTAAGGAAGTTAATAGAGACACTCTAGGACAGCCCCATCCACCCCTGCTGAGACACAAGTCAACACCTCAGTATCAATAGTATCAGCTGACAGATTTAGTATCAGCATGGATACCTAATCTTCATCCATTGTCAGGAGATTATTTATCAATGTGGCCTCTGTTCAGTACCCAACTCAGCAGCCAGACTAACAAGGATTGGAGAGAGATTTGAGACAACTAGATCCTGTGAGAGTTGTCTTGCCAAGACCTTTTTGGTACTCTTTACCAGAAATGGAAAATTGAACACAGGACAGCAGTTGTTCACGTTGCCACAGTCAAGTGAGAATTTCTTGAGCAGCACAGATGCTTCTTTATGTGAAGCAGGCAATAAACTCTCTTTCAAGGAGCCAATGACAGTCAAGAGTTGACTCAGTACTTCCCCACTGGCCTTCACAAGGCAGGAAGGACACAGGTCAGAAGCAGATTGTTGCATCAAATGCTCCTAACACCTCCAGTAACTCAGACAGCAACATCAGCTGAAAGTCAAGCAGACAGAAGAGGGTGTTTGTCTCCCCAAAAACTTGCCTGCACCCATGTAGGCAGATGATTCCAACTGAATAAGAGTGATTTTATCTGCAAAGTAAAAACAAAATCGCTCATAACAGGAGGTACTTGAATTAGCAACCAAGCAAGGTTGCTTGGATTATTCAAGTTATTCATCACTCGAAACAACTTTACTTTTGAAATTTTGATGATAGAAGCAAAGAAACCTCTCTACAAAGCTACAACAGAAACACTAAAAAAACCCTTCATGATTCAATTAGACAACTTCAGCCCAAAACTTCTGCCACCAGCACTCTAAACACTTTCTCCCCTGCTTCAGTTGTCACAGGTGTTCCATTAACCAAAGTGACCTATAAGGCTAAACCCAGGGAAGAGGATATCTGGGGGTCACAATCACTTCGATAGATAAAGACAGAGTAGTATAAAATTCTACCAAACCATTGATAAGGTGAGCTAGCAAAGTAATTTTGAGTAATTCTCCCTCAAAGCCTTCTGAAAATGACCTGGGTTCCAATAATTTCCAAGGGCAGACCATGAAAACAGGTCCATTGTCCCAAGAGGAGATTTGTATCCCAACCAGAAGTTGAAGGGGATAACGTTCAATCCACAATTTCATTTCCAAATCCCCACTTCCAATCCTAAAGCAAACATTAGATCCAAATCATGGACAGATGCATAAGTAATACCATGGTCATCATGGTGGCTGTAACTCTTGAGTGGTTTCAGAAAAATTGCCATCCATGTAGAATGTTGAAATCAACGAGCATCATCACCCTTGGCAACTCGGAATCAGCATAGCAAGGAAATCTTAACAGTCCACAGATGGATTTCATAGAACCAATCCCATCTTCACTCTGGGATTCCCATACAAGATAAGCACATTGTATTTGATCCAATGTTGGCAATGGACACCACCTACATTTTTGATTGGATGCAAAAAGGCACAGTCACACCAACACACCTATCCTTCCTTCAGTTCATGCTGCACCAATTGTGTCAAACAAGTCCTGGAATGTCACCTAGTCATGTCTAAGTTAGGGAACTCATCCTTTATCAAATCAGGAATTGTGGTTTCCTTTTTTGAACACTGACCTGCATTTATAAGCAGAAGCCAAAAGACCAGGATCTCTGTCTGCTGGTATCACATGAGATATTTAGAGATGAAACAAATGGTAACAAGATAAAACAGAGGCTGTCTTTTTGTTTTGTGTTTGTACAGCAGCTAGCATAGCATACAACACCGTGAAATTTCAGATTTAAATAGCTGAAATCATGAAATTTATGATTTTTAAAATCCTATGACCATGGAATTGACCAAAATGGACCAGGAATTTGGTAGGGCCCTAATCATGATGCTATCACACAAACTGTAAAAATCACCTTCCAGAAGAACAAATGACTGAAAAGTAAACATGGATTTATTGCGACTTTCAGTCCATCAGTGTTGATGGCTTCTCGCCTGCTCTTGGCAATCTCCTTCCTGCCCTCTCTTCCCTTGATATGATTGTTAATTATCTCAATGCTTCGCCCTCTTCCATCTTTGACTCTTCTGCTCCTCTTTCCCATCACAAGGTCTACTCTGCCAAACCCACCAACATCCGATTCCTCCATTCCTGCTCTGATGCTGCAGAGCGTTACTGGTGGAACTCCTGATGACTTCCTCCACTACAAAGTTGTTCTTTTCTCTTTTAATTCTGCCAACTTCCTAGCTAAACAACATCTCCAATTTAATTAAATCCCACACATGCAATCCCAGCTGCCTTTCCACCACCTTTTTGACTCACTTCTGGAACCCTGCATTCCTGCCTTCACTTCACTCTCTGCACAGGACCTGATTTCTTTCAAGAGAAAATTGGCAAAACATGACATAAGCTTCCCCTACCCTCCGCTCATCTTCCCTTCTCCCTTCCCCTCTTACAACTCTCTCTTCCCCCACCAGATGCAGAAGTTTCTCATCCAATCTCCTCCTCTAGCCCCCGATCCCATCCCTTCTAACCTCCTGATCTCCCTCCCACTCACTTTCATCGCCTCCCTTACTTTTCTCCTTCACCTCTCCCTCTCTTCTGGCTTTTTCTCCTCACAATACAAGCATGCTTTAATCTCTCCCATTTTACAAAAAACCAAAACAACCCCTGCACACACACATTCCTAACCACACTTGACTCTCTAAACTTCCCCCTGCCTCTCAGGGCTGGTCTACACTAAAGCTGTAAGTTGACCTAAGTTATGCTACTTCAGTTACATAACTGAAGTTGACGTAACTTAGGTTGACTTACAGCAGTGTCTACACCATGCTGTGTTGATGGGAGATGCTCTCCCACCGACTTACCTTCCGCCTTTCGGGGAGCTGGAGTACAGATGTCGACTTAGCTTGTCTTCACCAGACCCACTAAATTGACACCACTGCATCAATCACAGCAGTGCCAATTTAGCCATAAGTATAGACAAACCCTAGGTCTCTATTCTTCCTTTCATCTCCAAACTCATTTAACACACTGTTCATATTTACTGTCCAGAGTTTTGCTCCTCCAATTTCATCCTAGACCCTCTCCAATCTGGCTTCCATCCCTGGCACTCCACTGAAACCACTCTTGTCTGTCTCTACTGACATCTTCCTAGCTGAAGCTCAGAACCAGCACTTCATTCTCATCCTCCTTGACTTGTTAACTGACTCCATTGACCATGCTCGTCTTGAAATCTTCTCCTCCTTTGGCCTTTGTAACTGTCCTCTCCGGGTTCTCCCTCTACCTTGCTAATCACTCCTTCATTGGAACCTTCTCATTGGCACCTGCTCATTCCCCCCTTCCTGCTTTCTGTGAGCAGGGCCAATTGGGGGGGGCGAGGGGGAGAGCAGGAGGGCAATTTGGCCTGGGCCTCAAGCTCAAAGGGGGCCTCAAATTTAGACACTTGTTAATTTTTTGGCATTTGATAAGTTTCACAACTTGCTTTCATGTGCATCCGTATCAGACCAAAACGTGACACACACTCTCAGCTTAGAGCTGCAGATTTAAGCAAATAAGAGATGTGATTTGGTAAAAGAATTTTTTTGTTAACTGATATAGATTTTGTCATATTAAAGAGTTAAAAATGTTCATAAATATTAATAAAAATATATCAGTTCTGATGGCACAAGATTAGACCGTGATGATCGTGTCCTCTCAGATCAGCTGATTATATAAACAAACCACTACTAGTGGCTGGTGCTGGATCAAGTGTGTGTTTAAAAGGTAGAGAATTGTTACATTTTAGTGTCTTTATAGTTTTACATCTAGTTGACTAAGGAATTATTTGTGTGTGAGAATTCCTCATTATTATCGTCATATGGTAGCTAAAAAAGGTGACTGGTTGGTTGGTTCAGCCCTAGCTTTATAGCTTGGCCATCATCATAGGCTTTCATAGTTTATAGGCCCAGATTCAAGGTGAAAATTTGTGAGGACAATCTTGTACAGTGAGTTTCGTGAGGACACACGTTTGAAATGTTTGGACATTATCCCTCTGTCTGTATCCGTGTTTGTGTTTACTATATATGTCATTCCTTTGTCTTCAGTTCAGCCTGTTATATTATACCTTGCGTGCTTGAGTTTTAATTCAGTGATATAGATAATAACCTGTTTCATTTTGTGTTCTTAATTAGCATTCCTTCATTTTAAGTCTTTTCAGCATTTGTGTACCATTCAGCATTTGTATACGTGTTTACAGTAGAATATTTCAAGTGTAGATAAGCTACTTATTTACAGCAGATTTCAATTGTGGATAAGCTACATATTGACCAGATAGATTACTATGAAGAGGAGATCTGAAAGTGGTGCAAGCAAGAGATGGCAAAAACAACTGAGTGAAGCAGCAGCTAAGAGCTCAAAGCCAGTAACTTCATTTCTCAAACCACTGGAAAAAACACCTTACCCAACAAACAATGCTACAGATAATGAAAACTCCGCAACTGCAACAGGTGACAGTTCAATGCCAATACCTGAAGATGAGGACAGTAGTCAAGGAGATGTGCCAACAGTAACAGATGCAGCAGAAGATCCTGTGTACGATCAAGAAACTCAACAGCAACAGGAGAATGTAGATCTTATGCAGCAAGAGCAATTCACGAGTACTACAGGTTTGACTGTGACTGACATTGGAATTATTGACAAGAGCAATGCTGACCAAATGCAATCTTTTCTTCAAATTAGTTGTTTTGAAATTCCAAATAACATTCCACGAGATACTGATAATCATGCTTTCCCTACTCACCTGCTGATAAAAACCTCTTCCAAATGGTGAGACCTGCACAAGAAACTGGTTATGCTGGAGTACAGAAAAACAATCTCTGTACTGTGCACCCTGCTTCATTTTGAACAAAAGTGCTGCAAATGCATCAGTTCTTTCTGATCAATCAGGATGGAGCATCAACAGAGGTTGGAGGAAGTTGAAAGACCAAATAACATCACAAGAGAGTTCTTCACACAAAGAAAACTATGTTGCATGGAAATCAGCCAGTAGGGCAGCATCAGCTGAAAGTTCAGTTGAGAATTTACTCTTGACTGAACTTTCTACAGAAACTAATAACTGGAAAAAAATTCTTGAGCGCATCCTGAATGTCATCCTTTTTCTTTCTGAGTGGGGATTGGCTTTCTTTGGTTCCAGTCAAAGTATTGGTGATCATGCAAACGGAAACTTGCTGAGGAGCTCAACTATGCCTAGAAAATATGACCCACTTTTATCAGAGCATGTTAAACGTGTTCAAGAATCGCAAGAGAGTCAAAAGTGCATGCAAGTCCATTATCGCTCCCCAGGCATAAAAACAAGTTTATTGAGCTACGTGGGTCATTCGTACAAACAACAATTCTTGATGAGATTCGAAATGCCAAGTATTTTTCAATCATTATTGATGCCACTCCAGATTGTTCTCACAAGGAACAGACTACTATGGTTATTTGATATGTTACGATTGTAGACAGCTCAAAATTTGCAACTGAAGAAAGATTTATTTTGTTTGATAACTTCATGAGAAAAACTGGAAAAGAAATTGCTGCTTGAGCACTAGCAATTCTAGAAGGTTTTAAGTTAGATTTTCAAGTCTGCATTGGTCAAGCCTATGACAATGGATCTAATATGTCTGGGAAGTACAAAGGTGTACAAGCAGTTCTGCTTGAGCATAATTCAAACTGTATTTTCTCCAGCTGTGGAAACCACACACTAAACCTTGTAGGTGTTGACTGCTGAATCATGCAAGGAGGCAATTACTTACTTTGGAACTGTTCAGCAAATGTACAATCTCTTCAGTAGCAGTCCACAAAGGTGGGAAATTCTGAAGCAATATCTTACTGTTTCACTGCATGGGATATCCAAAAATAGATGGTCTGCATGGACTGATGGTGTTCAACCAGTTGCTCAGCATTTGAATTCAATGAGAAAGGCTTTAAATGAGCTTGAATCTCTCAATCTCACTGTACAGGCTCGAACTGAACTTCAGTCTACTCAGAAGCACATGTCCAAATTTGAATGCATTCTGATGTCATCTTTGTGGATGAAGCTACTTACAATGATCCACCAAACTAATCTGGTAATGGAAGCACACAATGCTACACTTGATGTTGAGAGGGATAACATTGAAAAAGTCTTATCAATGACATTCAACAGATTCGTGAACAATGGGATGTGATCCTGAGTCCAAATTAGTAGCACAGAATATTGGCATTTCATCTGAGTTCTCCACCAATCACAACTTACCTACTGAATCCGATGTCGAGCAGCATTATACGGTCAATGTCTTCCTTGTCATCATTGACCCTATTCAATCAGGTCTTACATGTCAATTTGAGTCACTGCGACCACTTTGTACTCTTTTGGGGTTTCTTTGGCAGTTCAACAGACTGAGTAATGAAGATCTACTTGCTGCAGCTGAACAATTTCAGCAACAGTACAACAAAGAAATCTCAAAAGATCTCAGTGATGAGGTCATCTTCCTCAAACGAATATATTCCATGAATTTTAAATTGGATAGCAAGCCAAAGGAATTGCTTCAAGAAATACTCAAACTTGGACTCTGGGATGTTTCCTAATATCACAATTGCATTGCGTATTTTTATCAGTTTTCCTGCATCAGTGGTTTCAGGTGAACACACCTTCAACGGGTTTAAGCAGGTAAAGAACTATCACTGTTCAACTATGGGACAAGAGTGTTTGAATGGGCTCGCCATGCTTAATATCAACTGTGACCTTGCACGAAAGCTAGATTTTTTCCTCAATTAGTGCATTTGCACAGAAAAAGGCTAGAAAAGCATTTGTTAAATAAAAAAAAAATCATATTATATCTCCCTCTTTTTTTGGTGCCTTATTTTGTTTTCATGTGGCATCATTTTTTATTTTTATTGTGGTCAGGGGCCTCAAAAGCTGGAAGTGGCCCGGGCCTCTCTGGGCCTCTGAGAGGGCCTGCCTGCGAGGGCTCTGTCCTTGGTCCCTTTTTCATTTCCCTGTACACAATATCTCTGGGTAATCTCATCCACAAACATAAATTCAACTACCATCTCTATGCTGATGACTCACAGATGTATCACTCTATTCCAAACCTGTTAGGCTAAAATCTTAGCCTAACTCTGACGTCTCCTCATGGCACTCATGTAACCTATCAACAAACATACCTTTCCAGATTGTGGAAACTAACAGCTCAAGTGATGGCTGGGAATATATAAAGATCACCCCCAAATGAAGAAAGAAATTACAAAATAAACAGACCTGACAGTGATTGTGAACAGCACCTTCAATTAGCTTTTCTTCTTCAAATATTAATTTTGAATCTCACTTTTTAAATCTCTATATTAATCCACTAGAGAAATACCAGCCAGTATCAATATTGTATTAATTTTAATACTAATACTATATATAAATATTTTCTTAGTATCCTTGAATCTAAATGACTATCTATAGTTTTGCATCTTTGCTGAAAGATATGTTGAAGTTTACTTTATATACCTAGCAGACCAAAAGGGGCTTAACAAATAAAAGTAGTAAACCCTTAAATTATAGCTGATAACATGATAAATCACCATCAGAACTAGAAAATCACATCCACCACTTCACATTAGATAGGGCACACATCTGAAGCCTTTTATCGTCATAACCCTACTGCATAGAAGCCCACCTCAATGGTCAAGCCTATGGTTTGTAGAAACCTCAGTTGTCCAGAGTGATACAGTTTTTAATCCTACCTAAGCATAAAAAGCAACACTTCTGCATTCAAGTACTGAAAAACATTCCAAGTTTTGATCATAGCTAAGGATAACTACCTTTCAATTATATGAAATATTTTGACCTCACACAACCTTCCTTCCTCAAAGAAGTTGCTTTCCAACTGAAATTTTTTGTGCATGTTCCATGTGTGTACACTTATATATTGCCCCATCCGCACCCTACCACCCCAAAAAGAAGAAGTGAATGTTATGTAAAAAGAACAGGAGTACTTGTGGCACCTTAGAGACTAACAAATTTATTAGAGCATAAGTTTTCATGGGCTACAGCCCACTTCTTCGGATGCTGTAGCCCATGAAAGCTTATGCTCTAATAAATTTGTTAGTCTCTAAGGTGCCACAAGTACTCCTGTTCTTTTTGCGGATACAGACTAACACGGCTGCTACTCTGAATATTATGTATTACACATTTTTATCTCTGGGAGAAAAATGTCTAACTTCATAAACAAACTTTGAGCAGCTAAAACAGTCCTATAATGAAAACTAAGCTTCAGCCTTAAACGTTGGAGCATGAGCCACAATTCTATAATAATAAAAAAATATTTTTTTTGGCACTTTCTGGGAATTTAGCTTTGGAAATGTAAATTGAGTGCAAGAGTTGAAAGTTTGTCATTTTTTTCTCTCTAAAAGATCATGGTCATTCTCTCTCTTCTCACCTGTGATCTTCACATTTTCTTTCCTGAAGAGGGGGTGTAATAGGACAGGAGTTTCAGCTCAAGGCTACTGGCATCAGAATTACACATCATTCCAGGACCCCAACTCACGATGGTATTTTTATATATGCCTTGTATTGTTGTCTATCAAGTAAGTGATTGCCACAGCAATGGAACTGTGAAAATTTGTCAGCACCCCCAACTAGCCCTTTCATAGGGAGATGGACTGGATAATTTGTGTTACCCTTCCACTCTGATATTCTTGAAAGATAATTGTGCATGGTGAATTTGGTGGCAGCGTCTTAACTCCCCTGCAAAAGAGGGTGGGAGCAGAATTTTCACACATCTTAAGGGTGGGAGAGAGGCAGAAATTCTTAATTCCCTTTTTGGAACAGGAACATGAGGCAACAGCATTTCACCTTGGAAGATTTTAAAAACAGAAAAAACTTGTGATCAAGGAAAAAGATGGAAAAACAATCCACTGTTCCACAAGCACACACTAATGCCAGACTGATGGCATTCAGGATTTAAATCACTACCTTAGTACAGCTTAATGTGGGGACTGAGGCAGCAGCAGAACCATATCAAGAGTCCAACACAGGCAGGAAAGCTCCAACTTCTATTGAGAGGTAATGGGCAATGCAGGACTTGGGAAGTATTGGAGGGCAGGTAAGCACAAGCTGATAGGAAACATGAGCAAGGAGTAAAGGTACACAGAAAATTGGAAGAAAGATAGGCAGAGTGGCAAGCAGGCTTTGGGGAGAGAGACTGGAAGGCCAGAGAAAGAAGGCCTTCTCTTCAGCAATCATAATCCTGAATGGGAATAAGGAATGGCAGTTTATGTCCAGCCTTCATATTCATCTCCCAGGATACATGTGCCAGCATCCCTCATTCTGATGTAACGCTTACCACACCAGAGTGCAGACACAGCCTCCAGCCAATTCCCATCAGGCCTTTCATTCAGTTCTACTAACTCCCAATTAGAGAACACTTTCAGTGACCCATCTCCCTATTCACTCTCCAAGTGCAACCTTTTTCAGTAATCCATTCACACAGAGACTGTGAAGTCTGTAAATCCACCAGCTGAACTGGGAAGGCTGAAAGTTTAAAAAAATAAAGATAAAAGCACTGAAATAAAAAAGATTTAAATATTTTCTAAAAACAAAGGGACTTCCTGAATCTGTCAGGTAAGGTGTAAGTGCATATTGGCAGACTGAAAAAACTACAATATTCTAACCCAAACACATAAGCCACAACATTCAGAAATTAAGTTTCCCCAAACCTCTCTTTTCCTATACCTCATATATATTTAAATGATCATACTTGTAGCTCATTTACAAAAAGATAAGAACCCTTCCTTTGCACCCATCTGCAGTTCACAACAAAATATGATCTCACCTCTTATCAATGTGCAGTACAAAAACACTCTCCATCTATCATTTCACTAGGAGTATCCATTTTAACAGATTGGCTGAAGATGCAAGAGTAGCATCACTTCTGAGATGAACTAAGAGGGTCAGAGTAAAGGTTCTGCATACAACTTTCTCTGAATTTCCTAGTTTTCAAATGCTTTTTAAAAGCAACATTTGAATGCTTTAATGCATATTTATAGCCTTAACTATATATGAATTCATACTTTACTCATCCAGTACACTAAATAACTATATGGGTGAAATGAGACACTCACACAGAAAAATGATAAAAGACAAAAACACTGTATCACCTATGGGTGAGCACTTTTCACAAAGCCATCACTATCTGATCTCAATCCTCATCCTCAAATAAAACCTGCACAATACCTTCAAAAGACAAGCCTGAGAGCTTAAATTCGTAACTTTGCTACACACTAAAGATCATGGACTAAATAAACCCACTTATTACAACGATCTATAACCCACTAAATCCCACCCTCCCCACAGTCCTTTTCCCCCCTCCTTTCCCCTCTATGGAGAGGTCTTAACTGGCTATTTCATATAGAATGGTCTCTTGAAATATGTGTTAACCACTTATGCTAAACAATCTGTTCCACCTTGCATTTAGCTGTGACACCCCAAGGCCTGGTCTACACTAGGAAATTAGGTTGATATATCGCTCAGGGGTGTGAAAAATCCACATCCCAAATCAATGCATTTAAACCAACCTAACCCTTGCTGTAGGCAGCACTAGGTCAACAGGAGACTTCAACATGGACCTAGCTACTGCCTCTTGGAAAGTAGAGCACCCACACTAATGGAAGAAACCCTCCCACCAGCATAGGTAGCATGTTCACTGAAGCACTACAGTGGCACAGCTGCAGCATTTTAAGTGTAGACAAGTCTTGGGTACATTTCCCAGACCTAAAGAAAAGCTCTGTGTAAGCTCAAAAGCTTGTCTCTCTCACTAACAGAAGTTGGTCTAATAAAAGATACTACCTCATCCCCCTTCTCTCTCTAATATCCTGGGACCGACAACAACGCTGCATACTTTACTCTTGATATTTTTTGAAGGTCTTTCTCCAAATTGCACATGGGATGTTTTGTTCATCATATGCCTTACACTGATCTTTTTTTTTTTTTTTTAAAACACTCTAGCAATTTTGAGTTTTTAAGTATCAGTTCTGCTAGTATGGGGACTGGGCCTTCTCCTTGGTGACAGAAAGGGCAACTGCACCCTCCAGGGAAACAACTGTCATTAGTACAAGGTTTTAGGTTGATGTGTGCCAGTCTCTTTGGAACAGGCATTGACACACCATAGCTGGAGGGGAGAGCAGCTGCTGCCTGTTCTCAAAATAGGTAAGACAACAGTGCAGAAGGGCATTAGATCACGGAAAAAGAGCATCTAAAGCTTAATCGACTATGCTGTGACTCTCAATGCATTTTTATCATTTAGTGACACAAAAGTGCTCAAAGCTACATAAGAACTTTTCTTGCATTACTTTCTCACTCAGCAAACACAATAGGGATACTATATCCATAAACTAAATGCCGTCACACATGGAACCCATCAACTCAGTCATGTGCCTATTTTAACTTTTCCATAGGGAATTCACATAAAGGATATTAGTTGAAACCCCTTGCAGTTGATATAAAAAAGAAAATGTTGTATATAGTGACAATAATACAACATTTGAACCAGCAGGATGCATTTTCAGTTTTTTGTCTCTGAATATTGATTTAAGTCAAGTCCTGTAAAGGATCATTAAATTTGTAAAACACTGACTCTGTACTCAGTGTACCTTCCATCTGGCAATCACAAGTCACTTTCAGAAACAACAGTAAATTTAACTTCACAGTACCTGTAAGATGGGCATTATCCCCATTTTGCAGAGAAGAAAAACTGAGGCAGAGACTAAAGGGCTGATCCTGCAGCCCTTATTCACATGAACAGCTGCACTGAAGTCAAAAGCTGGCCAATCAGGCTCTAAGTAACTTGCCCAAGGTCACGCACAAGTCCATGGCAGACCTAGGAATAGAACTTAAGTCCCCTTACTCATTCATGTACCTTAAAGACTAAATGAGAAATTCGGGCATTATACTACCATTGAAAGGGCCAAACTGACATCTTGCTAAAGTGGTCCTTGGGAGGTAGGGAAAGCTCACAATATGGGTACTGGACTCATACTTACTATAGACGCTTCAACTATATATTAAGAACGAAAGAACAACCCCATGTGCCAGAGAGCTGCTTTTTCTTCGGCTAGTCCCCATAGGTACAATTTTTTTAATGCCACACCAATAAAGTTATTAAACATTTATTATAATATGGGATCCCTCCATCTACATGAACATTCTAAATTTATTCTTTATAATCAACCACTAGAACACAACACATTTGAGGGTAAATTTGTTCCAATTAACTAACACATCTAAAGTGAAGCTCTAGGTATTTACATACAACTAGAATTCAAGGCTCTCCACATTGGAGGTCAGTGTTAGAACACCTTATAAAATCCCAGTGGTAAGTAAGTGAGAATATATTCTCCATACTATAGAGTCACGGGTAGAACCATCTACTCACAGGAAAAACAAAAGGCATTTTACTTTAGATCATTGTCCTGGGAGTGATTGAAAACTTAGCACACGCTAACTTCAAATGTGACTTAATGGACGACTTTGTTTGGTAAAGCAGCGTAATTCGTTATATGTTTGCATATCTCAGTCACTTCCATTTTGGATTTCTGGGTATTTTTATGCATTTTGTCCTTTTAAGTAGTATTATAACAGAATTTATTATCTACATTTAAATAAAATACTTTGACACAACCATTCTTCATTCATCAAGCTGCAAAATCATTTAAAGTTTCTTAGTGAAAGAGAATGAAAATCATATTTACTTTTTAAAGATGAAATTATATTACAAACGGCTAGTACTGCACTAGGTAGGGTACCTACCAATGTACAAAAAGACTACATTGCTGGGTGAAATGATAGATGTAAAGTATTATTACAGGATACAGAAAATCTTGCATGTTCAACTTGTACCCAAAATAATAATAATAAAAAAAAATCTTTAAAGCTACAGAATATATTTTTATTATATTATTTCAGTCTGATTTGGAAACAAAAGATGTATTTGCTCATTGGTAAGTTGAAACATTAAGACGCCCCCCTTATTTATGAGATACATCTTGCCAACTCTATCCCCAATTTACTAAATATAATGTATTTGTGAGAGATGGCTAGTGCTAAGGCATTAGCCTTATTTAAAAAAATTAGTCATAGCTCTGACAATTTTTTCTGATGTGTCAAATGAAATTAGAATAGCAAACATGCAGAAATAATGTAAATTCAGTGTTATAGGACATATCCTTGAAGAACTAAATTCTCAATACAAGACAAAGTAATGTACATTTATTGTAAGCATATTAATACATTTTAAATTCACACCATACTAATGTGTGGTAAACATACTAAAATTCACAAAAAGTATCTCTCAACCATCACTCTAATAAAAAATGCCAGCAATATGAATTTACACCATCCATACTTCTTGGGTTCATTTGCTTTACTGTAAAATAATCAAAATGTACACCAGACATTTTAAAGATTCACCTAAAACAGAACAAGAAATTTGTAAATGTTAAGGAAAATAAAATTAATGAGCTTGTATTGTACAAATATTGTCTTCCCAATAAGCAATGAAGTGCTCTTCATACATATTGGCTTTTCCCAAACAGACAATATCCATAGTTTTTCAGTATATGTATATACTTGTGATTTTATATATACTTGTGTTTTTAAATACAAATACAACATTTGAAGCAATACATATTCAAAATACACAGAAACAATACTAGACAGTCATTGACCCGTATGTCTTCAGAAAATATCAGATCCATCCCCTTCAAAAGGTGGCAGGCAAAGATAACCTTAAGCATTAAAAGAAGCAGATACTGTACTGGCTCTTCAGCCAAAATTCCAAAAGACAATGTAAAAAAACCCCAAAACTAACGGTCTTCCATCCAGTTGCACCATCAGAGCAATATCTCACTGGTGTAAAAAGGAATCACTCACATTTCAGTAGCCAAGGAAAGGCTCAATTTCTGCAGGAGGAAGATGGGGAAGAATTGTTTGCCACCCCATCAGCATGCAATCCCGGGAAAACAAAGGGGATTCCCATTGTCATTGTCTTCATCTGTAGCCGATCATCACCAGCACTAGCAAGGCAGTAGCTTGCGCAGTTATCTCCACAGCGGGCAATGTCACAACCCGACCAACAGCACAAACTACTACCTCAGCCAGGGCCATGGTGCACCCGACCCATCCTGAAGAGGAAAATAAGCAGACGGGCACGTTGGATAATAAATGAAATTACAGAGAAACAAGAGCGGAGATACAAGGGTTCTTGGTCCTTTGATGATCCTCGTCTCCTCTATCTGCCGCAGACATCAGCCAGACTCGCCTTGCCTGGCTGTGAAAAGCAGAGAGAAACCCCGCCCAGCTCCCTGCTCGGCTTTGCCCTGTTCCTGGCATGACCTGAAAGTGACGCGCGGGCGCCCCGCATTCATAGCCACACTGCAGCCGCCAGCCGGCCCAAAGCGCGGGTTTAGCTGAGAGCAGCCTAATCCCCGCTGCTCCCGCCAGGACCCGCGTCCCACGCTGCCAGTGCAGCCGGTCACCCTGCCTGCGCCTGCCCGGTGACCGGCACTGACCTGCCGCCGTTGCCCGCCTCCTCCCCCGGGAACCCGGCGCTGCCCGCCGGCATCTCCCCGCGGTGGCTAGCGGGGACACGGGCGCCTGCCGGTTAATCCGCACGAACGAGGAGTCCAGCGCTGCCGGCAGGCAGGCAGGCGGGCCGGCAGGGCTCGGGTCTGTCCCCTCCCCCGCCCCAGGGCGGCGGCGGCGGCGGCGCCGCTTCCCCCCGCGGTCCGGCGCCGGAGCGAGCAAGCGAGCCGAGCTCCCCGGGCTCTCGCCCTGTAAGGCCGCTGCTGAAGCGACACTGACTGAGGCCCCCCGACGCAGCCCCTCCGCAGATGCACGAGAGACCCCGCTGAGGCGCCGTCCCGCGTCGCCGCTGCCTGTGTGGCCGGCTGCACCATAGAGATCGTGTGCGGGGAGAGAGGGGCTCAACCGCTAGTGCCCACGTGACTAGGCATGTCAATCACCCCGCCGTCGCCATCTTGAATGAGGGATGGGGCGCTGCTGCCTCTCGGGAACAGGACCCTCTGTTACCCCCAAACAGCAAAGATGGCGCTGGCAGGCGGGAGAATTCTATTCACATACAGACCCTGCGCCACCCCTCCGGAGAGCCCGCCTCGCGCCCCGCTGGACTGGCCGAAAGGAGCCGCGCTGGACCCGGCTCCCGCGGGATGCGGTCAGGAGGAGAGTCGTTCCCGCACCTAGATCCGGGATTACATAAAATCCGCGGGAAAAGATCGGGCAGGGCCCGTGTTGCTGCGCATGTCTCTGCCCGCATAGGCTTCTGGGAACTGGAGTTGTGAAAGTATTTGTGTTTAAGGGGAGGGGTGTGTGTGGATTCTGGCCCTAATAAATCAGACCACTTGTATAAAAACAATCAATATAGCTATTAGGGCTTCTGGGTTCTGAGCGTTTAAGATAAGCACAGCACATGTTCCAGTTTTGCTGTATAAGCCTGAGGGCTAGAAACCTTTTTTATTAAAGCATTTTAAAGACATCACTTGACTTCAGGAACTGAAGCTTGATGACAAATCCTTAACACACTCATGATAAAATCAGGAGAGCTTAGAACAATGCCATTATTTTACTGATTTTACTTTGGTTTGGCTCAGCTTTGCAGAACCAGCATAACTTGTGCATTAGTAAGTTAATTCACTAAGGCTTTGTCAACATGAGCACTTGCCAGCAAAACTTTTGTTGGCCAGGAGTGTGGTAAAAAACAACACACCCCTGCCCAACAAGTTTCCCCTACAAAAATGGCAATGTAGCTACCGCCGCTTGTTGGGGATGGTTTAATTATGCTGGTGGGAGAGCTTTCTCCCGCCAGCATAGAGTGGCTACACAGGAAACCTTACAGTGGCACAACTGCAGCAGTACAGCTGTGCTGCTGTAAGGTCCATAGTGTAGACATGGGCAAAGTGGCAGGTAGCTGCTCTTTTACAAATCCACTAGACAGATCAGGGCTATCAGAGGTGTCAATAGGGGGATAATTTGGCCAACAAAGCTTTTAGTGCTAATGATGATGGAGCTGATGCCAGAGCAGAACACCACAAATTCAGTGGGGCCTTGCTAATACGAACAGCAATGCCGTTAATGCCAGTTTGTAACAAGTTTCACTGTAGTTGAAAAAGCTGAAATCATGTCAGCAAGAAGCAGTCACATTTCTACCAACACAAAATCAGAGGAAACAAGTGGCTCAAAGCGTGTCTTGGGAAAAGTAAAGGAAAATATTCTATATGTTTCCTTTCCTATTTTTTTAAATTAATAAGCATACCAGATACCACACTAGAATATGCTTTACAAGACATTTTAAGTCATTTTATTAAAGAAAGTACATACACAGAGAAACAGGATTTGTGCTTCCTCAGAATCCTTGTAACTTTGGAATAAGTAGCAACCATAACTTTATTTGTGACATCAAAATAATTTCAAAAACAACATGCTTCAGGTGGGAAAAATGGAAGTAGTGTAGCTTAATGGCTAAAGCCTAGGAATGGCAACTAACAGCTGAGCTGTACTCCTGGTTCTGGCAAAGACTTGTCTGACCTCAGGCAAATCACTCTCTCTTGGTGCCTCAATTTCCCCATCATTAAAATCATGATAAGAATATTTCTCAGTGATATATTCACAATGGATACAGTGAATTAATTCAATACAGCTGCTGATTAAAGCCAGCAAAGAAAATGAAAATTATTACTAGACAGGGACAGATTAACTGAGGAAACACAGGGCCCAGCTTTATGCAATTGTGGTTGGGTATGAAATAGGGCAATAAACTTCACAGGTAACTTGGTTCTGAGAAAGGACTATTCAAAACTCTATAAATCAGTGTAAAAATTAGGAAACTTAAGTTCTCAAAATTGAATTTTGAAAAGTGAAAATATTACAGAATTGTTTTGATTATAAAACCAAAAATAAGTGCAGTAGAGAATTCTGAATTGATATATTTTTCTAAAGAACTTGAAACTACATGTTACAGATATTAGTCATGTAATTTGTTATACTATTGGAAGGCATTTGGGGTAGGTCTACACTGGAATAAAAGACCTGCAACATGGCCATGGCTGGCCTGGATCAGCTGACTCAGACTGGGGGGCTAAAAACTGCGGTGTAGACATTCGAGCTCTAGCCAGAGTCCAAGCTCGAATGTCTACACAGCAATATTACAGCCCAGGCCCACGTTAGCTGACCTGGTCCGCCTCCGGATGTTTAACTGCTGTGTAGACATACCTTATGTTACCACAGTCCTAGGCATGATATAAGAAAGTATTAGAATAACAGATAATAAAAGTGGATATTTCAGTTATAAATTCTCTATTTTGAATTTTATTTTTATAAAAAAAATTAGGAAAGAATGCTCCCAGAGTCACTATGGAATTTGGATCAATTGTAATGAAAAGAACATGGAAAAAAAAAAAAAAAAAAGGAGAAATCTATTGCAAAGAGAATATATTTCTACCAAGTTCCACTAAGAATAGTTACTAACAGCACTCCACATGTGCTGGGAGAATAACATGAGGGGGAAAGGAGTCCAGGAGAGCTGGCTGTATTTTAAAGAATCCTTATTGAGGTGGCAGAAACAAAGCATCCCAATGTATAGAAAGAATGTTTTCACCCCTCAGCTCACTCTTAGCCAAAAGGCCGAGAAACATATGGCAGGCGAGAAATCCTTGCTGATCTTAAACACAAAAAAGAAGCTTACAAGAAGTGGAAGATTGGACAAATGACCAGTGAGGAGTATAAAAATATTGCTCAGGCATGCAGGAGTGAAATCAGGAAGGCCAAATCACACTTGGAGTTGCAGCTAGCAAGAGATGTTAAGAGGAACAAGAAGGGTTTCTTCAGGTATGTTAGCAACAAGAAGAAAGTCAAGGAAAGTGTGGGCCTCTTACTGAATGAGGGAGGCAACGTAGTGACAGGATGTGGAAAAAGCTACTGTACTCAATGCTTTTTTTGCCTCTGTCTTCACGAACAAGGTCAGCTCCCAGACTACTGCACTGGGCAGCACAGCATAGGGAGGAGGAGACCAGCTTTCTGTGGAGAAAGAAGTGGTTCAGGACTATTTAGAAAAGCTGGACGAGCACAAGTCCATGGGGCCGGATGTGCTGCATCTGAGGGTGCTAAAGGAGTTGGCGGATGTGATTGCAGAGCCATTGGCCATTATCTTTGAAAACTCATGGCCATCAGGGGAGGTCCCGGATGACTGGAAAAAGGCTAATGTAGTGTCCATCTTTAAAAAAAGGGAAGGAGGAGGATCCGGGGAACTACTGGCC
Organism: Emys orbicularis; assembly: GCF_028017835.1. Classification (NCBI taxonomy): domain Eukaryota; kingdom Metazoa; phylum Chordata; order Testudines; family Emydidae; genus Emys; species Emys orbicularis. Next base: position 64,554,154 of record NC_088683.1, on the reverse strand, counting down.
AGTCAGCCTCATCTCAGTCCCTGGAAAAATTATGGAGCAGGTCCTCAAGGAATCAATTCTGAAGCACTTAGAGGAGAGGAAAGTGATCAGGAACAGTCAGCATGGATTCACCAAGGGCAAGTTATGCCTGACTAACCTAATTACGTTCTATGACGAGATAACTGGCTCTGTGGATGAGGGGAAAGCAGTGGACGTTGTTATTCCTCGACTTTAGCAAAGCTTTTGATATGGTCTCCCACAGTATTCTTGCCAGCAAGTTAAAGAAGTATGGGCTGGATGAATGGACTATAAGGTGGATAGAAAGCTGGGGGGGAGGGGTTGGATAAGGGGCAGAGAGCGGTTGGAGGGGGCGGAGGTTCGGGGGGGGGCGGTCAGGGGACCGGGAACGGGGGGGAGGAGGGTTGGGTAGGCGTGGGAGTTCCGGGGTTCTGTCAGGGTGGTGGTGGATGGGGTCAGGGCAGTCAGGGGACAGAGAGCGGGGCAAGTTTGGTAGGTGGTGGGGTTCTGGGGGGCAGTTAGGGTGGGGGGGTCTCGGGCTTGTACTCACCGGGCAGCGCTTAATAACCGGTTCCCTACAGGGTCGGCGGCAGGTCGTTCACTCGCTCCGGGTCTTCGGCGGCACTGAAGGACCCGCCGTCGAAGTGCCGCCGAAAACCCGGTAGGGAACCGGTTATTAACATTCTGGCAGCTCATCACTGTCCAGCAGTGATTTAAAGGGCCCGGGGCTCCCGGCTGCCGCTACCGTAGCCGGAGCTCCAGGCCCTTTAAATTGCCGACAGATCCCCGGTGTAGGGGTAGTGGCGTCCGGGAGCTCCGGACCCTTTAAATAGCTGCAAGAGCCCTGCGGTAGCGGGGGCAACCAGGAGCCCCGGGGCTCTGGTGGCAATTTAAAGGGCCCTGGGCTCCTGGACAGCAGTTTAAAGGGCCCAGGGCTCCCGGCTGCCGCTGCCGCACCAGCAGCCGGAGCTCTGGGGTAGCAGTAGCAGCAGCCGGGAGCCCCGGGGTTCTGGTGGCAATTTAAAGGACCTGAATCAGTATATGAAAAAGTTCAAGATTTTATACATGCTGTATCTTAATGACATGAGTAAATAAGATACTAGGGCAAACACAATTTTCAATTTCCATATTAGCAGATTCACATCTCTTGGATAGGGTAAAAAGGAAGGAAAACCTTCACTTCTGTAGAGAGGGAGTTTGAACTTTTATCACAGTTGGAGAAATACAGATAATGCTAGAAAATTGTTTCTCCTTGATGAAGATTTGGCTGGTTTGTTAACCATGTATACTCCAAAATAATTGCAGCATGTTGTGTATCATTAATTATACTTTGTCATAGTACATGAATAACCACACATCCCTAAAAGCTCATCATGTATATATTTAGTAAAATCTCCTAAATTTCAACATACTGAGAATTAGAACAACTCTTGTAATTTCCTTTCAGCTTGAAAGCATTTATCTGAAACACAAAAAGTTTAGAATCCAAGGCAACTGAAAAGAAGAGGAAAATGGAAACTTAAAAACAATTAAAAAGGAACTAGATATTATTATTATTAAAATGATGGGAAGTCTCTACATAGTCACACTTATGGAGTTGAGGCATCTGTGCTATGAGCTTCCAGAACCTTCTGGTGAGATGTGTCCATGGGCACCACTTGGACTTCATCCCCCATCCCATGATGCAAGATTCCAAAGGTATAAAAGGGAATGTGGCCTTGACACCTTCTGTTGCTTCCACTAATTCAGGAATTCTTAACCCAAGATAGTGAGGGGAAGAAGGAAGGTGGGAAAATGTCAATGTGAAGAGACAACACTTTTGAAGAACCGGAGTTACTGGTAAGTAATTTCTTTCTTTTTTGAGGTCGCTGAGGCGGAGGAGTACATGGTGAACAAAGACTGCCAAAGTGAACATTAGCTTTCGGTGCCAAATTAAAATTATTAGAAGAGATTGCAACCTGGCTATCCCAAGGCAAACTTCAATTGCGGGGAGAAAAGTTGCCTAAAGCATGTATAGAACTTGCAAAATCCTATGATGAAGACAGTGTAAAGGCAGCTATAGAAACTGCATAAGATACAGTTGTGTACACTAATATCTCCAGATGGATAAGTCATAACACTCATGATACAGAGTTTGATTCATTTGCACAGCCCTCTGAGCTGTGATGAGCTGGTCCCTAGTCCTCCCCCCCTCCCCCCCATGGTCTCCAAAGTCTGGGGAACTTATGGATAAGTTTGGTTCCATAAAGACAATAACTTAATGCCCTGTGGACAAAATATGGGGCCTGATCTCCTGGATGTGAATTAGGCTTGGGGATAAAAGACAGACTAATGGCATGAAAGAGATGAAAATCAGAGACTGCTTTAGACAAATCTGGCAGACGATGGAGGTAGAGCCACAATTAGGCCGTCCTTTTGCTAACTAACTGGGCTAAAGTTATGGCTAGAATATGATATAAGCACAATTTTAAATAGATGCCACATGAGCTAGGTGAGAAAAAAACTGCAGTCCCATAGGCAGAGGAGATTCAATAGGTAATACCCTTAGGGCAGCTCAAATGCATGTCCCACTATGGTAATTGTGGCACAGCCAATATATTGCAATGGAGAGTCCAGTTGTTTTTCCCCCTGTGGCTATTCCAAGAAGCCCCAGTAATACAAGGATAAAGTCTTTCATAAAGCTGGTTACTGTAGGGTGAGTGAAAACTATCAATCTGTGCATCAGAAGGTGAAGAACTGAGATGAAGCCAAAGCCACACAAACGTCTCAAAGATACACTGGAACAGTTAAAATGAAGAGGAAGTCCAACTTAAAAGCAAAAGAGAACGGGCTTAATTCTACTCTATTCTGGGCTGCTCAGTTGGGGAATCTTTTCCAATTCATTGGAATAGGTTTGTTTGATCAAAAGTTTCAGCTTCCCAACACAGACTCTTGGACCTCAGCAGAATACTTTTGATAAAGAGCCTTGGCAATTTAGAAGTAGTGAACCTGAGAATCAGTAGTCCTGGGTGGAAACTCTCACCTCAGGCCTAAAACAAGCAATCCAGTAGATTGGAAATCAAGATTTGTAATTCCAGCAACAGACCCAAAGTGCTGGAGGACAGAACTGCCAAGGTGGTGAGCAGATCATCAAAGCAGATGTTTGACTTGTACACTACCAGACTTCTTTGTAAAATAAAAGCAACTTGACAATCTATGAACAAAAATAGCTCCCAAAGGGACAGAAGACAAGAAAAATACATTAGGTAAATATTGAGAACACTAAGTGTGATCCAAGCATGCTACACTTTAGAAAGTCAGAAGGAAATGAAGGGTGGCTGGGACCAATGCTTATACCCTTGGAACTCTGAATGAGAGGGGTACAGAGAGGTGAATGGAATCAACAGGCACTACTCTCCAAGAGATTCCAGAAGCTCACAAATGCAGGCACCTTGATTCCACAAGTGGGAAGATGCATACACCAGTTAGAAGAATAAGCTTGTATTTAAAGTAAATAATATATCACACAGATAAAAGTCAGGCTGCCTATTCCATGGTTCCTCAAAACACAGGCAACAAAGGAAATTTAAGCAATGCATTCCCTTTTTTCTTTCAGTTCCTGGCAGTGAAATGCAGGTGTTAAATTAGACAAGATATCCAGTTAAGGCCAAAATACATAGGCCAATTTCATTCTTTTCTGCTATACAGTCAAGATATAATTATCCAAACATGGAACTAAGAGGCAGAAGGCTCATTCTATATAGATTTCCATCAAACTGATAAAGTGACATTATATGAAAGAAGATGACTATTAAATTCTGAAGTGAATACCAGAGAAAAATGACTTGAACAATAATTGGCCAGCCTGATTCTCTTATTATATAAACAGAACATCACAATGAGGCTTTGTACTTTTGGGAACAGGACCCATAACATTATCTCTTTTCTTCTTCTTCCAAGAACTGTGTTTGGTATAACCCTAGGTGATGAAACTTAACTATGAGAGAGATGTGTGTTTTTACTCACAAACATTAAAGCATTTTAAACATTTCTATTTATAGACTCTAATCTCCAAATTTTAGTTACTAAACTAAAATTAAACTAACATTAAAATTTAGTTACACAAAGTCATATTAAGGCACAAATAGCACATATAATAACTTCTCAATTGGGAGAGTTAGAATAAAATCCTAATTCTTGATTTCTTAAATAAAAATGCAAGATTATTTTAGCAGTAGAGGCTAGTGGGAAGTGTAGTTTAGGGGTTAATTCTTGGTGATGCTAGTGTATGAATCTTTAACAGCTATGGATCTCTAACGGCTTTCTGACTTGTGCAGTTTTTCCTAGGAACATCAAAACCCAATACATTACTATTCAATAAAGGGGGTGAAGAGAAAAGATGCAAATTACTCTTAAATAGTTTACTTGTGAATTTCATTCTATTGACACATTTATGGCATTAGAATTAGAGAAGGTGATTTATAACAATGGAGTCTTCAGTCAGTGAATGCTTCTACTTAAAAGGAAGAGCATAAGGCTTAAGTAAAATAAAACAGTAATACGACAATTTTAAAAAGTATTTTAACACACAGTGCTTTATATGTAGGTTTAAACATTTCCCTTACAAATGATAAACTGGACTGCTTTAGGGAATGTATTTCCCAGGAAAGAGATACAGATCTATGTACCATGCTAAACTGCTCAGGTGAAAACAAGGATTTATATTTCAGTAAATTCCCAGAATGTGACTTAGTATCAGACTGAGGAAGTATGCTTAGGCATGTGCTTTTAAGGCCGATTGAAGCTTTACTTTTAAAAAAAATTTATGAATGATCTTAGTTAAAGTAGGAAAATTAAATAATACAGAGGCTTTGCTAATTAAGAAGTTTTAAAATGTATTACAGGACAAAAATTGTATAGGTCCTGTTCCTCCTGCACACCCCATTTAAAAAAAAATCAGATTATAAGACCCGATTTTCAGTGAGGCCTCAATATGGTCTCAAATTATATGCACATAACTTTATGAATATATGCACCCGCATTTTTCCAGCACTGCCCCTGCAGACATAGGTGATGAAATTTATCTTCTGCAAGTGCAGATGTTAATGATAAATGGGCATGCTCACAAGTGGAAATCAAGTCCCAAGTGAACATTATTTTGGTGAGAAAATTGTTGATAAAACTGGAATGTAGTATAAAGAATTCTTGGAATCAGATAATATCAGCTTGCTAAGCAGATCAAAGAATTCAGCTCGATTTGTCTGTACAGTAAAGAAGTCAATCTTTTCATAACTGTTGCTTTTGAAACTATATATACACATTTCATAGAATAGATCAAATAAAACTTTCTTTGTAACAAACTAGTTACCTACAAAACCTGATGTAGACAGTGCTTATGAAGATTAATTATTAAAATGCACGTATGTGAAATATGTTTATAGATTATTTTTATTTTCTAAAGTTTCTATGCTGCTGAAAATAATGCAATAATTTTTATTAGCATTAGTTTTTAAACTGTACTCCCTCCCACACCCCCGGCATTCTCGCACACTCGCAATCCTGAGCAGGGCCATGGATCCTCCAAGCTGCACCCTGTGGACAGATTCTTGTGTCTGCACAGAAGCCAAGAGACCCACGATTGTGAATTGAAGTTCCTCATATTTTCATCCTTTAATTTTATCTGAGGCACTATGTTTCCTCCAAATCCTCTTCTCCCCATATCTTTTTTTTAAATTAGCTAAGCTTGAAGTAAAGTTTTCGTAGCTGCTTGAATGCATTCTTAATACAGTATTGCACTAGCAACCTCTTCCCAGAGAAGGAGTGTGTTAATTTACGTAATACTCTTAGTCCTCATTGGGCCAATGTTCCTCCCAAACCTGGCTCTTTTACATGTTTTAGTAATCAGCCTAGGTGTCATGTAAGCCCATTAACATTTTTAACCATTTATGAACGAACATTTTAAAGAGAGCCCATTACAATATAAGAAGGGAAGCATCCATATTATTCTTTTTTTTTTACACAATTAAAGAAGACAAAGAGAAAAAGAAAAGCCAGAAGGTAATGCTTAAAAAAAGTCACCCCAAACCCCAGAGGAGTTCCTAGATTATCTCCAAGTCCCAGCTCTGCAGACTCTCCCATGTACAGAAGACTGCTGCTCACCTTCTTCACACATACAAAGAAACAGAATCAGCTCACTCCCATTCTATACAATTTTGTTTTTCTCCCCATTCAAGATTCTGTATAAATTGCTCTCCTCATATTTAAACCCACTATGGACTTGATTCCACCTATCTCACTAATCTTTTTTCTTTTGGCTCTCTTCCCTGCTTGTCTAGCTCTGGCCTCCTCTCTGCCTGTTCACACAATCTCACCACTGTTGGTATGAGAGACTTCTCTGCACCTCCTGACATCTGGAATAGACTTCTTATATGTTTCTGCCTCATCAACTCTCCATCTGTTTTCAACTAATGACAGCTAAAGAGAAATGAGAAAATAAGTTCAAGTTTGAGTTTAGTTAAGGATTCTAGTGAGGAACTGTCAACCTTATGGGTTGCAACTGTGTGTTCTACTAGCCTTGCCTATGGTAACCCTTGACAAAACTTCAACACAGTCGTGATCTGTATGGCTAAAATATACATTTTTAGTTAAAATATAATTCTTGAGCCCAAAAAATATTTATGTCCAAGGCAGAAGCATTTGTCTACTATTATATATTATATATTATTTGTATTGTAATAGTGTCTCTGGGCTCTAGTCAGAGCTACTCTGTGTTAGTCGCTGTACGAACATATAACAAAAAGATGGTCCCTACGCCAAAAAGAGCTTACAATTTAAGACTAAGTTGAGAGACAACAGGTAATAGAGAATGGCAAAGGGAGCACTAGGAAACAATTAGACAATACTGGTCAGCATGATAAGTGGCAGTCACAGCATCTCTAATCATTGTGTATACCATTTGTTTAGACAAAAACACACTGAGTGCAAAAATAAATTGTCAGCAGACTATAAACCTTATAAATTTTATTAGCCAATTGCAAGTAAGATACTTAAAGAGGTTAGCTAAAACCATGCCCATGAAGAGATTTAAGTCTGACATACATGCCGGGCAGTAATTGGTCTTGGGAGACAGCAGGGAATTAAAATATTTATCAGGATTGTCTGTTAATGGTAAAAGCTCTAGACTAAGACCACTTTGTACAACTGGACAACTTTTACAACTCAAGAGTGATAGAGCTTACTGTTTTCTGTCTAAATAAAGAAAAAGTTACACCCTGGTGTTACTGCACCACTGGATCTCTTCATTTATCTACAAATATATCTATATCTTCATGGAGGACAGGATAGCTGCCATTTTGCTGGCATGATTTACAGTTTATTTTTATAGTTCAATAGGTACTTCTAAGCTGAACAGTTCAAAATAAAACCTTATATCACCCCTTTTGCAGCAACTGGAAATGGTCTCAAAATCCATGGGTGAAAAAAATATTATTTTCTTATATGATGGCTGAGAATCAATCACATAGAGCACAATTAGTTATGGTTCATGCTTCAGCTGAGTACTGCATCACTGTGGATATCTAGCATGTATACAAAATATTCCATGGAGCAAACATACAGCATAGTTTTGAGATTTCTATCATTGAATGTTGCTGTGTAACAGAAGCTAACAAAAAACCTCAAAACATGTAATAAAGTATAACGGAAACAAAGTATTCCAAAGTAAATGCCTTTGAAACATGCTTAGAAAATAGATCTAAGTTTAAATGTGTATACTGAATTTATAAAAAACTATGGGTATATCTACACTATGAAATTAGGTCGATTTTATAAAAGTCAATTTTTAGAAATCGATTTTATACAGTCGATTGCGTATGTCCACACTAAGCGCGTTAAGTCGGCAGAGTGCGTCCTCACTACCGTGGCTAGCATGGACTTACGGAGCGGTGCACTGTGGGTTGCTATCCCACAGTTTCTGCAGTCTCCGCCACCCATTGGAATTCTGGGTTAAGCTCCCAATGCCTGATGGGACAAACATTGTTGCGGGTAGTTTTGGGTACATGTTGTCATTCGCCCTCTCTCCGTGAAAGCAACATCAGACGATCGTTTCGCGCCTTTTTTCCGTGCAGACGCCATGCCACGGCAAGCGTGCAGCCCACTCAGCTCAGCTCACTGACACTGCCGCTGTTGTGTCCTGGGTGCTACTATCAGCAGACGGTGCAGTAGGACTGCTAACCATCGTCATACACCGCTTCCACTGCAACTCTGCTCTGCTGCTCTTGTCTCAATAGCAAATTTCTCCATGTTGTCTCATGTGCTCCCGGGTATGTGTGTTCCTCGGGAAATGTGCACGGTGCTAACCGTCGTCCTCCACCGCAACTCTGCTCTCCTGGTGCCATGAATCCACCTCGCAGGTCCTCTCGTCGTTCTGTATAAATATGTATTCTCGTGGCATCCGTTGTCATCCACCGCTTCCGCTGCAACTCTGCTCTCCTGCAGACACCATACCACAGCAATACGGAGTGGTATGGAGCCCGCTCAGTATGGAGCCCGCTCAGCTCAACGTCACCGCTGCTGTTGTGAGCATTGTAAACACCTTGCGCATTATCCTGCAGTATGTGCAGAACCTGCAAAAGCAGGCGAGGAGGCGACGACAGCGCGATCACGATAGCGATGAGGACATGGACACAGACTTCTCTTAAAGCACGGGCCCTGGCAATTTGGACATCCTGGTGGTAATGGGGCAGGTTCCTGCTGTGGAACGCCGATTCTGGGCCCGGGAAACAAGCACAGACTGGTGGGACCGCATAGTGTTGCAGGTCTGGGATGATTCCCAGTGGCTGCGAAACTTTTGCATGCATAAGGGCACTTTCATAGAACTTTGTGACTTGCTTTCCCCTGCCCGGAAGCGCAAGAATACCAAGATGAGAGCAGCCCTCACAGTTGAGAAGTGAGTGGCGATAGCCCTCTGGAAGCTTGCAATGCCAGACAGCTACCGGTCAGTTGGGAATCAATTTGGAGTGGCTAAATCTACTGTGGGGGTTGCTGTGATCCAAGTAGCCAACGCAATCACTGCGTTGCTGCTACCAAGGGTAGTGACTCTGGGAAATGTGCAGATCATAGTGGATGGCTTTGCTGCAATGGGGTTCCCTAACTGTGGTGGGGTGATAGACGGAATGCATATCCCTATCTTGGGGCCGGACCACCTTGGCAGCCAGTACGTAAACCGCAAGGGGTACTTTTCAATGGTGCTGCAAGCACTGGTGGATCATAAGGGACGTTTCACCTACATCAACGTGGGATGGCTGGGAAAAGTGCATGATGCTCGCATCTTCAGGAACTCTGGTCTGTTTGAACAGCTGCAGGAAGGAACTTACTTCCCAGACCAGAAAATTACCGTTGGGGATGTTGAAATGCCTATAGTTATCCTTGGGGACCCAGCCTACCCCTTAATGCCATGGCTCATGAAGCCATACACAGGCACCCTGGACAGTAGTAAGAAGCAGTTCAACTATAGGCTGAGCAAGTGCAGAATGGTGGTAGAATGTGCATTTGGACGATTAAAAGCTCACTGGCGCAGTTTATTGACTAGGTTAGACCTCAGCGAAACCAATATTCCCATTGTTATTGCTGCTTGCTGTGTGCTCCACAATATCTGTGCAAGTAAGGGGGAGACGTTTATGGCGAGGTGGGAGGTTGAGGAAAATCACCTGGCGGCCGATTACACGCAGAAAGACACCAGGGCGATTAGAAGAGCACAGCTGGGCACCCTGCGCATCAGAGAAGCTTTGAAAATCAGTTTCATGACTGGCCAGGCTACGGTGTGACAGTTCTCTTTGTTTCTCCTTGATGAAAACCTACCCCCTTGGTTGACTCTACTTCCCTGTAGGCCAACCAACCTCCCTCCTTCGATCACCACTTTCAGAGGCAATAAAGTCATTATTGTTTCCAAATCATGCATTCTTTATTAATTCATCACATAAATTGTGGGGAAACTCACAAGGTAGCCTGGGAGGGGTGTGTGAGGAGGGAAGCACTGGGTGGATGAAGGGAGAAGGGAAGGACAAGGCCACACTACAGTTCAAAACTTATTAAATGCCAGACTTCTGTTGTTTGGGCAATCCTCTGGGGTGGAGTGGCTGGGTGCCCCTAGCCTCTCCCTCTCCCTCTCCCCCACCCCCGCGTTCTTGGGCATCTGGGTGAGGAGGATATGGAACTTGGGGAGGAGGGCAGGCGGTTAGACAGGGGCTGCAGCGGCGGTCTGTGCTCCTGCTGCCTTTCCTGCAGCTCCACCAGACGCCTGAACATGTCAGTTTGCTCCCCCATTAGCCTCAGCATTGCATCCTGCCTCCTCTCAGCATGCTCCTCCCTCCTCTCATCGCATTCATTTAACGCTTTCCTGGACTCTACCATTGTTTGCCTCCATGCATTCTGCTGAGCTCTTTCAGTGCGGGAGGACTGCATGAGCTCTGAGAACATGTCATCGCGAGTGTGTTTTTTTCGCCTTCTAATCTGCGCTAGCTTCTGGGACGGAGATGATAGGGGGAGCTTAGAAACATTTGCAACTGCGGGAGGAAAAAAAGGGAGAGCAGTATTTTAGAGAACAAAGGGAAGACTATTTCACACTGAATCAAGTGATTCACATTACATAGCACATGTGCTTTTGGTACAAGGTCGCATTTTGCCTCTTATATTGAGTGCCTGCCGGTTTGGTGTGAGACATCTCACATGCTCGGCTGGGCAACAGAATTTGGCTTGCAGGCAGCCATGGTAAGGCAAAGGGTTTCGGCTCCTTCAACCTTCATAACATGTGGGAACGGTTTCAAACAGCAGCGTCCTCCTTTCCCATACCAAGCAAAGCCCGTTGGGTTGGCCATTTAAAAGGAGGGGCTGCAGTTTTAGGGTGAATGTGCAGCACAATCCTCCCCACCCCCAATTCTATGGGATGATCGCTTCACCTCCCCTCAACCCCCCACCGCGTGGCTAGTATCAGGGAAGATCCCTGTCAGCCAAACGTGAACAGCTCAGCCTGAGCGGGCCTTCCCCCACCACGTGGCTAACAGCGGGGATGATTTCTTTTCACCAAAGACAAACAGTCCAGCAGGAACAGGCACCTCTGAATGTCCCCTAAAACAAATTTCCTGTATTTCAACCAGTTGACCATGAATGATATCACTCTCCTGAGGCTAACACAGAGAGATAAAGAACAGATGTTGCTTGAATGTCACCAAAGCCCAGGCCCATTCGCTGCAATGTTTTGTTCTGCAGTGATTCCAGACTACTTGCTACTGGCTTTTGTCCTACCATGGAGGACGGAATAAGGCTGCCCTCCCCAGAAACCTTCTGCAAAGGCTTTTAGAGTGCCTCCAGGAGAGCTTCATGGAGATGTCCCTGGAGGATTTCCGCTCCATCCCCAGACACATTAACAGACTTTTCCAGTAGCTATACTGGCCGCAAATGCATCCCAAGTTTTTAGGGCAAATTAATCATTAAAAACGCTTGCTTTTAAACCCTGTATTATATTTACAAAGGTACACTCACCAGAGGTGCCTTCTCCAGCTTCATGGTCCGGGAGCCCACATTGGGAGGGTATTGGCTCCAGGGTGATGAACAGTTCCTGGCTGCCGGGGAGAAGGGATTCTCTGCTTGCCTGCTGTGCGCTATCCTCAACCTCCTCCTCCACAAAATCCTCATCCCTGTTGCGTGAGACTCCCTCCTTGCAGGTGTCCACGGACTGTGGTGGGGTAGTGGTAGGGGCCCCCCCTAGAATGCCATGCAGCTCATCATAGAAGCGGCATGTATGGGGCTCTGACCTGGAGCGACCGTTTGCATCCTTTGTTTTTTGGTAGGCTTGCCTCAACTCCTTAACTTTCACGTGGCACTACTGTGTGTCCCTGTTGTAGCCTCTGTCCATCATGCCCTTGGAGATTTTGGCAAATATACTGGCATTTCATCTTTTGGAATGGAGTTCTGCCTGCACGGATTCTTCTCCCCATACAGTGATCAGATCCAGTACCTCCCGTTCAGTCCATACTGGAGCTCTTTTGTAATTCTGGGACTCCATGGTCACCTGTGCTGATCAGCTCACCACGCTGGCCAAACAGGAAATGAAATTCAAAAGTTCCTGGGGCTTTTCCTGTCTACCTTGCCAGTGCATCTGAGATGAGAGTACTGTCCAGAGCAGTCACAACGGAGCACTCTGGGATAGCTCCCAGAGGCCAATACCGTCGAATTGCATCCACACTACCCCAAATTCATCCCAGCAAGGTCAATTTTAGCACTAAACCCCTCGCCGGGGAGGAGTACAGAAATCAATTTTAAGAGCCCTTTAAGTCAAGTGCAGGGTTAAATCAACCTAATGCTGCTAAATTCGACCTAAACTCATGGTGTAGACCAGGGCTAAGAAAGAAAATAAGAATAGCTGATCTATGAATATCAATTATTAACAATTCACCCTGCATCCCCATTCAATACATCCTCTTTTACTAGAAAAAATATCTTACTCAACTGCTAGAGTAATACTAACAACGAACTAATACGGACTCTCTACAATTGTATCTTACAATATCCAGAAAGCTAAAAAATTTTAATTATTTTAAGGTGGCCTTATAAAAGTTAAACCATCTTCTTAATACTACAATTTGATTTCTTCCTATGTGCAATTATTTCATGTACAGTAAATTTGTATACTGTCTTCTTTTCAAGAGAAATTAATAATTTCCATGCTCCTTCACTTATAAATAATCCTAAATCGACAGGAACAAGAATAGATTAAAATAGTACATAGCCTATGCCACCATTTCTTTGGAGGGGGGAGGGCTAAGAAGATGGAACAGAAAGAAAGGAAGATTCTTGCTTAAAGGTGCCATTTGCCACTTTGTTGTTACATTTAATTTTGCTAAGATTTCATTAATGCATGTGGACTGGGTTTCATGCAGTGACATGGGAATGCTGATTTGCCTTAAAGCCCCTGCCAGATCAAGTATGGCTTTCCCTTTTTTCTTCACAAACATGGGGAGATGAAGTTATGAGGTATTATGGAAGCTAAATTCCATGCACTAGAGAGCTATGATATTGACTCAGATAGCTCAAGTATTTGAGATGACTCACGACATTTGTTTCATTATCCAGATGCAAAAATCTGTATGGTATTAAAGATGAAGACAAAACCATTTATATATGTAGGTCACCCAAGTAACAACCAAGTACAACCCAAGTAACAACCACGTAACAACCCAAGTACATTACACAGTCTGAAATTAACTTATAAAAACCCTATCACTACTACATTTCAGGATTGTTAAGTGGAGGTACACTGGGGTAAGTCATGCTAAAGCTTGAGCTATTCCTAAATGAGAAGTTCCAAAGAACCAGATACTAAGGAGTGGAATTTTCAAAAGCACTCAGCCAGAATGTGTTCCCGCTGAAGTCAACAGTAGAACTTCCATTAACTATAATGGGAGCTGAGTTAGGCTACTGATTGCATCTGCAGACCCAACCCACAGTCTGTGTTTTTCTCCAATACATTTTTTTAACACTTGTAACCAAGGCCAAAGGTTTAGTTGTGGAACTACCTGTCTAAATTTCAGGATGAGATGAGAAATGCCTTTTGATCTGGGCAAAAACATAATGCAATCTTTTAAGATCTTATTTCTTGTTTTAGTAAATGCAGATATTATGCCTATTAATATTTTTTTCTTTGATATCAGGATACTCAACATAGTATTCCATAAACTTATTAAAAATTGGAAGCTGTGGCAACCTTTCGCCATCCAGAGCCTATGTTCTGAATTGAAATTAGGGTATATACTCCCTTTTTCTTATTAGATAAACTGTGATTATATACAAGCTCGAAGTCTAGCTCATATTGTTGCAATGTCTGAGGCATGGAGATAAGGTAAGTTCTCCCCAATATACCAATTATCTTGTGTATGTTCCTTTCAATGTATCTGTCGGGCTTTCACATTTTCAATCCTGGCTCCCAATCATTTTTTGGGAGGTGGTGGTTGCATTTAGTAATTTTATAATTACTGGAAGACATGTCCCATAGAATCTAGAGCAGGGGTTGGCAACCTTTCAGAAGTGGTGTGCCGAGTCTTCATTTATTCACTCTAATTTAAGGTTTCGTGTGCCAGTAATACATTTTAACATTTTTAGAAGGTCTCTTTCTATAAGTCTATAATATATAACTAAACTATTGTTGTATGTAAAGTAAATAAGGTTTTTAAAATGTTTAAGAAGCTTAATTTAAAATTAAATTAAAATGCAGAGCCCCCTGGACTGGTGTCCAGGACCCACGCAGCGTGAGTGCCACTGAAAATCAGCTCGCGTGCCGTCTTTGGCACGCTTGCCATAGGTTGCCTACCCCTGATCTAGAGCCTTGTAGTATGTTGCAGGAAGGGAGCTCAAGAAGTTATCTTCGTAAGGCTATAAGAATTACTTCGACTCCCCAGCTACTTTTGGTGATCCAGTGCATTTTAGTGAATTTTAAACTAAAGTAAGTTAGACTCCAACCTTGCAAACACGTATGCGCATACTTTACTTCATGTGAGAGTACTGATTTGAATGGGACTATTACTCATGTATATAAAGTTAAACTTATACATATGTATGTGCATCTTCAGGGTCTACATTTTTACTGGTTAAGATATTTCTTGAAGGAGGAAGTACAGAATCTCCATTACTAGAAATATTGATAAAATAAAAATTCTACAAATCCAAAAAGACTGTCTGCATCAATGCTCCTGTATCAATATTTATTAGAAAACAAGAACCCTCAGCAGAGGAAAAGAAAGCAATACTTCAAATGTAAGTAATACTAGAGTTATAAATGAGCAAGATGACATTGTAAAGAGGCTGACTTTCATCCACAGTGAAAAGCCATCCTTCTACATTAAATGCTTAAGTTGTTAGCTTTCATAAGCTAGTCACATGTATAAAAAATGGTAAGAACGTCTGACTAGATTAGACCTCAGCTTTACGGTGAGTTCCAGATGTACAATGCCCTAAGAATAATTTGGTGACTAAGGGGAGGAAAAACAAGCTAATAAGTAGAAGAATATTGGTTTTAAATGTCTCTTAGAAGGTGTGCCTCCCACCCCCAGGCGATAAAGAGTACTAAGTTCTAGAAGCAAAGAATATAGACAAATAAAACAGAAAATGTTTTATACATATCAAGCTGAAGGAAGTTCACTGTACTGAGCATATACTGTTATCCTTTACTGGGTCTGAAGTATCTTTAGCATGGTTTCCCAAATAAAATAAACAGGAATTAAAAACAATAAGCTCTGACATAGCTAGCTAAAATAGAGACTTCTAAATACCATTATTGTGCTTTTTCTTATTATTATTTTTTTTTTAAGTGACACTATGGGCCCTGACCATCCTTCTACTGAAGTCAGCAAGACCTGGCCCTAAAAATATGTTCCTTTCATCAGTACTGCAGTTATTTTCAGATTTAGAGGAAATCCAAAAATTGACATTCGTTTGGTGTACAGGTTTCCATACTGTGGCATTTTGGAACTGCTTCTCAAAATTAGCTATTTTTACACTCAAAATGAACTAAAACATTTCAAGACCTACCCAAACTCAGCTGTTAGGGAAAATATTTGGTTTCCTAATACAAAATTTGTGTTCACTAAAGCTAGGGAAGAAACTAGTTTATCCAAGCTTGAAGACAGAATTCCATACAACTTTGTTCACTGAGAAATACACAAGATCTTAAAGCTTGTTGTGCATTTACTGCAGTTTAAAATCATAGAATCATAGAACTGAAAGGGACCTGGAGAGGTCATCTAGTCCAGTCCCCTGCACTCAAGGCAGGACTAAGTATTCTCTAGACCATCCCTGACAGGTGTTTGTACAACCTGCTCTTAAAAATCCCCAATGATGGAAAATGAAACAAAGGAAAGTTCTCTCTCTCACCTATTTTTCTATTTTTTAAATGAGAATAATAATATAATATGGAGCATAAAAGGAGCAAGCATTTAAAAACTGTGGTTGCCTAGTACTATGCACTAACAGACTCTCTAATTCTGACCAATTCATAATGAAACACTCTTCTAGCAACTCCTTCAACTTTACATCAGTTCTACGATTGCCAATTTTGGTTGGACGTATTTCTGGAAGTTTCATCACATGACATTATTGTTAATTAAAGATTAATATTTATTTCCTGGAGACTTCAGGACAATCCTGGAGGGTTAGCAACCCTAATCTATTCACATAAACCAATGGATATCTTTTAACCTACAAAAGTGTATGCATGATCCTTGTTTTTAATATCTGCGCAATATTTTAAAAGTCCAGAACCTAAAGTTAATCTATATAATCCATAGGAAGTTGTCTGCCCAATTTTTAAAAGCACTGAGTACCCAACTCCTCCCAAGGACCTCGTGTGATTTCATAAAATCATAGAAATGTAGGCCTGCAAGGAACCTCGGTAGGTCATCTAGTTCAGTTCTCTGCACTGGGCCAGGACAATAGCAGCTATTAAGAATTCAGCACTTTGGAAAAACCAGGCAGGTGCCTAGCTGTGGACGTAGGAGTCTAACTTTAGACTTTTATGTTTTTAAAGCTATATTTTAAAGCTCTTCACATGGATGATAATAAATACCTAAATACAGGTGAAATATTACTGAAACAATTCATTGAATAGGAATATAATATGCTATGTCACAATTCAACTTTATAAAGAATAGTACACAAAAGTATTCTGCTTCAACTATGTAGTACATGAAAGGGAAACAAAATTCACATTTTACTTCATGACAGAAAGTTTACTGCACTTCTAAATGAATAACAATCTTCAAAAATACACTTCTCATGGTTTATATCACGCGCACATTTTATACTTGAAGGTTAGAACAATTATTGTTTGGGCTGAAAAGACAGTACAAAACAGAGCGCTTAAGATTACTGAAACAAACAAACAAAAAAATTACAGCCAAATATTTCAGATATTTGAAATCACCTTTCTTGGATCATAATTCAAAGACAACGACAACTACCGTTATGGTCAAAAAAGAGATAAATCCCAAATATGAAACATTCTTGTAAAGCAGGACAACTACCAAAAACAAACATAAAAATGGAAAGACTTACGTAAATGAGTATGTTGAAACAAATGTTTTGTGATGTGAGGTATGGTAGAGCTGGAGTGCTACAGTATATTTCCATATATTCAAAGTAATTTCAAATCACCTACTTTAAAGTTTGAAATCAGCAGATCATTGGCTGTTTGCTGTCTTTCATCATATGACCTCTTTGTTGAGATAAGATACATTCAAATAAGCAAAAAAATTAACCGGATGATCAGATATGAATAACCATATCTGCCAATTATGAAGGCAAATTGTACGTAAAAATGCAAGCCTACAACTTAGTATTCATAATAAATACATTTTCAAGCATTTAACATTATCAATATTTTAAAAAGAATTTAAATAATAAATGCAACTATTTTATACAGAACTGTACCATTTATTATACACACAAGTTCATCAGTTCCCTTTGTTTACAAAGGCTGGTTACAGATAATCATATGGAATGTTACAGTACCATCTTGCATAAAATTTTAGTACAATTTTGTACTTGAAAAAATGGTGCAAAACACCAGCCTAATCAATCTGACTGAATTGAAATACTTTTTTTTTTAATTACATCATTAACACATACACCACAAGCTATACATAAGCCCACTTTTCAATCACCACTTCAATATATTGTAGCAAGTACATTAGGTTGCAACTGATTCCATCTAGTCAGTTTAATTTATTAAAGGCTTGCACTGCTACTCACTCTGGAACCTTTGAGCTGTAAGCTTGTATGCATGAATTACAAAGCTCTTGTTAGTACAATTGTAAGGTCAACGCTCGTTGCCAAGTACTAGTATCAAGAGATTTCCTCAGAGAAGTCTCAGGAACAAACATTCTTTTTTGGGATACTTTTTTTTCTTTCAAAAATAAAAAAGTTTTATCTTTTCAAGACTCTCCATTCTGTACCTTGGGTGCTGGTGGATGCATAAAGTCCTTAAAGGGAACTAGTGCCTCCTTGAGAGCAGAACAGACTTCCGAGGATGAGCAAGTGATACATTCAACTAAAGTTGGGTACAACGCAATAACTTGTGCCCATGTGTTTGCATCAACTGTAACAGAAAAGTACAAAATGAAATAATGTAATATTGTTCATAATTTTTACAGTAGAAAGACATTTTTAATTAATATGTAAAGAAAAACACTAAGAAAGCTATGGGACACCAGATTTTTACCTCAATATCTCATTGAGCCCCAAATGGTATTTTTTTAAATTACGACATAAGGGGTGAAGATGTATATTCAGCACAGGAAGACATTGTTAGAAACCAAAAGTCAAAAAAAAAGAAAAGACAGTTACCTTTTCCGTAACTGGTGTTCTTCAAGATGTGTTGCTCATGTCTATTCCACAGTAGGTGTGCGTGCTTGCCACGTGCACCGGTGCCAGAAGTTTTTTCCCTAGCAGTACCCGTAGAGGAGCGCCCTAGTGACCCCTGGAGTGGCGCCTCATGGCGTGGTATAAGGGGCACTGCGCGCTCCCCCCACCCTCAGTTCCTTCTTGCCAGACAACTTCGACAAAAGGGAAGGAGGGCGGGATGTGGAATAGACACGAGCAACACATCTCGAAGAACACCAGTTATGGAAAAGGTAACTATCTTTTCTTCTTTGAGTGATTGCTCATGTGTATTCCACAATAGGTGATTCCAAGCTATATCTGTTGGAGGTGGGAAGGAGTTCACAAACTCTTGGGACGGAGAACGGCCCTGCCGAACCTGATGTCCTCCCTGGTCTGAGAGACAATCGCATAATGCGAGGTGAACGTGTGAACTGAAGACCACGTGGCAGCCCTACGAACGTCCTGAATGGGGACAAGGGCCAAAAAGGCAGCCGACGAGTCCTGCCCCCTATTCGAGTGCGCCTTAACAACTGGTGGCAGAGGGATTCCCACCAGGTCATAACAGGTACAGATGCACGAGGTGATCCAGTTGGAGAGCCGCTGAGTGGAGATCGGCTGACCTTTCATGCGCTCAGCCGAGGCGATGAACAGTTGTGAGGATTTTCTGAACGGCTTAGTCCACTCCAAGTAAAAAGCCAGAGCCCGTCGGCAGAGGACCGGCAGAAAAATGTCCCAACCCATGTGATAGGCAGAGACCACCTTCGGGAGGAACAAAGGGTGGGGGCAGAGCTGGACCTTATCTTTATGAAACACCGTGTACGGGGACTCGGTCAGGGCCCTGAGTTCCGAGACCTGCCTAGCCGACGTGATCGCAACCAGGAAGGACACCTTCCATGAGAGGTGTGACCTGGAGCACGTGGCTAGTGGCTCAAACAGGGGCCCCATGAGACGGGCCAACACCAGGTTTAGGTCCCACTGCGGGCCTAACATATGGGAAGAGACGATTCAACCCCTTAAGGAATCGGCCAGTCATAGCATGGGAGAATACCATGTGGCCCTGCACCGGCGGATGAAAGGCCGATATGGCTGCCAGGTGCACCTTGACTGACGAGGGCGCCAGGCCCTGGGCTCTAAGATGAAGGGGGTAGTCCAGAATAAGTTGGATTGGGGTGGCCACCGGGGAAACTCCCCGCTCGTCTGCCCATCTGGAAAACCGAGACCACTTTGCCAAGTAGGCTCGGCGCGTGGAGGGCCACCTGCTTTCTAGGAGGATGCGCTGAACCCCTTCCGAGCACGTCCTTTCCTCCCTACCTAACCATTGAGCAGCCATGCCGTGAGGTGGAGTGCTGCTAGGTTGGGATGGAGGAGGTGGCCCGGGTCCTGGGAGAGCAGGTCCGGGCAGGATGGCAACGGCCATGATGGGGCGACCGCCAGGCCCGTGAGGGTCCCGTACCAGTGCTGCCTGGGCCAGGCTGGGGCCATCAGAAGGACCCGGGCCTTGTCTGTCTTTATCTTTTCCAGGACCTTGCCGATCAGTGGGAATGGGGGAAAGGCATAGAGAAACTGGCTTGACCAGGACAGGAGGAAGACATCAGAGATAGCGCCCCCTCCCCCCGGAGCAGAACCGGGGACAGCGACCATTCTGCCGAGTCACGAACAGTCCACCTGGGGAGTTCCCCACACTTGGAAAAGTCTGTGCACCACCTCTGGGTGGAGAGACCACTCATGCTAAAAAGAGAAGTCCCTGCTCAAGCAATCCGCCCGCACGTTCCGGACGCCCGGCAGATGGAAGGTCTGTAGGCAGATGTCTGCTGATGTAGAACATCAAGGCCGTGTTGTCCGTGAGGACCCTGACCACCCAGCCCTCCAGGTGCGAGCGGAAGGCCATGCACGCCAGCCGTACCGCCCTGACCTCCTTGACATTTATGTGAAGGGTCAGATCCTGATCCGACCACAGACCTTGGATCTGAACGTTCCTCACATGGGCCTCATCCTGAGTCTGGCGTGACGGACCACATACGTGCACACCGACATGTGACCCAGGAGCTGGAGGCACGCTCTGGCTGTTGTCACTGGAAACCTTGTGACCGTGTCGATGAGCCCCTTCAGGGTCTCGAACCTCTCCAGTGGGAGGGAGGCTCTGGCCGACGAGGCGTCCAGGACCGCCCGGATAAACTCTATGCATTGTACTAACGTGGACTTGGTGTTGTTTACCAACAGGCCCGAAGTGGTGCACGTGGACAGAAGGAGCGCCATGTGATCCCGCACCTGCGACTGGGAGCTGCCCTTGACCAACCAGTTGTCCAGATAGGGGAAGATCTGGACCCCCTGGCGCCTGAGGTAGGCCGCCACCACTGACATACATTTCATGAATACCCTGGGGGCAGTGGACAGGCCAAACGGGAGGACTGTAAATTGGCAGTGTTTCTGCCTCACCGTGAAACGGAGGAAGTGTCTGTGCCCCTCGAATATATGAATGTGGAAGTACGCGTCCTGCAGATTGAGGATGGCGTACCAGTCCCCGAGATCGAGGGTGGCGTACCAGTCCCCGAGATCCAGGGAGGGGATGATGGAGGCCAGGGAGACCATGCGGAACTTGAGCTTCACCATGTACCAGTTAAGGCCTTGCAGGTCCAAGATGGGCCTGAGCCCCCCTTTGGCCTTCGGGATAAAGAAATAATGGGAGTGGTACCCCTTGCCTTTGAACTCCCCCGGTACCACTTCCACCGCTCCTAGGCCCAGGAGACGCCACACCTCCTGCTCGAGCAGAGCCTCATGCGAGGGGTCCCCCAGGAGGGATGGGGGCGGGGGATAGTTGGGCGGGGAGGAAATAAACTGGAGGGTGTAGCCCCGGGAGATGGTGTTGAGGACCCATCGGTCCGAGGTCAGCCGCGACCACTCCGGTAGGAAAGCACACAACCGAATGGAGAAGGGAAGCTATATTGAGGGTGGATCCCTGATGAGAACTGGCAGGGCGCCCCCGAGCGTCCCGTCAAAACCGCCTTTTCCTCACTTGCTTGCCCTTGGAGGACCCGGGCTGGGGGGCAGGCCGAGACTGCCTCTGTGGGCGCCTCTTATAACCGGTCTTGTATTTTGACTGGGTGGCCTGGGTGGGAGTCTGCTGCAGCTTGAACTTAGGTTTAGCTGGAGCCGGAACATAGAGACCAGGGGCTGGAGAGTCATGTGGGAATCTTTCAGGCCATGCAGCTTTGTATCCGTTTGTTCCGCAAACAGAGCTTTGCCATCAAATGGGTGGTCCTGCAGGGAGGTCTGCGCCTCGTTGGACAGCCCAGAGAACAGGAGCCACGACGCCCTTCTCATGGACACCACGGAGGTCCTGGACCGCGCACAGCCTTGTCCGCTGCATCCAAAGCTGCCTGCAGGGTTGCCCTGGCAGCCGCTGTGCCCTCCTCCACCAGCGCTTTGAACTCCTTCCTATTGAGCTCCTGGAGGAAGTCCTCGAACTTGGGCAGGGAGCCCCACAGATTGAACTCATACAGGCCCAGAAGAGCCTGGTGGTTCACCACCTGTAACTGGAAGCTTGAGGACGAATACGTTTTTCTTCCAAATGAGTCCAGCCTCCTCAAATTTTTATTTTTTGGGGTAGGGGCTGGTTGGCCCTGCCGTTCCCTGTAGTTGACCGACTCGACCACCAGGTAGTTAGGAGCAGGGTGGGTGTATAAGTATTCATGCCCCTTGGCGGGTACAAAATACTTGCGTTCCGCTCTCTTAGAGATGGGAGCCAATGAGGCTGGGGTTTGCCACAGGGCATTTGAAATTTTCGCCACCCCTTCATGGAGAGGCAAGGCCACCCTGCCCTGTGCCGAGGAGGACAGTATATTAAATAGGGAGTCCGAGGGCTCCTCCATCTCCTCTGCTTGGAGGTGGAGGCTTGATGCCACCCTTTTTAAGAGCTCTTGATGGGCCCGAAAGTCCTCCTGAGGGATGGAGGGAAGAGGGGCCGTAATCACCTCATCTGGGGAGGGTGGAGGTGGCTGGCGTGGTACTGTGTGTGTCCACTGGCACCGGAGGCTCCACCACCTGGTTGGTCTCCGGGCACAGTGCCGAGGATGTACGTCCCACCGACTTCTTCCTCGGAGATCTGGAAAGGGAGGCCGATGGTCCTTCTGAGGTTCCGGCCACCGAGCGAGCCTACCACTGGGCAGACTGTTCGGCCTGGCCCATCAATGGACGACTACGAAGAGAGGCTGGGCTGACATACGACCTGCCACTGTCCCTGGATCAGGAGGAGCGGCGACGCTAGGAGCAATGCCAACCACAGGACCGCGATCCCACCGTGGAGGACTGGTACCGTCAGTAACAGCGGCTCCGCGATTGGCTCCGGTGAGCGGATCCGCGATGGCGAGACGCTGGCGATCAATGCCCGGGGCTGCGGAGGTGGTGCCGTGGCAGGGTCCTAGAGCGGGACGACGAACGGGAACGACGTCAACGTTCATGCCATGACCGACTGCTATGGCCTTCTAATATGAGGATCTTTGGCGTTGTCTGCCTCGGTCCCATTGGTGTTCACTCCTCGAGGCGGAGCAGTGCCGAGAGTCTCGGTCAGACGGAACCCAACCAGATGGCCTGGTGGGCGTTGAGGGCGATCCACGTGGACTTTGCCCTGAATGGATGCTGGGTGGTGAACAGCGTCAGGAACATTCCCTCGACCGAGACCGGTACTGAGCCGGAGGCGACTGCGGAGATCCCAGCGGCGGCTTGCCTCTGGAGTGCGGGGCCGACATTGGCGGTGCTCCTGGTACTGGCATGGACATAACATCCCAGGCTGCCTGCAGGGCCTCCAGGGTGCAGGGCATCTGGACATCTGGGGAGGCCTGCTCCAAATGGGCCAGGCTACTCCATTTGACTTGAGTCAGAGGCTTAGAGGCCGGTGGGGATCGAGGACTGCCCAACATGGGTCTAGCCTCTGTCCTGGGTTTACTCCAGTGCCGCAGCGAAGAAGGCCTCTTCCTAGCCTTCTTGGCGTGCCCCATGGACGGGGAGCGGTGCCGACTAATCGATGGTTCCGAAGGGTTGCCGCGCACTGACACTGCGGTGCCCGATGCCAACTCCATCAGAATAACCCGGAGCCTGATGTCCCTTTCTCTCTTGGTCTGAGGCTTAAACTACTTGCAAATCTTGCAGAGATCGCTGAGATGGGTTTCCCCCAAACAGCGTAAACAGTCCGCGTGCGGATCACTCACTGACACAGATCGCCTACATGTCGCACGACTTAAAACCTGAGGCATGGGGCATGCCCCGGCCCAGGCGCTCTAGCTAAACTAAACTAACTAAACAACTAACTAACTACAGGTACCATACACTGAACGAACAAGCAGTTTTGGGGACGAGCTACAGCAAAGCTGGAGCAGAGCAGTTCGAAAGCACCTTCACTGGTGGCAAGAAGGAACTGAGGGTGGGGGGAGTGCGCAGCGCCCCTTATACCGCGCCATGAAGGCGCCACTCCAGGGGTCGCTAGGGCGCTCCCCTACGGGTACTGCTAGGGGAAAAACTTCCGGCACCAGTGCATGTGGAGAGCATGCACACCTATTGTGGAATACACATGAGCAATCACTTGAAGAATTTGTATTACAAAGCATCCTAGAACCCTAAACTATTGGGATGCTCATCCTCAAAATAGGGAAGTGGTATGTGGGCCTCATGCCAGTGAACCTCATAATAAGTGAACAGAAAAGCCTTTATAAAAATACACTGCTTCAAATTCCAAATCACAAACAGAATGTATATCTAGTTTTAAAGTGTACAGACATTTTAAATCAATATAACTAAATCAGTTTCTCCTTTGATTACCTCACAAGAACTGAATTGTGTGTGTACCCCTGCAACATCTGACACCAAAATGACCCATCCCTCCAGCCCCAATCCTGGGGGCAGGTGCAGGGAGAGAGGCAAACTTTGCCTCAGCCACCCAGAGCAAGAAAAATCTTTGGCACAGCTCTGGTCTATTCTACATAGGATGTCATTAATGATATGCTAAAACAGTGGTTTTCAACCTTTTTTCATTTGCAAACCCCTAAAAATTTACAAATGGAGGTGTGGACCCCTCTGGAAATTCAACAAATGGCCCCTTCCCCGTCGAGCCAACGTGATGGCTACCTGAAATGCTGTTTTCATCAACAAATGGAGGAGTGAGCAGGTAGCCATCGGTTCAAATGGAGATCTCGTAAGACATTTAAGAACCAGATTGACGTCCCAAACCAGAATAGGACGTTTGACTGGCAAAAAGATTTCCAAGCCCCCTGAAGAACTTCATTGTTTAGGCTGCGTGTCTGTCATGGAGATCACAGAAGTCACGGATTCCGTGACTTTCTGTGACCTCCATGACTTCTGCAGCGGCCGATGCAGCTGGCTCTGGGGCTGCCCAAGCAGATCAGGCAGCTCGTGGGCCAGCCGAACCGGCCGCTGCTGGGGAAGTTTGGGTGAGAGAAGGGGCTCAGGGTGCGGGGTGGTGCTTACCTGGAGGGGCACTCCCCTGAAGCGGTCGGCAGGTCCCTGCAGCTCCTAGGCAGACGGGTCAGGGGGCTCTGCACGCTGCCCCCACCCACAGGCGCTGCCCCTGCAGCTTTCATTGGCTGCGGTTCCTGGCCAATGGGAGCTGCAGAACCAGAGTGGGTGGGGGCAGTGCGCGGAACCGATCTGGCCTTCCTTCCCCCCAGGTAGGCAGCCTGCAAGCCCCGCCAACCCTCCTCCTCCCAGCACCAGCGGGGGTCCCCGGCCTGCGCCGCCGCCTGGCCCCTCCTCCCCTAGCACCAGCAGGGGTCCCTGGCCCCGCGCTGCCACCCGCCCCCCCAAAAAACACCAGCTGGGGTTCCGTGTGCCGCGCTGCTGCCCTCCACACCCCCAGAGCACCCGCAGCCCCCCGGCCAAGTTTTAGTCAGGGGGTACATAGTACAAGTGATGGACAGGTCACGGGCTGTGAATTTTTGTTTACTGCCTGTGACCTGTCCACTACTTTTACTAAAAATACCCGTGATTAAAATGTAGCCTTACTCATCGTCAGTGGGTGGGCGAATATAGAATAACCTTCTGTTGGAGAATCGAAATCTGTGATGGCTGCCAGGAGTTCTGTTAGACTCTAACAGAACACAATGACAGCTCTGAGTTTTTTAGTTCTAGAATGTAGTCCAGTATGTGACAGCAATGAGGTTTTGGAGTCTGTTTTGAGGTCACACCAACAGGCAAATCTTGTCCATTTTTTTAAGTGTGGCACATAGATGGTTTTCTGCTGTGCAGTAGCAACCTGACAGGGGTACCGTGAGCCGAGAAATTGAAAAAACTGCAGGAACACACACACTCAACCAGGGGGCACTCCCAAGACATAGGTGCCACACCATTACAGGTTGTTTTTAAGCCCATTAATCATCAACCAGCTGTGCTTTGAGCAGGAAAACCCTCAAGATTGGGGTGAAGGATCTTTCTGTGTTCCTTGGAGAGGAAATGAGAAGCAATCAGGAGAGTGATCAGTGAGTGAACAGCCAGCTGTATCACATAAGGAAACTGTGTTTGTCAGGGTCAGGTCAGGACTGTTAGAGTAGCTCTGGGTTTGTCCTTTTTTATTTTGAGTAGGACTTTAGATGTTAGAGGTGTCAGGGGAGAATGAGCACAGTAGACTCCACAACCACTGAAGATGAAAAGCATCCCCCAAGGATTGATGACCCAGCCCGCCTCTGGAGCAGAACTGGGCGCATTTCTTATTTTATCGCTGTGGCAAACAGGTCTATTTGAGAGGTGCCACATTGTTGGATTACGTGGTAAGTATGATGGGATCTCTCTCTCACTTGTGGTTTTAAGAGAATTGCCTGCTCAGTGTGTGTGCAGTCACATTCTGAACTCCTGGGAAGTATGCTGCTGTGATGACTATCTGATTCCATATGCACCAACTGCAAAATCTGACAGATGGAGGGGGATTTTACCTCCCCATGCTAGTTGATACAGAACATGAATGACATGTTGTCCATCATGAGCTTTATGTGTTTGCCTCGGATTAGCGATAGAAACTGGAGCCAGGCGTATCTAACTGCCCTGAGTTCCAGGAGGTTGATGTGCAGAGTGGTTTCCTAAGGCATCCACCCGCCCTAGGCCATGTGGATGTCTAGATGCGCTCTCCACTCCAACAGGGATGCATCTGTCATTATAACAACTGCTGGGGAAGGGCAGGTGAAAGAGACTCCTGCACAAACATTATGAGGGTATTTCTACCACTTGAGAGATTCCTTTATGAAGGTGGGTATGGAAAGTAGCGTAGTTAGACTGTCTGTTCAGTGAATAAACAGTCTTGAACCACCCTTGAAGGCATCACATTCGTAGTTTTGTGTGGTCTATAACTAAAGTACCAGCTGCCATATGCCCCAGCAGCTGATGACAGCTCTTGACGGGGGTTTGAATGCTAATCTGGATTGTGTTAACTATGTTGGATAGGGCCACGAATATGTGCATTGGAAAGCAGGCTCTTGCCACTACTGGACCAAGATTAGCTCCTATGAATTCTAACTTTTGAAAAGGGGTCAAGGTGAATTTTTGAATGTTGAAATGCAGGCCCAATCTGAGAAAGAGGTCTATGTCTTTGCAAGTTGTCTGAAGTTAGGCCCAGGGAGTGACCTTTCAGAAGCTAATTATCTAGATAAGGGAACATCAGAATTCCTTTTCTGTGGAAGTGTGCCACTACTACTGATGTGACATATGTACTACTGATGTGACATTTGAAAAGACCCTTGGGGTAGCTGATAAGCCAAAAAGGAGCACCATGTACTAAAAATGGTCCTGACTGAGAATAAAACATGGAAATCTTTTGTGGGATGAGTGGATTGTTACAAGGAAATATGCATCCTGAAGGTTGAGGGCTAAGAGCCAATCCTCTTGGTCCAGTGCCAGAATAATTGTTGAAAATGTTGCTATTTTCAATTTTTGTGCCTTCACAAAGGTGTTGAGTAGCCTTAAATTTAGGATGAGTCTCCAACCTTTTTTTTTTTTTTTTTTGAACCAGGAAATACTTGGAATAAAACCCTTTCCCTATGTGATGCATGGGAATTGAATCTATAGCACCCAAGAGTAAAAGAGAGTCTATTTCCTGTCATAACAGGCTCTCGTGAGAGAGGTCCCTGAAGAGGGAAAGGAAAGGGGACTTGGAAGGCAGAAGAGAAATGAAGTGAATGATCTCCAAAACCCACTCATCCGTAGTGGTAGATTCCCAAGTAATAGATAGAAAGTGTAAACACTTTCGGTAGGCTTGGGAATCTATCACTTGGTGGTTGCCGAAGGGAGGAAGGAAGGAGAAACATTGCAGTTGGTATGAAAAGGGGACAGCAGCTCAGGACCTCAACCACACTGTCAAAATTGGTGCTATGAGGTGGAAGATTTGTGAGGTGGAAGATTGGGAAGTGGGTGATTTTCTCCTCTGGAACCTTTGTCTCTTGCACTGAAGTTCATGTGGCCTCTGGGAATTGAATGGGGCAGGATCTCTGTGCTGTCTGGGACCTACTAAACTCTCTCTTTTGGGTACATGTATAGATCCCCAGAGAAAATGTAAAGCAGCCTTTGGAGTCCTTTAATGTGTGCACTCATCCTGTGCTGTCAGTGAACAGTTTAGTATCAAAAAAAGGAAAGTCTTCGACCATATTCTGGACCTCCTTTAGAAATCCTGAGAGCTGAAACCAGGAGGTCCTCTTCAAAACTACTGCCATAGAAATAGACTGAACAGCAGTATCAGCAGTATCAAGAGAGGCCTGCAGAGATGGTATGGCGAGCAGTTGGCCTTCTGCAATAATCGCCTGAAATTGCTCTGTGTTCTGCTGGTAGATATTCAATAAAGGAGTTCAGCCTGGTATAATTTGTATGGTTGTACTTCGCCATTAATGTCTGGTAGTTGGTGATTCTGAATTGTAAAGTAGCTGACGAATATTATTTTCTAAAACATGTTGAAGCACTCTCCCACCTTGCAGTGTCCTAGAGCTCAGTGTCCAGCCCAAGCCCGAACGTCTGCACCGCAATTAAACAGCCCCTTAGCCCAACACCTGTGAACCCGAGTCAGCTGGCCTGGGCCAGCTACAGGTTTTTAATTGCAGTGTAGACATACCCTTAGTGGCCAAGGAGTGAAGAAGGCATCTCCTAATGAGTTATGGTGGCATCCCTCCCCTCCAGCAAAATTGTGGGAATTTCTTGTTGTATGGCATCAGGAAAAGGTTTATCCCTGGACAGCCCTAGGTGAGCACTACCTGTAGGATAGGATAGCTCAGCTCCCATTTGTAGTCCTCACAGAAATGTCTGTTCAGTGTTTCTTCTATGATGCTTTGCAAACCTGATAGAAATGCCACTGAGACGTTGATTTGGTGGGTTATGCACCAGTTCCAAATTTCATTGCTTCTGTGCACAAGGATTGGGATTGTGCTCCCCCTCAGCAGTTTACATAATATATGGTAGCTCTGTTGTCCATCATGTCTCTTCTGAGTGACCCTTGATTTGGGGTAAAAAATGACTGCACTTATATTGAACTGCTCTGAGCTCAAATAGATTGATGTGAAGAGCAGACTCCTAATGGGTCCACCTGCTTTGTGACATGAGATCACCAGCCTAACAGAGAGGCATCTGTGATGATTGTCCTTGTGGGGGGTGAATACAAGCATACCTTGCAGGGATCCTTCTACTCACAGAGAGTTGAGAACTCAGAGATAGACACCCTCTTGGACAAGCTGTGCTTGAGCTAGGCTTGAAGGCATTGGGAATGCAGTCTGGCATGAGGTCTTACAAATGTACAGGCTGCGTATGGCCCACAAGCTGCAGATAGGCCCTTGCTGTAATTTGTGTGTGGGGATTTAATAAACATTACATTAAAACGTTTAAATAAAATAAAAAAACAGACAAGCTAGCTAATTTGAAGTTAACTGACACCGCAAAACTGTCTCTAGCACAGGCAGCTGAGGAAAAAACTGGAGCGGCAGCAGGTTTCAGACTGGAGCACAAGGACGTATTAGGTGCAGGGGCGGACACTGCTACCAAACACTCGCACACCCATAGGGACAACTACTCTAAGAAGAACCTATTTATCAGGGATGGGGTAGATACACAAAGATGACTAACCTGCCTCACAAAGGAAGAGCTGACAGACAATGAAGTTATGTTGTGGCTTTGTGCGCAAGTTAACCATCTACTATATAAAGATGAAGCATTTTCAGGTTAGTAGGTCTCCAGGGTTTAATGTAATGCATGCTATCCTTTAGGATCATAAACTGGATAGAAAATCTCAGATACAGTGGGTTCCGCTTATTAACAAACTCTTGGTTTCCAGCAAAAGTTTCCATTATTCAGAAGTTGCCAACAAGTGGAAGGCAGGTTTGTGGGGCTGTGGCCAAGAAAGGAAGTGCTGGGACATGCGGGTGCAACCTGGAGAGCGCATGGAGAGATACCACGCAGCTCCGTGTGTCCCCGTTACCACCATTCCCTGTGGAAAGCCCCAGCATCGGGGATGCAGCCCCCAATCCTGCTGCTAATCTGCCCACAACCTCCCCTCCCGGCCCACAGTGCTGGGACTTTGGCAGGAGATACAGGCACCCCAGTCCGTTACCTCCTTTGCTGGCAGCAGGTCTCTGGGTGCAATCGGGTTTGTGGGGCTGCAGCCAGGGAAGGTACGTCCCAGTGCTTCCTTCCCTTGTGGAAGTCCCACAAACCTGTTGCTGGGACCTTTCTTCCAAAAAAAGTTCTCAATAGTGTCATGCAGTTGCCACTATTTGAACCCCATTAAGTCAATGTGATGGGACTGGTTCCTGGCAAAATTTTGCTATTAACTGGGGAAGTTGTTAATATCAGGATTGCTATTAAGTGGAATCTACCATATTTTGCTCTTGTTTTGCCCGTTATTTCAGAGACAGTAATGCGCTGCAGGAAATTTATGTATGATTTTATAGACTTCCAGAGTTGGCAAAAAGAAGCAGCTTTTTAGCAGTCTCCATTCTATTCTTATTGAAAGCTTTCTTAGTTTTGTATTTTTCTCTTCTGTTTGTGCTAAAAAAAAATGTAGAGAAGTTTTTAAGATTTTCAAGCAGCACTTTAAGAAACATGGTCATGCCTGAAAAAATGTGAGCCTCCTTGAAAAGTGACAGTTAAAAATGTGCTTCTGATTGCGGTAGGAGAGGAAAATAAAAACAATTAGCCATCCAAAGTGATAGCTGCAGCAGTCTTTGAAGCTTTTCAGTAACCAGGCCTCTTGTCAATTACAGAACCCTTCTAGAATGCAAGAACAGAGATAGCAGAGGGCATGAAAGGACAGCACAACACATATTCGTGATAGTACTTCTCATCCAGTTCAACAACTGGGAGTTTTAAATGATATGCCTTGTTTAGTTTGCTGTCTATTTTTATCTCCTTGTCAGAAAGTTTTTTCCAACAGCATGAAGTTTTACTTTTGATTTTGGAATACAATAGTTAATTAAAGATTTGTACTAATACAAAAGAGCTAAGGGAGTGCACAGAAAATGACCTAATGGGGCTCAGAGGTTGAGAGGTGACTGACACTCCTGTGTCTGAGGATAGTGTGGGGAGTCATGGACAGGGCCGGCTCTAGCTTTTTTGCCGCCCCAGGCAAAAAAGCCTCCGGCCGCGCCCCCCCCCCCCCCGCGGGGGCTCCGCTCTCCCCCCGGCGGCCGGGGGGAGGGCGCCGGGGGGGAGGGCAGCCGGAGCCCTGGGAGGAGGGCGGCGAGCCCCAGTGAGGGCTCCGCTCTCCCCCCCGGCGGGAGGGTGCCGGGGGGGGAGGGTGACCGGAGCCCTGGGAGGAGGGCGGCGATCCCCGGCGGGGGCTCCGCTCTCCCCCCGGCGGCCAGGGGGAGGGCGCCGGGGGGGGGGAGGGCGGCGAGCCCCGGCCGGGGCTCCGCTCTCCCCCCGGCGGCCAGAGCGCCGGGGGCAGGGCGGCGAGCCCCGGTGGGGGCTCCGCTCTCCCCCCGGCGGCCAGAGCGCAGGGCGGTGAGCCCCGGCAGGAGCTCGCCGCTCTCCCCCCGGCAGCCGGGGGGAGGGTGCGGGGGGGGAGGCCGGCCAGAGCGCCGGGGGGAGGGCGGCGAGCCCGGCTGTGGCCCCGCTCTCCCCGGCGGCCCGAGCGCCGCGCCGCCCCCCTCCAGGTGCCGCCCCAAGCACCAGCTTGGTTGCCTGGTGCCTGGAGCCGGCCCTGGTCATGGAAGTAAAAAATTATATTTAAAACACTAAACTGAACGGAAGGCAAATGAAAAAAACAGAAGAAAGACTCAAGCTAGGTCTACACTACCCGCCTGAATCGGCGGGTAGAAATCGATCTCTTGGGGATCGACTTATCACGTCTCGTCAGGACGCGACAATCGATCCCCGAATCGACGCGCTTACTCCACCAGCGGAGGTGGGAGTAAGCGCCGTCGACTGGGAGCCGCGGCAGTCGATTTTGCCGCCGTCCTCACAACAGGGTAAGTCGGATCCGATACGTCGAATTCAGCTATGCTATTCGCGTAGCTGAATTTGCGCATCTTAAATCGACCCCCCCCTGTAGTGAGGATGTAGCCTCAGTGAAGCAGCGAAGTAAAGAAGCCGAGTGGTGCTGAGTGGTAGCAGGAGAAGCACAGCTCTTGATGAACATTCCTTTATTGACTATGGTCAAGAATGAACTGAATAAAAGTTTTCTAAGAGCAACAGTTAAGACTACTGGTGAACACTGCCCATAAGGACCAAAAATGTTCTAAAAGCTACAGGAGTTCTGCTTGTGCAGCATTAAGGAGCCAACACTCAGAAGTAAAAATATTACACAGACGGTATCTTTAGAAAAGTAAATTTATCCCTATCACTTTACATAAATGACTATCTTAATCTTAATGGACCTAATAGTGAATGAGAGCTTTAATAGAATTGAATAGAATATGGTCTGGATAAACAAAGATTTAGCAAGATTAAAGGATGTAGACTACAATGGGAGATAAAGAAAAGATACAAAGAAAGAAAATTTCACTCTAAGATCTTATCATATTTTATAGTAATTATTTACCAAAACATGTTTTAGATTAAGAAAGGGCATTGGTACCTCAGCTGGAAGCTTTCTACTCTAGTGATACTCTTTTGTCAAGTGCTGTGAGAGTGACTGATGAAAAGCAATATATAAGAGTTAGATATTATTTTATTTATGTAGGCTGATGGACCCGTTAAAGAGATGTTTTAAAAATTTCTACTTGGCAGCTACACAAACATGAAAGGGCAAATTAAGATTCTTATGGATGATACTTTTCTTGGAAATAGTGCTTTAAATATATTTTTTGCACAAACATATTGGGTACACAATTTTGTTTAGACTTCTGATTAAAACAACTTACCATTTTCAGGCTGAGTTTTCTTAAGGGAATCTATTAGAGTGCTGACAGCTTTTAAAACGAATATGATTTCTGTTACTTGCTGCCTACAAGGGGAAAATATATAAACTATCAACTGTACAATTTCAAAAATGTTTCCCAGAATATGATTTTTCTGTTGACTTTTATATAGCAAATACAAAAACAAATTTTGAACAATAAAACCTTTGACAAGCAACCCAGTGAAACCAAGGTTATTTAACGCTGTAATTAACATTCATCTTTAACTGATGTCATTTCCCACATACATGTGACCAATTTATATTAAATTTAATTTTTTGAAATCATGTCAATACATAGGCCTCAATCATGCAAACACTAATATATGTGCTTAACTTCAAGCATATAAGTAGTCTCACAGAAGTCATTTATTCAATCATGTACTCAATGGATAAAATTTTCAAAAGCTTTTAAATGGAACTGAGATGCCTAAGTTATTTAAGTGTTTTTAAAAATGTTACCATATATTTATGTTCAGTTTTCTATTTCAACAACAACTATGGTATGACTAATGCTTCAGAATACTACTACTTTGCTATTATTTTATTTTATTTTTAGGAACTTTATTATTTTCTCATCAACCTATCAATAGCTCTTCTAGAAATAAAGGAAGAGATGGTTACAGAAACTTTTCAGAGACAATGAAATACAATTGTACTACTATATATTGCACTCCTGAACTCTGGGTAATAGTCCTGAGGATAACTGCTTCTTAAAGGCCCTTCCAATCAATAGCCTTCCCAAATTTGGCATTTGATATGAAACTCCCTGCCCTTACACATTTTTCCATAAGAAATGGTAACTCACCCTGTGCAGTAACTGCAGTTCTTCGAGATGTGTCCCTCTATGTGTCCACTCTAGGAGCATTTGTGCCCCTTGTACTTCTGTGGGAAATTTTTCATAGCAGTGTCTGTTCAGACTGAGAATGCATGTTACTCCACCTTGTGCTCCATGGCGTTGCTATATAGCACTGCACAGGCTAACCATCGTCAGTTCCTTCTCTACCGTGAAGCCCCATGACAGGTAATTGAAGCAGAGCAGAAGGAGGGTGGGTACTGGAGCACCATCGGGTCATACATCTCGAAGAACTGCAGTTACTGTACAGGATGAGTAACCATTTCTTCTTCTTCAAGTAGTGTCCCTATCGGTTCGCCACTCTAGGTGACTACAGAGAAGTTCCCTTTTAAGGAAGAGGCGGCTTTGGAGTCTAATTCAGTGTGAAAGAAAGTACTGCTGAGCCAAACACAGTATCAGAAGCAGAGTCGTGAATTATAGCATAGCAGTCAGCGAATGTATGCATAGAAGCCCGTGTTGAGGCTTTACATATTTCAATGATAGGAACATTCTTAAGAAAGGCTGTGGAGGTGGAAATAGATTTCAGAGTGAGTTTGTATGTCAGTGGGTGCTTCAAGATTATGAGATCGGTAGCAGTTACTAATACAGTCAGTTATCAAGCTAGAGAGCCTCTCTTTAGAGATTGCACCTCCTTTTGCTCTGTCTGAGATCAAGACAAAAATCTGGAGGTCTCCCTGAAATGTTTAGTCCTATCAAGGTAGAAGGCAAGGGCTCTCCTGACATCAAGTGTGTGGAGCAATGCCTCCCTTTTATCTGGTGAGGTTTATAGTAAAAGACAGGGAGGTGAATGGGCTGATTAATATGGAAATCAAAAGGTACTTTTGGCAAAAACTTGGGGTATGGTCATAATGTAACGTTGTCTCTGAAAAATATGGGGACTGTGCCATAAAATGGGGAGTATGCCATAAAAGCCCCATTTCCCCCATTCAGCAAGCCGATGTGATGGCAATCAGAAATGCCAATTTCACTGATAAACAGAGTTGTGAGCAGGCCATAGGTTCAAACGGTGATCTTGTAAAGCATTTAAGAACCAAACTGAGGTCCTGAACTGTAGTAGGGCATTTAATTGTTAGGAAAAGGTTGCACAGGCCTTTGAGGAACCTCATTGTCGTTGGGTGGGCAAATACAGCGTAACCTTCTATTGGAGGATGGCTGCCAGATGAACTCTAATGGAATTCAGTGATAATCCTGAGGTCTGTAGTTTTAGAATGTAATCCAGTATGTCTGGCAGCAATGAGGTTATTGGTGCAATGTGTTTGAGATCACACCAATGAGCAAATATTGTCCATTATTGTAACTGCAGGGTGTAGACTGTTTTTTGCTGTGCAGTAACCCCCTTTTTACTTGCTGTGAATAGGCAGTTTCTATGCCCATGCTTTGAGGTGAAGGATTCTAAGACGGGTGATGGATCTTCCCACTCTTCTAAAAGACGATAGGAGTGGCATGAAGAGCAATTGGGGAGAACACTGTCATCTGTATCAGATAAGGAAACCATGTTTGTCAACTCTGGCCTTGTCCCTTTTTATTTTGAGTAGGACTCTGGATATTGGAGGAGTTGGGGGGAACGTATACAGAAGACCCAGCAACCACTGGAGGTGAAAGGCATCCCCCAGGGATCAATGACGCAGACTAGTTCTGGAGCAAAACTGGTGCATTTCCTGTTTATTGCTGCGGTGAAAAAGTCTATCTGACGAGTACCCCATTGGTAGAATATGTGGTGAAGTATGGTTGAATCTATCTCCCACTCATGGTCTTGAGAGAAGTGCTTGTTGAGTCTGTCTGCGGTCACATGCTGAACTCCTGGAGTTCATTTTGTGATAAAAATCTGATTTCATATACTCCAATTCCAAAGCTTTATAGCCTCAGCAAAAGGAAGGGGGATCTTGCTCTTCCTTGCTGGTTTATATAAAACATTTATGACATGTCAGTCATGACCTTTATGTTTTTGCCTCTAATTAGTGGCAGAAAACTGGAGACACGCGCATCTGCCTGCCCTTGATACCAGAGAAACCCCTTTTTGAAGGCCCCAGGCTCCATCTTGTATCCCAGGCCTCCATTTTGAATAAGCAAGAGTCACTTCACTATTAGATGAAAACTGTAGGTCATGTAGTACTGATATTGGCAGGGGAGAAGTTGACAGGGAAAACAGTGGTGAGATAACATTGACCATGAGGCTGGGGACCTTCTGGCTACATTAGAGACAATGTTGCAAAGTGGCATGGACAACCTGAAATGAGGCAGTTGTTGATCATAAGACTAGGTACATTATAAACTATGTTGCAAAATGGCAAGTAATGAGTTAATTGTTGATCATGAAACCAGGTATGTTAGAAATAAATGTTACAAGTGGTATGTGCTCTGGAGAGTTCTGACAAAAAGATATTAGCAAAAGCAAGCAAAACAACATGTCAATCAAGCCTGTCAGAAGAGGATATAAGAAGAGGTACAGAGGACATCAGTGTTCTGTTCGTTTGCTTTGCCTGTTCAGTACTGCCCATTCAGTCCAGTAGAGGGAAAAGACCAGGAGCAGTTCAATAAAGAGGGAAAAGACTAGGAGCAGGAGAGCACAAGAAGATCAGAAGATCAGAGAGGAATAATCTAAAGACAGTTACCAGGAACTGTCAGCGGCCTGTGAATGACCGATCACCACAAGCAGGGTGCAGCCACTTAGCATCACATCAAACTGTGTGGTAATGTAGTTTTGGGGGGTGCTTTAGCCTGTTGTGTTGGGGATTTGTGTTACTGTGTTGGGGATTTGTGTTTGCACCAATAAAAGGGTGACTTGTTTTGGAAAGATACTACCTGGGTCAATCATTTATCAGAAGTCTGTATACATGTCCTCCAGGTATTGCTTTAGCCACCCTGGAGACTCATACCTGATTGTTAATAGGTGGGTTGTTTTGAGGGAGTCTTTGGTAAACCCTGGAGGGGTCACTAGGTGAGCTACTGGAGGGATACCTAAATTCTGTTTCCAGGGTAACACTGAGTTCCAGGAGGAAGATATGCAGAGAATTTTCTTGAGGCGTCCACCTACCCTGAACTGTTTGGAGTCTAGATGCACACGCCATCCCAACAGGGAAGCATCTGTCATTATGACAGTCGTTGGGGGGAGGACAGATGAAGGGGACTCCCGCACACAAGTTGTGAAGGTCTTTCCACCAACTATACAGAACTGGGTATGGAAAGCAACATGTTGAGACTGTGTCTGCTAAGCGAATAAACCATCCTGACCTACCCTTAAAGGCATCGCATAAGCAGTCATGTGTGATCTATAGGGCCCTACCAAATTCACGTCCATGAAAAATGCATCACAGACCACGAAATTTGGCCTCTGTGTGAGCTTTTACCCTATACTGTACAGATTTCATGGGGGGAGACCAGCATTTCGCAAATTGGGGGTCTTGACCCAAAAGGGAGTTGCAGGGGGGGTCCAACAAGGGTATTTTAAGTGGATCGTGGTATTGCCACCCTTACTTCTGTGCTGCCTTCACAGCTGGGGGTCTGGAGAGTGGCGGCTGTTCGCCGGGTGCCCAGGTCTGAAGGCAGCGCCCCGCCAGCAGCAGCGCAAAAGTAAAGGTAGCAATACCATGCCATGCCATCCTTACTTCTGTGCTGCTGCCTTCAGCGCTCGGCAGCCGGAGAGTGGTGGCTGTTGACTGAGGGCCCAGCTCTGCAGACAGAAGTGCAGAAGTAAGGGTGGCAATACCATACCATGCCATCATTACTTCTGCACTGCTGCTGCTGGCGGCGGTGCTGACTTCAGAGCTGGGATACTGGCCAGCAGCCGCCACTCTCCAGCTGCCCAGCTCTGAAGGCAGCACCGCCACTAGCAGCTGCACAGAAGTAAGGGTAGCAGTACCGCAACCCCTGCTACAATAACGTTGCAACTCCCCCCCACCCCCAACTCCTTTTTGGGTCAGGACCCCTACAATTACAACACCATGAAATTTCAGACTTAAATAGCTGAAATCATGAAATTTACTTTTTTTTTTAATCCTCTGACTGTGAAATTGACCAACATGGACCGTGAATTTGGTAAGGGCGTAGTGATCTATAACGAAAGTGCCAGCCACCATATGCCCCAGTAGCCAGGGACAGTACCTGACCAAGGTCTAAGGGCTGATCAGAATCGTATTGATTAAGTCTGAAGGGGACATAAACCTGTGCACTGGGAGGAAGGCTCTTTTGCACAGGGGTCAAGGTGGACTTCAGATTGCTCAATTGCAGGCTCAGCTTCAGGAAGAGTTCTATGGCTTCGTACATTGCCTGAGAAGTCACCTCCCAGGAGTGTCCTTTCAGAAGCCAATAGACTAGGTAAGGCAACACCAAAATTGCATTCCTGCAGAGGTGAGCCACTATTACTGACATGATCTTTGAGAAGACCCATGGGGGCATATGATAGGCCAAAATGGAGCACCCTGTACTGAAAATCATAGAAGTGTAGGACTGGAAGGGACCTCAGTAGGTCATTTATTCCAGTCGCTTACACTCAAGACAGGACTATGTATAACTAGACCATTCTTAACAGGTGTTTGTCTAATCTGTTCTTAAACCTCCAATGACGGAGATTCCACAACCTCCCTCAGCAATTTGTTCTGGTGCTTAACTACCCTGACAGAAATTTTCCTAATATCCAATCTAAACCGCCCTTGCTGTAATTTAAGCCCATTGCTTCTTGTCCTATCCTGAGGTTAAGGAGAAATTTTTCCCCCCTCCTCCTTGTAACAACCTTTTATGTACTTGAAAACTGTTATGTCCCCCCTCAGTCTTTTCTTCTCCACTAAACAAAATCAATTTTTTCAATCTTTCCTCATAGGTCATATTTTCTAGACCTTTAATCATTTTTGTTGCTCTCCTCTGGACTTTCTCCAATGTGTCCACTTCTTTCCTGAAATGCAGTTCCCAGAACTGGATACAATACTCCAATTGTGGCCTTATCAGTGAGGAGTAGAGTGAAAATTATTTCTAGGCTTGCTTACCACACTCCTGCTAATACATCCCAGAATGAAGTTTTCTTTTTTGCAACAGTATTACACTGTTGACTCATATTTAGCTTGTGATCCACTATAACCCCCAGGGTCCTTTTCTGCAGTACTCCTTCCTAGGCAGTCATTTCCCATTTTGCATGTGTGCAATTGATTGGTACTGGCCTATTGTAAAGCATAGGAATCATTTGTGGGACGGGTGGATTCCAATGTGGAAATATGCATCCTGAAGGTCTAGGGCCGAGAACTAATCTCCTTGGTTCAGTGATAGGATTATCGTTGCAAGTGTCACCATTCTGAATTTTTGTGCCTTCACAAAGGTATTGAATAGTCTTAAAACTAGGCTGGATCTTCAACTGCCACTCTTTTCTGGGACCAGAAAACACCTGGAGTAAAACCCCTTCCCCTCTGTGCTGTGTCGGAACTGGTTCTATAGCATCCAGGTGTAGAAGGGGGTCTATTTCCTGCCATAGCAGGTTCTCATGGGAAGGGTCCCTGAAGAGGGACAGGGAAGGGGGGTTGTCAGGTATAAGAGGAAATTATCTCCCAAACCCTCTTGTCCATAGTGATGGACTCCCAAGACCACTGCAAGCGGTAAAGGCGGTTCCCGAAAGGTGAAATATTGCACGTAGGGTGGAGCACCCATATGGACACTACTTGAAGAAGAACACAGATTTTTTTTTTGGTCAAATTATATTCTTAATTATAAATACATTTTTTTCTACCATAAAATACTGGCTTGCCTTTTTTTTTTTTTTTTTTAAATACATACAGTACATACCGTGGAAGAGGACATTTGCCACTTAATCTTTCATCTTCTATGTAGCGACGCAGTACATCCTGTGATCTTTTCAAGAGTACAGACAGTGCCATTCTAGAGATGTATCCTTCCTGAGGAGTTGTGACTTTATTACTGAATGAAAACTGAAGCAGTGTTTCAAAGCACATCTTAGAAAATTCTTCTCTCATTCGAATATCTATTTCTGCTTCTGTCAAAGTAAAATAATCTTTAATAGTGAAACAAGCATAGTAAACATACCATATTTTTTTATTTCAATAGCTGCCTTAATCATACCTACAGTATTTAAAATGGTAACATTTGCAAATACTGTAAAGCACACATTCTGAAAAAAGATAGCCATACAGCCATTTTTAATTAGTACATAAAATTCAGAAACAGCTGTATATTTTCAATTAGTGTTTTAACTTAGCTATAAAACTTTAATCTAAAAGCGATGTCTAGTCAGTTACACCCCTTAGTTTTATCAAGGTCACTCAATTTAAAGAACAGGATTTTTTTTTTTATGCATTGCAATTGCCTGAAATTATTACCAGTACCTATTTTAACTTGCATGCTGGAGACCAAAGTGAGTGGGATGTGGAGGAAGACAGTTTAAAAAAAAAAAAAAAGACTCAAAGCCTAGGTAAGTACAAAGAGACAAGAGTGCATCCTTAAACAAGATATTTACCCCAAAATGCAGAAATATTACCAGAAAGTTGCAAACAAACAGAATACTATGCATTCTTCATAGCATGAAATTTATCCCATAGATTAAGAAATTATAGTATTTGAGTTCACCTCTGTGGGCTGGGAACTTATTCATGATATTGGTGAAGTTTAAAATCTTTGGTAAAATCGGTATTGTAATATGCACATTTTAATTTGCCTTCCACAGGATTTTTACACTGTTCTTATATCTTTTGTTTATAATTGAGGTAACATACCCGTAAATGAGGATGACTGAGAATGTATTGAACCTTTATTAAGCATAGCCATTATCTGACCAACAAATTCCTTGGGAATAAAATTAGCATACGGCAGTATCTCTGTGCTGATGAGTTGCACCACCTAAAACAAATGAAATACATTTAAATTTGTTTTCTAGGAAAAATTCAGTGATTAAAATTATAACTAACACTTACAAGACATATATACACTTAAAGAAATGGATCAAGATACATATTTTAGGCATCTGCCTGATCTTCTGAAGGGCAGATCACGCAACAGATCCCACTGAATTTTGAAAATCATTGCTGAAATGTTTACTTCAAACTGAATTTAGAGAGTTTTGGAAAGGGACAATCTGACCTTCAGAACCAAACCTCCTCTTCCCCTCCCTACTCCATCTTAACTAGAAGATTAAGACAGTGTATTAACAAGACCAAGCAGAAGAATGTGTTTATAAGAGAAGGTTCTCTTTTGGCTTGATCCTGAGAGGAACTAACATGGGACAATTAGGTCCCATGCCCATCAATAGGTCTGTTTTACTGCACACTAGATCTACATCAGTGGCTCTCAACCTTTCCTGACTACTGTACCCCTTTTCAGGAGTACAAAATTCATGCATCCGACGAAGTGGGCATTCACCCACGAAAGCTTATGCTCCAATACATCTGTTAGTCTTGAAGGTGCCACAGGACTCTCTGTTGCTTTTTACAGATCCAGACTAACACGGCTACTCCTCTGATACTTTTCAGGAGTCTGATTTGTCTTGCGTACCCCCAAGTTTCACCTCACTTAAAAACTACTTGCTTACAAAATCTGACAAAAATATATTTGTATCATAGCACACTATTACTGAAAAATTGCTTACTTTCTCATTTTTATCATATAATTATAAAATAAATCAATTAGAAGTATTTTACTTGCATTTCAGTGTATAGTATATAGAGCAGAATAAACCAGTCACTGTCTGTATGAAATTTTAGTTTGTACTGACTTTGCTAGTGTTTTTTATTTAGCCTGTTATAAAACTAAGCAAATATCTAAATGAGTTGATGTATCCTCTGGAAGACTTGTGTAGGTTGAGAACCACTGATCTAGGCCACTACAGGGAACCCTGCTTCCATTTTTAATCCTGAGCTCTGAATATCCTGGCTGCAGTCCTTGGGAGATAACTGAAGCTAAAGCACTTAATTATCACTGCCCTTCAACCTAGAACTCCTATCTCAGCCCTGGTGTGAAAAGTGACCAGTCTCTCTTCCTTCTCCAAGGCTTTTCCAATGTTAACCCTACCAAGTACTGTAACACACCCATTTAAACTGCAGTGCTGTCTGATAACCTGCCTGAGGTCGTCAAGGGCACTGTGTGTCTGAGTTGCTTCATCTGTCCATTCAGATTTAAAGTTCCTGGAGCAAGGACCATATCTTCCTGTTTTTTTTGTTTTTTTGGTTTTTTTAAAGAAGTGAACACAGTCACTGCTTAAATAATCATGATTACTGAATGCGTATCATCTCTTGGCCAATCAAGAGTGTTGCTTCACTCTTAAGAAAGTGCAACATGAGGCATTCAACTTTAGGTCAGGTTGTGAACATTTACTCTCAAATGGTAAGCAGTTACTTGTGTGAGTAACAGTTCACAAATGGGAGTAAGGGGTTCACAGTGTGGTCCTTTATGAACGTTTAATAAGGACTATTTATGAATACAGAAATAATTCTATTTAACAATTATGGGACAGATTGTGCCATTAAAGTATGACCTTGAGTATGGGATTGGATCGAGCTGCACTTTCTCAGAGAAAGCTTAGGAGACTTTTTAATTCAGGAAAGCAGGAGGCTTCCGTGACATCTGGAGAATTGCAGCAATTATGCCATCCCTTAGGAGGCTGCCACATGCATTCCCTCTGTGCAGAACCAGATAATGTGTGGGAGACAGAGACATGTCCCACTTGCTCCCATTCCTTGGGGTTGTCTTGCACCCCAGTTGATACCAACAAAGAACTCCTTGTGCATGACTTCCCACCCCTAAGCACACCCCAAAAGCCAGCCACAATCTGGACCCCTGGTTTTATCATCTTTTTTACTGATCAAAAAAGAAGTTGCAGCCAAGTTAGTAAAATTCAGTATCAACCATAGTTTTCTCCAGATGTTAATTTATGACAGTTACCTATGAGTTTGAACATTCCTAGTTAGTTTATAATAAGGTAATACAAAAACACTCTAGTCTCCTCACCTCAACATCAATACTCTCATTTCTCTGAAACTCTTGAATAGAAAGATTATCTGGAGGTATACTAAAAAGAAACATGAAAATATTATGTTATACTTTTAAAGTGCGTAGAATCTTCTGGAAATTGTAAAGATAGAGAGACAGAAGCATGCACGGTGTTAAAATAAAAAATATGTATATACATAAAGCTAGTACTGTATATGCCAGAGACTAATTAATATTTTAGAATACAAACCTTACAGCGTATGAATAAATAAAACAATCTAAAAAGGACTGAGGAAAAACGTCGTATTAAAAAACGTAAGAAACCATAATAAAGTGTTACAAAAACAGTTGATTATTGACTTTAAATAGTAATCATTTGTCACTGACAGTATTATTTTGATATGTGCTTTGTTTCATTAGCTATTGTGTGTGTGTTTGTAATCATCTGTATTAGTGTTTTAAAAAACAGCTCTTCAATTAAAAAAAAAATCAGAAATTTGCAAAGATAAAGACTGTGGTACAGGAGTAGTTTATCAGTGTATCAACAGGTTCCTCTCTGTTCATATCATAATAGCAACTTTAAAATTGTCACTGTAAACCCTTTACAAAGATTCCACAGAGACACCGCAGTGGATCAAACATATTTTACCACTGTTGCTTATCCTCTCTGGTCACAAGGTTATACGATTTTTGTCATTTTTATTTTTAAGTTTGCCACATTTGAATTTTACATGATTTTCCCACGTCTACCAGATACCCGATTTTTGGTTTTGGTACAATACTCTCCCCTCTTTTTAAAAAAATAAAAAAAACCACACAATTTGAACTACCAAATGTTCATTTTCTCTCATTCCTGTTTAACAAGAGTGCATCCATCACTGAATTCTACTCCATAAAAATATTTGGGCTTGTCCATATTTTAAATCACGATGCTGACATGAAACTGAAGTATTGTGGGTGTTTCACAAACAACTAATTCTGAACAATTTCATGCTTTCTCCTCTATAATGTAACATCACTTTTTTAAATGTATGTGCCCTTCATTTATGAGGCTGAGAGCGTCTGTAAGTTTCAAAATAGTTGGCACAGTCTTTTTGTCCTGTCAGTAGACAGCACCCAATCCTTATATTTGAGTTTACATTTTATATGTAATTTATTGTCTAGGGACTCCTATAGTTAAGTTTGCCTAATACTGTACATTATAAGAAACTGGTTTTAGTTGCTTATAACTTTGCCAAGCTTTAACCATTCAGTAAAAATGATTCAGCAATTTCTGAGGACAACGTTAGGGAAAAATATGTTTTTTTGCCAGTGTTAAAAAAAATTCTTACAACCATTTTCACTGAGAAATTCTAGCACCTCCATGCTTTAGAGTAGAGACTTGAAGATGGGCACAGAGGTCCCTTTGGGGTCAGGGTCATGTACTTTGCTTCTCCCGTGAAAATTCACCCAAATATGGCCAATTTATAACCCTATGCAAATGGCTATTTGCACATGCTCAGTGGAAGCCTCTCAGAATTTGGCAGCTAGATTCTCCAAACATTCTGTCTGCACTGAACATGTTCCAGTCCCACATACCTCCTTTATGCCAACCACATTGTTCATACTCAATTCCAAGGCTTCAGGATTTTCCCTGCAATTGTTCATCCTGTCTGCTGGGGGCCACTGTGATGCCTGACACTAAAACTGAAAGGAAGGAGACTCTCTCTCCTTTGCTTTCAGTGTTTCCCAGGCTAGCAGCCAAGCAGCATGGAGGAGGAGGAGAAAGGCACCTTACTTGAATGCAGAGGGATGAGGAGCAGAACGGACAGGTGTAGTTTGGAGGTGGATAAAAGTAGAGAAAGGGGGCCCAGGTCCAAAAGGGGATAGGCTTGAGGGAGGAAAACAACAGAAGGGTCTGTAACCATTATACTCCCCTCCAGAACGCCCAAGTCCTAACATTCATTCGCTGTCTAGAAAATTCTTGTAGAACCCACTGCAAACTGTGTATCCTATCCCCAGCTAGTGACTGGTCTAAATGGAGGATAAAAGCCTACTACTGCTTCCAGTTAC
Source organism: Emys orbicularis (assembly GCF_028017835.1). NCBI lineage: Eukaryota > Metazoa > Chordata > Testudines > Emydidae > Emys > Emys orbicularis. The sequence goes on along the minus strand of NC_088683.1, from coordinate 64,509,560 downwards.
TCCATTAGCTCAAGCGGTAAAGGTCTGTGCTATGGATATAAAGATTCACAATGACGCAAATAGAAATTCTCTTTTCCTGGCTTGTTTTTAAAAACAATTTAGACCAGAGATCCCCAAACTGTGGGGCACCCCCCAAGAGGGGTGCGGATGAACATTTGGGGGGGGGCGCAGTGGGGCCCTGGCCAGCCCCCATGGAGAGAGAGGAGGTCCTGCTCTGCCCCCAGCTCTGCTCCGGCTCCGCTCCCAGTCCCAGACTTGCCCCCAGTTGCAGCCCTGCTATGGCTTCGGTTCCCAGCCCCACCCCCAGCTGTGGCCCCAGTTTTGGCCCCTTTACCCCGTCTGCTCCCTGCTCCTGGCCCTGGCTCCCATGGGGGGGGCCTGACCATGAAAAGTTAGGGGACCACTGATCTAGATACAACAAACAATATCTCTCTGCCTCACAGGAATAGTGTGAAGATAAATTAAATAATGTTTGTGAAACACTCAGATACTGCGGTAATGGGTGCCATAAAAAAGGAATAAGAAAATTTAAAATTCTGTATTTGCTGCAAGTGTTGGGTGCCGTGCAGTAAGCCAGCCCAGGACCCACAAACACTGAATGCTGAGGGTATAAAGATATCGATTAGCCACCCGTTCAGTGAGCACTCTCTTCGTGTACACTGAATGGGGAAGGTGTCTATGCAAGAACTGTAGTAATGATGTAATTAAAGGTTGTATCACAATGCATACATATCGGGGAGGCTGAATTAAAAGTTGCATAGGCAACCTTAATTCTGGCATTTCCCCACTTTTGAGAGCTTGACTTTTCAACCTCAGTGTTCTTTTGATGAAGTTTTTTGTATGTTGTTATATTCTATGTACACATGCACACACTTTTTCTGGTTTTGAATATTACTTCATATAATGGTTTGAGCTGCTTTCAAAAAAGTCTCTAAGAATTATTATTATGAAGTAATACACCAGCATGCTACTCACAGCTCTGTTGGTGCAAATTAAAGTTTAATTTGAAAGAATAATATATTGACTCCTAAAAGTTCAGAATGATTTTGGCTTATTAGAAAAAACAATGTAGTTCTTTCTCTAAATTTCCATTGTAAAGAAAGCAATACTTATTGCATGGAGGATGTTATGTTCTATGACGGAGAAATTAAATGGTTTTTTTTTTTCCCATTGGCCTGGGCTCTTCAGGCAACACCAACAATTGCTTAGCATACAACCTTGCACATACTTTAGTTTCTCCTCTCCTACCTAGGTTTCATTTAAAAAAAAAAAAAAAAATCTACCCACATCCAGCCCCATAGGTAGCTTGCAAATCTACCCCAACTCAAGAGACAAAGGGCTATTCAGGTAAAGTCACAGATCCCAAGGCCAGACCATTGTGATCATCTAGTTTGATTTCCTGAATGACACAGACCAGAGGACTTGTCTGAATTAATTCCTGCTTCAAGTCCAATGGTTGTGGTTGAAGTAGAGTATATCTTTCAGAAAAACATTCAATCTTGACTTAATTTCCAGTGATGAAAAATCCACCACAATTTGTGTTAAGTTGTTCCAATGTTTATACAATTGCACCTTCTTTCTAGTAGGAATTTGTCTAGCTTCAACTTCTAGCCATTGGATCTTGTTGCACCTTTGTTTGATAAACTGAAGACCCCTCAATTATCAAATTTATGTTCCCCTTGTAGGAATTTACAGATTGTGATCAAATCACTCCTTCACCTTATTTTTGGTAAGCTAAATAGACTGAACTCCTTGAGTCTTTCATTGAAAGGCACATTGTCCAATCTTTTGATCATTCTTGTGTCTCTTCTCTTCTTTTGTATGTGTCACAAGTCAATATCTAGACCTCATCATGATCATCTTCTGATATGAATATATCATCTGACTTTTTCCCAAATACAGAACAGAAATGTTTATTGAATGCTTATGCTTTTGCATTATTGACAATTGTTCCATTAATGGATAATACCATTGTTGGGGTTCCTTTTATTCTTGTTATACTTAACCTTATTGTCCTTAACTTTGCTGGCCAGAGATTTCTTTTTGTGCTTTTGCATCTTCATTATAGAAAGGTTTCAGAGTAGCAGCCGTGTTAGTCTGTATCCGCAAAAATAACAGGAGTACTTGTGGCACCTTAGAGACTAACAAATTTATTAGAGCATAAGCTTTCGTGGGCTACAACCCACTTCTTCGGATGCATATAGAGTGAACCTTCCTTATAGAAAGGGGGAAGACGAGACTAACAAATTTATTAGAGCATAAGCTTTCGTGGGCTACAACCCACTTCTTCGGATGCATATAGAGTGAACCTTCCTTATAGAAAGGGGGAAGACAAATCATGGCAGCCAATCCAGCTGTTTGACAAGAAGAGAAAGAGCAATTGAAGGAGCACAAAAAGGAATCCCGGATGCTTGATTCAACGCTGAGAACCAGGGAACAGACTTAGTTTTAGTGTAGACACAGGCTAACTGATTACAAAATCATGATTAAGGGGAAAGATCACCTTAACTGGTTAAAAGAAAACAGTTCAATTTGCATCCACACAGCAACTTTTCTACCATCACAACTGTGCTTTACATGGCAACACCTACTACCCTACTTAGATGTTCTAATATCAGTGGACTCTGGGAAAATCTGGGCAACTATCTGTTCTATGCTATTGCAATTTTGCAAAGAAAGAAAGCAAGCCTCCCACCACTGCCAGTATTAGTTCAGTTTTAGTGGTGTTAGCAACAAAAGAAACCCTACATGTTTATAAACCAGCATTTGATGTACCATGTTGATTAGAAGTACTCTAAGCAGGCTTAGAAGAAACAATGTTTAAAATGTTGGCTCCCACTATTACTAACACTAGTGAAGCTCAAACAGTATTAACTACAATGGAAACTTTTCAAAAAACTGTCTTAATATAGACAAGGTTATAACACCTCAGGGGGGCATAGAGGCCTAGAGGCCATGCACACAGCACCATGTGGGACAATGCACTCTGGGATATTTTACTAATCCTACACTACACTCCCACAAGATATAGCAAATTTCACGTTAATCCATGTAAGCATATGGATTTTAGAATACTACGAAGAGTCAATCTTTAAGCAGGAATAGCTTCCTGACCTTAGCTAGAGCAGAGCTGGTGCTCCACTATAATATTATATGAAATTAGGAGAATGGGGAGAACAGGCTCTACACATCAGCAGCACAGCAGGGTCAGAGTGGTGTGAAGTGGCCCATTCATCTCAATGAGATGTTTGCAGCTGAAAGAAAATACCCAGTGCAGATGAATGCAGCCTGAAATAATAGCTCTGAGATGTGTGAACTGCTCCATTCATGACAGTAGGTGTTCCCATCCCTCCTCTCCAGTGTTAGAGAGAGTTTCTGATATGTGTCAAGTATACCCATTCTCAACTCCTCATCCCAGTCATCTCACAGCAGTTGGTTCTTGGTGCATGCTCCGAGCATGCCTGTTGCAAGTTCCCCATCCAGATCCTGGCTCACATGGAAAACGGTAGGGAGAAGGGCTCAGGCCCCCTTAGAGGGGAAAGGTACTCCAGATCCCATCTCATGTGATGGGAGGAGTAGGGAGAGGAACTCTCACCCACCCAGAAAGGCAAACCCTCTCCAGAACCTACCTCACATGGTGTGTGTGTGTGTGTGTGTGTGTGTGTGGGGGGGGGGTTATCAGGGGGTAGCCGTGTTAGTCTGTATCTACAAAAACAACAAGGAGTCTGGTGGCACCTTCTGTTAGTCTTTAAGGTGCCACCAGACTCCTTGTTGTCTGTCTGTCTGTCTATCTTCCATAGGTGAGCACAAGCCCTAGGGTTGCCAATTTTGGTTGGATGTATTCCTGGAGATTTCATCACAGGGCATACCGTATATACTCGATCATAAGCCGGTTCGTTTATAAGCCGATCCTATAATTCAGGGGTCAGCAAACTTTGGCTCCCGGGCCATCAGGATAAGTCGCTGGTGGGCCGAGATGGTTTGTTTACCTTGAGCGTCCGCAGGCACGGAGGTAAACCTAAGTAAACAAAGTGTCCCGGCGGCGTGCCAGCTGCTTACCCTGACGGGCCAGGACAGCAACTGGTGGGGAAATATTTTTTTGGGGGGGGTGGAGGGGAAGCTGGGGGTCAGGGGAGTAACCCCTGTGACCACCCCCCACATGACCCCACCCCTAGCCTGGGACCCCCACACTCTCCCCCATCCCATCCCTTCCCACCTTATCTGGGGAGGGCCAGGGGAGGAGGTCTCTGACCTGGCTGGAGCTGCTCCGACAGGCTGGGCGGCGCGGCGCGGCCGCAGTCTGCTCCAGCAGGCCAGACCGGGTGGTGCAGCCACAGCATGTTCCAGCGGGCTGGGCCGGGCGGCGTGGCCACAGCCTGCTCTGGGGGGCAGGGCCGAGCGGCACGGCTGCAGCCTGCCAGCCTCGGAGCTGCAGCTGCTTCGGAGGCCGGGGGGAGAGAAGCGTGGCCAGCAGTGGAGAGACTCTGGCCCCGCCTCTTCCCTTCTGGCTGTGTCCCACCTCTCCCTCTCTATACCCGTTCATAAGCCGCCCCCCATCTCTGGTGCTTCCCTTTTTTACTAAAAAAAATTCAGCTTATGAACGAGTATATACGGTAATCTTTAATGAAAGATTAATCTTTAATTCCTGGAGACTCCAGGCCAATCTTGGAGGGTTGGCAACCCTAACAAGCCCCCCCAGATCATAGCGCACACACACATGGGAATGGGTGAGCAGGGGCTCAGACACCACAGGGAGCAGGGACACCGCAGAACCTGGCTCACATGAGGGGGGCTAGATATCCACAGACAGGCAAGGCGCCCCCATATCCCAGCTCTCATAATGGGGGGCAGGAAGAGGGGCTCAGACGCCTCTAGAAGGGCAAGGGGGCTCCAGATCCCAGCACATACACAGAAAGGGAGAATGTCTGGTTTACAGGTGCCCCTGTCCCTGTTCTCCCCAAGACCTGTTACTCAGCCCCATGTCCCCTTCTCAGTGTCCCGCCTCCCATCCCCTCAATCCCTCTCCCCAAAGCCTTCCCTCAATGCAGCGACAAACCCCTCTCACCTCTATTCCCTTCACATCCTAAAATGCCCCTCCTTTGCCAGCAAGCATTCACATCTTTATTTTATTTTTGATTACATTCCCCCCAAATAAAAACCCCTCACAGAGACAGATTTTAGCAATATGTCTTCCAGAGTTTCCCAGATTTCAGCCTAAAGTAGGATTTAAACTGTCACTGGCTGGGTGAGTTCAGGATCCAAGTCTTACTGCTTATCCCCCTGAGCTATAATCCAGCTGCTGTGATAGCTTTCCAACTACAAATCCTCTCAACCTTGCTCTCTGCACACGCTCAGTGTGATCTGCTTGGTGCTAGATCAGGGGTTCTCAAACTGGGGGTCGGGATCCCTCAGGGGGTCGCGAGGTTATTACATGGGGGGGTCATGAGCTGTCAGCCTCGACCCCAAACCTTGCTTTGCCTCCAGCATTTTTAATGGCCTAACATATATTAAAAAGTGTTTTTAATTTATAAGGGGTGTCGCACTCAGAGGCTTGCTATGTGAAAGGGGTCACCAGTACAAAAGTTTGAGAACTACTGTGCTAGATCCTTACTCAAGAGCCTAACCAGAGAACCAAACTCTTTTGCTAGTAATGTTCTGAATTTTGTTACCCCCTCGGGGCTAGAGGGTCCCCACGCACTCTCTAGGGTGCCAGGATCAGAGTCATGATTTGATCTCTAGATAAGTGCATACACAAGAGAAGCGTCAAAAGAGGACAGGTATTTAGAAATTTGGTCACCATTTCAAGTATACTCAGAAGAGGACTTTCCATCCAAAAAGCCAGAATCTTTAAATATTGACCTGATCCTGAACCAGAAATGGACGCTGTAGTATGTTAATATTTTATTGTAACTTTGCATTAATAAAAAGTTTTTAAAAAGCTATTTATTTCAAGGGGTTGTATCTCGGGAACCCATTGACCAAAAGACCCCAAATTTGGATCACTACCTATATCCCATGCGACACATCAAATTTCAAGATAACCTGAGTAACCAGGTAGATTTTTTTTTAGAGTACTAACAAGAATTGTCCTTTAAACACAAAGGGCTTCTCAACTGCTGGTACTAGAGCGCCACTATAATAAATAATAGAATGGCAGCTGTTACAGGATAGATTCAAATAAACTTCTTCCTGCTTGCACTGTGCCAAAAGCATCACTGTTATAGATACTCATTCCTTATAAACTTCTTAACTGGGAGTTTATAAATTCGCTGCAGTAAGAACTGCATGATGAATCAATTTTTTTATTAAAAGTTAAAAGACAACTTTTAAACCCCAAACTCTTCAGAAAAGATCACATCTTTCAGTACATATGACTTGTTGCAACAGCCAATTCAAATCTTATACTGTACAAGTAAAACTTTTCCTAGTCTTTGCAATAATAATAATATAGCTGCACAGGTGGCTTTATAACCTACTTCCCTTTACTAATACTGTCAGTCATGTGCACAATGAATGAAGCATTTACCTCTATAGTATATCATACCCATTGAGGTATGTGTTCAAGAAATGAGTACTAAGAATATCTAACTGGCACTCCATCAAGGTCAAAGGTAAAATCTAATAGGAAATCTAAGGATTTTATTGCAAATCTCTGGAAAGTTTCCTTCTGAATGACACATTATGTAAACTTTAACCCCTAACAAAAAAGAAAAGATTAAATTTAATACATCCTGAAGTATGGGGGCACATTTTCTTGGCTACAGGTGAACTGAACAGTTTTAATATCACAGTGTTGAAAATGTGATCAACTCCTCTTTGCTGTGTACGACTTGCCTTAGCAAACTCTAGCACTGAAAGGAGCTAATTGGTGATGCTACATCAAATGGATCGCCATGCTGGGCATCACAAATAGAAAACGAAAACTAAATCACAAGATGCCTTCAAACCTGCTGCTTTGACTTTGTAAAAAAATTCCCAGCTATGAATCCCTATTTCTAAAAGGATACAAAAATCACTATCAGAGTTCTTCACACAACACATAGCAATGTAAGCAAAATATGATTCAACCAACTGTGGTATGGTTTTCTTTTAATTTTCTTTTCTTTTCTTTTCTTAAAAACAGTATTCCCAATTGCCACTCATCTTTGAGGGAAAATTGTGCTATATTAGGTTATACTGACAGTTGATGAAGAAAGGGGGGGGGGGGGAAGCATAGAAAGTGTACGGATAAGGGAATTAAGGTTTACACATTGGCCCTCTGAGTTTACTAAAAGGAGTATATGAACTGGAGAAACTTCTCTTGAACAATAAATAAATCCATCTCTTGAGTTTTAGGTTAACAGAACTGCTTGTGAGAACTATACATGAAGCAGTTGGCGGAGGGAAGGTGAATCTGAAACACCAAATTGGGTCTCTATGGGCTTATTTGAGAATGTGAAAAAGAAAATATATAATAAAAGATAATGCTGACAAAAGTATTAAGGAGGAAATGAGCAACAACAACAACAAAATCTTACATGTGTCTATACCAGGCCTGCACAACTCGTAAAGCGGCGAGGGCCATATTACTCCAAAGAAAATAGCCGAGGGCCGAAACCCCCCGGCCGTACTGAAACGCCCCCCCCCCGCGCCACCCAGCCCCGCCGAACCCCATCCCCCCCCCCCAGCGCGCCCAGCCCCCGTGTAAGCAAGCAGGACTCACCCCGGCAGCGCCTCCTGCTGGTCTTCTCGGGAATTAGCTCATCCAGCCGTTGGAGGGTCCGGGGGCATTAGCTGCCTTCCCCGCGGAGCCTCTGGCCCCCCGGCCCGCTGGAGCGCAGCCGAGCGGGAGAGGTGCGGGGCTCCCTGGCAGCGGCGGGGAAGTTTATCGGTTTGGGGGACCCTGACCGGCTCCTCGCCCCTGTACGCCGGCCGCCCCGCCTGGGACAAGTCTCGCCCCGGCAGCCCCTCTCCGCTGCGTGTCTCTGATGGGTGGCCCACACCCCCGGGCCGCGCCGCCCACCCGGGCCCTGCCCGCTCCGCGCTGCCCCCGGACGCACCGTGCTGCCCCGTGGGCTGCAGGGCTGGAGCAGCCGCCGCGCTGCACTGCAGCGCTCCCGGCCCCGGCCGGCCATGGCCCGTGTGCCCAGGCTGCTGCACAGGGGCATCTCCTCCCCAGGCCCGGCTCGGGATCCAATGGGGCAGTGAGGGGGCGGGGCTGGGGGCGGGGATTTGGGGAGGGATCCAATGGGGGAAGGAGGAGGCGGAGTGGGGCGGGGGGGGGGGGGTGAGAGCCCCTCCGGGCTCCGCCTGTGCGCCGGAGCAGAGGGCAAAATTGTTTGTTTGTCCAGTGTCCCGACCGAACATCGTTCAGGACGCGGGACAAACAAGCAAATATCAGGACAGTCCCGATAAAATCGGGACGTCTGGTCATCCTAGCGCCGCGTCCAGGAGCAGCCCTGGACAGCGCTGCAGCGGCGCTGCTCCAGAGAGGCCTGAGCTCCTCCCGCTCAGAGCCGTGTGGGTAAGAGGGCGGGGCTGTGAGCTGCAGCCGAGCAGCGGGAGCTCACGTCCCGCTGGAGCCAGGCCGCTGCAGCGCTGTCCAGGGCCGCTCCTGGACGCGGCGCGCTGAGGTTCTGGGAGACGGGGGAGACGGGGGTTAGCAGCATGGTAAGGCTCTCTGAGCTGGGCATCCCCCCCCAGCCCTGACCCCCAGCTCCGAGCACAGCCCCTGTGAGCTGAGCAGCCCCCGACCCCATCCCCCAGCAGCCCTGACCCCCAGCTCCGAGCACAGCCCCTCTGAGCCAGACACCCCCCCCGACCCCATCCCCCCGCAGCCCTGACCCCTAGCTCTGAGCCCAGCCCCTCTGAGCTGGACATCCCCCTGACCCGGACATCCCCCTGACCCCAGCGAGCTGCGGCTAGAGCCCAGGCCGGATGCCTCCCCCCTCGCTCGGACTTACCAGGTCTGCCTCGTGCCCAGCCAGCGCTTCCCGCCTCAGCAGCCCCGGAAGTGACGCTGGACGCCAGGCAGGAGGCGCGGGAGATGGCGACGCGTGTGCGGGGGGGGGGGGGGGGCGACCTCACAGCCTGCGGTGGGGGGCAGTTTCCGAGTTCACCCCCTGCCCGGGGGGCCCGACCTCACAGCCCCGCGCGCCGCGCTCTGACTGTCCTGACAGTCAGAAGCGCGGCTGCCGGGTTCGCCCCCTGCCGGCGGGGGGGGGGGGGGGGGGGGGGGGCGACCTCAGCCCCGCGCGCCGCGCTCTGACTGTCCTGACAGTCAGAAGCGCGGCTGCCGGGTTCGCCCCCTGCCGGCGGGGGGGGGGGGGGGGGGGGGGCGCGCGACCTCAGCCACGCGCGCCGCGCTCTGACTGCCCTGACAGTCAGAAGCGCGGGGCAGGGTGGCAGCCGCGCTTCTGACTGTCAGGGCAGTCAGAGCGCGGCGCGCGGGGCTGTGAGGTCGGGCCCCCCGGGCAGGGGGTGAACCCGGAAACCGCCCTCCACCGCTTGCCCGCGGGCCGCACAGTGGGCCCACGCGGGCCGCATGCGGCCCGCGGGCCGCGTGTTGTGCAGGCCTGGTCTATACTCTAATGCTAGAAGAATAAGTAGTAAGCAGGCTGAGCTAGAGGTTTTCATTATTGAACAAAATTATGATTTAGCTGGTTTTACAAAGATCTGGGCTAGGACACAACTTGATCAATATAGAAGAATACAATTTCTATTGCAAATACTAAGAAGGAAAAAAAGAAGGCAGAGTAGCCTGGCATACCAAAAATACATACACAGAAATATGGAGGAATGAACAGCAAAAAAAACCCCAACCCTATATGAAATGAATGAGAGATACACAGTACAACCTCAGAGTTACAAACACTAGAATTAAAATCTGACTGGTCAACCACACACCTCATTTGGAAATGGAAGTATGCAATCAGGCAGCAGCAGAGACAAAAAAATACAGTACAGTACTGTGTTAAACGTACACTACTAAAAAAATAAACTTTCTGTGCTTGTTTCATTTAAATTAAGATGGTTAAAAGCAACATTTTTCTTCTGCATAGTAAAGTTTCAAAGCTGTATTAAGTCAATGTTCAATTATAAACTTTTGAAAGAACCATCATAATGTTTTGTTCAGAGGTACGAACAACCTCCATTCCCAAGGTGTTTGTAACTCTGAGGTTCTACTATACATCACCACCTAAATCAGTGAGTAAGGTAGAAGAGGCATTCATGGAGCATGTACACTATAGTTTTGTTGTCACTCTGCAGGGGTTAGAGATCTGGAGTGTGTCCTTGGGGTTCAAAAGCATTCCAGAGATCATCTGGCTACTGCAGCACACCAGAAGCAGATGTTATGACCTATTAGACTCAGCAGAAGAGTATCTTTTCTGATTCCCAAAGGCATCTGCTATCATAGCTCAGAAAACTAAATCAAAACTACTCCTACTTAACTCTGATTGCATCAAATAATTATCAACGGCCATGAAAAAGAACCCACTGTCAACCAGTAACACAATAAAGACATTTCACTAACAGTCACTAAGATGACTAGCTTGCGCAAAAATGATAAGGCCTAAACATTAATTATCTCTAAAAAGCATCTTTTTGCTATTTCTCCCTGAAACTTAAAGATTCACACATGCCTTAAGAGTCAAAAAATAATTGATAGTAGCCAACTACTGCAACGCTGACTAGATTGTTTTCCGAAAATACGCTTGTTCCAGATGCCAGTGTGTTTGACGTATACATTTTCCACTAAATATATCTTTCTTTGTTGAAAGAATGACAAAGCTAAGAAAAAACTGGCAAGACCATGAAATAAAACGTTCAAAGAACTGACTACTATAATTAACCATTATTTTAAATAGGACAAATTTAATATAACACAAATAGAATTTGCATAAAGTTACAACATTTAAAAAAATGTATAGTACTATAGGAGCCAGATTCTCTGGTCTGCCAAGTCTACTTTTGCACTTCTCTCACAGTAATGCAAAGATGACTTAAAGTGGCCAAAGATAATCATGGAGAATCCCTCGTGTGGGGGAACTCTCCACCAGTGAAGGCAGCTCTTCTACCTCCCTGGCCAGCCATCTCCCTCACTTGGTACAAGAGGAGAGGTAGATGTCAGCAGCATTTGGGGGGGGAGGGGGAAGGGGAGTGAGGGGGAGACAGATTGAGAGAAGACCTCTGCAATGCTTGATCCTCTGCTGGATAATGGCACAAGTCAGACATGCTCCCCTGCAGTTCTAACTTGTGTTAGGGTTTTGGATCAGGGAGCTGAAATCAGCTCCCTCATGGCACCCCACACCACTGCTTCAGAGCAGAATTTGGGGAGGATGGAGAACTTGCCCTTACAGAATACAGCTATGTAAATTAAGCTCCAGTACCAGGTTTTAGGAAAGTATTTAGGAGGTTGAGAAGAGGCTTACCTGTCAAGTCTTCTATTGGTAGTGATATATTCCAAAAGCAAACCTGAGAAGACGATACTGACATGCAACTATGGGGATGTACACACAGTATACTCAGAAACTGTTTTCCAATGCGATATATATGACCTGGTGACCAGGACCTATCTGGAACTTCATCATATTCATTGATCTGATTAACTTCTTGACATCTAACAGAGCTAGACCTTCATACTTTACTTTTCACGATAAATAATATGGACTATCCACCAAAGAATATTTCTGCTTCTGGTACTGTTTCTAACAGAAATTCCTTCTACCATGACCCATTTAGTGACGCCTGTGGATGTCAGAGGATAAAGAGCAGATGAGGTGGAGAATGTAACATCAAGATGTCTCTCCCTTGTTCACTAGCTCCAGTACTCATGCTGACAACAAATGGTATCAACTTTCCAAAAAATGAGAGTCACTGTCTCCCAGAGGATTTCTGGTTGCAAAACAGATCCTTATGAATTTATGCTGTATATTTTGATTTACAGGAGGAGGATATTACAGTTTCAAGATTAATCTCTAGAAATGGACTCTAGGAAGAGTATTTTCTAACAACACTGCAAGGAAGTATGAAAGATATATCTGTTTAAGTAAAATTTAAATTCATTCTCTGTCTTGACTGTTGTGAGCAAGGAACACTTGGATTGAAAAAAAATTTTTTTTTGCAGTGTTACCTGTCTATTGCTGAAGAACAGATCTCCTGTGAACTGTAGGGTTGCAAGAATCAAGGATTTTGAGGTAAATTAAGCACAATATTGAGGTTCTAGCAAAACATGTAGTAACTAAGGAAGTTCTTAGGGTAACTGAGGATGCCTTAAGTCTTGGGAATGATTTCTATCTTCCATTTATAAGTGCATAAAAAGAGACAAGATCAGAGACAGAAGGAGCTAAATCATGGAGGGCCCTGAAGGTGAGAAAGAATTGCCTGTATTTGATTCACAGAGCAATATGCTGACAGGAAAGGAATTTTAAGAAGGGTTGATTATGTTCATAGCGCTGATCAAAATGGATTTACACAGTAAGTTTTGGACTTATCTGTTTATGCACTCAGGGACACACAAATTAAAAGTGTGATATTCCAGTACCTATCTTGAATTGGTCATCCTTTCTGCTTGGAGTTTTTGAGTAATTTATCAAGTTTGTTTCAACCTGGCTCTAATTTTTTACAATTAATATGTATTCCCCAAGGTAGCATTCCACGTAAATGTACTTTCCTTCACTCAGTCCTCTCCCATAATCTCACTGGATTCAGTTTATTAAGAGGGAGTTTTTGTTAGGTTTATAGTAAGCCAAAATAAACTGATTGTTTAAGGCTGACTCAAATTACTTATACCAGGAATGAGTCCCACCAGAGATAGCAAAAGGAGATGCAACCATACAAGTTATCTAAACTATGTTTTCTCAACAAGAGACAACGCAATAATTTAGTGTCAAAACAAATTAAAATCTTAATTGACAATATAAGTACCTTTAATCTTTCTGGAAAAACATTAAAAGAATGTTTCCAGTCCATCTTATTTAACAAAATTTCTCTGAAATGGACATGTAGACCTAGGAAGCATAGTAGCAAGATAATTATCTTGTGACCCTATTAATGGAAGCCCAAAATCACCCATTAAGGCAAAGATTTTCACTAAAGGATGAGTGTCAAACATGGAATTTGTCCCTCTAACTCTACTTATGGCTAACTGCTGTTAATTATAATCATTAAAGATGGCTGCAGAAGGAAAGAGGGAGTGTCATGCTTTTCATGAGCTGTCATTTTATATAGGACTATTCTACTCTTATCAGTAAATCTGCTGCTGAAATCACCTTTGCAACGCTTGCTTTTGACAGATAATTATACAGATATAAAATATTCTATTCTAGATTTTCAACAAATCATGAACAAAATTAAGTATACTTTGCAGCTATTTTATTAATTTCAGATCTAAAGAAAAAACCATGAACACTAAAGGTTTTCAAGTGAAAAGTGCGTAGTACAAATTTTAATATTCATAACTCATGAAGAGTGTAGAAGTAAAGCATCACAATGGAACTCCTACCAAAAAAAAAAAAATCATACAGTAACATGATGTTCACAGTAACAACAAAAAATCATTGAGTTCTAATAAAGTGGAAAAATCCAACAGGTCTGAATACCCATTAATAATTCTGCATGAGGACATTAAAAAATAACCAATTCTTTAAAACACTTCCACCTAGCAAAAATATGATTAAATATAAGACTTTTCACTGGAGTCCATGTTTTGCGTGCGCACACACCAAATTATATATTATCTACCATAAAGACCTGTTTAGTAAAATAGTAAGACATTTATAAACATTTTTCCACAACTTTATTTTTAAAGTTGCATTTACCTTTTGGTGAATAAAAAGTCTTCAAATGTGCTGGCTAGTTCTGGCCACATACTGTCAAATTTTCCAGAAGAGGCATGCTGCCTTGCAACTGGCAGTCCAATAGAAAGAACTTTAAGAAGAGAAGATACTGCTAGTTTCCAAGTGCTTTCAGAGGGGCAGGCATACTTCAAGCTCAGAGGTATCCTCTGTGTCTGTGAAGAGAAAGTTCAAATAAGCTTTATACTTCCTTGAAGAAATGTAAGAGCCAGATACATCTATGGTAAAGAAAATCTCAGCAGGAGATCTCTAAAGATATGTTACACACAAAAAAAGTACAATTCCCTCCATTTTCTGGTGGGACTTGGGATGCTCTCTTCTAAATATGATTATTAGATTACTGATTGTATGCCAGCTGGCTAAAGCACAGATCTGATTAACCAAATTCAAGTTTAGAAGCGTTAAGAGTTAATCCATTAGCAATTACATTGGAAAATTACCTGCTAATTTTCTTTTTCTAGACTACATCTATCGTCTCTGCTAATCCTGACAAATTGGTTTCTGTTCCCTCTGCAAATAAATTGGGGGTAGTTCATCACTATGAGGGGGCTCTGAAGAAGTTAGCCCTGTCTACCTTGGAAGAACTGTTGTGATTACATGAATTTGAAGAAAAGGCCATAAGGAATTCAAACTTCTTGCAAAATGTAAAAAAATGAACTATTTACATCATCCATGTGAAGCATCTGGTCATTATTAAAAATAAGAGGAGACAGCTTAAAAAGGCCAACAAACTGTTAAAGGTGGAACCGAGTAACAGAGATGTCATCCTGAGAAACAAAATTAGCAGGGATAAGATTTTCCATTCTCTGTCATATGACCTTTGCTAATCCCAATGAGTGGGAATATAGCAAGTAATTAAATAATTTAAGAAGGAACAGATAGAGAGGAGTTGGAAGGAAGACTGGAAGGTGAGAGCAGTGCTGCCAAGTAAACAGGAAGTTGTTTTAGAGACCATCAGCTGGAGCACCACTCTGCCACAGAATGCAGGTGTGGAATCCTGAAGTGGCAGTGCCTTGCAAACAGAGAGAGAGAGAGAGAGAGAGAGAGAGAGAGAGAGAGAGAGAGAGAGAGAGAGAGGGGACATTGCTGCTTTAAAGATTTCTTCTGCAGATGCTGAAGTTCTCTCTCTGCCCAGAATGTACTCACACATCTGGTGGAAGGGTCAAGAATATACTCCCAAAGGCTTTGTACGTTTCAATGATACAACATTTAGGGTATGATTTTCAGAAGTGCTCGGGGTTGTGCTATCTGCTCTAATTAAATCAATGGTTAAATTCCCATTGATTTCAGTGGAAGCAGTTATGCCACTCCTGACTGCTTTTGAAAATCCCACTCCGCATCTAGTTGATTTGGGAGATTTTATTTCTAAATAACAGAGGTAAAAAAGATAAACAGCGGATGACTTCCTAATGAGCTGTGTGTTTAAAATATATTTTGAGAGCCATAGTACTGTGGTTGAGTAACAACTGTATCAAATATACTGGAGAAAATTATGAGGCACTGAAAAATAATAGCTAGAATGGAAGGCCATACCAAACAAATTTCCAAATTCACAGGTGCAAATGCTGTGGCCAAGACATTAAAAAATGGATGTCTAATCTTAGACTCCTAAATCTGTATTTAGGATTTTCAGTTGTCAGCACTTTTGAAAGTCACGCACCACTATTTTCATATACATAAATATGGATTTAGAAGCCAGTTTTTAGGCATCCACATTTTTAATTTTTTTAACCTTTGTCTATATCTATTGCATGCTTAGGCTACCACATAGTCAAATTAATGAACAGGATTATGTGATCTCAGCTATATTACTGCCCTAATAGCTAGTCAATAGCTTTTAGCACGAAAAATTGCCTACTGCCTAACCCCTGCCTAAGACAGTCATAAGACTCAGATCTAGAATTCCAAGTAGAGTTTGAGAGTTATTGTAGGAAAAAGTTGGTCTCCGAATAATTATATTAGTATTGCAGTAAACAGCTCAATACACACATTTAACAAGTACAGTAGTTACGAACACCAGAGTTACGAACTGACCAGTCAACCACACACCTCATTTGGAACTGGAAGTATGCAATCTGGAAGCAACAGAGGCAAAAATAAAAAGCAAATACAGTACAGTACAGTACTGCGTTAAATGTAAACTACTAAAAGAATAAAGGGAAAGTTTAAAAAAAGATTTGACCAGGGTAAGGAAACTTTTTGTTTGTTTCATTTAAATTAAGATGGTTAAAAGCAGCATTTTTCTTCTGCATAGTAAAGTTTCAAAGCTGTATTAAGTCAATGTTCAGTTGTAAACTTTTGAAAAGAACCATAATGTTTTGTTCAGAATTATGAACATTTCAGAGTGATGGACAACCTCCATTCCCGAGGTGTTCAACTGTATAAATTTAAACAAATGATCTTACTTCAGTTCATTAAGGTTAAAGAACCCCTAATGTGATGATTTGGAAAATCTGTCTTTGAACGGTTTATGAATTTAGGTTGATCATCCAGACAAGGGACAATGGAGGGTTGCTAAACCTTGACGGTTGTCCATTCATATGTGAGCAACTTCTGATAAAGGGTTGGCTGAATCTAGGTGACCCGGTTTTCTTCCAACTCCAAGGGCTAGCATTTGAAGGAATGGAATTTCAATAGAAGCAGAACTGAGAGATCAAGTTTTAAAACCACATAGCCTGAAAGACTTGGGGGTGGGGAAGAGGACTCCGAGAAAGTACTCACAGGAAGAACAAAGGAACAGATTTTTGGAGAAAGAGGAGACATCTTTGACAGGAGGATCAGCCAAGATAAAAGGAAGCTGGCTGGAGGACAAAGACTCCATGATTTGGAAGAGAAGCCTGAATATAGGGATGGAGTCCAAAAGAGGAGACCTAGAACCTCAAAAAGTGACCTCCAGTTTGTGAGGAACATGCCAGAGTAGTGAGTATAGTGAGGCAGGGGATGGTGTACAAATGTTTTATTTTTTTTTACTAGATGTATATTTCTCATGCTGTCTAAAGCAAAGCGTGATTGGTTTTGGAACCTTTGCAAATTCTGTATGTTAGGTACTTCCCCATCACATGTTCCTGAAGGGGAAACCTGTAAGCCAGAGTTCCCACAAGTTTTGAGAAAGTGTGTGTTTAAGCCAGTGGGGAATCTGGGAGTGTGGGGGAGTCTGGCACTGGTCACAGGGCCTAGGCAGTTGGACTGTGGAATCTCCGCTCTCAGAAAGTGGTGCTAGATGAAGGATTTGCACCGCGAGTGTGTGCCTAGAGATTCAAAGACAATGGCAGTGCCAGGGCTCTGTTCAGAATCAGGAAGCTTAAAAAAAAACACAGCCCCAGCATGTGGACCCAAACTAGTGGCCTCTGAGTATACAGCAGGGAGAGCTTTACCAGGGCTGAGACATACACCTTCCCCCTTAATCTCCACCACAGGTTTTTAAAACACCAATTTGCTTGTCTATAGCTTAAACTCTGCAGAAAGAGTTTAAGTAGTATTTGTGACACTGCACCCCATATTCTTCATAGTGATATTATTATATATTATATGATTATGGCATAATTATGATGCTTTTTGTACAAGATGGGTCATGTAAGGAGTCATTAGAAAAATTATGGTTTGCTGAATATGATTATCCCATTTGTATGCATGTATCATTTTTGTATCGAAAGTTATGAATATTGACTATGTATCTGTATTTCACATGTAGTCACACCTGGGGCAATGCCCACTTTCAGACTAGATAGCTGGCTGGGAAGGACCCATTCATGGGTTACAGACAGCTGCAGCGGCCCAGGAGCCAGCAAAGAGAGCTGTAAACAGGGGAGTTTGAGTGGGAGTTTGGGGGGAAGACTAGAACTAGGCAGAGGAACAGACAGGCTAGCGAAGGGAGTGTGTGGTGTTCTGGTGCTCATTGGGGATTTGTTTTGCTGTGGGTGGTGGTGTTTTGGTTTGGTTTGTGTTTCCTGGACTAACAGGACTTAGGTGGGAAGACTATGACAGATACAGAGACAGCAGTGGTAGTGACCCAAGCAGTGAAAGACACAATGAAGATGATTGGATGTGGAAGCTGCAGTATGTACATGATCCTGGAGCGGGTACCTGAAAAGAGTTTTATCTGCATGAAGTGTCGCCTGATAGAGCTGATGGAAGAAAAGATGCGAGGACTGGAGATGCAGGTGGAAACTCTGGTTGAGTTTAGAAGGGGGTTTGAGCAGATGATGGAGCAATGACATGAGGAGGTTGAAGGGAAAAGCTCAGACTTGCAGATAGAAGCAGGACCAAAGAACTCTGAGGGGAGACTGCTGGGTGAGGAAAGTGGACAATGGAAGCATGTGACTAAGAGAACCAGGCAGAGGAAAAGACAGGCTAGTGAAGGAGAAACAGAGCTCAGGAACAGGTTTGCAGAGTTGGAAAATGAAGAAGGGGCACAGCAGGTGGTCACTGAAGGTGGAAGGGCAAGGAAAAAGAGAAGAGCAGCTAGTTCTATAGGAAGAGGGAAAGAGTCAATGGAGATAACACTACCAAAGATGAGCCCCAGGAAGATACAGGATGGGTTGCAGAGGATTGCAAGGGAGAATAGGAATCGAGAGGACTTGCAGCAGAGGGAACAGGGGATAGACCGGAGAATTGCACCATCACCAGGAAAGGGTGGGTCTACATGATTGGGGACTCCTTACTGAGAAGAATAGACAGGCCTGTAACCAGAGTTGATCCTGAGAACAGAAGGGTGTGCTGTCTGCCGGGTGCTAAGATACGGGATGTGGACCTGAGGCTGAGGAGGATCCTAACAAGAGCGGGAAAGAATCCACTGATTGTCCTTCAGGTGGGAACAAATGATACAGCTAGATTCTCGCTGGAACGTATCAAGGGAGACTATGCCAGGCTGGGGAAGATGCTTAAGGAAATCGAGGCTTAGGTGATCTTCAGTGGGATTCTGCCTGTTCCTAGAGAAGGGCAACAAAGGTGTGACAAGATGATGATCAACAGATGGCTATAAGGAGGGCTTTGGGATGTATGGCCACTGGGAGGCATTCATGGACAGAGGACTATTCTCTCAGGATGGACTTCACCTGAGTAGGGAGGGAAATAGACTTTTAGGATGGAGGCTGGCACAACTGATTAAGAGAGCTTTAAACTAAGAATTTGGGGGGAGATGGTTGGGAGATGTCCTGGTAATCTCCACGCCGGATTTTAACATTGAGAGGGAAGAAAACAAAGTAAGAAAGGATACAGCCGTGGGTAGGAGAATGGACATAATGAGGAAGGGTAGTGTAGATACCAGTCTAATAGGTGATACTGGCGGTAGAATGTCTGTGCCTAATCAGGTAAAGAATGTGAGCGAAGCCAAACAGTAAAAATTAAGATGTTTGTACATCAGTGCGAGGAGCCTAGGTAACAAAATGGAGAAACTAGAGTTACTGATGCAGGAAGTGAAACTAGATATTATAGGGATAACAGAAACATGGGGGAATAGTAGTCATGACTGAAGTACAGGTATTGAAGGGTATGTGCTGTTTAGGAAAGATAGAAATAAAGGCCAGGGTGGTGGAGTAACATTGTATATCAATGATGAGGTAGACTGTAAAGAAATAAGAAGTGATGGAATGGATAAGATAGTCTGTCTGGGCAAAAATCACATTGGGGAAGAAAGCTACTAGAGCCTCCCCTGGGATAGTGCTTGGGGTGTGCTATAGACCACTGGGATCTGATTGGGATATGGATAGAGACCTCTTTAATGTTTTTAATGAAGTAAATACTAATGGGAATTGTGTGATCATGGGAGACTAACTTCCCAGATATAGACTGGAGGACAAATGCTAGTAATAATAATAGGGCTCAGATTTTCCTGGATGCGATAGCTGATGGATTCCTTCACCAAGTAGTTGCTGAACCAACAATAGGGGATGCCATTTTAGATTTGGTTTTGGTGAGTAGTGAAGACCTCATAGAAGAAATAGTTGTACGGGACAACCTTGGTTCAAGCGATCATGAGCTAATTCAGTTCAAACTAAATGGAAGGATAAACAAAAATAGATCTGTGACTAGGGTTTTTGATTTCAAAAGGGCTAACTTTAAAAAATTAAGGAAATTAGTTAGGGAAGTGTATTGGACTGAAGAACTTGTGGATCTAGAGGCAGAGGAGGCCTGGAATTACTTCAAGTCAAAGTTGCAGAAACTATCAGAAGCCTGCATCTCAAGAAAGGGGAAAAATTTTATAGGCAGGAGTTGTAGACCAAGCATCTCAGAGAGGTGATTAAGAAAAAGCAGGAAGCCTACAAGGAGTGGAAGATGGGAGGGATCAGCAAGGAAAGCTACCTTATTTAACATGTAGGGATAAAATGAGACAAAGGCCAAAAGCCATTTAGAGTTGGACCTTGCAAAGGGAATTAAAACCAATAATAAAAGGTTCTATAGCCATATAAAGAAGAAGAAAACAAAGAAAGAAGAAGTGGGACCGATAAGCACTGAGGATGGAGTGGAGGTTAAGGATAATCTAGGCATGGCCCAATATCTAAACAAATACTTTGCTTCAGTCTTTAATGAGGCTAATGAGGATCTTAGGGATAATGGTAGGATGACAAATGGGAATGAGGATATGGAGGTAGATATTACCACATCCGAGGTAGAAGCCAAACTCGAACAGCTTATATGGGACTAAATCGGGGGGCCCAGATAATCTTCATCCAAGAATATTAAAGGAACTGGCGCAAGTCTATTAGCAAGAATTTTTAATGAATCTGTAAACTCAGGGGTTGTATCGTATGACTGGAGAATTGCTAACATAGTTCCTATTTTTAAGAAAGGGGAAAAAAGTGATCTGGGTAACTACAGGCCTGTTAGTTTGATATCTGTAGTATGCAAGGTCTTGGAAAAATTTTGAAGGAGAAAGTAGTTAAGGACATTGAGGTCAATGGTAACTGGGACAAAATACAACATGGTTTTACAAAAGGTAGATCATGCCAAACCAACCTGATCTCCTTCTTTGAGAAGGTAATGGATTTTTTAGACAAAGGAAACGCAGTGGATCTAATTTACCTTGATTTCAGTAAAGCATTTGATATGGTTCCACATGAGGAATTATTAGTTAAATTGGAAAAGATGGGGATCAATATAAAAATTGAAAGGTGGATAAGGAACTGGTTAAAGGGGAGACTACAACGGGTCATACTGAAAGGTAAACTGTCAAGCTGGAGGGAGGTTATTAGGGATCGGTTTTGGGACCAATCTTTTTATTACTGACCTTGGCACAAAAAGTGGGAATGTGCTAATGAAGTTTGCGGATGACACAAAGCTGGGAGGTTTTGCCAATACAGAGAAGGACCGGGATATCATACAGGAAGATCTGGATGACTTTGTAAACTGGAGTAATAGTAATAGGATGAAATTTAATAGTGAAAAGTGCAAGGTCATGCATTTAGGGATTAATAACAAGAATTTTGCTTATAAACTGGGGATTCATCACTTGGAAGTAACAGAGGAGAAGGACCTTGGACTATTGGTTGATCACAGGATGACTATGAGCCGCCAATGTGATATGGCCGTGAAAAAAGCTAATGCGGTCTTGGGATGCATTAGGCAAGGTATTTCCAGTAGAGATAAGGAGGTGTTAGTACCGTTATACAAGGCACTGGTGAGACCTCATTTGGAATACTGTGTGCAGTTCTGGTCTCCCATGTTTAAGAAGGATGAATTCAAACTGGAACAAGTACAGAAAAGGGCTACTAGGATGATCCGAGGAATGGAAAACCTGTTTTATGAAAGGAGACTCAAAGAGCTTGGCTTGTTTAGCCTAACCAAAAGAAGACTGAGGGGATTATGATTGCTCTCTATAAATATATCAGAGGGATAAATACCAGGGAGAGAGAGGAACTATTTCAGCTCAGTACCAATGTGGACACAAACTGGCCATCAGGAAGTTTAGACTTGAAATTAGACGAAGGTTTCTAACCATCAGAGGAGTGAAGTTCTGGAACAGCCATCCAAGGAGAGCAGTGGGGGCAAAAGACATATCTGGCTTTAAGACTAAGCTTGTCAAATTTATGGAGGGGATGCTATGATCGGATAGCCCAGGCCTGCCCAACATGCGGCCCGCGGGCCGCATGCGGCCCGCGTGGGCCCACTGTGCGGCCCGCGGGCAAGCGGTGGGGGGCGGTTTCCGGGTTCACCCCCTGCCCGGGGGGCCCGACCTCACAGCCCCGCGCGCCGCGCTCTGACTGCCCTGACAGTCAGAAGCGCGGCTGCCGGGTTCGCCCCCTGCCGGCGGGGGAGAGGGGGGGGGCCACCTCAGCCCCGCGCGCCGCGCTCTGACTGCCCTGACAGTCAGAAGCGCGGCTGCCACCCTGCCCCGCGCTTCTGACTGTCAGGGCAGTCAGAGCGCGGCGCGCGTGGCTGAGGTTGCCCCCCCCCCCGCCGGCAGGCGGCGAACCCGGCAGCCGCGCTTCTGCCTGTCAGGGCAGTCAGAGCGCGGCGCGCGGGGCTGAGGTGGCCCCCCCCCCCCCCCGCCGGCAGGCGGCGAACCCGGCAGCCGCGCTTCTGACTGTCAGGGCAGTCAGAGCGCGGCGCGCAGGGCTGAGGTCGCCCCCCCCCCGCCGGCAGGGGGCGAACCCGGCAGCCGCGCTTCTGACTGTCAGGACAGTCAGAGCGCGGCGCGCGGGGCTGTGAGGTCGGGCCCCCCGGGCAGGGGGTGAACTCGGAAACTGCCCCCCATCGCGGGCTGTGAGGTCGGCCCCCGCACACGCGTCGCCATCTCCCGCGCCTCCTGCCTGGCGTCCAGCGTCACTTCCGGGGCTGCTGAGGCGGGAAGCGCTGGCTGGGCACGAGGCAGACCTGGTAAGTCCGAGCGAGGGGGGAGGCATCCGGCCTGGGCTCTAGCCGCAGCTCGCTGGGGTCAGGGGGATGTCCGGGTCAGCGGGATGTCCAGCTCAGAGGGGCTGGGCTCAGAGCTAGGGGTCAGGGCTGCGGGGGGATGGGGTCGGGGGGGGTGTCTGGCTCAGAGGGGCTGTGCTCGGAGCTGGGGGTCAGGGCTGCTGGGGGATGGGGTCGGGGGGTGCTTAGCTCAGAGGGGCTGGGCTCGGAGCTAGGGGTCAGGGCCGGGGGGGGCTGGGGTCAGGGGGTGTCCAGCTCAGAGGGGCTGTGCTCGGAGCTGGGGGTCAGGGCTGCTGGGGGATGGGGTCGGGGGCTGCTCAGCTCACAGGGGCTGTGCTCGGAGCTGGGGGTCAGGGCTGGGGGGGGGATGCCCAGCTCAGAGAGCCTTACCATGCTGCTAACCCCCGTCTCCCCCGTCTCCCAGAGCCTCAGCGCGCCGCGTCCAGGAGCGGCCCTGGACAGCGCTGCAGCGGCCTGGCTCCAGCGGGACGTGAGCTCCCGCTGCTCGGCTGCAGCTCGCAGCCCCGCCCTCTTACCACACGGCTCTGAGCGGGAGGAGCTCAGGCCTCTCTGGAGCAGCGCCGCTGCAGCGCTGTCCAGGGCTGCTCCTGGACGCGGCGCTAGGATGACCAGACGTCCCGATTTTATCGGGACTGTCCTGATATTTGCTTGTTTGTCCCGCGTCCTGAACGATGTTCGGTCGGGACACTGGACAAACAAACAATTTTGCCCTCTGCTCCGGCGCACAGGCGGAGCCCGGAGGGGCTCTCACCCCCCCCCCCGCCCCACTCCGCCTCCTCCTTCCCCCATAGGATCCCTCCCCAAATCCCTGCCCCCAGCCCCGCCCCGCCCCCTCACTGCCCCATTGGATCCCGAGCCGGGCCTGGGGAGGAGATGCCCCTGTGCAGCAGCCTGGGCACACGGGCCATGGCCGGCCGGGGCCGGGAGCGCTGCAGTGCAGCGCGGCGGCTGCTCCAGCCCTGCAGCCCACGGGGCAACACGGTTCGTCCGGGGGCAGCGCGGAGCGGGCAGGGCCCGGGTGGGCGGCGCGGCCCGGGGGTGTGGGCCACCCATCAGAGACACGCGGCGGAGAGGGGCTGCCGGGGCGAGACTTGTCCCAGGCGGGGCGGCCGGCGTACAGGGGCGAGGAGCCGGTCAGGGTCCCCCAAACCGATAAACTTCCCCGCCGCTGCCAGGGAGCCCCGCACCTCTCCCGCTCGGCTGCGCTCCAGCGGGCCGGGGGGCCAGAGGCTCCGCGGGGAAGGCAGCTAATGCCCCCGGACCCTCCAACGGCTGGATGAGCTAATTCCCGAGAAGACCAGCAGGAGGCGCCGCCGGGGTGAGTCCTGCTTGCTTACACGGGGGCTGGGCGGCGCTGGGGGGGGGAGATGGGGTTCGGCGGGGCTGGGTGGCGCGGGGGGGGGCATTTCAGTACGGCCGGGGGGTTTCGGCCCTCGGCTATTTTCTTTGGAGTAATATGGCCCTCGCCGCTTTACGAGTTGTGCAGGCCTGGGATAGCCTAATTTTGGCAATTAATTGATCTTTGACTATTAGTGGTAAATATGCCCAATGGCCTGTGATGGGATGTTAGATGGGGTGGGATCTGAGTTACTACAGAGAATTCTTTCCTGGGTGTCTGGCTGGTGAGTCTTGCCCATATGCTCAGGGTTTAGCTGCTCGCCATATTTGGGGTCGGGAAGGAGTTTTCCTCCAGGGCAGATTGGCAGAGGCCCTGGGGGGGTTTTCGCCTTCCTCTGCAGCGTGAGGCACAGGTCACTTGCTGGAGGATTCTCTGCACTTTGAAGTCTTTAAAACGTGATTTGAGGACTTCAATAGCTCAGATATAGGTTAGGGGTTTATTACAGGAGTGGGTGGGTGAGATTATGTGGTCTGCGTTGTGCAGGAGGTCAGACTAGATGATCATAATGGTCCCTTCTGACCTTTAAGTCTATGACTCTATGGTAATGAGCCATTAGGAAAAACAGTAGGCCTTAGGAGAAGCCTTCCTGGGAACGTTCCAGACTGCTCTAAGTAATGGCTGCTATGACTCTACAAGGGCAGGTAACCAGACCACATGAATCTGGACTCCATCTCGGGATGTCTGTATTTTTCCACAAACTGGCTGGGAACTGGTTTTGGAACAAAGGGTTCCCACCATATGCTAAAGCTATATAAGGCAGGGAGTGACATCATTGGTTGTTCTTCATTAACCACACAAGACGACTCCTGGAACCATCTGAGGAACAAGAACTGAACTGTGGGAAGTGCTGGACCTAGACTAAAAGGATTTCTAGCCTGTGTATGAAAACCTGGGGATTCCAAGCTGCAAAGCAAGTGTAGCCTGTGCCTTAAGAATCTGAAGCCAGTGTGTATCATCAGCCTGGGTGAAAATTTGCTAATTCATATCCTATGTTTCTAGTATCTTAGGTTTAGTTTGCATTTTTGTTTATTTACTAGGTAATCTGCTTGTATCTGTGTGCTCTCTCTTAAATAAGAACATAAGAATGGCCATACTGGGTCAGACCAAAGGTCCATCTAGTCCAGTATCCTGTCTTCCTACAATGGCCAATGCCAGGTGCCCCACAGGGAATGAACAGAACAGGTAATCATCAAGTGATCCATTCCCTGTATCCCATTCCCAGCTTCTGGCAAACAGAGGTTAGGGGCAACATCCCTGCCCATTCTGGCTAATAGCCATTGATAGACCTGTCCTCCACAAATTTATCTATTTCTTTTTTGAAATCTATCTTTTGTAGTTAATAAACTTGTTTTTGCTTTATCTAAACCAGTGACTTTGAGCAAAATGCATGGGAAATTGTAGCTCAAGGGGCAAAGGCTGTTGCATATTCCTCTCCACATTTTTTGGGGGGTGGGGTGGGAAGGAGGAGACCCTCTATGACCTTACGTTGTACAGTTCCCTGTGCAGCGCAAGATGGTATAATTCATGGGAGAAAGGGGGTCCTAGGCGGAAGGTTTGTGGTTATTTTGGCTGTAGCCTTTCTATTGTTGATTCGTGCAGAGGCTGGTCAGAGAGCCTGCACGTAACTGCAGCTGGGTGTGTCCCTACCTGTGTGAATGCTGGTGGAAGTATAGGACCAGGAATGGCTCTGCAGCTTGTCACAGCAGCACAGAGTGAGAGGGAGCCTAGGCTGGTGGGTCAGAGGGCTCAGTGGTACCCCAGTTTCATGTGGCACCCCAGGGGAAACCCATGACAGTACTATCTACACTGTTCCCTAATGGCTCCAAATAAAAGTCACTACTTTAGTTCATAAACAGAATGCAAACTTTTTACCTTAATAATGTTCTGAAGAACTTTCTCATTAACTACAGCTTTGTGGCAAGCAGTCTTTTGGTATAAATCCACCACAACTTCCAAAGATCTCTCAGCAAATGGTACGTAATTCAATGCTACCCATTCTGCCTAGAAAAATAAAATTAGTACACTACTGAAGAAAACATGAAAAAACACTAGTTATGTAATAGAAAACTTACATTTTACATTTACCTGTTTTAACGCATGCAAGATTATCAAGAATACTGTATATTTCATAATGTAACAGTTTTGATCCAAGCAAAAAATAGTTTATGAAGAAAAAAACATAACATTCTGAGTAAGAGAGCGTGAAATAGATTTGGGTAAGGTAAATTTTAGTAGGTCAAGTGTTGTATTTTATGCAAAACTACTATATTAGGACAATCTTAAGGAAATTTAACTCACCGGTGCAAATAGTTGTATCTAGTGGGATTCCATTGTGTAGCAGGACAAACAGAATAAGAAAAATTAATACATATATAACAATTACCTCAAATTATATTAAATTATATTTTCATGCTTACTGAAAACCATCAGTATGTGCATGGATTTAAAGAAATTTTATTGTGTTCTATTTCTCCACAGCATACAAGATTCAAAAATTGTCCACTACGGTGGAAGAATTTTTCAAAATAAGATTACTTTAAGTCCAATTAAATTTTTAATATAAAATAAAGCAAGATAGTTATGTCGGATTCCCTGGGAAGATTCAGATTTAATGTGTCTGATGTTCATTAAAGGCTTTTCCTTTAGGGAGGAATGGAAAGTTTGAATAGGAAAGAAAATTTCTATAGAGGATGAAAATGCCTGCAAAAACTAAATAATAATAAATGAATTGATAGCACAAGATGTACAGAAAGTTTTTGCAGATGGGGGGAAATGGATGTGTCTTGGTAAGCCACATCCATCTGAAGCTGAAAGGGCTGTTCAAGATGATATATTCAAAACAGAACAGATATGATACCTAAGAAATTACCTGATTATATTTTGCATTTGCAATGTGTTTCATTTCCAGCTGTCCATATTGTGGCGGTTTACAGGAGAATTCTACAAATGCCAAAAGCTGATCAAAGATTGCTGGATACATTATCTGCATGTTTTCTGAACCTACACATATGGCCTATAAAAACCAAAAGCCAAACATTATAATACAATATTTACCCCACGAAATTTCAGCATTTAAGAATTGCACCAATATTAAGAGCTTTTAAAGAGGAACTACCACTCTCAGAATATACTTTACAAAAATATAAATGCAGATTTATCAGCAATTTCTTGGCCATATTTGCTAACTATGTTTATTTTTTGTTTAATCCATGTTTGCTCTTGCTATGTTATCATAATGTTAATTTTTTGAGAAAATACAGTAAATGCTGTGACAACAGATTGGTGGCATAAATGCAAGATGACTGCTGCAGGATCAAGCTGAAACTGGACTCAGCAAGCATGATGCCATAGTAATAAAATCTGTGTCTTTGTGTAAGCTTTCTTGTCTGTTGACCTGTGCCACAGTGTTTTGAAGTCCTACTCTGAGGAACAATTAACACTGCAAGAAGTCATCATCACAAGGCTTTAATTGGTAGTTCAAAAATGATATATTTTAAGAAGGAATGTACATCAAATGAGGACTATATGGAAGATTTCAACTGAACTGAGAACCATAATACAGCTTTATAATACAGGGCTTTCTAGTTAAGATATACTTAGAAGATGTCAATGGAACAGAACAGGATGATGACTTCCTGCTGCTATATAAATTCTGAGGCAAAGCCAAGACATTTATTTTCAAAGCAGAAGCCAATGATCCCATAAAATTACTCCATTAATTTTCTTTAACATCAAATGTCTTGCCCCTTCCTCCTTGGGGTTTTCCAAGCCCCTCTCCATGTTAGAAGACTCCTTCCATTTTATTACTCCACAAAAGGCCCTATGTCACATTAATTCTATCTCCGGGGACGACTGTAATGCTCTTGCAGGCAATCAAAGGAGCATCTAGATAATGAAACACTCCCTCTGACAACAAAAATGGATTGTGCAGCCATCACAGTTCTCAAACACCTAATAACCTCAGGACATGAGATAAAGCTCAAATACTGAATTCTGATCGGTGTGGCACTAAACCACTAGTCTAAACAAAAATGTTTGATATCCTGTAGATTTAATAATTTAGTCTGATGGATGTTGGTGCACTGGAGTGACAGTCCTTCACTGTATTTTGATAAGTTAAAAAAAGACAATGTATAAGAATAAAAAATAGGATTATTAGGTTTTAAAAACAAATCATATATACACACACATTGATCAGTCATGGGAATCTAGAAAGGAAGAAGTGAAAAATACTCTATGAAACAGACTTTGAATGAGATTTAGAAGGCAAAGTCATTTGGGCACACTGGGTTAAATTTTCCAAAGCATCTATCATGAGAGAATGTACACAATATTTAAAAAATCCATATACTTTGGGTCAATGTCCAAAAACTATCAAAGGTTCTCCAGTGGGGAACTGTATTTGAAAATAATCCAAAACAGATACCATCAAAGACGTTAGAAACTACAAAGTAGTCTTGCAGAGTATGACTGAGGCTACGTCTACACTACGGGGGGGGGGGGGGGGGGATCGATTTCAGATACGCAAATTCAGCTACGGGAATAGCGTAGCTGAATTCGACGTATCTGATCCGACTTACCCCGCTGTGAGGACGGCGGCAAATTGACCGCCGCGGCTCCCCCGTCGACGGCGCTTACTCCTACCTGGGCTGGTGGAGTACACGCGTCAATTCAGGGATCGATTATCGCGTCCCGATGAGATGCAATAAATCAATCCCCGAGAGATCGATTTCTACCTGCCGATCCAGGCGGGTAGTGAAGACAAGCCCCAAGTACGTAAATGATCTGCAGCGTTTTTAAATTTCTATATAAGAAATAACTTCTACATCACAAGCCATTATATTTTCCCCAGACACCCCTATTGTCATAATTATAAAAGGAATGGTAACAGCTCTCTGTGTACAGTACTAAAATCCCTCCTGGTCAGAGACTCCAAAATCCTTTTACCTGTAAAGGGTTAAGAAGCTCGGGTAACCTGGCTGACACCTGACCCAGAGGACCAATGAGGGGACAAGATACTTTCAAATCTTGGGGGGGGGGAAAGGCTTTTGTGTGTGTCCTTTGTTTAAGGGGTTGTTCGCTCTTGGGACTGAGAGGGACCAGACATCAATCCAGGTTCTCCCCATCTTTCTAAACAAGTCTCTCTTATTTCAAAATTGTAAGTAAAAGCCAGGCAAGGCGTCTTAGATTTACTTTGTTTTCTCAACTTGTAAATGTACCTTTTACCAGAGTGCTTATCTTGTTTGCTATACTTTGAACCTAAGACAGAGGGGATTCCTCTGAGCTCTTTAAGTTTGATTACCCTGTAAAGTTATTTTCCATACTGATTTTGCAGAGATGATTTTTACCTTTTGCTTTAATTAAAAGCCTTCTTTTTAAGAACCTGATTGATTTCTCCTTGTTTTAAGATCCAAAGGGGGTTTGGATCTGTATTCACCAGGAGTTGGTGAAAGGAAGGAGGGGGGAAGGGTCAATTTCTCCTTGTTTAAGATCCAAGCAGTTTGGATCTGTATTCACCAGGGAATTGGTGAAAGGTTTCTCAAGGCTTCCCAGGGAGGGAATTCTTAAGATGGTGGCAGCGGACCAGAGCTAAGCTGGTAGATAAGCTTAGCAGTTTTCATGCAGGCCCCTACATTTGTACCCTAAAGTTCAAAGTGGGGATACAGCCTTGACACCTATATTAAGTCCATTACTGTAGTTAAGACTACAACATGTCAATCCTCAGGAAACTAAACTGTTGTGCATCACAGACAGAGAACAGACAAGACCACAGTGCCATCAATACCCAAGGCCTCTTCTATGGCAGGAAATTGATTAGGTGAGATATGCCCAGATGATCCCAGGAAGTGAACCATGACCCATACTGCAGATGAAGGTGAACCACCTCCAAAGTCCCTGCCAATCTAACCAGGGGGAAATTCTTTCCCAACCCCAAATCTGGTGATTAGTATGCCCATGAACATGTGAGCAAGACACACCAGCCAGGTATCTAGAAAAAGAATGCCCTGTACCATCTCAGAACACTGGTCCTCCCCATCCGTTGTCCCACCTCCAGCTGTGACCAATCTCTGATGCTTCAGAGAAAGGCAAAACAAACAAAACAGAATACATCTGGTCAATTGTGCATCAAGAAAAAAATTTCTCTCTTACCCCTGCAGGAGACTGTCTGAAGCTCTGAAGTATAAGATTTGATTATAGTCATTATCTTAAGGCCATCCTGTTCTCCCCATGGCCCATGAAGGAAAGGTATCCCCGTAGGGAAGTCATAGATTCCAAAACCACACAGGTCACAGAACTTCTTCCAAAAACTGTATTAAAGCATACCTTTTAAAAATACATTTAATCTTGTTTTAAAGACTTCAGGCAATGGTGAGTCCATCACCTACTCTGATAAGCTAATCAAATGTTTAACAACCCTCACAGTTAGGAAATTGTGTCTTATTTTAAGGTTGAGTTTATCTAACTTCAACTTCTAGCCATAGGATCTTGTTATGCCTGTCAGACAGGCTGAAAAGCCCCCCATTTTCCATTTGCAAGTCCTTATACCCAGTGATCAAGTCATCTCTTCTCTTCAATAAGCTGAATAGGTTACGCTCCTTAAGCCTCACATCTTAAAGCTTGTTCCTCAGCCCTTGGATCATTTTTGTGGCCCTCCTTTGAACTCTCTCCAGCATTTCCACATCCTTCTTGAAGTACGGACATCAGAACTGGACACGGTATTCTAGTAGTGTTTTTAATCAATATTGGATATCGAGCCACTCATTTCCCTATTTCTATTTGATATTTCCCTTTTTATACATCCAAGGATTACATTTATAGTTTTTTCCACTGTCATTCCTTTGTTTTCATGAACTGTTTTTGAGTGGTGTGGCTCGTGTGAGAACATATATGATGCAGTGTCCCCAGCTTCTACTACTTTCTAACAATAAATAATAATCAAATAATCAGCTTGAGACAGACATCCAGCATGGAAAATTTTAGGCCAAAAGGTTAAAGTCTGACAAAGTTATAAGTAACTGAAAACAGTGTTTATTGTTATTTGGGGGGGGGGGGGGGGAGAGGATTGTGGGGGAGTGGTGTGCAGAGGAATTTCATCCAAAACGGTATGGCTGTTTCTGAGAACCAGGGTAGGGAAAAATTTATTGTTTTGCCCATGTTAAAAAATTCTACTGACCTTTTGTTTGAAATGGTCTAGCACCCCCATGCTCTAGAGCACGGTCTTGAAATCTGACCAGGGCATGGGAGGAACTGTGTGTCCACAGTGTGACTTTTGCTATCCCTGTGAAAATTTGCCCAGTTTTAGCCAAGTTATAAGTCTCTGAAAAATTGGAATTTGCACATGCTCAGTAGAGACTTAGATTTTAGCAGCTAAATTCCTTGGAAGATTCTGTTCAGAATGAACATGCTCCAGCCTGGAGCTCAACAGGACTTTACCTGTAGTTGCAGCTCTGGGATGCTCTGGGCCATGCCTAATCCAGGTCCAAACAGTTAAACTGAGAACAGAAAGCCTGTTTCTCCTCTGCTCTGAACGACCCCCTGCTATGCCCTGACTGCTGGAGAACACTGCAAAAGGGACAAGAGCTGTATCTGTAAGGGGGGCTGTGAGAATAGATTGGGACTAGGAACTTGAGGGGGGGGCAGGGAGAGGAGAGGGAAACTGGGACTGGGAATTGTGGAGATGAGACTGGGACTGGCTGGGCAGCAAACTGGGACTTGAATTCGGGGAGAGAAACAGGGAGGGTAACTGGAAGACAGCAGAAGGGAGAAATACAGATTGAATGAGGGATCAGGATGTGAGCAGGAGACTGGGACTGGTTGGGGGAGCAGACTGGGGGGGCGGGGGAGGGAGACGGATGAGACTAGGATTTGCTGAGCAAGGAGTCTGGATCTGGAGTGAGGAGTCTGAGGACTGGAGACTGACTGGATAAGTGAAGAGAATGGGGTTTGGATGAGAAACCAGGGTTGAGGAAGAGACAGGACTTCGACAGGGACAAGCTGGAGGGGATGGAGTGGAAAAATTCAAGGTTGGGGGGATATGTGTCTATGCCCACTAGAGAACACGCCCCTCCAGAACTTGGAATGGAACCCAAGATTCCTGAGTGTACTCATTCCTCTACTGACAGCAAATGTCTGTGAAACCCTCTGCCAAAGTCTCCGTTCCCCTTTCAGTGCTGGTCCACATAGAGGATGATAACCTAACTATTGCTATTACCTACTTTCTTAGATCAAAGCAGCAGAGGTCTGTTTGATGGGTCTAAAGGTTCCAACTGTGCTGACGAAACACGTGCGTGTCTATATACCACGTTTGTTCAGTTTGGTTTTTTAAAACCTAGAAAATGTAGTGTGTGTGTGTGTGTGTAAGGAGAGAGAGACAAAATATGAATGAAAGGAAATATGAATGCATATGTGGACAGTTACTTTTGCAAAGGAATATTTTTTCAGTTCTAAAAAGAAAAAAGGTGCATTGGTAGGATGAAGTACAGTAGTTTGCGGTTTTCCTCCACCCAGAATATTTCTTTTAAATGCAGGAAAGTTCCTGGAGGATTATTTTGCAGCACATTAAGAAAAAGTGCTGACAGGTGCTTTCAATTTAAAAGGTATGAGCAAAAATATCTAATCAGTGATAAATTTTAAAAGAAAATCAAGGCTACTGGATATAACTAATTTAATCAATAGATTGTTTCCTTCACATAATAGTTGTGTGATCTGAACATACAGATCACCGTTATCTGTTGCCTTGTGTTTTCGCTCTATTACAGAAACTCTTCACTTAAATGAACGGTGCTCTTCAGGGACCAGGTCTTTGATAAGAATTTCTGTAGCAAAGCACTAGTATTTTTGTTACAGAGTAGATTTGGGAAGAGAGGAGAAGAGGGAGAGAGAGCTGATGCTTTTTTTCCTCCACTTTACACAACTGCAAGTCCTTAAATTAGGATTACCATCCTTCCAGACTTTGCTGGAGTGAACAATGTAAGAAAAGCTGTCCCCGCAGAGGCTGAGTGTATTGCCTCCACTCCATTTTCATCCCATTAACAACAATGCTAACACTTAAGTCAAGCAAGCAAATTATTGAACATACAGCACTGAATATTAAGTATTTTCATAGTGATACAGAGGAGATTTTATTAAAGATTACACCATTCATGTCAATATAGAGCTGCTGAATGGCAAGAAGCCTAGTGTAGTAAGGACAGGAGACAAGGTGAGCTTTGTGAGTTCAATCCTTGAGGGGGCCATTTAGGGATCTGGGGCAAAAATCTGTCTGGGGATTGGTCCTGCTTTGAGCAGGGGGTTGGACTGCATGACCTCCTGAGGTCCCTTCCAACCCTGATATTCTATGATTCTGGTTCTGTTTGTTCTTCAAAAGGAGCAAAATTATCTTTTACATAAGAATAGTACATTACAAACCCAGAAGTAACTAGGCAACTAAGGTTAATTTAACTTAACATTTTGCAGGTGGCAAAGCAAAAGAACCAATACATAGTATGGTTTACCTTTCAAAGGACATCTAAAGCTGTATTATTACCTTTTGTAAGACATCTAAAGCGGTAAGCACTGCTTCCTGCAAACTTGTCAAAACTGCTTCAGTATAAGATGGCAGGATGAAAGGGGAAGCATCAGAACTGATTGGAACTGAAACAGCACCATGTAAAATGACACCAAGCTTTTGGAGATCATCCATGCTGAAACCAGTTTTGATGTGTTGGTAGAGAGCTGGGAATATCTGAATTAAAGCTGTGAGAAAAGGTTGGCTGGGTATGAAAGTCAATTTCTCACAAGTAATTGGAGGCTTTGTACTTTCTGAGCCAATCCTATACCAGGTGTTCCAGGCAGCCCACCAAAGGTTTAAATCTTCAATCTCATCTGTTATTATAGGTGGCTCAGATTCATTATATCTTCCAATTCTTTCTCCTATAGAGTCAGTTCTCATGAATGATCTGCCCAGACCAGTAGCAGTCATTGCCCCTAGGAGGGCAGGCACATTAATAGCAGGTGGTGTATCAGGTTTCTCTGAGTCTCGGACAGGAGAGACAATTTGTAAAATTTCCTGAAAACTTTTCAGAGCAGCCAAGGAAACTTCATTGTTTTTGCTGAGTGCTGCAGACTGGATGTGATCAAGAAGAACATCCCAGGCTTTGGAAAAATCTCCTATTAAAAAAAAAAAAAAAAGTTAAATCAGTTTGAGGCTTTTTTTTTTGCCCCTTCATTTCATAGGAGTTGGAGGAGGGGGAAGGTACCTGCCTTTAACTGCTTTCTGAAAGAATCAATCAGCTTGTGAACAAAAATGATGCACACACATAAAGGAGAATTATATCATTGTTTATACCAGTGACACTCAGACTTCAGTGGTTCTAGAGCCAAATTAGCAATCAATATTACCCAAAAGGGCCACAGTAATGCAAGTTCATTGTTTACTTTGCTATAGTTCTCGTTCGTGTTCTCTCTCTCTCTCTCTCTCTCTCTCTCTCTCTCTCTCTCTCTCTATATATATATATTTATATTTATATTTGCTGTGAGAATAATACCTTCCTTTGAAAGGTAAACCTTTCAAGGTATATAAGGTTTACCTTTCAAAGGAAGGTATTATTCTCACAGCAATTAAGTTAATATCTTAGTGCAAGTTGATAAATTAATTGGTTAACAACATAGTAAAAGCATCCTTATTGGTTAATAATTAAATCACACAATGTTTAATATCATGTGCTGCAAAGAGCTGCAAGAGACGCATTAAAGAGTTACTTGTGGCTCGTGAGCCTCAGTCTGAGTATCACTGGTTTATACCAAATCTGCTACCTACATGTTGCACTACATGATTGGAAATGCATTTTCTTTATCCTGAATAGTGGAACTGATCCTGTGAGCATTATACATACCATCGTTTTCATAGGGTCAAACGCCAGAAGGGACCATTTGAATAGATCATCTAGTCTGACCTTCTGCACATCTCAGACCATTAAATTTCACCCCGATTAGCCTATACTGCGCCCAATTATTTTAGTTAGATTAAAGCATTTCAGTGTCGTCATCCCCCACCCACACACACACACCTGCAGCTGGGGAGCTACAGGGTACCCGCCCTGCCCGCGGCGGCTTGGAGCTTGGGGGCACTGCATAGCTTCCTGCGGGATCCTGCAGCTACCAGCCACCAGGGCTGAAGTCAGGGAGGTCTTTGGAAGTCATGGGTTCCGTGACTTCCGTGACCAAATCATAGCCTTACCCATAGCCAACACAGCTATGCCAGAAAACCCCACAGTGTAGACGTAGTTATGCTTGCAGAAGAGGGCTTCTGTTGGTATAGCTCATGTTGTTTGGGGAGATGGTTTAGCTATGCCAGCAGAAAAACTCCTTCTGCAAGATGCATCTCACTAAGGGGCTCTGCTAGCGTAACTACACCAGCAAAGCATTTGTAGTGTAGATAAGCCCTAAACTTGTTGCAGGGAACATGCAAGGCCCCTACAATGGCAGGGAACTGATTAGTTGAGATATGTACATATTGCAGCAGGCGATACACGCCCCATGCTGCAGAGGAAAGCTGAATAAACTCCAAGGTCCCTATCAATCTGACCTGAAGGAAAATTCCATCCCAACTCAAAAACTGGTGATCAGTTTGGCCCTGAAAATGTGAGCAAGATATACCAGCCAGGCATCTATGAAATAGGATTCTTTGTACTATCTCAGAGTACTGATCCACCCCACTCAGTGTCCTGTCCCCAGCTGTGGCCAATCTCTGATGCTTCAGAGAAAGCCAGAACCTCCCCCACCCCTCTTCCCACACACAATGTGTCTGGCCATTGTGCATCAGGGGAAAAAATTCCTTTCTGATCCCTGCAGGAAACAAGCTGAAGCCCAGATGTCTGTTGATTTCAACAGGAGTTAAATGTATATAAAGGACGCAGGGTCAGAATTGTCTTATTGGGTTACTGAATGATGTCAGCATTTCGGCGGCGATGCCTCTGGATGCTGCTGCTTCTTGGTGGCATTTCGGCGGATGCTCGTCCGCCAGCCAGTACGCGGGCGCACTTAGACCCCCGGCAGGCACCGTGTTGGGGATCCCTGGTCTAGAGTATTCTGGCCTCATTTCCCTGCTACAGTATACTTAAAGAATTGGAACAAGTGAGTTACCATAGAAAACTGGAAATGGAAGACCAAATGCCGTGTTTAACAGCAGAATTATTCTCTCAGTATATTCATTAGCAACCCCCCTAATCTTCCCATAGTTCCCATTTCATTTACTAAATTAAGTTTTGTGTAACTAATATATTCAAAGTTTTGTTAATCCAAGAAACCATTTTAGGTATTTCCATTCATTTCCAATTTAGTGATTGTGCTTCTAGTTGACATAATTAAGTTAGAGAGTAGTGCCTATCTCTCTTAAATAACTCCCTCAGTATCTGGCTACTATACAACATGCCCATGACTCCCTGAAGGTATAATTATCATGGAATTTTGTATCATCAAGAGAACCGTAGGAGCATATTGAATGGCTAGGGATCTGGTAGCGCATAATACTATTTGTAGTCACGGATTAAACTGACTTTTAAGGACACTAAGATTTTCAGTTTTTGTCATTACAGGAGGAAGTGAAGGTTGTTTGGGTGCCTTAACTGTACCTTTCCACTGCTTAACATGTATGGATTTCTGTTAAATTTAACCTTAACTCTGAATTTTCAGCGTTTGCAATGTTTGGGGTTGTTTTAATTACAATATCCCTGCAATGTTTTTACTCATAAATCACTAGTATGTATGCAATCTTAAATCTGGTTTTAGGCAGTTTAAATACATGACTAGAAAATAATCATGAAAACTTCACACCTCATAGTATACATATTTCATCACATTTATTCAAATGACTATTTCTACTATATCAGAATTAGCAGGATATCACATGTAGTCAAAGCCTGGTACATTCAATTAAAATTAATTAAAAGGAAACAAGCAGATCAAATATTAATTTTGTTTTTCTTTTCTTTTACCTTTTCTCATAGTCTGTCATGGCAATGTGACCACGTAGATGGCAAAAATTCATCAACACAGCTTGAAATTACCTTTCACCACCTATATACTTCCTTAAATCTATCATTTTTCCATGTATTTAAGAAATACCATTTCACACTTTACAGTACTTAGAAAATGAAGTTCCTTTTGCAATTCATTAACTTAGAACCCCTCTATGAGTACAAGCCTAACTCAACTGAAACATTTTGTCTATGTTAGACTGTAAGCTTATGTATGTTATACATGGTTGTACAGTTCAAGCAGTGTCAGCACTTGCTAATTAATCCTATTTTATATAGCTAATAACTTTGCAAATTCCAAAATGGTGAGTTGTTATAAAAAGGGAGAGGAGAATAAGTAAGGAATGCCAGAGAGAGCTACAAGGAGGGTGAAGAAGCAGAGTGAAAAGAAAGAGGATGAGAAAAGCAGAAGAGAAGAGAAGTGAGTGTAAAAAAAAAGGGAGAATAGCAAACATAAGAGAAGAAACAAAAAGAATGGTGAGGGGAGAGAAAAGGAAAGATTTAGAAGGAAAAAGAACTGATGGACTTACCACTATTAATTTCAGCTAGTGAAGAGATGCCAATCAAATAATGACCTAAAATAACATGTCCTTATTAGAGGGAAAGTGGATGGATAAAGAGGAAGAGGAATCACTTGAAAGAGTGTAATCTTCAATTTCTTCCACTTCATAATGAGTCTCAATTTTTTTCCTTAATAAATTTCCCTTGTTCCTTTTTTAAAATTATGTACATCATTGAATGTGCTAGTGGACGCCCCAGACACCCAATTTCCCCCCCTCCATTAATTAGTTCACTCAGATGCTCACGTGAAGGATTTAGGAAACTTTACAAGAATACAGCTTAAAAGTGAACAGCAGAAAATAGGACAGAAGAAAGCTATATATAAATGTTAAAATATCAGGGCCTATTAATAGTTTGAGACTACAGAACATGTTTTTTTGTGTTAGGAATTCTCTCTCAGCAAATGAGGGGAAAAACCAGCATTTTTGGCAATGATTCAAGAAATGCTTACAAAATTATGATTTTAACAAATATTTGACACCTGGAGTCAGGAATAATAGAATTAATATCAAATGTAGCTGCACTTGGTATTTAAGAATTCTAATTCTGAGCACCTGGGATTACAGGCTCCACAACAGTTATCACGTTTCAAAGCAGATACTACAGAATACATAGCTATAAGGTTAAATACTTTGCCAGTGATCTAACTGAAAAAAAAACTTATCACAAAACAAATTAAAAGTTATATTACAACATCTGGCAATAATATTAAATATTTGAATTGCTAAATTTGACAGAACTGGGATCTAGTGAGCCAACTGCCAGCACTGAACAAGTTTTATTAGTTAAAAAAAACAAAACAAAAAAAACACTTCTCAAACATTAAGAGAGCCTACCTAAAGGTTGTAGTAAGTATCTCCTAGTGTTGAATATTCTCGCTACTCCGGCCAATGTTAATACCCATGTCTCAGCCCATTGTTTCTCTGCTGTATCCCTTGAATGATGAATGAGAATATTGCCTCCTCCTGACTCAATCTTCTCTTTGTCAGCTGTCGTGGAAGACTCTCTAACCCTATCCAACAGGTGAAACAGAACCTACGATATTCAGAAAAAGGATGCATTGATTATTTCAGTCACATATTTCAACTCATGTAAATGTAACAAGGAAATAATAAAATTGCGCACATTTTCTCCCTTTCCCTGTTAAGTCCCAGAAGGCACCCAAAGGATTCCTCTATTTCACCCAACCTTCTCAGCACCTGTGGAGGTGAGGGTACCCGAATCAGCCAGCTGATCGGATAAGCTGACACATGGATCTTGAGATGATGAAGGGCCACTATCACCATGATCAGAAACTTTGAGAATATCCTTAGTGCTAATAAAAGACCAACACACTGACAATGCTCCATTCCCAGAGAAAATCTGAGAAACCTATGAAGTGCCTCTGTAGTAGGTATGTGCATTTGTCTCTCTTTTAGATTGGCTGATGTCAAGAGATCAATAGGTCTGAAGTGCCACGCAGATGGCATGTGTGACAGCAGAATCAAGCTAGGTATGATCATAGTGGAACATGAGTCCCACAAGGGACAAGGAGTCTGCCCAGGTTCTAGGCAAAGGGATTTTCACACATAGGCTTGATTGGCGGGAGAGGGTCAGAAACAGAAGTGGCAGAAAAGCTAAGCCTCCTATTAGATCATCCCAGTCACATGGGTAAGGAATTACTTTTTTCCATGTGCTCTTCCCTGGGAAAAGGAAGTTGCTTTAATTTTTTCAAGTAGAAACAAGATCCATGTCTTCCTTTCTATCTGAGGTAGAAGGAAGACTGGGTCTTTGTTGGCCATGCTGCTCTCACAAAGGGCACCAAAATTTTATGCAAAGGAATCATGCATCTATCTGTGTGGGGAGTGTAAGAATGACCAATACAAAAGTCCAAGACCAGAGAATACAAACTGAAATACTGGTGTCAATTTCATGAGCACATTTGTGTAGGGTGGGGGGGGTGGGGAAATCAAGATGATGTAAAAATGGTGATAAGCTGGCCTAAGGGCAGCACAGAAGGGAAAAGAAACCATCTGGAAGCTTTAAGAAAGTTTAAGATAAAATAGTTCCTAGCTACTTTGCGTGTGTAAATTATATATTATCTTTAAAAATCCTATAAAAATTAAAACTGGTATTACAATAAACATGTGTAAGAGACGGAGGCTACCAAAATGTGGAGGCTGTATTCTACAGCAGCATTTTACTCAGTACCTTCCATATAACTGTGTGCCATGTTGAATGTTGAAGTAAAGTTCCATGGGCACCAATTGTAGAAAACAATGTCTGTCCAGCACTCTTTCTAACTGCAGGTCGTGGATCTACACAGAGTTCCCCAAGCTTGGCATAGAGACAGAGCCAAAGGCAGTCAAATGGCGGTGCTGGGTGGAAAGGACGGTTTAACAACACTCCCTTCTCTTCTGCCTGCTTCTGCAATACTGCTTCCTCTTTGTTCAGCTCTTTTTCAATGGTTTCACCTCTTTGGAAGAAATAATCTGAAATATTCCACTACAAACAAAAAAATTTAGGAACACATTTTATGTATGGAAAAATAAATATTTAAATACACATTGATAATTGCTCTGATTGTGAAGAAGCAGTTTTTCTAATTTGCCCATTTTAAAGTGTACTGCAAAATATGTCCTAAACAACTCTTAGCTCTACTGATTAGAGAAGGATTACATTTAATTATTCTTACAAACAGAATATCAAGAACTGTATTTATTTCCAGGCTTCAGTTTTTAGGCTCTCAAGACACAGATATATACAAACTGAAGCATCAGAAAAGGATTATTAAAATCTATAATGTTTCTACTAAAAATGTTGATAATCGTCATATCTCTGCAACTCCATTTTACATAATCATGTTTGTTTCAATAATAATTTACTTAAAGACAAATTCTTATCACTACATTTACATTAACTTCAGCGGGAGTTTTATGAGAGAATGACATGCAGTTTCTGGCCTTTATCGGGTAACAGTGTAGACATTAACTAGCATTAACAAAATTAATTAAATAAAAGCCACACTAATCCTCATTATGAATGCAAATTAAACTCACCAGCAAACCAATTGATGTTAGGCTAATGTTTAGTTCTTGATTGTGAAGTCCAAAGCTTCCTGCAACTTCAACAACTATTTGTAGGCAAGTGCATGGCATTGTTGGTAGGAAGTCTGTCACAACCAACTGAAGACACTGGAATGCAGTCCGTATTAAGGACTCTCTTGAGGAAATTGAAATAAGGTACATGTTATTTTTTTTAAGAGGGTACAAATCATTCTATTATTATGCACCAGGATGCAACATTACTACAGAAGGATAATCGGATTTACACACTTGCTCTAGATTCAAGCAAAATTTGAAATACATTTAGGATTTGTCCCAACTGGGGAAAAAAGATGTTTGTGGATTTTGTATTTGGTGTGGACTTTTTTTTGTTTTGTTGTTCTTAAGAATGAGTTAGCTAGCACATTCTAAATTCGAATGCAGAGAAGGCAAGTTATACTTTAGCACGTTGGCTAGACCAGCTGAAGCACAGGCTCCCCCAACTCTGCCAGCTTTCATATGCTGAGGTACAACTTGCTTGTCTAACTGGAGTTTTAGAACTTGTTAGCTAACATTCTATAATAAATCTTTATCCTTGGCAATATAAACCCTAAATTAGGTGGGAAGACCGAACTGGCCCGCAGAAAGTGGCAGGAAAGGAAGAAACCAAGGAGGAATGACAGGATGCAGCTAAGCAACTGGATGTAGCAAGAGAGAGTGTCTAACATGTAACCCCCTTTCTTCTCTTTTCTTTTCATTTTACGGGGTTAAACCAAAAACCTTATTGCTATAATTAAAGCTGCTGTTTCTACTTGCTCTGAGTTGACATGGAAACAGTCAAAGACGAAGTGGTTGTACAGAAACTTGAGTGGCTTCAAACAAGTAGATGCTATTTCAGCACACTAGAAAGTGTACAGAAGTTGTTATCCATGCACAGTAGCTGTTTTGAAGCTGATGTGGAAGTCTTTGTTAAGGGCAGACATTCCTGCACATACACACATATGCCCTTAGTTAGAAGCTGGAAGATCCAGTCCAGTCAGATCCAGCTCAGCCTTGCAGGGAGAAAATGGAGCTGGCAGGGATAACCCAGATAATCTATGGATTGGCTCTAAATAAAGGTTCCTGTAATTTTACAGAAATCAGTGGGATTGAGATTAGAAAACCCCATAAAAGAGGAATCGCAGACTGGAGTCAACTCCTTTGTGAGCTGTACTACATCACTGAATCAAAGACACCATTTGAGCCTAACAGCTACAGAAATTGTCAGGTTTTTTCCTTATTTCAAGTTGTGTGCGCGCTCTGTATTGTGGATGCT
This sequence comes from Emys orbicularis, assembly GCF_028017835.1. Classification (NCBI taxonomy): domain Eukaryota; kingdom Metazoa; phylum Chordata; order Testudines; family Emydidae; genus Emys; species Emys orbicularis. The sequence continues at coordinate 64,467,540 of NC_088683.1, read as the reverse complement.
GAAACAACTGGTTATGTGGTACAACTGTTTTATCTAATTGTCAATGTAATACCTACGGTGAGACTATATGAAAGAAGATTATCTCTGATTGTCAGAAGTGCCGATGACTGTATTTTCTGTGAGGTTTAAATATAAATATATTTTAGGGTTTAGGCCAGGGTTATATGCTTCATTTTAAAGGAAAATAACTCTCTAATTAGTGATGATAGTCTAGCAAGGGTGCGCTGTAACTGCTGTGCTGTAATAGTTTATCTTTGAAGTGTTATTCAGTAAAGAGACATTTGAAATAGCTAATTGTGTGTGTGTAACTGTCTTATGGTAGAGACAGGTACAGGATTCCTAAGAAAAGGAAAGTGAATCATATTATAATTTCCACTTTTAATATTCAGAGGGTTCCTTTGGAAATTCATCCATTCATCTGTGCAAATACTGTAAATCAACATAGGCTATATGTAGGTTATATACAGTTGTATTCAAGCTTCACTCTGGAGCTTCCCTAGTATTTGATCCAGAGTTCACCATGCTTGGATTATAGAAGCATGGCTCAATCCAGAACATAAATTCAGAAAAGGTCCAGAGTGTAGTCTGAATAGAGGTGCATCAGTTCTATACTGGCTGAGCCCCGTGAATAAATGTTTGTTTTCAGTTACCAAGCTCTACAAGTAAGAGAAAAAACAGTTACCTATCTTTTGTAACTGTTGCTCTTTGAGATGTGTTGCTCATGTCCATTCCATTCTAGGTATGTGTGCGCCCACATGCACAGTCATCGGAGATTTTTGCCTTAGCGGTATCTGTAAGGTTGTCTGTACCATTCCCTAGAGTGCCGCATTCATGCGTTGGTATATTAGGTGCTGACAACCCTACGTCCTCTCAGTTCCTTCTTGCCGGCAACTCCAACAGAGGGGTAGGAGGGCGGGTAATGGAACAGACATGAGCAACACGTCTCGAAGAACAAGTTACAAAAGGTAGGTAACCGTTTTTTCTTCTTCGAGTGCTTGCTCACGTCAATTCCATTCTAGGTGACTCACAAGCAGTATCCTCGGAGCTGGGTTCAGAGTTCAGGGTCTTGTGGCTTGTAACACTGCTCTACAGAAGCCAGCATCATCCCGGGCCTGCTGGGTAAGTGCATAACGGGACGAGAATGTGTGGACGAACGACCAGGTGGCCGCTATACAGATGTCCTGGATAGGCTAGGAACGTTGCTGAGGAGGCTTACGCCCTGGTTGAATGGGTGGTTACAATCGCTGGAGATGGCACCTTTGCCTGATCGTAGCAGCAGCGAATGCAGGCAGTGATCTAAGAAGAAATTCTTTGAATGGACACTGAACGATCTTTCATCCTGTCGGTCACCGCGACGAACAATTGCAACAACTTGCGAATTGGCTTGGTCCTTTCACTGTAGAAGCCTAGCGCTCTCCTGATGTCTAGGGAATGCAACCTACACTCCTCCGGCTTTGGAAAAAAGAGAGGTAAGTAAATGTTGTGGCCCGTATGAAACTGCAAGACCACCTTGGGCAGAAAAGCCAGGTGCGGCTGCAGCTGGATCTTGTCCTTGTAGAAGACCATGTAGGGTGGTTCTGAGGTAAGCACCCTAATCTCAGAGACCCAGTGGGCGGATGTTATCGCAACTAGGAACGTGACTTTCCGGGACAGGAGGAGAGAGCAGGAAGCCAGAGGCTCAAAGGGAGGGTCCCGTGAGCCATGACAGCACAAGATTCAGATCCCATTGTGGAACCGGGTCCCTGATTTGCGGGTAGAGGCGCTCGAGGCCCTTGAGGAACCTGGCAGTTATGTCCTGGGCAAAAACCGACCTATCCTCGAGCAGTGGATGGAAAGCCGAAATAGCGGCCAAGTGGACTTTGATAGTTGAAAGGGACAGGCCTTGGAGCTTCAGATGCAGGAGGTAGTCCAGGATCAACTGCAGCAAGGCCCACTCGTGCCGAATACCTTTATCGGAGGTCCAACAAGCGAAAGACTTCCATTAGGCCAGGTAGGTCATTCTGGTGGAGGGCTTTCTGCTTCCCAACAGGACCTACTGGACAGTGGCTGAGCATTCCTGCTCCTCTGCATTTAACCATGCAGCAGCCAAGCAGTCAGGTGCAGCACTGCCAAGTTCAGATGCAGAAGACTGCTGTGGTTCTGGGACAGCAGGTCGGGCCTGAGTAGCAGCTGTAACGGAGCAGCCACCGATAGGTCCAGCAGCGTGCCGAACCAGTGCTGGCATGGCCAAGCGGCACTATGATGATCACTTTTGCTCTGCTTGATTTTCATGAGGACTATGTGAATCAGCAGCAATGAAGGGAAGGCGTACAACAGAGCCCCCAACCACTGGAGCAGAAAAACGTCCAACGGGGAGCCTCTGTCGATTCCCCGAATTGAGCCGAAAACGTGTCATTTCCTGTTCTGCGTGGATGCGAACAGGTCCACCTGGGGAATCCCCCAACCTCTGGAAGATGGAGCTGAACACTTCTGGGTGGAGGGACCACTCGTAGCGAGACAAGAAGGTCCTACTGAGGTGATCTGCCAAAGCATTCCTGGCCCCAGGGAGGTGAGCGGCTACGAGATGGACGCCGTGTTGTACACAGTAGTTCCAGAGCTTGAGGGCTTCCTCATAAAGGGCAGATGGTGTGGCTCCGCCCTGCTTGATATAGAACATAGCCGCTGTATTGTCCATCAGGACCTGGACCACCCTGTTTTTAAGTGAGGTAAGAAGGCTTGGCAGGCCAGGCGAACTGCTCTGAGCTCCCTGATGTTGATGTTAGGGAGCGATCGTGACTCGACCAACGATGCTGCGTGCTGACATTGCCCAGGTGGGCTCCCCACCCCAGATCTGAGGCATCGGAGATGAGGGTCACCGATGGGGATAGAGCCGCAAAGGGAACTCCCTCCAACACCAATACAGGACTCTGCCACCAGGTGAGTGACGACAGTACGTGGTCCAGGACCCTGACCACATGCTCCATGCTGTGTCTGTTGGGGATGTAGACCAACGCCAGCCACATCTGCAGGGGTCTGAGGCGGAGCCACATATGGCAAACCACTTAAGTGCAGGCCACCATGTGGCTCAACAAGTGCAGGCAGATGTGAGCGGTAGTAAGAGGATGTGCTTGCATGCATGAGATGAGGTCCATCATGTCTTGGAACTGAGCCTCGGGGAGGAAGGCTCTGGCCTGAGTAGAGTCGACGACCGCTCCAATGAACTCTATGCTTTGTTCTAGAATTAAGGTTGACCTTTTCTCATTTAACAACCACTCCAGGTCGTGACAGGTGGAACAAACAAGATCGAGATACTGTCGCACTGGAACCCGAGACCAACCCTTTATTAGCCAATCATCAAGACATGGGTAAATTTGAACACCCCAGCGCCTCAGGTAAACAGCCACTAGTGCTATGCACTTCTTGAACACTCTTGGGGCTGACGGGAGACCGAATGGCAATACCGTGAATTGGAAATGGCACTGGCCCAGAGTAAAACGAAGGAAGCACCTGTGCCCTGGAAAAATGGAAATATGCATCCTTCAGGTCGAGGGCAGCGTACCAGTCTTCCGGATCCAGGTAGGGGATGATGGAGGCCAGGGAGACCATGCAAAACTTCAACTTTTTGAGAGACTTGTTGAGACGACGCAAGTCCAAAATGGGTCTGAGGCCCCCTATTGCTTTCGGGATTAGGAAGTAGCGGGAGTAGAACCTCTTTTCCTTTCATGTCTCGAGGGACCTCCTCCACCTCCCCCAAGCGCAGGAGGTTCTCGACTTCTTGGACTAGGAGTTGTTCGTGAGAAGGGTGCATGAAGAGGGATGGGGAAGAGGGATGGGGAAGGGAGGGTTGGCCATACTCTGCAAGGTGTAACCCAGGGATCTCAAACACGCGGAGCTCTTCCCTGTGGCCCGCCAAGCTCCCTGCGTGGCCCCCCCCGTTACTGCCTGTCTCCCCTCAACTCCCCTAACCCCACTCCCGAGTTATTTTATATGGTAGCTAAGCTCCCCGCGTGCTGCTCCCCAATGTTTGGGGCCAGGTCTCTCCCCCAGCCCCGCCCGCTGCCCCCACGCACCTCCCCCGAGTATCCCCTGGCCTCACTTGCTGTCCTTCACCGCCCCGGAGCCTGCAGCTCATGCTGACTCCGCCGGCTCTGCCGGCTTCCGGCATCACCTGCTGCCGCAGGGTCCTAGTGCCCCCCTCCACTAGGGCCAGGGCAGGCTGCCCTTCCCCTGCCTTTCTGCCCTAGTCAAGCCTCTCCAATGCCCCAAACCCCTCATCCCCAGCCCCACAGCCCTCACCCCCTCCTATCCCCAAACTCCATCCCAGAGCCTGCACCCCCACCCCCTGCCCGGAGCCTGCACCCAGCACCCAAACTCCATCCCAGAGTCTGCACACCAGACCCCCTCCCCCACCCAAACTCCCTCCCAGAGCCTTAGGCAGGTGGGGGTGGAGTTTGGGGGAGGGCAGGTTCTGGGCACCACCAAAATTTCTACAAACCTGCCATCCCTGGAAGAGGCAGAGCAGGAGTGGAGTGGTGGTGCACCCAGTGCAGTGGGGAGGCTTTACTGAGTGTATATATTTTATTAAAACCGCTTGGAAATGACTTCATCGAAAAAAAGAACACTCATGGAAGAAAAGAGTTTTTCAAGACAAATGGGAGAATTTTTATTTTTTCACAGAAGTAAAAGATAAAATTCAATGCCTTATTTGTCAGCAAATGATTGCTGTTCCCAAGGAGTATAACTTGCGTCGGCACTACGGCACGATGCACCGTGAAAAATATGATGCGTTCACTGGAAAAATCCGAGAGGAAAAAGTTCAGCAACTTAAAGCAGCATTTGCCAAGCAAAGAAATTTCTTTTTGGGGATTAACAAGTCTAGCAAAGATTCAGTAAGAGCAAATTTTGTGATAAGCGAAATGATAGCTAAATCATCGCGACCTTTTACAGAAGGCTTATTCGTAAAAGAATGTCTTATGAAGGCCAGCAAAATTTTATGTCCTGATAGGAAGAAAGTTTTTGAAGGCATAAGCTTGTCTGCCAATACAGTTGCCTGCAGGATAACGGATTTAGCAGATAATGTGCAAAAACAATTGATTCAAATGGCAAAAGACATCAAAGCATTTTCAATTGCTCTTGATGAGAGTACAGATGTATCAGATACCGCACAGTGTGCAGTGTTCATTAGAGGTGTGGATTGCAATTTGAATATAACTGAAGAATTGCTAGACTTAATACCACTGAAGGGTACCACAACGGGACCTGACATATTTCAAGGACTGGAAGAGTGCATTGAAAAAGCTGCGCTGCCATGGAACAAACTCGTATCTTTGGCTACGGACGGTGCGCCATCAATGTGCTCTGAAAACGTTGGTGTGGTTGGATTATTGAAGACCAAACTGAACAGCCTCAATATATCAGGAATTAGCTTCACCAGTATACATTGTATTTTGCACCAAGAAGCCCTGTGTAGTAAGAGTCTACAAATGAAGGAAGTTATGGATGTAGTTGTTAAAACTGTTAATTTTATATGTGCACGAGGGCTGAACAACAGACAGTTCACTTCTTTTCTAGCAAGTATGGACAGCGAATATGGGGAACTTTTGTATCACACTCAAGTTAAATGGCTGAGTCGTGGAAATGTTTTGAAGCTTTTTTTGCACTTAGAGAGGAGATTGATTCCTTCATGAAAATGAAAAACAAGGAGGTTCCACAGCTTGCTGATTCCACTTTTATCTGCAACCTTGCTTTTCTAACAGATGTAACTGATCACCTGAATGCACTGAACTTGAAACTTCAAGGTAGAAAACAGGTGATAACACAGATGTATGACAGTGTTAAGTCATTCAAAGTCAAGCTTACTTTGTGGGGGAAACAGCTGACTGCTGGCAATTTGGTTCATTTCTCGACTCTGAATTCCTTAGGAAAAGTTGAACCCAAATTCTTGAAAGAATATGCAGAGATCATTTCTAACTGACACAAACAGTTTGATGTGCGGTTTAAAGATATCAAGGCACTTGAACCACATTTTCAACTTTTTTCCACACCATTTGCTGTTGAAATTGACTATGTTGCAGAGGAAATGCAGATGGAGTTAGTGGAGCTTCAGTGTGACACCATTTTGAAGCAGAAGTATACAGATGCTGGAATTCCAGAATTCTACAGGTTTCTTTCACAAGAAAGATTTCCCATGTTATTCTCTGCTTCTGCAAGGATAATGGCAATGTTTGGAAGTACATATATATGTGAACAGTTTTTCTCTTCCATGAAGATTAACAAATCTGTGTTAAGGTCAAGGCTTACTGATGAACATTTGAAAGCAACACTGAGATTGGTTTCGTCTCAGGATATCAAACCTAATATTGATGCTCTGGTTGATGCCAAACACTGCCAGCTAAGTGGCCAAAAATGAAATGACTGTCAAAATTTGCACTGACTTTTCACATTACAGTTAAAGAAGTTAATAAAGAAGTTAATAAATTGACTTTTAATAGCATACTATATTTTAATACTATACTACTCTTCCTTTTTTTTCTGCCTACCTCCAGGCCCTTCCCACCGCCAAGCCGCCAAACAGCTGTTGGTGGCGCTTAGCACTTTACAGGAGGGAGGGGGGAGGAGCGGGGAGCCGCGCGCTCAGGGGAGAAGGTGAAGAAGAGACAGGGCAGGGGCGGGGCCTCATGGAAGGGGTGGAGTGGGGGCAGGGCCAGGGGCAGCAAGGGGGAGTGTCAGTGATGCGGCCCTCGGGCCAATGCACTAGTCCTCATGTGGCCCTCGTGGTCATTTGAGTTTGAGACCCCTGGTGTAACCTGAGGATATTACTTTGAGCACTCAACAGTCCAAGGTCAGCTGAGACCAGGCCGACCAGAAGGGGCAGAGGCAGTAGAGGAAAGCGTGGGAGTGTGGATCCTGGGAGGTGACTGGGGTGTCGTCCTCGAGCGCAACCTCAACATGACTGCTTCTGGCCTCCTTGGTTCCTGGAAGGGCCAGGCTGAGAAGACAAATGGGAAGACCATGTAGGTCCTCAGCCGGGGAGTACCCGAGGACCTAGACTGTGGAGGCGGAGGGCAGAACGACTTCCTGGCCTGCTAAGGAGTATGAAGGCCCAAGGAGTGGAGGGTGGCACGGGAGTCTTTACGGCCATGGAGTCTCAAGTCCGTGAGCTTGGAGAAGAGCCCATCCCCCTCAAACAGGAGGTCCTGTATAGTGGCCTGCATCTCATGGGATAACCTGGAGGACTACAACCAGGAGCTGTACCTCATGGCCAACACAGAGGTGACCACACAAGCCGCTGAGTCAGTAGCGTCCCAGGCCATTTGAAGGACTCCCCTTGCCACCACTGTGCCTTCATCCACTCAAGTGGTGAATTCCTGAGCTCGGTCCTGTGGGAGGGCCTCCTTGAATTTGTTAAGGGAGTCTCACAGGTTAAAACTGTACCTGCCTAACAGGGCCTAGTGGTTAGACATCCAAAATTGCAGGCTTGCCATCAAATAAATCTTTCTGCCAAGTAAGTCCATAGAATCATAGAATACCAGGGTTGGAAGAGACCTCAGGAGGTCACCTGGTCCTGCTTTGAGCAGGGGGCTGGACTAACACCAACTAAATCATCCCAGCCAGGGCTTTGTCCAGTCTCTTGGTGTCTTTGTTTTTCGGCGTGCCACTGACTTTGCCCTGCCTGTCCATTTCATTAATGGCAGACAGACCAGTGACGCCGCTGGAGGGTGCATATACAGATATTTAAACCCTTTCACAGGAAGGTAACACTTCTGTTCGATTCTGTCTGCTTCTAAGAAGGTGGAAAAGGAGGTCTGCCACAGTGATTTGGCAATCTTAAGGACCCCTGAGTGGATGGGAAGCATGACCCAGGCCATGGTGGGTGGGAGGGGGAGGGGCTGCCCGTTTGAGAGGGACCCGCCACTGCTTTGTCCGGAGATGACGACGACAAGTGCACTGCTGGGGGAGGGGGAGGTTCCCCTTCCCCTTCTCTGGGGATGGCTCCTTAGGTGCTGGAGTTTGATGCGCTGCCTCCGCGTCGGATTCGGTACTGTACTCCAACTCCGGTGCCAGCTGTGCTGGGGGCGATTTGTCCGAGTCCGCCAGGGAGGACTGGTGGGAATATGGGACCAACATCACGGACATGCCCCACAGGTTCCAGTATGGCCATTGAGCGGGCCACTTTCCCTGCTGCCATGCCATCTCTGCAGGTGCCACGCCGGCTTAGCAGCTTGGTGGTAAATCACCCCTCCTTGGAGAGGGGCTGAACTCCTGGTCCAAGTCCGACCATTGCCCTTCTGGCGACCAGGGCAGAGCCATCAAGGCCTGAGTCTGCCGACTGACACTGGTCAGCGACCAGTGAGGTGAGGATCAGTGACTGCCCGACAAGCGATACTGGGGGGGGGATGGAGACTGGTGCCATGACAGGGAGTGATCCCGCCCCAGTGGGGACTGACACCTGAGAGACCATCTGAGTGAGGGTGACCTGCACCATAGTGATCTTTCATGGGAAGCTTGCCAGTATAGGTGGTAGGAGGACCGGTGCCTAGACTCTGGTGTCCCATGTCTTGTAGCGGGAGAGTGTGGTGTCGGGGACTGGAGATGCGGTGCCAGGATCCTAGGCCACGGAGATGGTGATCTACATCTGCGGTCTGGGGTCCAAGGGTGCTCCGCTGCCCTATGGGGTGGTCCCATGATTGGCTTGCCCTTAGGTGCTGGGGCCTTATCAAGCCTGGCGCAGTGTCTGCAGTACCGGTCAGCCAACTTGCTCTTTAGCCGCTGGAGCCGCTTCGGGCAACGAGAACCTGAGGAGAAGCCGGGGTCCCCTGCCACTTCCGGGAGTCAGATCCCCGGCTAGGCTCCCGGGGGTCTGACCTCAGTGGCACCCCCGTGACGGGCACATGGCCTGACATAGGTCCTTTGCCTGAGGTCCCTTTCCCCTCCAGTGCCAGGGGGCTCTTCTTTTGCCGCTTCTTCGGTACCGGCGAGGGGGAACGGTGCCGGCGGTGCGCTCCATACCAATGCTGAAGTGTGCGGTGTGGGATCCGAGTGGGACGGCTCCAACACAGGACGAAGTGCAGCTTCCATGAGGAAGGCCCTCTAGTGGATATCCTGCTCCTTCTGGGTTCTGGGGCAAAAGCTCTTACAGATTCTGCACTTGTTCTTTCTATGGGACTCCCCGAAGCACTTCAAACAGCTGGCATGGGGGTCACTAATAAGCATCAGCCTGTTGCATGATGAGTATGGTTTGAAGCCGGGAGAAAGGGGCATGTCCCGCTCAAGGGCAAAGTCCCAGCCGGGTCTAACTACAAACTAACCTAACACTTAACTTAATGGCTAACTAATGTGACAGATTCAGACCAGAAGAACATAAAAGAGTGGTTGAAGGCAGGGATATCAGCCTTCAGAATGAGCAGGTCCCTGTTCTCTGGATAGCCAAACAAAGGCTATTCCAGACCAATTAAGACACCTGACGCCAATAAACCAGTTAAGGCCGGTAGGCTAATGGAGACAGCTAGAACCAATCAAGGTCCCACTTATACTGTTTAAAAGCTCTCCTTCCAGTGGCCTCCGGGGTGCCAAGCTGAAAGGAGCTGGAGGAGAGGAAGCATTGCTGAATCCTGAGGTAAGGGTGAAGCTAGGGAAAGGGGACCACGGGGGAAGTGGCCCAGGGAATCAAAGCAGCATCAGTGATGAAAGAAAAGTCGCCAACAGCTGCTACCATTAGGGTCCCTGGGCTGGAGCCTGGAGTAGAGGGCGGGCCCGGGTTCTCTCCCCTGCCATACTCTAGAGAGATCCCCTGGAGAAGGGAAGCAGGACTCGGTCCAGGCAGGGGGCTGAACTGCGCTTACTGAGCTCTACGGAGCAACAGAGACTGTGGGGTATTCCCCCTTCCCATCTCCCATACAGGCCGGTGATGAAAGTAACTCAATAGGCTGTGACTCTTGCCACTACACTGAGAAAGGGAGGTCACACTGGGGCCTTATCGAGTTTCTGAGACCACTGAATCCGCCCAGAAGCGCAGGACCCACCAATACAGGCTCGGAACTTTGTCACACTAAGTACCTACAAACTATATACAAAGTAGACAGACAATGGGCTATGAAGAATCTCTAATGCTCTTGCAATGCAAGACAAGGAGCTCTGACCAACTGTCCCAGGTGGTAAGGAGGAACTGAGAGGGCAGGGTTGGCAGCGCCTAATATACCAATGCATGAGCACGGCACGACCATCTGGATACTGCTAAGGCAAAAATCTCTCATGACTGTGCACATGGGCATGCACACACCTAGAATGGAATGGACATGAGCAAGCACTTGAAGAAGAACTAATTTTCTTTTGTAATTTCAATATTGGATCAAATTACCGAACCATATTTTCGTGTCTCCCGCAACGGCAATGCTCCCGTACCAAATGCTTCAGAAGAATGCACAAGAAACCCCATAATGGACAATTATGGGATAACTTGTCTATAAAGGAAGGTTTTCCCCCTAAACCCTGTCAGTCAGTGGTTGGTTTATGCCTTACAACATGAGGGTTTATATCCTTTGCAAATGTTTTCTCCTATGTAGTTTATCTTATAAGAATAATGAGAATATCTAAACATCTAATATTTTTCTATTACTATTAAGTTCTTGATCTGAATGATATTGTGAAGAAATGAGTTCTGTAAGAGTATTTCCTTTTAATAATTTTAAATGTTTAGCCTCTTGTTCTTGTGTTATGAGAGAGTAAATAAGCACCTTACTTAACTTCTCTGTATCAAAATTGTGGCTCATTTCTTGCCCTCTCTACTTGTTTTTTAGGCTTCTAAACAGAGATTATTAAAATAATTTAAGATCAACACTATGTAGCGATTGCTCTATGGCCCAGAGGGAGAAACCATTAAACATTTTCTGAGTTTAGTTGTTAATATTTCTCATCTTCCAACAGGGTGCATATACAGAGCCGGGATATTATAAAGTAAGTTCTGTCTTGATTAAGAGAATAAAAGGAAGGACATCTATAATGAAGGTACTTAGGAACGGAAATCACCTCTGGCCTTTTTCTTTATTGTTGCATGTATTTTCATAAGCTAGTGGAAAAGGCCTACAAATTTCTCTTGTGAATCACTTAGATATTTTGTGGGAATTGGCATGTTTTTGTTTGTAGTATTTTAGGAGACCACGGGTTTAATTCTGCCTCTAATAATCTGCCAGGTTTAATGTAAAATTTATCTTTAAAGTTAATCATTCATCAGTATTTTTACTGTCAAAATTCACTATTACTATCAAAATGTATTTAATTCCACAGTAATATAAAACGGTAACAAACCCTGCATAAGTCTCTCTCTAACAAACACATCTTTCAAAGCACCAACCTTTCCATAACATTTATACTAATGGCATTATCAGTACAGATCTGCAGATTTTCAAGTGAATTTTCTCAGTCTTTTGAAAGAGTAATTCAGTAGAAAGCTGACAATCTGTGCCTTTAAACAAAACTTCTTTTCTGTGGAGTCCAGCTATTCAGAACACAGAAATAACTAAAAACAATTATGAATATTAGTAAATGGTGAGTTCTCTGCTCTTCTTATCTATATCAGGTTTATATCAACCACTTACCCTTGATCACTTCTGATTGCTCCCATGACACCAAGGACTAATGGCCAGCCAGGTCCTAGACTGTCACCTTGACTCTGCAAAATCTGTAATACACACTCCAATTGTTTGAGCCTGATATCAGGATGAATAATGTTTGACAGTTCCTTCAATGGATTTAACAAAAGCAACTGCAGCCTCTAGAAATAAATAGAGAAACAGCAAGGAGAGTAATAACTAACAGATTATAATGCATCCTAATGAAGCCACACAGTACAAATCTGCATTTTTTAGAGTGGGATTTTCAAAAGTGCCTACAAACCATCAGTGGGAGGCTGGGCACCTAACTTCTTTAGGTACTTTTGAAAATAATTTTAAGGTATAGGTTTTTTCTCCCTCCTTAAAGTATTATATTTCCCAACAAATTTGGAGATACTTTTAAATCTTGCAGGTGAAGTTTAAACTTAGGAAATGTAACAGTATATTAAAAGATTGCAATGTATTATTTAAAAATAAGCACCAAACATGAACAAAGATTGATCAAGATGCATCTCTCTCAACTATTCCCCAGTATGAGGGTTACTCTTTTAGACCCAAATGTATTTCAGCCACATCGAAACTTTGTGCAGTGTAAATGGAATTGTCATCTTGATAACTGCAAAGACATGCTAGATCAGGGTGGCCAACCTGTGGCTCCGGAGCCACATGCGGCTCTTCAGAAGTTAATATGTGGCTCCTTGTATAGGCACCAACTCTGGGGCTGGAGCTACAGGCACCAACTTTCCAGCCGGGGGGGGGGGGGGGGGGGCAGGGGTTGCTCACTGCTCAACCTCTGGCTCCGGTCGGAGGGTACGGAGGGCGCTCGCTACGCCTCTGGGACAGAGTAAGATAACAGAAAAGGGCTAATTTTTTTTTTAATTAAACGCCGAGAAATGAATAGGAGACAGAAAAAATTTAAAAACAGCTGAAGAGAAAAAGAAAAAGTATGTGTAGGAAAAATCAGCTAACTTCCTCTCTCTCTCATATAATGGCTTTATATAGAGAGACAGGATAAAGATAGATTCTTTTGGTGTATAAACTGTATCTTGTAATCCTGTGCCTTCTGTTAAAATTTTCTATATTCCTCTAACCATTTTAGAATTGTTTTGTACTGATGACGGTGGTCCACATTTTGTTCTACTACATGAACACAGTGAGTTAGCAACATCATTCTTTGTTCTCCATGTGTGAAAGGAAGGAGGTTGTAGCTGATCAGAATGCACGATCTCTGTACCTAACGCACAAAGTTCCATCTACAGTATTTATAAACTCAATAGTAAAACTGCTTTATTAATGCCACCGGTTTGTTGAATTACCTGTAGGGAAGACTCTGATTTCATGTTCATTATGAATTCTAGAAAAGGAAAGAATCATTTCACAAAACTTACTTTACCTGATTTTGTGATAATGGAGGGTCATGGTTAAATGTAAGCCCGGCTTTAATGAGAGAGGTTAACGCTTCTGCACCCCATTCTCTCATTCTGGAGTTTGGATGCTGGCAGACCTGAAGATACAGCATAGCCTTATTTAAAGCTACATTCACTTAAACCAAGAAGAGTTGTAAACTTTCACAATTCAAACTGGATATATAAACTACGTAGTGTTTTTAAAATGATGATGATAATCAAATATTAATTTACAAGAATAAGACAAACAGCTGAAACCTCTGTATTTCACTATTTTTCCTATATTTCTCAAAACAACCTGCTTCTGTCAATCAATCAGGTGGTAAGGTCCTCAAACGTTAAGACTAAGTTTAATAATGAAAACACATCTGTAGGAAAAGCTTACCTTCTGAATAAGGAAACAAGAGGAAGCAACAGGGAGAGAGGCAGAAGTAAACAATGTGAAAATCAAGTCAGTTCAACAAAATATAGTTTCACAAATTAAATGAAAAGGCAATACATATCATTGCTAATTTAGATATTGGTAGCTTAAAAATGGTTTGACACAAAGAACCAAATTCTGCTCTAGAAGGTGTGCCTGTAACTCATTTTCATTTAACTTGGCCTTGAACTGTTGTGAAACATACCCAGGTTCACTATCTATTTTTTAGTACAGCAAAAAATTTCCTTAATGTAACAGTACGGAAGTGACCAACAAAAGCCAGTGTGTGTGTGTGTGTGTGTGTGTGTGTACGTATGTCTGTGTTTGGTTTGTCGTACATAGAAATACACATTTAAATAAACCTAAAATTATTGTACAAATGTTAAGAAATATAATGTGAAGACGACACTCCATTCTTCTTTCAAACCCTTGAGAAAAAGATAGGTATAATGCCATAAATCGAAGAGAAACTAAATTTTCACTGGCCTCTCAAAATTGACTTGCCTTTGTTTCTTGATGTAGCTCACATCAAGATTGCCCAATTCTAAATTTTCATAAATCACTATTTGTAGTGCAGAGAAATTAAAACACTACAAATGCATACCATCTTCTGCAAAGCTGTGCAAACATACCATGAGCAGTTCTCCATGCTTTCATACTTGATATATCTGTGTCAGTCTCAAGAAAAAACTGTTTTGAGCCTTCAGTGACTTGTAAAGACAATGCTGCACCAACCCCTTCTCAGTGGGGATAGGGATGTATGAGACTGTCAGGGTTAGGCAATGCTTGTGTCAAGGGAAGATGGAGAAAGGGAAGGGCAGATTCAACTGTTCTGGGGATGGGATAGTGGGGAGTGGAGAAGTGTCGCCACCACCCCGTCTACCACTCACTAGTCAAGCTTGAAGGGTGGCTCTCATGCCCTTTACCCCCAGCTATCTGTAAAACATCCCAGGTAGAGCCTGGCGCAGATACACAAATGTGTATCCGCAGCCGATCCACAAAAATTATCTGCGGATCCGCGGATTTGTAGGGCTCTACACTGGGGGCCAGGTTGAGGCTCCCAGGCATCCCCACTGCCGGAGCTTGGTTGGGAGTCGTGGACCCTCCACCTGACCTCGGCCAGGCAGGGAGCCGAGGGGGCGGGGATACGGCCGGGGGCTGCTCTCAGTGCTCCCCCCACTCCGTCAGGTGGAGGGTCCGCCACGGCTCCCCAGCTGGGCTCCACATCAGCAGAAATGGTCCGCGGATATCCATGGATATAAAGCGGATACCCGCGGATTTTCAGGGCTCTAATCCCAGGCACACTGCTAGGATTGCTCCTGCTCTCCCTGCCACATACCACTGAAGTATATGTTTTGCAGATGCTGGGTGGAAGGGGAAATCGGACCAAATTGCCAGTTTTGGGGATCAGGAAGGACTTTTTCCCCTCAGTGGAAGTCTGGCAGGGTGTCCACTATGTGTTATCCATCTTTCTCATAACATCACGGAGGCCCAATTTTAGGTTAATAAGGATTAAGGCAGCACTTTAAAAGAATGTTTGTTTATAAGTGGAATTTGTCATTTCATTTCAAGTTGTGACTGGTGTCCCGCATGGGCAAGAGCCTGTAATAGATCAGCTCCTGAAGGAAAACATGAGTAAAAGACCCAGGAGATGGCTGATACACTGAGCTGACCTGTAGGAAAAAGGGTCTTTTGTCTTAAGTCTTTGCAGACTAAGGTACCCTCATTCTTCCTCACAGGGGAAGATGAGAGGCTCTGGAGATGAGTTGAATCCCAGGGATTATGCTGAAGAGGGCCAACCCAGAATAGTGATTATTGCTTTACTATGTCAGGGAAATGTGCTCAACTTCATTTTGAGAACATTAACTACCCAATACGCTACATGAATCCAGAATTAAACTTCGCTGAGGTGCAAGCAGTATATAAAAATGTTAAACTGATAATCATTTTGCTTTATCTTAACATGCTTAAAATATATAAAGGCAGATATTTAACACTGTAGAGAAAAAAAATAAACAATTCCAATAACACCTTTAAAGGTAAAGGAGATATACACCATTCTAGAAACAGGAAGTCAGACAAGCTAAAACTAAGAAGATTGATCAAAAGTTACATTTAGAATATTGATGCTTCTTTTTACATTTTTAGTTAAGTCCTTGCAGAAAGATAGATAATAGAAAGATTTTACTAAGAGCTATATATAGTAGTATTTATGATAAGACAAATCAGTTACCTCTAGGAGGTGACCAGTCAGAGGTCTCCACAGAATCTCAATCCTATGCATGTTAACCAGTCCCGTTTCCAACAGTTTAGCAACAGCAAAAAGAGATGGTTCCTAAGTAAAATGGAATTTAAACACATGATTAGAGATACCTAGTGTAATTTTAGAAATGTTCCCCTTCTTTTGATTTCCTGGTAAGATTTTTCCATTCATTACAGTAATTGTATTTGACAACTTATGGAAGTCACAGACCTCACACTGCAGCTAAATGGGACTGGGAGGTTTCCACAGATGCAGCAACACTATGCTATTACCAGCCACAAGGGGATAGGAAAAGAGACAAACACTCCCCTTTGGTAACAGTTTTTTCCTTTTTTGATACACCGAGTTTGCTTGAGTAGCATGAGTATTACAATCCCTCCCAAAGCTCTCTCTCTTGCATAATAATGTCTTTTAATGCTATCCTTCCCAACAGAAAATCTGAACACACTTTACTAACAAAAGAATCTGATTTCTGTTCCATCGTAACAGACTTAAATTTGAAATATATAAATGCCAACAGTAGAGATTATTTTATCTAAACATTTAGCAAAGCTCGTATTACTGTTATCCTAGATTTAGGATCAAAGTTGTAAGTTCCTGAAGAGATGTAATCAATCTCCCATTCATTTGATCTGTGTACAAAACAATAGCATTTTATGCTCAACTATAAAAAAAATTAACTATCACCACATAGTAAAAATGGCTGCCACATTATAATTATGCTGCAGAGTGCACTTTACTATTTCCCCTTAACGTGAGGTTCCTTGTTCTCATTTTTAGTTAATATTAAATTCAAACTATTTTAACTCAATTTCCTTTCTTTGCATTTTGAAGTCCCCTCTCCCAGTTTTATAATTTTAGTACATAATAAACCAAAAATCATTTAATCATTTTTGTATTTACTTCTCTCCTGAAGACACTACTACCAAAGCAAAAGAACAAGCAACACACCACCTAATACCACACCCCTCAAGGGAAATCCTCACCCCTAAAGCTCCTTAAATATCTCTGGGGGGTAGCGGGCTCAGAAAGTCATTCCACTTCTCTCCCCAGGACTCCCACGTAGTGACGTGCTTTTTTTGTTTTAAACCAAAATTGTCAAACTAGTTTTAAAGCATTTTAGAAGACATTGGTTGAAATGGAACATTTTAATATATCCCAGAGCTTACCATGTCATTCCACAACATCCTAGCTTTCTGAAATCTACAAAGCTTTTAAAAACTCATCCATCTACAACCTGATTATTAATGGAAATGCTCGACATTGCTTAATGTTAGAAAACATGATAAAAATACTACACAAGTGTTCAGAGAAGAAAATTCCTTGTCTTAATGTGCTAATTTTATGCTCATATCATATGTAGCATTAGCTTATTTTGATATTAAAAAACACTAATCTAGCTTAACAACAAACATGAGTCTGATGCCTATCTTACAAATACATATCTGAAAAATAATAACAAAGTGTTTTATACCTTGTTATTTCCATAGGCCATTTCCATAGCTTCCAGAGACAAGGAACAAAGGGCATTTATTAAATGATGTAAAGACACGTCATCAAGGTACCTGAAAAATACCAGCTATCAAAACACTGTCACCGCTGATACAAACAAATACTTAGATCATAAGAAGATGTCTCTTACTGTGAGCTTTCAAATAGTCTTGAAAGTATATTGGATATAACTGGTAAATCAGTCATAACTGCTGTAGTTAGAACCTAAGGGACAGAAAAATGTATTTTGTAGATTGCAAGAGAAAGTATTGCACAATCATTATATTACAGAATGAACAATTATGCTTACTGTGCTGGGTCCTTCTACAGCTCTCCCGGGTTTTAAGGCACCTCCAACGCCAGGCTTTAAACCCAGAATCCATACGAGATGCTGAAATATAAAGGATGAATTTCTAACTGAACTATACAGATCAATGAATATAAAATACTATATTTGTATTTTTGGAGATATCTGATCTCTAAATATTTTTCTGAGTTCCATGAGAAAAGCCTCATCAGTTTGTGAGAAGAAGCTAACACTTCTACTCTTTTAGAGAACAATCAGCCTGCACCTGCTCTCTCAGGCAGATACAACAAACGAAGTTCAGAGGACAGTGCTAGAGCACTTCTTTATGGACATTAGAACATATAATGAGTAAAATACAATCTAAGCGTATGTTGCCGTGTTCAAATCAACAAGGCCCACATCTTAGAAATCATAACCCACCCCAAATTATAACAACAAACAAATCAAAAAGCAATACATGCATTACCTACACCATACCTGTAGAGTAGCCAAGACAAGTTGCCATGATGTACCAAGAACTGCTCCATGGCAGTGAGCCAAGTTAAGTAATGTCCTCATACATTGGATATTTTTTGAAGTCAGCTAGACAGAACATGTTACATTGTTATATTTATGTATTATGAGAAATCAATGGCATTCCTAGTAAAATCACTAATATCTTAAAAAATATTTAATGATATATTAAATAAAAAATCTGCACTTATGTGATGCATCCATACCAGGGAAGTAACTCAACAGCTTTCAACAACTGGTCCCCCATTCCCAATTGAATAAGGGTTGGGAATAGCTTGACAGTGTAAAGAGAGTCAAATTATTTTCAATTTTATTTCCAGAAATTAGACACTTTGTTTCTCCAGATGTCTGACATTTAAAAAAAAAATGGATGTTCAATCATATGACCCTGTCTACGTTAACCGTTTTTAAACCATAGTTGAGGGGGACAAAGGGCACCCATTACTGACATTCATAGTCATGATAATGGGTCATTCAAGTGCACAAAGAGCCACAGTGGCCACCTCTTACATGATAACAGATCTTTCATATCCACAGGTTCTCCCAGTTATGAAAAAATTAGGAGGCTACTTTAAGTAAATGGGCCTTTTGTTACAATAAAAGATTATCCATTATCTCTGCTACAAGTAAATACACAAGAGAGTTCCAGCTAGTCATAGTGAGTAGGTTCAGTTCATTGTAGTAGTAAGGAATCACATAGGAAGAAAGGGATTGAGAGAGAATCAGATACAGAAAAAGAAAGCAATTCAACAGAAAAAAAGTTACTTAGAAATTGTACTTTACCATTACTGTTCCCTGTGGCTGGAGAGCTAGCGGTTGCCCTACTGCTACAACTTGCTGGTGAGACTCACTTGATGGACTGATCATCTGAACATTCTGCCCCTGAATAGAATAAGCTAGAGAACAAAGAAAAATCCTCATGTAAAATGCAGTAAATATTCTATTAACTTGGCTGCAAACACATAAGTAGTAACTTTACTCACATGAGTGGTCCCATTGAGAACTTTGCAGGACTGAGCCCATAGATTATATTTATAGCAGTGTCAATATGTCACTTTATTTTATAGGTAAAAATAGTCTCTCACTTACATTTATTATTGCATAGGACTTGCAGCATAACAGATACTCATTTTGAAAGGGAAACCATCAACTTAAAAGGACCTTATACAATCTCACTTCTACCTCAAAAATGTGTACCTAACTATTGTTAAAAGAAATAAAGGCAGTAACTAGTGTTTGAGATGGACTCTGCACATTCCCACTCTTTGGATGTGCCAACGCCGCCGCCTAGACAGTCTAAATGCATAAGAGTGGAAATGTGCAAAAGCCATTCAAAGAACACTACCCAAAATTATTATAAGAATGGGAAGAGATTAGAAAAAGGGACTTTGCTCTATTTTTTCCACTTTGTTTACTTTGTGCATACTCAGTTGCTCTATTTCTTCTGTATAGTTCTTAGTCAGTCACCTTCCCTTGTATGTGTGGCTTTTCCACACACAAAACGAGAAACATTTGAAAAATAAGAAGGGATTATAAAACCACTGAACTCAGAGAGGGACTCTGGAGGTTAGTACCAGAAATTATTTTAATTTTTTCTTTAAACTGACTGGGACTTAAGTTCAGGTTGATAGTTCCTTTTAAATACCAGTTCATGTGAGAATGACAAACCACATGTCCTCCTTTAGTTTTATCTGCACTGGAGGATTTTGGTATTGTAAACACCATAATAAGCCATTTGTCATGCTTGCAATATACTTCATACCCACATTCAAAATGTTTCTAATGGAGCACAAGCATTGCCAATGCTGTCAAAACTGCATTTTCTCTGTGTAAGGCTCATTGTGGTTACCATGCATTGAGTCACTCTGCACCACTGTAGCTTGTGTATTCAAAGTGAAAATACTGAAGCTGCACTAGGCCTCCCCAGTACAGTGCTAGCGTCATAGAGTGACTGACCCCTTTAAGAGAAAGCAGGGCCAGTGCACCAATGATTGATTAGCTGCCTCCCAACTGGTGTTAAAAGGTGGCACATGGGCCATATAAGGGGAAGAGAAAGAAGGGCAGGTGAGACCTGCCCAAGAGTATAGACTGAAAGAGCAAGGAAAGGGACAGGTGACAGCTGCCTGGAAGGAGAAAGGAAAGGGGGAAGTGAGAGCTGCCTGGCACAGACAGGAACTCTGAAGAGAGCAAAAAGCTCTGCAGGCCCTCCCTGGGAATAGGGAGGGATTTGGTAGGAAACTAACAGAGTTGCTAGCCTGCTGACCCAGAAAGCCAGTACCAGGAGGCTGGAAAAGGTTGAGTCATTGGACTGTGTTTTGGGTAGAAGAATCATAAGACTGGTTACTTTTAGGTGGACAGCCAGGAGAGTGGGGCCTTGGTGCAAGGGCAGAAAGGAACTGGAAACTAAGTGCTGGTGGACTCACGGGTGGGTGACTCACCTGGAAGTGATGTCCCTGGAGAAGGAAATGGAAAATCACTGTACTTGATATGTTTTACTGTGGGAATTCGAAGAATGGTTTTACTATGAGGATTATATAAACTATTGTACATGTATTTGAATAATTTATGCCCAGAGGCAGGACTCTGGACTGGACAGTGAAAGAGACTGAGCTTTTTTTCATAGCTGCACTGGGGAAACAGACAGGTGCACCTATTGTGCTGCAGCCTGCCATAGGAGGGCACCTCAGTCTGTCCTATTACAGCTATAAAGATAATTAGTCCCTTTCTGCAACCAACCTGTGCAAAGACTATTGTACTCCTCACCACTTTGTTTTTAGCTTCTGCAGCTTCCTAAATTTAATTCATGTAGTAGACAAAATGCAATACATTCAATCTTCTTTAAAGAATATTTAATATTAAGCCAGATTAAAAATATTTTAATGCAGTAACAATGCCATTTAATTTTACAAAATATTTCATACTCTGAAAAATTCTAATTGATACTGTTCACGTTCTTATAAAAATTGGTACGTTGCCTTCTAACTGTAGATTGCTACCCCCAGAAGCTCCTTCTTTGAGACCTGTACCGAGAACTATGGGCTAGGTAACTACAATACTGCATCTGCAAACTATGCAGCGATGCGCTCAAAACACCAGAGCTAATATGGATGCAATGCACCATTATAAATTACAATGATTCAGTGGAACAAGTTGCAATGGTGCAAATCTCCAGGTTAGACAAGGCTTCTCTCCTTATCCTATAAGTAAGGCTGCGAGTTTGTCACGGAGGTCACAGAAAGTCATGGATTCTGTGACTTTCCATGACCTCTGTGACTTCTGCACCGGCCACTGCTGGGGCTCTCTCGGGCCACCATGCCCCCCTCCCCGAGCAGCAGAGTTTGGGTGTGTAAGGGGGTAGGGGCCTGGGATGGGGTGAGGCAGGCTCTGGGTGGCACTTACCTGGAGGGCTCCCTGGAAGTGGCAACATCACCCTCACTCGCTAGGCAGAGGCATGGCCAGGCAGCTCTGCACGCTGCTCCGCCTGCAGGAACCGCCCCCGCAGCTCCCATTGGCCGTGGTTCCCGGCCAATGAGAGCTGCAAAGCCAGCACTCTGGGCGGAGACAGTGCGCCGAGGGACTCTGCTGGCCTCGCCAACTCCCCCTCAGCACCAGCGGGGGTCCCGGGCCACACACCACTGACCGCCCTCCCACCCCAGTACCCAGGCCGCCCTCCTCCAACACCTGCAGTGCCCCCGGGCAGTCCCCCCAACCCAAGTTTTGGTCAGGGGTATATAGTAAAAGTCATGGACAGGTCACGGACTGTGAATTTTTGTTTACTGCCCGTGACCTGTCCGTGACTTTTACTAAAAATTCCCATGACTAAAACATAGCCCTACCTATAAGTATATGATAGTCATAATATGACAAGGCAGCTAATGGTCCCAATTGCAACATAGGCCAGATCATCCTCTCCTATGGAAAACCTCACGAAGGAAAGAGGAAAGGAAAAATCAGAGTTTTCCCAGATCATTCCAAATGGGGGTGTGTATATTTCTGCTTTTGTCCCCCAAGAAACATCAGTGGCTTCTTCCCTAGAAGCCATACACCTCATGGGATCTAACACAGACACAAGTACCCTGTACTTCCACATTGGTTCTGAAGGCTTCTTCCCCCACTAGTTGCCCAACAGGTGTGAGCTACATTTAAGACATGCTGTTAGGACTCCCCAGTCTGTAAATGTGTCTAGAAAACTCTTCATAAGGAGAGAGACTATAGTGCAAAGTGCAGGGATCGGTAGGAAAGCTTAAAACAGCTTTAGCCTTTAACAATTTACAAGTAGATTTTGCACTGTGGGTGGAGGGATTATACTACCTGTATTTGCAACCTGTATCTCCTCCTACCCCTGGCCTATCGCCTGTTCATGCAAGGGCCCTCCTGTTCATGCAAGGGCCCTCAACCTTGAGGCATTCCCTGGTGGGATCGAAGGATAGCAGGGGAGAGTAGAGAATAGTGTTGCCGTGGCAGCTAAACCCAACTTCCATGAAGGTAGGAGAGAGTCCCTTCCACTCACAGATGTAGTAAATATGATCTAACCCATGGAGTTACAAAAAATATGAGTACTATAACAGGTTATTTTGGACATATTTTTGTGCTCTGTAAAAACACGTAAGAAATAATGCTTATAATTTTCTTGAAAATATGTATGTTGAGTCAA
The DNA here is from genome assembly GCF_028017835.1 of Emys orbicularis. Classification (NCBI taxonomy): domain Eukaryota; kingdom Metazoa; phylum Chordata; order Testudines; family Emydidae; genus Emys; species Emys orbicularis. The sequence goes on along the minus strand of NC_088683.1, from coordinate 64,444,897 downwards.
CTTTTCTGCAAAGAATAAATAAGATCTTTTAGCAATTTTTTTAAATGTAATTTTAAAAAAATAGATAATCTCAGAATACAATGGATGAGGCATAAGAGCCATTATATCTAGAATGCATCAATACCTGAAATGTCAGTTGCACATCACTTTTTATTTTTTATTTTTTAAACCAAAAACAGTTTTCTTTTTCAAAGTTTATAGTGGATAAATAAAGCAAATTCCCAATCATGCAAAGTGTTGCACGTGGGCAGGCTCCAGCACGTGCACAGTGGGGCCAGAGTCACGAGTATCAATTTGAAGTATCAGCTTTTTCAGTTTTACATACCACATTGCCAAACATTTTATGCCAGCAGATACTAAAAACTTACATATGTTTACAGTCATGTCATGAAAAAGGAAAGTACTCCAAGTTTATCATTGTGGCTTGAGGTTATTTTTTACATTAAGCATGGGTTAACGTAGTGTGTGAAATAAGATTAAATAAACAAATGAGTATACAATTTAGCCTTAATTATACCCTTACATTTGCTGGAGAGAGTTGTAGTTGTGCTGTTCAGTACAGTGAGGGCATAATGAGGAGGCAAGGAGCCTTTGCAAATGGCAGTGATAAAGGCATCTCTTGAAGTTACAAGACCCAGTTTTCCACAAAGTGCAGCCATGGTCAATTCTGCTTTTAAAATATTTTCTGTGGCAGCTTCATCCGTGCTGAAAAAAGTACAAAGTACAAGTCAGATAATCATTATATAGAAATAAGCAGCTGGTTAGACGTATGATGGTAAAAGCCAGCAATAATTCATATACAATACTGTCAACACTGAAAATGTCAAAGAGCAAATTTAACCAATTAAAAAAACATTTTGGAACTCTAATTCTTATTACATAGCTCTTCTATTCTGAATGATTTAGCATAAGGAGTGTAGAGTGGATGTGTAATTTTTTTAAATTAGCTTTCTACCATCAGAAGAATGTTTATGAGGAGTCAAGAGGGTTTTTGGAAGAAAAATATCTAATTAAAAATATTGCAAAACCATAGCTACTAGTAAATAAATCCCTCAATGGAAACAATCACGGTTTTTATCCTTTAAGTGGTATCATTTCACCGTACTGAAAGATTCCAGCTGCTAGTGTAAAAATGATTAAATAAGTAATTAAAACGTAAATCTTCAAAAATCTAATTTAATTGGGTCCCGATTTGAAGTCATACCAAGAGGTGTGTATGAATGTAAATAATGTAAATATTAAAAGGATGGGATCTTTATAAGTCAAACATTTTTCTGTGAAATCTGGATACAAGGTGGTTCTCACTAGATTTTTAACCACATTTTTAGGAGTTGACCCAGGAGGAAGCTAAGAACATAAGAACGTCCATTTGGGGTCAAACCAATGATCCATTTAGCCCAGTCTCCTGTCTTCAAACAGTGGCCAATGCCAGATGCTACAGAGGGAATGAACAGAAAAGAGTAACTATTGAATGATCCATCCCCTGTCGTCCGCTCCCAGCTTCTGGCACTTAGAGACTTAGGATACCCAGAGCATGGGGTTGCATCCCTAACCATCTTGACTAATAGCAACTGATGGATCTATCCTCCACGAACTTATCTGTTTTTATAACCCAGTTATAGTGGGAGCAAAAGGTTTAAATTTTAAGATGTATAAAAAATTTTACTGAAAAAGATGTTGATAAGAAAACAACCCAGAAAAAAAACTGGAAGACACATTGGTACAAAGACACTGATCAGGATGGGAGGGTCTCTATAACTGAAAGGGAATATTCATCTTCAATTTGTCTAGCGCCTGACGATTTTTTTTTTTTTAATATAAAATTAGTTTATAGATGGCATTTAACTCTAGGTAAAATCCATCTTATTTTTGCTACTAGGGAAGCACTCTTTTGGAGTGTTTGGAGGGGAAAGGGGAACATACTTGCACATGTGGTGGTTGTGTCCAGGAATTTGAGTTTGGGTAGGAAGCTTTTAAATAGTTTCATCTTATGACAAAATGCCAGCTTCCTAGAGATCCCCTCATTTGCTCACTTAATGCTCCAGTAAAGGATACACATTTTAAACAGAACGACAAATTACTTTTTTTTTTATTGTTAGCAGCTACAGGAGTGATCCCTGACGCCTATGGAATCGTGGTCTAGTAAAATTTGGACTGTCCTTGTAATGGAGAAGCTTTCACACCAAGTATGTACACAAGAGAAGCACCAAAAAGAGAATAGGTATTTAGAAATTTGGTCACCCATTTTAGCGAGAACAGGGTGCTCCAGCCATCAGGCCAGAATCTTCAGCCAGTTTCTTTGAATATTAACCTGATCCTGATTAAGTTATAAGTAACATACAATATAGTATGTTAAAGTTTTATTGTAACTTGGCCTTAATGAAAAGTTGTAAAAAAAAATAATAATAATTTCTCTGATAAAATGATTTCTCATTCCAGATAGAACTAGGGCTTATGTTAGATTTTTGGGGATCATCAGGAAGATTATTCCTGCAAGGCCAGACTGTCCTTTCTTAAATCACAATCACCACCACAAATCATTCCTTCCCCATTTCCTGTGAACAGCTTTTTCCCCCACACCAGCCAACTAGGCAGGTTCCAAAAAAAAATCAGTTTTGGACAGAATTGTGAACATAACCTATGAAGGATCAGCAAAAATTAACACAGAGTGAGTACCTGGCATCAAGAAGCAGCGACAGTGCAGCAAGAAGACCACACCAGCATGCATTCACCATTTCTTCCCAAACAGCTCTGTTAACTTAAAAGAAAAAGATTTTATAGTGCTAATAGATACTGGAAGTTTATTAAATAACGGTTGGAACAAATGCACAAATGCTAGCTGTTAGATCTTTTTTAGGTTAGTAATGTATAGGCCAAAATTATTTTTATATTCCCCTAAACAAAAAAGTAGTTACATCTGAGAGAAGATTGCTGAAGTGAAAATATCACCATGCAATCATTAAAAATTAAGGGAAACTGCCAGTTAAGTCATCAATCATTGCTCTCTGACTCCTTACCTTTTTAACCAATTCCCTTGCATTTTCAACCTATAACTAAGGCTAGGATTCTGTCACGGAATCCATGACTTTCATTGAACTCCATGACTTTTTTGCGTGGGGGCTGGAGCTCCCAGCTGTGGCGGGGGGACCCAGCGCAGCTGTCCAGCCGCGGTCAGCAGTCCCCCTGCATCTGCCCAGCCGCAGCGGGCGGCCAGCGGACCCCCTGCATCTGCCTAGTCGATGGACTTGAACATTATCCATATTGGTTTTTTTCCCCATCCTGCCCCGACCTTTGGCATGTCACGAAGGTGCATCATGGCATGTATTCCTGTGGAGCCGTGGCAGCAGCACCATGGAGAGCTCTGGATTTGTTGATGCCCTGGCCCATCCTGATGATATGCCCATAACTCCCATAGCTGGGAAAGCAGTACTGAGTGTTGACGCCTTAGCATGGAGGCATTCTGCTCCCTGCAGCATTACTGCCTCAGCTTCCTGGCATACTAGGCAGCAATACCATCGGAGCCCAGTCTTTTTGTGCCCAGGGAGTGGGCTCATTACCACTCCTTGCACCAATCAGCTCCCTGCATCATTGCTGTTTCTGCCTCTTCCCCTATGTTTCTAATTAGGCTCCCTTTCCACTCCCTACTCATAGCCCCATTTAACTTTTGTTTCTCCAGAACCTCCATCTTGTCCTCTGCAGCCAGAGACCTCCTTCTCCAAGCCATATATCCTACCATCCCAATACCGGTATTGACCAGGATGTCTCCCTGACCTTCCAGGGTTTCTGTGCTATGCCGGGTTGAGGACTCAGGGAGGCAGCAGGTAGTACTGGAGAACAGAACTAACTAGTAGAACTTGTTCTATTGCCTTTTTCCTGCACAGATAAAATAGTGTATAGCAAAAAAGGAAAATAACTTAAAATTGAAAAAGTGGGTTATTTCTGAGATGTTGTAAGCGTGAAACAGTGTGTGAGAGTGCATGCACACAAGTCAAGAATTTCTAGAGACTGGCCATTCAGCTACAGAAACTCAAATGTTCTCGGAAAAAATTTCAAAAAGAGATTTTCAAAAGCGTGTTCTGTCAAAGTTATGAAAAATGTAACCAAAATTTAAATTCATTTGCCCCAAGAAAAAGTTAGTATATAAAACTTAGAAACTAAATTAAAATAAAGTATGGAAGAGAGGATTTTGCTCCTCTGCTTTAAATGTAAATCTGCAAGCAATCTTTATAATGGAGCTACTAGGATGCTTCTATAAAACTCCATTTAAGACTTCTAAAGTACATTGAATGTATCTAAAAATTCAAGGCATTTAATCATGAGATTTTATTCCTCTTGTGTTGTACTTAACATAGTATCTGCATTTTTGTATACCTAGCTCCTTGTCAGTTTGGTCAGATACTGACTGCAAATCTTGCTGCTCCGAAGGCTGTGTTGGTGATGAAGTTGCCTCAGTCATGGTCTGATTGTCTGTTTCAGCCTGTCCCAACTCTCCTTCAATCATGGTAGTGATACCACGGACAAGATCCAATAAACAGTGGAAAGCCACAGACATGGCATAACCTTCAGGAATTGTAGGTGGCTCAACTTTATCCAGCATTTCTAGGCTGAAAGATTAAAAACATTACAAAAATATTTAACAGCAATACTGATGAAGTAATTGAATGAACAATACTGAAAATCTGATCAAATAAATTGACAATACTCCCACTACCCACTATTAAATTATCAAGCGGTGACGTGGTAATATCCTAAATGGGTATTAACGAGGTACAAAAAAAGATTCTTACACCAAATACACCCAAAACTAATTAAAATATGACTAAATATAAAGCTACTACGATAGTGAGACTATTTTATATCTATGTCAATGAATCTTTGTGTTAGTGAAATTTTCTTAAATATTTGACCAATTTCTGAATGAATCACTTCATTTTTATTCTTATTGTATTAACTCAAAACTAATCACAGTACCATAAATGTATCACTTACAGATTTAAGGAATTTAAACAACGGAAAAGTAATAATTCAGAAAACCACCAGAAAATGAACAAATTACAAAAAGTAAGATTATGTCATGTGGACGTCACTGCTTGTCTGTTCCTATGAAGAGTTATTGCCCAGGCCCACCACAGCTAGGCAATATGTTGGAGGGTAACCAAATATTTCTCATCCCTCACTGAGCCATTTGTGTCAGACAACTCTAGCTGCTGCAGCCATAGAAGAGGTAGAGGTAGAGGTAGAATAGGAATCACTTAGAGGTTGCAACTGACTGATAAGCAAGGGATCTGGATTAGACCCCAGTGCCTGCAATCCATCAAAACAGATAATCAGTCTCTGGCTAAACTATAATATTGAATTTGATTGGATGTTGTAAGCATAAAACAGAGTGCGCGAGTGCATGCACACAAGCTCCATTTAAGACTCCTAAAGTACATTGAATGTATCTAAAAATTCAAGATATTTAATCATGAGATTTTATTTCTCTTGTGTTGTACTTAACATAGTATCTGCATTTTTGTATACCTAGCTTCTTGTCAGTTTGGTCGGATACTGACTGCAAATCTTGCTGCTCTGAAGATTGTGTTGGTGAAGAAGTTGCCTTTTTTGGGATTTACTGTACGAAGTTCATGATTACATTCTTCACTGTTGGATATCATGTGACCAAAACATCACTATTTATTTGACAGTTGCAGCCTCATTGCCTCTCCTTCCCCTTGCTATTCCCCTGCTGCCTCAAATCCAGCACAGAGCTGGTCAGCACAGTCGGAAAAGAGAGCAGGGACCAAAGGGTGGTGGCAGTAGTAAAGCCAGCACAAGGAGAGAGAGTGCTGCTCCAGAAACTACCCGCTGCCCCAACAACCACCACCTGATACCTCAGGCAGCTCTCCATTCAACTGTCCTAATTTATCCAGCTGCACCAGGCCTCTTCACCAACCCCATTACTTAAGTCATTATTACTCTAGCCCACCATCCAGATATACCACCGCCCTGCACCATCCACTACTACTCCTCTTACCCAGATGCCCCAGCTATTCCCTTTAGCATCCTCCCTGAAGACAGGGAACTTGGGTATGCATACTAAGAGGGATCCCCCATAACTTGCTTCTGGGAAGCACAAATGGGAAAGACTGCCTTCCATTCCCATCCCACACCTGCTTTCAACTGCTCAGGGTAAGGCAGATCAGTCACTTGTTCTCCATCTATGAGAAAAATTATACAAGGGACTTGAGAGGCTGAAAACAAAATAGAAACTTGGTCTGATTACCCCAAAAGCAAGAAAGGAAAGAGAGTGTATTTGTATGTTGGCCCAGTTTGGCATTCAAACATTCAATGAGGCCATGGCTTGAGCACAGTTGACTGGCAAAGTAATCACAGGGGCAACATCAGAGACCAGCAGGAGGATATGACCTACTCAAAGCCGTCAGATATTATGGTGGAGACCTTAAAGATCCTGCTTAGCCAGAACTGCCTATGACAAGGCTTAAACAACTAGGCAGCCTATCCAGAAAATTAGGCTGATTAGCTCTAGCAATACATGCCTACCAACTGTCCTGTAACAGGATACTGTCTCACACAACGTTCTCATAAGCAAACTAGGGAAACACAGTCTAGACAAGCCTACTATAAATGGGCGCACAACTAGTTGGAAAATTATACTCAGAGTAGTTATCAGTGGTTCACAGCCAGCTGGAGAGGCATATCAAGTGGGGTCCCACAGGGATTGGCCTGGAGTCCGGTTCTACGCAATATCTTCATAAATGGTTTGGATAATTGCATAAAGTGTACACTCAAAGTCTGTGGATGATACCAAGCTAGGAAGGGTTGGAAGAGCTTTTGAAGGACAGGATTAGAATTCAAAATGATCTTGATAAGTTGGAGAAATGGTCTGAAATAAATAGGGTGAAATTGAGTAAGGACAAATGCAAAGCACTGTACTACACACTGAGGAAGGAATAATCAACTGCACAAATACAAAATGGGAAATGATTGCCTAGGAAAGAATACTGTAGAAAAGGATCTAGAAGTTATAGTGGACACAAATTAAATGAGGCAACAATGTAATACTGTTGGGAAAACAAACAGAACATCATTCTGGGATGTACACCTCTACCCCAATATAATGCGACCCGATATAACACGAATTCGGATATAACGCGGTAAAGCAGTGCTCCGGGAGGGGCGGGGCTGCACACTCCAGTGGATCAAAGCAAGTTCGATATAACACGGTTTCACCTATAACGCGGTAAGATTTTTTGGCTCCCGAGGACAGCGTTATATTGGGGTAAAGGTGTATTAGCATGAGTGTTGTAAGCAAAACACAAGTAGTAATTCTTCCATTCTCCTCAGCTCTGATAAGGCCTCAACTGCAGTACTGTGTCCAGTTCTGGGCACCACACTTCAGGAAAGATGCGGACAAATTCAAGAAAGTCCAGAGGAGAGCAACAAAAATGATTAAAGGTCTAGAAAACATGACCTATAAGAAACGATTAAAAAAAAAAAACTGGTTTGTTTAGTCTGGAGAAGAGAAAACTGAGTGGGAACATAACAGTCTTCAAGCACATAAAAGGTTGTCCACTGAGGACAGGACAAGACGCAATGGGCTTAAATTGTATCAAGGGAGATTTAGTTTAGACATTAGGAAAAACTTCCTAACTGTAAGGGTAGTTAAGCACTGAAACAAATTAGCTAAGAAAGTTAAGGAATCTCCATCATGGGAGGTTTTCAGTAACATGTTAGACAAGGACCAGTCAGGAATGGTCTAGAAGAGGGGTGGCCCAACTGGCATGCGAGCGGGGTGGTGCAGTAGGGGCTTCTGCCCAGCAGGGTGAGGCAGGGTCTTGGGGCTGCTGCCCAGCGGGATGACGGGGTCTTGGGGCTTCAGCAGGAGTGGGGTTGAAGCCCCAACCCCCAGCTCCCAGCAGGTGTGCCCCGGCTCTCCAACTTCTGAAGATTGTCATATGTGGCTCAGAGGGCTAGTAACTTTGTCCACCCCTGGTCTAGATAATACTTAGTCCTGCCTCAGTCCAGAGGACTGAACTAGATGACCTATCAAGGTCCCTTCCAGTTCTACATTTCTACAGGCTGGTTTAATAAAGTTATGGCCTTCTCTTCTATTATAAATATTTGCTTCGTCATTAGCAGCTGATCAGATGGCAAAACACTAATCTGTAGAAGGCTGTAACTCGGTGGGGGAAAAAATGTCTTTAAATCACAATTTATTCAAACAGAAAAATAATCTCACCTTACAAGCCTTTTTTTTTTAAATAAATTTTCTAATCACTTAGCTGTTTATAAGAAAGTTTACAAGTCAACTAGTATAAGTCAATAAAAAGTACAGCAACAGAATGAAAATAATATTTGCACTAGTATTGTTAATTATCCATGGACATTTTAAATGAAAGAGCAATTTTTTTTTTTAAAGTAACACATTCCATGCCTAATGTACAGCTTCAAATAACTTTTCTGTGGCTTTACATAGAAGAGCATGGGTTGCAGATTAAAACATGAATGGTTGAACTTCAATACTCAAGAACAAGGACGCTCAGATTTATCATATTACACCTTGGTACTACAGCAGATGTATCTTTATATAATAGGGTTGATAAAATGTAATTTTTAAAATTAAAAATCAATTTTTTAAAAGATTTTTATTTCTCTCTCCACTTTAGAGATAAATTCCTAGCATTGATATTTTGTACTCATTTAATTAATTTCCTAATTGTCAGTAGACTTTCAGATTTTACGAAGAGATGTGTTTTTTGTTTAAGAAATGTCATACTTAAAATAGTGAAATACTCTGACCAGGCTACATTCATCCATCAGGGGTTTCAGTATGAAGTCAATGAAACTCGTGCACCTAAATCACAGGCTCCTGTTTTTGGAAATTTTGACTTGTGCTGTATAAAAAAGGTCACAATGACTTTGTTAATGTATTTAAAGTCTGAATAACTTTTCATGTTAACACTAAAGCAGTTTTGTTTTGAAGTGACAAAGATTTTATGCAACTAAGAAAAGTGTAACAAAAATACAGTTTTAGCCCCTTACGCTGAAAATATTTATGTGGACATCAGTTTAACACAATAAATAGTTCCACTGAAGTCAAAGGGAATATTCATGTGAGTGAAGTTATACCTGTTGAAATGTTTGTAGAATTTGGGCCTTAATTTTCAATATTTTGTGTTTTGCCTATAATAGTTTTCAAATAGGATCCCCTATCCGTAGTGACATTTAGAACACAGCATTTATAATTTAGTTCATTATAAATCTTAATCTAAAGTTGGAATAGCACAAACTTTCAAATTAGTTAAACAAAGCCTCAACCTAATTTAAATCAATGTTTTTTTTTAAATCCAGTGATTTAAATAATGTAATCACCTTGATTTAAATCACTCTGCCTGCCTTGTTATATACAGCACAAGCGGTGTACATGGAACTTTATAGGAAAGAAAAAGTCCCTGCTTCAAAGAGTTTAAAAATTTAAGTCTGACTGATAATCACACAGAGAATTAGACACAGTGGATGTGAGAGATAACAAGAGGGAAAAAAGAAAAAAGGATGAACTGCTCTAGAGGAAACATTACTTACATCAGTCTGAAGTTTTGCAACGTTTTGGTGATGGGTTTATTTTCTGGGGTAAAACTGTTAATTTTGTTTTAATTAATAAAATATAAAATTAGGTATGAGATGGACCGGAATGCTCTGGAGAGGGGTTTAAGGATGGAAGATGAGCAGAGAAAGGTAAGTTTTGAAGGATTTGAAAAAGGAGAGAAAAGGGTACCTGGAAAAAAGGAAGGATGAGATTGATGTTAAAGTAGAGGACAGTGTAAAAGGAGGTACAATCTCATGTAGGAGGAAACAAAATGAGTGGGATCAGGCTAGGAGACTGGGCAGCAAGTCAGATTAAGGCACAGGCATATACCTATGACTCCATCTCCTAAACTCACATGATGAAAACAAAAATCTTTTTTTTTTTTTTTACAACTCTATTTTGAGCCCTCATCTATCTAGACACTTATGTGACTCATTATAGTAGTATCTGAGTGCCTCACAGTCATTAATTTTATCCTCAACACACCTGTGAGGTAAGGAAGACATATCCTCCTTTTACAGATAGGTAACTGAAGCACAGAGTAGATTAAGTGACTTGCCCAAGATCACAGTGGAGGTTTGTGGCTGAGCCAGGACTTGGACTCAAGTCTCCTGAGTCACAGTTCTATACACTAGCCACTAAACATACTTCCTATTTCATGACTGCAAATAAATAATACTCTGAAAATGCAAATTACATGCAACTGATGTTTGCCTGAACCTGCCGAGAGCCCGATTTTCTTAAATGGGGTGTCAACTCAAACCCACTGCTCTGGAGGGCCCTTGACTCCATCCCGACAGGGATATCTGCCATGTGCCTGGGGCCCTGGCCCTCCCTGCAATCACCCTACCATGGCTCTGCTGGGGTGTTTACAGAAGTACACACAGACAAGGGTGAATGGTAGCTGAGTCCTCCCACCCCCTAGACAGACTTCATACACTTGAAGACGAGGAATATGTGGGGAGAGACACTAGAGACTTCCATTAACCGAAACGATGGCTTATGTAGGTGATCCTTATCACTGCCACCCCAAAGTGGAGCACAGCCATAGTGTGGGAGCGTAGCCGCAGCAAAGAGACAAGGACTAGGGCCCACATTCCCATACGAGTGTCTCTCTACAATCCTGGATTTCCTTAATCTGGTTCTAGAGTATAAGCAGGGGAATAGAAGATCACAGCTGATCATAGGCTGGGGACAATTTTTATAGAGTCTTTCACATAAGGAAATAAATATGAACGTAATTCAGAAGGATCTGGAGTCAATGAACAGATCAAAAGGTGAGGGGTGGGATACGGTTGGAGAACCAGAAGATGATGAGGATTTTAGCTGAAGAGTTCTAGAGAAACAGGAGAGAGGAGAAAAAGGGAGAAAGCAGGAGGCTATAATTGTAGCCAAAGCATAAACCAGGTTTCATACTTAACCTACTTTAGTTAAAACATGAAGTCCCTAAGAACAGCAGGGTAAGTTAGACAGTATTTGCACACTCAGTCTTAGTCTCCTTGTTCAACTAGACATTGTCTAGCACAAAATGCTATTACACCTTCAATAGTGGCTGAAATTTATTCTTCAAAAACATTCAAAATCTACAATGGTAGCTTGAGAAGAGAACCTCTGCACTCACTTTTGAAGATTCAGACCATTTGCTTTAAAAATACCCATTTCAGGTATGTTAGCAGTGGTGCAATTTTATGGGTTCTGAAACTAAATCACAGTTTTAAAGAGATGGCACTAAGGCCAAGTTTACACTACAAACTTACATCAATATAACTATGTTGCTCAGGGGTGTGAAAAATCCACACCCCTGAGCGACGCAGTTCTACTGACTTAACCCAGGGGGTAGACAGCGCTATGTTAAAATGAGGGCTTCTCCTGTTGACATAGCTGCCGCCTCTCATGGAGGTGAATTAACTACGCCAATGGAAGAAGCTCTCCTGTTGGCGTAGTGGTGTCTTCACTGAAGCGCTACAGCAGCACAGCTGCGCCACTGCAGCATTTTAAGTGTAGACCTGCCCTGAATGTTACAGCCACGGTAAACTGGCATTGTTCCAAGAGACATCATAACCCGCTGTATCATGTAATTGTAAGATATGAATCCTTGATTTGAAATATGCAAACTACTGATATATGATGTCTCCAGTAGAGATTTAATGGCCAGTCGTGTCAAGTACCATTTCTAATTCATCCTTTGTATATGGATTCATACAATACAATATAGGTTAGAGTGGCAACTAGACCAGTATTTCACCAATATAGCCGTATTTTTATTTCAACTGAAATAAAGTTAGGATATTGCAAGAAAACTATTTCCCACTGCCTCTAATGCCTTTCCCTTCACATTGCTTGGTGCTATAACAGCCAAGTACAAGGGTTACTATTTTTCCTATTAACATTAAAGAATTTTTATTTATTGTATTACAGTGATGCCTAAAGGTGCAGAATTAACACAGCAATGGCATGGCAAAGAACAAATGATTAGGAATATTTGGATCTGTATCCCAAGTACACAGAGAAGGTCAGATCACCGCATAGGCATCAACAGGAAGAGAACCCACAGTAAGACTAACGTCAGCAATGTGCTGAATGTCACTGTACATCAATGCAAGAATAACTACATAATTAACATGTAAATGTTTTTATTACCAAAATTTCATTTTTAGAGAGACATTAGTAATTTTACTACTTACTAGGTAGCTTTAGCACTGCCTTGTATTGTTACAGTGAGTATAGGTATCCAGGTGCCTCGATATTCAAATGCAGGTAATACAGTCACACCTCCACCCATTCCCAGCATTCCTGGGTTGGTTTGTAATGATGCTGTACCACCAGATGTATTGCTTCCTATAAATTAAAGAAAAACAGAAAGAATAAAAAACTATGCTCTTCAGTTTTATTTTAATTAGAAGAAAGTATTCTTTTTCTGTATTTCACTGTGTGCAGAGATATGCATATAATAATGCAAGAACACATGCCTGATAAAAATTTCTCAACTTTTGAGTGCCCCCTGCTGGCTAAAATGAGGTATATTTTGTATGTTTCTCTTACTTAAAGGGGCATCGTTAATATAAATGATTCAGTTTTTACTTACACACACACACACACACACACACACACACACACTTACTTGAGAATATAAAATATTTTGTACTTCTGTAACACTGTCCAACAAAGAGCTCAAAACATTTAACAAAAATTAGCAAATTAAACCTAAAAAGCCCTGTGATACATGTTGGAGTAAAAAGGAGATTACTGAGTTACCATTAAATTGGATAAAGATATAAATAAATGTAAAATAGTTCTTTCATTTTAGGTTTACATATTTATCAAATGTAATAACACAGCTAGTAACCAGACTACAAGCCCTCCAGGGACCTTGCATTTGTATTCGGGTTGCTAGCCTGTGCTGAAGCCCATGCCACCATGTATATACTGCTATTGTTACCCGTGCTAGCTAAAGTTAGCATGGTACAATCACACCTTCACTTACCAGTGTAGACATACCCTTTCTGTGCAGAGAAGGCCTTAATTTCCTGCTATGCACAAGCACCTCACCTGACTATTTGTTTAAAAACTGTAGGCCATTGCCTATGGTAGAAGCTGACAAGGCAAGGCAATATGCTACGGTTGATTAATCATTGCCAGCACAGATTCAGTTAGTAAGCCAGCTGCACAGAGCTGCTCTAGATCTGTACTTCTAACATGAGCTTGAAGAAGGAGAGAGAGAATAAGGAAACATGGAAGAAAGAAAGACTTATGCAAAGGGAGAGAGAGAGAGAGAGAGAGAGAGACATAGCAAGGAAGAAGAATGGGTGAAATGAAAGATAAAGAAAACATGACAGGAAGATAAGGCAAAGATAATAGTGCTGGATCCAAGGGCTTGTCTGCACTTGAAAGTTATTTTGGATTAAGGTAGGGTGTGAATTTAGCTATAGCTATTCCAAAATAGCTCCCCCTGTGTAGACACACTTATTCCAGAAAAAAAGTTTTTAAAATTCCTGTTAACTAATTTAATAAGGAACATGTGGATGTGGGAAAAACTAAATTTTAGATTACATTTAATTTCCAGGGAACAGGAAGAATGTCCTCATCTTAGATATTTTCTTGTACTGTCTGTGTTCTAGAGATATTAAGAAATGTACAGGTAGGAGGAAAAGTGGTACTATCATTTCAGCTACTGAAATTTAGGTCCAAATCTCATTTTGGTCACATATGAAAAATGTTGTCTCATCCTATTCCTCACTTGTAGATACATCAAACCCCACATAATTTAGCTTAATTACAAATAATTATTAATAACCTCTCAAGAAAGGTTCAGAATCACGCTAGAATAAAAAAAAAGATGTTTGCATATCAGGAATAGGAAAGTGTATCTGTGCTTACCTGAAATTTTCCTTTGAGTAATAAGTCCCTCTGTTGCAATGGGACCTTCAGCTGGCTTACAGCCTGTGAGCCTAACCAGTCACTGGCAGCAGGGGAATACCCTGCCTCCTGCAGTTCCCTCCAGTTGAGACAAATTCCACAGTCAAGATGATTCCCCTGCACTTGCCTAACTTACGGATTGATAATTATATTTTGAAGAAAAAGCATAACAAAATAAACCTGAATTTTGGATGTCAATTTACATCTCTATCGTGGATGATCCATTTGTCTCCAGGTGGGCTGGATCTGTGGACCTTATTGCTTGAAAAACAGAAGTTTTTCAGTAAACACAATTAAATTTTCCTATTCTTCATCACACTATGGTCCACAGATTTCTTACAATTGGATTTTGAGAGCAATGTGCCTCCTACCTGGGTGGGAAGTAGGAGTGTCCTTTAAATATGGACATCCAAAAAGAGGTACATTATATATCTTCTCTCTTCCTTTGGGCAGTGAGATGTAGAGAAGACTTCTGCCAAAAATATCATTGGCTAAAGATTGCACCACTAATATGTAGAATATGATGAATTTATTTATTAAGGGCCACATGGCAACCTAGCAGACCTCATTACAGGAAACAAATTTCTCTGCTCTGAGTTTAGCAGTGTTTCTATGGATTGGACTTTGTTGCTTGACAGAAGGAGGAACAATTTACTGAATTTACAGTTGGGAGGACTACTTGCCTGAATTCAAGGTACAATAACGGGTCTCATCTGAGAAAGCTCCCAACTTCATAAATTTGTCTGATTGGAGTTAGTAGTTAGCCATTAAAATAAACTTCCTGTTAAGTATGACCCTTACCGCAGAGGTTCGATTGGAATAGTGCTGTAAGAACTGGAATTAGGTTCTATAACCTTGGACTGTATTTGTACAAGATTTGCTTTTCTTGAATATGTTGAGAACATTATAGTTCAGAGAGTTATCCTTTTTTGCTTGGACACTTGTATACATCCACATTAGAGGGGGAATTCAAGCTATGGGCTCGTCTAAATGAACACTTCATTCATGGCAAGCTGGGTGTAAATCTACTCCATACTAGTGAGCCATGCTCTAAGTGTTCATGTACAAAAAGTTCTCTAATGCACTTTGATCTATCCCACTTTGAAAAAGTAGATCACAGATCACTATGGAGCTTTTGGTGTGCAGCAGTAGGGTCCCAATGGACACCTAGTGTGGGGTAGATTTATACAGCGTTCATATAGACAATCCCCAAGTTTCACTTGTTTAGTATGGTAGCTAAACCATGGACTTTACATCAACCAGCAGAAAAAAAACTATTGGTTGACTTCTAGGGTCCACAAGAGTGATAAATGCTTCGTCCAAATATCCATTTTGAACCTTTCTGGTGCTAGATGGAGAATTGTTTTTTGCAATAGCAGACCTCCTTTGTGAGGTAGACATATCAGAAGATCTAATGCTATGTCAATCTAGGCCTGAGATTGATAGCCTTTTCAGTGCCCAGAAAGACGAATTAAATTTTTTTATTAAAGCTAATGTTAAAAAATTATATAATACACAGGTTAAGAAAAGAGTGTCTGTACATCTGGGCATAGTGCTTAGATTATCCACAACACAAATTTTATTTTAAAAGTCATAAGACACAAAGTGCATAATCAGCAATAACCCAAATTAGGGTGACTAAATTTAACAATACAGTTTAGATACTAGAATCCGAATACTTGGGTACATCTCTCAGGAAAAGTTATACAGAGAGCTGGCTGTACAAAGCAAATATAGGAACTAGTGTAGATTGTCCCTCAGTAATTGAGCATTTAGGGTATCACTGGTGCCTCCCTATCTTTCATATCACTCTGATCTGAAGTAGATTATGTATGCTTTCACTAACTTTCTGGCATTTCCATGGACTTCTTGAGAGTGGAAGTAGGAAAAAACTGTGCCTATGATTTCTGCACAAGTACATAGAATATCAGCTCTGAACAATGCCCAGTGATCTTATTTTGGCCAAAGCTATTGGTAGCCATCTGCTCCCTAGCTGAAAGAGTCTGTTACCCATCAAGACACCAATTCCAGATAAGGCTGCCTGGGAGTCATGCAGATTGCTCTGCCGCAACTGAGGGCATCTGTGCCTCATCTCAGCACCCTAGTATGTTCAAGGTAACACATTCAAATACTATGAGCTAAGATCAAGTGTAGGTAGTCTCTTGGTCTATCCAAGGCCGTGATCAAGTGTCTTGATGTTTTTGGTCTTTTGGCCTCGAGATGAAAACCTTGTCTTGGTTTCTGGGACCTTGAAGTGAAAAAATTCTCTCTTGTACTTCAAAGCCTGCTTCACTTGCCATATAATCTATACATTTTGTTCTAAAGTGTCTGGCAGGAGTGAGGATTGTAAATCTACTTTTCTGATTACTCTGATTAGCCTTAGCTTTCCATAAAGTTTCCCACTGTAGAATTAAGTGAGCTGAGAAGAAGAAGCTACTCACCTTGTGCAGTAACGATGGTTCTTTGAGATATGTCCCTCTATGGGTGCGCCTCTAATCAGAGATTTTAGGTAGCAGTGTCCGTTCAGCCCGCACATGCGCTCTCCCCCCCTTGTGGTCTGTCTCGAGGCTATCTAGCACTGTGCAGGTGCCCCCCCCCAGTTCCTTCTCTACCATAGAGCCCTATATTGAGAACTCCCAAGTAGAGGGGAGGAGGGCACGTTGTGGAGCATGCATAGGGACATGAATCTGACAGAACCATTGTTACTGCACAAGGTGAGTAACTTTCTCTTTTTCTTTGAGTAGTGTCCCTATGGGTGCTCCACTGTAGGTGACTTCACAGCAGTATCCCCCATGGAGGGCTGGGGCTTTGAAGTGGAGTCTGTTATTACAGAGAGTACTGAGGAGCCGAAGATGGGGTCGGAGGCCAAATCTCCAGGTTTCACATAATGTTCTGTGAAAGTGTGGGCAGATGCCCAAGTTGCTGCTCTACAGATTTCCGAGATAGGCACATCTTTAAGGAATGAGACCAAGGTAGAAACTGACCTCGTGGGGTGTGTACGGACTCCAGACAGAGGCAATAGGTTGCATCCTTGCAAACAGAGATTAATGCAACCCGAGACCCATTTGGATAGTCTTTGAGCCGGTACTGCGGAGCCTTTGGATCTTTCTGCAAACGAAAGGAAGAGCTTAGGGGATTTCCTAAAGTCCTTAGTCCTGTCCAAGAAGAATGCTAGTGTTCTTCTAACATCTAGCATAGGCAGAATCACCTCCCTGTTATTATGTGGTTTTGGAGGGGGAAAAAAAAACAGGAAGATAGATCGGTTGATTTATATGGAAAGCGGAGGCAACTTTAGGGAGAAACTTGGGATGCAGCCTTAGAGTTACTGGTCTTTAAAAAAAGACCATGAATGGTGGGTGTGCCGTCAGTGACACTACTTCTCCTATGTGCCTAGCTGAGGTGACGGCAATTAGAAATACTGTCTTCATGGATAGCTGTAAGAAAGAGCAAGTTGCAATGGGCTCAAAGGGAGGTCTAGTCAAAGCTCTGAGAACTAGGTTAAGATCCCAGGTTGGAGCGAGTGGTCTCACATGCAGGAAAATATTCCCAATACCTTTGAGGAATCAACACATCAGCAGGTGGGTGAACACCAAGTATCCACCTACATGATAGTGGAAGGCCATTATGGCTGCGATGTGTACCTTAAGGGAGCTGAGCGAGAGTTCTGACCATCTGAGGTCTAAAATGTCTAAAATCAGAGGAAGGGAGGACGAGCTTAGAATGATACCAAATTTGGAATCACTTCCATTTTTGTAGGTAAGTACATTGAGTGGTCGACTTTCGGCTGTGTAGCAACACATCTTTCACCTTGTCAGAGTATTCAACCTCTAAGGCTTGGAACCAAGAAGAAACCAAGCATGGAGGCAGAGGATTGCAGGTTGAGGTGAAGGATCAGCCAGTCGTTTTGAGAGAGTAGGTGAGGAATGGGCCGAAGAGGAACCGGAGCTTATCTGTGCCAGGTAAGGGAACCAGACCTGTCTTGACCAGGAGGGGTCAGAGTAACTCTCACTGGGCCACATCTGAAGACACCTCACAAATAGTCAGGCGTTTGGAGTGATGAAGGTGCATTCTGCCATATGACCCAACAGATGCAGGCAGTTCCTGACCCACATAAGGGTGGTAAGTCTGTGCTGTGTCGAGTTTGGTGGCAATAAACTCCAGTTGCTGTACAGGGGTCACTATTGATTTCTATAGGTTGAGTTGCAGGCCTAGCTGCGCAAATGCATGCATGGTCGTATGAGTGGCTCATACTGCATCCTCAAATAAGGGAGCCTTGAAGAGGCAGCCATCCCGATGCAGGTAGATAACAATACCCAGTGTTCACAAGAGAGGCAGTATGATGGAGAGAACCTTGGAGAATACCCTGGGTGCAGACGAGAGGCCAAAGGGGAGCACTCTGTACTGATAATGGTCCTGCCCAAAGGTAAACCGTAGGAAGCTCCTGTGCAAGACGCGTACTGAGATGTGGAAGTAGGCATCTTGTAGGTCAAGGGCCGAAAACCAATCTCCTTGCTCTAGGAACTAGAATAATGGCTGCTAGGGTGACCATGTTGAACTTCTGTGCCTTCAGGTATTTGTTTAGTGCCCTTAGATCTAGAATGGGCCTCCAATCTCCATTCACCTTGGGGATCAGGAAATAACAGGAGTAAAACCCCTTGCCTCTGAATTGCATTGGAACTGGTTCAGTGGCATAGCATAACAGATTCTCTACTTCCTGGTGAAGTAGGTTCTCTTGAGAAGGGTCCCTGAAGAGGGACAGAGAATGGGGGTGGGACATGAATTGAATGGTGTAACCCTTTGAAATAATTTCCAAGGCCCATCTGTCAGAGGTGATATTCTCCCAGCTGCTGTGAAAGAGGGCCAGGCGACTTCCAAAGGGATGTGACCGGTGTGTAGAAGGCAGCTGATGTTGCAAGGAATAGTGTTTAGCAGAGGGGACGTGAGAGAATGCGGATTGGGGTGCTGACTGCTTCCGCTTTTGTACTCTGGGCCTTTTGGGCTGTGCTTTGTAATAGGGTCGTGATGCGAGTACTGAGGAGGTTGTGACCTGTGCTGTGGTTGAGAGCTGTATCCTCTCTTTTGACCCTCAGTGTAGACCACCAGGGAGGGACAGCGAATGTGCGGGCTGAATGGACACTGCTGAAGGGGCGCAGATACACCTACAGTGGAGCACCCATAGGGACACTACTTGAATAAGAACTTATTTACCTGAGCAACTGATCTCAGTGACAAAAGCCCCATAATATACCTGATGAAATAGATGCGTGTCCCACTATCTTTTTCAGGGACAAGACCTTTGGTCATGGGATTTTTAGGTTGAGAGAGACCATACCTGCAACACTGTCCACTCATGTTAATACTGCTCATGAAAGCATGTGGAGGGCATCAAGTGACTTCTTAATTTTGTTTTATTTTTAGTTACTTTTGTTGTTGTGGGTTGATGCCACCTGAGAGCTTTCATGCCCAGGAGAGGGGGTGGAGGTGATGCTTGCCCAGACTCAGTAATCTGCTTGAAAGTTTTTTTTTTTTTTAAATATGTATATTTTATTTGATCCCCTAACTCTGATTTGCACAGCTGGCTTTCCCCTTTCCTGAATAGGAAGTGGGATGGGGTAGGATCGGGTAGGGGTGTGGACACCCAGAGGAACCAGCACAGATGTTTGGCTTGGTCTTTTCTGCATAGATCTGCAATGCTGAACCTCCATGAAGGTGAGAAAGTGAACCAGGTACTGTGGATTATTCAATCCTACTGCAGTGTAAAACTGAGCAGGTGACCTGGGCACTGAGGATTATTCACCTTGCTGTACTCTGTGAAGGTGAGCAGGTGAACTGGGAGCTATTTTTGTTTATGCATATCCCCTTTGGAAGTTTGTCCCCTATAATCCTCCTTCAGAGGGGGGAGTGAAATTGAGTTTAGACATTGCTTAAGTTGGCTAGCAATCTCTCTGCTCTCAAAGAGGCGGGATTTACTGTCTTCTCTCCCCAGCAGAGGCCCTCCCTTATTGGGTTTCTTAGATAAGTTATTTCTCAGAGACTCTCTGCCACATGTGTCAGATAGGCTTATGTTTCCCCTGAAGGTCTCAGCATAGGTGCTGAGTAAGGATCCTGAGGGGGAGGAGGATCCTATTATAAAGGTCACAGCAAGGAGAGGGAGTAGGACCCAAAGGCCCCTTATTGAACTCTCTGGTGGTAGCAGTGTCCATACTATGCCCACTGCTTTCCACCCAAAACCCAAGGGGGGGCTGAAGGGGAAGAAGTGACTGAGCTCCACAGTCAGAGGCATAGCTGCTGGTGCAGGCTCCAGGGACGTAAGTGTGATTTACCATCTGGTGCCCCGCTCATCCAATGCCACTCCCCTCTTGGAGATGGAAGTGGGGGAGTTACTTGCCCCCGAAGCAACCTATTCCAAAGCCTGCCTGTCTGCCTCCTTTCCTGCCTGAGAGAGGGAGGCAGAGACAACCCTGCCTGGACTGAGCCAAGGGGGGGAAAACTGCACTCTGCCCACAGAGAAGGCCAAGCTCATCAACGAGACCTTTCCCTTTTGCCTTTCTCGGCCCAGCTCTCTCCCTAAAGGCTACAGAGGCATCAGCTGCTGCAAACACCTCAGAAGGAGAAGCAAAGCAAAGAGGAAAAAGTCTCCCCAAAGGAAAATGTCTCCCTGGGACAAACTGGGAATCTGACAATCACATTATTGGACCAAACTTCTGACAGTCAGAAATTTGAACTGCAGTTTGCAATTTCCCTTAGAAAAGCTCTACAGTAGGGTGGGGTCTCGCTGACACAGGGGAGGCAGCTAAAACTGCAGTGAACTTCAGGTGACAGGGCATCCCCCTGCTGCCAGAGACTGACAGGTCTGGTTCTGCCGCCAAGCTGCAAGCAGGCTGAAGTACCCATTGCAACAGACAGTCAGACCTTAGCACTATGAAGAATAAAGGCATATTGACAATACAGTCTGGACAAGTTTGCACAGCACTACATTTCTCTTGGCTTAAGCTAGTTTCTCACTTTCACGAGCGCTAAATTTATACTGAGAATTGTATCAAATAAGCAAACCTCAGATTTTCACAAATATATTGTTGACTATTATAAGAAATTATTAGGAAATTACTTGAAATAAAAAATACAAAAAAGCCTTTACCAGTTTGGTTTACTGTCGTTGATGTGTTTCCTGTGCTTGGTACAAGAAAAAGCGACTGGATGAATGATCCCAGTGCATTTACAATGTCACGGAAAACCTTGGTAGAATGCTGTTTCATATCATAGGATTGACAAAAGGACCTGCAAAGTGTTTTAAAACATTTCTGAGCACATAGTCAACAAATTAAAGAGTAAAAACTACATTTTTAAAGCCAGCTATTTAAATGAATATGCATGTATAGTATGGTCAATGCTTCCTTATTCTGGCTGGACTATTTATAGGCTGAGCTGATAAAGTCTTTAAATTCTGGAACAAATATTTAAGTTTCAAGGCATTAAACCAAACAAGTTTGTTAATAATGGCTCAGTACTCAATGGACAATAAATATTCCCCTGCACTTCAACAAACACTCCATCCTGCAGATTCTATTGCTTTCAAGTCCCTAAATGCTTAGCACAAAGAAATTGTTTTTTGCTACAGATAAATACGTTCTCTTCATTTAATACATAAAGTGAAATATGGCATATTACCTTAATAGCTGGGGCTGCACGCAAAGCCTGTGGATAGATTCCACTGCAACAGCTCTTAGCCATTGTGGTTTGTCTGCATCCAGAAACTTCACTAGTAGTGACAAAAAGATCTCACATTCTGTTACCTAAAAGAAACAGGCTATAGTCATAAAAAGAAAAAAAACAATGTGTCATCTCAGCCCTAAGCATATATCATATCAGCAAGTGCCAGTATCCCTGGCACATACAGGGTCATTCTGTTTGGCATAGGGTTTATAATTCCTGTCAAGAATAAGAAAAAAAATACTTTCCCCGCAAAAAAATATATACCCAATGATCATGGGAGTGTTGGCGTGTCAAGCACATACTGTACATCCAAAGGGGTTAAAACGAGTTAAATTCCTTATAGCCATTTCTAAACAAAGTTTTAAAGAATGCTATAGAACAAGTCCCTGTTAGTTTGGCTTATTTAAAGGCTGGAGAGGTCAGCAGCAACTGAAAGTTAATCACTTTAGTGAAAGAACAGAGTTTTATAGTACAAATAGCTTTAACAGGCATCTGAGTTCTTTTGCTTCTAGCCAGCTTGAAAAGTTCAAGTCAGAAAGCCTCTTACTGAACTATTAACACTGAAGTAAGAAACAACTGCTCTCAAACCAAAATGTGTGAAATTGATGCAAGAAGGATCGCAAAGAGCTTTAACTGAATTAAGAATCAAGATAAAATAGCTATCCAAGACCTTTACGGTAAGGAAAAAAACATGCCTGGGAAAATGGTTAATAATCCGAACTCTGATTTTTCATTTCAACCCATGCTTGAAAAACGTAGGTGGGGAAGAGATGGTTATAGTTACCTCATGTCTCACAACTACTGGTTAAAAATAAAAGGAACAAACAAGTGAGAACAAACTGGACCACACCATCTTTGTCTCCCAATCTGAAGCCCTGTTCCTATATATCATATCTGCAAATTAAGTTACTTCTCTCTCATTAGATATGTCAGATGCTGAATGGCAGGAAATATTTTACACAATGTACACTTCATCTCTGAAATTAAATGTCACAGGAAAACATCCAGACAAATAGTTTAGTGGAATTTAAAAAGGATAGAGACACATATATGAAAAGTGTAAACCAGCAGCACCACAGCAGAAGTTTCAAGGGGTAGGAGATAAGGGCACTAACCAAGCTCACCCTATAGCCCTTTACAAACCAGGAGTTTGGCAACACAACTCCCAGCAGCCTACCCTCTCTCCTCGAGAGACCATATGGGCTGAAACCTTTCATGGAATTTTCAAGGCACAGGAGATCTTTAAGATCATCCCCAGCATCCTCCAGAAAAAGAGAGTCAGCAGCAGCAATCAATGTTAGCAGCATCAAGAGGAAGGACCTGGGGGGTATATATACGTTGCAGCTGAAAACCTGCCTTCCAGCCTGAATAGACAGACTCAAGCTAGCTCCACTTGAGCTAGTGCACTAAACATAGCAACGTTGATGTTGCAGGATGGGCAGCAGCTGAGGTTAGCCACCCAAGCCGCAGCATCACACAACTATTTTCAGTGCACTAGCTCAAGCAGAGCTAGCACAAGTCTGTCTGCTCAGTCCCAGAAGTCCTGACTGCATTAGCAGTTCTCGACTCCTAGCTGTTTGGTGGGGTTGGGTGACTCACTGTTAGGTGGGAGAGTGTGGGAACGGGGGGTAGCTCAGTAATGAGCAGACTCTGCAGTAATGGGCAGACTCCATAGCATCTTCACAGCCCTGGACTTAGTAATAATCAGAGCATAGAACTCTGTAACTGAGCATTGGACTTTCCACCAAACACCTGACAAGATCCTTCGATGCTCCTTGGACAATAGCTGAAACAGTAAGAATTCTTTCAGTCCTGCAGCCTTCTAACCTCATAAGAAACAGGCACCCCATGAGGCAAGGCTTATGTAGAAGAAGGCCCTTCATCTGAGGGAACTGTGAAGATTTAAAACAAAAACAAACAAAAATACTAATAATTGTAAGGACAGAGGAATTTGGGAATAATCTATTTAGAAGGGGAAAAACAAATATGATAAAATATCATACTAGGCAGTGATCCCAGGGTCATTTTCTTGTACGATGGAAGAATGGTTTGATAGAAAAATAATTTTGAAGCGTTCAGACGACTTTGAACCATCAAATTGTGCACACTGAAAGCCTATGTAACTGTGTACATGTATTACCATTATCCCCCCTTCTGCAATATGCACATCTTCCTACATCTTGCTTTAAATCAGTAAATTCTTTGGGAGGCAGGGACCAAATCTACCCACGGCCTTATATAGCATCTAGCAGAACAGGGCCTTGCTGATCCCAATTAGTGCCTTTGTGTGCTATAGTAATAAAATAAGTAATTGATAACAAGCTTCATACTTCAGGGTATAAGCTAACGAAACCTACTGTGACTGCACAGTACTTCTTGCTCTCCCATGATAAATCTTAGGAAAAAAATATTAGGAAACGTTCATAGGGGACTTTCACCTTCCTCTGAACCCTCAGGTATATGCCAGTGCTAGACAAGCAATTTCATGCTCAAGTGGACCAATGGTTCCTAACTGTCCACAGACCAGTGAACAGAATCTTTTCCCGTTTATTAAGATAACTGTCAGTCTCAAAAGATGAATGTGGTGTAAGCACCAAAGCAGTTCAGTTATTATGCATCATGCTGCAGCATTGCGAGTGGCTAAAAACTCCAGTTCTCGAATGACAGTCCCTGCCACTGATGGTGCAGATATAAGGCGCAGGACCAGAAAATGAAACCAGCGTGCTTGATGCTTGAGACCTGCTGCACTTTCCTCTTTGCCCTCTTCACTTTCCCTCTCAACCACCTCCCGTCAACCTCTTTGACTCCATGATGCACTCCAGTGTAACCTGTTACTAGCTACCTCTTCCCAGTTTGCAGTGTCAGTGTTGAAAGTTTTCAAATCCCGCTTGCAAATGTCCTTGACCCCAAGCCTAGGTCATCCCAGCGGTCTTGGAGCATCCACAAGTTCTCCATACAGAAGGTCCTTTGGAATGCATCCATCATCCATCCAGTACAGAGGACAAAGCCTATGAAGATATCTGTGTTTAAGAATGTTAAGATGTTGCAACAAAACATTAGAACTTGGATGCTAGTGAGTTTTTGACTGCAAAACCCACCCCGTGTTCATGGCAGTCTTGTTTGCTTTTTCTTTGCCAAAAAAAAAGGAGTAATGCATGTCGTGTAGAGAGTCTGTGCCAAAGAGAGTGGCCACATAAAAGTCAAACTTCTTTAGCTTTCAATCCATGACCGCAGACTTTCTAAGGTCATTGACCTCCTCTAGGCCATTTGACATATCAGTGCACATTGTCCCGACACTCCAACAAGATAGTTTGAAGAGGGCGACCATCACACCCAAACCTTTGGCATGTAGGCCTAAGCATCAAAAATAGGGAGGCAGATGCTTGCTTTAGAACCAAAGCTCATCCTCTCAGCAGTAAGGACTCAACCAAAAGCCTTGGGGACCAAAATGTCTAGAAGCCAGCACAGATGCAGGGGAGATGCCAGAAGACAAAGCTGAGTTACAGTAACACCTGCCTGTTTTCTCCACTGCATATTGTGTTCAGAGTTTTCTCCTCTAGCTTTTGTTCAACCAAGAACTGGCTGCAAGGCAGCAGAACCAGATGGATATTACTACTTTATGGACACAGTTTTTCATTCCAGTGGTTATCTGGCATATCCCCACTACTCAGTGAGAAGTGGAATTCCTGGTTTAGACACCGGGAACTCAGTCCATAGCAGATTGTATTGGGTTATGTGGTACCCAAAGCAGGCCACATTTGCCTGACCTGCTTTACCCCCTACATTATATACAGAAGTGAAAATATGTGTTTTTTTAAAAAAAGGCAATTTAATGTTTATGAAATGTGCGAGATTAACAGGTTTAGCAGAGGCAATGGCAATACCAGAAACAGCTTCCTTTCATTGCTCCATCAACATGCTTTAAAATCTGACCCATCTACTAGCCATTAGATGATAACTCCATTTCCATGGAAATTAAATTAATGAAATTTCTAAGAGTTAACAAGGGTTTTAGATTTGTGTGCTTTTACACCACATGTGCACCTGCCATGAAGAAAGATGGCTGTACCATCTATCCAAGTGCCATTAGAAAGGGATTCCTCTCTCCCTTCTACTCGAATACCTGCATTTTCATTTAGATCTCTGCATACAGCTTCAGAGCTCTCACTGAATATCTTTATTCTTTACACTTTTCTTTAATAAAGAACTACAAATTCAAAAGTATACAACATAAGCTGACTCAGCTACATGTATGTATTACATTTGTGTCCGATTTTTTAAGTAAATTTTTTCCTCACCATTAACTTCTTAAGTGGCTATTTTATCCCATCTCTTAAATTAGTTAAAGCCCTTTGTAAATACATACATATTTCAATTAACTCTTTATAAATGATTCCCGATTCTCTCTTTTTATCTCTGAGCCCTCCTACATTGATTTTACTTTATATTTTCAAATGAGACCAAGCAATTAAAAAAATAAATCAGATCACCAAACACTAAAATAATTCAAGTACTAGGTAAAATTTTCAAAACCCTCAACTGACTTGGGAGCCTAAGTATCACTGATCTTCAGTGATATCTTTATTCCTAAAACAAAAATTTTAATGATAATTTTAAAAAAATTCTTGTAACAGATTAAAGCATATTTTGAAAGATCAGGAAAAAAATGTGTATTATCAATATACTGTAACTTTTTTTAAATTTTACAACGCTAGGTTAACTTCATGATCCTTACCTTATTAACCACAGAACAAAACAGTAAGGGATCCACAGATTGATAGTCAGATGAACGGCCTAAGACCATTTTTAAGAGGCATTCAAAACACCTGAGATGTTTCAAACTTCAGGTACAGGTGATTCAAACGTCTGAACTATCCTTTTCCCCCAAAAAAATATTAAAAGGAAAAATACCACAGGAGTTAGGTTCTTCAATGTTTTCTGGTAGTCCTAGCAGTCAGCCTCACATTTCAAGAGTTAATCTTTTTCTTATCCAATTTTTTGCAAAATCTTCAACATAAGATGCTAATAAATCAAAGGATTTAAATAAACTGAAGCATGAGTCAAGTGTCAGAACTGCAAAAAGAAACGCATCAAGAGTTGTGATTCTCTTCATGGAGGTCTGATAAGGGAAAAGTATTTGCTGCTGAACAAACAGCATTAGCTGAGGTTAATGGAGATTGGGTGGGGGAAGAGCAACAAAGATCCCTCCCAACATCTCTCCCTTTAGAAATCTCTGTAGTATTTGAAGTAACACACTTCTCTATATCATACATCTGTTTGTTCTACTGATGTCTATTTGGAAACATCTTTTATTTAAAAAAATACATAAATGTCACAAGGACTTTACAGGGAAATAGTTTAAGGATAGAATACAACTCCGTCAAAAACAGCAACTATAGGAGACCGACCCCTGACAGCCTAACTTACTAATACAAGTTCTTCAGGTGGTTTAAATTCCACCTTCTTCTGACATCCTCTGGTTGGGAAATGGGCAAGGGTGAAGCAGTTGCCCAAAGAGAAGGCATAAGCAGCAGCTTCTTTAGGGGTGTGTGACAGGGTGGCTGCCCCTCACTTGCAGAAAAGGGGTTAAAGGCAGCCCTAGGGAGACTGCGCCAGAGGCAGCCAATAAGAAAGGGGCTGAGAGGAGCAGCCAATCACGGCCCGACAAGTTCATATAAGAAGGGCTGCAGGGCAGAGCAGAGTTCAGTAACTGACTGGAGCTTGAAGGGAGAAGACCAGGCTCCTAGCAGGAAGAAGGAGTGCCAGCACCTGAGACAGAGCAGTGCAGCTGGGACCAGGGGAGCTAGAGAGTGCTCCTGGCTGACTGTTAGGGTCTGCAGGCTGAGGCCCTGAGGTAAGGGCAGAAGAGGGTGCTGGAGCTGCCTAGAAAGTGGCCCGAGAACAATGGACTGCAGTTGCCACAGAGGAAGTGGCTGGACAGATTTCAGGTCCCCTGAAAGGGGGGGAACACAGAGTGTGGCACAGCCGGAGGGAAGTGTCACTGAAGAGGATACTGCAGTCCTGGGAGTGGCGCAGGTCTTGGAACACAAGTGACAGCGGCGAGGCACCACCAGAGGCGGGTGCCCTGGCAAGCAGAGCTCATTCCCCTGACAGCCAGCAGGAGGCGCCAGAGTGGTAAGTCACACCCATCACAGAGTGGTTTAGTTCTCCTGTCCCGGATATCCTCTTGGAAAGGGATGGGGGGGGGGGAGCGAGGAGTCTCAATAGGATGGAGTGATTATTCATTAATCTCTCCCTTGCAGCACCCAATGTTCCGTTCTCCTCACTCCTCCTCAATCTTTTCTCCTGTCTCCCACATCTTCTTACACAGTTTCCCTCTGACCTCTTAATGCTTCCAACTTACTCACATTTTGAGAACAGAGATCAGCCAAATTCACTGATACCAGCATGACTCATGTCCCATTGAAAAACTGCTGCCATCTTTATTTGAGGCACCCTCGTTTCTTTAGGGCTTTAGGGAAAGAGCTGTTTTCTTTACTGAGAGCAGCAAAGTTTCAGTCACATTAAAAATAATGGGAGATGGCAGTCATTTTGAATAAAAGTTTGAGAGTGTTGTATGACATCAGGAGATCATGAGAAATTTTAAATGCATAACTAAAATTGAAAGAGTGGACAACTCAGAACACTGCAGAACTGATTCCTTCTTTCTTCCTGCCCATACATTACAACATTTAGATGCTTAAACACTCTTACCTGAGGGAGTATTTTATTTTATTTTTACTATTCCGAGTTTGTTCTGGATCCAGGAAAAGCCAGCAGTACTTTCCATATCTGACTGTGTAAGTGTGTAAATCCTTATTTATCAGAAGGAATTCCATATATACTAGGCAAAAAACTAACTTGTTTTTAAGACTGAGCTTGATAAGATTATGGAGGGAATGGTATGATGAGCTTGCCTAGAATGGCACATGGCCCTTCTGTGATTGCTATTAGCAAATATGTGCAAGAGCTGGAGATGGGACATTAGAGGGGGAAGGTTCTGAGTTACTACAGAGAATTCTTTCCCAGGTGTTTAGCTGGTGGGTCTTGCCCACATGCTAAGGGTCTAACTGATGACCATATTTGGGGATGGGAAGGAATTTTTCCCCACATCAGATTGGTAAAGACCCTGGGAGGGGGAGGGTCACCTTCCTCAGCAACGTGGGACACAGGTCACTTGCTGGCTTGTACTAGAGTAAATGGTAGATTCTCTATAACTTGAAGTCTTCAAATCAAGATTTGAGGGCTTCCGTAACTCAACCAGAGTTTATGGGCCCACTATAGGAATGGGTGGGAGAGGTTGTGTGCAGGAGGTCAGACTAGATGATCATGATGGTCCCTTCTGACCTTAAAGTTTCTGAGTCTATTCCATTTGATTAAGGATAGTTGTATTGCCCACAAACACAAAACAGAGTTTATGAACATGTAAATACTGAAAACTATACACAGTGTATACAGCTGTAACCATTAGAAAGTTGACATTTATAAGCCGCTAGCACACCATGGTGCAGAATGCACGCACACACCCACGAGTGTAGATCTGTGAAAGCAATACTTGAATATATTCTTACCAGCAAACTGTAAAACTGCTTGATCAAAACAGAGACTACTCTCAGCAGGCGCATGCAGATAGGAAAATATGGTTTTTCCACTGGTGCAGGTGAAGATGATGTGCTGGAACCTTGTCTGAACTTGATATTTGGGGAGAATAGCTTTATCACAAGAGGGCAAACCCTCTCTTTAAGGAGGAAACTAAATTCTTGATGCTGTAAAGAAAAAAAAAGTAAATGTTAACAATGAGTTATATAAATTAAAATCATCATCAATTCCAGGATTTAAAAGTAGACTCTCTTTAGTAGCTATCAGTACCTATGGCTATAGCCATAATCATTTTTATTTAGTTAATCCAGTAGTTAAGAAAATGGAAATATATATATGTGGCCTAATTCAGAAGTGATATAAATGTTGATGTAAGTTGTGCGCTGAGGGAATGGAAGGGAGGCATACAGCAAGGAAAGCATGATAAAACAGTGTTTCTTTTCACGCTACATTCCTTCTCACTGTGGTTTGAAAGTTAAACTAATCTACCAATACATGACATATACCTTGCTCCTGAATTTGGCCAGTGTCTATTAAATGGATTACTGCAAGGTTATGATTGAGTGTTTCCATGCACCAAAGTCATGCAAATTAAAAAATTATGGTTCCTACAATTTTGTGCAAGAGGGACCAAGTTAGGGTTGCTGTGGGAACAGTGATGCCACAATATATCTTCCATATTTTGAAAGAATAGCTTCAAAAGTATAATAAATGATAATGCTGAAGGACAAAAAATGTCATTGCTTGGCACACACCTTGACACAGGAAACTTAAGAAGATATTTATGGTTTATACAGAATTACACGTTGCATGTACTTACACAAACAATCACAAATATAGATACCCCCAAATGAACAAAATCAGAAATGTGTGCTCTACACAGAAAAAAGAAAAAGGTCAACAACTGTACCTTTTAGGAAAGGAAAAATAGAATGCCAACAAGCACAAACTAAAAATTGTAGCCACTTTCAAATAGTCAAAGTTTATCTTACTAAAACTCTGATGTAAAAGTCTGTTAACTTTCACCTCCTTTTGAAATAACTTACTTGTAAAAACACTTGAGGAAAATCATTGAGGACTGACTCAAGAAGTTCAAGACCAAATGTCCGGGTCATTTCTGTCATACCCACCAGCCAGTAAGGAGCATCAGCATTAACCAACTGGCAAAGATCCTGAGAAACAAATATCACATAAGTTCTCTTCCTTCTCAGTAATTAACTATTCTTTTCCAACTCGAAGTTAACTTTTCCCCTTAAATATATGAATACATCTGTACACATACTAAATACGGAACAAGAATAATATGACGGTAGGAACAAAAAAATACTGCATATAAATAAGTCTTTTGAAAGCAGGGGTAAACAAAACATCTTAATCAACAGGTTAGATAAATTAGCAAGCTTCTGACTGCTGTAACAAATACTATATTGACCATTTTCATTGTATACTTCATAGTGTTATTGTAATTGGTAATGCAACGTACTCTAGTTTTATCTGGCTTTTAGTATTTGGTTAAAACAAATTAAAAAAGCAAGCTCCTGAAATTATTATACTATACTAATGACTCCGTGTCAATATGGATAAGCCAGTTCCACATATCTTATTTTAAAAGTGTCTCCCAACATTCACCCTATCTTCAGTTTCTCATCATTCTCTGGGAAAGAATACATCATTGTTGATGATAACCACACAAAAGGAGGATTGAAAACTCTGGGCTCTAAATAATAGGCATGATGTCCATATGATTTCTAGCGAGGTGCACTTTTATTATAAAGACAACTTGCATGCTCAAAAAACAGAATCCAAAAGGAAATGTTTAAAAATAAGGAATGTGTTAGTGTAATAGACAAATATGATTATAATCTATTAAGAGAATATCAAACTGAATTAAGAAAATACGATACTATATTGGTAAAATCCTTTTGGTCACACAAGTGCTTCGTTACTATAATCTCTTCAACAATTTAGTTATGCAATGGAAAATTACCAAATAGCTGAATTTTACTAATACACCTCTACCCCGATATAACGCTGTCCTCGGGAGCCAAAAAAATCTTACCGCGTTATAGGTGAAACCGTGTTATATCGAACTTTCTTTGATCCGCCAGAGTGCGCAGTCCCCCCCACCCCCCGGAGAACTGCTTTACCACGTTATATCCAAATTCATGTTATATCGGGTCGCGTTATATTGGGGTAGAGGTGTACAATATTCCTTAATATCTGTTGGTAAACACATGACCCACAACTCTACTATTAAAAAAAATTAAAACTTCAGTTATGAAACTTCATCTGCTTTTCAGAAATAAAAACAACTGTTCAGAACTGCAGAGTTATTAAGCACAAATCCTAAAAAACATCTAACAATACCTGAAAAAGCATATATGCATCTTTAGCACATGGTTTCAGAGTACTGACAGATCTTCTGTTACTGTTTCCTGGAACTGGTACTGGTTGTTCAATAACATCTGTATAAAAAAAAAAGTTTGAACAAAAGATGTTTACAATCAAGTACAAATAGGTAATTGTTCCACTAATAAGTTTTAAAAATAAAGGTCAGATTTTTACTCCTTTTTATTAATGAGTATTCCTTTAAAATACTGTATATACTCGATCATAAGCCGGTTCGTTTATAAGCCGACCCCCCCCCCCAAGATGGATAAGTAAAAATGGAAAATTTTTATGACCCATGCATAAGCCGACCATTCATAAGCCGACCCATTCAGGGGTCAGCAAACTTTGGCTCCCGGGCCATGAGGATAAGCTGCTGGCAGGCAGAGATGGTTTGTTTACCTCAAGCATTCGCAGGCACCGGAGGTAAACCTAAGTAAACAAAGTGTCCCGGCGCGCCAGCTGCTTACCCTGACGGGCCGGGACAGCAACTGGTGGGGACATTTTCTTTTGGAGTAACAAGAGTAACAGGAACACTAGAGTAATTTTTTTGTATTACAGCAGTGCTAAGAGACCCATGGTGAGACTCTGTGCTGTGAAACACCGAACTCACAGCCCGAAGAAGAAAGAGACATGGTAACTTCAAGCCACCTTTGTGCTCACCCAATTCTGGGCCACTACACAGCCTTCCAACATAATACAATTTTAGGGTTTTACCTAAGTTACAGCAGCCGGTCCCTAGCTGCCTACGAGTCACAGAACTACTCAATCTCCACAGTTTTACATGCTGTGTCCCTGTCACAACATGACCATCCTACCCCCGGCCCCCACCCAAGGACTGCCTTGCAAACCCTAGCCTTAAGGCTGTTTTCTGTAGTCCCTGCATTGGGGAAATTCTGCCCTGGCTTTTAGAGCTTTACACCACTCTGGCCTATTTATGCAATATAACGCGACTGGAGAGAGGATGAGGATCTCGTCATGAATCAGGATCAAGGATCCATTATATTAGATTCTGTACAAACACAGGGGTAAAAGTGCATCCCACCCAACAAAACTGAATGAGCTATGCCTACGATTTTTGCAGCATTTAGAAACTTTCTGTTCTTCAATATATTTATATATTTCAGAAACTAAGCAAGGTAACTATTCCTGTGTTTTTAAATACAGCTCTAGAAAACAGGTTAAAAAACATACAAAAAACAAAGGAAAACATCTACCTTTGTATCGTTCGTCTTCAAAAACCACTCTCTCAAAAACAACAGTAACTACTTGTCGCACTGTAGCTGCAGCAGTGTTATTTGTGATATTATCTTTCGTGAAGTGAAGTCGAAAGCAAAGAACAATTGCCTGCCATAAACAATTTCCAGTTAATACAATGTATATTTTTTTAGCTAAAACTAATAGTTAACCATAATATTTTTTCCTCAAATTTATCAAGAAGATACCTAGAGATGACATTTTTATTTATTCTTCTGTGTATCTGAAAAGCTGAACTAAAGTTTGATACAAAAAAGATTTCTGAATTGTGCTGTGAAAAAAATGTATTTTCATTGTTCCCATGATCTCATGGAAATTAGACACAGTAATATCTAAATTCTGATTTAGAGATGTGCCAATGAAAACTAATAATTTTACAGGCAATTCAAATACAATAAGTGACCATGTAAAATATAATTTAACACTTATTCCATTTAAATAACTATGTTAAGAGGACATTAAGGTTATATGGTTAGTCACACAAAGGAAATGCCAAAGCTAAAGAGGTATACACAACCTTAACTCTGCCCCTCTTGAATTAGGACATGGTCTAATTACATGATCACACATTCCTCTAAGGCAAGTAATTAAAATACGAACCACAGGGAGAAGTGATGTTATAACCACACTATACGGTAAGAAGTTGGTTCCTCTTCTAGGTGGTAACATGTCACACAGTAATTATTATAGTAATTCACAAGATGTTTCTCACAGAAATACACTGAGTTGCATTAATAGTACATATTTTAATAATTTCTTTTTACTGTGTATTTTATATAAAAGTTCTCATTTGTATGACATAAGTTGTTTTCTCCTGAAATAATTCATTTTATAATTAAATTTACTATTCTATGTTTTTACACTTATGTTGCACTTCAACCATAGTAACATTGCAATGTGTTGAGAGTTGCACAAATATTTAAAAACCTTGTTCGGCTTTCTCTTTCTGTAATTGACTTACGGAGTCTGTTTACATGGCACACACAGATTAGTACACAGTACCAGAAGATACCACACATATAAGTTTCCAGAAAATACTACCTGATACTAAATATATATTTTTAAAATTATAGATGGCACTGATGCTAATGCCTATAGTTAAGGCTGCCTAGAGACTTGTTAAGAATTTGACAGCTATATTCTGTCTGTATTGAGCATGCTCCAGCCAAAGACTGAGCAAGCTCTTCCCTGCAATTGCTCTTCTTAACTACCAGGGATTGCTGCGATGCCATATAATGAAACAAAGGAGGGAGACTCTCTTGCCTCTGCTCGCATGCTTCAGCTGCTGGCAGCAAAAAGGAGGAGGAAGCCACTTGTCTGGAATGAAAAGAGGTGAGGAGGTGGGGGATGCAGAGAGAAGCTGCTGAGAGAAGAGAGAAATGCAGAAGGAGAAGAAACAGGATGTAGGCAGGATGAAGTGTGAGGGATTAAGACAGATAGACTGCAGGGTGGGGAGGGGTGGATGGGGCAGAGAAAGGCTACTGGAATACATTTTAGTGGCAGAGGGGACAGATGGGTTAGACAGAGAAAGAAACATCTGTAACTACTACACCATGCTCCCTCCCAGAACCTGGAATAGAACCCAGGGTTCCTGAGTCTCAACATTCCTCTGCTACCTAGAAAACAGCATGAAATCCAACAGCAAAGTGCCTTCCCTACCCCAACCATCCACCCCATTTAGTGTCTCATCCACAAAAGACACTAGCTACTGCTATCAGTTACTCCACTCCATTAGCTCTAGTGGTACAGGTCTGTGCATCTAAAGATTCCAATCCTGCCAGTGACCCATGTGGATGGTCAGTATGTCTCCACATGATAGAAGTTCTGTTTTTTCAGTGTGTGCGCCCACGTGCATGCACGCTTTTTTGTTTTGTTTTTTTTGTTTGTTGATTTTTAAGACTAGGAAATTACACAATAAGACTTAAGCTTGTAAAGTAAAGCACTAGAAAGTTAAGAAATGCCAGAATAAATGTTACCCACACAACCTTAATTTGGCTCTCTTGTGCATATGCATTGGTGTGATAGTATATAGTTATTTAATAAGAAACTATTTTTTTCCACTGGACCCTGCCTCACTCAGTGCACAGGATGGAGGATGCTCAATATTCAACACGTGACATGGTATATTTACTGCATGTCTTCCAAATTCTGCATTGAGTACAGAATTCCTAATTTCCTCACAGACTTTTCTGTGGTGCCCACCACAGTAATATCTCACTGCTTCACAAACTTTAATGAACTTCTCTTCACAATACCCCTCAGAGGTAGGGAAATAATATTATCCCTATTCTATAGATGAGAAATAGGCAAAGAGAGATTAAAGTCAAAAATGTCAAGAATGTCCACTAATTTTCAGTGGCAGAGACCAGGACAGAATTCAGTTTTCCAAGGTGGCATTCAACTGCCCATACTTCAAGACCATTCTTTCTTTTCCCACAATCACCTGCTTGAATTAACTACTCATCTTCCAAACTCAGCAACAAATGAGGCCCAGGTTATACAGAAACAGCTTCATGTACTGCACAACCTTCATTTTCTGAGCACCATCCATCCTGTACACTGCATGAGGTTGGGGTCCTGTGGAAAGCATAGTATGTAATTATATACAGTAACTCCTCACTTAACATTGTTCCAGTTAACGTTATTACATTGCTGATCAATTAGAGAACATGCTTGTTTAAAGTTGTGCAATGCTCCCTTACACATTGTTTGGCAGCTACCTGCTTTGTCCACTGCTTGCAGAAAGAGCA
This sequence comes from Emys orbicularis, assembly GCF_028017835.1. Taxonomy (NCBI): domain Eukaryota; kingdom Metazoa; phylum Chordata; order Testudines; family Emydidae; genus Emys; species Emys orbicularis. Next base: position 64,409,185 of record NC_088683.1, on the reverse strand, counting down.
GCCCGTTGCAGCTAGCTGGTGGGGGCTTGGAACCAGGGTGGACTGGCAGCCCCCTCATCAGCTCCCCTAAGTTCCCTGTGCAGCAGCCACCCAGCAGGCTATCAATTGCTGGGCAGTTCAGCTGTCCCTCCCCACACTGCCATGTGCTGCTCCTGCCCTCTGCCTTGGAGCTGCTCCCGGGAGCCTCCTACTTGTTGTGCTGGGGAGGTGGGGAAGAAGAGGGGTCCTAATGTCAGGGTGTACCTCTCCCCACCGCTCCTATACCTCATCTCCACAGAGCGGAGCGGGACAGGACAGGGCTCAGGACTGAGGGAGCTTGCTGGCAGCAGCTGCTGTCTCAACTTGCTGATCTACTTAAAAAGGCAGTGTATTTAGAGTGGGGTCAGTGTACTTAAAGGGGCAATGTGCATCTCTCGCACATGGTGTGTCTGTCTGTCTGTCTGACTCACTCACTCACTCTGTGTGTCTGTCTCTCTCTGCCATGCTGTCTCCCCTCCTTCCATTTGTGCTGCCTTGTAAAGTGTGAGGCTACATTAACAACAATGTGTTAATCCTTGAGGGCTCAGCTGAGTGCTAGTTCATCATTTAGCAGTAAGGCATTCCCTGGGAAATATCCCACCCTCTTCCACCCTCTGACTTCACCACCTCAACCAAGTTTCACAATCATCATTGCTGTGTTCAGTAAATTGTTTAAAATTTATACTGTGTGTGTATATATAAAAATAAATACAAATACAGTCTTTTGTCTGGCGAAATTTTTTTCCCTGGAACCTAATCCCCCGCCCCCTTACATTAATTCTTATGGGGAAATTGGATTCGTTTAACATCGTTTCATTTAAAGCAGCATTTTTCAGGAACATAACTACAACGTTAAGCGAGGAGTTACTGTAATTAAATACTATCATAACGCACAAGGGGGATAAATTAAAGTTGCATGGGCAACCTTAATTCTTGCACTTCCTAACTTTTGAGCACTTGACTTTGTGTCCTTAGTGTTCTTTTAACATAGCTTTTGTGTCTGTAATTTTAGAAAATACCATGTGCTTATGAAACGTAAGATTGCACTGTAATACACAGATTCAAGGAACAGAGTTAAGGTTATGCATTCAACCTTAACTTTTGAATATTTAACTTTGCTATTTTAATGTAATGTTCACAGATTTTTGCGAGGAATTACCTAGGGTGTTTTTTGCTTTGAAGAAAACAAAGATTTGACCATATAGTTTAACTAATAGAAATTTGAATACACAAATATCAGAAAGTTATCCCAACTATACATGTGCAAGATACCAGTAATTAGAAAAAAGGTAATATTTGTACAAATCAAAGAAAAAAATACTGTAAATACACCAAAACAGCTAGCAGTCTCTGACCCTTCACTAGTCACGTCAATGTAAGTCTCATTCAACTTTGAGACTAAAAATACATCAAATATTTCAGTGCTAACCACACTCAACAAAACCCCATTCACCCTTCTAAGCCTGCATGGGTGATGCTCTTCAGTATTTATTCAAAAGTATGCACTTAAGAGGACTAAGGAGTCAAAAATATCTACTGTACATGGTTGCAACATGATTTTCAAACACTCTTAACTAGGTCACACAAAAATGATTTTTCTTCAGAAAAAGCCCATGCCCTTACTCTGTGGGGACTACTGCACACCAAATTGCAATTTTCAGATTTCTGCCACTGGCCTTCTCAGGCTTTATTTTAAATCAAAAATACGATGAAGTTTGAAATTTTGAAAGTCAGTCAGAGAAAGAAGCAAGAACGGAACACTGGCTCTCTTGCTCCCAGCCCCTGGGGCATCTCCCTAGGCCTGGGGAACATTTTGGAAGCAATCAGCAGGTGGAAGGTCTTCTACCAGATCCTAAGCCTTCCACAATGACAGATAGCAATTTGAAACATGAATCCTATCTATTTGGGAACTCTGAGAATCACAGAATATCAGGGTTGGAAGGGACCTCAGGAGGCCATCTAGTCCAACCCCCTGCTCAAAGCAGGACCAATCCCCAGACAGATTTTTACTCCCAGTTCCCTAAATGGCCCCCTCAAGGATTGAACTCACAACTCTGGGTTTAGCAGGCCAATGCTCAAACTACTGAGCTATCCCTCCCCTGCACAATTAACTTAGCTACATGAATACATATGCACCACTGATACATCCTTGTGTGCACATTTACTTGAACTTCATGAAGAAAGATTCACATGCTTGGGATGTGATTTTTCAAAGGCTCATAATTTGATCAAATCAAAACCATTTTTCCCTGGAACAGGCAATACTTAACTCCTCAATGAGGACTATTTCAATGCTAAATTGCAACTTTCAAAACTTAATCAATTCAGTCAACTCTTTTGTTAAAAATATAATGGTTAAATATTTTCCATTTGTTCTTATATTTGCATCCATCATAATATGAGTGCCTACCTCTTACCAACATATGCTTTCCTTTCACTTAAGGATGGCTGAACCATTTCTGTTCATAGATATAAAAATATCACCTTCCAGTAGAGACCAAGCACGAAAAATGTCAACCGGGAATGTTAGTCCGATAAATCTGAGAGGCTGAAAACAGTGGGTTATAACAGAAAATACTGTGTAGTAACTACTGCATACAGAGATGACTAGTGCCTGCAGATAGTAAGGGGGCACAATTTAAACGTTTGCCCCCCAACAGCTTAAGTGACAGCCCCCTACAACCTCCCTCCACCCTCAGCAGCCCCTCCCTCCAGCTTCCAGCTGTTTGCTGCTGCCTCTCCCAGTGGCCACAGCTCCCAGCTTGCCGGCTCCTGCAGTTGACGTGGGGGGAGCCCAGCTACACCATGTGATGAGTGGGGCCAGCAAACACTGGCAAAAATCTGGGGGGAAACACGTGAACCAACATGCCCCCCCACACACACACACGTTGCCTCTCACTGCATATAACTTTTCTTGTTTAAAAAATTCACACAGCAGTTTAATTTCAGTTGGTGGAAAATACAGAATGTCCAACTATTGTGTTCCTGATGCAGCATTTAACAATCTCTCCTCTTAAGGGATTTCCATTTTCCCTACCAATGATGCTGCTTCTGCTCAAAACACTATCTCTGACAAACGGATAATAATATAGGGTAGGGTTACCATACGTCCAGATTTTCCCGGACATGTCGGGCTTTTTGGTCCTCAAAAGGGAGGAATTTCCAAAAAGCCAAACATGTCTGGGAAAATAGGGAGGCATGGTAAGGGGACCGCCTCCTCCCCGGGGTTCGACTTTTCCGGCTCCCGCCGCTCTCCCCAGCGCAGCAGCAGCTGGAGCCTGGGAGGAGGCAGCTGCGAGCTGGGATGCCGCCGGCCAGCGCCGCTCGGCCAGGGCCGGGGCCGGGCCGGAGCCGCTCGGCCGCCGGCCGGGGCCGGGCCGGAGCCGCTTGGCCGGAACCGGGGCCCGAGCTGAGCCGGAGCTGCTGGCACCAGGGCTGGGGTGCTCAGCCGCCGGCCGGCGCCGCTCGGCCGCTGGCCGGAACCAGGGCCCGAGCCGAGCCGGGGCAACCGGGGCTGGGGGTGCTCGGCCAGCGCCCCAGGGCCCAAGCCAGGCCGGAGCCGCCGGGGCCAGAGCCTCTTGGCCGGCCGCCAGAGGGAGCCGCTCAGCTGGGGGGGCCGCGTCTCCTCGTGCCCCCCCCAGCCCCAGCTTACCTCCGGCCTGCCTGTTTCAGGCTTCCCGCAAACATTTGATTCGCAGGAAGCAGGAGAGGGGGAGGAGCAGGGGGCGGAGCGTTCAGGGGAGGGGACTTTGGGGAAGGGGCGGAGTTGGGGCAGGGCCTGGGCCCCTTGGAGTGTCCTCTTTTTCAGGGGCTCTAATATGGTAACCCTAATATAGGGATAAAGCCCATTTTGTAGAAACAGGAGAACTTCTGAGATTGAATCTTAGCTTTCACAAGGAAAGACAAGGATGCGAGAGTTAGAAATCAGAAAAGGAACTCCTAAGGCCTATCATCTTTTGTCTCTCTTACTTCTTCAGCAGAGAATGAAAAAACTACAAACGCAATAGCAGAGAAAGGAATAACTAAGTAACATTAGACATACTGATGTTAAGTGAGGCAAGAGGGGCATGCTCCACAAAGAGTTATTAGTAAATTCCCCCCAAAGGCTGGCTCAGACTAGGAGAGTGATTCAATATAAAGTATTCGTGCAGGGATTGCTATGCTGTTGCATTCAATGTCAACCAAAAAAATAACATCCATATATTTAGTGAAGATGCTAAGGGCACACTTTAGCTCCAACAGTAGTGACTCTCTCGTAGTATGACTGCTTCTGAACTACACTGTATGTGACTGTTTTAGGGGAATATGGATTCATGGCAGATTTCCATTGTTCTTGCTGAAAACATGACATTTTGTAGTGTTAAAATAAAAAAAAAATAAAAAAAAAAAAAGCAAGAGGTCCATCTATTTAAAGTAGAGATTATTTGTGAAACTCCGGAATTTGCTTAAAGCCAACCAGATTTGCTGTTCTTTAGGACATAGATTAGGGTGTGAAGTACGAAGAATAAAACTCTACCTGAAAGGTTTCTGTTCAAATAACTCTACTGTCACTTTCAACAATGGCTTCTTTACCTCTCAACATAGATTATCATTTTTTAAAATGTATGTCTGGAAAAAATGAAATTGTGAAAGAGTGCTGAAGAGGTCTTTGGAGTAACTTTGGTGAAGTTATTACCTAAAGAACGGAAAATAATATATTTCATTTTCTCTCTATATAAAAACTATTTATAAACTATTTGAATGACCTTGATCAGCCTTGCTCTGTGCCAATATCTGTCACTTGGATTGCAGAAATGAAAGCATGAGAGAGTTTTATATTTTAATAACCTCCTAAAACTGACCAAACACTTGATGATCTATGTTATCTGGGGCAGGCTAACTAAACCTTTCTGCATGTAAGTAGGAAGCCTTTAAATAATCATCTAGGAAATTAACTTGCTAGAGGCAGCCAGAGTATAGTTTCTACTATATTTTCAAGCTACAAGTCGTGAGCCGTCTGATATCAATATCTTGGAGTTTACACACCTTTTCCCACAGGAAACCAATTGTTCCAATATAAAATTCTTATATGAATTGTTTAATCTTTTACAAGATGGAAAGACTATGTTGCTATAGATTTTCATATTACTAACAATTACTAACTAGAAAGAAGGTTAAATATATTAACTCTAAAGTTAAAAAGCACTGATTGAGATATATCACCTTTTGAATTGCTTATAAGGAAAACCTTCAACAAGGGATTGTCAAAAAAATCAATAATAGCATAGACTTAAAACAGAAAACACTACTTCAAATTTTATCAATTAAAATAAATTGAAAGTAGCTTCAAATCTTAAATTTTCCCAAGTCACCATGTCAATATTGAAACTGTTCCTAAGACTGGCCATCTAGGAAGCCAGGTAAAGATGGCAGTTTCTTTAGTGATTTTGCCCTTCCCCGGCTTGTGGGGGGGGGAAGGAGGGGGGGCCAGAATATTAAACCAACACATCCCAAAATTACATCCCAGGGTTTGTTGTTAACATTAACAATTTGAATAGCCAAGTCCAAGAAAGTACCTATTACCTAGCCCCCCAGATGCTGAATTACTCTCTGCTCTGTTCTTTATACCATTTATCCAATTTCCAGTTGCCTTAATGGGCTACCCTGCCACAGCTGCTGTGGTCACTAGAAGCCCCTGATAACACTACTTTGTTCCCTCCTGTGTACATTTGGACTGTAATCATCCAAACATAAAACAAACACTAAGAGAAAAGAAAGAACCTCCCAAAAAAAAATTACCCGGTAAGGGGAATTTTGGTACACAGAATTCCTCAACCAAATTTTGCCAAGACATGGGTCAACAGACCTATTCTTGAAAAAAGTACCATGGAATTAAGATAAAAGTGGATCAAGACCCTCGTTTTTATGTCTCAGTTGAAAGGTGGCATCAACATAATGCATCTTTAAATTATATTGTAATGTTATTTCAGTTCTAACTCAAAAGCGTGCCACCAACACAAGGGCTATTTAGGAAATAGGTTTTTGGGGGGACGCCTCCTTTAAAATACTAGTCAGAATAAACCCTCGGTGTATTGGCTGTGATTTCAGAGCTCAAGGTGTTGTGGGGTCCAGATTTCTTTGCCATAAAAACATGCACACGTGCACAAGATTAATGGATTTAAAGCACTAGGTTATTACTAAATGGAATAGTCCTTTTAAAAAAAATCACTTCTGTAGTCTTACAGTGAGGAATTTCTTATTATGGAGGAACAGTAAAAACAGATGAAAAAGGGTTGAAGCTAAAATAAAACCAGTTATTAAAGTCCAGAGGAAGACGGAAAGACTAAAACAGCAGAACCCAGATTTTTTTCCCTTCCATCCATTGCACTGTACCGATTGGCAAAAAACAAAAACACACCACACCCTTTTATTTTGTAGGTAAACACTTCTGGATGAAGTCACCTGTCATGATAAATGTGCTAAACAGCATTTTGTTAGGGAAAAATATTCTAATAGTAAAACTTAGACTCTAAGAAACAAAATTCTTATTCTAAATACCAATATTTAAAAAAAATGTTTTTTTGTGTGTGCTTGAACATGTGGCAAGAAGCCAGAACTTGATCTGCTAGTAATTTTACATAGCCTACCTTTCCTCCAAGTCTAGAGTGGTATTTAAAATGTAACCATTGCCTTCGGCATCAACAATATTTGTCAATACTAGCTTTGTATAAATTCGTTTTGCAGGAGGAGACTTAAGCCTTTCCAGTGATTGCTACATAAGCTACCTTTGCTGTCTTACAGATATTTGTCACTGCAAGGTTAGCCCTTACTAAAAGGCTGTAAACCAATGAAATAATAATGCCAAAAGGAATTTCACTCTCACATACTAACTTTTTGTTGCTGGAGTTGACATCCAGACCCAACATGCAAAACATATTCACACTAAAGTGGCAATTCCTAGCTCTTGCAGTCACCAGCTTGTTCCCACTGCTTTGGGGCTTTGCATGTAGCTACCTAAAGTATGGATGTGCCATGGATTTAAAAGTATTTTTCTGTGACACCAGGAATTAGGTTCTCTCAACTGTCTGAAAGTCACTAAAAGTGAACTGGCAAAATTGTTCAAACATTTTAAATAAAAAATAGGAAACTACAATCATTTCATTTTAAATATTTAGTTGATACATATTTCACTTATATTTGTATTCAATATCCGTGGCCTTGCACTGTCAGCGTATACAATCGACTAAAATCTCTCAAATTAAGCCATGGAATCTTGCTGCTTTGCTGTACTAGGTCATGTTTTAGTATGCACTGTATTAATTAGCAATACATATTACTTCATATATTTATAGGTGATCTGAAAATATGTTTAGAGAGTTACAGCTTTTAGGATCTGCATTAAATTGTTCAAATGACTAGAGTAATGGAGAGACAAGGTGGGTGAGGAAATATCTTTTACTAGATCAACTTCTGTTGCTCGGAGAAGCTTTCAAGCTTCAGAGGGATGAGGAAGAGCTCTTAAAACAAACTTCACCAAACAAGGACACTCCACCAGAGAAGTAGATTGTATCATGGAACAAGTCACTCAAATAACCGAAGAGAACCTTTTTCAATGTGGGGAAAAAACCCTCCGTCCACACACACCTAGCTGTCACCTACCCCACCAGAACCCATACAGGTTATCATTAAACAATTACAACCCATTCTTGATGGGGACCACATCCTGAAAGAAATCTTTCCTGAACCCCCTCTTCTGGTCTTGAAGCAACCCCCCCAACCTTGTTGCCAAGGTCCTCATCGGAAGCCAGATCTCCAACGACCAGGATCCGCCAGCTCCAAGTGGTGCCAGACTCTGTCAGACCAACAGATGCAAAATGTGCAGACATATCTCAACCTCTATGATCATAGAAGTGCAGGATTGGAAGGGTCCTCAATAGGTCATCTAGTCCAGTCCCTAGCACTCAAGGCAGGATTCAGTAATAACTGAACCATTCCTGACAGGTGTTCATCTAATCTGTTCTTAATTAATCTACAATGAGGGAGATTCCACAACCTCCCTAGGCAGTTTGTTCCGGTGCTTAACTATCCTGACAATAAAGAAGTTTTTCCTAATATCCAACCTAAATCACCCTTGCTGCAATTTAAGACCATTGCTTCTTGTCCTATCCTCAGAAGGAGAAGAATTTTTCACCTCCTGCTTGTAACAACCTTTTATGTATTTGAAAACTGTTTTGTCCCCCCCTCAGTCTTTTCTTCTCCAGACTAAACACATCCATTTTTTTTTTTCAATCTTCTCTTATAGGTAATATTTTCTAAACTTCAGTAATTTCTGTTGTTCTCCTCTGGGCTTTCCCCAATTTCCCCACATCTTTCCTGATATGTGGCACCTAGAACTGGACACAATACTCACACTGAGGCCTTATCAGTGAGGAGTAGAGTGGAAGAATTACTTCTCGTGTCTTGCTTACAACACACCTGCTAATACACCCAAGAATGATGTTCGCTTTTTTTGCAACAGTGTTACATTGTTGTCTCATATTTAGCTTGTGATTAGGGATGTAAATAATGTGTAAAAACAGTAACCATGTAACTGATTAAAATTCTATCGCTTACAGAGTTAAACGTTTACCCGGGGAACTAGGGATGCATGGATCCCCGTTGTTGCCCCCACGCCAGCATCCCGGCGCGCCCAGAGTCCTGGCTGCCGGCCGCGGGGCCGGCAGCTCAAAGGGACCCCGGCCGTGGGGCCAGCAGCAGGGTGGGCACTGTGGCAGACCCCAGGCGCTGCAACAGATCCCGGCCGCACCGGGATGCTGAGCAGCAGCAGCGTAGCTACCGCAACGGACCCCTGCCGCAGGGCCACCTGCACACCCGGAGGGACCTCGGCCACAGGGCCACCCGCCCACCTGGAGGGATCCCGGGCGGCAGCTGGGACCCTGGGCGCAGGGCTGGCAGGCACGACTGAGCCTGGTTGTGGAGCCAGCAGCCCAGAGAGAGCCTGGGTTGGGGCTCCTCTTCCCTGGCAGCAGCAGGTCCAGGCCGGGGGAGAGGCATCTCTCTCCGCTGCAGCCCTGAGTGCCTACGTGGCACTTAATAGGCTGCTGCGCAGCCTCACAGCTTAGAGGGAACTTAGGACCCCAGGAGCGGCAGCTGGGACCCTGGGCAGAGTTTAATCGTTAACAGAAACCAATAAGCATCAAGCTTATCAGTTAACTCGTTAAACTCTTACATCCCTGCTTGTGATGCACTATGATCCCTTTCTGCAGTATTCCTTCCTAGGAAGTCATTTCCCATTTTGTATGTGTGCAACTGATTGCTCGTTCCTACGTGGAATACTTTGCATTCGTCTTTACTGAATTTCATCCTATTTACGTGAGACCATTTCTCCAGATCATTTTGAATTTGAATCCTATCCTCCAAAGCACTTGCAACTTCTCTTAGCTTGGTATCATCCACAAACTTTATAAGTGTACTCTCTATGCCATTATCTAAATCATTTATGAAGATATTGAACAAAACCAGACCCAGGACTGATCCCTGAGAGACCCCACTCAATATGTCCTTCCAGCTTGACTGTGAACCACTAACCACTTTCTGGGAGAGGGTTTCCAGCTAGTTGTGCACCCACCTTACAGTAGCTCCATCTAGGCTATATTTCCCTAGTTTGAGACAGTATCAAAAGCCTTACTAAAGTCAAGATATACCACATATACCGCTTCCCCCAGACTCACAAAGCTTGTTACCCTGTCAAAGAAAGCTATTATGTTGGTCTGACACGATGTTCTGGACAAATCCATGTTGACTATTACTTATCTTATTATCTCCTAGGTGTTTGCAAAAGGATTGCTTGCTTATTTGTTCCATTATCTCTCCGGGTACTGAAGTTAAGATGACTGATCTGTAGTTCCCCACGATGTCCTTATTTCCCTTTTTATAGATTGACACTATATTTGCCCTCTTCCAGTCCTCTGGAATCTCTCCCGTCTGCTATGAGTTTTCAAAGATAATCGCTAATGGCTCATATCTCCTCAGTCAGCTCCCTGAGTGTTCTACATATTTCATCAAGCCATGCCAACTTGAAGTAATTTTTAACTTGATCTTTCACGATTTTAGCCTTAGATACTACCTCATTTTCACAGGCGTTCACTCTCTTAGATATGCTATCTCTACTAACCTTTTTGGTGAAAACTAAACAAAAAAGTCATTTAGCACTTCTGCCATTTCCACATTTTCTGTTATTGTCTTTCCCCCGCTCATTGAGTAATGGCCTACCCTGTCCTTGGGTCTTCCGCTTGCTTCTAACATATTTGTAGAATGTGTTCTTGTTACCCTTCATGTGTCTAGCTCAGAAATGGGCAAACTTTTTGGCCCAAGGGCAACATCTGGGTATAGAAATTGTATGGTGGGCCATGAATGCTCACGCAATTGGGGTTGGAGTGCAGGATGAGGTGAGGGCTCTGGCTGGGGGTGCGGGCTCCGGAGTAGAGCCAGAAATGAGGAGTTCAGGGTGCAGCAGGGGGCTCCGGGCGGGGGTACAGGCTCTGGAGTGGTGCTGGGGATGAGGGGTTTGGGGTGTAGAAGGGTGCTCCAGGTTGAGACCAAAGGGTTCGGAGGGCGGGAGGTGGCCCGATGGCTCAAGGGTGCAGGCTCCAGGCGGCGCTTACCTCAAGCGGCTCCCGAAAGCAGCGGCATGTCTCCCCTCCAGCTCCTACCTGGAGGCACGGCCAGGTGGCTCTGCTGCGTGCTGCCCCATCTGCAGGCGCTGCCCCTGAAGCTCCCATTGGCCGTGGTTCCTGACCAATGGGAGCTGCAGGGGCGGCACTTGGGGCGGGGGCAGCGTGCAGAGTAGAGCCCCCTGGCTGCCCCTACACGTAGGAGCCGGAGGGGGGACACGATGCTGCTTCCGGGAACCACACAGAGCGGCCCCCGACCCTGCTCCGAGGCTGGAGCGGGGCAAGCCCCAGACCCCGCTCCCGAGTGGGAGCTCAATAACTGGATTAAAACGGCTGGCGGGCCAGATCCGACCGCGAGCTGAAGTTTGCCCACCCCGCTCTAGCTAGTTTAATCTTATTTTGTGCATTGGCCTTTCTGATTTTGTCCCTACATGCTTGTGCTTTTTTAAATATTCAGCCTTCCTAATTTGACCTAGTTTCCACTTTTTGTAGGCCTCTTTTTTGAGTTTCAGATCACTGAAGACCTCCTGGTTAAGCCAGATTGGTCTCTTGCCATATTTCCCATCTTTCCTACACTGTAAGATATTTTGCTCTTATGCTCTTAATAATTTCTCTCTGAAAAACTGCCAACTCTGTGTTTTTCCCCTTAGACTTGCTTCCCATGGGATCTTACCTACCAACTCCCTGAGTTTGCTAAAGACTGCCTTCCTGAAATCCATTATCTTTATTCTGCTGTTTTCCCTCCTACCATTCCTTAGAATCATGAACTCTACCATTTCATGGTCATTTTCATCTAAGCTGCCTTCCAGTTTCAAATGCTCAAACAGTTCCTCCCTATTTGTCCAAATCAAATCTAGAACAGCCTCTCCCCTACTGGCTTTCTCCAATGCTTTCCAATAATTTTGTTGGATAATCTGTGCCCTGCTGTATTATTTTCCCAAAGGATGTCTGGGTAGTTGAAGTCCCCTATCACCACCAAGTCCTGTGCTTTGGATGATTTTGTTAGTTGTTTAAAAAAAAGCCTCATCTACCTCTTCTTCCTGGTTATATGGTCTACAGTAGACCCCTACCATGACATCACCCTTGTCTTTTACCCCTTTTATCCTTACCCAGAGATTTTCAACAAGTCTGTCTCCTATTTCCATCTGAACCTCAGTGCAAGTGTATTTATCTTTGAACCTTCCCTTTTTCCCCCTGCCTGTCCTTCCTGACTTTCTTCTCTGCAAAATCTCTTGGGCAGATTTTCTGCACCATGCAAGAGCTTTGGGTTGACAATCAGTTTCAAGAAAACTGTGATCATATACCAAGGGGTGGAAGAACCAGTGCCCGACATTACTCCGAAGCATAAATCTCTTTGCATCGTTGACAGCTTTTGCTACTTGGGTTCTATGATCAGCAGGAATCTTGACCCTCAGATTGAACTAACAGAATTGGAAAAACAGCTAAGAATTTCAGGCTATTACAGAACCGTGCATGGAATAACAGCAAATTTCAGCTAAGGTGAAGATGTGGATCTATGAGACTTGAGTGCTGTCATTCCTGCTCTATGTTTCAGAAACATGGACAACATATACTAAACACATCAGGAGACTGAACAACTTCCACATGAGATGCCCGTGTAATATTCTGGAAATAAAGTGGGAAGACAAAATACCAAACACAGAGGTGCTGAAGCATGCAGGATTGACACACTTAGAAACTACTATAAAGGAGAAGAGGTTGCAATGGCTCAGTCACGTCAGGAGAATGGGAGGTGACTATATCCTCAAGAATATTTTGTACAGCAAGCTTCAAGACAGCTCTAGAAAGCGGAGTTGCCCTTTATGACTGTACCTCAATGTGTGCAAAAATTATATGAAATCATTCAACATCAATGTAGACAACGAGGAGGAGCATGCAGTATTCCGTTCAATCTGGAGGGAACATCTGGCACTGGGTACAGGTCAACATGAAGTGGCTTTGATCCAGAGGATGGAAGCAAAGTGAGAAAGAAGAAAGCAGCGTGCTGTAATCTTGGACTCCAACTCAGACAACACATGGATCTGTGAAACTTGTAACACGCTATGTCGCTTTCGAATTGGGCATGTCAACCATAAGCAGATTCTTCAGGCACCTGACTAGACCTTTTACACGTACGCCATGATCCAGTGGATCACCAGTTAGCTGAGCAAGCTGTACCCTTCTATACCAATATTCCAGTCACCATTATCCCACCTAGTCTCTATGATGCCAACTATATTACAGTTGTGTTTATTCACTAGTATTTCTAGTTTTTCCTCTTTATACCCTCCATAGTATTGATGATCAATACTACGCACAACACACCTTTCAAAATGCATGGGTCCTACATATGCCTATCACCACATGTGGTGTACCTCATCCATGCCCCAGTAACAACTATGTGGGTGAAATGAGACAAGCACTATGCTGTCAAATGAACTCTCACAGAAAAATGATAAAAGACAAATGCCATATCACCCGTGGGCGAACATTTTCACAAAGCAACCACTCCATATCTGACCTCTCAGTCCTCATCCTCAAAGGAAAGTAGAACACCAACTTCAAAATATGAGTCTAGGAGCTTAAATTCATAACTTAGTTAGATACTAAAAAATCGTGGACTTAATATAAATCCAGTGTCTTTGTCTCATAACAATGTGTAACCCACTAACCTTTCTTGGTCCTTGGTACAGGTGCTAACTGTCCGCTTCACCATGAATGGTCTCTCTTGCAACATGTGTTAACACCTCTTCTGTTCTACCCTTCTATTTAGCTGTGACAGTGAGAGTACCTCTCCCAGACCTAAAGAGCAGCTCTGTGCAAGTTCAAAAGCTTCTCTCTCTCCCCAACAGAAACTGGTCCAATAAAAGATATTACCTCACCTACCTGTTCTCTTAGCATTTATTTTGGATTTCCTTATTTCAAGCATGTGTACACTCCTGCCCAACTATCAAAATTCTGCCAGCTTCTATTCTTCTGAACTTTGCCACTGATGTTACAACTACCAATGAAGAATAACTGATAGTGGACCATGCTTACTAGATTAAGGCAAGTCACATTTCTCCCAATATTATTATTTTAATATTTTTCTTTTAACTTATTAAAAAAATACTTGTTACTTGATAGCCTACATATTATAAAATAAGAATATTTAAAATATGCAACAGATTTCAATTTCTAGTACTCTCACCAGCAGAGTATACACTAGGGTATCACAGCAAGTGGTAGTTCCTGATCAGTTAAGCCTGTTAGTTACAATACACAACCAGACAGTAGCAGAATATTTCATCTTGAGCAATTCACTTTACTTTTCCATACTTGAGTTCTCTCTTCTATGAAATAATACTACCCTCCTCCTTGGTAAAGTACTTTGCGATGTTTGAATGAAAGATTCTTTATAAGGACAAAGCATCCTTTTGTATTCACTCTTACATAAAAAGTATTTTTATCTTTACTAAAGGACTAAATATTTCAACAAGTGTTTGCAGGATCAGGGCCTATGTTTCGGAAGCAGGTACATAACTTCAGTGGAATGGATTTAGATAAGTAAGTTAGCATGTTAAAATAAATATCACAGTTGCATAAACAAATTCCTACCTTGGAGAGTGCTTCATCATGGACAACTGTATTAGTTGTTAAAAGTACAAGAACCGTCTGAAGCAATTTGAGTTCTTCAAGACTATTTTCCATCAGTTGCCAAAGCATGTTAATAATATTTCCAGCTGCAGCCTATGAAGAAATCATTTGATATATACAATTAAATGTTATATACTTTGTATTTAATACCACGATTACACATACATTTAAAATACATCATTCACATATACTATAGTAAATTCATTTTTTTCCTACAACCATATAAACACACAGGGAATACAATACTAATTTCTTTGTCACAATGGTCCTGGATATCAAGAGACTTACGCGATCAGTTCTCTTCTATTTAAGGCATATATTTTAATCATTTTGTCAACCTGTGTGCACACTTCATTCTTCAACCAGAAGCACAAGTTCTCTTAGAGGAAAAGGCAATTCACTACAAAGTTAATTTGACTACAAACTTCAGTGACCTATATATGCCAGAAAAATATGCCTATTACTCTGTCTAAACACAGCTTTGTATATCTTTTTAATACGTATTACTTTCATGGACTGTTTGACACATACAGTAAAAAGCAGTACTACTAGATGTTACATGTGTATTTAAGACTACGGTAATAGTTGTATGCTATATTATCAAACGGATGCAAACACCCTGCATAGGGTCTGGAGCCAAAAGAAGGTGAAACTATATACAGAAGTACAGATTTATCAAACCTGCGTAAGTCCAGTCCTCTTATATGCATTTGAAACATGGATACTGCTTAAACAAGACATTGGGAGGTTGGAGGCATTTCATATGCATTGCCAGCAGTGACTACTGGGTACAAGATGGTTTGACTTTATCAATAATAGAGATGCATCATTGAAAATTGGCCTCAAGATGACTAGAGTCATCATTGGCCACTGACAGCTGGCTCTTTTTGGTCACGATGCTTGTCTTGGAGACAAAGTCTTCGCATATCAAGCCTTGAAGATTGGGCTTGAGGTCAGTAAAGGACACTGCCCAGTCACAGACTGGTGGCAGTCACGCCATTGCCCACAATTAACCTGTACCAGATCAGTAATAAACCTGGGGAGTTCTTAAATACTGCGAATAAAGCTGTGCAGTGTGGTCACGGACACTTGGCGCTACAAACCTCCGCTGTCTAAGCATATTATTGTTGTTACTTATTATACTGAATTCAAGAGCTATGCCATTGAATCTTTAATATAATAATATACTATTCATGCACAGAGACAGGCAGAGTAAAGATTACACTTCTATTCTTAAGTGTGGTACGTACCAACTTTTGAATGCTTAACTGTGCCCTTTTCATACAGCACTACAACCACATTAGCCAAAACAGTTTTTCAAATCAGTCATTTTTATCATGTAAAAGAGGTCTTCCTGGTTTGTGGCATTGATTTCTTGGACTATGGCAATACAAGTTTGGCAATAGTGTTTCCTAGCTAACTGCTGCTGAGCCAGCTAAGGAATCCAACTATTGTAATGGATTCTACAAAAGAATACCTTTTTAAAAAAACAATTATTTAATGTACTTTTCCTTTGGCTCCAACGGGGTGGACTGGATTTTGACAATGATATTTTAAACTCCAAAAAAACATTTTCCACCCGATTATATCCATTTTAATATACATAAATGTGTTTCAGCTTTAGAAAGCAGTCTCATAAGTGTTTTTATCTTTGCTAAAGTACTGAATACTTCAAATATTTCAATACAAGACAATATTTTCATATAACATCCATCTTACCTCTGAAACAACTTCATGTGACATAAGTCTCTGTATGGCTGCTAGACACAGTTGAGTAATCTTTGGTTCCTTTGTTCCACAGCCCATTAGAAACGGCTGAACTACCTCTGAGCTGTTCTCTTTCAATGCTTTTGAACAGAGATAAGGAAAGTTGGTCAACTTTTAACCGTTTGCTGATTTGAACGATGTAAGGCAAACACTTGTTATTCATAAAACACATGATGAATAATTGTTAAGTTATTCAAATCCTAAACAACAACAAAACCCAGAAAGAATCTCCAATCTTGAAATTTATGGCAGATATTTTTGCACTGGGGAGAAGCAATTGGATTAAGGGTGAGAGAAATGCCAGTACTCTCCTGAATACTTGACCTGCCAATGAGCTTCTTGTCCTATCCTCTCTTAACCTTTTCCACAGTGCTCTGATCCCCACATCCCCCTCACTCTGCCCCATCTTAGCACATCTCCTCATCTTTGTCTCTCTTTCTCCCTAACCCTCAAACTTCCTTCTAGAGTGACTTTGGTTTGTCCATGGTCATAAGCCTCTTCCAATCTTCACGAAGACCTTTCTTCCCCTTTGGGCTCTGCAAGCAGTTTCAAACTTGCACTCTCTTCAATCTGTTGGATATCCACGTATGGAGCAGTGCATCAAGAAGGTGCTACATGTGTAGCACAAAGAGATGTATACCAGTGCAGACAGAGCAGGTGGGGGGAAAAATCAAAGCAATACTCATCACCAACCACATGGCCCTGTATAGTGTAGTGAGAATGACTGGTCATTTAGAGCCCTGTTCACATAAGGATACGATGAGTTTAAGAAAAACAAAAGTTAGTCATAGCTCTTATAAGTAAAACTTATGCTTGTGCTATGATGGCAAATAGCAGACATAAACAGCTTTTTATTTATGTAAAACTCAAAGAAATTTGGAGTATATGTGAGAGTTTTTTTTTTTTTACTCAATGTTCCAACAACTGATTTGAAAACCGACATCAAGTTAAGAGCAACAAAAAAGTATTTAAAACTGAGGCCTCTTGACTAAAACAACTCAAAAAAAGAGCTAGAGGATTGCTAAAAGCATCTGCTTCCTGTAAGGATGTTATATCCGTGGACTTATAAAGGATCAGACAAAGTGAATGTATTAAACAAATTGCATTCTATAATGGCAGTTTCTTCAGAGACACTACAGGGTAACAAACAATTTATTGACAGATATACAGATCTGGATATTATAGATCCAACATCAAAAGCTTGTTTAAAAATCAGACAGGAAGCCCTGAATGTGTACGAGCACAAGCCACTTTTTAATCCTCAATATTGTGGCTATAAAAAAAAATAAATATCAGAATTGAAAATCAGCTATAAAACTCGGTTTTAAGCAAAACAATCTGCTTTTTAAGTCACAGGAACACAAATTTGCATCCAGCGCTAGTGCTCTTCTGCTAAATATTCCACAGTTCTCTAACATGAGTTATAAATTATTGAACAGTGAACTGAAGTGCTTTTATTTATAATTTTTTTCCACAATTGTCATTGAACTCTAAATGACAATTAGAGAAGAAAAATATTGTAAATTTATCCCACACGCGCGACTCCCAGTAGAGTCCTGAAAAGGAGTCAAGAGATGATCATTAGGAGACAAGGATAAAAAGCGGAAAAGGTGGTGGACAACTTTAATACAATATCACGCATGTCGTACATTTAAATAAAAAAAGGGTAGGTCTATGCTTACGTCAGCCTGTAGACTGCAGACTCTGCATACCCAGTTAGCACAGGTATAAACAACAGCATTGACAGTGAGGCACAGCTTAGGCGAATAACGAGCCCTACATGCCTGAATCTCTACGATATATACCCTATACAGCTCTCTACACACCCAAGCAGTGCCTTTCACCGCTACAGTGCTACTTTTAGTTGCATAGCGTCCTGCTGCCTCCACGCTGCCAGTCTTTCCCTGCCACGTGTAGCTACGCACCACAGTGAGTGTGAACGAAGCCAGACTTTCACAGCAATATGTACTACATGTACCCTACATGCCACTGCAAGTGTAGACAGGGTCTAAGGAAGTATTTTATCCTACTACAAAGCCCAATCTATCTCGATTTCAGTGGTCCATCTGTACCTAACTTTTGTAGATGGATACAGATATATAATTAAAAAGTGTTTTCTCCAGGTTATTACCAAAACCAGAATCTGGGAGATTAACTCCCATTTTAAAAGTGACAGAGAGAAATTCAGTTGCATCAAGTTTCACTTCCCTTTTATACCCCTAATTAGTCTGCAGAAGGAAGATTGTCAATTTTTAGCAATGTCAAAACTCTTCCAGGAGAAGGCTTAACAATGAACTCAGGTCCTGACAGATTAAAAAACCCTTAGTTTACTTTTGAAATTTATCTACTGTATTTATAATTTTTAAACTATATATATATATATATAATTTGATTATGATCTTAAACAGTCCATTCATTATTTTAAAGGAAACATTTCAGTCCACCTTTAAATTTAAATTTTTAAACCTGTAGAGTGGCTAAAAATATTTTGTAATCTGTTCGAGAAAGACAACCGAGTTGGCATCAAAAAATAAAAAAATTCTAATGATGGATCAATGAACTGTCTTGCAAATTTTCCTTAATCCTGTAGCAATAGTAATGTTTGCCTCATCAATTTCTCAACTAAAATATTCTTCAGCTTTAACAGTACACATATATGTACACAGTCTCCATAAAAGGTTGGGGTTTTAAATAGGATATTTGGGAAACCAGACTGGCACTGCCTAAATTTAAATGTGCAAACACTGAGCTAAAGCAAAACCAGAAAATGTTGACATCTTGAAAAACAGAAAAGACTGGGAGAATCTTTAAAGGGACACTATCAAGCATTAGCAAAAGATACAGGCATAGTAAACTCCATGTCATTCTTTATAGCTGTGTTTCCTCTCTTCCCCTCAAGTAATCTCTTTTTGAGAAGTGGTACTGACATAATAGCAAAGCTCAGCTAGTCAACACTCATGAGCAGGGTCAACAAAATCCCCACATGTGGAATATCCACGTTTCCTGAAATTTATTCACATACTCAGAATCTAAATTTTAGGGCTTTTAAAAAAATGAAGTTTCTAACTTTTGTTGCTGTGTGACAGATATAACGACATACATGAAAATGACTGATTATACAGGGCAAATGTTGAAAGCGCTGACAAATGAACAAGCAAGCCAACTGAAAAGATGGCAAAAATTCTCTCTAATCTTTCAGTTGAAGTCATCTAACTATTGTCACTTACAAGCAAAAATATACCAGACACAAATATACTTTTTATAATATCAATATCTCTTTAAAATCCCACTTTCAAATGATACAAGAAAACAGTTATTTGAAACCAGAATGGGCCACAGAGGGAATAAAATTCCTTCATCTGAAGAGAATTCTGACCATTTCACCTATCCAGAAAAGTTTGGTGCTTGATGCATTAACCTATGCTCTGGCTTCAAGGGACAGTGAAATAGAAACATCTCAGACTACATTTTAAAGCTCCATCAACCCTGCAACGTATCTAGAAAGATGCTAAGAACACTAAGAACATATTAAATCTCAGTAGAGATAAAGCCTGTTGTCTGTCAGGGCTATAGTTTAAGAGGCTGCAAAGAATGTTCAGAGTATAAACTATACAATAATATTGGGTTAAGTCTGCAGCCAGACCATAGAACTGAAGTGCAACCTCCACTCATCTCAATGGAACACTACCATCAAGGTTTAGTTACCACTATTTGGAGACTCATCTACACTACAAATTGAACCTTGCTTGGCTTTAGCACAACAGTTTCCTGATGAAAGATGCAGCTCCAAACTTGTCATAATATGGTTCAGTCTTGTCTGTGAAGACAGGACTAAACTGCAGCATAACTACATATAACACTTGCATGTTATAACAAGATTCCCAGATAATGTACTGACATATTTAATCCCATCTACAAAGACACAAACAGTCAAGGGACCATCATGTCATAACACAGATACGACAAAGTAGGGCAAATGAAAAAAAATAAAAATAAGTCTCTATTCAGAAAACCTTAAAGATTTTTGTCAAAAATTCAAATATATTTTTATCGTATCTGCTTACGAGTAGCCCTATAACAACAAATCTGTGTCATTATTGGTGAAGGAAACAAATTATAGTAAACGCATTTCATTTTAAACAAATTAAAAAAAAGAATTTATGAAATATGAAAAATACTTTAAGAGTGTTCCTTTTAATAAAAAAAGTCCGTCCAGGTATACTCAGAATGCCATGACCTTTCACAATTCTTCAGTTTTGGAATGAAGATGAAAAATTTTACACCATGAACTAGTTTTTTTAAAATGTAAATTGTTTATGTGACTAATACACACCTCTACCCGGATATAACGCTGTCCTTGGGAGCCAAAAAATCTTACCGTGTTATAGATGAAGCCGCGTTATATCGAACTTGCTTTGATCCGCCGGAGCGCACAGTCCCGCCCCCCCCGGAGCGCTGCTTTACCGCGTTATATCCGAATTCGTGTTATATCGGGTCGCGTTATATCAGGGTAGAGGTGTACTCTGCAGAACGTTGCTAGCTTTCCTAATGAGTAAATGGAGATTTCTCTTTTGTCTATCTGTCTTAAGTTTGTGTCTTTTGATGCATAGCTGACATTACCTGGCATAGTTTTCCCACTTATGTCAGCATTCATGACAGCAGTGAAAACAAAGAAAAATAAACAAATAAAAGAGAGACATTAAAGTAAAATAGAGGGAAGGGATTGCTACTTCAAACACTTCTAGGAATCTCCTCCTCAGCAATATTTTTACATCTCTTAATATAGAAGTGCCCTTACATTGCACAGTCTTTTCTTAATCTTTCAAATTATTCTGTTGTGGGAATTTTGTTTAAGTACTGCTGTGCTAAACACTGGTGTATTAACTCAGGGAAATCCAAACTTCTGCCCTTCTGATGGGCTCTAATGGGAACATGCAAGAAACCAACAGATTACATGCAATTTAATAAAGTTGCAGAAATCTGAGCAGATCATTTTAAGATTGCACAGTTGCAGCCCGCAGGGATTTCCAGTCCCAAAAGGCTATACTGCATCTCAATATGAGCAACCTCTACTCAGATTAAGACGAAGCACTGGCAAGTTTCCACAGGCAAGACTCATTAGATAGATGGGCATATTGTACAATTCCCTGGGCAACAACTGGTCAGATGAACGCGCACAGTGAGCAAGAGATATTGAGAGTCCTGACAAGAGTTGTTGATATTTTTGTTACTTTTCTCTGCTCAATCAACAGTTCAGTAGAAGAACCACTGAAAATTATTCCTGACAGAATTCTGCGCCCCCACATGGTCCGCATATTTCTGTGCCCCTCACGCAGAAAAATGCAAAATAAATCTGTGGGGGACATGCACTGTGACAGTGTACCCCATAAGGCTTTATGGGGGGGTGCTTATAAATGTATGTATGATATAACTGGAATAGGGTTTTGCTACATATGCCATGTAACATATCTATGTAAAGGTTATGATCTACTGATTACGTTCATCCTAGTTGTATGCAGGCACCATTTGTGTGTTCAAAGTTATGAACATTGCTTGATTTCTAAGTAGCCTTAGTTAGAACATTTGGTCACTTCTTGGGAAAGGAATGTGCAAATTAGGTGCTCAATCAGGAAGCACTTAACAGACAAAAGCGCTTGGAAGACTCCAATCCACATAAGAAGTCTTCCTGGAGACATACAAGATACCATGTGGACAATGGCTTCTGCCTGTAAAGACTGAGTCATGGACATGTGACTTGCCCAAGTGACTCCAGAACTCCATCTTGGAGCTGGACTTTGCATAGGAGTGAGGAGGGGGGTCTCCACTCACAAGAGAAAGTCTATTTAAACCCGTGGGAGACCCCTCCATTTTGTCTTCAGCTGGCTAAAGAAGGAGCCTCTCCACCCCCCAGAATACTGGAAGGAAACTGGAACAAAGGACAGTAACTACAGGGGGTGTGAGTGATTGCTGGACCCAGGCTAAAAGGAGATTAGCCTGTAAAAGGGAGCATTCTGGAACTGGTGAGGATCTTATCTGTATTCAGTGTTTGATTAGACATAGATTTGCGCATTTTATTTTATTTTGCTTGGTGACTTACTTTGTTCTGTCTGTTACTACTTGGAACCACTTAAATCCTACTTTCTGTATTTAATAAAATCACTTTTTACTTATTAGTTAACTCAGAATATGTGTTAATACTTGGGGGGAGCAAACTGTGCATCTCTCTCTATCAGTGTTATAGAGGGCGAACAATTTATGAGTTTACCCTGTATAAGCTTTATGCAGGGTAAAACGGATTTATTTGGGTTTAGACCCCATTGGGAGATGGGCATCTGAGTGCTAAAGACAAGCACACTTCTGTGAGCTGTTTTCAGGTAAACCTACAGCTTTGGGGCAAGTAATTCAGACCCTGGGTCTGTGTTAGAGCAGACGGGAGTGTCTGGCTCAGCAAGACAGGGTGCTGGAGTCCTGAGCTGGCAGGGAAAACAGGAATAGAAGTAGTCTTGGCACATCAGTTGGCAGCTCTTAGGGGGGTTTCTGTGATCCAACCCGTCACATGCACCTCTTCCCCGGCAGCACATCTGTTTCAGCATGCCTGGAGCAGCCTCAGAGACTCAGATCACTGCCCGGGGGGGGGAAGGGGGAGGAAGGGGGCTAGGCGTAGGAGACATTGATCACAGTCAGGGGGAAGGGCTGGGCGTGCATGTGTGCCAACAAGCAAGAGAGACTCTGTCCCTCTCACTTGCTACTGTGGCTCGCTGGGCGTGGAGTGATAGGGCTTTTTATATGTAATTTTTATTATGCTGGAGGCAGAAATGTAGCAGCCTGCCTGCTACTTAATTGATCTCATTCTCTGAGGCAGAAATGTAGCAGCCTGCCTGCCTAGTAACATTGTTAATATTCCTATTGTTAGATAACTGTTCCCATTCTCAGTCAGTTGCTCTAGGAGCATAAAACCTGTAAAAGTTTTAAGGCCCCTACATTGCCAGAGTCAGGTATAGCCTTATAAATGACAGTAAGGGAATCAGCTAGGAAGATCTATGTGCTTTCTCACTTTTTTCCTGTGCCAAAGTGGCACAATGGGGTTAAACTACAGCTCAGGATTTATTTTACCCACCCATTTAAAAAAGAAAAAAAAGACTTTGAGGGCAAATGAAACATTTACCAAGCAGTCAATAAAATGTCAGGACAATCAGATGCAAGCACTTCCCAAAATTCCCAGCCAGGTCCAAGACAATGATTAGCAAAACTGTATGACTTTCATGTGTGGAAGTCTGAGCAATTTTAAATGACATTCTACTTTTTTTCCCCCCCCCACTTCTCCTCCTCCTCCTGTTTGGTGTTCTGTAATGTAATTTAAATGAAAATCCAGAATTATAACTGGAATGCAGGGTATTAGTTACCAAATGTTTGTAACTTAACTTTCATGTGTTTAGGAAATGCTGAACAGTTTGACTTTTTACTGTATTGCAGTATAAATAAATTACCAAAACAACTGAAACCAGTGTGATTGTATTGCATCATTTTAACAAAATATGCAGAATTTTGCAGCATTTTAATTTTTTTGGCGCAGAAACCCAAGAGTAGAAAATTTTGAGCCCTTCACTAACATAGAGTAACAGAAGGAAATGCAAATATTCTACAAGATATTCCAACATTATTGTGTTGTTTCTTTTGCTATGCCCCAAACAGTAGCATATTACTTGATGCCATGTGTTAAAAACCTGAAAGATGATTGCACATATCTGAAACATCTTTAAAAATGTTTTGCTTTCAGTGACCCAAATGCATTTCCCAATTGTATTGTTACTGTATATAATTACCTGCCAAAATATCGGTGTTTCTTGCAGCTATCGTTTTAACTTTTATTATTCCTGATTCAGCAGCCTATAAGCAAGAGATAACAATTAGTTCAGCAGATACTTTACAGCTACATTATCTGAAAAGAAAGAGAAGTTATCTATGGTTAATGAAAATTATAACAGTGCAAACATCAGTGCTGTTTTGTTGTATTCTCAGTATGTACAACCAATCTGACAGTGAGGGCTTTGTGCTTTCTGCAATTCTGCAGCCACACTCTCCATCTCTCTCCACACAATTTTGATCAAGAACCTCAACTTTTAAAAAGAAAGTGAATTACTTTTCGGGTCTTCATGGTTATGAAGATAATCTCTGCCAAACACAAAACCTCTACAATGTAGACTTCCCAAGTCTTCGAACAACATGACAATTGCTATGATGTATAAATTGCACCATTCATCTCAGCTGAAACACTGACTCGTAAAGCCTAATAATGTAAACATCAGCAATTTTTTCACTGATTATTTTAGCAGTAGCATTCAGTTAACACACCTGTCCACTGCTGTTAGATGCAGTAGCTGATGTTGGACAAGCAATGGGAAAACTGGCTGTTGTCAAACTTGAATCAGCTGACAAAACTTCCAGCTTTAACCCCAAAACAATCATGCAACATAGTTACAAGATCGGAGGGAAGTGTATATCAAAACATTTTGAAATGGCGATTTCTGCTGAACTTATTATCAAAACTAAGTTACAAGAGATGCTTCATAAAATTAGACTACTATTTTTCATCTTGAATTCAATATAAATGTTATTTTTGTTTAATGTAATAATCAAACAAACATCTTTTAAAAATACATGTATTTAAAATTAATATGAAATTATAACAAGTCTTGTTAAGGCCTACAGTTATTATAATCTATTACAAGCATTTAAATTCAATTAATATTAAACTGTACGTTTGCTGCCAAAGTTTTAAAGTTAAACCAATGAACTCATGGACATCACTAGCTAAGCACTAGAACCAGAATTTGCTGTAAACCAGCTTTTGACAGTCTTTTGCAGGTGCAGAGAAAATATTTTCTTCATTTCAATTTATTCAACTAGTTCAGTTCAATGACTAGTTCATTTAAAGTTGAGAAAACAACTGGCAGCTGAAAAAGCAGGAAAGCTTGTTTTTTCCCCTCTTCCAATCTATCCATAAACACTAGGTGTGAGAGGATGAGATCTACTACTTCTAAAGCCTTGAAGGACATGGTGATCAGAAATACTCAGTTCAATTCACTAAATACTTCCTTTGTTTAAAAACATCAGTTTTAAATACAAAACATATTTTGATTAACCTTTCCCCCCTTATGTATCCAGCACATAAGGTAGTTTTCTTTAAAAAAAAAAAAAAAAAAATCAATTTTTTGTGCATTTTTAATTTAATTCCAGTTCCATACAAATACAGCTTGTGACAAATCACAGGTAAAAAAAATTATCTAGTAAATAAAACATGTATTATTCACTATTTTATTATATAATAAAAAGTGTACAAATTAATCTGAATAAATGTATATTGAGCTATATAATTGATTAAATAAATGTTTACAGATATAGTACAGGGGTGGCCAAACCATGGCTCGTGAGCTGCATGTGGCAATTTTACAGTTAAAATGCGGCTCGCGGAGCCCCCCTCCCTCCCCATTCTCCACCTACCAATCTTGGGGGCTGGAGAGCTCAGGGCTTCTGCCCTGTGGTGGGGGTCTAAGAGCTTCTGCCAGAGATGACTGGTGCCTGCTCAGAGTGTGTGTGTGTGGGGGGGCCCAATGTAAAGGTTCGACACTCCCCCCCTAACTGCCTGTGGGGGCATGACTCAAGAACACCTCCCCCCTTACCTTCAGCGGCTCCTCCCTGAAGCTCCCAGGTGTTAGTTCCATGTTGAGAAGCAACAGCAAACAGCTTGGAAGAGCTTTAGCTCCATGGGGAGAGGCAGCAGCAAAAGCAGGTGTTCTCCTGCAGCTCCCAGCTTGCCAGCTCCAGCAGTTGCCGTGCAGGGAGGGGCCCCAGCAGCATCATGTGACTGAGTGGGGTCAGCAAACACTAGCAAAAATGGGGCGGGGGGGGGGAAAACGTGACTCCACATGCCCCCCCCCCCATGCGTCACCTCTGGCTTCTGCCCGGGGGGGGGGGGGGGGGGTGTCGGTCTCAGGGCTTCAGTGTGATTTTTTTTTTAAGTTGACAGTGTAAATTTAAGAGAGTAATGGTAATTAATTTAATAATATTACTGAAAACCTTCATATAAATGTGTGTATTTTATTTCTCAGACAAAACCTAAATTCTAAATACATGCCTTTAGCTTTCTACAAGTTTTGTCAATTAAATCCAGGTAAGGAAATGGTAGAACTATGCATCAAGCCTTATACTTCGTTAAATTTCAATTTATTCCTGAAAGTTTTGGGAATGAAAATAAGTTTCGCTGAACACCACTTTCCTATACTTCAAAAACTCATACCTGAACTGATGTACAGTAATGACCATAAACTGATGTGCAGATATATTGTCTCGGTTTAAACTGCAGAGCACTGGATGTCTCTCATTTATTTTAACTATCTTAACTTCATTTGCTGAAATGTTTAAATTTTTCAGGAAGTCATCTCTGTTCTGCTACAGTTCTAAAAGCTAGAGTAATTAGGAGTATCTTGTCACATCAGATTGTTTCTATTAATTAATATGAAGGATTTACTTGTCACAGTCTGACTTCAATTATCTTCAAACTAAACCTCATCACATCTTCTGGCAATTGATTTCTTTCCTGCCAGCAGTGACAAACTCAATTTGAATCAAAGAAAAACTAAATCTGCCCGTGGATATAAGATGTTCACAGATGCTACCACACTTTGCTTGGAGAATGGAATAAACAACATTATAGTGTAACGCCCCTGAACTGGCTACACAGCTCTGCAATAAACTTACTAGGAAATACGGAATTGAGTGTCTTTAATATGGAGACATATTACCTCCCCTCGCTCACTTTCACCGGGCTGGCGTTCGGGTTTGGGAGGGGGTGCGGGCTCTAGGCTGGGGCCAAGGGGTTCACAGTGTGAGAGGAGGCTCTGGGCTGAGCCTGGGGCAGGGGGATGGGGTGCAGGCTCTGGGAGGGTGTTTGGATGCAGGAGGGGGCTCCGGGCTGGGGCAGAGTGTTGGGGTGCAGGAGGAGGTACGGGGTGCTGGCTCTGGGACGGGGCTCAGGGTTGGGGCAGGGGGTTAGGGTGCTGGCTCCGGGAGGGGGCTCAGGGTGCTGGCTCCAGGAGGGGGCTCAGGGTTGGGGCAGGGGGTTTGGGGTGCTGGCTCCGGGAGGGGGCTCAGGGTTGGGGCAGGGGGTTTGGGGTGCTGGAGGGGGTTTGGGGTGCTGGCTCCGGGAGGGGGCTCAGGGTTGGGGCAGGGGGTTAGGGTGCTGGAGGGGGTTTGGGGTGCTGGCTCCGGAAGTGTCGTGGAGCTGCGGCAGGCAGGAAGACTGCCTTAGCGGCAGCCCCACTACACCACCAAAGATCGCGATCAACTGGGAGAATCCCCAGGATTGACCAGTCGATCGCAATCGATGGGTTGGTGACCACTGCCCTAGCATGGAGTGGTATAAACGTGACTTATACCAGTATAGTTATTCCCATTCCCATATGGTACAGTTAAAGTGCAAAAACTTTCTACTGTTGACAAACCTAAACTACAGTTACTCTTAGAAGTAGCTCCTTTCAACAAGAGACAGGACAGTGGTGCGCAACATACAACACCACTATCTTTACAGTACCTTCATTTTAAAATCAGCTTTTTAATTTCCTGATATGCAAAGAGATTGTGAACTTATAATAGATCTAGCAGGCCTGTGGCTAGATCTATTATAAGATCTTTAATGCATATGCCACAGGCCTGTGGCATATGCATTAAAGAACTGCAACTTTCAGCAACCTGCAACATTATATGCAACTAAAAATGCCCACAAACAAAATATTTAAGATATTAGGGAGAATACATGTAAGGGTTGTGGCTTTTATTCCAGATTTGTCTGATATTACAAAGGATGCAATGTGACACCAACTCCTTCAGTTGCTCAGACTTAATTAGGACTAAAAGCATTTCAAAAAATCTCTACCACCAAGAATTTAAATGGTAATTTGTGTCTCAGTGATTTGACTGGAATGCTGGGTCACCTCTAGAGCCTCAACATTGCCTTAAGGTTTGCAGTTCTTACTAGAGAGAAGTGAAAGCAAAATCTTCTTTAAAAAAAAAAGGCCTTTAGCACTTTCAGTACTGATAGCTTATGGTAGTAAAACATTACACACAGTGCAATTTAAACATTAAGACTGGATGGGGATGTTCAATATTATTTAGGATCATTTTCATACTTACTATAACACTTACTGTTTGATTTGAAAACAGCAGTTTTTGCCAATGTATCACTTTTTCTTGTCTAGTGATTGGATATTGTTTTATTGCCCCAGTTAGGAAGACAGTCTCTTGTTTAAAGTGTAGTTTTCATTTTATATTCAACAAAATGACCCCAAATGACCATACATTATAAGTCATTACTTTATTGCAGATGACTATTATGCAGAAATGTCCAGTCATATGCATATACATTTACATAATAGTAAATTTCACAGATATCCTGAATTAGAGCTTTTTCTTAGAAAATGTTATTGAAGCTTTGCTTTTATACATCATTCCAGTTACATATTTTACTTCCAAATGTGTTCTGAATGTTTAAATATTCCCATTCAGATGTTTTCAACTTTTCATCATTCATAATGTGTTCTGAAACACAAAGTATTTAACTCAAGCCTGTCTTCTACAGCAGTGGTTCTCAAACTAGGGCCGCCGTTTGTTCAGGGAAAGCCCCTGGTGGGCCCAGCCGGTTTATTTACCTGCCGCGTCCGCAGGTTCGGCCGATTGCGGCTCCCACTGGCCGCGGTTCACCGCGCCAAGCCAATGGGCTGCAGGAAGCGGCGCGGGCCGAGGGACATGCTGGCCGCCCTTCCTGCAGCTCCCATTGGCCTGGAACAGTGAACCGCGGTCAGTGGGAGCCGCGATCGGCCGAACCTGCGGACGCGGCAGGTAAACAAACCGAGCCGGACCAGCAGGGGCTTAATTTGGGAAAAGGAAAGGGAATGCTAGGTGCCAGATTCCTCAAACAAATGGTTGTTAGGCCAATGATGAAGAATTCTTTATGCTTGTAATCTTGCCAGTTCTACAGACATGTTTCTAAACTTTTGATTTTAAATAAGTTATTGAGAAGCCATTTTGGTGCCATCTACAGTGAAATCCTGGCCCCACAGAAGTCAATGGGAGGTTAGTCATTTGCTCTGGCCCCTTTTATTCTAGCTTTTTCCCTGGTATGGCACACAGAATACACTAGTCTCCTTGTAGTGATGAACAGAGATCAGGCATCTAGTTCTTTTATACCTGTCAGCAGTCTTTGAAACCATTGTCCACACAATCCAGCCAACACACTCTCGGTCCCGGTGAGCGGGAGGGATTGCTCAAACTACTATACTCCTTCTACCTGAAGAAATACCAAAGACAGGCACTAGACAATCATTTATCTGCAC
This sequence comes from Emys orbicularis, assembly GCF_028017835.1. Classification (NCBI taxonomy): domain Eukaryota; kingdom Metazoa; phylum Chordata; order Testudines; family Emydidae; genus Emys; species Emys orbicularis. The sequence goes on along the minus strand of NC_088683.1, from coordinate 64,379,724 downwards.
AAAGATAAATGTGGGATTCTGAAGAGACCTTTTCTGTCACCTTTCTCATTCAAAGAGTTTGCTATATTTTCATTTGTGCCTCCAAACTTCAGTGTGGAAGATGCAATAGCTATGCATGTTTGCATAGGTTCTGATTGCATTACCACAACATGTTCAGCATGGGGTTATATTTGAAGACCATTCAGAAGCTACAGTTAATGCAGAATGAGATTATGTCCTCCTGATAATGTGAGCTATAGAAAGCACAATTCTCTGGTGACTTAACTGGTTTCCTGTTGCCTTCTGGGTGTATACTGAGATGTTGGCCATGATCTATTGTCCCTACATGCAAGGCCCTTCATTTTCAGTTTTACAAATTTTTATCAAAAAATGTCCGAGGTTTATAAAAGCTATTATTGATTTTTTCCTGATTTTCACCCAAATTGTAGACCACTCAAGTACGTGAAAATATTGATTATGACAAAAATCCAATACATTACATTAGGTAGATATATTTATGTTAATAATAAATTAGTCTAAGTGTAAATGCAAGGCTATCTATTCAAGTAAGGCAATGTAGGGGAAAACTCATCCATGCGAGTGCATATATGCACATACCTTTAATGTACAATTCATGAAATAAATCACATCATTAAACTGCTTTTACTTTCAATATTTGTATTTTTCTCTAGTTGTTGCTTTCTTTCTGTTCTCCTGTCTCCCAATATTAACCTTGATATGTACCCAGAAAAATGTGAAGTTAAAGTGAAAATTACTGCAAAAATGTTTAAATTTTTGTAACAAGCACTAATAAATTCCCATGAAATGTTAAACAAATAAAAACAAAAATTGAAAAGCCTTGCCTACCTGTTATAGTGCACTACAATGGAAAGAATTTAGGCTTCCCCATATGCTCCACCTACCATTATGTTTACATGCTAGAAGTTTTACAAACCAACGAACGCTGGCAACATTCTCAATCAAAGATGGAGTTTAAATTAAAATGTGACACTTAAGACAGAGTTGATGGGTGGGAGGCAGCATGGTTCAGAAAAATAAGCATTAAAGTTGAGTCAAGAAGTCCCTAATTCTAGAGCTAGTTGACTGTAGCCTTCACCAAGCCATTTTACTTCTCTGACTCAGTTTCCCAATCTGTCAAATGGGGATAACAATACCGACCTGGTTTGTAAAGCACTAAGATCTACTGATGTCAAGTGCCATATAACAGCTAGGTATTATTATTACAACTACTACAAAGGACTGTTGTGGAACAATTTTGTATGTATAGTGACATCTATAATCCTGGCTCCTGACCCTCCCACAGTTCCTTGTTCAAAGCAACACAGAGGGAGCTCATGAAGAGGCTCAGCCAATTCTGTCCTTTTGCACAGCAAAACCATATCATTTACACTGTAATGAAACAAAAAAAAAATTGGTTTGCATTCACTTTCTTGGCCCTACAGCAGTTCAGGGCCTGATTCTTCAACCCTTACTCAGTCAATAGGACTATTTGCTGAAGCAAGATTTATATGAATAAATGGTTGCAGAATGGGCCCTAACCTTCTTCCCAGATCTGTGGTGATATCAATCTACAATACTGATTCCAAAACAATATTTTAGCAGGCTGAAGTTCTATAAAACTCAAAGAAACTGATCAACAAAAGCAGTTATGTCCATTTCTGCTCCTTTCCAAATGAAAGGGGATAGGAAAAGTGGGTGAACAAGAGACACCAGGAGAATTAAACATCTAACATTGAAGAAAGAAACACAATCAGACACAAGGATGAAAAAATTGTTATATGGAAAGTATAAAAACATTTTAAGCTTTTCTTGAAGGTATTTCAAACAACTCTAAAGAGAAATGAATTCAAAACTATAATTTAAAAAAATAAATACATGAAGCGAGTTAATTCGCAAGTGAAAATTCTATGTCCTCCTTCATTTTCCTGTTATCCTGCAGGATTTCCTTTCACCACAACTCTGGCTGAATTCTTGCATAGTGGCTCTCGGATACAGTAATCTGAACCTACTCTAAAATTGTGCAATTCCATTTCAATTCATACAGATGCTGACTCAACTGGGAAAGTACTACCATTCAAGAATGCCAGCTTATGTTAATGCAGCATTCTGTTGGTGAAAGAGACATGCTTTTCAGCAACACACATAGCTCCTCTTCAGGTCTGGAAAGAAGAAGAGCTCTGTGTAGCCCAAAAGCTTGTCTCTGTCACCAACAGAAGTTGGTCAAATAAAAGATATTACCTTACTCACCTTGTCTCTCTAACTTATGTTAAGGGACAGTCTGGAACAAGACAAAGAAAGCAATTAAAAGAAAGAGTATTTGAACTATGACTTAGTCCCCAATGTCTGCTGTTACAAGTTATTTCAGCAGAAAACACCCTGAAATACATGAAGATACCAATAGAACCTTTTCATTTTCACTCATTATGGAGTAAATAATTAAGCAATCAATTTGCAAACACCTAGAAAATAAGGTGATAAGTAACAGTCAGCATGGATTTGTCAGGGTAACAAGCCTTGTGGATATCGGGGAAGCAGTAGAGGTGGTATATCTTGACTAATAAGGCTTTTGATACGGTCTCACATAACTGTCTCATAAACAAACTAGGGAAATATAGCCTAGATGGAGATACTGTAAGGTGGGTGCATAGCTGGCTGGAAAACCATTCCCAGAAAGTAGTTATAAGTGGTTTACAGTTAAGATGGAAGGGCATATTGAGTGGGGTCTCTCAGGGATCAATCTTGGATCTGGTTCTGTTCAATATCTTCATAAATTATTTAGATAATTGTATAGAAAGTACACTTATAAAGTCTGTGGATGATACCAAGCTAAGAGAGGTTGCAAATTCTTTGGAGGATAGGATTCATATTCAAAATGATCTGGACAAACTGCAGAAATAGGATGAAATCCAATAAGGATAAATGCAAAGTATTCCACTTAGGAAGGAACAATCAGTTCCACACATACAAAATGGGAAATGACTGCCTAGGATGGAGTACTGTGGAAAGGCATCTGGGGGTCATAGTGGATCACAAGCTAAATATGAGTCAACAGTGTAACACTGTTGCAAAAAAATCAAGCATCATTCTGAGATGCATTAGCAGGAGTGTTGTAAACAAGACACAAGAAGTAATTCTTCCGCTCTACTCCACACTGATTAGGCCTCAACTAGAGTGTTGTATCCAATTCTGGGCGCCACATTTCAGGAAAGATGAGGACAAATTGGAGACAGTCCAGAGAAGGAGCAACAAAAATTATTAGAAGTCTAGAAAACATGACTTATGAAAGGAAGATGGAAAAAATTGGGTTTGTTTAGTCTGGAGAAGAGAAGACAGAGGGAACGTGATAACAGTTTTCAAGTACATAAAAGGTTGTTACAAGGAATAGGGAGAAAAATTATTCTCTTTAACCTCTAAGGATAGGACAAGAAGCAATGGGCTTATATTGCAGTAAGGGCAGTTTAGGTTGAACATTAGGAAAATCTTCCTGTCAGGTGGGTAAGCACTGGAATAAATTGCCTAGGGAGGTTGTGGAATCTCCATCATTGGGGATTTTAAAGAGCAGGTTAGACAAACACCTATCAGGGATGGTCCAGACACTTAGTCCTGCCATGACTACAGGGGACTGGACTAGATGACCTCTTGAGGTCCATTCCTGTCCTACGATTCTATGATTCTATTATTAGTAGTTTGATTAAATGTATACTTTCTGTTTCCTACAGAAGAAAGAGCTCTGTCAAACTATGCATTTGAAAGGCACCAAACAACCATGATATCAAGTTGTCCCTAGATCTGATCCAACCTTCCCAATTTTCTACAGAAATAGCGGCTAGTGACGCTAAATTGTAAACTTCAACAGGAAGGCTGTCTTGGGGGTTTTTTTGTTTGGGTTTTTTTTTTTTTTTTGATTGTAAAAAAAAAAAAAAACAATTTATGCTGAGTTTATACTTCATCTATCTATTCTGTTATGTGAGGAAGATGAAGTTAGGCGAAATCAGGTGTTTCTTACAAAACTGTACTTTCTTCTAATAATTAGAAAGTCAGTGGTCACACAAATTAATCCAATAACTATTTTAAACACTAGGATAAAGCAATATTCCTAATTCCAATTCCCTGAGAGCTAAAAATGTGATAACTGCCAAATCCAAATAAGCATTTGTTGTTTAAGATTAACTCTATAGTACTGGTAGCCCACCTGCCAGATTATTTGCTGCCAGATCATTCACTCTGATGGCACAAACTTAAATAATTACAAATAACATTGTCAGTTCATTGCGCATTAACACCGCAACACTAGGGTATGTCTACACTACGAAATTAGGTCAACTTTATAGAAGTTGATTTTTAAAAATCGATTTTATACAGTCGATTGCATATGTCCACACTAAGCGCTTTAAGTCAGCGGAGTGTGTTCTCACTACCGTGGCTAGCATCGACTTACACAGCAGTGCACTGTGAGTAGCTATCCCACAGTTCCCGCAGTCTCCGCTGCCCATTGGAATTCTGGGTTAAGCTCCCAATGCCCGATGGGGCAAAAACATTGTTGCAGGTGGTTTCGGGTACATGTCGTCAGTCTCCCCTCCCTCCGTGAAAGCAACGGCAGACAATCTTTCACGCCTTTTTTCCTGGGTTACCCATGCAGACGCCATACCACGACAAGCATGGAGCCCACTCAGCTCACCGTCACCGCTGCTGTTGTGAGCATTGTAAACACCTCGTGCATTATCCTGGAGTATATGCAGAACCGGGCTAAGAGATGCCAGCATGAAGAGGATTTTGATGAGGACATGGACACAGACGTTCCTGAAAGCACGGGCTGTGGCAATTGGGACATCATGGTGGTACTGGGGCTGGTTAATACAGTGGAACACCGATTCTGGGCCAGGCAAACAGCACAGACTGGTGGGACCGCATAGTGTTGCGGGTATGGGATGATTCACAGTGGCTGCGAAAGTTTCACTTTCCAGGAAAGTGGCGTAAGGCCACTTTCCTGGAACTCTGTGAGTTGCTTTCCCCCACTCTGAAGCACAGGAATACCAAGTTGAGAGCTTCCCTGACAGTTGAGAAGCGAGTGGCGATAGCCCTGTGGAAGCTTGCAACACCTGACTGCTACTGGTCAGTCGGGAATCAATCTGGAGTGGGAAAGTCTACTGGGGGACTTGCTGTGATCCAAGTGCCAATGCAATCATTGACATTCTGTTACCAAGGGTAGCGACTCTGGGAAACGTGCAGGTCATAGTGGATGGCTTTGCTGCAATGGGGTTCCCTAAATGTGGTGGGGCGATAGACGGAACGCATATCCCCATCTTGGCACCGGACCACCTTGCCAACCAGTACATAAACCGCAAGGGATACTTCTCAATGGTGCTGCAAGCACTGGTGGATCACAAGGGACGTTTCACCGACATCAACGTAGGATGGCGGGGAAAGGTGCATGACGCTCGCATCTTTAGAAACTCCGGGCTGTTCGAGCAGCTGCAAGAAGCGACTTACTTCCCAGACCAGAAAATTACTGTTGGGGATGTTGAAATGCCAATAGTTATCCTTGGGGACCCAGCCTACCCCTTGCTCCCATGGCTCATGAAGCCTTACACAGGTAGCCTCGACAGTAGTAAGGAGCAGTACAACTATAGGCTGAGCAAGTGCAGAATGGTGGTAGAATGTGCCTTTGGACCTTTAAAAGCCCGCTGGCACTGTTTGCTGAGTAGGTCAGACCTCAGCGCAACCAACATTCCCATTGTTATTGCTGCTGCTGTGTGCTCCATAATATCTGAGAGAGTAAGGGGGAGATGTTTATGGCGGGGTGGGAAATTGAGGCAAATCGCCTGGTGTCCGATTTTGAGCAGCCAGACACCAGGGCGATTAGAAGAGCACAGCAAGGCACGCTGCGCATCAGAGAAGCTTTGAAAACCAGTTTCATGACTGGCCGGGCTTCGGTGTGACAGTTGTGTGTGTTTCTCCTTGATGCAAACCCACCCCCTTTGTTGATTTTAATTCCCTGTAAGCCAACCACCCTCCCACCTTTGAAATAAAGTAACTATTGTTTTGAAACCATGCATTCTTTCTTTATTAATTAAAAAGAAAAAAAGAGAACGTACAAGGTAGCCCGGGTGGGGTGGGGGAGGAGGGAAGGACAAGGCCACATTGTTTATTGTAGTCACACTAACAATCAAACTGTTTGAATGAGAGCCTTCTGTTGTTTGGGCCATCCTCTGGAGTGGAGTGGCTGGGTGCCTGGAGCCTCACCCCCCGCGTTCTTGGGCGTCTGCTCCCCCAATAGACACTTCATCATGTCTGTTTGCTCCCCCATTAGCCTCAGAATCGCTTCCTGCCTCCGCTCTTCGAGCTCACTTAATTCTTTCCTGGTCTCTGCCACTGAATGTGTCTATTGGTTTACACTAGTGCCTCCATCCAAGGGCATAAAGGGTGATATGGACTGACCACCCTGTAGTTACTTTTCTACCACTTGCAATCTGGGATGGAAGCTGCAGCTCCACCAGATGCCTCATCATGTCCGTTTGCTCCCCCATTAGCCTCAGCATTGCTTCCTGCCTCTGCTCATCACGCTCACTTAATGCTTTCCTGGCCTCTGCCACTGAATGCATCCATGCATTAAGCTGTACCCTATCAGTGCTGGAGGACTGCATGAGCTCGGAAAACATGTCATCGCAAGTGCGTTTTTTTGTTGCCTTCTAATCTGCGATAACCACAGGGACGGAGATGATGGGGGAGCATAGAAACATTTGCACCTGGGGGGAGATAAAAAGGGAGAGTAAAATTTAAGATGATACATTTCTGAGAACAAAAGGGAGACTCTTTCACAGTGAATCAAGCAATTCACAGCAGACAGCACATGTGCTTTAGGTACAAGGCCGCATTTAGCCTTTTATATTGAGCGCCTGCCGGTATGGTGACCCATCACACACACACAGCTGGGCAACAGAATTCGGTTTCCAGGCAGCCATAGTAAGCCAAAGGGTACGCGGGGTTGGCTTCTAATGCCTTCATAACATGTGGGAATGTTTTCAAACTGCAGTACCCTCCTTTCCCAGAGCAAGCAATGGGTAGGGTTTCACATTTAAAAGGAGGGGCTGCGGTTTTCAGGTGGATGTGGAACACACCTACTCTCCCACCCCACCGCGTGGCTATTCTCTGGGATGATCCCCTCTTCCCTCCCCCCGCCACGTGGCTATTCTATGGGATGATCCCTTTTAGCCAAGTGCAAACAGCTCAGCACGAACGGGGTCCTTTTACTGTTCCCTTACAAAAATTCCCCTATTTCAACCAGGTGACCATGAATGATATCACTCTCCTGAGGCTAAGACAGAAAGATATAGACCGAATGTTGCTTGAATGCGATCAAAACCCAGGACCATTCGCTGTCATGCTTTGTGCTGCAATGATTCCAGAATACTTGCTACTGGCTTGGCGTGGTAAAGTGTCCTACCGTGGACGACGAAATAAGGCAGCCCTCCCCAGAAACCTTCTGCAAAGGCTTTCAGAGTACCTCCAGGAGACCTTCATGGAGCTGTCCCTGGAGGATTCCGGCTCCATCCCCAGACATGTGAACAGACCTTTCCAGTAGCTGTACTGGCCACGAATGCATCCAGTTCTTCAGGGCAAATCAAACATTAAACACTATTGCTTTTAAACCCTGTACTGGAGTTACAAATGTGCACTCACCAGAGGTGCCTTCTCAGGCTTCAGGGTCGGGGATCCCGCCTTGGGAGGGTATTGGCTCCAGGGTGATGAGAAGTTCCTGGCTGCCGGGGAGAACGGATTCACCGCCTGCCTGCTGTGCATTCTCTCCTCCTCTTCTTCCTCATCCCTTTTGCGTGAGACTCCCCGCTTGCAAGTGTCCACAGACAGTGGTTGGATAGTGGTAGTGTCCCCACCTAGAATGCCATGCAGCTGGTCATAGAAGTGGCATGTATGGTGCTCTGACCCGGAGCGACCGTTTGCTTCCTTTGTCTTTTGGTAGGCTTGCCTGAGCTCCTTAACTTTCACACGGCACTGCTGTGTGTCCCTGTTGTAGCCTCTGTCCAACATGCCCTATGAGATTTTGGCAAATATATTTGCATTTCTTCTTTTTGATCGGAGTTCAGCCTGCACAGATGCTTCTCCCCATACAGCAATCAGATCCAGTGTCTCCCTTTCGGTCCATGCTGGAGCTCGTTTGCGATTCTGGGGGGACTGCATGGTCACCTGTGCTGCTGAGCTCGTCACGCTGACCAAACAGGAAATTAAATTCAAAAGTTTTCCTGTGTACCTGGCTAGTGCATCGGAGTTCAAAGTGCTGTCCAGAACAGTCACAATGGAGCACTCTGGGATAGCTCCCGGATGCCAATACCGTCGATTTGCAACTGCACCACCCTAAATTCGACCCAGCAAGGTCGATTTTAGCACTACTCCCCTCGCCGGGGGGAGGAATACAGAAGTCGATTTTAAGAGCCCTTTAGGTCGACTGAACGGGGTTGGTTGTGTGGACGCAGTCATTTTTAAATCGAACTAACGTGGCTAAATTCCACCTAACCCCGTAGTGTAGACCAGGCCTAATAGGTTAAAATAGTGGTTAGTTGTGTTGTGGGTTATTAATACCATGCAGTCCAATCCAAATTTAGAAGTTAAGCATTTACTTCCTGCCAAAAAAGTATAAAGACTACCAAGCCTACTACGTTAAACAAAAGAATTATTATAGTAAATGATAAACACATATATTGTATATAGAAACAATTCAGGTTATTTAATGTTATGAGTAGTAAACATGAGGATCAACTATTGCTCTACCATTAGTACTTTAACCATAAGCAAGTGGTTTAATCTTCCACTTTTGCCCTGATATTCTACCACAGGGACAATTTCTATAGTATAGAAACAGAATTCTGTAGTAAAATGGAGTAAGTTCTGCATCAGTGTAATTAACTGATGAGGCATTTTACAACTTTATGATCATCACATCACTCTTTGGCCTCAGAATATATTTTTCATTTTCAGAACACCTCCGTGTATAGTGTAAATCTATAGAGATACAAGTAAGACTTGTATACCATTACATAACACAGCCAAAAATGAAGAAAAACACAAGGGGTAGTCTGAATGTCCTAGTAAACTGACGTTTTTTCCATTCAATTACAGCAATGGTTCTCAAACTGTGGGTCCCCGTTTTAATGGGGTCTCCAGGGTTGGCGTTAGACTTGCTGGGACCCAGGGCCGAAGCCCAGGCACTTCAGCCCTGGGTAGCGGGGGTCAGGTTACAGACCCTGGTGCCTGGGGCTGAAGCCCTGGGGCTTCGGCTTTGGACCCTCCGCCTGGGGTATTGGGGCTCGGGCTTTGCCCATCCCCACCCCCCCACGCGATGGGGCTCGGGCGAGCTCAGGCTTCAGTCCCCCATCCTGGGGTCGTGTAGTAATTTTTGTTGTCAGAAGGGGGTTGCGGTGCAATGAAGTTTGAGAACCTCTGAATTACAGAAAGGTTAAGTATAGCATATTAACTATACCCGAAATATTGCCAGCAATGTATGCTCAAGACATTAGAATTTTTGTTTTTTGTAGGATCCATTTTGCCCAGTATTAAATGTCATTGTAAGTGACATCACCTAGTGAATCACCAGGTACACCTCTATTGGTCTCCTACCAGAACGTATAAGCCTAGGATAAAGGATAATGATGCTGGCTGAACTGCTGGAGCTTCAGGATACATGCTCTTACATATGCTGTGAAAAAGCATCTAAGACTTTGGGGCGGGAACGGGGGGGAGAGATGAAGAGTATGTTTCATGATTTCTCTCCTCCTCATGCCACAGCTATTCATAATTGAAGCAATTCCAAGATTTCTCAACCTCACAGATTACTAAACACAATGGCTTCTCTAAGGTAATATCTTTTAAAGGTTTTGAGCTACACAGAGCTCTTCTTCAGATCTGGGAAAGGTACTCATAGGGTAATGTCTACATTGCAATTAAAATCCCACCGCTGGCCCGTACCAGTTGACTGGTCTCGTGGGGCTTGGGGTAAGGAGCTGTTTAACTGCAATCCAGATGTTTGGGCTTGGGCTGAAGCCTGGGCTCTAGAACCCTGTGAGGTGGGCAAGTCACGGAACTTGGGCCACAGCCCAAGCCTGAACATCTACACTGCAATTAAACAACCCCTTTGCCCAAGCGAGCTGACACAAGCCAGCCGCGGGTTTTTAATTGCAGCGTAGACATACCCATAGCGTCACAACTAAATACAATGTGGAACAGATTGTTGAACATAAGTAATTGAAATATAACCTAAGAGAGACAGGTTGGGTGATGTACGTACAATCTTTCACTGGAGCCAACTTATGTTGGCGAGAGACAAGCCGGGCCTGAAAAAGAGCTCTGTGTGGCTCAAAAGCTTGTCTCTCTCATCTCCGGATGTTGGTCCAATAAAAGATATTACCTCACCCACCTTGTCTCTGTAATATCCTGGGACTATACTGCATATACATATTCTAAGAGACCATTCAAGGTGAAGTGACAACCACAACGCAAAACATATTTGATCACATATTATTTCTCAAGTAAAACAGTATATCATACAATATTTTTCTACAACCTAGATTCACATGCAACATTTTATATGTCGGGGTATTGCTCTAAGTCAGACAAAGATGAATTTTCAGACAAAATGTTTAATGATTAGCTCTGCTTCATTCACTAAGCCAGAGGTTCTCAAACTGTGGGTTGAGACCCCATTTTAATGGGGTCGCCAGGGCTGGCTTAGACTTGCTGGGGCCCAGGGCCAAAGCCCAAGCCCAAGGGCTTCAGCCCTGCGCGGCGGGGCTAAGGTTATAGGCCCCCTGCCTGGGGCTGAAGCCCTTGGGCTTCGGCTTTGGCCTTCCGGCCTGGGGCAGTGGAGCTTTGGCTTTGCCTCCGCCTCTCCCCATTCCTCCTCTTCCCCCCGCCCCCCAAGGGTGGAAGAGCTTGGGAAGGCTAAGGCTTCGGTCCCCCCTTTTGGGGTCCTGTAGTAATTTTTATTGTCAAAAGGGAGTCACAGTGCAATGAAGTTTGAGAACCCCTGCACTAAGCACTTTACAATGAGAATGAAAAACTGTTATGACACGGTATTATCTGAGATATATGAGCGTGTGATTAGAGACTACATCATACTACATATGCAAAATGAAGCAGAGTTAAAGGGACACTGTCAATGTAAAATGCAGTCAAAAGAAATTAGCTGTTTCAGGTAACACAAACTTTCAGTTTTTGTGGTTTTACAATCATTTTACAGTTTTAAGTGTGTTTTTCCTCCTCTTGTTTGTGTGAGAAAAACCCACAAAAAATGGGAAGTGACATACTACACCAAGGTGAAAAAAGGAAAATTAACTACACACAAAATATTGTTAAATGCATAAAATAATCAAAAAAGGAAAATCCTATCTCTTTCAGCTATTGTAATCTTGACACTTTAAGAAAAGAGGTTAAATTCAGACAAGTGTGATTTTGAAGTTGATGTTGATCCAAGACTGCATTTGCAACCTTAATTTTGATTTCAGAACTTATAATAATAAATTTGGTTCTTAACATTGAAATTTCATTAATAAAAAATAAAGCTCTCTCTTTTTTTTTTTTTTAAGAAAAGAAAATAAGTTCCTTCACCTGAAGCCAAAACAACTTGTTGACCTGCAAAGCACATGCCCAGCGAAAGAGTTCATGAAGAGCTCTGATGCACTTAGTGTGCACCTTGCATGATGGATAACTTTACCTGCTGACAAAGATTTCAGTGGTTCTAAACAAGAAACACTGAATTTGGAGACCTTCATTCAGGAGATGTACACATCCACTCCATAGATAAAATCTCAGTTCCACAACTAGATCTGCGAATTTGGAACCCTGTACATATATGAAACCCCACTGAAGTCAATGGGGTGCCATGCAAGCAAAGGGATCTGCCCGCAAAGAACCAGGGCCTAAATTAGCAATATACACCTAATGCAGTCTACCTTCCCTTTCTTTTATCATTGGCTGACTCCTGTTAAAAATACTGCTATTGTTAAACATTTACAATATATGTGCAAAGACTCATAACTCAGCCAAGCTTCAAGCAAATTTCACCAGATCATTCAGAGTTACTTCTCCTTTCTAAGAGTTATCTCCCTGCTAAATTTCATTTTTCAACCCGCACCTGAATTGATTATGAAAAGTCCATAAGACCTTTTTTTTTGGGGGGGGGGAAGAGTAGGTGGGAACGGGACGGACGAGAAGCAGCATTTTTCAGCACACTACCTGAGCTCAGCCTGCTGAACTAGTCGGAACACAACTCTTCCCACCATCACCCCCAACACCCATCTCTGGGCAGAGACTAGGCTTGAAAAGTTCCAAGTCCAACCCGAAGCGCCAGAGCTTCTTGGTGGTTATAAACCGGAGCAAAGACAGAACCAAGTTGTCAGCAACATAACTCGGGTTACCAGCCCGCACCCGGCACCTGCCCAGCGCAGGCGGGCTCAGCACACCCAGCACGCACGCACACCGCAGCCAGGGCCCCCCCGGGCCTCTCAGGCGCCGGCCTAGCTCCGAGGGGGCCCTAGGGCAGGGGGGTGAGACGGGGACGCTGCCCCATCCCCTTCTGGCCCGCCCCAGCCCCTCACCTCCTTGACGGGGGGGAATTTCTTCCGGCACTCCAGGCTCAGGCCCCGCAGGTCTCCCTGCGTGTTTTCCAGCAGCTTCTTCACGGCCTCGGGGCTGCTGGTCCCGGACATGGCGCCGCCGGCCCGGGGTGGGGCGGCAGCTGCGGAAGGACGGGCCGGGACAGCGGCTGGCTCCGCGGGGCCGCGGCCGGACACGTCTGCGCGAAAGCGCCGGAAACCTTCCGCCTCTGTCCCCTCCCGCTCCCACAATCCCGGGCGGCGCCGCCGCGTCACTCCCACTTCCGCACGCACGACCCGGGGGCGGGGAGAGCGGGGCTCCCCGGCGGGTGTGAACCTACCCGAGGAGAGGCGCTGCCCCTTCGTCTCTATAGGCGGCGAGTAACCGGCCCCTGAGGCGCTTTGGGGGCCGCCCCAGGCGGGCTCGGGGGTGATGACACCTAGCGCCTTTCCTCAGTGTGCCCAGCCCTGCTCCCCGGGGAGACGGTGCCTATTGAACTGGCGTGTCCCGCTGTAACCGCGGCGCACGCAGCGCTCCAGGTGGCTCCGACTATAGCACACCTACCACACGTGGCGGGTTAGCAACGGGTCCCGTGCCCCAGGACCCTGGAAAAATGGGCGCCCCCGCGCCCCGCTCTGCCCGCCCGGCACTCCTGCCAGGGGGACTGCAGGCGAAAAGGCTGGGGAAGGGCGCAGGGGCTCTGCAACCACACAAGTAAGGGAATTAAAAGTTGAGGTGTCGGCACTACGCGTCTGGAGACACTTCCTGTTCCTCCAGCGTCGCTAGACCCACCCGCCCTACAACACACCACAGCCCCAGCTCTGTCCCGTTATCCAGATGCCAGACTTCCAGCTCCCCTTCCCCAAACATGAGCCAGTTTGGTTTTCCAGAGCAACGCAGAGTGCATAGTATGAGGAAGGTTGGGTCTGTTTATGGTGTTGAGTGATTTGGGGAAAGGCTGGTTGGTATCTACTGGGGCAAAATTAAGGTGCTGTGGTGGATGTTTCAGTGGTAATATGGTTTCTAGGTGAAGCAGTAGAAGGCAGATATTGTTATATTCCTTTTTTATTTCCTTGTGTTTTGTATTGTAGATATGTTATATGGGCAACCTTAAGTCGTATTTTTTGCACCATTACTTTGCCAGGTTTTTTTTAAACAAAGGTTGCCAACACACTAGTGCCTAGTTTCACAAAATAACAGGATCTTTGTGAAAGTGCACAAGCCAGCTCTGCTCTGAGGCAGCTGGGCACATTTATGAAAAACAAGATAATCATGAAACTACCCAGCCAGCTCAGGAGTTCCCTTTTCATGAAGAGGCACTTTCACAAAGATCCTTTTCTTTATGAAATTATCCTCTGTTTTGTTGAAGATTTTCCTGTGTAATGCCACACAAATGCTACTAGGCTAGAAAATCCTCTTTTCAGCTCCAGTTTTGTATGGAAAGCACATGACTAGGGGCATGTGACAGTAAGTAGTACTGTATTGCTCTCATAAAGCATTCAAAAGTAGAGATGGTCAACATATTATGAAACAAACTGTTCATTTTCCTTTGCTATGGATGAGACATTTCACTTTCCCTTTGCAAAACAAACTTTTCCTTTCTGAATTTTTCATGTTGGTAACTTTTTTCCATGATCTCCATTAGTTAAACATTGTGCATAAGAAATCAATTATAATGTATATTGCTAATTAAGAAGGGATCTCTGACACAGCAGTGGCTCCTTTCCCAAAGAATGGGATCTGCTTCTGAGCCAGCTGGGATCTTTCACAAAGACCCTATTCATCAAAGTAGCAATTGAGAGTATTTTCACAAAGACTAGGAGCTTCTGTGCTGAGCCAGCTAAATGGTTTCACAAAAAACAGGATACTCTAATCTACAAGTAGGTAGTGCTTTGTTAAAGATTATGTTCTCCATGAAACTGTTTAGCCAGTTCAGGAGTGAGCTCCTAAACCCACTGAACACACTTTAGCTTCACTCCTGAACCAGCTGAACTTTTCCTTATAGGTCTTGGCCTTTAACCAGCCGCTACTTCACAGTTGGCTATCTGTGATGCATAAGCATACAGTTGCGACAACGAACACTAATTTTCTTTTTCTCTTGTTAATTAACAGAATAATTACATAACCCTAGAGAGCCCACTAAAGTCTCATTGCATACATATTTTTACTTTCTGTGGTTTGTAGACTTCAAGCTAGAGGGGCCTGAAAAATCATGAGACTTAGTAAACATTTTTTGGGTCTGTTCTTAATTGATCATTTGGAAACTAAGTAACCAATTTTCTCTGAAAATTCAAGCTTTACTCAAAGATTGTGTGGAAAATTTTGAGAAGATACACGCTAGTTTTCATACAAAACAAAGATGAAGAATTTCCACTTGAAGTGCGAAACAGAACACAGCATCGACTGTGTCATGGCAATGGCTCTCCCATAATTCATTTTATCTTGTTTACTTTCATGATTATTTTACATCCAAACATAAAAGGTATCTCTCACAAATTGGCATCCCTTTTGCCCTTCGTTTTCCTATAGAAACATAGTAAAAAAATCGAGGCTAATGCAATAGTCTTCTCTGCCTCTTACCCGATGCTTGAAATTGGTGTTTGGACTAACAATGCTGACTTAAAAAAAACAAAAATCTCAATATGCACTGTAGAGGTCAAAAGCTGAAAAGTCACTTTAAAGAGAATGATTTATATATTTAATGTTCAGCAAAAGGTTTTGCTATATATCATTTGAAATGTGCTGCATCATGTGGCTATTAATTTAAAAATTGTACAAAAATTAAGACATTAAACATTTTAAAATTCAAAGGATGATATCTTGCTCCCATTGAAGTCAATGGTAAAATTTAGTTTCAGGGGGAGGCAAGATTTCAACCATAGTATTTCACTAAATTGAGAGATTGGATACCATAACAACATTTAAGCATCAGAGACCTAGTTCTAAGGCCCTAATTCAGTATGCTTAATTATAAACACACGAGTAGCCCTATTGACTTCTGTAAGACTTAACTGAATAGTTTCTAAAGAGCTTTCTTGCATAAACTATTACATCCTGCTATTTAGTCTTTATGGTAATTTACAGACCAATCCAAATTATGTGGTCACAGGAGAACACAGATGACTTCCTTAGAATGTGGAAATAATTGTAATACAATTTATGACTACAGTCAAGTATTTCTGATAGTTAGCTTTCTTAATTATTTACTTCCGTTTCTCTTTTTCATACTTATGCCTGTATCTGTTTTGGAAACATAAACCCCAATACTGCAAAGACTACATATATGCTTAACTTAAAGTGCACAAGTAGTCTCACTGATGGGGCTATTTGCATGCTTAAAGTTAAGCATATGTGCAAGTCTTTGCAGATTCAGGGCCATAGAAATGGTTTGCTACTATTAAGGGTATCTTTCTTTGTAAAAGAAAACTGGCATCTGGGGTGGAATTTTTCTGAATGCAAGCTTTTCAATTAAAGCTTCCTATTATAGTTATTATCCCTGTAATCAAAATATGGGAAAGACAACTATGTGGCCATGTTTACCTATCTTACAGTTGCGTAATGAATAAGAATTGTTTCATCATATCCTAAACAAGCAAGATAGTCAATATGTAATAAAATATAGTACATGTTAATTTACAGTAAATAATATTCTCTTTGTTTAATAAAGAAAAAACACTTTAAGCATCCAATTCAGCCATAATCAACATTATGGGCTGCCTGAAAAATTAGCTTGTATGGAAGCCAGATTCTTCTACCCTTACTCAGATAGAGTAGTGACTTACTCTTCAGCAAGGGCTACTGAAGGAATAAGGTATTACTCCATGTGAGTAAGCATGACAGAATCTAGTTCTCACGTTGTTTTAATATAGCTCACCTTTTTAAATATTGCATAAAGACAATAATGAAAACATTTAGGAACAGTAATTATAAATATCTTGGAATGTAAAAGATTTGATTCTAAAATAGTTGCCTGCAGTTTGTGTATTGTGTGTGTTATAATACAGATAGTTATTTCTATATGATTACAACTTATAAATCAAAGGCAGACTAGTTCATGATGTTTATAGTGTCAGTCACATTATCTCTTGTGCTACAGTACCTGTCACTCAGCTGTTTTTTCTAGGTACTTAGTAGTATAGAATCAGAAGCAGGCTATAGGGCTTTAATTTCTGAAATGACTTAATGACAACCCCACCATATCAATCCAATGTAAACTTCCAAAATAATTTAAGTTATTTTTGGTTGACACCCCTCCCCCACGCATGACACTGATCGACCAGCTCAGTTTGGAGTGTGTTTGAATATCAAAGAAATGTTAAGTGTATTAATATGCATGAACCAATTCACTTGTTAGACTAGAACAAAGGGGGATGTTATCACATTACATTTACATGGCATATGGTCCAGTAATTACATTTGCTCTAAATTCATGAAAACTAGGGAATGTTAATGGCATTGTCTTCACTTATCTGTATTCTGTTGTCTGCTATCAGATTACATGTAGTTACATTATGTATCCCTGTAATTAGATAATCCTAGATCACAGGTGCATTAGTATTCGGATGAGAATTTACTTACTGTGTAAGAACTTCATGAAAACTAGTGAAAGATTGTCTGGATTGCTGTAACTAAATGCATTATGTATCTGTAATTTAATTGCCCATCTAATGGGACTGGAGCCTTGGAACTGCAAATGAAGACGCATGCTAACTTCAAAGTATGGGAAATTTACAGACCCCTGCTGTGATGGGAACACTTGACAAACTGCTTTGCAGGGAAAACAGATATAAAAATAAACTCTGGGAGCGATTCTGTATCTCTGAACTGATGGGTTCTGACAGGGGGAATCCTGAGCGATTGGACAGAGGTATCCCTGAGAGACTTACAGAGAACTAGCAGATACTACATCTCTGCTATCATTTGGACTACAAACTTAGACTCACCCATAATGTATTTTACCTTCCATGAGTTATTGAGAAGTTATTTCTTTTTCCTAGCTAATAAATCTTTGGTTAGTTTACTAGAGAAATTGGGTACAGCATTGTCTTTGGTGAGATCAAGAGTATCCATTGACCTGGGGTAAGTGGCTGGCCCCTAGGGGTCGGGAGTAACCTAATGTGTGGTGAATTTTGGTTTTAATAACCTTTCATCACAAAGTCCAGTTTGTCTGGGTGGTAAAGTAGGGGTTGGAGAGCTTAAGGGTACTGTCTGTGGCTCCATGGTAAGACTAATATCACAGAATCATAGAATATCAGGGTTGGAAGGGACCTCAGGAGGTCATCTAGTCCAACCCCCTGCTCAAAGCAGGACCAATTCCCAACTAAATCATCCCAGCCAGGGCTTTGTCAAGCCTGACCTTAAAAACCTCTAAGGAAGGAGATTCCACCACCTCCCTAGGTAACCCATATAGTAGTCTAGGAGTGCACATTTGTTACTGGCTTAGTGAAAACTAATTATAGAATATACCACCAGTTTGAGGTATTTGCTCTGTTTTCGGACAGTCTGAACTGAGATTGGCACTCACAGCTGTGAACCACTCCGGACAGCGTGACACCCCTATGCACAGAAACCTCCTCTCCAAACCTATTGCTAATATGGGGTGAGAGGAGGGGAACCTGAACAGCTAAAAAGCTTTCCTCTTTACCCCAAGAAAGGGTAGTAGGCTATTCCCGAATACAAAAATGACCACTATTCCTGATTCCTTAAAATTTATATGGCCATCCAACTTTTGCTTAAATTCCAGAGAGCTACTTGACTAAATTTATTTAGTCTATTAACTCTCTATAATATAATGCTTCTTTAAGTTCTTATTCCCTCTTTAGTTGTGGTTTGCCAACCAGGTATATCAAGCTTACTTTTGTAACATCTCTTAGCGAATTTTAAATACTTCAGACATGTCATTTAATTTGAAATCTTCCTCTCTCAAGACAATCTCAGATTTTGTTAGTTTCCTCACATCCATAAAAATTGACAAAGCTTTAACTATAGCTGCTTTAGTGCTGCATCTAAAATGCAAGTCCATCCATTCCAGTTAGCACTGTATTTGTCCTCCGCTGTACTTTCTACAGCTTAATTGTGTCTGTCTTCAACTATGGTGACTAAAACTGGACATTATACTCCAAATGCATCTAACAAGTGGGGTAAATGATATTCTGGGTAAGAACATAAGAGCATGTAAGAACTGGCATACTGGGCCACACCACAGTCCATCTTAGCAAGTATCTGTCTCCAACAATAGCCCATACCAGAGCTTCAGGGGGAAAGTACAGAGCAGGGCAATTTTGTAATGCTCCACCCGTCTTCCACTCTCAGTTTCTGGAAGTCAGAGGTTTGGTTTCACCCCAACCATCGGGTTCTGTCCTGACCATTTTGGCTAATAGCATTGATGGACCTTTCCTCCAGGAAGTTATCCTGTTCTTTTTTGAACCCAGCTATACTTTTAGCTATCACAACATCCCATGGCAATGAGTGGCATAAGTTCGTTGTGCATTGTGTGCAAGAGTACTTCCTCTAGTTTGTATTATACCTGTTGTCTATTAATTTCATCAGGTGACCCTGGGTTTTGTATTGTGTGAAAGGGTAAATAACACTTCTCTATTTACATTTTCCACACCATTCGTGATTTTATAGACCTCTATTGCAGGGGTTCCCAAACTTTTTCCCCTGAGGCCCACCTGTGCAGTTGCAATAGGCACTGTGGCCCACTATTAACACTTCCTGAGGAAAATTATTAATTTAAATTACATACGTATAAACTATAATACAGTAAATAATGTATGTTTCCTTTTCATTTTAAAGTAAACAATTGGAATGATGGAAAGCCCTAGCAATATGCACTCAAAGAAATGCTTCAAGATCTTTGAAACCAAATAGTTTTAGTAAAATTATACTTTAAAAAAATGTTGAGAGCAAAATTGGGTATTCAAATAGGGAAAACATAATTTTGTTTAAAAGTGAACTATAAGCAATACAATAATGTAACAAAACTGCTAAAAAAGATAGTGTTACTTGAGTTAAATAGTTTTCCAACTTTGAAAACTATATTATGTATTCAATTTTTTTAGTGTAAAATCTGGATTTCTGTGCTGTGTCAGTAAAGACCCAACCCTATTCTCTACTAATTAGAAAAGAATCAAATATTGTACATAAAATATAAAATAACTTGCAGACCAGGCGTCTTCTTAATGGGATGGATGTGCCTGCTTCTCGTTGCACAGTTTTTCCAGCTGGGGACATATGTTAGTGAGGCTCAACCTGATTTCATCTTTAATTTTCAGCTCAATTTTCTCACACTAGAAGGAACATAATTTCTCTCATTCTTCCATAGCTGTGTTCGCTGTGCAGTGTTAACAGGCATAAAAAGCATGATTTTGTCATTAGAGTCTGCAGATATGACTGAATACACAACAGGAGCAGATCTGTTGAGTAAGGGCTTGTCTACACATGGAATTATTCCAGAATAGTTTTGGAAAAAGGGAATAGCTATTCTGCTTTACATTCACACTGTACCTTATTCCAGAATTATTTTCCTGTGTAGTCAAGCCCTATAAAGATGCAGTTATTTCTATTATAGTCACAGGTATTTTTAGTAAAAAAGTCATGGACAGATCACAAGCAATAAACAAAAATTCACGGCCCATGACCTGTCCATGACCTGTACTATAAATACCCCGACTAAATCTTAGGTTCCCTGGTGTGCTCCCAGGCACTGCAGCTGCTTGGGGAGGGGCCTCCGGGGCACCGCTGCTGCTGCTGCTCTAGGGGGGAGGCTCCAGGGGGGCAGCCCGGGGCTCTGCTGCAGCTCCGGAGGGGGGATGGCCCAAGGCCCCACTGTAGCTCCAGGCCAGCGCTTGGGACTGTTGCTGCTCCAGCGGCGCCTGGGGCCAGAAGCCTGGGGCTGCCCAAGCAGCAGCCAGTGCAGCTGGCCCCGGGGCCATCCCAGCTGCTCGGGCAACCCGGGGGGTCAGCCACACTGGCTGCTGCAGAAGTCACAGAGGTCCCCAAAAGTCACTGAATTCATGACTTCCAAGACCTCTGTGAAAGACGTGCAGCCTTAATTATGGCCCTAGCCAAGACTGGAATCTTTTTGTCCTAGGCACTGTACAGCCACATAGTAAAAGACAGTCCTTCCCCCAAGTTGTTTACAGTATAAATAGACAAGTTGGGCAAAGGAAGGATTATTATCCTGATAGGTGGTTAACAAAGGCCCAGAGAGAATAAGTTACTTGACCAGAGTTACACACAGAATTTGTGACAGAGTTGGGACCTGAATTCAGATTTGCCTTAACCTCAGGACAAGCCTTCCTCTCTGTTTTGACAGTGGCCTTGTCTAAATTGAGAAGTGGCACTTGTTTGACTTAAATCAGTTTTTTAACCAATTTGACCTGGTGCAAATCCCTGTGTGGACATTCTTACTGCAGTTTAGAAGTGGCTTATTTTGGTTTAATCTAAGCCTGTTCCCAATCAAATTAACCTAAGCCAAAATAAGCCTGGTTTAAACCTAAAATAAGAGTGTCCACTCAACCTCTTGCACTCATTTAACTAAATCAGTTTAAAATCATATCTTAAGTTAAAGTAATGGGACTTTCTTGTGTAGACAAGTCAATGGTAGTAGTAGTATAAGGGCCCTACCGTCAATCAAACCCTAACCCCGCCCCTTGGCCCCTTAGTCCCTCCCACATGTCAGCGGAAGTCCCACCCCATGGGGGTATTACTTCCAGGGTCAAGGTGCCACCTGACCGGAAGCAAGGTGTGTCATGTGACCCCTCTAAGAACTCCTCCCACCACCCTCTACCAATCAGGAGGGGTTTCATCCCGACAGGACCTCGCCGAGAGGAGATTTTGACCAATCAGGGTGACTTCCGGGTTGGGGTGACCCCACTAAGAACTCCTCCCAAGGCCCTCCGCCAATCAGAGTGCAGCACCATTACCCCATAAGTCCCAGCGCTGGACAGAGGAGGCGGCCATCTCTTACCAAGGACACGTGTTTCCGAAATCACGAAAAGGCTGCTGAGAGGAAACCTGGACTCCTTCACCACCCCTGTGAGAACTTCGGACTTTGTTTTAGCCCCGAGGGTCTTTGACCATCCGCGGAGAAAGCGCTACATCAGCGACAGTTCTGAGGAGGAGGAGGGAGCGACTGAGGGGAGCCCTTAGGGCCAGCCGTTGCTGGATACGCCGGAACCCGACCCCAAAACCCTCGTGAGACACCCCGATGAGCATGGCGGTCTCTCTTTGTCCACCCCCTCAGAGGTGGAAGGCGATTGCGGCTCGGGGGAGTCACCGGCGGACAAGGTGAACGGAAAAGATGGTGCTCAGGTAAATGAATGATTAAGAAGCGGCGGTCGAGGAGGGGTGGGTAGTGGGTTAGTAACCGGGGGCTGTGTAAATTAAAAAACAAGCAGTGGGGGTGCTTACACGTTTTCTTTTCTGAAAATTTCTCAACAGCTCGACGATGCCTTTCTAGAGGACCCGGAGGCCCTGGACAGCGTTGCATCAAGCAGCAAAGATGAACCGGGCCCACCATGTTTTTGCTCAACGCTGATACACATTGTTGAAGAGGACTCTGAGCATGATGGCTATGAGGAGTTTAGGAGGCGACTTGGCATAGAACTAACTGAGCCAGTGCCACATCGTGAGCGTAAAAAAGTCATGCGGACTATTGTACGCGTTGCTGTTTATGCTATCCTTAAACACTGCCTTAGGGAAAAGCTTTTTGAAGATTGTGAGGGCTGTGTCATAGATGCGCCAGGCCAAAGGCACCATGACTGTGTGACTTGGACTTCAGTGGATATAAACATATCACACACACACTCACACACAAAACAGCAGCTTTATAAAACACACCAAACCCTTCTAACAAAACACAGATAGCCACAAACCACACCCCCCCTTTTTTTTTTTTTTAAATTTACGGCTACCAAGTTTTATATCACGTTTGTCCCCTCACCATTCTCTAACTTAATCCTTTTAGATTTCTTACAAATAGTCTTTTTCTTAAGCAGGGTTCTGTAACTTTTTGTGCGGACTAGACGGTCAATATAATGCTGTAAGCAGGTATCTTCCGGTTTTGTCATATTCTTTAAAACACGGTCAGGGTCTCCACTGAATTGCACAGCATTTATCAAGGTCACCCCTTGCGCTAAATGTTCTTGGGTTAGGCACAGACATTGCATAGCCAACCTATGGCAATAACAGTGTTTAATAAACTTTCCAAACACAGCTCAGCAGACAGGCCCTGGAGCTTGCAGTTTATATCCACTGAAGTCAAAGTCACACAGTCATGGTGCCTTTGGCCTGGCGCATCTATGACACAGCCCTCACAATCTTCCAAAAGCTTTTCCCTAAGGCAGTGTTTAAGGATAGCATAAACAGCAACGCGTACGATAGTCCGCATGACTTTTTTATGCTCACGCCGTGGCACTGGCTCAGTTAGTTCTATGCCAAGCCGCCTCCTAAACTCCTCATAGCCATCATCCTCAGAGTCCTCTTCAACAACTTGTATCGGCGTTGAGCAAAAACATGGTGGGCCCGGTTCATCTTTGCTGCTTGATGCAACGCTGTCCAGGGCCTCCAGGTCCTCTAGAAAGGCATCGTCGAGCTGTTGAGAAATTTTCAGAAAAGAAAACGTGTAAGCACCCCCACTGCTTGTTTTTTAATTTACACAGCCCCCGGTTACTAACCCATTACCCACCCGTCCTCGACTGCCGCTTCTTAATCATTCATTTACCTGAGCGCCATCTTTTCCGTTCGCCTTGTCTGCCGGTGACTCCCCCGAGCCGCAATCGCCTTCCACCTCTGAGGGGTTGGACAAAGAGAGACCGCCATGCTCATCGGGGTGTCTCACAAGGGTTTTGGGGTTGGGTTCCAGCATATCCAGCAACGGCTGGGCCAAAGGGCTCCCCTCGGTCGCTCCCTCCTCCTCCTCGGAACTGTCGCTGATGTAGCGCTTTCTCCGCGGATGGTCAAAGACCTTCGGGGCTAAAACAAAATCCGAAGTTCTCACAGGGGTGGTGAAGGAGTCCATGTTTTCTCTCAGCAGCCTTTTCGTGATTTCAAAAACACGTGTCCTTGATAAGAGATGGCCGCCTCCTCTGTCCGGCGCTGGGACTTATGGGGTAATGGTGCTGCACTCTGATTGGCGGAGGGCCTTGGGAGGAGTTCTTAGTGGGGTCACACAACCCACTTCCGGAGGGGTCACCCCAACCCGGAAGTCACCCTGATTGGTCAAAATCTCCTCTCGGCGAGGTCCTGTCAGGACAAAACCCCTCCTGATTGGTAGAGGGTGGTGGGGGGAGTTCTTAGAGGGGTCACATGACACACCTTGCTTCCGGTCAGGTGGCACCTTGACCCCAGAAGTAATACCCCCATGGGGTGGGACTTCCGGTGACAGGTGGGAGGGACTAAGGGGTCAAGGGGCGGGTTTAGTGTTTGATTGATGGTAGGGCCCTTATACTACTCATGGTCCCATTTTGGAGAAGAAACATGTTAAATTGCTTTATAATATGCATTTTGTTCCCAGAGAATACATATTATTAAATTACAGGATGTTTTATGGTGAACAGTGAGAGGAATCACAGTGTTGCTTCATGGCCAGCTGCCAGCTAAAATATCCCAGAGACATGTTATGATTCAGAAAGTTCCTCAGGGAACCATTACACATGCATGCTCCAAAGGCTGTCTCAGTCCCTTTTATTAAATTAAAGATATTAAGGTAGCTGATTACATTAATTGCAGGTGTCTATTCCTCCTATTCTATCCCAATGGCTATATGCCTAGTCCTAATCTGCAGTTAAGGACTCATTTCTCTTGCCAACGAAGAAAATGGCAAATCTATTGTTTTCAGTGGCAGCAGAACTGGGCCCCTAAGGATGGAGAATGCCAAGTTTACTTTCTCCTTTCAAGCCTTTTACTAATATTCCTGTGTGCATTATGAATATACATACAGAAATTATTGGATATAGTATATTTGAGTCACACTTCTATACAAATATGCGATATAGTAAATGGTTTCTATGGGTTACGTCTTCTGTAGGAATTTGTGGAGTTTTTCCACTATAGGAGACTGTAGAGTCAAGCTGGAGAGGATTTTGCCTTGCAGCAAGCTGTAAATGGATGCTGATACAGAAAGACAAAACTGGAAATGTGCAATAAAAACTAGGAATGAAGAAAGAGGCGTATATTAACATTAAATCCTTCTCATTGCTTAGGGTTAGGGTTAGTGTCAGCGGCACTGCTATGGGTACCCCCATGGCCCCACAGTATGCCAACATTTTTATGGCTGACTTAGAACAACGCTTCCTCAGCTCTCGTCCCCTAACGCCCCTACTCTACTTGCGCTACATTGATGACATCTTCATCATCTGGACCCATGGAAAAGAAAATTCCACCATGATTTCAACAATTTCCATCCCACCATCAACCTCAGCCTGGACCAGTCCACACAAGAGATCCACTTCCTGGACACTACAATACTAATAAGCGATGGTCACATAATCACCACCCTATACCGGAAACCTACTGACCGCTATACTTACCTACATGCCTCCAGCTTTCATCCAGACCACACGATCCACTGTCTACAGCCAAGCTCTAAGATACAACTGCATTTGCTCCAACCCCTCAGATAGAGACAAACACCTACAAGATCTCTATCAAGCATTCTTACAACTACAATACCCACCTGCTGAAGTGAAGAAACAGATTGACAGAGCCAGAAGAGTACCCAGAAGTCACCTACTACAGAACAGGCCCAACAAAGAAAGTAACAGAATGCCACTAGCCATCATCTTCAGCCCCCAACTAAAACCTCTCCAGTGCATCATCAAGGATCTACAACCTATCCTGAAGGACGATCCCTCACTCTTACAGATCTTGGGAGACAGGCCAGTTCTTGCTTACAGACAGCCCTCCAACCTGAAGCAAATACTCACCAGCAACCACACACCACACAACAAAAACACTAACCCAGGAACCTATCCTTCCAACAAAGCCCGTTGCCAACTCTGTCCACATATTTATTCAGGGGACACCATCATAGGACCTAATCACATCAGCCACACTATCAGAGGCTCGTTCACCAGCATATCTACCAATGTGATATATGCCATCACGTGCCAGCAATGGCCCTCTGCCATCTACATTGGCCAAACTGGACAGTCTCTATGCAAAAGAATAAATGGACACAAATCAGCCATCAAGAATTATAACGTTCAATAATCAGTCGGAGAACACTTCAACCTCCCTGGTCACTCAATTACAGAACTCAAAGTCGCAATACTCCAACAAAAAAACTTCAAAAACAGACTCCGAGAAACTGCAGAATTGGAATTAATTTGCAAACTGGACACCATTAAATTAGGCTTGAATAAAGACTGGGAGTGGATGGGTCATTACACAATGTAAAACTAATTCCCCCCCCCCCCCGCACTGTTACTCATATCTTCTTGTCAACTGTTGGAAATGGGCCATCCTGATTATTACTACAAAAGTTTTTTTTTCTCCTGCTAATAGCCCACCTTAATTGATTACACTCATTACAGTTGGTATGGCAACACCCATTTTTTCATGTGCTCTGTGTATCTATATCTTCCTACTGTATTTTCCACTGCATGCATCTGACGAAGTGGGTTTTAGCCCACGAAAGCTTATGCTCAAATAAATGTGTTAGTCTCTAAGGTGTCACAAGTACTCCTCGTTCTTTTTGATGAACAATTAGGTTTTCCCTTCCAGTATCTTTCTACTACAAAAGGAAACATATGGCTCTGTGTCATTGGTGTTTCTGGCTGTCTTCTAAATTCTCTATGACTTACCTCCATTTGGACCCTGCTGATGCACATTAACAGTTCATTAATGTGCTTTGATCTAATCCTCTTTGAAACAGGACTAGATCAAAGTGCATTAACAAACTGTTAATATGCATCAGTAGGGTCCACACAGACACGGTAGGGTCTAGTGAGGGGTAGATTCATACCCCACCTTGCCACAAACTATGTTTGTGGAGACAAGCCCTCTGTGAAAGCCTGCTAAGTCCTTTGTCTTCTCCTCTGCCACTTGAACCTATCCAAACTGCTTTGGTCAGCATACCAGGGGGTGGGAGATAATGTCAAATAGCCCAATTACAAATACTTAAAGGATAATGCAGAAAACCCACTGCTTTGAAATCTATTGTCTTCTGTCCTGTGTAGATGCCTACCTCCTGCTTGAATTAACCCTTTGTAATACTCCAGTAAACAACACAAAAACAATTGACATATATTAATAAAATATTACAGAAAACCCCACATCCTTCACGTCCATTTTACAGAAGAAGAAAAGTCAGAGTAATTAAGAGGCTTGCCCAGATCACAAGAAGTCTGTGGCTGAACGGGGAATTGAACCAAGGTCTCAAGTCCCAGTCCAGTGCTCCGTCCACTAGACCATCCTTCCTTCCCTTACATTATAGGTATTATCATATTGATTAGGTAATTGAACCAAATCTATCCCAGTTGTACCTGAAGTATCTCGGATGACTGAAAAAGTGATATTAACATAGAATACTTAGGTAATATACTATATTTACTATACATTAACTATATGCTAGAGACTTTCCTTGATACTTATTTACACTGAAAATCCTGTATTGGGCATCCCTGCCAATACATTAAAAGTTCAGTAAAACACTAGATTGCATGTTACTGGATAGAGGACCGACAGTGATTTTTGTGTCTCAAGTTAGCCTTTATCACTGTCTGAGTATCCACTGTTAGTGTTCTGGTTTAGAAAGTCAAAGTACTCATGTGGTGTATCAGAGAAATGATCTCAGTTAACATTTCCCCCCTCTAGATTTCTGGTTTCAATGGGCAGTGGATCCTGCTATATTCTCTCTACACTTAGCACTATCCTCCTGAATATATCATTCTGAGTGTCAAATATATAAAGGAAACATGGCTACCAACTATATCTGGAGAGTCCAGAATCTTAAACAAGGCCTCTAGTAGAACTAATCAGCGATGGAAATTGCCCTGTAGAAAATTCCAATACTGTGACAATTTTTTTTTGTCCTAAATTGGGATGAAATGTTGAAATATTGAAACTTTTGACAAACTAAAGTGTTCTGAAACTTTTTGATCCAGAAATGTCAGAATGTTTAGTTTTGACATTTTTGATCTAAATTAAAAGTTTTGAAATTCCAGCCTGGAAACATTTCAGTTCAATTTTCTTGATGGAACATTCTGCCAAAATCAATCTGTAGTTTAAAAGAATAAAACATTGCATACTCTTAATTCTACCCTGTATTAAATTGCAACATATTGCCAATCAACTTTCTATTTAATTTTTTTTTAATTTAACTTACTAGAGGAAAAATAATAGTAAATAGCGGAAAAAGTATTCGCTGAATATATTCAATGAGTATTAGCTGAGCAATATATTTGCTGAATAGTATTTGGTCATCTATAATGCTATTTAAATCTACAGATGTATTAACTGAATAAAATGATCTTTTAAAATGAAAGCTTTGATTCTGCAGAGGGAGATGCACTCACCCAGCAGAGTTTCCAATCTATAGTAGGTGAGTGGATTTTTCAGGCCCTGTTCTTTCATGCTGCCTGCTTATGCCTGAATCAGCCTCTCTTATATGCACCTCCTGCACAACCCTCCTCAAAACCAGATCAATATTTGACCATTTAATTGCCACTCAGGCAGGCCTATAACAAATTGTAACATCAACTATCCAGATTATAAACTCTTTAGGGTAGGGGGCTTGGATTATGAGCTTCTTGGGGTAATGGGGTCTGGGGGCTTGGATTATGAGCTTCTTGGGGTAATGGGGTCTTATCTTTCTGTCTGTAAAGTATCACACACACCTTTGTTGCTATACGAAGAATAATACGCTTCCTATTGAAACATTTCTTTTTCTACATTTCACTCAGAAGCCCTTCACCATATGTATATCTTTGCTCAGTTGCACATGCTGCTATGTTTACAATCAGTGACCCAACTCAGTATAAATCTTGTTGTTCAGATAACAAGGCAACACAGAAACAGAAAAAAACATACTTCATAGAAAATCTGGAAGACATCCAAAAAAACTAACGCCATAGAGCCATATGTTTCCCTTAATAGTAGATAGCTGCAAGAAGGGAAAACTCTCAAATCACTGTACAAATTAACCCTAACAATTAATACACATCATGCCAACCAGTCGTGACAGAAGTGTTTGTTATAACTGGCAGTCAGTCTGAACAGAATTACCCTCGGAAAAGCTTTTTTTTTTTTTTTTTTTTTTTTAAACCTGTCAAATATATTGAGGAAGCACAGTATTGCTGAACTTATGGCTGCATCTGCAATTCTTACGCTTTTTATATATATGGCAAGAGCTCTTAAAAACACTGTGTGGGTGTTGTACAAATTCACAAAATGAATGACCTTTGTCCTGAAGAATCATAGAATCGAAGGACTGGAAGGGTCCTCCAGATGTTATCTAGCCCAGTCCCCTGCACTCATGGCAGCACTAAGTATTATCTTACAAGCTAAATAGAGAAAGGAAACGACTGAAGGAAATTGGTACAACATACAGAGAAAGTCAGCAGTAAAACCAGCTGGTCATTGCGGGCCAGTGGGATTCAGCACTTTCCAAAAATCAGGTCCTTTAATGTGTCTCAAGTTGGGCACCCAAAAATTGAAGCACTCAAAATGACTCAAAATGTCTGAAAATGAAAGTTAATACGTTTAATAGATCTAAGCAAAATGGTTTGAAAATGTCACTGGAGACCAAGAGGTACTTTTGCACCTAGGAGAAATATATCAATCACATTCTGATACGTTTGTATATAGAGCTGGGCAAATAATTAATTTTTTGGTTTGCTGACAGTTAAGGCTGTCAAGAGATTAAAAAAATTAATTGCAATTAATTGCATGATTAATCTCACTGTTAAACAATAATAGAATACCATTTAATTTTTTTTGATGTTTTCTACAATTTCAAATATGTTGATTTCAATTACAACACAGAATACGAAGTATACAGTGCTCACTTTATTTTTGATTACAAGTATTTGCACTGTAAAAAACCAAAATAGTATTTTTCAGTTAATCTGATACAAGTACTGTAGTGCAATCTCTTTATCATGAAAGTTGAACTTACAAATGTAGAATTATGTACAAAAAAACTGCATTCAAAAATAAAACAATGTAAAATTTCAGAGCCTGCAAGTCCACTCAGTCCTGCTTCTTATTCAGACAATCGCTCAAACAAGTTTGTTTACATTTGCAGGAGATAATGCTGTCCGCATCTTGTTTACAGTATCACCTGAAAGTGAGAAGAGGTGTTCTCATGGCACTGTTGTAGCCGGCATCGCAAGATATTTATGTGCCAGATGCGCTAAAGATTCATATGTCCCTTCATGCTTCAACCACCATTCTAGAGGACAGGTGCAGAGCAGGGGACATACAACTCTCCCCCAGAGGTTCAGTCACAAATTTCATTAATGCGTTATTTTTTTAACAAGCGTCATCAGCATGGAAGCATGTTCTCTGGAATGGTGGCCAAAGCATGAAAGGGCATACTGTTAGGCAAGAGTTAAAATTCAGTTAGCAGCTGATACAGAAACCCACGTAACTAACAAGCAGAAATACCAGAATCCCAAGGACACTGACAACTGTAAACACTTGATAAACTTATATGGTCAAATGTCCGCCCAGTAACTCGGCTCTTAGAACAGAACAAACCCTCCCTTCACAGCCCTCCGGATATCTGTAAACACTCATCCCCACCCAACACCTTCGCCTTAAGGTAGTCATGGATAACTGATGTCATCAAAATAGTTTTGATGCATATGTTCTGTTCCTGTCACTGTCATGTTAAGTGCGTTCTGTCTCTGAAACAATGTTGGTCTCTGTAAGAACAAGATAAATGCAAATGAAGTGATAAGAGAAAGGTATATATTGGTCACTGTAACCCCACACCTTTGAAGCTGCTTGTCAGTCTTCCCGGTACCGTAAATAAACCCCCTTCAGTATTTTCTGTGCCTGCCTGATTCTTGAGGGAAAGAAATCTCTTTGCTTCACAATACGAATGTTTAGCACATCTGGCACGTAAATACCTTGCAACGCCCCGGCTACAAAAGTACCATGCAAATACCTGTTCTCACTTTCTGGTGACATTGTAAATAAGAAGAGGGCAGCATTATCTCCTGTAAATGTAAACAAATTTGTTTGTCTGAGCGATTGGCTGAACAAGAAGTAGGACTGAGTGGACTTGTAGGCTCTGAAGTTTTACATTCTTCTGTTTTTGATTGCAGTTATGTAACAAAAAAATCTACATTTGTAAGTTGCACTTTCACAACAAAGATTGCACTACAGTACTCGTATAAGATGAATTGAAAAATACTATTTTTTATCATTTTTACAGTGAAATATTTGTAACAAAAAATAATATAGACTTTGATTTCAATTACAACACAGAATGCAATATATATGAAAATGTAGGAAAAATCCAAAATATTTAATAAATTTCAATTGGTATTCTATTGTTTAACAGTGCAATTAAAACTGCAATTAATTTTTTTAAATTGTGATTTTTTTTTTGAGTTAATCACATGAGTTAACTGTGATTAATCAACAGCCCTACTTTAGATATATTTTTCCCCTCTATAAGCAATGTAAAATGTTGTTGCTAACATTAGCAGCTTTCTTAGCCTATCTTCACAAAGCTTCATAGGAGTCTCGATTAACAATTCTTTAGTATCACATAGAGCTTTAGGCCTATGTGTTAACAC
Source organism: Emys orbicularis (assembly GCF_028017835.1). NCBI lineage: Eukaryota > Metazoa > Chordata > Testudines > Emydidae > Emys > Emys orbicularis. Next base: position 64,348,363 of record NC_088683.1, on the reverse strand, counting down.
CCTCCTCCGCTTGTCACCGTAACAGTTTATTATAATGACACCTTTACCTCATTAATCTTTGGTGTGATTTGAAATGTTCATTTAGTAGCTCCATTTAATACCTTAAGGCAGTTTTTTTTTTTTTTGCTTTTGCACTATTATCTGTAAGTGGCAAAACAGAATTAATAAAGTATAATAATATTAACAAGAAAATTGTATCTTTTAAACGCATGGGAATTATCGATACTTCGGGATTACCATTTTGAATTAGACTTTCAATTGTTCCTTGGACTGGGCCATACTCTTACTAATTAAATAACATGATATTCTTTTTATCTTATAACATCTTAAAATTTAGAATTAAAGAATTTATGTGGACCTTGAATTGGGGTACATATTGGTCAAGATGTGTTTCTTTTGAAATACTATCAATTGTGGTTTCTTTTTTCCAAATTGAGACAGTGGTAACAACTGTGTTCAATGATAATTTTTCCTAGAGGTGTAAAATGGAAGTTGTTAGTAACTGGACATGTTAGAAAGCCATATTGGTAGTTTTTGTGGTTAGGTACCACACAGTCGTGTCCCCTTCATATTACAGGTTATCCTCACAACTGGATTATGCTATTTGGTGAGCCAGGCAAGACACAGTAGTGACTAACTCACTGACCTTGTTGGACCCTTCTTCTAGTCAGGCATATCCACAGACTGGAATTGTGATGCCAATCACATCACGCTTACATACATACAAATTTTCCTTAACAGAGCAACAGGCTGTGTGAGGGGCTCTTCATATTCTGGATTCATCACAATATACAAAATATTCCAGTATATGCAGGAGTTCCTTATTAATGTTTCCTTCCAGGTAACCTATTGAGTGGACAGCTGCCAACCTAACACATACTTAGCTGGAAGGATTAAATACAAAATAAAATAAATATATAGGAGACTGTTCATTGAAATACAATTAATTTTACATCATCGTCATTAAGATGTGGGGTTACTGATCCCAAGTTAGCCAAAATACCAGTTTTTTGAGTATTTGAAATAGCAATTGAGTTATTTTAGAACAGCATTTCTCAAATGCAACCATCAGTGGAGCTTTTTGTGGCCATGACAGCCTCCAAAGAATGGGTGGAGATTGGGGGGACAAAGCAGCAGCCCCTCCCTGCAGCGCCCAGCTGTTGCTCCTGAATAGCTGTTACCAATGGCAGTGAGATGCGCCGCCTTGGTGTTTTTGCGCTAGCGTAACCAGCAGGGATCGGCACCCCGCACCAAGCAATCTCCTCAGGGGCTCTGGGCAGTGCTTCTGGGGACACAAGGCCAGTGTGTGTCGTGCCAGAGGTGGCTCGTCAGCGGAGGTGGCTGCAGCATTCAGTCACCAGGGACCTCTCCAAACTAAATAATTCAACGTAGACACCATGCGTCTGACGAAGTGGGTATTCACCCACAAAAGCTTATGCTCCAATACGTCTGTTAGTCTATAAGGTGCCACAGGACTCTTTGTCGCTTAATGTAGACACCAGTACATTGTTAGATTTAAATCCTATAATTTAGATCAATTATAAATTTTAGGATAAAACGTTGTGTTTTAAACCTTGTTTTAAAAGCATAATTAAAGAGAAGAAAGAAAATAATGAATAATAAGCCAGTGGTTAGCTATTAAAGAAATATCAGAAAGGAAAGAGTTTGTAAAGGCATTAAAATTAGCAAGGTAAATAGCAAAGCATTTGAACATACAAGATCTAGGACAAGTTATTTTAGCTGTTTTTGGAAGAGGTCGCCTGTCTGCATTTAGCATGATTCATGGAAGCTTCCCGCTTTGTTACACCGAAGCTATTTTTTGGTAACTGTTTGCGCCTTTCTTTGCCTTCCTAAGTTTCTACTTTTTTTGTTTTTTTTAAAGTATGCTGTACTCTTATTAATCTTATCTCTTGCTTTTTGTAAATTGTGAGAGAGGAAGCAGGTTCTGTTTCTAACACTCAAGTTGCCACTTGAACTCTTTAGGTTTTTTTTAAACCTTTGTTCTCCGAGTTATATAGAGAACAAGCACAACCATAGGGCATTTCCTACATTTTGCAGGTGGAGCAAATATAATACTCCCTGATTCCAAGCATATATATTTAAGCAGTTGCAAAAATAAGTTCACAAAAACAGATTACCACCTTTAGATATATTTTCATTCTAAGTAATGTAAAATCTGCTTGTTAACATTTTTTATGATCTTTCTTAGCCTAACTTCAAAGTTTTATGTGAGTCTTAATAAACAAACCTTTAGCATAACTTAGAGCTTCAGACCTATACATTACCACCTTGAAAGCAAAAGTACTGAAATTTTGTTTCTAATCATTCTTTTAAACTACTGTCATGGCAACTTGACAACATGGAAAAGTGCTCCTGGAAAAACATACTTAAGTTGCTAACAAGTCATAGAATTGTAGAAATGTAGGGCTGGAAGCGACCTTGAGAAGTCATCAACCTCCCTGGGTAACCTATTCCAGAGCTTAACTACCCTTATAGTTAGAAAGTTTTTCCTAATATCTTTTCCTAATATCTCCTAAATCTCCCTTGCTGCAGATCAAGCCCCCTCTGCATACAAAATACAGCCTATGTTGCCTGGAAATCCCTTCTACTTGGCCACAGCCTGTTTGCCAGCAAAATGAGCGTTTCCAAAGTAAGCTCTTAAAATGAATAAACAAAACTACTATACATAAATGCTGATACTTCAAAAAATCCAAGGGACTGGACCGATGCTGAGCTGTGGCTAATGACTGCTCAGCGTAGCAGAAGGGGATACACATACGCTACCAATATGGGAACATGTATTGCAGTCCAGCTAGTCGTGGCCCAAAACAGATGAGATCAAATAATTTCGGTCTGTGTCCCACCCTAAGAAAACATTTTGAAGCCACTGTTGCATATTTTTCAATAGCCACTATACTGGTGATATTCACAGAAATGTTTTTCAAGGCAAAGGGGAAAAAAAGACTTCAAAAAACTCCAGGTGTGCCAAACAAGGACTGGGTGGGAGAAAAGTGACAGAGTTGGGAATCTAGGTCTCCTGAATGCAAGCCCACTTCTCACACTACTAGAATCACGATATGGGGCTTTTTCAGTTATCAGAGGCAACATATAGGAATGTTGCCAAAAATAAGTAACATCTTTAGAGACAGTGCAAAAAGTAAGCAATATTTTCTATCAGAGAGGTTGAAATTTACAACCAACTGAAAAACTTAAGTATCCGTGTTAGTCTGGATCTGTAAAAAGCGACAAAGAAAGCTTATGCTCCAATAAGTCTGTTAGTCTATAAGGTGCCACAGGACTCTGTCGCTTTTGAAAAACTTAAATTTACCACCAGCAATGGAGGCAGTAAGTGTGGGCTACAGATTTAGGTTCTTCTCATAAGCTTGAAGTTCAGTATCTGAAAAATAGGTTGCTTTAACTATTTCATTTAAATAATATTTAAACATATTTTTCCAAACATTACAACTCAGAAACTAACTTTTCTCATACATTCAGAATTAGAGCCACATTTCCTATGTCTCAAACTTATGTCAAAGTTAAGATGGCACCTTATTTTTGAGTGCTAATTATTCTTTATTACAGCTGAAAAACTACATTTTTAGTGTCAAGTATCAGAGGGGTAGCCGTGTTAGTCTGAATCTGTAAGAAGCAACAGAGGGTCCTGTGGCACCTTTAAGACTAACAGAAGTATTGGAGCATAAGCTTTCGTGGGTGAATGCCCACTTCATCAGACTGCTTTTTACATTTTTAGTGACCATCTTTATAATAGATGTAGTGATTTAGATCTCTTACATCGTGTGACATATTAACTTTAAGAATTTATCTTACTGCCTTTTGGGCCTCTTGGAACTAGACATATGGCAGAAAAAAACAAGTCATTTCACATGTTCTACCTGTTGTCTGGAAATACCACGCATCTTATTGTGATTAGGCATTAATGACCATGTTGTAACCAAAGATTATGTAGGTTCTGGTAGCATTTGGTCATCTACCCATTAAGCAAAACCTTTTGGCAAGATTTATTTTAGTAAGAAATTGAAAGACTAAATAAGGCCTTGAATAGCTTTATTGAAATCTGTATTAAATAAACATGCGCATTTCAAATGTAAACCCAAGTGAACTCAAGTGCAGACAAAATTTTAACCTCTGTCATGCAGGAGGTTAGTTTACATTAAAAAAAAACTCAGAAAGCAGCTTTAAAATACCAGGATGAAACACCAGCTTTAATATCAAGGTATAATGCAAAGCCATGTCCAACATACCTCATTTATATCCTGGTCAAATGCAATTTTTTAAACTTTTTAATGCTAACATAAATAAATAATTTACCAAAATGTGCACTCACAGAGTGAACTTTTATTTACAATACACAATTTATAACCTATTGTATTTGATTAGTTCAAGTGAAGAACATCATACTTTTTGCTTTTCATAACAGTGGGACACAAAGCAATTCTTCAGGTAGTAGATATGTGAAGTGTGCCCCCACACTTAAGAGCTCCTATCAAAGGCAGTATTGTATACAAATCAACAATACATTCGTCCAACTAGATCAAAGGGAAAGCAGCAAATTAAAAATGTTTCAAACTGTCACACTTATTTTTGGCATCCTGGACTCTTGAACATGGTTAACTAAAATCCAATTCAAGGGTTGTATGCTTTATATACTGTACAGGTTCTGACTCTTGAACATGCAAATGCCAATTCTCCTATAATAAGTTACCTTTTGTGATAAGCTGTAAGGCTATGGTGAATTCCATCAGGAACACACACAGAAAATTAACAGACCTACCTTTAAAACCAATTGTTCATTAACAATTTAAAGGCAAGTTATGTGGAAAAAATTCTTTTATCTAAGCCTGACGCACAGTCATTACTATGGATACAGAATACTATTAAATCTGTCCCTATAACAAAGTAGTTTGAAAGCTGCCAAACTACCCACATGGGAGGGCGGGGGGGAGGGGGAGAGACTTACAGCACAATTTTAAATTTTGGAGTGACACCAGATTAAAGTTATGCATGGGTTATAAGCAAGATAACAGGAATTATAATGTCAACAGAATAGATCCAACAAGCAACAAGGGATACTTACATTTAATTGAAAAACGTTTGTTAATTCAGCATGAAATCCAGAACCTGTTCCACAGCAGCAATAAGATGAACATAATAATCTGGATGTTTAACTATACCACAAAAGGTTAAAACACCTTTTCAAGATATTTTCTTCTATCATGATTGAGTTTAAAATTGGTCAACATTAATTTCTAGGGAGAAACTTGAAAATTTGGTGTTTCAGGAATACTACTTCTCATATTTATGCCACATGTACTAGCTAAATAATAGTAGTACATGTGACAGCCTAATATACATGAATAAAATCATCCAAAAACTAGGCTCTCCACCGTAGTATTCTTGTAATACTAAGAAAATAAATGACCAAAGTCCACAAATTTAACATTTTAGTTATTAACTCACATCCCAAATGAAGAAAACATAATTCATCAAAACAGCAGCAGAAAACTTAAAAGGGGTTTATTTGTGATATCCTATAGATAGCTTGTGAATACAAGTCTGTAAATGTATTAGAGACAATTTCTGTTTAAGTTTTCATTGTGTTTCACTTCAAGTACTGCACATATTAAAATGCAATAAAGGATTTACATTCTGTTATCTGAAATTCCCCATCTCAGATTTTATTTTTAATTTGGTGGGCAATTTCATTCTTTCAATAGATATCTCCAATGAGAAAGTCTTTCCTTTTTATGGCTTCTAGGTCCTCTATTAGTTAGTGTGCATACAATTTTCATTTTCTATATCATTCTCATTCTCATTGCTGTCTTCATCGCTCTCTAATGGGACGCCTGTGGCAGCTGAAGCACATTGTTTAGTTTCCCGGTCAAGAGGGAAAAACCCAGTTCCACTGATAGTGTCCTGTCTCTGGTAGAAGAGCACATATGCTGCTTTGGACTGTCAAACAAGAAAATACAAACTGTTACTACCTTAATGATCATCAAAGGCAAATCTTTTGCTTTTTGGGAGAAGTTCTCCCATCAACATAGCGTTGTCTCCATGGGGGTTAAGTCATAATAACTATGTCACGTGGGGTGTGGATTTTTCACACCCCTGAGCAATGTAGTTATACCGATACAGGTCTGCAGTGTAGACCTGGCCTGAGTTAGTTTCCCAGACCTGAAGAGGAGCTCTGTGTAAACCTGAAAGCTCGTGTCTCTCACCAGCAGAAGTTGGTTCAATAAAAGATATTACCTCACCCACCTTGTGTCTCTAACATCGAGTGCTACCTTTATTATGAGTTTGTAATGGTTTTATGTTGGGAGTGTTGGATTTTCTAGGAAACAAGATTAATTCACTGCTCAGTACATTTTTTTTGAGTGGGTAGGGGAGGAAATTTGAATAAGTTTATAGTTAACTTAAATTCCACCCCCACAAAGAAGCCATATTTATCAGTATAAACATATGCCCTATATCACTGCAGTTTGCTCTTACAAACTACTGTAAGAGTGACAGATTACCCACCTAGAGAGTATACAACAACAAACAAAGAATCAAAGTTCCCCCACCCCCTGGCTACATTAAATCAAGTACAACAAATGAAGAATTATCAAGCAAGACAGAAATGAATGGCATGCAAAAATAAGCCCTTTAACATATTAAAATGACCCCTCTGCACACATGAGTGTCGATTCTCTCCCATCCTGTGTTGTTTTGGTCAAGAAGTAATGGGATTTTAACTAAGAAAATTTAGCACCTAAGTCACTTAACATTGCCAATTTGGAACACCTTCAACGTTTGCATAAGGAACCTAGAATTTAGCAGCTGGAGGTCACAATACTATATAATATATATATGATGAGTTGCACGGCTAGACCATTGAAATTTCTAGCACTAAATCCTAATTGCTATGACTCAAATAAACAAGGACAAGATTAATGGAACTCAAGAAACCTATCTATGGAGAAAGCACCAGAGGAAATGTCTAATCCAATTTATGGCAACTCCAGGGATTTTACCATATTATTGTCAGATTATTTTAAGAAATGTTCAGTGTTGTCAAAACTGACACCCTTAGTTTAATGGCATCAGTCACACTGAAAAACAACTTGAAGAAATCAGACAAATACATTTGGCAAGTATTGTTTAGCTCTGTTGTCTAGTAATGAATGTGTGCACTTTAATAAGGGCTCTCTTTCTCAGAGCGGCTCTTTCCACGTGGATGCTATAGTAAATAATCATGTATTTGATATCACAGTCTGTTGATAGGAAAACGACTGGTGTCGTAAGTTCAACATTATGTCTACACTTGTAGGTCTAAATGGGATAAAGAAAACAATCCTAGTGAAACAAAAACGCTGCATGTTAATGGAAAAAGTTTTTAAAGTACAGTAAATGTATATAATGTATAAATTAGGGCAGTCAAGCGATTCAAAAAACTTAATCATGATTAATCGCGCTGTTAAACAATAGAATACCATTTATTTAAAATATTTTTGGATGTTTTCCACATATTTAAATATATTGATTTCAATTTCAACACAGAATGCAAAGTGTACAGTGCTCACTTTATATTTATTTTTTATTATAAATATTTGCACTGTAAAAATAAAAGAAATAGTATTTTTCAGTTCACTTAATACAAGTACTGTAGTGCAATCTCCATCATGAAAGTTGAATTTACAAATGTATAATTATGCGCAAAAAATAACTGCATTCAAAAATAAAACAACGTCAAACTTTAGAGCCTACAAGTCCACTCAGTCCTACTTGTTCGGCCAATCGCTCAGACAAGTTTGTTTACATGTGCAGGAGATATTGCTGCCTGCTTCTTGTTTACAATGTCACCTGAAAGTGAGAACAGGAGTTTGCATGGCACTGTTGTAGCCAGCATCGCAAGATATTTACGTTCCAGATGCGCTAAAGATTTGTATGTCTCTTTATGTTTCAGCCACCATTACAGAAGACATGCGTCCAAGCTGATGATGGGTTCTGCTTGATAACAATCCAAAGCAGTGTGGACCAACGCATGTTCATTTCTATCTTCTGAGTCAGATGCCACTAGCAGAAGGTTGATTTTCTTTTTTAGTGGTTTGGGTTCTGTAGTTTCTGCAGAGTGTTGCTCTTTTAAGACTTCTGAAATCTCTCAGATTTTGGAAGGCACTTCAGATTCTTAAACCTTGGACCGAGTGCTGTAGCTATTTTTAGAAATCTCACATTGGTACCTTCTTTGCGTTTTGTCAAATCTGCAGTGAAAGTGTTCTTAAAACGAACAACATGCTCAGTCATCATCCGAGACTGCTATAACATGAAATATATGGCAGAATGCGGGTAAAACAGAGCAGGAGACATACAATTCTCCCCCAAGGAGCTCAGTCACAAATGTAATTAACACATTATTTTTTAATGAGCGTCATCAGCATGGAAACATGTCCTCTGGAACAGTGGCCGAAGCACGAAGAGGCATACAAATGTTCAGCATATCTGGAACGTAAATATCTTGCAATGTCGGCTACAAAAGTGCCATGGGAACACCTGTTCTCACTTTCAGGTGACATTGTAAACAAGAGGCGGGCAGCATTATCTCCTGCAAATGTAAACAAACTTGTTTCTCTTAGCGACTGGCTGAACAAGAAGTAGGACTGAGTGGACTTGTAAGCTCTACAGCAGGGGTTCTCAAACTTCATTGCACCGTGACCCCCTTCTAACAACAAAAAGTACTACACGACCACAGGAGTGGGACTGAAGCCTGAGTCCAAGGGCTTCAGCCCCAGGCATTGGGCTTTAGCCCAGGCAGTGGGTCTTGGGCTTCAGCTTCGCCCCAGGCTTTGGCTTCCGCACTGGGCCCCAGAGAATCTAAGCCAGCCTTGGCCACCCCATTAAAATGGGGTCCCAACCCACTTTGGTGTCCCGAGCCACAGTTTGAGAACTGCTGCGCTAAAGTTTTACATTGTTTTGTTTTGAGTGCAGTTATGTAAAAAAAAAACCCCAACATTTATAAGTTGCACTTTCACAACAAAAAGATTGCACTACAGTACTTGTATGAGGTGAATTGCAAAATACTATTTCTTTAGTTTATCATTTTTACAGTGCAAATATTTGTAATAAAATATAATATAAAGTGAGCACTGTACACTTTATATTCTGTGTTGTAATTGAAATCAATATATTTGAAAATGTATAAAATATTTTTGGAGGTTTTTCTAAATTTCTATTGGTATTCTATTGTTTAGCAGCCCGATTAAAACTCAAAAAAATTAATTGCATGCGTTAACTGAGATTAATCGACAGCCCTAGTATAAATGCAACATAATATCTGAACATTTTTCAAAATCCCTTTAAGGTTTCAATGGTGTTTCCTCCCACCCCCGCGTTAATTTATATTAGCCACATGTCCTTTTTTTCCTTCTTTGCAATTGCTTTCTCACAAGAGGGGTGAGCTTGCTAGTTTGTTTGGTTTTTTTAAAGTAGAATTTAATAAACAGGGCAAAGTTTGCTGAGCAAGAGTTTGAACCTTAAGATAGGTAGATAGCTGTTGCTACGCTTAAAGTATAATAAACATGCAAACAGTCCTCAAACTTCTGCTGAAATCTGCTGGTTTTTGGAATGTAAACAGAAACTGTTGTGTGTTTGCACTGTCCCTTAAACAAATCAAAAGGCTGCCAAAGTTAACAAACTATTAACTACAAATTAGTTTTCAGGTTTTGAAGATTTACGCTTTTTTCCTCCCAGATAAGAAACAGTAGCCGTGATTTCAGAAAAACAAGGATACTTGCCACTATTTGGTCCTCAGATGCAGTTGATACACTACTGTCATCAAAGTAGTACCATTTTCCATCATCTTTATTTTTTGCAAAAGCAGTATCTAGGACCCAAAAGAAGCATGTTAACTAAGAACTTTGGCAACTGAGCAAAATAAATCTATAAAGAATTCAAGCTGGTCCTCATCAAACATATGACTTTTGAATCTTATTATAGATAATATGGTATAAACTTATTAACAGTAGCCATATCATAGCTATAAGATTCATACTTCCAACCAGCCTTTTTCTTTTTCATTATGTTAACCCAAGTATTCCAGGTTTAGGTATTTTTTCACTCTATTAACAGCAAGAGAAGCATATGCCAATTTAGCTTTCACCTTTTTAAAAGAGTGTTTAAAGGAAAGGGCAGTCAGCCAGAATAAAGGTTCTTAGTGGCTTTTACCCAACTCTTCATTCCTCTCCTCCCTTTGAATGAGAGGCATAACTGCATATAAAATCTCAGACCAGGAAGGCAAAGTGAGTTGATATTACAGCACTGTAGTGCTTTTTGGAGAATAAGTATGTCCCTTCCATGACAGACTCAACCAACACAAAGTACAAAAGAACTTAACATTATTCTTGAAAGCGCATCTGAAATAGATATTTGTATTCAACTACTGTATACTTTTCAAGTAATAGAATTAAATGACATGGGTATTTTTAAAATTTTTTTTTTTGCCCTTTGGCCATTTTTATAAAAACGCAGCTGATTAATAAGAGTCAGTTTTAGTGCTAATAAACAGTCAAAATGAAACAGAACAGAAAGTTAATATGTAAAATAATGATGTTCAAAATTAACTTACAATGCCCTCCTCCCATTCCTCCATAGTGGTTGGACACAGCAATCAAATTATAGCGGCAAGGCCCTGCATTTGGATTAATAAGGAACTCTGACATATCCAAGTCACTGTTTAAAGAAAAGCTCACATTATGTTAATGTTTTTTTTTCCAACTGTTGCTTAACATTTGAGTGTTGTCTTCAGGCCCTTTTATTTTAAAACATATCCTACTGGAGCCAAACAGTGGCACAAAGCCTCATATATAGGAAAACACAACTGACACAACACCGGAAATGTTGGGAGTGCACACGTTCTCTCTTCTGATCTAATACAACAGGTATGGGATCAGAGGTTGTACATACACATCCTTCTCGATTCTCAAATTTACATAAAAAGAATTTAAACATAAGTTAGCTTCAAACAAACACTTATCCTGGCTTCCACTTTGTTCAACTGCCTGTATACGGTATCTTAACATATATTAACCTTTAGCTGTCAAAGTCAAATATCTCCTTCCAGAGTCCTTTGCCAATGCCACTCAGTGAATTATTTTTCACACCTATCTGAATATTTTACTTGTTTCGTGTTACTCAGTCCTCCCTCCCACAGCCTGCATTTTCTACGTCTTCTGCTCAAGAGTATTGCTTTTTCCCCATTAGTGCTGACTTGATCTGTAAATTTGAACTAATATATTTTGCAAATTAAGCATGGACCCATTGAATATAAATGTTAATTAAAAGATGAATTTAATTTAATCTCAAAAGGTTAGGCATGTTACAAATGTGAAAGCTAACATTTAAATATTTCAATTCAAAAGTTTTTCTTACTTTATTGGAAAATCAACCAGTGTATCCAGCTTGTCCCTCATATATCTACTGTAAGAAAAGCGCTTTAGATGTACTACCAGTACTGGGGGCAGTGACCACAAATCTAACTTTTTGGTTGCTTGCTGATGTTCTTTACAGTTTGGACAATACCTAGAAGAAAGACAGTCACTTTAGCATTCATAAAGAGTGCAGGCACCAAAGTGTATCACCAACAAGAAAGATATACCAGGTTGGGAGCTGAATGTGTAAAGGCTTACACACATAAAACCAAACATTTACCTTCAGTGCACTGTTTAATGGCCTGAACCTGAAAGATAGCGCTCTTGAAATTAATGTGAGCTGTGGGTGCTCAGCCCCTTCCAAGGATCAAGACTTATTTTAAATATTTGAAATATAAATGTAAAGGAAAAAAGTCAAATTGCAAAGATACTATATAATATGCCTCAGTGCTAGTCTTTATAGATTTTTTTTTTTAAAGCAGAAAAACTGAATTTAACCTTCTGAACTCAAAAGAAGCTGAAGGAATATGGAATATTTCAGCAAGTTATGAGCATCTGGAAAGAAAGAGGTTCCTTACCAGTAACTGTGGTTCTTCAAGTGTCACTTCTCACATCCACACGTGTGGGATATGCTCCCACCCCACTGCCATTGAACTTAGAGCATTCGAGAAATGCAGTGACCACTGCAACCACAAAAGTTCCCACTAACAGCAGTGAACATTTGTAACAGAGATAAGAGGCTGTGCGATCCCTAGCTGCCATGGTTCCTCCTCCTGAATCTTTGAGAGAATACAATTCCAAGGAAGTAGGGAAGGTGGGCAGGTAAGAATCATGAAAAATAATCTTTTCTTTGAAGCGGCTTCTGCATATTTCCACTTGGGCGAATGTAAGTAACAGCACAACTTCTAGGAAGGCAGGCTGAGTTCTAATTAGAAAGGACTGCAGAACTGCCCTCCCAAAGCAAACATCATATCAAGATGACAAGTTAAGAGAATGGTGCTGCATAAAGAAAACTCCAGGTTGAATATTTCTATGATGGAATCCTTGCTGAGGCAGGTCAATGATGTTGCTTTAGCCCTACAAGCCTGAGCTCCAAGACTATCAGGTGCTGACATCAAAGCCAAAGGGCAATTTTATTTTTAATTTAGATTTCTATGAAATGTTTAAAAAACGCTCTGGGTGCCTTTGATATACATTAAAAACACAATCTAGCTTACACAAAAACAAGTGCATCAACTTCCCAGCCAAAAGAGGGAAAGAGAAAAAAACCCACAATCAGCATACATGCATTTTGATAGGCTCTAAGTGGAAATCGCATTCTTCTTACACTGCTTTCCAAAAGATACAAAAAAAAGTTCAGGTAACTTTAATTTTATCCAATTAAAAACCTCAAAGCCCTCTTAATGGATATTAGGAAAAACTATTTCACTAGGAGGGTGGTGAAGCACCGGAATGGGTCACCTAGGGAGGTGGTGGAATCTCCTTCCTTAGAGGTTTTTAAGGCCCGGCTTGACAAAGCCCTGGCTGGGATGATTTAGTTGGGGATTGGTCCTGCTTTGAGCAGGGGGTTGGACTAGATGACCTCCTGAGGTCCCTTCCAACCCTGATATTCTATGATTCTAACATTAATGGTGTGGGCATCTACCTTTCCCTGTTGAGAATGAAATTTTGGAAAGAAATCCAGGATATTACATGGTCTGGTTTAGATGGAACCTGTCACTTTTTTTTTTTTTTTTTTTTTTTAAGATAAGTATCTTGGATGAACACGCATGATTATGACAACTTTGTGCCTTTGGAATATGGCAAAGGGAGGATCAGCCATCAAAGCCTACAAGTCACTCACCTTTCTTGAAGTTGTAATTTTGATTAAGAAAGCTGTCGTTAGTGACTAATGGAATAAAGTGGACTCTCCCAAAGTTTCAAAGGGCACAGTCATTAACTATGTCAAGCGTTAAGTTGACATCTCCCATCAGGACATGTTCTCCATGTGGTGGGATGTTTGAAGACTTTACAATAGTCAATGGGAGTGTGGTATGTTGAGATGGTAGACAAATCACTTTTGATTAGATGAAGAGGCAAAGAAACTTCAGTTATATGAAACAGTCCATAATACATTAAGTAGAGCACAGCATGGAGACGGGCTCTAATCTGCTGCCACAGCGAAAACCTTTTCCATTTCTAGGTGTAACATTTCAGTGTGATTTTTTTCCTCGACTGCTACAAGATACTCTGAACCCTTGCAGAGGTCAGTGTCCCATGACCTAAGATGCAAGATTAAGTGACTCCAAAATGGGATGGTCTTGGCTAAGGATATCTGATGATTAATCCAGGAGATTCATGTACCAGTACTTCATGAGACCTGCCCTGACATCACTGGCCAGTTTGTGTTTATGTGGAAGCACAAACAAAACACTAGAAGATCAATCAAGACTATCCCAGCACTTAGATTCAGATAATGCAGCCCTGACTCCTTGTTGTCAGAGCAGGTCTGAAACTGGACTCAGAGATTTCTTTCAACTTTAAACCAGATGAAACTGAGGATCACAGCACCAAAAGCTTCTTTCCCCTCATTTTGGACTGCTTCAAATCCAATGAAAATCTATTCTTGTCCTGCACGGATCCAGGACAAGTCCCGACCAAAGGACAGATCCCAGGGTCTGATGTGTAAGGCCGCCACTGTGAGAAAGTCCTAAAATAGAGAGTGCCTGTCCTCCTTAGTTTGAGCTGTAAAGGCCTTACATGCTGAGCAACAAACTGGAAAATAGCCTTACGTGCGGCAGGTCAGGCAGCAATTATGTATATTTGATTCCAGGAAGGTGGAGGGGCGTCAAATACACTGCTTAAAAATGTTTTTTCCCCCCCTCTCGTCTGCGTCTTCTGAATTGGACAGGATGCTCTGGAACAGAGTCTGCCTGGGATTCAAACTGCACAATGATCTAGAAACTATACCTGAACACAATCCAAACTACAACAACAAGCTAACAGGAGATTTTAGGTTAAAAAAAAAATAAGGAAGGTTCTCTGGTTACAGAGTGAAGCTAGCTGCATTAGGTGGCCACCTGCAGAGCCTCTTGAACATCTGGTGCTGTGAAGAGGCTCTCATGAGGTTCCAATGGGCACTGCTTTCTAAAACATCCCCAAAGCTCATTGGTACTGAGGGAACATCTCACAATTGAGAATATTCAGATGTCCCCTTATAGAAGAACAGCAGTTTATAATATATACGTTGGTTTGAAAATTCAACAATACTACACAGCTGGCACATTTAAAAAGTCCAACTGGTCTGAAATATTCTACCAGTTGCAGAGACATCACTAGAACAAGTAGAATCTCTCACGCTAATGAAATTTTTAAGTGAACAAAGCTTTTCATATATAAATATAAACACACAGTAAGTGTTTGTGTAGAAAAGATTTAATATATGACAAATTTTTCAATCTCAGCTAGAACCATACTCATTCTAATCACTGCACTACAAATCCGTACAGAAGTGGTTCTCAAATTGTTTCGTAATGCAGACGAGCTCCCCTCCTATTCATGCTTGCATGGACTGTATCCCTTCCCATATGCAATCATATAACATACCAGTAGCAGTTACAGCAATTGCTTACATAGTAAAGAAAATATTTAATGCCTCTTTAGCTGTGTTTTCATGCAGTTTAGATGGAAATAAGGACTGCAAGAACCACATGACCAATCTGCAGCTCACCAGCAAGTGCTCCATGGACCACAGTTTGAAACACACTGTCTACAGAACTAGTTCAGCACATCAAGTTTCATTTTTGCTCTTACCATGGATCTTCAGCACCTAGTTTCTCCTTTGTTGTAAATAGTTCAATGCAATCTTTTAATTTCACAAAGGGCTTTTTTGGAGGTTTATATTCCACACTTTCATGTTTTTCAAAATCCTAAAGAGAAGTATTTCTTGAGTTAAGAGAACAAATGAAACAAAACTCATTTTAGTGATATCGTCTTACTATGAACAGTACCTACAAGCTCCTAAATATGGAAAACTACTCAGAATGTGTTCAAACGTAATTAAGTTTCACAACTTTTAGATTTATTTTTCAAAATTAGTAAGCCTCAGATCACTGAAATTGGTAGATATAAGGTTGTTTTTTTCTTAGGTTTCTTTTATGGTAAAGTATTTAGTTTATTACAAAATGCACTATATCTCTCTACTCTTCCTTTGAAATATTTCTAGAAATCTACACTTAACATAAATAGTGCATTAAACCATATATCTGCATGATAAAAGTTTAGTAATTGCTGAAAAAGGAGTGCAAAATAAATGGCTTACCTCTGCTGCATTATCATCAAAGTATCTTTTTTTCATTTCAGGATCCCAATCCAAAGCAAGAAAAGATCTTTCTAAGAAGGAAAACACATGTTTCCCTCAAAAATACATTATCTAAAAGTATATGTTTAATTTGTACCGATTACTAATCAAAATAAACTAAAATAACTGTTGATACAAGTTTAAGAAAATCCAAAATTTGGTTTCATTAAAATGTGTGAAAGTTATGCATTTCTAAAAATCAACAGCTTGCAATGTCAAGCTGAACAATGTTTGTTGGCTCGAACAAGAGATGATACACATATTTTCCTGAAGACAGATTATAAGCACATAGATACATATATGTATGTACTGGGAAAAAAACACGAGTAGCCTATCAACAGAAGGTGCAGCTGTTCAAGGAAAGTGGTACCAGAAACACAAAAAGCATTGTGATCAAATTTAACCAAACCCATCCCCCAGTGACTTACCATCAAGCCTAGGTTGCCTATCATCAAATCTAATATGTCTGGTGTCATCTTTGATATAGTTGATGTCAGTACTGCCTAAATTGTTGAACTGGAATGTAAACAATCGTTTTTTGTGTCCCATGAGTAGTTGACCTTTGCAAGTTTCCTCAGTACACAATCCATTTTCAGAATCATTGTCTCCTCCAACTGAGTCTTCTGATTGGCTGTTTTCATTCTCTGAAGGAAGTTCCTGATCTTGGCTGGATTCATCATCTTGTTCATCTGTCTCCATTTCACCTAACGAAATAGGACGTAGTTCAACAAATCTGACAATGCATTCCATTTAGGCAGTATTTTAAGGTGCCACATTTTTCCTCCTACTATAAATTTTGAATTGTTATTGAAACTAGGAGAACCAGCAAGATCTAGACTGAACGGTAAGATGTTTGGTACACTCCACAGGACTTGTGGCTTTTTGATTTTCTGGTAAGTACCTCATATGGTCTCCTTCCACATATACCAGAGTTGAAGACAGTTTCTTACAAATTGGAAAGGACCCATCCTCACTCTACACACAACTTTACATATGTACCGCTGCCATTTTCAATTTCACTTTAATGTTTCCCTATTCAGCCAGTGTTCTCACACACTCCTCTTTTCACTTTCCTCATGCTTTCAGCACATACACTGGAATGTTCAACTAAACTCTCTCTAGATATTTATGACAAAGAAATATTTTCTTCTTTTGAGCCCAGATGTCTGTGAACATGCTAAGAGTCCAACCAGCAAAAGGAAACCTGATACCACATTTTTAAGAGTTTAACTCCTAGCTAACAGGTCACTGCCACTCTAATTCTGATAAGTTCCATGCAATTACTGTCTGTTGAACAAATTGCCTTAAAAGTTAATAGAAGAAAAATAACAGTCCTGCTGAGTTTAGTAAATTTGAAGCCTGAAGTAGCTACACCACTCAAAAGGAAGTTTAAATATCAAGGCTTTTAAACCTCAAAATTGCCAATTTTAAAACAAATTTGGGGGCTAGTCTGGTGGTCTAGTAGCAATGCGTTATCCTGACACCCAGGGAGTCAAATCTTGCTAAGTGAGAACTGGAACTGCTGCAATGAACACTCTTCGCATCAGTTTTTAACACTGCCTTTAGCTTAAGCTTGCCTGCAGCGACACAGACTTAATGTGGTGGCTTTGAGGGGGGTGGTTAGAATAAAGAGGAAAAAGGGAGAATTACAGTAATTGCGGCAGACAGGCATTAAAGTATGAATCTTACACTGAATGCAAAATATTAAACAAATGTAACTATTCAAGCCTTACTTGGGGATCCTTCTTCATGTATTCCATTTGGGCCATTACCATTGATACCATGGTCCTTACAGCAGTGTAGGGATCCTTCAGTGTCTTCACTTTCAGTACATGTTTTCACATATCGGCTAAAATAAACAATTGAAAATAATAATGAGCATTTGTATACCACTGGGTTTTGTTTAAGATGTGTATTTGCTTGTAAAGTATAAGAGAACCGAAAATACAGTAGGTAGTGTAAATGCTCTTACAATGTACTGTATTCCTGCAATGAGTCACAGTTACACTAAATGAATAAAGTTAACTCATATCAACTGCTGCAACAAACTGTTTCTGAAGCACATTTCTTCTTGCTTTTTCTATAGAGTTATTTTTTTGTGTATATAATATAGACCTCCTTAGCTCTATATTAGTTTCTGTTTTATTTAGTATCCCAACCATATTGTCTATATAACTGGTCAGATATAGAAAAATTTTGTACACCTTGTACAAGTACTATGAGGACATGTCTACAAGAGAAAGTTATACCAGTATAAAGGTAAGGTGTGAATTTAAACTGATATAATTATACCTGAAGAAGAGTTTTGTATAAGCTCAAAAGCTTGTCTCTCTCACTAACAGAAGTTGGTCCAATAAAAGATATTACCTCATCCACCTACCGGTATAACTTCCTATGTGGAGGTCCCTTTTCCAGAATGAGGGCACGTCTTCGCTACCCGCCGGATCGGCGGGTAGCGATTGATCTATCGGGGATCGATTTATCGCGTCTAGTGTAGACGCGATAAAATCGATCCCCAATCGCTCTGCCGTCGACTCCGGAACTCCACCGCAGCGAGAGGCAGAAGCGGAGTCGACGGGGGAGGTGCAGCGGTCGACTCGCCGCCGTCCTCACAGCCAGGTAAGTCGACCTAAGATACGCAACTTCAGCTACGCTATTCGCGTAGCTGAAGTTACGTATCTTAGGTCGACTCCCCCCCCCGTAGTGTAGATCTAGCCTAAGAGTCTCCACGGGGACAGCTATACCAGGATAGCTATTCTGGTTTAACAGGTGAAACTTTCCCATGTAGACAAGCCCTAACTGACATGATTAAATGCCCCCTCCCCTCACAAACAAACCCAAAACCAAAAAAACCTCTTCCCTCCCAAATATAACCACCCTCCTTCAAACATGACACCAGTTTTGGATGATGTAAATGCCATCAAAAATCAAACTAAAACCAAGTCTAGTTTGGCTCTCAAGAGGTTAAAAACTTGAGTAAAAATATAGTCTTATTTTACAGAAAACAAATATAACTGCCTGTGAAAATCTAATCAGAGTTCCCTAACAATGCATATAAAAAGCAATCATCTACAGAACCTGATTATTACTGTTATTTACATTGAATTTTTTTTCCAAGTAATATTCTTACCACATTCTCAACAGCAGAAGGTTATACAGTTTATCTTCAGTATTGTTTCTAGGCACTGTTATAAGAAAAGGTTGACCAAACAGCGAAGAACCACTATGGTGGCTGTAACTGGTGTGTCTATACTTTTCCCTTAAACAAACAGGAATTATGACTTGCTCTGTATCCTCTGTTCTGTTGATAGCGATTTCAAATCTTAAAAAATAGAAAAGCAGGTGAGACAGAGGTCATTTAGAAGAATCTGACAGAAAACCAAGACTTCTGTTTATTGCATGTTTCTTCTATGCTATTAATTTATTTACCTGAAACTAAACCCAACTCCACACAAATTTATACTTAATATTAGGGCTGTCAAGCAATTAAAAAATTAATCATGATTAATCATGCAATTAAACAATTAAAACAATAATAGAATATCATTTATTTAAATATTTTTGGACGTTTTCTACATTTTCAAATATACTAAATAAATTACAACACAATACAAAGTGCACAGGGCTCACTTTATACTTATTTTTATTACAAATATTTGCACTGTGTAAAACAAAAGAAATAGTACTTTTCAGTTCACCCAATACAAATACTGTAGTGGAATCTCTATCATGAAAGTTGAACTTGCAAATGTAGAATTATGTACAAAAAAAATTGCATTCAAAAATAAAACAATGGAAAACGTTAAAGCCTATGAGTCTGCTCAATCCTACCTCTTGTTCAGCCAATCGCTAAGACAAACAAGTTTGTTTACATTTGCAGGAGATAATGCTGCCCACTTCTTGTTTACAATGTCACCTGAAAGTGAGAACAGATATTCACGTGGCAATTTTGTAGCTGGCATTGCAAGGTATTTACCTGCCAGATATGCTAAACATTCATATGCCCCTTCATGCTTCGGCCACCATTCCAGAGCACGTGTCCATGCTGATGATGGGTTTTGCTCGATAACAATCCAAAACAGCGTGGACCGATGCATGTTCATTTTCATCATACGAGTCAGATGCTACCAGCAGAAGGTTGATTTTCTGTTTTGGTGGTTCGGGTTCTGTAGTTTCCATATCGGACATATGAATGTTGCTCTTTTAACTCTTCTGAAAGCAAGCTCCACACCTTGTCCCTCTCAGATTTTGGAAGGCACTTCAGATTCGAAACCTTGGACCGAATGCTGTAGCTATCTTTAGAAATCTCACATTGGTACCTTCTTTGCATTTTGTCAAATCTGCAGTGAAGTGTTCTTAAAATGAACGTGTGCTGGGTCATCATCCGAGACTGCTACAACATGAAATATATGGCAGAATGCAGGTAAAATAGAGTAGGAGACATACAATTCTCCCCCAAGGAGTTCAGTCACAAATGTAATTAATGTATTTTTTTCTAACGAGCATCATCAGCATGGAAGCATGTCCTCTGGAATGGTGGCCAAAGCATGAATGGGCATATGAATGCTTTAGCATATTTGGCATGTAAATACCTTGCCGGCTACAAAATCACCACACAAACGCCTGTTCTCACTTTCAGCTGACATTGTAAATAAGAAGTGGGCAGCATTATCTCCTGTAAATGTAAACAAACTTGTTTGTCTTAGCGATTGGCTGAATAAGAAGAAGAACTGAGTGGAGGCTCTAAAGGCTCTAAAAGGCTCTAAAGTTTTACATTGTTTTGTTTTGGAGTGCAGTTATGTAACAAAAAAATCTATATTTGTAAATTGCACTTTCACAATAAAGAGATTGCACTACAATCTCTACAGAAATACTATTTCTTTTGTTTATCATTTGTACAGTGCAAATATTTGTAATAAAAATAATATAAAGTGAGCACTGTACACTTTGTATTCTGTGTTGTAATTGAAATCAATATATTTGAAAATGTAGAAAAACATTCAAGATATTTAGTATATTTCAATTCTATTGTTTAACATTGCGATTAAAACTGCGATTAATCGCGATTAATTTTTTAATCATGATTAATTTTTTTGAGTTAATCTCATGAGTTAGCTGGAATTAATCGACGTCCCTACTTAATATGAAAGTACTTCCTGACAAGAAAAAGAGAATATTTGAACTTACACATAGATGTCATCGCGTTCCATAATACTACTCAAATTTTCATCCATAGCAAATATTCTGTGGAACCTATGATTGTATATATCAGTAACTATCATCTAAAAGGAAATAAAAAATTAAGTCACTCTCTTAAATTGGTTTAAAAACAATGAAAATATTTAACATTGGGCTATGTATAAATGATTACCTCAGCAATGTCTTACCTTATCTGCAGCAACACCAGACAATGTTGACAGTGCTGTGCAAAGGTCCAGTATATTTCCAATTTTCAGAACAACTACTTTGTACTAAAAAACAAAATGTGATAATTTCTCACTCTTAAAGGATTGAAGCCACCTGAGAAAAGTTGTCATATGTCCACAGTGTGTGTACACCCTTAATGTGTGTCTTTAAATTCTTATTTAGATTCTCAGTGTGCATGGAATTTACAACCTACCATGTAACATATTTACTCATTACATTTATTTGTTAGTACAAATACATTTTGGACATCCACAGTTTTAATCGTCTAAAAGTGAACATACTGAATATTACATATAATATTCTACAATGTGCTATTTCATGTGAGGCCACTTCTACTTTTCCATACAAAAAACCAACCGTGCAATGTATTTATCCACAGGGTAATAATTTTCAGAAACACCTATACCCCATTTTCAAAAGTGACTTATGCCTGATCTATTCTACAAAGTTAGGTCAAAGTAATCCGCCTTGCCTTGATGTATTTATGCATGAGTCTACACTCAAATTTGTCTCTGGCAAACATAAGCAGCCTGTTATAGTGACACAGTTGAACCACCTCCCCAAATGACTTTGAGCCAGTCATAAGAACAACCATACTGGCTCAGACCAAAGGTCCATGTAGCCCAGTATCCTGTCTTCCGACAGTGGCCAATGCCAGGTGTCCAAGAGGGAATGAACAGAACAGGTAATCATCAAGTGATCCATTCCCTGTCGCCTATTCCCATTTTCTGGCAAACCGAGGATAGGGACGCCATTAACGTTTAGTCAACCTACTAAGGTCAATACAGTGTAAGTGCAGACACCGCATGACCTATGTCAACTCTAACAGTTCTCCAGCAGCTGTTCAACAAAGCTTTTCCCTGCAACAGTGACTGGTCACAATTGTGAATTCCACTGCCCCGGAATTGTCACAGACCAGAAAACAACCCTCTTTAAAACTCCTGTGTATTTCTGAAATGCCTTTTCCTCACTGCCCACTTTGGCAAGCACACATAGCAGCTCTCCCTTGCGTGCAGCTGTCTAACCGACCACATCAGCTCTATGTACTAGACGTGCTCCTGCCTAGAGAGATAGGAGATATTGGATCTCCTGTGCCTGTGGGGAGAAGAAGCTGTGCATGCACAGCTACAGACCAGTCATACAAATGTGGACATCGACAAGCAGATTGCACAGGGGTTGCAGGAGAAGGGGTACAAAAGGGATCAGTAACAGTGCTGCATGAAAACAAAGGAACTGTGACAGGCACACAAAGCCAAGGAGGCTAGCAATCAATCTGGTGCTGAGTCACAGACTTGACGCTTTTACAAAATGCTGCATGAGACTCACCACAGCACCCCACAGACACTGTGGACACCTAGGAGGAGTCTGGACAGAGACCCTTGCAGTGGACAGGAGGATGGGAACCCAGTGAGGGGGTGAGGGTGTCCAGCTATGCCACAAGCCAGGACCTATTCAAGACTCCACCACAGCCTAGACAGTCCCAACAGCTATGCATGGGTGAGCCCGATGAAGGGGAAGGACTCTTGTGTAAGTGCGTGCATGCGTTTTTCCTTACAATGTTTAAATGTAAAGAGGTGCCCAGCCCAATGCTTAAGTTAATAGGACACAGGTATCGATTTTTCATTGTTTTACTTGTACGAGAAACGGTAGCGGTGCAATGAACAGAAATAGTGTTATCTGCTTTTCATTTCCCGGTAGGGTAAGGTTGGGGGGACATACAGAGCAATTTTGTTTATATACACAGGAATGTCCCTTGTATCCTCCGGAGAGAGCCTGATGAAACTTTCATGGAGATATGCAGCAATCCTCCCCTGAAGGTTTCTAGAGATGGCAGCATTATTTCTTCTTCTGCAATAGGCCATTCACCCACACAAGTCCGCAATGACTTCGGCAGACACCACTACAGTAAACAGGCTAGTGGCATACAGGTCTGGCAGCTTTGGGATGCCAGCAGCAGCTGTGCTCTCTGTGCCTTTGTTATCCTCAGAAGTGACATATCAGCTAAAATCACCACTGCCTTTTGAAAAAAGTGCCTGTACTCAGTGCCATTGACCTGTACTTGTATCCATGGCAACAGGGGCCAACATTTCATTTTTTCATGCAACAACAACTCTTATTTCCCTCTTGCTCCATTCCCCGACTCCTGCCCCTCGTGGGCCCTTCTCATCATGGTGGGGGCTAGAGAGCAGTGTTAAGAAGAGTCGAGCCAAAGCTGAAGTGCGAACAAGCATGTCTTATTAAAATTTTTTATAGGAATAAGGGAAGGGAGTTTTGAAACATATCTTTCTGTTGTGACTGTAAATAGAATGATTCATCTGTCTGGTTTATCTGTAGCTGCTGCTGTTGTGATCTTGAACGGTGCCCCTTCCACAGCTACGGAACGCATGACCCTGATGACGAGGAGAAAGAAGAGGACCAGGGAGAACATAAGAACGGACATACTGCGTCAGACCAAAGGTCCATCTAGCCCAGTATCCGGTCTTCCGACAGTGGCCAATGTCAGGTGTTTCAGAGGGAATGAGCAGAATCGGTAATCATCAAGTGATCCATCCACTGTCGACCATTCCCAGCTTCAGGCAAACAGAAGCTAGGGACACAATCGCTGCCCATCCTGGCTAATAACTATTGATGGACCTATCCTCCATGAATTTATCTAGTTCTTTTTTGAACCCTGTTATAGTCTTGGCCTTCATAACATCCTCTGGCAAAAAGTTCCACAGGTTGACTGTGCATTGTGTGAAGAAATACTTCTTTTTGTTTGTTTTAAACCTGCTGCCTATTAATCTCATTTGGTGACCCCAAGTTCTTGTGTTATGAGAGAGTAAATAACACTTATTTACTTTCTCTACACCCATCACGATTTTATAGATCTCTATCATACCCCCCCAGTTGTCTTTTCCAAGCTGAAAAGTCCCAGTCTTATTAATCTCTCCTCATACGAAAGCTGTTCCATCCCCCTAATCATTTTTGTTGTCCTATTCTGAACTTTTTCCAATTCTAGTATATCTTTTTTGAGATAGGGCGACCACATCTGCACGCAGTATTCAAGATATGGGTGTACCATGGATTTATGTAGGGCAATATGATATTTTGTTGTATTATCCCTTTCTTAATGATTCCCAATATTCTGTTAGCTTTATTGACTTGCCACTCCATATTGAGTGGATGTTTTCAGAGAACTATCAACATTAACTCCAAGATCTCTTTCTTGAGTGGTAACAGCTAATTTAGACGCCATTTTATATGTATAGTTGGGATTATGTTTTCCAAAGTGCGTTACTTCGCATTTATCAACATCGAATTTCATCTGCCATTTTGTTGCTCAGTCACCCAGTTTTGTGAGATCCCTTTGTAACTCTTCACAGTCTGCTTTGGACTTAACTATCTTGAGTAGCTTTGTATCATCTGCAGATTTTGCCACCTCATTGTTCTCAGTACAGACCCCTAGGGGACACCACTATTTACCTTTCTCTATTCTGAGAGCTGACCTTTTATTCCTACCCTTTGTTTCCTTTCTTTTAACCAGTTAACGATCCATGAGAGGACCTTCCCTCTTATCCCATGACAGCTTACTTTGCTTAGGAGCCTTTGATGAGGGACCTTGCCAAAGGCTTTCTGAAAATCTAAGTACATTATATCCACTGGATTACTCTTGTCCTCGTGCTTGTGGACACCCTCAAAGAATTCTTGTAGATTCATGTTCAGTGAGCTTCTGCAAGCGAGTGCTGCACTGGACCATGAACAAAGGGCCTGGGGAGTCAATATAGCAGACAGCCTGGAGGATGAAAGAGCAGACAAGAGAAAGGGCCAGAAGTCCCAGCAGAAAAAAGAGAGGGAGATGCACAAGGATATAATGGGTCTTTTTTGTCACCAAATACAAATGCTGTATACTCTTGTTGACCTACAGGTTCAACAATCATGGACTTGCCACACCCTTTGCAGTCAGTGGAGAACTCCATTTTAGCACTTTCCTATACTCTCCAACATTCCACATGGCATCAGGGGCCACATCTGTACTCATACCACTCAATGGAAGGGGACAGTAAGGACAACCACAGGTCCACATACATTGATTTATGAGAGCCACACTTGGTGTTATGTGTAACCAAAATGGACTGAAATGGACAGGAATGTTTTCTGCCTTTCTAATTTTAAAGTTCTGTTAATTTATGCTAGAAGTTTGTATTATACTGTCTTTTTATTATTTGCACATTTTTTGCACTGTTTTCGCTATGTAGTAGATTTGTTTTTTGAAAATAACTCATCTTTATTAAATTCACAACACATACTGAAGAATACAAAGCAGAACTCAAAGCACCCACTACTTGTAATTGTACATGACCACAGAACTCAGATTCAGTTTAACACACAATGTAATTATTATTAAATGTACAGCAAGCACCGCATAATTTATATGTTTAGCAAAAGACACAGTGTAATATTTATAAATGTACAACTCACACTACAAAATTCCTAACAGCCCTCAGAAACCTCAGGGCCAGAGCACAACCCAGCACAGCACCTTACTGTGGCTGACCATTGAAGAGGTCTTCCAAGGTCTCCCTCAACTGCATATCTCCATGTTGAGCTCTTGTAATGGCTCTTGTGTCTGGCTGTTCAAACTCAGAAGGCAGCCACTCAAGCGCCACCTTGGCAGCAACTTTTCCACCGTTGACTCACAGATATTTCCCAAGACACAACAGGCAGCTATAACCATTGGGATATTTTTCTGACTTAGATCCAATCTTGTGAGTAGATACCACCAGCATCCTTTCAATCTAAAAGCACATTCAATTGTCATTCTGCATCTGGTGAGCTGGTAGTTGCATCTTTCCTTGATGCTGTCAAGGAGCCATTCACTGGCCACCATGAGCCAGAGGAGCAAGGCGTACACCTGATTTGTATTTCAGTATCACCAATGGCAACCTGCCAGTTGGGAAAGAATGTCTTTGCTTGCAGCTTTCTGAACGGTCCTATGTTCTTAAAGATGCGAGAATCATGCACCTTTCCATATCAGCAAACACTGATGGCAGTGAAGTGTCCCCAGTGATCCACCAAGGCGTGCATAACCACAGAAAAGAAGCCCTTTCTACTGATGTACTCTGGGGCAAGGAGGTCTGGTGCCAAAATAGGGATGCGTGCACCGTATATCACCTCATTGCAGTTTGGGAACACCACTGCTACAAATCCATCCACTATTTCCTACACATTGTAGAATCACAGACCTGCACAGTAGAATATGATTAATGGCCCTAAACACTTGCATGGCAATGGCCCCCATTTGGGATTTTCCAACTCCAAAATGACTTCTCACTCACTGGTAGCACAAGCTTCCACAGTGTGATTACCACTCACTTCTCCACTGTCAGTGCAGCTCTCATTCTGGTGTCCCTGCAATGGAGGGCTGGGGACAGCTCAGCACACAGATCCCAGAATGTGACGTTTTGCATCCAAAAGTTCTGCAGCCACTGCTCACCATCTCAAGGCTACATTACGATCCCATCAGTCAATGTTCACTTCTCAGGTCCAGAAGCAGTGCTCCACCATCTGCTGCTGCTCCATGAGCACCACCAACAATCTTAATTTTTTTTTTGCTATATTCCTCAGCAATCTGTCCTCCCAGAAACTGTCATGTCTTCTGTTGTTGCAGTTCTTCCTGAGAGTCTGCAAATACTGGAGGAGTGTGCCTCCTGTATTTGCGATATTCATGACAATAGTGCACAGCTATGTGGGTTCATGCTTCTGTCAGAGATGGCAGAGAGCAAAAAGTGCCGTGTGGGTTTGTGGGATTTAAAAAAAATTGCATGAAAATTATGGGATACGGATGGCATTACAGGATGGAGAAAGTTGAATGATGGAAACTTGACCCATAGCTCCCGCTCAACCCTGGCATGATTCATTTCTACCCCACAATGCATTGCAAACATTTCCCAATAGGTATTGCACTGGACAGTGGTGCAGAGCACACTGGGATACCTACTGGAAGCACACCACACTTTGCATCAACACAAGCACTCTTGGTGAACATGCACAGCGCCAATTCAAGCAGGCAAGTACACACATGCCTAAACAATATACTATCTGCGGTGACTGTATGCTGACAGAATTTGCATTGACCGAACTAAGTTTGTAGTGTAGACATGGCCTCAGACACTTAGCTAAAATACCACAGGAGTGTCAGTCCCACTGACTTTCAAAGTCTCTTTGGAAAATGGAACTGAGGGACTTGAAAATTTTGCTAACCGTTCATTTCTTTTTCTTTGCTTTGCAAGATATTTGCCTGGATTTTTTTTTTTTTTAAATTCCATTAAGGAAAAGGAAGTCAAGCCAAGCCAAGCATGGTCACATGGTGTTAACAACTATTATAAAAACTGAAGTTAGACATTCTAGATACTACTCAGGAAAAACTGGTAGGAACAAGCAGGTGAAACTTTTCTTTAACTATGGTAAGAACTCCAAAGATGATCTATTATCTTTAATTCTAGGCAATCTTTCTCACTGTAGGCTTGCCAGTGCTTTTTCAAAGACTAAAATGCAACTTTTTAACTTGCCAAATGGATTGCTGTTTTGTGTGAAGACAGACACTATTTTGCGGCACTTTCACCCTGGGGAAGTGATTGAACTCTGGGTTCCTGCATGGAGATTCAGAACACTGATCAGATGACCAAAATAAAGATTTAACATTAAGCTCTTCAGGATTAATTGTGTCCAGAAACATATCTGCCTGTGCACGCATACAGTCTGTCCCAAGAGAATGTCAGACAGACACTTCTTAGCACTTATGTGCAAAGAAACGCAAGAGTAATTAGAAATAGACAATTATCTCATGAGTTAATTTCCAAATTAAAAAAAAAAGTCATGTTGAACCATGAGGGCTCAACCTGTCTATTCAACTTCTCCTGAAAGTCACACTATTACCTTAACCTCAACTCAACTCCTGCTTTTTCCTCCCTCTCTGTTACTCAGTCATGTAACTGCTATCTTCGACTCCTCTTTCCCTTGACCCATCCAACCAGATTATGTCCAAACCTGACATTTCCCCCTCCACAAGCCAACCTCCTTTCTGCTCCTGCAGCCGAAACTCTCATCAGGTTCTTGTCTCCCACCTCACTTACTATACTTGTCTCCTTTCTGGCCTCCTTAACATGCACATTGTCCCCTTCAGTCCAAAAAACATTGCTGCTAAAGTAACTCAGTTCTGGCCTTGTCACTCTCCTCTCCCATCTTCCACTGTTCCCTCTCCTCTATTACACCAAGTTCAAGTATTCAAAGGCTTTCACAACTCAGCCCCTTCCTACTTAACCCCCCTTACATATCTCCTACAATCTCTTCCACCAACTACAGTCTGTGAATCTCAATGTCTGCTTCTCCCACAATAGTCTATATGCTTTGTTCCAAGTCACTCCTTTCGCATGTAATTCGCTCTTGAATTGGCCCAAAAGACCACCCTTTCCACATTCAAATATTTTCTGAAGATCCTTCAATAATGACTACAAAATATTTGTTGACTAATAATGGAAAGTTGAGGGCAACTGGGCATAGTTTACATATTTAATAAAAATAAAAATCTGTATCAAAATCTCACTTTACTAGTGCGTTGTACTCCACCAAACTTTTGATGTTTGTCATTTTAGACTTGGGGCAGGGTCTGTGCATTTCTTTATGTTTGCATAGCAAGTAGCTTATTTTGACAATATTGGCAACAAACTAACAATAATAATAATAATAAGAAGAAGAATAAGAAAGAGCACAGCCTGGATTTAAAAGGTTAGGGAAAATTTATTATAATATAGTAGTAAAATAAATGATCCATATCTTCCTTGAAATTGAGTAGAGTTAAAGTAAAATGTGTCTTTTACAAAGTTTCCTCATTAATAAGTAACACAGAGATGAAAGTCAAAAAACTGTACCATCCTGACAAATTTAATTTGTCAGATTTATTGCCTGTTCTGTCAAGTATTAAAAATATGAACACACAAAAAAGATTTTAAACACCACAGACAATGTTTTACGTAAACAAAAATATTTCTTACCTGCATAGGTTTAGTAAGTGGATCCATTCTAACTAAATAAACTTCCAAAGTGCGATCTTTTTTCATGGGTAATGGAAGTGTCAAGTAACAAAAGGGATCAAAGGTTACAGAAATCTTAGCGCATTCAGGACAAACAAGGGTGGATTTAAAAAGACCATGAAATATATCTACAATGATGGAATCATTTCTCTTTAAATGGTTCTCCCAGGCTTCCTCAGCAACCACCTACAATTAAAACAGAACTTGGGTTATAACAAAAAACACTAACGAAATGCACGTATATACTACTGATACAAGTAGTTAATATGAGACTATCCATTACATGGGTTAAATGTACAAAAAAAGTCTGATCCCAAGGACTGCACAAGGGTTCACAAAAGCAATGACACCTCAATTGTTAAGGGGATTGTGTGAGTTAAACACTTGTTAGGATAGAGACTAAGAAATCAGCTCCAATGGATGTTTGAATTATTTGGCTAAGTAATTGGACAAAAAGGAAGTTTAAGACAAAAATCCCCATCTGAAGTAGCCCAGCGTTAGTGAGTGTGTATAATGATGCTCTGTAGACAAGCAACTTAGAGCTGTGGAGTTTCCCCAATTAGGGGTATAGCTGAAAGAGGCAGGACACAGGAACTAACAAGTATGCTGAAAGTAGGAGAGTGCAAGACCAGGGGTCCAAAATGCAGCTGATTTTCTTGGTGTGTTGGAATTACTTGTGTATAGCCTTGATGCTGTTTTTGCTATCTCTTTTCAAAGGAAACAGGAATTGTGTACATGTAAATAAATGAGACTAGAAAATATCTCGAGTCTTTGTATCACTAAATTCTCTTCCACTGAAAAGATGACCCCCAAAGCAGCCCCCAAAGATGTTAATGCTTGACAAAGGGGCAACAATATCTTATAACATACTGTAGCATTAAGTAATGAACTAAAATACAAAGAAAACCAATACTAAGAACATTACCTTGTCCGGCCTTCCATCTGCATCCTTTAATTGAATATAAGGCTTTTTCCTAATCCGATTCAAATCCTCATGTAAACCATCTAAGAGAAAAGCTAGAAGTTCTTGACAGTCTTGTTGCTGATATCCAGAAAACTGAGGTGCAAATCGTCCCACTTGTGTCTAGAGAGCATATATGAGAATTTTCAGTTTGGGAAGTGTAATGTTTGATTTTGTGTAAACTAACAAATAGCAAGGGGCTACCAGCATGTCACAATACTTAGAAATCAATGATTGCATCTGGTACCTTGTGTTTTCAGGAATGGCTGCCACTCAGGCGCCATAGCAAGGAATATTACATAGCTGAACATGCTTGCACAGGAGCTATGGGAGGAGCTCTTGGAGAGGAAGAATGTTTTTGTGGTTAAAAACACTGGACTGGTACTCAGGAGGTCTGGGTTCTATTCCCAGCTATACTACAGATTACTCCTTGGACTAGTCACTTAGCACCTCGCTGTGACTCAGTGTCCCCATTTGCAAAGGGGTGCATTGTAAGGATAAATTCTTAAATGTTTGTGAGACATTCAGATACCATATGGAAAGTGCCGTAGTAGTAAACACTATAATGACAAAATAGGAGTACAGGCTGCTATGTTAGTACAAGAGAAGCAGACTAAAGCTCGTCAAACCAGTTGAATGAGGAAGAAGGGTCAATCAGGATATTTTTTTCAGAAATGATTTGGGGCTGGCAAACAATGGCAGATCAATCACTGCTAATGAGGGAGCCTGGAGCCACAGTGACACCCCAAAAGTAGGAAAGTGGTGGTATGGCCAGCAAAGGGGCATATCCAGGAGGAAAGAGGAAGTAGAGATGATGCAATGATTCAGCTCCTCCTCCCCATAGCCTCTACAGGCAGGGCACTAATGGAGCTCTAGCCACAGTTTAATGCTGCCCTCCCTGGGTAAACATTATTTGCTTTCTGGGTGGTGAAATGGCCCCACGGTGCAAAGACCTACTACTGCTGACGAAAACTATCACCAGTAGGGGGTTAATCTAGTGCAGTAAAAGTGAAAGAAAGAAAAAAAAAAACCACCTCTTCCAATCCCCCACAAATGTAAACGATAGAATAGAAAAAAAAAAAGACTATAATTGACAGACATATGCAAGAGACAAAACACTGTTAGAAGAGAATTATAAGGTAAAAATATTAATGAAAGGAAAAAAGCATGGAAGCAGAAAAATATATGGTAGAGAAGTAACTGACCAGAAGACAATGAAGACTGATAACTAAAAACATTAGCATGCTTATTAAAAATAACCAAAAGCTAACAAAGATCTGGGATATAAAAATACAATATCAAATTAAAGAAAGAGGAAATTATAGCACTGTAACATGAATCAGTGGTGTCCTATTTAAAATACTATGTACAGTCCACATTACTTTTTAAAGAGAAGCATAATACAGGAAATATATCGTACATGGTCTTAAGTTTCTAAATTATTCAAATAGCATAGAGAAAAAGTCTTATTCGTGTAAAAGAGCCCAGGAAATTTACATAAAATTCTGACTAGATTATAGAAAAAACGTCTTGAGACCATGTTAAAGTCAAGATCAAACAGCCCCAAAATTAATCAAGGGAAAGATGTAGCACTACAGAAATGATGCTAGAACTAACATATTTTGAATTAAAATATATATAATGAATTCAAAGCACAGCAAAAAGAATAACTTTTTTTGTTTTTTTTGCTTAAGAAATTAAGTAGTTGACTGAAAAATTATGATGTATACAGAGATATTGTAGCTGTGTTGGTCCCAGGATATTAGAGAGACAAGGTGGGTCAAATGATATTGGAACAACTTATGTTGGTGAGAGGGAGAATTTTCAAAAGCTTGTCTCTCTCACCAACAGAAGTTGGTCCAATAAAAGATATTACCTCACCTACCTTGCTGCTCTAAATTGTTAAGAGGAAGTCAACTGAATGGACTGCTAGCTCACTGTTTCAAAACTCAATTTTTAAAATTATTTGTAGGGCTGTCAAGCAACTAAAAAAATTATCTCTATTAATTGCATTGTTAAATAATAATAGAATACCATTTATTTAAATATTTTTGGATGTTTTCTACATTTTCAAATATATTATTTCAATTACAACACAGAATACAAAGTGTACAGTGCTCACTTAATATTTATTTTTTATTACAAATGTTTGCACTGTAAAAAAAACAAAAGAAACAGTATTTCACTTAATATAGGGGTGGGCAAACTACGGCCCGCAGGCTGGATCCGGCCCATCAGGGCTTTGGATCCAGCCTGCGGGATTGCCACCCCTGTGGTGCCGCGGGGCTAAGGCAGGCTCCCTGCCTGCCCCGGTCCCGCTCCCAGAAGCGGCTGGCACCACGGCCCTGCGGTGGGGGGGGGGCAGAGGCTCTGTGCGCTGCCCTCGCCTGCAGGCACCGCCCTCCCGCAGCTCCCACTGGCTGGGAATGGGTATCCACGAGCCTGCCTTAGCCCCGCTGCGCACAGCTGCCACCCCGGAGCTGCTCAAGGTAAGCGCCACCAGCCTGGAGCGTGCACCCTGAACCCTTCTTGCACCCCACACCCTGCCCTGAGCCCCCTGCCGCACCTCTCCTGCACCAAGCCCCTGCCGCATTCCTCCTGCACCTCAACCTCCTGCTCTGAGCCCCCTCCCGCACACCGCACCCCTCCCTGCACCCCAACCCCCTGCCCTGAGCCCCCTCCCGCACTCCTTACCCCAACCCCCTGCCGAGCCCCCTCCCACACTCCTTACCCCAACCCCCTGCCCTGATCCCCCTTGTACACCCTGCACCCCTCCTATGCCCCAACCCCTTGCCCTGAGCCCCTTCCTGCACACCACACCCCCTCCCACACTCCCTCCTGTAGCCCAACGCCCTGCCCCAGCCCTACATTCATGGTCCTGCATGCGATTTCCCCACCCAGATGTGGTCCTTGGGCCAAAAAGTTTGCCCACCCCTGACCTAATACAAGTACTGTTATGCAATCTCTTTATCATGAAAGTTGAACTTACAAATGTAGAATTATGTACCAAAAAAAGTGCATTCAAAAACAAAACAATGTAATGTTTTAGAGCCTGCAAGTCCATTCAGTCCTATTTCTTGTTCAGCCAATCGCTCAGACAAACAAGTTTGTTTACATGTGCAGGAAATAATGCTGCCCACTTCTTGTTTACAATGTCACCTTAAAGTGAGAACAGGAGTTCGCATGGCACTGTTGTAGCCGGCGTCGCAAGATATTTACGTGCCACATGCGCTAAAGAGTCATATGTCCCTTCATGCTTCAACCACCATTCCAGAGCACGTGTCCATGCTGATCACGGGTTCTGCTCGATAACTATCCAAAGCAGTGCCGACCGATGCAGGTTCATTTTCATTATCTGAGTCAGATGCCAGCAGCAGAAGGTTGATTTTCTTTTTTGGTGGTTTGGGTTCTGTAGTTTCTGCATCAGAGTGTTGCTCTTTTAAGACTTCTGAAAGCATGCTCTACACCTCGTCCCTCTCAGATTTTGGAAGGCACTTCAGATTCTTAAACCTGGGCCAAGTGCTGTAGCTATCTTTAGAAATCTCACATTGGTACCTTCTTTGCATATTGTCAAATTTGCAATGAAAGTGTTCTTAAAATGAACATGTGCTGGGTCATGATCTGAGACTGCTATAACGTGAAATATATGGCAGAATGCGGATAAAACAGAGCAGGGGACATACAATTATCCCACAAGGAGTTCAGTCACAAATTTATTTAACGCATTATTTTTTTAATGAGCACCATCAGCATGGAAGCCTGTCCTCTGGAACGGTGGCTGAAACATGAAGGGGCATACGAATGTTTAGCATATCTGGCATGTAAATACTTTGAAATGCCGTCTACAAAAGTGCCATGGAAATGCCTGTTCTCACTTTCTGGTGACATTGTAAATAAGAAGAGGGCAGCATTATGTCCTGTAAATGTGAACAAACTTGTCTGTCTTAGCAATTGGCTGAACAATTAGGAGGACTGAGTGGACTTGTGGGCTCTGAAGTTCTACATTGTTTTGTTTTTGAGTGCAGTTATGTAACAAAAAAAAAATCTACATTTATAAGCTGCACTTTCACGACAAAAAGACTGCACTACAATACTTGTATGAGGTGAATTGAAAAATACTATTTCTTTTGTTTATCATTTTTATAGTGCAAATATTTGTAATCCAAAATAATGTACACTTTGATTTCAATTACAACACAGAATACAATATATATGAAAATGTAGAAAAACATCCAAAATATTTAATACATTTCAACTAGTATTCTATTGTTTAACAGTGTGATTAAAACTGCGATTAATCGCAATTAATTTTTTTTAATCGTGATAAATTTTTTTGAATTGTGTGAGTTAACTGTGATTAATCAACAGCTTTAATTATTTGTTATATGTATTATAAGTTTCATATACTTCAGCTGCGAAAACAAATTCACTGTATACATTGAAACAAATTATAATTTAAGTAATACCAACCTTAAATGCTCTTGGTGTGACGTAGCTGTATTTTCCTGACCACATTTGCTTGATGAGCTCTGCATAAGCTTTTGCTATTTCACCTCGCATTCCTAAAGGATTGTCAAAATTTAGCTCGTCCTGATATTTGTCATTTAGGAAGTATTCTGTTAGTGGAGGGGTGTTGCTCAGACACTGTGAATAGAAATATTAAATACTTAAAATAAAAAGAAGGGTGATTTTAATTAGCTCTGCAAAAAATGCTCAATCTTTGTTAAAGTAGCCATTTTTCTGTAAGTCAAATATAATAAATATTTGCCTGTTAATAAATGAACTATAATACCTGCAGGAAAGAAATTACAACATTCTGTAGAAGCAGTAATTATGATAGGTATTGCAGCCATATGCAGTGTATTTGGGGATCACGTTGTATTACATTTATGAATATTTTATGTATCATTGTGGGTGAGAGTTTGTATGCAAATCCAAGGTGGGAGAGATAGCACAGCTCCCCTAGGAAGTAACAACAGTGGGGAGAGATTACGAAAGTCCCTGAGATTGTTAGCAGCTCCAGAGAAGTACTTCCCTCTAGAGTGGTTTGCATATATTGGGGTTAGGTCAGTCCCAGAAGAAAGGCAAAGGTACAAAGGAAGAACTTGGCATATAACAGTTGAGTTTAAAGTATCAGGGGCTAGCTGTGTTAGTCTGTATCCACAAAAACAACAGGGAGTCCAGTGGCACCTTAAAGGCTAACAGATTTATTTGGGCATAAGCTTCCGTGGGTAAAAAACCCATTTCTTCAGATTATGCCCAAATCCATCGGTTAGTCTTTGAGTTGAGTTTAAAGAGACTCAGGGCATTCTTTCCAACTGACATGAACTTTTGCCCAAGGGGGGAGCCAAGCCAAGCCCTTGCTGAAGGGTTGGAAGCTTTTTAACTTGCCAAAATCTTGGGCAATTTCTGGTATGTTTAGTGTGAGTGTAAGTCCTTTTATTTATTTATTTTCTATATGCTTTATGGCCTGAATAGATGTACTCTGCTGTGAAAGAGCTGTGTGGTAACTTGCAACTGTTGGCATACACTGTTCACAGCCCTTGGAGAGAGAGCAGAGTTTAGGTGCTGTCTGTAGTCAAACTGGCTTGCTGGGGATATCAAAAGTGAACTGCAGGGGACTGTGACCTAAAATCCTTGTCTGGAGAGAGAAAGGACAGAGATTCCTGTCCAGGGAGATGAAGGCTAAAGGCCCTGAACCCGAACTGGCATTCCCAGAGCAGACCCATAAGCTTTTGAAAAGCTTCAAAAATAGACTCCAACAAGAAACTGCTGAACTTGAATTAATATGCAAATTAGACACTATCAATTTAGGCTTGAACAGAGACTGGGAATGGCTGAGCCATTACACACATTGAATCTATTTCCCCATGTTAAGTATTCTCACACCTCTTGTCAAACTGTCTGTAATGGGCTATCTTGATTATCACTACAAAAGTTTTTTCTCTTAATTAATTAGCCTCTTAGAGTTGGTAAGACAACTCCCACCTTTTCATGTTCTCTGTATGTGTATATATATCTCCTCACTATATGTTCCATTCTATGCATCCGATGAAGTGGGCTGTAGCCCACGAAAGCTTATGCTCAAATAAATTTGTTAGTCTCTAAGGTGCCACAAGTACTCCTGTTCTTTTTGTGGATACAGACTAACACAGCTGCTACTCTGATACCCAACACATGTAATGGTTTTATACCAAGCCTAGTTGCTACAGTGGCAGTTGTCATTACTGGCACTACCATGAGGGATGGCTTTTGAAAAGTTTCACCGGCAGAATACAGTATACACTTCAAATGCCCCAAGAACAAGCCATAATAGAGATTAAATATTGTGTTTCAAAGTTGAGAGTCTAACTTCCACCAACCATGGGAAAAGACACTGTTTACAAGTATTTACTACAGCTTGTTTAAGAACTTGGAAGACTAATAAACTGGCTTCTCCTGGCCGAAGCATCAAGGTTACAGGAGTGATAAGAAAATATGATTATTTATGTGGATGGACATGTCAAAATATCAAATACTAGTACAGTAACAGCAATGGACTGATATTCTATCTTTTCCTGACAGAGCCAATAAAATTCAAACCTAAAGACAATTTCTCATCTAACAACATTCAGTGAAAAGTGAAGTGACCTTTCTCAGTAATTCTCAGTGGGTGGTTAGATCAGCTTCCTTAAATTTTGAGAGAGACTAAATATTTTTATGAAAATGTTTCTCTCTTGAAGAGATTATAGACAGGAGTTAAATCAGCAGGACTTCAGACGTCAAATTCAGATGTGTACTGCAGATAATTAGGAGGAAGCCTACCATCCACTTGTCCCATTTGACCTGATGAGAAGATTATGCACTGGGGAACATTTCTGCTTGGGGCCTCCCAAATATGTGTGAGGGCCCGGTAGCGAGGTTGAAGCAGATGGGGGTGGTTGTCTGTGCTTATAGCCCCTGCTTCCCTTCTTAAACAGGTCCTGGCATAGCCAAGACCCGGACTGGTTGTTGAGGTCTGAAGTGCTTCCTTGAAGGTACTGGGACATAGAGGCCCATCCATCTGCTCTGAGAAGAGGGAAACTCCCTCCAACCGAAGGTCCAGAAGGGACTGTTGAACCTCCAGTGGTAGGCCTGAGGACTGGCACCAAGAGCACCTTTGCATGACTACTGCTGATGCAATAGTTCTGGCAGCTGCATCCACGGTGTCAAGGGCAGGGAAGCCCTAGCTATAGCCTTCCCTTCCTCCACCAGAGCGAAGAATTTCTGTTTGGACTCCTAGGGCAGCGAGTCCTTAAGTTTTGAAATGGATCCCAGATGTTAAAGTCATACCTCCTTAGCAACGCCTGCTGGTTGGAGATGCGGAGGGGTAAATCGCAAGTAGAATAAACCTTTCTACCAAAAAGGTCTAGTTTCTTTGAGTCCTTCGCCTTGGGGGTCACACCTTGCAGCCCCTGCCTGTCTCTTTCATTGGCTGCAGAGACCACAAAGAGACCCAGGAGGGGGATGGGAATATAAGTACTTATACCCCATGGTGGGAACAAGTACTTCTTCTCTGCCCTCTGAAGTGGAGGGCAGAGAGGACGGCATCTGCTATAAGGTTTTGATTGAACCGATACTGGTCTCGTTGAGGGGTAGGGCCACCCTCGACGGGGCCACTCCAGCGAAGATGTTGACCAGGCTGTGGGAGGAGTCTTTCAGTATCTCCAATTCCAGCCCTAGGTTTGAGGCCACTCTCTTCAATAGATCCTGGTCAGCTTTGAAGTCATCCAGAGGTGTCGAGCCACCCATCCCTGACACTACCTTCTCTCAGGAGGAGGTGGTCTCCACTGGCAGGGAGCCCTCCGCCTCTTCTTCTGCACTGACCAGATCCTGCAGTTCCAGGTCTTGAGTATCTGTACCGGGCTCAGTACTGATTTCCAGGTTGGATGCTGGTCGGTGTGACAGAGGAGCCCTTCCCTCGGACACCACCGAGCAGAGTAGTGGTTTCCGTTAACAAAAGGCCAATTCAAGACTCTCAACCTGGGACATCTTAATATCTTTAAAGTCATCAGCAAAGTCAGTTACAGCAAAAGAATTACTAGAAAAAAAGCATTGATTAAGGAAATAGTAACGAAAATTAGAACACTGAGCTTTTTTTGGTTAGGAACTCTGGCATACAGGTTTTACTCCAAGATTTAATACGAGTTAGTCCAAAACTAGGTGTTTTAAGCTAACAATACTGCTGAATACATATTGCTGCTCCTGAAAGGGAAAACAGGTCATAATAGTGCAAATAACATGATGCTCACTTAAATTCTGTAGCTCTTGATGTCAACAGGCCCAAAGCTTATTGCAGCATCACAGGACAAACAAACCAACCCAAACAAACCCAAAAGCAAAATCTTTCAGCAAGGTTTACCTGTCTACACGGAGCTTTGGCAAATAAATAATCACACAGAATTTTATTTACCAATCCTGTGTTTCTTTAGAGGACTCAGTCCCAAGGATACAAGTAATCTGCCACCGTTGATACTCCCAAAATACCAAGTGTCATAGAAGAATCAAAGATTACTGTTTATCCCATGTTAATATCTCCACACCTCCAGAGGGGGGAAAAAACTTCTATGGAGAGCTACACAATTTTTTTTTTTTACACCTAGAAGAACCAAAGATTCTTCAGTCATTAACTGCTCAAAGCCAAGAAATAGTTAATACATGACTATGGCTAATGCATCTTTTTGCTCCTGAATGATAGAACTGGTAGCCTACCTGGACATTGGAGCCACAAATATTGAAGACATTTCTTACAGTCAGTGGCAGCAGATAAGCTAATGGTAGAAGAGGCTCAGCCCTTCCAAATGTGAGCCCTGCTGCCCACCTGTACAGTCCAGATCAGCAGGCATAGCTCTGCCTCCTGTGGTGCCAGAGCCAGCTTGGCATTGAGCTGCCTGACTGCCCAGCAGCAGGACAAACCAGGAGAGTCCCCAGAGCACTGCAGCGGGACGAGGTGAATCTGTGGGGCCCCATAGTGATGCTGCAGGCAGAGTCCATCTTGAGCACAACCAGCATGCAGCAAGCCAGCCCCATCCCTGGTACAGTTGCAATGACTCCGTCCCTGTGAGTGGAGCTGGGGTTAGTGCCAGCGAGGGAGAGAGGGATGGAGGAAGTGAGACGGAGGTGGAAGGGGACTGCAGAAGATGGAACCAGACACAGGCAGCTGTGGCCATTGGCACTGTTGTCCCCCCCACCCCGCCCCTTGGACCTCCACAATCCCCTTACCACAGAACCCCAAATAACTCTCTCCCCCACAGACTCCTACCCAACCCCCAAATAACCCATCTCCCCAGCCCCTGCTTAAACCCACCATCAATCCCCCTGATATCTCATCTCCAAACACACCCAATCTCTTTGCACCCTCCAAATAAACCCAAACCCCACAGAACCTCCTCCTGCCACAGCCCCCCACTGATCTCACCTCTCCACCATACTAACTCCCATCTCCCCAAATAAACCTACCCCATCGCACAACTCCCCAAATGCACCCATAAAGCATCACCCTGCCAACCCCCCTGCCACCGCTCACCATCCCAAGTCCTATTTCCCAACAAACCCACCTCTTAAAACCTCCTCTATAGTCCCCCCCATCCCTCAAACCACTTCCCTGTCACAACCTCCCTCTTCTCCCCTGCTGCCCATCCATACTTACTCCCGCAGTGCCCTTCGGCTGTCCTCCCAACACTGAAATCCATATGCCTTATAAATCACCCCAAATACCTCCAAGTCCTGGCTTCACCCGCCCCTCTCCCTTTAACTGCTCTAGTTCCCTATGGCTCATCTAGAAACCTCCCCTCCCCCAATCCCTTGACCCCTGGTATTAGCATCTTTTCTTCACTTTGGAGTGTTATGTGGGGCTGGTGACCATCCCTCCCCCATCTTGTTGGGGAGGTCAGATGGCTAGTCCCCCATCATTCGGAGCCTGCCACAGCAAGTCTGCAAGCAGCAAGAGCCAATGAACCACAGCATGGAGCCGGGTCCAACAGGAGCTACTGCTGCTGGATGAGTGCATGGTTGGCTCATTTTCCTTCCACCATGGGCTCTTCCCTCCAGGTTGGGACAGAAACTGCAACACCTCCCCACCCCAGAGAGCAGGATCTGACAGTTTTACTCAGCCTCCCCAAAGAATATTTTCACCAGCGGTCTATGTTTACACCACTTGACTAGGAAATGAAATTGGTATATATACACACACTAATACAACTTAAACACTGTCAAGGCTTGCAGGTTTAAAATGCAACCTTTTGGTATCTGTTTATAAGTCAATACCCAAAGAAGGGAAGAGAAAAGATAGGAAACTTTCCAAACAAATTTACCAATGCTTTTTTCCTCCTTAAAAAGTAACCAGGCAACTATTGTATGAGCACCACTGATCTCAGAAAAGTTTGATAAGGAAACATCTCAGTTTCAAATTTTCAAGGGATAAAAGAAAAAATACCTCAAAAGTAATTTTCTTTTCTTTATCAGTGAATTGGTCAGAGCGCATAGATTCCACTGCAGTGTAAGATCCTTAAAGCATTTGTGATTTAGTCTATTTTAGGTTACCCCTTGGGATTTTTCATCAACAAACCTCAACCTGACACAATAGATTTGTACTACCACTATTCTGTTGTCATACTAGAAATGCAATATATTGGTGACTACTAAAACAAATTTATTATGAAATTAGGGCATATGCCTGGGGTTGTTGCCCAAGTGTCACATACTTCACCTACGGTAAAAAAGTAGTTCTCTACATCAACTTTCAGAGCAAGTTTCTACTGCAACTGTGTGGCAATGCCATATATATTTCTTTATAAGGTGCACTATCAAATACATGCAGCATTTACTAGTACTTTTTTTTTTTTTTAAATAAATATCTTGGCAAAGTTACCTGGGATCATGAGTAATTCATGTAACTGAACCCTCAATTTGTCAGGCAGTATAATCTTATGATACAAATCAACTTGTGAATATTCAGTGCCATATCACCAATTGCCTTCAAATCCTTCTGTCCATGGGCGGTCACCCTATTAATTCATACAATTAAACTGGAATTTTCCCCAGAAAATAGCCGAAGCAATCCCCTTCAAAAACAAAGTTGGTTTTTTGTAATGTGGAATTTTAATCACTTCTTTTTAATTCTCAAGGTGGCCAAATATGCTCAATACTTTAGTAAATCAGTAACGAGAACAGGAAAGAAAACAAGCTTAATTTTTTAATTACTTGGTGTGACTAGTTTAATATCTTTGCTAACATGAACAAAATGTATAGTTTTCTAAAACCTCAATAAAAAAAAGTGATTCCCCCTTGTTAATCATGATCTCTAATTGACTAGTTTTAAATTTAGGCAAATCCAGATCAGATACATTAGCTGAAGAGGATTAACACAAACTAACAATAAAAAATAATCCTGTTTCCATCAGTCTATTCCAATGCAATTTTGTGATGAAGCTGTCTAGCTATGAGCAAAAAAGCATTTCTCTTGGGACTCAAAATTGAAGTACGAAACTGTTTTTTTAAGGTTAAGTCCAGTTTGCTTACTAGCCATGAGCAACCATTCTTCTTTTATACACTAGCATAAGAAGCAATCCAGCAGTTAAGCCATATTCAAGTATAGTATTTTTTATTCCAGTTCTGCACCCAAAGGTTGCACAAGACCAGAGGAAAACAACTTCCTATGAAATCTACAAAATGCAATTTTTGCAATTCAGATTCACCAATCTTTCTTGCCTTTTCTCTTGTGAAGTCAGGTAGACAAAGCAGTCAAAGATTGTTACTTTTACTTGTTCAGCTTTTCTTCATGTGTCCTAGTCAAAGCACTTCTAGAAAATAAAGGAAAAGAAGCAAACTTTCTGGATGTCTCACCTTTTGTACAGTTACAGGTACAGTAATGGATCTTCACAAAAATGAATTTACAGATGAGAAATATTTCTGACATCAGGCAAACCTCAACAGTTTTAAAAATTCAGTTCAGAAGTTTATCTGAACATTTTGGGTGATTAAGATTCTAAA
The DNA here is from genome assembly GCF_028017835.1 of Emys orbicularis. Taxonomy (NCBI): domain Eukaryota; kingdom Metazoa; phylum Chordata; order Testudines; family Emydidae; genus Emys; species Emys orbicularis. The sequence goes on along the minus strand of NC_088683.1, from coordinate 64,306,135 downwards.
GGCAGAACCCAATGCTCACTTATTATTTTGCATTAAGAAATCAAGAAATGTGTCTGGTTGAGACATGACATTCTTCCTCAGCAAGAATGAGTGAATGGGTGAGATAATTTGCCTTGGTGTTTTTTCAACATAAGACTGCTTTGGTGGCAAAGACAGGAGTTCTAGGTTTGGGGAAACCAAACAAACATGTACGTTACAGTCATCTCTTGATCCTCTGCATTGTGATCAATAATGCATCTAGTCATAGGTAGAATTCTATCTGGTTGACTGAAATGTTATAGTGGAAGGTTATCAACACTACTACCACTTGCTGGCTTTGGACATGACACCAGCATTTTTAGGAAGTAGGTTAAATAAAATGCAAGAGTCCTCATCTGTTTCTGCAGCTTCAGCTAGGAGAGGTTTGTACTGGAAGCAAAGGTCTAAAAGAGCAACTAACAATTTTTGAAGTTTGGAGACTTGAATGTGTTTTTCATGACAGAATATGGTGCTAAAGGTGGATTACTGGGAAATACAGAGCACATTTCTGAAGTCTATGGCAGTCAACCACACCTGTTGATGCAACCAGAGATACTGGAATGAGCAGATATTTAGGACTCTGACACCACTTGTCTTTCATCTAGCTAAAGACAGGATGGTAGATTTGGAATGTCAAAGGGTTTGATTGTGCAGACAGAGCTGAACATGGAGTGTGGTCAACAAAACTAAAAGGATAACAAATTAAAGTTTCAATCTTTATATTATTTGGACTTGTGCCAATGTTTATTACTAAGTGATTTTACCACTTAATATAAAATTTTGTTTTGGAATGCTGTAGATGCAAGTCACTCAGTTTTCCTGGATTTGCTGAAACAAAATATTGAGTGATTGAAATGCATTTGTTTTAATTGTAGAATGCTATTAGCATTTCCACAATTCCCTTTTCACAGAAAAATCTTGGAAGCTTGTGTCTGCCGGAGATTTTACTTTTTAAATTATGCCTACTCTTTTTTGACAAACCATTTGTTGTGCCTTTTTTTTTTTTTTTTTTGGTTTGATGGGGTGGGCCTACACTGAATTCAAATTGAAAGAAAGAATGAAGTATCTCTCCACAATCAATCCAAGTAAGTAGAAGATGACAAGGAAGACCTGGGATTTCTCAGGGGTTTTTGTTAATTAGTTTTGTTTCAGTATTTGAGAACCAATAATTGACAAACAAATTCTTGCAGGATCCAACTTAAGAGTTTGTAGATAGTAGTGAATAAGGAAGTGTTATTTACCCCTTCACATAACACAGGAAACAGGTGTCACTCAATGAAATTAACAGGCAGCAGGTTTAAAACAAAAAACATAAGGAAATACTTCTTCACACAAAACAGTCAACCTGTGGAACTCGTTGCCATGGGATGTTGTGAAGGCCAAAAGTATCACTGGGTTAAAAAAGAATTAGATAAGTTCATGGAGGATGGGTCCTTCAATGGCAATTAGCCAAGATGGTCAAGGATGCAACCCCATGCTCTTGATGTTCCTAAACCTTTGACTGCCAGATGCTGGGACTGTATGACAGGGGACAGGTCACTCAATAATTGCCCTGTTCTGTTCATTCCCTTTGAGGCATCTGGCATTGGCCACTGTCAGAAGACAAGATACTGGGCTAGATGGATCATTGATCTGATCCAGTACAGCCCCTCTTATGTTCTTAGTTCTGGTTTAACTGAAGAATTAGTAAACATATTTACACATATTGCCTATTAACCTATATCTTTAACTTGATGTGCATAGGACTGGAAGGAATCTCCTGTATCATCTAGTCCAGTACCCTGCTGCAGGCAACGTTGTCATATAATCCCATTCATAAATGTATCCAGTTCCATCTTAAAACTACTTTGGTTGTTTACCCCCAACTACTCGTTTTTTGGAGGCTTTTCTAGAACCTCACTCCTCTGATGGTTAGAAACCATCTTATTCCCAGCCTAAATTTATTCATGGCCAGTTCATAACCATTTTTTCTTGTGCCAACATTTAGCTTAAATAGCTTCCCCCACTCCCTGGTGTTTACCTCTCTGATGTACAGAGTAATTATCAGGGATCCTAGTTTTCAGTCATTAAAAACCCCAACATTCTCCAATAACCTCCCCCTCCCCCCGAAATCCGCATTTTCCCACAATTAAAATGAAACGCTGAACTTTACTTTCCCTAGCCACAATATATATAGGTATCAGTTGAACACAAGTTTTATTGCTATATTTAAAATCTTTAAGCAAGTAACTTCGAAGCCTACCAGTGCCAACCATTATAATGAAATAAAATATAATTGCAATGTATATTTCTTACATATACCAAATACTGCTATACTATATTTTCAGATTATTTCACAAAAATAAAGTGAAAACTGCTTTTATATAAACATTACTCACTTTATGAGTTAGTCCTGGTTGTTAAAATAGAGTTGCAGCATTCCAGCCACATTTTCGTCTTTCAGACATTGGTGCTGAGCACGGAAAAGAACCCCAAGTTGGCTGAAACTTCGTTCCATGTCAGCTGAATATACAGTCAAGTTGGAGGAGAGCCACTGCATGTTTCATCAGGTTGGGAACGCGATCTTCAACAGCCATACATCAGTAAATGGGATCCTCAACGTTTCCAAACACGTCTTTGGCAATGCCTAAATACACTAGCCATTCCATGTTGCATTCTTCAGACAGCTTTAATTGTGATTTCAGTTTCATAATCTGTAGAAGCAGCAACTATCTGTTTAGGATCCAGCGCATGAACATCATGGAGAAAATCAATTGCTGGTTGTTTATTTTTTAGGTTGTACTGTCTCAGTTTATCAGCAGCATTTTGAGCAGCTGCAGATCCAGTCGCATTATCACTTGATGATGTAAGATGCTCCAGCCATGAAATTAAGTCGGTTGTTTGTCGATGATCACGGCAATCGAGTTTCCTTTCAGGTCATTGAGAAGGTGCTGTATGTCCTCTTCAAAGAGAGTTGGTAAATAACAGGAATACAATTGATCTGATTTGGGAATGGCATTACCTCTCAACGTGCTTGCTCAAAAAATCTCGGACAACAGGTAAATCAATTTTATGCAGAGGAATGTCTTTTACACACATTCGAACAAAAACTGAAAGTGACAGTTTCATGCTGTTCTTTGACAGTTGTAAAATGCTAGAATGATCCAGTCACAGTGCAGTTTCTTTACTGTCATCAATGGCCCTGCTGTTTCAGCCTCTTGCTTTAGTTTATTTTCATTCAGTTTATGTTTAGTGCTTTCCATGTGTTCTAAAATTGTCTGCATTCAAACGATCTACAGCCTTGTTGCATCCAGTACAGAACAGCACATTACCATCAACGTGAAATTTGTCCTTACCAAACTCAGTGACATGGTCTTTAGGGGTGATTTTTAAAGTTGTCAGCATCTTTTCAGAACTTTAATTATTCATGTCTGGAGGCTGAAGTGAAATTTGAGATGCATTAAAACACAAATCCCTAACCGCCGTTGAGTAACCTCTATTCGCCGAAGCAGTTTATTGGTGTATATTTAGCTATGTAAATTTAACATAATAAAAAATCAACTACAAGAGGGGGAGGTTGTGCAAATTGAATAAGTGACACCGGTACTTTCAGTAAAATTTAGTTAATATGGGTTTTTATTTTTTCACAAACTGTTAAATCTAAAGATTCTCTGTAAAAATGCAAATTCCGTGTTTTTCTGTGGTGAAAGAATCTCTAGGATCCCTGGTAATCATATCACCCTTTTAGCTTAAACCAAACTCTTTTAGTCTTCTCTCATATAGGCTTTCCAGTTCTTCTGGTCATCCTAGTAGCCCTTCTCTGCACCTGTTCCAGTCTGAATTCATTTTTCTTGAACATGGTGATCAGAATTGCACACACTATTCCAAATGAGGTCTTACCGATGCCTTGTACAGTGGCATTAATACTTCCCTACCTCTACTGGAAATACCTCATCTGACACATCCTAGTATTGCATTTACCTTTTCCACAGCCATTTTACATTGGTGACTCAGTCTTCCTATGGTTCATGTCTTTCTCCTCCATTGCTTTCAAGTAATGAGCCTCAGTTTATAGCTGAAATTCTTGTTATTAGGCTCTTAAGTACTGTTAAATTTAATCCAATTTATTTGACTCCATGCCTCAAGGTCATCCAATTCTTCCTGTATAATATTCCAATCCTCCTCTGTATTGACGATGCTTCCCAGCTTTGCATCATCGGCACACTCCATTGGCACACTCCTACTTTTTGGGCCAAGGTTACTAATGAAAATATTAAACAAAATCTGTTCCAAGACGGATACTTGAGGAACTCCACTAGTAAGCCCACACCAGCCAGAGAATTCTCCTTACAGGAAAACCCATGTCTCCCTGTTAGCCACTTCCTTAACCACCGTACCATTTCGATCCTAAACCCCATATTCTCTAGTTTAACTAATAATTTCCCATGTTTTACCATATCAAGAGCTATACTGAAATTCAGACAGATTAGATTTACTGCATTTCCCCTTAAATATACTTCTTATTCTTGCTCTTCTTCAGTCATATGGTACCACATCCAATTTGAGATATTTATTAAAAATGCCCACTACTGAACTTGCAATTTCATGTGCCATTTGTTTCAGTATTTTAGGATGGAGATTATCCAGCCCCGATTTGAGTGCATTAAGCTCTCTGAGTTTTGCTTCCACCTTGAATGTGGTAATTTCCATTTCTATTCACTCATTTCCATTAGGTATCCTGCCTTTGCCCCTATGTTCTACATTGTCATCCTTATTGAAAACTGATGTAAAGTATTCATTTAGTTTTTGGGACATAACCTAGATCATCATTAGTGTTGTTGTAGATTTTGCTTATTTTGGCTTATCAATTGGTTGTGGTCAACGATGAAGAACAGTCAAACCAAACCAAATTAGTACCAAATCCAAATAAAGTCTTTTACTTGCTTCTTTGTAGACAATTAAGTGGGGATAATATTTCCTCTTTGGCTCCCTAAGGGAAAAATCCAGTCCCAATACATAATGCTACTCAGAGTATCCACGAAATCCAACTCCTTAAAGCAAGATTTCTCACAGATGTGATATGAACTAGACACATCATGCATAATAGATCCCTCCCAATTTGCCTGGTAAGAAGCAATGCCTACATGAAAGACTATGTATTCTGAGGGAACACACACACTCAGATTAAATCACAAAAATTCTAAACAAGAGTCACATTAGAATTCTCTAAATCAGTAGGGAAACCTTCCCTCCAAGCACGCACTTTCCAATCACTTTGATTAAACATATGAACAGAACTTTTAGGGGAAGGCTTTATCTACAGTCTCTCGGCTACCGATCCAGTTAAGCAATAGTAGTTAACTGAACTGATACTCAAAAGAAATAAATAAGATCTCCCTTTTCTCTCCCTGTTTGCAATTGTAGGGTTGTCTGGGAGTTTTTTAAAACATCCTCCCCAAACATGTGAAATTCAAAATCTGCTACCTGTTGTCTTCTATTTAGTAGTCTTACCACAAGTCACTAGGGTGTTCTTAGAGCTCTGAGAAGAAGAACAAGGTTCTCAATCTTGCCTTCAGGGTTACTGCTCTGAACAGAGATCTGTCAGTGTGGCCATTAACTGAAGGCCTGGAGCAACTCTGAAGCATATAAGTAAGGGTAGCAGTACTGCAATCCCTCTACAATAACTTTGCGCCCCCCCAGGACACCTTTTTTTGGAGAAGACCCCTACAATTACAATACCATGACATTTCAGATTTAAATACCTGAAATCATGAAATTTACGATTTTTAAAATCCTATGCACGTGAAATTGACCAAAACGGACTGTGAATTTGGTAGGGCCCTATTTATAACTTCCTCTGCTTTAAACAATTCCATTGGAGAAATGGACTAAGTAATCTTTATGCCAATCTTTCTTTAGTGTGGTCTTACTACTGATTTGTAAGACTGGCATATGAAAAAACATTTAAAAAAAAAGGGTTTTGCACTGCATGACACTGCACTATTGGCGTGATAACAGGCTAAAATTGTTGCAGCCTTCATTGAGAGACGGAAGATTGAAGTAGCAGAGTATTTCAAGAATAACTTCACTTATCTGCATTTTTGTTTACTTCACATTCAGCAGGACACTTGGGAACTCATAAAAATAAATTATTTATGAAATTCAATTTCTGCCCATTGAGTTTCAAGTCAGAAGGAACTCTCTCCAAAAGTGTTCTATGCATCCTGACCTTTTACTGGTACATCAATTGTTATTTGTTAGATTTGTATTTTGTGAACTCAATAGCCCATGTTTTCTTATTGATATATTTCTTATTGAAATTAGAGTGCTGTTTACTACAGCCCTGTTTTCTGGGATCCTTGTAGTATTTGATACATTTCAATTAAACAGGTCTATCATTAACTCTTTCAGTGCTGTGGCATTATCAGTAAACAAAGACAGAATTTAAACAAATCAAGTTAATCACTAATAAATACTGCATTTAAAACTTGCTACTGCTCTCTTGGGTCGCCATCTTCTTGGGGAATGTTTAAAGAGATTGTGACTGTAGCAGAAACTAACCTGTTTGAAAACTCTAGTTACCATTTCACACTATATTCAATACCTCCACAGGGCTGCATATGCTTTGACAAGTAGCTCATTTACATCCATAAGCAACCATGTGATTTTAAAAGATTATTAGGACTGAGGGTTTAAGTATTCAGTTTGCAAAGAAGAGGGAAAGAAAGTCCAAAATATAATCAACAACTATTTAGCTTTCATTTTTTGTATAGTCTATAGTAGAGTGCTTTTAGATCTACAGATAAAAAGGGCTATACGTATAAAGTAATATTTATACTGCATATTATATAATTCTCATTTTTTATTCTTAGTCTTTTTGCCTAAGATTGTGTATATGCCTAAAGTTACTGTATAGGAATGCTTTTATAAACATAAAAGATACAAACAAAATAAGTTTAAAAAGGAAACCATTTAAACTACTTATTTTCTTTTAATCTTCTATTTTTATAAAAACATTTCTATCCAATAACTTTAGGCATTACACAATAGCAAGAGACAGACTAAACCTTTCATACTGACTACCTCCTAATCAACACACTCATTCCCTACTTCCTAAAACAAAGCTAAATAGCTTTGTATCTTTCCAGAAAAATCAACCTCTGTCTACCGCTCAGTGTTGTTATAGTCTGAGACAGACAAGGTGAAAGAGGTAATATCTTTTAATGGACCAACTTTGCTGGTGGAAGGGCAGAGCTTTCAAGCTACACAGTGCTCTTCTTCAGATCTGTCCTCATCAGATTATGATTCTTCTTTTACAAGAGTGGTTTTTGGTTTTTTTTGTTTTTAAAGGGGGAGGAAAGTAGAAAGATATTATATCTAAAAAGTTTCAAGAGAAAAACAAAAAAAGTAGGAGCAAAATCTATCCCTGTATTTTAAGTTTTCATTAGACGTGATCAGCAAAATAAATTTTCATATAGACTATTCTAGAATAGTTTCATGGACAGATACTAGCACTTAAATAGTTAAAATGGGAGATACTGTTAAAGTAGGTAACAGGTGTAAGAGTGTAGACAAGTCTACACTACAAACTTAAATTGACCAGGTTAGGTCGATTTACAGCCATTGCTGTAATTAGTCTCTGAACCTGACAAGAATGACAGCCAACAGCCAATGTAAGCTGGTTTAAGTAACCCCCAGTGTCTACATGGACACTGTGTTGCCTTAACTACACCGACATAAACCCTTCTCGTGGAAATGGAATTATGATGTCAGTGTATTAGGGCACTTACATCGGCAAAAGCAAGGCTGTAGTGTAGACACTGACATAATTAGGTCAACGTAAGTTGCCTACATGGACCTAACACTATAGTGTAGACCAAGTCAATGTCTCAGCAGAGTAACAGTTTTACTACTATTTGGGCTTATTTCTACCACAAATCACAAAAAATACTAGTCTTGCTAAATTTTTATTACTTCTCACAGCTATAAGTAGATCAGCTCCCATTCCTTTGGCAGCTAATATATTCCCAAAGGTTCCTGACACATTTACCTATTCACTCAGAAAGAACAGGATAATTATATATACGGGAATAAAAGGCTAAAATAATCCAATAGATGTCAGTTCATTATCTGACTCTCAAGCCTGTATTCCCATGTTCAATCTTGTTCAGAAGAACAAAAATTCCTAAATTATTCCAGCTAAGTTGAAAGGCATCAATATCCTCAAGAGAAATTCACCAGAAGCTTTAATTGCCTGAGTAGACTCTAAAGCTAACCTTTCCCAGTGAAACAGTTCAACTCATGCCAACACCGTAACAAGAGGCCAAAATAAATGCCTTTGAGGCAACATAAAAGTGTTGTCTTCAATAAGAGGGCACCTAGGGGTAGTGCACTGTACCACCAGAAGGGAAATCGGGGTTATATTTCCTGTTAACTGATCTCTGGCCCAGTAGAGGGTGAAGCACCATGAAAGCAACATGCTCACCTCCTGGGAGTGGAGGGGTGTGGCTCACAATGCTCAATCATTTTTCACATCTGATTATAATGAGGCATTGACAGGCTACGCAGAGTTCCATCTAGTTCTCCTCAGGAAGGATGGCTGCGAAGTAGGACTGAGGGAAAATCCTTGCGCTTCTTGCACAGGAACAAAGGAGTCCTCCACCCATCCCCCAAGAAAAGAAATAAACAAGTACTCAATAAGATCAAAGATACAGCTATCTTCTGATTAACACATACAATAGTATCTTGTAAGTCAGCGGAAGCAAACATATATCTTGTTTTACAAATTGATTCATAAAACAACTAAGTTACCTGAAATACAAATTTGAATATCTGATTCTAGACCTACCAGATCAAAAATAGTCACTCCCAGATGCTCACATTAGATGTCTCATGAAATATGATAGGAAATGTCTGAAAAGGAAGGCTACTCTAATTCAATAGCCACTTTCCAGTCATCCTGACGAAACAAACATTTAGATTATACTGACTGGAAGCGCTGGAGGTAAGAGTAATAAGGTGTTTGGGTTTTTTTTGGCATGTATGGCAAAATTTCAGCTAGCTCCTAGTTTACTTAATTCTATCTAAGATTATTTTATGTTGATGTCATTGTTCTCTCCCCTCCTCTCCAGAATTTCAGGTGCAAGTGAGGTAAAAGTAATCCAAGTGGAGTGCTAACAGTGCAAGGAAATATCTAGGAAGGTACATATTTGGTGGGAGTAGAGAAAGAAGAATCACCTAGTCTGGGCATTTCTAAGTTTGTATAGGAACCGCACACGCACACAGGCACAAGCCCCACACACAGCAGCTCTTCCCCTCCATTTTAAAAGTTTCATAACTAGCTACCAAGTTTATTTTATTTATGAGAAGAGTAGCATAGTGGAGTCTGAGCAGAAAACTGAAGGTCAAATCACAAATCTGGAAATAACTCTCTGTAGCTTTGGGCAAGTCATTTAAACTCTGTCTCAGTTTTCTCATCTATAAGATTCAGATAACACAGCACCTGTTTAGCTCACAGTACTGTTGCCAGGATTATATGTAATGTATTTCAGAAATGCAGAGAAATGCAGGGTTCTTTCTCCCCAGTAGGGCTGCTAGCCAAGAGGCCATTTGAAGATGTCTGGGAACCTGGCGGGGTTGGGGGGGGGAGGCAGCCAAGCAAATGGCTGGCTTCTCCTTGTGGCGGATGTTCAGTGCAGGTACTCCATAGGGAGGGCAGCCAGTGACCAGATAAATGGCCTGATAAAGGACTTAAAAAGAGGTCCTGGATAAAGGAACAGAATGGGGGAGAGGGTTCGGGGACTCCAATGATCAGTACAGCAGGAAGCCAACCCCCTCTGTTCTCATAGCCTTCCTTAACCCTCTTATGAGGCTGGTGGATGGTAAGGTCCAAGCCATGGGTCAGCTGGGGGACCTGGATGGAAACAAAAGGGGGCTGGTGAAAGCCCCGGAAAACTAAATTGAATAAGCATGGATTAAACAAAGGGGGTCTGGTGAAAGCCCCGGAGAATTGATGTAAATAAGCATGGATTTGCCTGCACTGTACACTTTATCTGCCGGGTAGTCCCAGACATCTATATAATAAAGTTGTGGCCTGATTAAACCCATAACAAGTCTCCTGTCCTTCTTGTGGTATACCCAGACAATTAGAATTTATATGTTTCCTTCTGCACCTCGTGCTTTTCACAAAGTACCAAGCAACAGAGGAGAGTACAGAATCCTATTCAAGGGATCACTTGGGTTACTTAGGATCCTACTCAGGTTTCCCTTTGCAACTGGCTCCATGTGTAAAGCACAACATTAGGGGAAACAGTAGATATAAAAACTAAATTTCCCCACATAACAATCTGTGCTATTTTCTCAAATTTTATAGTGTTCTGCCAGTAACCAAGTGTCTCAATGCAAAATACAAAAATACTAATCTCCAAGCCAGGCTCACTTTACTCTGAAGCACCTACCTGAATTGCTGAGTTCATGAAACACGTATTTCCCAAGTTACTTAGGCCACAGAGGCCAGGCTGCTCATTGTGTCTTCCTGGCTCTGAATAATCATAGTTCTTATATGCAGTGTATGATGGGAGGCAATAGTTTGAATTTTTCACACTGTAAGAAAACAAAACATTTTTCACAATGTAGCCACATGACCTATAATGCTTTAATACACCTAGTATTTTTGGTAATTATCAAATAAGTTATCTAAAATTAAAAGTAACTATCGTTAACTAGATATCTAGATATCTTCTTAGAAGCATTTAACTTTGCAACTTATCAATCTTAAATCTCAGTCAAAAAGAAAAGGAAGATCTCTTTCCCTGCAAGCAACCAAACATTTTCATGCACCGAAACAACCAAAACAGACTACTATTGTATCTCTCTACCCTTGATTTACAGGAGCAGCTTCACAGCTCACTCCATTCTTCATTGCTCCATCAAATTTAAAACACTCAGACTTTAGGGACCACCAGCAGCAATAAATCATCTCATGTATATCCTTTCTGCATTCTGCTACTGTAAGAGAGTGAGGACAGTAGAAACTGGAATGAAGAGTTGTGCTTTGGTTACAGGTGAGAGCTGAGATTTCCAAGGCCACCGTGACATCACTGGCTTGATGCATTAGAAATTCTATTTATAGTTTCACTGCTAGGACAGCACAATCCAGCATTCAAATGCGGGAAAAAGCCTGGAGTAATAAGGAAAACACAAAATGCCTTCTAGCAAGTACATTCCAACTTCATAAAGCTCTATCATGTACCTATCTAGTGAGACTATATTAAAGCTAAAATGTTAGCTAAGTTAAGGGTAATTTATTACCATATGACAGAATACAAATACTAAATATAACCCCCCCCCCCCCAATAAAATAAGCATATTTTAAAAAACTAGAAGGGTAAAAGAGCCCAGTAAAACAGCAAGTTTTATCTTACATATAGAATTTTTTTTAAAAAAAATCACGTAAAAGATTAAAATTCCTTAAACTGTTTTTAGTTACTAATCATATGAAATATTTATGATAGCAACTTTGGATACGATTCAAGAGCATTTCTACAAACCTCAAATATTTCACATTAGAATAAACCTGAACAAGATTTTGAAGGTCATTTGCTAAGAAAAAACATGACAAGGAAAGAACATGCAGTGCAACAAATTAATCCTCATAATCTTAAAAATACAAGTGGGTGATGGTGGTTTATGATGTACCCTGGACACTTTTCAATTTAAAGAATATCCCTTAAAACTTGTATTCAGTATACGCAATTTAAATGATTACAAGATGAACTCCCACTTTCAGTCCTCCTCCGTACATGTATCTATTTTAATTCAGCAGTTTTGCTGAGTTAATCTGAAAGTATTTCACTACTGATGAAGCAAACCAATTTTAAAACAGTCTGCTCTCTTGAACATTACGAAGAGAAAAAAATTAGAGAACCTCTCCTTCCTCAAAGACACACATGCAAGAATCAAGTATACCTCATATTTCTGAAAAAAGCTCTTCAGTCCCTTAGAGATAGACACTAAGGGAAAGCACCTTGCATCAATCTGAGGCATAATGCATACACAGGGGTCATAATATTAACAGTATAAGTAGCATTAAAATAGCCAGAAATCTTCTAGATGTAAATATCAGTCTTTGCACAGACTAAAACATATGCAATATTTTCTCTGGATTACATTATTTTGTAACTAATTTTTTATATTAAGATACAATTAATCAGATGAAGATAAATGGATACTGATTTTTTGTTTTAACATGAGAGTCACACAGAGGTGATAACATAGCCTTTTGAATTTTGTGGTACACACTACTGAAAATTCTATGGTAAATATAATATTCCTGTGGCAGTGTAAAATAAAATGGAAGTATTCCAAAAGATGAAATACACACAAATTCAGGTAAGCTGTCAATGCTGAGCTGTTATGATGCATCTGTCCTAATTTATTTCTCCAAAGGGGAATCTATTTCTGGTCTCAATTCTGGCCCACAAAAGAGAGAGATGTTCTAGTGGTTTGGAGACCTCTTCTCCCCCCCCCCCCCCCCAGGTCAATTCTGCTCAGTGATCCCCATTTCCCCATGACGGGAGCGCTCCTGCGATTGGTGCAATGCCTGTGCTGCCCGATTTAATAAACAGTCTGGCAACAAGTGTGGTAAAGTCTTTTACAACCATTATTGCAGCCAATAAGCTGCAGAAGACACTGGGAACCTGGTGAGAGTAAATCCCTTTACTTCTTGAGCTGAATGCTGTGTACACTTGGGAACCGTGAAGTTTCTTGTGATGTGTACTTTGCCATATGAAGTTTCAACAGAATATAAGAATATAACTTCCACATTGAACTGGGTTTCCAGGAGAGGTTAGCAGAGACTCTGTGGGCTCACTAGCAGAGGGTTAACAATGGAGTGCCATCAAAAGGCACTAACCTGATCTTCCACTCAAATGGAAGTACCATAGAATAATGCAAGGGCTGCAGCCCAGGGGAACCAGTTTTCCCAGTCTGGACTTCAGATGGGCTGTAACTAAGCAACAAATCACCTGAGGATGGACATGAAGTTGCTGAGGGAATAACCTCAGAGAGGAATCTGGATCTTCATAAAAGGACAAAGTTCTGCACTTAGAAGGCGCTCTCTCACTGACCGGAACAAAAAGGCAAGACTGGGCAGTAGAGATGAAGGAGAGGAGTGTTCTGGGGCCCTGAAAGGACTGACCAACATTCATAGAGAGCTCTCAAAAAGGTAAGGACACTGCAGACAGGGTTTTGTTATTTTTTCATAGATCTCTGTATTTCTTGTGCTGTGTCTATGGGTAAAGTGTGACTGATTTACCAATTCCTTTTCAAAGCCTGTGTCCCCCTTATTTTAACTGTCACAGTTTCCAGTGGATGAAATAGTAATCTAGAGCACCCACAGCTTTAATGGAACACTGAGGAACATGCAATTGCTACTGGGGAGGATCAGCACTAGTTTTGGGGCCTAGGCAGTTACACTGAAGAGTCCCATGGGGGGGGGGGGGGGGTGTCTAGAAGCTCTGAGCTTGAAACAGTGACTGGACACCGGGATTGAACCGTTGGTCCTATTACAGCAACATGATATGCATCCACAAAAGGGAGCTCAGCCAGGATTGTAAGGACATCTCTCCTTTTTCAGGTTTTAGTATCAAAATAGTAAAAGACTGGAGTATACTCTAATTAAGCCTAGAGCAGGATTAACAGCAAAATCAGCTCCACATTTCCATTTAGCCTTGCAACAATCATCTTCCCAATCCCATTCTTATGTATCTCAAATTTAACCTGAACAAGTTTCTATGGGTAAAACACTTCAGTTTCTACACCCATTGTCTCTTTGATACGTCTGCTGGGATTTTGAACAAAAGTGCCAGCACCCTGTAGACGCCTGACAAGTAAGGAAGTAGGAAGTGATCGTCGTCAACGATCCCTCGAAGTCAAGGATGATCTCTTTTAAAGGTTTTATTTTTCATGGGTCCTTTGGTGACTGAACAGTCCGATCGTTGAGCCACAGGCTCATTGGCAGATATTGCAGGTGGTGCTGGAAGACAGGGTTGGGCCGAAATTGCTCCTTGACTGTTGTTTTTCCTTTCTTTTCTGGTGTTTTTCTGCGACCAGGGCAAGGCGATTTTCCTCAAAAGCGGATGTTCCCTTTCTGACAAGTCTTTGCCAGTTATCCCTATCCTGAGCTGCTGTCTTCCAGTGTGCAGTGTCGATGCCACTTCTCTTTATGTTTATCTTGAGAGTATCTTTAAAGCGTTTCTTTTGGCCTCCTCGTTTCCTTTCTCCTTTGGCGAGCTGGGCATACAGCAGTTGTTTTGGTAAGCATATATCAAGCATGCGCACACAGTGCCCGCTCCACCTCAGCTGGTGCTGGATAACCAGGGCCTCAACACTGAAGATGTTGGCCTCTATGAGGACACTGACATTAGTGCGACGATCCTCCCACTTTATGTTGAGGATCTTCTGTAGAAAGCGCTGGTGCTGACAGTCCAGGTTTTTCAGGAGGTCACCCAAGTCTCTCAGCCTTGGAGAATTGGGATTACCACCGCTTTGTAAACTAACAGTTTACTATGTGTTCCGATGTTGTGATTGTTGAACACCCGTTGAGACAGTCTTCCAAAGGTAAAGCTGGATCGGCAAATTCTGTGCTGAATCTCGACATCTATGTCTGCCCTCTGTGAGAGACGGCTGACAAGATAGGCAAAGTATTCTACATTTTCCAGTTCTTCTTTGTTGATACAGATCTTCCATGCTGGGTCTGATGACTGGCCGGGGACTGTCTGGTGGAGAAGTTTTGTTTTGCCGATGCTCAGAGTTAGCCTTAGGCTTAGCCTTAAGCTTCAGAGAAGCAATTAAAGTCTGTTTGAAGATCCTCCTTTGAGTGTGCAACTACAGCACAATCATCTTACCGCAATCTCACCTTACCACCCTGGGTGACCCTATCAGGAGTACAGGACTCCAGACAGCATCGCTCTTAGGATCTTAAGTATACGCAAGCTTCTCCACCACATCAAGGTGGCAGCCCAAGGAGAAGAGGAAGTGATAGGAGACAATTTTAAAGAAATAAATTTTAAAGAAAGATAAAAAGTCTGTCTTTTCACTGAGCATCTATTGTTACAATATCCAAATACAGCAATCCTTTTCACACAATGATCTCAGACTTCTAACACCAAGGCACAACAGTAGGTAGACAGACTATCAACGTTAATTCAAGGACTATAAATCAGTCTCACCTGACCATTATGTCTTCATATTGCAGTGGTCTCAAACCTGTGTGTGATGTTGTCCACTCTAATACAATCCACAGGGATTGGGGGGATAGTGGGGGTGGAGGAGGGAAGGACTGCCTCCCTTCACTTTAAATTTCCTTTATTAGTTTCTCTCAAATACAGCAGTACATTTTTTTAAATGTATTTAACATGATAAACTCTAAAGGAAGTCTTAAGATGCTTTCTTACAGCGCTCAATGTTCTTTTTAGTCTCTTATCTGTTGAACAGTGTGTGTGTGTTTATATATGTGTATATGTATACATGTACATATACACACACACACCCCCAAGCATCTTTAACAGAGTTTCACTTCTTGATATCATGTTTATACAGCACCCGCACTAAGAAGTACTGACCAATAATAAAAGAATTACAACCAGAGCACTGTCAAAACAAAACTAATTCCCTAACTTAAAAAGTAAAAAAAACAAGGTCATTTTCCAAATCATATTTGGGAGATTTCAATTAAATAAAAAAATTCTTAAGATATGTTGCTTACTTTCTGTTGTTGATGTTGTTATAATTATTTGATAGAGATGGAGAGATCTTTGGTAAAGTTGAAAAATTGGATGCACCTGGGGACCTTTAAAAATATGAAAATGTTAAATTAGATAAAAATGCTGAGATATTAAAATTAATCATGAAAAAGAAAAAGCTAACAGATGAACAATGTATGTAAATAAGTATGAAAAAATAAAGTTCTTATGAGCAGAGCACTAATTATTCAGGATAATGGTTTCCAGATTCAAAATGCATCTTCTTAAAATTAAAATAGATTATTTCATAACACTTCATGTCAAACTTTCATATCACACCGGATATCACAAAAATTACTAAAATAAGCCAAAAATGGCCTACAGAAAAAGAATGCCAAAAAGTTAATCAGCCTATATGAAGGCAACAAAATAAAGCAGATGCATTTTTCTTCTAAAAATTGGAACATAAAACTTTGTATAGGTTTTATTAATTTCTAAATTTTAAAATGGCTTTTGAGATGAGATATGAAAGTGTCATTTGTAACTAAAATAAGAATACATGTCTTAAAAAGATAAGTATTCCCAAATTAGTGTAAATTCAGCCATTTAAAAGCAACATTATACCACTTGTTAAGAGGTTCTCTTTTAACTGACTGATGGACATTAATAGAAATTGTTGGAGACGCAAAACATTAGAAAATATTTCATGTTTACTCAACGCCAAGTCAAATCAGAGCATTATATTTTTTGCACTTTATCTAAGCTATACATCCTTTTAAAAACTATAAAGTTGGAGTTGTTGAATGTTTTCAATAAAGGAGACCCCATGAGTTGTAACAATTACATGTAATTAATATACAGCATATTCTTGCTGTTTTTCCTTGATTAAGCATATGGGCCCAACACAAAAACTACTGAAAACTATGGAAAAACCCTAATTGACTTAATTGGGCTTTGCCTCAAGCCTGGCTCCCAGGTGACCTAAGACTGTTTAGTACTATGGCATGCAAAAGTTAGGCAGAAGTAGTAACAAATATTACGTGTTCAGATGTTCTGTGCTTTCAAAAACAAAATGGCTCACAGCAGATATAGATTATGTTTCGAGAACTCTCCATGTGAGATTTGACACTTTCTTAAAAATATTTAATAAACAACTAGATCCTAATGCTTCCAAGCAATAAAAGCATAAGATATGGCCATTGGGAAAAGAAAATTACTCTGATTGTGAAAATCCCTTTGGCCTTCTGATATTATTATATACTCTTCTCAGGTTATAATTTAAATCACCCTCTCTTCTTTGGACCATAAGAACAGCCATGCTGGGTCAGACCAATGGTCCATCCAGCCCAGTATCGTCTGACAGAAGCCAGTGACAGATGCTTCAGAACAAATGAACAGAACAGGTCAATTCTGAGTTGTCCAGTACCAGATTCCTGTAGTCAGACGTTAAGGGACACCTGGAGCCTGGGGTTATGTCCCTGACCATATTGGCTTATAGTCATTGATAGATAAGTTCATGGAGGATAGGTCCAATTATTTTTTGAACCCACTTAGACTTTTGGCCTTCACAACATCACACAATACAGTCAACCTGTGGAACTTGTTGCCACGGGAAGTTCTTCCTTATGTTTGTTTTAAAACTGCTATTAATTCCATTGGGGAACCCCTGGTCATGTGTTATGTGAAGGGATAAATAACACTTCCTTATTCACTTTCTCCATACCATTCATGATTTGACAGACCTCTCTCATATCTCCCCTTAGTCATCTTTTTTCTAATCTGAACAGTCTCAGTCTTTTTAATCTCTCCTCATATGGAAACTGTACCTTATCCCTAATCATTTTCATTGCCCTTCTCTGTACCTTTTCCAATTCTAATATATCTTTTTTGAGATAAGGTGACCAGAACTGCATGTAGTATTCAAGGTGGGGGCATACCATGCATTTATACAGCAGCATTATGATATTTTTGGTTTTATTATCTATCCCTTTCCTAATAGTTCCCAAGATTGTTAGCTTTTTTGACTGCTGCAGCACATTGAGCAGATATTTTCAGAGAACTATCCATGATAACACCAAGATCTGTTTCTGAGTGATAATAGCTAATTTAGACCCTATCATTTTGTATATATAGTTGGGATTGTTTTCCAATGTGCATTATTTTGCACTTAACATTGAATTTCAACTGTCATTTTGTTACCAGTCTCCCAGTGTAGTGAGATCCCTTTGTAATTATTAACAGCTGCTTTGGATTTAACTATCTTGACTATTTTTGTATTCTCTGCACATTTTGCCACTTCACCCCTTTTCCAGATAATTTATGAATATGTTAAACAGCACAGGTTTCAGTACAGATCTTTGGGTGACCCCACTATTTACCTCTCTTCATTGCATCACAAACAATAAATAAATAGACTACATGCACAGGAAAGTTATAAAATTTTATAAAGTCAACTTCTCATTGACTATTTAAGATCAAGTTAAATCAAAAGTGAAACTGTTTACACTCCAGTTTCTCGAGATCAAGTATTTTAAAGGGAACTTAAAGACAAAGTGAGCTGGAACAATTGATTGTTTATTTTCAATTAAATTTTCAAACAAAAATTTGTAATGTGTATGGCATTTGACCACATAAATACTATTTTGTTGTTAATAAAGAGAAGTAATCTGTTACAGCTAATATCTTCCAAATAGTCAAAGTAATCCCACTCAGTTTTACTATTAACGGGCTTCCCCCCTGCCCCCCAAAGATAAATAGAATAAGTAAATTTTGATTCTAAATAAGGTAGCAATCATTAAGTTTTTATATTTAGATGGAAAATGTTGTCCATATTCTAAATATCTATATAAAAACAAGCATTTGCTATGAAATAATGTGACAGCTGTGATAGACCCAGACCAGTTGGGAACAGCAGAGTAGCAGAAGGGAGATATACTGGCCACTGGATAAGTAGTTTTCTGTTCCCTGAGTGACCAGAGCAGGGGCTGCTCCAGGCTAATAGACCACCTGACTCCAATTAACCTGCTAAGAGTCAGGTGAGGCAGTTAAGCACCTGACTCTAATTAAGGCCCCTCTGATGCTATAAAACGGCTCACTCCAGTCAAGCCAGAGGAGAGGAAGTGTGTGTGAGGAACTGGGAGCAAGAGGTGTGTAAGAAGCTGAAAGTTAGTAGGCGTACTGCTGGAGGACTGAGAAGTACAAGCGTTATCAGACATCAGGAGGAAGGTTCGGTGGTGAGGACAAAGGTGGTGTTGGGAGGAGGCCATGGGGAAGTAGCCCAGGGAGTTGTAGGTGTCATGCAACTGTACCAGGAGGCACCATAGACAGCTGCAGTCCCCAGGGCCCTGGGCTAGAACCCGGAGTAGAGGGCGGGCCCGGGTTCCCCCCATACCTCCCAACTCCTGATCAAACACAGGAGGAATTGACCTGGACTATAGCTTCTACCAGAGGGGAAGGTCTCTGGACTGTTTCCTGACCCACAGGGTGAATCTGTGAAGCAAGCAAATCCGCCAATAAGCACAGGACCCACCAAGGTAGAGGAGGAACTTTGTCACACAGCTTAATATGACACCTTAGTAAGTCAGTCTTACTGCTCTGCGGCAGGCAGCTAGCTGAAACATTCTTAGAGCTGTTTACATTCTTGCTGACACTGATAAGCTTGAGTACTAAGAAAAACAGAAGGCCATCATGGCACTTACAGCAATTAATACATAGCAAACTACTTTTTCCACAAACACTGTATAACAATAAGTGGAGAATGATTTCATTTTCACTTTTCAAAAAGGATATCAAACTAACAATAGAAAGTACAAAAAGATCAATCAAGACAGCAGACAAGAGTGTTCACAGGTCATGCTTATTTTTAATTTTCACTTTTTTAAATGAAAGGTCCTGTAGAAATGGCAAAACAGGTCTACTAACAAATATAGTAAGCATGTCAAACATTTGCTGTGACAAAATATGTTAAGGATGACAGTGGTAAAAAAATTCAACTTCCCCATTTTAACTCTAATAATATATATTCCAAGACTAAAGGCATTTTCTACATAGTGCAGTAATTTGAAAATATGGCACACAAGAAATTTTGACTGCATTGTTTTAAAGCATATGTTTGTAAATGTTTGACTAAAGAATATGCACTCAGTCCCTGTAGCGATAAGTAGAGGGTTGAGAAAAAGAAAAGAAGGAAGTTGCTTTGGTTTTAAATCAGGGCATCTTTTAATGTGCTATAGTAACATCCACATTTTCTGTAAAACAGTATTATAGCAACTCCCTTAAAAGATACCTGACAATAGTCAAGGTAGTT
This sequence comes from Emys orbicularis, assembly GCF_028017835.1. NCBI lineage: Eukaryota > Metazoa > Chordata > Testudines > Emydidae > Emys > Emys orbicularis. The sequence goes on along the minus strand of NC_088683.1, from coordinate 64,286,089 downwards.
TACTATTTAAGTCAATGCAGCAATTCTTCGATACAAGAATAGAAAACCAATTATTAAACTTTATTCGTACTCAACTGAATTCTGACACTTTAGCTGTTACAGAATGAAATATTTACTATGGGTATATTCAAGAATATACTGAGCAATGTGAAATGGGTGGCATTATAATCTTTATTTTACAAAATAAAAGAGAATGCTATTCATTTCAACAACAAAAGGAAGTCATATTATCCTTACCTATATCCTCATGTCTGTGATATCTGTTTATTATTTGAGCTAGAAAGTAGCTCCGAATATTTTATTTTTATATATATATATATATAGGCTTATTTTGTTAGGAGATGAAGTAATACTTTAATAATTAGGGCCTTAGGTAGTTCTGTATTGTTAAGATGCCAATAATTATTAAAATAAATTGGATACTGGATAGTGTTACTTTCATTTTAAATAATGTGTTCCATTTAATTTTATCCTTTGACTTTGTCTGATCAAATAATATGCATTCAAAGTCATATGAACGTTTGGTCAGTCAACTGGCTAAACAACTATTTCTAATTTGAATTAAGTTCTGGAGCTTCCCAACTCATTGAATTTGTTGCAAGCCAATGGTCTCCTTAAAAGTATTGAATATGATTTTAGAGCTTACAGATTCTGTGTCAGACATAATTTTAAAAGATTATTCCAAGTAGCTATTTAGAGTTTACTGACTTTTGGGGTTTTGGCTGGCAATTGGTCTCCTCACTACCTTGAGTGGGCATTTAAAATTTATCAGGTATATTTTGATGCAGAGGCACAGTATCTCTGATTCAAAGTAGTTTGGTCAGGAATCAGGATGTACACTAAAGGCTTCAATTATTTCTTGTAATACTGGCCAACTTTTATTTAGATCTTGTATAAAAAGCATAAGGTCATTAGCGTAAAATGAAACTTTGTTTTCTATTCCTAATCAGGAGCGGCGCCAGGGGGTTTGGCGCGCTAGGCGGGGGTCCTTCCGCGCTCCCGGTCGTCGTCGGCAATTCTGCGGCGGGGGGGTCCTTCCGCACTCCCGGTCTTCAGGGCACTTCGGCGGCAGGTCCCGGAGTGAGTGAAGGCCACCGAAGACCCGGAGCGCGGAAGGACCCCCCACCGCTGAATTGCTGCCAAAGGCAGCAAAATGCCACCCCCCGAAATCCTGGTGCAACCGCCTAGGTCGCCTAAATGGAAGCGCCGGCCCTGTTCCTAATACACTTATTCTCTGAATTTCTTAAGTGTCTCTGGTTTTTTTGCGCTAATGGTTTGATAATTAAACCAAATTAGTAAGGGTTATAAGGGACACCCTTTTCTTATTCCTCTGTATAATAGTATCAGCTCAGTCTTTGAGACATTTCCCCAAATACGTGCTTTAGGATTTTTGTAGATTACTTTCAGAAGTGGATTAAAGTGTTCCCCAAAGTGTTCTAAATAAAAATGGGCATCCTACTAAATCAAAAGTCTCTTCTGCATCCATAGCTAAAAATGCAGGTGTTTTTATTAGAGCTCTTAGAATCCTGTAGCATATGTAGGAGTTTTTTTTGTTAAGGAGCTTCTTCCTTTTAGAAAGCCAATTTGGCTTTGGTGCACTAATTTAGGCATTATTGTCTCTAATCTGGATGCTAGTAGTTTAGTTAAAATCTTACTATCTATATTTATTAAAGAGATGAGCCTATAAGATGCTGGATCTAAGAAGTCCTTATTTGGTTTAGGTATCAAAACTGTCGTATATACTCAATCATAAGCCAGTTCATAAGCCGACCCCCCCAAGATGGATAAGTAAAAATGGAAAATTTTTATGACCCATTCAAAAGCCAACCCTATAATTCAGGGATCGGCAAACTTTGGCTCCCGGGCCATCAGGATAAGCCACTGGCGGGCTGAGACGGTTTGTTTACCTTGAGCGTCCACAGGCACAGAGATAAACCTAAGTAAACAAAGTGTCCCGGCCCGCCAGCGGCTTACCCTGACGAGCTGGGACACCAATCAGTGGGGAAATTGGGGGGGGGGGGGGAGTAACCCCTGTGACCACCCCCCACATGACCCCACCCCTAGCCCAGGACCCCCACACTCTCCCCATCCCATCCCTTCCCACCTTAGCTGGGGCGGGCCAGGGGAGGATGTCTCTGGGCTGGACGGAGCTGCTCCGGCAGGCTGGGTGGTGCGGCCACAGCCTGTTCCGACGGGCCAGACCAGGAGGTGCAGCTGCAGTGTGCTCCGGCGGGCCGGGCAGCGCGGCCGCAGCCTGCCAGCCCCGGAGCTGCAGCTGCTTCGGAGGCTGGAGGGAAAGAGCAGCGTGGCCAGAAGCAGAGGGACTCTGGCCCAGCATCTTCCCTTCTGGCTCTGCTGCCTCTCCTTGCCCCCTCTCTTGGGGGGAGGGGTTGTGTCCCACGTCTCCCTCTCTCTACCCGTTCATAAGCCGACCCCCTTCTCTGATGCCTCCCCTTTTTACTAAAAAAATTCAGCTTATGAATGAGTATATATGGTATATCTGTTTGATAGAAGTTATTTATTAAGCACACTGTTACCCAAGAAGGCAGAAATACATTAGCTAACAATGGAGATACCTGTGTTTTTAAACATTTTATAGTATTCAGGGTGGATCCATCTGGTGCAGGACTTTTCTCTGGTTTTAGTAATGAGATTACCATCTCTATTTCTTCCTGTGCTGTTGGGCCATCTACTACTCATTATATGAAAGCCTGGGCCTTTTACAACCCTGCAATATACTAGTTCTTAATTCTTCCATGTTTACACATTTGCTAGTATAGATCTTCCTGAAATATTCTGTTATTATTTTGTTAATCCCTTTTTTGTTTTTTTAGAGTATTCCACTTTTGTCCTTAACATAGGGTACAGCTGTTCTGGGTTTTCTGTAGGAAATCCATCTGGCTAGTAATTTGCCAGATTTGTTTCCCCTTCAGAAATACCTGTGTTCAGTAAGTAAGAGAGCTGTCTGTTGTTTTTTCCCCCCCCGTTATCAGTACTTCTAATCTTTTTTGTCATCAATCTCTTGAAGCAAGTCTGCGTTAATAGTCAAATAATATTTCTTCAACCTGTAAATTTGTTCCTCTAAGTCTACATGTTCTTATGTCTTTTTTTCCCCATGACAATTGCATGAGATAATACGTCCCCTCATTATTGCTTTAAAGGCCGCCCCCAACTAGTTTCTGTGAATATTTCCTGTAAGGGATTATCTTCAATATAATAATCAGTATGATTTTTTATTTTATTCACAAAGCCTGTGTCTTTTAACAATATATTACTAAATCTCCAACTTCTGTCTCTTATTCCTGAATTAGATTCTATTTTCAGGAAGATAGATGCATGGTGCGAGATATGATTTAATACAATTCTAACATTAAAAATTTCATGTAAAACAACTTTTGCTATACTAGGATAGATCTAATTTTTATATATTTTGGCAATTTTGGAGTAAAATGTGAAGTCCTTCCCATTAGAGGGTAGGAACCTCTAAACAGAAGGTTCCTACCTTCTGTTTCAGGAACTGTAAGACATTCCATATACATGAGATAGCCATTCCCTTTTAAGTTTGATTTCTTCTTTTGTTTTGAGTTAGTTTCTTGAAGCATTGCCACTACTACCTTCTGCTTTTTCAAAAGCAGAAAGTACCCTTCTTAAATGTTTAGTGTTTTAGTCCCCTAACATTCCAGAAGCACCAGACTGTTCCCATTTCTTTTTTATCCATTTTTAAATATGTTCTGGTATTCTTAATATTTACAAACTTTCCTAATATTCGTCCCTGTGCTATTATTTGTTGAAAATTCCTTAACTTCTTTACCATGTCTTCCAGAGCCTGGCACGAATCCATAGGTGTTGGAGTTCCAGTCCTTTTATCTTCAAACTTCTCTTACCAGAGACTTTCCATTGTATCTTCAGTCTTCTATCCTTTTTTGCTGTACTCTTCCTTCCATGCTTTCTTTGCTGATTGTTCTTCTCTCATTCTGATCACCTGTCCAGCCCACCTCAAATGTGCATTTCCAGTCAATTCATCTTCTCCTTAATTTCTTTCATGCACACTCATCTACCCTCTGCTTGCCTGGCATTCTACTCAGAATATTGTTTTCTACTACCTGCATCTTCTTTTCTTCGTTCTCCGTAAGACTCAGCATTTCGAAACCATAGAGTACGCAGGGACAAACACATGCAGCATACACTTTTCCTTTCAGTTTGTTACTTAACTGTCTGTCCCGCAATACTCCTGTCATCTTTTTCACTGTCATCCATGAACACTGTTTTTTTCTTTTCAATTCTCCAGATCTCCCTCTGATGGCATTAAGTGTACTTCCCAAGTATACAAATCCTTTCTTCTGCTTCAGCTTCTCTCCTGAAACTTCAAACTATAGCTCTTCTTCCACATTCCCTATTTGCATGGCTTCCATTTTCTTTGTGCTTATCTTTAAACCATGGTCTTCAACCATAGATGAACCTCATTCAAAACTCTGGCTACTAAAATTATAGAGAACATCAGTAGGATTCAGTAGGTAGGGTCTCGAAGTGTCAAACATGACAGGCAGAGAGAGATGGCAAAGCAACATCCTCTTATCTTGTAATTCCTGACTGTAAGTCTATATAAACCTGGGAGAATTCTGCGCCAAAAAGTTAAAAATTCTGCACACAAGATTTTAAAATTCTGCAAATTTTATTTGTCAAAAGAACACTATATAATCACACCAGTTTCAATTTTGGTAATTTATTTCAAAATACCTGTCAGCAAGTATGTCTGTAACAATACAGACACACAAAATTTCGCCAGGAGTAGAGAGTTAAAGAAACTGCTACGAGAGCCCAGACAGTCACACCCTCTCCCTCCCAGAGCCCAGCAGCGCGCCCACCCCCCCGCAAGCCCAGACTCACCCCCACCCCTCAGAGCCCAGCCACGGCCTGACCCCAGCCCAGACACGCACATCCCCTCCCCCTCAGAGTCCAGCTGTGGTCCCCCTCAGCCCAGACACTTTCATCCCCTCCCCCCTAGAGACCAGATGCAGCCCCCCCTCAGCCCAGACCCTCACATCCCCAATCCCCCCAGAGGGCAGGGATCCAGAGGGAGAAACAGCCTGATGCTGGGTCCCACGCTTGCACGGAGTTTCCTGCGTGCCGCCGCCGCCTCCTTCTTCCTTCAGGGCATACTGGGAATTGAGGTGCTGGGAACCCTCCAGTTCCCTCTCCCTTCCCCCGGCCTAGTCTTCTATTTGCGGGCTGGGCTCTGCCAGGTCCAGCGGCCCCTAGTGGAGGCCAACATCTCTGCAGCCCATTTCTGTGGGGAAAAAGGAAATTCTACACACACAACATTAATTTCTGCAAAATTCTGCATTGCACAGTGGCGCAGAATTCCCCCAGGAGTAAGAGTCTACAACACTCAAGTGCACTCAATTCTGTACCCAAAAAAAGGGGGAGCACTCACACTAGGTATTGATCTGCCCATATACTTTTGAGGAAAATAGCTTATACTAGATACAGGTAGGGAATTGCAAGAGGAAACTTATCAAGGGCATAGATGTCATTCCAGCATTGGTCTATGAACTTAATCAGAAACACAAAGCACCAAACACCAGTATGAGGAAAGCTATATAGTTTTAACCTATGGGTTAAAATGTTAATTAACGTGTTAAAAATTATCACCTTTTTTCCTAGTAAAGACAAGTCACAAAGTTAATTAACTTGGTTAAAAAAAAGCCTCTTGTGTACACATACTCTTAACATGTTTCAGATTTTTGTATAGAGCTGACAGGGGAAAGTGAAGGTTAACAAAATTAAATACACTTGTGTCTGGATAACCTTTGTTTGAAGCCTTACATTAGTGTAACATCCCCAAGCATGTTAGCCAAAAGTAAGGGCTATTTGCTTCAGTGAGACATTTCCCTAGTGGTATATTCTCCAATAGTATATTTTAGGACAATAAATGTTTGGCAGTTTTATATGGTGACTGCATAAAACTATTAATTCACTTCCCAATATTCTGACTCTCAAAACAAGGGATGCAGAGTGAAAAAGTGTTCTATTTAAGCTATTGCTGTAGGAATTCTGTGCAAGATGTTAAGTGAATTCCTATAATTTGACGTAGCTAATTATAGTAGTATAAGTAAAGAAAGGAAAACTATGTTCTCTCAGACATATTATAATAGATCTATACTGCCATACAAACCACTTTGGCTTGGAGGAATATTTAGTCACCCCCCCAATGTGATATGAAGGTTAAAATCAAAAGATAGAAAAATAAAGCAAGTAGCTCCTGGATATGGTTGAAATGTCTGTTTAATTAGTACCTATAATTTGTCTGTATGTTTTTGCAAGTGATTTTTATAAAGAAGGAGAAACTACTCTTGAATATTGACTAGAACTATTCTTCTAAATTACAATTTTGACAAAAGTTTAAAGTTTTAGAAAAGGGAGGTGTCACACTCACTGTGTTTGATAAAGAGTTGATCTATCAAGAAGGATAGGAGAAGGTAAACATGCTCTACGTTCCTGGCTGAATATACAATTTAAAATCTAAAAGTGGCTTCAGCCTTGAGACTGGAAACAGTAATACCAAAGTAATTAAGAGAGATCAAAATGAATTTAAGGGTAGATAACTTCTGAATAATATTTATAAAGCTTTAGCTTATTATATTCCTGTCAGTCAGAAGCACCTTCCTGGATCATCTCATCACTGGATGCAATTAAAACTTTTGACAGTCAAAATTGCATTAGTCTTATAAGACAATGGAGATAATGGCATTTTGAGGTAACTTTCTACATTGGCTAAAGGAAATATGCACACTAGCCCTACGGCTGGTTTGATAGCGCACAAGGGAAAAAACAAACCAACAAGTTTTAGGATGGGATGGGCAAAAGTCAAGGATGCCCGCTTCCTCTAATTTTCTTTACTATTGACCTTGAATCGCTGGGCCCAAATTCAGATTAAATGGGGAAAAAATCAAGGGTATCCAAGTTAGAAAAGACTTTCACTTGCTTCTCGTATGCAGAGATGATATGATCCTGTATCTGAATATATTGTACCGGAAGTATTGCGTATACTGGAGATAGTCAGAAAAACCACTCTGGATTTAAAAACGAACATATCCTCAGTAATAATGAAAGATAGGTAAACCAATTCGAGCTAGCCAAATTTTTTTTTTTTTTTTTTTTTTTTTTTTATAAACAGAATAGTCTGTTGGGTGTTTTTTTCTTTCTGGTTTTCAATTAGATCTAATAAGTAGTCTTTTTCTTATGTTCCAAAAAGGCTTTAGGTGATATTTTAAAAAGTACTCATCACCAACAATTGGAGCCAGATTTTCAGAATGAAGGGGCTAGGTCAGAGGTGGGCAAACTACTGGCCGCGGGCCACATCCGGCCCGCGGGACCGTCCTGCCCGACCCCCGAGCTCCTGGCCTGGGAGGCTAGCCCCCCCCCCCCCCCCCGTTCTCCCTCTCCCACAGCCTCAGCTCGCCCCGCTGCCGGCGCAATGCTTTGGGTGGCAGGGCTGTGAGCTCCTGGGGCAGCGCAGCTGTAGAGCTGGGGCCTGACCCGGTCTCTGTGCTGCGTGGTGGCAGCGGCAGCATGGCCCAGCTCCAGCCGGGCGGCGCAGCTGTAGCGCCGCCAGCCACTGGTGCTCCAGGCAGCGCGGTAAGTGGTCAGGGAGCGGGGGTGGTGGTAAGGGGGAAGTTGGATAGAGGGCAGGGGAGTTCGGGGCGTGGTCAGGGGTGTGGATAGGGGTCGGGGCAGTGCAGGTAAAAGGCTAAAAGTAAGTTGGTTTTAACACGCTAGACTAAAAACAAATGGATGTTTATCTTCTCCTAGTTTAAAAATGTATTTGGTCTCTAACCGAAGATCCATAGCATTCTGTAATGATAACATTTAAAACATTCATTGGACTTGAACAGAGGCACATAAACATGCTTTCAAAAACTGTAACAACCTTTGAATTGACACAAACAGATAAGACAAAAATACTTTGTAGAGGTATCCGTATAGGACAAGGTTTGTTGCAGAGCAGACATCCTGGGTGATGTATCACCTTTCACTGCAACAGATAAATTTAGAAAAAAAATAAGCATGATACTACTCTACCAGAAAATCTCAGAAATTGGCATATCCAAGGATGTTTGTTTATATATTTATATATATATATATATATATATATATATATATATATATATATAAATTTCTTTGCAAAAGGATAAAAGAACTATTAAATCCTTTATTACAAATAAAATATTTTGCTTCAAAATCAGATAGAAAACTAACTCAGAAGACAAAAAGTAAACTGAATAAAGGCTGTAACGATATTCTGATAAAAAAGGGCTACTCTGTAGACTTTGAGCCCTCAAATATATTTTTGTAAAAAGGAAGTGATCATACGCAAATGTGGCAAGAAAATGCTTACGGTTTTATCCACAAAAGGAGCAAAAAACTTCAGACTATTTGTACATATATGTCTAATCCTCAATAAAACTCAAGTAAAATTAGTCATCTGAGCACATAACGTACCCAAAATTCTTAAGTCAACAATATATCTGCAGATTGTTGGGGGGGGAAATATAATATAAAAAAAGGCATTTTTATGATAATTTTGTCTATATATTCTCAATTTGTAAGCTATGATTAAGGACAGAAGGAAGTGTGTAACAATTTTTCTTTTGGCTACATATCAAGATATAGCAGTGATGGATTAATACAAGTGCCCTTGGAGTCATGTTATTTTAAATGCCAAAAACTGTTCTGAAAACCTGGAAAGGAAACCACTGACAGAATGAATGGATCCACAAAATTTAATGTTTACTACTGATAAGCTAAGGTGTCTTCAAAAAAAATACCAAACACTGCTAACCTTCTAAAATTACAACAAAATAAAGTTCCTGATGGCAGGAGGTCCTAATGACCATCTTTTCTGTATGTTTACCTAATTGTATTTTAATATGTTGCATAGCTAAATTTCAATAGATTCCTATTAAGAGAATCTATTATTCAGTCAATTAAAAAAAGTTAAATTCCTCATTATCATTGGTTATTTGGTGTTTTGTGACCTTTTTACACCTTAGTCCTTAAATTTTCCCTCTCCATGTCTTGTAGCACAGGTTATATAGAAACAGTTTTAACTGATGTACTGTCATGTATGATGTCCCACTGTAGTGCCTATTACTCAACAGTGATGTTTCAGATATTCCAGGTTCCCTCCTTATATGTATAATCTATGTAAAATTTGTTATAATTATTTCTTCTGGGATCTTACTTTGCAAATTAACAGGATATTTTGAATTTGCAAATGTAAGAGACACTCAGATGACTGATACTCTCCTTACTTATGGGCCAGTTTGCCTTATGAGAATCCAGATTTGAAGGGAGCATTCTACATGTAGGTCACCGCTTCCTGAATGGAAGGAGGGAGGTGAGCAATAGCTGAAGTACCACAGGGACTGAAGATCTATGTTAGGATTAGGTTGTTCCATGAATAATCTCTCCCACCACAGTAGGCAACTAGTAATCCACAGAAGAGTTAATACCCTGAGGCTCTCTCTCTTCTGCAGAGATGCCCCTTCCTGCCAAATCTCATTTTTGAAGCAAGTGAAGGTAAGAGCTTCCAGAGGAAATTACTGATGCAAGTCCCTAGTAGCACACCAAGCTTCCAGGGAATCGGGGACCAAGGGTCCTTGTAGCGACGCAGAGTCATAGGAACTATGCTAGCTGGCCCTGGTATCCAGCCACTCCCAAGATATGCAGGCCACAAGACTGAACTTTTACTCATTTAAAGCCACACAAGATATTCCTAGACAAACTATTTTAAAATGAAATTAAGGTTGTGAGTACATATCAGTAAATTTACGGTAACACATTACAGAGATGCTGTAGTTATCTCAAACCCATATATTCTAAACCCAGGAAATTCAGAGATTAAATTAAATGTAAATGAAATCCAAATGCCCTGAGGAACAGAAAGGCACAGTCAGGGAACTCAGGGCTTGCCTACATGAACAATTAGCAGTTCTCAACCGGGGGTCCAAAGCCTGGTGCCCTGGGGCAGAATCCACAAAGCCCAAGTGCGCCCCCCACCCCATCCGGTGGCTGAAGTCCAGAGCCCCAAACCCCGCAGGGCTAAAATCTCGAGGTCCCTCCCTCTCCCCATCTAGTGGCTGAAGCCAGGAGCCCTGACACTCCTCCACTGGGTCCTGGAGTTTCTGTAGTATATTGGAGGGGCCTCAGAAAGAAAAAGATTGAGAACCCCTGAATTAGACCACAGCAAGGTGGGGTGTGATTCTACCATGCACTAGCCTGCTGCAGTCTAACTGTTCGCACACATCCTGATGACAGGCATTAATGCTTAGAGCGCTTTGAGCTAGTCTCGCTTCAAAGAGGACTAACTCGAAGTGCTCTAATGAACCATTAATGCAAGTCAGCAGGTGCACATTTCTTATTAATCTGAACAGGACTGAGGCCACAGTCTGTCCTTCATTAACAAGAAAACTTTCAAAAACAGTCATGTTTTCATATTGTTCTCATCAGGACAGATTCGATAAGACACATTTTCTCAAAAATGGCCACTGCCTCTCATTGATTCTAATAGGAATGAAGCCAACAGCACTGTGAGGAGCAGGTGAATGGCAGTGGCCATCTTTGCTAAATCTTATTACCAATTCTCAGAGCACAGACTATAAAAGTGATCAGATCATGTTTTTGTTACTTGGAGACCTTACTCTTTTGAAGAGTTTTAATTCTTCCATGGTCTCTAAAGTCCAAACTTTTGATCTTTCTAAACAGGATACTTTATATGCTTCTAGATCTGAGACACGAAAGTTAAAACACACACTCTTCTAGAGTAAATACAAGTACGGCTGGCTTCAACAGGGGACTAATGTGCTATATCAGGCTTGCATCAAAGATGAGACCATGGTAGGGGAGAAGAAAAAAAGTGTGGATGTGCCATCAGTCATGACAAATGGAATATAATAGAAAATAAAATGTTTTTGATGAAAGTAAAATCAGAGTCTCACTGCAAAATAAAATAGGCTTTATATTTCTACCACCCTAAGAATTATCTGTTTCAGAAATGTTTAACGTAAGACACCTGGAAAACAGAACCCATTACTGATAGTTCTGTCCTTTTGTTGCTTCTATTATCCAATGGTTTTTGAAAGCTGTCATATCCTCAAGACAGATCTCAACTTGAGTATTCTTACAGCAAAGAAATGTATCCTTATTTGCTGGATTCAGTGCAAACCGCCCAATCGTGGAATTCTAGTTTAAATATTCTATTATGGAAAAATGGTTGGCTGTACACCAGAGAAACTCTGGATTCAGAAACTGCTTTTAACACCCGTCCTACGCCCCCCCGGGAATAGGGTGAAAAAAAATAGCAGAATCAGGTCTGGATGCCATGGTGGAGAATATTTCTAGACACACTTTAGAACTAAGGGGTTAAAATTTCAAAAGAACCTAGGTGATTTAGGCAAATAAGTCACACTGACATTCCAATATACTTATGAAATTTTACCCAATCTTTATATCTAAGGGATGTGAAATTGTGGAAAGGCAGTATCTCTAAAGAAGTGTGGGGGTGTTCATCATCCTCACTGCCCGCACCTCCACCTCCCATTTCTCTGTTCCTTAAGGAAGGGAATTGAGTAGTTTTTACTTCCCCACCTCTCAGATGGGATTTAAAGAATTGGCTTTAAATTTCTGTCATCTGCTTTCTGTACAGATAAATTAAATGGAGCCAAAACCAGCTTTATTTTTATGCTTGTTCACAAGTTACTTATTTATACATTTTAGCCAATGCAAACACACACACAGATTTTGTCTGGGTATATACACCTATCAGCCAGTTGCTCGCTGTCCTCTCTGGTGAGGTCAAAGGGAAGCACTTAAGTATGAAATTCAGTACTCCCTCTTCCCCTATTGCTGGGATTTTTACCAGGGAGCTGCCCCTGAAGCCTGCTTCGGAGCTTCATCTTTCACATCAGCCTTGCTTTTACATAGTTGAGAAATCAAAATATTCCTTGCCTCCTGGCTGCTGCAAAGAGGGTGCCTTTCCTTTTCCTCTTACATAAAACTCAGCTGTTGCTAGAGAAGATGGAGACAGGGAAGAAAAGAGATTATTTCCCTCCTTAATCCCTACATATTGTTGTGAGGGGTCATCTATTTCCCTCTCTTCTCTGATTTCTGAAGGGTGTACTCAAGGCTTTAACAGGCTCATCTACCTCTACATGTGGTCTAGCCATCACTAGAGGGAGGCAGAGTACCAAACTGGGAGGAGAAGTCGTGGGTAACAGAAAAGGTAATTGTGCTCTCTTCCCCGTTCCCGCTGTACTACCATCCTGAAGCTGCTGTTCAGCGGGAAAGTTTAATAAATTCAGTTCAGTTCCACTGCATCTGTTTAAAACACCAATAAGCAATATTTAACCCAACAAAAACCTCTTATAATATTCTGCAGCCAGTAGGCCGTTACACTATGTTCATTACCATGGTAGGAGTGCCTCGTTTCCTACTTGCCATTGGTGAACATGTACATTTTTCAAGCCTTTCTGATACACAATTAAATTTAACAGGGCAGATTTAAACAAACTCCTATAAAAGGGCAGCTGGATAAGAAACCAAAATGTGGAAGAATCTCTTAAGTCTTTCAAATGAAAAGAGAAGATAAAGCTATGATATTACATAAAAAGTCTCCCATACATTTTCTTAAGCAAGATTGGATTTATATATAAACATGAACTTAGAATATCAAAGCAAACATAAGGAACTCAAAAAGCATCTTTCCTGGAAGACACACTTAAGAACCAATTGTTAAGGTAAAGAAAAAATGATTCTCTATTTGCAGTTCTACTGTAGGACATTTCCTATACATCAAGAGATTGAAAGGGAGGCTAATGAACGTGATGGAAAAAAACTGGCTGGAGTCCAGCATAGTAAAGGAAGACAAGATTCAAGTTTTCCAATATCTTTACAACTCCACCACAATCTTAAACTGCAACACTCCTACTTTCCAGATGTGAAGCATCTAGAACAATCACCACCAATGCACTGTACTTTGCTAAATTGGAATGTGGAAAAAAACCTACCACATACTAAGATCCTTAGCATACCTATGTTATCTCACAAATGAAAATGAGATTTCAATGCATTAGAAGAGCGGTCACCAACCGGTCAATCGCAATCAACTGGTCGATCCTAGAGGATCGACCAGTCGATTGTGATCTCCGGTGGCAGTGTAGTGTGGCTGCCGCTAAGGCTACCCCGGCCCCACACTGCTCCTGGAAGCGGTCACTACAGCCTCGCGGCCCCGGGGGTCTCCCGCCACACGTGCTGCTCCTGCCTGCAAGCACCATTCCTGCAGCTCGCATTGGCCAGGAAAGCTGCGGGGGTGGTGCTTGCAGAGAGGGGCAGTGGTGGAGCCACGTGCCCCCCGCCCTCCCCACCCCAGGGGCTGCAGGGGCGCGTTGGTCTCTTCTGGGAGTGGTGTGGGGCAGGGTAGGCAGGGAGCCTGCCTTAGCCTCGCTGTGCCCGCTGCCAACCGGGAGCCACCGGAGATAAGTGCTGCCCGGTGGGAGGCCGTGCCCCACCCTAAGCCCCCTCCCGGAGCCAGCACCCCATAACCCCTTCTGCACCCCCTCCCAGAGCCAGCACCCCACGCCCCCTCCTGCATCCCAACACTCTGCCTCAGCCCACAGCCCCCTCCTGCACCCAAACTCCCTCCTAGAGCTTGCACCCCTCACCCCCTCCTGCACCCCAACCCCCTGCCCCAGGTTCAGCCCAGCGCCCCCCCTCACACTGTGAACTCCTTGGCCCCAGCCCAGAGCCCGTACCCCTTCCTGAACCCTAACCCCCTGTCCCAGCCGGGTGAAAGTGAGTGAGGGTGGAGGAGAGTGAGTGACGGGGGCGGGGAGGAGACTGGAGTGAGCGGGGCAGGGCTTTGGAGAAGGGGCGGGGTAGATCCTGAGTTGCCCTTAGATTCAAAAAGTGGTCTTGGGCATAAAAAGGTTGGAGACCACTGCATTAGAAGCTAATACATTACTTGTGTTAATGCATTAATACAATACACCTTTACCCCGATATAACGTGACCCGATATAACACGAATTCGGATATAACGCAGTAAAGCAGTGCTCCGGGGGGACGGGGCTGCGTACTCCGGTGGATCAAAGCAAGTTCGATATAACGCGGTTTCACCTAAACGCGGTAAGATTTTTTGGCTCCCGAGGACAGCGTTATATCGGGGTAGAGGTGTATATGGCCTACTTCTTTGGTTTGGACCAAAGGCTTTTATTTTTTTTTTGCTTGAAGGTTTTGAGGCTGAAGCCAAAATATACTATATTCTCATTTCCCTACAGATTTAACACAAGAAGAGTGCCATGAAGTTGTTACCAAATTAGAGTGCTGTTGGAGATGAAATCTGGAATTTCCTGAATCCTGATGAGAGCATCATAGGCAGAAGTGCCTTCTACATTCCTTTTGTTTTCACCCCCTTATCTGTCCCAGATATTGGAGCCAGATAACTTGCTGGTCAGTTACAGATATGTTATGGTAGCATATCACATACTGAAGAATTTGATGATGTATCAGACAAAATAGAGCTGGTATTCTAAAATAAGAAAGTAAGTAGAGCTGGAAAAAATTTGGAATTTCCATTCCATGAGAAACGGACATTACAAAATTTCCTTTTATCCCAAATCAGAATGAAAAGTCAAAATGTTTAATTTCCAACAAAGACAAATCGCTTTGTTTTGATTATAAATTACATTTATATAAAAGTCAAAATGATAAAGTCAAAACAAAGTACTTCAATAATTTTGGTGAAAATTTTGACGAAAATCAATACATTCCTCAGAAGTATTTCAACTGTGTCAAATCCACATTTTCTGATAGAAAAACTACTCAATCGGAAAATTTTCAGCTAGTTCTAGAAAGAAGTCTATTGTAAAAAAAAATTCTACACAATAAAAAAGTCACCTTAAATGCACTATCAAACACAAAATAGTGAACTACCCTAGCTCACGTAGATAAATACAGAACACAGAATGTACTGTACTGCAGTGTTCTACCACACGCACTCTGAGATTGGAACACATGTAACAATATGCAGTTTTAATCTCAGATTTAGAATATCAGCTGTCTAGAAAGGATATTTTAAGATAAAATTTTGCCAACATGCCTCTAGAAAGGACTAATGTACACAAGTAACACATAGCAGGTAAACCAAAATCTCTCAGTCCTGTGTTAATCATGTTATCATATGCCAGCCTTGCAAAATGGACGTGACAATTTCCTAATCAAGACACAAGATCCACTTGCTTGCCATCGCCAAGCTATGGTTGATAATGGAAAAAAACTAATATTATACTCTCTGAGAAAAAAAAATGTGGGAAGTACTTCACAAGACTGTTCTTCACATAGTATGAAGTTCTTTGTAGACAGAGGATTTCCATCCTTCATGTAAGAAAAATATTGATACAACCCACATTTACACAGATTCTCATACTAGAAATACTGTGCTTCAAGAATGGAACACAAGTCTAAAATAATACAAGTTTTACACCACTCTTAAAAGCAAGAATTTTCTATAATATAAACCACACAATTAAGTAAATCACAATTCGAAGTAAACAAAATTGTGCTACATATGAAAACATCAGTTACACATCAGTTTCTGTAGAACATTTTATAAGTGCACAGTAGTGTATATGTTATATTAATAGATATTTAGCACACTAACAGAACTTTAAAAAAAAAACATACCGCCTTCAAAAACTAACTTTTTCTTAAAGCCAAAAAGAGACTTGATAAAATACACACAGAAATTAAACCACACGGTAGCAAGCAGCAATTTGTTTTATCACATACTTAGGAGTCGAAGGACCTCGTGGCCATGTTCCATCTTCATTTTTTTGTTCTATCACTAGTACCTATCAGAAAAAGTAAGAATAAAGAGAAAAACTATAATATAGCAACAGATTTCCCTTAGCTGAGATGATTCCAAGCTACTGCACCTTTCAATGGGCTTGTTGATTTGGTGACTGAAGGACCGAGATGAAGAATGATTAGGGTACCAGTCTGGGACTTAGGAATCCCAGGTTCTATTCTTCCACAGACTTCCTATGTAACTTTGGGCAAGGCACTTAATCTCTTAGTGCCCCAACACTTCTGAAGCTATGCACTGGTTCACTAATCTGGACTTGATAATTTGAACATTGCTAATCACCTCTCTTGTCAAAAGAGGAAGTACCCCATCTATAAAATGGGGATAACAGCATCTCAAAACCTCACAGGGATATTGTGATGACAAATACATTCGACAAAGTGAGGATACTACATATAAGTAAGGCTATGATTATGTCATGTAGGTGACCGATTCCGTGACTTCCAGAGACCTCTGACATTTTCCACTTCAGCCCTGGGGCAGTGGGGCTGGAGCTGTCAGCCAACAGGGGCTCCCCTGCAGCTCCTAACTGCCATGGGCAGTGGAAGGACCCCGGAGCGGTCAGCTGCGGCGGGTGCTGGACCCACTTCCCCCATCCCACAGCAGGGCTTTGGCTCTTATTCCCTCCCACCCCCCCAACCCCATTTTATCACAGTTATTTTTCGTGAAAGTCAGGGACAGGTCATGGGCTTCCATTAATTTTTGTTGATTGCTTGTGACCTGTCCCTGACTTTTACTAAAAATAACCATGACAAAATCTTAACCTTACATATAAGTATCAAAGGCATATATATAGTTTGCCGCCTCAATCTCTGGTTTAGTTTATCCTATATACTTTTAGGATTCTTGAATGAAATCTCATATTCATTCTAATTCTTTGTTTAATTACTGATAAGAGGCATCTGAGTCTAATGGGCCTATGTAAAATCGACGTGTCTGTATTGTAGAATAGTTCTTTTAAGAAGCATTTAACCTTGCAGAGAGTACAATTATAGACAATAGTTTTTCTTTTTGCTGCATTGACATGGTTTAGACCACATCCATTAGTTCAACTGATCTTTAAGTCTCTTGACTAACTCCGTTTCTCTATGGAGGCGTATGTGTGAGAGAAACACACACACTATCAGCTAATGACAGTTTTTATTCAAATTGTTATTGGTATGAATGAAAATATGGATCAGTTTCAGATGGACAGAGTTATTCAATTCCTAACTGAAATAGGTTAGTGTTTCTTGGCATCGTTAAATAGCTACCGCACTCCACCAGAGAAGTGGCTGCAGGAAGTTTTACACATATACGCAGAGGTGAAACTGTATGATTACACGTAACATATATTCAATTTTTAAATAACTTATTAATAATTTCCTGTTCTAAACCATGTTTTAAATTTGCACATACAGAAACTGAAAATTCTTGGAGAGTTTTTTTTTCAGGGGGAGGGGGAAAAGAATGGGAGAAAAGACAGAAGAACCAAAAAACAAAATAAGGCAGTGTTCTGAGGACTAGCTTCATTCTAGCAAATCCTGAGATTTCTCTTTGGATAAAGGCTTCAATAAGATAACCTTCGGATTTTGCCAATATTACTCTACCACTAGCTCTCAGAAGCTACGAAAATAAAGCAGTAAGAAAAAAAAAAAAAAAAAAAAACCCTATGAGACAGGGTGAATATCTATACTGCAATGTAAGCCCAGGGTTTGAATTTGGGCTGAAGCTTCCGTCTACACACCAATCATGGTAATCCAAAGCTCAGACCCACGGAGGTGGTGGGTCTGAGCCTGAGTCATGCCCAGATTAGGCTTCAAACCTTATTGCTTTGCAGTGTAGACACATCCCTGCTGGACTTCTACTCTGGAAATCCCCCCAAAATATCCCACAATTCAACTTTCTTTGTCCTCTGGACAGTCAAGTTTTCCCCCAGTACACCACAAACAAAGGGCTGGAGTGGCCACACTTTGGCCACTAGGAAGTCTGAGATATGGGTGGTTGGACTCAGGCCCACATAATGCAATGTAGAAGCTGTAGTTCCAGGTTGGGACCCAGGGTATGTCAATTGCTAACCTAGGGTTAGAAATGAGATGCTCAAGCCCTAGTTTAACAAACCCAGGATCAGTTAACTAGAGTTCGGGTAACGCTGGGGCTTACATTGCAGTATAGACATACACATAGGGTTCAGGTGGAAACTGATTTTTTTAAGGGAATAAAAAATGTCTCACCTTCAGAACCAATTCATCAAATCAGAATATTAACTACTCACTCCCCAGCCCCTCCACAAGTTTAGGATGAGAGGGAGGGGGTAATTAAAATCTCCCAGAAATTCCAAGATAGCAGTTTTAACAGGAAAACTAAAGATTTAATGTGTTAATGTGGGGACTGTTCACGCAGTGATTAACATGGTTCAGCAGCAAGCATAGGCAGATACATCTAGCACAGTTTCAGAAACTAGAGTTAAAATCCACTACTGAACACTATCCAACTACACTTGCAGCTAAACAGTGCACAGCACCATATGTCAGTAATGGTTCTTTTTTCTAGTGAATAACAGGCCAGACACTTTGGACAATGTCCTACTGAAATAAAGAGAGGCAGCTTGCAGCTCACACCTCAAAGGTGAATCCTTTGTGACTGCAGAGGGAAGTCCTGTAGCTGGAACCAGTGTGGTTCAATGTGTCTATGCTGAATTGGGAAAGACGCATGAATTGTACAAGTTCATATATGGCTCCCCTTCACACAATGAAACTCAACTCTGATAGGTACACAGAGTGCTTCTGGGAAGCAGGAAGTTGGAAGAGGGAGCAAGACAACAACAAACAATCAGCTGCTATTTGGATTCACCAGCCATATTTTAAGAGCCACATTTTAAGAGTGGTGAAAGCTACTTAAACCCTGAAGCTAGAGTAGCAGCTACAAAGCTGCACTATTGCTAAATAGCCTGAGGTAGATTCAAGGGTTTTAAGGACAGAAGGGATCATTATGATCATGAGCCCCTATAAAATTTAATTCAGTAATTCCTACATCAAGCCCATAACATTTCTAACTGAGCTACAGAATCTCTTTTAGAAATATGTACAATCTTGATTTAAGACGTCAAGTGATGGAGAATGCACCACATTCCTTGTGGAGTTGTTTCAACGATTAGTTACTCTCGCATATAAAAATATGCGCCTTATTTCTGACCCAAATTTGTACATCTTTAACTTCCAGCCATTTGAACTTGTTATAAAACTTGTGTACAAGATTAAAGAGGCTTCTACAGTCAGAAATATCCCCATGTAGGTACTTTAGTTCATGATCCAGTCACCTTTTAATCTTCTCATTGTTAAACTAAATACACTGATTTTAAGTCTCTCACTGTAAAATAGATTTTCCACGCTTGAATCATACTTGCAGCTCTTTTCTAAATCATTTCCAATTTTTCCAACATTCTTTTTGAAGAGTGTACACCAGAACTAGAGATAGTAGGGTTCATTCCCCCTACTAGCATCTGAGGTGCTCTCCAGACCTAAGGTTGCATGCTGGGACCAAGATTTGGACCTTAGGAACTTCTAATGTATTTCAGGCTGTGTTTGCTGCTTCAAGTTGACAGCACTGCATCAGATTACATTTAGTTCACAACTGGAAAGTCATCTCTCCATAAGAGTTAAAAACACTTATTTAAAGAAAGAGCTTAATTTCTGCAGAACCCCCACATACTAGGGGATTTTTAAAAAAATCTGGTGATTTAATTAGTCAAGCACTATATTTTGAACATGAATTCTGTGTGTGTGGGGAGGGAAGAAGGCAAATATCACTACCTTTAAAAAAGGGGAAGATCTATTGATCACAGGAATAACTGTCAGCAATCCAAGTTTTCAATGGGGAAATTTATTAAATTTAAGAAAAAATGTATACGTAGGAAAACCAAAATTGTAGTATACAATACCTGTCCCTGGTATAAACCAGCATCCTGTATGGTACTGTCTGGTTTATTCAGTGGTTCAAATGTATTACTCATGTATTTGTTCCACAATCTGGTCTCTTTTTCATTTGGAATATTGAAGATTTTTCTTATCTCTTTTTCAATTGTATCTGGATTGAGAGGAGAAACATTAAATTAGAAGTATCAAATCTCATTATAATCGCACACATATTATTGAGGATACAGTGGGAACAGCTGAACAGACAAGAGTGTATATGGTGCAGGGGTGGGAGGCTGCTGCTACATCCCAGGGTCCTGCCAAGAGGGGCCAGTTCAGTCCCTCCTTGACTTTCCCTTCACTACATTATGCTCTAGAGAAGCACTTCAAATGTAGTCAGGTGCTGGTTGACTGATGAGACGATGAGTGCAGCAGCATCTAAGAAGCCATCTACTCACTGGAAGAGAGTGGAGTGGATATGGGGGAGAAGGGACATTAAAAGGAGGAGTGACTGCAAGGCCCAAGCAACTGCTGCTGATTTTGCTATCACTATCTTCTTATAATTCCCTCCAATATATACATAAAACTTATCTAATATGCACACTACCAGAAAACAAGTGAAGAGTAATTTCTATGAATGATGTACATGTATATGCTGAGTGTGGACAGTAAGAGGAAGCCGTAGCATTTTAGAAAGTACAAGGGCTTATCAGCTCCTACTTTCTACTTCCAGAAGGGACATTAAAAGGAGGAGTGACTGCAAGGCCCAAGCAACTGCTGCTGATTTTGCTATCACTATCTTCTTATAATTCCCTCCAATATATACATAAAACTTATCTAATATGCACACTACCAGAAAACAAGTGAAGAGTAATTTCTATGAATGATGTACATGTAAATGCTGAGTGTGGACAGTAAGAGGAAGCCGTAGCATTTTAGAAAGTACAAGGGCTTATCAGCTCCTATTTCTACTTCCAAAAAATACATTGTTACAGTAATTTGAGCGCAATACATATACTTTTTTAAAAACTGAAGAATGGTTTATTATTATTTACTAACAAACATTCTTCAATTTCTTTTGCTCTATGCAGCAGTCAAATTTCTGAAGTCAAGGAGTATTTGCTACTATGAATAATATTTTCAAATTCAAGTAGTATTTCTGAACCCATTGCTGATTGTGGTGTTTTGCTCTAAAAAGGGTGATTTACGATGTTGGCAACTTAGCAGCACCAATTAAAAAAAAAAAAACACAAAAATTAAGAGATATGTTTAACAATAAAAGGTAGGCTCAACATAATTCATTTATAGTAATAACTGCTTATATTTCAAGCCTTCAGACATCAGTATCAGGAGTGAGCAAAAGTCAGTTTTCCTAAATACATATGCTTTTAGTTTTATGTAGCATACATATCAGCTAGTTTACATTATATGAATCAGCTTCTATATTTTTCATGTTGAAACAACCTTATTTATTGACTACTTCATTCCACCAGGGTTTGGACTGTACCTCTTTCATACAAACTCCTTGTATGGTGATTAACATATTTTTAGCATGAAAGTAAAAGTTAAATTAGGCTATTCACATTATCTAACAGTTCTGAGGTCCTGGTTTATAGAATCTGTTTATTTAAGGTGACCAGATGTCCCGTTTTTAAAGGGACAGTCCTGTATTAAGCCCTCCTGCAGGTGTCCCTACTTTTTCTGGGGCACTGGCCAGGAGGAGCCAAGCCCTGCATATGCCATAGCCCCGCACAGCACTGGCACAGGGAAGCCTCTCCGCCCCTCACCTAAGCTCTAGAGTGGCGGGGGGGTAGTGGGGGGAGTGATTTTGAGCCTGCTCACACCCCTACACTGCAGGCGCCACAGCAGGCCCCCTGGCAAGGGCTTAGCACCCTCTTTGCCTGCCCCCGCCTGCCTCCCTGACCTGGGTCCTGCTCCTAGGGAGCACGGGGCTACTCCCACTGCTGAGCCACCTCTCCTGCTGGGTTCACTGAAGCCCCTGCAATCAGGTTCTCTGGGCCCTGGTGCACAATGCACATCCTTAGGGTTTAACACCTTCCTGCTCGCGCTGTAGATGGGGGATGGGGAAGCTGGGTTACATTGGTGGCCAGCAGCAGCCTGGAGATGTTAGCTGCCTTTCTACACTGTGCAGGCAGGAAGGGACAAGCTGCTTCCAGCCATAGGGAAGCCGGGGTGGGGTGGTGGGAGGGAGGGCACAGAGGGAGAGCCAGGCCATCCCCTGGCATGGCTGGAAGCAGCTCCCGGCCCTTCCCTCCCGCACAGTGCCAAAAAGTTGCTGCTGGCCATGTTCTGGTGTGAACCCTGGCAGAAATTCCTGGGGGGGGGGAGAAGGGGGCATGTGACCCTGCGTGCCCTCCCCCATGTGTTGCCTTGGGAAGATGCGGCACCTGGTACCAAGAGAGTTAGGCCCTGGGGGCCCAGCCAGGCACGGAGGGTGAAGAGTGCCGGACAGGGAGCGTCGGGTCAGTGTGTCACCCACGTGTCAGAAAGGTATACCGCAGTGTGTGTGTCACCTCTCCCCATGTGAACCCTAAGCCTTAAAGATAAGAAGGTAAATAAAAAGAATCTATCTACGCAGTTTTTCTTTTTAACAGGGGCTCAGTCAACTATGTTAATTTGAACGTTTGTACTGCATAGTTCTGACTGATTGCTGTTGAACTTGCTTGAATATGAGTAGTTTTACCAGGTGTCCTGTTTCAGTATAGGGAAATATGGTCACCCTATGTTTATTATAACAGGACACTAAGTTTATTTATCAAGTTCCTGAATATTTGTTGCATTAACTTTATTTCCATAATTACTTAAAATTAAACGTAGAACTTTGCTCTTAAACATATGCACACTCTGGATCCATTTAATTATCAACCAATTTAAAATGGAGGACCCAATTTAGTCAGAAATCTTTAAGATATTCAAACTTTTTATCGTAACAGTCTTTTCTAATTAGAGACTGACCCATTAATTGAGGGAGTCTTTCACAAAGAGTATTTTCATTATTTTATGCATCTAATGCGGTATCTGCCAGTATTATGGGCACTGCAAAGCTATTCCTTAGTGACAGCACCATATTTATATTTCCTATTCCAGCCTCTCCAGGTGAGCTATTATGAGATAGCAAGTCACAATGGTCTCTTATGGCAGCACAATAGGTATGCATACCTATGTTCATGGGAAAAGTGTATCTTGCCTGACCACTGCAATACTAGTGTTCCATGACAGTGTAACTGGGGCACTTCAACAAGTATACGTGCACAATTAGCTTGATTAACAGACTTTTCTGTATTCATTTTTATTTAAAGTGAATTTGTATCCTATGAATTTTGAATAATATTGAGCAAAAAATGTTTTCTTTTAAACCAATTACTAAAATTTGTTTAATCTAAAAACAGAATAAAGAAGTTACCATATATACTCGTTCAAGCCAAATTTTTTTTAGTAAAAAAGGGAAGCACCAGAGAAGGGGGTCGGCTTAGGAACGTGTATGGAGAGGGAGAGGTGGGGGACAGTCCCTCCTCCCAACAGAGGGAGCAAGGAGAGGCAGCACAGCCAGAAGGGAAGAGGCGGGGCCAGAGTCTCTCTGCTTCTGCGGCCGCCCTGCACCGCCCAGCCTGGCCCGCCGGAGCAGGTTGCGGCCGCCCTGCCCGAGCAGGCTGCGGCCGCCCTGCCCAGCCTGCCAGAAACATCCTCCCCTGGCCCTCCCCAGATAAGGTGGGAAGGGATGGGATGGGGAGAGTGTGGGGGTCCCAGACTAGGGGTGGGGTCATGTGGGGGGTGGTCAAAGGGGTTACTCCCCTGACTCCCAGCTTCTCCCCCCCAAAAATTTCCCCACCAGTTGCTGTCCCGGCCCGTCAGGGTTAGCAGCTGGTGCACCGGGACACTTTGTTTACTTAGGTTTACCTCCATGCCTGCGGATGCTCGAGGTAAACAAACCATCTCGGCCCACCAGCGGCTTATCCTGATGGCCCAGGAGCCAAAGTTAGCTGACCCCTGAATTATAGGGTGGGCTTATGAACGGGTTATAAAAAATTTCTATTTTTATTTATCAATCTTGGGGGGGGGGGGGGGTCGGCTTATAAACAAACCGGCTTATGATCGAGTATATACGGCACTTTACAGTAAGCGTGGTTCAAGGTGTGCAGTTCACATGCATTCCACTCTTGATGGGTATGCACCCCATGCACATGAACCTTACATATCCTTGCACCCCCACTCCTATCTGAGGGCATAAAGGGATAGAGCTGGCCCAACCATCCTTCAGTTCCTTTGCCAATACAGATTCGCAGAAGTAGGATCTCATAATAGTGTGGAAGGGCCGTGGTCATGGAATCCATATGGACAACTCATCTCAAAGAACCCGAATTACTTTAAGGTAAGTAACCTTTCTTCTTCAAGTGCCTATCCACATGGATTCCACTCTTGGTGATTAACATGTAGTTATGCTTTTGATTGGAAGATGGTACTAGGAGTCCTACTTAACAACAAGTGCAGGACAGCGCTCCCAAAACAAGCATCCAATCCGGAAGCCTCTACCAAGAAGTAGGGTTCTTGTAAACATATGGGCTGAGCTCCATATAACTGATCTACCAGATCCTGAAATAGGGGCATTTTTCAAACAGGCAGCAGAGATTGCCTGAGCACTAGTGGTATGAGCTCTAATGTGGTTAGGTGGATCTAACTTGGCTAACTCATAGCATGTTCTTGTACAGCAAAAAACCCATTTTGATAATCTGAGGATATTTCCTGATGCTTAACATTTTCAGCAAAGGCCACAAATAGCCTAGGTGTGGTCCTGAATGACTGTGTCTGTTAAGAAAGCATGGTAATGGCATTATTACATCAAGCGTGTGAAATTTTGCTTCCTCTGGGGTTGAGTGAGGCTGGGGAAAAAGACAGAGGTGAATGATTTGGTTCATATGGAACTCTGAACCACTTTGGGCAGGAACTTGAGATGAGGCCGGAGAGTATACATTGTTCCAGAAGGATACAGTTAAGGGGGACCTGCCACGAGGGCCTGAATCTCCCCTTTCCTGTGAGATGATGTAATGGTTACTAAAAGGCAGTCTTCATCAATAGGTAGTAAAGGAAAGAGGTTGCTAAGAGCTCAAAGGGGGCGACCCATCTACCCTGTTAATACTGTACTAAGGGGTTCCGGAGGCAGAGAGCTCCTGAAGTAGAAGAAAAATAAGTATAAGGCTCTTAAGGAATCTAGACACTGTACTGTGAGAAAAATACAGTGTAGCCCTGGATAGTAGAGTGATGTGCAGATATTGTTGATGGATGGACCTTTACGGAACTGATAGAAAATCCAACCAGCATCCAGGCTGTCAATGTAACAAAACTGGGTCTAGGTGTAGGATCTCGGTTGTTCTATGATGCTATGTTGAACAGGGGAGGTGACTTGATCGGGGCTGGGCTGAGGTTGAACAGATTCAAACATTAAAACTACCTTGCCCAAGGGAAGGCTACCATGATTATCTACTCTGCCTCTTGTCTCGGGACCCTCAGTATCATAGGGATCAGTCTACATGTCCGGTGGATAAGAAAGACATCTGACAGAAAGCCCAGACTGGAGCATCCTCTGGAGCAGAACGCTTGGCATTTCTTGTTCTAGTCTGTGGCAAATAGGTCCATCGATGGATAGCCCCACTTGCAAAAGTCTAACACTGTATTCTTGACAGGCCACTCGTGGGTGTCTGAAAACTGTCTGCTGAGGGATCTGCTAGAGAGTTCTGAATGCCTGGCAGATGCAGGGCCAGTGGTGGGGCCTAGTAACACATACACCAACTCCAAAGTCAAATAGCTTCTTGACATAGCAAAGATGACTTGGCTCCTCCCCGTCTGCTGACACAATGTTTGTTAATCAGGATCTGGATTGTGTATCCCTGGAGTAGAGGCAGAAACACTTTGCATGCTAGACAACGGCTCTGAGCTCTGCAATGTTTATATGTAGATAAGCTTTGTGAAGGGACCACCGGCCCAAGTCTGAAGATGATCTAGATGAGCTCATTACTCCAGAGTGGAGGTGTGTCACCAGAGTCTTGGTAGGTAGAGGTGCAGAGAAGGGTCAAATGTTGCATACTTGAAGAGTGCATTTCCAC
Organism: Emys orbicularis; assembly: GCF_028017835.1. Taxonomy (NCBI): domain Eukaryota; kingdom Metazoa; phylum Chordata; order Testudines; family Emydidae; genus Emys; species Emys orbicularis. The sequence continues at coordinate 64,260,156 of NC_088683.1, read as the reverse complement.
CAGTTTAATGAAAGCAGTTCTTGCAGGACTGTGACGATCATATGTCTATGCAGAGTCTGCTGGATAGATGCACTGATTTCATCCATCCTTGCATGAAGTATAGGTGAAGTCTGGCAAACTGCATCATGTAGGCGCATACGGCCATGGGTCCCAAGAGTCTGAGGTATATTCTCACTTATGTCCTTAGGTAAGCCTGACGTTGGTTGAGGAGGTTCACTATTGTTTGGAATCTTTCTTGTAGAAGGTAAACTTTGCTGATCTGGAATCTAATGTAGCTCCAATGAACACTATGTTTTGATTCTGAGTAAGTATAAGTGCTGATTTTTCTCTGACAACTTTGAGGCCCAGAGTGGAGAAGTGCTTTAAAGGTATTTGAATTGAGTCAGTCACCTTTTGCAGTGATTTTTCTTGGATCAGCCAATTGTTTAGATATGGGTAACCTTGGATTTCTTGTCTCCTTCGATGAGCTGCCACACCTGCCAAGCACTTGGTGAATAATCTTAGGGTTGTGTCAAGACTAAAAGACAGGACCCCATACTGGTAGTGAGATATTCCTATTAGGAATCGGAGCTATGTATGGTTAGCCAGATGAATGGATATGTGAAAGCAGGCATTGTGCAGGTCGAGATCTGCGAACCAGTCTTGAGGATCTAACAAAAGAATTATGGAGGTCTGAGTCACCATCCTGAAATTGAGACAGACTGATTTGTTGAGAAAAAGGTCCAGAATGGGATGCCAACCCTTTTCTTCTTTGGTAAGAGAAAATAATGGGAATAAAATCCCCTGCACACTGAGGAGTCCTCCTCCACTGCTCCAAGTCACAGAAGGGAGTCCACTTCTTGTTTTAAGAGTATTTCCTGAAAAGGAACAGGGAAAAACGTAAGGAGTAGGAAGAGACTGGAACTGAATAGATTACCTCTTGTTTACAATCTCCAGGACTCACTGGTCCACAGTGATCACAATCCAGGCTTCTCAAAAATAAAAAAAGCAGTTGCCAAAGGGGTTGAGGCAAAGAATAAAGAGAAAAAATCCTCAAGAGGTTCTGCCAGCTCTTGACACTGATGTCACACATGCTGTGTAGTTGAAGGCCCAGATGTGCAGCATGTGAGGAAGATGCTGAAGTCATCATCAGAGAAGGGAAACTGCCTAAAGAAAGTTTGTCACCTTGCTTGTTTCCTTCTTGAGGCTGGAATGTACAGACCCAATGAATGAAGAGCCACCCTAGATACTTTAGTGAACGGAGACCCTCATCTGTTTTAGAACTAAAAGTTCATTGCTCTCAAAGGAAAGGATTTCAGTTGTGGTTTTGACTTCCTTGCAAAGCGAGACAGACTTTCTCATTGCCACCTCTGTGGCCGTAGTATATGCCACACTGTCAGACATATCCAAGCACAGACTGCAGGGAAGTACAGGATATCAACTGCCCCTCAGTCATGATGACTTTAAGGGCTAGTCTACACTGGCAATGCTAAAGCACTGCTGCAGCAGCGCTTTACCGTGCCCTGTGTGGTCGCGCTCTAAAAAACCCACCTCAATGAGGGGCGTAGCTCCCAGTGCTGAGGCACTGTTTACACTGGCGCTTTACAGCGCTGCAACTTGCTGCACTCAGGGGGGTGTTTTTTCACACCCCGAGCAAGAAAGTTGCAGCGCTGTTAATTGTCAGTGTAGACAAGTCCTTAGTTCCTCTCAATGTTCCTGTGGTAACTCATTTAAAATCGGAGACAACTTATCCCAATTCAAGTATAATTATATTTGGAGAGGACGGCCTCATAATTAGCCACGTGCATCTGGAGGCTGACAGATGAATATACCTTGTGCCTGAAGAGGCTGAACTTCAAATCCTTCTCTCTGGGTGTGAATTTGGGAGGTGCTTGTTTTGACTTTTCCTGGACAGTGATTAATTACTACAAGCGATCCCATTTCTGGGTGGGAAATAAAAGTATTCAGATCCTTTGGAAATAACATACTGCCTTCTGTGTTAGCTTGCTCTGATGTGGCCAGTATTGGTACCTGTATTGATTGTGGTGTTGATTTTGCAGGCTTTCACAGTCTTTGATATATTGGCGTGGCAAGCCTGCCAGGAATGGAAGAGTGCAGGATATTTAGAAGCTTGCGAGATTTCTCCTGCACCTCTTCTAGTGGCATATCCAGTGTATCTGCCATGTGTTTGATGATGTCTGGAATGCAATAAAATCATCTACTGAGGCAGAAGTAAAGGGATTTACTCCCTCATCAGGAGAGGATGAGAAGATTGCAGTGGAGACCAGCTGTTCTTCCCTTTGCAGACATTGTTCTTCATTGCTTTCCTCCTCCTATCTTTTCATGATCTCAGGCTGCACTAGTTGATCTGGCTGGAATGGTCCGTACTGACTCTTTGGAGAAAGGGTGTGGAGACTCTGGATTGGCAGATGGGGCAGATTTGTGTGAATACAGCTGCATACTAGGGCATTCAGCAGGGCAAGGGTTGGTAGATATGTGTTCCTTATAAGCTGCAAGTCATTTCCTATTGTCCCTTCTAGAACCCTTCCTGATTCCCATTATGCTTCGGGGGGTAAAGAAGGGTGAGTAGTTGGTCACTCACTACTCTGTCCAGATGGGACTGTGAGGTACACATCCTCCAAGGGAGCGCTGTTTTATTGGGAATGCCCCACCTCTGAGGGGATGAAATCAGTACTGAAAGTATCTCCTTCATCTGCATACCAATAACTCAGAGGTGGGGCTTAGATATCACCATGCTCAATCTCTCAAGACAACATGAGTTGTCCCACTGGACCCACAGTTAAATCACTCAGTACTGTATATGCACGGAGTTCGGAAACAGCAGGTACCGATGCCCTGTGTACCAAAGAACACCGTCCAAGGAAACAAATATGGAAGCGGTGGGTACTGACTCTCCAGGTACCAAAACACTCGCTACCAAAGTTGATGCGTAAGAATCTATACTGAGAGAAACCCAGTCCACAGCTTTAGTGAGTACCACTGATGCTCTCTTACTAGCTGGGACTGGGGCACCTGAGCGGCCTCTCTCTCTCTCTTTTGGCCCTTGGATGGTTGAAATTAAGACAAGCAACCTATGCCTTGTGTCGTCTTTGGAGCAGTGCTCCTTTCTGTCCACGTCAGAGAGAGTCAGCAGCAGAGGTGGATGACTAGGGCCTCTTAACTGATGTAGCCTGGACGGTGGTGTAGGAACATCCTTCGTTTTGGTGTCTGAGGAAGTTTGCATTAAGTGCTTGAGGAGGAACAACTTTAGGCGGTTTCTCTAGTTCATTGGTTCTCAACCAGGGGTACTTGTATCTCTGGGGGTACTCATAGGTCTTCCAGGGGGTACATCAACTCATCTAGCTATTTGCCTAGTTTTACAACAGGCTACATAAAAAGCACTAGCAAAGTAAGTACAAAGTAAATTTTCATAGACAATGATTTGTTTACATTGCTCTGTATACTATACACTGAAATGTAAGTACAATATTTATATTCCAATTGATTTATTGTATAATTATATTGTAAAAATGAGAAAGTAAGCAATTTTTCAGTAATAGTGTGCTGTGACACTTTTGTATTTTTATGTCTGGTTTTGTAAGTTTTTAAGTGAGGTGAAACTTGGGGGGTACACAAGACAAATTAGACTCTTGAAAGGGGCACAGTAGTCTGGAAAGATTGAGAGCCACTGCTCTAGATTTCTCAGTTCTTAGGAGGGGAAGCAATATATGGAACGTTGCTTTGAAATGTATCTTTCTCCTAGGCAAAACAAGCACCAGGCATGCCCATCATTAAGTAGCACTAATACTTTCCACCAGGGCAGTTTTGAACCTCAGGGATTTTTTCTCTGTCACACTGCTAGAGCCATTATGCAGGGGTTGTCTAGCCTAAAGACTAAAATCTAACTAGAAATACATATAGTGTGTGTATATACGGATAGATATAGATAGTGTGTGTGTTTGTGTATATATATATATATATATATTACACACACAGCCAACAGCAGGGAACTAACTAAGTAGCAAGAGTAAAACATACTAGCACAGTGAGCAAAGAAGTGGGTGGACAGTTTAGAGCACCACAGGTGGTAAGAAGGAACTGAGGGATGCATGAGCCCTTGTGTGTGCGCATGGATGAAGACGTCTGAGGAGCAGGCATGATCCCAATAGACACAGCTGTCCAAAAGAATCAGATTCCATGTACAAGGGATGCACATGTACCATGAGTGGAATCTACATGGAGAATCATTTGAAGAACTACATAAGATGATTTAAAAGTGTTATACAGACATAAATAAGACTGAAGCAATTAACATGCTTTCATGCAGTCTAATTGTATTTTTTTGATGAAAGCCAGCAATAAAATTGATCAAAAATTGGTTTCACAGATGTTAAAAACGTGACCTACAGCTGTTTGTAGGTGTCCCTCTGCAATATTAAGGTAGACAAGACCAGATATAGGCTTTATATTACCATAAAGAAGTTACCACATGACCTGTGGGTGAACATTTTTCACAAATCACTCACTCTATATCTCACCTATCAGTCCTTATCCTCAAAGAAAACAGGCACAACACTTTAAAAAGATGGGCCTGGGAACATGAATTCATAACTTTGCTAGACACTAAAAATCATGGACTTAATAGAGAAACTGGATTTATGGCTCATTACAACAATTTGTCACCTTCTAACAACCCCTCACAGCTTTCCCTCCCCTTCCTTTCCTCCCTATGACTGGAGGAGCATTAAAGGTCACTTCACCTTGAACAGTCTCTTGAAATGTGTGTTAGCTACACATTATAAACAATCTGTTCCACCTTTTATTGGGCTGTGACACTCCGAGATAGTTTCCCAGATATACAGAAGAACACTGTATGAGCTCAAAAGCTTGTTTCTCTAAAGTTGGTCCAATAAAAGATATCACCTCACCCACCTTGTCACCATAAAAAAAGTCAGCCTTCCTTTATATATCAAAGAAGAAAAATGGGCATAATTTTCCCCCTTTGAAATCACCTTTAGCCAATAATGTTTAAAAAATAATCAATACATTCTCATGCTGGTGTATCTATCCCTCCCATCACCATGACACTATTCATCATCAAGGCCTGGGCCAAAACAAATAAATGTGCTGTATCATTATATAATTTTTACACACTGAAAATTATCAAGCAGCAGCACTGTAGCATCCAATAAAGACAAAAAATAAAAATGTTTCCATAGTTACTTCAGTTGCTTATTTATCTTATTTAGCAAAATGCCAAATTTCATTTTTAAAAGTAAAAGCTATTTGTATTATAGTTAAAAACAGCATTTGATGAGTGATCAGATTCTACTTTTGACTCAAACAAACCTGATCTTGTTACAATTTGCAAAAAATGAACTGCTATTATACTTATAGTTCATCTATTTTTTCATCCTTGTGAAATTTGTAGAAGAAACATATCTAAAACTCAGAATCTAAGCCATACTCTCAAATACCATTAAATGCAGCTATTTACAGTTATAGAATATGGAAAATTGTGCATACCTATCGTATCAGCTTTACTAAATCTTCGTGTCACAACATTGTTCATGTTTCCATTTTCACACAGCTTTAATTCTGTTAGATATACTTCTACTTTGCAGTGCTTTACAAACATACCCTGTTCAACCACCTGAAAAAACCCCAAAAACAACAGATCAGTGTCTGCTATGAATCTAAATATATTTAGATACACATACTTACATGTACTTGTTTTTAGAAACCTCTTTAGGAAACTAATAAAAACTCAGTGAACATAAAAGGTACAAATTATATTAAGCCAGTTATAAATGCCAAATATCAAAAATAAAATGCTCGTATAACATTTTTAGAAAACATTCAGTACTTGAAAAAGTTGAATTTTCTGACAACTATTTCTTTTTCTGTGAATTGTATATGTACATATGTTAATACTAAACATTATCTATTTACCTATGATACAAGCGTGCATATAATCAAAATGTACATGAATAAAATTGGAATTTTTTCAGTTTTAAAATCTGTTTAGTCTGAGTTAGTTCCTTGAAATATTAAAAAACAATTTTTTACTAGTTCCATATATTAAACCATGACATACAGTTAAAAATTCCCTTTTATACTACCAATAAAACTTTAAGAACTACTATAACAATATATTAACAATTCTGGATATTACATAACACAGACTTTTTAAACAAATATTGTACATAAGCAAGAACTGCCAGCCAAGTCATTCATCTATGCTCTGGTAGTGGATATATTAGTTTTTGGCTTCTTCCATGCAAGTTACTTTAAAATTTGTTCTTTACATGTTTACTTTGCAATATACACTATCAAACAGTAAAGCAGCTAGGGAAACATGCAAATTAATCAAAGTAAAATCCAGAAAAAATATTCATGGTCACCTCTTAAATATATTTCCTTTTGATCCTTCAAAGTGTAACTGCAGTACTTAGTCATGTAGACTGTTCTGAAAATAGCCATCAGCCTGATATATGATACATCAGACAAATACGGTAAAAAAGAAGGCACCAAATAATCGCTAGGAGGGATCTGCTGTACCAAACCTGCTTAAGAGCAAGCACTACAGGAAAAATATGCATCAATGAACTATTCACCCAGTGTTTAACAATTAGCCTTGAGCTGTAATGACTACCAACTGCTGTCACATTTAACTACAATGCATCTTAACACAAGTTTAAAATCTTATCTACACTGGGGTTTTTATATCTATGCAAGGGCTTCAGTGATATAGACTGTGATTTGCTTTGGTGCGGCTTACCCTCAGATTAAGGCAACGAGCATAGCATTGACAGTGCTCTGCTGTTTTATCCAAAAGAGCCACACTAGGCAACATCAAGAACCTCGTATATTGCTATAATAATCTAAATTTGAATACACCGCTTCAAAAAGTTTCACAGCAGTGAAGAACACGGCTGCAAAGCATACGGGATAAAAAGAAAAAGTAAATAGTCAAATTGGGAGGCTGCTCCCCAGCCATCAAAGAAAAAGCACCCCCACCCCTTACAGAAAGATTAAAGAGGAAACAGGACAGAGAAATCAATGAACAAATGGGGGGGGGGGGGAGGGAGGGGAATGATGAAGATACATTTTCTCTCTTTATCTGTAATTGTTGCATGAAGATACATTTCATCTGATTCCCACTAATGGGTCTACATATTTGAGAGAATCTTGGCAAAATCTCTCTTTGAGCAACTCTAACCTAACAGTCCCGGAAGAGTGCAGTTGTGCTATTCTACTTCGACATTTATGTTATCCCTGGTACTCTATTGGTCAGTCCCTTCTAAGCAGCCCCATAATAGTCACTGGTGAAAAAAAAAAAAGGGCGGGGGGGAGGAGAGAATTAACAATGCAAAATTACAGAACCTTTACCGAAGTGGGGAGGAGGGAGAGAAACTGTTCATCTGCTGAAATGTATATGTTCAGACACTAATAATTATGGGTAAATAATTGTCTTTGAAAATAACCATCCTGATGTATTCTTACTCTTACAAACTAAAGTTCAAGGGATGTTTCTTTAAAAATAAAATAAAAACAAAATAATAGGCAAGGCAGCATGTAATGATAAATAAATGTTGAGTCCATTACATACTACAATTTTAATTTCTTGAGCTCCATGCCTCTCACGAAAGAGAGAGGAGTCCATGAAGGCGTGAGCCTTCTTCTACAGATCCAGCTGGCACTTGCCCATGAAAGGTGAGCTGTCAGCATTATAGACTGGTAAATTCTGTGTTCAAGGTCACTGAAGTCACGGTGAGGGCCTGCTGTGCCAAAAGTCAAAGCCTTAACCATAGAAGACTATCAGAAACAAGACTACAATTATAACCAGTGACTACCATAAATTGAAGATATTTCATATTGGCCAACTTGGAAACGGTCGCAGTAGCATAAATATATTAATATACCTTCAGTAACTGGTCCAGAATAGGATGCCTGAAATCACTGTCCTGAAAATCCAAATGCAATCTCCAAATTAGAAGGGACCACACCTTAGCTATCTTTTATATAAAATGGGGAGAAAAGCAATACTGTACGAGTACATACAAGAGTGGTTTGTGCCAAGGCTTTCTGGGCAGACTGTGCCTAAGGAATGAGCTCTCAAGCAGTCCCCAGATATGTCAGGGCCTGGAGGCAGGGTGTGCATATCCTGACTAATGTGCTCAGAAGTTCAGCTGGACCAAAGGCCTCACTTTTGGCAGCAGAACAGTGCTTTGGTGCTAAAAACTGGGACACCATTAAAAACAATTTGCTGAATAGAAGAGATTATGAGTTTATTTATCACATATGAGGAACCATTATGTGATCTACTGGTGCCAACTTTATTAGGTCTGGAACAGCCATTAACATTGGATTCACACTTCATAATTCACAATTATAAAAAGCTGACCTTGTCTGATTTTTTATATTACAATTGTGAAAACTACATCATAGCTAATAAAATTTAGATTTTTCAGCACTATCTTACAAGATTATTTGCACTAATGAGATTCAACAGCCTCTAAAGTTTAAGGTTTTCTTGAAAAATAACAGGATTCAGTTCAATGAAAAAAAATCACCCATCCTTCAGCTTTGTTAAATTTTTTCATTTTTTTAAAAATTGAGCCAATTCCTAAAATCTGATTTAAAAAGCGACTGTATTAACTAAAACAATACTAAGTTGACGTATTCATCATGGACAAGACTTTGTGAGCTCCCAATATGCAGAACTCCAATTGATTTCAATAGGGCCACTAGCGTCTGCAGGACTACATTTAGGATAATCTTAGTTTCACAAGAGCGTACCTTGCGTGCTATTGGCTCCTGACCTTCCATCAGTGTGTACCAGCTAACTAGTTTATTCCAGCCTTCAGTTGGCAAAAGGATGTAGTCCAGCTCATCAATGAGATGCTCCTTGAGAGACTGAGAGTCACCATCTGAGAGAGAGAGAGAGAGAAATTGATTTTTAATCCATAGTTATGACCATGTTTATCATCACTGGTGTTTTTGATGTACCACTGCATTAATACTGAAAATATCAATCAAAAATGTAATAATTAACTGTTTCTCAGAAATATACTCTTTTCTTAGTGTTTGAAATTCAATAGCCAAATAATGTTAACATTATGACTGAATTAAAGCACCAAGCTGTAATTTATAAATATTGGGGGGGGGGGGGAGGGTTAGCAATGAAGTCTCCAATTTAAGGATGGTTGGATTGCTGTAGTTTATTTCTATTAATTGAAATGGATATAAAATCCATAACCTGTCTGGACATGCAGTTTACAGTCATCAAGATGGCACCCATCCTACATAGCACTTTGACATAATGTTCTTACTGTAAAAAATAAATCATCCACAACACATGATGCAGTCCTACAAAAAGAGAAGTTACTTACCTTATACAGTAACTAGTGTTCTTTGAGATGTGTAGTCCCTGTCTGTATTCCATTGTGAGTGAGCATGTGGCTCCATGTGCCCAAGACTGGAAGATTTTTGCTAGTCGTGTCCATTGGTCTGTGCTTGAGCCCTTCTCTTCCTCATGCTCCTAACCAAGGGCCTAAGGGGTAGTTTGGACCAATGGCCTCTCAAGTTCCTTTTCTACCATGTGTCATATCTAAATATCTGAAGCAGAAGGGGAGGAGAGCAGGTAGCAGAATGCAGATAGGGACCACATCTTGAAAAACTCCAAGTACGGTACTTTCTTCTTCAAGTGTTGGTCCCTAAATGTATTCCACTGTGGGTGATTGACAAGCAGTGCTTATCGAGGAGGAGGGCACGATGACCTCTATGATACTACTGACTGGAGTACTTCTGTACAGAAAAATGCATCAGCTGCAGAAGCCTGCACTAACTCATGATGTCTTGAAAAGGTATGCCCTGAATCCCAAGTAGCCACTTTACAGATTTCAGCAATAGGAACACCTTGAAGGGAGTCTACAGAGGCCACCTGGGTTCTAGCAGAGTGAGCTCTCTCATCTTGTGATGGAGGAATGTCTGTCAATTTGTACACAATAGAATGCATCCTGAAATCCTCTTGGAAAGTCTTTGGGAGAAAACTACTTCCCCTCTCCTTTATTCTGGGAATGACATCAACAGTCTAGGCAACTTCCTAAATGGTCTTATTTTTTGTAGGTAGAATGCCACAGCTGTCCAGGGAGTGAAGCGTTTGGTTTTCATTACTGGCATGCGCTGTTGGGAAGAAAGTAGGGAGATGGACTGCCTCATTCAGATGAAAATCTGCGATGATTTAAGGAGTAAATTTAGGAGGTAGCCTCAGAGCAATTTTAGCCTTCTGAAATCAGGCCTTCCAAAAAAAGTACTATCATCAAATGGATGAAGATAGAGTAGTTATCAATTAGAGCATGACAGGTGCTGATAGCTCCCTACAGGGTCTCTTGGCAGTTAAGTGAGAGACCCGAGGTCCGAAGGAGAGAAGATATTCCAATATGGTAGGCATGTTGGAGTCCTCTGCGATTACACTGGTCTACAATTTTTGAGAAGTCATCTGCTTCAGAGATAAAATGTGCTATTTATTATGTATTTTGATGTGCTGAATTCAAATATGACAATTAAAACAACTGATTGGCTACTGTTTCTAAGATTTTTAAGTTTTTACATTTTATGTCTATGTATATTGTGTAGATAGTAGAGTTTTAATCATAAATTGTAAACCTAGGTCTTTTCATGTGTTTATGGTTGCTTTACATGATAATATTTCACCTGTCCTGTTTATGTAACACTTTAAAAATCAGCAAAAGGGTTATATAAATAACGTATTATGAAACAAAAGGCAAAAAACTATTCTGTACATAGTTTAGTCCTATTCAGTGTCTACTCGGCGCTTCTTGGCTTGTCTCTTGTATTCATTAAATGGAGCATCTCTTGTCACTGTCCAGCAATAGTCTGCAAGCATTGATGGGCTCCATTTGCCCTGATAGCGTTTCTCCATTGTTGCAATGTCCTGGTGAAATCGCTCGCCGTGCTCTTCGCTCACTGCTCCGCAGTTCGGTGGAAAAAAATCTAGATGAGAGTGCAAAAAATGTATCTTTAGTGACATGTTGCAACCAAGGCTTTTGTATGCCTTGAAGAGGTTTTCCACCAACAATCTGTAGTTGTCTGCCTTGTTGTTTCCGAGAAAATTTATTGCCACTAACTGGAAGGCTTTCCATGCCGTCTTTTCCTTGCCACGCAGTGCATGGTCAAATGCATTATCTCGAAGAAGTTCACGAATCTGAGGACCAACAAAGACACCTTCCTTTATCTTAGCTTCACTTAACCTTGGAAATTTTCCACGGAGGTACTTGAAAGCTGCTTGTGTTTTGTCAATGGCCTTGGCAAAGTTCTTCATCAGACCCAGCTTGATGTGTAAGGGTGGTAACAAAATCTTCCTTGATTCAACAAGTGGTGGATGCTGAACACTTTTCCTACCAGGCTCCAATGACTGTCGGAGTGGCCAATCTTTCTTGATGTAGTGGGAATCTCTTGCACGACTATCCCATTCGCAGAGAAAACAGCAGTACTTTGTGTATCCAGTCTGCAGACCAAGCAAGAGAGCAACAACCTTCAAATCGCCATAAAGCTGCCACTGTTGGTCAGTCAGTTTATGCACCTCAAAAGTTGTTTCATGTTGTCATAGGTTTCCTTCATATGGACTGCATGACCAACTGGAATTGATGGCAAAACATTGCCATTATGCAGTAAAACAGCTTTAAGACTCGTCTTGGATGAATCAATGAACAGTCTCCACTCATCTGGATCGTGAACGATGTTGAGGGCTGCCATCACACCATCGATGTTGTTGCAGGCTACAAGATCACCTTCCATGAAGAAGAATGGGACAAGATCCTTTTGACGGTCACGGAACATGGAAACCCTAACATCACCTGCCAGGAGATTCCACTGCTGTAGTCTGGAGCCCAACAGCTCTGCCTTACTCTTGGGTAGTTCCAAATCCCTGACAAGGTCATTCAGTTCACCTTGTGTTATGAGGTGTGGTTCAGAGGAGGAGGATGGGAGAAAATGTGGGTCCTGTGACATTGATGGTTCAGGACCAGAAGTTTCATCCTCATCCTCTTCCTCGTCTGACGCAAGTGAGAATGATTCTGGTGCATCAGGAACAGGCAGTCCTTCTCCGTGGGGTACTGGGCGTTTAGCTGATGGAATGTTTGGATAATGCACAGTCTACTTTTTCTTCTTTGACACACCTTTCCCAACTGGAGGCACCATGCAGAAATAACAATTGCTGGTATGATCTGTTGGCTCTCTCCAAATCATTGGCACTGCAAAAGGCATAGATTTCCTTTTCCTGTTCAACCACTGGCGAAGATTTGTTGCACAAGTGTTGCAGCATATGTGTGGGGCCCACCTCTTGTCCTGATCTCCAATTTTGCAGCCAAAATAAAGGCGATAGGCTTTCTTAACCATAGTGGTTATACTGCGCTTTTGTGATGCAAAAGTCACTTCACCACAAACATAGCAGAAGTTATCTGCACTGTTCACACAAGTACGAGGCATCTCTGCTCACTTTGGCTAAACAGAAATGTGTCCCTCTGCAAAATCAAACACTGACAAATAAGAGAGCACGGCACTGTATGATTTCTAGAGCTGATATAGGGCAATTTGTTCAGCAGAGTGATGTAAGCTTCGTTATGATTGCATCATCCATGACTTCTAGGAATAACATGATGCAATTCATATCATGTATGACGCAATACCAGCTTCAGATTGCATCATTCATTGTTTTGCCTAAAAAGCAAGTACTGTCCAAACCCAGTCATAGATTTATTCATAGATCCAGTCAAAGATGTATTTTAGTCATTTCTGGTTTAAATTGAGATCCCTTCCCTTTATAACTCACTTATCCTCCGCCATTCCCAAGTCAAGGGTCGTATATACTGACCCAATAGCATATCTTGAAAACTAGAGCCAATCAACAATTTTAAGCATCATTTTCGTTCTCAGTGGCCCAGAATTAGTAAAGTTTGACTACATTTCTTTCAGAAGCATTTTGGCTGTAGAGCAGTGTTATCTAATGACTGTCAAGACCATGCTGAAAACCATTTTTGCACTTCGCTGTGTGGCATTTTCTAGTGGACTCTTTTCTACTATTGTTATGTATGGGCTGAATTACTTCAGAGCATGCATTTTTTAGGTTTGACACCCAACCAGAAAACAGGCTGTCAGTTAGAAGGAAACCAGATTGGTATGCTTGACTCTGCCTCTGTCCTGGGTCAAAAGGTCTGGAAACTGATGTATGTGTGTATTGACATCTGAAGAAAGTTGGGGACACAACTGCCTGGACCATTTGATAGCAATAAGAATGATCACTGTACCATTCTCCCTGATTTCCTTAGAACCTAATGTTAAGAAAAATTGATGGGAAGGTATACAACAGTTACTTTGACTAGGAAATTAGGAGTGCGTTTCCTCTGGAGTCTTGCCCTTGACCCCACCGGAGCAGTAGACTGCGTACTTCCTGTTGGTGGGATGCAAAAAATGTCCCAGGATGGGGATCCGCAATGGCAAAATGCATGCTGTGCCATGGAATTACATAGCTCCCATTTGTGGTTCTAAGAGAAGGATCTCCTGAGGCTGTCGACTAAACGTGTTGTACATCTCTGGCAAATGTACTGCCAACAGGGTGATCCAGTGGCAAATACACCAGTTTCAAAGTTTTACAGCCTCTATAGATCTTGCTCCCACTTGTTTGTTGGTGTAGAACACTGTTGACATGTCTGACATCAGTTGAATATGTAGGGGCTGAATGATGGGGTGAAAATGCTTGCATGATTTGCATATTGCCTGCAGTTCAAGGAGGCTTAGGTGGGTCCAGGAGTCCTGTGGAGATCATGTTCCTTGAGCTCATTCGGGGGGGGACCCCGGCCTAACAGGGGACACCTCCCCCACGACTCATTCTCCCACCATGATGGAAAAGCTTGCATCTCAGGCACATGAAGTACATGTGCACCTACAGTGGAATACATATGGGGACCAGCAGTCAAAGAACAACCAGAAGGTATAGGAGACACCAGGCAAGAAAATATGCAAGGAAGTTCCATTATCAGAAATACTTTTTTAAAATTTCAATTATGAAAAGGTTTTCTTTTGATTTAAAACATGTCATGCAATATTATCAATTATACATTCTACAAGTACATTATACATTATACATTACATGTTACATTACAACATTCTACAGATATATTAGAAGCAAGAGGAAGACCAAGGACAGGGTAGGCCCGTTACTCAATGATGGGGGGGAAAGAACAGAAAATATGGCAATGGCAGAGGTGCTTAATGACTTCTTTGTTTCAATTTTCACCAAGAAGGTTGGTGGTGATTGGATGTCTAACATAGTGAATGTCAGTGAAAATGAGGTAGGATCAGAGGCTAAAATAGGAAAAGAACACATTAAAAATTACTTAGACAAGTTATATGTCTTCAAGTCACCGGGGCCTGATGAAATGCATCCTAGAATACTCAAGGAGCTAACTGAGGAGATATCTGAGCCATTAGCAATGATCTTTGAAAAGTCACGGAAGATGGGAGAGATTCCTGATGACTGGAAAAGGGGCAGATATAGTGCCAATCTATAAAAAGGGAAATAAGGATAACCCAGAGAATTACAGACCAGTCAGCTTCTGTACCCGGAAAGATAATGAAGCAAATAATTAAGCAATCAATTTGAAAACACCTAGAACAGGGGTCGGCAACCTTTCAGAAGTGGTGTGCCGAATCTTCATTTATTCACTCTAATTTAAGGTTTTGCGTGCCAGTAATACATTTTAATGTTTTTAGAAGGTCTCTTTCTATAAGTTTATAATATATAACTAAACTATTGTTGTATGTAAAGTAAATAAGGTTTTTAAAATGTTTAAGAAGCTTCATTTAAAATTAAATTAAAATGCAGAGCCCCCTGGACCGGTGGCCAGGACCCAGGCAGTGAGAGTGCCACTGAAAATCAGCTTGCGTGCCGCCTTCGGCACGCGTGCCATAGGTTGCCTACCCCTGACCTAGAAGATAATAAGGTAATAAGTAACAGTAGGCATGGATTTGTCAAAACCAAATCGTGTCAAACCTACCTGATAGCTTTCTTTGACAGGGTAACCAGCCTTGTGGATTGGGGGGGAGAGTGGGGAAGGGGCGGGGAAGAGGGGGAAGGCAGTAGATGTGGAATATCTTGATTTTAGTAAAGCTCTTGATGCTGTCTCACATGACCTTCTCATAAACAAACTAGGGAAATGAAACCTAGATGGAGCTACTATAAAGTGGGTGCAAAACTGGTTGGAAAACCATTCCCAGAGAGTAGTTATCAGTGGTTCACAATCAGTTCTAGGTCCATTTTTGTTCAATATCTTCATCAATGATTTAGATAATGGTATAGAGAGTACACTTATAAAGTTTGTGGACGATACCAAGCTGGGAGGGGTTGCAAGTGCTTTGGAGGATAGGATTAAAATTCAAAATGATCTGGACAAACTGGAGAAATGGTCTGAAGTAAACAGGATGAAATTCAATAAGGACAAATGTAAAGTACTTCATTGAGGAAGGAACAATCAGCTGCACACATACAAAATGGGAAATGACTACCTAGGAAGGAGTACTGCGGAAAGGGATCTGGGGGTCATAGTGGACCATAAGCTAAATATGAGTCAACGGTGTAACGCTGTTGCAAAAAAAGCGAACATCATTCTGAGATGTATAAGCAAGAGTGTTGTAAGCAAGACATGAGAAGTAATTCTTCCACTCTATTCCGTGCTAATTAGGCCTCAACTGGAGTATTGTGTTCAGTTCTGGGCACCACATTTCGGGAAAGATGTGGACAAATTGGAGGAAGTCCAGAGAAGAGCAACAAAAATGATTAAAGGTCTAGAAAACATGACCTATGAGGGAAGATTGAAAAAATTGGGTTTGTTTAGTCTGGAAAAGCGAAGACAGAGGGGACATGATAACAGTTTTCAAGTACATAAAAGGTTGTTACTAGGAGGAGTGAGAAGACTTGTTTTTCTTAATCTCTGAGGATAGAACAAGAAGCAATGGGCTTAATATGCAGCAATGGAGGTTTAGGTTGGACATTAGGAAAAACTTCCTGTCAGGGCGGTTAAGCACTGGAATAAATTGCCTAGGGAGGTTGTGGAATCTCCATCACTGGAGTTTTTTAAGAACATGTTAGACAAACATCTGTCAGGAACTGTCTAGACAATACTTAGTCCAACCATGAGTGCAGGGGACTGGACTAGATGATCTCTCGAGGTCCCTTCCAGTCCTATGATTCTATAACAATGCAGCACAATGCTAGTGTGGGTCACTGTGTGTTGTGTCTCCCCCTCTATGCCCAATCCACCGAGGATGTGAATCTATTACAGCCTCCAGCTAAAGAGCCTGAATCACTCTATAACAGGGGTGAGCAAACTATGGCCTGCGGGCCAGATCCGGCCCCTCAGGGCTTTGGATCCAACCCGTGGCGCCACCGGCACCACATCCCTGCGGCCCCCAGGCGGGGGGGGGGGGGGAGGGAGGGGCGCAGAGGACTCCATGCATTGCCCTTGCCTCCAGGCACCGCCCCCCGCAGCTCCCATTGGCCGGGAAAGGGGAACCTCGGCCAATGGGAGCTTCAGGGAAGGTACCTGGAGGCGCGGCAAGGGCAGTGCACGCAGAGCCCTCTGTCCCCCCTCCCCCAGGGGCCACAGCGCTTCCTGGAGCGGCGCGGGGTTGGGGACAGGGCAGGCATGCAGGGAGCCTGCCCTGGCCCCGGTGCGCGTCGCTGCCACCCCGGAGCCAGTTGAGGTAAGCGGGGCTGGAGCCCGAACCCCTCCTGTATCCCACCCTCCAACTCCCTGCCCTAAGCCCCCCTGCCTGCACCTTGCACCCCTCCTGCACCTCAACTCCCTGCCCTGAGCGCCCTCGTACACCCCACACCCCTCCTGCACCCCAACCCCCTGCCCTGAGCTCCCTGCTGCATCCTGCACCCCTGTGCACTCCAACTGCCTGCCCTCAGCCCCTTGCCGCACTCTGCACCCCTCCTGCACCCCAACCCCCTGCCCTGAACCCCCTCCCACAGTCCACACCCCTCCTCTGCCCCAATCCCTTGCCCTGAGCTCCTTCCTGCACACCGCCCCCCCTCCCACACTGCCTCCCGCACCCCAAACCCCTGGCCCGGCCCTGCATACTATTTCCCCACCCAGATGTGGCCCTCGGCCCAAAAAGTTTGCCCACCCCTGCTCTATAGACTCATGCTTTTGGCTCTCAAGTTCCCCGGTTCTCTCACCAACGTGTCGGTCAACATAGCGGCCATCACACTAGAGCATGAGAACCAAAAAATGAAACTAACTAGTTTATTTTCATTATCCAATCTGAATGAACTGCAGAAAATAAACCAGTAAAATTAGATTTAAATATTCTCGTCTTTAATAATTTCAGATACTAATCAATCAGATGAGGAAACTAGGTTTTATGAAATATGGTTCATCCCATGGTGTCCTTTTAACCCAAAGCAGGGTGCACAAAGAGAGAGGAAGAGTCCATAAAAATCTAATTCTTCCTCATGTCTGCCTTTCCCTTGAAGTTGTATTTAAAACAAAATTCTTGTTACCTTATAGAGAAAAGGTTACATTTCTCTCAAAAAATAAAAAATAAAAGAAGAGAAGGAGCACACACCACAATAAATATCAAAACCTCTAGTTTATTTTTCACTTAGATTGTATTTTTATAATCGTCTCAAGTTTTGTCTCTCTGCTTACAAATATAAAGTTGCATATGTTTGTGCCAGTTCGTTTGTACAAAGACAATGATATATCCACTTGTCAGGGGGTCAGCTGGGGTCCCAGGGAGGGACCACTTACTTCAGTGGCAGAACTGCCTAGCAGCAAGAGTCCAGTGAGCTGCTCTTATTTCAGCAGCTGTACTGCTCCACAGCAAGCGTTTATGGGACCGCCTCTCTTGGCGGCAGCGCTACGCAGTGGCAAGAATCTACGGGGCCACCTCTCCTGGTGGCGAGAGTGCGTGGGGCTGCCTGTCCTGGCGTGTATCACCCAGTGGCAAGAGTCTATGAGACCGCCTCTCCTGGAGGCAGTATCGCCTGGTAGCAAGTGCGGGAAGGGTAGGGAAACCCTGACCTGCCCTACTCCATCAGGTTCCAACCCAGGGCCCTTTGAAACCAGTTATTCTGTTGCAGGGTTCAGGTCTCTGTGTACCCAAACATGTCCTCTGAGTTGCTTCCCACCCTTGGTCCCAGCTCTGGTAGCTCCTCTGCTGGCACCAGCTTATCTTCTCCTTTGGACGCTGCAGTCGACTGGGATCCCCTGGCGTAGTCAGGGTACTCAGAGTCGGTGGTTCAGAATCCCAGCTGCTGCTCAGCAGGAGCCTGTAACACACGTATGCTCACCTCCTCAGCCAGTCCAGACTGAGCTGCTTCCTTTTATGTGCTCCCTCCACTGGGTGCATGCCCAGCAAGAGCATGGGGGCATGACTCTTGGGCCCAGAGCAATTTGTTAACCCCTGCGTTGCCAATGAGGGGTTGGTACACACCCCATCATAACACTATAAAATTAGTGATTTCGATAAAAAGAAATTGTCTGCTCTCACCCCTAAAAAAAAAAAAAGACGATCTTTCAAATTAAAAACCCAAAACTTTTAAATAAGCTCTACTCTGATGTCCACTGGCAAGGAAACTTTTGATTATAAATTCTGAGTACAAGTTTTAATGATGTCTCATTTCCTGATTGACAGCAGTGTCTGTGAGGATGCCTAGTGATGCAGACTGGAAAACAGCCAGCAGAATCTCAGCTGCTATCACACACCCTGCCCAGAAGTAAAAAAAAAATCCTTCTCCAAGGCTCCAGCAAACTCCTTTCCCCACAAGCACTCAGTCTCTGTAGCGCCGGTGAGGGGACAGTTAGTGCACAGAGAATTCAAGAGGGAGAGAACAATGAGGTATTCCTGCTGCTTCAATCACAAGGGCAATGGAGATGCATAAAACCTCCTTCTACAGACTTTTCCTCATTCTAAAAGCAGCAATCCTCCCTATCCCTGCTAGTAGTTCTGCAGCATGTGCACATACAGGTGACAGAATGTGAGAGAGAGGTGTTGCATTTGGTGCACAGACAGGGGGAGAGTGCTCCTTGCTATCATCATTGGCAGCTCTGAGAAGGTCAAAGGTACTAATAAAGTAGCATGCAACCTTTGCAGCACCACAGATTACATGGCTACTTGTCAGGAGCCAGAGGACAGGACTTAATTTACATATACGTTTTCATAGGATTTTAGGCAGCAAAACTCTCAAAAATTAACTGGTAAGAAAAATTTAATGGAAAAAGAATACCAGAGTAGGGTTTAGTAGGCATTAGAGTTATGAAGAACTGCTTTTGAGAAATCATAGAAATGTAGGGCTGGAAGGGACCCTGAGAAGTCATCGAGTCCTGCCCCTTGTGCTGTGGCAGGACCACATAAACCTAGACCAGGGGTCGGCAACCTTTCAAAGAAGAAGAGCCATTTTTTTGTTTTTGTTTTTGACCAAAATATCTTGAGAGCCGCATCACATGCAAAGCTACTTCTAGCGTTAGAATTTATCAACTAATAATTGAACATATTAAAGTTATTACTACTCACCAATAATTTTAATGCGACTTCTGCCATTTGAATTTGAATATAAACAGGAGGGGGCTCCGGGCTGGGACGGGGTTGGGGGGCAGGAGGGGGTGCAAGGTGCAGGCTCTGGCCGGGAAGCACTTACCACAGGCGGCTCCTGGCCAGCGGTGCAGCAGGGCTCAAGCAGGCTGCCTGCCTGCCTGTACTGGCCCCACGCAGCTCCCAGAAGCGGCTGGCTGCTGGCACGCCTCTGCATGCCTCTGGCGGGGCTGGGAGGCAGCTCACAGCTCCCATTGGCCGGGAACCAGCTAATTGGAGCTGCGGGGGCATCGCTTGCGGGCGCAAGGAGATCTGCTGCCCCCCGCTCCCTAAAGGGCGCGCAGAGATGTGCCAGCAGCCAGCCGCTTTGGGGAGTGGTGTGGGGCCAGAGCCCTGCTACTCCACCGGCCAGGAGCTGCCTGTGGTAAGAGCCTCCCGGCCAGGGCCTGCACCTCGCACCCTCTCAAAAAACGGCTGCCCGCAATGGGGGCAGTCAAAGAGCCGCATGTGGCTCTGGAGCCACAGGTTGCCGACCCCTGCCCTAGACCATTCCAAACAGATGTTTGTCTAACAAACCTGGTCTTAAAAAACCTCCAGTGACGGGGACTCCACAACGTCCCTTAGAAGCCTATTCCAGAGCTTTACTACCCTTATAGCTAGAAAGCATTTCCTAATATCTAACTGAAATCTCCCTCGCTGCAGATTAATCCCATTACTTCTTGTCCAACCTTCAGTGGACAAGGAGAACAATTGATCACCATCCTCTTTAGAACAGCCCTTAACATATTTGAAGACTTCCCAGAGCCCCCTCAGTCTCTTCTTCTCAAGACTAAAGAAGCCCAGGTTTTTTTTAACCTTTCCTCATAGGTCAGGATTTCTAAAACTTTTATCATTTTTGTTTCTCTCCTCTGGCCTCTCTCTAATTTATTCACATCTTTCCTAAAATGTGGCACCCAGAACTGAACACACTACTCCAGGAGAAGCCTCATGACTGTAGAGCAGACCAGACTATTACCTTCTGGGTCTTAGATATAACACTCCTGTTAATACACTCAAGAATAATATTAGCCTTTTTTGCAGGTACATCATATTGCTGACTCATTCAATTTGTGATCAACTGTACTTTTCAGCAGCACTACCACCTAGCCATGTAGTAGTTGTGCATTTGATTTTTCCTTCCTAAATAATGTACTTTGCACTTGTCTTAATTGAATTTTATCTTGTTGAAACCAAGTCTCCAATTTGTCAAGGTTGTTTTGAATTCTAATCCTGTCCTCCGAAGTGCTTGCAACCTCTCCTAGCTTCAGTCATATGCTAACTTTATACGCATACTCTCCACTCCACCATCGAAGCCATTAATAAAAATACTGATTAGTACCGGACCTCAAACTGACCCCTCACTAGGAACATCCCCCCCAGACAGTGAACCTTTGCATACAATCTTTCAACCCATTATGTACCTACCTTATAATAATTTAATCTAGACCATATTTCCCCAGTTTGCTTATGAGAATGTCATGTAGGACTGTGGCAAAAGCTTTACTATAATCAAGATATATCATTTCTTCCCTATACAACAGGCCAGTAATGCTGTGAAAGAAAGAAATCAGGCTTGTTTGTCATGACTTATTTTTGACAAATCCATGTTGGCTAGGCCTTATAACTAAGGATACCATTTTGTCACGGAGGTCATAGATTCTGAGACTTTAACAGACCTCTGTGACTTCTAGCTCTGGCAGTTGTGCTCCCTCACCCCTGTGCAGCGGCTGAGCTTGGACAGTCAGCTGCCTCTTGACCCTGCAGCAGCAAAGCAACAGCTGTCAGCCTTGGGTGGCAGAGCTCGTGCAGTCAGCCCTGTGCTGTTGGGCTGTGGCTTCCATGATTTATTGTTTATTGCCTGCGTCCTGCCCGTGAATTTTAATAAAAATCCCCGTGCCAAAATTTTAGCCTTACTTATAAACGCTAGGTTTATAAACGACTAGGTGCTTACTGTGACAATCAGAGTCCAGAGAGACTCTCCCCAATGAGAGAACAGGGCATTGAACTTCAAATGATCAACGATTAGATGAACTGATTGTATACAATATTACTGTTATAAAAGTGTATCAATGATGACACACTAGTGATTAATATGCATTGTGAAATGTATGTATTAACTCCATTTACAGAACTATGGATACCCACTGATATTCTGCTTTGAAGTCTGTGATCAAACACAGATTTTCTCCTAGACAGGAGGGAAGTTAGCCATCTTCCTGTCTACAATGTAAATTAAGCATTATGGAATCAAAACAACATAAGACCCATTTTCATATCAAACAGCAGTGGGTGGGAAGTCAACAGGAATGGAAGAATAGAAGGAAGCCTTCCTGCCTCTGGTAACAGGGTAAATGAACTTTGTGAGATACAAGCAGAAACAGAAAGCGACTTTGGTATCCATCACTTGAGGAACTGAAGGAGCCAGAGCTCTTGAAATCACAGAATGTTGGATCCTTCAGCTAAGAAGGCTGAAGTCTCTGGGAACAAAATATAGGTGAGAAACCTGCTTAGGCAAAGATTGTAACTGCTGAAATTAAGTTTTACTCTTAGAAGCATATTTCTACTTTTGTTGGTTTGTAACCACGTCTATATTTATTACTTATACTTGGTATCACTTAAATCTATGACTTTTGTTTAATAAACTTGTTTTACTTTTAATATAAACCAATTCAGTGTTGAGATTGAAATAAAAGTGTTTGTCAACCCCAGTTAAATTAATGAGCTGCTCTTTACCAACTCTTTCAAGGAGCAACAAACTTTACTTCTGTGAGTGTTCCAGAAAAGGGCTGGATACAACGGGGCAGACATTTTTGGAGAAATTAGTTACTGGGCAGGTTTTGGGATCACCATGCAAAAAGTAACTGGGTGATGGAAGCCAGGGTGTGACCTGCATGCTTGTAAGCTGACTGTCAGTGTCAGGGCCACCTGTGTCTTCAGCATAGCTCTGAAGGCACCCAGAGTTGCAGGGCATGGAGTGACAAGCCCTTAGTGGTCTGGGTTGAACCCCAAAGCATCACACTTACAAATTGTATAATAAGTTATTCCAGTATCTTTCCATGTATTGAAGTTAGGCTAACCAGTCTATATATAGCTCCCTGGGTCCTCATTGTTCCCCTTTTTAAAGACATATACTATGTTTGCCCTTGTTCAGTCTCTGGGACTTTGCCCATCCTTCATGAGTTCTTGAAGATAATTGCTAATGGTTCCAAGATTGCTTCAGCTAGTTCCTTAGATTCACTAAGATGAATTTCATCAGATCCTGATGATTTGAATACATCTAACTTACCTAAATATTTTTTAACCTGTTCTTTCCCAATTTTGGCTTGCATTCCGTCATTCATAAGCTTATTGTGAAATGCCCAGGTTGATTAGAGAGGCTGCAAATGCAGAAAACAATAATAGCTGAGGATTTCAGCTGTCCTTGTATTGATTGGATATATATGTCACTTCACGAAGTGATGAGAGAGAACTTCTAGATACCACAAATGACTGCTGCTTGGAGCAGCTTGTCCTGGAACCGAGAAGGGGAGAGGCAATTCTTGATTCAGTCCTAAGTGGCGCACAGGATCTGGTCCAGAAGGCAAATATAGCTGAACTGCCAAGCAGTAAGAGGAACAAAAAAATGCCACCATGGCTAAACAGTGGAGTAAAAGAGGCAGTTTGATGCAAAAAGGAATCCTTTAAAAATTGGAAGTCAAATCCTAGTAAGGAAAATAAAAAGGAGCAAAACTCTGGAAAGTCAAGCATACAAGGCAGGCCAAGAAAGAATTTGAAGACCAACCAACAAAAGACACAAAAGCTAACAGCAATAATTCTTTTAACTACATCAGAAGCAGGAAGCCTGCCAAACAATCAGTGGTGCCACTGGAAGATCGATGAGCTAAAGGAGCACTGAAGGAAAACAAGGCTGTTGCAGAGAAGCTAAATGAATTCTTCGCATTGGTGTACACATCAGAGAAATACGGGGGAGATTCCCCCACTCGAGCAATTCTTTTTAGGTGACAAACCTGAGGAACTGTCCCAGATTGAGGTGTCAATAGAGGACGTTTTGGAACACGTTGATAAATTAAACAGTAATAAATCACCAGGAGCAGATGGCATTCACCATATAGGAAACTGCAGAACTAGCTGTGGTATGTAATCTGTTGGTTAAATCAGCCTCTGTACCTGATGACTGGGGAATAGCTAATGCAATGCCAATTATATAAAAAAGCTCAAGAAGCAATTCTGACAATTACACATCAGTACGCCTATCTTCAGTACCAGGTAAATTGGTTGAAACTATAGTAAAAACAAAAACAAAAAAACCCCACCAGAATTATCAGACACATAGAAAAACATAATATGTTGGGGAAGAGTCAACATGGCTTTTGAAAGGGAATTCATGCCTCACCAATCTATTCAAATTCTTTGAGGGAGTCAACAAGCATGTGGACAAGGGTGATCTAGTCAATAAATGTATGTGGACTTTCATAAAGCCTTTCATAAGGTCCTGCACCAAAGGCTCTAAAGCAAACTAAGCAGTCATGGGATAAGAAAGAAGGTCCGCTCATGGACCAGTAGCTGGCTAAGAGATAGGAAACAAAGGATAGTAATAAATGGTCAGTTTAATGGAGAAAGGTAAATAGCTGCATCTCCCAAAGGATCTATACATACAAAATGACAGGGTCTAAATTAGCTGTTACCATTCAAGAAAGAGGTCTTGGAGTTATTTTCAGAGAACTATCCATGATATCAGTTCACTGTGCAGTGGCAATCAAAAAAGCGAAGAGAATGTAAGGAACTATTAGGAAAGGGATAGATAATAAGACAGAATATATCGTAATGCCACTATACAGCTACACGGTATGCCCACACCTTGAATACTGTGTGCAATTCTGGTTGTCCCATATCAAAAAAAGATGTATTAGAAATGGAAAAGGTGCACAGAAAGGCAACAAAAATGATTAGGGGTATGGAACAGCTTCCATATGAGGAGAGAGAAAAAAGATTGCAACTGTTCAGCTTGGAAAAGAGACAACTAAGGGGGCATAGCATAGAGGGCTATAAAATCATGAATGATATGGAGAAAGCGAATAGGGCAGTGTTATTTATCCCTTCACATAACACAAGACTTAAGGATCACCCAATGAAATTAACAGGCAGCAGGTTTAAAACAAACAAAAGATGTACTTCTTCACACAATGCATAGTCAACCTGTGGAATTCACTGTTATGGGATGTTGTGAAGGCCAAAAGGTATAAACCAGTTCAAAAATGAATTAGATAAGTTCATGGAGAATAGTTCCATCAATGGCAATTACCCAAGATAGTCAGGGATGCAACCCCATGCTCCGGGTATACCTACAACTCCAACTGCCAGAAGCATCTGCCATTGTCAGAGACAGAATACTGGGCTAGATGGAGCATTGTTCTGACCCAGTATGGCTGTTCCTTTGTTCTTAACTACAGTGATGCTACTGCCCCAGTTACAAATCATCTTCCTTCCTCCTTCTGAGTGAGCAAAGACAGACAACGTGGAAAGAATGAAGTAGCGGGAACTTATCGAGGGGGAAGGAGGAAAGTGTGGCTCTTAATCTTGCAATAGCTGCTCCCCACTGAGCGAAAAAAATATAACCTACCAGAGGCACTACTCAAAACCACAAGTTTAAAATAAAACTGCATAAGGGATATAAATCCTCATGCTTCAGAGCATAAGCCAAATCACCACCTGCCTGGGATCAGGCAGAACTGTTTACTTTTTGTATTGCAGGGGACCATGGATGCATGGGGCAGTGTTGCATCTTTTTCTGAAACATCTGATAACGGCCACTGTCAGACACAGAATACTAGTCTAGACCAGGGGTTCTCAGCCTTTTTCTTTAGAGACCCCCATCCGTCCCCCAAACATGCTATAAAAACTCCATGGCCTAGCTGTGCCACAACAACTGTTTTTCTACATATAAAAGCCTGGGTTGCATTAAGGGGTAGCACGTAAGGCAACAGCCCAGGGCCCCATGCCACAGGGGGCATCGCAAAGCTAAGCTGCTCAGGGTTCGGCTTTAGCCCCACGTGGTGGGGCTCAGAGCCCCAAGCTGTAAGTCCTGCATGGCGGGGCTTTGGCTTTCTGCCCTGGGCCTTAGCGAGTCTAACACCAGCTATGCTTGGCGGACCCCATGAAACCTGCTCACGGGCCCCCAGGGGACCCTGGACCCCTGGCTGAGAACCACTGGATCTAGACCTACCATTGCTCTGATCTATTATGATATTTTTTATGAAGAAGGGGATCTTTAACATTACAGAACCTATCAAGCAAAGATAACCGAGTATAATTACATTTTTGGGGGGGGGGGGGGAGAGGAGAGAAATCACAGTTCACTATAACGTTACACTATACTTTTCTGCAGCCACTGAAAGTGACAATAAATTTACACTACCATAAATTACTACTATCAGTAATAATTGTAGTAGTATCAGTTTTTATAAACTATTTTTTTAAATTGATCCTAATTTAGGCAGTGATAAAGGAATGTTAAATTATCCCATTTTCATTTTGGAAACTTCTTTAGACAGTCATAGAACCGTACAATGCATCTTGCTCATGTGCTCAGAGGTCACTGCAATAAGGTCTTAGGGCTTGTTTACATGAGGAAGATGCACCTGTTTAACTAAGGGCACCGCTACACTGCACACTGCTTTTGGCAGCATGTAGAATAAGTACGCATGTAGACTCCCAGCACAGGTATAACTAGCAGTGAGGCATGGCTTAATAGATTCATAGATTCTAGGACTGGAAGGGACCTCGAGAGGTCATCGCGTCCAGTCCCCTGCCCGCATGGCAGGACCAAATACTGTCTAGACCATCCCTGATAGACATTTATCTAACCTACTCTTAAATATCTCCAGAGATGGAGATTCCACAACCTCCCTAGGCAATTTATTCCAGTGTTTAACCACCCTGACAGTTAGGAACTTTTTCCTAATGTCCAACCTAGACCTCCCTTGCTGCAGTTTAAGCACATTGCTTCTTGTTCTATCCTCAGAGGCTAAGGTGAACAAGTTTTCTCCCTCCTCCTTATGACACCCTTTTAGATACCTGAAAACTGCTATCATGTCCCCTCTCAGTCTTCTCTTTTCCAAACTAAACAAACCCAAATCTTTCAGCCTTCCTTCATAGGTCATGTTCTCAAGACCTTTAATCATTCTTGTTGCTCTTCTCTGGACTCTTTCCAATTTCTCCACATCTTTCTTGAAATGCGGTGCCCAGAACTGGACACAATACTCCAGCTGAGGCCTAACCAGAGCAGAGTAGAGCGGAAGAATGACTTCTCGTGTCTTGCTCACAACACACCTGTTAATACATCCCAGAATCATGTTTGCTTTTTTTGCAACAGCATCACACTGTTGACTCATATTTAGCTTGTGGTCCACTATAACCCCTAGATCCCTTTCTGCCGTACTCCTTCCTAGACAGTCTCTTCCCATTCTGTATGTGTGAAACTGATTTTTTCTTCCCAAGTGGAGCACTTTGCATTTGTCTTTGTTAAACTTCATCCTGTTTAACTCAGACCATTTCTCCAATTTGTCCAGATCATTTATGATCCTGTCCTCCAAAGCAGTTGCAATCCCTCCCAGTTTGGTATCATCCGCAAACTTAATAAGCGTACTTTCTATGCCAATATCTAAGTCGTTAATGAAGATATTGAACAGAGCCGGTCCCAAAACAGACCCCTGCGGAACCCCACTCGTTATGCCTTTCCAGCAGGATTGGGAACCATTAATAACAACTCTCTGAGTACGGTTATCCAGCCAGTTATGCACCCACCTTATAGTAGCCCCATCTAAATTGTATTTGCCTAGTTTGTCGATAAGAATATCATGCGAGACCGTATCAAATGCCTTACTAAAGTCTAGGTATACCACATCCACAGCTTCTCCCTTATCCACAAGGCTCGTTATCCTATCGAAGAAAGCTATCAGATTGGTTTGACATGATTTGTTCTTTACAAATCCATGCTGGCTGTTCCCTATCACCTTACCACCTTCCAAGTGTTTGCAGATGATTTCCTTAATTACTTGCTCCATTATCTTCCCTGGCACAGAAGTTAAACTAACTGGTCTGTAGTTTCCTGGGTTGTTTTTATTTCCCTTTTTATAGATGGGCACTATATTTGCCCTTTTCCAGTCTTCTGGAATCTCCCCCGTCTCCCATGATTTTCCAAAGATAATAGCTAGAGGCTCAGATACCTCCTCTATTAGCTCCTTGAGTATTCTAGGATGCATTTCATCAGGCCCTGGTGACTTGCAGGCATCTAACTTTTCTAAGTGATTTTTAACTTGTTCTTTTTTTATTTTATCTGCTAAACCTACCCCCTTCCCATTAGCATTCACTATGTTAGGCATTCCTTCAGACTTCTCGGTGAAGACCGAAACAAATAAGTCATTAAGCATCTCTGCCATTTCCAAGTTTCCTGTTACTGTTTCTCCCTCTTCACTAAGCAGTGGGCCTACCCTGTCTTTGGTCTTCCTCTTGCTTCTAATGTATTGATAAAAAGTCTTCTTGTTCCCCTTTATTCCCGTAGCTAGTTTGAGCTCATTTTGTGCCTTTGCCTTTCTAATCTTGCCCCTGCATTCCTGTGTTGTTTGCCTATATTCATCCTTTGTAATCTGTCCTAGTTTCCATTTTTTATATGACTCCTTTTTATTTTTTAGATCATGCAAGATCTCGTGGTTAAGCCAAGGTGGTCTTTTGCCACATTTTCTATCTTTCCTAACCAGCGGAATAGCTTGCTTTTGGGCCCTTAATAGTGTCCCTATTAAGTGAGTAAAGACACACCTGAAGGGTGTGGTCATGTATGTGAGTACATGCTCTCTATTCGCCCAAGCCATGCCTCCCTGTCTTTGCTGCTATTTTTAGCAGTATAGCATTCCGCTGCATCCCCACTGCTGGAGCCTTTCCCCTGTGCAGGAAAAGACTGTCAATAGGGAAAGATTCTGGCAAGGGGAGGCAATGGGGAAAAGCCTGGGCAGTTCTCCATTGCAGAGCCTTTCCCCACTGCATGGAAAGACTCTGGCAGGGATGAAAGGCTCTGCCGGCTCCCTGCCGTTGGAGCCTGTCCCCACCACAGGAGCAGTGGGAAAAGGGTCCGTCAGCTCCCCAACTGCTGGAGCCTTTACCCACTGAGGGGAAAGGCTCTGGATGGGGAGGGGGAGAGGGGGCACTTGGGAAGGCTCAATCGTTCCTTGCCAGGGTGAAAGGCTCTGGCACCAGAGAGCTGCTAAAGCTTTTCCCCCAATGTCTCCTCCATGCCAGAGACTTTCACTGACATGTGTAGCTACACCCTGCAGTGTGGTCACAGCAGTCTTGTAGCTACATGTACCCTAAACACTGCTTCCAGTGATGTGTAGTGCAGACATAGCCTCAAGGTGTAATTTTAACACAATTTAGTTTATGTCAGTGCAAAAGGCTGTGTGAACACTTCAGTTTTGCTTAAGTCAATTATGAATCAACTTAAGCAAAATGAAATAAGCCTGTTTTAAATTAAATTAGAGTGTACACACAGCATTTTGCACTTGTTTAAAAATGTTTTACGTAGAAGCAGCGCAACTTCTGCATGCATACAAGGGCTTATATTAGTGAACTTGCACTGAGTTCATCAACCTCTGTGGCTGACTCAAAGCTATCCTTAAGCTAAATCAGACAGAAAATCAAAAGAACCTCACGTTATCAAATACTGATATTACTATAACAGAGGCCACAGCTAGTATTATAACAATCCAATTTATGAACTGTAATAAATCATTAAGAATATTGGCACCCTATCACTGTCTGAACAAAATAGGTTTACATTAACTAAATGTTAATAAAGATAAATTGTTTTTGTAATTGAAAATTACCAAAGATACATATATAAAACTGTTTAAGGAATTCAAAGTGGGATTTATTACTGCAACAGATTAAAACTATATCAATGAGAACAATGATTATTGAACTATAAGTTTAAGTTTACATCTTTGTTCCATGTAAATATCAATAAATTACCTTTGAGAAGTCCAGAATTATCAATGGGACCAGGGTACACATTCTGATCTCCCATCTGGTATTTGTCCCAGCTGTCAAACCCAACATATTTTTTCCACTGTTTGAACCAGCGACTATCCACTAAATACCTTGAAAAGGGAAAACAGAATTATTGGAAAAATCTGAAGCATGGTTTTAGTACTTTAATATAATTGACATAAAATAAGGTAGGATAGTTGCATGTGAATTACTCTGACTTAAGAGGCACCATCAATCGGAAATCTTAAAAATGTGTGCATGTGTGTATGCGCGCGTGCGTCTCTGTCTCTATATATAAATGCACTGGCAGATAGCTAAAGTCACCCTGCCAATCACTCCTCAGGCCCCCCAATCTCTTAATTTTAGTAATATTAAGCATTACAACAGCATGTTCAAATTTTCAGACACAGGTATTATTTATAACTTCCAATCTGTATTGTACTTCACACAGAACTCAATTTTTCGCCTAATGAAGTAAAGGCAAAATTCCCACTGACCCATAGTGCAGTCAGTTGAAAAATGTGGCAGTTCTGCAGAGATCGGAAGTGTCAAGCATTACTACACACACACGCAAAGCATTACAACTGTCAGCTTGGATTTTTCCTGCTTCATAAAATTCCCAAAGCTGATTTAGTAACTTTTAAAACTATAATATGATGCTTTTAAAGGCCCATGAAAATTATTTTTTCCTCCAAGGAGGAATCCATGCAACTGGCCAAAGAGAAAACACAAGATGAAAAATATTAATCCCCCCATAACTGATTTCTTCCACAGTCCAGTCTGCTTGATTCCTCCCATCTTTTTTAAAATTAGCAAAATTTATAATACAAGACAAAAAATCTATATAAATCAGTACAAGTGATAAATAAAACAATGTAAAACTTTAGAGCCTACAAGTCCACTCAGTCCTACTTCTTGTTCAGCCAATTGCTCAGACGAACAAGTTTGTTTACATTTGCAGGAGATAATGCTGCCCGCTTCTTGTTCATAATGTCACCTGAAAGTGAGACCAGGTGTTCTCATGGCACTGTTGTAGCCAGCATCGCAAGATATTTACATGCCAGATGCACTAAAGATTCATATGTCCCTTCATGCTTCAACCACTATTCCAAAGGACATGAGTCCACGCTGATGATGGGTTTTGCTCGATAACAATCCAAAGCAGTGTGGACCAACGCATGTTCATTTTCATCATCATGAGTCAGATGCCACCAGCAACAGATTTTCTGTTTTGATGGTTCAGGTTCTGTATCCGTATCAGAGTGTTGCTCTTTTAAGATTTTTGAAAGCATGCTCCACACCTGATCCCTCTCAGATTTTGAAAGGCAGTTCAGATTCTTAAACCTTGGGTCGAGTGCTGTAGCTATCTTCAGAAATCTCACATTGGTACCTTCTTTGTGTTTTCTCCAATCTGCAGCGAAAGTGTTCTTAAAATGAACAACATGTGCTGAGTCATCATCCGAGTCTACTATAACATGAAATATATGGCAGAATGTGGGTAAAATAGAGCCGGAGACATACATTTGTGACTGAACTCCTTGGGGGAGAATTGTAATTAACGCTTTTTTTTTTTTTTTTTTTAAATGAGCATCATCAGCATGGAAGCACGTCCTCTGGAATGGTGGCCGAAGCATGAAGGGGCATACGAATGTTAAGCACAGGGGTTCTCAAACGGGGGGTCAGGACCCCTCAGGGGGTCGCAAGGTTATTACATGGGGTGGGGGGGGGTCACAAGCTGTCAGCCTCCACCCCAAACCCCGCTTCACATCCAGCATTTAGAATGATGTTAAATATATAAAAAAGTGTTTTTAATTTATAATGGGGGGGTTGCACTTAGAGGCTTGATATGTGAAAGGGGTCACCAGTACAAAAGTTTGGCACTTAAATACATCTTGCATTGCTAGCTACAAAAGTCCCATGTGAATGCCTGTTCTCAATTTCTGGTGACATTGTAAATAAGAAGTGGGCAACATTATCTCCAGTAAATGTAAACAAACTTGTTTTTCTTAGCGATTGGCTGAACGAGAAATAGGACTGAGTGGACTTGTAGGCTCTAAAGTTTGACACTGTTTTGTTTTTAAGTGCAGTTATGTAACAACAACAAAAATCTACATTTGTAAGTTGCACTTTCACAAAAAGAGATAGCACTACAGTACTTGTATGAGGTGAATTGAAAAATACTATTTCTTTTATCATTTTTAAAGTGCGAATATATGTAATCAAAAATAATAATATAAAGTGACCAGTGTACACTTTGTATTCTGTGTTGTAACTGAAATAACTATATTTGGAAATGTAGAAAAACATCCAAAATATTTAATAAATTTCAATTGTTAAATAATAGAATACCAATGTGATTAAAACTGCGATCAATCAACAGCCCTACTTTGGAGAAACCCAACAACACTGTTCACTGACCAACATTTAGTAATGTGTCTACCATAATGAACAACTGGAGCAAGTGAAGTTGAAATAACAGTTCTGTGTCCATAACAGACTGGATAAAACATGCACTGGTTATGCATTAAAGCACTCAATTTTTTCACTACTAGTAGCTTTCAGCTACATCTTTACTACAATTACAATTGTAAAAGTTAACGTAACAGTACAACTATACAATTAAAATAGTGATGAAATACAAAATGTAAGGCTGATTAATTATGAAAGCTTAAATTTAAATTAAAGCACTCATCTCCTGTCTTGATTAATATAGCCTCTACATTAGCCCCCCCACACCCATTTCTTTTTTCTTCAGGAGATGCAAAAAGCTGTCCTAATGCCATCATTTTGACTACATCATGCTGTTTCTACTTGTATTCAGAGCCCAATAGCTCCCATTTTGCCATCACATTAAATTTAAGGTTTTTGTGAACCCCTTAAAATATTTCCACACTGTAATTAAAAACACGCAACTGGGCCATGACGACTGACTCAGGCTAAGGGGCTGTTTAATTGTAGTGTAGACATTCTGGCTCAGGCTGGAGCCTGAGCTCTGGGACATCCCCAGCACGGGGTCCCAGAGCTTGGGCTTGGCAGCTACACTACAATTAAACAGCCCCTTAGCCCACGCCAGCTGGCACGGGCCAGCCATAGGTGTCTAAATGCAGTGCCAACATACCCTTAAAGGCCCATCATAACTCCACCCGACTTTTCTACCCTTGTCTTTGGGAACTTCGATAATTCCGGAACTGCTCCAGCAGTTCTGTCAGCCTTGAGAACCCTTTTGTCAACTTAATCAAATCTCTCCCCCGCACTTTGTTCCCCACATTGCCTATAAACAGAACATTATCCTGAGCTGGCATGCAAACCCAATGCCCTTTCCTCATTCACTTAAAACTTCCTAAAGAGCTACTTCTTCCATAATGTTTACAAGAAACTAGCTAACTAAGCTAGTTATCTGTTATCATATGAATGAACCAGGTGTGTTGTGATTCTCCAACCTTGAAGCAAACATTTTTTTCTGGAAAAAGGCCAAGGAAGGAGGCGGGTGAGGGAGACAAGCTAGGAAACTTTAATGAAATGGAAAGCATGACACATATTATACAATACATGCTGAATGCCTATTTACTCCTCAAACATAAAAACATTGTCAAAAATGAAAAGCATGTAAGTAAAACACATGCAATAAATGAGTCCCCAGTCTACTGACCACTTTCAAACTTTCCTTTCTTTTGCATCTGTTAGATATCAGTACACTCTGAGCAAATCATTGATGCTGAACTGGCCAAACAGGAATTCAGATCTTTTAAAAATTGACAAAATTCTGAATTCAGCGGTCCTGTTGGTGAGATAAGAGGGGTCTGTATGCACAGGGGTTGGGTGGATGGGGGAGCAGCTCCCTGCACAGGGATCCCTCTCCCTGCAGCTGAGGAGCGATTGGTGCAGGAAGTGAGAGGCGCAGGAGGGTGGGGGGAGTTTGCAGAGCTTCCTGCAGCTGGGGGAGAAATCTGGGGGTGGAGTCTGACCCAGTGATGGATGCCATGCCATGCAGGGGAAGAGGAAGTCCCGTCCTCCCTAGCAGAGCCGGGACTAGCAGCTGACCTGGTCAGGATAGGAGCCACCAGCCAAGTCTTCCCCAGGCCCACCCTCTACCCCACAGTGATTTACCTCTCTGCTGGCTGGCCTGGGTACCTGAAAAATACTGGATGTGGAGGGTCGCATGACTGCTCTTGTGGCTTCCCTTTTCTCCCCCCACCAGAAAGTCATTTTTCTGCAGGGAAGCAAAGGAATCTGTGGGGGACATAAATTCTGTGCATGTGCAGTGGCACAGAATTCCCCCAGGAGTAAACTTCCTGTGGTCCTCATTTTAGATGTAGAATGCATCTGTAGGAATGCATTCTTCCACTGTACGTTACCAGGTCACTTCTCCCATTCAACCAGCCATCTTGCATTAAAAACCAAAACGGTTTTTAATTCTCCCTTAAATTTTCACATTATTTCTACATCTGTAGTATTTGGTAATGGAACTGAAAGTTGAATTTGTCTTGTTGTATACCTGAAGTGCAGTACTTACAATGGTTTGGTTAAATTACTCATTTTGTGCTAGCATAGCTCTCAACCTTCAAATCTGCCAGTGTGTGACACTAGCAATCAAAATGTGCGATAAATGACCCAAGTGTGGAATACCTGTATTTTACTGTGTTTAGTACCACAGTTTACAGATTATAGGCATTTTAAACTATAAAATCTGTTTTAATTGTGCAAAATAAATAGTAAAAAAAAAAAAAAATCAGGAAAACAAATTCTATCAGATGAAACTATTAGGTCCCCCACACAGGTCATTAGAATTTGAATCCTGTACCTTCAGATCTCGAGCACAGACTTCTACCTTTTGAACTACACTAGTAAGTTACCTTTCCGGTAGATCAGTTCTGGAAGGGGATTTTAGCAAATAGTTTCTAACTATCAACCAGCCCTTTTAAAATTCATGGATGCAAGTTATGTGGACCTCTTGATTTAAAAACGTCTAACTTCAGTAGTTTCTGTTTATCATCCTCCAGTTATACTAGTGGAATGGAAAGAGTGTTATCAACATATAACGATATTGCATCAGCTGTTTTTTCCCCAAATACAGAACAGAAATATATATTGAATACTTCTGCCTTTTCAGCATTATTACTGATAATTCTACTATCTCCATCTAGTAATGAATCAATACCATTGTCAGGATTATTTTTGTTCCTAATATATTTTTAAAACTTCTCCTTATCAGCCATAACTCCACAGGCCATAGATTTCTCCTCGTGTCCCCTGGCTATCCTTATCAATTTCTACAATTCTTAACTTTGGATATATATTCATTCTCATCAACTTACCCTTTCTTACATTTGTTATTTATTAATAAAAAATAATGATATTAAATTACATCTGCTCTCATTTCTCCTCTAAACCAGGTTTTTTGTTTTTTTTACACCAGCACAGCCTTTTTCCTCTATTGTGGCTTTTTGAGTATCTAGTAAAGTGTTCTTCTTAAACAATTCCCAATTATCAGTCACATTTTTCTGATTAAATTCTTCTTCCCGGCTGATTTGGCTCATAATTGTTTTCAGCTTTGTGAAATTGGCCCTCTTAAAGCAACAACTATATATATTACTGATCTGGACTTTGTTCTGCTTGCAATTATAAACATGATCAAGTCATAATCATTTTTTCCTAAGATAACGTTAATTTTTTAGGTCTGTGATGAGTTCCTCTTTATCTGTTAGGACACAGTTCAATATAGAATTCCCCTGTGATGGCTGTAACACTTTTTGAATTAGGAAATCGTCACCTATAATGTTTAGAAATTCCAAGAATGTTTTAGTACTGGGAG
This sequence comes from Emys orbicularis, assembly GCF_028017835.1. Taxonomy (NCBI): domain Eukaryota; kingdom Metazoa; phylum Chordata; order Testudines; family Emydidae; genus Emys; species Emys orbicularis. Next base: position 64,224,665 of record NC_088683.1, on the reverse strand, counting down.
CATGAGACCTCCAGCACATGTCACTCAAATTCAAGTCCCCCATGATCACGCAGCTTTTTCCTCCTACACGTTTTAGATAGGCATGTAAGGAAGAGGCCATCCTGATTCCTAGTATGATTTAGTGGTTTGTCGCGACACCAAGTAGTATCCCATCATGTGCTTATCTGTTAGGACATGGAGCATAAGCATTCAAGATAATTTTCTTCTGAGTTATCAGTGATTCGGGAACAGGAAATGCCATTTTGACAAAGAGTTGTTCAGGTGTGTGTCTGCATCTCTTTCAGTCTGTGGTGACCCCTTCTGACAGTTTCTCTGTCTGTTTCTAGTGACTGAGCCCTCCGACCAAGTCATTTTGAGCACAACCACAACATAAATACTACTACTACTACCACCACCATGGATAAAACTGGGTGGACTAAACCAATAAAGCACAGTGCTCTGTTCTACCATAGAAGTTAGAGAGTAGCAATTTCCTAAAAATGCTTTAAGTTTTTGGATTGTTTGCAACTCAAAGTGAATACAACAGCTCAATTATCAAATCTACATACTGATCATTTTGGAGACTTTTTTGCAGACATATAATACCTTAGTCTGATGAAATTGCATCTGAAAGTTTAAAAACAACTCAGGGATGTATTTGACCATATTAATCATTATAGATCTGGGAAACTCAGTTCAGATCAGAGAATTTCTTTGTCTCACATGCAACTGACCAAACTTGTAATACACGATTCCAGCATTCAAAAATAGGGTAATATTAATCCAGAACATTTTCTAGTGTGCATAAATATTGATGATTCAGTTATTTTTTCCAGTCAGTTATATTGATTGCAATACAACAGTCTACAATCTATATTTTCTACAACACAATAAAAATTCAGTTGACAGCTACAAAACATCACTGAAATTGGTGAATGTTCTGCCAAATCTGTATCACAATTTGGCAGCATGCATCCTTGCAAGCCCTTTTCTGCTAAAGATTAATATGACAGGAGAATAATTCTGACAGAGGAGCACTATAAGCATCAGAAGATTTGTGTGCACTTTAGCTCTGAAGCTTAGTATTTACAAGTTAATGTCATGGTTGTAATGTGAAGCAGCACAATAATTTTCAAGTAAAGCAACCTTTGTTCAATGATTTTCCTGGTGAACAGCAAACTTAGGATCCAGATTGAGAAATTGTAATGTTGCAAATAATAAGTGTTAAATAAAAAAGGGATGTGTAATTTGAGAAAGAGGTCCGTATTCAACACTCTTTATTCAAGCAAAATTTGTATCAACTTCCATGAAAAAGAAATTCTAAATAGTGGTCCTTACATATTTCAGAAAAGACATTTAATTATGCTATAGTCAGAAGTCATGGACTCCACTATTATTTTCCAAGCATGGCCTACCAAATTGAATGTTTATTCTTCATGATTTAGCTATTGCTCTAATGAGAGATCTTATTTCCCAGACAATTACTCTTTTCACAAAAGGTATGTCTACATAGCAGAGAAAAACCCACAGCTGGCCCATGCCAGCTGACACGGGTTTGCGGGGCTCAGGCTAATGGGCTGTTTCATTGCTCGCCTGGAAGTCCAGACAGTTCTTTGCTGTGTATATGTACCCAAAGAGGTAACAGGGAAGAGGAAAATTCATTAAAATTGAGATGACTGCTGTTTGATCACTACTTTGACATGCATGTGTTATTGATATCGAAACACTTTTTTTTAGTAATTTGTGTACTAAAAACAAACTATTTTGAAAAGAAATTGCACATGCTTAAAAAAACCATGATCTGCACAAAACCAGTTGGGGGTATTGCATGTATAAGTTCTTAAATTAATATCATTCTCAAATGTTAATTAGAAAGTTCAATCCACACCAATTTCTTTCAGCTCCTAGAATTCATAGTAAAACTACTCGAAACAATTTCAATAATGGTGAAAGTAGCAACTTTGAATTATTAAGCAGCATTACCATATGACAGAAGCAATTTTGTATCTCTATAAACACCTGTTCTAAAATGAGAAATGAAATACTACTTTTTTCAGTAAGGTTAAGAATATTGGAAAGAGTATAACCAAATGCCATGATTTTCCATCCCTAATCAGGAAAGATTTACTATGTTAAAGACAGAATTACATTATCTGTACTATAACCTATCATACTCAGCTATGGAATTAAGCAACAAAGGCATTTATTTTATATATATATATATATATATATATATATATATATATATGAAACCATCTGACTTTGAGGAGTGGAGGAGAAGAGAAGGAAAATCAGAATTTTAGAAAAAAAATTGTAGACCCAATCCCACAAACATATGCTTGTGAATGGTCTCATTACGTTCAGTAGGACTGCTTGCATGCACAAATTTAAGCATGTAAGTGTTGGCAAGGTTTGTAGCAAGGATGTTACATCATCCGTAAGGCATAATCAAGCAATAGGACATCAAATATTACAGAGAAGTAATTAAGTAATTAAGACTCTGGTCAATTCTACTGCTGCCATTCCAGAGGCTGGAATACAACATGGAGTCCTCAAGCATTTTCACATAAATCCCAGTAGTACCCTTTTTTCAAATACTGTCAACAAAAGCCCGTGGACTTCACTGATAACACCTGCCATCCTCATCTTTCATACGTATTTCTGGCAGTAGATTTCTGGTAAACATACACATGGCTTGTAAAATATATCTTAGTAAAGACTTTTCCATGGAGTGTGTACAAATATGGTATTTTATTAAAAAGCAATCTAGGTTATGCTTCATGTCTAGCTCTCCTAATAGGAAAATCATTATACGATCTTAACATGAAAAGCCCTATACAAAAGACAAGTAATAATATCATGGAATTTTTTACAGAAAAGGAATGGGCAACAACAAACTAAACAGTGAAAGGCTACAGTTTTCAACTTTCTCGTTCCTCCATCAGTATTATTTGGTATCCTGTTTTTAAAATTATTTTTATTATAGTCCACACTGTACATTGTCTTTAGCAGAAGTAGTAAATAGGTGGACCGTTGGTCAAATCCGGACCATCAGACGCTTTTGAACAGACCTTGAAATCTTTTCATTTGTTTCTCATCATTAATTTTTTATTATTTTCTCTGGAGTCTGGACCTTGACTACAACTTGACCAAGAAATCCAGACCTTGACAAAAAATAACTGACTATCCTGCCCCTTTAGGCTAAGAATTTTTTAAATTACAAATACCCTGCAAAATAATGTATTCTGCAAAGTTACATGTGAATAATTTACAGTATTTTACCTATGCTCACTCCAAATATGGCTTGAAACAGCCAAGATTTCTTCATAATTGTTGTAAACCAAACTGAAGTTAAGAAGCAGAAGACATTAAAACAAATATAGTGTATTAGCATAAACATGAACTTGAGTGTATTAGAACATAAAAACGGCCATACTGGGTGAGACCAAAGCTCTATCTAGCTCAGTATCCAGTCTTCCAACAGTTGCCAATGCCAGGTGCCCCAGACAGAATGACCAGAACAGATAATCATCAAGTGATCCATTGCCTCTTGCCCATTCCCAGCTTCCAGCAAACAGGCTAGAGGGACACCATTCCTGCCCATCCTGGCCAACAGCCACTGATGGATCTATCCTCCATGAATTTATCTAGCTCTTTTTTGAACCCTGTTATAATCTTGGCCTTCACAACATCCTCAGGCAAAGACTTCCACAGGTTGACTGTGTGTTGTGTGAAGAAATACTTCCTTTTGTTTATTTTAAACCTGCTGCCTGTTAATTTCATTTGGTGACCCCCTAGTTCTTGTGTTATGAGGAATAAATTACAGTTCCTTATATACTTTATCCACACCAGTCATGACTTCATAGACCTCTATCATATCCCCCCCTTAGTCATCTCTTTTCCAAGCTGAAAAATCCCAATCTTACTAATCTCTCCTCATACAGAAGCTGTTCCATACCCCTAATCATTTTTTGTTGTTGCCTTTTTGAACCTTTTCCAATTCCAATATATTGATGAATTATACCTTTACAAATATTTAGCCAGGCTGGCTGCCAGTGTCCTTTTGCCTCATCAATTACTTGAATTTAAGCATCTTTATACTAATCTACATAGCATAAAAAGCATAAGATTTTTAGAACTATTTTTTCATAACCTTGCATATACTGATGACTAAAACATTGCAGCACTTATGTAGGAAAGTCAAATGAGTAATTAGAAGTCTCAAATTTTCATAACCTTAGCAAAGAATTATCAGTTCATGACTGTACATTATATACAAACGTATCCCATATTTGGGTAAGCTAACAATATTACCCATACAAATTGCATATGTATACATCCTCAACTAGGGAGAATTAGGAACAGCAAAATTGGAATAAATGTTAATATTCTAGTTTCTTTAATTTGAATTTACAGGAATACAGAATGAGGGTTTATCACAAATTTTGTATGTATGCGTCCATTTCTTAAACAGAAAATAAATTTAGCACGTTAAAAGGTAAATTCAAGAAGCTTTAATGTGTAACAATTTTACAAATATACACCATTCCAGGACATTACCTAGTACACAAAATAAAATAACTGAAATCTAACATGAAGGATTTTGCTTCATTTCTTTTCCTCGACATTTTGAAGTGGACTTACAGTTTTTCAGATATAAAGAAAACAGGTTTACTGTACATTATGAATCAATGACATATTGCTGGTACGGTACCAGTAATGGTTACAAAACCGTCTTATTGCACAGTCTGTCTTAATATGTAATTGATACCAATACACTTAAATAATATGACCAGATGTCTTGCCATTCTATTTTGCTGTTGTGCAATATCTAAAGATCAATTTTTTAAAAATTAAGAATTACTTATGCTGCCTGATAGGTCATTCACTGGATTTCACAATCAAAATGCTTAGCCTGAATATGTAACAGATGCTACTTTATGCAAATTCACTGACTCCACCACATTGAGCCACTGGGAGAAGCACCTTTTGAACTTGAGACATTTCACTTTCAACAGCAAAACTGTGCAAATTGTCCAGAGAGCTAGTCCCCTGTCCTCCCCTTTACTCTGAGCAAGTACAGATGAAGCAATACTGGGATAACAAAGACAAACTATCACAACTGTACTGCTGGAAGTAAAAGGGGACTCATGTTTAAAGTAACAACATCCAATCTTTGTTCTTGCAGGATTTCAATTTTGCTGTTGTGCAATATCTAAAGATCAATTTTTTAAAAATTAAGAATTACTTATGCTGCCTGATAGGTCATTCACTGGATTTCACAATCAAAATGCTTAGCCTGAATATGTAACAGATGCTACTTTATGCAAATTCACTGACTCCACCACATTAAGCCACTGGGAGAAGCACCTTTTGAACTTGAGACATTTCACTTTCAACAGCAAAACTGTGCAAATTGTCCAGAGAGCTAGTCCCCTGTCCTCCCCTTTACTCTGAGCAAGTACAGATGAAGCAATACTGGGATAACAAAGACAAACTATCACAACTGTACTGCTGGAAGTAAAAGGGGACTCATGTTTAAAGTAACAACATCCAATCTTTGTTCTTGCAGGATTTCAATTTAATATTCCATAATAAATATTAAAAACAAATATTTGTTTACATTTAAATTTCTGTTCCATGCCTATGTCAAAGGTTAACTTAAATTACTGTATAATTAGGAGAAACTATGGTTAACTAATCTCTTCACTTGTTTCAAGTTCTTAAAAGACGTGTACCTAACTCTCTACAGAAGTAATGAGCTGCAAACATGTTAGAGAACTGTGTAATGAATTGTGTTAGTCAAATATGTATACTAAATGTTAGAGAACTGAATAGTGTATATATTATAATTAAGGCTATGATGTAGTCACGGGTATTTTTAGTAAAAGTCATGGACAGGTCACGGGTAATAAACAAAAATTCACAGCCCGTGACCTGTCCATGACTTATACCTGTGATTAAATCTGGGGGGGGGGAGGGGGGAGGAAAGGGGCCCTGCTTGGGGGGAGGGAAACCGGGGGGCCCGCTGCTCTGGCCAGCGCCTGCTGCCCAGGGCCAGTGAAGCGCTGCTGCTCTGGCCAGCCAGGAACTGCTGCCTGGAGCCGCCAGAGCAGCGGCTGGTGTGGCTGTCCCCGAAGCCGCTCCAGCAGCAGCTGGTGTGGCTGTCCAGGAGGGCCACCTGAGCAGCTGGCACCAGAGCCAGCTGCTTTGGCAGCCCTGGGGTCAGCCACACTGGCCCCTGCAGAAGTCACAGAGGTTGCAGAAAGTCACGGAATCCGAGGTGAATCTTTCCCTTGATGTAAATGGGAACTAGAACTGGGCCATCCAGAGCACACAATCTTATGCAATCAAATATAGATAATAGTTGCAATTGTGAAGCTAAGTACTTTTACAGCAACGCAACCTACTTTGAGATCTATGAATGATAAGCGCTTTAGAATTGAAAGCCCCCCAGAGCTAATGGCTCATCAGGCTGACACAGTTAAGGCACATCCATTTCATAGCCAATGGATATAGATACAATTCTGTCACAGGCGTCACAGATTCCAGGACTTTCTGGGACCTCTGTGACTTTTTCTGGGACTGGAGCAGCGGCCCCTGGGCCCAGGTCAGCCCCTGCTGCAGGATCAGCAGTGGGGCTAGAGCAGCTGCAAGCCCCGGCAGCACTCTGTCTGCCCCAGGGTATTTTTAGTAAAAGTCAGGGACAGGTTGCAGGCTTCCATGAATTTTTGTTTATTGCTTGCGACCTGTCCCTTTTACTAAATGTCACCCGTGACAGAACCTTAACCTCATCAATGGCATGCAAGGGAATGATGTGGCCAGCATTACAATGAACCATCTTTGACTGCCCTAACCCAACACATCATGGGAGGTTAGTTACCTGTAATTGGAGGTTCTGCGAGATATGTGATCCCTATTGCATACCACTTAGGGTTACGTGTATGAGCCCCGAGCCGAAGCTTTTCAAAGTAGTAGTGTCCATTGGTCCATCCATGAGCACTTGTATCGGCTCGTGGTTTCGCCCAAGGCGATAAAGGGCAGGCGGCCCAACCACAACTTCAGTTCCTTCTCCACCACAGATCTACCAGATCCGCAGCAGAGGGGAAGGAGGGTGGGGTTGCAATACAGATAGGAACCACACATCTCAAAGAACCTCCAGTTACAGGTAAGTAACCTCCCCTTCTTCTTGTTCTTCGAGTGATGATCCCTATTGTATTCCACTGAGGGTGATTAACAAGCAGTACCTAGCTAGGAGGGTGCGAGGAAGATGACGGAACTGTGGAACAGAAGATCGCTGTGCCGAATGAGGCGCCTGTTGGGATATGTAAGGGGTAAGTAAAGACCTGGGTAACCGCTAGCATGGTATTAGGGAGGAAGGCACAGGCAGGCACTGTCTCTTCGCTTAATAGATAAGGTGCTATCCCTCTCCCTTCCCTTCTGCTTAAGGATTGATAAGCGTTGTAGCTGCATAAGAAGTGAGGGTGTCTAAAGAATACCCTTTGTGTAAAGAAGTGTTATCTCCCTCCTCCCTTCCCTTCCCTTCCCAGCTACATAAACGAGCTCGGGGTCATGGTCCCTTCCTCCCTCCCCTATGAACTGCTGATTAAGGGAACTTGTAGCTACAATTACTGCAAAACAATGTATCTTCAAGGTAAAAATGTCTGTAGAATATGCTTAATGCTGAAAACAGTAAACGGGCGAGTATATTTATATTCAGTATATAGCTATTAATATTCATTATATGGGCATTCATATTATCAAATAAGGGTTTTGAGGGTGTTGTAATAAATGTGGGCATTTACATATTAACTTAAATAAACAAGTGTGATGTGATTAACTCCGTGCTTACTCGACAATTGGGTCGAGGGGAACAAGTACCGCAATAAAGAAGCCCGTTTACTCAATCCGCCTCTTGGTCAGACTGCTCATTCTCTAACATCTGGCGTCACGAACAGGATCCCAAGGGAGAGTCATGCCTGATCACCACGTCTCCCATGGATTCAGTGAGTAAGCTGAATGGGCCCTTTACTGTAACCCCGGTTAAGGTGTTTATTAATAAACTAGTGGGGAAATGGGGGAGTTCTTATGCTGCACCCCACCCACCCCGGGGATTGTCAGGATTGGCCAGCCATCCGGGGGTGGGTGGGAGCTTCCCTGGCATCCAAGTGCTCCCAGGATTTTTTTTTTTTTTTTAAAGGCTGTTTTGTTGCAGGCTCCGTGTGAGGGTCTGTCAGGTTTATGGGAGGAGGTTACCAGTCTTAAAAGCAAAGTAGAAACTCTGCAGCAAATTGCTGAGGAACAGCACATGGTAAATCATCACAGTGTGCTTGCAGTCAGAATAGCTGAAAATGTATGGACGATTTTAATCATCTTAAGTCAAAGAACCTGACCCTGAAGAGTCAAGTAGATGCCTTAAAGCAAAATTCTTGATCCCCGGCCTCCATTTCTCTCTCTCTCACACACACACACACACTTTTGGTTTTCTGACATTTTAATGGACGGTACTTTGGATACTTAGTAAAAAGTTTGGACAAAGCAGGATTTGCTGCATTCCACTGACATTTTTTAGAGTAAAAGGTCCATGGGTGACCATGGAAACAAATGTTTTACTGCCTTTTTAAATAATCCCAAGGTAAAGGAAGCACAGGATGAGGCAGCTGTGTGTTGCAAGGTGGCTATGTCATTACAGGCAAAATGTCCCACCTTAAAAAACTGAATGCACTAGTAAGTAATTTAAAGTAAATGAAGAGTTACAAGCAGCTCTTATAAAAGTTAATACTACAAAGTTTGGGGGGACTTTGGAGGGAAGTAAACTGTTGGGAGTTGTGGAAATGTTAAAAGATAACGGTTGTAAAAATATTAAAAAGTAACAGTTGTGGTATTATAAAAGGGGAGTTTGTGGTTTAAGAATAAAATCCATTTATGTTAATGTAATATATGTGCAACTCGGTACAGTCACATTGAATGGAACACTGGTAGTTAAACAAATTACACAAGAGGGTCAGGTGGCTACTACCACCACTGTGTTTTTTACCTCAGGAGCCTTTATAGCTATTCTGAGAGAAAATGGGCCCTTTTCCCACAGAAATGGTCTGTAAAGGACTGCTGCAGGCAGCAAGCAGCCAGATACTCTGATCTATATTATTTGACTACTGGACAAGTTAATCAAAATTACTAAAGGAATGTAAGGGGTTTCTATTGGAACTTAACTTGACTGTCTCTAGTTGTACAAGATGGGAGTGTAATCGGGGTACAGTTGTATAAAAAATAATAAAAGCAGTGCAAGTGGTGTTGGGCAAAAGAAAATGTGTGTGTGTGAATCTTTTTGTGTAATTATGTGAGGTTTTAAGGACTTAAACCAATACTCATGGTTTGTAAAATCCTGTTTGTAGGTTTAAAATAAATTGGTTTTGTTTTGTTTTTTAAATTAAAAAAAACAATGCCACTAAAACTCCATTTGAATCTCTCATTCAAAGTTGCAACACTGACAGATCCTTGTGCTAGACAGGGGCAGCTAGTGTGATGTGGCTTTGATATTTAGCATATAACCCTTTGGGTACTTCCATGTTTTTATAGAGTATAATATCTTTTTAAATAAGGATTACAGAGTATGTTCCTGGCTGGGGCAGCCAGAACAATGTGTAGAGATTCTGGATTCCTTTTTTGGTAATAAATAGCAGCTAAGAACTCCAGGAGGGGAACAAAAAAAGTTAAAAAACAATGCCCCTCTGGAGCAACAGCAGGGGTGAGATGTACAACACTGAGCCTTAAAGTGGCTCTAAGTAATCTGACTGTCACAATGTTAAACCTTGGAATAAATGCTAGTGAGTAATCCCGTGCCAATGTATAATGTGTATGATTTTTGGGGGCGAAATTTTTAAGCATGCTAAAAACAATAATTGAAAGCAAATTTCATGTCAAAGGTCTCATGGTAATACTGCCTCTCAGCTATTACCTGTGAATAAACTTAAAGCTTGGCACAGCAGAAAAACCATTACAAACCTGGTCTGTTGTACAAGAGGGGAAACTGAGGTACACAACCTCATGAAATTTCATAAATGAACAGTGGCATAATTCACCCTTTCCCTTTAAGGGTAAAAACCTAGAATGCCTATAGAACAAAACAAGGAAAGTATGGAGGTAATTCTTCTGTTTTTCCTGCAGTCAGCAAAACAATTTATAAAATTAAGGGGTATTTTTAAGCAATAATCTGTCCCCACCAAGGGGCTGGGAAATGTTTATTTTATTTTTCAGACACTCTATGGGCAAGCTGGCGCCAGTGGAAGAACTCAGAACACCATGGGTCTACTGTCACAACAAAAAATTGTGTTGTGTGTTTTGTGTTTGTCTTGTTATTACCGTTATTTTGGTGAATATTATACGAGGAGGATTAACGCATATAGCAGCAAGGGTCAGTGCACGGTATAACCTGCCTGGAGAGCTCGGTCTACCCATCGGGGGGGAAAATCAAATGATGTACCCCATTCCAGGAGAACACCATCCATTCCCAGTTCCTAAATGGAGGGTTCCTTACCTAGTCTTTGACCAGTTGGGGCCCAGCCTGCTGCTATTGGGGATGGAAAATGGAGGACGGAAATGGGTTTATTGTACGCAAATAAAAAGGCACAGAATGGGGGTTAAAAATGGGAATGAATAAATTCTGTTGCATGCATCTTACAGGTGAACCCACAAAGGGACAACAAGGACGCCCTGGCCTGGAATAGAACAATCATTGCTGCTATTCTTACTATTGTAAGCTCTACCCCAATCCAGCAATGGGAGGAAATACGTGAACTGTTACACCCCCAAGTGGGGGTAATAAGGTAGATGAGGACTTTAAGAATTTACCCGTGGAAAACTGTACTACTAGCCCCTCCCCCCCCATGGGAATTTGGCAATGTCAGTATGTGGTGTATGGATTGGAAGGGGGAATCCTAAGCCAGTGGAAAATACCAAATTTATCAGGAAATATTGTATGGTTCCTTAGGATATGTCATGATCAATGACAGTGGAAAACAGTCATCCAGACATGTGGTTTATCATGAAGGGCCCAAAAAATATGACTCTCTGGCCTCCTGGGGTCTTTGGATTATGGGGTTCCACAACTTGGGTGTGGTGTTACCATGTGTAATCATAATGGTACCTCCATAGAGAACAATCCTTAAGCTTGCAGTCATGTACATATCAGACTGGGCATGAAGTCTCCCCTGGGACGCTGGGAATATAACAATTTAACCGCTTTGCAGAATATAATCCTACAAGTAATATGAATGCCAAGCAGGAAGGATTCTGATTTAAGCTGGCCACAGCCTGGAACTGCAAATACTTCCTTATGGGCGAACATGTGGGAACGGGTGCAACCAAAGCTCGTCAATGTGTCCTTTCAGTCCATTACATGGATGGGTGGTACACCACAACGAATGGTGGGTGGACCTGGTACACCCCAACTGCAGCACATACATAGAAGGGTTGAAGCAACAATTTAATCGGTGGATGAGGGAATACACATGAAATTGTTGCTGCAGAAGGGATCTATGGGCAGTAGGAACCACAGGGTTGGGGTGTATAAAATCTGGGGGAAAAATGTGTATGGAAATGCAAAATGCTCAACTAGTGGGGCTAGCACCTGGGTAATAGCTGCAGTGGTACCTTGGAATAAGATGGCAACTAAGGTGGTCCCCATAAGCCCTGTAAAAATAATAAAGGAAGGAGCTCACTGGAAAATAAATAAAAAGAACAAAATGGTGTAAAATAAACAATAATTCAGTTAAGTAATTGTTTCTCCAAAGAAATACTTAAATGTGCTCCTCCCCAATGGCAATAAAAGACCAGACCCAATAACCTGTGCCAGGGGTGGACAATTGGGTGTAATGTATATGGGGTATAAAGTTTTCTGCTGGGAGTATGCACAATTCTGTAATATAACGCTTAAAAGTACAAGTGCACCAAGATCTGGCACAATTACTCACATCTACATGCTGCCACCAGAACTTTCATGCATAAATGAATCTATGGAACTCATTGCTGTGGACAATCGAACCAGTGTATTACCCAATTCCATACCAAGTGGTCGAGCTGGTTTGGAAAATACCCCGTTTCTCTGTAAATATTCAATGGACTCATGATATGGACATAAGGACATGAACACTGTAGGGGCAGCTCCAGGCCAAGCAACGCCGAATGTGGGTTTTGGAAGCCCAGGCCCTTCGAAGAATCAGTGTCTTCCAACTAGCTACTAAACTGCCTGCTGATTGTACTTAGACTGATGTAACCTGTGCCCTTCGGACAGGCCTAATGAACACTCATTCGCTTCTTAGTCATATTACTCATGTTGTAGGGATGTTATTCATATTAATTGTATTATCGATCGTATTCATGGGGTGCTTAAGATTATGTGTTGCCTTAGTCTCTCCCCAAAAGCCATACTTGTAAATTCAGCAGCTTACCCCTTTTATGACCCGCCTTCTCTCTCTCCCCGTAGCATGACCGGTGGACCAAGGTATCAGGCTAACTGGAGCCAGGGCCTCCAGCTCAAGTGCCATGCTGTCTAGTGTGCGGGAAGGAGAGGCAGCTTGGCCCTTCTTTGAAGAGAGTGGGGGAGTGTTGGGCTACGTCAGGGTTAAGTAAAGACCTGGGTAACCGCTGGCATGGTATTAGGGAGGAGGTGACAGGCAGACACTGTCTCTTCGCTTAATAGATAGAGTGCTATCCCTTTCATAGATTCTAGGACTGGAAGGGACCTCGAGAGGTCTTCGAGTCCAGTCCCCTGCCCGCATTGCAGGACCAAATACTGTCTAGACCATCCCTGATAGACATTTATCTAACCTACTCTTAAATATCTCCAGAGATGGAGATTCCACAACCTCCCTCGGCAATTTATTCCAGTGTTTAACCACCCTGACAGTTAGGAACTTTTTCCGAATGTCCAACCTGGACCTCCCTTGCTGCAGTTTAAACCCATTGCTTCTTGTTCTATCCTTAGAGGCTAAGGTGAACAAGTTTTCTCCCTCCTCCTTATGACACCCTTTTAAATACCTGAAAACTGCTATCATGTCCCCTCTCAGTCTTCTCTTTTCCAAACTAAACAAACCCAATTCTTTCAGCCTTCCTTCATAGGTCATGTTCTCAAGACCTTTAATCATTCTTGTTGCTCTTCTCTGGACCCTTTCCAATTTCTCCACATCTTTTTTGAAATGCGGTACCCAGAACTGGACACAATACTCCAGCTGAGGCCTAACCTAACTTCCCTTCCCTTCTGCTTGTTAAGGATTGATAAGTGTTGCAGCTGCATAAGGAATGTGGGTGTCTAAAGAATACTCTGTGTAAAGTATCATCTCCCCCCTCCCTTCCTTTCCCAGCTACATAAACAAGTTCGGGTTCATAGCCCGCCCCTCCCTCCCCCGTGAACTGCTGATAAAGAGAACTTATGGTTACAATTACTGCAAAGAAATGTATCTTCAAGGTAAAAATGTCTGTAGAATATGTTTAATACTGTAAACAGGGGTGGGTATAATTATATTCAGTATATAGCTATTACTATTCATTATATTGGCATTCATATTATCAAATAAGGGTTTTGGGGATGTTGTAATAAAAGTGGGCATTTACATATTAACAAATAAGAGAGCGTGATGTGATTAACTCCATGCTTACTCGACAATTGGGTCAAGGGGAACAAGTACCGCAATAAAGAAGCCCATCTACGCAATCCGCCTCTGGGTCCTCCTGCTCATTCTCTAACATCATCCATTGCAGAATCATGAACTAGAGCATAATGAGAAGAAAAGGTGTGTACCAAACTCCACATGGCTGTCTTACATATGTCTGCAGGGGGCATATTGTGGATCACAGTGGTAGTTGATGCTTGTGCTTTCATAGAATGGGCCCGTATCCCACCTGGTGGAGACCGTCCTGATAGTTGATAGCAGAGTGTGATGCACCCTGAGACCCACTTCAAGGTTCTCTGAGTGGAGAGGGCCTTCCCTTTAATTCTCTCCACTATGGCAACAAATAATCTAAGAGAATTCCAGAAGGGCTTCGTCCTTTGAAGATAAAAGGCCAAGGCCCTAAGGACACCAAGGGAGCGAAGCAGTCATTTCTCATATAAGGCGTGTGGTTTGGGGAAGAAGGTTGGCAAATGTATGGTTGGCTGAGATGGAAGCGGGAAACCACTTTTGATAAGGACAAAGTTTCGCTGCATTTGTATCTATCAAAGAGTAAAAGGGAGGTTTACCATCATGGCTCCCAGTTCGCCAACCCTTTTTGAAGAGAGAATAGCAACCAGCAAAGTGACCTTCATGGAAAGAAGTAAAAGGAAGGAGGCGACCAGTGGTTCAAAGGGAGATTTCATTAAAGACCTAAGGACTAGGTTGAGGTACCAATGCGGAGTGATAGGCTGAATGGGCGGGTATTTACATACAAGGCCCTTCCAGAATTGGGCAGTCAAAGTGTGGGTAAAAACTGAATGTCCCTCCACCGGAGGGTGGAAAGTGCTCATTGCCACCGCGTGCACTCTGATGAAGCTGAGAGCTGGTCCTGAGGCCTTCAGATAGAGGAAATAGTCTAAGAGCACCAGGATGCACACAGCTTAGGGGGCAAGACCTTTCTGTTTAGGCAGGTTTCACTTCTGGGCCCTTCAGCTTGGTAGAATCATTTTGTGGAGTCCTTCCAGCTACTGGAGAGGACATCTCGTACTGCCAACGAATATTCTCATGCTAGTGGAGGCGTCCATCCAAAAACCAAGCGTGAAACGTCAGTTGAAACATCTGTGGATCAGGGTTTCTGAGTCTGCCGTCATGTTGTGAGAGCAGTTCTGGAAACATTGGTGTGGGAGTGGAGGATGATTCGACATGCAGAGAACCACAGGAAATCAGAATGGAGAGATCAGAATGGCCATCGCCCTCTCCCACTGGAGTTTGTGAAGGACATGTGTTAAGAATGGTAGGGGAGGGAAGGCATAGTGATACCGTCTGACCAGTCGACAACCAGGGCATTGCCCTATGAATGGGCACCGAATCCTCCCCTTGAGCCGGACTGAATGTACTTGGGGTCAGTGTGCAATGCAAAGAGCTCCCTGACCAGTTTCCCATTGCCCAAAAATGCCCACAATTGCCGTATCATGCAGTTCCCCATTTTTGGTTGGTTGCAAAGTTCCTGCTGAGTGCTTCAGCAATCACATTCTAGGTGCCTGGTAGGTAGGACACTGACAAGAGGATACAGTGTACAATGCACCATTTCCAGAGGTGCACTGCTTCCATGCACAGCGCTGGGGATCTTGTGCCTCCTTGCTTGTTTATGTAGTAAATCGTAGTGGTGGTGTTCAACATGATGAGAATGGATGGACAGTAAAAATGCGTGGCATGACTTGCATACTGTCCAAACTTCCAGGACACTGATGTGCATCCTGGCTTCTTGAGTGGTCCAAGTTCTTTGTATCATGTGATCTCCCACGTGGGCTCCCCAGCTGTTATGATGGTCTCTCTCAGTGAGGATGGGAGGAAGGGCATTCTGGAGCAGACTTGGAGTGGGTCTTTCCACCATCAGAGGGAGGAGATGACTTCTGGTGGGATGGTGAGAACGGTGTCCAGGTGTTGGTGCATGGGAGAAAATAGGCTCTTTGCAGCCATAGTTGTAGACAGCAGGAGCACAGGCAAGCGAAGACCATGACATACATGCACACTGCCATGTGGCCGAGGAGGGAAAGGCAAGTTCTGGCTGAGACTGAGGAGCTGGATGTCACTGAAGTGATCAGATACAGCAGGCTCTGGAACCTGTCTTTCGGCACATATGAAGAGGGTGTGGTGGAAAAGATGGGGGGAGGGGGGATCGAAAAAAGCACTTTTTAAAATAAAGCATCAGTGATTCTCCTTGGCATCCCAGACAGCCAATATTAGTGGCATACATGGGGGAGAAACGTGAAGGCAAGAATAGTGGCCTTACAATCTAGCTCAGGGAAAGCACTCTGTGCATAAAGGAACAGCTTAAGAGAATGTGAAGACATTTCCACGAGCAGTGGACATACCTGTGGCTGAGACGATGTCACTGGAAGAGAAGAGAGCAATATGATAAGAATCAGAGTTGTGAAGAGCCTTGCAGGCAAGGACAAGAAACCTGAGCTTGATATGGTGAGAAACGGGAAACCAAAGGTGGGATTTAAGGGGTAAGGACTGATGCCACAACAGGCAAGAAAGATGAATTTCACAGCCACGTTTGTAAACAATGGAGGTGATACCAAGGAGACCAAGGAATAGCAGACTGTAGTAACCATGATACAAAATGATGAGACAAGAAGTTCCAGTGGTGCGGACAGAAAGAAATGGTCAGCTATTATAAATGCTACTAAGTAAAAATTGGCAAGATCTGTACATGGCTTGGATCTGGGGTAGGAATAAATCAAGGATGTATCAAGGTTACAGAGCTGAAAGAAAAGGTGTATGGTTGTGACTTCAATAGTGACATCTGGGGGACGGGAAAAGAGATAGGAAAGATAAGGTAATAAGAAAGGTATTAAAAATGAATATTAACCGTCACTCATAATAAGATTTTAATTAAATGGCAGCACTTTAAAAACTAATAAAAGGAAATACTTTTTAAAAAAACATTGGAAACTCACTACCACAATATTACTGAGACCAAGAGATCAGAATTTAAATAAAAGGATTAGACACTTGTATAGACTATGAGAATATCTACTATTACATTAGTTATATTTTTTTTTAAGTGGGGATTTAAAATCTGATGCCTTGGGGCATAAGCCAACCATTAACTGGCAGAGTTAGGAAGAAACTTCCACAAAGGTCAGGTTATTCCCTTTCCAGCAGTTTGAAAGTCTCAGAAATTATGGAATAAATTAAGCAATCTCTACTCATTCCAGATTAATGTTCAGTGAAAGTTTGCAGATGACACAAAAACTGGGGGAATGTTAAATAATGAAGAGGACTGGTCAGTGATCTATGTCACTTGGTAAACTAGGCACAAACAAACAATACACATTTTAATATGGCTCATTGTAAATGTATGTATTTGGGAACAGAGAATGCAGGCCATACTTACAGGAGGGGGCCCTCTATCCTGGGAAGCAGCAATGCTGAAAAAGGCTTTCGGTTTGTGGCAGATAATCAGCTGAACATGAGCTCCCAGTGTGATGTTGTGGCCAAAAGACCTAATGCGAGCCTAGGATGCATAAATGGCAAACTTGAGAAGGAGTAGGGAGGTTATTTTATCTCTGTATTTGGCACTGGTTGGACCACTGCTGGAGTACTGTGTCCAATTTTGGTACCCACAATTCAAGAAGGATGTTGATAAATTGGAGGACGTTCACAGAAGAGCCATGAGAATGATTAAAGGCTAAGAAAACATTCCTTATAGTGATACAATGAAAGAGCTCAATTTATTTAGCTTAACAAAGAGACGGTTAAGGGGTGACTTGATCACAAGCTATAAGTACCTACATGGGAAACAACTTCACTCCACATCCAAGTAGGAGGAAGAAGAGAGGTAGGATTCTTACAAGGATGTTATATTTGGACCTTGTTTGGGAACTACCTATTTCACGTAAGCCTCTCGCTAGTAAGTGTTTTAGAAATATGCATATTCAACCACCTTTCTGTGTGCGCTAGAAGAAAGAACATGCAAGCCTGTCTTTTCCCTTCAGATGCTCCCAGCTCAGGTATTCACAACTCTAACACCAGAGTCCTAGTGTGTGGGGGGGATGGTCTCAATAATCTACCTCTCGTCCATCATCCACATTTGGAATTCTCTCCCCATCATGATTACTCTAGCACTTTCCTCAAGCAGCAACAGAATTCTGCTGTCCACAAGAGTCTAAATGGCAAAGTTGAAACTAACCAGTCTGGTAAATTTCACTATACTGGGAGTAGCAATAAAACTGTCAATAAGAGAAAAAAAAGTTTTTGTAGCTTGGTATTGATATCAATTTAATTTGTACAGTATATGTATTTGGGGAAAAGTATCAGTGTGCTATTTTAAAAATCACCAGGTGACCAATGTGAGTCAGGTTTATTAATATGGTACAGGAAAAAGGTTCTATGCGATACCAGTCTCCAAAGAGCAGTCCTGTACAGCCCCATGTAACATTCACATTATGCAGAAGGTGTGCTCCCCAAGTCACATCCCTAAAGCCATCTTTTTATACCCTACCTATTCACCTGTTAAAGGTACTATATAAGTCACCTGAAACAGGATTTAATTAATTAGCTTTACCTTGTTTGTTTCTGGTACCATGGTGTACCCTTTGTCTTTTCTTCTGAAACCATGTACTCCAGGTCATGATGCACCCTTATTTTTGTTCTGAGCAAATGCATTCCAGGTAATAAGGAGAGTGAAGGCACCTCCTAGGTTCCTATGGGTAATTCCTGTTGCCATGAAGAAATAATCACATGTCCTATACTTACAGTTTTCCTGGCTACTCAAGCCAAGGTTTACTTCAGCATAAATTTACAGGATTATAACAAAGGTACAAGCCAATCTGAGCTACATAACTGCTATACTACTGCTTAATAATATGTATATTTAAATACCAGCCACATATATCGTGGGTAGTATTATCAGCATAATATATAGGTATGCTACCCAGGGTATATCAGTCAACAAGCCCAAGCAGAATAAGTCAAAATAGAACACAGTATGATTTTTTTTTTCAGCATCACTTAATTTTGTGTGAATGACTGTTGAAGTCCTGAATTGTGATATGCTGCTCTCTTCAGACCTATTTTTTGTTTATAACAATAATGCTCAAGAAGCCACTACCCAATCTTTTCTGAATAAGTACTTAGTATGAAGTAAAGGCATACCCTGTTTTGTGAAACCTTAAAAAGTTAGCTCAAATTAGCTTAAAAAGTTCTACCCACTAAGTTTGCCAACTTATCACAATATTACTGTTTGAACATTTGATGTCAGTGAGAGTTCATACCCATTTTGTACTTATTCAGCCTCTCACAATGATCAGGCTTTTTACAAGTTTGTTTTACTATCATGCTAAATATCAGATATAATCCTGGATATTATATATTGAGGAAAATACAACAATTTTGACCACACTGTCATCCTAGTCGGCTCTCTCTGAGCTGGGAGGTGAAAACAATATCTATCTAAATACATTGAATTTTTTAAACATGTTCAAAAGATGACTTTTGTTAAACTTACTATCTTATCCTCCTGTTTCTGCAGCCATATTACCGTCACAGTTAAACGAGTTTCTTCCATTTTGAACACTGCTAGTTTGAGAGTAATTCCTTGCACTAACACAAGAAGTACCACTGACCAGTACTCTCTCTCAAACTAGAATTTTTTTAATAACCATCATTTCTCATTTTCAGTATTACTACTTTGTTAAATACACTTGTTCCCTTTTTCTAGATACTTCTACTTTTGTAGAATTTAAGACCAACTTGTTCTTATGCCAAGAAATGAATAACCACTCAGCACTCTATTTGAATAATGCATCCGAATATATGTATGGCTCTGACACATGCTGCAGTAGCACTACCATTAAATACCATATTTTATAGAATTAGAACAACACTGAGTGGTGACATATTAAGTCAAAATGATGTAGGTGGTCTACTTCTAAGAGATCAAATTTACTTTTAAGTAAATACAAATTTTGACACTTCATGGCTAAGGTGGGAGTGTGAAGGGGGGGGGAGGGGGAGGAGAGGTATTAGCCCTCCTGGAAGTATCAAGAATTTTTAAAATTGTCTTACTTGTGAGACAGTTTCCAGAGAACCAGAAATCTGAGAATTCTCAGTAACTGAACACCAAGTAAATAAATGGAGTCACTAGACCTACCTCTTTCTTTATAAGCATGAACGATACCTAGGGCAGTTTGTATGATCTACTGACAATTAACAAGCTGCAACCTAAAGATGAAACACTTCACAAAACACCTTTTTCAACAACAACAAAAAACAGATTCAAGCTACAACTAAACAGCCTTGTCTGCTGGCATCTTCAGAGGGCTGACGCTATGGAGTGATAACAAGAAGCTTGACCCGAGGCCTAGTATGATTGTGGGGAGGTTTTTTGGGGTGCTGCACCTGGCAAATATGCAGCCTGTCACTACCCGAAAGGGAAGGTGGGGCCGTTTCCCTGGTTTCTGTTTGAACAATGGAACAGGCACCTACCGAGGGGAAGGGATCGGGCTCTGCTCATCATCCTCTTCCCGGGGCCGGCCAAGTCTCCTGCAGTGCCAGGCCCCTCATTGTCCTGGGCACACGGGACTCGCCCGCCCAGCCGGGCCCGACACTAGAGCCGCAGGAGCGAGCTGCCCAGGGTGGCCCCATAGGGCCATGGCGGTCTCATGGGCTCAGGCTATGCCCGAAAGAGAGTTCAGGGACACAGGAAGAGTCAGCGCCGCCGGCTAACGCTGCCACTGCCCCGCCCCCACCCGGAGCCCAGGCTCAGCCGCTCCCGAGTCCCGCTGTGCTGCCCCCCGGGACCCGCGGGCAGTGAGCGCCCCCCGCCGAGGCCGAGTGCGGGGTCGGGCCCCCCCGGTTACCAGCAGGAAGCCTGTCTCCCAGAGCGGCCCCTCCCTGCCTCTCACAGCCCAGCAGCCCCGGGGGCGGGCAGCCGCCCGCACCGCTCACCCAGGGCCCAGCACCACCCCCGGCCCAGCCCCTCCCTCACCAGGTGTCGCCCTTGCGCAGGGCGGTTTTGAGCAGCGCCGCGACGTCCGAGCGCTGGGTCTCCAGATCCGCCGCGCCTCCCTCCGCCATCTTCTCCCCCCGGCGGCAGCGGCGGCGGCGGCGGCAGCAGGGGCAGAAGCGAGCCGCGATGCATGCTGGGAGTGACGCCAACCGGGGAGACGCCCTCCCCTCGCAACCGCAACCCGAAGGCGGGGACAAGAGGGGAAACCGCGCGCGAGTTGGCGGCGCGGGAGCCGCTGCTGCCCCCTAGCGGGCGGGAGGTCTCTCAGCCCCGCTCCGCGTGTGCCGCCGGCGGCGCGCCCTGCTGGTACCACCCTGGGGACTCCCGCCTTGGCCTGGCGCTGGCCCCTGCCCCTGCCCCGTGGGCTCGGGACCTGCTGCCATCCAGAGCCCCGCCCCTGTGTGGGTGCCCGTCCCTGGGCCACAGGAGGGCCGGGCGAGGCGCCCATTGAGTCCCTGGGCTGGAGAAGGCGAGAGGGGAAGGGCGGGCATAGGCGGGGAGCGCGCTGTGACCGCAAAACCAAGCGCCTACCCCTGGAGAGAGAGCGCTCAGCCCTTGGCAAGCCCAAAGAGAGTGCAGCTCTAAAGGGCAGGGAGGGGAGACTGGCTGCTGCCCTAAAGCATCCACGGCCAGTGTTTCCCCCAGGAATTGGGGGGGTGGGGTGGTCAGGGTGATGAGGGGTGAGACTGTGAGGGTGAAGGTGGGTTGTATGGCACCATAGTAAACACTGAAAAATGTTTCATGACCATTTTATTAGATTTAACTCCTGTTTTAAAATCATCACACATATTAAAGTTGGCTACTCAAATCTTCTATGAAGCATTATATCTACATCCTTCGGTTTCTTGTTATAATTTTGCACAACTCTGTTAATGAACTTCTTGAATGCAATGTGTTCATCTTTGGTGGCTTCTCGTGTGTCCCGTACTTCCATTCCTTCAAGTGATATGCTCAGTAGTTCATTCACAGGATGAGGCAGAAGGCGACTTCTTTCAGAACGCAAAATTCTATTCAATGATGAAAAAGAACGCTCAACTGTAGCTGTTGTGACTGGGAGTAGCAAGAGATTAATTCCTACTTCTTTCATCCCAGGAAACATAGCACAAAGATCGGGTCGAGCCACTAGTGATGATAAAAAGAAGTTGAAGTCTAATCTTCATTTATTCGTCGTATGATATTCCACTCTGTGTTCAAATCCTCTAGTCTGTCCTGAGCACATGGCAGCCCCATGTGCTTCACTCTACTCAACTGTCAGTGTTTTATAGTGTCTTATAGGACAGGGATCTGTAAAAGCTATTTAGAGGTTGAGTAGAATCTAGAAGTCACTGTTGTAGATTTTTAAGAATCAAGTCTGTGTACTTTTTCAGTTGCCTTAACAAACACTTCTTGTCCTCTTCACTTAAGGATTCAATATAAATGCCTTCATTAGTCAATTTCTGGACTGAAGTGTGCTTCTTCCAGTACTTTTTCAATGGATAGCTCTCTGATTTGTCCAAATGTAGCTTCTATTGCTGGACAAAGATCTACTACTGTTGTAGCAGATGCCTGGATGGCATGGTTTAATGACCCAAGTGGTTTCAACAGTACACGTACAAGAGAGAGAATGGCAATAGACTTCTCTGAACGTAATAGCAAAAGTAATCCACCAGCCTCACTACTTAGATACATCCCATCTTGAGATACTTTCCAAAGCCAGTAATAATGGCTGGAGTAATTTTAAGACAGCCAAGGATCGCTCATGAGAAAGCCAGAGGGTTTTCCCAGGTTGGACTAATTTGAACTTCAGTCCCAATGCATCTTCTATACTTTCCAAGATATTCAGTCTTTTTGGACTCTTGCTGAAAAAAGAATATAATGAAGACATTAAATTTATAGCTCTTTTAATGTCTTTTGAAGAGTCTGCAGCTCGTACTAGCGCTAGTTGGAGTAGATGGCCTCTGCAGTGTGTATAGGAGAGATTAGGGTTACACTTTTCTCTGAGCAAAGCTTGTACTCCACCAAGTCTTCCAGCTTCATCAAATGCACACGCAGCCATCTGTCTGGGGTCCAACTGATAAGCATTTAACTCTTCTAAGATGTGGGTTGTCACAGATGCAGCTGATGTGTTTCTATAACTTGAACATCTAGAAATGCAACTACTGGCCTACCACTGACATCAAGATAATGTACACAGTGACTTAATACACCTCTACCTCGATATAATGCTGTCCTCAGGAGCCAAAAAATATTACCACGTTATAGGTGGTGAAACCGCGTTATATCAAACTTGCTTTGATCCGCCGGAGTGCGCAGCCCCACCCCCCCGGAGCACTGCTTTACCGCGTTATATCCGAATCCGTGTTATATCGGGTTGTGTTATATCGGGGTAGAGGTGTACTTGATGCCCATTTGCACTGGTGCATTCATCAGCCATGTATGCATATTTTCTGAATGCGGTGAGAGAGTTTTTCATTTTTTCAACTGTTGAGTCTTTCACTGTTGCACCACATGCTTCTAGCCCATCAGTTGAGTTTCTTGCAGAAAGATAGTGAGCATTTGCTGGTCTTGTTCGGAACCAGTGTTCAACTTCAGGATGAAAAAGTGACAATGCACTTAACATTGGCCTCCAGTTTGTACTGTATGATGCCACAGCTATGTTTGTTCACATGAACTGTGTTGTGTCTCCAGCATTCTTAACAGCCTCATTAACACTCACTGGCGTTGTCCTTGGTCAGTGGAGTTCAGAGGTGCTTTCACATGAGTTCACCTCCCAGGTGGGGGGCAAGAAGGCACCTTGCTCGTTCCTCCAGCTGCTCACTGTTCACTCTGGCCACTGTTGTTCATTGTGCCACCGTTCACTCCATCGCTCTGTTGCCAATGGCCCTGCGCCGTCACCTTCTGCTGCCACCTGCCACTGTGACCTCTGCTAGGTTGTCTCTTGAGGTTCCACCCAGCTCTGAGTGATTTCAGCTGAGCTCTCAGTGGGGGAACCTCGCTGCTAGTGCAGACTGGGCCGTGGCTTCCACAGAAACATTGTCCCACAGCAGATTTAAGCACTTAGACCTGATTATCAGTGATTTCAGCTGTAGTGATCACTTAACAAAACAAAAGACTATCTATGGAGCCTAATCAGCTCTGTCTTTAAACAGTGGAGAGGGGCAGGTCAAATAGTACTGGTGACTCAGGCAGACCATCAAGCAAAACACCTGTCCCCTCTCTCTCTCTCTCTCTCTCTCTCTCTCTCTCTCTCTCTCTCTCTCTCTCGATGCCCTCAATCAGCACAGGCTAAGTACAATTCTACTACCCTTTACTCATACAATAAGATTAACAACATTTCATTACCCCCCACATTCAAGTGGTTTGTAACCCAACCCCAGCCAAAATCTATCACTTGGGCAACGCAGCTCTGTTTGCTGGATACCTAGGTAGATTGGGTGTGAATGTAAATACAATCTGGTCCTGAAGCCTTTCCCCCCAGTCCCCAGCTCATCATTAGCTGTCAGGGAGAGCTCATTTAGACTTTGCTTACAAATCATAATTTGAAATTATTAGGTTAGCCAGCATCACCGAAATGAATGCACTGACATTGTCATAAAAAACAACAGCTGTATAAGGAAGCTAGTCTCTGTTAATACTTTTCAAATCTATTATACTTTTTCAGATACACATATTTTATAATACACTTTATATACTTTTAAAGTGTGTATTAATGTTTCAATTTCAATTCAAATGTCCAAACAATCACTAAATTGGCAATACTGCATGTAACTAGTTCACAAAACTGGGGGGGAGTTTTGGAGAAATTCAGGGGGGGTGTAGGGAAATCCCTGTCCACGGCTACCTAGGATAGCATCCACGGCTCCCCAAAGCCACCAGGAATTGTAAAGAGTCCAGGTGGGAGAGGCAATATCTTTTATTGGACCCACTTCTTTTGGTGAGAGAGACTAGCTTTCGGGCTACACAGAGCTCTTCTTTGGCTCTGGGAAAAGTACTCTAAGTGTCACAGCTAAGGTCTGAGCACCCTTCCCAGGCCTGTGTGGCTTGAAAGCTTGTCTCTCTCACCAACAGAAGCGGAGCCAATAAAAGATATGACCTCACCCACCTTGTCTCTCTAATAGCCTGGGACTCAGATGGCTACAACAACACTGTGTACAACAAAGGAATTTTAAAGTTGGAAGAGATGGGACATGACATAGTTGTGCTTGGGAGATGTGTTGAAACGGGTAGCTGTTTCTCTGCTTGGTGTGCAAATCAGATTGGCTCCAAAGCATGGGCGGCAGTATCATAGGCCAGGGGAGTCTGTGCCTCCCCAAACAGCCTGGATGGGGCTGGTGGGGCTACCACGCGGACTCGGGGCAGCTGGCGCTGGGGCCACGCTGCCTGCCCAGCACTCGGACTGTGCCACCTGGCACTCTGGGGCTGGGGGTGCTGCGGCCATGCTGCCTGGTGCTGGGGGCTGCAGTGGGCTCCTGCGAAGGAGGGGAAGGGGGAGGATTGGGGCCTCAGGCAGAAGGGGAGGGGCTAGCTTCCCCTAACGGCTGTCTCACTGGCCACCCATGCTCCAAAGACATGTGGATTTCCTAACATGTGCTTCATAAATTAATTGCTGTGTTTTGAAGAAAAGAGATACATTAAGTAGGCAGGACACGTGTTGGTTAATCATAGAATACCAGGGTTGGAAGGGGCCTCAGAAGGTCATTTAGTTCAACCCCCTGCTCAAAGCAGGACCAATCCCCAGACAGATTTTTGCCCCAATCCCTAAATGGCCTTCTCAAGGATTGAACTCACAACCCTGGGTTTAGTAGGCTAATGCTCAAACCACTGAGCTATCCTTCCCCCCATGCAAAGAATAAGTTAAAAATTAGATTTTTAATTATTTTTAGCCGTGGCTGCTCAAGGCATGTGAAATCTAAACATAGTGTAAAAGCTAGGTTTTGGTAAATATAATTTGTGATTTTAGCTAAAAACGGGCTGGTACTCCATAAAGATCCTTAGTAAAGTGGAAAGTGATAATAGTAACGTCTAGGGAGGGGTCTGGTATAGACAGATAAGCTAGAGAAAGAAATAGGTTATTGGACATACACACAGTATATATATATATATATATATATATATATATATATATATATATATATATATATATATATATATATATATATATATATATATATATATATATATATATATAAAATCAGTTATTAAATCAATATCTAATTTACATGCAGCATATGGAATTACATAAAGATGTATTTTAGTACTGTATATAGTAGGCATATGGTCTTTGCTCTTGTATTATAAGCCTCACTTATAATTAAGTATTGTTGTTCAGCAGTGTAGAATCTATTAAAGACTTGTTCAAACCAGGAGAATGCAGATAATTGAGTATACAAGAACAGACTGGTGCTGAGGAGAGAACTGCAAAAAATTCAAAGGAAAAACAGCAATGAATGTACAGAAAGGAAATATACATTTTTTGGACAACATATCAGAAGCCTAATGGAATTGAGATAAGAATAAGAAAGATATCGGAACAGTCCTGGCAGCTGTTATGGCCCTCCAGAATAGCTAGAGTATGTTTTGGTGATCAGCTGTTTTTTTTAATTATCTATTTAGTGGAATAAATTGGGGTCAAGGAGGAGGAGCAACTGTTTCAATAAACAGCAAGATTGTCTTTGTACATAGGTTGTTGCTCAAGGCTATTCTGGAACTAATATAAATGACCAATTCAGCTGAAGTTGAGGAGCATGACAGCTAGTAATTGTAGTGATGCTGCACAAAAGTTAATTTTTGACTTCTTGTAATGGGATCAAGTTGACTTATAATAATACTAAGGAGAGCAATCTCCATTTTCCTACCTAGTACAGTGTTGAACAGTTAGTCATGGTAGTGATGAGGCATTTGATCTGCTAATGAGTGGATCTGGAACTCTGTCTCAGCTGGAAATTTAGGGAGACTGAAAATGAAACTGTTTAATCTTTTGCTCCTACATTCAAGAGGGAGGTTGGCTTTTTACAAGCCCATTGAAGGCTTCAACAGAGTTACTGAGGTTACTTTATTTAATACTTGTAATATAATGTTTTCCATAAAGATGTCAAAACTTATCCCTTACATAGTACTCTGTATCTTCAAAATGCTTTATGAATATGAAGTAATAACAGTATTAAGTAATAAACCTCAGGAATTTAAACCTAAGTAATTCTCTGCCATGAGAAAGATGATGTGATTGTATTATAGATTTAAGAAATAAGAAGGGATAATAGTGAAGGAAAAAAATTCTGATGAATCAAAAGAGCCTTCCTCCTGACGACTCACTAATAGATGTACAAGCTTACGCATAGGTGTAAAGCCCTTCCCTGGCTCTTCTCTCAGGTAGTTGCATAGGTGGCAGACTCAGAGGGCCATGGCCCAACTTCTTTTTGGCCTGCCACAGCCCAACTTGGGTTCAGGTGATCCAGTGGCACCAGGGCCAGGAAGGGAGTGGGGTGGGGCAGGTCATCACGAGGGAGACCTTCACCTGCACACTGTGGTGAGAGCCAATAGGCCAGAACAGGGTCAGCCCTATGGGATAGGAGCCATTGCAGACTGAGTGCTCTTCAATCAACAACCCCTAACGGCCTCCCATCCCTCAGAGACAGGACCTCAGTCTTCCCGCCAGCATGGTCCCCACACTTTAAATGGTGCTCCGCAGCCCCTGGGAGTTGGGAGCCTGAATCCAGGAAGTCCTGCACGATCCTGTGTTACCACAGAGAAAAGAGTCAGACTACTAGGTGAGGAGAAGAATAAAGTTTCCATGGACTTGGATGGTGAAAATGGTAGGATTTACAAGGAACATTTTTTGGGGGATGTCACAAAGGGAGAGCACAGGAAAGAGTATAGTCAGCATTCTACGTAGCATTTGTGCTTGGGGAGCCCCTCTCCATACTGGCTGGGCTGAGGTATAATGCTAAGTAAAAGTACTTAATGTTACTCAGCACAAATGTAAAGTACTTTGTTGTAATGCAGTTTGCTGGTTTTCTTATATAAAGTACTTCAGTGAGCTCTGTGAGTGCTCGAATTAACTAATTTTAATTTAAAAAAAAAAGAGAAAGAAAAACCCTTTCAGAGGCCAGGGGATCTTAATTATATATATATTTTTAATGTGAGCTGTCTGATTCTATAAAAAATTAGAATGTAGAGACAGCAAGTCAAGAGTACCAGTTTTAAAAACCGATGTCAATGCCCCTGGGTACTCAGGTCTGTCTTGCCACCTAAATGAGCATATCTCTGTGATAAATGGCTCCTTACACCAAGAATCATAGCAATATTCAGGTTACTCCTGCTCCCAAAGGATCAGTCACCCCAGGTCAGTTGCGCTTTGGGTCTCACACCAATAATAATGCTTGCAGCCAATCCTATACTAAACTATATGAAGATTTATTAAATAGGAAAAGGAAATTAGAGACTTGTATATAAAGTTAAAGCAAGAAAACAGACACATGAATGAGTTACAGTCTTAGGTTAGAAACAGAAAGGACCATAAACTTTAGCAAGTCGAATGTAAAAGGATAATTAGGCAGGCCAAAAAAGAATGTGAAGAGCAACTAGCAAAAGACACAAAAGCTAATAGCAATTTTTTTTTTAAAGAATCTCAGACGCAGGAACCCAGTTTGATTGAGATGCTAAAGGAGCACTCAAGGAAGCTAAGGCCATTGCAGAGAAGCTAAATGACGTCTTTGCATCAGTCTTCACTGCAGAGGATTGTCAGGGATATCCCCATACATGAGCCACTCTTTTTAGGTGACAAATCTGAGGAGCTGTCACAGATTGAGGTGTCGATAGAAGTAGTTTTGGAAGAACTTTTGGAAGATAGTTTAAGATAGTTTGGAAGATAAATTAAACAGTAATAAGTCACCAGTACCAGATTGTATTCACCCAAGAGTTCTGAGAGAACTTGAATATGAAATTGCAGAACAACTGACTGTAGTATGTAAGCTATCAGTCTCAAAACCAAATGACTGGAACATAGCTAATGTAATACTGATTTTTAAAAAAGGCTCAAGAGGCAATCCTGGCAATTAGAGGCTGTACCAGGCAAATTGGTTGAAACTGTAGTAAAGAATAGAATTATCAGACACGTAGATGAACATGATATATTGGGGAAGAGTCAGTATGGTTTTGTAAAGGGAAATCATGCCTCGCCAGTCTATTACAATTCTTTGAGGGAGTCAACAAGCACATGGACAAGGGTGATCCAGTGGATATAGTGTGCTTGGACTTTCGTGAAGCCACTGATTGTAAGGCAGGTTTTCTAATCCTTTAATCATTCTTATGGCTCTTCTCTGAACCATCTCCAATTTTTCAACATTCTTCCTGAGTTGTAGACACCAGAGCTGAATGCTGTATTCCAGCAGAGGTAAACTAACCTCTCTACTCCTATTCAAGAGTTCCCTGTTTATTCATCCAAAGATGGCATTTGTTCTTTTGGCCACAGCACTGCACTAAATGCTCAGATTTAGCTGATTATTCACCATGACCCCCAAATCTTTTTCAGAGTCACTGCTTCCCAGAATAGAGTCCCCCCATTCTATAAATATGGCCTACATTCTTTGTTCCTGGATGCATACATTTAGCTATGTTAAAACAGTCATTGTTTGCTTGTGCCCATTTTACCAAGCTAGCCAGATCGCTCAGTAGTAGTGACCTCTTCATTATTTAGCACTCTCCCCATTTTTGTGTCATATGCAGACTTTATCAGTCATGATTTTATGTTTTCTGCCAAGTCATTCACAAAAACGTTAAATAGTGTAGGACCAAGAACTGATACCTGGGGAACCCCAGTAGAAACACACTCACTTGATGATTTTCCCTTTACAGTTACATTTTGAGACCTATCAGTTAGCCATCTTTTAATCCCTTTAATGGCAGGGCTCCTGTGTCGAAATTGTGGTGGAAGCCTAATATTGCAGGATCTGCAATATTGTGAATTAAGTAGGCCTTAATGATAAGACTACATTTTTTTTAGATACATAACAGGGGAAGGAAAGACACAGTGACAATCTGCAGAGACTATTTCAAATAACAATAGACTCAGACTGGCTGAATAGTTGAGATATCGATGTATGACAGGAATTAAACAAAAGCTTATTTTATATTGTATATTCACAGAATCGTTAACTTGTTAAGTTATCACTTTGTATCATTTGTACAGTAGAGAGTGATGGAAGAGTTCTCTAAGGCAGTGGTTGTATTTTCTTTTATTCCATTGTAGGAGTTAGACAATATGGGCCTAATTTTCAGAAGTGTTTAGTACCCATCACTTCAGCTGGCATCAGTGGGAGTGGCAGGTGTTCAGAACCTCCGAAAATCAGACCCTGTGGAAACAGTGTGTGTCTGTGGGCTTGATCTTTCAGTTCTTATTTAGGCATATCTCCAGTTGACTTAAATGGCATTACCTGTAGAAATGGAGACATCTGTATAACACACCTATATTTTTTATAGATTATTATTAAGTCTTGTCACACCTGTCTTGGCATTAACGTGCCATCGCTGTTAAAATGAGGGTCCGGCTGGAGAATCTTGCCTGTATGCTCGGGGTTCTACTGATCGCCATATTTGGGGTCGGGAAGGAATTTTCCTCCAGGGTAGATTGGCAGAGGCCCTGGAGGTTTTTCGCCTTCCTCCGCAGCATAGGGCAGGGGTCGCAAGCTGGAGGATTCTCTGCGACTTGAAGACTTTAAATTAAGGGAAAGTGGGTGGGTCAGCTTTTGTGGCCTGCATCATGCGGGAGGTCAGACTAGATGACCATATTGGTCCCTTCTGACCTTAAAATCTATGAGTCTATGAATCTATGAGTCCTCTTAGGTCAAATTCCTGAGGACTGAAAAGCAGCAATTGTTGATGTCAAAATGGCCTATCAGTAAGGCTGCGAGTTTATCATGGAGGTCACAGATTCTGAGACTTTCCCTGACCTCTGTGACTTCTGCAGTGGTCACCCCCGCCCCTAAGCAGCAGCAGAAGTTTGGGTGCGGGGCTCAGGGCTGGGGGTTGGGGCACGGGACGGAGGGAGGGAGAGCTCTGGGCGGTGCTTACCTTGTGGGGGGGCTCCCCAGAAGCAGCAAAATCCTTGGGCTCCTAGGGGGAGGCACGCCCAGGGGGCTTTGCGCACTGCCTCCGCCTGCAGGGACCATCCCCACAGCTCCCATTGGCCGCGGCTGCAGAGCCGGCACTTGGGGCAGAGGCAGCGTGCAGAGCTGCCTGGCCATGCCTCCACCTAGCAGCTGAGGGAGGGGGATGTTGCCGCTTCCTGGAGGCACAGAGCCAGGTAGGGAGCCTGCCAGCCCCACCAACTGCCCCACGAGCAGCAGCGTGGGTCCCGGGTCGCACACTGCCACCTGTCCCTTCCATCCCCACCAGCAGGCGTTCCAGGCTGCGGGCCGCACCCTCCCCCCCAGCACCAGTGTATCCTAATTTTGGCTTCAGGCTATCTTGCGACGGAGTACATCAGCAGAAGGACTACTTCTCCATGGTCTTGCAGGTGCTGATGGATCACCAGAGGCGTTTCACTGACATCAATGCAGGGTGGTCAGGCAAGGTGCACACATCTTTTGGAACACTGGACTGTATAGAAGGCGGCTGTGATGGGATCCCCAGGGTTCAACCTGGAACTGGGGTACCACTGTTCCCCCTTAACTGTCCAGCCTGGGCTGTCTCTCACAATGCTTTGCTAGTGACAAGCAGCAAACCCCTCCAGCCGGTGTTATCACTCAGCACAACAGCACGTGGAGCCCCACACCCAGCTAGATTGCATGAATGGTCCCTGAGCCACTCATGAATCACACAGAGAGAGGCACCAGCCAATTCCTCCTAGCTCCCAGCACTGGACCCCAGAACTGTACCATCTTGTCCTTGTCAGAAGCCTGACCAGTGTAAGCTTATTATCCAGTCCGTCCCTCCCTCAATGTGGAGAGGACATACACAAGCCGTTGCCAGCTGAGCTGAGATTTCCCAAGCACTTCAACCAAAATACAGTTTTCAGTAAAATATAAAACAGATTTATTAACTACAGAAAGATAGATTTTAAGTGATTATAAGTGGTAGGCATAAAAGGTCAGAGATAGTAACCAAAGAAAATAAAAGGTAAGTGCACAGTCTAAATCTTGAACCTTATTATATAGTACTATGCAATATTTGGATCAAAAGCAGCTTTCTCATCCCACTGGATGTCAAACAGTTATTAATACACAGGCTTCCCCTTTTAAATCTGAGACCAGTCTCCTCAGTTGAAGTCTTTATTGTCCCAGCATTCTTGTTGCTTCCAGCGTAGATGGGGGAGGAGAAAGGCCAAGGCACGATGCCACTGTCCCTTATTTTATACTCTTAGTCCATGTGCCTGGAAAATACTAGACCTGGTGGGCTTTGCTGAGTTGGGCAATCTCCCATTATGGATGCTTGGACAGCACTCTGACAGTATTGTAAATTCCTTGATTACAACTCTCCTGCTGATTAATGGTCGCCTAACCCCCGCCTCCTCTTGGGAGTAGTTCACCTCCTTTGTTGTCATTAGCAAACTTACAACATATTTCAGTAACAACCATACAACAAAATCTCGTAACTTCATACACACTAACAGTATACATATTTGGACAAAACAATGGGTTTCAGCAGATCATGATTTTTCATATGATATCTTACATGACGTGCTTTGTATGAAATATATCATAATTATATGACAGGGTGGATATGGGGGTTCAGCGTGTTTCTTTTAGGTACAGAGTGCCACAGCTGCATGCTGGGACTTTCTTTCCAGGCAAGAAGATTCAAATGTGGGATGTGGAAATGCCCATAGTGATCCTGTGAAACCCCGCCTACCCCTTGCTCCCATGGCTCAGGAAGCCTTACACGGGGAACTTAGACAGCATCAAGAAATACTTCAACAACAGGCTCAGCAGGTGCTGAATGACTATTGAATGTGCCCTTGGCTGATTAAAAGGTTGCTGGCACTGTCTTTTTGGCAAGTTAGAGCTCAATGAAGAAAATATTCCAATGGTCATTGCAGCCTGCTGTGCTCTGCATAACGTTTGTGAAGCAAAGGGGGAAAAGCTTCCCCGGGGTGGAGTGCTGAGGTAGATCGTCTGGCTGCTGATTTTGAGCAGCCAGATACCAAGACAGTTAGAGGGGCACAGAAGGAGGTATTCAAATTAAGAAGGCGTTGAAGGTATATTTTGACAATGATTCCCAGTAATGTGTCTTTATATAATGCATTCAGCCAGGCAATGTTTGCTTGCCACCTTGAGTGACCCCTGTAGTGCTTGCTTCCTGAGAGTTAACTGTACTGAGCAAATATTCCTGGGTTTGAAGGTTAGTACCAACTAATGTGTGTATGATACAAATAAAGATTCATTTCATTTCAAAGACTAAAGTTTAATAACGGGACAAACCACAAAATTGTTTTTCAAACAGGGGACATGGTAATGAGGAACAGTTCTCGGTTATGGATCTCACAGTTGTGTGTAACTCCAGCTTTCATTGTGAAACCAGAACCTAGGGATAGAGAGCACAGGGTACTGCGAGGAACATGACAGGAATGTCGTGTGGGAGTTTGGGGAGGGCATGGCTGTATTGGCTGCAGAGGGAGTTGTGCATGGATGTGTTCAGAGTGCAACATAATGAGGGACTTCAGCAACTCTGTTTGGCCCTCCAGAAGCCTTATCATCCACTCCTGCCCCTGTGTCCTTTCCAGGATATCCAGCCTCAATTTTTCATTAATTGTCTCCCTTCACACTCTTGTTTCACTATGTGCTATATCTGTTGACTGCAGCACTTTGCGAAACATATCCTTATTCCTCCTGGTTTACTGCTTTATCTGACTGAGGCACTCTACTTGTCTCTAAGTAATACTCAGGATGCTCCTACTTCATAGCTTGGCCCTCCAGCCAGGTCACTATAGTTTTCCCCTGCCTGAGGTAGCCAAGTCTTTCTGGATCAGCTGTCCATTTGGCATCTCCAACAATCCTATGCCACTTTCCTGTGGCTGGTAGAGGAACCCAGGCCTGCCCTCTACACTGGGTTCTAGCCCAGGAACTCTATACTGAGTAGCGAAGGTCTACACAGTCCCCTTCTTTGCTGCTGTTTCCCTGCGCTTCTTCCTACCTTGCCTTCTCAGACTCTCTTTCCCCACAACTGCTCTCAGGTGGGCCCTTTCTTTCAGGAACAGAACCTCAGGGCTTTTGTTCCTCTCTGGGTTTACTCCTAGCCATCTCTCTGTGCCCAGAGAGTGAGTACAGACTCACTCCCTGTAGCCTCTTTTTGAGTTCACTGCTTGGTCTTATATCAGCCCTGCCTGCTTCAGCTCAGCTGGGCTTCGTCCTCTATCACAGCTTTCTATTGAGCCTCACTCTCCCTCAAGTATGGCTTATCAGGTTATTTAACCCCTCCTGAGCCACATTAAACCTGTCAGGGCTAGTGTGCATTGAATACCCCATCACATACCGCTTTGAGATGTACTCACGAAAAAGCTATGTAAGAGCTAGGTATTATTAGCATGACCTCCAACTCATATTTGAGAATTAGGGATTAATATCTGACAGTTAATACCATCATAATCCCCAAATCATATATTTAGAATTTGAGGGTGTTCAAATAAGTATTATTTGAAATCTCCTATATTATCAATTTCTTTATGTGAAAGGTGTTTTGAAAGAATTTTGAAGTAAGGTTGTATGTCCAAGAACTATTGTGAAAGAGTTTGAAACACTACCTGAAGTCAAAGGAGCCAATCTCAGTTCACAGGCACATGGGGGCAGCAGTAGCTTAAATATTGTAAAGTAGGATACAGCCTACAAAAAAGTCTGACAGTAAAGGATTAACTCACAGTTATCTAAGCAAACAAATGAAAGCAAAGAGTGAAAAAAAAATAGGTGCCAAAATATGGCTGTCACATATGCTGTTGCCCCCAGAAATTCTACCCCAAAACAAGTTTACAACCAGAGTCAGCACAGGTTTTCAACTTTCACCTTAAGTTTTCATGCTTAATGTAGTTTAATAGCCCTTTAGTGCTTTGTATTATTTCACACACAAAACTAAATGTAAAGAGACAAAACTTCCTGTTTTAGAATTTTTTATTTGCATATTTATGACCTAAATAAGGGAGCTCATTATCACATATTTGCCAAAGAAAGCCAATGTGCTCTGCACTGTACAAGACTTAAATCAAGACACTCCTTTGCTAGAGAGCTGAGGACCTAGAAGCTGGGCATAGAAAAAAAAAGCAGCTCTGGCAAACCCAAAGGGAGTGGTTACTTTTGGATAAGTTTTTTCCCTTCTTGATCTGATAATTCCTGCTTATTAGACATGTGGGCCAGATGGAAGACATGGCTCTTTAGGAGGGACTGTTTGACTGAAGAGAATATGAGGTCCAAGCGTATAGGGATTAGGAGGAGTTTGGGAGCAACGACAAGAGGAAAAGACTGAGGTAATGTCTTCTGCTGTAAAGGTGCTCTCTGCTTTTCTTCACTCAGGTTTGCATCTTGGGCCTTTTGGTAGGATTCTTCTTTACCTCTGCACTTGTAAAGAAAGTTATGACCTTCTTTCAGATATGGACCTCTTTCCCCCATTAACTATTCCTTTTATCACATCCAGATTGTATATTGCCAATTGGGGATACACCTAAAGACATAAGAACATAAGAATGGCCATACTGGGTCAGACCAATGGTCTGTCTAGTCCAGTATCTTGTCTTCTGACAGTGGCCAATGCCAGATGCTTCCAAGGGAATGTATAGAACTGGGCAATCATCGAGTGATCCATCCCCTGTCATCCAGTCCCAGCATCTGGCAGTCAGAGGCTTACAGACACCCAAAGCATGGCATTGCATCCATTGCTAATAGCTTTGATATACCTATCCTCCATGAACTTATGTAATTCTTTTTTGAACTCTGTTATAGTTTTGGCCTTCAGAACATCCCATAGCAATGAGTTCTACATGTTGGCTGTGCGTTGTGTGAAGAAATACTTCCTTTTGTTTTAAACCTGCTGCCTATTAATTTCATTGGGTGACACCCCCCTATCCTTGTTTTAAAACACTTCCTTATTCACTTTCTCCACACCATTCACAATTTTATAGACCTCTATCATATTCCCCCTCTCCCAGTCTTTTTTCTAAAATGATCAGTCCCAGTCTTCATAATCTCTTCTCATATGGAAGCTGTTCCATACTCCCTAATTATTTTTGTTGCCCTTCTTTATACCTTTCCCAATTATATCTTTTTTTGAGAAGGAGTAACCAGAACTGTATGCCGTATTCAAGGTGTGAGCATACCGTAGATTTATACAGGGGCATTAGGATATTATCTGTCTTAATATCTATCCCTTTCCTACTGGTTCCCTAACATTGTTAGCTTTTTTTGACTGCTGCCTCACATTGAGTGGATGTTTTCAGAGAACTATCCATGATGACTCTAAGATCTCTATCTTTAGTGGTAACAGCTAATTTAGACCCTTCATTTTGTATGTATAGTTGGGATTATGTTTTCCAACATGCGTTACTTTGCATTTATGAACACTGAATTTCATCTGCCATTTTGTTGCCCAGTCACCCAGTTTTGTGCGATTCCTTTGTAACTCCTCAGTCTGCTTTGGATTTAACTATCTTGAGTAATTTTATATTATCTGCACACATTGCCACCTCACTGTTAACCAAGAGACCTTCCCATCACTGCTTACTTTGCTAAAGAGGCTTTAGCGAGGGACCTGTCAAGGGCTTTCTGAAAGTCCAAGTACACTTTATCCACTGGATCACCCTTGTCTACCTGTTTGTTGACCCCCTCAAAGAATTCTAGTAGATTAGTGAAGCATGATTTCCCTTTTCTCTTCCCCATCAAATTATGTTCACCGATGTGTCAGATAATTCTGTTCTTTACTATAGTTTCAACCAGTTTGCCGGATACTGAAGTGAGGCTTATGGGCCTGTAATTGCCAGGATCGCCTCTGGAGCCTTTTAAAAATATTGCCATCACTTTAGATCACTCGCACTTCCCCTAGTGCTAAATGTGGTTGCCTGCTCCTTGAGTGATGCTTTTCCCAGCATATACATTGTGCCTGTACTTCAAAGGCCACACTGAATTCTAGGTAGTTTCTGCATGCACTTAACAGTGTTGGTTTTGATCTAGAAATCCTTTTTGGTTCTGGGTTCTCTGTACATTAGAGAGCACTACATTCATGTGGTTACACAGAGTATGGATAGATTGAGTTACTCAAGTTTATTATACCGATACAAGGAAAAATAGTTTGTCTGCTTGTTGATGCTTCTCTCTTGATAAAGTGAGCCCAAATCTGTTAGCCTTTAGAGTATGTTGGAAAAATCTATTTTTACAGTGTTTTCCTTTGAGGGATGGTAGTTAGTGGCTGCGTGAGGGAGGGTTGTTTTAGTGTTTAATTTGAACTTTGTTAAGAGTGTATTGCACATGCATCTAGAGTCTTG
Source organism: Emys orbicularis (assembly GCF_028017835.1). Classification (NCBI taxonomy): domain Eukaryota; kingdom Metazoa; phylum Chordata; order Testudines; family Emydidae; genus Emys; species Emys orbicularis. The sequence continues at coordinate 64,187,581 of NC_088683.1, read as the reverse complement.
GATAGGTACATTTAAATAAAAAACCCTCAAAATTTATCTGTAAACATATTTAGGATGCATCAGGTGAGGTATTTCCAGTAGAGAGAGGGAAGTGTTAGTACCGTGGTATAAGGCACTAGTGAGACCTCATCTGGAATACTGTGTGCAATTCTGGTCTCCCATGTTTACGAAAGACTAATTCAAACTGGAACAGGTGTAGAGAAAGGTTACTAGGAAATGGAAAACCTACCTTGTGAAAGGAGACTCAAGGAGCTTGACTTGTTTAGTCTAACCCAAAGAAGGCTTAGGAGAGATATGATTGCTCTCCATAAATAGATAAGAGGGATAAATACCAGGGAGGGAGAGGAATTATTTAAGATAACAAATGGATATAAAACTGGCCATCAATAAGGTTAGGCTTGAAATTAGACAACGATTTCTAACCATCAGAGGAGTGAAGTTGTGGAATAGCCTTTAAGGAGAGCAGTGGCGGCAAAAAAAAAAAAAATCTAACTCGTGTCAAGACTGAGCTTGATAAGTTTATAGAGAGGATGATATGATGAGACTGCCTATAATGGCCTGTAGCCAATCTCTAACAGCTGGTGATGGGACACTAGATGGGGAGGGATCTGAGTTACTAGAGAGAATTCTTTCCCAGGTATCTGCTTGGTGGGTGTTGCCCACATGCTTAGGGTCTACCTGATCATCATGTTTGGGGTCGGGAAGGAATTTTCCCCCAGGTCAGATTGGCAGAGACCCTGGGGTTGCCTTCTTCTGAAGCATTGGGGCCTGGATAACTTGCAGATTTAAACTAGTATAAATGGTGGATTCTCTGTAACTTGAAGTCTTTAAATCATGATTTGAGGACTTCAGTAACTCAGCCAGAAATTAGGGGTCTATTACAGGAGTGGGTGGGTGAGGTTCTGTAGCCTGTGATGAGCTGGAGGTCAGACTAGATGATCATGAGGGTCCCTTCTGACCTTAAAGTCTATGAGTCTATAATTACAACTTCACACACCCAGTCAATGTTTACAATCAAATTTAGCCTGGTGTAAGTGGGTCTACTGACCCCAAATAAGTGGTTCCCTGTGAGAAGGTGATCAAATGTCATAGTGAACCAGGGCAGGAAGGAATTAATTATTTGTCCTAGAGACAAGAGCTGAAACTGTCCCTGCCCTAACAACACCAGCCAATAATATCAAGATTGGAGGGAAGTAAGAAAGAAGAAGTAATCTTTAAACAGGACTACTCTGACAAAGATCTTGGATTCCAGGCAGAGAAGACCTAGTAGAGACGAGCTGAGTAACCCTAAGCTAGTAGCTCTAGAAGCAGCCAACCATGGGAGAAGGGTTAAAACAACAACAACATAACTAAATCCAGTCTAACAAACAATTTAAGTCAAACTCCAGGAAGAGGGTGACTTTGGTTTAGAGCAGGCAAGAAAGTCAATATTTCTCATACCTGCTTCCATCAAGTCTGAATTTAGCTTGTAATGGTAAGCCATGTGTGCAATTTCCATGTACATCAATAGAAGTTCTGCCACAGAGTGAGGGCTGTATATGACCCATAATATTGACGGAGTAGATTTGTAATTACTGCTTGTTAGCAGCTATTGGAATGACTCTGAATCCATGTGAGGAGGATGCTTTTTAAAATGTGAAACTGCTAAAATTTCATTAAGGCATGTCAATCATGTCAAGGCCTATTTAGATATATGTTTAGGTTTCAGATCATTGATTTAATACCATAAAAGTGGCTCCAAAGAAGTCATTATTGTAGATTGATTTGAGTCCATATAGGAATCATTCATATTGTATTTAAAATTCGGATTAATTTTTAAGTCTCTTGCTATATTTTATGATGCCATATAATCCATGGTAAGAAAGGATAAGCAAGTATTGCAGTGCAACAAACACAACTTGTCATCACTTGAGTTGCATTTCAAACTGAGGCTGTCCATCTGCGTTCAGTCACCCTGTTGATGGCATTGGTTGTGCTGAAGCATTTAACAAGCAAGACCAGGTGAAAGTTGCTATCTTCCTCCTCATACAATTTGTGATACAAAGATTAATTTAAAGTGGGCATTTAAATAATGTACAGCTAATTAAACCAAGCTAACTACACTTACATATTTAAGAGCTAGACTAATCAAAGTTTAAAATGTGATGGGATAATAAGGCAAAGATGATAGTAATTTAACATAGTAAATATGCACAATTGAAATGAGCTACAACAGGCTTGAGTAAGAAAACAGCACTGAGGGCCTGATCCATTGCCCATTAATGTCCATGGAAAGACTCCCCATGACTTCAGAGATTGGGCAAATCTGTCCCCTCTTCCATTGCTATCAATGGCCCCTTCACAGTGCTAGCAGTGCAGTTCTACTGTGCCAGGGGGATGTTGGAGAACAGTACAGGGGGTGCATGCCCCTCAGCCTGCTGCATGCAAGCCCCTGCATGGTAGGGGAAGGGATTAAGAAGAGGTGGAGTATACTAAGGCAGTCTAGGATTGGGCTGGAGTGTTGCAAGAATCTTCCCCTCACTCCCCCACTCAATGTTGATTGTGTAAGTTCCTTGTAGCCGTTATTACAGGCATTGGGCTGAAAAATAGTCTCTGTGGAGTGGCTTCATGGCTCTTGTGTGGTGTGTGGAGGAGGATTGATCTTTCCCTGTCCTGTTCCCAGGAGCACCACCAGCTTTTCTGCCGCCCTAGGTGGCGGAAGGTCCCGCCCCAAAATGCCACCCCCCACAGAGGCGGTGGAAGGTCCCGCCGCCGAAATACCGCTATGGTCACCGCCCCCCAAATTGTAGCACCCTAGGCGACTGCCTAGGTCGCCTAATGGGTTGCGCCGGCCCTGCCTGTTCCTGCTCATGAGCTAGAGTCTGGGGTCTAGATTGGGCCAAAAGTTGCTAGCATTGAGGGAGGCTAGTAAATGTGGCTCTTCTGCAAATGAAATAAGTCTGTGTACAAAACCTAGAGGGAGTCCACATACAAGTAGCTTGTGCAACATTTGGAACTGCTCTGGCATCAGACAATGTTGTAGTGTATTCTGTATGAACCGTTGTCGGTCTACTTTGGAATGCTTCCTCTGTTGTATGTAGCATTGTGCACCCTGATAGTGCTGCATAAATAATTGTGTTTTACACTAATTCACTAAAATAGAAGCTCAAGAAAGTGAGGTCAAACTAAGTCTACGTGGCCAGCCAGGCATATCTGCATGTTCATAATACACTTGCAAAATGAAAGAAACAAAAATAGTTAATGTGAACATTTAAATTGCCAGTGCAAATTCAGACTTCCTGAGTTAGACCTAACAGAGCTACTGTAAAGTAGGTTGTTAATTGTTAATCTGAGTCTGTACCACATATTTTTTTAATTCAGTTGATCCAGCAACTTCTTAGTATACTTCAGATTCCAAATTAGATCACTCTATAAGATATTTCATCTTAAACTTTGCAGGGTTCTAGATCGATGGATGCTTCTGGTTTTAGCTAAGCAAGTCTGACTAAGCAGGAACCAACCCCTGAGTAGGAGATGGAAAATTTTAATTCTTTTTGTAAGAGTTCACAGTGCATTATAGTATTGTAAATTCTATATTCTGTCTAATGGCATCTAGTGGCTGAATAGACTAATTACAACATTGGCCTGAATTTTATAAAGGTGCTGAACATTCCCAACTCTCTTGGCTTCACTGACAGTTGTGGGTGCTTGGCCCCTTTGAAATTCAGTTCACTGCTAGGAGCAGCTGTCATGCTGCGAAGTTTAGTGTGAGTGAAACAATAACAAACATTTACACAGCTACTGGGCTATGCTAGCAATAGCAAAAATTCTCCACTGTCGATTGAGGAGTCCCACAATTCTTAATCTTCATCTTCCTAATATATTTGATAGTTAAGAAATTCAGTGATATGCCCATTTCATATATTCTTTAAGGAGCTTTCCTGTTCAAATCCAGCAGCTGTGGAACATCTTCCCTTTCAGTTTCTCTTACCAGTTGAGTCTTTATCAATCTCTTAAAATTTTCAGCTGAGCATTTAAAGCTGAATATATATCACTTTTTCCCCACCCTCAGGATGTTTTGGCATTAGGACAGCATATGCTCATGTTCTCTTCTCAACTCTGGGAAGACTATACAGTAGAACCTCAGAGTTATGAACACCAGAGTTATGAACTGACTGGTCAACCACATACCTTATTTGGAACCAGAAATACACAATTAGTCAGCAGCAGAAACAATAAAAACCAAACCGCAAATACAGTACAGTACTGTGCTAAATGTACACTACTAAACACAATAAGGGGAAGTTTAAAAAAAGATTTAACAAAACTTTGTGCTGGTTTCATTTAATTTAATATGGTTAAAAGCAGCATTTTTCTTCTGCATAGTGAAGTTTCAAAGCTATATTAAGTCAATGTTCAGTTGTAAACTTTTGAAAGAACAACCAACCATAATGTTTTGTTCAGAGTTTATCATTATTGTTCTTCTGAAGTAGTTAGAGGTTGTTATAAACATTACTATATAGCTAACATTTGATGGTACATTTAACACAGTAGTTAGCACTTCATGAATATATGAGTCTAGTTCAGAAATAGGTTTGTTTTTTTTTACTCTCTTACTTAAAGAGTAGAGGATTAAGAGTCAGAAAAAGATTTAAAAATGGAGAGTGGTATATAAAACACAACTACTATTTGTATTTTAGTGCACCACAGTGCTCTTATTTACTGGTCTAGGAGTATGAATGGTATTACTTGGAGGATTGTATTGTAGCTATAGAACAATAGAAATATCTTTATACAAAAAATAATCAACCTGTATTCCATGGGGACTCTCTTGCTGCAAACCACTCATCATACAACACCTTAATTTATCTCCCATCCTAATGGGCCTGAGTTACCCAGCTAATAAATTTTGACACTTAAAAAAATCCCCAACAACTAGAATTTGTGATGCCTGTTTCTAAAGTGACACTTTACAGATTACAAAATGGTACATCATGAAATAATAAATGGCACCATGAATCCTTAACGTGAAGTCTCATTTTTCTTATTGATGAGTTCTCAAATAGTCTTTCAGGTTCTTGGAAAATGATCTTCAGAAACAACTAGAGAGGATTCTTTCCATGAGATCATCCTGATCTTTAGTTTTCTGCTTAGACTGTTTAAGATCTTGCTCTCACGAGATCTTATAGTCATTTAATTATACAGCTAATATTTCAATGCTAAAAGTAATTTAAAGCATCTACTTTCACATATTAAATAATCTAATTTGACAAGAATTTAAAGTTCTAAAATTTGCATTTTAACTGCTCACACCTAAGTTTTCCAAAGTAAGTTTAAAATTGTAAATCAGAAAGATTGATTTTTTTGTAATAAATGTTGGCTAATTCTGATTCTGAAGTGCTTCTTGGTAAGCACAACAGCAATAGGGGATATAGCTTGGTACACAGGAAAATAGGAATTGCCAAATTGTATCAGACCAGAAGAAATACATGCAAGTACAGTAAATTAATAAAATAAAATTAAAAAAAAAATCAGATACTAATCCATCTTTAGATCAGGTGTGTATGAACACTTTTCTCCTAGCAGCAGCAGCAGCATTTTAAATGCAAATATCAATGTTTCAGTTGTGATGTGTATTAGAATGTTAAAATGGTGTTTGAATTCTTTAGGCTTCTTTATTCAGAGGCCGATCAGAATGGCATCTCCTGGTCATCCTAAATTCTAAAAACTCTAGTGTTGATTCTAAGAATTGAAGTTTGAGAGAAGATATAAAGGCTCCTCAGAACTATAGATAATGGAAGAGAAAGAGATCTATTGCAGGTGAGACCAGTGGACATTTCCATTCTTAAAAAATTAGATTGGCCAAGTACATTATGGTTTGTTTTTTCCTTCCTCTGAAAGATTAGCTCTGTGCTGGTGCTGAAGGAAAGATGCCAGACTACATCTATAATAGTAGGACAATTCCATTGTTCTTATGAGTGTAGACTTGGATGATATAAATATTCTGTCTACTAATCTAATTTCTTTTTTCTTGTCTGGAGATAGGGAACAAATGTATGTAATATTAAATCTAGCAGAATCTAAGAGTGTATACAAATCTAGTTGCTTGGCAGTTGCAGAAATAGCAACTGTCATATCCAGATCTGAGAGTGGTCTATCATTTCTCTGACTGACTCAGGTGAAACTTGGAGATAAGGTAAGAGGTGAATAATTGTTACTAGATGAGGATGTTGCACCAATCCTAGGTGCACCAGAGTGATCTTAGAATAACATTGTGCATTGTCAAAACTCACTTTATCATAATGAATGTGCAGATGGAGCAAGGCAGATGGAGGAAGCAAGGAGAAGAGAGAAACAATTTCCTTTTGAGATTTAGGACAGTAACCCACAAAAGCTGAAAAAAACTAAGCTAACAAAAAGGAAAAAAAAAAAAAGTAAGGCTTCTACGAGTCATCCTTGCATATAAATGTACAATATAGGCTATTGTACCTCCAAGGAGGTGATCTTGAGTGCCAAGAACAGAGTACTCTGCATACCTTAACATCAATATGTTTAGTAAGCGCTACGTTTTCAGATTTATGGAATGTCTTAGGAAGCCAAGACTAGTCTTAACCCTTCTTAAGGAGACATGGACCTGCAGCTATACTGGAGGTGTGCACGTTGGAGGGGAAAAAAAAAAGTTTAATCCACTTTCCTCTTTCCATTTGGCACGGCAGAGTGACTGTACGAGTGCTAAGTAATGCATTTTTAAAAAAGGACTGCGTGTTGAAAAATCTCTATTCTAAGGTAGAATTCATTCATAATTTCGTTTAAACTGCATCCACACATAATCCAGTAGTCGGTAGTACTGGGTTTAAAAATGAGGAAACCTCTGGTTTGCAGTCCTATTCTTGGTCTGCTAGACAAGGCTGCTCACCTCTCGTGCTCCTGCATACTCTACCATACTCCAGCAGCCACAGAAGCTGCTTAAAATGAGACCACTTGCTTGGACGGGGAGGAAAGGGGAAGCAGGAGACAGATTTTAGTAAGGCTTTTGACACAGCCCCACATGACATTCTCATAAACAAAGTAGGGAAATGTGGTCTAGATGAAGTTACTATAAGGTGGATACACAGATGATTGAAAGGCCATACTCAAAAAGTAGTTATTTGTGGTTCACTGTCAAACTGGGAGTCTGGTACTATTCAATGTTTTAATGAATGACCTGGATAATGGAGGGGAGAGTGGATTCTTATAAAATTTGCAGATGCCGCCAAGCTGGGAGGGGTTGCAAGCACTTTGGAGGACAGGATTAGAATTAAAAAATGACCTTGACAAGTTGGTCTGAAAGCAACAAGATGAAGTTTAATAAAGACAAGTGGAAAAGTACTACACTTAAGAAAAGACTCCAAATTAGGAATAACTGGCTAGGTGGTAGTAGTGCTGAAAATGATCTGGGATTATAGTGGAGCACAAATTGAATACGAGTCAACAGTGTGATGGTGTTGCAAAAAAGGTTGTAATATACTGTACGTCATTTGTATATGGTTGTGACATTTTGTACAAAGCATGCTGTGTAAGGTATCAAAAGCCATGATTTACTGAAATCCATTGTTCTGTCAAAATATGTATATCGTATACAGAGTTGAGATTTTGCTGTGTATGTTACTGAAATACGCTGAGAGTCTGGGAGATCCCCACAGCTGGCCTTTCGGTGGCAACAAAGGAGAAACTAATATCTAAGAGATTTATATGAGGACTAGCTAGCCACATATTGATGGCCCATTAAGGAGAATCCACTCTCCCAGCAGACACCTCCCAAATAACAGACAGTGGAGGCCCAGAATCTCAGCGGGGCACATAGAATGTGAGACTCCTGACTCCATGTTTGAGACAGTATCTTTCCATGCACATAGATTGGGAGGGGGTATAAATTAGAGACTCTGACATTAGCCCCTGACCTCTCCCACCTATCCTAAAGGCAGCAAGAACGCTGGGAAGATAAATACTTTGAAATGGTGAGATTGGTCCCAGACTGAGAAAGGAATTCAACCTGTGTATTAAGAACTATAACCTACCTGCAACATCCATTTGGTTGAGAAAAGCTGTTTGATTCAAAGCTTGCTTAGTTTGATAAAGTTAAGGAAGTAAAAATCAGTCTAAATTCTAATGTAATCATCCCATCATTTATGCCTATCACTTATAATCTTTCTGTAGTTAATAAGAATAAAACGTTAAAATAAGTTTACCAGTGAGTCTGTCTAAAGTACTTAGGGAATCTGCTCAGATTATGAAGGCTGGCGCATGTCCACTATCCTTTGATGAAGTGGCAAACTAATTAATGAGCTTGCATTGTTCAAGAGATGGTTTTGAGCAGTGTAAGATGGTATATTTCTGGGGTGTAAAGCTGGGGGCTGGGGGAAGAGGGAGATTTGCTGATGTTTTCCTGTGTATGGTTCGTGAGGGTTTAGAGAGCATTCATGCAACTTAGCTGGTGTGTCCTTGCCTGTTGACCGAGTGATCGCAGCCTCTGGAGGGGATGGCTGCTAGTCACTAGCACAGCATTTGAGAGACAAGTGAGGCTGAAGTGTTAAGGGGACACAGTGGTCCCACAGTTCCAGGTTTTACCCTGGGGATCTGTCACAGCGTTATATTAACAGGAGTGTTCTGGGTAAGGCCCAGGATGTAATTGTCCCTCTCTACCTGGCACTGGTGAGGCCTCAGATGGAAAACTGTGTCCAATTCTCTGAAGGTTAAAAAAAAAAACCTGGGCATATGAGAAAAGATAACTGGGAGGGGGGGGGGGAAGAGAGAAGGACCCGATAGTCTTCAAATATGTTATGCAAGGGCTATTACAGAAGATGGTGATCAAGTGTTCTCCATGTACCTTCAAGGAAGGACAAAAAGTAATGGTCTTAATCTGCAGCAAGGGAGATTTATAAAGTGTTTCCTGATATTGAATCTAACTGTCAGAGGAGTTAAGCTCTGGAATAGGCTTCCAAAGGAGGTTGTGGAATCCCCATAATTGGAGGCTTAAGAACAGGTTGGACAAACATCCGTCAGAATGATCTAGGTTTACTTGGTCCTGCCTTAGTGCAGACAGATGGATTTGATGACCGAGGTCCCTTCCAGCCCTACATTTCTATGATTCTGTGGTGGAAATGCCTGAGCTGTTTGTTCTCAAGTGCAGCAGCTAGCAGCATGAGTCTTGGAACTCTGCCTGCAGCCACCAGGAGACCTGGGATTTTGCAGACACAAACTTAGCCTAGTGATGGACCCGGTGGAAGGAGACATTTGAATTGTACACACACCTGGCCATGCAGGGTGACAACAGTAGGAAAGTAAAACTGTTATTTCGCCTTATTGGGGATGTCTTCAAGTCAGTCAATCTCGGAAGGAGGCCACGCCCTCTTGCTCTCAGGCCCCTGGCAAGGAAAGGGTTACTGGGGGATTAGCAGTCTATGAGGCCCTGGCCCTCTAAGCAGGCCCAGGAAGCAAGTAGTCCAGGCCTCTGGCAGGACAGAGCGCCATATAGTCTAGGGGCTCAGGCCATCTGCTTCTGAGTGGGGGGTGGGGAGGGGGGTAGGCAGGAACTCCTCCTGTCAGTCTCAGAAGGAGGCCATGCTCCCTTGCTACACAGAAACAAGGCTGAGAGGTCTGCACCACCATCTCACAGCAGTCCTAGGAGCCCTGGTGGCCTCTTGTTCCCCAAAGCGTAATGAAACTTGAGTGACAGAGGTTTTTCCACTACTAATCCAACGTATGCGTTTGTGAGCAGGGGGAGGTGTGGGGGAAAATAGTCCCCTGTATTACTGCTTTATGCACACTGGCAGCTACATGCAGTTTTGACAGACTCCTTAATTCAGGACAGAATAGCCTGTGGCCCTTGGCTTTACTACCTGTTCTGGCAAGGTGATCTCACCTTACACATGGACTGTGCAGCAGAAGCCTCAGGAGAAAGGATGAAAGTTGCAGGACCCACAACACCCCCAGGAGTAAATGCAGTGAAACAATAGCAAAGGAGAGCAGGATTCTATACCCTGGTGAGAATAATTTACTGTGGGAGACAGTATGAGAAGTTTGCTGTACTAGGACAGCACTGCAAGGAATATGGCATGTTGAACCATTTTAGCAGTGTGTGCGCAAGAGCAGAAGGTCTCAAAGATTCAGAGACTTGTACAACATGGGGATGACAGACAGTGGTGATGACATGACTCTTAAGTCTAAGGGCATATCGGGGTCAGGCTGTTGGGACAGGAAAGCAACAAAGGACAGTACCAGACTCTGTGCATGCAACAGTGTCATTAGGGAAACGCCTTGTGAGCTTTCAGCTCTTGGGGAATACAGCCATACAAGCCATAGATCTGGTCAGGAGACATCTGAATTTTATAGCTGCAGTGCAAGAAGCAAAAGGGAAAATCTCACGGACAATAGAGGCAATTTTTAAAATAGATGGTGATGTTTCTAAAGGGTGCCTTAAAGGAAAGGTGTGACTGAAAGTAGACCCCACAGTATAACCTGTGTGCTTACCAAAGGAAAATTCTAGGGGCACTACCTAATCCAGTATCCAAAGTACTCAAAAGTCTGCAGAGCAGGGATCATACCACCTGTAGAGACCAGTACAGCCTGGATTAGCAGCATGGTGGTGGTAGTAAAGAAGCCATTAGGCAAATTATGCACCTGCCACTGAAAGCCACTGAACCAAGTATTGAAAAGATGTCACTATCCAATTCCCACCATTGATAACATCTTGCTTGAAATCTGAAAAGCCAGAACCTTAATGGTCTGTGACGTGAGGAATGGGTTTTGGCACACAAGAGTTACTGCACTTCCTAATGGTGATAAATTTTCTGTCCAAGTTCTGTCCACACCTGGCAGAAGTGGAACCCATATGTTAACATCCTGCCTTGTGAGCTGAGTGGGACTGGGCAGATTCCCCAATAGCAAGCATTTGGCATGGTGAAACAAATAACAAATACCCCTGTCCTGAAAGCCTAACAGCCAGGAGAGCCAGTGACACTCCAGGGCAGGGATTCTCAAATTGGGGGTCGGGACCCCTCAGGGGGTTGAATGGTTATTACATCGGGGGGGGGTTGCGAGCTGTCAGCCTCCACCCCAAACCCTGCTTTGCTTCCAGCATTTATAATGGTATTAAATATATTTAAAAGTGTTTTGAATGTATAAGGGGGGGGGGTGTCGCACTCAGAGGCTTGCTGTGTGAAAGGGGTCACCAGTGTGAAAGGGGTCACCAGTACAAAAGTTTGGTAACCACTGCTCCAGGGTGATCCCTCAGAGAAAGGTGCTCCTGAGCAAAGGCTACACCAATCCTATGCCAGCCGAGACTGCACAGGGGTCACCCACATAGAAAAGGAGCTTCTGGCTGTGATATCTGGAGTGGAGCAATTCCATCAGTACACGCATGGCCACCCAGTAATAGTGTAATCAGACCACAACCCCCTAGAGACAATCATAGCAAAGTCCCTTCTTAGTGCTCCAAAGCAACTGCAGTGCATGTTGATGCACCTCCAGTGCTACCTAACAGATCATATCTTGTCCAGGAGGATTGCTGATGTTAGCTGATGACAGCCTGTGCATGGCATAAATACTCAGCATCAGCAAGTTGGGGGGAAAAGGGATCCATTAACATGCTGCACTGTCTCCCAGCGTCCAGGGCCGGCTCTAGGGTTTTCGCCGTCCCAAGCAGGCAAAAAAAAAAAAAAAAAAAAAAATCTGCGATCTGCGGCGGCAATTTGGTGGGAGGTCCTTCGCTCCGAGCGGGAGTGAGGGACTGTCCGCCGAATTGCCGCCGAATAGCTGGACGTGCCGCCCCTCTCCGGAGCGGCCGCCCCAAGCACCTGCTTGCCAGGCTCGTGCCTGGAGCCGGCCCTGCCAGCGTCCATGGCAAAGCTGACGGCAATCAAAGAGGCGATGGAAAAAGACACCCAACTGCAGGCAGTCAAGAGAGCAATACTAGCAGAGTGGCCAGAAGACAAAAGCCAAGTACCAGTAAGAGCAAAACTATATTTTCAAATTAAAGATGAGCTGAGCGTGCAGGATGGAATCCTATTTTGAAGGCAGAGAACTGTTGTTCCCACCTTGTTACGCAAGGATGTCATGCAAAAAAATTGCATGCTTCACACCAAGGCATTGACAGCTGTCTTAGACTGGCTCAAGAATGTGTTTATTGCCTGGGAATGAATACACAACTCACATGCCATAATAGAAGGGTGTGACACCTGCCAGTTGTGTCAGAACTGTCAACAGAAAGACTATGTTACTACATGAGCTGCTCATCCAACCACGGGAAAAGACTACTATTCAGGGGGGTTTTTTTGGGGGGGAGGGAGGGGAAGAAGGCAATGCACTGCCTGATACAAGTAGTAAGTCAGTTATTGGCAAACTGAAGGCCCACTTCACAAAATATGGTATTCTGGACACTGTTCAACAATGGAGTCCAGTTTGTCTCAGAAGAATTGAAAGATTTGTATGCAAATGGGACTTTGACTACAACACTTCCTCTACAGCATACCCATGGAATCAGCTGTGAAAACAGCTAAGAGATTGTTAAACAACAAGGCTTTTTCCTTCTGGTGCAGACCCCTTGTTAGCATTTTAGGCACCCAGGAATACCTCATCACTGTGATGCCAAAACAGTCCAGCAAAGGATCAAAATCCAGTTACAGGTAAGGGGAGATCTGTTGCAGCCAGAAGGATGGAGACACCACCAAGAGGAGATGGCCAACAATCAGAGAAACCCGGCACTAGAGTATGACTGGTCAACCAAGGACCTACCAGCCCTGGAGATAGGAATTCCTGTGAGGATCCAGCCATTAGAGAGAAACCAGAAAGAGAAGACTAAAGCAGTCATGAATGTAGCAGTGGTACTCCCACTGCAGTTGCCTATTGGAGCCCAAACTATCTCAAAACTATAATCAGCTTAGTCTGTGGAAAAGACGAGAGTAACTTGGCTATGCACTAGCAACCTCTGGCCATAGGGACATTGTGTAGGAATCTGAGCATTAATTATATGTTTTTAACATTTACATTTAAATGTTTATAAAATAGAGAAGATGTATCATGATCAGCGAAACTGGAGTCAGAGGGCCAATGTTTCCTGGAGGGACGGTTATTAAGGAGTCACCAGGAAAACCAGTAACGCGAGGCGTTAAGTGGAAGCAACTCAGTGGCATGGACAAAGCAGTGCACAGGGTTTAATACAATTCCATTTGTTCAGCTTAACCTGCATTCAGCTTCACTTTGCGGATTTAAAAAAAAAAAATATATATATAGTATTTAAACTCAGTAATTGGCCTGTTTCGTTTTTAAAGATAAACTTTGCAAGAAAAAGGGCTGGGAACTTAAGATCAATTTTATCTCTCTTTTTTGTGCATGGACATTTTGAGCTCTTCAAAATCATGCTGAGGAGTGAAGACCACAGCTATGTTCTTCCTGGGCCTCACAGGCCAGCCCTGGTATCACCGAAGTCTAAACTAATGGGGATGAGATGTTATTGGAATTCACTCACTACATAAGCATGAGGGGGACAGTATTTTCATTCATTAGCATCAAGAACTATCTTCTGGGGCTTATGCACCTTGTTTGTTGTTTCTTCTTTATACCCGTCAATGCCAAAAGTTTCCACAGCTGGGTTGCTTCTTGACTTTTACTGTTGCTTTCTCCTCTCTTGCTTACCCATTTCTCATGTCTCCTCTTCCCTAGAATATGCAGTATGTAAGTACATTTGTGTGATGTTCAATAAATCTGTTGTAGGGGCTTTTGCCACGTATGGCTTCTGTGCCTTAATTTAATACATTGTAATCTATTTTTCAGCAGTACCAATGCAACACACTAGTAACATCCAGTTAAAATCCACCAGCAAGTAATATCAGGTACAAATTATGATAAAAATAGCTGAAAAAACGGCAATGGCAGAGAAAACGTACCAAATTAAACTTTCAGTAATGCTCATAAAGAGCTCAGTCAGGTTTCTGAAAAAAAGCCAGTCTGATTGCTTTTGACTAACACAGTATCATGTACTACTCAGATCATACAATATATCATGCAGTTTTTTTTCCTACCTTCGATACTCACATAGCATGTTGTACTAGTCTGTGTATGATGGATAGTCTATTAAAGTCATTTGTTTATAAATTACACAGTAAATGGTTCTTTATTACTTAATCTATGGTATGTGGCATAATGTTAGAAAGTTTCTGGCACATATAGACCACTTAATTTTTCAGCTTAATACCTAGCTAACTCATCCCATGAATGGCTGAGGCGCTGGTCCATTGCAGTCAGCGTTCACTACAGGCCACTATACAACTGAATTTTACACTTACTTAGTAAAATATAGCCACTCAATACCCAGTATCATGAAAAGCTCAAGGAGAGAAGAGAAATTTATATTGAACTCTGACAAGGAAATAGTGGACCATTACAACCATGAAACAAATATACAGGAATGAAAAAAAATTAAGGTGTCCCACTGAAGGGATTCACTCACTGCTAGAGCACCTCCTTGTGGCTGGGCATGGAAGCTCTTTCCCAATCTGGGGCTTTCTGCCAACCATCACTGTGGTGGTGGTTCTTTCATAGCTCAGCCCTCCAGCTAGGTCATGATTTAGTCCACTCCTTCCAGAGTAAAAGTCCAACAAAATAAAAGGTCAGTGTCCTTATATCTGGTCTGCAGCCTCAACTTTGGGCCTTATGGTCCTAGTGTGCCTTTCTCAGGGCTCTCCATTGTCCTTGTCCCCTTTAGTAGCCTTACACCACCATAACAGGGGCTGGTAGAGGAATCCGGGCTCACTCACTGAAAATGGTTACAGTCCAAGGACCTTCAAACCAGCAGCTAAGGTCTGCTAAGTCCAACTCCTTGCTGTTGCTTACCTAGGCTTCCCTCTACTACAGCCTTTCACAGGCCTTGTCCCTGGGAACCTCTTTAGATTCTCCTTTCTCTCAGGTTGGGACTCTCAGAGCGCTCCCGCTGGAATCTCCTAACAGAAGACAGTATCTAAATACTGTCCTTTTATGAGGGCTTACCACTGAAACCTGTCCACTCCCACTGGCTGCTCTACACTTCCCCGGAGTACTTGTCACCCTTCTCTAGTCAGGCAAGGATATCAGGGCTTACTCTCCCACTAGGTTTCCTCCTTGCTACCACTCTATTCCCAAAGAGTCACCACAGACTCTTCACTACACACCCTTCTACTGCAAACTTCCTCTCTTTATATTAACCAGTCTGCTCTGCTCAGCTGGGCTTCACAATCAGTTAAGCCTGGCTCTCCCTCCAGCTGCTGCCTGGTATGTTGATTGGCCTCTCAGGCCACATTAACTCACTTAGGGCCTGTGTGGGCTAACCACCCACATATCCAGGCTTGGTAGACTTTGATTTTTATTCTTTCATAATTTAGATGGATGATATCTGTGATGGGGTTCCCAGGGTGCAACCTGGACTGTGGAGCTGCTGATGTCCTCCAAACCCACCAACCTGGGCTGCCTCTCACACTGTGATGCTGATGTCAAGCTACAAACCTCAGATAGGCACTACACTTAGACAGACATCCATTGGCAGAGACACATCCAACTGAGTTACATGAATGATCTCCCATGAACCAACAATAGAGAGGCTCCAGCCAATTCCCCCTAGCTCCCCAGCCTACACCCCAGAACAATACCATCTTGCACTGGTCAGAAGCCTGACCAGTGTAAGTTCATTACTTAATTTGCCATTTCTTATAGGAAAGTGGACATGCACCAGCCTTTGTAACCTAGTTGACATTTCCCAAGCACTTTAGACAAACTCACTGCTAAGGATAAACATTAAAATAAATTTATTAAGTACAAAAAGATAGATTTTAAGTGATTATAAGGGGTAGCTATAAAGGGATACCAGAGATAGTTATCTTAAGAAATAAAAATAGAAACATGCAATCTAAATCCTAAACTTTTAGTCTAAGCAATAGTTGAATCAAAAAGCTTTTCTAACCCTGAAAGATGGTGTGATAAATAAGGGGGGGATAGCTCCCTTTGATAGACACCCAGCCAGCCAGTTAGCTGTAAAATTCCTCTTGGTAGCTGTTCTTTACTTGCTTTACCTGTAAAGGGTTAAAAAGTCCCCCAGGTAAAGAAAAAAAAGTGGGCACCTGACCAAAAGAGCCAATGGGAAGGTAGAACTTTTTTAAATTGGGAAAGAAACTTTCCCTTTGTTGCTCTCTGGGCTGAAGAGATGGGGCGGCAGGAATGCTGTGTAAAGTTTGAACCAGATATGAAAATCATCAGATCATATCTAGAACTACCTTTAACAACCCAAAGGTGTAAGTGCAGTAACTCCTCACTTAACGTTGTAGTTATGTTCCTGAAAAATGCGACTTTAAGTGAAACGATGTTAAGTGAATCCAATTTCCCCATAAGAATTAATGTAAATGAGGGGGTTAGGTTCCAGGGAAATTTTTTTCACCAGACAAAAGACTATATTATGTACATACATATTATGTACATAATATAGTCTTTTGTCTGGTGAAAAAAATTTCCCTGGAACCTAACCCCCTCATTTACATTAATTCTTATGGGGAAATTGGATTCACTTAACATCGTTTCACTTAAAGTCGCATTTTTCAGGAACATAACTACAACGTTAAGTGAGGAGTTACTGCACTTACACCTTTGGGTTGTTAAAGGTAGTTCTAGATATGATCTATATATATATACACACACACACACACACACAGTATAAATATTAAACAAACAATTTAATACTGATACACAGTGATGATGATTGTGAAGCTTGGTTGAGGTGGAGGAGTCAGAGGGTGGGATATTTCCCAGGGAATGCCTTACTGCTAAATGATGAACTAGCAATTGGCTGAGCCCTCAAGGGATAACTCTCACACTCTACAAGGCAGCAGGAATGGAGGAAGGGGAGACAGCATCGCAGACAGAGACAGAGACACACACCGTGTGTGAGAGAGAGAGATGCGCATTGCCCCTTTAAGTATGCTCACCCTACTCTTAAGTACACTGCCTTGTTAATTAGATCAGCTTGCTGAGACCGCAGCTGCTGTCAGCAATCTCCCTCCATCCTGAACCCTGTTGTGTGTCCCCCCCTGCTCTATGAAAGATGGGGTAAGCTGGGTGCAGGAGCAGGGGGGGACACCCTAACAGCCCCCCTTTTCCTCCCCTTCCCCCTGCGCAGCAAGCAGGCATCTCGGGGAGCAGCTCCAAGGCAGAGGGCAGGAGAAGCACATGGCAGTGGGGGGAGGGACAGCTGAACTGCCGGCAATTGGTAGCCTGCTGGGCAACTGCCGCACAGGGAACTTAGGGGAGCGGGGAGCTGATAGAGGGAGCTGATAGGGGGGCTGCCGGTTCACCCTGGTTCCAAGTCCCCACCAACTAGCTGCAACGGGCTGCTCTTCCTGCAAGCAGTGGGCAAAGCAGGCGGCTGCCAAACGATGTTAGAAGGGAGCATTGCACAACTTTAAACGAGCGTGTTCCCTAATTGATCAGCAACGTAACAACGAAACAATGTTAACCGGGACGACTTTAAATGAGGAGTTACTGTAGATCAGAATGTTTAGCTAGATGCAATCAGGTTTATTTCTGTTTGTTTTTCAAGGTTTGTGGATCTCCTCTGTGTTAACCCCAGATGCTTTTGTTTGCTTGTAACCTTTAAGCTGAACCCCCAAGAAAGCTATTTTGGGTGCTTGATTTTTGGAATTGCTCTTTTAAAATCTAGCAAAAGCCTAAATTCCAGATGTATTTTCCTTCTTTTTGTTTTTAATAAAATTTACCTTTTTTAAGAACAGGATTGGATTTTTGGTGTCTTAAGAGGTTTGTGCATGTTGTTTGATTAGCTGGTAGCCACAGCTAATTTCCTTCGTTTTCTTTCTCAGCTCTTCCATGGAGGGGGGTAAAAGGGCTTGAGGGTACCCCACAGGGAGGAATTCCCAAGTGCTCCTTCCTCAGTTCAAAGGGGTTTTTTTACCTTTGGGTGGTGGCAGCGTTTACCAAGTCAAGGTCAGAGAAAAGCTGTAACCTTGGGAGTTTAATACAAGCCTGGAGTGGCCAGTATTAATTTTTAAAATCCTTGCAGGCCCCACTTCTGCACTCGGAGTGACAGAGTGGGGATTTAGCCTTGACAGATGGTACAAGCAGGTTACAGTTCCTCAATGCACAGACTGGACCCTTTTCCAGCCTGGGACCAAACTCCCCAGTTCAAAGTCTTTGTCTTCCAGATGCCCTCCAGGTGTTGAGATGGGGGAAGGAGAGAGGCCATGTGATGATGTCACTACCTCTCTTGAAGATCTTTGCTGTGATGTGTGTTACTCCGCCCCCATGGCATACGTGCCTTCGCCGAGAAGTCTCTGGGATTCTGGATTGGGTGTTGATGAGCCATTAATCCTGTCTGGCTATTGATGGATGCTCCTTTGTTGTAACTGAAAGCTGGTTGTGGGTGTTTCAACTTTACAACATATTTCAGTAATACAATAGCAATACTACATCACTTCACATATAATGATAACACACACAATCCAACAGGATATTAATGTTCATCGGATCAAGACTTTTAAAATGATACTTCACAAGGTATACTTTGTACAAAACATATTATAACGAAAAACAGTGGTGAATATGGGTGTTCTAGGGTGCTACGTTGAGGTACAGAGTATCACAATATTGATGTTTATTTTTAAGCATTTTTTATTTTTGTCAATTTAAATTTTCATAGTTATGGGAAATTATGGGGAGGTCAGACAATAGGGAAGGTCAGACAATTATTTAATGACAGTACACATTGAGATTCAAAAAGTTAAAGCTTACAACCATTAAAATACAAATTGTCATCACCATATGTCAAAATATACAAAGTAAATATCACTTAAGAACTCATTAGAGTTTGATTTATGTAGCATTTTTCTTACGATGCCTATTTGCATATTTTGATTATTATCGATGGAAATGTTTTTTCGTTGGTTTGTGTGTGTACAATGAAATTAATCTTTACTGCCACTTACTGATAAACATCTAATTCTTCCAGCCCCACACATATATAAGGTTGTGGGCGTGGAAAAAACTATATGGCATTTGAGACCTAATATGTGCTCACATAATTAAGGATTGTACCTTAATGTACCACAAGGGGGAAGCTTGCGCAATAATTTATATTTTGTAATTTCCTGCTGCTTTCTGAGCTGTAACATTTTCAAAATATACGGTTTTTGATATTTTGAATTAAAGAATTATCAGTGTTCCTATTTCTTACCAAACTTAAGTGAAACAGTTAAACTTCCGCGAAAGCAATATCAACAATATCTCCTTGACAAACAGATGCAAAGGACTTGGGTATCCTCTTTCTCAGGGTATGTCTATACTATTGAGACTATATTAGCATAACTCCATGGTGTTGATGCAGCCTACACCAACAGAACGGGTTTTTCTGTCAGTGTAGGGACACCACCTCCCCAAACGAAGTTAGCTATGTCAACGAAAGCCCTCTTCCATCAGCATAGCAGGGCTGTGTTTTTTCACACTTTTTAGTGTAGACTAGGCCTCAGTCCTGGACGGTGTCCTTTCTTCAGCTTCAACACCTGTGTGTGTTGCCATTGTACTTTGTGATCCATGTCACTTCAGGGGCTTGCATGCTTTAAGATCAGTGGTTGGAAATGGAAGAAAAGAAAAGCACATAACAGTTCTTCGAATGGCTTGCATGTTATATAACAGAAGCACCGTTGCTTCTGTTATTTCTTTTCAGTGTCATGTGGAAGTTTTGGAAAATCAGTGACGATTCCGCCAGGCCCATCGAGAGAAATTTGGGAGCCCGGTACATCATGTTCACCAGGGCCCTAACCCCTCCCATTTCACTTTATTTACACAGATGTTACAGACTTTTTTGGGGAGAGGGGGGCCCTGAGTTCAGCGCTCCAGTATAATTATTTCCCTTTCCCTCTCTCTAGTCAGCACTGGATTCTACTATTCTAATAAAAAATTGTATTTCCTTTAGAATCCAATAACCATCGTGATTTTAATAGTTTCCTACGGGAAATTTGTTAAAGAGCTCCAGAAAAACTTTGCTCCATTGCCTTTTCACTTTCCTTCAGTTTTTAATGACACTTTGTAGTGATTAGCAACATGTTACTGAGCAAGAATTTGGATTGTCCGGAGGCTTTTAGTGACCCATAAACCTAGTGGACCAGACGCTTGGCTATAGCTGAGCAGCACATGGCAGAATTATGTGGGTGCGTGTAAAGGCATCCTCATAAAGCTCACTTTTGTACTTTCTTAATGCTCGGGGGGCTGTGTGTAGAATGGGTTCCCAGGCATAAATTATAGCAATGAAACAGCAACTGAGGATTGGTGCAGTTTAGGACCCACACTCCCTCTATGCCAGCTGAAGGGAAGAGGGTGTTGTAGGAGCCTATAGCACCGGGTTGATCCTCCTGGGGCTGGGTATACTGGTATGTGTCCCAACATATTTTGATATTTGAAGCTCAATTCTTTCTCTTTGTAAGGGACACTTTGTGAGGGACACTAAAAACTCAAGTATATAATCCTAATCTTTATAATCGCATGACATCAGGATTAATTGATTAGTATGTCATAAGCCCTCTTTAAAGGTGAACGAGTTAATATACAATGTACAGACTATTTCAACACTTTTGGGTTGGGTTTGGACAATTTTAATTTTCACCTTGGTCATGACACAGGCATATGTGCGCAGAGTGCGAAACTAAGGTCCCGGTCTCCCAAATGGTTCCACATGTCTGGACCTACGTGTTCATGTGGAGATGAAGTCAGGGGGGCTCTGCGTGGGCAGAGGAGGGGTCTGTCTGCTTGGAACAGCTTGCAGGAGCAGCACCTTATTGGGTGCAAAACTGTTGCACAGGTGCTGGAACTAGGGCTGCTGGGGGGTGCTGCTGCACCTCCTGGCTTGAAGTTGTTTCCATTATATACAGGGTTTACAGTTTGATTCAGTGGCTCTCAGCACCCCCACTATACAAACTGTTCCAGCACCCTTGTTAATAGGCTCATCAAATTTTAAGAGGCAAAATTTAATTGAGTCTACCAGGATCCAATAAGGGGCAGTTTTTCCTTTCATTCTGTTTAGCAGCTAGGCTTGAGCAAGGAAGAGACTGAGAATGTTCATGGTTGTGCTACTACCACATTTTGAGAAGACTTCCCTCATTTGTATCCCTCCCAGCCATGTTCTTTAGAGGGATACTTCAACTTGAAATCTAGGAAGTTAAAAAAAAAAAGAGTTAAATTAGTTTCAGATACTGCCCTTGCTCTGAGTAACCCTGCCAACTTTTGTTTCCTTTTTTTTTAAATTACATTGTTGTATTTTTATTTAAATATTTTTCTTTCTCTTATTACTGTATGAAAGAACCCCACAAATGGGGAAGGAATGACTTTACTCTCATCCTCCCTTTTCTCCTCTATTGTTTGTAGCTGTAGTTTGTCTTCTGTCAGATTGTGCTATAACCACTTCAGGGAAGGGACCCTGTCTTCCTATGTGTCTGCACAGTTCCTAGAGCAACTGGACACTAATCATGATTGGGACCTATTTCATTTAATGGCCTCGCAACACCACCACATTTGAGGCATTCAGACTGTATAATGATGGATACGGTATAAGAACTGAGACATGCCCTTGTAACCTCATGTCTTGGTTATTTTAATTCCTTACTAGTAGCATTTCCAGTGCTGCTTCTGCATTACTTTTAGCTTGTTTGGAATGCAGCAGCACATTTACTCACTAGTTCAATTATCTTTTTGTGGCATCAGATGTATTCAAATTAATGAAGTAAAACTGCACTGTTTTTAAATCCAACAATCCTTTAATGCCTCCAGAGCCCTCACACAGCAGTGTCTGTTTTTGCTAGAATTGTTACATGCAATATCACAAAACAAGAATACTTTTTACTTTCACTTTCCAGGCCAGCCTATTTCTAACTCCCGCTGCAGTGCTGAACTAGCGAGGGAGGGGCAGTCATTATGGAGCTATCTGCAATCTTCAGTTGTTTTCTTTTTTTGACTCTATTGATTTTTATGCCTCTGTATTATTTGAAAAAGTCACCAATGTTCTACAAATGTAGATTAAAAAAATCTGCTCTGCTGTTTTTCTCTGTTTCACTTTCCTTCCCATACAGTTCACCGACTACCATCATACAGGGTTTGGTGTCAGTAAAGGGACTTGCAGAAGTTGTTTCTTGGACAGTTTAATCTTATTATTTGTATGGGTGATTTTTTTAAACCTGTCAATGAATGAATGATGAAATATATCATGGACGCTTAATTCTGCACTGATTGACACCCATGTAAAACCTTTTGCAACCAGTAAAATAGACACCCACACATCTAATTGTATTGTCTAGTTTATTAATACCTCTGTCATATTGTTGGAGATCTCTCTGTTAACTGGAGAGGCAAAGCATAAAGAATATGTGCCTTAAACTACCTCTCCTCTATTAAGCAAAAGTAATGATATAGGACCAGATTCTGCCACCTTTACTGGGGCTGAGGTGCTACTCAACAAAAGGTGGCAAGTTTGTCCCATAATAATTTCATTTGTAAACACAGCATGTGCTGTACAAGAATAAACCTATTCTAAAGCAAAGAAAGCACTATTAAGAATATCCTCCTAAATGCGCCCGTGTTCAGAGCTGATAAAAAGAGGGGTGAGAAGAGGAAATGCATAAAAGGCCAATAACAAGCAGAATAACACACAGGAAGGGAGGCAGGAGTGTCTAAGAGTGGCCTCATGTTTTTAAAAGCCTTTCCCAAGTGCATGTTTTGATTATGTGAACCAAGATCCTTGGGCTAAAGGATCACATCACCAATGGCAAAAAATAAAATAAAATAAAAATGCAGCAACTAAGGGATCATTGCGCTGCTAAGGCCACAAAGCGAAATAAGGTAAGAATAAAAGTAAGACCATGGTCCCATAGATAAGTGCCACACGCAGTAAACTGGAGTTGATTGTAACCTTACTAAATGACCTCTTGGAATGTCCATTCAAAAGCTACTCCCAGGCGCCCAATGTTGTGTGTCATTGGGATCAAAGATCCTTCCTTGTGTAGATTTGAAATCGGCTGTAGTCAGTATATGTGTCTCTTCTTCCTCTGGAGGGAGACACAGGCCAGCTTTTGGCTTTGGGTTGCCTCTGTCCCTCTTTCTGCTGCAGCCACCCGGCGCGTTGGTTTTTCTCGCAGCAGCAATACAGCTGCTTCTTCAGTGGCTGCTGGGGGGGGGGGAGAGAGGCAGCCCAGCCCGATCCTATTCAATACCATTTTACTCCAAAGCTCACCCAGGAGCCCCAGGTTTTCCTGGCTATGAATGGGCTCTCTCCCAGTCTGAAGGGATTTCATTCATTCATGAATTGGTTACAATAAAGAAAGGAGGGGAAATCTCCCTAAAGAGATTGGTTTTAAAGGGGAAACCAACTCCACGCTCATTTTTCTCCCAGCGATTGGCGTTCTAGGGAGTTGCAAAACTGGGTCCGAGTGGATTTTTCGTTTCCTCTACTCATTTGTGTCTCTATTTATTTGTGTTAACCTGGCTGCTTTCCCCTTTCTTCTGAAGGGAAAGAAACGACACACCTGCTTGGTGCTTGGACCCGCACCCTTTTCTCCTGGGTGGTGACTGTGTGTGGGTGCTGGAGATGACAGAGAAGATCTAAGGCAGACATACAATTCAGCCCACGACGTGCATGGGGCTAGTTAGTCTCTCCGAAACTCTGACGGTAGGACTCCTGGAAAGGCTACCAGCAATACAGCGGCAGCAGCACCGCCACATTATCTATTAACTGGACCTTAGTTCACAGCTCGGACATATCGGGGGCTGCAAGAAGGATCAAGGAGCTGGGGCAGCAGTGGGGAGATAAACATTGGGGAGGAAAGGACCATCTCCCGCCTCATCAGGACGTGCCTGGCTTGAATTTATTTAAAGCCCCAGCAGCTGCCTCAGCTTGTCTAAAACAATCCCACCACAGCCAGCCAGCAATCTGGAGAAGTACGTGCGGGCTGATTTTTTCCCTGCAGGTGAATCTCCTACTCTGCAATTACCTTTCCCAAGAGGGAGAAGGAGCGAGGCGAGAGGGGGCAAAGTCTTGCTGTGTATTAAAAGCAGACCAATCAGAGGTGGAATAACAGAGGGGGACTGCTGCAGGACGCGGTTAATTTTGCTTCCTTCTCTGCTTGCAAGGCTGAATCGGGACCTTCACTGATCTGGCAAAGGGGCGAGAGCGGCGCTGTCCCTTTTTAGCAGATAAAACCTACATCTCTCCTTTATAAAAAATCCTTTGATCACTTTTAAATTGTGCACAAGAAACACCCCCCCCCCCCACCTCTCCCTCCAAAGCCCCCTCTCCCCCCCTGCACCTGCTTGCCGGATCCCTGTTTTATTTCAAGATAAAATCTGAGAGGAGGGGGGGAAACCCCCACACAGCAAATTTAAAACAGTCCCCTCCCCCCCCCGAACAAATTCATGCCAGTGGATGCCGGAGGAGGATTGGGATTTTGTAAGCGATGCAAGTGCGATAAGGCTGGAGTTTCCCCCCGGAACCTGAAGGAGGATCGCTAGGTGTTTCCAAAAGGAAGCGGGGCTGCAGGTAGGTGAGAAGGTGCCAGCTCTCTCCAGATGTGACAGGGCTCAGCCAGCTGCAGCTCCTGCTCCCAGCTCTCAGGCTCCCCAGGTTCCCCCCCCCCCCACCCCGTACAGTTTTGTTGTTGTGCGGGTTTCGGGTGAGTGTAAAGGGAGATCCCGCACTCCGCTAAATTGTGGCGAGCTCCCGGCCCTCGTTTTGTCTTGTCTGGACCCTTGGTGAAGAGAGATGCGGGAAGTATCCAGTCAGTCTCTCTAACATCAGATCAGAGCTGGGCGAGGAAAGAGGTAGAGGGGAGAAGTTCTAGTGAATTGGGGGGGAGGGGGAGAGGAGAGATGAGGGTGAGGAAAGGTATTTAAGTGAGTCGATTATTCCAAGTCCTCCTCCCCGGTACAAAAAAGTTCAAGAAAAGCCTGTTTTGATTAAAGAACTGTTTTTAATTTCACTCCACTTTCTAGTTCAGTTCTGGTTTGTAAACTTACTGGACTCCTGATAAATAGCCCAGTGATGCACGAATATGGATCAATGAGATGTGTCAGGTCACTTCTTTGAATTCTCCACATTCTGTCCATTTTTGATTATTTAATCCTCCACATTTCTGCAAAACGGTGGACATTTTAGTAAGACTATCGGGTTCTCTACGTAACTATTTTCATAAAGAGCGCGGCTGATAACTTCCAGAGCCCCATATATTGGGAGATGTATTTTGTTTGGAGACAGATCACTCTATTGGATGGCTTAAAGGAGAGGTTGAAGAATGAATCGTTTGAGGAATAGTTTAAAAATGGTCTATAGAACGTATGGTTTATGACTTCAGTTCTTTCTCTGTAAATGTTCCCCAAATCGTGGTATCTAACCTAATGACAGGTTTCAGAGTAGCAGCCCTGTTAGTCTGTATCCGCAAAAAGAACAGGAGTACTTGTGGCACCTTAGAGACTAACAAATTTATTAGAGCATAAGCTTTCGTGGGCGGTTGTAGCCCACGAAAGCTTATGCTCTAATAAATTTGTTAGTCTCTAAGGTGCCACAAGTACTCCTGTTCTTTTTGCGGTATCTAACCTGAGACATTTCTTGCCCATATGTTTTGCTTGTTTCTTTCCATTTCAATAAACTAGTTTAACGGCTCAATAGCGTTTTATCTGTATTCTGTTTCATAGTGGGAAGGTTTTTCCCTCCCAGTCCCGGCACCCCATTGTACTTGTGCAAGACAAAGTTTTTAAAAATATCTGCTTTATTTCCTGTTAATCTAACTGTGGGATTAGACGCACAGGCTGTATATGCAAAGCACAAAGAGCAGCATCTTTCAGTGCCCTGCTAGGAGCAGAGTTGTCATGCTTATCTCTTTTATTCCTCATCCTTACCAGGAGCTTAAACAACTGCCTGAAGAACTTTGAATTAATATATGTGTGTAGTTACAATGGTCTCTTTCCACTCTTTGCTTGGAGAGTATTAATTTGTTTTAAAAAACAACTGTATAACCCTCCACAATAATAAATTTTGGCTTTGTAATTAAGAAATCTTGCTTTGACCCCTGAAGAACTGTTAATTTAAATAATAAACAAATGCAGCCCCATAAAACATCCAGGGTGTTAGCGTCTTCTGACAGCACTGTATAAATTTAAATGACTATTGACTAAATGATAATTATCTGGTTGCTCTTTCTTACCACCTGCTTTTAGACATTAACATTCAGACTGGTACCAATTTAACATTTTAAAGCTACTTTATTAGGTGATACAAGCAAATTAAAAATAGTAATGTAAGATTCCTTTATGGAGCATAACATAAAAAGCTAAACAAACTAAATAGTCCTGTCCCACCAGGAAATATGGCTTTAGGTAAACTTGAGAAACATGACCTACTTCTAAGACAATTTTTAAAAGGGGCACAAAGGATTTATTTATTATACTTGTTCTGTCGCAGTAACATTCCAGTCACTTTACACTGTGAATATACCTATGTATCTAATCTTAATAATTTCATAATTGTTCAAGTAACAGTGGTAAAATAATTCAGCTAAAACTCAGTTTTAGATATTACTTACACAGCTTTGATATTGTATTGGTGATGTTCACCTGAGCATCTATTTTTTTCAGTTTATTGCTGCCCTGATTTCCCAAGCTACAATACTGTTCTTACTGTAAATGTAAACTATTTCAGTATCATGATTTTAGTGAAGAGGGGACTACAGTGATCACTCATTTTGTATTAGATCAGTCTTGCTATTCACAACATATTTATACTGAATCCCATATATTATCTGAGCAGGAGGCTTTTGAAAGAATGAATTTAGATATGCTGTCTAGTTGATAGGTGATTTTGAAATAAAATCTTGATTCCTGTCATACTGTTGTAATCAGCGAATGAGAGCTAATCTAGCACCTTATCATGTATTTGACATATAGTGTAACGTTTTTGCACGTCTCTTCAAGAGCACCAAGGGATTTCACTTTACACCTAGGCACAAGTCATGCAGTTGATAGTGCTAGTGGGGACCATAAGCAGAATTAGTGGAGTTGAGAATTGTAATATGTATGTAGACAGATAATACTAGAGAGATTCAGTTACAATGGCAAATTGCAGATTGAAGATTCATTGAGCCTCATTTAGATCTATGCTAAAGCAGATAGGCCACCACATTGCTTTGAGATTGCACAACAGCATTTAGTAGCCATCAACTTTCATAATTTAATCAGTGGAGCTGATAGACTGACTGTTTTCAAGAATGAATACATTGGTTTTCCTTTTATCTATTAAGTGAAAGAGACTTCTGCTAAAGAAGCTCTTTGCTAACAGTCTGTGTAGCTTCTGGTGGGCACAAAATATCTAGGCATTTTTCAAATATGAGTGTCACCACATTTACATGCAGTATTTAATGGTGTAATTCTATCTTTCTTCTGGAATGTATTATTGCCTACTAGTAACTGTGTAAAGCATAATAGTCAATTAGAAGAAGATTAGTGCTACATAATTATGTGTTAGGTTTGACTACAGGTAATAGTAAAATACTAAACATTTGTCAATCTCATGCACTCATCAGTGACTGTGGAAACTAGGAAATCATATAATTTACTAGTCATATATAAAATGTGACCATTGTTTTGAAATTTTATTTTGAATGATAGTTCTATCAGTGAGCAAACAGTTGTATGCCTCTCTTTTAAGTTGTGCTGTATTTTATTAGAAGTGCCTCATTAAGTCACATTATTCTGCAGCTGCTTGTTCATTGAAAATTCAGATAAGAACAGGGAACTTTATTCAGCACTGCAGCACTGTGTGTGTGTGTTTGCTAAATACTAAAAGTTGAAGGAGGGGAAAAATAATCTTCCAAGATCGCCATACTAAGAACATCAAGCATACTCTTTTCTTGTGATCTATGGATGGCATTTACAAATGCAATTCATCAATGTATTTATTAATCAAATATCATCAAAACAAAGAAAATAAATTAAAGCAAACAGACTGCATGCCACTGTGAAGGGCAAAGAAACTAAGGACTGCGAAAACCAATTAATTAATGTTGGTTCTCATATTTACAATCTATATTTAGTCATCACATTTAAATGAAAGGCAGTACTGACATGTCCATTGTCTCATAGCCATTGATTTTGTAAAATTGTGTAATTCTGCTGGAAATGGCATTTCATTTGAAAATACAGGTACTCCATTCCATTTTCCCTTTGAAATAGGGTTCTTAAAAATGGAAATAAATGTTGTGCTCTGATTGAGGGCCTTTTTGTTATATTCATCAGCTTCTTCTGGATATTAATAAATACAAACCTATTCTTTGCATTTTCAAATAATGGGGCAGCTTGTCAGCCGGTGTAAATTGTCATAGCTCCATTGGAAGCTATGACAATTTATACCAGCTGAGGATCTGTCCCATTATCTCTAGATATAGAACATCGTTAAATTTTCACTTTATTTCTGAGGATATTTTAGGTAACAAAAATGTAAATGCAAACAGTTCCATTTTGGTTTCCTTTGTAGAGATGTATCTGTTTATTATTGTTGCTTACTGGCTGTACAATATGGAGTTCAATTTATAGAGCGTTTAAACATTAAACTAACCTATATGTAATACATTTTAAGCATAAACCTCTATATTCGAACACAAACTACAAACATCATTTAAAAAGAGAGGACTGCCCATGGAGCTGTGCCAGTTTACTCCAGCAGAGTATCTGGCCCAAGTATTTTGTTTTGTAAATCACAGAAATATGTTTGTATTTAAAAACCCAAGTTAGGTTTGCAAAACCCAGCTACATCCAATATGCAGACATAATGTCAGCTGGTAGCCACATTGCAAATGAGACCTTAATTACTTGGGAATATGGTGAATGGTGACATCACCAATAACAATCATTTCATTTGGCTTGTAGCCATTTCCTTGTGTTAGATAAAGCACAGTAAAGCTGGGATTTCTATGCTCTAATTCTGCACCTGGCCATCTCCAGCTATCTTTTTATCACTATGTACAGTCAGTTGTCTATCAAAGGAAAACAACAAAATAATCATGTCAGCCGAAAGCACTCTTCCATAACAGCAACGCTTTCTCACTTCCACAGATATACAATTCAATTCATTTTTATATAGCTCCCTTCCTGAAACGTATTTCAAAAAACACTTTGGAGAGAGAAAATAATAATGTGATCATGCTTCACAGTAGTAATTATGGTGGGACACTGTACACTTAGATAAAATGGAGACAAGTAGCCAAACACGCTTTCTTAGCTTTTTCTTCTTTTCTGGTACATCAGAATAGTTCTCTGCAGAATGCTTTGCAACTGTAGCTGGTGATGGATGTAAGATTTGTCATGCGGTTTATGGAAAATGTTTTCTGTGGACTTGATCCTGCAGACCTTTATTCATGCTAGCAGATTGCTCACATGAGTAAGCAGTTGCAAGAACAGATCTTTTATCTTAAGCAGTATGGAACCAGTCACCTATATAAATGCATGTGTGTGAGCTGGGAAGAGGGCTAGTTAACCTCCTGTTATAAGGTTATCAAACCTCATAATGGCTACTATGTTAATAGAGTTTCTGGTAGCTGCAGTGGACATGTTATTTTTGACCCTCATAATGTGAATCACGAATATAAGTCTGTTAACACCACTGTGCCATTGTGTATAGTCTTTTGTCTTATGAGAATCTTATTTAACAATGCCAAGGAAAGGACAAACTATGAACTATAATGTGCGACAATACTGACAGCTTTTTGGAAAGGTGGACAATGAGTAAGTCTCTGAGTTTGTCACAGAAGTCATGGATTTTGTGACTTTCCGGGACCTCCATGACTTCTGCAGCAGCTGGTGCAGCTGGCCCGGGGGCTGCCTGAACAGTTTGGGCAGCTCCCAGGCCTGCTACACTGGTAGTTGCTGGGGAAGTCTCGGGCCATCGCATCTCCCTCCCCCCCCTCAACCCCCGGCAGCAGCAGGAGTTTGTGTGTGGGAGGGGGCTCAGGGCTGGGGGTTGGTGTTAGGAGGGGGTGAGGGCTCGGGGTGGGCTCCCTGGAAGCAGCAACATCCCTCAGCTCCTAGGCAGAGGTGTGGCCAGGCAGCTCTGTGCACTGTCTCCTCCTGCAGGCACCACCCCCGCAGCTCCCATTGGCTGTGGTTCCCGGCCAATGGGAGCTGTGGAGCTGGCACTCGGGCAGCACACAGGGATGCCTGGCCACGCCTCTGCCTAGGAGTTAAGGGAGGGGAATGTCACTGCTTCTGGGGAGGCGTGGAGCCAGGTAGGGAGCCTGCCAGCCCCACCAACTGCACACTCCCCCCCCCCCCCCCCCGAGCATCAATGCGGGTCCTGGACTGTGCGCTGCCACCTGCCCCCCAGCACCAGCATGGTGCTGCCCCTCACCCCCAAGTTTTAGTCAAGGGTATATAGTAAAAGACATGGACAGGTCACGGGCCACGAATTTTTGTTTACTGCCCGTGTCTTGTCTATGACTTTTACTAAAAATACCCTTGACTAAAATGTAGCCTTAGTGATGAGAATCTTCACCTATTTGCACTAATGACAGGGATGGCCATATCAAATTGCTGAACTCTGCAAATTAGCAAGTGGACATACACAACAGAAAAAGAGTACTGGACATTTATATGAACAGCAAGAATTTCCATAGTTATAATGGTATGTATTAAGATGTATGTTTTGTAAGAGAGAGAAATTCATGCTTTGAGGCATGAACCAATGTCTAACTTAGAGGGGGTTAGGAGGAAACTTTGCCTGGGGCAGGTAATCTCATAACGACCTACTGCAGGGTTTCTTGCACCTTCTTCTGCAGCAGCTGGTTGTGGCCACGGTTGGAGACAGAATACTGATCTAGATAGACCATGGTCTGATCCAGCATGGCAATTTCTTTGTTCCCAAAATGCAAGGAGAATGCATCACAGCGATGCTTTGTTCATTGACTTAGTAAAACTGAACAGCAATTGTCTAATATGTGATAAGGTCTTAATAATATTTTTTAAAAACTATATAGTACATTTATTTATGTCTTAGTAATATGCAGTCTCACAACAGCAGGTTTTGCGGGATCCAGGAGTAGTTTGTTAAAACTATGTTCTGTGGTTACCGTCACAGCTGAGGCTTTTTAGGAATGTACCTCTGTGCAACCTAAGATCTCAGTTTGGCCCTTTGAGTTCTAAGCTGGACCATACTTCAGAGCAAGATATCGTATCATTACATGTAATAGTGTAAAATACAAGGGAATGGTGTCTTGATGGCTCAGAGGATAGATAATGTGATTCAGGGCCTTTCCCATTTAGGTCACTCCCTGAAATTTGGACCGGGGCCAGTAATTACTGAAAGTGAATACCATTTGGAAGTTTTCTGGTGGTTTATGTGAAATGAGCTGGTGGTCTCAGTCCAGTTCCTATTGATCCAATGTCCAGATCATAAAAAAACACAAATGCGATTGACAAAAATGGCATGCTTGCTGTTGATGGCCACGGAGATGCCAAAGATTGAGGCCTTATCAACCAAAGCACTTAAACACGTGCTTTGCAAGTGAATAGTCCCCATTTGACTTCAGTGGGACTGCTTGCATTCTTAAAGTTAGGCATTCACTTAAAAACTTTGCTGAATTGGGGCCTATACATGTATGCAGACTACACTCTTGCTGCTTAGTGACCAGGGTTGAGGCACATTGGTGGGATGTTATTCATAGATTCCAAGGCCAGAAGGGACCATTGTGATAATCTAGCCTCACCTCCAGATTTTAAAGACAGAGGACCAATCTCAGTCTTTGTGAGGTGTTGTCCAGGATTTGAACCAGGGATCTTTCTTACCCTAAGAAAAAATCATACCCTTAGACTAGCGGTTCTCAAACGTCATTGTACTGCAATCCCTTCTGACAACAAAAATTACTACACAACCCCAGGAGGGGGGGACTGAAGTCTGAGCCTGTCTGACCCCACCACTCCAAGCGGCAAAGCTTGAAGCCCAAGGGCTCCAGCCCCAGGCAGGGGGCCTGTAACCTGAGCCCTGCTGCCTAGGGCTGAAGCTGAAGCCTGAGCCCCGCTTCGGGTGGTGGGACTCGGGCTTCAGCTGTGGTCCAGGACCCCAGCAAGTCTGATACCAGAACTGGCGACCTCATTAAAACAGGGCCTGACCCATTTTTGGGATCCCAACCCACAGTTTGAGAACCTTTGCCTTAGACCAACAAGCCGTTGAGAATCTTGCGCTGTTATCCAAGCTCCGTGGATAAATGCACGACTTAAATTCTCCATAATCCATCAACGACAAATATTACATACACTTACATTTAAAACAAAGATAGAAATAAAATCTAAGCAGGCTGTAATAGCAGATAGTTTTAGAAGGTTATATTAGCTACCCAGGCATTTTAGTATTACAAACTACAAATATAGTTGTCTTATTGTTCAAAAGTGATGTCACTAGTGTAGAAATAGAATAAAATGTCACCATCTGAGATGGTATACAAGATATTGATATTCTCACAAAAAATGAGGTCATATTTAGAACTTAATTAGGAAAAAAATTGGTTACAGTATTCCAACAAGAAAATATCAACATGACTGCATTCCGGTACTTATATTTAACTTGTTTTGAGACCCATTTAACTGTGTATTTTAACAAAGAAGAGCCCAGCTGTATATAAGTTAAGGCTGTTAGTTTTATCTTGTGGTCTGGTGATAGTAACAAATAAGTAAAGATATTGTCTTTTGTTTTATGATGTTACGAGAACCCAAGGAAAGACGCATTGTTAATATGCACTAATGCAATAACCATATCTGAATATACTGTATATTATAGGTAGAACTGGTAGTGCTATTGATGGTTAAAATTGACCAACACCTCCCATTTTAAGATCCTGTTTTTGTGTATATAAACTGGAATCCTAGGCTCTCTCTTCCCTCTGGATTTAGATAATGTACCACCTTGTCAATGCTACAGTTATCTGGTCCTTGATGATTAAGAGGTGGCACTGGTGGCCAGGGGAAGGACTATAAATTGGTTGTGTGGGAGACACAGAAATGAGAATCTCCAAAAGAATGCAGGGCCCTACACCCATCAGCTGATTTTTGACTGTGGTGGACCCCAGACTGGGGAAGTTTTGTTATGTACAGATATATACACACACTCATGGCAACTTGTTTTTTATTTTCTGGTTTCTAAAGCTTATCTTTTGTTGGAAATACTCTTCCTGACGGTACCTGTGTTTTGATTCTGCCGAGTCATTTCACAGCTCAGACACCAACCAACAAAAGGAAGAAATACAAAAGATTTCTGAAACTTCCACTTTTAGATGGCTGGCTCTCCATCTTTACATCTGAACCTGGTCACTGCTGCACATATTTCCCTTCGTGCTCTTATATCCCTGTAATAGTTAGGTACAATTGCGTAAGGAAAAAAAAAACAAGAAGGAAGCTGAAGCTTTACCTTTGCCATTCTTAGCTTCTTTCTGTTTGAGCATTTGTGGTCTAATGTTTTGGAGTTTATCTCCAGTATAATTAGAGACAATTTGGCTTTTCTCAAGCATTTTGCTATTATACATTTTAAAGCTCTCTTAAGGTTTGTGTCTACTGTAAATACATATTTGAAATCCACTGAATACACTTTTAGGCTCTGATTTTTAAAAAGCATATTATTTACATCACCTTTAGTGCAATAACGTCCATCAGTTAATAGATATTTTGGTCTGCAGAATAATCTTGAAATTGTCTATTATTTACCTGATAAATGGTAAAAGTTCTGAAAAAAAAACTTTTTGTAAAGAAAGTGCTGACGCAGCTATAACTAGAATTGCTTGAATGTACGGTATGTCTTAAAAATCTAGTCACTCTCACCATAGCTATCTAAAACTCATCATACTAACACACACTTTCCTCTCTTCTCTATCACACCATCCAACCACCCATTATCTAATCTCTTCTGCTCTCCTTGCCCTTCCTTTCCTCCTCACTGTTGCATAAACTCACCTCATCTGCATTGGCGTCATATGATCTTTCTGAATGTCAAGTAAATACAGTCTGCAGTCAGCAATACCAGATTGCTTTCCTGCCAAAAAAGTTTTTTTTTTTTGGTATGCCATGACCCATCAGCTCAGAGCAAGCTGCAAATGATTCTGATTCCCAAATTTTCAATATATTTTCTATTTAATGAGCTATGAAACATTATGCTCTTTTAATGCATTACTGAATAACTGCATTCCTCCTGATAATTATAACTTTAGAATGAAACAGTTAATTTGAAACCTACAAGAGTAGTAGCATTATTTGGCTATTCTTTCTCCATATCCATCCTCTGGGGATTATCTCATTTGAATTTATTTGTATGCTGAAACTCTGAAGACCATTGTATCAGTACAACAGCCACAAGTTGTTATTCATACTAAATAAAAGACTATTCCAGATGCTATTTTAACATCACCCAAAATGAAAACGGCTGTCTAAATTATTTTGGCCTCGAAAAGGTTAAAAGAATCATTTTTTTAGAGGAGAATATTTTTGAATAACTTAAGATAAACACCATTGCAAGTAAATGTATACAAAATAAACTGTGCAGACACTACCATTTCTGTCAGTGTATAATTCTCATTTATTATTTCTCTGTTAATCATTTTAATAGAACAATTCCTCAAATTAAATAGATATCTAATTAAAAACTTAAGAAAATGTGTGGATGACTCAGTAGGGATGAGTGAATAAAACCATCACAGCTGATAGTTTTACTTTATATTACAGCTGTGTATTTGTTCAATCAAAAAGATTCTATCAGTTAGGTCCAGATTGTGTAGCTCCATTATTGTGATAATTTATACCTATAACTCCATATAATTAAAATGCTTTGACTATATATGCATTCTGCAAACAGCATGATTTATAGTGAGTGCACCCACGCCCCCACCAATTCTCATCTCTTTCTTGGTCTTTTGGATTCTCCCATTGTTCTTGCCCCTCACAGCCTATTAGTAACATAAATCACTGGAATAGGGCACCTTTGTCCATGGCCCTTGATCAAGACTAAAGCGGGGGAGTGTAGGTTCCAGAGGCTAGGTCTACATTACAGCGGGGGTCCGACCTAAGATACGCAACTTCAGCTACGTGAATACCGTAGCTGAAGTTGCGTATTTTAGGTCGGCTTACCTGGCGGTGAGGACGCGGGAAAGTTGACCGCTGCCGCCGACTCCGCTGCCGCCTCTTGCCGAGGTGGATTTCCGGAGTCGACGGCAGAGCGATCAGGGATCGATTTTACCGCGTCTTCACTAGACGCGGTAAGTCGATCCCCGATAGACCGATTGCTACCCGCCGGATCGGCGGGTAGTGAAGACAAAGCCAGAGACTCTTTGCCCTTCAGTGTCTCTCCTTAGGGGTACTGGGTTCTCTTTTCTTTGGAGACATCTGCAGTGAAGTTACCCACACAATAGTAAGCTTAATAAAAACAAGTTTTATATACCCCCCCTGAGATAATGGAATTAAAATAAAAATGATGTGATAAATGAAGGGGGGTGTAGCTCCCTTTGATAGACACCCAGCCAGCCAGTTAGCTGTAAAATCCCTCTTGGTAGCTGTTTTCTGCTTGCTTTACCTGTAAAGGGTTAACAAGCCAACAGATAAAAGAAAAGGAGTGGGCATCTGACCAAAAGAGTCAACGGGAAGGCTAGAACTTTTTAAAATGAGAGAGAAACTTTCCCTTTGTCTGTTCTCTGGAGAAGCAGGGGCAGAGCAGCAATGCTATAAGCAGGAATGTTGTGAAGTTTTGAACCAGGTATGAAAAATTATCTTCCATACCTAGAAGGAATTGTTTGGATAGGGAATGTTTAGATAGATGCAATCAGGTTTATTCTTTATTTTGGCTTGTGGATCTCCTCTGTGCTAACCTCAGATGCTTTTGTTTGCTTGTAACCTTTAAGCTGAAGCCCCAAGAAAGCTATTTTGGGTGCTTAACTTTTGGAATTGTTCTTTTAAAATCTAGCAAAAGCCTAAGTTCCAGATGTATTTTCTTTCTTTTTGTTTTTTAATAAAATTTACCTTTTTAAAGAACAGGATTGGATTTTTGGTGTCTTAAGAGGTTTGTGCATGTTGTTTAATTAGCTGGTGGCCACGGGTAATTTCCTTTGTTTTCTTTCTCAGCTCTTTACCGGGGGGGGGGGGGGGGGAAGGGCTTGGGGTACCCCACAGAGAGGAATTCCCAAGTGCACCTTCCTAGGTTCAAAGGTGTCTTTTGCCTTTGGGTGGTGGCACCATTTACCAAGCCAAGGTCAGAGAAAAGCTGTAACCTTGGGAGTTTAATACAAGCCTGGAGTGGCAAGTATTAGTTTTTAGAATCCTTGCAAGCCCCCACTTCTGCACTCGGAGTGACAGAGTGGGGATTCAGCCTTGACAAATGGTTTGCTTAACATTTACACATCTTGTATATTAAACTAGATAAAGCATTTTCAGCTTCGTTACAGAGAGGAAAAAGAGAAAACTAAACAACTTACATCTCCTGAAAGCAATCCCCCATCACACTGCCAGCCCCCTTTTCTGTCTAGATACCAGCTTTCCACTGTGTCTGGTGATCTCTCTCACTGCTGTACTTGGACCCATTATCAAGCCCTTGCCTCTGAATTAGCTTGCATGTCAGACATGAGTGCCTGGTCCAGCCCAACTGCCCCCCCCCACTTTCCAAACCAGTTTCTTCCAGATATCTACTCACACAATATAGTATGGGGACTGGCTGCATTCTTTAGGAGAGATTGGCCATTGAGGATACAAAGACCATTAATGCTTAACTTCCAAACTCAGATCCCATTTCAGAGACTAGATTGTCTGGTTCTATTTGTGGTCAGGCCTCTTGTTAAACTTCTCCAAGCAAATATTTCTTTTGCCTATACACCTCTACCCCGATATAACCCGACCCGATACAACATTAATTCATATATAACGCGGTAAAGCAGCGCTCTGGGGGGGGCGGGGCTACGTGCTCCGGTGGATCAAAGCAAGTTCGATATAACGCGGTTTCACCTATAACGTGGTAAGATTTTTTGGCTCCCGAGGACAGCGTTATATTGGGGTAGAGGTGTATATATAATTTTTTTTATGGGCATAATCCCCAGACCCTCTGTCAGAGTAAATAATGGGAAGAATCTTATTTTGTGTATGAATGAAGGTGGGATGATAAGTACACTACATAAAACAACAAAAGGAATTGGTATTTCATACAACATATTCTGCCAGTATCCTGGTATTGCCAACACCATTTGCTCAACAATCATGAGTCAGACTCTTAAAAAAACCCCAAACCCCAAAAACTCATAACTTTTTAAAAGACAATTTGTGTGGTTTGGGTCTGTGTTAACTTGTGAACTCCCTTTGCCCACCCCAGTGTGTGCACATGTGACATTAGTGTTGCCAAATTTCTCAAATTTGGGTGAGGTGATGTTTGTCCCTGCTGCAGGAGCTCTGGCTGGCTGGTACTGGGCTTCTAACTTCTCCACAACATTCAAATTAATTCAATGTCTCCCCCACCGTCACATCTGCCTGTCCCCCAGCCCAGCAATTAATGAGGCACTCCCAGCCTCTACAACAGTTCTGACCCTGCATCTGCCTGTCCTCCCAGTCTCACCTCTGCTCCTCCTGCTGGTGTAGCTTCAGGGGTTCTTTACCCCCATCCCCCAGGCCTGGGGGGGAGTAGATGCAATGGAGTCGCTTTCTCCCTTTTCCAGACCTGGGGGGCGGGGCAGTTCCAGCTCCCCCTCTTCCCTTTTCCAGACTTGATGTTGCAGGGAGGGAGAGGGGAGGAGCAAAGAACAGAGTGACCCATTGTTCACAGGATGCGGGAGAGGGACAAGGGAGCAAGGCACCCCTGAGCTGCTAGGCTTTTTCTGCTCCTTCCTTCCCCTTCTGTGACAGCGGTATGGGTTGCTAACTCTCTTCTACTCAAAAACTCCTCTATCTGCTTCCTGCAGTGGCCCTGATTGGCGAGACTTCCCTAGGTAGTGGGGAAAATGGGGCAGGAAGTCGGAGGTATCTTTTGCCCAGGCAGGGCTGAAATTCAGGGGAAGGCTGGAACATCTCATGTCCTTGCTAGATTCGCTCCAGCCCCAGAAAAAAATCATGAGGATATTGGAAGAGTTGGTTACACTGGTATTAAATCCCAGCATCAGAGTTTCAGCCAGAATCTAAATAATTATTGGTTCCTTCACATGAATATAATTGTCATGGGTGGGTTGTGGGCAGGCAGAACTACTAGTCAGAGCCAGAGTCCATAGTCACAAGGCAGGATCCCAGAGGCAGATGGGATAGGAGAGAAGCAGGATCAAAACTGGAGATCAGGGGCCACAAGTCAGATGTGAGGAGTCAAGCCAGGTTGGGATGCCAGGAAATCAAGGAGCAGGAACAGGAAGCACAAGGCACAGAGCCCAGTTGTTCAGACCGCTTCCTGTGCCTGCTGCTTGGCCAGTGGACCAATGCCCCAGAGCAGCAATCAGACTTCACAAGCAGAGCTTCACACTCAGGGTAGGCTTCATAGGTCCCAGGTAAGCCACTGAATCCAGTACAGGTCAAGGAACTGGTAGTCTAGTTTCTGACAGAGTCTGTCTGTCTGCAGAAGTGTTCTGTAGAAAGCCATATCTTCTGTCCTACGGTGTAGGCGGGGCCCTGTTGTCTATGCTTGTCTGCATGCTTTTTGTAATCCTCCTTTACCTTTTCAAGGTGTCTCTTCACCTCCTCTTAGATGTGATGGCTGTGTTGTTCTAGGTCTAAGGCAAATGGGTTGGGGGAACATATAGGTAGTTGTGGGTGAAATTGGGGTGATACCCATAGTTGATAAAGAAGGGGCAGTGGCTTGTGAATGCATGGTCTGCATTATTGTATGAGAACTCGGGATAGGGTAACAGTGAAGATCAGCCATCCCAATGATGGTTAATGTAGCATCACAAGTATCATTTTAGGATCTAGTAGATTCTTTCCATTTGGCCATTGACTAAGGATGGATACCCCATGCCCTGAGTGTCCCTAAGACTCTGCCTGACAGATGTTGGGAATGGATGGATCACTTGATGATTGTCCTGTTCTAGTCATTTCCTTGGAAGCACCTGGCATTGGCCACTATTGTAAGAAAGGATACTGGGATAGACAGACCATTGGTCTGACTCGGTATGGCTATTCTTATGTTCTTATGGTAGGCAGAGGACAGGTGTGTGTGGACTCCTGGCATGAGGCCCTACATTTGTTAGAAGTAGGCACTAACCTGTGGCTCCTAGCCAGAGGTGACGTGATCTGGAAGGCCAGGAAGATGGTCCATGTTGTTCATCCAGAGCTGGGCAGTGTTGCCCGCAAAGGGTAAAGACACGCAGGGGAATGAAGTGGGCCATCTTAGAAAAGCGATCTACCACCGTTAGGATGATTGTGAAACCACTGGATTCTGGTAGTTCCACCACAAAGTCCAAGGAAATGGTCTCCCTGGGCCAAGATGGGATGTCCAGAGGTTGGAGGAGACCACAGGATTTCTGGTATGGGTTCTTGGTACAGGCACACACCTGGGAGGAAGCTAAACATGCTTTTATTATGGGATGCATAGGAGGCCACCAAAAAAACCCCCAAATGAGATGTTAATTGTCTCCCTAAATGTCCTGCCAGGGTGGAATCATGGGATAGTTAAAGAACTGTCACTCTTTCAGGTTGTGGGGGGAACATAAATCCAGTCTTTTACAAATGTAATTTCCCTCCCAGGTGTCTTGGGGTTGTCAGTTGATAGTGGCCAACCCATTGGGCAGAATTCCAGAGACAGGCATAGTGGATGAGTGTGAGCAGGTCCTGGTAGCAAGTCACATTGAGAAAACTATAGGACCTGAGAATGTGGGCTGATTCTGGGCTGGTTCCTGACTGGGGCCTTATGGGCCATAGTCATATCTTTGGGATGAGGCATCAGCCTTGCCACTTCTAGTTCCAGGGTGTTAGGTCAAGGTAAAGTAGGAGACAAATAGGACCCATTGGAGCTGTCATTGGTTTAGGACCTTGGCCCTGTACAGATACTCCAGGTTATTATGATTGGTAAACACTTTCCAAGTAATGTTGCCCCTCTTCGAAGGCAGTCTTAATTGCCAGGAGCTCCTTGTCCAAGATCTCATAGTTGTTCTCAGCAGGGATAAGCTTCCTCAAGTAGTAGGTGATGGGGTGTAGTATTTTCTTGGGTCCATGCCTTTGTGAGAGGATTGCCCCAATCTCCCTACTAGAGGCATCGGCTTCCACAATGAACGTTGGTGTCATGTTTGGGTGGGCCAATACTAGAGCGGTGGTGAAGGCAAGGTTCAGCTGCTCGAATGCATGCTGGGCCTCGGGTGACCAAGGGAACTGGGTGTTTTTCCAGAGTAGGGCAGTGAGGGGCTCAGCTTGTTTTGAAAAATTCAGAATGAACTCTGGTAAAAGTTTGTGAAGCCTAAACAATGTTGTAGGTCATGCACATTGCGGGGTGCTGCTCAGTCGCAAACAGCCTGAACCTTGTGTGGATCCATCTTGATTAGTTCTGGGGACAGGATGAAGCCCAGGAACTCAGTTGCAAATGCACACTTCTCAAGTTTAGTGTAGAGACTGTGCTGCTGTAGTCTCTCCAAGACTGAGCAGATGTGAGTGGTGTGTTGGTCCTGATTATCTGCGAAGATCAATATATTACCTAAGTATACCACCACAAACTGTTCCAGGAAGTGTCGTAGCATATCATTAATGAAGTGCTGGAATGTCGCTAAGGTGTCATTCAGTCCGTCTGTCATAACTAAATATTAAAAGCAGAATTCTGATGGGAGAGTGACCTTCTTTTCTCACCAGTGAACGATGAGACCATGAAGGGTCAGCCAGGAGATGGCAAAGATCAGGGGAAAATGCTTGGAATGGATCATGTGGAATTGTCATATTTCTCTGTGTCCCTGAATAATGGCCTCCAAGGAGACAGTCTCCTTCAGAATTGGACCTGAAGACAGTGGGGAGCTGTCAGTAGTTTCAGTCGTCTCTGGCATGGCCTTACATAGCAGGAGAATCTGTAGGGCCTGAGCTGTAGCTGCATCCGTAAAATTGTAATCTGCTTCAGAATCAATGAGGGTCTGTTGGAAGAGAATCTGTTGGGGTGGGGAGGGTCCCCCCAGGATAGACACCTGCAAATGGAAAAGCCCCTGGATGGGGCTCAGAGTGCATCTCACTAAGGACTAGGATACGGGGAAGTTCTCTTCTCACAAGGCTCAGGCTGGTTCCCCCAATATGCTTGGACTGGCTTGTTTCCCCAAGCACCTCTGAGATTGTACTGGGCAGGCCAAGATATCATGGAAACACAAGTGGTGTTGATGGTGTTGTTCCTTTTCTTTGGGTGTTAGTTGCTGACAAGTCAGATCAGCTTGTGGGTTCAGCAGGTGAAACAGAAGGTGAGATCATAGTATGTGGGTGGGAGGCTGCAGAGAACCTCTTTTTCTCCTCCCTTTGTTCTCTCAGCTGATTGTCTATGTGGATGTAAAGGTTCACAAGGGTGTCTAGCCCCATAGGCACCTTTGCACGTGACAATTCATCTTTGATTTCTTCCTGCAAGCTCCACGAGAACTGGTACAGCTGTTCTGCTTCATTCCACTCTGTATCTGCTGTGAGATGT
This sequence comes from Emys orbicularis, assembly GCF_028017835.1. Taxonomy (NCBI): domain Eukaryota; kingdom Metazoa; phylum Chordata; order Testudines; family Emydidae; genus Emys; species Emys orbicularis. Next base: position 64,145,943 of record NC_088683.1, on the reverse strand, counting down.
TGGAAGTGTGCTGCATAGGAGGCCACTGTGCTTTGCTCCAGCCAGAGGCAGGCCTTGGCTGTTTGAGCTCGGTGTAGGTCATTGAAGATAGTTGACATTGATTGGAGAAAGCACTGGGCTATAGCCTTCAGCAGGGGAGAGGCCCATTCTAATGTATCTCTTTTCAGGAGGCTGATTACCAAGGCCACCTTGGCCTGGTCAGAGGCATAGGTTTGGAGACACCAGAAACAGAAGGCAGCATTGGTTCATGAAACCCTGGAACTCTTCGAAGTTCCCATCAAACCTTTTGGGCAAGGGTATCAGAGGCCCCCGTTTGGGGCAAGGTGCTGCAGGCTGTGTTCGCAGTGTAGTATTCTCCACACTCAACTTACTCCTGCAGCCTCTGGTTGTCCAAGGTCAGCTGCACAACTTGGGCTTGTAGTGTTTGATTATTTGTCTGGAGGCAGAGGGCCATTTGGGTGAGTCCGATGCTTCTGGGTCTATCCTTCTCACACCAGCCTTGGTTCCACAAGATTATTGTGGTCCGAACAAGCTGTCATGGTCGGAGATTTGGTAGTTGGAGACAGAATCCACAGTCGTGAGACAGGAGTTAAGGGTCGGCTGTGAATCAGAAGTAGGAGACAACTGGAGGTCAGGAACCACAACTCAGATGCAAGAAGTTAAGCCAGGCTGGGATGCCAGGAAATCCAGGAGCAGTAGGCGGAAGCATACAGTCCAGAACAGGGCAGAGCTAAGTTGTTCAGACAACTTCCTGTTCCTGCTGTTGGCTTAAATAGGGCCAGTGGGCCAGCTGCTTTGGGACTCCACCAATCAGACCTCAGGAGTGAAGCCTCACACTGGAGCTGAGCTTCATGGGTCTCAGATAAGCCATTGTTAGCAGACTTCCAGGTGGGGGCTTGGAATGTGGTAGCTCCCATGAACCTTGCAGGCCTGGGTTTGAGACTGGTGTGTCATGACAATAATGATAATGCACTTATTCCAAATTCCAGGTTATCAGAAAAATGGTGTAGTTTTATTGTAATTTTCTAAATGGCTGTGTGGATGTCTTTGTATAACTGTCAGCCTGATTTGCACCCTAGATCTCTTTCAAGTCCCTCTCATAGGCTCTTGGTGTGGGAGAGAGACCCCAGCTTCTCCTGGCTGACCCTCCTTAGCTTGTCTTCAGTCAGGTCAACACATGGATCTTCACCTTCAATTAAGGCTAGTAGTCCTTAATTTTATGTCTTGCAGTCTGTTTCAGTCTTTTGGTTACTTTCGTGGAGGCAGCCTGGGGCAGTGTCGTCGCCCCTTTGCTGTCCAAGGCCTTTTGCCTCCCCTTCCTTTTCTATACTTTCTCCTTTTATAGCAAGCCTCATTTCCTCTATTGGTTGCTGCTTGGGTGCCTGTCTCCATGAGTGGCAGGTCTGGCAGTTTCATGGGGGTATAGTCAAGCGGTTTGCTTGTCAATAGGAGAGGTTCTCCTGCCCCCTCTGTCTGAGCTCAATATGGGGTGTGTAGATCCTATTCAGGTGACAGGCTTCACTTCCTTCATCTCTCTCAAGGGTGGAGCCCCACAATTCAACGTTTCTTGGAGTGGATCTACGGACTACAACCCCCTATTACCTGGCTGTGTTAACATGACAGGCCAAATTGTATTTGACATCTGTAAGAAACTTCCTTCTGGGCGTTTGATCAGCGGCTCATTAAAGTGACTCAAACCTGCTTTTTCAAAGCAAACTTATTGTTCATTCACCCAAAGGTACATACCCATCAGAGAAAAGGGTTAAAACAAATGCCTATAAGCATCTGGTCTTACCTAAACTTTATCCTTTCCTTGCAAGTTTAGGAAGGTTCTGCTTCATCTAGATACCCCCACATCTGGGTGGGGAGAGACGGACTGTCATCCTGATGTCTTCACATCCTTGGGTGTGTCTCTGATAGCATCTAACCTTGAGCAGCTGCTGACAACTCGCCCCCTCCCTCTTTCTTGTTTTTAGCTGTTTACTATCTTTTTGATCTCTGGCCTTGGCAAAATAGCTGTGTAACTTTTGGCTGGCACATGGAAAGAGCATCTTCTCAATGTCCCAGCCATTGTTACATAAGAATGGCTATACTGGGTCAGGCCAATGGTCTGTCTAGCCCAGTATCCTGTCTTCTGACAGTGGCCAATGTCAGGTGCTTCAAGGGGAATGAACAGAACAGGGCAATTATTGAGTGAACAACAGGGGATGGATCAGTCCCAGCATCTGGCAGTCAGAGGCTTAGTTATCTTGGCTAATAGCCATTGATGGACCTATCCTCTATGAATTTATCTAATTCTTCTTGAACCCAGTTATAATTTCGGTCTTCACAACATCCCCTGGCAATGAGTTCCACAGGTTCAATGTGGATTGTGTGAAGAAGTACTTCCTTTTGTTGGTTTTAAACCTGCTGCCTATTAATTCCATTGGGTGACCTCTGGTCCTGGTGAGATGTTCCCTTAGCTCCCTTGAAGTTGTTTACCTGGAGATGTTTTATCTCTGGCTATTGTTTCATATCTTGCTTGCTGTTCCTAATGCCCTTTATTACATTGGCACAATACACTCACATTCCAATAACCCCAATATGTTCTGACTATCTTAATAGCTAGGTCACATTTTCATAAAATTATTACAGCTCAAACCCACATTTTCCACCATAGCATACAAAGGAATATATCAGAGGGGTAGCCGTGTTAGTCTGAATCTGTAAAAAGCAACAGAGGGTCCTGTGGCACCTTTAAGACTAACAGAAGTATTGGGAGCATAAGCTTTTGTGGGTAAGAACCTCACTTCTTCAGATGCAAGTCAAGATGCATCTGAAGAAGTGAGGTTCTTACCCACGAAAGCTTATGCTCCCAATACTTCTGTTAGTCTTAAAGGTGCCACAGGACCCTCTGTTGCTTTTTAAAGGAATATATGTAATTCTATAATACTTGATATACTCATATTGAAGCTGAAGAGCATCTCTTATAATAAGCGCATATAATCGTGATGGAGCAATATAAGAACCCAGAAAGATAGGTGCTCTGTATGCTTCTCTGTTATAAAACTGTTGTTAACTTGATTTGTTAATTAGATTAGGCTTTTTAATAATTGCTCTCTGACAGGTTGAGCCAGGCGTTTTAGAGGCATTCAGGGCTTAGATTGTAAGCTTTTTGTGGCAGGGACTGGCTCTTTGTTCTAGTTTTGTACAGTGCCTACCACAACGGGGTCCTGGTCCAGAACTAGGGCTCCTAGCTGTTATTATTTATTGTTCATATTAACATAAGTTCTTGTTCTGATCTGTGCCTGGTTTCCTGTCAAATTAAGGGAATTCTGGGACTTATATGCTAGAGCCCATGGAGTGTTAGGTCTGAGAGCAAGACCTGCAGGGAAAGGAAGCAGCATTTTTTTCTGAATGGGGTAAGAACTAGACAGAGCAATAGCTGTTGGTGGGGCTCTCCAGTGACGACAGTCTGGGGCAAAGACCTATGGTGGGGTCAGGACCAGCTCCAGGGTTTTTGCTGCCCCAAGCGGGGGGGAAAGCCGCAATCGCAATCAGCGGCACTCCAGCGGCTGCTCCACCGCACCACTTTCTTCTTCGGCGGGAATTCGGCGGCAGGTGCTTCCCTCCGAGAGGGACCCGCCGCCGAACAGCCCGACGTGCTGCCCCAAGCACCTGCTTGCTGGGCTGGTGCCTGGAGCCGGCCCTGGGTGGGGTTCCCCAGTGAGAGGGAGCCAGGAAAGGAGCCTAGGAGCTGCTGTGCTATGAGCCTTTGAAAGGGCTGGGGTCTAGGAGATGAGTAGGCCTCGGACATATATCTGAGGGAAGAGTGAAGGGAATGTCTGAACTTGGGGGTGAAGAGTTGTTTCATAGTTTAGCGCTGAAGCCCATGGTAGGTGGAGGGACTGGATTATAGAACACCTACCAAAGAATGCAGAATCCAGGGCCTCTGTCATCATATTTCCATTGTCTAAACATTGGTTAGCTGGTCTTAGTTTTTTTGTCAAAGGGGGGGTTACTTATGTGGAACATTACTTACTCTTACGGAGTCATGCATGTTGAGGAGGAGACTTTTGATTTGGCACCCATGTCTTTGGTTCTAGTTTCTGTTCTTTTCAAGCATGGTGAAGCTGTTTCATTTACAGTTCAAAAAGAGTCTCTTCATCTGCTCTAGAAACTTCCAAGCATCCACAGGAGAAGGTCATGTGTGGCCTCTCACCAAATTCTCTCTGGCACCCTGTATTCCAAACCTAAATTTTCCATTCTTAACTGTTACACATGCTTTCTAGCACTAAAGAATAAAAGGATCGTAATCAAAGAAGATGAGAATGAAGAAGAGATCAGGGACATTCTTTTCTTTTCAATGTAAATGACCCCTGTTCCAGGAGCACCTCTGTTGAAAGCTGACTGATCTAAAATGCTCTCCCATCCCTATTTGTACAGCAGGTATTTGTGCCATTACTGTATATTGGATAAAACAATATGCTGAAACCATTCTATACTAATGATAAGAACTGTCCTAGTGCTACAAAGCTTGGACTTTTAAGTGAAATAATCTGCCACTATAATGAATTTTAAAGTCATCCAATCTTAGCACCTTTATAATTCATAAACCAGATCTTTGCTCTTCTATCTTCCCATGCTTAGGAACACTTATCATCCTGACATTTTCTATTCTGATCTACTTTTCACAGTCTTCCTTCATCAGTTACATTTCCCAGTCCCCTTATCACGGTTGTAGGGCTAGCTGTACTCCTGTCCCTTTCCTTGGTCTCTCTGAGTATACGCTCTCAGGTGACGGGCCTTGTGCTTTTACCCTTTCTGTGGTGGAATCACATGATTCTCCCACTCTTAGAATGGGCCCTGGGCTACAGTACCCTGTATATCCACCGTGCTTACAGATCTAACTGGGTTTGGTACCTGCGGTTCTTCCCTTCGGGAGCTGTGACCAGTGGTGAATAGAGTGACCGCCTTAAACCAAAGTCTTGTTTAATCTCAACAGTAGGAACAAAGCATAATATAAGAGAAAAAAGGATTTTAAAGCAACAAAGTGTCTACACCCATGTCTGCTTTACTGATCGGCCTACCACCCCTATGGTTAGTCTATGAAGGCCTGACTTCTTCAGACATTCTAGCAGGTGCCTGTGTCAGTCTGAATTGTTTCCCAATAACCACTCAGAGAAAATATGAAAGGGACAGAGGTTCAACTAGCTCTTCAACTGTGGCATATTGGTGACAGCTAGCCCTGCAACCATGACAGCCCTATTGTTAAAATAGGATCATATGTACTAATGGTTAACTCTGTCTTCATTTTGTCTCTTAGGCTTCTACCTTATAAAGCTTTGAAACCTAGTGCCAGATTGTTCCTCTTCGATTTCAGTCCCTAGGGGAATGAAAGAAGCACAAAAAGTGCTCATCTGGCCTAAATCTGTCAGAGAAAAGGGAGTTGAGCATCAGCAGGATCATTCCAGACTCTTTGGATGTCTTGCCATGTGAATTCTGGATGGTAAAAGCTCTATGGGTCTGGACAGTCTGATGCTGGTTGAAAAGCCTTATGAGGCGTCACCTTTAACCTTTTCAACAATAGCAAACTTTGTAGCTGTAGTTCACCACTTTACTGGTCTTAGCAATTGTGCAAACTGGAAAGCAGACTGGCTCCGTCCTGTTTTATCGTGATCTCCTCTAACGTAGAGTTTAGTATTTTAGTTAGTTGAATGGTCTGAAATGATTTGTTTTTGCAGTGACTGGGACTATCCATTTAAAAAAAAGCTACTTGTGGTGGTGGTTTCTTTGTATTGTGTTTCTTCACTAGTTCAAAATTATGGTGGTAGAGTTGTATTTATGAAAGTCTTTTAACCCAGAAACCTCTCGGTTTTGCTATATAAAAATAAATTAAATTTCCCAACATTTCACGAAGAGTAATAGGGCTGCATCACCAAATAAAATACCTGAACCACCATAAAGAATCTGAATCCAAACAATAAATTAAACATCTCCTTCCCTCTGCTCTCAAAAAGCAAGCAACAAAATGATGAAAAGTAAACATGCCTCTAGTTGTGATCCAATATTAATACATAATATAATTACCCCAAGGGAATTCTGCACCAAAAAAAGAAAAATTCTGCACAGAATATTTTACAATTCTGCAAATTTTATTTGTAAATAAATAAACGTGGAGGCTCCTGCATGGCAGTGGGGACCAAAGGCCACTAGCTGTGTGGAGGTGGGAGATCACCCTGCAGGCCTCCCTCCCTGCCACCCTGGGGACAGGGACTCAGTTGTGAGGCTGCACCTGACCTGGACACGGCGCAAGAGCTGGGCCTGCCCTAGGAACACCCTAGGGTCCTGCCCCTTTGTGCCAAGTGCACCAGGTGTGGGCAGGCAGGCAGGGCCGGCTCCAGGCACCAGCCCACCAAGCTTGTGCTTGGGGCGGCACCTGGAGGGTGGCGGCGCAGCGCTCCGGCTCTGGCCGCCGGGGAGAGCAGAGCCCCGGCCGGGCACTCCGCCATCCTCCCAGGGCTCCGGCCGCCCTCCCCCCGGCCGCCGGGGAGAGCGGAGCCCTGGCCGGGGCTCACCACCCCCCCCGGGCTCCGGCCGCCGCCCCCCCCCCCGCTGGGGGGGGGGCGGCGGCCAGAGGCTTTTTTGCCTGGGGCGGCAAAAAAGCCAGAGCCGGCCCTGCAGGCAGGCTCAGCCCAGCAGGATCTAAGTGCAGAGGGGCTTAATGTGGGGGGGATCCAGATGTGGGTAAGAGGGTTCTGTGGGGGGCAATCTTGGTGTGGTGGCTCAGTGGGGGGATCTGGATGCCCAGGGGCTTGTTGTGGGGGGGGTTCTGGGTGCAGGGGCAATGGGTCCAGGTGAAAGTGGTTGGGGCTCAGTGGGGAGGGGTCTGGGAGTGGGAGGATGGTGCTTGGATGGGGGGGGGGGAGTTGGGTTTGGGTGGCCGTTGTGGGGGGTCCAGGTGCTGAGGAGGTGGTGCTCGATGGGGTGGGGGTCTAGGTGTGGGGTGCTCAGCAGGGTGGTCCAAGTGTAGAGGTGGTGGGGATCATCAGGGTGGGAGTTCGATGGGCCTGCTTAATGCGGGAGCCCCAGCTGCAGCTTCAATCAAGGGGACACTGCATGATGGGCTCCCTCTTGCCCCCCGCTTCCCCTATCCCCTTCTCTGCCCCTTCCTCTCCCAACTGTCCTCTGCTCCTATCTGCCACCCCTCACTCCCACATCACCCACCCCCTGCCTTATCCCACCCTTTTCTGTCCCCACTGCCTCTTCACCCCACCCCCTTGCCCTGCCCCACTGTGGGCACCTGCTGTTGTACCAAAAACAGGATGGCTCCAAGCACACAGAAGGGGAGCATGACCATCACTAGGACCCAGGAGGTGGTGTCAGCTGCAGAGTCAGTGAGTAGCACCCTCCTTCAGCCGGGCAGCTCTGAGCTCACAGAAATGGTGGGGGGCAGTGGCATGTGACCACGTGTGCCCCCCATGCCTCACTTCTGCTTGGGGGGCAATGCCCCCCACAAACTACGCCCATGGGCATCTCCTGCCCCCCACCTCCCGGCGCAGCTTCCCTTTGCTTCCCCATCACTTTCTGCAGGGAAGCAAAGAAATCTGCGGGGGACATAGGTGTAGTTTGACTGCTATATTTGTGGGGGCAAGGCATGCGCGTGCACATGCACTAGGGTTGCCAACTTTCTACTTGCACAAAACTAAACACCCTTGTCCCTGCCCCTCCCCTCCTTTGAGGCCCAGCCCCACCTCCCGCTCACTCCATCCCCCCTGCCCCCCATTGCTCACTCTCCTTCCACTCACTTGCTCGCTCATTTTCACCAGGCTGGCTCAGGGGATTGGGGTGTGGGAGGGGGTGAGGGCTCCGGCTGAGGGTGCAGGCTCCAGGGTGGGGCCAGAGATGAGGGGTTTGGGGTGCAGGGGCTGCTCTGGGCTGGGGGAGTGATGCCGAGAGGTTTGGCGTATGGGAGAGGGCTCTGGTCTGAAGTGATTTCTGGCCAATGGCGCTTGGGGCGGGGAGCTGGCTGTGCAGCTCCCATAGGCCAGGAACCACCTCATCCCGGACGGAGGACATGCCACATGCAGGGACCCTGCCTTAACCCCGCTGTGCCAGTGATTGGACTTTTAACGGCCTGGTCAGTGGTGCTGACCAGAGCCGTTAGTGTCACTTTTCAGCTGGGTGTTCCGGTCAAAAACCGGACGCCTGGCAACCCTAATATGCGTGCGCACGCACACACACACACACACACACACACACACACACACACACACACACACACACACACACACACTGAAGCCAGTTCCCTTGGCTCACTGGCTCTCTCCCCCTTCCTGGAGTGGTACCTGGGTTGCCAGTGCCAGAGGGGATGGGCCGGCATAACAGGGGAGCCCCAGCTGCTGCTGGTGGTCGCTCCAGCACCCGCAATGTCGCTGCTGTGGTGATGCTGTGGCCGCCTGCTGAGGGGATGCCACATGCCAGGCTCCTGCTTCTCCCCCACCCATTCCTGTATCCCCTTCTCTTCCCTGTTCCCTCCTCCTTCCTTTCCCCACTGTCTCCTACCTCCTCCCCATCCCCTTTTCTTCCACCTGCTCCCTCCCCAACCCTCTGCCCCTCCTACCCCCTTTGTCCTCTGCCTCTTCCCCGCACCCCACCCCACCCCACCCCTTGCCCGCCCTCCCCCCCACTCACCGTTGTACAGAAACAGTCAGGCACTGGGACCCAGGAGGTGGCATCCAGCTGCAGAGACAGTGACCCGGAGCGCAGGAGAACAGGTGCTTTGTCCTGCCTTCTCCATTCCCCTTGAGCCAAAATGTGCAGGGGGAGAGGCGCAGCATTGGAAGGCAGAGTACCCCCTGGCAGACTGAACAGCGCAAGATGTGCAGGACAGCTTGGCGCCTGCAGAAATTGGGGGGTGGGGTGGGAAGTGGCACATGACCTCGCATAACCCCCCCCCCACCTCGCCTCTGTTGGGGGGGGGGGAAGTTCACCACCCCCCCCCGCATCCTCCTAAACTACGCCCATGGTGAGAGGGACTTTGTTTTCTGCACACGCAGTGGCACAGAATTCCCCCAGGAGTAATGCAAATTGACTTTTAAAGAGAGAGTTTCCCAATTTAATATAAATAGAAACTCCTTTGAGATCTAAATGATTAGTAAAGGAAAAAGGCCTGAGTTTATGTCCTACCTTGGCTTCCTTGTGATTAAAGAGAGACTCCTTTTTGAAATAAAGTTCTGCTTGTTATTTGATACTGACAATTCAATTTTAGCCTATCTTGGAAGACATTAGCCCACTGGAGGACTGTTAGGATAAGTGAAACCTGATTGATTCGGATGGGAGGCAGTTTTCATTGAAAACTTATTTACAATTCTTTGTTTTGTTTACCAAAGTAACTCAAAAACCTTACAAACAGACGAGTTGGCAGAAAAGATCTTTGCTCCAGCTTCAAAGCCTGCAAGTAATGGCTGAAAAAATTCACAGTAAAATTCTTAGTCCTTCAGCACAACTAGGTTAGGCAGACTTGACATTCCTGATATTTGTTAGGTAAAAATAATCAGACAAAAACTTGTTGCGGAGGAGGTCTGGGTAGGAACCATTCAGGCCTTCTTTATGCATCACAAAGAAGGAAAGAAAGGGCATGAACCTAATTTGATCTTCCTTTTTCAGGTTACTGTTCAGCGCTGAGAGCATCACTTAGAAAGCAGTCAACTCCTGCCTGTGCATCTGTTGGGACCAGGGGTAAAGAGAAAGTAAGAGACCAAGGGAGAGTTTTCATGTAGAAAAACAGGTTCTGATTGAGTATAAAGTCCAATTTATGGAGTTTCATGACATGAACAAAACTTACGAGTTTAAAAGTAGTATATTTACTATTTGTATTACAATAGCCTGCAGAGGCCAAGATCAGAATCAGGACCCTTTTGTGACGGGCACTGTAACAAAATAAAATAGAAGAGTTTGCAATCAGTTTTTTTGGTATGGCCAAATGAGATTTACCCTATCCCTACATTTAGTTTAAAGTAACCCCTTATCGGAGTGTTCACAGTAGTACCAAGGAAAGCTCCACTATAAAACGAGCCAGAGTGCACTTTGAAGTATCAGACAGCTACAAGAGATTCCTTCAGTTCTAAGCCTGCACCACTGAAATTTGCCACTAGATCTAGAGTAGTAAATCACTGTGCCTTCACAGCTAGGGCAACGATTCACTCATGTGCCTTGACTTATAAAGAGAGCGAAGTGCTTTATTTGTAATACCTACCAGAATTTGATCAGCAGGAACAATCCGAATGTCAAAGATTTTCTAAACTGCTGTTTTTGGTGGTGGTTTTGATTTGCCCCTAAGTCACTTGACCAAGATTCAGGGGCAAGAACAGTGTGGTTTCCTGAAGCATTTAGTTGTAGGTCTCTGTTGTGCTAGCAGGACATCACTAAGTGACTAGTTGTATGCTCAGTGCCTTGTGAATATTGAACAATGCCCTTTTCCTCATTATCTGATTAATCTCAAGACACATGAAAACATTAATTATGATTGGAAGAATTCAAACTACTACTTTTGTGAGTGATAGTTTTATTAATTTTCTTACAACAAATGACAAGAGAAGTAATCTTTGAGAATGGATTTTCTCATGCCACAGCCTTACAGACAGAAAACACTTTATAGCAGGTAGAATTGTAAGCTCCTGCACAAATCTGAGGATTATACCTTGCTCAGTGAATAAGCATCATCTTTCTTCTGTGGTTAGCTGCATCCTTTTATAACTAAAATAAAAGATGGTTAGCACAAATTCACATTTTACAGGTATTTAAAAAGCAAAAGTATTTAAAATTACCAGTACTTTGTGTGAATATGCAAAAACTTTATTTTAACCATTAGTGGAGGTTTCATAACTAAGGACCGGAGCTGCCTTTAAATACTATAATAGGTCGATATGCCTAGACATTAGGGTGATGGATGCTGTAAAAAACACTTAAGCCCTATCTGTGCTGGAAATATTATTCATTGCTGACAACTGATGTCAGCAATGTGTACAGCTGAACTGGTGTGAACACTATTAAGGTGAAAGTGTAGGAAAGGAACCCTGTTGAACCCTATTTCATAAAAACCATGGTTAAACTCTGCCTAGCCAGTATTTCTGCCCAAGCCAAGAGCCTGCACATAGGCAACTATGGCCTGAGTGTTCCAGAAAGCGGTGGCAATAACTTTAAAACAACAATAGCAACACTTATGGGCAGTTATAGGTGACCCCTCCACCTACTTAGGGCCACGTTCTGGTTGAGTGCATACATAGGGGCAGGTTTCAGAGTAGCAGCCGTGTTAGTCTGTATCCGCAAAAATAACAGGAGTACTTGTGGCACCTTAGAGACTAACAAATTTATTAGAGCATAAGCTTTCGTGGGCTACAACCCACTTCTTCGGATGCAGTGGGTTGTAGCCCACGAAAGCTTATGCTCTAATAAATTTGTTAGTCTCTAAGGTGCCACAAGTACTCCTGTTATTTTTACATAGGGGCACTATAAAAACAGTGCAAAAATCTGCCGTGCAGCAGTTGCACATGGTGGAAGATGACTACTCCTTTTTTGGTCCACCTGATAGCCCCTTCCACAGGTTCCTGCAGTGAGTGCAACTGAATGGTGCTAATGGGTTGTAGTTCACATTTGGGTGCACATACGTGGCTCCCTGAACCAAAGTGTGCACCTACACAGTCCCCAGAACAAATTGTTCCTACACACTTTGAATAAATAGATTATGGCTGTTTGTCAGGCTGGTGTTAACCAGGAGATGGGTTACATTTGCAGTGTATACATGTTCGCAATAGGACCTTTCCCCACAATTGCCAGATTTTGCTCCTAACTTGGATTTAAAATACATTTTTAAGCTTTAGTCTCATCTTTTGACCGTTTTTATTTAAAGGAGAGAGAAGGTGGGTGAGGTAATATCTTTTATTGGACCAACTTCTGTTGGTGAGAGAGACAAGCTTACACAGAGCTCTTCTTCAAGTCTCACCTGAAGCTTGAAAGCTTATCTCTCTCTCATATCCTGGGACTGACATGGCTACATCAAACTGCTTATTTTAAAGGAATTATTTAGGTAATGCATCAAAGTTTAGCGCTATAAGATAACCTTCCTCACCTGACCCTCCACTTAATAAAAAAAAAAAAAAAAAAAAAAAACCCAACCCCCCCCCCCAAAAACCCACATTGTTTTGGGTGAATGTGTGAATATGGGGCATTTTTAAGAAAGGATTTTTTTTGTAGTACTTGGCTATTTGGTGCTTTTGGCACAAGAGAACAGTGATCTCATTAGGTCTCAGGTTAACCAGGGTCAGACATGGTCAATAACTGAATAAGAGACATTCTTTAGGGAAAAACCAGGATGCTTCAGGAAGATGAGTTGTGGATTCAGGAGGCAGCATTCTTCCCTCTGAGTCAGCATTAAACGAGTGCTCCAGTCTGGGGCTAAGCTGCACGGGGTACTTTGGTGCTGGAGATTTTACTCTTTAGGTGACACGCACAAGAAAGTTTGACCATTTCTAGTCATTTTCATTAATATTAATGGATTGATTTATGGCGCCTTCAACTGAAGGATCTCAAATTGTTTCCCAAACACATAAATAAGCCTCATGCTATTCCTGTGAAGTAGATACATTTTCCATTCTACAGACAGGGAAACTGAAGGGTTTAGTCCATACAGACCCCCTTAGAGATGCCATGGCACTTTCCACAAGAGTGGAAGCATGTGTCTACACCAATTACCTACATATCCTCTAATTTAGTTAGCCTAGGGTCAATTTCAACCTGCTAAATCAAGGTATAAGGTTGTGGTTAAATTGGGGTTAGCTAATACCTCAACTAGCATAACATAGCTAACATAACCTCAACCTCTTTTCCTAATCCGACAAACCTGTAATGACAGGTGCGTTCTATGCTAAGGGCCTAATCCAAATTCCACTGAAGTCAAGGACTCTTTCCATTGGCTTTAAATGAGTCCATAAAGATGGCTGCACTGTGGTAGCAAGGTTAAATTGGTTACTTTTGCTCATTTCCCTTGCATGAGAAACGCAAGTGGGATTTCACATCAGTTAGTTTATAATTGTGCCAAGTACTTTGAGGCTATTTAAATAATGATTGAATAACATTATGGTCTGTATGATCCATATTTTCAGGAATAACTTGTAAGTATTTATGCACATATCAAAACTGCGTGTGCAAATTGAAAATGAGTACAAATGGGTATTTAGACTATGAAATATCCATGCTTCCACATATGCTTGATTTGAGCATGCAGCTGAGTGATTGCATTTACAAGCTGTAGCTATGTAACTATATGCATTTTTTTTTTCATCCAGACCTCAGATCTTACTTTTAGAATAAAATCTGTCCCCAAATAATTTTGGAATGCTAATAAAAGGCCTAACTATAAGCCTGTCTCTCCCCCCCCCCCCCCCCCACTCCATATACCTCAGCATAAAGTTGTTTATAATGTAAGTGTGTTTAAGTATTTAGGAACGAGCAAGATTTCAGGTTCTGGAGAGAGTTGTTGAAAAACTAAGTGAAACTTTGGTTGCACTTCAAAAATTTCAAGTCCACAAAATCTTAAATCAATGAGGTTAGTTTGTAAAGAGACTTCTAAAAGAATGTATTGAACATTAGGATCCATGGCCTAAGCACAGATGTTCTCTGAACCATACTTGTGAAAAACAAATCAAATACTAGATTTCATGTTCTTCTGTCTTTGATTACCTGGAATATAAGATTATTCATAACAATTTCATTTTTGTATGTGTTTTCAAAAAATAAATTAGATTTCAGCTATGATTACAGATGTTTCTGTTTGAATTGAGGTTTTTGTACTGTCCGTGAGAAGGAGTACAAATGTAGCTTTTTCCATTTTTCTGGATACTCGTGGAATTTTTAATATACCTGTCAAAAGAAAAGTGACATGCTAATACAACTCATGTTTATTAGGTTATTGGTGATTAGCATTTTTTGCTTTGCCTATTGAATAATGTGGCTTTTGAAGATCTAGTTTGTTAGAGGAGAAAAAAGTTTACTTTTATTTTGAAAACAAATTGGGATATTTACCATATTTAGATAACAGCCTCTATCTAAAATCATATGTTCTGGGAGGCAGATTTCCAAAATGGAAAAAAAGACAGTTGTGGGTTTTTTTTATTTATTATTATTTATGTTTCAGTAAATCTTCTTTGAATATGCTCTCAAAAATGGTTATGTTTAGAATGTCCTGATCTTCTTAAATGTTCATACATCATTCTGTGAGCTGTCATTGGCAGTTTGAGGATGTAAACTCTGGCTGCAGACTCTTCTCACATTCGTTTCAAAAGATTAAGAAGTGAAAAACAAAACAAGCAGGATAGTTCAGGTCATTTCAACCATCCTATTGAGAACTGTTAGTATTTGCGAAAGTTAATGAGATAATGTGTAGTTAGATAAGAAACAGATTGCAAAAGGCAATCTCAGTTTGTCCTTTTTTTCCTAAGAATTTTTTAAATTAAAGTGGATAAAAAGTATTAATTAAACTTGTAAATGGATGCTGCCAGTATACCAACCTTCCTGGGCCAGTTTGAATATCAGTTGATGTGTTCTGACAGTCCTTAGGGGCAGGTTGTTTCAGTGTAGGGCCTTTGACTCTGGTATTTGCTTCCTTTGTTGATCTAATGGAGCTCGAATTTGGGGGATGGTGTAGAGCCCAGCAATTACAAATAGCTTTTCCCTATGGGGCTGATGATGGTTAGCTCTGCGTATAGCTGAGTTGGTTGTTGAATCTCTTGACTAAAAACTACTAACTTTGAATTGTTTAAACATATGGTCCCAGAGGCTTCCATGAAAGATGCATCTTAAATAAACTTAGTGCAGCTGTCGGAACTTGTAATTTCCTCCAACCCTGAATCTTACAAGTGCTGCAGATCTACTTCACATTACTTAGACTTCAAGACTTCCCATAGGCCCATAATTAAAATACAACTCACCTCAAATCAGAAAGAGGAAAAAATCTACTACTTCTATTCTGGGCAGATATCCCACATGAGAAATTAAAGGCAGAAATGAATACTTTAACAGAATGTTAAGATTAATGGAAGGTTGTAAAAATCAGGCTTATCACAAAAAAAATGTCTTACAAGCTTAACAACTGTAGACGTGTTGCTGTACTCGAGGAGTGGACTGTGCATATTTTCCACAATATTAGTAAGTGCTTAATGGGAGTTAAGTATCCGGAGGTAGCTGTGTTAGTCTGTATCCACAAAAACAACAAGGAGTCCGGTGGCACCTTTTTTTTTTACCCATGAAAGCTTATGCCCAAATAAATCTGTTAGTCTTTAAGGTGCCACCAGACTCCTTGTTGTTTTAATGGGAGTTGTCGCTGCTTTTTAAAATGCATTATACCTCCATCGTCATTTAGACAATGCTGTCTACAATTTAGCATGTACAGTAGATCTCAACCTAAATGCAAGGTCACGATTTAGCAATCTGATGAATCAATATTTAACCCAACACTAGGCAGTCAAAACTATTTAACTGTATGTGTTGAATTTCCCTGACAAGGGAATTGAGCTGCATAATTCCTGTTGAAATTAACGAGAGTTGTGTGGCTTAATGCCCTAATGGACTTTGAAAAATCTCCATCTTTATAGGAGTTACTGACACCTGACTGGGCTGAGGGCGGTCTAGCCTAGTGGCTGGAGTGGGCAGCAGGCCTAGTGTCCAGGGTGAGAGCCATAGTCAAGGGAACCAAGGGTCGAATCGGAAGGCAGAAACTGGGTACCAGACAAAGAGTTGAGCTGGAGTCCACAGTCAGGAGCCAGAGCCAAGGGTCAAAACCGGAGATCAGGAACTGGAGTGAGCAGGGGCAGGACAGAGGCAAAGCTGGGTGCAAGGCAGGAGCATCAGGAACAAGGTAACGCAGGACTAGCACAGTGGCGCACATGAGCATTGAGAAGCCTGCAAGTTGCTGTTGGTTTAAGAGCCAGGCTGCTGGCCTCTGAGGCCAATCAGGTTGTGTGGCTAATCAGGCAGCCTGCTGCAGGCGAGTTGCACTGAGGAGGCTGCTCCGAGTCTAGCTCTGCTGCAAGCCCTGATTCCTGCCAGTACCCCCACCTTTGAGGGTGCCACTTAGGGGCCTCAGGGTCTGGTTACTCAGGGTAAGCATCGTGCTAGGTCGCGTGCATGAGGTCCAAGGCATGGATGTGGTCTGTGGGTTCCCATGAATGCTTCTCTGGTTCATGCCTGTCCCGGTCAGATAGCTGATATAGTTTCCCCAGACCCAATGAGAGTCTAGAATCTGCCAAACCATGTATTCTTCTTGCCCTGAATGGTTATAGGTGGAGGAGGAGGAGTATGGAGTGGGAAGGGGTTCTTGATGAATGATTTTAAAATGAAGCCATGGAAGACTGGGAGAATCTTGAGGGAATCCAGTAGCTGTAACTGGTTTAATCTGTTTTGTGATCTGGAAGGGCTGTAGGTACTTGTGGTCCAGCTTTGCAGAGGGGTGAGTTGATTGTAGGTTCTGTGGGGACAATCACACCTTATCCCCTAGCCTGAAACCAGGTGTGGCTGGCAGGACTAGTCAGCGTACCATTTGTAGGTAGCCTTGGTGACTGCCTCTGGAGTTCTTGGTGTATCTGCCAGATGCAGGTTGTGAGTCCGGTAACAGTAGGCATTGATGATTTGGAGGGATTCTCTGCAGGAGCATGTTGATGGAAGCCATAGTAAAATAGGGAGTCTGCTTGGTGGAGGGATGTTTGGCATGGGGGATGAAGGGCAGCCAATCTTGATGATAGTTCAGGAAAGAATGTAGGTATTGCTCAAGGACCTGATTGGCCCACTCTGCCTGCCTGTTGGTACTGGCATGATAGGCTGTTGAGGTTAGGGTCTCAATACTGAGACGGCTTAGAAATTCTCTCCAGAAGCCAGAATTAAATTGGGCTACTCAGTCAGGCACCGTGCCTATGGACAAGCCATGCAGATGAAAGATGTTGCTCACAAACAGGCAGGCTCTCTCCTGAGCAGAGGGAAGTGCTCAACATGGTACAAAATGCACTATCTTGGTTAAGTGGCCAATCACTATTAGAATGGCAGTGTGGCCTTGGGAAGATGGTAATTCTCCAATAAAGTCGATGGAAACACTGGCCCAAAGCTGAGGTGAAGTAGGTTAGGGCTGGAGGAGACCCAGTGGTCTTTAAGGGCGGGGGGTTGTCTTGGTCTGGGTGCAAAAGGTCACAGGACTCTACATAGGATGCAAAACAAGTGCATGCAGCAGGCCACCAAAAGTTCCTGGAAACCAGGTCTTGGGTCTTGGAATGTTCGAAGTGGCCTGATAGGGGAGTGTCATGGCAGAATTGTAGGACTCGAAGCCAAGTGGCCCCTTCAGGCACATAAATGTGTCCCTTGTGGTACAGGATTCCATCCTGGAACATGAAGCCTGTGGAAGTCTGATCCTTGCCATGGTCCAAGGCTTGATGGGTGTGGATGGCAAAGGGATCAGTAGGTAACTGAAAGCGGATGGAGGATAATACGCCAGAGGTGGTGCCAGAAATGAAGTTTGAGGGCTTAAGTATCATGCATATAGTCTCCTCACCAGGTTTGTAGTACTTATCCTTTTGAGACAATGCATCTGCCTTCTTGTTCCTTGTCCCTGGCTGGTTGGTTGGTGACCACAAACTCAAATTGCATGAAGAAGAGGGACCAGCCTGCTGCTGGTTCAGGTGCCTGGCCATTTTTAGGTATTGCAAATTCTTATGGTCTGTGAGGAATTGGACCGTGAATCTAGCACCATCCAGAAGATGGTGCCATTCTTCAAAAGCTGCTTTGATAGCCAGTAGTTCCTGGTCCAGGATGTCTTAGTTTACCTCCATGGCAGTGAGTTTCTGCAAGTAAAATGCACATGGGTGAAACCGATCATTGAGAGCATCAGGTTGGGAAAGGACTGCCCCAGTGTGAAGTTTAAAGCTTCTGCCTCTACTGTGAACTGTCTGGGTGAGTCAGGATGGGGGCTGAGATTAACTTCTGTTTCAAATTATCAAAGGCAGCATGTGCTTCTGGGGTCCATGAAAACTGGACACCCTTTTGCAACCAAGAGGGCTTGCCAAAGCAAAGAACCCTGGGATAAATAGTCTATAAACATTTAGCAAAATCTAAGAACCATTGGATTCTGCAGATATCCTTCGGTGCCTTCCAATCTGTGACGGGTGACACCTTGTGAAGGTTCATTTCTGGCTCCCGAGGGGAGATGTTATATCCAAGGAATTTAAGGGTGTCCCAATCAAACTCGCATTGCCTAAGCTTGTCATGTATGATTCTGGTGTAGCCTTTCAAGAACACTACACATATTCTAGTTGTGAAGAGCCAGGTCTTCAGAGAAAATCAGAATGTCATCAAGGTATATGATGACAAGGTGGTCCAGTATATCTCGGAATATATTGTTCTTAAAGTGTTGAAAGGTTGCTGGGCATTGCATAGTCTGAAGGGCATGACTAGACATTCATAGTGGCTGGAGTCTGTAGTCAGGAGCCAGAGCCAACGGTCTAAACTGGAGGTCAGGAATTGGAGTGAGCAGAGTATCAAGGCAGGGGCTGGAGAGAGGCAAGGTTGGGTGCAAGGCAGGAGTATCAGGAACAAGGTAACATAGGAGCAGGCACAGTGGTGCGCATGAGTGTTGAGAAGCCTAGGTTGCATAGCTAATCAAGTAGCCTCCTGCAGGCCAATTGCACTGATGAGGTTGC
Organism: Emys orbicularis; assembly: GCF_028017835.1. Taxonomy (NCBI): domain Eukaryota; kingdom Metazoa; phylum Chordata; order Testudines; family Emydidae; genus Emys; species Emys orbicularis. The sequence continues at coordinate 64,127,227 of NC_088683.1, read as the reverse complement.
CCGGAGACTAGTTCTGCTGCAGGCCCTGATTTCTGAAAATGGCAAGAGAGTACGTGTCCTTAAGCACATCACTGTGGGATCATTGGAATGGAAGCATTTCCCCCCTCTCTTTTCATCTTCAGGGTGCTAGTTTCTTGCTGTGGTAATGTTTTAGTAGGGATTTTTCTTCAGCTCTCTTCTGACTCTAGAGGAACACCCTCTGTTCTGTGTCGTTGGTCTGTTCTGTCATCACAACATTTCCACCGAGGATCTCTTATAGGTGTCATAATGGGCACATTGCTCGCCTATAGCATTTTATGTTCTGAAATATCCTTTTATGAGTCATCACATTTGCTTTTTCTTTCTTGCCACCAGTAGACAATCAAAGCACAAGAGAAAAATTCCACAGTGCACATTCAATGTGTTGTTTGCCTCTCCTCTCCTCTGTCCCTTTGGCATAGCCCTCCAAAAAAGGGAGCATCGACAGAAAAATGGGTTAGTTAATATGAACTAATGTCATAAATATTTGGGGAACATAATTTTGCATATTATAACGTTGTTCCTTTAAGCACTATAAAATGTATCTATTTTTCTCCTGATCTACTGGGAGTTGTGATATTCTGAGGAAAAGATTCTCTTTCAAAATAAAGAAATGAATAAAGGAAAATTTTGAAAAGCATTCTGTCTCTCTCTAATAATGTGCTATAGGAAGCTAATTCATAATGGAATAAGTGACTCAGCAGAGGCTGAGTCATAGAGTTTAAGTCCAGAAGGGACCACCAGATTATCTAGTCTGACCTGTGCACTACAGGCCACTAATCATCACCCAGCACCTGCACACTAAACCCAACAACCAAAATTAGACCAAAGTATTACAGCCCACAGGAGACCAAACTATTGTATGCCACAGGAAGAGAAGAGGAGGGACTAATGTGCAACTGTTCCCAAGGCCACTGCAATGGCAGGGCATTGATTTGAGATGTACCCAGATGATCCTGGCAAATGACCTGTGCCCCATGCAGCAGAGGAAGGAGGAAAGTCCCCAGTCTGACATGGGAGAAAATTACTTCCTGACTCCACATATGCAGGGTGTCAGTCCAGTACTTTCAGGGTAATAGCATAAAGAAACTAATTGATTTCAATATGTTACAATATCCATTTGGGATTTTTTGCATGTGGTTTCAGAACTCTCCTTTTTCTGAAAAATGGCTTCACAGCCACTTTTTATTCTTACTCCTGTTTTGGAGCTGCTCCTCTCTGACTTGTTGTAATGCAACACAGTTGTTCATAGAGTTCAAGGATGCTATTTTGAATAATTGCAAAGGCTGCCCTAATTTATCCTGTTTTTCAAAAACTGATGTTCTGCCCCTTGTTGTATAACTTGCATGTAAATCTCTCTTGCTTTTTCAAATACGGATGCAGCCATTTGATAAAATGGCACTTGAATATTCTTTGTCCACTGTTTAAAAACAAACTCATTTGGAGTTGTAAAATTTTAATTGCTTAAAACCATCCTCTTCTGGGAGCTGCTTAGTATGTGGCCAGCAGAGGGTAGGGCCAGCAGCAGCAGCAGAGGGAGGGGAAGAGAAGCTCTCCAAAAAAGATGGAAAGGTGGTGTTGCAGGGTGGAGGGGGAAGGGAGCAGAGAACACTTTTGGGGAACTTTGTTCTTTACTCCCTCCACTTACCCTGAAGAGTTGCAAGTAGTAGCCTCCTGCAGCCACAGCTATCTCCATAGTGGCCCATTAAACTCCAGTTGGAGTCACTTCCCTTCCACCTTCCCTGCTCTCAGACAGGCAGCTTGTACAGAAAGGTTCCTTTCTAGTGACCAGCAGGAGGCCAGGCAGCCACACAGAATGAGCGGTAGAAAGTTCAGGGACCAGTTTAATTGCACATGGTGCTCTCTTCAGGAGCATCTCTAGTTCCCTCCTCCTGGTTTGGGTGCACCATAGATGCCCCACGTCATCTTAGGACTGTTGCTGTTGTGAGCTGCTGCTGAGAGTTGTCTGCAGGTAGCCACTGCTGGCGCCCCTGTCTCATACCTAAGTGAGCTAGGTATTGTTATTTTCCCAACATACAGTAATAAGCAACTGCCACTAGGGGACAGGGCTGCTTCCTAAAAAAAGGGTAAGTTAGGTATGAATAGTTTCTATTCACCTCAGTGGCTGATTATTAGTAGGTTTCAGAGCTAATTTAAATGTCAATGCTTTTATCTATTTTCCCCACTGATTCTTTCAGCTGAAAGTAGCTTGAGCAGGTTTTTTGTGTGTGTGTCTTTTTGTTACATTTTGGCTGGATAATCTGCTGTTTTAGAGGAATGGATATCTGTAAATGTATATTGTGTTAGATTTTGAGAAAGGGAGAATACTTTCTCACACATTTTTTTTTCTCGTTTTTACTTCCTAAAAGGAAATAAACTTGATCTACTTGGAATTCAGTAACTTAACATTAAATTCTGTTTTATAATTTGGTCAACTGCCCAGTTCATTGACATGCTACATTGCCCCAACTCATTGACTGGATTCATAGATTGTAAGGCCAGAAGTGACCATTACGATCACCTAATCTGATCTCCTGCATAACACAGCCCATAGAATTTCACCAAATGATTCCTGAATTAGGCCCATACATAAGAACGGCCATACTGGGTCAGATCAAAGGTCCATCTAGCCCAGTATCCTGTCTTCCGACAGTGGCCAATGCCAGGTTCCCCAGAGGGAATGAACTGAACAGGTAATCATTAAGTGATCCTTTTCCCTGTCTCCAGTTCCCAACTTCTGGCAAACAGAGGCTAGGGACACCATCCCTGCCCATCCTGGCTAATAGCCATTGATGGACCTATTCTCCATGAATTTATCTAGTTCTTTTTTGAACCCTGTTATAGTCTTCGCCTTCACAACATCCTCTGGCAAAGAGTTCCACAGGTTAACGGTGAGTTGTGTGAGGAAAAACTTCTTTTTGTTTGTTTTTAAACCTGCTGCCTATTAATTTCATTTGGTGACCCCTAGCTCTTGTGCTATGAGAAGAAGTAAATAACACTTCCTTATTTACTTTCTCAACACCAGTCATGATTTTATAGACCTCCATCATATTCCGCCCCCCCATCCCCAGTCGTCTCTTTTCCAAGATGAAAAGTACCAGTCTTATTAATCTCTCCTCATACGGAAGCTGTTCCATACCTCTAATAATTTTTGTTGCCCTTTTCTGAATGTTTTCCAATTCCAATATATCTTTTTTGAGATGGGGCGACCACATCTGCACGCAGTATTCAAGATGTTGGCGTACCATGGATTTGTATAGAGGCAATATGATATTTTCTGTCTTATTATCTATCCCTTTCCCAGCATTCCATTTGTTTTTTTTTGACTGCCACTGTACATTGAGTGGATGTTTTCAGAGAACTCTCCACAATGACTCCAAGATCTTTCTTGAGTGGTAACAGCTAATTTAAACCCCGTCATTTTACAGGTATAGTTGGGATTTTTGTTTTCCAATGTGCATAACTTTGCATTTATCAACATTGAATTTCATCTGCCATTTTGTTGCCCAGTCACCCAGTTTTGAGATCCTTTTGTAGCTCTTCACAGTCTGCTTGGGACTTAACTATCTTGAGTAGTTTTGTATTATCTGCAAATTTTGCCACCTCACTGTTTACCCCTTTTTCTAGATAATTTATGAATATGTTGAACAGGACTGGTCCCACCACAGACCCCTGGGGGACACCACTATTTACCTCTCTCCATTCTGAAAACTGACCATTTATTCCTACCCTTTGTTACCTGTCTTTTAACCAGTTACCAATCCATGAGAGGACCTTCCCTCTTATCCCATGACAGCTTACTTTGCTTAAGAGCCTTTGGTGAGAGAACTTGTCAAAGGCTTTCTTTTATCTAACTACGCTATATCCACTGGATCCCCTTGTCCACATGCTTGTTGACCCCCCCCCAAAGAATGTTAGTAGATTGGTGAGTCATGATTTCCCTTTACAAAAACCATGTTGACTTTTCCCCAACAAATTACATTCATCTGTGTGTCTGACAATTTTGTTCTTTGCTATCGTGTCAACCAGTTTGCCCGGTACTGAAGTCAGGCTTACTGGCTTGTAATTGCTGGGATCAACTCTGGAGCCCTTTTTAAAAATTGGTGTCACATTAGCTATTCTCCAGTCATTTGGTACAGAAGCTGATGTAAATGATATGTTACAGACCACAGTTAGTAGCTCTGCAATTTCACATTTGAGTTCCTTCAGAACTCTTGGGTGAATACCATCTGGTCCTGGTGACTTATTGCTGTTTAGTTTATCAATTTGTTCCAAAACCTCCTCTAATGATACCTCTATCTGGGACAGTTCCTCAGATTTGCCACCTAAAAACGTAACTTCTGGTTACAGCATCTCTTTTAGAAAAGCCATCCAATCTTTATGAAAAGAATTCAAGTGATGGAGAATCCATCACATGAATATGTAAGTTGTTTGTTAGCTGATTACCATCACTGTTAAAATATTGTGCCTTATTTCTAATTTGACTTCGCCTCACTGGATTTTAATATGCCTTTGTTTGATAGATTAAAAAACCATCTACTATCAGAAATCTTCTCTCCATATAGGTACTTCTAGACCATGATGAAGTCACCTCTTAATCTTCTCTTGGATAAACTAAATAGATTGTGTTACTTTAGTCTCCGACCATAAGACAGGTTTTCCAGACCTTGAATAATTCTTGTAGCTCTTTTCTGAACCCTTTCCAATTTGTCAGCATTCTTTCTTTTTGAAGTGTGGACACCAGAACTGGATATACCATTCCAATAACGGTCTCACTACAGTGACATTACCCAGGGCACAATCTGGACTGATGAACAGCTGTGTCCCCTCCATTCTCCAGCCTGGGGTGCCTTTCACATTCCTTCACTGTGAAAGCAACCACTCCTGGTCTGCTTATGCACAGCCTTCAGCATGTAAGTCACTCCCAGCTATGCTGTGTGCTATAGCCAGCCACTCATGAATTATACTGCAGGGCAACACCAGCAAACCCCCAGTCCCAGACTTACCCCCAGAAATGTGCATCTGATACTATCCAGCACCCACCTGGATAAGACAAGTTCATATAAAGTCTGTCATTTATTAACAGAAAATCATGTGCACAAATCTTGTTATCCCAAATGGAGCTTCTTAAGCACTTCAATCCAAACACACTGGTTTAGATAAAACAACAAAACCAAATTTATTCATTACAGAAGGACAGATTAAGTGACTACAACTAATGAAACATACAAATCAGAATTGGTTACAGGGAAATAAAAGGTAAAACGCAACTAACACCTAACTTAACAAGCTAAGTGAATACAAAGCAAAGGTCTCTCTCATCACATATTCCAACAGTCTTACTGGCTGAACCTCTTTCAATCAGGATCTCTCCCCCAGTCTAGTGCTGCTTCCTTTGTTCTTCAGGTATTGACGATGCTGTGGGTAGAGAGCAAGGGAGAGGAGAGGGCAGATGCCCCAAATCATCTCTTGTAGCCCTTTCTCTTGAACAAGAATCATCTCCAATTGATGTTCAGGAGACAAAGTCTGTGTAGCCAGAAACCTTAAGCTACTCCTTTGTCAAAATGTGTGTGTGTGTGTGTGTGTATATGTGTATATATATATGTGTGTATATATATATATATATATATATATATATATATATATATAGCCCACACCTTCTCTCCTGCTGAAGAGTGGCCACTTAATCAGGTGATCATTTGATCTCATTGACACCTGGCTGAGGTGTTGGCTAGACTTTTGTCTCTGGGGAACTTGTTTGTGACTGCCCTCCAGAACATGTCTTGGTAATATTATATAGTGGAATCTTGTATCTTTACATACAATGTTGCCACACATTTCACCAGGACAATAACAATCAGCAAATCATGAGTTTTCAAATGATACCTTTCACAGCATGCTTTGTACAAAATTTAACAGAGTCTTGTAAAGGGGGTGAGCATAGTCTGTACCCCATTGCACACATACAGTAGTAATAGTACCTCCCTACCTCTGCTTGAGATTTATTTATTTATGCATCCAAGGATCACATTTGTTCTCTTACATAACACTGGGAGCTCATATTCAGTTAGTTATCCACCTAATCCCGAAGTCCCTTTCAGAGTCCCTGCTTTCCAAAATACAGTTCCCCATCCCCATCCCCAAATACAGCCGACCTATGAAGGAAGGCTGAAAGAATTGGGTTTGTTTAGTTTGGAAAAGAGAAGACTGAGAGGGGACATGATAGCAGTTTTCAGGTATCTAAAAGGGTGTCATAAGGAGGAGGGAGAAAACTTGTTCACCTTAGCCTCTAAGGATAGAACAAGAAGCAATGGGCTTAAACTGCAGCAAGGGAGGTCTAGGTTGGACATTAGGAAAAAGTTCCTAACTGTCAGGGTGGTTAAACACTGGAATAAATTGCCTAGGGAGGTTGTGGAATCTCCATCTCTGGAGATATTTAAGAGTAGGTTAGATAAATGTCTATCAGGGATGGTCTAGACAGTATTTGGTCCTGCCATGCGGGCAGGGGACTGGACGCGATGACCTCTCGAGGTCCCTTCCAGTCCTAGAATCTATGAATCCTATGTGACCTACATTCCTTGATCCTAGATGTATGACTTTTCATTTGGCTGTATTAAAATGCTGCTGTTCAAATGGGCAAACCCAATTTGTCAAACCATCCAGATCATTTTGTAGAATTGACCTGTCCTCATGGGCGGTGTGTGAACTACTGGCTTGTGGAGGTCAGCTCCCGGTCCCCACCGAGCACCCTCAGCTGAGAGCGCCGGGTGGGTAGGTGGTGCGGCCCCAGTGGCACAGCCCAAGCCGGGGCCACGGCACAGGGAGCTGCAGAGCCAGAAGTAGGAGGGGGACTGGGGATGGAGCATGGGCGGGGCCATGTGGAGCTGTTTGGGGAGGCTCAGCCTATGATATCTGCCGCCCATGCCTGTCCTTATCATTATTTATCACTGCTTCAATTTTTGCAAATGTTACCAGCAATGGTTTTACATATTCTTTGCATATCATTAATAAAAATATTAAGTAGCACTGGTCCAAAAACATATCCCTATAAGACCCCATGTCACTGGCTACTAACCACTAGGGCACCTCCTCCTGGTTGCTCTGGAATTAGTTGTTTTCAAGTCTCATGCCCCCTTCTGCTGCTTGTCCATGCACCTTCCTGCGCTCGCTCTCTCTCTCTCTCTCTCTCTCTCTCTGTGCAACTTGGGATGTTCTCTCTTTGTGACTTGGCCCTCACCATAATCCTCCCCTTCCAGGGCATCAGTCTTTCCTTCCAAATGGCCTCACGCAGTCTTCTCACTCATAGCCCAGATGCTGCCATTTCTCCTGTGGCCGGTAGGGGAACCTGGGCCCACTACTCCGGGTTAATGCTCGGGGACCCTTTAATCAGCAGCCAAGCTCTGCAACATCCTAAACCTTGCTGCCGTTTTGCTGAATCTTTTCCTACACGCTCTCCACCTAGGTTTCATTCCTTCCCTCACTATGTCCAGAAAGTAGCTATAGGCTCCCTCACTACAGTCCCTTTCTGTAACCAGCTTCCTGGCTTTATAGGTAGTCTTGCCTGTTCCTTCTTAGCTGGTTCCATAATTATTCAGGGGTTATTTAGGACATCTAATTCCCCTCAACTGTGGCCTGTCCAGTTAATTGTCCCTTTCCCAGGCTCATTAACTCCTAAACTAGTGTGGGTTGAACACCCTTTCATACCCCACTAGCAAGTCCCTCATTGGAAGATCATTCCCCATTTATAATTACTTTTTCATCTCTACTAATTAACCAGTTTTAAATCCATATAATATATGCTACATTGCTTTTGCATAGTGCTATTTTTTCATCAGAATGTTGTGTGATATTAACTCAAATACCTTATAGAAGATTGAGTGTATTATGTCAACACAGTTACTTTTATCAACTAGATGTGCCAGTCTTATTTAAAAAAAAAAAAAAACTGTACTAAGTTTATATGAAAAGGCCTATTTTCTATAAAACCATGTTAATTGTGCCACTGTCCTTTAACTTTTAATTGATTGCATCCTATATCAGTGTTTCCATGATTTTGCCTATGATCAATGTCAAATTAGCCGATTTACAATTACCCAGGTCATCCTTTTACCTGTTTTAAATATTAGCACAACATTAGTTTATTCCCAAACTTTCCCAGAGCTCCAAGACTTGTTAAATGTTAACATCAATGGTTCAGCACCTTGGCCAATTCTTTTAAAAAACTCCGATGCAAGTTATGTGGTCCTCGATATTTAAAAATGCTTAACTTCAGTAGTTATTTCAGATCCAATTTCTCAGCACCTCAAAATGTTGGGCCTCAAGTTATTACTAAAAAAGTAAATCATTTCAACATTTTTTTTTTTAGGATGATTACTTTGAAAGTAGCTACTGTTCTTGTTTTAGTTAATCCTTAAAGTCAGTTAAAAATGGTTGTATACAGTTTAATCAGATCATAACTAATTTATGCACCACAGGTGCCCAGACCTTGCTCAACTGAGAGCTCTAATGGCAAGCAGCTAAGAGCCTACTAGCTGCCCCTTTGGTGATTAAGACACAAGACTGTTGTAGTTGACCTTATCTTTAATACAAAAGTAGAGCCCACAGAGACTTCCACTCGGAGCATGTATTGCTTCATGTTGATCCAGGCCACTTGTATCAAGAAAGTGCATCCTATATGAGGAACCTGTGTGTGTGTGTGTGTGTATATATATATATATATATATTTTTTTTTTTTTTCTGCGAGATGCTCCTTCATTTTAATGATGGCTATAAGCCATTGTGTAGTATTTCACAAGGTGTGCTTGGCCAACCCTGTATTATACATTTTGATACACAAGGGAAAGTGCTTCTGTCCCTTAAGTAAGGCAGCCAGATTAACACATTTTTCACCAAAAATTCTTTGAGTCTGGAAGACATTATGGTAGCTTTTGAAATTTCCCAATATATCAATATCCCCTGGCTTTGAACATAAGAACTGCTAATTCTATATCTTTCTGCTTGTACTATTTACAGAAAAAAGCTTAGGGCACACTTATAGATGTATTTGTTGTCATAGTGAATTACCATGATACTTAGTTTCTCATGTGCAATTTCCCCCCCCCCCCAACCTGGGTTGGAGGAAAAAACACATTTTAGAAAAGGTTTCTGCTCTGATACTTACATTTGCTTAGTGACAGAATGAGATGCCTGTGCAGAGGGGAGAAAGCAGATATATTCCTCTCTGAAAATTATTGGAGTTGACAGAAGAATCACTGAGGAGACAAAAAATGTCATATCTTGTATTAATTTAGATTTATATCTGTCTGACCCATCTGTATCTGTATTTGCATTAAAAGATTCATAACAACTGTGAAATTTTTGTTTTAACTAATCTCACTTTAAAGTTTTCTGATCTTTTGTTCTTCTAAACTTGAGGGCTTCTTTGAGTTTTCCTGAAATAACCCTAGAATTTTTGAAGGATATAAATCTGCTAATTATAGAGGCTTGGATTCAAATATTCGATCTGTCTAGCTGCTACCTGGAGGTACTATCAAAGCCTGAAGAAATGTATTTGTAGTTCAGTAAGGGGTGGGAGAGAGTACCTGGAAAAATTACTCTTTTTTTTTTTTTTTCTTTTTTTTTTCAATGGCAGCTTAAATAGTCTCATCAGGATTCAGCAACACTGTTATGGTAATGAAAGAGAATCTCCTTTTCCTTGAAACATCTGGCATGTAGATAAAAGCAAACCAGGCTGGAGAAAACATTTTTAACTCTTTGGAGACTGTCTGCATTTTATTTATGTTCACTTTCTGACCTACATCACAAATAAAATCTATATGCTGCCACGAATCAGCTGTTGACCAATCAAAACACAGGATTTTTCGAATGGCATCTTATAATGTTTGCCACTTGAGTATCTTTTGATGCACAGTGTATGTTCCATCACTAATTTATCTGATGATAGTTTCAAATGGGGGTGGTGCAGAAGTTGTTAATTAAAATTTTAATTACATTTTATTAATAAGAGGCCTGCGTAATAAAACTTACTACACTTTGTCAGGTCGCTTTTTCTCCCTGTCCTCGACTTTTCTGTTTTAGAAACTATGTTCACTACATAATCTCCCATTTCACAAGAGTGTGGAAAGCAATTAGGGATGCTTTTAAAATTGATGGGCTCACAGGAGCCTTCCCCTGGGACAATTCCTGCATGCTAAAAGCAGTCTCTGATTCCTGGCAGCAGAAAGAATTGAAACTTCTAAAAGGCAGACACCCAGTAAGCACCATTAAGCCATTGAACCAAGTGAAGGTTGAATTTAGCCTCTGAAATAAACAACTCTTCCAGCTATATCAGTAGTGCACGGGCTCCCACATTTCAGCAACTTAGATCTGGCATGGCTAATTCATTGAGGGAAGGGGCAGATTCCATGAAGGGTCAATCATCACTTAATTATGGTTCATGGGCCAGGATATAAAGGGCTGCATAATCCCCACAGTTAAGAGCGGATATCCCACCAATATCCGTGAGGGGATTGCATAGAGCGGGGGGAGAATAAAGCCTTTGTAACTAAAACTAGTAGGTCATGCGCTTTATAGCTTGTGTAGGCCAAGCTTATGACACATGACAGGGACTCCATGCCTCCCTCCATTACTCCCCCCCCGCCATCTTCCTTACGCTCCATGAGCCGCCTTTCTTTCTGGGAGAAAAGTCATTCAGGGTGTTAAACTCTAGTGGGAGACTGAGCAGAGATGAGATGGGGTATTGTTATGCTGGAAGGCATTAATGGGTGCCATCAACATCATGTTTGATCTGTAGGCAATGGCAGAGATCCCCGAGGCTGTGGCTGTGTTAACCGGTTGGCAGCGGTTTAATGTGTCTCCCATTTACCCCTTTTCAATTTTCCAATCTGCTCCCAAATCAATGGGGTCTGGCAATTGATGTCTAGAACTTTTCCTGAAATTTTAGAATGACTCAGTTACCATATTACATGCAGAGAGATTGGAGGGGGGAGTGAGGTAATATCTTGTATTGGACCAACTTCTGTTGGTGAGAGAGACACGCCTTTGAGTTCTGTTTAGCTCGAAAGCTTGTTTCTTTCATCAACAGAAGTTGATCCAATAAAAGACATTGCCTCACCCCCCCCCCCCCCCTTGTCCTTCTAATATCCTGGGACTGATGTGGCTACAACAACACTGCACACATGACATACAGAGAGAGAGATGCATAGAGAAATGCTGTTGAGCTGAGCATGAGGCCTTTACTAGCTCAGGAAGTTAAATTTGTCCCTCTCTGTATCATTCACTGAGAAAATCTGCTCTCCATCAGGCTATGTCTACTTTTGCTCTTTGTTTCTCTCCCTCTTCTCTGTCCTCACCGTCTCCTCTGTTCTTCATTCTGCATTTCCTTCTTTGTTTCAACTCCCTATTCTCATGCCTCCAGGGCTTCACTCCCACTCCTTTTTCTTGTTTGACCTACTAAAATGATCAGCAATGGAATAATTAATGTTGACATTAAAGTATCATCACACGACTTCAGGGTTGGCACCCCAATGAGATTAATAGGTGACAGACCGTTCACCTCTGTGAGTCATTGTTTCAGGTTGCCAGCAGACTCAGGCAATCCTAACAACAGCTGAATACTGTTCACATTTGGAAGGTTGTTCTGCAGCCACGAGGACTAGAATCTTAATTTTTAAAAATATGAATGCTGAGATTCTGCACCATCCGACTATATCATGTGGGTTACATACTTATATTCAGATCTCCCCGTGGGCTGTATGTTTGCCAAACCTGCCTTATATGTTACTCCCATTGAAATTTAAATGGTATTCATATCATTAACAAAACTCAGCTCATCTGCCTACAAGCCATAACAAGATGATCTTTTCCACATCACTGAATCTGCTTCAGTGGTTTTAGGAAGAATATTCAAATTATAAAATTAACTCAGAAATCCACATTTTTCATTCACTAGCATGGAGTGCACTCTCCCCTAAGTCCATACTAACTCACTTTTACCCTGTGGGTGACTTGTATTTCACCCTCCTCATGCTTCCAAAATAAACCCCAGCATTCAGGGTGGTTGCTGGCAATGTCTCACATTTTGTGGGACTGCTATAACCTAGAGAGGGTTTGGGAAGCTCTAACCTTCTGCTTGTGGTATATAGAGCAACCCAGCAAAAATCTAAAAATAAGTTTGCTATACCCATACCTCAGCAATGCCAGGGACAACATGTAGTGGGAGATGGTTACAATATTATTTCTCTGTCTTGAATAGATGGCAGAGATTTTTGAAGATGGGGAGGGTAATCCAAATAGTTTTCAAGATTTCTGGTGTGAAAAAACCTGTGGCTCCAATAAAATTTTTCAGAACCCTGAAAAGGGTCACACTGTTGAAGCAAATTAGCTGATTTTATTCAAAGGGATCTTTCCAAATTCTTTTTTGGAAGCAGCTCCTCCTCCCCCCCCCGCCCCATTTTATTAGGGTATGTCTACACAGCAAAGAAAAACCCGCAGCTGGCACGGGTGTCTAGTTGCTGTGTAGACATACAGTTAGATGATTAATTCAGTTTGCCACAGTTTGACTCATGTGATCTGGCATGTTTTAGTCATTTTTTTGCAATGTGGGGAAGGTTTTTCAAAAGTTGGGTAGAAAGAGTTCTTAATTGAGATAACTGCTTTTCACTACTGTAGGGGGAAAAATACAGGTCAAACTGATGACAAGACAAAATTCTACATAATACGAATTTGTGTACTAAAATGTTCATACAGCTTGAGTGTTGACTTAATTTGTCCGTTGGAAATATGCACTCTTTGTTAATGTGTTGTTTGTGATGTACTAATGTTCCCACAAAGCCTTCTTAAGTAGAGATAATTGTCCCTTTTCATTAGTCCACAATCCTAACTTTGAATACTTTCATTTTATGTCAAATAGCTTTTCAGCTCTGAATCATCGCTGTAATCAGTATTTATTGTTTTGTTGAACAAGTTGTTGCTGTTTTCCATTTGTCAGCTTTCTGGCTTGCTGATTCACTCTAGCCTCTAGGCTCCAGTCTGAAATCATTAACAGTCTCCTAAAGGGATTGCTGTTTAAATGTAACAATTTACCTTTTTTATGTTCTAGTCTCACTTAAAAACAAAAAACAGTGTGTGCAAGTGGAGTCATGCAAACAGCATTGTTTCAGGACACTGTTCACTTAGCTGTCTTTTTAAGGGTGGCGGGTGAAGCTTCTCCTTGGGGAGGCTAATGCCATAATGCCACACCATGGAAACTCTCCCAGTTCTGATTCTTCAGCACGTTCTATCACAATCTCCTCAGCTGATATTGTATGGCCCTAACACAGGAACACACTTAAGCAAGTGCTTAACTTAAAGCCCGTGAGTAGTCTCTGGTTTAAATGTAGCTATTGTATTCACCTAAACATAGGTTTAAATGCCTTGCTATACTGGGGCCTGTGTTTTCTGGTAGCTAGAGGGCAGGGTCTGTAGGTCTGTTCCCTGTCCATTCTGCTTTTGTGCTGGCTTACTGGGTGGCATTTTAGAAGAGAAAAAGCATAACAGAAAGTGTTAAAATAAACGTGAAGTGTAAAGAATATATTTAGCCAATATACTAAATATACTTTTACATGATATTACGTATTTGCTTCCTGGGATGGGACACAGAAGGAAAAGGAATTGTGATGGGTCAGAGAGGCCCCATGCCAGCAGAGATGGAGTTAAGGAGAGCCCATGGACCCAGCTAGCCCTATCCCGCTATACCTGAAGTCAGTGCCAAGACTGGATGGGGAATAAAAGGAGAGAGCAGTCCCACACAACACGAACAGCCATCGTCCCCAAATTGTGAGAGCAATTGCCCTCAATGCTGGGATTCATATTTGAAGTGTGATGAGGGTGAAATACAAGTCACTCACAGGGTAAAAGTGAGTAGTGTGGATTTACAGAAGGGTGCATTCAGTACTAGTCAATGAGACAATTTGGGTTTCTGAGTTCAGGGCTGGCCGGCCAGAAAGGAGGATGGAATTCTGCCTCTCGAGCTTCACTTGCACAGTTGCAGAGAGACAGGCCTCTGAGCCAGAGCAGCTACTGGGGAGGAACAGTTAGACCTCAAGGAATGAGCAAGACATGAATCAGAGACTGTTTGGGAACCAACCTTGAAGGACAGGGCGGGAATGTCCCACTGAAGATGGAGGATGGTTCAGTATTGAGTTAGGTTTGCTTTTTGTTGTAGAACGTTTCTGGGCTGAGCCCCCCCCCCAAAGGGGATAAAACCGAAGGGACAATTAGCTGATAGGTGGAGCCTGCCTCATTGAACACTAGGGGGAGAGACTTCTTCTCCCCTCAGGGTGACCTATGTCCACGTCAGGGTGCCTGGAAGGTCCATAAGGGGGTGCTGCTCCAGCTGTGCCACTACAGGGACATTGTAAAGATTTCTGGCCATGCAGAAAAACAAGCAACAGTGGTCACTCCCTCAACTGCATGCCCGTGGCCTCAGGAATAGAATAGAGCTGACTGAATAATTAAACAATAATTTGTGAGTATTTTATTTGAAAGACTTTTTGTGAAATTCACATGAACTTGCAAATTATGAACCCTGCTGTATAATCCTGGAGAATAATGGAAATAATTTGAGTATATTCAAAAATATTCAATTTTGCAATATTTTAAATATTATTTAAACAGCACTACTCATGATCTGATGCCCTAAAAACACAAGTCTCCTCCAGTTGAGTTAAAGGGAAGGCCTCAATATTTGTACCCTGTTTTCAGGACAGGCACGAGAAGAACAGAAACATTTTACCCAGAAGAGGGCAGTAATGCCCAGATACTGTACACAAACCATTCAGCCAATACGTTACATCTTCCTCTTGTGGCCCAGAATTGGGGAATCTGTATTTTTACTCCTGTGGTTGGGCAATTTATTTATTCTGTGGCTCACTTATAAGAAAGGACACCAAAATTTTCAATCATTCATTGCGTGGGTCTCAAAATGTTCTATTGTGTGAGCCACCAAGAAGGGTTGTATGGATTGCTTGTGGTCCATAGGCCATCGGAAAGCGCTGTTTACTTAGCTAGGAGGAGGGAAGCAAATCTCCTAAAATATAGTAAATAAATACAGATTTAATGCTGCCTTTATTTAGAATATGAAGAGTAATATTTTGTCTTTTTTCCATTATTATTTTTACAGTTTCACACTTGTGGACATTTTAAACAACATAGTGTTTTCCTTTAGCTGTTGTGAATTTTTGTGCAGGTCTTTGCTTGAAAATGTGTTTATATCGATTTCCTATTTTATTTACCTGCAGACCCAATGGAAGATATGGGATCTGTGTTTTATTAGCCATATTTGTGTTTTTCACATTAGCTATATTTGGTTTTTTACTTTAGTAGTAGTAGTATTTATTTGTATTATAGTGATGCATAGGAGCTCTAGCCATGGACTACTGTGGTAGGTGCTGTACGAACAGAACAAAAGAAAGTCCCAAAGAACTTACATCCTATACTTAGGTGCTATTTAATACTTGGAAATAAGTAGCTATCAGTCAACTAGTGCATGTGCTTCCTAAGCCTGCCCACTCCCCAAAATAAATTGTTCTGAAACTAGTTTGAGCACACGCTTATGTTAGAGAGCATCTATAGATTGAATACGTGGAATGACATATTATACAGACTTGTCCTATACCCATACTATAGCCCAAGAACAAGATGGAGCTCTTTCTATTTAAAAGACAATGAAAAGTTTTTGATTTTTGCTACAGCAGCATTTTATTTTAAATAGATTCTAAGATATAGAATATTTAAGACTAGTTAAAAATATCTGAAAATAAAGGCACACTGTGTACCTCATGTATCAGTATCCAATGTACACTGGACACTTTCAGGTTAGATTTCTAATTTTACACCGTAACCTATTCACATACTCTGATGAAATTTAAACAAAATTTAAGGGCTGGATTCTGAGTTTGTGTAAGTCAGCAGGGCTCCACTTACGCCAGCAGAGAATCTGGCCTTGAAAGTACAGAACCAAATAAAATAATATTTGGGCAAGTGCCACACTAGCTGCTGATAGCTCCTTAAGCAAAAAAGTTGCATTACACAATATTGCTGACTAACTTGCAACACTGAAATAACCTTCACGTAAAATGGGACATCATGAATATTTCAAGAGAACATGAGGACTATTGGAATTGTAAAAAGTGATCATGGTTTTTCCCACTTTATTTTTATCTTCCTGTATTTTCTTCTGCACATTTCTTTCCTTTGGTTAGAAATCCCTTCTTGTTTCCTTTTGAACTCAGTAATGTTTCTTGCTTCAGTCACCTTCACAACAGTCTTTACAAATCTTTGTAATAACTTAAGCCAAATTCTCCTTTGGGTTACCAACTGCTGAGATTAACTGAGGCATTTTCTTACCAACAGTGCCCAGATCTCAGTGGATGGGGACTGGTTGAATGGCTTTGCTCTGAGTGTAGAGGCTCCACTACTCTGGATTTGCTTCCACTATTGGTTCAACAAAGCTTGAGTTTGTTAACCTTCAGGACACACAGCTTTGAGGGCAGATGCCTAAGTAGAGTGCGCTGCTGCTTATGATGGTGTGTATGTGTTTTCAACTAGTCACTTTTGTAATAATGGTAAAATAAAACAAAAATAAGCTTGTTTTGCCTTTCACCAAAAACTACAATGGTTATGTTTTAAACACTAAATAAGTAAATTTAAATAAATAAAAAAACATAGTAGCTGGATCATACTTTGTGATTAACATTATATGTCAGTCAGGACACTTTGATACAAGAGAAACAAGGTGGTGAGGTAATATCTTTTACTGGATCAACTTCAGTTGGTGGAAGGGACAAGATTTTGAGCTTCAAAAGCTTGTCCTTTTCATCAACAGAAGTTGGTTCAATAAAAGGTATATCCTCTCTCACCTTGTCTTTCTCAGATCCTGGGATCAACATGGCTACAACAACATGGCAAAGAACTTTAATTCAACTCGGTTCTAACCAAGGACACTGCAGGAATATTATTGTTTTAAATTGTCGGAAAAACTGTTTTTTCCCCCTTCAAATTCTTGAATAAGAGATAAAGCAGTTAGTGTTGTATACTGTGTTAAAATGATAATAACCCAAGTTCTAATGATACTAAGAGTTCATTAAGCTGTCAGTAGTAGGAAAGTGGACTACTTTTATATTAAAAGAAACCGTGGCATACTGAATCTTAGATATAACCAACACACTTTCTTTAGAGATATCACCTAGAGCTATACGCCGGTACTGATTAGCATTAGGCTTTAAGTGACCTGCAAGTACTCTGAGGGAGGGGATAAGGAGAAATCCAGCAATTTCCGAATGATGTGCTGAATGCCCTAAATAGTTAGGGAAGGAAAGATCTTTGTCATATAACTGAGGGGGGGGAAAAACCACCTTATCTCCCCTCTTTTCCTGGTTTTGCAGTTAAAATTATTAAGAAGGATAGCAAAAACTAGAGAGGGATGCTATTTTAGGGGGAGAGCAACCCTATATTTGCTTGATTGCTTGTGGACAGACCAGCTCCAGCTGTGTTCCATGATTAATGGAAAAAGCATAGTGCTTGCTGAGGTGTCTCAGGAGGCAGGAGCCAGTGAGCATGGGCCTGAAGAGGAGTGGCTGTGGACTGACTGCCCCTCTTTCCCAGAGTATTTGGGGTCTTCAGCACATCATTATAAAGTGGCTGGCAATTTTTCAAAGTGTTTGCAGGTCACCATTGTGTGTTTTTGCTATTCTCAGGCATTTGACAAAACCGATCCAAATAATCCCTCATTTTACTAATCAGATTGACTTATGGGCCTCAAATAGTTTCATGTAAGTACTTGCTGCTTCCTGTTGGACTCATAATTAACATTTGTTTTGTACTTTTTTGATTGCTTTCTTTGCTGTTCCCTGTAAAAATAAGTTGTATTTTTTTCCCTATTGCATGTGGACTGTATACTGTATTCCCACTGTGAGTTTAGCTAGCAGAGTATTATAGCAATAATATCAACAGCTTTGATTTATATTCCTCCAGCAATACTACCTAGCTTGTTTTACTTTTTTCACTACAACAGGATACTTAGCTAAAGGCTTTAAAGGATTTTTCTGTAATAACTTCCAATCTCTTTTTATGCTGCTCAGTATTTCTATTTAGCTGATATTCTATCGTTTGGCTCCTTGTTCCTGGACTTGTAATTGTATATTCATCTGCATTTGCTTTCGGCAAGACCAGGTTCTTAAATGATCAAATCTTTTCCCCTGGGATTCTAGGTTTCCATATTATATGCTGTCTTCTAAGCTAATATCACCCATAGTTTTTGAAATATCATCATCATCCAAGTCACTTCAAAAAACCCAGGATTTTTTTAAAAGCAGGGATCTAACATGGATGCTTGCAGCATCTTGTTAGTAGTGTTTTCTTGATTAAAAGGGTGATGACACTGTTAAACTGTCCAAAATGTGACTAATCTTAAAATGGTTATAGACTGGACAAGAATAAGTTCTGCATCTAAATGTCTCATTTTGTTTGTGAAAACATCCACCATTTTACAAGGAATTTATCCAACCTTTCCTGTGCCCCAAGGAGCATACACTCTTTTTGTACATGTTAGGAGCAAGATACAGCTGAACCTCTTGTAGTCCCTTAGGGCCCAATTCAGCAAAGCATTTAAGGGTGTTCTTAAGTCTATCCCTTCTGAGTAAGGTACTTAAGCATGTGTTTAGGGCCTGTTGAACTCAATGGGACTTAATGTATTTGCTTAAAGCTGAGCATGTGCTTAAGTACTTTCCTGAACTGGGACCTTAGGAGCTGATCTAAAGCCCGTTAAGTCAGTGGAAAGACTTCTGTGCAGTCTGTGCGTAAAACCCTTCAATTAATTCTGTAGTACTTTTGTTCTTGCTTTGTGCAGAGGTAAATGACTACCCAAAGTGGAAAGCAGCAGGGGGAGCAGGTGTGTTGTTTTATTGCTGCAGATCTTGTGGATAGGACGAAAGAAGCCATGTTAATTCCTAGCTACTTAGAAACATCAACGGTTAAAAAAGTTTGCTAAGTGGAACAAGCAAACCAAAGGCAAGAAACTTTATCTTCAATCTCTAAGAAGGTGCACGAAACACTTCAGAACAAAGATGTATATAAACTCTAAAAGGACTCTAGCTTAAAAATGTTTCCATCTGAATTCTTTTAAATGCCTTCTGATTTCTGCCCTTTAGGCCTGGTCTACACTACGAGTTTAGGTCGACTTTAGCCGTGTTAAATCGAATTAAGCCTGGACACATTCACACGACGAAGCCCTTTCTTTCGACTTAAAGGGCCCTTTAAACCGGTTTCTTTACTCCACCTCCGACGAGGGGATTAGCGATAAAATCGGCCTTAGGGGGTCGGAATTGGGTTAGTGTGGACGGAATTCGACGTTATTGGCCTCCGGGAGCTATCCCACAGTGCTTCATTGTGACCGCTCTGGACAGCACTCTCAACTCAGATGCACTGGCCAGGTAGACAGGAAAAGCCCCGCGAATGTTTGAATTTCATTTCCTGTTTGCTGAGCATGGAGAGCACAGGTGACCACGCAGAGCTCATCAGCACAGGTAACCGTGATGGAGTCCCAGGATCGCAAAAGAGCTCCAGCATGGACAGAACGGGAGGTACGGGATCTGCTCGCCATATGGGGAGATGAATCAGTGCTGGCCGAACTCCGAAGCAGTAAACGAGATGGCAAAATATTAGAAAAGGTCTCCAAGGCCATGAAGGACAGAGGCCATAACAGGAACGCACAGCAGTGCCGCGTGAAAATTAAGGAGCTAAGGCAAGCCTACCACAAAGCCAGAGAAGCAAACGGAAGGTCCGGGGCTGAGCCGCAAACA
Source organism: Emys orbicularis (assembly GCF_028017835.1). Lineage (NCBI taxonomy): Eukaryota > Metazoa > Chordata > Testudines > Emydidae > Emys > Emys orbicularis. Next base: position 64,107,371 of record NC_088683.1, on the reverse strand, counting down.
TGCCGCTTCTACGCGGAGCTGCATGCCATTCTAGGGGGTGCAGCCACCACTACCCCAACCGTGTGCTATGAGTCCCTCACTGGAGAAACACACAGGGAAGCGGGTTCGGGGTACGAGGAAGATGAGGATGAAGATAATGTAAATAGCTCACAGCAGCAAGGAAGCGGAGAAACCGGTTTCCCCAACAGCCAGGATATGTTTATCACCCTGGACCTGGAACCAGTAACCCCCGAACTCACCCAAGACCCTGTGGGCACACAGGGGACCTCTGGTGAGTGTACCTTTGTAAATATTACACATGGTTTAAAAGCAAGCGTGTTTAATGATTAATGATTAATTTGCCCTGGCAATCGCGGCCAGTACAGCTACTGGAAAAGTCTGTTAACGTGTATGGGGATGGAGCGGAAATCCTCCAGGGACATCTCCAGAAAGCTCTCCTTCATGTACTCCCAAAGCCTTTGCAAAAGGTTTCTGGGGAGGGCTGCCTTATCCCGTCCGCCATGGTAGGACACTTTACCACGCCAGGCCAGGAGCACGTAGTCTGGAATCATTGCATAACAAAGCATGGCAGCGTATGGTCCCGGTGTTTGCTGGCATGCAGACAACATCCATTCCTTATCGCTCTTTGTTATCCTCAGGGGAGTGATATCATTCACGGTCACCTGGTTGAAATGGGGCAATTTTATTAAGGGGACATTCAGAGGTGCCCCTTCCTGCTCTGCTGAACAGAAATATTCCCCGCTGTTAGCCACGCGATGGGGGGGAGGGGTGAAGTGATCATCCCAGAGAATTGGGTGTGTGGGGGAGGGGAATTAGTTGGGTTTGTGCTGCACGTTAACCCTGAAACCGCAGCCCCTCCTTTTACATTGCAAACCCATTTTAAATGGCCAACCCAACGGGTGCTTGGTATGGTTAATGAGAGCAGTACTGTTTGAAACCATCCCCACATGTTAAGAAGGTTAAAAAAGCCAAAAGACTGTGTCTTACCATGGCTGCCTGCAAGCTGAAATCTGTGGCCTGGCACTGCGTGAGTGATCTCTCACACCAAACCGGCAGGCCCTCAATATAAGAGGAAAAATGCGACCTTGTAACGAAAGCACATGTGCTGTGTGATGTGAACAGCAAAATTTAACGTGAAAGAGTGTTCTCTAAAATGTATCTTTTTTAACCACCTCTCCCTTCTCCTCCACCAGCTGCAAATCTTTCTCCTTCACAGAGGCTAGTGAATATTCGAAAGCGGAAGCGAAGGACGCGTGATGAAATGTTTACAGAACTACAGACTGCCTCCCACGCTGACAGAGCACAGCAGAATGCGTGGAGGCAGTCAATGACTGATTATAGAAAAGCCCAATATGAGCGAGAGGAGAGGTGGCGTGCTGAATCACGGGCTGAAGAGGAGAGGTGGCGTGCTGAATCGCGGGCTGAAGAGGAGAGGTGGCGTCAGCTTGCACACAGAAGGCAAGAGTCAATGCTCCGGCTGCTGGAGCATCAAACTGATATGCTCCAGCGTATGGTTGAGCTGCAGGAAAGGCAGCAGCAGCACAGACCGCCGCTACAGCCCCTGTGTAACCAACAGCCCTCCTCCCCAAATCCCATTGCCTCCTCACCCAGACGCCCAAGAACACAGTGAGGGGGCCTCCGGCCACCCAGTCACTCCACCCCAGATGATTTCCTGAGCAATAAGTGTTAAAGTTTTAAAGTTTTAAACTGCAGTGTGTCCTTTTCCTTCCCTCCTCCCCCACCCATCCCGGGCTACCTTTGAAATTATCCCCCTAGTTGTGTGATGAATAAAGAATGCATGAATGTGAAGTAACAATGACTTTATTGCCTCTGCAAGTGGTGCTCGAAGGGGGGAGGGTAGGGGAGGGTGGGGTGGTTGGTTTACAGGGAAGTAGAGTTAACCGGGAGGGGGGGAGGGGCGGAGGATTCATCAAGGAGAAACAAACAGAAGTTTCACACCGTAGCCTGGCCAGTCACAAAACTCGTTTTCAAAGCTTCTCTGATGCGCACCGCGCCCTGCTGTGCTCCTCTAACCACCCTGGTGTCTGGCTGCGCGTAATCAGCGGCCAGAAGATTTGCCTCAACCTCCCACCCCGCCATAAATGTCTCCCCCTTACTCTCACAGATATTGTGGAGCGCACAGCAAGCAGCAATAACAATGGGGATATTCTTTTCGCTAAGGTCTGAGCGAGTCAGTAAGCTGCGCCAGCGCGCTTTTAAACGCCCAAATGCACATTCCACCACCATTCGGCACTTGCTCAGCCTGTAGTTGAACAGGTCCTGACTCCTGTCCAGGCTGCCTGTGTACGGCTTCATGAGCCATGGCATTAAGGGGTAGGCTGGGTCCCCAAGGATCACGATAGGCATTTCAACATCCCCAACGGTTATTTTCTGGTCCGGGAAGAAAGTCCCTTCCTCCAGCTTTCGAAACAGAACAGTGTGCCTGAAAACGCGAGCATCATGTACCCTTCCCGGCCAGCCCACGTTGATGTTGGTGAAACGTCCCTTGTGATGAACCAGGGCTTGCAGCAGCATTGAGAAGTACCCCTTGCGGTTTATGTACTCGGTGGCTTGGTGCTCCGGTGCCAAGATAGGGATATGGGTTCCGTCTATCGCCCCACAACAGTTTGGGAATCCCATTGCAGCAAAGCCATCCACTATGGCCTGCACGTTTCCCAGAGTCACTACCCTTGATATCACCAGGTCTCTCATTGCCCTGGCAACTTGGATCACAGCAGCCCCCACAGTAGATTTGCCCACTCCAAATTGATTCCCGACTGACCAGTAGCTGTCTGGCGTTGCAAGCTTCCACAGGGCTATCGCCACTCGCTTCTCAACTGTGAGGGCTGCTCTCATTCTGGTATTCTGGCGCTTCAGGGCAGGGGAAAGCAAGTTACAAAGTTCCATGAAAGTGCCCTTATGCATGCGAAAGTTTCGCAGCCACTGGGAATCGTCCCACACCTGCAGCACGATGCGGTCCCACCAGTCTGTGCTTGTTTCCCGGGCCCAGAATCGGCGTTCCACGGCATCAACCTGCCCCAGGAACATCATGATTTCCACATTGCTGGGGCCTGTGCCTTGTGAGAGGTCTAGGTCCATGCCCATTTCCTCATCACTCTCGTCGCCGCGCTGCAATCGCCTCCTCCTCGCCTGGTCCTGATTTTGCTTTGGCATGTCCTGGCTCTGCATATACTCCAGGACAATGCGCGTGGTGTTCATAGTGCTCATAATTGCCGCGGTGATCTGAGCGGGCTCCATGATCCCAGTGCTAGCTATGGCGTCTGGTCTGAAAAAAGGCGCGAAACTAGTATCTGATGGACCAGGGGAAGGAGGGAGGGAGAGAGGGAGGGGCGAGTGACGACATGGCGTACAGGTACAGGGAATTAAAATCAAGAAAGGTGGCTTTGCATCAGGGAGAAACACAAACAACTGTCACACAGAATGCCCCCCCCCCCCCCGAGATTTAACTCAAAAGCCTGGGTTTAGCAGGCCGTTGATTTCACGGAGGGAGGGGGGAAGGAAATGAATACAGAACAAATCTATTTTTTACATCTTAAGACGACGGTGCAGCATGACTGATAGCCCTCGGCATTTTCTGGGTGCTTGGCAGCAAATACTGGGCGCTTGGCAGTTAGCCTTCAGGCCTATTGCACGATCTGCTGCTCAGGGAAGACTCAGCTAACGTGCGATGAGCCAACAGGGCGCGTGGCAGAAAATGGCATACTACGACTGATAACCATCATCATCAAGACAGTTCCATAGGACTGAGCATGTCTGCCCAGGTGCCCATGATTGACAGCCACTGCTGTACGACGAGGACGGTTACCAGTCGTAATAAACCATCTACTGCCAAAATGCAAAAGGCAAGGGGGCTGGTGCAATGCAGCCCCACGGCTGCCAGCCCCACTGCTGCCGGCACCCAGATTGCCAATGAAGGCTACCAGTCATGCTGCACCGTCTACCGCCAAAAGGCAGTTAGCTGCTGCTGCTGTGTAGCAATGCAGTCCCACGTCTGCCGGCACCCAGATGACATATGGTGATGGTGAACTGAGCTGAGCGGGCTCCAGGCTTGCCGTGGTATGTTGTTTGCACAGGTAATCCAGGTAAAAAGGCGCGAATCTATTGTCTGCTGTTGCTGTGATGGAGGGGGAGGGGCCTGACGACATGTACCCAGAACCCCCCGCGACACTGTTTTGCATCATTCGGGCATTGGAATCTCAACCCAGAATTCCAATGGGCGGCGGAGACTGCGGGAACTGTGGGATAGCTACCCATAGTGCAATGCTCCGGAAGTCGACGCTAGCCTCGGTACTGTGGACGCGGTCCGCTGACTAGAGCACTTAGAGCATTTTATGTGGGGACACACACAATCGGCTGTATACAACCGATTTCTATAAAACCGGCTTCTATTAATTTGATCTAATTTCGTAGTGTAGACATACCCTTAGTCTATTTCCAGTTCAGTGGATGGCCTACTAGTGCAGTACCTGGTAGCTTACACCTTACATTCTTTTATGGAACTTTTATCATCATCTTTTTCAAAATGAAACTTAACACTGAGATTTTTTTTTCACTGCCTCCTCTTTTGCCTGTCATGACAATGATCTATTTTAACCATCCTGCCAAGTCAATGAGGCATGATCATAGAATCGTAGGACTGGAAGGGACCTTAAGAGGTCATCTCGTCCAGTCCCTAGTACGCATGGTAGGACTAAGTATTATCTAGACCATCCCTGATGGGTGTTTGTCTAACCTGCTCTTAAAAATCTCCAGTGATAGATACCATGCTGGATATTTGGCCTCCTGGGGGAAAAAACATGCATAATGAGATCTGGAGAGGTGGAAATAAGCCTCTAATTGAAATTGGCCTCCATAAATTATTCCTTAGGGGATGGGGAGGTGTTTGCTTAGGGAGGCATGTCCAATTTGGCCAGATGTGCGGCATCCTTGTGCCACTGGTTCAGGCCCCTTCCCCATGACCCCCTTCCTTGGGATTATTCCATTGGAGCCACATTACCAGGCCCTCTCCTTGATTACAGCAGCCGTCAGGACAACTTGGTGGTGGGTGAAGAGGGAGGCTGGATTATCTTTGGTTTTCTTTGCATAATTTCTACGAGGCCAGAAGGGGGATTATGTGCAATCTGCCTGTTTTGCCCATTCCATCACTGTCCAGTTCAGTCTCCACCCCTTCTCCAGTGTGGCCCTTGGATAACATAGAAAGGTCTCTACAGGATGGGGATGTGGGTGGGGAAAAGTGGGACAGTGCCACAAAGTGGGAGATCTTGCTCTTGACTGGTGCTGTGAGCTAGCTAGGTCAGCTCATGGTATGCTTTCAAATGGATCTGTCCAGTTAATTTAAATCTACTGAGTCTGAGTTGTGAATGTCCTCAGACATAAAGATAGACCCCTCCCCCAGAGAATTTGAGGAGATTTGCCTCTATCATGACAGGGGTTGTATTTTTAAAATGAACACAATGGCTCTCAGCAACTGAGTCATGTTTCTTACTGAGAATTAAAACGCTAGTAGGATTAACCATGCCCCTGCTCATTGCTGCCACACTTAGTGCACTGGCTCAGTCATGGCACTTTGAAGAACGGTCTTTCTACTAGCACGTTGTCCTTTCAATGGAGATGTGTACACATTGTGTAGACAATACAGCTCTGTATGTATGTTTTGTCCAACCTTTTCAAGTACTTCACAGTTGGGTGAGAAAATAGTAACGTTCTCTCTCCCCAGGCACATGCTCCTCATTTCCCATCGGATGCCATAAATGCTCCGAGTCCATGTGTGAACATGAAAAATGTGATAGCTCTGTTACTTCCCTTTGCTGCACCCCATGTCCCTGCTCTGCAATTTCTGCTCCCATGGAGCTGCCTGCAACATAGCAGCTGGTTCTGGCCCAGCATTGAGTGCTGCAAGTAAGTGATGTGCTCAGCTTTGCATAAACTATCAGTGGCCTTCAGGACCCCTGGAGAAGTCCGCTTGATAAGGAAATCCCAGGGAATGGAAAACAATTTATTTTATGGAGCACCAAGCAGCAGAAAGTTTCAGAGCTAGTGAGGAAGTGAAGAACTGGAGGGGGAGAACAAATGAGCCCTTCTCGCATAGCCCATGTTGCAAATAAATTTTTAGGGTGGTGAGATTTATTCTAGCATCAAGCTGTACAGATCGAGGGAGGGAAGATGAACTGAATAGCCTGTCTAAAAAAAATTATCTAGCAGTTCTTAGAACTACACGCTCTGAGGGTTTTTTTTTTACCTTTAAGGGCTATTTTGTCTTTTCATACTGTTCTTTCACTGTTAGCCCCTTTCATGCTGTTTTTTTGTCTGACTGATCCTCTGCATCCTTTTTATAAAAGGGGGAGAAGGGAGGCAAATGTTTAACAAGCAAAGGCCTTTTTTTTGCCAATCTCAGAAACAAATGGGTCAGTTAGCCAAGGAAGTCACCTGTCCCAAAATATGTATTGCCTTTATAAAGGATCTGTCCTGGCTGAGGGATGTCTGTCTGATCCTGAAATCAGCTAAAGAAAAGACCCCGTGGTATGCAGATGTCTGGTGTACCTCCTAAGCATGCACTCATACATACCTTCTGACAGCCTTGCCAAGAGGCCTATGTCAGTCCAGTTGGGAAGAGTCTGGGACTCCCTGGAGAGTGAGGTAGGGCAGAATGCATAACGTGGCACACTATCGCTGTCAAACAGTGATTGGACAAATCATTCTGAATAATCACTTTCTGCTCTGCAGCTGTGACACCCAGGAGCCTCCATGGCCCAGCAATTGTAGAGGCTATTTCTTATTGAGTCCCTTGGGCTTGTCTACACTGGCAATTAACAGTGCTGCAACTTTCTCGCTCAGGGGTATGAAAAAACACCCCCCTGAGCGCAGCAAGTTGCAGCGCTGTAAAGCGCCAGTGTAAACAGTGCCTCAGGGCTGGGAGCCACGCCCTGGTGGAGGTGGTGCACCACGACCACACAAGGCATGTTAAAGCGCTGCCGCAGCAGTGATTTAGCATTGCCAGTGTAGACTAGCCCTAAGGAGTTGCCAGTAAGCTGGGGGATGTTGAAGAGGAAAGACATCTAAAGGTAGTCTTTGTGGAATGCTACCTATAACTAGAAGTGTGGTTTAAGAATTTCTTCTAACAGTTTGAGTTGTCTGTGTGTAGATTCTTGCAAACAAGAGGCGATTATATATTACATTTAATTAAATAAATTGATGGTAAATTCCTCTTTGTCAACCAACCATTCCCATGTTTTCTGTAACCTTGAGTGAGATTAGTTACGTCTAATAAATCAGAAATTGTTGAATATTTTAAACCTAATACAGGATTATGGAACTTTGAAGCAACTGCTCAATACCTGTTGAGGTGATCCAATATTTTCTTTTTCTGTGTGTTTTTCTCTGACGTTCTGCAAAATATAGCTTTAGCTCACTTCCAAAAGGTAACACCTTAGGTAAATGAACAGTTTAGTATGAAAGATAAAGAAGCTGAAATAAAAATAGAAAGACATGGCATTGTAAGGAGATTCCATTAGGGGACTGCTTTATTTCTTTAATAAAAGAATTGTTTTAAAAAAGAATTCAGTTTAATTAAGTACAATGGGGAAAATAAACTTAAAGTTAAAATCAGCATTCTGTGAAATAATTACAAAGAGAAAATTAAGAGGCAACATCCTGAACTATTAAAGTCTAAAAGAAGAACGGTTAGGAAAATTGACACTACAATGATCTTTTAGATTAGCAATAGACTCATAAATTGAATTATCAGGCTTAATCAGGAGTTGAGAAGAAAAAGCTACTTCTGATTTAACGTGTTTTCCAAACATTTCTAGAAGTACCCACAGTAGATAGCAGTGGCAGATCCTCAACTGGTGTGAATCAGTATGGCTCCATTTGAAGTCAAGGAAGCTACACCCACTTACATGAGCTGAGCATCTTATTGTAATTGACATTGGTTTTCTTAAATTTTTATAATGATCAAAATCTTCATTCCTGGTGCTGAAGACAGAATAACTGTTTTTCTCCAAAAAAACAAACACAGCATATTAACAAAAGCAAAGTCATTACAATGTTAAAAGCTTGATTCCATGCCTGACCAGGAGCAGCACTGATGTCGGTAGCAATATGCACAACCCCAGCAACAGTGCTAATTAGTTAAATTGCAGCAGAGCCAAGAGCGGGTGCACATACCTTGACTTCAGTGTATCTATTCAGAACTCTGATCTTGCCACATAAAGAGGAACTGATTTTCAAATATTTTGTTTCAAAGAATGGTTAACAAGTTTTTACATCAACACACATACTGTGTTAATAGTTTGGACTCTTAGGGTATATCTACACTGCAATTAAAAACCTGCAGCTGGCCTGTGCCAGCTGACTTAGGCTCATGGGGCTCAGACTAAGGGGCCTGTGATGGTCCTTGCTTGTGGGGAGCATTGCCTAGTGGTCAGGGCTTAGGCACTTCAACCTGCAGAGGGGGTTTTGGTAGGGGAGCCCGGCCCTCCCACTCCACTGGGCTCCAGCCCAAGGCCCTGAGAGGGTGACAAAAGAGTGAGACTGCCAGCAGCGCCATAAGGCTGCCCTCCAATCCCTCAGACAGAGACAAGCACCTACAAGATCTCTATCAAGCATTCTTAAAACTACAATACCCACCTGCTGAAGTGAAAAAACAGATTGACAGAGCCAGACGAGTACCCAGAAGTCACCTACTCCAGGACAGGCCCAACAAAGAAAATAACAGAATGCCACTAGCCGTCACCTTCAGCCCCAAACTAAACCCTCTCCAGCGCATCATCAAAGATCTACAACCTATCCTGAAAGATGATCCCTCACACTCTCAGATCTTGGGAGACAGATCTGTCCTCGCTTACAGACAGCCCCCCAACCTGAAGCCAATACTCACCAGCAACCACACACCACGCAACAAAAACACTAACCCAGGAACCTATCCTTGCAACAAAGCCCAATGCCAACTCTGTCCAAATATCTATTCAAGTGACATCATCATAGGACCTAATCACATCAGCCATGCCATCGGGGGCTCGTTCACCTGCACATCTACCAATGTGATATATGCCATCATGTGCCAGCAATGCCCCTCTGCCATGTACACTGGCCAAACCGGACAGTCTCTACGCAAAAGAATAAATGGACACAAATCTGACATCAGGAATCATAATATTCAAAAACCAGTAGGAGAACACTTCAACCTCTCTGGTCACTCTGTAACAGACTTAAAGGTGGCAATCTTGCAACAGAAAAGCTTCAAAAACAGACTCCAACGAGACACTGCTGAACTTGAATTAATATGCAAACTAGATACCATCAATTTAGGCTTGAATAGAGACTGGGAATGGCTGAGCCATTACACACATTGACTCTATTTCCCCATGTTAAGTATCCTCGCACCTTCTTGTCATTATCACTACAAAAGTTTTTTTTTCTCCTGCTGATAATTGCTCATCTTTAATTAATTAGCCTCTTAGAGTTGGTAGGGCAACTCCCACTCTTCATGTTCTCTATATGTGTGTGTGTGTATATATATATCCTTACTATATGTTCCATTCTATGCATCCGATGAAATGGGCTGTAGCCCACAAAAGCTTATGCACAAATAAATTTGTTAGTCTCTAAGATGCCACAAGTACTCCTGTTCTTCTTACCACCCCTCAGTTGTCCACAGTTGGCAGTCTGTACAGGAAAGTATGAATGGGGGTGGGGGTTGGCTGACTGCATGGTACCTCTTCATGGCCAGGCATGGCATGGTATCTGTCTCCCTCTTGGAGCAGTGGCTGCCTTCTCTTGTGCCTTGGCCCTCCAGCCAGGTTAGTTCCAAAACTCTCCCCTTCAGGGGTAGTTCATAAAAAAACCAAGGGGAATTAACACAAATAAACTGAGTTGAGATGGGGGAGTGCCTCCCTCTGAGTGTACCTGAAGCAGGTCCTCCCTTCCCTCAGGGAGGGCAGTTGTAGAGAGATCCTGCCTTCCCTCACTCTTCTGTCAGACATTACAGGCCTGTCCCCCCAGTGAGTTGTTCTGCTCCCTTTTAACTCCTCCTCCAGCCTGTGCATCTTTTGCAGGTGTGGCAGGCGGGGCTGGCTGAGCCCAGAGCAGCTATTTAACCCCTTGTTGCCCAGTGTGGGGTTTACATACCGCATCACAGAGCTGTTTAACTGTGGTGTAGACATTTAGGCTTGGGCTGCAGGGTCCTAGGTCCTGGGCTCTAGCTTGAGCCTGAATGTCTACAATGCAATTAAAGAGCTTGTGAGCCTGAGTCGGCTGGCATGGGCCAGCCATGGGTTTTTAATTGCAGTATAGACAAACCCTGCCAAAAAAGGTATCCTTTCTATAAATCCTTTGCTGTTCACCTTTTAAAAGTTTTTTAAGAAATCACTTGTCTCCACATTCTACCCTCAGTCATTGTCATTGAATACTTAAATGGGAAAGAGATTTCTGATAGCAGATGGCTCTTTTTAATCTAGCAGAAAAAGGCACATCAGGATCCAGTGGCTGGATGTTGAAGCTAGACAAATTCAGACTAGAAATATAGCACAACCTTTTAAGAGCAAAGGTAATTAACCACTGGAACAACTGGCTTAGGGAGGTAGTGGATTCTGTATCACTTGAAATCTGTAAATCAATATTGAATATTTTTCTAAAAGATACACTATAGCTTAAACAAAAGTTCTGGGCTTGATGGAGAAATATTGGGTGAGGATCTTTGCTCTGTGTTAGGCAGGAGATTAAACTAGATAATCATGATGGTCCCTTCTGGCCTATCCATGAATCCAATTTGTTTTTTTGGTTTACACTAGCAGATAGAATAGTAGAATGGCAGCATGTACAGTTCTCATTCAGTAATGGACATTAGTCTTAATGCTAAAAATATTAGGTGCCATTTTAAGTGAAGAATGTAATGGGAGCTGGGTAGTACTTAGAACTGCACAGGTAGCAGTATATGAGTGGGACAGGATCAGGTTTGTGTACTGAAGCTTTCTTGGAGAGAAATGTGTTATGTAGGAAATCGGTTATTTGTGTGCTAGTACTGTACACTCCACTCATACACTAAGGGCTGGTCTTCACTACGGGGAGATCAATGCTGCTGCAATTGATGCAGCAGGGATTGATTTAGCGGGTCAAGACCTGCTAAATCGATGGCAGAGCGCTCTCCAGTCACCCTCAGTACTCCAGCTCTCTGAGAAGAGTAAGGGAAGTTGACCGGAGAGCGTCTCCCGTTGACTTAGCACAGTGAAGACACTGGGGTATGTCGACCTAAGTGACATTGACTCCAGCTATGTTATGTAGCTGGAGTAGTGTAACTTAGGTCGACTTACCCTGGTAGTGAAGACAAGACTCTCGGATATAGTCGACAAAACGATTTCCTAAAACAAATGTATCCAACATAATATATGTTTTAGGGTGATCATATTTCCCTAAACTGAAAACAGGACACCAGGTAAGCAGCAATGCCAGGCGGCTTGGGCCAGCCCCATATCCCCGCCTGGTGTTGCTGATTGCCGGAGCCCTGCTGGCATGGGGCTGACAGCCTGAGCCGCCTGGCATTACCACTCGCCCAACCTGATGTCCTGGACATCACGACTGTGTTTTGCAAACAAAGTCATGATGTCCAGGACAGAGCTTAAAAAGGGGACTGTCCTGGCCAAAACGGGACATATGGTCACCCTAGCATTGACTGTTTTTTTTTTTTTAACACACACAAATGTTGGTTTACTGGATAATTCTCTCCTACCAGCCCAAATATTAGCTGTCTTCAGTAGAGCCCATGCTACTTCCAGGTGTTATATTCTCCCCTTCTTACACCAATGGCTTGTCTCAGTTCCTGTCCCTCCACATTTAACACAGGCATTGGCTACAGCAGACAAGGTACCTCTCGTGGTCTGTCTGCTCTAACAGTATGTCTACACTGCAAACAAACAAACCCCAAACAAACATGCACTGCAATGAATCTCAGAGACTGGGTCTACAGACTGGGTTTGTGAGGCTCACACTATGGTGGTAAAAATAGCAGGGTAGACATTCCTGCTCGGGCTCTGAAACCCGGAGAGCGGGTAGGTCTCAAAGTTCAGGCTCCATCCCGAGTGGGTACGTCTGCATTGCTATGTTTAGTGCTGTGGTGTGAGTTCCACTAGCCTGAGTCTGCAGACTTGGGCTCTGAGACTGCCATGGGATTTTATTTTCGGTGTAGACATATGCTAAGTAGCTTGCATTCTTCTCGACACAGAAAGAAAATATTGAAGTAAAAGTATAATTTTGTAATGAATTAATGTGCTGTAGGTTCATTGCTATTTTTGCAGAAATTATTGTCGCTTCATTAGCTTGCTTTACCCTCCCTTCCATTTCTGAATCCGCTATTATGAAGCTAGAACTAAATTAGTGCCAGCTTTGTCAATTTACATTATTAATAATTAGTTAATTCTCTCAATGAATCTATGTTTAGCCCAATAGTATTCTTTTTAAGCTATCGGTTTTCATTTTAAACACTTTTAGCACTTGCTTTTCAATTATGTTGTCATAGCAGAGTACAAAACCTTAAACACATTGCCACTTACTTAAAGGGGACTTGTGGGACAGGAATGATTTATGTTTGTGATGTGCGAGGTCTAACATAGGGCATGATGTTGCACACTATATGTGATGCAATGCACAGGCAAAACAGAGTGAGGGTATGGATGGAGTTTCAGTCCTAACTCTGACATATTTTCCCAATGCAGGATCAGAAACAATAATATTCAACTTAGAAAGCAGACTTAATATTTCGCTATTGCTTGTGGATTAGCAATGTGAATACCAAATGTTTTTTTGGTGAGGAATGTGAGTTTGGTCAAATTTTCCCTGCTCCATTCTGAGTCCATCGTTTTCAAGTCTGAAATTACAGTGCTTAGTGGTGTTTCTTTCCTCAACATTTTCAGGTATCAGCCTGAATCATATGAACAAACAAGTGAGTATTGTTAGGTTAAATTGTTTTTTGAGGCATAGGTGTTAATTAATAGAAGGACTGTAAAAGGAAGATAAAACTCTTCAAGGTATACATAAGGAGATGGAAGGTATATAGAGGTGGGGAAAGGAGCAACATAATACCCCCACAAATGACTGGATTAATATGGATTGGTGGGTGGGAGATGTAGAACCAAGGAGATGGGACAGTTGCTGAGCAGGATGTCCCTCATAATTGTCTTCAGTTGACTGCATGGAATTGGAGATGTGTAAACAGTGTAATAACTGAATGGTTGCAATTGTATAATTGCTCTTCATGTGTATATTGTGACTATGAGGGAAGGTGAGGTAGAGTCCTCTCCAGAGCTGTGTGTGTGAGCTAGATTTCTGAGGTGTATTGGAACTTGCATAAAGAGATGTAGGAATAAACTGAATATTTTGAGGGAGTATATATATCACTGTCCCATGAGTATATATTCTTACCAGATCTTCATATCACACCCCAGAGGCAATAGGAGTATTTCATATGTAACCCCCCTTTCTTCTCTGGGTTACTTGGGAGCAGGCAACACTCACCTGTGTGCCTGGAAGCCTGGTGGTGTTGACATTAAAGAAGAGCCTGAGTATCCCAGTGGTGCTGTTGGATAGGTGGGAATTCTCTATTCACCCCTCTGCTGCAGTCCCTTTACTCCTTAATGAATGGGGGAGGCAACCTAGTGACAGATGATGTGGAAAAAGCTGAAGTACTCAATGCTTTTTTTGCCTCAGTCTTCACAGACAAGGTCAGCTCCCACACTACTGTCCTGGGCAACACAGTAGGGGGAGGAGATGAGCAGCCCTCCATGGTGAAAGAACAGGTTAAGGACTATTTAGAAAAGCTGGACATGCACAAGTCCATGGGTCCAGATCAAATGCATCTGAGGATGCTGAGGGAATTGACTGATGTGATTGCAGAGCCATCGGCCATTATCTTTGAAAACTTATGGTGATCGGGGGAGGTCCCGGACGATTGGAAAAAGGCAAATATAGTTCCCATCTTTAAAAAAGGGAAGAAAGAGAACCTGGGGAACTACAGACTGGTCAGCCTCACCCAGGGCCGGATTAACTTTTTGTGGGCCCGGCGCCAAACATATTTGTGAGCCCCCCTGGGGAATGAAGAGGACAGGGGCAAGAGCACAGCGGGCAGGGTGGATTTGATTTAAATCTTGATTTAAATCACTAGTTAGGAAGACTCAATTTAATCATGGGTTTCTACATAAAAGTCCATTCTGTTGGTTGTTATAACCTTAAAACATATTCTTCACAACTCAGAGATAGATTTAGGTTTCATTTTTAGAAGGTACACACTATACATTTTTAAACCGTGATTTATTTTGAAAACTTTTCCAATGAGTTTTACAGCCATATCAGAAAATGAATGATTGTTTGGTTATTTCATTTACCAAAGATAATTGAAGCAGATATTTATGAAGTCATTGGGAGGTGAACGATCTCCAATTCAAGAGGTTAATCATTAATATTTGGAGGATTTTTCTTGCCATGCTGTATTGGCGGAGAACATCACCAGACAGACATTTAAATTGTTTTATTTAACTAAAACAACAATGTTAAGTATTCTGGATTTTTTCCCTTCAACAGCAAGCATAATATTTTAACAAAAAAAAAATGTCCCTCACTTCTCACATTTATCTCCAGACTTTTCCTTGTCTAGATCTATTCTGCCCCCAACAATCTTTTATTCATTGAACTTTTTGAAACTTTTCACTTTTAAAGAGAGGTAAGGGGTTGACCCTGTGTACACAAATTTGCAGAGGGACAATAGAGTTGAGGTCTATTATTTCTCACCTCTATACATTATCTATTTATTTATTTATTTATTTATTTATTTATTTATTTATTTTAAAAACATTTTTGCTGTTTACAAGCATGTTACCTCTGGAGACACAAATCCACAGTTTGAGAACTGCAAAATTAGGCATCTCTGATGGTATCTTCTAGACTGAGCACTGAGTCCCATTGGGTAGAGAGAAAAATTAACCTGTGTCTCCCTTCCCATCTCTGATGCCACAGAGCCTTTCCTGTGTCCCCATTCCCTATTCTCATTTCCTATTCCCCCTCCTCCTCCTCCTTAGCAGGACCAAATATATCTGCAATGCACGCCCACAGTCCCATCCCTTACAACTTAGGGTCAGGTTCCATTTTGGGTCTGGGATCTTCGTCCCACCTCTTTTGTATCCCATGGGAGGGGTAAGGAGTGAGGTTGTGCTGCTGTCAAGGACAGGCATTTCTTTGGCCTTTTAGTGTTTTATTTCTTTATTATTATTATTTAGTATTTATTTAGTGTTTGTCTCCTTGTGAGTGCTGGTGATGCAATAGCTCTTTACCGCTCTCCCCCTTATAGCGGTGGGGGATGAATAAAGGTGGGGGTGCAGTGTTAAGGCCCCCCGACCCCCAATGCCTGCACACTTCAGGGGACAGGAGCTGCTGGAAGGGGCATTTCCCTCACTAGTGTTAAGCCGCCCGATGCTCCCAGGACTTGGAGGGACAGCGTGGCTGTTACTCTAGCCTCTAGCCCAGGCTGGAGCTGGGAGGAAGGACGCTAAAAACCACCCTGATTGAGCAGCCGCCGAAGTGGAAGAGATGGAGTGAAGGACCTGCTGCCGAATTGCCGCCGAAGACCTGGATGTGCCGCCCCAACAACGGACGGAATGCCGCCCCTTTCTATTGGCTGCCCTAGGCACCTGCTTCCTTTGCTGGTGCCTGGAGCCAGTCCTGTATATAGTCCTTTGGGTGCCTGTTCAGGCTTCTTTTCTAGTCTATCCACACAATGTGTTTGCTTCATGTTATAAGGTTTCTTAGGATCTTCTCATTTCTCCTGCTCCAAATTTCATGTTCATAACACCACCCTTTTGATGCTCATGGTAGACTCCGGAATCTCACCAAACTAGGATGTTGAGTACTGTGCTTTGTGTTTGTTAGTCTGGTGAGGAGTGGCATCATAAATGTTCTCTGTATGTATCATGAGGGCCTCTTCTCCGTGATTTGATTTGATGTGCTTTTGACGTTTCTTTTCAATCTAGGCATAGCTGATTTCTGTGGATGTGAGTGTCTTGGATGCACAAACCGAATCTACAGACTTCCTTTCTGTACTATAGCCCCAAATCCTTGCTTGATGTGTCTGAACTGTCCTGTGCATGTTTTTTTCATCACTGCCATGTAGTTACACTTGACAGAATTCAATTTTTATTTTTTTTTTATAATTTTGACCAAAATACCAATGTTTGTTTATTTTTAAGTATTTTTCAAGAAATTATTGTGGGTGGACAGTAACTATTTATCTTTTTGAATCTCAATGTATACCATCATTAAGGTTTATAACCATTAAAACATACATTGTCAACATTACATGTCAAAATATACAAAATAAATATCTTTAAATCAAACTTGAATAGGTTCTCAAGCAGTATTTTTCTAACTTTGACTATATGCAAATTTTGATTATCGATAAAAATATTTTTTGTCAATTTGTGTGTGTATGGCAAAATTGATATTTACTAGTAAAGATCTAATCCTGCCATGCCTACATGTATTTCTGTTTCTAATGTACATCTATTTATAGGGTCATCCACCATGATAATTATCCCCAAGTTTGCCATTCTCAAATATCTTCAGCCAGTTATTCTCACAGTGCAATTGAGATTTTTAGTGGCGCATGTGCTACAGGATTTGTAGCAAAAAGAATGAGGAGTACTTGTGGCACCTTAGAGACTAGCAAATTTATTTGGGCATAAGCTTTCGTGGGCTAAAACCCACTTCATCAGATGCATGCAGTGGAAAATACAGTAGGAAGATATATATACAGAGAACATGAAAAAATGGGTTTTGCCATACCAACTCTAACGAGACTAATCAATTAAGGTGGGCTATTATCAGCAGGAGGAAAAAAACTTTTGTAATGATAATCAGGATGGCCCATTTCCAACAGTTGACAAGAAGGTGTGAGTAACAATAAGGGAAAAATTAGCATGGGGAAATAGTTTTTACTTTGTGTAATGACCCATCCACTCCCAGTCTTTATTCAAGCCTAATTTAATGGTGTCCAATTTACAAATTAATTCCAGTTCTGCAGTTTCTCATTGGAGTCTGTTTTTGAAGTGGCATCCAATTTAATTTTAAATTTCCCAGTGTTCTGTTTTAATCTATGACATATATCTGTGTATTCTTATATTAGGTCATCAGTTTTAGGCAATCTGGTGTTAAAACTGGAAGTGAGATGTCTTTCTCTTAGTTATTTGGTCCACAATTTAATTAGGTATTTGAAATTTGATTTATTAACAGGTAATTTTCAGGGTTCTTTCTTTCTTTCTTTCTTTCTTTCTTTCTTTCTTTCTTTCTTTCTTTCTTTCTTTCTTTCTTTCTTTCTTTCATTTGGTACCACATTTGCATTTCCCCTTAACTACTTAGTATACTCCCAATTCATATTTTCTCATTGATAATTGTCAGCTGTTTAGTAATTGCTAGCTCCTTCCCTTAAAACACAATATGTATTATCTGAAGCAGCTGAGTTTTCCCAAGTATTCCTTTATAATGCTTTTTTACCAATAGCTATTTTTACAAATTCATTATTACTACTTAACTGCCCAGACACTTATTTGTTTTGGAGGCCATTTAAAAAAAACAAAAACTGTTTAGTAACTTGGCCAGTGTAGAGTCCCTATTGATTCCATCCCTCTCCTTTTAAAAGGGCCTATTTTCTCTCTAGTCTTTGTTCTTTCCTCCTGATTATATTTATGAAATCACTCTTATTCCCCACTGGCTAGCATTAACTCATTCTCCTTTCCCCCCTGTGTTTCCATTCCCTTTGCAAACCTTTCAGGATTCTACATATTGTTTGGATAGTCCCCATCTCCATTTTCAGTAAAGGTTCCTTTTTACCCTCAAACCTCTGATCAGTCCCTGTGAAGCAGTATTGGCCACTTCTTTTGGACGAGTTATTGTTTAAAATCCTGTCCCTATTGAAATTATTGGGAGTTTTATCATTGATTTCAATGAGTCTGGGATTTCACCTATAGTTATAGTATATTGGTCTTAATTATGATGCCTTTTAGGATTCTCCAGCCTTCTTCCTGCTTCCTGGATTTTAATTACTTCCTAGTGAGCACACTATTCACTAAATTTCTTAATTCCAGGCAGTTATTTTTTCAAAATATATCTTCTTGCCCAGTGTTTGTCAGTGCACAGGAGAGGGTGTTTTATGAGAAGAATATAAAGAGAGTTGCGATAGATATCTAGGCCTCACTCCTGCAAGTAGTTCTGTGTGGACAGACCCCTGTGGACTTCAGTGGGGCTCTATGCGAAATCAGGACTCCACCTGCATTCATTTTAGTGAACATAGCTATTACACCACATCTTTGAGCGCAGAGTGTGAACCAGTTTAAGGATACAGAAAACAGTGAATTTTGATTCACTCATTACAAAGCTAGTGGCCTTGTGATAAGGAACATGCAAGATTTTTCCCCAAGGAAGACATAGTTGCAATAATGATTAATAACATTTGCATAATCAAAATAAGACAAAATTAAATTTGTAACCAGCTGCTGTTTATCATTAGGTCTGAGACAACAGCATGTTCATCTCAGCACTGCTGCTTGAAGTATTTATTAGTACTTTTTCTGTCCTTTTAAAGATGATCTAGAATCCACTGTCAGCTTCAGACATTTAAGATTTTGCAAAATCAAATGGATTAAAAGCTCTGTAGACCTGTTTAAAATAAATGTAATTAAATCTAAAATATTAAATTTGCTTCATATTTGTCTGATTTTCATGTATCACCAGGGTGGTCCTGAAATTGTAAACTAACACAGTCAGTTAAAAAAAAAAAAAGGCAATTTAGAGCTCTTGATCAGCTAAGAATTGCACACAAGTTGCTATTTTTGTTACCATGCCAACCATCCCTATTTATCACATCCACCTGTTTTGTCTTTTACAATTAGTAAGTTCTTGGGGACAGGGACTTTTATTCTCTATATGTTTGTACAGCACATAGCACAATGAGGCATTACTAATTGGCCTCCAGATGCTACTTCAGTATAAGTGTTAAATAATAACAGGTATTGAGCATACTGGGTACTCAGGAAGTAGAAGGGCAATGTCTATAATATTTTGGCATCACAGTTTGTAGGCAGAGGTAATTATGGTATGGACATGGGCAGTAGGTGAAGTTTCCCCTTGGGGGGGGGGCTAGCCCCCTGTTGCCTCTTTCGTCCAAGGCCCTACCCCCACCCATGGCCCTGAGACCGGAAAAGCTCTGTGCCCCTGACACGGGAGAGCTCCTCCAGCCCTGCGGTTGTGGCGGGGACTGACTGGGGCAGGGGGGAGACTGAGAGCTCGGTCGGGGCTATGGGGAGGGGGTTCAGAGCTCAGTCCCAGTCGGGACCATGTTGGAGCTCTTGGCCCTGGCTGAAGTGCCAAGCCCAGAGCCCTTCCCCCATTCTGCCCCTTCTGCCTGTGGCCCCTTGCCCCACCCCATTCTGCCCCTTCCACCTAGTCCTGCCCCGTTCCACCCACACTCTGCCTCTTCCCCCCGAGGTCCCACCCACCACTTGCTCCTCCCTGAGAACGGAAAAGCTCTGTGCCCCCACCTCGGCTCTGGAGACGTAGCGGGGAGTGACAGCTCCTCCAGCTCTGGGGTAGAGGGGAGTTTTTTCAGAGGGCTCCAATCTGCCACACCCCTGCCCCCATGTCGCATGAGGTTTAGGGAGGTTTAGCTTCCCCTGGCCTCCATTATGCGTCAGCTATGGGTATGGATTAGGACTAGACATTAAGGGAGATATTCTGGATAATAGATAAGATAGACTGACTTCAAAATGTTTCAAGTTCTGGTCAGGATAAGCACCCAGATGTTTGGATGTTTAGCTAAAGCCAGTACAAATCACTTTAGACTGCAAAAGGGAACTAGATCAGTGGTTGGCAATCTGTGGCTTGCGGGCCGCATGTGGCCCGTCAGGGTCATCCAGTGGCTGGCCCTAGACACTTCGTTTACATTTGCACAGCAACCCACAGTTCCGAGTAGGTGCGGTTCGCCGTTCCTGGCTAATGGGAGCTGTGGGAAGCCACAGCCAGCACGTCCTTGTGGCCCGCGCCGCTTCCTGCAGCTCCCATTGGCCAGGAACTGCAAACCGCAGCCACTGGGAGCTGCGGGCAGCCGTGCAAATGTAAACAAACTGTCTGGCGGCCTGCCAGCGGATTACCCTGACAGGCCGCAGGTTGCCCACCACTGAACTAGATATTTCTTGAAGAAAGGTTTCATGTGAGGTTTCCAGTAGTGGTGAAATAACCAGATAGTTCAAACTAAAAAATAGGTTTGGTGCTAACAATTTGATAACAAAGGTAAAGGTGTTTGGCTTGGTGGTGGGCAGAGAAGTGGTAGTTTCTTATTTTCACTGGTTCACTTCTCCTTATTTAATTCAGTTTTAGACATAACTAATATCTTTGTCTTTTTTTCCCCTCTTCACAGCATTCAGATTTTCACAGTCTGAAGCCAAACATCAATCACTTTGCCTTAACTACATTAGTTGACTAAAAAGCACCACTAGTCTCAGATTTCAGCTTTCTCCTTGCAGCCTCTTCTTTTTTGCTGGATAACACAAGCTGAATCCTCTGCTTCAGAGCCCTTCCACAGATGCAGCCACAACGATCTCATAAAAGTTGTAAATGCTGCTGCTTCTGACACTCCAGTAAAACTCTATCTCTTTCCACTGGCTTTGGTGATTTGGCACCTAGGATGGAATGCAGTGCCTCGTAGAAACGGGATGTGTGGGGCTGGGATCCGGATCGTCCGTTTGCCTCTTTGGTCTTCTGGTAGCCTTGTCTCAGCTCCTTGATTTTCACGCGGCACTGCGTTGCATCCCGGCTGTATCCTCTCTCTGTCATGGCTTTAGAGATCTTCTCATAGATCTTTGCGTTCCGTCTTTTGGAGCGCAGCTCGGAAAGCACGGACTCATCGCCCCACACAGCGATGAGATCCAAGACTTCCCAATCAGTCCATGCTGGGGCCCTCTTTCTATTCTGGGATTGCACGGCCATCTCTGCTGGAGAGCTCTGCATCGTTGCCAGTGCTGCTGAGCTCGCCACGATGTCCAAACAGGAAATGAGATTCAAACTGGCCAGACAGGAAAAGGAATTCAAATTTTCCCGGGGCTTTTCCTGTGTGGCTGGTCAGAGCATCCGAGCTCGGACTGCTGTCCAGAGCGTCAACAGAGTGGTGCACTGTGGGATAGCTCCCGGAGCTATTACCATCGATTTCCATCCACACCAAGCCTAATTCGATATGGCCATGTCGAATTTAGCGCTACTCCCCTCGTTGGGGAGGAGTACAGAAGTCGAATTTAAGAGACCTCTATGTCGAACTAAATAGCCTCTTGGTGTGGACGGGTGCAGGGTTAATTCGATGTAACGGCACTAAATTCGACATAAACGCCTAGTGTAGACCAGGTCTTAGTCTTTTCCTCCTATTCCCCTTTTCTCAATCCCCCAAAAGCAAAATCACTTAGTTTGTAGCCAGTTTGCTGGAGCTAGCTAGACCCAGGCAGAAGGAGTCCGAACATGATATTACCATAAAGACTGGTGTGAGAACTGGGAGTGTGGCAGTTGCTGCTGCTCTACGGAGATCAAAGATCAGTAAAGCTATAGAAGGAGTAATGCTGCCATTGATGTTACTTCTTCGGATTTTGTGTGGACAGAGATTTTCGAAAAGAAGCCCCTTTTGGTGAATGTTAGACTATGTTTTGAAATACCTATGTTGAGCCAATGTTTTATCCCTCACTCTCTCAGGACATTTGGCCTTCAGCAGGGTGAGAGCAGCTAATTAAGAAGATAAGATTCAACAGGTGAATGTGTGTCAATGTATCGAGAACTTACATTTGATTTTCATCACTTCCCTTTGCTGTGATGCACAAGTTCCATTTTCACAAGTGGAAAGCAGTATCTTCTACAAAAGCTGCTTTTATCTTTTGGCATAAAACATGCAAGTTTGCAGAGCAAAAAATTAAAATTCGCGTGTTTACTTTGAATGTGATGCTCTTTGCACTGCTCTGTTTAAGATAATTCCTCACCTAGCTTTTCTTTTAATGATGCTGAGAATTAAGGCATTCATAAAACAAAATCTCAGTTTGTATAGCTCGGTTTGTATGTTTTAATAACAATACTATTAATTAACTATTTAAGTTTTAAAGATATAATTACAAGAGGCCCTTGGATCACAACAAACTGTTTCTTTATGCCTGGAAATGAATTGCATTATTTAGGGAAAAAATGTGAGGCGACAAGAAAGGATGTAGGGAAACTGTACTATTGCTGAATGGATTTGTCTTAGTTTCCATATCTAAGTATTGAAGACTGACTTTCCAAAAGATTACTGTGTATTCATATGTGAACTATAACTCGTACCTATTGGTGCTTCAGTGTGAATGCTGCCAGATGTGCTTGTGTCCCCGCTAATGGCACAACCTCCAATCCCAATTTGCATGGATGACCAGTCAAAGGAAGCAGATTTTAGAGGAGTAGTGTTAATGATCTTGTGGTTGGGGTGGAGGCCCCAATTTCAGCATTCACAGAGGGCCCTATCTGATCCCAGGCCAGGCCTGAATGTGGAGAATAGTTAGAACTTCCCTAATCATATTATTACTTTTTCATAGGGAAAAAAAGCATCAGTAAAAAGTTTCTTACCCCATAGCTGATGCTTCAAAAATAGTGTATGATGGTAGAGAGTGATGATGTCGGGAAGCTGCAAAGTCTCCTCCTGCCACTTTTTTTTTTTTTTTTACCCATGTGGAGGGAAGGGAAGGGAGGGGAGGCTGCGACTGCCCTCTGGATCTGGTGTGGCAGCACAAAGGACTGGAAGACCCTGACTTACTCCCTGTGCACTGAACAGTAGCTAGTGCTGGCTTTGGGGAAGGAGCTCTGAAGGTATGAAGATTTCCTTAGATTTCCTCTGCAAACTCCTCTTGGAAACTGCTGCTGCTGGTAGAGCAGGAAAGCTTTGGTCCTGGGGGAATAAGAGTGGGCCGAAAATCCCTGGCTCTTTCCCAGCACACTGAGCAGGTGTTGATTGCTGGTGGTGTTTGCTTTGGAGAAGAAGCCCAAAGGACAAGATTTCCATGGTCCGCCCCACAAGCTTATTCTGGTTGTGACTGCTGTTCCACATGTTAAATGAAGGAAGAGGCTAATCATGCATCCATTGTCCACATGTTCATAGATTAGTATCCACTTTCTTATAGATCAGTATATAGGGAATACATTTTTTTTTGCGTTTTGTCCGGCACCTTCTGTGGTGGGGATTTATTCACCATGCTGGTGACTACTGCTGGCTGTCTTGGGGATTAGGTCCGCCTGTCAGTACGCCCTCTCCCGATGGAGCCTTACCCACTGTCACATCTGCTCTCTGACCCACGTCATTCCAGGGACCGTGGCATCCTCTTCATGACACATCCCTCTGGCTGTGTCACCATCTGTGCTCCCCTCTTCCGGGGTTTAGTACAGCAGTCTGAATGTCCAGTCACTTCCTCAATGGTGAATGGGGGGAGTCCCAGGACTGCCCACTCCTCCAGTGACCCTCTGAACCACAGTCACTGCATTCCTTTGCCTTGACTACTGCTGCATTTCCCTGGGCCACTTCCCTGAAGCCACTCAGCCTACTCAGTCCCAGCAGCCGGTATGAAGCTCCTTCTCTACTCCCTGGGTCCCTGCCTGCATTGCTCTGTCCAAGGTGCTACAGGGTTTCAGCCTACTAGGTTTCAGCCTAGTCTTCTCTCCTCGAGCTTCTGGCAGCCACTCTCCCTGTTCTGCTCTGCGGCTCTTCTTATATGGGCCTGCTGGGCCCGGATTGGCTGCTTCTCAGACTTTCTCCTACTGGATGCTTCTCATGAAGGCTTCCTAGGGCTCTGTTAACCCCTCACATGCCAGTGTGGGGCCGAGATCCCATCACACCTTCCATCTGAGGATTTCAAAGTGCTTTACAAACTAATCGTTACAACACTCCTAAGGTTGGGAAATATTGTTATCCACATATTACAAAGAGGGAACCTGCATTATAGAGAGGGAAAGTGACTAGCCCAAAGTCATACGTGAACAGAACGTGGATCAACTGACTGCTAATCCTGTGCTTTAAACTCAGCACCGTCTTTCCTGATGAGAAACCATCCATCTTCATCATCAGTATTAGCCATCGGAGGTTGAAAGCTGTCTGAATTTTCTAGCAGTGCAGTTCCTTTTGAGAAACTACTACTATCAGCTCTTTTATACTTTTGCTACAACTCCAAATCCATGTATAGTAATGAGCAGCCTTTTTGTTGGTAATGTCAGCACTCTGGGATATTTGTCATACTGACCAATTTTTTTTATTTTGGACTTTTCCCCCCCGGTGAAGTGTGTGGCTCTCTGCACTGGATTCTGCTTTGAGAAATGTATCTCAAGGAAACGAATTAGAAAACAATTTTGTAGAAAGGACTTTCTTGTAGTCAACCCATCTTCCTGCCCGGAATAAGTCAGCACGTTACTACACAAGTACAATTGTATGAGGCCATCCAGCCTCGTCTTTGATGTTGTGTCCAAGAAATTTCTGTATTGCATAGAAATGGAATGGAATCTTAAAAGAAAGCTGTTCCCATTTTGTTTGGTGCCGTGTTTTGAAGGTTTACATTGTGGGAAGTATTTCTTTCTATGTATAAACTGTGAAAAAGAGGCTTTGAATTAAAAATGGCAATTCTAAAACTCTGGCTGGTGGTGACCACTTTCGTAAATTGCTGCTTCATTAAGAGCTGTGTAGTAGCGAGTAAACACTAAACATTTTGTGGGAATATTAAGCAAAATGTTACTTGTATTTATCAAGTTAGCAACAAAGCAGAATAAAGGGTGATGCCGTCTGCCACTGAGCTCCCATGTTGCTGGCATCACAAACAAGACCCCTTTCCAAAAATCTGTCCGCTTCCAACCTCTGCCACACCTAGGAAATGCTGGTCATGGTGAAAAACTTCAGGCAAAACACTGTCAGATCCACATGACTGACCTCAACTGATATTCTGGTCTCCCATAGGGAGCACCACATGTGCAGGAGGAGCAGCACGTCAGATGTGAGATCTGCTGTGTTGGTTCTGAGAGCAGAATTATTCTCCTTTATTTTAAAGTAAATTTCCCAGTTTGAACACAGAAGGACAAACATCATGTTAAAAGCAATACATTGACATTTGTCAGTATTCTTTTTAGGTGTTTTCATATGTCAGTAGTCATGCCCTGTGTTCTTATTGCTTCTTCTGATCTTGTCATGCTTGTTAGTTTCATGCTGTTCCCTGGCAAGAAATAGACAGTAGTCTGTGCAAAACTGACAACAGGAAATGCAGACTCTTGGGATAGTACAAAATGTTAACAGTCCTATAACTGTTACCTACATGTAAACCTATAACTTTGAGGTAGTTCTCTGAATTGTATCCACATTTACAAATAAGTTTTAAATATAAAATACCAGTGATTTGGCTAAATCAATTTTTATGCTCCTCCTTTTCCATGTATATGGCATACACTGTGTACAAGAACATTATTTATCATTTGCATGACGATGGCATCTGGGAGCCCCAGTCATAGACCAGGACCCCATTGTGCTAGGTGTTGTACAAACACACAGAACAAAAAGATGGTTCCTTGTTCCAGAGAGCTTATTATCTAATAGAGCTAAAGAAAAATGTGGTCTTTGGAGATTAAAAGAAATACATCTGCATTGACTTACAAGAAGCTGAATTTAAATTTCTGCATCTTTGGATCCAGGAATTCAGACTGCTGTATTGGACTCCTCATTGGTTTTGTCTATACATTTTTATCTCAAATAAATTGATTGGTAATTAACTTTGTGATGGTAAACTCATTTGTAAAGGCTAGTGTGGACACTCCCTAAATGTTTGTTCCAGGACACACATGTTTTTGTTTTACCCAAGAGTAATGGGCGGAAGGGGGCGTGGGGGGACAGTAAAATCTGTGATTTTTTTGGTAGCTTTTGTCTTTTTTTTTTTTTTTTTTTTAAATTTTTTAAATACCTTCTAATAAATTAAAGTGACCAGCTGTGACATGCAAAACTGGACAGGTTAACTGATAGTTAATTTGTTATCCAGCCTAACACACAGTTAAGATGCTATTTTTTTATAATGACCTCCTCATTTTTTCAGATAAGTATGAACTTGGTTACAACTGTATTTGGAAAATGCCTGTAATTTTTTTACAGTTGTGTAAATATTAGTGATTCTGGTCAGCTAGGACCAAATCCTGCAAGGTCCAGGACTCTCAACTCTTTTTATTGAGTTGAGGGCCTTTTGATGG
The DNA here is from genome assembly GCF_028017835.1 of Emys orbicularis. Taxonomy (NCBI): domain Eukaryota; kingdom Metazoa; phylum Chordata; order Testudines; family Emydidae; genus Emys; species Emys orbicularis. Next base: position 64,081,058 of record NC_088683.1, on the reverse strand, counting down.
GGTATATAAATCCTGCACTAGAACTGAAGGCTTAAAGAGCAACTCTGGGCCCAGATGACCCCACCAAGCCACACCTGTACACCTCATTCCAGATGGAGGTGGAGCTTAAAAGGGAAGCCTGAGAGCTCAGAAGGGGCCTGACAAGGCAGCGATAAGGACATGCCCCAGGAGCTCCTGAGTAGAAATGCTGCAGTATCCTCTGTTGGAAAAGAGGAGCTTACTGGCTGGGCCCAGGCAGCCTGAAGGTGGAGTAGTTAGTACCTTTTCCTATTACCTTTTTGCTATAGACTGCAAAACATGGACAATAGAGTGGGTGATAGGAAGTGGCCCAGGAAAGATAGCCTTAAGGCATTACTGTGTGCTAAACCTTTGGTAACCCTTACAGGGCCCTGGCTGGAGTCTGGTGGAGTTGGAGGTCCTGGGCTCCCCTACCAACCCTCCGCTGCACTAAGAAGGGACTGGCCCCCTAACCATTAAGTGATGCTTCCAACAAGTGCCAACCATCACAGGCCTAAACCTGGAAGGTTCTGAGCATCTGTTGTAGGGCCCTGAGTCACTTCTGCTGCCACTGAAGCCAATCTAAATAGGCAGTTAAAATATAAGAACATAAGAATGGCCATACTGGTTCAGACCAATGGACATAAGTGCTGGAACTAGGGGTGCTGAGGGTGTTGCCGCATCCCCTGACATGAAGTAGTTTCCATTATATACAGGGTTTACAGTTTGGCTAATTGACTCTCAGCACCCGCACTATAAAAATTGTTCCAGCACTCCTGCCAATGGTCCATCTAGCCCAGTATCCTGTCTTCCAACTGTGGCCCTGTTCTGTTCATTGCCTTGGAAGCATCTGATATTGGCAATTACTGAGTGACTCATTCCCTGTTGTTCAGTCCCAGCATCTGGCAGCTGGAGGCTAGGGACACCCAGAACATGGGGTTGTATACCTGAACATCTTGGCTAATAACCATTGAACCAATATCCTGCCTGAACTTATCTAATTCTTTTTTGATCCCAGTTATGGTTTTGGCCTTCACAACATCCCCGGCAATGAATTCCACAGGTTGACTGTGTGTTGTGTGAAGAAGTACTTTCTTTTGTTTGTTTTAAACCTGCTGACTATTCATTTTATTGGGTGACTTCTGGTTCTTGTGTTATGTGAAGGGGTAAATAATGCTTTCTTATTCACTTTCTCTACACCATTCATGATTTTATAGACCTCTATCATATCCCCCCCCTTAGTCATCTCTGTTCCTAGATCAACAGTCCCTGTCTTTTTAATCTCTCTTCTCATATGAAAGCTGTTCCATACCATTAATCATTTTTGTTGCCTTTCCCTATCTTTACAATATAGCTTTTTAGAGATTCAAGGGTTGGGTGTACCATGGATTTATATAGTGGCATTATGACATCTTCTGTCTTATTATCTATCCCTTTCCTAATAGTTCCTAACATTGTTAGCTTTTTTGACTGCTGCTGCACATTGAGCGGATGTTTTCAGAGAACAATCCACAAGGACTCCAAGATCTCCTTCTTGAGTGATAACAACTAATTTAGACCCCATCACTGTATATGTGTACTTGGGATTATGTTTTCCAATATGCATTACTTTGCATTTATCAACACTGAGTTTCACTCACTGCACTCAATGCTACTTTGTTGCTCAGTCACCCACTTTGAAGAGTTACAAAGGGATCTCACAGTCTGCTTTGGACTTAATTATCTTGAGTAATTTTGTATCATCTGCAAACTTTGCCACCTCACTGTTTATTCCGTTTTCCACATAATTTATGAATATATTGAACAGCACTAGTCCCAGTACAGATTTCTAGGGGACACCACTATTTATCTCTCTCCATTCTGAAAACTGACCATTTATTCCTAACATTTGTTTCCTGTCTTTTAACCAGTTACTGATCCATGAGAGGACCTTCCCTCAGCTCATGACTGCTGAGTTTGCTTAAGAGCCTTTGGTGAGGGACTTTGTCAAAGGCCTTCTGAAAGTCCAAATACACTATGTCCACTGGATCACCCTTGTCAACCTGTTTGTTGACCCCCTCAAAGAATTGTAGTAGATTGGTGAGACATGATTTCCCTTTACAAAAGCTGGTTTACTGGTTTATCTAAATCTTCACTGACATGTGAGCCAACCCTGATCATTTTACCCATGTGAATCATCCCCAGGAAGTCAGTGTGACTGCTGATGTGATTAAGGAAGCAGAATGTGGCCATTTAATGAAACTGTTTCCACTTTGTACCTATCTTCAATAAAGAGTGTTATATTTTGTGGCTTCCTTAATCAAATGTGTTATATTAATTGAGGAAAGTGTCTTTACATTGCTGACTTTAATTAGAGGTCCACTTTAAACTGAAGTCTGCCCTCCCCAAGTCCATTTTTGAATCAGTTGATTTAGTATGTTACCACGTTTTCAGGTCATTTAAAAAGTTACTAAATGTATTTTTAATTATGTTTTCATTTACCACCATTTGATCCATTTGGAAAAATTCAGTCCCCATTGTATGCTTCGTGGACTAGAAACTGTATTACTGAAAATTTAAATCAATTATTTAATTGCATAGGCTTTCCCCTTCTCTTAGTTTTTTTTGGACTTTTCAGCATCATTTGACACAGTTGGTCACAGTGTGTTACACAGCCCTTAGATTTATTGTATGATAAGTATTTTGCATTTGTTATAAAGGCTTCTTTTTGTCATCTTTGTACCATTGACAGGCTGAGACCTATGATCAGCAGTAAAGATAGGGAGATGCTGATTAACGCTTTTGTCATCTCCGGGGTTGATTACTGTAATTTACTCTTACAGGGACTTTCAGCTCACACTGTTAGTAAACTGCTGCAGACAAAAAAGTTGCTGCAAGATTTTTCCTTACAATGAGGTTATTTGAACACATTACACCACTTTTTAAATTTCTGACTGGATTAGTGGTGAAATTCAATATTCATAATAAAATGTGGTTGTTGATCTATCAGATCATTATTAGTGTAGATTGTCCTAGTCGTCCCTCAAGATCCACTTGTTAGGTTGCCCTGATGAGGGCTGTTAATGTTATGCATGTTGTCTGTGAAGGAAATTACTGACTGATATTCCCAAAGCTGACTCTGACTCTGATTCTTAATCAAGATTAAAATACTTCATGTTTACTGGTGTTTCTAATATTTTTTGAATTGTAATATTCCGTGGGACTGTGTGTGTACATATAAATGTACAATATTGACCTGGATTTTTTTCTGTGATATCTGCACATAGAATGAAAGAGGATAAACTCTGGAAGGTGATGGTCTGAGCCATTATTTATAGACCTGGTTGAATTATTTTTTGAATTTAGAAACATTTCAAATTTTGAAAAAAAAAAAAATCTCAGGCCCCTCACTTTCTTTCTTTTTTTGTTTTAAAAAACATCTCTAATTACGTACTGTTGCATGTATAAGAGAAATCCTGGCAGTGACTGGGCTGAAAACAATCATGTGATTGGTCAGTAATGCAGAGGCATGGACCAGTGTTAACCAGTTAGATTATATAAGAGAATGGGCACATCCTAACTGGCTATCTCAAGTTAGGTGAAATCTATTAATCATCTTGCAGAAGCAAATTCTGGACCTCAAGTCCGTCTAAAAGATTCATTTAAAAGGTTTGTTTCAAAATAAAAACAGTACTGATACTTCCTATTGTAATAATTAGATGGAATTCTAGAATGTGAATGATTTAATAAATAAATGTATGTAGCAATACGTATTCTTTTGAAAGGCCCACAAAATCTAACCTGCTGACATGATGAAGACAAAAAAACCTCACACCTTCTCATTGATCTCTTGGTCCAAAACTTATTGAAGTCAATGAAAAGTTTCCCTTTCACTTTGGATTGGGCACTGAGTACATTAGGTCTTATCTGTATCCATCTTTTTGGCCTATGCTCCTCAGGGCAGGGACTATTTTAATTTATATGTTCTACAGAATTGAGCACCTTCTTGAGGTTCAATTAATAGTGGTATTTGGGGCAAGTCTTCCAGTCATTGGGCAAGACTCTCATTAACGTAAGTGGGAGTTTGGTCTGAACAAAGGCTACAGAATTCGGCCCTGTCATGGGATCCACTCACTGTAGTGGTGCCTCCTGCTGACCGTCCTGGGGATTAGCTTTGCCAGTTGGTGCGCCCTCTTCAGGTGGGCCTCTCCCTTCATCCTCTCACCCTGCATACTCGCCTCACTCCAGGAACCGCAGCATTCTCTTCATGACTCGGCCCTCTGGCCAGGTCACCATCTGTGTTTTCCCCTTCTGGGGTTACTCTAAAATCCTTCTATGCAAACAGTCCCATGTAGTCTTCTACTGTGCTGCTCTGATGGTGCCACTTCCCCAGTGACCTGTAGGGAAACCTGGGCCCACCTACTACTTTGGGTTCCAGTCTAGGGACCTTCAGCTCAGTAGTTCTGGGGTCTATCCTCTCAGTCCTTACAGCTCTTTCCCTGGACTGCTTCCTACTCTTCCTGGTCTCCCCCCCCCCTTCTCTGGGAGTACCACCTCCTTCTGCCCAGCTGAGCCTCCTTTAATCAGCTCCCTGCTCCCTGGCTCTTCCTTTAGGTGCAGCCAGGGCAGTTAATTGGCCTACCTGGCCACCTTAACCCCTTCTAATCCTTTGTGGGGTGGACACCCCATCACAGGCCCACTGACCTCTTGTTTTAATGAACATCATGATTTATTATCCCTCATGAAAAATATAAATATTGGCCTCTCATCCACCTCAGTCACTACCTGTCTTTTGGGTCAATATTTTGATATTCACCCCAAAGGATCAACTTTTGATAATGTTATTTAATAGCTTTTCTGAAGCTTCACAACATAGTAAGGATATAATGCATGAATTTCCATATCATCCTTTATGGAATAAACTCCGTTTTTCTCTTGGTAGCCATAGTGCAGAAGAGCAAGATTAAAAGTTCAAGGAATTGCATTGCAAAGTAAGAGGATATACCAGGAAAAACCCATGCTCATGTTTTCAGCAATCTTATGAAAATGAAATACATTTTTAATCATTAAGTTAATAAATTGAATGAATGTTTAGATCATTCGGTTCATGTTCCAGCAAAATTCCTGGTACAATTTCTGATGCAAAATATCTGGTTCAATCCTCTGTATTTATTACAAAACTGTTCTTTGTATTCTTCATTTATACTATGATCATAAGGCAAGAAAGCTTAACTAACAGGGTATCCTAACATATGCAGTGTATGCATAAAACTAAACCCCAAAAAATAATGTAAAACACAAAAATTAGAGTATGACTGACTTAAAAGGAATTTATAAGAACTTGCCTTATGAATCTGTAGTATGTTGCCTTACACTGGCTAGTAGTATTTGTTTTCTTCATTCAGTAGTTTTCAATCATTTTAAAATTTTTGTAGGCAAGGAAGTAAAAAGGATGGCTGTACCAGATTTACTGGTCACTTCCTTTGCTCAGGATGGGATTCAGCAGTGAGAGAGCAGTTATAGTATTAGCAGAAACATTTCTGTCTAAATAGACAATACATAGGGCTATACAATAAACTATTACCGTGATCAAATCTTCCCCAAGTGGCTTCTCAGCTCATGTGATACTGGAGTGCACATTTGGCGATGAAGGCCCTACATTCAGTCCCTACTGATGGATGTAGTATGTTGAGGGGAGGGATAGCTCAGTGGTTTGAGCATTGGCTTGCTAAATCCCTTGAGGGGGCCACTTAGGGATCTGGGGCAAAATCAGTACTTGGTTCTGCTAGTGAAGGCAGGGGGCTGGACTCAATGACCTTTCAGGGTCCCTTCCAGTTCTATTAGATAGGTATATCTCCATATTTTATACATAGAGCCACAGTTTCTTATAGAACTTAATGAGGTTGTGGGAGGAAGGAGCAGATGATTGTAGCCATTAACTTTTCTTTTGTGATTTCAAGTTAAAAAAAAATAGTCTTAGTCTTGACAGACTTCTACAGTAGTAGTTTATAGCAGTGAGTTGGCGAGATGAGACTTTACTGTGATATTCTGTATCTTGCTACTGTGACTAGTGAAAAAGAAAACATGTCAAGAATTGTAATGACAAAGGGGTATGTTGGCAGTTTGTGAAGTAGTGAAATGAAATTCCAGTTAAATGTGCCCACCCAATACAAATGGTGTTAAGAAATCAGCTATCTATTGACAGAAGTGATGTTTGTAAGTTGCTGTAGCAGATTTTATCAGTTCTCTTAATTGTGCATCTGCCGTGTGCTACTTGAGTTCACAATTTGGGGGTCTGGTTAGGCTGGTTGTTTTTGGTGGTGAAGTTGCAGCTGTGACCAGGACAGCTCTCTCTCTCTCTCACTTTTGTCTGGCCAGAAAATCTTGCTGCAGTCCTCAATGTCTTTTTGAAGCTTTGATATTAGATTATTACAATATACTCAACGTTGTGATCAGTATTAAGTCCACTCAGAAGTTTAGAAAGATGTAGAATGAAGTAGCCTGCTTATTGAGCAGGACATCTCCTTCAGAGCATATTATACAAATACTCCATGATCTGTGTGGCTCTGTGGTTTCCAGGTTGAATTTAAGGTGTTGCCCGAGGGTCTGGGACATGTCTACCTGAAAGACTATTTTTATTCTTATAGGATACTCGTGCCACCGTGAACAGTGGAAGCAAACAAGCTGAAGCCCCCTCTATGTAAACTGGAGAAAGCTGTTGGAAGGGCTTTTTTCATCAAGGACCCCTCAATTTGTAAAATTCATTCCTCATAGTTGGTCTGAATTAGCCTGAATTTGGAGCTTTGGAGCACCCTGTAAAGCATATCTGTTGTACAGGCATTCAGGAAGTGTGAAGGAGGCATGGGACTATGAAGAAGAATGGGGATTTGTTTGGTTTGTTTCTGTGACTGGATGGTTTGATTTTTGTCATGTGACTGGACTGACTTTTTGCATTTTCAGTTGATATATTTTAACTGATGTGCATATGCTTATATTATTGGCAGTAAACTGAGTTTACGTTAATCTTGTCTTCCTAATGCCACCTAAATATTACTACATCATGTAACCACACCTCTTAAGGATTCCTCACTCTAGACTCAGTTACTTATATTCCACAGAAATTGGGTGTCACTTCACCTTTATTGTTGAGAAGTATTTATATTAGAAATAAAGAATCATGAAACTGAGGCTATAGGAAGTTACTTACACTAAAGAAGGAGTTCCTCAGCATGTTAAGTTTCCTGAACAAATGTATTTTTGTATCTCTGTGATGAGGCTTATAAACCCCACACGGGATAGGAAGGGGTTAAAGAGCTGCTCAGGGCCTTAGTAGCTCCACCCTGTTACACATGCATAGTTTGTATGGGCTGGAGGAGGAGCTTAAAAGAGAGGCAGAGTAGTTCATTAACTGACACAGTGAGGTGAGTCAACCTACACTCTGAGCTCTTGGGAGGAAGTGTTGCAAGAGCTCTTGCTGCCTGAAGCGTGGCCAAGCCAACAAAGAAGGGACATGTGAATCTCTGAAGGTTAGAGACCGTATCTTTGTGCTCAGTTCTTTGAGATCTTTACTTTACCTGTTGGGAAGTGGTAGGAAGTGATCCAGGGAGACAGCTACATAGCATTCTAGGTTGCAGGATATAGCTGCTTATCACTGGGCTCTGCTGAAGACGGTGGGCCTAGAGTCCCCTACCAACCCCTAAGGAGGGGCCAGTTACAGAAGCCCTGGTGTGTGGAATCTAGTTGAGGGAAGGCCCTGAAGATAGAAGTCTCCAGACCATGACCTCCTGACCTAAGGAGAAGCTTGGGGTCCTTTGCCTAACCCAGAAGGCTACCCTGTTGTTGGGATCTTTACATAAACCCGGAAAGGCTTGGACTCAAACGTGTGACCTGGACAGAGGCAAATCTTTGCAGTGCCTAGAAAGAGAAAAACCTGCCATGCTCCTGCCTGACCACTGGGCAGTACTGGCAGTGAGTGTTCCCCTTCACAGGTCCTTATTTTGAATACTTGTTACATATTACAACCCACATTTGGGCCTTGGCTGAAAGGTATGAATGTAACCAAGCACTACAGGTGGGACAATGGAATTGGGAAGCTTGGATTTATCTCAAGGATTTCCTGACAATATGAAAAGGTGAATAATCTGTCAGACAAAATAGGTTGTGCTAAGGTGCTCCTCTGTTTTGGTTCAGACATGCTTCCTGAGTCCTTGGGAAAGAGTCCTGTAGAGAAGTTCCCTACTAATTAATGAATTGCACTTGTTTCATGCACTGAGATTCCCAGAGCACAGCTCGCAAAAAATAGAAAGCACTCAGTAATTTAAACCTTATGTGGTTAGTTGGAGTAGGAGTAGCAAACCATTAGTGTAACTTTTTGGAGCTGATGTACCAGGTAGCCAGTATATTGAAATGATGAAAAATTAAGTGAAAAGTAATATTCAAGGCTTCCTTCTGAGTGCACACAGACTGCAGACTTGGCATTGTGGCTTCACTAAGCTTTGATCTTCAATACATACCAGGGCGTCTGAGGAGAGGAATGTGAGACCTTTTCTGTTATGTCTTCATCTAACCATGTTTAAAGTGCATTCTAGGAGATGTGGGAGGGACAGCGTCCTCAGGGAACCTCTTGGAGAAAAGAAGTGGTGAGTGCTAGGCATGTATATTGGACGTGTTGTCATAGCAGCTTGTTCAGTTTTCTTTCTGGCTTTGACATTTAGTAAAAGCAAAACATTAATCTGTATATTAATTACTCAGTTTCCTTATCTTGAATAAACTACCCTGGAAACATAACAAATAGCCCTTTTTAGGCTGGCTAGTGCTGCCCTGGTAAAGGTGAGTACTATTTTGGCAAAGTCAGCCTCACAGTTTGAACAATGTTGCTGGAGACAGCTCTGAGTATTTGTGAGGTGTGTGTGTGTGTGTGTGTGTGTGTGTGTGACTTCTCAAAGATGATAATGAAAACATTAAGCATCTTTAGGTTCCCCTTTGAACACTAGACAAATTAAAAATGTTAGGGGAATGTAGGGCTCAGTATTGATAATGAATCTTTAACCTCCAGGTCACCAGCCTAAATCCAGGCTGGATCAGAAGTGACAAAAGCTGCACCATCTGAAAGGTGTTTGATGGATTCCCAGGTCCTAGAAGAAGCATCTAGATCACCAAAACCACCATACCCACTGGCACTTCCTCTCATAGCCCCAGCAAAGAGGACAGGATTGAATTAGGGGTGGTCCCCTCTACTTTGGAGTCTGGAGCTTTGGAAGCCCAGGGTGAGGAAGTTTACCATTGCTGTTTCCCAAGCCATAACTTGCTTTGTGTAGAGAGGACTTAATTGTGCAGGGCTGTCAAGTGATACTTAGGCTCCTAAATCAGTTAAGCATTTCAACTTTTTGCTCAGCAATGCCTAACTACCTTTAAAGATCTGGCCCAGGTTCATTTGAAAAAAATAAAAAGCATCAGATTAAATATATGCTTATGTAATCACACTAGCCAATTAAGTTTTTTTTCCCCATGCTGTGTTACTTCTTTCATAGTAAGAACTAAACTGAAATGACTGACAGACTTTCACACAGAAACAAGGACCAAACCTCATTCTGCAGTTCTTGCTTGTGGAAAATTACCACTGAAGTCAATGAAAGCTCAGTGGGAGTTTAGCCTCAGGAATGACTGCAGGATCGGGCACACAAAAAGTGGTGCATGTCAATAACCCTTTTGGTATTAAATAAAGCAGAGAAGTCAACCGTTGCCTACTTAGATTCACTGCACAAGCTACCAAACCTGTCTGTAGAATGTGCTGAAGGAAAAAATAATCTGGCATACATTTGTGCCTCAGGCTAGGTCTACACTACAGCGGGGGTCCGACCTAAGATACGCAACTTCAGCTACATGAATACCGTAGCTGAAGTTGCGTATTTTAGGTCGGCTTACCTAGCGGTGAGGACGCGGGAAAGTCGACCGCTGCTGCGCTGCCGCCGACTCCGCTGCCGCCTCCTGCCGAGGTGGATTTCCGGAATCGACTGCAGAGCGATCAGGGATCGATTTTACCGCGTCTTCACCAGACGCGGTAAGTCGATCCCCGATAAACCGATTGCTACCCGCCGGATCGGTGGGTAGTGAAGACAAAGCCTCAGGTTTTTAAGCTTGCTTAGCCTATCACAGTGGTTCTCAAACTGTAGGTCAGGAACCCCAAAGTGGGTCGCAACCTCTTTTTAATGAAGTCACAAGGGCTGGCGTTAGATTTGCTGGGGCCTGCGGCTGAAGCCAAAGCCTGAGCTGCACTGACTAGGGCCAAAGCCTGAGTCACACCACCCACGGCTGAAGCCCAAGGGTGGCGGGGCTCAGGTTACAGGCCTCCCACCTGGGGCTGAAGCCTTTGAACTTTGGCTTTGGGGAGGTCAAAGCTCAGGCCTGCTCAGGTTTTGGTCCCCCTTCCTGGGGTCATATAGTAATTTTTGTTGTCAGAAGAGGGTGGCAGTGCAATGAAATTTGAGACACGCTGGCCTATCATTAGCAAATAGGCATATACAGATGCTCCCCAACTTACGCAAGCGTTCCGTTCTGAAACGCATTGCGTAAGTTGAATTTTGCATAAGTCAGGAACGTATACTCTACAATTACATGCACCAAAAAAAAAAAAAAAAAAGCTTACGGAACTTACGGAACTTTTTCCGTAAGTGCGGATTTCCGTAAATCGGGTTTGCGTAACCCGGGGAGGGTCTGTACAGTAATTCACCCTGGGACCTTTACATATGTGTCTTTAAAAAATGAGATGAGGTGAGTGATGTAATATCTTTTATTGGACCAACTTCTGTCAGTGAGAGAGACAAGCTTTTGAGCTACAAAGAACTCTTCTTCAGGTCTGAGAAAGATACCTGGAGTGCCACAGCTAAATACAAGGTGGAAAAGATAGTTTGGCATAAGTAGCTAATGCATGATCTAATGGACCATTCAAGCTGAAGTGGCCTATAAACACCCCTTTATGGGATTAAAAAAGGGGTTTAGTGGGTTACAGATTGTTGTAATAAGCAATAAATCCAGTATCTTTATTTAGACCATAATTTTTAATGTCTAGCAAAGTTATGAATTTAAGCACCCAGGCACTCCCCTATCAGCATCAACTTCCAGGACACATCCATCAGCTTCAAGAATGGACAGACAACTCTATAAAAGAAACCCATGGATCACCACACCTATCTTCTCAGATCCAGGAACCACCCCAAACACACCAAGAAATCAGTTATCTACAGCCAGGCCCCCAGATACCACAGAATATGCTCTGAGGAGAAAGTACAGGATACACACCTTAACACACTTAAAACTGCCTTCACCAAACAAGGATACTCCACCAGAGAAGTAGATTGCATCATGAATGGGCCACCCAACTACCTTGAAAGAACCTGCTTCAGTACAGAAAAATCCTCCCCTACAACTGCACATTTCCAGTTGTCATCGCCACACTGGAAACCATATGGGGCATCACTAAACAGTTACAACCCATACTTGATGGGGACCACATCCTAAAATAAATCTTTTCCACCTCCCCCCCCCTTCTGGCCTTCAAATAACCCCCCCAACTCACCAAGCTCATCAGAAGCATCCCCACGGACCAGGACCCACCAAGTCAAAGCGGCACCAGACCCTGCCAGAACAACAGATGCAAAACCTGCAGACATATCTCTAGTGCTACGATGACCAATACCCCCCACAACACATCTTTCAAGATCTATGGGTCCTACGCATGCCCATCACAACATGTGGTGTATCTCATTCAATGCTCTAAATGCCCTAATAACAACTATGGGGGTTAACCAAGACAATCACTACACTCAAATGAACTCTCATAGAAAAAATGATAAAACACAAAAATACCCGTGGATGAACACTTTTCACAAAATGATCACTCTCAGTCCCCATCCTCAAAGGAAATCTGCATAACACCTTCAAAAGATGAACCTCAGAACTTAAATTCATAACTTTGTTGGACACTAAAAATCATGGTCTAAATAAAGAAACTGGATTTATGCCTCATTACAACACTCTGTAACCCCCTAACCCCACTCCTCTTTTTTTTTTGGTCCTACAACTGCAGGGGTGTTAATGGGACACCTCACTGCACAAGAAGCAAGAGGAAGACCAAGGATAGGGCAGGCCCATTACTCAATGAGGGGAGAAAAATAATAGAAAATGTGGAAGTGGCAGAAGTGCTAAATGATTTTTGGTTTCAGTTTTCACCAGAAAGGTTTGTAGCGATTGGATGTCTAACATAGTGAATGCCAGTGAAAATGAGGTAGGATAAGAGGCTAAAATAGGGAAAGAACAAGTTAAAAATTACTTAGACAAGTTAGATGTCTTCAAGTCTCCAGGGCCTGATGAAATACATCCTAGAATACTCAAAGAACTGACTGAGGAGATATCTGAGCCATTAGCTATTATCTTTGAAAAGTCATAGAAGATGGGAGAGATTCCAGAGGACTGGAAGAGGGGAAATATAATGCTCATCTATAAAAAGGGGAATGAGGACAACCCGGGGAATAAAGTTAACCCAGTCATCTTAACTACAGTACCCGGAAAGATAACTGAGGAAATAATTAAGCAATCAGTTTGGGAACACCTAGAAGATAATACAGTGATAAATAACAGCATGGATTTGTCAAGAACAAATTGTGTCAGATCAATCTAATAGCTTTCTTTGACAAGGTAACAATCTTTGTGGATGGGGGGCGGGAAGTGGTAGATGCGGTATATCTTGACTTTAGTAAGGCTTTTGAGATTGTCTTGCATGACTGTCTCATAAACAAACTAGGGAAATACAACCTAGTTGGACCTACTATAAGGTGAGTGCATGACTGGTTGGCAAACTGTTACCAGAGAGTAGTTATCAGTGGTTCACAGTCAACCTGGAATGGCATATCTTGTAGGTCCTGCAGGGATCAGTCCTAGATCCGGTTCTGTTCAGTATCTTCATCAATGATTTAGATAATGGCATAGAGAGTACACTTATAAAGTTTGTGGATGATATCAAGTTAAGAGAGGTTGCAAGTGCTTTGGAGGATAGGATTAAAATTCAAAATGATCTGGACGAACTGGAGAAATGATCTGAAGTAAATAGGATGAAATTCAGTAAGGACAAATGCAGAGTACTCCACAATCAATAGTACACGTACAAAATGGGAAATGACTTTCTAGGAAGGAGTACTGCAGAAAGGGATCTGAGGTCATAGTTGGATCACAAGCTAAATATGAGTCAACAGTGTAACACTGTTGCAAAAAAAGCAAACATTCTGGTATATATTAGCAGGAGTATTGTAAGCAAGACATGAGAAGTAATTCTTTCCCTCTACTCCATGCTGATTAGGCCTCAACTGGAGTATTGTGTCCAGTTCTGGGCGCCACATTTCAGGAAGGATGTGGACAAATTGGAGAAAGTCCAGAGAAGAGCAACAAAAATGATTAAAGGTCTAGAAAGCATGACCTATGAAGAAAGATTGAAAAAATTGGGTTTGTTTAGTTTGGAGAAGAGAAGACTGAGAGGGGACATAACAGTTTTCAAATACAGAAAAGGTTTTTCTAAGGAGAAGGGAGAAAAATTGCTCTGGTTAACCTGTTAGGATAGGACAAGAAGCAATGGGCTTAATTTGCAGCAAGGCAGGTTTAGGTTGGACATTAGGAAAAACTTCCTGTCAGGGCAGTTAAGCACTGGAATAAATTGCCTAGGGAGGTTGTGGAATCTCCATCATTGGAGATGTTTAAGAGCAAGTTAGACAAACAGCTGTCAAGGATGGTCAAGATAATACGTGGTCCTGCCTTGAGAGCAGGAGACTGGACTAGATGACCTCTCGAGGTCCCTTTCAGTCCTACAATACCATGATTCTATGATTCACCTTGAATGCTCCCTTAGAATAGGCATTAGCTACTTATGCTAAACAATCTATTTCACCTTGTATTTAGCTGTGACATTCCAAATACCTTTTCCAGACCTGAAGAAGAGCTCTGTGTAATTTCAAAGCTTCTCTCTCTCACCAACAGAAGTTGGTCCAATAAAAGATATTACCTCACCCACTTATCTGTCTGATATCATGGGGCCAACATGATTTCTATAACATCTTTTAAAAATGGTTGGTAGCAGTAAAGAGAGACAGTTTTTGGGTGGACCAACACGTGTCACTTTTGCATTTCAGGCCAGATCCAAAACCTCTTGAAGTCAATAGAAGTCTTTCCTTTGTATTCAATGGACTTTATATCAGGCCCATTAGGTTCCTGTCTTGCTCCTATTGAAATCAGTTTTCTTCTTGACTTCAGTGGGATTAGGAGCAGTCCCTTAATCCATATCTATCTGCTTTATTTTATTTCATAACAGTTTCAGCATGACAAATGTTACAGTAAATAATGTACATCATCATAATGGATTTCCTTAAATATCTATTCCTTTGAAGCAGAGTCTAATGCATCAGAAATGCTGTGCTGTCAAAAACATTTGGTGGAATAGAATCCACTAGAATGACTATCCTGAAAATATTTACCGATAGTTGGAATTTATGAAGCTGTCAGGTTTTATAATCCAAGAGACAAAGGGTGTTTTTCCCCTCCTACTAATTGACTTTTTCAGTGAGTGTATTAATTTTAAAACAATTTATATGAATTAGGAACAAACATTGTACAAGAACAAAACTGTGGATTGCTACTTAATTGTTCCACCTCACTAATGTGCTCATGTACCTCCTTGTACATCTGTGCTTTCCTTTCAGTGAGAGTTTAATTCTGCGTATAATACATGAGATCCTTTATTTTTGTCATTAATCTTATAAATATGATGCTCAAATGAAGCAATTTGTGATTTGTCACTATACCAGTCTTTTAAAAGTGGGACATGACCAACTCCATTTTAAAAGGATCAATCTCTTATGCACAAGCCACAGTAAATACTAGGTCACTTAAAGATTTTGTAGTCCCTTGTATAAATGAAAAATTAGATTACAAATATAGTTCTGACCCCTCTGATAATTTATGATTGGGTTTGGAAGGATTAGATTTTTATTGGTAAATGTTGAATAGCACTACCTGCAAGAACCAACAGAAAATGTTTCCATTGATAATTGAAACTTACGGATAGCATTTTTTGTACTTTGCCTAACTGGGAACTTATTAGAATTTAATGTAAGAATATTTACTTTGTATATTTTGACATGTGCTGTTCAGATTTAAAAAGTTAAAGTGTTATAACCTTTAAAACACAAACTGTCAACATCTACTGTCATTAAGGAATTACTCATTAAGGAATTACTTCTTGCATCTGAAGAAGTGAGGTTCTTACCCACGAAAGCTTATGCTCCCAATACTTCTGTTAGTCTTAAAGATGCCACAGGACCCTCTGTTGCTTTTTAAGGAATTATTGTCTGCCTTCCCCCATTGCCTGACATCCTCCGCTCCAAACTTTCTGCAACCACGAAAACTTAAATCTATAAAAATAGGAAAAAATGCTTAAAATTGACATTATCCCTTGAAATTATAAAAATAAAAATTGAATAGTACAAAACACACTTACGATTCATATTATGGCTTTAATATTTTACCAAAAATGTCTTTTCTTAGGATAATAACAGCTGCGTGTATGTATTATATTAGTACTGATCCTCATGGCACAAGTAAACTGCCTTGTCTGGTATACCACATATGAACAAGAGTTCAGAGGAGTGCCATAAATTCTTGCATGATTTTAAAGTAGTGGTATTTGTTTTATAGCAGCCAGAAGTCTGACAGACACTTTACAGAACAAGAAAAAGACAAGGTCCAAGAGGCAACATAATATTACACATGATAGTAAGAGGGTGAAAAAGAGTAGGGATGGGAGGAAGGCAAGATGTAGAACAAACATTACAATAATGAAACTACCATTTGGAGTTTGCCAGCTCCTGGAGTGAGAGACTGAGCCTCTGGGGGCCATACCCCCAAGGGACTACAACAGTATGCTTGAAGTCAGGGGTAGAGACAAAATGGATTAGAAACTCCTGTTCTGGCCAATAGGGATGCTTCTGCATTGGGGTAATTTTGGCAAGCAGTTTAGGGCCAGTGCTGAGCCAGGGCTGCTCAGCCCCTCTGTGGGACGGGTCAGCCTAACTATGAGACAAGTTGTAGTTTCAGTTTGGGCATGGGGAGCTGAGAGAGAAGCAGGGCAGCTCAGGGAGTCTCTGGTTAACTCCCCCTCCCCACAAAGGGAGACTCTGAACTGCTGTGAGATCTAGCTCATGGGGCACACACCTCCAGCCCTGTGGAGACCAGTGTCTAGGGGCAGAGATCTGAGCTAGTGCTGAGTCCTGAGACCTCCAGGCAGCCTCAAGCTGGGGAGCCAACTGAGCCTGGTAGGAGCCAGGAAAGGACCGTGCACCACCCACCAGTGGAGACTTTTTTGTTCAAGCTGGCCAGTGTTCACAGCACTGGATCACTCGCCTCGGGACTCATCCTCACCATCCCATCTACTTGAAAGGGGCCAGGGAGGAGCTGGGGGCTGGGATAAGTTGTGAATGTTGGTAGGTGGGGAACTGGTTGATTTGGTAATGGTTAATATTTACTAGTGAACCCGATCCCTGTCCTTCATCAGATCCAATTTTCCTGCTCCCACTAGCGTCCCCTTTTACGATGTTGTTTTGGGTGTGTCACTTCTGCTGCTGGGGTTGTGTTGCTGTACTTTGTTCTTAGGGTATGTCTACACAGCAATTAAACATCCACATCTGGCCCATGTCAGATAACTCAGGTTTATGGGGCTCCAGCTGTGGGGTATAAATTTGCAGTGTAGACATTCCAGCTCAGGCTGGAGCCCAGGCTTTGGAACCTCCCCCCTCGTGAGGTCTCAGAGCCCAGGCTACAGCCTGAGCCTGAATGTCTACACTGCAGTTAAACTGCCCCATAGCCTGAGCCCCGTGAGCCCAAGTCAGCTGACACAGTCAAGCTGCAGCTGTTAGTTGCACTGTAGATGCACCCTAACATACTGGTTAGGGTTAGTAGCATTATTCACTTTCCCAAGGGACAACACCCCATGTGTCTCTGGCACAGTGAGGCATCACCTTGGGTGGAAGCACCAGTGGTTGCCTCCCCACCTGCCCCCGGTTCCAACCCATAAGAGGAGAAGCCACTTCAGTTAACAAGCACCAGGGAGAAGGCTTGAGCCACGCTTCAGGGAAGGTGCTCCAATAAGATCAGGCAGAAATTAGTATGTATTTGAGGGAGGAAGAATGGTTTGTGGCTAAAGCAATGGGTTGGGACTCAGGAGATCTGGGTTTGATTCCTGCCACTACCCTAGATTATTTGTGTGGCTTTTGACAGTTTTCTAAATCTCCCTGTTACTCAGTTCCACATCAGTGAAATGAGATTAGTATTTCCCTCTCTCACAAGGGTGTTATGAGCATAAATTTAATAATCACACTGTTGTGCTGAGATACGATAATGAAAGGCATTCCAATCTAAGGTGTCTGTTGGAGGATCTGTTGATAATAGTTACACTTTATATTTTTGTTAACCTTTTAAATACCTGTGAGCTCATACCCAACTGCCATGGTTTTTATTTTCTACTCACTATTTTAAAGTGTAATTTTCAGACTTGCTAACAGATTTTGTTATATAATCCAAGTCCAATATGTTTTACCATTATTTCTGCTCATACAATTCATTCACATTCCCATCTCTACTGGAATAAGTGAAATGTTTGGGAAGGATAGGATAAGACAGTCCAAGTACAATTGCATACAATCTTGAGACTAGATGATACAAGAATACAAGTTTTAATATCCAGACACCTGAAGGAGGTGGCTTGGACAATGTAGGCAAATAAAAATGCAAATATATTGAAAACACATGAAATCTCTGTGGATTGCTTTATAAATTAAAACACCTTTACACCGTTGCAAAATTAAATGGTAAAGCCTCCAGTTATCAATCCTGAAGAGGAAAAAATATCTATTCCACCTAATGAAGTATCTGTTTTGATTTTAGCACTGCTCCAGTTGGAAGAGTGACGGGTTTCTTCTGATTTAACACTGCTCGTTTTGTGCCTTTGCCCTCACATGGTCTACATCTTGTAGGGTACAGCTGTAACTTTAAGGCGGGCAGGGCAAGGTTCCCTTCTAGAGACTTCATAAGGTGCATGGCATAGGTCATTCTGGAGGGGGGCTAGCCTTTTTCTATACATCTTACTCTTTACAAATATCATAGGAAATTCCATTAAAAGAATTGAAACCTTTTAGAATGAAGGATTAAACATACAGAAGACAAGAAATGACAAAATTCTCTCATCCATGCACACAGTCTCACCCAGCCTCTCTGGCACTCATCGTTCACTCACTGGACAGATTCTGTCTCTAGGGACTGGGATTTTTTTTGTCATCTCATCACATGCTGCAGCAGTGTAGCAGCAGCAGCAGAATCAGCAGGAAATCTTTCCTTGCTGTGTGTGAGTAGCTGGGTAGGTGGGCTTCCCCCTAGCCAAAAAATAAAAATAAAAAATCTCATAATCTATTGCAGGAGCTGGGGCTTTAAGATAAACACAGAATAGTGTGAGACATGCAATTAAAAAATCACTAGAAAAATTACAGTACTGTGATGGCGACTCTGTTTATGGGTCAGTGTGTTGATCTGCTCACACTCCTGGTTAAGGTGTGCGAAGGTGAAGTGGAGAAGCACTCTTTGCCATGCAGTGGGGCCCAATTTGAGGCCCCCTGGTTCTGTAGATATGACAGCCTTCCAGAACCCTTCCCTCTGGCAGTTGAAGGGAAGGATCTTTGCATGCTGATGATCAGATCTTCCTCTGATGAAACGGTTCAAGAGCCAGCCACAGCGTGGTCCATTGTAATTAGCAGTTACTTCCTGTATATAATCCTAACACAATCTGTAGTTTGTATTTCTATTTGGTTTTCACCCACCCAGCCGTTCAAACCAGACTTTTACTGACCCTTAGCTGACATTTTGTGTTCAGTTTCTTAGTGGATGTAAAGTGCTCACCTTAATAAGCTTTTCTCCACTAAAATAAATAGGTTTGATACCTGAAAGCAATTTCATGAAAAACTTGTTATGAAAATAACTGGGAAATGTCTGCACTTTGTTGACTTGTGCTTATATCTGCAGTTGAATTCCCTAGAGGGAGAACTAGGCTGCTTGACTTGCTAATCTTCTGGTAACACTGTTAGGCAGATAAAGGTGAGACATGGGGGATGAGTTCCCTAAAGGAATTTGGTGTTTTGTACAAACTTGTGAGAAACCTCTTTGGAATACATACACACAAGACCTCATACTGTCACAGCTGACATGATAAAACCAGCATTAACTGTTCTCCAAAGAATGACAATGGTTGAGGGTTCAGCGGAATAGCGCTGTTTTCAATGAGCTCACCAACAGGCATCCATCAAGGGTATGTAAGTAGTGTATTACTGCAAGCCTAATTGTTATATTTGAATGAGAGTTCTCTTTGAAGTATCCCCAGAATTCAGTGCTGAAGATTTAAAGTACGAATCTGCAGAATTCAATGTGTAGAGATGGATTTTCCTCATTTCAATGCATATTCCTTAAGGAATTCTCCCCCTGGGTTTTTATTTTGATTTTTTTTTCCTATCCCCAAATCTTGCTCACCAATCTGGCTGGGTAGGATAGGGCTGGGAAAACTGCAAGGGTTCATCTACACATGGAGTTAATCAGGATCAGCTATTCCTGAATAACATCATGTGTGGACACTCTTGTTCCAGAATAAGAGTGCCTTATTTCTGTTTAGGTTAACTCGTGTATCTGAGCGTCCCACAAGTTTTTAAAGATATGCATCCGCAAAACACTTCTGTGAGGGATTGTCCCATATTATAGATGGGGAAACTCCGAAAGAAAGAGACTAAGTGACTTTTCCAAACTCGCACAGAAAGCCTATGGCAGAGCAGGGAATTGAATACAGAACTCATAAATTCTAGGCTAGTGCCCTAACCCCTGGGCTAAGCTTCCTCTCTATTTGATATGGCTTTTTGTTCTGGATACAATGCAGAACATAATGGCATAGGCATTGCAAACCAGGACTGTGGTGCATTGGCATTACTTTGTACTTTGTGGGGAAGTTTGCATAATACTGGACTCAGGCTATTCCTATCAACCCCTCATGTTCATGAGGCTCCAAATCTTCCTGTTTTTTTTTTTAAACCAGTTAAACCAAGCACCAACCCTCCAAAATACAAATAAGAAAATGTTTCTTTTATTAACATACAAACAAGTACCTTTTCAAAATGTCTGTATGAAGGACACGTCGTTTAAAAAGGGACCATTTTCAAGAAGGCAATGCAGTAGATAGAGGTGATTAAAAGTGGCAATGCTCCTTCTTAGAGAATGAAGTTACAATACTGAGCAGCACTGAGAATTCTTTCAATGGCTCAGGTTGGATTTATGTTGGGGATAGTGATTGCTAGGGGGCATGGCAAAGACACAATGTCCTTGAAAAGATAATTTCACTGCAAGGATGGAGAGAATGTGAAAATGTGTGTGAGAGATAAGGATACATGCAGTAGTACTCAGCATTAAAACATTGCAGCTATTACATTATTTCACCTTCCAAGTATGAGGTTCAGTTATTTAATACGTATTTAAAAGAAACATATTGCTCTTCGTTCTTTCTGAAACAATCACCAAACAAAACAGTAACTGAATTATACACATCTACAGTGACAGATGACAGAAGCAGTGCAGATGTAGCGAAGGCCCACTGCTATCACCAAGAGACCAAGTCAATTGATCTGTGGGCTGGTTATTTCAGCTCAAAGGGGGAACCACATCAGAATAAAAACACTTACCATTTCTACAGTGTTTTAAATTTTCAAAGTGTTCTACAAAACATTAACTAATCCTTCCAACCAATTCTGTTGTAACACCTTTGTGTGGTAAGTAAGCCCCCATTTTTGGGTACCCCAGTTTGTGTGCATCCCTCCGTTCAGGGCATTTAGTGGCCAACACGACACTGAGCAGTCATAATCATTGCTATTGAGCATTTACTGGACATGCAATATACAAATATTAGTTTAAAAAAAAAAAAGAAGAGAACAGTTCCTTTAAATGGAGGATTCTGGTAAGTGACAAATCCTTTTCTTTGTATGTAACAGAAAGTAAATATGACATGACATACATCTAGTTTGTACTGGCTGCAGTTCCAAACAGCTAGGAGGCTAACAAGGGTAGGGATGAGTGCCAAAGTTTGCTCTGATGTACTTTCATTGCCTGTGCAATTTGTTCAATCCCCGTATGTGATATTTGAAAGGATATATGCTATTGGAAAATAGCAGGCACATGGACTTGTCTATAGCATGGATCTGCTACGCTGTCTGATTTGCATATCCCACAGACAGCAGAGTCTTTATGACCAATAGGTGCAGAGTGAGTGTTAAGCATGCCATATTCCACCCCTAGTATGATTCCAGTCACACGCATATTTTCCCACTGTGCAATGCGAATGAAACAATGAAAGGGGAGGTTTGTCAAAATACCTGATATTTATACATGTTAGTGCTTACAGCAGAGGAAAGGAGTCAATGTTTATATGGCTCAGTAGAGTTTTCTGGCATTGAACTAAGAATGGGTGATTGGAATGGGGGCACAGTGGCAGTGCAGGAGGGGCAGAGGTCAACAATTCAGGTCCGTTGGACATTGGCTAATTTTTGCCCATAAAGAATCCTGCTCTTTTAAGAACCCTCTATCCTTTTGGGGGTAGCTGCTCCTTGAAATGGTGGATGAGGCCTTCAATCTCTGTTCCCCTGTGGTTTGATTGTACCATTCCCTCTGATGGTTGTCAAAGCATAAGCTCTCCTGCAGCTGAAAAGAATGCTCCTGCTACTCTTTTAAGGATAACAAGTATGTGAGGACTAGTTTATTTTGACAGTGTGAAGAAAAAAGGTTCACCAAAAAAAAAAAAAAAAGAGAAAGTTATAAATTATTTAAAATGCACAGTATTTCATTTTCATTACTGTTTTTGAACTCTCAGTGAATGTAGCTCTCCAGAGAGCCACACATTCAAATACAGATTTCTCCAGAGATCTGCGCTCAGTGCATGTGTGGCAGTCTGCAACTGAAGTTAACAAGTGCAAGTTTTAACTTGCTGGTTGCCACTCCTGCTTCTTTGTTTCCCCAATCAGATGTCCTTCTTAGCTCTGGCTTTCAGCAGGATGTTAGGACAGTTCTTTTCAAAAGAGCATCTAAAGTCTGTAATCATACGACTACATACATTTATGAAAATAGTGTGTGTGTGGAGAAGCCTTAAAGGGGTTTGCAGTTTAACCGGGTTGTGATAGAAAATATTTTTCTGTCTGAGTGCTGGTTGCCAAGGTAACTCACAAGATGCACATGCTAGAATTTTTCCTGAGGAGAAAAAGAAACCAGTTAAGGTTATCAGGATGACTCTACTTTGCAAGTTCGAGGCTCATCTGGTGAGTAAACCTGAACCATTAACTTACAATTATATCCATCTTTCAAGACAGAGGCTAGGAATTTAGCTTGATTTTAGGTAAATAATAACCTTGTCTTTATAAGGTCAACACAATTTTAATTTGTGATTCTTGGATATATTTAAGCATTGTTTGTGTAATCACTTGTAGTGGTGTCTGCTTTAAGACTAGTTCAAATTTCCTTTTTTATTTTTGTACATAGCCCTTTACTAGTGCACAATGCATATGACACTTTACCTTGTAAATACATTTGGGCTTTTAATGTGTTTTGACCAAAGTGTGGAGACTGATTAATTTTCAGATAACTAGGGCTGCCAACTTTCTAGTTGCACAAAACCGAACACCCTAGCCCTGCCCCTTCACAGAGGCCCTGCCCCCTTCCCAGCCCCTTCCTTGAGGCCCTGCCCCCGCTCACTACATTCCCCCTCTCTTGGTGGCTCGCTCTCTCCCACCCTCACTCACTTTCACTGGACTGGGGCAGGGGGTTGGGGTGTGGGAGGGGTGAGGGCTCTAACTGGGTGTGCGGGTTCTGGGGGGGGCAGAAATGAGGGGTTCAGGGTGCGGGAGGGGGCTCCAAGCTGGGGCAGGGAGTTGGGGTGCGGGAGGGGGTGAGGGCTCTGGGCTGGGGGTGCAGGCTCTGGGGTGGGGCCAGGGATGAGGGATTTGGGGTACAGGAGGGGGCTCCAAGCTGGAGGATGGGGCTGAAGGATTTGGAGTGCAGGAGGGGGCTGCGGGTTGAGGAGGGGGTTGGGGTTCAGGGGGGGTGAGAGGGCTCTGGGCTGGGGCTGGGGATGAGGAGTTTGGGGTACAGGAGGGGGCTCTGGGTTTGGGGAGGGCTCAGGACTGGGGCAGGGGATTGGGGATCAGTGTTGGGGCACGGGCTTACCTCTGGCAGCTCCCGGTCAGCAGCACAGCAGGGGTGCTAAGGCAGGCTTCCTGGCTGTCCTGGCCCTGCGGACCGTGCTGTGCCCCAGAAGCAGCCAGCAGTATTCCGACTCCTAGGCAGAGATGCACAGGTGGCTCTGCGCGCTGCTATCACCTGCAGGCACTGCCCTCTCAGCTCCCATTGACCAGTTCCTAGCCAATGGGAATGTGGAGTCCGTGCTAGGGGCAGCATGCAGAGCCCCATTGGCCCCCTTCCCCCCTGCCTAGGAGCCAGACCTGCTACTGGCCTCTTCCGGGGCGCAGCGTGGTGCCAGGACAAGTAGGGACTAGCCTGCCTTAGCCCGGCATCACTGCCGACCGGACTTTTAACAGCCTGGTCGGCGGTGCTGACCGGAGCTGCCAGGGTCCCTTTTCAACCGGGTGTTCTGGTTGAAAACCGGACACCTGATCACCCTACGGATAACACTAGTGATATTCAGAAAGGACGACTAGCGTCTAACAGAGAGATGATTCTTATCCTTAGGAAATTTAAATACTTAAAGTTAATAGTAAATTGGTAGCAGCAAAAGTCTAATCCATAAAATTGAAAAGATCCACAAAATTGAACTGTCTGGCCAGCTGGTCAGTTAGAATCAGAGTCCTTATTGTTTCCCTCCATGAATAGGCATATGATTTCAGGGTGTGTACTGCATAGTCAGAATCTTTACCAGGTACTCAGGTTTAATTCCTAATCATAACATGATAGAATATTGAGTTCTATTCTGTCTTGTGTACCCTATGTGAGGAGAACCCTTTGAGTCTGCTGCCTTTAAAGAGTGGTTCAAAATTGCCCTACTACAGGGCATGATTTGGGCCAAGAGTCTATTCATGTTACTATATATAAAAGGCCTTAAGGTAATGAGCTGGCTGTAACAATGCATATAGTATGTCTGCTCACAGTTTCATATACATCTTGAATGCTGAGCAATAGAGGATATTCCTCTACAATGAAATTAAAATACAAAGGACCAATGAAAAAGGACTAAGAACCCAAAATGATCTGATTACTTGGTTTACTAAGAATCTTCCCTTTAATGGTTTTTTTATTTTTTTTCATTGTTGAAAAATAATATGTAGAAATATTTTAATTAGAGGGTTATCCTGGGTACCCATGCTTCTCTGTACAGGTACATTTCGTATGTAAAACTCAGATCTATACATGAAGAATCTAAATATTTAATCTATGTATTCATTAGTAGAATAGAATTTATGTGTTTTTAAAAATAAAAATGTTATAAATATTGTGGCTAAAAAGTTAAGATTGAGCCTTTTGCCATTCATAGGACCTTAAAACCAGTTTGGATAATATGTGTGTGGGTGTTAACACTTTTATTACT
This sequence comes from Emys orbicularis, assembly GCF_028017835.1. NCBI lineage: Eukaryota > Metazoa > Chordata > Testudines > Emydidae > Emys > Emys orbicularis. The sequence goes on along the minus strand of NC_088683.1, from coordinate 64,056,379 downwards.
TTCATATTTAATATGTTAATATAGAAAGTATTTTTAAAATATAGGGCCAGATTCGCAACTGGCATAAATTGGTGTAGGCCATGGAATTACACTGATTTATATAAGCTGGGGATCTGGCCCATGTTTTCTTCTGTTTGCCCATAGCACATAAAAAGGCAATAATTAAATCAGAGATAAAGTGTACATGACATGAGATTTATTCTAATAAAAAGCATTAAGTGCTAAAAGGCAGTGCCATTCGTGTTTCTGTAGGTTTAAGGGTGTTATTGCACACTGACCATCTAAATAAAATTCACTGCTGGGAACATATTAATCTAAAATGTAATATATCCTGCAGTGTTTGGGCCATGGCATAAGGGGGAAAATGATAGCTTGGGGACCTCACTGGTTGAAAGTTATATGCTTTTACAATTTTGATTTGGGTGTCAATGAACTCAATAAACCCTATTGTTGAAACTGTTATGGTACCACCGATAATTTGTCTGTGTTTCTGGATATTAGATTTTGGAAAAAATAGTGTAGGAACTTTCAAATGCCTGGGTTATGATTGACTCTACTTTGAAGGAAAGAAAGACATTAACCTTGAGATTTTCAAAGTGTCTTTTCTCTGTTACATTTTGCTCCTACTCAAGCTTTCTGTAGTAAATATCAACTGTAGGTTAAATGCTCATGTGTACTTGGCAAGATTAAAATATTTCAGCTACTATTTACAAAGTCAGAATAAACTGTGTTTTACCTGTTTAATGAAGTTGCTGGAAATCCTGATCTAAAGCTTTATTTAAGAAAAAAGATTATTTCCAGTGCTACTTAACATCAAGAATTTGTTATCAACTCACCATCCACTATCAAAGTTCAGTTTATTAACTTTGCATATCATAATACTCACTTACAGCTGTAAGAATCTGCCAATATGGGAACTATGCCACTCACAAGCAAAACATTTTAACCTACATCCTGTAGGAAGGCTGACTTCTGACTTCTGAGATTTTCATATATTCACATGACTCCAGGAGCAGGGGCTTTATGAAACACACCAAATTTTGAGAGACTCATGATTTAAAAAAAATATAATTGTAAGAGCTGTCAATGCTGCATAGACCATGTGAGACCTGTGAGAGCACAAAACAACTGCAGCTTTCGTCAGGGCTTGTTTTCACTACAAAGTGTTTCAGAAAGTTTAACACTGCTGTGAAGAATCAAATCAGTTCACACAATGCTTACTGTGACCAATGTTAAACAGGACAAATTGTACTCAATATTGTGTTATGTGACGGTATAATCATGATCAGCTGCTGGTACAATCCTGAATAGGGTTCGTTTTGGACTATGGTGACCACAAATTCATTGTTAGTTTTGAATCAGCTAACTTGATTCTTCACAACCATGTTTAAATATAACTTTCTGTAGTGTAGGCAAGCCCTCAGAAGACCAAGAGGTACAAGATTAGGCTGGTTAGGCTAAAAGGGGTAAAAAACAAGGGTGATGTCATGCTAGGAGTCTACTACAGGCCACCTAACCAGGTGGAAGAAGTGGATGAGGCTTTTTATAAACAACTAACAAAATCATCCAAAGCCCAAGATTTGGTGGTGATGGGGGACTTCAACTATCCGGATATATGTTGGGAAAATAACACAGCGGGGCACAGACTATCCAACAAATTCTTGGACTGCATTGCAGACAACTTTTTATTTCAGAAGGTTGAAAAAGCTACTAGGGGGGAAGCTGTTCTAGACTTGATTTTAACAAATAGGGAGGAACTCGTTGAGAATTTGAAAGTAGAAGGCAGCTTGGGTGAAAGTGATCATGAAATCATAGAGTTTGCAATTCTAAGGAAGGGTAGAAGGGAGAACAGCAAAATAGAGACAATGGATTTCAGGAAGGCAGATTTTGGTAAGCTCAGAGAGCTGATAGGTAAGGTCCCATGAGAATCAAGACTGAGGGGAAAAACAACTGAGGAGAGTTGGCAGTTTTTGAAAGGGACACTGTTAAGGGCCCAAAAGCAAGCTATTCCGCTGGTTAGGAAAGATAGAAAATGTGGCAAAAGACCACCTTGGCTTAACCACGAGATCTTGCATGATCTAAAAAATAAAAAGGAGTCATATAAAAAATGGAAACTAGGACAGATTACAAAGGATGAATATAGGCAAACAACACAGGAATGCAGGGGCAAGATTAGAAAGGCAAAGGCACAAAATGAGCTCAAACTAGCTACAGGAATAAAGGGAAACAAGAAGACTTTTTATCAATACATTAGAAGCAAGAGGAAGACCAAAGACAGGGTAGGCCCACTGCTTAGTGAAGAGAGAGAAACAGTAACAGGAAACTTGGAAATGGCAGAGATGCTTAATGACTTCTTTGTTTCGGTCTTCACCGAGAAGTCTGAAGGAATGCCTAACATAGTGAATGCTAATGGGAAGGGGGTAGGTTTAGCAGATAAAATAAAAAAAGAACAAGTTAAAAATCACTTAGAAAAGTTAGATGCCTGCAAGTCACCAGGGCCTGATGAAATGCATCCTAGAATACTCAAGGAGCTAATAGAGGAGGTATTTGAGCCTCTAGCTATTATCTTTGGAAAATCATGGGAGACGGGAGAGATTCCAGAAGACTGGAAAAGGGCAAATATAGTGCCCATCTATAAAAAGGGAAATAAAAACAACCCAGGAAACTACAGACCAGTTAGTTTAACTTCTGTGCCAGGGAAGATAATGGAGCAAGTAATTAAGGAAATCATCTGCAAACACTTGGAAGGTGGTAAGATGATAGGGAACAGCCAGCATGGATTTATAAAGAACAAATCATGTCAAACCAATCTGATAGCTTTCTTTGATAGGATAACGAGCCTTGTGGATAAGGGAGAAGCTGTGGATGTGGTATACCTAGACTTTAGTAAGGCATTTGATGTGGTCTCACATGATATTCTCATCGATAAACTAGGCAAATACAATTTAGATGGGGCTACTATAAGGTGGGTGCATAACTGGCTGGATAACCGTACTCAGAGAGTTGTTATTAATGGTTCCCAATCCTGCTGGAAAGGCATAACGAGTGGGGTTCCGCAGGGGTCTGTTTTGGGACCGGCTCTGTTCAATATCTTCATTAATGACTTAGATATTGGCATAGAAAGTACGCTTATTAAGTTTGCGGATGATACCAAACTGGGAGGGATTGCAACTGCTTTGGAGGACAGGGTCATAATTCAAAATGATCTGGACAAATTGGAGAAATGGTCTGAGTTAAACAGGATGAAGTTTAACAAAGACAAATGCAAAGTGCTCCACTTGGGAAGAAAAAATCAGTTTCACACATACAGAATGGGAAGAGACTGTCTAGGAAGGAGTATGGCAGAAAGGGATCTAGGGGTTATAGTGGACCACAAACTAAATATGAGTCAACAGTGTGATGCTGTTGCAAAAAAAGCAAACATGATTCTGGGATGTATTAACAGGTGTGTTGTGAGCAAGACACGAGAAGTCATTCTTCCACTCTACTCTGGTTAGGCCTCAGCTGGAGTATTGTGTCCAGTTCTGGGCACCGCATTTCAAGAAACATGTGGAGAAATTGGAAAGGGTCCAGAGAAGAGCAACAAGAATGATTAAAGGTCTTGAGAACATGACCTATGAAGGAAGGCTGAAAGAATTGGGTTTGTTTAGTTTGGAAAAGAAAAGACTGAGAGGGGACATGATAGCAGTTTTCAGGTATCTAAAAGGGTGTCATGAGGAGGAGGGAGAAAACTTGTTCACCTTAGCCTCTAAGGATAGAACAAGAAGCAATGGGCTCAAACTGCAGCAAGGGAGGTCTAGGTTGGACATTAGGAAAAAGTTCCTAACTGTCAGGGTGGTTAAACACTGGAATAAATTGCCTAGGGAGGTTGTGGAATCTCCATCTCTGGAGATATTTAAGAATAGGTTAGATAAATGTCTATCAGGGATGGTCTAGACAGTATTTGGTCCTGCCATGCGGGCAGGGAACTGGACTCGATGACCTCTCGAGGTTCCTTCCAGTCCTAGAATCTATGAATCTATAAGATGGGACTCTGTATTTAAATGAATCCAAATCTTAAAGGGGGTTTGAGTTAGTTGGGGGATGGATGTTTTGGACTGGGTGCTGGTTTGGGTGGTGTATAAGAATAAGCATGGGGCAAGAGTTGGGAATTCCTGTAATCCCAGTTCTCCAACTGATTTTCTGGATGGCCTTGGGCAGAATCACTTAACCACTCTAGGCTGTAGTGTCCCAATCTGTGGGAAAATACTTCCTTGCAGGGTTATTGTGAGGATTAATTGATTGATTAGTTACCATCTGTACAGCACCTTGAAGATAACAGGGCCAAACTAAACTCTCAGTTATCTCTGTGTAACTCCAGAGTAACTTTATTTACTGTAAGGAAGGTACTCCTGGATTTACACAGGTGTTACTGAGAATAGAATTTGGCTTATAAAGTGCTATATAAATTCTATTATTCATTGTTTTGTATTTTTTTTCCTGAAGTGGTTCTGTTACCTCTGCTCATAAAGTTAGGGACATTAGCTTGATGGTTTAAAATAATGTCAGTTTCACCACTTATAAATGGAATAACACATGATGTGGGTTGTTAGATAACAGCATTACTTGTGTGCTTGAGGCACTCAGTGTATACCCGTGTCTCGTATTATTCCTTACACATTACTATGCATTGTCACATGTAATATCTTAATTTTAGTCCAGGTAATATATTTGTAGGGAAAAAGGAAACAAAAAGTTAGTGTTTTGCTTAATCAGCTGTCAGTAAAATTCTGTCTTGGTGTAATTCAGAAGTTTTGAGAAGGAGATTAAAATGTATCTCCAGTGGGGAACACGTGAGTTTGGCATTTGGAAACTGGCATGCAAAGGGGCAAGGGCTTATCAGCTGGGAATGTTCTGCATGTCCTGATGAAAGCTAAAATGCTGAAGTGGGTGACTTGGTTTCTTTTCCTTTTCCTTTTCCTTTCACTGTATCTGAAGTAAAGAAGATTAAAAAAATGTAATGTGAGTTAGTGTGTGGGAAAAGATGTCATTAATTTTCTCAGTGGTATGCAGATAGTATTTTACAGTAATACTAATGGAATGTTGATTTGACCTGCCAACAAGCAATGCGATTTGCATACAATTTACATATGTTTGCATATTAGTTACATGTTAATCACTAGAATTATATAATGCTAGAGTGTTTGGCTAAAAAAAGCAACTGTAGTAGAACTTGTTAGCTTGCTCTCACAGTTCCTAACAGAGATATCCTTTTCAAAGTTCCTTATTTTTCTACCATTTTCTGAAATAATTTATATGAAGTTTTATTATTTTATTTATTTTTTTTGTTGGTAGCAAATGTTATAATGTTACAAAATAGTGTCAATAATAGTCCATTGCGTTTTTATAGTCATAACTTTATGGAAAATTTATCTGCTGAGATGAAATTATCCATGCTTTTTGTCTGTAGTCAAAGATGTGCATTTTAAAAAGCAAAATCCCTTTGAGTACAATTTCCCTATTGTGTGTTTTTATATACTCAAAGGGATTTTGCTTATAATATGTATATAATACCACTTTTTCCTCCCAACACATTTTAAAAGTTGTAATTTGGCATGAAAGTAAATGGCTGGATTTGAATAGTTGAGAATGAATTTAAAAAGTTTATTATGCATGTGTAGTAGAAAACGTTAGTAAACCTGCTGACTTGAGTTGGGAGCTGGCATAACATAGAGTGCAGGACTTCCAGGATAAAGAATATGTCTGATAGGGGCATTTCTAGCAGTGTAAAGTGCCCTAACTTCCACCCAGGCAGGGAAATCCATGGAAGTGGGGGTAGGCACCACAAGTGGGTGGTTAGTGGCTGGCAGGGAGGGAGATATGGCCAGGACACCTGAGGAAAACATGGATCAATCATGTTCCCTATGCACTTTCTCCTGGCAGGGTTCCCATGGAAAAAAATGTTTAAAAACCAGCCACCACCACGAGGTTAACCTGAAACCTAGAGAGGGCTCTTGGTATTTAACTCATGACTCCTGCAGAATTACCTTCTAGAGGTCCAATCTTGAATCAACAATGTTGATGAAATTTTTTACCATTGACTTAAATGGCAGCAAGCTTCATGTCCCAGCAGTGCAGCTTCTTGCTCTGCCACATTTCCAGACAGTCATTTTCATAGATATATTTAGTTAGGTACTATCTTGAAAATCCATGTGCTAGATACTTCCTCCTACTCAAATGCTTGTCAAAAATATTACTTTGAATGCTTATCTTTTCCTAATTTTAAAGAAATCATGTGTAACACAGTGAGTTTGGATTCTAGAGACCCTGGGACACAATTCTTAGCTATGCCAGGTCAGCTTCAAAGGATTTCTATGCTGAAGATATTGTTTGTGAAGTATTTTATTTCTTTTCACTTAAAGGCTTACATACCTTTGCATTGATATAGCAGATCGTAAGACATTAATGCAAGGGCTGTTACAATGTCAGTGGACTTTTTTCTGTGTTTATTTATATATTCCAGAAGAGCCATTACAATTCTCAATAGAGCCATCTCATAGAGTTTCAATGACACCAAAATTGTTATGTTGTTAATGGACAGGCTTTGCCATCATAACAACTCCAAAGGAGCCTTTAAGTTTCCATTCGAAGAGGGATGATTATTTTTCAAATGTTTAATTTTTAAAAAAAAATTGTTTAACTATTAAAAAAAACCTAAATGTAAAGACACATCTAAAAATACCATTAATCAGGCAATGTATCTGTGATGTTGTATCTTGGAAGGAGTTTGTTGTGTGACACTTGTTTTGTAGTGGGTGGTAGCAGGATTTTACTGCATGAAGTGATATGGATGGATGGCAGTTTTGGCTGGGCAGTACGGGAAAGCTTGTGCTACTGCTGCCCATGCTCTAACTGTTCTGTGACTAGCTACAAGATATCAGTACTTACAGCTGTCAATCTGGTACCTTCCATGACCATTAATGATCACATGAAAAATTCTGAAGAGTAAAAATAAATGGCGATTCAGGCCCAATAGGTATCCCTGTATGGATGAAATATCCATTGGCAAATCTTAAGTGACAAAATGTTGCATGACAAAATATTTCTCAACAAGATCTCACCAGGACCATAAATCCATGACAAAGATCTGAGGCAAGATGACACATACCTGCATCAAACTACCAATTCAGCAAATGAAAAATATCTGTGTGTTATCCACTTGATAAATCTGTCTCTGTGTAATCTGAGAATCCTCAGTACAATTGAGGAATAAGAGAAGAGCGTCGTGGAAATTAAAGATAAAATGATAACCTTAATTTCTGTGATTAGTTTTGCTCCTTAATGTTGTTTTAACCTTAGCAATTTTTTTAATGCGTGGTTCTCCTTAAGTCATGTGTTCAGATGTGAAAAGATTAAGGAAAGCTGCCTGATCATCTCTTTGAAAGTGAAGGAGATCCTCAAACTCTAATGCTCCATGTGCTACACAACATTAGGAGTGAGAAAATATCACGTACCACTGAATGTAGGCACTGTTATAATGGTAAATGCTTCCAAGTTGTAGCCCTCTACCCCCAGTAATAGACTTTTAAAATTGACAGTAGATATTTTAAATTGACAGTAATGTGATAAATCATAGAACCATAGGGTTAGAAGGGACTGCAAAGATATAGGATTTGCCAAGGTATAGGATTTGTTGTGTCTAAACCATCCAAGACAGATAGCTATCCAGCCTCTCTTTAAAAACCTCTAGTGAAGGAGCTGTCACTACTTCCCTAAGCAGTTTGTTCCATTGCCCTACTGTTCTTACAGTTAGGAAATTTTTCTTGAGATTTAATCTAAATCTGCTGTGCTCTAGTTTGAACCCATTGCCTCTTGTCCTGCTGGTCTGTGGCGAGAGAGAACATTTTTTCTCCATTTTTATGGCAGCTTTTCAAAGATTTGAAGACTGCTATCATGTCCCCCTTTAATCTTCTCTTTTCCAAACTAAACATATCCAGTTCCTTCAGCCCTTTGCTCATATGGCTTGCATTCCATCCCTTTGATCATCTTTGCCGCTTACCTCTGGATCCTTTCCAGTTTCTCTACATCCTTTCTGTACAGTGGTGACCAAAATTGGACACAGCTGAAGCCCAATCAGCGCTGAGTAGAGTGTACTATCACCTCCCGTGACTTGCATGCTATGCCTCTGTTAATGCAACCCAAAATTGCATTTGCTTTTTTTGCAACAGCATCACATTGTTGACTCATAAATCTGAGGGTGCAGTGGGAGTTTGAGCAGTCATACTACAAGAAAGAGCCAAACACTGGCAGGTTGGCAGTGATCTCATTTATGACTTCCAAGTTGGTATACATAGAATGTTGGAAGAATTCTGACCCTCTTTTTGGTTACAAATAAGATTAGCAATGAGATGCACATAATGTTAGCAGTACAGAATAAGCTTTAAAGCTCATATTGTTTCCCTAATATCTACTTCACACAGTGCGTGTGTGAAACCAGCAAGCTCAAAATGTAATGAAACAGCCCCTTATTATTGTTCGAAGGAAAAAATTATGTTGCCTATGAAGTGATATACAGGGGATGAGGAATCTACTACAATACCAGAGTTTTTCAGAATTTTCTATAGAAGTGTAAAATATTCATAATGAGATACAAAATCATTTGAAATTGAAGATTTTTTTGCTTTTCTTTACAAATGCAAAAATGGGTCAAGTTTCATGGAACATTTTGATGTGGCATGTGATGTCTTAGTGCAAAAATAAGCCAGTTCTTTGGTGGAAATATACTTGTTTGCGAGAAAAGCTTGGGTGACAATGGACTTTTCTTTGAAAGATGTTTTTCCTGGAAAACATGTTGAAAATGCATAGTGCAAAAACAGCCATTTTGCCAAAATTGTGAATAGAGTTAAAATTGACAACATACAAAATGACACAAATCTTCACTTAGAATTCTTCAAAGTTAAAACTGGATTTTACACAGCCCTGATTAGCAGTAGTAGTAGTCTTTTTTCCCCCAGTTCCAGCATTAATAGACCCAAAAGTTATTAACAAGGGTTCTTTAGATCATAGATGCTAACTTCTTTAAAAAAATGCATTTATTTTAACTAAACACGGGAGCCTCTTTTCTTAGATGTTTCATTTGCTTTCAGTTAACTCTGTTTCATGGCACAAATCAGAAATAGGCTATACATGGTCACTTTGTGATTCCACAGTTAGCGATTTGCTTTGTTTTTGTTAATGCAATAGCTTTGCGTCTCCAAATATTGTATCTCATTTTATTAAGGCACCATCACTGCAGATATTCAAGAATAGGCTAGATAGGCTATCAATGGGAATGCAATAATGAGTAATCCTGCAAAATGTCATATTGTATGTTCCAATCTCTGGTTTGGCTGTATATGATTGTATGGAAGATGAGCAGATGTCAAGAGAACTCTGCATTGTAAAGAACAAAATGGAGTGGTGAGATTACTACATAATTTACTATTTTCTGTGTCAATTAAAACATACTGTATTGTTAAAGGTTTTTTTTTGCTGATTTTGAATAGTATCTGCTGCTAATGAGACGCTGGAGGTTGCTATGCATCCAAATTCTGTCCTGTGATCCATATACACAACTCCCTCAGAAGCCAAAGGCTACTAAGGCTTGAAGTTAAGCATGAGCATAAGTGTTTGTATCATCGTAGGTTCTGTTACTAGATATTATAGTGATAAGTGTGATACAAAAGTCTTCGACAGAAGGTACTGTCCTCTGTATTTCCCTTCAAAGCAAAGCACGGATCTGAGAAGTGTGACATGCAGGCTGTTTAGACATGCTGTGCCTCCTGCTAGTCTGTTTCAGAGTGCAAAAAGTGATAACTGCATATTTTTAAATGTGATGACCTGTGCATGCAGGGAGTACATGTACCACTCTCAATGCTTTTGTGTCTCTGAAGTACTCATATTATTACCTGCTAAAAATCACTAGTTTTTATTAAAAAGTACTTCTATTTTTTTAAAAACAGACATAAGCAGTCATGATGTGATTTGAGCTAATGTCAATCTTTTTCAGTTAAGACTATACACTAGAAATGGAAGGAGAGTTGAGCAGAACAATGAACTTTCCTTCACTCTGCAATAGGCTAATGAATCCTGGCTTTTTCTCCACTTGGTCAGAGGTTTATTTGAAGTTCATGCTGCACAGATGGGAAATAGTTTGAAAGCACAGATGGAATGCATGGAACAGGAAGTTCATTGGCAGAACGGCTGTGTTTGAGTGGGGGAGAATAATAAAAGAACAGAAAGCTCAAGACAAAAATATTGATATCCAACTGCTTATTATACAAAATATCACAGCCTCTTCTTGTGTAGGAGCTGAGGATAAACAACAAATATTTAAAAAGTTAATCCAGAACTGGCAGCTTCACTGCCATTATATTAGATCAGAAATGCTTCCAAATCTGATTTAAAATGCAAATATCATCTTAGTGCCATGATATTTTCTTAGTTTTGTTTTTCTTTTGTTTGGGCTTTTGTTGTTGGGGGATTAGGTGAGATGAGAGACAAGGAGGGCAGAGTGGACATTAAAAAGGAAGGAGAAATGAAAAGGGGGAGAGGGGGAGCACAAAGGGCAGATGGAAGTTGAAGCAGAGAGACTGAGTGTGTGGGAGCAGACAGCCAGTCAGCAAAGGGAAAGAATGTCCAGAGTGAAAACTGAAAAAAAACCCAGGCTGACAAGCTCATCAGACTCTGCAAGTCCCTGCTGAAGCTTCCTGTCTCTGTTCCAGCTGGCTGAGTTACTGGCTGGCTGCTTTGAACAATTTCTTCCTCAGACTCTTGTGACTGATGGAGAAGAGTGTGGCTTCATGGTCCCTACTGCCCCTAGAGCTGGGGTGGGCAAACTGTAGCCTGCGAGCCGTTTTAAGCCGGCCCGCGAGCCGCACCACGCGCTCAGCCCTGCTCCAGCCGGGGCACTGGTTCGGGGGCTGGACCACATGGCTCTGGTGCTCCAACCAGGGCGCTGGGTTGGGGTCGCACCACACGGCTTGGCCCCGCTCCGGCCGGGGCGCTGGATCAGGGGCCGCACCACCCGGCTTGGCCCTGCTCTGGCGCTCCAGCCGGGGCACAGGGTGGGGGCCGCACCACGCAGCTCCTGGAAGCTGTGGAATGGCCCCGCTCTGGCTTCTGCGCACTCCAATGGGAGCTGCAGGGGCGGTGCCTGCGGATGGGTCAGCATGCAGAGCCACCTGGCCGCGCCTCCACATAGGAGCCAGAGAAGGGACATGCCACTGCTTCTGGGAGCCGCTTGAGGTAAGCACCTCTCGGAGCCTGCACCCCCTGAGCTTCTCCCCCTGCCCCAGCCCGATCCCCCTCCCGCTCTCCAAACCCCTCGATCCAAGCCTGGAGCACCCTCCCGCACCCCAAACCTCTCATCCCAAGCCCCACCCTAGAGCCTGCACCCCCAGCTGGAACCTGCACCCCTTCCCTCACCCCTGCCCCAGCCCTGGTCCCCCTCCTGCCCTCCGAACCCCTCGGTCCCAGCCCAGAGCACCCTCCTACACCCCAAACTCCTCATCCCCAGTCCTACACCAGAGCCCGCACCCCCTCCCACACCCTAACCCCATTTTGTGAGCATTAATGGCCCACCACATAATTTCTATTCCCCAATGGGGCCCTTGGGCCAAAAAGTTTGTCCACCCCTGCCCTAGAGGGACAATCTGCAGGATTCTGGGCCTGAGGTGTGAAAGGGGGAGGGGTGGCCTCCAGTGGGTCTCAGCTGCTCCCTCCCACTCTGAGGTACAGTATATCTGCTTTATCTTCATTTCTCTGCAGCTTTTATGTTCAGCTGCTACCCACTTATCACCCACATAAAATGTGTGCCTGAAGTGGCTTTAATCTTAGGTCACTGCTGTATAGCTCTTACCTCTCTGTGCTACATATGACTCAGGTAGCTGTGTGTGTGTGTGTGTGTGTGTGTGTGTTTCCTCTCCCCTCACCTTGGAAACTTAGCCGAAGAGTAAGACCTCTTTTTTTTATAACCACCTTACTTAGGACCCTTCTGATACAGGTGTTGTTTTGAAGGATATGCCTGAAGGAATTGCACTACCTGTTAATTTCTTATCCTGTAATCACAAAAGAAATATTCACTCAATACACAAAATCTATTTAAAAAGTCTGTAGTCCTGCCTAAGAAAAATACATTGTGTTTGAGCATTTACATATTTTACATTATTCTTCTTTCTGTTCACTGATTTTTCTAATGTTACAGTCATAAATACATGGTAGATGTTGTTTAGCTACATTTTAAAATAAGGAATAGAAGCATAGCCATAGAAATGTAGGGCTGGAAGGGACCTCAAAAGTCATCAAGTCCAGCCCCCTGCACTGAGGCAGGACCAAATGAACCTAGACCACTTTTGACAGACATTTGTCCAACCTATTTTTAAAAACCTCCAATGATGGGGATTCCATAATATCCCTTGGAATCCTATTCCAGAGTTTAGCTACCTTTATAGTTAGAAAGATTTTCCTAATATCTAACTTAAATCTCCCTCGCTGCAGATGAAGATCATTACTTCTTGCCCTACCTTCAGTGCACATAGAGAACAATTGATCACAGTCCTCTTTATAAAAGTCCTTAACATATTTGAAGACTGTTATCGGGTTCCCCCGTGTTTCTTTTCTCAAAACTAAACGTCCAGTTTTTTAACCTTTCTTTATCGGTCAGGTTTTCCAAGCCTTTTATAATTTTTGTTGCTCTCCTCTGGACACTCTCCAGTTTGTCCATATCTTTCCTAAAGTGTAGCACTCTGACACAATATTCTCAGCTGAAGCCTCACCAGTACCAAGTAGAATGGAACAATTACCCCCCATGTCTTGCATACAACGCTTCTGTTAACACCCCTCCAAAATGGCATTACCTGTTTTTTTGCAACTGTATCACATTGAATAATTCTTGTAGAAATACTGAATTTCATATATATGTAATTCCAAGAACAATATGTGACCCATCATCCAGAGAAAGGAAGGGATTCAGAGACAAATTCATTCCTTCAAGCACTGATTTAAAAGGAGAGACCCTAAAATTATATAATTACATGAGTTAAGACTATAATTTTTTGCTGTGCTCTGATTTATCTCCAGCTGTAAGAAGTTGCCTCATAAGTAAAGTCAGCATAGTCCAGTATTTAAATACAAATTTATAAGTCTAAATGTTTTTTATTTTCTTCAAAGTTGTATATTTTTATGACCTTCTAAATTTTATTTAAAAAAATTAAAAGAACTGGAGAAACTTAAAGCTGCTTTGAGATTTATTTGTTGAGTTTAATTAATTTTTATGGACATTTTCATAGCAAAGATAGATAATGAGCTTAGAAGCCCAAAATGTATAATTCTGAATTGTAATGTAAGAGTGGTCTATTTAAAATGATAGATCTCCTTCATGAAAATATCTGCAGATCCCCACTGTAAGAGTCGTATGTGTTGCCTCATGAACAGGAGAAACATTCAAAGCAGTAAAGTCAATGAGGGCTTGTGTGCATGTTCCTTGGATCCTATGTTCTGGAAGTAATAATATAAAAGACACCCCCATCCATTTCTCAGTTTCTCTTTTCTGTCAGCTGGACCAGTTGCTGGCCCCTAGCACAGGGTTAGCTAGCGTAAATTTAAATTTGTTAAGATTGTTACATAGTTCTCTTGCGGTTTTAAAAAAATGTGTTGGCCTTTTTCTGTGATGGGCTGAGACAGAGAAAAAGGCATATTTTTAAAAAATGTGCTTCTTGTTTTAAAATACCTCTATTTGAAGGGTTTGGGCAAAGACATAGTGCCATGACTGGGAGGCTTGTGTGGCATTTATGCTTTGTGTCAGATAAAGATGGCAAAGGCTCCAAGATCTTCCTTTTGGAATGGTCCTTGGTGGTAACTGAATCAGAGAAAAGCTCCCTTTGAGAGATGCCCAGCATCTGAAGTCTCTTCCAGTTAAGGGCTCTTCTCAGGCCGGAAAGCGCAGGATCCAAGAGTTTTGTAGCTGAGATCTGTAGATTGGTTTTTGGACAGAAAATGATTGTGTTGCCTCAGTCCCCTGAATATGGGGACTCCTCTGTGGCTTTATCAGGGGATCTAAAATGAGAAAGAAGTACCAGAGGCTTTGGGGAGATGGCTAAGAAACCATTATCTTCCCTGATTAGCATGTCATTGTCTCTGAGGGTTAATTCTACTTGGGCAGGCAGCTTCCTTAGATTCTAGGGTATCTGAAGAGGAAAGGGCTTAGCTCTGAGGTACCTTAGGCACTTACAGCAGCGTGTAGAGTGCAGACACTGCATACCCAACCAGCACAGGTATAAAGAGCAGTGTTGATGGTGAGGCACAGCTTAGGCAAGAGGAGCAGAGTGCCCTACATGCCTGAACCCCAAGGTATGTACCCTGCATGGATCTCTACATGGCCAAGCAGTGCCTCCCACATCTGCAGTGCTATTTTTAGCAGTGTAGTGTTCCGCTGCTGGAGCTGTTCCCTGCCATACCGAAAGGCTCTGGCAGTGACAACTGTGGATGCAGACTGCTTTTCACTGTGGCGTGTAGCTACATGTGTAGTGCCTGTGTTCTGCATGCCACCGTAAGTGTAGATCTAGCCTTTGATTCCTTGCTCACCTTGGTGGGGCCTGCAGACACCTACATGACCCCTGTAGAGTGGATCATTGGTAGAACTGGATCTTTCCTCTGTTCTGAGTCCTGACCAGAGGATCTGTAGGAAGAAGCCAAGCAGAAGGAGGCTGGGGAAGCAGAAAGAGGGAGAAATTAGCTGATGCCAATTAGGATGATGCTATTTTCCTTATTCTAGTAAAATTCCTTGTATATTGCTGGAAGAAAAAAACGGTGTGATATTCTTTATCATTGTCACATGACCAGGAGTTGGCACTGACTCATTTTAAACCAGTGTAAATAAGAAGAAAAATACATGCCAAAGTTCAACCCTCTGCAAGACTTCCTGTTTGTTCTGTGCAAGGAATGGCCTGAGTCAGGAGCACCAGAAGCTCCCTACAAATGGGGGAGCCATCAGCACCCAAACTGTGGCCTCACCCCCCACTCTGCCCCTGCCCCCCAAGGCTCCACCCTCACTCTGCCTCTTCCCCTCCCAAGGTCCCACCTCAACCTTAAGGCAGGTAATAAGTGATGGGGCCATGGCCCCCTGGCTCCCCCTGTTCCAGAGCCCCTGGCCTGAGTGGAAGGAAAACTTCACCAGATTTCTAACCACAGTGAAGCTTAATGCAGAGAGTGGTGAAATACAGGTCAGCTCATTCATTTATCCAGTGGGAACAAAACTGAAAATATTTACAAGTCATTTACGTTCACTCAGGAAAGAGATAAGAATAACTGTGCTATCACTCTCAAGAAGTTTCAGTATATGCCAGCAGCTATGATCTCATGGGGGTACTATACTAGTTACATAGAAAAGATTGGAGGCATGTACCACATTGTTCCAGATGGCTTGTGGAACCTAAGGCCAGACATACTCCAATGCAGAGAGAAAGTTTTAGTGAGCATAAGGGTGTTCAAGAGGTGCACAAGTTAACTGCAGTGCCTTGATAATGTCAAACAAATGACACAAGCCACTCATATAATTCATAAACAATAAAAGCTACACAAGCTGCCCTTTATATGACAGATTGCTCGTGTGTTCGAAGAGAATTAAACCTATTGCACTACACCTAATGGGGCTGCAAGACCTAGGAGCTCTTAAGGTGATTTACCATCAATGGGAAAATATGAGCTAGGGACAAAGTGTGAGAACATCCAAGCATCTCTATGGTCTATAGAACCAGGGAGGAGGAGGAGTAAAGTAGGAGTAGAAAAGGTTGCTTATCAATAGCTGCTGTTCTCCTAATTTGTTTCCTCTATAGATGAACACTGTCTTTTCTTTTTTGCATCTATTTAGGAGCTTTGATAATTTCCCGGTAGTATAGAGGAATCGAGGAATGGTTAAGGTGTGGGGTCTTCTGTACCTCCATTCCAGGAAAGTGAATTTGAGGAGCATGCACATGCACCCCCTAATAGCTTTGCTGTTAGAATGGTTCTGCAAAACAAGGCATAGAAGTCCTACAGTGCAAATCTGTAGAGACCATATATTTAGAGAACAGATATTGGCAAGAACCCTCCTTTAGTGGAAATTGATGATCTCATTTTCCCCAGAATTTGTCATTAATAGTATTAGACAGAACCACCATGCTTTGGTGCTAATAAGGAAATACCTAAGGTAATATCTTAGGGAGGGAACAGATTCATTGACTTGGTCACTACCAGTATAGTGCACATGGGTGCTCTTCCTCCTCTTCATAACAGGAAGTTTGGCAAACGATCTCCATATACAGCTGGCTCCTTCTTGCCAGCCAATTCTCACACCCTTCTTTGTCTCCCCAGTTTTTCTTCTTCCTTGCAGAAGAGCAGATGGTCATCAGCAATTTCTCCCATTCTTGGCTTTTCACTGCAGTTTTGAGATATCCCTTTCTCCAGTTTCTCTTACTTTTCTTTTGTAAAATGAGGATCAGTGGCAAAGATGTTCCCCCGAAAGGAAAAGAAGCAGTATATACAGTGCAGGTCTCCAATGTGGGACCCTTTCTGTTCCCACTGTGACACTGCCACAGGCGGGGAAGCTTTTGGAGACCCAGCAAAGTACCAGGCTGCTTATCCATTACTACCAGCCAGCACAGCCTTAGAGATGCCAGTAGTCTAAGGCAAAACCTCCTTCAATCCTGAACTTCCACCTTCAGATCTGTCTTTTGTCCAGGAAAGTGCTCTCTAAAAGACTAGGTGTTCATTCAGGTAAAGGAACAATGGGGAAAACTATTAATAGATGGTTGTGATGGGATCCCAGGGTGCAGCCTGGGACTGTGGGACTGCTGTGCCCCCTGAACTCTCTCCAGCCTGGGCTGTCTCTCACAATGCCTTGCTAGTGACTAGCAGCAAACCCCTGGGGGTGCTGTGATCACTCAGCACAACAGCTTGTGGAGCCCCCACACCCAGCTAGATTGCATGAATGCTCCCAGAGCCACTCATGAATCACACATGGAAAGGCACCAAAGCCAAATCCTCTCAGCTCCCAGCACTGTACCTCAGGAATATACTGTCTTGCACTGCTCAAGATGAGCTGTGCAAATTTATTAATTGGTTCACCACTTCATCAGTGGAAAGTGGATATACACCCACCTTTGCAAAACCTGAGCAGATTTGCCACACACTTCATACAAACTCACTGGTAAAGATAAACAAATTTATTGACTACAAAAGAGAGATTTTAAGTGATATTAAGTGTCAGGCAAAAAGTCAGAGTTAGTTACCAAAGGAAATAAAATATAAGCATGAAGTCTAAACTCTCAACCCTATTTAACTGGGCAACATCTAGATTAAGCAGTTTTTCTCACCCCACTGGATATTGCAGTTCATAGTACACAGATTTCACCATTGAAATCTGGGCCAGTCCCCTCAGTTGGAGACTTCAGAGTGTCCTTGTTGCTTGCAGTGTAGGTGGGTGAAGGAGAAAGGCCTAGCATGTGGCCACTGTGTCTGTTTTATACCCTCAGTCTATGTGCTTGGAAAACACAAGTCCAGGCATGTCTGGGTGCATTGCTGAGTCTCCAGGCAAGGTTAAGCAATTCCCCTGGTGTGGCCTCATACAGGTGAGTCATTGCATTGGACAATGGTTATTGATGGGTTGATTGACACCCCTCCCGGGTGTTGGTTACTTTCCTTGTTGTTGCCTTTGTGGAGCTAATATCTGGCTGATTCCCCAACTTACAGCATGTTTTAGTGACAACCATACATCACAATTCTTATAACTTCATATGCATTTATGATATACATATATGAATAGAGAAATGGCTTTCAACAAATCATAACCTTTCCCCGATACCTTACAGGGCATGCTTTATATGTAAAATCACGATTATATAAAAATGAGGACTCTGGGGGTTCCAGGACTCTCCCTCAAGATATAGAATGTCACAACGGTCTTGACACAGGTTCAATAGGAAGATAAAAATCTTCTTCAGGAGATATGGGGAACCCTTGGAAGTAGGTCAGGATGTGGTGTCGATTCCATAGAAGTTTAGCTTAATTTGTCTTACTACTTGTCTTCTGTTGCTGAAAAGCCTTAAAAATATTGGGCAGGAGAGTGTGAAAAGGTCATTTGATTGCCATAAATTGTCATAGGAGGTCTTGGTTTGCCAAGCTCCTCTACCTGCCACTTGGCTGCAGAATGACTGCTCATTCACAGAGAGTTGTTAATAACATCCATGTGTCCATCAGTATTTGGAACAGCTCAGTCTATCAGCCTGGCTTATGGATGGAGCGAGAAAGCATCATCATAAACTCCTTGCTTTTTCAACCTGCACCCTCTAAAAGTCAGGCTGATAGACTGTGAAATTAAAGAACCTCAATAGTCTACTGCAAATGGCAGACAGCTCACTGGTGTGATCATTTAGAAATGCATAAGAAACACAGTTACTAGCAATCTATATTTTTTACAGGAGGGATTTGATATCTCTTTCCTATAGTTCCCTGAATGTCCATGACTCTCCTCTTTTAGCTTTAAAAAGTAAAAAAGGAAGGTTCCTCTGTTGGCTTGCACTCCATTTTCTAAAACATTTTTCTTAGACTAGCTTGGAGATCCCCTGTACTTCGTGAAGTCTCAATGTGCTTCTGAATGCCGTATGTTCTTTTTGATCCATTTTCTTCCCTCTCCTTTTTTCTCTTTGTCCTGGAAAGTAACCTTCCTACTGCTTCTGCTAAAAGGCAGAGGGAGTTAGACACATTGTTCTGTCTCTCCCATGTCCTGATAATTCATCAGGATAAAGGATACTGCTCTTCTGTCCTAGTTTCATCCCTGAAGTCCTGTCCCCTTTCCTTTTTGAGTCAGGATGCAGACTTTTCCCAGCTTCTCTCTTGATTCTAAGGCAGAAAAAGAAAAAAGCGTTGAATGGGCTTGAGGTGTCCTTAAAACCCCCTTATTTGGAGCAACATAGTTTAAAAATCATAATCCTAATTAATTCTCTTTGGGGATAAGCAGCAAGGGCCCTGGCTTCTCATTTGTGATAGCTTAAATGAATAAAACTATGTATAACGGAAGCATACAAACTGGCTGGCCTTCCTTGCCCTGTTACTGTAAAAGCCATTTCAACTACACCTCTACCCTGATATAACGCTGTCCTTGGGAGCCAAAAAATCTTAGTGCGTTATAGGTGAAACCGCGTTATATTGAACTTGCTTTGATCCACCGGAGTGCGCAGCCCCGCCCCTCCGGAGCGCTGCTTTACCGTGTTATATCCGAATTCGTGTTATATCGGGTCGCGTTATATCGGGGTAGAGGTGTACATGGACTTCAGCCTCTTGGGCTGAAAAAGGGAGAGGCTTCAGTTGAAGAACCATGCAAAGCTTCCATTTGGGAGTTTAAACGCTATTATTTCAGTGTGCTTTCCTCTGCTAACATACCGCCTGGGGGACATTCTGCTCAGAGGGTATGTTCACGAGTTCCCCATACGTTCATGGGTCTTTGCCCTTTCTTCCTAGGTCTGTCAAAGGATACATAAAATAAAGCACTCTGTATTTTCTTGCATCAAGCCATCTTTATTTATTTTGAGGTCTGCTTAGCCTAGTGCTCTCGCTTTTTCTCACCCACTAGTTTTCTTCTCTGGGGAACACTGTGGAGATTCCATTTGACCTATACTGGTGGCAGTGTGGACACAGCTATGGGACATTTTTTTAACCTGGTTAACACCTTTCTGTACTCTAGTTTCTCCTGTATAAACACCTGCCTTTTAGTGAGTCAGATTATTGGAATCATGCATGTTGTGTTTGGTGGTTTTACTCATGCACAATTAAATTTCCATTCTGGAAGTCTTTGAAGTACAGTGACAAAAGAGGGCATATGGTGAGGCTGATGAGGGATCCCAAACTGGAAATTGTCCTTTATTGCTGATCTGTGCGTCAATAAGAGAATGAGAGCTGCCATTTGTCTAGTACTGGTGGAAATGGGACACAGGAATTATTGAGTCAGAAATTCTCCTTTAACCACTCAGAACTTTAAAACAAATAATTTCCTCTTCTGAAGAGAACAAGGAATTAGTAAAAGTATTACTCAAATATGTGCAGCATATTAATAAAAATAAAAACAATTAAACACACGCAACCCCCCCCCATTTTTCTTCATATCAAAAAGCACAGAGAACTTTTCTCTGAAGGTCACATTCAATAAAATCTCTGCCTGTGTTTAGCACTGCGCAAGCCCTGGAAAATTGATTTTTCTGTTTGTTTCTAATACACGCAGCTAAGGCTTGTGCTGTCTTCTGTGGCAAGGAAATGGCTGGAGTTTTTACTCGACACTGTCGAACACACTGTACATACCCCAAACTTTCACAAAATATCTTTTATTTCTGGCCTTATTCTCAAAAGGGACAATAGACAAACAGGTTTAGGATTTATTTTTTAATTTTACTTAGTAAATGGCTTTCCTACCAAGTAGTTACAATACTTTCAAATATGAATAAATTTGAAAGAGAATTTCTGATTTATGATGCATATGAAAAATGAGTATTTCTGAAACATCAAATTGTAATACCAACTTATATATCTGTATAATTTAATTTGTTATATATTATATTGCCAGTACTACCAAAAATGATGATGATGATTGTAGATAGGATGGTCAGACAAACCGTGTTAAGAGTCCGACTCTTTTAGGCCAGCTCCAAAACCTATCTGGTATGGGTTTGAAATTTTCTGGTTGTATGAAAATTGGCATTTGCAAAGTGAAATCTACAACTGCTTTGAGCTGGGGGTTGGACTAGATGACCTTCTGAGGTCTCTTCGAACCCTAATCGTCTATGATTCTATGAACTCAGTTAACAAAACTATAATTTTATAATAATAATTTATTTTATTATTACTGCTATTCATTATTTGTATTACAAGAGCACCAACAGATGTTAACGAAGCTGGGGTCCCATTAGGCTAAGGGCCGTACAGACACAGAGAAAAAGATAGTTCTTGTCCGAAAGTTTACAATCTCAGTTTAAGACAGATCATAACAGGTGGATGAAACAAACAGGGAGTGAGGAAGGTAACATGGAGTAATAATAATATGAGCATCTAAATAGCTTTGTATGAGTAAAATACACAAATGTTGGGAAGCAGCATGGGCTGGTGGTTAGGGCATTGAGTGGGGAGTGGGGACACGGTTCTATTCCTGTCCCTGCCATTCACCTGCCACATGACCTTGAACAAATCACTTCCTTTGTCTCTTTGTTTTTGCCTTCCCTCATCTTTTCTCTGGCTTGATTATTTAGCTCATGAGCTCTTTGGGAGAGGAACTGTCTCACTACGTGAATATACAGCGCCTAACACAATGAGGCCTTGATCTCAGTTGAGCCCTGAAGGTGTGACTGCAATACAAATAATAATATAAATTATCATTAATACCTACTGTTTGATCACAGCACATGAATAACGGCATATCAGTATGTGTACAATACTCACCAGCTTGATATTCTTGAGGCATCTTAGGACAGCAAGAGAATACTGTGCTTTCCTGAAGATGGCCTAGAAGCTTCTCTCCTTCTCAGAGTTTTCTCCTTTTATTTTTCTCTATTGGTTGTGTTTAAATGATGTTTTTACAGATGCATTTGTGCAGTAATCCACCTCATGAAAACTGAAAATAATTAAAATACAAAATGCTGTGGTTGCTTGAGTGCATTATTTTCATGTTTGGAACCTGAAGAGGTAGGTGCCATGCAAAATGTAAAGAAAAGGATATATTCACTTCGAGGCATTCTTATGCTTTGGAATACAAGCAAATGTTTTATTGCTGTTGCATTGCTTGGTTGGCTGCTGGAATAAAGAGGATTCCTCCTGTGTTCTTCCACTTGTGATAGTTGTAAATGCTTAAAGGAAACCTAGACCATTCAATTATTAATGCTGTATACATAAAAGTCAAACAAAAGCTTTGCAATAATTTTTTCTTCCTATATTTAAAAAAAATTAAATTAATGAAATGTGGTGCTTTGAATTCAGCCAGATCTTTTTAAGGTACGTGTCATTTTCAGTAAATTTAGTTGCAAACTTAAGTACACTGGAATATTTTTTGTCTCATGACATGTCTCTGTGACGGGGTGTATCCGCCCCGCACTAGGCAAGCGGGGGTTAACTAGTCACTTTGGGTCCAAGAGGCCACGCCCCTCTCCTCTGCTGCTCATGCTCTGGGTGGAGGGAGCAGATAAAAGGAAGCTGGTCAACTCAGTCTGGGCTGGCTGAGGAGGATGACGGATATGTGCTGCCAGCTCCTGCTGAAGAATGGTCAGCCCTCCATACTGCTGAAGTGGGTGTCCCTGACTACGCTATGGAGAACCCACCAGCTGTGGAGACTGACAGGGACGCCAAGCCACTGCCCAGAGAAGACAGGCCCGAGTGGATTTAAGGATAGGAAATGACGCAGGGAATGGACTGGGAGCTGATACTTGAATCCTGAACAGGGAGGTTGCTGGCTCCGCAGGGCCCTGGTTGGAACATGGTGGAGTAGGGTGGGACCGGGTTCCCATATTTTCCACCCCGTGCTGGCAGGTGGGCATTATTACTGGAGACCCTATCTATAGACTGTTTGTTTGCTCTGCCCTGCCCAGGGGACCAAAACCTGTTTGCTATTGTTTACCTCACCCAGGAGATGAGTGACTATAGACTGTTGGCTTTGACCCGCCCAGAGGGCCGGAGTACCTGATTGTGTTTGTCTGACCCAGCTGGGAGCCTTGACAACTGTGTGACAGGGTGTATCAACCCTGCACTGGGCAAGTAGGGGCGCCCCTCTCCCTCTCCGGAACACGCAGAGCCCTGTGACAGTCTCTTCCTCTTAATTCACTGTTGTAGGATGAAAGGACTGGTAGTATTGTGGTGTCACTATATGGAATGCAAGGAGGTAAAGAATTCTGAAACCTCTGCCTCTGGCTTAGATCAGCCTCACCCAAACTTCTCCCTCCAGGTTTCTTTGCGTCTTCACCTTGGGAAGCATGGAAGCTTTGCCTCAGGTCTCAGACTCCCTCCCTCATCCTATCTGTATCTTGCAGGGATACCAAAGGAAAAAAAGTAGATAAGACTAGAACAAGGACAGAAATAAGAAGCCTAAGGACTGTACTTCAGGCCAGAGGGAGAATGTGGAAAGCAGAGGTCCTAGATCCTCCAATTGTCTTTCTGCTGCATTTGCCCTCTCACAGTAAACGGATCTCTGCAGTGCTGTCTGTGGCGTACTGACCCCAGCACTCCCCTGTTAGCTTCTGCTGGTCTCCATTACTGCAGCTCCCTTATTTGTAGCAGGTCCCTCTCTAATGCCATTCAGTGTCTTCTAACTGCCTGCTGAACCAGCCTTAAAGAGAGAAGACTGTCCTGTCACACACTCACGCATGTGCTAGCTCACTCCTGCACAAACAAGATATTCTCCTGTGAAATTGCATATGTCCGCCCTCCAGGTGGTCAATTCTTACAGGCAAGCATAGAGCATTTGTCTGCTAGCTGCTTTTATCTGTGGCATGTCCTCTACTAGCTCTGGGAAAGTCCAGGTAATAAATTTTTGCAGTGTCACAGTGACTTGTATATTTCAGAGAACTTTGCAATAAGCTAGCCCTTAAACACAATGGGGAGGCAGCAAAGTCTTGTTCACATTTACCAGAGAAGGAGGCTGAGGCGCTGGGAGGTTATGTAACCCTAGAACCTGTGTTGCAAGGGAGTCATTTCTCCAGTCCTGGAGAAATTTGGCCTGTGATTTTATTCTTGTGCTCAAGAATTCAGAAGGATTTTAGCCTCTCTTTGTTTTGTGGTTATTAAATCCAGCATATTTGCAGTGGGGGTTGCAGATGGAAACTCCCAGTTCTTCTCAGGGTGCTGGTCCTATATATGCATTCCACATATGAGTACGCATGCGCACCATGTGCCTGAGTCTGGAAATTCTAACAAGCAGTGTCCACTGGCCCGCACATGCGCACTAGGTCTCCTCCTGCTCCAGACTGAGGATATAAGAGGCAGTGCAGGCCAACGCCTCCCCAGATCCTTCTTATTGGTGTATGGAGTTGGAATTCCCGTGTCCAGATTTCTCCCGCTTTTTCTCTTATATAGCCTGCAAATAGATATTACTAATAACTTCACATTAGTATAGTTAGAGGTTTTTATAGTATAATTTGTTCTTTCCCCCCATAGTGGGGAGTCCCACCCAGGGCCTAGAGACCTGGGGTTCAAGAACTGAATCTCTTGCCCTCACTCCTCTGTGAGTGATGAACACTGATGCTGCCTCTACTGTTTAAGTGACATGCAAATCTCTGGAAAGTCCAGCATCTGTCACTCATTTCCTCCATGAACACACACACAACTCCATGAGCTTCAATTGAGGAAACCACTTAAAGGAGAAGACGGAGGCCTCACTGAGCCAGGGAGACTTCCCTATATATTGGCTCCAATAGACAAGCAGCACTCCTCCAAGCATGAACTTGGGAGTGGAGCCTACAGCTGCTAAGAACAAGGACTTTTCATGCAAGGCTTCCCATGAGAGTAGGGTGCACTCTTGTGGTCACAAGGACAGATGCCCATCTAGATGTGTTCAAAAAGATGAGATCCATCCCCAATGCTGTCCAGCTTGGAGGAGCCTTCGTGTGTGAATTTCCTAAGAGCTCAGGACCACTGAAAGCCGCCAGGAAGGAGGGTAAAGTGTGAAACAAAAAGGATCCATTGGTCCCATCAGTGGCTCCAACTCCAGAGCACAAGGATCAACACCTGATGGCTCCATCTAAGAGTGCAGGACCTGACTCTTCAGCGGTACCAATCCCTGCTTAGAAGGACAGCCTGATTGTAACCTCTTGGGGCACATTGGAACAGTCAGTACTGATCACTGGCATACCCTGAGCAGGGGGATGTACAGCCACTTACACTTCACTGGGAGGATATCTTCCTTACCCTCAGCCCCCTCTCTTCTCTGACCTGGTCCTCCTGAGGGACTTTGCCAGATTGGAAGATGAAAGTTCTTTGGTGACACAGGAACCATCTTCTCTTCGACCTTCAGAGAGGAGGGTCCACCCGCTGATGCGGATGGCCACACCAGTGGAGAGAAAGGAACTTTCAGGCTCAGATGAGTTGTATGCTCCAGATGGTCCCTCACCTCTTCATAGAGAGTTGAGCTCTGACAGACAGTTGAGGAGATCTGGATGCTTTTGTCCCTGTTATGGTTTTCCCAGGGACTGCTGGTACCTGATTCTGTGCGGTCCCCCTCAGCCAGTTGATCCCTCCTTTTGGCCCTACTGGGGCCCGTTGGACCCCTTTGGCAGATATGTCCATGAGTCTTACCAGACCTCTCCTACTCGGCATTTGCCGGATCCGTTGGAGTATAAAAGGGAATCCACAGTCACTGACCGAAATCTCATCATCTCTGGATGAAGCAGTCAAATCATGCAGGGCTTTTCTCCCACTCATACATTCTCTCCATGTCCAAGTAATGACAGACAATGTCAGCACCGACTTTTATATAAAGTAGCGAGGTGGAGCAAGACCCCTTCTTCTCTGCCTAGAAGCTGTCAGGCTTTGGAATTGGTGTGTTGGAAACCACATCGCTATCCAAGCCACATACCTTCCAGGTGTTCAAGATTCCCTAGCAGGCAACCTGAGCAGGCACTTCTCTGCAGGCCATGAGTGGGAAATACAGAGCTCTGTCCTGAGTGAGATATTCACTGAGTGGGGAACACCTCTGTAGGATTTCTCCTGTTCATTTGGGACATGAACTTTCCCTGTACTGCTCCAGAGCAGCTATGGGCCACAACTCCCAGGATGAAGACTCATGGACATACCAAGTCAGATATGCTTTTCCGCCCATTTCCCTGCTCTCACAGGTCTTGGAAAGATCTATCATAACAGAGCCAGAGTCATTCTCCTGGCATCCAACTGGCCCAGGTAGTTTTGGTTCTCAGAACTTTAGAATATCATTCCAGCCTCCTGTCAGGATCTTTCCCTTCCCAGATCCCCTAATTTAGAAAGGCAGTAAAATAAGACACCCCAATCCAGACCCTCTTTACCTCATGACCTGGTGTATTGATGAACATCAGACCTAGATGCTGTTATTCAGCAGCTGTCCAAGCCATTCTTAGTCAGAGTAGGAAAGATTAAACTAGGAGCTGCTACCTAGCTAAATGGAGTTCTCTCTCTACCTGGGCACAGCATTATCAGTCTTCTTCAGACTCGGCAGATATTCCAGTCATTTTAGATTCTCTCCTATCATTAAAAAAACTCCGCTGTTTCCATTAGTTTACTGTGGGTCCATCTCACAGCAACTAGTGCCTTCCTAGTGCCAGTAATTGGGTGCTCCATTTTCACTTGCCAAACAACAGTTAGATTCATGAAGGGCCTAGTCAGGACCTTTCCGCCAATGGTCAAACCTACATCACAGTGGGACCTCAATCTCGTCTTGTCAGTACTCACCAGACCACCATCTGAACACTTGGCAACATGCTCTGTCTCACCTGTCCATGCAGCTGCAGTTTTAGTTGCTATGACTTTGGCCCGAAAGGTGAGCAAGATGGGAACCCTCATGGCAGACCCACTATATACCATTTTTCACAAGGAAAAGATCTCCCTTTGCCTTCATCCTAAATTCCTCTGCAAGGTAAATTCTGAATTTCAAGTCAACCAAATTATACGTTTACCTGTTTTCTTCCTGAAACCCCATGCTTTTGTTGAAGAGAAAAGACTTCTTTCCCTCTGTGTCAGACATGCGCTGGCATTCTACCTGCAAAGGATCAAACCAATCAGAAAATCACCAAGACTATTTCTTCCCCTAGCAGAAATCTCTAAATGGATTTCTGGATGTATCATCACGAGCTACCAATTAGTGTTTATCCCATCCCGTGGAGGGATACGGGCACACTCCACGAGAGCACAAACTGCTTCTACAGCATTTCTACATGAGGCATTGATATTGGAAATATGAAGAACAACTAGCTGAAGTTCCATTCGCTTGTTCAGAAAACATTACACACTAGTTCAGGCCCCTGCTGCAGATGCAATGGTGGGAACTGCAGTACTACAAGCATCTCTGCTGCCAGCATCCTCACACCCACCTCCAGTCTGAATACTGCTGGTCAGTCACCCATGTGTGGAATACACATAGGGACCAGCACTCTAACAAGAAATGGAGGTTATTTACCTTTAACTGGAAGATCTTTGAGATGTGTGGTCTCTGTTTGTAGTCCACTATCCACCCTCCATCCCCTCTGCTTTGGAGGCTTTTGGATTCATGGTAAGAAGAGGAACTGGAGAGGCATTGGCCCACATTGCCTCTTATACCCTTGGTCTGGAGAACGAGGGGAACAGCTCTGTGTGTCTGTTTGTGCAGGCCAATAGACCCTGCTTGTTAGAATTTCCAGACTTGGGTGCATGGCACGCATACGTACTGACATGTGGAATACAGATAGGGACCACACATCTCGAACTTCCCGTTACAAGTAAGTAACCTCCATTTCAGATCTATTGTCCTTTTTTCTGGATGACTAGCTCTGCTTGATAGATTTGAAGTCCATGTATTTGCATGCTCGCATCTTTCCAGCTCGCCATTGTTCTCTGAGTAACCACTGACATGTCTCTTGAGTTGGGCTGGTGCCCCCAGACAATGTGTTTACTCAGTCAGTGGAGGAGCACAGACTTAGTATTGAACTTCTTGAGCTATGGGCTTCCTACCTTATTTTTCTGATATGTGTCCCGAATTACTATCTCCTTTACTTTTGTCACTATCGAACAGTGGTGGCTTCTGTCAACTTCTAGGGAGGTGTTTGCAGTATGCCCCTTCTTCTGGAGGTGAAACTCATAGGAACTTGGGCAAAACCCCACCTTCTATCTGAAGGGCTAGTGTCTGTAGGGCTGTGCAAACATTCTTGTAATCTGGTTTGGAAAAATGGAGCCTTGATCCTTTGTTCCTTGGTGCTATTTGCCAGAGGCTAGGGTTGGTTTATCTTAGTGGTATCAAGCTTCTTGAATCCTGTAAAGCCTTACCCTCCTTTGTAGTGTTTCACATGAAGCCAATTCCACCTGAATGAGCCTACTGTTCGTCCTCTCTGTACAAACCCTGCATTCTTGTCCACCCCTTGACAAGATGCTGCATTTGTTAAACAATCTTCCGTTTTAATATTCATCTTTTGTGAAGGGACACACCATCATTCTAGTAGAGAGGAGGCTAACAAGGTCTTCTGGACTCAGCCAGCATTAATCAGATACATCTGTAAGGCTTGCTCTGCCTGGAGTGAGGGGGAAGTTAAAAGGGAAAGCCTGCCACAGGATGGTGTGGTAAACAAGAAGAAGACTGCTGACTGCAGAGACAGCAATCAGGTAAGAGGGAGACTGTTGCAGGCCTCACAGCCCTGAGACTTCATGGACCAGGTACAAAGTGGGGTGACACAAGAGAAGGGGCTGGAGGCAGACCCTAATTAAGGATACTATACCAGCTGATAAGCCAAGCCCCAAAGGGACAACCCCAAAAGACTGCCTAAAAGACAGACCACCTTTGCCTTTCTCTTCTTTTTCTCTGATTCTCCTCTCTCTAAAGGGAAAAAGGGAGAAAATGATCTTTTTTGTTTATTTCTTTTGCTTGGAGATGCCCTCGTGTGCTACAAACAGGGAAGGACATTGCAAACAACTTGAATTGTTGTCTGGTGGGCACTCAGGGGAGTTCCAACCTTTCCTCTTCTCAGGAGTTTAGAAAGTCAAAGCAACTGTGTGTCTATTATGAGCATTACACCAAGGGTACCTACATTTTACAGGCTGCTAAACCTTGTCCTGAGCTTGTCAGATGCAATATACCTAGAGAAGTCTCTGCTTCATGGGCAATGAGTGCCGAGGAATATGTTTCCAATGTGTGAAAGAGAACAGTCTGTTCATACATGGGGAAAAAATATTTAATAATGGACTCTTCAAGCTAACAGAGAAGAGTATAACATGATCCAAAGGCTAGAAACTGAAGCTAGATAAATTCAGGCTAGATATAAGGTGTACATTTGTAACAGTGAGAATAATTAACCACTGGAACAATTTACCAAGGGTCATGGCAGATTCTCCATCACTGACAATTTTAAAATCAAGATTGGATGTTTTTCTGAAAGATATACTCTAGGAATTATTTAGGGGCAGTTCTATGGTCTGTGTTATACAGGATGCCAGACTAGATGATCAAAAAGTGGTCCCTTCTGGCTTTGGACTCAACGATTCTCCTCACTCCTTGTGTATGTCAATATCAACGGGTCTCTCTGCTCT
The DNA here is from genome assembly GCF_028017835.1 of Emys orbicularis. Classification (NCBI taxonomy): domain Eukaryota; kingdom Metazoa; phylum Chordata; order Testudines; family Emydidae; genus Emys; species Emys orbicularis. The sequence continues at coordinate 64,027,120 of NC_088683.1, read as the reverse complement.
TCAAGATCTGCCCTTTGGCCATGAGGCTCCGGTAGTAATACACCATGGTAGTCTCGCCTACTTGGGTTGCTGCTTGCTATGTCTGCGGTCTGCCTCGTAATCCTTTGTTGTAGAATCTCAGAAGAGAGACATGAAAAGGGGAATTTATTTACTAGTAAGTCTGTTTGTTTCAGTGTCTGCACCCATCCTACATGACCCCCATCTGCCTTGCAGAGCGTGCCACTGGTGATTATTAATTTATTTTTTACACTCTTTCTATTTCTCTGGCTCTGGAAGTTTCTCTAACTGAAAGACAGCCAGGGCATGGTGAGTTATGCTGGGGCTGTATATTGCATGTACTCTTGGGACTACGCTGAGGAATTTTGGACTATGGTTGTGGGACTTTTATTATGACTTATGTGAGGGACTTTTGTAATAAATTAACCCCACCAGGCCTCTTTGCCCTCAGAAAGAGTCTGTGGACTATTTCTGGGGAATCAAGAGGGAAACTGAGGTGAGGGGCCATTTGCAGGGCTGCCCTGAGGCAAAGAGAGGATGTCTGGAAGGAGGAGGCTATATGTTTACAACCCTGCCTCAACTCAATAAGCACTTCACAAGATCTATTGAGTTGTGTAGAAATGTTGTTAACTGTTTTACTAGAAATTGCTGTATTTGCTCGTAGGTTAAATAACAGGCTATCTATTAACTTGGCCAGTGCTGTTCATTTCTTTAATATAGTGTCCCATCTATCCCGTTTATTTCAATTAAAAAACTAAAAATACCATAACTTGTCCAAAATTTTCAGTCATGGATGCCTACAGTTAGGTCCCTAAAAAAGAAATATCGTGATTTTTCAGCACTGCTGAACATCCATAATTCCCATCAATTTCAGTGGGAGTTCAGAGGAGTCCAGCAGCTGTGGCAAAGGAAGTGGTTGAATTTAGGCACCCAAGTTTGAACATTTTGGCATATGTTGCCTTTTACCTACATAAGAGAGAAACTTGGTAATTTCAACAGCAAGCTTAAGGAAAACATAAATCTTGCATTTCCCACATAGTAAACCTATCAGCACTAGCTAAGGTAGACTTAGGAAAGGTAGGCACTCTGTTTTTAAATCTTGGTATTATCCTTATCAAGTACAAAGAAAAGCATATTATATCCTAACCTCTCCTTAACTCTGACACAAAATAAATACTTTTATCAGCAATTTCAAAATATAAACATAACACAAACTCTTCAGATAAAAAAATATTAAAAAATGCATATATACACACATTAATGACAATCCTGATCAGTCTCAAGCTACATATTCTTCTTGACACTTCCCTATTCAGGGTTGGTGACTTTTATAGCCCTTCTCCCAAATACTCATGATTGTACACTTTGTTGTCGTGCAAATTGGTCTCTCTAAGGTCCGCTGATATCTGATCCATGTACCGAGTCTTTGGCCTCCCCCTTGGTTGTCCTCGGTCATTGCAAGGGCGATCCTACCAATGTAATTCTTGGGTCTCCACTGGAGATGTCCATACCAATGTAGCCTAGCCTCCCTTAACTTGTCTTCATTTGGGGCAACCGGTATTAGGCCCCTCACAACCTTATGTTTTCTGTCATGGAGTGTCTAACCATTTGACCATCCCAACATCTTCATTTCTGTAGTGGAGAGCATAGTGATTTATTTTGGCTGACCAAGTCTCTGTTCTGTACCGTTTTACACTCTACCTTTTAAAATTCATTGGCATCTGTTTATCACAGAACTGGGTTCAGCTCCCACCATTTGGAGCAACCAGCTTTGGTAAAATGCAGGGCATCGCTCAGGAGGGCTCCATTGTCATCAGCCATTGATTGTAGGTATTTATGTTTTTACCCTTCTTCCCTTTGCCTGGGATATCCTTTATGGTGAGTCCTCCTCCCTCACTTATGGTACTCTCAGTCTTATCAACATTCACACTAAGTCCCACTTGCTCAAGACTACTATGTCACTGTTCAGAATTGGTTTGCAGAGTCTTCTGCACATATCACTAAGTTATTAGAGAACAGCATATTCCAAGGCAACTCCCTTCATATGTTCTCACTTACCACATTCATGACAACTTCAAACAAAAAAGGGCTGATTGCTGATTCCTGGTGCAGGCCAACATGTACTGGAAATTATCTCTAGCCCCATTTGGTTTTGCCTATAGTAGTCTCTCAATCGTACCTGTGCTGGATAAGATGGACGTATCATAGAATATCAGGGTTGGAAGTGACCTCAGGAGGTCATCTAGTCAACCCCCCTGCTCAAAGCAGGGCCAATCCCCAACTAAATCATCCCAAAAGTATTCTTCTGGCACACCCCTCTGTTACAAACTCCACCAAACTAATTCTCATGGTACATGATCGTAGGCCTTCTCCAAGTCAACAAAGACCACAGTTGCCAAAATTTCAAAATCATCACTCCAGACTTTGTTGACTGATTCATGAGCCTCAAACTACATATACAGTACTAGTCTCAAGAAACATCAACGTTAAGTATTTTTTTTCAAAACTTAGGATTCACTATATGTAACGCGTTGGACTCACCCCTGCGGCGCCTCCTGCTGGTTATCCTGGGAATTAGCTCAATCCAGCCCAGAGCACCACCTGCAGGCCAGTGATCCACCTTACTGCTACTGGCCCCCCCGTGTCCCTCCCAGGACCCCAGTGCCCCTTTAACTGGGTCTCCCCCTCCCAGGGGATCCCCTACCCACTATCCCTACCTCGCCTCAGAATAAGGACACTGCCAGGCACCAACTAGCCCCCGCTCCCTGGGGCAGACTGCAGTATAGGCCACTCATCACAGGCAAGGTTGGGTTTGGACCTGCTGCATTGGCCTACCCCTGGGCTGCCTTCTGCAACCCCCAGTACCCCTTGGCCTCCTACTAGGCCGCAGCCTGGGGCTTTCTAGGCTGGAGCGCCCCAGCTCCTCAGCCTGTCCCCAGCCCTGCTCCACTCAGGTACTCTGTCTCTAGCTCACTACAGCCAGGCCCTTCTCCCTCTGAAGGCAGAGAGAGACTGCTTGGCCTCTGGCTCACAGCCTCTTTATATAGGGCCAGCTGAGGCCTGATTGGGGTATGGCCCAGCTGCAGCTGCTTCCCAATCAGCCCAGTTTAGCAGCTCCCAGCCACAACCTTCCCCCAGGGCTGTTTTAAGCCCTTCAGGGCAGGAGCGGGGTAACCACCCCGCTACGCTATATGAATAGTTCTGTTGACTTCAATGAGATTACTCACATACTTAAGGTTGAGCGTGAGTGTGTTTGCAGAATCAGAGCCTTGGTTACTAAAATAACAAAAATAATTCACAATACCCTGTAATCCATGGATCAGATTTAAAGAATTTTTGTTGTGGTGAAATGTTTCTTTGTACTTGGTAAGAACAATGTGTGGGTTTTAATAATGTGGGTATAATTATGTTTGCATTTTAAGATAGATTGTGTCCTTAACTTTATTTCTTTGCTTTTATTGCGTGGGGTTTTTGAAGGTGATGTAAATGATAAGTACATTATTGTCACTTAGCAACTTTACTGTTTGGTTCTAAATTACTGGTTTTGTTATATTGGAAAGGGGTCCTTTGAATAGTAAATGGGATTTTATGTTTTATAATTTCTTATTTTGATCTTTGTGTGTACATATATATATAGTATGTAATTATTGAGTGAGAGAGAGAGAGAGAGAGAGAGAATTACACTCATTCATACATACATACATTTTAATGTTGCAAAGTCAAGAATCAAGAAATACCGGAATTAAGGTTGCCTGTGCAACCTTAATTCAGCCTCTTTGTGTTTATGCATTATGATAGGATGAATTCTTCTGTTGACCTAGCTAACACAGGTGATGACTTTTGTTTTTGCTGGTGGATACTTTTGAAGAGGGCTCTGCCAGTTATGGGGTGGGGAGGGCTCTGCCAGTTATGCGGGGGGAAGAGGCCATTTTCAGCATATTTATACACTTCTTTCATATTCTAGTTATTGAATATGTGTCTATCATTGGTATCTTAACAATTTAATCATTATTAAAATAGTAATGAACTACATAATGACATTACAGTATATTAAAATGAATTACAGTATATTAAATCGTTGCATTCACCTATAAGCTGTCTTAACTAATGCCCCAGTTTAAAAACATTACATCTCACGGTAGCTTTCTGGATGAACACAGCAACACTGTGGCTCGTGGGTGCTCAGTACCAGGTTTACAATGGTGCCAGGCCCACGCGCAGAAGGGGCCCTGGCACCTGGACCATGGCTGTGCCCCCCCACTCCACACGCCCTCTGCCATGAGGCCCCGCCCCTGATCAGCCTCTTCTCCCTGAGGCCCCAGCTGCCGCTCACTCCTTTCCACCCCCGCCCCTTTCCCCCCTGCTCACTCCTCTCTGACCCCTCTCTCCCTGTGAGTGGCGGGCTGGGCCTCAGGGCGAAGAGGACGAGTGGAGGCAGGGCCTTGGGGTGGAGTGCAGGCAGAGTGTGTGTGGGGGTCCACAGTCTGGGTGCCAGGGCCTACAAAAGATTAATCCAGACTCCTATTTTTTTTGGTGGGTGCTTGAGCCCCAAAGCACCCAGGGAGTGGGTAGCCTATGCTAGCTACTGCATCTCAGGGAGTTGGGTTAACTACAGCAACAGGAGAACCTCTCCCGTTGCTGTAGTGAGGTTCTACACTGAAGCACTACGGTGGTGCACCTGCAGTTTGCAGCTGTGCCGCTGTAGAAATTGAAGTGTAGACATAGATTAAATGAGGGTGTTTTAAAGTTATTTTAAGAGACCAAAACATTAAGATCCCTCTAATTTAATAGTTATAACATTAAAAATAATATTTGTACTATCTGGATGTGATGGGCAAGTTACAGAGCTGCCAGCACCTCTACTGCACTATGAGGCAGGCAAGAGAAACGGAAGAAATTATTAATTCACTTTGGAAGTAAGTGGCCCGGATTTTTAAAAACTCAGCTTCCATTTATACACCCAAATGAAATAACCAGATTTTTTAGTGCTCAACATCCAGCTGCTCCAATTGTTCTCATTCATTCTGAGCCCTTTAAAAAATCTGGCCATTGCATTTATGGAACCTGGACTTTTTTTATAATGTCTTTGACTAGAATTTATACTACGAAGAGGTAATCTGAATACATTGAGAATTCTCTTACTTGGATGGGAGGCATTGTTAGCATGTGATTATTACCATTTTACTGTCAAAACCCTATTATTACAAATGTTCTTGTAAGTTTTTTGCTCATACAAATTACATGTTCACAGCAGAAACATCATAATGCTTCATATCTCCTCCTGGTAAGGCAAACGTGGTGCCCGTTCAAAACCAACTTGGAAATGGGCAAATGAGTGGTATTCAGGCATATAAAAATTGTAAATATTTTTGGGAATAACTTCATTGTTATGGTTAATTTTAGGTGACATGGAATGAATGAATACATCAGAAATGTGAGAGACTATTGCTGATTAGCTTGCTGCTATCAGTCTGGAGAGCATGTGAACCATTTGTATCTGGAACTATTATATGCAGAATATTTGAGAAATGTGGACATGTTCTTCCTGTTGCTGAGAGTTGTGAATGCTAATGATCTGGAGATATGCTAGCCCCTGTTGGTAAACTGCTCTCTCTTCAGGATAATATTTTCATGCCAGAAGACTGAAAGTTATGAAATAGTTTAGTCTTTGTTTGGAGATACTTTTTGTTCCAAACACATGCTTTAAAACTGCAGTAAGAAATAAAGCTATTTATTTTTAGAAAATCTACATTTTTGACTGTAGCTAAATTTGTATACAAGAAAATGATTTTTAATCATAAAAATAATAAAGTTCACAGAGACTGCTTCAAAACATTATTTCAGCTTACTGTTTGTTCAACAAATACATTTTGGATGTAGAGTACTTTAAAAGGATTCACCAAAAAAGTTCACATAGAACTTGTCTGTGTAATTTAAAATTGGGGTAAAAAATAGTGTGCAATTTGGAGCTAGATGGAGTACTGAGAAAAACACATGATGTTTAGCTACTTCTGTTCACTATAAAAAGTGCTCAAAATACCTGTGGGTACACTGGATACCTAGAGTTGGCATGAAAACTCGTATGGTTCTTGTAAGTACTGCACACTCTATCTAATCTGGAGGTATCAGGATGTACAGTATTTTTTAGGAAAATACTTCTGTAGGGAATGTATTTTTAAAATGGTGCATCCAGCTGGCTCAGAGAATGGGGAAAGGACCATGTACATGTGTGTGCATACACAATACTTAAAAGAACATTGTTTGCAAATTAGGAAATGCCAGAATGAAAGTTGTTTATGCAACCTTAATTCAGCCACCTTGGGCATATGCATTATGATAGCAGTCAGACTATTTTTTTTCCATAGGGCCCTGTCTCACTGAGTGGCCAGAATGAATGGTACTCAATTAAAGAGCAACTATTCAATATTTTGTTTTATCCTCATTGTTCAATGTGTGGCCTCAGGCCTTATTTACAAGACACTAGTCAAACCTTGCTCTGAAGACAGAATTATTAATTTTCTCATAGACTTTTCTATGGTGCTCAGCACTATAGTACGTGAGTGCTTCATATACCTTAAATAATCTTTACAATGCCACTTTGAGGTGAGGGGGAGGTATTATCCCCATTTTACAGATAAGGAACAGAGGCACAACAGAGAGGCTAAGGTCAAACCTTAATTTTGGGTGCTGAATCTGAGATGCCCACGGCTTGACTTTTCTGAGTACTTAGCATTGTATAGCACTCTATATGTTCAAAGCACAATTCTCATTGGCTTAATTTGCACCTGTGAAGTGCTCAGCACTTCACAAATAGACCCTGGAGTCTCAAACTTGGCAACCAGAAAATGAGGAACTTGTGACCACCCGTGAAAAGTTTTGGTTTCAGTTACTTGACTATCATCAGGTGGGAACTCAGTGGCAGAGGCAGGGATAGAATCTAATCCTGCAGAGCAGCATTCATCTGCCTTCTCCATGGGTCTATCCCTTCTTTTCCTGATGTCCCATGCCTGCTCATTCACTACACAACTTCTGATTTCTGCAGACCCCTCAAATATTTTGAACAAAGGTGCTGACCCCTTTAGAAATCTTAGACATAGTCTGTGGACCTCTGGGGTCCCTGGACCACAGGCTGAAAACCACTGTTCTGTGGTAATGACAACCTTTTGTGGACCCCTTAGACATAGTCTGCAGACCCTCAATGGTCCACGGACCACAGGTTGAGAACCACCACTACAGACAATAGTGTCCTTCAGCATAAAGTCCTTATTCATCCCCAGATCAGGTCCAACCTGTGCACTGAATGAAGCAGGGGTCTTATGGAAAAAATGTCAAAAACCTGACTTCCCCTTTTGAAAATGCCAGTATACATCTGCTGTATAGTTAGGTCTCTAAATACCTTTAAAAATCTAGCCCTACGTTTTTTAAAAATCAAACTTTGGCTCCTAAGTCACACAGATGCTTTTCAGATTTTACCTATAATTTGCACCGAAGATGGATCTACTAGAAAAATCACCAGTATTGAGGTATAAAGGTCTTGGCTTCTTCAGGAAGGTGCCTGACTACTTAACTTAAAATATGAGAGGATTTACAGTAGAACAAGGGTAAAACCTAGTCTTATTTGTACTGAGTACAGCAGCTGAAATCTGTCTGACCTTAAGAAATAGAATTCAAATGTTTGTTGGCCCTTGTAATGATTTGAGGAATCTGTCAATGTACAGTTATGCCGTATCATTGAATGTTTCAATGCATGTGGAATCCACCATCTACTACCAGGGTCCTGTCACCCAGCTCCATGAGGAGGAACAACAGAGGATCATTAAATCTTGATGACTCCCATTCAGTCATCAAGAGTACTTTGGAACAATGAGATGGTTGAAGCCTAGGGAAACCAATGGGAGCAAGTTTGTCTGCATGGGACTGGAAGTGAAATTTTCCCAGAAGGGAAACAAAGAAAACTAAGTGTTGGTGCAGCCCTTTAAAAACATAAAGGCTGAGAAGTTGAGGAGACTTACAGACGCATAGGAAGCATAGTCAGGAGAGAGGAAAAGAAGGGCATGGTTTTGCAGCAAGGTGGGAGATCCTGTTTAACTGTGGGACAATCTGAGGAAGTAGGAAACTCCTTGCATAGGAGAGAGGGAGACTCTATAATTTGGAGGAGAAGCCATGTGCAGGAAGGGGGATTCTGGGCTCAGAAGACTCTTAGCTAAGCCCAAAGAACACTCACAATTGGTGAGGAAACGGAGGCAGGGAAATGTTGTAAAGGTGTGTTATTGTTTTGTCTTAATCTGTATTTTCTTGTGCTAGCTGTTTTGGGGGAACCCTTACAAAGCCAATGTGTCTGTTTGCTTTCACAAAGACACTTAATCCTGAAGAGGTGAACTGTAAACCCAGAGTGCCCACAAGGTTGGAGCTCTGGGAAAGGGTGTGCTTAAGTTACTGAGTGGTCAGCGCTGGGTCTATGGGCCTAAGGCAACTGCACTGTTAGGCTCCATTTCAGTGAAGGGGTAACAGACAGAAAGATTGTGCCAAAGAAGCCAAGGGGAGAGAATGCTGCAGCCCACTCAGACCCAGAGAAACTTAATAGCTCATGGGTCCAGTGTGGTGAGACAAACACAGCAGCCTTTAGCCTGTAACAAAGACTTGTGTATATCCTTGAACCATAGCCAATGGGCAAGTGCGTTGCAAAACATTAAAAATTCTACTATTGATCTGTGATTAAAGCTGATCCAACAGAAAATTATATTTCATTCCCACTGGTCCCTTCATAGGTTGCAGTGCATGGGGCCTTTCCAAAACAGACTGCTGCTGGAGTCTTGTTGGCTCACATGTTTTGGGACTGTCCTAGGATATATTCCTTTTGGCTAGAAGTAGGTAGGATAATTAATATGATGATGGAGACCTCCTTAAAAAAATTACTTCACAGAACTGTTTTGGGATATATATCTTCTTATTTTGGACACTCTAACTCATGGAAAGCTTGGTTCTATACAGCAGTGCTTGTAGCCAAATGACTCGTAGTGCTTAGAATCATAGACTCATAGACTGTAAGGTCAGAAGGGACCATTATGATCATCTAGTCTCACCTCCTGCACAACACAGGCCACAGAATCTCACCCACCCACTCCTGTATCAAACCCCTAACCTATGTCTGAGCTATTGAAATCTTCAAATCGTGGTTTAAAGACTTCAAGGTGCAGAGAATCCACCAGCAAGTGACCCATGCCCCACGCTGCAGAGGAAGGCAAAAAACCCCCAGGGCCTCTGTCAATCTGGCGATCAGCTAAACCCTGAGCATGTGGGCAAGACTCCTGCTCAGCCAGAGACCCAGGAAAGAATTCTCTGTAGTAACTCAGATCCCACCCCATCTAACATCCCATCACAGGCCATTGGGCACATTTACTGCTAATAGTCAAAGACCAATTAATTGCCAAATTTAGGCTATCCCATCATATCATCCCCTCCATAAACTTATCAAGCTTAGTCTTGAAGCCAGATATGTATTTTGCCCCCACTTCTCCCCTTGGAAGGCTGTTCCAGAACTTCACTCCTCTGATGGTTAGAAACCTTCGTCTAATTTCAAGTCTAAACTTCCTGATGGCCAGTTTATATCCATTTATTATTCTTAGATGGAAGAGCAGACTGCTTCCAGAGATAGACCCTTAGCACAGTTACTTGGCTGACCTGGCAGCTACAGAGTGGGTAATGTTTCAGGTATGAGGGACCTCAGGCAAATCTGAAAAGATTTGGACTAATTTTTAAAAAACCTTTGATTATTTCCTAGTAGATGGAAATTGAGAATTCGTTCTCCTTTCCCTGGCCTGCCCCCTTCCTTTTCCTCCCTTTCTCTTCCTTTATTACTTTTTTTCCTGTTCTCCCCTTATTTTGGGGAGGAAAAATCAATAAAATTTAAATATTAAAAAATCAGCAGCCTGGTGAGTATCCAGCACAGGAAGCTTTGCCAGGGCTGCATGACAGATCCAAAGAGGTTTGTGAAATGAGCTCTCATGGAAGAAGACTTTAATGAAGAAAAAATATGTGGTCAGCCTCATGATTATTGAGAATGTCCTATGTCGGAATGGGAAGACAATAAGAATTGAGTTTTTCAAAGAGGTCCAACTGATCATTGAAGATAAATGAGTTTCACCTAATTTTCAGTTAGTAGATTGTCTATGAACAAATTGTGTAAATTTTGAATAATGAATTTCACATTTCTTAAGTGAACAATTCTTGGTCTGCACATCATTCATGAAGCATTCATTGTGGATATTTGAACATTTATATTAGCCCTTTGCATTTTTGTTGGTTAGTTAAATAACTTGCATGGTTTTGTTTGTTCTTTGCTTGAATGACACATTTAACCAACCAAGAGTATGAATTTCAAATAGTAACTTTCAGTGTATAATTAATGTTAAATTCATATGGTTGTTCATTGGTTATGTAATTCAAAAATTGCTTTTGACAAATAATCGAGAATTGCACATTAAATTCACAACTTGTGAATATCCATGCTAGTAAACATTGTTTTCTGCAATAATGGTAGAACATGAACACATAGTGAGTATGAACACAATCAATTACATTCTTTTACAAATATAAACAAAAATACTTGCTGAAAATTTTAGCTCTATTCGTTCAACTCTAACTGCCATACATGGTTTTTGTTTAATTTTGTGTCTTGCATGCCCATTATTAAAAGCAGAGACTAATGACAATTGGTAGGTGCTGCTCTTGTGCAGCAGTTTCACATATAACTACAACAATGTTGGCCTGGAATAACCCTATTTTGTCCAGTACTGAGTCCCTATTGAACAGTCTTCTCCGTTGCTACAAATTGATAGGTTTTTTTCTGAAGCTCAGAAACTTCCTTTGGGTTAGTCAGATGAGAACACTAAAGCTCATTTTCGGTTATGATTTGAGCCCAGGTCCCAGTAGTGACAGGTTCATGCATTTAACCCATAGAGCCATCTAGCTTCTCACAAACAACTTTCCTGCAAGGAATATGAGCAAGTCACTTAATTTCATGCTTCAAAACATACCCCAGGTTGAAACGAATATAATTTTGAAGTGTTAGCCATCCAGGTAATGCTCATTAAGTATTTGCTGCATATATATAATCTTCTCGTGCAACCCCCATTAGCAAGGGGGCTATACCCCAAGAGAAGACCCCCTCCCTTTTGGGCCCCCATAGGGTCCACAACAGAGTTTTGCACTGTTGACTTCTCTGGCAGCAGGAAGGAAGGGGCCAGGGATGTGACCTTAGCAACCCTCCTCCTTCAACCAATGGGAGGAGAGGAGACAACAGTAGCCAATTATTGGCAGAAGACAGCCAGGCAGACTGCAAGCATTCTCTGACTCTGTGTAGAGCCCAGATGCCAGGGAAAACAGGCCTCCCTTCACATGGCACAGATCGGCCAGGGAGCAGAGGGGAGAGGTGATCTCCTGAGCTTGCCAGTACAGCACTTTCAGGCCCAGCAGCTCACCTGTCTGTAACGTCAGCCTGCAGAAAAGCCTCAGGAAGGAACAATCCACTCTTCCTGCCATCAGCATGCCAGCAACAAGAAGAGACAGCCCATCTCTTCTGCCATTGCCTGTAGCCTGCTTGTCCTGCAGGCAGCCTATGCCAGATTAGGGTTGTCAGGTGTCCGGTTTTCGACTGGAACACCTGGTTGGAAAGGGACCCTGGCAGCTCAGGTCAGCACTGCTGACCAGGCTGTTAAAAGTCCGATTGGTGGCGCAGTGGGGCTAAGGCAGGTTCCCAGCCTGCCCTAGCTCCGCGCAGCTCCTGGAAGTAGTGGCATGTCCCCACTCCAGCTTCTAGGTGGGGGGGCAGCCAGGGGGCTCCATGCACTGACCCCGCCCCAAGTGCTGCCACTGCAGCTCCCATTGGCCGGGAACTGCACCAATGGGAGCTGCAGGGGCGGTATCTGCAGATGGGGCAGCACACAGAGCCACCTGGCCATGCCTCTGTGTAGGAGCTGGAGGGGGGACATGCCGCTGCTTCCAGGAGCTGCCTGAGGTAAGTGCCACCCGGAGCCTGCACTCTCACTCCCTCCCATACCCCAACCCCCAGCCCTGAGCCCCCTCCTGCACTCCAAATCCCTCATCCCCAGCCCCACACCAGAGCCTGCACCCCCAGCTGGAGCCCTCACCCCCCTGCACCCCAACCCTCTGCCTCAGCCTGGAGCCCCCTTCACTCCGAACCCCTCATTTCTGGCCCATCCAAGACCCCACCCTCAACCACTCCCTCATGCCAACCCCCTGCCCCAGCCCAGAGCCCCCTCCTGCACACCGGAGCCCGTACCCCCAGCCGGAGCCCTCACCCCCTCCTACACCACAATCCCCTGCCCCAGCCCAGTGAAAATGAGCAAGGGTGGGGGAGAGTGAGGGAGGGAGGATGGAGTGAGCGGGGGGCAGGGCCTCAGAGAGGGGAGGGGCAGAGGTGGGGCATGGGGTGGGACAGGGTGCGGGGCAAGGTTGTTCAATTTTCTGCAATCAGAAAGTTGGCAACCCTATGCCAGATATGGGATTTTGGATCCAGAGACCCGACCTGCTTACAGGTGAACCTGTGGGTTCCAAGCTTTAAAGGCTGTCAGTACCGTTCCAGAACAGAAGGGAGGGGACAGTTAGTTCCTCTCCAGTGATCCCCAGAGAGGACCTGCTTGCCTGCATCAGTCTCCTGACCACTCAGCCCAAAAAGGAACCTGAGTAAGATAGGTAGATAGGGTTTAATTTTGCACCATTAAGGCAGATTGCATCTGTGAAAGAGCTTTCATCTACCTGGATCATCAAGACCTGCACTGTATAGTAAAGTGAGTTTCTAACAGCATCTCCTTACAGGCCTGCCACATGTCTCCATGTAGACCACCTGGGTATCTGAGACGGGGGACAGAGAACTGGTGGGGGAGACACTTTTGTTTAGGAACATTGGGGGAGTACCTAGTCACGTGACCTACTGTGCTTGCTGGTATAAACTTTAGTAATTAAAAAGCATTATTAATATCTCATCATTTTAATCATTTAATGTTTTTACTGATTGTATATTTCTCTCTAATCAAATGCTTTCATTAAGTTTATAGTTATTGTTTTTAATTTGTTAGCTTGTGCGAGTTTAAGTTCAAATTCAATCCCTTGTCTCACTGGAGGCACTGCCAAGTAATTTTATTATTTAGCATATTAGGAGGAGGCACCTACCAGCAGCACCACAAAATGAGCCCAGGCAATAGAGTCTTTGGAACTGTCCGGAGACTCTGAGGAACCCCTCTTATATTTGCACATCATACAGGTACTAAGCCAGGGTTGAAAGGGGGATTATGAATGTATTTAGTTATTTATTTCCTTCTTGCAAAAATTATCCCTGTGGTATCAGACAGTATTGTAATATTAATGGTGAAAATCTACAGCAGGGACGCTCTTATGTTTAGAAAGTACCTATTGCATTGTGGAAGTGATCAAAACAAATAATAACTATATCAAATTAGGCTTTGTACAAAACCCAGTTTGAACATATTTTGTGGGAATCTAATTAGCATAGTTGATAACAGTAACTGTTTATTGCACATTCTAAGTGAACCTGTATAATACTTTAATTTAGTGGACCATATCGATTATTAAGTAGAACTCTCCATTGATTTCTTTGTAGAAATCTGTTTACAAATTGGTGTGATATGACATGGTATTATTAGCACTAGGATAAAACTGAATCTCATAGCTTTTTTTTTTTTTAAACTGTAAAGTTTAACAGACTACGTGCTCTTCTTGGTCTAGGGATGAAGTTTCTGTAGATAAATGTCAAGTTACAGTACTTGCCCTGTAAATTAGAAACCTGACTTTTACTCTGTTAACTTTAGTGTTGATGTATTTCAGACCTTCAGTGGTAGACATTCAACAATGAGAACTCCCTTTCCTTTCCATCTCCCCCTGTATTTATTAAGCGAATTTATTTAAAAAAATATTTTAATAAGGAAGCTGTTTTCTCTTTTCCCCCCTAGAAAGCAGAGCTTTAAATATATTGTATATTAAAGAGATGTGTGGGTGGATGGGTATTGATTTTCACCGCATATTCTGAAAACACTTCAACTATATAAACTAGATTAAATTTGACTTAATCCCATATTTTCTCAAATTATAATCCTGTTTAATTAACTGTTCTATCATTTTCATTGCTGTTTGTAGCAGCTGATATTTTTCTGATGATAAAATGCAAACATTCAGTAATAGACTTCATTCACCTGATAGAGTCTTTAGATAATCTAAACCTTTCCCTTCTAAACATGCATAATGTTCACCGTAGGGCCATGAATGTCTCTTGGGCAAGAAATTAATTTCTGACATTGTAATAAAAAAGTGCGTGTCAAGGGTATGCAGCTCTTTTGTTAACTAGGCAAATTTCACTGCAGTGTTTGTCTGCAGCATGAGTGTACTTACAAGTCAATTCTGCAGCTGAACTACAATCTTCTCTTTAGAGTGTAGATTTAAGGGATTATTTTCAGGCTTGCAGTATTTGTTGAACAGGAACTTTAAAAAATATTTTTCTAAGGCAAAATCTGAGGTTATTACTCAGCTTTTGCTCAAATCTTAATTGGATGAACTCCACAGTCTTCTCTGGGGAGTTTTCGCTGAAAAAGATTGAATAAAAAGGGCCTGATACAAAGCACACTGAAGTCAATGGGCATTTTAACAATGAGGTCTGGATCAGTCTCAAAGTGAACAAGGATTAGAGGTTTTGGCTCCTAGTGAGGTTTATTAGACTATTTGAACAATGTTTTGGAGAGGAAAGTACTGACAACAATACACTATTTATGGGTTACTGGGATAGTGAAATCTGTAGTGATCAGTTTGAGAGACTTCTTTGCTATTATATGCTGTAAAGTATACTAAAGAACAAGGTATTCCTTAAAGGAGTGAGGTGCTATAGCCGCAGTATTATGTAAACCGATTTCTTCCTTATATAAAACTTGTCTGCATTTCTGGGGTTTAGAAATGAATATGAACTGACTGAAATTAAAGTGATTCTGAGTTGTTTATAAATATAGAACATGGAGAGTATTTTGATTTTCCTATTCACCCACAAGTAAAAGCCATTACCTTTGATGCCAGGAACCATGAGTTAGAGGTGAGGTGGGATAGTTTGTGAATATTAAATGATATTTATGAACCCTTTTTTGATCTTGGTACTTGGGCGTGTGAATCAGACCTTTTCCTAGGAACATGTTACTCAGTGGAATCAGTACAATGGTTTTCAAGCTGATCTGTGGATCCCTGGGGGTCCACAGATTATGTCCAAGATTTCCAAAGGAGTCCGCACCGCCATTTGAAATTTCTTTAGAGGTCTACAAATGAAAAACCACTGGATTAGTATAATATTCGCTATATATCTAGAAAAAAAATGTCCAAAATATGTTCAGTGGAGCTATGCCAATTTACACCAGATGAAATGTGGCTTAATATGTGACCCAAAAAACATACTGGCTAAGCTTAACTGATCTTTTGTCACAGTCTGTCTTTTCTTTCATGTAAAGGAACTTCACAGGTTTTAGTGCTGATGGAGTACTTTCAGTATTCAGCAACTATGAGGCAGCCTTCATTAGGTAGCCTTAGCATGCATGCATGAGAATATGATACAGTAGAACCTCAGTTTTGAACACATTGGGAATGGAGGTTTTTCGTAACACTGAAATGTTCGTAACTCTGAACAAAACATTATGGCTGTTCTTTCAAAAGTCTACCACTGAACATTGAATTAATATAGATCCGAAACTTTACTATGAAGAAGAAAAATGCTGCTTTCCCTTTGTTTATTTTCCCTTTAGTCCTGTTACTATTTTTGACACAGTACTGTACTTGGTTTTTTTTAGTCTCTGCTGCTGCCTGATTATTTACTTTTGGTTCCAAATGATGTGTGTGGTTGACTGGTCAATTTGTAATTCTGAAGTTTTACAGTATAGTGTGGGATTCCTGCCTGATTGGTATGCTCATGTTAGTGTTCTGGCTCCTGATTAAAATTAAGCACATGCTAATGCTTTGATATTAATTTTTACAGGCGATTTTTAAAAAAACCTTCCCCAGTTTCTTTCAGTTCTTGACAATTATTGTTTGAGCATGTAAGTGAGAATCTAGGGCCAGATCCTCAGCTGCTGTAAATCACCTGATGGAACTACACCGATTCACACTAGCAGAGGATCAGATGTGAGAATTTGAAAATTCTCAAATGTGAAAATTATCAGAATTTACCCAATGTAGTTAATCTAATTTTGTGACATACTTTAAATCTCACATATCGATATCTTCCATCTCATATAACAAGAGGCCTGAAAAATATTGGCAGTGAAAATGATAGAATCAGTTTTTTAAAAAACATCTGCAGTCATTTTTATTTTGTGTGATTATAAAGCATTTGGATGGCCATCAACACTAAAAGATATGAGATGTTCATGTCAGTCACTTAACAAAATTCTGAATTAGTTAATGTGCAGTTCCACAAGAGCATATGGAATTCACAGATTTCAAAGTTCTTCTTTGAGTATTGTTCTCTATAGAACGCGATTTGTGTTTTGTGTTTGAATGACAGCTTTCTGGAGTGGGGTGGCTGGGTGCCCAGAGCCTCCCCCCCGCGTTCTTGGGCATCTGGGTGAGGAGGATATGGAACTTGGGGAAGAGGGCAGGTGGTTATACAGTGGATGTGGGGGGGATCTGTGCTATTTTTGGATTTTGTGGATGCCGAAGAGAAGAAACGGATACAGGAGGTTCCATCTCTGTAGTTATTCACTGTAGGATACGTGAGTGCTCTGTGCACATGGGACTGGAAATTCTTCAAAGCAGTGTCTATTGGTTTACACTAGTGCCTCCATCCAAGGGCATAAAGGGTGATATGGACTGACCACCCTGTAGTTACTTTTCTACCACTTGCAATCTGGGATGGGACCTGCAGCTCCACCAGATGCCTCCTCATGTCTGTTTGCTCCCCCATTAGCCTCAGCATCGCTTCCTGCCTCTGCTCATCTCGCTCACTTAATGCTTTCCTGGCCTCTGCCACTGAATGCGTCCATGCATTAAGCTGTGCCCTATCAGTGCTGGAGGACTGCATGAGCTCGGAAAACATGTCATCGCGAGTGCAGTTTTTTTGCCTTCTAATCTGCAATAACCTTAGGTACAGAGATGATAGGGGGAGCATAGAAACATTTGCACCTGTGGGGGGATAAAAAGGAAGAGTAACATTTAAGATGATACATTTCTGAGAACAAAAGGGAGACTCTTTCACAGTGAATCAAGCAATTCACAGCAGGCAGCACATGTTCTTTAGGTACAAGGTCGCATTTTGCCTTTTATACTGAGCGCTGGGCAACAGAATTCAGTTTCCAGGCAGCCATGGTAAGCCAATGGGTACGCGGGGTTGGGTTCATAACATGTGGGAATGGTTTCAAACTGCAGTACCTTCCTTTCCCCTAGCAAGCAATGCCGGTTGGGTTTCACATTTAAAAGGAAGGGCTGCGATTTTTGGGTGGATGTGCAGGACACACCTCCTCCCACCCCTCTGCGTGGCTATTTTCTGGGATGATCCCTTTTAGCCAAACAGAAACAGCCCAGCATGAACGGGGTCCTTTTACTATTCCCTTACAAAAATTCCCCTATTTCAATCAGGTGACCATGGAATGATATCACTCTCCTGAGGCTAACACAGAAGAATATAGACCGAATGTTGCTTGAATGCGACCAAAACCCAGGATCATTCACTGCCATGCTTTGTGCTGCAACGATTCCAGACTACTTGCTACTGGTTTGGCGTGGTAAAGTATCCTACCATGGAGGATGAAATAAGGCAGCCCTCCCCAGAAACCTTCTGCAAAGGCTTTCAGAGTACCTCCAGGAGAGCTTCATGATGATGTCCCTGAAGGATTCCCGCTCCATCTCCAGACACGTTAACAGACTTTTCCAGTAGCTGTACTGGCCGTGAATGCATCCCAAGTCTTCAGGGCAAATCAAACATTAAACACTATTGCTTTTAAACCCTGTACTGGAGTTACAAATGTGCACTCACCAGAGGTGCCTTCTCCGCCTTCAGGGTCGGGGATCCCGCCTTGGGAGGGTATTGGCTCCAGGGTGATGAAAAGGTCCTGGCTGCCGGGGAGAATGGATTCACCACTTGCCTGCTGCGCATTCTCCTCCTCCTCCTCCTCATCCACAAAATCCTCCTCAGCATGGAAGAGAGACAAAGGCACTGGTCCTACTGGGTGACTAAGAACACTTGCCATTAAAATATCATCTTCGCATCATGCTAAGGGCAAGGCTCTGTGGAAAAACAATTTCTGGAGTGACAGCAGCTGTGTTTGTCCTCTCTTGCTAGACTTATATTTGGCCATCTTGGCCATGTCAGCAAATGTTTTGATGCCAGATTTCTTGATTGGGCTGAAGAAGCTACGTGTTCCATCAGAGTCAAGTCCACCTCTTGTAAATCTTTCCATTTGTTCTTCACCAACTTCTGCTATTTTCAGGAAAGACTCTTGTTCATCTGCCATTACATGCAGTCTGGTAGATATGTTGATAAGCACCTTTGGATGTTATTCAGGAACAAATGGGTTTGTCATATTGTTAATGACATTGTTGGTAAGAGCAGTAACATGCTTTTCATCCCTCTTCTTCAGTGTAGAGGCAAGGATTTGTTTATAGACTTTGTCTTCACTACTTCTTGTTAGGCCATATCTTTCTCTCATAGCTTTTGCATATTCATAATCTGAAGCTGTGTATTGTCATCTCTAACACTAATACTGACCTGTGCATAAGTGTCACTGTATTAAAAAGCTAGTTTCTGTAATATTTCAAAGGCTAGTACATTGCATGCATAGGCAATTACAAATTAAAATCTTCTACCAGACAGACTATATGGTACATTTTAAGTACAAAAGCTTACAATTGGAGAAGCATTACATTAGGAATTCACATACATTTATATCTACCCATTATGCATACAAACTATGGACATGCCATCTACTGTTACTAGTGCACAACTTTCAGTGTGAAACTGATCTGGTTAGTAAATTATGTGACCTTCGAGCATTTCTCAAAGTATGCAAGACATTTCTGCCTATCATTCAGACCACACATGTCCAGGTCATGTTAGACAGTATGACCACTATTTACTATATTAAAGCATGGAAGAGAGAGATCCACCCCATCCTGAAGAAAGATGGTCCCCCTCTGGAACTGGTATATCAGGCATCTGATTACCCTCTTAGCCATACACATCCCTTTGGTAATGAATTCATCAGCAGACAGCCTCAGTAAGCATTTCCACACAGATCATGAGTACAAACTCCATCCATCAATAGACCAGCACATCTTCCAGCAATGGGGTATCCCATATTGGTAATTCTTTGCAGCTCAGCACAACAAAAAGTGCCTGGCTTACTGTTCCTGGCCTGCTCCTGAGATGACTCCTTCCTGGTGTAATGGTCAGAATCACTGACGTATGCCTTCCCCCCCTCCCTCTGGTTCCTCATGTGCACAGGAAGATCAAATTTGATAGAGCGACAGTAATCCTTATAGCACCTGCAGTTCTGGTTCACCATCATACTACAGTAGCCTCTTTCCTACGTTTCCACCTGCAACCATTCCGGGGCCTACTGTCTCAGAACAAGGGAAGGTGAAACATCCCCATCCCATACGTCAGGCAAGCATGACTTTTGGATGGATAATGAGCATAGGGAGAGCCTTCCCTCAGGGAGTTGAAGCCATCCTCCAGAACAGCAGGAGACCCACTATGTGGAAATGCTACTCCGCTAAATGAAAACAATTGTCCCTTTTGGTGCCTTTTGATGACTTTATCTACTGTGGCATCAGGTATCCCTCTCATACTGGAGTATCTTGTCTCTCTAACAATGTCTAGCTTTCAGTCAGCTATCTGTGATACATTTAGCAACTATTTATGCTTTCCACATCCCTCCCCCACCTGGTGGAAGGCTGATCTGTTTTTACTCATCCCACTACTACAGAATTCCAGAAGAGCATTATAAGGACATGCCCTGCAGTTTTGAAACCTGTCCCAGCTTGGGGACCTGTTCCTGCCTCGTCCTTTCTGCCCTTCTGGAACCACCTTTTGAACCTTCAGCCTCTTGTTCACTCCTGCACGTCTTTGAGTCACCTTTCTGACTGCTATTACTTCTGTTAGGAGGATAGGGGGACGTTTGAGCCCTTACAGCAGACTTGCCTTACACCATTTTTCACGAGGCCAAGATTTCTATACACCTACACCCTAAATTTATACCCCAGGTGCCATCTGAGTTTTACCTTAACAAATCCATACGCCTGCCAGTGTTTTTATCCTAAACCTCACCAAAGCATGGAGAAGACGTGTATGTGTATGGGGCATCTTATTTCTGCACAGAACAGCACCCTTTTGGAAGTCTCCAAAGTTGTTTGTTGCTATTGCCAAGAGAATGAACAGAAAGGCTATCTAGGTGGATATCTTCTTGTATCTGTCTCGATGTTATGAAAGCCCCTCCTCCTCAAACTCTCAAGGCCCATTCTACCAGAGCTCAAGCAGTGGCAGTAGCTCCTGTATTGGAAATTCCCCTCTCAGTGATTTGCAGAGCAGCTGCTTGGGGCTCCCCACACACTTTCACCAGGTATTATGTTCTGATTCAAGCTTTGGCCATGAATGCCTCCTGTGGCTCAGTGATCCACCACTCTGTGGCATAGCATACTTCCTCACACTCTTCTCCTCAATGAGCACTGCTTCGGAGTCATCCCCTGCGAATACCCATAGAGATCAACATTCAAAGAGGAAAGGAAGGCTACTTACCTTACAGTAATTGGAGTTCTTCGAGATGTGTCATTCCTATGGGTATTCACAACCTACCCGCCTTGTGTTCTGCTTGGGTCAACCTGATTTGTGGTAGAGTTGAAATTGAGGAGTGGTTGGTCTGCGCCGCCCTTTATGCCCTCAGATGGAAGCACAAGGAGGCACAGGGCTCTAGAATGGACCAACAGTTCCTGCTATTGAAGAATTTCTGGTCCCATTTGCGCATCATCACATATGTGGATACCCATAGGGATCACACATTCTGAACTCCAGCTATTATAAGGTAGGTAACCTTCTTTTTCATAACTGCAAACTTCGTCAGTTTCTTTTTTTGCTGATGTGCCTAAATTCTTGCTTTAAGAAATTATCACTTTCTAACCTGACCAAGGAAATGTCACTGTGCATTAGAAATATTTCCACAGTCACAGTTTGCAGGAAGTGTGATAATGGAAGGCTAGTATTCACTAGCACACACTGATTTGAAATTCACTTATTTCCTCTTGGGCTTTTCTACTGTCTTTTCATTTTAAATGTATTCTCTTGTCACAAGCTTAATTGATTACGTTCTAAATATTCTAAGGGGGTTATTTAACCTGTTAACTCCATCCTTCCCTGCTGCTACTGACATGTCTCCATGCTGTATTAAAATCTTTGGAAGAAAATAGAACTGTGTAGCCTCTGAACACATATTAAGCCAAATGGTGCTCTCATTTATGCTGGTCTCAATCCAGAGTAATACTGGAGGCACAATACCCTAGATTAACACCAATGTTTAATCAGCAAAGAGTCCTGTGGCACCTTATAGACTAACAGATGTTTTGGAGCATGAGCTTTTCGTGAGTGAATACCCACTTCTTCGGCTGCATGTCTAATGTATAATCAGAGCTTCATCGCTGACTTCAGTGGAAAAAGTAACTTTTAATTATTTTTTATTTCTGTTAACATTGTAGAGCCAGTATGGCCATGGGAGAGGTGAGCTAGAGCAGGGGGTTGGACTACATGACCTCCTGAGATCTCTTCCAAACCTAATCATCTATGATTCTGGCTCACACATCATCAGCAGAATTGTTAACTAAACTTCAGCTGCAGAATCTTTAACTTTTTGCTTGCCCATCATCACAATTCATAACTTGACCTTAAGATTTCACATGGAGTTTTCAGGGCTACCAGCTTGAAATACTCTCTCATTATTTGTAAACTGTCCAGATTTGATAAAGAAATCCATTGAGAGACCATAAGCATCAGGAGTGTGTGCAAGAGGGAGCAAGGAGGGGCACAGGGCCCCCCAATCAGTGAGGGCATAGAATTCCCCTGGGGCTGGGGCGGGGAGAGCGAGCTCCTCTGGTCGTGCGGGTTCGGGGTGGGGGGTGGGAAGCCAGCTCCACTGGCCCTGGGGCTGCAGCGGGGAGAGCCATCTCCTCTGGCTGCGGGGGGCACAGAAAGTGTCCCTCCAAAAGCAGCCACATTTTTATTCCTGTGCACACCCCTGAGTAAGCATGGAAATGTCATGCCTCTTCCCAGATCTCTGAAGTTGTCTTTTATTCTGTTGTCTTCCTCTTTTCTAGTGTTGTTTTCCATATGGACCACAGTAACTGGAAGTGTCCCACTAAGTCATTGGATTTCTTTTTCTTAACTTGAAACATCTGTTCTCCTGGCACCATTTGCAATAATGAGAATGTTTGTTTGGTTTCTGAAGAGAGCCAAATATATTAAGGACAGAAGTGCTAAATACCGATTGCAAAAACAATACCGCTTAAAATTCAATTTAAAAACACTTTTTACAGACTCAAAAACAGTTGTGTTTTTGTGAAACACTTTGCGAAGGAACACACGTTTTCAAGCAAAATTAGCTTCATTTTTCAAATGAAAATGTCTTTTGCATGAAAAATGTGAAAATGGTGGGTTTTTTAAACGTTTTCATTGTAAATATAGCTATTTGTTGGCTTGCTTTGTTAAAGCAAAATTTAGGGAGTGGGAGATTCTTTCTTTCTTTCTTTCTAGTGGAATGTCAAAAACGATGAGGCAAAATTCCATGAAATAAAATGGTGATTTTTGCCCAATCTGTGCTAGTATACAGGTTTATAAAGATGGAGGACGGCATAATCTTTGGTAGTGGGATTTTTGGATAATTTATGTCATCTTTAGGCTATAACGCTTTATGTAGCAAGTAATTAGTATTATATTGGGTAATGAGCTACTTACAGCAGTGAGTGCTACAACACACTTATTATCCTGGTGCAATGATGAATACAACTCTCACCTTCCAAAGCTCATAGTAAGAACAGGTCCAGTCTGAACAAAGCTATGAGATTTTTATAGCTGCCATTAATTTTAGTGTACTCCCTTTGCTGTTGGATAGCCAGTGCTGTCGTGTGTATCCAGACTTGCAGATACTCTTAATATGTTGACTATTAAGAGATACAACATTTGAAAATGTCTTCTTCTAATCTATACTGTATGATTCGTATGGTCCTTATTACTCCCAAGGATCCTGGAGGTGGGAGACTTTGTGGTTTAAAGGGATTTGAAGATTTGAACTTTTGTTTGGTTTATGTGAAATGAGATAGTTAAGTTCTTAGTGGACATGTGTCCACGTCACAGAAATACCAGCACAACTGGCACCTTAGGCAGCTTCAGTAAAGAGGCAAAGGACTGAATAGACATAACCCAAAGAGAGGATTCCCCTTCGGCAGTGTTGGCATCTTGGCAGGCCAGTGTTGGCATCTTGTATTGCTGCGCTCATGCCATACCTCTTTGAGGGATGAGAACATCAATCTTCAAAGCTTTAATGAGTACAATATTAATTTAAAAAGTAATAAAAGGTTCAGGAGCTAGAACCTCAAAATCACTACATAGACCATAGAAGGGTCTAGAACAGGTTTTCTCAACTTCACTGCACTGCGACCCCCTTCTGACAACAAAAATTACTACATGACCCTGGGAAGGGGGGCTGAAGCCTGAGCCCCACTGCCCTGAGGAGGAGGGGGCAAAGCTTGAGGGCTTCAGCCTTGGGCAGGGGGGCTGTAACCAGAGCCCCACCATCCACAGCTGAAGCCTGAGCCCCACCGCCCAGGACTGAATCCCTCTGGCTTCAACTTCCACCCTGGGCGGTGGGGCTCGGACGTTGACTTCAGCCCCAGGCCCCAGTAATTCTAACACCAGCCCTGGGGTCGCAACCTACTTTGGGGTCCAGACCCACAGTTTGAGAACCGCTGGTCTAGAAGACTGAAGGCTAATGTGCTATAGGAGATATCTATCTAGATTTATTCCAGGGAGTCTCAAGCTGGGTGCAGTGTAAGAAGACAAAATGCAGGAGAGACTAGGAATAAGGGAGGACTACTAGAGTGCAGATACTTGGGAACTTCTAATCTTACACTTTGCGTATGCTTGTTATAGGGAAATAGTCTTTTTACACTACATGCTCTCGAAGGCTAGTGATCTCTTACAGGTTACAGTTTTGGGGCAAAATACTCACCTGTGCTCAGCACAATGAGTCTTGAATATTCTAATCTTGTTCTTCATGATGAAATTCTGTTGACATCAGTGACATACTACATATGGAATGAGGACAGAATATGCAACAGTGATCCACACTACAGATTGGAGAGGAAAACCTGCATGAAAAATGCATAATTGATCATATTTATTTGTTATATATGTTACTGACTTCTGAATCACCTTATGTAGTAGCAGTTATGCTATATATACATGTCTATATATTTTTCTATAGCCTAAGTTGCCAAAGAGTTGTAGTATAAATTATAGGAAATAATCTATGCTAATGATTGATTGTTTGACATTAATTGCCTGTTCTCACATTTGAATATCTTTCTTGCATCTTTCTTTCTTGCTGCATGTTGCAAAATTGCCTAATTTTTTATGGAAGCCCACACAAACCTCATTTACAATAGCTAGTTTTGTTGAGATAATAAAATTAAAGACATTAAATGATTACTGCGGTTGCCGGGAGTTACATACTCCATTATGCTTGCAAGCTTTAGCTAGTGAGATCTTTGCCATTAGCACGGTGGACTGGCACTACAGTAAGTAAGTTTAAGACCATGTTTGGCTTTGTGAGATAGGAAAAGCTGTAGTTTTGTAGAAGTAGTGTTAGTGATAAAGTATGTGAAAACAAATGGCCAGCAGGGTTGGATTTTGTGATTGGTGTCGCTTTTGGTTTTGCTTTCCTTCCTGATTTTAGGGAATTTTCTGGGTGTATAAACACACCATAGATTTCCTTTGTATTGGGCCTCAAGTGTTGTACATTGGTTCTACTATTCTTTTGGTGATATGCTTTCATGGGAAGTGGGAACTCTCAAACCTTTTTAAGCAAGTTATATTGCTTAAGAAGTATCTCATCTGGAAAAGGCATTATATGGATTGACAGACATAAATTTTTACGTGTCTTGATACCAGCCCCACAAATCTTCCTAAAAGTGAAACTGACCTTAAAACAAACAAATGTGGAAGGTCTCATTTGTCAGATGGTAGAGGAGACCATGTTTTCTCTAGCGCACACTGCAATGTAGAAGATAGAGGGGGCAGAGCTGGTATTGCTGAGGCTAGTGAAGTTGGGTTGCTGCAGTAGCAAAGCCGACAGGGTGGGACAGCTGGGATTGGTGAACTGTAAATGAATCATTTTAAGGCAGCCTTGTTGGCTAGCCCTCCATGTAGAGTTTATTGAGTAAGGGCTATCTACTTTCAGGCAGAGAAAATTCCTTTGGCCAACACTGTGTGCTGAGAGAGGTAGTTGGCTTCAGGATATAGATGGGATTGGTGCCATTGCAGGACATGGGATATGTATTTGTGGACTCTCTCTGATACAATGGGGGTTGAAGGAAGCTGACCTCAGAAAGTAACATCAAGGAGTTGGCAGTGGGCAATTGATATAATGCAGGTTAGAAGTCCCCATGATTTATTTGAGCTTTTTCCAGTGATGCTTTAGCATTATATTGTAGAAGATAACAAACAGGAGTTCAAAGGAGGCACTTGTTAGCTCTCCCTCATATTGGGCATCCCAGTACTGTCACTGGAGCATTTGATGGCCTCCAGGCATTCACTGGCGAGCTTAGGGTGAGTTGTTTCAACCCTCAACCTTGCAGGAGATATCTGAGCCTCTGCAGCTGTGACAATCTCAATGGATTATTCTGTGCTAGAGGGTGATATGTGAAAATTAGAGTTATCCAGTTGAGTAATTGAAGGTGCCAGAGAGCAGCAGCTATTGTATCACGGTAGAAAATCTTTTGGGGAGGGGAGGAAGCTGTCCAGGGAGGCTAGAGTAATATAGTAGCCCATATCCCTAAGTGGAGAGTGACTTCTATCATGCTCCTCAAATTGGAGACCATTGCTAGCCAGTTTGGGTGTGAAGATGATGTGCAGAGTCAGTGTCAGGCTCCAAGACAGCATGATCATTTGCATTTCTATGAAATGAATGGCCAATGTACAAAAAACCCAGCTGACCACCCCACAGTATTTTATTTGTGGGACAGAAATCAGACATTTGTATCATGGTGTCTGACTCTTTCCAGGCTTATTGCTTTAAAACATTTTTACATGATCAAATGCTTCTCAGTAATTCCTTTAATGGTTGTGGGTCATGGGAAATTAAGGACCAAAAAAGGGCTGTCTCTTGGAGTACAGAATGACCCCCTACTTACTGCTGTCAGAGAACAAAAACAATACACCCAGAGTGGGCTCTGGTTTTCGCTTCTCAGAGAAGCAAAGTAAGAAAGCGGAGCAAGTAAATGACTGCCTTGGAGTAGGAGGGGCCCCTAAAGCTGTGTCACAGAAGGTACCAACTTCAGTATTGTGGAGAACTTAAGCCGCTTTTATAGGGAAACATGACTGCAAACTTTTAGAATCCACATGAAACCTCAGCTGCTGTCATGTAAAGTGCATGATGAACAACCCAGAGACTGAAAAACGTGTTATTGTCTGAAGTATAAAACTTCACTGCTATGGCTGGCTCTGCAGCTTTTCTGTTCTGATAACAGAAGAAGAACCCATCAGTGACAAATGGCTGTCTTGAAATTCAGAAAACCAATTAACGGGTAAGAATTTCTGGCTGAGTTTATTGTAATTTTTTTCTCTCCAGGAAAGGCAACTTATTCCATCACCTGGACTGCACTTGCTGGGTGAGAATTTACTTGATCGTATTCCCATCTAATAACCTGTAGAAGACAGTTCTTCATTGCAGTCTCTAACCAAGACAATCTGCATTCTGAATAGTGGGGGGGAAAAGTATAATAGTGAGATTCCACCATGAATTTGGTGGAATAATAGAGCCCCACACCAGAAATCAATGCACTTGTTCAGTGATGGGCTGACCAACACTACTTAACCCTTTTGTCCTATTCTGTGATGCACCAGTGGCATTAAAAGCAGCCAGCAATCTCAATGTTTCCAAAATAAGCCACCTGCACTTGTGACAGGTTTCAGAGTGGTACCGTGTTAGTCTGTATCAGCAAAAACAACAAGGAGTCCTTGTGGCACCTTAGAGATTAACACATTTATTTGTGCATAAGCTTTTGTGGAAACCTCCCTACTGTATTTTCCACTCCATGCATCTGATGAAGTGGGTTTTATCCCACGAAAACTTATGCCCAATGCCCAAATAAATTTGTTAGTCTCTAAAGCGCCACAAGTACTCCTCGTTGTTTTTCCACCTGCACTAGTATTCCAAATTTCTTTTCAATACATGTAAAAGAACTGAATAAACATGCATTGAGATGCATTATGAATGAATGCTACTGTTATAGTGCATTTATATTTTTTTCAACTAGTGTACTTACATTTCTTGTATTTTCATAAAAAAATCACATTCTGGAAATTTCGTTATAGGTTATGTTTTATAAAAGCTTTCAATTAATGAAGATAAATTTGTCTATTCCTCTATTTTGACGTAAGCCATCTTTCATTGTATAAAAATAACAAAAATATTGTCATCTTAACAAAAACTCATTTTTTTCTTCAGATTAAATATCATCAGTTTAAAGCCTGAATGGAATTGCTTCTTGCTGTGTCAGGAATATTCCTTTTATTTTTTTTTAGTGATATAAATGTGTCTGGCACTTCATAGAGAGGAGTGTGTACATGCATATGTAATTTGTGGGGGTAACACGTGAGTGTGTGCACGTGGCGCGTGCGCACACAAACACACAGAGTACCCTAAAAGAAGTTAGTTTTAGGGCCTAACTGGTGTTGAGAACCCTCAATAATACAGTGCAGAAGGTTCTCAGCAGGATTAGAATAGAAAACAAAAACAACTAGAAGAGATTATGTACAACTGTTTGTTTTAATTTATGGCTCAATCCTACAAGTTGCCATTCACCACTTGTGAGGCAATGAGCAAACGTAGAGAGTTGGGAAAAAATAAAGAAGGGTGGGATTGCAGAGATTCTCCGTATTTAAGAAAAATAGAGCACACTGCATCCAATATTCGCTATAAAGAATATTCATAACTGATCTCTTTGGTAGATGGCCTTATCTTGAAGCATGGATAAATGATGCAGGTACATGCTTGTCCTTAAATCAGGATCCCTTTGGACAGGATAATAATCTTAGCTTCATGTTGTGTCACTAAAGAGCAAGGAAAATAAGCTTTTGCATGTGCATTTATGCGTAGTGGCGTGCAGCTCTTCATTTCAAAGAGATGTGATATACATTGTGCTCATCACATTCAGCTGTAGCTCTGTTTTAATTTATCTTTGGTTGGGGGAGGGTGAGTGATTTTAAAATATTTGATTTGTACATGTCTGTAAAACTTTACTGTGTTTTACATAACAAAGATTCTGGAACAACCAGCTAACTCACCCCCACAATCCAGCTACCACAAACAAATATAAATATACCTTCATCTGTTGTTTCCATATATGTAAATTAATTGTATTCAAGTTGGCAGGGCCTGATGAAATTCACCCTAAAGCAATCTCAAGCCATTAGCAATCATCTTTGAGGACTCCTGGTGGACAGGTGAGGTCCCAGAAGATTGGAGAAAGCTGCTACCTGCCTTTAAAAAGTGGAACAAAGCAGATCTAGGGAATTAGACCTGTCAGCGTAACTTCAAAGCCTGGAAAGATATTGGAACAAATTATTAAACAATCAATTTATGAGCAGCTAGAAGATCATAGGGCAAAAAGTAATAGCCAACATGGATATATCAAGAACAAATAATGCCAGACCACTCTAATTTACTTCTTTGACAGGGATATTGGCTTAGTGGTAAACTTGACATGATTTGATTTTTTAGTAAAGCTTTTAACACAGATCTATATGTCATTCTCATAAGCAATGTAGGGAAACGTGGCCTAGATGAAGTTACTATGCTGTGGGTACATAGCTGGTTGAAAGACCATACTGAAAAAGTAGTTACCAATGGTTCCCTGTCACACTGGGAGGACATATCTAGTGGAATCCCACAGCAGTCTATCCTGGGTCCAGTACGTAGTCAATATTTTCATCAATGACTTGGATAATGAAGTGGAGGATATGCTTAGAAAACTTTCAGATGACACCAAACTGACAGGGGGGTTGCAAGCACTTCAGAGGATAGGATTAGAATTCAAAAAGACCTTGGAAAACTGGAGAATTGGTCTCAAATCAACAAGATGAAATTCAGTAAAGACAAGTGCAAAGTACTACACTCAAGAATGAAAAATGAAATGCAAAACTACAAAATGGGGAATAACTGGCTAGGCAATAGTACTGCCAAAAAGGAGCTTGGGTTTAGAGTGGATCACAAATTATATGAGTCAACAATGTGATGCAGTTGCAAAAAAGACTAATATTTGGGGTGTAGTAACTGGAGTGTCTTATGTAAGAGATGGCAGGTAATTTACACACTCGACTTGATAGTGGAGAGGCCTCAGTTGGAGTGCTGTCCAGTGTTAGATGCCACGCTTTAGGAAAGATGTGGAGAAATTGCAGAGGGTCCAGAGGAGAGCAACAAAAATGACAAAAGGTTTAGAAAACCTGACCTATGAGGAAAAGTTTAAAAATTAGGTATCTTTAGTCTTGAGAAAAGATGATTGGGGGTGGGAGGGAGATGTTAAGGTCTGTTACAGAGAGGACTGATAAGTTGTTCTCCATGTGCACTGAAGGAGGGACAAGAAGTAATGGGCTTAATCTGCAGCATGGGAGTTTAGGCTAAATATTAGAAAGCTTTCCCTAACTATGGGGTAGTTCAGTATTGGAATAGGCTTCCAAGGGAGGTTGTGGAATCCTGGTCATTGGAAGTTTTTAAGAACAGGATAGAGAAACACCTGTTGGAGATGGCATAGGTATCCTCGGGCCTGCCTCAGCATGGGGGGCTGGACTAGATGTCTTCTAGTCCTAACATAAGAACGGCCGTACCGGGTCAGACCAAAGGTCCATCTAGCCCAGTATCCTGTCTACCGACAGTGGCCAATGCCAGGTGCCCCAGAGGGAGTGAACCTAACAGGTAATGATCAAGTGATCTCTCTCCTGCCATCCATCTCCATCCTCTGACAAACAGAGGCTAGGGACACCACTCCTTACCCATCTTGGCTAATAGCCATTAATGGACTTAACCACCATGAATTTATCCAGTTCTCTTTTAAATGCTGTTATACTCCTAGCCTTCACAACCTCCTCAGGTAAAGAGTTCCACAAGTTGACTGTGCGCTGCATGAAGAAGAACTTCCTTATATTTGTTTTAAACCTGCTGCCCATTAATTTCATTTGGTGACCCCTAGTTCTTGTATTATGGGAATAAGTAAATTACTTTTCCTTATCCACTTTCTCCACATCACTCATGATTTTATATACCTCTATCATATCCCCCCTTAGTCTCCTCTTTTCCAAGCTGAAGAGTCCTAGCCTCTTTAATCTCTCCTCATATGGGACCCGTTCCAAACCCCTAATCATTTTAGTTGCCCTTTTCTGAACCTTTTCTAGTGCCAGTATATCTTTTTTGAGATGAGGAGACCACATCTGTACGCAGTATTCGAGATGTGGGCGTACCCTCAATTTATATAAGGGCAATAATATATTCTCAGTCTTATTCTCTATCCCCTTTTTAATGATCCCTAACATCCTGTTTGCTTTTTTGACCACCTCTGCACACTGTGCGGACATATTCAGAGAACTATCCACAATGATTCCAAGATCTTTTTTCTGACTTGTTGTAGCTAAATTAGCCCCCATCATATTGTATGTATAGTTGGGGTTATTTTTTCCAATGTGCATTACTTTACATTTATCCACATTAAATTTCATTTGCCATTTTGTTGCCCAATCACTTAGTTTTGTGAGATCTTTTTGAAGTTCATCACAGTCTGCTTTGGTCTTAACTATCTTGAGCAGTTTAGTATCATCTGCAAACTTTGCCACCTCACTGTTTACCCCTTTCTCCAGATCATTTATAAATAAGTTGAATAGGATTGGTCCGAGGACTGACACTTGGGGAACACCACTAGTTACCCCTCTCCATTCTGAGAATTTACCATTAATTCCTACCCTTTGTTTCCGGTCTTTTAACCAGTTCTCAATCCATGAAAGGACCTTCCCTTTTATCCCATGACAACTTAATTTACGTAAGAGCCTTTGGTGAGGGATTGTAAAGGTCTGGACTCACCCCTGCGGCGCCCCTGCTGGTCGTCCAGGGAATTAGCTCACCAGCCTCTGGAGCGCCCTCTGCAGGCTGGTGATCCACCTTGTCGTCTGTACTGGCCCCTGTGCCCCTCCCAGGACCCCGGTGCCCCTATTACTGGGATGCTGCCCCCTGGCAGTACCCCACAGATCTGGGTCTCCCCTCCCTGGGGAACCCCAACCCACTATCCCCACCTCGCCTCAGGATAAGGCCACTGCCAGTCACCAACTAGCCCCCACTCTCTAGGGCAGACTGCAGTATAGGCCACTCATCATCGGCAAGGTTGGGTTTGGACCTGCTGCCTTGGCCTAGTCCTGGGCTGCCCTCTGCAACCCCCAGTACCCCTTAGCCTTTTCCTAGGCCGCAGCCTGGGGCTTTCCAGGCTGGAGCTCCCCAGCTCCTCAGCCTTTCCCCAGCCCTGCTCCACTCAGGTACCCTGTGTCTAGCTCCCTGCAGCCAGGCCCTTCTCTCTCCAAGGCAGAGAGAGACTGCTGAGCTTCTGGCTGCCCTGGCCTTTATAGGGCCAGCTGAGTCTGTTTGGGGCGTGGCCCCAGCTGCAGCCACTTCCCCCAATCAGCTCAGCCTAAAAGCTGCTTTCTCCAGCCACAGCCCCCTCTGGACCGGAGCGGGGTTACCACCCCGCTACAGGGAC
The DNA here is from genome assembly GCF_028017835.1 of Emys orbicularis. NCBI lineage: Eukaryota > Metazoa > Chordata > Testudines > Emydidae > Emys > Emys orbicularis. The sequence goes on along the minus strand of NC_088683.1, from coordinate 63,995,068 downwards.
CTTGTCAAAGGCTTTCTGGAAATCTAAGTACACTATGTCCACTGGATCCCCCTTGTCCACATGTTTGTTGATCCCTTCAAAGAACTCTAATAGATTAGTAAGACACGATTTCCCTTTACAGAAACCATGTTGACTATTGCTCAACAGCTTGTTTTTCTATGTGTCTGACAATTTTATTCTTAACTATTGTTTCGACTAATTTGCCCGGTACCGACGTTAGACTTACCGGTCTGTAATTGCCAGGATCACCTCTAGAGCCCTTTTTAAATATAGGCGTTACATTAGCTAACTTCCAGTCATTGGGTACAGAAGCCGATTTAAAGGACAGGTTACAAACCTTAGTTAATAGTTCCGCAACTTCACATTTGAGTTCTTTCAGAACTCTTGGGTGAATGCCATCTGGTCCCGGTGACTTGTTAATGTTAAGTTTATCAATTAATTCCAAAACCTCCTCTAGTGACACTTCAATCTGTGACAGTTCCTCAGATTTGTCACCTACAAAAGCTGGCTCAGGTTTGGGAATCTCCCTAACATCCTCAGCCGTGAAGACTGAAGCAAAGAATCCATTTAGTTTCTCCGCAATGACTTTATTGTCTTTAAGCGCTCCTTTTGTATCTCGATCATCAAGGTGCCCCACTGGTTGTTTAGCAGGCTTCCTGTTTCTGATATACTTAAAAAACATTTTGTTATTACCTTTGGAGTTTTTGGCTAGCCGTTCTTCAAACTCCTCTTTGGCTTTTCTTATTACATTCTTGCACTTAATTTGGCAGCGTTTATGCTCCTTTCTATTTGCCTCACTAGGATTTGACTTCCACTTTTTAAAGGAAGTCTTTTTATCTCTCACTTTTTATCTCCTACATATCTAAGGGATGTGTGTGTGTGTGTGTGTGTGCGTGTGTGCGTGTGTGCGTGTAAAGACCAAGATACAGATATAAAATTTTTATTAAAGCTAATGTTAAAAAAATATATATAATACATAGGTTGAGAAAAGAGTGTCTGTACATCTGGGTATAGTGCTTAGATTATCCACAAATTCAAAGTTTGTTTTTAAACTCATATGATACATAGAGTCATATGATACACAGAGTACATCAGCAATAACCCAAATTTAGGTGAATAGATTTAACAATACAGTTTAGATATTAGAATCCTAATACTCGGGTACATCACTCAGGAAAAGTTGTACAGAGATTTGGTTGTGGAAAGCAAAATATATCAATGAGTGGAGATTGTCCCTCAGTAATTGAGAATTAGGTTGGTTGTCCATTTAGAAAATACAATCCATGAGGAAAGTATTTGTTACTTTCCTGACTGTGCTTCTCATCGGCACTCCAGTTCATCACTCCTGGTATTGGCGATGTCCGGTGATGTGTTCTAGGTAGATGTCCCTTGCCCATCTGATGGCATCCGACACCATGAGTTGCCGCATCAGCCGAGCGTAGCGTTGACCGATTCCGCATTCTGTCAGTACTCTCCCATTACTGGGGTCCCATGCGCCCAAGGCTCCGACAATCAGTGCGTGTGTCTTAACCTGGTAACCCTCAGCTCTCAAGGTTTTAATAAACCAAAAACTCACCCATAATGTTCAGTATCCCAGAGGAACAAAAGGAAAAGGAGCAAGAATCAATAATACTGAGGGCTCAATTGTGTCTAAGTCACTGCTTGTGGTGAAAGGCTGCGTACCAGGGCTGCTCCTGGAGGCATTGCACTTTAGGCAAAATGTCTTCAGGAGAGTGTATCTGTGCATTGCACACACAGCAATTGCTGCACCTTTTAACGAGGTGCAGTACTGCCTTCCTCTGTCCCCACCAATGGCTATTGTAGAAGCTGGTTGGAGCCATTGCCCCACTCCTGCCTACTTCTTATAGAATTTCTCATGCCACTATCAGCACTAGAGTCCTCTGGGGCCTTCTGCTCCTGACCGCTGTACAGGGGAGAGGAAGCTCCATGCACCCCCCTTCCCCAATTTATTCACTGATGTAAGACAGGACACAGTTTAGCCCTAGTTAGAAGTCTAATGTAGAACTTTCAATTCTGAATGAAGTGTTTTGTACTTGGGTACTAACAACACTGTTCTCCATCTATTTAATATCACCTGACTACTATTACTATTTAGATCTGCATTTGGGTTTCAGGAGAATTAATGAATGGAGTCAAAAAGTAAAAAATGGTTCTATTATTCTTTTGGTGATATGCTTTCATGGGAAGTGGGTATTCTTAAGCATTTTTAAACAAGTTATATTGCTTAAGAAGTATTTCTTCTGGAAAAGGCATTACATGGATTGACATGCATCAATTTTTATGTGTCTTGATACCAGCCCCCAAATCTTCCTAAAAGTGAAACTGACATTAAAACAAACAAATGTCAAATTTCTTCTCTAAAAAATCTTCAGAGAGAATTATTGTTTAAGCGATGTAAAGTATCTGAATGAATAATTGATAGGGCAAAGAGGATAAAAAATAAAGCATATACTGTAGTAAATTCAGCCTTAATAAGACAGCATATTACTATTCACGCTAACTGCAAGAAAAAAACCCTTTCTGCTTTAGGATACACAGAGCTGAAAGTATTTTACTCTGAACATTTTCGTGTTTTAGACTAGACCTAGAGAAAATTCATTAGAGGTTTTAAGGTCGGGCTTGACAAAAGCCCTGGCTGGGATGATTTAGTTGGGGATTGGACTTGCTTTGAGCAGGGGGTTGGACTAGATGACCTCCTGAGGTCCCTTCTAACCCTGATATTCTATGATTCTATGATTATAAAGAGAAAATAGTCGTAAATTGCATTATGTGGGCTAATAAGGGGAACTAATGATTATAACAACTTGTAGGTTAATTTGCTTTGTTCCACTGACCTAGTCTTTGGAGGTAAAGCAGATTAGCCTTTGATTAAGGGTGGGTGAACAATTCAGTGCATAATTTGGCAACTAATTTATGATAATTTATAGTTTTCCTGAATGTGTTCATTTCTTACATTTGTTCAGATCTTTTGAGTTGAACAATTTTCATTCTATTGATTGTTCAGACTAGCTGACGTGAATATTCCTGCTGGGTGACTGGCAAATTTGCATGGTATTGCTGGTTTCCTGATTGGGCAACCTAACTCATTAAGGGCTCAATCTTTCAAAGTGCCGAGGTGCCTGGACCTGATCCAGCAGAGTATTTAAGCATATGCTCAACTTCCAGCATATGAGCAGTCCCAGTGACTTCAGTGGAACTATTCAGGTGCTTAAAGTTGCGCTCAAAGAGCTTCCAGTACAAATACTTTGGTGAATATCTACTCTCTCTAGGATTCATTATGTAGCTTCTGCTTTCACTGAACATTCTTACAGGAAAAACCTCCCTTACCTGAACCTTTGTGCGTAAGCAAATGAAAGTGGCTGCAAATACTATTGCAGTGAATTGGTAGGTTTCATTCACCAAAAAATGCCCATGAATCCTTCCTTTGCTATATTCACCCAGCCCTGCTCTTGATCAGTTTGATTCAAGCATATATTTTCAAGAGGCTGTATTACAGAGCCTTTGAGTCACTATTCAGGGAGAAATAAAACATGTCTAATGAACACAAGATTTTTAACTAAACATACGGGAGAAGATTAGCATTAAATTGGCACTAATTAACAGTCAGTAAAACTAAACAAGATTATTTAATCCTATTATGGATTGTTTTTATATTATAATGCAAGATTGGGAAAGGTGCAAGGAGGTACATTCAGAGTTAGCAAAGCAAGAAATAGATAAACAGAAGTCCTAATTAACATTTAAATGATTTAGCTAAGTTACCATCTCTGTTTTCTTTTTTTGTAACTCTCTACACCATCCTTGGAGCAGATCAATCAAAAATCACTGGGGTGAGACTGAAACAAAGCTAAATAAGCATAAACATGTGATTTGTTTTTACAAATGTACAAATGGGGTATACTTCATTAAATGGAAAGAAATACCGGTCAATTAATGCTATGAGGAATAGGTTGAAACAGTGGATTCCCAGCATTCACAGGCATGTCTTGCCACTTAAGCTAGTCAAGTACCTTTTCAATTAGACTATTTACAGCATTTTTCATGATTGTTAATCATTTGTTTTACAGCAGAGTGTGTTACAGAAACACAGGAAAAAATCCTGGACCTTACTCCAACAGTGTATAATCTTCCTGCACATACAAACCCCAGTTCTTTGCATTCTCCCGTATTTAGCCAGAGCTTGTCTTCATGCCCACCATAGGGGGTTAAAAATTGATTTGGCCACAAGTGTCAAATGTGACTCACCAACTTAAAAACTTGTACCAGTGGAGTCCACACCTGTAGGATCCACTCTTGAACAGTATCAGAGGGGTAGCCGTGTTAGTCTGGATCTGTAAAAGCAGCAAAGAGTCCTGTGGCACCTTATAGACTAACAGACGTATTGGAGCATGAGCTTTTGTGGGTGAATTCCCACTTTGTCAGATGCGTGGGCATTGAACAGTGTGCATCATGTGAGACATTATCGGTTAAATAGGATTCAAACTTTACTGAAGACACAAAGAACAAGAACAACCTCTGACTCCTGCACAAGCTGCAGCTGATTCCCGATTCCAGCAAACTAATTTTTACCATCCAAGTAAAGTGGCCCAAGAGGTTCCAACTTCCTGTATTCATTACCATTTAAATACCTCTTGGGTAGAAAAATAAAATAGTTAAAGGGCATCACTTAAGTTCGTATCTTCCAGCATGTAGCCCACATATAGCCCTGGTCTACACTACAGGGTTAGGTCAAATTTAGCCACATTAGGTCGATTTTATAATGAATGCATCTACACAAGCAACCCCATTCCGTTGACCTAAAGGGCTCTTAAAATTGACTTCTGTACTCCTCCCCGACGAGGGGAGTAGCGCTAAAATCAACCTTGCTGGGTTGAATTTGGGGTCGTGCGGACGCAAATCGATGTTATTAGCCTCCGGGAGATATCCCAGAGTGCTCCAATGTGAGCGCTCTGGGCAGCACTTTCAACTCCGATGCACTAGCCAGGTACACAGGAAAAGCCCTGGGAACTTTTGAATTTCATTTCCTGTTTGGTCAGCATGGCGAGCTCAGCAGCACAGGTGACCATGCAGTCCCCCCAGAATCACAAACGAGCTCCAGTATGGAGCGAACAGGAGACACTGGATCTGATTGATGTATGGGGAGAAGCATCTGTGCAGGCAGAACTCCGATCAAAAAGAAGAAATGCTGATATATATGCCAAAATCGCACAGGGCATGGTGGAGAGAGGCTACACAGGGACACACAGCAGTGCCGCTTGAAAGTCAAGGAGCTCAGGCAAGCCTACCAAAAGACAAAGAGGCAAACGGTCGCTCTGGGTGAGAGCCCCATAAATGTCACTTCTATGATCAGTTGCATGGCATTCTAGGGTGGGACCCTACCACTATCCCACCACTGTCTGTGGACACCTGCCAGGGGGGAGTCTCATGCAACAGGGAGGAGGATTTTGTGGATGAGGAAGAGGAGGAGGAGGAGAATGCGCAGCAGGCAAGTGGTGAATCCTTTCTTCCCGGCAGCCTGGAGCCAATACCCTCCCAAGGCAGGATCCCCAACCCTGAAGGTGGAGAAGGCGCCTCTGGTGAGTGCACATTTGTAACTACAGTATAGGGTTTAAAAGCAATAGTGTTTAATGTTTGATTTGCCCTGAAGACTTGGGTTGCATTCGCGGCCAGTACAGCTACTGGAAAAGTCTGTTAACGTGTCTGGGGATGGAGCGGGAATCCTCCAGGGACATCACCATGAAGCTCTCCTGAAGGTACTCTGAAAGCCTTTGCAGAAGGTTTCTGGGGAGGGCTGCCTTATTTTGTCCTCCACGGTAGGACACTTTACCACGCCAAGCCAGTAGCAAGTAGTCTGGAATCATTGCAGCACAAAGCATGGCAGCGAATGGTCCTGGGTTTTGGTCGCATTCAAGCAACATTTGGTCTGTATCATTCTGTGTTAGCCTCAGGAGAGTGATATCATTTATGGTCACCTGGTTGAAATAGGGGGATTTTTGTAAGGGAACAGTAAAAGAACCCTGTTCATGCTGGGCTGTTTGCGCTAGGCTAAAAGGGATCATCTCTGAGAATAGCCATGTGGCGGGGGGAGGGGTGAAGGGATCATCCCAAATAGTCACGCGGAGGGGTGGGGGGAAGTGTGTGCTGCACATCCACCCGAAAACCGCAGCCCCTCCTTTTAAATGGCAAACCCAACCGACATTGCTTGCTATGGGAAAGGAGGGCGTTGCAGTTTGAAAACATTCCCACATGTTTAGGTGGATGTTAGAAGCCAAACCTGCGTCCCCTTGGCTTACCATGGCTGCCTGGAAACCGAATTATGTTGCCCAGCTGTGTGTGATGTGTCACCACACCAGCAGGCGCTCAATATAAAAGGCAAAATACGACCTTGTACGTAAAGCACATGTGCTGTCTGCTGTGAATTGCTTGATTCACTGTGGAAGAGTCTCCCTTTTGTTCTCAGAACTGTATCATAATAAATTTTACTCTCCCTTTTTATCCCCCCGGAGGTGCAAATGTTTCTATGCTCCCTCTATCATCTCCATCCCTGAGGTTATCGTAGATTAGAAGGCAAAAAAAACGCACTCACAATAACATTTTTTCCGAGCTCGTGCAGTCCTCCCGCACTGATAGGGCACAGCTGAATGCATGGAGGCATTCAGTGGCAGAGTCCAGGAAAGCATTAAGTGACCATGATGAGCAGAGGCAGGATGCAATGCTGAGGCTAATGGGTGAACAAAGGGACATGCTCAGGCATCTGGTGGAGATGCAGGAAAGCCAACAAGAGCACAGATTGCCGCTGCATCAAAATTGGCAGCCAGGCAATTTGCCTCAACCTCCCACCCCGCCATAAACGTCTCTCCCTTACTCTCACAGATATTATGGAGCACATAGCAAGCAGTAATAACAATGGGAATATTGGTTGCGCTGAGGTCTAACCTAGTCAGCAAACAGCGCCAGCGAGCTTTTAAATATCCAAAGGCACATTCTGCTATCATTCTGCACTTGCTCAGCCTATAGTTGAACTGCTCCTTACTACTGTCCAGGTTGCCTGTGTATAGCTTCATGAGCCATGGGAGCAAGGGGTAGGCTGGGTCTCCAAGGATAACTATTGGCATTTCAACATCCCCAACAGTAATTTTGTGGTCTGGGAAGTAAGTCCCTTCTTGCAGCTGCTCAAACAGCCCGGAGTTCCTAACGATGCGAGCGTCATGCACCTTTCCCGGCCATCCCACGTTGATGTCGGTGAAACGTCCCTTGTGATCCACCAGTGCTTGCAGCACCATTGAGAAGTACCCCTTGCGGTTTACATACTGGTTGGCAAGGTGGTCGGGCGCTAAGATAGGGATATGCGTTCTGTCTATTGCCCCACCACAATTAGGGAAACCCATTGCAGCAAAGCCATCCACTATGACCTGCACATTTCCCAGAGTCACTACCCTTGATAGCAGAATGTCAGTGATTGCATTGGCCACTTGAATCGGCCACTTGAATCACAGCAACCCCCACAGTAGATTTGCCCACTCCAAATTGATTTCCAACTGACCGGTAGCTGTCTGGCATTGCAAGCTTCCACAGGGCTATTGCCACTCACTTCTCAACTGTTAGGGCAGCTCTCATCTTGGTATTTCTGCGCTTCAGAGCGGGAGAAAGCAACTCACAAAGTTCAAGGAAAGTGGCCTTATGCATGCGAAAGTTTCGCAGCCACTGGAAATCATCCCATACCTGCAACACTATGCGGTCCCACCAGACTGTGCTTGTTTGCCGGGCCCAGAATCAGTGTTCTACTCTATCAACCAGCCCCACTGCCACCATGATGTCCCAATTGCCACATCCCATGCTTTCAGGAATATCTGTGGCCATGTCCTCCTCACAATCGTCCTCGTGCTGGTGTCTCTTAGCCAAGTTCTGCACATACTGCAGTATAATGCGTTAGGTGTTTACAATGCTTGCAACAGCAGCGATGAGGTGAGCGGGCTCCATGCTTGCCGTGCTATGGCGTCTGCATGGGTAACCCAGGAAAAAAGGCGCGAAATGATTGTCTGCAGTTGCTTTCATGGAGGGAGGGAGGGGAGACTGACGACATGTACCCAAAACCACCCACAACAATGTTTTTGCCCCATCAGGCATTGGGAGCTTAACCCAGAATTCCAATGGGCAGTGATTGAGAGAATGAGTCGATGCTGGCCACGGTAGTGAGGATGCACTTCGCCGATTTAATGCGCTTAGTGGGGACATACACAATCGAGTGTATAAAATCGATTTCTAAAAACCGACTTCTATAAAATCGACCTGATTTCGTAGTGTAGACATACCCATAAGTGTTGTGGCTGATGTGCCTGAGACATGGATTGTATCACTATTATCTCCATACATTTTTAATGACTGGTTTCTGATTCTGTGGATGGACTCACTTATCAGTTTGCTGTCCCTTGTGGGGCCAGTGTCTTGGTCCTGGGCACCAAGCTCTAAGTGAATTCCTGCTCCTTTATCCTTATTTCTGTATACTCTGATGATGTAGTGACCTCTGCAGTGAGCTTGCAGTGTTGATGAAGTAGGCTAATTCAGCCACACTACGGGCCCCACACTACAAGAAGGATGTGAAAACATTGGAAAGAGTCCAGCGGAGGGCAACAAAAATGATTAGGGGACTGGAGCACATGACTTATGAGGAGAGGCTGAGGGAACTGGGATTGTTTAGTCTGCAGAAGAGAAGAATGAGAGGGGATTTGATAGCTGCTTTCAACTACCTGAAAGGGGATTCCAAAGAGGATGGATCTAGACTGTTCTCAGTGGTACCAGATGACAGAACAAGGAGTAATGGTCTCAAGTTGCAGCGGGGGAGGTTTAGGTTGGATGTTAGGAAAAACTTTTTCACTAGGAGGGTGGTGAAGCACTGGAATAGGTTACCTAGGGAGGTGGTGGAATCTCCTTCCTTAGAGGTTTTTAAGGTCAGGCTTGACAAAGCCCTGGCTGGGATGATTTAGTTGGGAATTGGTCCTGCTTTGAGCATGGGGTTGGACTAGATGACCTACTGAGGTCCCTTCCAACCCTGATATTCTATGATTCTATGATTCACACAATGGTGCATTTGTTGGATTGGTGGTGGTGGTCAGAATAGACTTTATGATCCAGATGATAACTGTCTCTGCTTGGGGCAGCTCGGAGATGGGAAGCAAAGGTGGTTTTAAGCTACACTCAATCTTGGGCTGACTAGCTGAGACATTCTGATTCTGGTGTAAAGGATCCTGGTGTAAAGCTTTGGATCTTTGACATATAGAGTCCAGATCCTCTTTCTTCCACATGACTTCTGTTCTGGGGTAAGGAAAGGGATGATGTAAGAGTTTTTATGGCAGCTCAGGACCACCTCAGAATTTCCCTTTCCCTCTCAACATCCTCAGTTTCTGTAGTGACACCACAAGGAAACTAGGAAACACAGTCTCATGTGACATGACTCAGGTGGCCACTTGTGAGATGAGGATGGGGCAGCAGCATTGGATTTGTTCAAGTTATGTGATAGGCTTCAGTACAGGGATTATCTTGACTATGATGGTATAATATAGTGATGTCATGTTCTCGAAGGGGAAGCATTTCTCTGACCAATCTACTCCTAGGATTTGATGTGCTAATGAGTCATGTTAGAGACTAATGAGGGCCAATGCTTGCAAGGCACAATCTAGCAACATATGCTATATTATATGTTCTGGGCTTTCCAGGAAACAATGTGAAGTATGGCTGTTTTGGAGTAGCAGCCGTGTTAGTCTGTATCCGCAAAAAGAACAGGAGTACTTATGGCACCTTAGAGACTAACAAATTTATTAGAGCATAAGCGTTCGTGGGCTACCGCCCACTTCTTCGGATGCTCTAATAAATTTGTTAGTCTCTAAGGTGCCACAAGTACTCCTGTTCTTATGGCTGTTTTGCCACCCTTTAAGAGCATACAGCCATACACAGAGCTGTGAAAACTTCTCTTTCACCAATAGAAGTTGGTCCAATCAAACATATTACTTCACCCACCTTGTCTCTCTAGTATCGTGGAACCAACCCAGCTACCACACTGCAAACAACTTTTAACTATAGTAAATTCAAAGCATAAATATAAATTAAATTAACACCACTATACACATTAGAAAGAGGACATAGTAACCTTCATTTGGTATAAACAGGAGCAACCAAAGTTCGACAGCAGGGCTTTTTAAATGTACTTTTTTGGATTTTCATTGAAGGAAACATTTTACCACATAGCAACATTAAACAAAAAGAGGGAAAAAATATAACCTAGACAATAGATCTATAGAATTGTTTATATACATATAACATATGTAAGACTCCAATACTTGAAAATTTTAAAATTGTATCAGGGAATGATCACTTGCTGAAAGAATAAGTGAACCAGTTACACCACGAGCCCTGGCCCCATGTTTAACTTGTCTTGGAAAAGTTAATTGTAAAGCTTTGAAATAGACCAAACAACTATATATGCTGTCAACCCTGTCGTTGCACTGAAATGCAATGTAATTCTTTCTACCAATGAAATGTAATTCTTTCAGTGGTGGCAAATTCACTAACCCAGAGTATGAATGCCTAATATTCATTGTTGAATGATACTTCCGTGTCTATATGGTCAGGCTTTTGACAATGGATCTTAGAGAAAAGAGTTATTTTCCTGTTTGTGATTCTACCCTGTCATTGAATTCACATGACCCAAGATAAATCAATATGGATTTTGGATAAGTTTGCTTTTATTTTGGATAATCAGAAATGCAGAACTGTTCTCTGTAACCTGAATGTGTGTTCCTTCATCATGAACTTAACTCTAGTCAAAGATCATCACAGCTACAGAGGGTCTGATTCTCAACTGCCTTGCATCATGTGCAGTCATTCACACTTTTGTCAAGTGGGTGTAAAATGCTGCCACTCTGATTTTCTAGTTTTTCATCCACTTGACACAGGGGTAATTGATGACACAAGTTGCAAGGTAGTGGAGAATCAGGCCCAGAATCTTGCTTCAAGGCTTATAGTGTGGTGAAAATATTTTTAGTGACTCATTGTGCTGAAGAGCAAACATTCATCCTAACCAATAACATCTGACAGCATGTCATAGATTCAGATTGGGTATCCACTTAGGAATTTCACTCCAGCTAATAGGGTGTATATAAGACAATATTTTATTCCACCTTGCAGAAATATCATGTAGGTATTGTTTGCTTATAGGGTAATGGCTGACTACTTAATTATGTGTGAAACAGTAACAAGGCAGGGTAATTAAGCTGAAAGTACAATGTAATTACCCAGGCCTAGATCTCTCCTTCCTACAGAGAAAGTCACAGGATAGACAAGAGATTCTGGAAAACTTCAGAGTCCCGGTTGTGGAGTTTCCTGCAAAGCAGCATCTTTTCAATATTTGGGATGTTGTGTAGTTATTGAGGGACATGGCCTTTCAACTCTGCAGGTCCAGGAGGCCCGTGTGATGGGATATCTAGCTCCAGAGAGGCAAGAGAGACCATATATCCCTCCTTCTCGGCAGCCATGCTTCAGTTGGAGTTAGGCTGTCATTGGACTATCTTTAAACTAGGTATCCACTGGAAATATGTGCAGCCTAAACAGAATGCTGCTGTAGATTATGGACAGTTTTAGGAGTAGGTTTGTTTAGCTAAATCTTGCATTCGTTAATGCACATCTACTCACAAAATTTTGGAGTCCTGACTCCATGGAGTCCCAGCCTGTGTCTAAACTTGGAGTGAAATGCCCAGTTCAAGTAGACATACTTGGATTAGTTTCATCGAGCTAGTGCACTAAAAATAGTAATGTAGTCCCGATAATATGGGCAGCTGCAAGTGGACTAGCTGGCCGAAGTAATACCCATGGTGTCTGGATGGTTTTGTACTTGAGATTGCTAGCCCTCCATTCCAAGTGCAGACGTAGTCCCAGTGGAAGGACATCTGCCATACAGATACTAGGGGAAGGAGGTGATGGTGGGAGGTGCACTTGCAGAGGGAGTGTTTTCAGGCAACAATTACTGCATGGGTTTTTTCTCTGTCCACAGTTGTCCAAATATTGCTTTGTTTTGTGCAAGATTTACACTGAAATCTGGAGGTACTCATAAGGAGGGCGATTTGTAGCAGTATTTGGTTGAGTGCAGGTTGCATGGTAATCATTTGTGTATGATACCAGATTGTTGTAACTGCTATGATTCTTTTTTATGCCCCCCATTACTTTCCTACTCATGAATTCAGAGTTAAATTGGTCAACACAAACATATATGAGTGAGGGAAGATACTCAGAATCATGAAGGAGCGCCAAGTGCGATGAAGATTTCAACTGCATATCAGCATTGTGGGTCATGATAAAAAGGACTGATTTCCACCCAGCTGCTGTTTTGCATTGATTCTGTCTGAATGAGAGGGAAAGTGAATGAATTGACTTTGTGTTCTTCGGTGGAAAACAATGGCTTGTAGAGTCAAGTTGAACCTATCCTAGATGACATTAAGCTTTAAAAATATCCGTTTTTGTTATCTGGTCTACAAACTGCAAAAGACATTTCAATGCATTTTTTCTTCTTCTCAGAGGCCAAGTACAGTGTTTTACTCCTAGAAAGGAATGATTCAGTTTACAGGAGCCTGCTGACAACGACACCTCACTCTTTCAATTTAGCCAGGTTAGCTTCAGTGTTGTTAATTCAGTGAATAGCTTTAATTTTACTATATTGAATAGTAAAATGTGTGTGTTTAATATCTGTTTAACACTCTGCTGAATGTGTATGAAATGAAAAAAAATTAAACCCTCCAAAAATGACATAATGAACCTATGTCACTATGTCAGGGGTTTATAGTCAGTGAGCTGAAGATCACTTTTGGCCCTTAAGGCCCTAAATTCTGGTTCTCCAGAAGTTCTCTGAGATGAACTCTGTAATTTTTAAATGGAAGTGTTTGAAGTAGGACTCTTGCCCCAGAAAGACAGTAGAGGTCACTACAGCCCAGTGAAATCAATAGGACTTAGGCACCTAAATACCTGACAGGATCTGGGTCAAACAGCCTTCCAGAGTTACTCTGCACCCCAGAAGAAGTGGCATTTTGGGTGAAACTGATCATGAAATGATAGATTAAATGATTCTAAGCAAAGGAAGAAGTGAGAACAGCAGAACAAGGAAAATGGACTTCAAAAAAGCAGACTAACAAACTCAGAAAACTGTAGGTAAGGTCCCATGGGAAGAAAATCAAAGGGAAAAAGGAGTACAGGAAAGCTGGCAGTTCCTCAAGAAAACGATATTAAAGGCCCAACTGCAAGTCTTCTGATGCAAAGGAAAGGTAGGAAGAATAGCAAGAGGCCAATATGGCTCCACAAAAAGTGGAAACATGGACATATTTCTGAGGAGGAGTACAAAAGACTAATACAAGCATGTAGGAACAAAATCAGAAAGGCTAAGGCATAAAATGAGTTACACCTAGCAAGGGACATAAAAGGCAACAAGAAGAGGTTCTTTAAATACATTAGGAGCAAGAGAAAGATGAAGAAAAGTGTAGGCCCTCTACTTAGTGGGGAAGGAAAGTTAATAACTGATGGACATCAAGAAAGTCAAGGTGTTTAATGCCTATTTGCTTCAGTCTTCACTAAATAGGGTAAGGGGGACCAGATACTCAACACAGTTAACAATAAGGAGGAAGGAGTGCAAGTCAAAATAAGGAAAGAACAGGTTAAAGAATATAGGTAAGTTAGAAATTTTCAAATCAGCAGGACCTGATGAAATTCATCCTAGGGTATTTAAGGACTTAGCTGAAGCAATCTTGGAACCATTAGCAATTATCTTTCAGAATTCTTGGAGGATGGGTCAGGTCCCAGAGAAGTGGAAAAGGGCAAACATAGTATTCAAGGTGACCAAGAGGACCTGGGAAATTATAGACAACTCAGCCTAACTTCAATACCTGGAAAGATACTGGAACAAATTATTAAACAATCAATTTGTAAGCATCTAGAGGGTAATAGGGTTATAAGGAATAGTCAGCATGGATTTGTCAAGACTAGATCATGCCAAACCAACCTAAATTCCTTCTTTGACAGGGTTGCTGGTCTGGTGGATAGTGGGGAAGCAATAGATGTGATTTCTTGATTTTTAGTAAGGCTTTTGACACAGTCCCACATGACATTCTTATGAGCAAACTAGGGAAATGTGATCAAGATGAAATTATTATAAGGTGGGTGCACAACTAATTGAAAGACCATACTCAAAAAGTAGTTATCAGTGTTATGCCCTATCAGTGTGAGAGCGAATCTAGAGGGGTTCAGTGGTATTGTAAGCATATTGGAGGACAGAATTAGAATTCAAAATGACCTTGACAAATTGGAGAATTGGTCTAAATTCAACAAGTTTAAATTTAATAAAGACAAGGGCAAAGTACTTCATTTAGGAATGAACAATCAAGTGCACAAATACCAAATGGGGAATAACTAGATAGGCAGTAGTACTGCTGAAAAGAATCTGCAGGTTATAGTGGATTACAGATTGAATGAGTCAACAATGTGCTACAGCTGTGAAAAAAGGCTACTATTATTCTGGGTGTATTAACAGGAGTGATGTATGTAAGACACAGGAGATAACTGTACTGCTCTACTCAGCACTGGTGAGGCCTCAGCTGGAGTACTTTATCCAGTGTTAGGTGCCACACTTTAGAAAAGATGTGGAAAAATTGGAGGGAGTCCAGCGGAGAGCAACAAAAATAGGTCAGACTTTCTGAACCTTTTATTATGAGGAAAAGTTAAAAAAAAAAAAAAAAAGTGTGCATGGTTAGTTTTGAGAAAAGAAGGCTGGAGAGTGGGGAAGACCTGACAAAGTCTTCAAATATATTAAGGGCGGTTCTAAAGAGGGTGATGATCAATTGTTCTCGATGTGCGCTGAAGATAGGACAAGTAGTAATGGGCTTAATGTGCAGCAAGGGAGATTTAGGTTGGATATTAGGAAAAAACTTTTTAACTATAAGGGTAGGGAAGCTTTGGAATAGGCTTCCAAGGGAGGCTGAGGAATAGGAGGTTTTTAAAAACTGGTTGGAAAAACACCTGTCAGGGAAGGTCTAGGTCTACTTGGTTCTGCCACAGCACAGGGGGCTGGACTTGATAACTGCGAGATCCCTTCCAGCCCTACATTTCTATGATTCTAAAAGAGTTCTGGCTGCTCCACTGAGGGAGAGCAGGAATAGAAGGTTGTCTAACTTTGCCTGAGCCTTGGGAAATCATTGAAGGATTGACTGTGGTCCCTTGACTTTTTTCAAATAATGCGTTTGCCTGTCAGACAGAAAAAGTTGGGCAGCATGGCCCTATGGCTTCCATATTATGGGCCAGATTCTGTTCACATTTACACTATTGTAAATCCCATGTAACTCAAGTGAAGTCTATGTAGTTGCATCAGATTTTTACCAGTGTAGCTTAGAACAGAATTTGGCTCTATGAGCCTAATTTACTTTCAAGTGTGTCCCCAAAACTGAGGGCTATAATTCAAACTGAAGTCTGACACAATAGACCAAATTCTATTCTGAGTCACATCCCGAGCAACCCAATTGAAATAACTTTTGCTGCATGGGATATCAGTCAGATTAGAATTTATCTCTGTCCCTAACTCAGGCTGGTGAGGCGAGGAAAAGCATTCCACATCTTGAATTTAGGTTGGTGTATCAGCCTAAACTTAATTCCTTTGTTTCTGTCAATAGAAGAGATGTTTGATTTTTCTTAGTCCTAGTATTGCTATTTCAGCACCTAGATATTACAGCAATTGATATTTCCTTATAACACATTGAAGGTATTGCTTTCCAATATTTAGTTTGAAAATAGAAGCAGATTTATAGCAGTGAATTCAAGTAGGCATTAAAACCAAGCAAACTTGTGGGGTTTTACAATTAACTGTACTTTTTTTTTTCAAAACCTTTATTTTAAAATTTCCTTGCCTGCTGCAATTTTGTATGCCAAACAAGTCCAAAGAGAAATTGTAGGTGTTTATAATGGGAATAATAAAAGATCTTTACCTAGTCTTTCTGTGCTACTTGTATAGTAATGCTGCATAAGTATAGATTAAGGGCTTGATTCTGCAAAGACTTAAGCACATGCTTAACTTTAGGCATTGTGAGTCGTTCCACTGAATTCACTAGGAACTGGATATTTAGATTTCTTAGGCACCTTTGAAAGTCCCAGCTACCATGCACAGAATGTGGGGTAAAACATACCGTTACTGCTCTGCGTGCTGACATTTCATAGAATACTGTCAGGTTGTAACGGGGCAGCCCTTTGCCTACCATGAGAATCATCATGTAGCCTGTTCTTGTGGTCTCCTAGCCACAGACATGGCACAAGCTGTGCATTTAATCTTCAGGGTGAAAGCATAACAGAACACACCACAGGTATAAAGGAAGAGGAGACTTCCACATAGTTTTCTTTCCTGTCCCAGGCTCACCCTCTGAGTTCACTCTGAACTTCCCCTGTATTTCGTGTTCCTCCCACATATTCTCTCCATTACTGAACCAATTGTCATTTTAGCCAAGCAATTGCCACCCAAGTATCAGCAGTCCCCACAAGAAGCTGGCTAATTGAATTCAGTTAAGCCTACAGTCTTCCCCCTCCTGCAGCAACTCTGTGACCAGGGTGCTACAGATAGCGCCCTGCCACACGTGTTCTACTGCCCCACTGAGGTAGGAATGAGTAGTGAAGATGTGAAATGATTCATACTACTTAGATGACAGTTTGCTTTTGCAAATAATGGGCTTGTAGTGTTCTTTGGCTAACAGGCGGGTGAAAGTATACATCATATCACTTGAGCCTGAATTCATACCTGACAGTATGAAGGTTGCAAATCTTTTCCTAGCAAATTTATTTTGATATCCAGTCTAGTTCCTGTTGGATGTTGGCGTGTAAGACTTGCTCTAGCTGAGATAGCATTCTTCCACTGAAATGTAAATTATGGCCATAATCTGGCATTAATCAGTTCTTCCTACAGGTTTATGCACAGTGATTTACAATTACAGGAGCTAATGCATTCTGAAAACTTAATTGGCTGCATAGATGTTCGTTAGCTTTTTTTTTTAAAGTATACAGCTGTCTGTTTGATAGTGTATTGCTACTGTAACTGCTAGTAAAACTAACTGGTAGTAACTGATGCCATTACCAGGCAGTTAATTTGCAAAAAGCCAAGAATTAACAGTTTGCTATTTATGTGGCACGCTAATTTTTCTGCAAAAGGAAATCTGCATTGATGAATAATTTAAATCCCAGTTTCCCTGCAAGTCTATAATCACGTGCCCTACGGAGATTGGACTACATTCTGCTGTGAGTATTGTGTAAAAGATTAGTAACTCCTTGGTGGCAATGCTGCTATAACAGTGTGAATTGCACTTTTAATTTGTCTTCCCATCTGACAGAGCATCTAATTATACTTTACAAAATCTATTTTAAATTATGCTTTTTAAATCCTTAGTTGAAAGATATTTACATAAAAAAGGTAAAGATTAAATAAATTGTTTTAAGTCATATCAGCAAATCATTTTAATGAGCTCATCCTTTCTTCTGTGTTTGAAACAGAATGTGTATTTTATTCCCACCATGTTTAGTTCCAGTCAGTCAAACCAGCAATGACTAGATGCAATTTTTTACAATACATTTAGATGTGAAATGTGTGATAACTCCTGCTTTGTATTATAACATTATACAAGCGCTCTTATAACTAACTTGTTAGCTATCTCAGGATTGAAAAGCATTTATATAAAAAGTCTTATGTAAGACCAAAACTTATTCTTTTGCCAGTACCACTGAGCAGAAAATTAGTATTTTTATTAATCAGATTGTTATGAAGGAGTAAAGTGAACATATATTAAATGACAATGTTACATTTCTCTCACTCCCTCTTTGCCCTAGTGTCTCTCTCTGTCTCTTAACTATATTACTGAAAATTAGGAAACATAATAGCTGATCTACTTAATGGTGCATAACATAATATGTTTTATTCATGTTCTCTCAGTCTATGTATGACTGTGTAAGGGTTCATACTTTTATTACAGAAATGTGGAATATTTTCCAGATACTCAATTATCCTGATTAATATTACTGAACTGTTAACTGCTTACTCAATGGCTGGTTGGATTTTATGTTACTGAGATAGTATTATTATTTATTATGATGGCAGTGGCACCCCTTGACCTCCATTCAAGGCTGTGCTAGGCAAACATTTAGGTAGACGAAGTTCTGGCTCCAAAGGGTTTGCAAGTGTGTGTAACAAGCAATGGGCAATTGATACAAGACTTCTACGGGATCAGAGTTAAATTTCTGTGGAAAAAAATATTTAATACTTACTGTTATATATGCACCAGATCCGTTGGAGCAAGTTGGGGCCAGAGGGGTTGTGGCCACAGCACTTTGCCTCCAGCAATCCTTGTCTGTCAGAACATGGCTTAGTAGACCATTACTGCTGGCGTAACTTAAGACAAATCCTGAGAGTGCTTTATTGGAAGTTGCAGCAGCTTCAAGTTTTGGTGAGGGCAGAGCCCCGAGATCAGAACAGATAGGTGACTTTGAGTTGTCATCCCCTTTCCACACAGATTGTGCACTCTTTGCCAAGATCCAAGGATTTGTATTTTTGAAAGTAATGCTTACTATAGGAATATTACAATTAATTATGTTCAGACTGAGTCTGAGCTTCACCAGGCCTCAGCGAGAGCTATAATTTTGGTTCGCATGCAGCTCTAATCACTATAGAAGCAGCAAAGAGTCCTGTGGCACCTTATAGACTAACAGACGTATTGGAGCATAAGCTTTCATGGGTGAATACCCACCTCATCGGATACATGCATCCGATGAAGTGGGTATTCACCCACGAAAGCTCATGCTCCAATACGTCTGTTAGTCTATAAGGTGCCACAGGACTCTTTGCTGCTTTTACAGATCCAGACTAACACGGCTACCCCTCTGATAATCATTATAGAAGTATCATACTTTCCATTTCTCAAACAAGTACTGTCATTCACTGCTCATTCTGCGTTAGGGCTTATTTTGAGAGCTTAAGCAGTGCTTGGGCTTTGGCCTGGCCTTCAGCAAAGTGCGTGAATCTTAGTCTGCATGAAAACATGAATAAAGGTGGTCAACATTTTTATTTAGATCTTTTTAATATGATATTTGGCCTTCCCCCAAATAGCAGACATTCATGAAGAAGTTTTGGCTTTTCAAAATATTCTGTTTTTTGTTGAAAATGAAAAATTTAAATTTAAAAATTTCACATTTTTGAAATTGAGTCTATTTTTATATTTTTTTCTTCCTCCTTTTACCCCCGCTCATTCCCTAACCACTGGCCGATCAAGTTAGGGGGAGGGATAGCTCAGTGGTTTGCGCATTGGCCTGCTAAACCCAGAGTTGTGAGTTCAATCCTTGAGGAGGCCACTTAGGGATCTGGGGCAAAATCAGTACTGAGTCCTGCTACTGAAGGCAGGGGGCTGGACTCAATGACCTTTCAGGGTCCCTTCAAGTTCTATGAGATAGGTATATCTCCATATATTATTATTGTTAAGTCTCTCCCTCTCTCTCTGGAAAAAAAATGGTTTCCAATGACTATTCATGTATTCTATACACAGTGGAACTGCTTCAAGACACCCCTCCCACAATAACTCTGTAACCTATGTTCAAATCCCTTCTTGACATCAGGGTGGGGGGGAATTGAACCTAAATCTCCTCAACTGCAGATGAAAGTGCCCAAACACTGGGCTATTAGGCATTAAGTGCGGAGCTCTCAATTTCTCCTGTTGAAGTTGTTCTGGTTTGTATCAATAATTGGTCACTGGAGTAAGGACTTGAGTCTGCATCTTTCATATCCCAGGTGAGTGCCCTAACTATTGGGATAAACGTTATTGGGAAGCCACCCGCTGCACCTTCTCTAGCTGTTTTGTGATTCTAGACTATCATTTCCTTTCCTTTTTGTTTAAGTTAAAAATGCCCAGAAATAAAATGAAACATATTTTGTTCCATCCAAAAGGAAAGTTTTGTTGCTTTGCTGAAATGTTTGGGGTTTGTGTTCAGGTTGCATTGAACAGAATTTTTTTCAGTTAAATTTTTTTTTTTTTGCTCTGTGTGTGTGTGTGTGTGTGTGTGTGTGTGTGACTGCCAGCTAACTGAAAAATCATTAGGAATGTGAGTAGTCCCAATGGGGAAATCTGGGCTAGAGCACTCAGCACCTTGCAGATTTGGGACTTATTTCACTGTAGAGGCACATTCCCATGTTCTGTTATGCATCTATACTGAACAGAGAACAGACCCCAGAAAGCTGTGAAAGTATGCTGGAAAGAGTCTCACTACTCTTTTTAAAAACAATTTTCACCATCTGCTTGGGGAGGCATTGTGACTTTTCTATGAACTTAGCAATTAAATGTGCTAAAATACAGTAGTAGCAGGATAAAATGGCTGCCACACCTATTCAAACCAAAAACTAAAACCCAACAAGTAACAACAAAACCTCCAACAAAAGCTGCCATCTGCTTATTAATGAAAACAAAACTCTTAGTCCTAAAAACCTCATCAAAATAGATTTTCAATATGGAAGTTTGAAGTAAGAGAGTCAACTTTTCAGTAAACTGATTTTATCTGAATTCATTAAATAGCTGTAAACAATAATCAGAATTTGATCTATTTTATTAATATGATTCTTTTTCTGGCTCGATGCAGCAGGCCAATTGACTCGGGCTCGCAGGGTTGGTCCTGTGAACTAAAAATAGCAGTGCAGACATTCCTGCTCAGGCTGGAGCCTGGGCTCTGAGACCCACCCCCTCTCCAGGTTTCAGAATCTGGGCTGCAGCCTGAGCAGGAACAGATACAGGGCTATTTTTAGCCCGGTAACTTGCCCCTGAGTCCTTTGACCCAGGTTCCGAGACTTGGTGCTGTGGGGATTTTTTCTGCTGTGCATATGTCCCCATAGGAACTATAGGGCTGTGCCTGGGGCCCTGGCTCCTGGAGTCTGTGATTAGTTTGAATCACAGTTTTCATGTTAAAAATAAAAGGTTTCTATCCCTCACGGTGGTAAAGAAATGCTGAAAAATATGAACTGAACACTAACTATATGGTGAGATCTGCCTGGCTCTTCAGACAGTCTGAGACAACAGCTGAGGGCTTGTCTACACTACAAAATTAAGTCGATTTTGACCTCGAGCCCCCGAATTAATGAATTCTATTGTGTGTGGCCATACTATGCTTTATTGTCTCGTTGGAGTGTCCTCACTAGCAGCACCTGAATCAATGCACAGAGCAGTGCATCGCGGGTAGCTATCCCAAAGTGCAACTTGCCGCAGTGTGTGTTGGGAAGTTTGTGCAATGCCTCATGGGACCAAAACAATGTCGCAGGGGAGAATGGGAACATTGCATCGGCATCCCATGATGCACTGTGCTCCCTCCCTCACATCAATGGCAAACAATCCAGTGGTTTACGTGCCTTAAAACTACCACACGTACGGCATAATTCCAGAAGCATAGAGCCTGCTCAGTTGTGCACTCTTGCTGTGAGCATCTCAAACACCTCTCACCTTCTCCTGCAGTATTTCCAGAGCTGAAGTAGCAGAACATAGCTGCAATCAGCCCTGCTGCAAGCCATTGAAAAAAAACAATTCACAGTTGTTGCTGGCAGTCACAGAGCAGCTGCACTCTGTTGAGTGCCGTTTTTGGTCCCGTGAAACAAGCACTGACTGGTGGGACCGCATCGTTTTGCAGGTATGGGATGATGAGCAGTGGCTGCAGAACTTTCGAATGCAGAAGGCCACTTTCCAGGAACTTTGTGCAGAGCTTTCCCCTGCATTGCAGTTCAGCAACACAAAAATGAGAGCTGCTCTGACAGTGGAGAAGCAAGTGGCGATTGCTCTTGGAAGCTTGCAACCGGACAGTTACCGGTCAGTGGGAGTCAATTTGGAGCAGGTAAATTAACCATGGGAGCTGCTGTGCTCCAAGTGTGCAGGGCCATTAATCGACTTCAGCTACAAAGGGAGTGAGTCTGGGAAATGTGCGGGACATAGTGGATGATTTTGCCACGATGGGGTTCCCTAATTGCGGTATGGCGATAGATGGCATGCATATCCCCATGTTGGCACCAGACCACCTTGCCAAAATGTACATAAACCAAAAGGGATGCTTTTCAATGGTGTTGCAAATACTGGTGGAGCACTGGGGGCGTTTCACCGACATCAACGTGGGATGGTTGGGAAAGGTTCATGACGTGCACATCTTTAGGAACTCGGGTCTGTTCAAAAAGCTAAAATCCGGGACTTTCTTTCCAGACCACATAATTAACATTAATGACATTGAGATGCCTATAGTTATCCTGGGGGACCCAGCCTACCCCTTGCTCCCATGGCTAATGAAGCCATACACCGGCCGTCTGGACAGCAGTAAGGAATGGTTCAACTATAGGCTCAGCAAGTGCAGAATGATGGTTGAATGTGCCTTTGGTCATTTGAAAGGGCACTGGAGAAGTCTACTAACAAGGTTGGACCTTAGTGAGGAGAACATCCCCATGGTTATAGCTGCCTGCTGTGTGATCCATAATATCTGTGAGAAAAAGGAGGAAAGTTTTCCACAGGGGTGGGCAGCTGAGATAGATCTCATGACAGCCATTTTTGAGCAGCCAGACACCAGGGCAATAAGAAGAGCACAGCAAGGGGCGCTGCATATCCGCTAGGCTTTGAAAAATCATTTCAGTAATGAGTCACAGTAATGTGAGCTGCTTGTCTACACTGTGCTTTCCCAAACCTTCACTTGCCTTGTATCACTGTCCCTGTAAAGTCAACCCCCTGCCCTAGCCCACTGCTTCTACTCAATAAAGAACATTTATTTCTCAAATCCATTTACTTTATTTAACAAACATAAGTAAAGAGGGAGAACAGAAGGAAAAGGTAACCTTGGGGAAAAGGGGTTGTAAAGTTGGAATGGCAGAAACATTTTCAACTGTGTAACATAACACAGCATTCCAGACCATCAAAGGTTTGTGAATGGGCGCCTTCTGTTCCTTGTACCTCCCCTTCCCCGAGTTAAGTGAACGGAATGCTTGGGGGAGGGTGATTCTGCGCAAGGCGATGCTGGCTGGCTGTCCACCAGGGTCTGCAGAGGGACTCTATCCTCCTGCTTCTGTTCCTGTAGTTCAACAAGATGCCTCAACATGTCTGCTTGGTTTCTCATAATCTGAAGCATCTCATCCTGCACCGCATGCTCTTTCTCATTGGAAGCTTTCCTGCTCTCCATGTCCATGCCTAACTTCTCAGACAGTGAAATCCTCCATGCTCTCAGCTCTGTGTCAGTAGTCCCAGAGGCATTCATTATCTTGGTGAACATGTCCTCCCGCATTCTCTTTCTCCTCCTCCTAATCACCGAAAGTCTGCTTTCAGGTGTTGATGACACACTGAAGGACACATTTCCAGTTGTCAGTCAGGGGAAAAAATAAAGGAGCCATTGTACATGAATAAAATGTTTCCATAGCAAGGCCGTTTTCATAAAAAAACCCCCAAACCTTATTAACTCGAGGTGAAAGCCATAACATAATCAGAATCCATGACCATTCACTGTGCCGTTTTGCTGTTCCAGCCATGGTGAGTAGCCCCCCCAGGGTCATGGGTGACCGCATTTTTAATGAAGTTTATGGCAGGCTCATGTCGGGAGCACAGGTAGCTAGTCAACAATGGCCCTTCCCCATAGCCCCACGGGAAGCTGTTTACGAACAGGGGAGGGGAGGGTTTTAACTCCCAAATTGCGGAATCTCACATGTGGGGCCCCAGTCCCCTATCAGCCACTTAAACTATTTGCCGACCCATGCTGAGCACAGTAAAGGCACATTAGCGGCTGTGTGGTTCGGCAATCCGGAATGGGATGGGTCGGGGTGGGTCTACATGCCCTTTTTTTCCGTGTAAGAGCACTTTAATGAGAACTTTCCCCATTTCCCCTAGATGACCCTATGTGATATCAGTCTCCTGAGGGTAACAGAGGTGGAAAGGAAGGAGATGCTGCAAGTGTTCGGGTATAGACCCGGTCCTTATGCTGCTATGCTGTGTACTGCAATGATGCCAGCAGAATTAATTCAGGAGTTGCATGGGAAAGTGTCCTACCCTGGTGGAAGAAATAAGACTGCCCTGCCCAGAAACCTTCTGCAAAGGATTGCAGAGTACCTCCATGAAAGTTTCCTAGAGATATCCATGGAGGATTCCGAGGCTATCCCAGTCCACATAAACAGTCTTTCTGGGGCCAACCCTCTGTGTAGCTGGAGTGGCTTCTTGTAAGCAGAGAACCACAGCACCTCGCTTTTTCTTCACAGTAAACATGCAATGCCACCAAATGTGTATGCCCACTAAAGTTTAACTGGACTTTGATTGTAACTGTAGACTCACCAGAGATGCCTTCCCCGGCATCACAGTTGGTCTCCGTGATGTCCTGTGACCAACAGGGCTCCAGGGTTAAAAATATTTCCTGGCTCTCAGTGAGAATGGATCCACTGCTTGCCTGTCTCCCATTCTCCTCCTCCTCCTCTTTCTCATCCACCATATCCTCCTCCCTGTTGTCCCTAGACTCAGACACCTGTGAGGTGTCCACGTTGCTTGTGGGGGTGCTGGTAGGGTCACCACCCGAGAATCGCATGCAGCTCGTTGTAGAACCTGCATGTGTGGGGTTCAGCACCAGAATGACTGTTCGCCTCCCTTGCCTTCTGGTACGCTTGGCAAAGTTCTTTTATTTTCACATGGCGCTGCTGTGTGTCCCTTGTGTAGCCCTTCTCCCCCATTCCACGAGCAATCTTTGCATAGATGTCAGCATTTCTTCTACTGGATTGGAGTTCTGCCTGCACAGACTCTTCTCCCCACACAGCAATGAGATACATCACCTCCTGTGCAGACCAGGCTGGAGCGCGTTTGAGGCTTGTGGTCTCCATGATCAGCTGTGCTCAAGCTGGCACGCTCCCCATGCTGATCAAACAGGAAATGGGAAATCAAAAGTTCCTGGGGCTTTAGCAGGGGAGGGGCTGTTTCCTGTGTACCTGGCTGCAGTGCAGCAGAATTGAGAATGATCTCCAGAGCGGTCACAGATGAGCATTGTGGGACACCACCTGGAGGCCAATTAAGTCGAAGTATACAATGCTGCATCTGCACTACCTCGCAGTCGGCCCATGAAAATCGAACTAAATGCTATGCCTCTCACAGACGTGGATTACAGAAGTCGACATCAGAGGCGACTTAGGTCAACGTAAAGGACCCAGTAGTGTAGACATACATTAACAGGTCGACTTAAGGCGGCTTCCTTCGACCTAACTCTGTAGTGTAGGCCAGGCCTGAGAGACTTGTGAATCTCAACGGGGTGTTAACTTCTAGACCCACTACTTCAGGGTGCTCCTCCAACATCACCCCAGCAAAGGACTGTGTGTGATAGAAGGAGAAGACTGCAGGGAGCCTGGCTCACCCCTCAAGCAGATACCCCAACAACCAGGGTGTAAGTAAGGTGGCTTTCCCTGCTGCTGTTTCTGAGGGAAAGGAGCGGACCCCATATGTTTCATGTACTGGGTGCTGGGTAATAACATGAGAAGACTCCATGTTTCTAAACCTAAACTGGATCTTTAGTAGGAGAACTATTTAGAGATGTTGCATTTTCAGCCAGCATTACAGCCAGGTGCACACAGACTGGTTTCCTCATGCCTCTGCCAAACTCTTCTCTCCTACAACCTGGGCTTTTCACTCCAAGTTTCATGCAGGTTGCTACACCATGCTGCTACTCCTGACTCTCAGGGAAGGGGCAAGGACTCTGCCACCTTCACAAACGCAGTGAGGAAGGGTTGAGGGGGGCATAGTTATGGGGGGGAATGTGTGCCTAGGCCCCCAGATTACCTTAATCTAGTCCTCTAGTCCTGACCCTATGAGGGGCCATCAAGGGAATGGTTAGATCCTGTCATGGTCCTAGGGTTGCTGATGGGCACCTCCTACCATCTGGAGGGTGAAAATTTCTTAGGGTGCATCCATCTGCCGGAAGAAGGAGTCTCCATGGTACAAAATTGGGTTAAATAATCCCAACTGTGTTTGAGGTGGGTGGGGCTTTTGGCTGCCGCCCCTGGTCCCTTTAACATAATCCCAAATTCCCTAATTCTGAAAGAGGTAGAGAGGTAGCAGTACCAACCACCTAATGGCTCACTGTGAGGCTTGCCAAATCTATTCTACCCGGCCAGAATACCAGAGCCTGTTGTCTCTTTGAAAGCATGAGGGGGATCGGTCAATCTGCCCTCTCTCATTGCTGCTCAGTGCAGACTTTTATCTGCGTTTAAGCGTTTATTCTGCCTGTATATGATTGACAGATCCAGGGTGGGTCAGGGCCAGCTTTGCCCACAGCAACTCTTTAACCCCTTCATCACCAGGGCGGGGTTTACATGCTCTATTTCAGATCCTCAAAACCAATCCAGACAATCCAGAGAGGTGCTGAGCATTTGCAACTGTCATTAGAGCATATATACAAATTTGTTGTGAATAATTTAACTGTTTTCTTGCTCTATTTTACAAGAGACAATTTTATGCAAGAGAGCGGTATGCTTGTATGTAAGACAGCGGTATGATTGCTCAGAGCTCCAGTATGAAACTGGAGAAAAGCCTGATGAGAGTCTTTGGGTTAAGTTTAGAGGCGAGAGCAACAAGGGTGATGTCGTGGTGGGCGTGTACTATAGACCACCGGATCAGAAGGATGAGGTAGATGAGGCTTTCTTCGGACAACTAACTGAAGTTTCCAGAGCACAGGCTCTGGTTCTAATGGGAGACTTCAATCACCCTGACATCTGCTGGGAGTAGGGTGACCAGATGTCCGGATTTTATAGGGACAGTCCCAATATTTGGGGCTTTGTCTTATGTAGGTGCCTATTACCCCCCACCTCCTGTCCCGATTTTTCACACTTGCTGTCTGGTCACCCTAGTTGGGAGAGCAATACAGCAATGCAAAGACAATTCAGGAAGTTTTTGGAGAGTGTTGGGGACAACTTCCTGGTACAAGTGCTGAAGGACCTAACTAGGGGCCGTGCTCTTCTTGACCTGCTGCTTACAAACAGGGAAGAATTGGTAGAGGAAGTAGAAGTAGGAGGCAACCTAGGCAGCAGTGACCATGAGATGGTTGAGTTCAGGATCCTGACAAAAGGAAGAAAGGAGAATAGCAAAATACGGACCCTGGACTTCAGAAAAGCAGACTTTGACTCCATTAGGGAACTGATGGGCAGGATCCCTTGGGAGGCTAATCTGAGGGGGAAAGGAGTCCAGGAGAGCTGGCTGTATTTTAAAGAAGCCTTACTGAGGGTGCAGGAACAAACCATCCTGATGTGCAGAAAGAATAGCAAATATGGCAGGCGACCAGCTTGGCTTAACAGTGAAATCTTCGGTGATCAAAAGGAAGCTTACAAGAAGTGGAAATTTGGAAAGATGACTAGGGAGGAGTATAAAAATATTGCTAGAGCATGCAGGGGTGTAATCAGGAAGGCCACGGCATAATTGGAGTTGCAGCTAGCAAGGGATGTGAAGGGTAACAAGAAGGGTTTCTACAGGTATGTTAGCAACAAGAAGAAGGTCAGGGAAAGTGTGGGATCCTTACTGAATGGGGGAGGCAACCTAGTGACACTTGATGTGGAAAAAGCTGAAGTACTCAATGCTTTTTTTGTCTCGGTCTTCACAGACAAGGTCAGCTCCCAGACTGCTGCACTGGGCAACACAATATGGGGAGGAGGTGGGCAGCCCTCAGTG
This sequence comes from Emys orbicularis, assembly GCF_028017835.1. NCBI lineage: Eukaryota > Metazoa > Chordata > Testudines > Emydidae > Emys > Emys orbicularis. The sequence goes on along the minus strand of NC_088683.1, from coordinate 63,967,316 downwards.
GTGAAAGAACAGGTTAAGGACTATTTAGAAAAGCTGGACATGCAGAAGTCCATGGATCCAGATCTAATGCATCCAAGGGTGCTGAGGGAGTTGGCTGATGTGATTGCAGAGCCATTGGCCATTATCTCTGAAAATTCGTGGGGATCGGGGGAGGTCCAGGACATTTGGAAAAAGGCAAATATAGTGCCCATATTTAAAAAAGGGAAGAAAGAGAACCCGGGGAACTACAGACTGGTCAGCCTCACTTCAGTCCCCAGCAAAATCATGGAGCAGGTCCTCAAGGAATCTATTTTGAAGCACTTGGAGGAGAGGAAGATGATCAGGAACAGTCAACATGGATTCACCAGGGGCAAGTCATGCCTGACCAACCTGATTGCCTTCTATGATGAGATAACTGGCTCTGTGGATATGGGGAAAGCAGTGGATGTGATATATCTTGACTTTAGCAAAGCTTTTGATATGGTCTCCCACAGTATTCTTGTCAGCAAGTTGAAGTATGGATTGGATGAATGGACTATAAGGTATGGCTAGAAAGCTGGCTAGATCATTGGGCTCAATGGGTAGTGATCAACAGCTTGATGTCTAGCTGGCAGCTGGTCTCAAGCGGAGTGCCCCAGGAGTAGGTCCTGGGGCCAGTTTTGTTCAACATCTTTATTAATGATCTGGATGATAGGATTAATTGCACCCTCAGCAAGTTTTCAGATGACACTAACCTGTGGGGAGAAGTAGATACACTGGAGGGTAGGGATAGGGTCCAGAGTGACCTAGACAAATTGGAGGCTTGGGCCAAAAGAAATCTGATGAGGTTCAACAAGGACAAGTGCAGAGTCCTGTACTTAGGAAGGAAGAATCCCATGCACTGCTACAGGCTGGGGACCGACTGGTTTGGCTAAGCGGCAGTTCTGCAGAAAAGGACCTGGGGATTACAGTGGATAAGAAGCTAGATATGAGTTAGCAGTGTGCCCTTGTTGCCAAGAAGACCAATGGCATATTGGGCTGTATTAGTAGGAGCATTACCAGTAGATTGAGGGAAGTGATTATTCCCCTCTATTCGGCACTGGTGAGGCCACACCTGGATTATTGCGTCCAGTTTTGGTCCCCCCACTACAGAAGGGATGTGGACACATTGGAGAGAGTCCAGCGGAGGGCAACGAAAATGATTAGGGGGCTGGGGCACATGACTTACGAGGAGAGGCTGAGGGAACTGGGCTTATTTAGTCTGCAGAAGAGAAGAGTGAGGGGGGATTTGATAGCAGCCTTCAACTACCTGAAGGGGGGTTCCAAAGAGGATGGAACTCGGCTGTTCTCAGTGGTGGAAGATGACAGAACAAGAAGCAATGGTCTCAAGTTGCAGTGGGGGAGATCTAGGTTGGATATTAGGAAACACTATTTCACTAGGAGGGTGGTGAAACACTGGAATTGGTTACCTAGGGAGGTGGTGGAATCTCCATCCTTAGAGGTTTTTAAGGCTTGGCTTGACAAAGCCCTGGCTGGGATGATTTAGTTGGTGTTGGTCCTGCTTTGAGCAGGGGATTGGACTAGATGACTTCCTGAGGTCTCTTCCAACCCTAATATTCTATGATTCTATGATACACAGACATGTACAGATCTAAATTTAAAAGGATAAAAAAAGTCCTGGTTTTGAAATAAAAGTTTAGTGGGATATTTTTCTTTGGCAAAGTAGACAACGCTTATGTGCTGTTATGGAAAAATAAGGAGAATGCAGTTATTTTGGAAGCAATAAAATATTCTGTTTCTATTTTTTATTACATTGGTTGTTATACAGTGTCCTAGCCTGTTTTACTGCCTGCAAAACACTAACAACTGTTCTTTTCTGAAATTTGTGCAGTTTTAGTCTGTTATGTTAAAATCAAACATAACTTGCCAATCAAAGGGTGTACAGTTAAAACTTAAATCTGAAGGATGCTAGAAGCTTGCATGGTATGGTCATCAAGGATGGGCACCAGAACTCTGCTGGTTTGAACAGATGTTTTGAATCACATGGAACCTGTAAGTACATGAAAATGCTCAGTCTTGCTACATTCCACTAGTTGCAGTAGTATCACCTCAATATTAGATATCTTCAGTGAAAGCAGAATCAAGGTTGTGGTCATTATCCATTGTGCTGCATATGGGAACTGTCATACTGTAGTACTGGGGTTATATAAGTACCTAGATAGATAAGTATATCTCAAAATTCTTTTCATTGACTCTGATCACTTGGTGTCTTCTCACCTTTCCATACTCATGTTTATAAAGAAGATTTATTTTAAAAATTCTTGTAGTTCTCTACTGCTGTGCACCTGAAAAATTCTGCTTGGGAACCTTACAAGGAATTGGGTGGCTTTTCATTTTTTTTTTTTTTTTAAGAAAGGTTTTTATAAGTTACATACTTTGTGTAATGACAGTGAGCATCTTTCAAGAATCAGAGTTGCAGACACATTGGATTGATTTTAAAATTGCTGTAGCACACAGCACATCAGCTGCTTGGTAAAGCATTCATAAGCTCATAAATAGGTAGATGAATTATTTCCTTGATTCTTGAATTATAATGGCATTTCAGTCTGGTGATTTTTTGATGAATTTATAACTTGATGAGTTTTTTTCTGATGAACTATAAGCAGTTTCTTTTTCATGAATTTCTATCAGTAGAAAAAGGGTATTTTTGGGAATGGCATTTTGAAACACCATTCTCATCCTTGGATTTCTTGGCACACATTATTGAACAGCTAGTTTGGGGTGCAATTTTTTCACACAAGATTTCCTCCCCCCCCCAAAAAAAGAAAGAAATAAAGCCCAGTATTCCTGGTATTTGAAATTTGCTCTGCATTGATTGTTAATTTATTGTTAAGTCTCTGAAGTTTGCCTTGGGCATGGATGGCCTCTTTCCTTTATTTATAAAGGTCATATAGAATTTTGCAGAAATAAGGAAAATGCCCACAGAATTTAACAAGTATTCTTTTAAAAAGTAAAAAATGAAATCATGTGACATTCTCATGGTTTATAATCTACGGTATTGGCTTTGATGCTGTGTGATTATCATGCTTTAGCTATTTTAGGAATTAAAATAAGTAGCCCATCGTACAATCCCAGTGTACAACAAAGCAGCCCTGTAGATCAGCCCTTCAGCCTTCTTATTTCTTTGTACTGTACTTAAGGTCCTGTTGTTTAAGAGGTACAATCCTGCAGTGTTCCACCTCATGAAAACCTCTCTTATCTTTTAAATGAAGGACAGAAAAGTTTTCTTTCTCTAGCTATGATCTTTTAGCCCTCCTCCCCAAACACAACAGCAGCTCTTGAGGTTCAGTCGCCATTTAGCTCAGACATGTTGCCTTGCAGATCTCTGTTAAAAACACGAATCCCCTTTTATGATCAGTGTATTCTAGAGGAGTCAAATTACTCTGGGAGACTGTAGTACTATCTCTTTATATGTAAATGCACAGTATTTAGTTAATTCTCAGTTTACATTTGTAAGGATCTGCAAGTCTGGGTCTGCTGGCTCCTGGGCAGCTGCTGTGTCCACACCACCACCCAATAGCTTTGAACTGGGGAACAGCAGCGTATGAGCCCTAAGGTCTTGAGCACCACTGGGTGTCCCACCCACAGAGGCCCTGAGGGTGGTGCATACCACTTTTCTTGATTGGCCCAGGCATGGTATTTAAGGTCTAGAGAATACACCTAGAGGCTGCCTAGGCAGCTGGCTTGCTGCTGCAACACAGCCTGATGTGCACTCCTGATACCTTGCCTTATTCCTGGTCCTGGTTTCTGGCTCCCTTCTCTGCTTCTGATACCTTGCCCTGCCTCTCTTCCACTCACCCTGCCTGGGCTGACCTACTTTGCTCTGACCCAGAGTGGCTCATTGACCTAGGCTCCAATTTGATCCTATGGCATGACACAAGTACCGACTGCTGCTTCTGGCCTTGACCCTCTTGACTGAACTCAGGCCTTGTTGTTGTGTCACCCCCCACTAGGGTGACCAGATGTCCCGTTTTTAAAGGGACAGTCCTGTTTTTGGGGACTTTTTCTTATATAGGCACCTATTACCCCTCACCCCCGTCCCGTTTTTTCACAGTTGCTATCTGGTCACCCTACCCTCCACCCCCCTCCAACCTAGGCTTGGGCCTTGATCCACGCTTCGTAGCTAGGATCCAGCCAACATCCATTTTCGCTACTTCCTTCCAAATCAGCTTATTTTCTACAGTTTCTACTTGGGAGAGGGAGAGAGAACTCTCCTCTTCACCTTACTAATAGCCATAGATAGCAAAGAGTATAATAGGAAGGAGTTATGCTCATTTTTCCTTCTCTCACACTTGAACGTTACTTTTTGTAAAATGATTGTTATGGCAGGCATCTTTAGACAGTGTTGTTACACAAGGTCTTACAAGTTAACTTTTTGAAAAACATGCAAGCAAGGTAAAATTTTCTGAAAAATGCTATTTTGTTCTTTTTTGTCTATGCGTGTGATGTTGATCAGGGAGCTGTTACAAATAGCAAGATAACTTGTTCGGTGCCTTAATCTCTCTAAGTACAGTCAATTCTTGGCACAAAGTTACTTCCTGCAGACAAGGTATTGGTGTTTAGGGTAAGATCTTGAAAGGAGAAGATTGACAGCATGCTGCTGTTTGCGACCAGCTTTGTTCAAGGCCTGGAATAGTATTCTCAAGTGCAAACCAGAAGATTTGATGTGTCTTGTCCTGAAGATCTATAAAGGTTTAGGTTGTACAGACCATAAGGTATGTATGCAACTCTTTGAGTATCATTATTTCATTTTTGTTACCTTAAATATACAAAGCTGTAATTATTTATGCTCTTCTAACCTTAAATATAGTTCATCTCTTGCCTATGGACCAGATATTCACCTTGCAGAAAGCACTGATCTCTTTAGGTATTTAGATACCTATATTAAGGATAAAAGAACAGGAGTACTTGTGGCACCTTAGAGACTAACAAATTTGTTAGTCTCTAAGGTGCCACAAGTACTCCTGTTCTTTTTGCGGATACAGACTAACACGGCTGCTACTCTGAAACCTATATTAAGGATGTCTCTCTAGTTCAAGCTGGGGGGTGTGATTCCTAGCTTGAAGAGATATACTCACCCTAGCTTTCATCAAGCTAGTGCTCTAAAAGTAGAGTGTTGCTAGGGAGGCATAAACAGTGGTAGGGGCTAGCTGCCCAGAGTTACTTGTCTGTCAGTGATGTACAGTCTGTCAGAGGCAAGTACGAGAGGCAGCCAGCCCTTCGCTCCGTTGCAGTGATACTGTTTTTAGAGTGCTAGCTCTATGAGAGTTAGCATGAATCACACACCCAACTCCAAGTGTAGACATACTCTCAGTAAAACCTGCCTCTGATCAGAATGACGAGTTCATTAGGGTCCCAGCTCAAATAATCTATTTCTTTGAATTTATTTTAAAAGAATTGTTGAAAGTTAAGGATACTTGGACTAGATCAGGAAAAGAGGCAATTTTTGAAACCTCACAGAAAATCCCAAACTTGAATACAAAGCTTCTAAAATTAAAATAAGTATCCCATTCCTCCCCACAACCATCTAACTAAACTCTGGCTCCTATCTTTGCTGAAATGTAAATATAAATGTATACATCTAGGAACAAAGAATGCAGGCCATACTTACATGATGGGGGATTCTATCCTGGGAATCATAGAAGGTTAGGATTGGAAGAGACCTCAGGAGATCATTTAGACTACCCCCTGCTCAAAGCAGAACCAACACCAACTAAATCATCCCAGCCAGGGCTTTGTCAAGCCGGGCCTTAAAAACCCCTAAGGATGGAGATTCCACCACCTCCCTAGGTGACCCATTCCAGTGCTTTACCACCCTTCTAGTGAAATCGTTTTTCCTAATATGCAACCTAGACCTCCCCCACTGCAACTTGAGACCATTGCTTCTTGTTCTGTCATCTTCCACCACTCAGAACAGCCTAGCTCCATCCTCTTTGGAACCCCCCTTCAGGTAATTGAAGGCTGCTATCAAATCCCCCCTTACTCTTCTCTTCTGCAGACTAAATAAGCCCAGTTCCCTCAACTATGACTCTAAAAAAGCAGTGACTCTGAAAAAGATTTGGAGGTCATGATAGATAATCAGCTGAACATGAGCTCCTAATGTGGGAGGGAGGGATAGCTCAGTGGTTTGAGCATTGGCCTGCTAAACCCGGGGTTGTGAGTTCAATCCTTGAGGGGGCCACTTAGGGATCTGGGGCAAAATCAGTACTTGGTCCTGCTAGTGAAGGCAGGGGGCTGGACTCGATGACCTTTCAAGGTCCCTCCTATCCCTAGGAGATAGGATATCTCCATTCATTTTTTATTTTTTTATTTTTGGTGCTGTGGCCAAAAGAGCTAATGCGATCCTGGGATGCATAAAGAGGGGAATCTCGAGCAGGAATAGAGAGGTTATTTTATCTTGATATTTGGCACTGGTGCGACCACTTCTCTAATACTCGGTCCAGTTCTGGTGCTCACAATTCAAGAAGAAAATTGATAAATTGGAGTAGGTTCAGAAAAGAGCCATGAGAATGATTAAAGGATTAGAAAACCTGCCTTATAGTGATAGACTCAAAGAGCTCAATCTATTTAGCTTAACCAAGAGAATGTTAAGGAGTGACTTGATTACAGTCTATAAGTATCTATTTGGGAACAAATATTTAATAATCGCTCTTCAATCTAGCAGAGAAAGGTATAACATAATCCAATGGCTGGAAGTGTAGCTAGACAAATTCAGACTGGAAATAAGGAGTACATTTTTAATGGTGAGAGTAATTAGCCATTGGGACAATTTACCAAGGGTCATGGTGGATTCTCCCTCACTGACAATTTTTAAATCAAGGATGGATGTTTTTCTGAAAGATCTGCTCTAGGAATTATTTTTGGTAAATTCTATGGCATGTGTTATTTAGGAGGTCAGACTAGATCATTACAACAGTCTCCTCTGGACTTGGAATCTGTTGCAGGTTAAAGTGGGAAACTGAGTCCCAAATCCAACCAATTTGGGCCTTGATAGTTAGTTGCTTTTAATAATACCTCTAACAAACCTATGAATCTATGAAAATCCCTTTGAGGACCTTTGCCATCAGGTAATGTTGCGGAGCCAGATACTATTTCTAAACCTGGTTAGTTCCTGGGCTTCCTGAAGTCCAGCAAGGGAACCATATGTACTCTGGGCTATCTGATCCAGCACAGTCCTAGAACATGTGACGTATGAAAACAGAAGAAGATTACAGCCCATCTGAAAGAATGCCAGATAATCTTCCCACCAGCTCCCTCCCCCGAGGAAAATCACCAAAAATAGGTGGCCTGCCATGAGGGAGTTGGCAAAAAGGAAATTTTCAAAGCTAAGGAAGATCATTTGGGGACCCAGAGAGTCTGTCTATTAATTTAAATACAGCTTATCTCCACCCCAATATTTACTACTTATCCTTTTGAGGAGGAATCTGACCAAATATATACTGATACTCAGCTGTATTTACTTCAAGGACAAAATTCTCATCCTGTCAGCTCTGCAGATCTCTGCTGTATATTCTGAACATATGGGAATTGTGGTTGGTATTTTGGTAACTCGAAGACCACTTGGGTTTAAATGCAATCAAGGGCAAACTTTATTCCAGGAGTCTTACTGGCACCTCCTCTAGGTTCCTCTTCCTCATGACCCCTACCAGGCCCCCTCCTCTTCCTCCTCTTGGCTCCACTTTCTGGTTTCTTAAAGGAGCTATGCCTCATAAACAGCCATTCCCAAATACTACATTTTCCCCCTCCAAACATTTTATTGGTACAACCTTATGTTAACAGATTATACAATGTAAACCTTCAAAATAATTCCCTTGGATGTTACACCACAAAGTCCTTCAGCCAACATGGGGACTCTCGGGGGTATAAAGGGATGTATGCATCACCCGGGAATGGTGAACCGCGGCCACTGGGAGCTGTGGATGGTCAACGTCAGCAAAATGTCTCGTGGCCCACAATCAGATTACTGTGATGGGCCACGGGTTGCCCACCACTGCTCTAGAGCAACCCTGAAATTCCTGGGCATTTGCACCCCAGCAGTAAAGCGGAAGGCATTCCATCCTCATCAGTCCCAGTGTTTTCAGGAGTTTGCCCCTTGAGCCCAAGACCTGCCAAAGAGAAGGAGCAGAGGTTACAAAAGAAGATCACCATATTTAAATGAAGATCGTGTTTTTAGTAGCCATTACAGTGGCAGGGGAGTTGAGGGCGTTAGTATCACATCCCCGATATACAGCTTTTTAGGCAGATAAAGTCTACTTTTGTCTTCAGCCAAGTTTTCTTATGCAGGTTGTATCCACTTTTCATATCAACCAAGCAATTTTCTTACTGACCTTCCTCTGAAAGCCTCACAGTAATGAGGGATTATACACTCCAGACGTTAGTGTTTTATCAGGAATGGACTAAACCTTTCAGGTGTTTGTCTCAATTGTTCATTGCATTTGAGGACAGAATGAAGGGCAGTCCTGTTTCCACACAAAGGATTTCATCATGGATATCCATTTGTTTTGCCTGTGTTATCAGTTGGCTAATGAGAAGCCACTGGATAGAGTATTGGAACATTCAACTAGATCCTAAGCAATCTCTGTGGCATTTCTGGCTAACATATCCAGATGTTAGACATTTGCAAAGTGGCAACCTGGTCATCATATCACGTTTGCCCCTCGCTAAACTATCCCTCAGCAGTCTAGAGATGATACTAAATTTGGACAAGTGGTCCTCTAGTCCCTGTTCAAATAGACTCTGAACTCACCTCAAGCTGGGACTGATTGTGAGTCATCCGCAGTGGAATGGACAGGTGCAGTCACTTGAAGAAAAAGCTGTTACTAACCTTTCCATAACTGTTGTTCTTTGAGATGTGTTGCACATGTCCAATCCAGGACGCACCTTCCTTCCCCTCCCCTCTCGGAGTGTTGAGGGGGAGGTCAGGGGCAGCTTGGCCCTTCAAGCCTATGTGAGGCAGCAGAGGGAGCTCATGATGCCGCAACAGTTACTGCTAAGGGAAAAACTCTCTGACAACAGTACAGTAGAGCGAACAAACACCTACAGTGGAATGGACATGTGTAACACACCTTGAAGAACTACAGTTATGGTATTTAGTGGGTTTTTGTGTGTAGCGTTACAAAATAGCCATGAATTACCCTCAAATATCTGTCACCCCCAAATATCTGTCAATTCACAGTTGGAGAAGAATATTAAGTACTGGATTTTGAATATATTTTGAAATTTGCAGGCATGTTTTTGATAAAAAATAGTCTACTCTATTCACTGACCCTCTAATTTTCTTTTCCCAGTGTAGATACTTTGTGATGAATTGACTATATAATTTCAATATGCATTTTAAAACAATGAACCCTTGAAATTTTTGAAAACTGCTTTAATTCAGGAATGGACTGAGACCTGCAGCTAACACAAAGTAAAATTGTACCTTCTTATTCCTGAAATATATGTAATATTTTTCACAGAGTAGAAACAGTATTTTGTAGTTTGCCTAGAGTTTCACAAAAGATTCCCAGCTAGCTGCAGTAAAAGCACAGCATCTGCATTCAATAGTTTGTCTAAATTGATTTCATGCATTTTTTGTTTTGTTTACAAATTACTTTAAAGGGTGCCTAGTCACTTCACATGTACTGACAAATGTTACTTTTTCACAGGGTACAAGATTCAGCACTGTGCATACTTGACCTAATTTTCTGCAATATTTGCACTGAAAAATGTTTTCAGGTATCAGATAAAATTAAGTACCTCAAATTTCTGATTAAACATTAAAAAACAAGGTACCTGAGGCTAATTTTGTGCACTCAAAGCAAGGATTAATTATGGGTGCTCAAAGCAATCAGAGACAAAGAGGACCAACATTTGTAAGTAATCCTGCAGTATGAAAAAAAATTCTGCATTTATGGCATTCAGAGTATGTATGAAGGAAGTTTTTAGATATAAATATTTACAATTAATTGATTACAAGGTTGTTGATAATACATTTTCTGTAGCTGGGATAGCATACAGAAGAATATGAAACCTATCCTGGAGAATGGGAGAATTGTAGGCTTAATTCATCAAAATGTTGGAGTTAATTGGCTTTGGCCATGTAGTTGAGAGGAGGCCTGATTTAAACCGCCCTAGAATTCTTATCACATGAGAAATTTTGATATTTTGTTTCTTTTTGTCCCAAATTGGGATAAAAATTCAAAATATCAGAGCTTCTTATAGAATGAAAAGTTCTGAAAAAAAATCATTTTGGGAATGTCTGTTTTGGGTTGACATTAGTTTCTCAATTTTCCTAAGCTACCACTTTACCTCATGGAGTTGTAGTTCTGGGTTCCTCGTGTCTCTATTCTCTCCTATCACCTGGACTATATCTTCCATGATGTACTGTGGTCTTTCCTGTGGCCAAGCTGCTGTGGTGCACATTTGGAGTTCCATGTCTGATTATTGAGTCCCACAATGCACTGCAGCTGCTCAGCCGCAGGAAAGAGAATCCAGCCGGAGAAAGAAGGGGGGCAAAAGGGACCTAGAACTACAACTCCCATTAGACATTGTGGCATGTTAGGAGGTCGCAAATTCATGTTGACATGAAATTAGGTGTTGCATTTTGATTTTCCTTCAAGAAAATTCTGCTGAAATCTCTCTATTCTCGTGGAAAATTTCAATGTAGATGAAAATCCATTTTCCAAAGGAAAATGTTTCACTTTACATTTTTGACCAGCCCCAGCTGAGAGGCATGCCACACCTGAACATGATAATAATTAATTGTTTCATAAGTGGAAAGTCTGTCTACACAGTACTTACAAATCTAGGTACCTCTTTGCTCAGGCAGTATAATATAGAACTTGTTGCATCCTTCCCTTGAATCAGGAGCTGAGCATTTGTTTATACTGGCTCACGCTATGGATTGACCTGAGGACGGGATGGAACAGTAACATTAATACACAGGAAATGTCAATTATTAAGGAAGCCTGACAACACCCTTCCAACCAATTGATCTTAAAAGGGAATACACAGGCTTATGCAGACCTGATAGCTTTTAATCAACCTTTCTTGTAGAGATAGCCCTACTCACAAGTTTTTATCTGGTTCTGAACTTCCACAAGCTTTGTGGGTCTCTGATCTGAGGTTTTGGAATGGACCCATCTCTAATTTCTAGGTCCTATATCTAAAAGTCACACCCATCTGTGCATATGTACCTCAGTCGGTGTTTCAACTTTAACTAGAACATAAGAATGATAATAATAATTAATAAAACTTCACATTTGTACAGCCCTCTAAATCTCCAAAACACTTTTCAGACCGTAATTAAGCCTTACAGAAACCCTGTGAAGTAGAAAAAACCTATTCTGAGGCCCATAGAGTGAGAGGAACTTGTCTAATACCCTATATGATCCAACGTCACCTATTCCTCACAAAAAGAGTGTTTCTGAAACAAAACAAACATGGGAAGTATCTTATTTATCTTTTGCCTCTCAAGAAAAGTCATTAGAGCTGAGCAAAGAATTACTATTTGATGAGCTTATTCTCCCTTTCTGCTTGCAAAATAACCAAGAGCACATAAGTTTCCTTAAATCTATTAACAGATCACTACTTTGACTATTTGCCTCTTTTCCCCACTTCCATTGTTTCCTCGGCTATAGTTGCTGTTCATCTATGTGGTGTTTGGGATCACTAGTGACTTCCAGACTCAGATCTTGGGCGTTATAAGATTAATTATTTCTGGGAAGATCCAATAAAAATGCAAGCTTTGAAGATGTCATTAGTCCCATTTTATGTGTAAAGAGGTGCTTATGTGCTTTTCAAGTAGATCTATGCTCATGCCCTTCTATTTTTACAACTTGAATTGACATCACCTAAAATTTTATCTCGACTTGGGTGCACATTGGCAGCCAAAATACCACTGAAAAATTTATACCAGAAGAAAATGACTTTATGATTCCATGGCTATTGTATTATTTTAGAGAATCACTCCTAGAATTGTGTCCCTGGGAGTTCACCATTATAGTTGCCAGTCAGACAAAACTGCAGATTTCTCTTAATACCTTTTGTTTGTGGCAGTGAAAACAGTATAGTGTGAATATATCTTTCTGTGATTATAATGGAGGAGCCACAACAATGAAAGTGATAATCTAGTCTCCTATAAAAATCTTATTTAATCAGTAAGGGTAAACCACTACCCTATTTCAGGTAACACATTCTGCACTAGTGCATTGTGCAGGGAATTGGCTGCACCATTCACATTATGATTAAAAACTGCTAAAAATTCATGTCTGTGCTTTTTTCAGACATGTCTTTATTATAGAGACACTTTTATATCTTGATTATTCCATTTATCTTAACAGGTTTTCATTTAAAGTATGAATTTCCTGTAATAAGTACTTCTCGTATTTCATGCTGCAGTTTCAGACTTGCTTGCTGGCTAACTTATCTTGACCTTGAAAGTTCAATTTGGGAAAAATCCCACTCTCTCTCCTTCCTCCAACATGTGTCACTCTCACTTGCCTTGTGCAAATTCTTACTATACCCAGTTGGGCATTTAGGTTAATTAGACATGAACGACAATGATGTGAGTGAATTTATCATTGTTAATATCGCTATTAAGAATACATTTCCTTGCAGCATCGGTACATAATTTGGATAAGGAAGTACAAAACTTAAAATATTAACTTTTGTTATTATTTTAAAGGAAACATTGGGAAAAAATTATTAACTTGCATTTTTATCTGCAGCTCTCTCAATAATCTTGACTACACATTGAATCAACTAAATAAATTTAGTTATGATGCATGGACTTCTTCATCAGGGATCTTAAAAAATAAACAATGGAGAAGAAAGTCAGGGTATACAAATGGACAGGGAAATCAGGAGACGGGAAGTGGAGAAGTCGATAAGAGATCATGTAACTTTTGTGGACAAAAGGTTGGAAAACAGCGTGGAGAAGGCCATTAAATAAAAGGGTCTAAAAGACTTGGTGACAGTCAATAAAGTGGAGTCTAATTGACAGCACACCTAATCATATGTTCAGTGTAAAAGTGACAGGAAGAGTAACAAGTTTCAGCCACTTACTGGTTATAGTAAACAGCAAAAAGGTGAATATAGGCCATAATTCAAAAAGGTACAAGTGACTAACTTTAAGCACTTGAGTAGACCCAATGCTGAATCAGAGTCATATTGCATAGCCCAATGGAGATATTTATCAAAATATTAACCTGTTGAAAGATAAATTAGAAATTGTATTTGTCGTCTACTCTTTGGGGCCTGTGGCAGCATCCCAGGCAGAGGGTTTGTTTCAGGGATTCTTTAAAAACAAACAGAAAAGTTCTTCGAACATTTATATTATATCTCCCCACCACACACACCTTCCCGGTCAAACTGAACCACAATTTCCAGCTGGCAGTGGCTGCATACCATGTGAGTAGAAGTATTGCCAACCACAAGTGTTCAAAAATCTTGATTCAAAATCACAAGCTTATCTGAAAAAAAAAAGAGATTTTAAAATAATGAACATTGGGATTTTTTTATTTGCATCTTGGTGTTTGAGCCTTGAGTGTCCATATTTTCAAGCTTTTCTCTAAAACCAAGAGGAAAAATTAAAACTGTGATTGTCACATATCCACTAGACTCCAAAGGAGCTTTAAGAAAAACACCAAATATTCCAAGACTTGAGATAAAATCGCAGGAGTTGACAATGTTGGAGTAGGTAAGTGAAATTGAGGCACTGCTATTGAAGAGTCACAACAGCAATTTACACAAGGAGCAATAGATGAGTAGCAAGCGTCTTTTGTTGCCTCAACGGGATTAAAGACTCTTGTCTCCTGTGCCTCTCTGACAATGAAATATAGAATCGCTCATCTGAACCATGCTTCTTGAAGCTGGAAACTAAATAATGTTGGATTAAAATTACACTTAAACCTAGAGGATCAACTGACATAAGAGGAAAGTTGTATCATTTTGGTTTAGATTGTGCAGATTCTATGTTCCTCTCAAATTGTTCCTTCCTTCAATTTTTGAAGATTACAATGATCTTGCACTATTATACCAATGTGTAATGAACTGTTGGTGGCAGTATCATATCTAAACAATTTAATAATAGGTTGGCAAACACAGTAATTTCTTCTGGTGGTGAGTGGCAGTGCAATATCTACATCATTTCAGAGTGTTTTGTGACTGAAAAGGTGTGAAAATATCATAGCAGTTTCTCTTATTAGATGATGCATACAATATTATACCTGTCTACTTTCTACTAAATTGAAATCCTCTCTTATTAAATTTAAATCTTGATTTAAAAATAAACAATACTGTGAACATTTCTGTCTTACTGTCTATCTTCAGAAGTCTTGGAAATGTACTGCTATTTCATTTATGGCTCTTCTTATGTCATATTAGCTAATTATCACTATTATTGAAATGCACTCTTTAAGTCTTGCACATTTGAAAATTAATGCTCTCTTTTGGTATACGAGAAACAATGTATTTTTTAAGGACAGCAGTAGAAGAATTCTGTTAAACTCTAGAACTCTCATATGCTGCCAAATTAGATGCTGTGATACCTACAGAAAGCAAAATAGGCATTACTTGGCTTAGTTCCTAGACTGCACCAATTAATTGTTATAAAATGAAACATTGAAAAATCAAAAATAACCCTCTCTAATCTCTAGTATAACAGACACTGGATACAATCCACTTTGCCTGAAACAAAATACATAGAATCCTAGACAGCCTTGTGTCTAATGTCAGTGATAATGTGATTAATTAAAAAAAAAACTATACTAAAATAAGCCTCTTTAATAAACAAATACAAATGAATGTAAATAAGATTTTTGTTCCATTGAGCTTCAATAAAAATGCAAATATAAAGATTATTAGAAGCAGTTAATCCTGTGTAAATGTGGTAACATCTGAAAATTTTCTCAGCTGAAACTGTATTAAGGAACACACCCAAATTTTGGGCAAGATTCTAATGTATCCTAATTTACTCCCACTTTAAGGGCCCTTTACACTGCCAGAGTGGGACAAAGGGGCTTTAGTGTAACTGTGGCCTTTATTCTGTGAAACATATTTATAGAAAGGTACTTGGGCTCAGTTCTCACTTTTCATCCTACTGCATCTCTCTGAAAAGTGTAACCTGTTGTTAAGCTACCTTTGACAGCAGCCTCGATGCCTACCTTATAACCTACAATATTCTGCCATTCTTCTAAAAGTGTGAATCCACCCATCATAAACTTTTGGGATGGTGGATCCTCAACTGGGTGGTTTAACTAAAATATGTATTTTTCCCGCTTATTACACTGTTTGAAAAGGACAGATATGGAGTCAGGACAGGACCAGATGCTGATAACTTTATAATAAACTGAACCTTCCTCCATCAGTTGGGCTCTTGTAGAGTAAAGTGCTACTCACTGTGAGTAAGAATATTAGAAACTGGCAGAGAAACTTGTATTATCTGTTTCTGTGTAAAAAGGGATAGAAAGGGAGAACTTACCTGAAGAGATTCACTCTGTGTTGGAGAATGCTGAGACACATATGCTGCACTTCGTAGTGTAAATTATGGTCCTTGGTGATAGGACTGTACCGCAGAGGGTAACTGTTCCCTGATTCCTTCAAGTGGCCAGGCCACCCCATAGTTGTGCTATGGTGTCTTGTTAGGAACAAAGGGGTTAAAGCGTGGAAGTGGGAGTCAGAAGGTCTGGTTTCTGATGTTAATTATTTTAAGGAATTCCTGTGTTAATGTGGGCAAGTCACCTATGATCTAGTTTTCAGAGGTGCTGAGTACCTGAAGCTCCCACTGATTTCAATAGCAGCTACAGGTATTAAGCAGCCTCTCTTTTGCTTCAGCTTCTCCATGGGTAAATGCAGATAGTTTTTTCCCCTTCCCTCAAAAGGTTCTTATGAGCATTAATTAATGTAGGCAAGGTATTTGTAAGGTTCCCTGATCAAAAAGACTCTAGAAGTGCACTTTTTGTCCTGATCAGTTAATACAAATTTGGGGTTCTGTGGGTTGTTTCCATTAAGAGGAGAAATTGATGATGGATGGAGCCAGGTATCTTTGATACAATCCTGTTTGCTTACCAAAAAAAAAAAAAGTCCAAAGTTCTGTTTTCCTGAGCACAGGAGGAATCACACAACAGAAGATAGTTTTTTAGTTCAGAGTTCCAAGCGTCTTTCAGCCAGCACTCTGCCCAAAAAGCTCTCTCTGGGTTTTTCTCAGAGCCACACTTTCAGTGCTTGTTCAGGGTGTTTCCTTGATGCTCCTCCTCTGTGTCTGTTTCTGTGGTGTTTCTCACTGCTTCTCTCTTTCATACATATCCCTCAACTAAAATTATACCCAGTGAAACCCCTCTGCCCACATGTGCCTTGTATGTACCTGTGTTTTGGGCAATGACATGAGCCTATGTTTTGGGTGGAGACTGCTACCTGTTTCAGCTACCTGGGTTCCATAAAGGAGCTTAATCGTTTTTTACATTTTTCTAAATTAAGGCTTGAACACTCAGAGACCATTGACTGGCTCAAGACTATTTAGCTGTCTCCAAATGTAGCCTTACTAGTCTTGCACATGCTCAATTGCTGTATATAATGAAGGGTGCCTGTTCTACTCACCTGTTTCAATAAAATATAACCCAACCCATTGTAATAATTAATAAATATATTGTGGCAGCTGCACAACAGGGAAATGCTGTTTTATACACAGTTCTTTCCCGTGCAAACCCTGTGCTCCTTTTTGCATGGGATCTCTTAAGTTTTTCTCATCCCAAGTCAGAAAGGAGAGAACCATGTATGGTCTTTAGGAAGTGTAAGTTAGAACTGACTTTAAAAAAAACATATGTGCTTACGCTCCTTTAGAGTTGATATCAGTAGGGACCTTTGCAGCTAAATCAGAGAGCCAAGTGTAACATACAGTAAGTAGAAAATTTGTGTGACACTCCCTGGAGGACTTTGGATCCAGCAGTCAATAAGGACGAGGACAAATACAAATTGAGGATGGCACAGATACTTTGCTATTTGTAGTGTTAAGAGCTTGAATCACTCACTTTTTGGTGGTATTTATAATTTTCAGAGAACTCGTTCTCTCTACCTCACCAGTCCCCAGAGCTCTGCTCTCCCCAGACAAACCCTTTTTAAACCTATCGGGGACCCCAGCACATCTTTCTGCCCTTTGGCTTGGGTCCCAATGCTACAACTTTCAACTCTCATAATTGCTAGGGCAGGCACTGTGACAGAGCCCTAGATGAAAGTTAGGGCACCAGAGCTAATAATTAACTTCCAGGGCTGCTGCCATTCCTGAAAAAAAGGAGTTATAGATAGAGGAGATGTTAGAAAATTCAGTGAAGTTACAAGGAAGAAGGGAGATGAGTTTCAGTCTGACACCTTAACCACCCCACTCAGTCTCCTCATGCAAACCCTGACTGTTAGGATCTGTCCCTGTTCCTAGAAATTCAGTGCATGGATTACTCCGATCCTTTCATGCAGTCTTTTCAATTGCAGCTGATTATTAATATATATTCGTAACTGTTTCAGAATGCTGTAGGAGGGGACACAAAGAGAGAAGATTGCAGAATCTTGTGGCATATAGCACGATTTTCAGGAAACTGTTGTATTACATTCTGTGTCAGAGGTGAGGTACCATGCACAGACAAAAAATGGGTAATAATGCCTTTCACTTCATTGACAGCCCTACCAGAACATGCTGCAATACTGCTGCATTGATAACTCTGGTGTATAGTTATGCTGTTGATATGAGAATTCATTGTGTGTATTATACACACACAAATATGTTAAAAAAATTATTCCAGTTACAAAGTCAAACACTCAAAAGTTAGGAAATGCCAATTTTAAGACTGCCTGTTCAACCATAATTCCCCCAAAGGTCCTCTTTAAGTGTGCATTCTGAGCACTGAAAGAGGAAGGGGTCTTGTATGAAAAATAGCACATGATCACTAATTAAAGACTGTATTATTATGATGAACACGCACCAGGTCCTGAATGATGGTTTCAAGGGCAACTGAAAATCTGGTATATCCGAACTTTTTGAGTGATTGGTTTTGCAACCTAAATAACATTCTTTTAACAAAGGCTTTTTGTGTGTAATTTCCTAGGTTTGTTTTTTGTTTTTAAAGAAAAAGGTAAAACCAAATCCTGTTATGTGCAGCTGTAACAAACAACCCGCTCTGCATCACGAATCTCCAGGATGGTTGAATCCTGACCTTGCAGCACTGCAGTACAGGCTGCTAGTACTTGAGCTTATAGGACTTGACAATTTTAGCTGGCAGCAGGAAAAGGCTGTTTACCAAGGAGGAGTGTGTTTCTGGGTCCAGCTACTGGGTCCATCTAATGGTCAGAAGGAAGCCCCGCCTCGCCTGGCTTTGTCTGTCCCTTTCCCTCAGAACTGGAGGAACTCTGACCCCACATGTTTTCCCTGGAGTCTTGGGATTACCTGTTAACCCCTTATGGTGGATCTATGGGGTAGCTGGGGGAGTCTAGCCCATCTTTCTCTTTCTTCCCCCACCCCCATTAGAGTTGGGAGAGCTTCCGCTCAATGCAGTCCCCCTGGAGCAGTGATAAATGGTCCACTGGGGCCATGTGCTGGGTCTAGGTGGGGCAGCCTGACCTTGTTGTCTTCTGACACCTTCTACTCTAGCAGCTCCCTGGTGATACCAATGTAATGTGTGTTGCTACAGCTACTTTTGTCACGAGAGCATGAGACCAGTTTTGGAATGTTCAGTAATTTTGCTATACCGCCATTTGCTATTGAAAAACATACTCCTAATTGAAAGTGTGACCAAAAATTCATGGGAGTCATGTATGAAAACAGATGAGTTTAACAATGATTGCATTTGGCAAAAGTGCACATATCTGTTGACAGTTCTAATCCTCGTGAAAAAGAGAGCAGAATTGAATATAAGTTCCTCTGCTGCCCCAGTTACAAACAGAGACCTACCAAAATGTTGCTATGAAGGACAAAGATCTTCAGAAGAGCAGAATTTAATCTTTAGTCAGGAAAGATCATTTAGCAGAATTGTAGCCGCACATGTAGCTTCATCATCACTAATTGAAAAGGTGTAAAAGTCTAAAAATTGCTTCCCTAATGTGGTGTGAAAGAGATTATGGATGGGAACAGAGCCGTCTGAATTTAAATCTATGAGAGCTCACTCTTTCAGTACCTTTATTTCAAACTTAAATCCTATTGTTTTTTCTGGTCTTATCTTAAACAATTTTAATTAATTCCTGCAAGTAAAGAGCTTGTGTTTTCTGTGGGTGGCCTCTTTAGGAAAACAACATACCTGCCCATCTTGTTGTTTGTGTGTGTTTCTACTGCTTCCTGGGTGCCGTGTTTCCATGATGTCATTGCTAGCAAGGGGCGAAAAAAAATCCTTGGTGAGAATAGAAAGATTTTCAATTTGAAACAAGAGTGATGGAAAAGGGAGTGAGTTATAAACAAACAACCCACGTTCAATCGCATTGCTCTAATTCAGCAAAGAAAGGTACAAAGCTATCTTAGTAATGAATGATCCCACAGACACAAGATAACTATCTCTTGGGGTCATCTTAAACATTACAGAATGGGAATTGGAGGCATATTTTAAAGAAATGAAAGGATAAGAGAAAGCATAGTTGTCCCGATCAATCAGATCTAACCAAAAATGATAGCTGGCTGGCTTTTTCAGTGATATCTTATTACAAACAAGGTCTTAGCTGATTTATCTGTACTTATGGTTTTTAATTTTGTCTTTTGTTAAATTGGAATGATAAATTTGACTTGCTTAAACAGAGAATTTAAATGCTAGAATCATAGCTCAGGTTGGTAGAGTTCTGTCACTATATTACCACCATGTAGATATTTGAATGTTATTTGGTCTTAAGATTTCCTGCTTAATGTGTCCTGCTCAAAACATAGGGATTCTCGAACAATTGTTAGTTTTGAGCATCCTAAAATGTGTGCAGTATTTTACAGAAACCAGTGTAGACACAGTACCTGCTCAGAAAAGCTTTCAGTTTAAAATCAGACATGACACTGCAGCTAAAGATAATAAAAGGCCAGGGAGGGGAGAGGCAGGACACTAGTACCATAATAAAGGCATGTGATTACTTGGTTCAGGCATACACGCATCTTGATGGTTCTGAAATATATGTAATTTTAATATCTAAATGTATTAACTAGAATTGGTTGGGGAATTTTCAGGAAAAGAGTTTTTCATCGGAAAATGCTATTTCATTGAAATATTTCACGGGCATGTGTCAATTTTGATGAAATTTTGTATGTAAAAATTTTGAAATGATTTGAATTGAAATAAAGTATTTTGTTTTGACTTCCTTGCTTGTTTCAGTCTGACTTTCAGTTTGCTTTGGTTTGACTCTTATTTTTTTAACTTTTAAAAAACTTTTCATTAATGTTGATCTTACATTATACATCTGTGTGTATTATAATATTTCAACATTATCAAAATGACTCAGGTCGAAAGAAAATTTCAAAATGTCAGAATTTCCTATGGGACCAGCTCTAATATTAACTCATTTGTGGGTGACATTACAGAAATGGGCCTTTAGGAGATTTTGAAGAGGCAAGGAAGATGGCATGTTGAACAGGTTTGAAAGTGTGTCCATTATAAGGGGCCGCATGGGTGGCAGAGGGTGAGTGGGAGAAGGAAATAGAGAGGGCATTGAGATTGGTTTTATTGGTGAAGCAAAGAGGGATCATGAAATAAGACAAGGCTTTAGCTATTAGAGCTGTGAGAATAATGGGGTTTTTTGGTTCTCTGGGAATTCCAAATTTAAAAAAAAATCATTTTGTGTTGAATTGAAAACAGGATTTTTTCAAAACATCATTTAAAATCCTTTTGGAATGAATGATACATTTTGTTTGACATGGAAGAAAACATTTCATTTTGATTTCCAGCATTTTTAAATTTTTATATTAAAAATAAAATTAAATGGAATTTTGAAATGAAAATTTATTTTGAATTGAAAAAATCAAGACATTTTGATTTTTTCTAGGTTTGTTTTCAATCTAAACAAGCCAGCAAAATCTAAACAAATTCACAAAATGTTTCAGTATCACCAAAGCTGCATTTTACACTGAAAGAATGTTTCAATCGAAAAAGTTTGCCCAACTGTGCTAGCTATAGGCAAGATCTGAATGATGTGGTAAGGCAAGCCTTAAAAGGTAATAGTTCTAGTTGGAGTCACCAAAAAAATACCTGAAAGTACTCAAATTGTCAAGTAAAACTAGCGTGTGACATTATTTATTTTTGTATAATTTCAAAGGAACCTAACACCGTGGTGTGTACATATCAGGTCATTAGTGAGGAGACCATCTGTCCTTTTTCTTCATGTAAGATATCTCACAGAAATATGTGGGTACTTTTTTGTAATGAAGGTGAAATGACCTAAAAGTAACAGTATCATAACAGATCTGTTTATAGTTTATCTGTTTATGGTTTATGGTTTTGGAACAAATCAGAATCTGACTTGTTGAGCTAATGTACAAAAGGGAAACATATTAACAATGATGAAGACATTAACATCTCCTCTGAAAGCTTAACTCTGCCACTGCTGTGGCCTTTATGAAATCACAATAGACTTAGAGTTTCAAGTCGCAATGAGACATGTTGTTCAAAGCCCAGTGAGCCATTTTCCTTTTTCTCCAGTTCATCCTTCGAAGGTTTAGTGAGATATGAATAAAGAAAATTTAAATAACCATCTGCAAAAGGATCAAGTGAAAGATAAAAGCAAATACTGTTGCAGTGATGATTAAGTGAATAGTACCCTCTACAACCTAAAATCCCTAAAGCACAGAAATTGAGAGAGAAAGAGTTTAAAATGGCATAATAACACCAGAGAAAATTATGTGAATTGGAGCCTAAGCACTTTCTAATGCTGAATGCTTAACTGTGAGAACTTATTATACAAGAGTCTGGAAAATCAATGGCCAAATTAAACACGTTGAGTACTGTAGATACGTAAATATTTTGTAATGCTTTATGTTAGGTACTTATAAGAACAATACAATAAGAGCTTGGATGTACTATGAGGCTAGAACCAGTAGCGTTAATTTTATACTTTGATTTTTTTTACTTATAAGGGTACAGAATGAATTTACTCTCTACCCCCATAAGCCCCTCCATATATATAACTAGAGCTCTGTTGTCTGGATGTTCTGTAATAAAACAGCATTGCTATGTCAGATGAAACATTACTTTGCATGGCTTGCTGAACTGATATGGAAAAGAGCGATTAAATACACAATTAAATTTGTCTGTGTTGTCTGAGTTGCAGCTGGCTGGAATGACAGTACACTTTTTGTTTACTCTTCTCTGTTTTCTTTATTGCTTTTGGTTAGGTGTCATGTCTGAAAATTTATGAGGTTGAAAATTGCAATCAGTCATGTCCATAAAGAACTGGTGTTAATTTGGAAGCACTGGAGAGGAATGTTGATAGTGGTCAAGAAAGAAGGCCGTTCATCAGTATCATATCAATTGTAAAGGCAGTGTCAGCACAACTCGAAATATCTTGTTAGGAAAAAAAAAACTTCCCCATAAATTTCTGTGGATCACCAGGAGGTTTTAGCTATGAGATTTCTGTTAAAGTTGTAGAGAGTCAGGTGTATAAAGTGAATTTCTTTGGAAATTTTAAAGGACCATGTTTATCAGATTTTCAGTACAGTACTATAAATGTAAATAGCACACCCAAGCAGTCTGAGATACTGTGGGCACATATCATTACTTGTATTTACTCATATCTCTTGTATACCAGTTATTGGGCAATTAATTGAACTATGCTAAGATAGTTGTTTTAGAAGTTGCATGTTTTCACATTTTATTGCTTCAGTATTTGGAATTTCTGCATTTTCTGTGTTTTTCATACCTGCTTGTTCTCACTAGTGTTTACTCTCTTATGCTCTAATTCAGGAAAGCATTTAAGCACATGCTTAAATCAATCCCTGTTGTGGACAGCACATGCTTAACATTAAATATTTGCTGAAGACCCATTGTCCCGATATGATTTAAGTACTTACTTACAGTTAAGCACATACTTAAATGCTGTCTTGAAAAGGGTTGTTGTCATGTATCCGGCTCTTAATAGCATGCTAATTTGTTTCATGTTTTCTTTATGGAAGTGTCTTTAAAGTTCTGTGTTGCTGTCACTTGAGCAGCTAGACTGATGGTAACCATGTTCACAGAGCTTATGCAGATGAGCCAGCAGTGTTTTAACCATTTCTGAATAAGATATTTCTGAATGGCAGTGCACTAAACACCCTACAGGTACTTGTTCTTTCTACTATAAAAGTATCCTTCTGGTAAAGGATCACTTTGCAAAAACAATACCTTTGCTTTGTATATTGAGATTTCCTCTGTGACTCCCGTGCTACGTTTCCTAGTTTTACCAAGCTAAGTGCCCATTTTCTTTCTTTTCTTACCCATCTAGATCAAACAAAGTAGCTTACGAGAATAGACCTGTATTTTTTCCCAGCTTCATTTCAGAATCAGAATGCACTTTGTGTCTGTTATAGGCTGTGATGTATGAAGCAGAAAGAAGATTGATTTTCACAAGCTACCTTGTACCTGAAGTAATGAGAGTGGCAAATTATTTGTTCACTGAGCAAACATGACAGGAATGGCATAGAGGGAATTTATATATATATATATTCAAACACATAGGGGTCACACAGGTGTTACTTTTACAAAGTGACCTTAGTTACCAGAGGGACACTTTTAAATCTGCATTAGTTTACAGAAGAAAGGCTGAATAAAGCTGCACTGCTAATAAATAATGTAAAATTCAACATAATGCAGAACGTAATTTAAACTGCTGCATTGTTTGTGTACAAGGACTTAAGCCCCAGGGCCATTCCTACTGGTCATCTAGGACTTTTTAGAAATAGCAAATAAAATAGTGACTGTAAAAGAAAAAGTAAGAGAATTCTGGTCTGTAATATGCTGTCAGTGGAAGATTTTAATTCTTGAACAGTAAATCAGCGTTTAATGGGGAAGCAGCCACGTTTCTTCTATGTGTAAACATTCTCAGTGTGTACTTAGGACATGTGACATCCTCAGGGCATGAAAAAGGGACTTGTCTTCAAAAGGCAGCTGGATCTGAAAGGCACTGAAAATTTACAGGTGTGTGAAACATGAACTAATTAATATTAAGATGCTTCATGAATGCCAGGTTATGTAAATGACTATTAATGAGAGAAATGGATAGAGATCTTTTATTTCTATTTAAGCTGTTAAAAGG
This sequence comes from Emys orbicularis, assembly GCF_028017835.1. Lineage (NCBI taxonomy): Eukaryota > Metazoa > Chordata > Testudines > Emydidae > Emys > Emys orbicularis. The sequence goes on along the minus strand of NC_088683.1, from coordinate 63,943,088 downwards.
GGAAAAAAATAAAGTTATTATTTTCTTATATTCTTTTGCTGCAGTTAGGATTGCATATGGTTGCACTTCACTTACAATAGGAAACCCAGGACAGTTTAATACTGGCCTACATGGCTAGAAGATGCTGTAATTCCCAGGTGATTGCCCTTTACTTGTGAGTTGTTAGAAGGGTTCTTGATCCTGAATTCACCAGTATGGGCTGAGCAAAAGGAAAACTTGTGAGCTTGTGAATGCCAGAAAGGAGCTGAAGACATCAATTACTCACCCAGGTATTAGGAGCATTTCCAGGGTACTCACACAGGTTTGCCACATCCATCTTCTGATGGGCCCCATCAGGTTATGAAGCAGTGGAGAGGGCCACCGACTATATTTCTACACAAGTTTGTATGTTCTCATGACAACTTCTTTGATGAGCTGTGGAGACCAACCTCAGAGATTTCTAGAGACAACACCGTGTTCTCGAGATTCCCTGTGCAGTCTTAGCTTGATTTGCACCCTGAGAAAAAGATATGCAACTGCTAAGATACTTCTAGCACAATTACTTAAGGTGTTCTAGGATTGGGCCATAGTATGGTGTGTTAGTGTGCTACTGGTGTGCATATTAGTGGAAATATTTATTTTAAACCAAGTGCGGCAAATTAATACCAGTATTCATCAGATAATGGTGTTAGTGAAGAACTGGTCACAGTGCAATCATCTCCCACCCTCCCACTGTCGAAGAGGGTTATGTTGTTGATGTTTGTTTTTTGTTTCAGTTGGGTATGTGCCTGGAGTCTAGGGACAGCCCATGCTTCCCTTCCCCTGCCTACTGATGCTCTGAAAAATAAATTCAAAAGGGCCATTCTTACTATTCATTTTCTTGGTTGACCTGTTGAGACTGCATTGTTTCTAATAAAAAAAATGTTGAAAATGTTCCTGTCAGCAGCTTTCAATTAGAAACAATCAATACTTTCTTTCACGTGGAATTTTGAAATTTAATTCCGTTTCAGAATGAAATTGATCTTGAAATTTCAAGTTTTCCTGTAAACTTGATGTTCTGGTTTTTGAATTTCTAGCTGATATAACACATCATCACTGGAGTCTGGCAGTAGATGGTACCATGGTTTCTGAAAGTGGTCTCAGAAAAAGAATAAAGCAGGAGAGTGCCTAAGAGGAAAAACTGTTCAGGTTAATAGCTGCAGTTTGTTTATGTAGTTCTGCATCTTCCCTCATAAAGTTTGCAAATAACTTTTTCAGACCTCATTTGTTCTATTGACATAGCCTATTATGTTAGTATATAACAACAGTGTGACACATAGAAGTATTGGTAATGGACTGATTTTTACTTCTGGGACCCAATCACCTGACTTGGTCAGAGTTACAAAAAGGTTAACAGCCCTGTTTCAAGGCTGCGGTCAATATTTTCTGGCTCCATTGGCTACTTCATGTTGCACCTTAGGCTGTTTTGGAAAACAAATATATAACCAAAAGTAACCATCACAGACTAAAACAGCCAAATGATGATGATAAAAAAACTACACACAGACATACCTAGGATCGGGTTCAAGATGTCTAAGTCATTAACTAACCTCTCAAGATTGTCTGAATAGATGATCACCTTTTCTCAGAACCATCCCTTTCACAATAGCCTGTTAGGATGCTGAGAAGAACGCATCAGCTCAAACCTGTGTTTGCTGCTCTGGTCTGTTGTCCTTGGCAGTGTCTAGGTGGGTATATGTTATTTCTGTAAGCACATGAATACTGCCAGTAGCATTCTGGCTGTTCTCAGGAAATAGAGAGCCAGTATTCTTGTAGTAGATATATCTCTCTGGCAGCCTTGTGGAAAGAGGGTGGGTGCCGCTCTTGTCTCAGAATCCAAAGCATAGCTAGATATCTGTGGGGGTGCCTTATAGGGGTGGGTGCGTGTAAAAGTAGTCCAAACAAAAAGTCAGTATACTTCCGCAGCCCACAGAAGGTGAAGTCCAAGGCCTTTGGGAGGCAAGGGAGAAAAGAAAAACAGAAAATAATGTGCTCTTCTCCTTTCTGAGAGGGCTTGGTCAGCCAAGCCTCTCAGGCTGTTTGCCCAGTCAGCAGCTCCTGCTTCCAGGTTCAGGTATGCCCATGACCTCGGCAGAGCTGCAGATCAAGCTGAGCAACAGAGCTACCAGGCCAAGAACCCTCCTGCTGCCTTGCAGTGCACCAAGTTCCAAAGACTCCCAGCTTGTTTCTGCTCCAGCCTTGCCTGAGCCATGTCCCAGATTGTCCTTGCCCTGCACTAGCTTCGTTCCAGCCTTGTCGTTGTTAGCATGACAGGGGAGTTGCCACTTAGTTAATATGTCAAAGCTGAACATTCTTTTTGTGTGTGTGCAGGACGGCCCTTTTTGGGGATTGGGAGGTCAATGGGGCTGATGATTTCTAGGTCATCACAGTCCCACGTGCAAGGCTAGCAGCAGGGAAGGCATGTGGCTTTTTAACCTTCTCCTCCTGTTACCTGCCATGAGGGGCTCCTGTTTACAGGCAGACTGGTTTTCCCCCTCCTCTTTGCCTCTCTCTGTTGCTATTTTCTCAAGTCCTAGCTCTGTGTCTGCAGCCTGCAGAGCAAGTGGAGAGGATCTGGCAACATCAGAGAATGCAGGGACGGGGGGGGGGGGTAGCATTAGACCCCACTTGGCTTAATGGTGCAAATCCCCTTAGAGTGAGGCTTGGTGTGGATGGGAGGTAGACTTCAATTTAATGGAATTTTGATTGGCACCAGCATCCCAACAGGTGCGGTGGAGGACTGGGAGTGAAAGAAGTAATTTCTCTACTGTTCACATAGATAGCTATAAATCAACATTGTGAACATAGATCTTTGTTTACATTTTTTAATTCTTTTTTTAGAATGACAAATAATTAATTTCCCTTCAGTTCTGGGCACTTCAGAAACCTGTAGCCGATGACAAATAAAGAAGTAGCATTCCGAAAGAACAGGAACATCAGTGCAAAGAGGAGCAAAACTGATGTCAGAAATGCAGTGTGGTTCATAGCGTAGTGTGATTGCTACTAAGATTATTAATCAGTTAGACGTTCAGGTGCACAAGCTATTAGCTATTAACTGGATATTGCACTCCCCTAGCTCTGTGTTTCTCCCCTACACAACCCAGAGGAACACACCTTGTATAGTAAATATGTTACTTCTGTTAAAGAGCAACACTAATGTGCAGGGTCCTGGTACGGAGAGACCTGTGCAGCGGTATGGAGAAACTGAAGAAATTGGGATTGCTCTTAAGAGGAAATAGATATGGAACTTAACCATCTAATGCTTAATTCTGACTCAGAGCATAGACTGCTTTTTCATAGCACTTGTGGTTGTCAGGGTAGTGCTGTGCATGAACAGAGCGAGAGAGAAAGAGGGTAGAGTCTTTTTAATATTGGCTTCTTATGAATGCAATAGGGGAGAACTGTAGAAATTGCACAACAGTACTGAAGCAGTACAGATTTTTCTGCTCTGAAGCAAAAGGCAGCCTAGCGCCAGGCATTGTCAAATAGTAATAATGTTGTTAAAATGGTCAAATTTGCAGCTTTTTCAATGTAAATGGTATGGAATAGGCATCATTGTCCTCTTGACCTATCAGCAGAAATATGACCATCCTGCAGAAATGATTCTTAGCCAGCTCTCTAGGGGTCTTCCATGGAGAGCGAAAAGCGAGAGCAGGTTTCATTATAATACATCTCACCACCCTCTGCAGAACTTTAATTCTCTAGCCCTAGAGCCAGAGCTACTATGCTTGTTCTTTGGCACCTGGCGACCTACTTTGCATGGAGTTGCACTGATATAATCAATGCTCAACCTTGCATTTCATCATCGTGTCTCAGTGCCATCAGGTACTGCTGTAACGTCACAATGAACGAATCACAATGCAACATCAGTATCTCACGTTTCAATTACTTTGTGACTTTCTGCAACGTTCTCTGACACAGTATCTCCTGTCTATTCTTGTCCATTGGCATAGACAAGGAATGATATTGGTGAATCCCATGTGTTTGGCTAAGCCCTTCAGCTACTGCCTCGCGTGTATCAAGCACCATGGGGACTTCTCATGTGGTGGGGGTGCTGCATTTGCTGGTACTCTGATCAAATCCATCATCATGACTTGTATGCAGGGCTTCAAAGAGTTGCAGGTGGCCTTAAAGCCATACACGAAATATCATTGCAGTAGAGTCAGAGGGCCAAATCAACCTTGGCTAATCCATGATGATGCAGATGGCGAGGCCTGCTCCAGCAAGACCTGCTGCACCCCAGCGTGAATTCACACTGGGGAGAATTGGCCGGGTTTCTATTGATGCCTTCCCTTGGGAGGCTTCTCTATTGGAGGGGCTCCAATGATGTCCATCTGGTACAGGGCTCAAATATTCTCTGAGTCCTATAGATCGGGGTAGGCAACCTATGGCACATGTGCCGAAGGCGGCACGCGAGCTGATTTTCAGTGGCACTCACACTGCCCGGGTCCTGGCCACCGGTCTGGGGGGCTCTGCATTTTAATTTAATTTTAAATGAAGCTTCTTAAACATTTAAAAAACCTTATTTACTTTACATACAACAATAGTTTAGTTATATATTACAGACTTAGAGAAAGAGACCATCTAAAAACGTTAAAATGTATTACTGGCACGCGAAACCTTAAATTAGAGTGAATAAATGAAGACTCGGCACACCACTTCTGAAAGGTTGCCAACCCCTGCTATAGATGGTCCTTCTGTATCAGGAAGGGGAAATATTGGCAGGGAAGGGAGGGGAAGATTACATTGATGCAGTCCATGCTGAGCCTTTTCTATGGCTCAAAAGGATTTCAGACTTCAGGGTGGTCAATCAAGCACCTTTTACAAGCATCAAATTCAGTTTACAATGGTAAAAAGAAAAAAAATGTTTAATTTAAACACTTATTTTTATCTTTATTTTCAGGATGAATAAGAGATACTTACAGAAAGCAACAAAAGGAAAACTGCTAATAATAATATTTGTTGTAACACTGTGGGGGAAATTAGCATCTGGGGCAAACCACCACAAAGGTAAGAAATTCTGCTCTATTTGAGTTTATTGTAGAACATGTAACCTCCATCAAAAGACTCAGAATTGTCCAGCTTATTGGCCCCATGTCACTTTTTCTATGCTGATTTGCTTCTCAAGGTAGCTAGTCCACAAATCAGTGTTGAGAGAAGTTTTAAATGAGCAGGGATATTTTAATTTCTTAAGGATTACTCCCATGTGAATTTAAGTATTCTAATTCAATTGTTGTGAATGTCTGACTTTAGCAACTATTCTGTCATTTTGTTATCTAAGATGGTAAAGTTGAAAAATTGACTAAACACATAAAGAAGCTTCCTTCATAAAAATAGATACATCAGACAGAATGTGTAAGTGCTGTAGATGAGTTCTTGAAATTAACCTCATAAAAAAAACAATCTTCAGTACCATGTATTCTGCTATTGCATGCAAATTATCTGATAAGAGCAACTTCCTGGAAAGTGTGCACTGAACATTATTGTCTATTTCCTCAATAATAATAATAATAATAATAATAAAAAGCTGGGGGAGACTCCTGTTTTCCAGTTTCCCACTCTCCCTGTGCATGCTAGCACTTGGACACTGGTGTTGTAACAGCATTTCTAGTAACTTTGGCTATATCAGCCTCCTTTCCTCCTGGCAGTTCTAGCCTCTAATCTATATATAGATAAGGCTTGACAGTTCCTGGCAGTTTATAAATATCTCTTCTTTTTTATTCCTTTTTTATGGCTGGGGCCCCAATACAAGGAACGACTTCCCTTTACTTATGAATTAATGTGAGACAACTTCCTGTTCTTTCCATAATCAAATACAACTTCAGAAGTCAACTGCAGCCTTTGCAGTACAATATGATTTTGAAGTTCACATCCCCCCCCTGTAGTGTCTGCACATTGGCAATTTGTCTTCTGATTCCAGTTCAGAATAAAGTAGAAAGGCATGAGTAAACTAAGTGTGGGAGATGAGTGTCACTGAGAGTTATAAGTTAAGTAGTAGGGAGTGACATAATAAAGAAAATCATTACATTTCTATATTAAAGTTTATTTTATAATAATTTTCGTGTGAAGAGGATTCTATGAGAAAGTATTACCTATATCTAGCAGTCAGGTTTTTGTTTTTTGTTTGCTCTGTGGATATATTTTCCTTCATAATTGATTGAATATTTTAGGATGCAAAGACATTTTCCACCCAATCTCTTTAGTTTTAAATGTAGTTGTGGCCAAAAGAAATTCTGACGTGGTTCAGCAAACCATTGAAGCTGGGGTCATGCCTTGTTGGAGCAATGTTCAAAACTTCATATGGTTTTGTTAGCTCCTGATTCAGCCAAAATCCAGTTTAAACTGTGCTGAAATGTGATTGTTACTGTTGCTGAAAGATCCTTGTATTAAGTGTCTGTCTTACTTATAAATCAGCTTTATTTTTTATAAAAAACTTTTTCAAAGACCACATTGGGAATTACTGCTGTGTAATTGAGAGGAAATGCTGGCCCACTAAGTTCAACTTTCCAGATATATGCCTACAAATGAGATCGTAACAGGGGCTATTTCTTTTCTGGGCCACACTTGGTATTCTGAATCCCAGACTTAGAGCAGAGAGAACTGGAAAAAAATTGATTTTGATGTTTTTAGTTTACAAATGTGGGGGGGCGGGAAGGGGAAAGCCAGGTTATTCTGTGTTCATGTAGCTTAACAAAAGCTTTCTTTTTTACAACTGCAACTTTACAGGCCTTTAGTAAATAATGTGAAGGAGAGGTTTTGAGCTTGTGGGGAAAACTAAAAAGAAGAAACATGACTGAAGTATTTCATCTAGCAAACTGTCTACTTTGCATGAAGATTTTTTGGTTGTGGATTTAGTACACATGCAGAGAAGCTACATTGCATATATATGGGGAGATTTCAAAGGTACAAATAAGAATCAGGCACTCAAGTCCCATTGACTTTCAGTAGAAATTGTGTTCCTAACTTCTCTTTGGGCCTTTGAAAATTGCCCCCGTGGTCTATACTTGGGAGGAGCTTAAGGAGTACCCTAGAAGGACTTCTTAGTTCTTATGTTCTTATGATACCATTCACTTTAGAATACAGTTTCCAAATATGGATTAATACAATCGTTACTTCAGTCATGATTGCCTGTTGCATCATTAATCTTCATTTAAAGAAGTTCCTAATAACATATTGACATGCCAGACCTTAATTACTTTGAAAGAGCCTCTGCAGTCTATTAGATCAATAATCTACATTTTCAAAAAAATCTTTACATTTCTATTGCCTTAGCCATATTAAGGTCCAATTCTTAAACCCATTTATTTTTCTGAAAGCTACTGTAAAACAAAGAAAACATTAATCCACACAAGATGGTTTAAAAAATATTTTGCGGTAAACACTGAATACAGTAGAGTTGTAAACAGCTGATTCTGAGAACTCAACAGTTAGCCTTCTTGCACCTAAGAATTTAAGGGGTATGGCAGACATGAGAAACTCTAATTCAGTACCAAGATAAGGGCACAGGGCAGAGTATCCATGGCCAATTTCTTAGGCACAACTGCCAACCATGTTTCTTGAGCCTGCAGCAGCCAAGGTTAGAACCCAGAATTTCAGACTCCTACTGTTCAGCGCAAGATCAATGATGTTCTATGACCTGCACTCTGTCAAGATGTCCAAATTGACCTGGATTACTGAAATCTGTCTTGAAGACACTGCTGTACCAGTGTTGCCTCAGTTAGTTATTACAGGGTACTTAGCACACTATCCCCTGAGTGAATAAGGTAGAACATGGAGTTATTATGCTCTATGCATCAGACCTCAAGTACAAGACAGGCTCAATTGCAAAAACAAAAGCCACCCCAAACACCCCACCCCCCTTGTGTGCATCCATCAATTGTGTGAATCTAGGGATGACCTCAATATTGACACTCTTCTTATCTACAGACCACCTAACAGGAGTGGGTAGAGTAGCACTTCTGTTATGATCTTTCCTTTCAGAGGGCTGTGGTGCATAGTTTCATCTGGATAGGTCTTGCCTCTACTTGCCTTGTCCTACTAAGTGTAGGACATTTACACTTAGTCCTATCCATCATGTTATTCAACATATTTGTAAGCCCCTATGGGTGATCATGAGCTTTAGTGCCTGCAGTGGAAGACAATACCGAGCTCTGAATGCCTACTAACCTCACTGTGTTCAGAACTAAATGCAAAGCTCGCTTTTTGATTTAGCTTTCTCTCACTAAGCTTGTGCTCTCCCTCTCACACATTCGTGTGCGCACACACATGCTACCTATTGGGAAGAAAGCGCCTGTGTGCTGGAACCAGGAATATTATTTCATTTTAAATACTAGGGAGACATTCATACTGTGGGGATGAGTGCCTTATCAGAACCTCGACCCACAGGGGGCTGTGAATCAGTACACAGAATTAGATACCCTTTGTGCTGCAAGAGCTACACACGAGAAGGCAAGTAAATAATGGCGTATCAGTCTTAAAACGACACTGGCAAGGTTACTAGCCTAAAAACTGATATACCTGGAGAGTAGCTCTAACAGGAAGATTTTTATCTAGAGAAATCCGTAAAGGTATTTTATTTTTAAACTGGTACTGATCCTCCTTCCCCTCAGCCCCTCCAGAACAAACAAATGTCCAAATATATAGTGTTCACTGATAGAAATGGCAGGCAGACATCAGTTCAGCATCAGTGACTGCCTGCTATCTCTATCAGAAGGAACATGCACTGATGTGCTGAACATCAAATCACATCCCATTTTTAAGGTTTCAAGCAAGAGGAATGATCATCTTGGAAAAGTATATTGACATGCCCTTGTAGATACTCCTTTTTAGATAAGCCCACTGCTGAAGTACTACCATTTCTAAGCCTGAAATCTAGGCAGCGTCCCCAAAACTAGATTTTTTTTGGGGGGGGGTTGTTTATTTGTGCCATATCCTTAACATTACTCAAGTTTGTGTGTGTGTTGATAAATATAAATGCCCCAAAGTAATTTCACTAAAGAAATAAAGCATACTTTTGAGATCTGAGTGCAATCTAATGAACCTCCAAGTACAAAAACAAACTTTCTATTGCATTTTAAATTCTTGGACAAAATGAACAGTTATCCAAAAACATCACTAATAGTAAATGTCTCTGCTTGTCAGAAGAAATTTGTTACTAAATCAAAAAATACTCAAGATAGATAATGAAGTAATGGAGTCTCTTTGGACTTACTAGATGAATCTGAAGTGTTCAATGACTGAGAGACTATTTTATTTGAAAAAAGTAAATGAAATTACTCAGCTCACGCCTATATATTGGAGAAAATTCAAACATGTTTTTAATTGATATTTTTTAAAGTATAATCATGCTCCTGATTAACTTTCCCTGTTGTACTAAGATTTAAAGGGAACTTAAATCAGTGTAACAGGTTTCAGAGTGGTAGCCGTGTTAGTCTGAATCAGCAAAAAGAATGAGGAGTACTTGTGGCATCTTAGAGACTAAAAAATTTATTTGGGCATAAGCATTCGTGGGCTAAAACCCACTTCATCGGATGCATGCAGTGGAAAATACAGTAGGAAGATATATATACACAGAGAACATGAAAAAATGTGTGTTGCCATACCAGCTCTAAGGAGACTAATCAATTAAGGTGGGATATTATCAGCAGGAGGGAAAAAAAACGTTTGTAGTGATAATCAGGATGGCCCATTTCCAACAGTTGACAAGAAGGTGTGAGTAACAGTAGGGAGAAAATTAGCATGGGGAAATAGTTTTACTTTGTGTAATGACCCATCCACTTCCAGTCTTTATTCAAGCCCAATTTAATGGTGTCCAGTTTGCAAATTAATTTTAATTCAGCAGTTTCTCGTTGGAGTCTGTTTTTGAAGTTTTTTTGTTGGAGTATTGCGACTTTTAGGTCTGTAATTGAGTGACCAGGGAGGTTGAAGTGTTCTCCGACTGGTTTTTGAATGTTATAATTCTTGACGTCTGATTTGTGTCCATTTATTCTTTTGCATAGAGACTGTCCGGTTTGGCCAATGTACATAGCAGAGGGGCATTGCTGGCACATGATGGCATATATCACATTGGTAGATGTGCAAGTGAACGAGCCTCTGATGGTGCGGCTGATGTGATTAGGTCCTGTGATGGTGTCCCTTGAATAGATATGTGGACAGAGTTGGCAACGGGCTTTGTTGCAAGGATAGGTTCCTGGGTTAGTGTTTTTGTTGTGTGGTGTGTGGTTGCTGGTGAGTATTTGCTTCAGGTTTGTGGGGGGGCTGTCTGTAAGCGAGGACTGGCCTATCTCCCAAGATCTGTGAGAGTGAGGGATCATCACCTTCAGCCCCCACCTAAAACCTCTCCATTGCATCATCAAGGATCTACAACCTATCCTGAAGTGCTGCAGAGTTATTTCCTGAAACAACCATGCTTTAACAGAGAGTCATCCTACTTACCACAGTGCAAAACGTCATATTCTCTTTGAAAAGAATACAAGCAACATTACCGAAAATGTGTGGGGAATTCTGGTTGCCCTAAATTGCCCTTGACAGAAGTAAGTACTGCAGTTATGAGTGGACCAGGTTAGATTCACTACTTGATTTGAGTTATTCTCCTCAGACTTCTAATTTCTCTTGTATTCTGTTAAAATAAAGTGAGGCCTAAAACTAGCTATGGATGGTGTGGCAAAGTGTTGGTGTTCTGCTTTGTGGCTAGGTGCAGCATTTCAGGTTTATTTTCTGTTGTCCTGCTACCCATGTCTGCTAGTGGTCTCCTTTAGTCCTGTGACTTGACCCTCTGGCTGGTCCACCTTTGGTCTTGCCTCTTTTGGGGTAAACCAGAGTTGTTCTTCGAATGACTGCACATGTCCGTGCCATTGTAGGGATGCGTGTGTGCCTTGTGCTTGGTTGTTGGAGAACGTCTTCCATCAGTGGTACTTGTCTGGGTGGCTTGAGAGCCCTCTGTTGCCATGCGCTACTGCATGCCGGTATGAGAAGTTAGAGCCACCTTTGATCCCCGCCCCCAGTTCCTTCTTACAGCCAGTGGTGGTTGTTGGAGCACTTCCAGTCTTGCTATCGCAAGTTTATTTCCCTCACTCTTTGTATATAGTCTACTTGTCGTTTAGTAGTTAGTTAGATATAGTGTATAATTCGTGTTAGGTTTCAGTTTTAGGTCCTTTTTGGACCAAATGTGACTCTCGGTATTGGGACCAGGACTGGAGCCATAACTCGCTCTCTGAGGTTCAAGTCCTGCTGGTCATGTGCCAGAATGATGGCGCTCAGTGACCCACACCCCAGCTGCCTAAAATATTTGGGGGAGTCCCACACCAGTGACAAGAGTCACATTTGTGGAGTGGTTTAACCTCGCTCATAAAAAGATAGAACAGCGAGACTTCAGTGTCTCCGTATGGAGGCAGCATTTCACCCTCCATGCGTACTCCGAGTACAGTGTGTGTCCCAAGATGTCTTTGGCTCTGTGTTCTGTGTCTCCGTTACCAAAGAAGCGACAAAGAATTTCCAAGGACATGGTGCCTGGTTCAGCAAGACCTTTGGTACCAAGGCCAGCTAGAGGCATGGACTCTGGGTAGGACTCTGCAGGACAGGAGGGGGGGGGGTGGTTATCAACTCCAGAATCTGTGTCAGGTCCATTGAGGCGGAGTCCTGAAAGCTCCTATATGCCAAACTGAAGACCCAATTCCAGTGCCAACAACACTGAAGACGTACACTGCTGCCAGAGAATTGCTTAAACTTTTGGTACTAGTGTCCCTGGTGGTGCAGGAAGGGTTTCAGCTGGTACTGGCAATTGTAGTTCCTACACAAGCCATGCAAAAACATGTGGTATTGATGCTGCTTCCAATAGCTAGGAAGCCAGTACATTCCAGGGGCAAGCCACCATTAATATCCGCAGTATCACCATCTCCAGGTTAGACTTACCTATCTCCCGTCCACACGGGTTCTGCAGCTCTATTGGTATTGCAGGCTTCAGAGTCATCTTTGTTGGATTTGGAAGTGGGGTCTTTTGTATCCCATACCAGGCAGGAAGCTTACCCTCCATCGGAGCCTAGGGGTCTATGGCTGTCACAGCAGTGGGCACGTTGCAAGGGGCAATGGGATGTGTAACCATGGGGCCCACCGCGATCATGTAGTGTCCCTTCCCCTGCTAGGATCTCCCCTCTGCTGTCTGAGTTGACTTCTTCGAGGTTGCACTGAGATCAGCACAGACAACATTCTCTGACGCCCAATACTAGTACTGGTCCTTAGCAAATGGAAGTTGCTCAGACAGCTCCTCCACTGCAAGAGGCAGATCAGCCATTGCCTCAGCATCCTGGTGCATCTTCTTTCTCATCACCAGATGAGGCTGTAGAGGGGGTGAACGATTCTCCACCACCAAAGGATTACAAGGCTCACAAAGAACTGCTTAAAAGGGAGGCCTTGGTTTTAGACATTCAAGCAGAAGAGGTCCGTGAGAAATCCCACAAGCTGGTGGATATAGTAGCATCTGCAGGACCCTCCAGAGTGGCATTTCCAATTAATTGGACACAATTCCAGAGCTGATTAAAACACTTTGGCAGACCCCTTCTTCCCTCCCATCTACTGCTAAATGGGCAGTGAGGAGATACTATGTCCCTTCTAAGGGTTTCAAACACCTCTACGCATACCAGCTCCCAGTTTCCTGGGTGGTAGCAGCAGATAGTGAGAAGGAGAGGCAGAAGCACCAAGTGCCAACACCGAAGAGTAAAGAATCAAAGAGACTGGACCTGTTTGGCCGTAAACTTTATTTGACAGGAGGGCTACAGCTCAGAATTGCTAACCAGTAAGCTCTCCTAAATCACTACAACTTCACCCTATGGGACTCCAGGCAGGAGTTCATTTTGATGTTTGAGAAGGGCAAGCTGGTGGCAAGGACAGCTTGGATGTGGTGGACTCAGCAGCTCAATCCATGGCATCTGCCATATTTATGAGGAAGTGTTTGTGGTTGCAGTCTTCCAGTCTCCCTCCTGAAGTACAGCAGATCATCCAAGACTTGCTTTTTTAGTGTCCCTTCCACTTTTTGGAAAAGACGGATAATAGGCTGTGTAGCATAAAAAATTCCAGGGCCACATTGAAGTCACTTGGAATCTGCACACCGGCAACAAAGAGGTAGCAGTTCTGGCTCCAACAGGTTCACAGATATCCGAATTTATACCTGGGCGACAAGACTTGCCAAGAAAAAGGGGTGAGTATTACAGGAGGTGACCACAGCCGCCCCCCCCAATCTGTGACAGCAAGTTCCTGTCAATCAGCAGCCCAGTCTAAACATGCATTTTGATGGATTTGTTTAGGGCAGCATAGCAGTACTTACAGACCAATCTGCTCTGACCCATATCTTTGCCAATCATCTATCCTACTTCCTTTGTGCTTGGATTCACGTCACATTGGATCTGGGATATTCCCTTCAATTTGTTTCTATCCCCCGTTATCATCCCACTTTCCCATCCCTCTTTGGGGACCACTCTAATGAGACCATTCTTCCATGGGAGATCTAATCTCTCCTTCTAATAGGAGCCATAGAGGAAGTTCCTTTATTCCGTAGGGGGAAAGGTTTTTATTCCCAAAGCAAAAGGGTCTAAGAATTACACAAGTACCTGAAGGAAATAAAGTTCCACATGGTTACTGTAGCTTCCATTATTCCTTCCCTGGAACAGGGTGACTGGTATGCTGCCCTTGATTTAAAGGATGCTTACTTCCATATAGCAATCTGTCCAGACCACTGGAAGTTTCTCCGGTTATAGTGAATGGAACCCACTACAGGAGCGGTGCCAGGGTTTTTGGTGCCCTAGGCGGGGGTCCTTCCGCGCTCCCGGTCGTCGTCGGCAATTCGTTGGGGGGGGCGGTCCTTACGCGCTCCCGGTCTTTGGGGCACTTTGGCTGCGGGTCCCGGAGCGAGTGAAGGACCCGCCGCAGAATTGCCGCCGAAGACCCGGAGCGCGGAAGGACCCCTCGCCGCCGAATTGCCGCCGAGGGCGGCAAAATGCCGCCCCCCCCCAAATCCTGCCACCCTAGGCAACCGCCTAGGTCGCCTAAATGGAAGCACCGGCCTTGACCCACTACCAATTCACAGTATTTCCATTCAGCTTCTCAGTAACCCCTCGTGTTTTCACAAAGTTCATAGCACCTGTAGCTGCGTATCTGAGGAGATTGGAAATCCAGGTATTCCTCTCCCTGGCAACCGGCTGGTGAGAGTCCAATCTGAGTCTCAAATACTGTCCAGCATTGCTATCATTCAGTCCACCTTCAATCCACTGGGGCGATTACTTAGTCTGGTCAAATCAATTCTAAAACTTGTGTAAATAGGAGAGTTTATTGGAGCACTCCTAGATGCTACAAAAAACAGAGCAATTCTACCCCAGTCAAGGTTCCAAATGCTCCAAGACCTGGTCTTGGATCTAAAAGCACATCCTGTTACCACAGTGCACACTTGCCTCTGACTTCTGGGGATACGGCAGCATGTACCTACTTAGTACAACATGTGAGACTAAGCCTCAGAAGGCCTCAGGGATAGCTAGTGTTGGTGTATGTCCCGTCGACATTATCTGGCCAGCGTGATTTGCAGAGGCAATTTTGTTCTCTCTGGACTGGTGGACAGACCCTCAGAATGTTTATCCCTTTGTTTTTCTTCAACCAATGCTCACTTGGGTCACGGATGCCTTGTCCCTGGGTTGCAGGGCACACATCAGAACCCTGCAAACTCAAGGGGTTGTGGCCCTCGCAGGATCCGAGGACTCATCTAAACATCAGGGAGCTACATGCTCTCCATCTAGACTGTCAGCCTTCTGTTCACATACTGTGGGAAAATAGTCCTTCAGACCTCTTAGGTCCAGGGTTTTCCTGCTAGTACTTTGTGAGGCCACAGGGGAACCCAGTCTCCGCCTTTATCATGGGCTCCAGCCCAGGGACCCTTGTAGCAAGTGGTTACGGGTCTCTGTGATCAGACTTCTTGCTTCTTCTCTGGACTACTTCCTACATCAACCCACCTTCTCCTCAGGGGACTCATTCTCAGCAGGGGTCTGCCCTGGGCTCAAGCCCCTCACCTGAGTCCTTAAGGGAACAAAGGAAAAGAAACTAAAGTAACAGAAATAAAGAGCAGCACTAGCTTCTCTATCTTACTGCTCTGTTCTCAAAGGCAGCCAAAGGTGTATCTTGGGATCTCTGCTGTGGTTCTGTGGGAGCTGAGGGTGAGAGGTCCGTCTGCCTCCCCACACTGAGGCCCTCTGAACTGAGCTTCACCCTTTTTAATGCTCCTTCTCCGAGATTGTCATGCCTCAGAGGTGCAGCAGGAGGGGCTGCCTGGGCCTAAAGCTGCTCCTTAGCTCCTTCTTGCCCGGTGCAGGGTTTGTATTCCCCATCACAAATGGATTATAAATTGCTATTTGCCCTGAAACAACTTATGAGTAATGTATGGGGTCTTTTGTTTGCTTTTTTGGACAGTTGGGCTAAAAAGCTGCAGATTCTGAAGGAGGCATGATATAATTTAATCAGACGTAGTTTGGGGACTGTATTAATTTATTTTGAGCACTCCAACTTTTTTAATGATAAATCGCTTTACAACTAAAGAATTTTAAAGCAGATACAAGAGGCCAATATGGGCTAGATTGTGTCTAGTCCTGTAGGAAGAGCTGGAGACACCTTTAGCCCTACCTGGTGGAGAGGCTAGATGCAATCTTAGGCCTTTGCTTCCAGCATTCCACAGGAGAACTTTAGTGCCTACGGTGGCACTAAAACCCCATTGGATCAGGGAAGGGCAAGGCCATGATTCAGCCAGACCCTGCAGCCCTGCCCTAGGAAGCAGAGATGAGTTGTCATGGGGAGAGTCAATACTCTACCTTGTTAAAAGGTGTAACAATGGCTATAGCTGTGTGCACTGCCCCGTGCCCTCCTTGCATTGTGCCTATCAAATTCACTGATATACTCTGGCTACTTTGAGCTGCTCCAGTGATGCAAAGCTGCTGTTAATATGGCTTAAGTGGTGGGTTATGCCAGGTTTAAGGATGCTTTACATCACCAGAGCAACATAAAGCCGTTGAAGCGTGCAAGTGAATCTGGCACAGTGCCTCTAGGAGCTGCCACTGATGTGGGCTGTGAGTTTAGCCCTTTGTTGTTGCAGCAGCCTTTTCCCCTGGGCAAAATTTCTACTTTTAGGTCAGGTCTACACTACAGACCTATATCAGTATAACTATGTCACTCAGGTGTGTGAAAAATGCACACCCCTGAGCACAGGCATAGATTTTCCAAAGTGCCGGGGGGTGCTCGACCCCCCAGCTCTGTCCCAGGCCCTGCCCCCACCCTGCCTCTTCCCACCCCTGCTCTGCCCCCATCCCGCCTCTTCCTGCCCAGTTCCAACCCCTCCCCTGAGTGCACCGCATCCTCGCTCCTCCCCATTCCCTCCCAGCCTCCTGCATGCTGTTCACGGCGGGTAGGAGGCAGGGGAAAGGAGGGGAAGGTGATGATCTGCGGGGCCCGCTGGCGGGTGGGAGGTGCTAGGAAAGATGGGGGGAGCTAAAGGAGGGCTGCCAGTGGGTTCTCAGCACCCACCATTTTTTCCCCGTGGGTGCTCCAGCCCCGGAGCACCCACAGAGTTGGCACCTATGCCCCTGAGCGACACACTTATACTGACCAACCACCCCCCTCCATGTAGACAGTGCTATGTCGATGGGAGAACATCTTCCAGAAACATAGCTACCGCCTCTCAGGAAGGTGGATTTACTATGCCAACAGGAGAAACTCTCCCATCAGTGTGGGAGTGTCTTCATTTAAGTGCTACAGCGGCACAGCTGCATTGATGCAGCTACACCAATGCAGCATTTTAAGTGTAGACCTGCCCTTAAGAACTCTATGGCTATGAGTCATCCAGTCCTGTGTGTTAAGTTTACTACTGTAGGCACATTTCTGCTTCAACACAGACTTTAGTATTTAACACACATAACTGAATTGCACTGTCACTAAGGGTATGTCTACACTGCAATAAAAGACTTGCGGCACTGAGTCTCACACCCTGGGACAATTGACTCGGGCTCGGGCTGTGGGGCCCAAAAGAGCAGTGTAGACATTGGACTGGGACTGGAGTCTTGGCTCTGAACATCTGTGACGCAGGAAGGATCTTAGAGCCCGGGCTCCAGCTCGAGCCTGAATGTCTACACTGCTATTTTTATCCCTGCAGTCCTTGTTCCCTGAGCCCGAGTCAGTTGACCCAGGTCTGAGACTTGGAGCTGCGGGTCTTTTATTGCAGTGTAGACGTATTCTCTAAGGTTCTCATTAATCTTTCGTGTGAGTACTATTGCATAATACTGACCTAGTTAAACACACATTAACAGTTTATAACAAAAATACACATTGCAGATATTTCTAGAAACTGATTAATGATTCTGGTAATTTGCTTAACTGGCTTGCTGTTGACCATATTGTAGGTCCAAGGAAATTTTAGTTTAAATTAAAAAAGTAAAACGTTAATAAATAATACTTTAGTTGTACGCATACTTTATATGAAATAGAAAGTTGCAAAGGGAGTGTAACCTGTCCCAAGGGAAATCTTGTTAGCACTTTACACGTAAAACCCAGTTACATAAGAATGGCCATACTGGGTCAGACCAAAGGTCCATCTAGCTCAGTATCCTGTCTTCCGACAGTGGCCAACACCAGGTGCTTCAGAGAGAACGAGCAGGACAAGTAATCATCAAGTGTTCCATCCCCTGTCGCTCATTCCCAGCTTCTGGCAAACAGAGGCTAGGGACACCATCCTCGCCAATAGTCATTGATGGACCTATCCTCCATGAATTTATCTAGTTCTTTATGGAACCCTGTTATAGTCTTGGCCTTCACAATATCCTCTGGCAAAGAATTCCACAGGTTGACTGTTGCTTTGTGAAAAAATACTTCCTTTTGTTTGTTTTTAACCTGCTGCCTATTAATTTCATCTAGTGACCCCTACTTCTTGTGTTATGAGCAGGAGTAAATAACACTTCCTTATTTACGTTCTCCACACCAGTCATGATTTTATAGACCTCTATCATATCCCTTCTTAGTCATCTCTTTTCCAATCTGAAAAGTTCTGGTCTTATTAATCTCTCCTCCTAATAATTTTTGTTGCCCATTTCTGAACCTTTTCCAATTCCCATATATCTTTTTTGAGATGGGGCTACCAGATCTGCACACACTAGTCAAGATGTGGGCGTAGCATGGATATATACAGAGACAAAATGATATTTTCTGTCTTATTATCTATCCCTTTCTTAATGATTCCCAACAGTTGTGACCATTTGAGAGGATTTTTGAAAACTGGTAGATTACTGTATCACCCCTGTGCTTCTGTGCTAATATCATTCCATTAAGATACAAAAACAGAGGCTCTTTTGCTGAAAATAATTCTTCAGAGGTTCAAGAAAGAACCAAAGGGAGTTTACAACTGAGAGTTAACCCTAGATTCTCCACAGTTGCACTCGATTCAGGCAGATTTCAAGATTTGAAGATTTTGTATTGCTGCACACCACTGTATTATTGTGCCTGTGCATAAAATAGACTGGCAACAGCAAAATCTGTAGGGAAGTTCACGGAGTCTCTGGCTCATCTTCGTTACTGGATTGATGGGCAGGGACAGTGTCCCGAGCCTCTGTTTGCCAGAAGCAGGGAATGGGCGACAGGGGATGGATCACTTGATGATTACCTGTTCTGTTCATTCCCTCTGGGGCACCTGGCATTGGCCACTGTCGGAAGACAGGATACTGGGCTATATGGAGCTTTGGTCTGACCCCGTATAGCTGTTCTTATGTTCTTATTGTAGAAGGCTATGTGGAGTAAGGATTTGGGGGTTTCGTTGTAGATGTTGTGAATGTTGCACTGATTATGGTGCGAAAGCCTTAAGGTAGGAAGGTTTTGAAGAGCTTGGTAAAGGGGGTCAGATGGGATTAATCTATTTTACTTCGGAAGTTTATTTCACAGCTGGATCTATTGTATTAATTTAGATGGCATATATGGGCCCAAAGAGTTTAAAGTATTAACACGACCCTGATACTGTTCAGCATTAAACAGCATTACAAAAAGTTTCTGGGTTTGGTATACAGAGACCTCAGGCTGCTTAGTACCATGACAAACACACCATTAAACATTCTGATAACCTTTTATTAAAGATACAGAAAAAGAAGGAAAAATAGTTAAAACATTTGAAATGTAAAGTATTAAGTAAGGCTTTCAGAATCTCTTGTTCCCTCTCCCTTTAGCTGGAGACAGTCTTTAGAAGGAAAAAAAACCCTTGTTTGACAGTCTTTTAGATAGTATCAAAATGATAATAACTGTCCTTTTGGGAGAAAAGCAAAGAAGTTAGTTGACATGGAGCTATTGTAACTGTTGTTAACGTCTGATCCCATTTCCTAAAAAACAAAACAAGACACACAAAAGAGGAGACAAAAGAACAGCAAAGATAGAAAATGCAGTTTCTGTCTTTGATGTTGACTTTCACTTGCAGTCTCATTGCTGGAAAAACACAGGCCCAGCACATGGTCTTAATAGCCACTCCAAGACCTGGCAAACTTGTACTAGCATCAGGCAGTTTAGGGCATTGCTTTTACTTGCCTTTCTGGTCTCAGGGTTACAGCAGTATTGCAAAATGTTCTGTCTTGGCCAACTCAGACAGACTCTTATTAGACAGAAGGAAAAGGAGAGAGATAGGAAAGAGAAGAAATAAGGTGGGGAAGGAAAAGGACACATGGAGAGGACAAAGGTAGACAAAGGGCTTGGCTACACTTGCAAGTTAGAGCGCATTAAATCAGCCCTGGGTGCCCTAACTCCTGAGGTGTCCACACTGGCAAGGCACTTAGAGCACCTGGACTCTGCAGCTGGAGCTCTCCTGGTAATCCACCTCCATAAAGCTTGCTGTGCCTTGGCTGAAATGCCCAGATGTCAGTGTGGACGACATGTTGCATTACTGTGCTGTGATTGGCCTCCGGAAATGTCCCATAATCCCCTGAAGTCAAGTGGCTACTCTTGTCATTGTTTTGAACTCGGCTGCAGGCATGCGGATATCCCCTTTCAAAGCTCCGATTCTGACAGCTGGCATACTTATCTGCTCCGGGACAAAGCAAACCATTACTGTGGAATGCTGCTGCTGCTGAGGCAGGCGTTTGTGCGTGTGTGTGTGACAGAGAGGCGGGGAAGGGGAGTTGTCTGCTGCTGTCTGAATTTACAAGACAGCATGCTGACACAATCTCTGTTCCCCAAAACACACTCTCTCCCCCCCACACATACACACAACACACTCCCTGTCACACTCCACCCCATCCCATTTGAAAAGCATCCTGCAGCCACTTGCACCCTGGGATAGCTACCACAATGCACTGCTCTCTGTGGCGTTGCAAGAACTGCTACTGTGGCCATGCCACTGTGCTTGCAGCTGACAGTGTAAACACACGGCAGCGTTTTCCCTGCTGCGGTCTCCGAAGTCTGGTTTAACACCCAGCACTCTACATCTGCAAGTGTAGTCAAGCCCTAAGTCTCACATCTCATGTGGTGGTTGGGATTCAGTAGGAGCAGGGGAAGGTGTTAATGTCATCTGGGTCCCTCTTTTGGCCTGGTCTGGTCAGGACATCTCTAGGGATTAGGACAATGAAGGCTTGGTGGCATTACATTAGATTCCAGGGTCCCAGGAGGTGCTAGTGGTGGCAACCTTGATTTGGTAAAGCTCAGTTCTTTCTGTTCTCCTGTCTCTCAGTCATAGAGTTTAGGGCTTGAAGGGATCACCAGATCATCTAGTCTGACCTGGTATATTACAGGCCACGAACACGACCCAGTGCCTGTGCAAGGAAGGTGAACCCCCCTTCTCCAGGTCACTGTCAGTCTGACCTGGAGAAAATTCCTTCCTGATGCCACACATGGCAGTCAGTTAGACCCTGAGCATGTGAGCAAAAACCAGTGAACCAAACATGAGAGAGAGAATGGTCAGTGCCACCTCAGAGCCCTGGCCCACCCCAATCAGTATCTCATCTCCTCCATAGCTATCTCTGATGCTCCAAAGGAAGGAGACCAACTCTCCCTCAAGATTACTTTGGAGAGAAAAGTCCCTTCCTGATCTCCTATAGGTGACTGACTGAAGCCATGAAGCATGAGCTTTCGGAACTTAAAACATAAACTGGAATGGACTCCCAAGGCTGCTGAGCCCTGGCCCTCACTGTCACAAACAATCCTCATAAATCTCTCTTAAAACTAATTAGTTTTTGCTTACAACCCCTCTTGGGAGGCAGTTCCAGAACCTCACTCTTTTGATGGTTAGCTCCTTTCTTCTAGTTTCCAGCTTGAATTTTCTCAAAGTTATTTTCTCAAAGAAAGAAATCAGGTTAGTCTGGCAAAACCCGTGTTGCATTACATTCCCTTTTCCATTTACTTCCATTAATTTAATTAGTCTTTTCTTCACAATTTGTTCCAAAGTTTTGCATATGACTCAGGTTAGACTAAACATCTGTAATTGCCCAGATCACTTCCTCCCCTTTCTTAAATATAGGAATGATGTTAGCTATTCTCCAGTCAGATGGTACTACTCCCAAATAAATAGATTTATTAAAAATCCTTCTTACTGGACTAGCAATCTCACATTCCAGTTCTTTCCATCTGGAATGGAAATTATCCAGTTCCCCCCACTCAGTCAGCATCTGCTAATTTTCCACCGAAAAGTCTCTTTTTGAGGACTCTAGAACCTGACTCAAAGGTCACCATTTACTTGAGGAATAGACCAGAAGATAGTCAATCAAACAATTTACTATCAATATCTGTTATTGAAGTCTAGGACTTTAATATAATATCTGTTAGAATTTAGAGCTCAGTAGATAATAACTAAAGACATCAAAATTTACTGGACTTCTACTACTGCATAAAAGAGAAGAAGAAATTACATTCATTCCTACAACTATGCCCATATAACTACAATAGATTACTGGGATTTATGTACAAAGAATCAAGACAAAAGCAGAGTTATGTCTTCTTTTCTTGTTTATTGCCTATGCTATTGACTCCATAGTAGTTAATAACTGCCATGAAAAATGTTTTTCCTTAGAGCGATAATTTAAAGAAAATATGAATTTATGATTATTACTTATGAATTTGGCTCCTTAATGTTTTTCAAAGATAAGTATGAAGAAGAGTAATAACCTGAAAATTATTCAGTTTGGTCTGCTCATGTAATCTTTATGTAAAACTCCCATGCAGTTTTCCATGAGTAGGAGTGCCAGATCTGTGCTTAAATACATACAAATATGCAGTGAGAGTAGTGTAACCCTTCTGCCAGGCCAAGTTGATAGCAGCAAGGGGCAGGTTCAGTACATGGGGTCCCTTCACAACAATGTAATGCAAAACCAGCTCGAGCCCCCACCCAGTGACCTGGGAAAATCTTACACATACCCCTAAATGCCTCAAAGAGGCAATATTCCCCTCTCATAAGCATAGAGTCTCGGTGTAGCAGAAAATTTTTAATAACATGAGATAAACGACATCAGCATTAAATTGGGAAGACACCACACCTAGGGTTCATAGACCAAACCATGAGCAAAGACCCACCCCAGCAAATTGGGCTGTGTCCTTTCCCTTTGATTCTTGAGTCCAGCAACCCAAAAATCACCCAAAGTCCCAAAAGTCCAACAACCCAAAAGTCTCTGTCCCTGGTTAGTGCAGCCCCAGAGTTCAAAAGTTTATCTGCAGAGTTTTACCTCTCCAGCCTGTGTGGAAATTGGGCGAGAGGGCACACAGGGTGTTAAGGGGCACCTTACGTGGTCCCAGGCTGACTGCCCCACCTCTCTGTGGGGTTCTGCTGCAGCCTTCACCACGAGCCGCTCCACTCCACCAGCCATCCCATGAGCTGCTCCAGCAGTCCCACGAACTGATCCGCTCTGCCAGCCGCTTAGCAATATATCTTCAGGCTCCCCCACTAGATAACACAGCACTCAGTGATCTCAGCTCTTAGTGATTTCAGCTTGTAGTAGGGGAGCCACAGTGCTGGTGCACCATTGGCCCAAAACAAATTCAGCTCAGCAGTCTGTAACTAGACTCCAAATGGAATCAAAATTAGCTCTGACATTCAACAGTGGAGAGAGAAGGAGGTACAATTGTTGTTTCACGCCCACAAAGGGTGCCTACACCACCAGGTACAAATACCTGTCCCCAGCCTCTCTCAATTCACTGGGTTTTGGAACCCATGTCCCTTGTCTAGCAAGTGCTACTTAGTTGATGGTGAGTCCCTCTGTCATAAAACAGTTCCACTGGCCTTGATTCACATAATCAGGGTAACACTTTATTCTTCCTGTCCCAATAACAGAGAAACTGGGGATCCCAGAGCCGCCAAAGTGACCATTTGGGCAGCTGTGGGCTCATGGTAGGCAGGGTGGGTGTGCCTATGCAAACAAGATCAGTCCCTGAAGTTCTTTTGCACAACTCGCCACAATTACCACCAGATGTCAGGGTAGAGCTCATCCTGACTCTGCTTACAGTAGCAATAAAATTATTACATAAAAGATTGTCATCTTTTTTAGTTATACATTTAATCATAACTTGCAGAAAGCAATAGCAGATTTCTTAATATTTTCAGGCCTTTCCTCTATTTGTAATGTTATCTTCTCTAGAATGGCTAGATCATTCAGGCATATATACCAATCAACCATTTTAATTTCTATAGCTGATTTCCATTTTGGAAGATTAGCTTTCCCCTTGCTCTTTGTTACTAACAGATTATAAAGATGTTAGGATTTAAAAATCCAATATTGTGCTAACCCTGCTGTTACTTCTTCCTATAATAAGTAAACATATGGACATTTCCATAAGATAGGAATAAAATCTGCTTTTCCAGTTTCACAACTCCCGCATTTATAATTTGTGCTGATGATATCTGCATTCTTTATGAGTCAAAGTCCAATATGTTCTAAATAATATATTCTGCGGGATTCCTTTTAAGTTTGTATCTAGAGATGGCAGGTAGGTTATGCTCAGATACAGGGATAAGTCATTTTATAAAAACAAATTAAAAGCACCCTCTACATATCCAGACTTATTCAATTAATCCTGTTGTCTTAAAGCTAAAAATTCCTATCACCTTGCTCAAGAGCACAGACCATTTTTTTTAACTCCTTAGGATGTCCAGTTTACATTCCATTAATATAGAAAATATTTGTATATATCTGTAGTTCATTTTTCCATTTTTTATTTGTAAGTACTTTAGGATAAAAAAAAAATCTATTTTATACAATCACATTCCAAATTTGTCATCTGCCTAAATATAAATCTTAATCTTTCCTTTATTCTAGAAAAGGAAAGAAATATTTTCAAATGTGGTGAGCAGCTTTAAAAATATCAATAATCTGCCTTGATTGCAACACCATGGAATCTCAAATTCCACATAAAGAGAGATAACATAGATGCCTTGAATACCTAGGGAAGTGATTTCAAAATTTTTAATGATACCCACTGTAGGTGGTTTACACCAATAGTACCTTTTTAAAAGTAATAGTACCATTTTACATAATACCATTTAGTACAATATAATTTCTTGTTAACATTGTTAATATGGGCTTATCCCATAAACTTGCATTCTTATACATATGTGAGGTTAAAGTATGTCTCTTGAATAAAGTTTGCCCCAACTTCTGGCACATGCCTATTTTTCTCACATGCTTTATAGTAAACAGATCATCTGTGATTTTGCTGATGATAATGGCAGCTGACTTCAAGAAATAGAAATGGGCTCTAAAATAGTCTTCATATTTTGCCTATTCTGCTGTCACTTTTCACCTTTTTACTATAGTGGAAAATCTTAATGGTTACAGCTCTTTAGATCTAGGACTCTGAATCCTCCTTTTCCTGGCAGAGAACTATCTTTTGGTATTATAGCTAGAGCCTTACCAAATTCATGGTCTATTTTGGTCATTTTCACGGTCATAGGATCTTAAAATCAGTCAATTTCAAGGTTTCAGATCGATGGTAATCCACTGGCGGGCCGCGAGACAGTTTGTTTACATTGACTGTCCGCAGGCACGGTCACCCGCAGCTCCCAGTGTTACCCACCACTGTTTCAGATGTTTACATCTGATCAAATAGGGTCTGATCCTGCACTGTTAAGATCAATGAGTTTATCTCTTGAACTCAGTGGGGGGCGGAGTGGGTGATAGGACCAGCCATATTCTATTGCATCAAAGGTCAGTGTAGACTTTTTCAGGGGGATCACAGGTCAAGTGAAAGCTGCAAAAAACCAAATTTAATCATAGGTAATGTTTTCTAGACCTTTAATCATTTCTGTTCCTCTTCTCTGGACTTTCTTCAATTTGTCCACATCTTTCCTGAAATGTGGCGTGCAGAACTGAACACAATACTCCAGTTGAGGCCTAATCAGCGCAGAGTAGAGCAGAAGAATTACTTCTCCCTAGCACTTCTTTCTACTTCACAATTATTTCTCCTAGCCCAAACAACAGATGACAGAAAATATTAAATTTAAAAAACAAAACCAACTTTTTACAAGGAAACTTTGTTTAAAACTTTGCCAATTTTGTTATAGTGTGCAAATTGACCACTAAAGGGGCCGTGTTTGGTAGTGGAAAAACTTTCCTCTAATATATGTCAGACTGACTTTGGAAATTTCATGAAAGGGAAACCAGGTGTGCTAAATGCTATACATGATAGAGTGAAAGGGGGTTCGTGTGTGTGTGTGCAGTTTCCAGTGAGTGAATATTGAGAAAATTAGGCATTTGGAAGAAGTGGGAATTTTGGATTCTTAATTGGATCATTCACCTCAGAACATCTGCCAGAGGTATTATGAGCAAAGATAACAGTATCCAAGAGAAGATATAAGATGAAATAAGCAGGGGAGAACAATAACATTGTGCTATATTGCTGTACCATCTTGCACTGTCCATATTAAGACTAAGTGTAGCGAGTGGGACTCACCCCTGCAGCACCTCCTGCTGGTTGTCTCTGGGAATTAGCTCATCCAGCCACCAGAGTGCCCTCTGCAGGCCGGTGTCCCACTGCTGCTTGGCCCCCGTGTCCCTCCTGCACCCGGTGCCCCGTTATCTGGGGTGCTGCCCCTTGGCAGTAACCCCTTTCTCTCGGGGTCTCCCCTCCCCGGGGAACCCCCACCCACTATCCCCACCTCGCCTCAGTATAAGGCCTCAGTCATTGTCTAGCCCCCATGCCCTGGGGCAGACTGCAGTATCAGCCTACTCATCACCGGCAAGGTAGGTTTGGACCTGCTGCCTTTGCCTACCCCGGGCTGCCCTCTGCAACCCTCAGTACCCATTGGCCTTCTGCTAGGCCGCAGCCTGGGGCTTTCCAGGCTGGAGCTCCCCAGCTCCTCTGCCTTTCCCCAGCCCTGCTCCACTCAAGTACTCTGCTCAGATCCCAGAAGCTAGAGGGAGTCTGCCTGAGCATCCGCCTAGCAGCCCCTTTATAGGGCCAGCTGCGGCCTGATTGGGGCGTGACCCAGGTGCGGCTGTTTCCCCAATCAGCCTAGGGTTTTCTCTCTCAGCCCCGGCCCTCTCCAAGGGCTGGCTTTTAACCCCTTCTTAGCCGGAGTGGGGTGACCCCGCCCCGCTACACTAAGGCTGTGCAATCTTTCCCCAGTTTTGGTTCAAATACGTTTTAGTGACATGAAATGGCAACTTGCCATCATATGGTTTCAGAAGCCACTGGCAGCATTTTGAATTTGATTTATGCAAAATGGAAACATTAAAATGAAAACTAGGCTGAAACTGTGCAATCCTAACCTATCAAATCATCTTATTTTTATCCTTCACCATAACAGGACATGTTGTAAAGAGTCAGGATACAAAGTATATCCTGATATTCAAACATTGGAGGCAGCTGGGGTACCTCAAGGAACCATTGTCACCCTTGGAGCCAATTCTACTCTGTCCCTGTCACCAGCATGGATTAGGGCATCATAAGGGTTGCTTTAAACTATGCTGGGTGGCTATGGCCCCAAGAGGCTGCTGTGTTGTTCAGGGATTTCTGGAAAGAAGTGAAGCCACACCCCTTTCTTCCTAGCCACACCTCCAACTCTCCCCTCTACATTAAGGTTTGGGAGGCTGGATGGTGGAGAGGTAGCTACAAAGATCTGATCTACTTCCCCTCTCCCATGCCAGGAGAATACCCATTTGGCCATTTATGCCAGCTTCTTGGCCACTCTGCACAGCCAGAAGGACTGGTGCAGGTCAAAGGATCTACCCCATAGTGTCACATCATTACACGCCTTTCTTCCCTTGTGCTTTAAGGTCAGCATACAGTGACCAACTTTTACACACACTACATTAACATAGTTAAATTTCCTAGCTTTTACATTGAAAAACATCTTGTGTAAATGTGGAATATAAGGGAAAGGATTAAGAGAGAACTGTCCATTTCATCAGAAAGATGTGGTAGCTATATTATTAAAACAGTAGGGCACACATTATGATAAAAATCCAAATAAAATCTATTTTTGAGCAAAAATAGACTTTTAAAAAATCTTGTGTCACTTTTAATTTGCTTTTTAAAAATAAATACCAAAAGAACCAGTGAACATTGTTGCTTGTAAAGTGTCATATTTTAGAACAGCTGTTGTTTAGTTATACAGGTGCCAAAGAACAGTTCAAAATCAGTCAGCTATTTTTGGAAATACAAAACAAAAATGATTTTAATAATTCTGAGCTCTGACTCTCATTTATAGTGTTTTCATCCCAGAGCAAATAAGTTCACATTATAAATGTATACAAATTGAGTTCATAGCAGAAGGTCTCACAAAACTTAACTAGAGTAGTTCAAAGGGCATTGCTGTAATAGATGGAAATGATATTTATTAAACCATAGCCTATACATTTTAGTTGGTCATTCAGTTTGTTTTTCAGGTAATGTGATTTATTTTATGACGGGCCAGATTCTACCCACCTTACTTGTGATGAGTAGTACTTTACTCCTTGAGTAGCCCTATTGAATTCAATGGTACTAATCAAAAGGGAGTAGGAATGGCAGAATCTGGCTCTTTCTGAACTTCTAAAAATCATGATGTCATTTAAAGAAAATAGCTTTCTTAGTTCAAATCCTTGCTTCTGTTCTAGATGAGTGTATTCAGACTTAGATATGTCATCATTATCACTATCATAGCTTGTTGCTCCAAAACCACAGCCAAGACATAGTGTTATTACTTACCTTGAATAGTTCCTCCGGAGTACAGGTTGTTGACAAGGGGGACTTCATCAGGCATGTTCAAGTGTTTACTTAAGCTCTCCACATTCACATTTGGGGTCATTCTACAGCTTCCACTTGGTCAAATTGTCACCAGTCTTGGCCTCCCCAGCTCTCACTCTATTTAGAGTACACAAAATGTTTCTGGTTGACATCAGTGCCTGGAGGATATTGCTCTGAAGAAATCAGGTTCTCCAAGAATATTGACATTTCACCCCATTTTGTTACTCTGTAGCCTTCCACAGTAGTATTTTGAGGTAAGGGATTTTCAGAGGCAAATCTCTTTCTGGACTTCAGCCTTTTGACTGGTGGAATGTGTCCATACGAAGGATGACCATACTGAGGCACAGAACTCTGCAGTTGAATAACTCAGGGTGAGACTGGTTGCTTGGATTGTTTTGGGGTCAGCTCCCCAATTTCTATTGGCCAGTTTCTGGAGTACACAATTCTTTTTTATTTTCTTGATGTACTCTTTGAATGTCAGTATTCAGTCTAATGTGACCTCAAGGTACACCAGATGTTTGTGGTGCTAAAGGATTATATCATCCTATGATATCTGGAGTTTTTGCTTCACCTGATGGTGTTTCAGGTGGAA
This sequence comes from Emys orbicularis, assembly GCF_028017835.1. Lineage (NCBI taxonomy): Eukaryota > Metazoa > Chordata > Testudines > Emydidae > Emys > Emys orbicularis. The sequence continues at coordinate 63,914,284 of NC_088683.1, read as the reverse complement.
AGTGTATACTTGTGTCTTACTAGGATTGGCATTCAGAAACCATGTGTGATAGTATTTTCCAATTACACTTGGGAGCCAGTTAGAATGTACTCACTGTCCTCAAATCTTTCCGGTTGGAAGGTAATGCAAAGATCATCTGGATAAATTAATCTTTGCATGTTGGGAAATTCTGGTTGGTGATTTTTGTTAAACCACAAGGGTGATAGCACTGAACCTTGGGGCAATCCACTGAGTATGACATTGGCTTTTCTGACCATCCATCATAAACCCCCCCCCCACAGTTGATTGTTGAGCAGGGAGAAGTTGATCTGGACCATTTTGCTATTTCTCAAAATTCTTTCCAGTTTCAGTAGACATGCACAATAGTTCACAGTGTTGTAAAAAGCTGACAGATCAATAAACACAGTCCCTGTAATTTTGTAGGTTTCAAAGCCATCTTTCATGTATTGAGTTAGGCTTACAACTCTAGCCCACAGCATTAATATCCTTGATCATCAGTTAGCTCCCCTTCCACTGTTGGTGCTATTCAAACCGTTACCACTTGTTCACGTAGCTTGTCCTTGCAGAGTAAGGATATTGGGTGGTAACTCCTTACAAAGTTAGAGTCTTTGTGTAGAATGAATAGTGCAACCACTTTGGTCTGTCTCCATAGCCTGGGTATCTGTGTTGTCTCCATGCAAGGGTTAAAAAATTGAAGCAATCACTTCTGTGGTCTCATCCCAAAAATCCAATAATAGATATGCCATGACTTATGTGCATAGCTCACATTTAATGCTGTCATGAGAATATGCACCTAAAGTTTAATAAAACAGTTATTATTCTGCTCTTGGCTGCCAGCAGATTTATCCCAAATCTCTACTCTATTTCCTGAGCATAGCTGTAGGAGTGACTATAACCTAATTTTCCCTCTTGCTTGATGGTAGGAGTACAATAGCCTACATTTAAATAACATTCAGGTTGTGAACCAAACTAACAAACATGAGAAAATTCAAATTTATGGCTGACATTTCATCTTAGCTCAAATCATTATATCCATTAGAAGAGGACTGCTAAGCTCTAAAATATCACTTTAATTTCCCTAGCTTTTGTCAGTTTGGGTCACAACCTGAACATTTTTGAAAGTAAGGTTTTATATTCAGCACTTTTGTTTTGTATTCAGCATCCTGTGTGTGTGTGTGTGTGTGTGTGTGTGTGTGTGTGTGTGTGTGCACGCATGTAATAAATTTATATATATAAAGAAAAGCCCCTTAGATACGTATGGCACATATGTACCAAAACTGGTAGATAAAGAAGAGATAAATAAGACATGTGAGATTCCATCCTTCAAGACAACTTTCTGAAAACTCATGAAGATATTATTCTGCATCTATAGAATATGAGCTATAAACTTCAGACTCTTCCTCTGTTTCTATGTTCATTTATTGAAGCACCGTGTCTATAGACCTTTTGCGTCTCTGACATTCCAAATTTTCTCTGAAAGAGAAAGTGTACTGTACAAGAAGGCTTTAAAAATCAGTCTAGATATGCTGCTGTCATATCTGGTAGCATTTCAAAATCATCTGAAGTAACAGCTGTGTACAAACAAATAGTATACTCCTCAAAATATTTTTGTTTTTCTTCCAACACCAGCGTCCCATTCTGACACCAGTATTACCTCTCTGGTATGCTGAATGGTAGCATAGGTCCAGGATCTTGCAGATTGGCTTCCCAGTGGAGGAGAAATCAGGAAGCAGAGTATGGATCTATTCTAAGTGTAACTTGTTTTATTTGCATACCTACAGCAGTCCTGGAACACAGGTGGTCAAATAACACAAAGGAAATTGCTTCTTTCAAGAAACAGAACCAGCCCTAATGTCTGGTTCCCAGTGATCTACTCTGCCTCAATAATTGACCCTAATCAGAGATCAAAGCAGAGATCAAACTCTCCTCTCTTCTCACACAGCTCTCACTCCAAAGACCACTGCCTCTACACAGAACCTTGCACAACAAAAACTCACAACCCAGCATGTCTTCCCAAGACTGGACATTTTCTTGCATGCCTTGGAACTTGGAAAACACTGTGCAACTAGTGCCACTTGGTGATTCCTGTCAGACCACTACAAAAAGCCTAGGCTCAAACCTGCAGACTTTTACAGCTGGTTACTGTACTTTGTAGTACTGTTCAAGTCAGATCTAAAGCCAGTTGAAGTCAGTGGAAGACTCTGTTTGACTTTATATCAGGTGTGAAATGCTCAGACTCATTTAGATCTACTTTGCTGTGTCCTTCAGGAAAGGGACCTTCAGTGATCACGATTCATTGTCTCTTCATCCAAAGGAATAAATAAGTAAATGAAATGGACAACGAGCAAAAGAGAAGGATGAAATTTCTCACTCATTTCTCACACGTTAGAAATCCTGATTCTAGATTTGTGAGTCTTTTCAATGTGTTGCACATATCCGAACAAACAAAGGGTACGTCTTCACTACCCGCCGTATCGGTGGGCAGCAATCGATTTATCCGGGATCGATATATCGCGTCTCGTTAAGACGCGATATATCGATCCCCAAACGCGCTCACCGTCGACTCCGGAACTCCACCAGAGCGAGCGGCGGTAGCGCAGTCGACGGGGGAGCCACGGCCATCGATCCTGCGCCTTGTGGACTCCAGGTAATTCGATCCAAGATACTTCGACTTCAGCTACGCTATTCGCGTAGCTGAAGTTGTGTATCTTGGATCGACCCCCCCCTAGTGTAGACCAGCCCCAAAAGAAGCAGTGTGTGCTAGTGGGCAGGGCACTAGAGTGGAATTCAGGCAACCTGGTTTCTATTCCCGGTTCTGCTACTGACCTGCTGTATGACTGCATGAATGACTTCAGATCTCTGTGCCACCTTTTGCCTGTCTTGTCTATTTACCATTTCAGGGCAGTGACTGTCTGTCACTATGTGTTTGTATAGCACAGTGGCTCTCAAACTTTTGTACTGGTGACCCCTTTCACATAGCAAGACTCTGAGTGCGATCCCCCTTATAAATTAAAAACACTTTTTATATATTTAACACCATTATAAATGCTGGAGGCAAAGCAGGGTTTGGGGTGGAGGCTGACAGCTCGCGACCCCCCATGTAATAACCTTGCGACGCCTTGAGGACCCCCTTCTTAGGTGGGACCTTTAGGTCCTCTCATAATAAATAATGATACACAGGTTAAGAATTTAAATTAAAAAATTCAAGACAAATTTCTGTGGTTAAGTTTGTTTTGCCTCCCAGCTGGAGTCACTTTTTAAATGTATAGTGACTACACATAGTATAAACACTTGAGTAATAATAAAAATGAAGATAGTTTATAGCAGTCACTTCTGTTAGTGTGGATGCAATGCTGCCGTGCATGCTTTTCAAGCATTGAAGCCTACCTGCACAGTTGATAAATTTGACATCTGCATGTCCAGGTGACAATGTATGTATGCAAAACCTATGTGCCGCTAGGCTCTGCAAGGCGCACATGCAGGTGTTCGTGCTATAAAAGTGCACAAACAAAAATGGAGACTGCATTGAATTTCCCTCTCCTGTGAAAATTTGGACCACAGTGTCTGAAATAATAAGCTAATTTTATATCTTGTCAGGACTTTCATGTTATTAATCATGCAACTGAAATGAGGTCACTAACCACAAAGAGAAATAACAACCTGTGAACCGTATATGCTTTAACTTTTGTGAAGTGATTCTTGTTACTTCCAAATACTAACTGGCACAGCCAGAAGCATAACTGCTAAGCACTGCAGTATTTTGACACAGAACAATTTGCTGTTAAAGCAGTGGTAAACTCCTGAAGTCTGAAAATGCTGGCTCTCTTGTTGCATATTCCGTTTCTGATCCCCTTCCTTTTACTTTGTTTTACAATGCTCTACTACACCCTGCTACAACTAGAGGATTTGTGTTAAGATTATTCTCAAGATTTCACTGACTTGCAAGAACCATGAAGATCAGGTGCCCACCAGTTATGTGTACGTGACCAGACAAGGTACCTCATGAATGCTTTTTTGGCTAGAGCTGCATTGTATCCCTTGCTGCCTTGCTTTTCCAGGTGGCTGGTAGAGTGGGAAAAGAGTCCTTCAAGATCTCTCTTTCCCCCCCTCTCTCCTACAAAGGCATTCTGCTGTGACAACCTTCTCTGCAGCATTGAGGATAGATTATTCTTGTCTGTCTTCAGAACTGTCAGCACCACAGACTGGGGAGAATTATTTAATACACACCAAATTCCTCCTGGCTTGGGAATTCAGGGCTAGAACAGTAACAGTGTTTGTTGAGAGTCAACAGGTAACTTGGAGGTACTCACAGAGGTCATGGGTAATTTAACTACTGTCCTATAAAAGTTTGGTGTGCTCCAGAAAAGCGACATATGGTCCTACGGGTGTGTATAGGTGGAGAAATGTTCTAGTGTCATTTATGGAACCAAGTTAGGCACTGCAGAAACCTGGACTTTGCACGTACATCATATTTAAGGGTTTGTTTGTTTAACCTGTTCTTGGCCTTCTGAAAGAGTTAAGTGTTGATTTAATTTTCTAATTTTCGAGTTACTTATAGGTCCAAAGGTCTTAAAATTAAAATGGAGATTATAAACTGATTCTGGTCTGAGTTTTGAGGTCTGAACATGGACCTTTTCACTAAAAACCCTGTGTCCTTAGATTGCAAAGTTCTAAAGGCCAATTTTTTAGCCACAGACACAGCAAAAATGCTTGCTGCAAAAATGGTGCACATCATATTCAAAACCTTTCGAGGTGTGCACAAATGGACATTTACTTGTACAATTTGAGAAACTGTGTGCCTAAATGCTTGTTTGCATGTGAAATAAACTGATCCGCAAATTGTTCATTGGTGTATACATGCTCATTGTGCCTGTGCATGAAAATTTGGACATTAAAATTTTCTCTGTTCATTACATTTGCAATACTTCTCCTCAACCACTGCACTGCACACAAAATGATTTTAGATGTACTGAGATTGTTTGAATCTTTCTTTGCTGTCTCTGCTGTACTTATCGATATCTGCTATACTTGTAAGAGCAATTTACTGTCCACACATTTTATCTGTTGGGCTGAGAGAGACTGTTCTAGATTATTTTTTTTTAAATTAACTTGGAATGCCAATGTCAAGGACCTCTGCACCTTATTGGCACAATCATACTCTGTGTATTTGGATATGGCTGGTGGCCTAGAACCACAAGCGTATGGCTTGTTATAAGGAATGACTGTGTCCAAAAGGAGCCTTGACCTGGCCTGGTCTCTTGAGTCCTCCTCACCTTGTATGGGTGGTAACTGCAATGTATGGGCCTCTATTGAGACAGTGATTAAAACAGGAAAGATTCAGCTCATGAGGGTTCTGAAAAAGAAGAGAGGATGCTGTCACTTCCAAAAAAGCAATCTACATATGAGGTGGCATTATTTATACCTTATATTTTAATATGCATTTTTATGTGTGGTGCATTTGAGAGGCTCTCACTACCCCACAATTTTAATAAATCACATTTATACAATCATGGTGATGCATATAATGTTTTCAGCTTCTGACTATCAGAAGTATTGGGAGTGGTATTTATTGTTTCTAGCAAATGCCTCTATTAATTGGGGTTCCTTGTTGAAACAAGTGTCCTGTCTGAGAAGCCTGCTTCAAACACCTTAAAAGAAATCTGATCTGTAGGAGGAGACATCTGAAAATATTATCATTTGGAAATCCCTGAGCAAAACAATCTGTGTTGGCATTGCCCTGTATGCTTCCCCCTGCAAGGTTGAACTGGTTGTGTGTGTGTGTTTTAAGAATAGCCAGCTTGTTCCCTGTCCATTCAGGTTCATTTCTTAGATTCTGTCTAGATACTTATTGATTCATCATGCCCATGGCTTAGACACTTGCTATTTATATGGAATCAATAATGTAGAGGGAAGATTGTAGCAGGTAAGATCATTCTAAAAGAGAGGATTTCACAGGACTAGACATGTGCCTTGTTAGCTATTTTTTCTGAAGGCCTGAGTTAAGTTCCTCCCCTGACTCTGCACTTCAAAGAGTTTGCCTGGGGCTCTACAGAAAGAAGCTGAAACTTAAAATTAAGATCTTTCTTTCAGTGGGTAAGCTGAGTCTTGGGACATTCTACAAAGTTTCTCCTGAGCATGAGAGATAATGCTGGTGGAGTCTGAAGTACTGTAGAGGATTCTTTGAAAGAGGAGGGTAGGGGATGAGAGGGTAAGACAAGTACTGTAGTTTTCATTAAAGCAGGTATGCTTATACATGCTTGTGTTTTGTGAGAGGTATATTTAGAGTCAAAGATAATCCCTGATATTCTAGTTTAGTTGACAGAGTACAGAAAGGGAAAATGCATTACAGAGCTGTGAAATGGAATGTAAAAATGCATTGTAAAGGTACAGACTCTTGTAAAACATTAGTTCAGGTAAACAGCTCTGCTGAGATATTAAAACAACAACAACAAACAAACAAACCCAACCCCAGACCACAACAAAGAAGTGAGGTAAAAGATTGGAAATGTAGAATTTGAGGTGATTCAATCCATAGTGGGAACGTAGATTATATTTTATCATATATACATGCACTGAAGGCAAAATTCTCCTTTCAAAGAACTCCCATTCTGTGTACGTGAGGGGAGCATAATATCAAAGTACCATTTTGCAGCCTGAGAACAAAATTTTATAAGAACCATCTGCAATATGGAGCTTGAAGGCAGTAGTATTTTCACAAGTTCAATGAGACCTTATTAAGCGAATTATGTAGGTCATTAATAAAGCACAAAAGTTTTTCTGATAGCACACACTCCATAAAATGGATTCAAGTTAAATCAGCTTAGTGGTGCCTTATTAAAGTTTTCAGCGGTTCAAGCAAGCGATGTTCAGGCCCATCCTTAAAAAAACAAAATCATAATCATGAAATGATGACCTTGAGAGCTATCACCTTCTCTTTATTCTTCCTCTTTGAGGGGAAGATATTGAGAAAGTTGTGATGAGACATCTTTGGTGTCATGTAGAATTTTCAGGTTCCTTGATTCCGTTCAGTCTTGCTCTAGTTCTGCATGTGTCTGCACTTGTTACATTAGTGAGGATCTTCTAGTAAAGAAGAAAGTTAAGGTGTCAATACTGGTTCTTTCAGCTCTGCCAGCAACATTTGATTCCATTGACCACAATGTTTTCTTGACCTATCTGTAGACCCTAGCTGAGGTAAACAGTATTTGTGGTTCTCTTCTGTCCTATCAAAAAGTTCCCAGAGGATTTTTTTGGGGTAATTACTCATTACTTAGTGAATTCTTATGCGGTGTTATTTAAATAAGGTCTGTAAGCATCACCATGCCTATTTTACAGGTAGGGTAATTGAAGCATAGAAACACTAAGTGCCTTTCTTGCAGTCACAGAGTGAGTTAATGACACAGCTGGGAATAAAGCATAGGTCTGGTGACTCCCAACTATGTCAACCACAGCTTGCCTTTACTAGACTTCAATTACTCTTACCACTGTGGCACATGATATCGGCTGAGCTGCTTGACTCTGTACATGTAACCATGTGGGTACTGGAGGCAAGATGCTCTAAGTAGATCTTGATTCTGAAATTTGCCTCACCATCTGGTCCAGCAGCACTTGAGTCGGTTAGCATATAGGGGTGCGGTATAAGGCTCTTTTTCTCCAGCTTTTATTTGAGGTAGAGCTGGGTGCAGAATGGGCATTCCTTTTAAGGGGAAGGAAAGTGGAGGAAGATCTTTTTGCTGACTCACAATTCTGAATTGTGTATTTTTGTCACGTGCCCTGACACAGTGCAGGTCACATTTATGAAATAAAAGAAGAATAATAAAAAGTGTATCGGTATGGAATATTCAAGACACATTTCCCATAAATTGGGTAGATTATCATAGAAACCAGAAGCTACCTGCTGTAGTACAGAAGACAAGATTTTTTTTTTTAACTCTGTCAAATCCTGAAGGCTGCTCTGAGACATGTGCCCCTGCTTCTTGCTGAGTCGAGATTTCTGGCACATGGCCCATCAAGTGAGAAAGAGGAAGAGAATAAAAAGTCTTTATGCCAAGTGTTCCTTTCAATGCCTGAGAACTGGATTGGTTCTTTCCCCCAGTGAAATTATATAATTAGTAATCTTGAACCTCCATCTGTTGGAATATCTGTTAATTTACAGAATGTCAGCACACTTTATTGTATCATTTGCTGAAGAAGTTTGATAACATCCTAGGAAAGAGTGGACATTCTACCTCCTGTAGTATTCACAAACTGCTCACATTATGTGCTCAGTTGTGCCTGGTCTGCACAGCCCATTCTTGTGGGTGATGTCAAGCTACAGTCCAGGGTTTCTCAAACTGGGGGTCACAATGCCTCAGGTGGTCACAAGCTGTTAACCCTGTGCATGGTGATGCTTGGGCGGTGGCTGTCAGCCCCATGCATGGTTGGCAGCTGGAGCCCTGCCATGTGCAGGGCTGAGAGCCTGATCCCTGCCATGCATGAGGCTGACAGCCTGAGTCCCTCCAGCCCAATTCCATCCCCACCCCACTCTGTCTCTAATCCCATTCCACCTCCAAAGAAAGGGTGCTAAAATAGAAGTTTGCCCAGGGTGCCATTTTCCCTAAGGAGGGCCCTGAGACTGAGACAACATTAGCGGGCTTCGTTGTTCAGTAGCTGAGGAGCTACATTAAACCGCAGACCAATCAGAAAACTGAGATCAGCAAAAAAAGTAATTTATAATTTAACAATCTGACACGCAGGCAGGGGCAGCACTAGGGGGGGCTTGCGGGGTCGAGAGCTACCCCAAAATTTGCTGTAGCCCCCCCCTGTAACCACCCTCCCAGCGCAAAGGTCAAACGTTATGCAGAAGTAAGAGTGGCATGGTATGGCATTGCCACCCTTACCTCTACAGTTCTGTGCCACTGCTGGTGGCAGCGCTGCCTTCAGAGCTGGGCACCGGGCCAGCAACTGCTGCTCTCTAGCCACCCAGCTCTGAAGGCAACACCTGCTGGCAAGGGGGCATTAGTAAGTCAGCTGTGAAAAGTGATATTTGTATGTTTGTTAATATCACTTTTCACTGCCTCCCAGCTAGCTAGAAAGTCTGCTGTGAAGTCTGCACTTGTAAGTCACCTGTGAAAACATATTGACAATGTTTCTTCACGCCTCCCCCCAATATTAAACAGTAATTATTAAAAAAAAAACTTTCCTGCTTATAACAATAATTTGATAAAATGTATTTTAGTCTTAATTTAAAAGCTGTGAGAATTAATTTTAAATAAATGGGCTATACATTTAGCATTTAAAATAGTGTTAAATATAAAAAAATGTGTTTTTAATTTCTAAGGGGGGTAGGACTCAGAGGCTTGCTGTGAGAAAGGGGTTGCCAATACAACAAGTTTGAGAACCACTGAGCTACATACACCAACCGAGTGGATGTGCAGGAGACATTCTGCCTACCAGAAGCAAAATATCTCATGAAGCTCAGCTCCACTGTTGATACACAGGAGAGCACACAAACTGCTACAGGCTTTTAAAGGGTGCAATGCTGGCCTCACATAGTTGATTAGCTCTGCTGGCTAGCCCCAGGGGAGGAACAGCAGCATGGTTCCACCTGTTCCCACCCCACATCTTCTTTGGGGCATTGCTGCCACTCTTGGCTGCAACTGATTAGCAGTCCTGAATTCTCCCAAGTTCAGCAGAGGCAATTCTAGCTGGTCTTTAGAGCTGGACAAATGTAGAAAGGTTCCTTCCTCTCTTCCTGCTCCTGTGTGTGCCTATGATAAGACTAAATTATCACTGACACTCTTACCCAAAACCCTTGTCTCAGAGCTGTATGCAGTTTCATGGGCTCAGCCAACATGCAATTTTCTAACTGACAGTAATGCCTCAAAAGGACAAATATATATGCTAACAGGGTGTCTACTGGAGAGAGTGGAAATACTCATTCAGGATAGTTTTAGGATGAATTAATTTTATTCCTGTATATGCAATTATAGCTTTTCTAGTGAATCCTCGTCTGTGACACAGCCATAAAAATGCGTTGACTTTTGGGAGAGAGAAGATTGGCTCAGCAATGCCAAAGGACTGATTGAATAAAATTAGCCTCAATAAGTCTAGGAGGATCAAGTCAGATGGCTCAGAACTCGCCAGGTCTAAGAGATTCTACATGAAGTACTCCATCTGTGGTTTTATGTTGAGGAAAGATTACATGCTCAGCTGGGGCCAAGCCAGTTTGCTGTGTTCTTCCAGTAAGTCTTTTTCTCAGTCAACTGAGAACGTAATCCTGTTTTCCATTTCAGAACCCAGCCAGTGCCTTGGGAATATCTGGGGCTTGATTTCATTGGGGTTATTAGTGAGCTGGTTTCAAGAGAATGCTTACATCGTAGTTTTCTTGATGTTTTTCCCAAGGGGGCAAAAGTCTTCCCACACAGATGGCTATAACTGGTGGCTGGCAGACAACTGATGGATGAAATTTTACTCTGGCACCATGCAGTAAAGCATGCTTGGCAATGTGATTATGACAAACCATTCTTTAGCTTTGTGTTTAAAAGGCTACCAGGAATGCTGTCAGCACAGTGTCATGTGAACCTCTGCTTACCATCCTTCATCTAACTGGACTAAGTAGGTTAATTGCATGGTAGAGGTAGCTCACCAAGTGTAGCTGGGTTAATATCTATAGGATAAACACTTACCAAGAATTACTCCTTTGAGTTTTAGAAAGGCTTTCTGTGGAAGCACTATGCTCCATCCAAGAAGACTAGTAGGGCTTCTGTTTGAGATATGCAGGGTCTAATGTGTACAAATGACCTGCTTTTGCTGTTGGGTGGCAATAAAACAAACCCTACCTGAATGGTCAAACAGGTATCTGCTCCTTTATTTGTTTTAAAGATTCAAGTGAATAAACTGATTAGTTCAAAACCTGTCCCATAATGTTAGACCATACAAGAAAAAAGGGATCCTAGAGGAAACTTAAAAACAGTGCTGTACATTTAAGCCAGTTAAAAGGAAGTGTTTCTTTACACAGCATATTCTACTTTGCGTGTGCATGGAGATATACCTATCTCATAGAACTGGAAGGGACCTTGAAAGGTCATTGAGTCCAGTCCCCTGCCTTCACTAGCAGGACCAAGTACTGTCCCTGACAGTTTCCTGCCCCCCCCCCCCCCCAATCCCTAAATGGCTCCCTCAAGGATTGAACTGGACTTTTCTGCTGCATGAAGACTTTGAGACAAATAGTGTTGCAGGGTTTGAAAACTGACTTTCCATAACCCTTGCACCTATATAAGTTTAGGATAAAGTTAAATATGTAATAAGTAGACTTGGCGAGCTGGTCAGTTTACCAGTCAGATAATGTCAACTGACCGCCTATTATTTGACCATGGTCAAATGCCAAATATTCTAGCAAGAATGCTCTGATGTAAGCGGCACCTACCTTTTGTGTTGCATCATGGTGCCATTCTTTCATTTTTTAGAACTTAATTTAATCATCTTTCACATTTTTCTGAGTAAAAATAACTCAGTTCAGTAATTTTTTTGTAATTGGGTATACATATCTATCAAAGGCTAACCCTGTTGGAGATAATAAAGTCTTACTCTTTGTTACTGTTCTAATAAATTAGTACTTTGAAATATTTGACAATTTTTGACATTATTTGACAATATTTGACCAATATTTGACAGGCAAATTGACGAGTTGTTTTTGGACTGGTCAAATGTCCAACCCTAAAATAAGCCCTCATATGCCAGAGAGTGAGATGAGTTTATAAGGGGACTGAGGGTATATGAACAGAAAGGAATTTCCCACATCATGCATTATAGTTTATTTTTTTTTATCATAATCTTATATATAGAGTGGCATATCGAGCTACAGTGAACCATTCTGACTTGGTATAGCAATTCTTCTCTTCCACTTCTTACAGAATATTTTAGAATGCGCCTCTTTATAGCTGTTGATTTATGAGCCTGATGCATAAACCTCTCCAGTGTAAGCTTTTTCCTTGCTAGTCAGTGTAGATTTCTTAGCCTATTGCTTCTTGGTGGCATGATCGTGTTAGAAAAAAGTTTTGCTAAAGCTTACATTAACATTCTCTCTTTCTCCCCTTCCTTGCTTATTTTTTCTTCCAGATGTTCATTAATAATAATGGGCTCAATCATCAGCTATGTGAGAATGACACTCTGCACAAATAAAGGAAGAGGGAAAAGTCGAGATGACTGTTTGGCATCTTTATACCATCTTCTCCCCCAATACTGGGACTGCCCAAGGGCCATCTTGCCCCCCTCCAGTCTAACTTAGAGCTGCCTCAGTTATGCCAGCTCGAAATGAACCCCTAGCAGCCACGACACTGGCCAGGGCTTACCAAAGTGCAGTGCAGTCCTGCCATACCCCCATATGCTTCCTTCCCATCACTGGTATTCTCCCTACACTTGCCAAGGGGAGATACTTCACCCATTCCTCAGATGAATGCTGCACTCTGTGAACACTACCCCACAGTCACAAAATAGTGCATGGAAGAATGGGACTATGTCCATGATCCTCTCCACCAGACACAAAACCTTACTAGCCTCCCTCATTATGTTCATAAGTGAGCAGCCCTCCAATTTGTGGTTGCCCCCTGTGTGATTACCAGGGGTGGGATGGGCTCCCCGGTCCCTCTCTGTCTTCTGGCATTTCCATGCAAGGCTACTATGACTTGGCACAAGGTATATTCTAGATACTTTGAAAATAAATGATCAAGATACTAGACTCTGAAAAGGTGGAAAAAGGTTACTTCACAGGAGAAATATACATGTACATTTTCATACACATATATTGTAGCTATGAATTACCTGGGTATGCTGAATTCCAGTATATGATATAAATGAAGGCCTCTGAAGGAGGGATTCTAGTCTATAGAGTGAATAACACATCTGTGGGAAACATATCTAAAGAGCTGTTTAAGTAGTAGTATGGAAGGGTGCAAAGGGCAGGATGAAATTATTTGTTATATGGCAGATTCCATTGTGCTACTCCTTGTGACATCTGGAAAATGATGCAGCATGAGTACTGTAACAGTTGCCTGTCCTGAGACACAGCGCTACCACAATATGCCTCACTGAGGACATGGGAATCCCAAGGTTGCCTCACATGGGTATAAAACATAAACTAAGGCTGAATATGGCCCGGTTTTTGCAGTCATCTCTCCTAGACACTGAAATCATCTAATGTCCCTGGTATGTGCAGTTGTGAGAGACTGTCCCAGTGGTAATCTAAGCTCCACGGTTTTTCATAGCAATATAATTGGCTAACTCTGTCCTTAGGGGCCTGATCCAAAACACAGTGACATCAATGAGAGACTTTCCATTGATTTCAGTAGGCTTTGGATCAGGCCCTTAATGGGTTATCCTCATTGAAGCTGACTTTAATGTAAGTAAACCATTGCTTATACAGTTTTCATTAATCCAACACAAAATTCGCCTTTGCTACTATTGGGTAAACATAACACAAAGATGTTGAAATTAACCACATAAAATAAATATTCTGTATTTTTCTTTTTTGCAAATCTTTATTTGGCCTTCAACAGAAGAAGCTAAGTTGGAAAGCCTGTCTCAGCCACAGATTTATATTTCATTTTACAGTATACTCTTCCAGCTACTAGCATTTGTTAATATAGCTTTTAAAAACTATGCAACCAGGACTTTCCCCCCTAATTTTGCAGAGGTATTCATATCCTTCCCATCTAGAGTGACACAGCGAGACTGACATGACATATTGAAATTGCTGAAGTGTAGAGGCAAGATAACCTACATTTGCTTTCCATGTCAATCAGCATGAACAATGCAAACATTCTCCATGTAAAAAACACCGGTGCTTTTTCTGGTCATTTAATAATATGCTGATTTAGGGCTAGAACTGGAAGAGTTATAGTCAAACTACTAATTTTGTTTTATTTTTTCTTCTATCAGTAAAAAGTCAGACTTCTTTAGACATTATCAGGGCAGAATTTTGAATAATCACTCATTGTAACCCATGCAAGAATGTGGCAGATTGGTAACCAGCTGAATTTAGTATGGGACTGCTTTCACAGTTGTCCCATTTTAGTCCTTACTGTAACGACTCCTGTGGATAAGGAATATTTGCATGAATAAAGACTGCTCACACGAGTAAAGGTTTGAAGGACAGAACCACTGCATTTATTTTGTATAAGATGTCTTGTCCATTAGGCCAGAGAAGACTGGGAGGCCCATACTAGCAGACTCTACTTCAGATATCACTGGAATTAAACTTAATGGAAAAACAAAGCTTTTACCCTTCCCTCTCCCTTTGTTTGTGTCACCCATTTGTTGCTTCTTGTTTCAGCTAAGGGTCTGATTCTGCAATGATCCTGCAAAAACATATACACCTCAATAAGACTCACAGTGCATTAAGTTCAGGGCCGGCGCTTCCATTTAGGTGACCTAGGCGGTCGCCTAGGGTGCTAGGATTTGGGGGGGGCGGCATTTTGCTGCCATTGGCGGCAATTCAGCGGCGGGGGGTCCTTCCGCGCTCCGGGTCTTCGGCGGCAATTCTGCGGCGGGTCCTTCACTCGCTCCGGGACCCGCCGCCGAAGTGCCCCGAAGACCGGGAGTGCGGAAGGACCCCCGCCTAGGGCGCCAAAACCCCTGGCGCCGCTCCTGATTAAGTTAAGCATGCATATAATTCTTTGCCAGATGTGGGTTTAAGATTTTAAGGTCTATTACTCTGTGTTTGTACAGCATGTAACAGAATGGGGCCCAGACTTCATTGGGATCTTTAGATACTACTGTAGTACAAAATAATAAAAAGAATATTGAAGAGTGGAGTTCACCTGAGCCCCACCCTCATGCATAATTTTAGTGACTTGCATATAATATATTCATGTCTGTTAAAGCAAAGTACTAATCTCATGCATCAAAAAACCCCCAAAAGCTAAACAAATTTTGCTACCAGATGCATGTGTGCGAATCCCATTGAAATCATATTAATCTGAGGGTAGAGTCTAATGCTTGGGAATAAATATATTTTTAAACTAAATAACTGGCTTTTATGTATAAGCTGGAATCTATAGCATATAAAGATTAGAGAGCTTTTCTTGTTGAATTTAAAAGCATTCTTTAATATTATACATATTAAGAGATAACTACCTAGCCTTAATTTCTTCATTAGCATAACTGGTAACACATTAAATTTCAGGGTACAAATATTGTGTAAATACTCCTTTATATGATAACTGCAGACTATTTAACTCCATGAAAACTACCATAAAGTGGCAGATTAATTACAGCTCATGCCATTACAGGGTAATGACATGATTATTTCTCTTTTCTAAATGCACTCTAAGGTTACATAATATCTTCTGGAACTATTATGTGTAATTATTAATAGCACTTTGTTGTATGTACACAAATACTTTCGGGCCTGATTCAGCAAACCTTACTCACATGTGTAGTCCCACTGATTTTAATAGAACTAGACATGTGAATAGGGTGACCAGATAGCAAGTGTGAAAAATCAGGATGGGGGTGGGCGGTAATAGGCTTCTATATAAGAAAAAGTCCCAAAAATCAGGACTGTCCCTATAAAATCGGAACATCTGGTCACCCTACATGTGAATAAGGATTACTCATTTTAGTAAACGTTGCAGGATTGAGTTCATAAGGTGTATTTTTGAATAATGAATTTCTGTAGAATTCCAATAAGGACATTGTTTCACAAATACTTTCTGTAAAGCACTTTGAAGAAGAAACAAACCAAAAATGTGACTCTCATAAACTACTATCTCAGTTTGGAATGGTTCAACGGTTTAATGAGGTTAATTTGTATTAGGTTGAGGGAAATCCTTTATCTACTGTATAGAGGCTTTCGTTTCACATGAATGTGACAGATATTGTACTTACTGCACTGGAACTTAATTATTTGATAGCACAAGGAACTGAAATTCCCACATTTCCTCTCTAGGAACATTCACGGTATACTTTAGATGGTAAATAGAAACTAGAGGATAGTTGCCCTAGATTTTTAATATGTTGAAGAGACAGAGTAGCCTTTTCTGGAAGGTTTTATTTTTCTACCTCCAAAAATGGAAACAGTTTTACTAAACAGTCTCTGAAATGCTATAATTGGCATTTGGTTATTTTTTGCTCTAATCTAGTCTTCACATATCACAGCAACTTTTGAAATGCTTTTCTTTGCCATTCACAAACGTAAATGATCATTTCATTTAGATTACTTTGGCATAAAAGCCTTGGAAAATGCTCCATTTTCTCTCTAATGACTACAAAGTAAAAAATTAGCTGTCTTGAAAAGTTTTTGTTTCAGCAGTTATTTTTTTCCTCAAAGCATTATACAACAACCTAAATCCACTAACTAGCTTGCATTTCAGATGACTATTGGTGCATGTAGGTGATGTTTTATTTCCGCTTAGAAGGTGTAATATGGAATCTCTAGAGAGCCAGTCAAGCTGTGTAAAACTGTTAAATAGGAGAGCATAGAGGCAAACAAAATTTCAGAATCAATGAGACAAATCAGAATACAAATAAGGACTGAAATCTAATCGAGAGAAAAATAAGCAGGAACAAATTCACAACCTGACACTCAATTTACTTTCTTTTATAGCTTCAGTGTCAGGTTTGTTATATGAATCTCATGTCAACTCAGTTAAATGAATTTGTGTTAGTGTGTGTGGGTTTGAAATGCATAATTGCCCATTATAATAAAAATGAATGTAACTTTTCAGAACAGGTATGTGTGTCTATTCTATGTTCATGCTACATATTATATATAAGAAATATAGTGTATAAGTAATTTATTTTACTGTATACACAAAATTCTCTATTCGCTATAAAACATATAAAAGATTAGTTGAGAAAAATGTATGTAATTCTTTGAGTCAACGTGTTAACATGCAATGTTAACCCATGTAAAATAATTTTCACGGTGGTTACTTTGTACCAATGGGCCTAAAAATATCTGCTTTAAAAATCTCATGGGTATTGGGATAACATGCCCCACTAACTTCCTAGAAAAGTTCAGGTAGATAGCATGAGCAGCATCCCTCTTTCTCAATTTTATTAGCAATAGTTAAAGCTTTTAAAACAGAAAAACATTTCACAGAATCACAGAATATCAGGGTTGGAAGGGACCTCAGGAGGTCATCTAGTCCAACCCCCTGCTCAAAGCAGGACCAATCCCCATACAGATTTTTGTCCCAGATCCCTAAATGGCCCCCTCAAGGATTGAACTCACAACCCTGGGTTTAGCAGGCCAATGCTCAAACCACTGAGCTATCCCTCCCCCCATCCCTCTACTTAAGTTCGATTTTTCAAAAGGTGGAACCTCTTTTGAATTTCTCACCTGATATGTCACCTTTCATAATCTGCATGACCTTGGTTTGATCAGTCACATTGTGTTATATCATTTCAGCTGTAACACTGTACAACCTGACACTGTACAATGTGATGCTAAAACTGAAATGTGTAGAGAGTGATTACAATGATCACAAGCTGTTTGACTGGCTTGGTTCTAATGAAAAACATGTGATTGCTTGAATATAATGTTCTAAGCAGTAGCTTCCATTTTCGTAACTAAGAGCCAGATTGTGGGCTACCCCTCTATGGCTGTGCATGGACAAGGGTGGCAATCAAGTGGTTGCACAGTTTACAATAGCTGTCCTTGCACTCTTGGGAGGGGAGGAATTTGCTTGTTCCTGCTCCCTGTTCTTTCAGGAAGAAAGACTCTGAAAAGGGGTCAAAGAAGAGGTCTGGTTATGGCCCTGCTTCCGCTTCTTTCCACCATGAGCATCTGCTTTGTCTTTATGGGTAGTCTCTGCTTTGTCTTTATGGGTAGTACAATCTCTTTAGTGCTCATCTTGGGTTACTGTGGCCTGGCAATGGCCCCAAGTTAAGGGTGGAAGTTTAAATTCATAGTCTAGTTTTAAGAATATAGGCTGCTGGCCAGAGAGGGCAGTGTGCTTTAGAACGGTTATAGATTCCCCATACACTGTAGCATTCGAAGAAAAAGCAAAGTCAAAGCTGCTTGTAAAAGGGCCCAGTCCTACATGGCAAGTCTCCCATTAGCGCCCCAAGTTTTGTATTTGTTTGCCAATTCAGGTCACCTCCTGCCAACATACCAACTTTTGGAATTTGGGTAGGAAGGGGATGACAGAGTCTGCATTCTTGATAAAATTTCATAAAATATTTTGCACTTGCTACCTCTCCAGTGCCCCCTCCATGTGATTCAAATAGAGCTATCCAAGGCTGAGACAGTGTAGACCTGAGGAAAGGAAGTTTTAGGTAATATTTTCTAGCAGTCTCCTCAAGGTAACATCTCACAATCTCATTTGGGTACAATATAAGTCCTGTGTATAGACTGACTCTCTGGTACTTTAGCAGTAGTTTTACGATCTGTCTGTGATCTGCCCTACAATTTCTAGCAGCCACTGGTTCAGCTTGCAGTCTCAGCAAGCTTTGATGAAATGAAAATGATACAATAATTAGTTACTATACCTTAAATAGTTAACCTTTCCCCTAGGCAGATCTTCTCCTGGGACTGCTGTAGCCTCAGGGCTGAAGTAATTCCTGTGACTGGTTAGCTGATCCTGAAACAAGAGAGAATGGATAGTGTGTCCGAGTAGTCATTGATCCACTGCCCCCCAACCCTGCTTTGCACTACGAAGCAGAGAGCTCCATGACATGATGGGGGATCATATTCCGTGCATAGGATTCCCAAATCCTGCCACATCTTCTTAATGGAGCTGTACCAGTTGACTAGCGAAATGAAAAAAACAAACAAAGAAAAACCAGGACATTTCAGGTGACTTAAAGGAAGATCCTGGGACATCATATAAAAAACTGGATCTGTCTGGGGACATGTGGTCATCTTACATTTATAATGTATGCATTCCAAAATATATATTCATGCTGCTATTTTAATGTTGAAGCACTTTCTTTTCGGAGTGTCACCCTAAGAAAATACAGGCGAGTCTTATCTTACGCTGGGGTTACGTGCCGCTGTCAGCGCATAAAGTGAAAATCGCGTATAGTCAAAATTACATTGAGTGTAATGGCGGGCGGAATCGCCCGCACTACAGGTACAGTATTTAAATGGTTATTTTTCTCTTTTTCTCTTTTGTTGTTGTTTTGTTTTTGTTTTTGCCGACCGCGCAAAGGGGCTCGCCTGTATATTATATTAGGTTTATACAGAGTTGCAGGTGTCTATGCTATTCTGAAAATATATATATTTTCTATGATGCTTTTTCAGTGCCTCTACATTTTGTTCCACTGACATGGTGCAATGTGCATTCTTCTCAATTGTTCTTATTTCACCAAGCATTTTCTGTCCGAGACAGTTATGCTATGTTTAGAAAAGAAATCAGCTTTGCACTACAGAGTTGGTGTTATTGGAATTTTAATTGTGTGTATTGCAGATCCCTTTATAGAGCTAAATGTAACATATTTCTAATAAAAACAAATGCTGTACCATGCTACCGAGCAATGTTATCACCATCATCACCTTCTTCTTTTTGTTTGCACAGCTCACCATGTTAAAACTGGAACCTGTGAGGTGGTGGCTCTCCACAGATGTTGTAATAAGAACAAGATAGAAGAAAGGTCACAGACAGTCAAGTGCTCCTGCTTTCCTGGGCAGGTAGCAGGTACCACCCGAGCAGCTCCTTCTTGTGTTGATGGTGCGATGACTTCTCTTACTTCATTTTCTTGTATTTTTGCTAGTGGGTTTTGTAATGCTTAGTGTCAAAACTAGGAATCTTTCTTTTAAACCGAGCAGTGTTTAAAAGTGTTAGAAAGGATTCTGAGGTTTGAAGGGTGTCTCCAAGATGAATGGGAGAGGAGGATAAGAAAAATGTATTATTTGCTATTGCTTTATGGAAACACTATCATTAGATGACAGTGAAACAGACCTCTTGAGAATCAAAATGTGATCTAAATAATAGAATGCTCTTAGTGTTATCAAGTTAATTTAATTAAAAGTGTTTATGCATAAGTTACATCAGCATATTATTTTCATATGCTGCAGTCTCATACTTTATTTATCTGTTACTTTGCCACAAAGCAAGGAAAAACAAACAAGCAGAGCATAGTTTGCTCGTTTTTAGGCTTTTTAGACCAATGTTGTTTTTGCTATCCATAGTGCAATCTTAATACTGCAAACAAAACTGGCATAAAATAGGTTTTATTTGGGAAAATATTGGCTCATTTTGCACAACTCTTTCTCTGAAAAAGGACAAGGCTGTTTCACCCTTTACACAAATTATTTTTTCTGTGTTTGCTGTCATAGAAGCTGTATGTATGTCATCTTCAGGTCATACATTTAATCTTACCTTGAATGTACAGAACTTCAAACACAATATATTAACTCAAAAGAAGAGATTATGCCAAAAACTTAGACATCTGACCAGGAAAGAAGAATTGGTGATTGAAAAGGATTGCTGTGAAATTTGTTCTTGAAGCAAGATAAATTTAAACAGATGTAACAAATGTAAAAAAAAAATAGTAATAACAATAATAATTAAGAAGAGATGCTGGTGCCAAATTCATACACAGTGCCCTTGACAAATAGAGTCTTATTTATTTAGGAAGATTCTGACTTGCAGTGTAGTTGTTGGTCAATATACTTTTTTCTAAAAATTTTGTGGAGAATAAAATTGATGCTGCCATATAATAGGGGATGTAAAGTGGCCATTTACTGAACATGTAAATGTGTATGTTTCCCCCTCTCATAGCTTCAATAGTGGAACAGAAATGGTGGTGCCACATGCAACCATGTCTTGAAGGGGAGGAATGTAAAGTTCTTCCAGATCGGAAAGGATGGAGCTGTTCCTCTGGGAATAAAGTGAAAACAACTAGGGTAGGTATAAAATTTTTATTAAAGTTAATGTTTAAAATTAAGTATACACAAGTTAAGAGGGAAGGTACTGTACATCTGGGGTCAGGCTTGAGTTATGAGGGATTACAGGTATTGGTTGCAAGGGTGAAGAGATACATACATATCACATAACCAGCACAGACCCAGATTGGGGTGCAAGAGTTTTTAAAGTGTCAGTGGATAAGTGGTCTCGGGTACGCCACCCATGGAATGTATAAGGAGTAGCGAATACAGCTACTCCTTATACAGTCAGTATCGGTGTAGTGAATAAGTACACCAGCATCACTTGTTACCAACAGAAAACTAACACACAGGCCCTAAGTAAACACTCAAAAGAAAAGAGCCTAGAAGAGTAATGAGCTGTGGGTAGGCAGTTTTATTGAGGTTGGGTTTCCTGACTCTGTACACTTCCATCAGCATACTTTGCAGTTGATTGATCATAGTGTGCACTGTTCCTGTCATTTTCAGGTCTGGGCATTGCAGAGAAGAGAATAAACCCCCTTTCAGCTGCTAATACTAATAATTTATATTTTATTTGATCTGTTTGTCCCTCTATGGCTGGTTGCAAAAAAAAGCCAGCACACCCTGCTAATCTCCTTGCAATGTTCCAAATCCTATTGATTTACAAGGTATAAAATAAATGCACTTTTGTCAATTGCTTGGAATTATCATATCTCTACACAGAAACTGTTGAATATGGTAAGCATTTACTGTGTCATTACAGAATAATCTTCTGGTTATTTATGTCTTGTAAGACTGAGAATTACTACAAAATTTGGACAGTGGTGCAATATGTTCCCTTTCCCATTTGACACTTATTATGTTATTTGTTCAAAATTGCATTAGTAGGAATCCATCTAACATTTTGTTTTACATGATTCTTTGAAAACAAAGTAAACCTGTGCTTTCTAATTGCGAACACAAGCAAAAGAATAACAAATTACCTAGATAATACTAAGCATTATACGCTCAGACTTCCAGAAACCACAACTTCAAATCCCTGCATATTCAATTCAAGTTTTCATTCCTGTGAGGCAAATTAAGGATCCAGCCTGCAAACGCACACACAAGTAAATCTTATGTGAGTAGCAATGGTTAAAGTTAGTCACATGAATAATTGTTTGCAGGATTGATTCATAACTGGCTACAATGAACTTTACTTTGTGTATGTGTCTCTTTGAGCCTGTGACACAGAACAAAATATTTCCCCTCCCTTCACTGTACTGTAGTGTCCTATGTATCGACTGGCTATCTCCTGTCTATCCCAGAGGTGGCTGAATGGTGTCTGTATGTCTGAGTTTGTAAAAGCACTTTGACATTCTTTGGATGAAAGGTACTTCATTAGTGTATGTTATTCCATTCTTCCTTCTTAAATCCTTTTTCAAAACACTAATCTCTGCTTGAGTACTGCCCCCAGCTAAATGTGTGTGTATGTATATATGTAAGGTGTATATCTCAGACACATGTATATACATACTCACTCTAGATAAGTATTATGTATGTTGTGTATGTGTCTGAGATAAATCCAGTTAGAGGAAGATGATTTAACAACAGTAACTAACTGCAAATGGAAAAGAAATTGGGGGAAAATGTGACTAGTTCATGTCCCTCTCTCCTCTTCTTTTGGCATTTGGCTTCTTCCCCCTACCCTCCTACCATGTTGTTTTGCTCTATTTACATGTGAATTGTCTAAATTAGATAAGATTTCTGGGCAGGGATTTTCCTCCTTATATATTTGTAAAGTACCATGCACTATATTGTCCAACTACTACAGGGTTAGGGTATAAATGTTGTTGTTATTTGTACAATTATGTCATTTTCGCAATATTTTTAGTAATATAAGCTCATTGTTAGCACTTAACAAACAATAAGTAATAGGTGGCTGGATCATATTCTCCCGCTCCCCAGACACTTTTAAACCACTCCAGAGGTCCCAGGCTCTATTCATCATCATGCTAAGACCTACAGGTCCATTGCAATGGATGCTTCAGCCTCATTTCAATTTGGGGGCAGAACCAGACCTGTTAGTCTGTGGCAGCAGGGGATTTCCTGCCTCTTGAAGTTCCCTCCAGTTTTACCTGCCTCACCACCAGTGGCTCAGCCAGACCCCCCTCCCCTTCTGCAGAGCTTTTCTGAGGGAAATCCCACACTTTATTTCAAGTTTGCAACTAACAATTGGCTATCTGGGCTCTGAAGGATTAATCCTGCCTCTCTATATACATAGAATATCACAGGGTTGGAAGGGACCTCAGGAGGTCATCTAGTCCAACCCCCTGCTCAAAGCAGGACCAATCCCCAACTAAATCCCTAAATGGCCCCCTCGAGGATTGAGCTCACAACCCTGGGTTTAGGAGGCCAATGCTCAAACCACTGAGCTATCCCTCCTGAATCTTCAGTAGCCTTGATTTTGAGAAGCCCTGGAATACCTATGCTGCTATTAGGAGGCTGAATGTCTTCTTTGTCTTAAGAAATTACCCTGTTATCAAAAGTGAGTACTCATCCCTAATGTATGGAGGCTGCAGTGTGTATGTAGCTCTTGTCTATAGTAAAAGGTTCTAAGTGAAAGGAAAAATTCTGAAGTGTTTGAACCAGTAAACTCCATATTCAGAGAAAAATAATACAGACGGCAAAGAATCAGTATTAAGAGAACAAGTATAATAAGCTTTTATTATTGTCAAATGAAGTAGCCCATATGTGATGGTCATGTATAATGTAAAAGCAGCGGGAGCCAAAGGGAGCTAGCAAGTTTGTGTGATTTAAACACACAGCAACTTCTGTGAAAGCCTTGCTAAAAGCAATATAATGCATTAGGTCTCAATTCACCTCTAAACACTGGGTCAAATTTTCCTCTTCAATAATACATGTGAAAATCGTAGTTAGATTGTAGCTTCATAAACACTTGCAAAGCAACCCTCTTCCACAAAGGTATTTGATTTCAAAACAGCACCTGGATTTCCAGACCCCAGGATGTCAGTAATGGAGTATTATGTTAGGGAATGGAGGCAGCCTCTGGAGGAGGTGGTTTTTTTTTGCCCAATTCTGGTAACACAGATGGTTGTGGTATTTGTCACTAGGGAAAGGATGCAGGTGAATAATGGGAGAAGACTAATTGATTTTTCTAAAATGTGACCTGGTTGAAGTGTTGTATGTTCAGAGATGCAGATATTTAAGAAGAATATGCATGAATAATGAATTAGGAATAGCATGAATATTCTGGTACTTAGAATTCAAATCTTAAGGATATTCAGGTAGATATTATTTACACTAAGTATACAGAAATAGGCATTATGGAATCATGTTGTAATGGAATCACAGTCCCTACAATGTCAGGGTACGGCTAACAGATGAGAGGGCTAATGGGTTAATAAGGATTAATCAGAGAGAAGCAGTAAATGTGGAGAGGAAGAGTTTAGGGGTCTGAACTTACCTCTGATTAACATTTTTTACTCTGTTGGAGTTTATATTTGGAAGGGTAGAATTTCTGCCTCTGTATTTAGAGAGGTCTGAGGAGAAAATTGCTATTCTGGCTAAAATAATGATTTATTTTTAGGCAGAGATATTGTAGTGTATGCCTGCCTAGGCAATGCACTGGAACTGGACAGGGTGTTTAGAAATAGATTATTAAGCCTATGAAATAAAGATAGCTCAGAGATTTTCCAGAGACGACATAGGGTCCAGGATGCAGTTCTAGGATTGTGTTAAGGTACAGATAGTTGACATTTTTTTTACATGAAGTTTTCATTTTATTTGTTTTCACTTTTTTCCTATTTGTTGACAAAAAAGAAATATATTTTTTTCAAAACAATAAACATTTGCATTTCATTTTGAAATATTTTGTTTATAATTTCTTGTCTCCCCTTCCTTTTTCTCAACTTTTAAATTTTTTTCCACTGGAAAGGAAGAAAAAATAAAACAAGGAAAGCAACACTTCCCTTCACCTTTCAACACTTAAAAAAGCTTCCCCGCACCCCCAGTGGGGGGTGCGGGAAGGGGAGAGAGGTTTGAAAAAATGAGTGTGAGAGAATTTCCTCTCTAGTCAGAAAACCAAAACATGTATTTGAATAATTTTTTTTGGTGGAAATTTTTCATTTTCAATGAAACCCCATTTTCCAAGACAAAAGCTTTAGCTGAAAAAAACTTTGACTAGTTTTAGTTAGGAATTTAATATGACAAAGAAAATCAGCGAGAGGCAAGATTGTTGTCTTACAGTTGGAGAGAGGTGTCTTTGAATTGATTTTGAGTGCTTGGAGTTCAAAAAAGAGAGAGCTTCTAAGAAGGACCAGGGGACTTCTAGTGTTCATCAGACTTACAGAGACTTTGACAGGGGACAACCTCATCAAATATGTGAGCACAGGGGTAGGACTACTAGAAGAGTCATTGTTAGCCTGAGGCTCACTTAATATGGTATAATTATGTTTGAGTTTGTTTCCTCTATCACTCAGAAAGTATTAAGGACACGTTTGTATTCACTATTATTTCTTGTGTTTTCTGATGTATCATGTTGTTCCTTATTTTATTTCATAAGTAGTATTTGGATTTCCCTCCCACTCCATTTCTTTCCTTCTTCCTTAGATTTTGCTCTGAGTGTATATAATTAAATTCCTCTTTTGTTTCATCCAATTATTGTGACCTATTCCATTTGGCTAAAAGTGAGTAAAAAGTTATTGAACAATAAGTGAGATCAAAGTGTTTCCATTCTGCCATAAACAACTTGAAACTGAAAAGAGTAGGAGTTGGTACCATAAGGTATTTTTCTAAGGAACTGCATTGCTAAGGATGGTTTCTACTACCAAGAAGATGTCCCTGACAAATTAAGGTTATCAATAAATTTTCATTATCTTGCAAAGATATACCTAATTTTAAAAAGGGAAATATGAGTGTACAGATGCATGCTGATGCACAGTTGCACAGAGAATGAGATGCAAGTGCCTTATCTTCATTCTTGTGCACATCTGAAGATATTTTTATTAGATCTGGGTCAAAATTAAAACCATGGATCTGAACACCCAGAACTTCAGGGGGATTTGACTTCTGAACTCATATATTAATGGGCTGTCGCAGAACCTTTGTACTATAGGATGTTCCAGAACTCTATCTGGGTGCAAATTATGCATTTGCACTGTGCTGTGGCTTTTTGATGTGTGCATTTTTTCAGCATATAAAAATAGGTGAAGATTGGGAAGAAATTCAAAATAGTCACATAGAATCATAGAACTAGAAGAGACCTCGAGAGGTCATCTTGTCCAGTCCCCTGCAGTCATGGCAGACCATTCCTAGGTGTTGGTCTAACCTGCTCTTAAAAATCTCCAATGATGGAGATTCCATAACCTCCCTAGGCAATTTATTCCAGTGCTTAACCACCCTGACAGGAAGTTTTTCCTAATGTCTAAACCTCCTTTGCTGCAATTTAAGCCTATTGCTTCTTGTCCTATCCTCAGAGGTTAACAAGAACAATTCTTCTCCCTCCTCCTTGTAATAACCTTTTATGTACTTGAAAACTATTATCATGTCCCCTCTCAGTCTTCTCTTTTCCAGACTAAACAAACCCAATTTTTTCAATCTTCCCTCATAGGTCATGTTTTCTAGACCTTTAATCATTTTTGTTGCTCTTCTCTGGACTTTCTCCAATTTGTCCACATCCTTCCTGAAATGTGGCACCCAAAACTGGACACAATACTCCAGTTGAGGCCTAATCAGCGTGAAGTAGAGCTGAAGAATTACCGTACTTCTCGTGTCTTGCTTACAACACTCCTGCTAATACATCCCAGAATGATGTTCACTTTTTTTGCAACAGTGTTACACTGCTGACTCATATTTAGCTGGTGATCCACTATGACCCCCAGATCTCTTTCCGCCATACTCCTTCCTAGGCAGTCATTTCCCATTTTGTATGTGTGCAACTGATTGTTCCTTCCTAAGTGGAATACTTTGCATTTGTCCTTATTGAATTTCATTCTATTTACTTCAGACCATTTCTGCAGTTTGTCCAGATCATTTTGAATTTTAATCCTATCTTCCAGAGCAAAATTCCAAGAATACCATCCAACAGTAACTTCCAGCCACTGTACGTCATTTTGAAAGTGACTTGTAGGTGTGAAATTATGTTGTTTTAAATTTGAAAAGTATCTAAATTCTTTTGTTAAGGCCATATTCTCCGCTGGTATACCTTGATTCACACCTGTTGAAGATAATCACAATGCTGACATATAATTAGGCTTATTTAATTTGCAAAATGACTAAAAACAGAGACCCCAGAGTTCAAACCACTATTGACAAGGCATATTTGTATATGTAAATCATTTTATTGAAGGAAAAGCATCTGAAATCTGACATTGCATAACAGGAAATGCTCACTCGTTCTTAGAAAATCATCAAATCAGAGAAATGAGCAATAAAGTACAGTCGTGTATTATTCTCTTAATAAAATATGTAAATGAAGCAATATTTTTATATATGTAGAAATGCATGTATATTAGGTGCAAACTTTTGTAAATGCATGGTCCAATTTTCAGAAGGGCTGAGTGCCCATATCTTATCTTGCAGTGGGAACTATGAGTGCTTAGCACTCTTAAAATTGGGCTAGTATTCTTGAATAATGTGTGGGGAAAACATACTTCAGGTCAGAGAGAAATCAATATTGAAAATATTACTACGTAACTATATTCCAAACCAATATCAGAAATCGACTACTGTAAAAATCATAAATATTGCAGGGACATAAAGAAATAGAAGTATTACAGGGGGGGAGAGAAATCCATATTGAGTGTGTTTATCTACATTCCAAAACAATATTAGAGAGAGCCTGAAGTCAGATATTCATAATTTTCCATGTAATCTAATTTTGCTTCATGGCATCCAAAGTTTAGAAGAAAAAAAAATCAAACAGCATGTTTGTGGAAGAAAAAAAGACATGGTGTCCAATCTCACCAACTGGCTATGCATAAAGCCAAAGGGTGGTCAACAGGACCAACCTACTAAACTAAATAAACACACTTTAGTTGCTGTGTATTCAATGGCGCTGATATTTTTAGCTCTGTCTCCCTCTCTCTCTCACATACAGATGCTGAAATGTTTCTAAATTCATTACAGTAGCTGCTAGGGGCCGCATTAATTTTATTTGTATTTTAATTTATGAAATAAGCTGATCACAAACTCTTTTAGCACATGGAATAAAAAATACATCAGCTAGATGACTTTAAATGTGGACGCAATGTTGGCAATTAAAGGAACAGACTCCTCCATCAAAAAAGGAAGCTCCATGATTTTCCTAACCCCTCGTGTAACACCTCCGAGAATAGTTGAATCCTGCAGTTGGCCCTGTAGTTTGGTAGGTTTGCGGTCTGTTCAATTGGTGGAGGAAGTTGGTTTCAGGATCTAGGGCACCTCTCTGCTGTCAGCCACTTCCACTTAAACCTTAATTTAAAGCGACTTGGGCGAACCACACTGCATGGAGAGAGGCTGTTTATAAGTAGCAAGGACCCAAATAGTCATAGAGCTTATAGGTCAAAACCACAATCTTAAATTGCATCTGGAAAATAGTTGGAAGCCCATGCATATTATGGCACATATATTGCCATATGTCTCTTGAGAGAAGCTCTACCAGGTGAGTGGACAAACGTATTCTTTGCTCTTTGATGTGTGGAGCCTTAGGTAAAAGACATAATAATAATCTAATATTGAGGAGACAGGACAGAGAGAACTCTGGTGAGGTCCTCATTCAAAAGGAAAGTTACAGACTCTTAGCCAGAGCTAGATGGAAAAAAGCACCTTTGCCCACTGCTGCTTCATGATGAAGTCAGCTGGGGATCTACAGGTCCCTGAGATTGTATACTTTACTAACAACCGTAGAGCAAACACTATCTGTTACAAAGACCTCTAAGAGCTCCACCATCTCCTATGGATGTTTATCCCTGCCAGTTAGTACTTTCTGTGTTTGATGTGGATTGAGCTTCAGCCAAAATCTTTCCTCCACTCCCCAATCTTAACTACTAATGGGCAAGCTGAAAAACACACCTATCCAGATCTAATGAAAAACAGATGCATTTGGATATCACTGCAGCTGAAAGCATCTCTCTTTCCCCTAGTGATTAGAACAGGAAAAGTGACTTGGCTGACTCTCATGGCACTTCACACCAGGGAACCTTTGAGGCAGAAAAACAATCACCCAACACTTCTCTTTGGGTCCTCTTGGAGATAAAAGAATGGAGCTACTCTAGTACTACTTCCCCTGTTACTGGCAGGGTCCAAAGCCTTATCCACATTGTAATCAATTAATTCAAATCAGCAGATAGATCTAGAAGAATTAGTTGGGTACCTTGACTTTGTCCAGTATTAGGGGATGATAATCAAATAATGAGACCAGAGCTATGTCGGTACCAAAATCTGGTCTAATACCACACTGAGTGGTGTCCATGAAATCTGAGGACTCCAGTTATTGCCAAAGATGCCTTGCCACAAACTTCTCAAGCATCCTAAAAAATGAAAGCCAGAGCCAGGGTGATAATTAGCAAGATGTTAAGCATCAGGAAGTAGCATTAATATTTCCACAGCTATTACTGCCACAGTCACAACCTCCTTTTTTGCTGCTATCGCCCCCTCTACTATCCTTAGATCCTGGAAGGGAAGAATGATAATGAATAAAAAGAAGCAGTGTGAGAGAGTTGAGAATGAGTCCCCAGATCTGGTAAGAAAAGGAAATTTATCTTGAAACCAAGCCTGATGTTAGTGACAGTGAAGCGGCTATGTTAGCTGATGATTTGTCTTCCTGAATCACAACAGATGCATAGGCACTTTAGGCAGCAGCTGAGGGGAAAAAAAAAACAGAACAAGTATTGCTGTTTGTGCTGCTGCTAAGGTTGAAAAAAAGCATTGCCCTCCTGCTAGACTATCCCTTCTTTTCCCCCCTCCTCTTCCTTCTTCCAAATTTTATGGTGGGTTCTAGCTAGAACCCACAATATTTGTGATTAAATGGATTTGATCTTGAAAAATGGTATATACTGTATACTGCAGTTTAACTGATAGACTACATACTAATGGGGTAGCTGCGGTTAATATGGGGACACATATTTCACACTGATTTTCTTTGCCTTTTGCTGTTGCCATTGTTAAATGTGAAATATGTCCAACTACTGACATTGTAAGCCAATAGAGCCTAAAAATGACACTGTTGTCTGTCATGTAAAATAATTTTAGAAATTGCTTTCTTCTAAAACTGAACAAGGGGCTTTATTAGAAAAAAGAAAACAGTGTTATCCCTAAAGCTACACTCTCTCTCTGCTTCACTGCAGCGCTCCTACCTAAAATCTTCCCTTTCTGATTATAGAAACAGTACACATATCTTCAGTGTCTAGCAATATTTTGTGGTTCATAGAAAGGATATGATCATAACACAATTATGTGCATATACTGTAGCAAAATATTAGACACAGAAAAGAGTGATTACTCTTTATTATAGTATTATTGTCAGAGAGTTTCTTTCAGAGCCTATGGGCAATCAATTTTTTTAAAAGAATTTCTTTTTTGTCACCTGAGAACATGCTTAACAGAGCTGCTCCCAGCACCCCAGTATCTCATCGTTAAAATTGCAGTATACACCAGGTACTGTTTTTCAACATTAAATGTATTTCATGAAAAATATATAAATCTCATGTTGTAAACCAGCCAGTAATGGAGATAGGGTGGAATGTTCCCTGTGTGCAGGTTAGATTCTGGTACTAGCCACTGTCAGTGACAGAATGTTGGATTGATCTGCTATAACACTTTCTTTGTGCCAAAGAAAACTCAGCCCATCATACAACAGGAAGCACTAGGAAGTTGGCTGCAAGAGATACTGTTTTCTTACACACATTGCCTACCTCTACTCTCATTTTATTCAAGTACAGCCCCTACTGTGGAGCCACCAGTCTTCACTGGCTAGCGAAGTAACTGAAAACCCTAAAAATAGATTCTGTGCACATCGTTGCATGTAATGCAGGCAACCTTTGGCACATAGCCCGTAAGGGAAATCCGCCGGTGGGCCGGGATGGTTTGTTTACCTGCAGAGGCTGCAGGTTCGGCCGACTGCAGCTCCCACTGGCCGCGGTTTGTTGTTCCAGGCCAATGGGGGCTGCGGGAAGCAGCGTGGGCCGAGGGATGTGCTGGCCACTGCTTCCTGCAACCCCCATTGGCCTGGAACGGTGAACCGTGGCCAGTGGGAGCTGCAATCGGCCGAACCTGCAGCCTCTGCAGGTAAACAAACCATCCCGGCCCGCCAGCGGAATTCCCTGATGGGCTGCGTGCCAAAGGTTGCCGATCCCTGATGTAATGGATTGTATTTAAGTTACTATGCACTGGGTGTATCCACTTCCCCCTTACTTACAATACTTAATTTATTTCAGGCCAATTTGGGCCTAGAGCTGGTTGTTATTTATCTATTTATATAGCACCAATTGTATACAAAGCCTAGAAAAAACATAATTGCCCCACAGAGCTTACAATATAAGTTTAGCCAAAGCAAGACAAGCGATAATCACAGACACAGGTAGGACAAGATAAAGGGGAAGCAGGCAGTGGGGTTGCTTGTTTCAATCTATATTCTTATCTAATTGGTTCTGTTGGTTTTTGTTCTTTGTTTGTCTTAATACTTGCTTGTATGGTGTTTTTTGGAATTGTCTGGCTTGAGGGCATGCAGAGATGCACACTTCATTACAGAGTGTGGACTGAGCATTTGCACTAGCACTTTGGCTCTGCACTTCTTTCAGCAGGACTGAGTCCATAGGCAGCCCATCTTCATTACTTAAATGTGCAGCATCTAGAATCTAAATCATGTACGTAACTAAATGCAAAACCCTTTGTTGATACAACTGAATACCAAAAACTACAGAAATGCAAAATGTAAGGTTCCATTGGCTACATTAGTTTAGCCACATTGCACATACGGAGCCTGATTTCCAACCTGGCCTTAACTTCCTTTTCACACGTGTTTTGTACCTCATTTATTTGTAGATGCAATTTAGGTCACTTTAGACATGTACTTGATCTTTAGGTGGAACAAGTACATAGGGTCTGATCTTCAGTCCAGTGAAATCAATGGAACAATTCCCAGGGACTTCAATGTGCTTTGGATCAGGTTAGGGTTGCAAGGCATCCGGTTTTCAACCAGAACACCCGGTTGAAAAGGGACCCTGGGAGCTCCAGTCAGCATAGCTGACCGGGCCGTTAAAAGTCTGGTTGGCCGCCTGCAGTGGAGAAGGCAGGGTGCCTGCCCGGCTCTGTGCGGATCCCAGGAAGCAGCTGGCATCTCCCTATGGCTCATAGGAGTAGGGGTGGCCACAGAGGCTCCGCGCGCTGCCCATGTCCTGAGTGCCAGCTCTGCAGCTCCCATTGGCTGGGAACCGTGGCCAATGGGAGCTGCGGGGGCAGTGCCTGCAGGCAGGGGCAGTGGCAGAGCCACCTGTCTGTGCCTCTGCCTAGGAGCCAGAGGGAGATGCCAGCTGCTTCCTGGGAGCTGCCTGAGGTAAATGCTGCCCGGCCGGAGCCCGCACCCTGGACTCCTCCCATGCCCCAACCCCCTGCTCCAGGCCTGAGCCCTCTCCTGCACTCAAACTGCCTCCTGGAGCCCCCTCCCACACCCCAACCCTCTGCCCCAGCCTGGAATCCCCTCCTACACCTTGAACCCCTCATTTCTGGCCCCACCCCGGAGCCCATATCCCCAGCCAATGCCCTCACCCCTCCTGCATTCCAATCCCCTACCCCAGCCTAGAGCCCCCTCCCACACTCCAAACCCCCTGGCTCCAACTCCCAGATGAGAGGCGCCACCTGCACCCAAACCCCTAATCTCTAGCCCCACCCAGAGCCCGTATCCCCAGCTGGAGCCCTCACCCTCACCCTCACCCCAACCCCCTGTCCCAGCCCGATGAAAATGAGCGAGTGAGTGAGAGTGGGGAAGAGTGAGCGATGGAGGGATGGGGGATGTAGTGAGCGGGGGGGCAGGGCCTCGGAGAAGGGACAGGGCAGAGATGGGGCCTCAGGGCAGGGGTGGGGTAGGGGCGGGGCAAGGGTGTTTGGTTTCCTGCAAACAGATAGTTGACAACCCTAGATCAGGCACATAGATATCTGTTTCTAAATACAAGTAAGTTTGAATGTCAGAGCTGCACACACCAAATCTCAATGTTGGACCCTGTGGACATTTCTAATGTCAAGCTGTGAAATACAGTAACTCCTCACTTAACGTTGTAGTTATGTTCCTGAAAAATGCAACTTTAAGCGAAACGATGTTAAGCGAATCCAATTGCCCCATAAGAATTAATGTAAATGGGGGGATAGGTGACAGGGAAATTTTTTTTTGCCAGACAAAAGGTATTATATACCTTTTAAACAATTTTAAACAAGCAATTTAATATAGGTATTAAACAGGCTGGCAGCCCCCTATAAGCTCCCCTACCCCCCCGCCCCCCACCAGCGCCTCCCACCCACGAGCGGACCCTGAGGATCAGCGCCTTCCCTCTGCTCCCCCGGCCTCTTGCCTGCGGCAATCAGCTGGCTTGCGGCATTCAGGAGGGAGGGGGGAGGCTGTGTGCCGCGTCCTTGCTCCTCCCCCCAGCCTCCTGAAAGCCGCAAGACAGCTGATTGCCGCGGGCAGGAGGTGGGGGGAGCAGGGGGAGGCGCTGCTCCACAGGGTCCACTGACAGGCGGGAGGTGGGGGGGGGAGCGTTTAGGGGGGCTGCCAGCCGTGGACAAAGCAGGCGGCCAAACAATGTTATAGCGGCGCATTGCATAACATTAAACTAGAATGTTCTGTAATGGAGCAGGGACGTAAGATTGAAACAACGTTAAGCGAGAGGACGTTAAGTGGGGAGTTACTGTAGTGTAGCCTTAGCCAGATTTCCACAAAGGGCAGGAAAGCTTGTTTGAGAAGTAAAGACCACTATAGAAATGTTCTAAAAAGTCCTCACAAATGCAGATTACCAATTTCAAATGGATTTCAAAGTTCCCATAGGTGCTGAGGTTACTGAGAGGACTGGTGAGGAGATAGAACAGCATTAAATGCTTTTTGAAGATGAGGAACCTGTCAACATAACCCTTGAAAGAAGAGGGCTTCTGAACACAGACTGTAGTTATTTTTTGTGAGTGGCTGTTTGGGAGCTGGTTGCTCTGTCTTGTTTGATTTTTGTCCCCAGCTGCTTGTTCTGGGACATGTCCCTTTGGCTACTCTCCTTCAAACTTTTTTTTGAGGTGCCTTAATTCACTTTTGTGTGAGCAGAGATACTACTTCTGTTAGTCTTAAAGGTGCCACAGGACCCTCTGTTGCTTTTTACAGAAACCTTAAGAGGTTAAATCCTTTGTGAATTATGGCCCAATCACATTTAAAGCAATATTATATTATTAGTAACAATACATATCACAGTATCATATTTAAATACATTTTGGAGAGGGGGAAGCCTCTCCTCCGTTAAGGTTGCAACCATTATACAGGCCTATTTTAGCATCTGTGTAGCTTGAAAATTGCCAGACTTACTCTGAAAACAAAGGAGAATGTTTGTGCAGAAAAAATATCAAATGGTATTTGAATTATAGGTCATTAGTTAGGTCATTTTGTCAAACGTTTCTGGCTTCCACATGGTGATGCACCAGTTCTTTAGCCCAGTACAGAAGGGTTTTCTGCCTTTGTCCCACAAGATTCCTCTTGTGATTTTTTTTTCCAGTTGCTTATCAGCTCCCCTCACTGGCATGTTTGAAATACCATGCTCATGTTTGCAGAGCAATCTTCTGCTTCCATGGTGAAAAACAGAGATGCTTCCTGAAGGCTGGGTCCAGATAGGGTTTTGGTTCATTCACTGAAGCATTAATGGAAAGCCAGGGATTTCCATACACTACTGGTTTTCCTCCAGCACTTCCCTATAGTATGGGTTTAGTGCTAAGCTAAAGAGGTCTCAGCTCCACATACTTGCAGCCTCTCTCCACTTGTTGCAGCCTCTCTCCACTTGTTGCAGCAATGCTAGGCAGACCCTTTGTGATGTTTGGTAGCCTTTTACAGTGAAGGAACTGGCTCTTTAGGATCTCACTGTCAGCTTCTCCTACCGCTTGAGTTGCCCAGTAGTGAAATGTCAGCCAGGAGCCAAGATCGGGTCAGTTGGAGGGGAAGAAAATGCTTGAAGTGTTGGGACTTATAAAGCATTAGGCGTTTTTTGCCCCTACTATCCAGGTAGTGTTCCTAGCTTGTACAGTAGACCCAAACTCTGCTTTCCATCATTCAGCATTGGTGTTACATCAGTTTTATGCCTATTTAACTGAAATGATATCAGTGTAATACTGATATAATGAAGTGGAGAATTCGGCCCCATATGTCCAAGATACCTGACTTCCCATGGTCCTGAGTCCTATAGTTCTC
The DNA here is from genome assembly GCF_028017835.1 of Emys orbicularis. NCBI lineage: Eukaryota > Metazoa > Chordata > Testudines > Emydidae > Emys > Emys orbicularis. The sequence continues at coordinate 63,879,068 of NC_088683.1, read as the reverse complement.
ACCAGACTGCTCTCTATCCTCTAGCACTATTTGCAGAAAACCTCAAGAGTACCATCCTCCCTCATTTCTGTTAGACTTCTCCCCAGGAAACAGATAATAGTTACTAAGAAAAGAAAATCTCAGCCTGTGTCATACTCAGAGGAGTTAGTCAGTTCCCCTGAGTCCAGAAGGAGGAGAACTCTCCTGCTCTGACTTGGACCAATCTGAATCTGATGATTCAGGTGCCTTTTCTTGCAGGACAAACAAGATGAGTTGGTGGATCTTGTTCATTAAAAATAATTAACCCCGCCATGCAACTCCCTTCAGTCCAAGACCCCTTCAGGATGAAGCAAAAAAAGCAGGATACAGTGCCTTTTATGTATCAGAATTGATGGAAGAGATAGTGGACTTTGAATAGGCCAACCTGGAAGAGAAGAGGTCCATCATCAGTGTCACCCAAAAATGATACCAAGTTCAATTGCGTAAGACCACCAAATCTGTTTTGGTTCCCAAGGTTGATGACTCCTCCTTCCACCTCAGTCAAGACTGGTTTCATCATAGGGAAGGCTCAACTCCTGTGGATGGAACTAGAACTCAAAAGGAAGTTTGAGCTCTCTAAAATGGGCTTTGAATCCTCCTGCATTGCAATATAAGCATCTTGTAGTCTCAGCTTGCACAGCCTTATCCATCATTCACACCCCACTACACCCACAGAGAAAGAGATCTTCTAAAGGAAGATTATAGATAAAGGTAAGAGCTACTTAACTCATCCTGAGTTTTCTGTTCTATGCAGCCTGTGACACTACCCGGTTCTTTGCCAGCTCCATCCTCTAACTCCTCAAGGCAACAGAATGAGTGTCTCAGGTTTGTAGGGATATATGTGACCTCCAGGACCAATGTTATCAAGACACTCTTCAATGGGGTGAAACTTTTGAGAGAATTGTTCGAGAAAATGATTAAGGATTCTTCAGACCTGAACAAGATCACCCCAAATCAACCCTTTTCAAGAGACTCCAGAGTGAGTGGTAAATCCTTGTACCACAACTTTTAAGTTTCAGCCATTCAAAACCATTTTTCTTTTTGTCACTCTTGCTCCATCAATGCCAGAAAATATTTTCCAAACCACAACCAGAGAGGGCCCTCACATGCTGCTTTTCCTCTATGAATGAAGCCTGTTGGCTCAGGAGTTCATCCCTGTAAGAGGAAGATGGAAGAACTTATTTGACCTTGAGCCAATACTACTTCAGCTAGATGGGCTCTTGAAATAGTTGCAGTAGGACTCCTCAGAGAATTTCAAGATTCCACTCCTTTCTTTGTCCTGTCATCTCCTCTTCCCCAGGGCCTCACAAAATGACAAGTATCGGGGTAGCCGTGTTAGTGTGTATCCACAAAAACAACGAGGAGTCCGGTGGCACCTTAAAGACTAACAGATTTATTTGGGCATAAGCTTTCATGGGTAAAAAACCCACTTCTTCAGATACAAAATGACACGCATCTCTGGACAATGCAGCAAAACTTATCACCTTAGAGGCCATCGTTACTATGCCGGTATTCAAGACATTTTTTGGTTTCTAGTCAAGATCTTTCACAGTGCAAAAAGAGAACAGGAGGTGTTTTTTCCCCCCAGCCTGTGACTTCTCAAGAATGAACCTAGTAGTTTGCAAACCCCAATTCTGGTTGAACACCATCACTAAAGAAGTTGCCTCTCCAGATTTTCTTTGTTTTGTTGATTTCAAATAGGCCTATTGTCATATCTGTGTACATCACCGATGCTACCTGCCCTTTGCAATTAGATGACAACATCTAGTTTCAGGCAGTGCATTTTGGCCGCTTCTCCTCTCGTCAAGACTTTAGAAAATATGGTTATGTTGATTAGCTTGTCTCAGTCAGGAAGGCATCCATATTTACTATTATTTGGATCATCCTAGGGTCAGAGTGCAATCATAAGAGGTAGCTGCTTTTTGTACCAGCCAGCAAGATTATCCAGATTCTCAAGAACCACAGATTCATAGTCAGTTACAAGAAGAACTCCTTAATTCAGTTTCTGGAACTCATTCACTTCTTCTGGACAAACCTTAGACTGGCCCGTATGCCCACAAGATTGAAAATCTTATCAAAATGTGTGACGAACAACAGAAGTCAGCTCACCAGTGCCTTTCATTACTGGGTATGATGGTGTCCTCTGTAGAGACCAGGCCATCTCTCCTTCTGCAGAATTTTCTCATTGATGATTGAATTATGAGAACAGAAGTCAGATCATCTGCTCACTCTTCCTTTTGCACTACAATTGTCACTTCCCTCGTGGATATCCCCTCAACACCTACGTAAGAGTATTTCTCTGACCAGTCCCTGATCAATGAGATGGCAACTTGTCAGGGTGGGGCTCTCAGATGGGCTCCCACATTATTTAGGACAAATGGTCCAGGAATGACATCACAGCCTCTATTTCCGGGAGTTAAGTTGTAAAGAATGTGATATTTAACTACCAAAACCTAAGACCATCCATGTAGGAAGCAGTAACAAAACATGACAGGAAGACAGTGAGATTTTCTGTCTGCCACTCACATCCTTAAACATGGAGGGTGGATATGTTATCTTTTTTTTTTTTACATGGGCAATACTGACATGTTTTTTTCCTCACTCCCCTCAAATGGCTGAGATGGCTAGGAATATCAGGCAGGAATAAGCAACAGTAATCTTAACAACTCTACTTGCTCAGACATCCATTGTGTGTAAACCAACTGAGGATCCTGCTGGTCTTTCACATTCTCATTTACCAGGGCCCCTTAGTGCGTGCTTACACATGCGCACACACACTGAACTTTTCATTCTCTGAGACTTGGAACCTGCTTGGAACCAGAGCCATATTACATCTCATAGACCTTGGTTCAGAGTTACGGGAGGGATGGAATTTTCTAGGAAGCCTCCAACTAAGAGGAACATGAGGGAATATGGAGAAATTTGTATTTGTGGTATGTGTGTGGAATAATGCCAATCCCATCTCTACATCGTGGATCAGCTACGTGGTCTGATACAGTTTTCCGGTGCAAAGTTCTTCCATCTTCCTTTTCTCTTCCATAAGGACCTGAAGGGCAGGGACAGGATGATATTTTTTTTTCTGTTCACCTTCGTATTCTGCTACCTTTTGCTGCTTCCTATCAATATTAGAGTGATGGATACCCATGCAAGAGAAAGGTGAAATTAGCTTCATTTAATGTAATTTTATTTTCTTTAAATGAGTATCTGCCACTCTGTCAGAACCCACTAGTCTTGACTGAGTCTGAAATTTCTCTTCTAGCATGGGGAGCTCTTTTTTCCATATGCAAGTGGAGCTCTGGAAGGAAAGACAGAGGAAAACTATCAAAGCATTTCAAGTTGATACTTGGGGTTTTTTTAAATTTCTGCCTGGAAATTTCTCTGTTGTTTTCTAACTTGTTCTCTAGTTCTCGTATTCCCTCAGCTATGGCAGTATTCCCAGGAGCCAAATATGAGTGCACTACCTCAAAATGCCAGCCGGGGAAGCTGGCAAACAAGTTGGGGGGGAAATCACAAAAGGAATCTTTGCCTCTGAAGCTTGGGGCAAAGGCAGAAAACACATCATACCACACTGACAGACCAGCAGGTACACACACAGAGAAGCTAAAATCACAGGTAAGGACTCCATTTTTATTTTTGTCTGCCTCTAGCTCATGTAGTTTGTTACAGCCCTTTCAAACTTCCCATTGAAACTTCCTTTCAAAATTGTGATGCCATCTATATTTGAAGAAAATAGGCTGTGATTAAGTCCAGCAAATTCAGGATTTTTATTGGGGATAATCTGGGGCACGGTCCTGCTTCCATGCTTTCAGCTGAAGTTATGGACTTAGTCTTGTCCCATTAAAACCAAAAATAACAGTAAAATCAATTTATTTTAAAAAGGAGTTAATAAGCATACTAAGTGACTCTCAACTGGTTTTGAAACTTTTTTCCCCCCTTTAGAATAATAGATGTCCTCAACCCCATGTTATATATTTTTCCTGTAATTATAATGTTGTTTATAGGTTAGAGCAAGAGATTAGGCATTAGGAAACAAGTTCTGATCCCATTGGTTTGCTGTGTGACCATGGATAGGTCAGTGTGAGACCTCTCAGTACCTCTATGAGACGCTTTCCCCCCAGTGTTCCCATGTGCAAAAAAGCAAAATACACTTTGCCACCTTTGTCTTCAGTTTGAGATACTCAGATTGAAAGCGCTATAGAAGTGAAAACTATTATTAGTATTTAATTAACTGTTTTACAGCCCAGTTATACAATGCTAAAATTCTACTTTGGGGTTCTGATTGCAGCATAAGCCACATATATTCTTGTGTTATGCTGTTGCATGTTTATCTGTTATAGAAAAAAATAGAAGGTTCTATTTGAAAAATTGATTTTTATTTACAGTTATGTCATCCAAAAATATGCTCTTAGTACACCTCTACCCCGATATAATGCGACCTGATATAACTTGGATTTGGATATAACGCGGTAAAGCAGTGCTCCAGGGGGGCGGGGCTGCGCACGCCGGCGGGATCAAAGCAAGTTCGATATAACACGGTTTCACCTATAACGTGGTAAGGTTTTTTGGCTCCCGAGGACAGCTTTATATCGGGGTAGAGGTGTACTAATATGTCATAACAATTCTACTACGAGACTTTCATTTGTATGCTGTGCTCTAGGAACATACAGAATACGTAGGCATTATGAGTGTATGCACAAGCGCACTCACACAAAGCATATACATTCTAATGGAGTTACTTTTTGGAAGAAGATGGAAACGAGTTACACTAAAAACGTTAATGGGCTAGATTGCTCCTTGATGTGACTCCACTGTCTTCAGAGAACATACCCGAAGGATGTTTATCTCAGTGAATTGTATGAGCTAAGGTGATTTTGTAAATGATCCAGTTCAAGCAAATATACAAATCAGAGACAAAACTCCTCCACCCCTCTCCCCCTACCCTTATATTTGTTTGCTTGTATTTTAACATTTAGGGACATAATTAAAACACCAAAATGTTGAGTTTATAAGTGAAATCTTAGATCTCATTGCAAACTTCTTCAAGACAGGCTGTATGACCTTGATTCTTAACACCAAAAAATATCAGGCAGTATATTAGGCAGTACCTAAATAAAATGGCCTGAGTTTTAGAGGTGCTGAGCATGCTCAGTGTGTCTGATAATCAATCCACAGACCACTTATTTAGATATCTAAATGTGGATCTAGATGCCTAACTTTGGGCATCCTATTTTGAAAAGTTTGGCCTAATACTTTATATACCTATAAAGCAGTATGTATAAAGCTTAGGGTTTCCTATAGCATACGCCACAATAGCATTGAGTGTAAGGAGAGTTCTCTTCTGACTATTCGTCTCTTCAAAATTCCCAGACTGGTCTATGCTCTTTTTCTTTAACTACATATGGGAAGAACACACATCTTTCAGAAAAATAATTCTTACATTATGTCTCTTTCTTCTACATCACAGGTCTTACTAATTACTTATTTTCAAAGGTCTTTCCAGTATTTGGCTTATCAGAATTAAGAACTGTTGATGTACTTGTATGAAATGAATGTTAGTGATCCATTTCTGTTTGCTTTTGCTGACAAATAGAATATTTTGCTAAATTTAAGTACGTTTAAATCTTTTCCCCTGACATTATTGTGATTGGTTTTTCTTATTCTTTGATATCATGGCATTTTTGATACGGGAAGTTATCTTTTCTCAAAAACATTTTTTGGGTCATTCTGTATATTCCATGAATCCCAGTTTTGTTTGATGTAATTAATTCCATAACAATGTAGTACCTGACATATGTTTGTTTCTTAGGCAAACGTGTAAAACTCTTCAAGTCCGAATGGAGAAGTAGAAAAAGGAGGTTTCTGCTGTGCCTGATGACAATTTTTGATTTTTCCACACACACAAAATATCCTGGCTCCACGCTGGAGCACTAGTTGTGGTGAATCCTAGGCTTGGTCGGATTCTAAGGAAGGGCCAGAAGGTTCGTTGAGGAATAAAGAGTCAAAACCACTCCAGAAATGTGTTCCAGCCCTGGTTTATTACTCACACAGCAGCAGGTGTGTACAAATACCGGTTTCCACAGTCTTAACAGGATTTGCTGTACCTTATTCTTTATTGTAGTTACTTATAGTGCTCCACATGCCCATGAACCTTGGGTTACTGATACAAAGAGTAATTGGGTGTATCTTCAGGAAAGATGATATACTCTGATGCTAAACAGTGTAGAGGTGTCAGCCAACTGCCATCTAGGATCTTTCCTCTGCCTTTAATGATCTTTCCTCTCCAATCCTGCTCTCAGAGGTAGAACAAACTCCTTGAATTTGGGTTGGTCAAGAATATACCAAGAACATGTACCAATACTCTACTGGAAGGGACTCAGACACTCCAGAGATGAGAGCAGTATGAGAACTTACATAGAACAGAATAGAAGAATGTACTGGACATTCTCAGCTAGGCATTTTATATTTTCATAGGAAATAGCTCTTCATTCTGCACTGGATCGCTCAAAACTCCAGAAAAAGTTCAGTATAAGGCAAAGCAGGGGCTTCTACTATATTCCTAAAGACTGGTAGATGTTGATTACTTTTGTTTAAAAACAATATTTTAGATAAAATACTATGGAGACCTGTGCAGTTTCCTGAAAAATATGCAGTGCTCTAAAATGAATAGCGATTTGTCTATAGTCCCAGCTTTAACGATGGTTTAGTACATACTAAGTAGAGATGGACTGAGTGGCAAAGTTCAGGTTAGGTGCCAAACTTTCCCAAAATTCTGACTCTTTTATTTTTATCTGGGGTTTTGATTTGGATCAAGTTTGCCAGAAGCTGGGAATGAGTGACGGGATGGATCACTTGATGATTACCTGTTCTGTTCATTCCCTCTGGGGCACATGGCACTGGCCACTGTTGGAAGACAGGATACTGGGCTAGATGGACCTTTGGTCTGACCCAGTAGGGCCATTCTTATGTTCTAAGTTTTAAAGCCAAGAGCCCAATTCTGCATTCCCTGCACATCAAACTTTTCCCATTGACTTCTCTGGGTGCACATGGAAAAGTAGAACTATGCCCTAAAATGTCATGTTGGCACCAGTGTGCACTCAGTCTACAATACATCTATTTTCTTCATAATGGAAGGCCCTAAAGAAAGGAATTTGTGCAAATCTAATCCCTGACCAATCCCAACTAGAAATAATTTATTAAAGACAGGAAAGGTTTGATGTTTGGTGTCTTCAAAGACTCAGGGAACTTTACAGCCATTTGGATGTATTGGGAAATGTTCTGTTTCGTATACAGAATAAGCTTTATCTACTAGTTCAAGCACAGAATAGAGAATCAGGAGATCTAGATTTCTCTCATACTGACTTACTGTGGGATTCTTGGGAAACTGCTTAGAACAAAATTTTCAAATTTAGGTGGCTAAAATTTTGAGAAGTACGTAAGTGACTTAGGCACCAAGGAGCCTAAGTCTCATTAAAAGTTAATTGTCCTATGTTTACTACAAGCATCTGAGTAAATAGCCTGATTTTCAGAGGTGCTGAGCACGTACAAATGTAACTGAAGTCACTCAAGTTTGAAAATTTTGGTCTATGTGACATGCCTAAGCCAAATATCAAGTCTCTGGCAGACCAGGACAACAACCTGACTCTCAGCTCTCTCCTTTAACTAGTAGATCAGGCATACGCTACGGAAAGTATGGTTGAATGGTGTTAAAGTTTCCAGAGCCTTTGAAACAGTTTCTTGAGCTCCCAGGGACGTGGTTGCCTACAGCTGGGCACGTGTAAATCCACATATACCTACTGTGTAGTACATCTGGATTTATGTGCCTACTTGTAGATACCCGTGTTTGAAACTTTTGTCCTTAACATCTCTGCATTCTAGTTTTTTCACTTCTAAAAAGGGAATAATAAAATACTTATCTCACGTGGGTGTTATGAGGCTTATTTAGTTAACCTTTATAAAAAATATTAAGATTCTCAGATGCAAGGCATTATAGAAATGCACAGTAGTACAATTATATCAGCGAGTGCCTGCCAATCTTATAAGCTGATCTTTTTCAGAGTGGATGAACATGCACAAGTGGCAGTACAAACTGTCATCTGCTTTCATGAATTGCATATGAATGATAGTTTATGGCAAGCACACTGTATGGATTTCAGAGTTCCAAGAAATAGTGCATGTCCATCTGTTCAAAAGATTTGTTTCTAGCCTAGATCTTCATTTGCAGAGTACAGGAAACTAAAAACCATTGACAGATGTTTCTGGTTGTGCGGGCCCACGTTGATTCTGAATTCTTATACTACTATTAGGCTTTTAAAAGAAAAACATGGTTATTCCCATAGAAATGTGTAACTAGCACAAGCCAGTTGGGTCTATTCCCTGTTAGGAAAAGTTCACAAATGAATTGTTTTTCAGAGCGTCTTTTATTAATGTTTTTGGGAAATGTTAATGCCTTACTATGAACAAGAATTAGGAAGCAGAAAAGGAAGGAAGTGTCCTGTGTCCACATAAGAGAGGTCCTTCTTGTTGCATGATTACAGAACTCTGCTTCCATTCCCAACTATTACAAATATAAGACATAATTCTGTAAAACTTTATTCACATGAATAAGGATTGGCATCAGAGGGTCCAATAGACAAGCATGTATGAATGTTATCATATACAGAAATAGGTTAATTTAGCGTATTTACCTTATTGTTGTGTCTTAGAGAATAACATGAAACTCAGGGTACATAGCCAGGAATTTCTATGAAATGTCTCTTCCCTTATTTATTTAGTTTAAGGGGAAGCTGGTAGAAATTCCTATATTTAGGTTGCCTAATGTTATCCATTATAAGAGATTCTTGCAATTTTTTCTGTTAAGAAAGTCTCATAGTTTCATTGTTGGCAGCAGGCCCTTTTCTTTGTCCCATGAAATTCCAATTAGATTAGAGTGAGAAATAAAGTATTAAAAATCACTAGTTCCCTCCTTTCACTTGTGTTTCTCAGAAAACTGTTGATGGCCTGCCAAAATCACTGAACGTTCCCAGGCCAGACTTATGGAGCAGCAGCATCACCACACACTCCTTTGGGAACACAAGAGGGTTGGCAAAGGAGCTGTAGCAGGGTTGGAGAGAAGAGAGCTGTGCTGGGTCCTCCAGATCCAGAAATGACCTTTTCCACTATTCCATTAACCCTCGCCCTGGGAGTAGCATGTGGCACAGAATCTCCACCAACTCCTGAGGGGTGGGAGAGATAAAGAGATATACAGCTTTAATTCTGTTCCCTTGTGTATATGCATTTTAATATAGTCTTTAAACTACATTATAACATACTATTTTGTCCCCACAGAACATCTGCTTTATTCAATGCACAGGATAGGCACACAGGGGACAGCTTTAAAGTTGCATAGGCAATCATAAATCTGGAAATTCCTAACTTTTGAGTGATTGACTTTGCAACCTAAATGACATACTTTTAATATAATTGTTGTGTGTATAATATGTATTGAAAATCAAAAGAACTGTCTGTCAATAAGCTGAAGATGTTCAAAGTACTGTAAAAAAAAAAAGCTAATGAACGCAGAATGGTCCAGTACACACTGATTTCAAAATATTGTGCACTGTTGTCTGGCTAATCTTCTAATTATTCTCACTTAATAGTTTAATAATTTTAGATGTCTCAATTAATCCTATAAACCACTCAATGGTTAGCAAATACATATAGATGTATTTACCACTCGGAATTAATAGGTATTTATATCAAAACACGCTGTATCACATATGAACTGGATCCTTCAACCCTCACACATGCAGGAATAAATGCTAATGCAAATTGTCTCATTGGGTAAAGAGGAACTAATCATGTGAGTAAAGGTTGCATTTATGGGCTTGATCTTACCGCCACAGGTGTAGAGAAGTGTAAGCCTTGGTCCTGGGCTAGCAGGAGCTGTTATAATGGGGGTTCATTCCCAGGAGAGGGAAGATGCTGTTTGCACTATACCACAGTCCTGGGAATTTCACAAGTGGAAGGCAGCTTTAATTTGTATTCAGGGTTCCAGGGCTGGAAGCTGCCCAGAGTCTACCCAATCACCTGGTGCCCCCTCCTGGCTAACAATACCAACTTTTTGGGCTACACAGGATAAGTCTGAGGATCAGCTTCATGACATCTTCTGAGGCCTGGTCTATACTACACAATTAGGTTGACGTAAGCTGCCTTGCATCGACTTAGCTGTGGAGGTGTCTTCACTTAAATTTGGCTTCTGCTGATGTAAGTGCCTCTCTACGTCAACTTAGTAACACCACATTTTTGTAGGATGTCTTTTTGAGTTTGAGATCATTGAAGATCTCCTGGTTAAAGCCCGGGTGGTTTCTTGGCATACTGCCTATCTTTCCATGCAGAGGTTACGGATGATGTAATTAGGTTGACGGTGATAGTGTAGACGCCATGTTACTTATGTCGACTATTACTGGCCTTCAGGAGCCATCCCACAATGCCTCACACTGGCTATACAATCGATACAAATGCTTCTGGGAGGATGTGCACTGCTGACACAAAATGCTAAGTGTGCACACACCAAGCGATTTAATAACGGTGGTGGCTGTATACTGATGTAAGTTAGGTTGACATAATTTTGTAGTGTAGACATGGCCCCAGTTACGCTGGCAAGAGATGGCCACCCACATGAAGAAATGTGTTAAGGTTCAGTTGTATTAAATTATATAGTGTTGCTTTAAAATAAAGCAAGTGAGTTCACGTACAATTACAGACAACTTACAGCAGCCACTCACCAATTTAAATTAAAAAGTCTGCAACTGCAGAGTAATTATACTTTAATTGCTCATTTAGAACATAGAAATGAAGTAAGTCTAATTCGTTGTATTCATAATATAACAACCGTGTGAAAAATGATATTAGCATAAAGGAAGCAATTATGTTCCAAGTATGAACAAATTAATTCAAATACATATTTAGGGTGTTAAAGGTGTTATGTCCTTTTTTCCACTAAGCGCCAGAAAAGTTAATTTTCAGATTTATTATTAAATGAAAAGTTGGTTGGAATTTATTTGTGCCCATTTGGAGTGTTACTGTTCTCTTAGGATTTTAAAGATTGAGTATATACTGCTGTCAAACCTTATTTTTCCATAAAAAAATATATTGGCACAATACCTTGCCTTCCAGCTGCTCAAATGAAAAGCTATCCAAAACCAAACATTTCTGTAAATAACACAGATAGATATTAGCTAAAATTTAACTGCTTATTTAGGAAATTGACTTCAGCATCCAAGGGATCTATTCTCCCCTTAATATGTGTGTGTGTGTATAACTGCCATTAACATTAATGGATGATGTGTGCTTACTCATAACAAGAGTTGCATACTACATAAAGGCAAGTACAGACCACTATGTGAGTCACTCAGATTAACTGGATGTGACCTGTAAGTTAAAATAAAAAAGGAGGACAGGTGGAGTAGCATCAGTGCTGGCACAGGAAAGCAGTTAAAAATGCCAATGAAATAATAGTAATGAAAAACAAACTAAAAAAATAAAGTCAGTGAGGCTTGATTTCATCTTCCGTATAAACATGATTGACATCCAGTGCAATAGTGTCTTGCCGTATTGTACAACTGGTTGTCAGAAAGATTTATTCTAGCACTGTCTATCCCGGTATCATAATGCTAGTGGGTGCTACCCAGATGTAGTGCTAGATTTTTTTGAAAGTCTGATGCCTGTCTTTATACAATTGTGTGCCCAATTACGGCAATTGTACATCTGCTGTGAAAACAGCCATGTAGATATGTAACTGACCATTTGGGGGTGCAAATGCTCATTTTGCTTGAACATATATCCCTGTTTGTCCATGCAGTGCCATAAACACCTTTGGTGTTACAAAAATAAAAACTAGAGTTTGCATATACATTGCTACACACATTCAAAGGCTTCTGACCTGGAAATCTGACTATAAAATCATTGTATCAGTAGATCAACTCATATAATATATGTGTATTGGAGTAGTACATGTGATAATTTGCAGAGCCATATGATAAAGTTAATATTATTGTACACCTTTTACTATCTAAAAGGTGTAAAACATGACCCTGCTAATAGTGTTAAACAAGGTTCAGGATTTGGTACACAGGGACCTTAGTCCACTTAGTCTCGTGGCAAATACACTAGGAAATTCATGCCAGTGGTTGGAAATCTGTTGACTGAAACACACAAAGGAAATTGAGTGACTGAGCAAAACAAACTTAATTAAAATATATCAAAGCCTCTTTTTTAGAAAGGGTGAATATTGGTTAGAGTCTCTTATTCTGTCAAACAGTCCTGTTTGGTGGGGAAGAAAAGATTAGTTCTGTTGTTCAATTTCGAGCTGGGAATGATAATCACTTTCCTGCTTTTGACCAAAGACAAATGCAGAAGGGAGAGAAGACACAGGATAGTAAAGATGGGGAGAAATATGATTTTTGTTGATGTCCTTAGGATACAGATCAGCTGGTCAGTCATGGATGGATACTCTGTGCTGGCAAGTCAGCTACAACAGCTGTTGCTGTGTAGGGTGGCTTGCCTTGCTGGATAGGAACATCATCTGATTGGTCTGGTCAGGTTCCTCTTTCACTGGTCCTTCTTGGGCCAAGCATTGCTGAATGGGCATCTCATCTCCCTGTGCTGGTGCCATGCAGTATAGTTGATTTCAGGATCGGGGAGAAGCTGAGAGAGAGAGAGGGGGCAGGAGAAAGGTAATGGGGGATGAAAAGGGATAGATGAGAGAGAGGAAAACAGTGGAATCTCACAAGTATCAGGCTGGGCTCCTTGCTGGTGCAGCGGTAATGGTTGAGCCCCCTCACTGGAGTATCAGGGTCTGGGTGTTGTGGCAAAAATCCTTCCACCACAGCCACAGTGGTGATAGAAGTCTTTTTTTTTCTTTCCACAAGCCCCTTTTTAGGGCCCCAGAAACAGACCATGGGTGGAATGGTCCCATCCGCTTATTATTTTGTCCACTAATTAGGCCTAATTTTCAAAGCATCAATTTTGGTCCATTAATTTCCAATCCCCTACTCCTCTTGTTTACCTGTCATAATCTTAACACAATCTTTGGGTGGTATCAATTTAAATTAAGCCAGTCTTTCTGTCTCTTCCTTAGATGTTTTTTTTTACACAATTTTGTATAGCAGGCCACTGTAACAATTCATGAACCCTTAACTCACTTTCCACTGGTGTGTTTGCAATGATGCTAAGCAGATTGAGGTCTCTGTACATCAAATCCCCAGCCTTGTTTAACATTTTACCCAATAATCTCCCTCCTGGGGATTCATCCTAGCATTCCAAACCTCTGGGCAGTTTCAAAGGGCTGCTATGTGGGGGGATGGGAGAATGCTACAAAAATGTTTCCTTCTCTTGCTATATCTCCCATTCCATCTAATATGGAATTCTTCTTCTCCCAGATAACAGTGGTCTGAGTATACAATATTTCAATTTGGATCAGCAACAGATTTAAAGACTCCTCTTTGGTGAATTTCAGGGCTAAAAATATGCTTCAGACTGACTTGTATAACTGCAAATCTGGGAACTTGTCTTTTCAGTAGTATAAGGTTTTCTCAGTGCTGAGGAAGCCAGAACAGAATACACATCAGAGGGATTATCCTTTCATAGGGTGCATCCTGAGCATGAGAGTCCTCCCACCTATCCTGCATTGTAACAGCCATGGCCATTCAGTCCCCACCCTCTTTGGGGAATCTAGCATTGCTAGTAGGGTTTTGACTCTCCCAGGCACTCCATTTTACCATTGACTACAAGAGAATAGGCCTGTTTAATTTACTACAATTGCCTATATATTTTTCAAATTAAAGTAGCATAAATCCTCCTGGGGAATGGATCTGGAGTAGGTATGCTGTGTTGGCCATTTTATTTTTTGAATGCACAACAAAATAATATTGTGCCTGACTTTTGTATTATTTCTTGATTATTTTTTTCAGACAATTGTGCAGAAGAAATAGTCATATGAGGCTGCTTCAGCCAGTGAAAATTCAGTGAAATAAGAGCAGTGTAATAAACATAAATCATAGAAATCACAAAGCACAATTTTATTACTGCTCTTCTAGTGCAAATTCTAGAAATTTCCCAATATTGAAGGCAAAACTAAGTAATGAAACTCCTAAATCAATCCTTTTAAAATTCTGCTCAATGTTTCTGCTCTGCAGAGCTGACAAGAGCTGTATGCAAATGATTTTGCTGAGGGCAAAGGAATGCTTCATCATTAACAAGCATGACCCTTCTCTCTCTGATCAAAATGTAAAACATATGGCCCTTGATGTTATAGACTGTGATTGTGACCAATCCAGTGCATTGCTCCTGAAGAGTAGGGATAGTGTCTCTTGACACAATTTTATATTAAAAAGTAACATGATCATTAATTGTATCCACTGACACAGCAGAAATATTCCTGAAATTAATATTTCTTTAATATGACAGAGGTTGTTTTTTAAACGTTTCATGTTTAAAATACAAATCAGACATAGGGAAAATCCAATTATTGTGAAATATTTTGTCTCCGACTTGCTTTCCCTGTGGTCCTTCTGGTTTATGTTAGCTTGGGTGAAACTGCTCAAGTGAAATTTTGATAGTTATTGTATGAGCAGTGAATAATAGGGTAAACCTATTGCTTATGCTATGTGGGCTTTTATTCTCAAATGCTCCCTTCCCCCCCACTAAATTATTACTGTTTGCTAAAATGTAGTTAGTCTTTAATAGGATAATACATCTTAATATAGTATGAAAATATGAAGAAATAAGAAGCAAATCTCCAAATCACGCTTTCTGTTCAAGGCCAGCCAATAAAAGTGTTGTGAAAGCAGAGTTGTTACAACAGACATCCTCTTATGTTGGAGCTGATGGAGGTAGCACAGAAAGCTCCTGTAAAAATTAATACTTCTGACTGTGTGGAGCCTGATATTTTGTGGCCTATGGAATTTTTTCAAAACAGAAAACCCCACATTTTTAAGCACAGTCACAGTTAAGATAACAGCTTCCTTCAGGCCTGGTGAGGCAAAGCACTGAAGTACATGTGTCACTTAAGCAATGAGTAACCCCATTTTCATAACAGTGGGACTAATCACTTGCTGATAATCATGCCCACATTTAAGTGCTCCTATACACTGCTGTCTCATAAACCCATTTCCACTACATAACACCAGATGCTATATCTAAAGTTTTGATATTCTTTAATTTTCTTTTTCTTTACAGGTAACCCGATAGCTAAAGACAACTCAAGTCTATCTCAAGGCTGATAATGCTAACGTAACAGGAATTTCATACCTCCCTCCAGGCAATCCTTGAAGTGAGTTTACACTGCTGGGGTGTATTGGCTTGTAATCAGCAACAGCTTGAGATCAAAACTACTGGAAAGTCATTGTGAACTTTTTTGTCACAGAGATTTCAACTGATTGAACTATGTACACTTACAAAATTGCACTTGCTGAGGAATTTATGGCTGCAATCTAAAGCGGTGATGCTCAGAGGGTGTAGAAGAGGCAGCAATCTTTCGGGTTCTCCATTCCAGACTGACGGCTTTTCATCTTTACAAAAGCAGTCTTCGAAATGTACTGGTTCTTTCACTCTGAAATGTTCCCTGGTTCTATGTACAAATTGCTGGTGGGACTGCACGCTACTTTAATCAAATTTATGTTGCAGAACTTGTCCTCTGGCATAGCGCAGTTTTAGACATTTTTATTTGTATTTCTAATCTTGGATCTCTGAAAGGCTACATGTTTCAACATCTTGAAGTTGCTTTTGTTATAGGAATGGAAATATATATCCATCGTTAATAATTATTGTTGACAGGTAATAGTTATCGGAATACATCAATCATATAAGAATGTATAGCCAGCCTGACATGTTTCCCTAAGGCTAACCAACTACTGTAGCTCTTCGGCAGTTTCATTATAAGTATTTTATACCTTTAAAAATATACATTTCCATTTAGTTTGAAGATGATGGGTGTTTCTGGTATGTCCTTTACTTTCTTAACCTTAAGTCCTTTCAAGTTGACAGTAAGCAGTAAATGACATTAGCTAGTCCCTTTTTGTAAAGGTAGACAGGGATGCATGCAAGTTTTACAATTCTGAGATTGGATGGCATTCATTCAGAGTTTCTTTTAGTTATTTATTTTTTTAAACTATCTCTTGCTTGAACACAAGTACTATCTGGATGCTTATGTAGATGTCTGCTCAGTCTGTTAATAGAGGAAAAAAATCTTTCCCCCCAAATCTGAAGTTCATAAATGTTTTGCTTATAGTTATCCAGTCCAGGTCTTCTGGGTCTTTCCATAGTCATTTCCCCTAATTAACATTTATTTTCCTATTTTCTATTTCTGTAGCAATTTTTTGTGATGTACTGTTCTATGAAAACCCTTAATATTTAAAGGCCTTAAACATATATGAATTTTGTTTCTAAGTTATTACAGAATGTATAATTTTATACTCCATTTAATATATTCAGTACCGCTGGTAATACTAAGACAAAGGAACCCTGATAATTCATTGTTGTACTGTATTGATGCTGCATAAGCATGCTGACCGGAGAGAGAGAGTGAGAGTTAGATAGTATGCTTTATTGTCTAAATAGAGTCAAAGACCACAGCAACTCAGACCTAGTGAAAATAATTGTGTGGGCAGTCTCATTCAAACGGCCTGCATGGTTACCGGAATGTTAAAAAAAGCATGGGGAAGTCCTTTTATAGTTACAACCCATTGACATGGATAATTAGATATGAATTGGGTTCCATGATGGATGAACACACTGGAGTGCTCTGGTTAGTCACAGTATCCTAGGCTCTTCCAAGATTATTTCATTAAACCTCCTGTGTTATTGCACAGGAGAGCTAAAAATTAATGATTGTTGGGAATAATTTGAGATGTACATTTCATCATTCTGCTGAGAAATAATCAAAAATGTTGGCAGGGAAAGATATTCTTTTCTGATTAAAATTTAATTTGGATAAACTGTAGCACCACTAGCTATCTCAGTTTTTTCAAATGCATTAATATTGTATGGATTTGTGCTAAAAGAGCATCTTAAGGAGAAAAGTAATTCCTTTGTTTGGAACAGTACCAATTATAAATGTGTTATTTTGTAGAATATGAGTTTGGCCTTAATTTGATCAAAATACTGTATCATGCTTCTCAATATTTGTTTCCTTTGACTTTGTTCTCTGAATCAACACTGAAAATACTGTATTATATACAAGTGTAACACATGCTTATCAATAGGTGAAAATAAATGGATTTTCAAATATACTGAATAGATTATCTGCAGTAGATTAATGTTGTGACTATTCATAACAAGTGAATAAAATTGTGATATCAAATTGACTCCCCTGTATGGATATGCACTTAGAAGATTGGTTCCTTTTACCCATAGAGCAAAGGTTTTTATACCCAGTGGAAAAGAAGATCATGGACTATATTAATTTCATGTTTCCTTAGAAAATCTTGGAGCAAATTCGACCTTTTTAAATTTTCAGAAAGAAGGAGTTTGAAGAGATATTTTAGCATTGTTTTCTATGACACATACTGTCATGTTTCAAACGATAAATATTAGAGTTGAGCAAAATTCAGAGTTACCATCCTGTGGGAAACTCTGACATACAAGCATTTGGTTTTGGGACAAAATATTTAAAAATTTTCACAGAAGGGAAATTCTGAAAAAAAAATAAAAAATGATTTGGACATTTTTGACCAAAACAAAGCATTTTGCCATTACCAAAAAGAAAATATTTTTGTTTTGTTCTGTTGTACTGACCTGAAACATTTTGTTATGAGTCAGTTAAACACTAAACTGCATTACCTCATGGGAGTTGTAGTTCAGGAGCCTGATGCCCCCATTTTCCCTTATGGACCAGGCTACCTGGTTGGTCCATATCTCCAGAATCATGTGACTCGCACAATGCATCATGCAGCTCAGTCAGAGGGAAATCTAAATTGCATTATGGAAGATGGAGTCCTCCAAAGAGCCTAGCCATATGAAAGAATTGGGACCCAAACTATAACTCCCATAAGGCAACATTCTGATAGGAAAATGCAGCTTAATGGTTTGTTGAACTGATTCAAAACAAAATATTTTGGGTCTGTTTGACAAAATTAAATATTCCAATTTGTGTCAAACTGATCTGAAAATAAATATTTCATTTCTATTTTCCTGATAGAAAATGTAAATTTTCAGGAAAATCTAATTTTTCCTGCATCAACTTCATTTTTTTGTCTGAAAATCATTTCAACAGAAAATTCCCAGCCATCTCTAATAAATATGAAATAACACTTAAAAGTATTGCAAGCATATGTCTTGTTAATGTGTTGAATGTTAATCAAGTCAAATATTGCTACTGCTGCTATTGCCATTTTTAATAGCACTGTAACCATTTGTTTCAATATTCTAGCCCAAGCAGCGACACTGATTGAGACTTAAGGCAGTAAAGATCCATCCACAACAATTTTATTTCTGTTTCAATGTTTCAACACTTCATTGTGACACCACACTTAATTCAATGCAACTTTTTCTGTATAGTATCTTTCACATAATCTCAAGATGCTTTACATCATTACACAAGATGCATAGAACAATTTTGTTTTGAAACTAAAGTTTATTATAATGTATATTATTTTGTAAGTGATCTGTCAAGTATTTGCATAATCATAAATGCATATGCATTTTGTTAACAGGTTGTGATTATATAGCTATCATTTAACATACTGACATCCACAGGAATACAGATAGAAAACACTAAACTATGATTGACATCTATTCTGTGAATTTACTGTCTTACTCCTTGGCCTGAAATTATTGTACATCAGCTGCTAGCCAAGATACTGGCAAGTGGAACATGGTTTTGATTTGCAATGCTAATATCATCTTAATCTTTTTTGTTTTCTTGCTAATAGTTAAATCTCTTGAGCTCTGCATCAAAAATGACACAAGTAAACAATCTGATGGAATTAAATAGTTTTTCATAATTTCAGTGCTATTAAATGGCACTATGAACATTACCTAATCACAGCTGTCAGGCTTCACAATTCAGTTCTTCTCCTGGAAAACACTTAATGTTTGTTCTTTCATGGTATTAGAAAATGTTCCCAAATTACATCTTTAAAGTCATTTATGAGAGCTTACAAAAGCGATCTGCTCCCATTTCACAGGCAGTTGTTCTAAATATTTTAGTGAAAATGTCCTCCTTGGCTTTCTGTTGTACAACTTCTATGTTTGCTTGAACCACTTATGTGCTGATTACAAAATGTGATACACGAAAGATCTGAATTTTCTGTTACATCTTTCTGACAGCTGATGACACATGTTGCCAACATCTCTCAATGCAAAGAGAAGCTTAAGATTGTCTGACAAGAAAACTATTTCCAGTGACATATCAAATATTATTAGTATGTTCTCTCTCTCTGTCTTTGTCCCTCAGATCTCTGTGAAATGGGCTCCCAGGGGCAGCAGTAGCCAGAGGAAGCCCTGGTAGTTCAGCTCCACCACTAGAGCTGCTGGGGACATAGGACTAGTATGGCAGTGTAAGAGATCTCCAATAATCCTAACCTCCCACTTATAAGCAAGGTCTGTATGGAACTGTGTGGTTCGGAGGGTGGATCCCATTGTGAGGTGGTGGGGAATTTTGCTCCACTAACCAAAGGAACAATGTGCATTTGGGGTCTGATCCAAACCCTATTGAAGTCAATGGAAAGACCCCCACTGATTTTTTGGGGATCTGGGTGAGATCCTCAATGGGAGTTGAGGGTGGCTAGCCTCTTGCAGGATAAGGCCTGTAAGACCTATTTCAGCAAGGTAATTAAGGACATGCTTAACTAGAAGCATGTGACTAGTCAGTAAAGTGCCCTGTGAACTTTTGGGCTAGTGTGCTATGGAAAACTGGTAAATTCCTTTTCAAGTTATTTTCCATTTCTTCCTATTCTCTCTACATCACACACTGAAATGTTTGCTGGTAGTGTGGATAGAATCAAAATAGAAGTAGTCATATGTGTTTATTGATTGTCATTAATATTTGCAGATAAAACATCATTCATCAGATCAACCTCAGCAGTGATCTAAGGACTTGCAGCCAGAATCAGGTGCATTTCTTCACTAAATAGTATTGAGAACTATTCCACGTAATATCAGTACATTTATAAGGCATTTTCATACTTTCAAAACTTTACTTAAAAAACAAATAGGCCTTTGCTGTTACATCAATGAAGGTACCAAATCATCTGTTCTGCTTTTATGGATGGAGACACAATAGATATGGCTCATAGGCCAGGAGGGGTAGAAGGAAGGGAGTGCCATTTTGATAGCTTAGTCCCATTATTTCCCTTTCTCTCAGATCAGATGGGTCCCAAAATTAGGGATCTACATTTGGGAAAGGGGCAGGCCCAGTGGAATTTGCATCATCCCACCACCAACTCATACAGGAATCCTCACAAAAGTTAATATGGAGCCACAGTTAAGTTGTTTATTGTTACAGCCACCTATCCCTCCATGCAGGCAACACCCCTTAGGGTCAGTTCTGGGGAAGGACCTGGCTAGAAAGTCCCTGGCAAGCTAATACAGTTGGAGCTGCTCTGTTGAGGAGGGGGCTGGTGGTACCATGGGAAGTGCAGAGGCATAAAGCCTCTGTGTGTGAAAAGCCCTGAGCTCTGATGGTGAATCCTTGAAAATCTGCAGGATGAGGGGCTAAACTCCCTGCATATTTGATGGGCAGGGGAGAGGCAAACCCTGACCTCCCAGTATAGAGAGGGAATTCTGCAAGTGAATCTCCTTGAGCTTCCAGAAGCCTACATTGTTTTGTCTAATATAGCATCATCACTGATATCTTTTCTAGTTTAGACACCATTTTCTCTGTGGGACTATGGCTTCTGATGCCTGACTACTTGATAGCTGCAGTTGGGTAAATGTGATGAAAATACTTCACTTTTGCTGTTCTGATGGAGCATTTTTCTGGATTTAACTTGACTTTTTCCACCCTCTCTAGATCCCTGGAGCATGGTAGGTAGAGTGGCATCAAGTTCTTCCATGATTATTCAAAGAATATAAATATAACATCTTCACTGTCTTAAATCCGTGAAACTCAATGTTGGTTTTGTACACTATCTCTTGAAAAACACTTCTTGGGCTGAATGAATATCAAATGGTAACCCAGAGAACTAGTTTCTCCCTTGTGAAATATTAAAATATGGGAAGCATTGAACTTCCTTAGTCCAGATTTATCCACCATGGCCCTGATGTGGTATCTAGAGCACCAAAGAAATGCATACCAGCTGATTTTCTGATACATCATCAGAGAGAGGTATCTGATATCTTTTCTCTTCCTGTTTTGGTAGGTTCTGGCAGCATTATCTGTTTAGAAGGAAGTGCCAGTGTTTGGAACTAAGGAATATAACTCCCGTGCCCCTTTACTGATGTGGAGTTCAATTTTTTCCTCTTTATTCCTTATTTTTTTTGTCTCCTTTTATTTTTTTTTCTTGTGCTGGGATTCATCCAGTTCTGACAAGATGGCTCATTGTGTGCAGGCAGGAACTAGGATCACAGAGAAATCGGAATGGTGGTTAAAGAGGTAAGTACTTTATTAGCAGTGGCCTGGAAGTGACATAGAAAGATTTGCAGCACTTCTGGAAGTAGTGAGACTTACTTACATTATCATTTCCTAAAGTGGTATCCAGCACAGGCTGTTCTGTGGGCATTAAAACATTTTTTGCCTAAATGTAGATGATTTGTACTTCAATATGCTCACTGCTCATAAAGCTGATGGAATGGTCCTCTTTGTAATGGCAGATGATCTCAGTAGAATTTACAAACAGATGAAGATTATTTTGCTAATGTCCATGGGCCAGGTAGGCAGAATTTGGTCCCAGATGCTCTGCCTAATGTTCATGGTAAAAGGGACTTGAAAACAATGCCTCCATATGCCATAATTGCTGGAATTATTTCTTAGACATATTCCCTTGTCATCCTTCATATGTAGAGCTCATTAGATTCCTAGTGGGAGAACATATGGAAGGGGAAGATGATGGAAAACATTGTAAAACAGATTGTATATTTACATTTATATTATAAAAGACCTCTGTGCTCACAGCAACATGATGGGGAAAGTTTGGACTCATCCTTTCCACTTCATAATAGGATAAACATTTATACTGCTATAATCTCAGTGCTTTTAGAAGACACATAAACATACTGGGTGAAATGCTGGCCCCACTGACATCAATGGAAGTTTTGCCGTTGACATCAGTTTTCCCAGGATTTTGTCCACCTTTTCTAAAGTCATAATCAAGTCATGCTCCTGCAAATTGTTTTGTGTGGAATCCTACTGGCTTCAGTGAGTTGTGTGTGAAGGCAGGGGCCCATTCACAAAGCATAGCTTACAGGAGTGGGCCATAGACTGTAGGTTTGTTACAGCCATGATTTCTGTGACAAAACCAGGGGTTTTTGTCATAAGTTACAGGTTTTTTCACCCAGCTCAGCTGGTGAACAGGATTCCTCCATGAAGTTTTACTAATATTCACTGTGGAGGAATATACCTTTTTTTAAAAAGGTAAACTATTAATAATTAATTATTTCTCTTTTTCTCATGATTTCCCATGACAAAAATACAATCCTAATTTAAAATATTGTGTGCAATGACTTTTCCTATTTTTAAAATGAAAATGAATTATTCATGTTGTTTCCATGACAAAACTTTGACTTTTCCCATCTTTTGCCAAATATTCAGGCTGTATGTGGGTGGAGAGTATCTCTCTCTCGCTCTTCCTCCCCCTCCCCGCCAAGAGCAAAGAGCTACTGCAGTTTAGTGACCTGGTGAACATGAAAAAAATTCCAACAATGGTGATCCTTTGTCAAGAATTGACCAGAGTTAGTGCCATTTCACTGTGCTCTGAGAATTGAGCACAATGACACTCCATAAAATGAATGGGTTTCAGAATATTGGGAAAGCAAGAACACTGACTGTCAGGAGAGGAAGCAATGATAGGTTGTTCTTTAAATGAAAACCACATGATATGCTACATGAGCAAACGGTGCCACTGGTAATGTTTTATGTGATGTTCTTCCTCAGACGAAATGACTGTTTTCACAATTTATGTTATAGCTCAGTATGGTAATGTGGAAGCAGAAAAAATAGATAAGTTTTTCAAGAAGCACTAAGTATAATCATTACCTGTATTATGCTATCTTGACATAAATGACCATTTAATGAGCTGATTCCAATAGTTAAGGGGTAAATAGTTATGATCTGCTGCCGATTTTTGTTTGTATTTTTTCCATCTGTGTGCACTGTAATTGAGTGGTATATTTATATTAAAATATTAGTGACTTTTTTCCATGTTCTTATTAGTACGCACCTTTTTTCACTGTATTACAGATGAATCGCTCTTTACATTATATAGGTACCTTCCTCTTTATCAGCTACCAGTTGGAAGCAAGCATTGCCAGTCTATGCACCCAAGAGAAATCAGTTAAAAAAAAAAAAACACTTTGAAAGATGTTAATCCTGTAAAGTACCATGTGGCTGTCCACTCCCTCAGTGCTAGGGTAAGAAACTAGAAGAGCAAGTGGGCAATAGCCCTGGAGGTTTATTCACTGAATTACTCTTAGGCATGCCGCTTGATCCTGCTCACTGAAGGCAGTTACTTACTACTCACATGAGTAAACCAAGGAGGATATATTCCATCATCTATAACGTTCCAAATCCTTGTTTTGAATAAAATCTGATTGTTTAAGATCTTGCATGTCCCTTCAAGGGGTAGTAGTGTATAGAGTATAGTAGTGTATCAAGCAGTAATAGCACCCTGCTGGATAGAACCGTATGTACTAACGTGGGTCCTGGTTATCAGAAGTGCTGAGCACCCTAAGATCCCAGAGGAAGTAGATGGAGTTCTGGGTACTCACTACTTCTGAAAATCAGGGATGTACTTTAATGATGGGGGCAGGGCAATAACAGACATATGCATATTTAGGCTGTGGGAAGAATTTAGGCTGGATCTCCGGAAGGTTGGGAGCTGAACTCATGAATTAACTTGCCCGTAGTCAGCTGTGACTAAATAACTTGGTGTTTATCTTCTACTAAATGGCCTGGATAAAACCTTGGATTTAGTTAAGGCTGGGGACCTTATGTTGGTCAAGTGCCTTTGGCTATTTGGAAAAGAAATACACAAGTAACAAGAGTCAGTTAATTCCTGGGTGATTCTGTTCTCTTTAGTGAAGTTATTTCAGGGATGAATCTGGCCTTAAATGACTATGTTATGTCATTTAGAATCCTGGGTTTCAGTTCATTTCAACATCTATACGCAACAATTATGTGAGACTGAAACAGCATCTGACTAAGATATCAGCAATATGCAGATTACAAAGAGCTCCAATCCTTCTCTACAGACAGCACTATCCCCAGTCACTGAAGAACTTGATACCATGATGATCACAGATCCCAGTTTCTTCAGAGCTCCTGTGACTTAGTCTTTCCACAGTAAAATCACATGTAAAAGGAGACTCATCACGTGTACTTGGGGTAAAATTCACACCTGTGCTGCATTTCACTCCCACGTACACCCTGAAAATAGGGCTGCAGCAGTACCTAAGTGTGATATGGGCCTGTGATACTCCTCTGCACAAGTTTGAAATTCATCCTCACTGTCCATTTCCAGCAGCAACTTTTCTCAAGAATTTAACTATCTGCCAGCTCCAAATATTAGTCTGTCTGGTCAAAAATCTGTGTTTTAAAATGTGTCCATATTTATATGTGATCTTGTGCAATGATTCCAAAAGGGCTTTTCTTACATTGTATCACACCTTTAAGATTATTTAAATATCTCAAATGGGCATAAACTCAGCCAGCTCATTCACAATAAAAAGCCGTGGGTGCCTTAAGCTACTTTTTATCAGTCACAGGAGTGTCAAGGTGACCTTTCCTGCTGTTTCAATTACAGAGCAATGCCGTCATTTAACTGTTAGAATGATGGAAAGCATGCACTTTGCTATTTGAGAGGCAACATTTCTAGAGAGGGAGCACTAGGAGAGTGGGTATAAGAGGGTATATATATATATATATAATGTGTCACATTAAGAAGTTGAGGAAGACTATACCTAGTGGAACAGTCTAGTCCTAAAATCTAAAAATTCTTTTGGAAAGCTTTCTGGAATCACAGTCTCTCTCACTGATGCTGAATCATTAATAATGATTACTTTGTCCTTGATTTCTTCTACCACTGTAGCTATTTGCTGTAAACATTCAGGTTGCCTCCTGGTTTTTATTTCAGGGAAATTTTCACATGACCTTGAAGATATGAAAATAATGGAGCCTTTTAGAACTTCTTTTTTCATGGAGTTTAAGTTCAAAATGGGTTGATATGTTTTATTCAACACACTTTCTAAGCTTCATTACCATGTTCCCTAACATACTTTAGCTCTGGTGTTTTGACCATCAGTCATTACTGAAACATATAAAAAACCACAATCACTATAATGTTGTTAAAATGCACATATTAATATAAAATTCAAGTAATAAAGAGCAAAGGAGCTAGAATTGCAAAGATGCGATATATATATAGTTATAGCTAAACTCTGGGAATGATTAAAATATACTGTAATTATTTTAAAAAAGCTCTTTCAACAGCTATTTTAATTCCTTTGCCTTCAAGTTTGAGAAAAATAATTTCTACACATATAAAAATGCAAGCTACATTTTTAAATAGCTTATGTAGAGCTGGACAAATTTTGGAAACATTTTATTTGCAAATAAAGAATGAAGAAGAATACATCAAACTTTGTATGAATAGTATTTAGAAAGGTTACTCTAAATTACGCTGATTTCAGAAGTCCCATTGGATCTGCTGTGTTCACCCAGATCAGTATTGTGCCATGTGCTCCAGTCTTGCCCTACCTGACAATGACATGCCTACTATTTGGAGATGGAGGGGCATAGAGAAAATTGTGTAGAGCCAATTACGCTGGCTCCATGCCACCTCAGGGTTCCCTGTGTCGTCAGCTGTGCCTTTAGGCAGGTATATGGCTGCTTTGTACTGATAAGGCAGTTTGAACTAGTATGAAGTTGGGTCAGATTCTCATCCCTATAATTTTTTGTGGGGTGGAAAGAAAGAAAATAGAGTTAAGGTTTCCCATGCAAAAATGTAATTTTAAGAAAATCATAGTTCATATTTTTAAAGTAAAATGAAGAGAAAAGCACTGGATGTAATTTTGGTGTCTATGCAAATGCAGCGAATTGCACGTAGTTGCCATCCAGAAAATTATTAGTTTTGAAGTTTTGAAAATAGTTCTGAGCCTGCTGATTACCATGTAAAAGAAGGAATAACTGCTTTATGATAGTAAGATTAAATACATTCCCTTTTTCTAGTGTACACAGCAAGGCTTGACACTATGTGTTTGTAGTAAGCAAAATCATTAGAAAGACTTAGCTGGTGGCAAACCTTTTGTCTCTTTAGAACTATAGGACTAGTGAAATTTTAGAATGGTGCATAGTAGACTGTGGAAGCATTGCAGACAAACAGAATATATGGAGACTTTGCAAGGTCTTTCTCTCCATCAGTGCTCAGATGATTTGTGCACATGACTCTTATTAGCACTAATGGGAGTTACCTACATAAATCTTTATGGACCTAATCCAAACCTCACTGAAGTCAACGGCAGTCTTCCCATTATCTTCAGCGGGCTGTGGATCAAGCACTAAGTGTGTAGATGTGTCAGTTTGAAATACAGTGTTGTACCTTACAATTCCAGTATACTCGATCCATATCTACAACTATAAATGCTGTGTGCATACTTAAGTATACTTTTAGAATGTGAGCCAAAGGCTTGGGTAAGGAATGCACTGCTGCAGAGGATGCTAATCTGTGCACTCACTGTCATGTGACTAGTTCAGCACTGTGCAAACTTTGATGCCATGTGAGATAAATTATGCATCTGAGGGCCTGATGCAGATGACTAAAGAGGGATATGACAAAGCAGTGGCTGTCAGCCTTTTCAGACTACTGTACCCCTTTCAGGAGTCTGATTTGTTTTGTGTACCCCCAAGTTTTACTTCACTTGAAAAGTACTTGCTTACAAAATCAGACGTAAAAATACAAACATGTCACAGCACGCTATTACTGACAAATTGCTCACTTTCTCATTTTTACCAAGGAATATAAATATTGTACTTACATTTCAGTGTACAGTATATCTTCATCAGCGATCCCTCGAGGTCGAGGATGATCTCTTTCACAGGTTTTAGTTTTCATGGGTCCTTTGGTGACTGAGGAGTCCTACAGGCTCATTTGCAGGTAGTGTTGGAAGACAGTGGTGGGCCAGGATTGCGTGACTGTTGTCTTTCCTTACTTTTCTGGTGTTTTTCTGTGACCAGGGCAAGGCAGTTTTCCTCAAAAGTGGATGTGCCCTCTCTGACAAGTCTTCACCAGTTATCCCTATCCTGGGCTGCTGTCTCCCAGTATGTGATGTCGATGCCACTTCTCTTGATGTTCATCCTGAGGATTTTTTAAAGCATTTTTTTTGGCTTCCTGGTTTCCTTTCTCCTTTGGTGAGTTGGATGTACAGCTAGTATATAGTATGTAGAGCAGTATAAACAAGTCATTGTCTGTATGAAATTTTAGTTTGTACTGACTTCGCTAGTGCTTTTTATGTAGCCTATTGTAAAAGAAGGGAATTATCTAGATGAGTTTATGTACCCTCAGGAAGACGTCTGCATACCCCCAGGGGTATGTGTCCCCCTTGTTGAAAACCACTGTGATGAAGATCTATAAAATCATGAATGGTGTGGAGAAAGTGAATAATCTAGTTATTTACTCCTTCACATAACAGGAACCAGGGGTCACGCAATGAAATTAATAGGCAGCAGCTTTAAAACAAACATAAGGAAGTACTTCTTCACACAATGCACAGTCAACCTGTGGAACTGGTTGCCAGGGGTTGTTGTGAAGGCCAAAAGTATAACTGGGTTCAAAAGAGAATTAAGTAAGTTCATGGAGGATAGGTCCATCAATAGCTATTAGACAAGATCGTCAGTGATGCAATCGCATGCTTTGGGTGTCCCTAAACGTCTGACTGCCAAAAGCTGGGACTGGACAACGGGGGTGGATCACTCAAATTGCCCTGTTCTATTCATTCCCTCTGAAGTATCTGGCACCGTCCACTGTTGGAAGACACGATACTGGGCTAGATGTACCATTGATCTGACCCAGTGTGACCATTCTTATGAAAATTTACCTGAAGTACTGTTTATAACTCTTTGGCAGTGAAAGTGTACATGTAATTTATCCCTACCCCAAGGCCCCTGCAAACTCCCTGAGTGATGAAATGGTCCTTTAGTATAGATAAGAATCAGTCCCTAAATCATTAAAATGAATGTGTGGATCGATTTCACCTGAGCTATTTTAGATGGCTGAACCTGACTTGTCAACCTCCTGGTGGTGTTGTATGGGATACGTGAGTTACTGACCACTGAAAGGTGGACACACCTTTCTTTCAATGTCAGCTTCTCTCATGCTTTCTGTCTATGATTGACATATTTCCCTCATGTTTCATAAACCTCCAGGAGCTCTCCCAGTCCCCTTTTCCTCTTGTGACTGCAGCCAGGAGGCATTAGACTCATAGACTCATAGACTTTAAGGTCAGAAGGGACCAATATGGTCATCTAGTCTGACCTCCCGCATGATGCAGGCCACAAAAGCTGACTCACCCACAACAGAATCTTCCAGCCTGCGACCCCTGCCCTATGCTGCGGAGGAAGGCGAAAAACCTCCAGGGCCTCTGCCAATCTACCCTGGAGGAAAATTCCTTCCCGACCCCAAATATGGCGATCAGCAGAACCCCGAGCATACAGGCAAGATTCTACAGCCGGACTCTCATTTTACCCGCGATGGCCCGTTAATGCCTATTTGACTAAAATCACATTATCCCATCAAACCATTCCCTCCATAAACTTATCAAGCCTAATCTTGAAGCCAGAGAGGTCCTTTGCCCCCACCGTTTCCCTCGGAAGGCTGTTCCAAAATTTTACCCCTCTGACGGTCAGAAACCTTCGTCTAATTTCAAGCCTAAACTTCCCCACGGCCAGTTTATATCCATTCGTTCTCGTATCCACATTACTACTAAGCTGAAATAATTCCTCTCCCTCCTTGGTATTAATCCCTTTGATATATTTAAAGAGAGCAATCATATCCCCCCTCAGCCTTCTTTTGGTTAGGCTAAACAAACCGAGCTCCTCGAGTCTCCTTTCATAGGAAAGGTTTTCCATTCCTCGGATCATCCTAGTGGCCCTTCTCTGTACCCGTTCCAGTTTGAGTTCATCCTTTTTAAACATAGGAGACCAGAACTGCACACAGTACTCCATTGCTTCTCTCACTGCCAAAAATGCCTCTTCCTACTGCTCAGCAGTAAAGTGCTCCATGTATTTGCTGAAGTGGGGGGTGGGGAATGGAATGGAACACTGTTCAGGGGAGCTTCCTGACTCTTTTCTTGCTACATACACTGGTCTGTTACTCTAACTCTTAACTCTGTGTGTGAAGTGAAGAGAGGAGCAGGAAAGAAGTGTATATTGGGGAACCTACAGCAAATGTTAGTAAACAGGCTATGTTGCCCAAAGCTTTGTATCAATTTTACAGTGCCATGTGTAGTGCTAAGTGCATAATGGCTGCATTTGCCTACGCAGTCACTGCACTATCAGGGTAGGGTTGCCATATTTCAGGTTCCCAAAAAGAGCAGACTGCTGGGGGTGGGTTATAGTTGGGGGGGGGGTACTGCAGGAGGTATTTGGGGGTGCTGGAGGGGTGTGTGCATTGGGAGGGGGTTTCTGGGGGGTGCTGGAGCAGGTTCTTGTAGTCTCACTCTCAAGGTAGGGTGCAGTGTCTCTCCGTGTCACGGTGGCAGAAGGCTGGAGGTCCTGATTGGACTGGCACAGGCCTGGGACACAACGCCAGCCCATCAGTTGGAGTCTCCATGGGGGCCTCTCCCACTCCTCAAGGCTGGGAGCCAGGGCCTGAGTGGGTGGGATCCAGCGGCTGTGGCTGCAGGGGAGGGACCAATCGGGGCATGGAGACAACTGTTTCTGAGCTGCAACATCTGCTTTGCGAAAATCCCAGACATTGCTTCTTATTTGAAAAATCTCCTGGGTGGAGGGTGAAGGATCAAAGAAGAAGTCATGTCTGGGAAAACCCAGACATATGATAGCCCTATATCAGGTTGAAACCCTGGATCCACTGAAGTGAATGGCAAAACTCGTACTGAAGTCAGTAGGGCCAGGTTTTCAACCTCACTGTCACAACCAGGACATGGGTGGTCTGACCTAGTGGTCACAGCAGGAGCTAGGAACTAGGCCAGGTCAGATACCAGGAGGACAGAGTCCAAGACAATCCAGAGGGCAAATCCTGAGTTAGGTGTTTGGAAGCAGGCTACCAGAAGATCAGAGTCTGAGACAGGCCAGAGGGCAAACCAGGAGTCAGGTGGCCAGCATGTCAGGTTATCATGCAATCAGCAGCAGATATTGCAGGGGAAGCACTCCAAAGCAGGGAAATCCCAGCTGCATGGACAACTTCCTGTTCCAGTGTTGGGTTTATATAGAAGCTGTGAACCAGTCAGGACCCCCAGCCTTCTGCCAATCAGAGTCCAGGACTGGAGTCCTCTGTCAGGGTTCAGCTTCTAGTCTAGTAGCTACTAGCAAGCCACTGAGTGGCTGGCTAGCACTTACCACTTCCTAAGTGCCCTGCACACCAGGGTTCAAGACCTGTGGTCTCTGAGGCTCTGTATAACTCTTTACTTGCAGACAGATGTTCTTCTCAACTTCCTGGGGCAGAAGGGAGCCAATAAGTGTGGGAGGCTGAGGAGGAGGAAAGGAAGACCAGACCAGCAAGGGCCATGTTGGGGTGGGATGAGCATGAATGTTCTATGCAGCATGCTATCCAAACCAAGCTGATTTCCAATTGGAGTTAATGCTGTTCAAAGCATTCATTCCTAAACCCTGCCCCCAAAATACTTCATATCCTTTTGATATTTAAAAGCTAGGCTCTTAAAATATATATTGACATTTGTCCCTGTGCTGTGATAACTACTGGCCTCTGTAATGTAAGATGTATGGCTTTTGCAACAATTCTTTAACCAACTGACTGCATAAACATCATAGTTTCAACAAAGATAGAACTTAAGACCTTCTGCTCCAAAAATACAGTGCCCAGTACTTTGGGCAAAAATGAGAAGATCTCTATTAGTCATGGACATATTAGGGCTATTCTCCATCAGCCAGTCATTAGAGGGAGAGATGAACAATCCTGATATTCCATTTAGTAGAGTATAGCCCCCCCCCCCCACACACACACATACACACACTAGTCAGTACATGACAGCTTGGCAGTAAATTTGGAACTTTATCTTATTCTGCCACAGTATTGATTAATCATTTTTCCAGAAGAGTCCAGCTTATATATTATGAGAACACACTTGTTGGTTTATGTTGGGCATCCAAGGGAGGTTGTGGAATCACCATAATTGGAGGTTTTTAAGAACACCTGTCGGCTTTACTTGGTCCTGCCTCAGCACAGGGGCTGGGCTTGATGACTTTTCAAGATCCTTTCCAGCCCTACATTTGTATGATTCTATGAAAAGCATGTAATTGTGGCATTGGCTTCAAGAAGAACTTGTGTACTGGAGTTGAGCCACTTGGAGGGAAAAGCTACTATAGTGCTATTAATTAGAAAGTTGAATACATCTGGGATGCTCAGGAGGTCAGTAATGGCATATGGAGCCCCTTGTGTCTAGGTCTTTGGTTCAAGTCTGGTCTAGGTCAATAGAATTGGAAAGTGAATCTGTTCATTCTTCGTTTAGTTTCTAGTGGACTATATCCATGTTACAAAACTATCACTAATGGCTACAGCTGGTCAAAGAACTGATTTTTCAGTTTGCAGTCAGTTCTGAAAAATCAAAAAGAAAATTTCAGTTCAGGTTAAACTGAATCTGAAAATTCTGAAAATATTTGGCAAAGTAGAAAAAGTCCATTTTGGGGTTTAATAAAACATGCTGTTTCTGGACATTTTTAAAGGGCTAGATTCACAAAATAACTAGAGGAGGTAGTAACCACCTTACAACTTTTAGCCCAGTGGTTAGGGGACCCAGCTGGGATGTTGGAGACCATGCTCTGTAGCAGGGATTTGAATCCCAGTCTCCTCCCTCCATGTAAGCCCCCTCAATAGAAGGCTGTAGAGTCATTCTCTCTCTCTCTCTCTGGCCCAATGACTATTCAAGTAATTCATATAAAGTGGAACAGCTTCAACAGGGGAGATGGAGAAATACTCACTCCAGATACGTTACAGCCCAGTGATTATGGCTCTGATCGGTGGCGGGGGGCAGGGCAAAATAGGTTCAAACCCCACCCTCCGAGCAGGAATTTGAACCTGAGTCTTCCACATCCCAGGGGAGTGTCCTTACCACTGGGCTAAAAGTAATAAAATGGGCTCCTCTTACTCTTCTGCTGCCACCACCACTGTCTTGTGACTCTAGCTCTAAAAAAAAATGGTGTCAAATTTGTGGATAGCTTCAGTTTTACCTAAACTGCATTTTTTGGCAAGTAAACTAGTTGTCTGAAAAACTTTTGCCCAGCTCTGGAATCTTTTTACTAGTGTTTTGTTTGAAGGGCGAAGGTTGGAATGGGCATGGAATCATAAGTTCTGAAAGTTGAGACAATCCGTCTAGGTCAGGGCAGAGGCATATAAGTGGGACACTGGGAAATTTCCACTGCCACTAAGCATGATGTACCTCCTTTGTGGATAGATGGAGAATTTCAATCCACTGGTCCATCAGTAATTAATTGTGCATTAGAGAATATTTAATGTTAATTACTAAGAAAGAGAAATGTATTACCTCTCAAAATGTTCAGCAAAATAAAGGATTTTTTCTCTTTTACACCATTACTACAAATTATCTTGCTTTGCTTCATGGAGTCATAAGAAATGAGGCTTCCAAGAGACCCCAATTAAGGCACAATGGGCCCAACAATGGTTAATTTCTGCAGTCCCTAGATGAAGTGAACTGATGTAATCTAATACATGTTAATGGAAAATACTATGTGAAGATAGTAACAGTTATCACATTTGAGCAACAAAATGAATCCATGACATTCTTTGATCCACTCACATGTAATATAAATTTGACACTAGCCAAGAAAAAAAAATTAGCCTCAAGGAAACTGTGAAATTGTTTGATTTGACAGGATTTAAAACACACGCAGAAGAGTCTGATTGGGAGGTTTATACCGAAAGTCTATAATACATTGTGGAAGACAGACATATGACAGGTAGACACACAGGCACTGAAATAGAGCAACGGATACACAACAGACAAAATGCATTTTGATATTTTCATTGTGATGTGTCAGTGTTCTGTGTCTGCTTTGACACACTCCTAGTAAAATATTCTTGATTAAGAAGTTTTCATTTGGTTGGGGGATGAAATTCATAAATGTACAGTTGTGAGGGTTCTTGGGTTGCCAGGACTGTGAGTCGACTTGTTACCTCCCTGCCTCCAGTGAAAGGGAGTGCTTGAGCTTAACTGGGTGCCAGCTCCCTGACACTACCAGCCTATTAGCCACCCAGACAATCTCCTCAGGGCTCTTCCAGACCTTACTTTTCCATGCAAGTTAACAATAGGTGTAACCTGAGTCCCTTTGAAGGAACCCCTTGTAGTATCCAGCCACTTATCCACTGAAAACACACAGCCCCAGGGGACAGTGTGCACACCAGCTTGAATGATTCAGTTCAGGATCCGCTCCTTGTACAACACCACAGCACTGAGATATCTTTATAGTGAAAACAAGAATAAATTTATTATCAAGGGATAAAGATTCAAGAGCTAGTGAGACAGGATAAATGGAAACAAAAGAGTTACATATAAAACAAAATCACAACAGGATTTCTAGAGACTGAACTTAACTGAACAGGCTAACCTTCTGTCTGTAATCACACTGCCCAATTCCTTCCTAGCTGCAGGGTTCTTCTTTGTCTTCTCCTTATATCCCCTCAAATTCACTGTCTGTACCGCAGGGTCAGGATGATCCCACACACACTGTAGTTTATGGCTCCAGTGTGTGGCTTCCCTGCTGACTTCAAGCCCCCTGTTGACTTTGTATGTAAATGATTCCCCAGAGTGTTAACTTACAATGCTTCATTTACATGCGGACTGAGATAGACAGGTGACTAAACATTTTTTGTGTGGCAGAACACCGGTTTGTTAACTATGTCTATGTTTAGGAACCTTTATGAACATATTTTCAGCATATATACAGCATACATACATAACTCCATACATACTATTTGTACATACATTTCATAATATCATCAGTGACCAGTGTGATCCTGGCTTTTATTTAAGACCTCACATGATATTCTTTGGTGAACCAGAATGTACATATCAGGATCAGAATATTCTTGTAAGACCATTGTCATTAAGAGCTCCTTAGGGTCATAATAACCAACTATAAAACAAGGTGAAAGTTTGTACCATTGTAGTCTTCATTCCATTGCCCATATTAGGTGGAGGAGGGATGGGGAGGCAAGATGGAAGATCTATACAACTTTTACATGTCCTTGCAAGCAAACTCAGAGACATATATCATTTATCCTTCCTCAGTTCATATGCTTATTATTAATAGTTGCTTGGTCAACCCTTTCATCACTCTTAATTAGCATGATCACAATCTAAATGGAAAGGATAGCCCTACTCTCTGCACAACTTCACAACCGCCTAAAAAAAAAACCAAAACCAAAAACAAAAAAAACCAACCCTCAAACTTTACATTAGATAATTTTCATATATTTACTCTTCAAATGCTTCATGTCCTTACAGAGAAACCATGGCATTTCCACATCCTGACAGCCCTTGTGTGTGCATCAGAGGATGAATTTTTTTCCCCTTGTGTTATGAATGTCTGGTTTTAAAGGGCATCTCTTTTTTACCTGAATGGGAAGCAGCACCCTTGTGAACAGTACAGCTTTCTTCTTTCCTTGTCAATGAATATAATATAATACTTATGAAAAAAGTGATTTGCTAGTGATTATTTAAATTGCTCCTAATTTTTCCAATAACTGTGGCAGAAGACCTCCTGAACTGAGAGAGCCACACACATTCGCTTGTCACTTTTGCATTAATTTAAATTAGGGCTGGTGAATGCTTGTGCAATGATTTGGGAATCTGTCTGTACAAACTTATGAATTCTGTTTGATATTATGAAATTATAATGAAGTGTCATTATAGATTTACAGATTCCAAGAACATAAGAATGGCCATGCTGGGTCAGACCCTAAGGGTCCATCTAGTCCAGTATCCTGTTTTCCGACAATGGCCAATGCCAGGTGCCCCAGAGGGAATGAACAGAACAGGTAATCATCAAGTGATTCATCCCCTGGTGCCCATTCCTAGCTTCTAGCATTGTGACCATTGTGATAATCTAGTCTGACCTCCAACATAACACAGGCCATAGAACCTCCCCAAAATAATTCCTTGAGCAGATCTTTTAGAAAATCTATGAAAACTGCTGTGCCATAAATGCCTTTTTGTATGTATCTTTACCAAACTCCATTTTGAATGTGCAGTCCTTTGGCTTCTTTATTGCCAGTTTGCTTGTATGTTGGACTCAAATTCCAAAGGCTCATGGCAAAAGAGTAACAAAAGAGAGTGATTAAGTTAAAATGCTCCACCACTGAAATGTAATACCTCTAGATAATAAGATATCTCCCAACCAGGAGAACTGGTTGAACAGGGGAGCAGTCACCTTGACAATGAAGTCACTTGGCAGGGGTTTATCATCACCTGGGTAAGCTGGCAAGGGGGGGTGGGGTCACCTGACAAAAAGGGAATAAAAGTTATAGAAAGGGCAGTGCTGATCTATCTGGATCGTTGACCTTTTTCTCCAGCTCAAGAGGAGAGAGAAGTAACCCAGTATGCAGGACTCTGAGTCTGCCGGCTTTCTTTAACCCAGAAATTCCCCCCAAGGACTACCCAGGGGCTAGTGAGGGGGCACTGTGGTTAGGATGTTTATGGTTTTCTAAATGAGCTGTATTCTCTTGTGCTTTATCTGTGAAGTATAAAAGAGAAATTGTGAGATACTCTGGGCAAAAGTGTCTTTGTGCGCTATGTGCTTCACAATTACCACATGCATCCTGAGGGAGTTAAACACTAAACCAGAAGGCTCATATCTTTTGGTGGGATTCTCTGTTTGGTAGGGGAGTCTGAAGTGACAGCACTGTGCCCAGGGCTAGGCAACCAGCCAGCAGCATTCCAGCTCTTGGGATGGGATGCTAGACAAAGGGTCTGTGCCCTGAGAGTGTCTCTAGGGACACCAAGATTGGGGTAGTGGATGGACTCCCTTGTGGCTCCAGAGGCTTGAAATATCTTTGGATCTACAGGCGTGGATTCCGCTCACTGCAACCTGGTGGGTGACCAGCAGAGGGCACCCAATCAGATCTGTGATAGCTTACAAAGAAAAATATAAACCGTTGGGAACTGGGAACAAGCCATATAAAACACAAACAATGAGGCAGCTTCTCATCTGAATCTGAGCTTCCCTCAGGCACTGTGAGAGGGAATTGCAGTTTCTTATGCCATGCTCTGCTACCTCCAACTATTTTCTGCTAGTGGAGGGGTCTTCTGCACAGGGCAATTTGCCACTGTCTGTCTCTGGCCAGTTTACTTCCATTCTGTGCTGCCTGAGTTGTGGAAAGTGGATTTAGTAGACTGCAGAATCAAGCTCCAGAGGTTCAAACTTGAGTTGAAACAATATCATGAGAAGTAAAATATCTGCTTTATAGCAATCTTATTTTGCAATGAGAACCCAGAAAATCAAGTACTTTACGAGCCAGTTCCCAGGGCATGGGTGGTAGGACAGGCTACTCTGGGGTCAGGCTCCTAGAGTGCTGCTCCAAGATCCCATCCTTAGAACTTGGAGAGGGCTGGCTGATTCTCTTTGTTCTCTCCTGCCACCCACACTCTTTCCCTGCAGTGCAGTCTGTCTTGGGCTGAGATCATGATGTGGTGACATTTGTATTGTGACACTGTGTCACGAGAACATCACATAAATGTCATTTTGTTGCCAAACTGTTTGGTTTCAGGCTCATTGGACTTTGTGGACAGAACCATCCCTAATCGTTGTGTTATGGACCTATCCATCCTCATAAAGGATGGTTTCCTGAAAATGGCATTCACCACCATGAACTGTTTGCAGATTCAGATGAGACTGCATGCTTGTTTGGCTGTCTGTATGTGTGCAGCTGAACATTCTGACATGTAGAGTTTTTTTAAAAGCTTTCCTGTGGTATTTTTATATGAAGTTTAATTAGAAAAAGTGATGTTATTATATCTTTACATGGAAAAGCTTTCTGTAGAGAAAAGGTTTCTGACAAAATGGACTTGACATGTTTTCCCCCTCCTATTGCTCAAAATGTCCATTTCTATTACTGTTTCTTTTTGTTCACCTTCCTCTTGTGGAGGCTTTTCTTCCATTACAGGGAAAATCCTGTAAAGGACCATGACATGTAGTATGCATAAATTGGCAAACATCTGGCAGAATTTCCATGGTGCTAGCTGTCGGGCACCTCCAGTGCTGTATTAACATCTGGATCTTATTTTCTTAGAATCCCAACGCTCTTTTCAATCACTGGTTGAGATTTCTTTTTAATGGTCCATTTAATATCTCCTGACTGATTTTTAGGCTGGGAAGGTGGAGTAATTCAATCGAGTAGCCACCCTCACGCACCTTATGGATGTTTTAGTGTCAACTTCATTTCAATAGATAGACTGTGTCATGGACACTTCTCTTTCCATTCACTGTTGTGCAATGTTCCTGTGGAGCTATAACAACTGCTTACATGGCAGGTAATAGTAGGAAAGTATTTAACTGTTCATATCTCTACTCAATGTGATAGATGTTTAGTCTTTATTGAAAAAGACTAACCAATCCTCCACTACTTCTATTTTTGCATTTCATTAAAGAAATTCCTCCCATCTTTATTATCTTAACCTTCCCTGTACATGTTCCTCTATCTCCTGGTCCTCTTCTCCTCCACAACTCTATAGATGCTTCACTGCTGCCTGGTCTTCCTCTCTCCTTCCCCCTTCACCAACTCTTCCTCTTTCACCCCTCCCATGGATAGTCCCCTTCCTCCAGCAGCTGTGGTTCCACTGGCAACTCCTGATTTCTCTCCTGTTGTATGCAGTGTTGTTGTAGCTGTGCCTGTCCCAGGTCTGCTGCTGACAGCTCCAGTGCCATGGTTCCGGTTCCTGAAGGCTCCAACTGTTTTCTTCTCCTTCTTTTGTAGCTGCGGCTGCTCTGAAGATGACTAGACAGTCCCCTCCTTGTTTCCACATGCTTTTATAGGCATTCAGCCAAATAAAGTTTGATGGAAAAGATTTCCATATGTCTCACTACTTAGCTTGTGAGTTGATGACTACCAAATTACTCCTTCAGTATCCATGATATTTTTGAAATTACCATTCACATACTCATTTTGTATCTAAGAAGACGAGGAACCCTGACATCAGAAATGAAACTCTCTCATTTTGAGGCGTCTGTAACTCCCTCTCTCTTGTCCCCACCACACACACACACACAACAGTCACCTGTCAGGGGTCATACCAGCTACTGGCCTGCTCCCTTGCTAACTTCACAGCTTGGCAACTAATAGGCTCAGCTGTCTTGTCCTGAAGGTGCATGATTAATCATAACAGCTGATTGGCTGCAGGATCAGCAGCATGATTTATCAGCCCTGCAGGAACAGCAGAGCACTGGCTGTTCAGCACATGTGCCTGTGGACTCTCTGCCTTCCTGTGCTCCCCTCACTCTAGCCATGCGCCTGCCTTGCTTCTGTCCTGCTCTAGTCTAGACCCTGCCCTCAAGCTGGCCTCATTCCACTCCTGTCCCAGACTCACTCCTGCCTCAGAACCAGCCCTGTTCTTGACTTCTATGACTCCAGATAACCTGGTGGTGACACCCAGCTCTGATTCCTGGCTTTGACTCCATCTTGACCCTTGGCTCTGGCATTTGTATTCTGACTCCAGTTATGACCTCCTGCTCCAACCACTAGGCTAGACCACCTACGAACTGGTCTCCTGAGATTACTTCATTATTTATGTCTTAAAGAGTCCATTCCATTCTGGATGAGGCCTTGGGCTGTTGTGTCAGGAATGAGCAAAAAAAGGAAAAATACAACAAAAGCCAGCACTATCACTTTAATGCACACATGAGCTTTTAAATGAAGAACCTCTGTGCTCTGGCCAACTCTCAGAGACATAGGAACAAGGCTTATCCTAGCTTGGTTCTGACATAGAAATTTCTGTCCGTTCCAGCTGAGGAATAAGGAGAGACGGACACAGCTAGCCAAGCAAGGAGCCCCGGGAGGGGCGATCCGTTTATTTCAATTGCAATTGGGTTCGAGCTCATAAGTCAGCAAGAACAAAGAAAACACTTACACCAAAGCATTATATGCAGTTGCTTATGATAATCTATCGCTCTATGATTGGCCAAAATTTGCCATCATTACCATACATAATTAGCAAGCTACATGTATCTGCCCCTCTTGTGACCCCTTATTGTTCATCTATTTGCCCCCTCCTCCTTGCTTATTTTGCAAACCAAGCAGTTTATCTACAGGACGCAGGCACAGAAAGGTCCATTGTCTCCAGGTTTGGAGTTTGGCTACATTTCCTCTCCAAGGAACTTCCTGAGTTAAGACAACCTATAGCTGACCCCGTGTATACGTGACAAATATGCCCCCTGGCCGTTAAGTAGAATAATTCTATATCAGTTCCAACAGTAAGAATCCACTGCCAAATACAGGCAGACTCACTTGGAAAACCAAAATGAAGAAGAAATAAAGTCTTAAGTTAGAGTCTCTGGCAGGAAGTCAAACCAGCCAGTTCTCCAGGCCTCCTGGGTGGGGCTTGGTCTGTGAATATCTCCTCTATTGCTTCCCTATGTTCTGTATGGCATGATTGGTGAAGTGAATGTTCTTTTGACCATTTTTTCAACTGAAATAGATGAAAATGCAATAATATGAGGTGGCCATGCCTCAGTTGTCCATGTGGCAAAGTGCTATTCCTCTGTCCCCATCTTTCTTTTAATTGGACTATGTTCAGAGGTCATTCTGTTGTAAATTGAAGTTTCCCATAGCTCCCTTTCTCAGCAAGTCAATAATAAATGAGGATCACTGTCCACATCAAGTCTCTTTAAGGATTTTTATTATGCTCCAGCTCTACATAAGAGGCTGTAATATTGGGTTTTTCTCTATGGGGTACAGAATAGCTGCATTACAAGACTGCTGTGGGAGCAGCAGATGATATAGAAACAACAACTTCAAAGTACCAGACAGCTGATTAGAAGTAGAATCATTCCATTGGAAATTATTTTGGTGCTCATTCTTCTTTTGGAATGACCTCTTGAGAGAGTGGGGTGTTTTTTCTCTTAATTCTTTGTATAATGAATAGGACTTGTTAGGATTATGCATACAGTCTTGCACCTTGATCTAAAAATGACAGATCTATTTATCATCATGAATGTCACCGTTAATAAAATGTGCGCTAAACTAAACTACATCTAGATGGAGCTATGCTTTTTCAAAGCCTCTACATAGCATACACTCTGAGATCCATTGAAAACCAAATGGAAAATGAGGAATTAAGCATGGTATTATAAGAACAAGCCCCAATGCAATCCTTGTCTTTTACATGTGAATGGTTTATTGTGCTGAAAGGGGGCTGAGGCTTGTCAGATAATGGTTTGATGCTTACAGTGATGCTATACCAGCATCATGGCAGGAATTATGTTCTAGCAGCTACTGTTTCAGATACAGGACTCAGAAGACTGGGTTGGTCTGGTCAACTAATGAATTCTGAGGACGGTGTACTCTTTTACACACAGTGACACAATTTGATAGATTGTACTGTATTTTGCTAATTATAATATTATTCTTCATACATACCAGATTGCATGCATGCATAAATTGTATCTTCTGTTCATGATCATATTGAATATAACTCATGAAAGTTTGTGTTGGGAAAAGATGTTTTGGAATCACTGAAAGCTGCCTGATGTTTCCCCTACATAAATATCAGACCCTTTTTCTTCTTTAAAAAATTGTGAAAGCTATAGCTGCAGCAGCTACAGTTTTGAAAGAGCTGGAGTGTTTTTCTCAGTGCTCCTGCTGGGGCATCATGCTGTTGGCCGCTCGAGGGTTTCGAGGGGACAACAAAGGTCCGTGGCCCGGTGTGCTTAGCACCAATAAAGACACCGAGGGGAGAAAGCAAGCCAAGTTTATTTCAGAGCTCTGAAATGGCACTAGAAGACCAGCATGTCTTAAATTCAGTGCAACAAATACAAACAAATTTTACCTTTTATACTTTAAACTGTTTTTATATATTTTTTTGTCTGGCTGTTTTTTTTTTATTTTTATTTTTTAGACAACTGTTATAATAAGCTTTACATAAGCTTGTGAGAAAACTTTTTTAGTAACATAATTGCTGTGCAAAGCTTCGAAGCAACAAACCAGGACGAGCACACTTACTTTTGAGGATTTTTTTTGTACAACTTTTGGTGTTTAATAGCTTTTTTTTTAAATTTTAAATGCCCTTTTTTTTTTTTTTTTTAGCCTTGGCTATAACTTGAATTTGCTTTATTTTAGACAACAAGGTTTTTATAAGTATATTACAGTCATTTTAGTCAGGCTTATGGCTAGCTAGACATCCTTTAAAAATAGAAATGAACCTGCTTGGATTTGTTGAAAATTTTCCTGCCTCTGCCAGACGTACAGGGTTAAAAGCAACATGGGGTTTAGCAGCCAATACTACCGAGCCTGTCGGAGTCAAATGGCACTTGAACAAAATATCAGTCCTATTTTTTAATACTATAAACGTATACGCATAAAGATGTTTATTTTATTTACTTGTTTTTTGACAAAACAAAAGCAATTGAAGGATCGTGCTGTAATTGAGTGATTTTTTCGGTGGCCACCTTTTTTGGCACTTTAGCTGATATTGAGGCCAATCAACTGTCCAGAACCTTTTTAATTTACTTTTAATTAACTGATTAG
Source organism: Emys orbicularis (assembly GCF_028017835.1). Lineage (NCBI taxonomy): Eukaryota > Metazoa > Chordata > Testudines > Emydidae > Emys > Emys orbicularis. The sequence continues at coordinate 63,836,973 of NC_088683.1, read as the reverse complement.
ATCCAAACACTTTCCAGTTCCCCAGAATGCATTCTAAGGGTGTACACTGTACCCTGCCGGCTGTACTCTGTTCCTGCCCCATACTCTAGGGAGACTCTGGGCGTCCCCAGGTCAAAACAGGCAGACACTGGGCGTCCCCAGGTCAAGACAGATAAAGTCCCCACTGGACTGTTCCTACCTTATTTAAGGGTCCGGTTCTGCACCGTCGCCCTATCCACGGGACCGGTTTTCCACCGTCGCCCGCAGCTGCTTCTCCACTGTTTGTGTGCGTTGCACCGTTGTGCCCTCCGGAGTCGAGCAAATTACGTCTCCGCTGAGGCCCCCGATGAAGTCACCGGTGAGCTCTGGGCGTCGGTCGTCGCCGTAATTCATCAGCCGCCAGGAGGGATCCGGGCAAGGCTAAATTTCAGCCTCGAGCCCACCCAGGGACGCCAGCATGTCTTAAATTCAGTGCAACAAATACAAACAAATGTTACCTTTTATACTTTAAACTGTTTTTATACATTTTTTTGTCTGGCTGTTTTTTTTTACTCCTTTTTTTAGACAACTGTTATAATAAGCTTTACATAAGCTTGTGAGAAAACTTTTTTAGTTTTTGCGACCTTGGGTTAGATATTTGCAAACCAACTACTTTTTTTTAAATTTTTATTATTTTTGCTAGTGTGAGTGAAACTGCAGCCATTTGCTAGAAACGCTGACCAATACATTTTTGCTTTAGCCTGCTTCAGAGCATGTAAGCAGTGAGCACAGAAGTAGGTGAGAGTTTACAAGATGGGGTTTGGGGGTTTAGATAGGCCCAGAGCAAAAGAGTTTTATTGACACTTTTGGCCTTCCGCTTTTTCAAGTTACCTGGTAGCTATGCCTAGTGGACCCCAACAATGCTACTGAACAGGATTAAACTGCCATGTTAGATAACTGGTGATAGTGAACATAATGAGAGGGAAAGAGGATATTCCACATTGTGACAATCAGCTGAAAAGTGTTACTATCCTTAGAAGAGCAGTTCTGAGAAGGGAATAATACTAATAAATACCTTCCATTTATGTAGCATCTTTCATTGCATATATATTGAGAGAGCTATTTCAACCAGCACTGAAATACAACTATTGTAGAGTGGAAGATGACAGTTTTTAAATAGCACGCAGCATCACAACATGACAATTCAGCAAAGAATGGGAAGAATATCTCATTTGATTGAAATGGCTAGGAGAATTATGTAGGCAGAAAATAATATTTAATTGGAAAATTATGTTTATAAATTAACACATCTCAAACTAATGGGCTAAAATTCAACACCTACTTCTTTTGAAGAAGGATATATTATATATTAATACATCACATTTGAACACAGGTACTGTAATTTAAATTAGCCTTTCTATTCAGTAAGAAGTTCTGCTAATCTGACCTGTCTGTTAAATTGATCTAGTGAGGCTGGTGGATAGAGCATTGTACAGACTCAGGACATAAAGGTTCTATTCTTGGCTGTACAACTAATGTGCTATTTAGCCTTGGGCTAGTCACTTAACATTTCTATTCCTCAATTTCTCCATTTGTAAAATGGGGATAATGATCCTGTACTCTCTATTGTACAGTAATTAAATATCCTTGGAAGAAAAGTGCTTTATAAGTTCTAATATTTTCAAATAAGGCACCTACAGCCACATGTAGACAACTTAATTAAGTGGTCTGATTTTCTGAGGTGCTAATAATAATCTGTCTATTTCAAATGCAACCATTTTTGTATTAGACACCAACAGAATTATTGGAATGCACTGAGATACAGCCTGCATTGCATCTGCTGATGTTATTGGGTAGTTCTGAAACACGTATAATAACAAAGTATGTCTGTTGAAAATCTTTGTCATACTGTACTAATTTATCAGGATTAATGGAACTACAAATTGTGCTATGTGCTGTAATTTTTTTGTGGCAGCTGCAAAGTGAATTTTATCTAAACATCCAGTAAAGAGAGGATGAGAAACCCTTTAGCCTCATCTATTGTAGTTATCTCTTCTCATTTTTTCCTTTGGGCATGAAAATAGTTACAACAGCCAAGAGTCAGATGGGGACTATTGTGTTTGCTGATACATACATTTCTTCTTGAGTATTTCTTATATTTGTAATTGGTACCAATTAAATAATCTACAGTCGTGGTACTCATTGGACTGGGAACAAAAAAGGGGACTCATTTTATTCATTTTTAAAATATGATTAGCAATCACTAGAAATATAGTTACTTATTGGCTGTAGGCTTAGCCATCTCTCTGATCTTACTCTACCAAGTTAGATTTCTGTTTTATATGTTTCAATGTCTACTATTATTATGTCAGTCTGTCATTATAACTCTACAGCTTCTAAGTGACCAGCGTTTGACCTATAGGAAATAATTTTGCTCAGTGTGGAGCATGGTTCAGCAACGTGCCAATCTTTAATTAAGCAGGCAACCTACAAAAGGCACATAGGAACATTTAAACAAATGCCTGAAATCAGACATCAGAAACTGCATCTGTTATTGTTTTATGCCTCTGTCTCCCCCGGCTCCTCAGATTATGGAGGTGGTACTGCCAGCTCATTAAAAGAGAAAAGCTTAGCCTTTAATTTCACACTGCTAGTTTGTTAAAAGGAAGGGTCAGCCTGTGTTCTTACACTAGTGTTTAATGAGCTGGTATGACTATGATCGGAGGAGGGAAAGGTACCAAATGTACCTGTAAAGTTATATTAGTGAGTTATTAGCCATTTGGAATTGCTGCTCACAGCACATTGGAGTGGAATCAATGGGATGACACATACTTAGCAATAGGGCATTTATATAGAAAGCAATCCTGAAAGATAATTGGTAATAAAAGATCTATTAATGTCTTAAAATATGTTAACAGGTTCATTACAGTAAGCTGGTGAATAATATAAGTCAGAGATAATAATTAGGAAGTAAGAAATTTAAATGGTACTGGAAACCATATGCACAGGGGTAGTAGTACTCCCCCTAATGAGATCACAAAGCCTGACTGGCTGCAGCGTACCTCAACATGCTTAACTTGGGTACAGTGCACCTAATTTGTCATGTCACTTGAACATCTTTAGGGATATTATCTGGTTAAACTTTTATTTTTCAATTATAACAGCATATTATGTGATTTAAGAGTTTCCCACCAGCTTGTCAATACCTTCCAAAAATTGTAGCTGCTCTCTGGCTTTCCCTTCTATCTTGACCTTGAGAGCCCATTCAGAAGCAGGATCCATGCACTGTGTAGTGTTGTGGATGGGGGAGGCTGAAGCTGTCCACTGTATCAGAAATTTGCAAAAATATAGATTTTATGAGTTAAATACAATTAGATCAACACCAGCGAGTCAAATCCTGGAAACAGCAGTCTGTTCTGCACGGGACTTCTCTGCTGAGAGTAGGGGAAAGGAATTCACACTCCCTAGCTGCTACTGCAGTTTTTTGGCCTTGATGACCACTACCTTCTCCCTCTGGGAAATGGCCTGTTGAGGCCCATAATCATGTGCTGATGTCAATAGATCTTTCTGCACAAGGACTGAATAAAGAGTACTAAGATAGTGCGTATCACTGTACAGTAGAGCCTGCTTTCTGTTTAGCCACATGACAGATATTTGTTAAAGCTGCTTTCATGTGCCCCGTTAGACCCCCAAATACCAAACCCCTTTAGAGAAATGACAGTAAACCCCGAACTTTCTGAGCAGCCATTCTGTACCCATTCATGGGTTTCTAATGTCTCACATATTAATATACCATTAAAGTAGTTCTCCCAGGGAGTGTAATGTAATGATTGTTCAATATGTGTCTATCATTTGTTTGAGGTTATTCCTTTGTGTGTGTGTGTCAACACTTTTATTTGATCACTTAATTACAAAGTCAAGTGCTCCATTTTTGCTGCTTTAAGGCATATCAGGCACAATTACTGTTTTTACTGCATTAAATGGGAAAGAAAGAAACTTCTTGTTAGACTTTATTGCTTAAGCTTTGTTCAATGCAAGAGACTAGTTCATACTACACATTCCTGTCTCCAAAATATGTAATAGAAGGCTATTGTGATATTAGTGTCTGATGCCACTCTAGTAGGTACCAATACGGTAACTTGGATGAATTAAAATCAGGGAAGAATTCTATAGCTATTAATGGTAATAGAATAGAAACACACAGATGACACTAACAATGTACATGGAAAATATTAACACATTAAGTGAAAGCAATTTGGCCTTATGGCATTATTGGACATTTTCATCTTTTTTATTAGTTTCCTGGAAACAAAACAAATATCACTTGTTTATACAATTTTATATGCATGCACCTGTGAAACTAATGATGTTAGGAAAAACAGGTTACAAATTAGTGACTCTCTTCTAAAAGAGAAAAAAAATAGTTAATGTTTAAAGACAACCTTAATGGAATTTTCCAGATTGCTGATTTTTAGTTACATTCATAATAGCCAGGCTATTATAAGTTATTTAACAGAAAATCTGCATGTGTAATATATTCTTCACCCAATGTTTAATGAATGTATGACAACTTTAATTAGAAGGAGCTTCATTATGTGTGCATAAAAACTTATATCTTCTGGTCACTTTCCTTTCAGAATAAATATCTATTTTTTGTCACAGCAAATCAATACAGTAAAAAGACATCCTGTGCAATTTGGCCTACGGATTTGTGCTAGCATATATATGTATATTATGAATGTTAGATATTTTATTTTGCTTTTGAAACAATTTGATTAGCTTTTAGAGCAGCCATTTATTATGTGGGATTTAACTCTAACCCCTTGCCCTAAATCATAGACAGAGTCTATCTTACACACTTATATCACAACAGTGGAACTCCCCTCCACCCATGTGAGCTCGGGGAAGAAAGAAAAACTGCTGGGAGGGGCCACCCAGAAGCTTAGCTGGCAAGAATAGAGACAGACAGCTGCAGCACGTGGGACCTGGGGGAGCTGAGACCTAACTGTGACCCAACTGTGCAGACCGAAAACTGTGCAGGGGGCAGCCTGGGCCCATTTGGCTCCACCCATCATTCCAGTCATGTGAGAGCCAGGAAGATGAGAATTGGTGGGAGATGCCATGCAGAAAGTGATCCTTCAGGAACAGAGACAGACAGCTGCTTCAGGGACCGTTGAACAATGATGAGGTGATTAGGGTCTTATGGGTCTTTATGGTTTTTACTCTGGGCATCCTCTACCCCCTCTTCACTTCAGCCTCATTCCACCTACCCACCATTTCCCCCCTCTTCTGCTTTCTCCTGTCCCCCAATCTCCCTCCCTCAATGTCCCTCCTCCCTCCCTTTGTTTATCGAATTACCTCCCATCACAACTCAAAAAAATTGTTTAAAGAAAGAAACCAACAAAGAAAACATGGAACTAACGTGATGTTTGAAAACCATCATATAGTTCACACTGCTTGTGTGTACTTTCCCTTCCACCTCCAAACCATTGTCTGTCTCATGTGTTTATATTGTAAACTGTTCAGGATAGGAACTGCCTCTGATTTTATATTCGTACAAGCCTAGAACAATGGGGACCTTATCATGGTTTAAGTTCCTGGCATTAGGCTACCATGATACAAATGATGAATAATAATAATTAAGTAGTCTATGAACCTGAATAAAACAGAAAATAGAATATATGATTCTGATAAGCCTTCAAATTACCTCAGGGTTCCTTGTTTCCTAATTAAAATTTTTTCATCTTTTGAATGGCAAATTAAAAAGCAATATTAAAGGTTGATGTTCAAGTTTGTCATTCACTCTATAGCATCTGGTGACATGGAATGAATCAAGGCTGTCTCTCTGGAGTAGAGTCTTAGAGGGCAGCAGTGGTTGGATGTCTTCTCCACAGTTCCGTGGTTTGGAGGTCTTCTCCACATTCACAGATCAAACTACTCTTCATTTTCCATTTGCGTGGTAGGTAATTGCAATGTCCATGTGCGGTTCTGATGCAGTTCACTGTGATCCATAAATTACATGACATGGTGAAGCATGGTGGGTGGTTTGCAGAATCTGTAAAAATGCCTCAATTCTTGACTCCACTATTTTCCCACAGCCTCTGCCACTCGTTCTTTGGTGATAGTCCTCAGGTTTTGAGAACTTTGGCTGCCAACTTAAATGGGTTCCTGGATTTAAGGCGGCATAACAGGAGGGAGATTGGAGATCTTCATAGAGGGCAAGTCTGGCTCATTATCACGTGGTCGTATTCCTGTATTATTGCTACTTCTTTTCAGAGAGATGGTGCACAAAGATGGGAAGCTAGACTTCAGTGCCGATTTCAGCACTCTGACTAACTTGCATAACAGGGTTCAATTACACACCAATGATTTTTGTATATATGCTACCCACCCATACTGGCACACAGTATTGAGCTGTTGTGAAGATGTGGGCCAAGGTGGCTATCCACAGGTATGAGCATTTGCTCTTCAGCTGGTCCCAGCTAGTGTGTGGATTATATCCTTCCTAGTCTTCATCTTCTTAGCTGTCTTCATCTAATGTTGGCAGTATATGAGGCCGCAAGCCAGAATCACTCCAATACATTTCAGGAAATCCTTGTGCCTGGGTTTGGGGTCACAGAAGGTGACATTCAGGTGCTTCTTTGCATGTTGGTCACTCAGGTGAAATGCAGACATAGCTGTTTTTTGAGGGCGTGGTTGGATTCACCCTAACCAATAGTACTCCTCCAGATTTTTCAAATCTTCTGTGAAGGTGCATTCCTCTTGAGTAAAAGTAATCACTTGGATGATCTTCTTTATATCCAAACTTCTGTGACTGGGTGGATGGCATGTGGCTGATATAAATATTAAAGAACACTGGTGCCAAGATGAGTCCGTGTGGGAGCCCAATGTTCAGTAAACAAGGTCTGTTGGTCTGTTCCGTTGGCTGTACACAAAATTTGTTGCTGTTGAGCATAACTGTTAGTAGGCAAAGTGTTGTTTTGCAAAGCACTGTTTTTGACACTGTCAGAAGCAGGGCATCCTGCCAATCCATGTCATGTGCCAAGCACAGGTCCACAAAGGCAGTTGCTGTTTTGAGCCCATGTTGATAGCTGGCTTTGAAGCAGGTCATCAGTGTGATCATTTGATCGCAGGTACTTCATCCTTGTATAAACTCAGAGTGCTCTTAAGGGATATAGTCCTCAAAGATGAGTGTAAGTCTCTGGAGTAGCATCCTTTCCAAGAGCTTGCAAATTATGCATAGTAATGACATTGGCCAATAGTATTTTAGAATCATCGGCTGCTTTCCCCAGTTTCAGGAAGGCAGTGACCTTTGCCTGTTGTCATATCTTGGGCATTTAACCAAGAGCATGTACATTGGAAAAGAAGTGTGTCACTCAGTTGCAGCCATGCTGAGCTAGGTTTTTCAGAAATTTTGGAAAGATGCCATGCAGCCTTGCCAAGTTTGGCAAGTGTTATGGCCTTCCCAATTCTTTTAATAGCTTTGATAATGCTGGGCAGTTGGATAAGGACCGGTAAAGCTCTCTCTTCACTTTCCTTTTGTGATGACAATCCGTTTGAGCCTTAGAATTCAGGATCATATAGATGGTAATTGCATTGACTGTGACATGTGGCACTCTGATTTGGGGAGGGTTAACACTGCCAACATTATGGAGAAGGCTCCAGGCTTTCCAGCTTGAGTGGGAGAAATCTAGATTCTGCATAGCTTTTGCCCATCACTCTTGTCTAGCAGAGATCAGTGATTGCAGAAGCGTAGTTGCCGACGCAGGGTTACCTATTGTCCTGTAATCCTTTAGGAGTGCCTCGCTAACTGCCAACCAGCAAGGATTGTAAGTTTTCCTGTAGCTGCAAGGGATGTTACTTCTTATGCCCACTTTGAGGAGGCTGATGAACCTGTCGTAGTCCTCTTCTTTTGCAGGTATTCGGTACACCACTTTTTCTATGGTTTCTGTGTAGCTATTCCAATCAGCCTTGTTAGAATATAGATATTCAGGCCTGCCTGTAAAGGCCTATACTTTAAGAACTTAAGTGTACTTTTATCACTTAGCTAGTTATAGATGTATAAAACAAAGAATCAAAATCACAGTCCGCCTGTTTATAGGCCTTCTCTCACTAGGATGTTGTTCTTAGGCTAAGGCCTTTGGCTAAGCAGCAGGGCAGCCATAAGCTGGGAAGCATATGGTCACATCCTCACATTCCAAATCAGTCACATTGAAATAAGGTGGTATTGGGCTGTTAGGAATACACTCCTCTCCTGATAATGCCTATCACCACCAGATAAAGAAACAGATCTTAAGATGGCATCCTGTCTGGCAAGAAATCACTCATCAATGGTTGTGGTTGTGAAACCCTAATTTCTGTATTGTTTTATCTTTATGGCCCCCACTTTCTATTGTTAACTGTCTGGTTCTCTAATTGTTTCCATCTGCTGTATAATTAATTTTGCTAGGTGTAAGTTAATTAGGGTAGTGGGATATAATTGGTTAGAGAATTGTTACGATATGTTAGGATTGATTAGTTACATTTCAGTAAAATGACTGATTAAGGTATAGCTGAGAATATTACTATATAAACCGGGGTCAAACAGGAAGTGGAAGGGGAAATTGAAATCATGCTTGCTAAGGGGGGTGGGAAACAGGGACACAGGCAAGGCTCTGTGGCATCAGACCTGGGAAGGGAAACGTCGGGTAAATGCTCTGCGGCATCAGATCTGGGAACAGAACACTGGGGAACAGACTATCGGCATATAGAGATAAACCCGACTGGTGTGAAGGTCTTTGGAATATGCTTGCTTGGAAACTAACCCCAATAAACATTGCATTGTCTGCACTTTGGACTTCTGGTCTTTTGCTGCTTGCTGTCTGCGTGACAAGAACCAGGGAAGTGGAAGGGTGGAGGGAAAGCCCTCTAACAGGCCTTCCTAAACTTCCAACATGGCTTTGGTAGTGATGTAATTAGGGAAACTCAGAGACCAACATGTATGATGACAGTATGCTGTTGGTTATGCCGAAAATCATCAATGTCCTTTCATTCTACCATGTGTGCATTCTGGTCACAGGACATGAAGCACAGGTCCAGTGAGCAGGCTTTTCTCCATCTTGAAAAATGGAAGATTCCTGGCTGCTTCCGATTAAACAGTAGATGTTATCTTGATTTGAAGCTCATTCAATAACTTGTTTGCCTGTGCTATCATTGTTGTCATAACCTCAGGAGGTATGATGGCAATTGAAGTCTTTGACACATAATTAAGGGTGGCTGTGATTTGGTAGAAGCGGTGTGGGCCAGACAATATCTGGTGACTTGTAGAGGTTGGTGACCATAAGCTCAATAATTCTCATTGTGATGGTGTGATATTGAACAGTTCAAGTCCACACAGCAGATGTTCCAGAGCTCTTGTCTCATGAACGTTGCCTGTCTGTATTTTGGGTGGTGGTGGCTTGCTTCTAAGTGATATCCTGGAATGCAGCATTAAGATGCTTTTTTGTTATCGAATAATGAATCTCTTATAGCACAAGGATATTGATCTTCTGTTTGCAAGGCAGCTTAGTCAACTAATTGTATTTTGCAAGAGGGAAGGCCTCCTATGTTGAGTTGGCATACATGTTGGTCTGAGACTGTGTTTTGATGTTTGTCCTGAAAAGGGCCATTTTGCCTGAGATCATCCCTTGAGTTGCTTTTTAGACCATGATGCCACCGATTGGCATTGCATCGCCACATTGATGGCATTGGTCGAGCCAAAGCACTTAACAGGGAGGATCACATGAAGGTTTCCATCTTCCTCCCCATTACAAAACAACAAGCCATAAAGCAGTCATGGTGTCATCATTTATGGGAACATTTTAGATAAATTCCCAAATCGTTTCAATTAGTTGGAGTTAAATGGGCAGGGTGTGTGTGTGTGTGTGGTGTTAGAAGTCTGTGAGTTGCTTATTTTCCAGTGTTCATCAACCCCCCCTTGTGGCAAGCTGGAGCTAAATTCTCCATCCAGGTCTTTGAATTCTGTCCCACATTAGTGTAACAGGCTAGGAATTCTGCATCAGCTTCATTAAAATTAAAATTTTAAAATGGAAGCTTTTATTGAATTAAACATGAACATGAATAATCCAACCAGTAGAGTAGCCTTTGAGGTTTTTCCATTTTTACACTGAATTCATTTTATATTGTAGATTTCAGTTTTTGATGCACCATGTATTTTTGTACTGATAATGGTAACTGTACTGTAAAAGTTGTTAGTGAAGAAGCTGGAGGTTTGGCGGTTGGGTAGGGGTTAGCTGAGAATTTCAGAACATGAGAAAGTGTGGCATAAGCACATTAGTTAGACGTTTCTTCTTCCAGTGTAATGCTGGTGCTAAGAGAGCTAATGTAATCCTTGCATGTGTAAGCAGGGAAATATAAAGTAAGAATAGGGAGGTGATATTGCCACAGTATGTGACAGTAATGAGACAATTGGTGGAATACGGTGTCCAGTTCTGGTGTCCACATTGGAAAAAGGATGTCAAAAATATCACAAAAATAGCTGAAAGAATCGTTTGAGTTCTGGAAAACCCGTCTTACAGTGAGAGACTTCAGAAGTTCAATCTATTTAAGGAAAGGGTAAGAGGTGACTTGATAGCAGTCTATAAATGATTACACAGGGAGAAGATTTCTGTTAGTAGAGGGCTGTTTAATCTGGAATAGCTGGAAGATGAAGGTAGAATGGAAATATTGGGGTGGGGGAATCTTTCTGCCTCTGTAGATCAGTCCTGGTAAACTGCACACATGCGGGAGAGGGGAGTGGAAGAAGCAAGATTGGGACCGAGAGGGGCTGGAGCAATGCCCAAGATTCCAAAGTTACACTCAACCTGAACCTCTGGGGTCCTGATTGGTCCCCAGCCTCTATTTAACCCAAGCATAGGAACAGGAAGCTGTCCATGCAGCTGGGTTCTCCCCTGCAATTGCTTCCCCTGCAATACCTGCTCCTACAGTCTGCTGCTGATCTCCTGGTAATCTGATCCTGCCTGCCTCCTGACACCTGGGGTTTGCCTGACCCTGCCCTGACCACTAGGTCAGATCACTGACATTGCGGACATGACAGCTTGCATGGACCATTTAGGCCACAGGAGTGGCCCCAGTGCCAGCAGAAGAGACCTAGCTAACCCTTTGGGAGCACTGGGCATGCTTGAGTGGGCTGCACACCTTCCAGCAGACAACTAAGCTCTGTGGGCCCAGGGGATCCAGCTAACCTCAGAGAATCAGCTCAACCCTGTTCCCTGATATCACTGCTGAGTTTGAAGTAATTGCTAGTGATTCTGGGGTTTTATAAACCAGTGCCACCTCCTGTTCATGGTGCATCCACAGTCCTATAATTCTCAATGCACGGGTGAGCCTGGTCATCAGCCTTCTACTGGGCTTCCCCCTTGGTGTGTGACAGCCAGGGCTATCAAACTGGGAAGGCTTTCTCCAAGACATGTCAGTACTATTTGACAATCCACACCAAACTTGAATGGTGGAGGCTGCCCTAAGGAAGCTCCAACAGGGGCAGGGCACTGTAGCCTCCTATGCTGTGCAATTCCTCTGCCTCAGAGCGGATACAGACTGGAATGAGGCACCACAGGCATGCCAGTTCTGGTGGGGCCTGTAAGAAGAAATTAAAGATGAATTAGCCTGTGTAGAGATTCCTGCCCCTCTGGATGCCCTCATGGATCTCTCCATCTGTACAGACGATTGGTTACAGGAATGAAGGGAGGAAAAAACAGGGGTCTTGAAACCCATCAGTCCAGGTACTGTGATCTTTTCATCACCACCACTCTCCAAGCCATTACCAGAGATCTGGGCCATCAACAGCTCAACCCCATATAAAAGGAATGATGACTTATTATTCAAGGAAGCTCACTCCTGCAGAACTACTTGATGCTACTTGACTACGAAATATTTGATAAGGAACTCCTGGTGATAACAGCCACCTTTGTAGAATGGCAGCACTACCTGGAAGGAGCTTGCCACTTGGTCCAGGTATTTACTTATCATAAAAATCTGGAATATATATGTTGGGCAAAAGCCTTAAATCAACGGCAGCTCTGGTGGGACCTATTTGTCTCATGATTTGATTTAACTATCACATATCAATTCTGTCTGATGAATAAGCTATTTTCCACAAGCAATTGCGTGACATGAGGGACTATGTTTATATTCCACTGGGCCTGCAAGAGTTGCAGTCCTGTAACTATGCCATGATTTTTCCCTAGCAGGACACTTGGGGCACTTCAAGTCCCAACAAATAATGTCCTGCCCCTTTTGATGGTCCCAGATATGACTGACAAGCCAATCATTCATTACCTCCTGCAATGTTTGTGCCAAGAAAACTACACCACAACCCCTATGGCTTTCTTCAGCCCTTGGACACCTCATCTCGACCCTGGGTGGCAACACATTTGCAATAATTTTGATGGTAGTGGACCACTTTACCAAAATGGCCCACTTCTTCCCTTGTACAGGCCTCCCCTTCTGTGGAAGAGACAGCCCAGCTATGGATTAGTCAGGTAGTCTGCCTCCATGGCCTTCTGGAATACATCACCTCTGATTGAGGGTCTCATTTCACAGGCCTGGTTCTGGTGCGAGACCCTGCACCTGCTTGGGGTCTGCACATGTCTTTCCTCGGCTTACCATCTTCAGTCCACCAAACAGACAGAAAAGGCCAATCAAAATCTTGAGCAGTATCTGCAATGCCACATCAGTCATTGCCAGGATGATTGGTCTTCACTTCTCCCTTATGCAAAGTTTGCATACAACAATGCAGACCATACATTTAAAGGTCAAAGCCTCCCTCCCCCCCACTTTTTTTTAAACCAACTATGGATACCAGCTGCAATTCCACCCACAATTGCCCCCATCCTCTCCCAAGTCAGCTGCCTCAGACCTAGTGCAGCAGATTTGTCAGGCCCAGGAAGAAGCATCTGGGAAAAGCAAGGGCAGACTATACGCAGCATTTGGACCAGCATTGACGCAAGGTCCCATCTACTCAGTCGGACAAGAGGTATGGCTCCTTCATGGAGCATTTCAATACTGAGAGATCTGCTTGCAAGCTGGACTCCTGGTTGCTTGGCCCTTTTAAGATCATGCAACAGATTAATCCAATCATGTTGAATTTCAACTACTCTGCTCTCTGAAGATTCATCTGGTATTTCACGTATCGCTTTTGAAAGCCTACACATAAAACCCTGTTCCTCACAGGCCCCAACCACCTGCTCCACCAGTCCAGGTCCAGCTCCATGAGGAATACGTGGTTCATGAAATTCTGGACTCTAAATATAAACATAGCAGGCTGTAGTATCTTATTGACTGGGTGGGATATGGTCCTGAGGAGTGCACTTGGGAGCTGGCGGAAAATTTACATGCTCCCACATGTGTGCAAGCATTCCATAGGAATTGCCCCAAAAAGCCTGGTCCCCCATTACCCTGAGGGCACGCCTTGCAGAGGGGGTGATGTCAGGGACCACAGGTATTGAACCCAGGCCCACCGGACTCTTAAGAGCTAGGTAGTTCCAAATTGGCACCCACTGACCTGCTAACAGTTGCTAGAATAGCAGCTGAACTCTAACAGAGGACTCCAGTCCTGGGATCTGATTGGTAGAACCCTGAGTGTCCTGATGGTCCCCAGCCTCCATTTAATCCAAGGACAGTAACAGGAAGCTGTCCATTCAACTGGGTTCTCCCTGCTCAGGACTGATTCCCCTGAAACCTGCTGCTGATCTCCTGGTAACCTGACCCTGCCTGCCTCCTGACATTTGGTTTGCCCTCTGCCCTGATCTTCTGATATCTGACCTGGGCTGACTCCCAACTCCTTCTCTGACACTAGGTCAGACCTTCCACATCCTGGTCATGATAGCCTCTGCTTAGTAAAATTCTGATTGCACCTCTGAAGCAGTCAGACAATCATACATCAGCAGTGAACAATTTCAAAGTTAGGCATCCCCCACATCTAGAAATTTGACAATTAAATAGTGTAGTGTGGATCATTACATCAATGTTTTTCATTCCTAGTACTGAACTCGTTTAAGACAAAGAGCAAGAGTCACAAAGGAACTTAGGTGTGGTGACACTCAGTGTCACCACACCTAACTTTTAGGTGCCTAGAAAATCACTGGGATTCATAAAGTTTGGGTGAGGCCCTAGAATCCTTATACAATGAATGGGGAGAGAGACATGCCTCAGAGTGTGATTCACAAAAGTCAGCATGCTAGGTGGCTGCTAGTCTAAATGAGACAATGGGAGGTGCACAGGTGAAGGTGTGTCCTAAACTCTGGCCCTTTCAGGGAATTAGGTGCCTAATTCCAGGTTGCAGGGAGGTGCCTCCCTCTGATTGGGATTCTCAACTGCAAACCCTCTCTTGTGTTATGTGCCTATCCTGTTTTCGCAAGAAGCCTGGGTGTGGGGAGGAGAGGAGATGGGTGCCAGAAGAACTGCAAAAGCTGGGGGGCGGGGCAGCAAACAACCAGAACAGGCTACATTTGAGTGATGTGACCCTGTGCACCACATCGCAATGACACTCACTCAGATTTGGCCTGGCTGCCCCTCCATCATGCCAACTGGAAAGGGGCTTTGCTGTTATGCCACCCAAATGCAGTCAGGGTCCAAAGGGGGCCTGGACCCCCTGGACTCCGCCTTTGTTGCTCCCCTTCCAAGTTCAGGTTCTCAAAAGTGGGAAGAACTGGCCTTCTGTTTACAAAAAGTGTGTGTGTGGGGGGGGGGGGGGGGGGGGAAGCAAAGGACCTTGCCCCTCCATCTCCGGTAACCATGGAGGAGAACATTCTTATAACCTTTAGCCCAGTGTTTAAGGTACCCACCTGGGATTTGGGAGACAGCAGTTCAAGTCATCTCTCCACTTGAAGGGGGGGGGGGGAAGGATCTTGAACAGGGCTCTGCCACATCTCAAGGGGAATACCTGAACCACTGGGCTATGGGATATTCTGATGAGATAGAGAGAGCACATGAGAATGACTCGTGGTCAGAGCACTCACCTGGGAAATTAGGAGACCAGGATCCAGTCCACCTGCTCCAATGACTCTTTCATTAGTTAGCCAGAACAGCTTCAACAGGAGACAATGAAGGAGCTGTACATCAGAATATCCCATATCCTAGTGGTTAGGGCACTCTCCTAAGAGGAGACAGGTCTCTGTTCAAATCCCTTCTCTCCTCAGGTGGAGGGGGGACTTGAGTCTTTGGTCTCCTACAGCCTAGGTGAAAACCGTAAAATTTATAAAGGAGGAGTCCTCCTCCTCCCAGCCCTGGCTGTTTTGTGGGAGCTCACCTATGGGGACTCAATCTGGTAGGCAAGCTCTGACATGCTTACCAGATTGGGCTCTGCAATCAAATTAGGCAGAGGAATGCCTATGTTCCCTGACTTCATTATCGCTCTGTGGCTTAGGCATCTAGATGTCTAGAGCGAGACCAGAGTGTGCACAGGCACCTAGGGAACTTTTTACTGAAAAAATGTAGGTGCTGAGTATGTTGTCCAAAATCATTTCAGTCCTCTGGATACCTATACCACAATTCTTGGCTCCACTCTCAAAAGCAATGTACTCTCCCAGTGCATTTTGCAAGGCCACTAATTCACTGGGGAACAGTAGTAAGAGGACTAGGCGAATGGTTTCATCTTGTCTGTTTCCTCTCTGGCACTAAACCAGTTCAGAGTGAAGTAGGTAAGCTTTAGTCAATCATTAAACTTGATTAAAAGTAGCATGTTTTAAATGGTTATTAGTCCATTTCAAGACTTTGTGTGTGTGGATGCAAAGCTTTGTAGTAATGCTTGAAGTCTAATTAATTTAACCTCTCTAGATGGGGCAGAAGGAGAAGATGATCAAGAAAGCTAGCTGGATCATACTTAATGTTCAAAATGGTCATGGTGACCTGGATAAGTTAGATGCACTTTCTGTTCCCTTCCCCCACTAAGATCCATCTCCCCCCCTTTACTTACCCCACGTCCTACTAGCTGGGAGTGAGGAGAACATCTCCAGAGGTAGCACCTGTAGAGAACTGCCTGGAGAAAAGATCTTGGCCAATTCCTGAGGTACAGTTGAGGGCACTCTCTGCTGCTCAGGAGAGGGCTGTGCAAAGCAGGCCATAAACCACACTAAGTCTCTGGTTTAGACTAGCTTGGGAAGGGAAAGCTAGTCTCCAGCAGTTCAGCTGTTTGAAAACAACATCACTGGGGAGGCAAACTCTGCTAGAGCTATACTAAGTATTAGCCTTATTGGAAAATAACTGTCAAGCTTCATTAGAAATATTCTGGTTATAGCTGGGCTCTGTTTCTAGTGTGGGCAGCAATTTGATTCCTTCCCTGTGTTTATTCCCTTTTTTCCCTTGGTTTACCTCCCTGGCTGTCTTTTCCTCAGTCTTGCTACTGAATCAGAGAAGTTTGAGATAGATGAGATCCTATTGGCAAAGGCAAGATTATCCCCTACAGTGTATTCTCCCGTACTTGTTCAGTTTAGTTTTCAAAGGGGCTTCTAGCTGGAGATTATTCTATAGTCTAATAGAGTTTATCCTTTCCTTCCCACAATTCCCCCCCCCTTGATATTCTGTCTAAATGGTCCTTAATTATATCCCTTTACTCCCTGTATCACACTTCACACATTTGCAGGCTCTTAGCATGTCTCCTCTTAGTGTATCTATGGATACTTATCTCTCAATCTTTCCTCATAAATTGGTCCCTTCAAGCCCCATATCACTTTTGTCCTTTTAACCAAACTTCCTTCAGTTTTACGACATCTTTCTGATTATGATCTGTCCAGAACTGAAGACATTATTCTAGGTTTTATCGGTTCTAATAAAACAGATTATCACTTCGCCATTGCAAGATGTGATCTTTCTGTATGTGCAGCCCAAAATTTATTGGCTTTTTTTGGTTGCAACATCACATTGTATATTCCTATCTTATCTGTTGTCTGCTCTAACACTAAATATCTGTTTCAGATGCTGTTTCTACAGGCTAGTTGTATTTTTCTCAAGCTGCATCTCATTTTGTTATTTCCAGTGTATATATCTAACTTTTCTAGGTTCCATGTATTATCTCTCTCTCTATTGAAAAAGGACATTTGCTACATCTCCCAATTTATTATCATCCACTAATTTAATTATCATGCTGTCTAACCTCATCTTCCTGATCATTAATGAAGATGGATCTCCTAGGTCTTTTCCATCTCTAACTTTGAGGGTCAAACATTAAAGTTTGTATCTACACTGTGGCACGTTCCAGAACACCACCTGAACTCAATCCATTGCTATATATCACTCTTTTTATTGTGTTTTCTTTTAGCCAGTTTTCAGTACTCATTTCCAGGATCATTTAATTGAATTTTGCAAGATGCATTGAGACATTATCAAATGCTTCATATAAATCAAAATTTATTCAATCTACATCTTCCTCTCCTTCCCCCATTAATTTTGTGCTTCTGTCCCTCCAAAAGTTTGTCCAGCAAAATCTGGTCTTTATAAACCCAGGATGCTTATAATTCCTTTATATAGTGATTTTTATACCTTAATATTTGTTCAGTTCATTTACTAGGGACTGAAGTCAAGTTTCCTGGACAATAATTGACAGGATCACTTTTATTTCCTTCTTTGAAAACTGGTACCATATTAGCTTTTTTTCAAACCCTCCAGCACCTCTAGAGTTCTGAATTGCTGCTCCAAAATAGGTATCAGTAGTTTATGTTCATGTGCTAATTGCATTAACACCTTAGGATGCATGTCATATTGATTTGCTAATTTATCTACATTCATGTTTTCCAATATTCCCTGTGCTTATATCCTAATTGCCTTTAAGAATTCTTTGTTTACTTTCCTTGTGTTCAAGACAGATTTAAAAAGTAGAATAATAGAAATGTAAGGACCCTGAGAGGTCATCTAGTCCAGTCCCCCTCACTGAGGCAGGACCAAGTTAACCTAGACCATCCCTGACAGATGTTTGTCTTACCTGTTCTTAAAACCTCCTATGGTGGGGACTCCACAACCTCCCTTGAGAACCTATTCCACTGTTTAACTTGCTTTAGAGTTAGAAAGCTTTTCCTAGTATCTAAACTTATTTTCCCTTGCTGCAGATAAAGCCTATTACTTTTTGTCCTAACATCAGTTGACATGGAGAACAATTGATTATAGTCCTTTTTATAACAGCCCTTAACATATTTGAAGACTAATCAGGTTCCCCTTCAAACTTATTTTCTCAAGACTAAACAAGAGACGTTTTTTAACCTTTCCTCATGGGTCAGGTTTTCTAAACTTTTTATCATTATTGTTGCTTTCCTCCAGACACTCTCCAATTTTTCCACAACTTTCCTAAAGGTTAGTACCCAGGATTTGACACACTACTCCAGCTGAGGCCTCACCAGTGCTGAGTGGAGCACGACAGTTACCTCCCTCCCAAGTCTTACATAAGACACGCCTGTTAACACACTTTTAATGGGATTCACTCATCACGAAAGCCTTCTGGTCAGGTGTGGCTTGGTGGCTTTCTTCCCCTATGGCACCCCATGCTGATGGTCACTCCATCACTGCAGTGGTCTCTTCCTGACCTTCCATATGCTCCCTCTTCGTGACTCAGACTTCCTGCTTAGTCACTATATCATCCCTCCCCCACCCCCACCAACTTTTGGGGTATGGAAGTCTTGCTGGAACAGCTGTTCAGATGGTACCTCCAACCATAGGCGCCAACTTCTCCTCTTTCCCCATGGGTGCTCGACTCCCGCTCTTCCCCCAGCCCTGCCCCCACTCCACCCCTTCCATGAGGCCCCACCCCTGTCCCGCCTCTTCCCACACCCATTCCAACCCCTTCCCCAAAGTCCCCGCCCCCTCTGCCAATATTC
The DNA here is from genome assembly GCF_028017835.1 of Emys orbicularis. Taxonomy (NCBI): domain Eukaryota; kingdom Metazoa; phylum Chordata; order Testudines; family Emydidae; genus Emys; species Emys orbicularis. The sequence continues at coordinate 63,818,176 of NC_088683.1, read as the reverse complement.
CAATTCCTTCCCCAAATCCCCGCCCCTGCCTCCTCTCCTGAGCGTGCCACGTTCCCACTCCTCCTCCTCCCTCCCGGAGCGTGCGAACGCTGCCAAACAGCTGTTTGGCGGCGGCTGGGCAACACTGGGAGGTAGGCGGAGGACTGGGGACGTGGCATGCTCAGGAGGAGGAGGTGGGGTGGGGGTGAGGGGAGCTTGGCTGCCGGTGGGTGCTCCAGCCCCGGAGCACCCATGGAGTCGGTGCCTATGCCTCCAACAGTCCTGCACCATTTCTCAGTGGCTGGTAGGGGAACCCAGACCCTTTCTCTACACTGAGCTCCAGTCCAGGGACCCTATAATCAGCAGCCAAGGCCTACATAGTCCACTTCCTTGCTGCTGTTTCCTGGGACTGCTTCCTGCCCTGTCTTCTCAGGCTTTTTTCGTTCACAACTCCTCTGGGATTGTCTCTTCTTCCAAGGCTTATTTTCCCCACTGGGTTTCCTCCTCCTCTCCACTCTGCATCAGAAATGAAGGGATTACGTTTTTAATCACAAAAAATCCAGTATCTTTAAAGATAAACCCAGAAAGCCTGGTTTAATCAAATATCACATTGACACTGGTCATCTTGGTGTCCAAATGCCTTGCTAGGAAAAAATGTTTATAGAGGATCAATGGAATGAAATGTTAAAAGAGAGCATTATCTCTTCTATGTGTAGTTCATGGATGTCTCCATCTGTATTCATTTCCTCTGATGAATGGTTTTATATAGACTGTAAGATATTAAACAATGTCACTCAAGAATATCAATATTTGTTGCCTGGGGTTAATGACTCACTAGATTTTTCTAAGTCAGGCTAGATTCATTAGCACCTCAGATGCATCTAAGAATGGCTGTCAAGTAACTCGAGATGTTGAAAGTAGATTGAAAACTGCCTTTGCAAGGTACCAGGAACCCTATCATTTTAAAGTCATGTTCTTTAATTCACCTGCAGTATTGTAGAGATTAAATGAGTCATGTTATCTTTAACTTACAAAATGTATGTTTTCTATTTAGGTGTTTTAACAGAAGCATTGCCTATTTTGAAGGAGCAGCAACATTTGCAAGATTTAGAAACATTTAATAGAATATGAAAAGCGGAGATTGCCCTTACATTAGAAAAATGCCAGTTACACTTCCTCTGACCAGAATAGTAGTTAAGGATTAATTAGCAGACTTCCATAAATGCTAAAGTGGTAGCAAGGATACAATCTCAGGGTATGTCTACACTACGAGAGTAGTTCGATTTTACTTAAATCGAATATGTGGAATCGATATTGCAAAGTCGAACGTGTGTGTCCACACTAAGGACAGTAATTCAACTTTGTGAGTCCACACTAACGGGGCAAGCGTTGACCTTGGAAGCGGTGCACTGTGGGCAGCTATCCCACAGTTCCCGCAGTCCCCGCTGCCCATTGGAATTCTGGGTCGAGCCCCCAATGCCTTCTGGGGAAAAAAATGTGTCGAGGGTGGTTTTGGGTAACTGTCGTCATCCAACTGTCACTCCCGCCCTCCCTCCCTGAAAGCGCCGGCGGGAAATCAGTTCGCGCACTTTTCTGGTCAGTGACAGCCTGGACGCCACAGCACTGCGAGCATGGATCCCTCTGCGACCATCGCTGCAGTTGTGGCCGTTGTCAACGCCTCGCAGCTTATCATCCACCTTTCCCAGAGGCAGATGCAGATAAATCAGGCGAGGAGGCTTCGGCACCGCGGTGAGGGCCTGAAGTCTGAGAGTAGCACAGACCTGTCAGAAAGCACGGGACCCAGCGCCGAGGACATCACGGTGGCAATGGGTCATGTGGATGTTGTGGAACGGCGATTCTGGGCCCGGGAAACAAGCACGGACTGGTGGGACCGCATAGTGCTGCAGGTCTGGGAGGAATCACAGTGGCTGCGAAACTTTCGCATGCGGAAGGGGACTTTCCTTGAACTTTGTGAGTTGCTGTCCCCTGCCCTGAAGCGCAATGACACCCGGATGCGAGCAGCCCTGACTGTCCAGAAGCGGGTGGCCATAGCCCTCTGGAAGCTTGCAACGCCAGACAGCTACCGGTCAGTCGCGAACCACTTTGGCATGGGCAAATCTACCGTGGGGGTTGTTGTGATGCAAGTGGCCAACGCAATCGTTGAGGTACTGCTCTCAAAGGTAGTGACCCTGGGAAACGCGCAGGCCATCATAGATGGCTTCGCCGCGATGGGATTCCCAAACTGCGGTGGGGCTATAGATGGAACTCACATCCCTATCCTGGGACCGGACCACCAGGCCAGCCAGTACATCAACCGAAAAGGCTACTTTTCAATGGTGCTGCAAGCACTGGTGGACCATAGGGGACGTTTTACAAACATCAACGTCGGATGGCCGGGCAAGGTTCATGACGCTCGTGTTTTCAGGAACTCCGGTCTGTTTAGACGGCTGCAGGAAGGTATTTACTTCCCGGACCACAAAATAACTCTTGGGGATGTGGAGATGCCTACAGTCATCCTCGGGGACCCAGCCTACCCGCTAATGCCCTGACTCATGAAGCCCTATACTGGCGCCCTGGACACTGAAAAAGAACTCTTCCAAGTGCAGAATGGTGGTGGAGTGTGCTTTTGGCCGTCTCAAGGGGAGATGGAGAAGTTTACTGACTCGCTGTGATCTCAGCGAAATCAATATCCCCATTGTTATTGCAGCTTGCTGTGTGCTCCACAATCTCTGGGAGAGCAAGGGGGAGACCTTTATGGCGGGGTGGGAGGTTGAGGCAAGTAGCCTGGCTTCTGATTACACCCAGCCAGCTGGGCGATTAGAAGAGCCCAGCGGGACGTGCTGTGCATCCGGGAGGCTTTGAAAGCTAGGTTCCTGAGTGAGCAGGGTAACCAGTGACTTTTCAGTTTGTGTACAGAGAAGCTGAACCTGCCCCCGTTTCTTTACCCACTAAATGTTCAGTATCCTCTCCAGTTACATACCCCGTTCCCCCCCTTCCAACACACGTTTAAAAATAAAATCACTTGAATTTTGTTAATGAACACCGTTTTCTTTATTACTGTTTTCGTGGGAAAGTGTTGAACCTGGGACGCAGACTGTGGTGGGGAGCGGGTGTAGTGTAGTGATGCAAATGACGCTTCCAAACTCCAGGAATGACAGGCTCCGTGGTGGTGGACTGGTGGTTTCAACGGAGCCTGCCACCCCTCCTGTTTGGGACTCTGTGTGTGGGGGGGCTATGTGACTTTGTGGCAGGGGGAGGACAGTTACAGATCCCCTGCTGCGTGGCTCTGTGATCCAGGATAAGGACCACCGCATAAGATCTGTAACTGCCCTCCCCCGCCACAAAGTCACAGAGCACCCCCCACAGAACACTAAAACCACCTCCCAGACTGACCAGGGTAACTAGTAACTGCAATGTGTGTGTGCCTTGCTGCTGAACCTGCCCCCGCCTCTGTACCCTGCTAAAGGTGACTGTCCTGTCCAATTACCAACCCCCTTCCCCCCCCTTCAGACAGACTCTCCTCTAAAGAACATGATGGAAACAGTAATTAACAGAAACGTATTTTTTATTATCAACTACACATGAAACTGGGGGGTGAAACTGGGACGGGGGCTTGGGTGAGGCGGGAAGGAAAGGACTTGTCAAATTTTGGGGAATGAGAGCCTTCTAGTAGTAGAGCAGTCTGCAGGGGTGGAGTGAGAGTTTTCACGGACTCTGCCGCCCCTCCTTCTTTGGACTTTGGGCGAGGGTGGTATGGGACTTGGTGGCGGGGGAGGGCGGTTAGAGATACACTGCAGCGGGGCTCTGTCTTCCTGCCTCCGGTCCTGCAGAACATCCACAAGGCGCCGGAGCGTGTCCGTTTGCTCCCTCAGTAGTCCAAGCAGCGTTTGAGTCGCCTGCTTGTCTTCCTGCCGCCACCTCTCCTCCCATTCCATGTGTGAACGGTGCATTTGGGACAAGTTCTCCCTCCACTGGGTCTGCTGGGCTGCCTGGGCTCGGGAGCAGCCCATAAGTTCCGAGAACATGTCCTCCCGTGTCCTCTTCTTCCTACGCCTAATCTGCGCTAGCCTCTGGGAGTGTGATGCCAGGCTGGGTTGGGAGACAGTCACAGCTGTGGGAATGGGAAAAAGGGAGTGAATTCCTCAGAAAGATAAATTTAGTTGTGAACAAAGAACATAGTCTTTCTCTGTAAAGAAGACCATGCACAGCACCTATCACATGCGCACTCAGGACAAGGTCGAATTTTCGGCCTTCGCATTCCGTGCCTGGGGTCTTGCAGTGCAGATCAGAGAAGTGGGGCAGGACACCGGAATTTGTGTAGCAGGCCGACATGGTAAGCCGTAGACTTGTGGCTGCTTAAAACTTTAATAGTTGCACTGGCCTCCTTTCACATTGAAAGCAATGCCAGTCCCTGCTGCCAGCAATCCGGCAAGCATGAGCTCTGCCCCTGTCCCACCCCCTCGCGGCTGTCCCAGGGAAAGATCCCTGTATGCTGCCCCTCTCCCGCCTCCACCGCGTGGCTGTAAACCGCCGGTTACAGTTCTGTAAAGGAACGGGCAAGCAGTCCCAATACTAACATTCCCCTACCTAATTCAAAGCAGGTTGTCATGACCGACATTACCCTCATGAGGATCCCGGACACCGAGATCCAGAGGATGCTTCGAGAAAGCCTGCAAAGACCAGGGCCGTATGCCGCCATGCTCTGCAGGGCAATGATCCCGGAGTACTTGCTTGTCTCCTGGCGCGGAAATGTCTGCTATTACGGAGGACCCAATAAGGCCGCTCTCCCCAGGAACCTGATGCAAAGGCTTTCCAATTACCTCCAGGAGAGCTTCGTGGAGATGTCCATTGAGGATTTCAGCTCTATCCCCGGACGTATAGACCACATTTTACTGTAGCTGCACTGGCAGGGACTAAACAGTAGAGCGGCTTGGGCAGAACAATCATGCAAAACCGGACATTGTTAGATTTTTTTTCAATAGTTGCACTGCCCAGGACTGAAACGTTAAGCGCCTAGGGCACACTAATGATGAGAAACCCATTGTTGTTATTGTTAATATTCCTGTTCTGTTAAAAATAAATGTTTAGATGTTTAAAACACTTACTGGATGATCCTTCCCCTGATTCTGTGTCCGGGTTAACGGCTGGGGACGGTTGGTAGGGGATCTCTGTAAGGGTGATGAAGAGATCCTGGCTGTCGGGGAAATCAGCGTTGTAAGCGCTGTCGACTGCCTCGTCCTCCTCATCTCCTTCCTCATCTTCCCCGTCCACTAACATGTCCGAGGAACCGGCCATCGACAATATCCCATCCTCAGAGTCCACGGTCAGTGGTGGGGTAGTGGTGGCGGCCGCACCTAGGATGGAATGCAGTGCCTCGTATGAACGGGATGTCTGTGGCTGGGATCCGGAGCGTCCGTTTGCCACTTTGGTCTTCTGGTAGCCTTGTCTCAGCTCCTTGATTTTCACGCGGCACTGCATTGCATCCCGGCTGTATCCTCTCTCTGCCATGGCTTTTGAGATCTTCTCGTAGATCTTTGCATTCCGTCTTTTGGAGCGCAGCTCGGAAAGCACGGACTCATCGCCCCACACAGCGATGAGATCCAAGACTTCCCGATCAGTCCATGCTGGGGCCCTCTTTCTATTCTGAGATTGCATGGCCATCTCTGCTGGAGAGCTCTGCATCGTTGCCAGTGCTGCTGAGCTCGTCACGATGTCCAAACAGGAAATGAGATTCAAACTGCCCAGACAGGAAAAGGAATTCAAATTTTTCCGGGGCTTTTCCTGTGTGGCTGGTCAGAGCATCCGAGCTCGGACTGCTGTCCAGAGCGTCAACAGAGTGGTGCACTGTGGGATAGTTCCCGGAGCTATTAGCGTCGATTTCCATCCACACCTAGCCTAATTCGACATGGCCATGTCGAATTTAGCGCTACTCCCCTCGTTGGGGAGGAGTACAGAAGTCGAATTTAAGAGACCTCTATGTCGAACTAAATAGCTTCGTGATGTGGACGGGTGCAGGGTTAATTCGATGTAACGGCGCTAAATTCGACATAAACGCCTAGTGTAGACCAGGCCTCAGTCAATTAAAAGACATTAGGTTATTTTGGGGGGAAACCATTAGGTATCACTGAAATGGTATGCCTGATTGCCCTGGTAAAACTTCCCCTTCAATCCACTCACAAGATGTGTATTTTTTGAGGATGCTAATACACTAACAATTTGTTTATTAGCAGAGGCAAAAATGTTTGTCAGCTCTTTTTATAATATCCACTTCTGAACTCATTCAAATTGCCTTTGGATGTTTTAGCCATAAAGGTTTTGTAACAAAGCTTTTCCACAAAGGATCATAAAGTATAGTACTTTAGCTGCTCTTTTAGTTGATAAAGGAATAAAACAACATGGGAAAAGGCAGTTCAGCATTAATTTGTCCTATTGAATGTTTTCTCCCATAGAATTTGTTACCCCACTGTGCTAGAGGATCACAACTTTTTATAGCCTTTGGTATTTCACCAGGATCTAACTACACAGATACATGAATGTAGAGATATTGGCATTTCAGATTACTGATGATCAGATAAATATAGAAATGGAAAATAACATTTTTATACAGTGAATACTGCAATATGTAAGCCGCAAAAGTGCAAGAATCTAAGGGGGACAACCTTGAAGCCTATAAATTACTGTTATCATATTATAGAAACTAGAGCTGGAAAAAAAAATCTGTTACAACGCCTAATCTGTTCCCCTGCCAGCACAGGATCGACCACTGTAGTACATTGTCTAGTGATTTGTTCAGTCTAGTTTTAAATTCCCTACACAATATGGCTTCTGCAACCACTTTATTCAGGAAATTGGTTCCATGCCAACATATCTCACTGGCAAGGATACTCCAACTAAATTTTTGACTACAAAATTGGAGGTCAGATTAAGGCTAGTATAAAAATTGACTCTCATGTCTACTACAGAAATCATGTGAACTGCAGTACAATGGGAACCCTTATTTGTAGAAAACAAGTTCAGTTTAAAAGGAGTTTGCCTTGGCATGGAAATGTTAGGGGCTAAAGCATGTGTAGGCTTGGCGGACATTGATTTTTATAATTTTGATGTATAATCTCAATGTTTATTTGTAGCATTATTTTAGATTCTTATTGATTTATATTTTCACAGTTGCACAATTATGATTAAGCATTATTCAATTTTTATCAGTTTAAATTTTCACAGTTGCAGGAAATTATGGGAGGTGGTATAGACAATTATTTAATGACAGATGTTGAGATTTAAAAAGTTAAAGCCTTATAAACTGTTAATGCAACTTGCCAACCTAGACAAAATAAATATCCTTAAATCAACATCATGCCTCTTCTTGCTGTTCATTTGCAATTCCATTTGTAACATGCCTAATTCAAAAGCCCAAATCACTGGATTTTTACTTTAAATTCCCACACAACATTGTTCTTGCTTTGCCTATCTGTAAATTTCAATTCTTATTAATAGAAATATTTTCATCAGTCTGTTTGCATGTATGGTGAAATCAACGTTACTGACATTTACAGAGTAAAAAAATCTAATCTTTCTAATCCTAAACATGTGCTGTGCTGACTGTGCAGCCAGACTCTGGCCACTGCTACAGGATTTGGAGAGAATCATAACTGGCTGCTACCTGTCTATGGGTTTTGGCCCAGCTGGTTGCTCTCCCCATTGGCCACTCACAGTCCACCCCTCTTTCACAGGTTGTTTCAGAGAACGACAGTAGAAAACTGAGTGATGCTCTTTGGTGTTCCCCACTACACAGGGGTGGCAGGTTTGTATAATTTTTGGTGGTGCCCAGAACGGGTCCAAGTCCTGCCCCCACCCCCCACCTGTCTTGTAAGCCAATATATATATTTTTTAAATAATGTAAAAATGTGAGGGCTATCGGGTGGGGCTGAGGATGACGGGTTTGGGGTATGGGAGGGGCTTGGGGTGCAGGGGTAAGGGCTGCGGGGTGGGGCTGGGGATGAGGGGTTCACGGTGCAGGAGGGGGCTATGGGCTGGGGCAGAGGGCTGGGATGCAGGGAGAGGGTGAGGGTGGTGCAGGCTCTGGGGTGCAGCAAGGCCAGGAATGAGGCGTTTGGGGTGCAGGCAGGTTGCCCCCGGCTGGGGCCAGAGAGGAGGACTCCCGCCATCCCTCTCCCCGCTGGCAGCTGTGAGCTCTGGGGGAGGGGCCCTGCCTATCTCCCCCGGCAGCACACTCACCTCGTACCACTGTCACTGCACGTGCTCCTAGGGCCCCCTCCGGTCCAGGAAGCCCCTTCGCCTCCCCTGTTGTGGGTGCGGGAGGAGGGGGAGAATGGGAGGCTGCCATCCCGTGTGCGCCTCCTCCCCTGCTGCTGCCCCTCACTGTAGCCTCACTGGGGGTGGGGGATGGGTCTGCCCCATGCCCAGCCTGGGGCAGGAGCGGTGACTGTGGGTGTGGTGGGTGGGGGGCCCTGTACTGGTGGAGGGTCCTGCCAGAAAAGGGAAGGGTCCATCCGTCCGAGGCGGAAGGGCAAGGTCAGGGTCAGCCTGCCCTGGCACTAGTGGTTGGGGGGCGCTAGGAGCCTACGGCGGCAGTTGATGCTGGGAGCTGGCAGAGTGGAACGCAGCCTGGAGCTGCAGGGGGCAGCCACTCGCTGCCCAGGGCTCAGGCAGGGATGCTCGCGGGAGGCTTGCGGGGGTGGCAGGCAGGGCCGGGGGGAGAGACCCAGCCCTGAACATTGGTTGAGCTGGGCTCCCGTGCTCTGACTATTCCTGGAGCATGGGTACCATATAACTCACTGCCCCTGCTGGTACAGGGTTCAGCTGCTTCCAGCCCCTGCATAGCCAACCTGCAGCTTTTAAACTGCTTTTGGCTTTTGAATAGTGCATAAGATACGCCAAGATTTGGCTCTTAGTGTGAGGCCTGCGTAAAAGGCTGTAGCTAAAGGTGATCTAGATGTAATGGGCCAGATCCTCCATTGGTCTAAATGGGCATAACCCCATTCACTTTAACTTCAGCTGATGTTCTGGCCCAGTGTGATTCATATAACATTAGAAGTATAGCATAATTCGGGACTCTGAACAAATTAAGCATGTCTGGTACTAGATTATAAAGCAAGTGTTTATTCTGGAGTGTAACATGGTATTTTACGTAATTCAATATTTATCTTTTTTTTTTTAAAAAAAAGTCTCAGATCCAGACACCCCACATCTTTGGGAAAGTGGGGAACTCTATTAAGAGGTGACATTTATGGATGATATCTACAATGGGTCAAACCAAAAACCAGTAGGAGAACAAACCTGAACTTTAAGAAGGTTTGGATTTAATCTTTATCCAAACTCAGTGGCTCAGGCCTCTCTTTGATAACTTCAGACTAAAGAGAAAACATTGACATTTTAAATCCAATAAATGTAGCAGTATTTCCAACCACAGTAAAAGCAATCATAAAAAAATAAAATATTGTAGACTGGTGAGCCTGATTGCTGGCCAGGCCAAAGACAATTAGCCACTCCTAACTCCAAGACTGTAGCCCTTTCTTCAGGGCTTTATTCTTTAACACACAAAAAGAACAATAACAACAGCAAGAGTCCTGTTCTTCAGTTAAGATTGTGGGGTCCTGAGGCCTCCAATAACTTACTGTGCTGGACTTTCCCCCAGTCTAGGGTTTCCACAGAGCTTTCCTGCTCTCTCACAGCCTTCTGCTGCAGCTACAAAACAGGCACTCCCAACCCTGTTAGGGAGCTGGGGCTCTCCTTGATATCCCTGGCCTGGGAATCATCAGCCCCAATCAGTAAATGCTGCCCAGCTAGGTCACCTGTCTGCTGGCCTCCCTTCCAGAACAGGGCCAGCTGCTCCCTGGCCACCAGGCTCTAAAGGGGCAGGCTGCCCTCTTACAAATATATTTTATGAAAGTATCTCTTGTGTACCAACAGGACATTTTTAGTATGTTTTTTAAACAGTCCACCATCTCAAGCACTGGCACTGGACAGATGTTAAGAGCTATCAAGGTCTTTAGTCATTTAATTTACAGTTCTGGAATTCACCCAGTAGACCATAGAGACTATAAAATGAGCTGGCTGAATGGTAAGTAAATTACAGCATAAGAATCAGAAATAATCTATGTGCCATGATAGCCAAATACAGTGGGGTAAATTAAGGCCTAAATTTCTGTCATTAGTTTGAATGCCTTGCATAGTGGATGTCAATTTGGTCACTAATGTTACTATGATGTAGTGTAGTGTTTTTTTTTAAAGTAGCTAATGCCTTGTGAACTAGGCAATAATAAATTAAAGGCAAGTCCTTCTCCATGTTGGGGAAAAACAGCGCAGACAATCCCTTTTACCTCCAACTCCCTCATGCAGGAAGCAGCAGTAAAATGAAAGTGTCATTCCTTGAGTCCCACAGGGGGTTGCTAGTGGAGCTGGCAGTTCTAAATACCCCAAAAGGGGGTGTGACCAAAATGTTCCAAGGGCCACCAATGAGCACCCCTCCCCCACTCCGCATTAGTAGCCCTGGCAGCATTATACTCATCTCACTCTTAATGTCTCCAGCCAGTATCATCCAGGTCATGCACCTCCCCTCCAGCAACACATGGCTCTGGTTCTGAGAATCAGAATTGGTTTCTCTATGTTTAGTGAGATATGTTAAAGTCAACCTATGTGAGAATTCAGATACTTCTATTTAATTGATAAGTCACTGGTAACAAGAATAACAAAGAATCTCAAAGCAATACTATTGAGAAGGACAGTCCTTTTTAGATTCAGTAGTGGTGGTAAGCTCAATGGGAAAACCAATGTGGCTTTCATTGTTATGCTGTAACTAATCGGCATTGACCAAGAGTAATACATTTTCATGGCAGGTATATAACATTACGGCATGTGCAGGGTCGTTTTGCAGTGGTCTGAGGAAGAATGATATGGATCGAGGGGAGTCACTGACTTGTGTTTGTCTGAGAATAATTGATATGGAAGGATGCCACTACTGAAGTGTGGAGAGAGACTGGCTGATACGGATGATAGAGGAGCACTAAAGAGATCTCTAGCTGCAGAGATCTGGATGATGAAAGTTCAAATTCACTTACTTAAGAGCTATCAGATGTAGGCTGATTGTGTCCTAAAGGTGTAGCCAGCACCTTTAGCAATTCAGTTCTTATGAAAAGTCACAGCTGGTCTTTGTGGGCAAGTGAAGACCACAGAAGCAGGCCACCACCCCACTCAATTGAGGGACCTAGATATGTAGAGAGAGAAAGCTCAGCTTGCATTTTACACCACCACCACCAAAAGTAATTTCCAAGCCCTCTAACATGTAAATATAGCCTGGAAAATGCAGACTGATGCCAAGCAATCATTGGAGTTGAAAACTTGTCATTGATCTTTCCTAAGGATTATCCATTATTCGCAGTCCCCTCACAGCCAGCAAGAGACAGGCTTTGGAGTTCATAGCCTTAGGTCACTTGATTTTACGGGAGATTCAGGATCAGTCACAGCTGTAGGCCTGTGCCACCCTAGCTACTGCTGAAGATACTAAAGCCACAATAAGCCTGTATTAGCTGCTGCCTGTCTGTGGCTGAACCAGCTCCTCTGCTAAGAAGCCAGCCTGATTACAAGCAGGGAACAGCTCAATAGTGTGAGAGGCATCATGGGCTAGCAGAATAAGCAAAGGACTAAGAGCAAGGGACCAATTCTAGATATAACACCGACTCCCACTGCAGTTTTTGTCAAGTAACAGAGTCAAAAATTATTAAACTAGAGCATCTGAAGTTAGGTGACTAAATATATTAATGATGGGCACCCAGAGATCTCATTAGCTAGGAGTCACCAGCCCCCAGTCAATAACAGCTGCAAATTGAGCCAGGGATCAGTGTGGTGTTGGGGCATTCTGGCCACTGACCCTGTATTGTATGGGAATTGGGCGGTATTCCTTTAGATAATTTGTGAATCATTTAGTGGCCACTCACTGTCATTTCAGAAGGCACCACAGCAGCATATACACGTGGACAGGCCTTGTGTGTTGTATATTATTAGTAAACATGGTTACTTGGCCCCCATTGTGCCAGTGTGGTAAATTCATATTATATATGTTGTGCAAAGACAAAAAGCACAACACTTGCTCTACTCTAGGCACACCCCTTTCCTCTGCTACTCAAGCAGGTCTGTGTGTGTGTGTGTAGTGTCAGAGTGTAGTGTACATTGGCTCTACACCACCACCAAGTCATCCTCTTCCTTGGCCTGAATCGGCGGGTAGAAATCGACCTCTCGGGGATCGATTTATCGCGTCCCGATGGGACGCGACAATCGATCCCCGAATCGACGCTCTTACTCCACCAGCGAAGGTGGGAGTAAGCGCCGTCGACAGGAAGCCGCAGAGGTCGATTTTGCTGCCGTCCCTACAGCAGGGTAAGTCGGCTGCGATACGTCGAATTCAGCTACGCTATTCGCGTAGCTGAATTTGCATATCTTAAATCGACCCCCCCCTTGAGTGAAGACGTAAGACAGCTTTAGGTTGGAATCTTATCAATTTAAATGGCTGACGTCCCTGGGACTGGGATCTAAAAAACTCAGAGGTGAGGCTAGTAGGATCTCTTGATAAAGGGATGGGGCTAATTCAGGGAGAACAGTGGTTTAAAAAAAACAGATGGAAGCAAGCAGAAGCAGGAATTTTGCAAGGAAGTTCTCCAGATGAAGGAGGAATGACTATGTGACCCTGGGGGTGCATCTGTGTCTCTGTGATTTAAGTTTATAGTGTGGTCTTTGGGGGGGAGGGGGGTTGTGTGCTGACCCCAGTGGCCTGCTAGGCAAGGCTGAGAGCTTCCTAATGAGTCCTGCCATCATTTGATCCCTAATCCCTTGATAAGGGAGTGGGGTTAACTCAGGGAGAACAGAGGTCATAACTGACCTAAGGAGCTAGCAAATAGGAGTAGCAAATGGGGGAGGGTTTTTTTGAGGGAGTTTAGAGAGGGAGTGAGAGAGCAAAATATACCTAATAAACATTATCTAAATGTAGGCCAATAAGCACCACCCGTCCACCCCTCCCCCCCACACAAAGAACAAACAAAACCCCGCAGGAAGAGAAAAATAATGCAGGTAGAAGTCCAGCAGCAGAGTGGGGGCTATCCAGTCTATTGCAATGAATGTAGGCAGTATGATTACCTGCCTTGTGGGCAGGTGGCATATATGTGCATTCGGTGCAAGCAGGTCATGGCCCTCAGAGACCAAGCATAGGCTTTTGACACTGGAGTGGCTGAACTGGAGGAGCTAAGGGAGACAGATGTACATAGATGAGTCTTTCTGGGACACAGTAGAGCAGTCCCACCCCCAGTCTGACAGCCTCTGTGCTGTTGAGGAGGCTGAATGTCTCAGGGAAGGAGAATGTCAAGCTGGAGTGAAGGGAAACAATCCCATAGTTGGGACCCTCCTTCCAGATGTCATGGTATCCTGTTGCACTGAGGATACCCCTCAGGGAGAGGGGATCCCTGTTATTAGGAAGAGACCGGTAATTGTAATGGGTGATTTGAGTATTAAAAATATAGATAATTGGGTTTGTAGTGACCAGGAGAACCGCAACTTGCCTGCCTGTGGAGACTGAAGACCTCTCAAGACATCAAGAGAGACTTATTTGTGGTACTGGTGCATGTCATTGTACAGGTATCAATGACATAGGGAAAGGTAGGAGAGAAGCAGTTAGATAAAAGATTAACATGCAGGACCTCCATGGTATCATTCTCTGAAGTGCTTTCAGTTCCATGTACAGGGCCGGTTAGACAGGCAGAACTGCTGGGTCTCAATGCATGGATGAGACAACGGTGTTTGGAGGATGGATTTAGTTTTATTAGGAACTGAGGAACCTTAAGGGAAAGGAGCCTATACAGGAAGGATGGGCTCCACCTAAACCAAAATGGTACCACACTGCTGGCATGTAAAATGCAAAATGTTGTAGAGGAGTTGTCAAGGCTCCTTCCCCACTCTGAACTTTAGGGTACAGATGTGGGGGCCTGCATGAAAACTTCTAATCTTAACTACCAGCTTAGATCTGGTCCGCTGCCACCACTCCCAATGTGCTAATTCCCTTCCCTGGGTAGCCTTGAGAGACTCTTCACCAATTCCCTGGTGAATACAGATCCAAACCCCTTGGATCTTAAAACAAGGAGAAATTAACCATCCCCCCTCCTCTTTCCCACCAACTCCTGGTGGATCAAGATCCAACCCCCTTGGATCTAAAAAACAGGGAAAATCAATCAGGTTCTTGAAAAGAAGGCTTTTAATTAAAGAAAAGGGTAAAAATCATCTCTGTAAAATCAGGATGGAAAATAACTTTACAGGGTAATCAAACTTAAAGAGCCCAGAGGACCCCCCCCCTAGCCTTAGGTTCAAAGTTACAGCAAACAGAGGTAAACACCCTAGCAAAAGGTACATTTACAAGTTGAGAAAACAAAGATAAAACTAACACGCCTTGCCTGGCTGTACTTACAAGTTTGAAATATGAGAGACTTGTTCAGAAAGATTTGGAGAGCCTGGATTGATGTCTGGTCCCTCTTAGTCCCAAGAGCGAACTCCCACCAAAACAAAGAGCACAAACAAAAGCCTTCCCCCCACTAAGATTTGAAAGTATCTTGTCCACTTATTGGTCCTTTGGGTCAGGTGTCAGCCAGGTTACCTGAGCTTCTTAACCCTTTACAGGTAAAAGGATTTGGGAGTCTCTGGCCAGGAGGGATTTTATAGTATTATACACAGGAGGGCTGTTGCCCTTCCCCTTATAGTTATGACAGGAGTTTTTAAACTAAGGGGTGGGTGAATGCTGACAGGTGTGGAGGAGCACATTGTTTGGACAGATACATCCCTTAGGGAAGAATTGATTCAAGGGGATACTCTATATCCTATTAAAGAGGAGAGGATAAACGTTTATGATGCCGCTATATAAATCAGTGCATCCACACCTTGAATTCCACATGAAGTTCTGGTCTCCCCATCTCAAAAAAGATATATTAGAATTGGAAAAGGTACAGAAAAGGGCAACAAAAATGATTAGGGCTATGTAACAGCTTCCATATGAGGAGAGATGAAAAAGAGTGGGACTGGTCAGCTTGGAAAAGAGATGACAAAGGAGATGAGTGATAGAGGTGTATAAAATCCATGAATGGTGTGGGAAAAGTGAATGAGGAAGTGTTATTTACACTGAGAGCTAGGGGTCACTCAATGAAATTAATAGGCAGTAGTTTTAAAACAAAACATAAGGAAGTACTTCTTCACACCGAGCACAGTCAATCTATGGAACTGTTTGCCAGGGGATGTTGTAAAGGCCAAAAGTATTAACTGGGTTAAAAAAACAATTAGACAAGTTTATGGAGCATAGGTCCATCAATGGCTATTAGTCAAGAAACTGGGTGTCCCTAAACCTCTGACTGCCAGAAGCTTGATAAATTGCCCTGTTCTATTCATTTCCTCTGAAGCATCTGGCACCAGCCCTTGTTGGAAGACAGGATGCTGGGCTAGATGGACAATTAGTCTGGCCTTGTATGGGCATTCTTATGTTTTTATGCCCTAAAGGTAGCAAGGTTTGGTTTTAGTTTGATCTCCAGCGTTAGTGAATTCCATACCTATGTGCTCAAACAAATTGATGCAGCAATATATAGTATGTGACTAGGTGAACAATTTCCAACCCGTGCATGTTACTAGCATGACCATGAAGCAGTCAGATCACTTGATTTGATCAGTCTATTTTATTTACTTGTACATATTTAAGAATGTTTATTGGAATAAATATCATTTAAATGGGGGGGAGGGATAGCTCAGTGGTTTGAGCATTGGCCTGCTAAACCCAGGGTTGTGAGTTCAATCCTGAGGGGGGCACTTAGGGATCTAGGGCAAAATCAGTACTTGGTCCTGCTAGTGAAGGCAGAGGGCTGGACTCAATGACCTTTCAGGATACCTTCCAGTTCTATGAGATGGGTATATCTCCATATATTTACTCTCTACTCTGCGCTGGTTAGGCCTCAACTGGAGTATTGTGTCCAGTTCTGGGCACCGCATTTCAAGAAAGATGTGGAGAAATTGGAGAGGGTCCAGAGAAGAGCAACAAGAATGATTAGAGGTCTTGAGAACATGACCTATGAAGGAAGGCTGAAAGAATTGGGTTTGTTTAGTTTGGAAAAGAGAAGACTGAGAGGGGACATGATAGCAGTTTTCAGGTATCTAAAAGGATGTCATAAGAAGGAGGGAGAAAACTTGTTCACCTTAGCCTCTAAGGATAGAACAAGAAGGAATGGGCTTAAACTGCAGCAAGGGAGGTTTAGGTTGGACATTAGGAAAAAGTTCCTAACTGTCAGGGTGGTTTAAACCCTGGAATAAATTGCCTCAGGAGATTGTGGAATCTCCATCTCTGGAGATATTTAAGAGTAGGTTAGATAAATGTCTATCAGGGATGGTCTAAACAGTATTTGGTCCTGCCATGAGGGCAGGGGACTGGACTTGATGACCTCTCGAGGTCCCTTCCAGTCCTAGAATCTATGAATCTATGAAATAAAGTTGCTATGCAATATTTTCAGTATTATTTGCAGATGTCTTGGCTTCCAGCCTTTATCTGCCCCTTCTCCACAGTATGGATTTAACTGGAGATGATTTATGTGAAACCTTACAAACTTATTTAAAATTGTAATTTATTTATTAAGAATGACAAAGGCAAGGGGAAAATTACAGCTCATCCAAAGAGGGATTCCAGTCGGAAGCTTTTCCACACTTATGACACAATCTCTTACCCAAGGAAAAAGCAATATAAATTAACCAACTGGATATGTTATCACTTTGTGTTAAAGTAAGTGCAAAGAAAGAAAAGATAAAAGAGCTGTAAATTATACTTGTGGGTAACTTTTTTTTTTTTGTGATCATAAAGCACATGCCCAAGTGTGATGCTTCACTGTCCTGAGACTGCTGGCAGAGTTATTTATAGAGATCTTTTGGATGATAATTTTGTTTGTTTTTGCAGTCTTTTGGAGTTTCATATTTAGACTTCTGGAGATGGATCTTTCATGTCAAGTAGTGGGCACTAGAAATTCAGGTGTGTGGTTTTTTTTTTTTTTTTTTTCAAATTCATCACTCGTTTTCATTAATAGATTCACTCACACTTTCCATTAAAACATGGATATGTTATTCTCAATTG
This sequence comes from Emys orbicularis, assembly GCF_028017835.1. NCBI lineage: Eukaryota > Metazoa > Chordata > Testudines > Emydidae > Emys > Emys orbicularis. The sequence continues at coordinate 63,801,051 of NC_088683.1, read as the reverse complement.
TTTTTTGTATGTGGATTTATTTAATTATGTCCAAAGGCTGAGATTAGCTGTGCAGGTGCATACAGCAGGAGCTGCTTGTAAACCACTGCAGAAGCAGGTAAAGTGGTAAAGTGCTTTCAAACCCACTCTCTCTGTCTCTTGGGTCAGATTCTGATACGCTTACTCACCTTGAATAGTACTTTGCTTTTTACTTGAAATCAATTTGCTCACTCTAGGGGTAGGTTACTATTCAGTGTGAGTAAGGGTATCCCTCTGTGTTAGATGTGTATATGTTTGGGGGTCATTGTCTAATATTTGTGCTTCATGGCTCTTTTAATGCAATATGTTGTGTATTTAAAAGTGCTATAAAAGTGACTATTTTCTCCCCTTTTTAAGGCTAGATTTTGGCTAGCCCTCCAGGGTGGGGGTATATTACAGTGCCTGTAAACTTCTGGTTGCAGCTCCACTAGTCACCCCAAAAGGGACTGGGGGCAATGTAATGAGAATCCTTATCCCCTTTCCACACCAGCCAGCAAAGCTCAAAGGGCGAGTACACACTGCAGTTTCTCTCTTGGTATTGGCGCTGCCCACCCTTGCCTGTACTCCAAGAGTCCATGCAGCAATTCTGACTGAGTTTGCCATGCTCGTCCCCGAGAGTTCCTACAGCCACTTGGCATCCCACCCTTGCATGGACTCTTGTGAGAAACCACAGTCTAGCCCTTAATTATTACCATCAAAGTGTTTACTTTAGGACAAAAATGGCTACATGTTTGTATTAAATTATTTTCACTCTCCTGGCAAATCTTTTCAGGTGAGTGTTGCTACTTGCTAGAAATAATGGCTGTCAATTAATTTTAGCTGAGTTGTTTTTCTCCTGGCAAAACCCAAGCACAAGTCTAGGAGTGTGAGAGAAGGTGTGTGAGGATGTACAAGTGTGGAAGATTGTCTTGCAACCCCAGAATAAACATTTTACTGTGTGTTATTATTTTTCACTAGCTTAATAGACTAACTATTGAAACATTAATTTATGGTAAAGTCTTGGTGTTTCTGTAAGGAAAGTGTATCGGGTATGCAAGACCCAGATATTGTCTTCAATTTGGTCCGTCCATTGACTCGGCTCCTGGACACATCCGTGCTCCTGGTGTCAAGTATGCTAAACACTGAAATAGAAAATGGAAACTGTATTAAATGGAAACCTTGTACTCTTTTCAGTTTAAAATGAATTTTTTGTTATCCTTTTTGCTGCTTTCATAATCTTTGTGTGACTGCTCCCAGAAGAGTGAATTAAGAGCTCTAGCCTACATTTTCAGAAATGACTAGTCATTTAGGTGTCTCAGATTTTCAGTGCCCATCCTGAGGCACTTTGAAGACGCCTCATTTGCAGAGGGTCGGTGCTCAGCCCTCTCTGTAATGTGCAACATAATATGTCCTTTACCTTTTTCAAACATTCAAAGAAAGACAGGCAGCCACTGGATTTTCAGGCCATCTCTGCTTTGTCTCTGTTACTCCAGCAGCAGAAAGGGAGTGGAAAGCAGCCTTGATTTTCCAGCATTAGGGGAGTCCCCAGACAGTGTAGAGCCAGCATAGGCAGTCCTACCGCACTCTCAGTGCAGACTCCTGGTTAGGGGTGCAATAGGGCAGATAAGGATTGAAGCTGGAGTACTCTGCATTATGGCTATTCCAGCTGGGGGAGGGTCCCTGGGCTGGGGCTGAACCCAACATAGGATTAGCCCCAGAAACAGGGAGCCATAGCCAGCACCTTTGCAACCTTTCCTCTTAGCTGAGCCCAATATTTATAACAACCTTTCTAATACAAATAAAGAATACAAGGTGAGCTAGGTAGAGGTGACCATGCCTCACGCTACTTTTTCAGGCTTAACAGAATAAAGTTACGACCCATCGTCTAGAAAAATCTTCTAGAAGAGAGCCACTGTACAAATCAAGTTCTCTCACGTGCCTAGCAAAAATGTCATCAATTACTCTCCCTGCCTTAGAATCTAAGAGACAGACAACAAAAATGTCATGGGACAACGGTTTAGGGAAAGAAAGGTGTGGTGAAACGGTGGTAAACAAAATGAGGTAGGGAGGATTTCTGCAAGACCAGGGTTTTAAGGGAGGGATTTGAAGAGGAGTGTGAGCTAAACCTGAAATATGACAGTTCAGAGAGATTGGATTTCAAAGTGGGGCAGGCAGTCAGCAATTAAACATGCCACTTCCTTTGCGATTGTCAGGATGAGCATATAGTAGCAAATGTTTTTAAAAGCAGTGCAATTACAGTGCTGCACATAGGCACCATTGCTAATGTTTCAGCGTTATGTCCTTTTTGTACTACTCGGGTTTTCAGTATTTGCAAATTCTGCAATACTTTTGCTAATTATTTAAAATGAAAACTGAAAACCCCAAATTCTCTAAAAACAAGACAAAAGAAGGGAATAGGCAGAGGAGGCCAGGATGAGCACAGGGGGTCAAGGAAGAACTGTCAGTTTGTCAGCTTGCATATGGTGTGGATTACATAGAGTCCACAGCAGGTTCTTTAAAATAGAAAAATATAGGCAGTAAAGGGTTACATCAGGTCCCAACACTTTCAGAAAATAGGTTAGGTAGATTATGTGTAAAAAGGCTTTATGTCTTTCATCTTAAAAGAGCCTAGGCAGTCCCCTCATCTTTGGCCTTTTGAGGATTATGTACCAGTGCACCTGCCAGGAAAATGAAAAGTGAATTCTTGGCTGACTAAAACATGCCCTGTTGTGTATTCACGCTACATTTTGAAATGGATTTAGAGCACTGGAAGTTGCCACAAATGGAGCTGTCTTCTAAACTGTCAGTGATGCCAGGAATACCCAGACTCAGTTCTTGATTTCTATGCATAAATTCCACTTCAAGCCAACAAGAAATCCATGTGGTGTGGGGAGCCACTGCGCCCCATTGTGACAGGGCTTTTGGAGCCTGGCTGTGGGCGACCATCCTTCCCCAAACACTAACCCTTTTAGTAATAAGGGAGAATGGCAAGGTGACAGCTGTTAGAAACCCTCGGCACCCCACACAAACAGCAGCTTCCTCCTCACTATTTGCAAAACAATGTAAAATTATGCTTTGGCATGTCGCACTATAATATTAATGTTGTGCCGGTGTGAGAACTCAAAGACTATTATGTGCCACAGACAGAGACTAGAAGGGACCAAACTGCACCGGTGCCCTCACAATGGCAGGGAAATGTTCTTGGTACCTGAGCTTGGTTGGACCTCTAGGTGCTTCTGTAGTAGAAATAGAAAATAACTGAAGCACAATGTTTCAAGGAGCTCTCTTAAGATGCTCTCCACACTGCCTCCTACCCCCCCACGGGTTCTTTGGAAGTGCCATTATGTAAAGGCAATAGAGTGCTCTCACAATTTCTCTGAACAAAGAAAACATTATTAGACTAAGGATGTATACTGTGCTCCATGATTAGTGATGCTCTGTAGAGAGTTCTACCAGACAGGAAATTATACCCTTGATTGACCCTTAACTGAGTCAAATCTTAAAGCACAGTACTATGCTATGCTAAATTTGATCAAGAACATTACACTAAGCCATGACTGCAGGTCCACCAATTTGTCACAAAAAGGAAGATCCTCAGCTGATGTAAATGGTCAGAGCCCCATTGATGTCAAAGGAACTATGATAATATATGCAAGCTTTGGCTCTGCTCTCATATCTGCTTGGTCCAATCTCCATAGCTCAGCACACCTCCCCACAATTTGTGATTCCAAAGACCCCATAAACAACAGAGAAATGAAGCTACCCTATATCCTCTGCCATGAAGAATATCTGCCCTTTGAGTCTTCACTCCTCAATGTATTCCTTCTACTATCCATTCACATTCCCCTGTTCTTCCTCCCACCTGGTAGAGACCCAGGGGAAATTTGAAGTTCTGTTACTGCACTAATGTAGCTAACCCAATGCAACCCACTAAAAGTGAGACACTACCAATTCAAAACAAGGCATTCACTGGTACAGTTTACCCCAGTAACTTACCATGCTAAGCTGCTCTGGTGAAAACCCCATATTGCAATGGTGGAGCCCCACTGGTGTAGCTACACCCAGTGCAAAAAAAGTCCAGTCCAGGCTAAGAGATCTTATGTTCTTGAAAGTATTGACCAGTTTTAGTATTAACATACTCATTAGGCACTTGAGACTTAGAACTGGCCTCTCTGCAGCTCCTTCTGGCCTCTTACTGATCATCTGGGCTTGTGTTGCTTGCGGTGTGTGTGTGTGTGTGTGTGTGTGTGTGTGTGTCCGTCCGTCCGTCCGTCCCCTGCCAGGGAGAAATGTCTATAAGGAGATAGGGAGATTTCCTCTGCATTAGCCCCCTTCCACTCATTTCCCTGTAGAGGGGTTAATCAGTCCTGCTGTTACTTAATGCGTGTGCCCTCTTTAGACTTAGGATAATGGAGACACAGCCAAAAGCTAGGCATTTTATACCTTGAAAAGTGGTGTGATGCCTGCCCCTCGGCTTGGGGTGTTCTGGTGGATGTATTCCAGGAGGTTGGAGACATTTTGTTGCAGGAATTATTGTATAAAATGGGTAATTTAAAGGCTATGTTTTAAATATTGTTTTTAGTTGCATTACATGTTCATTAACTAGATGGGTGAGGTAACATCTTTTATTTGACTTTCTGTTGGTGAGAGAGACAAGCTTTTGAGCTTAAACAGAGCTCTTCTTCAGCTCTTGTCTCTCTCACCTACAGAAGATGGTCCAATAAAAGATATTACCTCATCCACCTTGTCTCTTTAATATTCTGTGACCAACACGGCTACAGCAACACTGCAAACATGTTCATTAACTGTTCATTTCAGCTTGAAACAAAACTTTTAATTCTTTTATATGGGCAATCTCCTCTGATCAAGAAAGTTGAAATGTATGAAAGGGGACCATAGACTAATAGGCAGATGCCTGGTGCTAGTAATGATATTAAGCTATCAGGTCTCCTGCTACCAATCTCTCACAAATAGGTTCTGTCTGAGTGGCACATGAATCTCATTTCCCTTCAACTTGGTATGGAATTTCTCAAGAAATCATGCTATTGAGAAAAATCATTTTTTATTCATAGATTCATAGATTCTAGGACTGGAAGGGACCTCGAGAGGTCATCAAGTCCAGTCCCCTGCCCACTTGGCAGGACCAAATACTGTCTAGACCATCCCTGATAGACATTTATCTAACCTACTCTTAAATATCTCCAGAGATGGAGATTCCACAACCTCCCTAGGCAATTTATTCCAGTGTTTAACCACCCTGACAGTTAGGAACTTTTTCCTAATGTCCAACCTAGACCTCCCTTGCTGCAGTTTAAGCCCATTGCTTCTTGTTCTATCCTTAGAGGCTAAGGTGAACAAGTTTTCTCCCTCCTCCTTATGACACCCTTTTAGATACCTGAAAACTGCTATCATGTCCCCTCTCAGTCTTCTCTTTTCCAAACTAAACAAACCCAATTCTTTCAGCCTTCCTTCATAGGTCATGTTCTCAAGACCTTTAATCATTCTTGTTGCTCTTCTCTGGACCCTTTCCAATTTCTCCACATCTTTCTTGAAATGCAGTGCCCAGAACTGGACAATACTCCAGCTGAGGCCTAACCAGAGCAGAGTAGAGCGGAAGAATGACTTCTCGTGTCTTGCTCACAACACACCTGTTAATACATCCCAGAATCAGGTTTGCTTTTTTTGCAACAGCATCACACTGTTGACTCATATTTAGCTTGTGGTCCACTTTAACCCCTAGATCCCTTTCTGCCGTACTCCTTCCTAGACAGTCTCTTCCCATTCTGTATGTGTGAAACTGATTTTTTCTTCCTAAGTGGAGCACTTTGCATTTGTCTTTGTTAAACTTCATCCTGTTTAACTCAGACCATTTCTCCAATTTGTCCAGATCATTTTGAATTATGACCCTGTCCTCCAAAGCAGTTGCAATCCCTCCCAGTTTGGTATCATCCGCAAACTTAATAAGCGTACTTTCTATGCCAATATCTAAGTCATTAATGAAGATATTGAACAGAGCCGGTCCCAAAACAGACCCCTGCAGAACCCCACTCGTTATGCCTTTCCAGCAGGATTGGGAACCATTAATAACAACTCTCTGAGTACGGTTATCCAGCCAGTTATGCACCCACCTTATAGTAGCCCCATCTAAATTGTATTTGCCTAGTTTATCGATAAGAATATCATGCGAGACCGTATCAAATGCCTTACTAAAGTCTTGGTATACCACTTCCACAGCTTCTCCCTTATCCACAAGACTCGTTATCCTATCGAAGAAAGCTATCAGATTGGTTTGACATGATTTGTTCTTTACAAATCCATGCTGGCTGTTCCCTATCACCTTACCACCTTCCAAGTGTTTGCAGATGATTTCCTTAATTACTTGCTCCATTATCTTCCCTGGCACAGAAGTTAAACTAACTGGTCTGTAGTTTCCTGGGTTGTTTTTATTTCCCTTTTTATAGATGGGCACTATATTTGCCCTTTTCCAGTCTTCTGGAATCTCTCCCGTCTCCCATGATTTTCCAAAGATAATAGCTAGAGGCTCAGATACCTCCTCTATTAGCTCCTTGAGTATTCTAGGATGCATTTCATCAGGCCCTGGTGACTTGCAGGCATCTAACTTTTCTAAGTGATTTTTAACTTGTTCTTTTTTTATTTTATCTGCTAAACCTACCCCCTTCCCATTAGCATTTACTATGTTAGGCATTCCTTCAGACTTCTCGGTGAAGACCGAAACAAAGAAGTCATTAAGCATCTCTGCCATTTCCAAGTTTCCTGTTACTGTTTCTCCCTCTTCACTAAGCAGTGGGCCTACCCTGTCTTTGGTCTTCCTCTTGCTTCTAATGTATTGATAAAAAGTCTTCTTGTGTCCCTTTATTCCTGTAGCTAGTTTGAGCTCATTTTGTGCCTTTGCCTTTCTAATCTTGCCCCTGCATTCCTGTGTTGTTTGCCTATATTCATCTTTTGTAATCTGTCCTAGTTTCCATTTTTTATATGACTCCTTTTTATTTTTTAGATCATGCAAGATCTCGTGGTTAAGCCAAGGTGGTCTTTTGCCACATTTTCTATCTTTCCTAAGCAGCGGAATAGCTTGCTTTTGGGCCCTTAATAGTGTCCCTTTGAAAAACTGCCAACTCTCCTCAGTTGTTTTTCCCCTCAGTCTTGATTCCCATGGGACCTTACCTATCAGCTCTCTGAGCTTACCAAAATCTGCCTTCCTGAAATCCATTGTCTCTATTTTGCTGTTCTCCCTTCTACCCTTCCTTAGAATTGCAAATTCTATGATTTCATGATCACTTTCACCCAAGCTGCCTTCTACTTTCAAATTCTCAACGAGTTCCTCCCTATTTGTTAAAATCAAGTCTAGAACAGCTTTCCCCCTAGTAGCTTTTTCAACCTTCTGAAATAAAAAGTTGTCTGCAATGCAGTCCAAGAATTTGTTGGATAGTCTGTGCCCCGCTGTGTTATTTTCCCCAACATATATCCGGATAGTTGAAGTCCCCCATCACCACCAAATCTTGGGCTTTGGATGATTTTGTTAGTTGTTTAAAAAAAGCCTCATCCACCTCTACCACCTGGTTAGGTGGCCTGTAGTAGACTCCTAGCATGACATCACCCTTGTTTTTTACCCCTTTTAGCCTAACCCAGAGACTCTCAACACTTCCATCTCCTATGTCCATCTCTACCTCAGTCCAAGTGTGTATATTTTTAATATATAAGGCAACACCTCCTCCCTTTTCCCCCTGTCTATCCTTCCTGAGCAAGCTGTATCCATCCACACCAACATTCCAATCATGTATATTATCCCACCAAGTTTCAGTGATGCCAACAATGTCATAGTTGTATTTATTTATTAGCACTTCCAGTTCTTCCTGCTTATTACCCATACTTCTCGCATTTGTATATAGGCATCTAAGATACTGGTTTGATCTTTCTTCCCAGTTTTGTCCTGACCCTCCTTTCTCTCTGCCAATATAGCCCACACTCCCTCTCGTTTCCAACCCATCTCCCAGGTCTCCATGTTCCCCACTTACCTGCGGGCTTTGCTCACCTGTCCTCGTCGAACCTAGTTTAAAGCCCTCCTCACTAGGTTAGCCAGTCTGTGTCCAAATAGGGTCTTTCCCCTCCTCGAAAGGTGAACGCCATCTCTGCCTAGCAGTCCTTCCTCAAATAGCATCCTGTGGTCTAGGAAGCCAAAGCCCTCCTGGCGACACCATCTTCACAGCCAGGCATTCACCTCCATGATGCATCTGTCTCTGCCCGGGCCCCTACCTTTGACAGGAAGAATCGAAGAGAATACCACCTGCGCTCCAAACTCCTTCACCCGTACTCCCAGAGCCCTGTAGTCACTCTTGATCCGCTCAGTGTCACACCACGCAGTATCATTTATGCCCACATGGATGAGTAGCATGGGGTAGTAGTCAGAGGGCTGGATAATCCTCGACAGTGCCTCCGTAACGTCTTGGATACGGGCTCCTGGCAGGCAGCATACCTCCCAAGATGAAATGTCAGGGCGACAGATGGGCGCCTCCGTCCCGCTCAGCAGAGAGTCTCCAACCACCACTACTCTACGTTTCCTATTCGCAGTGGTGGCAGCAGACCTCCCAGCCTTAGGGGTACGAGGCTTCTCCTCCTTTACTGTAGGGGGTGATGCCTTCTTTCCTGTATCAAGAAGAGCATAACGGTTACCTATTACCACAGCGGGAGGGTTCGGAGCAGGGGTGGAGCACTGCCTGCTGCCAGAAGTAACCAGCTGCCAGTGTCCACCCTGAGCCATCTCCTCCTCCACCAGTGGTGTATCAGCAGTCCTGTGTACTGGGACAGCTACCTCAGCTGTCTCCACATGGACACTGTCCAGGAATTGCTCGTGGATTCGGATGCTCCTCAACCTAGCCACCTCCTCCTGTAGCTCTCCCACCTGCTGCCTGAGAGATTCCACCAGCAGGCACCTTTCACATTGGATGGTCCCCCCAGCCTGGATATCAGTAAGTGGAAATTGCAAGTTACAGTCTCTGCAAAACCACACCAGGATCTGGGTAGAAGCATCCATGCTCAGGCGTTCTGTCTGGCTACAGGCGCAGGTGGAGGAGACAGAAGCAGTGCTGGCACAGGTGTTGCGGGTCTTCCTAACCATCGTAAGCCTCCCTCTGTCAAACTCCCGTCTGCAGCCCCCTGTCCGCTGAAAGGGTTGTTTAAGCAAGAAGTTTTAGGTTTTAAGGGGAATAAAGGGAAAACAGATAGAACCGGCAAGGGACCCTCGCCCCTTCCCACTCCCCTTGCGAAACTCCCTGTTAGCAGCCCCTGTTCGCAAAAGCTCCCTGGTCGCTTGTGCGCTGCTTTATAAAGCCCTGGCCTGTATGAATGCCCCGCCCACTGATTAAGGCTCAGCCAATTACCAGAGGCTTCTAGCTTTCAAACCTTCCTTTGAAGCTCACAGCTTCCAACTGCCAGCCACAGCACACGGTCCTTCAACCAACCAACCAACCAACCAGACTGACAAACACAAGCTCAGCACAATATCTTCAGGCTGGCCTTAACCAGGCCTCCATTTTTGTGGGCCTAACTAGGTGTGGGTGCAAATAGTTCCTACAATTATTTGTACAGAAAACGTGGAGGCTAGTGTCTGAGAAACTGGTCCTTAATCTCTTCAGATTCAGATTTTGATGATCATTATTTTTGACATTATATTTTTTCTCAAATTAGCATTTTAATATAATATAGCTGCTTTTAACTCTCCAGCCATCTGTAACTAATTTCCTTTTCTTAAAAAATTGGTAGCAACTGCCTAAATGCAATTACTACTGCAGACATGTAGACTTTTACCTCAAACTTGATATCCAGTTTAAAAACTTGGAGCTTTGAAATTATACTAAAGTCAAGCTACAATTTAAAATGCGTAGACTAGGGTTGGAAATGGCTTAATTCTTAAAGGGATACTATCAACTCATTTTAGGACCAAAATGTTCAAGTATGTATGAGTATATAAGTGTGTATATTGTCTAGATGTATTTATCATATGTACATTATATTTTAAAGGATTTTTCAAAACCTAATTAAAGACCTGCTTTACCACTGTGGTACTCCAGTTTAATTTCAGTGGAATTACACTGATGTAAAATAGAAAAACACAGTGCTGAATAAAGGACAAAATGTGTCTTTTGATTCAATAAAAACAGTTCATATTTTGGATTTGAAATATTTCCCTTTCAGTGCTGAGAGCTTAAACAATGACAACATTCTGCTAGTGCATCAAAATCAGAAACTGAAACCGGCCCATCTGTTCTTACAAGCTGAGCAAAATGCAAAAAGTCACTGAACATCTTAAATGGTGACAAGCAAATGAGATGCTTTTTAATTCTTTCAGTTTAAATAATCACAGAGGTAAGGAATTCTTTACAAATGAATTGAAATTTGACTATGTCCCTTTAAATCAATATTCAAATAAGTTTATGTACTGAAGTTCTACTCCAAGCAATCTGCAGTCTCAAGTGTCAAAGCTTCAATTTCAAAGCTCTATCAAAAACCAGGAAGCTTTGTGGCTCAACCAACTAGTGACACTGAGTTAAAGCAGCAGATTTGACTCTACAGACTACTGACTCGATGGATTAAAATAACCTTTTAAATATATACCTCCAAAGCTACCAGTTTAAAACCATCCTAAACATACAGCATTTTCTTATGTGCACAGTTTTATTTATATATATATATATAGAGAGAGAGAGAGAGAGAGAGAGAGCGAGAGCACGCTTTGTTTCACATCTTAATTTATACTCAGTATATTTAAAAAGCAACAACATTTTAAAAAATGTATTTTTAATTCTTACTAGCCATGAAAAGGAGGGGAGAAATGTTTTGCCAAGGGTATGAAACAGGAACAAAGAGATAAGGTTTGATATGAACCTAGGAATTTCATTGTGCACCAAATGTGTATTGTTAATAAACAACAGGTGTTTATTGTATTATTATATAATGGGCGGGATCCTGCAATCATTAACTCCCACTGACTTCAGAGGACAGTGCCCAAGTGAGTAGGTCACTAAAATGTGATCTTGAGCATTATGAAGATGATAATTGTGTGCCTATAATTGGAACTTCAATTAACACCCCTAGTTGTTGGAGTTTGTCTGCCATATGTTTTTAGGTTTCTTAATCTGAGGGGCTTGGTCCCCTGCTGCTTCTGGGTATACAGAGAACAGCAGTTGCCAAGAATTCTTCTTGCCATCTGTGCTTAGCAAGATGATTGTGTCCCCTTTTATTTATTTATTTTTTTGAGGTGGACCTCACGTCAATTGTTCATGTCTTTGTCACATCAGGTTTGGATAATGGTAATGGGGCAACATCTTCAAGCACCTGGAAATTGCAGCTAATGCAGAATGTATATGAAGGGGTGTTCTACACAGATAGCACATTATACTTGATCTAAATATATTGAATCTAGTTGGTATTACTGAAACCTGGTGGGATGATTTGCATGACTGGAATGTTAAAATCAGTGGTTATAACATATTGAGGAAGGATTGGGTAGGCAAAAGGCAAGTGGGAGTGGCATTGCCAGTTTCCTAGTCATTAATAACTCTGAATTAAATAAGATTGAATGCTTATGGATCAATGTTCTAACTAGGGCCATCAAGCAATTAAAAACATTAATTGCAATTAATTGCACTGTTAAACAATACTGTAACATTTAAATATTTTTGGATGTTTTCTACATTTTCAAATATATTGATTTCAATGACAACACACAATACAAAGTGTCCAGTGCTTACTTCATATTTATTTTTGGTTAAAAGTATTTGCACAGTTAAAAAAAAAAAAAAAAAAAAAAAAAAGAAATAGTATTTTTCAATTCACCTAATACAACTACTGTAGTGCAATCTCTTTATCATGAAAGTTGAACTTACAAATGTAGAATTATGTACCAAAAAAACTGCATTCAAAAATAGAACGTAAAATTTTAGAGCCTGCAAGTCCACTCAGTCCTACTTCTTGTTCAGCCAACTGCTAAGACAAACAAGTTTGTTTACATTTGCAGGAGATAATGCTGGCCGCTTCTTGTTTAAAATGTCACCTGAAAGTGAGAACAGGTGTTCTCTTGGCACTGTTGTAGCCAGCGTTGCAAGATATTTACGTGCCAGATGCACTAAAAATTCCTATGTCCCTTCATGCTTCAACCACCATTCCAGGGGACATGCGTCCATGCTGATGACTGGTTCTGCTCAATAACAATCCAAAGTAGTGCAGACCAACACCTGTTCATTTTAATTATCTGTGTCAGATGCCACCAGCAGATGGCTGATTATCTTTTTTTGGTGGTTCGGGTTTTGTAGTTTCCTCACTCAAGATCGGAGCGTTGCTCTTTTAAGGCTTCTAAAAGCATGCTCCACACCTCGTCCATCTCAGATTTTGGAAGGCATTTCACCTTGGTTCGAGGGCTGTAACTATCTTTAGAAATCTCACATTGGTACCTGCTTTGCATTTTGTGAAATCTGCAGTGAAAGTGTTCTTAAAATGGACAATAGATGCCAGGTCATCATCCAAGACAGCTATAACATGAAATATATGGCAGAATGCGCATAAAACGGAGCAAGGGACATACAATTCTCCTCCAAGGAGTTCAGTCACAAATTTAATTAACACATACTTTTTTTAACGAGCGTCATCAGCATGGAAGCATGTCCTCTGGAATGGTAATTGAAGCATGAAGGGTCATAAGAATGTTTAGCATATCTGGTACGTAAATACCTTGCAATGCTGGCTACAATGCCTGTTCTCACTTTCTGGTGACATTGTAAATAAGAAGAGGGCAGCATTATCTCCTGTAAATGTAAACAAACTTGTTTGTCTTAGCAGTTGGCTGGAGAAGAAGTAGGACTGAGTGGACTTGTAGGCTCTGAAGTTTTACATTGTTTTGTTTTTGAGTGTAGTTATGTAACAAAAAAAATCTACATTTGTTATTGCACTTTCAAGACAAAGAGATTGCATTACAGTACTTGTATGAGGTGAATTGAAAAATACTATTTCTTTTGTTTATCATTTTACAGTGCAAATATTTATAATAAAAAATAATATACACTTTGATTTCAGTTACAACACAGAATACAATATATATGAAAGTGTAGAAAAACATCCAAAATATTTAATACATTTCAATTGGTATTCTATTGTTTAACAGTGCGGTTAAAACCGATTAATCAAGATTTTTTTAATCGTGATTTTTTAAATTTAATCTCATGAGTTAACTGCGATTAATTGACAGTCCTAGTCCTAACAGATAAAGGACAAGATGGCATATTAGTTGGTGTCTGGTACAGACCAACAAATCAAACTAGGGAACAGGACGACTGGCTCCTTTCACACCTATTTATAGTGTGTAAGAAAAAAAAATCTGTGAAATCATGGAGGACTTCACTCTGAGTGACAGAAGGAGTGCTGGAGGTCTCATGCTGCCTGTACTAAAACATGTGGAATTTCTAAATATTATAGATGACAATTTCGTAACTCAAAAAGTATTGCATCCAACATGGGGGACTTCTATAGTAGACCTTGCCTTGAAAGATAAAGAGGAACTGATCATAGAACTAAAAATTTATGGTAGTTTAGGTACAAGTGATCATGAGTTGATCATATTTATAACGTGCAAAGAAAATAAAGTTCAAACCAGTAATACATATACTTGGTGCTTTAAAAGGGCCGATTTCACAAAGCTGAAAACAATTGAGCCAAATCAGCTGAGTGGAAAAATTTAATCAGAAAAATGTGAATGATGATTGGAAATTGTTTAAGAACACTTTACTAGATGCCCAAAACCCACAATCCTACAATCAAGGAATTAGGCCATATTGATTAAAAAAATCAACCTGGTTTAGAAGGGAAGTGAAGGCAGCTGTAATATATTATAGCTACTTTCAACAGCTCCATAACAAATAAAGGAAAGGGGAAGTTGATAGTAATGAATATAAATCAGAAGCTAGGAATTGTAGAAAATTGATAAGGGAAGCGAAGAAACAGTGAAAACTCTACAGAAAGCAGAATTAAGGACAATAAGAAGGAGCATTTAAAGTATATTAGGAATAAAAATAAGTCTGACTATGGTATTGGTCCATTACTAGATGGAAATGGTAGACTTATCAATAATAATATAGAATGGCAAGTGTGTTCAATAAATATTTCTATTCTGTATTTGGAAAAAAACAGATGGTATAGTTATATCATATCATGATAACACTCTTTCCAGTCTGCTAGTATCATAGGTGGATGTTAAACAGCAGCTACTAAAATCAGACATTTGAAAATCAGCAGGTCCAGATAACTTGCATCCAAAAGTTTTAAAAGAGCTATATGAGGAGCTTGCTGGGCCACTAATGCTTTTTTTCAATAAATCTTCGAACATCAGTGAAGTTCCAGAAGACTAGAAGAAAGCGAATGTTGTGTGAATAGTTAAAAAGGGTAAATGGGATGACCTAGGTAATTATAGGCTTGTCAGTCTGACATCAATCTCAGGCAGATTGGAGGATAATATAATTAATGCCAATCATCAACATGGGTTTATGGAAAATAGATTCTGTCAAATTAACATGAAATCTTATTTTGTAATGAGATTACAAGTTTGGCAATGTACTAGTGTTGATATAATAGACTTAGACTTCTGTAAGACGTCTGACTTGGCATCACGCAACATTTTGATTAAAATACTAGAATGAAATAAAATTAATATAGCACACATTAAATTGATTAAGACCTCTCTAGTTGATAGGTCTCAAAATGTAACTATAAATGGGAAATAATCATTAAGGGATTGTGTTTCTAGTGGGGTCTGTTCTTAGCCCTATTTAAGATTTTATCAATAATCTGGAAGAAAATATAAAATCATCACTGACAAAGTTTGCAGATCACCACATAAAATTAGGGGAGTGGTAAATAATGAAGAGGGCAATCACTAATAAAGAGTGATCTGGATGCTTGATAAACTAGACTCAAGCAAACAATGTCATTTAATAGGGCTACATGTAAATATGTCATGTAATGTGACTACATGTCTAGAAACAAAAATGTAGGCCCTGGGAAGAAGTGACTCTGAAAAAGATCTAGGGGTCATGGTGGTGTGACAAAGTTCCTCCTCTATCTTGGTGGGTCCTGCGCTTATTGGCAGATTTTCTTGCCTCAGAGATTAACCGTGTGGGTTGGGGAACAGCCCAGAGACCTTCCCCTCTGGAAGAATCCACGGTCCAGGTCAATTGGGAGGTTTGGGGGGAACCCGGGCCTGCCCTCTACTCCAGGTTCCAGCCCAGGGCCCTGTGGACTGCAGCTGTCTATAGTGCCTCCTGTAACAGCCGCATGACAGCTACAATTCCCTGGGCTACTTCCCCATGGCCTCCTCCAAACACCTTCCTTATTCTCACCACAGGGCTTTCCTCCTGGTGTCTGATAACGCTTGTGCTCCTCAGTCCTCCAGCAGCACACCCACACCCTCTCAGCTCTTTGCGCCTCTTGCTCCCCGCTCCTCACACTCGCACCACAAACTGAAGTGAGCTCCTTTTTAAAACCCAGGTGCCCTGATTAGCCTGCCTGCCTTAACTGGTTCTAGCAGGTTCCTGATTACTCTAATGCAGCCCCTGCTCTGGTCACTCAGGGAACAGAAACCCTGTCTGACCTGGGACTAATAGATCACTGTCCTGTAGCCCTCTGGCCTGGAGGGAGGGAGGTAGGGGGCTGCTTCTCCTCTTTCTCTGCTACCTGCTTGCTGGCTGGCTGCTAGACCCACCCACACCCTTGGTTGCTGCTGCTCCAGCTACAGCCCCTTGGGGGGGGCCTGCTGGCCCACTCCCCAGAGGAGGGGAGGGAGAGACCCCAGCCATTGTTCCTGCTGCTGGGGATGCCACCACCACCTCCACCTGAGAAGGGTCCTTCCTGGTGGCCACCAGACTGCCGCCTGGAGCTGCTGGGGAGCTGCTGGAGCCCTGAGGAGAAGAAGAGGACCATCTGCCAGTGGGGGAGCGCGTAGGAATTCTACAGACCACTGTGGAGGGGGCCCTCCCGGACTGAGTAACTTTTGAACTGTGCTCTTGTGGTGGGGATCTAGACTGTGTTTGTGGGGACACGGGGTGTGGTGTGGAGCCTGCCCCCTGGTCCATCTGTGTCGTCCCCCCGATCACCACCACCACCATCATCGTTGCCCCCTCCACCACCCCCACCGGCTACTTATCATCTGCCTCGAGCTCCTGCCTCTGGGACTCAGCTGCTCACCTAGGCTTGCCACGCCCTGTTGCCACCATTGGGCCTGATACAGCAGCCAGCCTAAACTGCCTTTCCTTTTTGTTACAAGCGCACGTGGGTGCACGTGCCCCCTCTCCTTTGGACTGACCCTCTCCCCCCTGTAGCAAGCCCCCAGCTTTACCCCTGCTACCTACCCATTTGCCCCTTGCAGCCTTTTGCCCCTCTCCCTTGCCCCAGCCCCTCGCTAGCTCCAGTTTGTTTGCCTGCCCTGCCCTTTCCCTCTGCAGCCTTTCTTTGTTTGACCCGCCCCAGCCTCTGAAGCTAGCCCCGTGGTTCCCCTGCCCCATTCCCAGCCTGGTTGTTCCCTTCTCCCTGCGTCCCTTTGCCCTGATTAGCCCCTCCCCTCGTGTGCCCATGTCCCCTCCCATGCGCTTGTGCCCCTCCCCATTTTAGTTTGACCCTGTTTCACTGCACCCCCCTATGCTGTTATATCCCCCCTTCCTTGGTGCGACTAGAGGAGCCGGAAACCCTCTCCGAATCAGTGACTGACCCCTAGCCCTTGATAGCCCCCCCATCCAGCCCACCCCCTTTTTTGGCGCCCTCCTCCCCTGCCTGCAGCCTAGCGGGGAGGAGTGGTTGACCTGCTTCCCCCTTCCCTACCCCCCCTCCAGTGTTTGTTCTCCCCCGTCCTCATTATGGCAGGGGACGAGGCGAGTGGGACCCCTCGGGCAGACCCTGCTGCCCCTCCTCCACCCGCCCCACCATCGTCCCCCCTAGCCTCTACCTCAACCGCCGCTGCCGAGCCACCTGCTACCACCCCTGCTGGAACACCGGCAGCGGCGGGTAACAAGGTGACCTCCGCTGCTGCCATGTCCCTCGCCCCCTCTGACTCTGAGGGAGTCCCCCCAGCCGGCAGGAAGGGCCAGGGCACAAAGAAGGGTAAAGGCCCAGCTAAAAAGCCAGGCCCTCCATGGCAGGGGGTGCCCCCACTGCCACGGCCCCGCAACCGGCCGCGGCGTCCCTCCCTGTTGTTCCCTCCACCAGCTCTGTGGGTGTCCCTCCCCCGGCCCCCAGGGCATACGCCCAGGTGGCGGCGGCCCCCCCACCTGCTGCTACGTCATCTCCCCCATCCACCGCCTCTGCTACCATCTATAACGGCCGGGGCCCCTTCCCCACCTTGACTAGGAAGCACGGCGTCCGTTACCTCCTGGTACCCGCCTCGCCCCACATGGAGACCTACGTGCGGGCGTTGGCGAGGGTGGTGGGGCCCACGGCCATTGTGGCGGCCTCCAAGATGTACGGAAAGGTCGTCTTCTTCCTAGCATCGGAGGCCGCCGCCCAGGAGGCAGTGGAGAAGGGCCTGGCGGTGGGGGGCGTGTACGTCCCCCTGGAGCCGCTAGAAGACCTGGGCGCCCGACTGGTCCTGACTTCTGTCCCTCCCTTCCTTCCAAATGCCGCCCTGTTACCCGCCCTCTCTACCCTGGGAAGGCCGATCTCTGTGGTCAGCCCTCTCCCATTGGGCTGCAAAGACCCCGCCCTCCGTCATGTCCTCTCATTCCGCCAGCAGGTACAGTTACAACTGCCGCCGGCGGCACGTGACGGTGAGGCGCTCGAGGGGTCCTTCTTGGTCCCCTACCAGGGGGCCCACTACCGGGTGCATTATTCAATGGGGGAGGCCCGGTGCTACCTCTGCCGGGCGATGGGACACGTCCGGAGGGACTGCCCCTTGGCCCGGCACGGAGGGACATCCGGGACCCCTGAGCCCCGGCAGGGCGCCGGCCCCGTCATCGCCGGCGCCCCTAGCTGCCCGGTGCCCGAAGCTGCCCCTCCTCCTTTCCGGCCCACCAACGCTCCCGCTTGGGCCCAAGGGGTATCTCCCCCAGTGCACCTAGATGAGCGGGAGGGCCCCGCCTCTGCCGCCTGTGATGTGGCGGGGCCTGTGGAGGAGGGTGAGGTAGGGATATCGCCGGGCATAGAAGAGGGCATGCCCCAGAGAGAATCCTCCCTCCTACATGCTACCCCACCATTGCCTCCCCGAGTCCCTAAGCCTTCGCTCTTGCTCCCTGACCCGACTCCTGTTAGCCAGCCCCTGGATGATGCCATGGAGGGCTAGTCCTTAGTACAGGGGAAGCGGGGCAAGCGGAAGGCTCGAGCTCCGCTCCTTCCATCTGATGCGGTAGCCCCCCGGAAGACCAGGAAGGGGGGCACCGATGCTGAGCCTTCCGCTTTGCCCCCGGGTGGGTTTTGTCCACCATTGCCAGCTGGGGAAGATGTGGCAGCATCGGAGGATAGCACTGCCCCTCCTCCGGAGTCCCTTCCTATGGAAGCCCCTGATGGAGCCCCTCTCGCCCCCTTACAATCTGAAGCCCCTGCAAGCACCAAGGCGAGCGTCGCTTCGGGTGCAGGCGGGGAGAGCCTTGGGGTGGTGGAAGGTGATCTCCCTTCCATTTATGAGGAGATCGAGGCCCTGGGTCTGACCGCGGTTACCCAGGGGGAGGACGACCCTCTACCAGCGGGCCTCGATCTGAGCGACCTCACCTCGGCCCCCCTTTCCCCATGTTCCGTCCCCTTACCCACTGCTTCCGCTCCCGCCTCCGAGGAGCCCCTGGACTCTTCCACCAACCCGGCTGCAGATGGCACCCCGCTAGCGGCCGCCGAGCCTCTTGAGGCGACGGCCAGTGCCATGCAACCGGGACCCGAGTCGCCAGGGGACTCCCTCATGGCTGAGGGGCAGCTGACCTCCTTTCCGGGTGGGGGCCCCATCGTTGATTCTCCACCTACGGATGCCGTGGCCTTACCATCTGCCATGGAGCACGAGTCCGGCATCGCCGAGGGCCCACCTCCCTCCCCGCAAATCCCTGAGCCCATTTGCGGGGTGTTACCCCCCCCACCCAGTGGCCTGGCTGCTGGGACCCCCGATCCCAATATCGCCCCTTCCCCTGTCCCTATTCCTGATTCCAGCCCTACCCCTGACACCGACCCCGTCCCTGTCCCCTCCACTTCCCGTGATGCTTTTGCCGCCCCTGGGGCTGTCTCCTTCTATATCCCAGAGGATGACCCCCAAGGAGCGGCCTTTGTTTTTCCCTGTCCCGACCCACCAGGGGCTGCTATTTTCCCTCCGCCGCCCCCCATTGAGCCAGGATCTGAGGCGGGCCACGTGGCGTCGGCCCATTGGACGCCACGTCGAGGGTCTGCCCCCTGCTTGCCCATCTCGGTGGGCCACGGGGCTGTGACAGGGGCCCCACTGGGGGAAAGCCATAGATCTGTGACCCCACCCCCCCCATACGCTGAGAGAGGAGCTATGGGAGTTCCTTGAGGACGTCCGTGGCTCCCGCAACAAGGTACAGCTTGCACTCCAGCGATGGGGGGATTTTCATCAGATCCTCCGGGCCGCGAGGGCCCTCATGGGGGAGGGTAAGAGGACCGGGAGGCAGGCCGCTGCGGCCTACCAACAGGTCCGCCTCTTCCGTGACTCCTTAATCGCCCACGGGGTAGGTCACGGATTGTTGCGCGGCCCGACGGAGGCCGTGAGCGTCTCTGCCGGCGAGGATCCCCCCCAGCCCTCCTTATGGCACCGATCATCTTTGCAACATTAAACACCCGGGGCTGTAGGATGGGTCTCCGCAGGAGCCAGGTGCTCTCCTTCCTTCGGGAGGGGGGGTACTCTGTGATTTTCCTGCAGGAGACCCATATGGATCCGGCCGCTGAAGCTAGCTGGCGGCTGGAGTGGGGGGACAGGGTCTATTTTAGCCACCTCACAGTTTGTACGGCTGGAGTGGCGACTCTGTTCTCCCCCGACCTACGGCCCGAGGTGCTGGGGGTCGCCGAGGCTGTGCCAGGCCACCTGCTGCACCTCCGGGTCCGCATGGAGGGGCTTGTGGTTAATCTCGTCAACGTTTACGCCCCGACATTGGGCCCGGAGAGGTTGTGTTTTTATCAGCAGGCGTCCGCCTTCCTCGGCACCTTGGATCCTCGCGAGTGCCTGGTCCTGGGCGGGGACTTTAACGCCACCCTTGAGGAACGGGACCGCTCGGGGACCGAGCAGCACCCGGCCGCTGCGGATGTCCTCCGGGAGATCGTCGAACATCACTCCCTGGTGGACGTCTGGCGCGACCACCACCCGGATGACGTTTCGACATTCACTTTTGTCCGGGTGGAGGTCCATCGGTCGTACCACTCCTGGTTGGACCGCATCTATATGTCACGCTTCCATCTTTCCCGGGCCCACTCCTCCAGCGTCCGGCCGGCCCCTTTTTCAGATCACCATCTAGCCACCGTGACAGCCTCTCTCTGCGCGGAGAGGCCGGGGCCGGCCTATTGGCACTTTAATAATAGCTTGTTGGAGGATGTGGGCTTCGTGGCGTCCTTCCGGGAGTTCTGGCTGGCCTGGCGAGGGCAGCGACGTGCCTTTCCCTCGGCACGGCGGTGGTGGGACCTGGGGAAGGTGCGCGCCCGGCTCTTCTGCCGTGACTACACCCGGGGCGCCAGCCGACGGAGGGATGCGGTGATAAGGCAGTTGGAACGGGAGGTCTTAGAGCTGGAGAGGCGTCTGGCCGCCAGCCCCGGTGATCCATCCCTCTGCGGAGTGTGCCGGGAGAAGCGGGAAGAGCTCCGGACCCTCGAGGACCATCGGGCCCGAGGTGCCTTTGTTCGATCCCGCATCCACCTCCTTCGGGAGATGGATGGCAGCTCCCGCTTCTTCTACGCCCTGGAGAAAAAGAGGGGGGCCAAGAAGCACGTCACCTGCCTTCTAGCAGAGGACGGCACCCCCCTCACGGATCCGGCGGAAATGTGCAGGAGGGCCAGGGCCTTCTACGCAGGCCTTTTCTCCCCGGATCCGACCGATCCTAATGCTTGCAGAATGCTCTGGGATGAACTCCCGACGGTCAGCGCAGGCGACCGAGACCGGCTGGAGCTGCCTCTCACTCTGGCCGAGTTCTCGGAAGCCCTCCGCCGCATGCCCACCAATAAATCTCCGGGCATGGACGGGCTGACTGTGGAGTTCTACCGCGTGTTTTGGGACGTCCTCGGCCCGGACCTTGTCACCGTCTGGGCCGAGTCCTTGCAGGGCGTGGTCCTCCCTCTTTCGTGCAGGCGAGCCGTGCTCGCCTTATTGCCGAAGAAGGGGGACCTCCGAGATTTACGGAATTGGCGTCCCATCTCGCTCCTCAGCACGGACTATAAAATCGTAGCGAAGGCCATCTCGCTGCGGCTAGGGTCCGTGCTGGCGGACGTGATCCACCCAGACCAGACCTACACCGTCCCGGGCCGCACCATCTTCGACAACTTGTATCTGGTCCGGGACCTCTTGGAACTCGGGTGTAGGGATGGTCTGTCGTTCGCCCTCCTGTCCCTGGATCAGGAGAAGGCGTTCGACAGGGTGGACCACGGGTATCTCCTGGGCACTCTGCGAGCGTTTGGCTTGGGCCCCAGTTTGTGGGTTTTCTCCAGGTGCTGTATGCCTCCGCAGAGTGTTTGGTCAGGCTCAACTGGACCCTGACCGAACCGGTCAGCTTCGGGCGAGGAGTACGTCAAGGGTGCCCCCTCTCGGGCCAGCTGTATGCTCTGGCAATCGAGCCCTTCCTCTGTCTTCTCCGTAGGAGGTTGGCAGGGTTGGTGCTGCGGGAGCCGGAGCTGCGGCTGGTCCTGTCGGCATACGCCGACGACGTGCTCCTTGTGGTCCAGGACCCGGGTGACTTGGTGCGGGTGAAGGCTTGCCAGACCATCTATTCGGCGGCCTCCTCCGCCCGGGTCAACTGGGTCAAGAGCTCTGGCCTGGTGGTAGGGGACGGGTGGCAGGTGAACTCCCTCCCACCCGCGCTTCAGGCCATCCGGTGGAGCGCGGGTCCGCTGCTCTATCTCGGCGTTTACCTTTCTGCCACGCATCCGTCTCCGCCGGAGAACTGGCTAGGTTTAGAGGGCAGGGTGTCGGAGCGGCTCCGGAAATGGACAGGACTGCTCCGGTGTCTCTCCCTTCGAGGGAGAGCACTGGTGCTCAATCAACTAGTCCTGTCCATGCTCTGGTACCGGCTCAACACCCTGGTCCTGGCCCCGGGCTTCCTGACCACCCTCCGGACGTCTATTCTGGAGTTCTTTTGGTCAGGACTGCACTGGGTCTCTGCGGGGGTTCTCCATCTACCCCTGGAGGAGGGAGGGCAGGGCCTGAAGTGTCTGCACGCTCAGGTCCACGTCTTCCACCTCCAGGCCCTGCAGAGGCTCCTTTATGGTGCAGGTAGTCCGGCATGGAGCGTATTGGCGCACGCTTTCCTGCGCCGCTTCCGAGGGCTCCGATATGACCCGCAGCTCCTTTGTCTCCATCCGAGAGGTCTTCCGCGAGGCCTCTCCGAGCTGCTGGTCTTCTACCAGGACCTCCTCCGGACCTGGAAACTGTTTTCAGTGACCAGGTCCGTGGCGGCCACCATGGGGGCAGATCTCCTCGCGGAGCCCCTGCTACACAACCCCCAGCTTCGTGTGCAGGTGGCGGAGTCCCCCATGGTGCACCAGAGGTTGGTCCTAGCAGAAGTCACCAAAGTCGGAGACCTCCTGGACTACGACCGGGGAGACTGGCTGGATCCCCTGACGCTCGCTCAGCGCATGGGGCTCTCCAGACCTCGTACTCCCCGGCGCGTACTTCAGGAGGTGAGGGCCGCTTTGCTGCCCGCTGCTCAGGACTATCTTGACCGGGTCCTGCGAGAGGGCACGCCCCGCCCACCCTCCACTCCGAGCCCTCCAGACCTTTTCATCGGGCCCCTGCCACGTGGACCCAACCAGCCCCCTCCCCGTCCATTCGCCATGAGCCGGCTGCACCATCTGCAGCCGGTTCTGTTCCGGACCGCGCCAAGGAAACATCTATACACGCTCGTGCTCCATGTTCTTCATGTCCTCACCCTCGCGTCCCGCCCCGATACGAAGGGGCGGGACCTTCTGCCACCTCTGGAGTGTGAGGAGCCCCGGTGGGCCAGCCTTTATTCTGCTCTGATCCCAAAGCCCACCGGGGACATCAGTTGGCGGCTCCTTCACGGAGCCGTGAGCACGGGCGTGTACTTGGCGCGGTTTACCCCATCCCAGACACCTGCCCCTTTTGCGGCGTGAGGGAGACCCTGGCGCATGTTTACCTGGAGTGCGCCAGGTTGCAGCCCCTATTCCGGCTCCTCACGGATATTTTGTTAAGATTTTGGTTGCACTTTTCTCCTCACCTTTTTATTTATGCACTCCCTATCTGTCGCCCCACAAAGTCGCGGGACCTCCTGGTCAACCTCCTTCTGGCCCTAGCGAAACTGGCCATCTATAAAACCAGAGTGAGGAGGTTGGCCGATGGAGTTTCCTGTGACTGTGGGGCGTATTTCAGGTCCTCCGTTCTTTCACGTATCCGGGCAGAGTTCCTCTGGGCGGCATCCACTGGCTCCCTTGACGCCTTTGAGGAGCAGTGGGCGCTGTCCGGGGTTCTCTGCTCGGTGTCCCCGTCTGGTTCGCTTCGTTTGACCCTTTGACCTCACTCCTGTCCCTGTTCTTTTATTAGTTGTCCCCCGTAATTTTTTGGTCTCCAGGTCCTGTGGACCCCCCCTTAGGCTGGGGGGATCCTTTAGCAGTGGGCGGGCTTCGCCCGCGCACTTCCTGGATCCCAATAGGTCTGGTCACTCAGGGAACAGAAAACTACTCATCCAGTGACCAGTGTATTTGCCCTCTACCAGACTCCTGTACCCCACTGGTCTGGGTCTGTCACAGTGGATAATTAGCCGAACATGACCTACCAGTGCAATGCTGTGGCCAAAAAGGCTAATGCAATTCTTGGATTGCATAAACAGGGGAAAATTAAGTAGGAGTAGAGAGGTTATTTTACCTCTGTACTTGGCACTGCTGTGACCACTGCTGGAATGCGGTGTCCAGTTCTGGTGTCAGCAATTCAAGAAGGTTGTTGAGAAATTAGAGGGGGTTTAGAGAAGAGCCATGAGAATGCTTAAAGGATTAGAAAACCTGCCATAAAGTGATAAATTCAAGTAGCTCAATCTACCTAGTTAAACAAAGAGAAGGTTAAGGGGTGACTTGATTGCAGTCTATAAGTATGAATCTGGCGAACCAATATTTAATGATGGGCTTTTCAATCTAGAAGAGAAAGATATAACATGATCAAATGACTGGAAATTGAAACTAGACAAAATCAGAGTGGAGATAAGGAGTACATTTTAAACATTAAGAGTAATTAACCATTGGAACAATTTACCAAGGGTCATGGTGGATTCTCCATCATTGACAATTTGTAAATCAAGATTTTTTTCCCCAAAAAGATATGCTCTGGGAATTATTGTGGGGCAGTTCTATGGCCTATGTTATGCAGTAGGTCAGTCTAGATCAGGGATCGGCAACCTATGGCACACGTGCCAAAGATGGCATGCGAGCCGATTTTTAATGGCACGCTGCTGCCTGCCGGGGTCCCGCTCAGCCCGCTGCCGAACCCCGGTAGCAGGCCGAGCCGGACCACGGCAGGCAGCAGTGTGCCATTAAAAATCCTGCCCGACCCAGCCTGCTCTTCTCCGCCCCCTGCCTACTGCTCTCTCTGGCGGGGGCAGGGGGCAGAAGCAAGCTTGGTCCTGCCGGCTGCTGCTGTAGGGCAGGCTCCGCCAGCAGCCAAGCTTCCCCTCCCCCGCCTCTTCCCCCAGCATGCTGTGTGGAGTCCCGCCTCCTCTCCCTCCCTGCCCCCGATGGCCCTTGTGAGGGAGGGGAGAAGAGCAGCCCCAGCGCCCTCGCTGCTCAGACCGGTAAGGAGGCGGGGAAGGGAGGCGTAGAAGAGGCGGGGGAAAGGGGGCATATCCCTCCAGCCCCCTGCCGTGAACCACTCAGGGGGCAGGGGGCTGGGAGCACCCCCCATCCCAGCCCACCCCCCAGCCCTCTGCCCTGACCCCTGCACCCCCTTGCATCCCAGTCCCCTGCATCCCCCCCCACGACCCCATCCCTGATTCCTGCACCCTCCACACATACCCAGCCCCCCCACACCCCATGCCCTGACTCCTGCACCCCCTCACATGCCCCCAGCCCTCTGCCCTGACCCCTGCACCCCCTTGCACCCCAGCTCTCTGCATCCCCCCCATGACTCCATCCCTGACTCCTGCACCCTCCACACCCCCTGCCCTGACTCCTGCACTCCCACACATACCCAGCCTCCCCACCTCATGCCCTGACTCTTGCACCCCCCACATCCCCACCCCCCACCCTGAGCACCAGGTTGGCAGCGGGCTGAGCGGGGCTGGCGGCTGGGACCCCAGCTGGCAAGGGGCCGGCAGCCAGAGCCCCAGACCGGCAGCGGGCTGAGCTGCTCAGCCCGCTGCTGGTCTGGGGTGCCAGCCCCCAGCCCTGCTCAGCCCACTGCCGGTCTGGGGTTCTGGCTGCCGGCCCCTTGCCAGCTGGGGTCCTAGCCGCCGGCCCCGCTCAGCCCGCTGCCGGCCTAGGTGAATGGAACCCCAAGCTGGCAGTGGGCTGAGCAGGCCGGCGGCTTAAGATCAGCATTTTAATTTAATTTTAAATGAAGCTTCTTAAACATTTTGAAAACCTTGTTTACTTTACATACAACAGTAGTTTAGTTATATTATATATAGACTTAGAGAGAGAGACCTTCTAAAAACGTTAAAATGTATTACCAGCATGCGAAACCTTAAATTGAAGAGAATAAATGAAGACTCGGCACACCACTTCTGAAAGGTTGCCGACCCCTGGTCTAGATGATCACAGTGGTCACTTCTGGCCTTGGAATCTATGAATATATACCTATGCAGTGATCTGCACTGAATATTTGATTTCTATGAAAATTTTGAAGTGGGGCCTCCTGAACTGCCTCTGATCTCTTAGCTGCATGGCTTCTGTTGGAGCTATGTTGCTCAGGGAAGGAGATATGCTCTGAATGGCTGTCCCACTAGCTACCAGCCTAGGACCCCCTTTCAGAGAGACCCCTAAGGGGATCCCTCTTTCACCTGGGATCTAAGCTAGAGAGAAGTTGGGTCAGCACCCAACCCTGTAGGTTGATGGGAGGGATAATGTGGTGAATGATTGTCACTTTGGACTGTGACCACTCTCCCTCCCATCTTGTCCAATGTCTCTACACCTTAGGAACCCAAGTCCCACAGAGGAGATTTTACAGAGGAGAGGGAGGGGAACAACAGGATAGAGGTAGCACTCTTCTGCCCCATGCTCCCACTCCTCTTCCTGTTCAAGTGCATTGACTACAATGTGGCCCATAGTTACTTACTTTTTCATAAACAAAGTTTAGGTTTTTTTTATCTTAATTTTAAAATGTAGTGGGCACTCTATCATATAATCTTTCTGATCTACCTATTAGCCAGGAACTGGACAGCATGTGAAATTACACCATATTCACACCTGTGAAGTCACCAATACATTATGTCTCTTAAGTGTTTAAATAAATATTATTATTATAAAAATCATTCTTTTGGGACATCATATATGTTCTAATTCACATAATTAGTCTTCCGTTTTTGCCTTTGCTATTTATTTATTCATTCAGAGCTGAGCTTTAAGTAGTTAATTTACTAGGGATCAATAATAAATTTATATACTATATTTGGTCTTCAGTGCTGTAATTGGATTCCATTTTTTAAAAAAAAGTTGTTATTGCCTAGAGTATGAGAATAGTCAAGCTGTTTGTGGGTGGCACAAACAGTATATTTAGATATGAGAACATGGATTTTTCGTTTTCCTGGGCTCATTTATTAAAAAGACAAGAAGCTGTTTCAAATGTATCTAGTGTTCTACAGATACAAAGTTTACATATTACATGAGTTGACTTTTTAGGTCTCTTACTATTATCAGTAGAGCCCTGCAAATCCATGAATATCCACTTTATATCCATGGATGCAGTTGTATTGTTTACTATCTTTGTGGATCACAGATTTAATGTGGATATAATTATTCAGATTCAGCTAATACCAGTGAAAGTTCACTTTGTTTTTATATTGCGCTGTCATTTCATCAGCGCAAATTGAAATCGTCACTGCATCGCCCCTCTGCACTTTCTTGCAGGTTTCCTCCAGAAAAGATTCCAAACTCTGTATTTGAAAAGTCAATGGAGAAAAAAAAATCAAAAGAAATTAAGTGTTGGTTCATTCAGTTAGAAGGGAAATGAGAAAGGCAAATCACCAGTTTGGAATACATTCAGATTTCTTATTGATGAAAATGGAGATACTTAGAGCCCTGCAAATCCATGGATGTGGCTGTATATTTTACCATCTTTGCAGATCGGATACAAGTTAATTATCATGGATGCAGATCCAAATTTTTGTATCCGTGCAGAGCTCTAATGATCAGGTATGCTTTGTCTTCCTGTGGAGGAGTCATCAGTAGTAGTCCATTGGTAATGTTATTCTGTAATATTAGTAGCTTTTTTCTTAGTGGAATTCAAAGAAGACACTGCTCTGTTTCTGAGCTATTTTACTGGACAGTTCCTCAGTGACTCTAGCCATGTGTAACAGTCACAATAGCAGCAGAGATGTTATGTCCTGCTATCTTACTTTTTGCCTAATATTAAAATCGGCAAAACCTGTGGGATTAGGACTCCTCATAAAGGCAATGAATAGCTGTCTGTTTTGTTATTGTCCCTTTATTATGAATAAGTCTCTCACTCAAATCACTAAACTTTGGACTAGACTCACATTCAAGTTTTTCTCTTCTGCTGTGTCCCTGATCACTCACAGTCAGATCACATACTTAATAAACCTTGAAAGAAAAGGGAAAAAAAACCCCAACCCAATTCCCTCAGTGTCTGACACTTAGCACTTAATCTTAACTTTGCTGATTAGGAGTTTTCCTCTTGATCCCTCTCTGGGATGTTTTTTAAAAAAAGCACCTATATGCAAAAATGCTGCTTTGGATTATTCTCTCTCTCTCTCTCTCTCTCTCTTAGTCTCTCTAGTGCTTTTAAAACCAAAATAAAAGACAATTTGAATTTACAAGTGCTGATTTGGGATTTTTGCCTCTTTAGTTTTTTCAGTCCTAGATGATTCCCCACCATTCCTAAACCATTCAGAACTAGAGCTACCTAGAATATTTTTGTTCACATGAAACCTGCTCTAATTTATGCTGGTGGCTAAAATGGCCACAAAGCCACATACCTCTTATGGTGCCACCATTTCAACGATCAGCACTCATTTTGTCCTAAAGTTACCTATATAACACACACATCTGGTGTCTCCTCACTTTTACTGTGAAAAAGTATTTGCATCAGAAATAAAGAATGTTGAAACCAAGATTATCAAAAGATTTACTCTAAAGGAATTAATTCCACAGCAAATAAGTTTCCTGCACGATTCCGTTCCTGTGTTCCCCACATTTATCACACATTGTGGTCCACATCTGGGCCTTGATAGTTTGAGTGTTATGTTTCTAGTACGCCTATCCAAATCTGATAGGCATTCTAAACTCTAACATGAATTTGTATATAATCTGCTAACACAATTCTAGTATCAATTTTATAGGTAGGGAGAATACAGGAACCAGCTAAATATGTTTGCAATACCTCTTAAGGCAATAGCCTACAAAAGGAAATTGCAGAGAATTTAGGAACTGACTGTGTAGTGAAACTCTGTGTAATGGGAAATGAGCATTAAGCCAACCCTTTACTTTAAATCAAAGCTGTTCAGTCCTAAAAACATCAGCTTTCTTCAATCACTAAAACTGCTGTTCTATGTTGAACTTCAGTACAACATTTTCAATACAAAAATAAAACTATAAGAAAAAGGTCCCAATTCAGCAAAGCACTTAAGCACATACAATGATTAAAAGTAAAGCATGTGCTTAAATGCTTTGCTGAATCATTAGGGCCTTAGAAATAAATAAGCTTCCATTAACTAGCACTGTCCACTTCTCAACACAGTTCTTCATTAGACTTAACTGGACTTGGGTTCAATCTAGAATATGAGTAGCAACCGTGGCTACATGCCCATTCACAACCAGTTAGTGCTGGTAAGCACTAGCTGGTTCCTATTCCATGAGCTCCTGAACAGCCAGTCAAATTTTGGCTGCCTCCTGTGCGGGTATATGGGGGTGGGTTGGGAAGGGGCTCTGCACCCTCTTCCCTTTGTAATGAACTGACGCAGGACTGGCTATAATTTGGCCCAGTTGATTTAGTGAGGTGCCAGGTTTCTCTCTTAAATGAGGAGGTTTTGTCTTCATACAAGTGAGGAAGAACTTCCCTTATATATGAACATATAGCTATACACATACCCACATCAGCTACATGCATATAATGATGTGAGTAAATCTTTTGTTTCTGTTTCTCTGACATCTATAATCAGCC
The DNA here is from genome assembly GCF_028017835.1 of Emys orbicularis. Classification (NCBI taxonomy): domain Eukaryota; kingdom Metazoa; phylum Chordata; order Testudines; family Emydidae; genus Emys; species Emys orbicularis. The sequence goes on along the minus strand of NC_088683.1, from coordinate 63,771,542 downwards.
TCTCTTCCTGTGAAATGGTGAATCATAGAATCATAGAATATCAGGGTTGGAAGGGACCTCAGGAGGTCATCTAGTCCAACCCCCTGCTCAAAGCAGGACCAATTCCCAACTAAATCATCCCAGCCAGGGCTTTGTCAAGCCGGGCCTTAAAAACCTCCAAGGAAGGAGATTCCACCACCTCCCTAGGTAACGCATTCCAGTGCTTCGCCACCCTCCTAGTGAAATAGTGTTTCTTAATATCCGACCTAGACCTCCCCCACTGCAACTTGAGACCATTGCTCCTTGTTCTGTCATCTGCCACCACTGAGAACAGCCGAGCTCCATCCTCTTTGGAACCCCCCTTCAGGTAGTTGAAAGCAGCTATCAAATCCCCCCTCATTCTTCTCTTCTGGAGACTAAACAATCCCAGTTCCCTCAGCCTCTCCTCATAAGTCATGTGCTCCAGCCCCCTAATCATTTTTGTTGCCCTCCGCTGGACTCTTTCCAATTTTTCCACATCCTTCTTGTAGTGTGGGGCCCAAAACTGGACACAGTATTCCAGATGAGGCCTCACCAATGTCGAATAAAGGGGAACGATCACATTCCTCGATCTGCTGGCAATGCCCCTACTTATACAGCCCAAAATGCCGTTAGCCTTCTTGGCAATAAGAGCACACTGTTGACTCATATCCAGCTTCTTGTCCACTGTAACCCCTAGGTCCTTTTCTGCAGAACTGCTACCTAGCCATTCAGTCCCTAGTCTGTAGCAGTGCATAGGATTCTTCCGTCCTAAGTGCAGGACTCTGCACTTGTCCTTGTTGAACCTCATCAGGTTTTTTTTGTCCCAATCCTCTAATTTGTCTAGGTCCCTCTGTATCCGATCCCTACCAGTTTAGTGTCATCTGCAAACTTGATGAGAGTGCAGTCCACACCATCCTCCAGATCATTAATAAAGATATTAAACAAAACCAGCCCCAGGACCGACCCTTGGGGCACTCTGCTTGAAACTGGCTGCCAACTAGACATGGAGCCATTGATCACTACCCGTTGAGCCCGACGATTTAGCCAGCTTTCTATCCACCTTACAGTCCATTCATCCAGCCCATACTTCTTTAACTTGGCGGCAAGAATACTGTGGGAGACCGTATCAAATGCTTTGCTAAAGTCAAGGAATAACACATCCACTGCTTTCCCCTCATCCACAGAGCCAGTTATCTCATCATAGAAGGCAATTAAGTTAGTCAGGCACGACTTCCCCTTGGTGAATCCATGCTGACTGTTCCTGATCACTTTCCTCTCCTCTAAGTGTTTCATAATTGATTCCTTGAGGACCTGCTCCATGATTTTTCCAGGGACTGAGGTGAGGCTGACTGGCCTGTAGTTCCCCGGATCCTCCTTCTTCCCTTTTTTAAAGATGAGCACTACATTAGCCTTTTTCCAGTCATCTGGGACCTCCCCCGATCGCCATGAGTTTTCAAAGATAATGGCCAATGGCTCTGCAATCACATCCGCCAACTCCTTTAGCACCCTCGGATGCAGCACATCCGGCCCCATGGACTTGTGCTCGTCCAGTTTTTCTAAATACTCCCGAACCACTTCTTTCTCCACAGAAGGCTGGTCACCTTCTCCCCATACTGTGCTGCCCAGTGCAGCAGTCTGGGAGCTGACCTTGTTCGTGAAGACAGAGGCAAAAAAATCATTGAGTGCATTAGCTTTTTCCACATCCTCGGTCACTGGGTTGCCTTCCTCATTCAGTAAGGGGCCCACACTTTCCTTGACTTTCTTCTTGTTGCTAACATACCTGAAGAAACCCTTCTTGTTACTCTTAACATCTCTTGCTAGCTGCAACTCCAAGTGTGATTTGGCCTTCCTGATTTCACTCCTGCATGTCTGAGCAATATTTTTATCCCCTCCCTGGTCATTTGTCCAATCTTCCACTTCTTGTAAGCTTCTTTTTTGCGTTTAAGATCAGCAAGGATTTCACTGTTTAGCCAAGCTGGTCGCCTGCCATATTTACTATTCTTTCTACACATCGGGATGGTTTGTTCCTGCAACCGCAATAAGGATTCTTTAAAATACAGCCAGCTCTCCTGGACCCCTTTGTCCCCCTTCATGTTATTCTCCCAGGGGATCCTGCCCATCTGTTCCCTGAGGGAGTCAAAGTCTGCTTTTCTGAAGTCCAGGGTCCATATTCTGCTGCTCTCCTTTCTTCTTTGTGTCAGGATCCTGAACTCGACCATCTCATGGTCACTGCCTTCCAGGTTCCCATCCACTTTTGCTTCCCCTACTAATTCTTCCCTGTTTGTGAGCAGCAGGTCAAGAAAAGCTCTGCCCCTAGTTGGTTCCTCCAGCACTTGCACCAGGAAATTGTCCCCTACACTTTCCAAAAACTTCCTGGATTGTCTGTGCACCGCTGTATTGCTCTCCCAGCAGATATCAGGGTGATTAAAGTCTCCCATGAGAACCAGGGCCTGCGATCTAGCAACTTCTGTTAGTTGCCGGAAGAAAGCCTCGTCCACCTCATCCCCCTGGTCTGGTGGTCTATAGCAGACTCCGACCACGCCATCACCCTTGTTGCTCACACTTCTCAACTTTATCCAGAGACTCTGTTTTTTCTGCAGTTTCATACCGGAGCTCTGAGCAGTCATACTGCTCTCTTACATACAACGCAACTCCCCCACCTTTTCTGCCCTGCCTGTCCTTCCTGAACAGTTTATATCCATCCATGACAGTACTCCAATCATGTGAGTTATCCCACCAAGTCTCTGTTATTCCAATCGCATCATAGTTCCCTGACTGTGCCAGGACTTCCAGTTCTCCCTGCTTGTTTCCCAGGCTTCTTGCATTTGTGTATAGGCACTTAAGATAACTCATCGATCGTCCCTCTTTCTCAGTATGAGACAGGAGTCCTCCCCTCTTGCGCTCTCCTGCTCGTGCTTCCTCCCAGGATCCCATTTCCCCACTTACCTCAGGGCTTTGGTCTCCTTCCCCAGGTGAACCTAGTTTAAAGCCCTCCTCACTTGGTTAGCCAGCCTGCTTGCGAAGATGCTCTTCCCTCTCTTTGTTAGGTGGAGCCCGTCTTTGCCTAGCACTCCTCCTTCTTGGAACACCATCCGATGGTCGAAGAATCCAAAGCCGCCTCTCCGACACCACCTGCGTAGCCATTCGTTGACTTCCACGATTCGACGGTCTCTACCCAGGCCTTTTCCTTGCACAGGGAGGATGAATGAGAACACCACTTGCACCTCAAACTCCTTTATCCTTCTTCCCAGAGCCACGTAGTCTGCAGTGATCCGCTCAAGGTCATTCTTGGCAGTATCATTGGTGCCCACGTGGAGAAGCAGGAAGGGGTAGCGATCCGAGGGCTTGATGAGTCTCGGCAGTCTCTCCGTCACATCGTGTATCCTAGCTCCTGGCAAGCAGCAGACCTCTCGGTTTTCCCGGTCGGGGCGGCAGATAGATGACTCAGTCCCCCTGAGGAGTGAGTCCCCGACCACCACCACCCTCCTCCTCCTCTTGGGAGTGGTGGTTGTGGAACCCTCATCCCTAGGACAGTGCATATTTTGCCTTCCAATCGGTGGAGTCTCCTTCTGCTCCCTTCCCTCAGATGTGTCATCTAGTCCAATCTCCGTATTAGTGCCTGTAGAGAGAACATGGAAACGATTGCTCGCCTGTATCTCCATTGCTGGTACATGGATGCTCCTCTTTCTCCTTCTGGAGGTCACATGCTGCCAAACTTCTTCACCATCCTTCTGTCCCTGCTGCGCCTGCTCTGAATCTTCAGAACATTGTGGCCGTAGAAGCATCTCCTGACGTCTGTCCAGGAAATCTTCATTTTTCCTTATGCAACGCAGAGTCGATACTTGTTTCTCCAGACCTCGAACCTTCTCTTCCAATATGGAGACCAGCTTGCACTTTGTACAGACAAAGTCGCTTCTGTCCTGTGGAAAAAAGACAAACATGGCACAACCTGTGCAGGTTACAACAGCTGATCGCTCACCTTCCATATCACCTTCCTCTTAAGAGCTTCCTCAGCTGTTGCAGTAACTACTCAGAGAAACCCGCAGATGAAAGCCTCAGTGAGCTCTCCCCAGGCGAACTCCCAGGCAAACTCCCTCTGTTAGCCTCTGCTGTTCGCCGCTCAGCTGGTTCGCTGCTGACTGCCCTTATATACCAGTCTGTCCCACTCAAGGCCCACCAACACAGCCCCCCAATGCAGCACTTAGCGTACCTCCTCTCGGACAGATCCCAGGCAAGCTCCCTCTGTTAGCCTCTGCTGTTCGCTGCTCAGCTGGTTCGCTGCTGACTGCCCTTATATACCAGTCTGTCCCACTCAGGGCCCACCAACACAGCCCCCCAATGCAGCACTTAGTGTACCTCCTCTCGGACAGATCCCAGGCAAACTCCCTCTGTTAGCCTCTGCTGTTCGCGCTCAGCTGGTTCGCTGCTGACTGCCCTTATATACCAGTCAGTCCCACTCAAGGCCCACCAACACAGCCCCCCTAATGCAGCACTTAGCGTACCTCCTCTCGGACAGATCCCAGGCAAACTCCCTCTATTAGCCTCTGCTGTTCGCCGTTCAGCTGGTTCGCTGCTGACTGCCCTTATATACCAGTCTGTCCCACTCAAGGCCCACCAACACAGCCCCCCCAATGCAGCACTTAGCGTACCTCCTCTCGGACAGATCCCAGGCAAACTCCCTCTGTTAGCCTCTGCTGTTCGCCGCTCAGCTGGTTCGCTGCTGACTGCCCTTATATACCAGTCAGTCCCACTCAAGGCCCACCAACACAGCCCCCCTAATGCAGCACTTAGCGTACCTCCTGTCGGACAGATCCCAGGCAAACTCCCTCTGTTAGCCTCTGCTGTTCGCGCTCAGCTGGTTCGCTGCTGACTGCCCTTATATACCAGTCAGGCCCACTCAAGGCCCACCTGCAACAAAGCACTCCCAATTCACACTTTTCAAACAAACAAGCAAGCAATCAAGCACACGGTCAAACTGACAAACTGTCCCAGCAACAGACACTCAGATACTCACCAACACAGCCCCCCTAATGCAGCACTTAGCGTAGCTCCTCTCGGACAGATCCCAGGCAAACTCCCTCTGTTAGCCTCTGCTGTTCGCCGCTCCATGTTTTGTGCTATCTGTGTAACTCTTTGCTCTCTTCTCTGATATTTGTGCACCTTCTTACTCTCTTTCCCTCTGTTATATATTGCAGAGGAGACATTGTCCATTAAGACTTCCTTGACCAATTTGAAAGCAGTTATTTACACCCCCAGTTCCGTTAGTACTTACATCAGTTAAAGTGCCTAGAAGATCAAGATGAATTGTAAACCAAAACCCGTACTCTCTTGTTTGAAAAACTACCATGTGTAAACTTTCCTTTTTTTCCTAAGGATAATTTTAGGAAGAGGATCAAATAAATGAGAGGACTGAGCCAGAAGGGTGAGAGCAGCGGCTGCATTGTGCTATGCTGTTTAGGCAGATCTGTTCAACTATAGAAGAACCCGTCTCAGAAACCTATTTGCCTCTCCTGTGATGAACAGGTCTGTGAGTTATACTATTTTTCAGAGAAGTATGAGTGCAGACAGAATAAACGGGATTCAAATACTCTGAAAAGAATTGTGCATGTACATGGAAATGCAATTACTTTGTGTGAATGTGACAAGAGGCAACTGAATGTAAAGTATGCTGTACAAAGCCAATATAACTAGTTTGCAGTGGGTTATACATCTTTTTTATAAATCTCCCACAATCTGGAAGAAACCCAGGTGGTTTTTAGGTCTGGGATCCATATACCTCGCCAAAATATAATACTTTTTCTTGAGGAAAAGAAAGACAAGGTTGAAAATATCTAATTAAATCCCCTAGGCCTGCTACCTCTTCCTACCTGCAACACTTCCATCCTCTGCCTGAAAGAATCAAAGTCCCAACAAGTTGTTGAGGCATGCATCCTGATTAGAAACATACAACAAGGAAAGAAGACAATACCAGGTGGCCAACTGTGACCAATTGCACAGCCTGAAAGTGAATTCCAACAATCAAATACTCCAAGCAATCCTCTCAACCAAGAATTCGTAAGCAATCCATAGGCTGAAATGTCTCCAGAGAATATTGTTGAACACATTTGAATAATGAACAAATACATTAAAATTATGATCGGCTCACAAGCAATTTAGATATTTGTGAGGATCGGTGGAGATTTTCAAAAGTGCTCAGCATTGGCCTAACTCTGCTCCCCATTCAAGTAAATGGCAAAACTCTCATTGACTTCAATAAGAGCAGTATCAGACCAACGAACCTTGGCTTAGTTTGTGCCACAGTTCTGGTTTATCAAAGCACACTTCTCTATACTATATATTCCAAGAGTGTGCCTCGGCTCTCCAAGTGAGATAAATGTGCACACTATGTTGTTTATGGTTGTGAAGTTTTTAAGATGAATTTTTTTTAAAAATGAGGTCCTTTCTGCTTGGAATAGACTCAAAGGGTTTGTGTATATGAACACTTAGTTTGTGGCAAGCTGGAGTGTAAATCTACCCCACACTAGCCTGTTGTGTGCTACATGTGCATGTAGACCCTGCTGCTATGCACTAACAGATCCCTAATGTTCTTTGCTCTGCCCCACATGAGGGCACGGTTAATGCATGGCAGGCTAGTGCAAGGTAGATTTATACCCCAGTTTGCCATAAGCTAAATGTTTGTATAGACAGATCCAAATATTCCATTGCATTTTCAGAAGAGGAGGGTTTTCATCCAGTGTATCTGGCCAAAAAATCTCCCCACCTCATTTGTCGCACAGTGAGTTGCACTCCAGTTTGTAGATACCCTGAGCCCCAGAGGTAGCTGCATTTCAGGGGTGAAGTAACTATACATTTGTGAAGTTTTTTGGAATGTTCTCTGTTGAAAGGAGCTTTATATATGTAAAGTAATAATCTCTCTCTCTATGTGCATTTACCCATGTTCACATGCACTTTTAAAAAATTCTAGACATCAACACTTTTGTGTTTCTTTTTAATGAGAAATATTGTGCTACTTTCATTCAGCACCTGGTCTTAACTGTGAGTGTTGATAACATCACGCTGGTGGTCATAAATGACTCCAGATAGATATACTCTAGTGGGTTATGAAAATGTGAAATGTCCTCAGAATTTTTGGTTCCTGCACACATCACTGGGCTGTCCTTTTAAGTTAGTAATATCCTGTGACTGAAGACCTGGCAAGCATTAGGCTTGCTGCTCCATGTACTGGGGACAGACATCAAATTGTTCCCTTGAATTTCCCTCACAATTGAACTCTGCTAGTCTGAAAGATCTGGATTAGGAATACATATTAGATGTTAAATAATTACTTGGACCAATCCTACTGAAATGTAACTTCCCATTGTAAGAATGCATTACCCACTGGCATGAAGAAAAATTGCATTGGATGTGTGACATGCAGTAGATCAGCAACTAGAAAGATTTACTGTGCTATCACCTGATATATAAGTATTGCAGTTGTACCGGGTGGGTTACAGGTATTGGAACAGAACAGTCTCATTAAGAGGTAAATTTCGCCCTCAGTACATATGCATATATCCAACTACTATTAGTGTGACTTACGTGCACACAACAAGAGGACAGTACATCTATTACTTTCCCGAAGAGGGAAGTAAGTAGCGCTGACAGGGAGCTGGAGTGAGCTTCACTGTATTATTAATGCTGTGGTGCTTCCAGGACTGATAGTAAATTCCAATATTCCAGTTCCTTTCGAACAGGAATGAATATAATTATGAACTCTCTTTCTGGCACTGTCTGTTGTAAAGATAGTTCCCTGCCTGTGTGGTGCATATGCGTTTGCATTTTGAATATTCTTTACACAGCTTTTTTGCAAAATAAAATATTTAACAAAATCAATTCATTTTAGTTCAGATATGCCAGTCAGAAAGGATGCAGATATAATCAACATTTCCCCCCTCCATCCGTGAACAGTGGTAATATGCTGTAGTCATCTTATGCTAGGGCATAGCTCATTGGTGTCTGACCATTTAAGAGTGTAAGAATCTATCTTGTCTGATTCAGTACTTTTCTGAGCACTGAAACGGAACCATACCACCACAGTATTATTACTCTCTTCCCTGAATTACCCAGTGTTCAAGCATTATGCAATATATTGTTATGATACCGGAGTTTCAATTGAGGAAATCAAATGTATATAGCAATTTAATGGGAAACAGAGGTGTTTAAAAATGCTGAAATAGGTCTGTTCAGACATGGCTTAGAGTAGAATGAAACGGTAGCAGTTTTCAAAATGGGATTCTCACTCTATTAAAATGCAAATAAACAATGTTTTTTTCTTCAGACATCCCTGTCTATGTATAAAATAATAACAGTAGGAAAAACCTGTGTATTGTCATCTCTGACATTTTTGTATATACTTAATTTGTTCATGAATTAGAACATCCTACCATTGTTGTTACATGTGTGAGGCGAATCAGATATTGCTTATAAAATATACTTTTAAAGAATTAAGAAATCTGGCAGACATTCAGTGGAATATACAAGAAAAGAAATGGGTGAGGAGAGTATCATTTCATTAATGCGTGGGTGTGCATGTATTTACATATGTATATAGAGAGACTTATGTGATATAGCACTAGAACAGGTTGCAATGTTTTGAAATACAGTTTTTTGAGGAAATTTCATATTTAAACAAAAAATGGATTTTTTTCACATAAATTTCTCCTTTCCCCCCCCCATCTCTATAGATCACATTCACGTTTTGAGACTATATTTGTAGTTATGCATGCCTGCGCTGATCCTAATTAAATTTTATAAAGGGTGCAATTTACCCATGGTGCAGAGGAAGACCAAAACCAGGGTAGGCCCACTGCTTAGTGAAGAGGGAGAAACAGTAACAGGAAACTTGGAAATGGCAGAGATGCTTAATGACTTCTTTGTTTCGGTCTTCACCGAGAAGTCTGAAGGAATGCCTAACATAGTAAATGCTATGAAGTTTGTGTACATACTTGCAATATCTTCATTAATGACTTAGATATTGGCATAGAAAGTGCGCTTATTAAGTTTGCGGATGATACCAAACTGGGAGGGATTGCAACTGCTTTGGAGGACAGGGTCATAATTCAAAATGATCTGGACAAATTGGAGAAATGGTCTGAGTTAAACAGGATGAAGTTTAACAAAGACAAATGCAAAGTGCTCCACTTAGGAAGAAAGAATCAGTTTCACACATACAGAATGGGAAGAGACTGTCTAGGAAGGAGTACGGCAGAAAGGGATCTAGGGGTTATAGTGGACCACAAGCTAAATATGAGTCAACAGTGTGATGCTGTTGCAAAAAAAGCAAACATGATTCTGGGATGTATTAACAGGTGTGTTGTGAGCAAGACACGAGAAGTCATTCTTCCGCTCTACTCTGCTCTGGTTAGGCCTCAGCTGGAGTATTGTGTCCAGTTTTGGGCACCGCATTTCAAGAAAGATGTGGAGAAATTGGAAAGGGTCCAGAGAAGAGCAACAAGAATGATTAAAGGTCTTGAGAACATGACCTATGAAGGAAGGCTGAAAGAATTGGGTTTGTTTAGTTTGGAAAAGAGAAGACTGAGAGGGGACATGATAGCAGTTTTCAGGTATCTAAAAGGGTGTCATAAGGAGGAGGGAGAAAACTTGTTCACCTTAGCCTCTAAGGATAGAACAAGAAGCAATGGGCTTAAACTGCAGCAAGGGAGGTCTAGGTTGGACATTAGGAAAAAGTTCCTAACTGTCAGGGTGGTTAAACACTGGAATAAATTGCCTAGGGAGGTTGTGGAATCTCCATCTCTGGAGATATTTAAGAGTAGGTTAGACAAATGTCTATCAGGGATGGTCTAGACAGTATTTGGTCCTGCCATGCGGGCAGGGGACTGGACTCGATGACCTCTCGAGGTCCCTTCCAGTCCTAGAATCTATGAATCTATGAATCACACAAGAATGTTAATGATTAGTTATTAGTTTTCATATGTTACATTACAAGGCATATTTTGTACAAAGATTATTATGGTAGTGTGTAGGGTGTGAATATCAGGCTATTTAGTGTCACGTTGTCCTCATCCATAACAATTTTACATTCCACATCAAACTTTTTGTCTAAATCATGGGAACAGGATGGCTCCCTAATATCCCAACCTCTTCATGGGCCACAAAACTGATGATATTTTTATATCCTCTGGACAGATGACCTAAATTCCCTCATAAATTTGCACCACAACAACCACCACCCACCCATTAAATTCTAGAAGACTCCCATACTAGCAGCTTCATCAGTGGAAGCCTACAAACAACTACATACAAGGAACCAATGGATAAAATCACATCTACCTTCACAGATCCTATAACTATGCCAAACACACAGGGAAATCTGTCATCTACAGCCAGGCACTCAGATACCACAGAATATGCTCTGAGGAGAAAGCTGGACACTCCACCAAAGAAGCAGATTGCATCATGGAACAGGCCATGCAACTACCCCAAGAGAACCTGCTTCAATACTAAAACAATGAGGAATCCTTGTGGCACCTTAGAGACTAACAAATTTATTTTGGCATAAGCTTTCGTGGGCTAAAATCCACTTCATCAGATGCATGGAGTGAAAAATACAATAGGCAGGTATATATATTACAGCACATGAAAAGAGGCAGGTATATATATTACAGCACATGTGTTTTTGCTGATACAGACTAACATGGCTACCCCTCTGAAACCTGCTTCAATACTGATACTGAAGTAAAACCGCCTCTGACCACACACCACTAGTTGTCACCTACTATCCCATATAAGGTATCATTAAACAATTACAACCCATACTCGGGACCACATCCTGAAAAAAACCTTTCCTGAAACCCTCTTCTGGCCCCCACCCCAATTTCACCAAGCTCATCATCAGAAGCAAGCTCCCCATAAACTAGGACACACCAAGTCTAAATGGCACCAGACCCTGCCAGCACAACAGATGCAAAACCTGAAAATGTACCTCCACTGCTACAATGATCAACACCCCCACTTAACACCTTTCATGATGCATGAGTGCCTATCACAACCTGTGGTGTAACACATCCAGTGCACTAAATGTCCCAACAATTATGATGGTGAAAGGAGACAATCAATACGCTCTCCAATGAACTCACATAGAAAAATGATAAAAGACAAAAACACTGTTATCACCTGTGAGTGAACACTTTTCACAAAGCAATCACTCTATATCTAACCTATCAGTCCTTGTCCTCAAGGGAAACTTGCCCAACACCTTCAAAAAACAAGCTTGGAATCTTAAATTCATAACTCTGCTAGACAATAAAAATCATCGACTGAACAGAGACACTGGATTTATGGCTCATTAGAACAATCTATAATCTACTGACCCCCATCCCTGCTTTTTTCTCTCTCTTCTTTCCCCCCTATTATTGGAGAGGTGTTAACTGGCCACTTCAACTTGAATGGTCCCTTGAAATATGAGTTAACTACTTACGCTTAACAATCGCCTTCTACCTTGCATTTAGAAGAGCCATTCTGAGGGCAGGTCTACACTGTAAAATTAAGTCAACTTAAGTTATGGCAATGTTCAGACACTGCGGTAATTAAATTGGTTTTGCATGTCCATATTAGCTCCTTCTGTTGGCAGTGCGTGTGCTTACCAGGAGCTCTTGAACCAATTTAACACTGGGGCACTGACAGCCAGAGCCCTACTGCCTGGGACTGAGCTATCCCTCCCCTCAACAGCATCCTGCAAGGGTGACAGCTGGAGCTCCGCTGCTTGGGGTGACAGTAAATTTCCCTGGCCTATAGAAGAGCTCTGTGAAAACTTGTCTCTTTCACAACCCTCCCACCTCAAGGGATCCCAGAACTTGAGCCTGAACATCTACACTACAATTTGATAGCCCAGCAGCCTGAGCCCTGCAAGCTCAAGTCAGCTGACACAGATTAGACATGTATGTTTTATTGCAGTGCAGATGTACTCCTACAAAAAGTTTAGGCCCTGATTCAGGAAAGCACTGAAGAATGTGTTTAACTATAAGTATGTGCTTTAGACCCAATAGGATTTATGCACATGCTTAAAGTTAAGCACATGCTGCAGTGCTGTCCAAAATAGGGATGTTTTCCTAAATTAGAGCCTTAATAGTTATGAGCATGCCCATACACAGGCACTTTCTATTTCTTCTTTTTTTCCTGCTTCCTCTCATTCATTCTCATAATCCATTCCAACTCTTTTCTGAATTTACTCACCAGAAACACAATTCTAAGAGTTGGATGAATCCAGTTAAGGAAGTGAAGGATACAATGTGTCCAATGTGTCCAATTAAAACTAACCTCTGAGCTAGAATATCAGCCATCAAATACTCATAATGTACTGCCTTCAATAAATCTACAGGCCAGGAATTATTTGGTGAAATTATTTTGAGTAATTAATAAACCTAAGGAAATCCTGATTTTTTAGCAGGTTTTTTTTTTTGCAAAGAGAAAATAGGGTGAAATTTGTTGAATAAATTATTCAGTATATTTTATGAATTCAAATCCATTCTCCACAGGCTTTGAAATAAGTATGAGTACAGCTTTTCCTTCTCTGAGTTGAGAGAAGTAAATTTTCCAAAGATTTGGTGCCTCCATCTTCTGCTCCTACTCTGTCACTATAAACTTCTTAAAAAAACAAATCGTCACAGCTTCTTCATATTGCTTTTCAACGGGGCACAGTTCTGTCTTTTTTTTTTTCAGACATCTCTTCAACAGAGCACACAAAGAACATCTTTCACTGGAGGATCGCAAAACATTTCTCAACTAACCATTAATTTTCACTATATTCTTGTGAGGTAGGTAAGTGCATACACAGCAGCTAGTGTGAAGAAGGAACCTATGATACTTGTATCACCAACCGCTAATTACGATTTAAATGGTACTGAGATTCTTCTGTCAGGAGCCCTAATTATATGGCTGCATCTTTTACACATTAGAAAAGATAATACCAGTGTTCATGACAATCACGGTGCCTGTGACACAGCTTAAGTGTTGGTATCACAATGCTTAGCCACAGCACCCCTGACTTCCCACAGAAACATGCCATCATGCATGCATGCATGTCTGCCAGTCCTCCCACCTGTGCTTCCTGGGGATATCCCTCTGATCTCCTGGCTAAGACTTTGGAACTTCTGAAGAATTCCCCACAAAGAATTAATTCTCAGACTTCACATTGAACCCAGTACACTCTATGAGTGAAGTTCTGGCCCCATTGACTTCAATGACAAAACTTCCATTGAGTTTCTGGAGGCCAGGACTTCAGGGTTCTCAATCTCTGCCGCTGATCTTACATAATCATTTATGCTTTTGGAAAAGTGGATGTAAAGCACTACAATTCTAATAGTAGCCTTTTAAGGTTGTGTAAACAACTACGCAAGGAACAAGATGGTGGAGAATCAGGTCAATACTGTATGAATTCTCATATGTAACAATATAGTGCAGCCTTGATCGATAGAGCTCTTATCTTATTATTTCCCTACTGTGTCACAGCACTTTGATTTAAGGAATTCCTCTGTAACCTGAGACACAGGACTGCCCTCCATATTAGCTGTGCTGGGATGGTCAGTACTAGCAAGTGCTCTTTGGTACCAGTGCTTGGGATTACTGCTGCACATTAAGATAAGGAACAGGAGGGAGTCTGAACTCCACTTAGCAGTGGTGCCAATTACAGGAGACTGGTGGAGGAGGGTAAATGCCCCCTCCAAGGTTTTTGCACTTACTCAAAGTTCCATAGGCTGTGGAGCCAGGGTGTGTATATGGGGGGAACGGTGGAGATGGCCTGACCATTTTAAAGCATTGTTCCCTTACTAAATCAGAACAGCTGCTTCCGGAGTGGTCCAGAGCATTACCCTGGTGGCATGATCACAATGCCACTGAGATGTGACATTGGTACACATGGACCGGCATTAGGGCAAAATTTCAGTGAGTGGTATTGTGACCTGATGTATGGGGTTGTAACATCATGCAAATTTAGCCCACCTGCCTCTCCGTCCAGATGGAGGAGTGGAGGGGCTAAATGGTATTGCGACCAGGCAAACGGGGAATCTGTTCCTGTACAGCGGACCACAGAGAAGCCAGCTGAGAATTCGACACCTGGCGGCACCAGCTCATGCACTCTGTGAGTAAGAGAGAAGGGGAGACTCCCCAGACAAGGAGAGGGAGGGGTGGGAAGAAGAACAGGGACTAGATGGGGTCCTTGTTGGGGACGGGGACTCCAGGAAATACCTGAATTGGTGCCTCTGGGTTCAACCTCTTAAATGAAAATAAATGAGAGGTTGTTTCATTGGTAACTTGCACTTTTTGATTTTGGTTAAAAGCACCGCAGGATAGTAAATGGGGTGGGAACAGGAAGGGGAGAGCTATCTGCTATCACATCTTGCCTTTGTGTAAATATATCAAACAAAGACAAGGAAAGAAAAAAATTGAAAAGCTACCTTTAAACTACAAAAGTAAATAATCCCTATTAGTTTAACTCTTGATCAAATTCTTTACTATTCTATATAAAACAAAAATACTTGGCAATCATGTAGGGCCTTTCATTGAGGATATTAATGCACTTTATAAACATTCATTAAGACCCACAATATCTTTTGTATTATTATCCTCATTGTACAGATGTGGAAATGGATGTACAGAGAGGCCAAAAGTCACATAAGCTGAAAACAACAATCCTTGATCCCTAGCCAGTGCTCAAACTACTATACCATGGTCTTTCCCCAGTACTACTGCTGTACTATCCTTAGCATTGCCCCTCCAGAGCTCTTGCTAACCTTATGCCTCTAGTGGATGTAGGGAATAACAGTTATGTAAGTAGTTGCAGGGGCTAGGAGTTCACCACTCAAGCACCATGATGTTTATGTTTTGTTCTACTTCATGATTAATATCTCATGCAGATTTACAGACACACATTGAACACTCGTATAATGACAAATACAATGTTAATGATCATTTCCTAATTCCAGCTGGCTATAGGCTGCCAGCTTCCCTACAAATTCAGGACTAGGACCCTAATGCTATAAAGTAGTGGCCATGCAGCAAGTAAATATTACCCTGCCAGAACATTACATAGTTTATTAAAAAATACAAACATGGGTTATAGTGGTGGTATGCAACACACAGGATGAGCATCTTCATCAGGAGCACCTTCCTTGATAACTGCCTGTTCCCTATAAGCCTTCCTTACTACAGATTTGCTGCCTTATACAAATTTTGTAACACATACATTTTGGGGGCTGGCCCTTTAAATTTGGCAAAGAAGAGCAGCTGCAGCTCTAGAGTAGCCATTTTACAACTGACATGTTGCTTGCTAGATATCCTCTTTCAGTCAGTAAGAAATACTCATTATATTTCCCCCTTGTTTTCCCAGTATTATTCCTGAGGGCATGGCCCTTTCTCTCAGTATGGAAAGTCT
Organism: Emys orbicularis; assembly: GCF_028017835.1. Classification (NCBI taxonomy): domain Eukaryota; kingdom Metazoa; phylum Chordata; order Testudines; family Emydidae; genus Emys; species Emys orbicularis. The sequence continues at coordinate 63,756,115 of NC_088683.1, read as the reverse complement.
GCAGTCAAATAGGGTTTTTATCTACAATCTACAAAACTGAGGAGCAGCACAACTATGGTATGTGTGAAAATCTATTGAGTGAAAGTCATATAAATATAGTGCTTGCTTGTGATTATTATTATTACTGCTGAAAAATATGGAGGAAGGAAATGATAGAGATAAGTCAGAGTTTCATACACATATGGGCTCCCAGCAATAAACAAAACTTGAAAAAAAAAGTGTGCATAGGGTATTGGATGAACATTTTTCCAGCATTCAGTCACATTGTTTCAAATAATATTCTCTGCTTCTTCCCCAGTGCTTTTATATGAAATGCTGTGTAAGTGATGCTAATGTGGACAATGGCCTTTTTGTTTTGACGTGTTCCTTGTTGGTATGTCCTGCAGAGGTGAATTATTTCCCTGTATGTCTTGTTACCCTCCTTGACTTATATTTGTATTGACTGTGCTAATATTCTTTTGCTATTGTTTTCTTTCTACTGGTGTATTATTTTACTTTATAAGCAAGAAAGATATGAAAAGTACCTAACTGTGGTTCTAGGTGATTTAAAATATATTTTTGTATGGTAATTTACAACTCCATCCATTCACCAGACCACTGTGACCAACAGTGGCTAGGGAATAAAAGACCACATCACTCACTGCTTTCATTATTTTCTCCTTTTATAAATATGATATAAATTAGGAATAATATCACACAAGTGATTCCACCTGAGCAGAAGTTGCTCTAATTGAGAAGTTAATGGGAATACCCATGTGAGTAAGGGTTTTATAGGATCAGACTTGTCTTTGGATAAGCAGCCTTTGGAATTCACACCTGAAAACTGAGTTTGTCACCTCCCTAATATGCACATGCAAAGGCAGTTTGCATGACAAATCTGGCTGTTTGTATATGCAAAACCTTAGAACTGAAAACTTGTAGAAGCACAATTTTGAATGTTTCAGAGTAGCAGCCGTGTTAGTCTGTATCCTCAAAAATAACAGGAGTACTTGTGGCACCTTAGAGACTAATAAATTTGTTAGTCTCTAAGGTGCCACAAGTACTCCTGTTAATTTTGAATGTGAAGTTTTAGAGATTGCATTTGACTATATGACAGATAGATTTAACAGACTAGAAAAAGTGCCCATACAAAAGTCACTGTTTAAACTCCACTACCATAAGTTCCCTCTATTTGCTCACATATCCATCCCTGTTTTATTTCCCTGAAAAACAGAAACAGCTAGAAACACCTGGGTGAAATTATCTGTACATTATCAGTTTCCTGATCTTTATTTCTGTCACTGGGGCTGCCATATCACTTGGTCTTTGAGAGTGACACTTCCCTTTTGTCACTGTCAGCATTGGTACTGGTGCCAGAAACTCTAATGCAGTGCAGTGAGGGAGTGGCATTGTGGTTCAGATAAGAAACTTTTAAATCCTGAGCTGTCAAGTACATCTTGTTTTCCCCTTATACAGTTTCACTCCCTATGAAATATAATGTTTAGTTCCTTGGCATGTACCTAGAATCACTGACACCAATGCCATTCACTGTAAAACACAAGAAATAAATCAGTGTAACTCATTCATATTATAAACACAAAATAAAAGTTTTTCCTAACTTTTTGCTTCCTGACTTTAACAATTTCTACTTCTTAGTCTTCCACTTCTGTCACTCCTAACATTTCTGTTTTTGTTATTCATTCTTGTATCCATCTTTTTCTAGTCTTCCCTTCATCTTTTTAACATTCTATTTCTCTTTTACATTAACTTACTTTCGTCTGTTCTGTTCTTTGCTTGTATACAGCATTCTGAATTTGCCCAACTTTCCCCTGTTAATATGGCTCTCCAGTGAGCAAAATTAATTAATACTCAGTGTAAATTGATAAAAAAACAACAAAAACAAATGAGGTCACTTTTATGAGCAGGGAAACGGCTTTCCTTGTGTGGGTGCTGACAACCTGTTCTTAGATGCTAACAACTCAGAGTCTTTTGGAAGCACTGTAAGTTAAACAAAATGGGTATAAGTGGTGATATACCAAAAATGAATTGAAATGCAAATTTCTTTTAGTGCTTGATAAAAATGTAATAAGCAGACATAAACATGAAAAAGACTAAGTTATATTTTTATGCTGTTACAGTAGGAATGGTATTTAGCATACACTGAGGCAGATTTTGTTATCGATTTTATCAGTTATGGCCTTTCTGTTTAACTTTACTTTTCCTTTTTCTGTTTTTCATTATTTTACCTCTCACATTATCTGATTTCTATTTTTTGTTTAATTTGCTCTCTATCGCTTTCTCTGGCTTTTTTGTTCATTCATTTCTCCATTGCTTCTCTGTTCTTTCTGTTTGTCTGGTGTCTGGTCTGGTCTCTAAATATGCATACTTGATCTATGCAAAGCTCCTGTTGCCTTCAATGGCAGTTTTGTGTGAGTAAGAGGAGCAGGATTTGCCATGGTAGTTGTTCAGTTTCTTATTTCAGGAACATAACAGCATGCTTATTTTAACATAACAAGCTAGGGGTTAATGAAAGTAAGGAGATCCTGATTTTAATCAGAATTGTGCCCCTGCCCCTAGTTTACGATACAGACACATTTGTGATGAGAACAAGGTGACTTCTTCCATTTCTGAGAGGGTTAATGTTTCAGAAGGATGTATGGCTCCCAAGTAGCTATAGATATTAAATTTCCATAACTCCACCTTGATGCTTATATGCTGGAGATCTGTGAGTATAGAATACATTTTCTATGTATATTCAGAGGCCTATGACAGCCAGTTTGGCTGGTACATAAATCGGAGCCCACTGAAGGGCCCACATCCATGTTTCTAGGTGCCCTTCAATCCAGGAGAAGGGACCCGCATTTTTGGTTACTGCAAACAACTCTCCTCACTTGTGTATGCCCTTAATTTAGTCAGCAATGACTCTCAACGACATTGTAGGTGGAGCACAATAAATGGTATATATGCTCATTGATGGCATGAGCCTGTGAGGTGCTGTGCACCCTCAGCTACAGCTAAAGTCAATGCAAGTTGAGAGCATGCACTGACTTGCAGGATTATACCCTATGCAGGGCACTTATTCATAACTGTCAATGCATCTTGCATGACATACTAGCAGCCCTTTATCTAGTGTTTCCAGCCCTTGTGATTTTATTGTGAGAATCATGATATTCAATGGTTTTCTCTGGGAGTCAAGTGGTTTTATGACTCAGCATTCCTTTAAAAAAAGCAGATTTCTAGCAAGCATGGCTGTGGAGAAAAACTTGATTAATGTGACTTGGGAGAACCTTGAAAGCTCAGAAGCCAAAGAAAAAGAACCTATAATTGATTATTTTTATAAAATCTCATAGAGTTTTAAGACAACCTCCTGATTTGGATTTTTGAATGGCTGGGGTTAGCAATACTGCCTATTGCACCTCCTGTGTGGATTCTCATGCAGCTGTAGGGAAATTTTCCCCACATAGTTGCCTCTCAGCCATCGGGGGCTGCTATGATGGGAACTGTAGGAAAGCACAGTCTACCTCTGCTCTTACAGTACTGACAGGTGCAAACTGGAGAGAGCTGGAAGTCGTAGGAGACCAGGGGTCAGCAACGTGTCCATACACGGACACAAGTCTCTGTGGTAAAAATTTTGAGTTCCGTGGTAATTTTTCAAAAAACATTGAATGACTGAATAACGTAACCCCTCCCCTCCCGCCCCAATGTCTGTCACTAAGTACGATACTTTTGTCAAGTGTCTGTCACGCAACATGGTGGTGCCGACCCCTGTAGGAGACAGTCAGCTGCCCCAGAGCCCTACTTCTCTGGTGAGGAGAGAGAGAGAGAGGCCTGAGATAGTACTGGGAAATGAAAGGGACAGGCAGGGGCAGCAAGTTATATGGGCCTGTGGTGCCCGTGCTCCAGCAATATTCAGGGCCCGGCAGCCCGGCTCCACCAATGTTTGGGGCCAGGTCTCTCCCCTGGCCCTGCTTGCCGCCCCCACGCACCTCCCCCAACTGTCCCCCGGCCCCCACTTGTCTCCCCTAGGCCCCGGAGCATCCCTGCCTCTCCCCTGCAGCTCTGCGCTGCCCCTCTGCTGGCTCCCGGTATCAATGGCCACCGCAGGTCCTAGTGCCAGGGCAGGCTGCCCCTGCCCCTGCCCTTCCAGCTTGGACCCTTCCCTTTTCCGGTGGGACCCTCCACCAGCACAGGGGGGGCCCTCTGCCCACAGTCACCGCTCCTGCTCCATGCTGGGGAAGGGGCAGCCCCATCCCTCACCCCCAGTGAGGCTACAGTGAGGGGCAGAAGCAGGGGAGGAGGCGCACATGTGATGGCAGCTCCCCCCCACCCTCGGCACCCACCGCAGGGGAAGCGAGGGGGCTTCCTGGACCTGAGAGGGGCCCTAGGAGCATGTGCAGTGACAGTGGTGTGAGGTGAGTGTGCTGCCAGGGGCGGAGGGGGAGAGAGGGGGACCCCTCTCATAGAGCTCGCTGCTGCCGGTGGGGAGAGGGCTGGGGGGGAGTCCTCTCTGGCCCCAGCCCCAGGGCAGCCTGCCTGCACCCCCAAACTCCTCATCCCCAGCCTCCCCACCGCAGAGCCCACCCCCCCTGCACCTCAACTCTCTGCCCTAATCCTGAGCCCCTCCCACACCCCAAACCCCTCATCACCAGCCCCACCCCAGAGACCTCATATTTTTACATTATTTAAAAATATATATATTGGCTTACAAGGCAGGTGTGGGGGGCGCAGGACTTGGACCTGTTCTGGGCACCACCAAAAATTATACAAACCTGCCACCCCTGGGGACAGGAACTGAAGGAGGAGAAAAGCACAATGGGCAGAACATAGAAGGCTGCTACAGGCTCTCCTCAAGGCTTCTACATATAAGTCCCTGCCTCAGGGCCCTCTAGTAACTTACCCACATTAGTCCCCACTAGTTACCCCTCAAGCTTCTTGGTGTTCCATGGCTTCCTTACTCCCTCCACCTTCTTTTCACAGCACAGACTAAAAGGCTCTTCCCTCCTGCCCTCCCCCGCCAGCTGGTTCCCATTGTATGAGGGACACTGAAGCGCTGGCAAGAAATGCCACACTCAGAGCTGCACCAGCCAGAGCAGTTATGCTTCTGAAAGTCTTTCTTAGCCTTTGCTGAGGCTGCCATGTCAGTGCTGATGCAGGTTTGGAACCCCCTGGTGATATATGGATGAAACAATTTGGAGACCTGGAGTCTAGGACCAATTCAGCCCTGGTATAAGAGGTCACATCACAATAGGGCTGGTTGGGAAATGATGGTTATACATGCCAGAAATTTAATCTAAAGCAATTATTTGTTTTCATTGTTTTGTCTTAATTTGGTGGCATTTGTTGGAAAACTGGAATAAAAACACAGCAAAAAAATATTTCTTTTTAAAATCAGTTAAATGTCCTAGTAAAAAGTTGAACCATGAGATGAAAAGAAAAACAACTAAAACTCTGTAACCCATAAAGATAAACAAGCAGCGAAGAACCAGAGCAAACAAATTAGTTTAGCTTGTCTTATAAGAGCAATAATATTAATAGCATCGAGTGTACTTGCAATTAACAGCTTTTGTAATTCATCAAAAGCCTCAGCTTTGCGCTGGCATTTAACGAAATCAAAGAGCCATTTACTGCTATGTATGCTCTAATACCATGAGCATTATCCCTTACATAATTCTCTTATTAAATCTAAATGGGTAGCTGGGAAACTGAATTTAAAGCATTAATGAAAAAGATATTACATTTTTGCTACACAAGTACTTAATTTAATGGGTCTGTAGATTATACTCAGTGGGTTATCTATACTACTTAATAGAGATGTTCCATGGGCATGTTAATAAATAGCTAGGTGCTGTGTTCTGCCTCAGACACTGGTGGCAAGATCCCCCATCCCATCCTGCAGAGAGGACTGATGGGGTGAGTCATGGGGAAAATTCAATGACATTCCTCATTGTGAAGTTTTTCCAGGATCAATCTTGTTGAGGGTGTTGAGCTTGCATCCACACTTAGAAACTTGAGAGGTGGGGCCTTGAAACATGTGACACTTTTGAGCCCCACACAGGTCTTGGGATCTATACTTCAGTGCCGCCTTCCTTGATAACTGCCTGTTATCATCGACTCCTCCACTCCATCAGCAATGTGCTTCCAAAAAGATGCTGCTGCCAGGGACTCATTCACCCTTTGATGTCCCTGGAAAACCTCTCTATAACGATGGAAGGATCCATGGTAAAGAATAATATGGGTTCTATGCAAAAGTTGAATGGCACTAGTATCCCAAAAGGCACTGGAAGTAATGGAGTGAGGATGGACCCATCACTCCATTCCTGCTCTTCCAAGCAATGCTGGCTGAGAGCAGGGTAGAGTGTGGGAGAGCTGCCACTGTAGCATGTGCTTTCTCATTGCCTCAAGAGCTCAGACAGCAAATGGGTTAACTCTTTTGGCTCTTGTTACATCATGGACTCTCTGTGCACCTATTAACCCTCCAAATACAGGACTGTGCCTTTAAGACACAATTTAGCCCCATTGTAATTAATTCTTTCTCTCTCACGCACCTTTGTATATGTCCTTCTGTTTGTAATCTATGTCCTTGGTCCTTTTTACCACTGAAGCAGTAAGGAGTGTCATTATTGCTCTTGTTGGAGGAGAGGACAAGTCCTGGTGCTCAGCTCCTGTAATTTTAGTCTGTTTACACACCATGTAAATGCCTATAAATAAAACTCTTGTAATACCTAGTATTTATTAATACCAACAGAAAATAGTGAAAACATTCTGGCTCATTGGAGTTCATATTAATTGCTTAATATAATAATCCAAGTTTACATGAAAAAACTCCTACTCTATTCTATAGCATTTTGGGTCTCAGACTGTGGGATGCCTCATTCAAGAATTCGACAGTATGTGTTAGTGCCATTTATTTTGTTTGAAGGTCAGATTACTCAGTAGTGCTACTTAGTTACTTAAACTGACAGACTCGTAATACTTTTTTCTGAAACTAGCTTAAAAACGGTGGGCAACTAATAATGCATTGCAGTCAAATTCCGTTCTGTAAATGGTGGGACATAAAGCTTTTCTCCCCTTTTGATTATAGTTACATCTAAAAATGAAATTGAATGAGCATTGTAACTAAGAATGATTTTTTGGATGGGTTTATTGTTATAGACACATTTTTCATAGGACCTTAATGAACCAATGTCTGCACACATAAAAAATATCATCAGTGAAATGTCACCCAGGAATAATGTGTGAACTAAAAGGATTATGATTGAACTATACCTGTGCTGTTCAGATTGCTGAATTTAAGGTTGTGTCACCATTTCTATTATAAATTTCCATTTTCAGACATTTTTAACTGAGGTGTAAAGAATTCTCTGACTATAATGTAACATGCAGTATTTAAGCCAAGAGTACTTTCTCTTTGTGATTTAAGAATTTTCTAAACTGGTTTTACAGGGAACATGTAATGACAGCTTCTCTTCTATCATTACTGCTAAGCCTCTGCTCTGTACTTAATTATTGTTTATGTTGACTAGAGCTGGGCTTGAGTCTCCAAGTTCATAACCAGATCTGAATTTGAATATGACATTTCCCAACATTCAGGGATGTTTGGATTCCAAGTTTTGGTACAGTTCATAATAAAAGTGCAAAACAGATGCAAAGGGCTCAATCCTGCAAAAACTTGCTTTTCAGCACAGTGCTTACTGCAGTCTTTGCCCAGTAGTAAGTATTTTCAGGATTGGGCCCAAAGTTTGTATCTGTATCCACATATGAACTTTCCCAGGGGAGTCAGGATCATGGATTTCTATTAACATTAATCTCTAATCTAATCTATTGCAAACCCAAATGTTTCCCTACTCTAGTCTATCAGCTATGCTGTTATCAAGATCATCTCTTCTCCTGCCACTCTGACCATATCTTTCTCCTTTTTAAAATCACTTCACTGCCTTCCAATTTCCTTCCACAGCAAGTTCAATGTTGTGCTCTCTCTCCATCTTCTCTTTTTGTTGCCTAACCTTCTTGTCTATCTCATACCTATTTTTAAGGCTTACCATAGCTATCACTGTACACTCTAAGTGCTTCCTGGGTAAGTAAAATCTGAATAATGAGGTCCCTAGTGTACTTCATTAAGTCCCTTACCTGGTTATAGGATGTTATACTTGGATTATATAAATATTGTGTTTGTGTCTATATAAATAATACATACACATCATTTCAGTTATGTTGCAAAACCTCTTTCAAAGAGGAGGAAGTTGTAGCATAGTCTAAAAAGGATACTATTCTGGATTAGGTAAATCTCTTCATTATTCCATAGCTGAAATTCCTTGATAGAGAATTATTTATCACTGACATTCATTAAGTACTTGCTATATTTTGTAAACTGCAGTGTCTTAGAATCAGGCAGCTGTCTTGGTGGAAGATGGATGAAAATGTGGTCCTTGAGATAGTAAGAGTCTGACCCGATAAAGGCTTTAACATCAGGGCTATGTGAAACCCATAGTTTCCTTGTGGGAAAAGAGATCAGGTGCTAACACATCTCTTCATGGTCTATGTAGAAGTTGAGATTGAAAAGAAAGATAAATTGGGGGATTTTGATTGTAAGCAGGGCAGGTGGTCCATTAGTTGTTCAAGGATATCAGCATGATCTTCATTAGGAGGTCTGCACACCCCAGGAGTCCTGGATTATTCTTGTCTTCTTCAGAGGAACTGTGATCATGTGTAGTTGTAAGACCAGTTTTATGGTGTACTCTTGGGGGATGTCTTCTCATACCATGCATAACTGGGTTTTGAGAGAGTGATCAATATCCGAGTCCTGAGTTTCTTGAAGGGGATGGGTTTCCAATTCTCCAAATTCCAAGCATCTGGCTTTCATCCAGAGAGTCTGCCTGGTGTTCATGGAAAGGGCAGAGTTGTTGTAGGAGAGTGCTGAATAATTGTGGTGTGGGGGCATAGGCATGTGTATGTGTTTGCACACATGCAGTAAGAATCAATCATTTGTTTCCATTTTTCCATGTTGAGATTGGAAGGAAGGAGGCAACCTTCTACCTTTCTATCCATGGTTCTGGGGTGTGGACTATAGTCACTATGGTGATGGCATTTACCACTCTGTGAATGCTCAACTGCCCTGGTTTGGTTGTGGGTTAGAATCTCTTGGGGAGGATATATTCCTTTTATCTCCTTTATTCACCCTACTTTCATGCTTTCTTTTCATTCCATCTCTCATGCTTTTAAAGTTTGGAGAGTTAGGTACAGTACTGTATGTAACTGAAAGGGCATGCCATTCTGTTTTCTGTATACTGCACCTTAAAGAACAGCTGCCATTCTGAGATTCAATTCAGGGCAGAATGTTACAAAGTGAGTCACTGTGCCTTCTCTCATGAAGGCCTCCTACTTTGATTTTCTTTATTTACTGTTTTCCTTAATCCCAAAAGTCATCTAATCTGTAAATACATTTCGATATTTGTGTATGGGAAAGTGTAACAAAGCTCTTTCCTCAGATCCTGAAAAACTTGCTGTACTGTGAAGCTTTCTAGCTGTGAGATCACACCCTGCTGTGTGTTGCTCTGTATTGTACTCAACTGTTTTACCCATTTGTGTTTTTAGACTATGAACTCTTTAGGGCATAAAATCATATCTGCTCATAGAGCTGTACTATGTACACTTTTGATGCTATCGATGTATAACTAAATGATAGTGGGATGATAGTTCCCTTAGCACACTTTTGATGCTACCGATGTATGAATAAATGATAGTAGGATGATTGTTTCCTCAGCAAACAATTGAAGCTCATATTTGTAATGAGTTGGTTGAAGTGCAAAGATGAAAATAATATATTTTGTTTAAAATATAAAGATATTCTCCCAAGGATTCTTGGCTATGAAATTACTTTACAAATGCAACATCTTCTATGACATGAGGCAGTGTAAAGTCTCCAGGGAGTAGATGCTGCCTGAGTCAATGGTATGGACACTAAGAAGCATTTAAAGAATTGACCAGAATGATTCCTTTCTGTTCCATTATTTTACATTGAGTCAATAACTACATACCGGTAGTTACATGGTAGCACATCTGGAGTAATGATTATGGTTATTTAGGTCAATAATTAGTGTTTTAAAAAGTCATTAAATAAATATTTGTGATAGATGGTAATGGATCCTTTGGAGCAGTAACATTTTATTTCTTATATATAAGTATTACGATAATGGTAGAAAACACTACTTAAATATCACCATATTTAACAGCACTGTTTTGCTTGGCTCGATAGAAAATTAAGTATGTTTAAGGTGGGGATCTGAAATCACCACCCAAATTTCTCACCTAATCCCATTATTGTCATCCTGGATGGCTGGCTGCTTGCATGGAGCTCATGTATTTGAATTTTTTAAAGTTCAGTCTTTGGTTGTGCTGAACTATATGCTATTAGTTCACTGAAGTCGTATTTGCTGGGGATTTTTTTAAGGCTGTCAATTAATTGCGGTTAACTCACATGATTAACTCAAAAAATTAATCACGATTAAAAAAATGAATCATGATTAATCAGTTAATTGCACTGTTGAACAATAGAATTCCAATTGAAATGTATTAAATATTTTGGATGATTGTCTACATTTTCATATATAGTATTCTGTGTTGTAATTGAAATCAAAGTGTATATTATTTTTATTACAAATATTTGCACTGTAAAATGATAAACAAAAGAATATTTTTCAATTCACCTTATACAAGTACTGTAATGCAATTTTTGTCATGAAAGTGCAATTTACAAATGTAGATTTTTTTTGTTACATAACTGCACTCAAAAGCAAAACAATGTAAAACTTCAGAGCCTACAAGTCCACTCAGTCCTACTTCTAGTCCAGTCAATCACTATGACAAACAAGTTTGTTTACATTTAGAGGAGATAATGCTGCCCTCTTCTTATTTACAATGTCACCAAAAGTTGAGAACAGGTATTTGCATGGCACTTTTGTAGCTGGCATTGCAAAGTATTTACATACCAGATATGGTAAACATTCGTATGCCCCTTCATGCTTCGGCCACCATTCTGGAGGACATGCTTCCATGCTGATGACACTCGCTAAAAAAAATCATGCATTAATTACATTTGTGACTGAACTCCTTGGGGGAGAATTGTATGTCCCGGGCTCTGTTTTACCCACATTCTGCCATGTATTTCATGTTATAGCAGTCTCAGATGATGACCGGCACATGTTGTTCATTTTAAGAACACTTTCACTGCAGATTTCACAAAACGCAAAGAAGGTATCAATGTGAGATTTCTAAAGATAGCTACAGCACTCAACCCAAGGTTTAAGACTCTGACGTGCCTTTCAAAATCTGAGAGCAATGAGATGTGGAACATACTCTCAGAAGTCTTAAAAGAGCAACACTCCGATGTGGAAACTACAGAACCTGAATCACCAAAAAAGAAAATCAGCCTTTTGCTGGTGGCATCTGACTCAGATAATTAAAATGAACATGTGTTGGTCTGCACTGCTTTGGATTGTGATCAAGCAGAACCTTTTGTCAGGATGGACGTATGTCCCCTGGAATGGTGGTTGAAGCATGAAGGGACATATGAATCTTTAGCGCATCTGGCATGTAAATACCTTGCGATGCCGGCTGCAACAGTGCCATGAGAACACCTATTCTCACTTTCAGGTGACATTGTAAACAAGAAGCAGGCAGCATTATCTCCTGCAAATGTAAACAAACTTGTTTGTCTGAGCGATTGTCTGAACAAGAAGTAGGACTGAGTGGACATGCAGGATCTAAAATTTTACATTGTTTTATTTTTGAATGCAGTTTTTTGTACATAATTCTATATTTGCAAGTTCAACTTTCATGAAAGAGATTGCACTACAGTACTTATATTAGGTGAATTGAAAAATACTATTTCTTTTTTTTTACAGTGCAAATACTTGTAATCAAAAATAAATAGTGAGCACTGTACACTTTATATTCTGTGTTGTAACTGAAATTGATATATTTCAAAATGTAGAAAACATCAAAAAATATTTAAATACATGGTATTCTATTAATGTTTAACAGTGCGATTAATCACAACTCATTTTTTTAAATCTCTTGACAGCCCTAGTTTTTTCCAGTAATAGTAACTTATTAAGTTCCTGACTGAAACTAAGAAAAGCAAGAGAACTCAAAGTTAAGGCTAACACTGCATCTCGGCTTGTGTTAGGACTTGAAGTAATCATAGATCAATGTGTGAAGTTTTGTATTTTTGTGGGTCTAAATTGCTGGTGCAAAGCTGTGCATGCAATTATTTTCAGTGACAATTTCATGCCCACAAGAATGAAGCCTAGTTTATGATAGGGATAAGTATTTTGTCCTTAAAAAAAACAAGTGATTCTAACTAACTAAATGTGTCAACTATGATGCCAATGATATCAGTGGTTCATTTATTTAGATACATTACCAGTAGATGAGTAATAATTGATAATTAGTATAATGGCTGGATTTTAGTTTTTGTAACAAGATTGTTGCTTTTCAGCCCAGAGTTTTGCAGAAAGTTATTAATGGCCTTTGTTGTTGCTAGTTATAGTATATAATGTAGTTAAGAATTAAGAAGGTTGCAGTTTCTATTATATGTTCCCTTTTTTCATCAGGACTTTGTGACAGCAACATTTTTATGAGTAGAAACTTTGTATACAAGGTTTCACTGATTAAACACATTTTTCTTAAATTTTCAAAACACTGATTTTTTTTTTAAACAGTAAAGTTATGCCCAGTGGATGATATTGCCCACATTAAACCTCTAGTTATGCAGGCAGAAATTATACATTCTGAGAACATTCTCAAATGTTGTAGTTAGAGATTATGAGGTATCTGAAACTTTTGACTCAGATATTAGAAGAGCTGCTAGCTTGTCTGCAGAACATCTAAACTTCATGAGACCAAACATGAATAATTCTGCCTGTGAACTCAATGAAGGACCTTATACCCTTAATAGAATCTGAAACAGAAGAACTGGGGAAAACTACAATGTAACTTGCATTAGAGCTGTTGCATCAACAGTTTATAAGGTGTACAGGCATAGAAATCTAGGCCATTCCAAGGCGTTAAGTCTTGGCCTTAGAACAGCCATAAAGGTTCTATAATAGTCAGATTGTGGGCATTTTAAAGCCTCTGATCCTTGTAAATGGCCAGAGTAGTAGATATAGAGATTACAGATTAGTAGGATGAGTCTGCAGGTTTTATATGGGATGGTTTGTACCTGCAGACTTTGAGCTCCATAGGAATGACTGCAGACATTAAACAGTGATAAGTCTACAGACTGTGGTCCTGAATCTTCACACAGTCTGTCGTAACTTCACTGAAGTCAATGGAGGTACACCAATGTAAATTAGGAAAGACAGACACTGCATCTGCATACCTTGTTCTATAACCAACGCCTGTATTGCCTTCTAATTGCCTCACAATTTACAGAAAGCTATAATGCTTTTTTTTAATTGAATTTTTTGATGTATAGTGCTTATAAATCCTGCCCATTGTGTCTGCAAAACAGATAAGTTCCTTGAACAAGACTATTTACAGATGATGAATATGCTGCAGAGTTTGTGATCTTCTCGAACCAAAGATGTTCAGTGTATGGATGATAGCTACATACACCAGGTGTCTACAAAGCTTTTAAATATCCTGATAGGGACTATTTGGTTTACAGAGCAGATAATACGGCTATGCCTGTGAGGTTTGTAATCTTCTTTAATCAAAGCTGTTCATCTCAAAGAATCACAAGGATACCCTGAATGGGTCTACAAAAATTTTTGTTACTTGAACCATGTACCATGGACTTTGACTTATACATCTTAAAATCACTGCTCTCTACAAAACGCTAACATCCAATAAATGGAGAGTTTTCCATAAAGCATTAATAAAAATGTTCCACTATACTAGCACTCACTGAAAAATAAAGTATATAACAAATTAAGCTTTTAGATCAAGCCAGTTTTAAGATGTACTTAGACAAAAGAAGTTAGTTTTTTCAGAAAGTGACAAATCACTAATTGTCCGGCTATACCAAAACAAGAACAGGAGACACTTGATATGGTTTTAATCAAGCTGCAACTTTATTATTAGATGTCTGGGACTAACCAGGAGATAAAAGTGTACAGTGCAGGTAACTCCATGTCCATTCAATTACTACCTGGGGGCTTCCACCAGCCTCCCTCTCTTTCCATCCAATTCCCCCATTCAACCCATTGCTGGGACCTTACTCTCTACCCACCCTTGAATGAGGGTTAAGGTGGGCTATAAGAAATGGGGGTTGGCTCCCTGCCATATCACCAAACCCTGCACCCTCTTTATTCTGCTCCTTAAACCAACACCTCCTTTTTAAGTCCTGTACCAAGCCATCTATCCAGTTTCTGTATCCCTTCCCTATGGAATACCTGCACTGGAAATCCACCCCACACTTATGTAATGAGTTGCCACATCATAGCCTAACACCTTTTCCTACTCTCCATAACAAGCCCCCCCCTCCCCCCACTCCAAACATAATGTGAGGAAGGCAGAGAAAACTCCACTCCACCTGGCCAATTTGGTGGTGAGGGAAAAATTCCTTCCCAGCCCCCCTAGAAAGGAGCGGCTAGCGCGATGCCCACATCAGGTCCTGACCAAATCTGGTATTTTGCCATCTCCAGGGGAGGGAGGATGGGTGCTGCTTCACCTGGTCTGGGGAAAAGGGACCATGCTTGCCCCTTTTGAACTCCTCAGCCCTTCCGGTCCCTGGTGTAGCCCGATCTCTAGATTTTTTTATATATAGGGCTGTTGATTCATCACAGTTAACTCATGTAATTAACTCAAAAAATTAATCGTGATTAATCAGTTTTAATCACACTGTTATAAACAAGAGACTACCAATTGAAATTTATTAAATATTTTGGATGTCTTTCTACATTTTCATATATATCTTGTATTCTGTGTTGTAATTGAAATCAAAGTGTATATTTTGATTACAAATTTGCATATTTGTAAAAATGATAAAACAGAGTATTTTTCGATTCACCTCATACAAGTACTGTAGTACAATCTCTTTGTCCTGAAAGTGCAACATACAAATGTAAATTTTTTTTATTTGTTATATAACTGCATTCAAAAGCAAAACAATGTAAAACTTCAGAGGCTACAAATCGCAAGATATTTATGTGCCAGATGCGAATGCTTCAACTATCATTCCAGGGGACATGCATCCATGTTGATGACGGGTTCTGCTCGAAAACCATTCAAAGCAGTGCAGACCAACACATATTCATTTTCATTATCTGCGTCAGATGCCACCAGCAGAAGATTGATTTTCTTTTTTGATGGTTTGGGTTCTGTAGTTTCTGCAACGGAGTGTTGCTCTTTTAAGACTTCTGAAAGCATGCTCCACACCTCGTCCCACTCAGATTTTGGAAGGCACTTCAGATTCTTAAACCTTGGATTGAGTGCTGTACCCATCTTTAGAAAACTCACATGGGTACCTTCTTTGCATTTTTTTAAATCTGCAGTGAAAGTGTTCTTAAAATGAACAACAACATGAATAAAATGAACAAAATCAAACAGCATGTGTGTGGGACATCATCCGAGACTGCCATAACATTAAATATATGGCAGAATGCGGGTAAAACAGAGCAGGGGACGTACAATTCATCTCCCAAGGAGTTCAGTCACAAATTTATTTAACGCATTTTTTTTTAATGAGCGTCATCAGCATGGAAGCGTGTCCTCTGGAATGGTGGCCAAATCATGAAGGGGCATACGAATGTTTACCATATCTGGCACATAAATACCTTACAATATTGGCTACAAAAGGACCATGCAAATGCCTGTTCTCACTTTCTGGTGACATTGTAAATAAGAAGAGAGCAGCATTATCTCCTGTAAATGCAAACAAATTTATTTGTCTTAGCAATTGGCTGAACAAGAAGTAGGACTGAGTGGACTTGCAAGCTAAAATTTTACATTGTTTTATTTATGAATGCAGTATTTTTGTACATAATTCTATATTTGTAAGTTCAACTTTCATGATAAAGAGATTGCATTACAGTACTTGTATTATGTTAATTGAAAAATACTATTTCTTTTGTTTTTTTTACAGTGCAAACACTTGTGTAATGGGGTGACGACTCACCGCTGCGGCGCTGCCTGATGGTCATCCAGGGAATTAGCTCTTTCCACTCACGAGCGCCCTCTGCAGGCTGGTGTCCCGCTTGCCGCTGGCCCCGGTGTCCCTCCCGGATCCCGGTGCCCCTTACCTCAGGGTTCCGCCCCGTGCAGTACCCCGCAGTCTTGCTGGGTCTCCTCTCCCCGGGGAACCCCCAACCTCACCTCAGCCTTTGGCTACTGCCAGTCACCATCTAGCCCCCGCTCACTGGAGCGGACCACAGTATAATTGCCATTCATCATTATTGGCAAGAAGGGTTTGGACCTGCTGCCTTTGCCTACCCTTGGGCTGCCCCTCTGCAACCCCAGTACCTTTCTTGGCTTTTAACAAGGCCTGCAGCCTGGGGGTTTTCCAGGCCAGAGCTCCCCAGCTCCTCTGGCCTTTCCCCAGCCCTGCTCCACTTTAGGTACCCTGCTCAGCTCCCAGCAGCCAGGCCCATCCCTCTCAGCATCTAGAAAGAGACTCTCTCAGCTCCAGCCTAGCAGCCCCTTTATAGGGCCAGCTGTGGCCTGATTGGGGCGTGGCCCAGCTGCGGCTTCTTCCCCAATCAGCCCAGGCTTACTGGTTCTCCGCCACAGCCCTCTCACAGGGCTGTTTTAAGCCCTTCAGGGCAGGAGCAGGGTTACTGCCCCACAACTTGTAATAAAAAATAAATATAAAGTGAGCACTGTACACATTGTATTCTGTGTTGTAATTGAAATCAATATATTTCCAAATGTAGAAAACATCCAAAAATATTTAAATAAATGGTATTCTATTATTGTTTAACTGTGCGATTAATCGTGATTAATTTTTTTAATCGCATGATTAATCGCGATTAATTTTTTTAATTGCTTGACAGCCCTAATATAGATAGATAGATCGATTATGTAAGAATCCCCAGTTATCACTTTGAGGGTTGACAGGTTCTTGTCCCAAGATCAGGCTCAGTATTATTAAAATTATTATATAGGTGGGAACCCCAATGTGCACAGTTGTAACACTCCCACTATAGGAACTCCTCTATATTTACAAATAGTTTATTAATACATTTAGCAGTGTCACAAACACCCCAACTCAGTAAGGTAGATAGAGATACTACAGAATGTACATCTGCACATCCATATACTCACACGTTGCCTTGCAGAACAATCTGAAATGTTAGTCATCGTTCTCCCTCCTCACTACTGGCCACCATTCTGGCACCTCCCCAGGATTACATCTCCTTCTCCTAAGGCCCCTAGCCTGGGATGCAACTTTTATAATATGATATGCTGACGACACTATGTTTGATGCATATTCAGTAGGGGATTTCCCCTTTTTCCTTATTTGTATATCCTTACCTTACTAATTTTGGAGTGTCTGCCTTCTATAGGTTGGTATATCAATGATCTCAACTTATCATCATATACATCTCTTTGTTACCATGGCCCTTTTGTTGCTAGGTATCTGCGGATGTAGCTTACGTACCAGTTATACACATTACTTCATTGTCATGACACTTCTGTGATTGGATCATGTATCTGTTGTCAGAACTTACCCTTAAACACACTATATTCAGCTCTCCAATACTTCTGGTTTTCCGTTGGGCCATTTATCTGTGCAAAGTTCATAGCCCTCAAGTCTTATGCGAACTTGCTGAAGCTAATGTCTTGCATCAACAGGATACATGCTTGTAGGTTCCTTGCATTACTGTTGAATCTAATGCAAAGCAGTGAATATAATAAAGGCAAGCTAGGCCACTGGGGTACGCTTGGGATAAGTCAGCGTCGCCACACTGACCCATTCCGCCTTTTGCAGTGGCTTCTGTGCCTTGCTCCCCCTTCTGGTTGTAAAGCACTATTCCCTCTTCCCTGGCAAAGCCAGACAATGCCCCCCCCTGCATTTAAAGGTGTGGTGTGGTCATTTTTCAAAGTACTGTAACTCTAAAGTAACTTTGATTAAATCGGATTCTCACCTAAGTTTCTGTCCTGGCCTAAAAGGAGGCATGAGAAATTCACAGAAAAGTGGAGCTTTTATTCCAGAAACTTGGATGAGATATCAAAATCAGGATTATAATGAAATCTGGCTGGAATCTCAGAATGGATTGAGATTCAATTGAGCTGTTGCTCAATAATGTGATAGGAACAATTTACGTTTTTAAACTTTGCCATATGTATCAAAATATTTAATTAGCTTCAATTGAGTTCATAGGTTAATATGTTTAACACATTTGTGGGGGAATATAACTCTGAACAATTAACACAAACCTGCAAAACAAAAGGATATTAAAAGTAAATGCTAAATATACTGCATAAGTGCCAGTGTTGTAACTCTACAGTTTCTGTCTGCAATCCAGGATGTTGTTTTGAGAAATAGGACAAAATTGTCAACGCTGATTCTAATTTTTACTGAAGATTTCCAGTGATCCCAGTGTCAACTGACTGAGATATGCAGATTTCTAAATATCTACACACACTTTGCACAGGTGTAAAAACCTTATCTAAACTGCTGCCATATCAAAATACTATAGCTATGTAAGTTGCGAGGTGGTTGCAATTCAGACTTTTGTCTTTTCATGAGAAGATACCCATATAAAAGTTTGAGAAGACTGGATTATCTGTTCAGAAATATGGGGTATAACTAATTGATTGCTTCAAATTTTTCTACAAATTTAATAGCCAAGTACCACCAACAGATAGCTGTTTAAGACTGATAAAAATAGGCTATTCTTGCCCTTCCTATTGGCTGGCCAACACAAGTCTAATCAGCAAAGAAACAACCAACATATATATTTGGGCCTGTGTAAGCAACTATAATTTCGTTGAAAAAAATAAAACAATTGATTCAAAACTAATAGATAAAGCAAGCGAAAATGCACTTCTTGCTTTTGCATGTCCAAACTGTCCATGTATAGACAATAACTGTGGCTCTTTACTGTAGCTGATATTATGATAGCTGAAACGTTGTCATGATTAAGACTGCATGCTGAGATAAATGAGTCATATATGAGGAACATGTCTTGATGATGAATCACCCATTTACTTCAAAAATGTAAAATATGAGCAGAGCGAATGTACATTTGAATGAAAGAACAATTTCAGGAATCAAAATATGGTGCACACTCAGACTTGCAGAAGAAAACAAACTGGCAACTACAATAAACTACAAAGAGCCAAATACTGCAGACTTTTACTCAGGCAAAATTCATATTCTTGGCCACGGGAGTTTTGCCTGGGTAAGGGCTGCAGGACTGGACACAATGAAAATCTGAGCTATGAGAAGCCTTAAAAAAAAATAACCCAAAAACAAACAAACAAACACAAAACCCCCGAAGTCCAACACTATACCCTGATTTGTGCTGAGGATTAGAAGATTTAGTAAATAAACATCCCATTTTGATTTACATTATGCAGCAGCATTTGTTGAAAACAAGAACTCCCAGCGTAGTTTAGACAATGAGTAGGGGTTATAATGGATGTCAAGGTTCAAATAATATATTGAACCATTTTAAAATCAGAAAAAGCCATGTTCAGTACAGCCCAAATTAGAGGTCCTGTTTTGCAAACAGTTTACACTGAAGTTTTCTCTGGATTGAGCATACGGTCTATAAATGAGAATTTACCACTCATCCTTCTCTTTTCTTTCTTATTGATTTTTTTTTTTTTAATACCATAGAGGTTTCTCATGCTTCTGCCAGTGCATTTCTGGAAAGAACTGCAGAGATCTTTTGGGTAACAAATACTAACAATTCAACCAAAATGGGATTATATGGTCATGAGAAACAGCTTCTAAAAGCTTATTTGTATTTCCTTTGTTTTTTAATACATTTTCTCTTTACTTTTAATTTTTAAATATGCTTGAAACTCCAGTCTATTTTCTGTTGTTGTTTTAAAACTCTACAGGCAAAACATTGCAATTGATTCATATTTTCTAATGCAATGTGTCATTTGATTGGAAACATTACTTTTAAGACTATTTTATATTATTTTGCCCCATTTAGGTGCTCTGGATAACCAGGGAGATATCTGTATATGTGTGTATATTATATGTATGTAGTTTGTTTGTAGATTATATTTTGCATGTACAGGGTACGTGCCTCAGTTTGCCTGCTTTACAGTATTGCAGGGATTCTCAAACTGGGGGTCATGAGCTGTCAGCCTCCACCCCAAACCTGCTTCGCCTCCAGCATTTATAATGGTGTTAAATATATAAAAATGTGTTTTTAATTTATAAGGGGGGGTCGCACTCAGAGGGGTCACCAGTACAAAAGTTTGAGAACCCCTGCAGTATTGAGAACCCCTGCAGATTGACTGCTTGGAGTTAAATCAAAGAAGGCTGTTATGGGAAGCAAGCAGGAAATAAAACAATGACACACACAAGGTATTTCCTGGGAGAATACCATGGAACTGTAAGAGTTATACTGTGTGAGTTAGTGACTGGAAAAATCCCTGCCTGCCTGTTACTAGAAGGCTGACAGGCCTATTCTGTGAAGGCCAGAGACTATGATCAAAAGAACATTAAACGGTTAAGTGGGTGGAATTAAGGCAGGGACTTTGCAGGGCTTACCCGAGACAGCAAGCAGCAGTTCTGTAGAACTAAGGCACCTCCGCAGAATGTGCCTGAGACATCTGGGCTTGCCTAAGCTTTGAGAGAGGTGATGAGCTACAGGTAAGCAAGCTCCAGGTGTGTGGGTACTTTCGGGGTTTAACCCTTTCTCCCTGCTTGCTGTGTGCTTTTGGGAAAATGGTCAATATGCTGGAAGGAACTGTTCTGAGTCATTTTAAGCAGCTGCTGATCACAAGTAGTTGAAGAGGGGTGTCTTGCAGGTAACTAGTTGCAGTTGGGCCTGTTGTGTTAAATGTTGAAAACATGATGCTGCTGCTTCCCCCAGATCCAGTCTGAGTGGTAGAACCACTCAGACTACCCAGAGAGAGGTGGGGGCAGTGAAACTTGTCACCTGAGGAGGGGCACTTGTGAGAGAGTACAAGGTTGTATAAGGCACCACTCACCTTGTAACTCTGGCAGGATGGTGGTGATAGGGGTGTTGTAGCCTGATCATACAGCCTAGAGTGGAGTGAACTGTGGCATTCCACTCTGCAAAGACTGCATGTAAAGACAGGTAATAGTAATGGGGGATTTGATCATTAGAAATATGAATATCTGGGTTTGTGATGACTGGGAGAACCACATGGTGAATTGCCTCCCGGGTACGAAGATCTCTCAAGACATCTAGACAGGCTTATGTGCAGTGCTGGGGATGAGATGGTGGTCATGGTCATGTAGGAGAGAGGTCCTGGAGGCCAAATTTAGGCTGTTAGGTAAGAGATTGAAGTCCAGGACCTCCATGGTAGCATTCTCTGAAATGCTTGCAGTTCCACGCACATGGCCAGTTAGACAGGCAGAACTGCAGCATCTCAACGTGTAAATGAGATGATGGTGTAGGGAGGAGGGAATTGGGGAATCTTTTCAGAAAGGAGGAGCCTATACATGAAGGATGGGCTCCACCTAACCCTAAATTGAACCAGACTGCTGGTATGTAAAATTAAAAATATTGCAGAGGAGTTTTTAAACTAAGGGCTAGGGGAAAGCTGACAGGTGAGAGGAGCACATAGTTTGGACAGAGACATCCCTTAGATCTACTGATGGGTATTCTCTATATCCTAGTAAGGAGGAGAGGATGGAAGTTGATAAAGTACATGTAGAAACTGAAGAGAAACAGTCACATGAAAAAGAGTCCCATTCAATTACATCACATAATGTCAGACAGCTAAAAAGTAACACATTTTATAAGTTCTTATACACAAATGTTAGAAGTCTAAATACTAAGATGGGTGAACTTGAGTGCCTGGTATTGAATGAGGATATTGATATAGTAGACATCACAGAAACTTGGGTGCAACAATGATAATCAATGGGATATAGGGATATGAGGGTACAAAATATATAGGAATGACAGAGTAGGTCATGCTGGTGGGAGAGTGGCACTATATGTGAAAGAAAGCATTGAATCAAATATAGTAAAAATCTTAAATAAATCAAACTGTACCATGTAGTCTCTATGGATAGAAACTCCATACTTGAATAATAAGAACATAGAAGAAGGGATATACTACCAGCCACCTGACCAGAATGGTGATGGTGATTGTGGAATGCTCCAGGACATGAGAGAGGCTATAAACATAGAAAACTCAATAAAAATGGGGGTTTTCAACTATCCCCATGTTGCCTGGGTACGTCACCTCAGGATGGGATGGAGGGATAAAATTTCTTGACACCAGAAGTGACTGCTGGAACACACAAGAGGAGAGAAAATTCTTGATTTAGTCCTAAGTGGTGCATAGGATCTGGTCCAAGAGGTGAATATAGTTGAACTACTTGGTAAAAGCAACAATAATATAATTAAATATAACATCCTTGGGGGGTGGTGTGTGAAGAAGGCAACCACAGCAACATTTAACTTCAGAAAGGGGAACTATGCAAAAATGAGGAAGCGAGTTAAATGGAAATTAAAAGGTATAGTGACAAAAGTAAAATGCCCACAAGCTGCATGGAAGCTCTTTAAAAACACCATAATAGTGGCTCAAATTAAATATATACCCCAAAATAAAAAACAGCAAGAGGACCAAAAGAATGCCACAATGGCTAAACAACAAAGTAAAAGAAGCAGTTAGAGGCAAAAAGTGACAGGTTTCAGAGTGGTAGCTGTGGGTCACTACAAAAACTAATTTCCCCCTGTTGATACTCACACCTTCTTGTCAACTGTTTGAAATAAGCCACCTTGATTACATTGGCCTCATTAGCACTACAAAAGTTATTTTTCCTCCCTTGGTATTCACCCCTTCTTGTGGACTGTTGAGAATAGCCCACTTCCACCATAATTGAATTGGCTTGATAGCATGCCCCCACCCCCCACTTGGTAAGGCAACTCCCATCTTTTCATGTGCTGTGTATTTATACTTACCTACTGTATTTTACACTCCATGCATCTGATGAAGTGGGTTTTAGCCCACAAAAGCTTATGCCCAAATAAATTTGTTAGTCTCTAAGGTGCCACAAGGACTCCTCACTGTAGAGCCAAAAAGGCATCCTTTAAAAATTGGAAATGAAATCCAACTGAGGACAATAAACTCTAGCAAGTCAAGTGTAAAAGTATAATTAAGTAGGCTAAAAAAAGAATCTGAAGAGCAACAAGCTAAAAACCCAAAACTAACAGCAAAAAAAGGTTTAAGTATATCAGAAGTAGGAAGCCTGCCAAACAATCAATGGGGCTACTGGGTGATGGAGGTGCTAAAGAAGCATTCTAGGAACATAAGGCCATTGCAGAGAAGCTAAATGAATTCTTTGCATCAGTATTCACTGCAGAGGATGTGAGGGAGATTCCCACACCTTAGCTATTCTTTTTTAGGTGACACATCTGAGGAACTGTCCCAGATTGAGGTGTGAATAGATGAGATTTTGGAACAAATTGATAAATTAAACAGTAATAACTCACCAGGGTTATTACTCTTCGTATTCACCCAAGAGTTCTGAAAGAATTCAAATATGAAATTGCAGAACTAAATCAGCTTCTGTGCCAGATGACTGGAGGATAGCTAATGTGACACCAATTTTTTAAAAAGTCTCCAGAGGTGATCCTGGCAATTAAAGGTCAGTAAGCCTAACTTCAGTACCAGGCAAATTGGCTGAAACCACAGTAAAGAACAGTATTACCAGACACATAGATGAACACTATTTTGTGGGGAAGAGTAAACATGGCTTTAATAAAGGGAAATCATATCTCACCAAACTATTAGAATTCTTTGAGGGGGTCAACAAACATGTGGACAAGTGTGATCCAGTGGATATAGTATATTGTACTTTCAGAAAATCTTTGACAAGGTCCCTCACCAAAGTAAGCAGTCATGGGATAAGAGGGAAGGTCCTCTTATGGATCAGTAATTGTTTAAAAGATGGGGAACCAAAGGGTAGGAAGAAATGGTCAGTTTTCACAGTGGAGATAAGTAAATAATTGTGTCTCCCAGGGATCTGTACTTGGACCACGACTGTTCAACATATTCATAAATGATCTGGAAAAAGAAGTAAACTGTGAGGTGACAAAATTTGCAGACAATACAGAATTACTCAAGATAGTTAAGTCCAAAGCAGAATGTGAAGAGTTACAAAGGGATCTCACTAAACTGGGCATGTTGGCAACAAAATGGCAGATTAAATTCAATGTTGATAAATGCAAAATAAGGCACATTGAAAAACATAATTTCAATTATACATTCAAAATGAAGGGGTCTAAATTAGTTGTTACCACTCAAGAAAGAGATCTTGGAATCATCATGGATAGTTCTCTGAAAATATCTGCTCAATGTGCAGCAGCAGTCAAAGAAGCTAACAGAATGTTAGGAACCATTAGGAAAGGGGATAGATATTAAGACAGAAAATATCATAATGCCTCTATATAAATCCATGCTATGCTGACACTTTGAATACTCTATGCAGTTCTGGTCACATCATCTCAAAAAAGATATATTAGAATTGGAAAAGGTACAGAGAAGGGCAACAAAAATGATTAAGGGTATGGAACAGTTTCCATATGAGGTGAGATTAAAAAAGAGTGGGACTGTTCAGCTTGGAAAAGAGACGACTAAGGGGGAATATGATAGAGGTCTATAAAATCACAAATGGTATGGAGAAAGTGAATAAGGAAGTGCTATTTATTCCTTCACATAACAGAAGAACCAGGAGTCACCCAATGAAATTAATAGGCAGCAGGTTTAAAACAAACAAAAGGAAGTATTTCTTCACACAACACACAATTGTGAGTATAGGTCCATCAATGGCTATTAGCCAGAATGGACAGGAATGGTGTCCCTAGCCTCTGTTTGCCAGAAGCTGGGAATTGGTGATAGGATGGATCACTTGATGATTACCTGTTCTGTTCATTCCCTCTGGGGCACCTGGCATTGGCTACTGTTGGAAGACAGGATACTGGGCTAGATGGACCTTTGGTCTGACCCAATACGGCCGTTCTTATGTTCTTATGAAACTCGTTGCCAAGGGATGTTGTGAAGAGCAAAAGTATAACTGGGTTTAAAAAAAAGCTCTAGATTAGTTCATGGAGGATATGTCCATCAATAGCTATTATCCAAGATGGTCAGGGATACAACCCTGTGCCCTGGATGTCCCTAGCCTCTGATTGCCAGAAGCTAGGAGTGGACGGCAGGGGATAGATCACTTGATGATTGCCTGTTCTATTCATTCCCTCTGAAGCACCTGCCTTTGGCGACTGTTGGAAGACAGGATGCTAGGCTAGATGGACCATTGGTTTGACCCAGTACTGCCGTTCTTCTATTCTTATGTTCTTAAGGGGTGTGGAATAGAAAGGGGTAATTTTAATTTTTTGAACATCTAGTACTTTTATTTTAACAACTGCTAAAATATTTAGTTTAGAAAAACAAGAAATAGTAGGCCAACTCTTACTACCTGCCCACTCAGGGGCGTGACTCCCACTATTTTAATCACAGGAGTTCTTTTACATACCTTAGGGGGCACAATTATTAAGGCCAAATGAAATAATTACAAGGGTTAACCATGGCTATTTTATTAAGAAAAAAAGGAAAAAAAATATTAAAACAACACAAATGACAGAATAGAAAGGATACACTGATTGAAATGATACACATTGTCTCAAAAAAGATATATTACATTCGATCTCTTCTGTATATTTCTCTGTGGAAGTTTTTAATAAGATTACACTCTTGAGTGAGTCTGACTTTGTGGGGGTGGGGCACATTTCTCATGGTAAATTGAGACCAAGGTCCTGTTTTCCAAAATTATCATGAAGCCAGTCTAAATTTATCCTTAGATAGCTAAGAATGTTTATGAATGGGCAAAATAATTTTGTTTAAGGAAATGTTGATCCTGTTGTTTATTAATAATATCCAGACAATTTATAATTGGCAAAGTAAGCAATTTTAATTAAATATTATGAAGTTGAAGAAAATATTTAAATCTTTTACTTAGAAGAGGTCATTTAAGGGGCTGTTTTTAAAAAAGGCCAATTACAGATATTAAGAATCTTAAATCCCACTTGTTCTCTGTTTACCAGAGTTTAGCCCCTGTCTTCTCTCCAGGAATCCATGGTCTAACCATTTGGTGATTAACAGGACAAACTGTTAGAGTCTGAAGTTATAACAGCATTTTCATATCCCCGTAAAACATTACAAGAGTTTTAAATTTAATCCCTTGGCAGTGTCTTAGTTATCTTTCTCTCACCAATCCATGTTGAAGTTTTGGAGGGGTTTCCTTGTGTTGGTGTCTTCTTGAGTCTTCTCTGTTCTTAGCTGTCATAGCAATTTGCTTGTGAAGATGGAATGGGTAAGTTGTCTGCTTGTTGTTTACGCAGGGTAGCAGAGGGTGTGGGCATGAGGGGTGATCAGTTCAGGGTTCTTCTCCTTCCTATTTCCATGAAATGATAGGAAAGGACACTTCTTTCAGGACTGTTTTGATTTGAAGTTGGTAGCTGTCACTTGTTCATTGGCTCATGCCTAGGGTTTGGATTAGGTAACACCTTCAGCTCTTGAAGATGCAGTCTGTCTAATGAATATTCAACATTGCCTTTGTTGTTCTTGTGGCAGGAAAGTATCAAATAACTTTTAAAGTTAGTTTTAACTCTTTCTTTTTTTTTCAGTCCATTTTCTGAGATATGCTTCCATGTTTATTAGAGTTTGACAGGAAATGAAATTTGTTTTTCAAAATGTCCAAACACTCCTGTTCTTTATATAAAAGTTCTCAGTTTTTAAGTCTTTTTTATTAATTCCTAAAGAGAGTCTTTAGCTCAGATAATTATTGAAGAAGTTGTAAATTCTTTATAACAATTTCTGAAAAGTTGAATTTCTGATCTTCCTAGGTTGGGTGAGGGAGTTGCTTGAGTACTTCCAGTAATTAATCAGTTCCCCATTAATATAAATAGTCTGTATTACAATGGTTTCTTTTATTAGTAATCAGTTTAGCAAGGTCATTAGATTCCATGTATATACATAAAGCGTTATACCATTTACCAATGATATTAGGAAATTATATTAGGAGCTTTGCATTTAGCTAACATACTTGCAAATATGCATTTCAGAAAGGTGTTTGCCATTTTAACATTAAGAAATGAAACAAACATTTCCAACTATATGTGTTCTTCCTAGAGGCTGTTCTGAATGAGTTTTTTAGATTACTTATGTAACTTATTTCAACAAGGATATTTCTAAAATTCTTTGTGAAGGTTTACTTGGAAGTTTTTCTGGGGAGGTGAAAAAACTCACTTTAAATCTACATTTATTACTTTGATAACACAACCCTACATTCCTTTTCACAGTCAGGTCTTTCCCTACAACATCAGTATTTTACATGGTTTGTTCACAGTTTTGTACCAAATTGCCCAAAGGAAGATGCCCTGGTCTAGCTAACACATTCTTAGGGGTTTGTCTCTTGATCCAAGGTCCTTAGAGTTACATTCCCTCTGTTATAGCAATTAAACTTGTATTAAATATTTTGTACAAAGCACAAATTTCAATGAACATTATATCTTTTAAGCATTGCACAAACGAACATAGTATAAAAGTTAAAACAAGGTAAAATTTAAGATGCAGCTTTTCTGAGTTTGTGTAACACACTTTGGGTAATAAACATGGTATTATAGCTAAAGATGGGTTATCTTCCTAACATTTGCTTGTCCTTGGGAGACACAGCTGAAGCCTCTTAGAATTCCTTTTGTTAGCATGAATATTTCATATAATTAAACAAAAATATATGCATATCAGTTATTTTCCTCCAAGCACCATATATATTAAAGTAACAATATTACAGAGACAAGGTGGGTGAGGTAATATTTTTTATTAGACCAACTTCTGTTGGTGAAAAAGACAAGCTTTTGAGTGACACAGAGCTTTTCTTCTGGTCTGGGTCAGAAGTTGGTCCAATAAAATATATTACCTCACCTACCTGGGACCAAAACAGCTACAACAATACTATGAACGATAAATATATTCTAAGCTTCAGTAAAAGCACAAACAAGCTTAATGACAAAAAGTTAATAATGTTATTAATATCATTTTTGCATTAATATTGTGGTCACTTGGAAGGAGGGCCCATGGGAGAGTTGAGGGTGAGATCACAGGTGCAGCTTGCCTCTGAGTCAACACCAGTGGTGCAAGTAGAATCCATTTCTTACCGGTATGGGGGTAAACGAAGGGCATGTGATCTCCTCACGTGACCCTTCACATGACTCCTCCTTACCCCGCCCCTAGCTCAGGCCCCCCATGCTCTCCCTGTCCCTCCCAAGATCCACCCCCCTTACTTGGGAGTGTGGGGGGCTCTGTCCTCCTCATGCTGCGCCTTCAAAACTGCAGCCGCGAAAGAAGCAGAACGTGGGGCCACTGGATGGCCCCACACCTGGAGCTCCACTGGTGTGGCTGTTCTGCCCCAGCCCTTCAAAGCAGGGGGTTCCCAGTCTGTACAGCAGCCTGCTGGATGGCAGGGCTGGGGGCGGGGCTGGGGGCGGTACAGCTGTGCTGGAGGAGCTGCGGGTCTGGGGCTGCCTGATGGCCCCACGTTCTGCTCCTTTCCCCACTGCACTTCCCGGGAGAGCACTGCAGTTCAGGGCTCTCCCGGGAACTGCAGTGGGGAAGGAGCAGACCTCTGGCAGCTCCTCTACCACCTCCAGTCTCGCCCCCAGTCCTGTCCTCCGGCGGGGTTGCTGTACAGACGGAAGAGACCCTGCGTGGAAGGGCTGGGGGCACTACAGCTGCGCAGGAGGAGTTGCCAGGGTGGGGCCACCCAGAAACCCCACGTTCTGCTGCTCCTCTTTCTGGTATGCCGTACCAGCTATAAATATCTTGCTGGTACAGCGTACCGGACCGTATTGCCCTACTTGCACTGCTGGCCAACACATGCATTAAACACAATCTATGATTTTTATCATTGTAAGAATAGAACTGAAAAATAAACACACAAAACACGATGAATAGGCAAATGCTCAGAAGTGGAGTTACTTAGTCCATTTGTACTTTGTGACGGGTGTGTTTGAAGCAATAGCATTTAAGAATCCAGAAGTGAATTAGAACAATTACAACTACAGTGGAACCCTGCTATAACGCGATCATTGGGGTCCAAAAAATTCAATCGCGGTAAATGCGGGGTTGCGTTATAGCGGGGTTCCACTGTACTTGTGTTCAGCGTCCGCGCCCTGGCTAGGGGGAGGGAGGGAGGGGGGAGAGAGAGAAGGGGGGCGGCCAGGGCTTCCTTCAGCTGGGGCACTGGCCACTCGGCCCCTCCTGCCGGCGGGGCCTGATTCCTGGGGCGGCACTTGGGATTGCCGGCTGGGGGAGGGGGGACCGCGGGGCTTGCCGCGCTCCGGCCGGAGGTCCCGCCAGCAGAGCGGGGCTTGCCGCGCTCCGGCCGGAGGTCCCGCCGGCAGAGCGGGGCTGGCCGCGCTCCGGCCGGAGGTCCCGCCGGCAGAGCGGGGCTGGCCGCGCTCCGGCCGGAGGTCCCGCCGGCAGAGCGGGGCTGGCCGCGCTCCGGCCGGAGGTCCCGCCGGCAGAGCGGGGCTGGCCGCGCTCCGGCCGGAGGTCCCGCCGGCAGAGCGGGGCTGGCCGCGCTCCGGCCGGAGGTCCCGCCGGCAGAGCGGGGCTGGCCGCGCTCCGGCCGGAGGTCCCGCCGGCAGAGCGGGGCTGGCCGCGCTCCGGCCGGAGGTCCCGCCGGCAGAGCGGGGCTGGCCGCGCTCCGGCCGGAGGTCCCGCCGGCAGAGCGGGGCTGGCCACGCTCCGGCCGGAGGTCCCACCAGCAAAGCGGGGCTTGCCGCGCTCCGGCCGGTGCTCTGGCCAGGGGAGCGGGGGCCCCGAAGACTACCACCGCCGGCCTGCCGCGCCGACTGCCAGGAGGGCTCCGCACCACTCTGCAACTCGCTCCCAGCAGAGCGCTTCCCTCCTCCGCGCTGCCACCCTCTACATCGGTCCGCGGAGGGAAGGACGCGGGCTGGAGCCAGCCCTGCCGGAGACAGAGATGAGAACCCCAGGGACGGGACGGGGCTGCAGGGAGAGTCGCTCCTGCTGCAGCCGCTGGGGCATGGATCTCAAATGCCCTGCGCCTGCTGCAGCCGCCGGGGCCAGACTTGCCCCGCGTTATAAACGAATTTGCGTTATCACGGGGCGCGTTATAGCGGGGTTCCAGTGTACTTTTTATTTAACATCTACACTTAAGTGAAACAGTAATAAATGAACCAGTGGGAAATCTTTAGAATTCTGGCTATAGCTGGATCTGAAGCTTCCCCAAAGTTCAGCGGTGTTTGGACCTGGTGTTTTGGCTTAGCCCAATAATCTTGTTTTGATGGTTCCAGTGAAACCCAAAACACACAAACCTGGCTCAGTAAAATATGGAATGGCACTGAACTCAACCAATGAGATGTAAAACAAAAGTATCACATTATTATAATGTTCTTACTGACAGAATTTATCTTGAGAGCAGGATATTGTTATGCAAGAAAGAGCTGGTTTCACAAATTAAGTTTTTCATAAGTATTGCATATTTGTGGGTGCATTAGCCATAGTACCACTTCTTAAAAGGACATGACGATAGTTTGAACTAAATCCAGTGATACTTCAACAGAAATTCAATTGAGGCTCTTAGAAATTTTACTTCTGCAAGACTAAAATCTGCAGAATTTGATATAAAAAAAGGAAAGGTTTAAAATCTGTAAAATTATTTTTCTGGTGTCTTAGAAGTGTGGTGGTCCAATTATATAAATGTGTTTTCAACCAGGGAATAAGTTTAAAGTGTCTCTTTGTTTTGTTTTTCTCCCCAATTAATTGAAAAATTGAGTTATATACTCAAGAAATTCTTTTGAAACTGAAAATAATCTTGATATGGATTTCTGATATGTTCGAATTTCCTGACAGTCTCTCATTTTCACAGGCCTACCAAACCCCATTATAGTGGGTCAGAAATGACTCTGAGGGGAAAATGGCTCATTTAAAACTTCCATCCAGGCAAGGGTCCGCCTGCCTGTGTCACTTAGAGTCTGCTAATGAGCTCATTAATAATAAAGTAGTCTCTCTATTTGTATCATCTAATAAAGAAATGAAACCACTTCATGTGTCTGATGAAGAAAAAAAGTACAGAGGGGGTTCACCCGCTTTCCCCATGACTATTTTTGTTCTTCAGAATAAAACATCTATATTGCTTGCATTAACTTAGGTTCTTTTTTTAACTCATTACAGATACACCAAATTAGTGCAGTAGATAGAATGAAGCTAAATAAGAATTAGTAAATGGATGAAATTTGCTTAATTAATCTGCAAAGTTGTAATTAACCTCTCCAGTGGCCCAATTAAAGTGCAGGAGATATAGCTGAAGATATTCTTAAAATGGAACTAAAATTACTTTAAATTGCTGTTTATTCCACCAAGCAATGAGTTTCATTCCTGGTTTAACCAGCTAACTTAGAAACATCAAATATGAGGGGGGAAACTCAAAATATTGTGAAAGCAGCTTTGAATAGATGAAAATATGCACAAATAGCTCCAGCTGGAAGGAAGTTCCATTGCAAGGCTATTATAAAGAGATAAAAAGTACTTTAAATGAGGCTATCAGCTGGTCATTCAAATCCTTCACTGCAGCCACACTATTACCATGCTGAGAGATACTTGGTTACACCACAGTCCCAAGACTAATTTTTAAAATATGGCTTGATTTGTCACAAAAGTAAACCATGTTTCAACACTGCGCCTGAATTGTGCTATAGCTTTGGGATCAAATTCTGCTCTTGTTTCACTGGTGTAATCTGAAATAATTCCAGTGGAGTTATTTTGGATTTACACTAGTTTAAACAGAAATTGGCCCTTTAATTTTATCAGAGCTACAGCATGTTTTGGGAACAGAGGTAACATAGAATTACAGAAGGTAAGACTGTAGCTGTTCTGATTGCTAAATTAGTCTTGAAAAGATTAACTCAGTATAAGTGAAGCAGAGAGTTGAAATTTGTTGAAATCAAATAATCAACACTGAAAGTTTCAATTCAGGCAAATTCTGATGAAAAATTATTTCATCTGAATTTTTCTGGACACATCTAAAGTCAACATTGTTAACAATTTTCCTATTTATCAAAGCATGGTAGCAAGGAGAAGGAGAATCATGTTATGAAGAGCTGCAGAATCTTCAGTGAGTGACTTCTCTTCTGTCCCCACAAAAGAGTGGGCTGGAGGAGTACTGCCCACAGCCCTACATCAAGAAGCAGCCAGGCTCAGGGAGCCTACCAGAGCTCAGAGTAAAGGGAAAACCAAGCTCAAAAAGTGTAGCAGGCCATATGAGCTTCACGAGAGGAAGCCAACCCTGAGGAGCCCAGCAGAGCCCATGAATGTATTCAGACCCCACTGAGGGAAAGCCAAGACCAAAGAGCATTTGTGATCAGGTTTTGAAAATCTGCACGAATACTGTGAATGGCATTCCATGTGGGCAGAGATTATTTTGTGAGCAGAACTTGGATGAATACCACAGTCTTTATATTTTCTTATCTGATTTTGAATGAGGAGGAGAGCAGGCAGGCTTGGTGCCTGGGATTGGAACGTTCTTTCTCACATAAAGGGTATCAGGTAGAAAATAGGTGTGACTGGAGTTAAGAAATAGAGAGCTCTTTAATCTAGTGGACAAAGGCATAATAACATCTAATGGCCTGAAGCTAGATAAATTCAGGCTACAAATAAGGTGCACATTTTTATTGGTGAAGGCATTTAACCATTGGAACAAATTACCTGTTGATGCTGCAGATTCTCAATGATTTGATGTCATTAAATCAACATAAGGCTTCTAAAAGGCTTCAACTGGAAACTATGGGTTTGATGCAGGAGCTACCAGGTGAGGTTCTATGGCCTGTGTTATGCAGGTCAGTCTGGGTGATTATAATGGTCCCTTCTGACATTAACATCTATTAAAGAAATGGGCTGGTGACGGAGGGGGAGTGAGGCTAGCATTCTTGGAGAAGAGAAGTGGTGAGATTGGAGATAAGAAACGTGATTTGAGACATAGGGGCCAAGGTTTTCAAAAACAGAAGGTCAATGGGAGCTTCTTGGTGTTCAGAATTTCTGAAAATCAGGTCTCCAATTTATGTACCTAAATATTGATTAAGCTCCTGTTGCTGTAAATTATTGACAGGCTAGGCAAAGTTGTTCAGGGCCTCAAAGATGAGAATGAGAAGTTTAATCTTGTCATGATGGGTGTAGTATCTTCCTGATGAGCGGACCAGTATCAAGATAAACCCTTTACTTGACACAAAACTATGTACGGAAATAAGGAAACAAACTGTCTGCTCTTGCGCTATTTTGGGCTTCTTTTTTTCTACCTCAGCAAGAAGTGTGTCTTAGAAAAACAAAGTCTGAACCTAGAGTGTACAGGAAGTGTGGCACTTTATTCTATAGCACATCTTCCCTTTTTTAGATCTCTTCCAGAATTTCTTTGCTGAACTAAAACACTATTAAATTAAACTATTACAATACAATAACTGATTTAACAACCCTTTAAGTTGTTCTAGCACAACATTGTGTCTCAGTCACTCTCTTAATGTGTTTCGGCAATCTTCCTGATCTACCCTATTGCAAACTCTCTTTAGATAAGTCCTTGTCCTTTCCCCTTTTGTATGTAAGTGTCAGTGTTGGGAGAGTGCACACTGCAATGGTTCCTCCATTATAGTCTTTCACAGATACTTTTGACTTGTTGAATTGTTATGTGCTCCTTACAACTCTCTCTTTCAGTTTGTTATTACATTTACTTGGGTCCCACTATCTATCGTGTATGTCACATATGCACCATTTGTGCACATATTAATTAGCTGATCTTTTCTGTATTCAACCTTCTCCATTATTGTGCTTAAGAACAGCTCTTCCTTTTCTCATGAAGAATCAATTTTGGCACATAATACATGCACATTCCTACTTTCTCTGCACATTTTTGCATAATGGTTAGGTTTATGAATGTTTCTACATATTTGCCTAAATACTGGGCATTTCCTGTACTCATGATGGTTGTCACATCACTAGCATTGTTTCTTGCTTTCCCATTTTTTGGTCCCTGGCCAATTTAATTTCTGTGAACTTTTCCCTCGCTAGTTTAGCTATAGTACTGAGTCACAGCTCTGTGCCTTTCTCTAGGCTTTTTATGTGTATTTGTTTGTTCTGCTGCTTGGCATATACATATTGCCCTTTCTAGTGTGAGATCCATCTCCCTTAGTAACTGTTTATAGACTCTTTTATTGTTACATCCCAGGACTTTAATGACAGAGTCTTTTAATATTTCATATTACAGGACTGACTTGTTAATTTTAAGTCTCTGACAAACTCCTCCATTGTTTCCCCTTCATTCTGTGCTCTCATCCTGAGTGTATCTCTCGTAAGTAACATTATTTCTACGGACTCAGTGATCCTCAAACATTTTAATTATTTCTGCAAAGCTTTCCTCTCTTTCCCCACCATCATTTGTCTGGAGTGCATTGTATACATCTAGGGTGTCTGTGCCTGCCACTGTTAGGAGTAGAGCAAACTTTTGCTCATCCTCTAGTTTATTTGGCCCAGTGGTTTTCACAGACAGCTCAAATTGAACTGTTTCTAGGCATATTCATTATTTCCCCTGAATCTCAGAGCTGGTGAGGGGAGTCACTTGCAGTTGCGCAGGCTTTGTAGCAGCCATTGCAATCCGATCTCTCATTGGGTCTTCTGGCACATTGTGCCTTCAGCTCCTGGTACCAGGTAGTATCTTACTGATGAGGAGAACAGCATCAAGAAAAATGTTTACTATGAACATTACTATGTATAGAATTGAGGTAACAAACTTCCTATCACTCTGTGTAGCTACAGCCTGTGACTGCCATGTCCAGGGCTTCTTTGTTTCTGCTCCCAGCAGGACATGTCACGAGAAAAATAAAGACTGTATAGAGTGTACGGGAAGTGTGGCATCTCTAAAAAAAAGTCCTTCCTGGAGGACTTATGTAGTGGGCAAGGAGAAGCTAGTGAAGGGGAAGTGATGTGCTCTGCAGTGGGTAATTTGGAACCTGTGTGTTGGATGTTCTGGATGCTCCATTAATAATAGAGCTGGTTAAAAAAACCTACAGAACAGTTTTCCATCAGGAATGTACTTCCACTGAAATTGAAACATTTCACAGGAACATGCAGCCTTCAAAAACATTTTCAACAGATGGAAGTCCATTTCGACGTTCTTATTTCAACTTTCTTGATTTAGAATCATAGAATATCAGGGTTGGAAGGGACCTCAGTAGGTCATCTAGTCCAACCCCCTGCTCAAAGCAGGACCAATTCCCAACTAAATCATCCCAGCCAGGGCTTTGTCAAGCCTGACCTTAAAAACCACTAAGGAAGGAGATTCCACCACCTCCCTAGGTAACCCATTCCAGTGCTTCACCACTCTCCTAGTGAAAATGTTTTCCCTAATATCCAACCTAAACCTCCCCCACTGCAACTTGAGACCATTACTCCTTGTTCTGTCATCTGGTACCACTGAGAACAGTCTAGATCCATCCTCTTAGGAACCCCCTTTCAGGTAGTTGTAAGCAGCTATCAAATCCCCCTTCATTCTTCTCTTCTGCAGACTAAACAATCCCAGTTCCCTCAGCCCGTCCTCATAAGTCATGTGCTCCAGCCCCCTAATCATTTTTGTTGCCCTCCACTGGACTCTTTCCAATTTTTCCACATCCTTCTTGTAGTGTGGGGCCCAAAACTGGACACAGTACTCCAAATGAGGCCTCACCAGTGCCGAATAGAGGGGAACGATCGCGTCCCTTGATCTGCTGACAATGCCCCTACTTATACAGCCCAAAATGTCGTTAGCCTTCTTGGCAACAAGGGCACACTGTTGACTCATATCCAGCTTCTTGTCCACTGTAACCCCTAGGTCCTTTTCTGCAGAACTGCTTCCTAGTCATTCGGTCCTTAGTCTGTAACAGTGAATGGGATTCTTCCATCCTAAGTGCAGGACTCTGCACTTGTCCTTGTTGAACCTCATCAGGTTTGTTTTTTTTGGCCCAATCCTCTAATTTGTCTAATTTGTAGGGACATAGCAGGGCATTCTTTTATGCTTTTTACTCAGGCTTTAAATCTAGTGTTTTAAAATTGAATATTAATATAACCTGATATAATACAACAAATGCTTATTAAAATATATTTACAGCTATAATATAATGAATAATAAGTACATTACACAGATTTTTAATTTACTTTTCTATCATATAATGTAAATAATAAGATTAAATAGGATGATGGTTTCTAAACAATTATTGTGACATTTTCTGAATGGTTAAAACTGGTTATTTATTCCTCATTCTTAGCATGTGGTAGATAAATCCTAAATATTCAGTTTTCTGCAATTGCAAGAGGTGGGAACAGGGTAGGCATGATGGAACTCTATTGTTCTACCTTCTGTGTTTCTTTCTTTGTTTCATTATGTGGTGGTTTAAAACTTGAACTGTATCAAGAGAGGAAGAAAAGTCCTTTTCTTGTTAATGTTTTGACTGAAGCCTTTTCCTTACCCTCTTATTCTCTGCATTGCTAGGGAATAGACAGCACTAATGAATACGTCAACATATGTCTCAGCAGCACTCTAAAATGCTATTATTATCCCTGAATTATACACTTTTCTTTTTACAATATACAACAAAATTTAATTACAATACAAATTATATGGTTCAGCCATGAAGCAGTAAACAAAGAACTAATTTGTGTTCCTTCTGCACTTATCATTCGTTGACTAATTAGTTTCTCTATGAGACTCCAAGTGACTCTTATAAAGAAGAACCTCCTGAGGACACAAAGGTTAATTTTGAAGTGATTACAAATATTCTGCTAACATTATAATTAATAGTCATGCTTAAAACACAGCAGTCATATGCAGCACCAATAAGTAGCTTCTGTTAATTAGCCCAGAGTATTGGACTCATTCAGGATTCTTTAACTTTTCACTGTTCAATCAAATGGACTTTGAAGCGGAATAATACTGGTTTAAACAATGAAGCTGATAGTTGCTTTAGTATTTGAAGAGGTTTAACCTTTCTAACTAAATACATCTTATATTTAAATAGTGCTTTTCATCCTGATAGATCCCCAAACACTCTATAAATGTCAGGCCACCTCTTGCTTTCATTTACATGGATGTAAATAGATCTTACACAGATGTACTCAAATTACTTCCTCCACCACTGAAATGCAGCTAACTTGGGAGGGAAATGTAGGAGCAGAAAGGACAGATTACACAGTGCAAAGTTATATTGATATTAGGCACAATTTGTTAAAAAATGCTACAATAGTTTAGTTTGCACTGATGTTGCAGCTGTGCTGGTCCCAGCATATGACAGAGACAAGATGGGTGATGGAATAGCTTTTATTTGGCCACCTTCTGTTGGTGGATGGGACAAACTTTCAAGCTTCAGAGAACTGGTCTTCAGGCCTAGGAAAGATCATCATCATCAGCGATCCCTCGGGGTTGAGGATGATCTCTTTCACAGGTTTTATTTTTCATGGGTCCTTCGGTGGCTGAGGAGTCCAATCCTTGAGCCACAGGCTCATTGGCAGACATTGCAGGTGGTGTCGGAATATAGGGTTAGGCTGCGATTGCTGTGTGACAGTTGTCTTTTCTTTCTTTTTCTGGCGCTTTTCTGCGACCAGGGCAAGGCGATTTTCCTCAAAAGTGAATGTTCCCTTTCTAACAAGTCTTTGTCAGTTATCCCTTTCCTGGGCTGCTGTCTCCCACTGTGTGGTGTCGATGTCATAGCTCTTGATGTTTATCCTGAGGATGTTTTTAAAGCATTTCTTTTGGCCTCCCTGTTTCCTTTCGCCTTTGGTGAGCTGGGCATACAGCAGTTGTTTTGGTAAGCGTACATCAGGCATCCACACAGAGTGACTGCTCCACCTCAGCTGGTGCTGGATAATCAGGGCCTCAACACTGAAGATGTTGGCCTCTGTGAGGACACGGACATTAGTGCATTGAGGCTCCCACTTTATGTTGAAGATCTTTTGAAGAAAGTGCTGGTGCTGACATTCTAGGTTTTTCAGGTTTTTTCTATAGGTCACCCAACTCTCACAGCTGTAGAGGAAAGGTGGGATTACCACTGCTTTATAAACTAAAAGTCTAGTATGTGTTGTGATTGTTGTACACCCCGTGAGACAGTCTGCCAAAGGCAAGGCTAGCATGGTGAATTCTGTGCTGAATCTCTATGTCTATGTCTGCCCTCTGTGACGGGTGGCTGCCAAGATAGGCAAAGTATTCTACATTTTCCAGTTCTTCTTTGTTGATGTAAATCTTTCTTGCTGGGTCTGACGATTGACCGGGGTCTGGCTGGTGGAGAACTTTTGTTTTGCTGATGTGCAGAGTTAGCCCTAGGCTTTTTGTAAGCATCAGAGAAGCAATTAAGGGCTGTTTGAAGATCCTCCTTTGAGTGTGCAACTACAGCACAATCATCTGTGTACTGGAGTTCAGTTATTGTTGCCGATATTACTTTAGCTCTGGTATGGAGACAAGAAAGGTCAATCTGATATTGGATGCCAGTGCCCTTTGGCAGGTGGCCTTGGGTTAATGTTTTCATAGCTGCTAAGAAAATGGATGAAAGGGTGGGTACCCAGTGTACAGCCTTGTTTTATGCCAGTTTGGATGACAAAAGGCTCAGAGGTAGAGCCACTGCACAGGATGGAGGCAGTCATCTGGTTGTGGAGGTGTCTTACAATGGTGATAAATTTGCTTGGGCAGCCAAACTTTGACATGATTTTTCACAGAGCCTCACAGTTGACAGAGTCAAAGGTTTTGGTCGGATCAATAAAGGCCATATACAGCTCCTGGTGTTGTTCTTGACATTTTTTCTGGATCTGCCTGGCTGCGAAAATCTTGTTGGTTGTGCCTCGTGATGATCTGAAGCCACACTGGGACTCCAGAAGTACTTCCTCTGCAAGAGGGAGCAGGCGATTCAGTAAGATTCTAGCAAAGATCTTCCCAGCGATGGAGAGGAGGGCAATGCCTCCATAGTTGCCACAGTCCACCCTGTTTCCCTTTTTGAAAATGGTGACGATAGCATTATGTAAGTCAGCTGGGATTTCTTCGGGTGCCAGATTTTGAGGAGCAGCAAATGAAGGTTGTTAGTCAGTGTTTCTCCCCCAACTTTCAGTACTGCAAAAAAGGACCTAGGGGTTACAATGGACGAGAAGCTGGATATGAGGAGCATTGCCAGCAGATGGAAGGACTTGATCATTCCTCTCTATTCGGCATTGGTGAGGCCTGTGTCCAGTTTTGGGCCCCACACTACAAGAAGGATGTGGAAAAATTGGAAAGAGTCTAGCAGAGGGCAACAAAAATGATTAGGGGGCTGTAGCACATGACTTATGAGGAGAGGCTGAGGGAACTGGGATTATTTAGTTTGCAGAAGAGAAGAATGAGGGGGGATTTGATAGCTGCTTACAACTACCTGAAAGGGGGTTCCAAAGAGGATGGATCTAGACTGTTCTCAGTGGTGGCAGCTGACAGAACAAGGAGTAATGGTCTCAAGTTGCAGTGGGGGAGGTTTAGGTTGAATATTAGGAAACACTTTTTCACTAGGAGGGTGGTGAAGCACTGGAATGGGTTACCTAGGGAGGTGGTGGAATCTCCTTCCTTAGTGGTTTTTAAGGCCCAGCTTGACAAAGCCTTGGCTGGAATGATTTAGTTGGGGATTGGTCCTGCTTTGAGCAGGGGGTTGGACTAGATGACCTCCTGAGGTCCCTTCCAACTCTGATATTCTATGATACTTCAGCTGGTATGCCATCAGGACCTGGTGCTTTATTGTTCTTCATTTGTTTAATTGCTTTGCAGACCTCCTCAGGTGTCGGTGGTTTGGCAAGAGTTTCCCAGATTGGGTGCTGAGGGATGGAGTCAGTGGTGTTGTCAGTCACTGTCAATTCTTGATTTAGAAGCTTTTGGTAGTGTTCCTTCTAGCGCTCTTTGATGGATTTGTTTTCTTTAAGAAGGGTACTACCATCTTCAGATCTCAGAGGTGTGAGGCTGCATGAAATTGGTCTTTGTCTCACAAAACAATCTCCGCATATTATGTCTGTCAGCGAATGCTTGGATTTCTTTGGCTTTATCCTCCCACCATTTGTTTTTAATTTCTCGGATCCTCCTTTGAACTTCAGCTTTGAGCTGATGGAAAGAAAGAAGCTTTCTGCTTCTGACTGGATAGTGGTTTTGCCAGTCGCAGAAAGCTTCTAGTCCAAAAGGGCTGTAATCTCAATGTTGTTATCAAACCAGTCCTGATGGCGTCAGGTAGCAAGGCCAATGGATTCTTTGCAAACCTCATGGATGGTCTATGGATGTTATATTGCCATCTGTGTGATTTGGATTGCTTTCTATGTTTTGGTGCAATGCTGATGGACATGATTGACCTCACCAACTGGTGGTCAGTCCAGCAGTCATCTGCTCCTCTCATGACATGGGTGATTTGGACATCTTTTAGATCCTGTGTTCTTACAATGACGTAGTCTAGGCGGTGCCACTGTTTTGAGCAGGGATGTTGCCAAGTTGTTTTGTATTTGTTCCTTTGTCTGAAGATTGTGTTTGTGATCACAAGGTCATGCTCTGCACATTTGCTGAGTAGAAGGATACCACTGGAATTAGTCTTGCCCACTCCTTCCTTCCCAATTGTGCTACTCCATACATTAGAATCTCAGCCAACTCTTGCGGTAAAGTCCCCTAAGAGGATTATTTTATCTGTTTTTGGAATGGATGACAAAATTTAATCTAAGTCAGTGTAGAAGGATTCTCTGTTCTTCAGCATCAAGAGTTGGTGCCTATGCACTGATGATAGTGGCAAATGACTTATTGATCAATTGGATGCAGAGGGTCATTGATGCCAACAGGGAGCTCAGTCAGGCAGTTGACTAGAAGGTTTTTGATTGCAAAGCCAATACCATGTATTTGTCTGTTGCTTGCTGGTTTTCCTTTCCAGAAGAAAGTGTACCCACCGCCCTCTTCCCTCAAGAGGCCTGCATCTGCACGTTTTGTTTCACTGAGAGCAGCAGTGTCAATTTTGTATCCCGAGAGTTCTCAGGCAACAATTGCTGTTTGGGTCTTTCACTTTTTGATTCATCTAGCAGGATATGGATATTCCAAGTTGCAAGAAACATTTTTGTTTTTCGACTGCATTGGGAGTGATCCCTCTGGACATGGTTATCCAGTCAGGTATGGTGGGATAGCCTATGTTTGGGGCACTTTTTCTAGCCCCTTCCCCATATGGGGTGAGCAGAGGGGTTCCTAAAAAGGCCTGCTCAGTCATGACTGCTGCTGCAGAAAATGCCCCCCTATCCCAGACCAGGGGCACATGACGACCATCTTGTGGATCTGTGACTAGGGACTCCTGGTGATCACTTCACCTATTCCCATCACCACTTGCCTTTCACTGAAGGACTTTTATGAGTGGAGTGGGGAAAAAGTTCTTCCTGTGAAAGAAGCCTGCATGTGAGTAGTTTAATGTGGGGGGAGCTGTTGCACACCAGCCGCCACACAAATCTTGGTGGAAGAGGCACCTGTGTCTGGTGGCAAGGAGGTCCAAGATGACCGGGGGTTCTCCTCCGTTGCCACCTTCATCCACCTTCACAGCCTTTAAGAGGTGATCCTGCTTCATCCGCCTGTTCTGCCACTGAGGTCTTATACTGGGTTGTGTTGTGCTGGGCTGCACTTTGTCTGGTACCTTGCCTCCGATCTTATTGCCATGGGTGACCCTACCAGGAGTACAGGACTCCAGACGGCATCTCTCTTAGGGTCTTAAGTATACACAAGCTTCTCTACCACATCAAGGTGGCAGCCCAAGGAGAGGTAACCAAAGTGCCACAGCAAAATACAAGGTGGAACACATTCTTAAGCATAAGGAGTTCACAAGTGTTGTAGGAGACCATTTAAAATGAAGTGGGCAATTAATACCTCTGCAGTTATAGGACAAAGAATGGTTAGTAGGTAGCAGGGTGTCTTATAAATTGTAGTAATGAGCCATAAACCAGTGTCTCTGTTAAATCCATGTTTTTTGATATCCAGTACAATTACAAATCCCTCTAATACTTCACCATAACTTCAACAAGTACCACCCATCCATCCAATTCTCTGTAGAACACTCAATATCAGCATCTGCTTCCTGGACATCATGATCAGCTTCAACAATGGAATACTACAAACAACTATATGGAAGAAAACATGGATCACCACATTTACCTCCACAGATCCAGATATCACCCCAGACAACCCCAAAAAAGTATCTACAGCCAGGTACTCAGACACCACAGAATATGCTCTAAAGAGCAAGTCTGGG
Source organism: Emys orbicularis (assembly GCF_028017835.1). NCBI lineage: Eukaryota > Metazoa > Chordata > Testudines > Emydidae > Emys > Emys orbicularis. The sequence continues at coordinate 63,713,675 of NC_088683.1, read as the reverse complement.
AGACACATCTTAACACATTTAAAAGTGCCTTCACCAATAAAGTACAGTCCACCAGAGAAGCAGATCAGATTCTGCAATGGGCTAACCAAATAAAATCCAAGAGAACCTGCTTCAGTACTGAAAAAAACTTCCACCAATTGCACACCCCTAGTAGTCACCTACCTCCCCACACTGGAACCCATATGGGATATTATCAAACAGTTACAACTCATACTTGATATGGATCACATCCTGAAAGAAATTTTCCCCAACCCACCTCTTCTGGCCTTCAAACACCCCCTCCAATCTCACCAAGCTCCTCATCAGAAGCAAGCTCCTCACAGACCAGGACACACCAACTAAAAGCAGCGTTCCCAAAACAACAGATGCAAAATGTGCAGACATATCTCCACTGGACCAATAAGAGATCTTCCATGACCTACCTTGTCTCTCTCTCACAATAGTTTAGGACAGAAAATGAAGAATACTGCATCCAATTGAAACTCTATGGGAAAATGAAGAGGAAGAATGTAAGTATTCAAGCTGGAATTTACCCAGGATCATAGTTTTAATCATATCAAATTTTTGAAGTGTCATGGAATCTCTGATTACAAACTGTCCAGTTTTTATGTACTCTGGGTCTCAAATTCTGCTCTCAGTTATGCTTGTGTAAAACTGAAATAATTCCATTGCCTGTATTTGACAGCTTGGTTATTGTGCTTATGGCACTTAAGAAAATAGACTGTGGGTTATCCAGTTTGGTTTACAATGTGAACTGAAGCTCTAATTCTGACTGTTAGCTCTTAATATTGTCCTTCAGTGCTGGCTATTGAATATTCAGTTCTTGGATGGTGAAAAAAAATCTTTGGCAATTTAAGCTGTTTCAAATTATTGTTCCTTAAACGAGCAGTGGGCGTTCACCATAGTTATGCAGTTATTCAGGCCATTGTAGAGAAAAGGCTTATCCTGCACCTGCATGGAATTAGAGGCACATCACAGTAAAACAGTCAGTCAGCAGATGTATCCACAGTTTGCAGCTACTTTCTCTATTAACATCTGTCATGTGTGCATTTTGCTGATATCTTGAATATTTAACTCTGTTCATGAGAACTGCTCAGTTCCTCTTATTTACTGTCATCTAGCTAACAAAGAGGCTTAAACTAGAGAACCTTTAATGTGCCATTTTCTTAGTCAGTTGTAAAATCATGAGAAAAAGGGGTGCCAAAGGTCACTTGTAATGGTATTTTTTCCCTTTTATGTCCCTGGCAGTATAAGAAACAGGTACGGATGGTATGCATGCAAGACTAATATGAATGTTACTGTAACCTTTGTGTGGATAGGTCCTTTTCTGATTAAAAGCAAATCAATTTGAAAAGGTAATAAACTTTTTTAATGTCACATTAAAAGATGAAACTCCTAACACACAGTATTTTTCTGTAATGTTTTAAAGTTCAACGACAAACTGTAATCAATTTCATAGACAGGCTTTAGTTTCAAAATTCAGTTTCAAAATCTTTTCCAGGTTTTTATCTAATATGTATATGTATTTCCAATGTGACTATGAATGCTTGAGAAATGATCGAACACTTGTATAATTAGGAAACAGAAATCAGAACAGCTACTTTAAGAATAATGGAATAATTAAGGTACTCATATGTTAATTATTTTGGTGATTAAAAAATGTATGCAAGCCATATGACAGTAGTTGCCCTTTTTAAAATAAAATGTGTTTTGTGTTACATTTGAATCATTTGAATTGTTTGTTAATGCTAAAAATAGAAGAGTGACTATTTCCAGTAGGGGATTAATTATTTATTCCAGCATCCATATACATTCATTTATAATCAAAGATTTATGTATTTGTTCTAGCCTTTTGGAATTACTATGTCTTGTATCTCTGTCTTGGCATACAGGAACAGCTATTGGGTCTGGAGATTTGATTTTTTTCCAGGATGTTCAGCTTTGGAGAAAGAGAGTAAGATGTTCTGTAAAAGTACATGTAGCAGGTGTTCAGCGCAACTACACAATCTGATATAGCAATAGGAAACACTTCCCTCTTCCTCACTCCCTGTGCTATCCCCCCATCTAATAGATCTTACCAGCTTGGTATATTTTAATAAGTGTAATGGAAATTACAGTGCCTTCTATTATACACAGTGAAAGGTTTGATATAAAACATCTTTATAGTGATACAACTTACATGCCCACTGGGGTAGTTGTACCACTTTAACTGTACAGTCATAAGTTAAAGTGGTAACACTTTTGTGTGTAGACAAGGCTTAGGCATTATGTCAGAAATAATACTAAAGATTAGACACTCTGTTTTGATAAATGCAGATGTTGGTGATACCTGGGACAAGTTTGTAAACCTCTTATGCCCACTAGTGACTCCCTGAGTGGTCCCATTTGTTTTTATAAGACTAATTGCTCAAGGATAAAAGTAAGAGGTTCATAATCTGGTTCTTGGTAAAATGAGCGTAAGATGAATACAGGTTCTCAATTTGCTTTTAGCAGACATATTCAGGATGCCATTATATCTGATACTTTCACAGCATGTATCTGCCCTCATGATATTTACATATCACAGCATCCTGGCCCTCCATCAGTTGCATTGGGAAGGCAGAAAATGTTATAAATGTGACTCTTCAGATAACATTGAGATGATGTCAGTTCAGCAGTACTGCTGCAGAAGCAGAGAACATCCATAATCAGTCAAATGGGATTAGGTTGTGGCCTTCTTTATAGGTAGTGAATCACCATCTATATTGAGGACATATATATCTCACATGAAACGATACTGCCGAACTAGTAAAGCATCCTGGAATGGTGTCCTGAAATCTAAATCTTATAGCTTTTGCTCGGGGAAAAGGGATGCAAGAGAAGAGTTAAGGAAAATATGGCTTTCTGCAGTATTGCTCTATTTTGTCTTGTGTAGAGGTGGATGGGAATTTTCCAATGTTTTTGGTCAGAAAATGACGAGTCATCAAACCCAACACTTTCTGCGGGAACATACCAGTTTTGACAAAATTTTCATTGGGAAAGATTTCCCAGTTCTAAGATGGAAGTTCTAATCAAAATCAGAGAGTGAGAGAGACCAATCCACCCTCCCCAGAATACCCCAATGGTTATGGCACTCGACTGGGACATTGAGGACTCGGATTCAAATCCCTGTTCTATCTGATTTGGAACAGAGACTTGAACCCATATTTCCTATATTTCAGGTGAGTGCCCTAACCACTAGTCTATTGGCTATTCTGGGGTGAGTGTCTCTGTCTCTCCTGTTGGAGCTGTTCCACTTTGTGTAACTGATTAACTATTAATTGGAGCAGTGACTTGAGCCTGGTTTTCCCACATCCCAAGTGAGTATCCTAACCACTGGGCTTAGAATCAGTCTCTCTTAATGAGCATTTATTTATTTATACAAAGTGGCACAACTCCAACAGGAGAGATTGACCCACCTTAGAATAGCTAGATGTTTAGAGCACTCACCTGAGATGTGGGAGACCTGGCTTCAAGTCCCTGCTCCAGATTACAGACTTGAACCTGGGTCTTACACATCCCAGGAGAGGGCTCTAACCACTTGGGTGTGTGCGTGTGTCCCCTTACCCCATCATTAAAAGATCCTGATGTAGAACAGGAAGAAATCTTGAAACACTTCATGGGAAAACCATTTCCTGCCCTGCTATAGTCTTGTATCCTTCCTTTTCTAGCAGCCAGTAGCTTATATATGGAAAGTCCCAGAGAAGAACTGAACAGGCTTATTAATACTGTGGCTAATGAGAGACTTAGTACATAATCTTGAAGTCATGCCACAAGAAAGGCAATGTTTGAGGGACTAGTCAAGAAAAAACTGATTTTGTTAGAGGAGCAGTTTTGGAGTAATTGGGGAGAAAAATGCTGTTTTGTAGAAGTCCATGTAGCAGGGATTCTGCCCAGGGTGTGTTTTTATTATGCAATGCATTTAGGGAGCCCAATAGCAACACAACAGCCAGTTCTGATTATCCAATAGCTCTTCTAATACGTCTAGAGGACAATCATCAAAACTGATCATGAAGCAATTTATAAGAATTGGTTTAGGAGCCTTGAAGAAGACAGTGTTTCACTACTCTTAGAAGGCTACAACAGAAAATAATTGCCAAATTACAAACAGCTGACAACACTTTCTATGGAAATCAAGGTGTCCTCTCTCTAGTCAAAAACTGAGCTGCGGTCTACACATATGACATCTGGCTGCCCACTTGCCTCTCTACATTCCCAGAAAATTAGATGTTCTCTCAGTGGTGATAAGTCATATTATAGTCCAGTACCAAACATATTTGTTTATGTAGCCCTACAGTGGAGCTGGGTGGGAAATGGTTTTCCTGCTCCATGAACATTTTCAAGATTTAGGAATATTTTCCCATTCCAAATCAAGACAAATCAAAATATTGAAGCTTTTTGCAGATTGAAAATCTGAAAATAATTGAATTCAGATCCATTGAAACATTTTGACTCTTTTATTGTTTTAAAGATTTTGTAATATAATTAGCTTAAACTCCAAAAAGTCATTTTGAACTGGAAAAATGATTTTTTTCATTCTGAAAATGTCAAAAAGGACATTTTGACAATTTTGAGGCTTTTTTCCAAAAAATTGAATCAAGAAATGTATTGAAACTAGCCCCTTCCCACAAAAAGATTTTTGAGGAATCATCATGGTTGCTGAAAAATTTTTATTAAAAAAATCTTGACCAGCTCTACCCAATAACCACACTGTAGATGTGAAGTAGTGAAGATATGAGTAGTAGTAGTGTGATGGTCCACGCCCCTAAGGTCAGGGCAGCGTGGCCTATCGGTCATAGTCTATAAAGCAGCCCTTCAGTGCAGGGCAGCATGGCTTAGCGGTTAGAGTCTATAGAGCCGCCCTTTGAGGCTGGGCAGCGGGGCCTAATGGCCGGAGTCTATAAAGCAGCCCTTTGATGCAGGGCAGCGGGGCTTAACAGCCAGAGTCCATAAAGTAGCCCTTAGGCACAGGGCAGCGCAGCCTAGTGGCCAGAGTCTATAGCATTGGGACACCCCTTATGGGGGGCCCGGGCCCACCCGACCCAGGGCCCTAACAGTGGCGAAGCGGCTTGCCACTGACTCAGCGGGGAGGTCCTACTGAAACACGCTGAGTTTCCCCGGGTGGGAGATACCACTCCATCACCCTCCCTGGGTCACTTCCTACCAGAGTCGGTGTTGGGGTTTCCCATGAGATGTCGGGTCCTCTGTGTTTGGCTGGGCCAGTCGTCTCCAAGGGTTCCTCCAGTCGCTGGGATGTAGATAGGCCGTGGACGGCTTTGATTCCCAGTGCAGTCAGGGGTTGTGGCTGGCCCTCTGTAGGAGCTTCCCAGGCAGGTCCTTCCTCTGCGGCTTCCAGCCCAGAATAAGCTGGGCTCCCTCCCTTTATACTACTAGAGCACTTGGAGTATGCCCAGTCTTGCCAGGGAGGCGGAACTTCCGCTGTCAATAACATGGGCTTAACCCTGTCTAGGCTAGTGCGGGGTAAGCAGACCCCATCACAAGTAGTAATAAAAAACCCTACAAGAGCTGACAAAACATTCCAGTGCACAAGCCACCTCATATCATATATATACAAAACAGCAGACTAAGAAGTCATTTAAATTGCCTAGAGGAATACTGATTAGTGAAATATGAAAGAATTCCTTTTGTTGTGGCTTGTCCAGCAGCCGCAAACTGACGATTACTATAATTTAATAGCTAACTCAGAAAGTTTGCAAAGATCTACACGTACACACACACACACCTCCGAAGCTTGCTTCAAACCACCTAGTTTATATTAAGTTTATTAATAATGTTAAATTAAAGCCTAGAGTTACATATCCAGAAGTACACTGTTGTTCAGCAAGATGTCACTTGTTAATAACTTTGTAATGCAGAAGTTGCAAAATACAGCATCATATATGTAATGCAGATTTATCTTTTGAGGTCAGTGTACTGAATCAAAAAATAAATAAGCATGCTATTCATGATATCTATACACAATTTAGAGATGACAAATCAACTATTAAAACAACAAGGAGTCTGTTGGCACCTTAAAGACTAACAGATTTATTTGGGCATAAGCTTTCGTGGGTAAAAAACCCACTTCTTCAGATGCATGGAGTGAAAATTACAGATACAGGCATAAATATATATTGGCACATGAAGAGAAGGGAGTTATCTTACAAGTGGAGAACCAATGTTGAAGGCCAATTCAGTCAGGGTGGATGTGGTCCACTCCCAATAATTGTGGAGGAGGTGTCAATACCAAGAGAGGGAAAATTGCTTTTGTGGTGAGCCAGCCATTCCAGTCCCTATTCAAGCCCAAATTGATGGAGTTAAGTTTGCAAATGAATTGTAGCTCTGCAGTTTCTCTTTGAAGTCTGTTTTAGAAGTTTTTGTTGTTGAAGAATTGCTACTTTTAAATCTGTTATTGAATGTCCAGGGAGATTGAAGTGCTCTGCTACTGGCTTTTGTATGTCACCATTCCTGATTTCTGATTTGTGTCCATTTATCCTTTTTGCTCTACGTAAAGCGCTACAATTCATTTGCAAACTTAACACCATCAATAATAAATCTGTTAATCTTTAAGGTGCCACCAGACTCCTTGTTGTTGTTTTTGTGGATACAGACTAACACGGCTATCCCTCTGATACTTGAAATCAACTCTTAATCACTAAACCACATAATCTGCCAGTATCCAGAGATGTCATCAGATAAAACTAGTCTGATGCCGAAGTTATACCAATTGTAAGTGTCAAGGTCTGAACAATTAGCAATTTGGGATAAAAACAGCTGAGGTGGTATTCACAAGGGGGACTTGCCTTTCAGAACCCTGCTGTCTAGTGGATTTCACAACCTTAAGATAGGCACCCAGGCACTCTCTACAATTAATGGGGAGAATTGTAGTCCTCAGAATAGGATTCACAAAAGCCAGCAAGCTGAGTGGGGAGCTGTCCCAGCTCCTAGCATGCACCCCTTTCTCACCACCCACAAAGACTACTATGAGGGGAATTCAAGCCTCTGTGCTCTGGATCCCCAGGGTGTTTCAAGCTTCTGGAGCTTGAACGAAGTCTAGCCATTGCCCCAATCTTGGAGTCCCTAGGCATACCCTTAGGGCACAGAGCTTCTTTCTGCCCCCAGTCCCCGAGTGTTGGAACCTGCTGTCCAGCCACCTAGCCCTTCTGTGTGCAGGGCTGACTCGGAACTCTCCAGTACTTAAACACACCTGTCCCTCAGAACTCCACCCCAGGTTTACAGTCTCACTCTTGCAGGGGCATGCAGCAGTTGTGAAGCAGGCAACATACACACACTTTGTACAGTCTAACACCTTTATGCTCTTTACTTCACAATAAAGCACAGGAGAGTACAGATCATACAAAACCTCCTAAATGCAATGTCCCTTACTTGCTCACCCTTCCTTTGGGAGTCCTTGGGGATCATCCGTGTTCCATCAGGGGCAGACAGGCAGGGTCCTCTGCCCCCTTGCCTGCCCTGCTCCCGCAGGAGCCTCCCGCATCTTAATCTGGTGCAAAATGTCTGTTGCCCGCCATCCCTCAGGAGTCCATTTATAGTTTCCTGCTGGGGTCACCTACTTCTTAAGTTCTGCCTTTAGTAATTTTCTATTCTTGTCAAACTGCCTCCCCTTCAGACAAGAAGAGGAAGAAGTGTCTTCTGATCACTCACCATTCTCTCTGGCTTAGCAGAGACATGACACAATTCTGCAAATTCAGTGGGGGATCTACACACATAAACTTTCCGTGACACAATGGTTTCATGATACAATTTCATTTACAATTCTCCCAATTTATCACACAAGACTGCTGGGTTCTATGCCTGATTCTTTTATATTGTGTGATCTTAGGCAAGTCACTTCACTGGACCTCAATTTATGTGTCTAGAAAATGAGTGTAATATAATCAATATGTATCTCAGAAGGCTGTGAGGGTTAATGGTTTGTAAAGTGCTTTGAGATCCTCCTATGAATAGTGCTTTATAAGAGCCAAGTATTATGATTCATACATTGTCTTCCGAAGGACTTAACATGAGGATATTATCATTTGATTGCTACTGGTTATATACATTAATGGAACTCGGAACACTTGAATGTTCCATGGAAATTATAGTGCTTTCTATTCTACTGGGTGGTTTTACTTTGCAAAACTGATGGAATTTACAAGTCAGTTAGAAAGAGAAAAATGTAAGTGCTTTCAGAAGGGAGAAGCTAAATATGTTGTAAAATTAGAATATTCTACAGGTGTGTGAACCCACCTGAGTCTGACTCATCCACCATTGTGGAAAGTTTCCCATCAGTCTAGTTCTCATTCAAACTGTACGCTGTAAATTTATAAATGGCTTATGTTCATGCAAATGGAAAACTCACTGCCTTTTTTTCTTCCCTTGTCCTACCCTTTAGTCTGATGGCATAATTGAACTCAGATAATCAAGGGAATTTCTCCTTGGGTAAGCAGAGGACAATTACATCTTGCAAAATATTAATTGATAATGCTAGGTCAAATTCCCACTAACTAGGGTTTAAGCAGGCAACTGTGTGTGTTGTGGGTGGCTGTTCAGGAATAATACATTACATCTTAGTTTGAGGGCACAAGAGAATTCAGATTCCAGTGAAACAATAAATTTCCTTTTGTAAAAGAAGGAAACATTTATGTTAGGCCAACATTAAATGCTAAGAATACTAAGGTACTTCCCTCTGATTGCGGATTTACAGGAGGAGCTGACTGTGTGTCAGCTTCTGTCCTGGCATGATACAGTGTAACAATCAGGCTGCTGCCACAAGATAACTTAGATATCAGTGAAACAAATAAATTTATCCTTGTAAAATTGGGAGATGCTCATCTCAAGGTAAATAGAAAATAAAATAAGTTCTCAAAGGAATTGCAGAAGGTAATAAATGTAGCAGGCAATTGCCTGCTGGAGTCGGACACAATGCTTTTATTTTTTCCTAGGTTTTTCTAGCTGACCAGAGAGATCAGTTTAAATGCAGCCTGTCTCTCTTGAGAAATGATCTCTGAAAATGGCTTCTACAGAGCTGAACTGTACCGCCTCATCATAAGGGTTAGACTCACCCAGTTAGGAATATGAGAAATGCTTTGTGACTTGCCCCATTTGACACATCCCAATGTTTCAAAGGCAAAACACACTATGAATATCAGCCTAAAAAAGTTTGTCACGATCTGAGAGAGAGAGAGAGGGAAGAGATGCAAAAAGTTCCTATAGACAGTTTGGCAGAGAAAACAATTGATCGTGTTACTTGGGTGAGATTCAAGCTTGAACCATGGCTAATTTTGAAGACTTCTGAGGTTCATATCAAACTGTTGATACCTTGCTAGTGGATTCTTTGGTTAATCTGCTTTTGCTGTGGAGAAGAAAAAGTGTATTGCATATGATACAGACAATTCAGTGTTCGTACTTTCCTGCTGTTCACCATAATCCAGAAGAAAGCAAAATGTCACTCATGCTAAAAATAACATGAACCAGATGTACTTCATTTGGGACCACCTACAAAACATTACTGCTTAGTTGCTTAAGCCCTCCCAGGTCGTTGGTATAGAGGGGCCAGATACGATGTTTCTGCTTATCACCAGCTCTTCTATTTATACTCTGATTTTATCTCTCCTCTTTCCCCTTTTCTTTTTTTTATCGTTTTCTTCCTCTTTATTTAGTTTTCCTTTTATGGTATTTCTTCTTTCAACGTATTTGCCTCATGTGAATAGTTTCATGTCGTTGAGAAAGAAAACTGGTATTTTATGGGTTTTTTTTAAACGTAGGCTGTTTAAACCCTTTGACTATATAAACATTGTTTTTTTCTGTATTTCTAGGGCAAGAAAGAATTCTGTGTGCTCTTTGTGTTAAGCTTTACATGCAAGGATTTGCTTGTGTGTATCTCTGTATTGTATTCAGTTCTTGTAAAAATAAATGAAGCGTTGGGGGAAGGATGGAACAAAACCTTGCATCTCATGAGGTTATTCAGCTGAGCAATAAATATATTAGATTCTGCTCTTAAATTTATCTTTTGGAGATAGGCTAATGCATTAAAAATGAATTACTATGGTTTAAAGGGAAAGTGGGGTTAAAAAAGGAGAAAGAACCTAGTTGTCCCCTTCATGGCATCTTTTCCACAATAGCAGGTATTACCCCCCAGTGTTTTGGCAAACTTAAAAAATGGATAATTATATCCTGCCTTCTCAAATTCCCCTCCAGCTTTTATTTTTCTCTTTCTGACCTGAACTATTATGCAGATGACGATATACAGCTCAGAGACTTTAAGGCCAGAAGGGACCAGCATGATCATCTAGTCTGACCTCTTGCATATTGCAGGTCACAGAACCTCATCCACCCTCTCTTGTAATAGATCCATAACCTCTGGCTGAGTTACTGAAGACCTCAAATCATGGTTTAAAGACTTCAAGTTACAGAGCATCCACCATTTACACTAGTTTAAACCTGCAAGTGACCTTTGCTCAATGTGTCAGAAGAAGGCAACCCTTTCCCCCCCCCTCCCCAGGATTTCTGACAATCTGACCTCAGGGAAAAGTCCTTCTGAACCCCAAATATGGCAATCAGTTGAACCCTGAGCATTTCAGCAAGACCCACAAGCCAGATATCAGGAAAGAATTCTCTGTAATAACTCAGAGCCCTCCCCATCTAGTGTCCCGTCTCCAGCCGTTGGGGATATTTGCTACTAGCAGTCACAGATCGGCTACATGCCATTGTAGGCAGTCTCATCATACCATCCTCTCCAAAAACTTATCAAGCTCAGTCTGAAGACAGTTACATATTTTGGCCCCACTGCTCCCCTTTGAAGGCTGTTCTAGAACTTCACTCCTCTGATGGTTAGAAACCTTCATCTAATTTCAAGCCTAAACTTGTTGATGGCCAGTTTATATCCATTTGTTTTTGTCTTGTTTTTCCATGCATATGGCTATACTAAAATTTGCATTTAGCACAGTGTAAACCATTTGAAGTCTTCCATTGGGTAGAATGCTGCAGCTGGCTGGTATTTCAATTCCCAGCTTTTGTGTAAATCCAGCTGCAAGTTCGTGAATTAACACATTGGCAGCAGGTAGGCCAAGGGCTCATGAATTAGTGCTAATGAATTTCACGTGAATTTTTCAAGGAATTCCCTTCCAGCTCCCAGTGCCAGAATTAAATGGGTGGCTGCATGCACTAATTCTCTTCTAGCCATTGCTGCATGTGAGCTGCTGAGGCCTTACACATGATAAAGGAGTGAATGGAAAGAGACGGAATAATGACTTGGCACTTATAATGAAGTGTTCTCTACATTTATTAAAAATACTTGTGTGTGTATGCACAGGCCTGTTACCCAGTCTTTCTGTTCTCAGACTGTGCAGAAACCCAACAAGTAATAGGGAAACATGGGTTTTGTAATATCAGACAAATAAACACTTGTCTGGGGAACAAATTGTGTTAGCAAAAGCTCAGATAGTCTAGAAATAATAATGATTCTGACTATGAGATTAAGACTAATAACATTTGGGGTTCAGATCAATTAATTAAAGTTCCAGAGGAGACAGTGTGCCTGTAAGTATCTCCTGGGATTGAATGTTGTGTATCACTATATGGTACATGCAAGATAAATGCCATCCAGGACTCCACTCACTGAAAACTGATAACCAGTTGTGAATAAGATACCATTCTGTGGCCGCTTAAAATCACTGCACAGAGCAAACAAAAGCTAAGGAGGCACAATGAAGTCAGATAATATCAGAGTATGTTGTCTACAAGGGTGACTGTAGTAAATCTAAATGAAGTTTAGGTACAACAGAAATATTATTATTTTAAATCTAACTAAATAAGACACCTATCTCAGGGCCTAGGCACCCTACCATGGGATCATGGAATAAATACAATTAAATTAAACCTCAGCAGCACTGAATTCAGTTCTACCAGAACTCATCTAGCCAACCAGGTAGTCATCTACTTCCTCCACAATCTAATAAACATACCCTCAGCTCTCTATCAGGTGTCTTTTTCAGCATGTCTGGAAAGTCACCAAATTCAGGCTGTTTTGGACCAATGGGGTGAGATGTATCGAATACCCGAATTTATCAATTTAAATGCTCAGAGGTTTTCCCTGGTCCTGCTTTTAAGCTAGGAGGTGTTTTTATTCAGAGTGAAGCTGAATACAGGTTGAGTTGAACAAGTTGAACTTTATTAAACCCTGTGGACTTCTCTGTCTTCCTCTGATCATGATAAAGAGGCTCTGTACATGACCTAGGCCTAGCAGCAGTCAGTCTGCAGCCAGACAGCCTAAAGTTAGGTGGAGTGAGTTCTGCCTCTCAGTTTGAGGGAGCAGCCTGCTTTGTGTCTCTCTCTGTTTGGTTCCTGTGTGTTATTGTTCTGAATTATAAGAAATAAAGTAGTGTTACATTGCTACCTTCCAGCAAGAGTATTTATAATTTTTTATCTAAATCATCTGTGTGTATGCTATGAACATAACATGGGAGCAAGTTTCAGAATCTTGGGGCTGTCACAGGGAACACACTGCCAGCCACTCCCCCCCACTATTATAGTGTGGAGATCCAGCTTAAGTGTGTCTGCTGACTGCAGCTGTGGCAGTATGGCATGGGGAGAGAGGCCCAGATCATTCAGGGCTTTATAGGTCATAACCAACACCTTAAACTTCATCCAGAAACCAATGGACAGCCAATGCAGATCCCAGAGCACTGAGGCCACGTGCTCCCAGAGAGCTGCTGTGCTCTCAATAAGCGAGATGCTACATTCTTCACCAGCTTCAGTCTCTGAATGGTTTTAAGGTATAACCCCATGAAGAGCACATTGCAATGTAGTCTAATATTGAGGTGATAGAAGCATGGATAATGGTGGTAAAGTCCACATCCAAACGGAAAGGTCTCGACCTCTTAGCCCAGACATAAATGACAAAAAGCGGACTAGTTTACTGCTGTATCATCATCAAACAGAAGAGGTCTAAAATCAAATCTAAATAGTGGTGTCATAACTATAAAGGGAAGGGTGACAGCTCTCCTGTGTACAGTGCTATGGAATCCCTCCTAGCCAGAGACTCCAAATCCTTTTACCTGTAAAGGGTTAAGAAGCTCGGGTAACCTGGCTGACACCTGACCCCAAGGACCAATAAGGGGACAAGATACTTTCAAATCTTGGGGGGGGAAAGGCTTTTGTGTGTGTCCTTTGTTTAAGGGGTTGTTCGCTCTTGGGACTGAGAGGGACCAGACATCAATCCAGGTTCTCCCCATCTTTCTAAACAAGTCTCTCTTAGTTCAAAATTGTAAGTAAAAGCCAGGCAAGGCGTCTTAGATTTACTTTGTTTTCTCAACTTGTAAATGTACCTTTTACCAGCGTGCTTATCTTGTTTGCTATACTTTGAACCTAAGACAGAGGGGATTCCTCTGAGCTCTTTAAGTTTGATTACCCTGTAAAGTTATTTTCCATACTGATTTTGCAGAGATGATTTTTACCTTTTGCTTTAATTAAAAGCCTTCTTTTTAAAAACCTGATTGATTTCTCCTTGTTTTAAGATCCAAAGGGGGTTTGGATCTGTATTCACCAGGAGTTGGTGAAAGGAAGGAGGGGGGAAGGGTCAATTTCTCCTTGTTTAAAATCCAAGGAGTTTGGATCTGTATTCACCAGGGAATTGGTGAAAGGTTTCTCAAGGCTTCCCAGGGAGGGAATTCTTAAGATGGTGGCAGCGGACCAGAGCTAAGCTGGTAGATAAGCTTAGCAGTTTTCATGCAGGCCCCTACATTTGTACCCTAAAGTTCAAAGTGGGGATACAGCCTTGACAAGTGGCAAATACATTTCCTCAACTGAAGGGGCTTGTACTATTTCTACCATCTCCTCTGACTGCCTCCAGCCACCATTGTCACCTCAGTTTTATCTAGGCTGAGCCTCAGCCGGCTGAGATGCTGAACTGCACCATCCAAATCCGATGAGATAGAGACGTGCAGTTGGGTGTCATCAGCATCCTGAAAAGACCTCATCCCATGCCTACATAATAACTCTTCTAATGACCCCATACACATGGTGAACAGGAGTGGTGACAAAATGGGACACTTTACAACTCTTTGGGAAGAGGAGCAATTGCCTGCAACTACCCATTGAGATCTCTGAGAAAAATAACAATGGCTGAAAACAGCTGGCTATGGTGTCTGAAATAAGTAAAATTTTGAGACCGTTCTTATTCTGGCATATGATAGATCAACATACAAGGCACTGATTTATGAATTAACAAATGACGCCTTCAGTTACATCCAATATGGGTTCAGTTGTGACCTCGGTAAGGAGTGGTGCAAAGACACACTAGTGGCTGAGCAGAAGTTTCTGCCTGAAGTATAGAACCTCAGGCAGGCACAATGAGTCTGGGGGTGAAATCCTGGTCTCATTGCAGTCAGTGATAATCCCACAAGCTTCGTGGTCCCAGGATTTTACTTTCAGAATTCAAAGGGAGCATAGCCACCTTGTCTTCCTGCGAGAGAGGATGTAGTATCCACTGTTTCTGCTGCGGGCCAGATCTGCTTGCTTTTGTGGAGATGGGACAGGACCATTCTATCTAATATAACGTTATCTAGGTTGTAATACTGCACCCATCACCATTGTATATGAGCAGCTCACAAGTTCCATAAAAATATTCATAATATCTTACTTGTTACCTTCCTGCATAAAAGGAGTAATCTGCATGTTATGTTTGGATTTTTAAATATTATTTATAACTGAGCCAGAAGGATTATCTTGGTTCTAGACTCTGTACCAGAAATGAGAGCACAATAACAAGGCCTGTATTCCAACAACTGTACATGCGTTAATTAGTTGTAAATCTTCCTGGTTTTACTTCTTGGGGTGTCTTTGTTTTGATTTAATATACATATACAGTGGAACCCCGTTTGTCTGATCTAATTGGGTCTGGGGCCAGATCAGATAATCAAAAACCTGGATAATCCAGAGAATGGGCAAAGACCTGTCAGCCCTGGGCTGTGGGGCTCGGGCTTCATCTGAATTCCAAGCCCCACTGCCTGGGGCTGACAATGGGAGCCCCACTGCCCAGGGCTGACAGCCTGAGCTCCAGTTCAGTTAATAGGGAGAGCCAGATAATGGAGGCTCAGTTAAACAGAGTTCTACTGTATTTTTAACATCTAGGCTAGTATTCACTGCTGTTGTGTAAAGTAATGGCTGTACAGCTGGCAGACCAATGTTTTCTACACCAGGTATAATTGTCTAATTGTTACCTTGTGTTCCTCCCATCTATTGTATCGGTTTGTGTCTCATTATATACTTAGATTGTAAATTCTTTGGGGCAGAGACCATCTTTCAGGGACCGTGACAGGGCCTCTAGGTGCTAGCACAATACTAATAATAAGTACTCTTCTGTCACATGATGAATGGGAAGGTAATGCCCCTTGAAAGGCACTTGGGTATTACAGTAATCACGGCAGTGTCACTATAGTTAAGGTTGCATCACGACTTCTGTTTATTGGTTGATCTTTCTAAATCCTCTCAAATTAACATGCTAAGTCAGATTCCTTTGAAATTTAGCGTGCCTCAGGAGGGTGCAGCGTCAGGTTAGTGACCCAAATGTGGGATCATTTGAGCCAGGAATTCCAGAGATATAAGCCCTGAAATAATAGCCATTTTCCAAAAAGTTTCCAGATGGATTTTGTGTGTGCGTGTGCAGAGCTAGAGATCAACCTATTGCTGCGATGCAGGTCAAAATGGTCTCAATCAGTCAATTTTTATCCAGGGTAGCGCATGGCACCCACTAAGTTTTTGGAGGACCCAAATTGTGAACATTATTTAAGAAAATACTCACTTCTTTGCTTGCATAGGTGTGCAGTCTGGAAGGAATGCTGTGAAGATGTGCCAATAAAGAAGAAATCCATGAGAGGGTTTCTGTGCAGCCCCTTATGCTTATCTGTGTTGTTTGAGGGAATGTGCCAACACCTTGCCACTGACTTTTCTAGTTCGACCCTTTGAACACCTGTACAATAGATTTAATAACTCATGTTGCTTACTACAAGTGGTTTCTGTTATAATGTGGTTTTATTTTATGGGGAGCTTTACT
The DNA here is from genome assembly GCF_028017835.1 of Emys orbicularis. Lineage (NCBI taxonomy): Eukaryota > Metazoa > Chordata > Testudines > Emydidae > Emys > Emys orbicularis. The sequence continues at coordinate 63,697,603 of NC_088683.1, read as the reverse complement.
GTAGACACAGCAGAATAGTCAGTAAGCAGTCTAACCAAATGTTGTGTTGTGTTGTATTGGGTGGGGAGGAGCCGGAGACAGAGGATGGTGTGTGTGTGTGTGTGTGTGTTTTGAGAGGTCAGGACAGGGGAACAAGAAGTGGGGCTGTGGCTGTGGAGGGGGCGGGTAATGAAGATGGGTGGTAGGCAACCCTTGGTTTGGTTGTTTAAGAAAATCTGTATTTTAATAGCCTCTCGGGGAGCGGGGCAGGGTTGCGGCAAGTGGTTCCTTTCTGATCTCAGCGCACATTAATGTGGCATTTCCAATGACCCATAGTGTGCAACTCATGTACCTTGACCACTGAAGGAAAAGAAATATGCGCACTGCCATAGGTGGTTAGGGTCACGTTATAAGGTGTTGCCAATGTGTGGATTCTGGATGATTCCCGGCACAAGGTTGCAGGACAGCAAGGAGTACACTATGACCTGGGGATTGCTGACTACAGGCTAATTTGGATTGAGGAGATGGCCTGCACTGGCATCATGTTGTGCACACTTTGCAAAGTCTAACTAGTGACTACGGTACATTGTGGTGATTCACTTGGGTAGAAATCATCTGGCCTCATTCCTGGTTTACACCTCATGCAACGTATGAGCGCAGATTTGGATTACCTCAGAGATTTATGTCCAGGAGCTGTGATTAGTTTTCTTTGATTTGTCTGGGTGTCTGGATAATTGCTACAATGACAATAGGAATGCTATTAATAAGAGTCAGAAGAACATTAATGAGAAAATTGGAAGGTTCATGGCTGACCAGGAAATGTGTATTGTATGGCAAGCTGACACCTCGCTGTTTCTCAGAGATGGGATACGGGTAAGAGGATCTTTCTCTCAAACATAAAACTATCAGTATTTTGGAACAGAAATCCTGTCTGTGATTTCTCTTGTTGGCCCTGCCACAAACTCCACCTGCCAACCATTCTGAAACATGGTCCAGGCTTTGCATGTGAGTTGGGTTATAGCACGGGGGTGGAACGTTTATAGAAACATTTATATACCAGAGAGTGAAGACTTCATTTCCTGCATGTGATGAGTGGGGGTGGGGTTAGGATTGGGTACAGTAGTGGCGATGTGGCCAGGTTGGAGTAGGGAATGCAGTGAATGGGTCGGAGTGGTATGGCTGGAGAGGTGTTCCAAAGCAGGGCTGCTGGGAGAGGGGAGAGCTGGCTGGCCTGATACGCAAACTGTGAGACAGGATCTGTACAACTGCCTAACCTCCTACCAACAACATAGTTTTTTCCTGTTATAAAAAATAGGAAATTCAATGGCAAAAACTACATTAATGCAGAGTTAAGGTTGCTTATTGGTATTTCATCCCCTTGCAGAATGCTGAGTTGAGTAAAACTTAAACTCATGAAAGCCAGGAAATGATCAGTTAACTGCTCTTTTCCAGCAATGCCACAATATCCCCCATTAGCACACATACCTTTACTCTGCCAATCCTACAGATGCTAAAATGTACAAGCTCTTCACCACCTTTTACAACCCATTCACTCTCACCCCCAGGATTTCGTCTAACACTCTTAAAGGACAAAAGGGGGAGCAAGAAAGGTTGCCCATACCACCTTCCCTGTACCCTCTTCAAGCAATGCCTCACTATGCACATAGCACACACTCACCCTGGCCCTTGGCATTATAAGATTCAAGAGGTTCCAGTTCCTGGCATATAGTCACACATTTATCCAACTCTGCAGAAAGAATATCAGACATGTATAACTTCAAAACCACTTCACACCCTTTTACAACCCCTTACCCTTCCTCACAGAATACCATCTCAACCTACACTTTCACTTAACCATCATTAAAGTATTAGAATATTCTTGTATCCCAGCTCCCTACTGACAATACCCTTTGTAATAAAACACTCTGCCTACCAAATATATAATGCATTCAGTTCTTCATTGAAAGGATGCATACTGTATCCTGAACCTTCAGCACATGCAGCAATTCCCTTTGGTGTCTCACATCAGAGGGTGCAAAACATAGATCTCCTCATTCTCATCTTCTTTACCAAGAAGGCCCAACTTCTGCCTCCACCTTTTAGTGTAAGTCACCCTGACTGCACCTGGAGTGTATGCAAATATTTCCCATTGACTACTGCCAGCTTCAGTGGAACAGAGAGAAGATGGCATGGGCAAACTTTTTTCTTCCCCTCCTTTTCATCCTTTAATAGTGTTGGATGGAATCCTGTAGGTGAGAATAAATGGGTTTTAAAAGGAGGTGAACAACTTTTACATTTCAGCAACTGTGGGGTTGGTTGAGGTCTCTGTGTTAATGGGGCATTGCTGAAGGAGGTCAGAGTTAAGGTTGCATGATCAACTTTAACTGTGTATTTCCTAGTTTTCAGAAGTTTGAGTTTTGCTCAACTCAGCGTTCTGCAAGGGGACAACATACCAGCAAGAAACCTTAACTCTGTGTTAACATAGGTTTTTCACCGTTGCTTTTCCTGTGTAGTTTGGAACCTGCAGAGCTTCTCCCCATTATAATGCAACCCTAACTACCTCTTTTTCCAAAATATGCCATCAATTGCCTTTTAAACAACCATTTCAAAAAAGTTTTATGAAACAATGAAATAATTTGAAGTATTCTGTGCCCTATTTTAATAGGATTTTTAGTTTTGTTTAGTTGGTGGGGCAGAGTTTGGAGAAGGGAACATCTTGTTAAGGCCTGTCAACATTTGGAACACAAGCGTTAGCACCTGTTCACATCTTTTGTAAACATGTTGGATATAATTACAATGCCATATGTTACCAACAGTTGACATAATATGATTAATATACAGTACTAGTGCCAGGCTTCTCACACCACTCAAGTGTTATGTAGCACTTAGCAACATTTCTCTAAACATTGACAGTCTGCTTATTGCCTCTAGGACATTTAAAACTGAAAAAGAAAATATATGGTCATTTCGTAAAATGATCTTTTTACTATTTTTTATTTTTTACATAACGAGGGTCAAGAACAACAATTATTTTCCCACTACTGAATTCCCCCACCCTGTTTTTAGAATCCAAGAATAAGTAAGCACAAACTGTCAATGATTTGATGCCCACAAATCACTTCTGTCTGGTATCAGTCAGGCTGTTAGCTCCTGGTGACTATTTGATCACTAAAATTACGCATGTAAATGTACTTATCTTTATGATTACCATTCCCTCACCCCACCTGTGTGTGCGCTTATCCACCTGTGGCATCTTGTCAAAATCCTATACTGTGAACTCTCTGGGGCAGAGACTCTCTTTGTTTAACTCCCATCTAAGATAATGGGGCCCTGATTGTGACTGGGGCCTCTGCATTACTACAGATTATAAATAAGTTTCTAAACACAATAGATGGTATGAAAAAGGCATGAAGATGAGACTAACATGATTTAAAAGAAGCAATTAAGGTAGATAAAGAGTACAGGGAGAAGCATGTTGGAAAGGACAGGGGCGGCTCTATGTATTTTGCCGCCCAAAGCACGGCAGTCAGGTGGCTTTCGGCGGAGCGCCTGCAGAAGGTCTGGCTGGTAACACGGATTCAGCAGCATGCCTGCGGGAGGTCCGCCAGTCCCGTGGCTTCGGCGTACCCACCCCCGAATTGCCGCCAAAACCACGGGACCGGCGGACCTCCCATAGGCATGCCGCCGAAGGCTCCCTGACTGCCACTCCCACAGCAACCGGCAGGCCGCCCCTCGTGGCTTGCTGCCCCAGGCACGAGCTTGTTGCGCTGGTGCCTGGAGCTGCCCCGGGAAAGGAAGGTACAACACAATTCCGAGAGTCATCTAGTGGACTAAGAAACCCATGTAAGGTCAAGTGTTTTTTTTTGTGACTGTATGATTCATTTGGAACTCGTGTCTCATGGAAAACCTGTGGTTGTTGCTAGACATGTATAGGAATTTATGAGAGTTGGGTCAGCTGTGAATTAAAGGCTCTTTGGATATTACTTTTGAAGCTGAAACTTTGGCCCTATTTCTTATTCTATGCTGGAAATAGCACTCCTCAAAGTACTACTTCTTGGAATGATTTTGTGATTTCAGTAGAACTAATTGGATGGTACTGTGCAACAGCTGTTAAGTGTATCTGCAAGGATACACATAGCATTGGGTTGTGTCAAGACCTGGAGAGGTAGTGACTATTTCACTCCTGCAACATCTCTAACCATAAATCCAGATTAATGTGAATATCCTGAGTGAGAATACTGATACGAAAATGAAAAATCCCCTAGCTTTTATCTTGACATAAAACTCAAGTTTTCACTGAAAGCTTTTTATCTGTCATCTTTTTCTCATTCATAGCAGTGATCTTTGAAGAACTGTCTCTGTAGTGAAATGCTACAGCACAGAGTGAGAGTTACCAAAAAGCAATGTTTGTTTGTTGAAATCCCTATCAACAGGACTTTGGAGAATGAAACATTTTCACTCTGAATTCTATGTCTGAGCAAACAATTCATATTAAATTTGGAAATCATGAATAATGTCTACTATAATATGTATTCATCTGCACACTTCTCCCCCACCCCAACTCCCTAAAGGATAGAGAACTCCACCTAAACCAGAAAATAAAACTGCCAGCTAGCTCTAGCAACTAAGTCTCATTGTTTAAGAAAATATCTCCTACATAGTTAAGTCCCACTTGTTTTTGCTGGGGAGAAAGATATCTTTAGCCTATTAAAATGAACATTATTTAAATAAGTGGTCATCCCCTAGACCATGTTAAGATTATATGTTAAGAGTCACACGAGCATGAAACAATGTTGCTAAAAGGAATCACCTCATTCTAGCTGTTGCTCAGCAGATAAAATGTCTCACCATCTGTTTGCTTTTTTTGTAAACTGTCTCTATACAAACGCTTGCAGGAGGTGTCAATGTTTGGAATGTTTTCACTTGACAGAAGCTGCTTGTGGACACAAACAGCTGGAACTGGCTTTGCCACCTTGACAAGCAAAAAAAAGTTTGATTTTTATATCAAGAACATTTGATGAAATAGTCATTCATTTTGACATACATCTTAGGTCAAGGACAGCAATTTTCTCATAGCACGGAAAAATCAAAGACATCTAAGAATAAAACATACAATGCCCATTTTTATTCCTCTGTCTAATTTCAGTATTAGTAGCTCTTCTTGCTTACTGTTATGAGTGATCTTACTGACTTCTACTGGCTACTCATGTGAGCTACTCTCCTGGGGATACCCAGGCAGATGGAGACCTTGTACTTCCTTCAATATATTGGGAAGATCTTCCTAAAAGTCATTTAAATTATAATCTCTGCTCAGTAGGCAGTTGCTCTAAAGTTGTCCCCACAGAGCTTTGAAGCGAGTGGCCTGTTCAGAACTTGTAAACAAGCTTCAATTAGAAAAGAAAGATAATTTCCAAAGGCTCCTGAAATTATTTACCGTACATGAAATTCTCATTCCAGTGTCAGAACTAAGTAAGAAGCACCTCCAGCTAACAAATGGTGTTTCTGAATCAGTTTCAATTGATTCCTTGAGCAATAATGAGGGCTTTCAGCAGTTGAAGACATCTTCATTTTTCAAGAACACTGCTAAATCTTTTGCCGCAAAAATGGATAATTTTGGCTTATCACTCATCAAAGTGTATCACATGGGTGCTGTGACTAGTTTGTCCAGAGTTTTTTGTAATGGAGGAAAAAGAAAAGAGCTACACGGGATAAATACATTTGATAAATTTAATTTTTTTGCTACACTGTATAATATATACTAAACCATTGGGGTATCAATGTCCATCTTTCCTGTTAAAACTCATTACTTGTACTAAGCAAATTGTCCCACTACAACGCTTTTGTTTATGGCTTTCAACATTCTCTCCTACTTTTAATTTGTTGTTTTTTGCTTTCCAAATATAAATCATAGTCCTGAAGTCAGTAGGAATTTTACATAAGTAGGAAGGGCTAAGAAAAGATTTCAGGACTGGGACCATAGAATTTATTGCATTAATAATTCCTTAGCATCCACAACTTTGTACAGAAGGAAGTAGCACAGATTTCAAAATGTAAAGACAAAGGAAACTCCCAGAATAAAGTAGAGTTGTGTGAACTGGCTCAAATAAAGGCAAAACAAATTCAGATCTATTCCCCAAGCTGAAATTGTTTGAACTTTACTGACATCAAAACAGTTGGGCTGCCATGTTTTTACAAGGTTTATTTTAGGTTGTCCCATTTCTGGTTATGTGGTTAAAGCACTGCACTAGGGGCTCTGGGTTCAGTTCCTGGCTCTGCTACTTGACCTACTGTGTGATCTGTGGCAAGATGCTTAATCTCCCAATACCACCGTTCCTCGTTTCACACATCTGGAACCCAAAATAAAACATGTATCCTCTATTTCACATGGGTAATTCATTAGTGTTTATGAAACCTCGCAAACCTTTGAGGTTCTCCCACCAGTAAAATAATGCACCACAACTGAAAATGCTGAAGCCTGAGAGTGGGGTTTTGCCATAACCAGAAGAAATGGTAGGTCTGTATTTGCAACCTATTTGTTTCAAGAAATTATTCTGGAGTCATTGACACTATTGTAATTTCTGAAAATTGTAGTCCAACTCTGTCCTAAATAATAGACCCTTGGCCTAAATGATCTTCTTGGATGCTTCACTAGCCCAAATTGAGAAACCTCTTGAAAGACAAGTTAGGACCTGAGAGATGGAAGAATACAACCCTGAAATTGAATGACTTCATGAAGTATAATTGAGAGAGGTTTTGTAGGTCTGGTTCTAAAAACATAAATCCCACTAAGCCCAGATATTCATATTTTGTCATGTGTGAGAAAATGTGGAGGAGAAGGGAGAGTATGTGCAAAATTGCAACATTTTTAATGCAAATATGTGGTGTTCTATGCAAGGTGGGGAAAATTGATGGTTCATTTTAATTTCCATGTATTTCTACATTTTTAAATATAGCTATTCTTGACCATCCTAAGCAATCTTCATCTGTTCTGGGGCAGAAGTTGGGGAGAAGGGCGGGGCGGGTGGGAAATAAGAACATATTAGTTCATTGTCTTTTGTTTTTACCTGTGTATAAGTTGCGGTCTCTGTCCCAGGAATTTTATGGGATCATGAGGATCCTAAGGAGCATGCATAAATACCAGAATATTTTGCATAGAATATACTGTGATTAGACACTATAAATACAGAAACAGATCATTAATCTTTATTTGGCTCAGGTTTGTCTTCTCTTTCTGTGGGGTTTTATATATGCACTTATTGCATATTGTCCCAGTACATCGACCTGATTTTTTTTAATGGTAAAATGGCTTTTTGAGCCACGTGAACCTTTTTCTGGAAAAATCTTTGGTGAACACTTTTGTATATTGGTTTGTTTCTGTTAAAATATTATTGGATAATGAAAACCAAAAATTGTTATCAAAAGCATGGATTTATTGTTGGGGGAGTTCTTAATTTTGGAAATAAAATTATGAAAATTTCCATGGCAATAACTGACAATTTTCTACCAGCATTAATCACCAACAAACTGATTTTACTATCTTTTAATTATAGCACTGAATTTCTATCAAGGCAACAGCATGATAAATCTAGTTCCCAAAGTATTTGTGTTTCTGATTTTTCCAGTCATCTGGTCACTTCTTAAGTCACTTCAAGTCACCTTCTTAAGAAGTCACCTTCTTAATACCCGAGTACTTTGATGTGGACACAGTGGTGAAATGACCCGTAACTCGATGTAGGCTGTCCTCAGCCTACCCATTCCCCACCCCCGCAGGACTCAGCAGTCGCTGAGCCCTAGCTCCCTCTCTGCTGCGAGGGGGACAGAGGGTGCAGAAGGGTGAGGACCTCAACCTGTGAGGGCCACAAGGTCTGACCTCGGCCCGTGAAGGCCACATGGTCTCACCCTACCTCATGGGCCCAAGGCCCATCCCCAGGCTCTTGGAGAACAGTTTCAGTATCTTCCTGTTACTTTATTTAATTGCTTAATTCACTGCTTTAGATTAGTTTTGCTGCCATGTTACACTGTGCTTACCTCTGTTTCCTCCGGTTCCTATTTTCCACCTTTTCTTCTCCCCTTCCTTTTTGTCTTTGGGACTTTAAAAGCCATCACATCAAACCATGTCACTTGGGACTAATGGGGTGCTCTTTGCCTTTGCAGGTTGAGGAGATGCAACATTTTCCAAGTCCTGCGCACCCAAAGCAACAAATTTAGAAAACTCTGGCTTTTCAGTGTTGTTTTTTAGCCTTGAGAGTTTTTCAACAATCCCACTGCTCGAGAAATTCATCAACAAGAGCCTTCAAAAGACCTGCAGACAACGGAATATAAAAATAGAATTAAGCTCAGGAAGTTCCACAGAATGCGTTTTTCCCTCAGGTTGGCATGAAAAGTTCATTTGGGTTTTTTTTTCATAATATTTATCTTTCTTTTTCTAGTTTTATGTTCAGTTGGCATTGAGCTTTCATTGGGCATTAGCTAATTCTTGTCTTTGAGTTCCTTGACGTCTTGACTCATGAAACATTTGTCAGTCAAAATAAATAGTCCTTTTTTTATTTGACAAATCAGGCTACTCCATGTCCATTTGCTGACACATTGTGATAGTTTTCTCTAGCTTTCAGTCTTTCATTGTCAGGTAATTTCAGAACTGTATCTCTTCTATTATTTCTCTGCTCCTGGTTGAGGCAGTCTATTGTTTTTTTTTCTTCTCTAGTATTTAAGTTTCCTATGATGTTTATTTGAAGTAAGCTCTTTCATCATGAATTTTCTTTCTGTCTAAAAGTTATTTTTGTTATTTTTTTAAAAAAAGTTTATAATCTTACCTGTTCCTTCACATTTTAGAACACTGATCAGTATGCTCATTTTTACTAAACCTACCTAGAAATACCAAAAATGAATAATAGAACTGGTCAAAATTTTTCCTGATTTTTTTTTTCAATTGAATTTGAAATTCAAAACAGTTTTTGAATTTTTTTGCTAAACTTGCCCCCCATTTTCAACCCACCTATAAAGCTATTAGGAAATTTTCAAATTTCAGAATTTTGTTGAAATTTTTTAAAAATGGAATTTTGCCCCCCCTTCTTTTTTTGTTTTGTTTTTTGTATTTTTTACTAGTGGTGGATATATTCAGCAGTGCAATGGCTACCTCCACAAGTGCTCAACTTCCCCCTCCCTCCACAATCCTAGCTGCTTAAACTTCTTGTAATTCCTCATGCACCTCAACCACTAACTCAGCTGCTCAACCACCATGCCACCCCTCAACAAGAGACTCCCTTCTCAGCTGCAGAACCTTCCTGCTATTCCTCTTTAACAAGTGCCAAGAACTAATATACTTCTCACCCAGCTTGCCAACATTTCTGCTATCTCAATAACCAACATCCAAATCCCAATTCTCAGCTGCCAACAATTCACAGTACCACTCCCCATCCCTAAAAAGTCTGGTTACCCTATCTGCCCTCCTTCCTAGTTGCCCTCCTTCCTCTTACTCATAAGAAGTGTCCAAACCCAATTAACTTCTCTAGGGCTAATCCCTTATGATATCCCCCCTTTCAGATAAGCACATGGTCCCAACCTTCTTCCTACTGCTCACCAACTTCCTGTCCACCAGCTCCCCACATACAATTCTGATTTCCTAGCCCTTGCCTGGTGAACAAATGGTCCATCTATCTCAAGATCCTTAAGAGTGGGAGCTAAGTATTAATTTGTATGTTCTAATAGTATTTACAGTATTTTATACAGTATTTTCAGGTGAAAATTTCAAAATACTTTACATCTCCCTGCTTGTATTATTTTTCTTTATTTTTCTACAGCAATGGACATTTCACTCTCTTGATCTTAACACTACCCAGTATCATACTCGCCTTTGCAGGTGGAAAAATGTCACGCTGATTATAGTCAGTCAAGTAGCATTATATTATCTTACACACACCATGACACTCAGTCTAAGGAATACAGGGGATGTGATGTCCTAGAGCAAAATGTGCATTTTGAAAATCTTTTATAATCTTGGTCACAGAAACTAATTTCAACCAACTCTCCCTCTGTCTCGTACATCTATAATTAGTGTTCTATTAGAAACCATGGTTAACTAATATGACACAAAGCAGAAAAAGCAAGGGAAGTGAAAGTTAAGGTATCCATCCTCCCTTAACTGCTATTATTACTCTTAACTATTGTGGGAGACAGACAAACATATGAAATAATTTCTGAAGGGTGCATGCAGATATGTGAGTGGTGGGCAGACTGGTTCTGAGCCATTCTGCTCCTCTGAACGATTGGCATTGTTTGTGGTGGTTGCATTTTGTTTGCTCAATATCTTCCTGGAATAATTTTGGTTTTGACATGGAAGGAAAGGTGAAGCTGTTGGTCACTGAAAACACCTAACAATTTTTAGCTATCTTCCAAAGAGGCTTTTATAGGATTTGTGCTGAAAGCTGGAGGCTGTTGCTGCTGTTAGTACTTCAAGCTCGGATAAGGCACTGCTTGATTGAAAACAAGCAATTATGCAAAAAATGGATTTCTTTCATAAAACTAGAATCTCTACAAGAATCTATTTCCACTATATATAAAATGTTGCCTCTTTCCCCCAGAGATTAAAAGGAGTTTGGAAATAAAGTAGTTGAGCTGCAAACTTCCTATGCTGGATACAGTGGAACATTCTAATTCAAGAGGGAAAAACAAACAAACCCCAGCACGGTAAAGATAGATGAACTGGTTTAAAAATTTAGGGTTAGGAGTTTGAAAATGGTTGGTTCCCTGACAATATAGAAACTGAGAAGATTGTTGTTTTCCTTCTGCTGTGGCAACAGTGTTCACAATTGTCAGGACAAATGGGGATTGCTTTCCTTATTTCTGCAAGGACCTTTCTCGGGAGAAAACCTAATAAATCTAACTGAGGACTATCCTGATGGTATGTGAATTGCTGATGGTGAGAAACAAGCTCCTTGCCATTGAAAAAATCCATTACCCACTTGTGAAATTTTTCAAAAAGCACCTTTGTGCTTGCCCCTCAAGCTTGGGGAGGAGCTCCCCACAAAGCTACTTCATTATCTTTCTTGAAATCCCGCCTTAAAACTCCTTTACCATTATGCCTGAAAAAACTTGACAGTGGGTAGGCCGCTGCAGGGCACTGATATCACTATCTATCACGCTGACCAATATTGTCTTATTGTTTCTGGTAGCCAGCCCCTCATCTGTCTGACTGAATATCCAACTGTTGTACTTATATGTCGATTGTAGACTCTTTGGGGCAGGGACCATATTCTTGTTCTATGCTTGTAAAGCACCTAGCACAATTGGGTTTTGGTCAATGACTAGGTGCTAAGGTTATACAAATAATAAGTATATTAGTATGTAATTTATTTAGCTTTGTGTTTGCAGACAGAACTTCAGCTTGTCACAAAATGCCATACACAGAGAAGCCTTTGAGCTTAGCTCACATGGGACTGGCAAGGCCAGCACCACAAAACTTGTTAATCAACAGTCCTTCACCATATCTAGCATTGCCTGGTTAGTGCCTCAGTTGCAGCAGCAACCCTCCCCCTAGCCCCCCTCCGCCAGTTCCACTTCTCTATTACTTAGCAACAGTCTATCTTTCAAAAGGCAGTGGTTTAGTAGGCTCCAACACTAATAGAGCTGATCAGAGGAGGCTGGAATAAACACACATGTGTAGTGTGATGGGGCAAGGCCAGATGGCTACAGTAAAGTAGTGAGGAACAGGTATGTTAGCCCCAGGCTAAACAAATCCCTGGTACCATGGTAACGAAATGGCAGTTGCTCCAGGTTAATCAAGACACCTGGGGCCAATTAAGATCCTTCTAGAAGGCAGAAGAGACAGCTAGATTGATTGGGACACCTGAAGCCAATCAAGGACTGGCTGGAACTAGTTAAAAGCCTCCCAGTTAGTCAGTGTGGTGTGGGTGTCAGGAGCTATAGGAGGGAGCTGTGCTGTTGGAGGAACGAAGTAGTATGAATCCATATCAGGTGCAAGGAAGGAGGCCCTGAGGTAATTGTGAAGAAGATATTGAGTGGGGGCTGCTGTGGGGAAGTACCCCAGGGAATTGTACACGCCCTATTTCCAAAAAGTCAGCTTTCATAGCTGCTAAGTTTAGGGTCCTGGGCTGGAGCCCGGAGTAGAGGGCGGGCCCGGGCTCCCCCCTCCCGTCCCTGATTAATCACTGATACTGGGAGACAACAGAGACTGTGTGAGGGAGGGTTGTTTCTCCTCACCTCCCTTGCTGGCTTATGATGAAAATGGCTCAGTAGACTGTGACCCTTGCCTCTAGAGAGAGAAGGGCTATGTGGAGGGTCACAGTGAGCCTCTGATGCTAGCAAAAATCCGTCAGGAAACGCAGGACCCACGGAGTCAAGGACAGAACTTTGTCACAACTGGTGTCAGGAGTGGGATAATCATTCACAGCGTGGCGGAAGAAAGAGGTTAAAAAAAAAAAGAAAAAAGAAAAGAAAAAAACGTGCACTGGGGTTTTGGATTTGTTTTTGTTTTTGGTTTTTTTTGGTTTGCTTTGTATCACAATGGAGGAGGTGGTAAGAGATCTGGTACAAGCCACTGCAGCCCAGCAGGAGGCCACCCGGGTTCAGCCAAAGGCGCAACAGGAGTCTATGCGGCTACAGCAAGAAACCAATCAATTATTAATGGGCCAGGCAACCCAAGATCATGCCCTCTTGCGAGAGGTAGTGGACCAGCTAAAGATCCTCACCACCCAGGCCCGGGGGTCAGATGGGATGCGAACCCTGAGGGCCACTGGTTGTCTGCCAAAGATGACGTCAGAAGATGACGTAGAGGCATATCTCCTCTCATTCGAAAGGACTCTTCAGCGTGAGACGTGGCCCCAGGAGCAGTGGGCCAGCATTCTCGCCCCTTTTTTGTGCGGAGAGGCCCAGAAGGCCTACTTTGACTTGCTTGCCAAGGACGCCACTGACTATACCCGACTGAAGGCATAGATCCTAGCACGATCAGGGGTGACGGCAGCGGTACGGGCCCAGAGGTTCATGGAGTGGAAGTAGCAGGAGAACAAACCCCCGAGGTCCAGCTATTCGACCTCATACACCTCGTGGGGAAGTGGTTACAGCCCGAGGTGTGCAGCCCGGAGGAGATTTTGGAAACCCTGGTCATGGACCATTACATGCGAGTACTGCCACCAGATCGCCACAAATGGGTAGGCCAAAACCATCCATCCACCTATGATGAGATGATCACACTGGTAGAAAGACACATGACAGCCAGGGAATTGACCCGACTACCCAAGGAAGGCCCCTTTCGAAGCAAGCACCCGACCCCAACCCTGGAAGGTGGGACAGCCAAACCCCTGGAGAGTCCTAGGTGGAGGAAGGGGGGGCTGAAAACCAGCGGGGACCTCAGAAGGAAGGGATTGGCCTGAGTGGGGGGAACTCTGGGACTAAACCCCCTAACCTCCGTGATAGGGGAGTGATTAGAAACAATTATAGATGTTATCCATGTGGGGAGTGGGGACACATAGCAGCACAGTGTCCCAGCACTGAGGAGCCTATGCAATGCAACTTGGGGATTGGGAGATCCCGTGCTCCCTTATCCACCTTGCAGGCGTCGCATTAGCCCCGCATAACTACACCAGGCCGGTGAAGATAAATGGAGCAGAGACTACAGCGCTTGTGGACTCGGGGAGTGCTATCACCCTTTTATCGGGTAAGCTGGTAAAAAGTAGCCAGCTGCTACAAGCCAAACGTGTAGCAGTGACGTGTGTGCATGGAGCCGTGAGCCATTACCCCACCATCCCAGTGGAGATAGAGGTTCAGGGGAACCCCATTGAGGTGACAGTGGGCATGGTTCCTAAACTCCCATATCCTGTAGTCATTGGGAGGGACTATCCACGGTTTGATAATTTACTCCCCCTGGAGAGACTGGAGGGAAGTGGGGACCCTGATGGCAGCGACTCATCATTGGGGGAATGTCAACCCCCAATGTTCGCTGAGATTTCTCAGGATCTATTCTCAGCCCCCCAAAAGGCCCGGAAGACAAAAAAAGAAAGAAAGGCTGCAAAAGCTTTGGGAACCCGGATCCTGACCCAGGGCCAGAAGACCGCCCTAGTAGGCAGAGGGACACGAGCAGCCATCAGAGAAACTACCACCATGGAAGGTGAGCCAGAGGCTGGCCCCAGCCATGACAGTGGTGAGCCGTTGGAAGAAGCAGAAGCGGCCCCTGGGAGCTCAGACAGGTTAGTCCTGGGAGAGAGACTTTCGGGCGGGACCAGGCAGAGGACCCTAGATATGATAACGTCAGGAAAGAGGTGGCTGAGATAGATGGGATACCAGTGGAGGGGAAGGTCCAGGGTCCAGGACCTTACTTTATAGTGAAGAAAGATCTCCTGTACCACGTGGTGCAAATGCAGGAGCAGGAGATGCATCAACTTCTGGTGCCACGAAAACATCAAAAAGCCATATTGAGCCTCGCCCACAGTCACCTGTTTGGAGGACACCTAGGGGTAGAGAAAACCCAGGCATGGATCCTGCGGAGGTTCTTCTGACCAGGAGTACATGAAGATGTCCGGTGATACTGCAACTCTTGTCCAGAGTGTCAGCTACATAGCCCTCGCCTGCACTTATGGGCCCCTTTGATACCTCTTTCAATAATAGAGGTACCATTTGAACGCATAGCCATGGATCTGATTGGGCCCCTAGAGAAGACAGCTAGGGGCCACCAACATGTGCTTGTTGTACTAGACTATGCAACCCGATACCCGGAAGCCGTCCCCCTACGCAACACGGCTTCCAAGACAATAGCTAAGGAGCTAGTACAGATCTTTTCCCGGGTTGGGCTACCCAAGGAGATACTGACTGATCAAGGGACACCTTTCATGTCCAAGTTGATGAAAGATCTCTGTTCATTGCTCCATGTACAAGCCCTACGGACCTCTGTATACCACCCACAAACAGACGGCCTCGTGGAAAGGTTCAATAGGACCCTCAAGGCCATGATCAGGAAAGTGGTGAGCCGGGATGGGAAAGATTGGGATACCCTATTGCCTTACCTCATGTTCGCCATCCGGGAAGTCCCACAAGCCTCCACAGGTTTCTCTCCGTTTGAACTACTATACTGGCGCCACCCCCGGGGCATATTGGATATAGCCAGAGAAGCCTGGGAAGAGGAGCCAAATCCCGGAAGGAACATAGTCGAGCATGTACTGCAGATGAGGGATCGGATAGCCCGAGTTACACCCATTGTACGGCAACACTTGGAGAAAGCACAGGAAACCCACCGAACCCATTATAACCACCAAGCAAAGCTTCGACGGTTCCAACCAGGGGATCGAGTGATAGTCCTGGTACCCACAGAAGAAAGTAAGCTGTTGGCCCAGTGGCAAGGACCCTACGAAGTGATCGAAGCCGTGGGAGAGGTAAACTATAAGGTGCGGCAGCCAGGCCGCAGGAAACCGGAGCAAATTTACCACATCAATCTTCTAAAACCTTGGCATGATCGAGAGGCATGCTTAGTCACCCAGGAGACCCTTCCCCAGGAGGATAACTTATATGAGCAAGTGAGGATATCACCCGACTTGACGCCGATCCAAAAGATCGAGGCAGCCGACATGATTAATCGCAGCCGAGATGTGTTCTCTACAAAACCGGGGCAGACGACTGAGACCTATCACCATATCCACACGATCCCCGGAGCCAAGGTAACATTGAGACCCTACCGAATCCCAGCAGCTAAAAGAGAAGAAATCAAGGCCAAAGTAAAGAAAATGTTAGAATTAGGGGTTATTGAAGAATCTTACAGGCAGTGGTGCAGTCCAATTGTTCTAGTGCCTAAACCTGACGGTACCATGAGATTCTGTAATGACTTTCGCCGACTGAATGAAGTATCCCAATTCGATGCATATCCCATACCATGCATCGACGAACTGGTTGACCGACTGGGTAGTGCCCGATTCTTGACTACACTGGATCTGACAAAAGGGTATTAGCAGATTCCCCTGACCAAAGAAGCTAAAGAAAAGACAGCGTTCTCCACCCCAGATGGGCTATTCCAGTACACCGTCCTCCCTTTTGGGCTACATGGGGCCCCGGCCACATTCCAGCACCTCATGGATAAGCTGCTGCGCCCCCATACTAGTTATGCAGCCGCATACTTAGATGATGTCATCATCCATACGCCAGACTGGGGAACCCACTTGGAGAAAGTTGAGGCAGTACTGCACACCTTAAGGCGGGCTGGCCTCACTGCTAATCCCGCTAAATGCGCCATAGGGCTAGCAGAGGCTAGGTACCTGGGATATATTGTAGGGAGGGGCATAGTGAAGCCCCAAACGAATAAGCTAGAGGCGATTGAAAACTGGCCCCGGCCGACCCGAAAGAAGCAGGTCCGCGCGTTCCTAGGTGTGGTAGGCTACTACCGACATTTTATTCCCCATTTAGCCACTAGGGCAAGTCCCCTAACAGACCTAGTGAAGGCCCGAGGTCCAGACATGGTGAAGTGGACCGATGCAGCAGAGGGGGCATTCATTGACCTTCGGACGGCCCTCTGTAATGACCCTGTACTCATAGCCCCGGACTTTAACAAGGAATTTATCTTACAAACAGATGCTTCCGAGGTGGGGTTGGGGGCAGTTCTGTTGCAAATGGTGGGAGAAGAGGAACACCCGATCCTCTACCTAAGCAGAAAGCTTCTCCCAAGAGAACAGAAATACGCAGTAGTTGAGAGAGAATGCCTTGCTGTCAAATGGGCCATGGAGACACTGCGCTATTACCTCTTAGGCTGGCGATTTACTCTTGTGACGGACCATGCACCCTTCCAGTGGATGCAGAGGAATAAGGAAAAGAACGCAAGGGTCACCAGGTGGTTCTTATCCCTCCAACCGTTCCAGTTCCGCATACGGCACAGGGCTGGATGCCATCATGGCAACGCTGATGGTCTGTCACGAGCACACTGACTGGCATCCCAAGTTGCCCAACTCTATGGTGTTGAGCAGAGGAGGGGGATATGTGATGGGGCAAGGCCAGATGGCTACAGTAAAGTAGTGAGGAACAGGTATGTTAGCCCCAGGCTAAACAAATCCCTGGTACCATGGTAACCAAATGGCAGTTGCTCCAGGTTAATCAAGACACCTGGGACCAATTAAGATCCTTCTAGAAGGCAGGAGAGACAGCTAGATTGATTGGGACACCTGAAGCCAATCAAAGACTGGCTGGAACTAGTTAAAAGCCTCCCAGTTAGTCAGTGTGGTGTGGGTGTCAGGAGCTATAGGAGGGAGCTGTGCTGTTGGAGGAACGAAGTAGTACGAATCCATATCAGGTGCAAAGAAGGAGGCCCTGAGGTAATTGTGAAGAAGATATTGAGTGGGGGCTGCTGTGGGAAAGTAGCCCAGGGAATTGTACACGCCCTATTTCCAAAAAGTCAGCTTTCATAGCTGCTAAGTTTAGGGTCCCTGGGCTGGAGCCCGGAATAGAGGGCGGGCCCGGGCTCCCCCCTCCCCTCCCTGATTAATCACTGATACTGGGAGACAACAGAGACTGTGTGAGGGAGGGTTGTTTCTCCTCACCTCCCTTGCTGGCTTATGATGAAAATGGCTCAGTAGACTGTGACCCTTGCCTCTAGAGAGAGAAGGGCTATGTGGAGGGTCACAGTGAGCCTCTGATGCTAGCAAAAATCTGTCAGGAAACGCAGGACCCACGGAGTCAAGGACAGAACTTTGTCACAGTAGTTAAAGGTGGTTTTGTTACCCATTACCTTTCTCTACTTCCTGTGACTAGGCCTGTTGACAAATTCAGTTGGAAATCCTACACAATTGCAGTGGGTTGCTCAGCATCAAGAAGGTGGCCTAATTCACTACTCTGTTATTTTGAATGATCTCAATAGAGTGACACCGGTATAAAACTGGAGTTATGCTGTGGTGAGGCAGGGCACAGGCTTTGTCTACACTTAAAACACTACAGCTATGCTGCTGTAGCACTTCTGTGTAAACACTCACTACAGCAATGGGAAGGGTTCTCCTGTTGCTGTAGTTAAACTACCTCCCGAGAGATGGTAGCTAGTTCGATGGAAGAATTTTTCTGTCAGCCTAGTGCTTTCTACATCATAGTTTAGGTCTCTCAGGGGTGTGGATTTTTCACAGCCCTGAGATAAGTAGCTATGCCAATGTACATTTTCAGGGTAGACCAGCCCAGAGGGATGTGCAATGGTTGATTAAAATTCTAAACACATATAATCTGGGATAGGCTTTTTCTTATATATCACTAAATATTATTTTATTATCTTACAGCCTAGTGTTGAAATCCTTACTAAGAAAATAAAATCAGTGAAGATTGGACCCTCAGGCTTTAAAACTAGTAACTGTCTTCTAGGAAATGGGTTTGGACTGTAGCAACAACAGCAGCTCCAGCCCATCTCAACTAACTTCTTCTCTTTCCCCCCAAAAGGACAGTTATTACCATCTAAGTCTGTCACACAGGTAGACATTAAAAGGGTTAGAAGTACTGTTCCCTCTAAACCATGCAGTGCTCCATCAAGTGTTGCTCAGCCACGCACATCCTCAGTGACGGTGGGAGGGCAGTGCCCGGGAGTGGAGTGAGGCTGGAGGTAGGGCTGGCCTTACCATGAGGCAAACTGAGGTGGTCGCCTCAGGTGCCAAACTGTTGGGGGGCGCCTCTAGGACCCAGAGTGTAGAAAACTGCTCTAGATACACAGAGATGGTGAAGTGCTGTGCTGAAGGAAACAGGGCACAAGAGACATAACAGGCAGGCAGGAGAAAAGGTGAGAGGGAATAACAGAAAGCAGCAGGAGCTGCAGGGAGAGAGAGGAGCCTCTTATGTACCTCTCTAGCACCCCCAGGAGCCTGGACTGTTTAACACCAGCTTCTCAGGGAGCTTCCTGTTTCCTGCTGCTTCCCTGAACCCACTTGAGGAAAACAGGCAGTCAACTGAAGTAGTAGGAGCCAGTTAGGCCCTTAAGACACGGATATCTTCCCTCACTCAGGCCCTGCTACCGGTCTGCTTATATTTGTCACCTTCAATTGAGTGCTGAGAGCCATTTAGCTGGCACAGAACAGCAGTCATGAGTGAAAGAAGAAAACGCCCTTTTGGGGCAGCATTCAGAAAAAGAAAGAAAGCAAAAGAAGCTTTTCTATCTAAGCAGGAAGGAGCTCTCCTGAGATACATAGACACAAATGTTCACAGTGAGCATTCCGGCCCCAGTGAGGATGTGAGTGGTGAGGAGATGCCTGATCTTCCAGTTAGTCAGAGTGCAGGTGACCTGGCAGCTACTGCAGCATCCATATCTCCATCTCAAATGGATGTAACCATGTACATTCCTGAAGAAAAGTGTAGATCAGAGAAGAGTGTGGTGGAGGCACAAGAAACAGCAGCTGCTGCTGAGTTTAGTTCCTAAGTCTAGATGATCCAGGACTATGGACCCACTTGAGCAGTAGCCTGAGGGACTTCCTTGTACTGCATGGGCCACAGCAAGTGAAAAACTTCATATTCCCCAAAGACAATGACAATAGAAGTTTCCATCCAACACATTACTGGTGTGAAATCACCAATGGTGACAAAGTGGAAAGGCCATGGCTTATGTACTCAAAAACCCAGAATGCTGCATACTGTTTTTGTTGCAAACTCTTCCAGTCTAATGTTCCAGCCACATTGGATTCTACAGGAACAAAGGACTGGAAAAACCTGGCTAGAAATCTGGCATGCCATGAGAAGCTAGCAAATCACCAGAGAACATTCCATAGGTGGAAAGAGGTTGAAATGAGACTAAGGTTAAAGGCCACCATAGATGATCAGAATCAAGAGAAGATTGCATTAGAGTCTCTTTACTGGCAAAATGTTCTGAAAAGGCTCATTGCCATTGTGAGAATGCTTGCTACCCAAAACCTAGCACTGCATAGCACTTCAGATCAGCTGTATGTGCCAAACAATGGAAACTTCCTTAAAATTGTGGAACTGATAGCTGAGTTTGATGCTGTACTCCCGGAACATCTAAGAAGAGTCACCACCCAAGAAATGTACACACACCACTACCTTGGAAAAACAATTCAAAATGAGATCATACAGTTACTGGCAACAAAAGTCAAACAGAAGATTGTGGCAGATCTGAAGTAAGCAAGATATTACTCTGTTATTCTGGACTGCACACCTGACATCAGCCATACGGAACAAATGACTTTAATGGTGCGTTTTGTAACAACAACAGAACCTAGTGAAAATGTCCCTGCAATGGTGACTGTCAGAGAGCATTTTCTAGAATTTATTGACATTAATAATACTACAGGAGCTGGTATGACAAATGTGCTTCTTAAAAAGCTGGAAGATACGGGAATTGCGATAGCTGACATGAGAGGTCAGGGCTACGATAATGGTGCCGACATGAGAGGAAAGAACAGAGGAGTGCAGACATGGATCCGAGAGTTAAACCTTCGAGCTTTTTTTGTCCCATGCAGTTCTCATTCATTGAACTTGATGGTCAGTGATGCAGTGTCAGCTTCTAGTGAGGCTGCTGAATTTTTAATGTAATTCAAAGCATCTATGTATTTTTCTCTGCATCAACTCATCTATGGCAAATTTTGAAGCAACATCTGTGAACAGCCTCTCTGACACTGAACCCACTGAGTGCCACACAATGGGAAAGTCGAGTGGGTGTGATAAAACCTATCAAACACCAAATTGGGAAGATAGATGATGGCATAGTTGCCATTATGGAGGATAATGCTATGACAGGAACACATAATGACATGCTTGATATTGATGCGAGTTATTTAGGTGATGAACTGAAAGCCCTTTCAAGATACATTTCAGCAGGATCAACTCCAAAGTCTGTTCTGGCATATATGTGCATAAATAAGATGACCACCCTCTTTCCAAATGCTTTTGTTGCTCTGCGCACACTTCTAACACTTCCTGTAGCAGTTGCCAGTGAAGAATGCAGCTCCTCCAAGCTGAAGTTAATAAAAATACATCTACGCTCCACAATGACACAGGAGAGGCTGGTCAGCCTTGCAACCATCTCAATAGAGCATGAGCTGGCCCAGACTGTGGACCTTCAGAAAGCAGTTCAAATCTTTGCAACCAAGAAGGCACGGAAAGCACCACTTTGATTATTCAAACAGATAAAAATGCCAGTGTTTACTATGCAGACAAGAAAAGTTACATTTGCTGTTCAGGCATTTGAAAGTTAAGTGTTACTTAAAGTTTTTGAACAAGGCATTTTAAGTTGTTAGTTCTCCTTTATTGGGGTAGGTAGCAGAGCAGTACCGTGAGAGGAGTAGAACAGCAAGAAGGCAGAATTGAGTCCTTTCAAAGTTTTGGACCAAGCAAGGGGGCATGGGGGTGTCATCTGAGCTGCCCGCCTCAGGTGCCAAAATGTTGTGGGCCGGCCCTGGCTGGAGAACAGCAGCAGGGGTGACCGGGGAGCAGAGTGTAAGGGGAGGGCAGCTGGGGCCAGGCAGCTGGAGGGGAACCGGGTGGCAGGGTGCGTTGGCCAACCCAGCTCATGGGGAGGGGGCAGCAGTAGTGCACCTCTCCCTGCAGAGCCAGGTGGGCCCCCATCGCTCTCCCACCCCGGGACTCACGGGTCCGCTGCCCTGTACCTTGCCCTTTGATTTTTGCATAACACTCTCCCCATCCTCCTCCCCCAGACGGTGCTGTGTTGCAGGGATGGGGATGATCTTCTCTCCTGGGCCCCTCCCACCCCTAACTAGGAAGGAACTGGTGGGAGCAGAGACTTGAAGTTGTGAATGGCTGTGAAGTGGCAGGGAGATAAGGTGGTAACAAAGTGACTGGGAGACAAGTGGCTGAGTTGTTCAGGCTGTGCTTAGCGCAGCTGCAACCCCAAGTGAGTAGCACCAGCAGCTTCTGGGTCTGCTTCAATACAGACTGGGGAGGCATGTGATTGGCACACACGAGGGAACCCGAACCGGGAAACCTGGGCTTAGGGATATTGGGGCTGGGGAGAGACTGGGCAACTTCTCTGGGCACAAAGGCATGGGTCTGATTCTGAACTACCGATGCTGTTTGCACTCTGCAGAAGTGGAGGGAGGGAGCTGAAATAGCTAGGGATGATTTTTCTAAAGGAAAATTTTAATTGCACTTCATTTCTGGACACTGCATCTTTCTTTCTTTCTTTCTTTCTTTCTTTCTTTCTTTCTTTCTTTCAAACTCATGCAGTTCCTTAGAGAGACATCCTAGTTCTTATCAAGTGCTTTTAAAATATGTTGCTATAAATGAATCAATCCACTCTATCAGGAGTTCGGCTGCAATATAGTCTAAAAAAGAAATGATTAATCAACTGTTGCTTCTCCAAAAAAACAGCAGTTATTTTCTGTGAAGATTTTAGTGGCACAAGTCTGTGCTTTTTTAAAATCATGTGATTAGGTTGTTTTTTTGTTTTGTTTTGTTTTTTTAAAGATGAAGAATTAAAAGAAAAAAAAGTAACTGAATGCCTTTGCTGTATAGTTCCAAGTTTCCACTTGAAAACTAATTAAGGGCTACCTGTAGATAATCTTCAAGAGTCTAGATAAACAACTTGCACCTCCAAAGAAAGTGGTTTCTTATGAATTTCTGCAGGGAAAGGCTGATCTTTGTGGATACATATGTTTGATTTTGAATCTTTAAACTTTGCTCAAAACACGTCCCAAATAAAGGAGTTTGGTATTAATCTATTTGGGTCCTTCATTGTATGCTAACTTCTGATCCTGTTGCAAAAACTCCCATGAACTTTGATGTGCTGAATAAGTTGGCAAATGTTGACCATCAATTCAATATGTAGAAATAGCAACCCATTGAGATAATGTCACAATTAATACTGCATTTCTATAAGCTCCACGTAGTTTCACAATCCACTGTGTTAGAATCAGGTAATCTCCTTTTGAATGTAAATGTACAATGTATTTTTTAATATGAGGAGAACACTTTAACTGTGCATGTACTGCTGTTATTAACTGGAGTAATTTCCTTTCAAATGCAAGCTTTGTGTGTGTGTAACTCACTTTAAAGAAGACGTAGGGATTCTAATTTTCAGATTGCATGCATTGCTAGCAGGTCCAAGCTATGAAGCTTGTACAAAAAGATTTGGATTTTGTTTTCAGATTTCACATTAATAGAATACTGTGTACAAATACTTCACTGCACAATTATACTCCAGATGTTTTATTTATTTGTTTGACAGATTGAACATTTGATGTTGCCAGACAGCAGGTGGACTCAATTTTAAAATTTGTTGAACTTGAAGGTGACAATCCAGGTTTAAATATGCTGCTGATTGTAGATTCTTGAAAGTATTCACCTCTAGGACCAAATTCTGCCATTGTTAGTTAAGCAAAACTCCCATGGGCTTTCTGCTCAAGTGAGGAACACAGACTTTGGCTCTTGTTTAAATTGCTGCCTTAGCATTAATAGATTTTTAAAAAGGGTTAAACTATACTATATAATACACGAGGGTGATTTATATCTAGATGTTTTGTTTCTACTGGTGGCACACATCCACACATTACCTTGATATTGGTGCACAGAACAAAATTAATTCCACACATGGATGGAAAAAATCAGAGGGAACATTGGTTAGAAGTTAATATGAATATTTGTCTCCCTTTCATTCCTGTCTGTGTACTTTCAACAGGTGTACGTTTAAACAGTTATTTGCCTGTACAGGCAAAAACGGATAAAATAATCAATTTTCATCCATCAAAACATATACAGAAATGCTGTGAAACATTTTAAAAGAAGCACATACTAATGGAATAAAACTGTGAAAGCCTAGCATTTTTCAAAGTACACCTCTACCCCGATATAACGCTGTCCTCGGGAGCCAAAAAAGCTTACTGCGTTATAGGTGAAACCGCGTTATATTGAACTTGCTTTGATCCGCCGGAGTGCGCACCCCCCCCCCCCCGGAGCACTGCTTTACCACGTTATATCCAAATTCATGTTATATCAGGTCGCGTTATATCGGGGTAGAGGTGTATAACAATAGAAGAAAGGCTTTGGAGTCCTGTGGATGAGATCTGGCAATCTATGTCAGAGAGATGTTTCTGCTAATGGTCAGCCCTCCACATATTGCTGAATGGATCAGTTTGGTCAGCTAAGAAGTTGGACTGAGCAGATTTGCGCTGCTGGTGAAGCTGAAGAACTAGCTGGAGTTTTTGCAACAACAGAAATGTTCTGAAATATGTTTACAGGATTGGGATGCAATTTGACTGGAAATTGATTTCAATTTCATCTAGGACACAAAGATTTCATGCAGATGCAAATCTGAACCAGAACCCCCCCCCCCCCAAGCTTTTGCCAGCAATCCTGCCCCTGTGCCAGCCTAGCAGTGGTGAAATGGACAGGGAAAGAAAGCGGCACACCACACTTCATTAGGTGTCTTTAAGATTCAGCTCAGCACCACAAGTCTTCCCCGCAGGCAACTGGAAAAGGGACATTGCATTGTTTTTACCCAACCGCCAGTCTGGATCCTTCTTCCAACCCTGCTTTCTCCCACTTTTGGGGCCTGGCACTGTGTGGGGAGAGGGCAGACACCTGGGAAAGAGACTGTAAAGACTTTGCAATCTTCCAAGGGAGAAAAGACCACGGTAACTAACCTTTCCTTAGAAAACAAACTGTATTTTGTAAGTATTTACAACTGTGTTTTGTTCCCCCAGCCAGGGCCTTACTCCCCCACCCCTCCCATCCCTTGTGACTTAAGTTTGCAAAGGCACAGGAAGATCAGGGAGTCCACTTCCAAAGGAGAAGGGACTGCTGGAACTAACTTTGCTACCTGACTGCTGATGAGAAATGCACAAGGGCTCACTGAATTTTCCTGCATAAAATGTTTTTTTAAGGAGGTAGCTGTAGAACCCAAATGCATAATTGTGGTTCATGAGAAATCAATATAATCATTGATTTAGAACTCTGTCTTGCTCAAGGGCCATTTCAGGGTGGAGCAGAGTGGGGGCTGGAGGGAGGGGGAAAGTTGGAGGAGTTTGGTAAGGGAATGGGGCGTGACAATGCTGTGGCTTCAGCACTGCAGTTCAAACACACAGAGGCATAGCAATGCATGGCACATTATCCAGGGAGCAAAAGTCAATGCACACTACTTCAAATGCTCTGGATCTTCAAAGGGGGAATTTAACACCAGAGCAAGAGGGGATGTTGGCGAGGAGGGAGCAGGTCCATTGTAACTTTCCAGACTTGGGTTCTGGTTCCTGCCTCGGCTCAGAGTCCTTGTTGGGTTCATTGGCAGGGGGCGGAGGAGGCTTCCTCAGCTGGCATCTCTGGGTAGAGGTGCAGAATCACATACTCCTCATCCTCCAGGTCTTCCTCCTGCTGCCTGCTCACCCTGGTCCTCATCTGCATCCTGTCAGACAATGAGGCCAACTCATGAGCCCCTTCAGGCTGCCCCCATTCAAGCACTTTATAGAAGGGGCGTGTCCCAGAGTGACTGTTGGAGTCTTTTGCCCTCCAGTACAGGAGCTTCAGGTGCTTGATGCAGTCAGAACACTGGGCCAGAGTCTGCGGAATGCCCAGCTGCTCCTGTCTGTGTGACATTTCCCAGTACAGGTGAATGTTCCTGCCACTCCAGGAGAAGTGGTGGAGGGTGGTGTACTCTGATCACACATTGATCATCACCCTGGTGTGATCAGCTGGCCACGTCGCTGCTCTCTGAGCAGGATCCACGTTCACCTGTATTGATCTAAAGAGTGCAGTGGAAAGCTGTTCTGACTGGGTCACTACAATTCACCACTGTTGTTGAGAATGGGGGAACAGGGAACTTTATAGATTGGTCAGTCAGAAAAGGGTTCTGTGCATTGTGGCAATGGGGTGGAGTTCTATTGAAACTCGAGACCTGGTACACGCCCCTGACTGCTGTCCGGACAGCACAGTGGCATAGGTTCAGGGCTGTACCACAGCGCAAAGCATGTACTTGCCAACACCCCTGATGTCTACTAGTTTATTCACCCTCTTCTCTCCTTCAGAGATTTCCTTTGGGGAGTTAAGTGTTGACAATAGGGAGGTTATGGCCCAAGCCCAACCAAGGACATGTGCTCAGTCACTAGTGTAGATGTACCTGTAAACATCTAACTACATGGTTACAACTGCAAATCAGGTTTGTGGTCATCAAAATGACATCAATTCTGCCACATTTATATATGCCTACAAAACTGACCTGCATTTATTTGTGTCAGAATAATAACAGGCATAAAGTGGGAGGTTGAGATCAGCCCTTCCAAAATCAAATCCAAAAAGTGAATCTGGTTTCTACATTTGATCTGATAGTAATTAGTTTTTCTTTGTACTTTTTAGTCCTGAATCTGTCAAGTTTAGTGATATTTGTTGGTTAAGAGAGTTGGGTTTGGGCTATGTCCAAAAGAAACAGGATTCAAGCACATTTCACCTAAAAGTCTTCAGAGAGGGAATTATTTTTAGCCATTCATCATGACAATTTAAGTGCTGTGTTTGCAAAGCTCTGGGAAAGTTTATATAAAATTCTCTGTGGGACAATATCAGAACCAGGCAGCAGTAGACTTCATCTTGATAACCTTTGTTTTGCCTGTTGTAAGCAGATCTAAAGTTTCATTTTCCTGTTTTTCAGGTATTTGTCATTTGATCAAAAACATGAGTGTTATCTCAGATTCTGTGACAGCAGGACCATTTTAGGACTGAAAATGTTTTGAAATAACTCCTTAAAATTCCATATTTTGGTTGAAAATATTGACTAGTGTTAGGTAAAAAGCAAGTCCTTACTCACCTCTCCAGCACCCGAGTTCGTGCGGGGTTGGTATGGGGCTCACAATCTGCCAGAGACCAGACACCAATTCGTTGATCAACGGGCTCACACTATCCTTAGCTTAAAAGGCTTCGGAGTAAGTGTGGCAAGTTTATTAGGGGTGAGCATCAATATTTATACACAGAAGTAAACAAAGTGATTAACAGATCATAATGGTCATGCATAATCAATCAAGATTCTACAGGATAAAACAGGTTAAAATGTAAACTTAAAAAGACAAAAGGGGAGATGGCTACTTAAGGGGAGGGGGGTGTCATGAGTAGTTAGCAGGTCAGAGCTTTGATTAAAACTTTCAGACAGAGACATCAAGTCTGGGTTAAGTTTAAGCTCATCAAAAGTTCAGACTCAACATTCCTCCATTTGTAGCTTTGGGATAACTATTTACCAAAAGCTACACCCCATTTTAAGGAGCCAAGGGCCGCTTGGCAATTTCAGCCTGGGCCAACTCGAAGAGAGTAAGGCCTTTGGCTGAAGTAGGAAAAGAATAAACTGACCCACATGAGTCTATGAGGGAGGGGACACACTGAATACAGCAACACAGTATTATAAGGATTACTATGGCCCCAACAATACCCACCAAGAGTTTTTTAACCCACCCAAATCCAGGCAGCCAATTCCATAAGGCTCCCCACCAATCATAAGGTGGCTGGCCAGAGGAGTAGTTCTTAGCCATTTCCCTTAGATGTTTGGTACGTTGAAAAGTGTCAGGGTAGGTGTCATTTACAAAAACACAGCGTTCTTCATTTATGAGGGCGCAAGTTCCTCCCTGGGCTGCTAACATTATGTCTAAAGCCATTCGGTTTTGCAAAGCTAACTGGCGCAGCTGGGACATTTCCACGGCCTGATTCTCAAATAGGGTCGCAGTTTCATTGGTTAAAGATTCTAGTAGTCCCTGTAGACGGATGACACCACCCCTCAAGCTAATGAGACCAGCCCACCGCTGCCACGACAAACCATCATGGATATTAATATCTCTGAAGGTTTCACGGATGTTACGAACGTGGGGAAAATGAGGGGGAGTGAGGGAGATGCGAGAAGGCGGTGTTAGCCACGCTAAATAACATGACCCTGCCCAATCAGGGGAGAGAAAGTAATAAGCTTTGGGCCCGCACACCCAGTATGTTCCATACAGTGCGTTTCGGGTATTCCATTTCTCAAAGTAGGAGGTAACCCACCACCCGTTGGACCACTGTTCCCCTGGTAATGCAGAGGGGTCGTTGTGCGAACTGCAGAGGCACAATTTGGTAGTGGTGTTTTCAAAGTGCAGTGTAGTACTGCTTGAGCAGTTGTAGAAGGCAATCGTATATCCCTTAACAATTAGTTGGACACCCTCGTGATCTGAGCAGGGCTTCTTAAAAGCTGACTCTGAAGGCTTGCCCACCCATGAAAAAGTTGGATCGGGGTGAGGGATATGGGATAAGTGGGATGCGCAAGGCTTGAAGCCAAGATTTTTACTAAAGGCGGTGCCATTAAAATACATGTTGCATTTACTTGTTCCCACAAAAGTTGACCCCTTTTCTTTAACAAATCACAGTGATCCTGTCTGATTGGTTACCCTGAGATATCTGTTAATTGGCACTCCTGTTTTGTCCCATGTAAGATTGTGTTGGACTGGATCTTTTACTCTAGCCGGTGGCATCCAGGTCATATTAGCAGTGGTCAGGGGAATGGGTGTGAAGGGGAGTCCCTGTTCTGCATTTACTGGAAATTGAGTACATACCCAGCAATTACTTCTATTTCCTAAAATACGAGTTTTAACCTCGTGGGAATATCTAATAAAAGCATTATCTTCATAAGCAGAAAATAAACTAAAAAGGCATAATAAAAAACATACAGTTATCAGAATAAAAGGTCCTCTCATTTTTTCTGAGTCAATTTAAGTCTGATGTCTGAAAGAGGTAAGCTGGTCCACTGGTCAGAGGCAGTGTCCTCAGTGGTGGCAAGAGCTGCTGGTCCGTCACTGTGGTCCACTACGGCTGGCTTGACGTGGGAGTGGTGGATCCAGGATTTGCGTCCTTCCAGGAACACTGCAGTCTGGGTTGTTAAAAGAACCTGGTGGGGTCCAGTAAACCTCGGCTGGAGGGTGTCGCCACGAACGAACTTTTTGGCCCAGACGAAGTCCCCTGGTTGGAACGGGTGGATCTGTTCTTCCAGCGGCACGGTCTGGGAAAACTGCGAGGCTTTCCAAAGGGTACGGAGGCGAGCCTGTAGGGAGAGAAACTGGCACGCGGTCATATGATCCCCTCCCAATAGTGAAACATCAGCACGTGGTAGCGCCCCGCCTTTGAAAGGGGAGTGTCCATAGAGCAGTTCAAAGGGGGATAATCCCAATACACGGGTTGGGCGAGTACGAAGGTGAAACAGGACCAAGGGAAGTACCTGAGGCCACTTTAACCCTGTTTCCTGACAGTATTTAGCCAATGTAAGCTTAATCTCCCTATTCATACGCTCAACTTTCCCGCTAGACTGGGGGTGGTAGGGTGTATGAAAGGAGTGTGAAATGCCCAGTCCTTGTTCTAAACGGCCAAGGACATGACCAGTAAAGTGGGGTCCACGATCTGAGTCAAGCACGAGAGGGATGCCAAAACGGGGTACAATGTCTCTAAGGAGAATCTTCGCCACTGTGGCAGCAGTACAATTAGCAGTAGGAAAAGCTTCGACCCATGAAGTCAGAGGGCAAACCAAAACAAGGAGGTGCTTTTTCCCAAAAGCCTTTGGCATATCTGCAAAGTCAATTTGAAGATGTTGAAATGGAGCAGCAGGCGGAGGTCTTCCACCCTTAATTTTGTTAAGAGGCGGAGCAGGTCCATTACGCTGACATGTGCTGCATGCTTTCACTATTGACAGGCAGTAGGGTTGAATGTCTGGAGCATACCAAAAACGAGCGATGGTGTCCACAAGGGCGTGCGTGCTGTAGTGACCCCCCTTATCATGGTGCCAGCGAACTGCCACGGGGTATGTGGAGCGAGGGAGGCAGGCTCGGCCATCCGGCATAAGCCAGGTCCCTTTGACCAGAGTGGCTCCGAGGCTCTCCCACGACTGTAGTTCAGCAGCGGGTACTGGTACGGGGTGCGGTGTAGTAAAGGAGGAGGTTACAATAGCCAACGTGGGCATGGCTAAGGGTAAGACGGCAGCCGTCTTGGCGGAGGCGTCAGCCAGGGCATTCCCACGGGTGACGGGGCTATCATCTTTAGTATGGGCCCGGCAGTGAACTACAGCCAGGACCGAGGGTTCTTGGATGGCGTCCAAAAGCTTGTGGATGAGGGGGAGGTGCTGAATGGGTTTACCGGCAGCTGTCTGGAAACCTCGAAACTTCCAGAGGTGGATGTGACAATGCACAACTCCAAAAGCATACTTGCTATCAGTAAAAATGGTAACGGTCTTACCAGCGGCCAACTGGCAAGCTCGGGCCAGGGCATAGAGTTCGGCGGCTTGGGCTCCCCAGTTGCCTGGCAGTGAGGCGGCCTCTTGAATGTCCCATTCAGAGGTGACTGCATAACCGGTGAAACGCTTGCCATCAACATAGAAGGAGCTTCCGTCCGAGAAGAGGATGCAATCAGGGTTGTCCAGTGGCACGTCAAACAGGTTGTTCCTTATCTGTAAGATGCTATGAACTACTTCCACACAGTCATGCTGATCCTGGAGGACTGGCAGGTCAGGAAGCAAGGTAGCTGGATTAAGGGGCCCACACCTTTCAAAAATTAGGTTAGTGTCTTCTAAGAGTTCGGCCTCTAGCTGTTGCTGACGATGGGCCGAAAAGACTTGGGTTGTGCCCCTACGCAGAAGGGCTGACAAGGCATGAGAGGTCCAAACCGTGGTAAAATGACCCAGGGTCAGGCTCTTTGCCTTTGTGATCAGCAGGGCAGCTGCTGCCAGAGTCCGGGTGCAGGATGGGGTTCCCCGAGCGACAGGGTCGATCTGCTGAGAGTAAAAAGCAAGCGGGAAATGGTGGGGCCTGCTCAGCTGGGTAAGGACGCCACTAGCAATTCCGCCCCTCTCGTGGACAAAAAGGTGAAAGGGTTTGCTGTAATTGGGAGGGCGGAGAGCCATGGAGGAGGTCACACTGTCCTTGAGTAACTGAAAGGCTTGGATCGCGTCTGGGGACCACTGCAAAGGGTCAGGAGCAAGGTTAGCAGTGAGTCGGTGGAGCGGTTTGCTTAACTCCCCGCAGGACGGCAACCAGGGGCGACAGAAGCCAATTAATCCTAAGAAACCTCGAAGTTGTTTCTTGGTGTTTGGCAGAGGGCAGTTTTGGATAGTCTTTATGCGGACTGGGTCCATTTGTCTCCCCTCTGGGGTTAACAGGAAGCCCAGATATCGGACCTTCTGTGAGACCCACTGAATCTTGTTAGGGTCTACCTAGTGGCCTCTGGTGTGTAGGTATAATAAAAGTGCCTTACCATCGATGCGGAGGGCAGCTTCTTCGCGGTTACCTAATAGGATGTCATCTACGTATAGGACTAACGTGGATCCCTGCGGACTGGTGAAGCCTTCCAAGTCGTGGCGGAGGCATTGGCTGAAAATCGTGGGGCTGTCTCTATATCCTTGAGGAAGTCGTTGTCAGACATAACTTTATCCCTCCCAGGTGAAACCAAAGAGATACTGAGAGTCTGGGTGCACAGGAATGCTGAAAAAGGCTGATTTTAAGTCAATAACAGTGAACCACTCAGCATCCCAGGGGATTTGGCTGATGATAGTAGCTGGATCAGGAACTACTGCATGAAGAGGGACCACATACTGATTAACAACCCGTAGATCCTGTACAAAGCGCCAACGAATAGGGTCTCCGTCCTTTTTAGGAGGCTTTTTGACAGGCAGTATAGGGGTGTTACAGGGAGTGCGCTGAGGGCGGACTAGCTTTTGTGCAATGAATCCCTCGATAATGGGGTGGATGCCCTCCCGGGCTTCCAGCGACAGGGGGTATTGAAGGACTGACGGGGGGGTTAAGGAGGGCTTCACTTGAATCCTTACTGGCTCTGCCGAAAGGAGCAGGCCAACATCAGTGTCAGAAATTCCCCAGAGGGTTAAAGGCAAGTCAGTGAGGTCAGGGGAGAGAGGGGGGGGGGGGGGGTTCCCAATTACCCTGAGTTGGGGCCCAATCTCCTAACACTGTCATCAATAATCCTACCTCTTCAGGAGTGCAGGTTAAAGTAGCCTCAAGCTTACAGAGTAAATCCCGGCCCATCAAAGGGATCGGACAAGCTGGGGAAAAAAGAAAACGGTGAGGAAAACATTTATCAGCATAAATAACATTTAGAGGCAAAGTGAGTCCCAGAGACTGTGGGTTGCCCTCCACCCCAGTTGCAGTTTTAACCTCAGAGGATAGCCAGGGAGAGGGGGCATGATTTAAAAGAGAGAAAGTAGCTCCAGTATCAATGAGGAAAGAGACAGGCAGTCCTTGGACTGAAAGGGTTAGACGAGGCTCTTTGCTGGGAGGGGAGAAAGTGAGGAAGGAGCGGGCTAAAGACATTAAGGAAATAAGACCATCACATTGTTTGCCTTCGTCCCCGGGGTACCGTCATTGAGGAGGCTGAGTTTGCTGCAGCTGCTGCTGTTGCCCGTAGTTGATCCAGGCCTGAGGAACGGGCTGGGCTGGTGGTGCAGGGGTGTATTCGTCCCTGGTGTAAGTATCTGCGGATGCGACCGGACCCTCTGGGCGTCCCCAGGGGCATTCACGTTTAAAGTGACCGGGCTGTCCGCACTGAAAACAATTTCCTGGTGGCTGGGGTTGCCAGGACCCTCTTCCCCGAGCACCCTGAAATCCCCTGCCACGGCCACGGCCTCTGCCTCGAATACCGCCGCGAAAAGCTAAAGCCATCAACTTATATTCTTCCTTTTTCTCTTTCTTTTTACTACTTTCCCTTTCTTTCTCCCATGCAAAATCAGCTACATCCAACACTGAAGTGACTGACTCACCTCCCCAACCAGGGCGAAACTTTAAGAAATAATCCCTTACAGGGGGCACTGACTGATTCACAAAAAACGAAATAAGAGTAGGGTGGTCTGCTTCTCTCTCAGGATCCATCTGAGTGAACATTCGGGCCCCTTCCAATAGCCTCGACCAGAACTTTCTGGGTGGCTTATCAGATTCCTGCCGAATCTGCATGAACTTAGCCTGATTAGGCGAGCGACGAGCCATTTCTTTGAGTCTCTCTAACAATCGCTCTCGATCTGTTCGCAGCTGAGTCAGGCTTGGCTGACTCCAGTCTAGGGGATTCCAGCCAGCGGCTTGATCCCGCCTATCCATCCAAGTGGTATTAACCGCATCGCTATCCCCCCATGTCCTTTCTGCCATCCACAATCTACTACGTTCCTCTCCGGTCAAAACTCTACTTAACAACTGATCTACATCCATATAAGTAGGATTATGACTTGAAAACAATCTTTCTAAAAGTTCTGTGATCTTTCGGGGATTTTCCCCAAAGGACCCTGACAACCGTCCCCACTCTTTCAAGTCCCATTCTAGCCATCCTTTATATTCCACAATATTAGTATGTTGTAACTGGCCATTATTGTCCACAAAAGGTTGGTCGTGCACCTGTAAAGGCATTTCTCTACTTACACCTTTATTACTCACAAAAGGTTTGGCGGAGGCAGCCTCTGGGCTATCCTCAGGGGAGGGATATGCATCCTGCTGCATTTGCTTGATCTTTTGCCTAGTAATTACTCCTCCCGAGGTGTGCCCTTCCATTTCCCCCTTATCCCTCTGCAGAGATTCCGATCTGGAGTCCTGCAGATTCCCCTCTGCGCTCTGGAGAGAGTCCCCCTGCGGAGGAATAGGGGCAGGCGCAGTGGGGACCAACTGACGAGTCAAAACACGCCGTGGTTTACACCCTTCATCGAAATAACATGGAGGGGATTCACTCTCGGGAGAATACCTGACTGCCATAATTTTTAAAGATTTCCACAGCTCTGCTGCTGTGTCCCAACAAAACCAGTAACATAACTGTCCCGGATGGTCTTTTTCGATCTGGCTCCTTACTCCTCTTAAGGCAGCCTGTTCGAAAGAGCCATACGAAGGCCACCTCATCTCCGGGTCGGCCAATACCGCGGTATACCCAGTCCAATTCCTTACACACAGTGTGTACAACTTCCTCCTAGACATTCCTGTCTGTACTGGGAGTTTCCCTTCGTTCCATAACTTATTTACAATCCCCAGCGGACTCTCAAGAGGCACGCTAGTCCCTTGACCCATGGTGTCTGACAGGAGCCCTCCAACTGGCGTTTATCCTGCTGTCCAGTACACGACCCCTCAATATTGAATTGGCTGGGAGAAATCTCCCGTGGCGCCTGCCAATTCGTATATGAGTGGTCTGACCACTGGACAGAGGCACCGCACCAGAAGGAAATCCCGGACGAGCCCCCAAATTGTTAGGTAAAAAGCAAGTCCTTACTCACCTCTCCAGCACCCGAGTTCGTGCGGGGTTGGTATGGGGCTCACAATCTGTCAGAGACCAGACACCAATTCGTTGATCAACGGGCTCACACTATCCTTAGCTTAAAAGGCTTCGGAGTAAGTGTGGCAAGTTTATTAGGGGTGAGCATCAATATTTATACACAGAAGTAAACAAAGTGATTAACAGATCATAATGGTCATGCATAATCAATCAAGATTCTACAGGATAAAACAGGTTAAAATGTAAACTTAAAAAGACAAAAGGGGAGATGGCTACTTAAGGGGAGGGGGGTGTCATGAGTAGTTAGCAGGTCAGAGCTTTGATTAAAACTTTCAGACAGAGACATCAAGTCTGGGTTAAGTTTAAGCTCATCGAAAGTTCAGACTCAACACTAGTATTGGAACATAAGAATACAAGAAAGAAGATGAAATAGCCTTTACTGATATGTGTAATAACAATTGAAAATATAAATTAAATAAAATTAGGTTTTACTGGGCTGGCATTGTAAATTGAATCTAATCAATGGTGCTGGCAATGCCAATCAATATTATCTGTTAACCTTGTATAGTACTATTTTAAATACAAAGCAATCTAGATGCTAGTCTTTATTATTAAGCAACGAAAAAGAGCTGAGCCCCATTAAAAGATTTCAGTTGAGACAAGCTGGTAAATTTGTAAAATTGCCTTTGTTCTGTATAATTTAGAATAGACAAGTTTGACCAAATCTTTTCTCAGTAATGCTCACTATTTGCTCACTAGTGTCAGCATTACAATTGCATTAAATGGCTCATTATCAAAGAAGTCTGGTTTATGATCCTTTGAAAAAATCAGAAACAAACTTGTAGATGTTCAAAAAGATATAATATAGATGCCATGAAAGAAAAAAACACTCGTAAATATGTATTTTGACTAAATAATGCATTTTGATTCCCAGAAGATTTGACTGTTAAAGTATTTGAGTATATAGTATAAACCATTATGTTTTGTCTGCTGTTAGTTGTCTTTACTATAAATAAGTTGAGGAACATTGAGGGTAAATGCTCATTGTCTTTGAATTGTCTAGCACTCATAGAACCCATAATTCAATGTGAACTCATTTAGGACTTCTTATCGTTTGACAAACCATACAAAAAATAATGTTTCTCATTCAAACTGGATTTTGGATTTTACCTGTGTGTCAAGTAACAAGACATGAAAAATAGTCAATTCAGAGGGTACAAGAAGAAAAGAATAATTTGCAGAGAATAATTTAGATGTAATGAGTAGTAAAGTTGCCTCAAGGCAAACTCTGCCTTAGGGAACTCAGATTTTCATAGCAAAACTAACAGTACCCAGAAATTGAGTCAGGTGCAAAAAGAGAAGCTGTTTTCCAGAACCTTTCAGAAAACTGATTTCACACACAAAGAAGTTTGCTAACACATAGGCTGGCCTGAACTATGAATGAAAAGAGGTGCAGAGGTGGGGAGGGAAAGTGACCCTGAACATATTTTAAAAAACAACAAGACTATAAAGTAACTGCTAGCACAATATTGGTGATCGATCAAGCCTGATGCATCAACTTATTTCAAGTATTTAGTCCAGATTTAGGGGTGTTGGAAATCAAGTTGCATTTTTTGTTTTGTAGTGTAATCCCATTTATGATCAGGAGGAGTTCAAATATCCAGTGTTTACCATGTATGGATCTGCTACTGCACTAACCCTTACTCATGTAAGTAATCCTAAATCATGAGTTGTTTCAGTTAAATCAGTAGCACTATTCAACTGAGTGTAGAGTACTCATGGAAGTAAAAAACAAACCAACCCAAGCTTCCTGGGAGTTGACTTTGTTAACAAAGAAATTAACAATGATTTAATTAATAATTAAAATTTATCTCATATTTTCTCCAGTCTTGAGTGCTGCCTGATTTCCTTTTCCAGTTCTGTTCAGTCCACCCTATATCCACTCTCTCCCAAAAAACACTCTCATCTCTCATCTATCCAGATTAGGTAATAAGCTTCCTGACTTAGTGAATCAGCAGAACCCACTCAGGCCCTTGACCCATGGCTTTACACTTGGCTTTATTTCTCATCTGAAAGGCTGCACCTCTAACAGCAAAGCACCCTCTAATACTTTGCTATAGCATTGGTTCAATACTGACTCAGTGGGAAAAGGGTGACCTGCTAGCGGTGCAAAATTCCCACAGAACTTAGGTGTCTTTGGGCGGTCTCCCATTCAATTCCAGCTGCAGCCTAATCCTGTTTTGCTATTAAATTTGGATAGGACAACAATAGAAAGCAATATGGCAATAAACCTGCATACAAACATATTCTGTGCTAATCTATTCCACCATCTTTCTCCTCACCCTCTGCCAGTTTCTAGCTTCTTTTCTTGCATGTCCCACCAGCATCTCAAGCTCATTTTTTCTGAACATGAGCTTCTCATCTCTTTTCATCTTCATTACTGATAGTGCCACTATTTTTCCAAGCTTTCAGTCATGATGTTATCCTTGAATTCTCTCTCTCCCCTTTTCCTTTTCCCCTCCATCCAAGTACTGAGTTTTCCCCCTCCCTCTATCCCTGGGTAAACTTCTTCTCTTCCCCACTCCTGTTTATACTAAACACATCTTCTCCCAGACCTCACCCATATAACCATGTTCCTTGAATCCTTTCACTGGCTTCCTCTCTCTTATTATATTAACTGTATTCCACTTGTTCTCCCATAAGGCTCTACTTTAGAATCAAACTCCTGCTTATATATCCTTACTGCTCCCTTTGCTTTCTACTCTCCTCTACGACTTCTATCAAGTTATTGTTATGCTAGAAACAATCTCCCACTTCCTGTCCAGCAGTAGCCCTCTTTCTCTGTCTTCTTTCCCCTTCTTAAAACCCACTTCTTTGGTCAATTATTCTTATTGTACTGGTTTCCATTAAATGTCAGTATTTGCCAACAGCTACCACACAATGGTAACTGAGATACCACAAAAAGAACGAGGAGTACTTGTGGCACCTTAGAGACTAACAAATTTATTTGGGCATAAGCTTTCATGGGCTAAAACCCACTTCATCAGATGCATGCAGTGGAAAATACAGTAGGAATATATATATATATACAGAGAACATGAAAAAATGGGGGTTGCCATACCAACTCTAATGAGACTAATCAATTAAGGTGGGCTGTTATCAGCAGGAGGAAAAAAAACTTTTGTAGTGATAATCAGGATGGCCCATTTCAAACAGTTGACAAGAAGGTGTGAGTAACAGTAGGGGAAAAATTAGCATGGGGAAATAGTTTTTAGTTTGTGGAATGACTCATCCACTCCCAGTCTTTATTCAATCCTAATTTAATGGTGTCCAGTTTGCAAATTAATTCCAGTTCTGCAATTTCTCATTGAAGTCTGTTTCTGAAGATTTTTTGTTGAAGAATTGCGACTTTTAGGACTGTGATTGAGTGTCCAGGGAGGACGAAGTGTTCTCCGATTGGTTTTTGAATGTTATAATTTTTGACGTCTGATTTATTTCCATTTATTCTTCTGCGTAGAGACTGTCCGGTTTGGCCAATGTAGATGGCAGAGAGGCATTGCTGGCACATGATGGCATATATCACATTGGTAGATGTGCAGGTGAACAAGCCCCTGATGATGTGGCTGATGTGATTAGGTCCTATGATGGTGTCCCTTGAATAGATTCATAGATTCATAGATTCTAGGACTGGAAGGGACCTCGAGAGGTCATCGAGTCCAGTCCCCTGCCCGCATGGCAGGACCAAATACTGTCTAGACCATCCCTGATAGACATTTATCTAACCTACTCTTAAATATCTCCAGAGATGGAGATTCCACAACCTCCCTAGGCAATTTATTACAGTGTTTAACTACCCTGACAGTTAGGAACTTTTTCCTAATGTCCAACCTAGACCTCCCTTGCTGCAGTTTAAGCCCATTGCTTCTTGTTCTATCCTTAGAGGCTAAGGTGAACAAGTTTTCTCCCTCCTCCTTATGACATCCTTTTAGATACCTGAAAACTGCTATCATGTCCCCTCTCAGTCTTCTCTTTTCCAAACTAAACAAACCCAATTCTTTCAGCCTTCCTTCATAGGTCATGTTCTCAAGACCTTTAATCATTCTTGTTGTGGACAGAGTTGGCAACGGGCTTTGTTGCAAGGATAGGTTCTTGGGTTAGTGTTTTTGTTGTGTGGTGTGTGGTTGCTGATGAGTATTTGCTTCAGGTTGGGGGTCTGTAAGGGAGGACTGGCCTGTCTCCCAAGATCTGTGAAAATGAGGGATCGTCCTTCAGGATAGGTTGGAGATCCTTGATGATGCGCTGGAGAGGTTTTAGTTGGGGGCTGAAGGTGATGACTAGTGGCATTATGTTACTTTCTTTGTTGGGCCTGTCCTGTAGTAGGTGACTTCTGGGTACTCTTCTGACTCTGTCAATCTGTTTCTTTACTTCAGCAGGAGGGTATTATAGTTTTAAGAACACTTGATAGAGATCTTATAGGTGTTTGTCTCTGTCTGAGGGATTGGAGCAAATGGGGTTATATCTTAGAGCTTGGCTGTAGACAATGAATCATGTGATGTGGTCTGGATGGAAGCTGGAGGCATGTAGGTAAGCATAGCGGTCAGTAGGTTTCCGGTATAGGGTGGTGTTTATGTGACCATCGCTTATTAGCACTGTAGTGTCCAGAAAGTGGATCTCTTGTGTGGATTGGTCCAGGCTGAGGTTGATGGTGGGATGGAAATTGTTGAAATCATGGTCGAATTCCTCAAGGGCTTCTTTTCCATGGGTTCAGATGATGAAGATGTCATCAATGAAGCGCAAGTAGATGGTGCATTAGTCTCGTTAGAGTTGGTATGGCAACCCCCATTTTTCCATGTTCTCTGTGTGTATATATATATCTTCCTACTGTATTTTACACTGCATGCATCTGATGAAGTGAATTTAGGCCACGGAAGCTTTGCCCAAATAAATTTGTTAGTCTCTAAGGTGCCACAAGTACTCCTCGTTCTTTTTGCTGATACAGACTAACACGGCTACCACTCTGAAACCTAAGATACCACAGCAATTTCTTATTCTGGATGCAGGAAATAACTGTGATTTGTAAAGTGCCATATAAATATATATTAATAAATAATAATATTGCTAGTTATTGCATTATTTTATAACCCCACATTATGCTAAAACAATTTCCATGTTGTTCTATAGGGACATCATTCCTGGAAAGGAGTCTCTGTCTAACAGGGTAGTACATTAATAATAAAATTGAATGTTGGTTTCACTTCTGTGATATTAGCAACTCAGTGAGGGTGGGGAAGGGGTGGTCAGAATTCCCAAAATTATCAACCTTAGGTTTCCTGCAGTGAACCTGCCTATTTGAAAAGAATAGTATTTGAGTTACTTATGGGACATGCCAGGCTTATTATTTACATTAAAATAAACGCAGAAATGTATCTCTCAAACACTCAGAATGTTATCTACTCACAATTGTATAAAGAATGGGAAAGAGACAGAGAGGAGAGATTAAGTACTTGAAGGAGGTAGCCAGAGAGAAAAGGCAAATGAAGAGAGATCAGCAAACAAAGAAAACAATCCTGGAAACGTGTCTTTTAAAACTTACAATTTCTTCAATTTTTGCAGCCCTCTCCTCCTCTTCCCCCAATTAATTGTTTTGTTTTTATTGTTGCTACTAAATTAAATCAAGTGTGTCTGACAACTGTGGACTTTGCCAGATACCAGCATTCTTTCCTTCAGCAAACGTGATGCATGACCTTAATTAAAGCAATTGCTTAAGATATAGTTCCTTGACCTTTTAAGTTGTGAGTGTCTGAGGGGGCGGAACTGCGATTAAAGTGAACTGTGTAACTGTTGCAGAGACTGGGAGAGTGAGCATATGGGTCTATTACATAATTACATCAGTTACTGATTGCATCACTATGTGTATGGGCTATGCTTATTTTCATTGTTCTATATGGATGAAAATTATGCCTATTGTGTTACACAGTGACTTATTAAGCATAGGTAAGTTAAAATACTGAGTTTTGCTTTCCTGTGTTTTGGTTCTTTGCTGTCTGTCTTTCACACTTTATTCACGAAGCAGTTTATTAAGAGGCAATTTCTAAAAATCCCTAGACACATTTTAAAAACCACCTGATTGTATAGAAGGTGGTGGTGGTGTACTATACTACCGTGCTGAAAGTATGAATATTTTACATTTTAAATTACCATTATTAATTACATTTTGAGCACCCAGTATTGGACTGGTACCTCATAAAGGAGACCTGTTTTCTGGCTGAAGAGCTTGCAATGTAAAATGACAAGCTGAAACAGGTTAGAATGAGTAATAATGGGGAAAGGCTGGGGGTTACAAATATAAGCATACATGACTTTACTACATCATGTGTGAATCTTAAAGTTATCAAGATATCTAAACCTTTGTTCCAATTACATTTTACAGTGATTTATTGTTGGTATTTTTTATAGGGGAATAAAGCTGGGGTGACAGAAGCATGGGAAGTGACATGGGGAGGCAGGAAGAGGAAGAAAGGCATGAGGAAGATGAGGATTGGGTAAAGGGAGAAGTTTACTTTAGGATCAGAAGGATGAACAGAGGTCATAGTGGAACAGGGTAAAGGGAGGGGGTCATACAGAATCATTGGCTGTTGTGACTGGAGTTCTGGGATGTTGGTGTTCTGCTGGAATTGATAGAATGTAGGTTCTGATGTGACCAGAGTGGGGGAGAGGCTGTGAAGGGGCTTCTGGTGCTGTGGCTGCTGCTGGGGAAAACTGGAGCTTTGGAACTCCACCACAAAGTCCCTGCAGAGGAGATACCTGGGGATGGAGGTGGCAGCTGCTGCTGCTGCTATTGTCATTAGGGGTGTTGAGAACACTTTAAAAAAAAAACAAAAAAAACCCCTCCTTGTTCTCCAATTTCTTTGGGATAATTCCTTCAGGCACCACTGTGGTAAGAACCAAGTAGTGAGAACAATATGCGCATTACTGGAGTGATCCCTTGGCAATGCTTACCCTCATAATAAATACAGGTTGGTAGTTTCTTTTAAAGGTGGCAGTAGTTGCCTTGTTGTCAGCGCTCACTTTTCTTTCTCTCTAGTACAACAGACCAAATGATAGAAGCCTCTTTTCCTGGATTCTTTACTTCCCCTGCTTCAAAGCTGCTCCTGCTTTCCACTTGCCTCCCTCTTTCCCGCTTTCCTATTTGCTATTGAACACCCTTGAGTAGGAAAGATTTAATTTTTATTTGGGTTTGGTCTTTCGAGCCCAAGATGCAATGTCAATAAGCATGAACTAGTTTAAGAATTAAATTTGCCAAACAACTGTGGGGCCCTTTGTAGCCCTTACAGACACAAGCCCTGGGGTGCCCAAAGAAATGTTCGGAGGCGGGTCACCTCTCATCTTTGTTTTTGTTTTACATGTGGGGAGCTTCTGAATGCAAAGGAAAGACCCAGAGACACAAACAATATCTTATATTTTTTAACTGGAAACATATTTTATGCAGGCCTTGTTTGGACATTGTCATTAATTTGCGAGGGATGGGAGGGTAGTTTCAGGAATTTTTCGAGGACTCAAACTGCCTTTCTTCTGATTTTGTATTTGTATTTGGTTCTGTATATCTCTCTACTGGAATAATATATTCAGGTATAAAATGCTTCTTGCAGTCACAGATATGTTGGTTTTATGTGCAGGATTGATTTTTGTTTTCATGATGGGTTGGTAATGGCCTGAGGTATCTTTTAAACACTTTGGAATTATCAGATTTCAAATTTATCTCCCTCATATTGACCTGTGATGTGTGTCTTTGTGACATCAGGTTGGATTCCTGCAGTGCACTTAATTGTGGACTGCCAAAAAGACTCATTTATCAGTTGCACCTAATGTTGATTGCAGCAGTGTGTGTGTTTTTGGGTACAGACATAGGGGATTCTACCTCCCTTCTGCTTTGACCTGTGAACTGACTATTTATTGAGTAAACTGAGTTTAGACTTTTGGGTTTAGCATTGTGTCTTCCAAGTATTTTAAAGAACTGTTCCCTTGCTGCTACTGTAACGCTAAGGCAGCAGGACCAGCCCTCACTGCTGTAGAATTCAACAAAGGCGTTTGGTAGGTGAATCTCCATAGTCCTGGTTCTACTGACTCTGTTCCTCCCTTAGCCCTAGCCACTATCTCTCTTCCAACAGGTGGCAATCCTCCGGAGACAGCTGCAGACACTACATGTGCATTCTGTATCTTACCAATTTCTTCCATATGGGAACCATACCAGATCTGCTCCATTTAAGGCATTATGCAGACTTAGGTTTGTGGCATGTCTTTCCTTCTGATCTCCTGAAAAAAACCCAAACTAAAACAAAAAAACCCCGCCAAACTACAGGATTGCCTCTTTATAATAGGCTTTCAGGCATGTTCTCTCCTCCCCTCCCATCCCCTCCTCCCACGCAGTATTTTCAGGGGCTTTTGTCATGGCATGTTGATATTTTAAGATTTTAATCAGCTTGGATTTACCTGTGTAGTATGTTAAAAAGCTTGTTAAATTGATGAATTAATATTTTTAAATGTTCTTGTTAAAACAAATAATGTGTCTGATGAAAAGGTGAAATAAAATAAATACAGTAATAAATGTGTAACTAATTGTGGTCATTATTAACAATCAAGTATCAGAGGGATAGCCGTGTTTGTCTGGATCTGTAAAAAGCAACAAAGAGTCCTGTGGCACCTTAAAGACTAACAGATGTATTGGAGCATAAGCTTTCGTGGGTTAATACCCACATGCGTCTGACGAAGTGGGTATTTACCCACGAAAGCTTATGCTCCAATACATCTGTTAGTCTTTAAGGTGCCACAGGACTCTTTGTTGCTTTTTATTATTAACAATATTATATATTTGAACACACCTTCTCAGTTTGTGATGATTGTACTGAGTTTATCTGAATTTTTTTTGGCAGTTCCATTCCAAACCACCTTGCTCAGTTTACCAACAAAAACATAACTCCTTTCTAATTGGTGTAAAGTGAAAATTTTCACAAGTTGTGTTGCCAAAGCATCTGTAAAGTTTAGGCCAAAGGGCAGCTATTAGTGAAATTGGTTGACAATGTCCATTTTGTTTTTGATCCACAAAAGTCTTCCCCCCGCTCCGAAAAAATTTTAATGTAGTCTTTTTTGTGAAGCAAAACCTAAGTTTCATCTATGCACGTTAACAGTAAACATCACAAAAGTTAATGGCAGTTGGCTGTGGAAGTTCTGGCCTGACCTGCACCCTGTGTAATGGACTGAAGCAAATTTACTAGTAGTATACTACACACTCCATTGACTTTGGTGAAATTATCCGCTTAGGACAATAGTGAGTTTAGCCCATTGACTTCAATGGAGTTTCACTGCATGGAAATTAGGACTAATTTGGCTCAAGTCAAAAAGCTTGTAAAGATTTTTTCCCAGGAATTCATGGGCCAAATTCAACTCTTTTGTAAAAGTTACACATTAAGTGTAAGCAGGGTCTGCATGAGCTCTACCCTGACATCTAGTGATGAGCTGGGGGAGAAGACTTCATGAATTGATCTTGTTTGCATAGACATGCCCACTCTGCCTAGGTGCTCAGCATGATGGGGCTGCTTTGCTCAAATGATCACTTTTGACTGGTGTTGGATCCCCATTCACTTTGTTATGGGGACAGGGGTAAGAAAGTCTGGTTATCCTTGTTGTGTGAATCAAGGGGAGCAAAATTGTGCGTGGCATACCCTGATTGAGGGGCTCACCCTCAACTAAACTGCACTTGCTAGGCAGGGGACAGGGGTGCCAAAGAGAGAGGTTGGGGACAGGTGCTTGTATTTGGTGCTGTGGGCTCTGCTTAAGGGTCATAGACACCTTTGATCCTTCCTCTCTCCACTGTGTAATAACAGAGCTGATCGAGGCTCAATTGAGAATCTTTTATTGTGAACTCACGCCGATGCACCTTTGAACTCTAGGTCTTCTGTCTGTGGTGTTTTCCCAAGTTAATGCTGGGTTACTTTCCTCCTTTTAATAAAAAGTTTCTTTTCTATACTGAGACTCCATGCGTGTGAAAGGGGAAGTATTGCCTCTTAGGTGCATGCAGTGAGTGGCATGCAATTTTCCCAG
The DNA here is from genome assembly GCF_028017835.1 of Emys orbicularis. Classification (NCBI taxonomy): domain Eukaryota; kingdom Metazoa; phylum Chordata; order Testudines; family Emydidae; genus Emys; species Emys orbicularis. The sequence goes on along the minus strand of NC_088683.1, from coordinate 63,653,383 downwards.
GTTACTGGGTCAGGGGTCATGCTGGTTTTGTGTTGTATTGTTGAAAAGGAACCCCTAGATATTGAACCTAGCCCTTGTCGCTTCCAACCCTGGCAGAAGGGTTGGGTTACATAAGTATGAGATGGTCAGGAAATGACTGTAACTTACAAATTGTAACATGAAGTGTAACTTTACAAGGGGGTAAGGGTTGGGAGGCAAAGCAACTAACAGAAGGTGTAAGATAAAGTGAGTGTGCGGGAAGTAGCTTGCATTATCTTATGCTCTTCTGGTTGCTTTTCCTGTACACTCTCTCCTCATTTCATCCCAAAATGTACAAGTTACACTCTATCTACACTGTCATATAATGCTAACCTGGTATTAGGTGTGTGCTACTTTACCACTTCCACCATTTTTTTAACAGTTTATCCTTGGTATAAAATCCATTTACATTACTACTGAATTTGGACCTCAGGGTTCTGTGAGAGTTGCATTGACTTATTTCAGACTAATTTGGACCCTAAGAAGCAACTTCAGAAGTTACATAAATGGATTAGTAAATTATATAATCCTGCTGGACACAATAACTGGTGTGAGTGTAAAATGGTGTAATTTAGAGTACATGTTGAAAGAGTAGAAGTGCAGGATAGCAGCAGGAAAAATAACGGGTAAGTAAGAATGTGTAAGATAAGTTGGGAAGTTTTATAAGATAAGGTTTTATGTAGCATCCTTCTCTTGCTTGCTTATAAAATGCTATGTAATTAATATAAGTCCAACCTTGATCTACCTGGAAACAATTCATCTGAGTTCAAATAAACTCATACAGTTTTCTATGAGACTAATATTGGGGAGACTCTATGGCTGAAATAGATTAGAGAGAGATCTTGTGCTAAATTTAGTTGAGCTAAGGTTAAATGGTATCGATCAAGCATTATGGCTTGAGGGAGTAATTCTGAAAAGCTTTCATATAATTAGTATTATATAAACTCAGTAGGTAGGAAGAAACGTTAGTCCCATGAAAATGAAGATATCAGAAGTAATGTTAGCCTGGCAAATGTTGTGCAGATCTTTGATTTGCCTTTGGATTACTTTGCCCACCACTGCAAGAGTTCTCTGGGGCCAAGAGATGGGTATTACAAGATCCTTCCTTATTAGTTCGGGAGGTGTTTTGAAAAAATACTTGCAAATACTACATATCCATAAATCACCATTCATGGATAGCACTATATAACTAATCATAAATAATAATAGACATTCTTAAGACCATGTCTAGGCTCTAGTTCAGGGGTCGGCAACGTTCGGCATGCAGCTCGCCAGGGTAAGCACCCTAGCGGGCCGGGCCAGTTTATTTACCTGCTGACGCGGCAGGTTCGGCCGATCGCGGCCCCCACTGGCCGCGCTTCGCTGTCCCAAGCCAATGGGGGCGGCGGGAAGCCGCGGCCAGCACATCCCTCGGCCCGCGCCGCTTCCCGCCGCCCCCATTGGCCCGGGACAGCGAACCGCGGCCAGTGGGGGCCGCGATCGGCCGAACCTGCCGCGTCAGCAGGTAAATAAACTGGTCTGGCCCGCTAGGGTGCTTACCCTGGCGAGCCACGTGCCGAACGTTGCCGACCCCTGCTCTAGTTGGAGGAAACTTTAGGTTCAACAATCAAAGAACAATTTGTCAAGACAGAAAGTAACTGGTTCTGTATGGTATTTCTGAAAAGCTGTGCTATTAATGGAATGTAGAATAGGACTATCTAATTAACACTGAATCAGCAGGTGTAGTGTAGGTGAAGTGCAGTTATGCATTTACATTTGAGCTAAAACTTTTAGAGTTACTATGTAATGGCTGCCTATATAGAACTAGAGCTGGTGATTTTGATGGAACAGTTTTCCACCAGAAAATGCTGTTTTTAAATAAAATCTAAACATTTGCAGGAACATGTCGATTAGACAATTTTGGTGGAAAATGTCAAAATTATTTTTGAAATTGAAATGGGGTATTTTGTTTTGACTTTCTTGTTTTGTTTCCTTCTGACTTTATCATTTATTTCAGCTTTTAATTTTAACTTTAATATATTGTGTAATGTGTTATAAAACTGCCATATGTATGTATTTCATATTTTATATTGTTCTGACATTATCAAAATGCTTCATTTTGATAAGGTCATTTAGATGTTTCTGAATCAAAATATTTCAGAACTACCATTCCACAAAATATTTGGAGACTCCAACTTTTCATACCAATTCAGGATGATTTTTTTCAAAGTGTTGGAATTTCCTGTGGGACAGAAATGTTGTTTTCTGAGCACCTCTACATAGAACAAATTGCCTTGTGGTATTAACTTACAAATTGAATGGCTACTGTATCTTTTTTAAACAAATACAAAATAAAATTTTCCTTAACCGTAATCAGTGATTTAGCTAGAACTGGATTTTATAATCCAAAATTTCCTGTAGTTTGTCTTTGAATTATACCTTACATTCAGCACAGTCATCATCTGTTATCATAGAATCGCACATCCTAAAAATGGAAAGCCCCTTTTTAATAATCTAATCCATCTCCCTGCTAATACAGGATTACTGTTGCACATTTTCTAGCATTTTGACCAGTCAAGTTTTAGTTGTGTCAAGTAATAGGACTTTCACCACTTTTTTTGGTGGGGAGGTTATTCCTTAACCTAATACATGGTCATGAAGCGTTTCCTGGTATTCATTATACATTTTGCATTCTTAATTTCTTCCCATTATTCCTTATTGTATCAGACCACCTTTATACTGTGCTAAATAATTTCTGAACTTCCTTAGTCAAATATATTTGTGCTGTTATCATGTCCTCTACTTAGATGTATTCCACTATCTATTATGTAGAATGTAAGTGTTCCACTTTGTCCTCTAATTTCCCAATGCTGTGAAGGATTTTCCTGTAGGCAGGAGAGCTGGATTGCGTGGAAACATGGAAACACTTGACTTCCCTGTGTGCTCAGAGTTGTTTGAAAAGTAAGTGGGGGACTTCATCTGGTTGGAACCAAAAGGGAAGATACTAGGTCAAATTCTGCTGGGTGAAACTCCCGAGCAAATTAACCAATATCAGAAGAGTTATTGCAGAGAAGTATTTCCATGCAACTGTCCTGTTTGGTTCCATATACATTCAAATCTTCCCAAGTTAAACAGAAAGGGTCCACACCCTTCCGAAGTTGATATTATACCTCATTGAAAAACGCAATGTTGTCATTCACCGGCAATAATGAGTTGCTGTCTTTTCATTGTGAATCTTCTGGGGAGTTCAATAAAGAAGAAAGTGACAGTCTGGAGAGTATAATAATGAAAGGCCTCCAAAATATTCCCAATGGAAAACTACAACTTTTATTGGCAGATATTAGTCTCTCTCTCGTTTGTGTAGCTCTCAACCTTATGTGCTTTGTCATATAAACTGTCTTGGAGATATGGATCAAAATAATTTAAAGTAAATCATCATAGGATGTTGGCAGTTGTAATTATGCAGCACACTTATCATAGATGTAGATATCATCCATATAATCAAGTGGCTTTTAAAATAAGGAATGATAGCCAATATGGATCAAATGAATGAGGAATACTGCATGCTCAGTTATTAAATTAAAAGACACCAGAGCCCAAACAAATCACACTGTACCTAATTTAAATGAACCTTCCAGATGTGGAATTTGTTTCTACATGTCAAAGAAGTGATCATCTAATCAAGGTGGAAATGATGTACCAATCGTTTCTCAGGGGTAGTGTCAGAAAAGTTACAGAACAGCATTCCTCCCTGAAATAACAAAGAACAGGTAAGGTACTGTACAGTATGGGGTGGACAAGAAAATTTCCTCTATTCTTATGCACAGAGGCAAGGAAACTGCAGAAAATTAAGAAATGCAGCCCCAATTTTGTCATAGGGGGTGTGGGGATGTTGCCAATTTCACTGATGTCTCTCCTCATGGAGCTGTGCATTTATTTATTTATTTTTGCGGGGGAGGGGGGGAAGAGATGTGTGGAGAAGGTGCAGAGATTGGAGTGAGTTGATCTCTGAGGGATCATTTACTTCACTGGTTATTTCTCAGAAAAATTAATGCTGACTCTGTTGTCATTAGTTTTGTGGACTCCACTCTGTGCACTCCAACCTTTCATCATCAAAAGGGTTTGGCCCAGGTATTGGTGGGTAACTAAAGAGGATAGAGGAAATATTTTATTGTTTCTGAGCTTAAAGATGAGCCTGAATCAAAAACCCGAATTCACACACTCCCGAACATTGAAGTTCAGATCGAGATTTTAAAAAGTGCAGTTCAGGTCCATTTCTGCAGTGGAGATTTTGTCTTTCTCAGAATATCTCTGCATAAACCCTAACCCTAAACTGTAGAAAATTACTACAAGAACACTCTTTTCCATAGAGTAACAATGCATTTGATAGTTTTTTAAAAAATTGTTTCTAGAAATAAATTTTTATTAATTTTATTGAAAAAACTAAAGCATTCTCTAGCCGAGTAAGAATTTATTCTGCTTGAGACCACAGTGTTTATGGTAAGTATTTGTTTTTAAATCTGACATTTCAAATTTAGTGCAAACCCAGGTGGCACTAACAAGCACACTGTTTCCATTTCTAAAACCTACCGTAGAAGCTGCTACTGACTCCAGAGACATTTCCTAGGAAAGAACTGTAGTGATCACCTGGCGCCTGTCTTTTAAGTGGACTTCGTTTTCTTCATATAGTGCTCAGGAGAAGTTTAAGGACTTCCTGTAGTGGTAGCTTCGTGTTGTCAATTTTGGGAGGGGTCTACTCCATTATTAGGCAGGCAGCCCACATGTCCTAGATGTGATTATCCTAATCCTAAACATTAAAATCTACTTTTTCGATTCTCATCCTGTACGAGACTCCCAAGAATACACTTAGTTAATAGATTTTTGGGAAAGTATTCAAAGATTTTATTCTCAAGTTTCATATTAGCTAACCAATATATGAAGCTTTGTCTACCCTAGGGAGATTTTTTGCTATAATTGCCTCACTGTTGATGTTACCTATTTATTATTATTTATTATTTATTAATAATTTGTAATACTGTAAAACCTCAGAGTCCCAGTCATGGAGTCATGTGCTAGGTGCTGTACAAAAATGGAACAAAAAGACTTTCCCTGCCCCAAAGAGCTTACAATCTACTTCAGCTGCACTGGTGGTAATAACACTGGGTTGCCGACTGCTGCTCAAAGTGCCATAGCTGGATTTTTTAAGAGTTCATCATCTATGATAGGGCCAGCTTGTTAAGAGCTCAGCTCCTGGATAGGCTCCAAAATAAATGGCCAGATTGTTAAAGGAGCTCAGCACAATGGAAAAATCTGGCCAGAAGTGTTACAATGATAACTGGTGGTTGTCATGTAAAATCTGGTCCTTATTCTGGTGTCTAAATAAGAGCTGAGGACTTTGAAAAATCTGGCCACAATTGTGAGTGCTGAGCACTTGAAAATGTGACTAAACTCTGTTGAAAATCTGGTCCCAAGTCATCTAATCCTGCTCAGAACAGGTCTAGCTGAGACAAAGCCCAAAATCCTGGGTTGGCAATGAAGAGTGTTGATCAAGCTTTTTGCAAAGTGAGCTGCTTCCTAGTAATGTGCAGGGTGGGCAGTAAAGTTTTCCCACAGTGCATTACAGTCCTAGGGCTAGATGGGCCACATTTCAGGAGGGGTGCTAGAGACTCTGGGATATGGTTACTTTGACTTCGGTCTGCGCACTGCAGTGTGGACGTCAGAGCTCTAGGTTCGACCATGGGTAAGGAAAGTGTTAATATAGGGTTAAAATATAATGTAGATGCTCAAGCCCAGGGTTCCCTAACATGGGTCAGCATACTCAAATCCCACTAACCCTGGGTTTACGTTCCAGTGTAGACATACCCTTAGATGCCAAGTGAGTTTAGGCACGTCCAGAGTTGGGTGGCAGCCAAGTAGGAGTTTTGTGGATCACAGAGGTGCCTAAAACTGAGAGTTAGATGTCTAAGTCTGAGGTGAGGTGCTTAAGTAGCTTTGTGGATCTAGGTGCAATAGTCTAGTGAGTGCACTCTGTTGTTACTGCTTTTATACTATATTTAAATAAAGTAGTCCTGTGGGTTCTAAGGCAGCACATGATCTATAAAATGATCTGGGCCTCCTAAGTCTTCTACGCTACACTACGAGTCTTACCTGAAATGGGATTCAGTGTAGTGTGGGTACCAAATCATTGAAGACTTTTTATTTAAAGGGAGTACTGGTAGAAAGATCCTTTCCTAGAGAGTGCACAGAAATTGACTTTCAGCAACTAATGTGTGAACTCTCAGGATTTCTTGGATTGTTTAATCTCTGTCACATTCTAGTTAATTTAGTATATCAAGGGCATAAAGAGAAGAGAGGCAGCTGAAGATGTTATTAATGCCTAGAAACCTATCAACCCAATTCTCAAGAGAGTTTGTTCTTCATGTTCATTTAGGACTTTGAGATAATTGAAGGTAACCTTTGAGCTTTTTAATCACATAATACCTTGCATTTTCAGTACAATTTGGAAAGACTTAGAGACTTATTAAATATTCTGATTCTAGAGGGAACCTTTATTAAAACCTGTCTTGTTCTTTTTAGAAAAAGTAAAGTAAATGGGATGGAATAAAGAATCTTTGAAACGTGGATTACATAGAAATGTATACTGAAATAAAGTTACTCAGTATAAGCTCATTGTTATAATTCCTTTTACTGCCTTTCCTTTTTTTACCTGAGTCCCTTCTTTCTCCTTTCTTGCTCTATGCTAGTGTAAATGAGATACCCTTGTTCACAGCAACCTCCTGGCCCCTGCTATCATTTCTATGGAAGAATGTCACTGTAACGCTTCTTTCTACTTTCCTCTCTGTCTTTTGGCACTTCAGAGAATTACCCAATGGGTCTCCCTGTTGTGCGGAAATCCTGAAGTGGACCGTTTGTGCTGCAGTCAAAATTATTCTTGATAAAAACAGCAGTCTTCAAATTGAGCACAGTAGGATCAGCAGAACATCATTTTCCAAAAAGGTTAGCTGCAAAAAAAAAAAAAAAAAAAAAAAGTTGCTGATATATTTAACAACAAAAAAGAAAAATTCTGGCTGATTGAATGAATTCTGGAAATAAGATAGTTCTGCTTCCTAAATAATTTGTGTGACCAATCTTTTGCCTGATTCCTTCTACAGTGTGAGGATATGTTTACCAGTTCTTCATCCTCAATCCCAATTTTGGCTTACTTAGCTTTTTTCAATACTTCTACATCTACAAAGGCAAATCAGATATGCCTTCTAAAGGATCCTTGATATTCTTGGGAGGTGAGCACCAAGAACTAAAAAGAGCATCCATGAAAAAACATCTTTTACATTAGAGTTTGCATTAGGGAATCTTTTATCAAAGATTCTTTGTATTTGTTTTTAGCATGTGATATTAAAACAGAGTCATATTTTGACCAGATATATGGTATAACCTTTGATATATATATTTTAAAAAAAGACATTAAACGAATGTTTAGTTTGCAAAGTCAAACACTCAAAAATTAGGAAATTTCAGAATTAAGGTAGCCTGTGCAACCATAATTTGTCTCCTTTGTGTACATGCACTATGACACGATCACATTCAGCCAGTGGGTTTCACAGCTATTTGCTGTCAGCAGAGGAATATAGAGACTCAGTACTCCTAAGTTAACTTCCAGATTTTGGTTATAGACCCTTCTGCCTAGGGGGGACCATATTTTCCAAAGGGAAAACAGGACATTGTCTGGGTCTAGCCCAAGCCCTCCCCTCCCCTATCTGCAGCATGGGGCTAGCCTGAGCCACTCGCCCTAGCCCTGCCTGCCCCCACACAAGGCTGGGGCTGGTGTTACTGCTTGGCTGAGCCCTGCCTCCTCCCCTATGAGGATGGCTGGCATCGCTGTTCCCCACCCCCCTCCCCCCGCCCCCTGCGCACATTCCTCCGCAAGCCCACTTTTGCCAAAATGGGATGTATGGTTTTGATGGGTTGGGCCCCCCTTCTGGGATGCCACCTGATGTGCTGGGGTCCCACTCAGCCCTCTGGCCCTGCCAGCCTGGGTTTCCCTTGCACTGGGTTGCTGTGCCAGGCTCTCAAGTCTGTCTGGACTCACCACTGCCTTTCCCCTTGGATTAGTTCCTTTTTCTCTTCCGGTACTTTCAGCAGTCTTTCTTCTTGTGTAGGCAATGGAGGAGAGTCCCGTTTGTCTTATTCCCCAGCCTTAAATAAGATTTACATAAAGCGGAAAGCCATTGTTTCCACTGAAAAAGTACCAGCAGTGTCCAAGATGGTATTTTGCATCAGGTGACATTATCACCTGAACTTGTAGTGTCAATGCAGCATCCTAGGAAATTCCTCAGGTAGGTGGGAGATTGGTTTCTTCAGAGTCCTATTGTCCTTCTTAAATGGCTCATTCAGGATGATTGCTTGCTGTCTGGTGGGTGTTTCCCTAAGCGCACACACAGTTGTAATTGTTACATAGTCAATATTCCTAACTTCAGATACAGAAATGTTACATGCATACAAATTGGATAATCACATTCTGTAAATCATAACCTTTTCAATGATATCTTACATGAGCCATCTTGCATAAAGTATATCATAGTTATGCCATATGCATATCTTAAGCACATTTCTATGAAGAATATGGAGTGTCATGCCACAATGGTCACCTACTTCTGCCTCTGTGCCTCTAGCCTACCTCTGCGTCTATCCATCCCCTACTCGACTCATGTCCCTATCTTCTTCTTTATGCTCTACCTTGGCTCTGCTCCCATGTCCTTCTGATCATATCCACCACCTTCTACCATGGCTCAAAGCTTTATATACAGGTCCACTTTTCAACTGTGTAAGGGAATTAGGAAACTCTGGAGACAGATGGGGTCATTAGCTGATAACTGGGGAGAAGCTGGATTTTCTGCAGGATCCCAAAGATTCAGGTTGAGTGTTTGTAAGGCCCAATAATTGAAGTAGAACATTCCAAGAAGTTATTTCAATTATGTTGTCTAATTAAAATAATTAAATAATAAATATTAAACAATTAAAATATAATAATAAAAAATGGCAGGATCGGGCCTTGAAGGTTGTAATTATGAGTGAAGTTCTGAAATATAATGGCAGTCTTAGCTAAAGGTAATGAAGTTGTACAGTACCTGATTTTGTTAGTGCATCTTATGTCTCGTTTGATTTCTTTCAGGCTTGTTTCTTTGGAGGGGGCTTTCCTCATTATTACCAGTGTGTTACTGTTCTTTTCTCATCAGCACTTTTTGTTTAGTCTGTAAGTCTATCTGCATATATGTTTTATATTTTGGCCTTCATCTGCCATGGTTTTGTGCCCACTTCTTTGCTTTAAAACTCATAACTTGAGCATGTATCTGGTCACACACAATGTATCTGGTCCCACTTTATTTGCCTTCTCCATTTCTCTTATTCCTTGAAGTTGACTCTGTTCGACCTTGAGGTGCACTTCCATGTAGTCTTAATTGTGGCCCCATATTTTGTTTATGTTAGAATCAACTATATTCCCTGTGTGCTAATCTGGTGTTCCTTTCATTCATCTCCAGCGTATTTAACTTGATATTCTTGTCCAGAAGGCTTTTCAGGGTACTACCTCAAGTGTTCTTTCTAAGTTCCCATTATGTATAGTGAGATGAGTGACTGAATATATGCTCTTACATCTGGAGATGTGCCAAATTGACACTTGGCTTTGTGTAAAGCCTATTGTTTTACTTCATATGAACTCACTCTCCAACTGGCACTTTGAGGCTAAGTAGTTACTGCCAGAAAAGTTAGTGGCTTATAGTGAGATAACTAAGGGCAGGTCTACACTTACTTCCTGGTCCGGCCGTAAGCAATCGATCTTCTGGGATCGATCCCGGAAGTGCTCGCCGTCGACGCCGGTACTCCAGCTCGGCGAGAGGAGTACGCGGCATCGACGGGAGAGCCTGCCTGCCACGTCTGGACCCGCGGTAAGTTCGAACTAAGGTACTTCGAATTCAGCTACGTTATTAACGTAGCTGAATTTGCGTACCTTAGTTCGAAGTGGGGGGTTAGTGTGGACCAGGCCTAAGACGTGATAGTTCTCCCACTGTAAAAACCTAGTGGAGAACAAGGCACTGGGAGTTTTACCAGGAGGTATCTAGGGCAGGTCAGAATTATATCCTCATTTGTGGTTGACCCCTCCTAGTTTTTCTCACAGTAAAACTACAGGTGCCTTGTATCAAATAGACTTTTACAATGGGATAGCTAACATGAGTTAATTAACCTGCACTACAAGTGAGAAAGAGAACTCATCCTTTGTCACTACATTCTTTGTCATTACAGGTCCGTGGTTAGCCCAGAGTAGTGTACAGGTGTGAGGGAGAGGCGAGACAGTATGAGGAGCCGTCCTCTCCTCTTCCTTACATAGCTGTACAGAGGGCATTGTAATCTCAGTACTTGCAGACTCTAAGCATAAGAAATGATGGAATGTTAGCACTGCCACTTTTGTCAAACTTCCCAAAGGGACAAGACATTAGACCAAAGCCTGCTTCCTCTTATATATCCTCCCTTACTAGAGGGCAGCCCTAGCAAGCACATACCAAACATCCAACGGAATGTATGAGAGTGACATCAATATGTTCGACTGAGAGCCGCTCTGTTTGCCTGCATCCTTGGTAGGCAGAATGCTTCTGGAGATTAGTACTAGTGTGATGCTTCTCTGTCCTTACTCCCTGACCTAGCACCATGGCTGTGCCTTATAAAGGCATGGTAGAGACCTAAAAGTGCCAAGTTTTTTCTGGTTTAGGACAAAACAGTGCAAAATCACTTTCACCTCATTTCCACCTCAAACCGCAAAGACCCGGTACTAAAATGTGGCCTATATTCTCTTGAAATTCTTCCCAAACTCTCTTAAAACTCAGCTCATCTTCATCAAAACATGCACAAATACTTAATCTGGGCCACAGTTTGCACAGTTTTAGTTGTAATGTAGCCTATCACAATTTTTACACTGGGCAAATCTTGCTTGCCTTATGCACTTATTGATAGCAGCACAGCTTTACTCCTTTTGAAGACTACTCTGATGAGTGAGTCAGGCAGGATTTAGCCATTCTCTGTGATCATCGAAGGTGGAAGGAGCCATTTACATTTATAAATAAGATTAGGCATATATTCAAAAACATTAGAAAAATATAGGTTTTTTTCCCATGCCCATATTTCTGATGTAAATCTCTGTCTTTGTTAGCTTTTCTTTTTCTTTTTGTGAGGCACATGAGGGTCATACTACCAATATGTTTTAAGCTACAAAAAATTGCTCCCAACCCCCTGTAAAGCCTGGCACAACAGGACAATATTTATGACCTGCCACAATAAAAGCCACTGTTTTATGCGACCCAACAGGAGTCCAAGTATTTTGCAAGTGCCTATAAAAAATCAGAAAGGACAGGGTAGGGATAACATATTTAAACGTCACATTACTACATCATTGAATATAACTTTTTCCGGTCCGGATTTTCTACTCACAAGTTAAGCTGCATGGCTCTTCTGCAGGTTGCAGAAGTGGATTTTTTCTCTTTCTATTTGTCTACTACGTACTATTTTCTAAACAAAATTTTCATCCTACATCACATTATTTGAAGGGACTATCAACCTTAACCACACGCATCCAAGGGTGCTTCACAAAACACTACCCACTTAGCTCTTGTTAAGTTAGATCATTTGTTTATGAAAATTTTAAAAAATGCAATCCATCTCATAGTGTTACATAAACTTCCAATAAATCATTATGCAACAAATGGTTGCTCTGGGTATATTGAAATGAAAAAGCATTCACACCTTCTAAAAATAAGACAGGCTTTAAAATGCCACAACATGTGTAGTAGATTGAATGTTAGAGAAGACTCATCAGTTTATAGCAGAACTGTTTCAAAATGTCACAAACAAACATCACTGCATTAAAAGTACCATACGTAATTTCGGTGTGCTTTAATTAAGGTTGTAAAACACTCAGAACATCACTTCTCCACCTGCAGTACCCACTCCATCCCTCCTTTAAGGAGTGTGAACAAGCTAAACAATCAAAATTGTAAATAAATAAATTATGGAGTGTAATAAAATGTGCTAAATTTCTCATCTCTTTCACTTTGTTCTGGTGCTGCATCCCTTCCTCTGTGTCTCAGCTGTTGGCACTCTTGTCAAGATTTTTAAAAGTAATTTTTTGGTGCCTCCATTTTTGGGAACCCATGTTGAGACACCTTATTGAGGCCTGATTTTCAAAAACTGGTGAGCACCCATGCTTTAAAAATCAGGCTTCTTTGAGGTGTCTCAAACTGGGCACTCAAGATAACTAGTCACTTTTGAAAATCATGGGTTCTATGAATAGGGCTGTACCAAATTCATGGTCCATTTTGATCAATTTCATTGCCAGAGGATTTTAAAATTGGTACATTTCACATTTTCACTGTTTACATCTGAAATGTCATGGTGTTGTAACTGTGGTTGTCCCAACCCAAAAGGTACCCAGAGGTGGGTCTGATTCTTCCACCCCCAGAGCTGCCATGCAAGGGAAGGACAAGTCCTGTCCCTCCCCAGCCCAGCAGGGACTTGCAACTAGGAGCCCCCAGGCTGGGGCACTCCCAGGAGTAGGAGGAGATCGGCCCACCTCGACAGGACTCCTCCAGCTGCAGGAACCTCCGGGGCTTGAGCTTCCTGTAGCAGGGGCAGGCACTCCGAGGTGGGTCTGATGTCCCCTTGAGAGAGAGAGCGGCCATGCAGGGGAAGGACAAGTCCTGTCCCTTCCTAGCCCAGCTGGAACTTGCAGCTAGGAGCCCCCTGCCTGAGATGCTCCCAGCAGCAAGGGGGAGATCAGATTTCATGGAGAAAGGCTTATTCCATGGTCCATGACATGTTTTTCACAGCCATGAAATTGGTAGGGCCCTATCTATGAATAACTATAAGAATACATCATAGGCGTCTAGTTATCACGTGAGCTTATTGTCATAACTGCTTCTGATTACTTTTGTCTGAAATCTGTTGTTCCCATGCTTAATACCACGACTTCAGCATTCAGCATATATATCATGATGCATTATATTCTATAGTTTACCCCGGCTGTCTGTGGTTTAAAACTGATCAGGAAAACGTCTTGCAATGATTTCTAATTCACATGGAGATAAAATATCTGTTAATGATTCCATCTCAGCAGACTAGCAAGTTTGGATCAATGTCAGATGTCTCTTGAGTAATTAATTATATGCATAAGGCAGATGGACAGGAGAATTGTCCCCCTTATCTATTAGTATCTGTGCATATTCCTCACAATTAGTCATAGTCACTCAAAGGCTTCATATGATGAAGTCAGCAAACTGATTTTTACCAGGGAGCTAAATAGTGGGCAGGACAAACAAGGTTTATTTAGTGTAATATCCATGAAATAATTGCTTAAAGTAGCATAATTATTTATTTAAAAAACCCTTATTTCATGAGTTTATTTAGTTGGGAGAAGTGGCTACCCTTTTAAAAATTTAATTCAATTATTTTTGTTATTACTTAATGATTTTGCCCTTTTTCTCTTGTCACTACCTCGTTAATAACACTTTCTCATCTCTTTCTCATTACACATGATTATTTAATTTAACAATTTAGGATTGAAAATTGTATTATTATTTTATTTTGCACTATGAGGCATTTATTTGTACTCTGTGCCTTTACCCTTAGATCAGTGATACCCAGACCTCAGTGGTTCAGGAGTCAAATTAATGATCAACATTACCCAAAAGACCCACAGTAGTGTGAATTAATTGTTTAATTTACTATAGTATTATATATTCATATTTAAACAGTATGACGGGAAATATTTAGTTTATATCTATCCATAGCGGATAAAATAATAATGTGAGAAAATATATATAGGTAGATAGACAGCAAAATAACTGAACAAGTATTATTATTTTATCAACTACAATTGGCTAATAACACAGTAAAAGCATCCTGATTGGTTAATAACTTAGATTGATTAATAATTAAATCACATAGTATTTTAATAGCATGTGCTGCAAAGAGCCGCAGGAGAAACATTAAAGAGCCACTTGCAGCTCTCGAGCCTCAGTCTGAGTATCGCTGCCTTAGATACTGAATTCATGTGTAATGCCAGTACATTGCATCTTTTCTTCTAGTACAAAATAATTTGTATAACATTTTACAATTCATGTCACACTGGCCTGTGGTAACCAGAAGCTACAATAATGGCAAATGTATTTATGTACAATAATGGCAATATATATATTGTTCTGGAAGATGGTGTTTACAATAAGACGGTGAAATCTGGATTGGATGGTACAAACTTATGGTCTGAGCCAAAGACACTGAAATCAATAAAAGTCGTTCCATTGACTTTTATGGCCTTTGGATCACACTTTTTTTTTTTTTTAAAGATTCCTTCATCTCCAGAGCCCTTACCAATGTATTCCCACATAGCTTATCCTTTCCCCCATATTACTATATCTATATGAAGCTATTAGGAGAGCTAATGCTACGGCCTGGGCTAAAGTGTCAATAATATGCAAACAAAAGCCAGTTTTCTTGATTCCTGGCCAAATTTTGCACCTGGTGTAAAGAGCAATTAAACTGAAAACCCAAGCAAGACTGAGCTGAGGTGGCTAGGAAAAAAGAAGCACGCTGAGGAACTCACCTTCTCTAGAACATCCCACCATTGAGGGCATCTGCTCTCAAATTAAGTCAGTTCACAGTCTTGGGGTCCTATTTCCATTTGTGAGTGGCCAGAAGACTGCTCCTCTTCCTGTCAGATTCAGCCATGGCCATAGTGATCCAGTGTTTTGTGACCTTCATGCTTGAAAGTTGCAACTTATTATAGAGGAATGATGCTGTACACCCTGGAAAAGATCCAGCTGATACAAAACCATCAGCATGGCCTCCACAGTTTCATTGTTCCAATGGAATGTAGTAACTGTCAGCAAAATAGGGGGAAGACCACAAAGTGTGGGAGACTGATCTGTCATAAGGGCTAAACCTATATTATGGAATGTATTCCTGCAAGAGGGAGAAATGACCAGAAGCCTCACCGTGTTAAAAGATAAACACAAAACCCAGCTTTTTAACTTGTCTTGTCCTGAAAACTTACTTTTCCCACATGGCATAGACACAGAGCAACCAACTCACTCACACACACTGAACAAACAACTTAATAAAGCTATTTCTCATGCACGTTACCAAGAGAGAATGCTATTGTGTTTATTGTTCTGATGAAATTGGGAGGGCTCAGACAGAGAAGGGCCGGGGACCATAAAAGTACACAGAAAGAGTAGTGATTGTGAATTACCCTTGGAAAATACTGTACAAATTCTACAAATTAAAAAGATTAATAACATCAGCATACTTATTTCTTGTAACTGCAAACTAATCAAGCCCATGGCTTTGGAAAGGTTGTTGCCTCTTTAAATGGGGAATTTTAGAAATGTGTTGAAACACAGGAAAATGAAACGTGGGGTCAAAAATGCAAGTAGTGCAGAATGTGAGAAGCACATGTGTTTGTAGAAGGGGTGTTTCAAGCTGCTCAGCTGTACCCAAAAAATGATGAAGGAAACATGAATGAGGGAATTAGGAAAGAGCTTTGCTACGATGAAGCTGCTCTCACTAAGGATGAAGAAGGAGGGAACATGCATAACCGAAACCAGAGACGGGAACCAGAGTATGCATTGAGACAGCAAAGCCTGTTTGAAGCCAGCTGAAAATAAAGAATTTCTGAATCCAGGTAAAATCAAGAAATCTACCCCTTGAGCAGAACTAGTTGTTAATACTTGATTGTGAAGGATACCACAACTTGTACTATTTAGATTAGAGAAGAAACAAATCAGAGGCATCCTGATAGAAGTATATATACATAATAAATGGGGTAAGAAAGGCCAGTTAGGGGCTCCTATTTACCATTTCTAATAATACAAGAAAAAGCAAATAAGCCATGAAATTAAAGCCATATAAAATGGTAATAATGTTATGCACAAACCCCAGTCATTCTAGAGAAGTTCCTGCCAAGTGCTTCCTGAGGGCCATGAGTTTAGCAGGATTCAAAAAAAGATTGAATAAAGATAGCAGCAGCAGCTATATTAGCCAGGAAAAAATGCATAAGGGATATGAACAAAGCCAACCATTAAGGGTATGTCTTCACTACACAGTTAATCCAGGTGTGAGTATTCAGGTTAGTCTAGCCTGTGTGAGAGCATCTCCACAGCAAATCCCTACCATGTTACAGTGTCCTTGCTGTTTCTGCACTTGCCCATGCATGTCTGGGAGTGTATCTTGTGGTTCTTTATACTGAGACGCTCTAGGATTCTTTCCCAGCCAACTGTGTCAAGAGGGAATTGTGGGAATAGCACTGGAGGCCTATCAGCACTCAAGTGATTTTGCCTGCATCCTCACTGGAAAGTGGACAGGTTCCAGACTGAGTGAAAAAGAAGCCTGGATTCTAATCCACACCCCTATACTGGTTAACTAGCCTGGGCTTAAAGTATCTCCAAATCTGGTCAGAGGTTTTTCTCAGGAAGGAAGTGGGGTTTGGGCTAAAACCCAGGTAAGAGCCTGGGTTAACTTTGCAGTGAAGAAGTACCCAAACGGGGTTAGGAAGAGACTTCTTCCATAGACTCTGGCAAAAATTCCCATTGTGAGAATTATGGGTTTTTATTGGAAGCATTGGGTGCTGTTAGATGCTGAACTAGAAGGACTATCAGTGATCCGACAATTCCTATGTCAACAATGACTGCCATGACACTATGAGAACAAGCTGTGACGGTGACGTTTGGAGATAATACCACTCTGCTATATTTCGAGATGGTTAAACAGAAGCAGTATGTATTATACAAGTAATCTTTTACCAGTAGGCAACAAACGCTGGCTTTTCCTTTGCAAATTTTGTGATTTCAGCAAAAAAAAAAAATCCAGTTGGCATGTGGACTGAAATAGAATGATGATTATTGCAGTATTTTTATAGTCAATCCTGCAATAGCTACAGGCTTGTTGGCATTTGAGTTTGGAAACCCTTACCTTAAAATGAGTAACAACTCACAATTTAATTCTTCTGTTTGAATGTCCCTGCTATTGTCTGTTTTTAAGACACAAACGCCTCTGCATTATTTTAACATTGTTTGTTACTATGTAACTTATTAAGATTTGTTTCTTGGCTTTAGATCTTTTCCTTGAATCACAAACCGACCTTTTATTTTTTTTAAGTCAGTGCTATCCAAAACCTTTGTGTTCAAACAATGTGTGTATAAACCCTTTATAGAACCATGAAAAAGTATAGATTTCCACAATATCCTTGCTTTTGAAAATTACAGTTTTGCTACAAACACTGACAAATATTTTGAAAGCTTTTCCTAACACTGATATTCTTGCTTTGCAGGCTTGATTGTTTTATGAACAGATAACAGTGGTTTGAAAAACTAAAGCTCTTAAATCAAATTTTTCCAGCAGTGATTTGTACATGCTCTTTAAAATTTTATTCCTCACAATGGATACTGAAGCTTTAAATATTAATGTGATTTTAATATTGCATAGAAAAAGACAGAAGGTTGAGACCTTCTTATATTTTAATATAATTCCTACAAAGTAAGTACCAGTTATGCATTATCAAGGCTTGATTCAGCTAGTGGCACATCAATGAAAAATAACAAATCTGAGCTCCGTGCCATGAAGAATGTTGAGCTACTCTTTCATTATTCACTCCAATCTCATAACGTTGGTGGCATACAAGGCGTGAAATGCATTGTCAAAAATATATAGTTCAGAATACAGTGCCATTAAATATTTTATCCAATTGGCCACAGTGCTGCCAAAAGGATTGAACCTTAAACTGAGCCCTGTTCTTAAAAAAAATGACACTTCAATGTGCTTTCCAGCTGTTTCTGCAGATAAGTTTTTTTTTTTTGGTCAGCATTTTTGTTAAGTCCAATGAAACAAGGCTGTTTTTTCAGTGAGGGTACAGCACACTGGTTTACTACCATCTTATAAAGATATTAAAAAAAAAAAAAAACACCCACCAATGATGGCATCTCTCAAACTATTGTTGAACAGTTAAAGCTGGGGATTGTCTGATGCCCTCCTTTTTGGCCTAAAAGGAACCATGCAGTTAGCTCCTCTTAAGGCAAGTTTAATGTTTTTATATCAGACATTTACTGTCTGATTTTGAGTTAAAAAAAAATCTTGTATGATTTTAATCATTTGGGGGGGATTCTTCTTCTTGGGCAGGGGTGTGTGTGTGGTGGTGTGTTAGGATTGATAGTGTGTTAGGAACTGGAGGCCTACTCAAGGAGAGCACTATGTAGGAATTAGCTGTGTGGGAAAGTATAGTGAGGAGGTGATGAGGGAACAAGGGTGGGATGGGGCCAAAGGATGTGCTGCAGTGTGGCTCTCCACCCCGTGTCGGGATATAGTGCATGAAATGGCTTCTCCTGAGTGGCTGTATGGATGGTCTGCAAATTGGGGGGGGGGGGCGGGGAGAGACAGGATTCAGTTATTCAGACTGGCTGCTGACATGAGTATTTAGCCCGTAATTAATTATTGTTTTATGGTGAAGCATCTAGGATATTTACATAGGCATGATGACTGAAATTCTCAACCCCCCCCCCCCCCCCAGAAAGGCTGAGTGAATGAGCTTTGTGCTAAGGAACTATGTGGGGTCTGGGTGGATATGAAATCCTCCCAGCAATCCATAGGGAGGATAAGGAGACACCAGTGTCATCTGTCCATGAATGCTAATCTGCTGCCCTGTCCACATGTGGTTTGGGATCATGGGATCAGCACAGTTTATGCACTCACTGCTTATATCCCTGATTCATCTACAATCCCCACTTTGCTCTTGTTTAGATAAGCTGTAGCAGTGATTGGCTTCATGGCCACAGGTGTCTGCAAAGTTGACTTCACTTGACCTTACTATAGCATGTCCTCTACTCCACCATCCACTGCAATGTATGGTGATTCCACTACATTTTGGACCCTCTGTTACTACAGTGGGAAATGGGCAGCATTAACTTTCTCTCTGGTCTGCAGCTATTGTTTTATTATCTACAGATGTAGCAAACTTCAGTTCTGGACCTGAAGGACATCTGCTATGAATTATTATTATTTGCATTGTGGCAGTGTTTAGAAGCCCCAGTTGTGGACCAGGACACCATTGTACTAGGCGTTGTACAAAGAGAGAACTAAAGGGTGGTCCCTGCTCCAAAGAGCTTACAGTCTAAGTATAAGACAAGTGATGACAAGTGGAGACAAATAATGAAACAATATTGGTCAGCGTGATATGTGGTGATCTCAGTACACCGGCTACCTAACTGTTGTCAAGATTTTTGTAGGCATCATGGCAGTTTGAAGGAGAACAATGAGATAATTTTGCAGAGGTTTATGGGGCGCTTCTCCCAAGTGTGAGGGACAGCCTGGGAGAAAGCATGAAGGTTGTCTTCTTTCATATGCATCACAAATCGATGTAGATTGTTCAGCCATATAACTGCTACATCATCAAGGGTTGGAAGGTGTTGCTGCCTACCCTCCAATCTGCTGTTGTGCAGTCCTCCACTGCATGTTTGACCATCTGCATTGCTGCCCTGCAGTCACATTGTGGCAGCCAATCTGGTTGTTCAGCAGCTGGTTAAACCTAATCTAGGACCTGCTTCTTAGGTTGCAAACAGGTGGATGTAAATTAGGGCTTCTGAAGATCATCAGCATGTCTATCTCTCTAACCCAGACTTGCTGACACTCTGCCAGGACGTAGCTGCCGGCCCTGATATACCATTGTTCTTCTGAGACTGGCACTGGGCCTGCAGCACAGGACATAAGTGCATGAACAGCTGCTGCAAAAGGATGTTGCAAAGTCAGTCATGGCAAGTCAGCAGAAAATGCACGTGTAGGCTTTTCCTTCTGGAGGTGGGCACCTCTTCTTGTGGGAAGTGTGCATTCTTTAGCTGCAGTAAAGGTGGCTTGTTTGAAAATCTAACAAGTAGGTGATGGAGGTTGCATGGAGAATTCCCCGCCTCAGTTCCCTGCATGTTCAAACCTGGGATTCCATTAAAACAACTGCTATAGTGGAATATAGAGTGAGAAGCAGTATCCTTAGGCAGCTAGGTGCTAGCTCCTTTGTAGCTTTAAAGAGAAAGACTAGCATCTTGAAATGGTGATCTCTTCAGACTGTCCTACTTAGCAGCAGTTGTAGATTCCAGATAGCCTTCAGAGTTAGCCCAAAGTAAGTAGTACACATAACAATAGTCAGGAAAATTGGCTAATGTCCCCATCCAACCTCTCGGGCACTGTCCAGCTGTGCCAATTTTCATAAAACAAATATTCAAATAAAGGTGACTTGTTTGTTAGCAGCTTGCTCTGGTGACCAATAGTAGCTGTAATCATACTAATGAACTTCCTCTCAGGAACTGCTTCCCTAGAGGAGTGGATGGTCCCATCTAGAAATTTATATATTCTGGGCCTCCAGAGCAACACTATGTTGCCATGCAAATTTAATGGGGGCTAGGTATCAAATTATGATCCAGGAAATGGAAACTTTTTCAAAGTCTATTTTTATTTGTTTGTATGTTTGGGTGGGGGTGTCATTTGGAATGCTGATAAGGCTGGAGCTTTGTGCAATCTTTTTGCCAGGTCAGGATAGGGCAGGAAAGATTACAGAAGGCTGATATTTGTATTTATAGCTGGATGAAAATTGGCTAAAGTCCAAACTATGACCTCCATGCACAAATCTGTTGTCTATGCAGACACATTCGATGCAGTAGGCAAGGATTTCATTTCACTACAACAGAAGTTACTAACAATACCTTGTCATTGCAATTTTTCACACGTTTAAGTTTTTTTGTTTTCAATATCTGAGTAAACACATCTCTCCAACCCACTGCCATAGGCTACTAGGCTGGAACAGCTGAGTCTCAGCTGTGACTCAAACATAATGAAAAAAATGAAAACATAAAAGAGCGAGTTAATGGCCACAGCCATTCCAATAGGTCCTAGTCCCACAGGCATTGCAAGTTTTGTAACAACCTGGAGAGAGTGACATGATATTGCTTTTACTTCTTTTGTTGCTGGTGCTACCATCTCTAGTGTCACTGGGGAATTGTCCAGCAAAAGCACTTCTGAAAATAGTATGACTTTCAGTGTTCAAAGACACTTTGAGAAAATCAGTGATACTTTTGAACAACACAAAATCCACAGTCCTTTTCCTTCCCCTTTTTCCAACCAATAAGCTATTAAAAGACTTCTGTATTAAGGGAGTTGGTTAAGGTAAATAGTAAATGGAGGGTATGAGTTCCAAGGTATTTAGAGCTGGGCAAGTAACTGCATCCATTTTTCTACCCACGTGTTTTCAAATATTTAAACAAATTCACTCAATCTGTTTGTGCCACTTCAGAGTTCAGTTTCTGCAGTCATTTTTACAGTTGAATTTTACTACTCAGAACGCCTGCAAAGTGAATTTTAAGGTCACTTGTGTTCAAACACTTTTTGAAAGGAATTTTTAAAATAATATTTTGTGGTCATTTGCACTTAGAAACATGATTATGAGAGTTCTGTTCATCCAATCTGGGAACAGAAAGGATATTGTGTAATTTATTTGACAATAAGAGCTCATAACAACAACTTGAACAGCAAGGCATAGTGTAAACGAAATTCATAAAAAATGTCATTGGATAATTTCAGCTAACAAATTCAAGAAAATAGCAATCTCTTTGAAGGAATAAAACTCCCTTTGATTTCAATGAGAGCAAAATTAGACCAACGCTGATTACTTTTGAAAATCCCACCCTATGGGTATGTTCTTCCCTTACATATATATCCATGAATTTCATTCAGCTTTAGCTGAATATGCAAAAATTCCGGCAGCAGCCTACCCAGAGGCTACTATGAAAACATGCAGCTAACCATTACAACACTATGATTTTACCCTTGATTTACAGAATTTAAATGGGGGGAAAAACACTTTAAGACAAAGAACAGCTGAGTAAATATTTTTCCATCCAGCTTCTGCTGATATCCACAGAGTATAAGAGCAGGTGATCATTTTTATGATATATTTTCATTACTAATACAATAACTGTAGTACCTAAATATAATGCCATTCTCAGGGGATGGTGGGCACATGGGTGTTAGAAGAAAGAAAGTGGTTACCCTTTCACCCTTATACCGCTAAATCCAATAAAATGAAATTAGAGGTGTGGGAGGATAACAGGATTATTGTAGCATCATCATTTCCTTCAGAATTTATCCCTTAAATTTGACCTTTGCAAGAGTTCATTATGCCAGCAGTGATAGATCATGCTCATAGGAAAAAGTCATCATGAATACCTGAGGGCTGCTGAGTTAACCGAATAAACAACTGCAGTGTGTAAGTAAATGTATGTTTAAAATGTGTGTAATTTCAAGGAGAAATGCCAGTTTTCCTAGTGAATTTCTTTTTTGATTGTGTATGTTTGTAGACATATAAAATTACAGTGAAGGTGCAAGGTGAGACTATAAGACGGCATGGGCTAAAAAGATAGCAATAAACTTTCCATGTAGCCATCTCTACATTTTCACGTTAGGGAGAAACCTCCACAGTTTCCCAGCTTTCCAAATTCCCACCCAAGATCAGCAACTGGATTAAGTCAGCTGGCTGCAACTTTATTCATGAAAGACTGAGGTGATGTTTTTGGGGAGATTGAGCCTCTCACCATCTCCATACGTCAGCTCCGCTGAGAGAGCTGCTTGTGAGTCATTAAGGAGGTTGTCATTAAGTCTGGTCTCAATTGGAAGAGATCAGAATGGCCATGAAAGTCAGTGCCCTCAAATAAAATGTAATACTCATTTCCTCTAACCTAGCCTTCCCTCAATTGCCCCACCGAAATCAGATTTAAAATCCCAAACCTAATCTCCAACTCCCATCTTGAAGCACCCAAACTCCCTACAGAATGGGGGAAGAAGCAAAAGATATTGAGTTCTTGGCTCAGATCCTCAACTGGTGTAAATTAGCATAGTGCTGTTGACTTCAGTGGAGCTGGACTGATCTATACCAGCTGAGGATCTGGCCCCTTGTGTTCATTTTAACAAATGTGTAATGCACTCAGATCTCATGATGATGGATGAGTTCTGAGAAGCTAGATGGGCACCCACCTTTGTAAGGCACTGGGAGATCCTCAGATGAAGAGTTCAATGTTAAGAATTATTATTATTATTTTATTTATTATTAATGTGTTGCTTTCAGTTGCAGCTTTTGGTTCTGAGGGTGGAATGACAACATAAAGATGCATCATAATCCATACATTGTTGTTAAAGGATCTAATCAGGCTGTGATTGATGGAAAAAAATACTCTGAGAAAAATGCAACTCTTGCAACATGTTCAATCATCAAAATATTCATTATTGGCTTAAAAATGAGGGACCAGACTCTGCATCTTCTGTGAGTAGAGGGTAGCAAAAGCACTCTCGGGAGTGAACTGTGAATGGGGAGAGTACTGGCTCAATGAAAGCCCATTCTTTCCCCAATCCCATGGAAGCCCTTTTAAGAGTGCTTTGTGAAGACTGAGCACCAAGGAGAGGACAAGAGGAACTGGTAACATTAAGTCCTCATTATATTCTTCCCACCTTAGCAACATGTGGAGTCCCAGGTTCAGTTAAGGATGACTTGTCACCATTAACTCGTGCCAATTCTTCCACAGCTATGTGAAATAATCTTCTCCCCTGATTGTTTGAGGCAGTGACCTGCAGAGAGCCAATGGGATCATTACAGAAATCAGGCCGCCCTGCGGGGTACAATGGCCAGGAAGCTGTGAAGGTGCAGGAACTCTTGGATGACCTATTTTTCAGAGCCCAAACTCTGCTTGTTCCATACTAGGCAAACTTTACCCACTTGAAGGACTTATCAGGCAGGTAGTCGACTGCACTCATGCATACGACTTGAAAAAAAAATACCAAGTGTGACAAAGTTTCCATGGCCCATTTTACAGCGAGGCATTCTCTCTCCACCACTGCATATTTTTGTTCCCTTGGAAGGAGTTTCTGACTGAGGTATAGAATTGAGTATTCCTCCTCCTCGACCATCTGTGATAGAACGGCCCCCAACCCTACTTCCGATGCATCCGTCTGCAGGATAAACTCCTTGGTGAAATCAGGGGCTATCAGTACGGGGTTACTGCAGAGGGCAGCCCGTAGGTCTGTGAATACTTCCTCTGCTGCGTCAGACCATCTCACCAGATCAGGTCCATGGGCTTTCACTAGGTCTGTCAGGGGGCTTGCCCTTGTGGCAAAGTGGGGGATAAATCGTCGGTAATACCCCACCACACCTAGGAACGCCCGGACTTGTTTCTTGCGACTTGGTCGGGGCCAATTTGGGATGGCCTCTAACTTGCTCACTTGGGGTTTTACCAGACCTTTTCCCACAACGTAGCCAAGTTATTTGGCCTCTGTAAACCATACAGCGCACTTGGCAGGGTTTGCTGTAAGGCCAGCTTGCCTGAAGGTATCGAGGACTGCCTCCACCTTCTCCAGGTGGGTTTCCCAGTCTGGGGTATGAATGACCACATCGTCCAAGTAGGCAGCAGCATAACTGTTATGTGGGCGTAATAGCTTGTCCATGAGGCGCTGGAAGGTAGCTGGGGCCCCATGTAGTCCAAAAGGGAGGACAGTATATTGAAAAAGACCCTCTGGTGTAGAGAACGCAGTCTTTTCCTTTGCGTCTTCTGCAAGGGGAATCTGCCAGTACCCCTTTGTCAAGTCTAGGGTAGCCAAGTACCGGGCATTACCCAGACGGTCCACTAGCTCATCTATGTGAGGTATGGGGTACTAAAGGTGCCCTCAAGTGGGGACGGGGACTGTGCAGCTGACACTCCGGGCAGGAGGCACAGTACCTCCGCACTTCTTCATGTACTCCGGGCCAGAAGAACCGTTGTAGGACTCGTGCCAGGGTCTTCTCTACCCCCAAATGCCCCCAAAAAGATGACTATGAGCAAGACTTAATACAGCGTTCTGGTGTTTTTGAGGTACTAGAATCTGCTGTACCTTCTGCCCCTGTACTGGTGCAACCCGGTATAAGAGATCCTTCTTCATTATGAAGTAGGGTCCTGGTCCCTGGGTTTTCCCTTCCACGGGGAACCCATCTATTTCAGTCACCTCCTTCCTAATGTTGTCATACCTTGGGTCTTCTGCCTGGCCCCATCCAAAATTTCCTCTCCCGGGGCTAATCTGCCCAAGATCTAGGGGCCCAGTCTCTGTTGCCTCTACTGGTTCAGAAGCATTAGGGTGGGGGTCAGACTCAGGTGCTTCTCCTTCCTGCGTGGCCTCCTTTTCAGCTGCGTGGGTCTGCCTACCTATAAGAGCGACCCTCTGGCTTTGGGTCAGTATTCGGGTTCCCAAGGCCTTAGCTGCCCTTCTTTCCCTTTTTGTCTTTCTACCCTATCTGGGAGTGGAGAACAAATCTGGGGATATTTCAGAGAAGATTGGGGGTTGACAGTCTGCTGTGGATGCCTCACCAATTTTAGGGTCCCCATCTTTCTCCAATCCCACTACTGGGAGTAAGTTTCCAAACCCTGGGAAGTCCCTCCCTATGAGCACCGGGTATGGGAGTTTAGGGACTACACCTGCTGCTACCTCAGTAGTGTTCCCTTGGTTCTCGATTTTTACTGGGATGGTGGGGTAGTAACTAACTGTCCCATGGACACATGTTATCCCCGTACGTTTAGCCTGCAGCAGCTGACTACGCTTCACGAGCTTCCCTGAGATAAGCGTGATAGCACTCCCCGAATCAACCAGTGCCGTGGTCCCTACCCCATTTAGTTTCACTGGTCTGGTATACATATGTGGGGTTAGTGAGACCCCCACAAGGTGGATTAGGGAGCATGGATCTGCCCAGTTCCCCAGGTTACACTGCATAGGCTCCTCAGCATTGGGACACTGTGCAGCTATGTGTCCCCACTCCCCGCAGGCATAACATCTGTATGGAGCACTAGGCGTTCCCCAGTCTCTTGGTTTGGGCAGTCTAACATCACGATCCTCTTCTCTCTCAGTGCTCCGACTCTTTGTGGCCTCTGATGGGCCTTCAGCCTCTCTCTTTTTCCACCTGGGCCCTCCTGGTGGCCCAGTCACCCGAACTTTAGGGCTTGGTGCTGCTAGTTTAACCCGGGGTGCCTCTTCCTTAACTGGTCAGGTCAGCTCCCTCGCTGTCCTTCGCCTCTCTACCAGGGCGACAACCTCGTCATAGGTGGAGGGTTCGTTCTGGCTTACCCAGGCACGAAGGTCTGGTGGTAGTCCCCTCATGTATCGGTCAATGACCAGAACCGCTAGTATCTCTTCCGGACTTCAGGACTCTGTTTGCAACCACTTTCGTGCGAGATGGATGAGGTCATACAATTGGGACCGCGGGGTTTTGTCTTTCTGGTACCTCTAACCGTGATACTGCTGGGCCCACACTGCTGTCATTACCCCAGATCTGGCCAGCATCTCTGCTTTCAGCTGGGGGTAGTCTGCCGCAGCCTCTTCAGGCAGATCATGGTAGGCCTTCTGGGCCTCCCCACACAGGAATGGGGCAAGGATGCCAGACCACTGATCTCGAGGCCAGGCTTCCGTAGGGCTGTCCTCTCAAAGACCAGAAGGTATGCCTCTACATCATCCTCCCGTGTCATTTTCTGCAGCCAATGGCTGGCCCGTATGAGCGCATCCCATCATGGCCACGATTCAGCTCTGTAAGGGACTTGACCTGGTTTACCAGTTCCCACAACATGGCTCGGTCTTGAGCAGCCTGGTCCATCAGCAGGCGATTAGTCTCTTGCTGCAGCCGCACTGCCTCCTGTTGGGCGGCTGCCTGGACACGGGTAGCCTCCTGCTGGGCCGCCGTAGCTTGTATCAGTGCCCGCACTACGTCATCCATTGTGGTGAAAAAAAATAAACCCTCTCCCTTTTTTTTTGTTTTTTTTTTTAATCACCCTCCTTCTTCCGCCGCGCTGTGCACCCCAAGATCCCACCTCTGACACCAGTGTGACAAAGTTCCTCCTCTATCTTGGTGGGTCCTGCGCTTATTGGCGGATTTTCTTGCCTCAGAGATTCACCATGTGGGTTGGGGAACAGCCCAGAGACCTTCCCCTCTGGAAGAACCCACAGTCCAGGTCAATTGGGAGGTTTGGGGGGAACCCGGGCCCGCCCTCTACTCCGGGTTCCAGCCCAGGGCCCTGTGGACTGCAGCTGTCTATAGTGCCTCCTGTAACAGCTGCATGACAGCTACAACTCCCTGGGCTACTTCCCCATGGCCTCCTCCAAACACCTTCCTTATTCTCACCACAGGACCTTCCTCCTGGTGTCTGATAATGCTTGTGCTCCTCAGTCCTCCAGCAGCACACCCTCTCACTCTCAGCTCCTTGCGCCTCTTGCTCCCAGCTCCTTACACTCGCACCACAAACTGAAGTGAGCTCCTTTTAAAACCCAGGTGCCCTGATTAGCCTGCCTTAATTGATTCTAGCAGCTTCTTCTTAATTGGCTCCAGGTGTCCTAATTGGCCTGCCTGCCTTAACTGGTTCTAGCAGGTTCCTGATTACTCTAGTGCAGCCCCTGCTCTGGTCACTCAGGGAACAGAAAACTACTCATCCAGTGACCAGTATATTTGCCCTCTACCAGACTCCTGTACCCCACTGGTCTGGGTCTGTCACACAAGCTACACCACATTTTATGACTCATAGATGTAAGTATGTGCAGCATCAAACTTCACACACCAGAGGAATTCATAGTACCTGTGATATGTCACAGCATGATACATGTTTGCAATTACAGGGTACCTTCCATCCACTAGAGGCACTAGGAAAATAAGTGATTTATTCAGGGTCATACAGGAAATCTGTGTCATAGAAGCCTGGACTCTTGATCCTGACCTGTGAGTTAACCACAAAACCATCCTTCTGCTTAAGAAGTTACATGGATTTCCTAAGGAAAGGTGCTTCAATGGTAGCAGAAGCAAGTAATTGTTGGGGTGCTGCTGTGTTTTACGAGTTGGTGGTCACATCAGGGAATCAAAATTAAATTGAGAATATTAAGAGTAAGATGAACTCTGCTGTTACAACACACAGATTAGTGCTCTACAAATAGACATGATAGGTAAACTATGCTGAATGCCCACCTGCCCCTCACTAATTGGGGTATTCAGGACATGATCCTACAGTTACTTTATTTTTAATAAAATATATGTTGGTCACCTGTAAACATGATTAATTGTTGTTCAGTATGAAAAATATTATCCTTTCACTTTTTGGCAGATAAATAACTTCAAATCCACAATTTACTGATTCATTATGTAGTAAGTACAGTAGTTCTGTACTAAAATCCCTTTTTAAAGGGATTTTCCAAAAAAGGAATCAGATAATACTGATTTAGATTTTAACAGTTTAATACAAATCTGCTTTTATGTTTTATATTTTCTCCTGGGCACATACATATTGTACTGTAGGGGAAGAGTTCTCTTCATAATATTTGTGGAGTCGACCTTCCAACCCCTTATTTGCATGTATAAGGATAAATCTCATGAATAAGGGTTTACAGAATTGGGGCCTCTGATAGTTCCATTTCCTCTTTAGAAAGAATTGGATGTCTTGCAAATTTCATGCATTCAAATTAGCCAGCCTAAAATTGGTGCTGTCTGATTTGCATTTTTTGTGGACTTCATTATAAAATTCAGATGGAAATCTCTTTCAGTAACCTTAAAAGTCCTTTCTTTGGGAACTTACTCTAAGATTCTTTTAATTTGAGACTTCTTTTTTCCTTCATTTTTCTGTAATAAAAAAAACAATTCAAACTGAATTTGATTAAAATTAAGAATGGTTTAAAACTAAGATGGATGAAGATTAAAGCAAAGATTGAGGGCAGTGAATATTAATTATGACTGGAGATGGTACTCATTGGAAGCCAGATCTTATCTACACTGTCCTACAGCTTGGAGTATGGGGGTGTGAATAGCAGTGAGCCCTGAAGTGCTGTGCTGTAACTCCCCCATGTGGATACTGAGTGAACTGAAAGGTTACTAGTAAAAAATAACTAACTTCAGTCTAGAGATGCAAGAAGCAATTATTTATTTGCTCCTGATCATAAGTGTTACTTTCACACTGCAAAAATGTAACCGTATGGTTTTTCATGCATCATAGCACTCTAAAGTATGGATCCTGCAAACATGTATCTGTGGGAGTCCAATTAAATACAACGGAACTACTCAAGTGAGTAAAGTTACGCGCATGTGTGAGGGTTCACAAGATCCACCTTGATTTGAATGTTTCCATATCTTTGGTTATTATAATACTGTATAGGTTATACTGTAATGGATTAATTAAGGGCAATCAAAATAATTTAAAAAAAAATCAAAATCTCACTTCATTAGCAAAAACAGATGTCAATTTAACAGCATTTACAAATAAATATATTTGAGAAAATCCTTTACCTATCTGTCCAGACATAAGCTTAGGGCTCTGCTTCTTCTACTGTAGTCAGTAAGGAAAATGATTATCTCAGTTACAATGGCTCAACGTCACTGAAATCATAAGGGTGCATGGATGTAAATTAGAGGAGAATGTGTCTTGATTACATCACTTTGCAGTGCAGAGTGGGGATCCAGGGAATACATCTCCCAGGACTATTTTAAGTGATTCTGCTCACATTGAAGTCAATGGCAAAGTTCCAATTGACTCCAAAGGTTCAATACTGGGCTCTTAGCGTTATAATGAACTGTTAAAGGAAAAATGCAGAACCATAAACTCAGGCCTTGGCAGGTAAAAAATCTTTTGGTCCATCTTTTGTGACTATTGAGGCTCACTCCTGTCAGGTGACTTCAATAGGAGATTGATCACATGTGTAAGGTTAAGCAGGTGCTTCAGTGTTTTGCTGGATTGGAGACAGACTTCTCAGAGCTTTGCAGGATTGAGCCCGTGGAGATAAAGCTTTGTGTGATGTAACCTCTGTTCATTGGCACCCTCTCTTCTACATTTCCTTTGTATTTTACTTCCCTCCTAACACAAGTAGCATTTTTCTCTCCAAGGAATACTACTAGTAAATATAGGTTACTAAACTGTTAGCAGAGACAAGGAACAGCATAACATTTATCACAGATATGCCTAGCCAAAAACAGCTATGGTTTGTGTTCTCTATTCATATGCAGTGTGGTAATTTATTTGAAATTACCTTCTTTTTTTCCCGTGGCTGGTAGCCCTAAAGATTTCCATGTGTTCTGAAATTACTTTTAGTCCCTTACTTATTATTTCACTTTAAGGAATGCAGCAACCTTCCTTCAGTAATGGGAAGAAATAAATCGATTAGAGAAAAAGTTAACGTTGAACTGAATATGCGCTAAAGAGGAGAGCTAAAAGAGATATTCTCACATGGTTTGGTACACATGTGTCCTAACACAGCTCTGAAAGCTTCAAAACAAAAGGAGAAGATGTGCTCCTATGTATACCTCGGATAAACATAAAGGATTCAGCTGTCTACATCATATTTTGCAGTTGAGATGAAAAGCAGTGCCTTTGTTTTAGTGAAGTTGGGTTGTGCATAACTGTTTGAAGCTTACAGGAGCCATTTTGTAGTCACTTGGTTGTCCTGTTCTATGTTTCCTTTGTTTCTAGACCTTTTATGTCAATTTTTGCCCCCCATATCCTATGTTGGTTGAGATTTGCAAACCTGACTAATCAGATTTGGTTTTAATTGGAGTTGCTCGTTTAAATTCCCTAGTCAATCACTAAAATCTCAAATGATCTTTTGTCCATGTTTTGAAGAACAATATTTTGTTTGTTTCTCTCTTTAGTTATGGTTGAGTTTTGCCTTGACTATAGAAAGGGGGCAGGTGTTATTTCAATTAGATCCTACAACCAACCACAGTCTTAATCTTGGTTGTAGTTCTGATCATACTCATTTGGCATTATTGCACAATATCCTTGTTAAGGGTTTCATTTATGTGCTTTTCAGGAGGCGAGCCTCTTTTCTAGGCAGAATGGATGCCAGAGAAGTTCCCACATAATGGACTTATGTAACACAAATGCAGGAGTTACTGGGTGAAATTCTATGGCCTGTGTTATACAAGAGGTCAGACCAAAAGAGCTAAGGTCCCTTTTCGCCTTAAAATCTACACATCTATTTTCCATCAACCACTCAGGATAAATACTTTAAAATCAGTTTTTGTATTCTGTTTTCATAATCATTTTTAAATACTTGACTTTAGTGGGAAAATTCTGGTTTGTTTTGCTCACCATTTAATAAGGTACAGTGTGACCTGACTCAGTTTGTGATTTACAGGTCTCTGCCCATATTTTATACTAGTTCTTTTTCCTTGCTGTTTTGTTTTACTTGCTTCTGCTGATTCTTGTTTGTAATCTATTTTCCCCACTCTTATTGACCTCACTCTTCTCTACTTACCATTTTTTTGCCTTTTATTTATAACATTTTTCACTTGAGAAGAACCAGATTTTTTTAAGCTTCCCCCCACAGTCTTTCTGCCATATATTGGCTTTGATTTTTAATGTCTTGCATTTTGAATAAGAGGCCACAGCTTCAGAATTTAATCTTTTAGAGATCATCCTAGCACCTGCCTATCATTGTTTCCATGTGCAACATTGTACCTGGAAATATAGTCGTCAGTATCAAAAGCAGAGTGGCAGGGGCCAACATGAATTGGAAGAGTCAGCCATAAGCCAACAAGCTTCCCTATCGGTCTGACTTAGAACACATTGGTATTTGAGATTACTATGCACAACCCATTGGGTATGATTTTGACCTCACTTCAGTTTTACAGTGATTTCCCTCAAGTCCAACAGAGTTACTCTCATCCTGCAGTGTTGTAATGTAGATCAGAATCAATTCTATTTATTTGTTTTATCCCTCATTCCTTCTTTCACTCATCCCTTCCCCATCGTCTATATATTTGGCTAATTTGGTAGCCGGATATTATTTTGAATAATGACAGGACCGTGTGTCTGAATTTCTGCAAGGCACCCGGGAAAGTTATGATGGTGTTTAATGCTAATGAACAGTAATAGCCAAAATTGTGCCACTGAGACACAGTGCTGCAGTGTGGAGTGCACATTATACAATTCCTCTTCTGAATTCCTGGAGAGGAGGTCTGGTCCCCTGGTTAAGATCCTGACTTGGGATTTGGGAGACCTGGGTTCAGTTTGTGGCTCTGCTACAGACTATATTTTCAAAATCCCAATGTGTTTCAGTTCTCCATCATATCATGGAGCTGATAATATTTCCCTACTTCATAACATGTTGAAAGGACAAATTCATTAGTGTTTGTGAGGTACCTTGGTGATGTGGGCCATAGGAATACCTATATAACTAGAGATCTCTGGTCTGTAGGGGAGTTATTGCAGAGTACACCATCCAGTTTGTTCTCTCTACTTTGTCCTGGCTTTCTCCTCCCTTTTTGGGAGATGTGCACACCAAGAGTGCATGGGTGGAACTGTTCCTATGCTTCTGGGAGTGCAGGGATGGCAATTTGTCCTTGACCATTGTGGGGCTGCATGGTATGCTTAATCTGGCTCAGTATCTCCAAACCTATTTAGTTCTCTACAAACGATGTGGCTTTTTTGATAACTTATTATTTCAGCCAATTCTTTCAAGCTTTCTTCCTGACAAATAGCAAAATAGGCTATACAAAACTGTGAACAATTTCAGACTTCAGAAGTAGAGTTAACACAGTGCTCCCAAATTTCTTCACAGCTTTTCATTTTCTTTCACCAGAACTATTTTCAAAACACAACCAGCTCAGATGATTGCCACACATTCACTGCAATTTTCACTTAATTTTCTCACAGTCGTGGGAATTAGTGTAGCCCCAGGAGAACTTATTCAGCACCATTTATTAAGACGCTTTGCTATAGAACAAACTGCAGTCTTTCCAGTTTCCTAGCAGGAGGAGCGTCAGAGTTCTTGGAGCCTGGGAACGCTGCTAGGAATACTAATAGAAGAATCTTCTTTCTGATGCTCATATTTTCCTGAATTTTTTGTAAAGCTTTCCCTAATGTCTGTAAAACACAGATGCCTTCAATTTCTATTATATCTATGTGTGATCTTTTCCTGACTCTTGCTTTTGCTATAAATGGTATTTTTGCAGTAAGACTACTCTCAGTCATCTCCAGTATCTTCTTACAATTAAAAGGATATGCATTAGGTGATTGATGTGGTTCACAAAGATGGCTCCCTGTGGGAGACATGAGTTTCTGCCTCTGGGCTAAACTCAGACATCCTAACAATATGTGACATCAGCTATAGAAAAATATCTGTTTTGGAACCCAGAGAATTCACATCGTTTTTGTCAGATAGTATGTCTCTTCCCTCTGGGTCTCAAAACCAGAAGGGGAACGTTCAAGCTGTTTACTTGCAGTGGAGGCTCTATTTTTTTATACAAGAGGGGACACTTGAGTACTTAATCTTAGGACAAACAAGTGATGAGACGGAAGGCCAAGGACTTGATTTAGGGAGAAAAACCATCTGTCTGAATCCCTCTCTTTTTTTTAGCATGTTATCTAGAGGGAACTTAAGCATGTATCTTTCCTTTATGAGGAGTAAGAGAAACTTTTCTGCAGGAGACTGAAATCCCATGACCATTCCTTAGGCCACGGGTAGTCAATTATTTTTTTTGTCAAGGTATAGCCAAGGTCCAGACACCAGAGATGAAAATAAAAAAAATAACAATGATAATAATAAGTAAATAAAAATATTCTGGGGTCCATTCAGAACCATCTGGTGGTCCAGATTTGGCCTGTGGTCCGCCTATTGACTGTCCCTGCCTTAGACTATGAAGATTTTGTTCAAAGGTAAATGGTGGAATTTGTACAGGTCTTTACACACATTTTTTCAGCAGTCTGAATTGTTCCCTCATTCCCTACTTAAGGGGTTCCCAACTTTTTGCTGGCACAACCCTATTTTAATGAAGTATTTCTTGCCAGCACCCCAGACAACATGGAGGCACCATTTTGCAGTACAAAATGGCATCGTCCATACAGCATGATCTCACCAGCACTGTACAAGTGAGGTCGTGCCACATGGAGGATGCCATTTTGTAGAGCAAAATGGTATCCTCTACACAGTGTGACCTCGTATGTATGATGTGTGTGAGGTCACGCTATGCAGAGGATGCCAGTTTGTAGAGCTAAATGGCATCCTCTGTGCATCATGACCTCTCACACACTGTACATGTAAGATCATGCTGTGCAAAGCATAATGTCATTCTCTGCACTCCAGAGATTGCTGTGACCCCATCTTCTGATGGTGTGACCCCATTTGGGGTTATGACCCACAGTTTGGGAACTGCTGCCCTACCTAAACACAACAATTAAAAAGAATTTGCTAAGGCTCCTGTCACAATAATGATAATCTTTCTCAAGTCTTAAATAGTGTTAATACTGGAAGAGATTTTCCAAAGTGCCTATAGAAAGCCAATGGGACTTGTGCTCCTAAATCACTTAAGCAATGTTGAAGTACTGTTTAGGAGGTTGCATTGGTTAACGGAATCCAGCTGGGACTTAGAGCCAGGAACTCCTGAGTTCTAGTCCCAACTCTGCCACTAAACTTTTGTGTGATTTTTTTGAGCAAGTCACTAAGGGGAAAGATTTGAAAGCTACCTAAAGGACTTAGAGGCCTAAATCCCATTCTCATAGACATCTAGGTGACAAAGGCATTTTTGAAAGAGGGATTTACACTGATAAATCACTGAAGTACTTTAACAAAAATGTAGCCTCTTTTTCCCAATCTGTAGAAAATTGATGATAATACTTATTCCCATAACTTGCAGGTTGTTGTGAGAATGTATATTTTGAGAACTAAAGTGTTAAGCATTATTATTATTGTGGTATGACATTAAAAAACAAAAAAAGTAGTTAGTTTCAGCTATCCTTCAGCATATCATTATTTGCATATGATTAAGAGGAGTGGTCAAAATTGTCAAAATAATTTAGCTTTAATCAGTACTTTCACTCTTGAGCCACAATGTAAGGCAACAAGCTTAATATCAAGATGACAAAAAATCAATTATAGTCTGAGGCCACACTGGGTGAAAAAGATACAATTGATCTGTTATTTGTAGATACAATTGATCTGTTATTTGTAGATAATACTGTCCTATCATTTAGAGGTCTACAAGAAAAATGTAACATAAAACCTGGATCTTCCACAATGCAGATGACTGCCCTAACCACTGGACTGTTTGCTGTTCTGGGTTGGCTAGTGACCTCTCTCTCTCTATCTATGTCTCTGTGTAGCTCTTTTTAAAAAAAAAATAATAATTCCATCCTGGACCTGATGGAAGTTTAACTGAAACTGATACATTTCCTTGCAAAGTTTTGGTTTTGACAAATTGGCATTTTCTGATGGAAAAAAATGATTAGTTGAAATGTTTGATTTTGATTGTATATTAAATAATGTACCTGAGTTTGTGAAAGCTCCTGCCACTTTAAGTGCACAAATTATGTCCATACCAAATGAACAGGCTAATATCACCTAAATATGTAGTGGTACATATGGTGAAACAGGTGGGTTTTAGTAATGTGTTTTCTTTGAAGGAGGAGACTGACTGCATATATTACTGGGGAGCATATGGGTGGCATGAAACATGACATAAAGCTGTAAATGTATGAAGGAGACAGAGTAAGTGCTTAAGAGCAACACTTACGCTGAGTAGACAGAGCAGGGATGATGAGATGAATACAGAGATGTAGGTAGGTACTATGTTATGGTGCCTTCAGGATGAAGAAACTCAGGAACTGGAGAGAATGTTGGCAAAGGAAAATAACTGACGGCAGATCTTGAATGGACTGGATCAGGAAGAGTTGGATGCAGGAGAAGAGGAAATTTCAGAGGAATCATCAGAATTTGGAGAATGTCTGGGTGTGAGGGGGGAAAGGAAAAGAGAGGAGCTGAAGTTCACTGTGTAAGGTGAGAAATGGTGATGTGATTTATAGACAGCAATAGAGAAAGGAGATAATGGTGAAGGGAGAAATGGTTTAGGTGGGAAGATAAAAAGCTCAGTGTTGGAAATAAGCCTAAGGTGAGAAATCAGATGTGAGAAGCTGATGGAGACATGTGTCTGGATGGAGATCACGTCGTCTCCTTATAGTTCCCACAGTTACCATAACCATATCCAGCTGGTGACTCTAAATTTAACCCACCACCTCTACCCCTATTCTTTTCATTGTCCCTCCATTGTATCTGAGTTATTTCAACCCCAAAGAGGATTAAAAAAACCCAAAATTTCTTCTAAAGTGTAATATTTTAATTATGGTTCTTTTATCATTAAAGTCTCATTTGAAAACTCCTCTGAATCACATATTCCTTTATAAATGTGCCTGGTTTAATTATTGGAACTTAGCTGATCCACAAATGTTTTCAGCACATTTGCACTTTGATTTATTATGCTCTTTGTAGTGCATGTAAACAAACCCCATTAGCTCTAGTATTTCCACAGTGGAACAGGGTTTTCTTTTTGTTTTGCAGGGTTAGGCATTGTGGTGCTTCAATATAGAATCTAGTGAGATGAGTGATAGTGCTCTGCAGGACAAATGATTGCTGATTAAAGAAAGGAAGAGTAACAGAAGGAAGAAGAATAAAAATGTTGCAGGACTGACTGCTGCTTTTACCCACCCCCACAAAAATAAACTAAATTAAACTTCAATCAGACTTCAGTTCCACACCCTGAATTAAGCAAGCTGCTAGAGCAATAGTGCTCATTTGAGTAGTTACTATTAGAAAGTTTACACTTCCTGTTCCAACCCCATCTTACACAGCAGGCTAGCTGTACTTGTGCATTCCAGGGCATTGTATAAAAGCCTTTCACCACATGGAGCCATCTTTTTATTTATTTATTTATTTTACTGAAATACGACTTAGCTCAATGGAGCTGAAATACAGTGGTGTCAATGAGGGAAAAACTCAGAGAGAGCCTTGTCATAGGGAAAAAGATGGATTGCCGATCATGTGGTCGTAGTGTAACTGAGCACCGCTTATCATGACACTAGAGGCAAACAAAAATACTATGGCTGTGAAATCCTTCTCATCCTCTCATATATAGCCATCGGCGCTCAAGGTCCAGGCTCTGTAACCAGAGGACAATCTCTGTATAAAAGGCGGCTAGGTGTTGTAAACTGCCCTCCTGAGGTCAACCTGGGCATTCTTAGTTAGTTATTGTCTGCAATGCTGCCCCACAATCACAGCATGGAAAGGAAACCAGCCCAAGCTGGTGCGTAGTTGTGGTAACTCTGGATGAGCCTTAGAGTAACCTGTTGAGCCTGCTCCGGGATCAAGTTGACAAGGAGGCAGACACAGAGATGGACTCCTGTATTTACATAGTGTGTTAGACTCTTTTCCCGACAATGCTTCCACTCTATGAGAAAGTAGTTTTCAGCTTCCTGGTAGTGCTGATCATCCATGCATGGGAAAGAGCCTATAGCATTCATGTTCAGGAGCATGTGAGCTGCCAAAATGCAAAATTGGAGCTCAAGTTCTCATCACAAAAATCAACAGACAAATTCAGTCTGAAGAAGTCATTGTCCAGCGGGGCCCCTATTAGGGCCAGTGTTGCATTCCTTAGTGCTGGGGTCAGCTTTCAAGGTGCTGTACCTCCATATCAATGGAGTCTCAATGGCCTAGAAGGGTATCCTCCTCCAGCTAGCCGTAGAACATGAACCACACCTCATCCTGTTTTGGGAAGCACACTCTGCTACTAACACTCAATCATCAGTTCCTGGGTTTGCTGTAGTATCTCACTTCCATCATAGGCTATACGGAATGGCATCTGCTGTTAGGGAAGGTATTCAAGCAACTCCAGTATCATCATCAGGTCCAAATGATGGTATTGAATAGCAGGCCATAAAAGTGAAGAACCTGACTCTTATCAATACCTCCAAACCTGTGGCTGCCAACTGGTCAACTGCTTTATTACCCGTCTTCTTAGGACCTTTAGTCTGTTGAGGAGACTGTGAAATACAAGGTTCAAAATCAAGAAAGGTTAAAGAGGTCCGTTAAGTATTGCATGGGAAATGGGACAATGCATAGGAAATGAAATGCCAGACATCCCTGGAGCAAGACTGCTCCAAGATTACCATGGCATGTAGAGTTTGCACCCTGCACAATCCCCTAGTATGGGTATAAATAGTGTGTAGATGGTGAGGCAGTGCTTAGGTGAGTAGACACACACCTGTACTCTGTGGGTATGTACCCTACACAACTCTCTACATGCCCAGGCAGTGCCCTCCCCCCTGCCCCTGTGTCTACACTGCTAGGGCCTTTCCCCACTGCAGGGGAAGGTCTCTGGCAGGCGGGAGTCAGTGGGGAAAGGCTCCAGCAGTTCCCTGTTGCTGGAGCCTTTCCCCATGCCAGTGTCTTTCACTGACAAATGTAGCTACACACCACAGTGTGGATGCAGCTGTTTTTCATTACGGTGTGTAGCTACACACACCCTGCACGCCACCGTCAGTGGTAGACATACACAGTACGTCCTTGTTTTGCATTCTCCCTAATCTATCATGTCCCAATCTGCCTCTCTCTTTGTTTCTATTTCTCTCGACTCTTCCTGCACCTGGTTAGTGAATCCTTTTGTTAAGTCAAAAGTAACATTTCAGGCAGTAAAGGCAAACTGTAAGCCTTGTAGAGTATACACAAAGTGCTGTCTGTTCCTGTCCCATGTAAAAACGCACAGAGGGGAACAAAATAATCAAAAGCCCGTGTGGATTTTGAGGTACTGATGTTAGGCCACATGGTCTCCACACCCTGCTGGGACTGGTGGGGAACACAATGCAGGCAGGGGGTGGAGAACACAGAGAGCAGAGGATAAGTTAATGCTGCGTCAGGTAAGGTAATCTGATCTGATATTCCACATGGCTCTCAGAGCAGCTGTTCCCTGGCCATGCTCTCCCCTCTTTTTGTATGCAGAAGATCTAGACATGACAAACCAGAGAGGAGAACATACCGACTGACTGCACACTGTGTTTTCTCTCCCATTTAAAAAAAAAAAATTCCTGTTTTGCTCCCATCTGCACTTTGCAGTGGAGGTGAGTTGTAGATATTAGAGGCAAATAAAGACTTAAGAGGAGACAGGTTTTCACAGGTAATGCCTCACAGGCTACATCTACACTACGAGCTAGGAATGTGCTTCCTCTGCGCATATACACATATTCGCACTAGCTCTCATTGGGCTAGCATCAGTATAAATAGCAGTGTAGGCGTGGCACCACAGCTAGAGGCAGTGGAGACATGGCTTAGCCAGAGAGAGCACAAACCCATCTGGAACTGGTGGGTACGTCACCGGCACACCTACAGCATGCCTCCCCTGACATTACCTATGCTGCTAGTTATACTTGTGCTAGCTCAATGAGAGCTACTGTGAATATGTGTTCATGAGCAAGGGAATCACACCCATAGCTTGTGGTATAGACATAGCCACAGACTCAGCTTTAAAAGAAATGACTCAGTGTGGCACAGTAATAATAACAACAATGAAGGGTGTGAAATCAGGTTGTGTTCAGTATTTGTACCATGTGTAATGTAGCATGATAGGTTACATTTTCCTTCCTCATTCTCTGATGCGCAGCATTGTACCCTGTGCTATTACGCTACAATTCTCCTTCCCAGAGGTGGCTGCATTTTCAGTGGATTGCATGTATATACTTTTAAAGAAGCTTTGAGATCCTTCATGTTGAAGTTATACATACAGTATCTCCTCATTTAAATTCGTCCCAGTTAATGTTGTTTCATTGTTACGTTGCTGATCAATTAGAGAACATGCTCGTTTAAAGTTGTGCAATGCTCCCTTATAACATTGTTTGGCAGCTGCCTGCTTTGTCCACTGCTTGCAGAAAGAGCAGCCCGTTGGAGCTAGTTGGTGAGGGCTTGGAACGAGGCTGGACCGGCAGCCCCCCATCAGCTCCCCACTCCCCTAAGTTCCCTGTGTGGCAGCCACCCAGCAGTCTATCAATTGCCGGCAGTTCAGCTGTCCCTCCCCCCACTGCCATGTGCTGCTCCTGCCTTCTGCCTTGGAGTTGCTCCTGGGAGCCTCCTGCTTGCTGTGTAGGGGAGGAGGGATGAGGGGGGTTAATGTCAGGGTGTCGCCCTCCACCCTGCTACTGCCCCCCGCTTACACCATCTCCATAGAGCGCTGGGGGGGGGGGGAAGACACACATGACAGGGCTCAGGACAAAGGGCGATTGCTGGCAGCAGCTGCTGTCTCAACTTGCTGATCTACTTAAAAAGGCAATGTACTTAGAGTGGGGTCAGCGTAAATAAAGGGGCAATGCGCAGCTTTCTCTCTCTCTCACACAGGGTGTGTGTCTCTGTTTGCCATGCTGTCTCCTCTCCCTCCATTTGTGCTGCCTTGTAGAGTCTGAGGCTACATTAACAACAATGTATTAACACCAGAGGGCTCAGCCAAATGCTAGTTCATCATTTAGCAGTAAGGCATTCCCTGGGAAATATCCCACCCTTTGACTTCACCACCTCACCCAAGCTTCACAATCATCATTGCTGTGTACAGTATTAAATTGTTTAAAACTTATATAATATAGTCTTTTGTCTGGTGAAAAAAATTTCCTTGGAACCTAACCCCCCATTTACATTAATTCTTATGGGGAAATTGGATTCGCTTAACATCATTTCGCTTAAAGTCGCATTTTTCAGGAACATAACAACAATGTTAAGTGAGGAGTTACTGTGTAAGATATTATTGTTCCAGCTAGAATGACTTGAATGTAAGATAAGTACATTGACACCATTCCATGTACCTAGTGTAACTAACTGTCACATGAGCAACAGAGAGTCCTGTGGCACCTTTAAGACTAACAGATGTATTGGAGCATAGGCTTTCGTGGGTGAATGCCCACTTCGTCAAATGCAACCCACAAAAGCTTATGCTCCAATACATCTGTTAGTCTTAAAGGTGCCACAGGACTCTCTGTTGCTTTTTACAGATCCAGACTAACACGGCTACCCCTCTGATACTTAACTGTCACATATATTTATTTACTGCCTTGTGATGTATTTCTCTTATGTATCCACTCTGTTTTTGTGATGGCCACTCTCTGTTGGCCAACACACCAGGGATTAAACTGGGAGCTAAAAGTGGGAGCTGCTACAGCTTGAGCTAAAGAATCTGGGTTCTGCAGGGTGGTGTTGTAATAACTCATATCCTCTGTGGATCATCCCGGGGTATGTGTGTGGCGGGGGAGGACCTGTAACACACACTCACCAGTTGGTTATGCTCTCAGTACTTACCACCACAATTTAGTCCTCTGTTTTTAAACCAACATATTCTACTATGATGTACCTTATATTTTGTGCTTTAAATTTAACCAGAAACATAAATGGCAGTTTGTAACACTAATAAAGTAGCAAAACATCATGGTTAATTTTTGCTGAGATTTAATTTCTAAATCTGCTTTAATAACAAAATGGCCATTTTTAACCGTGAATCTCAATTTATTCCAACTGAAGCAAAAAATTAAAATTCCAAAGTATATCTCAGAATTATGTAATTAATCTAATTTTGTTGAACCCTCCCCCCTCAAAAAAATATGAGAAACTGTTATGATAGAACCTGACATTTATTTTAATTTGTTAAATTATTGCAAGTTTATTTTTACACTGCTCATTTTATATAATTAAGCCCTGAACTAGGTAGCTTGGGGCCCAGAAAATTATTGGGAAGTATCTTTGTTCTTCGGTAGAACTCTATGTGTATGTATGTTGGTGAGTAGGGAAAGAAGGAAAATTTTTTGATGATTTTAAAAGTTAGGATGATGGGCAAATCAAAAGGTCTCTTCACTGGGACTCTGGTGATCTGGATTCAAATCCTCGCTCAGCTACAGCCTGACTTCCTTCCTGTGTGATGTTGGTAAACTCACCTAACATATCTTGTCACTTGGTTTTCCATATTTAAAAATGGGGCATAACACTTCCATTAAAAGTTATGAAGTGTTCAGGCAATTTGGTCATGAAAGTCATATCAATAGTTAAAAATAGGGGTGTGTGAGAATATTTACTTGTATGCACATTTGCAGTTTCAGTGTTTGGTGAGTACTGATCAGTAGAATTTGAGTGTGATACGTGTGTGCACCTATGCAAAAATCAACCAATTAACCTCTTGTGTGGTAATTCTGTGAAGATATTCATACCTATAAGCTTCTAAAGATGGACTGGGTAGTGTGCTGTCCCTTTAAATGTCTGAGGACTCTCCCCCTCCACAGGAAAAGCCTCAGTTTCCTGTTGATTTCAGTTTTGTTGCAAGGACAATAAAGCTACCACCAGAGCAGACAGCTGTGTGTTTCTATCAGCTCCCTCTGTGTCTAGCTCCTTCTCTGCTGAGTCCAGACGTAACATTTGGTGATGCACAATTTCTATCACATGAGTGTCCATTGCTGCCCCTGCCTGAAGAAAAGAAGAAGAAACAGTAAGCAAATAATACTATTAAAAAAGGAGGAAAGTTCATCTGTAGGCACAAGGTGACAGACTGCTGCTGGGACATCTAGAGAAAGGGAATTGGTAATTAAAAACAGAACAAAGGAATAGGCTGCTGCCTGGAGCAATTGCAAACAAAGCAGTAAGGGGGAAGTAAGCAGTCATATTGGTTGACCGCATGGAAGCAGGCAAACAGCTTAGTTTGCACTGAGGGAGCCTAAGTACAGCCAGAGGAAGAATTCTGCAGTCTGCAGTGTTGGCATGCAGCCAGAAGAGGCAGTCAAGCACAGATAGTGCAGTAATACACACCCACACAAAAACACTTTCTCTGTGGCTGACAGAAGACGTTCAGGAGATGTGAATTCCAACAGGAGGGCAGAGAAATGGCAACTTTTGTGGGCAATGTTGGTGAATTTGACAACTTTGAATTATGGGTGGCGAATCTTAAATGATATGAGTGATTTGTAACCCACAACACCATTCCAGATGGACGATGAGTTTCCAGCTTACTAACAGTGAGGAGTTTGAAGGCATATGGACTTCTGTGTGACCTATGGACCTCCAACTGTGCCTGAAACTGCCAAGTACACTGCAATTACTGCAGCAATGAAGGAACATTTTAATCATACCCCATCAGTGATAGGAGAATGATATCGGTTCCATCAGTGATATCAGGGAAGTGGAGAGTCAGTATCACAGTTTGTTGCTGCTCTAAGGAGGTTGTCAGAGCATTGTCAGTTTGGACAAATAGTAAATGATGCCCTACGTGACCAGTTAGATCTAGAAAAAGTTACTGACTGTATCAGTGCTTACACACAAGAATCTGTTGAAATAGCTATTGCCACAGAGACTGCAGAGACAGATTCTCTAGAATTTAGTGTGAACTGAGAAGTTCATCTTGTAAATCGGCAAGATAGAGGATTACAGGAACATCAGGAATTTCCATGTGGCCATTGTGCACAAACAGCACATGCTGAGGATTGCTGGGCACACCAGGTTATTTGCAGAAAATTCCAGAAGAAAGGACACATCACCATGATCTGTCGCACCATATGCTATTAAACAGGAGTCACCTGCAACACTTTTCTTGAAGTGAACTTTGCATACCTGTTAGGACCTGCTACATCCTGATATTGCCTTACGTGTAGCCAAATCCCAAGCCATGCAAATTGATCAACAACATGATACTTGTCATCATCATCCTTTTCAAGTAGGATACTTAGTGTGAACTCGCAACTGCAGCTGTGGAGTGAAATAGGTACCTGGAAAACTTGTAAAAGACACAGAACCTGTTTCATTCATGGTAAAACTATCCAATGGTATTTTATGGAAATGTCAAGGCTTCAGCTGATCCATATGTCAAGTACTGGAGTCTGGGCATGTTCCAGCAGGACTTTCTGTTCCTCTGATTGAATCTCCTTCTGTTACAACTCCTAATTTCAATGACTTGTATGGAGAAACTCTGGTATGAGACCCAATTGATTCCTTACTCCAAACTATTCCAGTTGTTCAGGACACTACTGCACCACCATCACCACATTATCCCAAGACACTGTGAAAACCAGTTGTGCACCTGAACTTATAAGTATAGTCAATGAGTTGCTATTTCAGTGCGGAATTGTTAATTACAGCCCCGCCAAATTCTTGGGGAAGGCACACACCCAGTTCGATTTTAGGGCATTGTTTATTAGGTGGCCATCTTGGTCTGGATAAGATCAAGGTGACCTCCATGTTGTGACACTTCCTTGTTCCCCTATTCTGGGCAAAAGGCAGGAAAGTGAAAAGAGCAGGAATCAGTTGTTGCTAAGTAACCAGTTTCTATATAAAGAAATGAAGGGAGGGGCCAGGGGCTCTTGAGCTCTGGAATCTTTGGGGCTCAGGTGTCTAAAAGCTCTCTCTCTGTGGTGGGTACACCTTCCACATTGGTTACTGGCCTGCAGTAGCCACTCACTGAACAAAGTTGTCATCTTGGGGTTTATTAGTTATTTTCTTTTTGGGAAGCAGACGTGCACTCTCGGACTAGATCCGGTTAGTTAGATCTGATGCTCAACCATAGACGACGTAGCGAGGGATAGGGTGGGTTTGAGATGGGTTACTTACCTGTCTTTGATACCTGTGATCCATGGTTGGTATCCATCCCTGATCTCACCAGTCCATCCACAACTTTTAGTTACATTAGATAGTATTTTTTGTTTAACCTTGTAGACAATAATGTGTATATATATTTGGGAAGTTTTTTAAAGTAGGGTTGAGGAATGTGATGCCTGCCTCTTTAAATGTGTGAACACTCCCCCTCTCCCAGGAAAAGCCTCA
Source organism: Emys orbicularis (assembly GCF_028017835.1). Lineage (NCBI taxonomy): Eukaryota > Metazoa > Chordata > Testudines > Emydidae > Emys > Emys orbicularis. Next base: position 63,608,692 of record NC_088683.1, on the reverse strand, counting down.
GCTTCATGTTAGTTTCAGTTTTGCTGCAGGAACAACAAAGCTATCACCACAACAAACAGCTGTGTTTTATCTGCTCCCTCTGTTAGTCTATCTCCTTCTCTGCTGGGTCCAAATATAACAGGTAGTTATGGGGAAATTTATCTACACATCTGTCATGAGGGACAGGAAAGTATCTGAAGATCTGTAATGCTGGCTAGGAGTATATATGTGATCTTTCATTGTTGAAGCAGCTGTGTGTGGGAGTTACCAGCATTTCACAATCAGTTGTATAAAATGAAAAATGAAAATGGCGTCTTCTTACTCAACAAATCTGATCTCTGTAGGTATTCAGGTATTATATGCTGATTTTAATGTCAAAAATTCGTTTTTGTTCTGGCTAGCACCGCAGAACACATAGTTACACGAGAGCGAGCTGGATTCCATTCTGCTTTGATATTATGAAGAAACTTAAGCAAATTCCAACTGTTGGGTCACATTAAAGTAAATTTCTTCCACTCCTTCTTTTACTAGCCTATAGATGGGCAATACTCATGAACTGGAATATTTCATGGGAGGGGCCTGTCTCCAGGATTCTAAAGTATGGTTCTAGTCTGGAAAGTGACTTTGTGAAAAAAGGAATTATTACTGACTTCGAGATTTACTGTCATAGTGAATTCCTCATCATAATCATTCAATTTGTAAGAAAAAGGCTGCTTTTCTAAGGGTTTGTCTACACTACGAGAGTAGTTCGATTTTACTTAAATCGAATATGTGGAATCGATATTACAAAGTCGAACGTGTGTATCCACACTAAGGACAGTAATTCGACTTTGTGAGTCCACACTTACGGGGCAAGCGTCGACATTGGAAGCGGTGCGGGGCAAGCGTCGACATTGGAAGCGGTGCACTGTGGGCAGCTATCCCACAGTTCCCGCAGTCCCCGCTGCCCATTGGAATTCTGGGTCGAGCCCCCAATGCCTGCTGGGGGAAAAAATGTGTCGAGGGTGGTTTTGGGTAACTGTCGTCATCCAACCGTCACTCCCGCCCTCCCTCCCTGAAAGCGCCGGCGGGCAATCAGTTCGCGCACTTTTCTGGTCAGTGACAGCGCGGACGCCACAGCACTGCGAGCATGGAGCCCACTGCGACCATCGCTGCAGTTATGGCCATTGTCAACACCTCGCACCTTATCGTACACCTTTTCCAGAGGCAGATGCTGAGAAATCGGGCAAGGAGCCTACGGCAGCGCGGTGAGGACATTAAGTCTGAGAGGGACACAGACCTCTCGCAAAGCACGGGACACCATGCCGTGAACATCATGGTGGCAATGGGTCATGTTGATGCTGTGGAACGGCGATTCTGGGCCCGGGAAACAAGCACGGACTGGTGGGACCGCATAGTGCTGCAGGTCTGGGATGAATCACAGTGGCTGCGAAACTTTCGGATGCGGAAGGGAACTTTCCTGGAACTTTGTGAGTTGCTGTCCCCTGCCCTGAAGCGCAAGGACACCTGGATGCGAGCAGCCCTGACTGTCCAGAAGCGAGTGGCCATAGCCCTCTGGAAGCTTGCAACGCCAGACAGCTACCGGTCAGTCGCGAACCACTTTGGCATGGGCAAATCTACCGTGGGGGTTGCTGTGATGCAAGTATCCAACGCAATCGTTGAGCTACTGCTGTCAAAGGTAGTGACCCTTGGAAACGTGCAGGTCATCATAGATGGCTTCGCCGCGATGGGATTCCCAAACTGTGGTGGGGCTATAGATGGGACTCACATCCCTATCCTGGGACCGGACCACCAGGCCAGCCAGTACATTAACCGAAAGGGCTACTTTTCAATGGTGCTGCAAGCACTGGTGGACCATAGGGGACGTTTTACCAACATCAACGTCGGATGGCCGGGCAAGGTTCATGACGCTCGTGTTTTCAGGAACTCTGGTCTGTTTAGACGGCTGCAGGAAAGTATTTACTTCCCGGACCACAAAATAACTGTTGGGGATGTGGAGATGCCTATAGTGATCCTCAGGGACCCAGCCTACCCGCTAATGCCCTGGCTCATGAAGCCCTATACAGGCACCCTGGACACTGAAAAAGAACTCTTCAACTACCGGCTGAGCAAGTGCAGAATGGTGGTGGAGTGTGCTTTTGGACGTCTCAAGGGGAGATGGAGAAGCTTACTGACTCGCTCTGATCTCAGTGAAACCAATATCCCCATTGTTATTGCAGCTTGCTGTGTGCTCCACAATCTCTGTGAGAGCAAGGGGGAGACCTTTATGGCGGGGTGGGAGGTTGAGGCAAATAGCCTGGCTGCTGATTACGCCCAGCCAGACAGCCGTGCGATTAGAAGAGCCCAGCGGGACGCGCTGTGCATCCGGGAGGCTTTGAAAGCTAGGTTCCTCAGTGAGCAGGGTAACCAGTGACTTTTAAGTTTGTTTAAAGAGAAGCTGAACCTGCCCCCATTTCTTTACCCGGTTATTGTTGACTATCCTCTCCAGCTACATACCCCGTTCACCCCGTCCGCCCCCTTCCAACCCACATTTAAAAATAAAATAAATGGAACTTTGTTAATGAACCCCGTTTTCTTTATTATGGGTTTCGCGGTAAACTGTTGAAACTGGGACGCAGACTGTGGTGGCGAGCGGGCGTAGTGATGGAAAGGACGCTTCTAAACTCGAGGAATGACAGGCTCCTGCTCCTAGAGGGGTCCGCAGTGGTGGACTGGTTGTTTCAACGGAGCCTGCCACCCCTCCTTTTTGGGACTGTGTGTGGGGGCTATGTGACTTTGTGGCGGGGGAGGACGGTTACAGATCCCCTGCTGCGTGGCTCTGTGATCCAGGATAAGGACCGCTGCATAAGCTCTCTAACCGCCCTCCCCCGCCACAAAGTCACATAGCCCCCCCCCCCCCCCCTGAACATGAAAACCACCTCCCAGACTGACCAGGGTGCCTAGTGACTGCAATGTGTGTGTGACCTGCTGCTGAACCTGCCCCCGTGTCTGTACCCTGGTAAAGGTGACTGTCCTCTCCAATTACCAACCCCCTTCCACCCTTCAAACACAATCTCCTGTAAAAGAACATGATGGAAACAGTAATTAACAGAAACGTATTTTTTATTAGCAACTACACAGTTAGGGGATGAAACTGGGACGGGGGCTTGGGTGAGGCGGGAAGGAAAGGACTTATCAAATTTTGGGGAATGAGAGCCTTCTGGTACTCGAGCAGTCTGCAGGGGTAGAGTGACAGTTTTCATGGCCCCTGCCGCCCCTCCTTCTTGGGACTTTGGGTGAGGGGGGTATGGGACTTTGTGGCGGGGGAGGGCGGTTAGACAGAGACTGCAGCGGGGCTCTGTCCTCCTGCCTCCGGTCCTGCAGAACATCCACAAGGCGCCGGAGCATGTCCGTTTGCTCCCTCATTAGTCCAAGCAGCGTTTGAGTCGCCTGCTGGTCTTCCTGACGCCACCATTCCTCCCGTTCCATGTCTGATCGGTGCATTTGGGACAAGTTCTCCCTCCACTGGGTCTGCTGGGCTGCTTGGGCTCGGGAGCAGCCCATAAGTTCTGAGAACATGTCCTCCCGTGTCCTCTTCTTCCTACGCCTAATCTGCGCCAGCCTCTGGGAGGGGGATGCCAGGGTAAGTCGGGAGACAATCGCAGCTGTGGGAATGGGAAAAAGGGAGTGAATTCCTCAAAAAGATAATTTTTTGTGAACAATGAACATAGTCTTTCTCTGTGAATAAGACCATGCACAGCACCTATCACATGCGCACTCAGGACAAGGTCGAATTTTCGGCCTTCGCATTCAGTGCCTGGGGTCTTGCAGTGGAGCTCAAACAAGCAGGGCAGGACAGCGGAATTCGGGTAGCAGGCTGACATGGTAAGCCATAGACTTTTGGTTGCTTAAAACTTAAATTATAGCAGTGCCCTCCTTTCACGTTCAAAGCAATGCTCCTAGCGTTGGCCAGTTCCTGCTGCCGGCAATCCGGCAAGCATGAACTCTGCCCCTGTCCCACCCCCTCGCGGCTGTCCCCGGGAAAGATCCCTGTATGCTGCCCCTCTCCCGCCTCCACCGCGTGGCTGTAAACCGCCGGTTACAGTTCTGTAAAGGAACAGGCAAGCAGTCCCAATAGTAACATTCCCCTAATTCTAAGCAGGTCACCATGAGCGACATCACTCTGCTGAGGATTTCTGAGACAGAGAAAGAACGCACGCTGCGTGAAAGCCAGCAAAAACCAGGGCCGTATGCCGCCATGCTGTGCAAGGCAATGATACCAGAGTACTTGATGATAGCCTGGCGCGGAAAAGTTTCCTACCACGGAGGACACAATAAGGCCACTCTCCCCAGGAACCTCATGCAAAGGCTTTCCAATTACCTCCAGGAGAGCTTCATGGAGATGTCCCATGAGGATTTCAGCTCTATCCCCGGACATATAGACCGAATTTTACTGTAGCTGCACTGGCAAGGACTGAAAAGTAGAGCGCCTAGGGCAAACTAATCATGATAAACCGGACATTGTTAGATTCTTTTGCAGTAGTTGCACTGCCAAGGACTTAAACGTTAAGCGCCTAGGGCAAACCAATCATGAAAAACCCATTGTTAATGTTCCTGTTCTGTTCAAAATAAATGTTTACATGTTTAAAACACTTACCGACTGATCCTTCCCCTGATTCAGGGTCCGGGTTAACGCCTGGGGACGGTTGGTAGGGGATCTCTGTGAGGGTGATGAAGAGATCCTGGCTGTCGGGGAAATCAGCGTTGTAAGCGCTGTTGACTGCCTCGTCCTCCTCATCTCCTTCCTCATCTTCCCCGTCTGCTAACATCTCCGAGGATGCGGCCGTCGACAATATCCCATCCTCTGAGTCCACGGTCAGTGGTGGGGTAGTGGTGGCGGCCGCACCTAGAATGGAATGCAGTGCCTCGTAGAAACGGCATGTCTGGGGCTGGGATCCGGAGAGTCCGTTTGCCTCTTTGGTCTTCTGGTACCCTTGTCTCAGCTCCTTGATTTTCACGCGGCACTGCGTTGCATCCCGGCTGTATCCTCTCTCTGTCATGGCTTTTGAGATCTTCTCGTAGATCTTTGCATTCCGTCTTTTCGATCGCAGCTCCGAAAGCACGGACTCATCGCCCCACACAGCGATCAGATCCAAGACTTCCCGATCAGTCCATGCTGGGGCCCTCTTTCTATTCTGAGATTGCATGGTCACCTCTGCTGGAGAGCTTTGCATTGTTGCCAGTGCTGCTGAGCTCGCCACGATGTCCAAACAGGAAATGAGATTCAAACTGGCCAGACAGGAAAAGGAATTCAAATTTTCCCGGGGCTTTTCCTGTGTGGCTGGTCAGAGCATCCGAGCTCGGACTGCTGTCCAGAGCGTCAACAGAGTGGTGCACTGTGGGATAGCTCCCGGAGCTATTAGCGTCGAATTCCATCCACACCTACCCTAATTCGACATGGCCATGTCGAATTTAGCGCTACTCCCCTCGTTGGGGAGGAGTACAGAAATCGAATTTAGGAGACCTCTATGTCGAACTAAATAGCTTCGTTGTATGGACAGGTGCAGGGTTAATTCGATTTAACGCTGCTAAATTCGACATAACCTCCTAGTGTAGACCAGGCCTAACTTGCCACCCCTGTAAACTCAACCGAGTATCTGAATGTTATGTCAATTTGTTTCTAGCTGATACATCATCATCAGAAATAAAGATTTGGTGGGTCATATTCTGACCTTAATTATATTTTAGCTTCCCTGTTGTCTTCATACTGTCCAGCTATATATTTGTCATTCTCCTTTTTGTATTTTTGTATCTGAGCGGAAACAAGTTTACTTGGGCAAATATTCAATCATTAAGACTGTGTATCTTCCATCTTTTCCTCTGTAATGCTTTAAGAGTGTGCTTGGCAGAATAATTTTTTCAGAACTGTTTATTTGCCATTTATAGTCTAATATGAGATGGATCTTTCTTTCAGTGGGACTGCATAGGTGTTCCTGAGGGTGGAATATGTTCCTGCAATTGAAACTTGCATAATGTAGGCGATGATGCATGAACCAAGATAGAATCTAACTCACTCTCTTGTAGCTGTATTTGCTGTGAAGTGCTAACAGAAGTAAAAAAGCAGTGACAATATTTTTTACTGAAGTTGCAAATACAGCCCTGAATATCTCCAGGGATCAGATCTTTTGAGAGAGAAGGTGCCATTTTTACATACTCATTTTTCTTACCATGGTTGCACTGTTGTCTCTATACTTTTAATGATAGAGAAGTGCTACCTGCAATTTTTCAGTGAAGTGAATTGCTGTTTCAGTGGATGTTCAGCTAAAGATTTTTTTTTTATTGCGGGGAAGAAAATTGTGTGTAGATTTTCCTATCCTGGTAGGGGAAGAAGGGTAGTTTCCAGCTGCTCACATACTACAGTCTAAAAAAACTCAGCATACAATCTGCTGATTTATACTGTTCAGTGATAATCTGTCTAGAGATTGTTACCCCCTCTGTTTTGGCAGAACTAACATTGGGTTTTAGTCACTAAGAGCCATGCAGCTAAATTTTCACTCAAACCTTTAGGGCTGTCAAACGATTAAAAAAATTAATCACAATTAATCACACTGTTAAACAATAATAGAATACCATTTATAAAATATTTTTGGATGTTTTCTACATTTTAAAATATATTGATTTCAATTACAACACAGAATACAAAGTGTACAGTGCTCACTTTATATTTATTTTTGATTACAAATATTTGCACTGGAAAAAACAAAAGAAATATTTTCAATTCACATAATATAAGTACTGTAGTGAAATCTCTTTATCATGAAAGTTGAACTTACAAATGTTGAATTATGTACAAAAAATAACAGCATTCAAAAATAAAACAATGTAAAACTTTAGAGCCTACAAGTCCACTCAGTCCTACTTCTTGTTCAGCCAATTGCTCAGACAAACAAGTTTGGTTACATTTGCTGCCTGCTTCTTGTTTACAATGTCACCTGAAAGAGAGAACAGGCGTTTGCATGGCACTGTTATAACCGGCGTCACAAGATATTTACATGCCAGATATGCTAAACATTCATATGCCCCTTCATGCTTCAGCCACCATTTCAGAGGACATGCCTCCATGCTGATGACGCTCGTTAAAAAAATAATGCATTAATTAAATTTGTGACTGAACTCCTTGGTGGAGAATTGTATGTCCCTTGCTCTGTTTTGCCCGCATTCTGCCATATATTTCATGTTATAGCAGTCTCGAATGATGACCCAGCACATGTTGTTTGATTTACGAACACTGTCACTGCAGATTTGACAAAATGCAAAGAAGGTACCAATGTGAGATTTCTAAAAATAGCTACAGCTCTCAGCGCAAGGTTTAAGAATTTGAAGTGCCGTCCAAACTCTGAGAGGGACGAGGTGTGGAGCTTGTTTTCAGAAGTCTTAAAAGAGCAACACTCTGATGCGGAAACTACAGAACCCGAACCACTAAAAAAGAAAATCAACCTTCTGCTGGTGGCATCTGACTCAGATGATGAAAATGAACGTGTACCAGTCTGCTCTGATTTGGATCATTATCGAGCATAACCCATCATCAGCATGGATGCATATCTTCTGGAATGGTGGTTGAAGCATGAAGGGACATATGAATCTTTAGCATATCTGGCACGTAAATACCTTGCAACGCCAGCTACAAAATTGCCATGTGAATGCCTGTTCTCACTTTCAGGTAACGTTGTAAATAAGAAGCAGGCAGCAGCATCTCCCATAAATGTAAACAAACTTGTTTGTCTTAGCGATTGGCTGAACAAGAAGTAGGACTGAGTGGACTTGTAGGCTCTGAGGTTTTACATTGTTTTGTTTTTGAGTGCAGTTATGTAACAAAAAATATCTACAATTGTAAGTTTCACTTTCATGAAAAAGAGATTGCACTACAGTACTTTTGAGGTGAATTGAAAAATACTAAATGTTTATAATTTTTACAGTGCAAATATTTCTAATAAAAATAATATAAAGTGAGCACTGTACACTTTGTATTCTGTGTTCTAATAGAAATCAATATATTTGAAAATGTAGAAAAACATCCAAAAATATTTAATACATTTCAATTGGTATTCTATTGTTTAACAGTGTGATTAATCTCAATTAATCTTTTTAATCACAGTTAATTTTTTTTTAGTTTATCGCGTTAGTTAACTGCAATTAATCGACAGCCCTACTTTAAATATGGAGGGGTTAATTCTTGTACACACAGAAATGTTCTTCCCAAGGCTTTACCATTTTTATGATACTGTGATCCCACTGCTATAGAAGTAGTAAATATAATGTTCAATGCCTTTCCCTACCTTTTCAAATTTGTAATGTAATTTCTATGAATTAACAACAATTCACACAAAAGTACTTTTCATGAGATTTTACAATTACATCCTGCCAAATTACACTTTGAAATACAGTCAGTTAATGCCCGATTTATTAACATTTCTGGTCTCATTTGGATAGGTTAAACACTGATACTGTAATAGTAGAAAAAATATAAGAATATAATTTTTCAAGTACTTACGCCTACCAAAACTCTTCCCCTGAATGTAATGAGATATTTCTTTGCAGTCATGGACTTCAAAGGGGTGCAATGAACTTGACATCACATCTGATTTTTTAACTTAATATTTCTGAAAATAACACTAAAGAGTATGAAAACTGAAAGAAAAATGCCTTCAATTTCAGTTTGTTTAGTCTGTGCCTTTGACAGCACTATGTGGATAGTGAATTTCACTGCTTCCTTGCACAGTCCAATGGATAGCAAAACAGGACTGACTGGGCAACAGGAAACCTGGCTGCTATTCCTAGCTCTGTCATTGGCTTGTTGTTTGGCCTTTGGAGAATCACTTAGGGCAAAATTAGTTTTTTTTAAACTTGAGCACCTAAAACTATATTTTGTTATCTATATAAATAGTCTGATTTTCACCAGTGAGGAGCATCTAGTGCTATAGGAGTTATGGGTACCGTGTATCTTCCAGAATCAGGTTATTTTTTTAGGTGCCTAAATATGGATGTACGTGTCATCTGTAGGTACTTCTCAGTCTTCTGCTTTGGCTACCAGGCAGTTCAGTAAGGTCCTGCTCTTGCTGCTGCTTTGAAGCATATACAGGAGTATATGCATGGTTAAAAGCAACAGAGAGTCCTGTGGCACCTTTAAGACTAACAGATGTATTGGAGCATAAGCTTTCGTGGGTGAATACCCACTTCATCAGATGCATGTGAGGTTGATAGATTTCCATTCCATACGGCTAAATGCAGTGCCTTGCATGGTGTCAAATATCAGAGGGGTAGCCGTGTTAGTCTGGATCTGTAAAAATATGCATGGTTAGTAAATAGTCGAGAGCCTAGAATATCTGTGCCACCTGGATCCTTCATCTGAAAGAGCTGTCATTTTTATTTTTCTCCACTGCTCCAGAGGGAAGAGTCCGGGGGAGATACGTTTTCAGTTAATGCTTGTATCTATTTAATTAGCAGACTGTGGCCTAGAACATTATTTCCATCTTATTGCTCTAGTCAGTGGGAACTGTCTCATCATTTTCTATTTTGGCTCATATAATAACAACTCAGCCTCTGAAGGGGAAAGTTGTTCATGTGAAGTTAGAGTTCTGTTGATATATCAGAACTGAGGACTACTGTTACCTTGGGTTTCGGCAAACATGAACTCGTGTAAGTCATAGAATCATAGGACTGGAAGGGACCTGAAGAGGTCATCCAGTCCAGTCCCATGCACTCATGGCAGGGCTAAGTATTATCTAGATCATCCCTGACAGGTGCTTGTTTAACCTGAACTTAAAAATCTCTAGTGACGGAGATTCCATAACCTTCCTAGGCAATTTATTCCAGTGCTTAACACCCTGACAGGAAATTTTTCCTAATGTCCAACCTAAACTGTCATTGCTGCAATTTAAGCCTATTGCATCTTGTCCTATTAAGGAGAACAATTTTTCTCCCTCTTCCTTGTAACAACCTTTTATGTATTTGAAAACTGCTATCATGTTCCCCCCTCAGTCTTCTCTTCTCCAGACTAAACAAACCCAATTTTTTCAATCTTTCTTCATAGGTCATGATTTCTAGAATCATAGAATCATAGAATCATAGAATATCAAGGTTGGGAGGGACCTCAGGAGGTCATCTAGTCATCTGGTCCATCTAGACCAATCCCCTTTAATCTTTCTTGTTGCTCCTTCTCTGGACTTTCTCAAATTTGTCCACATCTTTCCTAAAATATGGCACCCAGAACTGGACACAATACTCCAGTTGAGACCTAATCCGCGTGGAGAAGAATTACTTCTCATGTCTTGCTTACAATACTCCTGCTCTAATACATCCTAGAATGATGTTTGCTTTTTTATTTTGCAACAGCGTGACACTGTTGACTCATATTTAGCTTGTGATCCACTAGGACCCCCAGATCCCTTTTTGCAGTACTCCTTCCTAGGCAGTTATTTCCCATTTTGTATGTATGTGCCTGTTTGTGCTTCCCTAAATGGAGTACTTGCTTTATTTGTCTTTATTTAATTTCATCCTATTTACTTCAGACCATTTCTCCAGTTTGTCCAGATCATTTTGAATTTTAATCCTGTCCTCCAAAGCACTTGCAACCCCTCCCAACTTGGTATCATCTGAAAACTTTATTAGAGTACGCTCAATGCCATTATCTAAATCATTGATGAAGAATTGAACAAAACCAGACCCAGAACTGATCCCTTGGGACCCCACTCGATATGCCCTTCCATCTTGACTATGAATTACTCATACCTACTCTCTGGGAATGGTTTTCCAACCAGTTATGCACCCATTTTATAGTAGATCCATCTAGGTTGTATTTAGTTTGTTTATGAGAAAGTTATGAGAGACAATATAAAAAGCCTTACTAAATTCAAGATATACCACATCTACCACTTTCCCACCTATCCACAAGGCTTGTTACCCTGTCAAAGAAAGCTATTAGGTTGGTTTGACACAATTTGTTCTTGACAAATCCATGTTGTTACTTATCACTTTATAATCTACTAGGTGTCTGCAAATTGATTACTTAATGATTTGCTCCATTATCTTTCCAGGTACTAAAGTTAAACTAAAGTTAAGCTAACTGGTCTGTAATTCCTCGGGTTGTCCTTATTTCCCTGTTTATAGATTGGCACTGCATTTGCCATTTTTCAGGACTCTGGAATCTCTCCAGTCTACCATGACTTTTCAAAGATAATGACTAATGGCTCAGATATCTCCTCAGTCAGCTCCTTGAGTATTCTAGGATGTATATCCTCAGGCCCAACCTGTGAGGATGGGCAAATACCCATTGAACTTGAACCTTTTGAGCTAAACTTTGATGGATTTGCATAGCTCTAATTTCAGTGCATGGTAAGGAGCCAATTGCAATTAGATCTGATTAAATCCTGCTAGTTCTAAAGTTTGCTTCCACTGTATGTCATACATAAACCCTGCCCACATACTACTGCATAAACTAATCAGATCCTGATTTGCTAACTGTAACTACCCTTACTCTGCAAGTAGTCCCATTGAAATCGAGGAGGTCAAGTACAAAGTGTATTTTGTTGAATTAACTGCACAGAAAGCAATTTCCCCTACCATTGCTCCCTAGGAAATGCATTGAACCACTGTATAACTCTTACTGTAAGTGAATAATCCCAGATGTTTTAAGCCCTGATTGTGCAGTCGCTGTAAAGTCAGTGAAGCTACACGTGGGTTCAAGGGTCCACCCATTTACATTGGATTGCAGGAATGGGACCATAATTTATTTTGCCCAACTGGGACTTCAGCTCAGAAGATCAGTTGTATACTTTGAATATTTTAATAGGTCAACAATATAGGTTTTTTGGTTTTGTGGGGTTTTCTAAAATAGGTCTTTTTACTGTACTTTTGGGGACAAACTTGCTTCCAGAATACTCATGATTAAGGCTATGGTTTAGTCAGGGGTATTTTTAGTAAAAGTCATGGACAGGTCACGGACAGTAAACAAAAATTCATGTCCCGTGACCTGTCCATGGCTTTTACTATATACCCCTGACTAAAACTTGGGGTGACCAGCTTGGGGAGGGGGCCCTGGGGGTGCCCCAGGTTCTCAGGGGGGCATGTCCCAGGGTGCACCATGGGTGCTCGGGAGGTGTGTGTTTTGGCGGGTCTGGGGCAGGTTCCCTACCCGACTCCTGGGAAGCGGTGACCTCCAGCTCCTAGCTCCATATGCTGCCTCCCTTACATCCCAAGCCCCAGTTCTGCAGCTCCCATTGACTGGGAACCACAGCCAATGGGAGCTGTGGGGGCGGTGCCTGAAGGTGGAGGCAGCACGTGAAGCTAGGAGCTAAGGGAGGAGAGTTTCTGTTGCCCTTCCGGGGAGCCCCCACCCCAGTTAACCACCGCCCTGCACCCCAATCCCCATCCTTGTGCCCCCACACACCCAAACACCTGCTGCTGGGGACCTGGGGGACCTGAGACTGCCCCAGAAGTGGCTGGTACAGCTGGCCCAGGGGCTGTCCAAACTGCTCAGGTAGCTCCCAGGCCAGCCACACAGGCTGCTGCGGAAGTTATGGAGGTTACAGAAAGTCTCAGAATCTGTGACCTCTGTGACAAACACAGAGCCTTAATCATGATCACTGATTTCTGGTTTTCTCAGGAATTTTAAAAACTGTGATTTCGGGAGCTTAATTTATTATTGGGAATGGACTTTAATTTCTCCAGTGCATTCCTCTCTGTTATACACATGCATTACTTGCATATTTAGAACCCATTTCTGCTGCCATTGAAGTCACTGAGAATGTTAGCATTGATTTCAAAGGGAGTAACATCATGCTCATAGCATATGTATGAATGGGCATAGACATTTGCTTTACTTCCTTACAGTGCATATTGGGTTCAGAGATTGAACAGAGAGAAGTTGGGGGGGAAAGATATATTTGTTACAAGCAAACTACACTGCTTATAAAAGCATTGATAGTATTTGAGTTACAGGCAATGCTAGTCAGCTTGTGAATCATGAAATAATAGATGGCAGGGCTGGAAGAACTCTCATGGCTTGCATAGTCCACAGGCCTATGTAAAACAGGATTTTCCTCTAAATCCTTCAAATCTTTTATTGTCTCCTCTTAAATACCTTTAGTGATGTGCCTTAATCAGAGCACACTCATTAGGCAGATCATTTCATTGTCTAATTACACTTACGGATCAAATGATTTTTTTAATAACCAACCTAAAGTTTTCCAAGTTTTGTCTTTCTACTTTCAAACTACTGCATCTTGTTATAGTGCCCTGCTAGTCATTGTATCCATAAATAATCTCTCTCTCTCTTTTAGACTGCCTCTCCCTTGTTTGTAGATGGCAGAGTTGGTAAGACAACTCCCACCTGTTCATGCTCTCTGTATGTGTGTGTATATATATCTCCTCAATATATGGTTCACTCTATATGCATCCGAAGAAGTGGGTTGTAGCCCACGAAAGCTTATGCTCTAATAAATTTGTTAGTCTCTAAGGTGCCACAAGTACTCCTGTTATTTTAGCATCCTCCCTTTGTCTCAGTTTCTTGAGGCTTATGTACTTGTTCAGTTTCCTCAACCTCTCACTGCTAATCTTTAATTTTATTTTTGTCCTTCACTGGGTTCTTTAAATCTATCAGTGTCCTATTTCTAACAAAGTTCCCAAACTACAGTACCAAGGTGGTGTCTGTCAGCATTATTATTCCCCTTGATCTATAAGTAATACCCCTTTATATAGTTTATTCTAGAATATAGCTTCTATTGTAAAATAGAATTTGCTTTTTTAGTCTTTACAGCTCAAGTGGTTACACATAAAAGGTGACAGACAGTCCTGTGGCACCTTTAAGACTGAGGCTTTGTCTTCACTACCCGCCGATCCGGCGGATAGCAATCGGTTTATCGGGGATCGACTTACCGCGTCTAGTGAAGACGCGGTAAAATCGATCCCTGATCGCTCTGCCGTCGACTCCGGAAATCCACCTCGGCAGGAGGCGGCAGCGGAGTCGGCGGCAGCGCGGCAGCGGTCGACTTTCCCGCGTCCTCACCGCTAGGTAAGCCGACCTAAAATACGCAACTTCAGCTACGGTATTCACGTAGCTGAAGTTGCGTATCTTAGGTCGGAACCCCGCTGCAGTGTAGACCTAGCCCAACAGATGTATTGGAGCATACGCATGCGTCTGACGAAGTGGGTATTCACCCATAAAAGCTTATGCTCCAATATATCTGTTAGTCTTAAAGGTGCCATAGGACTCTCTGTTGCTTTTTACAGATCCAGACTAACATGGCTACCCCTCTGATACTTGACATAAAAGGTGAACATTTTCCCAGTTACCTCACAGTGTACTCTCAGTAATGAAAATACAGTGGGATCTGTAAAACCACTTTGTGGGTTCTGTGGATAAAAGTTGAGCCTTCAGATTGTTAACCTCTGACTCACTTTATTGAGTCACTGTGATTAAGGGGTTCATGATCTGACCCAACATTATGGAAACCAGTTCATATTGCATTGTGAACTCTTGTCCAATGGTGTGTACATTATGACTCCTGAATTCTTTCCCAGCACCGCTTGGCATACAGAGCTACCTGATTCAGGCATGGTTTTAGTGGAGGAACTGACTTTTTTCTTCTCTCTCGATATGCCTTAATATTATATTGTAAAAAGGCAACAATATGGAACAGCGATAAAATGATAAACTCTGTCTGCATGTCAGTTCAAATTAGGTATATAGTGAACACTTGGACTTGGTTACCTTTTGACCCAACAAGACACCATGACCACTTACAGTCCAGTCACTAGGCATAAAGCAAATAAAAATGTGGTAAATTTTCTCTAGTTGCATTCCAGGCCACTGATGTACTCAGTCCATCATGCTGACCAATAGCATCTCATTGTTTCTTTGTACCCCTCTGTCCATCTGGATCTACCTGTCGCCTCCTTCTTTATACTTGGATTTTAAGCTTTTTGAAGCAAGGACTGTCTTTTGTTTTGTGTTTGTGCATTGCTTAGCACAATGGGGTCCTCGCCCATAACTAGGCACTATGACAATGCAAATAATATATAGTAATATATGAATTTCAACATTAGGAAAACAATATGTAAAAGTGGAATATTATAATAATTTTTCTAGTAATCTCAGCTATGTTTGTAATTCATGTGGTGATTTTACTGTTTGGGACACCAAAACACACTGTGAATATTAGATTTGCCATAGCTCTCTCTAAGTTTCCATTCTGATAGGGACAAAAACTGGGGTTAAATTCTGCCATTAGGCTCACACGTGAGTATGGAGTGGTGTGTACCTGTGCCAGCCAAAGGCATCACTGGGAAAACATTGGGTATGCAGCTCTCTCCTTTTCACTCAGAACTGCTGTTTCAGGTGATATGATGTGGTGATGACGGGGAGTGGGTACAATTTAGCTTGACGTGATTTTGTGGCTAAGGATGCCTGCTGTACAGACACACATGGGAGCATGTTTGTATGGGTCAGTGTATCTGGAAAAAAATGGTCTGATGACAAGTTTTACATGGAATGACCTTTAGAAACTCTCTCTGGATTAAAATTCAACCCAGTCATAGGGAGGCACACATCCTATTGGGCTTGTGTCACAGCTGAATTTGATCTCTCTGGTCCTGTTTCATTTAGTTTATTCAGTGTAACTACTGAAGTGTATAAAATGTTTGAGAATAACAGCAATATAATTTTTTCCAAGTCTAAATTCATAAATTATGAATATGTGTAACATTTTACCCTTCAGCTCAGAATGGATTTTTTATCATGTTTTATGTTTTACAGGGCCCCTGAGTGTGTTGGTGGGGGGTTGCATTATAAATAATATGACCATTATTATGTATTTATACCGGTCTTCCTCTTGATTATTTCTCCTTCTCTGCAAGAGAGTATAATTCAAATTTCCTTTGGCTATAACATTGTCAAGTCTGTCAGCATAGCTTTCTACCAGTTTCATAGTGCAAACCTGCCCTAAACTGTTCATAACTAACCTCATGCCCTCCCTTGTGTAAGGGGTATGTTTGTGGTGTTACTATGACTGTACTAACCTGCCCAGGGGAAGTGGTCTTAAACCCACATTTGCCACACTCCTCTTCACCATCACAGCTTTGCACCAACTGCAGCTCAGTTGGGCTAGCTGGTCTGCTCAATAAAAATTACAGACTTAACACAATCAAAGTGATTTACAAACAATTATTCAGTAATGATTATCTTTCTATTGTAATTTGATCATTTTAGATGGACATGTATAAGACTTGTGAAACAGTTGTGCCTGAAAAATCTACCAGACCAAATTCTGCTCTCAGTTTCTTATGTGAAGTCAGTGGAGTTGCATGCATGTGAATAAGAACAGAAATTGGCCTACTGAAGCCAATGCTTTCAAAAATGGGTGCCTAAAATTAGCCTCCATAAGTCCATATTTAGGCATGTGAATAAATGGTTTGATTTTTTTAAGAAGTATTACACACCCCAAAATTCCCACTACCTTCAAGTGAAACTGAAGGTATTCAGCATTCTACAGTCAAGCCATTGCTCTTTAGGTGTCTAGAGGCACCCAAATTTGAGATTTTTGGTCATCATTTTTCTTCCTTGTCTTTTGTCACAAAACAGATTCCCTGCTTTTTACCAGGATATAGACAAAGCGTCTTCTGTTGGGTTGTTTTGCTCTTACATAGGGAAATGTGAGGCAAGCCCAAAAGGGTCTTATGCTTTTACCCTAGTAAAGTGTGCCTCTTAACTAAGATCCTGCTAAAGGATCCTGGGTTTTCAAATCACTGTGCTGCCCTGTGATTTTGCTACTCTGTCCCTGCCTCCTTTACCGACAGGAGACTGTAACAAGGCATTTCAAGTTTCCTTCACTTTGCCTCCCCCCCACCCCCACCCGTACCAGGAAGAAATACATTCTGGCAACAAGAACATAGGCTTGGCAGACTGCCAGTGACTGAGTTAGCAAATCCCTTTTGAGGATCAGCCTGGTCAAGTATGAATAAAGGAAGTGCACTGTTCTGCCTGCTTCCCTGGTAGCCTGCACCACCTTTAAGGCCAGTTTTGGAGCCCTCTTTACCTTTTTATAAACAGGAGAATGATTCCAAAGATGCTCAAGCTCTTAATAGCAGCTCTTAACCCTAGAGAGTTAGCTTCTTTCCTTGGCCAGGACTAGCTGCCACGTTGCCACCTAAGTAACCCTCCCTCATAAGCAAGGCTTGCTGCCAAGTCACCACTTAAGCACCTTAAAGATTCCCCCATCATTTTCTTAGCTTAGTTTTACACTCCTTATTCTTCTAAATTGACACTTCTCAATCCCTGTTGAACACACCTGTCTGTCCTACAGTCTATCCCTGGTTAACTGAGAGCATATACTGTCTATTTGCTTGTATTATTGAGTTCTGTAAAACATTTTGAGTTGGTATGGCAGGTGCTATAAAAATGAAGTTGTACTGTATTTCCAGCACTATGCCTTCCCACTGAATCCTTGAAAGAAAAATGGATGCCCTTCATTACATAAAGTCTCGGAAAGCAGTTGTCTGTTACTGAGCAGAATTCCTCTTTCTCCTAAAGGTTGGGGTGGGGAGTGAATCTAATTTACATAAATAAAAACTAAGTACTTGTTTTATTCCTTTTACAAGATCCTAAAACTAAAACAAAATACATATTTATAGCTTTTTAATTAATTTAGTGGGAATAAAATGATAGGCCCAGCTGCTATATTTATCTTCAGAATACAAATTTAACCATCTCATCTATTTAGCCATGGAACAATTATTTCACAAATAATAATAATAATTTCCTTACACTCCTTCTATGTCCCGAAATCCTGGCTTAGAGAGACCCACCTCTAAAAGTACCCATGCCCACTCAATCCTTGGATGAGACGGTGTCACTTTGTGCTAATTTTAGTAGTGCTGGTTGACACCCAGAGTGAATGGCCACTTTGTTATTGTAACATTAGCTACTAAAAGGTAATATTCAAGTTGTCAAAAAAAAAAAAAAAAAAAAAAAAGAGGTAGCTAAGCAATACATTGTGACAAGGATTTCTATCATGCTGAGATATTACAGGTGATGGGGTGGAATTTTAATATTACTGTGTATATTTGATAAGAGTCAGAGGTATATTTTGGGGGGAGTGGTTGTAAGGGTCTCAGAGTTTGGATATTTATACAAAGGTTCTCCAACTCATCTGAACCTCGTAAGCCTAAAGGCATAGAGAGAAGGTGATCCCTGCTAGAAATGACTATTTTCAGATGAAGAAACCACTAGCTCTGTGTAGCAGAGGAGGAGGTGGAACTTGTGAATTAATTATCAGCTCAGTGTTTAATTTGAATCAATGGAAATGCCAGAATGATTGAAGAATGTGTACTGAAGATCAAGGAGTTCAAGTGACACAGGGAAACCAGATATTTGCTTTAGAAACCTGGGCCCATTTCCTCAGTTTCTTAACCCATTATTCTGGAATGAATGAATTTGTGAGAAATAGAAGCACATCTGAGATTCCAGCTGGGTTACTGATCACCAGGTGGTGGATGGATTAGGGTGGAGCAGGAGGCTGGGTTTAGAGTAGAGTAGCGACTGAGGAATTGAGGAAAAGGTACGTTGGAGCAGGAGGTGTTGGCTGCCACTCCAGAACACCCCTTGAGGCTGGGGAGTAAGGCTGCAACTGGAGTGGCAGTCTTGAAGTTGGGGAGAGCTGGGCAGAATGAGAGTTGGAAATGGAGCTGCAGAGGCAGATAGTAATATTGGTGCCTTGAGGCCTTAAGATTTAATGCTTGGAAGGGGCTGCTTCACTGTGAATTTGCTGTTAATAAACATTTTGATCAGTGAAGTGTACATGAAACACAAACATGGCAGCACTGTGATTCAGAAAATGATTGACTGATTTCCAGGTGATGCCACATTAAACCGGATGATTAAATGCACACATTGGTTCAAGGCTCCATTGTGTCTACTTGTCTTGGCAGAAGAGACTCACTGTAACAGAAAAGTTAGAGATTTACAGGTAAGACAGAAAAGCAACTGACACAGCGGAATCTTCTGTAAGGTCTGGCAGAAGCACTAACTGCAGCTGCTTCAACAAGACCCACTTCCTCACTCATCTCTCCCCACCAGGATTAACAGCAGCGGTCTTTGACTCAATATTGTAGATTTCATCCTTGGAAAAAAATCTTATGTACATTGTTTCTTTGCCAGTGCAGCCACAGGCTGAACAATCAATTCCTGCAATGAAATGTTACCTTGCTGAACTACTTAGATACTGCAAGTTGTTCATTTGAGTAATGAACAGCAAAACTTTGTTACGTTCAGGTGATCTGATATGAGATTAACGTCACAATTCACACATTGCCTTCTGATTATGTATGTTCTGAATAGAGATGGTAGAACATTTCTCACAATTTTGTTGTGTCAAAATGACAAAAAATGACATTTTTGATCAATTCTTGTTCTGAATGGATGTTTAAGCTAATAGGCAATTTTGTTACAGATCCTCATTTGCTATTAGAAGATATAGTGATCAGAATTTCTGAAAATGAGCCTTGTCTATTTACATACATGAGTGTGGTTCGTAGAGAAATTCCACTTTCAAGGAGAGCTGCTGAATACACCAAACGGAAGGAAGAAAAGGTCTAGGTTAGGCATCACAAAGAGCAAAGACCAAGAAGGCATTGAGTTGGGTGGGGTTGCACAGGTGTCAGTATATTCAAAATTTGGCACACTCTGGCTAATGAATCAGATGATGATGAAAATACCTGATGCTTTGTGTCAGGAGTGCTTTATGATACGTGCTTTGTTTAAAGCCCACAATTAATAAGATGAAGTTAATGGGAGTTTTGCAATTTACAACACCAAAGGGAGCAGGATCAGAGCCTAAGACAGCTTCAGCTCAACTATCTCTGTTGACCACAGAGGTAGTATTATGGATCTCTCAAGCAGGTATGTCCCAGGCCATATAGCAGTTTGAGTTTACAGATCAAAATCAACACCATGAACTCCACCAGATAGCCACTGTACATAAGGAAGTACAATTGTCGTGTGCTCATCGTGAGATACTTCATTTAAGAAACATGTCTGTCATGTTCTGCACCAGCTTCCACTGCTGAATGGAATTTACTAAACAATTATGTTGATGATGCACAAAATGGAACACAATCCACAGCTTGCTTGCTCTCAGCGGTGATAGGTCAGAATTCCGAATGGAAACTAACGGAATGTTTTCCCCTCATGGTAAACCTAAAATACTTTCTGTCATGTACTACTTGTGCATGGTAAGTTTCAGGGCTGCTACTAGCAGGTCAGGCTCTTGTACCAGATATGGACTGGCTACAGAGCTTTCTTCCCAGAGAGAGATACCAGAAATGTGTTCACTTTAATATACTTTAATGCACTCCCAGGTATATCTGTTGAATGGTCAGATAGGGTATTAGAGAGAGACAAGGTGTGTGAGGTAATATCTTTCATTGAACTAACTTCTGTTGGTTGGAGAGACAAGCTTTCGAGCGACACAGCTCTTCTTCAGGTCTGGGAAAGGTACTCTGAGTGACACAGTTAAATGCAAGATGATACCAAGCATTATTCTGATTAATTATTATTATTAGTGTTTATTACCATAGAGCTACTGTTACATTTTGCTTCACTCACATACAAACTGCTAAAGACTGTCTTGTTTATTCTCTATGTGCAGCAACTTTAAGATGAAATCTTAAAAGGGGATTGTTCTCTTCCATGTGAAAGAATCGACTCCTCCCTGCTAGAGATGAAAGTCCTCCAAGGGAGAACTTTCTCTTGTGCCAGTGAAAACACCTCAGTAGCTACTATGTTTTATTGAAGGCATCAGCAGCACAAACAATACACTGTGCAGAGGGAAGACGTTTGTTGCTGTTACTGATTTTATTTTTAATGAGCTGAAAGCAGCCACTCTTCTGTCCCCCCTGGTGCTGTGTCACAGAGTCTTCCACTCACAAGTCCAAATCAGCATGGCCCTTGAGCACAATTCAAAGGCTGAAATCTCTACCTAAATGAAGGATTTCTTTTGGACATAAAAAATGAGAGAATTGAGGCTTTGCATTTTTACTTCATTACCTCTCCCGTGCTTAATAAATTCCTCAGGCTAAGAATGAAAAAACAAACAAACCTTGAATAAAATGAGATTAGCAGGACGGCATGATGTGCAATATTTCCTTTATTTATATTATGCATGTTACCAAGCACAGGATAAAGTGATCTTTTTGCATGCATATGGACATTATTTTCTATTGCACTGCACCTTGTTGTAGTCATCTAAACCAGCGTAAAAAGGGTGTAAAACCAGCATCAAGTCAGAATGGTAATTTTACATTCACTTTGAACTAGCGTAAATGAGGACATGGAAAATCAGACCCAGGTGTGTGTGTGTGTAGCGAGCCAAAGATGTCTTTGACATTTTAGGGGGAGGCGGGGAGCTCTGACATCCATCTGAGCTGATCTGCAGTATTTCTAGAATACATTTAAGCAAGCGTGAAAATAGGAAGATATGGAAACAAAGAAGATAGAATGAATCAATTGACTGAGTTTGCCTTCCTTCTGTAGGCAGAAGGAGCTTCTCAGGCACTGAATCAACACACAAGGATGAATCTCTGTTTGTTGGGTATATTCCGTGGGGTATACTCAATAGAAAAGGCTTAGATCAAAACCGAGATCGTATTTAAAAGTATAACTGTTAATGCAGAACACATGAGATAGGAATATTTTTTGGCAAATTTTATACATACACAGTATGTGTATTTTATACATACACAGTATTTTAAGGCCCATAATGTAGAAACCTAATTCTATTAACTTATCCACATAGAATTATGTGCATTATGCTACTCATAGAATAAATTAATGAAAAGAAAAGTCACAGCTCTACTAGTAATTATGTGGCCATATTTGGAGGGTTTAAAACATGTTGAGGAATAAATGCCAAAAATCTGTTTTCAAATATTGGTATCTAGTTTTTTTGGGATTATCACTGCTGCTATTATGCTCCTGTTTGTGTTTTTTGTTCCTGTGTAAGAATGCAAAGACCAACATACATAGAGGTTAGAGAGAGAAGGTGGGGCAGGTCATATATTTTATTGGACCAATTTCTGTTGGTGAAAGAGACAAGCTTTCGAGCTTAGGACCAGTCTACACTAGAAAATTAGGTCAGTTTAACTGTGTCAGTCAAGGGTGTGAAAAATTCATACCCCCTGAGTGGCGTAGTTAAGCTGACCTAAGTCCTCAGGTAGACAGTGCTAGGTCAACAAAAGAATTCTTCCACCAACCTAGGTACCACCTGTCAGGACATGTCTACGCTACAAAGTTATGTCAACTTAAGTTACATCAGCATAAAGCCATTGCTTTTGTGTGTCCACTCTACACTGCCTGTGTCAGTGGTGTGTGTCCTCATTAGCAGAGCTTGCATCTATGCAGAGAGCAGTTCACTGTGGGTAGCTATCTTACTGTGCAACTCGCCGCCATCTAGTGTAGGGTGTTTTGGAAAGCTTTTGCAATGCCACATGGGGCCAAAATGAGTCACGCGGGAGTGACTGGGAGCATGATTTCAATGTCCCATAATGCAGTGTTCTCCATCCCATAATTTAATCTGCATCCCATAATGTTTTACGCCTCTTTTCAAAATCCCCACAAACCCATGTGTCCCTTCTCACTTTCCACCACCTATGTAAGAAGCATGGATCCTGCATAGCTCTGCACTATTGTGATGAATGTTGCCAGCACATGGCTCCTGATCCTGGAATATTTACAGAGCTGCCAGAGGACCTGTAGGGAACATGGTGATTCCTTGGAGGCTGGATTGCTGTGGGACATGGAAAGAAACAATTCAAGGTTGTTGGTGGCATTCACAGAGCAGCTGAAGATGGTGGAGCTCCGGTTCTGGGCTCGAGAAACAAGCACTGACTGGTGGGATCACATTGTCATGCAGGTTTGGGATGATGAGCAGTGGCTGCAAAACTTTTGCCATGTTCCTGAACCTGTGTGCAGAGCTCTTCTCAGTCTTCCAGCGCAGCAACAACAAAATGAGATCTGCAGTGGAGAAGTGAATGGCGATCACTGGGTGGAAACTTGCAGTGCTTGATTGCTGCCAATCAGTCAGTAGTGAATTTGGAGTTGGGAAAACCATCATGGGTGCTGTTGTGATGCAAATATGCAGGCCTATTAGTCGCCTTCTGCTATGAAGGACTGTGAGTGGGATCAATGTGCAGGAATGGGGTTCCCAAACTGCAGTGGGGCAATAGATGGCATGCATATACCTATTTTGGCACCAGACTGCCTTGTCACTAGGGTGACCAGATGTCCCAATTTTTATAGGGACAGTCCTGATATTTGGGGCTTTTTTTATATGGGCTCTTATTACCCCACCCCCTGTCCCGATTTTTCACACTTGCTAACTGGTCACCCTACTTGTCACAGAGTACATCAACAGAAAGCGCTACTTTTCTATGGTAATGCAAGCGCTGGTGAATCACCAAGGATGCTTTACCAACATCAATGTGGGCTGGTCAGGGAAGGTACATGGCACACACATCTTTAAGAACATAGGACTGCAAGCAGAGACTTTCTTTCCAAACTGGTGGATTACCCCTGGGGATGCTGAAATGCCAGGAGTGATCCTGGGAGACACTAGCCTACCCCTTAATTCCATGCCATGCCTTAATTCCTTAATTCCATGCCTCATGAAACTACACACCAGTCACCTTGACAGCACCAAGGATCACTTCAGCTACTGGCTCAGCAGATGGAGACTGAGAGTTGAATGTGCCTTTGGTCATTTGAAAGATTGCATTGCTGTGGATCCCAGTGACAGGGGCATGACTCAACAGTGCAGCACCTCCTGCTGGCTGTCCAGGCAGATCCCTGCAGCCTGCCAGGAGCTGTCTTTAGCTCCCTGGGTCTCTGCCTGCAGCACTGCTCTGCCCAGAGTGCTTGCTGCCCTCCGCCTGCAAGGCAGCCAGTCCTCCTCCCTCCTCAAGCTCCAGGGAGTGACTCACCCTGCTCTGTTCTGCAGCCCTTCTTGTATGGGCCAGCCCGGCTCTGATTGGCTGCTCCCATAAGCCCTTCTGTGATTGGCTGCCTCCTGCGCAGCCTCCCTAGGGCTGCTTTTAACCCCTTTTCTGCCAGTGTAGGGCAGATGCCCCATCACAATGCCTCTTGTAGCCTTCTCCTCCATGCCCCGAGTAATTTTCTTGTTGATGTCAACATTTCTACGTCTGGATCGGAGCTATACCTGCACAGCCACTTCTCCCCACAGACCCAGGAAATCCAGCACCCTCTTGTGTACTCCAGGTATGAACGGAACTGCAGCAGGTAGCCTGCATGGTCAGCTGGCCAGTTGCTAAGTGTGCTTGAGAGTTGCTAGATGAGCTCTTCAAACTGGGTAACCAGGAAATGGAATTTCCAAAATTTCATGGGGCTTTAAAGGGGTGGGATGGCTTCCTGTATATCTGGCCACTGGACAGCAGAGTTCAAAATGGTGAGCGATCAAGGAGCGGCATTGTGGGACACCTCCTCGAGGCAACAACAGTCCATGTAAGTAACACAGTGTCTACACTGACACTGGGTCAACCTATGTCTAACAAACTCTGTGCCGTCCATGGAGGTGAAGTTATGAAGTTGGCTTAGCAGGTGAGTTGTTATGTTGGTGGGAGCAAAATTTTAGTGGAGACACTTAATATTTAGGTTGATGTAAGCTGCCCTGAGTTGACCTAACTCTGTCGTGTAGACCAGGCCTCAGGGAGGTGGATTATCTATGCCAATGGAAGAACCCATACTGTTGTTGTAGATAGAGTCTATACTGAAGCACTACAGCAGTGCAGCTGTGCTGTAGCATTTGAAGTGTAGACATATCCTTACAGAGACCTCTTCTTCAGGTCTGGGAAAGGTACTCAGGGTATGTCTATGCTTAAAACTCTGCAGCGACACAGCTGCACCACTACAGCTGTGACGCTACAGCACTTCAGTGTAGACACTACCAACTGACAATGGGAGGGCTTCTGCTGTCACTGTAGTTAATCCATCTTCCCAAGAGTTGGTAGTTAGGTTGACAAAAGAATTCTTCAGTTGACTTAGCACTGGTCTACACAGGGGGTTAGGCTGGCACAGCTACGTGTGTCAGTGTTGTAGATTTTTCACCCTCCTGAGAGATATAGCTAAACCAAAGTAAATTCCTAGTTTAGACCAGGCCTGAGAGAGTCACAGCTAAATACAAGGTGGACCAGATTGTTTAGTGCAAGTAGTTAACATATATTGTAAGAGACCATCCAAGGTGAAGTGGCCAGTTAACACCTCTGCAGTCATAGGACAAAAAAGGGGGGTTATTGGAAGTGATGGGGTGCACGAGTCCCACTCTAGTGAACTGAGAGTTAAAGAACAGTTCTAGGCCAAGAAGGCCCCACCCAGCCACACCTGCTGGGCATGCTCACATTGGAGGCAGGGCTCAAAATGGAGCAGCTGAGCTCAGTCTGGGCAGACAGAGCAGGGGAGCAGTTGTGCACTGCACGCTTCTTCAGAAAAGCTGCCGGGGCCGTATGAGGCCAAGACCAGATCCTACTGCCAAGCTGCCTCAGGCCCCTCACTCCAGGAAGGCCGGGAACGATGGGCCATGGCTGATAGAGTGCACTCAGAGAGAGCTCCCGGGGGAATCCAGAAGCTGACCAGTAGCAGTGATGGAGGAACCAAAACCAGTGTAGGAAGTGGCCCAGGAAACAGGCGTAAGGGCACCCACCCTATGGCTACATATTTGAGCTACTATTCACCAGGCTCTGGATTGGAACCCAGTGGAGCAGGGAGAGCTTGGGTTCGCCTACCACTGGCCACTGACTCCCACCCCGGGGCAACATGGCCACTGAATTTTGCCACTTTGTGTTACAGTCAAGACCACCGCCACTAGGATTTCAACCCCCCAAAAGTGGGTTACAGATTGTTATAATAAGCTATAAATCAAGTGTCTTTATTAAGGCCTGGTCTACACTTAAAAGTTAGTTTGACCTAGCTACATTGTTCAGGGGTGTGAAAAATCAGGGGTGTAGATGGCGCTAGGTCCACGGAAGAATTTTTCCATTGACCTCACTATCACCTCTTGGGGAGATGTATGACCTACATTGATAGGAGAACCCCTCTTGTTGGCATAGGTAATGTCTATACTGAAGAGCTACAGCTGCACAGCTGCAGTGCCATAGCTGTGCCACTGTAGCATTTCAAGTGTAGACAGGCCCTTACTCCATGACTTTCAATGTCTAGCAAAGTTATGAATTTAAACTCCCAGGCTTGTCTTTTGAAGATGTTGTGCAGGTTTCCTTTGAGGATGAGGACTGAGACATCAGATATGGATTGATCGCTTTGTGAAAAGTGTTCACTCTTGGGTGATATGGTGTTTTTCTCTTTCATCATTTTTCTGTGAAAGTTATTTCCAGAGCATAGTGATTGTCTCGTTCACCCAGTTGCTGTTGGGGCATTTGGTGTATTGGATGAGGCACACCACATGTTGTGATAGGCATGTGTTGGACCTATGAATCTTGAAAGGTGTGTGGTGCGGGGTATTGATTGTTATATCAGTGGAGATATGTCTTCAAGTTTTGCAACTCCTGTTAAGTCAGGGGCTGGTGTTGCTTTGAGCTGGTGTGTCCTGGACTGTGAGGAGCTTGCTTCTGATGATGAGCTTGGCGAAGTTTGGAGTTGTTTGAAGGCCAAAAGAGAGGTTTGGGGAAAGATTTCTTTCAGGATGTGGTATATATTGAGTATGGATTGTAATTGTTTAATGATACCCCATATAGGTTCCACTTTGTAGTGGCAGGTGACAACTAGGGATGTGCAGTCTGAGAGTGATTTCTCCCCCCCTGTATTGAAGGAGGTTCTCTCAGAATTATTTGGGTGGCCAGTTCTATAATGTGATCTACTTCCCTGGTGGAGCATCCTCGCTCCGTGAAGGCATTTTTAAGTGTGTTAAGGTGTGTATCGTGGACTTTTTTCTTGGTGCATATTCTGTAGTATCTGAGTGCCTGGCTGTAGATAACAGATTTCTTGGTGTGTTTGGGGTGATTAATGGATTTGTGAAGGTAAGTGCGGTGATCCATAGGTTATTGTATATAGTTGTCTGCAGGGTTCATTGCTGAAACTGATCATGGTGTCCAGGAAGTTGATGTTGGAGTGGGAGTGTACTAAAGAGAAATTTACATATTATGAAAAAATCTCCATTGATTCCATGGCTCTGACTTTGTCTGCTAACAATCAATTTCCCCCTTCTTCAGAATCTGTGGCTGGTTCTTCCTAAATTTCTGGGAATGTCAGTATGTTTGTCCATTTCACAAATATGTTTTCTTTTAAAGGTTTGACTTTTCTTACATTCTTACTGCTTCTAGATTACTGGAAACTAGGTTCACTCAAAGTCACTTGTGTCCTACCAAACCATGGTAACACCCTTGAATCCTGGAGAACCAAGGGTTTGAATAAATTACCTTGAAATGAAATATTTTCTTCTTCTGTTTATTTGGATAGTAAATGTGTATTTAGTACTAAATTAAACTTTTTAATACTGTCCCTATGTTTTCAGTGTGCCACGAGTTTTGTTTTGATGATGAATAATTGTACTGTAAAAGTTGTCAAGGGAGAAAATGTACGTTTTGGAATTACGGTTATTCAGGGAGCTCTCAGAGGTACTTCAGGGTTCTGGGATAAGCACATGAACTGGATATTTTGGTTAAAATAATCAGCAGTGGGATAGTTAAGTTATCATTAGGTTTCAATGT
The DNA here is from genome assembly GCF_028017835.1 of Emys orbicularis. Lineage (NCBI taxonomy): Eukaryota > Metazoa > Chordata > Testudines > Emydidae > Emys > Emys orbicularis. The sequence goes on along the minus strand of NC_088683.1, from coordinate 63,580,954 downwards.
TAAAAATTCACTGAGATAAATGGGACAATGTATACCTCTCAGAGCTCTTGCTTCACTCTGCTGATTCAGGCAGAGGTCAATGCATCAGTTTATACTTAGTTCATGCTTTGAAGGTTTTGCTGCTAATTATAAATGCTAGATTTTTTTTTCTTTTAAATGAATGCTTAGATGCTGGTGCAGAAGTCTGTGGCCAATTGAACAGTTGCAGAATCATGAACTATACAGAGTCTGGATATACAAAAGTACATTGTATTTATATATGTGACTAAAAATTTAAAAAAGTCTTTATTGTTCTTATCTATGAAGGAACATCCTTTCAATGTGCAATTTTGAGAATTATGCCCACTTTTTCATGCATGATTATTCAAGACAACTGAATGTAACAGTCCACTCAGATGGTCCAAGAGGTAGGAAATCTTTGTTTCTATAATCACCCTAGATGTCTTGAAAGAACAAAACATAGAGGTCATACTAACTGGGAAGAGGTTGTTGCTAGTAACCTTTTTTTTCCTTGAAGAAATCACTAAATTTTCAAGAGGCTGAACTACTTAGAGACAATCAGGGTTTGCCCTGTGGCAAAGAATCTGAAGACCTAATTTATTTTAAAAAGGAGCCTTTCACTGAATGACAGTCAAGGAAATAAAAATCCACTATACCCGTGCTTTCAGATGATATCTTTAAAAATAGGCAGAAATAATTATTTTGGGGTAACTTAAGAAGGGAACTTTATAAAAGCCTTTTACAAAGATTTTAATGAAAAGCATGAAACAAACTCAATGTGTTTGTTAAGGTCATAAGGACATACTGAACTAAATCCATCCTTGGTGTAACTTCTTGGAATTAATGGAGTTTAACACTAGGGATAAATTTTGCACATTGTATCTAGTTAAATATTCAGTGCTACAGAAATGCTACTGACCACTAGGAAACTACACTTCATGAACAAACTTTCTCTTCTGTATTGGGGCTGAAGCCAAGTTCTATTTGAATCAATAGCAAAACTCTTACTAACTAATGTGACTAGGATTTGGCCCTTAAAGATGATGCTGTGAATTAGGATCTTTTTCACATGTTTGATGAGGATATCCATTTATCCACTGCTTCTGGCAAATGGCATAGGGACACATTGTCAATATTACTAAAGTAAATGTTAAAATGGAATGACAGATTTTCCTCTTGGGGCTCCCACAAGAGGCTGAGATGTGTAATCATTATTGAGACTTAATTTCTTTCCTGCTATTTGTTGGAAGGAGTATTGGCTAGAAGTTGGAACCAAGACTGCTCTCCAGCTGAGACTAGTAGATGTTGTAGGAGCAGCAGTGATCTGTATGCTATGTATAACCTGTATGCTCAAAAGGTCGGTTACACTGTTACACTACATTTTGTCTCCTCTCCTCTTGGAATGCTTGTGGGATGAATGGGCTGCTTGAAAAGCTGGAAGATCAGAAAAGCTCCCAGGTAGACAAGGTGTCTGGAACTCTAATTAGGCAGCGATCACACACCCAATGCATTGACACTGCCCGAGGTGGAGTGTGACCAACCAGACGCAGCCAAGTCATCTCAAGTCGCAGGCCATGAGGAGCAGGTCCTTAAAAGGGGAAGGGGCCATGTGCTCAGCAGTGCACTCACAAGATTGTATCTCCCGTGAAGGCCCTTCACCCGGACCGCCTGGCCAGTGGTTCGCTGTGTTGCATTCCATCGTGCCTCGGGAAGACTTACCTTCATCACACCGTCCATCGCTGTGCTGTTGGACACTTACCTTGAAGGATCCTGACATCTCCAGTGCCGTGCCTGTCCTGGGAGCGTGAGTATGTGAGTGAGAGTGTGGCCCCCCCAACCCCCTTCTTTTGAGCTTAGCTGTCAGTATAATAAATGTGCTGCTTTCTGCCAAACTGGTGGGTCAGTAGTCCTCCCTAAACTTACTAGCTGGCCCAATTTCGGGTAACATTACAGATATGTGAAACTTTCATAATGAAATTAGTGCTCTGAAAACTTCAGCTCAATGTTCAGCAGCGGTGCAAAAGTCTAACAGATTGTCAGGAGCTATTAGGAGAGGGATAGAAAATAAGACTGTAAACATCATAATGCCACAATACAAATCCATGATGAACCCACACCTTGAAAACTGTGTCCTGTTCTGGTTGCCTCATCTCAAAAAGGGTATAGTGGGAATGGAAAAAATTCAGAGAAGGGCAACAAAGATGATCAGGTGTACAGCTTTCATATAAGGAGGGATTTAAAAGATTAGGGCTAGTCAGTTTAGAAAAGGGACAACTAAGGGGGGATAGAGGTCTGATCGCCATATTTGGGGTCGGGAAGGAATTTTCCTCCAGGGTAGATTGGCAGAGGCCCTGGAGGTTTTTCGCCTTCCTCCGCAGCATAGGGCAGGGGTCGCAAGCTGGAGGATTCTCTGCGACTTGAAGTCTTTAAATCATGATCTGGAGACTTCAACAGCTGAGTTAAGGGAAAGTGGGTGGGTCAGCTTTTGTGGCCTGCATCATGCGGGAGGTCAGACTAGATGACCTCAATGGTCCCTTCTGACCTTAAAATCTATGAGTCTATGAGTCTATAAAATCACGAATGGTGTGGAAAAAGTGCATAGAGAAGTGTTCTTTACCCTTTCTCACACAACACAAACCAGGGATCACCTGATTAAATTAATAGGCAGCAGGTTTAATACAAACAAGCTGAAGTACTTTTTCACACAATGCAGAATTAACCTGTGGAACGCATTGCCAGAGGATGTTGTGATGGCCAAAAGTATAACTGAGTTAAAAAAAAACTAGTTAAGTACATGGAAAATAGGTCCATCAGTGGCTATTAACCAAAGTGGTTGGGGATGCTACCCTATACTTGGGGTAACATTAAATCTCTTATTGCCAGAAGCTGGGAGATAAAGACTGGGTAGATCACTCCAATTGTCCTGTTCTGTACACTCCCCTGAAACTTTGGTGCAGGCCACTGTCAGAAGACAAGATACTGGGCTAGGTGGACCATTGGTCTGACCCGTCGTTCTTATGTTCTTAACTTGAAATTGTGAGGCAAACCCCCAGCCAAATCAGGACAGCTCGCTCAGCTGCCCCACCAACAGAGGCTCCTCCCATTAGGCTGGGGGAAGGGGCTTAAGATATGGGTTGGCTTGTGCCCGACCATCCCAAGCAATTCAATAGGTGCCCCTCCAACAGATCTGTGGTGAGTCACCACTCAGGCATTCAGCAACAACCCAGCAGTATTAATTTACCCTTCCCACAGAGCCTGCAGTGACCCAGCCTATGCAGCAGCAGCTTATCATAGAATCATAGAATATCAGGGTTGGAAGGGACCTGTGGAAATATTGGAAAGAGTCCAGCGGAGGGCAACAAAAATGATTAGGGGTCTGGAGCACATGACTTATGAGGAGAGGCTGAGGGAACTGGGATTGTTTAGTCTCCAGAAGAGAAGAATGAGGGGGGATTTGATAGCTGCTTTCAACTACCTGAGGGGGGGTTCCAAAGAGGATGGAGCTTGGCTGTTCTCAGTGGTGGCAGATGACAGAACAAGGAACAATGGTCTCAAGTTGCAGTGGAGGAGGTCTAGGTTGGATATTAGGAAACACTATTTCACTAGGAGGGTGGTGAAGCACTGGAATGCTTTACCTAGGGAGGTGGTGGAATCTCCTTCCTTGGAGGTTTTTAAGGCCCGGCTTGACAAAGGCCTGGCTGCGATGATTTAGTTGGGAATTGGTCCTGCTTTGAGCAGGGGGTTGGACTAGATGACAGCCCAAAATGCCATTAGCCTTCTTGGCAACAAGAGCACACTGTTGACTTATATCCAGCTTCTCGTCCACTGTGACCCCTAGGTCCTTTTCTGCAGAACTGCTTCCTAGCCATTCGGTCCCTAGTCTGTAGCAGTGCATAGGATCCCTAAGTGCAGCCTGGGTCAGATGGCCCTCGGGCTCAGATTTCCCCCATGCAGAGTTACAGATCAATCTGTGCCCCAGCCGGACCAAGCCAGGGACCCTCCTGCTGCCACGCAGTGTATCAGACTCTCTTGACTCCCAGCCTGCTCCTGATCCATTTCCTGTTTCTGCCCCTGCCTTGCCTGAGCCTATTCCAGTCTTGTCCTTGCCCTGCTCTGACCTTGCTCCAGCACTGTTACTGATCCACTCCAGCCTTCCCTCCTGACCCCTTCAGACTCTAACCACCCACCGTTGACCTTTGGCCTATATCTGAATTTGGCTATGGTACTGATTTGGCTTGTTCACAAACTCTGATCTTGGTTGTGACCCTGGCCTGTCCCTGGATCTCAATTCCAGCACTACTCTCAGCCCAGTCTTGACCCTATGTCTGGCTTCTACCTCCACTCTGACCATTAGGCCTGACTACTGGGAGGCAGCACCTAACATTAACTATGTGTAGCCTGGAGTAGATTGCTGCTCAGCCACTGCATTTCAATCTTACACAATCCTGAGTGCTTTAAGATTTTGCATGCTTCTTTATGTATTGCAGTTGTGGCCACATGTGATCAAACCTGTAGGCCAACAGCAGGTGGGATAGCACCAGAAATGGGTCCTACGGATATGGCTGGGCTACTGAGTTACTTAAATATATGAATGAAGGGTAAGTCACTAGAACACTGCGTCACCTTCCCCAACCCAAACCTCCATCAAATAGGGGCTGACCCAAAGCTTATTGAAATCAATAGGAAGCCTTCTAGTGAAGAAGTTGCTTCAGCAACACATTTACCCTAGACTCAAAGCTCTCTAAACCCCAGAACTGCTCTGTCCTTGGATTCGAGATCTGAGATCTATTCAAGGTACTGCACCAGTCTCTCCATCCAATGTAATATCAGCATCATTAACTTTTACTCATGCTGTACGACTATTTAAATATATGGAAAAACAAAATAATACTGCATCAGTAGGGAAATAGGTTTCCCTATTGGGGCTATTTTAGTTCAAAACAGGTCAGTTCACTAACACAACAAAGAATTGCATGTTGCCTAATGGCTACAGAGTTTCTTTTTCCTTGTACAAATTTCCTGAAAACAAGGTATATTTTCATGTACCTCTGCTGATGCCTAAAGCTTGTTTGTGGTTGAACTCATGAGGGAGTAAGTTGTCCCGAAACTGCTGTACTTCTGAGACTGTAATTCCAAACACTGCCTGTTGGGCTTGGAGCTTCAGTCGAAGCAATTAGTGAAAGACTTCAGATATTTTTGAATCTTTCGAGAAACTCTTAAGAAAAAAAATAAGGGAAAATAATCTGTATTGTGCTTTTTTTTTTCTTCTGGAGCTGCATGTGTTACACATCAAATGGCCTTCTTTGCCATAAGCTTTGCTTTATAGTAGCATAGAGCATCATTGTGGTTTGACTTCCCTGAGTGTTACTCTGGGACATTTGTGTGGGAGAATTGAAAAAAAAACCTGGAATGTGTCGAGGAACTAAACAAATAATCTCACATTCAGACACACAGAAACACACAAGAGAGTTTTATCATTTCCTTTGAAACACAATCTGCAATAATGAAAACACTTCTGATTCCAAAAATAAATAGGGGTTAAAAAGCTACCAGTATGATGGCTTAAAGCCTTTGAACAAACATAAACTATTTCCATAATACAAATTCCTCACTGTACACTAATTTTTTAAATTCTAAAGATTTTCTTGAAAGATTAATGTTTAAACTCCCATCTGGTGTTTATAGCTCTGTTCTTTCCCAGCACTTGCTCTTTTAAAGATGAGCAGGTATTAAGCATGATACCTGTTCTCAAAAACTACCCAGGGGTAATCAATATCTTTTTTCTTGCAGGGATTTGTATATTCTCAGCAGAGAAGAAAAAGTGGTTTTCTTTTTAATGGTTCAGATGCATCATGCTACTTTGTAATAATAGATTATGTGTAATTCATCGTCATAGATGCCAAGGCCAGAAGGGAGCATTGTGCTCATTTAGTCTGACCCCCTGTATAACACTTCCCCAAAATAACACACAGAAGTTCCCCAAAATAACTCCCAGAGCATATCTTTCTGGAAAAAATAAAACCATCCAACCTCGATTTAAAAATTGCCATTGATGGGCAATTCACGACAACCTTTAGTAAAGTAAAATACATCAGACCAAGTAATTGTGTGAGAATCTGATGTAACACAATTAATATTATGCATCAGAAACTAACACAGGTGACTTTTCTTGAAGAATGATGTGAAATGGATGCTAAGTATCCATCTGATCCCTCTGTTGATAGGTAGCCCCTAGTATTTACGTTTCTTAGCTAGTTCAATTAAATGAGGTTTAGTTCTGCACATCTGTAGTCTCCCCCATATCCAGTTTTTCATGGTGAGCTCATAAATGTTATCATTAGAACAAGCTTTCAAAAGAGGTTAAGTTTTTGAAAGGGTTTAATCTGCACTTGCATGCAGATGATTACTGCTCTTGTATTATTCCCTGGCATAAAGAATTCTACATCAGGTGCATTTAACATCAAGCTGTTTAACTACGATTACTCCTGCTGGAGATAGACTGTATTTCAGAGCGGGGTATAATGCACAGTATAGGAAGCAGAAACCACAGGAACTGCAACAGGGTATAGCTTTGTGTCTGTCCTGATTTTTTTTCAATTCGAGTACACAGATCTACCCCCAACCAATTTAATTTGCAGAATTATGTTTAAAACATCACCTGAAATAATATATTTTTTTGGTCATGCATGGAAAGAAAACTCATTTCCTTCTCTTTTTTCAAGCTTGATTATTTCCAGCTAGTGGACTGAAGTGATGGCTTCCATCTCCTGGGTCTAATAAAGCAATTTGGTTCTTTAATGGGCCTTGTTAAGGTTGAAGACCAATGCCTTTCTGGTACTATTTTTTGCATTAGTAGTATACTACCTGCTGAGTCATCAGCATGGAAACCAGAGGTTAATTTCCCTCCTACTAAATGAAGCAGATAATCAGCCATCAGAGGACGGCTCCTGTGCTGTAAATAAGTCTTGACAAGTTAAGGGACAGCACTGTGCATCACTCATCCCTCTTCACACCATCTGTCCACAAATTAAGACAGAGTAAGGGTATTAATTTGTTACATTTCAAAAGCTTTGCTGACAAACCCACATGGACCTCTTTAAATGGCAATGAATAACTGAAACACTTTACTAATATTCCATTGAGTCACAGGTTATAATTTTCCAAACTTCCTTTCCAACAATGAACATGTGGAAATTGTTTTGACCAGATGTACAGTTAATGACTATCAAAGCAGATGCTTTCTAAAGCTTTACACAAAGGTTGTTGTTGTTGTTTTTTTTTTTTACCTAAGTTAGAAGTTATATCGATTTGAAGGCACAAAATTTCATCCAGTTTCTCAGGAATGATTTATATGGAGAGAGGGCTTTCAGTTGATGGGTATGCTGTTACCAGGTTCCTGGGGCCAGAAATATTTATGAAAACCCCTCTCTTCCCTCAAAGAAATGTCTGACTGAAGATAACTTCTGGAAATTGCTGAGATGAGAGGATGCCTTGTCTAGTTCACTGAGTCCATGCAACATGATGGTGAAACACAGGTGCAATTCATGTCATGCTGAATCAGAAGTCAGCAGATTTGCTTTGGGAATGTGAATGAATGTAGGTGCAGCTGCAAGAGAGATAGTACTATGTGTACATTTAAGGTAGTTATAGTGTGATATTTCTATGCATGTATATATCAGTATATCTGATTCCCAGATGAAAATTGCTACATTAAACTGGAGTTAAGATATCAGTAATTTAAGGGTAAAATATGCAGGAATATTATAATTATCCCTAAACTAAACATTAGAAAATTCAGAGTTAAGGTTAACTTAAAAGAAATCCAAACATAGTAAGGCATGGAAATACAATTAAGGTACCCAAACAACCTTTACTCCACCCTGAGGCGACACCATGTTTGTAGTCCCTAAATTAGGTCCTGATCTAACTCCCATCAAAGTCAATGGAGAGTCTGTCTTTGAATTGGGCTCTTAACAAGCACATGAAGTCAGTGAATGAATTACAGTGGTCCAACTAAAATTTTGAGCTAGAGCCATCACTGAGGGCGACTTCCAATAAAGAGAACCTCACTAATTCTTATTTTACTAATCTAAAATCCTGCTAATTCTCACCAAAACATAGATTCACAACTAAGATTTAATAGGCAAAAGCTGTTGAGAGATATTGATAAGATTTGACGACTTTTACAAAATATATAGGGCATAATATGAAGAATTATAGTTCACATTTAATTATTTATTATACTTGGCAGGATAAATGGGCATCTTTTCCCACACAATGCATATTAGATTGTGGAACTCATTGCCACAGGACATTTTTCAAGCCCATCATTGAGCAAAATTCAAAGAAATTGTTTATATGGACAATAAGAATACCCAGAGTTAAAATTATTAATGCTAAAAAGGGGTATTTGAAAGGCTATAAAACCTCTAGCTTCAGGTCTGAAGCCAATGGCTAACTAATAGATTAGGATGAAATATTCCTGGAGGACAGATTATCCCATATCTGCTTACTGCGGGGTTTCTCACACCCTCCTCTGAAGCATCAGGTGCTGGCCACTGTGGGAGACAGGATAGTGAAGGAGATCGACTGGGGTTCTGATGTGGTATGGGAATTCCTAAATTCCAGTGAAATCATTTGGATTTAGTGATGAGTGAACTGCCAATCTTTTGGAATTTTGGTCCAGACCCGGGGGTGCTGGAACAATTTGGTTGGTGGGGCAGCTGAGAGCCATTGAGCCAAACTGTATATAATGGAAACCACTTCAAGCCAGGGGGGTGCAGCAGCAGTACTCCCAGCATCCTTAGTTCCACACCTATGTCCAGGCCCAAATTACTCCTCCTATCAAGTCACTCCAATCCCAAATTCGTTCTCTTTCTTCCCAGTGCTTAGTCACTGTTTCTTCTTACTGCTTCTGTCTCCAATCTACCTGCCAAGATTGAGGCGCACAGCAGGTCTAGCTTTGGAGTTTACTTGTCATTGACACAATGCACTCTGGAGAACAAGCAATGGGGAAACACCAGTGTAAAGTGAACAGTGCTCACTGGCACAGCAAGGAGGCTACCAAACTTCATGGGTCCTCATTTTAAAAAGCATGAGACAGGTAGCAGCAACAGGAAATGGGGATGAAACAATGTGTGAGTGAAAGAGGGATGTTGGTCTGTATGGGTTAGTGTTTACTGCTCTCTTTGTTGTGCATGATCATTGTTCCCAGGGTACAACTCAGCCAACAGCACATCTTTCCCCAGGATAAGTTGTGAAGTGGTAGACAGTTATATCCTCTCAGCAATCCAAGATGCAGTATTTTATTACAATAATGAAAATTCAAATTTCTCTTTCTTGTCAGTTCACTAGTGTGGGGGTGTGAAGGTCCTGGCTCAGGCCTGGTTGGTAGGGGAGCACTTCCTAGTGGTTAGGGCTTAGGCCAGTGCAGGGTGGTTATTGGTAGGGGAGCCCAGGACCTCCCACGCCACTGGGTTATGACCCATGGCCCTTTGAGGACTATCAGTGTGCTGAGAACTGGGGAGGCTTAAGGCGGCCCTCCTGGGGCCATTTCCAGCAATTGTTCCAAGGTTGTCATCTGCTTCTTCCTGGGGTATGGCCCAGCCTCCTGGACCAACTCAGTCCAAGATTTTCCCCTGGTGGGGTAGTCCAAACAAAAACATAAAGGGGAGCAATTCAGTTCAGGATTCATATGAGAGGGCAATGCTTCACTCTCAGACTGTCTCTGCAGCAGGCCCTCCCTTCCCGCAGGGAGGTGCCTTTGGGCAGTTATTTTGGGAGAGAGTCTACCTTTCCTCAGCTTGTCTCCCTGGAGCTGCCGTTAGCAGATCTGCCCCCAAATAAACTGCCTTTTAGCTCCTCCAGTTGGTGCTTTTGCTACAGTTGTGGCAGGATAGGGCTGGGTGAGCCCAGAGTAGTTCCTTAACCCCTTGTTGCTCAGTGTGGGGTTTGTACAGCCCATCACAGGGGGGGTATCCTTGAGAATTATTTGGGCAAGACTCTGCTCTGCACAGTGGAGGCAAGCAGAAGGCAGAAGTATAAGAAGAAGGGGCCACACTCCTGCTGGAGTCCTCAGGAGGAAATTTTAGATTAGTCAGCCAGAATTCCTCCTGGAAGCTCTTATGGGATGTATGCAGGAGTAATAGCTTAGCTAGTCTTGGAGAAGGTGTAGTATGGTCCTAGCTCTGCTAGGCAGCGTGAGAAGGGGGTGAGAGGGGCTATGGCCCAGACATTTCTAATTTGAATATCATACTTTACAGAGAGTCTACACTGCCTGAACGAACCTTTTTGAAACAACTTGGTACAGGGCTTTTCCCCCCATTGTATATTATATTTTTGTATACTGTATTTTTTTCCAGTGTATTTTCTGAATTAAGGTTGACCACCAACATGCAACTTCTAATTCATTCTTTAGGATTAATAACTGCTCCATTTATTATGATGAACTGAGTTACTGGAAATCTTTCATTTTGTTCCGTAGCTATGCCCTTCTCTTCTCTATAAAGATGCAGGTGCTTATAGTAATTTCCAATCTTATAGCTATTTATTAACAAATTATTCTAGAGGAGCAAGCCAAAGCAGTTTAAGGGCTTGTGTACATGGTGTATTAGTCAGCACTAGTCTGTGGCACACTAAATGGCCTGTGCAGATCCTGTTGGCACACACTACAAGTTCCCTAGTGCATGTTAATGTAGTACTGTTTGAAACTGGACTACATTAATGCACACTAGGGAACTTTTAGTGAGTGCCAGCAGGGTACACACTGGCCAGTTAGAATGCAGCTCACCAGTGTGTACTGGAAGTGACACCCCTTTAGTGTGGACAGATGCAAGGTGTAGATGATCCCTTAGTTTTTAAACTGTATAGTGTATAAATTGGAGCTTTGTTTGAGTCCCTCAGTACTGGCCTCAGAGAGAATGGTTTATAATGAATTTTATTTTACTTTATTCTCACATTCTAGCTGTATTTAATTTTACTTTTAAATGGGCTAGCATTACACAGAAACGAGATCTCTCTGTGGACTGCAGAAGAAACAGCTAGTGTCAATGTGTAAATACAATGAATATCCAAAGTTTGTTTCTTTCTTTCTTTCTTTCTTTCTTTCTTTCTTTCTTTCTTTCTTTCTTTCTTTCTTTCTTTCTTTCTTTCTTTCTTTCTTTCTTTTTCTCATGCTTATTTGGATAATCAAGATGAACCAGAAGAGGTTTAAAATAAATTAAATTTTAATTTGCATGCTAGCAGTTAGCTCATTACCATGGGCAAATATCAGCCTGGTTTGCTTTGAGACGTCTCTGTGTTTTTATGACTTTAAGGAGTAACTGCTTGAAGTCCCTTAGAGGATTATATGTGCCAGTTTTCATTCAAAATGAGCTTTTGAAGAGCATTAGAAGGAGCTGCTCACATATTGTTTTGAAAAGGCTGGTCAAAACACAGGTTTCTTTTTTCAGATAAAGCTGCTCTCTAAGTGTGTTGGCTGCTAATAGTCTTGCCATGCTGTTATTCCAAGCGGAGGCTTTCCAGGTTTTTATCCCAAGCAGAGCTTATCAGGTGCCAACATCCTATTGTCGTGATCTGGACATTACCTGCATTAACGCAGGAGCGCTGAATGGGACACCCAAACTGGCAGCGAGGACACAAGAGAGCACAAAATGGGATGCTCATTGCACTTCTTTTGGTTCACATAGCAACAAGCAGCTACAACCTCTGAAGGCAGACCACCAGGGAGTTATGGGAATCTCAGCTGTCAAACCTGGCAGCCATTCAGGTACAGGTGGCAAAAGGACTGGAACAAGCCCTTTCCATTGTTCCTGGATCATTTTTAGTAAGTGCTGGCTTAAGTCATTTTTCTCATTAATCTTTCCCTGTGATATAACTTCCCTCTCTTTAATCAACAGAGGTTGCCTCAGTCAAATAGCTAGCAACAGTTTGATTCTTTTACTTGTTGGGGATTCAATACTCATTCTGCAAGGGACAGGTGGACAACAGGATGCTGTTCTGCCTTCCCAGAGCCAGGATATGAGATGGTCACTCTAAGGGTTATGTCTACACTGGTATGCGCATGCAGTTATTGGATCATGTACATGCCTGCACCGAGTGTCCACATCTGCTGTGCTGGACACGAGTATAAATCTGGGTACACGCATTTACTCACTTCCATGCTGCTGCTGTTGTTACACCATGTTAGCACTATCATTTCAAGGTCAGTATCCCAGGGTTCTGTGCATCACAGGAAGACACTCTAGGAACTATCTTGCTGTGTGTTGTTGCCACTGTCCCCCACCTTCACACATTTGGCAGTGGCACCTCCTGATCACATCTCCCTACTACCACCCCATCCCCCCCTGCAAACTGAGTAGAAGACATGGAGGAAATGAGTTATGATGTGGTTCTGCTATAACGGTGCAGAACCAGCTGGGTATTGCCTGGCTGGTGTAGCCTGATTTGGGGTGTGTTAGTAGTGTTGATTTAATTTATCCACTTAATTTAATTTTAATTAATTAATTAATAATTTTAATAATGATTATTGTGGATATTAATTAGTATGGGTTTTGGCTCACCAATTTGTTTGATCAGAAGATAAAGTTTGTCCTGAATCAGGCTTCACAGAGTTTATAAAGGGGAACTTCGGGGTTATGACAGGAAGTTTACACTGAGACAGATGTAGTCATAACGACTTTTTATTAAAATCAATGAAGATCGTAAGTAAATGGTAAAACAGTTAGAATTACAGAGTTACACTTGTATCACAGTTCTTTAACAGATAGATATATATGAATATAAGATTATAAGCTGCAAAGTTGATTAATACTCACACTCTGTTTTGATAATAACCTGGTGTTGGCAACACCTTGGGCGTTTTTCACACCTCTGGCAGAGGAAGCTACTGCAGAGTTATTTACTCTTTAACTTAATTCTATATGTCTAAAAATAAAATATAATATAAGGGAGATTACATCCCTTTTAATTTACAGTCTTGAAAAGAATGAAGAACGAAGAACGGCCTATCAATAGTTAATAGCCGTGTAGGAGATGGGTAGCATCGATACGTAGTTGAAAGGTGGAGGCAATGAAGAGTAGACAGGAGCAGATAGGTGGGTAGATTGCCTGTCTAATGGCAAGCTGCTTTGCCTTTTTATAGGGTATTAATCGGAAATCCTTCCTCTTATGCCCAAATTTCATTCCTCCCCACGGAAATGTTAGGGTACACTTACCCCATAGGCTAGTATGTATGTGCGTACGGCTGACAGGTATGTATGCAGTTGTGGTGTATCTTTTAGATTGTGGGCAAAACCCCTTTTTTTCCACCCTCTATTATTATTGGTTTAGGTAAAGGTCTCTAGACATCTGTGTGGGTGTTTTGTCTAATTTTACTTTTCTGGGTAAGGGTCTCAAAAGGTGTTAACTTCGCATTGGCTCAATCATACAGGGTTTTAGCCTGTAGGTAGGTCTCTTGCATTACAACCAAACTTACTTTTAATATAAAATCTATAAGTCTAATACATCAAATACTCATTTTTGTAAGAAAGATATATTTATACAGACAAGCAGATTAATCCTTAGGGCTACACTGGCAACATCAGACAGTTATAGGTCTATTGCAAACCACGTCAGGGTTGGAAAGTCCAATGTTAAGGTTGTGGTTGTACAGGTTTTCAAGGCAACTAACACTGTGATCTACCCACATAAATGGACTAAATCTGTGAACAATAGTCAAATGTTAATGTCTATGAACCCATCTCTGCGCCCTCCCCCTGACAATGGGGGAACAATGGGGGAAATCTGTTCTTGGGGACAAATGGGGATGAATCCTGCATGGGATTTAGAAGTCGGGCACTTGGGGCAGGTCTTCACTACGGGGGGGGGGGGGGGGGGGGTCGATTTAAGATACGCAAATTCAGCTACGCGAATAGCGTAGCTGAATTCGATGTATCGGAGCCGACTTACCCCGCTGTGAGGACGGCGGCAAAATCGACCTCCGCGGCTCCCCGTCGATGGCGCTTTCTCCTACCTCCGCTGGTGGAGTAAGAGCATCGATTCGGGGATCGATTGTCGCGTCCCGACGAGACGCGATAATTCGATCCCCGAGAGATCGATTTCTACCCGCCGATTCAGGCGGGTAGTGTAGACCTAGCCTTGGTGGGCTTCTGGGACTCTCACAGGTTCGTTGTTTCCCTCCTGGATGGTCAGAGGGGCTCCCTTATGAGGGGTTTTGGTTGCCGGTGGATGTTGTGGTCCCGGGAGTCCAGCAGGCTCCTCTTGGTCAGGGGTTGATTCCTCTGGCTCAGCAGTACCCTTGGTGGCAGCCAGAAGAGGAGGAGGTGACTGTTCATGAACTGGTGTCATAGAGTCATAGAGTTTAAGGCCAGAAGGGACCACCAGATCATCTAGTCTGACCTCCTGTTTATCACCCAACTCCCTCACACTAAACACAACAACTGAAATTGGACCCACAGGAGACTAGACTATTATGTGCCACAGGAAGAGAATAGGAGGGACTGTGGTGCACCAATATCCGAGGCCCCACCAGTGGTAGGAAAATGATTAATTGGAATATACTCCACTCATGTGGAACGTGACCTGCACCCACATGCTGCAGAGAAAGGTGAACCCCCCTCCCACTCCGGACACTACCGATATGACCTGGGGGGAAATTCCTTCTCAACCCCATGTATGGTGATCAGTTATACCCTGAGCATGTGAACAAGAACCAGACAGCCTCACATTTGACAGAGAGAAAGTTTGATGCCACCTCAGAGCTCTGGCCTACCCAGTTCAATGTCCCATCTCCAGCCTGGGACATCCTTGATGTTTCAGAAGAAGGATATTTTAAAAAGAAAAAAAAAACCCTCTCAGAATACATTGGGGTGAAATGTATCCTAACCCCTGCTGGTCACTGTCTGAAACCCTGAAGCATGTGCTCTGGGAACATAAGACATAAACTGGAAATGAGCCCCAAAGTTGTTGAAGCCTGCCCCCTCCATCACAAGCAACCCTATCATACAATTGCAGCCAGAAATTTGTCATAAATTTGCAATGGCTACTGCAGCAGGTGGACCCTGAACTCATTTGGCCACCAGTTCTATCTGCCTCTTCATCAGGGAATGTTCCCATTCCCGAAAGTGTGCCTCCTGCTCTATGAACCACTTCAGCAGCATTTCATCTGCTGAAGACCCCAATCCCTCCATGTCCTGAGAAACTCAAACTGCTCTTGGTTCTTCCTGTACATGCCAATAAGCACTCCAGGTCCTCCAGGGTCCTTCTCCATCTGCCTCTGCCTCTCCATCTGCCCTG
Organism: Emys orbicularis; assembly: GCF_028017835.1. Classification (NCBI taxonomy): domain Eukaryota; kingdom Metazoa; phylum Chordata; order Testudines; family Emydidae; genus Emys; species Emys orbicularis. The sequence goes on along the minus strand of NC_088683.1, from coordinate 63,565,660 downwards.
CTGCTCCTGCCATCTTAGTAAAATGGTTTCTCCGTTAGGAGACAAAGGTCCTACCAATTCTAAGACGAGGGTAGCATTATATATTTTTTTCCTTTGGAAGAAGCTGAGAAATCCCTTCACATAATATAATTTTGCTATGGAAGGCCACAATTTTGAAACTTTTCAGCATTCCAGGAATTTGACTGTTAGACTATCCTTGATTCTCAGAAAATATGTGCAGCCTTGAGGAAGGAGCAGAGGCTACTAATGGTGAGAAACATGTACTAATGCTTTTTAAAAAGTTAAATTTGTCCTAGTATCACAAGGAGTTGGGGTCACAATTCCTTCCAGGGGCTACGTTACCAGTTAGCAATTCCTTCTTTAAAGAAGGCCATCATTTTGAGAACATAGTGGCTTTCAAGGTACAGAATGGAAACAAGTAGTGGCTTTCTTGTACTCTGGAGGAGATCTGGCAATGTATGCCAGGGAGATGTTTCTGCAAATGGTCACCCCTCTACATATGAATGGAGGGGTTTGGTCAGCTAGGAAGGTGAACCAACCACATTTGCACTGTACTCCAGATGGAGTTTCTTCAACACCAGGAATTTGCTGAAATATGGGAGTCCATTTGACTGTAAACAGACTATATTCTCAGCTAGCATGAGGTGTTTTTCATGCAAAGGTAGATGTGAATAACAAAAACCATCCACCCCTCTCCTAGCATTTGCCCCTATGCCTGCCTAACAATGATGAAATGGACAGGGAAAGAAAGAGACAACTTTATTTAGTTCCCTGAAGTTTCAGATAAGCACCACAGGCCCCTTGCCTCTCCACAGCAAAAGGAAATTGCACTATGTTTATCCAACTGCCAGACAGGATCCTTCTCCCACCCTCATTTTCTCTGGGTTTTGCAGCATGGTTTGGTGCGGAGAGAGGCCAGACACTGGGCACAGAGACAGTAATAATTTTGTAATCTTCCAAGGTAGAAAGGTCTGCTTAACTTTTCCTCAGGCAACCAAAGTATTCCCTTCCCCTTCCCTGACCTAATATCCTCTCATATCAGCACTAAAGACAATGCATCGTGGGATATCTCACATATAGTTGGTGACTTCAGGGAACTCAGAAGCATACAGAAGAAGAATATACAAGTGATTTTTTTCTGAGATACTTCCAGTTCCATGAGCAAAGGAAGACAGAATATTCTGGAAGTGAACTGCTGGCTAGGTAAGTGATGTAGGGTTTTGGTTTTCAGAAATGTTTCTCCACCTTTTTTGTGGAGAGGGTGCTGTATAGTTTGGGTGACTTTCATCTCAGTAATAGTGGGGGGGTGGGCAATCTTCTCAGGGACAGACTGGCTAGAGTAGTCAGGAGGTGGTTAAACATGACATTCTCATAAGTAAGCTGGACAAATGTGGGCTTGGTAGAACTACCAAGTGGATACAGAATTATATATATATTAAGTGGATACAGAATTGGTTAAACAACTACAAACAAAGAGTAACTATTAATGGAATGATGTCAGATTGGAAGGAGGTCTCAAGTGGGGTTCCACAGGGATCTGTCTGGGTGTGGTGTTATTTAACCTCTTTATTAATGACCTGGATGTAGGTATAGAGAGCATACTGATCAAATTTGCACATGACACAAAGCTAGGGGGGATTGCAAACACTTTGGAGGGTAGAGCTAAATTTCAAAAGAATCTTGATAACTTGGAGAACCGGGCTATTGACAACAAAATGAAATGCAACAAAGACAAATGCAAGGTGCTACACCTTAGGGAAGAGAAACCAAATGCTCAGATACAGAATGGGGGACAGGGCCGGCTCCAGGGTTTTGGCCGCCCCAAGCAGCCAGACCAAAAAAAAAAAAAAAAGAAAAAGCTGCGATCGCGATCTGCGGCGGCAATTTGGCGGGAGGTCCTTCGCTCCGAGCAGGAGTGAGGGACCGTCGGCCGAATTGCCGCCAAACAGCTGGACATGCCGCCCCTCTCCGAAGTGGCCGCCCCAAGCACCTGCTTGGTAAGCTGGAGCCTGGAGCCGGCCCTGATGGGGGATAACTGGCTTGGCAGCAGCACTGCTGTGAATGATCTGGGGCTTATGGTGGTCACAACCTCAACAGGAGTGAACAATATGATACTGTTGCAAAAAAAGCAAAGTCAATTTGGGTTGCACTAACAGAGGCATAGCATTCAAGTCATGGGAGGTGATAATACCACTCTCCTTGGAGCTGGTTAGGCCTCAGCTGCAGTACTGTGTCCAGTTTTGATCACCACTGTATAGAAAGGATGCAGAGGTGAGGGACAGAGATGATGAAAGGGATGGAATTCAAACCATATGAGCAAAGGGTGAAGGAACTGAGTATATTTAGTTTGGAAAAGAGGATATAAGGGGGGACATGATAGCGGTCTTCAAATACATGAAAGGTTAAAAATTAAAAAAAAATTATTAAAAAAGATGGAGAAAAATTGTTCTCTCTTGCCACAGAGGGCAGGACAAGAGGCAATGGGTTCAAACTACAGCATAGCAGATTTACATTAAATCTCAAGAAAAACTTTCTAACTGTAAGAACAGTAGGATAATGAAACAAACTGCCTAGGGAAGTCATGGAAGCTCCTTCACTGGAGGTTTTGAAGAGGCTGGATAGACATTTATCTTGTTGTTTAGACACAACAAATCCTGCATCTTGGGAGGGGGTTAGACTGGATGTCCATTGTGGTCCCTTCCAACACTATGGTTCTAAGACTCTAATAACAAAAGGGAAGGGTAAAGAAAGGGAAGATATGAGCACTTAGCACAAAATTGAGATGTTAAGAATAAAATTAATCAAGAAACTGAAGGACACAAAAAGAATAAATTGTTTAATTGTCTATACATCAATGCTAAGAGCCAGGGTAACGAAGAAGAGAAAATAGAATTGCTCATTTATGACTATAAATTTGATCTAGTTGGTATTACTGAAACCTGGTGCAACGATTGGAATGTTAAAAACAATGGCTATAACCTATTTAGGAAAGATCAAGTGAGCAGAAAGGGAGAAGGAGTGGCACTCTTTGTTAAAAATGGCATAACCTGTTTCCAAGTCACTGATAACTCAAAAGAATGCTTATGGATCAATGGTCCTAATGGATAAAATGCAAGACAGGGTATTAGTTGGTGTCTTCTACAGATCATCAAATCACACTAGGGAACAGGATGACTGACTCCTTATGAACCTATCTATAATTTGTAGGGGGAAAAAAGCTGTGTGATCATGGGGAACTTCAATTTGAGTGATATACGCTGGAGCTCTCATGCTGCCAGTACTAAAACATCCATCAAAACTCTATACATTATACACAACAATTTCCTAACTCAAAAAGTGTTGCATCCAACATGAGGTACTTCTATATTAGACCTTGCCTTGACAGATAAAGAGGAACTGATCACAGAACTAAAAATGAATGGTAATTTAGGTATAAGTGATCATGACTTGATCACATTTATACTGTTCAAACAGAATATGTCCAGACCAGCAATATAAGTATAAAGCACAAAGTATAGATATACTATACACTTGGCACTTTCAAAAGGCCTATTTCACAAAGCTGAAAACAATTATGAGCCAAATCAGCTGAGATAAAGAATTTAATCAGAAAAATTAGAATGATAATTGACAGTTGTTTCAGAACACTTTTTACTAGATGCCTAAAAAGCCACAATCGAGGAAGAAGTCCATATTAGTGAAAAAACTGACATGGTTTAGAGGGGAAGTGAACACAGCTATATATGTGTGTGTACACACACACATACATATATACATACATATGGAAGAAAGGGGAAGTTGATAGTAATGAATATAAACCAGAAGGAAGGAGTTGTAGAAAATTAATTATGGAAACTTAGGGACACAAAGAGAAATCTAAGGCCAATAAGGAATTTTTTAATTATATTAGGAACAAAAAGAATCCTAACAATGATATTGGTCCATTATTAGATGGAAATGGTAGAATTATCAATAGTAATGAAGAAATTACAGCAGTGCTCAATAAATTTAGGAAAAAAAGATGAAGTAGTAATATCCTATTACACACTTTTTTAATTCCACTAGTATCTCCTGAGGATGTTAAACAGATGTACTAATGTTGGACATTTTTAAATCAGTAGGTATGGATAACTTGCATCCAAGAATTTTTAAAGAGCTGGCTGAGGAATTTGCTGGGCAATTAGTGTTGATTTTCAATACGTCTTGGAACACCTGGGAAGTTCCAGAAGACTAAGAAATCTAATGTTATGCCAGTATTTAAAAGGGGAAAACAGGATGACCCAGGTAATTATAGGCCTACCAATCTAACATTGATTCTGGGCAAGATAATGGAGTGGCTGATGTCAGACTTGATTAATAAATAATTAAAAGAGAATAATATAATTAATGCCAATCAACATGGGCTTATGGAAAATAGCTTCTTTCAAATTAACTTGATATTTTTTTCCCCGAGATTACATATTTGGTTGATCAAGGTAATAGTGTTGATGTGAGATACTCAGACCAATGTAAGGTATTAGCCTTGTACTGCATGACATTTTGAGTAAAAAACTAGAAAGATATAAAATTAACATGGCACACACGAAATGGATTAAAAGCTGGCTAACTGATAGATCTCAAAATGTAATTGTAAATGGGGAATCATCACTGAATGGGTGTGTTTTTAGTGGAGTCACACAGGGATCAGTTCTTTGCCCTATGCTATTTACCATTTTTATTAATGACCTGGAAGCAACCATAAACACATCCCTAATAAAGTCTGTAGATGACACAAAAATTGGGGGAGTAGTAAATAATGAAGAAGACAGGAGAACAATCCGGATCACTTAGTAAATTGGGTGCAAACAAACAATATACATTTTAATCTGGTTAAATGTAAATTTATACATCTGTGAACAAAAAATGTAGGTCATATTTACATGATGGGGGGACTCTATTCTGGGAAGCAGCGACCCTGAAAAATGATTTGGGGGATGTGGTGGACAATCAGCTGAACATGAGCTTCCAGTGTGATGCTATGGCCAGAAGCTCTAATGCAATCCTCAGATGCATAAACAGGGAAATCTCGAGTAGGAGTAGAGAGGTTATTTGACCTGTGTAGTTGTCACTGTCGCTGGAATACTATGTCTAGGTCTCGTGTTCACAATTCAAGAAGGACATTGTTAAATTGGAGAGCGTTTGGAGAAGAGTCAGTAGAATGATTAAAGGATTAGAAAACATGCCTTATAGTGAAAGTTTCAAAAAGTTCAACCTATTTAGTTTAACAAAGAGAAGGTTAAAGGGTGACTTGATCACAGTCTAGAAGTACCTACACCGGGAACAAATATTTAATAATGGGCTCTTCAATCTAGCAGAGAAAGGTATAACAGGCTCCAATGTTTGGAAATTGCAGCTAGACAAATTCAGACTGGAAATAAGGTGCACATTTTTAACAATGAGAGTAATTACCCATCGGAACAATTTACCAAGGGTCATCATGGATTCTCCATCGCTGAGTATTTTTAAATCAAGATTGGATGTTTTTCTAAAAGCTCTGCGCTAGGAATTATTTTGGGGAAGTTCTAGGGCCTGTGTTATATAGGACAGCAGACTAGATTAGTGGTACTCAGACCTCAGTGGTTCAGGAGCCAAATTAGAGATCAACATCTCCCAAAAGAGCCACAATAGTGTGAATGCATTGTTTCATTTACTAGAGTACTATGTATTCATATTTAAGCAGTATGACAGGGGAAATATTTTGTGTGTGTGTGTGTGTGTGTGTGTGTGTGTGTGTGTGTGTGTGTGTATACAAATTCTCACAGCAAAATGACTGATCAAGTATTATTATTTTATCAACTACAATTGGTTAATAACATAGTGAAAGCCTCCTGATTGGTTAATAACTTAGATTGGCTAATGATTAAATCAAAGTGTTTTAATATAATGCTGCAAAGGGCCACAGGAGACACATTAAAGAGCCACTTGAGGCTCAGGAGCCTCAGTCCGAGTAGCAGTGGACTGGATGATCACAGTGGTCTCTTCTGGACTTGGAATCTATAAATCTCACTACTTATATTTTTGCCTACTGTGTTTTCTTGGATCTCGTTTTTATTAATGAGCCAATGATTATGGAGACAGTCTCTCTCTTTTCTTTGTGTTGCCTTTGATTTGTTTAATCTTTTATGCCTGTTTTATTTTAAATTATGCTTCTAAAATCAGTACAAATTATACAAATTGATAGGAATCTTTATTATTTAAGTGCTGGCTGTGTACTTTTTACTTCTACAAGACACAGGAGATATGCTTACTCAGGGGAGTTCGCAGTCTGTATATACTACATAAATCAGACACGATGCACTGTTCTTATCATATTTGAAGACTGTTATCAGGTCAATCTCCTCCCCTCCCCCCCCATCTTCTTTTCTCATGACAAAACTTGCCCAGTTTTTTTAACCTTTCATCATAATTCAGGTTTTCTAAACCTTTTATAATTTGTGTTGCTCTCCTTTGGATTCTGTCCAGTTTTGCTTAAAGTGTGGTGACCAGAAGTGGACACAGTACTCCAGCTAAGGCCTCAACAGTTGTAAGTAGAGCAGGACATTTACTTCCTGTGTCTTACATACAATACTGCTGTTATTACATCCCAGAATGATATTAGCCTTTTTTGCAACTTCATCACATTGTTGGCTCATATTCAATTTGTGATTCACTACAACACCCAGATCCTTTTCAGCAGTACTATCACCTAGCCAGTTATTCCCCATTTTGTAGCTATGCATTTGATTTTTTCTTCATAAGTGTAGTACTTTGCAGTTGTCTTTATTGAATTTCATCTTGTTGATTTTAGACCAATTCTCTAATTTGTGTAGGTCATTTTGAATTCTGATCTTGTCCTCCTTGTGCTTACAAACCCTCCCAGCTTGGTGTCATGCACAAATTTTAGACGCATACTCTCCACTCCATTATGCAAATCATTAATGAAAATATAGACTAGTACCAGACCCAGGACTGACTACTGCAGCATGCCACTAGCTACTCTAGTGCCCTCCCAGTTTGAGACTGAACCTTGGTAGCCACTCTTTCAACCAGTTGTGAACCCATCTTGTAATAATTTCATGTAGATCACATTTACACATTTACCACTTATGAGAATATCACGTGGCTCTGTATCAAAAGCATTATTAAAGTCAAAGTATATCATGTCTACTGCGTCTCCTCTATCTAGTAAGCCAGTAACCCTGTCAAAGAAGGAAATTAAGTTGGTTTGGCATGCTTTGTTCTTGACATATCCATGCTGGTTATTCCTTATAACGATATTATCCTCCAGGTGCTTACAAATTGATTGTTCAATAATTTGTTCCAGTATTGTTCCAGGTTTCAAAGTTAGGCTGACTGGTCTATAATTCCCCAGGTCCTCTTTGTTCACCTTTTTAAAGATCGGTACTATATTTGCCCTTGACCAATCCTTCAGGACCTCATGCATCCTCCATGAGTTGTCTAAGATAATTGCTAACAGTTCTGAGATTGCTTTAGCTTGTTCCTCAAGTACCCTAGGATGACTTTCACCTGCCCCTGCTGACTTGTACATGTAACTTATCTAAATACATATAATTTATCTAAGTATTCTTTAACTTGTCCTTTCCCTATTTTGGCTTGTGTTCCTTCCCCCTTGTTAATATTTATTGTGTTGAGTATCTCGTCAACATTAACTTCTTTAGTGGAGATCAAAGCATTTTTGGACATTTGTGGTACTAGTTGTATTTTTCAAAGCAAATGACAATTGCATTATTAATATATATGAAAAGGAAAATGATTAGCAAGCTAGTGCACTCCTTTGCAAAGGTTCTGGAGGGGTTTATATAATCATATTCCGGGAGGAGAAAAAGCAAGAATTCTTACATTTGGAAAAGTTCTTCCTTATATTTACCCTATTAAATTTACCCTATGAAAGTGCACAAGAGATTAACTTAACCCTATGTGCAGAGGTCCAGCAAAAAGCATATAGCTTAGGGTTTGAGTGGTTTATTGGCCTTTTGCTAGCCCTTTCATAGGGATGAATATTTCAGTCTTCTGGTATCAAGAGGGTAAGGATCTTTAAAGCTTGTGTGCACTATAAAAATTAACTGTTGCTAACAATAGCTGTTGGCAGAGGGTAAAACTAATCCAGTGCTGAACATAGTCCAACTGCTGCCTCCGAACTTTTCCCATCTATAACTTTGCTCTCCTCTCCAAGTTCCATGCATTATATCTGAATTCGTGTTATATTGGGTCACGTTATAGCGGGGTAGAGGTGTATTTCTTTATATAATGGACAGTCAACCTGTGGAACTCTTTGCCAGAGGATATTGTGAAGGCCAAGACTATGAAAGGGTTCATAAAAGGACTAGATAATTCATGGAGAATAGGTCCATCTTTGGCTACTAGCCAGGATGGGTAGGGACGGTGTCCCTAGACTCTTGTTTGCCAGAAGCTGGGAGTGGGCGACAGGGGATGGATCACTTGATGATTACCTATTCTGTTCATTCACTCTGAAGCACCTGGCATTGGCCACTGTCAGAAGACAGGATACTGGGCTAGGTGGCCATTTGGTCTGACCCAGTATGGCTGTTCTTATGTTCTTTATAAAGTTGATTAAAGATTGTTAACCTCTCTGTCACGCTGTCCATTTCTAAAAAGAGCGTAAGTAACGTGCCCATGTTCACAAATCTGGAAATTGGACTATTGTGTCTTTTTACCGTTTACACAAGCCAATGTAATATGAAGGAATCACACAGGCACAGTGGATGCCAAATAACCAGGTTTGCTAACTATATACGACTTGTGAGGCCTAGCTACATACAGACACTGCTGCCCTGGTAGGGTCTGGTAGCTTCTGAAACATAGAAGACAGTGAGGAACTTTGGTGGGCTCACAAACTATTTAAGGGGATGCTATCCAATTTCTATGTCCTACAAGGACTCAAGCTTCCTAACTCTCAGTCCATGCTGTATGTGATGCCATCTTAGGTGTATTTGGGCCTGATTCTAAGATCATTGAAGTGAATGGGTCTTTCCACTGACTTGCAAAGAATCATAAAACCAGAGGGTTCAAAGGGACCACAAGGGTCACCTAGACTAGCCCCCTGCCAAGATGCAGGATTTGTTGTGTCTAAACTATTCAAGACAGATGGCTATCCAGCCTCTTTTTGAAAACTTCCAGTGAAGGACCTTCCATGACTTCCCTAGGCAGTTTGTTCCATTGTCCTATTGTTCATACAGTTATGAAGTTTCTGGCTCTCTGGCCCTGATTCAGGGAATCATTTAAACACATGCTTTTTCCATTCCTGTTTAGAAGTAGTCTCAGTGATATCCTATACTACAAACTAGGAGTGTGATTCCCCTTCTAGTATACACGTACTTGTGCCAGCTTTCATTGAGTTAGTACAAGTATAAATAGCAGTGAAGCTGCCGTAGCATGGGTAGTGACAGTGGAGGCATGGCTGTGCTGTGCCAAGTATATACCCACCAGTTTGAGGCAGGTTTGCATTCAGCACAGCTCAGCCAGGCTTCCACTGTTGCTACCCCTGCTACCATGGCGATACTGCTATTTATACTTGTGCTAGCTTGATGAGAACTTTCATGAGTAAGGGTACACGAGTAGAGGAATCACATCCACACCCCTATTTCACAGCGTAAACGTAGCCTTAGGCACAGACTTTACACCCCCACTGATATGAAAGTGAAGCACACATTCAAGTGCACTGCCAAATAAGAATGATTTTCTGAACCGGGGCCTATGAGCTGTCAAGGGGGATGATCTCATCTAAAATATTACTTGATGTATGTGCAAGTCATGTAGTTAGATACCCAGTAAAATATTCAGCCACCAAAATACATCTTTTAACCTCGTTATTTGATATCTACTTTCATTATCAGATGGAAGAATTTAGCCTTTATTGTCAATACCATTGGATTATATTGACTGTAGAATAAAATGCTAAAAGGATCTTTGCTTTTCTACATGAGAAATACACACCTGGAATGCCCAGAGAAAGCACCATTTGCAAAATATATCCATAATTAATATTGAAAAATTCCTTCAAAAACCTTTTACAACTGAAGTACAAATAAAGTATGCAGAATTTGAACTATTACTGAAATGTGCTTGCAATTATCAGACTACTCATTAGCATAAAAAGCAGCTAGCAAGTGATTTACCAATTCCAAACATGAAAACAGTAAAGCATACTTTTTATTAAATGGAAGGTCATAAACACTGTCACCTCCTAATAAGGGTTTAGAATTACATCCCTTGTCAACAAGAACACATATCCATATGATGCCTATTAAGTTTAGCATTGAGCTAATTGTGTTTGCAGTGGTTATGCACTTGTGCGATCATACTAGCTCCACCAACACACAGGTCTGAAGAGTATTTCTGAAAGAATCTCTTGCAATGCAAATTACATGCAATATCATTTGAACTTGGCTAATTCAGTAAAATCACCAACTGGATTCAGAGGGATTCCCAATTCCCAATGTTTAGATAATTCTCCAGACAGAAATATCTGTGGGTGATCTTTGCAAACAGTAATGATTACTCTTTGAAAGTGAGAAGGGAAAGATTATTTCAGGTTTACAGGTACAGAAATTCTTGACAGAAAATGATATTTGTCATACAGCAGAGAGCAAGACTTTTGATTGAGTTTTCAGAAGTATTTGCTTTTGTTCTCAAACTGTCTTCAACTGCTGTCAGTTATGCTGCAAAGATTGCAAATGACCTCTCAACTATAGTTAAATTCACTGAGTAGATGGTTCCTATTGCCAGGACGGAGCTGGGAATGATGTACCTTCCTTCTCAGCTATATATAATTAAGAACAGAGCAGGTTTCTTTTTCTCACTCCCTACTTTCATTCTCTCTTTCCCCAACCTCTTCTTGTCTACCCTGGAAAATTTTACTAGTTTAAACTGGTATAATTATATCACTATTATTATATGGCTATAACTCATTGCGTGGACATTCTCATTCCAGAATAAGAATGGTGCTTTTTTTGAGGTTTAGCTTTAAACCCTTCCAAAGTTGCACAGGTTAAACAGACAAACGAACAAAAAGACCTTCTTATATGGATTAAGAGTACCAACACTGGACATTATAATTATATTGGATTCAATCTACACCTTATAAAATGTAGATTCTGTATTTGTACAGCACCTAGCACAATGAGGTCCTGGTCTATGATAAGGGCCCTGTAGCAGGGTGGTTACCCCGCTCCTGCCCTGAAGGGCTTAAAACAGCCCTGGGGGAAGGTTGTGGCTGGGAGCTGCTAAGCTGGGCTGATTGGGAAGTGGCTGCAGCTGGGCCACGCCCCAATCAGGCCCCAGGTGGCCTGTATAAAAAGGCTGGAAGCTAGAAGCTTAAACAGACTCTCTCTAGCTGTAGAGGGAGATGGGCCTGGCTGCAGGGAGCTAGAGACAGGGTACCTGAGTGGAGCAGGGCTGGGGATAGGCTGAGGGAGCTCCAGCCTGGAAAGCCCCAGGCTGTGGCCTAGCAGAAGGCCAAGAGGTACTAGGGGTTGCAGAGGGCAGCCTGGGGTAGGCCAAGGCAGCAGGTCCAAACCCAACCTTGCCAGTGATGAGTAGGCTGATACTGCAGTCTGCCCCAGGGTATGGGGCTAGATGATGACTGGCAGTAGCCTTATACTGAGGTGAGGTGGGAATAGTGGGTGGGGGTTCCCTGGGGAGGGGAGACCCTAAGACTGAGGGGTTACTGCTAGGGGACAGCACCCCAAGTAAAAGGGCACTGGGGTCCAGGGAGGGACATGGGATCCAGGGAGGGACAGGCGGATCACTGGCCTGCAGAGGATGCTCTGAAACTGAAACAAGCTAATTCCTGGAAGTCACCAGCAGGAGGCGCCACAGGGGTGAGTCCACTCCTTTACAGGCCCCCAGGGCTTCGGTAATACAAATAATAAATATTTGAATAATACTCAAAGGACACCACTATCCCTCCCTACAAGTGACTGCCTGGGATGCTTTATATTTGCAGCCCTGCTTTTGGCAGCCAGACTACAGAAGCACCTTCCCTTTTGAAATATGCTCAGACTACATTATCAAAGGAAATGAGATGAAAGAAGGAGAATGTAGGAATTTTTAAGAGAGGGTTTTCAATTAAGTATTTTTTTATGTGTAGTTTGTTTGATAAATGTTTGGCTATTGAAGTGATCTGGCTGGTGAAAAGGCTGCAATGTGGGTGTTTATTGTGTGGGCATTTGTTGTCGTCACAATGTGGACATTCATGTTGAGAAGTAATTGCTGCATTTCAAAATATTTTGAAACTTCTAATTCAAGGCTTTCAATTTTTTAAAAATAAATTTTGTATACTGTTGCATATCAACAGTCTTCATGATGTAAGATGATGTGGTGCCCTGTTACTTCCACCTTGGGGGAAAAAACTGTGCCTAGCCAAGCAGTGGATCTGAGTGAGAACATGACTTTAAACATGTGCTAACTCTTAAGAGTAACCCCATCCCTGTTTGGCATAGCATTTAAGCAGATGCTTAAAGTTAAACATCTGCTTAAGTGCTTTGCTGAATTGGAGTCAATAGCTGCAAAAATGAGTGCACTCCTCTTCAACCTCATTTGCTTTGAAGTCTAATGGGGAACATTTACATGTTAATATTAAGCATGGGCAGTACCTTTCCCCCTCTCCCTGAGAGAAAAAAGATTAACATAATGAAAATTCATATGCAAGTCTGAAAATCCAAAAGGCAGGGAGTTCATTCACAATACGTTTTCTAAATATACTTAGGTATATGCATATAATGATTTAACTAGCAACAAGAAATGTTATACATGAGTCATATCTTGCATTCCTTGCTCATTTTAGGGTTCAAGTAAAGTAAATGGGAGAACTAGGTGCTCAAGGAATTCAAGACCAGCCCTATATTTGCAGTGTGGATGAATTTCTAAATAGCATTTTAGCAGTGCCTTAGCTTATGACTTTGCATTTTATAGATATTGTATATAAAACACTAAAAGCACATTCTCTTTTTCTGACATCAAAGAAGTTTGTTTATGACAAAGTCACTGAAATTTCATACATACTGTATGCAAATCCCTTATATTGATTGACTGATAGAGCTGCTCTATTTAATTGGCATGGAAGCAAATACTCTGTACAGCCCATAAACGGGGAGGAAAATAACAGATACCAAGAGGATTGCATCTTTGGCAGCTTGGTAAAGAAGTTAATAGAATTCCACAAGGGAAGTTCTCTTCTTTTAGATGAAGAAGATGCCTGTGGCAGATTGTTGACCTTGCTAAGAAGCGCTATCTTTTTCTATGTTTCTCTCTCTCTTTAGCGTTCTCATCTTGTATTTTCCTCTAGGAAGAGGAAACAAAGAGAACTTCTCACATTTTGGAAGTCAATTCAGGTAATTTATAACAAAATTTGTACATGGTTTTCATAACTTATGTGTAAAGATTTCCAAAAGTGCCTTGTGAGTTTGGGTGCCCACATTTTTTGGGTGCCCAAAGCTAAGACACCCTAAAGGGACCTGGTTTTCAGAGGGGGGTACTCAGCACTTTCTGAAAGCCAGACTCCATAAAGATGTTTCAAGTTAAGCAACCAAATTCAATAGTCATTTGAAAATTGTAGCTTGAGCTCTTTATTTGTTGTTGCGGCTATGCATATGTCACAGACCTAGCTGAGCTGCTTCTCGTGAATGCTCACCAGGCAGCTGTGTTTGGATCATGCACTGGATTTGCACACTTCTAAGCTCCCCTGGGTCAGGGCAGACTCTTAGTCTGGTATCCCTTCTAGGGAATGAGACCCTGTGGTCCAACTGGCCTGGGTCCCCCATATGCCACAAGGTACCCAAGTTGCTCTACCCCCAATTTATAGTTTAATCCTTCAGGGACACGTGATAGCTGAAGCAAGTCATGCATAGATTTTGCAGAGCAATTACTAAACCAGTCACACTTTACTCAGAGAAATCACAAGAGATACACATATCCAAGCAAAATAATGAACACCTGAACACAATTCCCTACCTCGCAGTCCTCAGCATTGTTGAGCATCCTTTGATTTTTGGTCAGTCCCTTGGTTCAGTCTTCTCTTCCTAGTCATGGGGCCTCCTGATGCAAGCTCCACCCAGCTTGTTGAGGTCCAGCAGTCAAAAGGTTACCACTCTTCAGTGAGCAAGTCCCAGCAACTCCTTTTGTCTTTGTTCTTACCTTTTTGTTGGGGATTTTGCATTGTTCCAACCCCACCTCCTGAAGACAACTTAGGTAGACCTGGTTTTCCCATAGCCTGCACCCATCCTATTGTAATAAGGTGCTCCTATTTGAATGGAGGACTATTCAAGATAACTCTCAATTGTTCCTTTCTAGGGTTGCCAATTGTCTAATCACATGAACCCAAACCCTGCCCCGGCCCTGTCTCTTCACTGAGGCCCCACCCCTGCCCACTCCTTCTCCAAGGCCCTGCCCCGCTCACTCCATCCCCCCTCCCTCTGTCGCTTGCTCTCCCCCCACCCTCACACACTTTCACCGGGCTGGGTCAGGGAGTTGGCATGCATGAGGGGGTGTGGGCTCTGGGCTGGGGCTGAGGGGTTCAGAGTGTGGGAGGGGGCTCAAGGCTGAGCCTGGGGTAGGGAGTTGGGGTGGAGAAGGGGGTGCAGGCTCTGGGAGGGAGTTTGGGTGCAGGAAGGGGCTCAGGGCTGGGGCAGGTGGTTGGGGTGTGAGAGTTTGGGGTGCTGAAGGGGTTTCAAGGTGTGGGAGGCAGTGCAGGGTGCTGGCTTCAGGAGGGGACTCATGGCTGGGGTAGGGGGTTGGGGTGCAGGAGGGGGTGAGGGGTGCAGATTCTGGCTGGGCGGTGCTTACCTCAGGAGGCTCCCAGCCGGTGGCGCAGTGGAGCTAAGGCAGGCTCCTTGCCTGCCCTGGCCCTGCAGCACTCCCAGAAATGGCTGGCATATTCCTGTAGCCTTGGGTGTGGGGGGGGGGGAGGGGGCGCAGAGGGCTCTGCGTGCTGCCCCTGCCTACAGGCACTACCCCTGCAGCTCCCATTGGCCGCGGTTCCCGGCCAATGGAGGTCAGGGCAGGCAGGGAGCCTGCCTTAGCCCTGCTGCAGTGCTGGACTTTTAGTGGCTTAAACTCTCCAGTGTGACTTCAGTAGCCTCTGGGAGATACAGCCTGATTCTGGGAGACTCCTGGCAAAACTGGGGGTTGGCAACCCTATTTCTCTCTGGGACCTAGTCTGGAAGTTACAGGATACACAGCTTGTTAGAAAATGGTTGATTCAATATGCCCTGATGGATTTAATGACAACATTTGATAAACTCAACTAGAATTAATTGGTTTTAGAAGGACTAATTTCCCAAACTGTCTGAGTCATAC
The DNA here is from genome assembly GCF_028017835.1 of Emys orbicularis. Classification (NCBI taxonomy): domain Eukaryota; kingdom Metazoa; phylum Chordata; order Testudines; family Emydidae; genus Emys; species Emys orbicularis. The sequence continues at coordinate 63,550,306 of NC_088683.1, read as the reverse complement.
ATTCAATAGATTCATAGATTTCAAGGCCATAAGGGACCATTGTGAGCATCTAGTCTCACCTGCTATATAACCCAGGCTATAGAACTTTCACAACATAATTCCTAGAGCAGAGCTTTTAGAAAAACATCCAATCTTGATTTTAAAGTGGTTAGTTATGAAGAATCCACCTAAACTCCTGGTAAGTTGTTCCAAAGGCTAATTACTTTCACAGTTAAAAAATTATGCCTCATTTCCAGTCTGAATTTGTCTAGCTTCAACTTCTGGCCATTTGATCCTTTCTCTGCTAGACTGTTAAATACGTGTTCCCCATGTAGGTATGTATGGACTGTACTTCAAGTGATCCTTTAACCTTCTCTCTGTTAATCTAAATAGATTTTGCCCTTTGAGTCTACCACCATATGACATATATTATAAACCTTTAACCAGTCTCATGGCTCATCTCTGGACCCTCACCAGTTTTTCCACTTTCTTGAATTGTGGACACCAGAACTAGGAACACTATTCCACCAGCAGTCTCACTAGTGCCAACTACAGAGGCAAAATAACTCTCTACTCCTATTTGAGATTCCTCTATTTATGTATCCCAGGATTGCATGAGTCAGTTTGGCCACTGTATCACACTGGGACCTCATATTCCGCTGATTATCCAGCATGACCCTCAAATCTTTTTCAGGGTCACAGCTCCCCAGGATACAGTCCCCCACAGTGTAAATATAGGCTACATTCTTTGTTCCTAGATGTATACATTCAGCTATATTTAAATTGTTTGCTTGTGCCCACTTTACCAAGTGATCCAGATCAGTGACTTGTCCTCTTCAGATGACACAAAAATTGCGGGGTAGTAAACAATGAAGACTTGATCAGTGATGATTTAATATTTTCTTCCAGGTCATTGATAAAAATGTTAAACAGTATAGGGCAGTGGTGGGCAACCTGCAGCTTGCAGGCCGCATGCGGCCCATCAGGGTAATCTGATTGCAGGCTGCGAGACGTTTTGCTGACATTGACCGTCCACAGGCAGGGCCCCCCACTGCTCCCAGTGGCTGCAGTTTGCCATTCCCAGCCAATGGGAGCTGCGGGGGGCCGTGCCTGTGGACGGTCAAGGGACTGCAATCAGATTACCCTGATGGGCCGCATGCGTCCCGTGGGCTGCAGGTTGCCCACCACTGGTATAGGGCCAAGAACTGATCCCTGCAGGACCCCACTGCAAACACGCCTGCTCGATGATGATTCCCCATTTTCAATTACATTTTGAGACCTGTCAGTTAGGCAGCTTTTAATCTATTTAATGTGTGCCATGTAAATTTTACATCTTTCTAGTTTTTAAATCAAAATGTCATGCAGTACCAACTCAAATGCCTTACAGAAGGCTAAGTATATTACATCAACACTATTACTTTTATCCAGCAAACTTGTAATTTCACCAAAAAAAGGGATATCAAGTTAGTTTGACAGGGTCTGTTTTCATGCAATGAAATGCCTCAATGGTTTTGATTAACCTGTTCATTCCAACAAGAAAGTTCACATACTTTTCAACTTGTCACCGGAAATGTTTGCAAAACAAGGTTGAGATTAAATTTTGGTAGATGGAACCAAGACAAAACATTTTTCAGCTTCTTTGAACCAGTGCAGTGCTGCTGAGCTAAAGTTGTCCACAGTGAATTATTGGAGGTCAGTCCATGTGCTTAGTTTAGGGAGGGAGTACTTTTCACCCAGCCTCAAAAGTATTGCTTTGTTTTGTTTTTATAGCCACTAACATATTTTGTCTTATGGAATGGGAAAATGTTAGAAAGTGATTCCTAATATCTAAAATAAACCTCCCTTGCTGCCCTGCGTCACCACCTGCCCTGTAACCTGGGGTGCCTCACAATGCTTTGCTGCTGTAGCTTCCAACCTGGGTCCCTCACAAACAGCCAAGCAGCATGCAGGTCACACCCTCAGTATCTGTATTTAGCTGCAGCCTGCTAGCACATTCCAGTCACACTTTGGCTTCTACCAATCTTGGTTGCCACTTGTAGAATGATCCCAACACACTTCCAGTCCATATTTCCCCCTCTCCCCCGAATGTGTATTCGGCACTGTCCAGCCTTTTCCTGGACAGTTCAGATATTTTAGGTCTGTTGCCCCTGCAAGGGAATAATATCCAACAAATGGAGTTACCCAAACAATTCAGTTTGAATGCAACACTGGATTAGTTTTGATTAAAGAATAAAACAAGTTTATTTAACTACAAAGAGAGATTTTACATGAGTACAAGGCATTAAAGTAAAAACTCTTTACTAGAGAAACTAAAGATAAAATGCTTTCCAGTGCTAAAACTTAACAAACGAGACTCGGTTCTAGATAAAATCCTTACTCATATTTGCAACCACAGGGCTGACGAAACTTCAGGTGAGGATCCCTCCCAAAGTCAAATGGCCGTTTCCTTTGGGGGGAGGGAGGGAGAGAGAGAGAGAGAGACACACACACACCCACCTTGGGGTGTTCTTGCCCCTCACTTTTACAGTCCAGTTTGGATTCTCCTGAGGATTACCCCTCAAAGCAAAGCTTATTCAAGCCATAAAGAAGGTAACATGTAGTCTGGAGGTGAAAGCAGCCCCATGCTCTTCTCTGTGTATGCCAAAAGGCACATTTGCCTTGTCTCCCTCTTGCTATTTCACATGTCTTGTTTACTACTTGTATGTAAATTGAGGCACACACACATTCTTTGTTTAAGATAGATCTGCTTAATCACTCCTGCCTAATCAGCGATACAACGCTTTGAACGTGTGCTTATCAGCATCATGCAGAGAGAATTCATAACTTTACATAGAACGTTGCTACATACAGTTGACCATGACTTATTCATTCGTTGGCATCCTTTCATCTGTGAGATGGTGGGAATTGCAGCCTATGATGTAGATGGTTTGCAATGTCTGATGTGACTGAATAGGCCAATCCAAGATTTGCATGATCTTTGGCAGTTATTGCAAATGTATGTATCTTGGTTGGGAGCTGATGGCTTCCTATAGGCTCTTTTCTCCTCAAGCTGTAGGAGCCAGGCCCTGTCATGGACTTCGATACCTTGATGGAGATGATAGCACCACTTGTTACGATCACTTGGCAAGATTTCCCATTGGTCAGGATCAATTCCAAATTCTTTCATATCTCGCTTGCACAAGGCATATTTTGTACACGGGTTGTTACAATGGGTGGTCATCTTTTCTCTAGACTAAACGTGCCCAGTTTTTTAACCTTTCCTCATAGGTCAGGTTTTCTAAATCTTTTATCATTTTTCTTGCTCTGTTCTGGACTCTCCAATTTATCCACTTGTTTCTTAAAGTTGGACACAGTACTCCAGCTGAGGCCTAAGCAGTGCCAAGAAGAGCAAGACAATTACCTCCCTTATCTTGCAAATGACCCTCCTGTTAATATATCAGAGTGATCTTAATCTTTTTTTTTTTTTTTTGCAATAGCATCACATTGACTCATATTCAATTTGTGATCCACTATAACCCACAGATCCTTTTCAGCAGCACTACTGCCTAGCCAGTTATAATCCCTTGGACCGCATGGCTCAGCCGCTGCCCAGGTTTGTATGCTGTCTAGTCCTTGAGCAGTGGTTTTCCATTGTTTAGCATTGTTAACAAAGACTTTTAGTTGTTCCCTTATTTAACCTGAATGGAAGGTGGCTGTTACCTCCAACACTTTCAAGGAGGTGGTGTGACTGTCCAGTCCTCAGTATTGGTGCATAATTATTGCAAAAGCCTTCCCTTGCCTTTGAAATGCTGTGACTGAAAAATCCCAAGGCCTTGGCCATAGTGTTTTTACTTATTGTTTATTTCACTAGCTCAGATTTAAAAACGACCACATTTGCCATTTTTACAAGGTCACTTTCCAGAATGGGTTTTCACACTAGTATTTATTTTTGTTCAAGCAGTGTTGAGGTGGGATCTGCAAGTACTTTGCTGCAGGGACTAAGAGGTCATCTAGTGTCAATGTAGCTCCTGACAAGATCTCTCTGTCCTCAACTAAAATGTTATTTCACAGCTTCATAGAACAATTAGAACCACAGAATTCTTCACTTTTCCATATTTTGATGGCTGAAAGTTTTTTGTAATATATTTAAATACATAAATAAAATGCAAATTCAAAAACTGGGCCAATATGATTCACTCTACTGTCCAGCAGAAAAATGAGGCCAGACATTAAACTCTTATTTGTTTTGTATGTCTTTTTTCCTTTGTATTTCTCCATTTCTCTGTGGACCTCTCCTCTTCTGTATTTGTTTAGGGCTAGACTGAGAGTTACAGAAGAGCTTGGTGAGTGTGTGGCGTCCCAAACACAATCACTTTCCCAACACCTCCCCACACCTCTGATTGCTGACCAAAACAGCTAGGATCCTAGACTGTATTCTTTGTAATCACTTTCAGTGTGTAGGTGGCACAACTGGCTGTGTAACTCTGTATGGAAATATAGCTCAGTCTGAGTTTTACAGGATGCCAGTGTGTTGTCCCACAGATGTCAAATAATGTAAAAGAGAGAGACTGATGCCCTGTCAAAGTGAATCCCGTGCAAAGGTTTATTGACTCTTGCACAAGAGTGTTCCCCTAAATTGATTTTTTAATATACAGTATTTAACTTAATTTCCTAATTTTAATGATTTATTTTACATTGACTGATAAGTTTCCCTTGTTGACCTATACTTCTTTAAAATAAATTAAACTTTAAGGACTAATATTTTACATGCTCTAGTTGTATACAACACAATCTTCACAGATTATAAATCTGTACCTACCTTCTTACTCATAAAGTGAAGTAAAATCTATGGCTTCTTGTGTGCTATGTAACCCATGGCACTATCTTGGAAGGAAACTATATCTGAAGTATGAAATTACGCTTTTCAGCTTTTATCACATCACAGTTGATCAAAGATCAGTAACTTCCCTTGTGCCCTTGTAGGCACCCTTTTAAAAAGATGGTTGTGGGGTTTTGTATCAGATACTGTTACTCCTACCCATTAAGGCCCTGATTCAGCAAAGCCCTTAAGCACATGCTAAAGCACAGTTTGTGACAAAATAGGAAGTTGGACCTTTCGGAGCCTGATTCTGGAAGATGCTAAATGCTTTTCTGGAAACATGCTGAGCACCCTTACCTACAATGTAATCCAAATTTTATTATGGCCTACTATTTTGTAAGGTGCGGCAAATGGGGGTACCAAATGCCTTAAAATTCCTGTTGGCTTCTTTGTGTACACCATACAACACTTCTGAATCAGGGCAAGGGGATCTCATCTCAAGAAAAAACCCTCATATTTTGTTGTTCCTTTTGGTCCCTGGTATTTCATGCTGTATGTTAATGTTTCTTCCATATGGTATAGCAATAATGCTGGTGAGACTGAAAAATACAGCCAACTACTGACCCAGGCACCTCTTAATGCCATCTGGCCAGGTGCAAAGAGTGGGGTGCATAGGGGATACGTGAAGCTCCTGAGTTTGGTACGTGCATTCTAGTTGACCAAAGAACATCATGTGAGGTCTAAAATAAAAGCTGAAGTCACCCTAGTCATCAATACCATTGGGCAATGCATATACAGATATTGTGTAAGGAGTTATGTATATACACTGAATGTTATAAGGTCTGCATTTAGGGACCTTATAAAGATGAAAAACAGGCTTTCTGTCAGAAGAGATGTTTAGGTAGCTGGCTATTTACATGTAAGTTAAGTATTGTATATGTCACAAAGTCTCCTATCACCAGTCTGAACTGCATGCAAATGAAGGGCTATGTGATTTCAGAAAGAAACTGACAAAAAGAGGAAAACAGCAAGATGGAAAGAGAAGAGGGTGGAAATGTATCTGGAGGTGCAGATCAAAGGCTTGCATTAATATATTGGCGGGCGGGTGGGGTGGCAAAGAAGACAGCCTAACACCCTTCACTGAGGAAGTAAAAGGACAGTGGTTTTGCTTCTTGACTAAAAGTGTTGTGACAGACTGACAATATCCTATAATATTCTGGACAAATCTTATGGAATTAAGAAACTTTACTGAATTAAGTTAAATCTTATTGAATTAACATTAAGTCCATTGTATTAAAGTCCATTGTATCTGTTATTGTATGTATCTTCTCTAGTAGGGAGGAGGGAAGCAAATGTAATTCCTGTTTGCTCTTTGAAGCCACGCCACTCCCCTCCCCCAGAGAGGTGCATGTAAACTAGTTCAAATTGGATTCTCCAAGTACCAACAGCTAAAGAAAGGAATTTTTGGATAAATAGCCTGGTTTTAAACTGGCTAATGGGCCTCCTGATCCAGCAAATGGGCAGGACCCCAGGTCCATGGAGGACCCCAATGCTTAGGGAAGGGTTGGAAGGACTGGCCCTGCTGAGGCCCCATAAGACTGGGTGCTTGTTCTGAGCTGAGGCGCTAAAGAATTTGTAACCATAAGGAATCCCCTTGGGTGGGGATTTGAAGGACTGCTCCTGCTTGAATGCATGTTAAGGGTGGGGTGAATTCTGGTCAACTTACCAGCATGTGTCGCTTTTTTATGGTTTTTAATATATTTTCTCTGCAATGCTTTGTACCTTAAGAATGAAGTAGGTTTGCATAGGAAGTGCTGTGTGGCACCTGATAACTGTCTATTATATCTTAAATAGAAATATATATTATAGCAAGATAGTGTCCTTAGGCAACCTGACAGTGCTGGGAATAACACAGTCAAGGCAGGGAACTGTGCAGCCTGGAAATACCTTGGTCAAAAGGGAGAGATATGGGGTTCCACCCAAAGAGGCAACATCTGGGGTTCTGGAAGCCTGAGAGTGGGTGCCCTTGCTGAGATGGGGCAGGGGACTCAACCAGGCTTGCTTGAAAACACTGAAGAGAACTTTGGATATGAGAAGCTTCTTCAGATAGAAGGTTAACCTGTTAGTTAAGTTTAGACTCTAGAAAGTGTGTTGTGATTTTGATTTACATGTAACCATTAGTTTCCAGTGTTCTTACTCACTATCACTTGAATCTTTGATAATGAACGTAGCTATATTTATAATGAAAACAAGGATAAGTGCTGTGCTGTTAAGCAAAGTGGTGGTCCTGAGCTGAATCTTACAAGCGGCTGTGTACTGTTCCTTTGGGAATAGCAGGCCTGGTAATTTTGAGAGTGTTCAGTGGGTAACGGGCTGGATGCTGCCGGGAACATTCTGAGGACTTGGGAGGCTGGTGTGTGCCTATTGCTACCTCTGCAGAGAAGGTGAGGCCTGTGGAGGCCAGAAGGTTAGTGCTGTTGTCAGATGCTACCGGTGTGGTGCTCTGCTTTCTCCTATGTTGGTATCACTCGGCTGCGTGCGTGTGTTCCCTCTGTGTGCTGCCCCAGCTCTGCGCAGATAGCTGACCCAGCAGACCCGAAGAGAACCCCCAATAACCACAGAGTCTAGTAAGATGCAAAGTCACGTCGGCTAGGTTTATTGCGATCTCAGACACAATTGCAGTTCCCCGTAGATTACTTAGTCTACCGGGCATACTACGAGAAAGTGCCTCTTGGCAAGGACCCAGCTCAGTGGCGGGACTTTCCACTGCCCCCGTGGCCGGAAAAGACACTACCCCATGGATACATTCTTATACACAGGTACAAACAAGTTACACATCACTCCTGATGTATTGAGGTGCAACCCCTCTACGTAGTAAGGTGCCACCTCTCACCTTGTACATGTTGGTTCGATCAAAACAACTCTATCCATCATTTTACCCTTTTGCCTCTGTCATTGGGATGGGTCGGCCTGTTCCATGTTATCTGTGGAATGTTCCAGTATAGTATGTCTTGGTACCATGTTTATACTTTAACTTTGCTAGGTGAATATATATTTATGCAACATCAGCCCTTTCCTTGCCAGCTTCTGTGAGCAGGGCCTGCCTCTGGCTCACCGCTTAACTTTGCTTTATGTTAGCAAAGTCTTGACTATTACTTTAGTTCAGGCCTCAGGCCTCATACTGGGCCTTCATTAGGGCCTTCACTTACTACAAGTGCTTGTGCTGCTGTCGACTGGTGGTGTCAGGGAGTTGAGCCATAGCTGGCATAGACAAGACTTCTTTGCACTAAGGGGAGGTGGTACTGAGGTGCCTCACAATCCTAGGTACCTCTGGAGAGCATCACACCAAGTCAAACAAGTGAAAAGCCTTTGTGGCAAGTGGACAGTCAGCCTGAATTTTCCAGACTAATCAGTGAATGGATTAGTTTAGTGGCAATTACTGGCAGATTTTACAGTGATGGTACGTTGTGTATGTGCAGTGCCTCCTAATGCACACTGTAGCTGTAATCTGGGGAAGGAGTTTTCATTTTACCATATGTATTTCATAGTATGCTGGGCTAGCCTCAGGCATTTTGTTGCTTTAGGTGAAATTCAGTATGAGCACCCCTGCCCCCATCAACTATCCTATCTGATTCTATGTTCTACTCTTTTAATTTAATTTGACATTTTGGAATCAAACTTTCTATTGAATCATATTTTAACTTACTCTGTCTACTTTGTGTTTGTTCATCTTTCCTTATTCTTCGTATCTTTTTTTCCCCTCTAGACACTACCATGAGGTATTTTTTCCTTTTTCTTTTTGTTTTCTCCTCAAACTTATTTTCTATACCGTGTAATTCTTGTACCTTTATTTTTCCACACCTCTAAAGCCAATTTTCAATAGCTATTGGTTTTCTATTCAAACTGTTTTGCCAGATGCTGTACTTCTTCCATCTTATGGAAAGACAGTTGGACCAATTAGTGATATGCATTCCCAGAAGTAATGAGGCAAAGGGTGCCCATCACCATGGTATCATCTAAAATTTGGTTTAGGGCTATTATATCAGAAATAGGTTGCATAACTCCTGCAGAGTTTCAGACCAGGAAGTTTCTGGGCTTAGCAGATGTGCAATTTAATTATTGTTGATAAATACCCTTCTGTATATAATTACTTAGATTTACACAGGATCTAATATGCAAAGAGTGAGTTAATAGCATGTGACCATGGGGCTATGTGAGATCTTCTCTGAATTGTACGTTTTGAGGGAATTAAGCAGCTCATAAACGAGGTGGTAAATGGGTTAGTGCCTCAGCCTTTTATAGTTCAGGGATATAAGTTTGAACTGTGATTCAGGTAACAGGTATGATTAGGCATGGTGCTTTCCTAGTTCTTATTTTTTGTTGAAAACACCACATGTAGTTTTGTTCCAGGGATGCCCAGGGCTGATGTAAACAGAGTGTTGCAGGTCAGGTTGGAGTTGTAGCAAATCTGTTTGGGGCAACTTGTACAGAGCCTGCCCAAGCTAGTACTGTTAGTCTCATTTTCACAACCCCTAAATTCATTCATATGCAAAAGTCCAAGTCGTTACATACAATAATGACAGTGCAGCAGCATCCCACTGCTAATAAAGGTTCTTCATCACAAGAACTTTGAGCCAGGACTCTACTTCAGACATTAATAGAGCAAAACATAAGCACCACCTAGTTGATTCCCATGTAACTCCCACAGCCTCTTTCTTTCTCTGAAAAACTATGTACTTGGCAGAAATTATAGAATGCTCTAACTCTGATAAACTCTCTAGAGAAGTCCAAAGTCAGAGGTATAGGCAAAATTAACCATTTCTAATAAGGTAGCTCGATACAGAAAACGTAACTTAAATACAACAATAAAACAATCATATGCATTTACAGTCTCTGGTCACACCACAGCATCTTTGGTGAAATGCTGTGACACCATGATGATAATAATACAACAACATTATTTTTCTGGGGATGGGTGGTGGAGGACAGCTGCAGCTGGCCAGCAAATACTATGATCCAGTTTATCAAGTAAATCAGGAAAATGGATCATCTTTTCCTCAAAACCAGATACACAATGTAGAACATTCTCTATTCTCCCATCCAGTGGCTTATAGGGAGAAGAGCTTTTTTGTTCCCTAGTCTGTTATGGGTCACTAACTTAGATTGTCCCTTTTTATAAAAGGGACAAATACCCACATTTACAAACCCACATGTACAAGTTCTTACCAAAAAAACTCCACTGGAATTATGAATAGTCAGCATTATGGCATATACCTGTGTACTGTTTACTCTTATCTTGCTTTGCAATGGCTAAGATGCTGTTCTGGTATCCCCTCAGAATTTTTATTTTATGAACAAATGCAGCTGTACAGCCTGTTGTGTTTGGACTAAGTGCAGTCTGTCACAATAGATACAAAGATTAAAGTAGGGTCATTCTGTGCATGTGTGAAAGACGCACATCCATTTAAAACCTGAAGGTTTTTTTAAAGCAGTAAAAAATATTAATTTCATGAAGCTGGGGGTGCCGATTCTCAGATTGCTTTCTTCAAGTAAAACACTGAATGTATTTTAGATCCTGTAAGTTGTGCACTCAGAAAAAATATTACAAGCAAATAGTCTCTGGCAGAGCTTACATGTCTGACATCAGTTCAGGGGAAATGTCATGTTAGCAAAGCAGTTTATGAACAGATTGAGGTGAGCTGCTACTGCCATCAAAAAGTATATTTCCAGTTTTAACCATCTTCTGACCTATCGGATTTCCTTTAGCTGCCCTATGGCAACACTTAATTCTGTTCTTGTAGCATCTTATCACTATTGATGGTTCAGAGTTGAAATATCTGACCTTCCTACTATACTTATTATATAGATATCCATGAGCTAGCAGGAAGCCCAAATCACCTGATGCTTAAATAAAACAAAAATTAAAAGATCAGGACCTGAACTTGCAAGCTGGAAAAGAATATCCCTTGGTCACACCACATTTTTGCCTTGCCATTATTAATTCAACACCAGTGCTGCAACACATGCATCATAAGCAACAAAGTAGTATAATAATGGTGGGTTTTTTTCCCCTACAACACGGAGGAGCAAGACACATAACATGATGTGGCCGCCTTCCCTTTTAAGGGTTTCACTTGATGGATATTTTTTTTGCCTTATTTCAGATTCTTGCAGTGTTTTTACTTTATTTCATACACAATGTCTGTAAGAATAATTCCTAGCGTAAGGCAAAGAAGAGTGAAGTGTTCCAAGTCTACCAAAACTAGTCCAAGGTTGAATTAGTTCTTCCTCTGGGAATTAAGTTAAATTTCTGTTATTGTGTTACTCATTACAGCCAGACTGTCTCTGAAATTACTTCAGTTGCCTTGCTTGATATTATATTATGTGCTCTGTCTTTGCAAGCAAGAAATGTAATTTACTACAGAAGGAAAAAAATATTAAGGGGGAGCTGTTGTCTTGTACCTTCCTTGTTTTCTCAGGGGGTGGATTTCTGATAATTGCACTAAATCTGGCTCATATTAAGCAGTGGACTAATTGCATCATAGAATCTGAAAACCAGGCCAATAATAAATATTCTATGCATCCTCTGTTTACTGATGGGTCAGATCACCACCTCCCATGGGAAAAACCAAGCAGAGGACCTAGGGGGAAAGGGAAGTGTATGAGATTCCCCATGCACAGTTTTCTCCTGATTGTTCTGTCTGGGTGGTTTTGGCAAGTGAATGGAGCTTCCCCCCATGATACAATTAAGAAGTTCAGTTGTCAAAATGAATGGATCCCTTAAATCCAGTGGATCCATGCTGCCAGAATTTCCTCCAAATGGTTAATTTCCCTAGAACCCCCCTGAAATGGAATTCCAAAGCTCAAAGGGGAATCCATGTTTAACATATACAGCATCAGGAAGAGGGGGAGATGGTGCACATAACAGATCCATCACTCTATCCTCACTGCTGGCCTGACCTGTTCCTGTTCCAGTGCCTCCAATGGGGCTGAGAGTGGGGAACTGAGAGTTGTGATTGACAACCCCCATTCTGTACACAGAAGCTTTCTTCCACAAACTCATCCCTTTGTGACAATTGGAGCCGAAGTGTTTATGGATGGTCAAACCACAGGTTTCTAGCCCATTGAAGTCAATCTGATTATATTTATTGAGAACACAGCTAGGCCAGGAATACTTTGATCCTGTTCTGAGAATTTTTCCTGTGGAGAAACAAATGGAAGTGGATAGTTTACACTGATTCCAAATAGCTGCCATTTTAATTTTGTTTTGTTACCGGGTGAACAGAGCCCTTTATTACTAAGCCTTCTATAGTAGGATTAAAAAAATAAAAACCAAACCAAACCCCAGTGCTGGACCATATTTTCTTCAAAAGCCCGAGAGACATGATTTTAACTTTTAGAATTATACATGAATATCTTGGATTAAGCTGTGCATCTCTTACTGTATTCAGTCTGAGTAGTGCCTATCTCACGTTCCGATTGAATATAAAATGTTTTATATATTTATATTTACAATCACAGAGGGGAAGCCAGGGTGTATACAAAAACAGGTGTTTGGATATGTGGTTTCCCATATTGACATCAAGGTGTTACATGTAAAACTCAGCAGACTTTGCAGTAAAGGGGTGACTTGAGTAGAGGAGTACAGCTCTGTTTAATGCTGTGAATGTGTGACTGCACTCTGCCAATTCCGTTTCCCTGATGCCCCTTTATCTCTTTTGCACACAAGTGGCTCTGTACTTTCTTCTTTGGTGCCCCTTCACTAGCTGGGATGTCATCCCTGAACAAGTGTGCGAAAATACAGCCCCTCGCTCCTGTCAAATTCTTCTCTAAAACTTACCTTTACTCATAGTCCCTCAAACATTTAAGTTCAAGATAGACCAACCAACCCAGACACACGTGACGTGTGTTTTAGCAACCCCATAACCTTATCTATGTACTCCTTCCTCTATGGCTAGCATTTATCCCCATCACTCCAGCTCTTTCATGAAACATTGGTGGGGATTATGTGAACAAAATCAATGAATTTATGAGGTGTACCCCTCACTTATTATATAGCCCAGTGTCATTATTTATATAGTAGTATGAATATGGATAATTATTAGCACATAAATAGAAGACTCTTGATGGGATTTTCAAAAAACACAGAAGTCACTTAGGAGCACAGGTCCTGTTGCTTTAGCACACTTGAAAATCCCACTCATTGTCTCTACCTCTAAACTAAGACAAAATAATCTGATGAATGATACTAAGAAGAGGTAATGGGAGGGCAATGAACATCAGGGTAATGGGAATAATATGGGAGGATTTTGTTTTGATTGGTAAGGATAATACATACAACCTGAAGGTTCAAGTATTTAGTTTTGGTGGGATACTCTTTCTTTGAAGAGTGTTTCTTTGGAGGAAAAGGAAGTTTTTTAAACCAGCCTTGACACAATACAAAGCTGCTCAGTTCAACAAAACTGCTAGTGTGACTGCTACCCATGAATCTTACATCAGGATAGCCAGATCCACGCAGGAATTAAATTAAGGGACGTATACTATGGACTATGACAACCTAATTCAGAGGTGAGTCTAAGAGACTTTAAGAAAGTCTACAAGGAGTCTAAATTGGTTCTCTCTGGATATATTTAGGCTTTGTTAGACTCACTGAGCAAAATTCACAGGTGATGTACAAGTTAGACCCAATTACACTAATTTAGGTCTGCACCCCTACACTCAGAATCCCTTAGAGATACTTACACACACATCCTACTGGTGTCTAAAGGGATACAACACTGGTATAATGTACATGCCTAGAGTAGAGCTGGTTAGAGAACTTTTGACAGAATCATATTCCATTAGAATATGGAGATCCATAGAAATCCAAACGCTTTGTGAAATTAGGTTGATTTTTCCAGGATTTTGTTTTGGAAAAAAACTCGAAAGAAAGTTCAGTTATCATCCAAACATCCCATTTCATTATTTTTGTAATGAAACATTTTGATTTTTTTCATTTTGAAACAACTTTTCATTTCTATTTTTTAGGAGCTGGGTGAAGCCTTGTTATGGGTTGACTTAAAACCCCATTTTTAGATTGGTAGGTGTAAACTCATCCTTCAGTTAACATAACTATAAGCATAAGCCCCACCTAAGACAAAACATGTGCATGAACCCAACCTATGAGCAAAATTTTAGCTGAGTATTGTTTTGAGTATGTGTGTGTCTACGTGGGGGAGAGAGGTCACACAGAAACTGAGAGCAGACAAGACCAGACAGAGAGAGAGAGAATGGCTGAAAGCATGGTGGCTGACTCTGGAAGAATCCTAGAAGTTTTTGGATCAAGGGGATAGGCTAAAAGAGTGCTCTAGGTTCTGTAAGCAAAAAGAAGCTGTGTCTAGCTATTTGATTCACTCTGCATTTGGAGACCCTGGATTTTGTACACTCTGTAATTAAACAAAGAAAATACCAGACTCAATTTCTACTTCCAACTGGAACAACCTACTACACCCTGAAGTTTTGCCTAGTGGCTTGGGCCAATAAAGGGGTAACAATATATATTATAATATAATACACAATATAAAAGTCAAAATAAAAATGAAATGTTTTGATTGACCTGAAATGATAAAAATGTTTTTGAAAATTCATTTGAAGAGAAATTTGAATTTTTGGGGATTTTTTCCAATTCAGAACTAGACAGATTTTGAAATCCCAAAAGCCCTTGTGAAATGGAACTTCTGTCCTCCACATAGATCTCTTTAGAAGGTGGAAAAAGGTGTAAGGTGGCTGCTAGGTCATCAGTGTGCAATTTTCATCAGTTTAGACTCCATTAGACATCTAAGTAGCTCTAAAGAGAGCCTAACTGAGTGCAAGGGAGACTAATTTCCACATTACTTCTGAACTTCTCCCGGAGGCTTTAGTCCTATATGTTCATGAGAGGCTACATTTTATTTCTGTAACCTGCTTCTGCTTACACGGAGAATAATTTTCCAAGCCAGAGAAGGAACAGCAATGGTCCTCCAGAAAAATCATCCATTTACAAAATTGGGCATCTAAAGCAGGTCCCAATTCTATATTTAGCTAGCTTAATAAAAGTGGACAAATTTTAAGAGGTGCTGAGCATGTCCACTAACTCCAGGGTGAGTTTTTATGTGTTCAGCATCTTTGAAAATCAGGCCACTTTTATCTATGACCATATATGGATTTAGGTGCCTACCTCTATGTACGTAAGCTTGGAAATTTTGGTGTAAGTTTCTTTGGGAGTACATCTTTTCTCCAATTTGGCAGAAATTAGAAATGACCTTAGCACTGCAAAACATTCCCTGCCTCCCCACCAGCCCTGAAAAACATATTTCCATGCTGCTTACAATATCTGTCTGCTTAAAGAGCAAATTATCAAGGATTTTTGTCTCCGTTTCCTGCATGGTAGTGAGATATATGGCTTGTTGGGCAACTGAGCCAGCCTATAATGGGGGAATTTATTTTATTTTAATGGAAGATGGTAAATACTAATAAGGTTTTCCTCTTTTATGTGAATACAAGTTACAAATAAAAGCCGGATCTTTAAGTGATGGCTCCAGTAATTCTGTTCAGTTTTTCGTAAAATATATGTACATGGATTTTTTTTTTTTTTTTTTGTGGTAGCTGAAAATAGGAGGTAACACAAGACATTACTGAATATTTGTTTACAAACTCATTGGGCTTAATGAAAACGATCTTTAACGCTGCTCTTTTTGGTTTGTTTTGTCTGCAGTGTGAAGGGAAGTGAGAATTTCATCTCTTGGTTTGGCTTTTTGCTGGAAGTGCAGGGAAATGAGTTTCTTTCCTCTGCTTTGTTTTTAATCTGTTTTGTGTGCTCTGTTTGATTTGACTTGGTGGCAGAGGAGTTGGACTTCTCACTTTTTATTGTTTAGTGTTGGTGTAAAGGGACGATGACTCCTTTCAAGGTGGATATAGATGGATAAATTAGGTGGACAATTGAGATGAGTTAGTATGCTGGAAGATACATGTCAGGGCAACTCTCTGCAAATGGCAGAAGTCACCTGTCTTAAGATTCTATCAGCTAATCCGTTTAGCATGTGTAGCCAAGGTGTAATAGATAACTTTGATTCCTTGGAGTTGAGATTTCAATTAGATAATGCCAGAATAAATTAATAAAGCCAACATGCTTCACAATTTTATTGTGGAATTTCAATGTCATAGGGTGGCCCTGCATGGAGCATACTCCTGCGGCAGGCCATGGCACAACAGATATGCTTGTCTCAGTTTCCCCTCAGTCCGGCCATAAAAAGGTCACAATCTCTCTCTCCTCTGGGCTTAACTTATTAAGGTACACATATAATAGTTCATAGAATGCTCCTGGTAAACCATTTCCCCAATTCCCACAGTAAAACATAGAAAGGTACCGTGTTGTTCCATTCTCCTCTCCAAGGACACCACGCAAAGTCACTCACCCATGAATCCAACAGCTCCTGGTTCCCAGTTCTTTTCTGCCCTTGCTCCAGGGCCCCATTCTCCAGGTCATCCACTGTGTTTGTTTACACAGAAGAGTCATGAGACTGGTCACTCCACCTAGAGTGACTCTTCTGTCCAAACAAACACAGTCCCATGACTCAGCTCTTTTTGGCCTCCTGGCACTGGCTCTTAAGCTCAGGAAGGCCCACAAGCCGGCCTCTCTGCTTTCTGCAGACTGTGTCTTTCCCAGGCAACTCTCACTGTCTCCATCAGTCTGTGCTCCCAGGCTTCACTCACCAGACCTCCCTACAACTCACCACGTCCTCCCCATTGCAGATTCTCCCTGCCCCACCCTCTTATTTGGCCAAACTGGAAGCAACTGTTCTGTCTCAGTGGAGCTGGACCTATTTAATTTACATGGGCCAGCCACCCTGTGACAGCAGTGACATGTGGCAGGTTGGGTGAAACGCATCCAAGGTGACAATGAGACCTTGTCAGATCCTGCTGCAAGCTTAGTTCTGGCATAAACTGATTCCAGCCAGGTACGCAGAAATCAATCAGGCTCTTTCAGACAAAGGGGCTGGGTATAGCTCTGATTATTTTTTATCATTCTTGATGTGCATAAAGTGACTAGTTGCACAGTTGAATTTATTTGAGCACACATTTATCTCTTGTGCTCATGGACCAGTTTATGGTTTCAGTGGGAGACAGTCTACCAGCGTTAAGGGGAGTGGCACACTGCCAAAAGTTCAAGCTGGTATATTAGTTATTGATTGAGTTTATGCAGATTTTTGTCCTTAGAGATACCAGTGTATGTGCTGGAGTTGGCTGGAATGGGCTGACATGGGACTGTCTGTAAGTGATAGACTGCCTAGTCTCCAAAGTATGAGGAGAACTCCCTCAGGGCCAATCACATGCTAAACCTCATCTGTGGAGCTTTGTTGGATAGTTCAGAAATTGAGATTACTTCCAGCCCTGAGAAATCTAACTATCACCTTATCTGTTCTAGCATTGTAGCTATTCCATAATCCATATTTTATATCCGTACTGGACCAAGTTCTTTAATCAAGGCCTCAGCAAATTATGAATTGGAGACTTTTTTACCAAACTTCATTTGAGATATAACTGGGTTTCCTTTTCATTGACATCTATTAGAGGACCTTATCCTGCCTGTCTCTAGTGCCTAGAGGCCACTGTGATTTAGTGATGAGCTGTGGGAATTGAACCATCTGTTCCATAGATCACATAGGAGATTGCTGAGAAGCTACCCTGACTCAGATCTTTTTTACAGGAAATTTGTGGGCTCAGAAAAGAGCTATTACTGAGGCCAAGAAATGTTACTTAGCACCAGGCACAGACACAGCATGGAACCATGTAATTGATCTCTTTCAGGTTATCCACAGTCTAATTACTCTAGACTACCTCTGCTCAATGGACTTCTGTCAATGGATCACTTTGATTAATGTATGATATTTTCTATGAAGAAGATAGGTTGACTCAAGGCTGGACATTGATGTCTGTGGGCTCCCAATGGACTGTCATCCATTGGATGCTTTTGATTTCTCTGCTGACAACATCTATGTTCTTCTGGATTTCTTTAGGCCCAACATTCATGGTTCTTTTTTATCTTCATTGTTTAAGGTAAGTGGGGTAGCTTTGGTTCTACTACTGAAAGGCATTACTAATGTAACCCCTTTGGGGTTTAAAGAGCATGGCCCCTTTAAATCTTTTTCCCAGGCGGGAGGGAGAGTTAAAAAAAAAAAAAAAGAAACTCCAGGGGGCGGCACTAAAGTTCCAGGGGGGGAGAGAGGCAGTCTGAAGGCCCTGAGAAAGTGAAGCAGGAAGAACCTGCCTGAGGCCTAAAACGAACAGGGCTGATCGGGGACAGCCCAGGACAGGAGCCAGGAGAAGCACTGTGCCAGGAAGGAATCGCCCAAGAAGGACAGGCCGGAGCTGAACCCAGTATCACTGCTGCCCAAAGCTGCATGGGGCTGTGAGTACTGGGGCTTGTAACTCTGCATTGGAAACAAGGAGGAAGGTTGCTAGCTAGTTAAGTGGGGAGGTGGTCGCTCTGTGTGGCTTTGCAGAGAGCGGCAGAAAAGGGCACCGGAGGGGTTTGCTGGGAAGAGTTTACTGGTGCCGAAGATGACCAGAAGCACCCAAGATTTATCACTGGACTGAAACTTTGCCCAGGACTCCTGAACTCTGTGTGCAGACACATTGCTCAGTGTCTGCCTGTGACAAGTCCTCTGCCCACCCCTCTTCCTGGGGCCCACTGGCTGCCCCAATAAAGCTCAGAGAGGCTTCTAGTTATCCAGCACCCATGGCTTTATTTACACACACAGTTCTCCCACCACCAGTGTTGAGCTATTTACAAGACTTACAGGGTTAGATTCCCTCTTTTCCTGCAGTCAGCCCACAGCTAGGAGACTGACCTTTCCCTGGCTGGCTTTTCTTCTGGCTCCCAGCCCTTATAACTGCTGGCTTGTCAGGCCTGCAGGTGGAGCCAATCCCCAGGCCAGGCCTCAGGTCTGTTTCACCAACCCCAATCTATTTCTCTTGATTGGAGTTGGCTGAGCAGGGCTAATTAGGTGCCTTTGCACCAGCACCCTGCTACACACCTCCCCCCTTAAGCTGATGCCAGGCCTGGTCTTCCTCAGCCCCGCTTTCCTCGGCCGGGGGTTTTACTCTGGGGTTGGGCCCCCTGCCCAGCCGAGGGATCCCTGGGCACAACTCCGTGGGGCTTTGGCACTTCCCACCCACAAAAGGTGCATTGGGTAGGGGGTGGGGCACCCCACATCTCCACGCTCACCCAGAGGTCCTCACACCAGTCATACGGTTGGGCCGGCCGCCCTGGAGGCTCCCCTTCCTTTTCTAGTGGAGGTGATGGCTCAGAGCCCACTGCCCCGAGTCGGCCCTCTGTCCCTTAGATATTGGGCCTCCCCCTGTTGTGTTTCTTCCACCTTCCCCGGGGTTCCCTCCCCCGGGTGGTCCTGCCCGGAAAACTCCCTTTCATCCTTGGTTACTCCCTCAGGCTCCCTATTTTGGCTTGGTTGTCTAGGCTGCTCGGCTTTTCCCCCTGGAGCTTGTGGGGCCCCCCCTTGCCCTGGGTCCACCTCCACCAGGGTCTTGCCCTCTCTTTCCAGGGTTCTCTTCCCCCTTTCTTCAACAGTCCCTCCTCCGTGGTGTCTCTCTCCCCTTTTGGGGAGGGCGCCAGTCCAGCCCCAGGACCACGGGATAGGCCAACCCCTCTATTACCCCCACCTGCTTCCAGGTAAACCACCCTTGCACTTCAAGGGGTACCTGGGCCACGGGACAATATTCCCTATCCCCGTGGATGCATTCCACTAACATCCTTTTCCCAGGGATAAGCCAATGTGGCTTCACTAAGCGCCGCTGTATAAGGGAGCGAGCAGAGGCTGTGTCCACTAGACCCCTCTGGGGCCTTTTCCCAACCTGCACCGGGATAGTGGCCAACCCACGCCTCTTTTTCCACCCCCCCAAACTTAGTCCATCCACAAAATTTAGCTGCCCCACATTCCATCACCGGGCAATCCCGGCTTTTATTTCCCAGCTGTCCACACCGCCAGCATATGAGCTGCCCCGGGCGGCTAGGGGTCCCCTTGGGCTCCTCCCGTCGCCTGTCTACCAGCTTCACCCCAGCATGCTCACGGGGTTTCCTGTCCCCCTCTGTGTCCCGCGGGGCCCGATGCCCCCTCGGCGGGAAGTTGGCCTCTGCATATTCCTCCGTTCTCTGCACGGCCGCTTCTAGGGTGGCTGGCTGATATCGCCGCACCCAAACCCACACGCTGTCGGGGAGGCACTGTATAAACTGTTCAAGGATCACTTGATCCATTATCTGTCCCACGGTGTGGGCATCGGGCCTCAACCACCGTGTTGCCCAGTCTGTTAATCTTTGAGCAAAGGCTCGGGGCTGCATGCCCCCCGGGCTGCCCGAAACTTTTGCCGATATTTCTCAGCCAAAGGCCCGAGGTGGTCCAAAATCGCTGCCTTCACTGCATCGTAGTCCCTGGCTTGGGCGTCCGTCAGGGCCATATATGCTGCATGTGCCTCCCCAGCGAGATAGGGGGCCAGCCGCAGAGCCCAGGTTGTCCGGTCCCATCCCGCGCCCAGGGCCACCCGCTCCAAGGTACCCAAAAAGGCGTCGGGGTCATCTGCTGGGGCCATCTTGCTGAGGCCCGGGTGCCATCTCCCCCAGCAGGACTCACCAGCTTTTGCAGGAGCTGCTGCTGCACCGTCGACTGCTCCTTGATGAAGTCCTGTAGGGCCCTCTGTTGCTCTGCCTGCCAAGTCAGTAGAGTCTGCCTCTCTACCTGGTGGGCCTGCTGGAAGGACTGCAGTGCTTTCTGCATCTCTGTCTGTTGCTCGGTGAGCCAATGCAGGGTGCTCTCCATTGCCGGGTCACCAAACTGTGTCTTTGGCACTAGATCCTGGACAAGCCCCGACTTGTGACAAGTCCTCTGCCCACCCCTCTTCCTGGGGCCCACTGGCTGCCCCAATAAAGCTCAGAGAGGCTTCTAGTTATCCAGCACCTGTGGCTTTATTTACACACACAGTTCTTCCACCACCAGTGTTGAGCTATTTACAAGACTTACAGGGTTAGATCCCTCTTTTTCCTGCAGTCAGCCCACAGCTAGGAGACTGACCTTTCCCTGGCTGGCTTTTCTTCTGGCTCCCAGCCCTTATAACTGCTGGCTTGTCAGCTCCGCAGGTGGAGCGAATCCCCAGGCCAGGCATCAGGTCTGTTTCACCAGCCTCAATCTATTTCTGTTGACTGGAGCTGGCTGAGCAGGGCTAATTAGGTGCTTTTGCACCAGCACCCTGCTACACTGCCCTTCCAGACTGTGCTACCACTGGGCCTGTGGGGCCTTGGTTTGAATGCAACCCTGTTTTACCCTCCCCTATATGTCCCCTTGTTGGTTTTTCTCCTCTCATCCCTCTGTAAATAAATATTTCCCTTGTTATATCCATTGTACTTTTCCTGTGTGTGTGTGTGTTCACTCTGAGGGGTTTGGAACAGGTGCCCCTGGGGTGGAAGGGATTTCTCTTGCTGCATTCCTGCACTCGCCTTCTCTTGGCCAGAGCTGCCTGCAGAGCAGACTCCATCTTGGCCACGAGGGCACTAAAGTTACACCAATGTTTCACTAAATGCTTGAAAGGTGCCAACCATCCTTAAATATGTGGAGGTCCACTGTCTATGAGATACTATTGCTTGATGCTGAAGTGCACACAGGCTAAAGACACCATTTACTGAATCTTTAATTTGACATTTTATATAGTGACTTTAGAATTTCAGAAAGGGGCCGGAACATCCACCTCAATGTGTCTGTTCCCCAAGTAGGTACAGCATGAGCAGTAATAAACCAAACTTCTCCACATTGCCCTATAATGGTGCCTCAGATATGACCTGGAGATCGCACCTCTGATATGAGAGGGTAGTTTAACCTCCATGGCCATTCATTCTTTGGACACTCTTATGAAATTGAAAGCAAGAAAGTGGGCCAATCAATGGAAAATGCTATGTCAATTTTTGTGATCTGGATACCTGTTAATAGAACCTAGACTGACACCTCCAACTCATTTCACATAATTAATGAATAGCTGTTGAATGAGGAAAACTTTCAACCTGGCCTGCTATCACGGAAAGAGAGAAGAGGCTTGGTGTTACAAAATCCCAGAGCCATTTAGCTCCTCGAGGTTGACAGATTGCAGAGGTTTGCATATTTATTTTAAAGGCCAGCTGGTATAAATCTGTGTAGCTTCAGTGAAACTCCACTGATTTATACAAGCTGAATATCAGGATCCTTGTTTTTAGTTTTTCTAACATGTTTCTTTTCATATGTTGATCTACAGGTTCTAAATCTCAAATGCCAAACACTGTAGGAGTGCACTGCTATAGTTTAAATTTTAAATGCCCTTAAATCAGAAAATTCCAAAGTTAAGGTTCCCACAGCTATTATAACTCAGACTCCCTTGCTCATGTGTAAAATTTTGTATTGAATATGTTGTTAAGTTTTATGTTTTAGCATATATGTGTAGCAGAATTTGGCTGCTGTGAGAAGTATGACAGACTTTCTAATATTTATGTGTGTAAAATCTCAAGCCTATGATTGCATTATAGTTTATTTGGCATTTGATTCCTATGATTTAGAGAGGGTTTTTTATTCTAAAACAAAACACCACCAGCACCAAAGCAAAGAAATGTATGGCACACATTCAAAAAATGCACTGTTATATGTGCATTGATTTGCATATGCAGTTTGAGATTTAAATAATGTATCTTAAATTTTGTATCATTGT
The DNA here is from genome assembly GCF_028017835.1 of Emys orbicularis. Taxonomy (NCBI): domain Eukaryota; kingdom Metazoa; phylum Chordata; order Testudines; family Emydidae; genus Emys; species Emys orbicularis. The sequence continues at coordinate 63,527,775 of NC_088683.1, read as the reverse complement.
ATGTTGCTAAAAATTTTTTTAGTCAGTTCATAGGGCAACTCTGGAAAACATCTATATGCTATACTAAAACTCCACTTCGACACTTTATACAATCAACAAGAAAACCATACCAGCCAAATACAGCCAGACAGCATCCAACACTAGCCGGGTTAAATTTCCTAACCATCAGGCAAACCATGGCACTAAAAAGAAGACTTTGTATCCCATTAGTATAAAGACTGGAGAAAGAGGGGACAGCAGATAAATCTGGCACTACACCATTAAAAACCCAACAAAGGAGGGAAACAAAAAATAACACGGTGAAGTATAAGCCAATCAAAATAAGTGAGACTTGCCATGAAGGCAGTTTCTGAGGGACTTTGAAAAGCTTCCTTCAGAAACATGTTCTGCAGCCAAAAGCCCTTGAAAGAAACAGCACTGCATACTGCCTGATCCTAATAAACTAGGGACTGACCAGACTTTCCCTGGCTGAACCTACTTGCTAGGAAGGGAAATAGGGTGAGACAACTCAAGTATCCTTAATGAAAGGGATGGGATTAAGGGAACTCTAGAGAATGGGATTTGTCACAAGAGTAGGGGCTACTTGTGTGAGTAAGGATTGCAATATACATCCCATCCCCTTTAGTCTGTATGTTCCTCAAGTAAGAGAGGAGATGATTAACTATTTTCTATTGTAGTCGGATATCGCTGCCTAGCATTATTAAAGTTGCCTGACACTTCCCATTATAACATGCTGTTTTCAGTTGCTTCTAACTTTGCTAATCTTTAGCTGTTGGGACTGAAAGTTTTCATGCTCAGTCTCAGGCTTATTTTTGTGTCTGGAAGAGTTCCTAAGAATGAGGCTAGGGAAAAATAAGATATTTTGCCCATGTTAAAATATTCTGATGATCTTGTCTTTTGAATAGCTTTAGGACCTCTATGCTTTGGAGCAGGAGTTGAAATTTGAGTAGCTTCTATGTCAAGGATGTGCCTTTTGCTATCTCCATTAAAAACTGCCCATATTTGGCCAAGTTATAAACCTTTGAAAAGTTGCAGTTTGCACATGCTCAGTAGAGACTTTGATTTTAACAGTCAAAATATCTGACCATTCCATTCTCACTGAGCATGCTCGAGCTTCTCCACTGCTGACCAGACTGTGCATGCACCATTCCCATAGAGTGACTGGGCCTGCTCCATGCCCTCACAGATTTTGTGTGTGAATAGACTGTACACGCACCATCCTCATAGAACAACTGAGCCTCCTCCAGCCTAAAGATACAAGGGCAAAACCAGACTTTCCCTGTAATTCAGTGGTGCTGAAAGAATTTGTTCAGTGGAGGTGCTGAGGGCCATTGAACCCAACTGTAAACCCTGTATATGATGGAAACCACTTCAAGCCAGTGGGTGCGGCAGCTCTCCCAGCATTTCTAGTTCCAGCACCTATGCTGTAATGGCTGCTCCCAGATGCTCCAGGCCATGGTTAGGAGGGTGGGCATAAGAAAATTCTCTTCTTTGCTCACAATAAGCCCTTTGCTGGAACCCAGGTAGCTTGGAGGAGGAAACTGTCAGATTCAAATGCAGAGGGAACACAAGCTGGACTAGGATTGAGAAAAAGGAGCAGAATCAGATAGGGAGTCTGCTGGGTCTGGAAAAGGGGAAGAGAAAGTATGGCTGGGACTGACTGGGCAAGGAGACTTCGATGAAAAACCTGAGGAGTGTACACTGGGACTGGGTAGCAAAGAGTTTGGGACTGGGGGAAGAAGACGGGGGTGGAGAAAAGACAGGAGTGGGACAGGTTAGAGAGGGTGGGGTAGAAAGGGTGTGCTTGAGGAATGATCAAAAGAGTCTGTGCCCACTGGAGCACACTCCCCTTCAGAGCCAGGAATGGAGCACCAGATTCCTTAATCTCAGCATTCCTCTCCTGTCAACAAATATCCATGAAACCCACTGGCAACCCCTTCTAGTGTAGGTCTACATAGAAGATAACCTACTACTGCTATCCATTCCTCCATTAGTTCAAGTTAGTCTGTGAAGTGAATCTAAAGATTCCAATCCTGCTAGTGAATCACGTGCATGTCCATATGGTGCCATGTGATGGATTTTCTGTTTTTCAGATTGTTTTTAAAAAAACTAACGAACAAACAAGGAAATTTAGACATAAAAGACTTACTTATAGAAGGTTGTTAATCAGGGCCATCCCTAGGAGGGTGTGGGGCCCAAGACATAGGTGCTGGGGTGCTCCCCCCGGCTCCGCCCAGGCCCCATCCCCATTCCACCCCTTCCCCCAAATCTCCAACCCCGCCCTGCTTCTTCCCACCCCTGCCATGCCTCTTCCAGACCCCACCCCACCTCTTCCCCGCCCAGTTCCGCCCCCTCCCCAAAGCGCACTGCACCCTCCCTCCTCTCCCCTCTCTCCCAGCACCTCCTGATGCTGCAAAACATCTGATCCATGGCAGGCAGTAGACGCTGAGAGGGAGGGTGAGGCGCTGATCGGTGGGGCCCGCCAGCGGGCAGGAGGTGCTGGGGGGAGGGGGAAGTTCTGGTAAGGGGGCTCCTCCTTGCCGCCCACCTGCCTGCCGCTAGCCGCTCTCCTCCCCGTTCGCCTCCTCACCCCACCCGCCTCCTCATGATTTTATAGAAGCGCGGGGCCCCCTAAAACTCAGGGCCTGGGGTGGTTGCCCTGATTCATCGTACCCAAGGGACGTCTCTGTTGTTAATGTTCCAAAGTAACACATTCAAGGGTTAGGTTGCCCGGGCAACCTTAATTCATCTCCTTTGTGCATATGCATTGTAATAAAGTATTTAATTACATGCTCACATATTATTTTTCTACAGGATCCCTGCCTCATTCAGTATACAAGATAGATAATATTCTGAGGATGAATCAGGGCTGTATAGTAAAGGAGGCTGTTATCTGTAGAACCCTAGCTTCATTGTTGCAGAAGTTGGAAGGTGTGTAGTGGATGAGGTAGGGGCTTGCAGGAAGAGAAATTTCCTGGTTTAAGCAGTTGAATGCTACCCTAGAGTACTGGATTCTATCCCTGCCTCTGCTACAGAATTCCTATGTGATGCTAAGAATTCTCTTAAACCAAACTTTTCACTGGTGTCACAAATACTGTATTCCTCATTTTCTGGGTGTGCAATTTAGTATCCTGAGATCTGATTTGCAGAAGTTCAGAGCACTCACAGCTGTATCTGAAGTCACCTGAGCTATGCTTTGAACGTATGACATACTCTAAAAAAAAAAAAAATCAGGTCCTAGTTATCTCAAATTGGGCACCCATAATTAGTGGAAACTTTTGACCTTAATCTCTGTATGCCTCAGTCCCTCATCTGTAAAATAGTGATAATACCATCCCTATCTGAGTGCTTCATTAATGTTTGTGAAGCACTCAGATAGCACAGTGATGAGTGCCATAAGAATGGACATGAGAAATTTAATAATTCTGTCTTCCGGACAGGGTTTGAATGGTAAATAAAGTCTGGGGCCACACATTGAACAGTGAAAGACAAACAAAATATTGAATAGCTGTTCATTAAGCATTGTCCATTCTGTGCATTCGATGAGGCAAGGGTCCTGTGGAAAAATATTATGTGATTAATAATTAAGGATTGTATCAGGATAATTAAGGATTGTACACAGAAGGGGGCTGAATTAAGGTTGCACAGGTAACCTTAATTCTTACACTTTCTAACTATTAGTACTTGACTTTGCTACCCTAATAATGTTCTTTTAATATAGTTTTTGTGTGTAATAGTAATAATGATGCTGTAGGTGAATGTGTACTGTGTCTGACACTTAATTTGTATGGAAAAAATAATTAATTTGAAGTTTTGGAGGACAGAGGTTGTGCAGTGTTGTTGTTGTTTTTTTAATATATCCAAAAGGTAAGAGTTCAGTAATTTAATGTTCATATTGTAGCTTTGATGAGACAGGTGGAATGAGGGCTGGAAAAATAATGCAGTTTGAAGACAAAACAATGGAACATGTAAGCAAACAGTGGTAACAAGGAATAAATCTCCTTTCAGCTTTTCACTTGTTTAGGTTCTTCTCTGTTAAAAACTGTAAGCTATGCATATAATTAGACATTCATGCTGCCACAATAAATCACTTTTGTGAACACACTGATGCAGCCTGACATACTGAGCCCAAGCTGGCAGGCCTGCCTCTAAATAAGGATCTGCTGAGTAGATGACATGAACTTCTTATGCATTTCAAATAGACAGTGCAAATCCTTTAACAAGCATCCTCTCTGTTTTTCAGACTCCCACTGAGTCTGAATATTACTGATTTATCTGAACAGTCCTGTGCACATACAGTATATAAGTGGTACTGTGTTCATCACAGCTTTTTGCTGATGAGCTATGAATTCTGTTCTCCTAATTTACTGGTATTTATTTATTTCCCATAAGCAGTTTCCAGTGTGCATGAAATATTTCTTCATATGCAGATTTATCTGCATGCACACAAGGAGTTTTTCATCCAGATAACATTCAAAAGGCTTGTGCTAAATTCATCCCGATAAAATACTTTTTTAGAACCACATCTTTAAAAGCAGTTTTTAAATACTCTGGCTACTGGGTGATTGCTTTATATTTAGTTATACGGAGACCAATTCAGTTTCCGGTGTGAAAACTGAGAGTAAAGTGCATTTCTGTGGGTAAATTAGACATCCCTTGCATTGTCAATGGTATTCATTGACGTCAATGGTGTTGAACAAGCTAAGTGCAGTACTGGTGCATTCATGAGTGGAAGCTGAGGCCTGTGTCTAAAAATTGTCCACACTTCAAAGGCATAGTGTGTGTGCACATAGGGCATTCCTCAGTGTTAGCCAGTGACTGCTGTGCAGATGTGCAAGAATAATGTCACTTAAACTGGGACAATTATGAGCATACAAGACAAGGGAGACATACTGCTGGTCACCACAATGGATAACTTTGTTAACTTCCTAAGTTAGCTGCTCCTGTTATAGGAAGAGCGGGCACATTTGCCAACTTTCTATGTCCCACTATATCCTGTTTTTGTATTGACTGTTGAGATATTGTTCCAATGGCCAATCTGGGTGTTTGAGCTGGTGCAGATATTTCATAATGTGTGGAATGTAGGGCTACATGAGCGTTAGTCTCGGGTGAGGGTGGGAGTTACTTCCTTAATTTAGAGACTGGCCCATGTTGTGCTTTGAGTTACCCAGTAGAATTACTTCAGATTTATACTGCTATATTAGCAGAGCAGAAACTGGTCCACTTTACTTAGTTATCCTGGCACCCATTACACTCTGCTGGTCAGGGCCAGCTCTGGCTTTCTGGCCGCCCCAAGCAAAAAACAAAACAAAACAAAACAAAAAAAACCGCGGCGGCCAGAACGGAAAAGCAAAAAAAGAAAAAACCTGCGACGCGGCCGGAGCCAGGGTGCAGGGGGGGACTCCCTGCGCTGCAGATGTACCCAGTTGGCGGGGGGATGGGGAGGGAGCAGGGGGAGAGAGAGAAGGGGGGCGGCCAGGGCTTCAGCGGGGCGCTGCCACGCCGCCCCTCCCGCCATGTCCCCTGCCGGGAGGGCTCCGCACCGCTCCAGTCGGCTGGGAGGGAAGGACGCGGGCTGCCCTGCTGGGCTTGCTGCAGGGCGCTCCCGTCCTCCGTGCCGCCGCCCCCTACAGGGCGGCCGGAGCGGAACAACAACAAAAAAGTGGCCATGCCACCCTAGGATTGCGAGGAATGCCGCCTCCTACAAGCTGCCGCCCCAAGCACCAGCTTGCTCGACTGGTGCCTGGAGTTGGCCCTGCTGCTGGTGAAACATTACTGCCAGAAAGAGTGGGTGCACCCCTATTTTCATAAACCATGCCCTCTCTCCTGTTTGCACCCTCTCTGCCACAGTCCTGAGTAAGGACATTTTGAACACAGTCTAGTAATGAATTGGGTCCAAGTCGTATTTCTGTCTCACTTACATGCTGTGGCTGACTATTTTGTCATTACTCGAACCATTACATGGCTGATGATTCAAACCCATTTGTTCATTTTCAGCTACCTGCTCATCTGGATATCAGACCAGATCCTTATATTGGTTCCAGAATTCTTTTCCAGAATATATAGGTTTTTTACAACAGTTTCATGTCTGTCTTGATGTTGAACAGAATGTCAAAATCATATAATAGGGTAGAAATCAAAACTTTTAACCCACATTTATCCATAATCTGTAGTCAGATGGTGACTCTTGTCAGGGCTGGCAAGATAAAGTAAGGCCTATAGTTGATTGATCAGGGAATATATGGGCAACTGGAGAGTGTTCTGAGGCAATGTCTGCACATAGCTTTGGTCTTAATAACTTTCTATTACATGTACTTCCTGTGGCACAGGGAAAACTAGGTTTGATTTATTTTTGATGGATCTTCTTCACACCAGAACTCTATTGCTTTCAAAGCTGTTGCTTCAGAAACACCTGAAGTGATTTTTATCACTGCCATAAAACCATTAACTGATTTCAGGTGCCAGAGACCTTTTCATGTTTTGCTGTTTAATAAGTGCAGTTAGTTGTTAAAAAATATTTTTCTGCTGTTTTCAACTTTTGACATACCCCTGGAAAAATCTATATTTTTCTGCACCCAACGGGGGGTTGCTGCTGCACAAATGTTTGGAAGTCCTGAGAATCTGAGATTTCTGAGGTTGTTGTGATACACTCCATCCACAGTAATTCTAAATCTTCTTGCTAATTTGCACAACACTCTTTTACATGCTTATAGTGCTCTCCACTCCAGTCTTCACTGTGGGCGATGTCCACAAACCATAATATATTAAATCATTTAATTGTGTAATCCAGCAAAGATTGAACAAGAAGTGCACAACATATTACCTACGTTTCATGAACTTTCATATTCTAATTCTTGTAAAATGGCTTTCAATAAACAATCAATGAAATTATTATAATTCACCACATATAGGCCTGGATCTTCAGCTTTGACATCAGTTGAGCTATGCCAATATATACCACCTGATGATTTCCTCCTATGTGTTCATTACTATGATTTGGTGGATTACTTAACCACTGGACTCTGCTAGGTATCATTTATATCAATAGTCCTACTGAAGTCTTAAGTGAGTGCCTGATGATTATTTTAGGAAGCAGCAAGAAGAAAGGAGACAAGAATGAAGGATGAAAGAAGGAGAGAAGAAAACTTTACTCTTAGTTTGTTGAGTAAAGTTAAATTGCCATCATGTTGCACTTTCAGAGATATTAACAGAGTAGTTTGGAAGGGATGCTGACAGAACTTTTTCACTGGTTGCAATAAATGAGAGGAACAACATCCAATCAGATTATTTTTGAAGAAATAGCTGTAGGAGACAATGGCTACATTTATTGTATCTGTTATGTTTAGTAATATAGGTGGAGCTGGGTGCTGCCTGTAGTTAGTTGCTAACACTTCCAAATAAAGATTGTTTATAACTTTACCTAATTTGTACTATTTGAGCCTTTTCTGAGAATGAGATTGGAAGAAAATGTTAAAAAATATGATAACAGTTTCATTAATAAACTTTAATGCCTCCCTGCTTTAGAGCACAGACTTGAAATTTGGCAGAGGGTTCTTCTTGGACTTTGCCATACCTGTGAAAAGTGACCCAAATATGATAAAGTTATAAACTTTTGAAGTTTCAGTTTGCACATGCTCAGGGGAGATTTGTTAGCATACAGCAGCTACATTCTCTGAAGATTTCATCTGCACTGAGCACGCTCCAGCCAAGAGGTGCGGTGGCTGAGCAGGACAATTGCTCCACTCCACAGTGGCAAGACACAACTCGGAGTAGGGAGACTGTCTCTCATGTGCTCTCCTGCTGAATCCCAGGTATTGTGGAGGAGGAGGAAGAAGCTACACTGTCTCCTCAAGCTAGTGTGAGTATAAACAGCAGAGTAACCACAGAAGCACAGGTGGTGGCAGTGGAGGCAACGCTGAGCTGTGCCAAGTACAAACCTGCTTGAAACTGGTCAGTAGCTCAGTAAGACCTAGTACTAGTATGTGTATCATAGTGGGACAATCACACTCCTAGTTTGTAGTGTAGGTGTAGCCCATGTGGTGCTTATGCAAACAGGGCCTGATCCAGGACTTGTATTGACTTGAATTGGCATTCCATCAGACCCAGAGTTATGTGACTGCTAGACAGTTGAGATCTGAATGCATGCTTCCCATTGTTTAGTTATTTAAATATCTTTTTGATTCTGCATTGTTCTGCTCTTCCATTGATCTAATTCCTTTGATTTGTATATGTTTTGATGTCTGATTAGAGTACTTTGTCTAAATACATTTGGGCCTCAAAAGTCCATTATAATGAAACTTCAGTTAATTAAATTAAAATTTAATGTACATTCAACTGCCTTTTGTAAATAAAAAATAAAATATACAACCAGTACATTTAATTACAATTGAAAAATCTAGATAATATGGACCTACTAGAGGTCAGACAGACACATCAATAAACCTAGAAAAAGAATCTCCAAGGGTTTTATTCATGAAATGATCTAATTAAGTTTGAAAATGAGTCTTGCTTTCATTTCTGGGCTGGGAATTCTGAAAGAAAGAGCTGTTTTAACTTACGATATCTGGTGATGGTACAGCAGCAGATGGACACTGGAGATGGACTCGTAGTGAGATGGAGCTTCCCAGCAGAAGGGAAAAAGAGAGGAAGGATGGTCCAGTGGTTAGGACACTTGCTTGAGACTTGGGAGATCAAGATGTAAATTTTTGCTCTGCTAAAGACTTAGTGTGACTTTGGGCAAGTCACGTAACCTGTCTGTAAAATGGGGTTAATAATACTTCCTTACCTCACAGAGATATTGTGAGGTTAAATCTGTTAAAGACTGAGGTGCTTCAGATACCATGGTAAGAGAGGCTATATAAGTATTATAGAACTTAAAAGTCCAAGGAAATAATAAAATGTAAAAAGCAACAAAGAGTCCTGTGGCACCTTATAGACTAACAGACTATGCTCCAATATATCTGTTAGTCTATAAGGTGCCACAGGACTCTTTGTTGCTTTTTACAGATCCAGACTAACACGGCTACCCCTCTGATAATAAAATGTAGAGACTCAAGTTTTTTTGTGAGAGCTGAACTGTGCTTGACACAATTTTGGAAGGTTAGGAAGCAAGAAGTATCTTAAAGCCAGCATTGTGTTACTCCAACTTGGGTCTCATCCTGAACTACTCTGTTTTTCACAGCCCTCAGGGGCTATTCCAGTATTGGGAATTCGAAAGATATAGGGTCACCCAACCTGGAGCATATCTCCTAAGTCAGGTGCTGTAAGAGCTGCTGCACTGACTGTACTATGGCCAGAGATTCTCTGTGAGGAATTACCAAGGAGCTGACTTTAGGGTTATTTTGTCAGAGAGGCATAAAGCAATCCGAATACTCTAGAGAACTGGGGCGAAATTCTGAGGCTTTAGGCTCTTTATGTTCTGTCTAATTCCAGTTGTCACTTGTATTTTAATCATTGCGAAGTCTGTACTGAGCTTCTGATTATTCATTTGCTATGTTGAAACATTTGTGACCTTTGATTATTATTTATTACCTAACATTTGGGCCAGTCATGTTCATCAATGATCTGGGGATCACAAAGCAGCTGCAAGTATGGCCATGTTCATATCACTGCTCCTGGTGACCTGAGCAGCTCTTTTATGTTCTTAGTAAGAAATGATGGCACATTGTTTTCCCTTGTGATAAGTATTAATCACTGTGTTCTAAAGCAGTTATTGTGTGTGAAGTCTCCTGCTGGCAATTCTTGTGAGCAGTTTATCACTGTATCAGCTGCTTTGTTATGTGTCAGGTCTTTTTAAAACAAATTGTCTCTTATTTGTAATTGCACACCTATATTAGCTTCTAAGAGGTGGTGTGGGTCCGTTGTTCAGTGAAGAGGATGAGCTGGTAATGGAAGCTGATAAGAATACGGAGCTGCTCAATGCCTACTTTGCTTCAGTCTTCACACAAAAAATAACATGTGATGGGATAATTAGTGAAGTTATCATAGACTATAAGGAGGAAGGGATGCAGCTCAGGATAAATAAAGAACATGTCAGAAATTTTATGACTTTGAATGAATTCTAGTGAACAGGGCTTAATGCTTTTCACCCCAGCGTGCTGAAGGAATTAGCTGAAGAAATCTCAGAGCCACTGACAATAATATTTGCAAACTCATGGATGACAGGAGAGGTCCCGGAAGACTGGAGAAGGGCTAATGTAGTGCCCATCCTTAAAAAGGGGGGAAAGGAGGAGCCGGGAAACTATAGATCAGTCAGCCTGACCTCGATACCTGGGAAGCTACTAGAGCAATGTATAAAACATTCAATTTGAAAATACCTGGAGGATGGAGGGGTGATCACTAGCAGCCAGAATGTATTTACTAAGAACAAATAATGCCAAACCAGCTTGATTTCCTTCTTTGACAAGGTAATTGGTTTGGTGGATAGGGGGAATGCAGTTGACATAATATACCTGGATTTTAGCAAGGCTTTTGGCACAGTCCCACATGACAGTCTCATAAGTAAGCTGGAGAAATGCAAGCTTGGTAGAACTACCATTACATGGAAACATAATTGGTTAAACAACTGCAAACAAAGAGTAACTATTAATGGAATGATGTCAGATTGGAAGGAGGTTTCAAATGAGGTTCCGCAGGAATCTGTTCTGGTTCCGGTGTTGTTTAACATCTTTATGAATGACCTGGATGTAGGAATAGAGAGCATACTGATCAAATTTGCAGATGACACAAAGCTGGGTGGGAGTTTGCAAACACTTTGGAGGATAGAGCTAAAATTCAAAGGGCTCTAGATAAGTTGGAGAACTGCGCTATAGACAACAAAATGAAATCCAACAAAGGCAAACGTAAGGTGCTACAGTTCGGAAAGAAAAACCAAATGCACAAATACAGAATGGGGGATAACTGGCTTCGCAGCAGCAGTGCTGAGAAGGAACTGGGAGTTATTGTTGACTCGTGTTGAGGTTGTGATCACCATGTGTTTTGCTGTTGCAAAAACAGCAAATGCAATTTGGGTTGTATTAACAGCGGCTTAGCATGCAAGTCATGGCAGGTGGCGGTACCTCTCTACATAGTGCTGGTTAGGCCTCAGCTGGAGTACTTTGTGCAGTTTTGGTCAACCCTGTATAGAAAGGATGTAGAGGAACTGGAAAGGATGCAGAGGTGAGCAACAAAGATGATGAAAGAGACGGAATGCAAGCTATACAAGCAAAGGCTGAAGGAACTGGGTATCTTTAGCTTCAAAAAGAGAAGATTAAGGGGGGAAATACTTGAAAGGCTGCCATAAAAAGATAGAGAAAAATTGTTCTCTCTTGCCATGGAGGGAAGGACCAGAGGTAGTGGTTTCAAACTACAGCATAGCAGATTTAGATTAAATAGCAGCAAAACCTTCCTAACTGTAAGAAGAGTAGGACAATGGAACAAACTGCCTAAGGATGTCGTGGCAGCTCCTTCACTGGAGGTTTTCAAGAGGAGGCTGGACAGGCATCTGTCTTGGATGGTTTAGATACAACAAATCCTGCATCCTGGCAAGGGGTTTGGACTAGATGACCCTTATGGTCTCCTCTAACCCTGAGGATTCTATGGTTCTAAGACCATAAATCCTGCAGGAAGGGGGCTGTGTCTTTGCATGCTGTTGTACAGCACCTAACACAAAGTTTCTCTGATTCTGAATGGGGTCTGAAGATACTATTGCACCAACAACAATATTATTATTTATTATTTATTAGTAAATTACATTGTCCTAAATTGTGGAAAGTGGGCACGTAGGCAGTATGTTTGGATTTGGATCTGGATCTGAACTTTTCCAAAGTTTGAGACTATTCACGTTAAGAATTTTAGCTTGACCCCTTTCACAGGTTGGCCAGAGCTTCAGAGTCCAGCTCCAAATCCAAAATTATGAGATACATAGGGGTGTTTTGATGTGGAATTTGGTTTGTGTCAGTTGTAGTTTAAAATAATGAATGACCTCTAAATTCTGAACCCATCTATAGTGCCCATTATCAAGGGTGGGAGAAGTAATATAGTAATTTTGAAAGGTCTTCTCATGTCTGTATGCTCATTCTCAATGCTTTATTTAATTCGAACACATCTTCCTCACCTTAATTTCTTCCTTAATGTGCAAATGGCCAATTAGTCTCCTAATGCTGCAAAGATAGATTGAAATTTTGGCTGATCTTTATAACTGGAATTCAGTAAAATTTGGGTCTATTAATCTGGTCAAGAATCATATTAAATACATCAGGTCAAACACCTGTTCTTCAGCAGGGATCTAATGAACATAAAGTCATGGGAACTGTTGGTGTCACATTAATAATAACATTTAATAAAAATAAATAAATGACATTTTCCACAATTGTGGAAACCCTGCATGGAGACAATACGTTTGGATGTGGATGTGGGCCTGAACATTCCCAAAGTTTGAAGTTATTCATGTTCAGTATCTTATTTCTCATGTGAACCTGAAGCTGTCTCTTAATGGAAAAATCATCCTTGTTGCTATCAAACTTCACTGACTGATACTAAGATGTATTTTCTGTTATGGTTACACTTAAATGTTTAAAAAAAATACTGATACAACAGTTATTAATCAGACAAAACTTCTGATGAAGTCAATGGGATTATTGCTTCAGTAATGGCTTTAAGATTGGGCCCTTTTAAGAGGAAGGTTAAAAGTTTTCTGTTTACTTTAGTTAATGACCAAATTGAGTTGCTGCTTTGCTGTAATTTATATTGTTTTCTGATAAGGCTGTTTTTTTGCTTGATTAAGGAGCACTATACATTGTTTGCAGTTGTAACATATATATATTGCACGTGTTGTAGTGAAGTATGTACTCCATTCACTTTACTTGATAAAATTCTGATTTAAATTAAGAGGAGTTCCAAAGTGTAAAAAGATGTACAACAGCATATGTTTGAGTAGCAAAATGTAGTAATCAATGATAATGCAATTTCAGAATCAGGCAATTAATCATAGTAATCCATTTCAGTGTCCTCCATACCATGTATGCACAATATGGAACTGATCACCCATCCATTGTGTGGTACACAACAGCTGTGGATGAGAGTAGAGTATGAAGCTAATAATGGAAAAAGGCAAAACTCTTAGCATTAGATTTCCAGTGCCAATACTCACACTTAGCAATGTGAATTTCACTTTCTATGAACAATATACAACGTTTGCCTAAAATTTGCTCTTTTCTCAAGTCCTCCTGACTCTAAACTCGTTTGCTAGAAAATTCACAGACACTGGACACGGTCAAAGTGAACTATTCATACTATTCATAGACATTTTGCCCAGCTACCCACCTTACCATATGACCAGTTAGGATGCCAATAGATTTTTGACCAAGAATAAAATTGACCAGCGGGCATATTGCTCGGACACCTTAAAGTGACCTAATTTTAAGAGGCTGGGTGCTCAATACTTTCTGAAAATCAGGCACCCCCAATCACCAGTCACTTTTGAAATTCTTGACCCTTGTCCTCAGTTGTCCCATGCAGACATCCAGAAAGACTCCTTTTTGGAGGTTTTTCCAGTAGCCCTTTTTTTTTTTTTTTTTAAATAATTGCACTACCCTGAACTCCACCATGACAGGGTGTACGAGACATTTGCTGCTCCCTGCTGGAGGCCCCATAATGTTGGCGCACCCTGCCCTAAGGAGGTGCCCTGCTGCGAAGGAAGAGTGATGAGTTCAGCTCTCCAGGCATTGCCTAAAGAGGCCTGCCGTGATCAGCTGCAGGCTCACCCAGTGAGAGTTGTTCTTCCGGTGCCTATAAGGGCTGGGAGCAGGTTGAAGCTAATCAGAGCCCAGCAGGCCAGATAAAAAAGACTAGCTGCTTCTACTGGCAGCCAGTTCTGGGTGAAGCCATAACAGGGAAGGAAGGCTTTCCCTGCTCTAACCCAAGTAACCAGGCCTGGCAAAGGGGCCTAACCCTGACAACATTTGCCTGGTATCTTTGTGAAGGAGTAGCGTTTAAACTTTATTATAGACTTTAATGCCCAGGTGGCTATTTTTGAGTTCAGCATTAATCTGCTTTCTGTAAATGTGTAGCAAGCCAGCTCTATGGGGCGCCAGGCTCAGTCGAGCCCTTGACATCCACCCTCTCACTGAAATTTACCTCAGTGTCTGAGGTTAATTGTGAGTGAGTCAGCAGCAGAAATAGGAAAGCATCAGCAGTGTGGCTATATAAGAACAATTTTTTTGTACAGGCCTTTTGCATGCGTGGAATAACTGGGCCCTATCTTCTATACATAACTTGAGATGTATTGTTACTCAGTTTGAGAAATCCAAATGAAGGAATAAAATGCAAAGCTGTTTTTAATAAGCTGCCTGGCAAATCTGCAGCGACAGCCACTGTGATTGCAGATTGAATAATCTGCTGCCCCCCCCAAAAGATCTTAAAGGATGATATATGATATGGTACGAGAAAGGAGGAAACTGTGATTATTTAAAAAAGAAATAGTTTTATTTTGCTCTTCTTGCAGGTGTGGAGGGCCCCAGCTGTATGTTATCTCAACCCTGTTCTGAGTGCAGAAATGTAGGGTGTGAAGCCAAGATAACTTTAAGCCACCCTTGCACTCCCCATATTCTGCGGCTATTTGGGGGTTGACACAGCCCCTGGCATCAATCAGAGTACTGTGAGGGAAGCAGAGGATGGCCAGAGTGTAGAGCCCTTCAGCTACACCCTTCCCTGTCCCTGTCCCATTCCCTTTTCCATATATCATCCAAAATATTCCTTCTGCATAAGGGGCTGAGAGTAGGGCTGATGCAGAGGTTCTTGCCCAGGGATTTGCCCCCCTTCCTTTATATCACCAGAGTGGCGTAAATGGCCTTAACCCAATGTGAATCAGTTCCAGACGGTTTTGCCATTGACTTGGGGGCAGAATCAGGCTCGCTAACTTTGGTATGTTTACATGAATGAGAAAAGATGTGGTTCCCAATCCTTTGGCTAACTTCCTTAACTTTTGAACAAACCTCGAGATGTAATATGGTAGTTCTGTTATACACTTTGGTCATTTTCTTTTTTTAAAATGACCGAAATAAAGTAGGAGAGTGATTGATTGGCTGATAAAAATGCCTTCTTTGGGATGCACAGAGATAAGGAGGAAAGATCACACATCAGTGGTGATTTTACATTCCATAATAAGAAATTGCACAATGGCAGTAAGGTGGGTGGCTCCTTGGAGACTGATGAAGATACAAATCAAATAGTTGCAAATTACAAAAAGGTATTTCTAAGTGCATGTCAAAGAAAATAGATAACTATAGGTCTTAGAATGAACTTTTAATTGACTAGTTGACAGACAAGTACACACATACCCTTGGCACATCTGCCTGCTGGCCTTTTTCAAAGGGGCTTTATAGAGAAGGACGATGTTGATATTTAAATAGATACAGACCACCTTTATACTGTTGGATACAAACCTTTCTGCAGTTCATTCAGCGGAGACACAGTGTCACCTTCAGGTTATTCAATAATATTTCTGTTATTTCTGTCACACTGGAGACAACCAGCCTATAGTGGTGGAGACACTCACTTTAGATGGTGTTATGTGTGGAGTAGCACCAATGAGAATGAGTTCCAGCCTGGTCTTTCCCCCTCAGCAAAAACAGTAAATAGCTCTGGACATAAGGTTGAAATAAGTTCCCAGTATCAAATTGCACTGATACCAGACTATTTTTCAGGATTTGTTCTTTTGGTGGGCAGTTACCCAATGCTACTCATTCTGTTATATAAGTAGCAGTGACGGAAGTGGGGAGCTATCTCATCAAAAGTCTAATATAGAAGGAGACTGAGTATCCACAACTCCTACTTTGCAGTTTGGATTTCAGTGAGAGTTGTGAGTCCCCAGAACCTCTCAAGTCCAGACCATAATTTTGATTTTATTTTCTTAACATACTTGGAAGAAACTGTTATAGCAATGCTCATAATTGAACTTTTATGTTCAGATTCAGGAGTAACTAACAGGAAACTTACACCTGAGTTAGCCGGTAGTAAGTAGGATACAGAGTAGTGCTGCTACCCATTTAGGTGTGTACTTGCCTTCTGCATAGGCACAAGTCCCTCCACTTTTAACAAGTGCAAGATTTGGCCCTTAATATCTTCTTTTCATGGACCTGATCCAAAGCCTGTCTGATGTCATTGGGGTTTGACTCAGAACCTGTGAGCTTAAAAGCACAGTAAGATTGATGAAGAGTGATCCAGTAATTTAGTAAATGGGCAAAGAGTTTACTGCATATTTTATGGTTTTGCTTCTGACAAAATCCTTATTCTACAAATATTTAAGGCTACATTCTGCTGCCTCCATTCATGTTCAGATAATATATTATCTGTCAAGAAATCCTCCAGTCCTTTTAATATTGGTGAGTTCATCCCGGAGTAAGATACTACTCAGCATGAGGAAGAGTGGCAGAATCTGACCCTTAAGAAAGATGTCACCAGAACACTGAAAGGCAGTAATTACATGCCATAAAATGTTTTAGCAATGCAGTACAGTGTATAATCATTATTTTCCTATAAAATGAATAAAGGATGATCACTTTCTTTTGCAAACAGTGGACTTTTTATATAAAAGAGGTGTACTCTCCAGCAGTGCAGTTTGAAGGGGAAAAATAAGAGAAAGAAACAAATGCATACGCAGAAATCCACAACTGGAATAAATATGTGCAGTAGGTAATGCACTCTGTCGCTGTCACTGCCTATATTTTTCCCCCTGAAATGTTTCTTACCTCATGTCACTCTTCACAACAGCTGCCATGATTTAGGGATCCTAGCCAAGCTTGCTTCAGGGTTATCGATGCAGGAAGGTTTGACCTTGTTATATAGAAAGTGTGTTTTAAATGAGGGCTTGCTCACAGTACTGCATAGCCGGCATATCAATTAAAGCTCTCCTCAGTGGCAAGGTGAAAAAAGGAAGGGATTCTGTTATTTTTTTTACACCATTAATTGTATTTTCTCAGATTGTACATAGGGGAACTCTGCATTGTGCTTTAATTGTGTCAGCCTTCTTGACATTTTCCTCTATCTTCCCACAGAGTCATTTGCCTCCTGCCAGCTACCACAGGTTTGTACCTGAGGAGTCTATTGCTAGTTATTTCTTGCCTGAAAGCCAAGGCTATGTAAGAACCTTTAGGAAAGCTCATTAGAATCAGTGTCCCTGGCAGGTCCCTCCAATGCAAAACATGAATACAAGTCACTTCCTGACTAGTCACCCTCAAATATCATGAAAGAAGACATAATATCCCTGTAATTGTTATTTAGTGTTAGAATTGTTATTTGTACCAGTTCTTTGTTCAGGGTCTAGCTGTCAACAGTAAATAAATTACTCCCCAGCTAGTAAATTGCAGCACTCTTCTGGGGCTTTGGAGCAAAAAAGCAATGTGATGAATTGGTAGCCCCAAGAGTTTTTATTCATAAATATTCCCTCAATCTCATTTCAGGCACTTTTTGTCTACTCTGTTAAAAGTATATTTCCTTCTATGAAGCTTTTGTATTGAAGCAAACCATAATGAAATGGTCCTCTCACCCAGTTTCTATCAAGATTTGAAACTTCATCGTAAAGCGAACAGTGTAAAGTCTCAGGCTAGCTCTGTTTTGCTGGCAAGGGAAGAGGATATTTAAAGTCTTTTGCCTCAAATGATGCTTTTCATACACCCAAGATTGAGTGATCACACATTTTTTTCCCCTCTGAGTTTTATTTTTACCTTCCAGACACTTTTCAGGGTTTGCTGGGACTGGAACAGCTCTCATTTGTTCAGATTTGAAATGAAAAATAGAGAAAGTTCTGGTAGTTAGGGCCATAGATCTTAAATGACTCAGAGAATAGTTTTAGTAAGTGCCTTTTTCTTTAGCGATTCAAGCCCAGGCTAAGAGCAACTAACTGCCTTTCCTCACTGACAATGTCTGAACTCACTAGGGAAATAAATTCTGTCCGTGTGAACCTATGAAATAAAAATTTCTTGACTAAAATTCAGATGCTTAAAATTTAGTCAACTATTTTTTTTTTTATGCTCACAAAGCATCAAGTATGGCAGCAAGGAATCTCAGAATATATCTGCATAAACAGTGGTCTAAGTTTGCAGTATAGGTGTTAGTAAAGAAAGGATCCTGAAAGTTTTTTCTTACTAGTTGTTTAAGATGGAAATCACAATTTTTATAAAGGCCATTAGAAACATAGCATAACTCATTGTAGAAAAAATAACAACAACAGCAACAAAAACAACAAAACAAGAGATGAGTTGAATAGCTGTGCATTACATATGTCAGTGATCATTTATGGCTATATATTAGCCCAACACTATTCTGTTTTTCCCCAGAGGAATGTTCTGGATTGAAGATCAATTCAGTCTTTTGAGTAAAATTTATAAAACTCAAAATATGTAGATATTTTATCCCATTATAAGTTAAAATAGACACTTTATTCCTCTTACTAAGGGTGGCCATAGAAAAAACAAGAAGAAACTTGCGTGTCTAACTACTTGCTACAAATACCAGGCCTGATCCTCTGTTCTTCTGTAGCTTGTGTAGTCACACCAGGGAATAGTCGTGTTACCCTTCTGATTTGATTGTGTTTTGAACTTTGCACTCACTTTGCACTATTGTAAATGACTATATAAAGTGCAGGGCAACCAAGAATCAGAACCCCTCTCTCCTCTCCTTCCATACATTCTCTCTCTTGCTAGCAGTACCGTCCTCCCACTTAATTCTCAGTTTTGAGTCTTATCATTTATTCCATCCCCACACCTAAACTCTTGCCAAATCCTGTCTCTTCTTCAAATTATAACATCTACAATATCCACCCCTTCGAGTGTGATCCTGCAAGGAGTTGATTGCCTTCAAATTATATTAGTTTCAATGGGACTCAAAAGAACTCATGTCAAAACCCAGCCATTTTAAAATCTTGAGAAAAGTCTTACTGAATCATTTAGGTGAAAATGACAAGGAAGGGAATATAATCAAATGTTTTCTAAAATGACTAAAAGAGAGAGAAAAGAAAGTGCATGGTTAATTGTGTTTGGACTAGAAGAAATGCTGAGGAAGGGTTTTCAAGGTTTTCAGAGAGTTTGTTGAATTGCTATAGCAACAGACCAGTATCTCATGGATACCAAGGAAGTTTCTAAATATGGATTGTTGGAAATGTATTGTGATAAGACACTTTTGATGGGACAACATTTGTCATCTCTTTTGAACATCAGACCTGAAGTGTAAAAATATAATTAGGAAGGCCAAAAATAAATTTGAAGAACTGCTAGCCAAAGGCTCAAAAAGTAATAGCAAACTTTTTTTAAGTACATCAGAACCAGGAAGCCTGCTAAACAATCAGTGGGGCCACTGGATGATCGAGATGCTAAAGGAGCACTCAAGGACGATAAGACAACTGCGGAGAAACTAAATGAATTCTTTGCATTGGTCTTCATGGTTGAGGATATGAGGAAGATTTCCAAACCTGAGCCATTCTTTTTAGGTGACAGATCTGAAGAACTGTGCCGGATTGTGTCTTTAGAGGAGGTTTTGGAAAAAAATGATAAAATAAATAGTAATAAATCACCAGGATCAGATGGTATTCACTCAAGAGTTCTGAAGGAACTCAAATGTGAAATTGCAGAACTACTAACTGTGGTCTGTAACCTATCATTTAAATCAGCTTCTGTACCAAATGACTGGAGGATAGCTAATGTGACACCAATTTTTAAAAAGGGCTCCAGAGATGATCCCAGCAATTACAGGCCAGTAAGCCTGACTTCAGTACCAGGCAAACTGGTTGAAACTATAGTAAAGAACAAAATTGTCAGACACATGGATTAACATAATTTGGGGGGGGAATAGTCAACATGGTTTTTGTAAAGGAAAATCATGCCTCACCAATCTACAAGAATTCTTTGAGGGGGTCAACAAGCATGTCAACAAGGGGGATCCAGTGGATATAGTGTATTTAGATTTTCAGAACATCTTTGACAAGGTCCCTCACTAAAGGCTCTTAAGCAAAGTAAGCAGTCATGGGATAAGAGGGAAGGTTCTCTCATGGATTGGTAACAGGAAACAAAGGATAGGAATAAATGATCCATTTTCAGAATGGAGAGAGGTAAATAGTCGTGTCCCCCAGGGATCTGTACTCGGACCAGTCCTATTCAGCATATTCATAAATGATCTGGAAAAAGGGGTAAACAGAGAGATGGCAAAATTTGTGGATGATACAAAACTACTCAAGATAGTTAAATCATAGGCAGACTGTGAAGAGCTACGAAAGGATCTCTCAAAACTGGGTGATTGGGCAACAAAATGGCAGATGAAATTCAGTGTTGATAAATGCAAAGTAATGCACATTGGAAAACATAGTCCCAATTATACATATAAAATAATGGGGTCTAAATTAGCTCTTACCACTGAAGAAAGAGATCTTGGAGTCATTGTGAATAGTTCTCTGAAAACAACCACTCAATGTGCAGCGGCAGTCAAAAAGGCAAACAGAATGTTGGGAATCATTGAGAAATGGATAGATAATAAGACAGAAAATATCATATTGCCTCTATATAAAGCCATGGTATGCCCACATCTTGAATACTGCATGCAGATGTGGTCGCCCCATCTCAAAAAAGATATATGGGACTTGGAAAAGGGTGAGAAAAGGGCAACAAAAATGATTAAGGGTATATAAGGCTGCCTTATGAAGAGAGATTAATAAGACTGGGTTTTTTCAGCTTGGAAAAGAGATGACTAAGAGGAGATATGATAGAGGTCTATAAAATCATGACTGCTGTGAAGAAAGTAAATAAGGAAGGGTTATTTACTCCTCCTTATAATACAAGACCTAAGCAGCAGGTTTAAAACAAACAAAAGGAAGTATTTTTTTCACAGAACGCACAGTCAACCTGTGGAACTATTTGCCAGAGGATGTTGTGGAGGCCAAGACTATAACAGGGTTCAAAAAAGAACTAGATAATTTCATGGAGGATAGGTCCATCAATGGCTATTAGCCAGGGTGGGCAGGGATGGTGTCCCAAGCCTCTGTTTGCTAGAAGCGGGGAATGGGCAACGGGATGGATCACTTGATGATTACCTGTTCTGTTCATTCCCTCTGGAGCACCTGGCATTGGCCACTGCTGGAAGACAGGGTACTGGGCTAGATGGACCTTTGGTCTGACCCAATATGGCTGTTCTTATCTCTTCTGGGGAGCACATAGCAACTTTATTCAATGTAGTGGGGGCATAATCAGTTCAGAACTTCCCTGAGTGGTTTACATAGTGTAAACCAATCCTCGCCCACAGACAACCCACCAACCTTAAGCATATTCTCACCAGCAACCACACACCGCACCATAACAACTCTAACTCAGGAACCAATCCATGCAACAAACCTCGATGCCAACTCTGCCCACATATCTACACCAGCGACCCCATCACAGGACCTAACCAGATCAGCTACAACATCACCGGTTCGTTCACCTGCACGTCCACCAATGTTATATACGCCATCATGAGCCAGCAATGCCCCTCTGCTATGTACATCGGCCAAACTGGACAGTCCCTACGTAAAAGGATAAATGGACACAAGTCAGATATTAGGAATGGCAATATACAAAAACCGGTAGGAGAACACTTCAATCTCTCCACACAATAGCAGATGTCAAGGTAACCATCTTACAGCAAAAAAACTTCAGGACCAGACTTCAAAGAGAAACTGCTGAGCTTCAGTTCATTTGCAAATCTGACACCATCAGATCAGGATTAAACAAAGACTGTGAATGGCTAGCCAACTACAAAAGCAGTTTCTCCTCCCTTGGTGTTCACACCTCAACTGCTAGAAGAAGGCCTCACCCTCCCTAATTGAACTAACCTCGTTATCTCCAGACTGATTCTTGCCTGCATATTTATACCTGCCTCTGGAAATTTCCATTACAGGCGTCTGAAGAAGTGGATATTCACCCACGAAAGCTTATGCTCCAATACATCTGTTAGTCTTTAAGGTGCCACAGGACTCTTTGTTGCTTTTTACAGATCCAGACTAACACGGCTACCCCTCTGATACCTTATATAGTGTTGTATTTCTTGCCCTCTATCATGGCTTATATTATAGCCTAACCTTATGATCACAGCACAGTGCCCCTGTTAATCCTTAATATATTTTTAAAACCCCATAACCATCTCCTTCCCAGGGATCCCTCCAGCATCATCACTATGTTTACCCAGAAATTTACCATCATGCCACTGTTTTTTCCCCCCCAGTCCTGAATGATGTTCTGATCAGACCTGATGAGGAGAGGGAATTCTCATTTCCTTACAGTCAATGGTTTAGTTAAAAAAAAATCCATATAATAAAATCTTGCAGGTTTTTTATACTAACACGTATAATCCATAGAAATAATTGTCTTCTGAATATTGCTCTCCTTGTCTCCTTTGGATCCAACTCTTTATTTGCCTGGCTCTTTTTTACTATTCATGTACTATTCTCAGGTTATGCCAGGTTTCCACTGAGAACACAGGAACTACAAATAGCACCCATCTTCTCAGAAACCTGATTTTAAATAAAAGACAGCTAAATGGTATTAAATATCTTCCTCAGACAGGGCTGTTAGGTGATGCCGCCATGTGTTGCTAGTCTATCAAATTGTGCATGTTCTTTTCCAAAATTTCAGAAGATGAGTTTAGTGTGAGTGAGGAGTAATTGAAAGTAGAGTTCTGAAGGTGGGAAGCTATGGAAGTCAGCAGCCAGAATCCATGAGGTTTCTTCGTGTGGCTTCTTCAAAAGCCCCATTTTGTTTTGACACAAGAGAGTCCTTCTTAGCTGGGTGGAGGAAATAACTCAATCTGTCTACAAGGCTCTGAAAAATTGGATATTAGGAAACACAATGTGACAGTCAACATAATATTTTGATTCCTTAAGAGTTGTCATGATGTTTTCAGTTCCTATGATAAGAGTTAAGTTTGTGTTCTTATTCTGCTCCCATTGAAGTGAACAGAAGAAATCCAGTTAATATCAGTGGAAGCAGAACTGGTATACACGAATGCACATGAGAAATATTCAAAAATGCCACTTTCCTTCCTGGCCCTTCGTAAAAATGGGTAAGATTAAAAATTCTTGACAGCTGTGATAACATGATCAACATTAATGTGAAAAAATGGCAATACTTCAATCTAAACTTAATGTAGTTTAACTAATTGTATTGAAAGAAATATTGATATTCATGTCAGCGTGGTTGATGCTAAATGAATCATCTAAATCAGGTCTTTACTTTGTTAAAAAGTGAATAGTGAACTTTAAACAAATAAATCAATGAAATGAGTCTGGAAGTATGGATCTTTGCATCAATCTGTAACATTCTAATTGAGATCTGTCTTGCAAACTGGTACAGAGTGTCTGATTCTCTACAATCTTGCACTGTGTGTAGTTATTTACACCTCTGCAAAAGGGATTAAAAAAGCTCCCACTCTAATTTGAAATCAGGTGAAATCAGGATAGGTTTGGAGTGTTACTGTGACCTAAAATACAAGCCCAAATTAATGCACCAGTCTGGGCTGATGCTATGTGCTAGAGAATAAGTGGTCTATAACGCTGCCAAAGTAGCATGGCAGGATATCCTTGCCCAAAAGAGAATTGAAAGAGGTAATTTTTGTTTTAAAAACCAACATGTTTAATAGGACACAAGAAGACAAAACAACTGACTATGCGTATCAGCAGCCCCCCTGTGACAGGATCCATAGTATGGATCCCACCCCTGGACTGGCAGTGAAGGGATTTACCTTCAGCCCAGTGAATGTCTGGAGCTGTTTGTAATTCAGATAAAAGACGAGAAGGGTCAGGTGACTATCATAGCTAGCACATCCTAGCTGCTATGGCACCCCCCCCAGGTGTTCACTATGTAATGTGCTAAAATGGTATTGTACCCTCAGCAAGACTAACTAGGCCAAGTTGATGAAAGCATCAGGGCTAGAATCAACAGCATGCTATAGTAGTCACTATTCCTATTCAAAAAGGCACCTATTCCCATGAGTGTATTTACTTTGTGGTTGATTAGCTTTTTTCCCAAGGATATTATTTCACATATTTAAGCAGTTTCACAGTAATGTTAAGGGATGCCCACAAGGGAATTTACACAAAAATGATTGACAGGATACAACTGAATATTAAAAATAAGAGTTGTAATTGTCCCAAACCATAGACAAATAAAAGAAGATAAGCCATCTCAGAACAAGTTAGAAAGACAATTGTTCAAAGGAGGATCAAGAAATCAGCCAAATAACCCACACATATTAAAGGCTTCTGATAAACTGCATAAAGATTTTGGAAGTCTATCATATACAGGACTGATGAAAAATAATGCAAATTATTGCCATAACACTCAGGTGTAATGCTGAAAAAATGTTTCTTAATTACATTAAATATATTTTTATAATCCTTCTTTGGAACTTGGGAGGAAATAAAACATAACAATTGTCTTATTTAGGGCAAAATTCTACTACTAGATCTGTTGTCATGCTTTTCCCTTAGCAGTGCCTTAAGAAAGATTTGTTGTGAGTCAAAATACTTAACTGATATCTTTGGGAATTCAGCCATATGCACCAGTGCGCTAAGGATAGATGGTGGAGTTCTAAGACAGGCCATGTTGTGGCCAGACAGAGAGCTCTTTAGATTCACAATTTATTTGGTTTCTACCATTAATTTGGCAACATCTTTGAAAGTTTCAGGTGAGAGAGATGAGCAAAATGGATACTGTTAACCAATATTGTGTGAAGGTGGAAAATAAGCAGAAGTTAAATTTCTTATATAAAATGTTTGAGAGATTTTGCAGCATGTGGCATACCAGAAGCTATGTTTGTGATGTGGCATGGGTTGGCAGTATACTACATCTGAAAAGCAGGCATGTGACCAGTCTTTTGCATCAGTGCCAGCAGATGCTTAACTTTTTAGGTATGTTTTTAATCCTTGCCTCTTACTGACAGGCAGTAAACGTTTTGGAATGGGAGGTCCAACAGAAAATATGCATGATCCTTGACCTATCTGAGACGCATGTTTTAAAAACATTGCACAGTTGTCTACTGACACCTTTTGTTTCAGGAGAAATATAAATATTCTTCAAATACCAATATTGCAGATTAGTAAAATGAGCATTGTAATTTGGGGGTAACGAGGTGAATAAAAAGCTTGCTCTACATGTAGGGTATGTTGACACTGGTGCTGGAAGGTGTAATTTCCATCTTGAGTAGACTTACTTGCACTGGTTCTAATGGAGCAAATATGCTAAAAATAACACTGCAGCTGCAGTATCACAAAGGGATGGGCTAGCTACCTGAGTATGTACCTAGCTTCTTGGATGGGATCATACCCGAAGTGGCTATCCCCTCCTGCCACCCATGCTGCCATGACAACACTTCTATTTTGAGCGTACTAGCTCAGTCAGAGCTGGAACAGGTGCATCTACCTGAGCTACACCATTCAGCGGTAGTGTAGACATAACCTTAGAATACAGCATTTGAGCTAACAAAACAAGTTGAAGTGTTACCCTAGGTATTGGTTAATCCTTAACCACGTGTTCGCAAAGTGAAGTTTGGCAACCCATTCCCACAGCAAGAACCAAATATGTTTGTGATAGAAGGATTGCAGTAAATATGTTGCATTACTACTTTCTTTTAGAGGTACGCTATGCACTACTATCTCTTAGACAGTTCAGTTTGCATTAGAGAGATGGAGACTTTGCAACAATTTAACTTTTGAATTAACCTTTAAATGAAGTATTATGGATGCAAGCTGTGTTGATAGCATGCATGGTTAAGATGGCATTATAAACAGTTGCCATTCAGGGTTAGTATCACAACACAGATAAGTGGATATTTTGGTTCTGACAACTCAAGTGATTTCACTTTAACTTTCTGCCTTTTGAGGTTGATGTATGTTTATGGGCAAATACTTAGGAAGATTTCACTTGTTTCCTAAAAATTAGTTCATAGATTTTAAGGCCAGAGGGAACTATTATGATCATCTAGTCTGATCTGCATATCATAAGCCATAGAACTTCACTTAATAAATACTACATCAGGCCCAACAACTGGTACTGGAACTATAGCATGTCTTTTAGAAAGACATCTAGTCTTGACTTAAGGACTTCAAGTGATGGAGAATCCAGAGAATATCTCTGGATAAGATATTCAGATGAGTAATACCGTCACTGCTAAATTAGCATTTTTCTTCCTATCTGAATTTCCTCTAGCTTGAATTAGTTGAATGTGAATATACATGTGTTGGAATGTGATGGAACTGGATGAGTATTTGTCTGCTCAGATTTCTATATCATGCTTATTGCCATGATATTTGATATGAGAAAATTAAAAATATAAAGGAAAGGGATAGTTACTCTTCAAAATGTTACACTTAATGGCCACAGGATTGTCAGATATACAAGAGATCTATTTTGTACTGCAGAAGCAGATGAGTAGAAAACATTGTAATGTTTCATCAAGGCACTGAAGATGGAAAAACTGCCAGACAGATGAAATTCTGGGATAGCAGGAGAAGGAAGATGGGAGGGAAGATAGGAAGAGATATATAAAAAGGAAGAGTAAAAACTTCTAGAGCTTTTGCTCCAAAGGGAAATATAGGCTTGACTGAGTTTACAACTGATCTGAGCATAAAAGCTTTATTAACTTAACAACAACAAAAAAGCGTTTTAAACGTGTGGTTTCCCCCCCCCAGATTTTATTAGAAGAAACACCTTAATCGTTCCCTTAGGCAACCATAGTCATTGGTCAACATAAACAAGTGATGAGTCTTGGATGTCAGAAACTATAGTGATATCCTGGACCTGAAATTCATGGTTTCTCTTTTCTACAATAAAAATATTTTTAAAGTACTGTTTCTTTGGAAATAGTTTTCATTTTCTATAATATACACATTATATAATCCACCAAGCACACATTCTACTTGCACTCTTTTTAAGACAATAATTTCTAGTGTTGCAGTGGGGTAAGTGACATTTTCATATTAGGCTACCTGTGGTATCCTTTTCATATTTATGCCATAATTTGAACTTTCTATTCCGATAATAGTGGGTTGTAGTGTTACCTTCTTCTTCTTTTGGATGGCTGATATAGAGCAGCAATTACAATTTCACTTGAAGTTGATAGAGCCAAATGGCTACATCATGAATAGCAGAATTTATCACAGTGATGCCTCCTTCGTATTTATAAATTGAGCAGTAGATGGTGATATGATTGATGGTCTGTCATGGGGAGCCACACTCACATGCTGGGGAGTCCTTGATTTTCTATTTGTGCATTAGACGTCTGCATCTGCCAGGGTTGGTTCAGATTTGGCTCAGAGTTGACCAAAATGACCATGGAAGGTTAAACCCAGGAACCTTCTGCATGGGATCTGGCACAAGGTGCTTATTTTCTAAGTCTGTTTAGCCCAATCTGCTTTCCAAGCCTTCTTCTGATCATAGCCTGATTGCGTGAAACTAAGCAAATATCCCAGAAAGGCTTGCGGGACTTAAGACTTTGGGGGTGGGCATTGTTGCGATCTTGGTGGATAGGAAGACATCTGTTTTCCTGGATTCACTGAACTTTGTGGCGTGTCACAGCAGTTCAGTGTAGCGGCGTGGGGGGAGGGTCAGCGATACTAGACTGAACAGGTACCCATGGTGTTGGAGTTGACTTAAAGTTTCCCGTGATGCACTCCATCACTGTACTCACCAGACATCAACGAGTCATGTGTGGCTGCAGCTGCTCCATACCGGTGCACAATACTCAGCTACCGAATATTGTATTGGTTCGGTAGTTTTACCAAGAAAGCAAGAAGAAGCATTGGTTGCCCTTGTCTTGTGTCACTGCCCAGTATAAACTGCACAGAAATCTTCTAGTTCTGATCCATGCCTTTGGTTTAGTATATTTTAATTTGAACATCCTTTGAGGTGGGAAAGCTACATCCACTCAAAGACTAGTCAATACACAAGAAACCACTTGTTGATGTAACCCTACCACACAATACCAAATCTTCCATTTCTGAACAAACTAATTAAAACGCTGGCTACTGACTGCAGATATCTTGGGCTTCTTTCATTCAGGTTTCAGACTGAGAAATAGACCAGCATGTGCTGTTTATATGGATAAATAATCACCGTGGACAAGGGAGACAGCCTTGTGACCTCCATTTTTAAGTGATTAGTGAATTTGGGCCCTCAGCCTGAAATGCCTTGAAGGAGCCTGATTTTCAAAGGGCAGGTGTTTAGCAAAATCAGACCCTTTTAAAAGGTGTCTCAAATGGGGCACCCAAAAATAGAGGCATCCAACATCTAGGCAGGGTTAGATTAGATATTAGACTGGAAGATTTTGCAGTCTTAAATTATAGCTCATTTTTTCCCCTTCAATACATTTTTGACATTGTTTCCCAAGCTAATGATTCATATTGAAATAAATTTTGTAATAATTCTATATCTTTTAAACAAATAGGTCCTTCTTTATTTGGAATTTGATGTAAATCAGCCGTGATATACCAGAGGTACACTTAATGTATAGGAAAGTAAAATAATAAATCTTTTTCATATGCTATTGGTAGGATGCGGGAAAATTACAGGCATATTCTCTGCCCTCTTTGGAGAAATTAAACGGTATTGAGAACTGAAGAAGCTGTGTTAATATTTTTTATTTGTTTTCACAAAACGACTCCTCAGTTTGAGTTCTGGAACCTTGGCTTTGGTAATCTGCATGGCTTTATGTGCCTCAGCCTGACTCTGCAATCAAATAATCACTTCCTTTTGTTTGCTCTCATTCATTTCATGCCTCCTCCTTGGGTCTTACATTTCAATAATTCTTTGCTTGTGACCAGCGTCTCACCAAGCTAAGCCCTGCAGCTCCTGACATCATTAGTCTATTGTGGAAAATATACACATGTAAATAGTTTCTTTATCATGGGTCACGTATTTGTGTTCAGCTGGCTGTACTAACACACAAACAGATAAGACTATATTAGAAAATACCTTGGGAGAACTGATTTTTTTATATATTGTATTTGTTTTTGTATTATTTACATACTGCATTTGTAAAAATGTACTTCTTTTTCTTCTGAACCTTCACTGAAGCAGATGCAGTCAGAAGTTTGGGTTAGATCAGAGTTTCTCAAACTGGGGTCGCCGCTTGTGTAGGGAAAGCCCCTGGTGGGCCGGGCTGGTTTGTTTACCTGCCCCGTCCGCAGGTCCGGCTGATCGCAGCTCCCACTGGCCGCGGTTCGCCACTGCAGGCTAATGGGGGCTGCTGGAAGCGGCAGCCAGTAAGTCCCTCGGCCCGCGCCGCTTCCAGCAGCTCCCATTGGCCTGGAGCAATGAAACACAGCCAGTGGGAGCCGCGATTGGCCGGACCTGTGGATGGGGCAGGTAAACAAACCGGCCCGGCCCGCCAGGGGCTTTCCCTACACAAGCGGCGACCCCAGTTTGAGAAACACTGGGTTGGATCCTAAAATGGTGTAAATCAGTGTAGCTCTATTGATTTCAGTAGAGCAGCATTAATTTACAGCAACTGAGAATCTGTTTCTTTAATTTTAGACCAAATAATATCAAACTGATTTCCTACCTGTAAAATGGAGATTATAATACAGGTTAATCTTAAAGTACTGAGATCCTCAGATGAAAGACACTCCCTTAAATTAAAAGTATTATTATAGTGTATATTTTTTACAAAATTTTTGTTACTAGTTTTATTGTGGCTTTGTTTTCTCAGAGTTTTCTTTGTTCTACAAATGTCAGCCTCTTCCAAATCACAATCCTTCCAAGGCTGCAAAGTATTAAAGACCGAGAGGGGTATAGTTTCAAAGTGGTGTGTGGGAGGTATTAGCACAAATGCTGTGATATAGGAAAAGATTTTAGCACGTACCTCCCTTGCAGTGCTTTGAAAATGTATCCCTTCATATAAAAATACCTTGCATGGATGCTAATATAAGAACAGACTTCTATGCTCTATTAGTAGAGCTTTGTATTCTTTGAAGTACCTACAATGATTCAAGTGAACCCTTTGAGTGACAAGCAATTGAGAAATCTATGGTTTGTCCCACAATTTGAGAAAATTTTTCTCAAGAAATTTACATCAAAAACTACACACTTTTGCGTAAAATTTCATCTTGATCCACTAGTACCACAAACACTTTAAAAACTTCATTAATGCTATCAGAATAAAATAAATCAACCAAAATAAAAACACCAACAAACTAGGAGTTATGGAGATGTGAATTGCTCCTCTTTTTGAGTTCTTGGTACTTCCACTGAAATTTTTCAGATCAGCAAAAAATAAATCAAAGTTGCATGCACAATTTTTTTTTACTAGCTAGATGGATGAGAATTTCAGTTGTGGCTTTTGGTGGTGCATATTCAACCTGCAACAGCAACACAGGAACACATGAAAAGAGGAATTGCCAGGCTAGATTAAAACAGTCGTCTATCTGCTCCATTGTCCTGACTCTGACAGAGGCGAGTACTAGATGCTTCAGAGGGGAAGAAACCCTGTAGACGGCAATTTTAGAATAACTCTCTTCATAGGGCCCATTTCTACCTAATACCTGGTGGTTGGCTTAGGCTTTGAAGCATGAACCTTCTAAAAATATCCTATCTAATTGAACCATGGATGTTCTCATTATCTGAATACATGTATAATCCTTTTTCTAATCACATTAACCTGTTGTCCTCAAAAATATGTGATGGCAAGGAAGTCTACAGGCATTGTGAATAAAAAAATATTTCCTTTACTCCATTTTAACTATTCTGTCTTTCAATTGTATCGAATGTTTCCCAGTTTTTGTATATGAGAAGGGTAAGTCAGAGCCATGCAGTTTACTTTCTCTTTGCCATTCACTACTTTACTTTTTAATCATGTCTCGTATTTGTTTCTTGTGAAAACCAAACAGTCACAGTCTTCCCAGTCTCTCTACATAATGAAATCTTTCCATGTATCTAAACATATTTGTTGCCAATCCCTGAGTCCCTTCTTTATGGCTATATCTTTTTTTTATATAGGATGACCACATTATTCCAAGTAAGGGTATACCATTGATTTATTTGGTGGAGACATGATATTTTCTATATTATACCATTCCTTACACATCCTAACATTTTGTTTGCCTTTTGTCCTTGTTGCATGTTGGGCCATGATTTCCCGGAGCTGTCCAAATAATGTTCAGGTCTTTTTCCAGCATGATTTAAATCAGTCGAAAGCCTAGCAATGTGTGTTGGCTGTTCCAATTATTTCTTCCAGTGTACATTGCTTTTTTTCATATCAAATGCTTTCTTCCATTGTGCTGCCCATTCACCCAGCTTTGTTAGGGGTCTCTGAAGTTCCTCACAGTTGTCTTCAGTCTTGATTAACCTAAATAGTTTTATATTATCTGCAAATTTTGGCATCTCACTGTTCACTCCTCTTTTCCAGATTATTCATAAGTATATGAAGTAACACTGAGCACAGTACAGAACTTGAGGGCAGATTATTTTGCCATGTTGAAAACTGACCATTTATCCAGTTTTTCACTTTAAGTCTGTCAGGGCTGGCCTTACCATGAGGCGGCTGCCTCACATGCCAGACTGGTGGTGGTGGTGGTGGTGGGGGGGTGCCACTAGGACCCAGAGTGTAGAAAATTGTGTCTGCTGGTGGTGCATATGTATTCTCTCTGCTCTAGATGCACAGAGATGGTGGAGTGCTGTGCTGGAGGAAGGAGAGCACAAGAGACATAACAGGCAGGCAGGAGAAAAGGTGAGAGGGAATAACAGAAAGCAGCAGGAGCTGCAGGGAGAGAGAAGAGGAAGAGCTTCTTATGTGCCTCTCTAGCAGCCCCAGGAGCCTGGACTGATTAACACCAGCTTCTCAGGGAGCTTCCTGTTTCCTGCTGCTTCCCTGAACCCACTTGAGGAGAACAGGCAGTCAACTGAAGTAGTAGGAGCCAGTTAGACCCTTAAGACACTGATATCTTCCCTCACTCAGGCCCTGCTACCAGCCTGCTTATTTGTCCCTGTACCTATTGGGTTCCGGGAAGTGGGCGGGCAAAGCCCGCCCACTGCTAAAGGATCCTCCCCCCAGCCTAAGGGGAGGACCCACAGGACCTAAAACCCAAATGATTACGGGGGACAACTAATGTAAAAACAGGGACAGGAGTGCGATTAAAGGGTCAAAAGAAGGGAACCTGATGGGGACACCGAGCAGAGAACCCCGGACAGCGCCCACTGCTCCTCAAAGGTGTCAAGGGAGCCAGTGGACGCCGCCAAGAGGAACTCTGCCCGGATACGTGAACGGACAGAGGATCGGAAACAGGCCCCACAGTCACAGGAACCTCCATCGGCCAACCTCCTCTCCCTGGTTTTATAGATGGCCTGTTTAGCCAGGGCCAAGAGGAAGTTGACCAGGAGGTCCCGTGACTTTGTGGGGCCACGGATAGGGAGTGCATAAATGAGAAGGTGAGGGGAAAAGTGTAACCAAAAATGCAACATAATGTCAGTGAGGAGCCGGTGTAGGGGCTGCAACCTGGCACACTCTAAGTAAACGTGAGCCAGGGTCTCCCTCACGCCGCAGAAAGGACAGGTGTCAGGGACAGGGGTAAACCGCGCCAAGTACACGCCCGTGCTCACGGCCCCATGAAGGAGCCGCCAACTGACATCCCCGGCGGGCCTCGGGACCAGGGTGGAATAGAGGCTGGCCCACCGGGGCTTCTCACCCTCGACAGGTGGCAGGAGGTCCTGCCACTTTGTATCGGGGGAGGACACGAGGGTGAGGAAGTGAAGAGTGTGGAGCACGAGCGTGTATAGATGTTTCCTTGGCGCGGTCAGGAAATGAACCGGCTGCAAGTCGTGCAGGCGGCTCATGGAGAAGGGGCGGGGAGGCCGGTTGGGTCCACGGGGCAGGGGCCCGATAAAAAGGTCCGGAGGACCAGGGGTGGAGGGAGGGCGGGGCGTGCCCTCACGCAGGACGTGGTCGAGGGAGACCCGAGCAGCGGGCGGCAAAGCGGCCTTCACCTCCTGAAGTACGCGCCGGGGAGTACAAGGCCTGGAGAGCCCCATGCGCCGAGCGAGCGTCAGGGGATCCAGCCAGACTCCCCGGTCGTAGTCCAGGAGGTCTCTGACTCTCGTGACTTCTGCCAGGACCAACCTCTGGCGCACCGCGGGGGACTCCGCCACCTGCACACGAAGCTGGGGGTTGTGTAGTAGGGGCTCCGCTAGGAGATCTGCCCCCCCGGTGGCTGCCACGGACCTGGTCGCTGAGAACAGTTTCCAGGTCCGGAGGAGGTCCTGGTAGAAGACCGGCAGCCCGGAGAGGTCTCGCGGAAGACCTCTCGGATCGAGATAAAAGAGCTGCCGGTCGTATCGGAGCCCTCGGAAGCGGCGCAGGAAGGCGTGCGCCAGTACTCTCCACGCCGGACTACCTGCACCATAAAGGAGCCTCTGCAGGGCCTGGAGGCGGAAGACATGGACCTGAGTGCGAAGGCACTTCAGGCCCTGCCCTCCCTCCTCCAGGGGCAGATGGAGGACCCCCACAGAGACCCAGTGCAGTCCTGGCCAAAAGAACTCCAGAATCGCCCTCCGGAGGTCGGCTAGGAAGCCCGGGGCCGGGACCAGGGTGTTGAGACGGTACCAGAGCATGGACAGGACTAGTTGATTGAGTACCAGTGCCCTCCCGCGAAGGGAGAGGCACCGGAGTAGTCCTGTCCATTTCCGGAGCTGCTCTGTCACCCTGCCCTGTAAACCTTGCCAGTTCTCCGGCGGAGATGGATGCGTGGCAGAAAGGTAAACGCCGAGATAGAGCAGCGGACCCGCGCTCCACCGGATGGCCTGAAGCGCGGGTGGGAGGGAGCTCGCCTGCCACCCGGCCCCTACCACCAGGCCAGAGCTCTTGACCCAGTTGACCCGGGCGGAGGAGGCCGCCGAGTACACGGTCTGGCAAGCCTCCACCCGCACCAAGTCGCCCGGGTCCTGGACCACGAGGAGCACATCGTTGGCGTATGCCGACAGGACCAGCCGCAGTTCCGGCTCCCGAAGCACCAACCCCGTCAACCTCCTGCGGAGGAGACAGAGGAAGGGCTCGATCGCCAGAGCGTAAAGCTGGCCCGAGAGGGGGCACCCCTGCCGCACTCCCCGCCCGAAGCTGACCGGCTCGGTCAGGGTCCAGTTGAGCCTGACCAGGCACTCTGCTGAAGTGTACAGCACCTGGAGAAAACCCACAAACTGGGGTCCGAAGCCTAACGCTTGCAGAGTGCCCAGGACCAGGCACTCACGAGGATCCAAGGAGCCGAGGAAGGCGGACGCCTGCTGATAAAAAGGCAACCGCTCCGGGCCCGATGTCGGGGCATAGACGTTGACAAGGTTGATCACAAGCCCCTCCATGCGGACCCGGAGGTGCAGCAGGCGGCCCGGCACAACCTCGGCAACCCCCAGCACCTCGGGCCGTAGGTCGGGGGAGAACAGGGTAGCCACTCCAGCCATACGAACTGTGAGATGGCTAAAATAGACCCTGTCCCCCCACTCCAGCCGCCAGCTGTCTTCGGCGGCTGGATCCGTGTGGGTCTCCTGCAGGAAAACCACAGAGTACCCCCCTTCCCGAAGGAAGGAGAGCACCTGGCACCTGCGGAGACCCACCCTACAGCCCCGGGTGTTCAATGTTGCAAAAGTGGTAGGTGGCATGAGGAGGGCTGGGGGGGATCCTCGTCGGCAGGGATGCTCACGGCCCCCATTGGGCCACGCAGCAAACCGTGACCCACCCCGAAGGTGAGCAAGGAGTCACGGAAGCTGCGGACCCGCTGGTAAGCCACGGCACCCTGCTTCCCGGTCCTTGTAGCCTCCCCGATGAGGGCCCTTGCGGCCCGGAGGATCTGGTGGAAATCCCCCCATCGCTGGAGAGCGAGCGGCACCTTATTGCGGGAGCCACGGACGTCTTCTAAAAACTCCCGCAGCTCTTCTCTCAGCGTATGGGGGGGTGGGGTCACTGGCTTCTGGTCATTCCCCGTTGGGGCCCCTGGCACGGCTCCGTGGCCCACCGAGATGGGCAGGCAAGGGGCGGACCCTCGACGTGGCGCCCGATGGACCGGCGCCACATGGCCCGCCTCAGTCCCCGGCTCAAAGGGGGGCGGCGGCGGCGGGAGAACAGCAGACCCTAGTGGGTCGGGACTGGGGAACACAAAGGCTGCTCCCTGGGGGTCATCCTCCAGGAAAGAGAAGGAGACGTCCCCAGAGGCGGCAATAGCATCATGGGAGGTGGAGGGGATAGGAATCGGGTCAGGAATAAGGGCAGGGCCAGGGGCAGGGGTAGGGTCGGGAAGAGGGACAGAGGTGGGATCCTGGGCCCCAGGAGCTGGACTGTTGGAAAGTAGTTCCTCTCGGTCGGGCTCAGGGGTCTGAGGGTTAGGGAGGGGGTCCCCAGTGATGCCGGGCTCAGGCTCTACGGCAGGTGGAACAGCCACAGCAGCAGGAGGTGAACAATCTTCAATGGGACTCCCACCCGGGAAGGAACTCGGTTGCCCCACGCCAACGAGGGATACCCCTGGTAACTCGTGTCCCGGCCGCGAGGCACCGGCCGTCGCCTGAAAAGGCGCGGCGGCCGTCAGCGGGGTGTCACTCGCAGCCGGGCAGGTCAAAGAGCCCAGGGGTTCCGCTGAGGCAGGAGCAGCGGTTAGGGGCATGGAAGACGGAGAAAGGGGGGCTGGGGTGAGGTCGGCCAGATCGAGGCCCGCTGGCAGAGGGTCGTCCTCCCCCTGGGTGACCGGGGTCAGACCCAGGGCCTCGATCTCCTCATAGATAGAGGGCAGCTCACCTCCCACCACCCCGGGGTCATCCCTGCTAGCACCCGAGGCAGCGCTTGCCTCGAGCATCGCAGGGGGTACAGGTGGTAAGGGGGTAGGAGGGGCTTCAACGGGGGCCTCCGCAAGCAGGGACTGCGGAGAATGGATGGTGGGATCCTCCGGTGCTGCCACATCTTCCCCAGCCGGCAACAGTTGATGTGATGTACCCGCGGGCAAGGCGGAAGGCTCGGCAATGGTGCCCCCCTTCCTGGTTTTCCGGGGGGCCTCCGCACCAGATAGCAGGAGCGGAGCTCGAGCCTTCCGCTTGCCCCGCTTTCCCTGTACTAGGGTCCAGCCCTCCATGGCATTACCTGCAGGCTGGGTGACAGGGGTTGGGTCGGGGGGCAAAGATGACGGCTCGAGGACCTGAGGAGGTAACAATGGAGGGGGGGCGGATTCTCCCTGGGGAGGGCCCTCTCCCGCGCCCGGCAAAACCCCCACCGCACCCTCCTCTACAGGCCCCGCCACAGTGCACGTAGCAGAGGTGGGGCTCTCCCGCTCGTCTGGGCATGGTGGGGGAGGTACCCCTAAGGCCCGAGCGGGAGCAGTGGTGGTCCGAGAAGGAGGAGGGGCGGCTCCGGGTACCGGGCAACCAGGGGCGCCAGCAATGGTGGGGCTGGCGCCCTGCCGGGGCTCGGGGGTCCCGGACACTCCTCCGTGCCGGGCCAAGGGGCAGTCCCTCCGGACGTGCCCTATCACCCAGCAGAGGTAGCACCGGGCCTCCCCCGTGGAGTAGTGCACCCGGTGATGGGCCCCTTGATAGTGGACCAGGAAAGACCCCTCGAGCGCCTCTCCGCCACGCGCCGCCGGCGGCAGTTGGAGCTTCACGTGTCGGCGGAACGAGAGGACGTGACGGAGGGCGGGGTCTTTGCAGCCCAGCGAGAGAGGGCAAACGATGGAAATTGGTTTCCCCAGGGCAGAAAGGGCGGGCAGCAGGGCGACATTGGGGAGGAAAGGAGGAACGGAGGTGAGGACCAGACAGACACCCAGGTCCTCCAGCGGCTCCAGGGGGACGAACACGCCCCCCACCGCCAGGCCCTTCTCCACCGCCTCCTGGGCGGCGGCCACCGAGGCAAGGAAGAAAACAACCTTGCCATACATTTTGGAGGCCGCCACGATGGCCATGGGCCCCACCACCCTCGCCAACGCCCGCACGTAGGTCTCCACGTGGGGCAAGGCGGGCACCAGGAGGCAACGGACGCCGTGCTTCCTAGTCAAGGTGGGAAAGGGGCCCAGGCCGCTACAGATGGAAACAGAGGCGGTGGATGGACGAGCTGGCGTACCGGCAGGCGGGGGGGCCGCCGCCACCTGGGCATACGCCCTGGGGGCCAGGGGAGGGGCACCCGCAGAGCTGGTGGAGGGAGCGGCGGGAAGGGACGCCGCGGCCAGTGGCGGGGCCGCGGCAGTGGGGGTAGCCCCTGCCATGGAGGGCCCAGTCTTCCTAGTGGGGCTCTTCCCCTTCTTTTTGCCCTGGCCTTTCCTGCCGGCTGGGGCAGCTCCCCCTGAATCGGAGGGAGCGAGGGACGTGGCAGCAGCGGAGGACACCCCGTCGCCTGCCGATGCCGCAGCGGTGGCAGGTGGTTTGGCAGCGGCTAAGGGGGCAGGCGGGGGAGGAGTGATAGGGCCTATTTGGGGGAGGCTCGCCCACCGTGTTCCTCTCCATTATGAGCAAAGAGGGAGGGGAGAACACACCGGAGAAAAAGGGGGGTGGCTAAAGGGAAAGCAGGTCAACCACTCCTCCCCGCTAGGCTGCAGGCAGGGGAGGAGGGCGCCGAAACGGGGGGAGATGGGGGTATCAAGGGCTTGGAGGGGACAGACAGTCACCGACACCGGCTCCTCTGGCTACACTAGGGGAGGGAAGGTCACAAGAACATCGGGGGGGCAGTGATCAATCAAAATGTGATGGGGGGCACAAGCGCACGGGAGGGGGCATGGGCACACGAGGGGAGGGGTCAATCAGGGCAAGGGGGGCGCAAAGGAAGGGGAGCACCTAGGCTGGGAATGGGGCAGAGGAACCAAGGGGCTAACCGCAGGGCTGGGGTGGGTCAACCGAACTAAACTGCAGAGGGAAAAGGGCGGGGCAGGCAAACAAACTGAAGCTGGGGAGGGGCAAAAGGCTACAGAGGGCAAATGGGGTAGGCAGCAAGGGGCAAAGCTGGGGGGCCTGTTGCGAAGGGGAAGGGGTCAGTCCAGGGGGGGTAGGTGCGCCTACTAGCGCTTGCGTAAAGTCAGTGTTCGGCTGCCTGCTGCTGCAGGCCCAAACGATGTCAATAGGGCGTGGCAGGCCAGGAGAGCAGCAGAGTCCCAGAGGCAGGAGCGGAGGCAGATGGTGAATGGGCTGTGGGGGTGGCGGAGGGGGCAACGGTGGTGGTGGGGGCTTGGGGGGGGGGACACAGATGGACCAGGGGGCAGGCTCCACGCCACACCCCCTGTGTCCCCACTAACACAGTCTAGACCCCCACCACTAAAGCACAGTTCGAAAAGTACTCAGTCCTGAATGGCCCCCTCCACAGTGGTCTCCAGAGTCCCGTGCGCTCCCCCAGCAGCCGATAGTCTATGTAGTCCTCTTCTTCCACCTCCAGGCTCCAGCAGCTCCCCAGGACACAGGCAGCAGCAGCAGCAACTCCAGCAACCCTGGCAGCCAGGCAGGAAGGACCCCCCACAGGTGGTAGTGGTGATGGTAAAGGTGGGGTCCTGGCTTCTCCCTCCAGAGATGGTGGGGAGGGGGGGGCTGGCCAGCAAGGCCCCCCCACCCCTTGCTCAGCAGCAGTGGTAGCAGCAGTCCAGGGAAGGAGCTCTAGCCAGCAGCAGTAGTCCAGGGAGTAAGGGAGAAGGAGCTCCAACCAGCAGGGCAGCTGGAGAGGAGAAGGAGAAGGGAGAGCTCCAGCCAACAAGGCAGCCAGAGGACACCAAGCACGCTCTGTAGTGGGGTGGTCACCCGCTCCTGCCCGCAAGGGCTTAAAACAGCCCTCTGAGAGGGCTGTGGCAGGGGAAAAGCTGGGCTGATTGGGGGAAAACAGCCTCAACTGTGGCCACACCCCAAACAGACCCAGCTGGCCCTATAAAGGCCAGGGAAGCCAGGAGCAAACACACTCTCTCTCTCTGCCTTTAGAGGGAGAAGGGCCTGGCTGCTAGGGAGTGTACCCGGGTACCTAAGGTGGAGCAGGGCTGGGGGAAGGCAAGAGGAGCTGGGGAGCTCCGGCCTGGAAACCTCCCCCACCCGCCCCAGGCTGCAGGCCTAGGGTAAGGCCAACTAGGTACTGGGGCTGCGAAGGGGCAGCCCATTGGTAGGCAGAGGCTACAGGTCCGAACCCCTTTGCCTGTGATGAGTGGCTGATACTGCAGTCTACCCCAGTGATTGGGGGCTAAATGGAGACTGGGCAGTAGCCAAGACTGAGGCGAAGTGGGGATAGTGGTTGGGGGTTCCCCTGGGAGGGGGAGACCCAGAACTGTGGGGGTACTGCCAGGGGGCAGCACCCAGAGAAAGGGGCACCGGGGTCCTGGGAAGGACACGGGGCCAGCGGTAAAGCAGATCACCAGCCTGCAGAGGGCGCTCTGGAGGCTGGAAGAGCTAATTCCCGAGGATGACCAGCAGGAGGCGCCACAGGGGTGAGTCCGCACTGCTACAGTCCCCTTCAATTGAGTGTTGAGAGCCACATTAGCTGGCACAGAACAGCAGTCATGAGTGAAAGAAGAAAATGCCCCTCTGGGGCAGCATTCAGAAAAAAAAAGAAAGCAAAGGAAGCTTTTCTATCTAAGCAGGAAGGAGCTCTCCTGAGATACATAGACACAAACGTTCACGGTGAGCCTTCCGGCCCCAGTGAGGATGTGAGTGGTGAGGAGATGCCTGATTTTCCAGTTAGTCAGAGTGCAGGTGACCTGGCAGCTACTGCAGCATCCATATCTCCATCTCAAATGGATGTAACCATGTACATTCCTGAAGAAAAGTGTAGATCAGAGAAGAGTGTGGTGGAAGCGCAAAAAACAGCTGCCGCTGAGTTTTGTTTCTTAAGTCTAGATGATCCAGGACTGTGGACCCACTTGAGCAGTAGCCTGAGGGGCTTCCTTGCTGAGGGACTGCATGGGCCACAGCAAGTGAAAAACTTCATGTTCCCCAAAGACAATGACAATAGAAGTTTCCATCCAATGCATTACTGGCGTGAAATCCCCAAGGGTGACAAAGTGGAGAAGCCATGGCTCATGTACTCAAAAACCCAGAATGCTGCATACTGTTTTTGTTGCAAACTCTTCCAGTCTAATGTTCCAGCCACATTGTGTTCTACAGGAGCAAAGGACTGGAAAAATCTGGCTAGAAATCTGGCATATCATGAGAAGGCAGCAAATCACCAGAGAGCATTCCATAGGTGGAAAGAGATTGAGATGAGACTAAGGTTAAAGGCCACCATAGATGATCAGCATCAAGAGAAGATTGCATCAGAGTCCCCTTACTGGCAAAATGTTCAGAAAAGGCTCATTGTCATTGTGAGAATGCTTGCTACCCAAAACCTAGCACTGTGTGGCACTTCAGATCAGCTGTATGTGCCAAACAATGGAAACTTCCTTAAAGTTGTGGAGCTGATGGCTGAATTTGATGCTGTACTCCAGGAGCATCTAAGAAGTGTCACCGTCCAAGAAATGTACACACACCACTACCTTGGAAAAACAATTCAAAATGAGATCATACAGTTACTGGCAACAAAAGTCAAACAGAAGATTGTGGCAGATTTGAAGTCAGCAAGATATTACTCTGTTATTCTGGACTGCACACCTGACATCAGCCATACGGAACAAATGACTTTAATGGTGCATTTTGTAACAACAACAGAACCTAGTGAAAATGTCCCTGCAATGGTGACTGTCAGAGAGCATTTTCCAGAATTTATTGACATTGATGATACTACAGGAGCTGGCATGACAAATGTGCTTCTTAAAAAGCTGGAAGATACGGGAATTGCGATAGCTGACATGAGAGGTCAGGGCTACGATAATGGTTCCAACATGAGAGGAAAGAACAGAGGAGTGCAGACATGGATCCAAGAGTTAAACCCTCGAGTTTTTTTTCTCCCAAGCAGTTCTCATTCATTGAACTTGGTGGTCAGTGATGCAGCATCGGCTTCTAGTGAGGCTGCTGAATTTTTAATGTAATTCAAAAGATCTATGTATTTTTCTCTGCATCAACTCATCGATGACAAATTTTGAAGCAACATCTGGGAACATCCTCTCTGACACTGAAACCACTGAGTGCCACACGATGGGAAAGTCAAGTGGAGGCGATAAAGCCTATCAGACGCCAAATTGGGAAGATAGATGATGCCATAGTTGTCATTATGGGGGATAACGCTATGACAGGAACTGTTCATGGGAGAACAGTGGCAGAGGGAAATGGAATCACCAGAAACATACATAACTTGAAATTTCTGTGTGGCTTAGTGTTGTGGCATGACATACTGTTTGAAATAAATGTTGTAAGCAAGAGACTCCAAGGTGTTGACCTTGATATATCTGGAGCAATGGAACAACTGGGCAAAGCAAAGTCATACCTACAGTCTTACCGCTCAGATGAGGGATTTCAAAGCGTTCTGAAGAGTGGACAGAAGTTGGCAGAGGAACTTCACACTGAAGCTATTTTCCCACCCATTCAAGAATACAAGAGTCACTGAAGAAGAAGACATTTTGATTACGAGGCACGGGATAATCCCATAAGAGACCCCAAACAACAATTCAAAGTTGAATTCTTTAACCAGGTGCTAGATTGTGCAATACAGTCAGTTGAAGAATGTTTCATGCAGCTCAAGGAACACAGCAGTATATTTGGGATGTTGTATGATATTCCAAAACTCCTCACTATACCTGAAGAAGACCTACACCAGCAATGCAGGGCACTAGGGCCAGTGTTGACACATGATGACATGCGCGATATTGATGCGAGTGATTTAGGTGATGAACTGAAAGCCCTTTCAAGATACATTTCGGCAGGATCAACTCCAAAGTCTGTTCTGGCATATATGTGCACAAATAAGATGACCACCCTCTTTCCAAATGCTTTTGTT
Organism: Emys orbicularis; assembly: GCF_028017835.1. Classification (NCBI taxonomy): domain Eukaryota; kingdom Metazoa; phylum Chordata; order Testudines; family Emydidae; genus Emys; species Emys orbicularis. The sequence goes on along the minus strand of NC_088683.1, from coordinate 63,485,940 downwards.
GCTCTGCGCACACTTCTAACACTTCCTATAGCAGTTGCCAGTGAAGAATGCAGCTTCTCCAAGCTGAAGTTAATAAAAACACATCTACGCTCCACAATGACACAGGAGAGGCTGGTCAGCCTTGCAACCATCTCAATAGAGCATGAGCTGGCCCAGACTGTGGACCTTCAGGAAGCAGTTCAAATCTTTGCAATCAAGAAGGCACAGAAAGCACCACTTTGATTATTCAAACGGATAAAAATGCCAGTGTTTATATGCAGACAAAAAAAGTTACATTTGCTGTTCAGGCATTTGAAAGTTAAGTGTTACTTAACATTTTTGAACAAGGCATTTTAAGTTGTTAGTTCTCCTTTATTGGGGTAGGTAGCAGAGCAGTACCATGAGAGGAGTAGAACAGGAAGAAGGCAGAATTGAGACCTTTCAAAGTTTTGGCCGAAGTGAGGGGGCACGGGGACGTCATTTGAGCTCCCCGCCTCAGGTGCCAAAATGATGCACTGATGCAGCTTTGCCACTGTAGTGCTTAATGAAGATGTTACCTATGCCAAAGGGAAACCTTCTCCCATTGGCATAGGTACTCCACCTCCCCGAGAGCCGGTAGCTATGTCAATGGGAGAAGCCCTCCCGTCGACATAGCACTATCTACACCAGAAGTTCGGTCTGTATAACTGCATCATTCAGAGGTGTGGATTTTCCACACCCCTGAGTGACGTCGTTATACTGACATAAATTTGTAGTGTAGAGCAAATCTTTCTAATCCACAACAGACCTTTAAGGCTACATCTACACTACAGCCAGGATCGACGCTCTGAGATCGATCCACCGGCGTTCGATTTAGCAGGTCTAGTGAAGACCCGCCAAATCGACAGCAGATCGCTCTCCAGTCGACCCCCTGTACTCTACCTCCGATGCGAAGAGTAAAGTAAGTTAAAGGGAGATACTCTCTTGTCAACTCCCCGCAGAGTAGACCCCGCGGTAACTTGACCTAATGTATGTCGACTAATGTATGTGAATAACGTAGCTGGAGGTTCGTAGCATAGGTCAACTTACTGTGGTAGTGTAGACATAGCCTTACTTTCACCCCTTGATTGCTTAATTCCTTAACAAACTGTAACCACAACTTTTGTATGAAAAAAAAAGATTACTTTCTTACAGCCTCAGCAATAGAGTGGAGGGGGAAATCCCGCAATAGAAGTGGAATGGCCTTCTTTGATTTTCTGGTAAACTTGCGTGTAAATTTAAAAAAAAAATGAATTGTTTTATTTGCCTCTAAGTAGAAATGTGTAGGAGGTGAACTGAAATTTTTTTTTCTGTGAGTACTCAGTCATATTTTTCTTTAAAATTAATTTTAGGCATGCTCACACTCCTTTAGTGTTTGTGTTCACAAACATCCCATCAAATGTTTCTTCTGTGAATGTTCAAGGGAAATGAATTGGAAGCTAGCACCCCAAAACTGTATTTTTTTAAAATAGGCTGCCACAATAAGAGGACATATTTCAAAAAAATACATTTACCAGAACCCTGACATAGAGGCAATTTAATAAGCCAGGCAAGGATCTACCAGCAGCCTTTGCAACTATTATTAACATTATCAGATATGTATATTCCACTATGGGAGGTGCCCTGTAAAAACAATAGAAGACAAGGTCCCTGCTCAAAGAATTTTCAACAGAAAAGACAGACAAAAAGTGAGGGAAAATAGGGCCGTGCCTGTGCATACAATTACTCTGGGCTAGGTTTGGACTTTTTAAACCACACCTCTGGGTAAATGGTAGAGTAGACTCACACAGTCCCAGGAAGAGCACAAAGGAGATAATGGAGTGGGTAAGTCTGCTCTACCCGTTATTTCAATCTAGGGAATACAAATAATAAATTATAACTCACAAAAAACCAAAACAAAAGAAAACCAAACACACACAAGTAAATTTGAATATTGAATAACTCTGAGGAAATCCCAATCTGCTCACTGACATTCCACAAGGCAAAGTGGCTAAATTGGTTGAGTATACCATCTGCTGCAAATTATTCTCTGAGGTCTAGCATAGGGGTAATAATCCAAAATCGTTTTCTCTACTTAAACAGTATCCATGGTTTGGCTGTTTCTGTGGTTTTCTATTTGGACCTGTCCTATGTAATGCTTATGGGAAAACTCCTATAGAATTTAATAGGGATGAAACCAAGAGGTTTTGATAGAAACTACTCTAAATAGTTTACAGCATTTAATAGAGAATGATACACTTACTATAATATTTCAAACCAACCTAGAGAGTTTAATCAAACCATTGCTATAGAACTGCATGCTAGAAATTGGTTTACACATTCTATAGAAAGAACATTCTCTAATCAATTATGATACTTTTCCATAAGGGAACAGAAGAATATTCAGAACAATACACTGAACAGTAATAATTTTAGATATCTGCAAGGGTGGGTGAGTGTGCAGATAGTGACACTGCAGTTTCCTTTCGAGAAGGGCATCCAAGAATGATGATACAGGACAAAACATTTCGAGGCACATAGCTAGCTAATAAGAATGCAGGAAAGGCAACTATTCTATTGGACCATGGCCTCCTCATACTATAGTTGCACAGAGCATCTTGAATTAAAATCAGGTAGCCGTGAGGATCACTTTTGTTTGCATATCTGAATTTAATGACCTTGCAAGCTTAGTATTTTTTTGCAGCGGCGGGGGGTAGGGTGGGGGAGGGAAGGGAATGGAACAAACTTCTATGCCTGGCATCACGACCCTTATGACAAAGGCCTATGTAAGTTAATAGAAAATGATAACCTCTCTTTAGGTTTTTGAATCTGCCTATAGAGATTGATAGAGAATTATATCCCTAATATAAAACTCTATTGTTTGGCTCAAAAATACTGTTATCTACCTCAATATCCCGTAGCTATTACATTGCTACAGAATCTTGTTAGCTTAATCCTTATAAAGGCCCAGTACACCAACACACTTGTATATATGTATGTGAATAATCCCATTCCTATTTGACAAAGCATTCAAGCACATACTTAGGCACCCACTCAAGGGCCTGATCTATACACAAAGAAGTCAGCAGACTTCTGCTGACTGCAGAGAGTTTGGATCAGGCTTTTGAGTGCTTTGCTGAATAGGAATGGTATTACTCAGATGCTTAAGATTGAACACAGACTAAGTGCTTTGCAGAATTGGGGCCTAAATTGTATAGTATTTTTCCATATAGGGAGAAGCTTCTAAAAGGTGTAGTGAAGCAGAAAATGATGGGATACCAATAGCGGTGCTGTAAGTAATGTTGATTTCTCTCTCTCCTGTAACACACTATTGTCTAAGAAGCAGTATATCCTATATTTTATTTCATCATAAATGATGCACATGACATTATTAAAAGGTAGTTAAATATGTATAAAATTCCTTTGTACTTTTACTTTTCAGGCCTTAAGTATTAGTTCTTATGCTTGTCAAATTTAAAGTGACACTACAACCCTTGGGTTGTAATTTTTCCAGACCTCATAAACGAAGTAGTGTCAGTCCTGATCAGTAACTGGGCAAGAGATCATGACACTCTTCCCTTATTATTCCAGAATGGTTCTGTTACTGTGTTGCTGAGGTTGCCATTTTTGAAGAAACATACCTACATCAAAGGTTTTGACCACTTGTACATATCTAAGACCCCATAACCCTTTTCACAAGAGTTGGGGTGTTAGAACCAGTGTCCTGATCAAATTTCAATTTGCGTAATTGCAGTGTGTCTATCTAAATTCCTCCTGCAGTTTCAGTTGGGTAAGGATACCTCCTGTACCAAACAACTGTTTAAAGTTACACAGTTGTTCAAGGTTGACTACATTTCACTGGAAGATGAAATAATTCCTTATATAAGTGAGTATATACACCCATGTAATTGCCTACTGTAAGGTGTCTTGAACCTGCCTTTGAAGCACCTGGCATAGGCCATTGCTAGAGATCAAATACTGAACTGGATGGAGCATGGCCTGAGCTGGTATGGCAAGTGTGATATGGTTCCTATCACACTTAGACTTTCTAAGGGATTCTTTTAAAACCTGGTTACCTTGATTTAGTAAGCACTTTTAGATTTTTCCTAGATGACCCAGGGAGCTTCCTCATAGTGTAGAAATTGTTTTAAATAATTACAGTACAGAATACAGCATAACACACATGACCTAATCCTGTATTTCTTGTGCTTCCAACATTCTCATGGACTTCATTTGGAATTTTGGGGATACATGCCATGCAGAACTGGGCCCAATGTGAGCAAAACAGAAGATTTTAAGACTTTTTTTTCTTTAAAAAACAATCTCACTCCCAAGACTAGATTTGTACCACATGTACATTATCTGAAGCCATTTATGGGTGGTTATCAGGCTGGGGACAAATGGGAATTCATAAAACTGAAACCATGTGAACCTAAATTTTTGTAGGAGTCACCGGGTATTTTCTGTTTTAAGTGCAAGAAAACAGTACCATGGGTGAATCAGTCTGTTGAAATAGCAATGAAAAATAGCTCTACCTGACATTTCATTTCTGGATGGCTGGGAAGATCAATGTGCTTGCCTACAGCTCATGAATTAATATCCCCAGCTCCCAAGGAATAAGACACTGCACGCAGGATCTTGTGCTTCATTGTAAACTTGTTGCCATAAGTAAGGTTGCATTCTCATCATTCAGAAGAGGTATTCCCTTTCCCCACCCCTTTGGAAATAATAGCTCATAACCCAATAAGTTACATTAAGTTGTTTTCCATTATTCTTTCAGACAGGACTTCTACTGTTAAATTACTGTCATTTCAATAAGGATCATACAAAGCTCTCACTACTGCTACGGAGTTCCACTGACATCTATGGGAGAGGTGTGCACATCAAGGAAACCATATAGTGTAATCCTTCACACCTTCATTGTGTAACCTGTCCTAAATCTCTTGGGACACCACATCAAATAGGACTTAATGATGTTTGTGTCACCACGTCAATAGTTTATAGTAATATAAAGTTAATTACAAAGGAAGCTGTTGTCTTAGTATTGGAAATTCTGGGGTTTTTTTATATATAGATGGAAGCAGGGTCTGAATGAGCTCTCATCTGTCGTCTAGTGACGAACTTGGGGTAAAAACTTCAGGAGCTGATTGTATTTACATAAACACACCTACTCTGCCTACATGCTCAGCAGATGGAGCTGCTTTACCAACGTGATCAATTTTGACTATTTTTGGGTTACATTTCACTTTAGTATTGAGTGCAGGGGTAATGAAATATTGTTATCTTTATTGTATTCGTAAAGGACAGCAGAACTGTACTTAGCACTGCACTTAGGGAGTCTCCCTAAATCTTAACCTCACTTGCTAAGCGGTGATAGGGATATCAAATCCCTGTAAAAAAAGAGAAGGTGGGGAGAGGTGTTCCTAGTTAGTGATATGGCCTCTGTTTTAAAAGTCATATTATTTGCCTCATCTCTTGAACTGATTAGGCTTCATTGAGAGTCCTTTTTTCTGTTCAGTGATTATTAGAACTGAATCACTGATGAGCAGATACAGGTCTGTCGCATCTTACACGCATTTAACATGCGTGATTTCAGCTTTACGCGGTTGGCCAAAAAAAAAAAAAAAGAGAAAAATAACAATTTTAATACTGTACCTGTAGTACAGGCGATTCCACCTGCCATTGAACTCAATGTAATTTTGACTATACACGGTTTTTGCTTTACGCGCTGACCGCAGAACGTAACCCCAGTGTAAGATGAGACAGACCTGTATAGGGACTAAACTTTAGATCTGGTATTGCAGCGAAAGACAGTACAGAAGTTGCACTAGTAGCGAGGTTTCCTGCTGCCCTGTGAAATCACTAAGTGTGAGCAGGGTCTGAATGAGTTCTCCCCTGACATCTACTGATGAGCTGGGGAAAGGACTTCAGGAGCCAACCTTGTTTGCATGGACATACCTACTCTGCCTAGGTGAGCAGCATGGTCGTTTTTGGCAGGTGTTGGATTGCAAGTCACTTTGTTATTGGGTGCAGAGGTAATAAAGGGTTGTCATCCTTGTGTGAATCAAGGAGAGCAGAACTGTGCATGGCATGCCCTGATTGAGGGACTCACCCTCAAATGAACGGCACTCACTAGGCAGGGAGTAGGGTGCCAAAGCCAAATAGTGATGAGAGAGGGTGGGGACTAGTGTTTGTACCTGGTACTCTGCTTATTGGTCCTAGGCACCATTTGGCCCTCTCCACTGTGTAATTATAGAGCTGATTAAGACTCAGTTGAGAGTCTTTTGCTGTGCATCAATAGAGCTGAAAGCACTGTCTCTTGTGAAAGAGACTGCCCAGCCTACGCTAGCAGTGAGGCTTTCCCACTACCAGCTGAAATCACCGAGAGATGACATCGCTGAAAGCTGTATTAAATGGTGGGACCTCAATACATCCCAGAAGGTGGAGTGGAGTGGCCGGTGGAGTGAGTAGAGCACCAGGTGGAGTGAGCAATGTGCCTTCTCTGCCCCTCCCACTGGGGTGAGAGGTGAACTCATGTGAATGCACTTCTGAACTTTGGGTCTTCACTGACCAAGGACAACATTCATGAATAGGGTGTGGAGGAGGGGGGAGGGAGGGGCACATTAAAGGAATTTGCTTGTTAGACTTAAGAACCTGAGGCAAAAGACACTGCCCAAAGTATTCTGGGGTGGGTATTTTGCTCATGATTTTATGCCTATGACTCCTGCCTGTGGTGTTTTCCCAAGTTAATGTTGGGTTACTTTCATCCTTTTTATTAAAAGTTTCTTTTCTACACACAGACTCAGTGCTTGTGAGAGGGGAAGTATTGCCTCTCAGAGGCACCCAGCGGGTGATGTGTAATTTTTCCAAGTTACTGGTGGGAGCTCAAGCTGGTTCTGGTTGTATTGTTGAAAGGGAACCCCTAGATATTAAACCTGGCCCCTGTCTCTGCCAATTCCACCTGGCAGAAGAGTTACATAAGAGCTAAGCTAAGTGGTGGAATCTCAGAACACAGCATCACAGAAGTGGCAGTGAGCAGCAAGCAGAAAGCAGCAGTGATGGCAGTGAAAACGGCTATCAATAAGCGAGTTGCAGAGGTGAGGAGCAGTAACAGAGACATTACTTGACACCATCCGCCACTTTTCAGAAGTCATAAGTTAACCCATGTGAGTGCACCATTGACCAAGGACAGTTGTGAATGGGGCGCAGTGGAGGGAAAGGGGAGTGGCATGTTAAAGGGACATAGGGTGACCAGATGTCCCGATTTTATAGGGACAGTCCCGATATTTGGGGCTTTTTCTTATATAGGCGCCTATTACCCCCCACACTCTGTCTCGATTTTTCATATTTGCTGCCTGGGCACCCTAAACGGATATTCATTCATCAGACTTTCACACCACAGGGTAGGAAACTGGGGCAAAGGACACTGCCCAGCATACTGTGGGGTGGGCGTTTTCTTGTGGTTACATGCTTTTGAATGTATTTTTGCTGGTTTCTCATATTAATGCTGGGTTCCCTTTCCCTTTTAATAAAAGCTTTCTTTTGTCATACACAGACTTGGTGCTTGCGAGTGGGGAAGCCTTGCCTCTTAGAGGCAGCCCGGGTGGTATTCAGTTTTCCCAGATTGCTGGGTGGGGGCTCAAGCCAGTTCTGCTTTGTATTGTTAAGAAGAATCCTTAAATATTGAATTTGGCCTTTGTGGCTGCTGACTATACCTGGCAGAAGGGTTACATATATATGGGCAACAATAGTTATAGACATAGAACAACTGCTAAGGGCTTGATCATGAACCCTGATGCACAACTGCACAGGTAAGGGGGCTTAAGGTGCACTCTGAAAAGTCCTATGGAGGCTATCTGCATTGCTGCAAAGGGGAGAGTTGCTGGTGCCTGAAATTGGCTCCACTCCTCCAACAGTTCAGGAGGGGAAGTAATCTGCATCACCTAAGGGTTGGGTGGATAACTGTCCCCAAAGCCCTCACAACAGAGGGGGAAGAGGAGCCAGACTGAAAGCCACAGTCTGGTCCCCATCCTGGGGCAGTGTAGCTATGCGTTGCCTCTTGCTCAGGTTGAATTTTAAGATTACAATCCAATCCTAAGAAAGGATATACGTTTTTCCTGGGATATTATCACACAGGTTTCTTTTTTCCACTCCTTATGTGCACTCTGACAGTATAACCTCCAGCATGTTGCATTTAGTTCAGTCCCCCTGTTGAAGTCTGGGGCATCATTCCACTGGTTTTATGGCAAATTGGATCGAGGCGCCTTGTGAAAACCAAACCAAACCTGTGTATTCTGTTTTTGAGAGATGCTTAACCAAAATAGTGAAGCACTTTATTAATGCTTACCTAAAGTGAAACGATCTAGACTAGTGGAATCTGAGTCCAAGTCACATGTTCCTAATGCTACATCACAAATTTAAAGAAACTGAGTATTTGAAACGTGGCTAAAGGTTTCTGCTCTCTTGGAATACACTGCGTATCCTCAGCCAGAATTTAGGTGCACTAAATTATACAGAAGAGGGCAACATTTTTTTTCAGAGTCCCTTTACTATTAGGTGAATTAAATGGCATCAAAACTTCCTACTATAAAGGGATCCATTTAGATGGCTTCAAAGACAGTAAAGTTTGATTTTAACTTTGAATTAAATTTCAGCAATTTAGACTTTTTTCACAGTATCAAATTATTTCCCCACTAAAAAGGTTCTTTGTAAAGGCATTTAGAATGGGAGGTACCAGCTAAGGAATTTGTATGCTCAGAAATTCCATTTCCTTTTTTATACTGAGATAGCTAGAAGCAAACATCTAAATTATATGTATAATTCCGCCCCCACAGGAGTGAAGGGACTCACATAGAGAATCCCAATCATTTAATCTTTCATTGCTTACTGTCACCCCATCAGACACAAATCACCACCCAACCTTAACTTAGCCTCTTTGTTTTGTCCTGTAATATGTTGTTGGATGTTTTAAAGTTTGGTGTTGTGTAATACAAATTTCAAAGAAATACAGTCTCAGGGTTCATTAAACTATGTCCGAGTTCTGTATGTTTCCCCATAGTACAGTGTGGTGTTGGAGTAGAGCATATATCTGGAGTAGAGCATATATCTATGAATGTAATTGGAATGTCTGATCTGTTTGGAGTGAAGAAATGTGTTACAGTTTTATCTAAGCACATTCAGACTTTGCAAATCTGTGTTTTAACTGTATTGTACTGTAGTCACTGATATCTGCATTTTTTGTAGTAAGTAATGAAGTGTACATTTGTGGAAGATGATACTGGACATGGAGCCCTTGACTAGAAAATAGGATTTTATAATTTCCTATTAATCTGTTCTGCAAAATGTATTTTGCATACATTTTTGGCTTGGTGGATGGTAGTGAATATTTAATCTATATTGCAATAGTTGTTCCCTGTGGCTTTAAGGGTGAAATACAGGTCCTAAGTCAGTCCCATTGAGTTCTGCTATTGACTCCAACAGCATAAAGATTAGGCTGTAACAGAATCCTTATTGTGTTCAGTATAAAAAAGTTGCAGATCTCAAGCAAGTCATTCTCAGTGGAAGCCATGATGTTTTGTTTCCTTTTCAGATCAAAAAGAAAAATGGAGCAGAGTAAAAGGCAACTTTCTCCTCATTTTCCCTTCCTGGCTTTTTGTATTTAGCCTTTACATGAAGGCTGATCATAATATATATGGAAATTTCTAAACAAAAAAGAGGGCTTCTCAGGGGGCTGTCTGCAATTCATTCAACCATAGCAATCTGTAAAATTCCTGCAGCAAAGGAGAATTCCCAATTAAAACAAAATACATGTGTTGTGCTTTAATTCAGACATCTACAGGATCAATTTCTTCCCTGATATAACTCCACAGACTTCACTGGGGTTACATCTGATATAAAGTTGTCCCACTGTAACCATCTGTTTATTAAATAATATAGGGTCTTGGGGAATATATTCAAATAAGTACAAATGCAATATGTAAAGAAAGGACTGGGGAAGCTAGGAAGCCAGATCTTCAGCTGTGTCACAGCTCTGCTTGTGCTCCTCTGATTTCTGGGTCTGGTGGGAGTTGTTTGCTACCCAATACATTCAAAAGTCATGAATCAGGCCCCTAAAAATCATCAGATTAGCTTAAAAATCAGAAAGTTAGACACACAAAAAGTTTTTTTTTATTTTTATTTCTATCTTACATGGTCCCCATTGCTGTAGTTCCTGAGCATCTCACAGTCTTTAATATATTTATCTGCTCAACACATATGTGAGGTAGGGAATTGCCATTTTACAGATGGGGAATTGAGGCACAGAGAGACTAAGTGAGTTGCCTAAGATCACACAGGAAGACTGTGTCAGAGCTGGGAATTGAACCCAAGTGTAATGAGTCCCAGCAACATGTCCTAACTACTGCTCCTTCTTTCCTGTCTTTGGTTATGTACACACTACAGCTTACTTCAGTATAAGTTATGTTACTCAGGGGTGTGAATAAGCCACTCCTCTGGGCGATGTAAGTTACACTGACTTAAGCACCGGTGTGGACAGCGCTGTGTCAGCAGGAGAGCTTCTACTGAAATAGCTACTGCTGCTTGTGGGGCTGGCGTAATTAAGTCTACAGGAGAGCTCTCTCCCATCGGCTTAGAGTGTAAATTCTGTACTGTAGCCATAGCTTTTGTCTTTTGGTGGTGAAACTTTCAAGCTTTTCTCTGCTATTATGAGAGCTAGAAACATTTGTCTGAGGTAAAATTGTGAGACTCTGGGGTAAAATTTTGAGAGTTAACAACACTAGGTTTGGTTTGGGGCCTAACTTGGATGGGTCTCAATATTTCCATTATTTACTGAAGTAGCCATATCTGTTTATCTAAGACAATGTACATAGTGCACATTTCTCCTCATCATGTGGAAATCTCTTCATAAGTGATGAGCAGATTCTCCCTAGCTCCAATGCTTGTGCTGAGGGGATGGATCATGGCCCCAAACCCCTCTGCACTGGCCTAAGAAGCTGAACAGGAAGTGGGAAGGTGCAGCATGCAGATTCCTCTCAGGGAATAAGTGGGGGTGGGGGGAAGAGGGGCAAGAGATTGTTTCTGTAACCTACTCAGAGGTTACAGAAATGCAACAAGTTAATGCTTTGTGCTCCTTGCCTTTCCTTTCAGCTTCATTTAAAACAAAAGAGCAACTTATTGAAAAATATTCCTATCGAGATGAAATCTTTCTGTTGGGACCTTCCTCCTACTGAAGTAGACGTGATATTTTTGCTTTTGATTGTACTGAGAGAAAGACTGAGCCCAAATTTAGGTCTAGGTCCTTGTGCACATCTATTGTAACACAGCATTGTTTACCTCTCCTTGCAATATATGCAATGTACAAATACAAAAACTCATCTGTTAAATGAATTAAATTAAGTTTTACTGCATAAAGAATTTTATTTAATGTCCAGAATGTTTGCCACCCATCAAGATTATAACTTCATTAATGTATTAAATGAAGAGATTTTATTTTACAGCTTGCATACAAATCAATACAACAAGTGACAGAATATAAACTAACCTAAGCCCTAATTAAAGAGCAATAAGACTCTGATGAATGCTTTATCATGATATTTAGAAAGTTAGTTTTTGAATTATCTAAGGTCAGGCTCCCTTTCATACTCAACTGAATATTCAGCTATTTGCATTATTAAAATGCTACACCTCATATTAACTGCCTGGGGTAAGGATAAATGTATCTGCAATAGGAATCATAAATTGTTCAGTCTTTTAATAATCCTGTCAAAGATTATCCAATGAGAATTATTTCATTCTATTTTATGTGTTCTCATACAGCGTAGCACACGCCTTATTTGAATTTGACTAAAATTAATATAATAAATTACTTTCACAATCACTGGTCACTTATTACTGCTTGTAAATTTTATATGAAGCCAGAGATGAAGTTATGAGTTTCAAAAATTGGACTACAAATTATAAGTTATATATTCTTGTTTCAGCTGAAAGGTTAAATGAGTTTGTCACTTACTTAAATAACATTTTACCATTATACTGCTTCAAATTTATTAGACAAGAAGGTCTGTCTTCCCAGCAGTGTTCATAGAATCATAGAATATCAGGGTTGGAAGGGACCTCAGGAGGTCATCTAGTCCAACCCCCTGCTCAAAGCAGGACCAATTCCCAACTAAATCATCCCAGCCAGGGCTTTGTCAAACCGGACCTTAAAAACCTCCAAGGAAGGAGATTCCACCACCTCCCTAGGTAAAGCATTCCAGTGCTTCACCACCCTCCTAGTGAAATAGTGTTTCCTAATATCCAACCTAGACCTCCCCCACTGCAACTTGAGACCATTGCTCCTTGTTCTGTCATCTGCCACCACTGAGAACAGCCGAGCTCCATCCTCTTTGGAACCCCCCCTCAGGTAGTTGAAAGCTGCTATCAAATCCCCCCTCATTCTTCTCTTCTGGAGACTAAACAATCCCAGTTCCCTCAGCCTCTCCTCATAAATCATGTGCTCCAGACCCCTAATCATTTTTGTTGCCCTCCGCTGGACTCTTTCCAATATTTCCACATCCTTCTTGTAGTGTGGGGCCCAAAACTGGACACAGTACTCCAGATGAGGCCTCACCAATGTCGCATAAAGGGGAACGATCACGTCCCTCGATCTGCTGGCAATGCCCCTACTTATACAGCCCAAAATGCCATTAGCCTTCTTGGCAACAAGAGCACACTGTTGACTCATATCCAGCTTCTCATCCACTGTGACCCCTAGGTCCTTTTCTGCAGAACTGCTACCTAGCCATTCGGTCCCTAGTCTGTAGCAGTGCATAGGATTCTTCCGTCCTAAGTGCAGGACTCTGCACTTGTCCTTGTTGAACCTCATCAGGTTTCTTTTGGCCCAATCCTCCAATTTGTCTAGGTCCCTCTGTATCTGATCCCTACCCTCCAGCGTATCTACCACGCCTCCCAGTTTAGTGTCATCTGCAAACTTGCTGAGAGTGCAGTCCACACCATCCTCCAGATCATTAATAAAGATATTAAACAAAACCGGCCCCAGGACCGACCCTTGGGGCACTCCGCTTGAAACCGGCTGCCAACTAGACATGGAGGCATTGATCACTACCCGTTGAGCCCGACAATCTAGCCAGCTTTCTATCCACCTTACAGTCCATTCATCCAGCCCATACTTCTTTAACTTGGCGGCAAGAATACTGTGGGAGACCGTATCAAAAGCTTTGCTAAAGTCAAGGAATAACACATCCACTGCTTTCTCCTCATCCACAGAGCCAGTTATCTCCTCATAGAAGGCAATTAGGTTAGTCAGACACAACTTCCCCTTGGTGAATCCATGCTGACTGTTCCTGATCACTTTCCTCTCCTCTAAGTGTTTCATAATTGATTCCTTGAGGACCTGCTCCATGATTTTTCCAGGGACTGAGGTGAGGCTGACTGGCCTGTAGTTCCCCGGATCCTCCTCCTTCCCTTTTTTAAAGATGGGCACTACACTTTTCTTACCTCTTTAATGGAGGCCTATTCTGAATAGTCCCCTATTCTGCAAAGGACTTGTGTATGTGCTTAACTGTGAGCTTTTGTTTAGATCCTATTGACTTCAACTTAAATGTTGAATTGGCCCTTAATATCTTGGAGCTTGGATAGCCTTGTTGGGAGGAGTTCAGGGGGTGGAAATCTCTCAAATTGCCCCTGCATAGAACAGGCGGGGCAAATTAAGAGAACCGGGGATCCTAGGGACTTTCCACAATGGGGCAGTTCACCGCTTTTGGAACTAGTGTTTCAGGCTGTCTAAAGGTAGATAGGCTTCAGTTACACACAGTTCACATTTGAAAGCTATTTTGTTTGTTTGTTTTGCATCCTTAATGGGTAGAAACATAGGTGTGGTTTTGTTTTGTTTATTATATGAAAGCTAAGAATATGATCTCATGTAATTCCATGAGCTGGGGCCCTAGGCATTGGCCTATTTTACTTTTGCCTTAATTTGGCCCTGAACACCAGCCTTGTTACCTGCACAGAAGCTTGTATATCCCCAAGGAACTTCACAATTCCCCACTCTGAGTTAGAGGTCAAAGCCACTCAGGCAGAAACGCTGTGCCTCTGAGCCACCTCTAGCCCCATGACAGCTCTAGCTTCCATTCCTGAGAGAACACTTCCATGAGCCATGGCCCCTGGCCTCTCCTAGTTGCATCTGCTTGAAAAACCTCCTTAAAGGGGGATCCCTACCATAGATTTTGTAGAAACAATAAGATTGCTACAAGTGGCATTATCTTTTCCAGAGAATCTCCACTGGGCCAATGAGATTATGATGGCCGCCTTGATGGCCCCATTCTACCTATTCTTGTCCCCAGTGTCCCTGGTCCATGCCCTTTCCTCTAGCACAAGAACCCCAGGTCTCTCCAACACACGTCAAGGGTACATGAAGGAAGTAATGGTGCCATAAAGAGGGCTGAGCCCACTCTCTGTATGGTAAGGTGGAGAGTCAAATGCAGAGAGAGATCTGGGGAGCTATGACATTCAGGGGTGCAATTCAGACTAGTGAGGAGTTGTCACCACCTGCCCTGCAACTTTGGGTGCCTCACAATGCTTTGCTACTGTAGTTCTGTGACACTCGGTACCTTGAGAGAACACCCTGCACCCCCATGTTCATCCTTATAATATGATTGTGTGGTAGCCAATGCAAAGTTTGTCATGTTGGGTGTCTTCATAAAGTTCATGATGCACTGAGCATTGTTGTTATAGTAATGTTATAGGTTGTAATTTCATGTATATGGTGATGAGGTTGATTATGGTTATGAGGCTGATTAAGGTTATGAGGCATGATAAGAGGGAGATACGTTTGCCATGCTCTCGCTCTTCAACCTCCATGTACAGACACCACCACCAAGCGACTGAAGCGCTGATCAAAGGGGAGAGCCTACCTGAAGGGCAACCAGCCAGCCTGTGCAGAGAAGCATCTAATTTGTAAGGGCCCTGAAAGTGTTAAGATCAGTTTAGAATGTGTTTTGCTTTTATTTCTTTTGACCAAATCTGACTTCTTGTGCTTTAACTTATAATCACTTAAAATCTAGCTTTTGTAGTTAATACATTTGTTTGTTTATTCTACCTGAAGCAGAGCATTTGGTTTGAAGTGTGTCAGAGACTCCCCTGGGGATAACAAGCCTGGTACATATCAATTTCTTTGTTAAATTGCCAAACTCATATAAGCTTGCAGCATCCAGCGGGCATAACTGGACACTGCAAGATGGAGGTTCCTGGGGTTGTGTCTGGGACTGGAGATATTGGCTAGTGTCATTCGGTTGTACAATCCAAGCAGCGGATGGCCAAAAGTGCTCACTCATGTAGCTGGGAGCAGCTTACATACTAACGGCTGTGCTTGAACAACCTGGGAGTGTGGGTTCTCACAGCAGAGCAGGGTAAGGCTGGCAACCAGAGTCGAGGATTGGAGTGATCTAGCAGATCACTGGTCCAGACAACACCAGGGGAACATCACAAGCTCCCAACCTGGGCCTCTCAAAAATAGCGAAACAGCATGCAGGTCACACCCTGAGTGTCTGTGGGTAGCTGCTAGGGTGACCAGATGGCCCTATTTTATAGGGACAGTCCCGATTTTTTGGGTCTTTTTCTTATATAGGCTCCTATTACCCCCCACCCCCGTCCCGATTTTTCACACTTGTTGTCTGGTCACCCTAGTAGCTGCAGTCTTGGTCCAGCAACTCTTACCCCAGTCAACTATATACCAGCCATGCTCTGTCTTCCAGCAGCCTTGTTTACCACTTGCAGGGTGACCCCAATACACTCCCAGTCCTGGATTTGCCCCCCAAATGTGTGTACTGCATTGTACAGCTCTCTTGGACAGTTCAGATATTCAAGGTCCATTGCGCCTGTAAAGGATCAGTGTACAACAGTTTGCTACTTTAATTGGAACTACCAAATAATTCAGTTTAAACACAACACTGGATTAGTTTAGATTAAAGAATAAAACAAGTTTATTTAGTTACAAAGAGAGAGATTTGAAGTGTACAAGTATAAGGCATTAAAGCCAGAAATGGTTAAAAGAGAAATAAAGATAAAACTGTTTCTAGTAATAAACTTAACAAACTAGACTTGGTTCAAGGTGAAATCCCTTACCACATATTTCCAGTAACATTGCTGACCAAATTTTCAAGTCAGGATCTCTCACAAAGTACCAATGCTGGTTCCTTTTGTCTTTTTAGGTGAAACAGAGGGTGAGAAAGAAAGAAAGAAAATACCTGAGGTGTTTTGCCCCTCACTTTTATAGTCCAGTCCCCCTTTGAAATGCATTTTCCAGAGGGTTACTCCTAGATACAGCTGGAAGGAACTGTGAGGCCATAAGCATAGTCTCATGGTGAAAGAGGTTCCATGTTGTTATTTGTTAAAATGCAGATCAATCTGTTCCTGCTCTCCTCCATTGGCAAAGAATGGCCACTTGACAGGAGATTGCCAGTTAACTTTGACACCTGGCTAGAAGCATCAGCTTGTCCTTTGTCTTTGAGAAACTGGTTTCGCCTCTCCCCAGAGTTGTCTGGTCAACACATTTCAGACACAACTTCAGCTTATGTTCATAACTTTACATATAATGTTGCTACACATATTTCATCATGATATTATTGACCAGTGAGTTAGTTTTCAAATGATACCTCACAAGGCATATTTTGTAAAAAGATTATTACAATAGTGTGCAGGGTGTGTCATAGGGGCACACTCCCTTCCTTTGGTCTTTAAAAATCTAGATTATATTGTCTGTGGGAGCACAGTGGGAGCACAATTCTTCTCTAGTGAAGTGTCCATGTACTCAATTGTTTGAAGAGTACAGTAAGTCTTATGTAAATCAATAGTTTTACTGGTAAACCTACTCTGCTTCAAATTCCAACAGCAAACAGTTACTTTTACAAATACCCCGTCCCCTTCTCTGTCTTGAGTTACAGTGACAAACTAACATATTATACATCTTCCAGAGTAAGCAGTGCTCTTTTCTCAAGTTATCATTTTCTTGTCTTCTTTGAGGACTGAAATTTCCTTTAATTTACTCTTCTCCCACTTCAATCACATTCTCTTTACACATCAGTTCTTGTTTTGCCTGTGTAAGGACTTCAGAGTTGGGTTAAAGACACACAAACTCTGTGTTAAAATTTAACTTTAACCACACAAAACAGGAAATTCAGGTACCTTAACTCACGTAACTTACAACCGTGTTTTTATTACATGCCTTCTCAACATATGATAGGTGAAACCCTGGTACCACTGATATCACTGGCAAACTCAAGTGGCACAAGTTTCACTCAAAATATAACTATAATGTGAATCTGTCTATCAATACAAAATGCTACAATTATAGAAAAGTTGCAGTAAATATTTCCCCTGCAATACTGTTTGAATATGAATATTATAGTACTATAATAAAAGAAACAATGAATTTACTATAGTAAATGAAACTACTGTGGCTCTTTTCGGTGATGTTGATCAGTAATTTGGCTCCTGAACCACTGACTATCACTGGGATAGAGTAATATCACTAGCCTACCAACAAGACACTAACGTTGTTTCAGGAAAGGAGTGTTACAGAGCAAAAGAACTCTGCCAAAACTGAAGCAGCAAATTATCCAGGAACCTTGGCCATTGCCAAGCCTCACTGAATGCAGGTCTTCAACTTGGCTCTGCTCTCTTCTCTTCCAACTCAGTATTACCACTGTGATTCATTTTATACATATAGACCTAGTGGCAGGGTTATTTTCAAAGACTTGACTGTAATTACTTGATGTATTTCCACAATGTTAAAGATTCAGAGGGAAAAGGTACTCAGACCTGCAGAAGAGCTGTGTGTGGCTTGAAAGCTTGTCTCTCACCCACAGAAGTTGGGCCAATAAAAGATATTACCTCACTCATGTTGTCTCTCTAGTATAAGCCTGCCTCAGTTTCTTAGCTCACTGTGTCTATCCTTCTGTGCTGAGTCTTTCCCATACTGGATAATTGGATATAAGGAGCACAGAATCCTAGAACTGTAGGGTGGAAGGGACCTCAAGAGGTCATCAAGTCCAGTCCCCTGGAGTGTGGCAGGACCAAGTAAACCTAGACCATCCCACAGGTGTTTGTTCAACCTATTCTTAGAAACCTCCAATGATGGTAGAGGGTTATGCCCCTATCTTCCTGACCATTCACCCTCCTACCCAGTATCATTGATGTTATGGAATGGAGGCAGAATTCTATCCTGAAGTTAAGTTAATCAGTCTATCAATTGAATTTGAAGTATCAGTTTCCAAGATTATTTATATTTCACTTCAAAAGTTTATATAAATAGTAAAATTTAAAATTTTGTAATTTGAAAAACTATAATTTATAAAGCTAAACAAATTCCATAAACAGGAGTAAATTTGTCATCCCTTTCCTGGGATCATCAATGTCTTTATTGTGAATAATACTAATGGTGATTTTTTTGGGGGCATTTTTCATCCTGTAATTATTTATAATTACATTTTTCTACTATTTAGCAAGCCGTGGAGATAATCTAGTGTTATTTGTCAAATTAACTATTCACTTTTTATCAATTATATTCCAGAAACTTTATTTATGTTGGGTAGCATCTCACTCCACCAACTAGAGCCATTGATTTCAGTAGGACTATTTGTGGAGTAGACTATTCAACACTAGAGGTGATAAATTTAAAAAGGGAAAATATTTAGCAAAACATTTTTGAATATACTTTTATTTTTCAAGATATGAAAAAATTCACATTTTGAAATTTCAATATTGGAAATATGTCCAGCTCTACAGATAGTTTTTAGTTTTTCTTTTTTTTTTTAAAGGGATATGGTTTCACAAAAATGTGGTCAACTCCCCCATGTATTTTTCTAGTTTCTAATTTTAATTTTTAAAATTTCCACAATTTGGGCAACCTGGCCAGCCCCTGCATGGATTTGTAAAGTCTGCTTACAATACATGGCCTTTAGTGTTTACTATGTAAAATGTACCTTGGTGAAAGTGTTATGGCTTTTGGACCCTTGAAGACTGGGAGCTGTAATGGCAGGTCACATGCTTTCTCCTAGTCATGTGTCCTTCAGGAAACCAGATATAAGGCTTTCTATCTCTGAGGCAGGGGCACCTGTTGTGGTTACTCGGAAATGGCAGGCCTAAGTCTACCCAAAGCTGAAGGCCTGCCCCCAGAGGAGCCATTGAACCTAGGCCACAAGTAAATACTGAAGGCAACAAATGAAAAAAGGGATCAGAAGGTTAAAAATCAGGACTCCAGAGTGGGACATTAAGCAGATAACCCCTGACAGCACCCACCACTCCTCAAACGCACTGAGTCAGGGGTGGAAGACAGGGTGACCAAGGTTTAGGAAAATCCATGTGTGGGTCTTTTTCTGGTAGCCAAGAAGGATGCATCCTCTCTCCTTGCAGAGGAGGAAGCTGAGAAAGCCTTTGGGGTGGGCGGAGGGCTAGTCAACAATATTTTGAGTTTATTTGCTCTTGTTTTGAAACTCCTACTTGAAAATAAATCCAGCCCTGAGGAAAGGGTCTTGGACATAAACAGTTGTTGGGGCTTTATTCTACCTTCCTCAGCTTTCATGCATATTTTTCACACAATACTTCCATGGATTATATGAAGAAGGAAGGCACTGATTTAAATGTAAAATAGTTCAACAAACCAAACCACCAAAATAAAAATAAAAAAGAGCAGCAAGTGGTAAGTGCATGACAGTGTTCATACAGCAATGACTTTCCTATGCAATGATACATTTGAATTGGCTGTCTAGTACTGCATCTCAGATTCTTCACCTCACCTCACCATCCATAATGTGCCTGGGAGCTTTTTTCACCCCTATTTCTCCCTGTAATATAAAATGTCTGACAGGTTAAAGGAATGATAGCTACTGTAAAATGTCCTAAAACTCTGCTTACCATTATTAATATCAAATAATTTCATTTGAAATAAGAGAGATATCAAGCTATTATGAGAATTTCCCAGACACTTTGCACTGCTCTGAAAGGCAGTGCTCTATTGCTGGTGTTAGTTAAAGGGCGTGTTTTTTCTCTCTCTCTCCTTAATAAAACATATCAGAGGATTATTTTTGTGAGCTTTCAGCTCTTAAAATAAAGAATCTGACATTTTTACAATAGCATCTATTCATTCATAAATCCTAATTATCATGAAAACATACAATACCTTTTTCCTTCATAAACCAGGATTAAATATTAGTTAATGGGAAGGCTATAAAGCAACAGCTACCTTAGGGATTAGTCCATTTGTTTGAACCTAATTTTTCTGAGCCACTCTGAAATCTAAATGCTAATATTTTATTTACTGAGTTTCTGAAAACATTGCATAACATAGGCTAGTGGAACAGAGGCATTTTGCACACACCCTTATATTTTCTTCTCAAAATAATCCCAGGAGAAATAATAAAATTTGAATGCGGACAGCTGCAAAGAATGTAGCCATGATACCCTCCGTCTTGGTAAAGTCCTATCTTGCAATACTAAAAAGGGAAAGTATAGAAACTGGCAGTAATGACAGTGTCTTTAGGGTCCTCATACTGATTCCATTTCACCTAACCTAGTGGTATCAGACAGTGAGTTTTCGTGTGCAATGTTCTATCTGATTAGCAATGCCATAGCAGCCTTCTAGCAACAAATGACATGGGTCTTCACTGAGCATATCAAGAGGCCTTTAGGTTGAGAAAGAGAAGGAAAAAATCCAGTTGTTAACTCAAGCAGAACCCTGCCATTGTTGTCCACACTGTCCAAGCATTGCTTCTTAATAGACTTTCATCATCTAGCCATGTAGCATCATCAATGCTGGAGTGGAAAACAACCAGTGTTACTGGACTTTCCCCCACCTTTATTTCAAGTAACTTGTGAAACTGTGTCTGGCACTTGATATGCTGAAACTAGCAAAGACACTGAATATTTAACCATGATTAACCGATCGGTATAAGGTAAATTTGTCACCATCTACATTCCCCTATTATAGCCACTTATCCCCATGTCCTCTTTCTTCACTACCTGTCATAAAGTTGGATAGATCTGTCTAAATGACACAGCGAGAACTATTATACAGCTGAAAATATTAAAATAAATGAAGCTAGCTCAATGTAGAAAAGCTATTAAAGAATACTGGAAAATAGTATTCCATTAAATATAACATTACACAATAAATTGTATGCAAGTTTATAGAACTGTAATATATATAACCAGACCTAATGTGCACTGTTTTCTTATAAAAGATGAGTGAAATATTAGAAATCTGTTCAATAACCCATTGTACTGTGAAGTTCTACATTCCTCTGGTGATTTTTGTTACTTGTTTATATTCTAACTATCCAAATTCACAAAGAATGTTAAATAACTAATGTTAAACAACGAAAGTAAATAAAGGTTGTATCAAATTTTCTTCCCAATAAAATGAAATAAAATCATAAGCCCTGTCATTTGAAATAGGTGCAAGATTTGTCAAATGTAGCAGAGTTTTGAACATCTCGATAATGAAGAATTCAAGCAATGTGACAAGTCTTTGCTATGCTGAAAGCTAGTACGCTGTACTGGCATTTATAACTGAGGTCAGTCACAAAGGAATTGAACACTAGCCAGGCATTCTATGCCAGACTGAGTTCCAAACATCAGCAGTGTGAGCAATAAAGTGCCGCAAAGTATGGATACTGGGGCTTCCTATGAATAAAAGCATTTGGAGAGAATGTGGTCCAGGTAACTCCATTCCAAGTAACGCCAACCATACAAACATCTTGGGGACAGCAGGGCAGACATGGGAAGAAAGGAAGTGATCCTGGGGTAAAACTTAGTATGGACAAGAAGAGATGACCATCTCTTTAGAAGCCCTGACCAGGACCCTTGTAGTGAAGGATGGGGGCAAGGCTTCCCTCTCTTCTAATCAATCCCCTGACAAATGAAAACAAGACCCTAGACCTAGGGAAAGAGCAGGACATTAGACTCCCTGCTTTCTTTGAGGAAGAATGTTCCTGGAGGGAAAAACTGATCTGTCACTAAACCTTCAGTCCTCTCCTGAATAGGAAATGGGTAACCTGAGTTCTCCATCCTGGGCGTGGGAAGGGAGCAAGAAATCTTTCCACTCAAAAGGAGCACTGGGAGGAAGGACTTTTGTTATCAAAGTATGAGTTTAAAGAAATTTTGATTTTGAAATACTCTTTCAGCCAGACTGGGTACAGTTGGTGCCAGGACATTTAAAGAGTGGTGCTGGGCGGTTAGCCCACCAGAGTCCCGAAGAAGGGGTAAACACGAACAAACTTTAGCTTATGCAAAACAAAACTTCTAGAAAAAATATTCTTTGAAAAAGAGTGTGTTCCAGTTCTGAGCTGAAGCTTTTGAATCAGATATTTAAGGCAGGCATGTTTTAGGAGATCATTAATATCTGAAGAGCGTACCAAGGGAAGTGATAGTCATCCTCACTTGAAGACTTACTAGTGAGATTAGATATTCCAAAAAAATGCTCCAGGACACTTGCATGTTATTTATCTCAATAGTGCTGACTTACGTAGTAGGGAAGAATGATTTCCTACACTGCAGGAAGTCCTAGGTGAAATTTTTTGCCTATGTTATGCAGAAGGTCTGAATAGTCTGTGATAGTGGTTCCTTCTGGCCTTTAAATATATATACTATATATATATAGTGACAAGGCAAGGCCAGATGGCTATAGGAAAGTAGGGAGAAACAGGTATGTTAGCCCCAGGCTAAACAAATCCCTGTTACCATGGTAAACAAATGGCAGTTGCTCTAGGTTAATCAACACATCTGGGGCCAATTAAGATCCTTCCAGAAAGCAGTGGAGACAGCTAGGTTGATTGGGACACCTGAAGCCAATCAACGGCTGGCTGGAACTAGTTAAAAGCCTCTCAGTTAGTGGCATGTGTCAGGAGCTGTAGGAGGAAGCTGTGCTACTGGAGAAACTGGGCAGTACAAACCCTATCAGGCACAAGGAAAGAGGCCCTGAGGGAGGGGTGAACTAGATATTGAGGAGGGGGTGGGGGCTGCTGTGGGGAAGTGGCCTAGGGAATTGTACTCATCCTGTTTCAAAAAGTCAGCTACCCATAGCTGCTACTATTAGGGTCCCTGAGCTGGAGCCTGGAGTAGAGGGTGGGCCTGCGCTTTCCCCTCTGCCCCTGATTAATCACAGAGATGGTGAGACAACAGAGACTCTGTGAGGGAGGGTTGTTTTCTTCCCACCTCCCTTGCTGGTTTATGATGAAAATGGCTCAGTAGGCTGTGACCCTTGCCTCTAGAGAGAGAAGGGCTATGTGGAGGGTCACAGTGAGCCTCTGAGACTAGCGTAATTTGCCTGGAAGTGCAGGACCTACTGAGACAAGGTTGGAGCTTTGTCACTATATATATATATATATATATATATATATATATATGTTAATTTTAATATACCTTAATGGACTTTAATACGGTATGTGGTAGTTATGGGACAACACAAACTAGTGCTCATGTGGCACTTACAGAACAGGTGTACTAAAAGATTCATTGGCATTTTCATTGTACAGTCAGGCTTGCATTTTCAGGGGCTTTTTAAATTGCATAATGCCTTCCCATACTCCCTTATGTGGGTGTGCTATAAAAAAAAAAGTGCTATGCATCACCATCATCACCTCTAAGGCACAGTTCCTGAATCTGTTGCTTCCTGGTAGCACAGTTTCAAAAGATGTAATATAGCTCAAAATAACTCTGGCTTCTCACTAGCAATAAACCTCTTCTTATTCAAATCTAGTCCTCTGAACTCCCTGGTTCTGCCTGCAGTGTGGGGAAATCCTCAAATTGTTCCCAGATCATAGCTGCTGAGTACTTGAGTAACTGTAGGCTAGGTCTACACTACAGCGGGGGTCCGACCTAAGATACGCAACTTCAGCTACGTGAATACCGTAGCTGAAGTTGCGTATTTTAGGTCGGCTTACCTGGCGGTGAGGACGCGGGAAAGTCGACCGCTGCCGCGCTGCCGCCGACTCCGCTGCCGCCTCTTGCCGAGGTGGATTTCCGGAGTCGACGGCAGAGCGATCAGGGATCGATTTTACCGCGTCTTCACTAGACGCGGTAAGTCGATCCCCGATAGACCGATTGCTACCCGCCGGATCGGCGGGTAGTGAAGACAAAGCCTGTGAATGGTTACTGTTCCATCAGGCCTGAAGTGTATGTGTGTATCAGGCAGAATAGGGAATAGAGTGCCAATCATTCTTCTTCTTTTTACTGCATGAACTGCTCAGTGGTCTCTTGATCACTGCTTGAGGTATCTTGGTATTGCCACAATACAAATAAATCATTTAAAAATATTTCTTTGAAATACAAAATAATAAAATGTGTTTAATATACAGTAAGTTTCACAGGGAAAACTGAATTGTTTTAATGGCACCTAAATGTAAGGTCTTTTATTATTGGTCATTTCCCTTTCTCAGTTGTCCCCTATACTCCTTCATCCAAACTACATTCATCTGCTGACAGCTGTTCTCTATCAACTTCCCAGGTTTTCTTTAATCTCCAGTTAAAACTTTGTCTCTCTCTTCCAGTTACCCTCTCTTCTGTAGCCATGTGATATAATGTATAGTATGCTATGAAGAGGTTAAGAAATGGTACAGAATACCATAATATGGTGGTTTTGTTATTATCAGTTTGGCTGTACAGTTTCTACTCTGTATCTTAAAATCAGGAAATATGTACAATTAAAGGGTGTAGATTTTTTTCCTTTACGCTGAAAACTTTCCAACACACACACACATCTCCTATCTGTTCTGTACACATCAGTTTCAAAAGTAACTAGTGATTTCAAATGCTTCAGTTCTGGGGTACTGTAACATGAGTGGACTCACCCCCGCGGCGCCTCCTGCTGGTCATACAGGGAATTAGCTCACCAGCCTCTGGAGCGCCCTCTGCAGGCCTGTGCTCCGCCTGTCGTTGGCCCCGTGTCCTTCCCGGACCCTAGTGCCCTTGGCTTAGGTGCTGCCCCCCCCCCCCCAGCAGTACCCCACTCTTTCTCTGGGTCTCCCCACCCAGGGGAACCCCCACCTCCTATCCCAATGTCACCTCAGTTATGGCTACTGCCAGTCACCATCTAGCCCCCGCGCCCTGGGGCAGACTGCAGTCTATCAGCCAATCATCACTGGCAACAAGGGGTTTGGACTGGCTGCCTTTACCCACCCTCAGGTTGCCCCTCTGCAACCCCAATACCTATGTGGACCTGGGACCAGGCCCTGCAGCCTGGGGAGTTACTGACCTAGGGCTTCCCAGCCCTCCAAGGCCTTTCCCCAGCCCTGCCTTACTCTAGGTCCCCGGTGAGCTCCCTGCAGCCAGGCCTGTCTCTCTCTCCTGTCAGAGGGAGACTGCTCTGCTCTAACTACCCTGGCCTTCCTATAAGGCTGAGTGGCTCAGTTTGGGGCATGGCCCCAGCTGCAGCCACTTCCCCAATCAGCTGGGGTTTTGCTCCTTTTTACCCAGCCCCAGCCCTCTGCAGGGCTTTTCCAACCCCTTCAGGGCTGGAGCGGGCGTTCACCCCGCTACAGGTACTCAACTGGAAATGCCTTAAAGTGGCCTGGTTTTCAGAAAGCTCTGAGCCCTCAACTTTGGCAAAGCAGGCCTTTTTATGATGCCTCAATTTGGGCAGCTAAAAATTAAGATACCTAATCCATATTAAAAATGGAGGCACTATTCTGAATTACATCTCTGTATTGTGCTGCATTTGGGAATTTCAAACCCTAAGCTGGACAACAACATTTGTAAAATAGTTATAAAATTTTTAAAATTTACAAAATAGTTAAAAACTCACTTTTTCTTAGGCTTTACTTGGAAGAACTAGAATATTTCATAATCCTCCATATATCTAAGTGAACTCTGGAAGGTTACACCAGGTTACAGAATGCCATTGACAGAACATGGAGTGATGTGCCAATGTGACATAACTCATCTTGGCATAATGTAATTCAATGGAGACCCTCCAGGATCTATCCTGATGAGAAATGAATGTATTGGGGGATTTTTTATGCTTGACCAGAAAGCTGGGGAGTGACCCTACTGGGCTTGCAGAGCTCCTGGGTAACAATAAAATCTTAATTAGCAAAAAGAAAGGGACATTTCCTGGAGCATGGAGAATATTCACAGGGACAGAGGATGTTAATTAAAATGGACTGGACATCATAATTTAGGCCAGAGCTCTTAAACCAAGATGTATGCTGCATAGTAATTGCAGTGGTCACAGACCCAGCTTCTGTGTTCACAGCATCATGAGTCCCTGTAGAAGCACATAGTATAACAATCTTTCCCTGTAAGGGTTTGTGCCTGTTACTTAACAATTTCTCTAAAATGGTATAAAATGGGCAGCATTTTGTTCCATGAAATAAAATTATATTTTCCCACAAAGGATTGGTAGTTAGCCATTCTCACCTATAGCACAGACGATGAATGGGCCTATCAAGAGGGTCTGTTTTCTTAGTGCTTTTATCCTGGGACATGGACTAAGAACCTTTGCTTCCTTCCTTTCTTTCCTGAACAAGAAATGCCACTAATGATCCGGGTGATAGGTGTTAGAAACAAAAGCTAAACCCTTCAGGTGGCACCAGGTAAATATTAGCTTATCCTTCAGACATTGAAAGAATGTAGGTTAGTATAAAACAAATACTTCTAGCTTCAGAGACTCGCTCTGTTGAAGCAAATGCCTTCGGTCTTTTACTGAGGGGTACATGCTTTGCCACAAAGCAATCCAAGAAGTTCCAGTCTGTGTCTCACCCAGTTTGCGCCTCTTCCAGTTTAGGGAGTATGTTCCATAAGAAAGGGGCAGTATGGAACAAGGAATGGAGGTGGTTCTGAGAGAAGCAGACAAATGAGTGGGTTTCTTCCTCTCTATTCTTCATCACTGGAAGAATAGAGAGGAAGGGGACAAGTGAGAAGAAATAAGAGTGAACAAATAGAAAGGGCAGAGTTGCAATGGACCTTGAGGGTGAGGGCAAGAAGCTTGAACTTGAAGTGACGGAAGAGGGGAAGCACTGGACAGAGTGATATAGTTGGAGGAGGATAATGAAGTTGATGTTTTGATGTTAGCAGCTCCATTTTGTATGGAACAGTGGGAGGTGTGTGTGTGGCCACAGAAAAAGCCACATACCAAAATTGGATAATGAGGGTTTGGACAAGAGTTTTGGCTGTCTGGATAGAAAAAGATTGTCTCTTAGAAATATTATTTTGGAGGTAGAAGCACACGATTTGGATGCAGCCTGGTGAGGGAAGAAAGAAGGAGCTGAAGATGCCTCCCAGGTTACAGGCCTATGTGACAGTGAGAATTTGGTGTTGTCAACAGTAAACATTTAGAATATCTTTGTTAACATTTGGCAAATGTTGACCTTGTCATTGGTTTGTACCGCATATGTGGGGCCTCATATTTCATCCTGCCCCTCCCTTGTAGTCTATTGGATGCCTTCAGAAAAAAGTACCTTAAATTTGTGTTTTATGGCTACTTCTATGCTCTGCCTCTGTAGTCTGTTTCTTTCATCCCCTCTTACATTTTTTGGGCTGGGGAGTAGGAACTATTTAAGTGCTTTGGGGCTTTTTATCCTCGCGCTCTTCATTCCTTTCTCCTCTTTTTTGAGTCTGTCTCAGTGTTGCTAATCTCGCATGCATATCAGAAATATTTATTCTCAATCATGATGCAGTGATCATCTTTCTGGGAACAGTTGCTGACATTTCGACTGCTCTGTTGGATCTTCTGCATGTGAAAGGAGTTCAAATCTCTTAATGGCTCAGAGAGACTTGTTTTAATCATATTTTTATAAATTTCAGCTTTCTATTGTTAGCCTAGCGGATGCATTCCAGTTTGTAATGAAAATGAAGCCAAACAGATAACAGCTATCAAGCTTACTAGTATTCAGAGGCCTTTTCACTAGAACATTTAACATTGTGTGTGTGTGTGGGGGGGGGGGTGTTTATTTCCCCCCCCACACACACACACACACATTGAGTTGATTTCAATGCTTCCATACTTTTAAAATTTGTAATATTTATTGGCTTACTGTGTCATTAATAGCAGGATCAGCACTACAACTCTGAGCCGTCTGACTTCTAGCAATGTACTAGAGAATAAACCCCGCTTCTTTACTTATGTAGCTGACATGAGACAGATCAACAATATTATTCTGGTACCTAGTGTATTTAGACACCCTAAATAAAGTCTCTCTCTTTTTTTTTTTTTTTAAATCTTCAGTCCTTTTGTCTTTCAACTCATTCTGTTTAGCAGAACTTGAAAGGAAACTGGTGCGGGGGGGATCATGTCCTTGTTAATTAAACTGAGCAAGTACACACTTCCATTTTCTCAAAGGATTATTTTTTTCTCAGGATAACCATTTGGCATGTGGAAAAATCTAGAGACACAGCAGCAAGTTTGTAATGCTGTCCCTCTTTCCCCAGGTTAAGCAAACTTAACAAGTGCACAATTTCACTTTCTCAAAGGATTACTTTTTCTTAAGTGGCCCTCCTTCCCCAGTTCAATGTCTTATACATAGAAATATTATATTGTCTGTCAATAGCTAACACTTCTGCTTTCCTCTCCCTGCATTATTAACACTCAAATATACATCAATTTCACAACGTAATCATAATATACCAAATCAGTGCTGAGCCAAATCCTCAGCTACTGTTAATCCATGTAGCTCCATTGACTTCAGTGGGGCAGTACTCATTTACACCAGCTGAGGATCTAGCGCAGTATATTTAAAAGGAAAGTAAATCACACATTAGAAAGGAAGGGTAAAGTTCTTCATATAAAAATATTCTCAGAATGATGTTTCATTTGAAAGCCTTTGATAACCAGCACTTACCTAGGATCCCGTTCTAGCCCTTTGTTCAGGCTTACATGGCATTTTAGAAGCTTGCATGGATTCTGGCTTTGAAAAGGGCAGGGGAGGGGGGGGAGTGTTATGTGGTCTGAGCTCTCCCTGTCATAACTGACCTTTTCATGGAACAAGAGAATGAAACTCATTCTAATGACAGATCGTTACTCGAATGGCTTGAATTATAGAGTAACATTGATATGGATGGGTCCTGTTTACATGGGATGGGCAATGTCAATACATAGTGCCGCCATGTGTTTTCTTATGAAGTCTTCAAACTGACTGAAGAGCCATGAGGGTGAAGCGAGAATAGCTGGCATAAAGGAAATGGACTTCTGACAGGTTTCTCCCACCCCTTTTTACTGATGAAGTTGCCCTCATATATAATTGATTTAGCATTTTTAAAGTGTGTGTTAAGTGAAGCTGAACTTCTAGCTTTTGTAGGGAAGTGTTTGAACTGGATTATGTTTATGCTGTAGCCACTCCTCACCGATTTCATGATGCCAGCTGAAACACAGAGGAAAGTGTTGGAAAAAATATTTCCTCCCCCATTTCAAGCACAGATGAGGTGGTTTCAATCTGCACTGCACCTTTTAAGGAAATGGGGTGGGGGGAGATTGTCAACTGGTGTAAATTGTCATATCTCCATTTAAGTCAATAGAACTATGACAATGTATACCAGTGGAGGATCTTACTAAAGTTAGAGAGCACAGCACCCCATTTTTTGGTTGTGTTTTGTTTATTTTCATATTTGATGTGAATTGATGCTCAGATATCACAATGGTTGTTGTGATATAAGTAGATAGTGATCAAAGGTGTATGGGGTTTCAGAAGGTATTGGTATTCCAAGATCATACAAATAGCCAGTGCTGAGAGTGGGGTAAAAAGAAGTAGGAAGCTGGAGAAGAAATGGAGATGTCTGAAGGAAGAGAATGAAATATATTCCCAGGAATTGTATTTGTCTCTGAGTGTTGAGGAGAAGGTGTAGAATGGGAGAATATGGAGAAGTAGGACGAGGGTAAGATGTTCTCAGACATATTAATACTAGTTCATAGATAGACAAGAGTAGAGTAATGCGGTCTAAACCTCTCCTTGGACCTTTACCCTTGTGGTGGTGGAGAGGCTAGTGTGTCCCAATGACCCTCAGAACTATGTCGTCCAGAGTCTTGTACTCCTGGTAGGGTCACTGTTGGCCAACAGTTCTGAGGTGAGGTTCCAAATGAAGTGTGGTCCAAACTTCTCAAGACCCCAGTAACAGAACAGGTGTATTCGAGGACTTGTCAGTTCTCTGTGGCTGTGAAAGTGGATGAGGGCTGCAACAGGACAGAGACCTCTGGTTGTCTCAGACTCCCCTGCCACCGGGTCCAGGGCTCCTTCCCATCAAGTTTTGTGAGGTTGCTGCTTGTGCATCGGCTTCCTCACGGGAAAAGATTTCACACATAGGCATCTGCCAACGGTGTTAACATCTCCCACGAATTAAGTCCTGCGGCGATAGATGAATGGTGGTGGGGATAGGAGAGGTGATCTCTGGGAGTCCTTAGTTGCCAATCTGCATGCAGGTGGCGGCCGTGTGCTTGTCATCTTGTGCTTGGACTTGTGAGACAGAACCAGCTGCAACTGCCAGAACTGTGTGACTGAGCAGTCCTTTTCAGGATCCCCTGTGCTCAGCCTGAATGGGGAAGTGGCTAGAAAAGGCACTCTAAACATATGCTGTCTCAATCTCTTCCCCCACCCCCAGGTGGATGGCTCTGTCCAGCGGGCTCACTCTAACTATATATGAAGCAAAATGAAGTTTGCCTCGTGGAATATTTGCATTCTCATGGATTCCCTGAAAAGTGACTGTCCTGAAAGAACTGCCATAATAGCTAGAGAACTTGCAAGATATGACATCGATATTGCTGCCCTAAATGAGACCCACTGGGCAGATGAAGGCCAGCTGAAAGAAGATGGAGGTGGCTATAACTTCTTTTGGAAAGGAAAGCCATCTGAAGAGAAGCATATTAATGGTGTTCGTTTTGCCATCAAGAACAAGATTGCTAACCAGCTTTTAAAACTCCTACGTGTATTAACAAATGTCTCATGACTCTTTGTCTTAAGCTTAGTAACCACCAGTGTGCCCCAGTCATTCGTGTGTATGCTCCCACACTTGATGATGATGATGATGAAGACAAGGAGCGGTTCTACTGTGCTCTTGATGCAGTTCTCACTGCCACAGCCAAGGAAGACAAGCTTATCCTCATGGGTGACTTCAGGAGTTGGATGACATCCTGAACTCTAGAGAGGCACCATTGGGAAAGAAGGGGTGGGGAAAGTTAACTCTAATGGAATTCTCATCAGCAAACATATGGAGCATGATTTGCTTATCACAAATACCATCTTTAGACAGAGGGACAAAAAAAGACCACTTGCAAAACCCACATTCTGAACACTAGCATCTTCTTGACTGTTATTGCCAGAGCCCATGATCATACTGATGTCCATATTACATGAGCCATGAGAGGAACAAATGACTGCAGGACAGACCATTGTTTAGTCATATCAATCATGAACATGTGGCTTTCACCACAACACCGTAAACAACCAAAAGGAACGCGGAAGAGATTTAACATCAAGGCACTTCAAAATCACGCTAGTCGTGAGACTCTTTAGCAATACTTCATTGAGAGGCTCTCTGACCTACATCAATGACATCCAAACACATTGGGAGAAATCAAGACCATTAGTCACAAGATGTGCTGATTGATTTGGATATTCCACTCACCGCCATTAGGATTGGTTTGATGAGAACAATGAGTAAATCCTAGTACTTATTCATCAGAAAAGAAGCGCATTTTGCACTTGGCGAAATGAACCCTCTAACCAGCAAAAACAAGAGGCTTACATTCGCTTAAAGCTGTAATTCAAAGGAGGCTATGTGACAGCAAGAATCAGTGGTGGCAAGCAAAGGCCATGCAGATCTAGAGTTTCACTGATCAGCGTGACACGAGAAGCTTATTTTCAAGCAATGAAAGCCATCTATGGGTCAAGTTCAAACAATACAATCCCTCTGCAATCCCTGAACAACTCCACTCTTCTTAAGGACAATGTGGCCCTCAACCAATGTTGGAAGGAGCATTTCAAGACGCTATTGAACCATAAATCTGACTTTTCAGCTGCCACCATTGAGTCCATTCCTCAGCATCCAGTGATAGAACCTTTTGCTGACTCCCTTCCCCCTCCCCTCTCCCCCCCCCCCCCCCTGCATCTTCTGAGGAAGTTTGGCAAACCATCACTCAGACTAGAAACAACAAGATGCCAGGCCCACATGTCATCCCCGTGGAGGTCTTCAAAGCGGTGGAATAACACTAGTGGGAAAACTTCATCAAGTTCTTGTTGGAATTTGAATTAATCAGGAAATTCTACCTGACTTAAAGAATGCCAATAGAGTGACCATTTTTAAGAAAGGGGACAAGTCAATGTGTGGGAATTACCAAGGTATTGCGCTCTTCTCCATTGCCAGAAAGATCCTTGCTCTCATCCTTTTGAACTGCCTCTTTCCTCTTTCTGAAGATGTCCTTCTGGAATCGCAGTATGGTTTCAGACTCTTGGGGCACCACTGACACGATTTTTGTTGCATGACTGAGCCAAGAGAAGTTTAGAGAACAACACCAGCCATTGTTTATGGTATTTATTGACCTAACTAAGACCTCTGATTCCATCAGTCATGAAGTAGTTGTTCCATCATGTCTTTATTGACAGAGATCTGTAAGGAAATGAAGATGCTGGTCTATAATGCAATAGTCATCCCCACTCTTCTTTATGGGTGTGAGACATGGGTGACATACTAAAGCCATCTTATGTGTCTGAGTGATACCAACAGTGCAGTCTTAGGAAGATTCTCAGTATCAGATGGGAAGACCATCACACCAATGGCTCAAGTCTCAAGTCTGGCTCCTGCTCGTTGGGGCCAGACCCTTCCAAACCACCCAGGCGGGACAGAAAGTCTGCATTTGCGTGGTCCTTACCCGCCCTATGGCGAACAGTAAAAGCATAGGGCTGTAGTGCCAGGTACCAGCGCATTATCCTCATATTATTTTTCATTTTGGCCACTGGAGCGAGGCGTGGTCGGTGATCAACGTGAACGGGGCCCCGAGGATGTAGTAACGCAAGGCATCACAAGCCCATTTCACTGCAAGGGCCTTCTTTTCTACCACTGCATAGTTCTTCTCCCATGGAAACAATTTCCGGGTAATGTACAAGACCAGGTGTTCTTCTGCATCAACCTCCTGGGACAGGAGGGCCCCAAGTCCTACCTCCAAGGCATCCGTCTGGAGGATGAACTCCTGGTCAATGTCTGGGCTATATAGGACCGGTTTGGGGCAGAGACTCTCTTTAAGTGTCTGAAAGGTGTCTTCGCATTCTGGGGTCCAAACCACCCGCTCTGCCTGAGGGCCTGAGCTGTTGACTCTTTGCTGCCCGCCCTGACCCAGGGCCTGGGCTTGCTGAATATAACTGTTTGCTCAGCCCCTGACTGAGGGCCTGAGCCACTGACTCTTTGTTGCCCTATCCCGACCCAGGGCCGGGGCCTGCTCATTATACAGCAGTTGCTTAGCTCCTGTCTGAGGACTGGAGCCCGGGACTCACTACTGCCCGGCTATCCTTGGTCAAAAGCCCGGTCAAGAGGGCTGTGATAGATGTGAATCGGGGAATAAACCGCTGATAGTAGCCAGCAAGTCCCAGAAACTGGTGCACTTGGCGCTTTGTGGTGGGCGGTGGGCAGGCCGCCAGGGCCTGAACCTTTCCCATGAGAGGCTTCACTTGTCCTCTCCCAATGGTATACCCAAGATAGGTGGTCTCTTGCCATCCAATGCGGCATTTTTTTGGATTGGCCGTCAACCCAGCTGCCCGCAGGGACCTCAGGACCGTAGCTACCCGCTCTAGGTGATCCTCCCAGTGGTGGCTGTAAACAACCACATCATCTAGGTAGGCTACAGCGTACTCT
The DNA here is from genome assembly GCF_028017835.1 of Emys orbicularis. NCBI lineage: Eukaryota > Metazoa > Chordata > Testudines > Emydidae > Emys > Emys orbicularis. Next base: position 63,452,145 of record NC_088683.1, on the reverse strand, counting down.
CAGTGGGGTTGGAGGAGGCGGTCCGACAGCCGTTGAAATGTTGCCGGGGCCCCATGGAGGCCGAAGGGCATATGGGTAAACTGGTACAGGCCCATGGGGGTGGCAAATGCGGTCTTTTCCCTGGAGGGGGGTCAAGGGGGATCTGCCAATATCCTTTGCTCAGATCAAGGGTGGTGAGGAAGCGGGCCTCTCCTAACCGGCCCAGCAGTTCATGTACCCAGGGCATCGGGTACGCATAGAATTTTGAAATGGTATTGACACATCGGAAGTTGATACAGAAGCACCGTGTGCCATTGGGCTTGGCTACCAGCACTACCGGGCTGCGCCATTCGCTCTGCGATGGGTCGATGACCCCCAGGTCCAGCATAGCCTGTACTTCCTCCTCAACGACTTGCCACATGCGGTGCGGCAAGGGCCTGGTTGACTCCCGGATCAACACTCCAGACTCCGTCTGAATGGTATGATGAACTAGGGTCGTTTAACCCAGTTGGACTGTGAAGGTTCACAGGAAAGCCTGTAGGAGGCACTGGGTCTGCTTACATTGCTCCTCGGTAAGTGCCTCCCCGAGCTGGGGTCCCGTGGGGTCCTCTGTTAGGGGTACACGGGGGGCCAGCTCTGGCTCCAGTGGGTAAGGGTTAATTAAAAGGCCTTCTCACTCCCACCAGGGTTTTAGGAGGTTGACATGGAATTGTTGAGTTTTCTTGTGCCGGTCAGGCTGGTTGATCTCATAGGTGACGGGCCCGACCTTTCGGACCACCTCATAAGGCCCTTGCCAACGGGCCAGCAACTTTGACTTGCTTGAGGGCAGGAGGAGCAGAACCCGATCGCCGGGTTTCAAGTCGCGGGTCCGCGGTTCCTGGTTGTAGGTCTGGGCCTGAGCTTCATGTGTGGCCTTCAAGTTTTCCCAAGCTAGGGCCCCTACCTAAGCGAGGTGTTCCTGAAGCTGGAGGACGTACTTCAAGAGGCCCTGGGTTGGTGACGGGGCTTGCTCCCATGTCTCATGCATGAGGTCCAGCAGCCCCCGCAGGCGACGTCCATACAATAGCTCAAAGGGGGAAAATTTTGTGGAGGATTGGGGTACCTCCCGGACTGCCAGAAGCAAGGGTGGGAGTAGCTGATCCCATCGGCATAGGTCCTCTGGGGGAAACTTGTGCAGCATGTCCTTCAGGGTACTGTTAAACCGTTCAACCAAGCCATCGGTTTGCAGGTGGTAGATAGAGGTGTGCAGCTGCTTAATCCCCAGGAGGTCACACACCTGCCCAGCAGCCTAGAGGTGAATTTGGTGCCCTGGTCAGTGAGGATTTCCCAGGGCAGGCCCACGCTGGCGAAGACCTTCACGAGTTCGTCAACAATGTCTCTGGCGATGATGCTCCATAGTGGGACTGCTTCGGGGAACCGGGTGGCATAATCCATGATGACCAGCACGTACTGAAATCCAGCAACGCTTTTCAGGTGGGGGCCCACCAAATCCTTGCCACTCGCTTGAATGGCATTTCTACAATGGACATGGGAATCAAGGGGGCCTTGAGCATCCGTGGGGGAGCAGCTAGCTGACATTCCGGACAGGAACTACAATAGTTCCTCACCTCCTGATGCACACCGGGCAGAAGAACCACATCAGAATTCAGGCAAGGGTCTTTTCATGACCCAAGTTCCCTGCAGCTGGGATGTCGTGGGCGAGTTTCATTACATCTCGTTGGTGATGTTGAGGCACAAGCAGTTGTGTCTGGAGCTCTCCAGTGTGGGGGTCTCATTCCACCCGATAGAGACGGTCGTGGCACAACTCTAAATGGGGTCACAACTTTGCCCGGTACGGATCGATCAGGATCCTATCGATGGCTGCTAGCTGCTCATACGCTCGACTGATGGTAAGGTACTCCGTTTGGTCCAGGCAAAAGACGGTGCTAAGCATGGGTTCGACGGCAGACCCCAGCGGAGGGTCCTTGGGTTCTCCTCCGTCTGTTGGGGTGCAGTTCCTCCCCCTCCTCTGAGCGGGTCTCAGGGCAGCCCCCTTCCAGTGCTGGGGTGACCTCAGGGCATTCCTCGGTGTTCAAACTAAGGACCCCTGGGAACTCTGGCCAATCACATCCCAGGATCACTGGGTAACCTAGAAGAGGATCCAGGCCGACGACCATCAGCCACGTGACCCCATCCACGGTTAGCCGGACTTGGGCACTGGGGTAGAGACGTACATCACCATGGATGCACTGAAGCCGAATCGTCCCCAGGTGCAGGTCAGCGGGGAGGCCTAAGCTTTGGTGGATTAGCATCTGGCTACAGCCTGAATCAATGAGGGCCAGGGTCAGGCGATCTCCTACAACTACTTGCACCGTAATCTTGGTGGCCTGCGGCCATCAGACGTGGGTTTTCCCCGTGCAAACGTGACCAAAGTTGCAATCCATCTTGGTGCAATCACATTGCAAGTGTCTGTATTTCCCACAGGAGAAACAGGGTCAGAGCTCTGGGCACCCAGGCTGGGCGGCCGCTGCCACTGTGCCCCTTGGGGGGGCTGCGATTGGTCTTCCTGACCCCTGTCTCAGGAAGCACCGGGGCTTGTCGAACCGGCACCTTGGGGACGTCTATACCGGAGTTCCCGGCCCTGCGAAGGGTTTCGCAGTTCGGTCCTGGCACTCCCCTTCTTCTCTAGGTTATGGCGTTCGGGCCCTGGTAGGTGGGTTCGAATAGCTGGTCCCACTGGTGCTTCAGCTGAAAGGAAATCCTCCATCAGAGTGACGGCGGCAGCTAGCGTCACAGGCCGATGGCAGAGGACCCAGGCCCTTCCTCGTGGCAGGAGGATGTGGACGAACTGTTCCAGGATAACTTATTCAGTGAGCTCGTCTGGGGTTCGCCTCTTGGGCTGCAGCAGCCACTTGCACACCTCCCTCAGCTCCTGGGCCACCAACTGGGGTCGGGCGCCTGTGGGGTAGGTCAGACTCCAGAACCGCTGCTAGAAGGTTTCCGGGCTGACATCCAAAGCATCTAGGATTGCCGCCTTTACCTGGGTATAGTCCCACGCCTCCTCCGTAGATAGCCCCTGGTACACTGTTTGGGCAGTCGTGGTCAGATATGGGACCAGGAGGGTGGCCCATTGGTCAGGGTCCCACCCTGCAACCAGCGTCACCCGTTCAAAAGTTACCAAAAAGGCCTCAGGGTCATCATCAGGTCACATCTTAGTTAGTCGCACCGGCGCGGTGGTGCGGGGTGACCCGGCTGCGTCTGCCAGCTGGGGCTCCATGGGGCAAGGCAGTACCATCGCCAGCTGCTGTATGCATTGCCACTGGCGTTCCTGGTTCTGAATCCCCACATCCCGAATCAGCTGCTGCTGCTGCTGGACTTGGGCTGCCTGCTGCCACTCCTGGCTCTCCGTCAGGAACTTTATAAGTTTGTCCCCATCCATGGCTCTTTCTGGGGTACCTTCCCCCCCCAGACCCCTTGTCACGGGGGTCGAGGGCTCATGCCCACATTCTCCCAGACAGGAGCTGAGGAACTGCTGTATAATGAGCAGGCCCCGGCCCTGGGTCGGGCTGGGGGAACAAACAGTCAATGGCTAAGGCCCTCAGGGGCTGAGCAAACAGTTATACAACAGGCCCAGGCTCCTGGCTCCGAAGGGCCTGCAAGAGGGGGAGACTGCCACCCACAAGTGGGGTGACAGGGGGGACACAGGCCCACCCACTCCACTGCGTCCCAGCCCGGGGCCCTAGCAGCAGCAGAAGGCCTGCTGCTGTGTCAGTGGAGATCCTGGCCGCAACACACTGACATCGGCTCTGGCAGTGCTGCAGCCAGAGTAGGGTCAGCTGCAGCCAGGCTACTTCCTAACTCCCCCTCTAGAGGTACCTGGGTCCGGACAGTATCCTCCAAGGGGTCAAGCACCATGGGCTCCTCAGGGTAACTGGCGAGTGGTAGGCTTGGCAGCTCCTCCGGGCTCTGGTCGGCATCAGGCATCAGCTGGTCCGGCCAGTCTTTGGGTCGGCCGCCAATTGCTGGGATCTCCCAACCGGGAGCTAGGCCACAGGCGTCTGGCCTCTCCGGCAGTGGTTCCTCGAGTGAGCTCTGGAGCTTTTATACTTCCTGTCCTGCACCTTGACCTCTGGGGGCAGGTGCAGGATTCACGGGCTCCGCCCACTTTGGTGTCTGGAGGGGCTCGTCCCTCTCCAGGGTGGCAGGGAACCACACCGCCTCACTACAGGGAGGGATCGGTCGCCTGGTGCTGGAGCTCCTGCACCCTTCTCCCTCCTTCCCTCCCTGGCCCTCTCCTGCTGCTGCTGCTGCTGCTGCGTGAGTGAGTGAGTGCGGAGGGGGGGGCCTTGCCGGCCTGCCCCCCCCCTCGCCTCCGGAGGGAGAAGCACCGGCCCCCCCGACACCAACACCGACACCATCTGGGGGCCCACCTGCTTGCTGGCTTGCTTGTTTGCCTGCCTACCTGCCTGCCTGTTTGCCTGGCCGGACACCTGACGCTCACTGCTGTTCCTGTGTGGGAGCCGCTGCCTCCGTCGCGGAGTCGGAGGAGACTAGGTTCCTGATTCGGGAGATTGTGGAGGGGATTGCTTAAGAACTGTGTTTTGTTGAGTGACTTTGCCATCTTTGCTCCTGGGGTGGTGCTGCCTCCAGTCGCGTTCGGAGGGTGGACGGAACTGAGCCTCTCGCTCGTAATTCCTCGGAGTGGAAGCCATCGTGTGCTAGGACGCTCTGAGGTCGGCTCGAGATCCTTTTGTCCTGTCCCCTGGAGCGGACTGTGGAGTGTGGACGGTACTGAGCCTCCCGCTCGTAATTCCTCGGAGTGGGAGCCATCGCGTGCCAGGAAACTCTGAGGTCGACTTGGGATCCTTCTGTCCCGTCCCCTGTATTGCAGGGGGCGCGGGGAGGGGCGCGGTGCCCCCCCCCCTTTCGTCCATCTGTTCCCCCTCTGCCACCACCCCCACCGCCGACAACCCCTCCACCGTCCCGCGTGTCGCCTGGACCTGCTCTTCGTTCCTCGGCGGGGCTGCTTGCCCCCCCCGCCCTCTTCCACCGTCCGGGACTGTTTGTTTAAAGCAGTGAGCGGCAGGACCTCCGCTTCACGAGCGCTGTGGGTGCACCTTTCCCCCCCCCCTGCTGCGTTTAGTTGGGGGGATCCCCTCCCTGTAGCCCCCCCGTTTATCCCGCCCCCCCCCTTTTTTTTCGGCCCCTTCGGTTTGTTCTTTTGGTGCTCCTTCCCCCCCTCCCCTTCCCCCATTTCCCCCCCCCACGGTTTCTAGCCTGCTGGCTGTGTTCTCGGCCTTGTCCTTGAATTGCAGCTGGCTGAAGTTTTTGCAGTTGGCTGGGAATTTGTTTATATTCCTGGGCCGCTGCTCTGTTTTTCCCCCCCCCTTTCCCCCCGCGCGCGCTCGTGTCCCTGTTTTGTTGCGCCCCCCCCTTTTTTTTGCATTGTTTTTGCCCCCTTATATTGTCGTTATAGTTTCCCCCCCCCCCCCAGTGTAGCCGGAGGAGCCGGCATTTCCCCAGAGGCGCCCTCCTCCCCTTTCTGTAGCCTTCTAGGGGGGTGTGGTTAGGCCCCTCCCCCCTCTTCCCCTTTTTCCCCGCCCGTTTGCAGCTGCTGGTTGTTATGGCGGGGGACTCTGCTCCTGGTTCATTCCCTGCCCCTCCCCCCGCCACCACCCCTGCCCCTGCCCGTGTTCTTGCCCCTGCCCCGCTCTCTTCCTCTGCCCTGTTGCCCCCGCCCGCCCCGGTGGCCGGCCCCTTGGCCGGCCCTGCCCTAGACAACGCCGCTGCCGTGGCTGCCTCCTCCACCGGCAGGAAGGGCCAGGGGAGGAAGAAGGGCAAGGGCCCCGCCCGTGGGACCAAGCCTCCTGCAGGCGGGGCTGCGATCCCCGCCGCGGCCTCGACATCGGCCGCGGCACCTCCCTCTCCTGCCGTCCCTTTTACCGGCTCTGAGAGCGCTTCCTCTAGAGCCCACAGAGCGTACGCCCAGGTGGCCGCCGCCCCTCCGCGTACCGCTGCACCTTCCGCCCCGACCGCTGCCTCCGGCCCCATCTCTGGCGACCTGGGCCCCTTCCCCTCGCTAACTAGGAGGCATGGCATCCGCTGCCACCTTGTGCCTGCCTCGCCCCATATCGAGACCTACGTGCGGGCGTTGGCGAGGGTGGTGGGGCCCACGGCCATCGTGGCGGCTTCCAAAATGTATGGGAAGGCCGTGTTCTTCCTGGCATCGGAGGCCGCCGCGCAGGAGGCGGTGGAAAGAGGCCTGGCGGTGGGAGGCGTGTTTGTTCCTTTGGAACCCTTGGAGGACCTGGGCGTACGGGTGGTCTTGACCTCCGTTCCGCCCTACCTCCCCAACGCCGCCCTGTTGCCTGCCCTCTCCGCCATGGGGAAGCCCATTTCTATTTTAAACCCTCTCTCGTTGGGCTGTAAAGACCCCACCCTCCGTCACATCCTGTCTTTCCGCCGGCAGGTCCAACTCCAGCTGCCGCCGGCGGCGGGTGCCGGAGCGGTGCTCGAAGGGTCCTTCCTGGTGCCCTACCAGGGGGCCCACTACCGGGTACACTATTCGACGGGGGAGGCCCGGTGCTTCCTCTGCCAAGCGCCGGGGCATGTCCGGAGAGACTGTCCCCTGGCCCGCTCTGGTAGGGCGTCCGAGACCCCCGGGGCCCGAGCGGGTGCCGGCCCTATCGTCGCCGACGATCCTAGCGGTTCGGCCACTGCTGCTACCGCCGCTCCTCCACCTTTTGCCGTGACTCCCGCTCTGGCCGCGGAGACAGCCGAGCGGGCGGGCCTTGCCGTCGCCGACCCTGGATCGGCGAGGCATGTGGGGGAGCGAGCGGGACGGCTTTTGCCAGCCGCGGGGCGGGGCCCGCCCCAGGGGGAGGTTTCCCCTCTCCCTGATGGCCCTTTACCCCTGCCACCCCGAGCCGAATTGTTACCCTTGCCCTCCGACCCCGCCCCTGCTGACCAGCCCTCCACCTCCTCTTCCACCTCAGGGGGCTGGGTGACCGTCCGGGGGAAGCGCAGAGCCCACAGATCGCAGGCTCTCTCCCTTCCCTCTGATGAGGAGGGAGAGCTAAACCCCCGAAAGATGTTGCGGGGGGCCGCAGTTGCTGGTTCTGGTAACGCGCCCCCGGACGGTGCCCAGCAGGAAGCGCTGGCCATGGAGACCGTAGATGCCGTGGCAGCGGCTAGGGAACCTTCTGTTCCTATCGTTGAGCCTCCACCTGAGGTAGCTTCGGTGGCGGTTTCCCCGGTCCTTGCTTCGTCCGTGCCTCCCACCACCACTGCCGATGCCGGGGCGGCTTTCGTCCCTGTGTCTGGCGGGGAGGACGCCGGGGCCGGGGGGACCGCTTTCGCCTCCTTTTTTGATGAGATCGAGGCCCTGGGTTTGACCCCGGTTACCCAAGGGGAGGACGCTCTTCCACCAGTGGGCCCCGATTTGGGTGTTGATTTAGTCCCGCCTCCCCCTCCTATTCCCGGTTCTGCCACCCCCGGATTAGTTTTGGGGGAATTCTTGGCCCTACCTGCCAGCCCGGCCGTGACTACCGTCTCGTGCACAGCCGCCGAGCCCCTAGGGGCGACGGCTGTTGCTACGCAGCCGGTTCTTGCCCCCGATCCCGCCCTTTCCACCTTACCTGCCCTGCCTGCTAGTCCGGCCGCGCCTACCGTCTCGTGCACAGCCGCCGAGCCCCTTGGGGCGACGGCTGTTGCTGAGCGGCCGGTTTTTGCCCCCGATCCCACCCCTTCTACCTTACCTGCCCCTGAAGCTTCCCCTGTCCCTACTGCCCCTGTTGGTTTAGCAGCGGGTGAAGGGGAGCCCGTTTCGATCCCTGGTCCTACCCCCTCTTCTGTTCAGCTTCCTGTTTTTGTTCCCGAGGTGTCTTCTCCTGCCACCTCGGGTCCCCCTGCTACCCCCGGGGTTGTCGCGTTTCCGTTGCCTACGGACGACCCTCGGGGAGCAGCTTTTGTGTTTCCCCTTCCCACCACTGTGGGGGCTGTGTTGTTTGCTCAGCCGCCCTCTCCTCTGCCGGGACTGGGGACGAGCAGCCCGGCGCAGCAGCGCCGAGGCTCGGCCCCTTGTTTGTCCGTCCGCGAGGACCCTTCCGGGGCCCTGCCGGAGGGCGGCGGCGGCTCGGCCGCTGCCTCCCCCTCCGCGCTGCGGGATGAGCTGCGCCTCTTTTTATCAGATTTCCGTGGTTCCCAGGGTAAGGTGCCGATGGCCCTTCGGCGCTGGGGGGACTTCCATCTCGTTCTTCGGGCCGTGAGGGCGCTTTTGGGGGAGGGGCGAGGGTCCGATCGGCGGGACTTCGCGGCCTACCGGCGGGCCCGCAGATTCCGCGACTCCTTGTTGGCCTTCGGGGTCGAGCATGGAATCTTGCGAGGCCCGCTGGAGGCCGTCGATCCCTCTGCCAGTGAGGATCCGCCCCAGCCCTCAGCATGACGGTCACCACGTTTGCTTCGTTGAACGCCCGGGGCTGAAGGTTGGTTTCCGCAGGAGCCAGGTGCTCTCCTTCCTTCGTGAGGGGGGGTACTCTGTGATTTTCCTGCAGGAGACCCACGCGGCCCCGGCTGTCGAGGCTAGCTGGCGGCTGGAGTGGGGTGACGGGGTTTATTTTAGCCACCTTAGCGCCCACTCGGCTGGGGTGGCCACCCTGTTCTCCCCGGGGCTGCGGCCTGAGGTGCTGGGGGTCACCGAGGTCGTGCCGGGCCGCCTGCTGCACGTCCGGGCCCGCGTGGAGGGGCTGGTTTTGAATTTGGTCAACGTTTATGCCCCGAACAAGGGCCCGGAGCGCGTGCCTTTTTTTCAGCGGGCGGCGGCCTTCCTCGGCACTCTGGATTCTAGCGAGTGCCTGGTCCTGGGAGGGGACTTTAATACCACCCTCGAGGACCAGGACCGCTCCGGGATTGAGACTTCCCAGGCGGCCGCGGGCGTCCTCAGGGAGATTGTAGACCATCACTCCCTGGTAGACGTCTGGCGCGAACGCCACCCGGACGACGATACCACCTTCACCTATGTCCGGGTGGAGGACGACCGGTCGCGTCACTCCCGGTTGGACCGAATCTATCTGTCCCGCTTTCATTTGGCCCAAGCCCACGCCTCCAGCGTCCGGCCGGCCCCGTTCTCGGATCACCATCTGGTGACCGTGACGGCCTCTCTCAGTTCCGAGCGGCCGGGGCCGGCCTATTGGCATTTTAATAATAGTTTGCTGGGGGACGTGGGCTTCGTGGCTTCCTTTCGGGTGTTCTGGCTGGCATGGCGGGGGCAGCGGCGCGCCTTTCCCTCGGCGCGGCGGTGGTGGGACGTGGGGAAGGTCCGCGTGCGGCTCTTCTGCCGGAACTACACCCGGGGCGCCAGCCGGCGGAGGGGTGCGCTGATAGGGCAGTTGGAGCGGGAGGTCTTGGAGTTAGAGAGGCGTCTGGCCTCCAGCCCCGAGGATCCATCCCTCTGCGCGGCGTACCGGGAGAAGCGGGAGGAGCTCCGGGCCCTGGAAGATCACCGAGCCCGGGGCGCGTTTGTTAGATCCCGCATCCGTCTCCTTCGGGAGATGGATCGTGGCTCCCGCTTCTTCTACGCCCTGGAGAAAAGGAGGGGGGCCAAAAAGCATGTCACCTGCCTCCTGGCGGAGGACGGCTCCCCCCTCACAGATCCGGAGGAGATGCGTGGCAGGGCCAGGGCCTTCTACGCCGCTCTTTTCTCCCCGGATCCGACCGACGCTGAGGCCCGCAGGGTGCTCTGGACCGAGCTCCCGACGGTCAGCGCGGGCGACCGAGACCGGCTGGAGTTGCCTCTCTCCCTAGCCGAGTTCTCGGCAGCCCTCCAGCTCATGCCCACCAACAAGTCGCCGGGCATGGATGGGCTGACCGTGGAATTCTACCGCGTGTTCTGGGATGTCCTCGGCCCGGACCTCGTTACCGTCTGGGCCGAGTCCTTGCAGGGCGGGGTCCTCCCTCTCTCGTGCGGCGAGCTGTGCTCGCCCTGTTGCCGAAGAAGGGGGACCTTCGCGATTTACGGAATTGGCGTCCCCTCTCGCTCCTCAGCACGGACTATAAGGTCGTAGCGAAAGCCATCTCGCTGCGGCTGGGGTCCGTGCTGGCGGACGTGGTCCATCCCGACCAGACCTACACCGTCCCGGGCCGTAGTATCTTTAATAACTTGTACTTGGTCCGGGACCTGTTAGAGCTGGGGCGTAGGGATGGTCTGTCGTTCGCCCTCCTGTCCCTGGACCAGGAGAAGGCGTTCGACAGGATGGACCACGGGTATCTCCTGGGCACCCTGCGGGCGTTCGGCTTCGGGCCCCTGTTTGTGACTTTTCTCCAGGTGCTGTACGCCGAGGCGGAGTGTCTGGTCAGGCTCAACTGGACCCTGACCGAGCCGGTCAGCTTCAGGCGAGGAGTGCGGCAGGGGTGCCCCCTCTCGGGCCAGCTGTACGCTCTGGCGATCGAGCCCTTCCTCTGCCTCCTCCGTCGGAGGTTGGCGGGGTTGGTGCTCCGGGAGCCGGAGATGCGGCTGGTCCTGTCGGCGTACGCTGACGACGTGCTCCTCGTGGTCCAGGACCCGGAGGATCTGGTGCGGGTGGAGGCCTGCCAGGGCGTTTATTCGGCGGCCTCCTCCGCCAGGGTCAACTGGGTCAAGAGCTCTGGCCTGGTGGTCGGGGACGGGTGGCGGGCGAGCTCCCTCCCACCCGCGCTTCAAGCCATCCGGTGGAGCGCGGGTCCGCTGCTTTATCTTGGCGTTTACCTTTCCGCCACGCATCCTTCTCCGCCGGAGAACTGGCAGGATTTGGAGGCCAGGGTGGGTGAGCGGCTGCGGAGATGGACGGGACTGCTCCGGTGTCTCTCCCTGCGAGGGAGGGCGCTGGTGCTGAACCAGCTCGTCCTGTCCATGCTCTGGCACCGGCTCAACACCCTGAGCCCGGCCCCGGGGATCCTGGCCAGACTCCAGAGGTTAGCCCTGGAGTTTTTCTGGCCGGGACTGCACTGGGTCTCTGCGGGGGTTTTGAGTCTTCCCCTGGAGGAGGGGGGACAGGGCCTGATCTGCCTTCGTAGCCAGGTCCATGTCTTCCGCCTCCAGGCCCTGCAGAGGCTCCTTTATGGTGCGGGTAGTCCGGCATGGAGCACGTTGGCGCACGCCTTCCTCCGCCGCCTTCGAGGGCTCCGCTACGACCGGCAGCTCCTTTTTCTTCACCCGAGAGGTCTTCCGCGTGACCTCTCGGAGCTGCCGGTCTTCTACCAGGACATTCTCCGGACATGGAAGCTTTTTTCGGCGACCAGGTCCACTGTGGCCACCGAGGGCGCAGATCTCCTCGCGGAGCCCCTGCTACACAATCCTGCTCTCCGTGTGCAGGTGGCGGAGTCACCCTCGGTGAGCCGGAGGTTGATCCTGGCGGGAATCACTAGGGTCGGAGACCTCCTGGACTATGCCGGAGGGGACTGGGTGGATCCCCGTGCGCTTGGTCGGCGCATGGGGCTCTCCACCCTCACGACCCCTCTGCGTGTGCTCCAGGAGGTAGGCGCTGCACTGTCACCTCCCGGTATCAGCTTTTTGTGGCGGGCCCTGCGGGAGGGCGTTCCCCGCCCACCCCTCACCCCGGGCCCTCCGGATCTTTTTATTGGACCCCTGCTTCGTGAGCCCCCCCAGCTCCCACGATCCCATAATCCGAGCCAGCTGCATGCTTTGCAGCCGGTCCGGTTTCGAACCGCGCCCAGAGACCACCTGTACACGCTCGTGCTCCACACGTTGCATTTTCTCACCCTCGTGTCCCGCCCCGACACCAAGTGGCGGGACTATTTGATACCTGTGGAGAGTGAGAAACCCCGGTGGGCCAGTCTTTATTCCACCTTGGTTCCACGGCCCGCCGGGGATGTTGGTTGGCGGCTCCTTCACGGAGCCGTGAGCACGGGCGTGTACTTAGCAAGGTTCACCCCCATTCCCGAAGCCTGCCCATTTTGTGGCATACGGGAGACCCTGGCGCATGCTTACCTTGAGTGCGCCAGGCTGCAGCCTCTGTTCCGGCTCCTCCAGAACCTCTTGTTGAGGTTCTGGCTGCATTTTTCCCCTCACTTGTTTATTTATGCTCACCCTATTTGTGGCCCCACGAAGTCGCGGGACCTCCTCGTCAACCTCTTCCTGGCTCTAGCCAAGCTTACCATCTATAATACCAGGGAGAAGATGTTGGCCGAGGGGGTGCTCTGCGACTGTGAGGCCTACTTTCGTACCTTTTTGGTTTCACGTCTCCGGGCGGAGTTCCACTGGGCAGCGTCCGCTGGCTCCCTTGCCTCCTTTGAGGAGCAGTGGGCGCTGTCCGGGGTTCTTTGCTCGGTGTCCCCATTTGGTTCACTGATTTTGAACCTTTGATTGTCACCTCACTTCCTGTTTTTTTATTAGTTGTCCCACGGAATTACTTGGTTCTGGGTCCAGTGGTCCCTCCCGCTAAGTTGGGGGAGGGGCCTTTAGCAGTGGGCGGGTGAACCCGCCCACCTCCCGGTCAACCAATATGGCCTCGCTACAGCTAGAGTGTGCCTAATTCTAACCTGGGAATGTGGAGAGTGTGACTGTGCAAAGATCATCTCCTTAGCTTGTGCACAAGGGCCAGACCCACCAGTCCTTATCTTAGGAGAAAGCAGAGACTACTCCCTCCTATCACCTAGAGGGGTGGCAATTAGAGCTGTTCAAATAAACTTCGATGGGGCCATAATCCATCAAAATATGCACTTCTGATGACACTGAAACACTTGTGAAACTGGGTGGATTTTGCTAGAATTTTCTTTCAGAAGAAAATAGGAAAAAAACATTTCACAATGTGCAAATGTCCCACTTTTTAAAATTATTTGGGGAATGAAACATTCGATTTTTCATTCTGAAATGTCTTTGTTTCAATTACATTATATATTATCACATAAAATAAAAAAAGTCAAGTCAAAATGGTGAAACAAAATGTTTCACTTAACCCAAATGATTTTGGGGGGGGATTTTCCTTTTCAGAATTTTACATTTTTTTTGGAACAAATCCAAATTTTGAAATTAGTCTGTGAAACAAATTTTCTGTCCTTACAGCTCTAGTTGAAACCATACCAAAGGCAGCAGGGAGGAGATGGGGTATGACCTGGTCTCCTCGAAAAAGCTGCTTTATTGGCTACATAGTTATGTGCTAAGGAGCTGGGAGAGGGATTATGCTTCTGGCGCACAGCTTGACCCTATATTGTACATTTTATATATAGTCATAGTTTTGTTTTCTGGCTGCTAGTCAGGTTTCAATGCAATCTGTCAGTTTTCCTTATTCTGAGACTCTGTATCTTAGTGATCATCAGCTTCTGATGCAGAATGCTTTCTGAAAATCTAATTGCAGCATATGATGTTTTTTGGTTACTTCCTTCTCTACCTTGGTAGAAATACCTTCCTACAATTCCAAAAAGTTAGTGATGAATAACACTGACTTCCTTATCCTGAGATGTTTAGCCTTATTTTGCCTGTTTTCTTTTGGTAACTCTCCTACTGGATTTTTCAGAGGACTTGTTGAACTGGTCAGGACAAACTGAGCTGTCTGTTACCACTGCTGTTTAAGAGTAGAGTTCGATGGTCAATTCCATTTTGAAGCTCTTTTTATGTTTATTTGTTTTTCCCCTGGGGTTTGTGTCTGCCATTTAAACTTGCTTCAGGCTAAAATATAGCATGTTGCCTTCTACCTAGATTCTAATGAATGGCTTAAGGCAATCAAATTGGAATAAAGTAAGTAAGTGTGTGTGTGTGTGTGTGTGTGTGTGCGTGTGCGTGTGTGTGTGTGTGTGTGTGTTTAAACAAGCACTGAAACCACAAACACAAGGACTCTAGCCATCCAAATTGCTTCTGAATCTGCAGGCCTGTGGAAGTACTGCAACTTTCTGGGGTCAGTACCTGCAAAGACTAATCTCTTTCCATGAGTCACTTTCATATCCTATTAAATCATCTGTGCCACCCTTTTCCCAGAGGCAAATTCTTTGGGTGAAATCCTGGCCTCACTGAAGTCAATGACAAAACTCCTATTGGCTTCAACAGGGCAGTTGAACTACCTAGTTGGGCTAGATAGTGGTTTTCTCAAAAGTGCTCAGTAGCTCCCATTTAGACTCCTCAAATAAACTTCCAGGTTTTTAATACTGCCCCACTGTCATTTAAGCTCCCTATGAAGTGGCTAGATTTTCCAAAATGTGTGGCCAGAAATTCCCAATGAACAATTAACTTTAGAGAACTTGAATTAGAGCTGAGACAGTTTAAGAATCTGGCTCAAATTGTGAGTGCTAAACTTTTTTGAATATCTGGCTCCCCCCAAAGTTAAAAACTGAAATTTTGCAGCACTTTTACTCAATGTAGAGTTTTGCCTTTGTTTACATTTTAAATAGGTGGATTTATTTAATATTTACACTATGGGCATCATTACTAAATTAATGTATCAGGAGAACACAAACAGGCAAAACTTTAAATTTGAACATTTAACATATAATAGCAGCTAATTCCTATACTTTGAAAGATGTTAAATAAAATAGTAAATATTCAGTTGGCTGATGAAGTCTTTTATTGAGGGCCTGATTTTGTATACACATTGTAGCCAATGAAAATGTTGCATTGAGTTCAATACACACATGATCAGGCCCACAGAAATGTAGGGGTCTCATGTAATGTATACATTGTCACCTCCCACTATCAAGTCCTGGGAAATGTTGGGTCTCATATAACACAAATAGGACTTTTGTTTATAGAGATGTCTCATAAATTGGTGCTGCCTTTTGATGGCTCTGACATCAGTGCAAGTATCTTTCTTCCTAATTCTTTAATTTGTATATTTTTTCTACTTTTGATTTTTATAAATATGCAAAATATCAACTAAATTAAAAGGTTACAGTCAATATTTTAAGACTAAGATTTTATTCTGAATTGAAGATTTCAGCTAAATTACTTAGTCATTTTTTTTAATCTACAGAAAAATTAAGAAACATAACAAAAGCATCACAAAGTCAGTGAGGCCCATGTGAACAATGTTTTGTGCTCCCACTGTTCACTCTGCAACAGCAGCATAATAACTTGTAGTTATCTAACAACCCAGTATTCCCACAGTTGTGCTGAAATCATTGTGACCAGGCATCATCACTCAAAGATGTTTTGGCATAAGGAGCTATATGATTTGAAATTGTTGTTAAACAAAAACTTCCATTTAATTCAACTAATTTCTCAACTCTGGGGAAACAAACCTATGTTTGCCAAATAAAAAGGACAAAAATAGTGTTGGTTTTTTTAACCGTATTTGTATTCCTAAGAGGTTGTCATAAATATTATGGGAGGGGGATAAGCAAAATTGCCTGACATCACATATATCTAGTACAATTACATTAAGTATACAAGCTAAACCTACACAACTAAGTGAGGGTTGTAAAAAATGGATGCCAGGCATTAAAGTAAGTGTGTGTGTGTGTGTGTGTGTGTGTGAGTGAGAGAGAGACTATTGGGAAGCTTTCCTATGACATCTGGGAGGAAGTCACATTGGTCTCCATCATAGGAGCAGTTTAGTCAGTTGGAGAGCAGCACTGGGGCCCCTTTTGACTTCTGGAGGGATTAGGGAAGTCAGTCCTATCTCTTTCCCCGGTGTTCCCAGCTCAGCCCCTTTGCCCTTGAGGAAAGTTGGAGAGCCAAAATCCTCCTCTCTGAGGCCTGATCTACATTACAAAGTTAGGTCAACCCAGCTACATTGCTCAGGTAAAAAATGTCACACCCTGAATGACATAGGTAAGCCGACTTAAGCCCTGTTGTAGTCACCAGTAGGTCAACAGAAGAATTCTTCCATTGGCCTAGCTACTGCCTCTTGGAGAGGTGGATTTATTACAGTGACCAAAGAACCCCTACTGTCACTGTAGTGTCTACGCTACAGCGGCACTACTGCAGTGCAGCAGCTGTAGCATTTTTACTGTAGACAAGCCCCCAGGCATGGTGCATAGCCATATCCTGTGTAGTGCATTGCCTTTCCTCAGTGCTTTAAGGTGCCTGCAGGCTTCAGCCATAGATTTGTTGTTCAGGTGTATTATATCTTCACTCAGTACATCACTCAGAGATGTAGTATAATGCTAATATGATGAAAATGCATAATACTGGAAACAGCCAAGGCAGGTCTTCTGAAGAACACACTCTTCTCTCTTCTGCAACTGTATCTGAGGTGGGGCCAGAACTGGAGCAGAGGCATCAGCTAGCATTTTAACAATAGAATGTACATAAATAATGGCATGCCAGCTCCTTGACAAAAAGCAATGCAATATACATCCAGTTTCTGCTGAGTAATCTGATATCCTTTCACACAGAGCTTTTCCAGCTGAGATAAGGGTCTGAAAAAGCTCAAATCAAATGTTTTGTTAACCTTATTTCCTCTTAATGTTTCCAGATTGGGTATAGCTCTGAACAGTATGAGATTAGCCTATTTCTGCTGAAAATACAGGAAATGCTTTCCAATACGTGCTACTTTATCTTTGAAATACTTAGGGGTATTTTAAAGTTTTAGGGGTCTCTTTCTTTTTATTTCTTGCACTTCATTGGGTCAAATCATATGCTATATTATATTGTATACCATTACCCTGAAAAACAAGGCCCTGATTCTGCAGTCAGATCCACATGGATGGGCCCACACAGAGTCTCAGGGAAGTCCGCAGGGATCTTCATGGGGAACAAGATCCACCTGTGTGTATTTAGCGCAGGATGAGAGGCCTAGGAGTTCAAGTTGCAAGAGCACACAGATATATCAGATATCATCATTTATGTACAATGGGAGCAGCAAGGAAGGGATGGGGAAGACTGTAGTGGTACTCCTTCAGTTACAAAAGAGATACTCACTACTTAATAGCTTACTGCAGTGATTGTCATTGTTTCCAAATACAAGGGCTACTGGATGAAGCCATGCTTGGCAAATGTGTTGGGTTGCTTCTATAACAAACTGCCTCACCTGTATAATGAATCAATCATCTGTAAATTAAAGATAATAAGCAGCAGCACCGTCAAGAGAGATCACCGGGGCTTCTTAGAGGAAACATACCTTTACTAATTATGTTGAAAATCTCTAAGATGACATTGGTGAGATTGTGTAAAGAGTAATAGACCAAATAAACTGCCAATATGAAGACTCTGTTGATAAACACAATAGGGAATCCAGCCCTCCTTGGAGGAAAAAAAAAATCATTCTTGCCAGTTCACAAAGACCTTGCCTTCAGAAATAATTAGCATACAACACATGCAACAAATTTAAGAGAATTGAAAAATACCAAATAAATTCCCTAGTACCCCCCCAAAAAAGACAAATCAAATAAAAAATGAGACTAACCAATGCACATCGGATTAAGCCCATAAAGAGGGATGTAGTTCCTTGCTCCTTTATGTGATAATTCTATACATGCACACACAACTGCAATGCACTTTTTGGGGGCCCTGTTACCCTGCAAATGTTTATCTAAGGGTGTTGTCTACACACATAGGATTATTTTTTGTTTGACTTTACTGCTTTCCAGGTATTTCACTCCCATTGATTATCTGTGCTTCTGATTATTTTCTAGCATCAGCTTGCATTTTTCCAAGCTGAATCTTGTTATATTTCTTACCCATATTTCTAACCTTTCTGAGGTCTCTCTTTATTAGTTACCTGACTTGACTGCTGCTGCTAAGACCTCCCAGTATAGCATCATGTGAGAATTTAATTAGTATGCTTTCTATATACAGTTCCAAATAATTAATGAAGATGTTAAATTAAACCAGACTTTGACACACCCCACTAGACCTTCCCCCTAACTTGATACATTTCCCTGTATTATTCAGTGTTACCAACTCTCACAATTTTATCTTAAGTCTCACAATGTTTGGTGTCTTTCTTGAAATCCCAGTTCATGAAGACAACTGATTACACGAGAATCTCAGCTTTCATTCTAAGAAGTTTCCAGCACTCAATGTTTCAGAGCAAAGTTGGAAAGTGTGACCTGAAATGCACCCAAAAGTCTCTGAAACCAGAAGGCAAAGAAAATAGAATGTTATGTTTTTTGGAGGCCTGACTCACAATTTATGAATGCTTGGAGTTGGCAATAGTGTGTTCAAATATTGAACTAAGTACTCAAAAATAGAGGGAAAATTATGATTCTGGGTCTAACCTACCCTGATGGGTATAGAATGGGTACACATGGATGGAGCAGTTATTGGCTTCAGTGGGTAATACACCCTTGTAACTGAGAGAAGAGAATTTTGTCCCTCATCTTTATGAAGGGTTTGAGTGGGTTTTTTTGTCTGTTGGGTCAACTTGGAACACTGTGCTTTATTCTTGGCTTGCAAGTTAGCTTTTTGCCAAACTCAGGAACCTCTATTAGAAAAGTTTGTAAACTAGATGGAAATCGGTTGTACTGGTCTTTGTTCATGTACATTGACTAGTGACTTAAACATAGTATTTGATATATGAGACTTAGTTAGGACACTAGTGGTAAAGTGGTAGAAGAGAGATCTGATGCACTTATGGCTTCATAAATTGAAAGGGACACTGGCTATTTGAAGCAGAGCAATAAATGTCAGTTGTTGCTATTAAACAAAGGCTGCCCTTTATGGGTCTCATAAGGTAGAAGAAAAAGCAATGACATACCTACAGGCAATCTCTGAGATGGTTATTGCAATGCAATCTCTATCTATATTTTTCATTAGTTTTGGTTATTAAGATAGTTTCCACGTACACCTATTCCTTCTCTTACTTCGGTCTTGAGGGCAAATAATTTTATGACATCGACTATAGAATTTGCCTGTAAATTATATACATTTTGACTGTGAGTGATCTGGAAAGGCCTTACCAACCAATTTACTTCATTATTTCTCTTAGAAAATAGTACAGCATTAAGGGATTCATTTCTTCTTCCGTGTGTACAGTTCACTGCACAGTAGATGGAGGGATTTTGGAGGGGGCGCAATCAGGGGTGTGGCTCCTCAGTGTGGTTCAAGGCCCAATTTGGCAGAGCCTTCTTGCATATGGGAGTCTGAGAGCACAGCAGGGATAGACCAGTGGAGGCCAGTGCCAAAGGATCTGCTATGTCACAGGTTGGTAGAAGTGCCTATGTGAAGTGGCTGTGCAGCTACTCCACAGTCTTTCCCCATGAGTCCCCTGTACAGCCTGCTGTTCAGGCTAGGCCCTTCATGGCCTACCCCTTTTCTGTCACCTCTCGCTCACTGTTGAGATGTTAGTTCCCATCTCTAGTTGGCCAGTGATGCAAGCCTCCATTAACATTGAAAACTTAACTGGACAAACAAGCACCTTTGTGCTTTGCCTCATGCTGCCCCTGATGCTTGGGATGACCTCCCTGTAAATATCCACACAGCAATCTCATTATTATCCTTAAAACTTTCCTTTGCCATGAGGCCTACAAAAAGCTTGACTATGGTTAGGCTGCTGGTGCGCTGAGACCACTGCGTCTCTTGCAGACCAATAGTGTTGCCTTGTACTCCCCCTTGGTCTGTATCCAAGACCTCTTGTCGCTTAGAGTTTGTGTTTGTATATTGCCTAGTGCAACTGGGTCCTGGTCCATGACTGAGTTTCCTAGATGCCATGGTAATATAAATAAGACTAGAAATTATTATTTATTACTTAGGCCCTGCTGGGTCACAGAATTTGTTACGAAATAAAGAATATGGGACAAATTATCTAGAAATCCATTAGGGAGGTAAATCAGCATGGTAGTACATGTGGCAGGAGGAATGATAATTGGGCAGGGGGGAAAATGAAACAATTGTTTCCTGGTCTCTCTATTTTGAGCAATCCAAACCATGTTAGAAAATGTTCTTAAATTAAGGGCTTTGTATTTATTTAACAATTGGAAATTCAGTTTTTTCTCCCATATAGATAATTGTTAAATTATAACTGCAGCAAGCCTGCCAATGAACTCAAGCTTAACTTTTTACATCCTTGTCTCTGTCCTTATTCCCAGCCTGACATATTTTACAGTGCATACATGCATAATATTTCCTTAAGAATAGTCAATGAAATTCTATATTGTCAAGTTTTTTCAACAGTTAACATAGTTAAATATGTACTGATCTTAGCTCCTTCATAGTATCAAGGGCAGCAGCTAAACAGGAGACGTGCATCTCTGTTAACATATATTGTATTTTGCTACAGTTTTTTTAGTCTGTTTCCTTTTATTGCTCTTGATGTACTTATGACAAGTAATATGCAATAATGTGATATAACATTATACAATTTCCTCAAAAACTGATTGCTTAACATTTTGGACAAACTGAGATGGGTTACATGATTCATAAAACAGGGACTTCGTGTTGGTTTGTTTGTGAGTTGCTTACAAATGTCAAGAGCACTGCTGAGCTAATAGATCTCTAATTCTCATGCTTCTCATGAGGCTGCTATTGATATCTGAGAGGTAGTCTTTCCATTTTCCATGAAAATACAGTATTCCATTGATTTTGATGGTAACCTCTTGTAATTATCTACATTTACCAGATTTGTAGACCAGAAGAGGAAGAAATCCTGGTGTAATAAATAAAGTGTGTGGGGGGGGGGTAGCTCCCTTTGATGGACAACCAGCCAGCCAGTTAGCTGTAAAATCCTTCTTGGTAGCTGTTTTTTACTTGCTTTACCTGTAAAGGGTTAAAAAGTCCCCCAGGTAAAGAAAAAAAAAAAGTGGGCACCTGACCAAAAGAGCCAATGGGAAGGTAAAAATAACAGGAGTACTTGTGGCACCTTAGAGACTAACAAATTTGGGAAGGTAGAACTTTTTAAAATTGGGAAAGAAACTTTCTCTTTGTCTGTTCTCTCTGGGCTGAAGGGTCAGAGCAGCCATGCTATGAGCCACTAAGCCAGGCATGATTATAAGTCATCAAATCATGTCTAGAACTACTTATCTGAACTCCAATGTGTAAGTAGATCAGAACGTTTAGTTAGATGCAATTAGGGTTATTTCTTTTATTACTTATTGGCTTGTGGACTCCTATGTACTAACCCCAGATGCTTTTGTTTGCTTGTAACCTTTAAGCTGAACCCCCAAGAAAGCTATTTTGGGTGCTTGATTTTTGGAATTGCTCTTTTAAAATCTAGTAAAAGCCTAAGTTCCAGATGTATTTTCTTTCTTTTTGTTTTTAATAAAATTTACCTTTTTAAGAACAGAATTGGATTTTTGGTGTCCTAAGAGGTTTGTGCATGTTGTTTGATTAGCTGGTAGCCACAGATAATTTCTTTTTTCAGCTCTTCCCCGGAGGGTGGGTGAAAGGGCTTGAGGGCACCCCACAGGGAGGAATTCCCAAGCGCTCCTTCCTGGGTTCAAAGGGGATTTTGTTGCATTTGGGTGGTGGTTGTGTTTACCAACCAAGGTCAGAGAAAAGCTATAACCTTGGGAGTTTAATACAAGCCTGGAATGGCAAGTATTAATTTTTAAAATCCTTGTGGGCCCCACTTCTGCACTCGGAATGACAGAGTTGGGATTCAGCCTTGACATGGTGGCAGAGCGGTGGGATCATTTTGAACCAGAAGCACAGATCTCAGGATTTTAAAAGGACACATTTTTCCTTTTGGCTGCTTGAAAGCCAAGGAGGCTTTTATTTTTTCTTTTTCTTTTCTTTTCTTTGCTGCCTGAAGGGGAACAGGCACACCAAAGGAGCCAGGGAGTCCAACGAGCAGTTTATTTTTCTTTTCTTTTCTAGCTTCGTGGCAACTAAATAGTTAGGCTAGAATAGGGCAGCCTGTGCATGAGGTTGAGGTCAGGCACCGAAACCTTAGAAAAACCAGTCTTCCCAAAGCGGCACGCCACAGAGAAGACAGGCTCAGATCAAGCCCAGACATCCAGCTCCATGACAGAAATGGAGGGAGCAGAGGGGGGAAAGGGGACTTTCCAGGAGGGAAGGGTCAGCCCTTCCCCGACCAAGAACAAGGTGCCAAGCTGGTGGGATGCCCTTAACCCAGACCAAGTTCTGACTGCAGAAGACAGGGATTTCTTCCGACAGATAATGCACTTGGAAGCGGAGGACAAAACAGAGTCAAAGCACTTGGAGTTGGAAGCAGAGGAGAGGAGAGAGGCGAAGCACTTGGAGTTGGAAGTGGAAATGCAGGCGAAGCACTTAGAGGCGGAGTTAGAGATGAAGCGCTTAGAGCTGGAAAAGGCTAAGCTGGATCAACCAGGCAACCCTAATAGTCCTTCCAGGGCTTTGGAGTGGAGCACAGAGCTGGAGCGTGGAGCAGCTCCGGAGCAGTGGAGCTGCAGGTTTTTGCCTGGAGCTGGAGCGGAGCTGGAGCACAGCTCCAAAGCCCTGATCCTTCTCCAGGTACCATTCCCCATTCCAAGAAATTCCTCACATACAAGGTAGGCGATGATACAGAGGCCTTCTTAGAAAATTTTGAAAGGACCTGCCTTGGGTACAACACCCCTAAAGACCAGTATATGGTGGAGCTTAGGCCGCAACTCAGTGGACCCTTAGCAGAGGTGGCAGCTGAAATGCCTAAAGAACACAGGAACGAGCACGACCTTTTTAAACAAAAGGCCAGAATTAGAATGGGGCTAACACCCGAGCATGCCCATCGACAGTTCAGAGCCCTAAGGTGGAAACCAGACGTGGCATTTTCCTGACATGCCCACCACATTGTAAAAAATTGGGATGCATGGATATCAGGAGCAAGTGTTAAATCTCTGGAAGATCTGTCTCTCCTAATGCAAATGGAGCAGTTCTTAGAGGGTGTTCCTGAGGCAATAGAAAGGTACATCCTAGATGGAAAGCCCAAAACTGTAATCGAGGCAGGAGAGATCGGAACCAAATGGGTGGAGGTGGTGGAGAAGAAGAAAGCTAGTAGCGGTTGAAGTCTCGGGTTGCCCCTTCTGGTATCCACAACACCCCACCATCGGGGTCAGCCCAAAGCCCCACCTCGCAAGGAGGAGCCCTCCACACAGCCAGGGAGACCCCAGATGCCCTCTCGTCCCACCACCCCACTCTCCAACCACCCACCTCGCCCCAGCCCACAGTCAGCTGGGCGATGCTTCAAATGTAATGAGCTGGGGCATGTGAAGGCCAACTGCCCCAAGAGCACCAGCCGACTACAACTCATCACCCCGGATTCCCACCAAGAGCCTTCAGGCTCACATGTCTCTCAAATACCCCCAGAGCAAAGGGAAACTGTGAGTGTGGGCAGGAGGACGATTACTGCATGGGAGAGACACTGGAGCACAGGTGTCAGCTATCCACCAATCCCTAGTGGACGCCAAATTCATCGACCCAGAGGCCCAAGTGGCGGTGCAACCCTTTAAGGCCAACTCTTTTAACTTGCCTACAGCCAAGTTGTCTGTCCAGTACAAGGGCTGGTCAGGGATATGGACTTTTGCAGTCTATGACGATTATCCCATCCCCATGCTGCTGGGAGAAGACTTAGCCAACCATGTGAGTCTAACAAAAAGGGTGGGGATGGTCCCCGCAGTCAGGCTAAACAGGCCTCCACACCTAACTCCATTCCTGAGCTTCCTACAGGAGCCCAGCCAAAGGCGGTGGACCCCGATCCCAAACGAAAGGCTCCGGCAGCAGTTGTAAATCCAGATCCTGGGACGCAGCCAGAACCAGCCCAAGGATTGGAACTGACGGAGCAGTCAGCACCAGAGCCCATGCTTGCAACCCCACCAGAGTCAGGGGAGCCAGCACCAAAGGGCACCACAGAGCCTGCACCTGCAGCAGCAACTAAACTGGAGCAAGAGGCTCAACCAGAGCCTGAAATACCACCTAGTGCACCAGTGGAGAGTGGTTCACAGTCAATGAAAAAAACCCATCACCTGCATCGCTTCCAGTGGGACCAAGCCCAAGTCCACAACCCAGCGAGGAACTAATATCTCCAGCATCAAGGGAACAGTTCCAGGCACAGCAGGAAGCAGATGAGAGACTCAAGGGAGCTTGGACGGTGGCATGGAGCGACCCACCACCTCACAGCTCTTCTAACAGGTCCAGGTTTGTTATAGAAGGAGGACTCTTATACAAAGAGACTCTTTCTGGTGGGCACAAGGAGGATTGGCCAGAGACAGTTGGTAGTTCCAACTAAGTATAGGTAAAAGCTCTTGAGTTTAGCCCACAATCACCCTAGTGGCCATGCTGGGGTGAACAGGACCAAGGACTGTTTGGGGAAGTCATTTCACTGGGAGGGAATGGGCAAGGATGTTTCTACCTATGTCCGGTCTTGTGAGGTATGCCAGAGGGTGGGAAAGCCCCAAGACCAGGTCAAGGCCCCTCTCCAGCCACTCCCCATCATTGAGGTTCCATTTCAGCATGTAGCTGTGGATATTCTGGGTCCTTTCCTTAAGAAGACACCCAGAGGAAAGCTGTACATACTGATTTTTATGGATTTTGCCACCCGATGGCTGGAAGCAGTAGCTCTAAGCAACACCAGGGCTAAAAGCGTGAACCAGGCATTGACAGACATTTTTGCCAGGGTAAGTTGCCCCTCCGACATCCTTACGGATTCGGGAACTAACTTCCTGGCAGGGACAATGAAACATCTTTGGGAAGCTCATGGGGTAAACCACTTGGTTGCCACCCCTTACCACCATCAAACGAATGGCCTAGTGGAGAAGTTTAATGGAACTTTGGGGGCCATGATATGTAAATTTGTGAACTAGCACTCCAGTGATTTGGACCTAGTGTTGCAGAAGTTGCTCTTTGCCTACAGGGCTGTACCACATCCCAGTTTGGTATTTTCACCCTTTGAACTTGTTTATAGTCACGAAGTTAAGGGACCATTACAGTTGGTAAAGCAGCAATGGGACTCCAGGAACTAACATTTTTGACTTTGTAACCAACCTGCAAAACACCCTCAAAGACACTCTCTAGCCCTTGCTCGAGAAAACCTACAGGATGCTCAACAGGAGCAAAAGACCTGGTATGATAAACACGCCAGAGAGCATTCTTTCACAGTTGGTGATCAATTCATAGTCTTGAAAGTGCTCCAGGCCAATAAGATGGAAGCGTTGTGGGAGGGGCCATTTATGGTCTGAGAGCACCTGGGAGCTGTTAATTACCTTATAGCGTTCCCAGACCCTACCCTAAAATCTAAAGTATTCCATGTTAATTCTCTAAAGCCCTTTTATTCCTGAGAAATCAAGGTTCTCCAGTTTACAGCCCAGGAGAGAGACGTCACTGAGTGGCCTGAAGGAGTCTACTATGACGGAAAAAGCAACGGTGGCGTGGAAGAGGTGAGCCTTTCCATGACACTTGGGCATAAGCAGTGACAGCAAATCCAGGACCTGTGCACCAGCTTTGCGCCAATGTTTTCAGCCACCCCAGGACTGACAGAATGGGTGTACCACTCCATTGACACAGGTGATGCTCACCCAATTAGAGCCCAACCCTACCGGATGGCTCCTCAAGCCAAAACCGCAATAGAAAGGGAGATCAAGGACATGTTACACATGGGTGTAATCCGCCCCTCTGAGAGTGTATGGGCCTCTCCAGTGGTTCTAGTTCCCAAACCAGATGGGGAAATCCGCTTTTGTGTGGACTACCATAAGCTAAATGCTGTAACTCGCCCAGAAAACTATCCAATGCCACACACAGATAAGCTATTGGAGAAACTGGGACGTGCCCAGTTCATCTCCACCTTAGACTTAACTAAGGGGTACTGGCAAGTGCCGCTAGATGACCCAGCCAAGGAAAGGTCAGCCTTCTTCACCCATGTAGGGCTGTATGAATTTAATGTGCTCCCTTTCAGACTGCGAAATGCACCTGCCACTTTCCAGAGACTGGTAGATAAACTTCTGGCTGGATTTGGGGAATTTGCAGTTGCCTACCTCGATGATGTGGCTATATTCTCAGATTCATGGGCAGAACACCTGGAACACCTCCAAGCTGTCTTCCAGCGCATAAAGGAGGCAGGATTAACTGTTAAGGCCAAAAAGTGTCAAATAGGCCTAAACAAGATAACGTACCTTGGACACCAGGTGGGTCAAGGAACTATCAACCCCCTACAGGCTAAGGTAAATGCTATCCAAAATTGCCCTGTCCCTAAGTCGAAGAAGCAGGTCCAATCCTTCTAGGGCTTGGCCGGGTATTACCGATGATTTGTACCACACTACAGCCAAATTGCAACCCCACTGACAGACCTGACCAGGAAAAAGCAGCCAAATGCGGTTCAGTGGACTGAAAAGTGTCAAAAAGCCTTTAACCAGCTTAAGGCGGCCCTTACGTCTGAGCCTGTACTGAGGGCCCCGGACTTCAACCAACCATTCGTTGTAACCACAGATGCGTCTGAACGTGGTGTGGGAGCAGTTTTAATGCAGGAAGGACCAGATCAACAATTCCATCCTGTCGTGTTTCTCAGCAAAAAACGTTCTGAGAGGGAAAGCCACTGGTTAGTCGCAGAAAAAAGAATGTTATGCCATTGTGTATGCTCTGGAGAAGCTACACCCATGCATTTGGGGATGGTGGTTCCACCTGCAGACTGACCATGCTGCACTAATGTGGCTTCACAGGGTCAAAGAGACTAACAAAAAACTCCTTTGGTGGAGTTTAGCTTTCCAAGACTTTAATTTTAAAATACATCACATTTCAGGAGCCTCTAACAAAGTGGCTGATGCACTCTCCTGGGAAGGTTTCCCAGAATCAGCCAGGTAAAAATGTCCCTGTATTCTGCGTCATTGTAGTCCTTGGAATGTAAAAAGTACTGTTTAGTTCTTCATGTAATTATTAGTAAAATTAGAGGTGTATGTATTGTATTAACTCTGTTTCCTAAACCTCCAGGAAAAAAATCCCAGCTGGTGTGGACCTGACCTAAACCAGGCTGGCCAGCACCATCTGTGATTTGGGGTGTGTGTAATAGCTCCCTTTGATGGACACCCAGCCAGCCAGCTGTAAAATTCCTCCTGGTAGTTGTTATTTATGTGCTTTACCCTGTAAAGGGTTAAAAAGTCCCCTAGGTAAAGAAAAAGAATAGTGGGCACCTGACCAAAAGAGCCAATGGGAAGGTAGAACTTTTTAAAATTGGGAAAGAAACTTTCTCTTTGTCTGTTCTCTCTGGGCTGAAGGGTCAGAGTAGCCATGCTATAAGCTGCTAAGCCAGGTATGATTATAAGTCATCAAATCATTCCTAGAACTACTTATCTGAACTCCAATGTGTAAGTAGATCAGAATGTTTAGTTAGATGCGATTATGGTTATTTCTTAGTGGCTTGTGGACTCCTCTGTGCTAACCCCAGATGCTTTTGTTTGCTTGTAACCTTTAAGCTGAACCCCCAAGAAAGCCATTTTGGGTGCTTAATTTTTGGAATTGCTCTTTTAAAATCTAGCAAAAGCCTAAGTTCCAGATGTATTTTCTTTCTTTTTGTTTTTAATAACATTTACCTTTTTTTAAGAACAGGATTGGATTTTTGGTGTCCTAAGAGGTTTGTGCATGTTGTTTGATTAGCTGGTAGCCACAGCTAATTTCCTTTTTCAGCTCTTCCCCAGAAAGGGGGTAAAAGGGCTTGAGGGCACCCCACAGGGAGGAATTCCCAAGCGCTCTTTCCTGGGTTCAAAGGGGATTTTGTTGCATTTGGGTGGTGGCAGAGTTTACCAACCAAGGTCAGAGAAAAGCTGTAACCTTGGGAGTTTAATACAAGCCTGGAGTGGCCAGTATTAATTTTTAAAATCCTTGCGGGCCCCACTTCTGCACTCGGGGTGACAGAGTTGGGATTCAGCCTTGACACCTGGTATTTATTTACTGGGAGAATCTGGATATTGACACATCTGAATCATTTACTGTGTCATTTGCATTCCTGTTGTATCCCTTTCTCTCATCCTTCATCTGTTCTTTGTCTTTTAGAGGGTAAGCTCTCCTGGGCAGGGACTGTGGCCTCTTATGTGTTTGTACCAGAAAAGAGGGCTTCAATCTTGATTGAGGCTGTCACAACATAAATGACAAATATTTCTTTGTCTGTTATCTTCATTCAATTATATGAACAATGCATAGCTTTGATCTTTCCTTTAAAAACAAATTCAGAAGCCAACATCTACTTTGCTGTCTTTAAAATTTCAGTGTGCAATTTACCTGTGACTTCTACCTGTAAAACATGTTAGGTGTACTGTGATCAGGTTTTATGATACTAGTTAGGCTTAAGTAGATATATCTGTGTAAATTACAGCTAAATCTCAGACTGGAGTCTCACTGTTGTAAAATTATTTTTGGTGAGATGTGAGTTATGTCCGCTACTCAAATCTTTTCCTCGCTTGCTATCCTAATACTTGGATATGCCATTTTCCAAAGTACCAAGTTGTCTAAAGCAGCAAAGAAAAAATCCCCTTTGGTCACATTTGATATTGCATGCATTTATAAATATATTTTAAATGGTTAATAGATACCTTAATACATGATTAATCAGTTTTTACAGACACCAATAGGTTACTTATTCCCAGCTATGTCACCTTCTAGAAGTGTACTTATAACCATCTATAACACACACAAACAGTGTGTGTTACATGCTTATAACATCTATTAATCATTTGTTATCCTTTTATAAACTAATTAGTATTGCTCCAAATGGAATTGCCATACCAAATAATATGGCCTTGAGTTCTCCTAATTAGGTCACAAGAGATGGTAATGCCTTTCTTGTCAAGGCTTATTATTTAGAAATGTGAATATAAGGAGGGAGACATCGAGATTCATTCAGGATTTATTTAATTTGTCTTCACTGTTGTCAAAGATCACTGAATACTTCAGTTTTTGGTCCCAATGGACTAGACATTATCTAAGGGCAGGTCTTCACTACAGGGGGGGGTCGATTTAAGATATGCAAATTCAGCTACGCGAATAGCGTAGCTGAATTCGACGTATCGGAGCCGACTTACCCCGCTGTGAGCACGGCGGCAAAATCGACCTCTGCGGCTCCCAGTCGACGGCGCTTACTCCCACCTCCGCTGGTGGAGTAAGAGCGTCGATTCGGGGATCGATTGTCGCATCCCGACGAGACGCGATAATTCGATCCCCGGGAGATCGATTTCTACCCGCCGATTCAGGCGGATAGTGTAGACCTAGCCTCAGGAAAAGGGAGATTTTCAGACACTTACAATGTTAAGCGGTAGGAACCATGAAAATGAAATGTGCATATTACTGTATGTAGAATTTATAAAGGGCCTCTGATTTATATAAGTACAGTATAATGAATATTTCCTTACATTCCCAGGGTAGTCACAACTAACCTTTGATTTCTTATAAGAAATAACAAGAGAGCTCTTAAGGGTCTATTATCTAATTTTAGCTTATAGCAAAAATACAGATTGTATGTCATCTCAACAAACTAAATTAATTCATTAGGATCAGTACTTCAGCAATGAATACTATATGAACTCACTGCAATGGCCTGCTTAACCCTATTAGTGATGATAAAAATACCCAAGTGCTAAGCTATTGTCCATTAATACACTAATATGCTTTGAACTGATAAAACAAGGATTATGTTGTGCTTTAGCCCAAGGTAGCTGTTTCTTGATTCAGTTTTTTCCCCCCTCTCTGCCTATTTTTATGCAACTAATATTTCTGAATCAAACTGCAAGCTAAAATGAATGACCGCTGAAAGTGTTCCAGTCAGAAATGCTAATGCGATTCCTGGGCCAAAAATGATGGACGATGTGGCAAAAAAAAAAGACTGGCACTGGAGACCTTTAGCATATGCATCCAGAGCCTTCACTGCCAAGATCTGCAGGCTGCCGTCAACACCTGAGTCTGGTAGCTGTTGTATTAGTTATGCAGTATTTAAATAAGAATAATTAAGGTGTTCATTGCCCTAAAAAGAACAACACGGCACACAAAGGAAGGTATTTGGGGGAATGCACACTACAACACTACATCTCTTTTATAGGTGTAGCAAGTGCTCCACTGAGCACACTTCTCCCAGTAGTCTGTAATGGAGTGCCCCATTAAGGCCACCATATTGTAGTAAGCCAAGCGTCCCAGCCCTCGAACTTAGTCTGATGCTGGAGTTTTGAGTTTCGGAAGCACATGGTTGCAACTCTGCTAATAAATCAGCATTAAACCTGTACCTCTACGTTTGTGACTGGATTCACTTCCACAAGACACTGTGCCTCTAGCACCATTATGCCATCTTCTGCTGTATGCTAGCATAATGTCTCCAAACATCACAGCTTGGTCATTCCAGCTGCTTTAGGGTGACCAGACAGGGGGTGGGGGGTAATAGAAGCCTATATAAGAAAAAGACCCCAAAATCGGGACTGTCCCTATAAAATCGGGACATCTGGTCACCCTACAGCTGCTTAGCCTGCCTCTTTGCCCAGAACTTCAAAGGCTCCAAGGGCCATAATTTAACAAATAAAGTGTTTATTAATTATTATAATATTTAATTAGGGCTGTCAAATTATTAAAAAAATTAATCATGATTAATCACACTGTTAATAATAGAATGTTATTTAACTATTTTTGGATGTTTTCTATGTTTTCAAATATATTGATTTTAATTACAATACAGAATACAAAGTGCACAGTTCTCACTTTATATTTATTTTTATTACAAGTATTTGCACTGTAGAAAAACAAAAGTAGTAGCATTTTTCAATTCACCTACAAGTACTGTAGTGCAATCACTTTATCATGAAAGTTGAACTTACAAATGTACAATTTATGTACAAAAAATCTGCATTCAAAACCAAAACAATGTAAAATTTTAGAGACCACAAGTCCACTTAGTCCTACTTCTTGTTCAGCCAATCGCTCAGATAAACAAGTTTATTTACATTTGCAGGCGATAATGCTGCCCGCTTCTTGTTTACAATGTCACCTAAAAGTGAGAACAGGTATTCTCATGGCACTGTGGTAGCTGGCATCGCAAGATATTTACATGCAAGATGCGCTAAAAATTCATATGCCCCTTCATGCTTCAACCACCATTCCAGGGAACACGGGTCCATGCCAATGATGGGTTCTACTCGATAACAATCCAAAATAGTGGTGGACTGACGCATGTTTATTTTCATTATCTGAGTCAAATACCACCAGCAGAAGGTTGATTTTCTTTTTTGGTGGTTCAGATTCTGTAGGTTTTGCATTGGAGTGTTGCTCTTGTAAGACTTCTGAAAGTATGCTCGTCCCTCTCAGATTTTGGAAGGCACTTCAGATTCTTAAAGCTTGGGTCAAGTGCTGTAGCTATCTTTAGAAATCTCATATTGGTACCTTCTTTGCATTTTGTCAGATCTGCAGTGAAAGTGTTCTTAAAAGGAACAACATGTGCTGGGTCATCATCCGAGACTGCTATAACATGAAATATATGGCAGAATGAGGGTAAAATAGAGCCGGGTACATACAATTCTCCCCCAAGGAGTTCAGTCACAAATGTAATTAACACATTTTTTTAACGAGCATCATCAGCATGGAAGCATGTCCTCTGGAAAGGTGGCCGAAGCATGAAGGGGCATACAAAAGTTTAGCATATCTGGCATGTAAATACCTTGCAATGCCGGCTACAAAAGTGCCATGCAAATGCCTGTTCTAACTTTCTGATAATATTGTAAATAATAAGAGGGCGGCATTATCTCCCGTAAATGGAGACAAACTTGTTTGTCTTAGCGATTGGCTGAACAAGAAGTAGGACTGAGTGGACATGTAGACTCTGAAGTTTTACATTGTTTTGTTTTTGCGTGCAGTTATGTATAAAAAAAAATCTACATTTGTAAATTGCACTTTCACGATAAAGAGATTGCACTATAGTACTTGTATGAGGTGGACTGAAAAATACTATTTCTTTTGTTTATCATTCTTACAGTGCAAATATTTGTAATAAAAAATAACATACACTTTGATTTCAGTTGCAACACAGAATACAATATATATGAAAATGTACAAAAACATCCAAAATACTTAATACATTTCAATTAGTATTCTATTGTTTAACAGTGTGATTAAAATTGCAATTAATCACGATTAAGTTCTTTAATCACGATTAATTTTTTGAGTTAATCACGTGAGTTAGCTGCAATTAATCGACAGCCCTATATATTATATTTTTAATATTAAATATAATATCATAGATGTCATAGAATCATAGAACTGGAATGGACCTCGAGAGGTCATCTAGTCCAGCCCCCTGCACTCATGGCAGGACTAAGTAGTATCCTAGACCATCCCTGACAGGTGTATGTCTAACCTGCTCTTAAAAATCTCCAAACACCTGTCAGGGATGGTCTAGATAATACTTAGTCCTGCCATGAATGCAGGGGACTGGACTAGATGACCTCTCATGGTCCCTTCCAGTCCTATGATTCTATAATAACAGATTTTTATAGTGCTATGAATTTACACAGCACTTTACAAACAAAGATTTGTTTCTCTGCTCTGAAGAGCTTACACTCTCTGTAAGGCAGGCAGACAGTTCAGAGTTAATGAACTGTCAGTCCGAGGGATATATTTTCTTGAGAATAGTCTCCTGCATACATAGAAAGAGCTGAAAGTGGAGATGAATAAGAATGTCACTAGCTGAGTGTGAACATCATAAAGAAAGTAATGAGTTAAGATCGAAGAGAGATGGTAAAGTTTTATATTTCACCAGTCTCATTAGTGTGTATGTGAGAGAGCCATGTTGGACTCTGACCCCTTGTTTTAAATGATGTTTTATGTTGATGGAAGAAGAGAACTTTTATAGGTATAGGAAGCAGAGTCAAAAACGTATCTGGGGACTATTTTTCAGTCAATATGAGGGTGTAGCTCTTATGAACGTTGTGGGAAATTTTTGCATGCTTTGACCTGGAAATAGTGACCATTTCATTAATACAATTGAAGTTTTCTGAACGATTGAAAGATTTGTATGCCACATCTATCTAAGTATATCTATCTATTATACTTTGCCTGACCTTATAGAAGACCTGTCACTCAAATATTACATTCACAGAATCTTGATTTAAATGTATTAGGAATGTGGTTGTAGTTACCTTCATTGTTGTAACTTCATTCCCTATACTGAGATTTTTTAGCACTAATTAGTAATTAAATAGCACTTATTTCATGACAGTTACATAAAATAACCCCCCCTGGCAAAGGTATTACAATAATTTCATATCTAATCACAAATGCATTATTCTAATGTTTGTTAGATACTTTAAACTTAATTCTATTAAATTCATTTAGACATTTTAAAATTATCACTAAATATGTATTTAATGATCTATTAGAATTATTAATCACTGATTTAATGGAATTATGTTCAGCATTGTTACATAATTATATGGCTCCATAGTAGTGAAAAAAATCCCTCCACATTGACAGCAAAACATCTCAAATCAAATCAACCTGATTTGTAGGCTGCAGATCCTTGATTATCGCATACATTTCAAACTGGTTTTGTCATGTGCATATGCATGAGTGATGGAGCAAAGTGAATGGAAAATGTTCTGTTTATTAGAATTAATTGCATAACTTTTTAATAGAATGTTACACAGTGCACTCGATTGATAAGAATCACTGATAGTGATCACATGTAGAGATCAAAACCACTGGGACAAAATTATTCCTATACCTAACCTATACTCCGTTTGTAAGAATCAACCGCTTATAAGAATCAAATCATCTGGGGTGGATGTGATTCTTATCAAAGGAGTGCATTGTATTAAGAAATAAGAAAGAGTTGGAAAGAGTTTTACTTAAGGGTCCTGGACAGGATTACGTGTTATTTCAAGTGGCACTTTTTAACAATAACTGGTGATATACTGCTGGAGTCAAACAAGCACCTCTGTGCTTTTCCTGTATATTGCCCCTCATATTTGGGAGGAGCTCCCTGTAAACACTTGCAAAGCTACCTCATTAGACTCCTTCAAATTCC
Organism: Emys orbicularis; assembly: GCF_028017835.1. Lineage (NCBI taxonomy): Eukaryota > Metazoa > Chordata > Testudines > Emydidae > Emys > Emys orbicularis. The sequence goes on along the minus strand of NC_088683.1, from coordinate 63,418,393 downwards.
TCCTTTTGCCATGATGCTGACAAATGGACGCAGACTTGACGATAGCTAGGCCACTGGTGTGCTGAGACCATTGCCTTTCTTGCTGATCTGTATTGTCTCTTTATTTCCTTGGACTTACCAGTCTGTCTGAATCTCTCTTGCTTTTTACCTAGTTTGCAAGCAGTTGGGGGACCATGGACTGTCTTTTTGTTCTGTTTGTACAGGGCCTAGCATAGTGGGGTCCTGGTCCATGACTAGGGCTCCTACGTGCTATGGTAATACAAATAATAAATAATAATAATAAATAATGGTTGCTGCACATAGATTGCTGCAATGACGCTTTAAACAATGCATTTGTTTTCTGCACACTTGTATCTATTTTTGACATTGTTTTTTCTCTCCATTACCAAAGAGGGACCCTTTAATAGCAGCTCACTGAAATACTTGAAATACTGTGACTAACTGGAAAACAATAATAATCTTATTAACCAAAAAATCTCCTTTGCTGGCCTTGAAGAAAGGGAGATCTGTTCATTACAACAAAAACAAAGTGGACCCATTCCTTCGACTCTGAAGTTCTCAAGCAAAGCCGCTATTAAAATCAATGAGTTTTGCCTGATTAAGGAGTAAATTAGGACTGAAGGATTTGGTTGCTATGACTTAATGCCAGTGGGTGCTGTTGTACCATAGTTCCAGTGCCTATGTAATTAATGAACATTCTGATCCCTGGTCAATATATTTCTTTCTGCCTAATGTGCTTGCTTCAGTCATGGGCTGGTACACAAAATGAAATACAGGACATTCTCTACATTTTTGAAGCATCTTGTTATTTCGTGTTGCTGCATAATGTGAGAGATGGAAACTGTTTTGACGCAATGAGACATGACAGAAATGTGTTTTTCCCAAGCTCAGAACACTTTGGAAGTGGATTTAGGAGTGGTTATGCTAAATAATTTATGGATCCAGGGAAATTGTTCTACCTGGGTGAAATTTAGCTCTGTGCTGCAGGACAGCATAAAGCCTATGATCTATGTAAGTGCTACTTATGCCTTTAGGGACTTAAGTGTTTCATATGGTTTATGTTGGCCCCCTTCACAGAGCTGTATCACCTGCTGTGCATTTCTGATTGTGATGTCTTCAGAAACTTCCTATTATTAGAAAGGGGTCTGAATGGACCCATCCTTCGCTTCATTGTCCTCTGAGGTTGTTCTCTGCCATCTGGCAGTTTGTCTGCAACTACGTGTCTTAGTCAGATTGAAACATTCCTGTGCATTCTTAATGTATTCCAATTTAAAGAAACCTGCTTCTGTAAAACTGATGTTGCACTGTCAGGCATTCAAAGAGTTAATTTGTAGATCCTACTACATGCAGAAAAGATTCATTTCAAGATTATAGTGAGATCTTTGACACTATCTTATGTCTCACATCATGCTATGTTTTGATGCAGGCCAGACTACTCAGAGAGAGGTATGCAGATTCCAACAGGCAAGGGTAGTACTTTATTCATGATAATGCACCTCCTTTCCCCAACCCCCACCTCTCCACTCCCCAACCATAAAGGCAGAGGCCCTTTATCTGGACTGATGGAGAGGGTCATGGCTATTTTAAAGTTCCTTCCCTCCAAGGGTTTGGGGAAGGGGTAGCTGGAAAGGGAAAGGCATCATCTGAGCTGGTGGGCTGACTGGTGGGATTCAGGTAAGCCATTGGCCTCTGTGCACCCAGTGGAAGGGTATGTAAGCCCTGTGCCTCCAGTCTGAGCCCCTTCTGCCCCGATATTGAGAAATGAAGATGAGGCTCCTAGTGTCTGGTACAGTAAGGAGACCACCCTTTTCCCTTCATATGAGGGGAAATCAGTAGGGTTCCAGCAATGGTCTGGGACCAGCTATGTAGAGGTGGGGGTGATGACAGCCTTCCATTGGGTGTAAACAATTAAGGAAAGAATGACAACCTGTCCTGCATGAGTTATTGCTGGCTAGTTCCCAGATGAGTTAATAATGGTGTGGCCACATCCCTTGCGTCCTCTCTTTCTTCCCCTGTGTCTGAGACAACCTAGAAACCACACAGGTAGGCAGCACTACTCCTGAAATAGTCATCACTACTTGGAAGTAGCTGTTACCTGTATCACTTCTAGGTTATATTTAATAAAGCAATTTCTTCTATTGGAACCATGCATGCTCATTACTCATGCCTACACCACAATGTCACAGTTGTCACTATATATGCGACACATAAGCCATGCATGGTCAGAATAACCTGATGTTTTTCAATCTGTCCATGTACAGATGCACACATACTGGCAACTACCAATTAGCTGTGGTTATCAACGATTTTTATATAAAGAAACACTGAGTGTGGATGATTCTGTTATCATTATAGAAATGCAATGGCAAGCAGGTTGATGATTCCGCTCCAGCAGCAGACAGATTAGGTTATAGAGCTGCAACTGCAGGAAGTTAAAAGCACCTTTTTCGGGTTGCATGGAACAACAGTGTATTCAACCATTACAATAATTGGACATCCATCTAAACCTTTCCTGCAGTCATTGTTGTGTAATACATTCCAGCTTTCATACCCTGTGAGTTATGGACATTAAAAGAAGTCTATTCCCTCCTCTGCTACCCCTAGTTGTTGTGGGTTTTTTTCCCATGTCTGAGATTGTACATTTGCATTACTTCTCGATAGATTGCATCCTAAACTTTGCAAGCGTAACTTGCCCATTTGTTTTTAAAACAAATTGGGCGTAATCTGAAGAATTTGATTAAAGAAATGGATAAATATTTTGAACAAGTCTACAATATTTTTATTGACACATGCAGAAGAGTATCGGAGGGAAAGATTGGAATATAGCTAAAAGTCAAACTTTTCTGGTTGTCTTCTGGAAGCTCATATCTACTTTCTTTAATTAAATACAACCACCATGGATTACATTAATATTTTTAAAACATCTCATAATAATTCAACTGAATATCTATAAGTGCTCACTTTAGGAAGTACATACAAACTACAGCCAGTGACCTAGATTCCCCCACCAGTGCAACCACACTGAAGTTGCAAGGGTATGTCTGATGGGAGAATTTGATCCAATACGTGGGATGTTTTGTTTTAAATTCTCAGTACAGGAAGTGAATGTGTTCTGACTACATAGTAAAATGACTTATGTATATGCAATTTAATTTGTCCATTAAATTTGTGTGACAATCACATGCTCAATGAGACATGATCTGATTTTTGCCAGTGACCTGCCCAAATAAATCAGCTGGGCACTACTAATCTCTCTCATGTGTAATCCTCCCTCCCAGGCTGGGGAGGTGGAAACGGAAACCATTACCCATAAGAACCATTCCAGACAGGGGTAGCCTGTGTGGAGAAGGAGTAAGATCTGCCTAGTTGTGGATTCTCATGTGCCACCTTTCCCTTTTTTTATTCCCCACATATAATAGAATGCAGGATGCCCCTTGTTGAGCTGGGCTCCAAATCACCCAGAGGGTCTGTATGGAATTCTCTCTTTAAACAGTTGAAACAAACTGGGTGAGCTGGCAGAGGTCCCACTATACCTATGGAAGAGGGAGAAGAATGTGTCCCTGTAATCCAAATTATGATTTCAATTATATTGACCAGTTTTGTGGCAGTGTTGTGGGATTTTTGTTTTGTTTCCCAAGAGACAATACTCTTGAGATTACTTCCTCTGATCCATTCTCCAAGGTTCTTACTCAATTCCTGGAATACACAGATATCACATAATACTTCAGCCCCTTCATCCTATTTCTGTTTACATGATTGGTTACAACATGTATTCCTCTCATTTGCTAACAGGTCAAATTCAAAGATGGCATAACAGGTGGCATATGTTACCTGATGATAAATTGGTATAAATTAGTGTGAGAATAAAAATGGTGTAACTTACTTGCTGAGGGGCTAGAATGGTGAGGTTCTACTAGGAAAGGTAGCAAGAAGAAAGAGGGTGTAAATCAGGGAAAGATGGTAAGAGAGGCATACACAACTTACCGATGTTCAATTTAACTACCATTTACATTACCTCTAAATCTGGTCTGGTTTGTCTACCCCTGTTTACTATCACTGATCCAGCACTGATCCACCTCCCACTGAAGTCAGTGTCAAAACTTCCATTGGTTTCAGTGATGCTGAATCTGACCCCAAGAGAGAAATGCACTTGTCAAGACTACATCATATGACTGCATATTATACTGTCCATGCCTCTAGTATGCAGTCTTTTATTATTACTGCAGCCTTCCAAGGTGCAATGCTATATTCTCTTGCTCCTCAGCTTGGGTTAGGATGAGCTTTGTGGTTCTCAGATGTGGTTGCTCATTCACACATCGCCAACATTAGGCTCTTATACGTTGAGTTTGTGGGTGCCATCCCTATGGTGTTCTCATTGTTTGGGGGTCACAAGACAAAACAGAATAACAAAAAATCCCTGTCTATTCAGGTTTGGAGTTTTTATTTCAGAGAGTGGCAATGAAACACAAAAAGGGAAATGGCAGCATGACATGTGCGTGGCAAAGTATCACTTTTCCACAGCAGCTGTGTATGTAATTGTAATAAAGATGTCATCAGCATAATAAAAAAGGAGCAGGCATTTTTCCTAATCACCAGTTGAAATACATTGATGGGAAAAAAAATGGCTACAAGATAACAACATTGACACACTGAATGCTATTAGATAGCATTTAAATGTTTTGTTTTCAGAAATGGAGAGCACTATACAGAAAGTTTAGAAATAGCCCCTTTGGGGAGGCGGGACATTTTAGGAAGTAATAGTAAATATTACTACTTTACAATGCAATCTGTATTTCTGAATCTCAGGACTCAACAGTTTAGAACACAAGACTACATTTGTATGAAATCTCTGCCTATATGAAAAAGATGAATAAGGAATAATTGCTTTGAGGTAGTTATTTATTATCCGTAGGTGAACAAGGCTAAATTCTGCGGGAGAATCCTGAAAATCAATAGATCATTTCATAAGAAATAATTATGAGATTCTATACATCACAGAGTTCTTAAATTAGCATTTATTGATGTCTTGTTATCCTTATAAATTAAATGAAATACTCTGTGAAACATTTCTGTTAGCTGCAAACTTTTTTTTACTATTAGTAAACTCAAATATTTATTAAATTCAATCCTTAGATTTATTATTATGGTTCTAAGTAGCATACAAATCAATGTATTTAAGATGGCTTAAGTACCATTTTATAGAGTAAAAGCTGTATACCAAATTGGATCTTTACTGCACCATTTTTTAACAAGCTGCTAATTGTCTTCCTAATGGTTTTTTAAAGTTTTACTGTGCTCTGTGAGCTCAGAAAGTTCCATAGAATGCAAAGGTGCTCTCATGCTTAAGAAATATCAGCCAAGGTTAAAACAACTGTCTTTTCTTCCCCTCAGATCTGGATTTGATCCAAACTCTTTTCCATAGCTCTAGTGCAATAAATTCTGTGGTATATCTTTTTTGCAGTCTCAATCCAGTTCCTACTGAGTTAAATGTAAGCTTTGCTACTGACTTCAATGGGAGTAGGACTAGGTCTAATCTATTTATTCTGGGTGATTCAAGAAGGAATACTTCAAGTAAGAAAACATTCTGTACTTGATTTCATGTGGTCAGGGTTGTGAACTGAGGCTCACTTTTCTTTTAGATATTTTAGCTCAGAAGATAACTTCATATATCTGAGATGTCCTGAGGCTAATGGAAGCTTGGTTACATGCTGTGTTATGATCAGATTAATAGTGGAACTTTCTGTGAGTAACATTTGTGGGATGTCCCAAGAACATGATGAGGTTGAATTCTTACAACAGGATGTTTGTTCTAAAGGTCAGTCATAGAGCTGGTCTATACTGCAAAGTTAGGTCATCTTAACTACATTAAGCTCAGGGCTGTGAAAAGTTTCATGCCATATATGATGTCATTAAGCTAACCTAAGCCCCATTGTAGACACCAGTAGGGCAAGAGAAGAATCTTTCCATTGATCTAGCTACTGCCACTCTGAGAGGTGGATTTACTCTAGCATCAGAAGAACCCCTTCCGTCACTGTAGTAAGTGTACACAATATTGTGCTACTGCTGCAGTCTTGCAGCTGTGCCACTGTAGCATATATAGTGTAGGAATGCCCATAGAGTAAGTTTAAGTCATTTTTACAGAAGGCAGAACATAGGTAGAGAGATATCATTCATGCATAAGGCAATATGTCCTAAAAGTGACTTGAGCCAAGAAGTCTTGCCAGTAGATATCATGGCCTACTCCTCCAATTAAGGCTGGAATTTAGTAAGCAGATTGTTCATGTTTGTTTAGAGGAGCCTGTGACCTTAACAGCATCCCAGTGCAAGAGGCTTGCTCATATCTGGTAGTGAGTTTCTGCTGACCTGACCAGTTCAGTGTACCCCAACTCACTAATATTATAACCAGTATCTAAAATGTGTCATGTAAGATATCAATAAAAAGCTAGTATCATACTGATCATTAGTATTAGTGTGTTGTGTACGTCTGGAGGATGAATTCAAAATTAAAGACATATTGGAAATTGTCATCAAAGTATGTCTGCCAGGCAGGACTAAAATTACCTGACCCTAGACATAGGAATGTGGTTTAGCCATCTGGAACGTATTTCCAGGGTACATTGAGAGACAATGGGAATGCAATTTACATAGAAGGTAAACAGGGTCATTAATCTAACAAGGGGAGGAAATAACCACTCAGCATCATGCCAATGGGGGAGGAAATTGCAGGAAATGGAATGATTTGCCTTTGAGGAAACACCTGCAGGGAAAGAAACCAGCATGAAACTTTCTGCACCAGGAAATTCCATGTCATCTTCTTCGCAACTTGAATGAGTGGGGGAGGGATAGCCCAATGGTTTGAGCATTGGCCTGCTAAACCCAGGGTTGTGAGTTCAATCCTTGAGGGGATCATTTAGGGATCTGGGACAAAAATCTGTCTGGGGATTGGACTAGATGACCTTCTGAGCTCCCTTCCAATTCTGATATTCTATGAACTTTACTTTGGGGGGTAGACTTCAGAAGTATCCATTTCTAAAGGTTCACTAGACTATAAAGCAGTGATGGGCAACCTGTGGCTTGTCAGGTTAATCCGCTGGCAGGCTGTGAGACAGCTTGTTTACATTGACCGTCCGCAGGCACAGCCACCTGCAGCTCCCAGTGGCTGCCATTCACCATTCCCGGCCAATGGGAGCTGTAGGAAGCGGCATGGCCTGCCAGCGGATTATCCTGACAGACTGCGTGCGGGCCGCAGGTTACCCACCACTGTTCTAGAGTGACAGAGGAGGGAATTCCCTAGGTTATCAAAGCATTTTAATTCATTTGCATAAGACAAAAAGGCTTTACATATCAATGTTGTTTGTGGAATGTTGTTTCCATTAAACCTCTGATAAAACCTCTAAGGCAAAAGAACGTGGAGTCTCTGGTTGCATAAATACTTTCCAAGACCAGAGCACCATGATAAGGGACACCTTCTCATTTTTACTAACTAGTCAAAAAGAGCTGGGAGAGAAGGTTGATAGCTGTTTTCACCACTCCAGATTACTTGATTGCCAGTAAATCTACTAAAAGAGGATTTGTGTGTGGTTTGTCAGAAACAAATGAGTTTCTGTTAAATAGTTTGTCTAGAGTTAAGGACCAGTGAACATTTATAATAGTGTGTTTGTATTGTTCTTGGCATCTGAATGATTCTTGTGTTATACAGAAAGCAGGAATACTGTTTATCTGGTTTAGTTAGTTGATAGTGACAGTTTACATTAAAAATAAAAAAGGATATTTATTTCCCCTACTCTTGTCATTACTTATTTGTGAGAATTACTGGTAAGTAGAGCTTGTTGGAAATTTTCTAACAAAACAGAGTTTAGTTGGAAAATGCTGGTTTGTCAAACCCAACATTTCTTAGGAAAGCAAGTTGGGTTCAATGAACTTTTGCTAAAACACAGGTAGGGTTCTGGTAGAACCTGGTTCCCTGCCTGCTCATTTGATGGGGACCTTTGCCATGTGGACTGACCTGGGGCTAGGAACAGCAAGGCTTCCAGCTTCACAATGATACCAAAGTTTTGAAATGCCAAAATTGCTAATGAACCAGAAATCCCAAATTTTGGCCAGCTCTATTTACAAGGGATTATAACAGGAGAGTGACTGGATTCACAGTGACCCACCCTCCATTGCACATTACACTTTGATGGTTACAACAAACTGAAGAGGGACCTAAGGCTGGTTTTTTGCCCGAGACAATTTATACAAAGTAAGGGCCAGATTGTGAATTCCTTACTTACAAGGGAGAGCAATTACTCTCACAAGCACTCCCAAAGAAGTCAATGGGAACACACACACTAGAAACTTCTCATCAGTGTGAATAAGGTGTTCACAATCTGGCCCTGTGTAAGGAGTTGATGGTCCTGTCATATTCTGGAGTGGCATCCAGACCAGTGAGGGGCTGTGTAATCCTGAGTTCCTCAAAATACTCTGGTTCTCTTGTCTGGATGCTTCCAGCCAGCAGACAAGCATGCAGTGTCTGTATGCTATGTAGCTCTGGTTCAGCGTTCTAAGTCCAGCAGTCTAACTACAACACCACGGCCCCAGTCTAGTCTCTATCACAGTTATATTATGCAGAGGTGACCCCAACACACTCCTGGTCCTGAATTTTCCCCAAACTATGTGCTCTGCAATGTCCAGCCCTCTCCTGGACCACTCAGAGAGAAATTAAGGTTCATCTGATCCTATAAAGATACAATACACAGCAGCTTGCCATATAGAATCTCTTCCAGCTACAGTTGTGAGCTAGCAATCACTTTAAATCAAACAGCACTGGGTTGGTTTACACTAAAAGTAAAACAAGATTAACAAAAGGAGATGAGATTTTAAGTAATCTCAAGTACAAAGATAGAGTTAGAAATGGTTACAAGCAAAGAAAAGTGAAAAATGCATTCTTGAGGCTAACACTTAACAAAACAACTACTGCCTTTGTTTAAAGTAGTTTCCTTAACAATCTACCTTCCAACAAGATGGTTGATCTCCCCTCTGGTTAGGATCTTCCACAAAGTCTAAACTGCTTAGTTCCTTTCTCTTAAGCAAAAGATAACTTGCAATTCTTTTCCCTTCTCTAGGATGTTCCTAAGGAAACACTCCATCATAGCAGGCATTATATTTAGTTTCTCTAAATGACTGAGACAATTAAGATCCTTGTTCTGCTTGTCAATGTGCTCATGAGGTTCACAATAAAGAGAGTCACATGTTTGCATCCAAGGTCAGAATTTGCCCCTGCATTTCTAATTTCACAAAATTTCTGAAGAGTTATATTTCCATTAAAATCAATGACAGCAGCCTGTCTAGACACCACACAGCTCCTTGAAAATATTAGTAAGTCTATACATGGAATACTGCCAAGCTGCATTCTTTAAATGGAATAATTCAGTATATGTGTTATGTCTTTTGCTCCCTGTAATGGGGTCCACACCCACCTATCGCGAGCACACTCCACGGGCCAATGTGTATCTGTGATCTCTCTGTTTAGACTGGGATGGCCCCCTTTCTGATCAGGTGTTTCTTCTGCGGGTCTTCAGTGACTCAGCCCTCCAGCCAAGTAACACGCTGTCTGTAGATGGAACCAACAAACCCTTTCTAGGGTATACAGTCTCTACCTTCTCATAGCCCTGGCATGGGGCTGTACCTCCAAAGCTTCTTCTGCAGAGAGGCTGCCTTCTGGTAACAGTTCAACTGAGGCCCACTGCAGTACCCTGAGTTGGTGTGTCAGTCTCTAACCAGACCAACAGGGCCCATCACAGTACCCTTGCTTGGGCTGGCTAGACTCAGTCCTTGCTCGGTCCTGAAGCCAGCCAGGAGCTACTTTTTCACTCCCCTGGTCTTTGGCAACCTTCCTTGGGCTCAGTCCTGCTGTTCTGCCAGCCAGGAACCCTGTCTTCCCTCTTCTAGCTCCAAGCAGCAGTTAACTGCTTTGTCTCTGTTGCTCTTTTTATGTGGCCCTTCGCCACTCCAGCAGCCCCTCTGATTGGCTGCTTCCCCCTGCAGCCATTCTAGGCCACCTGCATTCTGCTCTTTTCTGGGGTGGGGTGAGGCAGAGCTGCGGGGCCTCCAGCAGGGGGCCTCTGGACCTAGTCCACCCCATCACACATCCCTATATTGTCATCATAAATTCCATCTGGATTTAGATTTGGGGTATTTTGCATCTACTTATCTAGGTTGCTGCCAATAGCCATTGCTGGACAGTCTTACACAATAAGCTCATAATTCTTCAGCTACTGCCTAGCCAGCAGAGTGAGATTCAAGCATTTGAAAAAGTGACATGCTATTATTCTGACTAAAACAATGCAGTTCCATGTCCTCAGCATATATAAATCAGTGTAGCTCCATTGACTTTAGTACAGCTAAACTGATTTACAGCAGTTGTGGATCTGGCCTGTACCTCGTGATTTAATTGATCTTATAAAAGTGGCCCATTGCAACCAGAGGTGGGCCTAAACCAAAACCCCAAATCAAAACACACCTAAATTTCGGGGAGGTTCAGAAAACAGCTTGCACTCTGGATCCCAATTTCACCCTTTGGGTCTATCTCTGATTGTAATTAAGTCATGATTTCCCTTCACAATCAGGGGGTTAAAAATGAATGGGCTGTGTGATATCATGATAAGGTGGGAGTGAGCAGGTGTTACTGCTTTAGTTCAAATTATAATGAGCAGAGGAAATTAAATAGCTAGTTTTACAGCCACCCAGGAGAAGGAAGGAGAATTAAAGAAAGTGTTTGGTGCCCTGATGAGTGTATGCCAGAGCATAAAAGTTATATTTTTCTCATTAACTTAATGAGGACGGGGTGGGAGGGAGAGAGAGGTTTTGTTTTGCTACATTCCAATTTTCTTTCCACTAGCTTTTGTGTTCTTGCTACTGGGAAAGTATGAAAGAGACATAGGGAGCTCTACTAGATAGAGATCGGCTTTGGTGGCCAGAAGCAGGTGTTCAGTTGAGGCGACTGGAGGGCATAATTGCAAGAAAATAGGGGGGTGGGAGAGAGAGAAGTTTTTTAAAGGGACTTTTTTTTATCAACACATTACATTAGTACAGTAATAATGCCAAGCTTTGAAACTCGGTTCTCCTTGGCCAGCTGTGGTATACTAATTATATTTGTGTCCTTTTGCAAACAGCAAAGTTACTAATGTGATATTTCTGTTTTTCACAAACTTCACGCAGGCTGTGTGTGTTTTTAGGAAAAAAATTGAACTGAATAATCTCTGTCCATTAAGAAATCAATAGATCTCTGTAAAAGATCCTCAACTGAAGGAAGTCAATGGAACTATGTCAATTTACACCAGCCAGAAAATCTGACCCCATGTGATTTTAGTTACCAGGTTCTCATGTAAAGCACTTCCTTGTTTCTTATATGTATTTATTTATCTCTGACTCTCGCTTAACCTTTGGATTCAGATAGACACAAAACATCAAAGTCAAGCTGAGTCAAAACTTCTATGTTTCACTTTTTGTTCCAATCTATTTTATTACATTATCAGCCACTCAGCTTCAGTGACAAAATTAGAATCATTTCCCTTCAGAGAAAGGAAATAAAGTGGTATAGCATTTCAGTACAATAATTTACAGCTATTTTAATATCACCTATTAATTCTGCCAAAACACTATCATATTTAATTGAAGACAAATGGTAAAACAAATTTCACAGAGTAACTAATTATATATAAACATAAAAAAGAAACAATGTTTAAACTTCCCATTAAAATATACAAATTCACTCTAATTTCATAGTCAAGTCAGGTTTTTAACAGTATACATTTATTGAGATAATAAGCTATTGAAATGTATCTGTGTATCATTACAAAAGAGTGAAATGTATTTTAGCAGATGTATAGGAGAGATACAGTCCTTAAAGTATCTAGGATTTTTGAACTTTTTAACATGTAAGTGCAGCAGGGTATCCATGATCTATATAGTATGAGCTACTTAGTCTTAGCATTTTTCTTACAGACACATGCAACTGATGGTCTGGCCCACTGTCAGCTTCCCAATGGTAACTATTTACCAAACCCTTCAGAGCTGTTCATCTTCTGTTGTTTTCTACCTGGTTATGCTGAGAAACCAGAAGTTGGCCCAGGTTCACAGCCCTTAATGAGTCTTTTAACAAATTTGACCTCAACTTTCATTTTGTAATAAAACCCTAAACAGGAGAGTTTTATGTGGTTTGCATTGTCACCATGAATTTTTCATATCAGCAGGAGTTTGCCTGAATAAGGGATGCATGAAAACAGATAAGAACTTTGGATTTGACCCATATAGTAATTTCTCTAAGAAAAAGCTCTCTTACAATTAAACTCATTTTAATATGATTCTGACAATATTTGCCAGTATTCTTGCAATCATATTAAAATAAGTTTCGTTGCAAAAGTGATTTTTCTTAGAGAAATTACTACATGGGATAAATCCAAAATCCTTATTCTATGTGTGAATTTATTTCAAAATTACATAGACATATATCTGGCTTTAAGATCAATTTTCACCAATTTCTATGTCATGTCGTTGTCCCCCCTTCATTTTAAAATCCAGTTAGTTTTAATTTTACTAAGCGTGATTTTAACAAGAATGAACTTTGTTCATTTTAATGTAGCTAAAACAGTTCAGAGCAACTGTAGCTGTATTCCCTGTCCTCAAGGAAACCTACTCTAGGCTCCCAGCTCCTTAGCTATCGCCTCTCCTAGGTAGAGACCAGTGTCTCTCTAGCGCCTTGACTGGTGTTTTTCCAGACTGTACAGTTCCCTGCCTATGCTTTGATATTGCCAGCAAGTCAGACTGACTAAACAAGCTGCTATCTGCACTTTGCTTTCTCTTCAAAGGCTATGAACAGTGTAATTGCCCATAGTTATAAGTATCCACACAGCTATTTATAAGCAAGCACCTATTAAAAACAATCAGTGAACCAATACACATGCTAAAAAGCTTACCAGAGGTCACCTCAACTCCACCCTTGGTCCCTGGTATGAGTCAGTTCTTCAGAACCCACAATTGGGTTTTCTCTGTGGATAAAAGTTCATAACTATCTCAGATTCAAAACCAGAACAACAAGAAGAGTTCAATGTTTCCTTTATACAGAGTGGGCCTTTGATATTGGCTCCACGTAGTAGGTGACCAGCAGATTCAGGGCATAGTTTCAAAAGGCTGGGGTTTTACATAACTGGAGGAGGGGAATTTGCATTCACCTCCTCTAGATGTTTCCCCAAAATTCCACTTCACATGTATTGTCCCAAAAGTCTATTCTTGCTGGTTCATTGTTCAACATAGTCTTTTGATCACTCAGGCTTTACATCACATCTCCCCCTTAGAGAGGTTACATACAATCCCAGCTCACAATAATACATAAACTTTGCATTTAGTACAATGGACCCAAAATGTACTTAGATTTATTTCAATAAGGTTTTTCAAGGATACTGCAGCTAGAAGTAAAAAAGCCAGTGCCACTATAGATATTCTAAAAACATGTAGCCAAAATGCTAGATCTTCATCAATCAGTGTATGATTCAGATTTTCTGTATGGCATTAAATAATACTTAATAGCAGGGACACTTAGCTCGGGATAGAGAGCATGAATTCTGGATGAATATTTTGAGAATCTTAATAGAGTAATTCATAATTATCAGGTCAGTTGCCCAGTCAAGAAGCAGATATGTAATAAGAATGCTTGCTTATTCTAAAATTTCCAAAAAGTCAGATACTACCATTATTTTCTGCCATAAAATTTGAAAAGCTCACAACAAGGGCAAAAAAAAAAAAAAAAAACCAACACAAAAACCAGGGAATGCTAGCAGGAAGATACTTGTAAAGCTACAGCACAGGTAGATAGCAATTAAGTGCCCAGTGATTGATGTTAGTCTCTTACATCACTACAATATATACGTAGACATATCTCATAATTTTCTCATATAATAATCCCTTTACAGTTGAAGGAATATACCTAAAGTGGTCACTATTTTTTAAAGTGAACATTTACTCAGTCACATCACAGCATATGTGATAGTATAGTTATTTTCTGTGATATACTGACAGAAATACTGCAAGATCTCTGATACCACAGTATGGTTATTCTTCGTATAAGTTTACTTTTTAATAGTGGCCACTGTACTTGATCTTCTTGACCAGTAAATCTTTAGATGTAATGCCAAAGCACCACACAGGGCCCCAGAATGTGATTATACTGCCACTGTCTCATTAGCATCTCCATTTCAAGTTTGTCAAGAGAAATCTTTGCCATCATCATTTGCACACTAGTCTTTAAGATGTATTTAATTATATGTGTGTTATAAACAAGGTGACAATAACTATTACACAAAGTGTGTTATGAACATTGAAGCCATAGTTGTATATAAAGCCCACATTAGTGTGTGAGCTTCCTGCCCTCCAATTCCTTTTCCTCCCAATTCAGTTTATTTCATTTCCTGTCAATAACAGAAACTACACAATATAACTATATCACAATACAAATTACTTTAGCAGAATATGCAGGATATATTGCTATGATGCTACCATAAAGCTTATTTTCCACATCCACTGCTTTGTTTTATGATAAAAGGTCAACTTCAAAGACGTCTTGAAGAAATGTAAATAAATGTTACTGCAGAAGTCTTAATCATTATGAATGCATAGTATTATCTTTTCCCTTTATGTTTATTTAGTTAACAGAAACATTTTGAGCTGTTGTCATTTTTAACTTGAATGAATGCATAGCCCTGGAAGACTGAATATGTGAAAGTGCTCCTACAAAAACAGAACTAAGCTATTATGAAATATACATGCCCAGCAAAAAAAAAAAAAAAAAAAAAAAAAAAAAAAGTAGCAGTCATTTTGCATTCCCTCATCACTAAGTTCTTCAGTCCCTTTATTCTTCGTCTTTGTTTGTTTGTTTAAAGTTCCCTTAGGCAAAGAGAAATGCAATATGAGTGACTTTCTCAAGAGGAGTCAGGTTTGACATTATTTATCTTCTTAGCTCACATTATTATATTCCAATGTTATACAGATGCCATGCATTTATTCAGTACAGATAAGATATTTTATAATATGGGACCCTTGGACTTTTTTCTTCATTATATAATCCATGGGAGGGAAAACTTGCCTGCAGAATTCCTGTATTTCCTCTCATCTTAAGAGTTTGGACCTGAGTGGGAGTTACTCTGTGTTATATGATCCATATTGCAACACAGCAATAGCAGAGAAGGACATTTATATCCAAAACATCTAGCAATGAATGGGATGCTGCAAATAGGGGAGTTCTTAGCTTAGCAAAGTGTTTTTTTCCACTTACAGGATCCTACATCTGCGGGGGGGGGGGGGGGGGAATGCTGAAGTAAAAACTGGTATCAAGTTTCCAACTGAAAGATGCAAGGGAGTCTGATGTGAAACTTACAACATTTTCCTGTTTATGGATGCAGACCATGTATTAACTGGAATTTGAGTTCTGCTTTGTAGGTAAAGTTAGAGGACCTTGAGAGGCAGTTTAAATCACCAAAAGAGAAAGGAAGTCAAACTGGATCATATAGGTATTGTATTAGTAGAGAAACTGTAGTGTAAAAGGAAATTCTCATAGCAGAAACACAACAGTTGAAGCAGGAGTTGGGACAGAGGTTGAAAATGAAAGAAGATGGAGGAACATTGTATCAAAGACAAAAAGCAGAAGGAAGAGCAGACAGGAAATAGCTATGTAGCAATTTAACCTTGGTACTCATAACAGATACACTGACCTGAAAAGAAATAGAAGGATAAAGTGAAGAAGGACCTGATGAAGTCAGGACATCAGCTACTGACAATGGACTGAACACTGAAAGGGAGCCACCTGAAATAAAAAGACAAGTAATCATAATTGGTGACTTCATCATAGTTAGGAACCTGGGCTTAGGTGTCTATGGCCCAGATAAAGAAAACAGGATTGTATGCTGTATGTAATAAAGAACACTAGAGAATTCCCACTATTTATAGCCCACATCTGAATAAACGTCATGAGCAAAAGACATTTGGTATGAGTAAGAATATCTTCAGGAACCAGGAAAGACAACTAATACTAGGAATAATGCAAGTAAGCTTCTCAGAGATCCTTGTGCTACTCAAGAGGAACAAAAGGGGATATTATTAGAATCTGACTGGTGGTTATAATAATGATGCAGAGGTAGCCATTTCTGTGATGGCAGCCTGTTTGCATTGGTTGGTCTCTATGCAGACAGAAGATATACCAACCTATTGCATTCAAAACTGATAGGACTAGAGAGGTGGGCATCAAACTGGGTAGGGAAAGGGAAGAAAAGGAGATTTTTGTCTAACTCAAACAGTCTGGCAGGTACTTCCAACGGGGTGTAAAACAGAAGATGAAGATGCTCTGAAGCAAAAGATAAAGATTAGGGAGATTATTATTTTTGAGAATATCTTTCAGAACTCACGGAGGATGGGCCAGGTCCCAGAGGACTGGAGAGGGACAAACATAGTACCTATCTTTAAAAAGTGGGGACAAAGAGGACCTGGGGAATTTTAGACAAGACAGCCGAACTACGTTGCAGTATCTTTCCAGGTATTGAATTATTGAACAATCAGTTTGTAAGCATCTAGAGAGTAATAGGGTTATAAGGAATAGCCAGCATGAAGTTGTCAAGAACAGATCATGCCAAACCAACCTAATTTCCTCCTTTGACAGGGTTATTGGCTTAGTGGAAGGAGGGAAACTGTATACATGATATATCTTGATTTTAGTGAGACTTTTGACACAGTTCCACATGACATTCTCATAAGAAAACTGGGGAAATGTGGTATAGGTCTAGATGAAATTATTATGAGGTGGATGCAAAGCTGGTTGAAAGACAAGTGCAAAGTACTATGCTTGGGAAGGAAAACATAAATGCCTAATTATGAAGGGGGTATAACTGGCTAGGCAAGGTCAAACACTTTCGGCTACACTTCTCTAGTTACAAACTATAGAAATGATCCCTGAAAGTATAGTAGTATTGCTGGAAAGGATCTGGGGGTTACAGTGGATCACAAATAGAATGAATCAACAATGTGATTCAGCTGCTAAAACAGGCTTAATATAATTCTGAGGGATATTAACAGGTGTTTTGTATGTAAGACCTGGGAGGTAATTGTGTCACTGTACTCAGCAGTGGTGCGGCCTCAGATGGAGTATTGTGTTCAGTTCTGGGTTCTACTCTTCAGGAAAGTCTAGGAGTCCAAAGGAAAGCAACAAAAAATTATAAAAAGTTTGGAAAACCTGACTTATGAGGAAAAATTGGACATGTTTAGTCTTGAGAAAGAAGTCTAATGGGAACTTGATAACAGTCTTCAAATATGTCAAGGGCTGTAATAAAGATGACACTGATCAATTGTTCTCCACGTGCACTGAAAGTAGGACAAGAAAGTAATGGGCTTAATCTGCAGCAAAGGTAATTCAGGTTAGATATTAGGAAAAACTTTCTAACTATAAAGGGAGTTAAGCTCTGGAAAAGGCTTCCAAGAGAGATTAGTGGATTTTCCATCATTGGAGGTTTTTAAGAACAGGTTGGACAAACACCTATCTGGGATGGTCTAAGTTTATTTAGTGCTGCCTCAGTGCAGGGGGCTGGACTAGATGACCTTTCAAAATACTTTCTAGCCCTATATATGACTCTGATTAATATATATTAAAGTGTGTGTCTGTGAATGCAGAAGCACTAGAAACAAGTAAGTATACTTGAAAGTGCTACTGAGTAATAAGTATTGATTGTAATTGTGATCTAGCAGGTATACTTGTAACCTGGTGGTTTGATTCCTGTATCTGGAATGTCAATATAGATCAGTACAATCTACATAAAAGAGAAGAAAAAGGAAGAAGAGGTAAGAAGGGTGATGTTATGCGTCAGAAATATTTATAATATAAGTGTGAAAAGAGTGTTGGTGAAATTCTAAGGATAAAAAAATAAAGAATGAAACATAAAGACCTAGCAGGAGAATGAAAGGTGAACTAATTAATGTTAGCCAAAGGGATAAAGCGGAATAAGGAGGATTTACTATAATGACCCTTATAGTTAGGTTATAATTAGGTTGCTGAATATTTTTTCACTATAAAACATTTTTGAAACCTTTTGAGAAGCTTTGATATTTCAGTGTTTGCAGTACCCATTTGAAATTTGGCAGGTAGAAAGCCCACAAGCTGGAGAAGAGCCTCGCCTCTTTGTCCCATGAAACTCCATTCAGGTTTAGCTGAGTTATAAACCACCATTTTCCATCTCTTGCTTGTGTCTCTCAGGAAAACTTTGGCAGCATGCCAAAATGATAACGGAACATTAACATTCTGTAGAGCTGGCCCTTTGCCGCCACCACTGCAGCAGCAGCCGCCATCTGGAAAATCTGGGAGCTGCCAGAGCTATGGTCTTCCTCCAGGAGGGGCAGGTTGTCTCAGGACCCCTGTTTGAGAGTTTTCAGAGTAGCAGCCGTGTTAGTCTGTATCCGCAAAAATAACAGGAGTACTTGTGGCACCTTAGAGACTAACAAATTTATTAGAGCATAAGCTTTCGTGGAAGTGGGTTGTAGCCCACGAAAGCTTATGCTCTAATAAATTTGTTAGTCTCTAAGGTGCCACAAGTACTCCTGTTATGTTTGAGAGTGGCATTGCAACTGGGCGCACATGGTCACAGAGCCACTCAAGTCTGGCCTGGCAGCCCCTCCATCATGATAGAGGGTTGGTCAGGCCAAATTTGAGTGAAAGGTACGATGACCTAGTGCTCAAGGCCACAACGCCACTCAATTGACTGAGAGGCGACCAGGCCCAACCCAAGTGGAGCTGTGACTCTGCATGCCAGGTCACAATACTCCTGACTCAAATTAGGAAGGGCAGCTGAATCAAACCTGAGTGGCTCTGTGACCCCGCGCTCTAGGTTGCAATGCCCAGAGAAGGGAGCTGGGCCCAGCCCCATAGGACAGGAGCCACTGCTGAAGGCTGAGCGCAGGTCAGGCTTGTTCAGTGTCCCTCAGTGGTAATTTTTCTGGAAGGGCTGGGGAGGAGCCTCAGTTTCAGATTTTGCTCCAGGTCTCCAAAAACCTCTGGTTCATGTCTGCTCGCATGGAGCCAAGACTCCACCTCTTGGGAGTATTATCATGAAAGACCAGAAAGAATCAAAACAAAAAAGAATCAACTAGCATATTTTAGTGATTTGCTTTCATTTAATGCACAAATAAAATGAGATGTTTTACAAGGAAGTTTGATAAAACAGCACAATCAGCGCTCAAGAAAATTTAACTGCATAGTCATTTCAGGTGTTTCTATTAAAATGCAGCTCATCCTTTTCAACCCTTTGATGGAGTTTGTTTATCTTTAGTATGCTTGTATTTTTCATAAGATTATAGAAGTCAGAGATGGAAAAGACCTACAATAATATTTCTGTCCATCTTGTCTTATTATATTTTATATATATATATATATATATGGAGATATACCTATGTCCTAGAACGGACTCTGAAAAGTCATTGAGTCCAGCCCCCTGCCTTCACTAGCAGGACCAAGTACCGATTTTGCCCCAGATCCCTAAGTGGCCCCCTTAAGGATTGAGCTCACAACCCTGGGTTTAGCAGGCCAATGCTCAGGCCAATGCTCAAACCACTGAGCTATCCCTCACCTAGCCACTGAGCTATTCCCCCCGCCTTGTCAATCCAGGATTGTTCCCTGTATTCTTGTGTGAATTGTCTAATGTGGAATAAATGACTCAAGTTATGGGGCTTCTATCACTTCCCTTGAGATGCTGTTCCTCAGTTGAATAGACCACACTATTAAGAGACTTTTCATGATATTCAGCCAAATTTTCTTTTGTTCAATTTCATTCTGTCAGCCCTAGTTAAACTCCATTGAGCCATCCTAAACAATTCATACCAATCCTTGAGAAGGGAAAGGAGTATATGTTCTACCAATATTTCCCACCTGCAATCCCAGCAAATTAATCATCAGAAGCACATATACTTGCCTGATCCCAATAGATGATCCCCATTCATTGTTCCAGAGGAAGATACAATAAGCTCCCCAAATCCTTGCTACTGTACAGCGAGTGAAATGCCCTTCCTGATCCCAAATTTGGCAATTGCCTTAACTCTTTCTATAAGATGCCCCTATGCAGATAAGGTAACCCAGACTGGCTGGTTTTCCAGGTGGATCCTCCTCACAATGGCCTTTATCACGTCCATGCTTATCTAGCACTTGATTCTATGTCTTTGTTGCAAGTGAACAATGTGTTCCCACCTTCATATGATGGGTGTTTATACTCTTCAAATTCTGGTACATGTTTGTCATGACCCCATTAGTCATCTGTAGACTGGCTAAACTTACTGAAGTGTTTAAATCCTTCTTCCTAAGTAAATTCTTACTTCCTTTTATTCAGGTTTATTGCACTCTCAATTCCCTCCATTTTGTTGGCTTCTTTCTGGTTAACCAGCAAACATTTATCTCTTTGTCTCTTTCCCAGGTATTTCCCTGACAACAATTACCTTTATTTTTGGATGATTTTCTCCTGAAATATTGTCTTTCATTTATCCTTTCAGTTCATAGCAGGTGCCCTAACATTATAAATCTATGCAAAAATGATGCTAGTACAATAACAGTAGGTTGGTGATGTACATTTAAAATGCTCACATATTTGAGTACACATGAGAAATGCACATTCTGCATACTTGCAGGGAAGTTTGTGTGATAGGCCAGGAAGAAAAATGTAAGATGGCAGAGACAGTAAAAGCCAGTGATGAGAATGTATGTACTGATTTGAGACTATTCATAAATATTCAACATGCTTGGATCAGGATAACAGAAGAGGTAAATATATACATGGGGTGAAATCCTGGCTCCATTGAAGGCAAAGGCAAACCTCCCATTGATTTCAGTAGGGTCAGGTAACATGTCCAGCATTTTCAAACAGGAAGTCAAGAGGAACTGCAGGGGGTCAGCATATCTGAAAATCAGGTCACTTAATTAAACATTGAAGTATAGGCTAATTCTTAAGTATAGGCATTCTTAAGTGTAGGCATAAAATTTTGGCATTCAAACACTGTAGTACCCTATTAATCACTCTGGTCAGATATTCTACTGAGAGGAGCAATATAAAAATCAGGCTAGATAAAGAGACTTTGTGATCTGCTTGAACATGTTTTAGGGTATGTCTGAACAGGAAAACAATAACAGTCAAAGAAGGAGGAGGAAACTTGGACTATTTTGGGAGATAGGTTTCAGAGTGGTAGCCGTGTTAGTCTGTATCAGTAAAAAGAACGAGGAATACTTGTGGCACCTTAGAGACTAACAAATTTATTTGAGCATAAGCTTTCATAGGCTAAAACCCACTTCATCGGATGCATGCAGTGGAAAATACAGTAGGAAGATATATATACACAGAGGACATGAAAAAATGGGTGTTTTTTTCATGTCCTCTGTGTATATATATCATCCTACTGTATTTTCCACTGCATGCACCCGATGAAGTGGGCTGTAGCCCACGAAAGCTAATGCTCAAATAAATTTGTTAGTCTCTAAGGTGCCACAAGTACTCCTGTTCTTTTTATTTTGGGAGAGGGTCCCTACTTTGGGAAACTGCTCCCATTTTTGTTGTTGTTAATCACAATCAGTGTCTGTTTTTGTGTGTGTGCATAGTGCAAGTGATGTGTGATTTGGTACTCATAAAAATGAAGATCTTATAGCACTGACTAAAAGGAAAATACTTTTTCAAGACAGAAGAGGTCCAAGATTCCTGATCTAGCTCTGACAATGCAACTCAGTCTAAGGCCTGGTCTACACTAGGAGTTTATGTCGAATTTAGCGCCGTTACATCGAATTAACCCTGCACCCGTCCACACCACGAAGCTATTTAGTTCGACATAGAGCTCTCTTAAATTCGACTTCTGTACTCCTCCCCAACGAGAGGAGTAGCGCTAAATTCGAAATGGCAATATCGAATTAGGCTAGGTGTGGATGGAAATCGACGGTAATAGCTCCGGGAGCTATCCCACAGTGCACCACTCTGTTGACGCTCTGGACAGCAGTTCGAGCTCGGATGCTCTGACCAGCCACACAGGAAAAGCCCCGGGAAAATTTGAATTCCTTTTCCTGTCTGGGCAGTTTGAATTTCATTTCCTGTTTGGACAGCGTGGCGAGCTCAGCAGCACTGGCAACGATGCAGAGCTCTCCAGCAGAGATGGCCGTGCAATCTAATAGAAAGAGGGCCCCAGCATGGACTGATCGGGAAGTCTTGGATCTCATCGCTGTGTGGGGCGATGAGTCCGTGCTTTCAGAGCTGCGCTCCAAAAGAAGGAATGCAAAGATCTACGAGAAGATCTCTAAAGCCATGGCAGAGAGAGGATACAGCCGGGATGCAACGCAGTGCCGCGTGAAAATCAAGGAGCTGAGACAAGGCTACCAAAAAACCAAAGAGGCAAACGGACGCTCCGGATCCCAGCCCCACACATCCCGTTTCTACGAGGCACTGCATTCCATCCTAGGTGCGGCCGCCACCACTACCCCACCACTGACCGTGGACTCTGAAGATGGGATATTGTCCACGGCCGGTTCCTCGTCGGAAATGTTAGCGGACGGGGAAGATGCGGAAGGAGATGAGGAGGACGAGGCAGTCGACAGCGCTTGCACCGCTGATTTCCCCGACAGCCAGGAGCTCTTCATCACCCTTACCGAGATCCCCTACCAACCGTCCCCATCCGTTACCCCGGACACCGAATCAGGGGAAGGATCAAGCAGTGAGTGCTTTAAACATCTAAACATTTATTTTTAACATAACTGGAATATTTATATTGTTAACAATGGGGTTTTCATTCACTCATTTAAACATATAAACTTTTATTTATAACACAACAGGAATATTAATAATATCAGCAATTGGGTGTTCATGATTTCTTTGCCTTAGGCAACTATTTAGTCCCAACTATGTAAAAAAAATCAAATAATGTCCGGATTTTCATGATTAGGCAACCACAGGACGCTCCACTCTGTAGTCCCTTGCAGTACAGCTATACCAAAATACGGTCTATATGTCCTGGAATTGACACAAAGTCCTCATGGGAGAGCTCAGCATAGCTCTCCTGGAGGTACTGCTCAAGCCTGTGCATCAGGTTCCTTGGCAGGGCGATCTTGTTAGGTCCACCGTGGTACGACACGTTCCCACGCCATGACTCTATCAAGTAGTCCGGGATCATAGCACGGCAGAGCATGGCGGCATACGGCCCTGGTTTCTGCATGCTCTCCCGAAGCATCCGTCCCCTGTCGCTCTCCGAGATCCTCATCAGCGTGATGTCGCACATGACGCCCTGCTTTGAATTAGGGAGGGGAATGTTAGTATTGGGACTGCTTTACAGCCACGCGGTGGAGGCGGCAGAGGGGCAGCATACAGGGATCTTTCCCTGGGACAGCCGCGAGGTGGTGGGACAGGGGCAGAGCTCATGCTTCCCTGATTGCTGCCAGCAGAGAGTGGCATTGCTTTCAATGCGAAAGGAGCCCAGTGCTACTATTAAAGTTTTAAGCTGCCACAAGTCTACGGCTTACCATGTTTTCCTGCTACAAAAGTTGAGGTGTCCTGCCACGCTTCTCAGATCGCAACTGCAAGACCCCAGGCACTGAAGGCGAGGGCCGAAAATTCGACCTTGTCCTGAGTGCGCATGTGAAAGGTGCAGTGCATGGTGTTGTTCACAGAGAAAGACTATGTTCTTTGTTAGCAACTTCATTTATCTGTCTCAGGAATTCACTCCCTTTTTCCCATTCCCACAAACACATCTGCGACTGTCTCCCAACCCAGCCTGGCATCACACTCCCAGAGGCTAGCGCAGATTAGGAGGAGGAAGAAGAAGACGCGTGAGGACATGTTCTATGAACTAATGGACTGCTCACGAGCGCAGGCAGCCCAGCAGACACAGTGGAGGGAGAATTTGTCACAAATGCACCGAGCAGTCATGGAACGGGAGGAGAGGTGGCGTCAGGAAGACCAGCAGGCTACTCAAACCCTGCTTGGACTAATGAGGGAGCAAACGGAGACGCTCCGGCGCCTTGTGGATGTTCTGCAAGACCGGAGGCAGGAGGACAGAGCCCCGCTGCAGTCTATCTCTAACCGCCCTCCCCCGCCACAAAGTCCCACACCCCCCTCACCCAAAGTCCAAAGAAGGAGGGGCGGCAAGGGCCATTAAAACTTTCAGTCAACCCCTGCAGACTGCTGTAGCACTAGAAGGCTCTCGTTCCACAAAGTTTGAAAAGTCCTTTCCTACCCATCTCACAGAAGGCCCCGTCCAAGTTCCCCCCCCCCCTTTTCATGTGCGGTTCATAATAAAATATTTGTTTCTGTTAAGTACTGTTTCCAAGATTTTCTTTTAGAGGAGATTCTGTCTGAAGGGGGGGAAGGGGTTTGGTAATTGGACAGGACAGTCACCTTTAGCAGGCTACAGAGGCGGGGGCAGGTCCAGCATCAGGACACATACACAGTGCAGTCACCAGTTACCCTGGTCAGTCTGGGAGGTGGTTTTCATGTTCTGGGGGGTGTGGGGGTTGTTCTGTGACTTTGTGTCGGGGGAGGGCAGTTAGAGATCTTATGCCGCGGTCCTTATCCTGGATCACAGAGCCACGCAGCAGGGGGTCTGTAACCCTCCGCCCCCTGCCAGAAAGTCACTTGGCCAACACATACACGCAGTCCCGCCCAGGACTGCTGGCAGGCTCCGTTGAAACAACCAATCCACCATTGCGGAGCCTGTCATTCCCGGAGTTTAGAAGCATCATTTGCATCAGAACACTAAACCCGCCCCCCGCCACAGTCTGCGTCCCCGGTTTAAAACATTCCCGCAAAAACAGTAAGAAAGACAACGTTGTTCATTAACAAAACGGAACAGATTTTATTTGTTGGGAAGGTGGTGAAGGGGGTATGTCACTTGGAAGGATTGTCAACAGTAACTGGGTAAAGAAATGGGGGCAGGTTCAGCATCTGTGTCCACAAACTAAACAGTCACTGGAGACCCTGCTCAGTCAGGAACCTAGCTTTCAAAGCCTCCCTGATGCACAGCGCGTCCCGCTGGGATCTTCTAATCGCCCGGCTGTCTGGCTGGGCGTAATCAGCAGCCAGGCTATTTGCCTCAACCTCCCACCCCACCATAAAGGTCTCCCCCTTGCTCTCACACAGATTGTGGAGCACAGAGCAAGCAGCTATCACAATGGGGATATTGGTTTCGCTGAGATCACAGCGAGTGAGTAAGCTTCTCCATCTCCCCTTGAGACGGCCAAAGGCACACTCCACCACCATTCTGCACTTGCTCAAACGGTAGTTGAACAGTTCTTTCTGTGAGTCCAGGGCGCCAGTATAGGGCTTCATGAGCCAGGGCATTAGCGGGTATGCAGGGTCCCCGAGGATCACTGTAGGCATCTCCACATCCCCAAGACTTACTTTGTGCTCCGGGAAGTAAAGACCTTCCTGCAGCCGTCTAAACAGACCAGAGTTCCTGAACACGCGAGCGTCATGAACCTTGCCCGGCCAGCCGACGTTGATGTTTGTAAAACGTCCCCTGTGGTCCACCAGTGCTTGCAGCACCATTGAAAAGTAGCCCTTTCTGTTAATGTACTGGCTGGCCTGGTGGTCCGGTCCCAGGATAGGGATGTGAGTCCCATCTATAGCCCCACCGCAGTTTGGGAATCCCATCTCGGCAAAGCCATCTATGATGAGCTCCACGTTTCCCAGGGTCACTACCTTTGATAGCAGTACCTTGACGATTGCCTTGGCTACTTGCATGACAACAACCCCCACGGTAGACTTGCCCACACCAAAGTGGTTCGCGACTGACCGGTAGCTGTCTGGCGTTGCAAGCTTCCAGAGGGCTATGGCCACTCGCTTCTGGACAGTCAGGGCTGCTCGCATCCGGGTGTCCTTGCGCTTCAGGGCAGGGGACAGCAAATCACAAAGTTCGATGAAAGTCCCCTTCCGCATGCGAAAGTTTCGCAGCCACTGGGATTCATCCCAGACCTGAAGCACTATGCGGTCCCACCAGTCCATGCTTGTTTCCAGGGCCCAGAATCACCGTTCCACAATATCCACAAGACCCATTGCCACCGTGATGTCCTGGGCGCAGGGTCTCGTGGTTTCCGAGAGCTCTGAGCTACTCTCCGACTTCAGGCCCTCACGGTGGTGCCGTAGCCTCCTCTCCTGATTTCTCTGCAGCTGCCTCTGGTAAAGGTGGATGAGAAGCTGCGAGGCGTTGAGAACGGCCACAACTGCAGCGATGGTCGCAGCGGGATCCATGCTCGCACTGCTGTGGCGTCCGCGCTGTCACTGATCAGAAAAGTGCGCGAACTGATTTCCCGCCGGCGCTTTCAGGGAGGGAGGGAGGGCGGGAGTGACGGATGGATGACGACAGGTACCCAAAAGCACCTTTAGCAATCACTTAACAAAAGTGACGACAGGTACCCAAAAGCACCCTCGACACATTTTTTTACCCAGAAGGCATTTGGGGCTCGACCCAGAATTCCAATGGGCAGCGGGGACTGCGGGAACTGTGGGATAGCTGCCCACAGTGCACCGCTTCCAATGTCGACGCTTGCCCCGTTAGTGTGGACTCACAAAGTCTCACAAAGTCGAATTACTGTCCTTAGTGTGGACACACACGTTCGACTTTGTAATATCGATTCCACATATTCGATTTAAGTGAAATCGAACTACTCTTGTAGTGTAGACATACCCTAAATCTCCCACATTCCTGATATTCTAAATGCTAGGACCCATTCATGCTAAAGTTTTGATAGTTCAAACAGGTGGAAAATGCCCAAATATTCTATTTTAAAAATTTCTAAATTCTATTTCTAAATTTCCTAGTTGAGGTATCGTGCACCATGTCATGTTGCATCACATTATCTAACATGATGTGACTGATGCTGTCAGTAGAAGTAATCTAAAGTAGAAGTAATCTAATGCATGAAAAGATGCACTTTGAGATCTACGCAGTAAAGTTTGTTAATACACTTTAACTTTGACCCCTTTGGTCAAACTTTGGTGATCTTGGTTCAAATCCTCTATGTGATAATGAGTTTGGTGGCTTCCATTTTGAAAGATTTTCACTGGTTTGGGGTTTGGATCAGGCTTTAAATGTGTTCCACAGGGCAATCATATGTAACAAATTATCCATGAAACTTGGCAGTAGTTTAGAACAATTACTTCCTAAAAATTGACATCTTACTGCTATCTTTGGGAGATTTTAGATCCCTCAAAAATGCTATCCCTCTATATCCATTAAAAATACAAATAGGTACACTACACACAATCTTTTTTTTTCTTTAGCATTTCCAACTCAATATGTACTTAAAAGTGCTGTATCTTTCAAAGAGTCTATAAGTGTAGCAAATCAATCCATATGCTTCAAAAGCAGTCTAATGATCTGGCTTCAAAGGCAACCCAGTTAAATTGAAGGAGTCTTTTGGGTAATCTATTTGATTCAATAGCATTATCCCATTCCACTGTCTTAATGCCGTTATATTATCAAAAAAGGATTCTGAGTTTCCATTTAAACTATATACTAATAGATCAATTGACATCAATAAGATTGATCAATAGCTATGAAAGTTTCATGAGCCAGAATAATAAGGAATGTAAAATTCAGTCCAAAAATGTCCTCTTTTGTACTGTATCTTTAAATCAATTTCTGGAAGGTGTTGATTAATCAGTGTCATTGATTGGTTACAAGTTGCTGATTAAACTTTTACAGAAAATTCTAAGCAGTACAAGCCAAAGCAACAGAAAAGGTTCTCATTGGCTGATGGTCATATAAATATTCATTATATATTTTGGACCCATAATATTAATATTTAATCTGAGCATCAGCAACATTAAAAAACAAACTGATATCTGTATATGGTGGCAGCAAATCATATTGACATCTGGAAAACATATAACATCTGAACACACAAAAAAGAAATCTTAGTTCTGTTGATCTCCATATTATAGAAGTATGTGAATACGTGGCTGGCTCATTACAGAAGCAGCTTTTCCTCTCCTGGAATTGACACCTCCTCATCTATTATTGGGAGTGGACTACATCCACCCTGATTGAATTGGCCCTGTCAACACTGGTTCTCCACTTGCGAAGTAACTCCCTGCTCTCCATGTGTCAGTATATAATGCCTGCATCTGTAACTTTCACTCTATGGCCTTGGCTACACTGGCAATTCACAGCGCTGCACTTGCTGCGCTCAGGGGTGTGAAAAAACACCCCCCCTGAGCGCAGCGAGTGCAGCGCTGTAAAGCGCCAGTGTAATCAGCGCCTGCAGCGCTGCACGCTCCCTCGCAGCGCTGCAAGCTATTCCCCTCGGAGAGGTGGAGTACTTGCAGCGCTGGCGGCACGACTACACTCGCGCTTCACAGCTTCACAGCGCTGCAAGTACTCCACCTCTCCGAGGGGAATAGCTTGCAGCGCTGCGAGGGAGCGTGCAGAGCTCTCGCAGCGCTGGCGGCGCGACTACACTCACGCTTCACAGCTTCACAGCGCTGCAAGTACTCCACCTCTCCGAGGGGAATAGCTTGCAGCGCTGCGAGGGAGCGTGCAGAGCTCTCGCAGCGCTGGCGGCGCGACTACACTCGCGCTTCACAGCTTCACAGCGCTGCAAGTACTCCACCTCTCCGAGAGGAATAGCTTGCAGCGCTGCGAGGGAGCGTGCAGCGCTGCAGGCGCTGATTACACTGGCGCTTTACAGCGCTGCACTCGCTGCGCTCAGGGGGGGTGTTTTTTCACACCCCTGAGCGCAGCAAGTGCAGCCAAGGCCTAAGCATCTGAAGAAGTGAGGTTTTTACCCACAAAAGCTTATGCCCAAATAAATCTGTTAGTCTTTAAGGTGCCACCAGACTCTTTGTTGTTTTTGTAGATACAGACTAACACGGCTATCCCCTGATACAGTCTGATATTGTGCATTAGATTGTGTTAAATTTTATGACATATCACCCTCATGGACAAAAAAATAACAGTTCTGAATTTAAACCAAATGTTTGAATGAAGAAATATAGATTTGCAAACACACAGCCTTGTCTCACTGCAAATCTCATGGGAATTCTCTCCTGCTGACTCTTATCTTAACATGTAACACAATCACCAATTAGTGTCAAAGTTACCAGACCCATCAGACGCCAATTGCATTAACCTTATGCACTGGTTCAAGGGAAATGCAGTCAATCCACTACTAAATTAATTACTAATTTTAAAATTATCATTAAATAATTTGATCCCAACATTGGCATAGATCATGTGGCTAAGTATCAAATTGGTTATCAAGAAGAGAAGAAGGAAGAGCCAAATGTTAACCTGAGAGCATGTAGGCAATAGGATTTTATTGTATTCACTTGCTCAGAGAACTGAGAGGTCATAATTTTAACCTTGTACAGGTCAAAACCATAGGAATATTATTCGTGTTACTGAAGGCTAGCAATAACTCTTTTAATTCTATGGCATATTAATGGCCAGCAACAAATGAGCCCCTTAAGTGTCTCATTTATTGTCTTAAATATGAAAATGTTTTAGAGATTAGAGAGGAAATTGTTTGAATTAATTAACTGAACTGACACTCAAGGGATCTGGTACAAGATTTTCAGACAAAGGCTGGGAATTTACAATAATGACATTTCTTTCATGGTTAGAAAATATAGTACCGGAGGGAGTTTGAGGCCTTCTTAACATTTTAGCTGATGTCTGTTGAGGGCTTGAGATTCCTCTGAAAGCATTTATTTTATTCATTGGAGACTCCTCTCAATTACAATATGAAAGGCATCACATTAAAATAGCCATGAGGCCCACAAATTTCACCATTTAAATGGGATCAGATAACTAGCACAATGAAAATTCAGCGTGTAAATGGAAGCTATTAAAGTAATAGGATCATTTAAAAAATCCTTTTTGCAAGAAAAGTAATGTGTAAAAGATAAAAAACAGAACTGTGAACATGGTTAACTTAATCACATTTTCATTGTGTGTGTGATATCTATTAAAGGAAACTCCCTGGCATACAAATGTAAATCTGAACCATAGCACTTTGTAGTGACCCAAGGGCTGAGTAAGGCCACAAAGAATGATTGGAATTAGATTGGAATTAGTTGTAGTGCACATAGCCATTGCTTACAAACATGACAAGCTTTCAGACAGTGTGTTTTCCCTCCTTCTCTAAAAGGCAGGTTTAAAGCTGTAATGAGCATATATATGAGATTTTTTTACCTGCAAATAAAATTGTGAAAAGGCATTAAAAGTGAAGACAGAGGCTTGCCTAAGGTAATTTCAATTACTGTGTTGATCAAATCTCAATTAGATGTAAAACAGGTTATCTATGGGGCTTTTTTATTCAGCTAAATAAACTAACAGTGTCAACAGCAGCTCAGAGTATTGATTGCAGTACAAATACATAGCATGAGAAAACTATCTTCTGTTTGTTATAATTCTTAAACATTTTCTTTATTCAAGGCAAGGAGAGTTTGAAAGCTAAAACCTGGAACAAAGCTCAAAGAAAACATTAAGTGTCTAATAATTTCTGTTTTGGCTTTCAAGTCTTAAGGTTTGGAGTTCTTAGTTCTTTTTTATCAGTAGAGAGTCCAGCTTTTAGAAATTATTTACCAAAATCTGTACCTAAAAACCTTTAGCTACTGTAACATCTTTATTGATTTTTAAGAAGTTCAGCAGCACAGTGTAAGCAGGGTCTGAATGAGCTCTCCCCTGACATCTAGTGATGAGCTGAGAGGAGAAGACTTCAGACCATATTTGCATGAACACACCCTCTCTGCTTAGGTATCCAGTGGAAAGGGCTGTGTTGCCAG
This sequence comes from Emys orbicularis, assembly GCF_028017835.1. Classification (NCBI taxonomy): domain Eukaryota; kingdom Metazoa; phylum Chordata; order Testudines; family Emydidae; genus Emys; species Emys orbicularis. The sequence continues at coordinate 63,387,587 of NC_088683.1, read as the reverse complement.
AGTGATCAAGAACAGGACCCCTTCCACCATCCCTGTCTCGAAAGATGGAGAAATACGCCCCTCTTGCCGAAACCTTGAGAGCTAGGGGTTACTAGGTTCAGACACATGCGCTGATCATCAGAGCTTTGGGCACATGGTATCTCAGTAACAAGTGAGTGTTGATAGGATGCGGAGTCGGTCAACGCTACGCTCAGCTGATGCGGCAACTCATGGTGTCGGATGCAGGGCCGGCTCTGGCTTTTTTGCCCTAGGCAAAAAAGCCACCGGCCGCCCCCTCCCCCCCCCCCCCCATTGCAGCAGGGGAGGGCGCCGAGCCCGGCTGCGGGCCCGCAATCCCCGACCGGCCGGAGCGCCCGCTGCGGCTCCGCTCTCCCCGGTGGCCGGAGCGCCGGGGGGAGGGCGGCGAGCCCGGCCAGGGCCCCGCTCTCCCCGACCGGCCGGAGCGCCGGGGGAGGGCGGAGAGTCCGCTGCGGCTCCGCTCTCCCTGGCGGCCAGAGCGCCGGGGGGAGGGCGGAGAGCCCCCGGTGGCCAGAGCGCCGGGGGGAGGGCGGCGAGCCCGGCCGGGGCTCTCCGCTCTCCCCGGCGGCCAGAGCGCCGGGGGGAGGGCGGCGAGCCCGGCCGGGGCCCCGCTCTCCCCGACCGGCCGGAGCGCCGGGGGAGGGCGGAGAGTCCGCTGCGGCTCCGCTCTCCCCGGTGGCCGGAGCGCCGCGGGGAGGGCGGGGAGCCCAGTCGCGGCCCTGCTCTCGGGCCGGAGCGCCCCGCCGCGCCGCCCCCCTCCAGGCGCCGCCCCAAGCACATGCTTGGTGGGCTGGTGCCTGGAGCTGGCCCTGGTCGGATGCCATCAGGTGGTCGAGGGACATCTACATAGAATACATCACCGGACATCAGCAATACCAGGAGGGATGAGCAGTGTGGAAAGTAACTGAAATACTTCCCTGACAGACTGTATTTACTAAATGTCCCTCAGTAATTGAGTTGTCCAATCTTCACTCATTGATCTATTTTGCTTTCCATAATCAAACCTCTGTACAACTTTTCATGAGTGATGTACCCAAATACTTGGATGCTAATATCTAAACTGTATTCTTAAATTTATTCACCTAAATTTGGGTTATTGCTGATTATGTACTATATGTATCATATGACTTTTAAAAACTAACTTTGTATTTGTGGATAATCTAAGCACTATACCCAGGTGTACAGACACTCTTTTCTCAACCTGTGTATTATATAATTTTAACATTAGCTTTAATAAAACTTTTAAATTTGAATGCAGAGGTAATGAAATGTTGTTATCCTTATTATATGAGTAAAGGGCAGCAAGACTATGCTTAGCCTGCCCTGATTGAGGGAGTCACCCTCAACTGAACTGAACTTGCTAAGCAGGGGGTAGGGATGCCAAATCCCAGTGAAAGCGGGAGGGAGAAATGGTAGGTATTCCTATCTGAAGGTGTGGACTCTGTTTAAGAGTCTTAGGGTATGTTTACACTACAGCTGCACTGCTGTAGCACTTGTGGTGGAGATGCTTTAAGCTGATGGGAGAGAGCTCTCCTGTCCACTTAATAACTTCTGCCTCGGCGGGAGAAACTTTTTGGCCGACATAGTGCTGTTGACATCGGCGCTTAGGTCAGTATAACTTATGTCACTCAGGGGTGTTAATAAAAGTTATACCAAAGTAACCTGTAGTGTAGACAAGTTCTTAGACAGCATTTTGTCTCCCCTCTCTTCACTGTTTAAAGACAGAGCTGATTAGACTCACTTGAGAGTCTTTTGTTAAGTGATTGCTAAAGGTGAAATAGCAGGTAACATGGCAGAGGATATAAAAAGGCACCGGAGACATCTCCATTTTGTCTTCATTTCCTGCTTCACTTCTCTGGAATTGATTTCTAACAAGGAATCTCTAAACAAGGACTGATGACCCCCAATCTGTTTGGGTGATTCCAGAGAAACTTTTACAAACTTGCGTCTGATGAAGTGGGCATTCACCCACGAAAGCTTATGCTCCAATACTTCTGTTAGTCTTAAAGGTGCCACAGGACCCTCTGTTGCTTTTTACAGATTCAGACTAACACGGCTACCCCTCTGATACTTTTACAAGCTTGCAATTTATTATCATTGCTATGATCCTGATCTATGAACACTGAAAATCACTTCTATGTATATGATGTATTAACCATTTATAACTCTCTTCTTCTTTTCTTTTATTATTAAACTTTTAGTTTTTAGTTACTAAAGGATTGGCATCATCAGCGTGATTATTGGGTAAGATCTGAGATTTATATTTGTCTGGGGATATGTGTCTGATCCTCTGGGATCAGTAAGAACCTCACACATAGTGAAATGGGTTTTCAGTAATCCCTCACTATATTATACCTATTTATTTGGATGGGAGCCAAGGGCTGGAATGCCTAAGGGGGACTGTGTTTGGCTTCTGGTTAACCAGTGTGGTACCGCTTTGTTACTGGCTTGATGATGCTAATTATAGAATAAACCACCAATTTTGGGAGATTGTCTGCCTATTTATTGCAGTCTGCCCTGAGTGTGGCATTCTCATTGAGGCCCATTCCAGGCACCCGGACACAGCCTCAAATATTTTGCACTGGAATGTTCCAGATTGCACCAAGTTTCAGGTACTTCCAAAAAGTGTTCACCAGGAAATTTACCCCCAAATTCGCTTTCAAGATTTTTCACCCACTTCTCCTCGTTTTCAAATGACACCAATTGAACACTGTGCTCAGCTATTAATATACTTGGTGTATTTTTCAGGGAAAATGTTTAAACATTTCCAGCAGGTGCACTCTATATAAGTTTGTTTCCAAAGTACTGCTGTTTTCTTTGTTTAAATGGGGGAACAAATGGAATACAGACCCTCAGACTGCCTGTTTGTGAACAAAGCATCTTTGGTACAAAGAGGCAACATTTTGTAGGAGTCATTTGTTAAAATACTGACAACTGCACATCACCAATTATCTTTGTGTTTGTTAATTTTGGTGAGTCTAATTCCAGTTAAATAAAGTTTCTGGATTTAAATTACACTTGTTCCCACAATTTCTTAGGATTTGATTTGTGAACCCTAAACTGTGAGTCCTTCATCTGGTGTTGTGTGACACAGACTTTGTTGTGTAAAACTGTGAAACTAGATTCATTCAATTTTGCAATTCAGACCTAAATAGGTGAGTGGGAGCCTGAAAATCAACATTTAGTAGTTCCCCAAATCATAGGATGGCCTTGCAAATCCCACTTCATTGTCCCATCACCTCTAAACCTGTTCTCATTCAAATCCCCCAGGCTCTCACATACTAGCACTATTCAGAAGGGGCCTGGAGACAAAGACACATATGTGCATGGTTGTGCCTAGAGTCTCCCCCATGCCAGGTGAATTCTCTGTTCAGAATTTGCAGCTACATTACCACCCTTTGCGGTGCTGAGTGGTGCACAAGACAATCTGCTCCAGGAAGGCTGTTTTATAAAAGGTACCTTATGTTGTCAGGCCATGATATGCTCCTTGAAATAATAGTATTGTGAGTGGTCTAAAGTGGCTGCTCTATCCAGAAAGAAACACTGGAAATACTGCTCATCCATCATTCCCAGCTCATGTGCTTGAGGTCAGTACATATCATCCCTTCTCTCTCCATTTCTTTTCCTTCTTAGCTTTACTAGATAACCTAACTGTCTTGCCTGGCTTGTTGTACCAGATGTTAGTGTAAATGGAACTATTGCTCGCTCTGGGTATATGAATGAATGAGTGGTGTATTTAGTTATAAAATACATAATGATTATCTATGCTAGTTAAATACATAAAGCTTTAAGTGTGTGCCAGTGAAGCAAAGCTGTGTGAGTATTTAAATGCTGATGCAGATGCATCTCTATATAAAGTATGTCTGTTAGAACAAAATTAATCTATATATTGATCACCCTCCTCTTCTCTCATTGATTAATAGGTTCAGCTATCTTTTATGATATAATGCTCTGCTAGAAAGGTAGGAAAGCTTGGTGGGAACATGGTGGCTCTATTAGTCATTCTATCAACATCTTTTAAATGTATTTGTGTTGATGTTTTATATCCACTATATAACAGCATAAACAGAAAGACTAAAGCAGGAAATAGGCATACTAGAAAAAGGTACATACACCTTTTCCCTTCCAGTCACACTGCTCCTCCTCCTTTAACTTTTTCCAGGTTTTTTTTTTTTTTTTTTTTTTGAAAGCACATGAATAAGAGCGAATTACAGGGATTTCAGAAAGCTGTATGTATCCAACTGAAGGACAGTGTTAGAGTTGATGGGACTCAAAGACGAAAGCTATAAGAAAGTCTGTTCTTATTTGGAAGAGAAGAATGTTAAAATTGTTAGTTTCGGTTATTAGGCCATTTCCTAATTTGATTTCCCATTCTTCACCTCCTAGAATACACATACCTCTTTAGATCTGCAAGCATGATGTTTAAAAAGGCAGAGCAGAACATCATATGTGTATAATAACTTCAATGACTGACACTCAGTAATGCATGCAAGTCATTACATGAAAATCTACCAAAATGTCTATTGAATTCAATGGGAGTAATATTTGGCTCCATGTATGTTAGGAAAGTGTATTCCTTTGAAAATTCCCTGAGATTATGCCAGAGCATGCTCTCTTTAACAGCATAATCCCAGACGGTGACCATCAAAAGTCTGCGTTGACAAGCTAAGAAGAGAGACTGAGGTATAACATAACTATAACTGGTCAAAAATGGAAAAATTAGTTCATGAATTTTTCAGCCAAATAAAAAATTGATAACAATTTCAATACAAATTTCAGTTAAAATGTTGCAGAATATTTTGTGAAAAAAAAGAAAATTACAATAAAAAACAAATTTTCATAGTCTTTTCTCATAAGCAAAACTTATTTTTGACTAAAAATGAAAAATGTCATTCAGCTTTAATTTTAACTCTTACTGCGTTGAAGAAATGTATTAAGCAATGGCTGCTTAACCTCTCTTTTCTCCCCACAAACACAATGATTCTCCTCTACTTGTCAGTGGTAATGTTGCTGAAAAGATGGGCTGCTGTATTCTGAATCAACTGTAGCATTTGCATTCAGAGATACTGTTTTTGACCCATGAGCCTCTCAATTCCAACTGCAAGCAGGTAACAAGAATCTCCTGATTCCGTGATGTACATTCTAGTTCACCAAAAAATATCATATGAGGTCTTAAATGAACGGCAGAGTCACAATGGTCATTATTAGTGTTGCGAAATGCATGTACAGATACTATGTACAGAATTATGTATGTATGCTGAAAATATGTTCCTAAAGTCTGTGTCAAAGAGGAGTTGACAAATAGGTGAATAAACATAATTTGTCTGTCAGAAAACCTATCTCTTGGTTGGCATGTAAAGTAAGCATTGTACACCAACAAAATGTATATCAACATACGATGTCAACGGGGAAATGAAATCCACAAGGAAGAAGCAGGACTCAGGAAAATAAGCTATGGGGGAATTTTACTATCCCCCAGTTAACTTTGGGGATGTAAGTAGAAGATACCCCTTTATCCTGAACATAGGAAGTAATTGGGCAGTGCAATTACATTCATGAAAATGGGACCTCAACTAGGATTGGTTGAGATGCTGCAAAGAACATTTGGGTGAGATAAACATCTTTAGACAGAATGTTAGCCTGTTAAATTTAGTCTCTAGAAATCATGTTATGATTTTGTTTTATATCTAACCCTTTTGTTTCCATTATCTTTTCTCATTTTCTCTTGAATTTCAAATCTTTGATGATAAACTCATTGTTGTTTTCACTATAAATATATCTCAGTGCTGTGGTATTATATAAGGAGCTGATCCTGATTTGAATCATACAAGTAGGTATGTACACTGTTCCCTTGGGAACAGAAGACCTGTCATTACTAATGTTCAGTGGAGAAGGGGCTGGGGAATGCTTCAAAAGGCCTCAGGGTACACCTGTTAACCTGCAGCGAAGTAAGGGCTTGCACAGCCCAGAGGAGATTTTTTTGGGTGGCTAATAGACTGGTGGAGTCAGAAAGCTGACACACAGTTAAGCACAAGCACATCTCTCTCTCTCTCAATGGAGGCAGAGGGATAACAAAATGACTGACAGTCCTGGGTACCCCGAGAATCATTATAGCATTGCATTACACTGGTCAAGCCTGGATGTCATGAACATGTGGATTATTGTGGCAAAGTTGAAATCTGATTGAAGGGGGTGCAGTCTTCTGGCCAATCAAAGATGAAAAGTGGCATTTCCCCCCCCACACACACACAGTTATAGCTATTCCAGTGCCTGGAGGCAGTGAGCAGGTGAGCACAGAGGTTTAGATTAGAGCTGGTGGAGAAATACAATTCTGTTTTGTGGAGGATTTTGATATTTTGAAATTTGGTTTCATTTTGATTTGGAAAAAAAATCCAAAAATTGTAAATTCTCCATGAAAGGGAACGGAGCCTGGGCTTTGGGCCAGTCCACCTGGTGGGCCATGGATGGACAATCCATATGATGGGCTGCCCAGATGTCTGTGTTCTGTTGGAATGCTGTCAAAATTGAACAGTTTCCATGGAACATTATGATTTCAACAAATCAGCAAATTCTGAGGAAAAAATATTTTCTCAGAAGTTTTGTGACCAGCTCTAGTTTAGATCCATCTTAATGATCTCAAGTTAGACACCCTCAGTCAAGGGTTATCTTATTCTGCAGCTAATGTGTTCTTCATAGTCCTTCCTGGAACCCATCTGCATCACTTCAGTCTTCCTTAGATTCAGCTTGACTTTGCTGATCTCAGCCCATGCACTCTCTTAGCTGGAAGAAGGTTGTGTTTGTAACTGATTTTAGGTGATCAGGATTGTCAAGTGAAGCTCTAGGAGTTTGGGGGGGGGGGAGCGGTCTCCATAGATTCAGATAACCATCTATGTTTCTGAATGGACTAAAGAGCTTGATAGTTAAAATAGATAATTTTAAAAGAGGAGTAACACTTACCAGGATACATATAACATTGTGTTGAAAGCCTGGCTTGTACAGGTCAGGGTTTGTGTTCCTAACAGCCCCATCTATGTGAGAAAATGATAGTCCAAGAGATGTGTCACAAGTGTAAACCAGGGAAACTAATAATTGTATATTGGTACAGACTGCCAATCAACAGCAATTGTGTCTTGGCATGATTAGGTCAACATCTACTCCTGACTATGCAACACTAATAGTCAGGCAATTATACAATGAGCTTTTGTCTTTTTAAATGATTTTCCTCTTTTTAAAAAAGTAAGAGAATGTCATGCTGATGTACTCATAAAATTAATATATAAACTACACTGACCTGAGCCATGAATAGTGAAGGCAAATATCATTCAAGCTTCTCTACAAAGTTCTGCCAATTCACATCAATCTGATTGCAAAACCCCTGCTATTTTTTTTCTTGGATGACTTCCATTGAGCAGAAATTGCCAAGGTGCAGAATTGTACCAAAATGTGTGTTGGTTCTGTGACATGAACAAATGGGCACTTAACCAGACTTTTCTTCATTAGTGACCTAGAATATTGTTTGAACTCAGTTTTCCAAAAGAGCAGTGGCTACAGTGCAAACACACTGTACCATACAGTGACAAGATGGCTTTTAAAATAAAATAGCACTGATCATTCAGAATAAAAGAAGACTCTCACATTTGAAAGACTTATTCACAATTTGTGTTTAAATAGTGAAGTTACAAAACACAATAGTTTTGAGACTTATCTGGTAGGCTCTCCTCCCTCTATCTTGTCAGTCATTTATGGACTTTCTTCTGATATGCCAGTCTTCTCTCTCTCTCTTTTTTTTAAATGTTTCCTCCTTTTTTACAAGGACATTCCCATTTGTAGTTGAGCATTGGCCATAATGGCCAACAATACCTAATTAGTGTTTGTCAGAATGTTAGTCACTGACGATAGAAGCAGCTTTGTTTATTCCATTGGATCACTCATTTTTGCAGGAAGCACATCCTCTGCTGAATCAAAAGGAAAGAAAAAAACTGACTTTTTTTGTAGTTGGCTGACTGATAAAAAACAAATCAAACACTCCACAGTGTTTGAAGGGGAACTTGGACCTCTGTTACCTATTGGTTATTGGGTTGGTGAAATCAGAAGGTATGTGGCTTGCTTTGGGAGAAAAAATAATGAAATTAATTCTCCATTATCAATTGCATCTCAATGCTACTTCCATTAATTCCCCCGTCAAGACCTACTTATTCCAGGAAACTGAGTGACCAGAGGTATGGTTTGCATATATATATGGCACTTTCTAAATAATAAGTGATTATATTACCTTTTCCAAAGTCAGCAGGTAACAAAGCTAATCACTTTCACTGATGGACGGATCGAGATTATTAATAGTAATGTGTCATTGGAAGCAACCCTTTTCCTTGTTTTTGTTCTATGATTTCAGTAACACATTCAGAATAGCACCTTGGCAAGGGTTTGTAGAAATATACTGTTAAACCCTCTGAACCTGAAATGTGTGTTTGTATGTGATATAAGTTAATTTCTCTAGTAATTGTTTGAGGTGATTGCCCATACACATCCATCCATACTCTTGGGGGGGAGGGGGGGGGAGGAAACATATCCCTAGAGGATGAACTCAAACTTCTAGCAAAAATATCAACTGATCAAATATCATCCCTTAGAGTTCTACAAACTTTATATTATCATCTGCAAATCATGTGGAAAATTAGATGGGTGTAATTGGCATTCCCACCAAACTAGATTTTCACATCCAAACTTCAGAATGTCTAGTGCAGTGGTTCCCAAACTTGTTTCGCCGCTTGTGCAGGGAAAGCCCCTGGCAGGCCGGGCCGGTTTGTTTACTTGCCGTGTCTGCAGGTTCAGCCGATCGCGGCTCCCAGTGGCCGCAGTTTGCTGCTCCAGGCCAATGGGAGCTGCTAGAAGTGGCGGCCAGTATGTCCCTCAGCCTGCACCGCTTCCAGCAGCTCCCATTGGCCTGGAGCAGCGAACCACGGCCACTGGGAGCCGCGATCGGCCGAACCTGCGGACGCGGCAGGTAAACAAACCGGCCCGGCCCACCAGGGGCTTTCAATGCACAAGCGGCGGAACAAGTTTGGGAACCACTGGTCTAGTGAGTCCTTGTGATAATTACCCTGTTATTATCCTGGAAGGCTAGCATTAACATAGATTCAAAATACTTTCCCCTCAATTAGAAAAAGAGTGTATTCAGTCCGTTTAGCCCAGATTTGATAAATTAGAGATCGCGGAGTAGATTTTACCTGGACTTTTTTGTGCAAATATTTTTCCAGGTTCTTTGGTCATCCTTCTGCCAACTTCCCCTCCCCTTTGCCCCCTTCACATTTCTGTAATCTCTGGCAATATATTTTTTTAATGACAAAAATGGATTATTCTAGACCAGATATATTGCGTGTTTGAAATGCTCTCCAAATTGTAGCTAAAGCAAAGTAGAGATATGCTACAATGAAACATGAAAAATAATCATTTAAGCATTTCATTGCTCAATAATGAGTTGTTTGGGGACATAATCTCCAAGAGCTACTATTACTGAGATTTGGATGTGATTAGAGAGAATTTTTTTTTTTTAAGTATTACAGTAGGAATTTTCATGTAGTGCAGAATGAGATAAAAGGAAGGGATTCATTTTAGAATAGGACATGTTGAGTTTACAGGAGAAAGTGCAGCTTCTGTGATTAATTGAAATCAGGTCTTTTATTAGTAAATAAAACACCATGTGGGTTGTAAGAGTCTGTTGACCACCTATCAATTGTAAGAATCCAGGAAGATTTGTCCAGGCAATGGTCTGTTGCAACATTGTAATCTCCTCCAGTTAGAATATTGTCTCACATATGGTCTTGAACCTTTTGTGATAATAGATTAAGTAGAGTCATTTTTAACCAGAAAATACTGAAGACTAGGATACTTCTGCTGTAAAATAATTATCTGATTTAAGAACATTTGCCTTCCTCAAATTACTTAAGGAGTCAAAATTTGACTCTAGTGCAAATCTGGAATGACTTATATGAGGGACACATTCTGCTCCATTCAACTATCTCATAGCTTTTCTAGTAAGGATGGAAACCCATCTAGACTTCTCAGTGAAACAGACAGCAGAAAGGAGAATCCAAGTCATCCCTTTGTAAACTTCTCTATCTCTTCTGGGAGAAACTGAGTTTCTTGCAATGATGCTCTCACATGCTGAGCAGAGTTCAAAAATTAAAACTTCCATTGCCTTTTGGACAGGATGATTAAATCCATTTATGTTTCCAAGATATAACTTTAATGCCCTGAAGCCTATTATTAATATAGTGAGTCATGTCTTGATCCAGTTGTATTCATCAAGATTTAGCATATATGACATTTATGCCTTCCCTCAGCTGTAGTCTGACTCTAATAAAAAAAAAATCTTAGTTGGTAATTTAATTGATTCTGTGACATTAGGGACACACACAAAGTATACAATGCACACCTACCACAGACACTGCAAATATATGTTGTTTGCAGTGTTGTTGTAGCAAGGCCAGGGTCAGGATATTAGAGAAACAAGGTGGGTGAGATAATCCCTTTTATTCAACCAACTTCTTCAGAGCTCAGTGTAGCTCGAAAGCTTGTCTCTTTCACTGACAGAAGTTGGTCCAATTAAAATATATTAATTCACCCACCTTGTCGCTGTAAATATATGTAACACAAAGGACAATGAAAAACACACACATTCTTGGTCCATGAAATTATGTTCTAGCCAAAGGACGGTTTTAAGTTTACATCTACCTAATCTGATTTTGAATAGTTAAAATCCAGATAAACTCAAGTTTCCTTCTTGAAATCCTTCCTCAAAAACATCTTTACTCAATCTCCCAACAATTATCTTCATCCAGTCTATTAAAATGCAAACACTAAAATAGGAACCAACATAGCATTTACCATGTGACTCAAGCAGTCCTATAGCTTTTTAGTGTAAAGCTCCCTCCTCTTTGCCTGGTGTCCATGCTCCATATGTCACATTATGTTATATATCTCTTGGATATTATTATTATTGTCTTTGGGAGAAATTTCCCCGCTCTTTGCAGAGAGCCAACATGGGGTCTATATATCACTTAAGGTCTAGCCTTTGAGCTGGTCCTCTGCACAGAAGATTTCATCCTCTCTGTATAGTGCCATGTACACATATGGCACTGCATATGTTAAATATTCATAATAAAAATGTTAAAGGTTCATATTTTTAAAAAATATTTAAATTGGTTTACCCATCAGTAGTCATTTTCTCCTTCATTCTTATACATATAACACCAACATTAGGAGGGTGTGAACTGTTACTCAAATTCCCTTTTTTTCCAGCTAGCCTAAGAGAGTTTAATAATTACCTTATATCAACAATTAAGATATATAGTATATTGTTTGCCTTTGATAACTTTAACTACTGTATGGACAGTGTCATTATATTATATGCTCAAACTTTTAAATAAGGTAACTCCCCTATTTCTTTTTGTATTAGAAATGTATAACAGCCGAAGTTTTGTAAATTAGCAAAACAGACAAACACTTGACCACAGACATGACATCTATTAAAATTCAGATCCATTGTAAAAGTTTGAATCTATGAAGGTGGAAGTTGAATTTAGATTTTCAGCAATGTGTTCCTCACACCCTGCTTTTATCCATCTAGTTAATACAGCATCCATCCCTGGATACATTGTACTATGTCCCAGATAATCTTCTACAAAATTAATCAAAAACTGGACACTATGCCTGGGGGGAAAAAAACAGCCACTCCTCAAAAACCTGTGTATAAAAATATAATGATAATAAAATAAAATTAATGATGTCTAGTTTTATTACGTCAGACTTGCACTAGCAAACTAAAATGAACAATGTGGACACTCTGGTTCAGGCAGAAGCTTGGCCTTTAAAGCCCACCCAACACTCTAGGCTTCAGAGCCCAAGCTGCAGATCATCCACATTGTTATTTTTAGTGCACTAGCTCAAACCCCTCTAGCACTAGCTTGAACTCTGCTAGTGTCAATCTGTCTGCATAGCCTGCGAGGTGTTACCTGGGGTTTTCAGAACCCCCAAGAGGGGCAACTTAACTATTTTACTCCAGGCGGTGTAAGGAATAAATCAATAGGAACACAGCAATTCCGTCTGATAAGATTCATGCAAGTAAGCGTACTCTATATAAAACTGAAGTTTATTAGATTCAAGCACACACATACATAAGCAATAGGTTTGGAACATCCCAGATATTTACCTAACATCTGGAATGGTATTGAGTAATTAATATTAGGTTTACAGTGGCCAGTTGCTCACCCACCGGGGAGAAAGGGTGCCAGGAAAAACGTCTCTCAAGATGGCTTCAGAAGACTGCTCCAAAGTACACTCTATTAGCTAATCTTTTATAACAAAACACATAGGTCATAATGACCCCTACTGTACCATCACTTTTCTAACTTTCAATAAACTTAATACCAGAGGCATCTAGACTCAAGGTTTTCTAACCACCAAGGATTTTAGTCTCAATTGTTTACTTGTTTGTCCCCTCCTCCCATTCCGATTAGCAGAGACTGTAGCTAGTTTTGACCTTGCTTATGAAAGCCTGTCTCCAAATTAACCCTTAACTGTGTGGGGTTCTATTTCATTAATTCAGGGTGGCTGAATGCACATAATATGGTTGCAATTAACTTAATCACATTATGGGGTATACACACACCTCAAATCCAGGGCAACAGGAGGCTCACTCTCTGCTGCAATGTAGATGCAGCCTATTATGCCAAGTGTTCCTTAACTAATTAACTGCTGCCCAGCCACCTAGGTAATTAACAACTCACAGGTGGATCTCCGTTGGCTCATTCTCCTTAGTGTGTCACAGGTAGGCTGGGTGCCTGACAGCACAGCTGACAGATCTGCTCTGAAAGTGACTCCTTGGGCTGCATCTCCCTCAAGTCTGTTACTAGCCTATCCACTACCCTCATGCAGATTCCCAGACACCCTGAAGGCCCTACATGGGATCCAGAATGGCCCTACATGGAAGCCAGTAGGGGAGAGGTGTGCTCTGCAGGCAGGTGACAGACAGTAGGGGGGAGATCGTCCTGCATCAGTGGGGCATACTATAGTTTTTTTATTGAGTCTTTATTCAGATAAATTGGAGTTATGGGAATTTGTATGGACCTCAGGATTTGGATCAATATGTCAAAGGTTGCAAAATATTGCTGTTCATTACAGGGACATAACAAACAATTGATGGTGCACAAAAAGGAATGAAATTCATCTCACTTGCTCTCTGCTGTGTAGGCTGTAGCACTAGGAGCAGTAACACTCAACAGTGCCTTTTTGTCTCACTACTTTTAAGCAGCCATTACTTTGAAAACACACCCAAAGCAGATCTGCATCTAATGTGTGCAATCACTTTCAATGCAGAGCCACAATTTCTTTCAAGATGGTGAGTGTGTAAGATGCAAGACTACAGTGCTGGATCCTGCAAAGTGCTGAGCATTCTGATCCTGATTCAAATACAGCAAAATACATAAGCACATGTGACTTAATGTGGCTACTAATGCACTTAAAATTAAGCACATGATCAAGTGCTCTAATGGCTCCAAGCCAGTTGTTCAGCACCTTGCAGGATCTGAGCTCTAAGACCTTGAATGTAAAGGACCAATTTGGGCAACTCCTCTACTGCATGGGATTTTTTATTTGTGACAAGTTAACTTGCATATTTCTGTTTTTGTTTGTTTGTTTGTTTTTACTCTTTACTAAACTATTCCAATGTTCTATATTTTAGCCTCTCAGAAAGGTTTGCAAATTCTGACCATCTCTTAGTACAATGGATGTCAGTATTTCTCTAGAGACACTAAATATCTTCCCTTTTTGTAAAAAAAAAAAAAAAAAAGCCTGGGACCAGACAATAAGGGCCTAATCCAAAACCCATTGAAGTCTTTCCATTAAGTTCAATGCTCTGTGGATTGGGCCTTAAATGCTGTTCACTGATCTACAATTTGAATATAAATAAGGATAGCTCTTATCTATGTTTTTAGCAGTTCTTTATTTTTCCATCCCATAACCTATTATAAAGTTAATCAAAGATGCGGCAAAAGATTAACCAGTTTAACATGTTTTCCCTATTGGTTCTGAATTTTATTGTATCTTCAAATGCTGTTTTCTTACTCTGTATAGGTGGCCCTATTGTGTAGTGTAGAACATAGTTACCAGCCAATTTAGACAGAATAGCAGAAGGCATACAGCTCAGCTTTGGGAATGATTACCCCACTCTTCAATCTTGTGCCTTTTCAACAGGCAGGAATGGTGCTGATGTTATTCTTGGCTAATCCTATTACTCCTTGGTAGATTGACTCAAGATCTAGGGTCATGTTTTTATTTTAAAATGACTTTTAGTACTACGTTAAGGACAACTGAATTACCTGTTTTACTAACGGGGATGACACCACAGCTAAAATGATCCATGCTGGACTACACTTTTGAATGTCACCTAGAAGCAGAAAACTGCATTTAGGACTTCACTTTGGGCTATTTTTTTTTTCATGTTAAGTACAGCAATATCCTCAGTCTACATTTCACAATAGCTTCAATTTGTTGGAAGAGAGAATATGAAAATCAAGCATCACTAACATTTGAAAATGGAATCTAATGGAAATCAAATCATCCCACAAAATCCATTTGGTGCTTATTTATAGAGCTGGCCTTGAGCTTATTGATACTTATGAACAAAGGATTTTTTCACTTGTCTCAAATGGATACTGAATGGGTATTTGCCAGCCCACCCACACATCCGTAGTGCCAATTGTATTTTGAATATGCTAGATAAGGGACTCATAATTTGTAACATTCCTTCCCCTCTCCCCCACGAAAATCTATTTAGTACTTAGGAAAAACAGGATTACTATTCACTTTCTTGCTTGCCTGTCTCTGTCTTGGCAAGCTGGTACAAAAACCTGCCAAGTGTGACTGACTTGCCAGGCTCTTGGGGCATCTGTATTCACTAAATTTAAGCTGGCATTTACTTTGTCAATCAATGAAACAGCTGACCAGTTGGCTTGCAGTCCAACAACCCACCCTCCTACTTCTTGGTAAGAGATAATTCACCCCATTGAAATCTACATTGTTTGATTCTGTAACCTTTGAATTTTGGGCTAGTGTTGAATCACACTTTTTAAATCACTGGCATTAGTGTAAGGATTAAATATAAAAGGTGTGCCAGAGTGACTGAAAAGAGACATACAGTCCCCTCTTCTGAATTGTTATATCAACACATATGCCAAATGAAATCTCATTTGGAGTTGAAAAGCTACAGAAATCTGCTTTCTTGTCTTTTCTCAGTATGTCCATATTGGCTTTGTTTTTATTCTCTTTATTTAAAAAGCAAACTTTACAAATGTGTGTCTGTACACTTGTAATACAGAATGGAACAATAGACATTGACACCGACTACTTGTATTTTTGTATTTTTCCATCTTCCTCTAAGAATCTATGAATACTATGAGTGACAGAAATAATTGGTTCATCCTTATCTCCATTAAAGGAGAATACTTCTTTACTTCCTTCATAAATCTATGAGCACATCTTTCCTCAGGCCAGATTCTTTTGCACCTGGCACTCAAAATATTCTGAGAATATCATTCTTGAGTTTATTAATAATTATGATTAATTTATTTGTATAACAGCAATGCCCAGATTTTACTAAGTGCTATATATACACATAATCCCTGTCCTGAAGAGCTTCAAATCTAAATAGACAAGACAGAGACAGAGAGTAGTATTCACTCCATATTCAGATTGGGAACTGAGGCATAGATACTGGGGTCTTAATCATGCAACATTCCTGTCAAGGGGAACTTTGCCATTAACTTCAATGAGTACTCAAGCCTGAGGGGATGTGTTAAGGTCACAAACAAAAGTCAAACAGGGAACTGAGCTTGGCTTTCCTGAGTTCCAGTCCAGTGTCTTAACCACTTTTCCTTTCACAAGACAATTTTTGACCATACATTATGTAAGTACTAATGTGTTCACCATAGTCTTTGTCTTTTTCCATCTACTTAGCAAAACATAGTTACTACTGTTCCCCCTCAGATGGAAACTCTGATTGCTGCCATCTAGTTAGGATTGTATACCCAGATCTGATTTCAAATAATGGTTTTCATAGCTCAGTGGTTTAAGCATTAGCCTGCTAAATCCAGGGTTGTGAGTTCAATTCTTGAAGGGGCCATTTAGGGATTGGGGGCAAAAATCCGTCTGGGGATTGGTCCTGCTCTGAGCAAGGGGTTGGACTAGATGATCTTCTGAGGTCCCTTCCAACCTTAATATTCTATGTACTTTTATATGTTTTTGCTATGTTGATGTGGAACTTTTTCATATTAATTATTTTTCAACATGACTAGCCAGATCAATGATACACGGGGAATGCTTTTAACTCTTAGCATGAATGTTCCCAAATTCCTACTTCTGAGGAAGAAACACACGAACATGTAAACCTCCCCGCTCCAGTCCCTTAATGGGAGGTTGGTGGCATAATTTTTGTTCATACATTTTAGCTGGTTAGCTAGGGCTTAGGTATTGCTTGAAAATGACTTTAATTGTTATATCTGTTAAGTTGCTCACCATTGAGTTATGGCTTGTGTTGTCCCATACCTTTTCTTGGTCCTCATTATCCTTTTGTTCCTTGCATTAAAATTGCCGAATTCATCCCAGAACTCTGTCCTTTGTAAATAAGTAATGTTATATTTTCCCCTCATCAGTATTTGAATATCAACACATTTTCCATGAATCCTTGCCTTTGCACAGTGGACTTTCACATTTTAGAATTATACTGTCAATTCAGAATTAGATAACTTCTTCAGTGTTGTGGCAGGCTAGCCGATTCAGGATGTCCGATGGAAAATTATAGCCATTCATCAACTTAAGGCTAGGGAGTCATCTTTTATTATGAAACCTTCAGCTTCTGGAGGATTGTAAACCACAGCAGACAGAATTACTCCCATAGTATTCCTCAGGGGCTTCTTGCTTCTCAGGAAAGAAAAACAGATATACTAAAGTTGTCTTTATTTTTTAACCACCATCTTCCAGTAGGCTCTAAATAGCCTAGCATGTCAAACATATCCCAAATTAGAGTTTGCACTTGTTCAGTACCTGTTGTAACGTCTGAGGAATTTTGGCTTACCAAAAACTGTCAAGATTGAGGCTGAATTCTCTCTATTGATTGCTTTGGACTGGGCTAGGAGGAAGTGGTTGACTGTAGCTGATACTAGTAGGAGGATGAGTAAACAGGAAACAAGTTTTTGACAGAGCAATTTGGCTCAGGACAACCAAAGAGGTTTCATATGAGGCAGCTGCAATAAAATTTCTAGCCTACGCTGGTCGTTTAGATATCACTTTATAAAATGCAGTCTTTAAAAATGATCAAACATCAAGTGACTTAGAAATCTAGCCTCAGAGGAGGCTCCTAGGAACATGAGAGTGGCTATACTGGGTCAGACCAATGGTCCATTTAGCCCATTATCTTGTGTTCCAACAGTGGCTGGTGCCAGATGTTTCAGAGGGAATGAATAGAACAAAGTGATTATCAAGTGATTGATTCCCTATCCTCCAGCCCCAGATTCTGGCAGTTGAAGGTTTAGGCTGCATCCCTCACCATCTTAGCTAATAGTCTTTGGTGGACCTATTCTCCATGAACTTAGCTAATTCTTTTTTGAATCCAGTTATACTTTTGGCCTTCACAATGTCCCCTGTCAATGAGTTCCACAGGTTTACTGTGCACCCCACCCATATAAAAACATATATATAAACCTTCAGTGATATTCAGCCATGTGGGAATGACACTAGAGCACAAATGTACAGTACAGTAGCTGCTTTGATTAAAGTAAAACAGTCACTTGTCAGCTGAACAATTTTGTTGCATTCTTTAGGATCACACCAATCATCTCCAACATGCTGATACAATGTCCACATCTCAAAATATAATGGCCTTACCTTTCTCTTCTTTGACCTTTCCAAAATAGTGTACTTTTAAAAATTAAAATAAAGCTGCATGATGACTGGTATGATGGTTTTAATTAAAGAAAAGACAAAAATATATTTTCCCTTCACTGGAGAAAGGGTTAAAGCAAAATAGGATCGTTACTGGGAATAAAACTTTTTTCTCAAAGAAACTAAGAGGATGTTACCATGAACTGCATTATGGATATGAGAACAAAAGTCTTGTATTTTATACGTGTTCCATATACCCACTATAAAGGCCTGTGTAGTGCCTTATATTCACAGAAGTACTGTTTATATATCAACATCTTTTCAGAATCCTGACAGGTAAGTAAAGGACTAATTCATTTCAAATTATTTTTTTATCCCAGATGAAAGCTACATAGAATTTGGTACATTAGAGTATTACCGGGGTGTTGTAATTATTCCCAAACCATTGCAAACCTTGGAAATTGAGAGTTAAGGTTAAATTTATAAGAAATCCAGATACATTCAGATATGGAAATACACACTCAAGGCACGCAAACAGCTTAAACTCTGTCCTCTAATGACACTGTGCAATGGTAATACAATTGTGATTAATTCATTTTTGTATTTGTGCTCTCAGATTTGTTTAAACTGATTTTTAAAAACACATCTTTGACTTTTTTTCTCTGTTTTTTCCTCATGGACTTACTACAGGATAGATTTAAAGTTGTCTAGTTGCCCTACCTCTGAACTTTAACTCCATTTTAACGTCATGAAGCACGGAGTGCATTCACCAAATAATTCTGATGAACAATTTTGAGATTACAGGTTGTTCACTTTAAATATACATTATTTGTGTGGTGTGACTGGTTACCTAAACCCTATGCTATTGTTTCTGATCTCTGATTGGGTGCAAACTTTTAAAATAGAAAAATAGTGAATAATGAAATCTTGGACTTGCATTTATTTTCATTTTCTCTATCCCAACCATGATCCTCCCCCTCTTGCGTTCTCTTTCTCATCCACAGCCCACTGAAGTCAGTGGGGAACCCTTCAATTCACTTCAATGGGCTGTGGATTAGGCCTTTTATCCATGTTGCATTTTGGACCCTCTGATCTCTCAGTTCATTAATTTCCTGAGACTCTTCCTTACTTTTCATCTCCTTATCTATGTGCCTTCCCCTGACTCCCCAACATTCAAGGCTGATGAGACCGGGGCTATGTCGGTGACGGGGTTGCCTGCCACCAGCTCGGCGGGGATCTGTCCGAAACATGCTGAGCTAGCCTCCGGTTGGGGATCTGGCCGAAACATGCTGAGCTAGCCTCCGGTTGTCCAACCAACTCCCTGCAAAGACTCCCTGGTTTACTTCCTACCCGCTTCTCCGCATCGCATGGCTTCCTAGTTCCCTCGGTTCCTTCTCTGTCAGTCGTGTCCAGCACCTGGGGGTTGAGGGGTGCTGTCAGCTGGTTGGCCTCCACCTTGTGAAGTGCCCGCAGCCCTTCAGGAGAGGCCAGCAGCACACATCCTTCCCCTATGGCAGTCCACCCAGACTGAGCCAGGCTACTCCCTCTTACACTGGTGTTGCACTTTGAGCATGCCCAGTAGGGCTGTGGGGGCATGGGTTCCTCAGCCCACAGTGAGGGGTTAAACCCCACAGTCCCAGTGCGGGGCATGCATGCCCCGTCATAATCCCCCCTTTAAGAGGGTGTCCGGTGATGGCCCCTCTTCCGCATCTTCCCCTGCTATGCGGGAAAAGAAATCTGCATTTGCGTGGGCTTTACCGGGTCGGTGGGTGACTGGAAAGTCGTATGGCTGGAGTGAAAGGTACCACCTCATGACTCTGGCATTGGTGTCCTTCATACTGTTAAGCCATCGAAGTGGCACGTGGTCAGGGACCAACTGGAAGAGGTTCCCTAGCAAGTAGTACCTTAGGGCGTCGATCGCCCACTTCACCGCCAGGGCCTCCTTCTCTATTGTCGAATACAACTTCCTACTCAAATAGAGGCCTGGATGCTCCTCTCCCTCGTCCTCCTGGAACAACATCATTCCCAATCCTACTTCTGACACATCGGACTGTAATATGAAAGGCCTGTCGAAATTCGGGTGAAATAGGACTGGCTCCCTACTTAGTCAGTCCTTCAATTCCTGGAAGGCCTCCTCGCACTCAGCTGAACACTGTACGTTGTGGGGCTGCAAACTGTTCGTTAGGTCTGACAAAGGTGCCATGAGTGTTGCGAAGCTCAGCACAAAGCGGCAGTAGTATCCTGCCAGGCTCAGGAATTGGAATACCTGCCTTTTTGTTGTAGGTGTTGGGCAGTCCCGTAAGGCTTGTACCTTGTCCACCAGGGGACATAAAGTCCCTCGGCCCACCATATACCCCAGATATGTTACCTCTCGCTGCCTGAGATGGCACTTGGCTGGGTTGGTGGTGAGTCCGGCTTCTCCTAGGGCTTGCAAGACCACTGCGAGGTGCTGAAGATATCCTTCCCATGTGGGGCTATACACCACTATGTCATCTATAAAGGCCGCTGCGTACAGGTGGTGAGGTTGTAACAGTCTGTCCATCAGTCATTGGAACATGGCCGCGGCGCTGTGCAGGCCGAAAGGCATGGTGACGAAGTGGTACAGCCCGAATGGGATAGGGAAGGCTGTCTTCTCACGGGATGTGGGCGTCAGGGGTATTTGCCAGTACCCCTTCGTAAGGTCTAATGTTGAGATAAACGTCGCGTTACCCAGCAGTTCCAGTAGTTCATCCACTCTGAGCATTGGGTATGCATTGAACCAGGATATTGCTCTGACCTTCTGGAAGTCTATGCAGATTCGTAGGGTCCCATCAGATTTTGGGACTAATACGATAGGGCTCCACCATTCTCTGCATGATTCCTCCATGACCCCCATGTCCAGTATCATTTGGAGCTCCCTCTGGACCGACTCCCCACATCTTCTTTGGCAGTGGCTGATGGTTATCGCGGACCTTCTGGCCATGGAGGGTGGCAATATGGTGACTCACCAGCTCAGTCCGCCCTGGTGGCAAAGGCCCCAACTAGCTGCTGCAACTCCTCCCATTGCCCCGTGTCCAGTCCTACTCCAATCGCGATGGGCGTGGGGTCCGTGAGTTCGCCTGCCAGTGGGTCGAGTTCTGGTTCTGGGGGTGATCAGTAAACCCTCCTCGGTCTTCCACTCCTTTAGGGGGTTTACGTGATAAGTCCAGACTTCTTTCCATCTGCGTGGCAGCTGCACTTCATAGTCTACGGGCCCCACCTGCCTAACCACTTCAAATGGCCCTTGCCACTTGGCCAGCAGTTTGGACTCTATAGAGGGTAGTAGTAACAGGACACTATCTCCCAGTTCAAAAGTGCGCAGTCACGTCCCTCGATTGTAGTGATGCTCCTGGGTCTGCTCTGCCCATAGGAGGTTTTCTCCTGCAAACGCTCTGAGCTTCTGGAGCTGATCGCGGAGTTGCAGTATTTAGGGGACTGAGCCCAAGGCCCATGACTCCTGCTCCTCCCAGGTCTCCTTCAGGAGGTAAAGTATTCCCCGTGGTTGTTGCCCGTACAGCAGTTCGAAGGGTGAGAAGCCCGTAGAGGCCTGGGGAACCTCCCACATTGCGAACATCAGGGCTGGCAACAGTTTGTCCCAGTGGTGTGGGTCATCCTCTACAAACTTCCTAAGCATGGACTTCAGCATCTCGTTGAATCTTTCCACGAGGTCGTCTGTCTGTGGGTGATATGCAGAAGTGTTTAGCAGTCGGATATCCAGCAATCAACATAGCTCTGCCATCAGTTTAGTCGAGACATTGATCCCCTGATCAATTAGTATCTCCCTGGGTATTCCCACCCGGGAGAAGATTTTCAGGAGCTCAGCTGCTATATCGGTGCTGTGGTGTTCTGTAGTGGGACCGCCTCAGGGTATTGGGTCGTGTAATCCACCACCACTAGTATGTATTGGCAGCCAGATCCGCTTTTTTCCAGGGGCCCTACCAGGTCCAGGCTAGTTCTCTCAAATGGCACCCCAGCTACGGGAAGGTGACCAACGGCACCTTTGGTACTCAGTTTGGGACAGCCCATTGAGATTCTGGACAGGCCACACAGTAGTCCCACAATTCATGGTGAATGCAGGGCCAGAAGAATCTATGGGTCACTCGCTGTGGCCAGCTCAGGGCACCGAGTGTGCCAGTCGTAACAGGCCCCTCCAGTACTGACGGGGACTAGTAGTTCCCATAATTCCTCCTGGGTCTGGGGCTCCCAGACCGCCCGGTATAGATGGTCTTTGCGGACCTCAAACTGGGGTCCCTGTGGAGTCTGTTTCTCGGTGCCCCTGCCCTACTAAGTGTTTGATCCTCCCCTTGTTCCCTCATAAAGTACCCCCCGGTGTCTAGCCATTCAGGGTTGTTCCCTCCTGTTGGCCCTGACTCGGGGGTGGGTTGTGGGGAGGTACTAGTTGTTGGAGCAGAATCTCCTTCCAGGTGCCCTGACCACCTTTGGGCCATGAGCCCCCTCTTCATCTGGCATGCCCCGTCTTCCTCGGGTGCCCGGCGACTCCAGTCCTCAACAATACTGCAGAACCCTCCCCAGTCTCGCCCCAAGATCATCGGGTAGGCTAACCTCTGGGCCAAACCAACCCGGCACACCTCCTCCTGGTGTCCATCCGACAACCATACCGAAGCAGCGGTGTATGATCGTGTATCCCCATGGACACATTGCATGAGGATGGGATCCCCTGCAGGATTGGGGATGTCTACCATATCGTCTCGCACCAGCGTCTGACTACATCCCAAGTCAACTAGGGCAGTTGCCGGGGTTCCCTCCACTCACAGTGTGATCAGGAGTTTGGTGGGGCCTCTCCGGCAGTCCTGGGATCCCGCGGCTAATGCATAGCCGCAGTTGCAATCCATAAAAGGACAGTCATGATGGAAATGCCCTTCCTGGCCACACTCGTAGCACTTCCCCCATCCCACCTTGAGCGGGGCTTGTACGCCTGGGCCTGCTGGATTCCTAGGCAGCCCGTTTCTCCCGTGACCGAGGGGCGGGTCACTCTGTTGTTTTCTGGTGGGCGCCCACCCAGCTGTCGTTGGATGGGGTTGGGGGCTTACACCCCTTGGCTTGTGCAGATGGGGGACTCGCTCCGGAGGTTGGCCTGAGTCCCTGGGGATCTCAGACCTTTTATCTCGCACTTCCGACCCTTCAGCAGCCAGGTAGTCGTCCATCAGGGTGGTGACCTCCGAGAGCGAGGTCGGGCAATGACATTTCACCCACTCCCTTCCTCCGGAGGGAAGGATCTGCATGAATTGCTCCAGCACTACCACTTCAGCCACCTGAGCCCCCGTACGCTTCTCTGGCTCCAGCCAGTGCCAGTAGTAGTCCCGTAGCTTCTGGGCCACGGCCCTGGGTAGAGCCGCTGGTGGGTATCTGCCTGACTCCCCTCTGCAGTTTCTTTTCAAAAGGTCATTTAGCTGGACTCCCAGAGCAGCTTCTCTCCCTTGCACATTTTCATGTCAATGGGGTACCGAGGGAAGGAGTTGCCCCAAGTAGGCTCCATTTTTACCCCCTTCTCCCTCCCCTTCTGGCAGCCAGTGCAGCAGTGCCTGCTTAAACTGCTTTCTGCTGCTGTAAAATTTGACCTTCGATCTTCAGGTGTTTCCATCCCCCACTGGGATGTACAGCTTTAAATTTTTCTCAGAAAAAAGCCTGTTTAGGCTGCTAAAAACGATGGTTGTGTTGAAAGAATTCTAGACTGCCGTGTAGAAGGTTTTTGTTTCTTTTGCCTTGATAGAGTAATCTGTGCAAAGGTAAAATGTTCTGGTTTTCTTTTGTGTGAGGTTTTTGGCACATGTCTCACTCACAGTGCTAGTAAATAATCAGTCTCCTGTAATGTCACACAAAATACTAGAAGAAAGAACTGGAGCAATAAAAAAGTCCCCTGAAGCCTCCAGTGGGGCTCTGAAATATAAACTGCAGCTCAGAGGCTCTCTTATACTTCTATTCAACTTGTCTGCATTACTTTGTATTTATAAACTGTGCAATCCAGTAGTTTAGGTGAAATAAAAAGACTTTCCATTTTTATTTTTGGCTTCAAAATAAATTCATTCATTTAACCACAGATATTTTCCTCAAACTCCATATGGATTTGTGTGTTGAAGCTGGATGTCATTTCACAAAGACATACCAACAGTTTCAAAACAAGTAGTACAGTAGGGCACTTGAATATTGAATTAAGAAGCAGGGATGTATTTTTAATGTGACATGAGATTTCATTGGTGCCTAATTAGATGAATAATATACATAACTGCTCTTATTTCTCATTAATGAAGTGATTAGGAAGAAAGACATTTAAGTTCAGCTTTTGGTAAAGAAATAATTCCATCCACTACTGAAATGCAGCTACCTCGGGGGAGCAACATATCAACTGTATAATGGCAAATAGAACAGTTTAGAGTAGGAAATGAAGAAAAACACCACACATAAATAAAACTACAGGGGAAACGTAAATAGTCAAAATGTAATTTTCTTCACTGGAGTTAATTAGAGCTGGACATGAAATACTTTTTGCCATCCCATGAAAATTTTGGAGATATCAGAAAACATTTCCATTGGAATGAAAAGTTGAAATCTCAAAGAAAAAATAATAAAAATAAAATTGGGAACCAAAAAGCCAAAAAATCAGTTTGGGTCAATCAACATTTTACAATAATTTTGAAAATTTTCATTTTTATTTAGATTAATTTTTTTTAATTGGTTTACATTCTAAACACAAATTCATTTACAACAGGAAAACAGTAAATTCTTGTTTTGAAAATGTTAAAACAGCGTATTTCAACTTTTTAAAAAGATTTTTGCAAAAAAAGTCAAGTTGAGAAATTTATCAAAACTGACTTTCCAACAAAAACTGTCAGTTTCAATGAACTGACATTTTTTTGATGAAGAAATGTCTCATCAAAAAATTCCCAACTATCTCAGACTTAATATCCTTGATCTTGGAAACAGTGTCATAAGACTTTTCATTATCACAGATGGACATGCCTGTGTTTTGTGTGTCATCCAAAAAATAGTAACTATATACTATAGTAGCAGTGGTCTCCAAGTACCATGCTGGGGAATTGGGTCGGTGAAAGAGTATCTCCTGCTGCTGATGCACCAACACACTGTTAGAGCTGATACAAACTCCCAGTTTCTGTTCCACAAGAAATACCAACATTTTGAAAAGTTTTCATTGCAATTCCAAGCAAAACCTAGAAACACTAAAAATTTCCCATAGAAAATAAATTATCTATTTTGGTTCAATTTTGTTGGGAAAAAATGGAGCAGTTGGCTACCCCCAACTCCTGGAGGACTCCCTGAGCTAATCCTAGGGAGTCAGGGGCAGTTTGGGGAGTCCCCCAAAATGGGGGGACAGCCTGGAGAGTTTCCAGGAATCAGGGGAGTCCCCTGATAGAGACAGTGAGCATATAAACCCTGAGACCTCCAGCTCCAGCCAATGCTTCCAGAGCTGTCAGGATCTCTGCCGGAGAGCAGGGAGCTTAAAAATCCAGACAGCCCCATCTCAAGCTGGGGCTCTCAAGACTTCCAATCTCTCTGCCATGAAACTGGGAGCCTACACCCTGAGAGCCCCTGCTAGAGATAAGCCTTTCATGCTCCTGGCTTTGCAGCAGGGACCCTGAAAGCCCTGGGTTCCCAACCGCAGGAGTCTGCATGGCAGAGGAGCCTTGGAGCCACAGACCATAGAAATCTTGGGGTCCCTAGTGGCGTGCCTGTTGAGCTGGCAGAAAACCACAGAAGCCTACCTGTGTGTCTGCAACAATTAATGGAAACCAAAACATCTCTGCAAAGCACTCTGATTTTCACGATCAGCGTTTTCTGATGAAAAAATCTTTTATTGGAAAATTCCTGAGCAGCACTATACGCTGTCTCCTCCTGGAAGGTTTGCCAGCCAACTGAGCCAATTATGCTTCACAAGTGGGATCTGATAAGTGCACATCTGAGATATTATGTTAATTCCAAGGTACACAAGCATTATAGCAAAAGTTGTAGGATAAGGGGATCTTTTGATGATGAGATTTAAAAACAGAGGGTGGATGGAAAAGTGTCTGGGGGTTTCCTCGAGTAATAAAAGAAATCACTATAGTGATTTACACATTGCTCTTGTCAAGGTACCTAGTAAGAAAAGTATCAAACAGATTTTCATTTGAATTTGTCTCTAATCTGATGCAATCCAGGCACATGATTTTCAAGATATGCTTTTCTGTGATAAAAAGTAAGCAAGCAAACAGGAGAGAGAGCAAGAGCTCAACAGCAAGAGTTTAGTCAACCAATGAAAACTAGATAAGGTGAGTTACATTGATATTGATGATTCATACTTAACCTTAGTGGTTTGTTTGCTTGCCATATGCCAGCATGACTAACCCCAGGGTGCCAAAAATTACCATTGATCAATAGTTTGAAATTGCAGCACTTGAACTTTCACCTTTAATTCTGCTGTGTTGTAGTATGTGTTCAAACAGCAGCCTTTTAGAATTATTCGTTCTGGCTGCAGATCAACATTGCACTGGCAGTTGCTGAATGTTAAACATACATTTTTCAACCACTGAATAACAAAACCAATTTCTATATAGTAATATAGAGAATCTGAGATATACTTGGGCTAAGTAAAGCCCGGCTGAAAAGATTTGGCAGTCTCTGGACATGTAGTTCGAACTGTGCTAGAAATCTAATATTGCAAAGCTCCTTTTAAAATGGATGTGGCTATGTATAAGGGATGCAGAGTTGGATCTCTTCATATGACCTGATGCTAGTTGAATTCAATGGAAAAACTCCCATTGACTTCAGTGGGCATTGGAACAGGCAAATAATCCTCTGAAATTGGAGCACATTTTCAAAGAGCCCTTAAATCTTCACCATCTAAATTTGCGCCTGCAATTTTGATGTGCATGATGTGCAATACTTTGCACATGCAAAACCCTACCTGGTATAGAAACAAGATAAATATCCAACTATACACATTGCACATCCAACTACAGGATTTGATTTTCTGAAGGCACAAAGTGGGACTATTACATGTTTGAACAAATAGAACATCACTTACCTAAATTATGTTAAAGGTACTGTTAAAAGAGGGATGAAGTATAACCATCTCCACTCCCTCTCATATTCATATGATTTTTTTCTGGCTGGAAAAACTTCTAATCGGTGTGAACAAAGTACTTGCATACAATGACCCTGATTCATCCTGGCCCATCATGCATGGTAAAGGAACTGAATGTATGACTGTGTTGGGAGAGGGAGGGCACAAAGGTAGCCTTTTGCCTTATTCAACCAACATTCCAAGGCCAGAAAAGGTCTTTCCTGTCCCTGGCATAAATTAAAGCAACCTCTAGAGCCATTGCATCAGCTGAGAATACCTGAAGCACGGCAATGCTGTGGTCCAAAACTCTCCCCCAGCACATCTTCTATTCCTGGGTGGCATAGAGCCAGTTACATAAATTGTGTTCCTTCTGGGGAAACCCCTGTGCTAGGGATATTTCACAGTGGACCTTTACTTCCTGATTATGCCACTGAAATGGCTGTTTGGTTGAGGTAAAAGGGACTGAGCTGCTCGCCTGTCTGAACTGGGACTGGGCTGCAATAAGGCTATTTGTTGTCTCTGGTGGCTGTGTTAGTTTGATCCAAGCTGTTACCGTGACGTGCTTGGTGGAGTACACACTAACTGGTAGCTATGGATTGGGCACAGTATAACAGTAAGGACTAACTTACATTTCGATGGTGGCCACATGCTGAAGCATTAGAGTGTTGCCTATGACCACCTTGGACTTTTTCATGTGGCTGGTGTGCACTTCTGAAACAAAGAGGCTGATATTTTCAACTTGGGCATACTCTCATGCATTGAGAATTGGTGAAGAGGTTTGCTAGTGGGGTATTATATGCCAGGTAAGCTTAAGATGGTCCGCACCTGTGCTGGTTTGTCCTGACAAAGTGGGTTACATTTCCCCTTGGTGGGGTTAGAATTATGGGGAGAAGTGATTGTTAATACAGATTTGATGTGCTGTGCTGAAGGGTTTGTGTGATGCTGTGGTTTTGTAAGGATACCTGAGCTCTCCTGGCATAGTCATCTACATGGGGCTGCAGGCCTTGGCTGGACATAGACACTGGACAGCTAGGGCGTCCTTGATTTGAGCATTGAAAGCGAGGAGGCCAATGGCAGCTTTCTTCACCTTCACAGCTGTCAAGACAGGTTGGTAGTTGTTCAAATTATAAAAAAGTTGTTGCCACTTGGCCAGAACTTGCATCTTTGTCTCTGTCCTCACTGGCCCATGCCCCACAGAAGACCGATTGGGTATAAGTGAGAGGACCATGATACTGTTGCCAGTGGCAAATGTTATTTTGTAGATTGGGCCCAAACATATGCCTCCGGCATTTCATTGGCAGTGGAACTTGAACTGTTATTGTTTTGTTGTTATATAATTTAGAGAAATATTCAATTATTTCAAATAAATGGTTTCAAGAAAGTAACAAGCTCTTAGAACTTTTCCTCTCCTATCAAAACTTGTCTCAGTGTGTTGCATGTAGTCCAAAGTTGGGTCATTTCTGCGTGTCACTTGACAGCTTGTTTGGAAGCAAAGTCCCACAGCTTGAACAAGGGAATTCTTTAAGAAAATTTGCTAGATTAGAAATAGGTTTTTGCAATTCATCCGATTTTTATCAATGTAGGGCATTGAGAAAGGCACCGTGGAGAACACTGCATAGCAGAACATGCTAATCTGCACAAGAGCACACTGAAGAAGTCATTAATAGTGTCAGTCACAGGAGTCATTAGTCAAGTTCTACCTAGCCTGCAGCTTCACAATGCTCCCTGCTAATAGAAGTCAGCTAACTTCTGAAATATCAATGCCTGGAAAGTTCCTATTTCAAAGAAAATGGAATCTCTTCTCTTCTCTAATAAGATTAGATTTACAGAATTTTATGATGGATGGCTGAACTACTGCACAGTGGCTTTCTAAACAAAAGGAGTACAAGTACGCCTGATATATTTTTGAAGTTCCTGTATATGACACCTAATATATATTGTCCAATATAGATAATGTTGTAAGGATAATTGTATATATAGAAAAGGCATAATAGAAGTAGGAGATTTAAAAAGACCTATTTGGTCATCTAATCTAGCCCCTTGAGTGCATAGGCTTGTTCACCATGTTATACAGTATTTTTGACAGTGCAATATGCTTGTTAATAATTACTATTAATTATAATTATAATATTAAAAACTGTCAAATTTCCCCAATAAGAAAAATATATATGGACATCAGGAAAATATATATCCTATTTATATATAGTTTTTGATCAGCTTATTTGAATATTAAAGGTAGGTAGGCTGATAGTTGAATCCAAGCATTTGAATATTCTGATGACATTTAAACATCATCTCCAGAGAATCCCGTTAACTCCCAACCTGGACTTCCAACTAACTGTGAACCATCTTCTGGAAGAATGGGACTTTTTACCACCTTTCATTTCTGCAGTGTTTAGGGGTGATTGGTTTTGTCTATTGATACTTTCCCCCAGATCTACTATTTTTATGGAGCAGTTTAGTGTCTGAGAAAGGAAGACCTTCTCTCAAGACATGGGTTTCCTCAATGCTCTGCACCATGAATCTAGGCAGGCCCCTTGAGAGAAATTTGGGGCTCCAGTACATCATGTTTGCTGGGGACCCATCACCTCCCAATTCACCTTATTTCCTCAGATATTATTGACATTTTGGGGGGGGGCTGACCTTGGGCCGCTCTACAGTTTTACTCCCTGCCCTGTCCCCCGCCCCCCATCAGCCCTGATCCCAGGAAGTGAAGGAATGGGAACCAGATGGCCAGGAGGAGGAGTCCACAGACTCTATTTTGCCTGAGGCAGGCAGTTCCCCCAGAGTGGAATATTTCCCTGGGGCACTACTGACTAGTCAGGAAGCAGGAGGTGGTGCTAGCAGTTAGGAGAGGAGGAGGAGGTTAGTGCAGCTCCAGTGAATCGTGCAGGATGCTTTTCTTCTACAGGCTGACACCGACAGGTCCTGAGACGATCAGCTACAGCTCCTGCTAACAACTTTGCTCTGCTACTTTAGTGTTGGAAAAGATCTCGTTGTTAGTTACAGCTCCCAAGTGGGAGGAAAAGTCTCTGCTGATATTGTTTTGGTAGGAATACTAGGGAGGACGGCAGTGCTCCCACACTACATTTCTCAGCATCACCATCAACAACTTCTGTCCCTCCACCCCATCCTGCAAAATGTATAAGACAGATATCTGCCAGGGTTTGGCAATGAGTTGATCCTGTGGATAATAACAATGTCATTTGCCAGCTATGTACATGTAGGGTCAATTTGGGTCCCATACCCAAAAGTCTGCAGACATTAGGCATGGTGACCAAAACCAGCAGCAGACTAGGTCAAGAGAAAAGCAAACAGGCATTATCTTGTTACAGAGCACAAGCTGTCACCTCCAGTACGTTCCATGAGATCATCAGCTCACTCCACAGAACATAGAGGAATGTGTTCAGAGAGGCCAAAAATATGGTCACAACCACCATAGGATGCAGGAGGCTAAAGGAACCACATGGCTCAAGTGTTGTTTATGGCAGGATACTACAGGTGTGCATTACGTACTTCCTTAGGATCTCTCTTACATCTTATCCTTAGTTTACCAGGTACTTGTGAAAAAACATATGTTTTAAAGCCCTGTATTGTTTTTCCTGCCAGTATTAGGAAAACAGCTTTTTATCAGTATCTTCTATATCATTTGCATAAAAATACTGCTCAAATTCTCTGAATATATGTTGCAAAAACTTCCTCTTTTTCATTAATTTGGAAACTGCCCATATTGCCATATACAACCATTTTATCCTTTTTTAAAATATCCCATCCTCATCACCAGTTTTTCTCCATAAAGTTCATGGCATACAAACAGAGATATTAGATAAAAACATACAACGCTTTATCTGGAAAGTTGCAATGTAACACTACTTTATTTCATGAAATTCCAAATCTTAACACACAAGAACAAAAAACAGAGAGTGGGAGTGTGCCAATAAAATTTGAGGATGTCACAAAGTTGGGAGGTATTGTCATTACAGAGGAGGATGGCATATCATAGAGATATGGAAGACCTTTAAAACTGGAGTAAAAGAAATGGGGTGAAATGTCATAGTGCAAAGTAATGCTCTTAGGGACTAACAACAAGAATTTTTGCTATAAGTTGGGGACTTATCAGTTGGAAGCGATACAGGAGAAAGACTTGAGTCTATTGGTTGATCACAGGATGACTATGAGCTGCCAATGTGATACAGCCATGAAAAAGGCTAATGCAATCCTCGGCTGCATCAGGCAAGGTTTTTGCAGTAGAGATAGGGAAGTGTTATTACCATTATACAAGGCACTGGTGAGACTTCATGTGGAATACTATGTGCAATTCTGGTCTCCCATGTTTAAGAAAGATGAATTCATACTGGAACAGGTGCAAAGAAGAGCTACCAGGATGATCAGAGGAATGGAAAACCTGTCTTATGAAAGGAGACTCAAAGAGTTTGGCTTGTTTAACCTAACCAAAAGAAGGCTGAGTGGAGATATGATTGCTCTCTATAAATATATCTGAGGGATAAATACCAGGGAGGAAGAGGAATTATTTAAGCTCAGTACCAATGTGGACACAAGAACAAATGGATATAAACTGGCCATCAGGAAGTTTAGACTTGAAATTAGACAAAGGTTTCTAACCATCAGAGGAGTGAAGTTCTGGAACAGCCTTCCAAGGGGAGCAGGGGGGGCAAAAAACCTAACTGGCTTCAAGACTGAACTTGATACATTTATGGAAGGGATGGTATGAAGGGACTGCCTCCCCCACCACTTCATTTCCACTGCTTCCCCTCATCTCCTATCCCAGTCCCTCTAGGAAGGTTTTAGTTAGTGTGAGTATCAATCTTACTCTCTCTCTCACCCACCCTCCACCACTCTAACTAACTGGTGCACTGAAAATTGAATTCAAAATGACCACTCCTGTATTACCTGTTTCAGGTTGAAAAATATCGAAACATTTTTTTCAACATTATCAAAATGTTTAATATAGATAAAGTCATTTTGAGTTTTCAATCAGAGCATTTTAGAATTTCTATTTGATGGAAAATTTTGACTTTTTGTCCCAATTTGTGAAGAAAACAAATTTCAAAAGGTCAGAATTTCCTGTGGGATGGAAACTCTGTTTTCTAACCAGCTTTGCTTGCATATAGTCCAACATATAGTGCCTAAACTAGAAATAGCTTTGTAGTGCGGAGCAGTGCTATCATCAACAACAATCTGAAGGACAGTCAACAGGAATAAAAGGACAAAAACACAAAAATGTTTATATCTTAATTGTAAAATATCACCAACAGCACTTCTGACTATCAGCTGTACTAAGCTCTTCTGAAGGAAGTGTTAGTTCAATTGCTAACCATTTTCTTTAAAAAAAAAAAAAAAAATTGGATAAAACAGAATGAAATGTTAACCTGACCTCCAGCTGATTACTGACATGAAAAGTGTTATCTACAGAGATACAAAAAGCAACTTGTGTATACTTTTCTGGGTGTGCCACTTCAGTGTACCTCTTTCAGGCTTACTAAAATGGCAATAAAAGCAGGATTACCAACAATTATTTAACATTAGTGCTATTGGGTGTTAATATCAAAAATGTGTTAATACTTTAAAAGTGCTCTGTATGGGACTCCATTCCTTAAACAGGAGGAGAATTCTCTCCAGCCTTGCTGCTTGCAGAAAGGAAGAGCGGGAAGTCAGCAAGCTCCTCTATGAAGATTTCTCTGCATAGCAGTTATTTACATGAACTAGAAGGAGCAGGAGACATCCTTGCTGTGCTCAGCAAAGAACGATGCTTTTAAGCACCCTCATGCTAGGGCTTGCCAATTCAGCTAACAGCTCTCAGGTAGGGACTGTGTGAGGGAAGGTGCAACATTGCTTATGGTGGGAGCAGCATCAGAAAAAGATGATTATTTGTGAGTCCGACAATTGCCCAGTCTGACCTGAATTGCTGCCATTCCCTCTTTTCATCTTTCAGAATGGAGTGGGGGGGTGGGTAGGCTTTGTGAAGTGAAATCAATGACTATGTCCTGCTTCACAGCAGCACACAGCAGTTGTAGGAGGTAAGAGAGAGACAAAGCACCTAGCAATCCCTGCTTTCTTTCACCAGTGATACAGGCTCACAGTCATGCAAGTTCGATCCCCAGAACTGAGCCTGGCCACTGACAGAATGCTGCTGTGCACCTTGTGATTTCATGTGTATAAACGGAACCAATCTGAGACAATGTGCGGTCAGCCAGTGAAATAGCACACAAGACAACATGTGACAAGACCATCCCTATACACACTGAGATGAAATATTTCCACATCAAGTTGGAGTGAAATAAGAGTCAAAATGAAGTGAGTCAAAACAAGAGTTGAAATGAAACAAAATATAAAATTGGAACGAAACAAAGCGAGAAAGTGAAAAAGGAATAAGAAAGTCAAAATCAGAAAGTCGAAATTAAAACTGCATTTTGTATTTGAATCATTTCAAAACTTTTCTATTAAAATTTTTGTATAAATCAACATGATCCTACAAAACATTTTGACTTCAATAAAATGACATTTTTCTGTTGGTGGAAAACTGCTCCACCATTTTTTACCAGCTCTACAAGTAAGAATTTAGCAAAAGAAATATAGAAATCTTTCCCTATTTTATCAGCTTATTTGCTGGAAAAATCTATTTGCAAAATATGGTATCTTAACTAGAGCTAAATGAATAATTGATTTTTTTTGTTCATTGGCCAAAATGAATTTAAAAAAAAATCATTCTGGGTTGATCCAAAATGGGGAAAAAATGTTTTTTTCTCATTGAAAAGGGGAGAGAGAGGTCTGGCAAGTGCATCTGTACTCTTTACCAGTACTGGCTGCTGGCATGACCACTTAGGCATAGGCAGTTGGGTGTAACTGAGAACAGTCGGGAGGCTGCAGAATATGGGGAGTGCAAACATTCTTGTGTTGAATGCAGCCCAGCCAGAATAGCGAGTTGGACCTTGATCTTCTAAAAATCATTTTCTGACTGAGCAGCAGGACTTTTCCAGTGGTGCTCTGCATTACCTATGTTTAAAAATCCATTAAATATGAATCCACCACATTATAACTAGAATTAGCGTGGAGGCTGCCTTACCATGTGACTTTGGGCAATTCACAACCTCTCTAAGTCACTGGGGCTAATGATATTTATCTACTTCATAAGTAAATGATGTGAGTACAGTATGTACAACATACTATTAAAGGCAGGCAGTTAAAGATGTGGTAAGAGCACCACCAGGCACTCCTCGTTCTTACTCCTGTCCTAAATCTACTCAACCATGTAGTTTGTAGAAGTATGTCCTTTGATATCCATAAGTATGATTGTTTTAAAATTTATGTGGCTTTCTAAATTAATGCATGCTTCACTGCAGAAAAAACAAAACAAAACGTTCCTTGTCCAGAAACTTCATGAAGTATGTACTTTTGAGGTTGTAATTTAAAGTGAAGGGAACTGGTGAAAATGCTACACATTTCCACAAAAATATTTTCACCAATTTTGCCAGCCTCAGTTATGATGCAGACGATGCAGGAGGGGGAAATAACATAGACCTGTGTTCCTCTAGCTTTTGCCATTCTACTGACAGCTTTGTATGATAAGTTTCCTCTTATGGATTCTCCACACTCCCTGCGTGAGTCTTAAAATGTTTCTTTCTGTGGGTTGCCAAAGAGGGCTCCAGAGATGAAAATTTGAGAACCACTGCCTCAGAGGGAAGCCCTGTCTGTGATTTAGTACTTTCTTCATTAAAATGTTAAGCTTCTAAGATTCTCAAATGGTGAATAGCACATTGTCATTTCTGAGCCTGTATATATCACCCCTGAGGTCCTTATGGAGTTCACTTGGAAAGTATTTACTGAAAATTAATGGGGAACCTCAGCAACTTCTACATTAAGCAGAGTCTCCTGTGGTAAATTATTACCACCAGAGAAGTGGAATAGCGCTCTACAACCATTTCAGCTGGATGCCTGGCTCATACTGATCTGTTTTCTTCCCCTTTAGTTCTTTGGATGGCTGATTTCTTTCCCCGCTGTGTATGCCTCTTTATAAACCAACCACCATTTTCTAGGATTTTAGGTAGAAGTAAACATGATAGTGATATGCTTGATAGGTATTATCATAGGAAAGAGATCAGCACCTTTGCACTTTACTTATCAAATAACAGACTCCAGAGCCAAAGGTGAAGTCCATGGACTGAATGATCAATTAACGTTGCCTATCGATCCCTTGTTGTAAGATAGTAGTCTGGATATACTGATGTAAGTGTTGAGAACCATTACTAAATCTGTACTGCCAGACAATGTTATGCTCTAGAAACACCCTATGTTTGTGCTTTGGTCCTTCTCTAGTTGTATTTTTCCTCGGTGTTTGAATTCCCACATTCTTTCTCTCTCAACATTTTTACAAGCCTACATTTAACACACTGAATGAATATTTTCTAGAATGTGTGACTCCACTTTCCCAGCATATGTAAAATGATGTTGCTCTTCACAAACTACAATGAAAGATATGAAATAACTGGATTTACTATGTTTAACCCATGACTCATTTATTATATTTCCCCCCTTTTGAATTTTCCTAATCTGTGTAGTGTATATTTTTGCTTCCATAGTTGTTCTAAAATTGTGAATGTTTAAAAGGTTGCTATTATTTTTGGTCAGTATTTTTTCTGACTAACTGGTTTTCTGTTGGAAAATGCTGATTCTTCAGAATGAAGACGTTTCACGGGAATGTGCCAATTTTGTCAACTCTTCTGACAGAACACAGGCAGGCTTCCAAAGAAAACATACCTGGTTCCCTGCCAGGTCACTCACTTCAGGAGCTGCTGCAGAGCCATGGTAAAAAGACTAGACTCGATCCAGTGCTTTTAGGCTCCCTGCTTCTCAGTAGCCTGCTAGGCAGACAGCCAAAGCATTGGGCAGCTCAGGGTCTCTGGTCAGTTTTGTTTAAAATGAGTCAAAATGGAAAGTTGTTTCAATATATGAAATATAAAATTTTGGACTCCCTCCTTTTATGGGACATTTCAAAATTGCCAGTTCTTCTCTGGATATGGAATGATTTTTTTAAATTTTGGGATTTCACAAGGAACAGGAATTCTGGGTTCTGACTAGCACTACTTTTAACCTTTTTCCTGTTCTAGATTTTTTTCTCTTGAATGTCGATGTTCTTCTTTCTCCTCAGCTGTCTTTTCCCTTTCAGAATTGTTTTTACTGTGTACTTTTAACTTTATTTTCATTTCTTTACCATATACTTCTTTTCTTCCTTTTTCCTATGCTTGTTCTCTCCTTTCACGCTTCCTTCTTTCCTTCCATTCACAAGCTTTGTCTCTCTTGCTGCCCATAAGGAAACTTGTTGGGAGGTCCTGTCACAGTTATTGGCTAACATGTATCTCTGACCCCTCCTGGTCTCTTGGAGTTTTCTCCCCCTCAGGTTATGGACCTCCAGCCATCACCTCTTTCCTGGGATGGAATCAGACTGGGTCTTGGGCTGCAATCTCCTGGTGCTAACCATGATTATCTCAGCAGGTTCAATTTAGGGTCAGGCCCTGCAGCCATATTAAAGCAAAGTACTATTTATTTAGAGCAAAAACATTTAAGAGAAAACAGGTTTTAAAACAATCCATCTGCTGTACACATGTCTAGCTTACCAGGTGGACAAGGTGGGTCCTGAAGAAAAGCTCTGTGTAAGCTCAGAAGCTTCTCTCTCTCACCAAAATAATTTGGACTGATAAAAGATATTACCTCACCCACCTTGTCTCTGTAATATTCTGGAAACAACAACCGCACTAGGTTACCAGGTGTCTATCCATCTTCCACATGGAGATTCTGATAGGTCTAAGTATCTGCTTGGGTCTTGGTGGGTTAATCTGTTCCCTTAACCCACAAAACAGTTCACACCCCTGTTTCAGGAAATCCTTTAAAGTTGTTTTATGCTTTCCATCACCCACCTTCTCAGAGAACAAGTCACTTTTTAACTGTTTATAGCCCTTTGATCTGTTAGTTGCCAGCACTGGCAAATAATGTTTGCCACTTGTTGGAGGCAGGGTGTAGGAAGCATCAAGCTATTAGCTTTACACATAGTCTTTCATGTGTGTGCTACAACGTTCTGATCTTCAGTCCATTGTGTTGACTTTGTGCTTGTTTTTCCAAGCTAGACCAATATATTTATACAGGAAAGTCTAATAACCCAACATACAGTAACTTCACCTCACTGACGAGGTCACATACAGTGTTCAAAAAATTATTACATAGTAGCGGCATGTCTGACACAGTCCCTATTTAACTTTTCACTCCCACAGGCACTTTCCTACCATTTTTCCTTCTTCTCTAATCTTCCTCTCTTTGTTCAGCCTGAGTCAGCCACCAGTTTTCTTTCAACAGACCTTGAATCGCCTCCTCTCTTGTTCCTGACAGGGAATATCCTCTCCCTTCCAGGCTCAACTTGTGTTCTCTTTGCCTCTGCCTCCCCATCTTAGAGTGAGAGCTACAAAGTTCTCCTGTGCAGGACTAGCTGTTACTATGGAGGCAACAGCCAGTGCTGCAGGGAGAATCATTGCAGTGCACCACCAAGGTCCCTCCTGTTCTCTGCCTGTGACACACGATAGTTTAGTCTCCTAAGGGCTGAAATGCTTTGGTCTAATTCTGGTTGTTGGGCTTGGTGTAAGGATGTCTGGGTGGTGTTTAGTGGCCTGTGATATATGGTACATCAGACGAGATATGCTGATGGTCTCTTAAGGCCTTGAACTCTATGACTTTATGACCATCAAGGGCACAGGGTGGTGGAAAGCCACTCATCAGAGGGAAGCAGCTGAGCACCAGTTACTCCATTCCCCCATTAGGGAGTTTGAAAGGGTGGCTCCAGTGTGGGAATGCAGAAGCTGGCCAGAAAACAGGGAAAATAATGGGAGCTCTTTGATACTTGTGAGGTCTGACTGTTGCCAGGACCCAATGCAGATTAGATGTTTCTTTCTTAGGTATTTTATCTGCTTCTGTGACCATGTTGTCCTATTACCCTTTCTGACCTAAAATCCTGTACTCACACAGAATCACTTTATCTAGTGGGTGATTTGGTGGAAAAAATAATTGCAAGATAGGAATTTCTAAGCTATAGGTTTTACAAAGCAATAGCATTTTCATTATTAAAACCAAGAAACGTATATTCCAATTACATGCAGTTGGCATTCTAGACGTCATTAATTTGCTACATGGTCAGTTGCCTACAAGCTGTGGCATGGGGACATTAATGTGTTAAATCACTATTTGGGCTTAATTGAATGCATATTCTAGGAAGATGTCTCAGGTTCTAAAAGATTCAGGGGTGGTGCATCAGAACAGCATCCTGGAGAGGAAAACATTGAGAGTGTCATCAAGAAATGGTGTTGTGAAGATGCAGTTTCTTTTTTTCGCTCTGAAGGAGAAAATACAGAAATACCAAAAGCTACCCGTTACTCATCTAAATATGTTGTTTGATGTTTTGAAGATTTCTTTTTCTCTCAGGGTTTTATTCTCACTTGTTCCACCATTGAAGAATGTAACAATTACACTGCTCTACAGCCAAAATGCTTCTGAAATAAATGTAGTCAAACGTTACTAATTCTGGGTCACTGAGAACGAAAATGATGCTTAAAATTGTTGATTGGCTCTAGTTTTCAAGATATGCTATTGGGTCAGTATATACGACCCTTGACTTGGGAATGGCGGAGGATAAGTGAGTTATAAAGGGAAGGGATCTCAATTTAAACCAGAAATGACTAAAATACATCTTTGACTGGATCTATGAATAAATCTATGATTGGGTTTGGACAGTACTTGCTTTTTAGGCAAAACAATGAATGATGCAATCTGAAGCTGGTATTGCGTCATACATGATATGAATTGCATCATGTTATTCCTAGAAGTCATGGATGATGCAATCATAACGAAGCTTACATCACTCTGCTGAACAAATTGCCCTATATCAGCTCTAGAAATCATACAGTGTCGTGCTCTCTTATTTGTCAGTGTTTGATTTTGCAAAGGGACACATTTCTGTTTAGCCAAAGTGAGCAGAGATGCCTCGTACTTGTGTGAACAGTGCAGATAACTTCTGCTATGTTTGTGGTGAAGTGACTTTTGCATCACAAAAGCGCAGTATAACCACTATGGTTAAGAAAGCCTATCACCTTTATTTTGGCTGCAAAATTGGAGATCAGGACAAGAGGTGGGCCCCACACATATGCTGCAACACTTGTGCAACAAATCTTCGCCAGTGGTTGAACAGGAAAAGGAAATCTATGCCTTTTGCAGTGCCAATGATTTGGAGAGAGCCAACAGATCATACCAGCAATTGTTACTTCTGCATGGTGCCTCCAGTTGGGAAAGGTGTGTCAAAGAAGAAAAAGTGGATTGTGCATTATCCAAACATTCCATCAGCTATACGCCTAGTACCCCACGGAGAAGGACTGCCGGTTCCTGATGCACCAGAATCATTCTCACTTGAGTCAGAGGAGGAAGAGGAAGAGGATGAAACTTCTGGTCCTGAACCATCAATGTCACAGGACCCACATTTTCTCCCATCCTCCTCCTCTGAACCACACCTCATAACACAAGGTGAACTGAATGACCTTGTCAGGGATTTGGAACTACCCAAGAGTAAGGCAGAGCTGTTGGGCTCCAGACTACAGCAGTGGAATCTCCTGGCAGGTGATGTTAGGGTTTCCATGTTCCGTGACCGTCAAAAGGATCTTGTCCCATTCTTCTTCATGGAAGGTGATCTTGTAGCCTGCAACAACATCGATGGTGTGATGGCAGCCTTCAACATCGTTCACGATCCAAATGAGTGGAGACTGTTCATTGATTCATCGAAGATGAGTCTTAAAGCTGTTTTACTGCATAATGGCAATGTTTTGCCATCAATTCCATGAATATCATGCAGTCCATATGAAGGAAACCTATGACAAATGAAACAACTTTTGAGGTGCATAAACTATGACCAACTTCAGTGGCAGCTTTGTGGTGATTTGAAGGTTGTTGCTCTCTTGCTTGGTCTGCAGACTGGATACACAAAGTACTGCTGTTTTCTCTGTGAATGGGATAGTCGTGCAAGAGATTCCCACTACATCAAGAAAGATTGGCCACTCCGACAGTCATTGGAGCCTGGGAGGAAAAGTGTTCAGCATCCACCACTTGTTGAATCAAGGAAGATTTTGTTACCACCTTTACACATCAAGCTGGGTCTGATGAAGAACTTTGTCAAGGCCATTGACAAAACACAAGCAGCTTTCAAGTACCTCCGTGGAAAATTTCCAAGGTTAAGTGAAGCTAAGATAAAGGAAGGTGTCTTTGTTGGTCCTCAGATTCGTGAACTTCTTCGAGATGATGCATTTGACCATGCACTGCGTGGCAAGGAAAAGACGGCATGGAAAGCCTTCCAGTTAGTGGCAATAAATTTTCTCGGAAACAACAAGGCAGACAACTACAGGTTGTTGGTGGAAAACCTCCTCAAGGCATACAAAAGCCTTGGTTGCAACGTGTCACTAAAGATACATTTTTTGCACTCTCATCTAGATTTTTTTCCACCGAACTGTGGAGCAGTGAGCGACGAGCACGGTGAGCGATTTCACCAGGACATTGCAACAATGGAGAAACGCTATCAGGACAAATGTACAGAATAGTTTTTTGCCTTTTGTTTCATAATAAATTTTATTTATATAACCCTTTTGCTGATTTTTAAAGTGTTACATAAACAGGACAGGTGAAATATTATCATGTAAAGCAACCATAAACACATGAAAAGACCTAGGTTTACAATTTATGATTAAAACTCTACTAGCTACACAATATACATAGACATAAAATGTAAAAACTTAAATATCTTAGAAACAGTAGCCAATCAGTTGTTTTAATTGTCATATATCTGAATTCAGCACATCAAAATACATAATAAATAGCACATTTTATCTCTGAAGCAGACGACTTCTCAAAAATTGTAGACCAGTGTTATAGATGTGCTAATATAGATCTAGTCAGCACACTTCAAATTCACACTCTTTTTTATCATCACTATTTACAAGGTTCTGTTTCTATCTATGCTTTATGCAAATGAAAGTATATGTCTATAGTGTGGGATTTTCAAAAGCTTTCGGTGTTGGCCTCATTGTTCCCATTGAAATTGATAGTAAAAGAAACCTGAAAAAGAGCTCTGGGTAAGCTCAAAAGCTTGTCTCTCTCACCAACAGAAATTGATCCAACCAAAAATGTTACTCACCTTGTCTCAGTAAAAGGAACAGTTATTGACCTTACAGTAACTGTGGGTCTTCAATATGTGTTTTCCAAAAGTATTGCAATGATGCATGCATTTGTACCCTGTGCACTCGAGTTTGGATTCTTTTTGGCCATCAGTTTCATTTGGGGATTAAACTTGTGCCCAAATGAGGGCAAAAGGCTGGGTTGACTCCTTCCACTTCTCAGTTTCTTCACCAATAAAGATTCCAGCTATTATAAGATTCCATAGTAGCAGGAAAGGAAGGAAGGGGAGGGGGAATAGAATATATATGAAGAACACGTTTTAAAGAACCATAGTTACTGTAGGGAAAGTAACCATTTATTATTTCAGTGCTTGTCCATATATATTCCATTGATGGAGACTCTGAAGCAGTGACCTAATTTGATGGAGGTGTGTGCTAGGGGGTCTAACTAATGACAAAACAAGCAACAGAGTAAAGTTTTGTAAATGCATGTATTGAACTTCAATTAGCTGCCCTATATATTTCTGCTATGGGGATCCTTCTCAAAGAAGTCACTGAGGCTGCCTGAGCCTGGTCGAATAGACTGTGACTCTTACCAGTGGGTCTGCATCAGTGAATCCATAGCATAGTTTGAGTTGAAATGTTTTGACTGTTCATCCTATCTACATAAAATATAAATAATCTAAGAGATTCCCTAAATGGTCAAGATAGAATGACAGTGCCCTAAGCACATCTAAAGTGTGTTATTTAGTTTCCCCTTTGTAGGAGTGTGGCTTGGAAAAGAAAATCAGGATCTGAATTACTTCACTGAGATGGAAATCAGAGAATATTTTAGAAACTAGAGTTGAGGTCTCAAGAGAGCCTGAATCTCTCCTACCCTCCTTGCAGATATTACTGCTACCGAAAAGGCTTTGATGACTAGTTGAAAAAGGGAACATGTAGCTAGAAGCTCAAAGGATGGCCCCATCAATCCTGACACTATGATGTTTAGTTCCAAAGGGGGGTGGGGTTTGTCTGATTGGGGGTAAACCATGTGTCACAGGGGCTGGCTCTTTGAGGGGAGTCATGGACCAGCCTACATGTGACAGGCTGTAAGGGAGAACCAGTCAACTCAGACCCCAGATAGAAATAATTAAATCCCTAGGTGGGTGGGTGGCAGCTTATTAGCTAAGGAGCCTGGATGATAAAGGGTTACCAGGGCTCAGCTGAGGTGGTTCCTAAAGACAAGGAGTTTCTGAGAGGAACAGCTCCCAAGACAGCTCACCAGAGCAAGGAGCCCACAAGAGCAGAGGAAGCTCCTGAAAAGAGGAGCTCACAGGACATCTAAGAGGGAGAGCTCACTAGAGCAATGGGCCTAGAAGGTGAGATCTGAGTGACAGGGAATTTCCAAACTGGCTGGAAGCCCAGCCTGTCAGGAACTAGATGCTGACCTGAGAGGAGCTGCAGTTTATAGATCTCTGCAGATCCCTGACTCCAGGGAAGGATGGATTCGCCTCAGGTAGTGGCAAGAGTCCTGACTCCCTGGAAGGGACCCAAGCTGAGAGAACCTTACTGGTAAAGGGCCAGATGGAGGAGAGCATGCACTTAGGAGGAATCATAAACTAAGAGTGACTCTGTCTCCTAACTAAGACACTGAGGTGAAGGTTTGCTTGTATTTTCATTGGGCCTTTGATTAAAGGGCATTGTTCCCTACATAAAGCCTCATTTAATTTACTGATGACACATTTTGGGAAACTGAGGCAGGGGGCACCACTACACCACACTTGGCCAGAAGGGGGTGCTATAGGCCAGATACCTTGTGACTCTGTGATAAGGCCCTTAGAAATCTAGCAACTGTGGGATGAGCGAAAACTGAGTACCTCTGAATCAGAGTGTGATTAGCTGACATGGCTACTAAGTGGACACATGGCCAGTCATGTTGTTGTTGTTGTTTTAAGACAATAGATATTCCAGTATGTCAGGAATGTGAGTCTCTAATGGATGTAGCTGGCATTGGTTGGCCCAGATAGAATACCATTTCCATTTGGCAGAGTGGGTAGATCTGGTAGAGTCCTTTTTGCAATTTTGGATTTTGGATGAGCAGCTCCTCTCCACCTCTGATCGCCCCCACAGCTGGATGGAGAATCTGGACGTCACTCTCGGATGTTACATCCAGCTGAGGAGGCAACTGGATTAGAGACTGAATTTGAGAAATTCATTAGATCCAAGAACCAAAACTGTCATGGTCAGGCTGGTGGCAGCATATTCATTTTGGCTGAATCCTGTCTGAGTTGTCTAATTTGGTATTAGAGGAATTGGAGGATAATCATGCATCAGACCAGGGGATCAATAATAGAGCTGGTCACAAATTTTCCAACAAAACAGGGTTTTATCAGAAAACACCAATTTGTTGAAACTGATATTTATTGGAAACATCTTGGGTTCTACACCCTTTCAATGACCCACAGGCAGGATTCTGTCATAAACGTGCCTGATATCCTGCTGGCTCACCTGGTGGGCTGCTGGGACCCAGGGCCTCCAGGTTCTGTGGCTCTGGGACAGTCCTACCATCTGGACTGCCTGGGGGCTAGGGACTCCAAGGCTTCCAGGGTCTGTTGCTCTGAAATTCTTCAGAGCTGGGGATCCCAAGTCTTCCAGGCTCCCTAGTGCAGAGCCTGGGAGCCCCAGTTCTGGTTGGGGCTTAGCTTCCAGCTCCAACACAGGGATCCTGGAAGCCATGAGAACCCTGTCTCAAGCAATGACAAAGTGTACCGACATCAGCCCAATTCATATGTACTGGAATTTTTAAGCATCTGTTGCTTTAGCATTTGTGCTATTTACAAACACAGCATATGGTCAACACACACTGAATACTGGAAAACATTATCATGTAATGGT
Source organism: Emys orbicularis (assembly GCF_028017835.1). NCBI lineage: Eukaryota > Metazoa > Chordata > Testudines > Emydidae > Emys > Emys orbicularis. The sequence continues at coordinate 63,343,451 of NC_088683.1, read as the reverse complement.
CACATAGTATATATCGCAATACACATGATGGTTTCCTATATCCACCTACCTTCCTGGAAAATAGACCCAAAATGTCTATTTCTGACAAAACACATTGCAGTATCCCATTGTTAGCTGACATCAGTTATGTGGCACACTGTAAACAGGCAGTATCTACTCAGAATTACCATTTCAACCAGGTTAAGCAAGAAAATACATGACAACACATTCATGAACAATATGTTGTCTATGTGTTTTCTTTCTTTAGCTCTGTTTATTTCAAGAACTGTGATACATTAATAATTTAAACATGTGCTGCTTTTTAACATGTAAGAACTATGTATTAAAATTGATCCAATCAAAATTTCTGCATTAAACTCTTATTTTGGTAGTAGAGCCTCTTTCTGAAAGAGCACAAAACAAACAAATTAAAACTAATGGCAAAGGCAGACATGCATAGCTGCTTTCAACTACCTGAAAGGGGGTTCCTAAGAGGATGGATCTAGACTGTTCTCAGTAGAACAAGGAGTAATGGTCTCAAGTTGCAGTTGGGGAGGTCTAGGTTGGATATTAGGAAACACTATTTCACTAGGAGGGTGGTGAAGCACTGGAATGGGTTACCTAGGGAGGTGGTGGAATCTCCTTCCTTAGAGGTTTTTAAGGTCAGGCTTGACAAAGCCCTGGCTGGGATGATTTAGTTGGGAATTGGTCCTGCTTTGAGCAGGGGGTTGGACTAGATGACCTCCTGAGGTCCCTTCCAACCCTGATATTCTATGATTCTATGATTCATAGCTGAGTTGGCAGTTCTAACAGTGTGGGCAGTCTTTGAGCTAAGGACACAATTTGTTCACATCGTGGTGTAAATTAGCTTACTCTGCCCCAGTGTCCTAGCATTATGGTTGGACAATGGCAAGCTGAACCAAAGAGATGAAAGAAGACGAAACGTCAAAAAGAAAGATTTACTTATTATGTTATCCTTTCAAGAGTTGCCTCTGTGCTGCAGCTTATGGGATGGTGCTGCTCTGGCACTTCGATCTCGCAGTGAGCTCAAGACATCAGGGAAGCACCATCCCACAAATGGATCTCAATGCACTGATGGAAGTTGGCCCTGTGTAAGTTGGCCTTGTGCAGTGCACCTAGAACTACTGAAGCAGTGCTGAAAATAAGAGAGCTGATACCGATCATGCTTCCACGGGAGCACCATTGAGGCGACAGATAAACTACACATCAAGAGAATTCCTAAGGACTATTTTGAAACTTTGAAACTCATAGCCCTAACTTAACGTGGGTATCAATGGTGTGATGTATCACTCAATACCAAAGGGCATTGATAGAGACCAGTGATTAGAGAAATAACTCCAGAAAATTATATAACTAACTGGGAACCAGGCTTAACAGATAGAGGATACAGAGATCTGCTCTAAATTACATTGAAGTCCTTAGGACAGATGGAGTGCTGCATTCAGACACAAGCAAGCAGGTCTCTTGGGGAACTTATTTGCTGACCATACTCAGAGGGAGTGAAAGTGGAACATTCTGGAAGGCACTAAAGCACTGTTGACTGGTCTGTGCATGAGACACAGCTTGGGTGTCTCAAAGGACTGAAATACTTTGAAAAGTAGAAGAGTCACCACCTATTTCATATAGAAGCACAAGGCCAAAGAGGTAGAATCCAGTCAATGTAGAATCTCTAGATACCTTAATGCTGTTTCTCTTCAGCCAAGAGGCGCTCATTCTGGAGGCTTTGCAGCAGGTCAGTTTTCATTGTTGAAAACAAACTGAAGTCCTAGAGTCTGTAATCTGTTTTACACTAAGTATACACTCTTATCTCGGCTATCCTGTTATTCTTGTACTGAGACAGAGCCAATCCTACACAGGCAAGTCTGGAAACACCAGTTCAGTTACCCGAAGCTGCCATCAGGAACAACGGCTTCTGCTGCTGTTTTCCAGGTCTGAAGCCATACTATGTTAAGTAATGCGGAATCATTCAGACATGCTCAATCAATAATAACGAATAAGGGTGACTAAACTGAAGCTTTAGAAAAGGCTCTCAAGCTCAAAATATAAACCAGCCAACAAAGGCCTAACTTTACCTAGCCTTCCAGTTAGTGGGGAATCTCCATCCCCTTCTGAAATCAGCCTATCTGGTTACAATTATAATTTCTGACAGTGGCCTATTTTTTTGGCTTACTTTTTAAAGTGGCAAAAAAAAACCTTCTCAGAACTGTCAGACCTCAAATTTATTGGTAACTACGGTAAAGTTTTATAAGCAATTATTCAGTTTTAGAATAAACAACTTGCAAGCTAAAGCCAGATGAGACCATTCTTAAATTTATTTATGTATTTTAATTTTTAATTCCAACAGTTTACCTACTGGTAATTTCACTACAACAGTGTGATATTTCTTTATTTATACCCAGTAAACTTTGGAAACTATTGTTCAGAGTGCTTGTAAATGATCATTTGTCTTGCTCAGGGGTTGGTGGGCTTGAAAAGCAGAGAGACTCAAAATTATGTGCAACCATTTAAGCACTATTTCTAAAGCTGAGTAGGAACTTCAATTTTTTTTTCAAATTGCATTTGTTGTTATGGTAATACTTATACAGCTCTTTACATCCACTGACTTAAAAGGAGGTAAACCTCATTATTCTCAATGGGAAACTGAGGCCCAGGGCAGTGAAGAGGCTTACCCAAGATAATCCAGCAATCCCACGGCATGGCTGGGAATAGAGCACAGGTCTCCTGAGTGCTTGTTCAATGCTCTTGCCACCAGGCCATGCTGACTTTTATTTAATAGCCTGAGTTCATACATGATTTCATATTTACCTACAAAATGACAGATAAACACTCTGGCCCAGAGTTCTAAATCACTTCAGTGAAGAATGAAATATGTCAGTCAGGCTGCTTTTTGCATTTAACAAGCAACCTGTTGCAGGAGCAAGCATTTTGCTAGAGGCATTTTTTCCAAGCCCACAGGGCTAATAAAGTAACTCTCATAACTATAGTAATGTATATACAAGACAATACACTTGATAGTGTATTTTCTCTAGTAACTAAAACTCATTTGTTTCCAGCAAATAATAAATGCATGACAAAGACAGTATAATGATAAATAATAAAATTGATATTAAAAATAAGTTATACCAACAATAACAAAATAAAACTCCAGTAATGAATGTGCTGAAAACAATCATAACATACACCAAACAATAATATTATGCTTAAAAGCTATAAGATCAAAGTCAGATCCTGCAAACGCTTACTCACATAAGTTATCCCTTTAGAGTTAAGCAGGATGCCTTGCATATGGATCACATGCATGAGAAAAAGCTTGTAGAGTCTGGCCCTTACATTGCTGTGCATTATTAAGCTATAGAAATTGATGTTTACATTCAGATATACTCTGAACACTGAGATTTGCATTCAGATATACTCTGAACTAACAATCAAGTTAAAAATAGCCACCACAGTGAGTAATAATGAATCCTCTGACCTAGTATGCCAAGCAAGCTGATTGCCAGTGGTGTGGACTCACTGGGGAAGTAAAATTGATCAGTGAAAAAATTTGTAAAGATCTTATACTGGTTAAAGAGGCCCAAATATCCGTTGGGAATATCAACTATGATCATCGTGGGAAAGGAAGAAAGAGATGAGAAGAGACAAATTGTACAGTAGAGGTTATCAGAAATTTTCCAACTGAATGTTTTCCTGATGAAAAATGCTGAGTTGTCTAAAGTGAAACATTTCACACTTTCAAATGGACCATTATGCAAAAAAAAAAAAAAAAAAAGAACAGAGCATTTAGATTTTCCATTTTGAAATGTCTTCTCATTTTAATTTTTTTCAATGTATATAACATGACATAATATATTAAATAAAGTCTAAATCAGAATGAAAATTTCAATCAATCCAAAAGAAACTTTTTGGTGGTGAACTTCATTTCATGGGAAATTTGAGGTGTCTTATTGTTGTTTGGTTTTCATTATTGTTTCAGAGTGGAAAAGAAATAAAAAACCATGGAATTTTCCTTGAAACAGAAAGTCAGGTTCCTGCCCAGCTCTACTATACAGATTAGGGGATAAGGCTTCTGAGATGTTTATAACCCTATAGAAATTATAAAAGTAGTACGATATATTTATATTTGTGTTGCTTTTTCATAAGAAAAAGATGAAATTGACCTTGACAGGAGTTGTGCATTAAAAATACTAACACTGTGCATCGTGCTCCTGGTAGGGAAAAAAAATACTAGTTTTTCCAGTACCATTTTTATTTTGTTTTACTGCATTTCATCATAGAGTGTTTAAAGGAGAGGCTTTTATGTTGCAAGGGAAGGCACTGGTTTATAGCTTACTTTTACTTCTATTAAGATCTAATCTATCACTCTTCAGTCGATTGCATTTGACAAGCAGCTTCTTAAACTTGAACTTTGTCAGTTGGTGACAGATAACTCTGCCTGTTTGTGCAATTTCCTCTTTTGCAGAGGCTTCACTATGAATTGTCTCATTATTAATCACCAACTTTAGATATAATTTATTATACTATATAGGCTTGAAAAAAATGAGCCACGGGGGGGGGGGGAGAGAAAGGGGGGAACCCTGTAGCATCACCTTGAACAGCTGGTGAACATTATTAGCTGAAAAGAAGCCATAGAGAAACACCGGCTTGTTGGAGACAAAAATATGCAGGAAATCAAACACCCGCTATTCACCACATGAGATCATATTTTTCTATTTGCTGATTCCTGCCACTGTAAAATTTACAAAGGTACTGCATGCCCTGGGTTAGATTACTTCAGGGAAAACAAATGAGCATGTCTGAAAGCACTGCATCTGTGGGGACTCTGTCTGGATCAGCATTGTGAAAGGAATGATGACTTTTTCCCTGATTTTTTTTTTAGTAGTGAATTTAGTGCTGAATGGAGCCAGATGTATGTGGGCCATAGAGGCTGTGGTATCCTCTCTTTGGAGACAGTGCCGTGAGCATCCTTAGCAATCCTGCAGGAACTTCTACACAGAGTGGATAGAGAATCGGAACTTGGAAGCATCCATGTATGCTTTTCCACCTCACCCCACCAATGTTCTTCAATCCTGCCATGGAAGGACAGCTCTACTGGTAAGAGAGCAGAGTACTTCAATGTCCATGCGCATTCAGTCTTTGGTCCAATGATTCTAACTGTGAATTGTGATTGTGTTCTCTCCCCTCCTTCACTTTGCAAAGCAAAACAAACCCCAACCCTGGGGCAGGTTCTCAGTTGCTCTGCAACTTTTACACATTTGCAAACTGCATGAAAAACACTACAATACTAGTAGCGTAGAATTGTGTATCCGTTGTATGCTAGTGCAAATGAGTACACAAGGTAGAAAGCAGTGGAGAGTCAGTCTCAACAGTCACAGTAGTATGAGCAGTATAACTATTTGGCTTGAAACAATTGTTGCATCACTGGTTTTCCTTTAAATGGAAATTGATTTGAGGTCTTAGGCAATTCTGTCAAAGATGTCCTTAATACACTCCTACTTTCAAAAAGGACATAGTACTGCTACAGAAATCTCACTGTATTATCCTGGCAGATTACCCGTTTATCATGTTCACAAAGCCTAATCTCATTACAGTGATCACATGTTCCCCAGTAGCCAAAAAGGCAAACTGAGCTTATGTGAAATTATATGACTATATCTCCAAATATATAGTCATATCTTCAGGCAGGTTAAGCACTGGAATAAATTGCCTAGGGAGGTTGTGGCATCTCCATCACCAGAGATTTTAAAGAACAGACTAGACAAACACCTGTCAGGAATGGTCTAGATAATACTTAGTCCTGCCATGAGTGCAGGGCACTGGACTAGATGACCTCTTGAGGTCCCTTCCTGTCCTATGATTCTGTGATTCTAAGAACAGTTTTTGCAATTGCCTCTGTTAGATCACAGAGAAGCATGTGCCACACCCTTGCACAACTGCTTTACTTCATAGTTTCTTTCCTGCTCTGGCCCTGTGGAGGTTTAGTTTGGAGCTGTTGTAACCATGCTGGTTCTGGTGGGACCCAACTGAGAGTGCCAATTCAGGACAAATTGCTTAAAGCAGGGCAGTTACAGCCCAAAGCTGGAGTTCCTTTCCACGGAAATCTTTAGTAAAAGGCGAAAGATTTACACGATCTAAGACAAACCAAACCAGCCAAACAGAGAAGACTTTGGTTTTACCCCACTGTCTAACCACAAGTCTCACAAGCAATTCCCTTAGACACTCCGGTTTCCCAGTATCACCACCAGTGCCACTCATTATGGGGATGAATGGTTATGAAAACCAATACCCCAGTAAAAGGAAAAAGGTTCTCCTGATCCCAAAGGACCAAACCCCAGACCCAGGTCAATATACAAATCAGATCTTACTCACAAATCAAGCTGTTGCCAATCCTTTATAAGCTAAAAGCTAAAGGTTTATTCATAAAAGGAAAAAGATATAGATGAGAGCTATAGATTGGAATCAATTACATACAGTAACGGCAAAGTTCTTGGTTCAGGCTTGTAGCAGTGATGGAATAAACTGCAGGTTCAAATAAAGTCTCTGGAGTACATCCACAGCTGGGATGGGTCATTCAGTCCTTTGTTTAGAGCTTCAGTTTGTAGCAAAGTCCCTCCAGAGGCATGAAGCAGGATTGAAAACAAGATGGAGATGAGGCAATAGCCTTTTATAGTCTTCTGCCATGTGGTCTCTGCTTTCTTTGTTCCAAGGACATGCTATCCAGCACATGGCATAGAAAAACCTTAGAGTTCTGTCCATAGGCAGGTCTCTGCCTACCTTGCTGAGTCACAAGGTGTGTCTGCCTTCTCTCAATGGGTCAACTGTATAGCTGATGGTCCTTAATGGGCCATCAAGCAGGCTAGGCAGAGCTGACACCAACTTGTCTGGGTGTCACCCAGAAGCATAGCACAAGTTTGAAATACAGACAGTATAGAGCCAATACTTACAACTTGAAATACAAAAACGATACATGCATACAGATAGCATAATCATAACCAGCAAACCATAATCTTGTCTTGGACACCTTATTTGACCCCCTTTATACAAGATTTGGTGCCACTACAGGACCTTGGTTGCAACAATGATCTATACGGTCACAGGTTATATTAATAACGTCACAGCTGTATTATCTTTTCTATTGATGCTGTCATCAAGTAGCAGAGCTACTACAGCTAGAGGCAGCTGGGGCAGGGTGAAAACAGCGGGAAGAACATCTGTCAGGTTTGGGCACTTGCTCTAGAGCCAGTTCCATGGACAAAGATGAGAGGGGAGCAAACCCTGATCCTGGTATAGTGAGCTGGAGGGAACACCTGATGTTGATCTTCACAGGAATTTCCTGTCCCAAGGCTGCCTCCTCTGGGTTTTGCACAGGGGATGATCTGGGCCAGTATGTGGTTGTGTTAGAAGAAGCACCCATATCATGACAGTATTGTGGCCTATCTTAAATGAGTAGACTGTTGACTCTTGGTGCAGATCACACTAGACGGATGTCCGTATGACAAACAAACAAAACTTCCACCACACACACCACTGTAGCTGACATCCCAGCTGCCAGTCCTAGCCAAGTGCCCCTGGGCTGCATTGGCATTGGAACCCCATTAGATGTGGTGTCTCCAGAGCAGGTGGAGCCACACTGGTGGGGTAGCATGGGCACACTTCCACTGCTTCTGTCTATGCTGTGCCTGCTCTAGGAATAAATGTCAAATATATGCCAGGGAGAAGAGCTGAGTGCTTTTTACATTTTAATTAAAGAAAATTTAATTTTTTCATACCAGTCTACTGTGCGTCATGAGTTTACTTTCCAGCTGATGATGTGAAATAGTTCCATATAATGTGGTATCATTCTGAGGCAAATTCAATGAAGCAGACTTTTTTTCTTCTATGAGCAGAACATTAGAAAATTGTTCACAGTGCCCATAAAGCAGCTGGCAAACCCGTTGGCTGATCTCCCAACTATTTTTTTTCTGCTGGCCCAATACATTTTAATAAATGAAATAAATACAAAAAGACAATATCCACAAACATTGAATTGAAAAGGTATTACATCAGGTACAGCCTTGCTTCATATTTTAAATGCTGGCTCCAGCACAGGGAACAGACATTAAGATCAGCCATCATGCAAAATATAGACAAGTATATTGTTATATCTTCATTATAATGGTAAATATTTCCATAGGGGAATGATGCATACAGAACCTGCTTTGTCACTGCCCTACACCATTTGTACCTGGGTGTAACTCTATTGACTTGAATGCAGTTACATCAGTGCAAAACTGGTCTGATGTGGTGGTGAATCAGACCAGTTGCAAGCCCATTATTATTATTATTACAAAGGTGAAAAGACCACACATCCTCATTCTGCAACTTATTATGTGTGGGCCCAAGTTTGATGAAGTTCTTACTGTATTTGAACTGGTTGGCCCATTGTTAAAATGGTAGTCAACACATATCACATCTAGATGTAGGCTGGGATTTTCAAAGGAAAATAAAGGTGTTGGACAGCCAGTTCTCGTTGATTTGGGCACCTAATTCCTTCAGACCCTTTTGAAAATCCCAGGTGCAGTGTATAACTGACACCCAGAGGCATGGAGATTGGAGAAATAGCAAGATTAATTTATGGTGTTTATCAACAATGCCAAAGAATTCCCTTTAAATTTTTAAAATATGTCTGATGTGAACTGTAACTTTCAGGGTGACTGTAGCGGGGTGGTAACCCCGCTCCGGTCCAGAGGGGGCTGTGGCTGGAGAAAGCAGCTTTTAGGCTGAGCTGATTGGGGGAAGTGGCTGCAGCTGGGGCCACGCCCCAAACAGACTCAGCTGGCCCTATAAAGGGCTGGGCAGCCAGAAGCTCAGCAGTCTCTAGCTGAGTGCAGAGAGAGAAGGGCCTGGCTGCAGCAAGCTAGGGATAGCGTACCTGAGCGGAGCAGGGCTGGGGACCTGCAGCCTGGATAGCCCCAGGCTGCGGCCTAGCGGAAGGCCAAGGGGTACTGGGGGTTGCAGAGGGCAGCCCAGGGCTAGGCCAAGGCAGCAGGTCCAAACCCCCCTTGCCAGTGATGAGTGGCCTATACTACAGTCTGCCCCAGGGAGTGGGAGCTAGTTGGTGACTGGCAGTGACCTAGTGCTGAGGTAAGGTGGGGATAGTGGGTGGGGGTTCCCCTGGGAGGGGAGACCTAGTGTGTGGGTACTGCCAGGGGGGAGCACCCAGAGCAAGGGGCACCAGGGTCCTGGGAGGGACACGGGAGCCAAGAAGGAGCAGACAGGTGGATCACTGGCCTGCAGAGGGCGCTCCAGAGGCTGGAGAGCTAATTCCCTGGATGACCCGCAGGAGGTGCCGCAGGAGTGAGTCTGACCCTCTTACAGTGACATAATGAATTTCAGTGCCTTTCTTTAAGCTACAGCAATTTCAGTGAAGTGCAGTACAGTGTTCTGGTGGCAATGACCTGAGGAGCATCTTGAGGTTTACAAAGAGTACAGTGCAACATGACATTCTGATACATAACTAAAATCTGAAGAGCATCACATGCATATGAAAGTCGAGTAACCTTTTTTCAGCTGAGATACTGGCTTTCTGAAGAGCGAATAAGACTGAAGAATATAAGACCCTTCACAATCTAACTTCTGTTTAGACACAGCACACATGGTCTGCCAGTAATCATGTAGGCAAAAATGATTCAGCCTTTCCATAATAGAGCAGCAGCCTTGGCTTTGAAATTTGCAGCTTAGTTATGCATATGCTAGTTTCTGGGTCATATTCCACTACTAAGAGGGGATCCAAACTCAGTGGAAAGCAGACAGTTAGGTGAAAGAGCACAGAAAAGGGAGAATAGAGGCTCTGTGGATACCTCCCTCGGATCCCTGATATAACACTCTCTATAAGGTGTTGGAAAGGAAAGAAACAGATGCAGCTTCTTCCCTCCACAAGGATTTCTCATAGTAAATGTACTGGTAGTATTACCTCCTACTGTGAAGGTTAGTTTTTCACCTTCTGTTCTCTAAAAAAAGAACAGGAGTACTTGTGGCACCTTAGAGACTAACAAATTTATTTGAGCATAAGCTTTCGTGGGTTACAGCCCACTTCATCAGATGCATAGAATGGAACATATAGTAAGGATATATATATACACATACAGAGAACATGAAAAGGTGGGAGTTGTTCTCTGTATGTTACGCAACTTCAGCTACATGAATAATGTAGCTGAAGTCGACATACTTAGATCTACTTACTGCGGTGTCTTCACTACTGTGAGTCAACTGCTGCCGCTCCCCCGTCGACTCTGCCTGCGTCTCTCGCCGAGCTGGAGTACAGGAGTCGATGGGAGAGCGCTCAGGGATTGATTTATCGCATCTAGACTAGATGTGATAAATCAATCCCCGCTGGATCAATCGTTGCCTACCGATCCAGCCGGCCAGACCCATAGATATTAAACTTATCCTTAATTATGCTTCCTTGTGCATTGTTCCTAAAATGTGGCCTCTCTTCATAGCTTTATATATAACTTGTCAAATAACACAATGAAAAAGGAAAAATTTTAAAGACAACAACTTGAAGCTATATAACTCCAGCTCGGCAAGAGGCACAGGCAGAGTCGATGGGGGAGCGGCAGCAGTCTACTCACCGTAGAGTATGTTATTCATGTAGCTGAAGTTGCGTAACTTAGATCGATCCCCACCCCCAGTGTAGACCAGGCCTCAGATGGCCGGAGCTATGAAACAGAAGCATAAGGTTAATCTGGGTTTGCCCTCAAAGACATCCAGAGCAGACAGATTACTACAGCTCTGATACCTTTTGAAACCATAGACTGTAACTCATGTTGGCCTGCTTTAACCTTGTAATAACTCTCTCATTTCTTTTCTTGGTTAATAAATCCTTAGCTAGTTTACTATAGGATTAGCTACTAGCAATGTCTTTGGTGTGCGATCTAAAAGACAAATTGACCTGGGGTAAGTGACTGGTCTCTTGGGACTAGAAACAACCTGAATATTTTGTGATCTTTGGTATATAGCAACCACTAACACCAAGTCCAGCTTGCTTGTGTGGCAAAGTAGACTGTAATGCCCAAGGGGACTGTCTGAGACTCCATGGTAAGACTGTTATAGTGCTTTAGGAGTTCATACTTGTTACAGGGTTGGTGAACCAGTTTGGAGTCTCTTCCCTGCTTCTTGACAATCTGCCCTGAAGACACTCATGGTCATGACAGGGTGACAGTTGTAAAGAGGCAAATGATGAGATAATCTGACCCCTGGGTCCCTATTTACTTTTATTTTTCTGTACAGTTGTTGAAAACTATAACTATTTTTTATTCATATCAGGTGTGTAAATGTTCTCAATTGTTTCTCAGGTGTATTGTCCTGTACTGAGGCGGTGTGGCTCCCCTCCTGCCCAGAAGAGGGAGCACCCTTGCAGGCACCCGAGTGGGCGGAGCCACCACTGCCTGTTCCCGCCCCCCGGAAGTCAAGGGGCGGGACAGGAAGTATAAAGATCGGCCGCCGGAGCTCAGTCAGAGCCCGGCCACCGCAGGGAGCAGACGTGCGGCCGGGAGCTCCCGGCCGGGATACCTCTGAGGCCGTTGCCCTAGCTGGCCGGAGCTGCCCCGCGCCCACTACGAGGAGGAGCCGCCGGAGCCCGTCCGCTCCCGTCGTTGGGAGGAGCCCTTGGAACTCCCCCACACCCAATCCGAAGGCGAGGCCGCACCAGAACCCCTCCGCCCCTGCTGTTACCCGGAGGAGCCGCCCGAGTGCAATTGGCCGGATTTCCCCACGGAGCTGCCGGACCTGCCACCAAGCCCCAGCCGAGAGGAGCCCATGCTGGTGGACTGGACCGGGCCTGGTGCCACGGACGAGGTAGGCCCTGAGGGGGATCCTGGAAGTAGCCCGGGGGTAGCCGACCCCGGTCAGGCTGCAGACGCATGTGAGCCAATGTCAGTGTGTTTCGGTCAGGATACCCCACTGACCGGCAGCGGCAGTAACCGCTGCTAGGGCCCCGGGCTGGAACGCAGTCGAGTGGGTGGGCCTGCGTTCCCCCCTGCCACCCCTGCTCACGGGTGGCAGGCTTCCCCCTCACCCAACGCTCTCGTGTCGGAGCCAGGGCTTACCCCAAGTGAGTGTTGCTCAGCCCCTGCACAAGGGGGCCTGAGCTCCCTAACTGTGTATTTGCTCAGCCCCTGCATCAAAGGGCCTGAGCTCCCTGAACTGCTTGGCCGCCCAGCCCCTGCACCCGAGGGCCTGGGCTCCTTAACTGCTTGTCTGCCCAGCCCCTGCCCCAGAGGGCCCGGTCTCCTTATCTGCTTGTCTGCCCAGCCCCTGCCCCAGAGGGCCCGGTCTCCTTATCTGCTTGTCTGCCCAGCCCCTGCCCCAGAGGGACCGGGCTCCTTATCTGCTTGTCTGCCCAGCCCCTGCACCAGAGGGCCTGGGATCCTCAACTGCTTGTTTGCTCAGCCCCCTGCACCAGAGGGCCTGAGCCCTGAACTAACTGTTGGTTGCTCAGCCCCTGCACCAGAGGACCTGAGTCCTGAACTAACTGGTTGTTTGGTCCCCCAGTAGTGAGTCGTGTGGCTCCCCTCTTGCCCAGGAGGGTCGAGCCCCGGCACGAACCTTCTACATGTCCCCTTGACAATACTTGACCAAAATGGTAGATGAAATTAAATGTTGATAAACGCAAAGTAATGCACATTGGAAACATAATCCCAACTATCAATATAAAACGATTGGGTCTAAATTAGCTGTTACCACTCAAGAGAGAGATCTTGGGATCATTGTGGATCGTTCTCTGAAAACATCCACTCAATGTGCAGCAGCAGTCAAAAAATCTAACAAAATGTTGGGAATCCTTAGGAAAGGGATAGATAATAAGACAGAAAATATCATATTGCTCTGTATAAATCCATTGTACGCCCACATCTTGAATACTGAATGCAGATCTGGTTGCCCCAGCTCAAAAAAGATATATTGGAATTGGAAAAGGTTCAGAAAAGGGCAACAAAAGTTATTAGGGGTATGGAACAGCTTCCATATGAGGAGAGAGTAATAAGAATGGGACTTTTCAGCTTGAAAAAGAGACGACTAAGGGGGGATATGATAGAGGTCTATAAAATCACGATTGGTGTGGAAAACATGAGTAAAGAAGTGTTATTTACTCCTTCTCATAATAAGAAGTAGGGGGTGACCGAATGAGATTAATAAGCAGCAGGTTTAAAACAAACAAAAGGAAGTATTTCTTCACACAACATAGAGTCAACCTGTGGAACTCTTTGCCAGAAGGTTCAAAAAATAACTAGATAAATTCATGGAGAATAGGTCTATCAATGGCTATTAGCCAGGATGGGCAGGGATGGTGTCCCTAAGCTCTGTTTGCCAGAAGCTGGGAATGAGCAAGAGGGGATGGATCACTTGATGGTTACCTGGTCTGTTCATACCCTCTGGGGCACCTGGCTTTGGCCACTGTCAGAAGAGAGGATACTGGGATAAATGGACCTTTGGTCTGACCCAGTATGGCCATTCTTATGTTCTTGATTTATTCCTCCTTGGTATTAACCATTTTTACTTTAGCGCTTTTGCGTCCAGTCTCAGGAATGACTCTTTTCCCAGGGCTTGTGAAATGAGCTAAGGTTAAGTCATTTTATATGTAAAATTGTAAGCTTTGATAGAAATGGAAAATATTTTCCTACAGATGTGCAGAGCATTTTAAAAGAGCAAGAATGTCTCTTGTAACTGTCCTATTTCTTATTGCCTTACAAGACCAATTTCAACAGTGTTCACATATAACAATAATAATAACATCTAATGGCCTCTTAGGTTAATAACAAGAGTATATTGATTTTTCCGCATAATATATTCCACGTGAATACTTCTGATTTAAAGATGGTAAATGTGTGTAAAGACAGCCATTTTCTAGTCCCACAATGGGTAATGGGTTCATTGTTTTTGGAAACAGACTGATGTTCATAAATTGATTCACAAGTTAATTAAATTTACCATTTCTACAGTTGGTTAATAAACAGTGAGAACTTTTCTTTTTTTCCTGAAAATACAGTTATGAAACTTGAGACTTGTTGCTTCAGAGATGAATGAATGATGTTTGGCTATAGGCCAGGTATAATGTAATGAGTCATTAGGTGGGCTTCCAAACAGTGGCCTATTAATAGCCTCCAACCTGACCTGGAGTTGACACATACCATGTTTTGAAATATCTTTAAGTGTTAATTTTTCAAATGTCACACCAGCCAAAGGCACAACTGAATCAGTTATCCAGAAACTTGATGGCAAGAAGGAAAAAATATTTACCTTGTAATTATGCTTCTTTGAAGATATCATTTAATAGAATTTTCACTTTTTGAAAGTAAGTAGCACCACGTATAGTCCATCGAATAAAAAGAGCAATAATACATACTTTGTGTAATAACTCTCTTGGTAGTACATAGGTATGTCAGCTTTTGATTTTATTTAGTATTGATCAGGACACACAGAATGAAAGGCAGACGCAGCTATGGAGTTAAGTGGTAGGCTGCAACTTTATTAACTTAATAAAGGGAAGGTTCGGTATGTGCCTCTCCTCTTCCCCACATTTACCAGGCATTTAATTGTGTCCAGTGCAGGGTTACAGGGCTCCGACCATATGACCAACAATGAGAGACAGACCTTCCTCAGTTAACTAGACTTGGATGACATTTTTCAGGTGAAATTTTTCAGCTTAAACATTTTTTGGCCAAAAAAATCCAGATTCAAATCAATGGAACTTTTTTTGAATTCATGTTGCTGAATTGTTTTGATTGTGGAAAAAAAATCAAAATGTTTTGTTTTGACATTTTTGATAGGAAATGTTTACATTTTTCGATTCAAAATGACTTTACATTTTGAATTTTGCTTCAACTGTATATATATTTTTTTAAAGTTAAAAAGCATGACAATGAAATGAAACATTGCATTGTGGGAAAAACAAAATGCTTTGTTCAACCCCCCCATAGCATTTTTTTAAAAAACTACTGTGGCTCTGCTCTAAGCCTAACACCTAGGACTAATTTCATTTTGGAATCCTTTCAACTCCTCCCCTTGTGAGGGGGGATAGAGGGTATCAAAGAGGACCTCAGCCTGCTAGGAGTTCAGGTATCCCCATCTCCATAAGGAAAAAGGTCCATGTCTCTTAGGCATCTGTGGGAGCTGGCTTTTTTGCTCTTTATCTGCACTGGACACCAGCTGCAGGTTGTGACAAATTAACTTTTTTATATTCCTCCAAGCATTAAATTCTTATTCTTTTTTAACCTAAATCGTGTCTTCCACAATCTGGTGAAGAAGGCGAAAAACCCTCTAGACATCTCCAGTTTGGCCCAATGAGGGGGGAAAAAAACACCTTCCTGGTCCTGAAAACAGGTAACACTGGTCTACAATTTTTGAGAAGTCATCTGCTTCAGAGATAAAATGTGCTATTTATTATGTATTTTGATGTGCTGAATTCAAATATGACAATTAAAACAACTGATTGGCTACTGTTTCTAAGATATTTAAGTTTTTACATTTTATGTCTATGTATATTGTGTAGCTAGTAGAGTTTTAATCATAAATTGTAAACCTAGGTCTTTTCATGTGTTTATGGTTGCTTTACATGATATTTCACCTGTCCTGTTTATGTAACACTTTAAAAATCAGCAAAAGGGTGTTATAAATAAAATTTATTATGAAACAAAAGGCAAAAAACTATTCTGTACATAGTTTAGTCCTATTCAGTGTCGACTCGGCGCTTCTTGGCTTGTCTCTTGTATTCATTAAATGGAGCATCTCTTGTCACTGTCCAGCAATAGTCTGCAAGCATTGATGGGCTCCATTTGCCCTGATAGCGTTTCTCCATTGTTGCAATGTCCTGGTGAAATCGCTCGCCGTGCTCGTCGCTCACTGCTCCGCAGTTCGGTGGAAAAAAATCTAGATGAGAGTGCAAAAAATGTATCTTTAGTGACATGTTGCAACCAAGGCTTTTGTATGCCTTGAGGAGGTTTTCCACCAACAACCTGTAGTTGTCTGCCTTGTTGTTTCCGAGAAAATTTATTGCCACTAACTGGAAGGCTTTCCATGCCGTCTTTTCCTTGCCACGCAGTGCATGGTCAAATGCATCATCTCGAAGAAGTTCACGAATCTGAGGACCAACAAAGACACCTTCCTTTATCTTAGCTTCACTTAACCTTGGAAATTTTCCACGGAGGTACTTGAAAGCTGCTTGTGTTTTGTCAATGGCCTTGACAAAGTTCTTCATCAGACCCAGCTTGATGTGTAAGGGTGGTAACAAAATCTTCCTTGATTCAACAAGTGGTGGATGCTGAAGACTTTTCCTCCCAGGCTCCAATGACTGTCGGAGTGGCCAATCTTTCTTGATGTAGTGGGAATCTCTTGCATGAGTATCCCATTCGCAGAGAAAACAGCAGTACTTTGTGTATCCAGTCTGCAGACCAAGCAAGAGAGCAACAACCTTCAAATCGCCACAAAGCTGCCACTGATGTTGGTCATAGTTTATGCACCTCAAAAGTTGTTTCATGTTGTCATAGGTTTCCTTCATATGGACTGCATGATCAACTGGAATTGATGGCAAAACATTGCCATTATGCAGTAAAACAGCTTTAAGACTCATCTTCGATGAATCAATGAACAGTCTCCACTCATCTGGATCGTGAACGATGTTGAGGGCTGCCATCACACCATCGATGTTGTTGCAGGCTACAAGATCACCTTCCATGAAGAAGAATGGGACAAGATCCTTTTGACGGTCACGGAACATGGAAACCCTAACATCACCTGCCAGGAGATTCCACTGCTGTAGTCTGGAGCCCAACAGCTCTGCCTTACTCTTGGGTAGTTCCAAATCCCTGACAAGGTCATTCAGTTCACCTTGTGTTATGAGGTGTGGTTCAGAGGAGGAGGATGGGAGAAAATGTGGGTCCTGTGACATTGATGGTTCAGGACCAGAAGTTTCATCCTCATCCTCTTCCTCTTCCTCGTCTGACTCAAGTGAGAATGATTCTGGTGCATCAGGAACCGGCAGTCCTTCTCCGTGGGGTACTAGGCGTATAGCTGATGGAATGTTTGGATAATGCACAGTCCACTTTTTCTTCTTTGACACACCTTTCCCAACTGGAGGCACCATGCAGAAGTAACAATTGCTGGTATGATCTGTTGGCTCTCTCCAAATCATTGGCACTGCAAAAGGCATAGATTTCCTTTTCCTGTTCAACCACTGGCGAAGATTTGTTGCACAAGTGTTGCAGCATATGTCTGGGGCCCACCTCTTGTCCTGATCTCCAATTTTGCAGCCAAAATAAAGGTGATAGGCTTTCTTAACCATAGTGGTTATACTGCGCTTTTGTGATGCAAAAGTCACTTCACCACAAACATAGCAGAAGTTATCTGCACTGTTCACACAAGTACGAGGCATCTCTGCTCACTTTGGCTAAACAGAAATGTGTCCCTTTGCAAAATCAAACACTGACAAATAAGAGAGCACGACACTGTATGATTTCTAGAGCTGATATATGGCAATTTGTTCAGCAGAGTGATGTAAGCTTCATTATGATTGCATCATCCATGACTTCTAGGAAAACATGGTGCAATTCATATCCTGTATGACGCAATACCAGCTTCAGATTGCATCATTCATTGTTTTGCCTAAAAAGCAAGTACTGTCCAAACCCAGTCATAGATTTATTCATAGATCCAGTCAAAGATGTATTTTAGTCATTTCTGGTTTAAATTGAGATCCCTTCCCTTTATAACTCACTTATCCTCTGCCATTCTCAAGTCAAGGGTCGTATATACTGACCCAATAGCATATCTTGAAAACTAGAGCCAATCAACAATTTTAAGCATCATTTTCATTTTCAGTGACCCAGAATTAGTAAAGTTTGACTACATTTATTTCAGAAGCATTTTGGCTGTAGAGCAGTGTAATTGGTCAGACCCATAGCAAGAGAGGGGGCAGGGCAACAACATGGCAAGATGGCCTCTGGATGACTCCGAAGGTTTTAAATTGAGAGGAGGAGGGTTGAGAGAGCCAATCAATTTTGCTCTTGACTAGTCAATGGTTCCAGCACATAGAATCCTAGAATCAGAATATTAGGGTTGGAAGAGATCTCAGGAGGTCATCTAGTCCAATCCCCAGCTCAAAGCAGGACTAACACCAACTAAATCATCCCAGCCAAGGCTTTGTCAAGCTGGGCCTTAAAAACCTCTGAGGATGGAGATTCCACCACCTCCCTAGGTAACCCAGTCCAGTGCTTCACCATCCTCCTAGTGAAATAGTGTTTCCTAATATCCAAACTAGACCTCCCCCACTGCAGCTTGAGACCATTGTTTCTTGATCTGTCATCTGCCACCACTGAAAACAACCTAGCTCCATCCTCTTTGGAACCTCCCTTCAGGTAGTTGAAGGCTGCTATCAAATCCCCGCCACTCTTCTCTTCTCCAGACTAAACCCCAATTCCCTCGGCCTCTCCTCATAAGTCATGTGCCCCAGCCCCCTTTTTGTTGCCCTCCGCTGGACTCTCTCCAATTTGTCCACATCCCTTCTGTAGTGGGGGAACCAAAACTGGACGCAATACTCCAGGTGTGGCCTCACAAGTGCTGAATGGAGGGGAATAATCACTTCCCTCGATCTGCTGGCAATGCTCCTACTAATACAGCCCAATATGCCGTTGGCCTTCTTGGCAACGAGGGCACACTGCTGACTCATATCCAGCTTCTCGTTCACTGTAATCCCCAGGTCCTTTTCTGCAGAACTGCTGCTTGGCCAGTCGGTCCCCAGCCTGTAGCGGTACATGGGATTCTTCCTTCCTAGGTGCAGAATGTTAGAGGGCTTATTCCTTCACCGTCTCACTTCCCTGGTCCTTCTCGCATGAACTGAGAGTAACAATACCCGAAGTCCAAAGGTGCAAATAATTCAGTGTTTATTGGGGTGAACTTCCAGAAAGCTTAAATCCAAGTTCCTTTTCCTTATTTTTGAATCCCAACTTACTTCCTGTTTGCCCTAATTCATATAGTAATATTCTTAGCTATACCTTAACCAATCTTTCTATTGAAATTTACCTAACCAATCCTAACATATTGTAACATGATTAGCTAACCAATTATATCCCACCACCTTAATTAGTTTACACCCAGCAAAATTAATTACACAGCAGACAAACAATCACAGAACCAGACAGAGACCATGCAAATAAACAATAGCAAAGAGAGAACTATAATGACAAAACAATACAGAAGTGAGGATTTCTCAACTACATCTATGAAGACATAAGGGTTTCCCAGCTGTGTCTATTGATAAGTGAGTTCTTACCAAACAGAAAACTATCAAACTAAATTTCCTTTTACATCTTCTAGGCTCTTCCCTTTATCTGGAGGTGATAGATCGGATCACCTTTCTGACAGCCCCAGATTGCCTTATTTCAATATGACTAGTTTGGAATGTGAAGATGTGACCATACGCTTCCCAGCTTATGGATGCCTCTGCTGCTTAACCAAAGGCCTTAGCTTAAGAACAGGGTGTCAGACTGTCACAGTGAGAGAAGGCCCTTATACAGGCAGACAGTGATTTCGATTCTTTCTTTTATACCTCTATAACTAGCTAAATGATAAACATATAACTAAATTCTTAAAGTATAGGCCTTTACAGACAGGCCTGAATATCTATATCCTAACACAGGACTTTGCACTTGTCCTTGTTGAACCTCATCAGATTTCTTTTGGCCCAATCCTCCAATTTGTCTAGGTCACTCTAGACCCTATCCCTACCCTCCAGCATATCTACCTCTCCCCCCAGCTTAGTGTCATCTGTGAACTTGCTGAGGGTACAATTAATCCCATCATTCAAATCATTAATAAAGATGTTGAACAAAACAGGCCGCAGTACCGACCCCTCGGGCATTCCACTTGATACCGACTGCCAACTAGATATCGAGCCATTGATCACTACCCGTTGAGCCTGACAATCTAGCCAGCTTTCTATCCACCTTATAGTCCATTCATCCAATCCATATTTTTTTAACTTGCTGGAAAGAATACTGTGGGAGACCATATCAAAAGCTTTGCTTAAGTTAAGATACATCACATCCACCACTTTCCCCATATCCACAGAGCCAGTTATCTCATCATAGAAGGCAATCAGGTTTGTCAGGCATGATTTGCCCTTGATTAATCCATGTTGACTGTTCCTGATCACCTTCCTCTCCTCCAAGTGCTTCAAAATGGATTCCTTGAGGACCTGCTCCATGATTTTGCTGGGGACTGAAGTGAGGCTGACCGGTCTGTAGTTCCCTGGGTTCTCTTTCTTCCCTTTTTTTAAAGGATGGGCACTATATTTGCCTTTTTCCAATAATCCAGGACCTCCCCTGATCGCTACAAATTTTCAAAGATAATGGCCAATGGCTCTGCAATCACATCTGCCAACTCCCTCAGCACCCTTGAATGCATTAGATCTGGACCCATGGACTTGTGCACATCCAGCTTTAATGTTTAATGCACATCTGGGCATTATTATTCTCCTCCACCCCCCAGGAGCTGGACCATCCACCTGCTGCTTCGACCAAACTCCCCCCTCCTCTCCAAGATGGGAGAGGTATTTGTGCACCAAATACCCTTCAACAGAGGTACCTCTGACTAATACATGTTAATAGCATATCTTATTACTACTTTATCTAGCTTTCAAACTATTTTCTTTGGATGGTTTGTAACTTTAATAATACTGGAAATTAAAAGCAACATTTATCAGACTCTCGGCATCTCTAGAGTGAGATCCAATTTCTGTTATAAGGAGACCTTAGATACCAAGATGCTGCTACACATCCTCCTAGCTAGTTGCCCTACCATGTCATAACCCTCCAGTACCTCTGGTTGAACTTGGTCTTGTTATGGTTTGTGTGTCTTACCTACTTATCCTTTGCAGACATGTGAGGCTACTCATGCAACAGTCTCAAGACAACTTGTTGGGTTTGAATAAACACATTTTACTGAGACTTTCATGAGAATCTGCAAAAGCCTTGAAGAGTTCAGTAACACAATTATACTGCACATGCTGGATCTGAATGAAGAATTCTGATGAACCTAAACTGCAATGTTCTTTTATCTGACAAATGCTTTAAACTATGTGAAGAGACAGATTTGTGGTGAATAAAATACCAAATTCCACATTTATGATTTGAATTTATGGGGTCGGAGCAGGAGGCCTTTTCCCTAGGATTTTACCAGTTTTAAATTAATTGCTCTAATTTATAAAAAATAGATGGAAAACCTAGATGAATACTGTAGGAAGGTATTTGACTGATAAAATGCTTGTTTCCTGCTCTGTCATTTCAACTTCCTTCTGTCAGCATTCCCCAATTCCTGACTGAAAGAAGAATACGAGTCTTTCAAACAGTATGTTTAATTCCCACAACTGCACTGCATCTTGTGTCAAGTAAACATTGTGTGTGGCAGAAAGCTGCCTCAGCATAGTACTTCAGCGGGACTAATGGTGGGAGAGGTAGCACAATAATAAGAGTTAAAAACAAATCTTCTTCTTTCCTTCAGGCAACAACTGGGCAGAGACAGATAGAGAAGGAAGGGTCAAGTAATAGGTCTGTAGCTCTGGGATGGATCAGCCAGTGAAAGGAGTAGGAAATGTTGTGGATTCAATAGGGCAGCAGAAGGTCAGAGATTATATTAAATATGAACAATCCAGTCATACTCCCATTCATAAAATACAATTTCTGCATTAATGTTGTTGAACATTTCAAATTCTGCTCCTTATTTTGATTGAAGGAATGTGAGGAGTATCATAGACAAGCCACGTGACAGGTACCCATCCTGAGGAACTTACAGCCTCAATATACTCCTCACAATAAGAATGGCAATAAACACTTGGAGACTGATTCTGCCACCCCCTTCTGACACTGTGTAGTACACTGCTCAGTGACTACTAGTCCCATTGATTGAAATGGGGCAACTGGTGGAATAGGTATTATTCAGTATGCGTAAAGGTGGCAACACTGGGCCCCAGGATTACAACTCATGTGGTGTGCTTAATGTTATCAGATAATTTATTTGAATACATTAATGCTAGAGTTTGTGGGCAATTTCTAGAGTGAAGGCTGGACTTCAGGGGAAGGTGGATTGAAAGAAATGAATCAAGGAAAGAATTGAAGAGGAGTAAGGCCGAATAATATACAGGAACAGGAAACTATTCCAAGCATAGGGTACTGAACTAGGAAGGTGCTTGTTTGTAGGAAAAGAAAATAAAGAGAGCATAAAGGCATGCCATGTAGGCAGAGTGTAGGTTGCTAATGAAAGAGTGATGTGAGATGAGAGACTAGTTGTAGGCAGGGGCTGCACTTTAAAGGTCCTGGGAAAATTAGATTTTAACTAAGAAAAATTCTACTTAGAGAATTTGGTTGTGATCTAAGAGGCACTGTGCAATTGGGAAAGTAACTGGGCCTGTGTAACTCCTCTGAAGTCAGGTCTGCCTGTCTGTCTACCAATACAACAAGACAAACGTGCATTAATTTAGACGCTCATCATGGCTGTGTTCAGAACCAGAAGAACTGGAAATAAATAGTTACTTACCTTACACTAAGTGTGGTTCTTTGAGATGAGTTATCCATATATATTCTACTCGTGGCGATGTGCATGTACCTCAGATGCTCAAGATCAGAATATTTTGGCCAATGATGTCCAGTGGGGCCACGCATGCACTTTGAGTGTCCTCATGCCCCCGACTAAGGGCAGAGCCAGGCCAACCACCATTCAAATCCTTCATTAATTCAGATTCCAGAAGTTATCAGCGTGCAGTAGTAGGGCAGGAGGGTGGGTTATGGAATACATATGAACAACACATTTCAAAGAAGCACAGTTACTATAAGGTAACTATATTTTCTTCTTTGAGTGCTCTACAACAAATATTTCACTTTTAGTGATGCAAAAGCAGTGATCTGATTAGAGCAGATGGTGCTTGGAATCTACTTAAATAAAGATTGCACAGCTTTTTTTGCTTCCAAAGGGAGGAATACCTCATAGAAGGCATGGACTGAACCCCATGTAGCTGTTCTGCATATTTATGAGATAAATATACTTCTCAAACCCCACATAATCTGTTTGAGCCCCAGTGGAATGACACCTAATCTGAGTTGGGGAATTTAAATTGGCTATCTCATAATAGCTTTATATCAAAATACATCCAGTTAGAGACCCTGGCCCTTCAAAATTCTACTAAAAGGCCAAGAGAGACTTTAAATGACTTGGTTCTATGTAGATAAAATTACAAGGACCTAAGGATATCTAGAGTAGGCTCACCTCCCCCTGATTAGAATATGGTTTAGGGAAGAAAACCAGCAAATGGATCATTTGGTTCAAGTGAAAATCCAAGACTAAATTAGACAAAAATTTAATATGAGGATAATCTTATCTTTATATTATATAGGTACGATAAATGCCTGTATTTTCCCAGTTCTTTTGGTTGATGTAATTGCCATTAAAATGTCATGGACAAGTGTAATAGGGAAGCAAGTTGCCAGGCGCTCAAACCCACTAGGACTACATTGAGGTCCCAGGGAGGAGGAAGCTACCTGAGTGGAAGGAAAACATATATGAAATCCTTTAGGAACCTAGCCACTCTAGGGTGGGGAAAAAACTGTGTAGCCCTAGATAGGGGGATGATGGTTTCCAAGTGAGCTCTAATAGAGCTAATGAACCATCCTGAGGTCGTTAAAGTCATCAAGTAGTCCAGGATAGCTAGAATATTCATTAGAATAGGAGATAAGTCGTATTGCTGAACCCGCATAATGAATCTCTTTCACTTGCTTTATATATGAATATGGTGGAATCTTTTTTTTGCTTTCAACCAAAATGTTCTGGATGTGAAGAAAGCAGGATCTTTCCATATCATTCAGCCAGCCAGTATCCAAGCTATGAGGTGCAAGGTTGTAGATGCAGGATATTTCTGTTGCCTTGTAAGATTAAGTCAGAAAGAAGAGGTAATGGTTTTGGAGGATGAGTTAACAAGCTCATCAGGGCCGGATACCAAACATGTCTTAGCCAGCTATCATGATTGTGGTCAAATCTTGTCAGATCTTTCTTAGTACCCTTAGAATAAAAAGAATGAGAGAGGATAAGCATACATCATCCCTGGAGTCTGCAAAATGAGGAATATTTCCAACAGCAATCCTCCAGCAGACTCTGAGGTACATGTTGTTCCTGTCCATAGCAAAAAGGTCAGTGGATGGTTGATCCAATTTTCAAAAGATGTCTTGGGTCATGGAATCTTTGTTTGTCCACTTGTGATCTATTGAAACTTGCCTGCTTGGACGATCTGCTAGGGCATTTTGCAGCCCTGGAAGATATAGCATTATGGGAGAGGCTGTTACATCAGTTAGAAAGCCCAACAGTCTTTTGAGTGCCTGTCTTTGTAACCCCTAGAAGTTCTTATAGAGAAGGCCCTCGAGTCTCTATTTGAACCAAAAGGGTCACATGACTGAAACATCAGGGAGTAATCAGGGCACAGCCCCCTAATCTGTTCTGAACTGGATTAAAAAAAAGGAACAGTCTTGATCCAGACGAGAGGCTGTCCTAACTGGGGACTCAGGAAGCATGCTTGACTGTGGCCTGGTCAGTATTGAAGGGACACTTGATACCTAATTAGTGATAGCTGGCACCATAGTTGAGACATTAAGCATTGAGGAGAGCAATGATTCTAGCTCTGTTGATGGTTGGAGATCCACCAGTCCAGACAATAATCTCAGTACCAAAGAACCTAGTGCCATGGAAAGCAGCATAGGGTTTGACGGTGCTGGAGTGGATGTTGCTGACATGATTGCTGCTGATGAATTGGTGCTGCAGAATCAGTACTAGAGGCAGTTTGTATTGGGTCTTCAAACGGTGCTGAGGGCCAAGTACTGTGCTTCCTCAGGTCTCCAACGGTACTCGGTCTGGGCCATAAATCCCTTTAGAATGGGACTGATGAATGATTTCAACCTCATTTTGCTCGGGTCTGCTGAAGAGGATCTACCCCTATATTTCACAGAGGAGCAATGCATCTTTCAGACCATGTCCAAAGTCTTACTTAAGGATCAAGCAACCTTGCCAGAATCTTTAGCTGGGGTCTTCTTAAAGGGAGCTTGGGAGCTAGCCGTTGATCTGGAGCTTACTAGGGACACTTCTGGACTCAGGTGGAGCTTGTCCAGGGGGGTCTTGCTTGCCTGGATCCATGGCAGGCCCCACAGAGTGGTCTAAAAGAAAAAGTTTGAGGTAAGTCTTCCTTCCCTTCCGGGCCTCTTTTGAAAACAGCCTACAGGTGGGTACATTTATCGGAGATGTGTGCCTCCCCAAGACATAAAGGTGTCTTGTCTCATAGATGCTTCACAGAATGGGTAGTTTTAAAGCCAGGAAATTTAGGTTCAGTCATGACTAAATCCTGATAGTGAGGAAATATTTTTCCCCCTTGACTAAGAAAAATATAAAAGAACTATAACTAAATTGTTGGGCAAACAATACTAATGATACTAACCCCTAATCCTAACACAATATGTCTAAAAAAAGAAAATACAATTATCTACAAGAAATAAGAGTTTGAAGAAGTGCATTGGCACAGACACTGAAGGGGTTCCATCTTACAGCCATGGGCACTAACAGAGAACTGGCAGAGCACTGGGCCTACTCTGCCCTTTATCTCCTGTTACAAGGCACAAGGACACTCAGGACACATGCTTAGCACCAGAAGACACTGCTGGTCAAAAAAAATTCTGATCTTGAGCACATGGGGTGCATTGCATTGCACACCACCAAGAGTAGGACACATTTGGGGCATTCAGAGAAGAACTATTTATTTAACTGAATGATTAAATTGTGCAGTAAAATTCATAGGAAGACAGATGGGTGATTATGAGAGATCGGGCTGATGAAATGTTTGGAATTCTTGAATTATTTCAGTTTATTAATTTGAATCAGTGTATTGCATAGTTTGCCACTGACTTTTTATTGGTTAAAAGAGAATAGTTTAGAAAGGCTTTCTCTGTTATGTTGATATAAGGATTACTGGTCTGTAGTCTTATTTATTTGCTTTATTATATTAGTTTTTAATCATATATACTATTATCTTCTTACTGCTTATGCTGCAGTGTATTTGATTCAGTGTTTACGTTGCTTGATTTGTATTGGATTATAAATATATAACTTTTTTTTTCTGTAGAGGAGGAAGTTTGCATTAGGAAGAAGTTTTGTGTGTGTGTTTAGTGAAATATATAATCACACACACAAATAATTTTTCTTTATTTGAATATACCAATTAATCTACAGCAGAACAGCACTTTTTAATGATAATAACATTTATTTTTAATATATAAAAAGGTATGCATTAACTAAGAGAAATTGCTGGTTTTCCCTTTCTATATTGTGGTGGTATGCCCTGCATTCCCATCAGCACTCCCCTACTATAAATGATCAGGCCATTGCTGTCAAGTACACCTACAGGTATAACAACCAAGGAAGTGGAATAATGACTAAAGCAGCTGGTGCTGGTCAAACCCAAGAATGGACACCTAAGTCCTGGGAGACTGGCAGAACAGTTCAGCTGGTGGTAGGTGGGAGAGTGCAGGCCTCAGAGAAAACTTTATGAAATAAAACCTGGACTGCAAACATTTTGGATGCAATAGTGGGTCATATGCAACTACATCATCCCGGGAGAAGCAACAAGAGACATTTACCTCAGAAGACATAATGTCTCCCAGGCTGTTTGTTGCAGGTGTGTATTTTGCTCCGTTCATTAGGATACAACAAACTACTACCCTGGTGCAGTGGCCCTACTGTGTAAGCCTTGGTCAATTTGCCTACCATGTGAGGAAGGGAAAGTAATCCCTGCTCATGGGGCCTGCTGCTATGAGTGCACAGCATGGGCTATGCGAGGGCAGAGAGAGGCTCTTTGCATGGCCCTCCCCTTTCCTTATTCATGCAAGTGTGTCTCCCAAGCTGGTCCTCTCTGAAGCCAATAAACTTCAGCTAGACAGAGGAGAGCTTCAAGAGGTGTAAGAAAGAATAGGATCTCTTAAAATTTCAATATTTCTATTAGAAAATAACTGATTTGAAGAAGAAGCATCCAAAGAGCAGAACAAGTTAGCCAGGGGCTCAGATGACTTCAAGTGTGAGACTTAGGCCCTGTCTACACTGGCAAGTTTCTGCGCAGTAAAGCAGCTCTCTGTGCTGTAACTCCCAAGATGTACACACTGTAGACACCGTGGCGATTACAGTGCTGTGATTGGCCTCCAAGAGGGGTCCCACAATGCCTGTTCTCGCCTATCTGGTCATCGGTTTGAACTCTACTCCCCGCCCTCGGGTGACCAACCATCATCCCCACCCCGTACATTCCTTCGCAAATTTGAAAGTCCCCTTCCTGTTTGCTCAGTGATGCGTGCAGCGGTCTCAGCACATCTTTCCAGGTGGCCATGCCTGCTCCACGTACCAGGCGATCCCCCGCTTGGAGCAATCCCGAGCTGCTGGACCTCATCGGCATTTGGGGAGAGGAGGCTGTGCAGTCCCAGCTGTGCTCCAGCCATAGGAATTATGATACCTACGGACAGATTTCACGATGCATGATTGAAAGGGGCCATGACCAGGACACATTGCAGTGTAGGGTAAAAGTGAAGGAGCTGCGGAACACCTACCACAAGGCGAGGGAAGCAAACTGCTGCTCCAGTGCTGTGCCCATGAGCTGCCATTTCTACAAAGAGCTGGACGCGATACTCAGTGGTGACTGCACCTCCACTGCGAAGGCTCCTGTGGATACTTCGGTGGCTTGCGTGTCAGTCGAGAATGGGCCGAGCCAGGAGGAGGAAATATTGGACGAAGAGGGAAAGTGGGTTCCAGAGGCAGAGGATGACTCAGAGACCAGAGATGCATGCAGTCAGGAGCTCTTTTCTACCCCAGAGGAGCCTAGCCAGTCACAGCAGTCGGATCTTGGTGAAGCACAAACAGGAGAGGAGGCCCCTGGTAAGTGGATCTGATTTTGGGAATCGCTGAAGCAAGTTGTTGGGAACATGAGGGTTGCAGAAAGCAGGCTTGTCTCCCACCACATGCCTAGTCTGAGCGGCGGAACAGGCTGTTGACAGACTCCCTCACTTCATGGGAATCTCCCTCACAGATCTCCAGGAAACTCTTGTGGAGATACCGGGAAATCCGCTACTGCAGGTTCCTCGGCAGAGCTGCTTTGTTTCTTGCCCCATTAACGGTAACTTTCCCGCGCTACTTTGCCATCATGGGGGAGCCGGGGGAGACATCATTGCTGCACACAGGTGAGCCACATAGAGGCCAGGGCAGAAGCCGCAGGCTTGGAGAAGACCCTCCCTTGATTTCCTGCTCTTCCTCAGCAGCGAGATATCTTCCTTAATGATCACATCCTGTGGAAAGTGTGGGGACAGGAATGATTATCAGCCCCAACCCCCCACCCACCCGTGCTGGCTCTCCCAAAGAGCCACATGCCCAGTGCACAGCAGGGTCGGGGAAGAGTGATTTACCTGTCCCCGTGGCTACTCACCATTTTGGGGGTCTTGTGGCTCGTGTTTGCCTGGGGTCAGCCAGTTAGTGACAGACGTGAGTACTGGCTGTGTTTTAAAGCACTAAATCAGTATTGTCTGTGTTGCAAGCAATACTGCTTCTGTAAAATGTTGCATTTAAACTTCACAGAGATGACCTTGGGAGCCCAGACTCCCTCTTTGTTATCGGCAGCAGAACGGCTGTGCAGAATTAGAAAGCGGCCATGAAGAACTATGGAGGACTTTCTTTGTGAGGTTATGATGCACTCCACCGCCAAGAAACAGGAATTGAAGGAGTGGCAGGATAGTGAGAAGAGGGACCGAAAGGCGAACGCAGCAGATCAGAACGAAGCCACAGAGCGGCTCTTAAACATTATGGATAGTGGCGTAGCCAGCTTCTAAGAGGAGGGGGAGCAAACACAAAAAAGGCACCCCCCCTTTGACTCCTCCTCCGGCCGCACCGCCCCTCCCCCCCATGGCTCCTCTGACCCTGCCATGCCACCCCCGTGGCCCTCCCCCCCACTCCTCCGGCCGTGCCCGCCACCCCTCCATGCAGTGATGAGCTGCCAAAATATTAACAACCAGTTCCCTCCTCCTCGCCCCACGAGGGGGTCATGCTCCCCTCGCCCCCCAGGACTCCTGCCCCATCCAACCCCCCACATTCCTTGACACCCCACCCCCCAGGACCCCTGCTCCCTCCAACCACCCCTTCTCTCTGTCCCGACTGCCCCTGGAATCCCTGCCCCTGACTGCCCCCCACCACCCCATCCAACACCCCTGCTCCTTCCTGACTGCCACCCCAGGACCCTTGCCCCCATTCAATTACCCTGTTCCCTGCCCTCTGACCACCCCGAGTCCCGACCCTAATCCACCCCCACGTCCTCTCTCCAACACCCCCTCCCTGCTCCCCTTACTGCGCTGCCTGGAGATAGGGGCCACGAGCTGGGGGCTGGGAGCCATGGGCGCCGGGCCGAAGTCGGGGGCCGGGCCAGAGCCGCTGGCCGGCCCGGATTAGGGGGCTGGGAGCCGGGCCAGAGTCGGGGGCCGGCCCGCAGCTACAGGCCGGCCTGGAGCTGGGGGCTGGGGGCCGAAGCCACTGGCCAGTCCGAAGTTGGGGCCGCTGGCGCTGGCCCAGAGTCGGGGGCCGGGGCCGCTGGCCCTGGCCCGCTGGCCCTGGCCCAGAGTCGGGGGCCGGGGCTGCTGGCCAGGGACCGGCCTGAAGTAGGGGCCGGTGGTTGGCCCGGAGCTGCTGGCCGGCCCAGAGTGGGGGGCCGGGCCGGAGCCGCAGGCCAGGGGCCGGCCCCAAGTCGGGGGCCGGGCCGGAGCCGCGGGCCGGGGGGCCGGAGCCGCGGGCCGGGGGGCCGGCCCAGAGTCGGGGGTCAGCCCGGAGCTGCTGGCTGGGCCCAAGTTGGGGGCCGACCCCAAATCGGGGGCGCCGCTGGCCGGCTCTGAGTCGGGCCGGGGGCTGGTCTGGAGCTGCGCCACCCGGCTGGCAGGAGTCCCTCCTCGCGCCCCCCCCCCCCCCGTTTACCTGCAGGAAGCTGCTGCTTCCTTCTCAACCCTCCCAGGCTTCCCGCGTGAACCTCTGATTCGTGGGAAGCCGGGAGGGGGAGCCTTCAGGGGAGGAGGCAGAGGCGGAACCAGAGCCCGGTGAGCTGGGGCTGGGGGCAGGGCAGGGAGCTGCTGGAACTTTTGTTCAATTTAAAAGCCCTTTTAGAACCGGGCAACCGGTTCTAAAAGGGCTTCTAAATTTAACAACCGGTTCCAGTTCACCACTGCCTCCATGGCTGCCGACAGCTCTGCGGGCCGCCAGCCTGCGCCCCCCCGCTCCTGCGGCCACGCCCCCCCCCCCCCCCCCGCTCCTCCGGCCGCTTTTGGAAAGGCGGGGGAAGCGGCTGCTTCCCCTGCACCCCGCTAGCTACGCTACTGGTTATGGAGAGCCAAGTGGACACACTCCAGGTGATACTAGCTCTTCAAACCGAGCAGCTCCGCGCCCACCCTCCCATGCAGCCGCTGTCGCAAAACTCTTTCCCATGCACCCCTCCCCCCACACTGCCAACACACTCTTGTCAACCTCCTGGCTCGAATCTTTACCCACAACATTCCACTCCTCCCTCTTCACAGTCCAGCACTGTGGACTCCCACTACCCACTGCACACAACATCCATCCCTCTGCAGTTTGGCCCTGCTGAAGTACAGCATCCGCTGCATTGTACTCCAAAGGAGAAGGTTGGGTATGATCCCTGGACATACACAAATCTGTAGCCATCCCAGGACCCCTCCTTCTCTGTAGACCTTCCCTTCCCCTCGCCCCCTCACTGCTGATGATTTTTTTTCATTTGACTCTCTCCTCTGATTGTTGTCTTTTAATAAAAGAATTGTGTTTGTATGAAAGCAAACTTAATTCTATTAAGTGAAAGCAAAAAGAGCACTGCAAAGCAACATATAATTATGTTAAGGCCCCTTCTTGCATCATGTGCATCGATCACCTCCTAGCATTACAAGGACTGCAATCCCAAGCATAGCAACAAATATTATTGGCTTTCAGCTTCAAATTGCTACCTCAAGGCATCCCTGATCCTTATGGCCCTGTGCTGTAATAGTCCTGGTCTCTGGCTATTCAAACTCAGCCCCCAGGCGCTGAGCCTCTGTGGTCCAGCCCTGAGTGAAGCTTTCAACCTTCCCTTCACAAATATTATACAGCGTAAAGCATGTGGGTATAAGCATGGGAATATTGTCATCAGCCATGTCCAGCTTCCCATACAGGCATCACTAGTGGGCTTTCAAATGGCCAAATGCACACTCAACAGTCATTCTGCACTTGCTCAGCCAGTTTTTGAACCACTCCTTGCTGCTGTCAAGTTGCCCCATGTATGGCTTCATAAGCCATGGCATTAAGGGGTAGGCAGGGTCTCCCAGGATCACAATGGGCATTTCAACTTCCCCTATGGTGATCTTCTGGTCCAGGAAGAAAGTCCCTGCTTGCAGCTTCTTGAAGGCCAGTGTTCTGAAAGATGCGTGTGTCATGCACCTTTCTGGACCCGTCTGTGTTAATGTCCTTGAAACGCCCACGGTGATCCACAAGCACCTGGAGAACAATTGAGAAATACCCCTTGGGATTAATGTACTTGGTGGCTAGATGGTCTGGTGCCAGAATTGGAATATGCGTGCCATCTATTGCCCCTCCGCAATTAGGGAAGCCCATTTTTTGCAAAGCCATCCACAATGTTATTCATGTTGCCCAGAGTCACGGTCTTTCAGAGCAGGATGCAATTAATGGCTCTGCACACGTCCATCAACATGACTCCAACAGTCGACTTTCCCACTCCAAACTGGTTAGCAACCAATCTGGAGTAGCCAGCTTCCACGGTGCAATCACCACGTGCTTCTCCAATGACAGGGGAGCTCTCATTCTCATGTCCTTGCGCTGCAGGGCCAGGGCGAGCTCATCATACAGTCCCATGAATGTGGCCTTCCTCATCCGAAAGTTCTGCAGCCACTGCTCGTCATCCCAGACGTGGATGACGATGTGATCCCACCACTCAGTGCTTGTTTCCCAAGCCCAAAAGTGGCGTTCCACTGTGGTCAGCACCTCTGTGAATGCCACAAGCAATCTCGTGTCATAGCTACTATGCATGGCGAGATCACTGATGCACTCCTCTTGCCTTTGTAGTTTAAGGAATAACTCCACTGCCACTCATGACGTGTTGGTAAAAGCGAGCAGCATACTGGTCAGCAGTTCGGGATCCATTCCTGCAGCCTGAAGAGGCAGGGTGCGCAGTACACAAACTGTTGAAAGATGGCGCCAAGTGCGGATGGAAGCACAGGGATTGCTGGGATGCGAAGCAATGCATCACGGGGCATTGGGACTGGACTCAGGATGCCCCGCAAACCTCTCTGCATTCCCACAAGTTTTAGCGGCAAAAGAGAATGACGTGCTCTGTGGGATAGCTGCCCAGAGTGCACCACTCCAAATAGTGCTGCAAGTGCCGCAAGTGTGAACACGCTATTGCGCACGCAGCTGTCACTGTGAACACACAACAGCATTTTCCTTCTGTGCTGTCTGAGTGGCGCTGTAACTGCCGGCGCTGTAACTTTGTCAGTGTAGACGTGCCCTAAAGCTGTGCTAATAGTTGATTTTTTTTTTTTTTTTTTTTTTTGGCTGGATCAAAAACATCTGAAAAATGTTGGTTTGTTTCTAGTCAAAACTGATTTTTTTCAATGTTTCTCACAATAATAATAATAAATGTATTTACTAACTAATCATTTGGGTCAAATGAAGTGTTTCAAAT
The DNA here is from genome assembly GCF_028017835.1 of Emys orbicularis. Classification (NCBI taxonomy): domain Eukaryota; kingdom Metazoa; phylum Chordata; order Testudines; family Emydidae; genus Emys; species Emys orbicularis. Next base: position 63,310,648 of record NC_088683.1, on the reverse strand, counting down.
GTGAATTGAAATGGCATTTTTAATCATAATTACAATTCAAGATTAAAGGTAGATTTAAAATGACATTGTCAAAACAAACCCTTTGACATTTCTGATTTTTTTGTTTTCAATGGGCTTTGATTTCAACTGAAACTATATGCTGAAGGTGACCTAAATTTGTGAATAGTTTTGGTGCCCTGAAAAATGCATTATTCCATGAATTTATTATTCTCTGAAAAAGTTCTGCCCAGGTTTGTGTGAGACCCATCTAGATCTTCAGAAATGAAAGATGTTGCTCAGGATAGGACCACTGTATAGTCTTCCTCATTTTAGACTGTGTCAATGAATGAAACTCAGAAAGAAAACCGGTTGCAGTTTATTGGGAGATGGTGGGGAATAAAGAATAACTCAGCTATTCACAGAAACAAAATCATAATCCCCCCATGCCTGTCAGTATGTAACCCTCCTGACAGGTGCTGTCAGCAGCAAAAAGGGCTCAGATATCTCGGTTCAGATATCTACGGATTCCTCTTAAAATTACAGGACACCACTGGCTTGAACCCCCACTGAAGCATCTTACATCGAACATACTGATGGTGTGAATTGGGTCACTGACTGTGCCTGAAACAATTTCCACAAACACAGAATAACGAGCATTGCCTATTTGGATGTCTTCAAGCTGTGCAAACCTCAGAATAACACTTTTTAATTGATAAATTTCTGCTTGTTGTCTTTTGAACAACCTGAGACAAACTAACCACTATCTCCATTGCCCCTTCCACTAGAAAAATCACGGGAAGAGAGTAATGGGAAAAGAAACTTTTGAAAAAATCCTCTCATGCATCTCTCCGCAAATTGTGACCTGGGGGAGTCCTGAGTCTGCTCTCATGCTCCACAGATCCCAGGAGAGAAGAGCTTTCTGTGACATCTGACATCTTCCCTGGCAGTGCAGCTCAAATTAAGCCGTGCTCCCAGGGCCTCCCTGTCCAAGGGGTGATCCACCCTTTAAAAAGAGGGGGTAGTAGGGTAGTGCAGAAAAAGTAAAACAGTTTGAAGATATATAGCCTTTTCCTGGAAATGGAGGAAATGCTTAACCCCCTCCAAATCTTGCTCCATCTCCACTTCCAGCCTTCTCAATCTCTAACCTCTCCCTCTTGGATGATAATGTTGAGTATGCAGCGCACACACACACACACACACTTACTTCATGGCACAAGACAGGTGTGATCTGTATGAGGGAGAGTGCTTATGTGCATGATGGAATTCCCTGGGGTGGAAACACAAGCAAGGTAAAATAACTACTTTGTAAATGGGGATTATTTCCTTCTTCCTCCCCTGACCCCTCAAATGCTTAGAAAAGGAAGAAAGAGTGGGAGGACATTCTAATATGTTGCATGAGGCATTTCTACGTGTTTCTGGTGTTGATGTCACACTGCTTGTCCAGCTTTGTTGTGGGCAACAATGTGCCATCAAATGGAGTCAAAGGAGTGAAGACACATCCATTTAGAGAAAGATGAAATATTTCTAACCCAGTGTGAACAGCTTAGCAGGATGATGTATGGGAACAACATCCTTTTTCATAAATTCTTTCTTGAAATACATAAATCTCCATGGTCTTGTCTAGCCTTAGCCTCAGATTAAACCTTAGCTGCATTCAAAATGTCTTAATTACTAACTCTTAGGAAGGCACTTTTAGCTCTCTGTAAATTTTAAAGCAACAATACTTTTGTGAAACAGTAAAGAGGAAATAATAGTGCAGAAAGCCTAAGTTGCCTCTGTTTCCTCCAGTGCTTTGATTTTTACTTTGATAAATTCTATCCAGTTCAACATATATATTTTAACTGAAATTCAGGGCTGCTAGCAATATTATTGTTGCAAAAAAAGTGGTTATGGGATGATCTGGTTCCAACTGGAAGGCCCAATTCTCTCATATTTCTATTTTTATATAATTTCCCAAAGTTTCACACTTGGAACTTGATCCTCCAATGCCTTGTACCTTTTATATGCTGTGCAGAGTTGGTAGAAAATCATTACCAAGCAGGGACCAAAAGCTGCGTTTCTTTAATGAATTGTAGTTAACAGAGCTATGCTTTATGCTCCACTTACTTGCACTAGTTGTAGAACTTTGTACCTGCTTTGCACAGGTGAGACTACACCACCAATTGCTTGTTGGTGGTGGATCAAACCCTTAGCATGCAATGAGATACTGGGCCTAATTCTCCTCTCAGTCTACTGTAAATCAAGAGAGTGTAAAACCAGTGTGAGAGAAGAATCAAGTCCATTGTCTTTGTTATATTTAGTACAAGATGCAGCAAAACCTCCATAACAGCTGAGAAGACATCTCTTAGGGTATGTCTATACCCAGCCGCTAGTTCGGCGGCTGGCAATAGAACTTCTGGGTTCGACTTATCGCGTCTTGTCTGGACGCGATAAGTCGAACCCGGAAGTGCTCGCCGTCGACTGCGGTACTCCTGCTCGGCGAGAGGAGTACCGCGGAGTCGACGGGGGAGCCTGCCTGCCGCGTGTGGACCGAGGTAAGATCGAACTAAGGTACTTCGAACTTCAGCTACGTTATTCACGTAGCTGAAGTTGCGTACCTTAGTTCGATTTCGGGGGTTAGTGTAGACCAAGCCTTAGTTTTCAAACCTGGGCCCAGCATTGCCTGGGGGACTTTTCCACTGAAGAGCTGCTAGATACTGGGAGTGGAACAGCAGCTCATTCCATGGAACCTTTTGCAGTGACTTGTAGATGTTCCCAGACTCACATTCCTCCCCCGCCCCACACCAACCCTTTACTGTACTGTGCGGATACTCTGGGCCCAGGTTTGAAAACTCAGAAATGCTTTCTCAGCCATCATGGTGGCATTGGGCCTATGATACCAGGACCTCCCCAACAACAGCTGAAATAGGAGCTTTCACAGTGTAGAGGGTAGAGGTGGGGTACTGCCTATGGCAATATTGATTTTCTCATTTATTTCCATGGGCTGCATGGGGAATAGTATTTCCCCACCCCTGTTCCTGACCCAACCCCCTCTAAACGTATTCCCACCTATCCCTCATCTCCTTCATATCTCCAAATTGCTCCCATCATATGGATCTTAATGTCACGGAGAGCCCTCCATTTGGTTCTTGAAATGGGGGATGGGTGCTGCCCCCTTTCTCATGGGCATGAGCGGAAGTATTCTGTCTGTGTGTAGATCTCAGAGGCACAAACTGGTTCTTGGGACTAAAGTCCCCAAAGAGTTGGGCCATAGCAACCACATCATCAGCAAAACAAGGTCTCAATTCTTCAGATCTAATTCCCAGTGATTTCAGCTCAAAGCAAAATTTATAAATGCTTGATTTTTTTTTTCTGTATTACTTTAATGAAGGAAGCTTTTCCTGGTATCCTCGCAGCTCAAAAGCCTGATTTACATAGTTAACTTTAATTTTAAAAAAACAACATGGAGCTAGTTTGTGTGACACCCCTACAAAGGATCCCAATTTCATTTACATGTGATTGATCTATCTAGCCTACCTGATATCTCTGAGGAGTTATTTCACAAACAATAATTTACTTGTGGGGGGAAGGTGGGGAACCTACATGTTTGTTTTGGGAGCTTTGCACACAAACACACTAAGCCTCATTCACTGGATCTTACTCTAGGGCCATTTCAGGTTTTTTTAAAAAAACAGATCCGTCCAAAATCAAATTCTCAAGACTGGAAGCTTGGCATCCTTTATAACTGCGACCTCTTCCTAGCTTTAGAATTTTTACTCATTAATACTTTTGACTCTCAATAAGGATGTGTCTATAATTATTAACCTATTTAATGTGATAGTATGTCTATAGTCTGTATTCCATAGTAAATTGATTTAATGTATTTGTTGCCTCTTCTTCAGGGAAGTCTAGAATAACTTAATCAGAAAAACAATCTTGTCATAAGTGCTAGTTGACATGCTCCATAATAGCAGTGCCTTTGCAGTTTACAATTATTAGCTGTGGCTTCTTCTCTTAAGAGCAAAACTTGTGCTCCTTTACATGGGAGAACCTAACTGCAATAGAATAGGTGGGGTTCTGTGCAGAGGGATACAAACATCTGTGCAGGATGCAAAAAGCTCATGCATGGAGAACCTCACCCATTGCATGTCAGAGAATCCACAAAAGGTCCCTGTTCCCAACCATGGAGGAATGTCGCAGGCATTTGTAGACGGGGCAAAAAGGGGATTAATGACCATCAGTCAAATCCCTTGTGGAATATAGATGCTACTACAGCCTGTGGGCCCTAGCGAATGTGAAGCATTCATAGCAAGTAGGTACACTTGTGTACCAACTTTGTTTATTCTAGCTTGGTCCAGCCCATACTAATGTTAGCCTACTGGTTCTGTTGCAGAGGTGGATGAATATATGGTTTTTTGGTTTGCAAACTGATATAAAAAAACAATTGTACAAAAATTCATTTGGAGTCACCTCGAGAATGTTTTGAATGTAAAACAAAAAAATCAAATGAAACATCTTATTTCATTTTTAACTTTCCTTTCAATGACATTGAAGCAAATTTCAAAACAAAAAGTCATTTAAAATCCGAAAATTAAAACTTCTCATTTTGAAATGGCAAAATGAAACATTTCAATTTTTTCTGATTTTTGTTTTTGGGTTGGAGGTGGGGGTGAATTTTGACCAAAACAATTTGGCAAATTCAACACAAATTCATAAAAAGCTTCAGTCAATCCAAATCGGAATTTTTTGATTAAAAGTTTTACCTCCAAAATTTTGCCTAATTTAATTAGTTGTGTCATAATATTGATGGGTATCCAGAACTATAATGATGTCAGTGAAACAGAACATTTCAGACACATGCTCCAGAACATCAGATTCACAAAATTCCATTAAAACTCATTGAATTCTATAATATTTGACTAATGAAGAAATTATGTACAAAATACAGTATTTTCTGTTTGCAGCATGTGAGTGCTCACTTGATCACCTTGATCTATAGAGTCTATATCCAGGGAGAAGATCAAGAGAAGTGGAATGCAAAGCCAGAGCCTCTCTGAGGTGGCATGTGTTAGTGACAGAGGTCAGAATTGGGTGTCTACTCTCAAGATCTTATATATTATGTGATGTGAGAAAATAGAGTATTAAGGGGAAGAGAGATGACAATGCTTTGGCCACCATTCCAGAGGACATGCTTCAATGCTGATGAGCTTGTTAAAAAAATGTGTTAATTAAATTTGTGACTGAATTCCTTTGGGGAGAATTGTATGTCTCCTGCTCTGTTTTACCCACATTCTGTCATATATTTCATGTTATAGCAGTCTCGGATGATGACCCAGCACATGTTGTTCTAAGAATACTTTCACTGCAGATTTGACAAAATGCAAAGAAATTACCAATGTGAGATTTCTAAAGATACAGCACTCAACCCAAGGTTTAAGAATCTGAAGTGCCTTCCAAAATCTGACAGGCACTAGGTGAGAAGCATGCTTTCAGAAGTCTTATAAGAGCAACACTTTGATGCAGAAACTACAGAATCCGAACCACCAAAAAAGAAAATCAACCATCTGCTGGTGGTATCTGACTCAGATGATGAAAATGAACATGCACTGGTCCATACTGCCTTGGATCGCTATCGAGCAGAACCCGTCATCAGCATGGATGCATCTGATGGTGGTATCTGACTCAGATGATGAAAATGAACATGCACTGGTCCATACTGCCTTGGATCGCTATCGAGCAGAACCCGTCATCAGCATGGACGCATCTGGCATGTAAATATCTTGTGATGCCGGCTACAACAGTGCCATGTGAACACTTGTTTTGACTTTCAGGTGACATTGTAAACAAGAAGTAGGCAGCATTATCTCCAGCCAGTCGCTCAGACAAACAAGTGTGTTCACATTTGCAGAACTAGAAGTAGGACTGAGTGGATGTGTAGGCTCTACCATTTTACATTGTTTTATTTTTGAATGCAGTTATTTTTGTACATAATTCTACATTTGTAAGTTCAACTTTCATGATAAAGAGATTGCACTATAGTATTTGTAATGGGGGAATTGAAAAATACTATTTCTTTTTTTTTTTTACAGTTCAAATATTTGTAATACAAATAAATATAAAGTGATAACTGTACAATTTGTATTCTGTGTTGTAATTGAAATCAATATATTTGAAAATATAGAAAATGTCTAAAATATTTAAATAAATGGTATTTTATTATTGTTTAACAGTACAATTGATCATGATTAATTTTTTTAATTGCTTGACAGCCCTAATATATATATAATATGTATAAAAGTTTCTTCATCCTATGTGGGTTGAACATCTATTGCCATTGAGGGCTAGAGAGCAAGTAGAAAAATAGAAAGGAATAAAAAATAGAGCAGAGGGAAAGAGAAAGAGGTACAGTGTTAAGATTACATTATATTTCTTCATGTTCTTATGTTTTATTCTAGTCATTTGGCAGAAAGGAAAAATCAAAAAGGTATGTCCTTTAAGGGAGAAAGAGAGTGTTTGGCTGAGTATAGCCCCAGGGGAAAGGGAAGAGACCTTTTATTGGCAATTTGAACTATATATATTAAATATAAAAACAACAACATTAAAAGAACATTATTAAGTAGAGCTGGTTGAAAGTATTTCAGCAGAACAGTTTTCTGTCAGAAAATACAGTTTAGTTAAAATGAAAATGTTTTCATGAAATTATATTGGGAAAAAGTGGAAATATCATTTTGATTTTCTTGTTTCATTTCAATAACAACAAATGAGTTTGTTTCATTCAGTTTCAAATGTCCTTTAATTCCTTTCATGTTGACGTTTATTATACAAAAATACTAATTTTAATATTATATATAGTATTACATATGTATGGTATTGGATATTTATATTATATACCAATTCAAAATTATTGAAACAAAACATTTGAATGTTTCTGAATCAATTGTTTTCAGCTTTTCCATTCCAGGAGAAATTTTTCCTTTTTGTTCCTATTCAGAATGAAAATAAATATTGAAATGTTGGCATCACCCACAGATTAGAAATTCTGTTTTCCAACCAGCTCTAGAGATTGCAGAGTAAGGCACACAATGGGAAATGCCAAAATTAATGTTACCTGTGCATCCTTAATGCAGCCCCTTGTGTATATGCACTATGATACAGTATTTGATCATGTAATTAAAGACTATTTTTTCCACAGGACCCCTTCCTTATTCAGTGCATAGAATGCATCGTGCTCACTAATCAGCAAGTAATCAATGTTTTGTTTTCTCCTTCTTGTTCAGTGTGTGGACCAGGATTTATTTACTGCATGCTATTCAAACCCTGCTCTGAAGACAGAATTATTAATTTCCTCATGGTCTTTTCTAGGTGATCATCACTAGAGTATTTGAGTGCTTTACAAACAATAATGAATTTATTTTCACATCACCCTGTGAGAAGAGGGGAAGATATTATCCCTATTTTACAAATGAGTAACAAAGGCACAGATAGAATAAGGTCAAAAGTATCCATCCTATTGAGACACCTAGTACCTGATTCTTCAGAGTACTTATCATTATATAGCACTTTACTTTCAAGCACAGTTTGCCGTGTTTTCAGTTGCAGCTCTGAGTGCTTAGCACTTCTGCAAATCAGACTCTTAAATCAGGTTTCAGAGTAGCAGCCGTGTTAGTCTGTATCCGCAAAATTAACAGGAGTACTTGTGGCACCTTAGAGACTAACAAATTTATTAGAGTATAAGCTTTCGTGGGCTACAACCCACTTCTTCGGATGCATCCGAAGAAGTGGGTTGTAGCCCACGAAAGCTTATGCTCTAATAAATTTGTTAGTCTCTAAGGTGCCACAAGTACTCCTGTTACTCTTAAATCAGGCACCCAGAAAATGAGGAACACACTTGATTAGTATCAAGTATCAGGGGGTAGCCGTTTTAGTCTGTATCTACAAAAACAACAAGGAGTCTGGTGGCACCTTAAAGACTAACAGATTTATTTGGGCATAAGCTTTCGTGGGTAAAAACCTCACTTCTTCAGATGCATTAGTGATCACACTTGATTAGTGATCATTTCTGAAATGTTTGGTTTAAGTGACTTGCCCAGAATCACACAGGAACTCTGTGGCAGAGGCAGGGATAGACTCCAAATCTTCAGGGCAGCATTCAACTGCCTTGACCATGAGACCATCCTTTCTCTACCTGAAGTCCCCTGCCTCATTCAGTATACACCTGGCAACTTCTGCAACAAATGAGGTAGAAGTCCTGCAGACAACAGCCTTCTTCACTACGCAAACCCTGATTCAAATCCAGAGCATCGCCCATCCTGTTCACTGAATGAGGTAGGGTAGCTGTGGAAAAAAATAGTATGTGACCATATGATTGAAGCCCATATTATAATTCATATGCCCAAGAGGGATGACATAAGGTTGCACAGGAAACCTAAATTCTGTTTCCTAACTTTTGAATGCTTGACTTGAAATCTTAATAATGTTCTTTTAATGTGCTTTTTGTGTGTAATTTCCTAAGTATTTTTTTTAAAAGCAAACTGAAATATAGAAATTCCATTGTCTGGCATCAGATTGACATCTGTATGGCGGCTCATCATCATCAGGATTGAAACTTTTAGATCCATCACACAGACCTCTGCCACTTCAGCTAACGGAGTTGTAGGCAAAAAGCCTAATGCGAATAAATTTGTCTCAGGTAAATTGTATTCCATTTTGCTTATTTTGCTTTATACTCCATTTTGCTTGCTTTGAATTAGTAAGAAGAAATCGTAGCCTTGAATTAGTAAGAAGAAATTGTTCTGAGTTTATTCTTGTTGATTGTGTTAATGACTGTTCTTAGAAGGCTAGAAATGTTATGACTATAATTATTGCCTTATTTACTGTTTGGTAGTGAGTGAAGAATGTATGGTAATTAACTGAGAAAAGACAGCTGGGACGGATGGTCAAGACGGAAGTGGAAGAGTCAAGAGGCACCAACTTTATCATCAGAATCACCTGGATGGCAGATTGATGATGCTAAAGCAAAGGCATACATCCAAAGGACAAGATAAAGAGTGGAGCCAGAGGGATGAGATTAGAAACAGCTGTGGATACTCCGAGTATCAACCCAAATAATGCTGACTGGGAGCAACCTTCACTACCTCATGATTAACACTCCGGTGTGACACAGCAAGGTCCATAGACTTCTATGGGAATTTATTCCTATAAAAGAAGGGTGTATTGCCATGGGACTTTGGGTTCATTCTGCATCAACTTTGGAGTGTCAAACACAATCAACAGAGGCCCAGCTCCCCTCCCTCATGTGCAGTTTCAGCTGGCCACTGGAACTGACCGAGCAACACTGAGGACTGGTAACTATAAGATCCAGCTGCAGACCTTCTGGGGGTGTGTGTGTGTGTGTGTGAATGAAAGCATATGCTGATTTTAATGCTTAAATTGTAATCTCAATAAACACGGCGTATTGCCTTATCCCATTTTAAAAGATTCTGTGTGCTTCTTATACACAAAATAGAGTAACTAATACTAGTAGATTATCATCCTCTATGGGGACCAGCACTAAAAGGGGATGGGACATTTTGCTACTGGACTTCACAGAGGTTTGCTGGCAGCAGAGGAATTATGAGACTCAGGAATCATGAGTTCCAGTCTAGGGTCTGGAGGGGAGAGTATTCTAGTGGTCACTCTTGCCCCTTCCACTCATAGATTGTATTCTTCTGCCCTGTCCCCATCCAACCTGTTCCTATTCCACTTATGTCTAATCTCTACTTCTGGCTCCTTGTTCTAGTCTCATCCTCCTCCCACAGTCCCAGACTCACTCCTGTGACCTCTCATTCCAGTCTCAGTCTCCATGCTCTGCTAGTCCCAGTTCTCCCACAACACACACACACACACAACCTGGCCCCTCATCAGACCTGTATCTCCTCTCCCCCACCACACTTGTTTCCAATTGTTTCTCAGCTTCCTATCCCAGTCTCCTATATCTCACCTGCACCCTATCCCAGTCTCCCTTGGCTCCCAGTTATCGTCTCCTTTGCCAGCTGGCAAACAACCAGCATGGAAAATTTCAGCCCAAACAGATAACATTTGGCAAAATTATAAGCAAATGAAAACTGGTCCTTGCAATAGGAAGTGGTGGGCAACTTTAATAATAAGCAGTGTTACCATCCCAGCCTATAATACTCATGTGGAAACATGTCTATCTTATAAATACATATATTTACATGAGTGTTTGTATAAACATGCACAGACATTTAATTTATTTGTTTATTTGTTGATTAGCAATAAGGTCCCTGCAGTTTAATCTTCTTGCTAAAGTCCACCTATATGCTTGATATTTGACCTTTATACAATATTGCTGGTATGAATCTAGCCACCAGCAACACTTATCTAGGCTGCGTCACACAATGGGTCCTATATTCTTTCTATATTTGGAGTCTATTTTATGCATACTAATTTACTATTTTTCTACACTTGTCATTTTAGTTTTCTTCTTGCCTTCTGGGCATGGAAAATGCTTTTAATTAGCCAAAATGGATGTTTCATCTTTTTGTGAAATTGATTTATTAAAAAAAATTAATCAATCAATCATGCCAGTTTCAAGTAGTCTGAAAAAATTTCTCTCTGGCTAGAGAATGTGATGCAGGTTGTGCAACAAAGAGTGGAGTTGCACTGATTTCTACCATAGTTAACATTGAAGTTACTGTACATTTCGCAGGCTTATGAGAAATGCCTACTTCATCACATTCAAAACATACAGTGTTAGGAAACACATAACATACTCTATATAGTCTTTATACATAAATAAAACAGACACACAAGACAAGATAAACAACATATTTAGTAACCGCATCAAATAGTTCTTAGAGATTGTCAGGGTTTCCTCCCCACTCTGAACTCTGGGGTACAGATGTGGGGACCCGCATGAAAGACCCTCTAAGCTCATTTCTACCAGCTGAGGTTAAAACTTCCCCAAGGCACAAATCCTTTCCTTGTCCTTGGACAGTATTGCTGCCACCACCAAGTGATTTAGACAAAAATCCAGGAAAAAGGGCCACTTGGAGTCCCTGTTTCCCCAAAATATTCCCCCAAGCCCCTTCACCCCCTTTCCTGGGGAGGCTTGAGAATAATATACTAACCAATTGGTTACAAAGTGAGCACAGATCAAACCCCTGGGTTTTTTAGGACACTGAAAATCAATCAGGTTCTTAAAAGAAAACATTTATTAAAAAAATAAAATAAAAGAATCACACTTGCAAAATCAGGATGGAGGTAACTTTACAGGGTAAATAAAAAAGATTTAAAACACAGAGGATTCCCCTCTAGGCTCAGCTTCAAAGTTACAAAAAACAGGAATAAAACTCCCTCTTAGCATAAGAAAAATTCACAAGCTAAAACAAAAGATAATCTAACACATTTCCTTGCCTTGACATACAATTTCTGTAATTTTAGATGTATCATTTCAGGTATCTTTTCAGGAGATGGTTTACCTGCTTGGTCTTTCTCTCTGTCCAGAGAGGGATCAAACAAAGAGAGCACAAACAACTTCCCCTCCCCCCCAGATTTGAAAGTAACTTCTTTCCTTATTGGTCCTTTTGGTCAGGTGCCAACCAGGTTATTTGAGCTTCTTAACCCCTTACAGGTAAAGTGATTCTGTACCTCTGGCCAGGAGGGATTTTATGTTACTGCATACATAAAGCTTGTTACCCCTTCCTTTATATTTATGACAGAGATGCACATTGTGTAACGCTTTTTCTTTTGCCTCAAAGGTTGCTAATGGGGATGTGCCTATCCTATCCTTGGAGAGCCTGTTTAGGGCTGACATTGATCAGTACAATGTGCATTTGTTTTAAATTATGTCAATGTGCCCAGAGAATATTTAGGCCTAACAATGGTTCATCTGATCCAGCATTGTATCTTCAAAAGCAAAGAATACCAGAAACTTCAGAGGAAGGAACAAACCTCTCATACTGGCCCTGGTCCAAAGCTGATTCAAACCAATAGAAAGACTCCCATTGCCCTCAAAGGGCTTTGGATCAGGCCCAATGCACCTAACAGCTCTGTAATATTATACCACCTGGGGAGGGAGGTTTTGTTCTGAGTCTGCATGAAGCTCAGTTTATGTACTAAAGTTGAAGACCACTGTAACTGCTAATGCTCCTGTTACTTAGATATGGACCCAAAGTTCAAATGTGAATTTGAATTTCCCCAAGGTCTAGAGTGTTTGGATCTGGGGTTTCCATCCAGGAGCTGCTCTGTTTCCTTATACATGCTTAAATAGCCTTACTACTCGCTTCAATAATATTCCACATTGGACAGTTTCCAATGCTAATTATAATTGTATATAAACTTATTCTTTCATCCATGTGGAATGTATAGCATTTTAATTCTGGGGGCCTTCTTATTCATGAAAAAATGTAAATATAGTGTGTTATTAGAAAATGATCATTTAACAGTTTCCATGAAGTAGTATATGAACCCCTGCAATATTCCAGTAGAATTGGAACATCGCACTATTGACTTTATAATGCTGACCACTGTTGGAGTATCTGATTGGCCTTGTCTATACCTTTTCTTTTTACATGCTTCTGTCTCATCTCCTCTTTCCCATACTGAATAATCCTAGGGGCAGACCTTCAGTTGATGTAAATTGCCATAGTTCCACTGAATTCAAAGATATAGCAGCTTACATCAGCTGTGAATCTGCCCCCAAGTCTTGTTAGGTTTTCTTCATAAGGAAGACACAGCACCTTCCTTACTATTTCATACCCCTGTATTTCTATCTGGGCCTTCTCTACTTCTTTGTTTGAGATACAGTGAACCAAATCAAACAGAGTACTCAAGATGAGACTTGATCATCAATGTATTTAATAGGATCCTAACATTTTCTGTATTCTTTTTCAGAGAGTCTATTCCTTTATCAATTCAACTTATACTGTCATATTTGCATCTTTGACTACACCTGGGAAAAAATTTTCACTATGAGTCGATCTTGTTATAATATATTGGTTTGTGCCACGGTAATTTTACAATAATGAAAGATACTAAGAGTTTCAAATTTGCAGTGATCATCCCTCTCCATCACAGTTCTGATATTACCTTTTATTTCCCCCCCAAGAATTATATAATTCTGTTCTCACCGTAAGAAAAAAGGAAGGATAGTCAACATGAAATTGCTTCAGTGTTTCTGCCAGCATTGCTCGGATACACTGCTCTACAGCCAAAATGCTTCTGAAATAAATGTAGTCAAACTTTACTAATTCTGGGTCACTGAGAACGAAAATGATGCTTAAAATTGTTGATTGGCTCTAGTTTTCAAGATATGCTATTGGGTCAGTATATACGACCCTTGACTTGGGAATGGCGGAGGATAAGTGAGTTATAAAGGGAAGGGATCTCAGTTTAAACCAGACTAAAATACATCTTTGACTGGATCTATGAATAAATCTATGACTGGGTTTGGACAGTACTTGCTTTTTAGGCAAAACAATGAATGATGCAATCTGAAGCTGGTATTGCGTCATACATGATATGAATTGCATCATGTTATTCCTAGAAGTCATGGATGATGCAATCATAACGAAGCTTACATCACTCTGCTGAACAAATTGCCCTATATCAGCTCTAGAAATCATACAGTGGCATGCTCTCTTATTTGTCAGTGTTTGATTTTGCAAAGGGACACATTTCTGTTTAGCCAAAGTGAGCAGAGATGCCTCGTACTTGTGTGAACAGTGCAGATAACTTCTGCTATGTTTGTGGTGAAGTGACTTTTGCATCACAAAAGCGCAGTATAACCACTATGGTTAAGAAAGCCTATCACCTTTATTTTGGCTGCAAAATTGGAGATCAGGACAAGAGGTGGGCCCCAAACATATGCTGCAACACTTGTGCAACAAATCTTCGCCAGTGGTTGAACAGGAAAAGGAAATCTATGCCTTTTGCAGTGCCAATGATTTGGAGAGAGCCAACAGATCATACCAGCAATTGTTACTTCTGCATGGTGCCTCCAGTTGGGAAAGGTGTGTCAAAGAAGAAAAAGTGGACTGTGCATTATCCAAATGTTCCATCAGCTATACGCCCAGTACCCCACGGAGAAGGACTGCCGGTTCCTGATGCACCAGAATCATTCTCACTTGAGTCAGATGAGGAAGAGGAAGAGGATGAAACTTCTGGTCCTGAACCATCAATGTCACAGGACCCACATTTTCTCCCATCCTCCTCCTCTGAACCACACCTCATAACACAAGGTGAACTGAATGACCTTGTCAGGGATTTGGAACTACCCAAGAGTAAGGCAGAGCTGTTGGGCTCCAGACTACAGCAGTGGAATCTCCTGGCAGGTGATGTTAGGGTTTCCATGTTCCGTGACCGTCAAAAGGATCTTATCCCATTCTTCTTCATGGAAGGTGATCTTGTAGCCTGCAACAACATCGATGGTGTGAGGGCAGCCCTCAACATCGTTCACGATCCAGATGAGTGGAGACTGTTCATTGATTCATCGAAGATGAGTCTTAAAGCTGTTTTACTGCATAATGGCAATGTTTTGCCATCAATTCCAGTTGGTCATGCAGTCCATATGAAGGAAACCTATGACAACATGAAACAACTTTTGAGGTGCATAAACTATGACCAACATCAGTGGCAGCTTTGTGGCGATTTGAAGGTTGTTGCTCTCTTGCTTGGTCTGCAGGCTGGATACACAAAGTACTGCTGTTTTCTCTGCGAATGGGATAGTCGTGCAAGAGATTCCCACAGTCATTGGGAATGACAAAACACAAGCAGCTTTCAAGTACCTCCATGGAAAATTTCCAAGCTTAAGTGAAGCTAAGATAAAGGAAGGTGTCTTTGTTGGTCCTCAGATTCGTGAACTTCTTCGAGATGATGCATTTGACCATGCACTGCGTGGCAAGGAAAAGACGGCATGGAAAGCCTTCCAGTTAGTGGCAATAAATTTTCTCGGAAACAACAAGGCAGACAACTACAGGTTGTTGGTGGAAAACCTCCTCAAGGCATACAAAAGCCTTGGTTGCAACATGTCACTAAAGATACATTTTTTGCACTCTCATCTAGATTTTTTTCCCACCGAACTGCGGAGCAGTGAGCGACGAGCACGGCGAGCGATTTCACCAGGACATTGCAACAATGGAGAAACGCTATCAGGGCAAATGGAGCCCATCAATGCTTGCAGACTATTGCTGGACAGTGACAAGAGATGCTCCATTTAATGAATACAAGAGACAAGCCAAGAAGCGCCAAGTAGACACTGAATAGGACTAAACTATGTACAGAATAGTTTTTTGCCTTTTGTTTCATAATAAATTTTATTTATATAACCCTTTTGCTGATTTTTAAAGTGTTACATAAACAGGACAGGTGAAATATTATCATGTAAAGTAACCATAAACACATGAAAAGACCTAGGTTTACAATTTATGATTAAAACTCTACTAGCTACACAATATACATAGACATAAAATGTAAAAACTTAAATATCTTAGAAACAGTAGCCAATCAGTTGTTTTAATTGTCATATCTGAATTCAGCACATGAAAATACATAATAAATAGCACATTTTATCTCTGAAGCAGACGACTTCTCAAAAATTGTAGACCAGTGTAACCTATTGCGATAATATAATCATCAGAGTTGTCATTCTCTTGATCCATTATAGTTCCAAGAAATACAGGAAGAGATGACACAAGCTGAGACATCCCAGATACTTGACTGCCCCTTGTAAATTTTATTATAGCCGCACTGCTGTAGCAAGGGTAGTGTCAGCACTTTTATTATAATCCCAATTTTCCAAGGTTTATAACTCAGCTGTAAAAATTGGCTAGGAGCTCAGTTTTGGCACATAAGGTCACAGCCCTAGAAGCCATTTTTTCCTAATTTTTAAATGGTTTAAATATTTTAACTATGTTAAGGAAATAAATAACCTAGTATTTAAATCCTGGTTTTGGTCACCTGATTGAAAAATAGATTGGAATTAAGAAGATGAATTATGTTACAAAACTTGCCAAATTAAAATCCCCCAAATGACCTTTTAATAAAAAAATGATTGAGATATTGAAATGTAAAATAATATAATTGATATTTTTCATGTTATTGCACATTCCAAGTACATGGCAGCCCAGAATGGTTCAGCTGTGATTTTCATACAGTAATACCATCTACAGAAGGCTACCAGATTACTTAATAGTATGGGAGGAGGTTATGCATGTGAAATTTTGGTCACAGATTTGTGATGATGTGGCCCTACTGTACATTATAAATTGACTGCAGATTTTCCTTGTTAAGAACAAATTCTGCTAAACCGTATGCGGATGAGACGTGAAAGGGGTAAGGAGTAAAGCGCCTCCAACCCTTGCATTGCCTGCATAAGCCCCAGGCAAAATTGCAAATGTTTTCTGGGATTACTCCCTCAAGGGCACACATCACCCCACAGAGGTAGGGAAGGACAAAGACCACTCTGTATGTTCTGGCCAACAGAGCTGGATGACGCAATAATGTGGTGTTGGTGGGAAGTATACTGCACCCTTGAAAGAAGTGTAGCAGTTTGCATTCTCGCCCACACACTGCAGAAGCCCAGAAGGCATTCTGCACCTCCCCTTACTATGGACTATGTGCTCTTAACACAGTCTAGCCCTACATTATTTGATTACATTGTGGACTATGTTACTTTGATCTAATTTCAATTGTTGGGTTTAGCATGTGGGTACAGGGTGGTGTTGGTGGCCTGTGATATACAGAAAGTCAGACTAGGTGATCTGGTGGTCCCTTCTGGCCTTAAACTCTATGACCTATAACTACTCGTAACAGATCAGATTATCATGGTTATAGTCATTCTCATTGCAGATAAATTAATTGCTGTGAAAAAAAATTACTTTTGGGAGGCCTAATCTCATCAGTACTTATGCTCATGAGTAATTTTACTCACATATATCAGTATCTGCAAAATTGGGATGTAACGCTGCAGTGTAACATGTGTGTGTGTGTGTGTGTGTGTACAGGGAAGGGGTGTATAAAGATTCAATGTAATGTGAAGAGGAAGAGTGGGCAGGGAAGGGAGGAGGTGGAGCTATGGCTCTACCCATCAAACAAGAGGAGTAGGTGTGTGTGTGTGTTCTCCTCTTGGGCACCAGGCAGCACTAGGAGAATGCCTCCAGGTGCCCCTTCTGGGCAATATGACTCTGCGCAACCCCTGAGTATGGGTAGGCTTCATCATCATCATCATGTTCCCATTATGCCTCTGGCATTTAAGGCAGTGACGAAGCTCCACCACTCCTGTCTGTTTCTGGCAAGTCTTTCAATGGTTCCCCAGCTGTGCCGCAGGTTTTTCAGCTCGGCTTCCACAGCTCTTCACCATGTTGTTTTCGGGTGGCCTCATTTTCGCTTGCCTTCAGATGTCCATCTTAGTACTACTCTGGTGGTAGAATCAGTTTCCATCTAAAGCACATGACTGATCCATCTCCAACGCCTCCTGGCAATGACGGTGCTCATATCCTCTTGGCTGCACTGAGTCAATAGATCTTGGTTTGAGATTGTTCTGGGTCAAAAGATACATAAGATTTTTCTGAGGCAGGTTGTATGGAATGAAGACAGTTTGGACATCTCATACTTTCTCATTCCCCAGCATTCTGCACTATAAAGTAGTGTTGAAAGTACGCAGCTCTGGTAAAGCTTGAGTTTGGTTTTGGTGTTGTATTTTGATGATTTTCAGACTGTATCCTGGAGGTGTTCCTGGCTTTATTGATTTTGTTCTGGATGTCCTGGCTTGTTCCATTGCCCTGGCTGATTGCGCTGCCCAAGTATGTGAATGTTTCTATATTGGTGAGAACATAATTCTCTATCTGTACTGGTGATG
The DNA here is from genome assembly GCF_028017835.1 of Emys orbicularis. Taxonomy (NCBI): domain Eukaryota; kingdom Metazoa; phylum Chordata; order Testudines; family Emydidae; genus Emys; species Emys orbicularis. Next base: position 63,292,833 of record NC_088683.1, on the reverse strand, counting down.
GTGAGGGAATATTAAAGGTCATGATATCTGTCTTATTGTGATTGATTTTCAGTCCAATTTGCTGTCTGAATGCGTTGAGTCAAGTTGTTTTTTCTTGTATAAGGTGTTGGGTATGTGATAGAGTGAGATCATCTGCAAATTCCAAGTCTTCAAGGGATGAGAAGGGTGTCCATTTAATGTCTCTTGGCATATCTTCTGTTGTATGCTGCATTACCCAGTCAATGGCAATGTTGAAGAGGATTGCAGACATGACACACCCCTGACATACTGCTGTTTTGACTTCAAAACTGAGCTCACTGTGATCAACACTGCATGTAACATTGAAATAAAAGCTTTTGATGATGTTGATTATACGGAGAGGGATTCCATATATCCACAAAATGTGCCTATGCTGGTCCTGTGAATGCTATCAAAAGCCTTCTCAAAGTCTATGACGTTTATGTAGAGCTGCTGTTGCCATTCTAAGCACTGTTCTATTATGTTTCGTAGAGTGAAGATTTGGTCTGTGCATCCATGCCATTTCCAAAACTGGTTTGCTCTTTTCTGAGAATGCTATCAACTGCCTCTGCTTTACGCTGGATTTTGGTCTTACACAATACTTTGCTTGGCACAGATAAAAGTGTGATGCCATGCCAGTTATTACAATCACTGAGAGTTCCTTTCTTTGGTATCTTCACTATAACCCCATTGGTCCATTCATGTGGCACTTTTTCCCTTTCCCAGACTGATGTAAATAGAGGGGCCAGGATAGATGCTGCTAACTCAGGATTTACCTTGAACAATTTTGCATTCAAGTTATCCTTGCCAGGAGCTTTCCCATTTTTTAAGGATTTGATGGCTTGAATTATCTCTTCCTTCGTTGGGATGTCTGTGTTGATATTAAGATCTTCTTCTGCCTCCTAGATGTTTGCTTCCTCTTTAGTGGCTCTCTCTTCAGCAATTCTTTGAAATGCTCTGTCCAGCATATTTCTTGTTCTTTTTCTGTTTTCAGTAGGTGGCCTTGTTTTTCCCTGATGAGAGTGTTTGTTGTCTGTCATTTACCCCTGATAAGCCACGTCATTTTGTAGACGGTTCCTCGTTCACCATGAGCATCTGCATCCTCTGCTTGTGTTGCCAGATTATCAATATAATGTCGTTTGTCTGCTCTCACAAGGTGATTGACCTCCCAGTGTGCATTGCTGTACTGCTTGTGGTATTTGTCCTTTAGCTTCTGGGATTTTGTGTCTAAAACTTTTTTAATTCAGGGCTTGTCTGGTTTCTATGGCGTTCCATGTGCTGGGTGTAATCCACTCCTTCCTTCAATTCTGCCTGTAGCCTAGACAGGCTTCACTGCTCTGTTTAGAAATTACTTTTACTTTGTCCCACTTCTTGTTGATCTCCTCATCTGCATACCCCTCCTCTTCATCAAGGTCTGCGAGTGCTTGAAACCTGTTCTTTAACTGCAGAATGAAGGCTTTCTGTATTTCAGGGGACTTTAGCTTGTCAGTGTCATAACATCTATGTCCCTTGTTTGGCGGACCCACACTTCACAGTTTTAGCTTGATGGAGGCTGTCACAAGGTGGTGGTCGCTGCCAGCATCTGCACCTCTTCTCACTTTCACATCTATCAGTGAGCATCGCCATTTGCCATTGATCATCATATGGTCAATCTGGTTTTTATCTCTGCCATTTGGATAACACCATGTCAGCTTGTGGATTTCAAAATGTTGAAATAGGGTTCCACCGATGACTAGGTCATTCATATTACAGAAATCAACAAGCCTCTCTCTGTTTTCATTCATGGTGCCACACCCATGTCTTCCCATTGCTCTGTCGTTTGTGTTGTCCTTACTGACCTTGGCATTCAGGTCTCCCATGATGATGGTTAGGTCATGCCATGGTACTCTCTCTAACTCCGCCTGTAGCGTAAGGTAGAATTTGTCCTTTACTTCTTCATCACTGTCATTTGTCGGAGCATAGCACTGAATCAGGGTGATATTATTGTATTTCCCTTTCAGTCTGGCTCTCATAAGTCTGATGCTGATGGACTTCCATTCAAGCAAGGAATGCTCCACTCCCTTCTTCAAAAGGATGGCAACACCCTGATCGTGTTGTCCATCATCCCATCCAGAATCCAGCAAAGTTTCTCCCAAGGCTGTTGTTAATCTTCCTGATCCTGTCCATCTGCTCTCGCTGACACCCAGGATGTCAGCTGTAGGGTCTCATCTCTGCTGTGACCTGAGCTAGCTTCTCTGTTTCATACATTGTCCATATGTTCCAAAAACCAAGTTTGTTTTTTGTCTTGGTGTTGAGCACTTCAGTCTTCATGCCGGTGGATTCCTTTCAGCTTTCACCACTGGCAGTCATGCGGGTCATTGACTCCTGAAGGCCCGTCACACAGAGTAATGGTTGACTTCTCCATTGCTGTTTCCATAACATATTTTGTTTTTTATGGGACAGGGTTGTTAGCCCTGTGCCTAACCCCCATCCAGAGTGTCTGTTTTGTCTGGCCCCCACAGACCAATCCGGCAGGGTTGAACCTACCAGGAGCAAAAAGCCCTCGCCAACACACACTCTGGGGATTGTTAGAGCACACAAGTTGTCCCACCATGACAAGGCACGGACACCAGAGGACAGATGTGTAGGCTTGGCAAGATTAAATGTTTATTTGTAAATGCCAATAAATATCAATTCACTGCGCGTGTGCGCACACACACACACACACACACAAAACAAAGGTAAAAATATTTCCATCATAATATTAGAAATGTACAGATAGGCAATGTGAGAAGTTTTTGTATTTTGGCACATGATGTTGATACTTGGTGTTTTAATGGTTAGAAAACTTTAACTTTTTGGATCTGGACATCCACAGTCATTAAATAATTATTGCCAGGCTCCTCCGTAATTTCTCACAATTTTGAAAATGTGAATTGATAAAAATCAGAAAAAAAATTCTTAAAGCCCATAATGTGTGCAACTGAACATTTAAATCTATAAAAATTGGAAAAAAAATGCTTAAAATAAACATTGGTGTTATCCTGCGAAATTATACAATAAAAAAAATCAAATTCTGTGATGCTTCACTATGAGCTATGTGCAATTGACAGAATCAGTCCACGCTCCACACTATGCAATGTGGATGACTAACAGAAAAACGAAGGGGAGAGAGAAGGAGTCAATAACAGCAACAAAAATAAAAATCATGTTAGTCATTTGCTTTCATAGTATCTTGTTAGCTCCACACTTCTATTATTGCCAATATGGTTTTGGGTGCATTTCATTTTGAGAATTAGATTTGAGGACAGGAAAGTGCTGGGACTGGATAAATGAACTATGCTGGAATGTTAGTTAAAAGAAGTGGGCTTTAGGGAAGACTTTAAAGAAGGTGAGTGACCACAGAATGAGGGAATCTTGAGGCATAGAAGTCGGCATGAAAAAGGTGCTGTTTCCAAGTGGTGGAGTGTGATAAGTGATGGGGGTTGCTGAACTGTGCTTTCTCTGAGTAAGGCAGCTGTGAACTGTAGCAGCTATGACAAATGGATCACATTTCTTTTCAATATGCAGCAATTTCCTCCTCTTTAGTTTTCAGGACTGGCAGAAATGTTTTGAAAACAATTAATTTAAGTTAATTGCCATAGCTGCCTAATATTTTAATAATGGAAATCATCATGTTTTTTTCCTATTAAAAAGTCTACCTTCAATCAGCACAGTCTCTCTTTTTGCTTTCAGGAAAAACCAAATTGGTTGGCTCTGACTTACCTAAAGCTAGAGCTGTCATGACTAAAAGCATCATTACTTGAACATTATGATTGCACACAATTATGATCTCTTTCTGCCTCAGTGAGACATGGCTGAAATATGCATTGATTAGGTCTGATACTAAATTGTGCCCAGATATTATTAATTCATAAACATGTCTTTCCAACAGCATCCTTCTCATCTTTAAAACCGATATCTTCCTTCTTGTATGCAATGTAGTTTAGCTGCATATTACCTCAGCCACCTTGTCTCTCTAATCTGCCTTCTTAACTAGTTAGAGAGGGCACAAACCCAAATAATGGATTCAAGCACCCCTACACTTTGGGTGGCATTTGGAACCTTATTTGGATCCAGGTCCAGATTCTATGACCAGTCAAAATCCTTGGTTCAATACTGGAAGTTTAATTTGGTTGGAAAATTCAGATTTGGATCCAGGTTCAGTATTCAGTTACTCCTCTCCCCCTTCCACTCCCGCCCCCCACAAATTGCTGATATTTGAATTGAGTGTTTTGTTATGGGCTTATCTACATATCTGACAATTCTTTCCAAGATTCAAAATCTGTATCTAACTTTTACAGTTTGGGCTCATCATTATTAAATTAAGACTACTTAAATTATCTGGATCTAAATTTTGCACTGGGCCCCATCACTATAATAGTGTAAATCAAAAACGCTTCATCAAAATATCCCCAAACTTCAGGGTGTTCAGATCTGGATACCAAATTTGCATTTTTGGCCCGTCTCTAGATATTCTTTATCCTTTAAAGTATAAGGGTATTATCATATTCACTGCTCTTATTAGTAATTATTCCCAATGCAAAATTCACTAACAGCATTGGTGCAAAAGATAGTAACATACGGTAATGGTTTTATCATACAATATTTATTATTTAGCTCTATTGTAAGAGCATCTTATCCATCTCTCAGATTACTTTGGAACTATGCAATGACAAATTGAGATGTCATGAAATGGGCCAAACCACACACTCAATCTGGGAGACAAACAAGTATATAAGTTGACCTTGAAATCTGGAAATAACATTCTGTTGATTTATATATGCCAGAAACTTCTATTATATTTCTGTGATATTTTTGTTGCTTCCAATAGCAGCTATGTAGCTGTTTCCTACTAAGACCTGGCCCTTCAATGGGTACTAACTTTTAAAGACCAAAGGACAGCAGCATCAGAGGAAAATTACAAAGGATACTTATGGAACTCATGTTTTAAAGTAACATTTTATCCAATTACTGTAGATAGAAGTGCCCCGTGTCAGATGTTAATGGTAGCTGAATTAAATGAAGTTTACTTAAAGACACAGCTGGTGTCTTTGGCTTCCTATGGTTTCCTATGGGTTAAACTAAATTAAACAAATGTGCTTCTACTGCGCTCTAAAAATCAACTAGGAACTACATCTCCTTTTGGAACTGACTTTGATGCATGATATCTGACACCAGAAGTGTTGTTAGATATCTAGGTGTGCTGTTTGTATTCAGAGTTCATCTTTGAAGAGTACATCAGAGTAACTTAAATCTGCCTTCTACCCTCAGAGAGACATTGCAAAGGTCTTACTATGTCTCTCAAACATGCTTCAGCAAAGCTAATGCACTCTTTTATTATTTCTCAGTTGGACTATTGTAACACTGTCTTAGCAGGTCTACTAGACAAGTTGATCAATAGGCTTCAATTGGTTCAGAGCTCAGCTGCAAGGCTAATAAACCAAAACCATGAGCATATTTTTCCAATTTTAGCCTCATTAAATTTTCTTCCTTTTAAATACAGTATGAACTTTGAAATCTTATTGCTCATGTTTAAAGTATTAGACAATCTAACTCTAGAGAATAGTGCCAAATTGATCCTCAGTTAATTACAAGACTGCAGACTACAGTTAAATGATAAAGGACAATTATTTTTTCCCCCAAGATTGAACCATCTAACCCTATAAAATAAGCTTTATATATTTCAGGACGATGGACTATCTTTCCTCCTTATATTCATGCAGTAAACTCAGATGACTCTTAAATCACAATTTAAGGTTTATCATCTCAGTTTGTCATGCACTCTTTGATTACTAGTAATGTCTTATTTGATTTTAACTAATGAATTTTAACTTTCATATCTTGCTTTTTAACTATTTTTCACCAAAGTCTTTAGATAGTTTTCCATAGTTACATAAAAAAAGCTAATTACTTTTTCAATGAAAAGCCAGAGAGCTAACACTAACACTCAAACTTCAATATACCATGAAGATGCATGGCATATGTCTATAGAAAGATGTGGATGTCACTGTTGTTCTATATAAGCCATGTGTCTATAATGATTGTTAAATAGATTAATAGGTGACAGTGTTGGCCTTTTTTAGAAGACTATAATATAGTCTGGAGTGGATGGATAAACTAGGAGGATGATGGTTTAAGTAGTTTAATCCTATTAGGACATTGAATTATAGCTGAGAAGCTCTGGGAATGTGCCCCGTTATTGCTATATTCACTCCATTTAATTGGGAAACACTTATTTAGGTTGGCTGCTTTGCAGGGTGTTCTCTAGGGAACTGATTTAGCCCACGTGTGAAACTCTAAGCTCCTGGTTTTTAATAAAGATTAAAAGAAGATATGAAGCTCGAGTAAAGCCGAGGTACATTACATAATTGTATTTATTGCAGTATTTTATTTCATTTTTAATTTTTTTTCAGATTTTTTTAAAGGAATCTTTTCTTAATTGGGAAACCCACTTAATTGACATGATGGATGGCCCACTAGGGTGTCCCAATTAAGAGTCTCGACGCCTGATTCTGAACACCTCATACATGTTAAAGTCCTTATATAGGCTGTAGGGAGAGAATTTTTTAAAGGGTAACAGGGCATTGAGCTTCTACTGAAAGTCGATGGGATTTGGATGCCCTCCTCCCAATTGTGCCTTTAAGCATGCCCCTCCTATAATAAATAGGAGTTTTGTAAATCCTAAAAAACCTGATTCCCTCCAACTCCAATTGTGTCCAACCACATGAGAGGCAGAGTTCCCATTACTTTAGGTTAAAACAATAGGAGTTGAGTGTTCATTACTTCTCAGGCAGTGTGTATGCTCACTCTCTCTTATACACACACACACACACACACATCCCTAATTATCTATTATTTTTACTGTGTTAGTGCTGAGGGGCCCCAGCTCCATTGTGCTAGGCACTATGGATGAGATCCACAAAGCAATTTAGTCGCCTAAAACATCGTGTTTGGCCCCAGTGAAGTCCACAAACTTCCCACTTGCCGGCTGTCTAAACTCACTCAGTACCAAAATTTCCTTTGTAAAATTTCCATAGGCACCTAGGGTGGGAATCACAAATGTATGTAGGCACCTAACTCCCACTGGAAGTTAGACACTTACATACCTTTGTGTAAGCAGAGTCTGAATGAGCTCTCCCCTGACATCTAGTGGTGAGCTGCGGGGAAAGACTTCAGGAACTGATCTCGTTTGCATGGACACACCCACACTGCCTAGGTGCTCAGCATGATGGGATTACTTGCCCAAGTGATTACTTGTGGCTGGTGTTGGATCCCCAGCCTCCTTGTTATTGGGGTTGTTACCCTTTTTGTGTCACCTGAGGGCAGCAGAACTGTACCTGGTATACCCCGATGGTGGGACTCACTCTCAACTGAACAGCACTCGCTAGACAGGGGACATGGGTTCCAAATCCCAATGAGTTGAGTCAGGGTGGGGACAGATACTTGTACCCAGTAGTGTGGCCCTTTGTTTAAGGGTCCTATGCCACAGAATAAAAGAAGAGCTAACTTAGACTCAGTTGAGAGTCTTGTTACACACTGCAAAGCAGAAATTACTGATAACTAAGTCCAAGTATTAGACCTACTTTGGGACAGTGTCTCTATTGAAAGCAACTACCCAGTGTGCACCAGCAGTGAGGTTCCCCCACTAACAGCTGGCATTACTGAGAGCTGTGTTAAGTGTGGGGGCCTGAAGACATCTTGGCATAGCCAGCAGGGTGGCTGGTGGAGAGGGCCAGAGAAGAGCCCCACAGAGAGGTGCAGCAATTGGCTGTTGGGGCAACAAGCGAGTGACTGAGCAGTGGAGCGTGTAAGGTGCCTCCTTACACCCCCCCTCCCACTTCCACACAGGGTGGGAGGTAAACTCTGCAGATGAACCTCTGAACTCTGGGGCTGCATTGGCCAAGGACAGCAACTGTGAGTGGGGTGCAAAGAAGGGACGGGCAGGTTAAAGGGACCTTTGGGTTGCTGGACTTAAGAACCTGAGGCGAAAAGGACACTGCCCAACTTACTTGGGGGTGGGTCTTTTGCTCATGGTTTATGTATATGAACCCTAGTTGTGGCATTTTCCCAAATTAATGCTGAGTTACTTCCCTCCTTTTATTAAAAGTTTTTGCTACATTCAGACTCTGTGCTTGCGAGAGGGGAAGTATTGCCTCTTAGAGGCACCCAGGGGGTGGTGTGTAGTTGTCCCAGGTCACTGGGTGGGGGCTCGAGCTAGTTCTGTGTTGTATTGTTGAAAAGGAAAGATACTGAACCTGGCCCTTGTTGCTGCTGGCTCCACCTGGCAGAAGGGTTACATTTGTGAATCCCACCCCTAAATTGTAGACCCTAGGGCACGCACACATGTCTGGATGCTGATGTCTCCCCTAAACCCCAGAGCAATTCACAAATTGGGGGAAGGAGCTACTAAGTCTCATACAGAGCCCTCTCTGACAGGGGTGCTCAGAGGCCTCTTACCAGATTGGGTCCCATACAAAATCTGGCCTGAGGAGGTGGAGGTGCCCACCTTATGACTTTTAGCCCAGTGGTTAGAGCACTCAGTTAGGGTATGGGAAAGCCAGCTTCAATTCCCCTCCTGTCTGCCAGAGAGGAGAAAGGATTTGACCAGGGTGTCCCCCATCCCCTAGGGGTGTGCTCTAGCCACTGAGTTCTGTGACAGTCCAATATGTGGCTTCTTAAGTCTCTCCTGTTGAAGCTGTTCCACTGTGGCTAAAGGGAGCAGAAGGGCTGGAGCCAGGGTCCCCCACCTCCCAGGGTCGATGTCTTAACCACCGGACTACAAAGTCATTCCCTCCCTTGCTCTCTCTCTGGCCCAATGACTGCTCCACTAGGTAAATACTTAAATAGTCATTGGGCCAGAGAGAGAGAGAGAGAGAGGCTCCTGTAGTTCAATTGTTAGGACACCTAGCCCAGAGGAGGGAGACCCTCAGTCCAGTCCTCCTGCTCCCCTCACTCTTTCATTATTTACCCACAGTGGAACAGCTTCAACAGGAGAGCTTGAGGGAGACCCACAGCAGAATATCTCATAGCTCAATGGTTAGGGCATGTTCCTGAGAAGTGGGGGATGCCCTCTCAAAATCCTTTCCCCCTTCTGGCTGAGAAGGGACTTGAACTTGGCTCTCCCACATCCTAAGTGAGTTTTCTAGTCACTCGGCTAGACGTTATAAAGTGTGCACCTCTTCCAACCATTTTGTGTGGAGCAAGGCAGGCACTTAACACATTCCTGCAAGAAGTGGCTTAGACACCTAGCCTGCCTCACTCCAGGCTTCTGTTACTGTTCATGGATCACAAGCAGAGATAGGCACCTCCCTGAAGCCCAGACTTAGGCACTTATCTGCATGAGAGGGGTGGGGCTTAACACACACTCCTTTCATTGATATCTTCTATTGGCTAACTTTGGCTCTCTGCTTAGTCTGCTGGCCCCATACTTTGTATAGCCCAGGCATCTAACTTGGCTTTGTGAAGTACAGTGTTGTTCCTGTGATTTTCTAGGTGCCTAAAATTTAGGCATTCCAACGCTGAGTTTCACAGTACCTACATCCCTTTGTGGCTCCAACCCTGTATATCCTTAGCTTTATCTTTCACTCTTAGTTTCATTACTGTATCCGTTAGCGTCTTGTAGGGCCCATAAAGGGACTAGGATTGGGACCTTAGGTCAGCTGCAGTAATTTTCTGTAGCTATCACCATTTTTAAAAACATGTGTTACCATTTAGTGATATCAATGAAAAGCACGGCATATTGTTATAATAAATGCAGAAGAACATCTGCTCAGTTTACTAACTTCAGTAGGCGTGAACAGTAATAGATAACTTCACAATGCACACACAACATATTTGCTCCCGGGAATGCTCAAGTCCACCCTCTGTTTTGAATATAAGGGAATTATCTTACTGTAGCTCTGCATTTTTATTAGGTGAGAGCTTACCCTGGTGTATCATTTAATAAATAGTGTTACTGTTGTTCTTCTGTTCTGAAAAAAAAAATGTCATGCTTTTATGGGACTATTCTGTACTTTCACTACTGTATTTTTTTTTTAAATATTTTGTTATACTCATTATCAACTGCTCATTCCATTCTTTTTTTGATGCAAAGCACACCATCTGGTCTTTGAGTCCATGCAGGGAACACACTATAAAATAAATTAGTAGAGATATTATTCATTTACTCTTTTAAGTACAGTGAATTTCAATGCCCTAATGTAGAATTTTATATCTAAGTTTGTAACTGGTATGAAATAGCTGGCATTTTGCTTTTGCAAAAGCTAATTCAATACCTTTGCTATGATGTCAGTTAAGAATTAGCTAACGGAGCACTACTAGGAAAAGTTCCAGACAAAATTGAGCTACTAGGCTCTGTTTAATAAATGCAAAATGGTTAATTGTTTAAGAAGAATGGATTCTCAGTCAACTTTCATGGATTTCTCATCAAGTAGTAATATTGTAAAACTTCCTGAATGAAGAATCACAAGTTCAACATGTTTCCCAGTGATTTAACATTTGGAGAACAAAGGATTGGTTAGTAATCTTAGTACTGGTAGCTCTGAACATTATGTTATCAGTACAGATCTCTCTAATTTCTCTAATTTCTACTATTTTTGTAGTTTAAAAATAGTTGATGCTCTACCATTCAGTTTTTGAATGATGAGTAGGGCAATTTAATTAAAATTTAAAGTCTAGGAACAGTTGAAGATCATACATAATCCAATTACTTTTTATTCAATTAGTTTAATAGCAAACCACTTTGCTATAATTACAGTTAATCCCCTGATTTTTCTTCTCAGCTGTTTATCAATGGCCTGTGAGATATCTTTGAGGAAATCATACTGAGATATAATTATCATCAATCCCCAATAGAATTAATGCACTAAATAGCACTTAATTATGAGAAATTTTCTATTGCTGAATTGGTTAGATTTAAAGATGGTAGGAACTTGTTCTAGGGAATTTCAAACTCGCCTGAAATTTCTTTTTGTCACATTCCCCAGGTTTGGTGGGAAGGAGGGAATTAAAATTGAAAATTCATTCAGACCTCCTAACTTTACTCAAAGAAACACCAAAGTTAGGCTGAGCGTCCATATGGAAGCAAAGAAAATAAGAATAACATCTAGCTTATTATTCATAGTATTATTGACTATTGAATTGTGAGTATTGCAATTAAGTAGCAGCAGCATTGGAGCCTTCTAATAATACATTTGGTTGTTAGTGGTATCTAGAATACTAGAGAGATATCCAACCTAGTTGGATGCATTACAGTAGAGTTGGGAGAATAAATGAAAAATCAGAAAATCTCTGAATTTCTGCCTGCAGGTGTCATCTTTGAACAGAACTGGAAGTATCACATCGAGGCGGCAGTACCTTCAGGAAGGATCTTGTAACATCAGCAGATCACAGAAGCATAGCTTTGAATATGGTACTGTGCTTAAGTTTACAGGGATGGCTGTACTCAAGAGGTGGCCATTAGTTTGCAGATATCACAGGTAGAATAAATACCTGACTTCCCTGCTGCCCAACATACACATGCCTACTTGCACAACCCTATAGCCACAAAACAACAAAAGTTAAAGTTCCAGCAGTATCATTAATCCAGCTATCTGTTTTTCACATTAGAAGTATCAGGTCCTCTCATTCCTTTTTTCCCTAGTAAGATTTGAAATGATGTCCATTGAAAATTAGCACAAGCTGTAGTTCTTCCTCTCTCAACTGAAGGGCATAACTAAGAATACGATTTGGTCACAGAAGTCACGGATTCCATGACAGTAACAGATCTCTGTGACTTCTTTGGCTTTAGTTTCAGCCCCCGGCGGCAGGGCTCCAGCTGTCGGCCTGGACGGTGATGCTGTGGCTTTGGCTTCAGCCCTGGGCAGTGGGGCTCTGGCTTCAGCTTCAGCTCTGCCATGACTATACCCTGATTTTGACCTTCTTTCCCATGATTGTTCCGTGAAATTTGCTTAATTTTACCATGACACAGTTGTATCCATAAGCATAACTACTCAGATCTTCAAAATCTTACCAAGACCTCCAGCAAATTGAATTGATATGGATATTTCTCATTTTTATTTGACACAAGAAGACATTTAAAATAATATTTTAAAGCCCTTTATATGTGTCAGAAAGGAGCAGTTAGGGACAAAAGCCCATCATCTTTATTTCTTCTTCATAATCTAACTTCAGGGTTGCAATGTGGTATAAATGTCACCTTAACGCTCTCTCAAACTTGAAGCTACTTTGTGCAGGGCCATTTCCCAGACTTTAGTAGAGCAGCCCGAGGGCTGCTTTAATTTACACCTGATCCTAACTGCCCCAAAGGGCTGAAACCCCAGTCAGGTAACAGAGAAGCACAGGGGTTTTCTGGCCATGCCCCCTTTCCTTCAACTAATAATAGGGAGGAAGTGTGTTTGCTGGAACATTAGAGCTAGAATGCTGTAGCACAGCTACTGAAGCAGAGAGAGGCCCTAACATGACAAACAATCCGACTCATACATTTTAAATGAAAGCTTAGAATTTGCAGAATCATAGGATAGGTCCTTTTAGTTGTTCCACAGTCTTTGATTTTCTCCTATTCCTAATGCTAAGGAAGATTATTTCTGATGATTTACCTATTTGCTTTTAAATGAAACACTCTCCCTTTTGCAAGTTCTCCTTGCAGCAGTCCCTGATCACATCGTGCTTCCTGGCCTGGTCAGCCAGGGAGAATATGATGTCATGGGGAGGGAATGCTTTATTAATCACTGTTAAATTTTTAGCAGATATCTGCTGAGGATGGTCAGAAGTGATTTTTCCATCTTGTGTAACATTTTAACCTTAATAATGTTACCCCTCAAAACTAGCAAAATCTCTAGGACCAGATTCTGCTCTCTTGTGCTGGTGTAAATCAGGCGTCACTCTGCTGAAAGTCAGTGGAGTTACACTGATGTATGTGAGAGGAGATCAGTTGTTTACCCAGGCTTTTCATCAAGGACTACCTATGCAAAGACCCCCGTCAAACTTCAGCTGTTATTACTGTTGCCCTGCTCAAAAGGTGTGGTTAGAATTTTCATAATGGAAAAATCTTCCCTTCCTTTCTTTTGTCACCGTTTCCTAGAACTGAAAAGAAGACTAAAGAATTTTGGTCAAACTCTTAAAAAAAAATCAATTTAGGGCAGAATATTTCCCCTAAAAAGATGAATCTTTCAGGAAGTTAGAAGTATGTGATCACAAAGAGGTTGGCAGAATGGAAAATGTTTATAGATCACTAAAAAGTTAGCACTTACCAGTGAGATATTAGGGGTTGACAGGAAAGTGGAAATATCATCACTTGAATATTTGGTATCACCCATCTCCATATTTCATCACTGGAGCTTTCAGCATGAAAAAAAATAGACATTATATTGATTATGATCAAACTGTTGTTCAGGGTGGTATTGGCTGGCTATGTCACTGAAGCAATTACACAGCACTATTCCCCAACTGAGACTTTCACCTGCTTGTTATATAAAATCAATAATGTCTAAACAAGACCTGAAATGACATTTTAATGTTTGCCAAGGAACATGTAAACCTCTGAGCTGCCTTTGAAAAAGTTTCAAGAACCACTGAAAAGGGAAAAGCAAGTTATAGTTTGTATGAAATGTAAAAGCGAGCTTCTTCCCAAAGAAATATATCAATACACTATGAGTAGGGCCCTACCAAATTCACGGTCCATTTTGGTCAATTTCATGGTCACAGGATTTTAAAAATAATAAATTTTGTGATTTCACTTCTTTAAATCTGAAATTTCATGGTGTTGTAATTGTAGGCATCCTGAACCAATAAGGAGTTGTGTGTGTGTGTGTGGGGGGGGGGGTCGCAAGGTTATTGTACAGGGGGTTGCAGTGGTACTACGCTTACTTCTGCACTGCTGCTGGTGGTAATGCTGCCATCAGAGCTGGGCATCGGAGATTGGCATCTGCTGGCTGGGAGCCCAGCTCTGAAGGCAGAGCTGCCGTCAGCAGCAGCGCAAAATTAAGGATGGCATGGTATGGTATTGCCATTCTTACATCTGTGCTGCTGCTAGCAGAGCACTGCCTTCAGAGCTGGGTGCTTGGCCAATAGCTGCCACTCTCCAGCCACCCAGCTCTGAAGGCAGCACAGAAGTAAGGGTGGAAATACCGCAACCCTCCTAAAATAACCTTGTGACCCACTGCAACTCCCCTTTGGGTAGGGTGAGCATATGTCCTGTTTTGCCTGGGGTAGTCCCTTTTTTAGGACCTGTCCCAGCCATCCCAAGTTTTTTGGCAACTGATCATCAGTTGGCAAAAGAAAACTCAACAAATACACAGTTTTGCAAAAAAAGGTGGGGTGCGACCCTTAGCAGGGTGTGGAAGAACATGCAGTGGGGTTGGGAGGGTGAGCGACAACACCAATCCTGTGCTGGAGGAAGGGCTAGGGAGAGTGGCTTGGGGAGGGCTCGGGCCAGCCCCGGGTGGGAAGGGGACCTCAGGCCAGTCATGGGTGGGTGGGAGGCAGGGAGGGTTCAGGCCATCCCCAGGGTGGGGGGGCACAGGAGGCCTCAGGCAGAGAGGGGACCTTGGGTGGCCCCGGGGAGGGGAACCTCAGGCCAGCCCCATGTGTGGCTGGGCATTGGGGAGGGCTCAGGCCAGCCTGTGGGGTGTCCCGTTTTCCCTTTGGGGAAATATAGTCACCCTACCTTTGGGTCAGGACTCCCAATTTGAGAAATGCTTGTCTCACCTGTGAAATCTGTATAGTATAGGGTAAAAGCACACAAAAGACCAGATTTCATGGTCCGTGACATGGTTTTCATGGCCATGAATTTGGTAGGGCCCTAAGTATGAGTGTTATAAGCAGGGCTGCTTCTGACAGGCTGCAGTGCCTCTGGTCACAGGAGGTCCCACATTGTGAGGCGCCCCCTCAAGGAGACAGATAGAGTTCTCTGTATGGTCTCTCTTCACTCCTTCTCCACAGACTACACACCATATAAGCTGTGATGGTAAAAGTGCTGTTGGTCCTGATGGACCTCATGGACCTGACAATGGCTTACCCCGCAGGCCCTGTCCTGCACTTAGATCTACTTGGCACTTTCAAAACCTACTCGCACTCCCTCTGAGGCATGGGCAGGCTTGAGAGGTAGCTGGGAAGAAGATATTTGGTGTTTGGGTGTGGATGGTGGTGATGGGGAGACCTATCTAACTAGGAGTTGTTTTATTTGCTTCTCTTGACTAGGGGCTTCTTTCAGGCCTCACTGCTCCCAACCATTTCAAGGTACTCCCAAAGTGGAATTCTTCTTATTCTCTACCAGCTGCTATCTGTGACTTATAATTAAGGCAAGATGTATTCATTACACTGCTGCCAACTATGCACCTGCTACTCTTGATGCTGTGTAGGGAACTGTGGTATTGGTGCACCAATGCACAGGTACAATAATGCTTGGAGGGAAAGTCATGGGTGGATTCACTTCACTGTTTTTTACAAGCCAGTCTAGTTATTGTGAACACACTGAATTGCTGTAGGCAGGGCCGACTCTGGCAAAAAAGCCTCCCGCCGCCCCCCCCACCCCACCCCCCAGCGCGGCAGGGGAGGGCGCCAAGCCCGGCCGCGGGCCCACAATCCCCGACCGGCCAGAGCGCCGGGGGGAGAGCGGCGAGCCCGCCGCGGCTCCGCTCTCCCCAGCGGCCAGAGCGCCGGGAGGAGGGCAGAGAGCCCGGCCAGGGCTCTCCGCTCTCCCCGGCAGCCAGAGCGCCGGGGGGAGGGCGGAGAGCCCCCGGCGGCCAGAGCTCCGGGAGGAGGGCGGCTATTAGCCAGGATGGGTAAGGAATGGTGTCCCTACCCTCTGTTTGTCAGAGGGTGGAGACGGATGGCAGGAGAGAGATCACTTGATCATTACCTGTTAGGTTCACTCCCTCTGGGCCACCTGGCATTGGCCACTGTTGGTAGCAGGATACTGGGCTGGACTGGACCTTTGGTCTGACCCAGTATTGCCATTCTTATGTTCTTGTCTACACTCAAAACACTGCAGCAGCATAGCTTCACAGCTGCATCTGCACAGCTGTAGTGCTTCATTGAAGATGCTACCTACATCGACAAGAGGGATACTCCAGCTCCCCAAGAGGTGGTGGTTAGGTCAAAGGGATAATTCTTCCATTGACATAATGCTGTCTATACTGGGGGTTAGGTCAGTTTAACTGCATTGTTCAGGGGTGTGGACTTTTCACACCCTAGAGTAACTTAGTTATACCGACCTAATTTCCTAAGGTAGATCAGCCCTTAGGCAACACTCCCACTGAAATTAATGATATTTTTGTCTGAAGAGGAGGAACAACATTTTCAAAAACAGGAGCCTAGAGGTAGATTCCTAAGGCAGCTACCTGATTTTGAAAATAGCTGAGCACCCAACAGGTCCTAGTCAGCTAAATGTGCGCTCCTATTTTTGAAAATCGTAGCCAAGGAGTTCAGGGCCTGCTCATAATTTTTTTTCCTGTTCCTAATGTGTTATTTAAAGTATTGCATTTTAATAAAGTGGTTACTACATTCTTTGGGACTAATTACTGGTTATGGGGGAAATCCTGAGGTCTTTAATCACTTTCTCTCAGTCCTTATTCAGACCAATTCCCACTGAAGTCAAACTGGATAAAGTTGAATAAAAATATCAAGATTTGGTCCCATATTTTTATTCATTTTAAAAAAGCAACTTGTAAAATGTACGTCCAATATTAGTTCACATACTCTAGAGCAGTGGCTCTCAAACTTTTACTGGTGACCCCTTTCACATAGCAAGCCTCTGAGTGTGACCCCCTTATAAATTAAATACACATTTTTATATATTTAACACCATTATAAATGCTGGAGGCAAAGCAGGGTTTGGAGTGGAGACTGGCAGCTCACGGCCCCCCCCATGTAATAACCTCACGACCCCCTGAAGGGTCTGACCCCCAGTTTAAGAACCCCTGCTCTAGAGTTTACAGGGCTTTACATGCATGAGGTTAGATGAATTGGGAAAATATTCTTAAATTAGGCCCTCAAATGAACTTCACACTTAGTGGAGGTAGTGTATATATTTGGATATTCAGTCTTCAATCCTACTCCTATAAAGGTCCTTAGAAAGGCTCCCACTGACTTTAATGGGAGGTAGATCATACCCTCAATGCATTATAGGCTAGACCCTCAGCTGGTGTTTTCACTGGATTTTTGCCAATTTACACAGGCTGAGTCTCAGTTATCATTCCACTAACACCATCTTTTTTTAAATAATATTTCTTAGAACTGATCGATGCCCTGTAAAACATCATTGCTGTGTTTTCTAGGGAATTTAATTTATTTTTATAAAGTCATTGCTTTCATTGTAGAATGGAAAGTTATACCTTAATCCTAAGTACAAGTTTTTTATAGATAACATTAGTTTTAAAGGCAATGTAAAGTTATTCACTGAGTACTACATAAAACCTTATATGGTTTAACTCAGGTTTCATACCCTACTTAAATTATTTTTATTTATTTCAGTTTGAGCTTGAGAAATATGTTAACACTTCTCCATTGGTGTCAATTAACTAATCATATTTTATTCTGCAATTTTTAAAGACTTGTATATCACATGAATGATCTATGATCGGTGCTATTATTTTAACCACCCAAATAAATAACAATGGTAGGACATTTTAAAGTAGCACTAAAAGCAAGCTTTGTTTCAATATCTGAAATTAGAGGAAAGTAGTAGTATGCCATTAAGGCTATGGTGCATTAGCGCAGTGACAACATTGCACTTTAAATTGTTCGTGATGGAGTTGCATCAGCAGGCCAACATATTATTCAAACATATGATATGGCTGCTCAAAAATGAGACAAAGATTCATTGCTCCTTTGAAGCTGCAAGTGGTCAATAAAGTCAGGGAAAATAACATTCTAATGAAGCTTCATTTCTGATTCTACTGTGCCCATTAAAGCAAAACAAAACTGAACCCAGTATGTGCTAAGGAAGACTGAAAATACAAATTATGTTATTTCTTCTGATGGATCATTTCCCCCACTCCCAAAGACTTATCAATTCTAACTCCCAGTGCACTATAGAATTCAGGATTAATATGAAACCTTCTTACCATATATAAGTGTTATATGATGGAAGTTTTAGATATTCATTTGAATGAAATGAAAGATTTAGACATATGTCAAATAGGGTTTAATTGCAGTAAAAGCTGTGTTATCTGGGACTTTACCAAACGTAAAGCTCTAGAAACCAGCATTTCTGATATCTCCATTAGAAGTCCAGTTGGCGCGGGGCCGACAGGCTCCCTACCTGACCCGCATGGCTCCCTGGAAGCAGTGACATGTCCCTGCTGCTTCTAGGTGGAGGAATGGCCACAGGGGCTCCGTGCGCTGCCCCACCTCTGGTGCTGGCTCCGCAGCTCCCATTGGCCAGGAACTGCGGTCAATGGGAGCTGCGGGGGCAGCACCTGTGGGCAGAAGCAGAACACAGAGCCGCCTGACTGCGCCTCCACCTAGGAGCAGCAGGGACATGTCGCCGCTTTCGGGGAGCCGCCCAAGGGGAGTGCCACCCAGATCCGGCACCCCGAAACCCCTCCCATGCCCCAACCCTCTGCCCCAAGTTCCCTCCTGCACCCAAACTCCCTCCTTCCATTGGTAAGTATAACTCTTAGTTAGTTTTTTTTTTTTTTTTTGTAAATAGGAGTTGGACAACAAATTCCACATGTATTTTCCTGGCAAGGGGCTCCAATGAGTCACATTTTGGCTAACCTCTGCTTGAGTGGGGAAGATGAGTGAGAGAGGAAGGAGCCTTCTTTTAAACCTTTACACCTCGTGTGCTCTTTCATCTCTCTATGACCCTTTTATAGAACTAAATAGAAACATTTTTAGGTGCTGATTCCTTTAAAACTAGATGATAAAATGATGTTTCTTCATGGCCTGATGCTTCTAAGACCATACTGATGGTGTGGGGGATTTGCTGGGAGACAGCAGCAAAAAAGACAATGCTACAGATCTTTTAAAAAACATAGTGTAGGTCTACAGGGTACATCTACAGTGCAATGTAAGCATGGGCTTAAAGTCAGGCTCAAGCCCTAACCCTCACTTTCATCTACACACATCTCTTGACTTGGGCTCGGATCCAGGGTGCTAAGACCCTACAGGATAGAGTGTCTTACTATAATTGCCTCACACCGTAGTTTCACCAAAATCTGTCTGTGCTTCCACAACCAGGAAGCAGCACACTGGATAAAGAACTTCTTTTTGGTCTATGGCCAATGCAAATGCAGGAGAAGTTTCACTGTGTTTGTAGCTCAGTGGTGAGAATAAAATTGAAGGGTTAAACTCTGAACTGCACTTGAACAAATAAGGTTGCCTTTGTTTCCTGGGATCTATTGGCAACGCATGGGATAGAGAACAAAGAACACTGGTCCATGGTATTGCGGATATACCATGGATGGACTCCCATGGCCCAAGTCCAGAGTGGCTGCATCCACACAGCAAAACAATAGGGCTTGAACCCTGAGCCCTAGTCTTATTAATCTCTTCTCATATGGAAGCTGTTCCACACCCCTAATCATTTTTGTTGCCGGTTTCTTACCTTTTCCATTTCCAGTATATTTTTTTTGAGATGGGGTGACCAAATCCGCACACAGTATTCATGGTGTTGGCATACTATTGATTTATATAGAGGCAATATGATATTTTCTGTATTATCTATCCCTTTCCTAATGATTGCCAACATTCTGTTCGCATTTTTGAGTGCCTCTGCACATTGAATGGATGTTTTCAGAGAACTATCTACAGTGACTCCAAGGTCTCTTCCTTGAGTGAGAACAGCTATTTAGACCCCATCATTTTATATGTATAATTGGTATTATGTTTTCTATGTGCATTACTTTGCATTTATCAACATTGAATTTCATCTGCCATTCTGTTGCCCAGTCACCCAGTTGAGGCCCCCTTGTAACTCTTTGAAGTCTGCTTTCGACTTTAACTATATTGAGTAGTTTTGCCCAACAGTGGCCCCAGCACAGATTGGAAAACCCACTTTCTCAAAGCCAGCAATTACTTCAACAATATCTTTTATGTCTGCCATCTTTGGATATATCACACACCTGACTGCCTCAGAAACCTCAACTACCACTTTATCCGTGCTCACCCTTTCAACACCAAACTGGTTGGTAATAGAACTGCAGCAGCCTGGGGTAGCCAGTTTCCTGATGGTTATAGAAACCTGCTTCTGAACCAGCCTGGCCACCCTCATGCATATATCTTGATGCTGGAGGGTCAGGGCAAGCTGCTCACAAAGCTCCAAAAAGTTCTGGATCCTCTGTTGGCCATCCCAGGTCCACATGATAATGTGGTCCAACCAGTCTGTGCTTGTGGCCCTGCTCTAGAAGCACCAGTCTAAGTAGGGGGCATGAGTGGCTATACTGAGTATTATGAGCATCGAGCAGTCCAAGTCTACCATGGCTGTTTTCACCTCTTCATCCGTCATTAGTTCTGTCAAGTGCCTTCTGTGTGTCAGAAAACACCTCTGGAATGTCCACCAGAATCTCACAGAAGCTCTACCTGTTTCCTTAAACGTGAGTGAAAGTGAAAGTGAGAGCAGTCCTTCAAATGGAAACTCCTCCATGCAAGGGTTCTGGAACCTTTGTAGAAGTGTGTATGTGGGGGGAAGGGAGGCCAAAGTGCCCCCACCCTCGCCACACCTGGCTGTCCCAGCAGTGAGAGCCCTTTCTTCTGGTACTACAGCAGTCCCTGGTGGGTGAAAGGTGTAATTGCAGTGCCTCCCTGGCAGAATCTACTAGAAAAAAATCTGCAGCAGCCATGAATTCTGCGCTTATGTTTCTTTTGTTAAAAAATGGAGGAACAAGGCCCTCCACTTTTAAAATTGTTGGGGGACAACCAGGGCCTCCTGCCCTCCTCCCAGTTCCACTGCTGGTGCCTCCATGTTGCTAGCTCCAGTTGCTGGGAGCATAAGAATCAAAATGATAGCTCAGCAGAGTGTGCTGACAGGCTGCTGAAACTTCCTGTGACATGCACAGGTGGACAGTCAAGTTTCTCCACACTCATCATGAACAAAGGTCAAGAGCAGCCATATGGGGGGGGGGGGCACTAGGAAGTCTGGGAGTTGGCTGGTTGGACTCAGCCCTGCATATTGCAGTGTGGACACTGGAGCCCCGGGTTTGGGCCCACGTTCAAAAATTCTCAACCTAACATCAGCAGTCAGTGTAAATGCCCAAACCCTGGGTTCTCACAACCAAGGTTTGCTTACTTGAGTTCTACCATCCCTGGCCTTGTAGACAAACCCTATAGGGCACTCCATGCCCTATTCTCCAGCTGCCATTCTTGATCCTTGCTGGCAGCAGTACTGATGGAAGGAGGCCTTACTGTCTACCACACATGCAAGAAAAAATAGTTAATCTGAAAAGCATACAAGGGAGGAGCAGCAACTAGGCCATCCCACGGGGTACAGAAGAAAAGATACAGCTGACCTCCTTCCCCCTCATCTCTTAGTCCTGAAGAAGTACCTGTTGCCCTGGAGTGAGTGAAAATGGATTTGTGTGTGTGAGTTAAGGCATCATTGAGCCACACTTAGCCACACTAAGTCAGTGGTGGAGCATGATGTTTTAATAACATTCCGTAACAGGTCGCAGACTCACCAGCGCGGCGCCTCCTGCTGGTCGACCAGGAATTAGCTCTTTCCAGCTGTCGGAGCACCACCTGCTGGCTGGTGTCTCACCTGCCGCAGGCCCCCGTGTCCCTCCTGGACACCGGTGCCCCTTACCTTAGGGTGCTGCCCCACAGCAGGTACCCTTTGCTCCCAGGCAGCTAGGTCCTTCCCACTCCAAGGCTGGAGTGAGACTGATGGCCTTCTGGCCCTGCGGCTCTTTTATAGGGCCCAGCCTGGCCCTGATTGGCATCCCAGCCTTTGCTTATTGGCTCTCGGCTCCAGCCCTCTCTAAGGGCTGGCTTTTAACCCTTTCTGGGCCGAAGCAGGGTGACTGCCCTGCTACACCCTCACATACAAACACTTCTGTAATGCTGAATTCAGATTGTCAATTACGCCTTCTTTGTACATTGCCACTATAAAATCCATATGATTTGAAGGTGACACATTCCAAGTTTAGGGATTTGAAAGGTTAGGTATCACTTTTGGTCTTCTAAAAATTATTCCATCAAACCTATTTTCATCAACAGCATTTACTTCCTCCTCAAACTGGCATACAACCTCGTGAGTCAGAATATTACCACAGTAACGTATGCGAATGAATGCAGCCATTCTGTTGAACAAGCAGGTTCATCAATTGAGTAATGAGAGCAAGATTCCAATCCAGAAATGTGAAAACAGTGGTCTGTGCAGAAGATTTGCATCTACACTAAAAAGATATGCTCTCACTACAGCAATTCCATTTTAAAAAGCTTATGCAGCCAGATATGGCACTTTTCTGGCCCTAGTGGAAAGAACGGTGCTCCAATATAATACTAAAGGAGTATTAAGATGCTCCAAGAAAGAAACACTTATAGTTCTGGAAAATATTTAGGAATTTTCATATATGACCAAATTCTACCATGCCTCCTTTAGTAGCTTATACATAATGCTTCAGAGGAACACAAAAACAAATATAGAAAAAGACTTTAATCATCCTCGACTTTCAAAATTGCTCCTTGCATGCAAGTATCACAGGCAAACTAAGTTTGAATGGTTTCAGAGTGGTAGCTGTGTTAGTCTGTATCAGCAAAAAGAATGAGGAGTACTTGTGGCACCTTAGAGACTAACTGTTAGTCTCTAAGGTGCCACAAGTACTCCTCATTCTTTTTGTAAATTAGAATGTGAACTCTTTCCCTATGTGTTTGAACAATGCCTAGCACAATGGGCCTTGACCTGATCTTGTTGTATTACAATAATATAATATTCCCAGACAAAAACTACACGGAGAGAGTTAAGACTAATAGTACATATCAGTGATTTAGGATAAAAAACATTACAAGAATATTGCAGTTAACCCCAAAATGAATATTATATATCCAGGATGTAAGGTAAAACTTCAAAGAAATGCAAATATGTTCAGGGATGAAAATGCAATTGAGATACTCAAACAAATTTAACACTACCCAGTTGAGACACAATGCAATAAGCATATGCATAAGATTAAACCATTTTAAAAGATAACTGATTTTTAAAGACATGTTAACTTTTTGCTTTTTCCTCTTTATGTCTCTCCTAGGCATTGTTAAGGTCATTTGTGTATTTTCATACCTCAATGTACTTGGATTTCTTTTCAGTTTCACCTTAACCAAGCTTACCTTTGCTAAGGGCAGCCTCGTGGCCTCAGTTCCATTATGAACAATGGGAGATGGTGGCCATTTTAGCAAGGGCATCTTACTAAAGGCAGCTAGGTGTATCAACCATTCTTCGTGTCATTCTCTGAGAAGATTATATTCCAGTTTTGCTGAAGAATTAGCTTTCATTTATGAAAAATTATTTCAATTAAAGTCTATTGTTCTTTTTTGTTTGTTTGTTTTGTTTTAAATCCTTCAAATGTAGCCTATGGAATCACAAATATTATTAATATAATTCAGGAAGGGGGGGGGGGGAGGTCTTATACAAGTTGTTACATTTCCAAAAGACTTGTTTTCAAAATTAATTTTAACCTAAAAATTAACAGAACTGCTTACAAATTCTGAGAATTCATTCTATACTCAAAGAGCAAGTGTTATTATTTTGAGGATGATACACCTCATTTTTCGTATGTAACAAAGAGATTGAATCCCTACTTTAACTGGAAAACTCAACTCAGCTGTAACTATGTAGCTGCAATTGGAGCCTCCATAATAATTACTATCCAATAAAGTGCTTTCTATTTTTGCTACAAAAAGTCCTCTCTCATCAGGTAGCCAAAATGGGGACACATAATTAATTTATAGTATAATATTTCTTTAGTATTTCCATCCTATACTTAATATAGCCTAGTAACTTATTTGATTTTTGTCCACTATTGTAGACAGCTGTATTGAGCTGCCTGAGGTGGCAACCAGCTCGTTTCCTGAGAATTTACAGCTAATTCAGTAAAATGCATTAGTGTGTGTCAGAAATGTAAATGTTCCTTCCATTTTACATTACATTGCATATGTGTACAGTCATTTTCATTTGCCATCTTGTTGCCCAATTATCTGGTTGTGTTAGGTCCTTAGAATCTTTTGGACTAAACAATTTTGTATTATCAAAGTTGCTGTCCTCCCTGTGCACTCTGTCTTCCAGCTCATTAATCAGTATACTGAACACTACTGAATTAAAAGAAGCAAAAGAAATTCCAAAAATACTGCTAGGACTCTTCATTCTGGAACCCTCATTAACCATTTTACCAGCGGAGGACTATTTATTCCTATCTTTTATTCTTAGTTTCTTATGTATTAAACCAACTTTAAATCCATAGTAGGATAATGCACAATGGTTATCAAGTTTCTTTAACAGCCTGTTGTGAAATACTTTCAGGATCAGTTTTTCAAAAGCAGGCCTCACTGTTTTGCAACAAAGTAACTGAAAATTTTAACCTTCAAGCATTCAAACTGGGCTTCTCATTTTGTGGCATTATCAATTACTTAGCGTTTCAAGTGGCAAAAAATTAATCCACAAATAATTATGGCTATAAATTGCAAATGCAGATGTTTGCAATTTGAGAAAATTGCAGTTTTGGTGGTTTCAAAAAGGAAGGACTGTTTATGGTCAGACTGAAAATTTTCCCCTTAAAATCTAAATATTCTATATCCACTAGTTTTTTTTTTCTTTTAGTTTTTGTTCCTGTTTCATTAGTTTTGTCAAGTGACTATGTCAGGGCTTATCAAAGCTGTGATGATTCATTCCCTATAACATTTTATACACCTAGAAATATTATAACTCTATTTTTCATTATTTACTCCACTATCTTCCTGTTACTGAAAAAGCCAGCTCAATTGTTATTGTGTCACTTGTCTGGGTGAGAAGGGCTTTCTCTTGATACCCCATGTATAATTTCAGCCCTTAGTAATGGGGAGAACCAGACTTATTTTTGAAATTTAACAAATCAAGTTATTCATCAAATTCAAATTGTTTTTCCTATCTGTTTAATTGTTAAAGCAATAGATGAAGTAAATCAACAGAAATAAATTCTGAATAAAATATGTACACTTTATGGGACCAATCTTGGGGTCTTTGCTGGGGTTTTGCTCACTTCTCTTTCAGGCACACTCAGGCACATGCATTTGTATTTCCTCCTTACTTTGGGACATTCCCAAGGAAGTCAATGTAAATTTGTCTGCATAAAGAGCAAATCAGAACCTCAGGATAGGGCCTTATTATAATGAGGTAAAGATTAATAGATTGTTTGTTTGTGTTTTTGTAGGGGGTTTCAAGAAAGAGTCAGGGTACAACTAAGACCTTCTCCCAAAGTTGTTTGTAAACTGGTCTGAAATGCTGCAGCGAAGAGCGTGACAGGGAGCTGCCAGGCTTCCACAGTTTGACAAGACCAGTTGCTTTATGAAAAATGTGGAATGGGGTGTGTGGAGTGGTGATAGAGTTCCTGATCCTCCACAATTACCAGAGAGGACCAGTTTGCAATGGGGAGCTTAAGAAACACAGGAACTTCCTGGTCAAGGAGTTCTCTAGTTGCTGCTTAAAACATGATGGCTTTTTGTGTTTGTTTCCTTACCCTACAGGGAGAATGAGTAATTACCCATCAAAAATATCATATATAGTTAGCTTTGCCAACTTTCTAATTGTACAAAACAGAACACCCCTGCCCTGCCCCTACTCCAAGGCCCTGCCCCTGAGGCCCCGGCTCCACTTGCTCCATCCCCCCTCTCTCTGTCGCTCGCTCTCACCCACCCTCACTCACTTTCACTTGGCTGGGGCTGGGGGTTGGGGTGTGGGAGGGGGTTGAAGGCTCCAACTAGGGGTGAGAGCACTGGGGTGGGGCCAGAGATGAGGGGCTTGGGGTGCAGAAGAGGGCTACGGGCTGGGGAAGGGGGTTGGGGTGGGGGAGTACGGGCTCTGGGCTGGGGGTGCGGGCTCCAGGTGGGGCCAGCAATGAGGGGTTCAGGGTGTGGGAGAGGGCTCCAAGCTGGGGCAGGGGGTTGGGATGCTGGGGTGAGGGCTCTGGCTGGAGGTGTGGGGTCTGGGGTGGGGCCAGGGATGAGGGGTTGGGGTGTAAGAGGGGGCTGGGGAAAGGGGTTGGGGGTGTGTGGGGAGGTGCGGGCTCCAGGAGGCAGTTTGGGTGTGGGAGGTGACTCTGGGCTGGGGCAGGGGGTTGGGGTGTGGGAGAGGGTTCAGGGTGCAGGGTCCCAGCGGTACTTACCATGGCTCCTAGGAAGCAGCCACTAGATTTGTAGCCCGTAGGCACATGGGTGGCCAGGGAGGCTCCGCGCGCTGCCCTCACGCCGGCAGGTACTGTCCCTGCAGCTCCCATTGGTCGTGGTTACCGGCCAATGGGAGCTGCAGAGCTGGCAGTCGGGGCAGGGGCAGCACGCGGAGCCTCCCGGCTGCCTATGCGCCTATGGGCTGCAGTTCCAGGAACCTTGGGGAGCCGGGGCTGGCAGACAGGGAGCCTGCCTTAGCCCTGGTCCCCTGCTGTGCCGCCAACTGGACTTTTAACAGCCCGGTTGGCAGAGCCAACCGGAGCCGCTAGGGTCCCTTTTCAATCAGGCATTCCAGTCGAAAACCGGATGCCTGGAAACTCTCTATATAGTGCATGAGTCATTCAGGGATGATGGCGTACACCTCTCTGCTGGAAGCAGATATAGTTTGGCTCATGCTAAGGAGGGAGCTGTTAATTATCTGGGAACCTGGCTGGGGGAATCAGCCAAGCCAATTGCTGGTATCTCTTTGTGGCAGCTGTCCAATGCAGTTTCTCATTCCATTTTGGAATCCAGTTCCCTCCTAATTTGGAATTCCCTGCTAATGTGGATTTAGGTGAAGGCATCCCCTAAAAAAACTGGGGAATGGAGTTGAGGGTCTTAATATCTGGTACAATGAAGAGACACCCCTTTTCCCCTAATCCTTAACACTTATTGAGGGGAGGATGATGGGGGTCCCAGCAATGGACTGGGGATCAGCTGTGGAGGGGCAGAGGATGGATAGCAGCTGTCCACCAGGAGGAAACATGACCTGCCCTTTATGAGCTAATACCAGATAGTTCCCAGGTGAGTTGTTAATAAAGTTGTGGCCTAATTAAACCACATCATGTGCATCTTGTCTTTCTTCCTTTTTGCCTGAGGCAAAGGACAGATTGTCATACATTAAGTGACACAAAGTCACTGATGCTTTTTTGAAATTAGGCAATTATAAACTAATAATTTTAAATCATTACTTAAAATAAACCTAATCCTGTGTTGGTTAGTGATTTGTTTTCTGTAATATTGAGAAGTAGAGGTAACTGCCAATTCAAAATAGCAACTCACTCTTCCATTTACTATTAATGTAATTGAGAATGGACAGTATCTTGGCTATTGGCTTTGGAATTCTAGAGATGTTCAGATCATAATTTATCTGCTACCTGCTGTTACTGTGAATTAACCCAACTTGCTAATTAGATAAACAAGGCAGACGACAAAGGCATAAAGATATCTTTTTTTAATATGGGAGTTTCCCCTCGGTGTCTCAATATGCATTGCCAGCATGCCCCACCCTGTACACCTATCGCACGTTTCCATCCCATGCACAATATCACTTTTATTTGATAGTATGTGCACTTTTTTGTATGTAGAATTATTTTTGCTGACACATATGAAGCAATGAGTCAGTGATACTAGGATGAAGGTTCTATAAATGAGCATTTACAACTGAAAGGAGGACTGTAGGATGGCACAAGAATAATAATGTACAGGTGCCATTTGTAGAAGTGTTGAGCATTCTAAGTGGCATATAGGCCTCTAACTCTTATAGAAATTAATGGAATTTTCTCTCTCATTTTAGTGTAAATTCTGAGTGGAATATTAAATGCCTGACCCAATATGTTTTATATGTGATTTACAAAGTAGGGGGACTATGGCTCAGTCTTCCTGCAAGTGCATCCCATGTCTAAGTATTTTGCTAGTAACTACAGCTCATATCCATTGTGCCCTCTAGTCCTTTTTAAAATCCAATTATTTTTCATGTGTACCTGTCTCTCAACTAATAATAAGTCTCCCCATGCTATTTTGCTTAAATAGTCTCAATTTTGAACAAAAAAGTATTCTGGATATTTTGTCCTGACACACACTGTATAAGGTCTGTTCCCTGACTGGAGTAAGTGGGAAGACACATTGCCTAATCTAGCAATTTACCATAGGAAGCCTCTAAAAAGTTTTAGCCTGAGGATTGCTCCTCTGAACACAGTAAAGCGGCGGATAAGGCAGTGAAATGTTTCCTTTGACTAAGTAAGCAATTAAAAGTAACAGCTGCAATACCTTATACAGATGAGTGTTGGCTTTGATCATTTTGCACATTTACTGCGGTGATATAATTTGGCTTCTCTATGATGGAGCGGGTTTGCTTTTGTTCTAAGGCTGCTGTATATTTGTAAACTCCATCTCAACTGTACATACTAAAATGGAAAGAAAGCAGACATTTTTTCATTAAACAACATAGTACTGAAATATAAGGGTATGCTATTAATATTACCTAATGTGTCATGCTGCTGTCAGTAGGGATGCTCAATCTGGATCCCCCTTTTATAAAGAGAGGCGACAGGTGGCAGGGTATTCTCTGTGAGGGCTCTAGAAATCTGAACTTTGCTTCCACCACTCTGAAATATGCTGAATTTCGTGACTTTCTGGGCATGCTGCAAAAGCCATCTGTTTGAGAGCTTTTGGAGAAGCCTAAGGGTGTGCATCCCACCACAAGGAAAGAGCAGAAAGGTTTTTTGTAGGTGGCTAGCTGAGCTCTTCCTGAAGTGATCATTTTAATGCTGCTGAGATGGAAGTTGTATTGTCAATGTGTGTTAGGGGGCCTACATATTTGGATAGGTGTCTTTTAATAATTTTTAAATAAACATAAAAATAAATAAATAATGCAAAATACCATATTATGTGAAGAAAACGTAATTTTAAAAATGGCAGTGTTTCATCTTAGTAGTTTAAATTTTATTTAGTTCCCTGGAACAGCCAACAAAGTGAATATTCCCCAACCAGTAGACAGAGAGAGTACCATATCTCTCTCTTCATCTGTCCTCGTTGTAGTTCAACAGGCCCTCGGAAGAGGTGCTGTCTTTTTGCTGTGCGTTTGCACAGTACCTAGATTGATGAGGTCCTGGTCCATCACAAGACTCCTAGGCACTATGGTAATCAGGGCCGGCTCCAGGCACCAGCCCACCAAGCTTGTGCGGAGGGGGGCGGCACGGTGCTCAGGCTCCGGCCGCCGGGGAGAGCAGGGCCACGGCCGGGCTCGCCGCCCTCCCCCTGGCGCTCTGGCCGCCGGGGAGAGCGGAGCCCCGGACGGGGCTCACCGCCCTCCCCCCGGGGCTCCGGCCACCCTCCCCCCGCGCCCTCCCCTGCCGCACTGGGGGGGGGGGGGAGGGGGCGGAGGCTTTTTTGCCTGGGGCGGCAAAAAAGCCAGAGCCAGCCCTGATGGTAATACAAATATATAATAATAACAAATAATAAATGCTTTGTAGGAGAGGTAACGACACCTAAGTAGGCAAGAAATACTTGAATTGAGTTGAATCCATGTTTGGCAGATGCTAAAAGAGCCTATGTCTGGTTAGAAATATTGTTTGGGGAGAATTAGCAAGAGAAATGGTTGTCTCTATATGATGCATGTTTGTTAAATGTGGTTAACAGCTCAACATAATATGTTGTTGTGAGGAATCATCAAAGAGCAATGAAGAGAAGTTAGAGAAAGGAGCCAGGATCATTAGGGTGATATTTGTAACCTTATAAGATGCCACACTAAAGCTAGAATAGTTCCTTTTTAGGAACTATTGTGAAATGAAGCAGGTATGGAAATGGCAACTGTCATGTACTGACAGTGTGGGAGAAAAGTTTTAAAAATTAGTGAAATAGTTTCATAGAAAGTACACAAGTTGATTGATATGGGTAAAGAAGGTACCCTAATTGTAGGCAGTCTTTCCCCTAGTGTAGGTATAGCCCTCATTAAGCCCCCCAAAAGCCACCAAAATTTCAGGTTGCTTCTGGATTTATTATACTCTAGAGGTAGTTCTCTTAACATCTGCATAGATCCTAATCTTCTCTACGGTATTTAATATACACTGGATAAAGCAATTTTCTTGATTCACTGTTGTTTCCAGGCAGTAGTAGTCTAAATATGGTAAAGGGACTCAATCCTAAGAAAGTGGGAGGAGGTGGCCCTTTCCATCAGGGGAGGGGAAGTGACAGTTGGTGGAGAAGAGGGAGACAGTTGAAGGACACGGGCAGGCAGGAGGGGAACTTGAGGGCGAAAAATAGAGAGTCTGGGAGTAACTTGAAAGAAACAGGGCGAGAGGAGGGGGCAGCCAGAGGGGTGGAGGGGAACTAGGACTGAGAGAAACTGAGAGTAAGTGGAGAGGATGAGTCAGGGCAGAACAGACAGGAGAGGGGCCCCTTCCTTTAAAAGCTGGCAGGTCAAGTCACTCTGTGTTTGATGGCATGTTCCTGAGCATCTGTTCCAGTCGTCTCGTGTCAGTGACTGATGTTGTCCCAGAGATCCAGAACAGGAGAACCAAAGGGCCCTCAGATCCCCTGGGTCTGGTTTAATGTCCACCCCTGCAAGTAGACACACTGGCATTGAGTCCATCTCTTCAGGAAAGTACAAGAGGTGCTTGAGGCTCAGAGACTGACTTGGGTGTTAGACAGAACCCAGTGAGAGATTTGGGAAAAGGAAAATTTGAACTAATAATAACCTATAAGATCATAGTCTGTAGATGCAGAGATGTGTGTATGTGCGTGTTACTGAAGGTAGGTGGAATCCAGTTCTGTTTGTGCCCTGTTATGCAATTTTTTTTTATCTACCATTGAATAACCTTTTATCACAGTGTAACACCCGCCCAACTCTCACCTGCTGAGTAAATTATACCACCACTGTGACAGACCATTACTAAATCTTGGTCAGTGGCTTTGGGATGGGATGACTGTTGGATGTATTTCAAATTATAACACAATAACAAAACAAAAAGAAAGGACAGTAGGTTAAAACTCAACTCACTACCTGTAGGATCAAGGGATATTAGGTTCTTCATGTAAGTGGGCAGTTTTATTCAGACAAAACAGTGCCTTTCTGTGGTTCTACTAAATGAGCAGCCTTTGATGTCTTTACTACTGCATATTTGTAATCTGTCCAGTAAATCAGCAAGTAGGCATGCCCTAGATGATTCCCTATTTGGATGAAGGCCCGGTCAGTATGGGTCTTGTGTGTAATGTTTACATGCATTTGAAAAGCTGACAACTGAATTAGTGTTATCCTCAAATTCTGAACATGCGGGTCTATCACAGGTGATAACATTTTCTTGGTATTAGAATGGATTTTCTAACAATGGACACCAGTCTGCCAAATGAAGAATTACTGAACATATGGTAGCATTGTTATTTAAAGAGGCACTGCATGCCAAAACCTGATATTGAGGCAGCTATAGTCACTGCTAAATCATCTTATTTTGTAGGGTATTGTCTCTGAGCCTTTTCCATCTGATTCCATTGCCAAAACACTACATGCTATTTTGTATGATTAGCTGAAACAAACAGCTTTTCAAAAAGTATGAAAAAGAGGTATTTACAATTTTCAAGTGTTGCACTGGCAGTTGGAGAAGTGTCAGTCTTATTGTTTTTGAATCGGCGGATAGCTTTAGCATAAATCTTCTTGTCTAGGGCCATAATATATGCTTTAGCATAGATCTTCTTGTCTAGGGCCATAATCTTTAATGAATTATTTCCACTTTTGGTTGCTTAGTTGATTTGGGGTCATATTTCCAAACATGTAGGTGCTTTTCTATTCCCGTATTTAGTTGCTAAGGACAGTGATGACAGGCAATCAATAAAAGCAAACATCTGTTTAGAACTGTGCATGTACTTGGTAAGAATAATTATGCTGGTGCTGTTGTATAGCATGTTTAGAGGCTGAAGATTCTCTTTCCTGATCCTACACAAAGCAACGAATTTACAACTGTTCACTGCTGGTTATGGGAGAATTCTTATAACTAATTAGATTGAATTAGCTCGCTACTTTTTATTATCTAGACAGATGACTTTTGAACATGAATGCATTACCTATCACTGTTTCTGACTGACATGATAGGCTGTTGTCCAACTAATACTTTCCAAATAAAAAAGGTCATGGAAGACCAAGTTGGATGAATTTTCTATTTTGTTATTTAGGTTGCTTAGGACACTGGTGACAGGTAATCAATAAAAGTAAGTTTAACAAACCTTGACAGAATACTTACTGACACACTGGTTGTCATAAGGGAGTGAAACCCAGGACCTTCTGCACCAAAAGCACAAGCACCTGCCAACTGGACTAAAGAAGTAATTTGGTCAATTATCAGTAGCACTAGTTGTGAATTTTCTGACAAAATGTTTCTTCACTGGAAAATGTTGATTCATCCACACCAAAAACACCACCTAGGAAAGGCTTAGTTTCAACAAATTGGTTTCAACTTGTTTTTCCCCATTCAAAGTGACTCTGTTTCAAAATGTTAGTACATTTATACTAAAAAATGGTTAAAAATTGTAGATGGTCAAAATATAAACAATGATTCAACGACCTGGTCTGAAGTGTTTTGGATTATTGATTTGTGAAAGTTTCAGCTTTTGACATTTTGTCCCATTTTACAACAGGAAAACAATTCAAAGTCTCACAGGATGGGAAAACAGTTTCCTACCCAGCTGTACTCATTTGTAAGTAGCACCCTCATTCTTTCTGAGGCCAGAGACTACTGAGACAAGATCACATGTGTAGTTAGCCAGGGTATTTCAGTAGTATTGGTTTAGAGCTAAGCATGTGCTAGGACTCAGTGATTCTCAAACTCAGCGAGCCCAACCGCTCATGGCCGAAGCTGAAGCCCAAGGTCCACTGCCCAGGGTTGAAACCCAAGGACTTCAGCCCTGGGCAGTGGGGCTCAGGTTACAGCCCCCCCTAAAAGTGAGTTTGTATTTAACAGGAAAATGGATGTTACTTAGATATGGAACAAAAATCAGAATGGGTAATGTGAACCTCTTCAAATTTCTGGAAGTAGGGGACGTTCTCATTAAAACTTATAGATCAAAACCAGACTGCACGCCTTTGATTCCAGTTCAGATCCAAAACTGAAAGAAATGTATTCATTTCTAGTTCGTTTACAAGATTTAATAAAGAATTAAAGGAGGTGAATATAATTAACAATCAATACAGTTTTATGGAAAAAAGGCATTGTCAAACAAACCTGATTTCATTCTTTCATGAGATAATACATTTTGTTAATAAAGGCAACTGAGATGTGTAACACTTAGGTTTTGTAAGGCATTTGACTTAGTGTTACACGATATTCTGATAAAAATAGCAATATATAACATCAATAAAGTACATGCGGAATGGATTAATAATTGGATGACAGGCAAATCTCAGACATAGTTGACAATGAAGAAACATCAAATAGGTTGTTTCTAATGGGGTTCTGCAGGGATGAGTTCTACCTGATACTCTTCAATATTTTTATCACTTACCTGGAAGTAAATATAACAATCATTGGAAAAATAAAGTTTGGGAATGATGGATAGGTGGAGTGCAAAACATTGATGAGGACTAAGCAGTCATACAGAACAATCTGCATCATCTGGTAGAATGGGCTCATTTAAAAAAAATGTTTTAATACAGCCAAATGCAAGCTAATGCATCTAGGAACAAAGAATGCAGGCCATACCTACAGAATATGGAGCTGAATCCTAGGGAGTAATGACTCTGGGATCATAGTGGGCAAACACCACAACATGAGCTCCCAGTGTGGCACTATGGCAAAAAGGAGTAATACAATCCTTGGCTGTATGAAGAGGGGAGTACTGACTAGGAGTAGGAAAATGAGATTACCTCTGGTGAGACCGATACTGGAATGTGGCACACAGTTCTAGTGTCCATATTTTTGAAGGCTGTGGAAAAACTGAAGAGGGTGCAAAAAGAGCCACAAAAAATGATTTGAGGACTGAAGAAAATGTCTCCATGAGACTCTTAAAGATCTAAATTGGATTAGTTTATCAAAAAGAAGCTCAAAATGTGACTTTCTCCCTGTGAAAGTACTTATATACTGAGAGCAAATATCAGGTACGATAGGGCTCTTTAATTTAGTAGAGAAAGATAAAAACCAAAAGCCAAATTAGAAAAAGGCATACATTTAACCACTGGTCCAAGCAACCAAAGGAAGGGGTAGCTTCTTCATCTCTCAGTGTCTTCAAATCAAGACTCAACATTTTTCTGGAAGATATGCTGTAGTCAAATACCCCTGTATTGAGCCCAATAACTTGTATATGGGTGAAATTCATTGGCCTGTGCTATACAGAGTCAGACTAGAAGATCTAATGGTCTCGTCTGAAACTAAAATCTATGGTATCTCACATGAGATTTTGGCCATTTTTAGCAATATCTCACCAGAGTGCTCTCAAGCTTTTTGCCACTATCTAACTCAAATTGTTCTATAGTCCTGGTTTGGCAGTTTGCCTGGATAAATGGGATATTTACCTGGGAGTCAGAGGAATTGGATTCTAGGGTGTGAAATTAGGCAAGTTACTTACTTTTTTCTGGACATAATTTCCCCCATTTATAGTGTGGATAATGCTATCAAACTACATCATAATTAAATAATAATTACCCATCTGCACATTCCTAATGTGTACATCACCATGGTATCCAAGGGTCAATATCATGTAAATAATATTCACATAACACCTAGCACTATATTAGTGCAAAACATTAAGAGGGGTCTGTGTCAATGGTCAGACTAGAACTCAGGTTCTTATGATTCACTGCCTAGTCCACAAAACAGAATAAGCTGTTTCTAGAAGAAACAGTTCACTGTAGAGTTGTTAACTTACCAGTTCTAGCACATATTATGAGTTTGATCCTTTGAGGTACTGGGTACCTTAAGCAAGGTGCAGTATACCCTCATTTCCTATTGACTTTAGTAGCAGTTGAGAGCACTCAGTAACTTGCCAGAGGTGGTGCTGAACTTCTTACTGGATCTGGTCCTGTAATCCATCTGTGCTTTACAGAATGGAAGAACACTGACAGTGTAGTAGTATTTGTGCACATTTATTTCTCCTCACATGAGCCACTTTGCATTTGTCCCTATTGAATTAAGATTTTATTGATTTTTAGCCTCTAATCTTTCAAGATCATGCATTATTTTAAGCCCTATTCTCTAAGGCAGTTGCTGTCCCTCCAAGTCTTTTATCATCAGCAAATTGCATCAGCATTCTCTCCATACTCCATCTTCTAGGTTGTTATTGAATATATTAAATTATGCTGGACCTTGGACTGGTTCCTGGGGACTCCACTCAGTGCCACTGCCCATGTTTGACAGTATACCACTAATAATTATGCTGTTTGGTTTTTAGCCAATTATGTCTCATGTTTGTTGTTAGTCCACCCAAAAAAAGAAAAGAATCAGCTTCAATTCCAGGCACAGTTGTATACCATTAATTAGCTGTTTCTCCCCTGACCGTTTACTTTTACAATATGCCCTCCTGCTCTTAACCACTTTCTAATAAATTAAAATGATGCCTTTGATGCTGTTCTTGCAAAAACCTCATCTGTGACAACATTCAGAACAGTATTTTGAGATGAAGATCAATTATAACCATTGCTTTCCCTCTTATAACATTCTAGTTGGGTTTATGGAGCTTAGTGAGTATATTTCTTCCGTCTATATTTCTCCAGGTGCTTTGTGATCATGTCATTGATTAATGGCTCTGAATGTTTGCACCCATCCCGATATACTCTCAAACTCTCTTCTGATAAAAAGTAGAGTGAAGACCTTTGAAAATTGAGTCCCTGTAGAGAGGAAATAAGAACTGGTGAGATTTCTTCAAGAAATCAGCAAAGGCATTTCCATCACTAAATACAATCCAATCTGTTGATTGCCATTGTACCACAGAATGATGCATCTTTACAAGAGAAAGAGAGAGAAAACAATCCAATGCTAATGGGGGTTATAACTTACAGTTCAAGTGCTGCATTTTGTTTGAATTACACTTGGTTAACTTTGGTTCTTTTTTTGTGCAACAAATGACACAAGCAGCATATTTGATTTTACAGACTCCAGGGGGAAAAAAGAGGTTAGAAATTGTATTGTCTAGATCAAATCTAGGAACATTGATATACAGGGCAGGGGTTTTGTAGTATAGAGAATGGGGATGTCCTAGGCATGACTTATGTTTCTAATTCACTATTGATTATGCTAGCCTATGGCTTTTGCATATTACTAATACTAAAAATGATTTGTTTTGATAACCCACTGTAGGTTTTATGACGTAAAGAAAGTAGAACATACCATCCCTATGGCTATTGCGTCTATATACCAGTTTTACCCCCTTGGTTGGGCAGCATCTGAAAGAACAAGCATCAACTGATTGATCAACAAAAATATCATTCTTGCACAAAACCTCATCACACACCGCTATCCAGGATTATTTATCCCCAATTTGATTCACATATTCAAAAGGGGGCTAACGTTTTCAATGGAAATATATAGTAGTCTTCTGAGGCCTAGATGTAGCTGGCAGAGTGGGAATAGCAGATCAACAAAATTGCGGGGAGATTTTTAACAGAAGATCTGTTCTTTCGTTTTGCATAAAAATGGAACAGTGAACTACATTTCAGGATCAGATAGCTTTTTGTACAGGGAACTCTACGGGAGTTGGCAAACAGGATCAAATAGAAAGCCACATAAGACCAGTAAAGTCTATGATTGATGAAGTATGTTTTTTAAAAGGTACATATCAATTAATGACTTGATTATAATGGAGGTAGAAGATTACCTGTGTCTCTTCTGTTAAAACATCATAAGGATTTCATGGGAATAGCGTTACATGAGGAAAGCTATTAGCATGCAGATACAAAGTTACTGTTCTTTTAAAGTGAGTTAATCTTTTTTTTAAATTGGTGCACATAGGAGCTATGCCAATTTATACCAACTGAGAATCTGGCCTAGTGTATTGCATGTTCCATATCATCAATGTTTTTATGCTCATGAAGGCAGTTTTAAAGCAAATTTTTAACAGAACTTGAACTTTAGAAGGTAAAATCTACAGAATGTTTTCAAACCCAAAATATTTAAATGGATTCATTATTTTTAATAATGCATTTCCCATCTGTAATTGGAAGAAAAATAGAAATGCAGAATAAAGGCTCTTTAATGGGTTTAATATACATCCTTATTTATAATACAGAATATATGTCCCTAATTGTAATACAAAAATGCTATATTTATGAAAGTGTGACAAAATATAATTGTCTAAAAATAGTCTCTCCGTTGTAATTAAAAACTTTATAAAACAATAAGGTTAAACCAGCTTTGTTAACATTAGGGATCAGAGCTTCTGAATATTTCTTCAATACCTATTGAATAAGTGTAAATTATTTCATTCAAGATGTGTGAACAGACCAGGAGAAAAATACTACATCAACTGTTTCAGTACAATATATTTCTTTAGTGTCAGAACATTTACAAATCAATCATACTCTAGGCCTGACAGCATTAATTTCTCCCCCAATTAAAATAAAATTGCAAAAGCACAAAGCAATTTTAGACTTTGTTTGAGCAAAATAATTTCTGACAAATCAAGATCCAC
Source organism: Emys orbicularis (assembly GCF_028017835.1). Classification (NCBI taxonomy): domain Eukaryota; kingdom Metazoa; phylum Chordata; order Testudines; family Emydidae; genus Emys; species Emys orbicularis. Next base: position 63,255,099 of record NC_088683.1, on the reverse strand, counting down.
AGTAAGTTGCCATAAATTTCAGCACTTTAGAAACCTATTTTCCTCCTTTTAAATACATAAGTTATGCCACTGCTTAATATAAAGAGATGAAATTATCACTTCTTCCTTTGCTGTTTCCTTTTATCCTACTCCAGGCTTCAAGAAAGCCCATCAATAGGGCCCATAATCTATGGCAGGGAGAAGACAAAGAGGGCTTGGAAAAGACAATTGTACTAACCTTTTCCATGGAGGATTCACCACCATCTTCTCTGAAATTGTAGTGTTTTTATTCACACACTCTTCAAGTGAATATCTACACACCCATCCTGATGAAGACCTATAGTCAGCTCTGAAGGAGAGACCAAGCAAGTGAAAAGTTCATTGCAGTAGGCAATACTGTGAAAGAGCCAAGCACTCAAAAGCAGTTCGAGTAGCCAAAGCAGCAACAAAAACCTGCAGATCGAAGTTCTTCCATGCTGTCCTCCCCTCCCATTGACATGAGGACATTAGAAATAGCCCCAGATGCCCTCTGGGTAAGCTCTCCACGTCATGGAAGCACAGCTCTGTCAGAACTGTGATGCCTTGGCAGCAGAGGTACAGTCCTTCACACAGATAATCATGGCTGGTAGCAAGATTCACTTTGGAAGAACCTTACTCTGTGTCAGTTTGTGAGGAAAGAGAATCACACCCCCCCCCCCACACACACACAACTGTGATGTGCAGGTATAACCCCCTGATGAGTGTTATGTTTCCCTCACTGTGCCAAATCCACAGATGGCCCTTGCACTGGCCATCAACTCTTTTTGGTGAACTGCTAGGGATATGCAAACTTTGGGTTTAAAATTTACTTAGCATTTCGGCAATTGTGTCTGATTTGCTGGGTTTTGCTTCATGTTTCAGGCTGCAATTGCTAGTAGCAATGCTCATACTTTCCCTTATTGTTAGCTCCAAAGATTATACCTTAACATGTTTTTAATCATGGCAATTCAATACCCTGATCATAAGCATTATTTAAAAATGCTGCAGTAAATTATTTTTGCTGCAAGTTTTTCTGATACTGAGGCTGTTGTAGACTTTACTACAAGTTTAATGCTCCTTCTCCTCTTGTCAGTATAGTGGACACCCATGTAATACCCACAGCATACTGTACACCAGCAATAGCCAAGCTAAAGTTAACAATTCTGGATACATGAGCTATAGCCTACTGTTGATCTTAAGAAATAATAGAATAAATATTTTTCTCTTAAACCTTTTTTTAAACTGGGACTACTACAAAACCCCAAATGTATGTAAAAATCATTAATTGAATTTGCTTTAAATTTGATAATTGCTAAAGATGGGACTATTGAGTTGATGAAATAAGTGGTCAAAGGACAGCTATAAAAGAGCACTGATTCTGAAAAGATCCCAAAATAATGAACAACCATTCATAGAGCTAAAAACTACTCAGAACATAAGGTTAACAATTATTGTACACAGTTGTTTTAGAGTGTGTTTTAAAGGATTACTTTAGACCTCTTACATGCAGTTTACTAAGGAGCCCTTCAGTTCATGTAGTCTGACATTTAGTCCCGCATTGTAAACCATCATGAATGGAAACTGATGGTTCAACAAAACTTGGATTGTGGTTATAAAGAGGGCATCCTGTGCAGCACACTCAAGTGAACACTGATCTTATAATGATCATAATATGGACGTTATAGCTACCCAGCAGCTCCCTGACATAGAGTTCTCCTGAAGAGCAAGCTTACCCCTATAAATATCCACAAAGCAGGAATGGCAAAAGCCCGACAAAGTCACTGTGGAAAAAAAAAATCCCCTTGACTTCAATGGCTTTGAATTAGGCCACATTAGAGTTAAAAAAAGGTAAAGTTCCTTAGATGGTGAAGTCAGCATAACCAAACTTCTCAAGAGATGAGAATGATTGACAAAAGATATATCCTTGACACATCTGTAGTATGAGTTTACACCATTGCTTTTCTGTTGTCACCACTCAACCAATTTCTTAAAAGAACAGATGAATGAAATGGCATCTAGTTACTATTCAGAACCAGTGAGCACAAAATGAATAGCTGAATGACGGAGCAGCTACATTCCAAGCTGAAAAACACTTTGGCTAAGAAAATGTTATGGCTTCAACTAGACTGTGTAAACAGGCATATGACAGTGTTTGAGGAAAGTAAAATGCAGTCAGTAACAACTTTGAAAAGTTGATTAAAATCGAAGAATGAATGACTTTATAATTAATCATGCTAGAATTATAAAAATAGTTGTAACATTGGTCATAAAAAAATAAGAGAAAAGGAATTTAATGGCTTAAATTGAGGTTTTAAATTTTCATTAGTACCAAAATCTACTCCAGTAGAGGAGATGATGATAGCTTCAATTGATTCAGCTCTAGAAGATTTAACAGAGAATCAAGCAAGTATAATTAGACGATAGGCATCTCAAAATGAAAAACTCTGAACAGATGCAACATAATCTGAAGCAAAATCTAATGTCATTAGGAGGCTGGTACTCTATAGACTTTAAATATATTAAAATAGTACTCTAATCATATATAATTATAATTAATAATTTTATTAAGGAAAGATAATCAAAATGGTAAAAGCATCAAACAATATTAAATAGAAGCCATCCGTATGTGTTAAATAAGTTAAAGTATCTGAATATGAACCAAAATTAACTTTACAGAAAGCAGCACTTCTTGCTACTAAACTTGGGTTTCCTGTGAAAGAAGATAAAAAATAAATGCTCAATGGACTATAAACCATGTCAAAACAGTCAATGCATTAATAATGCAGACTGTGTACAGATAAGGTAGTGGCAAACTGAGTGCAGGTCATATAAGTGCTGATCCACAGGCTATTTAAATTCAGTGGAAATCTTTCCATTGACTTCAGTAGGCTTTGGATCATGCCCATAACTAGGAAGCTTCATCCATCCATCCATTTGGTCAAAGGCCCATGTTCATTGTGGATCTACCCTGCACATAGGACACTTTGTAAGAGATATCCAGCACTTCCACAGCTGTCGAAAACTGGAGTATATATCAATTCTCACTTTCAAAATCAGAGGTGTGTTAGAGTGGGGAGAAGGAGTAGCACACTGAGGCACAGTGCAGCCATAATCTGACTGCAAATCACTGAAGAGCACAAAGAGGGTAGGCTAGAGATTGCTGCCCTACTGTGCTCCATGTCCCAGTGGAGTAGGTGGGTGTCTGGGCATTGCAAAGGATAAGTGAGGGAGCACTTCTGGTATATTCAGCATCTCTTTCCTCCCCCCCTCCCCCATCCAACACACAGGAGGCATTACGCTTTATATAAGCATAGTGTCCTCCCTTCAGAATCTTCAGCTATTGAAGGTACTCCCAACGTCTTACAATTTCCTAGCTCTCAAGCACAGATGATCAGGAAATGTTTTTTGGTTTTTTTTCCCATATGAAAATTCTGACAGAAACAAAAAGTCATTAAAATGTTTCCGGTGATATATGTTATTAAAAATATACTTCAGCAACTGAAAATCTAACAGTATTGTTTTCAGCCGAAAAGTTTTCAGTTTTTAAATGAAAGAAGTGTGTTCAGAAATGAAGTTTTGATTTTTTTGACAAAAGAAACTTTTCAGCAAAAATATTCAATCAAGTTTACTCTAAAGAGACAAAAACTTAGTGTTGAGAGAATAATAAAAATATAAATACCCCCTGCCACACACACATTGTGGTTAGACCCACTTAGACTGATTATTGGTAACCACCATATTCCCTTTCTTTTATTCTTTTAGAAGATGGATAATTCACATAGAGATGGACATATTAAACTTATGTCTGATGTTGCACCATTGAATTTGATTTGTGTTTAAGGTTTCTGCTACAGGGATACTTAAAGATTCTTTGATCCCATAGTTTACCTTTTGCAAAAATGGTTCTGTCTTTCACACGTCTTAGAATTGCACCCAAATCTCACACTCCTCCCCCCAAACCCCCCAAAAAAGTAAAAATAAAGGGGAGTGTAGTTATGTAGGGCATCAGTGATATAGGACTTGACCCAAAGCCCAGTGAATTTCATGGCAAGACACAATGACTTTAAACAGGTTTATATAACTGCTGTTATTTTAAACAAGATTAAAGGTGCAGGAGTGCAGCATTTAACAATATAAGAATCTTACTAAGCACAGGGACTAGAGAGACAAACCAAACAGGTGGTGCTTATTCAAATGACCATTCTTAACTTCCAAGTAGGGCAGGCCTGAAAACAAGAGTTCTATTTCAGGAAAATTATGAAGTTTCAATGTTTGTCTTCATTCTATAGTGGAACAAAACCTAGAACTTTAGATTTTTTTTCTGCTAAAAACATAACTCCTCAATGAGTAGTTATCAATATTTTGTTGTCAAATTGGGAGGACCTATCTAGTGAGGTCCTGCAAGGGTCTGTCATAGGTCCAGTACTATTCAATATTTTCATTAATGACTTGGATAATGGAGTGAAGAGCCTACTTATGAAGTTTGCAAGTGATACCAAGCTGTGAGGGGTTGCGAGAACTTTGGAGGACAGGATTAGAATTAAAAACAACTTTCGCAAATTGGAAAGTTGGTCCGAAATCAACAAGATGAAATTCAATAAAGAGAAGTGCAACGTGCTACAATTAGTAATGAAAAATCCAAAGTACAACTACAAAATGGGGAATTACTAGCTAGGCTGAGGTATATCTGGGGGTTATAGTGGATCACAAATTGAATATGAGCCAACAATGTGATGAAGTTGAAAAAAAAGGCTAATATTCTGGCCTATATTAACAGGAGTTTCATATGTAAAACAGTCTATTCAGCACTGGTGAAGCCTCAGCCCGAGTACTTTGTCCACACTTGAAGAAAAAGTGTGGAAAAATTGGAAAGAATACAGAGGAGAGCTAGAAAAGTGATAAAGGTTTAGAAATTTTGACCTAAGAGGAAAGTTGTAAAAATATGGTAATATTTAGTCTTGAGAAAAGAAGACTGAGGAGGGATCAATTCTTGATCCTGAACTATTTAACATTTTTATCAATGACCTGGAAGAAAACATAAAACCATCACTAATAAAGTTTGTAGGTGACACAAAAATTGGAGGAGTGCTAAATAATAACGGGGAAAGAGCATTGATTCAGAGCAATCTGAATTGCTTGGTGAACTGTGTGCAAGCAAACAAAAGTGTTTTAATATAGTTAAATGTAAATATCTACATCTAGGAACAAAGAATGTAGGTCATACTTACAGGATGAAGGACTGGATCATGGGAAGAAGCAACTGAGAAAAAGACTTGGGGGTCATGGTGGCTAATCAGCTGAACATGAGCTCCCATGATGCTGTGCCAAAAGAGTTAATTAAATCCAATGCTATGGCCAAAAAAGTTAATGTATAAACAGAAGAATCTCTAGTAGAGTAGAGAAGTTATTTTATCTCTATATTAGGCACTGGTTTGTCCTGTTCTGGTGCCCACAATTCAAGAAGGATGTTGGAGCAAACAGGGTTCAGAGAAGAGCCACAAGAATAATTTAAGGGCTAGAAAATGTGGTCTTATAGCAAGAGTTCAATCTATTTTGCTTAATAAAGAGAAGGACAAGGAGTGATTTGATTATAGTCTGTGCGAATCTACATGGGAACAAATATCTAAAAAAGGGCTCTTCAGTCTAACAGAGAAATATGTAACATGATCCAATGGCTAGAATTTGAAGCTAGACAAATTGAGACTGTAGATAAGGTGTAAATTTTTAATAGTGCAAGTAATTAACTATTGGAACAATTTACCAATCATGGTGGATTTTTCATCACTGACAATTTGTAAATCAAGATTGGATGTTTTTCTGAAAGATATACTCTAGGAATTATTTTGGGGAAGTTGTATGACCTATGCTAATCAGGGTGTCAAACAAATTGATCCCAATTGTCTAAAATAGTGAATACCAGTGAAAATGAGGTAGGATCAGAGGCTAAAACAGGGAAAGAACAAGAGAACAACTACTTAGACAAGTTAGATGTCTTCAAGTCACCAGAGCTTGATGAAATACATCCTAGACTACTCAAGGAGCTGACTAAGCAGATATCTGAGCCATTAGCGATTATCTTCAAAAAGTTATGGAAGACGAGAGAGATTCCAGAGGACTGGAAAAGGGTAAATATAGTGCCAATCTATAAAAAGATAAAAAAGGGCAACCTGAAGAATTACATACCCATCACCTTAACTTTTGTACCCGGAAAGATAATGGAGCAAATAATTAAGCAATCAATTTGCGAACATCTCGACGATAATAAGGTAATAAGTAACAGTCAGCATGGATTTGTCAAGAACAAATCATGTCAAGCCAACCTAATAGCTTTATTTGACAGGGTAGCAAGCCTTGTGGATGGGTGGGAAGTGGTAGATGTGGTTTATCTTGACTTTAGTAAGGCTTTTGATGGCCTTCTTGCATGGACTTCTCATGAACAAACTAATGTAACTGTGTTACTCCAGAACTGAGGGAAGTGTTACCCCAGAGTTTGATCAAGCTAATTGTAGTGATACTGTGTGCATTTAGCCACCATTAGTTAATGAAATAGATTACCAGATAGTTAAAGGTTAATTTGGAAAAGTAGGGCTTTTGGAGGCAAGATCAAATATTAGCTGCAGACTTGCAGTTTCTGCTAATCAGAATGGACAGAGGGGTGAAAAGAGTCAACACATTATTAGATTGAAAGAAAATAAGTGGATGGAGATCTTCAGTTTTGGCACCTTTGACACAGAACTTATTACGGCTAAGATTGTTAGGAATGTTTTATTGATAAGCAATTTACTGAAGTGATGACCCAGTAGGGGGCACTATGAGCTATGTATTTTTTAAAAGCCAGTTATAAAAAGACTAGATAATAGAGTGTACTTTGGAGCTGTTCTCTGAAGCTATCCTGAGAGACACCCTACTCCCCAGTGGGGAAGCAACCAGCCATTGCTGACCTGCTGCTAATTGCTCAATACCATCTCAGATTTTAGGTAATTATTTGGGATATTCTAAACGTATTCCTTATGTTTGTGTGTGCTTAGATCTAATAAATAGTAGTTTTAGATAAGAGCACACTTATTTGTATCACTTTTTCAGCAGCTAGAAGTACTGTGTTCCCATCGATGTATTCCTGACACCTCTTGGAGTGAAACAGTTAAGTTACCACTACTTTGGGTTTAAAACCCTGGGTAACAATACAACCTAGATGGAACTACTATAAGATGGGTGCATAACTGATTGGAAAACTGTTCCCAAAGAGTAGTTATCAGTGGTTCACAGGCAAGCTGGGAGGGCATATTGAGTGGGGTCTCACAGGGATCAGTTCTGGGTCCAGTTCTGTTCAATATAAGAACATAAGAATGGCCATACTGGGTTAGACCAAAGGTCCATAAAGCCCAGTATCCTGTCCTCTGACAGTGGCCAATGGCAGGTGCCCCAAAGGGAATGAACAGACAGGTTATCATCAAGTGATCCATGCCCTGTCACCCAATCCCAGCTTCTGGCAAACAGAGGCTAGGGACATCATTCATGCCCATATCTTCATCAATGATTTAGATAATGGCATATAGAGTACACTTATAAAGTTTGTGGATGACACCAAGCTGGGAGGAGTTGCAAATGCTTTATAGGATAGGATTAAAATTCAAAATGATCTGGACAAACTGGAGAAATGTTCTGAAGTAAATAGGATGAAATTCAATAAGGACAAATGCCAAGTACTCCACTTAGGAAGGAACAATCCATAGGCACTGACTCTGTGGATGATCCGGGGCTGGAGCACCCACAGGGAAAAAATGCTGAGTACTGAGCACCCACCAGAAGCCCTCCTACCAACTCCCCCCCATGTCCCCAGTACCTGTTGCCCACCAGCAGGCTACGTGGATCAGTGGCTCCCCCTCCCTCCCCATGCTTCCCACCCGCCGCAATCAGCTGTTTTGCAGTGTGCAGGCAGGAGGCTGGGAGGGAGGGGGGAGGAGTGAGGAGGTGGCACTGTCAGGGGAGGGGGCACAGTGGGGGTGGGAAGAGGTGGAGTGGGGGTGGAGCAGGGGTGGGAAGAGGCAAGGTATGGGTGGGGCCTTGGGAGAAGAGGTGGAGTGGGGGTGAGGCCGGGGGCAGAGCCAGGGCACTTTGAAAAGTTGGCGCCTGTGGAACAATGAGTTGCACACATACAAAATGGGAAATGACTGCCTAGGAAGGAGTACTGCAGAAAGGGATCTGGGGATCATAGTGGATCACATGCTAAATATCAGTCAACATAGTAACACTTTTTCAAAAAAAGCAAACATGACGCTGGGATGTATTAGCAGGAGGGTTATAAGCAAGATGTGAGAAGTAATTCTTCTGCTCTACTCTGCGCTGATTAGGCCTTGACTGGAGTAGTGTGTCCAGTTCTGGGCATCACATTTCAGGAAAGGTGTGGACAAAGTGAAGAAAGTCCAGAAAAGAGCAACAAAAATGATTAAAGGTCTAGAAAACATGACCTATGAGGGAAGATAGAAAAAATTGGGTTTGTTTAGTATGGAGGAGAGGAGACTAATGGGGGACATGGTAACAGTTTTCAAATACGTAAAAGGTTGTTACAAGGAGAAGGGAGAAAAATTGTTCTCAACCTCTCAGGATAGGACAAGAAGCAAGGGCTTAAATGGCAGAAAGGGCGGTTTAGGTTGGACATCAGGAAAAACTTCCGAACAGTCAGGGTGGTTAAGCACTGGAATAAATTGCCTAGGGAGGTTGTGGAATTTCCATCATTGGAGATTTTTAAGAGCAGGTTAAACAAAAACCTGCCAGGGATAGTGTAGATAATATTTAGTCCTTACTTGAGTGCAGGGGACTGGACTAGAAGATCTCTCGAGGTCCCTTGCAGTCTTACGATTCTATGATTCTGGGATAATTGCCTTGGAATCTACTAGGGAACTCATAAGTCTTTAAATACATTAAGCGATTGTAAAGGGGCACTCAGCTCTGGAGAGCCTCCTGGTAGCTGGATGTAGTACCATGAGCCTGTTCTCACCCCGGCACTGCCTGCAGGCTGCCCGCCCACCTTAGCAGGTCTTCAGGGCTTGGCTGTCCTGCCAAGTCACAAAGTCCAAATGAACCCCTTCTGGGTTATCACTGCTCTACAGCCAAAATGCTTCTGAAATAAATGTAGTCAAACTTTACTAATTCTGGGTCACTGAGAACGAAAATGATGCTTAAAATTGTTGATTGGCTCTAGTTTTCAAGATATGCTATTGGGTCAGTATATACGACCCTTGACTTGGGAATGGCGGAGGATAAGTGAGTTATAAAGGGAAGGGATCTCAATTTAAACCATAAATGACTAAAATACATATCTGACTGGATCTATGAATAAATCTATGACTGGGTTTGGACAGTACTTGCTTTTTAGGCAAAACAATGAATGATGCAATCTGAAGCTGGTATTGTGTCATACATAATATGAATTGCATCATGTTATTCCTAGAAGTCATGGATGATGCAATCATAATGAAGCTTACATCACTCTGCTGAACAAATTGCCCTATATCAGCTCTAGAAATCATACAGTGTCGTGCTCTCTTATTTGTCAGTGTTTGATTTTGCAAAGGGACACATTTCTGTTTAGCCAAAGTGAACAGAGATGCCTCGTACTTGTGTGAACAGTGCAGATAACTTCTGCTATGTTTGTGGTGAAGTGACTTTTGCATCACAAAAGCACAGTATAACCACTATGGTTAAGAAAGCCTATCACCTTTATTTTGGCTGCAAAACTGGAGATCAGGACAAGAGGTGGGCCCCACACATATGCTGCAACACTTGTGCAACAAATCTTCGCCAGTGGTTGAACAGGAAAAGGAAATCTATGCCTTTTGCAGTGCCAATGATTTGGAGAGAGCCAACAGATCATACCAGCAATTGTTACTTCTGCATGGTGCCTCCAGTTGGGAAAGGTGTGTCAAAGAAGAAAAAGTGGACTGTGCATTATCCAAACGTTCCATCAGCTATACGCCCAGTACCCCACGGAGAAGGACTGCCGGTTCCTGATGCACCAGAATCATTCTCACTTGAGTCAGATGAGGAAGAGGAAGAGGATGAAACTTCTGGTCCTGAACCATCAATGTCACAGGACCCACATTTTCTCCCATCCTCCTCCTCTGAACCACACCTCATAACACAAGGTGAACTGAATGACCTTGTCAGGGATTTGGAACTACCCAAGAGTAAGGCAGAGCTGTTGGGCTCCAGACTACAGCAGTGGAATCTCCTGGCAGGTGATGTTAGGGTTTCCATGTTCCGTGACCGTCAAAAGGATCTTGTCCCATTCTTCTTCATGGAAGGTGACATCTTGTAGCCTGCAACAACATCGATGGTGTGATGGCAGCCCTCAACATCATTCACGATCCAAATGAGTGGAGACTGTTCATTGATTCATCGAAGATGAGTCTTAAAGCTGTTTTACTGCATAATGGCAATGTTTTGCCATCAATTCCAGTTGGTCATGCAGTCCATATGAAGGAAACCTATGACAACATGAAACAACTTTTGAGGTGCATAAACTATGACCAACATCAGTAGCAGCTTTGTGGTGATTTGAAAGTTGTTGCTCTCTTGCTTGGTCTGCAGACTGGATACACAAAGTACTGCTGTTTTCTCTGCGAATGGGATAGTCATGCAAGAGATTCCCACTACATCAAGAAAGATTGGCCACTCTGACAGTCATTGGAGCCTGGGAGGAAAAGTGTTCAGCATCCACCACTTGTTGAATCAAGGAAGATTTTGTTACCACCCTTACACATCAAGCTGGGTCTGATGAAGAACTTTGTCAAGGCCATTGACAAAACACAAGCAGCTTTCAAGTACCTCCATGGAAAATTTCCAAGGTTAAGTGAAGCTAAGATAAAGGAAGGTGTCTTTGTTGGTCCTCAGATTCGTGAACTTCTTCGAGATGATGCATTTGACCATGCACTGCGTGGCAAGGAAAAGACGGCATGGAAAGCCTTCCAGTTAGTGGCAATAAATTTTCTCGGAAACAACAAGGCAGACAACTACAGGTTGTTGGTGGAAAACCTCCTCAAGGCATACAAAAGCCTTGGTTGCAACATGTCACTAAAGATACATTTTTTGCACTCTCATCTAGATTTTTTTCCACCGAACTGCGGAGCAGTGAGCGACGAGCATGGCGAGCGATTTCACCAGGACATTGCAACAATGGAGAAACGCTGTCAGGGCAAATGGAGCCCATCAATGCTTGGAGACTATTGCTGGTCGGTGACAAGAGATGCTCCATTTAATGAATACAAGAGACAAGCCAAGAAGCGCCGAGTAGACACTGAATAGGACTAAACTATGTACAGAATAGTTTTTTGCCTTTTGTTTCATAATAAATTTTATTTATATAACCCTTTTGCTGATTTTTAAAGTGTTACATAAACAGGACAGGTGAAATATTATCATGTAAAGCAACCATAAACACATGAAAAGACCTAGGTTTACAATTTATGATTAAAACTCTAGTATCTACACAATATACATAGACATAAAATGTAAAAACCTAAATATCTTAGAAACAGTAGCCAATCAGTTGTTTTAATTGTCATATTTGAATTCAGCACATCAAAATACATAATAAATAGCACATTTTATCTCTAAAGCAGACGACTTCTCAAAAATTGTAGACCAGTGTTATTGAAGAGTCCAATAAATCAACAGTCTATTTGCCTTCACTAAGGTTTTCTGCCCTGGTTCTGGGCCCTTTAAATTCAAATTTGGATTCCCAACAAGCTCTGTCATCTTTAGGTATGCACTTGTGGCTGGAAAGGAAACCCAGGCCCACCCACTACACTGGGTTCCAACCAAAGAACCCAGTATTCAGCAGCCACATACTGCTTACTGCAATACTTTTCTGCTACTTCCCTGAGCCTCTTCCTACAAGACCCTTTTATCTCCAGCCTCATCTCAGGGCCAATGTCCTCAGGTTCATCTCCTTCTACAATCTCAGTTATGTAAATTCAGCCATAAACTCTGAGTACTTGATGGACTACTTTAGCCAGAGAGGTGCACCCTTCTTCATTCCTCTGCTTCGAGCCACACATTGAACTGTGAAGGCCAGGAAGCACCATTTATCTTGGCCAGCAGGATCTTAATCACCTTTTATTGGCCTCTCTAGCTCTTGAAGGACCAGGTCTCGTGGTTTTCCAAAATGGCTGTTCCTGAGAGTCCTGTCTATGCAATCCTGGAAGATCCACTTTCACTTCTCTTTTCCTCTCACTTTGTGCTTCTTGGAGTGGGGTTTAGTAGGACCCAGGGGCCCACACCAGGGAGCCCCGAAGGTCAAATACTCCTCACTTCTAGGGATTCTATAAAGAGGATTGTGATTGATTGTTCTCCATGTCCACTGAGAGGAGGACAAGAAGTAATTGGCTTAATTTACAGCAATGGGGATTTAGGTTGGATATTAGGAAAACCTCCAACTCTAAGGGTAGTTAAGAACTTGACTGGGCTTCAAGGGAGGTTGTGGAATCCCTGTCATGGCAGGTTTTAAAAACAGGTAAGACAAACACCTATCAAGGATGGTCTAGGTTTACTTGGTCTTGCCTCAGCACAGGGGATTGGACTAGATACTCTCTCACAGTCCCTTCTAGGCCTACATTTCTATGATTCGATGTGAGAGGCAGACTCGTACTGAAACAGTCAATGGCCAGGACCTATACCTGGGATATGGAAGACCCTGATTCAACTCCCTGATCTGGAGCAAGGACTTGCACTTGGGTCCCCCATATCCCAGGTGAGTGCTATAATCACCTGGCTATAGAGCTAGTGTCTCCCTATGGCCCCATGAACCTTTATTTATGCAAAGTGGAACAGCACCCACAAAAGAAACAGAGAAACTGACTCTATCACCCAAATCAGGAAGAGCAGGGATGTGCCTAATTTTAATAATTTGAATAGTCTAATTGACTTCAGACTACTCAGGAGCTTAAAGTTATGCATCTGCTGAAGTACTGTACTGAATCAGGACCTATATAATTATGATAGACTCAGCTGGATCAGACAAGGAAACATAAATTGTGCCATACACAATTTTAAATTTCTATTAAATTTTGCAGTGAACCTGCCTTGAACTAGAAATGCACTATGTATAACAGTTTCTAAATATTTGTTGAAATATAGATAGAATAAAAATGTCTGTGTCAAACTTTGATAAAAGCTACTACTGATTTATAGAGTCAAAACAAGGCTGACTGAGGGCTTGTCTACACTTACCGGGGGATTGACGTGCGGCGATCAATGCATCGACAGTTGATTTAGCAGGTCTAGTGAAGACCCGCTAAATTGACCGCAGATCGCTCTCCTGTCGACTTCTGTACTCCCCCCGAATGAGAAGTGCAAGGAGAGTCAATGGGAGAGCATCTCACGTTGACATAGCATAGTGTGGACCCCACAGTAAGTAGATCGTAGTATGTTGACTTCAGCTACATTATTCATGTAGCTTAAGTTGCATAGCTTAGCTCAATCTCCTCCCATAGTGTAGACAAGGCCTGAATACCTTTGAGGTTCAAAGTATGCATTTCACACCAGCTCAGTATATAACTGGGAGCTAATAAACCAGATTTTTAAACAGGTTATGTATACAATTACATGGCTCATTTGTGCATGTATCTGCCAGAACTGTATAGGCAAATTGGGTCATTGTGTGTACCAACTAGGCACACAAATGTATTTCCAGATGCAAACCAATTTGGTTAAAAATCAGATCCATTGCATGAAATGATGAAAAGGAATATTTAGACAGCATAACAAAAATAGGAATAAGTAGAACAACTATAAAGGGAATATTTTATTACATTCTTAATTCTCTCAATTAGTGGGAATTATTTTATTATTTACATCATAGATTCACAAGTGAAAAGTTTCTGGAGATGACAGTCCTGTAGCCTCAGACTTGAAACCATTAATCTCTGTATATTTCCAGCAGAGGTGTACATTCCCATAGTAACTCCTGTAATTCATAAGTTACAAGGGGTACTATTTTCTATTTAGCTCATCTACTTTGTGTTTGTTTCATCACCACATATTCCCACATTATAAAAGTTACAGCAGCAGTAGCTTCAAATATAGACACATATAAAAGAAGGCATTTATTTCAAACAGGAAACATTACCAAGGGCTCATAGCCAGACATGGGAGTCCAGGGTCATTGGCTACATACAGTAGCTTCTGTAATATTTGCATTCTCACAGCCATACACAGCTTTATATGTAAATCTCAGAATGCTAAGTCAAAAATATGTTTCTAACTACATATCAACAGAGATAAAGCAATATGACAGACAGCTGCCATTTTATAGAATGCAAAAGAGTGAGTCAATGTATTTTCACCTCATCCTTTTTTCTCTGACATTTTCTTCATTCTTTGTATGGTATTGTCTTTATTATGAAATATAAGTTACTAAGGGCTTGGCTCTATAGCCCTGCAGTGCTGACTACAGGGATGTGATTTGCAGCATGCACTCAAGTGCTGTGCTGTAACTGCCCCATGTAGACTCTTCTAGGCAAACTAAAAGATGCCTAGTTTGTGTTAACGTAGTCCTGTTTGAAATGCAACTATGTTAACGGGCATCTCTACATTCCCACAGGCTGGTCAGATATAACATCTATCATTTATCTTATAATCTTAGCAGTACTTTAAACCCAGCATATGGATTTGTAGCCTACAAAACAGAAAATTTGGTGGCTCTGCTCTGAAGCTGTTGTTCATACATCCTGAAACTCCCATTCTGTCCCTTCTCAGAGTGACACCTCTCTGTCATCTCTGTAGCTGCCCTTTTTTCCATAGTTCCCATGACCCCTAATAAACCTTACTTTTAGACATCTCCAGGAAGGCTGCTCCTGGCTCTCTCCTGTGGCTGGACATTCCTCTTTACACCTAGCCATGTTGTTTAAGGGCATTGGATAACCACTCTATCCATGCCTCTATCTATTCAGAGGACCAACAAGTAGGCAGGCCTCAAGACCACCTGATACCTAGGTAGGGAGGAATTATGATTCTGAGTAGGATCTTGGCAATGTGTCTAGTGGATAGAACACTGATGGGCCTGGGACTCAGGAGACCTTTCTATTCCCAGTTTTGCCACTGGTTCATTGCGTGACCTTGGACAAGTAATTTCACTTTCCTGTGCTTAAGGCTAAGGATAAATGAGAATAAGGATGCTCCAATGGTTAGGGCACTTCCCTGAGTGATGGGAGACCCTTGTTCAAATCCTCTCTCCCTGTGAGGGAGAGGGGAGAATTGAACCTGGGTCTCCCATATCCCAGGTGACTACCCTAACCACTTGGGCTAAAAGTTACATTTTGAATGTCCCCAGAGCATGCCTACCAGATTGAGACCTGCAGGTTCACCTGCTTTGAGGCTCCTGCTGGGCCTGAAGCATGCCATAAGCATCCAGGTGCCCAAAGTGAGGCATTGTGCACAAGCCCAGAGGCAGAAACTAAGGCTCCTGGGAGATTTTTACAGGAAAAAATGTAAGTGCTGAGTAATTTTAGGGGCCTACAAAGTTAAGCAGCAGCTAAGCAATGGTTTTATGGATCTCATTGGTACCTAAATCTGGGATTTTCTGTAGAGTTTTGAGGAATTTTTTGTCCCTTTGTGGATCTGGGCCTAAACTCAGAATTTGCAAAACTAAGGAAAGCTGCAATGCACATGTGTGTAGGACTAACTCAGATGCATTTGGAAAAGCATACAGTATCAGCTCAGATATTGTTTGAGGTATAATGAAAAGTGTACAGCATTAGCCCAGTTACTTGCCTACACTAATTATCTAAGTAGGCAGAAAGTAATTACCCAAATTGGAATTTTGCCAGGACACTAAGACTAACATTTCTATTCATGTGAAAAGAGCCATGGGATCTTTAGTGAGTACAAGAAGACAAGACTTCATTTTATATTTCATCTGAAAAATGGGATCTAATACTCTTGCACACAGAAAAAAGCTGAATAAATAAAATATGGAGACAACTGATATGATCAGAGTGTATTTTTCACAGATCAGAAGATGCACAAATACGGTAACAAATTGTCTTTCAACTTGAGACTTTCAATCATTGTTCGAAACTCCATGACTGACTAAACCATGGTCCTTTATCTCTTCCATCACAAGCACCCCTGGAGGCCATTCATGAGTATCCTGTTAATTACTGTCAAAGTGGAGTGGCACAAATGTATAGAATATTTAGTAGATTTAAGAAATAAACTGGTTAAATCTAAGCTTGATCTAATAGCTTATTTTCACTGTTATATCTCCTAAACAAGCTAAGCATAAAATTAATTACATTTTAATTAAATTTCTGAAATTAATCACTGTAGAGTGTCACTGATAATATAGCACATGGGGGGCACTAGATAACAGATTACAGCACAATGCAGTAAAACTGAAGTTTGGGAGAATTTTAATTGACTTTAAAATAAGAAATGCTTAACTTTTGTAAGTAAACCTTGATGCCCTAATGCTAATTCCTTTGGTAGCATCACAGACAAATTCTAGAGCTGTACACAGCTGATCAATTTTTTATAAACGGTGAGAACCTCAACCCCCTTTGTTCCAGTGCCCTCATTTTCTCCTTAAAGGATACACTTAGGATGAGATTCACAACTGTATTTAAGTACCTAACTTTCATTGAAATCAACAGGAGTTAGGAACCTAAATACCTTTGTGAATCCCACGCTTTAGTTTCCATTTGGTCAATGGAAATTGCTTATATCCTGTAAATGGAGAACTGGGGGCCAGATCCAAGACTTTATAACTAAAGAAAAGATGATATATGTAAAAATAACTATCAGTTAATCCAACATAGTAATAATATAATGATTAAATTTACTTGCATTTCTGGTTCCCATTTACACTTTGCTTTCTTGTGTATTATTCTTTACTTATGAGAGAGAAAAGGTGGGTGAGGTAATATCTTTTATTGTACCAACTTCTGGACAAGCTTTCAAGCCACAAAGAGCTCTTAAACAACCTGGTCCAATAAAAGAAAATATCTTATCCACTTTGTCTCTCTTATATTCTGGGTCCAACAGGGCTACAACAACATTGCAAACTCTATACTTACGCCAGGCAAACCCATCACTTTTCTATTACTCGTGTGTGTGTGCGTGCATGCGTGTGTGCACTTTTTGCTTCAGTGTGTTGTTCTTTGTACAGTATAATCGTTATTCTGTTTACTTTCATCCTTTGTTACACTCCTTCCTTTATCTCTGTTTTTTCAACTGCTATTTCCCCCCTTTTTTGCTTCTCTGTGGTTCCCCCTCATTGCCTGTGTCAGCACCCACAATGATTGACACTTATCTGAGGCTATCTTCACTAGCTGACACCATCTTCTGGCTGTGTGCAGTGCTCCACCTGAGTCTGACTCAGTTTCTCCCTTTCACATTGTCAATCATTTAATTCCATGTCTATCCATTTTTTGTTATGACCCCAGACCTCTCGCCAGGCCCTTCTTAGTTTTTGCCCTTTTGGGGTAATAGTCAGGAGTTCCTAGTGAAGGGTAGAAGGAGGCCCTAGTGAAGGGTAGTTAGTTCTAAGCCCTTTTCTTGCTCCAAAGTCTTTACTATGCTTTCTGCTGGAGCTGGTTGGGGAACTCAGGCCTACTCACTTCACTGGGTTCCAGCTGAGGAACCCTGTTGAAGCAGCTAGAAGGCAGACTTCCTTGGTGGCTTCTTGCATCTGCTGAAGGGATCTCCTCTCTCTGTAGTCCCTCCATCTCTTTGGCAGCCACGACACTCTTCTCCCTTGCAGCCCTTTTATCTTTACAGCTGTTTTGCTGCCACCAATCAGCCCCAGCTGAGCAGACAGTCACTTTTCCTATTAACCAGTTAGTTGCAAAGCCAGCATGGGGCTTGTATACTCCATCACTATACTATATAGCAAAGACATATAGTTTGACGGTGCCTCCATTTTCATCTAATTCTCTTCCTATAGTTCCTCTTTTCTTCTCAGTCTGCTGTTGCTTTTCTCACTCTGCTTATGTCTCTGCTTATTCTTTCTATTCCCCTTTTTAAATTTTTGTTTTCTTTACTGCAGCACCAAATTATAGGATGTTGGAATCTGCGACATCCCAGGATCTTGTTCAGAATCAAATCAGACATATTAACCTAACCCATAGGGCCACAAAACTATTTAAACTATTGTCACATAGTAGATTAGTATATTAACTATGTTATTGTCAATATATAACATGTTACATTAAAATCAGTAATACACAGTAGTATTTTAAGGACAATCACTACTTTTTATAGCGTATATCAGGACCAACCATAGTAGACACTGAAGGCTGCCAAATGTCCATGCTCACCTACTGATTGCACTGCCGCTAACAAAGATGTGTTGCACTTGGCACTGAACCATGTCAATCAGCCATGCTTCTTGCCATCCCCTCCCAAATGCTTGACTGGAGCGTGACCTATCACACAGTAGGCAATGCCACCTGACCAATCTGATGACATGGGAATGCCATTTTCTTGTTTCCACCATCATCCTATAATGGATTCATGATGATGCCAGAAGAATTGTTTTATTGCCATTTTATTTGGGCTCATGTGACACATCATGCACTTACCAATGTTTGTGTTATTAATAGTAGTCCACACTTTAGCAATTTTCTTGGCCAAAAATCAGTAAATAAATTGGTAACTTAACTCATGTTTGTTTCTTCAAATATGAGGCCTCATACGCTTTAAAATATATATGCAGTAGAACACCAGAGTTATGGATCGACTGGTCAACCGAACACCATGTGGAAGCAGTAAGCAATCAGGTAGCAGTGAAGACAAAAACAAAAAACAACAACAACCAACAACAACAACAACAAAAGTTAGTAATGTACTGTACTGTGCCTGTATTGCATCTTTAAGGTAGGCACATCTGGGCAGCCTGTCCCTACCCCCACCCCCTACTTGCCGTATGCGGGATGGCCACTTACAGGTAGGAGATGAAGATGCTGAGGTTCACAGGCACAGCTGTGAGCCCCCAAGAAGGCAGAGTAGGAGCAACACTGGGGTCTGCGATGCTTTTCTGTAAGCCACAGGCGCTGTTTCGCTCCCGGCCAGGATGGGGACAAGCTTGAAAACTCAGTATGAGCCAGGGAAAGAAGCTTCTCCAGCCCAGCTGTTGATGCTGCAAGGAAGCTGTCAGCGCTGGGGCGGGAGCTACTGCTGGAACCTGGCCTGGAGTATAAGCTGATGGAGCCGGAGCCCAAGCTGTTGCCTGCAAGCTGCGCTATGGAGGAGCAGCTCAGTTTTAAAAGGCCACAGCCTGCACCGCATGCCCACTGGCACCGCAGTGCCCCAGGGTGCCTCAGTCATCACCTTTGTAGCCTGGGGGCTAGAACCAGCTGCCTGTCCCCACCCCCACTCGCTGGGCAGCCAGTTACAAATAGGCGGTGAAGATGCTGAGGTTCACAGGCACAGCTGTGAGCCCCTGCTCCAAGCAGTCCACCCTGAGAAGCATCCCATACTGTCTTGTTCAGAGTTACGAACATTTCAGAGTTATGAACAACATCCATTCCTAAGGTGTCCGTAACTGAGGTTCTCCTGAAAGGGCATTTGAAGTAGAATTCTGATTAAAGCAACTGAAGAAGAGATGGTGGAAAAGATCAAGCAGAATATTTTTTTCTGTATTCATTGGCCCATAATGAGTGAACGTACCAAAATTTCTAGCTCAGCAGGAGCATGGATATAAATTGTACTTTTAATGAGTGGCCTGTACACTTGTCTCTACATTATTACATAAAAAGAAGACTTTCTGTAAATATAAAATGGTTATTAAATTAATTATTTGCAACACAACAAAAATGTGCCCACAAATGTATCCTTGTATATCAGAAACATAAATGCAATGTGTGCTTATTCAGTATGATTACATGTATACTAATGGGCCTAATGCTCCACTCTGATATGCAGCATCAATAACTGCTTGCTTTGAAAATTGTTCTTGGGCAATCATGCACATACAATAACTGATTTTCCAAGATGCACAGTGATGTGCAGAACTTGCCAAAAGGCAAAATCAAAGTTTAGTGGTCTGCTTTGGAATGCAAAATTAATATGAGGTTACAATAATTAAGTACTCATATCCTAGGGGTGGGGTTGGAAGTAATGACAATGGTCAAAACTTTCAACCATAGAATTTTAAAGCTAGGCACCTAAATCCATAGTTCGGTGGCCTTATTTTCAAAGGTACTGAGCAGTCTCAGATCCAACTTCTTTTTGAGTACTGGGTGCTCATTGCCTCTGAAAACCAGGACTCTTATTTAGGTGGCAAATATGAATTTAAAGTAGGTGCCTAACTTTAAACGCCTATGCTTGAAAATTGGCAAATATGCTGACTCTTATAATAGGCTAGCATTTGCTAGCACTCGGCCTAGGAATACAAGGCATTTATGTTGAGTCATCCCAATGCCAGGCCCATGAGTCAGACATAGAGGTGCAAGTGAGTTTTTGTAAACTCGCTGAGGTCAAATTAGGCAGGTATTATTACTGTAACTCCATACGGGGATATAAAAATGTTTGAGTCTCTCTCTGAGGAAAAGGGAACAAGGGGTTGAGACAAATGGGATCTGCAGGGGAAACTCTAGGAATATCCAAGCTTGGGAGAAAGCTTAGGCAAATGTTTATGCTTTGTGGATTTTATTTCAATTAGCTATAAAAGCAAACCCCAGGAAAAGAGTAATTTTGGACTATATATAGTGTGCATATACTCTAAGAGCAGAGTGGAAACATCTATAAGCCCCTATAATCTTATTTTCCAATTACTTTCATACAGCTTGACTCTTTTTTTGGCTCTAAAAATGACAAACAGCCTTATATAGCAGCTCAGTATGGATTACATATGACTTTCCATAAAATCTAATTATTGATTGTTTCAGAATTAAAACAGGTGGTAGATTTTTATAAATGATGGAACTGAGTAGGCTGTCATGAAAGAAATCTAGATTTCAGAATTTTGAAGGAAATAGGAAGAGTATTCTTTTTTGAAGACTTTAAATAGCTTGCTAGAAACTGTGGTAGTTTCTGAAAGCATTGAGAAGAAGGAAAATCACAAACCATTTGAAGATGCATTATTTAATAAAAGAGACACTCAGCATGAATAAATAATAGGAGGTCATGCCTGACAAATTTGCTTACATACTTGACACCACTGTGTGTTGGATCATGTAGCCATTATTCAAAAGAAACTCTCAATTGATTTCAATGGGGAATTTTACCTGCGCTAGGACAAGACTGGGCCCTGGCTTGGTATGAAAGAATAAAAAAGGCTCAGGAAATTGAGGGAGGAGGAGGAAGGGGAGCAGAGAGAGAGAGAAATAGGAGGCACATTATTGGCAAGGTCTATACTGGGTCTGAGGAAGCCGTCCATCACTAGGTGCCCAGTATTGCAAGGTGCAGCATGCCCTAATTTTCCATTGATAAATACAGGAGCTGAAGGCACTCATCACCCTGCAGGCTCAGACACTAGATATCTGTTACCTTATCTCTGCATTTCAGCACTCAACACACTTTAAGACTATTTTAATCAGATTTTGAGGTATATTTTAATAAGGTGTTTGCATTTGAAACTAGGAAATCTGTTAAATCTCTTGTTACTTAATGTCACAACCCAATTGGATGCTGAGAGGGATGGATTTCCCCTAAGGAAGTCCGATAAAATTTAAGCTGAGTAGAATTAAGTAACATATCTTCTTCAGTTCTGTGTAGCACAAAAGCTTGTCTTTCACCAACAGAAGTTGGTCCAATAGTAGATATTACCTCACCTACCTTGTCTCTCTAATATCCTGGGACCAACACGGCAACAATTACACAGCAAATAGGATTTATCAGAGACATTTACAAACAAACAAAAAGCTAATTGAATGTTTTGAACCTTGAGTTTTGGGAACATTTCAGAGTCATTTCTTAATTAAATTGAACCTGTATGTACATTATTGCAAATTTGAAACAAAGCCTCATAGCAGAAAGGCTGGTACCTGTCAGTAAGTGATATTTAACATGGAGAAAAAATATGTGGAAAAAACCTGAGAAATGGATGTCTGTAAATTACTTTGCTAAACCTGGACAAAGAGACATGGAATTGAGCTCATCTAAAAGGCACAACGCTTTCTGTTGCATTAAGATGCTAAATATCTGAAAGAGGGTGAATTAGCATCTATAAAGTCTAGCATCTCGACCAAGGTGGGAGCCTATGACAGTTTACATTCATCCTTTGTGTGCATCTATCTTCAAAAGACTTCTTGAGGAAAAGGCCAGTCATAGATAAGAGGGACTGTTTGGTATGATAATGAACTCTGGAAACCCCAAGCCCCAAACATCAAACATGGACCAAGGAGCCTGAAACAGTCTTGGTATGGGCAGGGCCGGCTCCAGCATTTCTGCCGCCCCAAGCAAAAAAAAAAAAAAAAGTCGCGATCGGCGGCAGCAGTTCAGCGGCAGGTCCTTCGCTCCTAGAGGGAGTGAGGGACCTGCCGCCCCCGAATTGCCGCAGGTGCCGCCCCTCTCCCTTGGCCGCCCCAAGCACCTGCTTGTTAAGCTGGTGCCTGGAGCCGGCCCTGGGTATGGGGGAGGGAGACAGCAAGTTGATCATGCTCCTCCTCTTGAAATCTTATTCTCCCTTTGCTTCTGTGTCTCTGTCCTCTCCTGGCTCTCCTCCTACCATTCTAATCACTCCTTCAGCATGGCCTTTAGAGGATCCTCCTCATCCCCTTTCCAACTATCTATGGTGGTTCCATAGGGCTCTGTGCTCTGTCCCCTGCTCTTCTTCCTCTACACCTCTAGGTAATATTATCTGCAAACATAAATTCAACTACCATCTCTATACTGAGGTCCCACCTACCTCTCTACTCCAGACTTGTCTCCTTTTCTCCAAGCTATGTTTTTCTCTTGCCTTATACATAGATTATAATCTGTATGGGGGCAGAGACTGTCTTCTTGTTCTGTGTTTGTACAGCACCTAGCACAAAGAGGTCTTGGTTCATGACTAGGGCTCCTAGGTGCTATGAAATTGCAAATAGTAAATAATAAGAGCAAAAGGGATGCTGACTACAGAATGGTCAGGGGAACATAGTTTGGGGAGATGTAACATATTTTCTGTTCTTTTTATTGCAACTAAGATGAGAATGCCTTGACTAATTCAGCTTATGAGAACATTGCATGTAGATACGTTATCCAAACAGTTTATGTTGTTTTACTAACATTTTCATTTTCTTTTTAATAAATCTTCCTTTGTAATTGACTATTTGATCCATGGACTGTTGGTTAGGTAATTTTTCACTGACCATCCTAAAGAGAGCAAAATCCCTCAACGTCTAAAAAGAAGTAATAAGGGTTCAAATTGTCTGGAGACTTAACAGCCCTTTGAGGTCTCAGTCAAAGGGACGTGCATTGAGGTTTCCTTTCCTAGGATGTGTGTCACTTAGTCAGGTGCACAAAAGGGAAGGCCCAAAGACCAAGGAGAAGATATAAGTTGTTAAGGGCGCAGGTGGCAGACTCCCCACAATGATTTACATATCTTCAAATCTTGGGGAATAGGAGCTGGGTCGAGTTGGAAAAAGACGTTTAATCTTCTATTCTGCACAAGCTAGGAAACTGTAAACGAAATAATTAATACTTGCCTTGTAGGTATCGTGTGTGTGTGTGTTTGTGTGTGTGTGCATGCATGTGCATGTGTTGTCTTCCTAGAAGGGACTTGCACAATCTACATTCCTGAGATTGAAGATGGAGAAATGGACAGTCATTACCTCATAATATTATAATTATATATCAGTAGAAATGATATCTCTGAAGCTAATTAGAATTATAGACCCAGTTCTGCTCTCAGATACTTTCTGCATACACATATTCTATTGGCTTTAGAAGGAGATTCAAGAAGTATCTCTGACTGAAATCAGGTCCTACATACTCCACCATGATTATTCCTGAGTTAAAGCAAAGGAATGAATGGATCATCACATTTAGGGCTGAGAATTAATTTGCCTGTATAGAACGTTGCCACAATTCTTGGGTCCTTTTGCCTGCTCTATAACTCGGATACCATTCTGAAATGTGACATATAAAACCTAGACAGACAGAAATAAATCAGGAACAACTGGGAGACTATGTAGCAATTTCCTGAAACTGCAAGCAGGCCTTGTCTTTGTATAGGAAACACTCTTATAGATATTATGAGAGAGGACCATTAAAAAACTTTTTTTTTACTCTGAACCCTTCTAGAAGAAGCAGATTTTTTTAGTAAAATTAACATATAACTTTGCTGGTACAAGACATCTGCTTCAACATCTCCACTTGTGGAAAGATTCTCAGGTTTCAGTAACCTCTTTTAGTCTGCTCCAATTGATTGGGTTTAAATCAGGCAATAGAAGAAAGAATACACTTTCCCTTATACAGGGTCTCCTGCTGTTCATAAGCAAAATTCAGCAGTCTGCCTCTCTCCTCCAATTAAGCCCCAAATACCCAGAGTTATAGGATCTTTCTCCTTCTTTTCCTGCTGAAGACTGTCCACTAGTATCATTTGATATATAATGAATTATCTCCCATAATGATGTTTAAGAGTTGCACAAGAATGTGTGCATCATTGTTCACATGTCCATGTGAGCATGGAAGTCATTAACTTAGAGGTTCTGGGCACTACTTTGTTCACTATTATTTGCAGATGCCCCTCTAAAGCCAAACATTTTTCAGTGCATTATTAAACTGACCTCTGCCCAGTCAACTGTCTCACAATTTTTTTCCTTCCCCTAAATTTGTCACTTTCATATCCCAGTCATCACATTTCATAGAAAGTACCGTATCTCAGAGTTTTCTTCAAAGGAGAATACATTTCGTGTATACAGAAGAGACTTCTGTAAAGTTTAAAGTTTAAAGTTCAGCTTCCCTCTGGTAGGCAGAGGTTGAGGAGACAAAAAAAAAAATAGACAATGACTGGATCTATAGAATTTAATGGAGATAAAAGCAAAAGGGATCTATGAACATTGAATGTAGAATCCACTCCAAAATCCTGCAGATTTCAACAGAGAATGATATGTTTACTATAGCTTTTTCGTATAAAATTGTATACGATTATTTTTTTAAAAAGTGTAGTAAAGTGATTTTCTTTTATATAATCTATGGAAGTTCCATAAGGAAAGTTACAGAATGGTACATTATGGGCATTGCAGTGTGACTTCCTATTTGCCACTTGAAAAATTTACTTTGTTACCCATTCATTGTCGCCCTTGAGCCCTGTGAGTGGTATTTTAGAAGAAGGAAGTTTGGCGGGCTCTGTGTGAGGAATCATTGATCGCCCAGGTCAGCAAGTATGAGGGGCAGTAAAAGGTTTGACAGTTGATTATGTAACTCAGTTATGATTGTCTGAGACATAGAATGGATAGTAAAAGCCTAGCAGTGGCAGTCAGGTTCCACAATATTCCTCTTCCAACTATTAATACCCAAAAGTTGTTTTAAAGCTCTTGGTGAATCAAAGTTTTCAGAATTAGCCAAGAGTTCAGCAGACTCACAACTAACTGATCTCCCTGTCAGGCTCCACCCTTTTTTATTATTATAGTTATTATAAAGTGACATACATATTTTCCTGTCTTTGGAAGTGGCATACATTTAGGCTTAATAATAGGGGAAGAAGAAACAGTATCACTGGCAGAGGCTATTATTACTAAGGGCTCCCTTCTGTGAGTAGTGCTGCTTGTAAACAATCCAGGATAGTCATAATCACAGAGGTCTGAGAACCTAATAGGTACACTATAGCTGCTGGGTCTGCTTCTTCTCTTAGCCTTTTTGGCGGGAAGATATGGGACAAGAGAAATAATGCCATTGCCAGGACCATTTCCCTTATGTCATATTGCTAATTCCTGAGCTGCCTATTGCAACTTGTATTTGCTTAGAAGAAGAGACTGAGAAGAAACTTGTAATACGGATAATGAGAGGGCTGTTTCCCCTCCCGCCTTTTGAACTCTGCTTAATGGGATTGTAATGATTGTCCTGCCACAGTCACTACCCTCGTACCTGTTATCTTTGCCTGTTTTTCCTGGAAGGAATTTTCCTACATCGAAAATAAGCAGTCACAGGGAATGCACTTGGAGCTGTACCACACACAAATTTCTAGACAATTTCAATTTCCCTGACCTGGAGAACTTTCAAACTAATAGACTATGATGAGATGCACTGGGAGATGCAGAAGGAGCGGAAGAATCCAGACCCTGGTGATGCTGTGGAGCTGGGGGCTCCTGGCACAACCACCGTGTATGAGAGAAGATGGAGATAAGAAGGATGGGTGGGGAGACTTTTAAAAGAGTACAAGGAACAGGAGGGGAAGCTATTAAGCAGAGTAGCAGAATAGCAAGATGCTCAACAAGACGAATATAAGGAAATTGATCAGCAGGAGGTGGGAACAGGAGGGTGATTGCAGTGATTAGAAGCCCCAGCAAGGCTCTCTGCCCTGCTCTCTGTCACCCAATGGCTCCCCACATCCAAGTCAATCCCCTGCTGAGGAATTTCCTTTTCCTCATCTTGTTGAGCAATCGCACCTTGCTCTGCTGCTACTCTGCAAATGTATTGATCAAAGCTACCTGATGTGGTCTTCTTAGTGATGGCATTGGCCAGGGGATTGGAGTCAAGTGAAACAAAGAGCAGTGGACTTTTCACTGCAAGTATATCCCTTAGGTTGAGCTTATGGAGAAGGACTTCCTTGAGATGGTCTTATGTTTGTCAGAACAACACGCTGATTCAAATGGAACTCTGTTACCATCTTGTACAAGGAACTTGGATGAGTCATAGCACCAACTAATCCAGATACACCTTGAGCCTTAAGCTCACTCTCCCTGAAGAGTAAGTTTTTGGCGGCGGGAACCGTCATTTTGTTCTGTGTTTATCCAGCATCCAGAACAATAGGGTCCTGATCCATGATTGGGGCTCCAAGGCACTACAATTTTACAAATAAATAATAATAGTAATAAGTAGTTTGTGAGCATGAATTCTGCTACATACTAAGGGGTTTGCCTGGGCATGAGTTATGTTACCTATCTCATACTGTCAGCTGTGTGGTGTTGGAAGCTGTAGCAGAACTCATTCTCAGACAGACTAGGGAACAGATACTGGAACTGTAAGACACTTTTTATTTACTATTTACTATTTTATGGCACCCACTGGTGTGCTACGTCTTTCACAGAGATGTGTAGAGATATAAAGTCCATGACCCTGAGAGCATACAACATACATTTAAACTTGATGAAACTTATGCTCCTTTATAACAGTAGTAGTAGAAAGGTTGCACATAATAAAGGTTCAGTACTTCCAATTCAAGAAAAGAACAAAAGATTCTGGTAACAAACAATGGGGAGGGTATGGAGTGAAGGAGGTCAGTGGTTACAAGATCACAAGAGAGAGAAAGGTTCATTTGTGTTTGGGCTCAAACCTACAAGCTTTGCAACAGCTACCAGGCCCAAACCTTATTTAGTTTTTCAGCCAAGTGAAGGAGAAATAGAAGATTTTGACAGAAATTTCACTACTGCTCATGGAAGCTGTCAGAAGTGCGAAAACAGTGAAATTTCAGCATGAGAACACTCACTGGGAGATCAGATTTCACCTTGCAAATCTTCTGAAGTGAAAAATAAGGGCCCTATCCTGCAGTGAGTGCTTAGAGGTGAACCCTTCTGCCCATAAGAAGCCTCACTGGAGTTGGGTGTGAGAGTCTTCTTTTGCAGAGCTCACTATAGGGCCTAATATTTTCACATTTCTCACCTATCTGTAAAGTGATAAAAATCCTCTTTATCTAATGTGATTTTACAAAATCAAGATAAAATATTTACACATCTGGGGTATAGGACCTGATACTCCTCCCCTTGAAATCAATGACAAAAGTGCCATTGGTTCAAATTAACTTCACTAACCTAGTTTTACTTTTGTTTTAAAATGTCCTTTATTACCTAGAAATGCACTATAAAATTCCTATTTAATCATAACTAAGAACAATTCTTTATCCTTTTTTAAAAAAATGGAATAGTTTTAATTACTCAGTTTAAAATAGGTTTGAATTATACAACAAATGTTCAGTGCACAGCATATTTTTAGCCCACTGACTTCTTTCCTGTTTTTGAGGAGGACAAATAAACTTTCTTTTCTTAGACTTTAACACAATGTAGTGGGCTAAATTTGAGTAGTTGAATAGTTAGATAAAATACATCTTTTTTTTTAGAAACTTTCACTGAAAATCTTAAAAGGTTACCTTGCTATTCCTAGGTTTAGTCAATTGTAAAATAAATTACCTATATTCACACACATGCTGGTTTATCATTCATACACATGCTGCTTTATAATAGATGTAGCAGAAAGGTTGCACATACAGCGGATTCAGTATTTCATATTCAAGAAAAGAATAAAAGATGCTGGTTCTTTGAAAATTTAATGTACATCTTCTACCACCTTAATGATGTCTCACGGTGTTATTCCAAAAATATAGAATAAAATTCTTGTCAGCTTTTTCCACACTCACCTCAGAAATTATTCCATTAAACCCTTGGAGATGCTATTTACATGGGAATACAGCACAATAAAACAGATTTTAAATACCATAGTTTTTATTAATCCTTTGCATTGAAAATATACTGAAGTTCAACAAAAATAGGAATATTTAAAAGATGTGCCATCATTTTTGTTTAGCAAAGAATTTCTGTGAAAATGTAAGGAGTCCAACCTTTACTGTGGTGCGTAGTTCCACTGAAGTAAATGGGGCTACTCATATAAGTAAGGAACACAGGACTATGCACTTAATTTTTATTCATAGCTGTTGAGATTTCAGGTTATCAGTCTAAAGTTCTCTAGGCAAATATCTTCCTTTTCTTTACTTCTTTCCAGGCAAATTGATCAGAGGTGCTTTGAGGATTGGCTGTGTGCCCAGTTTCCACAAATGCCAAAGACTTCTGCACACTGAGTTAATTAAAATTGACTACTTGTTTTAGGCAGAAGAAACAGGCTCAATTCTAGATTGTTCTAAAGAATGATTGAACAGTTTAGTCAAACAGAGTAACTTGCTACTAAACTGAGGCATAAAAATAATTTATTACTTTGCCTTGATAGAGTTCATATTTTTATTTTATTTTCACTCCAAACATAAAGTTTTATCCTGGGCTTGGAATATGTAAGATGTCAGGTCTGCTTACCTAGGGAGGAGCTGGATATTAACGAACAAGTAAATAATAATAATAAAATAAAAAAATTCAAAATGCTTTTTAACTTTTCTCAAACTAGAGAGTTATTAATGAATATCTGATTTAGATAAAGAATTAATACCTTTTTGGGGTTTGGCCTAAAACTAAAAATACGTATTTTAATGTCTTCTCAGTATATGCTGAACTAATATAAACTACTACTTATTCAACATAGTTACATTAATTAGGTAATGAGTCAAATTCTGCTCATGTGAGTAGACTGAAATAAATCTGACCTATCATTGTTTACTCAATCACTTCACTCAATTAATCAGTCAATCAATATGTAAACTATAGCTCCACTGCCTGACTTCTCTGGAATCAAAAGCATTGCGTTAGTCTAGTACACTCTTCAACAGAGAATGGAGAACTCTTTTACATACTTCTAACCCTTCCATATTTAGCGGTATGTTGTACACAGAACCAGCGCCTAAAAAAGAATACCACAGCACGCTGGTTCAGAGGAGGCAAAGCCAAAATGTTTGGTAATGTTACAGGCCCATCCAAATCTAACTGTTTTCACTCACAGACCTACTTTTAAACATACTTTCCTTTTTAGCAACTCGTGAAAGAAAAATATTTGGTCCTCATCCTTCACATGGAAAGGCGATGGCGGCAATCCCTTGAGTCGAGGATGATCTCAGTCACAGGTGTTTATTTACATGAAAAGTATTGTTATAAAAACAACTGATTTTCTATACCAAATAAAGAGAACATCCTAAATGGACATCTTCTTCTTCTTACAATTTTTGAGAGGGATTCTGGAAGTGTGATAAGCACAATACTTGTACTACAGAGCCACTGCCTGCAGGAATGAATGTCCTTCTGAAATTAGCTCTGTACTTTCATCATACAGAGCAGTGGCCGTAGGTTAGACATCACATAACCTCAATTTTTTTTTAAAAAGGCAGCAAAGGAAATGCAAGAGAAACAGATACCTGATCTGTGGTGTATGTTAAAGATTTATAATAAAAGAACTCCAGATTCCAATCAAAGAGCAAATGAAACTATAAAATATTCTGTGACTAAGCCTTTTTTCTTCCTCTGTACTATTTAATTTATTTCAGCAATGAGTGAAGTGATTACAAATATTTCATAAAGTGATATGAGATTATTCCGGATGAAATGTATTACATAAATATAAGATACATCTTTGGCCTGAATTCTACAATAAATGAACTCATGTACTGACATGGATCTCGTAGCAGGACCAGGCCCTTTAATATTAAATTATTAGAAACCTAACACTTTACTTCCTTTATTTCACACCTAGAATGGATTTGTAAATAACAAGAACTTCAGGGGATGTAGAATGGAAATCTTGACCAGTACTAGGAAGCCTTTAATAAGGTCTAAAAGAACTGGGAAGTCATGTGGAATTTAACCAATATCAGATCAGAATATATGGTTAAAATATTTTGTTGGTAATTCTGCTTAAAGGTTTGTAAGGCATGATCCTCCCTGAAATAAGTGCATAACAATTTCGGTTCACCATTTGTAAGCTTTGTGGATACATTTTTAGATAAAACTGTCCAAAACTATTCATTTACCTCCCAGTACAGTACTGAGTTGTGCATTACTTAGAATTATTGAGTAGGAGCAACAAAAAACACCAAAAATTCATCTAACAAAGATATCAATTACAGGAAAAACTATTAGTCCTAGAGTATCTGAAGAACTTGATTCTTCAGCAAAATCCATTTACAATCTTCAAAGTGACACTGACTCTATTAGAGGCCAAATGTAAGTAAACAATCAAGCTTAACTGAAGTGCTTAAAGAGGCATAAGTCGGGAATGGTTGGAAAGTGAGGGGATTATTAAGGTTAACAGTTGTAAGATAAGAAGGTGAGAAACCTGACACTGTGACAAGATAGTTATCACAGCTTTAAGGTAAAAATCATTACTTTCGGGGGGAATTTAATTTGTTCCTAAATAAAAAGATTGATTTTTCTTTTCATTTTGCAGGTTTCATTTTGTTATTGAGGTAACAAATGTTCTGACAGATTAAAAAAATAGTATGTGCAGGAAACTCAAGGTATATATATATATACTCCTATAATAAGACTACCTGTTATGAGTACCCCACCATACATAGACCTGGTCTACACTGGGGGCGGGGGGGAGGAATCGATCTAAGTTACGCAACTTCAGCTACATGAAGAACGTAGCTGAAATCGACGTACTTAGATCGACTTACCGTGGTGTCTTCACTATGGTGAGTCGACTGCTGCCGCTCCACCGTCGACTCTGACTGCGCCTCTCGCCGAGCTGGAGTACAGGAATCGATGGGAGAGCGCTCGGGGATCGATTTATCACGTCTACACTAGACGTGATTAATTGATCCCTGCTGGATCGATCGCTGCCCACTGATCCAGCCAGTAGTGAAGACTTACCCAAAGATATTAAACTTATCCTTAATTATGCTTCCTTGTGCATTGGTCCTAAAATGTGGCCTCTCTTCATATCTTTATATATAATTTGTCAACACACATGAAAAAGGAAAAATTAAAAGAAAACAACTCTAAGCTATATAACTTTCAGGAATTGTAATTTCATTGATCCAGAGCTTCTGGGCTTGATGTCCCCCTCAGTAGTCTAGGTCATCCCAGAATTTTACATAACCTGAACTATGGGCCATTACAAACACAAAAATCTCTAATTATGTACCTTTCTGGAATTCTAGGGCTGTTCCATTTAAGGATTAATTTGCCAACTTCAAATGTTCATATCTTTAAAACTAATGAACCAATTTTCTTTAGTTCTGGCTTGTTTTGTAGATGCGATTGAGTCCTAACAATCAGACTATATTTGAAGAAAATCAGTTGATAATTTCTGAATTTATAAGAATTAAGAAAAGACAAGTAATTGCAGGACTGGGACAACGTTAAAAATTTAATAAAAAATGAAAAGAAAAATTCTAGTACACTTCATCATGAAGATTTTGAATCCTTATCATTTAAAAAATTAAATCATT
Source organism: Emys orbicularis (assembly GCF_028017835.1). Lineage (NCBI taxonomy): Eukaryota > Metazoa > Chordata > Testudines > Emydidae > Emys > Emys orbicularis. The sequence goes on along the minus strand of NC_088683.1, from coordinate 63,222,917 downwards.
TTTCTTCAAACTTGGTCTGATTCTCAGGCATCAATGAGATCTACAAAGCAAGCCTTCTCTGAAGTTTCTAGCTTCAGTAGATTTATGTTTATTTAATTTAATTATTTAATTTAATTATTTATTTATGTAATCTGAGGGCAAAATCGCTAATAGGACAACATAGGGGAAATCTTCATATATGAAATGCTGAAAATTACTATAATTTGGTTTAAACAAATATATATATATCTTTGGGCGTGAAATCAGCCCCAAAAGGTGAAATTCACACAAGTGTTAAGGACATATGCAAGGCAATTTGCTCCACTTAATATATGCAGTTTGACTGAGTGGGTATGGGCAGAGTGATGGTACAGACATTTTCATGCCAAGGAGTATGTGTGTGTAAATCCTAATTTAGCTAGTGTGGGAGTGTGAGAGGTTTTCCGGAGTGCAACCTGGAACTGGGGTACTGCTGAGCCCTCTGTCCACCAACCTGGGCTCCCTCTCTCACTCTGTGATGCTGTGACAAGCTACAAACCTCTGGTAGATACTGCACTCACACAGATATCCATAGGTAAGGACACACCCAGCTGAGTTACATGAGTGCTTCTTCCAGCCACTCATGAACTAACAATAGAGAGGCTCTAGCCAATTCCCCCCTAGTTCCCCAACTTAGCTTCCCTGAGTTGTACCAACAGCCAACACTGCACAGTTGTGATTTGCGTAGGCCTACAAGTTCCACTCATTTGATCCCACCCAAAACTGCGACTGACTGGTCCTGTTATTCAGTAATTGTAGAGGGCTCAGTAAATCAGATCCCACCATATCTGGCTCATTACCACTGCTTTGTAGGCCACCAATTCAAGCATTGCAAGGGGCTTCATAAAAGCATTCACTCCTTGCTGGACAGAAAAGAGTGAGGCACTGCACTTGATTTTACAAGATCAAATCACAAAGCCTGGAAACTCCTCTGTCTTTTAGGTAGTGCAGTTCCAGCAGCCTACAAACCACCTCAAGTCAGTGCAGATGCTGTCTCCACACGGTTAGTTGCCAACTCCCATGTGCTTATGGATAAAAACATCAGGTGGCAAGTCCACAAACAACTCCACCATGCATTAAATCAATGCCACTTGTCTTCACCCCTTTCTTCCCCTACACAGTAGATGAAGTGGGCAAGGGTCTCTCCAACACTAAGCCTAGGAAAGCAGCAGGAATGGACAGAATTCCTGAAGAACCTTGGTACAAAGGCAAGAAGGTCACTGGTAGACTTCTTCAGCAACATCCACTCTTCTGGCATAATACCAAAAGAGTGGAAGTTAGCCTAGACCATAGCCACTTTGAAGCCTGGAAAAGAGGCCACTGACCCAAAAACCTACTGGCCCATATCCATCCTTAGCAATTGTTATAAACTGTTTGAGCAGCTCCTACTTCAAAGGTTACAGCCAATAGTGGAGCAACTGGTCCCCAAAGATCAGGCTGGATTTAGAACTGGTCACAACTGCTGTGACCAGGTGCTGGCCTTAACCAGCTACATAGAATCTGGCTACCAGTGAAAATTAAAAACATCCATTGCATTCATTGATCTTTCTTCTACATACAACACTGTATGGTGCAAAGGTCTTCTGATGAGCTTTCCCATGCCAATCAACAATCAGACTCATTATCAAGATACTGAGTAACAGAAGATTCATCATACACCTTGATGAACGTGCCATCAAATTATGGAGATTGAACAATGGCCTCCCACAAGGATCCGTTTCAGCACCTGCACTGTTTAATCTCCACACCAGCAACTTTCCAGTCACATCATCCTGTAAATTCATCTATGCAAATGACCATGCACTAGCAACACAAGTGTCCTCTCTGACGGCCACAGAAAAGGTCATAGACAATCTCTGGGCACTGGAGCCATATTTAAAAGCTTGGCAACTGAAACCCAATGCTTCAAAAACCCTCATCTCTCCCTTTCCCTTGAATAATCCTGAGGCCAAAGTGCCACTGCAAGTAGACTTTTGTGGCCCACCTCTTTTACATGACTACGATCCATGGAGGGCAAGAGTCTTTTCAACACTAAACCTAGGAAAGTGGCAGGCTTGGAATTACCCTAGATCAGATGCTGAGCTATCACCAACACCTTGACAACACCAAAAGGAAGATAAATACAAGGGTTAACATCATCCAGAAGTTCACTGGCTCATCCTAGGGAAGTGATGCATGCATGCTTCAAATGTCAGTACAAGTCCTGGCCTTGCTAACAGCAGAGTATTGCGTTTCAGTTTGGTGGAACAGCTCCCACACGAATCTCATTGACACTGAAATCAGTGCCATGATCAGGACTGTTAGTGGTTCTCTCAAATCAACACTAATACTGTGGCTACCAGTTTTTGTGGGCATTGCTCCAACCAACACCAGGTGAGATGCCGCTGTAGTCTAGGAGTACAACAAGATCCTGGCTGCTCTGGACCTGCCGATACACCAAGACCTCAATTCACTGCCACTCTCTCAACTCAAATCCAGGAAGCCTTTCTGGATCAACGTGTCAATGCTACAGGTCAGAGGAAAGGACGCCGGCATTCACTGGCTCAAATTGTGGACTGCTTGTAATGTCCTAAACAAAGACCTAATTGAAGATTCAACAAAACAAGTCCCAGGATTCTGTCTTCCCTATAGGCACTCAGCTGCATTCAGCTGGACAGATGGTGTGGATATCTCCTCCACAAATGGAAAACCAAAGAATCACCAAATTGTGACTGTGGTGAGGTACAAACCATGTGACACATCATAAGCAAGTGCTCCATTCATGCTCACAGTGGTGACACAAGGGGGATCCACCTACCTACCCCAGAAGCATTAGACTGGCTTTCAAATATCAAGATTCAATTTTAATCCCAGCCCGTTTCTTTTCAAATGCCATATGAAAGAAGAAGCAGCTTGGCCAGTGCATGGGTCTGTCCACCCTGCTTGTACCACGTTGTGTGCTCCAGGAGGTGAGGGCAGTCTTGCCTCCTGCTTCTCTTGCTTTCCTTGAGTGGGTTATGCAGGATGGTGCTCCCTCCCCATTCTCAACCTTGGCCCTCTAGAACTTGTCATCGGCCTCAGCCCCAAGCTGACTGCATGCTACCCAGCTTGTCTGCCTCCAAACTGCTCTCAGAAAACATCTATACACACTCATGCTTCACACAATCCACCCTCGTGTCCTGCCCCAACACCAAGTGTGTTGACCTGCTGCCACCTAAGGAGGTCAAGGAACCCCGATGGGTCAGTGAGTACCCCACTATGGTTCCATGACCCACCAGGGATATTAGTTGCCAATTCCTTCACAGAACCATGATCACGGACATGCACATAGTGAGGTTCGTGAACTCCCCCGACACTTGTCCCTTTTGCAGCAAGAGGGAGATTCTAGTGCACATCTATGTAGAGTGTGTCAGGTTGTACCCCCTCTTCAAAATTGCTTACTGAGGTTCTGGCTGCACTTTTGCCTGCACCTCCTGATCCTGGCACACCCCATCCATGGCCCCACAAAGTTGTGACCTCCTCCTCAGCCTCCTCCGGGTGCTGGCCAAGATTGCCATCCATCACACCAGGAGAAGAAAGTTGGATAGGGGTACTCTGTGGCTATGGGGCCTATTTCAATTCCCTTGTTCAGCCTCCAAGCAGAGTTCCTCTGGGCGGTGCCCATGAACTCCTGGGACACCTTTGAGGAGCAGAGGGCGCTGTCATGGGCTCTCTGCTTGGTGTCCACCTCTGTATCCCTGAATTGAGGGGGAGGGGCTTCAGATTAGGGTAACCAGACATCCCGATATTATTGGGACCGTTCTAATATTATGGGCTCTGTTTTATATATGCAACTATAACCCCTGGAAAAAAAAGTGTCCCAGTTTTTCCGACTTGCTATCTAGTCACCCTTCTTTAGTTTTGGGTGGGCCCAGACCTGCCTGCACCAGTACTTCAAATAGTCTCCCCGTGTGTTTTATCCCTTCCCCTTAGTCTTCAAAATGCTTTACAGCTATTAACAAATCCTCAGAAATACACTTAGGAGTGCAGTCAGCTATGCACACTACCCTGACTGATGAATGCTGTAAAAATATATTAATTAAATCGGAATCATCTCATTTTTTACAGATTGGAAACTCCAAGAGAGGTCATATATGGAGTCACAACTGGGATTAATACTTGAATTCTTGTCTCCCAGTCCTGTGCTCAGGTCACACTCCCTCTCTAATGTGCTTCTAGTTCTCTCTCTAGATGTTAAAATGGAAGTAGGCATGGAGAGAGCTAATGGATGACAATTCTCACATTTCTGTATGCCAGTAATTGGGGAACGGCTAACAAGGTGAAGACTTCTTTCTTAGTTAGTAAATTTCCTTATTCTCTTCCTCTATATCCGGTACTGAAAGAGTATTAAAGCTAATCTGAAATCTCAAAGACAAAAGTATAAACTATTCTGCTTCTTTTGCTTGTTCATGCACTTGAAGTTACTATATTCAAGATGGGAACAAAAATCAATTTTCACTATACATTTACCAATAACAAGTCCCACTTTCTTATATTGTCTTTTATGGTCAGTGACAGAACTAGGGCAAACAGATAAGTGGAAGGAAAAAATACTGGATCGTTATTCAATACTATGGTAGTGAAGGAAGTGAGAATCATACTGTGCCTATAAAGAATCGTTACAATTTTGCCTGCAGTGAAAAGAAGTATCTTAACCCCAAACCCAGCATAATGTGTCACTTTAATAGCAGCCTGCATGAATAGATATGGTGTTCATAGACTAAAGGAAATTAAAGTAATCCTTTAATAATCAGCTATGGCTACTTTGGATACTCATGTATCCAGGAAGTGTGTGTGGGAGGGGGGCGGGGGGGAAGGCTGAAGACTAGAACTATTCGCGTATGGATTAGTATGCTTAAGGAGGAATCAAATTAAAGTTAGACAGCGCACCAAGAGACAGCCCCATTTTTTCACATTGTTACAGGAGGAGGCAAATAACCATTTTCATTCCATAGGATTTAAAGGTCTCAGGTGTTCATTACAGCTGGAACTGATATGCCTCATGATTACATTTCTTTTTGAGAATGCTTGCTCCCAGTCTTTGTTAGAAGTCCAAATAGAGAAGTTTTATCTTTCCCTTGGAGATCTGCCTCTTGCATAGTACAATGCACCACTTACAAGAAGGGCTTTAAAAGATTTCCTGAAGGAAATAATGGAATTTCCTAACCCTGGCATAGAGTGAAAGGACAATATATAGAAATTCTTAGCTAGGTAGTAGGGTGACATCATTGTTGTATACTTCCATGCCAGAGACTGGCTTTGGAGAACAGGGACTTGGAAATCTCATTACTTTGGACAAAGGTGTTTACACCTTCTGGAGAAGTAAGTGTATTTTGTCTGTGATGTGAGAGACAAGATAATGAGTCACTTCAGGCCAGATTCTGCCATACTTGTAGAGGAAGGTACTCTTCAGCATGAGTAAGGCTAGCAGAATCAGGCTTGGTATTATTACGAAGATACGTCTGAGTGAAGGTTGACTACACTTGGGATGCCTGTGTGAACAACTGGAGCTATAATCTATTAATCTGTACTCAAGATGGAGAATACACTTTACCACTTCATAAAACTTGGTGCATTCAGAAAACAAAAATTTAGAAGTAGTGGGGGGGGGGGGGGAATCTAATCTCATCACCTTGGATTCAGACCCAAGCTCATCATGACTGGTAGAATGACCAAGGAGCACTTATTAATACTGCTGACAGATTGTTCACACTAAGTGTGATTTTAGTGGGATTAGCTGTGTAAAGGTTCACCTGAGCAAGCAAGAGTTGCACAATCTAGACACCACTGTTTTCAGAGCTTAAAAATCAATGGAGTCATGCCAGTTTATACCAGCTGAGGGTCTGAAACAAAGGCCTTAGTCTAAAAGAAGATCTGATGGATCTCTGTTCAAGGAACTGGTTTTTCACTCTATGTTAAGACGAAAAAACTGCATAATGATTGTGTTTCCATGAGAAAAAATCCTCTGACTATCCAGTAATTCTCTTTCATAGAAACCTAAATCCAGTAGTATGCTTTTTTTAGCTACTATAAAACTGGATTTGACCCACAATCTCTGAATCTGAGTAAATAATTGTGACAGATTGGTATCATGTCTGTATCAAATTGTTACTTTTAATTGACATTGTTACCACATATTGAGTGTGTAACTGTAACTGCCTAGAGATGTCAAGGACAGGCCAAAGGCAGTTTATTGTAATGTGTGACATCTCCCTAAGGGGCAAACACAAGAGTATCGACTGTGACTGTCTTCCAGCCAAAGAAGTCCACACTTAGAACAATAGATTTCCTACAGAGTACTTGGACTAAAGGAAACTGTTTTTTATCAGCTTGGACTCTGAGGGTGCTGAGATTTCTTGGCTAACCACCTGACTGAGGTATTGAAGTTGGGTATGGCAAACCAGGGTGACCAAGCTTTGGGGGGCCCCGCGGGCCAGTGCGATTGGCTGGCATGGTCGGTCCGGGAAGTGATGGGTCGGTCCCAGACATGACGGATTCGGGCCCCGCACCCCCCTAGGGACATCCCTGATCACATGACAGAGGGGACAGAAACCTTATTTAAGGGCAGGATCCTAGGCTTGTTCTCTCTCTCCATGGCAGACCATTGCTAGACAACAGAAGGACTGCCACAGCCTACTTGCCTGCCTCCCTCACAAGACAGAGTGAGCCATGAGCATAAATTTAGGGGAGAGCCACCTAGGGGGTAAAAGGAGCAGTTTGCTCTGATTCCCCCATTTGAGAATGCCCCCAAAGCAAGTGGTGCTGCAAACCTCTGAGCCAGGTCACAATTTCACTCATACAAATTTGGCCCACTGGCCCCTCCATCACAACAGAGGGGCAGCTGGGGCAAACCTGAATGATGCTGTGACCCCACATGCCAGGTCATAATATTCAGAGTGGGAAGCCAAGCCCACCCTCATGGGATAGGAGAGGTCCATCTTCTTTGCATCTTCATCACCCTCCTCTGTCATCATACACAGCATTGCAAAATTTTCTGGGTGAATTATATTTTCTTTTTAAATCCTTCCTCTGAAGCCTTTACCTACCTAAGGGACTTATATGGCACTCCCATTGATATAAATGAGTGCTTTACAATCTTTAAGTTATTTATCCTCACAACACTCCTGTGAGATAGGTATGTACTACTGTCCCTATTTTCCAGATAGTGAACTGAGGCACAGAAAAAGTAAGTGACTGTATGAAGATCACACCGGGAGACTATGGCAGAGCCAGGAATCGAGCCCAGATCTCCCAAGTGAAAACCCAGCTTTCAAGTCCTAGAATAGCATCTTAACCACTGGCCTGTCATTCTTGCATGTACTGGACTCTCTAGATGTAGGATACTGAACACAATAGACTGATCTGGCATGGTGATCAGATCAGTCAGGTCAAAATGAGCGCGGTCTTCTCCTGCCTTACCAGAAGGTTAGGAAGTCCTGCAGAAATCACCATTACAGTGAATTAGCTCTGCCCTGAGGGACCTGTTATACCTTGCAAGACCAGCAGGTATTAGAGCTACTTTTAGACTAACCACACTTAACTTTTTGAAGATCCCATCATGGAGTTTCAACAGCGCGAGAAGATTCTTTACAACTGTTGTGTAACAGCTGTACTGCTAATGTGAGAAATAAATCTATTATTTAATCTGTAAAAGTCCTTGTGGATGATTTCAGACAGGTTGTGAGAGTGAATCCAGTGTAAACAGTGAGTGGAGATAAAGAACTAACTGAAGAGGGAGTGCCTGACTTGCAGAGCTTACAAGAGCACAGGAGTCAGTCAGTCAGTCTCCACATGAAACTTGAAGTTTATGAATGAGTGAATGTCCTCAACTGAATAGTGCATATTACAGACAAAAGAGCATTCAAGCTATTCAGGGTATTTGCTGTTGGAAAAGAATTAAGCTACTTTTTCCTATTCAAGTTTGGAGATGTGGGGTAAAATTTTCAAAGGTACCTAAATGTCTTAGGATCCTGAGTCCCATTGACTCTGAATGAGACTGATATACACTAGGAAATTAGGTCAGTGTTACTATGTAACTCAGGGGTGTAAAAAATCCACACCCCTGAGCGATGCAGTTAAATCATCCTAACCCCCCCAGAGTAGACAGTAATAGGTCAACGGGAGAATTCTCCCTTCGACCTAGCTACCACCTGTGATGCTGTATAGAAAGGAAGTTAACTAGCTGCACTGATACAGTCACCACTGTTACAATAAATCTTGTACAAAGTATGTCATGTAATGTAGCAATGAAAACATTATAGACTGCTAAGTACGATAATCCTGTTAACATGCATGTATCATCTTTGTATCTGAAGTTATAAATATTTGCTATGTATTTGTATCTCAAACGTGTTGTATTCCTGGGTGACACCCCCAGACAGATTTGCATCCACACTAGTCAGCCAGCTTGATGGCCCATTAGGGACAATCAACTATTCCAGGGACCCTCCCAAAAACTCCTCAAAGAGCATGTACTCAGTGAATGCTTTCTGACTCAGCAAGACGTGGTAAGGCCATATGATCTAAGACTCCATCTTTTACCAGTAACTTTCCATGCTCATGTGACCCTGAACCAGATATTGGTCAGTAACTTTCCAGTTCACATGGGCTGAGATATAAATTGCAAGGTGTGACATCACTGCTTGTCTTCATTCCTGCTCTACACCTCTGGACATGATTTCTAACAAAGAAGAACTTTGAACAATGGACCCATGACTCCAATCTAATGGCTGAACCAGAGAGATTTATTGCAAGTCAGCAGATTTAACATAGATTCATAGAATATCAGGGTTGGAAGGGACCTCAGGAGGTCATCTAGTCCAACCCCCTGCTCAAAGCAGGACCAATCCCCAGACAGATTTTTGTCCCAGATCCCTGAATGGCCCCCTCAAGGGCCGAACTCACAACCCTGGGTTTAGCAGGCCAATGCTCAAACCACTGAGCTATCCCTCCCCCCTACTCAGTGGTTCTCAAACTTGTTTTTTCACGGACCACTTGAAAATTGCTGAGGGTCTCGGCAGACCACTTAATGATCTTTCCAAACATCACTGCTATTATCCTGACCTGCAAACTCTAAACATCAATTGTAATGTATATGAGTTCTTAATCATTTAATAACGCTCTTCTTTTTTTTTATATTAATAAACCTTTAGCTTTTAGTTACTAAAGGAATTGGTTACAGCATGGTATTTTGTAAGATCTAAAGTATACATATTGACCTGGGAGAGTGGCTGATCTATTGGGATTAGAAGAACCTTATGTATGGTGAATCTGGTTTTCAGTAACCTCTCATCATAAAGACAAGATGTTTGGTTGGTGATAGGGGCTGGATTGCCTAAGGCGACTGTGTTTTTAGCTTCTTGTTAATTAGTGTGGTGAGAGAGGGCTCTGGCTTGGTGAACTCTAATGTTAGAATAACCATCAGTTTTGGGGTGTAACTGCCCTGTTTTTATCAGTTTGTTCTGAATTTGGCATTCTTCCCTGAGCCCACATTAGGCGTGAGCCACACCACCTCTCAGAGAGGTGGAGTGCCTATGCCGATGGGAGAATCCCTCCCATCAGCTTAGGTAGTGTCTTCACTGAAGCTTATCTGCAGAACTGCAGCTGCAGCGTTTTAAGTGTAGAGAAGCCTTTAGGTTCCTAAATGCCTATATCTGATTTTCAAAAGTGACTTGGGGTTATCTGCACAGGGACATTCTCATTCAGAATTAAAGTGGCCTTAATTCAGTTTAATTTAATGCACTAAAGTGGACACTTGAATTCTGAATAAGAGTGTCCACACAAAGGTTTAATGTAGTTAACTAATCCACTTTAAATTCACACTATTTGGTGACTCAGATTAACTTTCCTGAGTGTCCATGTGTAGACAGGCCCTCAAGTGCCAAAATCACTTAGGTGCCTTTGCATTTTTTACTCCTGGGCTTGTACTTAGAGTATACTACTTAAAAATTAGCTGGCTTTCAGATCAGTGACAAATGGACAAACTATAAGTAGTGTGTGGATGTTTTGTTTTGGTTGGTTGAGTTGTAGGAAGGTTTTTGACTGTTCTATTCTTATTAACTTCTCCCTTCCATCTAAATTCAAAAACAACATTTTCTATAAAGAACAGCTCATTTGTGTCTTTGTGCAAAAGTCAAAATATAGTGGTTGTTAGTACACTATCAGTTTTAATGCTTCAAATGCCAATAGCTACTTACAATTCCTTGTCAGAACCAGATAAGACAAAATTGGGGTCTCCTGCAAAGTCTTTCATTTGGGTCACCTATCGTTGGATGCTTAGCCCAAGAGTCAGTAATTAACACCTCCCTACATGTAACTTTATCACGCCAGCTGCGAATGAATGGGTGCAGTCTTCTCTAGGTGGAAGAGGTTGTGAGCAACTGGAAATGTGTCCAAATCTAGTTTTAGTGATTAGTGAAGGGTAGATGAAGGTTTCCTGTTACAAAGGGGGCATATCAATACTTTAATTTGTCCTGGCTAAGGTAGACATAAAGAGACATGCTGCTGATACAGCAGCAAGTGCACTACTCAGTGGTTCTCAAACTTTTTTTTTCACGGACCACTTGAAAATTGCTGAGGGTCTCGGCAGACCACTTAATGATCTTTCCAAATGTTATTTGTACCATTAGCTAACTATTGTAAAGCGCTTTGGATAAAAGCACTATATAAAATAATAATAATAAATTAACTTTTTTTCTACAAATAGCACGCAACTCGTATTTTAATATCAGTAGTCTTACCTTTCTAATGCGATGGATCTGCCCTCTCTCCCCTGCAGCAGCAGCCCCCGAGCTGGTGCTGGGAAGGAGGGGGGTCTCTAGCCCACCACCGCAGCCACAGAGCTGAGGCTGGGAAGGAGGGCTGTCTCTCCCTGGCAGTCGCAGCCCTGGAGCTGGGGAAAGTCGCCTCTTTCTCTGGCCACCGCAGCCCTGCACATCCCAAATTCCCCCACCCCCTCTTCTCACCCCACTGTCCCCTCCCATCTACCCCTATTCCCCCAAAGACCACCACCTCACCATACATGTGTGCCTTCTCCAGGGTCCAGGCACCTAATTAGTGGCTCCACTAATTAGGTGGGTGGCCCTTCATTCGGTTGTGTGTGGCCACCCAGGTGCGCACCTTAGAGGGAACTATCCACGGACCACATGAATGGAGCTTGCGGACCACGGTTTGAAAACCTCTGCACTACATCATAGCACACCACAGCATATGCAACTCAGGGCAGCATATCCTTAGTGAGAGGGGCCCCTTCTGAGACACATTCCCCTGCAGCTGCAGGTTTGGCAGCTTGTCTGAACTGACTATTCTGTAATGTATGAGATAACGCAGAGGTTCAGCTGTGTCACTATGGACGTATACAGGATACCCTGTATGGGTCTAAGGAACTACATGTGTCAGTCCAATCTGTCATGCCCCCTATTGTCATTTCTTTCAGCTTTGTTTCATCTTAGAGCTGTGAAGCCTTTTGAGAATTGATATTCATTATGCTTTATGCACAGCACGAGGGAGGAAAATCAGCTTTTATGTATCATTGGTTCTTGCTAATTCACAGAAGTAATTTGGTTCAAGCAATAGTTACCCAAATGTATAACAACAGCTTGTTCGAAAAGATGTGGTTATGCTGCACTGAAAACTAAAAACAGACTGTAAATCATCTTACAGTATCCAAGCCTCCCTCACACAGATGATAGGCAACTCATTGTTGCTAGAAAAATTTCCAGTTTGATGCACTTCTGTTTTACAAAGAAGTGTATGTGTGTTTGATTTTTATATTTAACGGCTTGGTTTTTAGGTTAATGATAGATGCTGGATTTAAAATTATTTGGTAACTAGAGTCTACTATTTATTCAAGCCAAGCAGAAATGGCTTGGATAGCGTGAGTGAAAGCTTGTCTGCATTACCTCAGTGTTTCCCCAACCTAGGGAAGAGAAGATAATTCAGTCTCCATGCTCATCAGTGCTTGGTGTCTCTCTTGAGACTGAAAACAGATTTGCTAATTAATGCCATTCGCTTATGGAAAGTTCCTAGAGATTTATTAGGAATTAAACCAATATGGGTCTACCTAAACAAAATGGATTTCTACAGAAATTAAACCAAAAACCTATAGGGCCAAATTCTTTATTACTGTCAGTTGGCACAAATCCACTGAAGGCACTAGAGAATTTAATGAAGAACAAATCCTTTCTAGAAGATGTTTTTGAACTAACCTGTAGAATCCTATGCCAGGGACTATAGGAAGATTTAAAAAAAAATAGTATTTTTTGTATTACAGTAGTACTGTGAACCAAGATCATGGCCACATTGTGATAAGGGCTATACGTAGGGATAGAAAGAAGCTTCTCCTGCCCTAAAGAGCTTACAACAAAGACATTAAGAGGGTAGCTATGTCGGCGGGAAAAGTTCTCCCACCGATACAGCGCTGTCCACACTGGCGTTTAGGTTGATGTAACTTACGCAGCTCAGGGGGTGGCTTATTCACACCCCTGAGTGACATAAGTTATACTGACATAAGTGGTAGCGTAGACTAAGCCTTAGTCCTCAAAGCACATTCAAATACATTTGTTTGCAGCTTGTTTGAGTTTGCACTGCATATGTATTCATAGGGTTACATTTTGAACTCAGCCTACAGCTTTGGGAGGCCAATTTTGGACATATTTTGTGTGCTCCAAACCTTTGATTTCTTTCACAAATATGGTATGGTAGTGCATGCTAATTGAACACTTAGATGTCTGACAACTCAATGTTTGTCTCCAACTGTTGTTTGTGTAACGCCGAAGGCCCCGGTCGTCAGCGGCGCAGGATTGAACCTGGGACCTCGGGAGCTTAGTGCATGAGCCTCTACTGCATGAGCTAAAAAACAACTGACTGTTAGCTATGGCTGTCGAGCAAACTCATTAATCTCTTTCTCTAAGTGGTCTCGGTGCCACTAGATGGTACAGAATATCACACCCAGGAGGTGTGTGGGTTACATTTGCATACACAGATCAGTGTTTGAGTACCCCAAAATATAGGCATCTTAAATTAGGTACCCAAGTTTATGATACATTTCCAAAATTAGAGTTCGGGTAGAAGCTGAGTCAATGTTTTTCTTCTAGTGTACTACCCACAAATATCATTATCTGCTGAGAATAGGTTCTAAGTGTGTCACAGCCATGACTGGTGCTCAGTTATTAGATATATTGATGCATTTTATTCAGGAATAAATATATTACATAACGGTAAATACTTCTAAAAATGAGAGCCAAATATAGACTTTTAGACATCTAAACAAGTGGCCTGATTTTCAAATGTGCTGAACACCCAGAAGTCCATTAACTTTAATGAGCACAGCATGTTTAAAGGTTATGTCACTTGTTTAGATGCCAAGGAAAGAATTTAAGGGTGAGATTTTTCAAGGGAGCCTAAGAGAATTAGGCACCTAAATACCATTGTATGATATGTTAGTACATTACTCCCTTAGGTGAGATTTTGAAAAGAGCCTAAAAATCTAAATGTAAAACATTGGCCAGTATTTTTACCTGAAACTAGAGCTGAGCAAATAATTCACAGAGGATTCATCCAGTGAACTTCAAACATATCACAGAAAGATTAACGGTTCAAAAAAGTCTTGAAAGTATTTGTTCCGAATTATCTACACATTTCCTCATTTAATATTTTTGGTTTCAGACTGCTTACAAACAGGTAATTGCAAATAGTCACACTGTGTTGCTTAGCGAACTAATCATTTTTCTCTCTCAGTTGGATGGCTTATGTAACCAGCAACACAGTGCAAATGTTGAGTTGTATTGTAACACTCTCAATTCACAGACACACTCTGTTGGTTAGTTACTTGCCTCTAGTTACAGAATGTGTGCTATGCTGCTGATTAGATAAGCCACAGGGGTAATGTATATTGTCAAGATGCAACTTTCTTCTACAGTTAAATATTTTTCCATTATTTTCTCAGCTCTAAAACTTTATATCGATAGAAAAGGTGATAATTCTCACTTTACTTAATTTGGTAATCTTTGCTCGTACTTTGCTCAGTTATCCAGTAATTGTCCATGCCACAGACTACTAGTGTCATTTGCTTGATAACTGGTGCTGAATCAATTAATAATTCATATGCTTATCAGGTCAAATTACTATCATATTATGGCAGATAGGAGACCACAGCAGCTATAATTACTCCAAGAGTCATTGCCGAAACATTTTGCAAAAGACACCCAAGGGAAACTCACACAAAAAAGAAAAGCTTTACCAACAAACAAACAAAAAGTCTAGATAAGAATCAATAACTACTGATTATATGATCCCACTTATTGTACATGGTTGAAATGTTAACATATACTGTATGTACTAATGAAAGCTATCAAGGTTTCTTCAGTATAGATCACTAGTCACTGTAAAATTTCTTGAGGAGAGATGCACTAGATGGCCTAAAATCTTAAATTTGTATGAATTTGTGGAACTATTACAAAAATGAAATGTATCCAGTAAATGGGGACATCACTTTGTCCATAGCAGCTACTTTAATTTTCTTGGGCTCTCAAAGTAAAACACTTAAATATGAAAGATAAGCCTGAACTTAACTCAGGCCCACTGAATTCATATGCTTAAGTGCTTTCTGAATCAAAGCAACAGTAATTAATATAGTTCAAAAGGGAAAAAGTGGAGGCAGTCTAGGTAAAAGGACAAGCTGAACAAAATACATAAAAAAAAAAATCACACCAAATATATGCGGACATAGGGTGCTATAAAGATTTTATTGCCACTTGTCTGGAGGGATTTGCATAGCTCACTTGTGATTCTGCCAAGTGTGTATAATTTGTCACCACAATTTTATGGTAATGAAGGCTCTCTAGCCACCATACACTCTTGTATTCTTTATAAAATTGGTAGGAGTGTAAGCATAGGGTGGCTGATGAGAGATGGCTGTTCCAAGTTTGTTTTATGTGTGTGTAATATATTTACAGCCACTTAATGCAGAACATTTACTTCCATTTCCCTCCCTCAGATCAATATAAGATACCCCTGAAAAAGCAATAGAGGAAATCTAATATTTTTTCCTATTTACTGTATGCCATAAACCAATGCATTATAGGCTTTAGAATCCTACTGCAACAGTAAAGCTTTATACATCAAATTAATTTAGTAATTAGTGTTAATACATACCAAATAGATAATTCCATTGTAATCTGTCTGATGTGAATTACAGGTGTTAGGATAGCTTGAAGTTTATATGGCATCAGTTCTCCTGTAATGATGTGGTGGTGTAAATAATACACAAAATATGCTAGTAATACTCTATTATGGTCTTCGAGCCAACCTTTAAAAACAATATACAATTTTGCAGGGCACTGTTAATTGTGAATGTAAATGACATTTAGATTTGTAGGAGCGACACTACTTTGTGGTATGCACACTTAATGTTCTGTAATAAAAAAAACAAAATAAAACAAAAAAAACCCAACTATATATAATGCACACACAAGATTTGAAAGAATAAGTTATTTTACCCCCCCCCTCTAATTACTATAATTTAAATGTGCAATATTTGGTTTATTTGAAAGTCGTGTGTCATAAAGGGACTGTGGTATCATGATATTAAATTGTTACTACTAATGGTTTCAGTGATTTCTGCTCAAGTCAATATCTGAACTTTCCTCCCTTTTACTGGAGTAACAGCTACAGAAAAACTCAAGTGTTTAGATTCCGTGTATTGCCTTTTAGCTGACTATCGAGGCGGGGGGGGGGGGGAAATCATACTATTTAAACAATGAAATTGAGTCCATAATTCAAGAAGTGGGAAGCTGTGTAATTCTTAGAACCTGCCTAACTTCAACAGGATACACAGCTGACATGTAGCTAGCTCTCTGATCCAGTGGGGGTGCTGGAAGCCCTGAACTCCATTTGAAGTCAGTGTGCAGTGCAACTTGTAGAATCAGGCCTGAAGATAGAAAGATCAGAACTGAAACCAGAGGCACCAGGCAAGTAAACATAAAATGTACAAAAACATAGAACATATTTTAAAAAGAGGACAGTGGAAGTCTCCTGGTATCTCTGGCCACAGATGTCAGTTTCTTGGGTGAAACAATCACCCCCACTCTGGCCCCTTTGCACAAGTCAGAGCTGGAATGGCACAATGGTGACCTACAAGCTCCCTGGCCAGACAAGGGAGGATTTCCTTGGTGCAGGCACTGAAGAAACAGCTATCAGGCTGCCTTCCAAGGACCCCATCACAACCCTTGGCCCAGGGGATGTGCTAGGGATGGAATGAGAAAGGAATGGGGACAAGAGGGCTATGTCAGGCAGTGCGTGCATCATGCAGGGATGTGGAAGTTCTGGGCAGTGCTGTGGCCCATAGGGCAGCTTGGGGAGGCGGCTGTAACTTAGGCCCCCAAGGCTGTCTGAGTTCCATCGGGGGCAAAGCAGCCCAGGATCAGGAGGGCATAAGGTGGTTTAAACTTGCCTTAGCCCCCACTCACCCTGGGCTGTGAATTCTGTGCTGCCCCTATTTGAAGGAGAAGCACAAAACATCACCTTGTCTCGTGATGCATGTCATCAGGCTGATAACATTACTGCATCATCTCATATTTCCACATCATATAGGAGGTGGTTTATAGAAATCATTCATATTTTAAATTTGATTAAGGAACTGGAAAGTGTCTTATATTCCTTTGGCCATTGTTTCCCCTTAAAAGATTTTTGCAGTCACTTTTTACAGCAGACCTGATGTGCTCACTCTGGCAAGTGTGGAACAACAAGCTTACAATACTTAATTCACCACAGTTCCCGCAGGGAACTAGGAGTACAGTTAGGCAACTATATTAGAGACTGTACCTAGAAAAGAATACATTCGGTATACAAAAACTTTTGTTAAACTTCTATATTCCTTACTTCACACACCAATAATGTGAAATAATACAATTATATAGCAGATGTCAAATATAAATAATCAGATGTAAATGACTGATGAAGGCCTAAATTCAGAGAGACAGTCAAGCATGTGGTCATTTTTAAAAACATGTTCTTAAGTCCATCCCTATTCAGGGAAGCATGTGCATAGGTCCCACTGAAGTCAGACCGGTGTTGATGTAACACCTTGTTATTCAACAGATCTGCTCACTGTAAGTGTTCCAAGTCATATAACTAGTTTTAGTGATAAAAATAAGTTATTACATTCCAGTTGTGTTAGTTCTACAGTGCCAATAGGAGCTATCACAGGCTGAGCTAGATTCTGGCTCATGCAACATCAAGAGAATTGTTAAATTAATTCCAATTGCAAAAGCTATATTGATTTTGGTGAAGTGCAAGCCAGACTGAATGCAATTTAACCTTCAGATCCCAGAATGAGTTGGCAAAGCTGCCAAATAGAATATAGCCATCTTTTGTACTTGCGTGTATATGTGTGTAATCTAAAATAAATAAACGCATAAAATTCTTACAGAAAACATTGCTTTGTAAATTGTAATTGCAGCAGACTTCTTGGCAGAATAAACAGTTATGCTGGTACTTCACCTCTTACCTTGGATCAGATTGCATGGGTCACAAATTAGCTAGATTTAATTCCATCTGTACAACAATAGTTGTTAAAAAGTCAACCCTTGCCAACTGTTACCATATAGCAGAGATCTCTGCTACTAAGTACAGGGGGAAATTGTGATAATCTCATATGCAACTGTCTGGTAATAGTTAATGTTGAATTTTAATGGTAACCACTATGTCTATTGAATGGTGTGACACCATTGTATTACTATTGTAATTAGAGATGGGTTTGAAATGGTGCTGAAAACATCTGAGTGCCTGCCATGGTGGGTTATTCAGAGGCCAGTAGGATGAAGAATAAATCTTCTGGGTTTTAGTAAGAAGTTTAAAATATTTTTTGGAATGTTGGCTTAGAAGCAAAACCCACTCCATGGCACTAAATAAAAGAGCCAAGAGGAAATGGAACATAATAAATTGACTCAGGATATGGGCCTTGGAGGGCAGCTAGTCAACAGCTGTGGAAACAGAATTAAAAATTTGCCTAAATTGGAAACTGTCTTGTCCAAACAGGATTTAAATCCAAGTAATATAGTATCTCATAATCTCAACACAGGGTCAACAGGACATCATGGTTAACTCTATGGATGACTGCCAAAATACAACAAAATGCAGTTGTAGCCTATTGACCAACATCAAATAGTTGATGCTTGCTTTCCCCACAGACCTGAATTTTTCAAATAAATAAATCTTTGAACAAATTAGCCAGTAATTGTTCAGCATCAAGATGCTGAGGGTTAGATATAATACGTAAATCAAGCTGCTTTTAAATATATTTTAATATGATGAGTGGGAGATAAATTAGGTTGACAATCATACAGGGAATATAAAAGAAAGAAGGAAGGGTGGATTTTGAAGAGTGGTTGAGCTTGGCATTTAGGAATAATAGAATCATAGGATGGAAGCATCCTTGAGAGGTCATCTAGTCCAATCCCCTGCACTCACTTCAGGACTAAGTATTAGACCATTCCTGAGAGGTGTTTGCCTAGGGAGGTTGTGGAATCTCCATCATTGGAGATTTTTAAGAGCAGGTTAGACAATTTATTGCAGTGCTTAACTACCCAGACAATTAGGAAGCTTTTCCTAATGTCCAATCTAGACCTCTGTTGCTGCAATTTAAAGCCCATTGCTTCTTGGCCTATCCTCAGTGGTTAAGAAGAAAATTTCTTCTGCCTCCTCCTTGTAACAACCTTTTATGTACTTGAAAACTGTTATCCCTCTCAGTCTTCTCTTTTCCAAACTAAACAAACCTATTTTTTTCAGTCTTCCCTCATAAATCATGTTTTCTAGACCTTTAATAGTTTTTGTTGCTCTTCTCTGGACTTTCTCCAATTTGTCCACATCTTTCCTGAAATGTGGCACCCAGAACTGGACACAATATTCCAGTAGAGCGGAAAAATTACTTCTTGTGTCTTGCTTACAGCACTCCTGCTTATACATCCCAGAATGACGTTCACTTTTCTTTCCAACAGTGTTACACTGTTGACTCATATTTAGCTTGTGGTCCACTATGACCCCCAGATTCCTTTCTGCAGTACTCCTTCCTAGGCAGTCATTTGCCATTTTGTATGTGCGCAACTGATTGTTCTTTCCTAAATGGAGTACTTTGCATTTATCCTTATTGAATTTCATCCTATTCAGACCATTTCGTCCAGATGATTTTGAATTTTAATCCTATCCTCCAAAGCACTTGCAACCCCTTCCAGTTTGGTATCGTCTGCAAACTTTATAAGTATACTCTCTATGCCATAATCTAAATCATTGATGAAGATATTGATGAAGCAGCTGTAACTTAGGCCCCCAAGACTGTCTGAGTTCCATGGGGGGCAAAGCAGCCCAGGATCAGGAGGGCATAAGGTGGTTTAAACTTGCCTTAGCCCCTACTCACCCTGGGCTGTGAATTACGTGCTGCCCCTCTTTGAAGATGAAGATATTGAACAGAACCGGACCTGGAACTGATCCCTGTGGGACTCCACTCATTATGCCCTTCCAGCATGACTGTGAACCACTGGGAACTACTCTCTGGGAATGGTTTTCCCACCAGTTTTGCACCCACCTTATACTAACTCCATCTAGGTTGCATTTGCCTAGTTTGTTTATGAGAAGGTCATGTGAGACAGTATCAAAAGCTTTACTAAAGTCAAGATATACCACGTCTGCCACTTCCCCCCATCCATAAGTCTTGTTACTCAGTCAAAGAAAGCTTGTTTGGTTTGACACAATTTGTTCTTGACAGATCCATGCTAAAGGTTACTTATCACCTTATCTTCTAGATGTTTGCAAATTGATTGCTTAATTATTTTCTCCATTATCTTTCCAGGTACAGAAGTTAAGCTGACTGGTCTGTAATTCCCCAGGTTGTCCTTATTTCCCTTTTTATAGATTGACACTATATTTTCCCTTTTCCAGTCTTCTGAAATCTCTCCTGTCTTCCACGACTTTGCAAAGATAATCACTAATGCTCAGATATCCCCTTGAGTATTCTAGAATGCATTTCATCAGGCCCTAGTGACTTGAAGACTTCTAATTTGTCTCAGTAATTTTAACTTATTCTATTCCTATTTTAGCCTCTGATCCTGCCTCCTTTTCACTGGCATTCACTATGTTAGATGTCCAATCACCAACCTTCTTGGTGAAAACTGAAACAAAGAAATCATTTAGCACTTCTGCCATTTCCACATTTTCTGTTATTATTCCCTCCCCCCCTTCACTGAGTAATGGGCCTACCCTGTCGGTCTTCCTCTTGCTTCTAATGTATTTGTAGAATGTTTTCTTGTTATCCTTTATGTCTGTAGCTAGTTTGATCTAGTTTTGTGCCTTGGCCTTTCTAATTTTGTCCCTAAATACTTCTGTTATTTGTTTATATTCATCTTTTGTAATTTGACCTAGTTTCCACTTTTTGTAGGACTCTTGATTTTTAGATCATTGAAGATCTCCTGATTAAGCCAGGATGGTCTCTTGCCATACTTCCTATCTTTCCTACACAGTGGGATAGTTTGCTCTTGTGCCTTTAATAATATCTCTTTGAAACACTGCCAACTGTCTTCAAATTGTTTCCCCCCCTCTGACTTGCTTTCCATGGGATCTTATCTACCAATTCCCTGAGTTTGCTAAAGTCTGCCTTCTTGAAATCCATTGTCTTTATTTTGCTACTCTCCCTCCTACCATTCCTTAGAATCATAAACTGTATAATTTCATGATCCCTTCCACTTTCAGATTCTCAAAGAGTTCCTCCCTGTTTGTCAAAATCAAATCTAGAACAGCCTCTCCCCTAGTAGCTTTCCCCACCTTCTGAAATAAAAAAAAAATGGTCTCCAATACATTCCAAAACTTGTTGGATAATCTGTGCCCTGCTGTGTTATTTTCCCAACAGATATCTGAGTAGTTGAAGTTCCCCATCACCATCAAGACCTGTGCTTTGGATGATTTTGTTAGTTGTTAAAAAAAAAGCCTCATCCACCTCTCCTTCCTGGTTAGGTGGTCTGTAGTAGACCCCTACCATGACATCACCCTTGTTTTTACCCTTTTTATCCTTATCCTTCAACAAGTCTGTCTCCTATTTCCATCTCAACCTCAGTCCAAATGTATACATTTTTAATATATAAAGCAACAATACAAATTTTGAAGGAAAGAATAATGAAAGAGCTAGAGGTAAACAGAAAATAGGAGAAAAATGCAACATAGGTTTACCAAAGGTAGATTGTGCCATACTAACCTGATTTTTTTTTTAATAAGAAAACTGAGTTTTTAGACAAAGGAAATGCAAGAACAAATAGGTATAATTAATTTCTTGGAAATTAGAAGGTTTCTAAATCATCAGAAGTGTGAGGTTCTGGCCGCAGCTCCCTCTTTATAGTACATATCTGTCCTCTATCAGGCCCAATCAAGACGGTCAATGAGGCCTGGGGCAGAGAAGGCTGGAGCAGTTCCCTCGTAAAGGGCCCAGTCCACCTTGTGACAATAAGATTATGAATGGGATTACATGCCTGGATTTGACAAATGGGATAGCAGGGAACTGGACTTGATGGCCCAGAAAGCTGCCTTCTAACCCTACGTGCCATAATCCTGCATTGCTTGTACTGTACATGGTCCATAAAGAACATTGGAATTAAGTGCTATTAACTTTATCAACAACAAAACCAGCAACATAGAAAATCAGAGGACAAACCTCAAAACAACAAAACTACCTATGAGAGTTGATACAGAGCTGTGAAGGGATGCTATATACATGGACTGGAACCAGGAACAAAGAATACTAAAACAAGTAGTGCAAAATGTGTCCATACAGCATATGAAATAGTGAAGAGAACTAAAAAGAAACATGACAAAAATGCAGCTGTAATTTTAAAATCTCTCTCATTTTAGAAGATCAGTTATGTCTCAGAGGGCTTATTCACTTACAAATTGCCACCAGGGCAAACATTACTGGAGACAGTGGATTTTCTGGGCTCTGCTATGCCAAAAACAAATCATGGTTCCCTAAGGGAATCTTGAAAAATGTCCATCTTCAGAGGGGGCAAAATGTAGCATTAGCTATATTTACCTCCCATTTCTATTGCTATATATGGCATCTAAAGCAAATGCCAGTGACACCTAAAACATTTCCCTATTACACTACTATCCTTCTTATGAGAAAACCGTAAAGGATTTCTATATTGTAGGTTTACAAAATGGACAGTACACATTATTTTTATATCCATCCATCTCCAGAGTGACCATCAGCATGGTAGAATTCCTAAGCACTATTATAAAGTTACAAATACATCTTTTCCATAAAGCTAACTAAACTCTTAGCATCTTGCTGAGCTAATAGTCTAAACTGAGGGGGATAATGTTGGCAATTTGTCTAGGAGCTTGAAGCAAAGGTTGTCAGTAACAGTAATAGTTCATGGAGAGAGGGGTAATTCCTTACACCTAAATGTTTTAAAGATAAAGGCCAATACCTCGAAAGGAATCTGGTATAGGACTGGGGACCAGTTAAGAGTGCAGAGCAGTGGCTGATGTTCAGTCTTCTTTCTCTCCCACATAGGAGAAAGGCCATTGCATGATGGACCAGCATCAGCTTGTGAGACTTTTGCTTATAGTCAAAGATGAGGAAAGCTGTAGTAGTCCAACCTGAAGGTGATGAAAATGTGGAAAACACCGTGGCTAAACTCATAGTCAAAAAGAAAAGTGTAATTTAGGTAATTGAAAGAAGGTGCTTCTGATTGTTTTGTGTGGGTATTTAGGTTAAATGATTTCAGCATGACCCTAAGACTGTGCACTACCTTGACCAATGGAAGACAGATAGATGCTATGATTATACCTGAGGGTGTTTCCCTTCATTGAAGTGCTTTCCTCTTCCTACAGCCACCACCTTTATCTTAATAATTTTATCTTGAGCAAGTTGCTTTTCATCCAAGCTCCTACAGACTCAGTTATAGTGCTGTCATTTTCAATGCTGATTGTGTGGGCTTTTGTGTAAACATAATGGAGAGGGTATTGTAGTCAGTGGTGTATCATGATATCTCCTAGTTACCCAACAGATGCTGAATAAGAAAAAACAAAACAAAACAAACAACAGCACTAAACCCTGTAGGACTCCACATATGACTATCTTTGAGGACGAGGAGCACTTGTTTATCATGATCTTCTGGAACCCATTAGAAATGAATGAGTGAAGCCAGTTTAGAGGAACAATATCTGCCCTTACCAGGTCTGCAGATAAAAGTCAGTATCACCATGGAATGAGTAACTGCTAATAGTATTAGCATAAATATCTTGCATTTATCCATAACCATAAAGAAATTGTCTATTAGTTTAAATGGGTCATATCCTGCTGGGCCTAAAGCCTGACTGGAAATTACTGACGAGGGGTGGCTAGAAAATAAGAATTCTGTTTTGTGAGAAACTGAGGTTTTGAACTTTGTTTTCATTCTGCATCAAACTGAGATGCTTCCATTTTTTGGTGAAGAGACAGACCCCACACCTCCACCTACCCTCCCTAGAATAACCAATAGTCCCATGGTTAGTGCCCTAATGTATGATATGGGAAATCCAGATTCAAATCCTTGTCTGAATCCTTCAACCTAGCTCTCTGCTGTGCCTGATTCAAAACAGGGAGCTGAACTTGAGTCTATTAGCTATTCTGGGGTGAGTCATTAGCTTGAAATTTCATCCTGGAGCTGAGAATGTTGTCAAAAGAGGAGATTATTTACCTGTAACTGGAAGTTCTTCAAGATGTGTGGTCCCTACCTGAATTCCACACATGGGTGCACATGGGTGTCATCCACCTGAGTCCAGAAGTGTTTCTTAGCAGTGTTTGTTGACCTGCATGTGTGTAGTGTGTCTCCTCATGCTTCCAACCAAGGGTGAGAGGTAATGCGGGTTGATGCCCCTCCAGTTTCCCTTACTGTTGTGTAGTCCAGTCTGAAGCAGAGGGGAAGAAGGGTGGGTAGTGGAATACAGATTGTGGATCCTATGTCAAAGAACCTCCAATTACATGCAAGTAACTGCCTCTTCTTATTCAAGTGATGGTCCCTATGTGTATTCCACACATGGGTGGCATGCAAACAGTGATCAATGTGGAAGTAGGTGCACCAGTGGACACCAATGGAACCGCAATCTGCAGGATGGCATGGCCCAAGGCCATGTCTGTTGCTGCTGCTTGTGTTATGGCATAGTGTGTCATGAACATGTGGACAGAGGGCCATGTTACTGCTCAACACATGTCCTGCCAGGACACATCCACCAATAAGGCTAAGGAGGCAGCCTGAACCCATGTAGAATGTGTGGTGACCCTGCCACGAGGAGGTAGGTTGAAATGTTTGTAGCATTCAAGGATGTACCCTGAGACCGATTTGGAGATTTGTTGGAATAAGAGGGCTTGTCCCTTTGACTCTTTGGTGATGGCCACAAATAGTTTAGTCGATTTACAAAATGGGTGAGTCCTGTGGAGGTAGAACATTAGTGCACAGTGAACATCAAGGGAGCGCAGGGCCTTGTCAGCGGGCAGACATGTGGCATCTGGCAGAATACAGGCAAGTGGATGGATGGATTGAGGTGGAACTCAGACACCACTTTAGCAAGGAATTTGGGCTGCAGACATAAGGACACCTTGTCCTTGTGGAATACCATGGGAGGGACTTCAATCATGGCTGAGAGCTCACTGACTTGCCTGGCTGAGGTAATGAACACCACTTTCATTGAGAGGTGGGAGAGGGAGCATGTTGCCACTGGTTCAAATGTGTGGTTTTGTGAAGGTAGAGAGAATGAGATTAAAGTCCCATGGCAGTGTGGGCTTCATTATCGGTGGGAAAGTGTTGAGTAATCCTTTCATGAAGCGCAAACTGGTAGGGTGCGTAAATACCGATGTACCATCCATGGATGGGAGAAAAGTGCTAAGCACTGCTAAATGCGCACAAATGGAATTGAGAGCCAGGCCCAAGGTCTTGAGGATGAGGCGGTAATGAAGAATGATGGCAATGGTCATCATGCTCAGTGAATGGGCCCACACTAGGAAGCATCTCCATTTAGCTTGGTAGCAGGCTCTGGTGGATTCCCTTCTGCTTTGGGTGAGGATTTGCTGAACTGAGATTGAGTGTACTTGGGCTACACTCAACACCCATCCAAGTGCCGACTGTGAGGTGAAGAGGGTCCAGATTGGGATGTCGGAGTCTAATGCAAGATTGAGGGAAGAAATCTGGGAGTGTTTGGAGGCAGAATGGTGACCAGTTGGAGAGTCTGACGAGGTCTGTGAACCAGGACTGCCGGGGCCAGAAAGGCACTATGAGGATGACAGTGGCCTTGTCCTGGTGAATCTTGCATAGCACTTTTGGGAGGAGGGGAATGGGGAGGAAGGCATAGCGGAGGCTCTCCTCCTCCCCTGGATGGGTGACATTGCCTGGAGTAATAGAGGGAGAACTTTCAATTCCCTTGAACAGCATAGACATCGCACTGGTGGGGAGGTGCCCAACTTCACAAAGAGGTTGTTGAGTATGGCATCATGCAGCACCCACTTGTGATCGAGGGAGAAAGTTCTGTTGAGGTTGTCAGCCAGGGAGTTGACATGGTCTCTGTTGAGTTTGTAGATAGAAAAAAGCCAAGCTTGTATTCAGCACATGTGGAGCGGTGTGTGCAGCATTACATAAGTGCAGGCTGACATATGCCCAAGGAGGCACAGACATCAGTGGACTACAGTGTGCAGTTTGTGATGCAGACTCATTATGAAGGTAGTTATCACTGTGAAGGGGTCTGATGCTGTGAGAGAGTCCAGCCGCACCCCAATTAAGTTTATTGTCTGTGTGGGTGTCACTGACTTGTCCTCGTTGACACAGATATCCAGAGATGCTAGGAGGCCATGAAGCCAGTGGATCGTGGAGAGCAACTCCCGTTGAGCTAGCACCACCAGGAGTCAGTCATCGAGATAGGGGAATACCGAGTGGCCAAGGTGTTGCATCTGGGCCATTACCACTGCAAATACTTTTGGGAACAATCTTGGCACTGTCATTATGCCGAATAGGAGGACCTGAAATTGGACATGGTGGTACCTCACCCAGAAATGGAGGAACTTGTGATACAATGGGTGGATGTCCACATGGAAGTAATCTTTCATGTTGAGAGCTGTGACCCAGGCTCCCCAGTGTAGGGAGGGGGATAATTGATGCCAGTGTCACCCTGTGGAATTTGGACTTCCTGATGAATGTATTCAGTAACTGAAGATCGAGAATGGGGCGATGTTCTCTGCCCTTTTTTAGGATGATGAAATATATTGAGTAGAAGCCTTTTCCCCTGTACTGAGGCAGGATGGCTCTATCGCCCCATTGAGAAGCAGACTGTCTGCTTCTTGTTGGAGGAGCAAGTGGTTGGAGGGAACCCCGGGGGAGGGAGGTCGGTCATGGGGGTGGTGGGGTGGGAAGGAGAGGAACTCTATGGAGTATCCATGGAGGATGATCTCCAGTATTCAACTCTCTGTGGTGACCTTGCCCCAGTTGTGGGCGAATGGGGTAAGACAGCCCCCAAAGATGACATGGGGTGCTTTGGGTGGCATTGAGGGGGGTTCACAGGTCTCAACATGCGTGTCAAAATTGTCCTTTGGCTCGTGGTTGGGAGAGGCTTGAGGAGGTGGTTGTGGCAGAGGCAGGGAAGCTAGGCCTTTGAGTCTGTTGTCATCAGCGTGGGGGCTCTGGTTGGTGCTGATACTAGGCAGGGTAAGGTGTGGGTGGCCATGGGTGGTAGGGTTGTTTCTGCTGCCTGCATCTACGGGCCAGGGTGTATATACCAAGGGACCATAGTGTCTATCTGGCATCCTTCAATGACAAGACAGATGACTCCCTGCACTCTCTGAAGAGTTTTCTCTCATCAAAGGGAGGTCCTTGATCATATTTTGGACCTGACTGGGGAAGCCAGAAGATGGTAGCCATGAATCCCTGCGCATAACTACCCTGGTAGCTAAAGACTGAGAGGACATGTCGGCCACATCCACAGCTGTCTGGAGGGCCACCTTGGTGACCAGTCTCCCTTTGTCTACCACAAAGTATCATCTCTCCACCCACTTAGGTGGGGTGCCCATGAGGCCGATGTGTGCCACACAACCTGTTCCAGGATGACCTCATTGATACGGAGGGCCACACTGGACAGCACTTGGGTTTGGAGGATGTCCAGCAGTTGATGTTTGAGGGTCCTGAACCTCCTCCAATGGGATTCCCAGGTCTACAGCCACCTTCTGAAGCAAGTCCTGGTATTGCTGGTGATCATCTGGTGGAGAGTGGGAGGGGGATGATTGCCTCTTCCAGGGACAAGGATGTGCCGGCTGGGACCAGTGTAGCAGGCAGTACTGGTTCAGTATCTCCCTCTTCTTCATACACCGATGGTGCTGGTGGGTGTAGAGGGGATGTCTGGTAGGATGCCTGAGATGACGCATGGCATCTGTGGTATGGATCCCAGGATCCCCAGTATGGCCAGAAGGAGGGGTCCATCAGATGCTGCGGGCCCCACAGCAAGTGGTACCAGGCCTCTTTTATTGTTTCATAGAACAGAGCACAGGGCAATCTAGATTGCATGTCTGGGTTCCAGCACGGCACTTGTGAAAATGATGGTTCCACCTCAGAGAATTCCTTGGAGTCAGAGAATGGTTCCAGGAATGGCGGGACCGTTGGTACTGGAGGGCTGCAGTGCGGTGGCAAAGGGATGAGCTTATCTGGTAGAAGCAGCAGGGGTTCATCCTCTGGTGTATGGATGTCATGGGTGAGCTGAGGGCTTGAGAGAATGCCCAACTGTGGGTAGGAAAGGTTTAACTCCTCCACCGTAAAAAATATGTCCATTTGGCCAGGGGTTCATGGAGCACCCATGAAAATGCTGGAGGGACCTGGCGGTGTCTGTGTGGCTGCCCTGTCTGGCAGGTGCGTGGGTACTGGTGGAGCAGGTGGTGTTGTATGC
Organism: Emys orbicularis; assembly: GCF_028017835.1. Lineage (NCBI taxonomy): Eukaryota > Metazoa > Chordata > Testudines > Emydidae > Emys > Emys orbicularis. Next base: position 63,194,942 of record NC_088683.1, on the reverse strand, counting down.
ACCAGTCAGCGTTCTGGAGGCTTGAATACCAATATGATCATCGGTACCATTGGATCCCATTTGCACTTGGCTTTACCCTCCATCTAGGGCATCTTTGGTGCGTGTCCGGCCAGATTCGCACAACATCTCACCCAACCTGGCATGACTCGGGGAAGGAAACAAAGGGCTTGTGAGCAGTCCTTTGTGAGGACCTGCTCTTATGCCCGTGAGAGTGTTTTTTGCTCTTATGCCAGGACTTGTCCTTGCCCCTCGGTACCACTGGTTCTGAGCCATGTGAGGTGCTGGAGAGGTGCTGGTAGTGTCAGCTGTATAGGGAGTCTCCTGAACCAAGATCCGAGTGTGCCCAGGGGCTGCATTGCCTCCTCCATAAGGTATTTGTGGAGGCGGAGCTTGTAGGTTTCCTGGGCCAGAGTGGGAAGGACTTAGGCCTGGTCTACACTAGGAGTTTATGTCGAATTTAGCGCTGTTACATCGAATTAACTCTGCACCCGTCCACACCACGAAGCTATTTAGTTCGACATAGAGGTCTCTTAAATTCGACTTCTGTACTCCTCCCCAATGAGGGGAGTAGCGCTAAATTCGACATGGCCATGTCGAATTAGGCTAGGTGTGGATGGAAATCGACACTAATAGCTCCGGGAGCTATCCCACAGTGCACCACTCTGTTGATGCTCTGGGCAGCAGTCCGAGCTCGGATGCTCAGACCAGCCACACAGGAAAAGCCCAGGGAAAATTTGAATTCCTTTTCCTGTCTGGGCAGTTTGAATCTCATTTCCTGTTTGGACATCGTGGCGAGCTCAGCAGCACTGGCAACGATGCAGAGCTCTCCAGCAGAGATGGCCGTGCAATCTCAGAATAGAAAGAGGGCCCCAGCATGGACTGATCGGGAAGTCTTGGATCTGATCGCTGTGTGGGGCGATGAGTCCGTGCTTTCCGAGCTGCGCTCCAAAAGACGGAATGCAAAGATCTATGAGAAGATCTCTAAAGCCATGGCAGAGAGAGGATACAGCCGGGATGCAACGCAGTGCCGCGTGAAAATCAAGGAGCTGAGACAAGGCTACCAGAAGACCAAAGAGGCAAACGGACGCTCCGGATCCCAGCCCCAGACATCCCGTTTCTACGAGGCACTGCATTCCATCCTAGGTGCGGCCGCCACCACTACCCCACCACTGACCGTGGACTTTGAGGATGGGATATTGTCGACGGCCGCTTCCTCGGCCATGTTAGTGGACGGGGAAGATGAGGAAGAAGATGAGGAGGATGAGGCAGTCGACAGCGCTTACAACGCTGATTTCCCCGACAGCCAGGATCTCTTCATCACCCTTACAGAGATCCCCTACCAACCGTCCCCAGCCGTTAACCCAGACACAGAATCAGGGGAAGGATCACTCAGTAAGTGTTTAAAACATCTAAACATTTATTTTTTACAGAACAGGAATATTAACAATATTAACAATGGGTTTTGCATGATTACTTTGCCCTAGGCACTTAACGGTTCAGTCCCTGGCAGTGCAACTACTAAAAAAAATCTAACAATGTCCGGTTTAGCATGATTGTTCTGCCCAAGCCGCTCTACTGTTTAGTCCCTGCCAGTGCAGCTACAGTAAAATCCGGTCTATATGTCCGGGTATAGAGCAGAAATCCTCCATGGACATCTCCACGAAGCTCTCCTGGAGGTAATTGGAAAGCCTTTGCATCAGGTTCCTGGGGAGAGCGGCCTTATTGGGTCCTCCGTAGTAGCAAACATTTCCGCGCCAGGAGACAAGCAAGTACTCCGGGATCATTGCCCTGCAGAGCATGGCGGCATACGGCCCTGGTCTTTGCAGGCTTTCCCGAAGCATCCTTTCTTTTTCCGTCTCTGAAATCCTCATCAGAGTGATGTCGCTCATGGTGACCTGCTTTGAATTAGGTAGGGGAATGTTAGTATTGGGACTGCTTGCCTGTTCCTTTACAGAACTGTAACCGGCGGTTTACAGCCACGCGGTGGAGGCGGGAGAGGGGCAGCATACAGGAATCTTTCCCTGGGACAGCCGCGAGGGGGTGGAACAGGGGCAGAGTTCATGCTTGCCGGATTGCTGGCAGCAGGGACTGGCATTGCTTTCAATGTGAAAGGAGGCCAGTGCTACTATTAAAGTTTTAAGCAGCCACAAGTCTACGGCTTACCATGTCGGCCTGCTACACAAATTCCGGTGTCCTGCCCCGCTTCTCTGATCTGCACTGCAAGACCCCAGGCAGTGAATGCGAAGGCCGAAAATTCGACCTTGTCCTGAGTGCGCATGTGATAGGTGCTGTGCATGGTCTTGTTCACAGAGAAAGACTATGTTCTTTGTTCACAACTAAATTTATCTTTCTGAGAAATTCACTCCCTTTTTCCCATTCCCACAGCTGCGACTGTCTCCCGACCTAGCCTGGCATCACACTCCCAGAGGCTAGCGCAGATTAGGCGTAGGAAGAAGAGGACACGGGAGGACATGTTCACGGAACTTATGGGCTGCTCCCGAGCCCAGGCAGCCCAGCAGACCCAGTGGAGGGATAACTTGTCCCAAATGCACCGATCACACATGGAACGGGAGGAGAGGTGGCGGCAGGAAGACCAGCAGGCAACTCAAACGCTGCTTGGACTAATGAGGGAGCAAACGGACACGCTCCGGCGCCTTGTGGATGTTCTGCAGGACCGGAGGCAGGAGGACAGAGCCCCGCTGCAGTCTGTCTGTAACCGCCCTCCCCCGCCACCAAGTCCCATACCCCCCTCACCCAAAGTCCAAAGAAGGAGGGGCGGCAGAGTCCGTGAAAACTCTCACTCCACCCCTGCAGACTGCTCTAGGGCTTTGTCTTCACTACCCGCCGATCCGGCGGGTAGCAATCGGTTTATCGGGGATCGACTTACCGCGTCTAGTGAAGACGCGGTAAAATCGATCCCTGATCGCTCTGCCGTCGACTCCGGAAATCCACCTCGGCAAGAGGCGGCAGCGGAGTCGGCGGCAGCGCGGCAGCGGTCGACTTTCCCGCGTCCTCACCGCCAGGTAAGCCGACCTAAAATACGCAACTTCAGCTACGGTATTCACGTAGCTGAAGTTGCGTATCTTAGGTCGGACCCCCGCTGCAGTGTAGACCTACTAATAGAAGGCTCTCATTCCCCAAAATTTGACAAGTCCTTTCCTTCCCGCCTCACCCAAGCCCCCGTCCAAGTTTCACCCCCCAGTTTCATGTGTAGTTGTTAATAAAAAATATGTTTCTGTTAATTACTGTTTCCATCATGTTCTTTTAGAGGAGAGTCTGTCTGAAGGGGGGGGAAGGGGCTTGGTAATTGGACAGGACAGTCACCTTTACCAGGGTACAGAGGTGGGGGCAGGTTCAGCAGCAGGGCACACACACAGTGCAGTCACTAGTTACCCTGGTCAGTCTGGGAGGTGGTTTTCATGTTCTGTGGTGGGGGGGTGGGGGTTGCTCTGTGACTTTGTGGCGGGGGAGGGCAGTTAGAGATCTTATGCAGCGGTCCTTATCCTGGATCACAGAGCCACGCAGCAGGGGATCTGTAACCGTCCTCCCCCTGCCACAAAGTCACATAGCCCCCCCACACACAGAGTCCCGAACAGGAGGGGTGGCAGGCTCCGTTGAAACAACCAGTCCACCACTGCGGAGCCTGTCATTCCTGGAGTTTAGAAGCGTCATTTGCATCACTACACTACACCCGCTCCCCACCACAGTCTGCGTCCCAGGTTCAACACTTTCCCGCGAAAACAGTAATAAATAAAACGGTGTTCATTAACAAAATTCAAGTGATTTTATTTTTAAACATGTGTTGGAAGGGGGGGAACGGGGTATGTAACTGGAGAGGATACTGAACATTTAGTGGGTAAAGAAACGGGGGCAGGTTCAGCTTCTCTGTACACAAACTTAAAAGTCACAGGTTACCCTGCTCACTCAGGAACCTAGCTTTCAAAGCCTCCCGGATGCACAGCGCGTCCCGCTGGGCTCTTCTAATCGCACGGCTGTCTGGCTGGGCGTAATCAGCAGCCAGGCTATTTGCCTCAACCTCCCACCCCACCATAAAGGTCTCCCCCTTGCTCTCACAGAGATTGTGGAGCACACAGCAAGCTGCAATAACAATGGGGATATTGGTTTCACTGAGATCACAGCGAGTTAGTAAGCTTCTCCATCTCCCCTTGAGACGGCCAAAAGCACACTCCACCACCATTCTGCACTTGCTCAGCCGGTAGTTGAAGAGTTCTTTTTCAGTGTCCAGGGCGCCAGTATAGGGCTTCATGAGCCAGGGCATTAGCGGGTAGGCTGGGTCCCCGAGGATGACTATAGGCATCTCCACATCCCCAAGAGTTACTTTGTGGTCCAGGAAGTAAATACCTTCCTGCAGCCGTCTAAACAGACCTGAGTTCCTGAAAACACGAGCGTCATGAACCTTGCCCGGCCATCCGACGTTGATGTTTGTAAAACGTCCCCTATGGTCCACCAGTGCTTGCAGCACCATTGAAAAGTAGCCCTTTCGGTTGATGTACTGGCTGACCTAGTGGTCCGGTCCCAGGATAGGGATGTGAGTTCCATCTATAGCCCCACCGCAGTTTGGGAATCCCATCGTGGCGAAGCCATCTGTGATGACCTGCGCGTTTCCCAGGGTCACTACCTTTGAGAGCAGTACCTCAACGATTGCGTTGGCTACTTGCATGACAACAACCCCTACGGTAGATTTGCCCACACCAAAGTGCTTCGCGACTGACCGGTAGCTGTCTGGCATTGCAAGCTTCCAGAGGGCTATGGCTACTCACTTCTGGACAGTCAGGGCTGCTCGCATCCGGGTGTCATTGCGCTTCAGGGCAGGGGACAGCAACTCAAAAAGTTCCATGAAAGTCCCCTTCCGCATGTGAAAGTTTTGCAGCCACTGTGATTCATCCCAGACCTGCAGCACTATGCGGTCCCACCAGTCCATGCTGGTTTCCCGGGCCCAGAATCACCGTTCCACAACATCAACATGACCCATTGCCACTGTGATGTCCTCGGCGCGGGGTCCCGTGCTTTCTGACAGGTCTGTGCCACTCTCAGACTTCAGGCCCTCACCGCGCTGCCGTAGCCTCCTCGCCTGATTTCTCTGCATCTGCCTCTGGGAAAGGTGGATGATAAGCTGCGAGGTGTTGACAACGGCCATAACTGCAGCGATGGTCGCAGCGGGCTCCATGCTCGCAGTGCTGTGGCGTCCGCGCTGTCACTGACCAGAAAAGTGCGCAAACTGATTTCCCGCCGGCGCTTTCAGGGAGGGAGGGCAGTAGTGACGGACGGATGACGACAGTTACCCAAAAGCACCCTCGACACATTTTTTTACCCAGAAGGCATTGGCGGCTCGACCCAGAATTCCAATGGGCAGCGGGGACTGCGGGAACTGTGGGATAGCTGCCCACAGTGCACCGCTTCTAATGTCGACGCTTTTCCCGTTAGTGTGGACTCACAAAGTCGAATTACTGTCCTTAGTGTGGACACACACGTTCAATTTTGTAATATCGATTCCACATATTCGATTTAAGTAAAATCGAACTACTCTCGTAGTGTAGACATACCCTTACAGATGGCACAGCATGCTGCAATGTGTGCCAGGCAGTAGAGGCATCACTGGTACTCGTGGCTCATGGAGAAGGAACACAGGCAGGAGAGACAGTTTTTGAAGCCTGTGATCCTGTGCATAGTCCCTGAGGGTGCTGTCTCCTAATGGGGAAAGAACTAGTAAACTAATTACACTATGCAAACTTAACTGTAAAACTATCTACAGACTATGTACAAACAAAATAACTCTCTTAGCAGACTAAGAGCGTGAAGGAACAAGGGGTTCCGACTCAGTCCATGCGGTGGAAAGAGGGAACTGGAGGGATGTCAACTGGAAGCATGAGGAGATGCACTATGCTAAGTCAGACACTGCTAAGAAACACTTCTGGACTCAGGTGCATGGAATACACATAGGGACCATCACTTGAAGAAGAACATATGTTTCAATGGAAAGTTTCAGACTGGCAAATCAGCATTTTGTGATGGAAAAAAAATTGTTTCCAACCAGCTCTATTAACTCATTTTATTAATGTCAATACAACAGTACTTTTAGAAAAAAGATGGAGAATGAGTAACTTGCAGAATGGTGACAGCTGAACTGAGAGACTGAGAGGAAAACTGTTTTGTCCAGTTTGCAAATGATTCCTGAAAGCATTGCTCATCAGGACTAGCTGCATGAATCCAGTTTCTTACACCAGCGTCTCTGTTCCTGCTGTTCAAGAAGCACTAAGGAGGCAAAGAAAACTATTTCCCAGCAAATCAATAAAAGCTATTTACATTTAGTGTTAAGTTCCAACCAGCAGAATAAAGAAATTCTATAAAGTAAGGCCCTGCTGGAGCGTTGAGTTATATAAAGATGAACACTGATTAAAACTGGAATTCAAAAAAGCAATTAGTGTGCACAAAACAGTCTTCTTATGTGCAGCTCAATTTTTTACAGATTCTACTGGAATGTTATTTTTCATATTCCTTCCTGCCTTCAATGAGTGATTGTAAATTGAAGACTATCCAGGGATATATAGTGTGAATTTTAGCTACAGAAAAGATGCAATTTTTTTACACACAGAATTAAAGCTGACATCAATTTACTTTGCAAATATTTTTTATTTATTTTATTTCGGGTGTTGACCTAAGTAAATTACCATCTTTTACAAAATGAAAGAATAATTTCATATATTTAAAAGAAAGAAGGATATTGGTTATATAGGGAAATAGAAACTAAGAATAAGGAAATCTGGAATAACAATAATGTTGATGAGAAAGTTTATCTTTTGCATGTGGGGTTTTTTTTAAAGAATTATTGCTAGGATTAATGTGTCAATCTTTATAATCTCACATGGACATTTTGTTATGGGGACAGAATATATCAGTAAATAACAGGGTTGCTAATGTCTCAATTATCTTGGATTCTTTTGGTTCATCCATGAAACCAATGCCTAGGGCAGTGGCTCTCAACCTTTCCAGACTCCTGTACCCCTTTCAGGAGTCTGATTTGTCTTCCATACCCTAAGTTTCACCTCACTTAAAAACTTCTTGCTTACAAAATCAGACATAAAAATACAAAAAAGTGTCACAGCACACTATTACTGAAAAAATTCTTACTTTCTCATTTTTACCATATAATTAAATAATACATCAAATGGAATATGAATATCATTCCTACATTTCAGTGTACAGTATATAGAGCAGTATAAACAAGTCATTGTCTGTATGCAATTTTAGTTTGTACTGACTTCGCTAGTACTTTTTATGTAGCCTGTAGTAAAACTAGGCAAATATCCAGATGAGTTGGTGTATCTCCTAGAAGGCCTCTGTGTACACCCAGGGGTACATGAGAATCACTGGCCTAGGGAATCTATTAATTGCTTTTGGAGAACCTTTGAAGTCTTAAATTCTTCTACATTGCATTGTCTTGTAGTTGCTACTAGAGAGGCAAGTACTCCCCAAAATATTTTTGCAGTAGTTGCTAGAATTAAAAATGTGTGGAATTTACTGCCCACACCCTTCAGAGTTCACTTTCTATAAACATTTGATGTTGTAATAATGAGGGCATGAAGGATGTACCCCAATTGTGAGCTCAACTTGGGAAAGTGGGTAAAGGTTCATAAAATGACACAATAACCTTTGAACACTAAGTGGAGATTGGAAAAGATAAAAAAGGAAAACAGACTGAATGCATCCAAACAAAATGACCTATGGATATAACTGAAGGACTGTGTTAAGATGGTAAACAAGAGGAGTGTGGGACTGGAAATCAGTGGTTGGTGTGTGTAATCAAAATTGGTGTGTGTAATGGGGTGCACTCACCTCTCACGAGTGCCCCCATCTCAGTGTGTGTGCCTGCACTCTCTCTCTCCCCCTCTCGGTGGTGAGTCTTTGGTGACTCAACCTTCTGGCCGAGGTACAAAGTCTGTATGCAGGATAAAAATCAAAACTTCTTTTGGGATATAGGTCACCTGTTGGAGGTATCTGAGTGCCCTCTGTAAGGTCCCTTGATCTGCAGCCCTATCTTGGGGCTCGCTCCTCAATCAGTCCAGCAGGGCCTATCACAGTACCTTGGTTTGAAGTGTCCCTCAGCCCCCTGCTGGGCTCCCTCAAATTGTCCCTACTCTTCAAGCAGTTCCAGCCCTGGTGTGGGGCCATATCCCCTAGGGCTCCCTCCCTGGAGACTCTTCGCCTCTCTGGTCTTTCTGGGCCCAGCTCTTCAGCTGGGCCACTAAAAGAGTTCAGTTCCCAGGCCACTTTCCCAGTGGCTGGAGGGGGGAACAGGGCTCACCTTCTACTCTGGGTCCCAGCCCAGGGACCATATAGAGAGCAGCCATCTGCCATGTCCCTTTAAATAAACTGAAACACTGCTACAATTCCCTGGGCCACTTCCCCATGGCCCCAGTTCATTCTTTGCCCTTACCTCAGGGCCTTGTCTGGGTTGAGTCCCAACAGCCAGCCCAGAACTCTGTGTTCCCCCAGCCTCTGCCAGCACTGCTCTGTCCAGGGTCCTGTAGCTCTGTCAGCCTGCCATTCTCACCAGCCACAGTCCTCGAGCTCCAGCAAGGAATTAATTTCACTCTGGCCCTGCAGCTGTTCTTATACTAGCCTGCTGGGCCCTGATTGGCTGCTTCCCATACAGCCACCCTAGGCAGACTGGGATGTGTGCAGCAGGGCTGCAAGGCCTTCAGCAGGGGGCCTCCGGAAATAGTCCACCCCGTCACAGTGTATCAGGAATTTGGCCTAATTGGTGGACAAAATAATGAGGGGATGGACTATTCTAGTCGCCACTTCCTTTTGGAATCCTTTATTTAAAAAAAAAAATCAGTTGGAGAATCAAACTAACAACTGCTGCCTGGGAGATAGGTGAAATGAAAGAAGTGAGCTCCACCGTCATGGTTGCCATCCCACCTCTGACAATGGAACCTGGTGTCACAGGAGAGACCTCTGCATTGTCCAAACCAAACTGGACCAGAGAGAGGAATCCAGATGAAACTGACACTTCCACCAGCTCCAACTAAATCCCAAACATGACCTGGGATGTGAGACCTAAGTTCTTGCTGTCACCCCCTTCCCTCTCACTTCCTTTTCCTTCCCCACTTTATTTTTCTCTTTCCTATCCCTCTCCTTTTGTATTCTGTTTAGTAAAAGTCTGGATCTTCTGGGTAAGACTGCACATTTTGCAACACTGCTGTGAGCCTGCGAACAGAAAGGTTGGTAAAAACAATGCCCTAAACAGCCTAGTGCTGGTACAAGTTTTCTTGGTCTTGGAGAGGCTGATAAGACTGTGTGCTGTGGCTGTGGTTCTCCACAACTGAGGTTGCAAGTGAAAGTCAGTATCAAAGACAGAAGCTGTATTTTCTAACTTTGTTGTTCTTTTTCTCTCCCTTTTTGTATGTGTTTGTCTTTTAGCAAACAGGATCAGAGCAACATCAAAAGCTCCAGGCCATCTCAAATAATTTTTCTCTTTCCCACCCCCAAAAGGACAGCTGGAAGGTGTAATTTCCAGCTCAGGTAGATATACCCATGATAGCTCTGATGAGCTAGCACATGAAAACTGAGCATAGCCATGGTGGTGGTGCGAGCGGCAGGACGAGCTAGCTGCCTAAGTATTTACCTAAGATTGCAGATGGGACAATACTCAGGCAACTATCGCATCCTGCTGCTAGCACCCCCATGGGTAAACTTCTATTTTAATGCAGTAGCATGATCAGAATTAGCGTGGGTATGATTACTCCAGCTCCCATGTAGACATACTCTAAGAGTCTCTTAAACAGGTTTTTTTTCCTTTTTAAAAACTACAGCTAAAGGAAAAGGGAAGGAATATTGTTAAAATGAAAACCTTAATACTTAACATTTCAAATGCTTCAACTCTTTTTCCTTTATAGGTATCTTTAATAAAAGGTGAAAAAGATTTTTAATTGTGTGTTATACTAAGCAGGCAAAGGTCTTGGTATTCAAAACCCTGAATCTTAACTGTTTAGTGTTGTACTGTGACACGGTTATGTTAACAACTTTGACTCTCTGGGCTCTTTTATGCCATTACAATTAACACAACTGTATGTGAGTTCTGTTTGCATAAATGAATGCAGAAGGCAAATCTGAAGCTTGCAACAGTGTATCTGCACTGAGGGTAGAATACTTCCTATGAGATGAGAAACTGCTGGACACAGCATGAGGACAGGGTTTCTAACACACCTCACCAGAGCCCTGCTTCACAGGTAATTAAACAATCATTAAACTGATCTGATCAAAGCTTTCATAGCTAGGCCACATACACATACAACTACATTGTGAGGAGAGAATATTAAATGTAACTCTGTACTCAGCCAACACATCTTACAGCAGTTGAATCATTTCTAGTAATGATCCAAGAGCCATATAGCCCCAAAAGAGATTTAAAATCTTCTAAAATTTCCTAATATCACGTATCCATTTCTCTCTAAAGTGCTACCACCTCCTGAGAGACTCAAAGCCCCAGTGAGTTTTTCAAGCCCTCATTCTAATTAAGGGCAAGAAAGACATTTCACATTTTATCCTCAGTAAGGGGCAGAGATATAGCTGCCATACCTCAATAGTCACAATTCCTTGTGTAGTTCTCTCCCTGCACCAGAGAGGAAATAATCTACTAGTGGCCACACGAGAAGCATATTACTTCCCCAACTGTGTTGGATCCACCAAGTCCCCACCCCTGTTGATTTCAATGGGAATACTCAGCTGAGTAACCTTTTGCCAATGTGCATAAGGGATTCAGAAACTGGTCCCAAGTGACAATTCACTGAGTGATATTCACTTAAATATCAATAGCAAAAAGAAATACAGCAGACAGTATAAAAGTGATACATAGGTTACATTTATTTGCCCCACATATTCATTGAACAGTTTCAACTAGCAAATGGATGTGTAAGACAATCAGTCTGTTCAGGAACAATTTGAATCGGAAAAGGTGCCAGATTTACTAAATAACTGTCCATTTGGAATCGCCATGGCAGAGTAACCTACCGTCATAGAATCATAGAATATCAGGGTTGGAAGGGACCTCAGGAGGTCATCTATTCCAACCCCTGCTCAAAGCAGGACCAATCCCCAACTAAATCATGGATATAGATCTCAGAATATTACTAGAGATGAAGAAACACAAAGTATTTTTAATTTAACAAAGATAGAAAGGACAGCCCTGGGTAATTTGTCTAGGGATGGAGTAATCATTATATATCTGGCAGACACAGCTGGATCTACATTAATTATCTATCAGATAAAATATAAGAACAAGATAATAAGAGGGTAAAATGATGAAGTATACAGTCTGAGATTAACTATGGATCCACCTTTTAAATATAAGGGAGAAGAATTGCATCACATTTGGATTAACAAAGATATATTTTCAACAGAAAAACTATCAATAAAAATGGTATTTTATGTATGGCTGAAAAGGATCATCAGTTATTAGTTTGGATTAATATGTACACTGACACTAGTTTCCCTCAGTGAGTTTTCTGAGATAAGAGAAATAGATGTGAGATAATTTAGCTGAGTGCATTGAAGTCCATGGCAAAACACCCATGCTGGCCCTGATGTACAATTTCATTGTTAGTGCATTGCATGTGAAAGGCTTGCTACCACTCAACAATATTTTACATGAAGCTCATATAGGACCACAACTTAATTTTAGAGTTGACCTTGCCCATTTGATTCTGAAGAAGAGAGATTTCAAATTGGAAGGAATCTTTTATCATCAGAATAGGAGTTAATGATGGACTCACTGCATGCTGGCTTATTGATATTCTTAAATCTCTGTTTTAGGTAACCCTAAGAGCCCTGATTCTGACCCACTGAATTCAATGGGAGCTTTGGGAATGAATGAAATGGGTGCAAGTCAGACATGTATGAAGAAAGCATAATAAATCCAAACAAACGTGTTTTCCTCTCTCCAGTGTCCAAGATTTATGTAGGGCCCGAGGATCTGTTGCTACTACTGTAGTTTCGTTTTTATGCTAAAAAGATGTCTCTTAAGTTTCAATCTAAAACACTTAGGCTCAGGCTCATTTTATTTTTCTCTGGTATGGACTTTCATGACTGAGGACAAACTGCAGAGAGCACTCTATCTCAGCACCCAGTACACTATACCTTGTTCTCGACAACTGCACAATGACTGCTCAACACAGCTGCTTTGAAAGACTGTAGAGGATGAGTGGTCTCTGAAATAGCTGAGTTTCAAATCATTTGGGACTTTATGTTAGGACCAGGACTTTTAATTTGGGCTGACAAAAATTACAAGTGAAATTCACAACATGATGGTGTACTATGTCCATGCTCATTAGGATAGTATTCATCTGAGCTGGTTACTGGAATGGGCAAAGTTGTGTACAATTACAGTACTAGGGTAAAAACAGCTCTCTGGTTTTGTGTATGCTAATCTGTTCTGGAGAATAATGATGTAAATCACTTAGCTTCTTCAGTTAAAGTGAACAATGGAAAACACTGACTTTACTCAACAGTGGGTTGACACTCAGATCTGAGCAGGCAGGCAACCTATGCCATGACACACATTCCTTTTTACCAGTCAGCCCCCAGAAAGTTAATCTGCTCTTGTTAAACATAAATACTCTTAAATTTGTAAAACCTAATTCTTACAAAGGGTTAAATACTAGAATGTTAGCATGTGATTAATCTCAGTGGGATACTGGAGTTGGCAGAGGTGTGGAAACATAGATATTTTTGTAATCTTGTTGATATTTCAGTTCTAGTCTGTTGTCTGGAAGCAAGCTGCCAAGTCTGTTGTCTAGGAGCAAAGATGCTCAGATACTGCTATGATAGGGACTATATAAGACATGGATGGACATTATGCAGGAAATCTGCCTCTATTGTTTTTATGTGTTTCTCACTAGAGGTCATACATTGTTCCTGCTAACACTTTTCTCTACTGGTTTCTATTGCACTCTGTTAAGGCATGGTGGCCAGAAAGTCCTGGTCTTTGTTGGTCAATAGTGGACCAATTGCAGCCTTCCAATGTCAGTTGTGTTCAATTCAGGTGGAGTACTGAAGCCCACTGAAGTCACTATAGGGAAATAATTTCAGTATTTTATTTTATTTTATTTTATTTTATTTTATTGAGAAGGAGCTTTCAGAATTAAAGGAATATACAGGATATATTCACCTTATATATGAGATTGTTACGGTGACTGTGGTTTGTAGTCCTGTGAAAATGGATTAACAGGATGCTACAGTGAGTGTAACAAAGGGGAGAATACAGCCCATGCTATATAAGAAATAGAAAGAATTCTGTTTTGGTCTTTAGGTTCTATCAAAAATCTATTATTAGAGGTTTTCCCTACACTTAATTTTTGAGGATTAGGTATACTGTAGTAGTAAAGACTGAGTATGCACTAGAAAAGGATGTATTATTTGAGTAGTTTAATGCAAGGAATATGTTGAAAAGATTCTGAATCATGTGGTAAAGCTACTGTATGCAAAGGGACAGACAGGAATCACTGGGGAATTAAAACTAAAGATATAATAAGAATCTAATTCCATTTATAATATCCTATAATTCTGATTTTTCTGATATTTATAGATACATACATAAACACTGGTATATATCATTTGATATAAAGTATAAATGGACATTTATTGATCCTTTCCTGACATACTGAAGAGAGGAATCTTAGCTCTTTGGATGTATATAGTGTAATAAAAGCATAAACTCTTAAAACATAAAGAAACTATTAAGGTTATAGTTGGCACAACTATGAAAATGTCTGTGGGGTAAATTCAATTATCTGATCCATATGCTGCTTTCTTGATTTTGGATCTTAGAAGCCCCAAAGTAAATTGGAGCTGCACTGTGCTAGGCACTGTACAAATGTATAGTAAGATGCCATTGATTTCAATCTAAATAGGCAGGAAAGGAAAAGAGGTGAAGTGATTTCTCCCTGGGTCACTTATACCTCAGACTGGTGGCAGAACTGGGAAAAGAACTCAGGTCCCATTTTGTAGTCCTGTGCCATATAAACTAGACTATGCTGCTTCTCTTATTAATCCAACTCCTTCCATACATGCATTGTGGACCTCAGTGCGTTGATCTAAATGAGGAAGGCTAAATATATATTCTGCTGTATCATGCTCCCATTGTAGTCAATGATAAAATCTCTCTTGACTTCAATGGGTGCATGATTAAACACCAACAATGGGCTCAATCAACAGCTACTGTAACTCTAATTTAGCCATATATGGCATTGGCTCAAATGTATTAGTTCCAGCTGCCAACCAGTGTCTCAGAATGGAGTAGGATTACTTATTGTGTGATATGTTTCATGGAGGGGGTTGGAAATTTGTAGGGATGCTCAACCACACAAGTTGAAGGCGGCTTCCAAAGATTGGGGTAATTTTGATGAGAATTTTGAGATACATTTTCAAAGGCATAGAGGGGAGTTAAGTATCCAGCTCCCACTAACTTTCAGTTTTATTCCTACAGCCCTAGAAGCAGGTCAATAATTAGTAAAAGAGAAAAGGGGATTATTATTTTAGCTTGAATCAATCACAAGTGAGCAAAGAAAACTTGGAAAATGGAGAATACAACATTTTCTAATAATGCATAAAACCATTGGAAAAGCAAAACATGATGAAAGTGATTTTGACAAAGAGTCATTGGCTCAGCAAAAGAAAGAGAGAGACTTTGACTTTTAAAACACAATAAATTCAGTAAACAAACATAGTGAAAACAAGAAAATAAATTACAGATGACAAAATAATTTCCCATCCCAAACAGTACAAGGTGCATTCAGCCCACTGCTGAATACATTGATCCAAATTGCTTATGAGAGTATAATATCTAAACGCCAAAAGAAGGTGTAAAATCAATAAAAAAAAAAAAATCTACCCCCCTCCGCCCAAAGAACATTAGCAACTCCAGTACCAAATAATTTACACTGTCGACTTTTACATTGTCTTTGCTTGATCCAAACTAAAGTTTACAAGGCATACCACAGATCTATTTGTGAACCTATACTTAACATTAAAAAATAAACACAGTAGGAGGAAAATCAAGGGACAATAATTAAAAAATACCCTGAATAAAACAAATAATGGCTGTAACCTGGAACATGTTAGAAACACATGAAAAAAAACAATCTCCATGTCACAGAAAGGACACGACACAGTCAAATGATGCACAAACACATTTGTGGCACTAGTCCTATGAAGAATTCTCCATTGGAGTTCACCCATACTCTTTGCAATTGGAGGCTTGTATACAATTGGCCAGGCTGACTGGCTGGAGTGCATCACCAGAAGCTATCTTCTCATACCATATTGGGATAATCAACAAGTGTCCAAAAACGACAAATCTTTAATACAAACACATACAATGATTTATGACCTAAGCTCTGACAAGTAAATTCAGAAAACCCATTGAAGACAAGCAAGTTGGCAACATCACAATCCGCAGCAGGAGGAACAGGCAAGAAACCATTAGTATAATTAGGAAAGGCTTGCTCAAGGAGGCAGCTGTATAGACTGGCAATATTGACTCAGGCAGGAATGATTCCACCTCTTATAAAAACTGAGAAATCCAGCAAATGGAACGAAACCAAGCTTGACAACCAAGATAGCCACTGAGACCCATGTAAAATGTGTAATATCAATTAAATGAACCAGTTTTGTTACACCTGCTGCTACATGGGAAGAGGTAAGACTCTAGAAACAAGACTAGGAATCCTCACAGTAGAATTATAAACAAGGGATTCAGCAAGCAACCCTGGGAATTCCAGCTGCCTATCCTGCAGCCTCAGCTTAAAAAAAAATCTCCAAGTGTTAAAAAAGGCTTTGATAACATCTCAAAATTGAGCCACCCAGGGTCCAACAAAAAACATTCCTGATTAAAACCCAAACCTCCTACTCACTGAAGAAATGCAAAGGCTTTCAATGAATAGGGTCATCCACAAACAGCAGCTGCTGCAGAGACTGTAACTGAAAAGTAATGACTCTGCTCCAAAGATCAATGATAACTTGAGTATGCACTAGAAAAGTGCATACCCTTTCCACAAGAGGCAGATACAAAATATTCTGCCTCAGCCAATGATGGACATGCCAGAAAAAGTCCAAAAGAGTCTTCTGAACTTTTTCTAAAACAAGAGGATGGGGATCCGAAACAATACACTTATGCACACCATAGTCATTAATAACTTAATTGCCTCTAACACCCAGCCTTGGAAGGAGAGTTGAGGCAAACATCACTTCCACCTCTGCAACTTTCCCACCAACTTTTCCATATCTCCCTCCCAATACCGACCCAAAATATTAGCCAGTCCCAGCATAATTCACAGTATCTTAATGCCAGTTCAGCTCCACACTAGCCCCCCCAGCAAAGTCAGGGGGCAGGAGATCACTGAAGCGCCCAGCAGGAGTATTGCCCTTCCCCCAATGTATGTGCCCTGAGGAAGCCTGCTAAAAAAAAATTCTGACATTCAGTCAAAACCTGGACATCATAAGCATGAGTAATAAACACAGTCAGATCATCAGACGAAGGTTAGACGAAGGTTTCTAACCATTAGAGGAGTGAAGTTCTGGAACAGCCTTCCAAGGGGAGTAGTGGGGGCAAAAGACATATCTGGCTTCAAGACTAAGCTTGATAAGTTTATGGAGGGGATGGTATGATGGGATAGCCTAATTTTGGCAATTAATTGATCTTTGATTATTAGCAGGTAAATATGCCCAATGGTCTGTGATGGGATGTTAGATGGGGTGGGATCTGAGTTACTACAGAGAATTCTTTCCTGGGTGCTGGCTGGTGAGTCTTGCCCACATGCTCAGGGTTTAACCGATTGCCATATTTGGGGTCGGGAAGAAATTTTCCTCCAGGGCAGATTGGCAGAGGCCCTGGAGGTTTTTCACCTTCCTCCGCAGCGTGGGGCATGGGTCACTTGCTGGAGGATTCTCTGCACCTTGAGGTCTTTAAACCACGATTTGAGGACTTCAATAACTCAGGCATAGGTTAGGGGTTTGTTACAGGAGTGGGTGGGTGAGATTCTGTGGCCTGCGTTGTGCAGGAGGTCAGGCTAGATGATCATAATGGTCCCTTCTGACCTTAAAATCTATGAGTCTATCAGCATATGCAGAGACTTTCACCCCAGCACAAGCTGGAAGAGAGAGAGAGAATGGCCAGAAAGGAGCTTTCAAACATGCATAACAGAGGCTTGATAGAAAGAGCATACAATAAGCCAGTCAGGGAACCACCCTGTCTGATTCCCATGAAAACTGGAAAGGGGTCATTCAAAACACTATATATATATATAAAATCATTATACAGTAACTGAATGTAGGAGACAAACCTGGGCCGAAACCCAAAAGCACAAAGGGTGTGAATCAAATAGCCATGAAAAGCCTTCTCTTGATCAAGGGAAATCAACCTAATGTACAAATCAAATATTTCTGAGGCTGAAATTACATTCCTCGTAGGAAAAGGTTATCAAAATGGACCTGTTGGGGATGCAATAGGTCTGATCAGGTTGAACAAGTGAACCAATCACAGTTTTCGGTCTATTTGCCAAAGCCTTTGAAAAAAGTTTATAGTTGGAGCAAAGCAGGAACACTGGTCTTCAATTCTTCACCTTCCCAAGCTCCCCCTTCTTAAGCAGAAGGGTAAGAACTTCTTGATGATTACTGAGTGGCAATATCTTCTCTCTGACACTCTCCTGAAAAACCTGGAGCAACTCATTTCCAAGAAGGATCCAAAAGGCCTTATACAATTTAATAGGCAAATTATCAATTCCTTGGATCAAAAACATTTAGGGGAGAAGTCAGTTCTGAGAGCATCAGATCTTGTTCAAGTCTGTCGTCATCCAAGTTGAGATCATAGGAGGAGCCACAAGGAGCTGCCATTTCTCAGCTGGACATAGAGACTCTGTGGTATACAGGTCTGAGAAAGAAATCATAGCAAAATTCCTAATCCCCAGAGGTTCCAAAAGGCCTTATACAACTTAATAGGCAAATTATCAATTCATTGGATCAAAAACATTTAGAGGAGAAGTCAGTTCTTAGAGCATCAGATCTTGTTCAAGTCTGTCGTGATCCAATGTTGAGATCGTAGGAAGAGCCTCAAGGAGCTGGACATACAGACCCTGTGGTATACAGGTCTGAGAAAGAAATCATAGCAAAATTCCTAATCCCCAGAGGATCTGAAAGCACTTGACCCAGAAATGTCTTGAAATGACCAATCATCTTGTGCTCTGCATGTTTCTTTTCCAGGCTGAACAAAAACTGAGTAGGTGCATCCATTTGAGAAAGGCCCTGAAGTTGGGCTCTAGCCAATGCATCCTGAACTTTGCTATCCAACAGGCCCATAAATGCTCTGGGATTTTTATATTTCAAGCTCTGATGAAATCCAGTATACTAACTGCCATTAAAGGCTTTTTCAAATTCCATAATCCTCAACTCTAACTCTAGCAGGGTTGTCTGCTGACCAAAATATTTAATATGTAGACTTACCTCCCACCATTGCCTCAAGGAGGGAAAAATATCCTTTGAGGCAACCCAGGCTCCACAAAAATAATTGACAGAGTCCCAAAACTTCTTCTGGACAACTCTTAGAATCCCTGGTGGAAGGCAGGTAGCTGGCCATTTGAACCTTGTCATTTGACCACCTGAGACCCTCCAGACCATGGGTAATTATTGTTTGGGGGTGTTTTATAACTATTGTGTTTGTATATGATTGAAACTAAATAAAGCAGAGAATCTGAGTAAAGCATTTTGCTGAGAGTTCTAGAGACTAATAAAGTGAAGGTTTTAAGTAAAAGCACTTGATTTTGTGTGATTTATGCTAGCCGTATAGAGGTGCTGCATCTCCCTTGGTTTGTTTCCTGATACCACCTCTCAGAGAGTAGTTACCAAGAGCTTTGGGTTTAGGGAACCCCGGGTAACAATCAGTTTTTTGACAAACAGAAGCAGTACAGATTGAAACTCAGACACAGACACATGTCATAATATATTAAGCAGACAACAAAAACAGATTAAGGTTAGGAAACTAATCTGCCACCTCTACTCCACATTTCCCCGTAGTCTCATCCAGAAACATATGAATAGTGTCTGGGGTAAACTCCCTCTCAGGGGGTTCAGGGCTAAAGGAATCTGTGAGTTTGTTAGCCCCATGCTCTCAGAGTCACTATCAACCTCAAGGGGGGGAACCTGACAGAGGCCAGAGGGAGGGGGCTGCTGGGATTGAGGTGGCAAAACTACCACCAGAGAGTTCTCCAGGCCCCCAACCAAAGAACCACCCTCAGCAGCACCCTCAAGAGTGAGTGCTCCCTGACTGCACTGACCAAACTAGCTGCTTTGCCCTCAGAAACTGGCATCCCCTTCACCTTCAGTGGCCATTTTGACTTTGGGGCTTGCCAGCAAGCCAGAACCCTCAGCCAAGGCTGTGGATTCCATAGCAACAGGCTCAGCCTCCCTGTCACAGTCAGGTTCAGGCTGAGAGGTCACTGAGTCAGGAGCCACAGAACCAGTAATACCATTTCCCCAGCTTGTAAAGGGGGCACTAATCCCCCTGAACCAACATCCTGAGACATATCTTGGGCCTGTTGAGAGTGTCTGCCACAACCACCCCAACCTGTGCTTTACTCTCACAAACCCCCACATTCCTAGGCAAAGGGTCACTATTCCCAGGGGGCAGTCTGCCTCTTCTTAGGGCACTGATTAAACAAATGTGTCAGACTCCCACAGTGAAAACTGGCTACATGCCATCACTGGCAACAAACACACTGCAGTCACGCTCCCAAGTCCTATGCTTCAGGCAAACTTTTAACATGTTGGAAGCATTGTTTAATAACATATATACCTGCCTACAAAAGGACAAGACTGACAAAGCTCCGGGGCTTTTAATCCCCAAGAAATCCTCCTAGTAAGGCTAGTGATCCACCATAACTCACCAGTTGCTTATTTCCTAAAAAAGGAGGAACACTACAGATAGTGACTTTAATAGCAGGTGTTGAGTGGGGCACTACAGAAACAAAAGCACCCTGCACAACAGTCCTTTCCACAATCACCTGCTCAACAAAGCTAAGCGTGGCCACAAACACAACAGCCTTGCTTATGTGGGAGGCATACCTCACATTTTAAACTCCAATCACCTTCCCCACAGGTAGAACACAATCCTCCACAAAGGCAGAGTCTGGAGGCAAAATCCATAACCCACAGCTACAGGTTAAACCTTCAGAATCAACAACGAACCAATGTCTCTGTTTCCCAGGGACAGAAATCCTGAACTTAATTCACAACAACCAAAAAACTAATTAAACACACAAAAAACAGCCCCCCATTTACCCAACAGAAAGAAAAAGAGAGAACAGCAAAGCATACCCATTCTTAGCCTCCCTCCCAAACACTCCCACAATCCTGTGAGAGAGAGAGATTCTTTAACCTGGTGTCTCCCTTCCATCTGGGAGGTGGGAGGCACAGGCTCCAGTTCCTCTGCTTCAGTGACTCTATCCACAGTGGAACAGCTTCTACAGGAGAGATTGAGGGAGCCCCATATCTCAATGATTTGAGCACCTCTGTCCTGAGAGGTGGAAGACCGCTATTCAAATCCTCCTTGGCAGAGAGGTGAATTGAACGTAGGTCTCTCACTTCCCAGTTAAGAGCTCTAATCACAGGGCTAAAAGTGATAATGTGAGCACCACCTTCTCTGGCCATTTTTTGAGCTGAGCTTGTGAGCATGCCTACCGGATCAGGCACCACACATCAGATAGGTGTGCAAATGCCTATCTTCCCCAGTTCATGAATTGTTTTGGAGCTTAGGCAAGAGATTGGCATCTAAATGTGCCTGGAAGCAGAAACGTAGGCACTTAGGAATTTTTTACCCTGAAAATTTAGGTTCTGATTGAGTTTAAGCACCTACGGGGTTTGGCAGGAGTTTTGTAGTGGATCCTAAAACAGGGACCTAGGCACCTGAACTCAGATTTAGTGCCTAAGTTTGGGGTTTAGGTACGTAAGTACCTTTGTGCATCTAGCCCAAAGCATTTCAAAACCACCACCTGAAATCTGAGGCCCCCAAAATTAGTGGCCACTTTTTAAAAATATTGAAACTCAAAACTCAAAAGTTCCTGACTCTCAGTCCTGTGCTTGCTTTATCAATGTATTTTTGTCTGTACAGTTATAGATTATTCATATTACAGAAGTGAGATGATCCAATGCAACAGAAAGAAAGGAAGTGAAGAGAACACACATTGACCTTGTAGATCTGTTCTGTGATTAATTATTAAATGGCTTGAAAATAGGAATACAGAAGGATAGTGTTTGAAGCATTTTAATTTTTTTTTTTTAAAGAAATCTGTAGGGTTTAGTGTTTGTTTCTCTGTAGCTGTCATGATTCCCTGTACCGAACATACAATGTGAAATTAGAACCTTATATTTGGCATTTCCTGAATGTGGCTGGGATTATAATGAACATATATGCACTAACTTATTTATTATTTGCAAGCAGCAGTATTGGGGACATGAAGGAATGCAAGTAGTCATTCAAGGTAAAGAGAGATATCACCACCATTTTCCAGTTCAAGCACTAATATCTCAACACATCAAAGACGGCATCATAGTGTCAGCTCAGGTTGCCAAACTTAGGCAAACAGGGATAATACTAACTCTTCTACTTCACTAAACAATTTTTTAAAAAGACAACCAAGGCCTATTGTAGACAAGAGAAGAACTGAACAGCTTGCAGGTGGTGTTTGCATGAACGCTTACAGTCTGTGCTCAGCTAATTCGAGTCACACCATGGTGTCTTTATTTAGAGCAGATTGGCACAAGTACCTTCATACACAGCAACTAACCTTCATCAGTTTTCTCCAATGGACAAGAAAATTCACTTTTTGCCCAGTGTTTCATCTGGAAAAAAAAATCCTCATTGGCAAGAGATGCTTTTATCTCAGGGAACAGTGAGATTGGGAAGAAAGCTGTAATTCAAAGGTTAAAGCGTACCTGCTACATGACGGAGTAGCTTTCTGTCTCAGTATCTGGATGAAGTTTTGCAATAGTGATCAATGCTCTATCACAAAAGGACCACCCAAACTGGAACAAGTCCAGGAGAAAAACAGTTATTTAAAATGAACTCATTCAGAGCTCTTCTCACATGTAGAAAATATGCACAATTGTATCAACATCCCAAACTAGAAGAGTTCAAAGATCCCACACCTAGAGTTTCCCTTAACTCTCCCATCCAACTACTGACCCAGTTGAACTGTGCTTACTTTTTCAGATCTGACAAGGTCACAGAGCAAGGTGGTAGAACTAAGGTACTGTTAATACCTCTGGTGCTTTGAGTCTGGTGCTGCTTTCCTGATCTAAACAAGGTTAAAATGCCTTTTGTGTACTTGGAAGTACATTTGTTTAATGTACAAAGACAATCTTATACTTTACTGTGAATTTTGTATTCTCTGTGGTGTCCAATTTGGAAAGGTGGTGTGTGTAAAAGACAATAAGTGCAATATTTAGCCTAGCAGACCATGCAAACAGTGTATTATACGGTTTGTAAGCAAGCTGTGTATATCGGGAAGCTTTAAAGAATACCTCAATGTTTTCTTATTTTACCCTTGATGTACTGCACTCTTGATTTTCAGGGAATACACCTTTTGAAACACTTAAACCCAAAGCCACAAAGATACTTAGGTGCCTAATCCCAGCCACTGTGATACACAAAACCACCACGCCTCCTCCCAGCCATTTTGTTTTGAGTTAAGCAAGTGCCCAATTCATTCTCACAAGAAATGACTTAGGTGCCTAAGCCACCTGGCTCCAGGAGAGGGGTTTCTGGTAATGGATCACTAGTAGAGGTAGGTGCCTAACTTTCTGAGGGGGTAGGATTTAGGACACACCCCTCTCATCAGCATCTCCCATTGGATAGCTTAGGTGACTCCCCATCTAGTGTGCTTTCTTTTGTGGACTGCATTCTAAGGTGTCTCTCTCAGCTGATGCACTGTATAGGAAGCCTAGCGTATCTAACTCAGACTTTGTGGATAGCATTATTGTTCCAGTGATTTTCTAGGCACTTAAGTCCCTTTGTGGATCTGGGCCTTAGTGTTTTCCACATAGGGAAAAGCATAGTATAAGAATGTTATACACCCTATTTGCATTTCAAAACTGGTAAATCCCTGAGGTTTTCAGAATCTTTCAAAGGGATAATTCATGCCCTCCCCTCCTGATAACTTCAGAGGGAGTTAAAGGATCTCAGTCTGCAGTTTCCAAGAGATGTTCTGAACCTTACTGAATACAATCCAGACCTTCTTTTGAAAACCTTTCCATTAGTCATTTCACCTCCACCAAGGCCAATAATTAAAAAAAAAAAAAAAAGTCTCGTTCGCCATTGCCTTATGTAGCCACTTACACTTCTGTAAAAGAGGCATAAAATGATGCCATTCTGATTTAGAAGCATCTTATGCCCATTTTACAGATGTATGTGACTACAGTGCAAGCAATGGGCTGGACACTGGCCACCATATTTTATCTGCTCTAGCAGCACAAAGCATACAGAAAGTGGGCTTAACTGGTCAGTTGCATTTTCCTCTGGTAGGTGTTGCGCACACACACCATTATCTGTCCTCTACACCACTCTTCTCAGCCTCAGATTACTGGCTTCTTCTGGAACAAAAAGATGTTTGGCCAGAGTTTTGTGTTCCAACCATCCCCAGCTTCCAGAACAGTCTTTTTGGGACGGTTGAAGCCAGTGCAACTCTGAACAGTCTTAAAGATGCTCAAAGTTGCTCCTTGGGACAGGACCTGTATGGGTGACCAAAGGATCAGGAAACTGCAAACATGGCTTACACCTTTCCCCTCAATCTGCAAAGGGCACAGAGAAGCCAATCTCCAGGATCTGGCCTGACACATTTTCCTCACTAAAAGGAAGCCCGTGCTTTACACTTATAGAAGTTACGTTGGCAGAGTGCATATCGTGTATGGAGGCTGTGTGTATACAACAGGCTATTTATCCCTTCTCCCTGCCACCCCCACACAATCACCATATGCTTTCCCTGGCCCATACACCTATCCCACTTCCATCCCCTCCAACAAGATTCCCATAAGCATAATTACATATTATATCCTTTCTGTTTTGAGCCCCTCTATTTTGGAGATGAGTTTTAGTTCAAGATGGCTTCTGTTGCAGAATGAACCTCACACACGCTGTGCTGTCCTCATAGAATTATAGAAATTCAGGGATGGAAGGAATCTCAAGAGATAATCTAGTCCAGCCCCTTGTGCTGAGGAAGGACCAAGTAAACCTATATCACCTGATAGGTGTTTGTCCACCCTGTTCTTAAAAATCTCCAATGACAGGAATTCCACAACCTCACTTTTTATAATTACAGGGTAAAAATGAGAAAGAAAGCAATTTTTCAGTAATAGCGTGCTGTGACACTTTTGTATTTTTCTGTCTGATTTTGTAAGCAAGTAGTTTTCAAGGGAGGTGAAACCTGGTGGTATGCAAGACAAATCAGACTCCCGAAAGGAAGTAGTCTGGAAAGCTTGAGAGCCGCTGCCTTTGATCATATTTGTTGCAAACCCAAAGACCCTTGTCCTGCCCCCTTTCCCAAGACCACACCCCTGTCCTTCCCCTCTCAGAGGCCCCATCCCCTGCTCACTCCATCCCCCCTCCCTCTATCTCCCCCACCCTCACACACTTTCACTGGGCTAGGGCAGGCAGTTGGGGTGCGGGGTGCAGGCTCTGGGACGGAGTTTGGGTGCAGGTGCGGGGTGAGGGCTCTGGGAGAGAGTTTGGGTGTGGAGTGCGGGCTCTAGGCTGTGGTACAGGGTTGGGGTGCAGGAGTTGGAGGTCAGGGGGCTGGCGCATACCTCAGGTGGCTCCCGAAAGTGGCCGGCACACCCCTTTAGCAGCAGCTCCTAGGCAGGGGACCCAGGAGGTCTCTGCATGCTGCTGCCCGCAGGTACCAGCCCCACAACTCCCATTGGCCACAGTTCAAGAACCAGAGGCCCCTGACCCTTTTAAATCACCTGGGCACCTGGGCAATTGCCCCCTTTGCCCCCAACCTCCTGTTGGTGGGCCTGGGTTCTGAATTGCTTAATTAGTTCCTTAAACACCCTAAGATGAATTTCATCAGGCCCCACCAACTTGAAGACATCTATGTTATCTGAATGTTCTTTAACCTGTTCTTTCCCTATGCTGGCTTGTGTTCCATCTCCCTTGTTGTTAATATTAATTGTGTTGAGTGTCTGGTCACCATTAACCTTTTTATGGAAGATGGAAGCAAAATAGGCATTAAACAACTCTGCCTTCTTGATGTCATCAGTTATTAGCTCTCCTTCTCTGCTAAGTAGAGGATCTACACGTTTCTTCACCTTTCTCTTGTTCTTAATGTATTTAAAGAACCTCTTCTTATTGCCCTTTATGTCCCTTACAAGGTGTAACTCAGTCTGTGCCTTAATCTTTCTAATTTTGTCCCTACATGATTGTGGTATTCATGTGTACTCCTCCTTAGAATTTCACCCATGTTTCCAATTTTATAGGAGTCCTTTTTGAATTTCAGATAATCAAAGACCTCCTGATAGAGCCATATTGGCCTCTTACTAGTCTTTCTATCTTTCCTTCACATCGGGATAGTTTTCATTTGTGCCTTTAATGTTGTCTCCTTGAGAAACTGCCAGCTCTCCAGAACTCCTTTATCCCTAAGATTTTCTTCCCTTGGGACCTAACCTAGCAGTTTTCTGAGTTTGTTAAAGTCCATTGTCCTTGTTCTGATGCTCTCACTTTCTCCTTTCCTTAGAACTATGAAATTTATCATTTCATGATCACTTTCAACCAAATTGCCTTCCACCTTCAGATTCACTTCCATTTCCTCTCCATTGGTCAGAATCAAATCTAAAATAGCTGGGACCTGGGTTATTTCCTCCTCTTTCTGAAACAAAAAGTTGTCCCAAAAAGCTTATTGCAAATTCTGTGTATTTCTGTATTACTTTTCCAACAGATGTCCGGGTAGTTAAAGTCCCCTATTAATACCAGGTCTTGTGTTTTGGATATTTATGTTATTTGTTCTAGAAATGCCTCATCCACCTCCTCATCTTAATTTGGTGAGCTATTGTAGACCTCCTACTACGGCATCACCACTATTTTTTACCCCTTTTATTTACCCAGAGATTTTCAACTGGTCTGCCTCTCACCTCCTTCTGTACTCAGAACAAGTGTGCATATGTGTATATATATATTCTTTATTTATAATGCAACAGCTCTTCCCTTTTATCCTATCTGTCCTTCCTAAACAAGCTATACTCATTTATACCAATATTCCTGTCATGACACTTATCCCACCAAGTCTCTGTGATGCCAATTAAGTTATAATTTAGGTTATGCGCTAATACTTCCAGTTCATTCTCCATTCTACTTGCATTTGTGTATAGACAATAAGACAGAAGTGCCCCAGAGATACTCATTAGTTGACTAGCTCTCAGTCTCATTTTCCTAGCCACTAGTTGCCTTCATCTTACTAGCTCCTAGGCTAGGAGCCTGTGTGCTTTTCAAAGCCTGAGCCCCACACAGCTGGAATGGACATCTCAACCTCTCTCACTCAGCCACCTCTAATCACTGGCCTAGTTCAGTCAAAGATGACACTGCTCTCACTCGGACACTTGACATTTGTTCTCTTGTTTGTTGCATCCTTCCATCCAGAAGGAAAGACATTCTGAAAGTATATAGAGAAAAAATATAACTTGTAACTGGTTGCTGAGGAGCATGGTGGCTATTTCTTTTGATGCAGGCTGTTCCTCAACTCCACTCTGGAGTCCAGGCAGGCAGCAAGTTACTGGGCTCCAAGAGTCTATCCCATGAAGGATCATGAAGATGGAAGGCTAGGATTTAATGTCTTGCTCTTGTTTGTCACTTAGACAATTTGCATATATTTAACTTTTTAAAAAACTTTTCCTTATAAATCATTCCACATCCTGACTGTAGTAGGACCTTACCCAGTCTGCCTTCAGGCCCTGTCACTGCCTCAGTTTCCCGTTCTTCCTCAGTTAAAGAAACTTCATACTGTGTGGGCTCTCAATACTGCTCTCCTTCTGGGTGTGGTTTATTAACATCAAACACTCAAACACTTGCAGGCCTTTCCCTTAGGGTTAATTAGTCAGTTTAGAAATTGGCTTCAGTAGACTGCCTGCCTAAAAGCTCACTGTACTTTGCTAGTTTAGCTCCTCAGCTAAAACATATCCCTTACAATGCTTTTACCTAGCCCCTTTAAAAAAAAAAAAAAAAAAAAAAAAAAGAGAGAGTCAATTATGCCCCCAAATGACCACAGGCTGCCTTTTATCTTGCAGAAGCCTTGGTTTAGTCACATGTTCCCACCACATGACCCATGTCCTCTCATTCTCTTCACCTGGGGAGGTAGGCTACACCTGTCACTTGTCCAGCTGAGTCCCTACCACTTAAAGGGCCATCTCACTGTATGAAACTGATCATTTTTACTATCTCTGAATTTCCTCCCTCCCTCTTTAATATCTTTCTTACAACAAGGTACCCAGAAAAGAACATAATGCTCCATGTATACTCACACCAGTGCTTTGTAGAGAGGGACTATTGCCACAATGCTCTGTTATGCTTATGTTCATTGGCCTTGTTTTCTGCCATGTCTCATTGTAATGCTTAAACATGTTTTCAACTATCTGCTATACTGAATTGAATCAATATGAAGTCAAATTAATGGGAAAGTATTTCTTATTCCAATAGATAAGAAAACCATATTCATTTGGGGATTACAAGATATGTTAAGATAATTGTTTCCATATAAGAGTTTTGTCTGCTAATTGGTACTAGATATTGTAAGAGCCAGCTGTCACCTCATCCAAAAAAACTAATGAAGCTTCAGAAGGTTACAGGTTAGATGGTGAAATGTATACTAAAAAAAGGAAAAGCTTGGAATCCATTTTTTTTTAAATAGCAAGCAGTGTTACAAGTACAGCCAGGACCAGATCAAAGGAAGATATTAGAAGTGACAGGAAAGAATAGTAGAAATTGAAATTCTTTTGGAAAAATAAGAGATTGACCCTGGGTAAAAGAAATGTATACAACAGAATAAATAGTTTCCTTGACACTGTTCTACCACATGGATCTTGCAGGGTTCACTTCACTCTGTATCACTGCCTCAGCTGGTATATTATAGCAGAAAGCTACAGTTAACTATGCTGCTGTTTTCTTCACTTCGTTTCAAAATGAGACTGGGGCTTGGATAATGGCTAGGTGGCTGAGGCTCAACCCAGGAAAAAAAAACTGAGGTCATGCTTGCAGTGTGAGGGTAGCAACCAGAGGAACAGGCAGAGATGATGTCAACCCCTGAGCTTGAGACAGTGCATCTGCTATTTGTTTCCGCTGCTCACAACCAAGAGGTGCTGCTCCTGGACAACCAAGTATCACTTTAACAGTTATGTGCATTTAGATAGCATGGTGATAGGTGCCTTGGAAGTACCTATAAAAAGATTATAGACATCAGCTGTTGCTAAGACTGCATTTATTTGCACTTTTCATACAGGCTATGACCATTTCTGTTGGCTGGGGGTTATTATTTATGGTGGCTGCGTGGTTAAGGCACTCAACTACAGTCCTGAAAGTCATAGGTTTGAGTCTTGCTCTATCTCACACTGGAAGGCCACCTTCAGTTCACCCAGCTGCAAAATGCATACCTGGGTAAGGCGGTCAAAGGTGGTTGGTATGCTTCCTGGGGTTCTGTTAGCTATGAACCTGATGCAGCTTAACCACATCAGTCCAATGAGATTGGCTCAGGGGAACTTTGATTATTATTTATGTCTTTGTCACAGCTCAGTTGCACTATTGTAATACACTCTGCATAGGGCTATATTCTTCAGTGTCATTTGGAAACTCCAGTTAGTGCAGAATACAGCTGTCAGCTTGCTAAGGTTTTGTGCAGAGAATATATTGCACCATTGCTCTGAACTACATGTTAATACTGTTCCAAGAGATCAGTCACTTACCCCAGATCAACTTGTACCCCAGATCAACTGGTACCCTGGATCTTACACCAAAGAGAATACCTGTAGCCAATTATGTAATAAACGATCTACATGTTTATTGACTAGAAAAAAAGAAATAAGAGTTATTTACAGGTTAAAGCAAGCAAGTGTACACACACAAATGAGTTATTACATAAATCCTAAGAGTGACAGAGTTGTAATGATCTGTCAGTTCAAAGTGTATTTTAGGGTGGACCCAGGGGTAACCCCTTGGAATTTCTGCCTCAGTTTAGAGTCTCTGGACCTGTCAGAGTTTACACAGAGTTTACACAGTGAAAAGAGATAGAAATTTTTCCTGTGACTTTGTTTTATTTATTTCTTTAATTCAGCTCCCAAGTCCACAGTATGAGCTTCCTTGCAGGTAGCATTTCAAAGGTGTGGTAGGGCAATTCACAAATTATTTGTATTGTGATGTTCCTTGATGACCTTCTGATTTTGATAGTCCTTCTGGATGGGTGTGGGGGAGAAGGGGAACAGGGTTCACAAGTGCCTGGGTTCACAAGTTCAGAGCAAACATTTTCAAAGTTTGAAAGCAAAACTTACATATTTTCTATAGCATGGAATACAGACATTACATGTGAGATTAATACATTCAGCAATTAATAGGCATTTCATAGAGGCTAAATACTAAATACATTCTTATAGGACAAATACCTATTTTGAGCAAAACTAACATACAGATGAGTCTGGGTCTGATTTCAAGCTATGAGTTTATTAGTTCTTAGCTAATGCCTGAGGTCATGACAAGAGCTGGCACCTGGTTTGCCAGCATCACAATACTGTGATAGGTACCATCAGAGGTTCCTGAATTAATAACCCCCAATATAAACAAGGAGTTGCTGGCAGAATGTTCCATTCTAGAATCTTGATTCTGAAAGTCACTTCCCTCCTTAGGCTGACAGAAATACAGATTGGCTGACCTCAGGGCATGTTGGACAACTCATCTTATTACACGGGCCTTTTTGGGCAGAGTGGGTTGAGGGCTTCAGATTCCTTTACCATGAGAATTTGTTCATATATTATGGACTAGAATGAACTGAAAGGCTCAGCCCCAAGTGATGGATAGTGCATAATTGAACCAATCCAAGACTCTTAATTCCTTCTCTACTTCCCTCCTGCACCTGGGGGGAAACAAATTATGGCAACTCATTACAGATTACAGTCTATTTCCCATCTTGAACAGGCCAGCTCTGCTGGCTATTACATGAAGGTGGTGAACCATGTTGCATTGGATAAAAAACAGAAGCATGCATTTCCATCACGTGTAGCTTACATTTCAAGCAACAGTAAATTATGATCTTCTTAAATTGGAATCCATAATAGATGGTTATAGGTGAGTTAAAAGTGGTGTTCCTTTAATATAGCTTATCCTGCTTAGTGATCTCTCACTATAACATCTGTTTTATTCACAGTATCAGTTTATTTGTTCCATTAAAACAGACGGAAGGAAATGGGAACTGAGGCATAGATGGATTACCTGTAACAGGGCTTCACTGTAAAATTCTTTCCTTGTCTACTATGAGAGAGAAGACTGCAAATGCAAGGTTCAAAAGAATTCTCATGTTGCAATGACAAGAATGTTTTTTCCCCAAATCCTGCTTCTCTGAATTTAAAATGGAATATATTTACATGTATATACACATGGATTTAAGCATGATATGTCTAACTAATACAAACTGCTATTGAAATGATAGCCAGGTGATACCCTTGTTACCAGGCAAGGATGTCTCATAACTGTATATAATGAATATCTGTGCTTGTTTAACTAGATCTGGAATAAATAGAAGGATAACATTCACTGAGGCTCTTAGTATGGAACTAGAGCTTCAAAATATACCTTGCCTGAAGTACACATGTTAAAAATCAATGTTTAAGAACACATTTCTTTAACTATATTACAAATAACTTGGGTCAGAATCAATTTCTTTCATGGGAACACTCTCAGGTTAATTATACTGTCAGCAGAAACTCCTTTATAAAGCATTTTCAGATCTAACAATGAAAGGTGTTATATAAGATCTCTGTATTATTAACTATTATTATTATTACTTATTTTTTCTGGAATTCCAAAGTAGGTGTCCAGTGCAGGAACTTTCTCACTTATATGAAAATAAAATTCAGTCCAGTATCTATAACTTTTGTTTTCCAGAATTTGTTGTAATAGCTCCATAACACATGATTGGCTGGAACTCCCATACTTTTGAAATTTTGGAAGCCACTGATACTTACCTCTTTTATCTTCCCCTATACCTGAAGCGGACTGCAGGACTGCTCCAGTTGCAACACATAAGTATCACAACCATGAAACTGAAAGAGTAAATGTTACTAATATTGGCAGGGTACATCTGATAGTAATATTCTAATAAAGTGGAGTGATTACAATTTACAGCAGAAAGAAACTAAGCCAGGACTCCTGCAGAGTTTCAAAACTGCATAGGAATTCTACCCATGCCCTTTCTCTAATTATGAAGAATTTATCAGGTAACCGGGAATACTCTTGAAAGTAATATTTGCACATAGCACTCAAATGTTCCTTGTTCTCCCAGAGCAAATGATGTGTCCATTATAGCTCAATATACCCCTATGTCCTAGTTATCATTTGGGCTTAGAAAATGCAACAAAGATTGCAAAGGTTTAGAAAGCATGACCTACAAGGAAAGGTTAAAAAACTGTCTGTTTAGTCTTGGGGGGGGGGGGGTGGAGGAGAAAGAAAGAAAAAAAAAAGACTAGGAGGGGACCAGGTAACAATCTTCAAATATGTTAAGAACTGTTATAAAAAGCACAGCCATCAATTGTTTTCCTTTTTCTGACTTCAGTGGACATGAAGTAATCAGCTTAATCTGCAGCAAGGGAGGTTTATTTTAGATATTAGGAAAAATGTTCTAACTATAAAAATAGTTGAGCTCTGGAATAGGTCACCAAAGAAGGTTATGAAATTCCCCATCATTGGAGGCTTTTAAAAACAAGTTAGACAAACATCTGTCCGGGATAATCTAGATATACTTGGTCCTGCCTCAGTGTGGGGAGATGACTTCAGTGGCCTCTTGGGTGCGTTGAAGCCTGAAGTTTCTATGAAAAGTTGGATCTTTAAATCAAGATAGATTTGGGATATTTACTAGCAAAAAGAAAACTTCTAGCAGAGAAATGCTAGTCATTTTTGACGTCTATACAGTATCAAATAGTTGGTTGAATCCACATGAAGTGTATTTAAAATTCTCCTCTTCTAAAAGCCACATATGCAAAACAATCAGTA
This sequence comes from Emys orbicularis, assembly GCF_028017835.1. Classification (NCBI taxonomy): domain Eukaryota; kingdom Metazoa; phylum Chordata; order Testudines; family Emydidae; genus Emys; species Emys orbicularis. Next base: position 63,162,643 of record NC_088683.1, on the reverse strand, counting down.
AAAAAAAATTCTCTTTGCTTGAAGAAGATATATAATCAGAATTATAATGGCAATTTTAAATTATTGTATCACTGTGTCCCATTCACCAGTGTAAAATGGAGTTGCACCAGCATAAAACTGCTGTAATGTAGTGGTGAAAGGGGCATGACTTCTCTCTTTTCTTCTTTGCACACAAAATACACCAGTGGTGAGATTAAGAGCTGTTCCTTTTAAAGGTGCAGCAAAGAATTTGCAACGCAGTGGTAGAAGAGGGTAACATGTCTTTCTGAATCTGAGCTGCTCCAATTATGCTCTGCTATGGCAGCCTCCCCGGACTGCCCTATGGCTAACAACATGGTGCAGAGTCCCTGTAGTGCTATATGCTGTACACCCACGCCCAGAACTTCCCCCTGTGCAGGGTTCCTCAGTGTACAGCTTGCAACTCTCTCCCTCAATTCTTGCATCTGGAGAATTATCTCCCTACCAGACCCAGGGCTTTTAGAACCACTTTCTGCCATTCCAGCCTTTTACCCAGTGGAAAGGGACCCTAGCAGGGGTAGGAATCTCACCAAGTCTTCTTTTTCTGTTTCTCATATGGAAGCGCCTATGCCTCTAATCATTTTCACTTCTTTGTACTTTTATCCATTTTTGCTACATTACTTTATTCTTAACAAGGTGGACAAAACTGAAGGCAGTAGTCAGATGACATAATATACCATTCATTTGCCCAACTACATTATAACTTTATGTTATTCTCTATCCTTTTCTGAATACTTGATGGAAAGCCAATATTCTTCTGCACCAATGCCAGTGAGGGCAGTTATAAAAACTTTACTGTGATATTCCAACCTGTATCAGTCATCCAAAAGAATTAGCTCCTAAGACCCCTGTGTTGCAATTCACTGTGTGAAGCTGCCTGGCTGCAGCTCCTTGCTGTAAACTGCAAGCAGCAGTAGCAGCTTCACATGGTTATGATATAGCCTCACTGGAATTCAATATGGACTCCCATCTTGAACGGTCCCTTGCAAATTTTCTTTCTTTCACAAAAGTCAGTATGGGAGGATTTAGGCTTCTTAAATCCCTCAAAATTGCATCTTCCTACCTCATTCATGGTCCTTTGACCTCAGCTCTATAAAGCTTCTGTAAAAGTGTGCCTCCTTCTGCATGCTGGACATGACCGCACCATTGCAGTCTTGCTATCAACTGGTGGAAGACTGCAACTTGCCAGGATCGTCTAAGTATTGAATTGTTTGTGACAAAATCAACCCAAAGGATGTTATGAATACACCGTAACTTTCAATATTGAAAACTGAAAAGTTTCCTCTCCTCAGCTGCTTTTAATGGCTGGATTTCTTCCCCATATAACAGAGTTGTCCTCACTACTGTCATCTCTTCCCCATATAACAGAGTGTCATCACTCATATCTTAGTTGTCACACTAATATCCTGCTATCCAAACACGGGCCTTTGAAGATACTGAAATGTCATTGATGCAAAACTGAGGCAACATGTGATTTCTGGAGTCATAGAATCTCCTTCTGTTAACCAGCTACCCAGATAGATAAAACTATTCACCATTCAATGTCTTTGCCATCTACATGCAGCATTGGCAAGTCATTCCTTTCCATTCTATAGAAGGCAGACATAGCTTTGGTTTTATCCCCATTGGTCTTATGCTCCATAGATTCTGCTGTTGTTGGTTTTGTGCAGTTCTTAGTTGTATTTGCTCACTTGTCCCTCCAAGTAAGGCAATATCACCTGCATACTCGAGATCCTCTAAAGACAAATCTTTAAATTGCACATCTCCTGCTCAATCAGCTTTTGTCATCAGATCGTCCATTAGAACATTAAACAACGTAGGTAAGAGAATACAGCAGTCCTGCCTCCTGCCGCAGCCGCTGACAGCTGAAGCTGAAGTCATGGAGAGCTGGTAAAGTCATGGAATCCATGACTTCCGTGTCCTAATCATATCCTTTTTTATGAGCATTTTGTAAATTGCAAGACTAGGACCTAAATGTTTTATTGTTTACCTGAGTGTACCTAGAGAGTTAGAGAGAGAGAATAAGTTATGCGACTGAAATTTAAACTTCAGGCCATTACTTATAAGAGATATTAACAACATATTTTGCATTTTGTTTAAGAAACAATTATAAACATACTTTACATATATTGGTTTTAGTATTTAAATGTAAACACTTAGTCTTCTACAATAATATATTTCATCTGAAATTAAATATCTGTCCACTTGAAAGTAAATGTATACAGAATATTTTCTAACAATCAACACAATTATTATAATTACTTTGACTAATGTTGACTTGCAGTGTAAATGTTTTAATTACAGAACATCTGCAATTAGATTAATTATGAATTTTCAAAGTTGACTCCATCATAGTAACTGACACTTAACAATAAAACCCAAGCACGTAATAATACATTAATCAAAACATCAAAAAAATAAACCAGTTTTAATGAAAATTCCACCAAGCAATTTGCAACATTTCTGGGCACTATTTACAGGGATAGAGTATCATGGTTATCAGTCAAACGTGGCAGCATTGGAAACATTGATTCACTGGACCTGTAATGTCATTTGCGAAATGTCACCTTCTGACAATAGTGCTGCTAGGAATAGTATCACGCTGCATTGAATCAGCAGGCACAGTGAACACTATTAAAAAGTAAACATTTGCAAGGCAATCAGTCACCAGTTATTTCCTATTCCAGTTATAGGAGAAAACGGTGGTATCTTGGATGCTACTGTATGGTAACTATAGATAAATATTGACTCTCAGAGGTCATATTCTCAGCTCATGTAAATCAACATACCTCTGTTGAAGTCAGTACTGAGGATCTCAGTATTGAAAACTCTTGCATTATTATTCCCAGTCTCATAATATTTGGTTCCCTTTTAATGTATTTGCATGAATTTCTGAGTTTTGCATTTATTCCCATGGAGTTTTGCCCTTGCCCAAAATGGCCACCCTCTGCCATTACTGTGAATGAGATTCAAGCCATAGATTGCAGCCTCTTCACTGAGGGCAATATCCCATTATCTTTTAAAGTTGAGTGTGAGGCTCCCCAGCAAAGATGACCAGTCTTCCTATGGTTTTCAATGGAATTGAAGCCATACTACTACCAGAAAAAATGGTAGCCCCTTAATCACTATGTTGAGGACCTACTGGGGATAAGAAAATGCTGAGGTTCAGGTAATGAGATTATGGGAGCAACAGGAAGAAGGAAAACAGTACAGAAAACTATTAGGGTTCAAACTATGTGAGTAGCAGAGGCTGACTGAGGAATGCAGAAAAATGTGAGAATCAGGAAGCAGCAGACAGAGAAATGTAGGAAAGTGTAGGAGGCAGATGGAGGAGCTGTGGAGATATGTGCCATGGCAAGGATGGAGAATGTGGTGGGTAGGTGACTGTGGGGGTATATGGAGGGAGAATACAAGTGGGGCAGGTGTTTATCCTGTTTAGGTACAGAAAGGACTAGAGTTGAATGGCAAGTCCCCACACCTTACAGGAGAAGGTAAGAGGAAATATCTCCCAGTACCAAATGAAGAAGTTTACATGTGTGTGAATTTCACTGAAGATTGAAATTTGAATCTGAGATGCTCTCACACACATTGGAGGTGGCCAGCCATATATCATGGTGAGAAAGCTGGTGAAAAATACATGTTTTTATTATTAATTATTAATTATTATTAATTATTATTATTATTATTGACCTCTGTGACCCACATGACTTAATCATAGAGGGGATGGAAAGGAAGGGGAGCGATTAACCTGTATTTATGACCAAGAATTTCATAGATTTTTAATACCAGAAGAGATCATTTTATCATCTAGTCAGAATTCCTGCATAACAGAGGCCATAGAATTTCAGCCAATAGCTCCTGCATCAAGTCTATAATTTCTGGTTGAGCTAAAGTGAATCTTTAGAAAATATATCCAATCTTGATATCTTCGAGACAGAGAACCCACCATAATCCTTGGCAAGTTGTTCCAGTGTTAATTACCCTAATTTTATTTCTATTCTGAATTGTCTAGCTTCAGTTCCCAGCTATTTGATCTTGTTATGCCTTTGTCTTCCAGATTAAAAAGACAGCCACAATCAGAAATTGTCTCCCCATTTAGGTACTGTACTTAGATGGTGATCAAGTCATCTCCTAACATTCTCTTTGATGTGCTCAATAGATTGAGCTTCTCAAGTGCAAGACAGGTTTTTCAAGAATGATTCTTGTAGCTTTTTTTCTGAAATCTTTCCAATTTGTCCACATATTTCTTGAAGTGTTGACACCAGAACCGGACACAGTATTCCACTAATACCTCATGCTGATCTGTACCTAAAGCTGGATTCAGTGTCACATCGAAGTGTCCACAAATTCTTATGGAGCCATCCTTCTTGATCTCTTGTATGATGGGTGTAGCCCACTCACTGAGTGAAACCAGTGACAAGACTCTGATGTTCACTAAATGGTCCAAATCAGCTTCTACCAGAGGCTTCAGAACATACGGTACAACTCCGTACCTTATGTTATTTTATTTTAGCTGGCTGTCACACTTAAAAGTGAGCTTCACTGACATGTGGCACTTCTGACCAAGTTCTTTTTCAAAAACTTTGATGTGTCTGTCCAGTATTCCTTGAAGATTTTGAGGGGCTTTGGTGATCACCTTGATCTTGGTCCAATTCACTTTCAGCTTCTCAAGCCAAGTCCTGCCAATTAATGGTGGATAATTTTCTTCAATCACATGCCAGGATAAAATGCTTGATTGTCCCTATGTTGGAATTCCCTCACAGACCTCTTCCATTCAGCTTTCCCAAGAACTTAGTTCAACTCCCAATTCCGTGACTCAGGAATCTTTATTAGGCATACAGCAAAGACTGTGCAGAGTTGATCAGACTTTAACACAGGGTATAGGGCATACCAGAGATCCAAAGTTACGCAGCAAACCTTCTCCTTTTATGTACATTTACACAAACATTGCATTACTACACATTACATCATATACTTCAGAATTGGCTGGGTTACTTAACCAGTCTTTGTATAGCATGCTCTGCTTCTGCACTATGCATACCTAATTTGCTCTCTGCCTCCCTACATTCTACAGTTCTCTCATCCAAGTATGTGGAACCAGGGTGTTCCTCCTTATCTCAGCTAATACTGTAGTACTACATTGCACATAAATCTTGTCTCCAACTAAATGCTCCAGTTAGCGCTCTAATCCTATCTCCAAGAAACGAGGCTCCTTCCATATCCATTTACTCAGATTAAGAAAGCCCTACAATGTCAAGCACAGCCTACACCAAACACACATAATTGAACTTTTATTGAGTATCCCTTTTGGGACTAACTTTTCTCTGGTATAAGTCTTCAAAACTATGGAGGTACCAGAGGAACTTGTGACAAAGTCTGGTGATAGGTACATGCAGAAATCAGTGAGATGGCAGTTCTGGTATCAAGCTCTGTTCTTGTAGGAACTCCCTTGATTAAGGGTGTGACTCAGATGCCATCTCTGACTCCAGATTCCCACAACAGATGCAGTGCTAGATCTTGATCTGTGTCACTAGAACTCTTTGTCTTTTTCCAAATTATGAATTCCCAACTTTTTCATAGGGGTCCAGTCTTCATAGGGGTCTTTTTGGATGGATGGTTACTTTGTGTTGCTGGTTGTTGAACTATGTGACAGGTCACAACAATGTGTCCTTTCTTCTGGCCCTTCCTGCAAATGAACTGGCATCCCCAGCAATCCTTCTGGATCCTTTGTGTGCAATTCCTTACATTCCTGTGGCCCTCTGTCTCACTGATTCAGAAGGTGAACTTCTTGGTTCACACCAAATTACAGACTCCTTCTCTGTGGTTTCCATGGCAATATCTACCTCGACAGCCTTCTTGAATGTAAGCACTGAGACTGTCAATAACTTTTTTCGGATCTGGTCATCCAAACTGACAATGCCATAACTACTTAGAGCAGCAAAAAACTGTGCTACTGACCCTCCACTTCCCTGATGTCACTGATGGAACCAGTATTGTTCTGCTGTCACCGATGGGGTAGAAGACAAATGTTCCTGCATTGCTGCAGTAATTGCAGCATATGTGGCAGGCCCAGGTGTAGCTGGAGACAATAAGTCATGCAGCAGTCTGCCTGCCTTCAGACCCATCATTGTCAACAAGGTTCAGACTTGCTGTCCATCTGAGATGGAGTTGCAGGCCACAAATTGCTCAAATTGTTCAAGGTACACAACCTCTGGTTCACCCGTTCAACATTGCCCACAAAAGGTGCCATTTCTCTTCTACCTGTTGGACTTTGTGCCCTCCCAATGTCTTTTCTTCCACAGAGGAAACTTTAAAAAAAAAAAAATTGAACTCTGTGCTTGATCTTCCTCAGATGGCTGTGCGCTTCCATTGCAGGGCGCACACGCCCTCCTTTGGCTATACTTGGGCTCCCTCTGCTGTTTGTACACTGTCAGCTTAGGCTACAGGCTCTCTCTCTTCCTGACTTGCACAAGGCCAAGGTAGCTGCTCCCATTTCAGATTATTCCAAACTCGCTGGAGAAGTCTATACAAAGGAATAAATAAAAAATAAAACAAAACAAAATAAAATAAAATAATAATAATTAAAATCCTTATCAAGAAAACCCAAAATCATGGATTGGTTTGTTTGCTTTTTGTTTTTTGCTGCTCATGTAGGTATTTGCCTCAATCTCAGGCAGACACTTGTATGTTCAAAAGTTACCTTACTCAGGACAACCAAACGGTGGGAAAGGAAAATGCTCACTTTTGAAAGTGTGTACAGATAGCCATTTCCCAAGATCTTCCTTCTTTGGGAAACCAGTTGGCAATTTTTCTTCATCAATTCCAACAGATGTCTTCTGGGAAGCTGTTTACCCATCAGCCTCTTGCAGCAATGATACATGAAAGACTCCTGTGTGTCTGTGGCTGTTACTTCTAGCTATTTAATTCTCTGGCACCTTAGAAAAAGGCACAGGGTACACTTGGCTAGAGCAACTCCCCTTTTTAAGTGGAGAAAAGAGTGTGTGTAGGAGCATTTTCACATTTCTCTTATAAGAAATAAAATGTTATAGGGGAAGAAGATGCTTTCATGGAGACAATTTAAGTAATGATTAATCTTGATGGCTGCATCCTCAGCTACAATGCTTGACATAGCAGGGCCTGAGCAGGGGAAAAGAGGCAAAAATAACTATATAACTTTTCCATTCTCCCCCATCTACCTCTGGTCTTGGGGCTAACGTGAGGTCAAACAGGGCCCTGGCATACGTTAGAGCAGCCACATGGCTGCTTTGAGTTATACCAGGTAGAATCCTTGGATCACAACATACTCTAGCCTCATCTATTTGTCCCTGTTACACACTCTGCCTGACCTGACAAGCCTTTAGAGTGGGTGGAATAAAGTCCATACATCAGTGGAATTACCAGCTACTACTTTAGGGCAGCTTTAAGTCCTCTATGTGCTACTGCATCCGTACAAATGCTATTTAATCAAGACACAACAAATTTGGTCACGAATACCACATTTTCCAGGAGGAAGAATTATTCCCAGAACCCCAGAATGTTTGTAGCATCCCTTCAAATTCTGAAGATCCATGTCGTTCTACTGGAGCATTGCAGGCTCAGGACCAACATTCGTTTTACATGTAGTGCAAGTAGGTGCATCAAACAAGCTATTAATTTTGAAATCTGTTTTTTCTACCAAGCAGAGATATTATGCGACAGCCCTGTCTCCTTCTGTCTAGCCTACCGACAGAACCAAAGGAAATAACTCTGCTTTTGCAATGTGATCTTCCTACTTCAGTGAAGGGAACAAAAACTATGTGTCTGATCTGTTTGCAAGCATTCACAGAAAGGGCTTATGTTAAATCCTATGATGGTCTGTGTCATGATACCTTACTGGCATTTGGTTTGATCTATCATTTGATACTACAAGTTTGTTCCCAATAAAACTAGAGCAAAACTTGTCTGTAAGTTGCTCTAACACAATGTGCATCCTTATTCAGTTGGTATATGAATTTACTAGTTAGAGGCAAACCCCAAAAGTTTCAAGGTTGCTTTAATAATCCCAGGAACATCTACATTGTTAATTACAGTCTAGCTGAATTTAGCCAAACACCTGTTTTTTTCTCTTCCCCCACCATATCTCATCCTTTAGTTCATCTGCCTACAAGTTCTACCCACACCCTGAATGCCAGTCTTTAATCATCTTAAATTTGGGGTGGGCGTGGGAGTCTTTGGTCTGCCATCTCTCTCTTCTTGGCTCTGAATGCAAATTCTTCAAACACCTTTCTAGTCCCCCCAGCATGTATAGTCCCATTTTAGCTGGAAAAGCCACAGAACTCATGCACCTAGAAAATAACTGCCAGAACAAAAAAGAATGCCCAAATCCCCTATGCATAGCGCTCAGAGAGCCCTTTTGAAGATTGGGTAGAGGGGTGTAATATTTGTCAGAATTGTTTATTTGAACTTAAAATAGGATATGTTTCAGTTTGTGATGTCCAGTGGTTATTTAAAGCCATATAGAACAAAATGATCTCTGGATTTCACTTGAGCAGATGTTGTAAGAATTAAATCGAGAATTAATTCCCTAAAAATATACACTCATTCTTGGTAGCACACTGTACCACAGATGGATTTGGTGCAATGATACCACTGCAATGATTTCAATTTTGAAACAAACGCCAGGTATCCTAAGGTTGTGACACCAATGATAATATGTGAAAAAGTCACTCTTTGAGCATTGTCAATAAATATTATTTCATTTTTGAGAACAATCAGCCAGAGTTTCAAAGGAAGATAATTCTAATGCTGATTCTCATGTTACATGTGTAAGGAGTTTTCCATGTAGCTCTAATAATTCCCTTCAAGCTGATCTGCATTCATTGGTTCTGAGGGACTTCAACTGATTAGGGCAGTGGTTCTCAACCTTTCCAGACTACTGTACCCCTTACAGGAGTCTGATTTGTCTTGTGTATCCCCAAGTTTCACCTCATTTAAACTATTTGCTTACAAAATCAGACATAAAAAAACAAAAGTGTCTCAGCACACTATTACTGAAAAATTGCTTACTTTCTTATTTTTACCATGTAATTATAAAATAAATCAATTGGAATATAAAGATTGTGCTTACATTTCAGTGTATAGTATATAGAGCAGTATAAACAAGTCATTGTCTGTATGAAATTTTAGCTTGTACTGACTTTGCTAGTGCTTTTTATGTAGCCTGTTGTTAAACTAGACAAATATCTAGATGAGTTGATGTACCCCCTAGAAAACCTGTGCGTACCCCCAGGGGTACGCGTACCCTTGGTTGAGAACCACTGGATTAGGGGCTGTCATAACTAAATTATGTGTTGTTTCTGGGGGGGTGCTCCTCCCTAATGACTATTAGTGATAAAACTCCAATTTTAAACCTAAATCTAAATAAAAAGATTGGAGCAGCAACTGCTAATGTTGGAACAAGGTCTTCCAGCCAAGTATCAGTAGCGAAAGCTTGAAATAACCATTACAAGTCCACTATCTAGAGAAAAAACAGTTTGTGATTATGAAATTAAAGTCTATATCACAATATATTTATACACAAAACTTGAGTGTTTGCCTTTGCAAGAATTAATGTTCTTTTAACAGTTTTTGTGTGTGATTTTAAAAATTGTAGTGTTCTCCATAGAAGAGGATAATCTAGTCCCATACAATGCACTATGGTATACATATGGTATACACTGATTTGCACAAGCTGAAGACTTGGCCCATATACTCACAATATATAGTATAATTATTATTGGAGACTTTGTTATAGAAAGTGAAGTAAAAACCATAGCAAATAATAAATGTTACATGTTACAGAAAGTACGTCTACAGTACATGTAGTTATTACACTATCTGTTCCAATACAGAAATTGTAAATAAATATTGCAGTAGAAACTACAGTAAAATTATACTGGAATGTACTTCTCAGCCAAAGTGCAGTAATACTGCCAATTTTGCAGGAAAAACTGTGCTGTATAGCTTTTCTGCTATTTAAGGACTTCAGTAACTCAGCCAGAGGTTAGGGGGTCTATTACAGGGATGGGTGGGGGAGGTTTTGTGGCCTGCAATGTACAGGAGGTCAGACTGGATGGTAATGATAGTCTCTTCAGATCTTAAAGTCTGAGTCTATGCAAGTCCCTTCACTCTGGTTGTGGCTGTTTGGTTTTCATGATCACAGTATGGCTATTACTCAGTAGTTGCACTGTGTATACACAAATCTCTCTTCCAAATGGCTACTATAATTCCTCTGCTCTTATTGGCTCCTCTATGCAATTTTCAAACTGCAGAAGCCAGAAATTTGTAAAATCACATACAAAAATTGTTAAAAGAACATTAATTCTTGCAAAGGCAAACACTCAAGTTTTGTGTATAAATGTATTGTGATATAGACTTTAATTTCATAATCACAAACTGTTTTTTTCCGCAAAGGACTCCTGCCTTATTCAATGCACCAGATGGATGGTGCTCACTTAATGAGCAGCTATTAAATATTTTGTTTTCTCCTTATTGTTCAATGTGTGGCCCAGGCTTTATTTCCTGCATGCTATTCAAACACTGCTCTGAAGACAGCAGTGTTGATTTCCTCCTGGGCTTTTCTATGTTGCTCTTCACTACAGTATCTGTGTCCTTCACAAACATTAATGAATTTATTTTCACAACACCCAGGTGAGGTTCTGAGGCAATACTATTCCCATTTTACAGATGGGAAACTGAGGCACAGAGTGAATTAAGGTCAAAAGTATGAACTAATTTTGGGTGCCCAGTTTGAGACACCTGGGACTTGATTTTTCAGAGTATGTAGTATTATATAGCACTCTCTATGTTCAAAGCACTGTTTTCACTGACTTCACTTTCAGCTGTGAGCGCTCAGAACTTCTGCAAATCACATTCTAATGTCAGGTGCCCAGTAAATGAGCACACAATTAGTGGCCACCTGTGAAAATTTTGGTTCAGGTGATTTGGCCAGCATCATGTAGGAACTCTGTGGCAGAGGCAGGGATAGAATCCAGTGCAACATTCAAGTGCCTTGTCCATGGGACCATCATTTATTTTCTCATAAACCCTTGCCTCATTCACTACACCCCTTCCTGAGGGTGGGGTGCTTTGTGACTGTGGGGCAGTTCTGATCCCTCAGAGAGCACCTCTGGGTTGGGCTCCTCTAGGTGGCATTCACTGGCTCCTAGGACTCCTTTGAGGAGCAGTGAGTACTGATCAGGGATCTTTGCTTGGTGACCCCCCTCTGAATCACTTGTTGTGGCACTATGTTATGACCCCCTCCTCTTGTTTCTCTGTGTTCTTCATTTGTTGTCCCCATGATCATTTGCCTAGTGGTCTCAGTGGGCTCTCCTCCCTTGGTTGAGGGGGCTGGCCTTTTGTTTTGGATGGGTCTAGGCTCAATACCTGCAATAGGTACACACTTTCCAACTTCTGCAACAAATGAAGCAGGAATCCTATAGCCAACAGTCTCCTTCACTACACAGCCCTTTGTGATCTCCAGACCAACTCCATCCTGTGCAATGAGTAAGCCAGGAGTCCTGTGATAAAAACACCATATGACCAATGTAATTAAAGACTGTATCAAAATACATATGTTTAAGGTGGCTGAGTTAAGACTGCAGAGGCAACCTTACTTTTGAGTGCATGATTCTGCAACCTTGGTAATGCTTTTAAACAGTATTTTATAAGTTTTTAGAAAAGTAAACTGAAAAAAAAAATCAATGAAATTCCATCATGTGATAACAATATCCAAGGATCCATGGATCAGCAAGGTAGGAACCTTTAGATCCACCACAAAGATCTCTGCCACTTACAGGAATGGAGTAACTGATAGCAGTAGTAGGCTGTCATCCTCTGTATGGATCAGGCCTAGAGGGGGATGGGAAAATTTGCCAGTTTAGGTGAACAGAACTTAGCTGACAACAGAGGAATAGTGAGAGTCAGAATCTTAGGTTCCATTCCAGGCTCTGGAGGAGAGTGTGCTCTGTGGGCACAGACTCTTCTGCCTGTTCCTCCCAAGCCTGATCACTTTTGCCCCTTCTCCTTCAACCACTTCCTGTTGCAGTCATTTCTCTTCCCTTCCCAGGCCCATTTTCCTCACCCATCCAGTCACAGTCTTCATTACTCAGGCATCTCATACTACGCCTAATCTCTTTGTCTGATCAGTCCCAGTCTCCACACCCCAGCTCCCAGTCTCCATGCCCAGCCAGTCTCAGTCTCCCCCAACTCCCAGTCCCAGGTTCCCTCTCCTTGCCCCACTCCTCAATTCTCAGTCTCTCTGCCCACCCACCTAGCTCCTTCTCCAATCTAATCCCCTACCCCCCATGTCCTGATCTTGTCTCCTCTACATCTGAATAAGGCAGCTTCCTCCTCCATATTTTCTAAATTCAGCACTGTGGGCATTGAGAGCACAGGAGAGACAGTCTCCTTGCTTTCAGTTCTAGTCTCTGGATCTGACCCAGTCTGCAGCAGCCCTGAGCAGCAATTGCAGAGGAAAGTCCTGCTCAGCCCCACGCTGAAGCATGCTCAGTGCAGATGGACTCTTCAGGTAATTTAGCTGTAGAAGGTCTAGGAAGTTTCTACTGAGTCTGTGCATACAGCAAATTTTAAACTAGGCCAGATTTGGGGACAGCTAAAGACATCCCTGATACAAAAGCCACCACCCTGCCAAGTTTCAAGTCCCTGCTCCAAAGCAGAGGGATGCTAGAGCTGTTAAAAAAGGTCACTGGCATTTTTTTAATATGGGCAAACCAATGTATTTTTCCCTAGCCCTGTTCTTTGAAATAGCTGAACTGTTTTGGCTGAAGGCTTCCAAAACTTTTTAGCCTGAGGGAGACTGAGACCATATAATTAAGTTTGGCAAAGTTATAATTAGAGCTGGTCAGAAAAAAATCTACTGAACAATTTTTAAACAGAAAATACTGATTTGTAGAAACCAAAACTTTCATAGGTTTTGTCGAATTTTCCAAAAAGTTTCCAAGTTGTCAAAACAGGACATTTTAACATTTTCTAAACAGAAAAGCTCCATTTTTTGTTTGTTTGAAATGACTTTTTGTTCAAAATTTAAGTTATAGTAAAAAATTATAAAAAAAAAACCCTAAAGGTTGAATCTAAATAAAACATTTCAAAATTATAAAAATAGTTTGATTGACCCAATATGATTTTTTTTAAAAATTTTCAATTTGTGAAAAAAGTTTCAAGACTGATTTTTCATCCTGATTCAGGAGGTCAAGAAACTTTTTTTGAAATCTCAAAAATTCTCGCAGGATGGGAAAACAGTCTCCCACCCAGCTTCAAGTAGAAGCAGATAAACAGAGGAGTCTTATATTGTTAAGTATTGGGCAAGTATTTGACAATACTAAGTCAGTACTACCAGCCCTGTCTATAATAATAAATGTAAGTTTGGTATAATTACCGTGGGGCTATTGAAACATAGAGTACATTCCTAATACCATAATTAGAAGGCACTGAACCTTTATAATTCATAATGAAGGCTACAGGTATTCAGCATCTCTGAATACAGGTCCCTTATATAGTGCCTAGTTGTAGGCACTTGAGGTTGAAAGTTTTGACCTAGAATTGCACTTTAGAATTTTTTTCCCCATGGGCTACCCCTACATATGCTCATCAGACCTAGAAGAAATCCTCTGAGCTAAGGACTTAGACAGGCACTCCATTTCCTCCCATTAAGGATGGAGAGTTTGATTGCTTTGACTACTGCTTGAATTTGACTCTCGTGATTTTAAAAAACAAAGACTGATAATACAGCCAAGATTTTAACATGGACAGCCATAGCTCCCAAATCCCCACCCACCCAGAAAATGCCATACCCCAAGCAGAGGTTTTACCCCCAAAAGAAAAAAGAACCAAAGACCACTAGGGACTTTGCTATTGCTACTGATTTTAGATGGCAGATACGGTGATGGGTGGTGGTGTAAGTCCCACAGAAGATAGATTGATTTTAAAAAGTGACTAGCACTTTTGGATGATTCAACTTTGGGTGACCAACTTGAGATACCTTTAAGAGAGTATTACATTTTAGAGGAAGGGACTCAGCACTTTCTGAAAATTAGGTCACCCAAGCCCACTTGCCACTTTTGAAAATTTTGGCCTTTCTGCATCAGCCCCTTTGAAGATATAAAACAATTAATCTTTCAGTAATAGATACTCAATTAAAAACTTGTGATGTTCCACTAGCCCTATCCTCCAAATCCTTGAGTAACATAAGGTCCCTGATGACCTTCCAGATGGTGCAGCTTTCTGTATGGCACTCAGATGAACAACATCAAAAAGTGTGTCATTCTTTTAAAATCTTGAGGTGGCCACACATGCATGAATAGTCATGTTGCTTCTCTCAGCCAGGTAATCCCCTTTGAGTGACCGATGAGGATGTTTGGAAAGCATTTGGTGGACAGGAGGTTAGCCACATTGAAAAGTCTTTGCATAAACTATACTAAGATCAGAGGCACACATTATTGCTACAGTTTTAAACCTAGATTCGAAGATACCACGTCTGTTTCTCTCCCACAGGGTGAGGCTACCACAAGAAAAAAAATAAAGATTCTCCTTAATTAGGTTGCCAACTCTGTGTCAGCAAAGATTACTGAGACAGAAAAAAGATAGAATAACCTTTTTCATTGACAGAGTGCCCAATAGTAAAGTAGTCAAAAAGAAAAAAGCAATAGGAAAAATGGCTTAGTCAAGGTACATGGACCCCAGTTCAGCAAGGTCCTTAAGCACATGTCTAACTCTTAGCGCAAGTAGGTCTCATTGAAGTCAATCCTTAAAATTAGGCACATCCTCTGGTACCTTGTTGAGAAAGTGCCATTGGTGGAAGACAAAACCATGATGTTATCATGGCAGCATTACTTTGAACATATAACATTACATCTACCATCAGAAGGTGAACATCTGCTAGAGTTGGCAGAACTTGATGTCCTCTTGCTTGAGTGTAGCATGTTACAGGCCACGTTCTGACCTCAATTACATCTGTGTAAAACCATTCGAATCACAAGTCTAACCAAAAACAGAATTTGGCCCTTCATTTTTAAATACAGATGTGAAAGGTCCTCCTATTCTGGAAAAAGTGTGATGGTGGCTGATGGAAAAATCCTCCAGTGGGAGCATGAAAATACAAGAGTATATTTTCTTATTTATTTATATTTTTAAATGTGCCTGTTCAACACTCTGAGAAACCAAAATAGGCTTCACCTTTTGTAAATGTCAATAAAACTGCAATTAGCTGGAACCGTGTAATGAAGGCCCTACACTAAATAGTCAAGAATATATATACAGTGGCAAACATTTTAGAAGTTATTTTTTTCAGTGGGCATGCTTGAAAGTTCATTCTAATAGCAAAGATTTTGAACATATTCCTTATACTTAAAACCACTACAACTAGTAACATCTCTAAAATCTCAGTGATTTTATTTTAAGTGCACCAACTGTACCTCTTTACAGATGGGTAATTTTACTGTTAGGGGAAGTGTTCCCATATTCTTATAATAATGAGTACTCTCAGAACTGATCATTTCTTCTCTACTAGTAAAAAAAAGAAATATATTTTTAACTGCACTCGTTTTACTTTAGACATCTACAATGATAAACATTTTCAAAAAAGTGTCCACCAGTTAAGGGTGCCACAATTTTTGAGAATTCCTCTTGAGGGTCCTCTAGATCCTCAGTGGAGTGTGACGTACTGGTGTAGCTCCATTGTCTTCTATGGAGTTACAGTATTACAGTTTACACTGTCTGAATATCAGGCCCCTTGCAACTGATTTTTAGTAGCGCTGAACAACACCCAAAATTCCAGCTGAAGACAATGGGAGCTGTAGGTGGTTAGGACCTCTGAGAATGAGGTGCAAGGTGTCTCAGCCTAAGCACCCAAAATTAAGGCATCCAAAATCAGTGGACACTTGAAAATTTAGCTGAATATATTTAGTCCTAGGGAATTACAATTGAGTGGACTATTATTTTCCAGGAAACACTCCCATTTTTAGTAGCAAGCTCTAATCAGTAAAAAGCATGTACAGTTTCTAAACTTTTTAACTTCAACTCTTCATCTACTTTTGATGGATTAGATGACAAAAGATCTTAAGGAATTACTTCATTCATTATCCTATAATTAAGTGCATAGTGTCACAGCTTCTGATATCACCAACCTCAGTGACCTTGTGAATTGTTACTCCTGTTCGTCTCTTCTCTGTCTTTGTAGTATCATTCAGTTGAATGAAGGAGATGGACCTGTGGGCGGATACGTAATATAAGACAATACTACTGCTTCCTAATTTCCTGTACCCTTTTAGAGAAAATATTTGGGGGAATGTTTTCCATTGCAGTTTCTTGTATTGTTGTTCTTGCCAGCTGCTCCTCTTTTTACCCTTTCTCATTCAAAGAAGTTTTATAAGTTTGCCATAAAGTTGTTTCCCTGGAAACAATGTTTATGGCCCAGTTTTCTTTTCCTCGCCTCTTCTGCCGCCAAGAAAAGAAAACATTGCTCAGTGATTTTAACAGTAAGGATTGTTAAACTAGAAAAGGATTTCTTTGTTTCACTGAATCGGGACCTATGTGCTCTTTATACCTCTATTCCAATATATGGCAGCTGCCTATCATATGAAATGAGATTCCATCTCAGGCTAAATGATGTCACAGCCAATACTGTTGTCTGATAGCATCAGATCTTGGATCAGTGTATGAGAACAGTGTTAATGAGATCTCAAGCAACACCGTGTTTTTTAAGTAAATGTAAAATCACAGTCCTACTCCTGCTATTAATTACTTGTGAGTATTAAGCATCATATGGCACCTTCTGCCAGGAGATAACATGTTAATGTCAAGGCCAAATCCTAACTTGGACAGTTACATTCTGCCTACCAACCCACCATCTCCCTCCCTCTGCCACCAATCCCATAGTAGTTCCAAATGAATATGGCATTCTTTAGATCCTGTACTAAACTATTGTGTAGTATTGCTGTGCGCTCTTACACAGCTGAAGTATTTTTCATCAGGGTTCTTATCATTCACTGGTGGATGAATTAGTCTTTTGTATCCAGTTTATGTGTCAGTTTGTAAAGCACTTGGGATAAAGGAATTATATACATTTAAGACATCATTTGTTAACAAGCTAAATTTAAATCTGAACTTTCCTCCCTACCATGTCCTTTCCCCTCTGATATATATCTTTTGATTTGATGGAATAAACTTTTCTGTTACAGCAACATTTCCAGTACTGCCATAGACTAAAATGTGTCTTTTATCTTTCTGTAAAGGTTTCTTTTCATTCACCTTCTTTTCTGCTTTAATACCATCATATGTCAAACACTGCCAAATTGATCTCACTTCCATAATGTTGCTTTGTCACTGAAAATGTGAGCACATTTTCTTGGTCAGTAACATGCAAAACCTTAGGCATGGCATCCTTCCAAAAGCAAAATTTAAAACAAACAAAAAGTCTGACTGCTAAGTCAGTGCTTTACATCTCTAAATGATTGACAAAGAAGGACTGAGATGAACATGAGTGCTTCAGTAATAAGAGTTTGATAAAATGACATATAAATAAACAGTTTGGGGGCTTTGGAGTGCATAAGGTCTTTTTGTGTGGCATGCTAGTAATTTAGAGATGTTGAATGTAAATGGAATTGTCAGTTCCACCTGTTGAGAGCACATGCTTTGGACATCAAGGATGAAGAATTCTGAAAAGTTTTAACAGCTGCATTTGTTATTTTCAATGTTGCAACTGACTCTTTTTCTTTTAAAAATGTTTAACGAAAAGGAAAAGGCCTTCCTTTACCTCTAAAAAGAAGAGGAACCTTTTTTGCGTCATCCCTACTGTAATTTCAAGCTTTCTGATTGGCTTTGTTTTGTGTTTCTATTCCATTAAAAGAAAAAAAAAACCTTGACATTTAACAAACTTAATAGGCTGTGTAGCATGATTAAATCTGAAAAGAACTTCAAAGAAAATGTTGTATATGTTTTGGAGGTCATTATTTCTTCGTTAGTATTGTTAAGGGCACACGTTTTAGAAGATGCACTTGGCCTTACCTAGTCTTACATGTGCCATTGGAAGCACTATACAATCACTTTTTGAATGAAAGACTATTTGAAAGACTCATGATTATATAAGTTCTCTATATTGGAGAACAGAATGAGCCCAAATCTTGCCATTTTTAAGATATAATAAAATACTGTCTACTCACATCTTCCTTTAGAAATACATGAGTCCAGACTACAGTCTGGGGATATTTCTCACAGAAGCAGACAACCATAGGAAACTGCAGGATATAGTCAAATTTGCAGTGAGGGAGGGATAAAGATTGTCTTTGGAGACAGAAACTGTATGTATTATTTTTAAATAATTGTAAATGGCTAAATTGACTAATGCAACTTTCATACTGAGCTACACTGTTGAACCTTAGCATGTTTATTTATTAGGAGTAGGTTTGGTAGATTTATTTATTTATAATTTCAATGGTTAATCACCTGGATCAGCTGGATCGATCAGTCTTCAGCTGTCGTTAAGACTGCGCCGATCACAACCCATCCGCCATTTTTCTCGCATTCTTGCCTTTCTTCTCCATGTTCATCTGAAATGTTTAACAATGTCATCTTCCCATCTTCTTGGAGGCCGACCAGGTGGTCATTTCTGTTCTCGCGGGTACCACTCAGTAATGATTGCGGTCCACCTATTGCCCGTGAACTGTGCTATGTGGCCCGCCCATCGTATCTTATTATTGCTGCTTTCCATGACAATATCTTTCACACCGCTGCGTTCTCTAATCATTTCATTTGGGATACGATCCAGAAGGGAAATTCCCAACACATCTCATTCCATTGCCCTTTCAGCTACCGACAGCCGCTGTTCTTCTCTCTTCGTCAGTGCCCAGATTTCACTTCCATACAGCATGGCTGGCAGCACTGTTGAATTGAAGATATTTGTACGTGTGGTTTTGTCGATTTTTCCTTTGAGGACATCCTTGATGGAATTAAACATACACCATCCTGCCCGAACCCTTCGCAAGAGTTCTCCGTTCATGTCTTGGCACTGTGACAAAGTTCCTCCTCTATCTTGGTGGGTCCTGCGCTTCTTGTCGGATTTTCTTGCCTCAGAGATTCACCATCTGGGTTGGGGAACAGACCAGAGACCTTCCCATCTGGAAGAACCCACAGTTCAGGTCAATAGGGAAGTTTGGAGGGGAACCCGGGCCCGCCCTCTACTCCGGGTTCCAGCCCAGGGCCCTGTGGACTGCAGCTGTCTATAGTGCCTCCTGTAACAGCAGCATGACAGCTACAACTCCCTGGGCTACTTCCCCATGGCCTCCTCCAAACACCTTCCTTATTCTCACCACAGGACCTTCCTCCTGGGGTCTGATAACGCTTGTGCTCCTCAGTCCTCCAGCA
The DNA here is from genome assembly GCF_028017835.1 of Emys orbicularis. Lineage (NCBI taxonomy): Eukaryota > Metazoa > Chordata > Testudines > Emydidae > Emys > Emys orbicularis. The sequence goes on along the minus strand of NC_088683.1, from coordinate 63,143,230 downwards.
GCACACCCTCTCACTCTCAGCTCCTTGCGCCTCTTGCTCCCAGCTCCTCACACTCGCACCACAAACTGAAGTGAGCTCCTTTTAAAACCCAGGTGCCCTGATTAGCCTGCCATAATTGATTCTAGCAGCTTCTTCTTAATTGGCTCCAGGTGTCCTAATTAGCCTGCCTGCCTTAACTGGTTCTAGCAGGTTCCTGATTACTCTAGTGCAGCCCCTGCTCTGGTCACTCAGGGAACAGAAAACTACTCATCCAGTGACCAGTATATTTGCCCTCTACCAGACTCTTGTACCCCACTGGTCTGGGTCTGTCACATATCCCTCCCCCCTGCTCAACGCCAAGGGGTTGGGCAGCTTGGGACGCCAGACAGTGCACACGTGACAAGCCATCGGCGTTGCCATGACGGCTCCCTGCTCTGTCTTGTACACGGAACTGGAAAGTTTGGAGGGATAAGAACCATCTGGTCACCCTTGTGTTCTTCTCCTTGTTCCGCTGCATCCATTGAAGAGGGGCATGGTCGGTCACGAGGACAAATCTGCGCCCGGGCAGGTAGTAGCGCAATGTTTCCATGGCCCATTTTACAGCGAGGCATTCTCTCTCCACCACTGCATATTTTTGTTCCTTTGGAAGGAGTTTCCGACTGAGGTATAGAATTGGGTGTTCCTCCTCCCCGACCATCTGTGATAGATCGGCCCCCAACCCTACTTCCGATGCATCCGTCTGCAGGATAAACTCCTTGGTGAAATCAGGGGCTATCAGTGCGGGGTTACTGCAGAGGGCAGTCCGTAGGTCTGTGAATGCTTCCTCTGCTGCGTCAGACTATCTCACCAGATCAGGTCCACGGGCTTTCACTAGTTCTGTCAGGGGGCTTGCCCTTGTGGCAAAGTGGGGGATAAATCGTCGGTAATACCCCACCACACGTAGGAACGCCCGGACTTGTTTCTTGCGACTTGGTCGGGGCCAATTTTGGATGGCCTCTAACTTGTTCACTTGGGGTTTTACCAGACCTTTTCCCACAATGTAGCCAAGATATTTGGCCTCTGTAAACCCTACAGTGCACTTGGCAGGGTTTGCTGTAAGGCCAGCTCGCCTGAAGGTATCGAGGACTGCCTCCACCTTCTCCAGGTGGGTTTCCCAGTCTGGGGTATGAATGACCACATCGTCCAAGTAGGCAGCAGCATAACTGTTATGCGGGCATAATAGCTTGTCCATGAGGCGCTGGAAGGTAGCTGGGCCCCCATGTAGTCCAAAAGGGAGGACAGTATATTGAAAAAGACCCTCTGGTGTAGAGAACACAGTCTTTTCCTTTGCTTCTTCTGCAAGGGGAATCTGCCAGTACCCCTTTGTCAAGTCTAGGGTAGTCAAGTACCGGACATTACCCAGATGGTCCACTAGCTCATCTATGCGAGGTATGGGGTACGCGTCGAACTGGGATACTTCATTTAGTCGCCAGAAGTCATTGCAAAATCTTGTGGTGCCATCAGGTTTGGTCACCAGCACGATTGGTGCTCCAACTCAAGCATTTTTTTTACTTCTGCTTTTATTTCCTCCCTTTTTGCCGCTGGCACCCGATAGGGCCTCATTGTGACTCTGGCCCCAGGGTTCGTGACGATGTGGTGATATGTCTCAGTTGTTTGACCCAGTTTTGTCGAGGACACATCTTGGTTCCGGAAGATCATCTCAGACACCTCATTCTTCTGGTCTGGTGTTAAATCGGGAGACACTCTCACCTGTTTGGAAAGCTTGTTTTCCTGGGTTAGGTCTTTTTGGACTGTTGTGCATGCCTCTTGTGCATGCCAGGGTTTCAGAAGGTTAATGTGATAAATCTGTTCTTGTTTTCTGTGGCTGCTGCACCTTGTAGGTTACTTCCCCCACGGGTTCAACCACCTCATAGGTTCCCTGCCATTGGGCCAGAAGCTTGCTTTCTGCTGTGGGTACCAACACCATAACCCGATCCCCTGGTTGGAACTGTCGCACTTTTGCCTGGCCATTGTAATGGGTTCGCTGGGCCTCCTGTGCCTTCTCCAAATGTTCCCGTACAATAGGGGTAACCCGGGCTATCTGGTCTCGCATCTGCATTACATGCTGTATTATATTTCTCCCCTCATTGGGTTCCTCTTCCCAGATCTCTTTGGCGATATCTAGTATGCCACGGGGGCGACGCCCGTATAATAACTCGAAGGGGGAAAACCCAGTTGAGGCCTGAGATACCTCCCGGATAGCGAACATAAGGTAGGGTAGTAGGGTGTCCCAATCCTTCCCGTCCCGACTTACCACCTTCCTTATCATAGCCTTGAGGGTTCGGTTAAACCTTTCTACCAACCCATCAGTCTGCGGATGGTAGACCGAAGTTCTCAGGGTATGTATATGGAGCAGCGTACAGAAGTCCTTCATTAGCTTCGACAGAAATGGGGTTCCTTGGTCGGTTAATATCTCCTTCGGTAGCCCCATTTGGGCAAAGATCCCCACCAGCTCTTTGGCTATAGTTTTAGAGGCCGTGTTCCGCAGGGGGACGGCTTCTGGGTAGCGAGTAGCATAGTCCAAAACAACAAGTATATATTGCTGGCCCCGAGCTGTCTTCTCCAGGGGTCCCACTAGGTCCATGGCTATTCGCTTGAAGGGGACCTCTATGATGGGAAGGGGTACTAAAGGTGCCCTCAAGTGGGGACAGGGACTGTGCAGCTGACACTCCGGGCAGGAGGCACAGTACCTCCGCACTTCTTCATGTATTCCGGGCCAGAAGAACCGTCGTAGGACTCGTGCCAGGGTCTTCTCTACCCCCAAATGCCCCCCAAAAAGATGACTATGAGCAAGACTTAATACAGCGTTCTGGTGTTTTTGAGGTACTAGGATCTGCTGTAACTTCTGCCCCTGTACTGGTGCAACCCGGTATAAGAGATCCTTCTTCATTATGAAGTAGGGTCCTGGTCCCTGGGTTTTCCCTTCCACGGGGATCCCATCTATTTCAGTCACCTCCTTCCTAATGTTGTCATACCTTGGGTCTTCTGCCTGGTCCCGTCCAAAATTTCCTCTCCCGGGGCTAATCTGCCCAAGATCTAGGGGCCCAGTCTCTGTTGCCTCTACTGGTTCAGAAGCATAAGGGTGGGGGTCAGACTCAGGTGCTTCTCCCTCCTGCGTGGCCTCCTTTTCAGCTGCGCGGGTCCGCCTACCTACAAGAGCGACCCTCTGGCTTTGGGTCAGTATTTGGGTTCCCAAGGCCTTAGCTGCCCTTCTTTCCCTTTTTGTCTTTCTACCCTGTCTGGGAGTGGAGAACAAATCTGGGGATATTTCAGAGAAGATTGGGGGTTGACAGTCTGCTGTGGATGCCTCACCAATTTTAGGGTCCCCATCTTTCTCCAATCCCCCTACTGGGAGTAAATTTCCAAACCCTGGGAAGTCCCTCCCTATGAGCATTGGGTATGGGAGTTTAGGGACTACACCTGCTGCTACCTCAGTAGTGTTCCCTTGGATCTCGATTTTTACTGGGATGGTGGGGTAGTAACTAACTGTCCCATGGACACATGTTATCCCCGTACGTTTAGCCTGCAGCAGCTGACTACGCTTCACGAGCTTCCCTGAGATAAGCGTGATAGCACTCCCCGAATCAACCAGTGCCGTGGTCCCTACCCCATTTAGTTTCACTGGTCTGGTATACATATGTGGGGTTAGTGAGACCCCCACAAGGTGGATTAGGGAGCATGGATCTGCCTAGTTCCCCAGGTTACACTGCATAGGCTCCTCAGCATTGGGACACTGTGCAGCTATGTGTCCCCACTCCCCGCAGGCATAACATCTGTATGGAGCCCTAGGCGTTCCCCGGTCTCTTGGTTTGGGCAGTCTAACATCACGATCCTCTTCTCCCTCAGTGCTCCGACTCTTTGTGGCCTCTGATGGGCCTTCAGCCTCTCTCTTTTTCCACCTGGGCCCTCCTGGTGGCCCAGTCACCCGAACTTTAGGGCTTGGTGCTGCTAGTTTAACCCGGGGTGCCTCTTCCTTAACTGGTTGGGTCAGCTCCCTCGCTGTCCTTCGCCTCTCTACCAGGGCGACAACCTCATCATAGGCGGAGGGTTCGTTCTGGCTTACCCAGGCACAAAGGTCTGGTGGTAGTCCCCTCATGTATTGGTCGATGACCAGAACCGATAGTATCTCTTCCGGACTCTGGGACTCTGTTTGCAACCACTTTCATGCGAGATGGATGAGGTCATACAATTGGGACTGCGGGGTTTTGTCTTCCTGGTACCTCCAACCGTGATACTGCTGGGCCCGCACTGCTGTTGTTACCCCAGATCTGGCCAGGATCTCTGCTTTCAGCTGGGGGTAGTCTGCCGCAGCCTCTTCAGGCAGATCATGGTAGGCCTTCTGGGCCTCCCCACACAGGAATGGGGCAAGGATGCCAGACCACTGATCTCGAGGCCAGGCCTCCCGTAGGGCTGTCCTCTCAAAGGCCAGAAGGTATGCCTCTACATTTATTTATTTATTAAATTTTATTTTATTTACATCATCCTCCCGTGTAATTTTCTGCAGCCAATGGCTGGCCCGTATGAGCCGCGTCCCATCAGGGCTGCGATTCAGCTCTGTAAGGGACTTTACCTGGTTTACCAGTTCCCACAACATAACTTGGTCTTGAGTAGCCTGGTCCATCAGCAGGCGATTAGTCTCTTGCTACAGCCGCACTGCCTCCTGTTGGGTGGCTGCCTGGACACGGGTAGCCTCCTGCTGGGCCACCGTAGCTTGTATCAGTGCTCGCACTACGTCATCCATTGTGGTGAAAAAAAATAAAACCTCTCCTTTTTTTTTTTTTTAAATCACCCGCCTTCTTCCGCCATGCTGTGCACCCCAAGATCCCACTCTTGACACCAGTGTGACAAAGTTCCTCCTCTATCTTGGTGGGTCCTGCGCTTCTTGTCGGATTTTCTTGCCTCAGAGATTCACCATGTGGGTTGGGGAACAGACCAGAGACCTTCCCCTCTGGAAGAACCCACAGTCCAGGTCAATTGGGAGGTTTGGGGGGAACCCGGGCCCGCCCTCTACTTCCAGCCCAGGGCCCTGTGGACTGCAGCTGTCTATAGTGCCTCCTGTAACAGCTGCATGACAGCTACAACTCCCTGGGCTACTTCCCCATGGCCTCCTCCAAACACCTTCCTTATTCTCACCACAGGACCTTCCTCCTGGGGTCTGATAACGCTTGTGCTCCTGAGTCCTCCAGCAGCACACCCTCTCACTCTCAGCTCCTTGCGCCTCTTGCCCCCAGCTCCTCACACTCGCACCACAAACTGAAGTGAGCTCCTTTTAAAACCCAGGTGCTCTGATTAGCCTGCCTTAATTGATTCTAGCAGCTTCTTCTTAATTGGCTCCAGGTGTCCTAATTAGCCTGCCTGCCTTAACTGGTTCTAGCAGGTTCCTGATTACTCTAGTGCAGCCCCTGCTCTGGTCACTCAGGGAACAGAAAACTACTCATCCAGTGACCAGTATATTTGCCCTCTACCAGACTCCTGTACCCCACTGGTCTGGGTCTGTCACAGCGCATATTAACTTCTTGGTCCAAATATACGTACTGTTCCACTTCTTCAATTTCTTCTCCTGTTACTGTTATTCAGGCTTTTCTTAAGATGTCTGATCGCATGTATTTCATTTTGCAACCGTTCATTTTCAGACCGACCTGACTGCTTTTCTTGTCAAGTCTTCGTAGCATACTCTGCAGTTGGTTGGTGCTTTCGGCAATTAGTACGATGTCGTCCGCAAATCTGAGATGAGATAATCATTCTCCATTTATATTAACACCACTCCTCCAATTGATTTTGTTCATAACCATTTCAAGGCAGGTGGTAAATAGTTTTGGTGAAATCGTATCTCCTTGCTTTACGCCTTTCTCTATTGGGATGCGGAGGGGAGTTTTGAGGAGAGTAATGTCTGTTGTACATCCAGTATTCACTTCCTTCAACAAACTGATGTACTGCGTATTAATGCCCTGCTCTGCGAGTGCCTTTAATATTGCATTGAATTCGACACCATCGAAGGCCTTTTCATAGTCGATGAAAGCAATGCACAGCGGGAGTTTGTATTCCCTTGCTCTTTCTAGAAGTTGGCTATGGGTAAATATATGGTCAATCGTGCTGAAATTTCTTCGAAATCCTGCCTGCTCTCTCGGCTGTTGTTCATCCAGAATCTGCGAGAGTCGGTTTGTTATAAAGAGTTTATAGATATGAGAGAGCAGGCATATAGGGTGATAGTTCTTAAGATTTTCTCAATCCCCCTTCTTGTACAGCAAGATGGTATTCAACTCCTTCCAGCTTGATGGTATTTTTCCTTCTTCGAGATGTGGACTGAATCTTAAAGCGAGGGCTTTCCAAAGTTTTTTGCCTCCTGCGGAAATCATTTCTGATGTTATTCCACCTTTGCCTGGAGCTTTTCCCTTCTTCATCTGGTGTAGTGCGCTTCGGACTTCGCTGACGATTATTGGGGGGACGCGTTCTTCTGACTCTTGGAGCGTTGGGAGAGGGACGTTGATTCTTGATTTGAACAGTTCTTGCAGACCTCCTCCATCCCTGCTCTGTCAATTACTCTCTCCATCCTTGTTCTTCAATGCTGTTATGCTCAATCTATACTGCGCCAATTCCCGCTTGCATGTCCTGAGGCTCTTGCATGATTCAGCTGTTTTAAGGAGCTTTTCTTTCCGGAAATTCTCAAAGTCATCCTTCAGTTTTTGCCGTATATGCTTGCACAGAATGGAGTACTCGAGGTTGTTATCCCAGCTCCTTTTCATATTTCTCCGCTTCTCTAACAAGACTTTTGTCTCGTTCGAGATTCTTCCCTTTGCCCTCTTCATCTTTTCAATTTCAGCTGCTTTTATGCAACGTCTCAGCTTGTCAGCAAAGATACTATAGTCCTCATCACACTTTTCCGTCTGGCTCCAGTCAAACCCAGAAATCGCTTTCTTCAGCTTTGCTTCATCGAATGTCTTTGGGCGCTGTTTCCTGTTTGCCATCTGTAAAGCTTTCTTTTCCACTACTTCGTCGAAAATCAACTTTGCTCTAAGCAGGTGATGGTCACTGCCGGTGTCGAAGGGCTGCACCACAGAGATGTCCTGAACCATGCGCCTTTTATTGACTAAAATATAGTCAATTTCATTCTTACTCTTCGCGTTTGGCGCGATCCACGTCCACCTTTTTGCAATCTTCTTTTTGTACCAGGTGTTTGCCACGTACAGTTCTTTCGTTTCTGCCATCGTTACCAGCCTGTTTCCTCTTTCATTTCTTTCACTGCTGCCGTATCTCCCTATGAACTTTTCGCCAGCTTTCCCTCGCCCAACCTTAGCGTTGAAATCTCCCATCGTGACAGTGTAAGTGGACTTTTGCGCGATGGCTCTTTTGAGCTCTTCATCGAATTCTTCCACTTCTTCGTCCTCACTTGCACTTGTGGGAGCGTAGGCCTGGGTGACCTTGAGGATAGCTTTTGACTCCATCTGAAGATGCAGCACACCAATACGTGATGATATTAGCTGGCATGATATGACTTTCAAAACCCAATCCTTACTAACGATAAATCCGACTCCTCCAACGTTTCTAGCACCCTCTCCCTTTCTGAGCCTCACAGTGCTTCCATCCTTCCAGTTGACTTCCAATTCCTTCTTTCGTTGGGTTTCGCAGATACCCAGGATATCGCATCTTATCCTTTTCTTCTCCTCCATCAGATGGTTTAACGTTTCCTCCCTCGCCAGTGACCTACAATTGTAAGTACACACAGCGAGGTTGTCCTTTTCCATGTTGGCCTAGCACCTGACATTTTTAGCAACCTCTCGTCACTCAATTTCCACTCCACCACCGAAGAATGGTTTGATGACACGCAGGGAACTAAGACCCATGGCTAATACTCAATGGCTAATACTTATGTTTATTTTTAAGCTGTAAAAGGGGTAGGACCTATCTTATAGCAAGCACTCCTTCCTACCAGACCAGTCTTTGCTCTTGCTAACTCAGCTCACTCCCTGGGCTAATTCTGTCCGAGCGCTCTCAAGGAACCTAGGGAATCAGTTTCCAGCAAGGTTAATTGTTTTATTTAATCCTTCTTAACAAACAAAATGAAAACCTTGCAGATTATTCCCTCAAGAGTCTGTCCAGGCCAAATAGTCCCTTCCTCAAGTCTGTCCCCCATGCCAGTAACTCCAGTAACCAAAATTTCCTGGCTTTTTCCTCAGAGCCTCATCAATAAAGGATTCCATACAGTCTCCCCTTCCTCTCTGCAGTAGCTCCAGCAGCAGTCCACTGGGAGCACTTGACCCTAATCTTTCCAGAGGGTTTTGCAGTCCAGCCCCCTCATTTGCTGCTGCCCTCTTTGATAAATATTAGCTAATTAAGTTCTAGGTCTTTCTCAGGTGCAGTGGGAAGGGTAATCAGCCAGTCAACTGCAGGCCTCTGTCCCTGAAGTAGTGGTATTCCTTATATATTCACATAAGCAATTTTTTTTCTATTTTTATCAATCTAAATTTTCACCGTTTTGCAAAATTATGGGTTTTAAGCATTTTTTCAGTTTTTATCTAGTTGAATTTTCACAGTGGCAGTAAAATTATGGGAGGCAATGATTTAATGAGAGTAGATGTTGAGATTCAAATAGCTAAAACTTTATAACCATTAAAACACAAAATGTCAACATCATGTCAAAATATGCAAAGTAAATGTCCTTAAATCAAACTGTAGTTCTCAAGCAGCATTTTTCTCACTTTGCTTATCTGTAAATTTTGATTATCATCCAGGGAAATATGTTTTTCATTGGTTTGTGGTACAGTAAAATCAAAGTTTACCAACATTTACAGATAAAAAATCTAATCTTTCCAGGCCTCATTATGAGCCCGGATATGCAGGGGAACAAATCCTACTTTTGACCTTTCTATTGGAGGTTATCTAAAAGTCATCTGTCTTCCTTATCAGATTTCAGCTATTCAAGTACCCTTTTGAGATACATTCTTGAAATTTAGTACACATTACATGTGGATTGTTGACTGCAAAAGAGAAGGAACGTGGCATTTGACAGTTCTATCATAGGTCACTAAAGGTCATTTTAACAATTTACCAAAAAAAAAAATTTTATATATATATATATATATATATATATATATATATATATATATCCAAACAGGAAATGGTCATAAGTGGGAAGCCTCCAAGCTGTGTGAGATTGTGTGAAGCCTCCATAAGTGTGAAGCCTTCATCTCACATTACCAGCTCTATTTAATGGCTTTTAGCCAAGAAAATTGTCAGATAAACAAGTGTGTCACAGATGCTGATGTTGATAACTGTATCCACCCAAACCTACAAGCTGTTATATACTAGTTTAATTGTATCTACAGCAACTTTATGCTGTGGTGATTGGTGCTTTATAAGTACAGATGAAATTTACCACTGAATGTTCAAATACTCAATTTACATATGCAATTTAGGTGTTCATGTTTGACAATATAGCTTGTCAATTGGACATATTAGGAAATTGATTTTGGGGTAGGTTAGGACAAAACCTGGCTTCTAAGGTTTTCAAAGAAACATAAAATGATTTAATCCCTGATAGTGTGGTCCCGGCCCATGAGGCTTATATTCTAAATTCTAAAATATGTTGTCCTGATCCTTCCGGCTGTTCTACATGGACAGATGACTCTGCCCATGCAGAGTCTTACTGACTTCAGATGGTCTCTGTATTAGTGCAGGAGGCCAGCAACACAGACCGGCCTGTAGAAGTGGGGCTTTGTAACAATATGATGTAATTCAACACCACCTATCTCCCTCTCAAAGCAGTAGAAATTCATCAGACTGTAAGTATATCTTTTTAAGGAATCACATGATTTTGCTGCTGTAATCTTGCCCTGCTTTTGCTTGTTTTGTATTTGCTTGTTTTGTCGTGTCTATTTAGATGGCAAGCTCTGTGGAGCAATGACTGTATCATTTACATCTTCTAACAAATAGCCCACTATTAGGAGCTAAATATTTTAATAATTATTGTAAGCTTTGATTCCCATTAGAGATTAGAAAACACAGCTAATGTTGCCTTTTACATACGTAATTAAGAAATGCAACAACAGTCTTTATGAACTCATTATTAAGGATGTTATAAAATGAATTAGGAATGCAGAAGATGACAGTCATTCTTAATATAGGATTTTAAGTTTTATAAAGTATGCTATTAATTATTTGTATTACAGTAGCATCCAAATGCCTTCATCAGTATTGGAGCCCTGTTGTGTGAGCCATTGTACATGCACATAGGAAGAAACAAACTCTATTCTGAAGATCTCACAAGCTAAATAGAAAAGACAGAAAAAAATGTGGGAGAAAGGTAGCATTATTATCCTCACTTTCCAGATGAGGGTGTAAGCCATGACGAGATTAAGCAATTTACCCACTCACACAGGAAGGTCACACAGGAAATTGGTGACAGAGTTTGGGAATGAATCTCAGTCTCTTGAATTGTAGTTCAATGCCTTAACTACAAGATCAGCCTTCTTTTCTGATGTAGGAAACAGCATTCAGAAAAGTCGCTATCTATTCCAACTCAGACAGGAGAAAAAGCCAGTAGAAGGTGCTATAAGGTGCAGCTAACAGTGAATATTTATAAAGAAAACCTTGGGAAAGTGTTAACAGAAAAGTAATCCTAATTGCATATTAGCAATACTGAACTCTAGGATATCACCTGTTTGTCATTGGCTCAAATGGAGTTATTCCATGAAACAGTATTGCAGACAGGTGATGATTTCCTCATAATCTGGGATTGCTGCAAATACATGGAATTTGCTATTGAGATTTTAAAAGTTCCTGCTCCTCATAGAAGATCCTTTTCCTGCTGTTATAAATAACATTAGATTAGCCTTGGAGATTTATTATATAAATTTGGGGTTAACAAATACTGGTGTGTTTACAGTTTGAATGCCCTCAAAAGATATTCCTACTAAAGAAAAAAAACACCTGTATAAGTAAATTGTTCTTTGTTCTACTCTGTAAAGAAGTGTTCTGGAAAAAAAAACGTGGGTCGCTGTCTTCATTTGTGATGAAAGGGCAGAGCTAAAAGGGTGCCGTGACATTCAGGAAAGTGCACACTAAGGCCCGTTTTTTAAATGTGGCACTTAGAGCCCATTCCAAAACTCACTGAAATTACATGAAACTTCCATTTGTTTTCAACAGGCTTCGGATCAGGGCTTTAAGTCAGAACACTCACTTCCATATAAATACAGTAACTCCTCACTTACAGTCGTCCTGGTTAATGTTGTTTCCTTGTTAGGTTGCTGATCAATTAGGGAGCTTGCTTGTTTAAAGTTGCGCAATGCTCCCTTCTAATTTGTTTGGCAGCTGTCTGCTTTGTCTACTGCTTGCAGAAAGAACAGCCCATTGGAGCTAGCTGGTGGGGGCTTGGAACCAGAGTGGACCGGCAGTCGTCCCCCCCCCGCCAGCTCCCCTAAGTTCCCTGTGTGGCAGCCGGCCAGCAGGCTATCAATTGCCGGCAGTTCAGCTGTCCCTACCCCCACTGCCACGTGCTGTTCCTGCCCCCTGCCTTGGAGCTGCTCCCGGGAGCCTCCTGCTTGCTGTGCGGGGGGAGGGGAAGAGAGGAGGGGGAAGAATGGGTGCTAATGTCAGAGTGTGTTCCCCCCCCCCCCTTATCCCATCCACAGAGCAGGGGGGACACACCACAGGACTCAGAACTGAGGGAGCTTCCTGGCAGCAGCTGCTGTCTCAACTTGCTGATCTACTTAAAAAGGCAATGTACTTAGAGTGGTGTCAGCGTACTTAAAGGGGCAATGCATGTCTCTTTGTCACACACACGGTGTGTGTCTCTGTCTCCCTTTGCCATGCTGTCTCCCCTCCCTCCATTTGTGCTGCCTTGTACAGTGGGAGGCTACATTAACAACAATGTGTTAACCCCTGAGGGCTCAGCTGAGTGCTAGTTCATCATTTAGCAGAAATGGCATTCCCTGGGAAATATCCCACCCTCTTCCACCCTCTGACTCAACCACCTAAACCAAGCTTCACAATCATAATTGCTGTGTACAGTATTAAATTGTTTGTTTAAAACTTATACTCTGTGTGTGTGTGGGTGTGTGTGTATAGTCTTTTGTCTGGCGAAAAAAAAATTCCCTGGTACCTAACCCCCCCTATTTACATTAATTCTTATGGGGAAATTGGATTTGCTTAACATAGTTTCGCTTAAAGTCACATTTTTCAGGAACATAACTACAATGTTAAGTAAGGAGTTACTGTACACATGTTATTGCACCAGTGCCCCTGTTTGAGCACACTCCATTTGATCTGGAAGGTCAGCAGAAGACATTTTAACGTGATTTCTGAGAGATGAAATCTCTGCTTAGCTGCTCTTTCTAGTACAGTTTAATGAAAGCATGATTTTTAAAGTCCCTTTTGAAAAGTGACTACACACAGACAGGGCCGGTGCAAGGAAGTTTCGCGCCCTAGGCGAAACTTCCACCTTGCGCCACCCCCCCACCCAGCTAACCCCGCCCCCCGCCCCAGCAGCTAACCACGCCCACCCTCCCCCACCAGAGGAGCCCCTCCCACAGCAGCTAACCCAGCCTGCCGCCCCTCCCGCCCAGGGACACCCCCCCGCAGCAGCTACCCCCCCCTGCAGCTACCCCCACTCTGCAGCTAACCCCGCCCGGAGAGCCCCCCTCCACGGCAGCTAACCCCGCCACCCCCCCGCCTCCTCCGCTGAGCATGCCGGCGCCGCTCTAATTCTCCTCCCTTCCCAGGCTTGCGGCGCCGATTGGAGGAGAATTAGAGCGGGGACTGTGTGCTCAGCGGAGGAGGCAGAGTGGAGGTGATCTGGGGCGGGGAGCGGTTCCCCTGTGCGCCCCCTCCCCATTACTGCGGGTGGCCCTCCCCGCGCCCCCCGCCCCAGCTCACCTCCACTCCACCTCCTTGCCTGAGTGGGCTTTTAGGCACCCTCAACCTCTAGGCGCCCTTGGCGGCCGCCTAGTTCACCTAGTGGTTGCACCGTCCCTGCACACAGAAGAATCAGTTTGTGTAGTTAAGGAGGAACTGGAGGGATGGAAAGTAGTTTTGTTGTTGTTTTTCCTTTGGCAAAATTTCCACTCCAAATACAACAATTGTATTATTATATTTGATAGGGCTCAGGTCTCACAAAGGAATAGTGCAGTAACTTCAGCATCAGCAGACGGCTAAGCCTGTGGAAGTGGCAGTGGTTTTGTATTATTTCTATCAATCAGTGTGTGAACCGTCCCACAGTGATAACTATTTTAATGTCAGGAAGTATTATTTTGGTCATGTCTATTCTTACTGTGCTGCTGCATAGAAACTCCTCATGATAGTTAATAGTATGATAATTGCCAATTTGAAGCACAGAGATTGTAGAAGAGTAGGCCTTCTGCCTAGACTGTCACTCCCTAGGCTCTGAACGTGACAATTTGGCACCTTCTGCTCTTTCCTCTGCTACTATGACTACCAATGCCCCCCATTTAAAATGCATAATAGTTATACAGCTATAAATAAGACCTCTGTAGAAAGAATAACAACAATGTAGTGCTGGAAGGGACCTCAAGAGGCCATGTAGTTCACCCACCTGAACTGAGGTAGGATTAAGTAAAACAGGCCTGCCATAGCACCTGGTAGTAGCAATCAGCTTTTTGGCCACATAGAGCTTCAAAACCAGAGAGAACTATAAACCCTTGGCAGGTTCAAGAAGACCTTCATTGATAGGCAGAACAATTTTACTCTCTTCATGAGACAGAGGCCTCATCCAAAGCCCACCGAAATCAAAATGGGAGTTTTTCCATGGACTTCATTAGGCTTCGAATCACTCTCTTGGGCCTTCATTACGGCAACACTAGAAAACCAAAAGCACATCACAAGTAGGTCTGTGCAGCAGTAGTCACATCATGTGGAAATAAGAGAGATCCACTCACACTTCCTTTCCATTTAAGGGGACACAATTCTGTTTTTTAAAGACATGATTTTTGTGTTTTGCTCTGCCACTTTTGTCAGGAAAGATGTTCAGGTGTTTCTGTGAATAAGGGAAACTAGAAGAGAATGAGGGGGGAGGGATAGCTCAGTGGTTTGAGCATTGGCCTACTAAACCCAGGGTTGTGAGTTCAATCCTTGAGGGGGCCACTTAGGGATCTGGGGCAAAATCAGTACTTGGTCCTGCTAGCGAAGGCAGGGGGCTGGACTCGATGACCTTTCAAGGTCCCTTCCAGTTCTAGGAGATAGGATATCTCCATTAATTTATTTTTTTTATTTTTTATTTATGATCAGATTTAAAATAAACGAAGTGGCTGTGTGTTAGTGGCCTGGTTGACGGAGTGCACTGTATTGTAGAAACACTTACACCAACAAAATAAGGATCAATGTGATTTTAGTTGTTTTAGCTAAAGTCAGTTAAGCCCTGAAATGAATGAACTATTTTCCTAGGGAATGTAAGGAGAACACTCCAACTCCTAAATAATGGCAGTAATCCTGATAAAAGTATTTACTCACCCCCTGAAGAGGGTATTCCAAAGCGGTAATAATATGGCAGGTCCGATGGGACACTGCAAAAAACCACAGAGCTTGTCCCACTAATTCACAAAAACTTTTGGCATCTCTATTTGGCATGATAGTTAAATATGTACCTAATTTTAAGCATTGCCTTTAATGGGACTACTCATGTGACTGAAGTTAGACATGTGCTTAATCACCTTGCTGAATTGGGTCCTATATGTACCTGGTAATGCACTATTTCAAATAGGAAAGGTAGATGAGAAATATCTTAGGTAGACCCTCTATGCACCAGGCTGCTCAAGGTGAAACTATTTGGTTCTATGTAAGTAGTAGCAAGTTTGTTACTTTAAACTTATTAACGTTTTTGAATCGCAAATCAGATTCAAAGCACTAACAATAAATTCTCTTGCATTGGTTCTTAGCACCCAGAAGCTTATGCTTCTAGAGACAAAGTGTTATTCTGAAAGGCCTTTTCAGATTTTAATTGTACTTAGTAGTGAAAACATTTTTTTCTAAACACCCAAGACTTCTTGACTTATTAAAATATGCAAATTGCTCTAACACTTCAATTGCTGTTTCCTTAAACCTACGAAATCTTCTTAATTAAGGACAAAGGAGAGAGGAATTAACACCCATTCCCTATTGGCTAAATGTAACGCAAAAGACCTAGGCTGGTGAAATTCCCAACTTATTAAACCTAACTGCAATAATGATTAGCAACAATCAGTAAAATATGTATGTAAAGAAAGCATAAAGGCATCTAAGTAACACTTCAGAAATACTAGCCATTCATTTCTAGATGTTTACCTGTCACTTCGTACTTTGGTTTCAGAAGATGCAACGCTGTTTTGGCTATTTTTACCATTTTGTCTAAGTAGAAACATGGCATAAATTGAAATAACTAGCATTCAACATCTTTATGTGCATTACAAAAATAATACCAGTTTATATCGTGCACCACACAGACTAGCATTACATGCTGTTAAGGCAAATACTGTAGAGAGCTTTTTATAAAAGCGTGAAAATAACTAATATTTTTATGCAACAAAACAGGTGTTTATGTGCTGCGTGGAAATGATCAGATATCTTGGGTAATTCCAGCCAGGGAGTATGTTATATTTCCATTTGTTATATTTTGAACAAACAATATTTTCACACAGCATTTTCTGTAGTTGTTGCACATCTTTCACTTCATAGGCTTCAGTGGTAGATTGGGTGCATAAAGAATTCAGAGTTGGACCTTTGATTAGCATTTTACAGGCTAAATACACACAAAATAAAATGAAAAACAAAAGGAATCTGGTGTATGAAAAACAAAAAGGAATCTGTGCTGCCACATGATTTCACCTGAGGAGTGATTCTAGCTTGTCCTACTAAAGAGAACATCTCTCAGCTCTGTAAATCAAGAATATGGAATGGAGTCAATGATCGGTATGAAGTTGTTCAGCATCCTTACAATGCTAAAGAATTATACATCTAATAATCATTTTCTGTCATAAATATCTGGACACTTAATTGAAGTTCTATGGAATCACTGTTCAGTGACAAATTATTGCAAAATATTGTTCAGTTGAGTCATATGCACAGACCCTTGATACTACACTGGCCTTTGAGAGAGCACCAGGAGACACTGGATATGTGTACACAGCACTTAGACGTCCATGGCTGTCCCATGCCAGCTGACTCAGGCTTGCTGGGCTCTAGCTAAGCAGCCTTTGAATTGCAGTGTAGGTGTTTGGGCTTGGGCAGCAGTTTGAGCTCTAGGACATTCCTACCCCACAAGGTGCTAAAACCTGGGTTCCAGCCGACCCCTGAACATCTACATCGCAATTAAACAGCCTGAGCCCCGCGAGCCTGAATCAGCTGGTATGGGCCAGCCACGGGAGTCTAATTGCAGTGCAGACATACCCATTATGTCGGAGGAGTTTTGAGGGCAGAAGTTCACTCTGTCAGACAGGAGGATAGCATAGGTTTCTCCCCACAGTACTCTAGTCCCACTCCACAGGCTGGGAGAGGAGGGGGCAAATTCCCTGTTCCTCCTTGTCCCTCTTCTTTCTAGGAGATTATCAAGGACCCATTTGGTCATTTCTCACAGAAACTGATATTGTGTTCTGCACTTGTGTTGGCTGCTTGCCTGCTTCTCCCTCTAAACACACATGCACATGCTGACCACAATCTAGATCTATGTATATCAACATATGAGGCGAGATTCTCAGTCATCGTTAATAAATGTAACTCCAATGAAGTCAGTGGAACTATGATGATTAACTGTTTAGAATCTGGCCCATGGAATTTTAAGAAGGGGAATTTGACTAGTTTTAAGAGCTTCACTTCACACCTGTTGACTCCTCAGGTTGCCCAATAACTGATGAGTAAAGATGAGCTGGTTGCATTTTTGTATATTATTGTGCACAAGTATAAATAGAATATTTGGTTGTTAACGTTTGTAAATGTTTAGCAGATGGGTTAGTAGCTGCAGAATAAGAATCCTGAGAACTATTTGTACTGTGTCCTTTTAGTAGATACAATGTTGAAGAATTCTGAGTTCTTCTGCACATTTTTGTATGTTCTCCCACCTACTCCCTTTTTCTTGATAAAGATATCCTAGATTAAAGGCACAGTGCCATATATACTCAAAGTTATGGATGCAGATAGCGAATAAGGGGCAGGAAGGATAGTAGTTAAGGAAGGTACAGAGTGTCTGGAGCAGGACTGATGTAGATGTTTAGAACTGTGAAAGCAATACAGTTTTTCAGATGTGTTATGCCTAAATGTATTGCTTCGACCAATACAAAACTAAACAGTGGCTAACAAAATGGTCCCAGTCTGCATTTATACTCTGGATACATTTAATCTGATCAGACGTGAATAATGTTACAGTATATCTTGATAGTCACAAGCCAGAGGCCAAGTATGGAAAGAACAGAAGGAAAGAGAATGTGACAGAGTCAGAGAGAATCTAAATATGGAATTAAACAGCATCACTTTTCTGACTATGCACACCTTTCAGAAGCATACTGCTGTTACAGAATTAATCCCCTTTTCCCTTTAAATGTGTTCAAAACCAGAAAATGTGACAAGCATAATTCTCACACAATTATTATGAATTTGGATACATATTGAAGAAAAGAACATGGTGATTAAACAGAATTTGAACTTGGAATTTATAGACTATGAGGTTCTTGTGAACCAAGTTGGTTCCAATTCAGATACAGGGAATGCTAATCAAACTAGATTTGAGCCTGAGGGTAGAAGAGATCCTTTTATCACTCTCCTTTGGTAACTGTTCAAATTCATTGTTGTTGGTTTAAAAAAAATCAGGCTCTAGGATAGGTAATTTAAGCTTTTCTTTCCTGGTTCAAGCCTTTACAGATGACCTGAAGAGCCTAACTTTTAATTAAAACAAATTATTTTAAAATTATGGATTTTCATATGAAGAAACTGTGAAATTTGTATTGCAGCTAAAGGCAATACATTATGACAGACCTGTGGTGCTTGGGGCTGACTTAATGCAGCCATCAACTTTTCCACTGTCTCCAGTCTTCCACAATGATGTATTCTGAGAGGTTTCTAGCACTGATTTATTTCTACTGTGGCCTCAACTCAGTCAGCCATATCTGCAGGATTTGATTTTATTTGTTTAAAAGGTGAAGTTTAAACTAATGTGCTGAATTTCTATAGCCCACTTTCTGGGGTTATTCAATGCTTATTTCTGTGCTTAACCAACTTTCAGTAGCATAGGAATCACCATACTCGATCGGACTAGTGGTCCAACTAGTCCAGTATCCTGTACCATAGGTGATATCTACACTGCACACCACTGCTGCATGTAGGGTATGTGTAGTTACACACTGCAGTGAAAAGACAAACACTGAACCACTTGTAAATGAAAAGGAACAATATGAGAGTGAGGGGATTGCCCTGTCTTTGAATATAGACAAAAGACTGATTGAGGATATCTTAAGGTGAAGAAAGCACTTTGGACCCACTCATTGAGGAGGTACTTTGATGAGCTGGGTGCTTCATGAAAGATTGTGTCCTAGCTCCTTGGGGCTAGCAAGCACTGCCAAAGACTGAACTTGGGGGTGATAATCTACTTTATTAGATAGGAAAGGTTTCTGTTAATAAGACTAGGCTCAGGTTTGCATTTTACATGTAACTATTTGTTTCCATCACTGACAATTGTTTCTATTTGAATCTCTATTCTTTGTTAAATACATTTCCTGTTGTTTTACTACAATTGAACTCAAGTGCTGTGTGTGTGAATACAGGAGTAGTGGGCTAAGGTAAACCTGATGTACACTGTTCCTTTGGGAATGGAGGATCTGGGATTTCTGTGGACTTCAGAGTAATTTTCTCTCTCACTCTCTTGCTCTCTCTGGCCCAGTGACTGTTCCACTGTGGGTAAATACTTAAATAATTGTTGGGACAGAGAGAGAGTGGTTAGGGCATCCATGTAGGAGGTGGGAGAGCCTGGCTTCAGTGGAATAGCTTCAACAGGAGAGATTGAGGGAGCCCCATGTTAGGCTATCCCATAGCTCAGTGGCTAGAGCATGCTGGCAGAGAAGGGGGAATTTGAATCTGGGTCTCCCACATCCCAGCTGAGTGCCCACATTTACTGAGATGAAAGTTCCAAAGTGGGCAGCACCACCTGCTCTCCTCCTCCAATCATTTTGGTGTGGAGGTAGGGTTGCTAGGTGTCCTTTTTTTTACTGGAACACCCAGTCAAAAAGGGACCCTGGTGGCTCCGGTAGGCACCACTGACTGGCTGTTAAAAGTCCAGTCCTGGCTGGCATGTCCCTGCAGCCCCTAGGCACTGGTGCGATCAGTGAAGTTCTGTGCACTGCCCCCGCCCCTCTGCAGCTCCCATTGGGTGGGAACTGTGCTCAATAGGAGCTGTGGGGGCGGCACCTGTGGGTGCGGGCAGCATGCACCACACAAAGCCACCTGGCTGTGCCTGTGCCTAGGAGCCAGACATGCCAGCCACTTCCGGGAGCAGGGCAGAGCCAGGGCAGGCAGGGAGCCTGTCTTAGCCCCGCTGTGCCGCCGCCTGAGGCAAGCGCCTCCTGGCTGGAGCCCACCCCCACCCCAACCCCCGCCCCCAGGTCAGAATCCCTTCCTGCATCCTAACTCCCTCTCAGAGCCTGCACCCTGCACCCCCTCCCACACCCCAACCTCCTGCCCCAGCCCTGAGCCTGCTCCTGCACTCCAAAGCCCTTGGCCCCAGCCCAAAGCCTCCTCCTACATCCCAAACCCCTCATCCCCAGGCCCACCCCAGAACCTACTCCCCCCAGCCAGAGCCCTCACCCCTCCCACACTCCAACCTCCTGCTTCAGCTTGGAGCCCTCTCCTGCACCCTGAACCCCTCATTTGTAGCCCCAACCCAGAGCCTGCACCCCCAGCTGGAGCCCTCACCCCCTCCTGCACTCCAACCCCCATCCCAGCCCAGAGCCCCCTCCTGCACCCCAAACCCCTCATTTCTGGCCCCACTCTGGAGCCCGCACCCCCAGCTGGAGCCCTCACCCCCTCCTGCACCCCAGCCCCTTTCCCCAGCCCAGTGAAAGTGAGTGAGGGTGGAGGAGAGCAAGTGATGGGGGGGTGGCGGGAGTGAGTGGGGTGCAGGTCTTCAAAGAAGGATCAGGGCAGGGGTGAGATCTCGGAGCAGGGGCGGGGCAAGGGGGTTTGGTTTTGTGCAATTAGAAAGTCGGCAACCATATGTGGAGCAAGTCTGGTGCCTAACTCATCTCTAAGCCTACTAAGCTGTTGAGAACTAAAACTGTTGTGTGGCTCACATTCTTTGACCCTATTTCTACGTATTTAGAATGTTAAACTAATTCTGGGATTCTTACAGAGACACAACTATCAACACCAACCAAAATATTAATATAAGAACTGATGCTTAAAGTACAAATACAGAGAAAAAAAAATAAAAACAAAGAAAAAACCCAATCCAACAACCACCATGACTTAGGATAGTCTATAAAGATGCATTCTTTCCTTATCTGAGTTCCTAACGTTAAGAATATTTTCTTTTATCCCTCTTTGAGTTAAATTTGGAGATAGAGACTGGTAGACACTAACAGTTATAAAAGTTGCTTAATTTGCCTTTTGGTCTCAGTTGTCCCTTCCAGAGCCCTTTTAGGGTACTTCCACACTGGAATAAAAGACTCTGTCCAGCTCTTCATTGTAGCTACTGTCATATCATTGTGCCCTATTGTAGTAAAAGGATGGAGCGTAAGATTAATACTCCATGCCCTGGGAGTTGGTCTTCCTATATTTTGTACAGGGCTGAGCACACATTAGCATTTACCTATTAATGTGTTATCAAGTATTATATTTCAGTACTTTTTACTTGTAATTAACCACAATAATATTATGTAACCAACACCGGCATGAAAATAAATACATTGTGTTACCAGTGTTCCACTGTGCTTAAAAATGAGTTTCGATTATTTTCTTTGATTAAAAGGATGATGGATTTTGTATACTGTTATTCTCAATAGACTCTTGAAAGAAGACTGATAAACGACTACAGAGAGACAGTATTCCTGATCATTTTAACATAATTTAGTCTTTTAAAAAGATCTATGGTGCCTTCTCATTTTTAGGAAAAGAAATTTGGGATATAAGGGTTCAGTGTGATTGAAAAAGGCCCAAACATTTGGGCATTTTTTTATCTAATACACTAAGATGAAATATTAATTTTACACTATTTTTAGCTATGGGGGGGGGGGAGAACAGGTGAAGCAATATTTGAGAGTGAGAGCTTATGCAAATCATCTAGTCCAGATGAGATGAATCCTAAAGTGTACAGAGAATTGGCAAGCAATGTGACTGAACCACTGGAAATTATTTTTGAAAAACTATTGACAAATGGGAACACACTGAAAGAAAGCATATGCTCTACCAATAATCGGGGGGAGGAGGGGGAACGAGTGTTTATGGCAGTTACCATTCTGCAAGTATCATATCTATCTCTAGTAAATTATCATAGCTTAAGAAAGCAAAACCACCCACTAAGTGTGAAGCATCTAATAGATCAATGAGTGACAAATATATTGGATGGAAATTTTCAAAGCAGTTTTGTCATGGACTTCAAACAGGAGCACAGAATTAAGGAAATGCTAAGTGCTTTGTGTTTATAAATATTAAATCTTGCAACAACAAAAACACACAGCTTTTTGATAAGATTACAAATGGAATGGATAATGGGAGGACAATATTGTACAGCTGGGCAATTTTTTTGTCCAAATCTTCCCCCCCCCATTAAAAAAAATGTAGATTAGAGTCAGAAACATTTTACAAATTTGCTGAGATGTTGCATTTGAAAACAGATTTTTTAAAAATCAGAATGTTTCATTTTGACACGTTCAAAATTAATACTTCAATTTTTCAATTCAAAATGGCTGTTTTGAAATGTGCGTCAATTTATTTAAAAGAAAAAAGTTAAAGCTCAAATGAAATGAAACATTTACTTCTGGGTTGAACAATATATTTTGTTTCAACAAAAATTGAAATGAAGAATGTTGTATCTGGTCAGGCAGGATGTTTTGTTTTGACCCAAAAAATGAACTTAAAAAAAAAAAGTGTTGGTTTACTGAAAATTAAAAAAAGTTGATCACTATGAAACAAAAAATGTTTTAATTTTACAGAACTGCCAATAAACCAGTTATTTGCATACCAGGTAGTCTCCCAAAATCCATGTTGAAATTTGATCAAACTATTGTCATGTGAACTGGCATGAACAAAAAAGAGTAACAATAACTACAATGTATCATTCAGATTTTCTTGTGGGAGCCCTTCACACATTGGACTATGGGAGAAATTAGCTACTTCTACAGCACCATTCCTCCTTACTCGGGCCAAGAAATCTCCATGCATGGAGAGGAGATAGATAAGCTGGCCAGTAATGAGCTGGGTGCTGTACAAATCACTTTTCTTCCCCCTGACTGCCAACAACCAGAAGGGAATACACTAGAAGGCTAATAGAGCTTGAGGATATATTAACTTTGTATTGTGGTGGAGCCGCATATACTGTGGAACTCCTTAAGGGGGCTTAGGGCAGCAGCAGTATCATCTTACTGATGAGCAGGCCACTTTCAAGATAGTTCTTGTTCATAATAAGGAGTTTATGTACAGAAATAAGGTAACAAAACTTCCATCTACTCTGTGTAACCCTGTTCTGGGCTTCTTTGTTTATGACTCAGCAGAAAGTGAGTCAGGAAACCCAAGACTGCATCTGCAATGTACAGGAAGTGTGGCATCTCCCCCAGCTTCCTCAAGGACTTTCTCTATAGCACAGCAGCAGGCAAATAAATCTGAAAAGGGTCAGGGTACCCCAGAGATAGCATGGTAGCATAGTGGCCATAGTCAGCAGCCAATCAAGTCCCAGATCCTCTGGCATCACAAGAACAGCTGTGCAAGAGGGACAAAGCTTGCTCCACTCAATTAAATAATCTGGGGTCTCCCCAGTGGCTCCTTCTTGCATTTTTCCACCAACAGGATGAGGCAAGTTGGCCCCAAAAGTTCATAATGCAAACTAATACATACAAATTTAACACAACAATCACATCCAATAAGGATTTTTGCCATGAGTTAGTTACTATACATCCTTATATACAAATGCATATCTGTAGCATTATAGGGACTATTAAAAAAAAATCTATTGTTACTGTATGTACATTAATAACAATTTCCATAACACCTTTATATGCCAAAAGATTAACATAATTTATAACAAAGGTTGATACATGTTTAAGTATAAGAATGAGTACTAGGACTATAATCAAACCTCAAAAAAACTGTCTAATTGCCTCTGAAGCTTTAAATTTAAACTATTTAAATACTACGCTTTAGATTCATATTAAATGTAAAAGTGAGGCTAACAGTCCCTATCACAGGTCCAACATATAGAATATATTTTAATATTTAGCTAACTTGTGTATTTTACTATGCAGGTTGCATATAAAATTGGGTCTGGAAAATTTGTCAGTCTGTCCATACTTTACTTTTCCTAATGTATTCCCTGTCTTAATGTGGGAGATCTTCAAGCAATAACAGATTTTAACTAACATGAGCTATAGCCTGTTTTTGATCCACATACTGATACCTGTGTAGGGACTGAAGGCCAGATTTTCAAAGGTATTTAGGTGACTAGCAGCATTTTCAAATGGGAGTTAAAAAAAAAATCTGTCCCTGACAGCATAATATGAAACTATATTTTGAACTTATTAGATATAATAGAGTTGATTTCAACACTGAAAGGGTTTTTTTCTTTTCTTTTCTTTTAAGCTTGTTAAAGAGCTGAATACAGGGAGCTACAGTTCTCTTGCAGGCACTGTAAGTAATTCATTTCCTATGTTTTGGTAGGTATTTCTATGTCCCAACCTGCTTCCCTTGTGAGATCTGATGAGCTCATTTCTTAAGGTGGCAGGACTACAGTTGTTGGTTTAAAGGAAGAGCTGATAATTCCTCCATAATTTCCTTTTATTTGTATATGTATCACTGCTTTCCTAATTCTAACTAATAGAATGCAAAGCAGCTTATTTTTAACCAATCCTTTGCTTTAAAACCCTAATATTCAGTGTGTACGCTTCTAAATATGGGACAAAATGAATCCAGTAGCTTAAAAGTAACAACTGTTTCAAATGTATTTTTTGCAATGTCAAAACAAGGATTAAGCTCTCATCTGTGGCAGTTACCCTGCCCCCCGTACACGTGTATGTGGAAGAAGATATGACTGTGCCTTTCAGTTCACAGGTTGGGTGAGTACAGGCTGCTTTTTCTGCCTCACCCCTCCCCTCCAATGTGGAGGGGGATTGGGCTATGGCCCCATCTTTATCCTATTCACATTGGATCAACGTGTGCCTTGGGAGCATGTAGTAGGAACACTCGCTGCATTCCCCTCAGTACAGGGATGGAGAAGAGGCTACTTGCATCCTTTCCCCTTTGAGCATCCCCACAAGGACTAAGATGCAAATTTAGTACTTGAAAAAGTTCTGCTCCTTCCCTTTCCCTCATCTTGTCCTATCCTTTGGCTACCATCAGGACAATCTTGAAGACAGAAAGACATGAAGCTTACATTCTTCTGATGTCACCAAGAGCACTATTCATAGGCCAGAAGAAGAAACACTGAATACACAGCCAGCAGCAGGACCTTTCCTATACACTTTCCCTTTTGGCCACTGTAGTTTACTCTGAAAGCTAGAGAACTTTTCTATGCAGTGCTACAAAGCACTATAAATTTTCTAGTTAGTTACATTAACGCGGTGTAATGACACACACACATATTAGGGCTGTCAAGTGATTAAAAAATAAATCGCACAATTAATAAAAAACTGTTAAACATAAAATACCATTTATTTAAATATTTTTGGATGTTTTCTACATTTTCAAATATATTGATTTCAATTACAACACGGAATACAAAGTGTACAGTGCTCATTTAATATTTATTTTGATTACAAATATTTGCACTGTAAAAAACAAAAGTAGCATTTTTCAGTTCACTTACTACAAGCACTGTAGTGCAATCTCTTTATCATGAAAGTTAAACTTACAAATGTAGAATTATGTACAAAAAAAACTGCATTCAAAAATAAAACAATGTAAAATTTTAGAGCCTGCAAGTCCACTCAGTCCTACTTCTTGTTCAACCAATCGCTCAGACAAACAACCTTGTTTACATTTGCAGGAGATAATGCTGCCCGCTTCTTGTTCACAATGTCACCTGAAAGTGAGAACAGGTGTTCTCATGGCACGGTTGTAGCCAGTGTCGCAAGATATTTACATGCCAGATATGCTAAAGATTCATATGACCCTTCATGCTTCAACCACCATTCCAGAGGACAAAATCTACATTTGTAAGTTGCACTTTCACGAGAAAGAGATTCCACTACAGTATTTGTATGAGGTGAATACCTTTGAGCAGGGGGTTGGACAAGATGACCTCCTGAGGTCCCTTCCAACCCTGATACTTTATGAATTGAAAAATACTGTCTCTTTTGTTTGTCATTTTACAGTGCAAATATTTGTAATCAAAAATATAGAGTGAGCAGTATACACTTTGTATTCTGTGTTGTAATTGAAATCAATATATTTGAGAATGTAGAAAAACATCCAAAAATTTAATAAATTTCAATTGGTATTCTATTTTTAACAATGCAGTTAAAATGGAGATTAATTGCAATTTATTTTTTAAGTTAACCGTGTGAGTTAACTGCGATTAATTTACAGCCCTAATACATACACATTATTATACTTTATTTTTATGTTACATTGTAGGTCCACATTCTGTCCACAATTACCACTGTGTAATTTGTTGCCTTTCCATTTCACTTTATATTTTAAGTCTAGAGTATACAGAGATCTTACATAAAATGAGCAAATGAAACCGTACTGTCATTTTATACTTTATGGGGCAGATGCTGCTGCATTCAGCTTCCCTGATGCTCTGCCCCAGAACAAGCTAGAGCTGTCTGTGGGCAACTCTAACTTCCACCAGTAGTGCATGATCCATTCCTTCTCTCCACCACCAGTCCCCTGCTCTCAGGTCATCACTGAAGGCTGTAAGGAAGGAAACATGGGCTCTGACTGGGCTAACTCCACTCTTTTGGGGGACTCTCAGACTGGGGGCATTCCCAACAATAGAGTTATGGGAGACTTCTGGGGGGGGGGGTTGTGCCACCTGAACATCAGTCCCTCATAACAGATTTAGTTAGTTAAATTTGGAAGTTGCAGTTATCACTAGACTACGTAATCTTATTTTTGTTACCCTCATCCACCTCTCTCTTTCTGCATGCCATACTCTTGTTTCAGGTTAGACTGGAAACTTGCCAAGATCTCTTATTATATGTTTGCACGACACTTACCGCTATGGGACCCCAATCTTGACTGGGGCCTTTAGGTGCTACTGCAAATGAAAAGATTAATAAAATCAGCTGTTCTTGATGACTTTATGAAAGATATTTCTTTCTTGTTGACTTTTCTGTAGTCTCTCCTCCAAAAACGGACCAATGTGGACAATCAGAACATTCCAATACTTATTTTCTAGACCAGGGGTGGGCAAACTATGGCCTGCGGGCCACATCCGGCCTGAGGGACCATCCTGCCTGGCCCTCGAGCGCCTGGCCTGGGAGGCTAGCCTCCAGCCCCTCCCTTTCTGTTCCCCCATCCCCCACAGCCTCAGCTTGCTCGCTCCACCGCCGGCGCAATGCTGTGGGTGGTGGGGCTGTGAGCTCCTGGGGCAGCGCAGCTGCAGAGCCCGGCCTGACCCAGTGCTCTGTGCTGTGTGTTGGCGGCGGCATGGTCTGGCTCCAGCTGGGTGGTGCAGCGGTAGTGCCGCCAGCCACCAGTGCTCCAGGCAGCGTGATAAGGGGGCAGGGAGCGGGGGGGGGGGGGTTGGATAGAGGGCAGGGAAGTTCGGGGTGGTGGTCAGGGGGTTGAATGGGGGCAGGGGTCCCGGGGGCAGTCAGGAAGAAGGGGGGGTTGGATGGGGCGGCAGGGTGCAGTCAGGGGCAGGGGTTCCAGGGGCAGTCAGGAATGAGAGGAGGGGTTGGATGGGGCGGTGGGGGTCCAGAGGCAGTCAGGGGACAGGGAGCAGGGGTGTGTGAACGGGGCAAGGGTCCCAGAGGGGTCGTCAGGGAACAGGGGGGGTTGGATGGGGCAGAAGTCCCGGGGGGGCAGAAAGGAAGTGGGGGCCGGGCCACAACCCCCTCCCCTAACCGGCCTCCATACAATTTACAAAACCCGATGCGGCCCTCAGGCCAAAAAGTTTGCCTGTCCCTGTTCTAGACTTATCTCTGTCAGAGACTGGACCTCATCACAATTGTGCAGGTGGAAGAGAAACTGAAGACAAACTGAGAGTAGAAGGAAAATGAGTTTAGCATAACCCTTTCATTTGTTCAACTGTATCATTGTCAATCTAAGGATGTCATCAAATTAATGTGATTTACATGGCCAGATCTGCCAGGAAATTTGAAGGACCAGAGGATATTTGTCAATGCTGAACTGCCTTACCCTGCCCAGCAGCAAGCCACTAGATTACTCTGTAATCCTGTGATAAGTGATGGCTGGAGAGGTTTTCTTATCTTAAGCACATGGGGAAAGATGTGTGTGTCCCTGATAGCCAGTGTCAGTCATAATAAAAACATCCAGAAGTCATTTTTAACCCCAAGGCCTATATGGTAGATCACCGTAACCATTACATGATTTACTTATTCTCTACTTATCAGTTGGTGAGTTTAAAGGCAACTGAAAGGATAGAATATTACCTGGGGTGTTGGGCGAATTTCAAATGTTCCAGACATGAATGCCCAGATCTTCAGATGCCCGGGAACATCTCCAAACCTCATTAGAACTTTTCAGAATATAGAATTTCCATCCTACAGGAAATTACAATATTTCAACATTAGTTTTTGTACTGAAAGGAGAAGGAAAGGTGAAACACCAAAAGTTTTCACAAAAATAAAAATTTCCTTTACAAATATTGGCATTTCTGATTAAAACAAAATGTTTCTTTTTTAATGTTGGTATTTTCTACATTTTTTGAATTTCAAAATGTTGAAGTGTCTATTTGAAACTAAGTGTTTTTATATAGCCTACCAAATTGCTATTGACATGATAGCAACTTTTAGCTGTTACTGACTTAAATTGGATTTGAACCAGTACCCTGAGATGGAAGGCTCTGTGTACCTTATCAGTTTCCTACACAATGGAATCTATAGCCCCACCATCAATAGGGGGAAAAAGCCTGATTTTGATCTCATTAACAATGGTTTCACACCAATATAACCATTGCTGTCAATGTATTAACTCCTGATCTACACTGGAGTAAGTAAAATCAGAATTACATCCAAAATTATTGGGGGTTTTAATCTTAGTTTTCAAATCTTGAAAAAGATTTTCCAGGTTTGGGGAAGTTTTATTCTTATTTTATCTAGACTATTTGACTCATTTCTAATTACTATCAGAATTTAGATTAAGCATATACAGTAAATGGTGGCATCCATTCTATACCATCTAAGTAAAACTAAAACAAGAAGATGCCAGCCTAAACAATTCAGTACACAGAACATAACTACAGTAGCTTAAATGGGTGAGCTGGAGGCCTTTTAAACACTCACAGCATTTTCTCCAGCTAAACAATTTCCCCTCTTTTTGCTTATGTACTCTAAGCTTTGCAATTCTTGTACTCTCACTGTGAGGATTCTCAATGGTTTTTAGGGTGCTTATGGTCCCAGACATTACATTCATTATCTCCAGATCAGTACATTTCAGCAGATAAAAAATGAATTTGGTAGGTAAACATCACATTCTGCAGCATGTAATAGCTGAAGCCTGGTTTGGGTACATGAAGGACCTATTAGGTTTGTGTATTTGTGGGAAGGGGCTGTATTATTTCTAAAGCTCTGTCTGATAGCAATTGCTTTCAATTCATTCATTATTTCTTATATTCCCTTTTACAAACAGCAGAACAAAATTTATATTCAAACCATTCCCCTCCCCCAAAATCCAGCCCCCAAAACTTGCTTGAATCACTGTGCTTTCAACAGTAAAATAACTGAAGTGTCCAAGCTGGATAGACTTTTTCCTTAAAGCAAAACTTGCTAGCAGCATGACACCTGGGTATAAATTGTGATCTTCTGGGAATACTAACAGCTAGCTCAGCTCTTAGCTAAAAATAATACCCACCCCGCAAATGGCAGTAGTGTATCAATACAGATAATGTACAAAATGAAACTACTACAGTAATGAATGTTGAATCCCACGTTTGAAGTTAATTCAAAAGGTTGAAGGTAATTTATAAGCCCTACAGGGTTCAGGCACTTTGGGAAATTAGAGTACATGATTTAATATCTTCTACCTTGATTACTACTGAAAATAAAATAGTTTGAATGTGGCCTGTGGTTCAAGATTAGTAAGCAAGTTGATGAAAGAGAAGCTGATCTACTACAAGAGTCTGATCATATCGGAAATGAAACATGAACTAACTATGGTTTTGGTGTTTGGGTAATGAAATAGGCTATGTAAAGGTGCCCCAGATTTTTATCCCTATTTTGTGCTAATACCCAAAGCTAACTTTCTAGAAATGCTGCATCCCTACAGAGTACTTTTGGAAATAATATTTCAGTCTCAGGAGAATGCTTCTGAAATCTTCTTTCACAAGTGGAGTTTCCAAGGGGCCAATATTTCTAGACATGATCATTTAGAGTGCTAAGGAATATTGTTTGGGTATTAGTGGGGTGAATTATTAATACACTGTATTCTTGTGTAAACAAGTTCTCCACATTCATAATGAGCTAAATCTTCCTGCTATATCCAAACCAGACATTGGTTATAAATATTGATGTCACCAAAAAACTTAGAAGTGAATCAGAATAAAAATATCTAGACTTTATAAAAAAAAGTAAGCTATTTTTGGCAGACCACTCACGGGATAAAAACCAAACTTTTTTTTTTAGAATGGCGGGGAGAGAGTAAAGTGTCCAGTCCACCTTATCCCTTCCACAATTTCATTTCACTACCTTTGTTATGCAATCTTATATTGATTTCCCTCTTTACTATCTTTCAGGATGATGATACTTACCTTATGCCTGGTTGATACAACAGATATCTTTATTTTAATGAAGACAAAATATAAATCCAAACAGAAATAAATTAAAACTCTTAACTAAAAAACAAAACAACAACAACAAAACCCAACTAGTATAACCCTTTTCACTAGAAAATAGTCCAGGTGGCCCTTCATCTTAGTCAATATTGCTCTTATAGTATATGTTCCTGTACTCCAATCTCTTAATTTACATTTAAATATTCTCTAAGAAGATTGATTAGTTCATATATAAACATGTACTGTTCAGAGAGCTGCTATGGAGGCCAGAAAATTGGAGGAGTATGTGCCAAATGGGCTGCTCAATCCCCAACTTAGTGATGATGCTGTCTTCATTCACCCACCCCACTGTACTCCTGTGTAGCTTTGAGACTTTGCAGAAGTATGTTGATTTACAGACTCAGCATCAGCTTGCAGCTGGTCTATCCCCCATAGTTTGCAATCTCCCCAAGAGAAGAGCAGCCAGGTCCAGAAAGCACATGGAGCTTGTGATGTCCATGCTGGACAAGAACACCATGCAGAGCTTGTACATTCTACCTGCTTCTGCAGAAGCACATAGGAGGAGTATTGTGGGGATGGACACACAGAACTCCTCCTCACATGCCTAGAAGGTTGAGCATCCCTGTTGAAACTTGCTGTTCCCTGATTCCCTTGTGCTCCTCTTCACCCAGTTGGCACTTTCACCTGGGCACCTCAGGTAGGACTTTCATGTGGTTGAGCAGCAATGACTGTATTTTTGCTCCTCTCAGAACTGGAAACAAGAAAAAGGCTGTTTTCTTATACTTCCTGCTCAATGAGAAACCAGTATTACTGGCAACAATGTAGAAGTCCCTCTTATAGACATAAACATGTAAGCAAGTGTGGTTATCTGTGGGTTGCTTTCTTGGAGGTTTGTTTGTGTTTCAAACAAATCTCCAGATGTTAGCTTATTGCCAGCCCCTCTGAATTGACCCTGCAGGGGTTTGCACAGACTTAGTCATCTCATTATTTGAACGCATCCTTCTTCTACAGTTTCTCAGTGTCTACTGGCTACACGTTGGCAGTGTCCTTGTGATATAGTATGGGAGTCTTCTAGTTAAAAACCTCCCTATTCTGATTTTATAAAACGTTTCCCATTTTAGAAATTGCCTTATCTTATTAAGTTTGGTAACAAGATGATGCTTAGATAAACAAAGCAGTATACACAGTGAGACCACGGGTCTTAACCTAGCCTGTGTGTTTTGCATTATTCACTAGACCGGCATGCTGCACAGGTGAAAGCGTGAATTTGAGGGCCATTGAATGCTGGATTTTTTCAGTATATCACAGTGACAGAAACACCTGTGCTTCAGCACTTTAATCTCATCAACTGTGAAACATTCACAATGTTCAACAGACCTAAACATTTCTCATTTCTTACCTATAGTGTGATGGTCTAATGGCTTCATATTGGGCTGCAATATGAAGTATCTCTCAAAACTGTTCCAAGAGCTATTAGATTCACCCCTCCCTCTTTACACTGCCTGCAAAGTACACCTGTTAGTTTTTAATCACCAAATATCTCTTTGGTTCTGAATTTATATTTAGCACAGTTAAAGTGGCTTTAAACAAAAGTGATCAAAACAACATGCGGAACAACATGGAAATGCAACAAGAAAAACTTGAAGCATTAACGTGAGGTGAAATTATAGATAAAATGCTAATTTTAAGCACAAAGTCTCCTCTACATGTTTCCTACTAAAATGCAATTGCTACATACCTCAAGGAACATAATAACCAAGTTTACTTATTCAACATTCATCAAAATGTGTATTTCAGAATCTATTCTATGTTTTGCTGTTTTAACTAAAAATTGCAATTAGAGGACAGTGACACCTCAGGACTCTAGCAAATCCCAATGATAAAAACATTGTGTAGTTTCATTAGGCCAATAGAAGGGTCCTGCCCCATGTATGCAAGTATGGGGGAGACTGAGCTGGAGAGGGAAGGAGTGTTTGTATAGCCATCTGGAGAGGGGCAGGTCAGCCACTGTACCCTGGCAGGAACTTCTCTTTGCTTTCTTGACCTCTCTTTCTGGTCTTCTCAGACTCTCAAGCCCCACACCTTGCCTCAAGCTTGGTGAAGAATGAGCTGGCATCTCTCGCAACTAATAGCCAGGAAGTGGCTCCATATAGGAGGCTGCCAGTGGAAGAGGTAACTTAGGGAGCAGGAACTATATGGGCCCTGTTTAAGTTCCTGAGAGAGATGTGTACAGGGCCATTAGAGTAAGAGGTTTCTTTAGCAGTTAGGAAGGAGAGGTGGAGGAAGAGCTGATAGAGAGGTGGAGGAAAGAGATGGGAGCTGAGTTTTCATTTATTCTGTCAAACTTAGAGCCCTTAATGCAAGTATAGACTTCTCTGGGATTCTAACAGGTGACGAGGTAAAGAAAGCAGTCTTTGGAGATAGTGACAGTTTGAGAACCATGGTTTTTTAAATTTAAAACCCAAAGATATATTTGATAGGAAAAAATAGATAATTATTATTAAGGCTAGGACTTTCCTCTACTCCATTTCTTAGGTCTGGTCTACACTGGGGTGGGGGGGAAGAAATCGATCTAACTTACACAACTTCAGCTATGTGAATAATGTAGCTGAAGTCGATGTACTTAGATTGACTTACGGTGGTGTCTTCACCGCGGTGAGTTGACTGCTGCCGCTCCCCCATCAACTCCACCTGCGCCTTTCGCAGTGGTGGAGTACAGAAGTCGATGGGAGAGTGCTCGGGGTCGATTTATTGCGTCTAGACTAGATGCGATAAATCGACCCCTGCTGGATCAATCGCTGCCCATCGATCTGGTGGGTAGTGTAGACATACCCTTAGATAGTGCAGCTCTGACTCAATATATTGCAAAGGTTTAAAAGTTCTCACTGGGTGTCCTGGTAAGGTGTACGGCCTTATCTTGTCATTTTTGAACATGATGACAGGATATGGGACTATGTAAGCAACTGAGACGAACATTCTATTTTTCAGTCAGTTACCTCAATGCTGTCTCATTAATTTATTATATCTATTTATAAGTATTTCTATGGATTACAAGCACCATAGAAACTAAGCACCTCACAGTAATTAATTACTCCAAAACATTCATTCAAAAGGATACATTGTAGCAACGTAAGAGAATCTCATGCCTAGAATTTTAGAGTACCAGTAACTCATTCTCTTCTTCCTTATCCCTAAATCACTTATCCCACCTCCCCAAAAAAACCTTAATTTTAAAATTATTCTCCATCCAGTTCCTTTTCATGACAAATAGTACCTTCCCCAGGGAGAGTATTACATAAGAATTGCAAAAGCAAATAAAAAGATTCAGCATCAGTATTGGACAAAGTCAATAACTTTTCATTGAAAAAAGTGTTTTGACCAAAAATAAAGTAATTGATGAAAGTTATGTATTGGTTGAAATTTTCCAGTTATTTTATGGGGGGGAGGGGGAGGGAAATCAGAATATATATATATATATATATATATATATATAGGTAAGTTTTCAATAAAAATGTTTACTGAAAACCACTACTGAAAACCAAAATATTTCACTGAAAATCCAGTTTTGAACCTGAAATGCCTTTTGAAAACTGAATTTTGAAATTTAATTTATTTTTTGTTGAAAAACCAAGATAGTTTTGTGGGAAGCTTAGAGAAATTTATTAAAATTATTTCCTGTGACAAGTAATTGGCATTCTTTTACCAGCACTAATACATATGCTATATTGGCGGTATACACTCAGCTTTCAGGTTGAGCCCCACCTAAGGAAGTAGAATGTCCTTACCTCTTATTCCCAGAAAGGGACATTTGCTATCTCCAGAAAAATAATTCTGATTAGGAGAGTACATTGTGCAAATATATCTTTTTTGTTTGTTTCAAACTATATGGCTTCATCAACCTTTCCTCCCCCCACTGCTGCCCTAAAGATTTTTGAACTGAGTTTTGGGTTTCAGGAAATTAAAAGTGAAACTTAGTAAAAAAACAGGATCATGTCAAAATTGTACAAATCCCAGAAACCTACAAGTCGTGGAGATCTACAACATAATCGGTCCACTTCCCTTTCAATGCACGCGTACAGGAGGTCAGTGATAGCACCAAAGTCACCTAATATTTGATTCAAGTTGGACCTTAACAAAACTTTCTAACCTAATTTCTGAATTTGGGACACTAGCTAAAGTCAGACAAGTTAAGGTTTTTCTTTCTGCAACTTATCTAAAGAGCTTTTTCTTTACCACCCAGAGTTATCTGTTCTTTTTCTAACAGGAGACCTTCCCAACCTTGAGATTTCCCAGAAAATAAGGTTTTTATTATCTTTTAAAATAGATCGTGACAGTAGTATAGTAGAGCTGCTGAACTGCACTGCCTAACCCTAAACCACCTACAAGGAATTCAAATTGCAGAAGCACTTTAAAACAGTGACACTGCTAAAGTACAATTTTCTTTTTAAACAAAATACACCTTCTTTGGGGCTAGGAGGGGGGGGGGGGACCACAAAGGCAAGGAAGAGAAAAGAGGAGAATGCTAGTCAGCAAAAGACATAAAGGAAAAGGAAGACATTCTGCCAGGTAAGGAAATACTCCAGAGAGCAAGAGTGAAAATAAACAAAGAATGTTTCTATTTCCTTCTGAGCATTGCCCAAGGGGAGTGCTTTGACACAGAAGTGGTGTGTAGATAACTAAAGGTTTCTTTTCCTTATAGGCACTATAAACAGGGAGAGTGATCATCTGTATTCCAAGGAATGTTAACCTTAATTCAGCAATTCTGTTTTCTTGAGGACTTGCCTAAATTATATAGAAAGAATAGCTACTTACAGTGGCAACTGAGTTATTTGAGAATGTTATCTCTGTATATTTGTACTTCGGGGATGTGGTTTCCCCTCTGTCTACATGACCAACTTTTGCAGATCTTCAGGAAAGAGGTGCCCATTGGGACCACAAGTAACTTCTTATGGCACCAAGCATACAGAGCTGAGGTTATAAAAAGGGTTGTGCAGCCCCACTTGCCTCAATTCCCTTCCCCTGAACTAAAGAGTCCTATAGCAGCAGAATTGTGAGGAAGGAGGAAAAGGTGGTAGAGCAGTATAAATAAGCAGATGCAGCTCTCTTGAACACCACAAGTAACGAACTTATTTTCTGTTTGAGGTGTCCTCTGGCTAAGGGCACTTGTGGAAGTCTAGCTACTAGTACAACTCTCAGCATCATGGGATGAGAAGTATTAATTAAACAAGGATTAAACTGCCCCAAAGTGAGCATCAAATCTACATGCCAAAATGAGAGAGTAGAGCTGAATATATATATATATTAATAGCCTCCTGCTGGTTACCTCGGGAATTAGCTCTTCCAACTCCGGAGCACCTTCTGCTGGCTAGTGTCTCTCCTGCTGTCGCTACTTGTCTTACCACTGGCATCAGTGTAGGCCCCACATCCCCCCTGGCCCATGGTGCCCCTTCTCTGGGGTACTGCCCCACAGAGTGCTCCAGACTCAGGGATCCTCCCCCTCCCTGGGGAACCCCAATCCCCTAATCCCACTTTACCTCAGTGACCCACTGCCAGTCCTCATCTAGTCCCATCCCTCAGGGGCAAACTGCAGTCTGAAATGGCCACTCATCATCAGCAAGGGAGTTGGACCAGCTGCCTCTTCCTTCCCTGGCTGCTTCCCCACAGTCCCAGTACCTCCTCAGGCCTTGGAAGCAATGCCTCAGCCAGGGAGTTCTCTAGGCTGGAGCTCCTCAGATCCTCCTGCTCTTCTCAGCACTGCTCCGTCCAAGGTACCCCCTTCTGCTTGCAGGCAGGCAGACAGTCTTTCCCTCTCCAAGGCTGTAGAGAGACTGGCAGCCTTCTGTCCCTGCAGCCCTTTATAGGGCCCTGCCTGGCCCTGATTGGCTGCCTCCCAGTCTTCTCTGATTGACTCTCATCCCCAGCCCTCCCCAAGGGCTGGCTTTTAACCCCTTCTGAGCCGGAGCTGACTGCCCTGAGCAGGGTGACTGCCCTGCTACAGTCGGGCAGCAGCCCTATGGATTTCTATGATGGAAACGTCATCTTCTGGGATCATGCCAAGACCTCCAACACTAAAAATTTCTCAGTGTTTCTATTTTCTTCCTGCCTTTGTGTTTTAGGGCAGCATCAATACATTCTCAAAGTGAAAGTGCTGCATGCTGCTTAGGATACAGTGCTGAAGAGCCCTACTTGGATGGTCTGGTGCTATGGGACTGACCTTTTGCTGCCCAGGAAAATACCACCACAGAGGGAGAGTCTGCACTGGACATGTCCCAATGGAACAAAGCACATTAGTACTGAAGGAGTCTCCAGGATTGATAGAACAGTAGATGACAGGATTAGCACTGGATTTCTTTTGTATCTGAGAAGCTTCGGTCATCGATAAACACCTATACTGGTGGGTTCCTTACTGGCCTCCCTACTGATACATTTCCAGCATGAGAAGGCTCACTTCTTGAAGCCTATGTTTCCAGTTCCCATTAAAGTCATACAAATACAGCTGTGGATCCCAGTCTATCTGGCATCAACCTCTTAGTTGCTGGGTTTGTCCCCAGCTTATCTGTCTTTGAAACCAAAGACTGTGTACTATGTCCGGATGCTTGATCTAGGGATCAGGCTTTTAAGGGATTAAAAAACCTAAAATGACATAACATGAACATTACATTTATTGAAGTCAATGTGAGTCTTTCCGCCAACTTCAATGAATTTATATTATTTATCAACAAAATTTGCAGTGAATATGCTAATATTATCTAGATAATTGTTATAGGCTCTTTTTAAAATAATGCGAGGCCATTTTATTAGTAGCTTTATAAATATATATAGAGCGAAGCAAAGATTCACCAGTGCAGCACCTCCTGCTGGTTATCTTGGGAATTAGCTCAATTCCAGCTCAGAGCACCCTCTGCTGGCCAGTGGCTCACCTGCCGCTGGCACCTATGTCCCTCCCAGACCCCGATGCCCTTTACCTTGGGTTGCTGCCCCCTCAGTACCCCCTTACTCTGGGTTTCCCCTCCCAGGGGAACCCCCAACCCTCTAAACCCACCTTGCCTCAGTGGCTACTGCCAGTCATCATCTAGCCCCCACTCACTGGGGCAGACTGCAGTCTGTAATGGTCATTCATCATTGGCAAGGGGTTAGGACCAGCTGCCTCTGCCTATTCCCAGGCTGTATCTCTACAACCCCAGGACCTGTTTTGGACCTTTCTCAAGGCCTGAAGCCTGGGGGTTTACCAGGCTGGAGCTCCCCAGCTCCTCTTGCCTTTCCCCAGCACTGCTCTGTTCCCTGAGCTCCCAGGCAGACTCTCTCCAGAGCAAGAGAGAGACTTCTCCAGCACCTGGCCCCCCAGTCCTCTTATCAGAGCCAGCTGGGCCCTAATTGAGCTGGCCACAGCTGTGGTCAGCTATTCAGTCAGTTTCCCCAAGCTGTTCTCACTCCTTTTTCCCAGCTGCAGCCCTCTCCAGGAGTGCTACTGGAGTGGGGCAACCAACCCACTACAATATATATATGCAGATTATTTGTATGGGAAATGTATTCAAATGAGAAAATTATAGGCACAAGTACAGTAGAACTCATCCTAGATAAGAGTGGTGAGGATTCAAATACGTGTTGTATCGTGGTAGATCTTAAACTTGCAAATTATCTCTAAGACAAATAGATGAGGTTACCTCAGTGTCTGTACTACTCATATTCTTCTGTATACAATGTGGTAAATTGAGTCTTAATTTTTTTTTTCAGGTTCCTTCTCTCACACATTTCTCCCTATTTATTCTGAGCTTTGTAAAGTAAACCAAACTGCTCAATAAGTAACAGGAGGAAGGAGCGAAATACACACAATCCCTATGGATATATGGACATTACTATGCTTTAAAGTACCTAACCTTTGTCCATCTCTAATACAGTTACATAGTCTTGTGATAATATGCTGGCATGCAGAAGGTAGACTTTGACTAGACTTGTAATCTTTACCCTTTCAAGTCAAGCGGAAGATGCACTTGTCAAATGGCATTGTGCAATTTGCAGTACATCTGCAAAAAGAAGTAGGGCAGATAGAGTATATTCTAATATAGACTAATAGGTCTTTTACTAGAGAATACAAATCTTCTATTCAGGTGTTACCTTCATTTTATATCTATATAAACATATAAGTAAGAGTGCATGTTTTCTTTTACATTCTGTACAGAAAACTTTGATCAGATTCCAACTGGATCATCCCTTGGAAATGCAGAGGCTTCTATTTTATGACATGTCATATCCTCATGTACCCTTTAAGACATACTTTCTGGTGCACAGTGTTTGAACACGCCTTTCTCCTGCCCTCTCCCCAGCCCTCTCCCCAGTGCTTGGTATTTCTACATTAAAGAAAGAAAGTAAGAAAAAATTTGTATATAGGTGCTTTTCCTGATCATCTAGATCTTATTCAGGGATAGTAGAATATGCCCTATCTTCAAATACTGG
Source organism: Emys orbicularis (assembly GCF_028017835.1). NCBI lineage: Eukaryota > Metazoa > Chordata > Testudines > Emydidae > Emys > Emys orbicularis. The sequence goes on along the minus strand of NC_088683.1, from coordinate 63,104,685 downwards.
TACAATATTCCTAAATATCTGTGCCCCCAGTTGTCCAGTATAAATTCAGCTAAGGACATTCAAGGACAATCAGTCAACCTATATAGAGTGGATGTTTTTATTTCCCCACAATTTCTGAGCCAGCTTTGCAAACTTCAGCTATCCAATAAATCTTACACATGCAAGGAGCCCCACTGAAGCCAATCTGCCTACTCAAGAAAGAATGGATTACTTACATAAATGGAAGTCATAGTCAGGATTGGGATCTTTATCCTTCTCAGACAGCAGGGTATGCTGTCCCATCTTGCATCTGATAAGAGAAGTACTATCAGCATTGATTTCCATTGCTGATTGCACTCTATCATTGTTTAAGTCTGGAAAGGGGGAAGTAGGAGAGTGGAGGAGAAGAGTAGAGGGAACGAGAATGTGGGGAGGGAAACTGTGACAGTAAAGTCCACTGAAAAGTGAAAAGTTAGGTGGCAAAGGCAGTTGGGTAAGAGGAAGGTGCTAGTCATTTTGAATTATAGATTCCTATTTTGATCTAAAGATCTTGCTATATATAAACACACACAATCAGCCAAATGAGTCAGGGGGCACAGCCCTTTTTCACCATCTCTATGACACATCTCCCAAAGCCTGGTTGGTTCAGAGTCTGTGACTCCAACCTCTGGGCAAGGAAAGGAGCTGGGTAGTATTGATTAATTACATAGCGACCTATGAGAAGGTTTCCCCTCCCCGCAGGGTATATTTAAGGCTGTCTCAATGCACAACTTGGTTAGACTCCACCATTATGGCCAGGCTCCAATTAGTAGTTGAACCAGGGCCACAATTTTACCCTGTGGCACTTTACATAAAGATAACTAAGTAGATGACACATCCAGCACATGTAATATATTCCCCTACATGCTTCATAAATGAAATGCTATAGCTGAATGTTACAGTGTATTAAATGTTCATAAAACAGGAACTTGTGTTTGACATTGTTATAAGTTTTCTAATACTGTAGCTTCAAGCAGTATGCAACTGCATGATTACTGTTTTTCTAAGAAACACAGAAAGTTTGTACAAATACTTCTTATATAACATTTTCAGAAATTTTCCTTAAGTATTTACTGTATGCTTAAAATGACAATATATTTTCTTTTATTTTACCATGTGCAATACCTCATAAGGACAGAATGCTACTAGACTGAACCAACTGTATAATTTATATATGATACTACATAAAAACAATCAATATTATTCATATACCATATACAGACAAAATCAATACAGAAATGAAAGTCATCTTCTTGTGGCCAATACCTTAGCACTAAGAAACCATGCAAGACTTATGACACATAGGTGTTATCTTACTAATATTAACTAACATGAAACTGGATACATCATTAGCCACTCCCACGCTCCAGTAAACCTGTCCCACTGAGCTGCATGCCCGAATGTCAGGAAAAAGCCATGGAGAACATTTTTTTTATAAAACAATCACTCCATGACTCCACTCTCAGGGCTGGTCTACACTACCACTTAAGTTGATATAAATTATATCACTCTGAGGTGTGAAAAAGATACTCCCTTGAGCGATGTAAGTAACATCTACCTAAGCGCTATCCACACTGGTGCTATGTCAGCGGGAGAGTGTCTCCTGCAGACATGGCTTCTGCCTCTCGCAGAGGTGGAGTGATTATGCTGAGGGGAGAGCGCTCTCCCATCGGCATAGTGCATCTTCACCAGATGCGCTACAGCATCTCAGCTGCATCAGTGCAATTATGCTGATGTAGTGCAGTAGTGTAGACTTGCCCTCAGTCTTTGTTCTCAAAGGAAACCTGTCCAATACCTTCAAAGATGAGCTTGGGAGCTCAAATTCATAACTCTGATAGATACTAAAAATCATGGTCTTAACAAAGATACTGGATTTAGGGTTCTGTAGCGGGGTGGTTACCCCGCTCCTGCCCTGGAGAGGGCTGCAGCTCTAAAAGCTGGGCTGATTGGGGAAGTGGCCGCAACTGGGCCACACCCCAATCAGGCCACAGCTGGCCTGTATAAAAAGGCTCGGAGCCACATGCTTAGCAGTCTCTCTCTGTGTTCAGAGAGAGAAGGGCCTGGCTGCAGGGAGCTTAACCAAGTACGTGGAGCAGAGCAGGACTGGGGAAAGGCCAAGGGAGCCGGGGAGCTCCAGCCTAGGAAAGCCCCAGGCTGCGGGCCTAGTAAGGTCTATTAGGTACTGGGTTGCAGGGGGCAGTCCATGGGAAGGCAGCAGGTCCAAACCCCTTTGCCTGTGATGAGTGGCTGATACTGCAGTCTGCCCTAGTGAATGGGGGCTAGATGGAGACTGGGCAGTAGCCAAGACTGAGACAAAGTGGGGATAGTGGATGGGGGCTCCCCTGGGAGGAGGAGACCCAGAACTGTGGGGGTACTGCCAGGGGGCAGCACCCAGAGAAAGGGGCACTGGGGTCCTGGGAGGGACATGGGGCCAGTGGCAAGGCCGATCACGGGCCTGCAGAGGGTGCGCCAAGGCTGGCAGAGCTAATTCCTGAGGACAACCAGCAGGAGGCGTCGTAGGGGTGAGTCTACACTGCTACAGATTCATTTCAACAATCTGTAACACACAGATGTTTCTTGTCCTATGACTGTGGGGATGTTAATTGGCCATTTCATCTCGAGTGGACCTTAGAATATATGTTAGCTACTTTTGCTGGTGTCCCTAGCCTCTGTTTGCCAGAAGCTGGGAATGGATGACAGCGGATGGATTACTTGATGATTACCTGTTCTGTTCATTCCCTCTCGGGCACCTGGCATTGGCCACTGTCAGCAGACATGATACTGTGCTAGATGGACCTTTGGTCTGACCCAGTGTGGCCATTCTTATGTTCTTATGCTAAACAATCTGTTCCACCTTGTATTTAGCTGTGAGACTCTGAGTATCTTTCCCAGACCTGAAGAAGAGCTCTGTGAAGCTTGAAAGCTTGTCTCTCCCATCAGCAGTTGGTCTAATAAACAATAATACCTCACCTACCTTGACTCAGGAAAAAAAATGGCTAAATTAAATGTATTGCAATGCACACTAAGGATCACCAGACTTGGGCTCTGCACTTACTGGTCTTCACATGATGCTGCAGTACCACCTTATTCAGCTTGGCTATAGGTTAGATACTACCTCCGTTTCCCCTCTCTCATGTTGGATCACCAACCTTCCTAGGAAGGACTCACTGCCATGAGGGCAGAGTTTTATTCCTTAACATAAAATTTAGGCAAAATATCAAAACAAAAAAGCACTTTGTCTGTCTACTGCTTCCAGAAGCTTTTTTCCCCTTGCCTCTCAATGCTGAAGAGATGACATGACAGGACACATTCCTTCCCCCTGCTTCAGGCCCTAACATAATCCCATCTCTCACTTGCAGCTCCTTTTTTAGCTCTTTAAAGGGATTATCTGACCCCTTCCCAGCTGGGTGTGATAGCGGAACAGGGCTGGCTGGACCCAGAGCCCCCAGCCCATAGTGGGACAGACCACCCTGTTACATGTCGGTTCAATCATTTGGATACATACAGTACAGTGTGGAAAATATCCACATATACACTTTGATTAGCAAGAGCCCTGGCCCTGATTTAGATGGTAAATCCAAGCATGATAACTGAGTACTTAGATGAGTCATTCTTTAAATCAGAAATGCCAGCTCCACTATAAATGAAAGCAACCATCACTAGTATTACAAGGACACAAGGCTCCAAAATAAAAACTGGAGTTTCAGCTATAGAAGATCCAGATTTTTGAAAAATCCATCTGAATGATTTTACCAAATGAATGACTTTCTGTGCTGTATGTAAGCTAACATTTATAGCACTCTCTTACTTCTGAGGTCAAAATTCAGTTAGTGCCCCCATGTCTTCTGGGATATTTTCATTGTATTCTCTTTGGTATGAGTTGTAGGAGTTCAGTGGGGGATTTTACCACCATTTTGTAGCATTAATACTGTGAATCCATCTACAGATCTGTAATTTCAGAATCCATTTCTGGTTCCGCTTTCCTATAATTTTTACTCAAACTTTGTTATCATACCTGGAGGCAACAATAATTAGTCTTGAAGGCTTACCTCCAACAATGCTGGTTTAACCCCTGGGGTGCTGCACTGAAAGTATATCCAACTACATAGACATACAAAGGAACAGAAGATCAAATTCCGTGTGACCCCACTGAAACTAACGGAGTCACACAAGGTGCAAGTCTGCAGAGAATTTGGCTCACATACTCTGTCATGAGATGAGATGACAACAGATAGAGACACCACATCCAATATAAACACAAACTTCCCCATTAAATAGAAATAACAATTTAAAAGTAGAACATTGGTTATCATCCTTTAGGGCAGTTGCTAAGATTGTTCTTTATTATGAATGACATCAGAGTCTAGTTCCGCCCTCACTGCATTCTTTGTGGTAATTTGTGTTGGAATAATTGCTGCTTTAGCACATTTGTAGGTCAGACATAATCTGCTGAATTTGTGTTATCCAATATTCACATAATCAATATGAAGCGCTAACACATACATACATACAAGATGCATCAAAGATGTACTCCTATTGAAATTTTTTTAATTACAGAGATTTCTAAAACTGCCCTTTCATTTTCCCCAGATTTTCAGATAAATAGGATTGCTGCCTGTATGCAACAGCAATGACATTTTGAGCACATTCAGATTAAGATTTCGTAAATCAAATCATGGTTTAATGATCCTTTTACATTAAAGTCACCTTCATTATTTATGTGTGCTCTTAAGAAACTATCACACAAATGGTAATCTTAAACAAAGTAGGGTTCTTCGACACGAAGAGGTTTCCTAACTTGCCTGTTGTGTAGTGTTGTAACAGGAAGGGAGTAGCATGCTAATCTTTTGCATTAAAGTGGTTTTAATTCATGGGCATTTATTTAGGCACAAAGGGCATGAATCTGCTCCATGGAAATCAATGGGAGTTTTGCCATTGACTTCAAAGATAGCAGGATTAATCTTAAATATGGTATCATTAAGAATAGCAATCGTGGCTGAGGGCACTTAGAGTAATCTGTAATGGCTGTCCCTGCTTTGATACCAGAGGCAAAGATTGGTAGGCACTAATGTGGTAAACGTCAACAAAACAGTTTTAGGGGCTTATATTACTCTGCACATTAATTGGGATGCTATTTTGAACTCTACATAGGGTAGTTTAGAGCTGTAACTGGAAGGCACTATCTAAGATAAAGACTTGGAAATATTTTGATATAAATTTTAAGATAAAAAACACTATCAGATCCCAGCTGTAGAAAGTGTCCATTAAATACTATAGCATTCAAATGGCAAGCACCTATGCAAATTCAGTACATACAATATCCAAAGAATACCTAATGAATACATTATGATCAGTATTATTAGATCAAATTCATAATGAATAATTAAAGATTAAAACTTAAAATCAACGGTGTCATTATTTTAAGTGTCCAGTCATGAATTCATTCAGCATTATTGCAACAGCAGTTATAATGGTTTGTGACAAAAACTAAGTAAAGCTTTGAAAAATGCATTTAATTTCTTACACTATGAAACATTATTGTGGACTAATAAACCTGCTAACAGCTTCAATATGCTGCACACCACAGTCTTCAGAGAATGAGAGGGTTTATGATTAAAATCTAATGCATACATGATCTAAAACAAAAGCAAAAAAAACCTGTTAAATGAATAACACCACCATTACATCCCACATAGTGGAGCCCATTTTACAAGAGGAGTTGGTAGTGCCACCTATAGTTACAGTTGTCCAACACATTCCATTTTAAGACCCTGTTTGCAATTTACTTTGCCAAACTTTAGCCATTTGGTCTGAAATTTCTTGGCAGTATTTTTTACAATTTTAAAAAATATTCCAGCTAAATATTTCTGTCCCCTCTTATTTGTTTTGTGTTACATAATTTGTTGTTTGAGCTGATTAACACCCCTTCATCATTTTTAAATTATTTTGTTACATAATTGTACCCACTAGTACATTTGGAAGCAGTCAAGCTACATAGAAATCCCTATATCCTTTTTAGCTATTTTGACTACATTGTTTTTGTACTTGCAGCAGCCAGCACAACTAATTATTTACAGACATATTTATTAGGAAGGGCTCATTTTGTTCAGTCTGTAAAGGCTTCTTGGGGATAAAAGCATATAGTGGTGGTAGTTGTTACTCAATCTCCCTTTTGCATAATTAGTTTTATTATAAAGGTTTTTACTGAGCATGACTGCACCAAGTTATACGACCATAACTGGGTTTCATTATTAAACCAAGCATTCTCTCTTTAACGTTTTAACTTTAACACTGAAACATTTTTGCAACCCCCAACTGTTTAATTCCCTCTCAACTTTGCTGTGTTCATTTGTGCAAAAGCTTTTTTTTAACTCTTCACTTTCCTACTTTCAATTTATTTATTAAAATGGACACATTTTTCAGTTGATTTTTTCAGCTTCTGTAAGCTTCTTTTTTACAGTTATTTCTTAACTTGGTACACATTGCCTGAAAAGCCATATTCTCTAATGACAGCTCTTGAAGGATGGCTGCTTTTTACTTTGGATTTATGCCGATAACAGACATTGTTTTATTTCAGAAGTTTTAGAAATTTTTTCTATATAGTTTGTTTCCTCCTTTACAACTTTAATTTGTTTTTTTACATTCATCCTTCAAGGTGGCATGTTTTGTTTGTAAAGTTTTAGCCACCAGAAATAACCCTTGTGAAACTGATGCTTAATTTGAGCTTTCTTTGCTTTAGGGGTGGAAAAGCTAGAGTTTTTTTTTCTTGGCTGCCAATTTTTTGAGAATTTCAGTGACATTTCACAGACCTTTGCTGTGCTCTGCCAAGCATTTTTTGCTTAAGTCTAATACCACTCCCTGGAGTTCCTTTTTCTCATAGACTCATAGACTTTAAGGTCAGAAGGGACCATTATGATCATCTAGTCTGACCTCCCGCATGATGCAGGCCACAAAAGCTGACCCACCGACTCCTGGAATAATTCTCTCCCTTGACTCAGCTGTTGAAGTCCCCAAATCATGATTTAAAGACTTCAAGTCGCAGAGAATCCTCCAGCAAGCGACCCCTGCCCCATGCTGCGGAGGAAGGCGAAAAACCTCCAGGGCCTCTGCCAATCTACCCTGGAGGAAAATTCCTTCCCGACCCCAAATATGGCGATCAGCAGAACCCCGAGCATGCGGGCAAGATTCTCCAGCCAGACCCACATTGACCATTGATACTAATTACCAGTGATGGCATGTTATTGACCTATTGACTAAAATCACGTTATCCCATCAAACCATCCCCTCCATAAACTTATCAAGCTTAATCTTAAAGCCAGAGAGGTCTTTCGCCCCCACTGTTTCCCTCGGAAGGCTGTTCCAGAACTTCACCCCTCTGACGGTTAGAAACCGTCATCTAATTTCAAGCCTAAACTTCCCGACAGCCAGTTTATATCCATTTGTTCTCGTGTCCACATTAGTACTGAGCTGAAATAATTCCTCTCCCTCCCTGGTATTTATCCCTCTGATATATTTAAAGAGAGCAATCATATCCCCCCTCAGCCTCCTTTTGGTTAGGGTAAACAAACCGAGCTCCTCGAGTCTCCTTTCATACGACAGGTTTTCCATTCCTCGGATCATCCTAGTGGCCCTTCTCTGTACCCGTTCCAGTTTGAGTTCATCCTTTTTAAACATGGGAGACCAGAACTGCACACAGTACTCCACATGAGGTCTCACCAGTGCCTTGTATAATGGAAGCAGCACCTCCTTATCCCTACTAGAAATACCTCGCCTAATGCATCCCAAGACTGCATTAGCTTTTTTCACGGCCACGTCACATTGCCGACTCATAGTCATCCTGCGATCAACCAGGACTCCGAGGTCCTTCTCCTCCTCCGTTACTTCCAACCGATGCGTCCCCAGCTTATAACTAAAATTCTTGTTAGTCATCCCTAAATGCATCACCTTACACTTCTCACTATTAAATTTCATCCTATTACTATTACTCCAGTTTACAAGGTCATCCAAGTCTCCCTGCAGGATATCCCAATCCTTCTCCGAATTGGCAATACCTCCCAACTTTGTGTCATCCACAAACTTTATCAGCCCACTTCTACATTCGGTTCCGAGGTCAGTAATAAATAGATTAAATAAAATCGGACCCAAAACCGAACCTTGAGGAACTCCACTGGTAACCTCCCTCCAACCTGACAGTTCACCTTTCCGTACGACCCGCTGCAGTTTCCCCTTTAACCAGTTCTTTATCCACCTCTGGATTTTCATATCGATCCCCATCTTTTCCAATTTAACCAATAATTCCTCATGCGGTACCGTATCAAACGCTTTACTGAAATCGAGGTATATTAGATCCACTGCATTTCCTTTATCTAAAAAATCTGTTACTTTCTCAAAGAAGGAGATCAGGTTGGTTTGGCACGATCTGCCTTTCGTAAAACCATGTTGTAATTTGTCCCAATTGCCATTGACCTCAAGGTCCTTAACTACTTTCTCCTTCAAATTTTTTTCCAAGACCTTGCATATTACAGATGTTAAACTAACAGGCCTGTAGTTACCCGGGTCACTTTTTTTCCCCTTCTTGAAAATAGGAACCACATTAGCTATTCTCCAGTCCAACGGCACCACCCCCGAGTTTACAGATTCATTAAAAATTATCGCTAACGGGCTTGCAATTTCTCGCGCCAGTTCCTTTAATATTCTCGGATGAAGATCATCCGGTCCGCCCGATTTAGTCCCGTTAAGCTGTTCGAGTTTGGCTTCTACCTCGGATACGGTAATGTCAATCCCCCCTCCTTTATTCCCCTCTGTCATGCTGCCTCTATTCCTAAACCCTTCATTAGCCTCATTAAAGACCGATGCAAAATATTCGTTTAGATATTGTGCCATGCCTAGATTATCCTTAATCTCCACTCCATCTACAGTCTTCAGCGGTCCCACTTCTTCTTTCTTTGTTTTCTTCCTATTTATATGGCTATAAAACCTCTTACTATTGGTTTTAATTCCCCTCGCAAGGTCCAACTCTACATGGCTTTTGGCCTTTCTCACTCCATCTCTACATGCTCTGACCTCAATAAGGTAGGTTTCTTTGCTGATCCCTCCCCTCTTCCACTCTTTGTACGCTTTTTGTTTTTTCTTAATCACCCCTCTGAGACGCTCGTTCATCCAGCTCGGTCTAAATCTCCTGCCTACAAACCGTTTTCCCTTTCTCGGGATACAGGCCTCCGACAGCTCCTGCAACTTCAACTTGAAATAATCCCAGGCGCCTTCTGCCTCTAGATCCATAAATATGTTAGTCCAATCCACTTCCCTAACTAGTCGCCTTAATTTATTAAAGTTAGCCCTTTTGAAATCGTAAACCCTAGTCTCCGATTTAATTCTGTTAATCCTTCCATTTAGTTTAAACCGAATTAGCTCATGATCACTCGAGCCAAGGTTGTCTCCTACAACCATTTCCTCAACAAAGTCCTCACTACTCACCAAAACCAAATCTAAAATGGCATCCCCCCTCGTCGGTTCAGCAACTACTTGATGAAGGAATTCATCAGCTAGCACGTCTAGGAAAATCTGAGCCCTATTATTGTTACTAGCATTTGTTCCCCAATCTATATCTGGGAAGTTAAAGTCTCCCATGATTACACAGTTCCTATTAGTATTTACTTCCCTAAAAACATTAAATAGTTCTCTGTCCATATCCAGGGTAGATCCCAGCGGTCTATAGCACACCCCAAGCACTATCCCAGGGGAGGCTCTAGTAGTTTTTTTACCCAATGTGAGTATTGCCCAGACAGACTCCGTCTTATCCATTCCATCACTTATTATTTCTTTACAGTTTACCTCATTATTGACATACAATGCTACTCCCCCACCTTTACCTTTGTTCCGGTCATTCCTAAACAGCACATACCCTTCCATACCTGTACTCCAGTCATGACTACCGTTCCACCACGTTTCGGTTATTCCTACGATATCCGGTTTCATTTCTCGGACCAGGAGCTCCAATTCCTCCATTTTGTTACCTAGGCTTCTCGCATTGGTGTATAAACATCTTAATTTATGCCGTTTAGCCTCTCTCACATTAGTTATCCAATTTGGTACGGACACCGTACCGCCAGTATGACCTATTAGTCTAGTATCCATCCCCCCCGTCTTCCTTATGTCCAATCTCTTCCCCCTGGCTATATCAGTTCTTGTCTCGTCACCCTCCTTCTCAATGTTGTAATCTGGCGTGGAGATTAACTGGACATCTCCCAACCGTCTCCCCCGAATTCCTAGTTTAAAGCTCTTTTGATGAGATGAGCCAGCCTCCCTCCCAGAAGTCTATTTCCTTCCCTACTTAGGTGAAGTCCATCCCGTGAGAACAGTTGTCTGTCCCCGAAAGCCTCCCAGTGGCCACACATCCCAAAGCCCTCCTTATAGCACCACTCCCTTAGCCAACTATTTATCATCACAATCCTGTCAGCCCTTTGCTGCCCTTCTCTAGGAACAGGCAGAATCCCACTGAAGATGATCTGAGCCTCGATTTCCTTAAGCGTCTTCCCCAGCCTGGCATAATCTCCCTTGATTCACTCTAGCGAGAACCTAGCAGTGTCAATCGTTCCTACGTGAAGGATGATCAAGGGGTTCTTACCTGCTCCTTTTAGGATCCTTTTCAACCGCAGGTCCACATCCCATATCTTAGCGCCCGGTAGACAGCACACCCTTCTGTTCTCTGGGTCCGCCCTGGTCACAGGCCTGTCTAACCTCCTCAGTAAGGAGTCCCCAATCACATAAACCTGCCTTTGCCTGGTGACAGTGCGATCTACTAATCTATCCCCTGTTCCCTCTAGTCGCAACCCCTGTCTGTTCCTATTTTCCCTTATAATCCCCCTTATGCCATCCTGTACCCTCCCGGGGCCCAGATTTGGTGCTGTCTCCATCAACTCCTCCCCTCTTTCTATGGGACTAGCTGCTCTTCTCTTCTTCCTCACCCTTCCCCCTTCAGTTACCACCTGCTGCACCCCTTCCTCATTATCCAAACACCCAAACCTGTTCCTGAGCTCTATTTCTCCTTCACTGGCCCTCCTTTTCCTTGGCCTGCTTCTCACGGTCACATGCTTCCACTGCCCTTGTTCTCCCCCCGACATTCCCCCCTCACAGACCTTAGCCCCTGCTTCCACCTGTACCCCTGAGCATTCCCCTTCAGCCACTCCTTGCCTTTGCTCCATTAGCTGCTCCATTAGCTGCTTTTTCACCTGGTCTCAGCCTACTTTAGATACTTCCTTGGGAAATCCATAGGGTTCAGCCCTAGATTTAACCCACTTCCCCAGTATGGTACTAACTTCCTCATATTTAAACCCTTCCAATGCCATTTCCTTAATGCTAGGTTGCGACCCTCACACTAAAGGGTATATACATTACCTGCTTCAGACAAGCAACCCTGAGTCATGGGCACCAGTATGTTGGTGATCCCTCAAGGCCTATTCCACTCAATTCCCCAAGAACTCAGTTTGACTCCCATCTTGTCACTCAGGTTTCTTTATTGGCATACAATCAAACTACACTTGAGTTGATCAAGCTCAAGTTTAGGGGGGGTGGGTATAGGGCAGGGGTTCTCAAACTGGGGTAGTGACCCCCTCAGGGGGTCACAAGGTTATTACATGGGGGGGGGGGGTCGTGAGCTGTCAGCCTCCATCCCAAACCCCTCTTTGCCTCCAGCATTTATAATGGTGTTAAATATATAAAAATGTGTTTTTAATTTATAAGGGGGGTTGCACTCAGAGGCTTGCTATGTGAAAGGGGTCACCAGTACAAAAGTTTGAGAACCACTGGTATAGGGTATACCACACATCCAGAGTTATACAACAAACCTCTTCCTTTGTATACATTTCCGCATTACATGCTTTGGGATTGGCGTGGTTACTTTTCAGGAACCAATCTTGGTACAGAATACTCTGTCGACATATGACTTACTCTTTACATCATCTTTACATTCTCAGCTTATTTTATCCATTGTAAATGGTTCCCTGTGCATTCCCCCTTATCTTAGCTAGTACAGACATTCTGTTTCCAGCCTGCTGATCCATTTACCCTCCCAATTCTCTTCCCCCAGAAATAAGGCCTCACCCATGTCCAATTATTCATGTCAAGCTAAATCTATGGTTACTGTATAGCATTTTGGAGTAAAATAAGGGCACTTAGCAGTGTTCTATTTAAAAGAAGTTATAGTTTCTTTTTCCAGTGAAGTCATAGACTCCTGAAGTAGCTACCTTTGTACTTATGTTCAATTTTCTCTTCTCAATTTTACCATGTGTGTTCAAACTTTCTTCAAATTTTATGGTGGGTTGCTGTCAAAAATATTGTCCACCCTGAATGGGAAAATGGATAGGACCATTTCCCTAAACGTTGTTACCCTAGGGCCCCTTGGCACTAGCCTAGCTGGTGAAAAGAAGCCATAGGGCATAGGCAGAACCACCTCTTCCCTCCACCTGGTGATTACTCCCTCTACAAGAGCATATGTACACATGATACAGAGCCAGTCCACCAGTTCTGCACCAATTACAGAGCAGTCCCACGCAATGGTGGTGTTCCAGGGTGGGCATGGCTTGGGCAGAGGGGAGGGATGAAGTGTGGGATAGCTGGAGGCTTGGCTGGGATGTATTCTTACAGTCCAGCAGAGCCCTACAGGTGCCACTGAAATAAGGACATCGCCTGCAGTAGGACTGAACCAATCCCAGAGCTGTTGAACAGTAGAGATACAAGCTGTTTCCTCGGTATCTCTGCATGCACTAGTGCTTGCCCCAGAGCAATGAGTCCAGCTCCTCCTCCCAACACAGTCACACTAACCCTGGGGGAAATGATCTTCTCTTCCTCCTTCCAAAGGTGTGGAGACGACAGGAGGTGGTAGCAGCAGAAATCAGCTCTGATGGTCCTATACAACTTGGGAGTCTCACTCTAAGCATCCTGCTGGTCTTTCCCTCCAAGGCAGGCAGTTTTTTCCCTCCACTCTCCTCTCACATTGCCTACATGAAGTATGAGCACACAGTAGGGAATTCAGCCAGCTTGATGGATTGCCAGAGTTTTTACTAGACCCTTCCACTTCTCTGCCCTGGGCCAGGAAGAGTGGGAAACACCTGAGGAGTCTGACTTGAGTTGAAGTCAGGCACCCATTGCTGTGTTTGTGGGTACTAGAAGTAACTGAAGAGAGCATAATTAGTCCTACAAATGTACCCTAATTTTGATCTCAACTGTGGGAAAGTGGATTAAAGTTTATGAAATGTTCCAATCACGTATAACAATAAATGATGATGGGAAAAGGTGCAGAAGGCAGAGACAAAAACTGAATTAGTCCAAACAAAGAGGTCTACTGATATGACTCAAGGACTGAACAAAAATAAATGAACCAGAATTAGGCCTAATTGGTGGACAAAATAAGGGGATGGGCTATTCCATCCATCTCTCCCTTTTGGCATTCTCAAAAGAAAAGACTTTCGGGGGGGGGGGGACACAAGAGGAACATTGATATTGACTGACTTAAAGACAAGAGAATAGGAAAGCTTGAACTTCACCATCATGGCTGCCACCTCCACCATCTCTGAGGACCCTGGGATCTGCCGTGTCACTGTTGGGCCTGATTCTGATCCTGAGAGAGATCCTGACCAGACTGGGCCAAGAGAAGGACCCAGATGACATCACCAACACTACTAGCTCTGGCTGAATCACAAATACCACCTGGGTTATGAGATTTTTCCCTCCATGCCCACCCTTTTCCTTCTCCACCTTATTTTTTCTTTTCTATCCCTCTTCTTTTTTCCGATCTATACTGAACATAGCCAGCCCCTGCTCAGCCTACATCTGCCCCTGCATCAGCTCACCAGCTGGTCATTCTGTCTAATAGGAGTTTTCTGACTTAGCTGGTCAAGACTATATTTTGCAATACTGCCATGAGTCTGTGATCAAAGATGCTGCTAAAGGCAGTGTCTTGAGCAGCTGGTTCAAGTTTGCCAGGTCTCCCAGTGGCTTATAAGACCCTATGCCATGCCTGTGGTTTTCGAGCAGTGAGATTGCAAGTGAAAGTTAACACCAGAGAAAGAAGCTGCAGTTTTTAATCTTTGCTGTTCTTTTCTTTCTCCTTTTGTTTTTTTTCTTCCAAGAAATGGAAGTGAACTTGAAACAGAAACAACAACTCCAACCCATCTCTGTTAACTTCTTCTCTTTTCCCCTTGTAACAGGATGGCTTGCCTGTGGGCTGGAGAACCTGGGGCTAAATCAGCCCTGATTATAAAATGATCCACTCCTCAGAGGAATCCGGTGATTCTAATATAAAAGGCAGCAAGACATTCCAAGGGGTGAAGTGGCTGAGAGAGTAGCTGGACTGGCAGAGGCAATAAGGTGGGGATGGGATGCTCAGGAGAATGTGGAGCTGGTAGAAGAAGCACTTGTGAGAAGCAAGTCTGGCTCTTGCAGAGCCCTAGCCAGCTAAAGCCTGCGAGTGGGAGTTAAAGAAGGGAAGATGAGCTGAAAATGTGGGTGTTTGTTTTGGACTTTTGAGCCTTTTTTTTTTTTTTTTTTTTGGAGAGTAAAATAAGTGAATTAAAGGACTGAGCTTAGGTCATTAGAGGCTGAACGAGTTCCTAAAGGGCACCAAGGGGGATGTCCACAGAGGCAGCTCAGGAGGCAATAAACAGCAAATGTGCAAAACGTATACTTATTACCACCTTTGATACCATTTAAAACACTGTCAAACAGGTAGTTTTTGTTTGTTTGTTTGTTTTTTTCCTTTTAGCAACTCTCTCCAGCTAAAGGGAAAGGAAACAAGGGATGCTGTTAGAACAAAAGCCTTACTGAATACTTTATATTTCAAATATTTTAACTTTTCCTCTTGTTGTTAATAAAAGGTTACAAATATTTTTAATGTTTGCCATAATACCAAACAACCTGAGGTCTCTGTATATAAAACATGAACCTTGTTTGAAACTGCTTAATTTTGGACATTTTCTGGATCATGTTACACCTTTGAGCCTATATATTTAGAGCCCTACCAAATTCACGGTCCATTTTGGTCAATTTCTCAGTCATAGGATTTTAAAAATCATACATTTCATGATTTCAGCTATTTAAATCTGAAATTTCGTGGTGCTATAATTTTAGGGGTCCTGACTCAAAAAGGAGTTATGTTTGTGGGGGGTTCACAAGGTTATTGTAGGGGGGGTTGCAGTACTGCTATTCTTACTAATGCACTGCTGCTGGCAGTGGTGCTGTCTTCAGAGCTGCAGAGTGGCAGCTGCTGGCTGGGAGCCCAGCTCTGAAGGCAGAGCCACCACCGGGAGCAGCACACAAGTAAGGATGCCATGATATGGTATTGCCACTTTCTTCTGAGCTGCAGCCTGCAGCGCTGGGCCCTCAGTCAGCAGCCGCCGCTCTCCGGCCACCCAGCTCTGAAGTCAGCACAGAAGTAAGAGTGGCAATACCGTGACCCCCCTAAAATAACCTTGCAACCCCCTGCAACTCCCTTCTGGGTCAGGGCCCCCAATTTGAGAAATGCTGGTCTCCCCCATGAAATCTGCATAGTATAGGGTAAAAGCACACATAAGACAAGATTTCATGGGGGGAGACCAGATTTCTTGGTTTTTGATGCATTTTTCATGGCCGTGAATTTGGTCGGCCCCTATATATATTCCATCTAAATTAAGGCAACAACTCCAATCAAGCCCAGGCCAGTATAATATTTATCTTTCTGTTCTCTTCCTCTCATACACATAAGGTTTTCCTGGGCATAATCTCTTTTGTGAGCCCTCTTTTTCCGTCCGGGGGATTTAAAAAATAACAGGAAATGTCCAGGGGTTTTGCAGAGCAGACAAGCTGTAGCTGAGAAAGAGCCCTGATTGGTCCCTCCCCCTCCAGCTGATTGATCTATCCCCCTCTAAGCCACCCAGACTCCAGTTCTCAGTCCTAGGGAGGGAGTCCTGCAGGGAGACACTGACTGACTGCCGTCATTGCATCCTGGGCTTGCACCAGCCATCCAGCCACTGTAACAGGGAGCAATACTGCCCCCACCAGAGCTGTAACTAGGCATTTTGGCACCTGGGGCAAGCAAGCATATTTGCGCCCCCATCAGAAATGATGCATGGGGGAGAGAGCACATGGGATCACATGTCCCCCCCCCCATATTTTTTGATTGCACTTCCCAACACAGACAGGCTGGGTGGCTCATTGAGGTGAATCAGGGGGTGGAGGTGGCACTCCCTCCCAGAGCCCGGCCATGCAGGCTTGGCCCCACAGGTGGAGTTTGGGGGCATAGGGCTTAAAAAATGTTTGGGGATAGAGAATATGGAAGTTAGACAC
Organism: Emys orbicularis; assembly: GCF_028017835.1. Lineage (NCBI taxonomy): Eukaryota > Metazoa > Chordata > Testudines > Emydidae > Emys > Emys orbicularis. Next base: position 63,088,350 of record NC_088683.1, on the reverse strand, counting down.
ACAAGTGCATGTACACAAAGTAGTTGTCTCTCTTCTGTGACTGGGTGAATGTGCAATGTGGTATGATTTATCTAACCTCTCATTATTAAATAACATCTTGATTTTTGAATTTTGGGCAATCCAGACTGGCTGGAAACATGACAAGGTATCTGTTGAATAAATTTGAGGAAATTTATGATCTGACTGTGTATATCCCACAAACAGAAAAACATGGTTCCACTTGCAGAATAAGTTCTGCCCAGAGTTCCCAGGGAGGCTCTGGCTGCCAAGCCCTTGTGAGGAAGTTTCACCTGCCTTTAGACACTCTCCCTCCCTGGGAGTTCACTCTGCTCCAAGCAGCGTGTGGGGATGCAGGGGTGCAGGAGAGCCCAGCTGGGGGGTGGGGAGGAGACCCTGGAACCCAGCTGCTCTCCCCTCCCGCTGCACACTGAGGGGACTCAGCTGTGGTGGGCAGATCCCATGTGCATCGCTGTCAAGGGGGGAATGACTCTGGCAGGCAGCTGCTCCTCTTGCCCTATCCTGGTTACGGCCCTGTCCCCCACTGCAGGTACCCTCTCTAGCACCCACAACTGTACCGCCCAGATCGACCCTCCTCTCAGTTCCCCCCCTTCCAGCAGGATCCTCTTTCTGGGAACCTTGAAATATGATAACCCTATTCTCATAGCAATAGCCCTGTATGGTGCCTGAAGGAGTTTCCTTTCTGTACCGTCCTGTGATGGCTCCTCATCACAGCACCTCCTTGAACAACAGCTTCCACAGATGCTCAGCTGCGGGTTTCAGGTTTCTAACAAAACCTGAATCTATTTAGTTTGGCATGGCAGCCTCTAAGTCAATGTCTGTTATAACTAGGGGTGGGTCTGATCGACCCAGTGTGTAGCCAGATTATCCTGAAGCTCAGGGGAGTTTCTTATACAGGGATTTGGTGTCAGCATTAATTATAATGATTGGGTAGTTAAAGAGAGTGGGAGAGAGAATTATTAAAAAAGAGACAAACTGTTAATGGAGACACAAGCTTGAGGGAAAAGGTGAGTTTAGTAACTCTGGCATGAGGATTCTTTTCTATGGCAATGCTCTGAGTGTAGGACAATACCAATACCAGTTTTCTGGTTTGCTTCAGTTATGGAGCACTCTAACCCTATCTGCCTCTATCCCACAGAAATCAACTAATATGGCACCACAGATAACTACACAACTTTACTTCCATGCAGCATAATGCCCACTACCACTACCGGGGGGACAGTTGTTTTACTCTGACTCAGAGGGAAGAATACTCCATTCTGAATAACCAACAGCACTTTCAGCAACATTTAAGTATTCCTTAAAGTACAGAGCCATCTAAGTACTAAGTAATGTATGTAGCTGTACATCAATGCTTTACTAAACAGCACAGCTCCATTTTGTTTGTGAGATCTATGAATATATCATCAGATCACCTTAAGCATTTTGCCAGAAATCAATCTGGGTAGCTCTCAATTTATAAGTTGGCTAAATCCCTTGAGAATGTGCTATGATGATAAATGGGATTGCTTCATACTGCACTTGTATGTATAGATGTTTACAATGCAAAACTCCTGTGTTAGCAACTGCTGTTCAACTTACTGAACGCAGAGCTGTGTGGGAAACATTTTCTCTTCCCTTGAATAGTTGAGAGTTTTGTTTTTCCCATCCCAAGTCAGGACAAAACCCCCTCAAATATTCATGAACCAAAACCACACTTTTTTCATTTTGGGTCAATTGAAACATTTTGATAATTTTGAAATGTTTCAATTTTGACCTTTAATATTCATTCTAATCTTAACATTTCTAAATAAAAAATCATTTTAAACTGGAAAACCAGAATTTTTCATTTTGACAATGTCAAAACAAAACAGAAGTTCTAAACTTCAACAGTTTTTCAAGTTGGAAAATTTGAACCCAGTCCTGTTTCATGAAGTTTCAGTCTGAAAAAAAAATCAATATTTTTCAATGAAAAATTGTTAAAAAAATTCCTGACTAGCTTTACTGAGCATAACACTTTCCAACTCTTTTAATTAGGGTGATGAATCCTTTCAGAAGAACTAAACTTAATAGTAAAATGCATACTACAAATACATTTGCTGCTAAATTAAGTCAGACTTTGCCTATTTTTTAAATTCATAAATACTTACAACTGCACAAAACCCCTTACATGTATATTGCTAATGAATAGGGTTTTTTTGGATCCATTAGAAAATCAATTTTTTATAATGAAGTAATGTTCCCATTTTAATACGTATCATTTAGCTTCTTTTTTTCCTGCTTTATGCCATAGCAGTAGTGCTGAATACTGTAGAGATTTGGTCCAGCTGAAAATAATTATTTGTAGGTAATTAATTCTTGGCACTTGAAAATACTTAACTATCTTGCCTGGGAGAGGACTGGCAAAAAGGTCTGGCAGGGCATTCAGACATTATTAAATAGGGAATAAAAGGCTTCCTGTTTGTTTTTCTCCTCAGTAAGCTGAGTTTATTTTGATGAGCAAGTGATAACTATGGAAATGAGGAGGAATGGGAGTACAGTGTGGGGCTTCCATACAATTCATGGGAGGTAATGGTGACTGGAGTACAATAGTTTTAGGTTTTCATCACTACTAATCTGAGTCAGTTCACTTGATCAAGCATAGTTGTACAGCTATATACACTACACTCTGCATATGTGGAAGAATGGATTTACTCCCGGTGTGATGGTTCCTCATTGTATTTATCACTGTCATGATAAATCATGAAGCTGGATCCAGATTGAAACCTGCATTAAGTAAAGGGGTGTTCAGATCGGGGGGGGAGGGGCAGGGTTCATCTGAGCCCAGAACTAGTTCCTAAAATGCATAGCAGTTTCCATCTTTGCTATATGCCACTCCTCAAATCAGTCAGAGTTGGTTCTGTATCTGCCTTCTCAAGAATTGGTGTCAAGAGCTTGTATTTTTTAGTTTGCATGCATCATTTGTTAGGTTCTTTAAAAAAAATAAAGCCGTACATTCTTCACTGATTTTTAATTAAGCATCATGAGTTCAGCAACTTTGAAATGGTTTTTTTTTTTTTGGTTTGTGTTTTAGTATTGTAAAATGACTCAGCAGGCCAGTATTATCAAGTTCATCCTGGTCTACTAAAAGTTTTGTTTAATTAGTTGGGAGTCAAACTGAGGCTATGGCTACACTAGAGAGCTTACATCAGTGCAGCTGCATTGGTGCATGCAGCTGTACTGATATAAACTCTCTAGTGTAGCCATAGCCTCAATTAATTCACCCCCAATGAGCGGTGGTAGCAGCTCTCCTGCCAACATAGCACTGTCCACACCAGCGCTTTGGTCGGTGTAACTTATGTCGCTCCGGGGGTGGCTTATTCAAACCCTGACTGATATGAATTGTACCAACATAAGCTCAAGTGTAGACATTCCCATTAAGAACAAAACTAGGCTGTGTCTCTCTGCACAAACAGATGCTGAAAGCAATTGCCTACTAAGACATCCTTTGATATCCATTGGATAAGAATTAAAAACCTATCCTATTTTACATACAATATATATTTACATGTGACTGACATTTTCCTATTCCCAATGCATATTTCCCTAAGATGTGCTCTTGCTTCTTCAATTGCAATGTAAAAGTGTGACTAAAGGTACCTCTTAATTTTCGAATGGAGCATTGTACAGCTGCAGTTGTTTGCAAGAGCGAAGCTGAGTGGCCTATTGCAGGAGTTTTGCTGACAAATATTGTAGGATCAAAAATTGCATATTTGCTTTTCACCCACATTATACAGTAAGTACTGTTAACATTGTTGTGCTGTTTTGCCTGTAAAAATGCATAGACTCAGCCTCCCAAATCATTGTCTTAAACTGCTGTTCTCAAATAATCCCCCAACACTCCCCTCCCACACACATGACTACAAACAAAGTTACCTTGTTTTATATTGCTTGAGCGGGGGGGGGGGGGGGGGGAGGGGGAGGGGTTTAAATGTTGCTGCAGAGAACAATGGGGGGATTTTATTGGTCTGTTTGGGTGAAAGCAGAGTGAGAGAAATTGAATATCAGGGAAGTTATCACTCAGTTTAAAATGTATATTTTGTATGTCTGCAGCATGCACATTTTTTTGACTGCCTTCTCAAATGATTTTGTGCTCTCTCAGCAAATGCAGGAAATGCCACCTGGCTTGTCTCCTTGTCGTGCATGCTGTGATCCCATGTGCTAACGAAAGTAGATGGCATTAATTTGAGTTTCAGCACATGAAGTATAAGTACATCTCGTTAATTTGGGATTTTGCTGTCCATGGTGGCTGCAGCACCTCACTTCAGAAGACAGGTTGGTGCTTCTAAATTTGAGAGGCAGCTCAACGTGTAGGCCATGCACTGCCTCCCATATTCAAAGAATTCCCACTATGTTTCAGAAGCAGATAATTATTCACGAGGTTGAGTATACAAGTTGGGAAATTATGACTTGCTCTGCAACAGGGAGTGAGGAGTGGGTATTTTTCCCAGCTAGCTATACCCACTCCTTTTTAGTTGGCATTTTTAAGGAGGAACTGTATGCAGTGAGACCTCCAGATGTTCTAGGACCTCAGGACATCAATTAAGTCATTTCTGAAACCCTGTTTTTCATGTCTAGTCCCTCATCTACTATATATGCATTTGAGATCATATTTCTCTTATCACAGTGCAATTATGCTGAAGAGAATAACGAAAAATGCATTTTAATTCAGATCTCCCTCATGGCTTTAAAAAAAAACTACTTTTCAGAACATTTATACTGTGATTTGTATGAATTCAGGACTAAATTAACATTGTTCTGTTCCTCTGATTTTAATGATAATGCTTGTCTTGGTTCTGCTTAACTAATTAACATGGTCGTTTTTTTTTTTTAAATAAAGCTTATCTATTGTACCTAAAGGAAAAGTTTCAATAATGTATTTATAAGGAATATGTGAAGGCAAGATCAAATATTAAAATGGTAATTAATTCTAGGCTTTGCAGCTCATGAAATTGTAATTGCATATTAATAACTGCAAGTGGCTTTAGGTCTGATGAAAGAATTCATTTCTGTGATGAAGGGGCATTCTTTCCAGAAGTGATATACTTTTGTTGCGCTGGGGTCAAACTAGCATATGTTGCCTTAATAGACCTGGGATCTCACCTATCATTTTAAGTATCTCTCAAGAAGAGATATAGCTTATATATTTTTTAAAATCTTGCCATAAGGGTTTGCAAGAGCAAAATCATTTATAACACTGGAAAGATTCCTCTGATCATAAAAACACAAACATAAGAGAGTTAAAAATGTATTAACAGAAAATACCAAATGCTTCCAAGTGTATATCTGGTACTATAGACCCAACCCTGTGAAATCCTTGAAAGAAATTATATTTTAAGATAGATACAAACAAAACCCTAATAGAAAAAAATACAAATTAAGATTAATGAACAAAGAGTATACAATCATGCTTATGTATCAGTCCTCTGTATAATGCTGCATGAAAACAAACTCTTAATCTTGTCAAATTCTTTTTAGCTTCTTATTGGATAAGGGTCATAGGATGTTAGACCCCATAGAAGGGACAGCCTTTAAAATGCAAGGTTGGTGGTTTAAACAAGGCTCAGTTTAAGAAGAGTGTAGCAATTATTGTTAGAGACATTAAGGGGAAAAATGAGCGTGTGTGTGTGTGTGTGTGTGTGTGTGTTGGAGGACGACCAAAGCTAGACTTGAAGATCTACTCATTCTTGGGCTTTTCTACAGAAAGCAAATAAGTGTCACACTATATCATGAATTCAAAGAAATCTCACTTCTTATCAGAAGCAGCTAATTACCTGCTGCAAAAGTTGAAGGAAAGGAATATTAAGACAGGAAATAAAAGCAAAGGGATTAAAAAAAAAATCCACATCAAGATTCCAGCATAGTATGTAAAAGGAATCTGGGGCCTGACTTGAAAGTTTAGAGCTCTAAAGGAAAAACTGTTAGTCTCCTTGACAAAGTTAGAATACTGGCCCCAGCCTTCTAAAGAGTGAGATTGGGGTCTTAAATATGTTGGTGAATTATGGAAGTATCATATAGAGAACAAAATAATTAAAGGGCAGTGATGGGGTGTACAAACCCCACACTGGAGAACCAGGGGTTAATGAGAAGTTCTGAGCCCAGGTAGGCCTGCCCATCCACACCTGCAAAGCCTGCACAAGCTAGAGGTGGAGCTTAAAAGGGGAAACATTGCTGCTGAGAAGGGGACAGGAAAGGGAGCAGACCTCTGCTACAAAATAAATAAATAAATAAAACTCCTATAAAACCGAGATGAGTGACTGGCTGAGAAGGTCAGAGAATATTGGTGGTCTGTAACTAACTCTGTGGGGAAAAGGGAAACATGGGTAGGAAGTGGTCCAGGAGAGCAGCTGCGTAGCACCCCAAGGTAGAAAACATAGCTGCCCACCAATGGGCCCTGGATCAGAGCCCAGGAGAGATGGTATGCTCAGGTTCCCCCACCCATTCCCAAAAGATGGGACAGCAACAAAAGCCTTTACCTTGGGTGGGAAAACCCTGACTGTTCAAGTGCCCAGACCTCGAAGTCCCTGTACTAAGGAGAAAGCCCAGAAGCCCTTGGGGGAGCTGTAAAACTGGACTATAATTGAAAAGGAGCAACCACTTGCTGCATTTCTGCCTGATCACTAGGCTGCACTGATAGTGAACTTACAGAGGCTTATTTGCCAAAATACAGTTATAAAGAAAAAGTAACCTTTAAATCAAACTTAATCATTGGAATGGTAGTTTAATGGATGATTTGCCTCCAAAGGCTCATCATCTACAGAGGACCATTGCAACAGCCAGAGTGACCATGATTGATGGCCCAAGACATCAGAGTGAAGTTTCCAGATCTGACTGAATCCTGAAAATCTGAGGGGAAGCTCCATGGATGACTCCAGGTAGGGTCAAGGTGTGCACCTCTTCGTGTGTCAAGGGAGAGTTTGAAGCACATTATGTTGGGGTATCTTTATGTATTCTGGCAACATGGCTGTGGAGCATGCAATGCCACTTTTGTATTTAGTGATGCCTTCCCTTGGGACTCCCCTATTCAGAATGGTGACTACTACAAGACATGGGTTGAAGCCCTTTAAAGAAAAAACAAATACATCTCTCAGAGAGCCAATCAAACTATTTCTTACAAATTAGTTAATAACATTTGGCCCTTTTTTGTGTTTGAGTTATCCATGCAGAAATTATGGGTGAAATCATAGCACCATTGAACTCAGTGGCGAAACTCCCATTCGCTTCAGTGGGAATTTCACCCTCTGACTTATTAATTTTTCATGAATAATTTTTTCAAACATATGAGCCTGTGGGTTGTTTCTGAACTAAGCTCACTGAGTCAATATTAGGGGTGGTTAAAAAAAGGATTTCCCCCCATCACAGGAAATTCCTAACAATTCCGCTGCCCCCCCCCCCAAATTCTCACAAAAAAGTTGTTTTGTACACTGTCTCCCCTAAAAAAGGAAACACTTCAAAAACATTATTTTAAAAGCTATTTTCATTGAGAAATACTTTGCTGATAAAGCTGTAATCAGCTCTAATTGATATTTAGAATTTGCTCCAAGTCTATTGTCCTCGCTAGGTTGGAGGACTAATTTACATTTCTGGGTCACTATATTTAGTTTTGGAGGACTAACTGATGCTTACAGTTGCCCTAACCATAGGTGCAGACTAGGAGAAGTTCAGAAAACAGGAGAACTCCTGTCCAAATCAGGAGTCATCCAATGTGCACACAGGCATTGGAATGTGCTTAACTGCTACACAAGTGTAAGTCTTCCCACACAGTGCTTGTATATGCAAAATTCTGTATATTATTGTGTTCTATATAGGTTCTTATGCATGCTCATCACTGTAGTCTATGACCACCTAGCTGAATAAAAGTCCTCTTGAAACTCTGATGTGAATGTACTTGTACTGCAGCAAGAATGTTTGAGGGGATAAAAAAAATGAACAGCTCAAATCATAGGAACACAGGCATTACCATACTGTATTAGAATACAGAACTAGATGGCCCATTGGCCTATGTTTGATTGCGGCCAGTACCCTGAAATGAACAATTCTGGAACAGCGATTTGATGGGTTGAAACTTCCTAACTTTTCCAGCTAGAATTGGCTTATGCCCTGCAGCATGCCAATTTATAATCACTTCTATTACTCTTCTTATCCAATATAACTGTGCCTGTTTGGATTATCTATATGAAATATATAATTTTTAAATCCTAAACTCTTGGCCTCTGGTCTATTTTATTGCAGTGAGTTCCACAGTTTGGTGTTTTGGTTTTTTTACACTGCAATATTTTCTTTTTATCAGAATGAAGTTTGCTGCTTTTTAATTTAATTGACTGTCCCCTTGTCCTTGTGTATGAAAAAGGGCAAACAGGAACAAAATTATCTTCTGTGCACCATTCATTTTGTATGTCACTCATGTTCCCATGTATTTGCCTTGTCTATAATCATAATATGGATTTTGTGAAGACATGAAAACAATTTTTCATGATATCTGTCCAACTCTAATCTTGGACAAGACCCATCTCTGAAATTTGAACACATATAAAGCACTGCATATCCACTACCAGTAAGCCTAATGAAGCCACAAGTTTGCTAGAATCGAGGCACAGCTGAGGTTAAACCAGCCAAAGGAATTAAACTCTAAGTGGCAAAATAATTGCAGGCCAAAAGGCTTAATCCCAGAACCAACAGATTTATATTTCAAACAGAAGACCAGACAAAAATGAATGTGTGCTTTTTCTAGCAAGGGACAAAATCCTTTGTACCAAAGGTTAATCTGACAAAATGTAGGCTTCTTGGATTTAAAACTGGAAAAAGTTAAGTAGCTCTTTCTACATACATTTAGATGCAGGTATGAAGCTCTCTAGAAGTTAAAATTAAGAGACCTGTAAAAACAAAGTGATGCATTCCTATTAGTAAAATATATTTGCTTGTCTAGTAAATGAAGAAAAGCTGAACAAGAGAAACTGTGGTATCCAATGCATTACTCATTCACGGGGTAAAAAAACGTAATATTATACCTAACTAAATGTTGCTGCCTACATTTATCTAGCTGTTTGTAATTTAATCACTGCTAAATGAGGATCACAATTTAATTAAAATTGAGATTAATGAATTGTTCAAATTGTTTGTATGGAAGATGCTATTTTCTTGACAAAACCACGTAAGGTAAAGAAGCCGCTTGCAACATTGCCTTAGGAACATTTCCTTCCAGTTACAAGCATTCAAAATACAATAAAAGCTGTGTTATCCCACACTTGATCAACTAGAAATCTCTATTAACCAGCATTTCTGATATCTCCCAATACAAATCTTCAATCTAGTAACTGGGACTAGTATACTGCCCAAGAAGTTATGCAATTGCACATTCTGCACTCTTTTATGCAAAAGAGGCAGAAGACAAGTAAGCAAGCTGATATCAGGGATTTATTCAGAAACTCAGCTTCCAGGGTATGTCATAGGGTCATTACAAATTCAGCCCAATCTTCTACACCTTCTACATCTACAATGATAATTGATGTTGATAATGACGACCCCGAGGCACTGCAAGGTCCTGAAGTGCACTTTGATCATCAAAGAAAGATTAAATTGTGTTCAGTATAGTTTTTTTAGTGATCTGGGTGTACGCCATGCACTGCTCATAGTGATATGTAGTGTCATAAGATAACCTAGTGTATAGAAAACTTTACCTGCATACACCTAAGTGCTTCAAGAAACCAACCACTCTGCAGTGCAGTACTACTACTGGATTGGTGAGTACCTGTATACTATTTTATACTTTATTCATTTTATTGTATTCTAATTCTTTGAAAATTGTTATTACATTGGTAAGAATAACTCTTAGTTAACCAGAATTTTTGATTAACCAGCACCCCCCATTCCCCCCAACATGCCAGATAACAAAGTTTTACTGTAGCATCACCACATTATCTTAAACAGGAGGTAGAATTGTTCTCACTCCTCCCCAAACCTGGAAGTTAATCTCTTTATGTGGATCTCCCTTCTCCCCACAGATGGGGCTATGGTAGCTCTGCAACACCATTCCAACCCCTCCTTTATTTTCCAGACATGGCAGTTGCCCTTCTGCAGAGAAAGGAGTAAGACTGGGTGAGTAGCCCTGTGAAGATTCCAAAAAGATAGCAGTCTAGGGATTATCACTGCTCTACAGCCAAAATGCTTCTGAAATAAATGTAGTCAAACTTTACTGATTCTGGGTCACTGAGAATGAAAATGATGCTTAAAATTGTTGATTGGCTCTAATTTTCAAGATATGCTATTGGGTCAGTATATACGACCCTTGACTTGGGAATGGGGGAGGATAAGTGAGTTATAAAGGGAAGGGATCTCAATTTAAACCAGAAATGACTAAAATACATTCTTTGACTGGATCTATGAATAAATCTATGACTGGGTTTGGACAGTACTTGCTTTTTAGGCAAAACAATGAATGATCCAATCTGAAGCTGGTATTGCGTCATACATGATATGAATTGCATCATCTTATTCCTAGAAGTCATGGATGATGCAATCATAAAAAAGCTTACATCACTCTGCTGAACAAATTGCCCTATATCAGCTCTAGAAATCATACAGTGTCGTGCTCTCTTATTTGTCAGTGTTTGATTTTGCAAAGGGACACATTTCTGTTTAGCCAAAGTGAGCAGAGATGCCTCGTACTTGTGTGAACAGTGCAGATAACTTCTGCTATGTTTGTGGTGAAGTGACTTTTGCATCACAAAAGCGCAGTATAACCACTATGGTTAAGAAAGCCTATCACCTTTATTTTGGCTGCAAAACTGGAGATCAGGACAAGAGGTGGGCCCCATACATATGCTGCAACACTTTTGCAACAAATCTTCGCCAGTGGTTGAACAGGAAAAGGAAATCTATGCCTTTTGCAGTGCCAATGATTTGGAGAGAGCCAACAGATCATACCAGCAATTGTTACTTCTGCATGGTGCCTCCAGTTGGGAAAGGTGTGTCAAAGAAGAAAAAGTGGACTGTGCATTATCCAAACATTCCATCAGCTATAAGCCCAGTACCCCACGGAGAAGGACTGCCGGTTCCTGATGCACCAGAATCATTCTCACTTGAGTCAGACGAGGAAGAGGATGAAACTTCTGGTCCTGAACCATCAATGTCACAGGACCCACATTTTCTCCCATCCTCCTCCTCTGAACCACACCTCATAACACAAGGTGAACTGAATGACCTTGTCAGGGATTTGGAACTGCCCAAGAGTAAGGCAGAGCTGTTGGGCTCCAGACTGCAGCAGTGGAATCTCCTGGCAGGTGATGTTAGGGTTTCCATGTTCCGTGACCGTCAAAAGGATCTTGTCCCATTCTTCTTCATGGAAGGTGATCTTGTAGCCTGCAACAACATCGATGGTGTGATGGCAGCCCTCAACATCGTTCACGATCCAGATGAGTGGAGACTGTTCATTGATTCATCGAAGACGAGTCTTAAAGCTGTTTTACTGCATAATGGCAATGTTTTGCCATCAATTCCAGTTGGTCATGCAGTCCATATGAAGGAAACCTATGACAACACGAAACAACTTTTGAGGTGCATAAACTATGACCAACATCAGTGGCAGCTTTGTGGCGATTTGAAGGTTGTTGCTCTCTTGCTTTGTCTGCAGACTGGAAACACAAAGTACTGCTGTTTTCTCTGCGGATGGGTTAGTCATGCAAGAGATTCCCACTACATCAAGAAAGATTGGCCACTCCGACAGTCATTGGAGCCTGGGAGGAAAAGTGTTCAGCATCCACCACTTGTTGAATCAAGGAAGATTTTGTTACCACCCTTACACATCAAACTGGGTCTGATGAAGAACTTTGTCAAGGCCATTGACAAAACACAAGCAGCTTTCAAGTACCTCCGTGGAAAATTTCCAAGCTTAAGTGAAGCTAAGATAAAGGAAGGTGTCTTTGTTGGTCCTCAGATTCGTGAACTTCTTCGAGATGATGCATTTGACCATGCACTGCGTGGCAAGGAAAAGATGGCATGGAAAGCCTTCCAGTTAGTGGCAATAAATTTTCTCGGAAACAACAAGGCAGACAACTACAGGTTGTTGGTGGAAAACCTCCTCAAGGCATACAAAAGCCTTGGTTGCAACATGTCACTAAAGATACATTTTTTGCACTCTCATCTGGATTTTTTTTCCACATAACTGCGGAGCAGTGAGCGACGAGCACGGCGAGCGATTTCACCAGGACATTGCAACAATGGAGAAACGCTATCAGGGCAAATGGAACCCATCAATGCTTGGAGACTATTGCTAGACGGTGACAAGAGATGCTCCATTTAATGAATACAAGAGATAAGCCAAGAAGCGCCGAGTAGACACTGAATAGGACTAAACTATGTACAGAATAGTTTTTTGCCTTTTGTTTCATAATAAATTTTATTTATATAACCCTTTGGCTGATTTTTAAAGTGTTACGTAAACAGGACAGGTGAAATATTATCATGTAAAGCAACCATAAACACATGAAAAGACCTAGGTTTACAATTTATGATTAAAACTCTACTATCTACACAATATACATAGACATAAAATGTAAAAACTTAAATATCTTAGAAACAGTAGCCAATCAGTTGTTTTAATTGTCATATTTGAATTCAGCACATCAAAATACATAATAAATAGCACATTTTATCTCTGAAGCAGACGACTTCTCAAAAATTGTAGACCAGTGTTATGTTTTCAAAAGCATCTTAGTGACTTTGGAGCCCAAGCTCTATTTTCAGATGTAATTTAGGCACTTACAGCTAGATTTTTCAAAGGTATTTAGGGGTCTAAAGACACAGAGATGTGCTTTTGAAAATCCTGCTAGGTACTTAAGCACATTAGGCACTGAATGCCCATTGATTTCAATGGGAGTTTTGCCTAAGTAGGGACAGCAGACCCTATACTTATTAGAGATGATTGAAACATGGTGGTGGAGGAAATCGTAAGCTTTCTGTCCCCCTGTTTTTTATTAAATTTCAAATTTGGAAAAAATTCAACCACCTCCAATAAATAGAGAATCTCTAAGAAAGAAGTGAAAAGAGAACAAGAAAATATTAGAGAACACTTTTAAAACAGCTCTCTAAAAAAAACCAAGATAATATCTTGTGAGGTTATATAGTAATGCAATAGATGAAGTATCCTTTACTGAAAAAGTAGACTGGGATAATGCAAGGCTGAGCAGAGTACCAATAAAGAAGAAAACAGGAGAAAAAGACACTTAGAATAAGGCATACTTGGGGAAATTTAAGCTAGTTATAATAACAGCCTTGGTGGCAGTGTTTCTAAAAGTAGAAAGAAAGATTTGGTAGGATTGGATGATCTTACGTGTTATACTGGTACAGGAAAAAAAATGGGATTGGATAGACACTTCATAAAATGAGAAATTGTATAATTCACCCAAGGCATCGGTTCTCTCAGAAAATTCCCACAGCCTGATGAGAAAGGCATGAGCACTTATGGCTGTCCTTCATTTTATCTGTGAGTCAGTTTAATTGAAACTCTTGCTACAATGATCAGAGTTCACCGAAAAAAATTGAAGGCATTCGGGAAGGGAAATTGACACATAAATTAAGCATGTATGGGGATGATCTACTAACTGTTCAAAAACTGATTTCTCCATCTTCTGTAACCTACCCATTATGAAATAGTAGGTAAGTGTAAGTTACAAAACTAATTGGAATACATCCAAGCATTTAGATATCAATTGACCCTCAAGATAACTCTGCTCGTATTTTATTTAGAGGTTTTTCTGTGATGCTCATCTGTAATATCCCAGCACTTCAAACATTTTGCAAACTCATGTCCAACTAATGAGGTCTTGCTAAACCAAAACATGGCATAGGCGCAACTGTTCAGAGGCATAAAAAAAGTTGCAGTTGCAGACCTAATTTATGCCCTCTCCAGGTGGTGTCCCTTGTTATGTTTTTAATATGGTTGCCTTCCCCTCCGCCCCAAACATGGAATATTAAGCCCAACTCTACTTTCTTTAAAATGTGGAGCTTATTATCTCTTTATGGAGATAAGTTTCTTGGGAAGATTCAAGAAAGGATTAGCCCTCTATATGAAGAATAGCATCTACTGTTGCACTAGCTAGGATAAAAACAATAAAGGCTAGCAGTCCTCTTCATGCTTCTAGGGAGAGGGGACAGATAAGCCTATTACCAGTGGGGGGAGGAGAAGAATTTTTTTGCGTGCTATAGTACTTAATTCAAGTGGATTAGGAGCATTTCATGCCTACAGGTAGCTGGCATTGGCTACCATTCGAAATAGATTACCAGGCTAGATGGACTATATATGGCCAAGTCCACTGTCATGTTTCTAACAGAAGATGCAGAATTTTTCTTGATATGAAACTAAAAAGTAGAGGTTCCTGATTAACTCTTTCCCCAAAAATGAAGAGTACTTCCAGTCTTCTGAAATACAAGAAGAATAGATAGCGTCATGTATCTTTACAGAGATATTGCTTTAGAATAGAAAGAATATTCTAACAGAGAACTTTATAGCAAGGATACAGTGAGGTATAATGTGTATATATGTAATTAGGGCTGTCAATTAATCACAGTTAACTCACACAATTAATTCAAAAAATAAAATTAAAAAAATTAATCACGATCAATCGCACTGTTAAACAATAGAATACCAATTGAAATGTATTACATATTTTAGGATTTTTTTCTACATTTCAAATATATTGATTTCAATTACAACACAGAATACAAAATATACAATGTTCACTTTATATTATTTTTCTTACAAATATTTGCACTGTAAAAAATGATAAACCAAAGAAATAGCATTTTCAGTTCACCTCATATAAGTACTGTAGTGCAATCTCTATGATGAAAGTGCAACTTACAAATGTAGATTTTTTTTTGTTACATAACTGCACTCAAAAATAAAACACTGTAAAACTTTAGAGCCTACAAGTCCACTCAGTCCCATTTCTTGTTCAGCCAATTGCTCAGACAAACAAGTTTGTTTACATTTATAGGAGATAATGCTGCCCGCTTTATTTACCATGTCACCTGAAAGTGAGAACAGGCATTCGCATGGTCTTTTTGTAGCTGGCATTTCAATGTATTTACGTGCCAGATATGCTAAACATTCGTATGCCCCTTCATGCTTCGGCCATCATCCAGAGGACATGCTTCCATGCTGATGATGCTCATTACAAACAAAACAAAAAAGTGTTAATTAAATTTGTGACCGAACTCCTTGGGGGAGAATTGCATGACTCAGTCTCGGATGATGACCCAGCAAATGTTGTTCATTTTAAGAGCACTTTCACTGCAGATTTGAGAAAACACAGAGAAGGTACCAATGTGAGATTTCTAAAGATAGCTACAGCACTTGACCCAAGGTTTAAGAATCTAAAGTGCCTTCCAAAATCTGAGAGGGAGTAGGTGTGGAGCATGCTTTCAGAAGAGTTAAAAAAGCAACACTCCGATGAGGAAACTACAGAACCAGAACCACCAAAAAAGAAAATCAACCTTTTACTGGTGGCATCTGACTCAGATAATAAAAATGAACATGCATTGTTCCACCCCACTTTGGATCGTTATTCAGCAGAACCCATCATTAGCATGGACGCATGTCCTCTGGAATAGTGGTTGAAGCATGAAGTGACATATGAATCTTTAGTGCATCAGGTACGTAAATATTTTGTGATGCCGGCTACAACAGTTCCAATGCGAATGCCTGTTCTTACTTTCAGGTGACATTGTAAACAAGATGCGGGCAGCATTATCTCCTGCAAATGTAAACAAACTTGTTTGAGCGATTGGCTGAACAAGAAGTAGGACTGAGTGGACTTGTAGGCTCTAAAGTTTTACATTGCTTTAGTTCTGAGTGCAGTTATTTTTTGGTACATAATTCTACATTTGTAAGTTCAACTTTCATGATAAAGATATTGCACTACAGTACTTATATGAGGTGAATTGAAAAATACTATTTCTTTTGTTTTTTGCAGTGCAAATATTTGTAATAAAAATAATATAAAGTGAGCACTGTACACTTTTATTCTGTGTTGTAATTGAAATCAATATATTTGAAAATGTAGAAAATATCCCCAAAAAATTAAATAAATGGTATCCTATTGTTTAATCTCACGATTAATCACAATTAGTTTGTTTAATCGCTTGACAGCCCTATATGTAATCAATATCATATACCATGCATCAATTCATTCTACATATGTGAAACATACATTATGTGGAGACTCTTGTATAATAGTAATACAGAAATGAAACAAATGAAGAATTTTCATTACATTTCTAAATTAAATCAGAATCTCAGCAATTTCACAGTTTTTGCAGTCTAACAGGATTCATGGTATGTAAAACAGGGAATGTGGAATCACATATCCATCAAATTATTAGACTGTACATCTAACTTTTTAATAAAAAAAATTGAAAAAAATCTGGAGACTAAAACCAAGTAATGCCAGAAATAGAGGAAAAACAGCAAGGACATGGAATATAGTAAAATACATTGACAAGCATCTGTAAAACTGCTGCATACACAGTACATTCAAAATTACATGTCATGGTCTATAAACAAAGCATTTGCAACAGCTGAGTTATCAAAAGGGCTCAGTCCAAGACTTTAAAAATGTATTTTGTCATTTATGTAAAAACATTTTGGTGAAATCAAAAGTCAGTCATCAAAATATTTAAAACTATAGTCTGCAAGGGTTGGAACTTATTCAGACCCTACAGTGATGAGTATCACGGAGATGAATTACAATTGTAAAGGAAAAGATTAGCATAGGTCTCTGAAACCTTTAAAATACCCCAAAAGTATTTTTAATACCAATTTAAATGTGGCCAGATATAAATTTTGGATTAAAACAGGAATTTGGACCTTCAGAGGTAATAATTCAGAAAATTATTATGCCTCCCATGCTCTGCAATACATATCGCAGCAACAAACAACAACTATAAATCCCCATGTAGTATAGGTAAATATATAGCTGCATAATGATTTTTAAATTCTATCTCTACAAAGTGTTTTGAAATGCTAGATTGTTAGGGATGGACAAACCTAAACTAAACTCCAAAATGAAATCAAACATGCACCTTTAATGGTTTTTTTTTGGGGGGGGGGGGGGGAAGGGGGAGAAAGGGAGGAAGGGCATGATTTCTTACCCAGAAATCAAATCCGGTTCCTATCAGGAACTCACATACAATTAAAGATGCAATATAAAAACTTTGCTGGAAATCCAGTATCTGCATGCTTCCTCCACTTCCACTAACTCTTCCTGAGCTACTCCTGCTATTATGATCTTGTTTATATGCACGTATAATTTTTGTATCTGAAGTTACGAATATTGGCTATGTACTGGCATCATACATATGTGCTGTATTCCGGGGTAACAACCACCAGGTAAAATTTACATTAAGTCCAGACAGCTATGTATTGATGGCCCATCAAGGACTCTCACAATGGGCCATAGAAGAAACTCATTCCAGCCCTGATAGCTCTTCCCCTGGAGGCCTCAGCAAGAATATAGGCAATGGCTACCCCCTGTGAGTCATCAAACCATGTAAGGATATGCGATATGCTCATGTGACCCCTGACTCCATCTTAGGCCAGTAACTTTCCACAGAGACAGTACATTTCCAGGCACATGGCAAAAGATATAAAAGACTCCTGAGATCTCAATTTTTGCTGCTTTTTCTGCTCTGATTCTCTGGACTGTGGATTTACAACAAAAAGGAACATTTTGATCTATGGGCTGAGGACCTTCTATTACTGGGTAAGATCTGAGTTATATATTGACCTGGCTATGTGGCTGATCTCATGGGATTAGAAGAACCCTTTGTTTGATGAAATTGGTTTCAGTAACTACTCATCATAGTCCAGTGTCTGGGTTGTGAGACAATGGCTGGAATGTGCAAGGAGACTGCATCTTTGACTTTCTGTTAACCAGTGGGGTGATACAGAAGTTCACTTTTGTTACTGGCTTGGTATAATCTAATGCTAGAATAACTACCAGTTTGGGATGTGTCTGCCCTATTTCTCAGCAGTTTGTCCTGAATTTGGCACTCTCAGCTGTGACCCACTGAGGCACGGTGACAATCCCTCACCCACCCTATTCAGTACCTTTAAATCACATCTAATTCTGGTAACTCAAGTATTTACTCCAGTCTCAAAGGGCAGGTTGTTAATCAAGGAAATAAGGCATAGTTAATTATGTGCATGGGTTGTGCTTTAAATTACTCTTATTAGCTGTGTTCATCACTTCCTAGCATATAAACCAGGTGTGACATTGCAGTTCTTCCTTTAACTGCTGCTCATAGAGATTACAGTTGGAGACAGACTTAATCCAATTAGCAAGTGTATCCTCATGAGAAAAGTGAAAAATTGCTGACAGTTGCAATGACTGCCATTAGTGAACTTCTAGTACGAGATTCTCTAATAGACCTTTACATGCACAAAGGTGTCACATTAGGCAACAGACACATAATGAAACATTTCAAATATAAGACTGATCTTTCCAACAATGTAAGTGATGCTACCACCACCATCTCTTAAAAGAAAGGGGAAAATATTCCAGTTTGAAGCAAGTATATCTGAGTAGACATGGTTTGTGGGGTGAAAGAGAAACGCATTGGTGTGAAAAGAACAGGAGTACTTGTGGCACCTTAGAGACTAACAAATTTATTGGTGTGAAAGATACATATACCTGCGTGTATGTAGGTATGTATATACATTTAAAGGAGAGAGCATGAACCAACTGCAGCTGCTTGAGTACCACACACACTATCCTAAATTGCACTTAAATTTGCATGTCAATAAAAGTGCAACAGAAAGGATAATGTGGTTTATGTAAATGAGATTACCATGGGGTGTGACAGAGGGAGCAGAGGTTAGGAATATATATATATGTATATATGCATCCGAAGAAGTGGGCTGTAGCCCACGAAAGCTTATGCTCTAATAAATTTGTTAGTCTCTAAGGTGCCACAAGTACTCCTGTTCTTTTTGTGGATACAGACTAACACGGCTGCTACTCTGAAACCTGAGGTTAGGAATGTTTGCAAGTGATAACTCGCAATATTGAGCATTATGTCCCATTGTTATGCATACAGGAAATTCACAAGCAGATTTTGAGGACCTCTGTGGTAATCTTTTCATGAGTGCCTTTTAATTGATAAACTCAAAAAAGACTGAAAGAGATTCATTGCTATGTATTTCCTGTAAAGTATTCCATGTTTAGCCTGATCCTGTAGTTTGGCCTCATTAAAAAGGTAGTCTCCATATTGCTCTTTTTAAAATTGAATCTGCAATTTGAAATTTTATGCTGAGTGAATGTGCCTAAAAAGCAAAAGCTGTGTCTGACACCTCCTTTTGTGTCTCTATGTTCCTTCACATGTTCTACATTCCATATATTTCTGGTTTCATTTATAGTGATTACTGTCTCCGAAGTGGAGAAAGCCAGGGTTATGTATTCCACTATTTTGATGTATGTATTTCATGCTGAAAGTTTTACCTAGCAGGCAACCACACACTGAGATTGTAGTCTGTCAAATGAACTGTGTGTGGGTAACATACCTGCATAAATAGAACAGTGAGGTCCAGGGGAAATGATATCTTTTTTTAAAGATAGCTAACATCTTGGCAGTGCGGGTGGGGGTAGAAATCAAGAACAGAGTAACAGCAAAAGACACTCAGTGAGAGCTCCTAAAGTCAGTTCAGATTAGTACTTTTTTTTTTAAACATGATCAAAAATAAAAATCAAAAGACTAAAATACAGAACAGAGACTAATAATCTCCATGCTCCCTTATGAGACCTTATCAGAAAGATACAGCTGTTACTCCAGCCACTATTGCATAGTGAGACACAGATAAGTCATGTTCAGTTCAGAAATAAAGTTTCAGCAACAAAAACTCATTGCATAGTATCATGGGAACTACAGTGACAATGACTAGGCTGGCATAGCCCAAAAAGCAAACATTGCTGTGGGGACAGAAAGCTTACTCTAATGAGACCGCAATATGTATTTTGCCCTCTTGAAGCTCATTACTATGGTTCAGATGTTTCCTGGGCGTATCCTCAAATGATCCAGAGAATTACATAAAACTATTACCTAATCAACGTGCAAAATTCATTGATGTGTGATGTAATTAAGCAATAAATGTGCTCATTAAACAGGAATTGGAAATAGATAAGACTTTAGGGTCAAGTCCTTCAACAGCCAAGTCTATCCTCAAGATAATCTAGTACAGATGCAATTTATTAGCTTAACAATTTAATGAAATCTCATATACTTAGAAAAGATTTAATCAGTGTTTATACTTAGTTGACTAGAACTACATGAAAAGAATCTCAGAGGTGGAAAAATATTATGAAAGTAGATCTATCTTACCTTTTGGAATAAGATTGCTTGCTATCTGCCATGTAAGTATGACAATTTTTGGAAATGAAAAAGGGTATTTTACTATAAATAAATTCTACAAAAAACTTGAGAAACATTGCTATTAAAATGACAAAGTTCCACCAGCTGTAAATCTAAAAGAGGAAGCTGAAGATTCTATCCAGTGCAAGATGGTGTCATTTTTCATGATTAAATGTATGATCATTACTAGAAAGAGCACACATTTGCACTGAATGATTTCATTAAATCTTGTAAAACAAATTTATACATGTGAGAATCAGATGTTGTAGTGTGCATCTAACTCATAGTTCTTTATAAAGAAAAGAATAAATCCTTACTCCAGTTGATAAAAAAGCCTGCACAATTAGTCCCATTGAAATCAAGGACTACTCATGTTAGCAATTAATCACCAAGGGGTTTGGGGGCCCTGATTTGGATAACCTTATTTCTAAATTTAAACTAAACCTTTGGACTAAGAGAACTGAAGGACTCTTCACACAGGAGATATAGGTAATCCTAAAAAGTTTCAGTCTGGCTTTCAGTGCATATTTTGCAGATAGAAATGCAGTTTTTCAGATCATATATAGGTTCTATGAAAAAAAATGAGAGAAGAATGCAAAAGCAGATAATAGGTAGCACAATGTTATTTAGCTAACCTTTCACTCCAGAGACTTGAATTTCTAGGTATTTAAGTTCTTGTTATATCCAAATACTGCAGTGATTGTATCACCCATGATTGGAAATCTCAAACCATCACACATTTCATAATTGGCAGTGCCTGCCCTGGGAAAACTAAGATCTATAGGTAAAATAGCAAAGTGGGCAGGTCAAGCCTGAAGTGCATTAGTAAAGAGATGTGAGTGGAAGCCTGAATTGTGGATAACTGCAGTATGCTTGACTGAGTCCAGACTGAACGATCAGACTTCCAAGATAACAAAAGAGGAGAGGATTTTGTTTTAAGCATCTTTCTTTAGAATACTTCATTCCTAGCCTATAGACACACTGGCCTGGATTTTCAATGCATTTGCATACCTTAAGTGGCCACAGGAAGATCCACCTGGGTAGGGATCATCTGGCAGCCAATGAGCAGGGTTGAGACAGATCTCCAGTTGCTGTAAAGGTCCCTGGGGGAAATTGGCAGCTGGAGCAATTTACAGCAGCTTTCAGGAAGCTCTAGGTTGCATCAGGGATTAGGGTAACAGCAACTAGGCTCAGGAATGTTGGGGACAAGACAAAAGCGAGCCCTGCAACCAACTTTTGCACTCCTCAGGGTAAAGCACACTTTTCTTAAGGATGACCAAAACTTTAAATCCAAACATTCTAGTTAAGCCACATTCTGAACCTGAACTTTTCAACCTGCCCCAATGCCAAATGCAAAGACCCCCTTACTGCCTATGATGTGCTGGAGAAGTTTGGATCCCCAACTGAAAGGCTGGCTCTGATCTGTATCATAAACTGAATGGAAACCACAGTACAAAGACTACTGATCTATAGCCTAGTCCATCTGTTAGTTGATTCTACAGGAAAGATAGAAGGGGCAGACCTGAACTAAAAAGCACAGAGCTAATTCTGAGCTTTCTCAAAGTTCATAGCTTTTAAGGCCAGAAAAGACTATGGTTAACTTGTCTGATCACCTGCGTAACACAGGTAATAAAATTTCACCCAGTAATCCTTGAAGCGGAGGGAATTATTCTTCCATGCTGTTACTTAGTGGTTAACCTACAGCATCTCTTTAGAAAGATATTCACCATCTGCTTAAAGACTCCAGGTGATGAAGAGTTTTTAAATCCATGGTACTGATTCACGGTTATCATGGATTACTTAAACATAATAGATGTGTATGGTACAGCTAGTTTGTTTTTGTTTTTTAAAAAGTCAAACACCTTTTTTTTTTTTTTTAGTGAAACTTTGAATAATGTTTGTTAGAAAATTTCAACCAGCTCTACTACATGGTGCTTTAGGCCCTGAACCTGCAGAATAACATCACTGAGAGCTTTATCAAACTTTCTGTTGCCTTCAGCAAGTCACCAAATTGCTCTGTGCCTTCATTACCATCTGTAAAATGGGCATAGTACCCATTCTCTGTCTTGTCTATTTAGATTGTAGGTTTTTCGGGGCAGAGATAATTTTTTAATGTGTTTGTGTATTGCATAGAACAGTGGTGTCCTGATTTCAGTTTGGGCCTCTAAGCAGTACCATAAATCAAATAATAAAAAGTGGTTAAGATATACAAATGATATACAAACAATAAAAGGAACAAAGGTGTTAACACAGTTATCTCCTCCACCCATCCAAATTATTTTTTAACTTCCAACTTGTTGACAGTGTTGAATAGCAAATTGTTGCCAGCACCATCCAACTTTAGTGTGTGTGTGTGTGTGTGTGTGTGTGTGTGTGTAAATTCTGTAAGTCTATCCAGAATGCAAATACATGCAAATCACGTCTTTCCAGATCTCCTTTAGACAAAGTAATGAAGAATGGGAGCAAAGGTGAAGGATTAAGGACCTGCTACCAGGACTGTCCTCTGCAAGATGCTTCATGCAATAATATTTGAGCTCTGGAGAGGTCTGCAGTGGCCCAGGAAACAGCTCGCAGGATCAGAGCCCAAAACATCCCATTTTAAAATTTCACAAAGTGAAATCTTGTCCCATTGAAGTCAATGGAAATTTTGCCTTGGACCTCCAGGGATCCAGAATTTCACCCATAGTAAAGAACACTTAGCTACTTATTTATTAATGCAAAATTCACATCAATCCAGTTTGTACTGCTGACAAAAAAAAATCTAAATAAATAAATCCTTGTATATCTTCAGTATCAAAGTACCTGTCTCCAATGGTCACTATTCTGAACCCAATTTTCAAATAGAGATGCCTAAAATTTGTCTGCAAAATTGTGATTGCAAATGGCAAGCACTTGTCTAGTACAGGCCTAACTAAGCCTCTGTACCTAAACTTAAGTGCTTGTTTGCAACAAATTCTCTATATCCTGAGAGCATCAACAATGAGGCCAGTTAGTGTCATTAACCCTTGTGAAATGGATATCTGTGCACTAGGATCTAGACTGAAAGCACCTATTCATCCCACATAGCTGACTACAGTAATCAGAGAATGACTTTCAGTACTATCGACCAAGGTCAGATAGGGATCTTGACCTATTAGTAAAAGTACCAGTTACCCAAATTAAAACCTGACTGTATGTTCTTAAAGATGTTTAGAGATATAGCAGATCCATAACTTTAAAGTGAATTTCTTCCTGTCTTTCCCCTATCTGAGCAGCATGACCTGTTTGACCCTTTCTGAAGTTTAAGGGCTGTAATAAAATGTCTTGTTTTAATGAAATGTTGAACTGCAAGGTAATTGTCATGTGACCTCATGCCTGTTTTGTGCTCAAAGATTCTCATTTATAATGGGCTGAATGTTTTTACAACATACCAGAGGTTGCAGGGACATTCTGCATATACCTCATAAGCAGTATCCCAGGTTATTAAACCATAAATTCAATCTCTTTTTTTTTCTACAAGGATGACAATTCCTCTGCTGCTCCCATGACAGTACTGCTTGCAAACAGCATCTGTATGGTATGTTCCTAGGAGGAATGTTTGGGAAATAATTCTGAGATGACTTCAGCAGACCAATATGTCAAAAATACTGGTGCTGTACCTCGAGCCTAAATGAAAAAAAGTGGTTGCTCTACTTCTTTTTATAACAAAGTGCTTCATCAGCTTGAAGAAATAAGAGGAACTTTGTTTTAGATTGTGATTTTAGACACAGACTTGATCAAAGGGTGGTGTGTTAAATTGTACCACTCCAGGAGCAGACCTAGGATGCATAATGACTCAGACTATACAGCAAAAGTTGTGCCTGGGCTAGCCTGACCAAGCAATCCAGCTAGCATGGGAAACAATAGCAATGAACAGTACAAGTAGCACAAAGCCATCATGGACCCTGGGTACATACTCAGATCACTGGACTTCTCTGAAGCCTGTGCAACATTGTCTTCACTAAAACAACGAGGATTCCGGTGGCACCTTAAAGACTAACAGATTTATTTGGGCATAAGCTTTTGTGGGTAAAACACACACACACACTTCTTCAGATGCAACATTTACCCACAAAAGCTTATGCCCAAATAAATCTGTTAGTCTTTAAGGTGCCACCGGACTCCTCATTGTTTTTGTGGATACAGACTAACATGGCTACCCCTCTGATAATTGTCTTCACTGCTATTGTTATCCACACTATCTAGGTCGGGTTCGCTAGTCTGTGAAGAGCTTTTGCTGTGTAGACATACAACTCATATAGACGAGTGTTTCTAAGGATAGCAGGGGCAAATTACGGCCTTTAGCCTGAAAACACACAAATGTGATGCAAGCCTATGACACTACCGGCATCAGCTCTGGCCAGCAAATGGTAACTGAAGCCAAACTACCACCCCATCTACTCATCCCCTGCCCCTTTATTCTCCCTTGCTATAGAGCAAATGATTGGGTGTTAGTAAGCAGCATGCAGCACAGGCTTATTTCTCATCAACTGTCACCGTCTCATCAGCAGTCACATTGTACCCATTATACTAATCAGTCCCTGGACGGGGAGGGGAGCTTAGCTTAGCTTAGCATGGCTTGGCTTGGTTTGGCTTTCAAGGGAACAATTTGGGGGGGGGGGGGATAGCTCAGTGGTTTGCGCATTGGCCTGCTAAACCCAGGGTTGTGAGTTGAGGGGACCACTTAGGGATCTGGGGCAAAAATCTCTCTGGAGATTGGTCCTGCTTTGAGCAGAGGGTTGGACTAGATGACCTCCTGAGGTCCCTTCCAACCCTGATATTCTATGATTCTATGAACCAGAGCCTAGGTTCAGGTTGTCCTGCAGGGCAGTAAGAAGAGTAGAAGTTCTTACTCATTTGTATGAGCACAGAGTCAAGTTTAGGCACCTAAACATACAGATAGGTGTCTAGGCACCTAAGTCCTATTAAAAAAGATGGAAGTTAGGTAGGTAGCAACTAGGGGCCTAAATACCTTTAAAATCTGGCCCATTCATTAATAGATATGGTTATGAATTTGCAGACTGAGAAGCCACCACTACTATTTAAAATGTTTCCCATCCTAAAAATAATTTTCTTTCTCCTAACTTGATTTAGTTTTGTTGTAGAGCCACCTGCTGTTATATTCAAAGGGTAACATTTTAGAGATGATCTGGATCTCTTATTTTACCTGGGTCTTCTTATCACCTAACTTCTACTTTAATGGTGAGATGATTGACAATGTCTTTTATATTTTTCTTCATGTCTTCGTCCTCCTCCTGCATACATTTTAAACGTAATTACTTTTATTTTGGAAGTGTTTAATATTTTAGGCCAATGAAATTTAGAAAACTAAAATACTTTATTCTGATATTTTGAATTGGACAAAAACTATAAAGTTTGATATGTTGATATATATTTTTGCATTAAGTATGGTTTTTATACCACTTTTTTTTTTGCATGCAAGAAGTAATTCCTTCTTATTATTTCCATACCTGAAAATTAAGTTTTGATTTTTTTAACTACAAGTTTTGAAAAGTTAAAAGAAATTCAAAGCACGTGTATTGGACTGTAAACAGTAATTCCATGCTCCCCATTTGCTTATACGTGGATTGTAAAGTCTTTGGGGTAGGGGCTGTCTTGACATTATGTGTGCCTAGGACAATGGGGGTCCTAACTGGGATCTCTAGGTACTACTGCAGTATAAATATTTATTAAACAACCAGCACCAAGAGCAAATGGACATTTAGATTGTTGGTACTTATTAATAAAGGAAATACCAGGCATCTAGATGAGATTGCAGAAGCAATTGCAAGGACATGTGGTGACATGGTCATTTATGTACACAGTTGGCATTTTGGATATAGTCATATGATTTGTTCAATACATTTACAAAGTAAAATTATTTAATGGGGACTAAAGAGGGTTTTGTGATTCAGGTACAGGACTAGGAGCCAGGACACTTGGAATCAACTAATGCATTGATTCACTCTAGACACAAAATTGTATTGTTTATATTGATAATTACATTTTAAAATACTAAGTTAAAAAGCACATTAAGGTTGCAAAAATCAACTAAACAGGAGTTAGAAAATGCCAGAATTAGGGCTGCTTGTGAAACCTTAACTCAGCCCCCTGGTGCATATGCATAATGATTATTAATTATTTTTAATGGGACCCCACTTCAATCAGTAAATGAGTAGTTAATATTTCTTTTTATCCTCCACATTTAGGGGGTGACCCTAGGTCTTATTTACTGCACATCAGTCAAACCCTGACTGAATACAAAAGTATTAATTACCTTGTGCCATTTCTAAATCATAGCACTATAGTATCTGAACGCTTCACAAACACAAATTAATTTATCTTCACAGCACCCCTGCAAGATTAGGTGATGGTGTTATCCCCATTTTATAGCTGGAGAATTGAGGCACAGAGAGATTAAGGCCACGATCATCAGAAGTATGCATTATTTTGGGAGCCCACCAGGAGACATTGAGGGCCTGATTTTTCAGAGTACTTAGAATTTGTATAACACTTTATGTTCAAAGGACAGCTGCGATTGATTTCTGTTGCAGTTGTGAGGACTCAGCCCTTCTGCAGCTCTAGCGATCTCATGTAGGGCAAACAGAAAAATAAGGAAAACACAATTAGAAGCCAACTGTGAAAACATTTTTTGAAAGTGACTTGCTCAGGCAAGAAGAAGAAGCAATGGGCTTGAATTGCAGCAAGGGAGGTTTAGATTAGATATTAGGAAAAACTTCCTGTTTGGGTGGTTAAGCACAGGAATAAATTGCCTAGGGAGGTTGTGTAATCTTCATTATTAGAGATTTTTAAGAACAGGTTAGACAAACACCTGTCAGGGATGGTCTTGCTAATACTTAGTCTTGCCATGAGTGCAGGAGACTGGACTAGATGACCTCTTGAGGTCCCTTCCAGTCCTACGATTCTAGGATTCTATGATCATGGGTAATCTTCAAAGAAGGGCTGACCTGAAGAGTCAGATCAGAGTTAGTAGAGGTTGAATATTGTTTCACACTGAATAAGAGTAGGTAAAAGCCTGTCTACAAGCTACGAGCTTTCCAGCTCGTTTGTGTTGCAGCTTAGCAATAATTCCTTGCAATTTTCTCTTTAAGATAAAAATAAATATTTAGGTAGACTTTCCTTGGCTCTTCACCAAGAGACTTCAATAAGGCCAAACTCTGTCAAAACTCCCATTGGAAACCTCATTTGCCTGTATAAAGAAAGACTTGACAATGTATAACTATGATAAATTTATTTCATTGGTTTCACATAGTATATTAACTAACAAATGTGGATTTCTCTTTAAATATTTTTTTCTTTTCAAAATACGTCTAAGTTGCAAAGAAAATTTCAACCATTAACGTTTTCCCCCTAACAAGTTTACAGAAGTTTGTAAAGATCAATTAGGGTGGATTTCCTTTGAAAATTGTCATTATTACTTTGAAAGTAAAAGGGAAGTGTTAATTTCTTAAGAAATCCCACAAGTCTATGGAAAGTCAGCAAGATGAAATCTCTTAAATATATGCTTAATGATAGGTGGACATCTTGGTTTAAGTTTGACTCATATTTCATAAAAATAGTCATTTTGGAAACCTATAACTGAGTTATATTCATGTATTCTACTCCTCCAACATAACAGTAATCAAGCAAGCATCTGCTTCATCAAGTTAAATTATTATCTTAATCTCTAGTCCCATATTTGCCATAGTCTAAATCAGCACAGCCCTTTTACATTATTTAAAAAACCCTGGCTAATTGGTGCCCTCCCTATTAGCAAAATAAAAAAGTTGTAATATTTAGTGTTTTGCTTCCTAGCTATGTTGCAAAACTTGCTACGGAAGTCATCATCCATCTTTCACAACAAATGCAAGAACTTCAGAGCCTACTGAAAGTTGCAATCAAGGCATCAACAAGATGTTGTAGTTATTAATTATAATGCTCCATTACAAAGGCTGAAAAAATCTAAAACGTTTTTGACATTTCTTCAAGGACATCTATACCACAGAAACAGGATAGTGACTGGTACTGAATCACAAGCTTAATGACTGCTTAATTTTTTAAGGAATATGACCAACTTCCATTAAGTGCATGCTGCTTTCAGTTTCTATGTAGAAAGTCAAACGCATCAAAATCAATATTGCAAAGAACTTCCTTTTAAGCCTATAATCAATGCTCACCAATGCTGAACAAACATCAATTATTAACAATGGATGTGGTTTGGGTTGTTTTACTTATGTCTGCTTTTAGAGTACTTGTAAAGGATTGCTACTGTCAAGTGCACCCATTAAATAGAGATCACAGCCCTGAAAGCAAGAAAAAGGGTCAAAACTGTTGACAAGTAACTAGTCTCAGATACTTTGTTTAGGTTCTAAATTTCACTTTCTAAAGCCCTCCAAAATCTTCTGCTAAATCTGAATTTCACCGTTTGTGTGTGCACCTCTGAAAAGGCAGAACTTATTGCAAAATCCAAAATGTATAATAAAAATGAAGGGGAGATCCTCAGATGATGTAAGTTGCCATAGCTCTATTGACTTCACTGGAACCATGTTTAGGATTTGGCCCAGAACTGTAAAAGGGATTAACACAATGTATTAATCTTGAGCTCAGCTACTGAATACTTTTAGGCTGAAATCCATCTATATTTTAAGGGCTTAAGTGGTGTTCAGGACTTGTGCTGGCTCTCTACACAGATGTGAATTTCATCTGTAATGAGTATTGATACAGGTATCAAGGGAAGAAGATAAATTCCATCATTTGCATGCACCCCCACTGGTCAGTCAATGAAATAGTTACCACTGCTTTTCTTGTCTCTGACAGCAAAACCAGGAATGATGCTTCACTGCAGGCATAAAGGAGAGTAGAGGAAACATTTTCAGACAAAATTCCAAACTTACACTTTTTGTTTTGTGAAAGTTTGTATCTAAATCTAAAACCTACTTATTGGTCACTGAGTTAAGCAGGGGTTGCTATCAAATACTCAGTATTAGATTTGTTTGGTAAAAGAGGATTTGGTGACAGCAGAGGCATGATGAAATTTAGGAATCTTGGGTTCCATTGCAAACTCTGGAGGTGAGGGTATGCTAGTAGGCACAGACTTCTGCTTAGTCTCTCTAAGCTTGACCCCTTCTGCTCCATCCCCTCCAATCTTTCCAAGCCTTGTCTCTTCTCCACCCCTGAAACCTCACCCTAATTCCATTTTCCTCATCTAGCCAGTCCCAGCTCCTCAGGCCTCTCATCCTAATCCAAGACTCCTTGACCAGCAATCTTAGTCATGTAACTCCCCTTTCCAGTCTCCTCATCCCACCAAATCCTTGTTCTTAGGGTATGTCCACACTACCTGCCGGATTGGCGGGCAGCGATCGATCCAGCGGGGGTTGATTTATAGCGTCTAGTCTAGACGCGATAAATCGACCCCCGAGCGCTCGCCTGTCGACTCCTGTACTCCACCGCCACCTGAGGCGCAGGCAGAGTCGACAGGGGAGTGGCAGCAGTCGACTCACCTCAGTGAAGACACCACGGTGAGTAGGTCTAAGTACGCCGACTTCAGCTACGTTATTCACGTAGCTGAAGTTGCATAACTTAGCTTGACCCCCCACCCCCCAGTGTAGACAAGGCCTCAGTCTCCTTTCCCAGTCTGTTCCAATTCTCCTTTTCCAAGCTCCTGTTCTCATCTGTCTCTCCCTCGACCTGGTTTCTACTCTCCCCCAGCCCACATTTCCCATCCCCACTGGCTCCCAGTACCAAATCTTCCTCCCCATTGTCCAATCTCAGTATTCACCTGCCCAGGTTCTAAGTCCCAGTTTACTAATCCCACCCCTCCTGCAGATCTAGCTATTGTCCCTTCTACATTTGAATCGGACAGCTTCCCTCGCCACAATGCCTGGGCTCAGCAAGGAGTCATTAAGAGTACAGCAAACACAGGTTCCCTGCCTTAGTTCAAGTGCCCAGACGAAACCGAGTATGGCACAAAACATCCCAGAGCTGCAATTGTAGGGAAGCCCTGCTTAGTCCACTGTGCCCTGAGGTAGAACATGCTCAGTGCAAATGGACTCTTCAGAGAATTTAGCTGCTAAAATATAAGAAGGCTATACTGAGCACATGCAAACTGAGATTTTTCGAGGCAGCGGAGGCCGGGGTGCCAAAATACAAATTAGCCCTGGGCACCATTTTCCCTAAGTCCAGCCCTGCACCTACCATGGAAAATTTCAATGCAAACAGTTGAAGTTTGGCAAAGTTATAATCATCTGAAAACAGAATCTTATAATGGAAAGTATCAGGCAACTTTACTAATAAGCAGTGCTGCTATCCCACCTATCATTAAACAACAGAAGAGCTGGTCAAATATCAGAAAAACTATTTTTCAAATAGTTTAGCAGAATAGTGCCAGGTCTCCCTGAGCAATTTACTTGAGTTGTATAGCCAGCTCTAAAAGATGCCAATTGAATAAGAGGGGGAAATTGAGGACTTTTTTAAAAATGAAAGATGACAATGTTTTAAAAAATAATGCATTCAGCAAATATCTGACCACCTCTGAATAATGAACATATCCGATTGGCCTGGATGTAGCTAAATATCAGTCTAAAACTAAGGGTGGCCACCAAGCAAGGGGAGCAGCTGAGATGGGTATATATAACTGGTAATAGCAGGCACTCCAAACTCACTGTACTGATGATGTTAAGAACAACTATTGTAACAAGAATAACCCAAGAATTCGGCTATTCAGTTTAATCCAGGCACTAGCAAAATTTAATATGATCATGTTATTAAAAGTCACAGTTAAGCTGCATAATGTGAGCATTTTAATAATCACTGTTAAACAGTTTTGCTAACAGCTGGAGTGCAGAACAGTACTTTCCAAGCTGACTTCTTCTGAATTCAGCTTTCTACTATTGTTCCCCTGATAGACAGAAATATACCATATCTCAATATGCTCCTCTCAACAGGAATGTCAACATTGTAACTCCAAAAATGAAATGGATCTAACATTAACTGCACTTTATGAAAAGCATGTTTTTTCCTGGTAAACACTTGGCCTATTGTATTTGCACTTCATTCTTTAAATGTGTGAACTGACCTTTTATTGCTTTTATTTAACAATGTGTCCCTCCCCCCACCATCCCCCTCCCCGCCCCCATAAAGTAACGTCTGGTTTATTTATATCTTAAAAGTCTGAGTTGAAATGTCAGATGCAATCCCTGGGATATAACATAATATATATAAAGTTCTTAAGATAGGATGTGTTCAGTGCACAAGAATGATTATAAATAAGTAGGTGAGATTACATTGTACTTAGATCAATGTGGGGATTTTCCAGTCACCATTGTTTATTTGGGATTTGCTGCATGGGGAACAAAGAGACAAG
Source organism: Emys orbicularis (assembly GCF_028017835.1). Taxonomy (NCBI): domain Eukaryota; kingdom Metazoa; phylum Chordata; order Testudines; family Emydidae; genus Emys; species Emys orbicularis. The sequence goes on along the minus strand of NC_088683.1, from coordinate 63,056,531 downwards.
AATATCAGACCATGGGTTCAGATTAGACTTGGTTACACCAGGTGGTAACACCATTTTATTCTGCTTTCTTTCTTTCCTTTTTTAAAACAAATAAAGTCACTAGACTTTATGGTTGTGGAGAAAATATGAAAATGTTAGGCAACATGAAGGTTACTGTTTCCTCCCTCCACTCTCACCCCTGGAGCCAAAAGGGAGGAGAGGAGCATCTGAACCTATCACCAACTTTCTTCCCCAGGGCACCGCCTAGGCCTTGGGCTGAGCCCTACACTTACCTAGGCCTCTGGTCTGCAACATCCAGGTGTTCCACCACACTAGTCCAGTCATAAGAGACTCAGCCCTCCAGCTATTCCTGCAGTACCTTCAGCCAGCCCTCTCTCCAAGAGCTGAAGACTGGCAGTCTGCTGTGCTCCTTGGTTTACCATCAACTGTGCTGCTGTTTTTCCCTTTTAAGCTTCTCCTTCCAGATCTGATATGTCTCACAGGTTGGCAGGGCTGGTCCATCTGAGCCCACAATAGTTTATTAATCCTGTGTTGCCCACTGTGGAGTTTATATACTCTATCACAGAGCCCCATCTAAAGAAAGCCAATCCCATAGAGACCAGTCTGCTGAGGAGGACCCTATCTCATGCAGCCAAGTGTAACATTCAAGCATGCCACCAACCAGCCCTACTATAAAGCACTGGAAGTCAGGTGTATAGGTTGGTGTGGGGCCAGCTGGTGTCTTTCCTGCTTCCTGCTGCAGTTTGCTTCATGAAGCAGGGAGATATCACCAGACTCTTGTGGGAAATCATAGGAATGAGAGGAGGAGAAAAGACAGAAGCTTCATAAAAACTGGCAACCTGTCCAATAGCAAGAGGGAATGAGAATTTTTTTAAATGATATTTTAAAACTAAGTTTTATACTAAAAAAGAAAAAGGAGGAATATGCCAAGAGATGACCACATAGTCACATGTTTAAAGAAGAGGGGAAATAAAAGGCAGAGACTTAAACACACAGACACACACATAGAGAGAAAAAGGAATATCAGGAAGCTTTAAAGATCTATGCAAAAGACCAATTGATAATGGTCAAACACGAAAGAAAATATTCAAGATTTTAAAAATAAGCACCCACAAAAATGGAAGAGTGATTGTAGTTATAACTAGGAATGATAGGATGAAATAAAGGAAAGGAAGATTGAGACTGGATATCAGGAACAAATCCCCGATTGATGCAGTAGTCTGAGGGCTAGTCTCCCAAAAGAAATGGTGGAATTCCTATCACTTTGGCTATTTAAACAAGATCTGATTATTCACTAGAAAATACATTGTAGGGAACAAGCTTGCATTAATATGAGAGGAATTAAGAACCTGATAGATCTGTTCTTTCTCCAGCTGTTATGATTCAGCTGAAAATATGTACTATAGCTATATGACCTTGATCGTGTAAACACTTATCCTCATACTTAGCTTCACCTGCCTGAATGTCAATTGATGTCAATGGGACTACACAGTGTGTAAATTAAATATATGCGCAGTGGCATGCCATTACAGTTTTAATAAGGCATGCAACAACTCACTTGCATTCTTTAGGTGGTCCAAAATGGCATTCTCCATGTGGCATGACCTCACATGTATGGCGAATATGAGATTATACTGCGCAGAGAATGCCATTTTGTTCTACAAAATGACATCTTCCATGGTGGCTGGACAGAATCATCCAGTGGACTGAATCCAGCCTGCAGGTCACCAGTTAGACAAGGCGCAGCCAGTCAGGCATACAGGGCATGTAATGAATGCTTTGCATACGTGCATATGTGTGAGTGGTTGCAGCATTGGGACCTATCTTATTTATATAGTGGCTTTCTATATGTGACAACTGGCTCAGGAAGTTTCTCACTCCTAATATGGTGATCCTCAAATGTAAATAATAGTTTTTCATGTATAATAGGTTTTATATGTGAAGACCTTATAAACTCTTGGTACATGTGCCAGAGTCTGTCTATAAAGGACCACTTGACCTCATGTGATATAACTAAAGGAATGTTCCTGGTGGTGTTGCTTGTCATTTCTGTTTCTTGCTAATGCCTTGGCTACAATGGAATTATTATTAAAAATTGTACTTATTACGTTTACCCAAAAGAAAGTTAAAGTGTTTCTTCAAAAATTAACAGGAGTACTTGTGGCACCTTAGAGACTAACAAATTTATTAGAGCATAAGCTTTCGTGGGCTACAACCCACTTCTTCGGATGCATATAGAGTGAAACATATATTGAGGAGATATATATACACACATACAGAGAGCATGAACAGGTGGGAGTTGTCTTACCAACTCTGAGAGGCCAATTAAGTAAGAGAAAAAAACTTTTGAAGTGATAATCAAGATAGCTCAGTACAGACAGTTTGATAAGAAGCAAGTGTGAAAATACTTACAAGGGGAGATAGATTCAATGTTTGTAATGGCTCAGCCATTCCCAGTCTTTATTTAATCCTGAGCTGATTGTGTCTAGTTTGCATATCAATTCCAGCTCAGCAGTCTCTCGTTGGAGTCTGTTTTTGAAGTTTTTCTGTTTTAAGATAGCCACCCGCAGGTCTGTCATAGAATGGCCAGACAGGTTAAAGTGTTCTCCCACTGGTTTTTGAGTATTATGATTCCTGATGTCAGATTTGTGTCCATTAATCGCCACAAGTACTCCTGTTCTTTTTGCGGATACAGACTAACACGGCTGCTACTCTGAAACCTGTCATTTCGAAAATTAAGACAGTTTCTAGACATATTTCTGATCCATGTAACCTTGTAAGAGTAGCGAGGGAAAAGTCAGTCCCAAATGATATATTACCATGTGTTTTTAAACCTACTTTTAAAAAATCAAATGTCCATTGAATTTGAAATGAAAATAGATATAAATCCCTCTTTTAGCCTTAGTTCATTCAGTTAATGTATCTAATCTACTTAAAGAAGAGCAATCCTGAAAATATTTAGGCTGGATTCAATGGCTAATGGGTTCTCTGGTGACTCACCATGACTGCCGGGCTCCACAGCTTGTCAAGTTTCACAAATCTCCTACAGTCAGAAAACTATCTAAATGAAAATGTATTGACTCAGAATGCTCTTTTTAAAGAGGAAAGTGTATTTCACATATTTCAAACAACTGTCCAAACAACCAAAAATAGATACTCAGAATTTACCCAGTAATCCACTGGGGCACCCAAAAGAGCAAAAGGAATTTTCTGTACTTTGATGAGTCTGTCATTTAAAGACCATGGAAAAATCCGTTCAAACTTATTTTGACTTGAGTTTTTCCTAGATTTCTATTTAATCCCAAATTACAACATATCCACTGGGATAAAATTATGGAACAAGGTCAAGAAAATGGCCTACTTAGTACATTTAAGATTACTATATCACTATATTATTATTATGCTGTGGTGGTTGGAGCATTGGTGATGACAATATCTTGCCCAAATCTCTTGGGACTAATTCACTGCCTGCAGTTCTACAGAGGCCACAGTTTTTGTTCTTAGTATAAATACTATTGCTACAGGATTCTAACAATATAAAATAAAAAGATTCCCCTCCATCCACCTTTCTTACAATGTAGCCCTTCTACCAGGTGCCAATGGAAGCAACAAGGGCCAGGTTCAATCCATTCCAGGGCCCTTCTCTAAAAGGAGAGAAAGTAGTAGAAATAAGAACTTCTTCTTCTGGCTTTAAGAAATTAAAATAGAACCTCCCTGGTCAGCTTTGCAGTGAGTTCTTCCCCACTCACAAGCACTCAGCAGCCCATGGAAACATGGAACAACAAATACCTTTGATTTGAGGGGAAAACTGAACAAAAAAAGAAGCACAATAACTCTTTTCTATATGATAAAATGAGCAAAACCCAATCAGTGTTTCAGTTGTTGAGCTCCAGAACTTAGTGATAAACAATCCCCCCCGCCCCACCTAAACCCCACTCACAGGTCAAATTAGACTCAGTGGTAGTCAGGGAGATGTTGGCTTGGGGAGGGGTTGCTCTCCTCTGACAGTCTGCTCAATTAGAATCATGCGCTTAAACTGCGTAAGGGCTTCTGAAAATCCTATTAAGCACCTATGTGTATCTTTAGGTATCTAAAGACCTTTGAAAACATCTAGCCCAAAATGCAATTGATAATTTAAATTCCAGATTCATCTCTTCCATTGTAAGAACCCATGCTGTTAGTATAGAATCATAGACTATCCGGGTTGGAAGGGATCTCAGGAGGTCATCTAGTCCAACCCCCTGCTCAAAGCAGGACCCATCCCCAACTAAAATCATCCCAGCCAGGGCTTTGTCAATCCTGACCTTAAAAACTTCTAAGGAAGGAGATTCCACCACCTACCTAGGAAACCCATTCCAGTGTTTCACCACCCTCCTAGTGAAAAAGTTTTTCCTAATATCCAACCTAAACCTCCCCCACTGTAACTTGAGACCACTACTCCTTGTTCTGTCATCTGCTACCACTGAGAACAGTCTAGATCCATCCTCTTGGAACCCCCTTTCAGATAGTTGAAAGCAGCTATCAAATCCCCCCTCATTCTTTTCTTCTGCAGACTAAATCATCCCAGTTCCCTCAGCCTCGCCTCATAAGTCATGTGCTCCAGCCCCCTAATCATTTTTGTTGCCCTCCGCTGGACTCTTTCCAATTTTTCCACATCCTTCTTGTAATGTGGGGCTCAAAACTGGACACAGTACTCCAGATGAGGCGTCACCAATGCCAAATAGAGGGGAATGATCACGTCCCTCAATCTGCTGGCAATGCTCCTACTTATACAGCCAAAAATGCCGTTAGCCTTCTTGGCAACAAGGGCACACTGTTGACTCATATGCAGCTTCTCGTCCACTGTAATCCCTAGGCCCTTTTCTGCAGAACTGCTGCCTAGCCACTCGGTCCCTAGTCTGTAGCAGTGCATGGGATTCTTCCGTCCTAAGTGCAGGACTCTGCATTTATCCTTGTTGAATCTCATCAGATTTCTTTTGGCCATCCTCTAATTTGTCTAGGTCCCTCAATATCCTATCCCTACCCTCCAGCGTATCTACCACTCCTCCCAGTTTAGTGTCATCTGCAAACTTGCTGAGGGTGCAATCTACGCCATCCTCCAGATCATTAATGAAGATATTGAACAAAACAGGCCCCAGGACCGACCCTTGGGGCACTCCGCTTGATACTGGCTGCCAACTAGACATGGAGCCATTGATCACTACATGTTGAGCCCGATGATCTAGCCAGCTTTTTATCCACCTTATAGTCCATTCATCCAGCCCATACTTCTTTAACTTGCTGGCAAGAATACTGTGGGAGACCGTATCAAAAGCTTTGCTAAAGACAAGGAATAACATGTCCACTGCTTTCCCCTCATCCACAGAGCCAGTTATCTCATCATAGAAGGCAATTAGTTTAGTCAGGCATGACTTGCCTTTGGTGAATCCATGCTGACTGTTCCTGATCACTTTCCTCTTCTCTAACTGCTTCAAAATTGAGTCCTTGAGGATCTGCTCCATGATTTTTCCAGGGACTGAGGTAAGGCTGACTGGCCTGTAGTTCCCCATATCCCCCTTCTTCCATTTTTTAAAGATGGGCACTACATTAGTCTTTTTCCAGTCATCCGGGACCTCCCCCGATCGCTATGAGTTTTCAAAGATAATGGCCAATGGCTCTGCAATCACATCCACCAATTCCTTTAGCACCCTCGGATTCAGTGCATCCGGCCCCATGGACTTGTGCTCGTCCAGCTTTTCTAAATAGTCCTGAACCACTTCTTTTTCCACAGAGGACTGGTCACCTCCTCCCCATACTGTGCTGCTCAGTGCAATAGTCTGGGAGCTGACCTTGTTCGTAAAGACAGAGGCAAAACAAGCAATGAGTACATTAACTTTTTCCACATCCTCTGTCACTAGGTTGCCTCCCTGATTCAGTAACTCAGGGTCACTTTCCCTGACCTCCTTCTTGTTGCTAACATACCTGTAGAAACCCTTCTTGTTACTCTTAACATCCCTTGCAAGCTGCAACTCCACGTGTGATTTGGCCTTCCTGATTTCACTCCTGCATGCCCGAGCAATATTTTTATACTCCTCGCTGGTCATTTGTCCAATCTTCCATTTCTTATACGCTTCTTTTTGTGTTTAAGATCAGCAAAGATTTCACTGTTAAGCCAAGCTGGTCGCCTGCCATATTTGCTATTCTTTCTACACACCGGGATGGTTTGTTCCTGCAACCTCAATAAGGATTCTTTAAAATACAGCCAGCTCTCCTGGACTCCTTTCCCCCTCATGTTATTCTCCCAGGGGATCCTGCCCATCAGTTCCCTGAGGGAGTCAAAGTCTGCTTTTCTGAAGTCCAAGGTCCGTATTCTGCTGCTCTCCTTTCTTCCGTGTGTCAGGATCCTGAACTTGACTATCTCATGGTCACTGCCTCCCAGGTTCCCATCAACTTTTGCTTCCCCTACTAATTCTTCCCTGTTTGTGAGCAGCAGGTCAAGAAGAGCTCTGCCCCTAGTTGGTTCCTCCAGCATTTGCACCAGGAAATTGTCCCTTACGCTTTCCAAAAACTTCCTGGATTGTCTGTGCACTGCTGTATTGCTCTCCCAGCAGATATCTGGGTGATTGAAGTCCCCCATGAGAACCAGGACCTGCAATCTACTAACTTCTGCTAGTTGCCTGAAGAAAGCCTCGTCCACCTCATCCCCCTGGTCTGGTGATCTATAGCAGACTCCCACCACGACATCACCCTTGTTGCTCAAACTTCTAAACTTAATCCAGAGACTCTCAGGTTTTTCTGCAGTTTCAGGTACCAGCAAGTCCCCTTTCGGGGGGAGACCGTGCACGAGCCTCACTTTGCCAGGTGCCCCTGACTGGCAGGCAAAGTCAAATTGGGTGGGACCATTTGGGGAAGAGGAGGAGCCACAATGGCTAGTGTATATGCTGACTGACAGAATTTCTCATGGGTCCTCTGCTGGCAAAAACTCCATATGGAATTTAAAGCTGTGGAACCCACGAGGATATTTTCATCCATAATCCTGTATGCACAGGAGTTGAATCTGGCTCAGTGTGTCTGCATTGTTAAGTTAAACATTTTTGTTATATTTTAAAGGAATAGGTCCACTATAGATTTCCCTTATGGGGAAGATCAGAAATGTGTATTTATTGACTGTGGGATTCACCTACTTAAGCTTCTTTGGAATATAGAATAAAAGCATAATCAAGATAAAGTGCCAACTCATTTATCCAAGAATTAGCCATCGCTGAAGTAGTTTCTTTGCAATCTTTCCCTGCATTATGGACCATTGTAGAGGATACAATTAATCCCCAGACATTACCAAAAATAACAGCCAATATCCTGAGAAGATCACAGTCTTGTGTTTAAAAGATGAACCTCTTTCTGATGTATAATTTACATTGATGATGTGTGTGGAGGTGGGGGGTATGTAAAGCTATGTATGAATAAATAGCAAGGGGTAAGTTTTCATAAGGCCTCCCTCCTGTTGGGGGGCACAATTTTGGCACCAAAAATGTTCACCTGCAAATTTTGTTGTGGATGTAATTCAGAGCATAGTGGGCACAGTGTTTATTTCAGATGTAGGCTCCGTCTGCAGTGGCACACATACCCAAGTAGTGGATCATGTAATGCTAGAGGATGCTTCCCATACCCAGGTCCAAGAGTCCACATAGGCTATGCTGGACATGGGTATAATGCTGTGTACACATGTATACCTGTGTCCACGCCGCCACTGTTATGTGATGTTAGTGCTGCCATTTCAGGGGAAGTATCACAGGGAGACACTCAAGGAGCCACTTTACTGTGTTTTGTTGGTACTGTCTCCTGCCTTCACACATTTGCAATGGCAGTTGCTGATCACATTATCCCTGTGACTCAAGGACATCTGGATGCCAACAGGCAGCGGTCACAGTAGTACATAGGAGTACAGTGATCACTTGGATTCGCCAAAAGAATGTCCTGTAAGGCCTCTAATGAAAGCTTGTGTCACATGATAATAATTGCAAAACATATGTATGGATGCTGTGTAAGGAGTTCTGCATATACACTGAACATTTTGTTCTTATGGCCTGTGATTAGGGACTGGTCATCACAAAGGTGAAAAACAGGTTTTCTTTCAGGCAAGTAATGTTTGTCAATCTGTCTGTCTACAATTAAGCATAGAATGGTTCACAATGGGCCTCCATCTGCTGTCTGAGTGAAATGCTAATGAATAATTATGAAATAGTGTATCCCTTGGAAGTGTCTCAGACTCTTACTGTTATTCCCTGCAAAACATGAAGAAAGACATGGAGCAATAGGGTGATCTGGTTCTGCTCCCGCTCCTAGTTGTGGGACTCACGGTTATGCAGAGGAGTAGGTGATTGGTAGGATCCTGGATGCAATTTGGGCAGAACATTCTGACACAAAGATGGCTGACCTTAAAGGTCACTAACAATTCATTCAGCTCACACCATACAGATTAAGTGAATGCTGGTATTGTAATGGTATGCCCTTTTGTTCACTGTCTCTTCTGCATGGTACGGTGATATCTCATTATTTTGGAAATCCGGGATGACCAGCAGTGGCTTCAGAATTTCCAGATGAGGAAATAGACTTTCATGGAGCTTGATTGTGAGAGGAGCTCACCAGGGCACTTGATTCAGGGAAGCTATATTTATAAGTTCAGACATGGGTAGACATTGCCCTGTGGAAGCTGGCTATACCACACATCTATAGATCTTTTGCAAACCACTTTGGGGTTGGAAAGTCCACTGTTGTGGTTATGACAGGTTTTGGAGGAAATTAACAATATGCTTTACCAACAGGTAATTTGCCATAAGAAAAGTTGCAGAAATAATAGCTGGATTTCAAAAGATGGGGTTTGAATCCATATCCATATACTCATATCCCAGTACTTTGCCTACCACAAGAGGTTACTTTTCAATCATTCTACAAGACATAGTGGACACAGAGGTAGATTCCTGAATACAACACTGGTGGGATATACTGGAAAACTTCATGACAGCAGGTTGCTGAGGAGATCAGGATGGTATCTGAAGAGGGAAAAATGGATTTTATTCCCCAGAAATGATAGAATTGTGCATTTGTTCTGTATTTTGGCATATCTGTGCCAACTGTTATTTTGGGTGACCCCGTCTACTCGCTCCTGCTTTGGCTTATGAAACCATACCCTGACCTCAATAACACTGGAAAAACAGAATTCAATTACAAGCTAGGTAGCTGCAGAATGGTCATGGAGTGTGCTCTTGGTAGGCTGAAAGGTAATTGGCACTGCCTACACACCTGTCTGGATGCCCATGTAGCGAATGCCATTCATATAATCACTTGCTGCATAACATTTGTGAGGGTACAGGGGAGTGCTTCCATCCCGAGTGGTCTCAGGACAAGTCTGTTTTACAAGTCTGTATAGGCATCCAGATCTGATCCCTGTACACACTGGTCCTGGTTCCCAGTGGGCAAGGGAAATCAGGGATGCCTTATGTGCACACATCCTGGCATACCAGGGATGCAGAGGGTGGCATCTGTCTGAACGGAGGGACATCTTCACAATCTATGCAGCTGCTAGAAATGTACATGAAGGAACATCAGCTCATACTTACAGGGTACATAGCTTTGTGAAGGTTTTGTTCCCCTGTAACGGAAGGTCATTTGTTCATGTGACATTATACACATTCAAAACAATGATAACAGAGCAACTCCACTGGATTATCACCCTGGGGTTAGGTTTGTGCTGTGGAGTGTGGTGGCTAAACTGTTATGGCGCCACTGTGCAATGTTTTTGTCTCTGCTATTCATGCTTCTTTAGCTCTGCTATTGGGAGCACTTAAACTTTAATGAGAATTATGAAGGTTTGTTTTGGGTTGGGAGTACTGCACCCATTGTGATTTTTGACTTTTTATTGTCTGCAGTGCTAAATGCAATTAGTGGCTGTTAGTGAGCTCTAATCCCTAGGATAGCTGAAACTCCTTAAGGTTTTGGGAAAGGGGGGATTGGTTCTGGCAGATGCTCTTATTGCCGGTATATTCCCTCTTTCTTTATAATTGTAATATATATGTATACTTAGTTATTTAAAAGGGCCAATTTCACAAAGCTGAAAACAATTATGAGCCAAATCAGCTGGGAGGAAGAATTTAATTAGAAAAAAGTGAATGATAATTGAGAATCATTGAAGAACACCTTACCAGATGCCCCAAAAGCCACAATCAAGGAATAAGACTGTGCTGCTTTAAAAAAAATGACCTGGCTTAGAGGAGAAGTGAGGCAGCTATAAAAGAAATAATAATACGTAACAAATGGAAAAAAGGGGAAGTTGACAGTAATGAATATAAATCAGAAGTTAGGAGTTGTAGAAAATTGATAATGGAAGCAAAGGATACAAGTAGAAATCTATGGCCAGAAGAGTTAAGGACAATCAGAAGGAGGTTAAAAAAAAAAAAAAGGTACTAAAAGAATCTGGACAATTGTATAGTAGAATTAGCGATTCTCTCTCGCACGCATGTGTATGGCAAGTTTGACATTTGCAGAGCAACATTCTGCAGAAAAGGCAGAAATGTTCAATAAATATTTCTGTTATGTATTTGGGGGGGAAAGAGATGATATAGGCTCACCATATCATGATGATAACACTTTTCATTCCACTAGTATCTCTGGAGGATATTAAATAGCAGCTACTTTTAAATTAGACATTTTAAAATCAGTAGGTCCAGATAATTTGCATCCAAGTATTTTAAAAGAGCTGGCTGAGGAGCTCGCTGGACTGTTAATGTTGATTTCAATAAGTCTTGGAGCACTGGGGAAGTTCCAGAAGATTGGAAGAAAGATAATGTGCTAATGTTTAAAAGAATAAATGGGATAACCCAAGTAATTATAGGCCTGTCAGTCTGACGTCGATCCTGGAGAAGATAATTAAGTGGCTGATGTGGGACTTGGTTAATAAAAACTTAAAGGAGGTAATATGTGCAAATCAACATGGGTTTATGGAAAATAGATCTTGTCAAATTAATTTTATATCTTTCATTGATGAGATTACACGTTTGGTCAATAAAGGAAGTGTTGTGCCTTCTGTGAGGTGTTTGATTTGGTACCACATGACATTTTAAATAAAAAAAAAACTAGCGCAACTGTAATGGAGTGCACTCACCTCTTATGAATTCCCCCTTGGCTGAGTGCGTACCCCTTCACTTTCTCTCTGCTTTGTGGTGAGTCTTCAGCGACCCAGCCCTCCGACCAAGTCACACACAATCTGTATGTGAGATAAAGCAAACCTCTTCTGAGATATAAGTCCAATAGGGGACCTATCTCAGCACCCTCTGTAAGGTCCTTTTATCTGCAGCCCTATCCCTGGACACTCCTCAATCAGTTCAGCAGGGCTTATCGCAGTACCCTGGTCCAAACTGTCTCTTAGACCCTTCTGGGCTCCCTCAAATTGTTCCTGCTCTTCAAGCAGTCTTGGCTCTGGTATGGGGCCACATCCCCCCAGGGCACCCTCCCTGGATACTCTTTGCCTCTCCAGGCCTTTCTGGGCCCAACTCTTCAGCTGGGCCACTAAAAGAGTTCAGTTCCCCTTCTGGAGTATATCAAAGTCCAGGCCACTTTCCCAGTGGCTGGTGTGGGAGAGGGGAACCCAGGCCCAACCTCTACTCCAGGTCCCAGCAAGGAACCCTATAGATCAGTGGTGGGCAACCTGTGGCCCACGGGTGGCCCATCAGGGTAATCTGACTGGGGACTATGAGACATTTTGCTGACATTGACCGTCCACAGGTACGGCCCCCCACAGCTCCCATTGGCCGGGAACGGTGAACCACAGACACTGGGAGCTGCGGGGGAGGGGGGGCGTGCCTGCGGACTGTCAACGTCAGCAAAATGTCTCATGGCCCCCAATCAGATTACCCTGATGGGCCGCCTGCAGGATGCCCATCACTGCTATAGATAGCAGCCATCCACCACAAACCTTTAAATAAACTGTCACTGCTACAATTCCCCAGGTCACTTCCCCACGGCCCCAGCACATTCTTCATCCTTGTCCTGGTTGAGTCCCAGCAGCTAGCCCAGCACGCCTTCACATTCTCCCTCCCCCCCCCCCCCCCCCCCCGCCTGCCCCCGCCGGCCTCTGCCAGCACTGCTCTGTCCAAGGTCCTGTAGCTCCCTCAGCAAGCCATTCACACCATCCACTCTCCTCCAGCTCTAGCAAGGAACTGAGCTCACTCTGACCCTGCAGCTCTTCTTATACTAGCCTGCTGGGCCCTGATAGGTTGCTCCCTGCAGCCCCTTTCTGATTGACTGTATCCCATACAACCACTCTAGGCAGCTTCGAAGACCCTCTCCATTGCCCTCTTCTGGGGTGGGGTGTGGCAGGGCCACAAGGACTCCAGCAGGGCGCCTCCCTGCCTGGTCCACCCCATCACAACAATATAAAATTAACGTGGCACACATTAAATGGGTTAAAAACTGGCTAGCTAATAGGTTTCAAAATTTAATTGTAAATGAGGACTTGTTCTTAAGTGGGAGTGTTTCAAGTGGGGTCCCACGGGGATCGGTTCTTGGCCCAACGCTATTTAACATTTTATCAATAACCTGGAAGAAAACATAAAATCTTCACTGATAAAGTTTACAGGTGACACAAAAACTGGGGGAGAGGTAAATAATGAGGAGGACAGGTCACTGATTCAGAGTGATCTGGATCAGTTGGTAAACTGGGAACAAGTAAACAATATGCGCTTTAATATGGGTAAATATATATGTATACATTTAGTAACAAATAATTTAGACCCTGCTTACAGGATTGGGGACTCTATCCTGGGAAGCAGTGACTCTGAAAAATATTTGGGCCTTGTGGTGGATAATCAGCTGAAAATGAGTGTAACGCTATGGCCAAAGGAGCTACTGTGATCCTGAGATGCATAAACAGAGGAATATCAAGTAGGAGTACAGAGATTATTTTGCCTCTATATTTGGTACTTGTGCAACCACTGCTGAAATACTGTGTCAAGTTCTAGTGCCAACAATTAAAGAAAAAGAAGGTTGATAAATTGGAGACATTTCAGAGAAGAGCCATGAAAACAATTAAAGGATTATAAAACCTGCCTTATAGTGATAGACTCAAAGAGCTCAATCTATTTAGCTTAACAAAGAGAATATCAAGGGAAGATCGGATTGCAATCTATAAGTATGTAACATGAGCAACAAATATTTAACAATGGGCTCTCCAATCTAGCAGAGAAAGTTAGAACACGATCCAATGTCTGGAAGTTGAAGCTAGACAAATTCAGATTGGAAATAAGATGTAAATTTTTAATGATGAGAGTAATTAACCCTTGGAACAATTTACCAAGGGTCTTAGTGGATCATTACTGGCTACTTTTAAAATCAATATTGGATGTTTTTCTAAAAGATATTCTCTAGGAATTGTTTTGGGGAAGTTCTATTGTCTGTGTTATAGAGGAGGTTGGACTAGATGATAACAATTGTCTCTTCTACCCTTAGAATCTCTGAATTGTTCTTGGATTTTGATTTTCAGCAAGTGTAATAAAGCTCCAAAGATACAGAGGAGAAAAAGAGTCATGCTTTTGTGTGTTTTGGACATCTGCAATGTAGAAAAATAGTAGTGCTTTTTAAAGCATATAATACCATACACTGAACTTTCCCCATCACTCCTGTGTATCCATATAAGTTATGATATTTCTGAACCTCGAGGGGCGGAAGCAAAAATATTTTCACTATTATGGCACCAGATTTTATACATGCCATTGCATGAGGTAGGAAGCTTGTGGCCCATTCAGTTCATCATTAGGAAGAAGGACCTACACACAGTTAAACAAAGCATACCATTTTACTAAAAGTATGAGGTAGATGGTTTAATGGAAATAAATAACAATGTATTGTTCATGAATATGTTCATAACATTGTTATGAAAGTGACTGTTTATAACCAGGAATGCTGACAACAGTTTAATGTCTTTCCACCCATCTCCTTCCCCTCCTAACCAGAAGGGGTGAAAAATAGGGGGAATGGCTCTAAGGCTATGGCTTACAATCGGGCAGCTGCACCAATATGGCTAGTGCAGATGTTCTAAGCCACTGGGAGAGAGCTCTCCCATCGACTTAATTACTCCAGCTCCCATAAGCAACAGTAGCTAGGCTGTCAGGAGAACCTGAGCGACATAACTTATACCCACTAAAGCTGTACTGTAGACATAGCCTCAGTGAGAAGCAGAGATGTCTCCTGTGAGGGGTGTAGGTGGTCGGTACATGATGGTGTTCCAGTTTTTTTGAAGGCTCATGTTCTCCTCCTAGTCTGTCAGGAAGTCTCACTGCAACAGGATGCTCCAGGTTGGCAGCACCCTGAGCAGTAGTCAGAGCAGAAGGCGGTGACTGATGGGCTGGTTCTGGGGCCTCAGCAGCAGGCAGGTGCCACACTCTTTTGACCACCAGTTCAATGAGCCTCCCCATGCCTGAAGGTTTGCCTCTGTGTCCATGAACCGGTTCATAAGCGTCTGCTCCTGCTGAGGAAACCACTTCTCCCATGCTCCGAGGAATTCAAATTGCTCCTGGTTTCTCTTGTACATCCCTATGAGCAGCTCTTCCAAGGTCTTTCTCCATCTGCCTCTGCTGCCTTTGGGGGGCTGCTCCATCCCTCTTAGTGGCATGGTTTCACTCATGGGACCTAGGAATGTAGCTGTCTCACTATTCTTGATTCCCAGACAACTTTTGCAGCCCATGAGGAATGAGCAGAGGCTAATCATAGCAAGAAAACTATATTAGTGTTTTTAACAACTTAAAATGTTCATAATGTCTCAGCATGGGTGGACGGGGTGGGATAATTTCTTCCAGGGGCTAGGTTATCAATTTACAATTTTGTCCCTTAAGGCTGGCCTACACTAGGAGAACATTGAAAACTGCTAAGTACGACACTGGAAAAGAAAAGTGGCGTTCCAGTCTTGTGGAGGGGATCCAGCAATCTATGCCACAGAGCTGTTTCTGCTAATGGTTCTCTACATATTGCTGAATAGAAGGGTTTGGTCACTTTTGAAGGCTGGACCAAGCAGATTGTACTGCTGGTGAAAATTAAGAAATATCTGGAGGTTTTGCCGCAACAGCAATTTGCTGAAATATGCTTATAGGGGTGGGAGGCTAATCAATTGAAAATGATCCTCAATTTCAGCTATCATATGGAAATTTCATGCAAAATGAGAACTGGACTCTGAACCACCACCCTCATTTCCCCCCGAATATCCTGGCCCTGTGCCTTCCTAACAGTGAAGAGGTCAGAGAAAAAAAGAGAAATGCTGCAACTTCCTTGGGTTTTCTGAAGATTCAACTGAGCACCACAACCCCTTGCCTCAGACAACAGACACTGAACAGGAATTGTAATCTTGCAAGGAAGAAAAAAATAGCTGTAACTAACTTTTCCTTTCACAACCAAGTTTTCTACAACTTTGTTCTTTCCCTTCTCCAACTGGGACCTTTCCAGACCCTTCTTCCCCAATCCCCCGTAGCCTTGGGACCATTACTGTCTGACTCCTGGCTGAGAAATGCACACTCACAGGGGTACAATGATTTTGCCTTATAATGTGTTTGGAAAAAATAGCTTTGAAAGCCAAATGCATAATTGCGGTTCATTGGAAATCAATATAATCATTGATTTAGAACACTGTCTCACTTGAGGACTATTTCAGGATGGCGCAGAACGAGCACCGGATCGAAGAGGGAAAGTTGGAGGAGTTTGGTAAGGGGATGGAGTGGGACAATGCTGTGGCTTCAGCACTGCAGTTCAAACACACAGTGATATAGTAATGCATGGCACATTATCCAGGGAGCAAAAGTCAGTCTCACAGTACTTCAAATGCTTGTCATCTTAAAATCAGGAATTTAGCACCCTCCAAGACCTTTTTCACACAGTTTATCCAGAACACCTTGTCAAGTTCTGAGACAACTCTTCATCCAGCTCTCTGGGATCAAAAAAAAACTCAGTTTGGCTCCAGCTCGTCACTCAGGTTACTTTATTAGGCATGGAACAACTCTTTGCTCACACTGGCCAGGCCCAGATGCCAGGGATATAGGTACAGGGTGATACCACAATTCCAATTCATGTCACACACCACACAGTTTATATACATCTTTCCTAGCTAGTAATGTCTATACTTCTTGCATGTAGAGACCAATCACTTTGCAGATTGTGTAAGGCAACCTTACCAGTTCAGGATGTTTCTGCCTACTTTGTTTAGTATAAACATACTCACAATAATTAGTTTAGTATCAGGGGGTAGCCGTGTTAGTCTGTATCTACAAAAACAACAAGGAGTCTGGTGGCACCTTAAAGACTAACAGATTTATTTGGGCATAAGCTTTCGTGGGTAAAAACCTCACTTCTTCGGATGCATAGAGTGAAAGTTACAGATGCAGGCATTATATACTGACACATGGAGAGCAGGGAGTTACTTCGCAAGTGGAGAACCAGTGTTGACAGGGCCAATTCAATCAGGGTGGATGTAGTCCACTCCCAATAATAGATGAGGAGGTGTCAATTCCAGGAGAGGAAAAGCTGCTTCTGTAATGAGCCAGCCACTACCAGTCCCTATTCAAGCCCAGATAGTTAGTTTAATTACAGTAGTTTCTGCCTCCCTTATTTTCTGTATTAACCTATTCACAATAGATTTAGCACTTACTTGTTCGGGCTTGTTCAGCAGTTACATGTTCAGGCATGTCGTGTCTTAACTTGGGTCTGCCCATGTCAGCTAAGCCAGCCCTACACAGAGCAAGAGGGGATACTGGAAGGGAGCATGCAGGGTCCATTGTACCTTACCAGCCTTGGACTCTGGTCTGGCCAGGGCTAGGGGTCTTCCTTGTGTTCATTGGGGGGCTTCCTCAACCAGTTCCTCTGGGTAGAGGTGCAGAATCATATGCTCGTTATCCTCCAGGGCTTCAGGGGCATCAAGTCTTATATTCTCAGAGATTATTTTCCAGAGCTCCTCATGCTGCTCCCCATGCAGGGCTCTGGGATTCAGCTGCGGGGTGAGTGGCCCCATGGGAGGGCACTCTCCTTCAGTCATGTATTTCGAGAGGTTTAAATGTTAACAATAGGGGGTTTATAGCATAGGCCCACACATGGACATGTGTATAGCCACTAATGTAGATATACCCATAAAGATTGCTACATCTAGTACTATATTTTCCATTTCAAGTCTATGGCATATCTCTGAAACTCAAATCTGAATTTTCAAACGTGTTAATGAATCTGGGTACTCATTTTGACACACCTTCTGGAGGGAGGTACTGGTTTTCAAAGGGTAGGAGCTCAGCACTGAAAGTCAAGCCTCGTTAAGGTACCCAAAATCATTAATGACATATGTGGAAATGACCCCATTGAAGGCAATGACAAAGCTCCAGTTTGCATAATGTTCGGAATAAACTTATAAGGTGCACCTAGCATATGTGTGCCTCTAACTGCCTGATTCATGACCACGATCAATGTTTAGATGGACAAGTACACAGAGCTGTGCCCACAGTTCAGTTGCAGTTGCAACAATGTGGGTCAAACTCTTGGGAGAGCAAACTGTGTACACATGGAATTTAAGTTGAAGGTGAATTTATTATTTGCTCTTTTCATGATTACAAATTCAAATAATGTTAGCAGGAAAAAAGCATTACAATTTAGGTTTTGAGAATATTAGACATTTAATAGATATCACACATTCATCAGTCAGACAATAATATGAATTTTTGCTTTATAATGAGGTGCTTTCTGACTTTCACAGACTTGTTTAACCGGTGTATTCCTTTAATTACCTTTCACTCCACTAACACCTCAATCATCCTAAAGCAGCTCCATCTCCTCTTCCCAATGTTACATGTGAGATTAAATAGAATAATTTATTTTCAAGTAGAGCTGCAGAATAAACCATTTGAAGGTGTGACAATGCGGTTCTGGCGGAACCCAACTGAGAGTGCTAACTCAGGAAAAATTGCTCAAACAGGGCAATTACAGCCCAAGGCTGGGGTTTTTCCACCTCTAAGGCAAACCAAACCAGCCAGACTAAGAGGACTTCGGTCTCACCCCACTGGCTAACCGCAAGTCTCACAAGCGATTTCCTTAGACACTTCAGTTTCCCAGTATCACCACCAGTACCACTCGTTATGGGGACAAATGGTTATGAAAACCAATACCCCAGTAAAATAAAAAAAGTTCTCCTGATCCCAAAGGACCAAGCCCCAGACCCAGGTCAATATACAAATCAGATCTTACCCACAAATCACGCTGTTGCCAATCCTTTAGAATCTAAAATCTAAAGGTTTATTGATAAAAGAAAAAGATAGAGATGAGAGTTAGAATTGGTTAAATGGAATCAATTACATACAGTAATGGCAAAGTTCTTGGTTCAGGCTTGCAGCAGTGATAGAATAAACTGCAGGTTCGAATCAAGTCTCTGGAATACATCCCCCGCTGGGATGGGTCCTCAGTCCTTTGTTCAAAGCTTCAGCTTGTAGCAAAGTTCCTCCAGAGGTAGGAAGCAGGATTGAAGACAAAATGGAGATGAGGCATCAGCCTTATATAGTCTTTTCCAGGTGTAAGAACACCTCTTTGTTCTTATTCTGGAAAATTACAGCAAAATGGAGCCTGGAGTCACATGAGCCAGTCCCTGCATACTTTGCTGTGTCTGAAGGCATATTTGCCTTCTCTCAATGGGTCCATTGTATAGCTGATGGTCCTTAATGGGCCATCAAGCAGGCTAGGCAGAGCTAATCCCAGCTTGTCTGGGATGTCACCCAGAAGCATAGGCCTTGGCTACACTTGCGAGTTGCAGCGCTGTAAAGCCGCCCCCAGCGCTGTAACTCACTCCCCCGTCCACACTGGGAAGGCATTTGCAGCGCTGTATCTCCGTGGTTGCAGCGCTGCATGTACTCCACCTCTCTGAGAGGAATAGCAAGTGCAGCGCTGCCACTGCAGCGCTGCGGCGCCAGTGTGGCCGCCCAATGTGCTGTGAATGGCCTCCAGAATTATTCGGCAGTATCCCACAATCCCTGTTCTAGCCACTCTGGTCATCAGTTCAAACTCTACTGCCCTGGCCTCAGGTAACCAACCATGTGACTGACCCTTTACATTTTAAAAATCCCCTTCCTGTTTGCTCATCCCGGCGTGGCGTGGAGTGCTATCAGTGAATCTTTCCAGGTGACCATGCCTCCACGCGCCAAACGAGCCCCAGCATGGAGCAATGGCAAGTTGCTGGACCTCATCAGTGTTTTGGGGGAGGAAGCTGTACAGTCCCAGCTGCGCTCCAGTCGTAGGAATTACGATACCTTTGGGAAGGTATCAAAGGACATGATGGAAAGGGGCCATGACCGGGACGCCCTGCAGTGCAGGATTAAAGTGAAGGAGCTGCGGAGTGCCTACTGCAAAGCCCGCGACGCAAACGGCCCCCCGCGACCTGCCGATTCTACAAAGAGCTGGATGCGATACTTGGGGTTAACCCCACCTCCACTCCGAGCACCATCATGGACACTTCAGAGCCGGTGTGGGGGGGAAGGAGGAAGAGGAGGAGGAAAACGGGAGTGATGGTGGTGGGCCTGATGGAGACACCCCGGAATCCCTGGAGCCATGCAGCCAGGAGCTCTTCTCGAGCCAGGAGGAAGGTAGCCAGGTTCCCAGTAAGCGGGTTTTTTTTCCGGGAAGGAATTTTTTCGGTGCGGGCTCTTTGGGAGAGGAGGGTTAGTCATGCATGCCTAGATGCGGAATAGTGCATTGATGTGGTTTATCACATCGCGGTAATCGGCCTCGGTAATCTCCTCGAATGTCTCATCCAGAACGTGTGCAATGCGTTTGCGCAGGTTTATCGGGAGAGCCGCCATGGTCCTTGTCCCAGCCAGGCTAACGTGTCCGCGCCACTGTGCCACGAGGGGAGGGGGAACCATTGCTGCACACAGGCAAGCTGCATATGGGCCAGGGCAGAAGCCGCATTGCAGTAGAAGACCCTCCCTTGCTTCCCAGGTCACCCTCAGCAGCGAGATATCATCCAGGACGAACTCCTATGGAAAATGTTGGGACAGTGTTCAGTGTAGGTGCCCCCTGAAGCTGTTGGCTCTCCCCAAGGCACAGAAACCCAGAGGACAGTGCAGCCCTGAAACAATCAGTCCCCCTTACTCAGCATTGTGAGGCTCCCGTGGCATATGAGTGCTCTGTTTCGGACGGGAAAATTATGCTATTGTGTAGACCCTGTGTGTTTTCTACTCCTTAAGTGCGGGGGGAATCATTACTCTGTCTGGTATGAACAATGCTGCCTCTGTTAAATGTTGCATTTTGCCTATACAGCTGCATCAACCTTGAGACCTCAGCCGTCCCTCTTATCGCCTGCTCAGAGACTGCAAAGACTCAGGAAGAGACCGCGAAAAAGCAAAGAAGACATGCTGCAAGAAGTGATGCGGCAATCTATTAAAGAGAATGAGAAAGCACAGGACTGGAGGGAGAGAGAAAGCAGGATCCTCCAGGAAAATGCAGCGCACCGGCGGCAAAGCACCGCGCACCGGCAGCAAAGCACTGATAGGCTCATTAGCATCCTGGAGCGCCAAGCAGATGCTATCCAGGAGCTCGTAGCCATGCAGAAAGAGGAGCAGTACCGCAAATGCAAACGCCACCCCCCCTACAGCCCTTGTCCCAAAACTCTTTCCGTTGTGCCCCACTGTCACCTCCAACCCACTTTCCCCAACTTCCGTGTTCTTCACGCCACCCGCTGCCTCCAACACCAGTATCTTCACCACCCAGCCCTGAAAACCACGACCCTTACCCTCTGCACTCAACCCCCATCACCATGCAGTATAGCTATCCTGAAGTGCAGCACTCACTGCACAGCACACCAGACAGGACATATGCGAATCTGTGATTGTACTGTTCCCCACTCCACCCCCTTGTTTCTTTTCAATAAATATTTTTTTTCTTTTCAATAAATGGATTCTTTGGCTTTGAAAACATTCTTTGTTATTGCATAAAGTAAAAGACTCCTTAGCCCAGGAACTAAACAGGCACTGCAAGTCTGCTTCTCTGCTAAGCAGACACTGATTAAGATTGGAACTACTGCACTTCACTCCCGTGCAGGGCACCAGATATCACTGCTGGTTTTCAGCCTCAAATTGCTCCCTCAAGGCATCCCTAATCCTTGCAGCCCCGCTCTGGGCCCCTGTAATAGCCCTGCTCTCTGGCTGTGCAAATTCAGCCTCCAGGTGTTGAACCTCAGAGGTCCATGCCTGAGTGAAGCTTACACCCTTCCCTTCACAAATATTATGGAGGGCACAGCACGCGGATATAACCGCGGGGATGCTGTTTTCGGCCAAGTCCAGCTTCCCATACAGAGATCGCCAGCGGCCCTTTAAACGGCCAAAGGCACACTCCACAGTCATTCGGCACCGGCTCAGCCTGTAGTTGAACTGTTCCTTGCTGCTGTCAAGTCTCCCTGTGTAGGGTTTCATGAGCCACAGCATTAACGGGTAAGCGGGATCTCCAAGGATCACAATGGGCATTTCAACTTCCCCTACCGTGATCTTCCGCTCTGGGAAAAAAGTCCCGGCCTGCATCTTCCTGAACAGCCAAGTGTTCCGAAAGATGCGTGCGTCATGCACCTTTCCGGGCCAGCCTGTGTTAATGTCAATGAAACGCCCATGGTGATCCACAAGCGCCTGGAGAACCATAGAGAAATACCCCTTCCGATTAACTTACTCGGATCCTAGGTGGGGTGGTGCCAGAATAGGAATGTGCGTCCCAACTATCGCCCCTCCACAGTTAGGGAACCCCATTTGTGCAAAGCCATCCACTATTTCCTGCACGTTACCCAGAGTCACGGTTCTTCTGAGTAGGATGCGATTAATGGCCTTGCAAACTTGCATCAACACGATTCCAACGGTCGACTTTCCCACTCCAAACTGGTTTGCGACCGACCGGTAGCTGTCTGGAGTTGCCAGCTTCCAGATTGCAATAGCCACCTGCTTCTCCACTGGCAGGGCAGCTCTCAATCTCGTGTCCTTGCGCCGCAAGGTGGGGGCGAGCTCCTCACACAGTCCTATGAAAGTGGCTTTTCTGATCCGAAAGTTCTGCAGCCACTGCTCGTCATCCCAGACTTCCATGACGATGTGATCCCACCACTCAGTGCTTGTTTCCCGAGCCCAAAAGCGGCGTTCCACGGTGCTGAGCATGTCCGTGAATGCCACAAGCAATTTCGTGTCGTACGCGTTACGCGGCTCGATAGCATCGTCGGACTCCTCACCCTCACTCTCACTGTCACTTTGGATCTTAAGGAATAGTTCGACAGCCAAACGTGACGTGCTGGCGAGACTCGTCAGCATACGCCTCAGCAGTTCGGACTCCATTTCCCACAGACAGATCGCGCTGCACAGAAACCGTTGAAAGATGGCGCCAAAGGTGGACGGAAACAAAGGGATTTCTGGGATGCGAAGCGATGCATCACGGGGCATTGGGACAGGACCCAGAATCCCCCGCACCCACGCCCCCTTCCCACAACCCACGGCGCCAGAATGGGAAAAGGTGCTCTGTGGGATAGCTGCCCATAATGCACCGCTCCCAACAGTACTGCAGTTGCCGCAAATGTGGCCACGACAGTGCGCTGAGCAGCTGTCAGTGTGGACAGAGTGCAGCGCTTTCCCTACTCAGCTGCACGAAGTCAGGTTTAACTCACAGCGCTGTACATCTGCAAGTGTAGCCAAGGCCATAGCATAAATTTGCCATACAGACAGTATAGAGTCAATATTCATAACTTCAACTACAAAACTGATACACACATATAGACAGCATAATCATAACCAGTAAACCATAACCTTGTCTTAGACACCCCTTTATACAAGATTTGGGTGCCACTACAGGACCTTGGTTGCAACAATGATCTATATGGTCCCAGTTTATGTCAATAACGTCACAGAAGGGTTTTGTCGACTTAAAGGTCAAATCTCCAAATCTCCGAAGAAATTTTAATGTAATGAAGATAGGAACTCTCAACTCCATATTCAAAACTTAATCAAAAAGCAAAAACCACCACAATCAGAAAATTGTATGTTGTTTCTGGCTTTCACTTTTATAGATAACAAATATAATCTCCATAGAGTCTTAGTATATCAAAAAGATGTCAATACACAAAAGAGCTATGCGCTAATACAATCAAAATGGATAAAATTCAGTATGCATAATAACTTCAAAATCAATGTCTATATTTCCAGAATTACATCTATATAAAGCATAATGTAGGCCATAAATGATTGTGCAAGCCAGGAAACAAACTATCTCCCTTGCATTTTTAAATCAAAAGCTCAGAAAATGCTAGTTCAGATTTCACTGGCTTTACTGTTAATTCCATTATAAACTGTCCACTTTGGGCCCAATTCGTCCCTCCAGTTTTGCACTGGTTAATTCAGCTGAAATCATTGGAGTTACACTGGAGTAATGCAGTGGTGAATGGGGCTCTTTTAGTGGTATCTAATTTATTTTACAGCTAGGTTGAACTGCTCAGCCCCTTGACAAGCTCAAATACATGAAATTAGTGCCACTTGCCTGGTAGATTCCATTTTTGCTGGGAACCTGACTTCAACCCTGAAGTTCCTTCAGTGAAGAGGGAAGTTGGAGACAACATGAAAATTTTCCCCTCAATGTCAAAAAGCATCAATGTCAAAAAGAAATATACCTATATCTAATCGATATCAATCTTGTAAACAGTGGAAATGAGCGAGTTTCTGACATGAAGGATCATGCTGTGAATAAGATCAATCTGTCTTGATTCGTGGCCTTTATAATGGGCATTTTGCTTTTGAAAGGGAAGGGCACGAAGTGATCTAGAGATGAGCTAGTTGGTTGGTAATAGAGAGAGCTCGGTTTGAAGGAAATGAGCAATATGGAGTGAGCTCCTGGTCTCTAAAACTACAATTTATTTACTTTAATTTTACCTTGTGAGAATCAAAAGGAGATAAGGAGCAATGCAGCCATTGCAAAATGATTTATTTAATCAGTCTCTAAGCAAGAATTAAAGAGAGAAGGGAAGCTCTTTTAAGTGATACTTTTCTAAACACTGAGATGTGAGCTATTATTTTGCCTTTATTTCAGGGGAAGTATTTAAGCCTTGATTTTTGTTCCTTGAAGATTTTGTGCGTAATTCAGTGAGGTGCTGGGTAGCCATAAATGCCGCTGATATCTATGAGAGTCAAGAGCACACACCATATTGCAAGAAATGTGACTTTGGTTCAGGCTCATTGTGGATGGGGTGGGGAGAGAATTAGAGTTTTGTGTCTAGGCGAAAACTCCACTAAAACATTTTAGGTTAGATACACAGGGCCAAGTTCTGTCCTTAGAGGTTCTGGCACAGCTCTCATTGAAGTGTCTCTGCTTGGTGAATACGTGTACATAAGGGCAGAATTTGGTCAGCACTCTCTATTGCCTTTCCTCTCAAAGATTCTCAAAACTGAATCCACTTTCAGGGGTACAACCATGTAAAAATCCTGGGAGGAGGAGCAGGAGAACAGGAGAAGCAAAATGAAAGAGAATTGTAAAACATTTAAAAACAAATCCTAACAAAGTCAGCCTTTCAATGTGGCTTTCTCAATATTTAATTAAGTATGTGCCTTACTTTAAGTACATGAGTATTCCCTTTGATGTCATTGGGACTACTGCTCATGTACTCTCTCTCTCTCTCTCTCTCTCACACTCACACACACACACACACACACTCCAAACTATAAAGACATGTACACCATGCTATTGGACCTCAAATAGACACACACTCTATCAATGCTATCTGACAGTATTAGAAAAGGTTGGGAGATATCTAGTCAACTATACTATTGAAAGAATGCATAAGGCTTAGGTAATTTCTTTTTCATCAACTGGGTGATTACGTTTTTTTTTAATGCATGTATAAAATAATATTAAAAGTGTACTGTATGAGAAATGCACCAGACAGGAACAATAACATCAGGTTTTACAGCACGACTTACCCCTATGGAGTGGCTAAGTATTTAATCAGATTAGGTATCCGACATCCCAGACCGATGCATTCTGAGTCATCCCTCTCAAACCTGGCACCAGCAGGGTTATATTTGTGGGATCCAGGGTTGATTTTTTTTTTAATGTTTATGTAAATTTTCTGTGTAGAAAGTCATCCACAGCTTGATTACCTCATATTTCAGTGGTTTTCTTAACTGTACATTTTTACTTCCAGGTCACCTTTAAACCACTCTGTCTTTTTCCATGTTATATCTCTTTCCTATCTGTAATTATTATTGAGCATTTGCACTGTGGTAGAGCCTAAAAGCCACAACCAGCTGGGCTCCATTGTGCTGGGCACTGTACAAACATATAATAAATGTCCCACCAACCATGTGTGCTTTTTCCATGCTCTTTCAATTTTCCTCTCTTTTCCCAGTGCCTTCTCTCCCTCCCTTATGTCTGCCCTCTGCTTTTTACTTCATCCCACCTCCCTTTCATTCTCCTTTCCCTCCCTTGTGTTCAGCACCCACCTCTTTTCCTTTTGCCTTACCTCTCCCCCATTTCTAAGTCCATGTTCCTCTCTAGCCCAATCACTCAAACCTTCCATCTCTACCTCCCTTATTCCATTTCCCCAGAACCAACCCCCCAACTCGGTCTGCTTCCCTTCCTCACCCTCTAGGAACTCATTTTATTCAGTCACCATAATCACTCTCCAACCTCTCTCCAATAGGATCCCTCCAACACACCTGAAATCTCTTTTCTCTGATTCTCTCTCCCCAGGGAATGTCCATCACCACAACTCCTGTGATACTGTAATAATAACTACAATAACATGGGGCCACACTGTACTTTCTCCAGGATTCCTATGGGGCATAATGTCCCACCTGGCCACCACCTATCCTCTCAAGTACTCAAGCTCTCTCTAGAGAGTTTCACAGGGATTATTGCAAGGGAGATAGCACATCTCCTTTTTGCATGAAATGGTTCTCTGTATTGATCTAGGGGTGATAATCTGGGTCAAAGACTGCAAATCATATAACACCTGGCAGGGTGGGGGAAGAAAAAAAAGATATTAAGGTTTGTAGCCTAAAAAAACCAAAGCAGTTCTGACATTTTTCTATACCACACTGTTTTTCTTTTAGTAATTTCTTAGTGATGGAGTGGTGGACTGTTTTGAGGGTAATTTAATGTATTTAGAATGTGGAAGACATTCCTCACAGGATTGTGAACATTTTAAAGACTGGTCAAATTTTAGGACCTATACCACTTTAAAGTGTCATTTCAAGTGACAGTATTATGAAACACCCTTTTAAAGTGCTAGATATGGGGAAAGCAAGAGAGTTCAAGCTAAGGGCTGCCACTTTTCTAAAACTGGAAAACATCAGGACTCAGAGAGCTTCAACCTGGCTTTTTAATTTCACCAGGGAGTCAGTTCAGATCGCTTCAAGCTGCCACAGAACTTTGCTATTTATCAGCCACCTTAGACAACCTATGCTATTATATGGACTTTCCAAAGCTCCTTGACAGAAAAAAAAAAAAAAAAAAAGATTTATTTAAATGCTAATCTCAAACACCTAACTCTAGGTACACAGACAGTGGGTTAGATTGTGTTCCCAAGACATAGCCCATAGTAACTGGGGCGAAAGGAGGGGCATGTTGCTGCACTGAGTCATGAGTAGCACCAGAAAAAAAAGTGCTTTAGGGAGCCACAATTTCCACCCTGCTTCTCTGTTGGTACGGTGGTGGAGGTAGGGATATGGGAGAGAGGAGAGAATAATTTACTGCTGCCCTATGCCAGCATTTTCTGTGAATGGTGTTTTGCTTCTTTAACTTTTTCTTCCTTTCAGTTCATTTAGAAGAAAAATTAAAAGCTGGAAGAAACTCTTCTTTACCTTTAGATGAAGAAACTAACCTTAGAATCATAGAATCGTAGGACTGGAAGGGACCTTAAGAGGTCATCTAGTCCAATCCCCTGCCTCATGGCAGGACTAAGTATTATCTAGACCATCCCTGACAGGTGTTTGTCTAACCTGCTCTTAAAAGTCTCCAATGATGGAGATTCCACAACCTACCTAGGTAATTTATTCCAGTGCTTAACCACCCTAACAGTTGATACCAGTCAGCTCTGTGTTCTTGGGGAACTAGGGTGCAGTATCCAGCCTGACTCATAAAAGACACCCCCCTCCCCACCAGCCTCTGCTTAAACCAAAACCCATCAGAGGGAAAAAAAACTTGCAGAGAGCAGTGAAGGGCATTGGGAGACAGACCTAGACCCCTCCTGACAAGGGTGACAAGATTAAGACATCTCCATTAGCATACAGAATGAAGAACAGAGACAACTCCCCTAGCCTCACCTGCATGAAAGATGGGACAGGGAGACATCTCAATTTCCATACAGAATGGAGAACAGAGAACCACACTGAACTCTGGGACCTGAAAAGCAGGGACGCACTGCATCATGGGAATCTCTGCTCCAGATGTTAATGAACCTATGCCTGCCCACACCCAACTCAGCAGCTATCAGACCAATTCTAGTAATGAATCCTTGATTGATATCCAAAATACTGAAGCAGCCTAGTTGCATTGTGAGCTCCCTGGAAGAAAACACCACCCATAGCCAAGAGTGATCAGCTCCTATTGTCTAGCCTAAAGAAAATCCTTGAGTCATCAGCTTACCTATAAACAAATCTAGTGTTCTCCCTTGAACCATTGTATTTTCTCTACAAAAATCCCTACTCACCCTCCAGTCAGTGTTCTGATGCTTAGATCCAAACTATGCATCAGTTCCACTGGGACTCCATATTCTCCTGACTGATCGTGCTGGGGACTCTGCCTGTCTCCTGCCCTCAGGACCCTGAGCTACCACCATCACCTGGGAACCCCAACCAGTTCAAGCTTCAGGGAGCAGTGAGATTCCCCCCCCCTCTTTCTTTCTCTCACTCTGTTTTCCTTTCTACCTTAGGTATTAACCTTTAATAATGTATGTTATGTTGGTTTAGCTCTCCTTGTGTAGTTATCACTATTATTTAATAAATAACTTTTATGGTTAAGTTGGTTGCTTCTCTCTCTCTTGCTGAACTTTACTCTTTTGTTTTTAGCTTCCCCACTCTACAGCAACACTTCTTTTACCTAAGCTAAAGATCCCTGCAGCGCCTAAAATACTGTGGGATTTGCTCATCAAGTAGGTTACTGCCAGTACAATTGTGATGTGAGAGTGGGGATAGGGACGTGCTGGGGACGCATAAGAGTGACAGCTTGAAAGTGCTGCTTGACCCAGTCCATGGAGCCCAGGGGCAAATAAGGAGAGGCAACTTGAAAGTGCTGCTTCCTCCAGCCCAGTGAGTCCAAAGACATATAAGGGGTCAGCTTGACAGTGCTGATTGACCCGGTCCGCTCAGACTTGCTCTGTTAATGTATGTGTGGGTGTGGGTGTGTTCATCCGGTTCTGGGGCTGGAGGAACCCAGCCCTAGGGAACCTAGGTCCTGCAGGATAGCCCCATTGGGAGGGAACCTAAGTCCTGCAGGATAGCCCCATTGGGAGGGGACTTGCAGAAGGGAGAAGTAGAGCTCCATATAAAAACACAAGTGACACAAGCAGTACATTGATAGAATTACAGAACACCCCTGCCCCCGCCCCAGAAAAGTAACCCAAATAAATGAGCATACCCCAAAGTAACGGGCAAATCTGGTAACACAGTTCGGAAGTTTTTCCTCATGTCCAACCTAAATCTCCCTTGCAGCAATTTAAGCCTATTGCTTCTTGTCCTATCCTCAGAGGTTAAAAAGAACAATTTTTCTCCCTCCTCCTTGTGACAACCTTTTACATATTTGAAAACTGTTATCATGTCCCCCCCCCCCCTCAGTCTTCTCTTTTCCAGACTAAACAAACCCAGTTTTTTCAATCTTCCCTCATAAGTCATGTTTTCTAGACCTTTAATCATTTTTGTCGCTCTTCTCTGGACTTTTTCCAATTTGTCCACATCCTTCCTGAAATGTGGCGCCCAGAACTGGACACAGTACTCGAGCTGAGGCCTAATCAGCGCAGAGTAGAGCAGAAGAATTATTTCTCGTGTCTTGCTTACCACACCCCTGCTAACCTTATGGGAAAAGAAGAGCCTTTATAGACTCTTCTAACCTTGGATTCACTGACTGCCTTGGACTGACAAACTTTAATAATCCTGGAACTTTATATGACTGGGGAAAGACTTTACAAGCATTAACACTGCATGAGGTTGTGGAAGCGAGAATGTCAATGAACCTGAAGTGTTAGCCTGAGAGCTGCTGCCAGGCTGGATACACAAAAAGAGGGCAGAGGAGAAGATAAGAGAACAAAGAAGCTCAGACAACCACATGCAACCTGTCTGCCAGATGATGTCAGCAGCGAGAAGGTTCAGATATCTAAGGGTTCCTCTTAAAATTAACTAACACCACTGGCTCAAGCCCTACCCAAAAACCCAGGAAAAATGAAATACCTTCAAAAGGCTGAATTTGGTCTTAGTTTCCCCTATTCCAATTACAATCTGAAAGCATGTGAGATTTTGGAATTGCAAGGTACACAAGGACTTACAAGGAAAGTCACAAAATGTTACCTGCCTCCCGAGGACTGTCTTGCACTAGAGAGGGAATATGGTTACCCAGTTACCCCTACAAGCCTTGTCCTTGTGTGAAAGGGGCTGGCTGTCCTTTTGTTGCACTTTCCCCAGAAGCCTATGTTAAACTCCAGAGATAAGAGTGGTGATGAGGGGAAAATTGTTTTCCTTCCTGAACCTCAAAGTGTGGGATCACATATGGTTAGAGAGTCACATTAGCTTTTGATTTGTCCAAATTAGCCCACCCATGTCTATTCCCAACCTACAAATCTGTGATTGATGTCTACCTAAATAATATGATTACCCAAGAAGGCCAAAATCAAACAATTGTAATGCTAGATAAGCAGAGCTGTACGTGCAGCACTGCTTGATCTTTGGAGTTCACTCTCCACATTTTAATTTAGCAGTATAGGTCAGGTTAGCTGGAGGAGCCATTAGAAAGAAAGTTAAAATTACATCAGAATTGAGAAATCTTTTATGTCTCCTCTAGTTTTCATTCGGAAGATATTGATGCTACAGCTGCCTACCCAGTTTATCCTTTCAAGACAGATCTTGCAAAAAGTAACATTAAATTTACTGCCAAACTGAGAGACACATTAGATAACTGCGGGATAGATTGTGGAATGAAAGGTAATTTTACTCATATCCCAAAGCACAGAAATATTGGTCAAGGAACTTAAATTTCTTCACTGGTTATTACAAAAGTTATATTACCAAAGGAGCCCATTTGGGGACTCCGGGTAAAGAGCTCTATCCACCCCTTAGAACAAAATTGATTTCACACCATCTAGTATTATCAAAGAGTGTCTTGGTAGACTGATGGAAGAGGAAACCATGATGTGATCTTGTGCTTGAGGAGATATATATGGGATATTCTTATAATAGAAAGCATTACAGATGACCTAAGACCAGAGGATAGTTGTCTCTTCCAAATATAGTGACTGCTCTAAGATGAGAATGAGGAGATAGAGCAATTTTGTTTTGTGGCAAAATAGATACAGTCTTCAGCCTTGATATTTGTAATAGATGGATTTAAAAAAAAAGAATTTGAAGAACAGCTAGGCAAAGACTCAAAAAGTAATAGCAATTTTTTTTTTTTTTTACGTACATCAGAAGCAGGAAGTCTGCTAAACAACCAGTAGGGTCACTGGATGATAGAGATGCTAAAGGAGCACTCAAGGACCAAAAGGCCATTGGGAGAAACTAAATGAATTATTTGCATCAGTCTTCGTGGTGGAGGATGGAGGGAGATTCCCTAGCCTGAGCCATTCTTTTTAGGTGACAAATCTGAGGAATGGACCCAGATTGAGGTGTCATTAGAGGAGGTTTTTGAACAAATTGATAAATTAAACAGTAATAAGTCACCAGGACCAGATGGTATTCACCCAAGAGTTCTGAAGGAACTCAAATGTGAAATTGCAGAACTACTAACTGTGGTTTGTAATCTATCATTTAAATCAGCTTCTGTACCAAATGACTGGAAGATAGGTCCAATTTTTATAAAGGGCTACAGAGGTGATCCCATCAATTTCAGGCCAGTAAACCTGACTTCAGTACTGGGCAAACTGGTTGAAACTATAGTAAAGAACAGAATTGTCAGACACACAGATTAACATGATTTGTTGGGGAAGAGCCAACATGGTTTATGTAAAGGGAAATCATGCTCACCAATCTACTATAATTCTTTGAGGGGATCAATAAGTATGTGGACAAGAGGGATCAAGTGGATATAGTGTACTTAGATTTTCAGAAAGCCTTTGATAAATTCCGTCACCAAAGGCTCTTAAGCAAAGTAAGGGATAAGAAGTAAGGTCATCCTATGGATCAGTAACTGATTAAAAGATAGCAAACAGGGGAATAAATGGGTAGGAATAAATGGTCAGTTTTCAGAATGGAGAGAGTTAAATAGTGGTGTCACCCAGGGGTCTGTACTGGGACCAGTCCTATTCAACATATTCATAAATAATCTGGAAAAGGGGGTAAACAGTGAGGTGGCAAAATTTGCAGATGATAACTATCTTGAGTAGTTTTGTAAGCCCAAAGCAGATTGCAAGAAGTTATAAAGGGATCTCACAAAACTGGGTGACTGGGCAACAAAATGGCAGATGAAATTCAATGTTGATAAATGCAAAATAATGCACATTGGAAAACATAATACCAACTATACATATAAAATGATGGCATGTAAATTAGCTGTTAACACTTAAGAAAGAGATCTTTGAGTCATTGTGCATAGTTCTCCGAAAACATCCACTCAATGTGCAGCGGCAGTCAAAAAAGCTAAAAGAATGTTGGGAATCATTAAGAAAGGGATAGATAATAAGACAGAAAATATCATATTGCCTCTATATAAATCCATAGTAGGCCCACTTCTTGAATACTGCTGGCAGATGTGGTCACCCCATCTCAAAAAAGATATATTGGAATTAGAAAAGGTTCAGAAAAGGGCAACAAAAATGTTTAGGGGTATGGAACAGCTTCCATATGAGGCGAGATTAATAAGACTGGGACTTTTCAGCTTGGAAAAGAGACGACTAAGGGAGGGATATGATTGAGGTCTATAAAATCATAACTGGTGTGGAGAAAATAAATAAGGAAGTTTTACTTAGTCCTTCTCATAAAACAAGAACTAGGGGTCACCAAATGAAATTAATAGGCAAACAAACAAAAGGAAGTATTTCTTCACATAACACACAATCAGTATGTGAAATTCTTTGCCAGAGGATGTTGTGTAGGCCAAGAATATAACTGGGTTCAAAAAAGAACTAGATAAATTCATGGAGGATAGGTCCATCAATGGCAATTAGCCATGTGGGAGAAAAACAAGTCTTCACTCTGAGTTTGAAGCAACAAACCAGAGGCAGCTTTATTTTCGAGCAATTGCAAATGCACGGGAGAGTACACAAGGGCAGGTCTCCGTTAGATAAACAATTAAGCCAAGCTTTTATACCTTTTATCACATACAATAATGAGCAACAGCTGCATTTTGTTATACATATTTCTTCCTGATATCTCACTTTTCTCATTAATTTCTGCTACAGTCTACATTCCATTCTTATCTAACACAAGGTCAAAACAGTGTCTCTTACTGTCTGTTCCCATTCGCTTTCTCGCTTTCTACCCGCCTAGGCCTTCAAGTCTCGCGTTATTAGAGTCAGTGTCAGCCTGACTTTGTTAGCCAGACTCTTGCTCTATTCCTAGAGACTAAGATCTCTATGTTCAAATTCCCTTTATCCCTTTCTCCACTTCCACAGCCAGGATGGGCAGGGATGGTGGCCTTAGCCTCTGTTTGCCAGAAGCTGGGAATGAGTGACAGGGGATGGATCACTTTATGATTACCTGTTCTGTTCATTCCCTCTGGGTCACCTGGCATTGGCCACTGTCAGAAGACAGGATACTGGGCTAGATGGATCTTTGGTCTGACCCCGTATGGCCATTCTCATGTTCTTATGATCAAAATTATACATGCGTGAATATATCTGTAAGGATATGTGAGAGAGCAAAGGGAGTCAGAAGGAGGGAAGGAGCTGCCTGCAGGACACTTGGAGTGTCTTGCTAACTCACCCAACCAGAGATATCTGGGGCAGGGAAGGAATCTCAAGCCTCTGTTCCTTATGAGAAAGCTGAAGCTGTTTGGGTGGAGGCACAGGGAAAGGGATTGTCTCTGAGAAGGGAGTCAATTTGCACAGGGAAGCTGTGCAGTGATAAGAGAGGCTATGTGAGGGAACTTTTTCTACTGCCCCAGGGTCTGAGGTACAAGCCATGCCCTGAAACAGATTTTTGGGACCTCTAAGTGATTAGGGAAATTCTTTTTTTGTTTGTGCTTGCTTTTTGGAACTTTTTAAACAAAGAAACCAGACCCCAAGAAGGGCTGTGATTGAAGGAGAAAGACTGCCTGAGGTTTGTTTGATGGGTTCTGAAGAAGGGAAAACGGGCAGAACACTGCAGAGGCACCCCTGGCCAGAAGAGGGTGCCCAGGTGGCAGCTACTCTGTTACGTGACGGGTTGTTTCTCATCTTTGAGGTGGTAAAAATGGACTTAAACTTGCCTCCTCCATCCCCCCCCCCCCCCCAAAGCAATGTATCCATTTCCTGCTATTGGAAATTGTAATGTGACAAGAGAGCCATATAATTTAGAAGTGACCTTATGGTCATAAGCAAACCATTCACACAATGCAGCTTTAACTCCATAATTCTGGATGTACAATTATTATACAGACGAGTAAAGGAGATCGAGGGGAGAAAGATTTCATCTAATGCATGCCCCTTCCATTATGTGATTATGACCTATTTTCCAGATTTTGTCCAAACTATTTTTAAAAAAATTAAACATGTCTAGTATAGTAAAATGATCCCCCTACAGACAGGAGCATTTTATCACTCCAGTTTCAACTAATTCAAGCAAATGACTCAACCAACATTATACTTCAGATATTGTTCCACTACATTAGATCTTAACTAAGGAATTGTCCATGATACTCAGCCTAATATTTCCTTTTCTTAATTCTATTGTAGATAATCCTACTAATCAATAGCAAAACAGGTGTTATTTTTGTAAATGTATGGAATATTTTTCATTTACATTATTTCAGGTTGTTCTTTATAAAAATAATTATATATGTTATAGGCAAAGCTGTCAGCGCTGTCTATTTTTAAGTTGCCCGACACGTCCCATTATAGGACACTGATCACTGTTGCTTATAGCTTTGCAAAAAATTTTGGATTGAAATTTTCCGTGTAAGGTATCCACCTCAGACTGTTTTGTTGTTGTTGTTGTTTTGTTTTTTGTAGTTTCAGACAAAAGGGTTCAGCTGTTTCTGAGTGCAAGGTTGGGGGGGAAATAAACTGTTTGCATAGGTGCTGGAAGCAGGTATGCTGAGGGTGATGCCACACCTCCTGGTTTGAAGTGGTTTACATTATATACAGGCTTTCCAGTTTGGTTCAATGGCTCTCTCAGCACCTCTACCATAAAAGTTGTTCCAGCATCCCTGATTGTTTGATACTGCAACCTTAATGCTTGTGTGCAATGTTATTGTAGCTGTGTTGGTCCTAGGATATTAGAGAGACAAGGTGGGTGAGGTAATGTCTTTTATTGGACCAACTTCTGTTGGTGAGAGAGATAAGCTTTCGAGCTCTGCAGAGGTCTTCTTTAGGTCTGGGAAAGGTACTTTTGAGTGTCACAGCTAAATACAAGATTGAACAGATAGTTTAGCATAAGTAGTTAGCACGTATTTTAAGAGACAATTCACGGTGAAGTGGCCCATTAATACTCTTGGAGTCATAGGACAAAGAGAGAGATTAGTGCATTACAGATTGTTGTAATCAGATATAAATGCAGTGTCTTTATTAAGACCATGATTTTTAGTATCTTGGAAAGTAATGAATTTAATCTCTGAGGCTTGTCTTTTGAAAATGTTGTGCAGGTTTCCTTTGTCAGGATGAGGACTGATAGATTGGATATAGAGTGATTGCTTTGTGAAGAGTGTTCATCCACAGGGGATAGGGTGTTTTTGTCTTTTATCATTTTCCTGGGTGAGTTCATTTGAGAGCGTAGTGACTATCTGATTTAATCCACATAGTTGTTGGGGCATCTAGCGCACTGGATGAGGTACACCACATATTGTGATAGGCATGTGTAGGACCCATGTATCTTGAAAGGTGCGTTGAGGGTGGGGGTGTTGATCATTGTAGCAGTGGAGATGTGTCTGCAGGTTTTGCATCTGTTGTTCTGGCAGGGTCTGGTGCTGACTTGAGTTGGTATATCCTGGTCTGTAGGGAGCTTGTTTCTGATGATCTTGGAAAGAGTGGGCCTGTTTGAAGGTCAGAAGAGGGGGTTCAGGAAAGATTTCTTTCAGGATGCATCCCCATCGAGTATGAGTTGTAGTTGTTTGACAATTCCCCGTATAGGTTCCAGTGTGGGGTGGTAGGTGGCACCTAGGGAGTGTGTGTGGCCAGAGGGGGTTTTATTTCTGTATTGAATCAGATTCTCTTGAGATATCTGGGTGGCCTGTTCCATGATGCATTCTGTGTAGCTCAAAAGCTTGTCTCTCTCACCAACAAAGGTTAGTCCAAGAAAATATATTACCTCACCTGCCTTGTCTCTCCAACCTTGATGTTATTTTAGCATAATTATTTGTAATATTATATATAAAAATGTGTGAGATGGAGCACATAGTGTAATTGCCTAGAAATCACTTGTACAAGGTGAATTCAATAAAATAATCTGTCTGAATAATTTATTATTCTTTAATAATATAAACACAGAATTTAAACTTGATAGTCTTATTGACCTTTTTGTACCTTAATATTACTATTACTAAGAAATGTGAAGGATTATAAATATACAAAATATTAATACATAAACCTAAAAAACCCTAATGTGTTGCAAGATTTAGAAGCAAAATGAATTTCACTAATGGATCACTTCACATTATGTTTGTACAACAAATTGTCAATAATCTTGCATAACAACAACACGTTTAAGTGCTTTGCTGAATAGAGATGGCCCTAAATGTGTGACTAAATGCTTTACTTAAACTGGGTACATAGTGCTGAGGACTGCGTTGAGCTTTCCATATAAGATATTTTTGGCTGTGCAGTCAATGATGCAGGAGATGGATTTTGTGTGTGGTGCCTTTTAATTCTGATTTCAAAACTTCTTGGAGCAATATGATGTAATTTGTGATGGGGCATATAAACCCCACACTGCACAACACATGGGTAGTGAGCTATTGTGGGCTCAGTCAGCCCTGATCTGCCACAGCTGCTAGAGATGTCAGACTTGGTGGGAAGAGCTTAAAAGGGGAGAGTACACAGCATACTTGGTGGCAGAGGAGGTCAGACCTCCAGTCTGGAGGTCCTGGAGAAGGGCTGGCTGAAGGCAAGAATGCCTCAGATGACCATTGCCTGACTGTTCCCTCCCTGAAAGAAGGGAGGGCCTGCTACTCATCCACTTTTGGTGGAACTATTCTTCTATATTAGCCTGGAATTGGAAGCCTAGCTGGGGCCAAGCTTACCAGAAGCCTTGTGGAAAAAGAGGCCCTGCCCATACCTGTGGGACAGTTCATTTGTGTGTGTTTGTTGACAGCCCCACAAGGGACTGACTCTCTGGGACTCAGTCTCTTATGACTGGACTGACATGAAAATATCTGAATGCTGCAAACCAGAGGCTGGCGAGTGCAAAAGCCTGAGTTGGGGCACTAGGGGGCACCCTAGGCAAGGAACATGCTGCCCATCTAATTTGTTTAATGCATAATCAACAAGCATATTTTGAACTACCTCCATCAAGTATACCATGGATGTATTTGGACAGCTGAACGCTTCAGCCTCTTTAAATGCCAAGCAGAATCTTATTTGGGACCACCTTCAAAGATCAGTTATCCATGTTCATAACAAGAAGTCTTAGGCTGCAAATCTGGCCACACTGGAGTTAGTTGGAGTTTGCCATAGAATTCAATGGTGCCCAGATTTCACCCCGAGTGATCCTAACATTAGTAGGAGAGCAGAGCAGTACTTTGAGAGTTACATTATTTAAGATTTCCAGTTATTTGTCGTATAAACAAAATCTCAACCTATGGACCTATTAGCACAAATCAGTGTGATTCTAAGACTTGCAATGTATTGGTATTAAGGCTGATGTATTAATGTTTTGCATATTTATAATCAGGTCCTTCATATGTTCACAGAAATTTGAAGCATGTGTTCAAGTGCTATGCTGAATAGAGATGGACCTCTGAACTGAGGCCAGAAAAAGTAACTGTAACGATGCTGCCTCTGGCAGGAGACAACTGAGAGTATCAATTCAGGACAAATTGCTTAGAGCAGGGCAGTTACAGCCCAAAGCTGGAGTTCCTTTACTATTAAGGCACCAAACCAGCCAAACAAAGAGGACTTCGGTCTCACCTCACTGGCTAACCACAAGTCATACAAGCAATTCCCTTAGACACTCCAGTTTCCCAGTATCACCACCAGTGCCAGTTGTTATGGGGACGAATGGTTATGAAAACCAATACCCCAGTAAAAGAAAAAGGTTCCCCCAATCCCAAAGGACCAAGCCCCAGACCCAGGTCAATATAGAAGTCAGATCTTACCCACAAATCACACTGTTGCCAATCCTTTAGAATCTAAAATCTAAAGGTTTATTCATAAAAGAAAAAATATAGATGAGAGCTAAAAGTAGTTAAATGGAATCAATTATATACAGTAATTGCGAAGTTATTGGTTCAGGTTTATAGCAGTAATGGAATAAACTGCAGGCTCAAATCAAGTCTCTGGAGTACATCCACAGCTGGTATGGGTCATTCAGTCCTTTGTTCAG
The DNA here is from genome assembly GCF_028017835.1 of Emys orbicularis. NCBI lineage: Eukaryota > Metazoa > Chordata > Testudines > Emydidae > Emys > Emys orbicularis. The sequence continues at coordinate 63,018,666 of NC_088683.1, read as the reverse complement.
AGCTTCAGTTTGTAGCAAGGTTCCTTCAGAAGTAAGAAGCAGGATTGAAGACAAAATGGAGGGGTTTCCAGGGCCTTTTATATTCTCTGCCCTGTGGAAGGACCCCTTTGTTCTTACTGTGGAAAAATCACAGCAGCAAGATGGAGTTTGGAGTCACATGGGCAAGTCACATGGCCATGCATGACTCAGTTTGCAGGTGGCAGCCATTGCTCACATGCTACCTTGAACATCCCAGGAAGACTTCTTATGTGGATTGGAGTCTCCCAAGGTCCATTGTCAGTTAAGTGTTTCTTGACTGGGCACTTAATTTGCAAATTCCTTTCTCAAGAAGCTGACCAAATGCTTCACTAATGCTATTCAGAATCAAACACATTGAGATACAAGTACATAGCCAATATTCATAACTTCAACTACAAAAATGGTACACACATACAGATAGCATAATCATAACCAGTAAATCATAACCTCTTCATACACACCTCACACGACAACCTTTGTACGATATTTGCTGCAAATATATAACACTGGTTGCAACAATGATCTATATGGTCACAGTTTATGTCAATAATGTCACAGTAACGGTAAACTCTCATCAAGGTATCATGAGATACAGAAGCCAAGCTACACAGGCAAATTACTATTTCTTTCTAGGTCCTGATTTTTTTCTGCTATATTTCTAATCCTTTGTCTATAGCACACTTTATCATTCACTTTTATGTTTTTTATTTCTTAAATTTGATGGGAGTAATCAACTAAGGCACTTATTTCAGCAAAGGTCAACATTCTACCAACTCCTCATGCTGAAAATAGAAGCTGAAAGAAATAATCTAATCAATTCTAAAGTTTAAGGGTTCTTTTTTCATATTATAAAATATTTTTATGATTAATTCTTTGAGGCTATTCTTGTCTGAAGTAATTTTTAAAAGTGCTCTATTTGCATTAGCTCCTCATTTATTGCTTGCTTATTCCTTTTTCCTACTTGTAGATGTTCTTGATTTCGATATTGAATCAAAGTTTTACTGAGCATATTTAAAGTAAGATGCATCAGCAAAAGTGTCTCCTGTTAGTATCACTATGGGTTTACTTATTGTTTCATCCTTTCTGAGTGTGAGTTTATCTATACAACACATTGTAAAAAAAATAGTATGTTTTTTCAGTGATAGACCAGCTAGGGGGAGGGATAGCGCATTGGTTTGAGCATTATTCTGCTAAACTCAGGGTTTTGAGTTCAATCCTTGAGGGGGGCCATTTAGGGAACTGGGGATTGGTCCTACTTTGAGGGACCAATGCTTTGAGGGGGTTGGACTAGATGACCTCCTGAGGTCCCTTCCAACCCTGATATTCTATGATAGAAGTGAAATTAGTGTTTCACCTACTCTTTTTATAATATTACTTAAAAGTACTAACCAAATGTTATTTCATTTTTGCAATGCAGTATGAAGCAACTTCGCTTGCTTATTTTTGTTTGTTGGTTTCTTTGATGGGTGTAGGGAGATAGGCACTGAATGATTGAAAGCGGATTTTTTATTCTAAGAGAAGCAAACTGGAATGTTCTGTACTATATTCACTAGTGTGTTCTTGACTTACTATTCGACAATTCTAGCAAAAACTAAAATTTCATAGCAAACCTGAGTTAAAGATTAGATAAGGCTATAATGACCAACATGAAAATTCAAATAAGGAAGCAAGATTTTGGAAACCCATATAGTTGTTCTTGAACATTTTGATCTCTGGTATGATAAAATTAGCCTCCCAGCAGTTTAGCATTTCAATACTTTTGCCTCTGAGATTTTATTGATCTTTAGAACTATGAGAGATATGATTGGTTACACATAAATCCATATCTAACCGACCAGTCCAGGGATTATTCCAAACATAGCTCTCTCTCTCTGCATGTATGAGACAGTTATGATAAAATTTCTGAGTTGCATATTTGACTCTCACATTTCAAGAAGGTCTCAAGTGCTATTTAAATAAGGTGTAAAATCATTAATTGCAATGCACCCATCTCCATAATTATGAGTATAGTGAGAAAAATCAGTAAACAGAAAACCAATTAGGGTTCTTCTAATTTTGATAGAACAGTACATATAGTTAAATACATTTTTTATGTTATGAGTTAAGTTTTCTCTGCCTCAGTTATATATATGCACCCCTTTTGGACTCAAAGCCAGGCATATATATATATATATATATATATATATATATATATATATATATATATACACACACACACACACACACACACACACATGAAAATCTCTTCACAAACTTCTGGGCATAATAAATGAGGGTACATATTGTGCAGTTGTAATTTAGTCAGGGCTTCCAGCACATTCACATCACATGTCTCACAATGTCTTAATCAAATGCTGCTTGCAGTTTGTTGTGTTAGAGAAAAATCCCACCCAAACATTGTACCAGAATAACTTTGTCTTTGGAACGAGTTTGCTACATATTTTAAAAATAGCCTATTTGTCTAGAACCTGAGCATTTTTTTTAAAAAAAAAAGCCTTTTAATAAATTTACTTGAACTTGGGGTTCACCCAGACTCAGATTTTGGTGGACTTACCCAAGCCCACCCACCCTGCACAGGTTCTTAGTAAATATTGAATCATATATACAAACAAGGAACTGGAGAAAATGTACTTCTGTAAATCCACCAAAATAAATGTTGCTTTATTCATTAGTATTAGAGTAGTCATTATATTAAAAAAAAAATCACAATATTGTAACTAGTCATATTTTTACATGTTTTTCCATTGGAATTGTTACTATTGGAAAAAGGATTTCCTTTCCCAGACCTAAAGAAGAGCTCTGTGTAGCTCAAAAGTTTGTGTCTCTCACCAGCAGAAGTTGGTCCAACCATGCATGGCGGGTGAAACTTCTCATGGGGAAGGCTAGCTTCCTGTCCTGCCTCTTCAGCCTGCAGCCCCACCAATGCTCCAACCCAGACCCCTCCCCAGGCTCCTCCCCTCCCCCGCTTGTCCCCCTTCCCCCTCGGTCCTCCCGCAGCTGCCGCTCGCCGTATCCCTCTCCTCCACTGCCCAACCCCCGAAGGACCCTCCCCCCTCCCACCACTCCCCCCTTCCCCGTGAGAACCCTCTACCCTCTGCATCCCTCCTCACCCTCTGCCCCAGTGAGACCCCCCTGCCTGCCACTCGCCCCATCTCCCCTTATCCCCAACTCCCATGAGAACCCCCCCCGCCTGCCAGGTGTAGGGGTGGAGGAAAGGAGGGACACAGCGAGCATCAGGGACCTCCGGAGGGCAGGGGGTGGAGTAGAGAAGAAGGGTACAGACTCTCCAGGCAGTGGCAGGTGATGGGGATCTCGGGGAAGGGCAGAGCAGGGAGGGGAAGAGGCAGAGAGTAGGTGGGACCACCATGGCCCAGGGGTCTGGCCACAGGTCAGCAGCAGCTGTGCCAGGAGAGGCTTAGCCTCCTTTGGCCTATTATACTTGCCGCCCATGGGTCCAACAAAAGATATTATCTCACCCACTTTGTCTCTCCCATGAACACAGGTATTTTCCAAATGGAGAGCTAAAGGAAAAAAGTTTGATGCCACAGTACTCTTGTATGGAGTATACTGCTATAGAACTCCAGGACTAGGTATAATGCTGAATATTTTGATAGGTGAATATTAAAACACATTCTCACCTAACATATTATTATTTGAGATAGGAAGGGTATTATAGTACAAGCCATTAAAATGTCAACATTTACCATCCTTTGCTGCTGCTATCTTCTATTCTATCTCTAGGGGAAAGCAGTACTACAATCTCATAAAAACCATTTGGTTATTGTTAGCAATACATTTTCATGATGATTATCTTACTGTGGTATTAGTGAATCCATACAGCATGTGAATATTCTTTCACGGCCAGAATGTGACACCCTTTCTATCACTGAGTAGCACCTTACTCCACAAATATTCCCAGTGACTTCAATGGGACTACTCTTGTGGTAAGGTACTATTCAATAGGAGTAAGAGTATCTGGCCCTCAGTGTTTACATAAGATTTCTAGTAAATTATGTAGAAGAGACCAATAAATTTGTAAATGGTGAATAAAGAGTTTTCCGTTGTATGACTATACAAAATTCTTTGTAACTATTCAGCCTCAATTGGTGGTGAATGGCTATTTTGCACAAGCAATACTGTTATTTTTAAAAAGGATTATGTGGCTGTATAAATCTTTGTAAAAGCCCATTAGTGGTATTATCAGGAATAATCTAAGTAGAAAAGCATCTAGAGTAAATTGAAGCATTAGTCCAGTTGTGTTTGAAAATTATCCTGTTGATTATGAGCCAGAACTGGGCAATATAAGGATAATGCCACCACATATGGATCCTCTTTTTTTTCTTGGCAACCTTTCCAACAGTCTGCAGAAATAGGGTCATTAATCTTACTTAATCTTGCAGATGTCATATACATTCTGAAAAATATTTTCACTTGTGTTTCTTTATATGGATAAAAGGCAGAAAACTAGGACATAAAATTCCAGATTATCAAACAAATCTTATCTGATATGTTTTGTTTCAGATATTTTACCAGAATTGAATATATACATTTTTATTGCATTAGAAATCTGAGGTTCCCACAGTTCATTGGTCTGGCTGGCTTGTGTCATAGAGGAAGGAGAGGTTAGGTAGCATAATAGCAACTAGTAAGAACATGTCCTTTATATCCTGTTTCCCAGGGGGCTTGAACACCTGCATCCCCAGACTCATTGGCTCCAAGGTATGTTTCCCTCCTCAAGTTAAGTCACCAGATTGGTTGGTGGTCTTTGGAGCAGGTGGCCTGCCAGGCGACTAGATGGTGAGGAGAGGACTAGATGGACAGTGCGCTAGATTTGGAAGAAGAGTGCGTAGAAGTGGCAAAATGACAATGTTTTATATACGTGGAATATATGCTTCATCCAATGGAATTTACTGTGCAGGGCAGGAAATCTCTCATATGAGAGAGGGAATTTTAAGGATCTCATGAAGAATCTTCTAAGGGAGTCTGAACCTCAAAAAGCTGTCAGGGATTGTGGCAAAGGGATCCAAGTCCTTGTTAACTGGATGTGGACTTTAGGCCCCCTGGGGCTTTCAGAGCCTTTACTGAATTAGCTTTGACTGCAGAAACTGCTGGGTAGCCACAATCTAACATGTAATTGAACAAATGTGCACTTGACGAGTGTCACAAAAGGAATATCAGTGGTGTACGGTTCTATACGATTTGGGTACACGACCTGTATGAGATGAAGGCTCTCATTCTTTTCAATTCCTTTTTGACTACATGTGAATTGTTTCATCTCTCAATGGGCATGTACCAGAGAATGTCATGCTGGCTACATGTATGATCTAGTTCACTTTCTGAAAGGAAAGGAAAAGGTTAGCTGGGCAGATTTAGGGGGCATTTTGCTTGAAGTGGAAACAAACTCTCAATCTCCGCTGATCTGGACTGCAGGAATGAGTACATAATAACTTATTTGACACTTGAATGGAACGAAGAGCAAGTCCAACCGTTGATTTGGATTGCTGAAACTAGCAAGAGCTAGCCTCTTCAACTCCCAAGACAGCGGTTTTGGGGTAAGAGGAATATCTTTTATTTTAGATAAGCACCATGTGTGTTGATTCTCCACTTTCTTACTCCAGTTATTAATTAGTGTAACTACATAAACACTGATGTAAATACAAGAGGAGAATCAGGCATGCAATTATTTGTAATTCAGAATAATTGTATAGGCAGGTATTTACAGACTATACATAGGTGCTGATTCCTTTAGTGGTTAATCTTGTGGGGGGTTTTAAGCCTGGTTAAGTTATTTTTTCCTATTTCTGTAGATAGCCCTTTGTTTTCACCTACCATATGGAGACAATTTTATTTGAACTAACAGCGATACACAAAAAGGGGAAATAGAGGAGACACACTTCTCTCTGATAAATTTAAACATTGAAAATGAGGGTTAATTTGGAGGCAGAAAAACCTAGTTGATATTACCCTCTATGGAAAAGAGTCACCAAATTACATTGCGTGTCTTGCTGACTGGATTGTGAACCAGAGGTCATCTCAATTTGGTAGTACAATAATGTAGTTGTACACACTGAAAGATAGAATACAGCTGATACACAGGGGGTGACATCCTGGCACAATAGGTGAAGGCAATGGAAGTTTCGTCATTGACTTTCACAGAGCTAGGATTTCACTGCTGGATTTGTTCAAGCAGACGGAAATGGGGGTGATGCTGCACCCCCTGGCTGGAAGTGGATTCCATTATATACAGGGTTTACAGTTTGGTTCAGTAGCTCTTAGCACCCCCACTATACAAATTGTTTCAGCACCCCATCTAGTTGTGAGTTTACCTTTGTTAAGTAAGTGCCACATTTGAGCACAGACCATGAACATGAAGATTTGTGATTATGTTCCTTACATAGTTATTTCTCTACAAGGGGACATTAACTATAGGAGAGTAAAAGGATAGCTTTAGCATGGATGTCATATTTACAAGAGATCTTACATATCTAGAATAACATCATCTGGTTCAATATTTTCAAAAAGGATGACACTAATATTTTGGGTTGCAAATCCACGACATGCCCAGTGTAGTCATCACTGGTTGGCTTCTGAAATAAGGAGAAAATAAATCCAAGTATAGAGGCCCAGAAATATTATTTAAAATTCTAAAATTCCAGGCCACCAAATATTGGTAGTGAAATGCAAATTTTTCCTCTTAATTATTATAGCAGAATTAAAAACTATAAAATAGTACAAATACGGGAAAGTTATTAAATTAGATCTAAACACATTTTCAGATTTGATTGGTTAGTCTGATCGGTATCATTGTAGCAAGTACTGATATCACATTAGTGAATTATGCACAAAAACACAGGTATATATAGGTTTTTAAGTCTTTTTGCTTTATTTTCATAAAGATTGTCTTAGGATAAAAGAAAATCATTCATGCTATAACCTATATTTTCCCATTTATTTAGGCAGATTTATGCAGAGAATATAATATTTTAAATCTGTATTATGATTTATTCATAGTTCAATGTATTTTTCACTGTTTAAATCAACTGTATTGTAAGTTATTGGCAATAATATATTATTTATAAGGGATGACTGGAAGTATGGTAAACCTGCATTACAGTATAACAGGCTATAAAATAGAAACAGAATATATATTGGGTAACTATTTTCCAGGGGTTTTATTTTACTAAAACCTATTAAACAATTCGCAAAAGTTTTCGTTGAATTTCAGGTTTTTAAACTAAAATATTGGAATACAGGAAAAAACAGAATGTATTTGTCCATTTTACTTCATTTTCTTGATATTTTCTTCCACCAGCTCACATGCATCGAAAATAAATCTTAGAAGAGTTTAGTTCCACTTCAGGGGATTATTTTGCCTGTTTATATTTCACTGTTAGATTTTAGTAATTGTACTGGAACATAACTCCTATTAATCAACCTGCAGCCTGTTCTTTACTCTGGCTCTTTCCACACCCCCTACCTCCAAATCAGTACAGTTTCTAGCAATCTACGACATTGTTTTCCATGCAGAAAACATTGTACTCTTTGATTTAGTATTTTAAATAATATAGTCCGGTAATGCCTACCAGGATTGGTCCCCCTTGTAAGTACTACAAACAGAATATAGTAAGAATATCACACACTGTTTTAAGGTAGGAACTATGGGAGGAGATAAGAAATGTATGTACCATTTCTTAAAGGATCATTTTAACATGCAGCTAAAGCGGTTACATGGGAAATTCTGAAGTGGATGTAGGGATTCCCAGTTTTGGGCCAAATAAAGTAGATGTATTATTCCTCAAGGACAGAATTTACATGATATTTTATTGATGAACAATTTAAGAGCCTGGTTCAATGCCACTGGGTATCAATTACAATTCTTGCAAGACCTGGCACAAATTTACAATCACGATTAATGAGATGTCAACATTGTTGGAAGAAATGTATTGATGTCCAATAGTAAAGTAATCAGACCCTCACAAGGCCAGGTAATATGAACATCTTTTAAAGAAGTGCCATCTATCTAAACTGTCATACACAAATTTGCTATACTTCAAAAAGAGAAAGTAGGATGCTGGGGGGGGGGGGGGAAGCAAAACTGTGAATGTTTAATTACTGCAATAAATTCAAGTGTGCTAAATTCTAGCTTTCAAAATATACACCTGCTGGTATATGTAGTATCTGGAAGTCTGTGTGTGGATAATGTAACCTTTGAAAAATGCTTTTTTCCCATCCGCTCTTCCCCACTTGGAGCCTAAAATAGCTGAACATATTTTCTTGCAGCTTTCTCTTTAATATTTACCTCTGGGCTGAGAACAAATAGAAACAAAATTCAGTAGTAAAATAGGGCCTTCAAATGGAATGTGCATCTTAATTATTTGCAAGGTCACCATGCTATCCTGGTAAATATTGCAAAAACTTTCCCATTAATATCTACCCAGATTCTTAAAATGAAATGTCTTTGGCCATACTTGTACCTTTCACATTTACTTTCTGAGAATACTTAGAAGATTGTGTTTTACTGGAATGAAAGTTTTCAGAAAGGCAATTTCAAAGTTGCATGCATTGCTATTACTGATAGAAGTGTCTGTATGGTCATCCAATCCAGGAACAGAGATTGCAATTCAGCAAGATACTTAAGCATAAGCCTAACTTTAAGCATGCAAGTAGTCCCACTGACTTTGTTACCATGTGATTAGCTGACCCATAACAAAAATTACATAGGTCAGATTTTGACTAGAGTATCTCAAACTGTTCATGATCAGTTTTATAGAGTAAAACAATTGGTATGTATATTCATACAAATGAGGAAATCATGGCACACCATGAATGGAAGAAAGGCTAAATTAAATAGATAAATGATTTGTTGCAAATTACATACACAGTATTAGTCACAATCATATTGCTATAATTAAATAGAGGTTCTCTAAGGCCTGGTCTACACTATGAGTTTAATTCGAATTTAGCAGCGTTAAATCGAATTAACCCTGCACCCGTCCACACAACGAAGCCATTTGTTTCGAAATAAAGGGCTCTTAAAATCGATTTCTGTACTCCTCCCCGACGAGCGGAGTAGCGCCGAAATCGATATTGTCATTTTGAATTAGGGTTAGTGTGGCCGCAATTCGATGATATTGGCCTCCGGGAGCTATCCCACAGTGCACCATTGTGACTGCTCTGGACAGCAATCTGAACTCGGATGCACTGGCCAGGTAGACAGGAAAAGCCCCGCGAACATTTGAATTTCATTTCCTGTTTGCCCAGCACAGGAGAGCACAGGTGACCACAGAGAGCTCATCAGCACAGGTAACCATGCAGGCTGATAATCGAAAAAGAGCACCAGCATGGACCGTACGGGAGGTACTGGATCTGATCGCTATATGGGGAGAGGATTCAGTGCTAGCAGAACTTCGTTCGAAAAGACGAAATGCCAAAACTTTTGAAAAAATCTCCAAGGGCATGATGGAGAGAGGCCACAATAGGGACTCAGAGCAGTGCCGCGTGAAAGTCAAGGAGCTCAGACAAGCCTATCAGAAAACAAAGGAGGCAAACGGTCGCTCCGGGTCAGAGCCGCAGACATGCCGCTTCTATGCTGAGCTGCATGCAATTCTAGGGGGGGCCTCCACCACTACCCCACCTCTGACCGTGGATTCCGAGGTGGGGGTAATCTCATCAGCCACACCTGAGGATTCTGTGGACGGGGAAGAGGAGGAGGACGAGCTTGCGGAGAGCACACAGCACTCCGTTCTCCCCAACAGCCAGGATCTTTTTCTCAGCCTGACTGAAGTACCCTCCCAAGCCTCCCAAGCCAGTACCCAAGACCATGACCCCATGGAAGGGACCTCAGGTGAGTTTACCTTTTAAAATATAAAACATGGTTTAAAAGCAAGCGTTTTTTAATGATTAATTTGCCCTGAGGACTTGGGATGCATTCACGGCCAGTACAGCTACTGGAAAAGTCTGTTAACGTGTCCGGGGATGGAGCGGAAATCCTCGAGGGACATCTCCATGAAGCTCTCCTGGAGGTACTCCAAAAGCCTTTGCAGAAGGTTTCTGGGCAGTGCAGCCTTATTCCGTCCTCCATGGTAGGGCACTTGACCACGCCATGCTAGTAGCAAGTAATCTGGTATCATTGCATGACAAAGCCTAGCAGCATATGGTCCCGGTGTTTGCTGGCATTCAAGCAACATCCGTTCTTTATCTCGCTGTGTAATCCTCAGGAGAGTGATATCGCTTATGGTAACCTGGCTGAAATACGGGAATTTAATTAAGGGGACAGAGGTGGCCCTTCCTACTGGGCTGTTTGCCTGTGGCTGAAAAGAAATCCTTCCCTGTAGTAAGCCAAGCGTGGGAGTGGGGGGGATTGGCGCTGAGCTTTTCACGTGTGGCTAGCAGGGATCTTCCCTGATACCAGCCATGCGGTGGGGGGAGGGATAAAGCGATCATCCCAGAGAATTGGATGCGGGGGGGAGGGTTAGTTTGTTTTCTGCTGCTGAAGGTTAACAGGAAAACCGCAGCACTCAATGAGCTTTGCTTGGTATGTGGGAAAGGAGGGCGCAGAAGCCGAAAGACAATGGCTTACCATGACCGCATGCAAGCCGAATTCTGTTGCCCGGACCTGCGTCTGTGATCTCTAGCAGCAAAGCCACAGGCACTCAATATTAAAAGGCAAAATGCGACCTTGCACAGAAATCACATGTGCTATGTAATGTGAATAGTGTTGTTCACCGTGAAAGAGTATAAGCATTGTTCTGTAAAATGTATCTTTTAAAAAAATTCTTTCCTTTGTTCTCTCCCTCCAGCAGCTGCAAATTTTTCAAGCCTCCCTCCTCCGTCCCGAAGGCTATCTCAGATAAGGCGTCGGAAAAAGAGGACGCGAGACGAGATGTTCGCGGAAATCATGGAATCCACCCGCAATGAAAGAGCTCATCTGAATGAGTGGAAGGACACGGTTTCAAAGTATAGGAAAGATGCCAGTGAACGTGGGGACAGGAGGGACCAACGTGAGGACATGAGGGACCAACGTGAGGACAGAAGGGACCAACGTGAGGAGAGGAGAGACACTCGAGATGAGAGGTGGCAGCAGGAAGATCAGAGGAGGCAGGATGCAATGCTGGGGCTGCTGCGTGAGAAAACAGACATGCTCCGGCGTCTGGTGGAGCTTCAGGAATGGCAGCAGGATCACAGACTGCCGCTGCAGCCCCTGTATAACCACCCTCCCCCCTCACCATGTTCCATAGCCTCCTCACCCAGACGTGTAAGAACGCGGGGGGGGAGGCTCCGTGCACCCTCCCATTCCACCCCAGTGGACAGCCCAAGCAAAAGGCTGTCATTATTTTAACCTTTTTTTAGTGGCCTTTTCCTTCCCTCCGATCCTCCTCCCAAACCCCACCCGAGCTAACTTCTCAGTTCTTTCCCTCTTTTTTATAATCAATTAATAAAGAATACCTGATTTTTAAATGATAGTGACTTTATTTCCTTTGAAAGCAAGCTGTGATCGAAGGGGGAGGGTGGGTTGCCTACAGAGAATGAGTCAATAAAGGGGGCAGGATTTCATCAAGGAGAAACAAACAGAACTTTCACACGGTAGCCTGGCCAGTCACGAAACTGGTTTTCAAAGCTTCTCTGATGCGCCGCGCTTCCTGGTGTGCTCTTCTAATCGCCCTGGTGTCTGGCTGCGCGTAATCAGCAGCCAGGCGATTTGCCTCAGCCTCCCACCCCGCCATAAAGGTCTCCCCCTTACTCTCACAGAGATTGTGCAGCACACAGCAAGCAGCAATAGCAATGGGGATATTGGTTTGGCTGAGGTCTGAGCGAGGCAGTAAAGTGCGCCAGTGACCTTTTAAACAGCCAAATGCACATTCCACCACCATTCTGCACTTGCTCAGCCTGTAGTGGAACAGCTCCTGACTCCAGTCCAGGCTGCCTGTGTATGGCTTCATGAGCCATGGCATTAAGGGATAGGCTGGGTCCCCAAGGATAACTATAGGCATTTCAACATCCCCAACAGTTATTTTCTGGTCCGGGAAGTAAGTCCCTTGATGCAGCCGTTTAAAGAGAGTAGTGTTCCTGAAGACGCGAGCGTCATGAACCCTTCCTGGCCAGCCCACGTTGATGTTGGTGAAACGTCCCCTGTGATCCACCAGTGCTTGCAGCACCATTGAAAAGTAACCCTTGCGGTTTATGTACTGGGTACCCTGGTGCTCCGGTGCCAAGATAGGTATATGGGTTCCATCTATCGCCCCACCACAGTTAGGGAATCCCATTGCAGCAAAGCCATCCACTATGGCCTGCACATTTCCCAGAGTCACTACCTTTCGTAGCAGGAGCTCAATGATTGCTTTGGCTACTTGCATGACAGCAGCCCCCACAGTAGATTTGCCCACTCCAAATTGATTCCCGACTGACCGGTAGCTTTCTGGCGTTGCAAGCTTCCACAGGGCTATCGCCACTCGCTTCTCAACTGTGAGGGCTGCTCTCATCCTGGTATTCTGGTGCTTCAGGGCAGGGGAAAGCAAGTCACAAAGTTCCATGAAAGTGCCCTTACGCATGCGAAAGTTTCGCAGCCACTGGGAATCGTCCCACACCTACAACACTATGCGGTCCCACCAGTCTGTGCTTGTTTCCCGGGCCCAGAATCGGCATTCCACAGATAGAACCTGCCACATCAACAACATGATCTCCAAAGCGCCGGGACCTGCGGTTTGAGAGAAGTCTGTGTCCATGTCCATGTCCTCATCACTCTCGTCGCTGTGCTGCCGTCGCCACCTCCCTCCTTGCCTCGTTTTTCTGGTCCTGGTTCAGCATAAACTGTTAATAATGCGCGAGGTGTTTACAATGTTCATGACTGCTGTCTTGAGCTGAGCGGGCTCCGTGCTTGCCGTGGTATGGCGTCTGCTGTGTTCACCCAGGAAAAAAGGCGCGAAATGGTTGTCTGCCGTTGCTTTCATGGAGGGAAGGGTGAGGCTGTACCCAGAACAACCTGCGACTATGTTTTTTGCCCCATCAGGCACTGGGATCTCAACCCAGAATTCCAATGGGCGGGGGAGACTGCAGGAACTATGGGATAGCTATGGGATAACTACCCACAGTGCAACGCTCCGGAAATCGACGCTAGCCCCGGTACATGGACGCACACCGCTGAATTAATGTGCTTAGTGTGGCCGCATACATTCGACTTTATACAATCTGTTTCCAAAATTCAAATTCTGTAAATTCGGATTAATCCCGTAGTGTAGACATACCCTAAGACATTTTCAATGTGAGCTGAAGGGAGCTGGAAGCAAAACCAAGTACCCTTACACAAAGGTTGGGCAAATTCAGAAGTACACCCCCACCCGAAAGAACTGAACTGGGAAATACTCATCAGAATCGAGAGAATAAATTCCTCTCTCCTAGAAGAGACTTTCTAACCAGAGCTGAGGGAATATCAGTTTCTATAAAATTAATCCATTAAGTCCCACATCTGGTCCTTTAATGGATTTATATAGTTTTACTGTGGACGATGCAATAATAGCAAAACATTATTGCCAATTTAATAGACTGGGTATCTGCTAGAAGTTGGAGCAAGGTCCATCCATTACAAATACTTAAATGCATCAAAGGTGCTCATTTATATGAAACCAATAATATGTAATTATGCATTAAGCTTTCTTGATTAATTAAAATTTTTATTGTCCTCCAATTAAAATGGACAGGGAAGATGTTCTTTGCATATGCTGGGCCATCAACTTTGAATGAATTACTTAAGTATCTTAAACTGTTTTATGTAATGACTGGTTTTAAAAGGAAATAGGTAAATTGATTAGAGCATGTATGTAATTGTGGAGCTTCATGTAAAATTGCTTGTTCAGTACATCCATCCCCAAGCCAACATATTGCTGGGACCTTACCATCCACACAAACACACTCCCCATAGAGGGGTTAAGGTGGGCTATAAGAAAGGGGGGTTGGCTCCCTGCCATATCATTCATAGGAGCCCCAAACCCCTTCCACCCCATTCCATTCCTTTAACTCACACCTCCTTTTTAAGTCCTTTTCTAAGCCATTTATACAGTCACTGTATACCTTCCCTGTGAAGTACCTGCATGGGACATCCATCCTACACTTATATAATGAGTCACAACATACAGCCAAATTCCCTTCATGCCACATGCCAACAAAGCCCTCCCTTAACCTGCTCTGGGGAAGGCAAAAAACCCCCCAACTCCACGTAGGCCAATCTGGTGGTAAGGGAAAAATTCTTCCCCAGTCCCCAAAAAATGGGCGGCTAGCACAATGCTCACAGCAGGTCTTGACCAAACCTAGTAATTCACCACCTAAAGGGGAGGGAGGGTGGGTGCTGCCTCAGCCTGCTCTGTGTAAAAGAGGCTTAACCACATGGGCATGCCCCTTTTAGGCCCTTTCGCTCATCCGGTTTCCAGGGGATGAGTCAGTGTCACCATGCTGTCCCCTTGTCCCCATTTGCAGCAGTTTGACCTCTCTCCCCTTCCCCTCCCCAGCCCTAAAGCACTGTTCCCTTCATTCAGCCAGCCAGCCAAATTTCCCCAACTTAAAGGGGCGGGGCGTTCAATCTAATAGGGAATGTGCACACTGCAAAATTTTAGTGTTTTCAAGCTGCATTACAAACGCTCAAATTAGCTGCTACCATAAACTGACTATGACTAACTGGTCAGTGTAGACCAGGCAAATTGTGTTGAGCGTTATCATCTAGCCCAGACCTTACATTCATTTTCATCCCTCAAAGGAGACAGTTTTTAACATCCTTTATGCATGTGCTTCTTTAAATTATTGACCTTTTTTCCTCTCATTTATTTATTAACTGTGATCAGGGCCCTTAACATCCAGGGAAGTGTACAGTGATGTGAAGAAAAATGAGTTTGTGGCTGAGAGAGCAAGCTACTAAGCAGCTCCCTCTAAAGCTATTATCAATGTCACTCTAAGAATCGCTGGCATGGAGAAAGGGAGGGAGAACAAGAAGATATTCCATCTTAAATTACTGCTCTTTGTAGGAAAGTTAATGGGGATGGTGGGGGAAAATATAGAAAAAAGTAACAGCAGCACAACCCAACAGACCCAACCCTAAAAATGCAAGTCCACCAGTATGACTGCAGGAACCATTTCCAGTATGAACATGTGTTCAGCATTAGAATTAATGAGCACGATGGAACCAATGGGAAGTACTTAAAAAATCCTGGAAGATTATCTTACTAATAATGATCTCTGTTTTATTTTATTAGATTTCACACTCTGGGCAGAAGAGTTGAGAGAGAGAGAGAGAGAGAGAGAGAGAGAAAACCATATCTGCTGAAATATACAGAGGTTGAGAAAAGCAGCAGTCTCTTGGATAATTGGTGCTGTTAATATTTATGGTAAGGATTCTGCATTTTGCTCCCCTGGAAACTTTGAAAAATAAAACTAATTTGGGGCATTTTGGTGCATCATTACCAGTGCATTCAGTTAAAAAATAATAATTTCCTCTGATGTGCTGCCTGGCTGGATGCCTAAATAAAAAACCTGTAATGTATCTCCTCTCTCCTCACATGCCTAAGCAAACCAAGCCTAAAGATAACGATGATCAAAGAAAAGGGGATATAATTTCAAAGTAGTGATGGTTAGGGTTGTGGGGTGGGGGGAGGGGAGGAGCTGGAGTTATGTGTAACAAGCACTTAGAAAATGAACCCCAAATATTTTTTAGTTACCAGTTATTTTTCTTCCAATCCTGATATAGCTGGATTAGAAATACAAGCTGTGTGTGTTTGCAGAACCACATCTTTTAGCCATGTTTATAAGCAAAGCTGATTCAGGCAGCTCTGCTAAACCTGTGGGCACAGCTCCCCTCTTTCCCCCCTTCTGACCTGCCTTTTAAAGATTTGGACCCTTTTAGCAAAAATATTCATCCTGATTTTCTTTTAGATGCTGAGCATTTGCAATTTGCATTGAAACTATGGGAGCTGTGGATGTGTGTGTGACAGTGTACCCCATAAGGCTTTATGGGGAGGGGGTGCTTGTAAATGTATGTATGACATAACTGGAATATGTTTTGTGCTGCCTGTGCCAGGTAACATATCTCCATAAAGGTTATGGTCTACTACATCTATTCATCCTATTTGTACATATATATATCATTTTCTACTTGAGGTTAAGAATATGGGCTGTATGCTTGCTTGGTTTCTAAGTAAGCTTTGGGAGGCATTTGGTCAGCTTCTTTAGGAAGGAATTCGCCAGGTTAAGTACCTGATCAGGAAACACTTGGAGAACAATGCATCTTGGAATGCTCCAATCCACATAAGAAGTCTTCCTGGAGACATGCAAGATACCATGTGGACAATGGCGTCGGCCGGTAAAGACTGAGTCATGCAGGGGCATGTGACCTGCCCAGGTGACTCCAAAACTCCATCTTGGAGCTGGACTTTGCATAGGAGGGGGGTCCCCACCCACAAGAGTCTATTTAAACCCGTGGGAGACCCCTCCATTTTGTCTTCAGCTGGCTAAAGAAGGCGCCTCTCCACCCCCCCAGGATACTTGAAGGAGACTGAAACAAAGGACAGTAACTACAGGGGGTGTGAGTGATTGCTGGACCCAGGCTAAAAGGAGATTAGCCTGTAAAAGGGAGTGCTCTGGAACTGGTGAGGAAATTATCTGTATTTAGTTTGATTAGACATAGATTTGCGCATTTTATTTTATTTTGCTTGGTGACTTACTTTGTTCTGTCTGTTACTACTTTGAACCACTTAAATCCTACTGTCTGTATTTAATAAAATCACTTTTTATTTAGTAATTTACTCAGAGTATGTATTAATCCCTGAGGGAGCAAACAACTGTGC
Source organism: Emys orbicularis (assembly GCF_028017835.1). Taxonomy (NCBI): domain Eukaryota; kingdom Metazoa; phylum Chordata; order Testudines; family Emydidae; genus Emys; species Emys orbicularis. The sequence goes on along the minus strand of NC_088683.1, from coordinate 63,001,825 downwards.
ATACCTCTCTATCAGTGTTATAGAGGGTGAACAATTTATGAGTTTGCCCTGCATAAGCTTTATGCAGGGTAAAACGGATTTATTTGGGTTTAGACCCCATTGGGAGTTGGGCATCTGAGTGCTAAAGACAAGCACACTACTGTGAGCTGTTTTCAGGTAAACTTGCAGCTTTGGGACAAGTGATTCAGACCCTGGATCTGTGTTAGAGCAGACTGGAGTGTCTCGCTCAGCAAGACAGGGTGCTGGAGTCCTGAGCTGGCAGGGAAAACAGAATCAGGGGTAGTCTTTGCACATCGGGTGGCAGCTCCCAAGGGGGTTTCTGTGATCCAACCCGTCACAGTGTGGCATGTGAAAAGAAAAAAACAGGCCCAGATAACACTTAGGAGATCAAGTTAAGACCCACATCTGCAGGTCTCAAGAAGAGGATTCTGCCCCTTCCATTAGAGGCAGTTCTCTGCTCCTTTTTAGTTGCAGAGGTATCAGAGGTCTCCAAAAGGAAACTCGTAGGAGAAAGCACAACAGGAGCTGACAGCATTGCCAACTATCTTCCACCACAACTCCTCTTTCTCCACTGTCAGCATATTTAATGGACAGATCTATCTCACTCCTTGTCACAGATCCCTATACATTGCTTGTTTAGAAATGAACAAGCATAGTCTCCAAACTATAGAAACATTATGTTGAATTTTTTCATAGTTTTGTTTTCTGTCTTTGAACAGCTCTAGTTTGTATGGAGGACAGGACTGCTTGATTTGGTTTTGAACTCTGTATATTTTTAATCACTATTGCTTGATGTCTACATATAGTTGTTGTAGGTGCTGCATATGGCCCTGATCTTGCCGGCAAACCTCTAGCATTCCTTTATTTCACTGGAACTCTGCTGTTGCCATATAAAGGTTAACCCAAAGAAAACATTTTGGAGGAACAGGACCTAAAAAACAAACTGAATGCAATATAGAATGGGTAGTTTTCCTTAGAATAAGATATCTTGTTTTACATTTTTTGGGGAGGAACGGGGGGGATAAAGGGGAGGGAAAATCCAATAAAAGATGACAGCCATATTGTTTCCTGCAGGATTAAATGATGAGAATGTGTGTGAAGACTGCATATCAGCAGAGAAATTCGTGAAGTCAGATTACATATGTTCACTTATATGCTTTTCTAGTGGAAGAAACAGACTCATTTTTGTGCAAAAATATCAGCCACCACATTTCCTTAATGCATTATGTATTCTAAATAAACATATCTGATCCAATCTGAATGTGATTTAGCCCCAAAATAGACTTTCTAGGGACTCCAACATATACTTTCTGCTGCATTTGACGGAATTCAAGGTGACTACTTTTTTGGCAGTGACCTTTAATTTAAATGCGTGTACCATATTCATGCTGTTCTACTCTCCTTGTATCATTCTAGGCTAACTAGGGATCAGTATTTCCAAGTTTGGAGAAAATGAAGAGAAGAAAACAAAAAACAAATCTAAAACCAAATAAAACATGTCTCTTCATGTTCTTGTCATCTGAAGTATTACTGCACTTTAATTACTGCTCTGTAAGAAATGGGATTTTGTCATATTAGGAGAACAGCAGCTACATATTGGAGACATAGGACAGAGAAAACAACATAACTGGAAAGTGTCATAACTCATTCATCTTCTTTAATACTCACCATAGTTCTGGCTGAAATTTCCCTTTCAGTGGTCAATACATTTTCAGGGAAGGGAATTTCAATTTACTCTTTTTTTTTTCCTCCTTGCATTTCTTCATCCCTTCTCAACATCTCTAAGAGCATGCTTTTGATGGTCATGAAAGTCCAGCAAAGCACTGTCCCAATAACTCATTAATACAAACTAAATAGAGATTCTAAGTAAACCCAACTGATTCCAGAAATCACAAAGAACAAGCAGTAAAGTCTTCACCCCTCTGAACTGAGTGGCAAAACTCCCACAGATGTCAGAGCTGCCAGGATTTCACCCCAGGTCTTTTCTCTACTAAATTCAATTAAAGTCTTGACTGGATAGTACATAATGCTTGGATATTAGCCTGACAGGTGGAAAATAGTAAATAGGTGGAACAGTAGGAAAAGATCCAAAACAGACAGATATAGATTAAGTAATCAGGTCATTTTGAAAAATGACTCAATTTTGAAACCTTAAATGGGCCAAGGGGAAGGTGATGAGTCTTACCTGAACTAGAGCCTGATTAAGCCACATGCACTGATGAGGGCTTAGAACTCTTCTCTGCCTGATAGGGACAACAGACTACCCAAGCCTTAGCCTGCTCCAGCCTTGTTCCCAATCCTGCGCCAGCCTTGCTCTCACTCTGGCTTCACTGACTCCAGATTCTTGCTCAGCCCCCTGGCTCTGACCACTAGACCTCACTTCCACTGCTCTGGCCACCAGGCCCGACCGTCCCCATCATGGTGTCGGACACCCAGTCCCAGGGAGTGGGTGCTCAGTCATTCAGTCAGCAATCACTTTCAAAAATTGTTTTTCATAGCGAAGTATTATTTCTCTACAGAGGGACAGAGTATGCAGACTTTAATGAGTGATAATTACACATTTTTGAAAAAGGAAAGTGATAAATAAAGAATGGGGCAGAAATGAATTAAGAACAAAAAGTAACTTGAAGTTCCCTTCCCTTTATTACAGCATGTTAGAGTATATATATATATATATATATATATATATATATATCACACCAGGTTATTAAACAGCCACACTATATAAATCAAACAATATATAAAAGAATGAACTACCAAGGCTTTTACCTACAGCAGTTTTCTACAGACAGAATTTACATTATGCCTGAAATTCAGCAGAACTTTACAGTTCTGGACCAAAGCAGAAACTGTCTCATATGACAAGTTTGTATTAATTTAGAATATGGGAAAATTCACCCAGGTACTAGGATCAGACCACTCATATTTATGTAGGAATATAGGATTTGCCTTATTGAATTGGACCGATAGCTCATCCTAGTTATAGTTATCCTGCTTGTGACAGTAACCTGTTCCTGGCGATTCAGAGTAGAATTATATGAAACATTTTGAATGAAATAAATTTGCCTGTTTTTATGAATTTGCAAATATTTGCAAAACCGGAGCAGTTTCAAACAAGAATTCAGTGGAACTGAATGAAAATATTCTTGGTTCTAAGGAAAAGGTTGCAGCAGATCTGTTGCTTTTTGAACTAGCTAAGCATGCACTCCCTAGTGCCTGGCCTCTCTCAGGTTTCAAAACCAAGTCATTTTTTGAAAATGGCAGCCTTATTATTTAATCTATATCTTCCTGTTGCTTTGTTTAGCAACAAGTTCCTTGATTAGTAGAGTCTATCCTGTGTGGTCAGGAGGGTTGGCATAAGACATTTTAATGCAGAGAAGCATCTACATTGTTGGTTCTCTATTAACCAAGCAGGAAAAAAAGATATTGTTTCAGCTTTGGGGTTTCCCTAGCAACTGTTAAGAGAGTTGTGGGCCTGCCTCTGCCTTCCATCTCTGTGAGCAGCAGGAAGTGACTCTTTGCTGCTTCCTACTGAAGTTTGGGGATTTGATGAAGGGGTGCTTACTTCAGAAGATTTTCTATGTTGGAGAGGATCTTTGCCTTTCTTGGAAAAGAAACCAGAAGAGAGAGCAACCCATCCAAAGAAGTGGTAATGGGATACACTCCATTGGTCATTCCCTACAACATAACACCAGAAGGAGAGGACAGTATGTTGTTCAAGCAAAAGTCTGCTACAGAGCCTGTTGATTAGAGGGAATTGTAAGGGAGCAGAAGTCTTTATGAACAGGTGAGATCCTCTATTGAAATAATGGTGCAATGCTGAAGAACACAGACTGGTTAGTAATTATCTCTTATTTCCAGAAATAAATATCACATAGCGATTGATCAGAGAATCCTTGTTAAGGATAGGTACATTGGGAGGTATTCATGGGTATTAGCAGGGTTTGAATTCAGCAGAGCTGTCTGGAATGGAGGTCCAATAAATAGTTTCAAACCCATGAGGCAGAAGCTCTGAGCCCCAGTGTTAGCTGTGGGGCAGAAGTCCTGGGGCTAAGGGAAATACTCTATGAGAATTTAAGCCCTGGGTATTAAGTAGGGCTGGCTGGAAAAACAACAATTCCATTTAATAAAATATCTTGAGGTTTGAAATTTGTTTTTGTTCTGCATCAAAATGAAAATGAGACTTTTTGAATTTTGTTTATGAAAAAACAAGGTAGACCATCCCACCTCAGAACAGCCAATATCCCAGTGGTTATAATGCTCACCTGAGATGTGGGAGACCCAGCTTCAAGTCCCTGCTCTGCCTGATTCAAAGTAAGGACTCAAACCAGAGTCTCCATTATCCCAGCTGAGTGCCATACCCACTGAGCTGTTGGCTATTTTGTGATGGCTCCGTCTCCCTTCATACATTCCATCCTTGATCTGAGAAACCTTCCCAAAGAAAGTATTGTTGAAACAGATACATTTTCTCAAAAAGTTTTGGGTTTGACGGATTGGCATTTTCCGAAAACAAGTTTTTTGTCACTCCCGACCCACTCTAGTATTAGGGAATAACCCCACAATGTATTTAGTTATAGTAGCCTTCATTTGATGTTACCACTCACGTTAGATAAGCAGTATGTTGGATATTTAAGTATTTTATGAAAAGCCTACCTCAGTTATATAATAAATAAATTATTGTTATTTATTTGTTTTATAAGGAGGGCATAAAGGCCCTGACTGAAATCAAGGGCTCATTGTGGTAGTGTGTAGGAGCACAGAGCAGGAGACAGTCCCTGCTCTGAAGTGCTTGCAATCAAAATAGATGTGAGGGGAGGGGAAATGGAGACACAGGATGGCATGGCTGACTCAAGCTCACACAGCAGGTTGGTGGCAGAGCCAGGATTAAACTCTGACTCCCAATTCAGTGCCCTAACTACTGGACCATGCTGCCTCTTGTAATACTAAATAAATGCCAAATGAATAGGCTACATGAGCTAAAAGATTAATAGCATTTCAAGTAGTCTTATCTGAGAAATTTGAAAGAGAAAGGTTTGAAGTCATCCAGTATTTTAAAGAAACGTATCTTAAAAAAGATTGAGTGACACTCTGCCAGCTTCTCTAATCCGTCTTCATTTATCATGTTATCTGAAAGGAAACACAAGAGCTTTTGATTCTGTTTCATGGGATTGCAAAATTATCCTGTGTCCTTTCCCTGTTTAGCAGCACCTTCCCATGTGCTTTTAGGTGTCACAGACAAGGACTTCTTTGCCGATGAAATGATTAAATGATGTGCAGCCTGTCCTCACCACTGAAGGTGATAATTACACAAAGAACAGCATCTTAGGAGTAAGGATGTTCCCATGAAACAGGCCTCAGAATAAAAACATCAGATGTGTGATGCTCTCAGTAGCACTGGGCCTCTTCATTACTGCCCCATCACTCTTCTGAAATTGATCCCATTTCATTCACTTTAATGAAGTCTAACCGAAAAAGTCATTGAGGAATTTCAATGTCCTCTCCTCTCTCTCAATAGTTGAATTACTCCAGAGCATCAAAACTAGCAGCTTGAGGCATCTCTGTGGTTAGCATTTTTTCTCAACTCTCATTCAACAAACTTTGCAAACTAGAACAATTTCAGCAGTAAAAAAAAAAAAAAAAAGCTCCTTAGGGCAGAAACCATCTTCTTGTTCTGTGTTAATACAGCACCTACCTGCAATGGGGTCCTGCCCCATGCCTGTGGTAATACAAATAAAATAAATTATATAGTTTTCTTTTAGTAAAAATGTTTTGAAAGCAAAGTAGCTTTAAATAAAGAAATATCTATATTCTTTAACAAGTTAAGCCTCTATCCATAGGATCAACAAATCCAAGAATGTTTGGTATAAATCCTTTTTTGTTTGTGTAGACTAAACCTTCAGGTCCAAATTTAAACACAATTTCTTACTGCACATGAGTGCCCCCTCCCCTGAACCATCCTTTACATTTTTTCTGGGAAGGTTCAAGATAAAGTATGTTGCTTTAAAAAGAAAAGAAAAGAAAAGAAAAAGAAAAGACAGTTGCTCTGAGGTGATGCAGATCACTCATACTGGTGATGTGTGAACTGGTATGGGGGCGGAGGGGCGAGGAGAGGGAAGAGAGATAAACCTGATCTAAACCATAAACACAAAATGAACCAAATTCAAACATTTACAGTAATGAGGAGCTGCCAAGCACGTATCTTAAGTCAAAAAGATCTAGCTAAGTCCACGACCTGGATAATAAGGGTCTGTTTTTGGTCAGATAACCTATTTTTGTTGACAGTTTGCCTCTAACATTGTCAACTGACCACCTCAGTTTGTGCAGCCATTTCTCAAAACTGGAAATTGAATACATCTGAATGGATCAACTGATTTAAGCTGCTTAAGTGTCAACGTCACAACCAAACTCACAGATATGCTTTATGTATTTACCAATAGTAGAACTGAAATGAGCAAGTACAACACTTTACTGTACAATAGATGAATCTACCTGCAAGTAGTGCCCCCAATAGTACCCATAAATCTTATCAACATGCCCTGAACTCATGCTAAAAGCACCATCACCAGGGATGTTAAGTATTGGCAAAACAATATGCTACATATAATGTTTTAGTTTCCTTACTAGGATTTTCCTATTTTGGGACTTGCCTAAAGAATATGGTAGTGCCAGGTCTTGAGCACACTAAAATCTTTGTAAGACATGACTACTAGAAAGGGATGAAGTTTAGACACTATTGCCTTCTGTCTACAACATCTCTAGTTGTGGTGCTTGGTCTCATTTACATGAGAAAGGTATCAGATTTATCTGGAAGAACATTGCTAAAAATGTTAATGGCTCCAGCCTAAAAGTTTATCTCAGGAAAGAAGCAGCATTTCTTGAACTGGAACTGTTTTGGAGGTCTCCACTGATCAATGAGTTGCAATGGAACCATGCTGTATTTTCCGCAACCAAATATAGTAAATTTGACCCATTTACTCTTAACAGGCAGTGAAATATCCAGCATGTTGTGAGGCCTATTGATACCCACAAATATCTTCTCCAGATATGAGTATATCAGGTAGCAAAGACACTTGTTTCCCACTATTAACGGTATTATTTCAAAACAGTAGAACCTTTTCAAAGCTGGTATCATTGCCGTAATGGCAGCAGGCATGGCCGCATGGTATTGTATAGTCTCACTTAAAAATGCTCATCTTTAGGTCTGGCATTACAAAACAGAAAGTTGGTATTATTAATAATAAAGCAATTATAATGTACACATGCACTAGTTGTCATCCATAGAACAAAGGCACATAAATGTCATTTTTACTTTATACATAGAGAAACTGAGGTACAGGGAGCTTAATTGAGCCCAAGATCACTTTGTGAGTAAACTACAGACCCAGGTAAGAAATGAACATTTCCTGATTCCACTGAGCAATGTTTCTTTCCTTATAAAAGATTACTAAGTTATTTCAGTTAAAAAAAAAAAAAAGGTATTTCAGTGTTTTGTTACATAGCAAATAAAAAAGAGATTAGGAAAAAAGCTTCCTAGCTCTAAAAAGTCCCCTGATTTTTCAATCTACTATGACTAAAGCACCATAAACTAGACAGATGCTTTTAAAAAAAGATTTGAGATGTTCTTTCTTTTTAACTTATTCAGTATGTTAAACATTTTGAGTCTATATGGGGCTAGAGTTGAGCCCAGAAAATCCTGTTTTTATGTACAGATTGGCACATAAGAAGGATTTGCAAAGCCTAATGATCTCTCACTGATGCTTGATTACCTATCTTGCCCTGTAAGAAAAAAAAAATACTAGAACACCATTGCTGAGAGTAAATCAGAGCCATCCATTACGCATCTGCCTCATAAAACATTTATGAATAACAGTGCTGCCTTGGGATCTTGAAGTCTGCCCTCTTCCAGTGTTATTTGATAAGAGGCACTGCAGCCTTTTGGTGTTATCTCAGAGGATCAGCTTGTGATTGTGCAAATACCACTAATACAAGCTACACATCATTTTACACCAGGATCCGCCACAGGATTGATATAGGACAGAGAAAAACCTTTTTTAAAGGACGCTGGATGGATAAATAGCTTAGAAAAACACTAAATAGAGTCACTAGACATTGGGTATTTGCTCTCAAGCATACACACGAGTGAAATATTTTTGTCTATATTTTAAGTTCATGCCCATGCTTTTTCATAAATTAGTACCAGCTATAGACCAAAGCCTTAATATTTTGGCTGCATAGAATCACCATTTACAGCCAAGAGATATCCTGCCAACACACACACAATAAATAGGGTCTGGTTAAATAAATTCTGTGGGCCAAATTCAGATTTCAGTTACACCAGCATAAATAAGCAATACTCAATTACACTGCACATACACCGACTTAACTGAGAGCAACTTCTGGTCTGAAGTTTCTGATGTTACTGGGCATTTGATAGATCACTGTACATGCACCTTACTTCAACTAAAACAGAGAGAAAAACTTTCATACATTAAAACTCAGCAGTGATATGTTTGAAAGTCATATGGGATGGTAGAGATTTAGGGAAAAGGCATCTGAATCTGAAGAGACGGCACTGACAATAATCCCAGCAGTGAGTTTGACTTCTCAGTGATATTAGCAATTGAGAGGTGACAAAATGCTTTAATTCTAACACTTTTTATCCGAGGACTTCAAAATATTTTCAAGTATAGCGAAGTCTTAGTGAAGAATCAGTCTCTGATTTTTGCTGGTTAAAGCAGGTACAGTCCATTTTGTAGCCACACAATGGTAGTACTTCCAGCGGTTGTGGCACCCATTAGCAACTGAGACACCCAACACTGGATCTTCTGGAGGGTTCGGAGCTGGTAGGGCTGACCAGGGAAGAGCTGGGCTAGGCCAGGCTAGTCACTACATGCACTGATTCAATCTTCATTGGTGGAACTCCTGTGAGCTCTTAATAAGATTCTGTAGATACTTTGATAGCACCCATACACCTTACCAATATGTCATGAACTTTAGCTCATGCTAAAAGAACCATATTTGAGAAAGTACTTCCTCCCGCAGCAGAAATCATGGGGAATGGAATATTGAATATATTCCAGCCCTTGCCATTGAAACACCTAAGGGAGCTGAGAATTTTTACTCTTAGTAGGAATCCAAAAAAAACCTTTAAAACACACAAATTTAAGGTTTGTGACCCAAAATGGTTTCCTAGAATCAAATATGTCCCATTTAGATAATCCCTTTTAGCACCTTCAGTTATGCTGAATATACTTCAGTTAGAATTTTTAGATTTTTTTCCCCAAAGACTTTAACTTTTCTATGAAGTGCAAAACCTGATCTTTAATCAAGACAAACTGGAAAGCTTTAGAAAGTCTCAGACTATGTATATTAGCTGAATCAGAGTTTTATTCCTCCTTCAAATATATATTTTTTATCAAAATGAGGTCCTATAACCTACAGGGTATAGGTGCCAACTCTGTGGGTGCTCTGGGGCTGGAGCACCCCTGGGGTAAAGTGGTGGATGCTGAGCACTCACCGCCAGCCCCCCATCAGATCTCCCCACCCAGCACCTCCCACCCGCCAGTGGGACCCGCAGATCAGTGCCTCTCCCCTTCCCCCCACCTAGCCTCCTGCACACCTCATAACATAACAGCTATTTGCGGTGGGCGGGAGGAGCTGGGAGGGAGGGAAAGTGGGGAAGAGTGAGGACACGGCGCGCTGGGGGAAGGGACAAACCAGGTGAGAAGAGGCGGGACGGGGCAGAGCGGGAGCAGGAAGAGGCCGGGCATGGGTGGGGCCTTGGGGAAAGGGTCTGGGGTGGAGCCAGGGGTCGACACCTCCCCCCCCCCCCCGGCACTTTGAAAAGTCAGTGCCTGTGCTACAGAGTCTATTTTAGATTCCAACTTTACTGCAAGACCTTTAATAGTCTGAAGCAATGGAATAACTCCAAGCCCCATTTGAAATCAGGACTCTCAGAATCCTTTACCATGTGACCATTTTTAGAAGATACCTGTTATGGGAAGGACATGGAGTCTAAATTCTGAGCAACTTCCACCTCAGGTTCACAAATAGAAATAAAATAAAAATCACTTGCCCCTAACTCTCTGCTCCTGAGTCTCCTTTTAAGTATTCATCACTTCTCTTTTTGGGCCTCCTGCAAAGATCAATTAAAATAAAAAAGACAGATGGTCCAAATCAGTCCATGAGTCAAAAAATTGCAGGAGGTAGAAGGAATCTTCCCCAAACAAAAATCCCCAAGAAAAAAAATCTATGAGAATGACACCAATTGATATCCACTTCAAGAAACCACACAGTAACACAAAGATATCCCAGGGTGTATGCAGCTATGTACAATTAAGGAAGATGTTAAGAAATTCTGTTTTCATTGTATTATATTACCCATTTTAATGTGAAGAGATTCCTTAATTCTGAGTAGCACATTATATACTCTCTCATGGAGACTTTTATTTGTTCATTCTATGGATTGTGGGTTTCCTTAACCTGAAATAATGTTCATCCCTCATCACGTGGATATATTTAAACCAAAATTCATATCAGCTGCAAAACTCATTGTAACCTGTAGTACTACCAACCCTCACCTTCAGAGTCTTATTCTTCTTTCCTCTTACAAGTGACATTCTCAAGGGCCTGTGTTAGGTGGCAGCAGCAGCAGACACCAGTGTGCAGGGAAGCCTCCCACTGCATTGGAATTGACAGCAGCTAAATGAAGCAGCAGGCAGCAGGTGGAAGACCTAGCTTTACCCTTGCTCTGTCCTGCAGAATAGGATGAGGCAGCACAAGCCAGAAAAACTTATTTTCTAAATCAAACTGTAGCATTATGTTCTGAATGCCCCAAATAACTAGGGTGAAGTTAACATCTCAGGCACGCCTGTCTCCAATTCTTTGGAAAGTGCTGCCTGGTCCTGTCCTGAGGCTCCACCTCTTAAGCCAACCATAGATATTTCAGCCTCATTTAGTGGCTAGACAGAAGGAACATTACCAGAGTTAACTCAGCTCTGAAGCTCTAAAGCTTCAGCAAAGAGACATTTCTGCCTCATCTCCTGCTGAAGAGTCCTCCCCATGGCACAGGATCTTCAGCAGAAAAGAACCAGCAACATATAAGAACCTTTGAGCAGAGTCCTTGCCCCAAGATAAGAACTCTTTCAATATCTCAGTTTGATTCCACTACCCAACCAATTCTGAGTTTGTGTACAGTTATGTCACCAGAGGAATCCAGGGCAGAAAGCTTATGCAAATAAAGTTCTATGTAGCCATACTTCCAACTGAAACCTCTCCAGCGCATCATCAAAGATCTACAACCTATCCTGAAAGACGATCCCTCACTCTCACAGATCTTGGGAGACAGACCAGTCCTTGCTTACAGACAGCCCCCCAACCTTAAGCAAAGACTCACCAGCAACTGCACACCATACAACAAAAACACTAACCCAGGAACCTATCCTTGCAACAAAGCCCGATGCCAGCTCTGTCCACATATCTATTCAAGTGACACCATCATAGGACCTAACCACGTCAGCCACACCATCAGGGGCTCGTTCACCTGCACATCTACCAATGTGATATATGCCATCATGTGCCAGCAATACCCCTCTGGCATGTACATTGGCCAAACTGGACAGTCTCTACGCAAAAGAATAAATGGACACAAATCTGACATCACGAATCATAACATTCAAAAACCAGTGGGAGAACACTTCAACCTCTCTAATCACTCAGTGTCAGACTTGAAGGTGTCAGTTTTGCAACAAAAAAACTTCAAAAACAGACTCCAAAGAGAGACTGCTGAACTCGAATTAATATGCAAATTAGACACAATTAACTTAGGTCTAAACAGAGACTGGGAATGGTTGGGTCATTACACTAATTGAAATTTTTTTCCCCCATGTTAAGTTCTCCTCACACCTTCTATGGGTCATCTCGATTATCACTTCAAAGTTTTTTCTTCTGCTGCTACTGATAGCTCATCTCAATTGATTGGCCTCTTACAATTGCTATGCGTACTTCCACCTTTTCATGTTCTCTGTATGTATAAATATCTTCTGTCTGTGTGTTTCACTCTATGCATCTGAAGAAATGAGCTGTAGCCCACGAAAGCTTATGCTGAAATAAATTTGTTAGTCTCTAAGGTGCCAAAGGACTCCTGTTCTTTTTGTGGATACAGACTAACACGGCTGCTACTTTGAAACCTGTCAATACTTCCACTTGTTCACCAATAGATGGGGAAGAGATCTCCTGCTCCTTTGGCGCTTCTGTCCATCTGAAGTTCTGGGTAACTAACTTACAAAGATGAATCAGCTCTGTGACCGTTCTTTCCCCAGTTCACCAAAAGATGAGAGCAGAGAGCACCTTATCCTCTGGAGCTTTTGGCCTAAGTGCTTTGTCAGAAAGATAGGGTATAAAACCAAGCTTAGTTAAGCAACTGCTTAACTGATTACCTGTAACACCTTTTTTTAGGGTTCTTTTAATTTCAATGGCTTGATTAAAGAAAAGGACTGGAGTTGAATTTAGTTTCACAAAGCTTTGTTCACTATCCTTAACAGCAGTAGTATAGAATATAAAAGACAAACATTGTATTGGACTATGGTTTGGCTGCATAAATTAGAAAGCTGGTCAATATAATTGTTCATGTTTTTGGAATCAAATCACATAACCACAATTGAAAATAACACTTTACACTCAGTAGCTATCTAGGGAATGTAACTTTGTTCAGATTTTTGACTGAGTCCCTCAGAATAGGGCCTCACTTTATCAACTCCAGTGTTGCTAACACAACAGACAGAAAACAATCCAAAGCTAGATCACAAAATAATTTGGTCAATTAGTTGCATGCCAATTCATCAAGGTATCCTTTCCAAAGGATCTATACCAGTCAACCCTTTTAACTTATTTCCCAGTGAATAATATTAGCCACGGGATCTGACAAATACTCCTATCGATCTCAAGGCATGTCTAGACTACTGATGCTACACTGGCACAGCTATGGTGCTGCAGCTGTGCCACTGTAGTGCCATAGCATAGACTCTTCCTACATCGTCAGAAGGGGGTTTTGGATGATTTACTTAATCCATCTCTCCAAGAGGGAGTGGGTAAATTGGAAGAATTCTTCTGTCATCGATCTAGCTACCTCTATACCAGGGGTTGGGTTGACCTAATTATGGTGAATAGGGCACAAAAACGTTCACAGCCCTGAGCAACATAGGTAAATTGATCTAGTTTCTAGACCAGACCTAACATAAATTCCTACATTTATGACGTACTGTTTAGAGTGAGTGCAGGTCAAAAAGCATGCATACTTGATCTCATTTTATGTCTATGTACACCTAGAACTTGAAAGGCAGCGTGAAAAAATTAACTATGATAGCACATGTACAGTGTTCTATAATCGTAGTTAACAACAGTAACTTGTTCAGTTTTAAAGCTACTTTACAGTAATCTTGACTGCAAGGCCGGCTCCAGGCACTAGCGCAGCAAGCAGGTGCTTGGGGCAGCCAACGGAGAGGGGCGGCACGTCCGGCTCTTCAGCGGCAATTCAGCGGCAGGTCCCTCAGTCCCTCTCAGTTTTTTTTTTTTCACTGCTTGGGGTGGCAAAAACGCTGGAGCCGGCCCTGCTTGACTGGAACCTGTTACAAAACAGACACAATGTAACAATCTTTAAAACACATACACAAGCATGTATACTTCCTTACTAATTAAGTACCCTGTTTCAGGAAGTAGTCAATTGACTGATTTGGGTCCTCACCCAAGAAAAAGACAGTGTGTTACTTATCACCAGATCTTTGTTCAGCTGTCAGCTTTCACTTAGCTCAGTTATTGTTCACAGCAGGAGTTGACACTGCAAACATAAATGGAGTGAAAGACTATAATCTTCCCTTGTGCGTTAGCAGGCAACACAAATTGATGGAAAATAGAAGAAACCGTTAAAGGTTTAACAGTTAAAGTTAAACAGTTAAAGATAGGTACTTGGTGTCACCAGGAAAGTGGTGGCTGGCCCAGGACCTCAGTCTTCTCCCTTAGGTGTCTTTGGCTTTCAGGAGGTGATGTGCTGAAGGAGAAGGGCCATTTTATCCTATTTCTGCTGTGTGGTCCTACTTGGTTTCTCTGCTTGGAGGTGCTGGCCTGGGCCAATCAGATGGTGACCCATATTTCTTCCAAAAGATGTGAAATGTCCAACCAAAATGAGAGACATCCTCTCTCGCCAACCAATCAGGGAATGAGATATCAGCTTTGAGTTCTTCCAACTGGGAATGGAATTTTCCAGTCTCTTTGTGCAATACATCTTGTCACACCAGCTTGTGTACAACAAATTAGGCCACAGATGTTGGTACAACAATCTTGGGACACACCTCGAGTACTGTCTGATTTGCCCCTGGTGGCAACTTACATCTCTAAGCCACTTTCCCTGGGCCCCTTTGCAGTGCATTCCTTAGCCAACTTTGCAGTTATGCTTACTTAAGTTGCATTTTCTCCATCAACACTCTCTTAGTTGATGAAATGCCCAATTCAAAGTTCCCTCCATATTTGTTGATGCTCTTTAAACTTGTTTTAACAGTCCATTAAACAATGCAAACTGTAGTTCTCCAGCAGGCCAGAGCAGCTGTATAAATCTTTCTTTTCTGTTCTGTTTTAACAACAATGGTGGGACCTTGGTATGTATGGCTGAGCTGGGGTCTTTGCATTATTGATCAAACAGTTACACTTCTGATTAATCCACTCTGTGCTCAAGTCTAAAAACACTGTTGGTTCATAAACACACTATTTGGTTTCAAACTTTTATTTATTGCCTCTTTCAGCATATGTATATTTCACTAACTTGATAGCAAAAGCATATGTGATTGCAAACATTAGCCTTACTTCTTCACGTTATCACTAAACTGAAAGAAATCAACATGAATGCAACCCTTTTCTTTCCTAACAGGATTCCCCATGAGGTTAAATCCTGTCATTAACATTTACAATATTTTGCCCAAAACTGTATCACTTCCCTTTTTTACACATTTTAATTAGATTCCATCAAGTTCCCTAATTTACTACTGTATCCAACACATCATGTAATATCAATGTTTGATATTAATTTAATATTATTTTAGTTCATCTACTTATTCATAGACAGACGAAAAAGGAGAAGTCTCTTTAGCTGCCCTAGTGGTACACTCTTGTGAAAGGCTGCAGCAACTCTGAGATTTCTCAGACTATTTAGCTCAGTGGTTTGAGCTTTGGCCTGCTAAACCCAGGGTTGTGAGTTCAATCCTTGAGGGGGCCATTTAGGGAACTGGGGTAAAAATCTGGCTGGGGATTGGTCCTGCTTTGAGCAGGGGGTTGGACTAGATGACCTCCTGAGGTCCCTTCCAACCCTGATATTCTATGATTCTATGATTCTAAATCTAGCTGTTAGACCTTGGATTTTTATTCTCTTAGCCCTCTTTTCTAAAAGAAGATCTTGCTGCGTGGGCAAGTCTAACATAGTAATAGCTCCGAATTTGGGGGCCTTAGTTACTACAGCTTACACATGGATAGCTGGGCTATGACAACGGTAATGCTTGCACTCACCTGAGCTCAGACCCTGCCCTGTGATAACTCCATCCCTCTACTAACCTTTCTCTGGAAAGGGAGTTTTTCATGCCCTTCTCGCTTCTTCCTTGTGGCCAGCAGAGCTTGAGTTGCATGGTGCAGGCAGGAGAAGGAGCAGCTCACACGGCAACAATTGCAAGGGGGCAGAGCAGCTATGCTGTCCTCATGGCAGTGTGTTTGCCAGAAACCAGGGACAGATCATAGAGATTCTCTTTTCATTTGGGCCTGATTCACCTCTGTTATGCCAAAGAGTCCAGAATAAGTGTTCAGAAACGTAGTGTACAGAGCTGGTTCAGGTAGCTGGATATTTATCCCATTTTGATCAGGAGTCTGGGCTCTTTGAAGACATTGCCTTTCTCTCATTTAATCCTCTTGTTGAGCTGCTGGTGGTATGATGAAAAGGTGGAGGATATATATACATATTTCTCTAGTTATTATATTTGTATTGGGAAAATAGTATGTCATTATTCCTGTCAAATAAACAGTATTATTTGTTCTTGAAAGTCAAAGGAACAGATGTTTTTCTGCAGATAGCACTATAGAGATTTGTCCCTTACTGATAGAGGCTCAACTTAGAGGGGCATCTGCACCAAAGTTAGAAGCATTTAAATATGCATTTTTCATGTGTGATTTTCCCCCCCCCCAGGAATCGATTTTGTTGCTATAACATGTTTGCAGGGACCTCTCTATCTGTTTCATAGATGGTATCTAAGCCATACTTTTATCGATAGACCCTCTTCTAAATCCTTTAAAGCTGTGACAAATTAAAGCAATGTAAGATTTCAGTTGATTAAGGTTATAGTTCTCCCACACAGGAAAATTCATACTCTTTAGGGTTTGTGTTCAGTCAGGGTTCATTGGATTTAAGAAGAGCATGTTCAGATACCCAGGTAGACTAATATAATGCCTTTTTGTTATATTATTTGTATTACAGTAGCACTTAAAGGCATCATTCTAGAATGGGATTCATGGTGCAAACTGATATATAATTACATACAAAGAAACTGTCTCTGCCCTGAAAAGATAATGGATCCAACATGCAAGAAGAATGATCAAAGGGATGGCTGGAAAATATCATTGCAACCCACACTACCACAATATGGCTCCTGGCTGTCCCTGTCTGGGGTTGGGGAAGTAAAGTGGCACTGGAGGGTCTATTAATTGGGGAGGATGTTGGAGCAAACAGCCAATCAGAATGGGGAAAAAATATCCTGAGTCCAAGCTGAAGAAAGCAGAGTCTGATAACATCCATTTTGTCCAGGGGGTTCCCAAATGTGCCTTGACCTGTTCTTGATACTGTTATCCTGGATTGTACTGGGGTAATCTCTCTGCTCCCAGAGATGGCTTCATTCCAGAACATTCTTTCCCCACTGCCTATTTGTCTACAGGAATGGGGATGTTGTAGGGACTGGCATCTCAGAAAGGGACTTCCCTCCCATGCTCCAACACAGCACATACTACACAGTCACAAAAAAGCAAAAACCAAAGTTTTATATGAGCTGCAATTCAGGATTTGTAAAAGGAGTGGGGTGTAGCCTATAGGACTAACCTGCTTGCTTGCATATATGCATATATATATATAGTTTACGTATTTCATTTATTGTAATATTTTAATATAAATTTATAAACCTAACTTTGGCTGTAATGCAAGAGACCTAAAGGCCAAAACCCTGTATGTAAGCTAAGGCAAAGTTAGCATATCTATATTGAGACCTTTTACCCAGAAAAATAAAGTTGACCTATATCTTGTTACCTAAATAGACAAGTATCCACGCATATGTCTAAGACCTTTTATCTAGACCAATAGACAATGGAAGAATGGCCTAGGGGGGGTTTCAATTTGTACCCACAGACTTAACAGGTACACCACAAGGAAACTTATGTGCGTATGTACATGTCATCAATACACACAAACATACTAGCCTATGGAGTAAGCGTAGCCTAACATTTTGTGGGTGAGAAATGAAATTTGGGCATAGGAGGAAGTATTTCTGGCACTTGTGCCCTATAAAAGAGGTAACCCACCTTGCTACAATATTCTATTTCTACTCTATCTCTATCGATTCTATCTAGGCTATACTTGTTCTTCTTAAACTTTAAGTTTCAAGGGAACTAGGCTAAGCTTGGTTTCCCTAAGTTTTTATTCTTAGTTTATTAGGTTTTGATTTTAAGTTTAAGTTACTCAAGTAAACCCTAAGTTCGCTCTAATAGCTCTTAGCATTAGTTTCTTCTAAGCACTGCATCCCTCACTTAAGAATTGAGAAACCTGAACTGCAAGGCTGGTCCTGTCTCTCTTACCATCAAGTTATCAAGGATGGGTGTGAGTATATTAACCAAAGCTTTGTTGCATATAATTCTATATTATCATATGTATCTTTTGAATAGCAGTAACGCAATTGTAACTGATTATTTTACCATTTACTTACTATTAATTTTAATAAAAAGTCTTTAAGGCTTGTCCCAGTGTGAGCTTCCTGTCATACCCCCGAGGGTCCTTTGTAAATTCTGTGGAGCCTGATTCAGTACAAGAACTTTTATCTTCTGATCAAACAGATTGGTGAGCCTAAAACCCATACTATTAATATTAATAATTAATTATTATTAATATTATGAATTAATAAAATTAAATTAAATACAAATAAAATTAAATTAATATTATTAGTACATCCTAAATCAGGCTACAGGGGAGGTAGTATACATTTAAATGACAGGTGTGCTGAATGCCCCTCTTACCCCTGTTATTTCTGATGTTCGACCTATAATGGTATACTATGGGTTATATTTTCAGCTCACCTCTAAATCCCCACAGTAACAAACATTCTGTCATCCTTTTATGTGGGGGTGTGAAATCTCTGCCAGGGAAATACAATAAAATGTACCGATCATGAATAATTAAAAAAAAAATAAAAAAAAATCCACCAAATCTAAAAGCTTCTCTTACCTTTTATTTTGCCTTTTCCATTTCCTTATTCCCTTGTCTGCTGCTCTTCCTTTTTTTATTCTTCTTCATTTCTCTATAGTGATTTTTGCCTTCTCTCTCCTCACGGTCTCTGCTTTTCTCTCTGTGAAAATATTTTAAACTTTTCTTCTACTTTGATGATGCATTTCTATTCTCCTAATTCTGTTTCATGCCACATTCTGCACCCTCCCCAATTTTCTACTGTCTCTTTCCTCTTCTCTTCTTAGTTCAAAGTCTCTCTTCTTCACTCCCTGCTATATTTTCCTCTCCATTCATGTTCTCTCAGCTTTCCCTTTTCATCCCTCATTCTCAAGTCTCACTATTCTCAGAAGTGACCATTTAATTCTAGTTTTTCCCTTTCTTTTTTAATACATACAGGAATATTTTTCATATCCTATAGATACCTGACATAATAGGTATGGGCCCCAACATCAGTGTGTGTTCTGAAGTTTACTACAGTTGACTTCAAAAAAAGAGTCCTGATCTATTAGTAGTTATACCACATAAGCCGGAAGGAAGCTCTGGTAAGCTCACCTCAGTTGGAAGTCAGTGTTTAATGAATATATGTTCTGAAAGCAGTCAGCTGCCAGAGTGAGTACAGGAAGAATGGTCTCCTGGTTAAGGTATCAGACTGGGACTCAGAAGGATTCAATTCCTGCTTCTTCTGCATGCTTCTTGTATGAAATTTGAATTGTTTGCCCAAGTTCAATGTGCCTTAGTTCTCTAACTGTAAAATGGGGGTAATAATAGGATACATTCATGAAATATTTTGAGGTGGCCACATGCCTAGTTTGTACCTAGTTAGATGACAGGTGGTGTAGTATAACAATTGGAATATTTTACACTGCACTCATATGCTCACATTTCAGAACACACATTAGGTATAATCTTAAATCTGTAAATCTGACAAGATATCACTTTAAGATATTTTTAAAACAAAAATTTGCATTAGTTTTCTACAGCTACACGATAATAGTTGTGTTTCTCTAAGATTGCATGTTTACAAGGGATTTTTAATTGTATTTTACTTTTTAAATTAAAGAACTTTCATATTATCAGGCACTTTGAAGTTTTTCCTGAGAGTTTTGGTGCCAAATGCCACCAATATGATTACTAGAGACAAAGAAAGTATTATGAGGTCACCTAAAACTAAAATAAGATAATAGGAAGCACATCAGACACAAGTAAATCTGTTTGGCCTGTGAAATCAGGGGGCAAACATTAGACTCATACCTGACGTAACAATGATTTACCCATTGCCTGCAAATTGAATGTTCAAAGTGATTGGCCCTTTATTAGCAGATATATGATCTTTGGTTATTTGAATGAAGGACACAGAAGAAACAAACAAAGTTAACACCATTTTGTTACGTCATTGCATTTATTGGCTCTTTTGCATAAATGTCTGTGAGCTTTTTGCCTTCACCAGGCTTTTAGCTGAACACAAGAAATCCCTGTGGTTGCAAAAAGAACTTGAGTAGTACTCATGAGGGCAAAGAGATAGATTTTTGCAATCTTTAGCCTTTGGTGGGAAATCTTTTCTCTTCTTGACTTCATTGAGAATTTGTACTTCCTTTAGTATTAGATTTGGCATCACAAATCATTACTGTGCAGTTTTGTGCAACATTAGCACACTGACCTCCTAATGGATAGGAGTTTTGCCTTTGATGCTTAAGTTCATTAGTTTTCTACCAGGTTATTTATTTGTTTGTGCTGCTCCTTGGCATAAATGATTAACCTGGAATTCAATGTCCTTCATTTTAAAACCATGCAGACTAAAGCCTTTTAGCTACCAAGTCTCCTAATCGGATGACAGTTTTTGTCTTCATTCAATCAAAAGTCCAGGACATTCCCTTCAGTTTAACTGGATGAGTATAACTTATTGGTAAACATGAGTTTAAGGATAAAATGTTCAAAAACAACAGGTAAAAAAGGAAAGAAAGGTAAATTGGCTCC
The DNA here is from genome assembly GCF_028017835.1 of Emys orbicularis. Taxonomy (NCBI): domain Eukaryota; kingdom Metazoa; phylum Chordata; order Testudines; family Emydidae; genus Emys; species Emys orbicularis. The sequence continues at coordinate 62,981,340 of NC_088683.1, read as the reverse complement.
CTGTAGGGCAACTTGGCAAACCCAGCAGCAGTGCACTTTTACTCGGATCTCAACTAAAACAACAATAGTCAGCACTTAATAAATTTATATCACATTTTATGTCTTTCTACACATCACTTGATGTTTTGTTGTCTGCTGGTGCTTTTAGAGATTTCCCTTGTTGATAATGTTTTTGTGTTGCTACCAGGCCTAATTTGGCTTTCAGCAAAGCCTTTGAATTTTTTATAATAAAGTAATTTACAGATGCTAGTAGATAAATTAGCACTGCAAATGCAGTTAAATTGCATAATCACACAGATTGATTTTGTGTTAGCCTTCAAGATGTATAGATACCTTGTGGCATCTGTGTCAAGGAAAGGCAATGAAAACTAAAGCCCTTCAGTTTCTCTAAAAAAGAAGGCGGGGGGGAAATGTCAAGGGACCAGGGAGAAATAGAGCTGTCTTATTGAAATCTCTGACAGTTTATAAATGTTAAATATACAGATATCACTCAATACTGGCATTTAACCCCTCCTCCCCCCCACAAATTTGGATTGCACAGAAGAATATTCTTCTGCACGAGGCAGAATTTGGAGATGCAGCAAAGAGCGAGGGCTTCTTTATTTATTGTCTCTGATTAGTAAGGCAAAAATAATTTAGAGGTTAGTCACCTCAGCAGATCTGTTATTTTTAGAGGCAGTATGGAAGGAGCTATGCTTCTTGAAATAAAAAGGTCATCAGAGGATTAATGTGGTCATGAGGAGATGTCCAAGAGCAATGTAGAATACAAAATTATACCTATTCTGTGAATGTCTATTTCAGTTCTATTGAGAAGTTACAAAGTTTTGAGTTAGGGTGAGTGCAGCTGTAATAGGTGCATCCTTTGTTGGTATTTTGGGACTGGTGCACCACAGCTGGAATGAACTAACTGCAATTAATCCTAATAACTGCAACTTTGTTTCAGTTTCTTCTATCTAAGAGTCAATAACCCTGAACCTGCAGTGATGCCTGTGAAAATGATTGAAGTCAATGAGTAGGATTCTGCCCAGGCAGAGTTCTTTGCAAGATTGAAGCCTATATTATTAATAAATAATATCTTACATTGCACAAAGCCTTTTATCCCAAAAGGATCCCAAGTTGTTTTACAAACTATAAATCAGGGGTGACCAAACTGTGTCTCGTAGCCGCATGCAGCTCTTTTACAATTAAAGTGCAGCTCGCAGGGTCCCACACATCCCCCCCCTTCTCTGCCTACCAGACTGGGGGCGCTGGGAGCTCAGGGCTTCTGCCCTGCGGTGGGGTAGTGGGGGCTAGGAGCTTCTTCCAGAGACGACTGGTGCCTGCTGAGAGTAGGGGGACACAATTTAAAGATTTGCCTTCCCCAGCAGTTTGAGTCATACACCCCCAAACACACATACCCCTCTTACTCTCAGTGGCCCCTCCCTGCAGCTCTCAGTTGTTAACTCTGCGTGGAGAGGCGGCGGCAAATAGCTGGGAGCTGTAGGGAGTGGCCGCTATTTTCACTCTGCTTGGAGAGAAAGCAGCAAAAGCAGCAGCTCTCCCTGCAGCTCCCAGCTGTCTGTCGCTGCCTCCCCTCATGGCTGCAGCTCCCAGCTTGCCGGCTCCAGCACCTGCCCTACAAAGAGGGGGTCCAGCAGCACCATGTGATGGAGCGCAGCCAGCAAACCCTGGCAAAAATCTGGGACAGGCACGTGTCCCCTACGTGTCGCCTCCGGCTTCAGCCCTGTGAGGAGGGGGGGTCTCGGGGTTTCAGCCTCCCTGGGCATGTCTACTGGGGCTCGGAGCTTCAGCTAGAGCAGGGCTGAAGCTCTGTGCCCAGGCAGGCACCTCCTACAAGGCTGAAATCCCGAGACAACCCCCCCCGCAGGCTGAGGCCCCAAGCCCCAGCAGGTCTGCCCCAGCACTTGAGCTTCTCAAGATTGTTTTATGCGGCTCAGAGGGTCAATAAGTTTGGCCACCCTGGCTATAAATGATACTTTGAGTACAAGGAAACAATGACTTCAGTGGATGTTGTTCCTGAGTAAGGATTAGATCTGGAAAGGGATTTTTCCAACAAAACCTTTTTTTTTTTTTTTTTTTGGTAAGAAAATGTCAATTTGTTGAAACCAAAAATTTTCACGAAAAGAGGTTGCCACTAAACTTTAAATTTAGAATCGGGTCCAAGTTAAAACCCTAGAGAAATATTATGTGACCAAGAAGGTAAAAAACTCATGATCCATCGTTTGAGAAAACACATGACAGATAGGAATTTCTACCTGACAAAGCCCAAATTAGCAAAGGGATTTAGGTGTTGCAAAGCTCAGCATTGCAGCACTTAACTTTTTATGTGTTTAGCCACTAACCTTGAGTTAGATGCTTAGGCTTCCTATAAAATTCATGGAGAGAGAGTGAAAGAGGAGCCTAAGGCCTTGGCTACACTTGCAGCTGTACAGTGCTGTGAGGTAAACCTGTCTTCATACAGCTGAGTAGGGAAAAGCGCTGCAGTCTGTCCACACTGACAGCTGCCAGTGCAGTGGTGTGGCCACACTTGCAACATTTGCAGCTGTGTTGGGAGGGGTGCATTATGAGCAGCTATCCCAGCATTCATATGGCTGCAACGTGCTTTTCAAAACAGGGGTGGGAGGTGGGGTGGAGTGTGACAGGGAGCATGGGGGGAGAGAGAGTGCTTTTTGGAGCGTGTCAGCTCTCTATTTTGCAAGTTCCGAACCTCCCGCCCCCTGCTCATTCATTCACTCACTCAAAGCAAACAGCAAACTGTTTGCTTTTTCTCTGTGGTACGAGCTTTGAAACCGGCACTTCCGCATTCCTGCAGCCGGTCACAACAATGGAGAGGATTGGCCACTTGACAAGGTGATTAGTACAGCGCTGCAAGCGTTTACACTCACACCCGTGAGTCGTAGCCACTCCGCTGTATCTCTTATGCTTCTCGGGGAGGTGGTGTACCTGCAGCGGTGTACCCAGGGAGATACAGCGCTGTAAGTGTCCTGCCAGTGTGGACGGGGAGTGAGTTACAGTGCTGGAGGAGGCTTTACAGCACTGTAACTCGCAAGTGTAGCCAAGGCCCAAGAATGGGATCCACAAAAGCCAGCACACAAGGTTGGGAGTCACCTAAACTAGCCAAGAGCAGATGCAGAGGAGAGAGGTGTATCTTAAGTTCTGCACCTTTTAGGGACTTAGGTGCCTAAGTCCAGGTTGGAAGGGAGGTGCCTAATCTCCATGCTAGAAATTTAGGTGCCAAAGTTAGCAGGCACCAACAGTGCTTAGCTGCTTAACAGCCAGCTCTAGAGAAAAGTCCTTAGTGAGTCAGTTAATGCTGGACAGATTTTTGGATGCTGGATAAGGACACAGAACAATGTGAAACCTGTATGTATGTGGAAGGCACACAAGTTGACAGTTCAATTCAAATAGTAATGCTGGGGTTTGAAAACATTTGAATAAGGTGGAGTGGGTCGTAATCCCCACCCAGCAGAAGGATACTCTACTTCCACGGTATTAGAAAAGATGTATTGTAAGTGTGGAATTAAAAAAAACAACAACATCATTTAATAACCTTTCAGGCCCCAATGAGAAAAAGGGAAAACATCCACAGGGCAGATATCAGCGAAGATCAGACTGTGACTGTGTGATAAGAAAATACTGAATCAGAGAAAGCTGAATACATCTACATGATGGGAGAATCTGTCAGAACCTCAGTGCCCTGAAAATAGGATTAGAAGACAAAAATATCAAGTTTATACCTGCATCATTTTCTTAGACTATGCTTATGCAAAAGAAGAATGCACACAAAATAATACAAATAAAAAAGAAATGAAGCTGTGAAGAAGAAATTAGAATGGAGCCACAGTGACAAAGCTGGAAGATGCCTCAATAGAGCAGAATCAACTTCAAACAAATGCAGACTGATAAAAAGGGTTATTGAAATAGAATTTAAGAGGGTGCCAGAAGAAATTGAAGTGTTCAAAAAAAAGAGAAAAAGTAAAGCTTGTCAATATTTAGGGCCCCATTGTGCACTGTCTGCACCCTTTACACCAGGGGTCGGCAACGCTCGGCACGCGGCTCGCCAGGGTAAGCACCCTGGCGGGCCGGGCCAGTTTATTTACCTGCTGACGCGGCAGGTTCGGCCGATCGCAGCCCCCACTGGCCGCGGTTCGCCGTCCCGGGCCAATGGGGGCGGTGGGAAGCGGTGCGGGCGAGCGATGTGCTGGCCACGGCTTCTCGCCGCCCCCATTGGCCCGGAACGGCGAACCGCGGCCAGTGGGGGCCGCGATCGGCCGAACCTGCCGCATCAGCAGGTAAATAAACTGGCCCAGCCCACCAGGGTGCTTACCCTGGCGAGCCGCGTGCCGAACGTTGCCGACCCCTGCTTTACACCTTTGCAAAGTGAATGTAAAATACTACCACATTAGAATAATGTTGCTAAATCCTGAGTTTATGTATAGCAGTGTAGCTTCTTCGAAGTTAATGGAGTTGTGACAATTTACCCCAGTTGGAGATTTGGCCCATATTCTCCATTCCCTTTGCAAGTGACCACACAATGTGTAAGTCACTGGAAAAAAATCAAGCATTAAGACTACAAGAGACGAGACAATAGGAAACAGAGAAAGGAAAAACAAAACTAAAAAACACACACAGACACAAAATCTTGCTGTTAAATTAACTCTGGATGGGAAAAGGCAGTTCAACAGAGAAATGACAGAACTAGGGAGACAAATACATCCCATTCCAGATGTTTTAGAGACACCAGAAAAGAAAACAGGTACGTTCTTTGAGAAAAACATTACACAAACTCCACAAAAAATCCAGGAACAGAGTTGGGTGTAAAATGGATCCAAATAATGGAATTTCGTTAGAAATTTTTGAGTTTTGAGTTTAACATTTCTGCAAATCAGAAGAAAATCAGTATTTGTATGTGACCATAGAAAGAAGTTCTGCAGATTTGCAATACTACTTTGTGTGAGAATAAAACTGTAAAGGTTGGCTTATAAAAGTTAGCCTTTGATGGGTTTGTAAACCAGTGGAGGAAGAATGTAATGCATTCATTTAATGACAACATAATGCAACCTGGAAACCCAAACACTTCAGGAAGACAGTTTAGTGTACAGGCCCTTAGTTCTAATAGAACATTAACTCTATAGCTTGATACTGAAGTAAACTCATGTGCTCTAGACACTGCACACATACTTTGGCCAAGAAAACATATATGAAAAAGTGTTGAGTAAACACTTGTACATCTCATCTCATTTGATGCCATGTGTTGCGGGGCAAGTGCGCCCCATCCCCTCTTGGGGTGGGGTACAGTAATTACTTCCCCTGGGTCATGTCCTTATGAGCACCCCTTGTCTTGAGGTATTGTGGACTAGTGGTAAAAGTCAATATGGGGGCCACTTCTCTCAAGCTTGTGTGGCCCAATGGCCAGAGTCAGAGTGTCGGCCCATTCACACATGGCTGTGGGTCCCAATGGCCCAAGTCAATATGGCTTCCCGGTTCGCCCGGGGCATATCACCTAGTGGTCAGAGTCAGCGTGGCCACCTGGCTCAGCCAGGCAGTATGGCCTAGCAACAAGAGTCAGTAGGGCCACCGTCTTTCAGGGCTGCATGGCCCAATGGCCAGAGTCAGTAATGTCGCTCTCTCTCGGGGCCGCATGGCGTAGTGGACAAGTCAGTAAGGTCGCCCTCTCTCAGGGCCACGTGACCTAGTGACCAGAGTCAGTATCACTGCCCCTTCCTTGGGGCTGCGTGGTCTAGTGGCCTCTCAGGGGATTGGGCAGCCACCGTGAGGTGGGTGGCAGCCAGGTAAGGGGACCCAGGCCTTCCCTGCTCCACTGGGTCCCAGATCATGGCCCTGTCAGTGGCAAGTATGCCTGCCACTGGGTCTGCGAGAAATCTGCCTGAAACACGCTGACCCCACTCGGAGGACCACAACTAGTCTCCCTGAACTACTTCCTACCCAGTTCCTGATGCTGTGGTCCCGGCATCTTCAGGGTCTCTGGGCTCCTCGGTCAGTGAGGCTCCCAACAGTTCCACCACTCCTTGGGCGTCTTCCAGAGTCTCAGAGTCCCTGGCTTCTGCCACCTGGGGTTTCTGCAGTTCCTGGGCTGGAGCTTGCAGCATGCATCCTCTCTCTTCGGCGGTCAGCACTGAATGAGCTGAGCTGCTCCTTTTTATACCTAGTTTGCAACCAGAGCCTGCCCAGCAGAGCCGTGGGGGACATGGCCTCCTCAGCCCAGAAAGTGGAGTTAACCCTCACAGTACCAGTGCGGGGCAACTGCGTCCCGTCACACCATGCTAGAGAAAAGGTTTGATAATGGCTCAGAGAAAATAGTGCAACATGCTAAATCACCAACACCAATTTCTACACTATTCTGCATTTTCTTTGGAGGCTTCTTATACAAGAACTGACCAGGCTATATCTTCCTTAAAATGATGACATCAGACATCACCACAATATGAGGTGAGATGACAAAGAATTTCCACAATTCCATAGGTTTAGCACAATTCAGTAGCATCCCAAACTACACTGTAAAATAAGTTTGTGTCTAAGGGATGTTTACCTGCAGTAAAACTGGTACATTTGCCATTCACGATATTTTTAGTTGCAATGCAGTTTTGCCATTTTTGCCATAAAAAGGGACAATTTTCACATTTTCCCAAACCCTAAGTTCATCTGTTTCAAATTGAATGTGAGCCTGAAGTCCATAGCTGAACTGTGGACCCCCATGTTTCCCACAAAATTCCAAGAGTAGACTGTCATAAAGGGAATACTTGACAGTGGATGGAGATACCTAGGACACCAAAAATACTAAATAAATGTTTTTAAACCCCAGTAAAATCACCTCTTGTGAAAGCTTTCCAGTCTCTATTATATCAATGAACACTGCAAATTAGTTACAAACGTCATTTTTCTTTCTTATGGAAGAGAGGATAGGTGTCAAACTGTAAGAAGACAAAAACAAAACAAAAACCGGAAAATGAAAAAAGAATAAGGAAAAACATATGCTAAACAAGATGAAAGAAAATTAGAAGTACCAAAGTCCTCAAAGTATCCTTTGTAAATGGAATAGAAAATTAGAGCCAGATGCTGAAACAGATCTTCAATTGCAACTGAAGTTCACACTGCAGCAGAGGAGAGTGGTGTAAAGGTGGCATAAAACCCACTTTTGTGCATCCTTGTTCCTGAGCAGATATGTGCCAGGCTAGTTACCCCTAGTATAACTTAAAGCCCTACATAAAAGGATATGGACACAAGTCAGATATTAGGAATGGCAATATACAAAAACCTGTAGGAGAACACTTCAATCTTTCTGGCCACAAAATAGCAGATTTTAAGGTAGCCATCCTACAGCAAAAAAACTTCAGGACCAGACTCCAAAGAGAAACTGCTGAGCTTCAATTCATTTGCAAATTTGACACAATCAGCTCAGGATTAAACAAAAACTGTGAATGGCTAGCCAACTACAAAAGCAGTTTCTCCTCCCTTGGTGTTCACACCTCAACTGCTAGAAGAGAGCCTCACCCCTCCCTGATTGAACTAACCTCGTTATCTCCAGACTGATTCTTGCCTGTATATTTATACCTGCCTCTGGAAATTTCCATTGCATGCGTCTGATGAAGTGGATATTCACCCACGAAAGCTTATGCTCCAATACATCTGTTAGTCTATAAGGTGCCACAGGACTCTTTGTTGCTTTTCACAGATGCAGACTAACACGGCTACCCCTCTGATACTTAAAGCTGCATGTGGGTTACACATGCCAATGGAGTCTGTAGGTCAAAACAGCAGACTAGGATCGGTAAGGCACATAGGATCCCAGACCATACCCCTTTACTTCACTCAGGTCCCTGTGCCCATAAGTTCTGGAACTAAGGGTGCTGGAGGTGCTGAGAGCCATTGAACCAAACTGTAAATCTTGTATATGATGGAAACCCCTGGCTTGAAGTGGTTTCCATTATATACAGGGTTTACAGTATACAAATTGTTCCAGCGCCCCTCGTGCCAGCAGCTGGGAAGGAGATCTCAAAGTAGCAGTGACGCTGCTATCATTGGATATGATCCACCAAGGGCTGTTTACATGTGTGGAATCCTCAAAGGCTGTTTACCTGGTTTTTAGGTTCTCTTTGCACTGACTGCACACTGCAGTACAGCCACGCTAAATAGCAAAATGTGGGCCCAGGTCTCTTTTTTCAATGAGGAGTTTGTTTTACTCCTCCCCTGGTTCTCTCTCCTTCCAAAAACTGACTGTACCAACTTCACTAACATGATTGGAGGTTGTTTTATTATTTGGAACAGTGAACCATCAACTAGACCCTAATTGAAATCTGACCTTTGTCTCCTTGAAGTGGAATCTCAAAGGAAAACAGTTAAACTTAACTTAATCTATAGATATAACATAGAATCCTACCAGGGGACTTCATTCTAACCAAGAAACTTAGAAACTGGAGTCCTTTTACTGTTTAGCCTATACATCAAAGTCATAGAATACTGTAGACAGGAAGGTTAAAATAGAGGCAAGAATCTAGGTCGGGCCCCAAAAGAATAGGGATTTTGTCTATGTGGATAACAACATATGCTATAATATTTCTACAATTACTATTGGGAAATCTGTGTAAATGTTACATCTCTTGAGATTTACATAACTATTTTGCCTTATTATTTCTCATAATAAGCAACATGATGGTTTGAAACAATGTTTTTTCTAATGAAGAATGATGAAAGGGAGAACACAGTGAAAAGTCTTTTGAATTAGGCTTCAGAAAGGAGTTTATCTTCCAGTCCATGCAGCCCATGAAAACCGTGATCATTGGAATGAACATTTCTAGAAAGTTCTTCTTTCTTCTCTTTTCGCATAATGCTAGATAGAAGCAAGTAACAATTTAACTTTTAAATAGAAAACTGCAGGGAACATTAATCTGCTGAACCAAAGAAATTGTGCAAAGTTATAATATGACTGTGGTATATTGACCTTCCTGAAATTACAGGAACTATTGTTTTTAATTTTCTTTTGGAATGTGCATGAGTCAATGGTTTTTTATTATTGCCAGTTTTTGTTACAGAAAATTTAGAATTACCCTTTGATTATTGACTATAAGAATATAATAACTTTTGTCTCACATGATGCATGAAGCATACTGTCAAATGTGTATTGTGCACAACACAGTACCAGAAAATATGGTCTCTCACTGGCAGCAGGCTACAAAAGGCGAAGTATAAATCAAGCATTTACTGAATAGGAAAAAGCAAATTTAATGTACTTACATAAAAAAAAAACAAAGACTACTTTGTCTTGTATCTTTTGTACAGAATTTATTATTAGGATGATACAGAGACATGGTGCTATTTTATTACAGGCTGGTTCTTGAAGCTCAATTCATTAACGGATTTCACAAAGAGTATGACATTTGAGAAAAAAACAGATGTGGGTTTTTTGCTTAGTTTTTGTCTTTTTAGTCTTCGTATAAATTGATATAATTTGCCAGGCCTGTAAGCGGCTTTGATTGTTTAATCCACATAGGGAAATATGCAGCTAGTGTTATTAAAAGCCCACCATTGTGTATGATTTTAGAGACAGAACAAAAGAAAAATGTAATATAACAGGAGCCTGAGCAGAAAACTGGACACTGAGGATGCTGGAAGAGAGAGCTTGGAGTCAGGTAAGCTCGTTCTGGCTTCCAGGACAGGCAGGAACGGACCAGAAAATAGAGTAATCAAGAAGAGAGCTTGGACACTTGGCAGCAGATGATGGGGTGGGTTGACCAAGAGAAAGACAGATAAATATTCTGGAAATTTCATAGATTATTTGCTAAATAACGCACCACACTCAAGTAAATATTTAAGATCTCATTAGGGCTTATTTTGCGTCTTATTTTTAAGAAAATAGAGAAAAGCCTGTTTACAAAGAAAAGCCTGCTATGCTGAGACTAGCAATAGAACCTAAGGATTGTGTTCCTGATACCAGAAGGGTATCATTGGCTACTTCAACCAAAGTGAGATACTGATTCATAATGATTAAGAGACAGAAAGCCATTGGGCAACATATTTCAGACACTCACCAACTCCACTTTTAAATCAGGCTATGATATGAGATGCGAAACTATCAGATTAGAATAAATCCAAAAGCAACTGCTTACAGGTTGTTAAAAGAAATTTTAGGAGTCTGTCTGCAAGGGAATTTCCATGATATCCAGTGATGATAGACTGAAAATCTTACATGATGGAGGGATACCACCAAGTGGAATCTAACCTGGATGGAAAATTCATAGGGACAATGCTTATTTTGAGGCTGCATAGCAGACAAGAAGTTCCAAACGCGAGTCATTTCTTTGAATTTTCTAGAAAGTGAGGTCCACATCTTTAATGGGAATTGGGCACCAGAATAACTTTTGAGGATCTTTGTCTGAGTCTATTTCACAGAAGGGCCAGATAAATTCTGGATTGCTAATGCTGAGATTTTCAAATTTAACCTTCCATGGGGCAATGATTCTTGTATCTCATTCCTTCCAGCCAAACTATTCAAACCTAGTATAGCAGTGATGTGCAGAACTAGAGAGAGACTGACTACTGCATTGTACGGGATGGACATTCTTTATTGTTAATAGTGAATAAGTGCATGAGAAGCAAGTGCTGGGGGAGAGGGGTCTGTTTTTTATCCATGACAGAAGTCAAGAGATCTAGGTTCTAATCCCAGCTCTTTCACTGATTCCCTGTGTAAATTTCAGTACAGCAATTAATCTGTCTCAGATTCTCCATGTGCAGAATTGTCAAGCCAAACCATTCAAAAATCATGTGTCAACTACCCCCAAAAAAAACATTAAATTGGTTTCAGAATCATGTTATTTTAAAAGACGATAATTTTTTTTATTCTTTGTATTTGCCTTCTGGTTTTCATGTTTTCAAGCTTTTCTCTGCAACTCTGATAACTAGAAACTTTTTTTTTTAAATGTCAGGTGAAGTCAGCAGCAACAAGGGACAGGTTCAATATCTAAGGGTTCCTAATAACAATACAAAACAGAACCAGTCTGAGCCCCCCTCCCAGTAATCTGGGACCACCACCCCCAAGCACTTCTAGGGGCAGTACTTCCCCACCCATAAACACTGAGTCTGTGTATAACAAAAGATAACTTCTATTAAAAGGGAAAGGGAACCCAGCATTAATTTGGTAAGCCACCTCAACCATGATTCAAAAGCATGTAACCACCCCCACTCCACAGTATGTTGGGTAGTATCCTTTGCCTTAATTTCTCACCTTGCGGTGTGCAAGTCTCACAAACAAATGTTCCTTTTAACACCCCACTCATAGTTTGTTGTCAGTCAATAAAGACCCAGACTTCAGAGATAAGAACACCTGTCCCCAAGCCCTCTCTGTCACTGGGATTTGGCATCCCTCCCCCTGTTTAGCAAGTGAGGTTCAGTTTAGGGTGACCCCCTCAATCAGGGCTAAGTACAGTTCTGCTGCCCTTTACTCATACCATATAGATAATAACATTTCATGACCCCTGCATTCATTAAAGTGAAGTGTAATCCAAAACCAGCCCAAATTGATCATTTTGGCAAAGCATCTCTATCTGCTGAACACCTAAACAGAGTAGGTTTGTCTATGCAAATACGCCCTGCTCTTGAAGTCTTTCCCCTCCATTTCATTACTAGATGTCAGAGGAGAGCTCATTCAGCTGTCACTAAATGTCAGGGGAGACCTGCTTAAATCAGTGAAAGCTGAGATTTTCACAGTCACACGACTACCAGTGCATGATGGGACTTTAAGAAACACCCCAAATATCACAAAACCTGTGACAAAATTGTGGGAGTTGGCAACACTACTTATTGAAAATGAGAGTACTATTTCATCACAGTGGTGTTCTGGCAATTAATTAGCTAGTGTTTACAAACTGGTTTAGGTCCTAGGATGAGAAGGTGTCAGAGTATTAGTCCTGTATGGAAAAATATTTCCATTTGACAGAGCTATAAATACAAAGAGAAGATTCTTTAATTTGCTGTGAAAACAGCAGCAGGTATCTAGAGCTGCATGAGCGAAAACTTGCTATTCCCTGCCCAACTTGCCCACTCTGAACAGTTGTTCTGAATGAATATTTAATGCTGCAGGTGGCATTATTTCCTGTGGAAATATCCTACTGCAGGCTCTAGAGACCGTATTTAGTGAATGAGCTGGGAACTGGATGCTTCATCCAAATTTTTAGATTTTTAATGGACTGGATAATTATGAGAAAGATAAAGAGACAGATCACTAGCCTTCATTTTCTAAGTAGTGGGCAGAATCCAGTACTGCTATGAGTTTTCAGATCAGTGCCTCAATTCCAAACATGGCCTGCTCTAAAATATGCTGGTAGATGTTACCCTCCCCACTGTCTTTCTCCTCAGAAATGAAATCTAGAAAAATAACTGATGACTGTGGTAGTGAACCTTTAAAAACAACTGCCAAGGCAAACATCTAAATACAAGCTGGATATAGGACAGCCACTACATTAGAGTTTGGGTAGTAGTCCAAGAGTGTGCTTTGTTCTGCAGAGGAAGGCTTTGCTTCCTCTCATTCAGTTAGAACAAAGTGGCTACCATCTGTCATGCATAAGATTATGGTTTATCAGTTGAACCCACTCAATCAAATCATACAAGAGAATGCTCTTGCATTCAATGAAATTTTGCATTTCTCTCACAGGTTCTCCCAAAAGGTATATTGTTCTAACATAAACAAATCCTTTTTCTGTTTCTATACAAAATTTATTTAGAACCATAGTTAAAATAAACCTCATTATCTACCAGCATACAGTTTTTGTTAGCCACCAAGACACTCCCATAAACACCTGGTAGAAAAGGGCACCTCAGGACCAGATTCTGTACACCACTGTAAATCCAGAATAACTTCAAAGATTCTTTATGGAGTTACTCCAGATATTCATTAATCAGAATCAGGCCATAAGACTTCAATAATATTATTTTAGGAATATATTACCTACCACTAAATGTGTCATATAAAATTCAGATCCTTAGCTGTCTACAGAGAAAAAAAATAACACTTGTTCTTTGCAGTGTTAGCACAATCCTCAGAAACATTTAGAATTACGCTGCATAGACTGTCTTTTTTCTCACTTATTTTTGGTATTGCAGGGCTATGTTTCAGGGCTTTATTGATTTCCATTCTGTCTGTGGTTGATTAAAGTTCCAGGAAGGTGTCAGGTGCATTAGTATAGAGCTGAACAGAAATATCAGTCTCAGGACAAAAAAAACCCCCAACTAAACCAAAACAAAACCCTGTGATTTTATCTAGTAATATATGTACACAATAAACTGCAGCACTAAAAGATAACAGCCACATAGACTGGTTAACTGAATCTTTCACACACATCTTCTACACCTCTGATTACAGGACTGTCAGAAACTACTAGCAACCAATAAAACTGTGGCCCTTTGGTGAGAAAATTAATAGCCTCTTATTTTTTTTAAGAGATTTCATCTCCAGGTTAAATGTTTTCACCTTATAAACTTGCAGCACAGAAAGTGAATTCCTTAGTAATTAGTTTTTAGTTGATAGGACTTCCTTACTCATTATGTGTAACATGAGAATGTAGCAGTTAGTTAAGCGAAGACTCCACAAGAGTAACATTTTTCATCGTGATCTTATTCCCAGGGTTGAGAGATTGCTAGGAAGCCTAATGTCTGCCATTTGTTCCTTTACCAGCTGTGTTTTTCTATTTTAATGGCTCATTTTCCCCAATTCCCTCCCCTGTATCAGCTTGTCTTGTCTTATAGAACACCAGGAACATAGTACGCACTGATAATGCTGAAACTACCAACATGCCCAGCATATTAGTATCCTGAAAAATCACATCTAATCAAGGTGACTGCAACTCTCAGTCTATTTGCAGGAATGCAGGATGATCTCTAAAATAAGTAGCCACTGCCTAACCCACTAGATCTATTTCTGAATAGATTACACATCATTATATAAACAGGTTGTGTGTCAATGAGAAATCTATGTGAACATTTAAATTATCCCCTTCAGTATTAATTCCTAAAATGCATGCTCATATAACTGCAAACCATCTTACCTGAAATGTATGGATTTACTACACTAATTGCAATTTTGTATTAAAGCACAGACTCTTCAGCTATGAGTTAACTGTTATTATTGGCTAAGGAATTCGCATGGCAAAAATTCATATATGACACACTTCAAGAGTTCAGAAACCTGATTGTAAAGAATGATAGATGCAGTAAAGTGTAATAAAGCATAATAGCCTTTAATAATTAGATACAATGTTTCAAATGTGCAATTAAAAAAAGTTTCTACCTGATAACATGAAGGCATTAGCAACAGTATGGTGAAGGAACAAAAAATATTTGCAATATCTCAAAAGAACAATCTGTTACTGAGCAAACTGAGACCTTAGGGGGGCAGGACAAAGGGAGAACCTTTGAACAGGATACCCCAATTGTATTAAACTGTTTTACTGAGATACAGAGTCCTGAGTGAGAAATAAAAGAGGAAGAAATCTCTGCAGGCTGCAAACTCCAGAATTGACCTCCTTTCTTTAGGAATAATATCTTGGGCATTCTCTTACCTTAGGGAAGTATTGTAGTCTCTAAAAACAGGAATCACCTCCAGCACTCTTAATCAGTATGAACATATACAAAATCAGCAGAGCCTACTTACTGCAGAACCACCATTTTGACTAAAGAGGGTAAACTGAGATTTGCTCCTCATTTAGGCCTTGATCCTGCACCATTAAAGTCAGTGCAAGCTTTCATGGTGCAAGACCAGGGCCTTATAGCTTCACACATCAGCAATTCCTGACAGAAATGCAGCATACACTTTCAGTGGCTTTAGTTTTCTTGTGGTTTTGCTTTCTACACTGTTCATAGTGGGATGATATTGATATAACCTTGCTTCCTGCTAACAAGAGGAAGCAAAGAGGCTTTTAATGAGGTTTTAAAGAAATAACAGAACAAACCATAAAGAAGATAGGGGTGGGTGAGGGAGAGGATCATCTCAGGGCCAGCCTGAGGCATTTTGCTGCCATAGGCAGACTTCTGCATGTACACACTACACTCAAACTTCTCTATTCTCACCCACAAACCAAAGTATGTCTACTGTATTCATTAACAATGTCAGTGTATGGTGCATATTTTTATATTTATATAAGCAAGCAACAACACAACAGGATTTGAGTTTGTCAATCAATACATACCCACTCCTATGTAATTCATCATGCTCAAGTCATGCATATAACCTTAAGTACAGTAATGGTATACAAAAGCATCTTGTACTGGTAGCAAGGTAACGGCTGTAACACCAATAGGATTCTGAAAGTGATAAGGGGTGAAAGATCTAAAAAGGGACGTAGGAACCTAAACCCCAGATTTAGGCAACACTGAAATCCACAAAACCCCGCTCAGCTGCTGCCTAAATATGTATGTGCCTAAATTTTCACTGTAAAAGTGATCAACAAACAGGGGAAAGATAGCTGTTCCCCTGACTTTCTTGCAAGCATTAGCTCAGAGCATGCCTTACAGATGCCTGCCCAAAGAGGTTCCTTCCCTTATAACTTTTAGTCCAGTGATTAGGGAACTCTCCCCTCTGCCTGAACTGGAGAAAAGATTCAGTCTCCCTGCTCTTAGGAGAGTGCCCTAACAATTGCAAGAGAGGATACTCTGATTTGGAGGGGGAATCCCCAAATGTCTCCTATTTAAGATGTTTCACTTTGGATAAATATTTAAAGACTCACTGGGCCAAAGCAAGAGAGTGACTCTATAGCCTGGTGGTTAAGGCCCTCATTGGGTGACCCATGGTCCAGTCTCTCTGCTGCAATAAGTATTTAATTATTTAGTCAAAGTGAAACAGCTTCAACAGGAGAGACTGAGAATAACACACAGCAGAATAGTCGAGATCCCGTGGTTAGGGCATGCTTCTGAGAAGTGGGACACCCCTCTTCAAATCCTTTCTCTCCATAAGGCAGAGGGTGGGGAGATTGAACCCTGGCTCCCACATCCTGGGTGGTCTAACCACTGGCATGAAAGTTATAATGATGGCACCAGCACCTCCTCTTTCAGCACTTCTTGCAAGAATGGCTTAGGGGCCTAAGCTACCTTACACTTAGCTTAGGTGGCTCCCGAACTAGTATGCTAACTTTTGTGCATCCCATTCTTAGCTGCCTATCTCTCTCAATGGCGGATTAATGCACCTGGCCAATTTGGTGACCCCTGCAGGAGCTCTGCAACCTGGGTAGAAATTGGGGGGGGCACAGTGCCAGAACTGTTGCCCTGCCCCCTGCTCCTTGTCTTCCCTCTGGGGCCCCTTCCCCTGGCCAGGCCAGAAGCCAGAGCTGGGCCATGGTAAGAGCTGCCCAGGTCATTGTGGGGAGACCTGGACCCTCCACCTGCCCTGGATGGGGGTGGGGGACCCGAGAGCAGCCCCTGGCCCATGTTCCCACCCTACTGTTTATTAAACTGTGAAAAATTGGGACAAATATTTTTAATCCCCAAAATTACAATTTAAAACAATATGTTTACTGCTATATAGATTGCAAAATAAAATTCATTAAAATATGTTAAATAATAATACCATTTCAGTTTATAATTATTTTTATAAACTATCATTATACAAAGACCTTAAGCTCTGGATATGCATAGTTCTGTATTAATTTAAATAAATGATGATAAATATATTCCTATGTATTTATATTTCTGGAATGTCCCAGAAGAGGAAAGGCTCATGTCATGTGTCATTCACAATGTAATTGGAATTTTAAAAAGTATTTGTCCCAGTTGTATGCAGTTTAATAATCAGAGTGTCTGTCTCTGTCATCTGTTTGGCTTTTGGTAGGAATTTTGCAGCAGACTTTTTTTCCCCTACTCTCATCTCTCTCAAAGATAGTTGAACAGTTTTTTCCTCAAACTTTCTAATAACTATTCACTCCTGGGCTAAGTTTCATTTTGAAGGGTAAATACTGAGAAAGTTATAAGCAGCTAAAGATGATGTCACAGCCTCAGAATGAGCACTTTACGTTTTTTCTCCTTTCTATATTGTCTGTTGCTAGCCTTTTCTGTATCAAACAACCTATGGGGAAAGAGTTTTTAATAGTCACAATACTGGTACTTGAGGAAAAATAATAATTATGGATCTATTTAAAGGAGGGTAAGTACAAATATCCTCATTTTACAGATGCACAGTGTGGTTAAGTGACTTGCACAAGTTGCAAGAACGCAGAACACTCCGAGTTCTGAGCCCTAGTCATTGGACCACAGTATCTCTGTACCTGATTTTTGCAGCACAAGAATATGTAGATACTAGAGTTAGTCAATTTTTTTTTCAAAAATTTGAAATTGACAAACATTTTCATTGAATTTTTGACCTCCTCAAAATGGGGAAAAGTGTGGGAGACAATTTCAAAATTTTTTTTTTATTAAATTAACCCCCACATTTTCAAAGAACACTAGCAGCCACTGTTTTGGGGAGGCAATGATGCTGAGTCTCATGCAGATAGCACACCTAAGTATTCTGTCGAAATAAAGATCCATAAATAAATAATGGTGACACCCAATCATTATACATTTATCACAAGTGTGATCCCTTGATCTCAATAGCTTTGTTACAAAATCTTCATATACCTAATGCTAACTCCATGTTACCGAATAGAATAAGATGATGCTTTCATTAAATTTCACAATAAATCTTATGAGACTTCACAGGCTGGTTGTGGGTCATCACTGGAAGTGAATTATTAGTGAACAGGTCCTTCAAATTATTTTGGATGTTCTGTATATTACAAGGGAAAATTATTATTCTAATGTGGTTGAAAATTAGAATGGAAATATCATATATAACTAGAACACTGTTGATGTATTATTTAGGAAAATAATCATTGCAAAGATACAGCTTAATTTAGAAATTCATACCGCAGTGTACCAGGCATTCTTAAAAATTAAAACTGTCTAACCAGACTATGTTTCCCTATGAAAAATAGCTGACTTTTAAATAAAGTCATAAAAATTGCATTCTTTTCATTTCTGGAGGTAATCAGCTATGACATTCAATGACATAAATCTTTGCTCTTTTCATTTTCTGCTTCTTCTAGGAAAATAAAAATGAAATGTTTATAAAAGTGATGATTGAAACAGTTGAAAGTAACCTCCACCCACTTCTGTAAGCCACTGTAAATTTAAAATTGAATTCATATTCAGAGAGTTTGTAAGCTGTTTGTGAGGCATTTGTGACAATGGAAGAAAACTTGCTTACTACTGACTGACTTTAAGTTTTTCTACTGCATCAAAATAAACTGAAAAGAATTTGATCCTACAAGTCTTACTCATGTGTAGGATCTGGACTGTATAGCAAAATCCTGTGGCAAATGTCTGTTGGACTAAGATTTGGCTGATAAACTTTGATCTAAGAAAATAATCTGTGTGACTTTAAGCAGATAATTTAAATTTTCTGATTTTGCTGGATCAGGGTCTTACTGAGGAATATTCTTCCCATATTTCTTATCTATCAATATAGACAATTTAGTCCTTTGAACCATGAAGGATAATAAGATGTGTAATCTCTTCTGATAGAATACTGGTTAGTATACTTTACATTGTGAAAATGATACTGTTTTTCAATTAGCATATTTCTGGAAAGAACAAAAGGAATTGATCATCATCTTTATTGTGCAATGTAGATGGGGGGAGCAAATCCATCCAAAGAGCTTTATTAAGTTTAATTAAAAATACTTCAATGGGTTGTGTTTTTGGAGGAGGGGTAGGTTAGTGGTAACTGTGTTGGCAAATAAAGCTGTACCTTTCTCATCCTGTCTGTTCCTTTCAGTAGTCTCACTTTCCTGTTACTTTAATCCTAACCCCAATAATCTGTCCTTCACAAAAATACCACAACATGAAAAATTAGTTATTATAAGTAGATACAATTACTTTCTTTGGTGTTGATCATGCTTCCATACATTTCAATGGCAACTCTCCCATACATTTCATGGTGCAGGATCAAATCCTTTGTGAAGATACATGATGGCAGTCTGAAATGAAATACAGGTTAAATAGACTCATAGACTTTAAGGCCAGAAAGGACCATCGTGATCTAGTCTGACCTCCCGCACATCTCAGGCCACAGAACCTCACCAACCAATTCCTGTAATAGACTCCTAATCTCAGGCTGAGTTACTGAAGCCCTCAAATTATGGTTAAAGATGTCAAGTTACAGAGAA
Organism: Emys orbicularis; assembly: GCF_028017835.1. Taxonomy (NCBI): domain Eukaryota; kingdom Metazoa; phylum Chordata; order Testudines; family Emydidae; genus Emys; species Emys orbicularis. The sequence continues at coordinate 62,962,138 of NC_088683.1, read as the reverse complement.
TCAACCATTTACACTAGTTTAAATGTCTTATTTCAGAAAGAAGATACTTGACCTTGATTGCAAGTGCAGAAACATACTTAAAACTACTGATCCCACTGAGTAATAATGAGGAAAAATGGAACATTACCATTTAAAGATACAATAAGTCAACTGGCTTCCCATCTGAGACCGACAGATAATGTAAGACGTCCTTAGCACACTTTTACAGACTCTACAGAAGGTTCATAGTGTTTTTACTAAATGAGGCAGAGTCTGCTGGAAGACAAAGAATGCGCTGTTGGAAGAGTCTGGATTGGGACCCAGGAGATATGGGGCTATGTTTTTCAAACATGGTTTTTGGATGCCCAGTTTGGAACATCTTAAAGGGACCTGATTTTCAGATGGCAGGTGTTCATTATTTTCTGAAAACTGGGCTCTTTTAAGGTGTCTCATGCCGGGCATTCAAAAACCGAGGCAGCCCAAATCATTAGTCGGTTTTGAAAACCTTGACCTAAGTCTTTTTCTTTCTCTGTCATAGACTTCCTAAGTTATCTTGAAACAGAGCATTTAGTCTCTTTGTGCCTCAGATCTCCATCTGCAACATGGGGATCATAATAATTCCCAAATGTATACAGATGTTGTGAGGATGCACTCTTGGGAAGCACCCGGATGAGCACCATAGAAAAGTTTATAAGAAAAGAAAAACTCTTTATTCCATTCAGAGTTTGGATGCTGTGCAGTAAACAAGATAGAGGAATGATGAAATAAAAAGTTAATATTAAATATCTCCCTGTCCATCCTGTCCACTGAACAGGTCCTGAAAGCAAAGTAGCATGTGATCATACAAAAAAATATCCAGCGCTCTGAAGCTGAAGTGTCAATAAGCATGATTAAGGCTGCAATTCTGTCATGGAGGTCACGGAAGTCATGGATTCAGTGACTTTACGCGACCTCTGAATTCCACAGCTGCAGCAGCCGGTGTGGCTGGCTCCTGGGCCAGCCAAGCAGCTGGCCCCGGGAGTGGCCCCGGGGAACACCTAAGCAGCGATCCTGGGGGCTGTCCCAGGGCCAGCCACAGCGGCTGCCATTGGAGCAGCCCTGGGGCCAGCCGCTCAAGTGGTCCCCAGGGCCAGCTGCACCAGCTGCTGCTCGGACAGCCCCAGGCAGCTGGTCCCGGGCACTGCCCTAGCAGCAGCCACTGCAGCTGGCACCAGGGACCACCCAAGCAGCAGCAGCCCGGGGGCGGGGAGGACGTAGGGGCCAGAAGCTAGTGAGAGAGCAGGCCCCGGGTCCTTGGAGCAGCGGGCCAGCGGGGGCAGTCAGCCCCCACCGCTGGAGCAGGGGTCCCCCAGGGCAGCGAGGCCCTGGAGCAGAGATTTAGTAATGGGTATTAATAGTAAAAGTTATGGACAGGTCACAGGCCGTGAATTTTTCTTTATTGCCAGTGACCTGTCCATGATTTTTACTAAAAATACCCATGACTAAATCTTAGCTGTAAGCATGATTTGTTTAAAACTTTAGGGGAGTGGGGAAAGGGAGTTCTGAATTTTAAAATTTGTAATCCTTTGTGTCTATACTTACAATGATACTGTTTTATTGGTAGCTGCTCCCATTGTGGCCTTGAGGGGTTCCCCTCTCCACACAGTGGGAATGTCTGAGCCAGATAAGGAGACAAAGAGGATTGCAAAATGCCATGTTCAGTAAGATCCTGCAAGCCAGTCCTGCACTGGACTGTGAACAGAGGGTCAGGAGGGTAAATATTGCAAACGGTAAGGAGAAGGAAAGAGTGGACAGGAGAAAGGCTCAGGAGTTCCAGCAGGAAAAGGAGTGTGAGATGCACCAGCACATAATGGGGCTTCTCCTACAGGTTCAGCAAGCATGGCTTCACTTTCCTTTGCAGTCCATGAAGAACTCCATGTTAGCACCTCCTTACATCCCCCAACATTCCACATGCTGCCAGAGAAAGCATCCCTATGCCTACCACTCTATCCCGGAAGACAGTAAGGACAATCAGAGCTTCACATACAGTTACCTGTGAGCGCCATGTTGCTGTATGTGTAGCCAAAATGGAGTGAAATGGACAGCAATGTCCTTTCCCCTTGTTTAGTTCTGTTCCATTAATTTATTTCAGAAGTTCTTAGTCTATTTTTATTGCACATGGTTTCTATGCACTAGTTTTGGCACACAATAAAAATCTATTTTTGGGAACATAATGTATCTTTATTATTTTACAACATATAATACAGAATGCCTAGTCCTACTGAAATCCCCCACCATGTGTAATTGTACAGGGCAACAGAACTCATGGAATCAGTGACAAACACAGCATACTAATTATAAAGTAATAGAAAGCATCACAAAATTAATAGGTTCATTAGCAAACGGTGTTATCATAAATGTACACCAAGAACAATACAATTCCTAATAGCTCCCAAAACTCATGGCCAGGCGGAGTGCAATCCTCCACACCACAATACTGTGGCTGACTGTTAAAGTGCTCTTTCAAGGCTTCCCTCAGCCATGAGCTCTTGTAATAATCCTTGTGTCTGGCTGTTCAAACGCAGCAGACAGCTTCTCCACCTTCACCCTGGTGGTAACTTTACCTCACAGATACAAAACCCAACAGGCAGCTATCACCATTAGGATATTTTTTCGTACAGAGATTCAATCGTGTGAGTAAACAATGCTAGTGTCCCTTCAGTCTACCAAAAGCACATTCAGCTGTCACTCTGCACTTGCTGAGCCAGTAGCTGGATCTTTCCTTGGTGCTGTCGGGTGGCCAGTGTAAGAGCAAGGAAAAGACTATGTGTTCCAGGGTCAACACTACTGACATTTCAACATTGCCAATGGTGATCTGCCAGTTGGAAAAGAATGCCCCTACTTGCAACTTTCTGAAGAGTCATGTGTTCTTCAGGATAACAAGCATCATGCACCTTCCCTGACCAGCCACCATTGACATTGGTGAAGTGTCCTCAGTGATCCACCACTGCGTGCATAACCATAGCAAAGTAGCCCTTTCTATTGAGCTATACTGTGCCACGGTGGGCAGGTGCCAAAATAGGGATATGCGTGCCATCTTTTGCTCACTACTGTTCAGGAATCCTATCGCTGCAAATCTATCCACTATGTCCTGCACATTACTCAGAGTCACAGCCCATAGCATGAGATAATTCATGGCCCTGTACACTTGCATGACAACAGCCCCCACTGTGGATTTTCCAACTCCAAACTGGATTTCCAATTGACCAGTAGCAATCCGGTGTTGAAAGCTGCCACCGTGTGTTCGCCACTTGCTTCTCAACTGTCAGTGCAATGTTCACTCTGTTGTCAATGCACTGGAGGGCTGGGATGAGCTCAGCACACAGATCCAGGAATGTGGCCTTTTGCACTTGAAAATTCTGCAGCCGCTGCTCGTTGTCCCTAGCCTGCATTACAATGTGATCCTACCAGTCAGTGCTCCTTTTTCATGCCTAAATGTGGTACTCCACCATCTGCAGCTGCTCTGTGAACACCAACAACCACTTTGAATTGATTTTCGATATGTCCCACAGCAATCAGTCCCCCATGAAATTGTCATGTTCCCCACTGCTGCAGTTCTTCTTGTGGCTCTTCAAATACCAGTGGATCGTGCAGAGATGGCAGATGGTGACAAGTTTGTGGGATTTTAAAAAAAAGGTGTGAAAATTATGGCACAGGGATGGAAAAGTTGCATGATGGCACTTGACCCCTCACTCCTAGTCATCTCTGCATGACTCATTTCTGCCCCACCATGTATTGTTCAAATTTTGCACAAGACAATGTGCTGGTTGATGACCAATTGCACAGCAGGATACCTACTCAAGGTGCACTGCACTGTGCACTGACACAAGCACTCCTAATGAGTATGCACGGCGTTAGCATAAGGAGTCATGTACACATGCACATGAGTGATATAGTGCCAATGTAAGTTCTGTTAACCACAGTTTGTAGTGTAGACATGGCCTCAGTTTCCCCTTAAAAATCCACACAGTCCAGATATGCTAAACATTCCCCTTTCTGGGGTCCAGTTTATGAAGTCCTGCACAAAGTCTTTCAACATAGAACTCAAAGCTAGAAAGTCCTCATCAATTTCAACTGGGCCCAGTCCCTCCTTCCTAAAGGTCGCTCCTCACATTAAAGCTAATTTCTTTCACCTCAGTCCCAAACTGGGCACAGCCCTTTGTCTGTGAGTGTCTATTTTCCTGCTCTCCAGGTGCCTCTTGCTTGGAGTTTGGCCTTCCCCTCTGGTGTCTTCTCCCTGCTGACTCAGAGTCTTGCAGGAGCCTTCTTACTCTCTGCAGGCATCTGCCAAACTCTACCTGCAGCTGTCTCCCCCTTTATAAGGCCCTTCTTTTAAGCCCAATTGGACATAAAGTAAGCAGTCCAGGTGCATTGGATCCTGTTCCCTCTTAAAAGGGTCCAGTTGCCCTGTTGCAGACTACCTGCTCACCCATAGGTCCAAGTTTTCACTACAGTTTTGCAGGAGGCAATGGGAACATCTACACTGAAACACCTCTCCTCCTTCCCACCTTCCTGTGGCAGCAAGTCTCAGAGCCCCGTCAACTGACTTGGACTCATGGGACTCACATTACAGGGCTAAAAATAGCTGTTTAAACATTTCCTCAGGCTCTGAGACTCTCCCCATTTGTGGGGTTTCACAGCCCAGACTGCAGCCCCAGCAGGAATGTCTACACTGCTCTTTTTAGCTCCAGAGCAGAAGCTCCAGTCAGTTGACCCAGGCTTTGAGACTGGCTGACACAGGGGTTTTTTACACAATATAGAAGTAACTGGAGAAGAGCTTCTTAACCTTTCCAAACCATCCACAAAGTCTCACTGACTAAGGGCCAGATTTGTAAAGGTATTTAGGTACCTAACTTCCTTTAAAAATCTGGTCTAAGTTGCTTAGGCACTTTGGAAATTTTTGCTCCTAAAAAACTCATTTTATTTGGTTTCAAAGAGTAAAAAAAAAAAATTAAATTAAATTAAAACAGGTAGTTGTAGTTAGTTATTTATTCCACCGATGAGCTCAGCCAGCTTTTAGAGCATGGGAAATAGGCTATAAATCAGCATTTTCTGGCATTTCTGCAATTTAATTTCACTCTGTATGAGGTGGCATGTGCAGTGTAGAAATTTATCATCGTGCATAATGATTGGAAATCTGAAAGTCACAATGTTATACTTCAACCCCATGAGTTCAACTTAAACTGAAGTTTCTCACACTTTGCTGAAGCATTGGCAGACTTGGTGGCTCTGTTTCAGCCACTAGAAAATATTTCTGAAATATATATTTTAAGTGTTTTAAATGACCTTCTTGTTCATGGACTAAAAGAGACTGATGATCTTAGAGGCTGAAGTTCTCTGGTCATTTTCTGAAGAGAACCAGCTTTGGCAGTCGCAGTGCAAGTTTCCTACACCCATCACTATTGTACCTGAGTCACTAGCTTCTCAGATGAAACCAGTATCCAAAGTGGCAATTGTGAGAGTGGATTTTGTGGCATGGAGGATGTCTACACTGCAAGAAAACCCCATAGCAGCGAGTCTCAGAGCCTGGGTCAACTGACTCAGGGCCATAGGGCTCAAAATAGCAGGGTAGACATTCCTGCCTGGGATCTGAGCCAACCACCCCTTGTCAGCTTTCAGAGCCTGGGCTCCAGTCCCAGCTGGATCATCTACACTGCTATTTTTAGCCCTGTAACATGAGTCCTGTGAGCCCAAGTCCCTTGTCCCTTGTTTTGTTTTTTTGTTTTTGCAGTGTAGACATACTTGTGCTTTAGGCACTGACCCAATAGCACTGATCTATATTTTAGGCCTTATCTTCACAAGAAAGGTTTTGCTGGTATACATATACCAGAATATCAATACTGCAAAAGCTTCTAGTCTGGACGCAGTTATATCAGTGTAAAAGTGCTTATACTGGTATAGCAATTTGTCATTCTCTGAATTGGCATAAGCTATATTGGTGTAGACACAGTTATTTCAGTATAACTGCATCTATATTTGGATTTTTACTGGCAAACTATGTCACTAAAAACAAACAAATAAACAAACAAACAAAAAACAAACAAACACACTCCTAACTGACATAGCTATGCCAGTAAAACTTTTAGGTGTAGACCAAGACTCAGGGAGTTATAGGAAAAGGAAGAAGCTAATGATTTCACTGAGCTACTAACTCTGGCTCTATACATTTGTGGCTACTACAGCACCACCCCAATGCTTGGATGTCAGCTCAGACGAAGGACTCCTAATGGACTTCCCAAATCTTGCAGCAGAACCATGAGAATGCAGCTTCATATACATTAAAAGCAGACAGAGCCTAACATAAAGGTAGAAATAGAAAACTCTGAAGTGTTTTTATAACAGTTTTTTTTAAATGTATTAGAAAAGTGTGTCTTATAGGAGTACAAGATGTTTTTGACGTTTTCTATTAGAAGGTCAGTAATTTGCAGGCTGAATATTGCCAAACTTACAAATTTGCATCCATTTGCCCTGCATTACTTCACAATAATGTTTACCAGTGCTAGGAATATTGACTCTACTTTCCCTACTAAAATTACGGATCAGTGTCCTTGGTAAAATACAAATATTGTGTCATTTAGTCATAATCCAAAGTTCATTCTCCAACATAGAGTGAAACATCATATACACAGTATCTATTACTATCAGCTGTACCCATATTCTCAAGTACCATGTGATTAAATTTACCCTAAGATGCTACTACAAATTGTCTGAACCAGTTGGATTCATTACCTCATTTGCAGCAGAATAATAGGACACAACTAAATGACACTATTGGCCATGTGGACAACACTTACAATTGCAAAGAGAGCTATTCACAATTGTTTTCTCCATTATTTTTAAACATTTTAAAATCAAAAGTTTTTTTCCAAGTCTATTAAATCCTTTGTAGTGCTGAACAGATGAACATGAACAGGTGAAGGTGATTGTTCTGATCAGTAACTAGTGTCAATTTGTCATTAAAATAGAAAAGATCATAATGTTTGGAAATACAGTTTAAATGGGCATGTCCATCCCTGTCTAAATCTAATTGGAGTGATTATCATCTGTCAATATGAGAGTGGTGGCTTGCTTTATTAGACATAATTGCTCATTCTGCTCAAAGTAATAGTCTACAGAGTTGTGACACAACATAATATGATCTACTGCCCAATAAAAACAAAAAGGAGACTAGCCTTCCCTGGAGTATCCTGTTAACTAAAGCGACAATGAATCTCTGCTCCAAATTTACAGTGAACAGTGGCAGGTTAAATACCTGCTGTATTAGAAAATTAGGAGGAAGTAAAGGAAAATAAAAGGCAGCTTTTCAAGTTATTTTTAAAGGTTTCTAAAACAGTGAGCTATTAAAATTTAAGATAGCCATTTCACTTTAGCTTTGTCTTGATCAATAGACACCTGAGGTTTCCATAAAAAAATTAAGTCACACCCAAAATCTAAATGTTGAACTCCTCTGCATATTAACATGAAACATCACAGACTCAAATGTATAAATATGTAAGTATATGCACCCCTCCAGACACACACATAAATAATCAGTGCTTGTCACTAGCAATTGCTTTAGGCCTGCTAGCAGATGCTGCTGTAATCAAAAACTCTTTAAAACTTCCATTCTTAGTAAGGATTCTTGAATACAACTCTTCCCACATAAATGAGCAAGGAAATTAGGATTCCCAGTCTACACAGTGGCTCTATAAGTTATCCCTACTTTCAGTCAGTCTGTCTGGCCTATGGTTTATCTATTAGTATTTATAATTTGTATGCACTGTTTCCCTTATGTACCCTGCTGCTGCATGGCATAGACAGGAGCAAAATCACAGGAAAAAAAGCAGGCATTAACTAATCCTTCTGCTCTAGGTCAGCACAGTGGGAGTGCTCACAGTGCACTGAGGTGGCCCTGTAACTAATCCCCCATTAGGTGTGCTGCTGTTGCAGGAGGCAAATGAATGGAGTGTGCAGAGGAATCAAAGGCCCCCATTCCTGACCCTATCTCCTGCCCATGGGATGCTGTGGCAGTCATTGAAGAATGAGGCCCAGAAACCATGTGTTTAAGGATCCTTCAAGGATGTGTCACTGCTTTGTGAGCCTCTATGTCAGAGGTGGCCAAACTGAGGCTTGTGAGTCACATGTGGCTCTTTTACAGTTAAAGTGCAGCTCGCGCCCCCCCCCCCATTCTCCACCTACCAGATGTGGGGGTGGGGGGGAATCGGGGCTTCTGTCCTGCAGCAGAATGGTGGGGCTAGGGACTTATACCCAGCAGGGATGGGGTCCAGGGGCTTCATCCCCGCTTGCTGAAGCCCAAGTCCTGGCAGGCACTTCCCACAGGGCTGAAGCGTCTAGCCTCACCACCCTGCCGTAGGGCAGAAGCTCCAAGCCCTGACAGGTGCACCTGGCTCTCGAACCTCTGAAGATTATCATATGCAGCTCAGAGGGTCAGTAAGTTTGGCCACTCATGCTCTATGTGTCTGCACATTGGAAAGGACCATGGAGGCCTAAGAATTTAAAAGGGTAGTAGTGGTGAGGGGAGGGGGTGGGGGGTTGTAGGCTGTTCCTGAGATAGATAAATTTATTTTACTTGATTTGGTGTTTTGTGTGTGCGCCCTTTTTAACAGTCTAGCTCAAGATAAAGCTACCACCCCATTTAGGGATATGTTGGCAACCTACCTAGTAACTGGGTGGGAGCACTCCACCTCACAGCACAAGCGCCAACTCCGTGGGTGCTCCAGGGCGAGGGCGGGGGTGGGTGAGGAAGGGGCAGGGGCAGAGCAGGGGGTTTGAGCACCCCTGCATCCCAGAGGAAGCAAGCACCTGTGCCTCATAGACAGACCCAATGTGTGTAAGAGGAGCAACTGGGAAGGAGGTACTGTGATGGGATGGCGAGGAGATTTGGAAACTCCCTTGCCATAGTCTCCAGTGTTCAGGGTCAGTCCATCGGTTTCACAAGCAGCTGTGACATCCCTCAAGAACGACAATGGTTGGGTTACAGCCTTACACCCAAACCCAGAGTGTTCTGGGGATCCAATAGGCAAGGCCCTACGGGTGTAGCCTCATAAGATAGATCAGGAGAAAGGAAGTCCCCTGGAGTTACTAGTGTCTCACTCATTCCCACAGGAGGGGAACCATATCAAGCCTGTTCCTCTGTGTAATGCCAGAATGGTGAGAGATGGGTTGTTTCTCATCCCACTGAGTTAACTTAGGGGGAAGTAGGATTCCATTTTACAATACTCCTACCTCTAACCCCATTACAAAAAGCTTCATAGGCACATATGTTTCTGCCTCTGAGCATGCCTACTTCTGCCTCCTTCTAGCGCATCACCATCTACACTGCTATTTATACCCATGCTAGGGAAGTGCACAGTGTATGTACACTACATGCGGCTGAAAGGAGTATGCGGTGTATATGTACCTTTAAAGTGCCTCTTTCTCACCAGTCATTATATAGGGCACCTAGGTGCCTAACTCAGGGTTTGTGAATCGTAGTGTGTTCCTGTGATTTTCTAGGTACCTGAAAGTGAGGCATCACACTGCTTGAGCACCTTTGTGAAGCTAAGCTTTAGTGCTTTGCACATGCAGAGAGCTGAGCATTGCCTACAGATGTGAAACTCGTCCTCCCTTCAGTCCGAGTGTTCCAAAAGTGCTAAAGAAATAATGAACTGTGCAGCCTATGAGAGAAATGTACATTCAAATGCTCAACACTAAACGGCATCTCTCTTCAATGACACTTCTCTCCCTGTCAAATTGCAGCAATGTCTCTCCAGCCATTTCAGTGCTAGAGCTTTAAATAAATAAATAAATAAAATGCAAAAACTCTTTTGATAAAGGAGGAACTGTAGTCCCCCCCACCCCCATCTTCCTGCAGTCATTAATGGCTGACTTGTTTGCTTTTTTCCAAGCCTTATAAAAATATACCTAGCAGTGACTAGACCTTGAAAACTTCAATTTAGAAGATGGAATTTTCAGCATGTTAGGAGTGACTGAAAACAGGGGCTCAGATTGGAAATGCTCAGGAATCCTTCCTTAACTATAGCTGTGTTAGCTCTCCTGCTCCAGTATGTCCAGTATGTACATATCATATCAGTATGCATTTGAGTGACAGCGGGAGGCTATTTAAAATGGAGAACAGTGTTTCTGCACTAGATTTGTAGTTATTTAGGCAGAATTTATTTGCATGGCTCAGGTTCACTGTATGTTCCAGAGGCATTTTTACCTAATCTAAACAGTGACATAGACTAGTGAAATTACATGAATCTGGACCAGTTTATTTTGACAAGAATTTAAAGTGTAACACTTCCCTCATATTAAATCCAGTACCTATTATCTTGTCATAATAATAAGCTCTTCATTAAGAGCTATCGCCTCAAGTAGCAGAATGTAAGCAGGTTTTTTACAAACATCTTGAGAGGAGAGATCACTAGGAGATCAGGTCCTATAGGCTCTGAAGCTGTAGGCTCAGCTGAATTGATAAGATGTATTTCCTGCTATTTTTATTTTATTTTATTCTCCAGCCTGACCCACACATGCTTTAACATTCAAATTATGTTTGAGTTAATAGTGGGCATTCCTATTTAGTGTTTGCCTTTGCTAATTCTCAACAGGCAGCCTTAAATTTTGGCTAAGATTTATAGCTCCTTTGAGCATATTAAATAAGTCTATAACACAGAAAGCAGAACATAATTAGCATGAAAGCAAAGTTTTGAATGCACACTGACAGACTTGTTTGAGATACTGAGAAGTATTAGGCTGGCGAGAGCATTCCAGGGCTACCTGGGATTCCGCTGACCCAATTTCACAGAATGGGGCTGGAGCTCTAGTTCTATTAGCAAGATCTCTTCAGTAGATTTATAAATTATTAGCACATATCATGTTCTTAAGTGACTTTTAATGTGCTGTCTGGTTCTTTGACCTCTGCTTGAGTCTCCCTCTTTGTCCTGAGCTCCTCCCGCTCATGTACCAAAAGCAGACACACAATAAGGACCTACAAATGTATTTTCAATAATTCATTAAAAAGCCATTTTTTTCAAGAGATTTGCACACCTATCTATCACCTCTTGTATTTGATAACTGTAAGGCACATTTACAATGCATGAAATATAAAATGGGCTAAATTGGAAAGGGGTTTGAACTCTAGCATCCACATCCAACCCTTAAACTCTAATGTGATGTTTGAACGACACAAGAAACCTTTAGTGAAACTCCCTGTACCGGGAAGGTCCAATGAGCAGCTAGATAGTGGTCAGGTTGTGGTGTTATGGTCTCTGTCATCATATATGTCCAGAAGGGGGCCCCAGCTGCAGCCTCAATCACCCCCATGTGCTCTGATTGCGCCTCCAGAGGTCCTAGCACTCTGGAGGTTGGGGGGGCAATGTAGGGGGAGCCGTGTCCACTCTACTGGGTCCCAACCCAGGGCCCTAGAAATTTAGCAAAGAGTCCTGCCCAGTTATTGAGATACCCCAAATTATGTTTTCCCAGCAATCTGGTGCTCCTCAGCTTGGGGCATGGTTACCGGCTTAGAAAACTTCCCTTGGTCTCTTAGTGAACACAGTGTGGTTCACTGAATTTCTTTTTAGGGCTTTCAGCTCCCAAAGGAGAAAGGGGAACAGTGGTGCTAGAACTAGGGATGCTGGGGGTGCTGCCGTACCCTCTGGCGTGAAGTGGTTTCCATCAGATACAGGATTTACCATTTGGTTTAATGGCTTTCAGCCCTCCCCACCACATACACAAACTATACAAATTGTTCCAGCACTGCTAGAGCGGGAGAGTTCAAGTCACTGCTGCTAGAGCAGCCTTCACAAAGTTGTTGCCACTCCTGAGGCAGCTCTCAGCATCAGCCTTGCTTCCTGGTGCCACATGCAGCTCATTCCCCACTTTTCCTGGACTACCAGTATCCTTTTAAACTGTTCATTCCCTGGAAACATGCCCTGCATCTATTGAAGTGCAAAGCCTCCCTAGCCCAGTATTGCTCTTAAGCTGACCAGATGTTCCCATAGTAGGGGCTTTGTCCTATAAAGGCAACTATACTTCCCTGAAAAAAAAAAAGTGTCCTGGTTTTTCACACTTGCTATCTGGTCACCTTGTTCTCCTCCCAGCTCTCATTCAGTGTGGGCCTGTAGACCTCATCATACTCATCCAGACTTTGAGATCCAAATCAGAACTTTGTGATTCAGGCCTGCTTATTTAATGAGCCAAACTAAGTCACTGTCTCCAACCACCTGTACAATTTGGGGTTATAAGGGACTCAGAGTCAAATTTTCAAAAGTGACTGACTGACTGACTTGGAAGCCTATATCCCATTTTCAAAAGTCACATAGCCATTTAGGAGCCTAAATCCCATTGACTTTCTAAGAGATGTATAACCAGATTTTTAAAGATATTTAGGCACCCAAGGATACAGATTTTCAGTAGGATTTTCAGAAGTCCTGAGGCACCCAATTTCAATGGGCACTTTTGAAAACCTCAGCTCATTATTTAGGCACCAAACTACCTTTGAAAATCTGACCCTTAACTACTTTTTAAATATATTTTGTAAATGTTATAAATTGCTTGTTTTAATCACTCTATTCTATGTTCTTCAGGTTTTTATACAACACCCATCGCTATGGTACAGTATCTAAACACCTTGCAGCAAAGGATAAAGCAATGTAATCCACCAGCCATACCCCATCCTTCACCTGGCCAGCACTGTTATATGTATATATACACCTATCTGATAGAACTGGAAGGGACCCTGAAAGGTCATTGAGTCCAGCCCCCTGCCTTCACTAGCAGGACCAAGTACTGATTTTGCCCCAGATCCCTAGGTGGCCCCCTCAATGATTGAATTCCCAACCCTAGGTTTAGCAGGCCAATGCTCAAACCACTGAGCTATCCCTCCCCTGGTCTATTTACCAATGTCTTGTCTGCTATGGTGCAGGTCTTATAAAAGGTGCATAGCTCATGAGGTCCTTAAACAGAAGGCCCCCAAATTCTACTCCCTATTGGAACAATACAATTTCCATTAGGTCATGAAGAGGAGACAGGATTTGGCCCTATTTTTTTTTTTTTTAAGAAGAGAGGAGATAAAGAGGGTGAAGATATCTGTCTGTGAGGACAAAAATGAAAGATAATTTTAGATTTATGGCAAAACTATTAGATTTCAGGAACAACTTTCAACTTCATTGATACAGTGTAAATTCTGAAAGGTGATAGCAACACGTTTGACTCCACTAAACTGTGCTGCTAATGAATAGCTTCAGCAGATTGCAGCAGAAGTTATATAAAATAACATTACGTGGAAATATATAGAGAAATATAGAAATGAAAACATATTCCAGCCTGGAAAGCAGGCTTAATATATTTCTGCTTGATCCACAATGATCCAGAAAAGGATATTTACCTCTATTAGTTGAATCCATGTCTAAAGAGATGATCTGCAATGTGAATATTTCCTTAGTGTGGCCATGGTCTTTGTGGACAGCATCAGTGATTATCACTGGTAAAAACTTGTCTGAATGGCTGCTTTCCTAGCCTCAGAGTAAAAAGTGCACTGCACAAAAATCATCAAGAGATGAGAGGCTTAGGATCATGCAAGTTGAAAAACTGAAGCATAGATTTAAAGTCTAACTAAAGGCTCAGTGAATCCACTTGAACCATGAGAAAGATCAGCTTTTTCTATATGCCTTCATTGCAAAAGTGGGCATGAGATCACTTGTATCTCCCATTGCCAGATGTGTACAGTCCAAGCAACAAACAACAACAACAAATTAAAAGGAACAAACTCGTATACTCGTCTTTGACAACCTATTCAACCTTATGTACACCTCTACCCCAATATAACGCGACCCGATATAACACGAATTCAGATATAACACAGTAAAGCAGCGCTCCGGGGGGGGCAGGGCTGCGCACTCCGGCAGATCAAAGCAAGTTCGATATAATGCGATTTCACCTATAATGCAGTAAGATTTTTTGGCTCCCGAGGACAGCGTTATATTGGGGTAGAGGTGTATATTGAAAATTGAATGCCCTGCAGATGGTAATATTAATGTTGTATGATGGAAGGTTGTACCTGGATATGTTTGGCACTCATAGTACAGGTTGTACTTTTGTTTTCTTTATGTACTGTTAAAGATATATATATATCCAGACAAATCTTTCATGCTGCTAAGCTTCTATAATCTGATTCATGTAAAATAAAGGCTTTTATTTTATCCGTTTTGTTTCTGCTTACTATTAGAAAACCTCATCTCTTTTTCCAGCAAAATTGTACTATCATTTGATGTCTACAAAGGCAAGCTTATTTCAGGGAAAGTTGAATGGATGGAGGCACTCAGACACTATGGTGATGAATACTGTGGCAATATGTAGATAGATACATAAGGTAGATTAGATAATAAAGTGGAGAAATTAAGAAACTCCCTTTTTAAAGAATATTACATACATTTAGAAAGAATATCATCTCTTGTTAACGTAGATACCTCATTTTGCAGAAGTCATGTCATTGCTAAGAGCTGGCAGTTAGAGAAGAACTCCTTTATACATAATTACCTAGAGTATTTTACTTCTGAGGGGAGAAAAAAGCAATACTGCTTTCAGCACATAAAATAAAATTTTGCACAAAAGGGGCTTGATTCTCTACTCTATAACTACAGTTTATGGACCAATGAGTCAGGCCCAAGGAATTTATGTTCAGTTTAGTTTGCAATACATTAGGGTCTCAACCAACATCAATGTGGACTCATGATGGTTTCTTTACAGAAGTTTAATGATAAGGCTCTATAAGAGTAAAAGGAATAAGGATGGCCAAAATAAAGGAAGTTTCTGCACTGGCATTTTAGATATTACAAGACAATTTTTTGCCAAGAGCTGGTTATGGTTATGATTAGTGTTTTTTACCACCAGGGGAGAGCATTGCTCCTGCATGAAGGAGTAGAAGCACAAGATGCTAGTTCCCCACATGGCCTCACTTTCTGTCCATGAGATGGTGGGGTGAGGGCAAGGGAAGCAACACAGGCATCTGGATGGAGCATGGAGGTTCCAATTTTCTTTATTAGAAACAAAAGTCAAAATATATTGTTTTTGTTACCTAACTGGATGAGCTCTACAGACTGTCTTAATCAGTTGGTCTGTTCCAATATTTTTATACCACCACCCCTTGATTGGTCATTGTCTGGAACCCCTGGATTAAGACCATTATCTCTGGGACAGTAGCCGCCTCGTGAACTTCTATACAAAGTTTAGCGACTAGAGGGAGACAGTGAGTCACACTGTGTTATCATGGGTTACACTTGCATTTATCACTAATATTCTCTGATATTTATTTAAAATCATCTGTGTTTGCAAAAATCCTGTCCATAAATTCTTTATTTTTATTGATAAAAAAGTTTGATCGTTTACTGTTTTGATATCTGACATAATGGCAGTTCAAAAGAGTATTATAATAAAACCACTTAGATTATTTCAATCTGGATTTTTATAGTGGTGAACTTTGGTATCGGGTTTATTACTGAATGAATCTATTGAAGTGGTATCTTCAAAATCATCTGTGTTTAAATCTCATATTCATCTAAACTTGTACTGTAACCTTAAATATTTAACTCATTTACACTAGAGAGGCTTCACTCATCTACATTAACAGACTTTGAGTTCTAGCTTGCATTTGCTAAGGAAACCTTAAAACACTCCTTACCTATTGTGATATGTAGTATTGAAGCTTAGTGCATCCGATGGAGGAATGGCTTCACCTTCTTGCTTCTTTTAAAACGGATTGGTGGTGGTATTTCTGTGTTTGAAATCTATGGATGAAAAACATGTCATGGGCCTGAATCAACTCCTATTGACTTCAGTTGGTGTTGGATCTGAGCCCTGTAAGTTCAATGTATTATATTATTATTGCCCTCCATAATACCTTCCCAGTGGCCCAATCTTGTGGCTCCAGGGATGTAGAATATGAGGGAAAGTGCCACTCTCTGGTCCCCAAAGATCTGAAGATGATGCCACTCAATTTCCTTAAAGACAGAATCAGCTCACAGAGGCACCAGGGAACTGTTGGGAATGGTAAAGATTGGCTGTTTGTGGCAAGGATGCAAACTTGTGGATGTGGGTGTAAAATAGTGTTCACAGACCTCTCTGTTGTGAAAACATCCTTTTTAGCATATACGGACATTTGGCACCAGGACCAGTTTGAGTGAATTTAAAACTTGATATTAATGTTTTGCCCTGCTCTAATGAAAAGTAAAGGATCACTTTAGATGGAGAGAGCAATTAATAGTACTCATTAGTATTTGTTGCAAGCTCTTGACAAAGTTTGTACAGAACCATAATCATAAACTTGTGTGGTGAATGTGTTGGGTCATTGCTGCCTCTCCAGTGTCAAAGCATGGCTGTGATGGGGGTCTATTAGTCTTTCGCTGCCTACTGCTAGACATGTCAGCACCCTGATACCTCCCTGCCTAGGAAAAACACAGTCAGGTTGGAGTAACAAGTCTTAGTCCTTCAGGGATTTTAGAAGGGCCCACAGGCTTGCCTGCTTCACCTCAGAGGAATGCTGGGATAGGTAGAGCCCTGCGTGTATACAAAATTTATATCTGCATCTGCTCCATGATCTGCAAAAATGATCTGCAGATATAAAGCAGATATCTGCAGATTTGCAGGGCTTTCCATCTAAAATTTGGATTCACATCTGTTCGTGATCTGCAAAAATGGTCCATGGATATAAAGCAGATATCTGTGGATTTGCAAGGAGGACCTCCTCTGTCCTAAACCAAAATCATGGGGGCCGAGTCTAGGTCCATGCTTAAGTGCTGTGAACAACCCAAGTGATTACTTTTCTGTGTTTATTTGCAAATGTAAAGGTGAAAATAGCCACATTTTGAGTTCAACTTTAATCGACCATTGAAGGACTGACACTGAGCTCGCTGCACAAGTCATCTTGCTGCAAGCAGGTTGTTATAATGCCAAAAAATGTACTTGAAGTATAGCAACATTTCAACATAATACATACTTTGCATGTTTTATTGCTCCCACAGTCTTTTTAAACCCGCAAACCTGAAGTGAAATAGAAAACAGTATCAATATTACACTATTATATTATCTGATGAAATCCAGCATATTGAAAATTTAGGCTGACATCCCATCTTTAATTTAGGCAATGAACTGTGCCTGGCACAGTAGAGCACAATGTCAATGTTCACTCTAGCTGCCCTGATTGTTGATGGATTTTGTCAAAAATGAATGTTATTACAATGTTGGTGCTTTATATAAAATTTCATTTCCTTGTTTATTTGGAGTTTCAAAGAGAAATTATGTTTCACTGAAGGATTATGAAACACATACTATTAATCTGAGTCCTGAACCTCTCTACCACCGCAAGCATACTAAACATTAAAGGTTGGTCTGAACTAACAACACAAATCCAAATTAGAGATGGATGGAACATTTTCGACTAAATGGTTTTTCATCAGAGAATGCTGTTTTGTCAAACCTGAATTGTTTTCTGGAGACATATCAACTTTATTTTTGATGGGACATTTTCTGTGGTATGGGGTAGATTCTGAGGTCAATTCCAGATAAAAATAAAGAGACACACACCAGAATTGAAAATTTGGTTTTTTTAGTCTAAAAATGGACATTTCTATACAATTCCTCTTTGCAAAAAGCTTTTGTAATTTTTTGTTTTCATTTCAATGCAGAATGAAAACGAATTTTGAAACCTCAAAAGTTGTCATGCAGTGGAATTGTTGGTCCATGACCAGCTCTAATCTGAATGCATCCTGACTGATACTGGAGGAGATGCACAACCTGGGTTATCAGATCTGAATTTGCCCTGTTGGTTTTGGTTCTGAATAAAAACAAAATATGTGCGTGGATGTTTTAAAGAGCTTTTGGCAGTACAGTTTAGAAAACCAGAAAAACAGCCATGCTTAATAAATTTTGGGCTTTGCGTTGTGGCCATGGCCATTTTATTAGCACTAGAAAGAGTAGTATTGGGACAGTGGCTCAGAGAAGCAACCTTCTAGGAACAAACTAGTAAAACAAGAAAATACAGGGGAAGAGGAGAGACGATGGAAGGGAGGGTTCCCTGCCAACACAGAGGAACTCCAGAAAACTGCTGTGCGATATATTTATGTACACGGAAGTTTATTGTTTTATAGGGGCCTTGAGTATCTGCTCAGTTATCCAATTATATATAAAGCCTTATTACAGGAGCTTGCAGGAACATCCGCAATGAAGAAGCAGGGATTACTGACATCAGGAATACTTTCTCGTTATATATATTTTTTAAATAATTAAAAATAATCAAAAGTTGTAAAATTCTGCACATTCCTACTATTTTTACCTTCATTCTCCCACTCCCACTCCCTTTGTTTGGGTATTCATCCACTTATTTCATGTTGTTTTCACTTAGATTGTTAGCTTTTCTGGCCAAAGACTGACTCTTGCTATGTGTTAGAATATCGATCAGAACAGTGGGGCCCCAATATGTATAGAGCAACTGAATACTGCTGTCATATAAATATTAAAAATATATAAATGTATAAATAAAAATAAATATTAAAAATATTTTAAAATTCCTGGCATTATAAGGGAGTTCTAATTCAGATCAGTTGTAATCCTCACCCACAACTGGTTGTCTTTTGTTGATAATGATGCACGTGTTTTGCAGAAGATCCCACCTCTGCTAGCAAGAGCTGTGCTCATATTGCCACTGCCTCTGAATATTTACATAGAGGTTGCCTCCGGGTCAGAAAATGGCCACTGAGGATAAAACTGTGTGTCAGAATAAACCTCGGGGAAATACATTTGAGGTATGTGCCCAAGATATTATGACTGACTCCCCAGTTGCTGTTGATCAGCAACATATTCCATAATCCATGCTGATCAAAATTATAGTTGAGCACAAATATCAACACATTCCCACATAAATATTTTCTCAAATAAAACTGAATCCACTTCAGCTTTGTTCCCATCCCTTTTACTTTCCACAATGAATGCGCATTCCAGTAGGAAAGTTCAAACAGCAGCACATTTTAAAAGTATATTGGAAAATATTCATGGAAGTATATCCTGAACTCATGAATGCAAGTAGCTGATTATGTTTACCCATTTGGGGAGTAGAAACCATGCAATGGGATCAAAACAAAGCAATGCTTTTGGAATTCTGAATATTTATAACCAAGAATTATTCGTCTCAAGATGGGCTGCATCAGCTATATGTACAGTCAATTAAATGGCTCCTAAAGCACAAAACATATTTACAGATAATAGATTGACAAGACCAATGAACCCTCTCCCCCCGACACTAAAAAATATGAAACAAACGTTGAAGACCTCACCTGTAAAAAGAACCAAAGATGACAGAGAAATAGGGGGTGATGAGGTGTTTCACCCCCAGGGCATGGACATCACTCCCACTTCCAATGGCAATGGAGGGTGATAGGGGATGGAAAACAGGATGGACTTGGTGTCCCTGCCAGCAGCACCAGAAAAGAGTACGATTTTTTTCACCCTGGATTTCTAGATGTCATTTCAGCCTGGGGAGTAGAGGGGTGGGAATTAAATGTCCCCAGCAGCAGCAGCAGGAGGAGACAGGAGTGGGCATCAACCAAAACACCTAGATCCTGCTTCCTGCTCTCCAAACTGCATCTCAAAATGGTTCTGTTTTATCCTATCTCTAGTCTTCAGCAGCACTGCAAAATCCACCACTTCTAAATATTAGTTAGATTATTCTGTCTGTCCCCTCCCTTTAGTACAGAGAAAACACCTGGGGGGCATCTGAATAGGGAATATTGAATTAATCTCATTTATCAAAAGCACTATTCTAGTCTTGGCTTCCCTGCCTAAGAATTAAAGGTCTTCATCTGATTTCTGCAATATTCTATGTCTTATGTGCTCCTTCAAAGAAAGAGAAAAAGAAAAAGAAATTAGTTTTCTTTTGTTGCCTAGTCATTTTATGACAGGATACATTCGGGCAAATAGTGAGCCACACACTGATCTGAAGGAGGAGGAAATTGCCTAAAAGGAACACACAATGAAACTTTACCTTGGATGAAATAAAAGTCCTAATTTACTTCAATGTATTTCAAAAAGAGTTACATTTCATTAATAGCAAAGAACACCTCAAGCTACAGTACAAAGATGTTTTACATGCAGAAACTGCTCATCAAAGACAATTATTGCCACCCTACCACCCCCACCACTCTTTGTCTACAATGCACCTCCAGATGTCACCTGGTGGGGCTGAGGAACTGTCTTCTGCCAGGGTAGTAAAGAAATGCAAATGCCCACTCTGTGTAGAGTTGACCCATGCTCCTGCAGTGAAGAGAGAAGGTGGCCCAGATATGGAACATGAACTTCCACTTCTAACTAAAATTTACAGATGGTTAATCTGCATGAATTGAAGGTGGCCAGAAACTTTTCAGGTTACTGAACACCATTGTAAATAAACCAGAGACCCCACAGAGGTCTTAATTTGGGCCTCCAGTGAATGCAAGTCACTGTGATCATGTTCCATCTACAGTATGCAGACTGATATCTCACATCAAAAAATATAATAGCTTATTCTCAAACGTACAGAACCGATCTAACAGATAAAAAAAAGTTGTATTCATCCAAACAAGGGCCACTGAAGTCTCTTAGATCAAAGGGAACTGCTGTAATAGCACTGAGAAAATTACAATGGAAACAAAAGCACCGTGAGTGCTATTGAGAATATTTTTTTTAGTTATTTCAGTGCAGTATCTATCAATAGCAAGAAAATTTGTTCCACTTTCAGTTATGATAGAATAATTAAACTAAAAAATACAGTGTCTTATTGTTTTTTTTTTAAATATATATACCCAGTGGTATCTTTTGTTTTATTAAAGGAATTCTTTCCATTCCAGATTTTGAACCTAGATGTTTTACAAGTAAAATGTGCAGACAGTTTGATTTTCCAATAACATCACAGGTTAGAAGCCAGTAGTCAGATCGTTAGATAGTATTTAGAACCAGTATTGCAGCTGAGGGACATTAAGCAATTGTAAATTAGATGCTATCTTTTTCCTAAAGACCAGTCTGTTACAGGGTGTCAGGGGCCTAAGGGGCTACAGCTGTGCTCTGGCCTTAATTATTGGTACATCCTGTTCAGGGGCTCTGGTCATAAACATACTGGGGCAGAAAGTCTGATTGCTTCCTTGGTACTGCTCAGGTTGTGCAAAGGGCGCAGAAACTTCTTGCAACTCACCTTGGCTTTGGTTAGGCTATAGCTACACTGGCACACATATTCCGTTACTAGACTGTGTATACACTTGCACATGTTTCCTATACCCATGTTGGGTGTCCACATATGCTGTGCTAGACTTGGGTAAACACTGTGTACGCTCACATCCACCCTGCTGCTCCTGTTGTGTGATGTTAGTGTTACCATTTTAGGGGTAGAATCCCAGGGTTCTGTGCATCACAGGAAGACACTTTAGAAATCACTTTACTATGTGTGTTGTTGATACCATTCCCCACCTTCATACATTTGCTGATGGCAGTTCCTGATCACATATCCCTCCTGCCAAAGAAGACATGGAGCAATGGGATGATGATGTGGTTCGGCTCCTACTCCTTATTGCGGGAGGTGGGTGGAATTTGGGCAGAACTTTCTGACATGCCAAAGACGGCGGACCTTGAGGAGGAAATGACACTCCATTCAGGTCCTATCGAAGAGATATTGTGAATCCTGGTATTGCTTCAGTGCGCCCATGGGTGGACCATCATTTCTGGTGCAGGATAATGAGCATGGTGTGGTGGGATGACCAACAACAACTTCTGAACTTCCAAATGAAGAAACAGACTTTCATGGAGCTGTGTGAGGATCTTGCATCAAACCTCCAGCACCAGAACTCTTGAGTCAGGGACGCCATACTGGTGCAGAAGCGGGTGGCTATTGCCCTGTGGAAGCTGGCAACACTAGCGATATCAGTTTCATACCATTCTGGGGTTGAAGAGTCCGATGTTGGGGTCATAACTGTGCAGGTTTACAAGGCAATTAACATTGTGATTTACCCACAGATGGTTGGCATAAGCAAAATTCCAGAAATAATAGTTGGATTTCAGAGGATGGAATGTCTGAACTGTGCAGGGGCCATCAATGTCACTCACATCCCATGTCCCAATACTTGCTCACAAAAAGCGGTAAGTGAATATGTGAACTGAAAAGGTTACTTGATTTTGCAAGGCTTAGCAGATCATAAAGGCAGATTCATGAATACCAGTGTGAGAAACACTAGAAAGTTTCATGACGGCAGGGTGTTGAGATCAAGATTGTACTTGAAGAGGGAAGAAGGAACTCTATTCCCCAGAAATGACATGGTTCTGTATGGTGTATTTGTGCTGTTATTTTGAGGAGCCCACATACCTGCTCCCAACTTGGCTCATGAAATCATAAAACAACATTAAGGATCCTGGGAAAAAGGGAATTCAGTTACAAACTCGGTAGCTGGAGAATGGTGGTGGAGTATGTGTTTGAAAGGCTGAAATCTTGTTGGCACTGCCTACACATCCATCTGGATGCCTATGTGGACAACACCAATTGCATAATCGTCACTTGCTGCACACTCCATAAAGTTTGTGAGGGTAAAAAGGAGTGCTTCCATCCAGAGCGGGCTCAGTATTAGTCTGGTTTACAAACTTTGTATAGACAGCTGGATCCCATCCACATGCACACTGGTCCTGGTTCCCAGCAATCAAGGGTAGTCAGGGGGATCTTCCTGCAAGGCATTTTGAATACCAGTGGAGCGTGTGGTCCCAGGAATCTTCTAGGCTTGTCCCAGTCACTCAAGAGGGTTGGGTCCTCTGCCTCAGCAGCACCTTGGGCAGCAGCCGACGGAGGAGGAGTGGGAGGTGGTGGTGGTGCCAGTTCACAGAGTGGTGCCGGTGGACCCCAAATACATTCAGTCACCAGTTCCATGAGCCTCTCCATCAGGGAATGCTCCCTGTTCCTGTGGACATGCTCCCATTCCATAAGGCATTTCTCCTACTCCAAGAACAGATTCATCAGCGTCTCTTCCTGCTGAAGAGCCTGAACTGAGCATGCCCCGAGGAACTCAAACTGCTCCTGATTCCTCCTTGTGGAAGGGGCATGTACAACGATCTCTTCCAGAGCAACAGAGGGTCCTGTGGCACCTTTAAGACTAACAGATGTATTGGAGCATAAGCTTTCGTGGGTGAATACTTTTTACAGATCTAGACTAACATGGCTACCTCTCTGATACTCTTCCAGAGCGACTGTTTGAGTCTTTTGCCCTCCAGTTCCGGAGCCTCAGGTGCTTGATGCATTCATGGCACTGGACTTGAGTCCACTGATTGCCATCTGCTCCAGCCTCTGAAATTTCCTGGGTGAGGTGAATGTTCCTGCCACTCCATGAGAAGTTGTGGAGGATGGTGTACTCTGACCACATATTGATCAGATCCTGGGTGTGGTCAGCAGGCCAGGTGACTGTTCTCAGAGCAGGAATCATGTTCACCTGTACTGATCAAAAGAGTACAGTGGAAAGCTGTTCTGATGTGGTCCCTGCAGTTTACTACTATCAGTGAAAATGGGGGGACAGGGACGGTGTAAGGGTCAGGCAGAAAAGCATTCAGTGCATTGTGGGACTGAGGTGGATTACTATTGAAACTTGGTAGCCACCTTTTGCCCCCTATCCACACTGCACACTGGCACAGATGGGGCCATGCCACAGCCTTAGGCATGTACTTACTCACCCCCTTCAGGTGTACTAGCTTATTTACTCTCTACTCGTGTTGCGACTAGGGTTGCCAATCCTCCCGGATTGGCTCGGAGTCTCCTGGAATCAGAATCAGTCTCCTGATGGCTACTGAAACCAATCCGGGAGATTTTAATAGGCCGCTCAAATCCGGTTGGCAGTGCAGTGGGGCTAAAGCAGGCTCTCTAGCTGCCGTGGCTCTGCACGGCTCCTGGAAGCGACCAGCATGTCCGACTCCTAGGCACAGGAATGGCCAGGGGGTCTCTGCGCACTATCCCCACCATGAGCACCAGCTCCACAGCTCCCATTGGCTGGGAACTGTGGCCAATGGGAGCTGTGGGGTGGTGCCAGCAGATAGGTAAGTGCTGCCTGACCAGAGCCTGCACCCCAAACCCCCTCCTGTACCCCAACCCCATGCCCCAGGCTCAGCCCAGAGCCCCCTCTGACACTTCAAACCCCTCAGGCCCTCCCCAGCCCAGAGCCTGCACCCCAACTCCCTGCCTCAGCCCTGTGAAAGTGAGTGAAGGCAGGGGAGAGTGAGCCATGGAGGAAGGAAGGATGGAGTAAATGGGGGCGGGGCCTCAGAGAAGGGGCAGGGCCGGGGCCTCAGGGAAGGAGCAGGGCAAGAGGGTTTGGGTTTGTGCAATTAGATAGTTGGCAACCCTAGCTGAGACACATGCTTCTGGAGTTTAGATGTGGACAATATGAGGTTTATGGTACAACCACACATATGGAAACATCACATACAGTTGCCAGTGTAGACTTACCCATAGAAGTGGATGATCACTTTTCATGTCTGAGCCAGCTCCTCTCTTCACTTCATTAGCATGGTCCAGCTTCACACAGGGCAGCAGGCTTAAAACAGGTGGAGTTGGCTGCTACAACTATCTTCATAGCCCCTGGTGCAGGAGGTGGAGAGGGATATGTTGGTGACAGAGTGCTTTGAACCCATTGTCACCTGCTAATGTATGATCCTTCGAGGTACCCACATTATGCCTGAAGTTAGAGCAGTCTTCAGGCTGCTTTAACTGGAATCAGGACTGGGGCAGAGAATCATAAGTGATTCCTTGATGGTACCTCTCCAGCAATAGCTGGATGCAGCACAGAACCTGCTCTATACCTGAAGTCTGAAATCTAAGTCAGGGACAACACCTTCATTCAAATAACCGGATTTCAGATTAAAGGGATGTGAATTCAGATAAACCTACGTTGCATATGATCAGTCCTAAGCAAACTCTTCCAATGGTCACCAGGATGCAAGCAGCCATAGCTTTTCTGTAGGTTTTCTAAATCATCTGTCTGACCAATGCATCTGGCACTTAGGTTGTCCTCACAGACACTGTAATGGTTCTGTCTTTCTCTTGTAAATCCTTTATAAGCCTTTTACCACTTATATACGGTTTCCTGAAGATATAGAAAACACATGTCTTGGCTTCTCATTATTTATATCAGCTGCCTCCAGCCAGGACTGACAAGGGGTGGGGGCAAAAGGGGCAGTGTGCCCTCAGCCCCTTGTTTGAGAGGCTCCCAAACCTGAGTGGCACTGCCACCAAGCACACCAAGTGACAATGCCCAGAGTGGGGAGCCAGGCCCAGATCCATGGGACAGGACCTGCCACGGTGGTATGAATGTGGTATGGGCTCATACTGCAATGTCCTCCTGCCCCACCTCACACCCACTCAGAGCCTCCCCATTTTAGAAAACTGGGGGACTCCATTCAGATATAATATTCCCTTTGCAGTGAGGCTTGCACTCGTCATGGTTAACACTGAAATACAGTAGTTGTTTTTTAATGCCACAAAGATCTTGACAAAAATGAGATCATTCTAAAATATATATGATCCCTTCCCAGTACCATGGTAAAGAACTATTGTTCTTGGGAAAAGAAAAGTGCTTTTTTAATACTTTAGTTCTCTTATACAAGATCAGCATTGGTGGGTGGTTTGAGTACTAAGATTGTGTTAGCCTATTTCTAAAGTATTCTATCATTATGTATCTTCTCTGCTTAGAGACTTTGAGTGAAAATAAAATGGGTATATCATGGAAACTTAAATAATTGGACACATATCCACAGTTTGATATACTCTAGAATTGCGCAGATTTCACAATCAAATATAAGGAAGATGGAATGAATATCAGGAACTGGCTAAAATTATGGATTAATCAGAGACATCAGATTTATGAAACTTTGGTAGAATTTAAAATATGGGTACACAGATGTAAGTAGAAATTTATAATCTGAGGGAGAGTTCTTAATTCTCCATAATTTGGGAGACTGTGGCAGTGAATTGTTCTTAAAAGTCCCTTGGCAGCCTTTCTCACAGAGAAAAGAGATGTCTGGAAGAAATCTGAATGATGGCAAACAAGCAGCTCTGTGCTTGCTTGGAAAAAACTTGCCAACTCATTGTCTATCACCAATTAGTGTCAGAATGAACAGCAAGCTTGAAAGCTGTCAATAGTTATACTTGGAGATATTGAAGTGCAGTAGTCATGTCTGAGAGAATGTCTGGGAGGGAGCAAGATTTCAATGAAATTCGATAAAATACAATGAAATTCCTATATTAACTGTAATGAAGCTCTCCCTAGACTCAGAGGCTTGTTGAGCTCTTAAAAGCAGATAATGTGTTTGCCAGCTGGGTGTTTTTTCTTTTTCCTCCAGAGCTCTCACGGGTTTATTAGTGAACACGTGTGTTATCAGGAGAGGGGAACTGGGGGAAAGATTTCAAATCCATGAAAAACCAATCCCTATTAAAACCAATGGAATGAAAATCAGTTCAACATTTAAAAAAAAATTTACATTTCCCCCCCATTTTCCAACAAGATCTATTTAGACTGATAGCTGTTACTAGATCCTTTTCCCTCCTGCCATGCACACCCTTGAATTGGTCTAATATCCACCTTACTAATCAGGGAACCATCCATTAAAGTGGCAGATATAACCCTTGCTATATTTCCCAGTTGTGTCAGCACTCACTTTAAAAATTTACCAAGCAGGAAAATACAAAAGGAGACCAAATGGAACAGTCTGGCTGTCTTTTCAAAATGCAACATGCAGGAATCTAAGCTTGGAACTTGAATGCTAGTACACTGAAGGGAGATAGATAGACCCAGCTCTGGAGAGTACATTGGGTCATTCTACCATGATCCCTTTGGCCAGTACAGGATTGGTGTCTGAAAGAATGGTGTCTGTGTCCAGTGCTCATCTGAGAGAGCAGGCATATATCATCATGAGGCTGCATGGGTGAAAAAATAAAGAGTGAGACCTGGATATGAAAGTCAGAGCTCAATATAAATAGGAAACTAAGTATCCAAACAAGTCACCTTTAGTATACTTTACCTACAAAGTGGAATTTATTTGTTCTATAAAATAGTTTACTAAACTTTTTCAAGATATTCAGAAGCACAGAAATGTTACTAAGTTGTTTCAGTTTCCAGTACTGTACTTTACATTGTACTACTGTTTTTGATTATTTCAAAAGCAGAATATGTTAATATCCAGTGATATATTCAGCTTAGAAAGAGGGGAAACAATTCCCCAAATCATTTTTTCTTTTACAATAGAGCATCCTATTGTATTGTTCAAATCCGAATCTTTGGGTAGGTAGGGTAATAGAATGTGTGTGGGTGGTCTGCATGTCTTCTGAGTGGCACGAATGAATATGTTGACAGAAGTACTAATTAATACTCAGGCACATTTCAAAGTAAATAACTTGATGTACAGACATTCGGTAATGGCTTTTGCTCACGAAACAGGGTGTGTTACGGGAAGAACAGATAATGCAGGTGTTACTTCAATCGTCATGAAATTGTGTGGGTTGTGCTGTGAACCGAAACATGTGCAATCACTTTCCAAGCTCATCTTCGTTTTAAAATGATTAATACAACAGTTGGGCTATTTTCTTGGTGAAGTTTCATATTTTATTTTCTGAAAAAGCAAATTAGGCAAATTCTCCATTATACCTATTACCTGGCCAACCTCCCCCCAAAAAACAAACAAACAAAACAAAACCAACAAAACCCCCCACAAACCTGAAGAGATATCAGCCATGTGTAGATGGATGGGCTTTAAAAAAGTGTTGCTACAGCACATTCTTAAAAATATCAGCAGTCTACATACCATTTGTGACAGGAAGTAGAAACTCACATTCAATAATGAATGTCTCCTTGTCTTCATTGCAACTACTACTGTTAGTTAATTTGTTCATGTATGATTTCTAGCATTCCCTTCATTTACTTTGTGACCTGCATTTCAGTGGGAGCCCCTTATTGGGAACTCCCCTGAAAACAAACCTTCCTAACTTTTTATAAGGTCACCAATTGTGACAATCAGTACCCTTATGTTCATCCTTTTTACAAGACTATGATAAATTTTGTACAAAATATGCCTTGTGAGGTATCATTTGAAAGCTCATGATTTTCTGAACATCATTGTCCAGGTAAAATATGCAACCTTGGATGTGAAGTTACAAAATTCTACTGTATAAGACATGTTCCAAATTAAGAAAAGCAGGCACAAAACATTTCCTCAGAGACAAAAGGCAAACTGACACCTCAGGCAGGTGTCAACATAATCAAATGAACAATCACCTGGTTAAGTGGCCATTCTTTGGCAGGAAGAAGGGTATGAGCAAGACATTTACATCTTGGCAATGGAACAGCTGGAGATTCCTGTGCAAACAGGCTGGCTGCTGCCTGAACCCCAGCTTGAGATGATTGTCAAAGAGGAGGGAGAGATATAAAAATGGGGAACAGAGTCCCCAGATTATCTCTCTCCCCTCATCTCTACTCACGGCATCAGAAACACTTGAAAGACAAAAGAAGCATCATTGAACTGGGGGAAGGGGTCCTGGCTGAAAGAAATCCAGCCAGTCTGCTGTAAGCATGTGGTGAGAGAAACATTTTGCTTTAAATTCACTTAGGTTGTTAAGGTACATACTAGTTTGTGTTCTACCTTTTGTTTCTTTGTAACCAATTCTAACATTTATGCCTCATTATTTGTAATCACTTAAAATCTATCTTTCTGTAATTAATAAACTTGTTTATTTGTTTTATCTAAGCCAATGTGTTTGGATTGAACTGTTTGGGGAACTCCATGTGAGATAATCAATCGTTTTTTTATTAGTGAAATTATGGACTTTATATGAGCTTGTATTGTGCAGGAGAGTACTGAACAGTACAAGATACACATTTTTGGAAACAAGTCTGGGACTAGGAATTTGCTGATGTTTCTCTGTAACATAATTCATGGGTGTCTGGTTGGCAAGCTAGAGCACTCATACAGTATAAATTGTGGTGAAATACATGCTGGAAACTGTGTATGGGCAGATCAGGAGTGGTTGCTCTCACAGTGAAGCAGCATAAAAGGCACCCCAGGTTGAAGAATTGAGGGGACACAGCCATTCAAAAGTCCAGATTGTATCCAGATTGTAATGTCAGACTCCTCATTGTGATATCTGAGCACCTTCTATGGAAAGTGAACATAAACTGAACAAAGACAGACAAAAGAGTAGAGCAAAAATATGTTCCTTAGTGCTTTGAAAAGTGATGCTAGCACAGAGGGGGTTTGAGATAAAATATTTTAATTAGGTTTTTGATAGTCACAGTATACACATCAGTAAATCTATGAACAATGCCAGGATATGAAAAACAAGGTAACGTACATTAAATCAAACACTGGTCTGCTATAGACATCAATGCAAAATATTCATGAGACAAGATATGTGGCTATGAGATGCTGGCATATTTGATGTAGACAGGTACATAATTTTTAAAATAAACTTTGCAATTATCTGAAGAACTCAGGGGGCTTTACAAGTATTTAAGTCTAAGCAACCCCATCATGTAGGTAATATATTCACTTTATGCATGTGGCAAATTGAGGCAGAGAGGTTATGGGCTTTATCCAAATCCCTTTGTGGTCTGTCTAAAGTCATAAAGTGGATCAGTGACATGACTAAGAACAGAATACAGGAATCCTGGCTGCTAGCTTTATGCTCTAACCACTTGGTAATACTGCTTCCCAAGTTTAGCTAAAAACAGACTATTAGAAGACGTTATTCTAAGCTTTGTAATTTTAAATATATATATATTTATAGTAGGCTGCTAACTCATTACAGACCTGATTAAGTTTTCTCACAAAGCGAGAGGTCTATGTTTTAGTAAGTAGGTGCAAGAAGGAAAAGGACCTAGGAGTATGTATATCAGTGTTTATTACTTAAAAGCCAACACTCTGCTCAGTGCTTTATCAGAAAACTTAGTTTCTGCCCAGAGACCATTACATTTTAAAAAGGAAACATGAGACCCATAGCATGGTGCTAGCATATTACACGCTGACCAGCGGCTCAGAGGGTTTAGAGTTTGCTTGTCTAAAAAGTTAGCATTTCTGCTCTGAATAACACAAACAAAACATAACCTTGTTTTGCTTTTTTCCTCCCCTTTCCTCCACAAAAGGAAAGGCTTTCTTGCTGTGTCTGTAAAGGACCAAGAAAGAAAAGGTGGTCAAATGCACTGGAACATGGGTCAATAACTGCTGACCACTGACCAACAACTGGAAACTGTGACAGCTGAAAAATCTCTTCCCACAACAGTGCGGCATCATAGCCCAAGGTTGCATAGACAGATGGTATAACTGGCATAAGATTAAACATTCTAGAAGAAGGATTTTGTTTTAAAGATATTCTTTGCCAGGAAACTGTCCTTCTATCCCTCATTTCTCTAGAAATAGTAGGTTTTGCAAGTGTAGCAGTTCAACAAAGCAGCTCTGCTGTGGAACTCACGGTAACGTCACAGAGCATGTAGCATTTCCCCAAGGAGGTAGCTTATTAACTGCAGGTGCTCCCTCTGGTAGCAGCTCACTAGATTTCTGAAATAACCCAAGGGAAACAAAGTGCTTGAGTTGTCTTCCTTTTTCTGGGAAGATTTGTCTAGAGCTAAACATTACATATAATTAGTTCACGAATTTGGAGCTAAATTGGGAAAGAATCAACTTAGGAAATTAAAGGAATATTTCAGCCTGACTAATACAGTGAGCGTAAGATTCTAAAAATACATCTCTTTATTAAATATAGGAACACATACACAACCTGTCCTGGAAAGTCCATTTTCCATCTCTCATTTACTGTACCAGCAAGTCCCATTTTGTACATTAGAATTGGTTTGTTGCAGATGAGACCTTCCCCTCCCCCAGAAAATTGAACATTGCAGAACTGGCTTATCTTCAGTTTGATTTATGATTAAAACTCTTCAGCGTTTTCCATTTACCAGCTCTGAAAAGTCTGCTCTTAGCATCGAAGTGAAAGAAGAGAGAGAGAGGAAGACTGTAGCATGAAGAGGTCTTTTGCAAGCATTTGGGTTAAGAGAGCTGTGAACCAAACTGAAAAGAAAAAAACATTGATAATGGTACTGCTAGAGTTGAGGTTTTCTGAATGTGACATTATTATGGCTTGCCAGAAGGAGAATAGAACTCGTGTGTCTTAGGGGACTGTCCCAGAAGATTTATCAACTCTGACAAGTCACCCTAAAGAGAAAAGCCTGCCTTCTCATTATGAGGGAAAGTCAGCTAAAATGAAAGCATTTGGGACCATTTAACTCAAACAGTTAACTATCTCTTTTCATTTGCCTATTTTAAAATGTAGAAAGAAGATAAAAAGAAGACATTCACTTATGAGCTGACATAAAGCCTGTGTTTCTTCATCTCAATCCACAGGAAACTCTAATTATAAATTCTGTGGTACACACCCATAGTACAATTCTGTAATTATCTGATGATTTGAAGAAGTGACATTTAAATAGCACGTTGCATGATGTAAGTATCTGCTTCTAACACATGTAGGACATATGTGTACCACATCTGGGGTCTTTATTGATGGCACATAAATTACCTTAATTTTCAAATGGGCACAGATACATATGCAGAGGAGTTATCAATGTGAAACTGCAAAAGAATGTGAAATATAAAATGTATCACATGGTCTCACAATTTATGATGCAAACCAGACCACTTCAATGGCCTTCTGCATACTTATCCAGCTCCCACAGGTTACTTCTAATATGTTAAGACTGATCAGATTTAAACAACTGCCCTAGAAATGTTTCTTTTCCCCACTGGCCTGCGACTCAGGATCAATATACAGTGCTATACCACTGACAGGTTTGACATCTTCTATCTTGCAGCTTTGTAAGCCTAGAAATAGAAGTGTTTTACTATTGACAATACAGATTCTTAAAGTTTCAGTGGACCTTCTTAGTATAGACTTCTTAGGCCACACTTCGAAGTCTAATATTTCTCAGCCTTCCAAAATACAAGCAAATGCTGTGTCCCACTTGGAAACTGGGAATATTCCCTTCCCAATGGTATAAAGCTTCTATTTCTATCCCTTCAGTGTTCATAGATATAAAAAGATCATTCCCTTAAGATAGGCCAGTGACAGCTTTTCTAATACCCACAACTGAATCCCTACTATACTGGATCTTGAATAAGTGTTATTTGGAGAGAAGGAAGAAGGGAATGTTATGGTGGAATGTTGATTTTTTTTTAAAGAGAAGTCCCCCAAAAATGTTTTAACAGCCAGAAGATGGTGAGATAGTAAAAGGTAGATGATGAGTTGGAAGAGTCATGTGATAAATTGTGGAACCATGTGATAAAATCCAGAGCCATACAACAAATATATTTATAACACATTTCTGTGATGTATTACATTGCTCTGTAACTGTCACATTGATAGCAGTTCTCACACGTGGTATAATTGGTATTGCTAACCCTAAGCATTCCAACATCATGAGACAGGCTGAAAAATCATGAGATTTTAGAAAACATACATTCTGGATTCTTTTTACTTGATTTTTTTGATTCTCTATGGAACACTTAGAATGGCTTTAAGCTTTACTCTGAAACAACGAGGGCTAATAACTTTTTTAATGTGAGAATCTCCGCTTTCATTTTTTATCACTTGACTTCGGGAGAAGGGGCCATAAGAAAGACACAAACCATCACAAGAGTTGGCAACTATTAAATTAATAGTACTATATATGATCCTGCAGATCCTACTTGTAGACACAAAATTACATGGGAAATTCTGATACAATTGGAAGATAGCTCAATTAAAGTTAAATGATTCACAGACTAACTTTCTATACTGATGCAACTGAAAGGATATGTACTGCATAGAATAACACAGAAATGGCATTCATTTCCTTTCTAAACTAATATCTACTGATTAAATGCCCAATCCTGTTGCAATGTAGGTCTGGTAAAGTTCCCATTGACAGTAGCAAAAATAACAGGAGTACTTGTGGCACCTTAGAGACTAACAAATTTATTAGAGCATAAGCTTTCGTGGGCTACAACCCACTTCTTCGGATGCATCCGAAGAAGTGGGTTGTAGCCCACGAAAGCTTATGCTCTAATAAATTTGTTAGTCTCTAAGGTGCCACAAGTACTCCTGTTATTTTTGCGGATACAGACTAACACGGCTGCTACTCTGAAACATTGACAATAGGACCATCATTAGTGGATTGACACTAGCAGACAGTTAAAATCAATTGCACTCAATTTTAAGCAACTGTAATTTCAATTTGTTTTAAAATGAGTGTCTGCTAATGTTTCCTTCAATTTATATAAACCTTCAAAATTAATTATAGAAATGAGCTCAGATATCCTTCATATTCAACTTCAAAAGCAATCCTTTGAAAAGAGGGTGGGGCAAAGAATAGTCTTAACTGGATTTCAATAATGCTGGTAGGTAGTGTATAGATTCCATGGTGACATGGTGCATTGGTCTCTGGAGAGATACCATTATAACATTAATAGTGAAATAGGGAATGGAGAATAAATTGCATAATATTCAGGTCATATTTGCCTATAAATTATGATGACCTGATTTTCAGAGGTGCTGAGGGCCCACCATTTCCATTAGTCATTTGTCACCCACAGTAGCTGATCAATTTGATTCAGCTCTTGTTACAAGTGTATCAATACTGTGTACTTTTTGTTTGCTTTGGGGGGAGGGTGCCAGCAGGTCTCTGTGCGCTGCCCGCACCCGCAAGCGCTGCCCCTGCAGCTCCCATTGGCCGGTTCCCGGCTAACGGGAGCTGCAGGGATGGTGCTGGGGGTGGGGGCAGCACGCGGAGTCGCCTCACCGCCCCCTTCCCCTCCCCCCAGGGGCTGCAGAGACGTGCCAACAGCCAGCCACTTCCGGGAGTAGCGTGAGGCCAGGGCAGGCAGGCAGCCTGCCTGAGCCCTGCTGCATCACCGGACTTTTAGCAGCCCAGAGATCACGATCGACTGGCAGAGGTTCCAGGATCAATCAGTCGATTGCAATCGACAGGTTGGTAACCACTGGAGTATATTAACACTATGACTGTTATGAGCGGATATCAGACTGTTCTCAATTCAAAGGAAAAAAGTCTCTCCATACATTGTATAAGTTTTACATGACAGAACATTTAGAGATACATCACTAGCATTTCATGAAAATGTATCATCTTATTTTCTGTGTTATTTTCTGTGTTACTTTTATGCCTTCTGGTTCATTACAACTGATTACCACAGGGAGTGTCCAAACTGATGTTTTATTAAATATTAAATATTACTTAAGGACAAATTCTGCCCCCATCTTTGACTTCAACAAGCCCCCTAACCACAGAGGAAGTGAATTTGTGCTGCTGTGAGTGGGAAGGAGGAGTATCCCTGACACACCATATCTCTGTGGCATTTCACTGCACCTTAATGCCTGGATAGAATTTTGGAAGCAAACTAAAGTAAGCAGAGGGCTTATAGACAAGTGACTGCACAGCTCCAATGGCATTCTCTCCTCTGGAGCAGCAAAGCAGTTTCAGGGGTTTTGCAACTGTAAACCTACAGTAACTGCTCCACAGTTTACACTCACTGTTGCTCTGCAGTCTGCAGAGCAGGAATTCCTTACCCAGCCAACTGTCAGACAAATATTTGCCATGCAGCACTTGTACTTTGGCTGTGCACTATGCATTATTTGGCTACAAAGCATATGTTGGGGTGGCCAAACTTTAGCTTGTGAGCTGCATGTGGCTCTTTTACAGTTAAAGTGTGGCTCTTGGAGGCCCCCAGGACACCCCCCCCCCCAGTTTGGCCTGCATTGGGGTGGTGGAGCTAGAGGCTTCTGACAGAGAGGACTGGTGCCTGCTGAGAGCAGGGGGACACAATTTAAAGGTTCTCACACACACACACAACAGCTTGAGTCATGCTTCCCCAAGCACATACACCCCTCTTACCCTCAGCGGCCTCTTCCTGCAGCTCCCAGGTGTTAGCTCTGCCTGGAGATGCAGCGGCAAACAGCTAGGAGCTGCAGGGAGGGGCCACTGCTTTAGCTCTGCATGGAGAGAAAGCAGCAGCCCTCCCAGCTGTTTGCCGCTGACTTTCCCCATGGCTACAGCTCCCAGATTGCCAGCTCCAGCAGCTGCCCTGCAGGGAGGAGGCCCAGCTGCACCATGTGACTGAGCAGGGCCAGCAAACCCTAGTAAAAATCTGGGGGGGGCCCCATGTGTCGTCTCTGGCTTCAGCCTTGTGGGGAGGAGGATCTCGGGGCTTCAGTCCCGCCGGGCATGTCTGCTGGGGCTCAGAGCTTCAGCAAGAGCAGGACTGAAGCCCTGTGCTGAGGCAGACATGTCCTATGGGGCTGAAACCACAGGGTTGAAACCCCAAGTCCTATCAGATGTGCCCCAGCTCTTGAACTTCTGAAGATTGTCATATGCAACTCAGAGGGTCAATAAGTTTGGCCACTCCTGGCGTACGTTCACACTGCAGCTGGGAGCCAGCCAGAATACTGGGTAGCCAGACTTGAACTAGCAGGGCATGAGCTAGTGATAGCAGGTCTCAAGCTAGCACACTAAAAATCATGATGTGGATGCTCCAGCTCGGTCTGGAGCTCGTTCTCTGAGTCTAGGGGTCAGGTGGGCTTGAGAGCCTGAGTGGTTCTCAAATGTTTGTATTGGTGACCCCTTCACACAGCAAGCCTTGAGTGCGACCCCCTCCCCATATATTAAACTAATTTTTTTTATATTTAATACTATTATAAATGCTGGAGCTGAAGCGGGATTTGAGGGTGGAGGCTGACAGCTTACAACCCCTACGTAATAACTTTGCGACCCCCAGTTTGAGAACCCAGGTAGTAGATTCTACCTGAACCAGAACATCCACATTACTACTTTTTGCATGCTTGCTCGAGCGCTGCTGGTGCACGTGTGTCTATCGGGGCTGAGAGAGTTGCTCCCAGCAGCAGTGTAGACGTACCCAAAAGCTTTAAGCATCATTATGAGCAGACTTGGTAGGAAAACTTCAACAGAACCATTTTCTGTTAGAACGCAGAGATCCATTGAAATAAAAATGCTTCACAAAATCACATTGATTTTGCCAACATTTTGTTTTGGAGAAAATGGCGGGAGGTGGGGGGGGAGGAAGTTCTGACATTGTCATTGAAATTGAAACATTTCAATTTTTCCTTTTAAAATTACTTTTCATTTTTTTTAAAGTGTATTATAAACTATAACATTTAAAAAAAACACCATTAAATTAGGCTTGAATAAAGACTGGGAGTCATTACACAAAGTAGAACTATTCCCCCTCTCACCTTCTTGTCAATTGTTGGAAATGGGCCATCCTGATTATCACTACAAACGTTTTTTTTTTCTCCTGCTGACAATAGCCCACCTTAATTACTCTCTTGATTACTCTCGTTATAGTTGGCATGGCAACACCCATTTTTTCATGTTCTCTATGTATATATATATATCTTCCTACTGTATTTTCCACTGCATGCATCCGATGAAGTGGGTTTTAGCCCATGAAAGCTTATGCTTAAATAAATTTATTAGTCTCTAAGGTGCCACAAGTACTCCTCGTTCTTGTTGCTAAAATCAAAATAAAATATTTTGATCAAACGTTTTTTGTTAATTATTTTTTTCCATGGAGAAATTTGAAACTTTGAGGGTTTGTTCTGACTCAGAACTAAAACAAAATTTGAAATCTCAAAATCCTCCTGGAAACAGTTCTGTTCTCCTCCCAGTTCTAGTTATCAGCTACTGTTACTTAGAACTTGGTTCTGAAACTCAGTCCTCCGCCTGGTCTGAAGTAGTCCGCATTTGCAGATGTTCGGGATAGGTCTTCTGAGGAGGACTAAGGGTATGATGTGTGGGAGTGGAGTGGAGTCGGGCTTTGTTTTGCTGCAGTATTTATTGACCACTCTGGGACAATCGTGGTATTCTGTGCAGCAATATCCTTATGTGACTGTTAATTTAATCATTATGTGAGTGCCTAGAACTTGTGAATAGGCTTTTTTAGTATATGGTTATATTGAAAGAAATAATAAATAAAAGCATGCCTGAATATGCAGATTTTTTTTATTTTTGCCCCATTCAGAATGAATGAATTCCATATGTAATTCAATTTACATTTTGTGAAAAGTGCCTTTTGACAGACATGAGAAACTCTACGATTATCCTCCTCATCATCCCATATTGGTGCTTTACTCCCTAGCTTTAAAACCAGTTCTAAGTGCTTCAGTTTGGAAAATGCTATATTCATTAATGTAACAGTGCCCTCTATGTTCCAGAGAGTGCACTGAGGAAATATTAATGTTTGACAATTAATGAAACTTACTGTTTTAAAAATTTAAATTCATATTATCTATCAGGTGAAATTACCTTCTTACCTTGTTTACCAGACAATTTTATTGTCAAGTTCCATAAAACCAAAGATGACTTGAGATTTTATAAGCAGGACATGAAATGGAATTTTAAATTTGAGGCTGTTAATCTCATTGCAAATATCCAGTCAAGCATCATGTTTTGACATAAAAAACGTAAATGTTATTTGTGCGAAAATGGATGTGCAAACACATTTTTAAATCCCACAATTAACATTTAAAAGATTTCAGAAGTAATAGCATATTTGATTGCAACTGAAGACCATATCCAGTGAATTATGAGTGTCGGAGACTGCACAGTGAAAGTGAAGCATGTATAAGTTATGAGGCTTTATGTAAACCTATAAAATCTTGGTCATACAACTGTGGTCAAACCTTGCTGAGAAATGTGCTCCTTTTACATTGGGTAAAATAAGAAAGAAGGAGCTTTCCCTGAAATTTGAGGGGGAAAGCAACTGGGGAAATCCAGAGGCCCCCTGTTCAGACCTTTGCCAATGATAAGGTAATGCAAAAAAGAGAACAAGAACATGAATCCTTACAGGTCTG
This sequence comes from Emys orbicularis, assembly GCF_028017835.1. Lineage (NCBI taxonomy): Eukaryota > Metazoa > Chordata > Testudines > Emydidae > Emys > Emys orbicularis. Next base: position 62,924,196 of record NC_088683.1, on the reverse strand, counting down.
AGTGGTGCACTGATGAATTTCTAGAGGGGAAAAAAGGAGAAAGTCTTCCACTATACTACTTTAGCATGCTATTCAGTAGGAGATCTTTAGATAATTGTGAAAAAATATGAACCCCATTTAAACCTCCTCTACTCACCCATCCTCAGCATAACTATAACTATAACTCCTTCCCTCTTAGCAGCCTCTCAATAGGCCTTCAACTGTCACCTTATTGGCTTTCCTCCTCCCTTTGATGTTGGAAGATGTGGGACCAGAGGTAGCAAAATGGGAAGAGGAAACCACAACTATAATTACATACAAAATACTTAGTCAAAAGGACATTATTTATGTTACCAAGTCAAGCACTTGAAAGTTCTATTCTATAGATGTTTTTATACCACATAAATTAGGAAATGCCAGATTTATGGTTGCCCATGCAATCTTTCTTCAGTCCCCTTGTGCGGCCAACCTGCACAGTGAATGAGGTGAGGGTACTGTGGAAAAAACAGCATGTAATTATGCAATTAAAAATAACATAATGCAGCCACACAAAGGGACACAGTCGAACCATGAATCTGGTATTTCTTATCTGCGAAGTGCTTTATCTTGCGACCTAAAAACATCCTTTTGTGTAGCTTTTGTGTAATTTCCTAGGGATTATTTAAATGGATATAAGTAAAAAATAATAACATCCCATGACTTGAACTCTGAGCATTCAGAACTGAAGTGCTGACATCTCCTGCTCAAGCTAGAGCAGTGACTACATTAACCGACAGCAGAAGAAGGCTGTTATCCCAGAGTTGGGAGATGGGCTGCTGGCACCATGTGCTGGATACAGGGGATGACTGGGGAGAGTCCTGCCCAGCTCTCTCTCCTCCCCACCCCAAGAAATGGGAGGCTCCTGTCCCTATGTGGTACCCCCAGAAGTGGATTGGGCTGTGGTAACCATGTGCTGAGTCTGAGTGCTTTACAGATGGAGTATGGTTTTTTTCTCTCTCTCCTGCCCCCGCCCCAGACCCAGCAGTTCAGTTAGCCCCTGCCCCAAGATAATGCCCCCAGAAGTGTGTGTGGGTGTGGGGCTATGTGCTGGGTCAGGGAGGTTTATGGGGGAGCCCAGCTTGTCTAACCACCTGGATTCAATGCATCATAGAGGGCAGTTCCAACTGTATTGGAGTGGGTGGAGCTCACCTCAGGGTTATCATGTCTTCCTGCTGTACCCAACCATAGGGTCAGACAGGAGTGACCCCCCTCCAGCCCCCAACCCAAACCCCAACTGCTATGAAAGCCATTAATGTATTTGCCTTGGTTGAACCTGCTTCATGACATGCAAAATTAATCTAATAAATAGGGGTCTTTTATGTACTGGAACCTGGAAAATATTAACCCTAAATAAAGAAGGCTCAGAAAACTGCTCATCAGAAAAACGTCCAAGTTAAAGACATCAATCATAGGCCTCATTGAAACCCACAACTTAAAAGATAAAGCAACTACCATCTTATGGTCAGGTGCTCTGGAGAAAGGAAGGAGTGGGACTTCTTTTTAACCATTATATCCATTAATCGATCTCATGATTAGAACCAATTTCCAGTCACCTACTTAAAGTCCAGCTCCAGCATAAGCATGGAAGATGGACAATTACTCTTTGCTGTGCACCAGCTAATGAAGACACATTGTTCCAATCAACTCAGCTCTCTTCTTTCAATTATCTTGAAACATGACATCACTTTCCTCAGCGACTTTAATGCTACTGCTGATATTTCAAATGGACCATGGAAAAATGTTAATGGACCCGTTATCCCAGATACCTTAAATAACATTGAGGAATGCCTTTTACAGCTGTATATTTCTCTTGAGCTTGTCATTACAAATATCTGGTTTCATAGGAAGCAAATTCACCAATTTACTTTGCCAAATAGTGACAAACAAAGAAGATGAATGATTACAGCATAATCTCTTGTCATTGAAAATTTCTCATCATTGGAAATTGTTCATCAGCAACTGCAGAACAGATCAGCCTGCTGAGCTTAGTAAAATAAATTAGTCTCTACATATTTCCATCACAGACTAAAAAGCACAGGCAAAGTGACAACTGAGTTTTCAAAATTGGAATGATCTAACTTAAAAATTGGTAGCATTCAAAACCAGTATGCAGGTGAAATCTTGAACAGGTTTGAGACAACGCCAAAGCATACTGATTCTTAATCTACCTCAATGGACTTCAATTCCCAGATGGTCGATGCCACCAAAACCATCACAGGTCCCTCCCCCAAAAAAGAGCCAAGAAGCCCTGGGTTGCTGTTAATACCTTAACTATCACTGAACATTGTTGCACATATTGTTTGAGAGGTGGTATGGTCACATCATAAGCTAAATGATGCTCATAATAAAGCAATACATGCTGACTGAAGAGTTTTTATGGAAGCCAAAGTCATCACACTCAGGGAAGCTTCTACCAGGAATGATATCGCCTCCTTGTATAAACACTTGTATGACCTCATTCATTCAGTGCAGTCTACTCCTGTTCTGATCGGCTAATCAATACAGAAGTAGACTGGATGGCAAACTGGAATGAATTTTTCAGCCAGTTGCTAAACACATGTTCAATTTCTTTGGCCCCTAACATTAAGGTCACTGCCAAGTTGTCTCACTCCACACAAATTGATCCTGGCAAATTCACTATTGACAGAATTCATAGAGATGTAAAGAAGCTTAATGGAAATGAGGTGGGAGGAATCTGTGGAATTCCTGTGGAACTGTTAAAAAGTGCTGGACCAGCTATTCTTTTGTGACTGCCGATGCTGTTCAATATCATCTGGAGAACAAAGTTGGTCCTGTCTGACTGGCAAAAAGGCATTACTATACTGCTTTGGAAATGTACAGGCAGTGAACGAGTAACTGTTGTGGCGTTACTTTTCTATCCGTCCCGGGGAAAGATTTTGCTTCTGTCTTGCTGGCCCGAGCTGCTAATATCTTAAGGAGCAACAGAAGATCACAACAAGATGGCTTCACTCCTGGCCATTTCATAGCTGTTGCTCTTCAAGATGTGTTGCTCATGTCCATTCCATTGTAGGTATACACGTGCCCACAAGCGTGGCTGTCAGAAACTTTTGCCTTAGCAGTACCCGTAGGGCCAGCTGTGGCACCCTCTGGAGTGTCTCGCTCATGGTGCAGTATATCAGGTGCCACCAGCCCAGTGCCCTCTCAGTTCCTTCTTGCCGACAACTCTGACAGAGGGGCATGAGGGTGGGTCATGGAATGGACATGAGCAACACATCTCGAAGAACAACAGTTATGAAAGGTAGGTAACCATTGTTGTTGTTTTTTTCTTTGAGTACTTGTTTATGTCAATTCCATTCTAGGTGACTCACAAGCAGAATCCCTGGAAGTGGACTCAGAATTCACAGTCTTGCAGATTGGAGTACCCGCTCTGCTGAAACCAGCATCGGCCCAAGATTGCTGGGTCAGCACCTAGTGCGAAGCAAACGTGTGGATGGATGATCAGGTCGCGGTGTGGTGAGTTTCCTGGATTGGCACCTGAGCGAGGAAGGACGCCGATGACTCCTGCGTCCTAGTTGAGTGAGCTGTCACGATCACCAGCGGGGTCACCTTCACCAGCTCATAGCAGTAGGGGATGCAGGTTATGATCCAGGACAAGATTCTCTGGGTAGACACTGGGCAACCCTTCATCCCGGCTGCAGTTGTTTAGACTTACGGAATGGCTTCATCCTCTCTATGTAGAAGGCCAGTGCCCACCGGATGTCCAGAATATGCAGCCTGTGTTCCTCATCCGTCGCATGAGGCTTTGGGCAGAAGACCAGTAGGTATATGTCCTGAGCAGTACGGAACTGGGAGACGACCTTGGGTAGAAAAGCCAGGTGTGGACACAGCCGGACCTTGTCCTTATAGAAGATCGTATAAGGCAGCTCCAACGTGAGTGCCCTGATCTTGGACACCCTATGGGCCAAGGACAGTGACAGGCCCTGGAGCTTAATGTGCAGCAAATACTCCAGGATTTCTTGCAGGGGGGCCTCTTCCACCTGTATGTGGCAATCTGAGGCCCAACATGTGAACTGCTTCCACTTAGCTAAGGAGGTAGCCCTGGTGGAGGATTTCCTGCTGCCAAGCAGGACCTGCTGGACACCTGCGGAACACTGTCATTCTTCCTTGCTTAGCCATGCAGAAACCAGGCCATCAAGTACACCGCTGCCAGATTCAACAGCAGATCTGGCCAATGAGGCAGCTGCAATGGGGTGGCTGCCTGAAGACTCAGGAGCATGGTGAACCAATGCTGACGAGGCCATGCCGGGGTTACGAGGATGACCGCCGCTCTGTCTTGCTTCACCTTGAGCAGGACTCTGTGGATTAACGGCACCAGTGGGAAGGCATACATCAGTGCTCCCAACCATGGAATCAGGATGGCATACTACAGGGAATCCTTGTCCCTGCACAGCAGAGAACAGAACACATGGCACTTCCCGTTCTGTCTGGATGCAAACAGCTCCACCTGGGGAGTTCCCCACCTGTGGAAAACTAGCCTGGCCATCTCCGGATGGAGCGAGCATTTGTGGCGAGATGAGAAGGTTCTGCTGAGGCGATCCATCAGGACGTTCTTGTCTCCAGGCAGGTGGGTGACCACCAAATGAATGGCGTGCCACACACAAAAGTCCCAGAGGTTGAGCACTTCCCAACAGAGGGCTGTCGACCTAGTGCCGCCCTGCCTGTTGATGTAGTACACTGCGGCAGTACTGTCCATCAGGACCTGCACCACCTTGCCCTCCAGGTGGGGCAAGAAAGCCTGGCACGCCAGGCAAACCACCCTGAGCTCCCTGAGATTGATATGAAGGGCTTGGTCATGTTATAGCCAATGGTCCTGTGTGTTGAGCTCACACAGATGGGCCCCCCAGCCCAGATCCAATGCGTCCAAGACCAAGGTGAGCAAGGGCAACGGGGTCACAAAGGGAATTCCCTGCAGCACCAACTTGGGATCCTGCCACCAGTCCAGAGACAAGAGGACGTGGCTTGGCACTGTGACCACTCAGTCCAGGAGGTGCCTGCTTGGAATGTAGACCGAGACCAGCCATGCTTGCAGAGGCCTCAGATGAAGATGGGCATGGCTCACCATGTAGGTGTACACAGCCATGTGGCCCATCAGACACAGACACATGAGGGCTATGGTGAGCAGCTGACTCTTTATGTGTCTGATCAAGTCCAACATAGCCTGAAAGCACGCTTCTGGTAGGAAGGCCCTGGCCCGCGTGGAGTTGAGAACCTCTCCAATGCACTATATGTGTTGAAACAGTGTTAACGTAGATTTTTCTGTGTTTATTAGGAGACCCAGATTGCTGTAGGTGGAGCGCACCAGATTGAGGTTCCTCTGGACTTACTCTTGATACCTGCTGTGACAGACCGAGACCAGTGGGGTACAGGAGTCTGGTAGAGGGCAAATATACTGGTCACTGGATGAGTAGTTTTCTGCTCCCTGAGTGACCAGAGCAGGGGTTGCACTAGAGTAATCAGGAACCTGCTAGAACCAGTTAAGGCAGGCAGGCTAATTAGGACACCTGGAGCCAATTAAGAAGAAGCTGCTAGAATCAATTAAGGCAGGCTAATCAGGGCACCTGGGTTTTAAAAGGAGCTCACTTCAGTTTGTGGTGCGAGTGTGAGGAGCTGGGAGCAAGAGGCGCAAGGAGCTGAGAGTGAGAGGGTGTGCTGCTGGAGGACTGAGGAGTACAAGCGTTATCAGACACCAGGAGGAAGGTCCTGTGGTGAGAATAAGGAAGGGGTTTGGAGGAGGACATGGGGAAGTAGCCCAGGGAGTTGTAGCTGTCATGCAGCTGTTACAGGAGGCACTATAGACAGCTGCAGTCCACAGGGCCCTGGGCTGGAACCCGGAGTAGAGGGCGGGCCCAGGTTCCCCCCAAACCTCCCAATTGACCTGAACTGTGGGTTCTTCCAGAGGGGAAGGTCTCTGGGCTGTTCCCCAACCCACATGGTGAATCTCTGAGGCAAGAAAATCCACCAATAAGCGCAGGACCCACCAAGATAGAGGAGGAACTTTGTCACACTGCCCTTGATGAGCCAATCGTCGACATACGGGAAGATCTGGACTCCTCGACGCCTCAGGTAAGCCGCCACCAGTGCCACACATTTTGTGAATACCCTGGGGGCCAAGGACAGGCCAAAGGGTAGCACCATAAACTGGAAGTGGTGCCACGCCACTATGAAATGCAGGACATGTCTGTGTCCCTGGAATATGGAGACATGAAAGTAATTGTCTTTTAAGTCAAGAGCGGTGTACCATGCCCCCGGATCCAGGGAAGGGATGATGGAGGCCAGGGATACCATGCGGAACTTCAACTTCATGAGAGACTTGTTGACGCCCCACAGGTCCAGAATGGGTCTGAACCCCCCTTTTGCCTTTGGGATTAGGAAGTAGCAGGAGTAGAATCCTCTTCTTTTCATATCCCGAGGAATCTCCTCCACGGCCCCCAGATGTAGGAGGTATTCAACCTCCTGAATGAGGAGTTGCTTGTGATAAAGGTCCCTGAAGAGGGATGGGGAAGTGGAGGGGCGGCCAAAAATTGCATGGTGTAGCCCCAAAGCTCTATGTCCAGGACCCAACAGTCTGATGTAACCGATGACCAGGCCAAGTGGTAGGGGAAAAGACAGTCAAGGAAAGGGCGGGAAGGATCCAGGCAGTTGGCTAGTGCATTGCTCCCAAGCACATCCTCAAAATGAGCACTTCTTTCTCCCCGGTGTTTCGCCGGGCCAGGCTGCACAGGAGATGGGGACAACAAAGGCGGCAGTGGTTAAACCCAGTGTCCCTTTTTATTGCAGGCCCATTGAGGCTGCCACTGTCTAGGTGGTGGAGGAGGCCAGAACGGCTGCCTGGATGTCTGTGGAGCGTGCACCCCCAGGGAGCGGAGGGTCGTCCTCGTATCCTTCAGTCCATGCATACGCGCATCCGTTTGATTGGAAAACAGGCCAACTCCGTCAAACTGGAGGTTCTGGATAGAGGGCGGCATCTCCTGGGACAGGCTGGCGGTCTGGAGCCAGGAACTGCACCGCATGACCACCGCCGAGGCGACCACTCAGGCAGCTGAATTGGCTGCATCCCAGGCCATCTGTAGAGAGCATCGGGCCACTGTGGTCCCCTCTTTCACCAGGGTTGTGAACTCCTGGGCCACCTCCTGGGACATGGAGTACTTGAACTTGAGGACAGAGTCCTACAAGTTAAAATTGTAGTGCACCAAGAGGGCTTGGTGGTGGTTTGCCACCCGAAACTGGAGGCTGGCCGTAGAATAAATCTTTTGACTGAACAAATCCAGTCTCTTTGCCTCTTTGTTCTTAGGGGTGGAACGGGGGGTCCATTTGTCCCTTTCATTGGCCGCTGACATGACCAATGATCCCGGTGGCAGATGAGTGTACAAGTACTTGAACCCTTTTGCAGGAATGAAGTACTTCTTTTATGCCCTTTTAGAAGTGGGCGGGATGGAGGACGGGGTTTGCCAGATGGCTTTGGTAACGTTCAGGACCGCCTTGTGTACTGGGAGTGCGACCCAGGCTGAGGCGGGCAGCACACTAAATAATGTATGTGTCTGCTCCTGCATATCCTCTGCCTTGAGGCCCAAGTTGGATGCTACCCTGCAGAGCAGCACCTGATGCTTGAAGAAATTGTCCGGTGGGCTAGCCCTGGAAGGCCCTGCCACCACCTCATCCGGGAAGGAAGAGGAAGATTGGACAACCAGGGGAGGTCCGGCGGTGTCCTCACCCGTCAGGGAGGGCAGCCTTGGGGTGGGTACCAGCTCCTCACCCAAGGCAGTCACTGGGACATCCTGCACCAAGTCCAGTGCCATAGGAACTGGGGGCACCACCTGTGGCCTGTCTGATGCAGCGACCAAGGGCTGGCGGGAGTGGGGCACCAGCATGACGGGAATGCCCCATGCATTCCAATAAGGCCATTGGGTTGGCCACTGGCTCTGCTGCCAGGTCAGTACCAATGCCACTGACGCACCCTCCATAGACCAATCAGGTTGCCTGGGTGAGGGGCTGAATTGCGCCTCCGAGCCTGAGAAGTCATCATCCTCCGGCAATGAGGGCAGGGCTGTGGAGACTTGAGTCTGATGGCTCACCGTCACCACCAGAGACCATGCCGAGGGTAGGGGGAGCGGCACCTCATCCGGGAGAACCCTCGAGGTCTTGGTGACGGCGACCAACAGCGTGACAAAAACTGGTGCCAGGGAGATCGACGACACCTGGGCGAGTTTCAGCACGACAACAGGGATTGGGAGCGCGGTGACGACAACTCATAGCGGCAAGCCGGAGACCTGGGTCGACGGGGAGACCAAGAACGTGGCGACCTTGGGCTCTTTCTTGACTCTGGAGACTGGTTGTGCTCACCTGTCTTGTGCGAGGCCTTGCTAGCAGGCTTGCCCTTGTAGGGAGCCTTAGCTGGTTCCATTGCCGCATGTGTTGCAGGCTGCGGCGGAAGCGCTCTCAGCTCTCCAGGTGCCAGAACCTTGGAGGGGGTTGACCGCACCATCGGCCTAGGCCCCTTATCGCTCCCTGGAATTGGTGGCGGGTCCTTTCGGGGGGAGGAACTTCCCATGGCCGAGCCCTTTAGCAGGTTCAGAGTGGGCGTAAGGCCCGAGCAGGGTCCTTTGCCCAGATCCCCTTGGTTGGACTTGGTCGGTGCTGCCTTCTTAGTCTTTTTCTTCGGCACTGGTGATGGGGATCAGTGCCAGGAGGCCCCCGGTGCCAGAGGTGTGCTGCGCACCAAAGTTGAAGTGCTGGGTTCTGGTTCGCGCCGTGCCGGCTCCGAAGCAGGGTGCAGGGCAGCCTGCATCAGGAGGGTCCTGAGATGGATGTCTCGCTCTCTTTGTGTCCGTGGACAAAAGTTCTGGCATATGTGACAGTGCTCCTTTATATGGGTTTCCCCTAGGCACTGTAGACAACTTTTGTGCGGGTCACTATCAGGCATAGGCCTGTTACACGAAGAGCAGGGCTTGAAACCTGGAGACTGGGGCATGCCTTGCTGGGGGCAAAGTCCCCACTGGGACACTAACAACACTTAACTGGTATTTAATAACTACCTAACTAACAACGATTAAACTATTTACAGGTAAAGGACTAGGCTAAGCTAGATGAGAAACCACTGATCGCTTGTGAAGTTAGGGTCAGAGGCGCTCCGACTGACCACCACGGGCAATAAGAAGGAACTGAAAGGGCGCAGGGCCGGCAGGGCCTGATATACTGTGTCATGAGCGCAGCACTCCAGAGAGCACCACAGCCGGCCCTACAGATACCTCTAAGGCAAAAGTCTCCAATGGCCATGCACGTGGGCGCGCACACACCTACAATGGAATCGAAATGAGCAAGCACTCAAAGAAGAACTTGAAGCCCACACCTCAAAAGCATCGTCAGTAATGGACCATGTCATCAAGAACATCTTTCACAAACTAAACACTCTGACAAGCAGAGAAATGTAGCTGGGGATATATAATGCTTCAGTGGTCAGTATTCTGACGTAAGGGACTGAAACATGGCCCATCATTGTCATGATTGAAAAGAAGTTGGACACCCCTCAGATGAAGCATCTTGGAATGATTTAAAACATCAAATGCTATGAATTCAAGTAAAATGAAGAGATCCATTTTCTAATTAAACAGGTCCCCTTCTCTCAAAGGGTCACCCAACCCTAAGGTTCTCTGTTCTGAATGCCTACCCACTTCCCTGTGAGAATCATTTTTTACTTTGATCCAATGAAAGCAGGATGGAAAAGACCTTCCAGAAGACCTAAAACACAATGGCTGGATGGAGTCCCTCACAGGCATCCTACCCTATAACATGGCAAGAGAGGTCAGAACATCGTGGAGGTGTATAATGTGACTCTACGCTGTCCAATCTTAATGTTATTCTGGTGATGGAATCAGTTTCCATCAGAAGCACATGGCCAATCCATCTCCAATGCCTTCTGGTAATGATGGTGCTCATATCATCTTGACTACACTGTGTGAATAGCAGAATAGCATTAAGATGGACACCTAAAGGCAAGCGAAAATGAGGCCGCCCAAAAACAACATGGTGAAGAGCTATGGAAGCTGAGATGAAAAACCTGGGGCACAGCTGGGGAACCACTGAAAGACTTGCCAGAAACAGACAGGAGTGGAGCAGTTTTGTCACAGCCCTAAACGCCAGAGGCGTTATGGGAACATGATGATGATGTCCAAGCTGCAGCTTGAGAAACCTAACCTAACCAGCTCACCTCTCTCTCTCTTCCACTGTCTCCTCCCTCCCCCATCCCAGGGAGTTAGGGAAGTTCCTTCTTGATTTCATGCCCCAGTGTGGGGGAATAGGGTGCTGGGGCCATATGCTTGGTCTGGATGAGGAAGATGGTTTGTCTGGGTGACAAAATCCAGCCCGACTTTCTCCCACCCCTTCCCACTATAGCTGCTTTGACAGCTCCCAGGCATCCCCATGCAGCTAGTGGTGTGAACTGGACTCTTTAGACTATTCAGTGATTTTAGCAAGCTGCCAAAAGGTTCCTAAAGAACACAAAAGAAAGGAAGGAAATGGTGATTTTTAACACTTTACAGCTCAGACATTGTGAATAGAATTTCATGGGATAAAGACAAGGCTCTTCTGTTCCTGGAGGAGATTCTCCTTGCTGAATATCAAAGGACTGTTGTAAACAGAGAAGGGTTTTCCCCTCCTCAAAGAAAAGGAAATTGAAAATGTTTAGGGCAACCAAAATACAGGAGTTGCCAACAGCTCCCCCTATAATAAAAACCCAGCTTGTTCTTGCCACTGTCTCCGTCATCTTTTGGAAATGTCCAGCTCTGAATCCCTCCAAAATAGCACAGCATCAGTACCAAATTGCAGCCAGAGTAAAGTGAGTGATTTTCTGCCAATAAGGTTTCACTGTTCATTTCTTCTCTGTGTCAAACAAATTTTGGAAAATACAAGAAACTGTAAAAGACGACATGAATTTACCATCATGACACATGTAACCAATCACAGTCCAGCCAAAACCGTCACTTCACCGGAATCTCCAGATGTGGAGAAGTATTCAGAGTCTGATTATGGCAAAGGCTGGGGAGCAAAAGAGGCTCTGCTTTCAGCACTGACTGAGCCCATCTTACAGGAGGATTACAAAAACTTGGACAAGTTGACTTGGACAGCTCTCTTCAGCCAGTCTGTAAGAGATCCTCTCTGTGGAATTCTGAAAAAGTGGTAAGTTTTTAACTTAGCAATTCCAATCAAGATATGTAAAGCTGTCAATGTAACTTCTGAACCTACTGATACGGCTTGTTATTTGATTTACATGTATAAACACAGTGTGTTTGTTCTCCTTTGTGCCTGTCCTTTGTGTCCTTCCAGGAAGTTGAGAGCACTTGATTCTCTTGCCCATCCTGTCCTCCATGCTAGCTGTAAGTGTCTTCTGGTCCTGTTCCCATCTATCTTGCTCTTTTCAGTGGCTAAATTGCTTCCTTCTGTGTCCCCTTTACATGTACACACCTAAGGAAATTTGTGGCAGATAGCACAGTATGAATAGCGTTCCAAACCCTACCTTTCAAAAATTATTATTTTAAATGAGGTCACCATTAGGCAGTGAGCAATCCTTACCCTCACATTTTTATGGAGAGAGGAGCTGAGATACTGCAATACTTTTTAAGGATGTAAAGCTGTAACCAAATGGGAAAAGGAATAACCAGACACTCAAAAATGATGGAACACTGGAAAGGTCAGAGTAGGCGGATGCACCGCTATAATTCAAGAAATATACAAGGCACTGAAATTCACATTCATCATCCTCATGACAAAGGTTGTAACAAGTGCAAGAGAAACAGAACAAATCCTTTCTTGTGACAATGACTGCAATGAGTATGAGAAATGGCATGAAGCTAACCCACTGCCAGAACAGTTTTTTCTCCTTATCCCTGAATCTCACTGTCCTACATCAACTAGCAGATGTGCACTGTTTTTCATGGAAGTAGATTTTGTGATACATTACATGCTGTTATTGAGTGAGGACAGGGTTAACATATATTCTCTTTTCTAGAGCTACTGCAGGTCAGGTGGAAAATTAGGATAATTTTTTCCTCTAACCCATTAGTATCAAGTTGACCAACTATTATCATCTTTATGCAAAACGTTTAAAACACATTAAATACATTTACATAGAATGGCAGTTGCCCTATTAATTATGCAGGCATTTTCATTATACAATTGTGCACAAGTCAAAGAGTTACATCTAGACTCTGACTGGAGATCCGGAGAGCCCACAAAGTCCACTAGGGACTTTGCGTCTGCAACTGATTTTACATAGAAGATGCTCTGATATTATGTTGACAGATGGCAGTATAAAATTCTAAAATAGACAGACTGCACTCCTGTTCAAGAGACTGAGAGGGGGTAAGTAACATCCTTTGCTGGACCTTGAGTGCAGCAGGTGCATGAAGTAAGTGAGCCCCACCTAAAGCAGGTGGATAGGGAATGGGCAAGTGCCTTGGCTCTACCCACCTTACCAGCTGAGCCAGCACATGGGGTGGAAGGGCCTTCCAGAAAGCCAAGAGGGAGCAGGAGAGAAATTGTGACTCAGAGAGGCATCTGAAGCGTATTCCTCACATTGTTACTCCTAGCACTACCCCTTGTTCCAGGCTGAGCCTAAAAAGTCATACTATAAAGACAGCACATACTTAGTATAAATGTGGTTTTCTTTACGTGGTATTGAAGCATTGAAATAGTTTCTGTGTTAGCCTTGCTGCCAGACATACTTTTCAAAGTGTCTTGGAAACATCAGTGCATGTGTTACCCACTCTCTGAGTCAGTAATTATGCTGCCAGTATTCTAAGAGCTTTTATAATTATTATTACTTCCACTTTGGGGAGAAGGCAAAGGGAATTGTGAACACTCAGGGCAAGTCTACATTACAGCGCTACATCGGCGCAGCTGTGCCACTGTAGCTCGTCTGGTGAAGATGCACTATGCTGACAGGAGAGCACTCTCCCATTGGCATAATTACTCCATCTCTGTGAGAGGTGGAAGTTATGTTGGTGGGAGAGCATCTCCCACTGACATAGCATTGGTGTGGACAGCACTTAGGTCTCTGTAACTTGAATTGCTCAGCGGGGTGTCTTTTTCACACCCTTGAGCGACGAAAGTTGCATCGACTTAAGCAGTTGTGTAGACCAACCCTCAGAAATGACATTGGTCTGAGAGTTGATTAGGCTTATGTTGGAGGATGTCTGCCAGGTTTCTCTGGTTGCTGAGCAATTATATGTATATGTCTTTCATCCCTGCCTTATGAAGTGCCACTTGAATATACATCTGACATTTACTAGTTTAGGCCAATAAAATTCAGCTTCGCAATACTGTAAGCAAATGTATAGTAAGTACACTGGAAATTTGTTGTGCAGAAGATTAGCCCATGATAAATTGCCTCTACCAGTGATGTGAAGTGATATCAAAAGAGATTCTGCTTTGTGATGGAGTGCACTATCACTTCAATCTTCTCTTGATTTGGTGGCAGAATTTTAACATTTTACCCATCTCTCTCCAGTCCATCACTGCTCCAAGATCTACACTATATCTCACTCACTGATGCTTGGTTTAGGCCACCTCTGAACTTCAATTTCCTGCTTCCCTGCCTCTTTCACTGACAGCTTCTGAATGTATTTTTCAGTTTCAGATCTTTCTTTGGCTACTGGATTTGATCCTCTTACCACTGGTAGCTTTTGATCTGTACAGGTCTCTCTGATTTAAATTTAGTGTTTTGTTTTTTCTTTTAGAAAGAAGAGAGAAAATTTCTCAAACATTTACAATAAAGATTTCCTTTTAAGTGTCTACGTATAGCATTTCATCTGACTGGCTTTCCTTTATACTCCTTAATGGAAAGAACATATTCCAGATTCCTGAAATGATCCAGATAACAAGTTTCCTGCACATTTTGGAGTAATAGTTTGAAAAAATGTCTAAAAAACCCATGCATTTCTAGTAATGTTTCCCACTGGAGAATCTTGGCTACAAAAAGACCACCTAGCTTTTCTTTACTAGATCTCAAAGCACTTTACAAAGGAGACAAGTAACTTTATCCCTGTTTTACAGAAAGGGAAACCGAGGCACAGAAAGACAACATGACTTGCCAAAGGTCACCCAGTAGATTCTTTGCAGACCTAGGAATAGAATTTAGGTCTCCTGAGTCCTACTCCAGTGCTCCATTCACTAGGCCACAGCACTTCTGAAGGTTTAGCACCTCATTTCCTGTCCAGACTATGTCTGTCCCATTAGCCCTCCCCCACACAAACACTGCTAGCTTTAGAATAACCAGACAGAATTCTGACTGAATGAAATGCAAACTGTAGCAAATACTTCAACCTTGCCTATTAGCCTCTCCTTTTTTCTGACTGTGGGCTTCACGGGGTCATACTGGAGGATTTGTAAAGCAATCACTCAAGTGTTTTCCAAAAAGTAGGCTACAAAGGTTAAAATTGTTACACAAAGTATTAAATAGATTTCTTCTAGCAAAAAGACCCTCATGAAATGCTTTAAAAGAAATGGGATACATCTGAACAGATCATAAGTAAATTAAGTGTATCCATAGCTCTATGTGAAAATTGTAACAGGTTTTTACACAGATAGATATATTTTATATCATCTTAATGGGCCTGACACTGCATCAGTTGAAGCTGATGGAAGTTTTACCATTAACAACAGGATCGTGCCCTTTATTCCACTCTCTCTTCATTGTTTTGAGAATGTTTTCTACCTAACAATAGCAAACAAGGAAGACTTAGGGGGTTGAAAAAATGTGCTTAAAATGCTAAAAGCGCTGTCTACCATTGTTTGCTTTCATCAACACCTTACTTCTCAACAGCCCAGCAGCCCCCTAGTCTAAATAAATAGGATAATATACAGAATAGTCATAACTAGCACAAGACAGTGGCAATATCTCACATGTTGAAATATCAACAAGTTACAGTGAGTGAAATTTATCCCAGTGCAGAAGGCTGAATAATTTTATGTAGGGTTTGAGGGAATTTCACCTAGTATGAAAAGAGAAATCATGGCCTCTGACCTTCCCACCTGAATCTGAAATCTCAAATTATTATTATCTGTAGTCATCAGTGTACAATAGCTCCTTCAAGCGCTGATCTCAGTTGGAGCCTCTGAACAAACAGAATCTCTGCTTTGAAGAGCTTACTATAGATAGATAAGGTAGACAGAGTCTGGGAAGGGGAACAAAGGAACAGAATAGGGAAGTGGCTTGCCTAAGGTCATACAACAAGTTAGAGCTAGAACTGGTACTAGAAACCAGTTCTCTTGATAACTGCTCTAGTGACCCATCCATCAGACCCATTATTTCTCCCCTATGACTTGACAATATCATTAGCACTCCATGCTGTGTGACTGAACATCTCTGCATATACAGATCCAAACAGTATTAGCATCCTCTGTGGCCATATCATTTAGAGCAGTGCTTCTCAAAGTCGTGCCACTGCTTGTTCAGGGAAAGCCCCTGACGGTCCGGGCCGGTTTGTTTACCTGCCACATCCACAGGTTTGGCCGATCGTGGCTCCCAATGGCCGCAGTTCGCTGCTCCAGGCCAATGGGGGCTGCGGGAAGCGGCACGGGCCGAGGCATGCGCTGGCCGCCCTTCCCACAGCCCCCATTGGCCTGGAGTGGTGAACCGCGGCCAGTGGGAGCCGCAATCGGCCGAACCTGCAGACGCGGCAGGTAAACAAACCGGCCCGGACCGCCAGGGGCTTTCCCTGAACAAGCGGCGGACCGGCTTTGAGAAGCACTGATTTAAAGCAGGGGCTGTCTTTTTGTTCTGTGTTTGTACAATGCCTAGCACAATGGAATCCTGGTTCATGGCTGGGGGCATAGGTACCAAAATAATACAAATAAATAGTTAAACGTTCATGCCCACTATTGTTCCCACATCTCTTTCAGAAACAGTGGTTTCTGTATCTCCCCCACCCCACCCCCTGCACCTCTTCATGGATTATGTCTTGGTTGTTCCTATTGGCCAGATTGTGATGCCCTTATTCACACTGAGTAGTACCGTATTTCACAAGTATTCTCAGTAAAAAAAAAAAAAGGGTAGTAATAGGATTCCTCATAATATAAGATACTTTAACATGAGTGAGTCTATTGCAATCTGGCCTTATATGTAAGTAAAATCTTAGTTTAATATTTACTGCCATGTTTCTATTCTCTCATCTCTTTGTTTTATGTTTGTCTCAATTGTATTCATTGTTCCACCCAATTCAATATCAAGCTGATCATCAATGAATTTCATGAAAATGTTCTTTATTCCCCTTTTTAGTTCATTAAATATTTGAAATAAGTCCACATGAATACAAATCCCTCCTCCACTCCAATATACATCTTCCTGCTACTCAATATTTTGCCATTGATCATTAGCTTTTGTTTATGGTCCGTTAGCAGTTTTCAGTTCATGGAACAGTATCTTAGTATTGTTATCTGAATGTACAATATACTGTATTTTGGTAACATATATTTACTTGCCAGTCATATCTGGTACTTAGTATTCTTTGTAATAAAATTAACTGTAATAAATTAATTTGATAGGAAACTAGGATTATTATTTCATAGCAATTCTATTGTAATGTAATAATTAATGGACTATATTTTATCCATCCAAGACTTAATAGCAACAAAATGTAACATACAACATGCCTGTGCTAATTTAACAGATCTCTGTGTAAATCCATCCAACTACATACAAATATAATACAGTTATGGTACATTTATTGACATGGCTGTTATATAGTTATTATTGCCACAAAAGGAAACATTTTCAGCTTGGGTGCTTTTTAACCAGCCAGTGCATTTTCCTAATTTGTGCATACAATTTGCCGTGCTCTTACATTTGTATGCAATGTAATATATCTAAATAAATCTACACACATGTTTATAAAAGCTGTTGCTAATTTTCACTAACTGTAGGATGTATGTCCAGAACACACATGTAGGCTGATATTTTTGGAAATACCTCAATGGTTTGGGAGTACAAATCCCATTGATTTTCAATGGGACTTTTGAAAATCCCACCTATTGTCTGAAATAAAGCATGCACCGCACATAGTTATGAATGTGGACTTCAATTCCATCCCATTTCTAGCCTGCCCATTACTGTAGCAATTCAGCTCCATTTCAATATAACTTTAGGATGTTATTGTAATAAAACCAACCAAGATGTTAGCCCTAAATTAATTGCTTTTAAGACTAATTTTAATAATGTGAGACCAAGTTTCAATTATGAGCTTTATCTTTATGGAAGAATCACCAGAAAGATGTGTTCTCTCTCTCTCTCTCTCTCTCACACACCCACACCCCTGCTTATTACATTACAGCAAGCGACTATGATGAGGCTGAAAATGTGGCAACCTCATTCTTGGTTGCATTAGCAAATAAGAGCTAAAGATAAATGCTAAATGGAGCTAATTTAAGATTACTGTGGATTTTTGCATGTGTGTGGATGCTGCATGCAGACATACTTTTCTGAGCCCAATATGACAAGTTTCTGAAGGTTTTCTCTCAAGAGACACTCACAGCTAACATTTTCTTTTATTGTACTGAAAAATCATGCTTTCTAACATTTGGATGAACTAGTATGAAAATGTTTCTAAGGGCTAATGTTCATGGCAGTGGAATATATGAGCCTATTAGTGTTTTTTGTGGTTGGTTAAACAGGGATGCAGATGCATTTGATAACCATAAAATCAGTTTACTGGAAGTATACTCCAAAACAATGGACATTATTCCTATTATAAGACAAGGTTTACAAAGTTGTATTCTCTGGTTGTTGCTGTTGTTGCTTTTAATCTCCTTTCTCTAGAGCATCAGGGATGGCCATGGGAGGAAATTGAACACTGGATGGGGAGGACTCTGAGGTGGCACTGAGCATTCTCTCTCTCTCAAGTGCTTGGCTGGCTGGTTCTTGCTCATATGCTCAGGGTCTAAATTATTTCCATATGTGGGGTTGAGAAAGAATTTTCCCACGGATGTGTGCTGTAATATTTTGGTCTAATTTCAATTGTTGGGTTTAGCGTGTGTGTTGTGATGGTGTCCTATGATATACAGGAGGTGGACTAAACTCTTTGATTATGACTAAGTTAAAATAAACCACAACACCTCCCAACACTATTAAAAAGGGGGGGGGGGAAATTCCATGAGGGTTTTAATTTTATTTGTAATGAGTTTTTACATTATTTATAAGAAGAAACTGGCAACTGTATTAATTCACATAATGATGTTTAATATGACCAGAGCAGCTGTTAGACCAAATATTACTGTAAAAACATTCTAAATTGTTGTATAATAATGATACTTTTTAACTGCTTAAATTGTAATGGCACAATTTAAAATAATACTGAGAACTTTTGCATTATTTTATGTTTCAGTTAAATATAATAAAAATATTTTTTAAGAAGAGCTTTTTATCTAGACTGAAGCAGAAACACTTAAAAGTGTACCTGTCTCAAAGGTGATTCAATTAGAATCTAGATAAATAACATACTTACTTGATCAGGTGGGCAAGGGGAGAATTAATGTCCAGCACAAGATAATTCTGCTTAATGAATATTCAGAACAAGGATTTTGGTGAGACGATGGATATTAAATTGGTAAAGAGTTTACAATGCAGTGTCACTGCAAAGGTAAATGCCACTTGGAGAGGAATATATCATTTGATATTTCTACAATTCCATGGGTTAGCATTGAACTTCACAGATGTAGTGGATAGTTGAAGTAGATGTTGTAGTATAGATGTCACAAAGAGTTTAAAATCTAATGTCACAGTCCTAGATATGCGCTGAGTAGCTCCTGTGAGGTCAGCTTCCACTGATGTCAGTGGGAAAGAAGGACATTGAGTGCTAATTGGAGACACTCAGCAACTTGCAAACTAGCCTTAAATTAGGTTGCTAATACAAGCTGAAGGGAGTGTCAGCAGATAGGAAAAGGATTAAAAAATGTGATCCTGGTTTGTGCTTTAGTCACATACACTTCTTGCTGGATCCTTGTTTTGTTTTTAATGATTTGTTTGTGCTTTTTTGCTATTACTAATATAAGTGCTAAAAAGACAGAGGAAGTAAAGACACGGAAATAGGGCAGGAGTGCTGGTGTGGAAAGCAATACTGGACTGTTGAAGTGACTCTTGAAGGAGGATAAAGTTACCTGGTGCATATAATACAAGAGTGTGACATTGCACCCCATATTCTTTGCAGTGATATTATTGTGATATGATTAGAACATAATTATAATGCATTTTATGGAAGATAAGTCATGTAAAGTAAAGTTATGAATTGTTGAATATGATTATCCTATTTGTATGCATGTATCATTTTTGTATCTGAAGTTATGAATATTGATTATGTATCGGTATTTCAAATGTAGTTACACCTGAGTAACGCACACTAGACAAGAACCCATCACAAAGAGGCCATTCCAAATATGGCATGGTGGGTGTGAAAGAGGAGGCAGAGTCACTTTTGGGATTCATTCAAGATGTTTAGATGGGTGTGACTCAAGTCCGAGGGGGGCCACACTGAGATTGCTCAATTAGGGCAAACTTCAAAGAATGGGGCAGACAATCCCCAAAACTGGTGGTTATTCTACTATTTAGATCCACCAAGCTATCAACAGAACAGCTTCTACAATACCTTACTGGTTACACAGAAGCCAAAACACAGTTCCCTTAAAGCACCCCAGCCTTGGACGTCCTCCCAGACAGCCAAGTCAAATATGATGGAGATTACTGAAAACCTGACACATTACCTCGTAGATTAATTAATACTTCAGCTCTTACCCAAATACACACTCTCAGCCAATTCTTATTAACTAAATTAAAATTTATTCAATAAGAAAAGAGAGAGAGCATATTGGGTAAAAGATCATTATACATACAGATATGAATACAGTCCTTAGGTCAGTTTCATAGTAGAGATGTAAAAAGCAACAAAGAGTCCTGTGGCACCTTATAGACTAACAGATGTATTGGAGCATAAGCTTTCATGGGTGACGCATGGCTGACGAAGTGGGTATTCACCCATGAAAGCTTATGCTCCAATACATCTGTTAATCTATAAGGTGCCACAGGACTCTTTGTTGCTTTTTACAGATCCAGACTAATACGGCTATCCCTCTGCTAGTAGAGATGGTAAGCTTTAGAATCACAAAGAGCCCTTTTCAGAATCAGTTCATCAGGTCATCGTCCAATGTCCAAATATTCAATATCAGGGCAGTACAGATGGGACTGGAGATCTCAGTCTTGTTATTCAAACTTCCCCCAAATAAAGCTTAAGCAGATCTGAGATAAAAAGGATCAGGACCCAAGGGTCCTTTATACAGTTTCTGGGCATTCTTTGACAGCACCAGTCCTGGGTGAAGAATAGGTTATCATTGTGGCTTTGAAGTAGATCTATTTCCTAAGCACTGCCGGTAATTCGCTACATGGATTATCAGGCTATTGCCTATCTCCCACCATTTTACAGGTGATTTACCACAAACTTCAAAAAGAAATTATGACTGTGATATTAGTACTTTTAAATGTTAAGATCTTCTTTTGATCTCTGAATTAACAGAATACAGCATAGACACAAACTGTTTGGTTACATTGTTAACCTCTAACAATATATATGTAAACACACAAAACACAAACATTATCTACTAATATGTCTCTAAAGGTTGAATCAGGGTCAATTAGCCTGCAAGTTGCTTAACTCTTTCTGGCCCCATGTCACAATGGGTTATCAGTTGTAGGACAGGGAGGTTATTAATACACAGAGATATCATTTGATGGACAATGCAGTTAACTGTCCATGGCTGTTCTATGAAAGGCATTGCTTAGGTCTTCAACAAATTGACAAAGTTTCAGCAAAATTCATCTAACCATTTCTGAGAATGTGGTTAGGGAAATATACATCATTTTGCCACGTTAAAAATGCTTACCACTGTTAAGACGCTTCAATGCCTCCATTCTTTGGAGCAAGAATTTGAAATTCTGCCAAAAGTTGCTTTAGTGTCAGGGATTTGCCTTTTGCCTCTCTGTCAAAATCCACCCACGTTAAGCCTCTGAACAAAATCAGTTCACAGACTTGTTCAACTTTGGCAGCTAAATTATCTGAGGATTCCATCTTCACTGAGTATGCTCCATCCCTCATAGTGCCCGGTTCTGCTAGTCTGCACACGCACCATCCCCACAGAGCAACTGAGCATGCTTCATTTGAGTCAGGCTAAGTGTGAGAAATAGGGAAAGAGAGAAAGATGCAGGGTAGGGGAGATTGGAACCTGGGCAGAAAAGAGTTACAGGAGGTCTGGGGGTGAAAGGGGCAGGAGAAGAAGGTGGAGGGGGAAAACATGAGCAAGAGCTGAAAGGAAAGGGGAAGGGATATGAGATAGGCACAGAAGAGTCTGCAACCTAGCGAAAATTTCCTGTTGAACCTGAGACTAAACTTATTATTCCTGAGTCTCAATATACCTTTGCTATCTAACAAATAACTGTGAAACTCAGTTGTAAAGTGTGTGTCTCTATCCCCGTCTAGTGACAGGACCATACAAAAGATAACCCACAGCCTTCTACAGTTAGCTCAAGCGGTAGAGGTGTGGGCTGTGGTTCTAGAGATCCCAGCCCTGCTGGTGACCAGTGCGTAGGGTGACTATGGTTCCACATGATGTAATTTTTATTTTTTCAATGTTTACATTTTTTTAAAATGTAGGAAATTACATTTAGAAACAGCATTATGGTTGCAACATCAAGTTAGTAAGGGCTTGTCTACACCCCCCTGAGCGCTGCAAGTTTGAGCGCTGTAAAGTGCCAGTGTAGACAGTGCACCAGTGCTGGGAGCTACACCCCTCATGGAGGTGTTTTTTAAGAGTGCTAGGAGAGCTCTCTCCCAGCGCTGTGCTGCGACTACACGAGCCACGGCAGCACTTTAACATTGCTAGTGAAGATGTGCCCTAAGTGACAGTATTAAGTTTGCATATGCAGCCTTAATTTGCCCCTCCTCCATGAATCTGCATTATGATACAGTCTATAATTACATAATCACATGCTATTTTCCATACAGGACCTTGCTTCATCCAGTGCATGGAATGGATGCACAAGGTGGCTGAATTAAGGATGCACAAGGAGCCTTAATTTTGTAATTTCCTAACTTGTAAATGCTTGAGTTTGTAACCTTAATGTTGATTTAATGTAGTTTTCTTTTCAGATGCAATTAACATTAAAGCTGAATGTGACAAAGCCTGTATACTGGTTAGGGGTGTGTAAAAGGCTTTTGTCTTCTTCCAAGGCAATGTCGGAAAATGGCATTTGTTATTTTTATGACTTGTGTTCCATTGTCACCCCCAGCGTGCTAGGCGCTGTCCAAATATAGATTAAAATATTATCTGTCTCAAACAGCTAAGAAGGTGCAATGAGGGTACTGAAGAAAGGCAATGTGTACAAGGACCAACCATGCAAATGGTGCAGTGTTTGTATGGTCCATACAAACTGAGCCAGGCAAAGACTCTTCACAATAACTGGCAGCAGAACAACCACTGCAGATTTGCTTTGAAGTTCTATTTCCACATGAATGAGAAATTCTAAGCAGCATTTCCACAGAAACACCTTTCCTACACCTCAGCACCCCTGCTTCTCTCCAACCCTGAGACACCTGTTACCTTTAATATCTTGTGGGGACTGTGGTAGCCCATACCCATTTTGTCACTGGGCTGAATAGACTTTTCCTGCCTCCCTCTGAACATCAGGCAGCACCAGAGGACTTAATGGCCATCCCCAATCAGGTTTCTTGAAGGACATCCACTTTTGGCTTCCTTGACCCCAAAGGGTCTTTACAGAGAACTTCACTAGACAGCCTCCACAGAAATGCCCCATAATAGAGAGAAAGTTCATTACAGAATCTGTGCTAGGAATTATGGGGGTTTCAGCTCCAAGTACATGGTTGCTAGGGAAATCCCTCCCCCTTCCTCCTGAGGTCCCTTAATTAGTGCACAGGGATTATCAGGCATCCCTAGCTTTGAGCTCACTTAACAGCCATTACTGAGGAAAATGTTTCCCTGTTCCAACCGCCCCTTCAAATGGGAAGGACGACTTTGTGTCCTCCCAAAGACCCTTTTAAAAGCCCTGGCGTATGACTGACAATGCACCCCCTATCCCAAAACCTCTATGAGGGTTGGGACAAAATGAAAGCAGCTAGGTGAACAGTGAAGAAAGGGGCCATCTAATTCCTGATCAGAGCAGGAGAGGCCACCTGAACACCCTGAAAACATCAAAACACAAGGATGGCTGCTGTGCAAACAGCAGCAACTCAGGTTTACAAACTGTTTGTGAATCTGGGTTGATTCTTGTCAATATAATAAAGTATCCACACACGGATTGATTTCAGGTAGGTTCCAAATTCTATCTAACTTCTCCACATGGCCCAGTTATCCATGAGTGAGATTAAGGGAAATTAAGATATGAGAGAAAGATAGAAAAACAGTGTAGACAGATAGAAATGAAGTGTTTTTCGGTATGTATGGGAGGCTACAGTAAGAGCCATGAATATTTTTGAAGTAATTCTCTAAAGCAGAGGGATAAATTATAGACAGTGGTTGAAGTGGCATAATTGGGCTAGAAACGACAGAAAGGGAAAAATAAGTTTGACATTAGAAAATTTTCTTAATAGCAAGGACAATTAGACAACGAAATGATGCCTGGGGCGGGAGTTGAGGTACCATCACTACAGTTGTTTAAGAGAAGATTATAAACACTTAGGAAACTAGCAGTGAGAAAAATCCTGCTGTGCACAGAAGGATTGAAATGGATGACCCAAGAGGTCTTTTCCAGCCCTATCAGCTATGATTGAATGATTCTGTGATAGTGAATAAAAAATACAAATAAAAAAGTGCATACAATATGAGCTGTTTATGCAAAATCCATGTTCAGAACTGGTTAGCATATTCACTGTGCCTATTTGAACAGGCAAATCTAAATTGCATTTTTAAAAAGACTTCACAGATTCCAAAGGAAATTGGCACAGAAAAAATAAAAATTGTCAACATCGAGTAAGAGAAACCTGTCCAAAACAAAAAACAAATATAACTGTCAGGGGCAGAAAAAGCCGATTCTCACTGATGATTTGTTAGAATATGCAAGCAAAAAAAATTGTATGTAGAAATGGCAGTAATAAGAAAGATTTCACACAAAGAAGTATGAAATGACGAAAATAACTATGTGGGGGTTAGCGAAAGATGATAGAAACTGACAAGCAGCTGGTTTAATTTAGTAATAAGAGCCACATAGGAAGACTTATTTACCATATATATATTGGATAATGTAGTAGGAGTTAATGTATAAATTACTAGGCACTAAAATCTTGATGACTATATATACATTACTACCAATACAGTAGGGCTAAATATTTAAAACTTTGCACATTATTGGTGAACTTAACCGATCAACATAGTGTGTCCAAATCCTCCCCCCTCCCCTTCCCCATCACACAGTAGAATTACTTTGTCACAGCATGTATTGGGCCCACATGGATGAGGACGGGGCCAGAGAAGCCTGGTGGCAGGGCTAGCCCCACCCCTCTGGTCCTGTCAATTGTGCATGATAGGAAGGAGGCCTTTAAAAGGGAAGAAACTGCAGTCAGGAGCAGGAGCAGACGCAGACTGCAGGAGTGACTCCTGAAGCTCCGAGGGAACTCCTAGGCAGAAAACCTTCACCCCGACCCTGAGGAGAGTACAGAGGATTCCCAGGATAAGACAGACAGGCTGAGCTCAACTTAGACCCAGCTAGAGCAATTTCCTCAAACCCATTACGTTGGGGCTGAATTAGTGGCAGCACTATAGACTCATCCACAGCCCCCATCCCTGATTTGCTGGTACCACAGGGAGCAAGTATCCCTGAATGCAGAGGGTTTGTGACTTTCATTTTGCCCAGGCAGAGAGACTTAAGGAGGCCCACAAAGGGCAGAACACCCACAACTCCTGCAAACAGTAGGGAAGTAGGGCCTGTGTGGTGACCACCCAGCGTAGATAACTGGGCAGGGTGAGTTAACCCAACCCTCTGAGGGAAAAATTACCAATGACTCTATTACATACCTCCATGGTGCTATGTTAGGGTAACATAGATGCATAATCCCTGTATGTGCACACCTGCACTCCATGCTAACTCAGCTTAGGCCAGTGGGGTGTTGGGTTTTGGTGATGAGCGTCAATGATTTAGTGGACCCTGTGGTCAGAAAGCCTCACATTTAGAATGAGAAAGGGCTACAGCAGCAGTTGTGGTGGAGTTTCTCAATTGTTCAATATCCTTCACACAAGTTTGCTGGTTTGGAGTGCATATCTCACAGTTCCTTCATATTTCTCATACACAAGCCTGCTTACTTGGGTCTTGCAAAAGCTACAAAACAAGTGCAAATAATCAATGCCCAGGCATAACTGCAAGGGTACAGAAGAGGAATACCATTTCAGTGGGAAAGAATTTGTGTGGATAATCATTGAACAAAATCCCCAAAAGCTAGGTTTAAAAAAAACACAACCAAACAAAAGGCCCCCTCCCCCAAAAAATACTCTTGCTTTTCCTCATCTCTAAAAGAAAAAATAAGGTGTTCTAACTGCCATGTTCCTTCTAAGAAAACAGAGTTATTATTTACAACTAAGTGAAATTATATAGCCAAAAAAATTTTCAGAAAAAAAAATGCAGATTCGGCAACAACTGAATGTTTTGTGCATTTGAGTCAGTTTCACCAAATTGTTTTAGACAAAACACCCTAAAACAAATTGATATTTACCAAATTAAATGTTTTGATTTTTTTTTGGTTCAAAGTGTCTTTGTTTCAAAACGTCTTTTAATTTTATTTCAAATCTATAAAAAATATTTAAACATTGAAATGAAATGTTTACATTTTATCAAAGTGAAGTGTTTGGTTCCACCCAAAATGATTTTTTTCTTCAGCTTTTCAGTTAACCAAAAATTCCTAAAATGTTTGGTTTTGGTTTAACCTGAAGCAATTATTTACTTCCATTTTTTAAACTGCCAGATAATAAAAAAAAAACATTATTCACACAGTTCTACTATTGAGACCTTAAAGGCTCTTCTTAGTGGCCAGATTCATGCTTCAGCTTTTACTGCCTTAAGGTCCTTAGAGAGGCAGACCAATCTATAGTTAAGGATTGGCAGACAGGATAATGACAAAATAGACCATTTTAGTTTTCTCTAAGAAAATCAAAGCACCTGTGTCATTTCCCCCCGTTACATAGTTCAGTACAAATAACATCATCCACAACTGCTTTACTAACAGGCTCACTTCAAATAGTAGCTTATAGTTGCAGTTCTAAGGATAGATATTCATCAAATATTTTCTTTACAAACCATAAATGCATTTTATTAAGCCTTGTTAAATGTCTTTATTACTCAGTGCTAGTTTAACCCACCTTAAAATGAAAAATCATTACCCTCTGAAAAAACACTTCATTGCTTGAAAATATAATTAATATATGTGATTCAAAATTTCTTGACTCAATCAGCCAAAGGTGACTCTGTTATTGAGGAGTGATTCGAAGGCATATGAATATCTGTGAGAATACGAGCCCTGCAAATCACTTTGTAATAATGTGTGCAATTGATCTACAGTAAAAATGCATTCAAGAAAACCATGGTCTTAATCTATCTTCACAATTCACTACATCGCTATTATACAACTTTTGGGACTGGGCCTGAGTGGCACTGGGCTAGTAGATGCTCTGGATCAGGCCTTTACAACAGTCAGACCCCAACAGAAAATACAGTGGGTAACATTAAAACATGGACATTTTGGATATTTTCAGTATCTCCTTAGAAGGAGTAATACTGCAACTACCTGCTAAATGTAACTATTGCAGGTGATAAATGTCAACCTTTAATGGCATTAATTTTATGCCAATTAATAAAGTGCAATGCATATGCACAAATGACTTCTCTGCACATTTCACAAAACTTAGCCTGAACTTACCTAACTTCAGGAGCCAGAATGACACTGACCCGAACAAGAGGAAGAAGTTACAGTGAGACAACTAATGTTATATATATGATGGCTTTAGTGAAATGACCATCACCTTCTGAAGTTTTGTGTTATACTCTAAGGGAGATTACTGTGTGTTGTATGTTTGTTTATTTTTTTGACGCAGATTACATTTCCTTGTGAGGCAACCGTCTGTCACCATCAATGGAAACATGTTGCCTGGGCATTAGGGGAAGGTAAAGCTGTATTCCTAACTTGGCATTTCCTTGTTCTTAAGAATTTTTGTTGAGGGGCAATATAGAATCATAGAAACATAGGACTGGAAAGGACCTTAATAGGTCATCTAATCCAGTGGTTTTCAAACTTTTTTTCTGGGGACCCAGTTGAAGAAAATTGTTGATGCTCGCAACCCAACGGAGCTGGGGATGAGGAGTTTGGGGTGTGGGAGGGGGTCAAGGCTCTGGGCTGGAGCCAGGAATGAGGGGTTTGGGGGTGCAGGAAGGGGTTCCAGGTTTGGGGGGGCACAGGGCTGAGGCAGGGGATTGGGGCATGGGGTTGGGACATGGACTTATCTCCAGCGGCTCCTGGTCAGCAGCGCAGCCGGGATGCAGAGGCAGGCTTCCGCCTGTCCTGGCACTGCGGACTGCGCTGCGCCCCAGAAGAGGCCAGCAGCAGGTCTGGCTCCTAGGCAGAGGCACACAAGCGGCTTCATGTGACTCTCGCCCGCAGGCACTGCCCTCCCCAGTGCTCGGGGCGGGGGTAGCCCCCAGAGCCCTGTGGCCCGTCTACCTAGAAGCTGGATCCGCTGCTGGCTGCTTTCAGGGCACAGCACGGTGTCAAAACAGGTAGGCACTAGCCTGCCTTAGCTGGGCAGCACCACCAATGGGACTTTTAATGTCTCGGTCGGCATTGCTGACCAGAGCAACCCAGTGCCTGACATGCTGCGACCCACTACTGAGTCGTGACCCGAACTTTGAAAAACGCTGATCTAGTCCAGTCCTCTGCACTGAGGCAGGACTAAGTATTATCTAGATTCTAGACCATCCCTGACAGGGGTTTGTCTAACCTGTTCTTAAAAACCTCCAGTGATGGAGTTTCCACAACCTCCCTAGGTAATTTGTTCCAGTGCTTAATTATCTTGATAGTTAGGAAGTTTTTCCTAAAGTCTAACCTAAATCTCCCTTGCTACAATTTAAGACCATTACTTCTTGTCCCACCCTCAGTGGATAAAGAGAACAATTTATCACCCTATTCTTTATAACAACCTTTTATGTCCTTGAAGACTGTTATCATGCTCCTGTCTCAGTCTTCTCTACTCCTTCCTAGGCAGTCATTTCCCATTTTCTATTTGTGCAACTGATTATTCCTTGATTTTTCCTCAACTATAAAACTGGACAGAACTTTCTCTCTTCCCATCTTTTCTTGGTTTTGTTTTTATTTTTTAATTTTCTACCAGCTATACTCCTCAACACTTCTGAAAGCCAGGTCTTCAGTGCCAAACCGGAGGCACACAAAAATGTTGCAAATTTGGCCTTATGCCTTTATTCTAAACAAACCTGTATTTACCAGACCCTGTTCTGAGCAAAAATGGTGATTCACAGTTAGTATCACCAGGAAAAAATAATCGCATATAGAAGTTTCCACCTACTCATAAAGGTGAGACCAAGTACAGTTGCAGAACTCTGTGATGCTTTCACTCTGATTTAAGAATATATAAAAATAATTAGTAAAGACTGAATTCACCACTGACGTGGTACAACACCATATGCCGTAATACATTTCCTCGGAAGCAGTGCCTCCAGAAGGCCGTATTTGTGTAACTGACAATGAACATAGTGACAGCCATGCTTTTGTTTGTGCATAACCAGCAAGTAGCCAAAATAATTTAGATAGTAACATTTTGAAGTGAAAATATACATAAATAGCTGATCAATGAGGGACATCCGAAATTAAAAGCACTGTTGCAATTGACCAACAAGTGTTGTGAGATAAAAAGTATTTAAAAAACTTTAAAGTACACAGTTTTAAACCAAAACACTGTGGGTCAAGCTTTTTCCAAAACAGGAGTCTGGAGTCAGACTTCTAAATCCATCGTTAGGCACCTAAATACCTATTTGCAAAAAAAGCTAAACTTCAAATAACTCCTTTTAAGGTAAATGGGAGTCATTGATGCACCACAGTTTTGAAAGTAAGTCACTTTGTGTAGGTGCCTAAATTTAGTTTTAGGAGACTAATTTTAGTCTCTTGTTTTGGAAAATCTTTCCTTCAATGCTTTTGCTCATTTCTCTTAGTATTAATAGAAAGTCTTTTGAAAGAAAAAATGACAAACCAGACACAATACAAATAATTTAGTGCTGCTAAAAATGGCTGGATTGACAGCTCTGGAAATGGAAATTCTGCATGTATCATAGATGTTCTAGGATAGAAACTCTGAAATGATGTGTCCATGCTATCCTGGCCTGAATGACTGCTTCTAGGGCTGAGAAGGGGAATCTGTCTCCTTGCCCATTCAAACTACCCATAAGGGCTCCTGTCATAACTATAAAGGGAAGGGTAACAGCCCTCCTGTGTACAATACTATAAAATCCCTCCTGGCCAGAGACTCCAAAATCTTTTTACCTGTAAAGGGTTAAGAAGCTCAGGTAACCTGGCTGACACCTGACCCAAAGGACCAATAAGGGGACAAGATACTTTCAAATCTTGGTGGGGGGGAAGGTTTTTGTTTGAGCTCTTTGCTTTTGGGGTGGTTCACTCTTGGGACTAAGAGGGACCAGACATCAATCCAGGCTCTCCAAATCTTTCTGAACAAGTCTCTCATATTTCAAACTTGTAAGTACAGCCAGGCAAGGTGTGTTAGTTTTATCTTTGTTTTCTCAACTTGTAAATGTACCTTTTGCTAGGGTGTTTACCTCTGTTTGCTGTAACTTTGAACTTAAGGCTAGAGGGGGGTCCTCTGGGCTCTTTAAGTTTGATCACCCTGTAAAGTTATTTTCCATCCTGATTTTACAGAGATGATTTTTACATTTTTCTTTAATTAAAAGCCTTCTTTTCAAGAACCTGATTGATTTTCCCTGTTTTTTAGATCCAAGGGGGTTGGATCTTGATCCACCAGGAGTTGGTGGAAGAGAGGAGAGGGGATGCTTAATTTCTCCTTGTTTTAAGATCCAAGGGGTTTGGATCTGTATTCACCAGGGAATTGGTGAAGAGTCTCTCAAGGCTACCCAGGGAAGGAAATTAGCACATTGGGAGTGGTGGCAGCAGACCAGATCTAAGCTGGTAGTTAAGCTTAGAAGTTTTCATGCAGGCCCCCACATCTGTACCCTAAAGTTCAGAGTGGGGAAGGAGCCTTGACATGGTGGCAGAGCGGTGGGATCATTTTAAACCAAAAGCCAGTAAGACTTTTTTTCTCCTTTCCAGCTGCTTGGAAAGCAGAGCTGAAGGTAGATGCATATCTTATCTATCCTTGCCTGAATGCAGAAGTGTTAAGTTTTTTTAACAAGGGTCTTTGTTAAGAGAAGGGTTCAAGCAGTGAGCAAACAGCTGGCAAAAGGAATTTACTGAATTGTTTTTTTTCTTTCTACCTCTCGGGGATAGCTAGTTAGAAAGTCTCTGTTACCTAAGCAGCCCTGAGCTGAGTGCATCCCAGTTTCAGTGAACTGCAGAGGGGTATGGCCCAGCACAAGAAAACAGGAAAATGACTACCAGTGAAGCAGCTAACAAACTAGAACTGGCCAGACTAGAAGCAGAAGAAAATGAAAGGAAACATCAGAGACTGCTCCAATTAAAAAAACTCGAGAAAGAAGCTGATGAGAGAGCTATGGAGCAGAGAGAAAAAGAGATGGAGGAGAGAGAAAGAGAGAGGAAGCATGAACTGGAATTAGCAAGGGCTAGGCAGAATAATCCAGCCAACCCTAGCAACCCCTCTCCAGGTACCGCTTCCCATCCCAGAAAGTTCCCCACCTACAAGGCAGGCGATGATACTGAGGCCTTCTTAGAAAATTTTAAAAGGGCCTGCCTGGGGTACAGCATCACTACAGACCAGTATATGGTAGAGCTGAGGCCGCAGCTCAGTGGACCCTTAGCAGAGGTGGCGGCTGAAATGCCTAAGGAACACATGAACAGTTATGAACTTTTTAAAAACAAGGCCAGACTCAGAATGGGGCTAACACCCGAGCATGCCCGTCGGCGGTTCAGAGCCCTAAGGTGGAAACCAGACGTGTCATTTACCTGACATGCCTACCACATTGGGAAAAATTGGGAGGCCTGGATATCAGGAGCAAATGTTAAATCTACAGAAGAGTTGCCCTTCCTAATGCAAATGGAGCAGTTTTTAGAGGGTGTTCCTGAGGAAATAGAAAGGTACATCCTAGATGGGAAGCCCAAAACTGTAACCGAGGCGGGGGAGATTGGAGCCAAATGGGTGGAGGTGGCAGAAAAGAAAAAAACTCGTAGCAGTTAGAGCGAATATCAGAAGGGGCAACCCGAAACAAAACCTTACCACCGGGGACAACCCAAGGCTCCACATACATCCCAAGGGAAACCCCAGACACCTTCTCACCCCACCACACCAGTCTCCACCAACCAACATCGCCCCGGTGATACCTTAGCAGGGCGATGTTTAAAATGTAATGAACTGGGACATATAAAGGCCCACTGCCCCAAGAACCCCAACTGATTACAGTTCATTACACCACAATCACATCAAAGATCCCCAGGCCCAGATGCCTCTCTCATACCCTCGGAGCGAAGGGAAACCTTGAGGGTGGGCGGAAAGAAGGTTATCGCGTGGAGGGATACTGGGGCACAAGTGTCGACTATCCACCAATCCCTAGTGGACCCCAAACTCATGAACCCGGAGGCTCCGGTGACAATTCAACCCTTCATGTCACACTCTGTAACCTTGCCTACAGCCAAGTTGCATGTCCAGTACAAGGGCTGGTCAGGAATGTGGACTTTTGCAGTCTATGACAATTATCCCATCCCCATGCTGTTGGGGGAAGACTTGGCCAACCATGTGAAGCTAGCCAAGAGGGTGGGAATGGTCACCCGCAGCCAGGCTAAGCAAGCTTTCACACCCATCCCTGTTCCTGAGCCGTCCATTAGGGCCCCGTCTGTGTTACCAGAGACCCAGACAGAGGTGGTGGAACCGGATCCCCTGCCAACGACTGCAACAGCCATAGTGGGTCCAATCCCAGAGACGCAGCCAAAGCCAGTCCCAGAACCGGAACTGGCAACACAACCAGCACCAGAACCATTGCCAGCACTGAGTACAGCGTTTGCAAACCCGTCTACAACTCCAACGCCAGAGGGCACCAGCAAGCCTGAACTGGCAGAAACAGTAGATAACCCTACCCAAGAGGCTCAGCCAGAGCCTGAAATACCACATAGTGCACCAGTGGACAGCGGTTCACAGTCAACGGAAACAGACCCAGCACCTGCATCGCTTCCAGAGGGACCAAGCCCAAGTCCACAGTCCAAGGAGGAACTGATGTCTCCAGCATCAAGGGAACAGTTCCAGGCCGAGCAGGAAGCAGATGACAGTCTTCAGAAAGCTTGGGCAGCGGCACGGAGCACCCCACCACCTCTCAGCTCTTCTAACCGATCTCGGTTTGTTGTAGAACAAGGACTTTTATACAAGGAGACTCTTTCTGGTGGGCACCAGGAAGACTGACATCCTCAAAGACAGTTGGTAGTTCCCACTAAGTATCGGGTAAAGCTCTTGAGCTTAGCCCATGATCATCCCAGTGGCCATTCTGGGGTGAACAGAACCAAAGACCGGTTGGGGAAGTCCTTCCACTGGGAGGGAATGGGCAAGGATGTTGCTAATTATGTCCGGTCTTGTGAGGTGTGCCAATGAGTGGGAAAGCCCCAAGCCCAGGTCAAAGCCCCTCTCCAGCCACTACCCATAATTGAGGTCCCATTTCAGCGAGTAGCTGTGGATATTCTGGGTCCTTTCCCAAAGAAGACACCCAGAGGAAAGCAGTACATACTGACTTTCATGGATTTTGCTACCCGATGGCCGGAAGCAGTACCCTTAAGCAACACCAGGGCTAAAAGTGTGTGCCAGGCATTAGCAGACATTTTTGCCAGGGTAGGTTGGCCCTCCGACATCCTTACAGATTCGGGAACTAATTTCCTGGCAGGGACCATGAAAAACCTGTGGGAAGCTCATGGGGTGAATCACTTGGTTGCCACCCCTTACCACCATCAAACCAATGGCCTGGTGGAGAGGTTTAATGGAACTTTGGGGGCCATGATATGTAAATTCGTAAATGAACACTCCAATGATTGGGACCTAGTGTTGCAGCAGTTGCTTTTTGACTACAGGGCTGTACCACATCCCAGTTTAGGGTTTTCACCATTTGAACTTGTGTATGGCCGTGAGGTTAAGGGGCCATTACAGTTGGTGAAGCAGCAATGGGAGGGGTTTATGCTTTCTCCAGGAACTAACATTCTAGACTTTGTAAGCAACCTACAAAGCACCCTCCGACACTCTTTAGCCCTTGCTAAAGAAAACCTAAAGGATGCTCAGGAAGAGCAAAAGGCCTGGTATGATAAACATTCCAGAGAACGGTCCTTCAAAGTAGGAGACCAAGTCATGGTCTTAAAGGCGCTCCAGGCCCATAAAATGGAAGCGTCGTGGGAAGGACCATTCACGGTCCAGGAGCGCCTAGGAGCTGTTAACTATCTCATAGCATCCCCTACCTCCAACATAAAGCCTAAAGTATACCATGTTAATTCTCTTAAGCCCTTTTATTCCAGAGAATTAAACATTTGCCAGTTTACAGCCCAGGAAACAGATGACGCGGAGTGGCCTGAAGGTGTCTACTACGAAGGAAAAAGTAATGGTGGCGTGGAAGAGGTGAACCTCTCCGCGACCCTTGGACGTCTGCAGCGGCAGCAGATCAAGGAGCTGTGCACTAGCTTTGCGCCAATGTTCTCAGCCACCCCAGGACAGACCGAACGGGCATACCACTCCATTGACACAGGTAATGCTCACCCAATTAGAACCCCACCCTACCGGGAGTCACCTCATGCCCAAACTGCTATAAAAAGGGAGATCCAGGACATGCTACAGATGGGTATAATCCGCCCCTCTAAGAGTGCATGGGCATCTCCAGTGGTTCTAGTTCCCAAACCAGATGGGGAAATACGCTTTTGCATGGACTACCGTAAGCTAAATGCTGTAACTCGTCCTGACAACTATCCAATGCCACGCACAGATGAGCTATTGGAGAAATTGGGACATGCCCAATTCATCTCTACCTTAGACTTAACCAAGGGGTACTGGCAAGTACCACTAGATGAACCCGCCAAGGAAAGTTCAGCCTTCGTCAACCAGGCAGGGGTGTATGAATTCAATGTACTCCCTTTCGGGCTGCGAAATGCACCCGCCACCTTCCAAAGACTTGTAGATGGTCTCCTAGCGGGATTGGGAGAATCTGCAGTTGCCTACCTCGATGATGTGGCCATTTTTTCTGATTCATGGGCAGAACACCTGGAGCACCTGGAAAAAGTCTTCGAGCGCATCAGGCAGACAGGACTAACTGTTAAGGCTAAAAAGTGTCAAATAGGCCAAAACAGAGTGACTTACCTGGGGCACCAGGTGGGTCAAGGAACTATAAATCCCCTACAGGCCAAAGTGGATGCTATCCAAAAGTGGCTGGTTCCAAAGTCAAAGAAACAGGTCCAATCCTTCTTAGGCTTGGCCGGATATTATAGGCGATTTGTACCACACTACAGCCAAATTGCTGACAGACCTAACCAGAAAGAAACAGCCAAATGCAGTTCAGTGGACTGATGAGTGTCAAAAGGCCTTTAACCAGCTTAAGGCAACACTCATGTCTGACCCTGTGCTAAGGGCCCCAGACTTTGACAAACCGTTCCTAGTAACCACAGATGCGTCCGAGCGGGGTGTGGGAGCAGTTTTAATGCAGGAAGGACCAGATCAAGAATTCCATCCTGTCGTGTTTCTCAGCAAGATACTGTCTGAGAGGGAAAGCCACTGGTCAATCAGCGAAAAGGAATGATACGCCATTGTGTACGCGCTGGAAAAGCTACGCCCATACGTTTGGGGATGGCGTTTCCAACTACAAACCGACCATGCTGCGCTAACGTGGCTTTATACCACCAAGGGGAATAACAAAAAACTTCTTCAGTGGAGTTTAGCTCTCCAAGATTTTGATTTTGAAATACAACATATTTCAGGAGCTTCTAACAAAGTGGCTGATGCACTCTCCTGGGAAAGTTTCCCAGAATCAACTGGTTAAAAATTGTTCTTGGAATGTGGGACATATTGTTAGTTTTTATATAATCAGTAGTATGTCTAAAGGTGCATGTGTCTTATTAACTCTGTTTTCTCCTAGAGCTCCAGGAAGAAATCACAGCCAGTGTGGAACCGGCTGTCCAACACTATCTGTGATTTGGGGGGCGTGTCATAACTATAAAGGGAAGGGTAACAGCCCTCCAGTGTACAATACTATAAAATCCCTCCTGGCCAGAGACTCCAAAATCCTTTTACCTGTAAAGGGTTAAGAAGCTCAGGTAACCTGGCTGACACCTGACCCAAAGGACCAATAAGGGGACAAGATACTTTCAAATCTTGGTGGGGGGGAAGGTTTTTGTTTGTGCTCTTTGTTTTTGGGGTGGTTCGCTCTTGGGACTAAGAGGGACCAGACATCAATCCAGGCTCTCCAAATCTTTCTGAACAAGTCTCTCATATTTCAAACTTGTAAGTACAGCCAGGCAAGGTGTGTTAGTTTTATCTTTGTTTTCTCAACTTGTAAATGTACCTTTTGCTAGGGTGTTTACCTCTGTTTGCTGTAACTTTGAACCTAAGGCTAGAGGGGGGTCCTCTGGGCTCTTTAAGTTTGATTATCCTGTAAAGTTATTTTCCATCCTGATTTTACAGAGATAATTTTTACCTTTTTCTTTAATTAAAAGCCTTCTTTTCAAGAACCTGATTGATTTTCCCTGTTTTTTAGATCCAAGGGGGTTGGATCTTGATCCACCAGGAGTTGGTGGAAGAGAGGAGAGGGGATGCTTAATTTCTCCTTGTTTTAAGATCCAAGGGGTTTGGATCTGTATTCACCAGGGAATTGGTGAAGAGTCTCTCAAGGCTACCCAGGGAAGGGAATTCGCACATTGGGAGTGGTGGCAGCGGACCAGATCTAAGCTGGTAGTTAAGCTTAGAAGTTTTCATGCAGGCCCCCACATCTGTACCCTAAAGTTCAGAGTGGGGAAGGAGCCTTGACAGCTCCAAACATTGCTAATTGTGTTGTGGACCCATTAACAAAGAGATGTCATTGCATTCCCAATAATTATGTTTTTATCTGCTTCTATGAACATGTGGCCTCCTGACATTGCACTGGACTGCCTCAAAGCATGAGAAAACAATCAAAAGCTTCTGGCTCTGTTTTGAATAAGATGTTGCTTTTTGAAGTGTTGCCAACCCTTACAATTATACCTTGAGGCTTGTGATATTAGGTGTTTCACTTAAAGCCCCAGCTCCTAAAGACAAGTGATTCTCTGAGAATCTCAGCTTTCACTGAAATAAAAATTAATTTTGTACACCTCACTGATTGCAGACTATAGAGAAAAGCTTGAAAGTATGAGCCTACAACAGTTCAAAATCAAGAGACAAAGAGAACCCCTAGGGTTTTGTTTGTTTGTTTTTAAATTGGTCTCATGATTATTGAACCTTGGGGATTGGCAATACTGTTTCTGTGTTCATACATTAAGTCAATATATGTGTAATCCTTCTGCCAGGGTGTCAGCAGTAGCCAGGTTCAAGTTTCTAGAGGTTCCATCTGAAAATGTAAACAACATGATCCCCAACCCAGAAAATGTATACATCATCCTGGGGCACCCTTGATAAGTAATGCATGTTATTGGGAGGAGGGCTGGGAGGAAAGGTGTCAAAAGAATACATTTGCGAAAACCAGCAATTAATAAACAAACAATATTGATTAGGTAAGCCTCTCCAAGGTGTCTTAGCACTAGTCATAATCTCCATCCTCCTCTTGAAGCTGTAAATACCTAATACATTCTAGCCACTTTCCTCCTCCCCAACTCCTCACTCATCATTTGTTGTCTAGGGACTGAGGAGTCCAAGACTGCTGGCAGGTCAGTTTCCACCCCCTAAGGCAAATCCTTCCTGGGCTGCTCTAGGGGCCCTAACCCACCTGAAGTGATTTCAGTTTTGATTAGACTCATACCAAAGTCTCTGAGGGAGATTCCTATTCTCAGTAGTTTCAGTTCAACCCACCTCAGTACCATCACTTGCCTCGGCCCAGCTCTATCCACCAGCTAAGCTTAACTCTGCCCATCATCTCAAAGCTGCCTTGACTCAGCTCTGTCCATCATTTCAATCCATTCTCTGTCTTAAAGCTGCCTCTGTGCTAAGTCATCAGCAGGAAATGATTGGTGTATATAGAACCCCCAACTGAGTCCTTACCACCAGAGAAGCAAACCCAGATGAAAAACACCTTTAGTCTACTACAGGCTCCCTTACCCAACTGCATGTGACTGCAGTAGCAGTCAGGGTGACCCTCATGGCAGGCATATTTAGTATAATCCTTACATTTCCCAACAAGAATAATAGCATTTTATTGCTCCCAAACTCAAAACTTACCTGCATTTTAACCAAATTGCCCCAAACTGTCACATAATTTAAATGCAATTGTGGCCTGGCCCATTCAGTCATTTCCCCTTGCTCACCAACAGGTGCCAGTAAAGGGCTCCCTCCCCTATGGAGCCCCGCCAATCTAGAATTCCCAAGGAACTTTAGGGCACTCTTCTCTGTATTCACCAACAAGGGTCAATAGTGAGCTCTTTTCTCTCTAAGGGGTCAGGGCTAGCATAGCATAGAATATAATATAATATATATATATATATATATATTATATATATATATATATATATAAAGTCAACCAATGATTCTAAATGGGCAAACTCCCGCCTTGTTAACAGGAGAAAGATCCAAAAAAATGTTTCTGTTCCCATCTGCTTGCAATGAGGAACAATATCCAAGCATTACAAAATGATTAGACTAAATACAATGAACGGGTACTAAAATTCCCCACATAGCCAGTACTACAATGCTTACATTTAATAGAACATGTTAATTCTAAAGTGAGACTTTATTTTGAGTTGTTTTTGTAATTGTTTTATCGTAACATTATTTAAATGAGTGTTAATTTTTTTAATGTATTGTTCAATATAAAAAGTAATATTTCATTGACGTGTGGCATAAAAGGAGCCTTTCAACCCAATATCACATCAATGAATACATTGATATTTGCTGAGTTTTACAGATTATTTTGTTCTAAATATGCATGCTCTGTTAAAGGCTCCTTCAAATTAATTAAATTTTAATGTGCTTTAAATAATACTCATATGCATATAATGAAAAATATAGTAGAATGTTTTATAAAAAGTAGCTACTTCAGATGCAAATTAGATGCTTTATAGATTTCCCCCAGTTCATTGACAATCAAAACATACTTTATGTATGAACTAATTAGATGCGAAATGTCTGCTGTTCATATTCACCAGTTATTAATTTGCTTTTCTTTTTTTCTGCAGCATTGAGGGACTGAATTGGATACTGAGGACTGAGCAGGTTGAAAAATGCTTTCTATTTTCTGAGAAAATTTCTAACAAAGCAAATTTTGTTTCATTCAAAAGTGCACAGAATGTGTTTGTTTCACAAAGCTGGTTTTCTTCTACCTCTCTGTCCCTTTCCCCCCCTTTGGAAAAGGGTGGGAGGAGAAACCTAAAAAAAAAGGGGGTGTGTGTAAAAAAACAAACAAATCTATGAAAAAAATCATTGTGGTTAAAAGCCCATGTTCATTATGGTTAAAAGCCCATACCCCCAAAAAAGTATTGAAAAAAAATCTACCAGATCTAATTTAGGGCCAGATCCTCAGCTGGTGTAAATGGGTAAAGCTTCATTGAAGTCAATGGATTTATGCTAATACACACTAGCAAAGTACCTAGGCCTTAGTGCCCAATGTTTACATGAAACAGGCTAAAGGATAAAAAAAGGATAAAGAAACTCCCTGATGGGAAGGCCAAAAGAAGCTTGTCAAAACTGAGAAAAAATTCTGGATTGTTAGTTACAATAACTGTTCAGTTCTTGGGAATGGGCTAAATTCTCCTCTTGGATCAGCCCAGTATCTTTCCATTGAATGTTCTGAACTGGTTCTGGAAGTTTAACTCTCAGAGATCAATGAAATTGCTGCCCAAATAAAGGAAAACATCACAACTATAATTTACAAATGCAGTTTTGCTTCAGTTTTGACTTTCTCCCTTAAGTCTCTGCCTCTTCCAGTATTTCTTTATGATATATAAAAGTGACAACTTATTGCAGAGCAACAGCAAAGGAGGGAAAGCAATGTGGCATTAGGAAACTGAGGTGGAGATAAGATCTTGGCAATAGATTGCTGGTGACAAATCGTCCTGCCTCATTAGCACAGGTTGGAAAACCACCCAGTGCAAAACATATGTTTACTGTATGTTCCCAACCATGAAATGGCAGATGAAGTCCTTGTACAGCCTAGAAGCTGAAGATTTTTTTTTTTTTGATGAATCAGGGCCCTTGGTTGCCAAATCTATTCCAAGACTGCTTACGGGAGCTTGTTTGAGTCTGAGTGAACAGCTTGCAGCAGCTCCCAAAAGTACAAAAGACAAAGTACAGTATTAGACTTCCTGGCTAAATGAAAGAGGTTAGCTACGTGAAGGCAGAGTGGACATGAGGGACCTCGAAGTCTGGCAGATCTCAACACTGATCTGACAGTATAGATAGATGTACAATACCTGAATAAACCATTGAATGGTTTATACTCTCTTCAGCACAAGAGACATTGCTTCTGAGACCAGCATGCAACAAATAAAGGGTTGAGTCTCTTGATGAAAGTTAAGCACAAGCATTTAGTTGCAGAAACCAAATATATTAACATTCATAAGTTTGGGCTTTTTTTAATAATGTTGCTCTACAATTTAATGTACCTTTTTCTACTGCAGCTTAAAGAAAACCAAATGGCCTAGATATTACTATCCACATGAGTAAGAGAAGCAAAGGAGCAGGCAACACTTGTAATAATGAATCAAACTCACAAACTGATAGTTGCAATAAGAGCATGGTTGCCGTTAAAATGGCCTGTCACAGAGCTCTCACCTCATCCTATGGCTTCTTCCTCAATTTCCACAGTTGGTTGTACCTCACTGTCACTCTCCACTAATACAGTAGCTTAATTGAGCACCTGACTATATTAGGAAAACTCCACTCTTCCTGAGGTCAATAAAAAGTCCAAACAAACAATAGCTCCCACTAGCCTTTCTTTGCTCTCTGGTCCATACATACAACCATCCCTTGGAAGACCCAGCCATGGGCCTGAAAACAAAAAGATAGAACTTAGCACACATCCAAAGCACTCTTTCTTCCCTTTGCCTGCAGCCTCTTCTTTCACTTTGCTGGTCCCTCTCTAGGCCTCCTCTTCATCCTTTTCTCATGCTTCTTCCCACTGCCCTTCCTGAGCAGCTATCTGTGGGTCCTATCCAGACCCCAATTCTATCCATCGCTGTCACATGCTGGGTTCTATTTTATGAAGATATTCAAATATGCTGCCCTTTCTTATTCTCTTTGCCTCAGTAGACAGACCCAGAGTTAATTTCTTCCCAGGAGGTAGTATATAGGAATAGGGTAGAATCCCTTGATGTAATTTCTGAGCTGCAATTGCACTCACCATATTTTATATTTTAGAAACTGCCAGAAACCAGTTAAAGCAGCAGCAAATAGGTAGCCAGACCTGGCATGTTTCTATATATTTAGTAAAAATGGTTATTTGGGACCCAAGTGTGCCCATGTGGTTTCTTCACATGGTTTTTGTTGTATAAAGATCAAAAAACGCTGTCATTACCTAGACTTTAGCCCAACTTTTCCAGACTCTCTCAAAGAGAGTGCCAATACAAGGCCTACTCCCTCCCTGATCTTACTCAAAGAGAGCCAAAAAGATTATTTATTTCCTTGCTCCTTTTGCCAAAATGCATTGCTACCTACTTTCTAGTCTCCAGGGTCCCTCAACTACACTTCTCAAAATTCCTTTGTTCTAGGCTGAACCAGGATCAGGGCCATGCCTGGCCAGCAGACTCCCTCCCATAAAGGGCCAGCAAGTACTGTTACACACAACATAAATAGTGTGTGGTTGGGGTTTTGCAGAAAATTGGAGAAGAATCTAGCTAAAGGGAGCAGAGCCAGGGAGTAGCCACTCTGTGCAGCATGGTCATCTTGGAAAACCACACAGAACAGTCATAAGAGCGATCATACTGGTCAGACCAAAGGTCCATCTAACTCAGTATCCCGTCTTCTGACAGCAGCCAATGCCAGGTGCCCCAGAGAAAATGAACAGAACAGGAAATCATCAAGTGATCCATTCCCTGTCGCCCATTCCCAGCTTCTGGCAAACAGAGGCTAGGTATACCATCCCTGCCCATCCTGGTTAATAGCCATTGGTAGATCTAGCCTCCATGAATTTATCTAGTTCTTTTTTTAACCCTGTTATAGTCTTGGCCTTCACAACATCCTCTGGCAAAGAGTTCCACAGGTTGACTGTGTTTTGTGTGAAGAAATACTTCCTTATATTTGATATAAAGCTGCTGCCTATTAATTTCAATTTGGTGACCACTAGTTTCTGTGTTATGAGAAGGAGTAAATAATACTTCCTTATTTACTCTCTCACACCAGTCATGATTTTATAGACCTCTATCATATCCCCCCGTTGTCTTCTCTTTTCCAAGCTGAAAAGTCCAAGTTTTATTAATCTCTTCTCATACAGAAGCTGTTCCATACCCCTAAAAGTTTTTGTTGCCCTTTTCTGAACCTTTTCCAATTCCAATATATCTTTTTTGAGATGGTGCGATCACATCTGCACACAGTATTCAAGATGTTGGCATACCATGGGTTTCTACAGAGGAAATATGATATTTTCTGACTTATCTATCCTTTTCTTAATGATTTCCAACATTCTGTTAGATTTTTTGACTGCCACTGCACATTGAGTGGATGTTTTCAGAGAACTATCCACAAGGACTCCAAGATCTCTTTCCTGAGTGGTAACAGCTAATTTAGACCCCATCATTTTATATGTATAGTTGGGATTATGTTTTCCAGTGTGCATTGCTTTGCATTTATCAACATTGAATTTCAACTGTCATTTTGCTGTGCAGTCACCCAGTTTTGAGAGATCCTTTTGCAACTCTTCACAGTCTGCTTTGGGCTTAACTATCTTGAGTAGTTCTGCATCATCTGCAAATTTTGCCACCTCCCTATTTATCCCTTTTTCTAGATAGTTTATGAATAGGACTGGTCCCAGTACAGACCCCTGGGTGACACAACTATTTACCTCTCTCCATTCTGAAAACTGACCATTTATACATACCTACCATTTGGTTCCTATCTTTTAACCAGTTACCAATCCATAAGAGGAACTTCCCTCTTATCCCATGAGAGTGTACTTTGCTTAAGAGCCATTGGTGAGGGACCTTGTCAAAGGCTTTCTGAAAAACTATGTACACTATATCCAGTGGATCACCCCTTGTCCACATGCTTGTTGACCCCCTCAAAGAATTTTAGTAGATTGGTGAAGTATGGTTTCCTTTTACAAAAAACATGTTGACTCTTCCCCAACAAGTTATGTTCATCTATGTGTCTGACAGTTTTGTTCTTTATAGTTTCAACCAGTTTGCCCGATATTGAAGTCAAGCTTACTCGCTTGTAATTGCTGGGATGACCTCTGGAGCTCTTTTAAAAAAATTGGCATCACATTAGCTATCCTCCAGTGATTTGGTACAGAAGCTGATTTAAATGATAGGTTACAGACTACAGTTAGTAGTTCTGCAATTTCACATTTGAGTTCCTTCAGAACTCTTGGGTGAATACTATCTGGTCCTGGAGACTTATTACTGTTTAGTTTATCAATTTGTTCCAAAACCTCCTTTAATGGCACCTCAATGTGGGACAGTTCCTCAGATTTTTTCACCTAAAAAGAATGGCTCAGGTTTAGGAATCTCCCTCATAAAAGTTTTCATGGAGCTTTCAGGGATTTTACTTTTAGTGCGTACCTTTTAATTTTTGTTTAACTAACCTCCTCATTTTTATGTAGTCCCCCTTTCTGAAATTAAATGCTACAGTGTTGGGCCACTATGGTGTTTTCCCCGCCACAGGGACGTTATTTTTAATTATATTATGGTCAATATTACCAAGTGGTCCAGCTATATTCACCTCTTGGACCTGATCCTATGCTCCACTTAGGACTAAATCAAGAATTGCCTCTCCTCTTGTTCCAGGACTAGCTGCTCCAAGAAGCAGTCATTTAAGGTGTCAAGAAACTTTATCTCTGCATTTCGTCCTGAGGTGACATGTACCCAGTCAATATGGGGATAGTTGAAATCCCCCATTATTATTGAGTTTTTTATTTTAAAAGCCTCTCTAATCTCCCTGAGCATTTCACAGTCACTATCACCATCCTGGTCAGATGGTTGGTAATATATCCCTACTGCTATATTCTTATTATTAGAGCATGGAATTACTATCCATAGAGATTCTATTGTACAGTTTGGTTCATTTAAGATT
The DNA here is from genome assembly GCF_028017835.1 of Emys orbicularis. Classification (NCBI taxonomy): domain Eukaryota; kingdom Metazoa; phylum Chordata; order Testudines; family Emydidae; genus Emys; species Emys orbicularis. The sequence continues at coordinate 62,880,567 of NC_088683.1, read as the reverse complement.
TTTACTTCATTTGATTCTACACTTTCTTTCACATATAGTGCCAGTTCTCCTACCAGCATAACCTGTTCTGTCCTTTCGATATATTTTGTACCCTGGTATTACTGTGTCCCATTGATTATCCTCATTCCACCAAGTTTCTGTGATGCCTATTATATCAATATCCTAATTTAATACTAGGCACTCTAATTCACCCACCTTATTATGTAGACTTCTAGCTTTCGTATATAAGCACTTTAAAAACTTGTCACTTTTTAGCTGTCTGCCATTACATGATGTAATTGAATGAGACTTTTTTTTCATTTGACTGTTTCTCATCAGATCCTACCTGTATTTTATCATCTTCCATCCTCTCCTCCTTTTTAGGACATAGGGAATCTCCATTTATAGATCCTCCCCTAAGGGATGTCCGAACCACGTGCTACTCCATAGCTTTCCCCCAGCCCTTAGTTTAAAAACTGCTCTATGATTTAATTTTAAGCACCAGCAGTCTGGTTCCATTTTGGTTCCAGTCCATGTAAATTAGTGGAGCTCAGAGCACCATTAACTTGAGCTCTGTCCCATTCCCCCTTCCCCTGCATAGACTCATAGACTTTAAGACCAGAAGGGACCATCATGATCATCTAGTCTGACCTGCACATTGCAGGCCACAGAACCTCACCCACCGACTCCTGTAATAGACCCCTAACCCTTGGCTGGGTTACTGAAATCCTCAAACCATGATTTAAAGACTTCAAATTACATAGAATCCACCATTTACACTAGTTTAAACCTGGAAGTGACCCATGCCCCATGCTGCAGAGGAAGGCAAAAAAACTTTCTGCCCATCTGACCTGGGGGAAAATTCCTTTCCAATTCCAAATATAGAGGTTAGTTGGACCCTGAGCATTTTGGCAAGACCCAACAGCCAGACACATGAGAAAATTCTCTGTAGTAACTCAGAGCCTCCCTCTTTCCCCTCCACACACACATCTAGTGTCCCATCACTGTCCATTGGGGACATTTGCTACTAGCTGCCACAGATTGGCTACATGCCATTTTTGGCAGTCTCATCATACCATCCTCTCCATAAACTTATCAAGCTCAGTCTTGAAGCCAGTTAGGTTTTCTGTGCCAACTGCTCCCCTTGGACTGTATTTTGGAATGCATAGCAATGGAGAGATACCTCAGGGAGACCATAGGTAATTGATTCTGGAGTGAGCCATGCCATTGAAGAGGGGATTATAGAGGATATGGGAATATGTACCCTGAGTGGACATCCTAAAAACTAAGGCATGGGGGCAGGATTTCCCATGGATCATTGGTCTCTCTTCAGTTGCCAACACCAATCCCCTGTGTAGTCACTATCCTCATACCTCACAGGGAAGAATTTCAGGTTTACTACCATAGTTTTGTGAGCACTTCCTGTATTCTCACATGTTTTTCTGAGGGAGACAAGCATTTGGCTCAAAATAATAAAATCCTCCAATTATTTATTATTATTATTATTAATTGATTATTGGTATATCTTATCTATGACTTCATCTTCATAAACAACTTAACCATTAATCATTACACCAGGGATCGGCAACCTTTGGCACACGGCCTGCCAGGGTAAGCACCCTGGCGGGCCAGGCTGGTTTGTTTACCTGCTGCATCCACAGGTTCAGCCGATCGCGGCTCCCACTGGCCGCGGTTCACTGTCCCAGGCCAATGGGGGCTGCAGGAAGTGACGTGGGCCGAGGGATATCAATCCCTGCATTACACACACTTTTTATATGTAGATTCTCACATCTGACAATGGCTAGTTCCCATAAGATGACGACTATTTTAGCTGAAAAGGCAGTGTATTCTGCTGGTGACAGAATAGAAGATTGACCAAGGATATCTAGGTTCTAACTCCTGGCTCTGTTGCAAACTACTGTGCAGCCCTGAGCGAGTCATGTAGGGTCAGATTCCATTATCCTTATACACACTGAATAGTATCTTAGTCCATAAGTGGTCCCACCACTTTACTTACAGAAAAAGTACTAGTCAATGTAAGGCAGTGTTCCCTCTAATTTTTCCCACCCATGTGCAGAATGAATTTTGTTATGTGCAGCAATATGGACGTGATGCAGGTGACACACCACCTTCATATCAGTGCACATAACAAAATTCATGCGGTGGGGGTGAGGCCGAGGGGTTCAGAGTGGGGGAGGGGGCTCAGGGCTGGAGCAGAAGGTTGGGGTGTGGGGGGGGGTTTCAGGGCTGGGGCAGAGGGTTGGAGTGCAGGGGTGTGAGGGCTTCAGCTGGGGTGTGGACTCTGGGGTGGGGCTGGGGGGTTGGTGGTGCAGGAGGGTGTTCTGGGACTATGGCGGGGAGAGAGGACTCCCCCCAGCACTCTCTCCCAGCAGCGGCACCTGGGCTGGGGAGGAGAGGCACCTCTCCCCGTCGTGGCAGCTCCGGGGCTGGGGCCACAGAATAGGCCCTGCTCCTCCCGCCCCCGCAGGTCCAGGCCAGGACTGGGTTCAGGGAGGGGCTCCCCACCTCTGACAGGTCTGAGCTGGGGTTGAGTTTGGGGAGGGGCACCCCACTCCAGGTTGTCCCGGCCACGGCTGGGCTCGGGCTGGGCCACCGCAGCTGAGTGCAGGCCGGGCCGCCCGGGTTCAGACTGCTCCAGCCGCGGCTGGGACCGGGCCGCCCGTGTTTGAGCTGTGCCATGCCACCCCAACTGGGTTCAGGCTGGGGTAGGAGCGCCCCAGCCCCAGCAGGTCCAGGCTGCAGCATAGTTGGGGCCAGGGGGCCACCCCGGCTGTGGCAGGTCGGGGGCCGGGCTAGGTTGGGGTCAGGGGAGGGCCGCAGGTCTCCGGGTGGGTTCCCTGACAACCTGCACCGCAGAAAATAGGCTGTGGCCGCGCAGCTTACAGGGAACTTAGATGTAAGGTTATAAGAATGGGGCCTTTAATCTGTTTTGACCTCGGCTTCAGTTGTCTCATTTGTAAATGAAAGACAATACTTACCCACCTTTGTAAAGTATTTTTGAGATCCCCAGATGTGCAAGCTAATTATTAGTTTGAAAAAGTATTATTGAAAAACAAAACTATATATAAAATATAGTATAATCTTGCTAATTCATCATAATAAATTTATGAATTTGAGATTAAGTAAATAAAAATGAAGATAAACATCACAAGGTATATTTTTGCACATTTTGTTTAACTCTGTTTTGTTTTTGTGAATTCCAATTTAGGGCCAGATTCTAATAGCTGTACTTTGAAAGGTACTTTGAATTAGCAACCTTTGACTTCTGTGGGACTAATTGTGCAGAAAGAAATTATTTGGTATAATTAAGGGAATCAGAATTTGGCCAGTAGTCTTTATTGTACTGTAATATATTTTTTGCAGAGATAATGAAGTCTTTGTGGTATGAAATCTCATTAAATGCTAATATTAAATCTTTGTTTAGAACTGGAAATCACCAATTTGGAGCAAAGTATAGGGTGTGTAAGATTTAAGAAGTGCAGATTAGTGATATTCTCAATTTAGCTCATACTAAATTAATCACTTCAGAGCACACTGAAGATATAAAATGCTATCTATGTGCTAAATGATATTTTCTTTCCTATAATATATGTGATCAAGACGGTGTGCCAATTTATTTAGGCTTAGTTCTAATTTTTTTTAATTTAAGGAACTGAATTTAGAAAGAAATGAAACCTGCTTTCCAAGCTCTACACTTCTTCAGGAATAAATTTCTATCCTCTAGCACGTCAATGGAAAAAGTATTTGTGTAACCACTCACACATATGGGGCTAAATATTTTTCTGAATAAAAAACAACAGTCATATCAGGTAAATAAAAGTATCCTCTGAATATTTGACATTGAATTTGCAAGATCTAAGCTTCAACTGATCTTCGATATAGTTTAGATAATGTTTGTGTAAAAACAGAGAATTTATTCATCCTTGCACCTCTGCTCCACCCCGGACTTTTATTTTGTTTGTTTTCATTTTATTTTTTCATCCTGAGAATCTTCCAGTTGCTTCTTCACTCAGCTCCATGGACTTGTTATATAAAATGTTTAATCAGTTAACAAACAGGCATCTGCTTGGGAAGATATTGACAACAGAATTCAAAATTACCTTGGAGACATTTTAAATTCTTTGAAGCTCCCATAATTTAGCTACAGATTATCTACTAGTCATGAACTTGTGACCTTCAAATTAAGTGAATTAAATGAGCTTAATAAAAAATATTAACATCCCAAATGGATAGACCAGGCACTCCATTTTTAACTCCCGTATTTCTATGGGAAATATTTCTACTCAGCCTGGATTCTTAGATGATCTGGTTTCCTCAGTGCCTGTGGATAACTGGATGATTTAGTATTTCTCTTTCCCACTCTCTATCAACTGCCAATACATGTCTTCTCTGTAAGCCTTCAACAAAAACTGTCATCTGGTGTACAGCATTCCCACCAGAAACCACATTATACCACTGTGAAATATTTAGCGCTAAGATGCGTAAATGAGGATCGCAGTATATGAAACTTATAATTTAATAACATGTATTCTACAATTCTTAGGCAATAATTCTTCCTCCAAACACACCAGGGTTATAGATATTCTCTCATTCAGGTTTCTCAGAGTAAGAGGGTGTGTTAAGCTCAATTTTGTTCATTTTCCACACATGTAATCGGTACTGTGAATGGCACATAAGGGTTTAGAGGGAAAGGATATGTAGTACTAAGCAAGCATTTTTGGTTGCTTAAGAAGTCAGGTTGATGTTTGACTGATGGAAAAGAAATAGAAATAGTAAGTGCACTGCCTAAATGAACGTAGGCCACTTCAGAAGTAAAACAAGATATGAGAACAGGTGCATTTGTGCTTAACAGTATCAACTCTCTAGTCACAGTGAACAACTTCGTAAAGAACTTCTCTTACTTCAGAAGAAATTATTGCTGAGTAAAGCAACTTTTGAAAAGGGCTAAAGGTTTCTTGTTTTTTTTTTTTTTTTTTTTACAATGTTCAATGCTTACTCTTGTGAACTTTGCCTAAAGATTACGCCTGAGAAACTAGAAACTATTGTTTCAACTCAGAATAAATACAAGTAAAATAAGCCTAGTTTTTAAACACTTTTTCATCTTTAGCTCTCACCGTGCTCTACAAAAGATCAATATCATTATCCATTATTATAGAAAATCGAACCTTTAAAAAAAATTATATTGACATTCATAGGTGGTACTTATTAGTGTTTACTTGAATTTCTAAGATGCAAAAAGTATCTTGAAGGCCCATAACAGCAAGTCACTTCTGTCTCTCCACATATCAAACCAAGGTGTGGGGGGGGGGGAGAGAAGGGGGGGAAATGTACCAGTTCACTTTATCCTGTTTAAAATAAATAAATAAAATCAAAATGTTGATGTATTCCAACACTGAAAATAAAGACTGCTTTTGATTTTTTAGGACTAGTTATTTGGTTTGAGGAGGACTAGTGATACAAATGTTCATAATGGGTGCTCACCTGTCCATCTAAATACTGACTTGAGCTAGGGCCTTTAGGACTTCCATTTATAATAGTCTGTTACATATATTTAGACAATATATTAAAACACAGACCAAATGGATGAGGTAATATCTTTTATTGAACCAACTTCTGTGGGTGACAGAGAGAACCTTTTGAGCTTACACAGAACTCTTCTTCAGATCTGGCCACAGTTGTCAGTTAAACTGTCAGTGCCACAGCTAAATACAAGGTGGAACAGATTGTTTACCATAAATAGTTAACACATTTCTTGTGGGGGTGAGGACTGATATGAACTCATACAGGACCTTGAAAAGCATAGTGGTTATCTGGTTTCACCCACCTCCTCTGACTGCACACACCTAGTTGTCACCTACCACCCCACACTGGAACTGCTGGGTATCATCCAACAACTACAACTCATACTTGTGGAGTGTTTTGCAGAGCTCTGTGTTTCCACCCCATTATTCAATGTGTAAAATACCCAGTTATACAGCTCCAATATGTCTGATACCACATGTGCAGTGGAACACTGGAGCATTTGCTAGAGATTCAGGCTTGTAGATAGCACTATTTGGGGTTACATTTTGGGTCCATGAGAAAACAAATGTTAGACAGACTGCCATGTTCTGGACTTCAAGCAGCACTTTCATTGGGCGCACGTAACACTGGTGAAATGAGCTCCACTGGCTGCCTGTGTTTGTTTTCACATTTAAAGGCCTAAATGGTGTTGGTCTGTATTTCCTGAGAGACCTCTCTTCTCACCCCATATTTCCACAATTGCAATCAGCAAAGTTGCTCAAGCCTGAGTTTCCCCCAACACAGCTGAGAGGCAGCTATGGGCAAGAGGTTCTTTGTGAGGGCCTCTTGGCCCTTGTACATGTCACATGCACTAACTCTCTCATACAAGCCTACCCTGGTCTGCCAGAGCTGAGATTGATAAGTCTTCCAGGCATACTGCAAAGTTCACCTTTTCACTCAAGAGGATGGGGTATTTGAAAATTGTGATATCATAGATTTATGGAGGGTAATGAACTACAATTAGAGCAAAAATGAATTTTACCATTTTAGTATAATGTCAATTATTGTAAGCAAAGCTCAGAGGAGGAGATGGTGCTTTTAACATTTGTGTTTTTAAAATTGACATAGGCACAGATTTCTCTACACTTGATTGCTTATATTGCCTGCTAGACTATAATCTCCTTAGGGCAGGGACTGTGTCTCGCCAGCTGTTTGTACAATGCGTAGCGTAATGGCTCTCCCATTTCAGTTGGGGCCTCTAGGTGCTATTGTAATATAAATTAATAACAATATTGACAAAAGTTATTCAGTTATCCTGAGATAAAGCAGGACAAATAACACAAAATACTATTTCCAGTGGACATGCTGGGTAATTACTGCCTAGTTTTTTTTAAATGATACTGAATTTGATATTTCACAATAACTATGCATAATTCATGTCACCACTGACTACTGCTTACACTTTATATGACTACAAAGTTAGATGCAGTAAATAATATACTTGTGCCTCATATGAAGCTATGGTTAAGGGACTGTCAGAGTTTCTATTACAAATCCCTATGCAGAGGGATTTATAACTCAGCCATAAAAACGTCTCTGGACTTCAACTGAGGTCAGAGTATGATGAATTTTCTTTTAAACTTTATTGATGTGTATCAATCAGACAATCATAAACAGTATAGGAAGACTGAACAATCAACACTCCTTAGTGAAACTACTGTATTTCAAATCATTACACAAATAAAATTCTATGAGTAATGGAACAAAAGTGAACTATCCAAGCTCTTACAATGCCAAGCAATCGCTTAGTAAAATCATTTAAAAACAATTTTGTGCAACCCTGCTGAGACTGCACAAGTTTAACTGACAGCATCATTCTTTGACAATGTTGCTACATAGGTAGAAATTAGCTCCCAATTCCATATATAATGCACAAGCCAGAGGAATCCATTTCAGTTTTTCAAAGCAGTTATGGCTCTACAGAGCTGACAGAAGTAAAAAGTAATAAAGTCTCAGCGTCACTTTTGTGGGCCAGAGATTTGCCCTAGAATCAAGTTGAATCACTTGGTGTAGGAGTGAGCTAGTGAGACATAGTGGATGAGGGTCCACAACATCCATTTCTCTGCTGGCAGATGACCTGCAACTTTAATTTATTCTGGGCCAGGCAGTTAAAATTCAGGGAGAAGGATTCTGCCTCCTATCAGACCCCCCCACACACACTTCTCCATCACATCTCAGCTCTGTACAGACTCAGTGGAGAATTAATCCCTTATTATCTCCTTTGTTTTCATTGAAGAAAGAAGATATAACTCTGAATACACAGTAAGAGCACATTTGTTGAATTAGAGCATGTCATTTACACAGTAATAGTGTGGGAGCATAGTGCAGTAAAGTCTCATTTAGTGGGTACATTTGTGAATGGAAGATAAGGGAGATGTGACTTTACACCCCATCTTCTTTATGGAAATATACTTATGATATGGATATGGTGTAACTGATATATTTTATGCAAGATGGGTCTTGTAAGGTATCATTGGAAAGGTTATAATTTACTGAATGTGATTATCCAATTTGTATGCATGTATCATTTCTGTATCTGTAGTTAGTCAATATTCTTATGTAACAATGACAACTGCGTGTGTATTTGGGAGACACCCACCAGACAACAGGCCATCAGCCTTGATGGGCCATTAGGAAGAAACAATAAAACTTTGAAGATACTACTCTCTCTCCTTCCGGAGAGGCATCCTGGGACGTAGCTATGACACTACTAGATCAAGTGGTCCTGTCACCTGGTACTAACCACCATCTTGGACTTCTAGTAATTTTCCACTAAAAGGAGTGGGAGGTCAAGACTGGGAAACAAGATTCCCACATTATGTAAATCTTATTTAAGGCTGGGGAGTAAGGCAAACAAGACTCTTCTCCTTTGCCATCCTGCCCAAGAAGAAAGACTGCTGAAAGTACCTGAAGAGACAAAGGAACTGAGCAATGGAAAAGGCAAGGGCTGAGTCCAGACTAAGACAGGAGTCTAGTCTGTAAAGAGAAATAACTGGAAATAACAGAAACTCTGCAACTTGCCTAAAACAACATTTAGGGTGAGAAATTATTTCTTGAAATCAGTCTCTAAGATCTTAAGCTTAGTATGCGTGTTTTGTTTTATTTCCTTGGTAATCTGCTTTGTTCTGTTTGCTATACCTTATAATCTGCCTTTTATAGTTAATAAACTTGTTTTTGTTTATTATTAAACCTAGTTTGTGCAATTTCTAACGGGGGGGGGGGGAGAAGTTGTGCATATCTTCCTCCACATTGAGGGAGGGGGCAAATTTATGAGCTTACCTTGTATAGATTTCTCTACAGCGCAAGACAATATTATTTTGGGTGTACTTTCCAGAAGGGAGCTGCACTTGAGTGCTGGGTGATTTCCTAGCTGAAAAAACAAACAACGAGGAGTCCGTTGGCACCTTAAAGACTAACAGATTTATTTGGGCATAAGCTTTCGTGGGTAAAAAACCCACTTCTTCAGATGCATGGAGTGAAAATTACAGATACAGGCATAAATATATATTGGCACATGAAGAGAAGGGAGTTACCTTACAAGTGGAGAACCAGTGTTGAAGGCCACCCTCACCAAGGCCAGAGATCATAATTCAGCAAAACAGGGAGAGGGAGCCCAGGCTAGTGGAGCAGGCAGGCTCAGTGAAATCCCAGTACATCAGGTGGCATCCCAGAAGGAGGGGGTCACAGGAGGTGTCATTTGATGAGTAAAAGTTGGAATTCCAAACAATTATTTCACACTGTGCAATGTGGCAGATCCATCAATTCCAGGTCCTCGAGTTGATGGATATAATGATACGTTGTCAGAAATGGCATTGTTTGAAAGCCTTCTCCCATCAACACAGTGGTACTAAATATGACAAATCTAGAACAATTATGTTTAAAAATCAACATTTTTTAAAATTATACTTTAACACAGGATGCGCTGCTTACATTTAAAAAAAAAGACATTGATCTTTGGTAATCTGAGGAAGTTAGCTTTCATGAATAAATGTTTTCAGTCCTACATGTGAAAGCTATCAGTGTTCTCTGTCTAGGGCACCACTGCCAGATACATGGGTCACACTGATCCTTGAGCTCACCACACTCATTCCTGAACAAGGCAGGCTTCTGGCCAAACTTCTGTAGGGTGGAGAGAGTCTGGTCTTTGCACATTAGCATTTGATTAGCTGAAGGATTGATTCAGGACCACATGGTATTTCACACATAACTGGTATGATTAGTCCATTCTTCCATGTCCAAAAGGGGCGGATAGTTTCAGATGCTTTTTATCATCCCTGAGCCATTCCATTACTTGATAATTTCCCCTCTCAGTAGCAAGTATAAATTCACCCCTTGTCGATGCCAATTTTTCTGAATGAACTGAGTGAACAGTGGGGCTAGCAGGATAATTGTCAGGATGCATATATGGATCATTCATTCTGGTACCTCATGTAGTGCCAAGTAAAAGTCTGACCATGTTGGAATATACCTTTCTCCTGAAATGGTATGATATGGTATGTCCTGGGTGTCTGGATAATTTGAGGGTGGTGCTTCTCTCTCGTCAGGTGAAGCCATACTCAATGATTTTTTACCTCTGGAGCAAATCCCACTTCTGCACAATAACCAAATGAGATCAAGGTTAGTGAATATAGAAAGCTCTACTATAGTCAACTTAATTGCTGCTTCTCTAAAAACTGAACTTTTTGGACCTTGGTAAGAAAACTAGTGAGTCATGAAGCTCCTTCAAGGAACAGTTTGTTGCTGGTCCAGACAGCATGGACAGAGGGGAACCGATCCCCATTAATACATTCCTGTTAACAGACCAAAACAGTAACATGAAGGGTACATTTACCATCTGCTGTATCTTCAAGGAAGCCTAAGTTATTGGCAGCACAAAATATAAGTCCTGATGAGGAAAAGTACAACCCTTCATTCAGTTCCATGCAGAGAAGAATGTCATTTGCCATTGCAATCTCCAGGCAGAGTATTTTATTGTAGTCAATGGAGCAGCCAGTGTTATGCACAAGCTGCATGAGTTTGGTACGGATTTTGGTACTTAGCCTTTGCATTGGCCATCACCACCACTTTTCCATCCATTGGCACCTGTGAGGCAATTTATGAACTCCATCTGAGTCACAGTTTGCAGTAGTTTGTTTCATCTTTTGATGCAACACATTACATAATTCTTGGTGTAGCACTCAATGTGATATGCAGTGTGATATGTGTGGGCATCTTTTGAGTCAATGCACCCACTTTACTTTCCATGCAATGTTCTTGCAAAGGGTGACAGATTCATACAATTTCTCACCTGCCTCACATGTTGAAACGGTGCTTAATGGATGCTTTCAGGCTTCTGGCCTACTGCAGAAGAAGCAAGTGTTCTCAGAATGCTTGCCATGATACCTAAAATAAGACAGGTCTCACTCACAGCTAGTAGTTGGTCCAGCCTCTTCAACTTTTCCCTGTTTAATGTACTTCTTCTCTAACCTTGCCAAATTCAATTTATGGGTGAACTTCTTATAGCATGTAAAGTGCCACCAAGCATTGCATTTACCCAGGTCCTCCACAGTAGTATTCGCTAAAGATTCAGCTATTAGTCAATACTGTTCATCTCCTCATACATGCCTAAAAATGATCAAGACCAAAGTAAAACCAAGAATTTTGTTGGGGTGCTGTGGGGAAATAGAGGGGGGGGCCTTCTTTTCGATAGCCAGAGCTGTGAATCTGAAGGCCCCAAAATAAACCCTCCAACAAAGATCTGTTATGCTAACTACCCTTACACAAAGCAGGGCCCAGGGCAGGGCCTGAACTAGACTAAAAAACACAGTTTTCTGCCAAACTCGGTCAAGTGTCATGTCCAGAGGAGGGGGAAGGGGGGAAAGAATAAAAAGCCCCCGCAGCAGCACTAATGAAATATGTTCATAACTGATAAAATATAATAACCGCTTGTGTAAAGCAATAGGTAACTTTAGCTAAATGCAAACTGACTCATGCAGCTTCTCCTTTGGGTCATCTGTGACCCACTCCGTGACTCCAGCTATCTGCAAAAATAGCTAATCATAGATCCTCTTTAGGCGTCCCATGGAACCCCCCCCCCTTAATCTTTAACCAAAGGACCCCGGAAAATAACGTGTCTGACGACCCCGACCCTACTTTCTCACTGAAACCAGAGACTGGGTCTGCATAAGGGTCCATCAGCAAAGAACTGCCCTGGCCCCATGCTAAGGGACTCTTGTCCGCTGATAAATCCATTAAGCCTTCGGACCTTGCTAAAAAAACAACTTCTCCACCTGAGGCCATAATAAAGCCTCCAACCAAGCAAGGTAATTGTGCTGGTAACCCCTCCCTTGCAGCCTCATTGCTGGACAGCTAAGTAAACTAAGACTACGAAATCTTAAAAAATAGCTTGCGGAAGCTAGCCAAAACTACCTAAAAATGAAACTTTTAATATTCCTCAGCCTCTCCTCCTTAACGAACTTGGGGTGGGGAGGGAAAAAGTAATTTTTTTTTTCTAAATTTTAGCCAATCAGTGACCTCCGGTTTGGCCTGTGTCATATTGCAGTGTGCCCCGGCTCTACATGGTTGCCCATTGTTGTAGTCCCCGCTCCCCAGCTACTCCCCCTCATACCTTCTCCAATTCCAATACAAATCTGTCTGGCCGTGGCCTCAGGGAAATTCAAGTCTCGGAACAACAAATGTGGTATAGCACATCCTACCAATGGAATTGTTGTTTCCAATGGTGAATTGTGCTAAATGCTACTATGAGAACCACCACTTTCTCATTTCCCTCTCTGCTTTCCAAATAACTACCCAGTACCCTAATTGTTCTCAGAGAGTGGCCATTCGACTGGCCCAGCTTGTGCAGTGGGAAAGTTTTTATTGGGGAAAGGGAGGTGTAGTAGAAGGGGCCTTGCATGACCTAACTGGAGCAGCCGCTATTTAAACAATAGACAAGGCCCAAAATCATAAAAAACGCCTGGAAAATTTAGAAAGGGCATCAGGCCTCCTTACTGAGGCAGGGCTAACCAACACCTATACCAATATAAAAGCCCTCCACGCCCTGTCAGGACTGGGAACCACAACCCAAACCCTTCTATCAAGGTTAATAAACACCCTCGTTTTAACAGGAAAAGACACTGGGTGGGATTTAGCGTGCAGCCAAATGCAAGGTTTCTTTAACAACCTTTTGGCAGAAATGCAAACCAATGTTTTAAATCAGCGGTGGCCTAAAACCCTTACCACTACTGTGGGAGTGCCACCCGAGCTGTGAAAGTGGAAAAATACGTGGACATTGTCAAAATGGAGCTGTGACTCTGTCACATGTACCTTCCAAGCTTCGGGACCTATTAATGGCACCTGGGCTCCAGTACACTTACTTGTGCCAGAACCCTGGGCAAATTGTCTATGGGACTGCGTTATCCACCGGCAGGTATGGGAAGTTAAACCACCCCATAAACCTAGCCGTTTCATCACCACTCCCTATGATTTCGCTGCTCAACATATCTGGGTGGGTATCGGAACCTTGTGGTCATTATGGCCCTTGGAACCCCCACAGCTATTTTGTCTCCGCAAATTGCATCCTGAAGAAGTGGTTAACGTTTTAATTTGGCATGTTGGGAAGGGGAAGCGATAGGTAAAAATCCTGAGGGAAAATTACTATTTAGTAAGAGCCATGGATGTGCCCTGCCATCGGACCCCCACATCCCTATCCCCTTTTCACCTTAACTTAACCACTGCACAAGGAAGCCGCTTTATTGTATGGCCTGCTAATCCTCAGGTTTATGTAACCCTCCATCCAAGTGTTCCTTTTACATTTAATTGAACTTCCCCTATCCCTAACCGCTTCCTAAACCTCACTTCTCTACTCCCTCTGCTCTCCAACTTATCTCACCTGCAAGACCCAAATGCATGTAATAGAAATAGAATACAACAAAGAGGCCAAAGCCTTCCAAACTGCTTATCAAGTACATACTTTATGCTCCTCCCACGACATTGCGTGCTTTGCCTCTAGGGAAATCGCCCAAGTTACACCCAGTTGGCTAACCTCTTCTGCCCTTCACATTCTATTTTGGAATTGTTCTAGCAATTTGTTGCGAATTAATGTTGGCTGTTGCTTGTTGTCTATGTAAATTTTGCTGTTTGCCCCGGCTCCCGGTTCAGCCCCGACCACCACCGAAAGCCCTTTTTATTTTCACAGATGTTCCCCACCCCACACTATATTGTCCCTCAAATCCGGAAATCGACCACCTTAGTGTCATTTCTAAATCCGAATACTGTCCTATGACCCCTTTGTTTAATAATAGTAGTGATGCCTATAGGGCATCAGAGGAAGGAAATTGTGGGGAAATAGAGGGGGGGGCCTTCTTTTCGATAGCCAGAGCTGTGAATCTGAAGGCCCCAAAATAAACCCTCCAACAAAGATCTGTTATGCTAACTACCCTTACACAAAGCAGGGCCCAGGGCAGGGCCTGAACTAGACTAAAAAACACAGTTTTCTGCCAAATTCGGTCAAGTGTCATGTCCAGAGGAGGGGGAAGGGGGGAAAGAATAAAAAGCCCCCGCAGCAGCACTAATGAAATATGTTCATAACTGATAAAATATAATAATCGCTTGTGTAAAGCAATAGGTAACTTTAGCTAAATGCAAACTGACTCATGCAGCTTCTCCTTTGGGTCATCTGTGACCCACTCCGTGACTCCAGCTATCTGCAAAAATAGCTAATCATAGATCCTCTTTAGGCGTCCCATGGAACCCCCCCCCTTAATCTTTAACCAAAGGACCCCGGAAAATAACGTGTCTTGAGAAATGTACCCAAACTGGTGCCAAGTACCACCCCTAGGGAAAACCACTTCTCGGAAAATTAATAAGGAAGGTATGGGGGGGGGGGGGACTGACCCCGACCCTACTTTCTTAACTCGCGGTTTGGGGGAGGGACTAACCCCAACCCTAATTTCTTAACTCATGACTATTGTTTGTACTTTGCTTGCGGTTTGACGAAATAAAAGCCCGCCTGCGTGCGGTCCTCAGGGTGTCAGTCTTCGGACTGCACCCCAGTGCACTGGTATGTATGTCAATAAACTGGCCTCAGGCTTGGTTCTTTGAACTAAAATGACTGCGTGGGGGTCTTTGACCACAACAGTGCCCAGGATCCCACTATCGTTGGGCTTGCCGAGCCGACACATAGGACCACACGGAGACTAGAGTCTTCGGTTACGAGATTACCAGTTATTGTAGCAGGGACTTAGCCAGAAGCGAAAGCAAAGCAGTACCACCCGTTTACCTTCCCCACATCCCGAGGAGTGAGAACCGAGATCCTTTTGTGTTTCCCCTTTATTGTAATCATCAGCCCTTCCTTTCCCCAGGTGGGCAGTTCTGGTCTCGGTCTTGGCCCCATAATTACCATCTAATTTCCCTGCTAAATTCTCTGGCCCTGTTTATGTTTACCCTCACTCATGACCATTGTTGCCATATAAGGGCTTGTTATTCAGCACTTATCTGTCTCTGTCAGTGAACACCAGCAAGCTGGTGGTTTTGCAGTTTTCCGTGTGTCTCTCTGACGGCACCTACCAGGCAGACTCGATGCAACTCCCTATAGATTTTATAATAAGTTACTTTGGGATTGTAATTAAATTATGCAATGTGTGTTATGTAACTATGTGCATACTTTTGTGGATGGATCCAGTAGTTTCTGACTGGATGCTGATATCTTAACCAGTGCCTCATTACAACTTTTTTGGCATAATAGACAAAGCTAATAATCAATACCACTGAACTTTTTTTTTTTTTTGGGAGGATTATGGCAAGCCAACTTGTAGCACTCCTTCCATGTCTAGTAATCTGTAACATTAACAAAAAAGGCAGTCAGGTATCACATTCTGAGCATTAGCTGACAACACAATATTGCCAGGAGAGGGCCACAATTTAACTTTGTGAGGGCTGCATGTTGACATGACTGTATAATTAAAAGATGTAGATTTTAAAATATTCTCAAATATAAATCATAGAACCATAGGGTTAGAAGGGTCCGCAAGGGTCATCTAATCGAACTCCCTAACAAAATGCAGGATTTGTTGTGTCTAAACCATCCAAGACAGATGGCATACATAATTGTTCTAGGTTTGTCATGTTTGGTACCATTGTGTTCATGGGGAGCGTAGAGGAGTGGACTCACCTGGCAGCGCCTCTTGCTGGTTACGTCCGGGAATTAGCTCTTCCAGCATCCAGAGGCCGGTGGTCCGCCTGTCCTCCAGCCCCAGTGTCCCTCCCAGGACCCCGGTACCCTTTTATCTGGGGTACTGCCCCCTGGCAGTACACCCCCCACTACTAGGGTCTCCCCTCCCCGGGGAACCCCCACCCACTATCCCTACCTCATCTCAGAATAAGGCCACTGCCAGTCACCAACTAGCCCCCGCTCCCTGGGGCAGACTGCAGTATAGGCCACTCATCACAGGCAAGGTTGGGTTTGGACCTGCTGCCTTGGCCTACCCCTGGGCTGCCCTCTGCAACCCCCAGTACCCTTTAGCTAGGCCCACAGCCTGGGGCTTTCCAGGCTGGAGCTCCCCAGCTCCTCTGCCTTTCCCCAGCCCTGCTCCACTCAGGTATCCAGTCTCTAGCTTGCTGCAGCCAGGCCCTTCTCTCTCTGAGTGCAGAGAGAGACTCTTGGCCTCTGGCTCACAGCCTTTTTATATAGGGCAGCTGAGGCCTGATTGGGGTGTGGCCCAGCTGCAGCTGCTTCCCAATCAGCCCAGCTTAGCAGCTCCCAACCACAGCCTTCCCCCAGGGCTATTTTAAGCCCTTCAGGGCAGGAGCAGGATAACCACCCCGCTACAGGGAGAAAGGGCTTTCCAATGGTACCCATCTCAACCCATTTCTGACAATATTGAATTATCAAGATTTCCACCAACCAGAGAACCTGGATTGGGGTGGGGGGGGGTCAACTATTCCCCCAGCCACACCACACAGTATGACACCACTGAAATTCTGATGCTGTGCATCCAACGAAATCTCTCTTCCCTTTTTATCATTAACTTGCCCACAGAATTACTCATGCTTCCCAGACTATAACTTTTAAAAGGCACTACTGCTCCGTTTCATTCAATTAGTTTCCTTTATATTAAAAACAAGTATAATAGAAAGAAAATAAATTTGCCAATAATTTACAGAGATTACTTTTTTAAAAAACAATGGGTATTTGTATCTGTCACACTCCCAAGGGTTACACCTCACCACCACCTGTCCTTTGTCTGAAGCAGTCTTATGTATGCCTGCTGCACAGCTCCCGAAAACCAAAAGCCTGTGGCAGAATGAGCACTTCCAGGCCCCTGTAGGCCTTGCTCTTTCTGTACAGGTAGCAATAGGCACACCCCAACCCACAAATATAAAACAAAATCATAACATGTTTTCTAAAGATTAAACTTAACTAACAAATTATTCTCTTGTCTAAAGAAGCTTCTCACCCAACGTTTTCAACCATGGCTGGTTGAGACACCTTTTTCATGAAACAAATTGCTGTCCTTTTTCTTTTCCAGTGAAGGGTGCCAGGATGTCTTCTATGACTCCCAAATATAGTGGAGCAAATTTTTGATGTGCACCTCCAGATAGGGTTCTCCCCCCCTCACCCTGCTGTTTTTCCTCTTCCTCTTTGTTTCTTCCTGAAGTCACCACAATCTTTTATTTGCATTCAGTTCAGACTGGTGATAGGAGACTCATTGTGAATGAGCTAATACTCAATTTACATGTAAACAGATAAACCTCTACTCTGACATAAAACCTCTTTCACTTTTGCTGGTGACCAGCCCCTAGACATAGATGTTAAGAACATATTTTCTCTATGTATACACACACTCCTTAAATAGTATCTGAACATACATTTCACGATATTGATGACTACTGTGACACTGGTTTTTATTTGAGGCCTCACAAGACACTCTTTTGTGAACTAGAATGTACATGTCAGAATCAAGAGATCCCTTTAACCCATCTGCACCCTCTTGTCAGTTGCCATTAAGATGTTCTTGGGTCACAGTATATGTAGATCAGGCAGACAGACAACTGCTTCATTTAGATGCACAAATCTAGATTTCTACAGGAAGACAACAGCACATATAATACCTAGCTCTTATATAGTGCTTTCCATCAGTAGATATCAGAATTCTTTGCAAAGGAGGAAGGGGAAGTGACTTACCCAACACCCAGTAGGTCAGTGGCAGAGTCTCCAGAGTCTGAGCCTAGTGCTTTATCGTCTAGGCCAGAGGTTCTCAAATTGTGGTCCGCGGACCACCTGTGGTCCGCGAGCGCCATTCAGGTGGTCTGCAGATAGTTCCCTCTACACGCCTGGGTGACTGCACACAAGAGAATGAAGGGCCACCCACCTAAATTAGTGGAGCCACACTGGCATGGCTCCACTAATTAGGCACCTGGACCCCGGAGACGACGCACATGTAAGGTGAGGTGGTGGCCTTGGGGAGGAATAGGGAGTAGGTGGGAGGGGACAGTAGGGTGAGAAAAGGCAGTGGGGGGAATTTGGGATGTGCAGGGCTGTGGCGACCAGAAAAAGAGGTGACTTTCCACAGCTCCAGGACTGCGGCTGCCAGGGAGAGATGGCCCTCCTTCCCAACCCCAGCTCGGGGGCTGCCGCGGCGGGGGAGACCCCTTCCTTCCCAGCCCCAGCTCGGGGGCTGCCATGGTGGGGGAGATGGGGAGACCCCTTCCTTCCCAACCCCAGCTCGGGGGCTGCCATGGTGGGGGAGAGAGGGCACATCTATCGCATTAGAAAGGTAATACAACTGATATTAAAATACGAGTTGTGTGCTTTTATTTTTAGAACAAAATACATTAATTATTATTATTGTTTTTATATAGCGCTTTTATCCAAAGCGCTTTACAATAGTTAGCTAACAGTACAAACAACATTTGGAAATATCATTAAGTGTTCCACAGAGACCCTCAGCAATATGCAAGTGGTCCGCGGAAAAAAAAGTTTGAGAAGCACTGGTCTAGGTCACATTGAATTAGAATGAAATAACCCTTCAAAAATCCACAAATCCTTCATGAAGTAGAATTACCAGGATCTAATTATTTTATGTGCTTTTCTGCCTGATCAGACAAACCAAGGAGAGCAAGCTAACCAATAACAGAGCACTGAATACTGCTAGTAAACAAACTTTATTGACCAGGCTTTTCTGTCTGTTGAAAAGGCAGAAGGCCTGGATATGGAACGTCATGATTGTTTTGTTTATATTAAAATGCAATTTTTTTGTATATTAAGCAGATATGTGGTATTCTCTTTCAAGGCAGTGGGAAGCTGTTTAACCTTTAATTTAAGTCTGATTAAGTACAATAGCCCTGGGCTGACTAATGATTCCTGGAAAAAAATCCGAACTTTGCCATGTATTTCAGCAAAAATGTAAGCAGGAATACATGAAAGAACATGTATTACAATATTTTATATAGTTTGGCCTGCTATCTTGGTAACACAAAAATCTTGCAGACACAATACTGGAATTCAATTTAAAGTAGGATTAAAATTTGGCCCCTTTTCTCTCAGTCATGTATAGAAATAATGAAATAACCACCAAGGGAAGATAACAGCAATAGACAGTGAAATAATAAAATATGCCTATTAGCCTTCCTAATCTAACTGATAACTTCCGTATGTCATACAAGCCATGTCTAAATATTGATGCACAGATAATACTTTGGCTGAACAAAACTGACAGGTGCATTGCTTTTGTAGGAATGAGTGTAATTCTGTGTTATGTTCATTGACATTTTTGTACATTATTAGACATTGCATGGTACCAATGAGGTGAGGCAGACATAACATTTCTGTTTTAAATCTGAATTATCTTATATTTGTGATTTTAAATAAAAGTATCTTTTTTGTGGTTTAGTCTCTATAATGTAGATTAAGCAACTCCCAGATAGACATAATTCTTAAAAATTAGTTCTAGAATTAGGGGGACAGAAAATCTCAGGGATGAGGAAATTACTAGAGATTCAGATTGTTATGTGGGCCCAATCTGTCTCAACAGCGCCCTGGCCCATCTCAATCCAGTATCCTGCTGAGAGAAATCTTTCTTCATCCCCTGGCCTGCTCTCCTGATACATACTACCTCCCTTAAAGCTAGTTCTTGATTTGTCCCTCAGGCTGGAAAACAAAAAGCAGATCTTGATCTCTCCCCCCCCCCCATTGTTTCCTTGTATTCCCCCCATCTAGTGTCCCCACATGTTGTCTCCTGTCTTAATCTTGGACGGTGAGCTCTCTGGGGCAGGGACTGTCTGTTGTTCTTTGTTTGTACAGAACCCAGCACAATGGGGATCTGATCCATGACTAGGGCTTCTAAATATATGGAGACAAAATAAATATATAATAAATATAAATAATGGAACAGTCATCATGGTAACAAACAGCAACCAGAGTGGGGAGGTAGCTGTGTGAAATGGATAGGAAGGATGAGTAAATTGAGAGTTGGATTAATAAAGACATCTGTGAGTGTCAGCGAGAGTGTGCACATGTGGGGAGCAGGGTAGGATTAGTTTTATTTTGGGGGGGGGGGAAGAGAAAGCAGGTGGGAGGAAGGGGCTCCCACTGGGGAGGGGAGAAGGAAAAGGGAAAACCCTGAAAATTATAGTCACTTTCAGTAGATTGGACAATAATGGAGAGGAATACTGTTCTACGGGTTAATATAAGAGAAATGGAAATATTTTCAAGGACTGATGCGAATACATTAGATTTGCCCCGTCTCTTCACTCAAAGGTTGGGCAATGTTAATCCTACAGGGAGAAAAAATATCCCTGTTCAGCAAAAACATGAAACACCAACGTGAGAGGAACTCTTTAAAAATACATAGCCTGGATGACAGCACTTTTCTCAATAACACATGCACTTTCTTACTAGGTGAAACAAGCAAATCAGTGGAGACCAGATCCTAACACCGTTGCTTGCAATGACTAGCACCAAAAAGGGGGACAATTTGTGAAATAAAGAGTTATTCAGCATCAGCAGGGTGTCAAAATCTGGTCCTGACTGAGATAAACAAAACATACCAACATTTGTCTACCCAGCAAACTACTCAGTTCATTGAGATTGGCATTGTATGATGCATCAGTTGCATTTTTCAACCAACTTTACTCAGTTTCACTTCCGATCTGTTGTAGTTTGTATCAGCTGTGTTAAATATCTCCATGTAGTTTTGCAGTTGGGTCATTATAGTAGCGTGACAGCAATATTCTGTCTCACTTAGCGACACCACATTTCTCTTGGGGACACTTGAAGTTACACAGCCAAAGAGGAACAAATCCTTTTATTCATAAACACTCAAGCCAGCAATTTTGATAAGCAATAACATTCACAAAAAGCTAATGTGTCACACATACTAGTATATGTGAGGTTGCATTCATGCACTGGGAGTGATCCTGAAGCCATTTTGAAAGCTCTTGGTTTTCTGAGAGTTAAAATGGGAGGGGAAGAATTAAGAATATTGTACAGGAGCAGGAGGGCGATAAATAAATAAATTATTGAGAAGCATGGTAAGTAGGTGCTGGTGTTGCAACCATCACCATTGTCACCATGAATGGTTGCAGGGGATTCCCACAGACTTTGTTCTTGTCCTACCTTTGTACTTTTCCTGCTGCAGAGACATAATAACTGACACTACTGTAGCATTATCATCATCATCTCATTTAAAATTTAAAAAGTGCATCTACACATAAAACCTGCAGGTACACTGCCCTTGTGATTGGACAGCAACCCTCACCAAATTATCTGTACTTAAATGGGTCTCTCTGATCCCTGACTTTCTTCTTTTCTCAGTCAAACTGGGCTAGACTGATTTGGGGGGAGCACTTTTCTGCGACCTGCCATTACCAGAAGCACTATTAGGTGGAGACAAAGCTAACTTGGGAACACTCATGAGAGGAAGGATGCTCTTGCAGTTAATACAGTGGACATATGAGTTCTGAGTTCCATTCCCAGCTCTGGCAGCCTTCCATCTGATGTTAAACAAGCTACTTAACTCTCTCTGCTTCAGTCCTCCATTTGTACAACAGGGGTTATGTTTCCCTAGCTCACCGGGGTGTTCCAATATTAAAATCATTAATCTTTGTGAGGATCTCAAATAACATGGTAATTTTCCTAATTAGTTAGAGAAAGTGTCATGCTTCCTCTTTCCATCTCTTCTGATGAAGCCACAGCCAGGTATATGACACCAGGAAAATGATTATGAAGTTTTGTCCCAATTCATATTTTTTCTTCAATTAAAATTGCCTTTCAAGTGAAAATTGGTAATTGAAGTTATATAAGTATCTAGCTAGACACATGTGTGAGGCCTGCCCTGTAGCTACTGCACAGGGCCTAAGAATGTCTTTCTGAAAGAAAGAAAGAAAGAAAGAAAGAAAGAAAGAAAGAAAGAAAGAAAGAAAGAGAGAAAGAAAGAAAGAAAGAAACTCCTTACTTACTTACACTTCCGGTTGTCTTCTTTCATTACAGACCTGGAAGGCTCCCATTGGCTTCAGTAGGCTTTAGGTCTAGCAGTGTGCATGACCAGTACAAGTTTCATACAGTTACTAATAAGACACTGCTTGAAACAAACAGGAGGTAGTTGGAATTATTTTTTTAAAGGAAAATCAAATCTTATCCTGGAGATAATCAAAGTCTCAGAGATTTTTCAGGCACTGCTCCAATTCATAAGTCTTAGGTCATCCAAATCAGGGAGCAGAAACACCAGCATGTGACTAAGAAGACCAGTTGCACAGCATGAACAGCAGACCATGAGCAATGAATACTCATGTTAAACAATTCGCAAGCAACCCATCGTCTGGAACTTATTTCCACAAAAGATTAAACTGTGACAAACAGTAAACAATATTCATAAAATCACTTGTTCACTGATAATTCCAACAGGAAAGAGGTTAAATCTGCTGAATAAATTATTCATCACAAATTATTCACTCAAATCTAGCTACACACAGACTTCTAATTTTTCCAGGATATGTGACAAATGCTTTTGGACCACTTAAGTCACGCCTGGATGCAAGTGTAAAGCCTCCAGCAGCATACAGCTAAAAGTGGGAAGAAGTGTAAATACTCTCAGCGGCTGCCATATCAAAAAGCAATCACGATTCTCATTGAAACAAGCTGAGCTCTTTAAAAGAATGTTAATCAGTACTCTTCAGACAGATCATCTCACTGGAGACAATGAACAGTGAGCTCTCTACTATTTACAATCTCCGAACGGATCATCATCAACTGAATTATGTGTAGCTGAAATTAAACGTACATTACATTTAACAGACTTTTCCCCTTTTTCTTTATTGTTTATTTAAAACAACATTTGATCATCAGTTCTCAATTTATAACACATTATATTTGCATGGGCACTGACCATGAGGGCTCTTCGGGCTTTGGAGATGAAGCACCTCCATGAAGATTATTAAGTATAATTGAGGTCATTACTAGAATCTAAGGGTTGACAACCTCAGAGGCATGTGGGGTTCGCTGTTTAACTCAAAGCTGATCCCTTATGCATGCTTCAAAAATGGGGTCTCAGAGCACAATCTATTCTGGGGTAGCCACTGTAAAAACAGCCAGTTGTACCTTTGCTCAGGTCCCTGAGACCCAAAGTGCAGGACACCCATGAGCTGGCCTCAGGAAAGCAAGGAGCTTTCTCTCTCTTCCAGGCCATAGAATCACTCTCACTATCTCTCTGGCCCAGTGACTATTCAAGTATTTTATACTAAGTGGAACAGCTTCAACAGGAGAGATTGAGAACAACCTTCCAACCCTAGATAATTCAACAGCCTAGTGATGTAGGCACCCACACGTACTGCTAGGATAATGCGGAAGACCTGGGTTCACAGTTCCTGTTCCAGAGCAGGGATTTGAACATACTGCATTCATGAGTAATTGCAGTAGATCTGAAAGTGCATTTTTTCAGTGCATAAGCTATTCATGAAAAAATGTTTCACCCAACTGTACTCTTGACTCTAGTGTTTAAACACCAATTCCTCCTAACCACCTCCAAGAGGAAACCATGTTTTCCTCCAGTCTTTGCAAGTATGATTAATGTGGGGCAGTCAGAGGAGCAGACAGTGAGCTTCAAATAAACTATTTATAGATATTTTTTAAAAATGAAAAGGATCAAGAAACAGTTTTCTTAATTAGGTAGAGAAAGTGTCACACTTCCCATCTCTTCTGGTGAAGGAAGATCAGGTAGAATTAAAAATAGCAAAAGCTTTATGTTTTTGACAGCCAGGAATATGACACCCCACAAATGATTAAAGAGTTTTCTGACAATTTGTATTTTTTCTTCAATTAAAATTGTCAGAAGAGATGGTATACGACTGCTCCTTCTTTATGGCTTGACCCTCCAGCCAGGTCGCTGTAGTTTTCCCACTTCTGATAGGTGTGTGTACCAAAATCTCTCTATACAAGCTATCCCAGGCAGTCTTCGAATTCACTGCCCCTGAATGGCGCCACTTCCCCACAGGCATACCCTCTTCTCCAGGTTCCATCCCACGGACCCTACAACCACCTAGATAGGGCTGCACTAAGCCACACCTTGATGCTGTTTCTCTGGACTGCTTCCTACACCCTGTCTCAGTCTCCTTCTCCACCCTCATCAAGGTATACCCTTCCCTACTGGCCAAGCTCCCTTCTCTCCCTAGCCTCAGAGAGAGTACAGACATCCTCACTGCAGCCCGATTCTGCCCTCAGCTTCTGGGCTTTATACAAGTCCCACCTGATCCTGTCCATGTGAACTTCATCCTTTAATTAGTCCTCATTGCTCCCTAGCTCCTCCTCCAGGTACTGCCTAGGCAGTTAATTGGCCCACCTAGCTACATTAACCCCTTCAGGGACTAGTGTGGAGTGAACACTCCAACACATGAATGCTTAGAATAGATTCCTTTAAGTGGCAAATCAACAGAGAAAAATTCACTTTACACAGTAGTGTAAATACCATCTCTTTTGGATATTTTAGGGATGGACAAATGGAAAAATAAGAACCCCACCTACACACAGCCACTGGTCCTGATCCAATAAACTCCCATGAGACTATTCTTTATGTTGGTAGTACTTTAGTCTGTGTGATTTGCCGATTTGCCCAGATTTCTCCCTGTACCCCTGTGATAAATGAAGGCGGGGTGGGGGGTTAGCTCCCTTTTATGGACACCCAGCCAGCTAGTAGCCATAAAATCCCTCTTAATAGCTGTTCTCTAATTGTTCTACCTGTAAAGGGTTAAAACCCCTTGCAATTTTTTGGCTTGATTTTGTATGCCTGACTGAAAAAGAGAAGGAACCCTGGGTAAAATCATCTCATGATCCTAAAGGAAATGGTGAAAGGAGTTTGCTGCCTTCACAGTATGTGAAACAATATCCATTTTGGGTATCCTGTTTGTAAATCTAATCGTTATCAGACTATCCACTCTGACCTTAGCTCCAGCTGCCGGACAGAATCAGCAGTAACTTTGCTCGGCACAGGGTACTAAGAGCCAAGGAAAAAGCATTTTCAGAAATCCATTTACTCAGCATTGATACAATTTATGTTGTTTGTTTTGCTTTACAAGCACTTATGTTATGAATTTTATCTTGTGAATTTTGATGGTGAATGAAGCATTGAGGTAATTTAGGATGAATCAAGCATGTATAACACAAAGAGTCAGAATTGGCCATTTTCCCCTTTCTAAATGTTAAGTGATTTTAAAAAAATCTTTCAAATTAGCTGTTTCTTTTTCGAGTGTAGTTTCCTTAACTATCTACTATACAGCATCACACAAGAAAAAAGTCCATGTTGAAGATTTCATAGTAAATGATTAGTAAATGTTTACTTCATCAAAAGAAACCAGATAGCTGTCCTAAGTGCAGAAAGACCTTCACAGAAGTATCAGTATATAGTACCACAAGATTCTGCATGCTAGAGTTTAGGGATATCTCCAAATACCCTTATTTTCCCCATTAAGTTTTGGTAGAAGGAAATGCAAATCTGTCACATCTCCAGTTAGAAACTGATAGATATCTAACATACCAATTTACCCATCAGAAAGGCTATGTAGTCCAGATGAAGCTTTCATAAAAGGATACAGCAATGTATTGAGAATATTGTATCATGATCACATGAAGTGCTTGCTTTACACATCAATTAGATACAGTATTTGCAAATGCACATAGTCACTAAGGCCCAGATTTTTAAAGCTATTTAGGGTATTGCTGTATTCAGTGTCAAAACACCTAACTGATTAAGGAGCCTAAATCTTAGGCCTGGTCTACACTGTGGGGGGAGGGGAAGAATCGATCTAAGTTACGCAACTTCAGCTATGTGAATAACGTAGCTGAAGTCAACGTACTTCGACCTACGCACTGCAGTGAAGACACTGTGGTGAGTCAACTGATGCCGCTCCTCCGTGATACCAGACACCTCTGTGTTCTTGGGGAAGCAGGGCGCAGTATCCAGCCTGAATCATGAAAGACACCCTCCCCCCAGCCTCTGCTTAACCCAAAACCCATCAGAGGGAAAAAAAACTTGCAGAGAGCAGTGAAGGGCATTGGGAGACACACCTAGACCCCTCCTGACAAGGGTGACAAGATTAAGACATCTCCATTAGCATACAGAATGGAGAGATGAGACAACTCCCCTAGCCTCATCTGCATGAAAGATGGGACAGAAAGACATCTCAATTTGCATACAGAATGGAGAACAGAGAATCACACTGAACTCTGGGACCAGAAAAAGCAGGGAAGCACTGCATCATGGGAATCTCTGCTCCAGATGCTAATGAACCTATGTCTGCACACACCCAGCTCAGCAACTATCAGACCAATTCTAGTAATGAATCCTTAACTGATATCCAAATACTGAAGCAGCCTAGTTGCATTGTGAGCTCCCTGGAAGAAAACACCACCCATAGCCAAGAGTGATCAGCTCCTATTGTCTAACCTAAAGAAAACCCTTGAGTCATCAGCTTACCCATAAACAAATCTAGTGTTCTCCCTTCAACCATTGTATTTTCTCTACAAAAATCCCTACTCATCCTCTAGTCAGGGTTCTGATGCTTAGATCCAGCACTCCTCCTTCTTGGAACACCATCCCATGGTCGAAGAATCCAAAGCCTTCTCTCCGACACCACCTGAGTGGTATGAGTGGGCCTGACTGGTATATAAGGGCAGTCAGCAGCGAACCAGCTGAGCAGCGAACAGCAGAGGCTAACAGAGGGAGTTTGCCTGGGAGCTGTCCGAGAGGCAGTACGCTAAGTGCTGCATTAGGGGGGCTGTGTTGGTGAGTATCTGAGTGTCTGTTGCTGGGACAGTTTGTCAGTTTGACCGTGTGCTTGACTGCTTGCTTGTTTGTTTGTTTGGAAAGTGTGAATTGGGAGTGCTTTGTTCCAGGTGGGCCTTGAGTGGGCCTGACTGGTATATAAGGGCAGTCAGCAACGAACCAGCTGAGCGGCGAACAGCAGAGGCTAACAGAGGGAATTTGCCTGGGAGTTCGCCTGGAGAGAGCTCACTGAGGCTTTCATCTGCAGGTTTCTCTGAGTAGTTCTTGCAACAGCTGAGGAAGCTCTTAAGAGGAAGGTGATATGGAAGGTGAGCGATCAGCTGTTGTAACCTGCACAGGTTGTGCCATGTTTGTCTTTCTTCCACAGGACAGGAGCGACTTTGTCTGTACAAAGTGCAAGCTGGTCTCCATATTGGAAGAGAAGGTTCGAGGTCTGGAGAAACAAGTATCGACTCTGCGTTGCATAAGGGAAAATGAAGATTTCCTGGACAGAGGTCAGGAGATGCTTCTACGGCCACAATGTTCTGAAGATTCAGAGCAGGCACAGCAGGGACAGACGGATGATGAAGAAGTTTGGCAGCATGTGACCTCCAGAAGGAGAAAGAGGAGCGTCCATGTACCAGCAATGGAGATACAGGTGAGCAATCGTTTCCATGTTCTCTCTACAGGTACTAATGCGGAGAGTGGAGTAGACCCATCTGAGGGAAGGGAGCAGAAGGAGACTCCACCGATTGGAAGGCAAAAGATGCACTGTCCTAGGGATGGGGGTTCCACGACCACCACTCCCAAGAGGAGGAGGAGGAGGGTGGTGGTGGTCGGGGACTCCCTCCTCAGGGGGACTGAGTCATCTATCTGCCGCCCCGACCGGGAAAACCGAGAGGTCTGCTGCTTGCCAGGAGCTAGGATACACGATGTGACGGAGAGACTGCCGAGACTCATCAAGCCCTCGGATCGCTACCCCTTCCTGCTTCTCCACGTGGGCACCAATGATACTGCCAAGAATGACCTTGAGCGGATCACTGCAGACTACGTGGCTCTGGGAAGAAGGATAAAGGAGTTTGAGGCGCAAGTGGTGGTCTCGTCCATCCTCCCTGTGCAAGGAAAAGGCCTGGGTAGAGACCGTCGAATCGTGGAAGTCAACGAATGGCTACGCAGGTGGTGTCGGAGAGAAGGCTTTGGATTCTTCGACCATGGGATGGTGTTCCAAGAAGGAGGAAAAAAGGTAAAGGTGGGGGTGTGGCGTTGTATGTCAATAATGAGGTAAACTGTAAAGAAATAATAAGTGATGGAATGGATAAGACGGAGTCTGTCTGGGCAATAATTACACTGGGTAAAAGAACTACTAGAGCCTCCCCTGAGATACCTGGGTAGAGACCGTCGAATCGTGGAAGTCAACGAATGGCTACGCAGGTGGTGTCGGAGAGAAGGCTTTGGATTCTTCGACCATGGGATGGTGTTCCAAGAAGGAGGAAAAAAGGTAAAGGTGGGGGTGTGGCGTTGTATGTCAATAATGAGGTAAACTGTAAAGAAATAATAAGTGATGGAATGGATAAGACGGAGTCTGTCTGGGCAATAATTACACTGGGTAAAAGAACTACTAGAGCCTCCCCTGAGATACTGCTTGGGGTGTGCTATAGACCGCCGGGATCTAGCCTGGATGCGGACAGAGAACTATTTAATGTTTTTAAGGAAGTAAAAACTAATAAGAGCTGTGTGATCATGGGGGACTTTAACTTCCCGGACATAGATTGGGGAACAAATGCTAGCAACAATAATAGGGCTCAGATGTTTCTTGACGTGCTAGCAGATGAATTCCTTCATCAAGTAGTAGCGGAACCGACGAGGGGGGATGCCATTTTAGATTTGGTGCTGGTGAGTAGTGAGGACCTCGTTGAGGAAATGGTTGTAGGGGACAACCTTGGCTCGAGTGACCATGAGCTAATTCGGTTTAAACTAAATGGAAGGATTAACAGAAATAAAACTGTGACTAAGGTTTACGATTTCAAAAAGGCCAACTTTAATAAATTAAGGCAACTACTTAGGGAAGTGGATTGGGCTAACATACTTAGAGAGCTAAAGGCAGATGAGGCCTGGGATTATTTCAAGCTGAAGTTGCACGAGCTGTCCGAGGCCTGTATCCCGAGAAAGGGGAAACGGTCAGTAGGCAGGAGAATTAGACCCAGCTGGATGAGCGGGCGTCTCAAAGGGGCGATTAAGAAAAAACAGAAAGCGTACAAAGAATGGAAGAGAGGAGAGATCGGCAAAGAAACTTACCTTATTGAGGTCGGAGCATGTAGGGATGCGGTGAGAAAGGCCAAAAGCCGTGTAGAGTTGGACCTCGCGAGGGGAATTAAATCCAATTGTAAGAGGTTTTATAGCCATATAAATAGGAAGAAAACAAAGAAAGAGGAAGTGGGGCCAATGAAGCTTGCAGATGGAGTGGAGATTAAGGACAATCTAAGCATGGCACAATATCTAAATGAATATTTTGCATCAGTCTTTAACAAGGCTAATGAAGGGCTTAGGAATAGAGGGAGCGGGACAGAGGGGAATAAAGGAGGGGCGATTGACATTAAAGTATCAGAGGTGGAAGCCAAACTTGACCAGCTAAATGGGACTAAATCGGGCGGACCGGATGATCTTCATCCTAGAATATTGAAGGAGCTCGCGCGAGAAATTGCAAGCCCCTTGGCGATAATTTTTAATAAATCTGTAAACTCGGGGGTGGTACCGATGGACTGGAAAATAGCTAATGTGGTTCCTATTTTCAAGAAGGGGATAAAAAGTGACCCGGGTAACTACAGGCCTGTTAGTTTAACTTCTGTAGTATGCAAGGTCTTGGAAAAAATTTTGAAGGAAAAAGTAGTTAAGGACCTTGAGGTGAATGGCAATTGGGACAAATTACAACATGGGTTTACGAAAGGAAGATCGTGCCAAACCAACTTGATCTCCTTCTTTGAGAAAGTAACAGACCTTCTAGATAAAGGAAATGCGGTGGATCTAATTTACCTAGATTTTAGTAAAGCGTTTGATACTGTGCCGCACGAGGAATTATTGGTTAAATTAGAAAAGATGAGGATCGATATGAAAATCCAGAGGTGGATAAAGAACTGGTTAAAGGGGAGACTGCAGCGGGTAGTACTGAAAGGTGAACTGTCGGGTTGGAGGGAGGTCACCAGTGGGGTTCCTCAAGGTTCGGTTTTGGGTCCGATTTTATTTAATCTATTCGTTACTGACCTCGGAACCGAATGCAGGAGTGGGCTGATAAAGTTTGCGGATGACACAAAGTTGGGAGGTATTGCCAATTCGGAGAAGGATCGGGATATTCTGCAGGGAGACTTGGATGACCTTGTAAATTGGAGTAACAATAATAGGATGAGATTTAATAGTGAGAAGTGTAAGGTGATGCATTTAGGGATGACTAACAAGAATTTTAGTTATAAGTTAGGGACGCATAGGTTGGAAGTGACGGAGGAGGAGAAGGACCTCGGAGTCCTGGTTGATCGCAGGATGACTATGAGTCGGCAATGTGACGTGGCTGTGAAAAAAGCTAATGCGATCTTGGGATGCGTTAGGCGAGGTATTTCTAGTAGGGACAGGGAGGTGCTGCTTCCGTTATACAAGGCGCTGGTGAGACCTCATTTGGAGTACTGTGTGCAGTTCTGGTCTCCTATGTTTAAAAAGGATGAACTCAAACTGGAACGGGTACAGAGAAGGGCCACTAGGATGATCCGAGGAATGGAAAACCTTTCCTATGAAAGGAGACTCGAGGAGCTCGGTTTGTTTAGCCTAACCAAAAGAAGGCTGAGGGGGGATATGATTGCTCTCTTTAAATATATCAAAGGGATTAATACAAAGGAGGGAGAGGAATTATTTCAGCTTAGTAGTAATGTGGACACGAGAACGAATGGATATAAACTGGCCGTGGGGAAGTTTAGGCTTGAAATTAGACGAAGGTTTCTGACCGTCAGAGGGGTGAAATTTTGGAACAGCCTTCCGAGGGAAACAGTGGGGGCGAAGGACCTCTCTGGCTTCAAGATTAGGCTTGATAAGTTTATGGAGGGAATGGTTTGATGGGATAACGTGATTTTAGTCAATTAGGCATTAACGTGCCATCGCGGGTAGAATGAGGGTCCGGCTGTAGAATCTTGCCTGTATGCTCGGGGTTCTGCTGATCGCCATATTTGGGGTCGGGAAGGAATTTTCCTCCAGGGTAGATTGGCAGAGGCCCTGGAGGTTTTTCGCCTTCCTCCGCAGCATAGGGCAGGGGTCGCAGGCTGGAAGATTCTGTTATGGGTGGGTCAGCTTTTGTGGCCTGCATCATGCGGGAGGTCAGACTAGATGACCATATTGGTCCCTTCTGACCTTAAAGTCTATGAGTCTATGAGTCTATGAGGAGTGCTGGGCAGGGACGGGCTCCACCTAACGAAGAGAGGGAAGAGCATCTTCGCCAGCAGGCTGGCTAACCTAGTGAGGAGGGCTTTAAACTAGGTTCACCGGGGGAAGGAGACCAAAGCCCTGAGGTAAGTGGGGAAATGGGATCCTGGGAGGAAGCACAAGCAGGAGAGCGCAAGAGGGGAGGACTCCTGTCTCATACTGAGAAAGAGGGACGATCAGTGAGTTATCTTAAGTGCCTATACACAAATGCAAGAAGCCTGGGAAACAAGCAGGGAGAACTGGAAGTCCTGGCACAGTCAGGGAACTATGATGCGATTGGAATAACAGAGACTTGGTGGGATAACTCACATGACTGGAGTA
Source organism: Emys orbicularis (assembly GCF_028017835.1). Classification (NCBI taxonomy): domain Eukaryota; kingdom Metazoa; phylum Chordata; order Testudines; family Emydidae; genus Emys; species Emys orbicularis. The sequence goes on along the minus strand of NC_088683.1, from coordinate 62,848,996 downwards.
CTATCATGGATGGATATAAACTGTTCAGGAAGGACAGGCAGGGCAGAAAAGGTGGGGGAGTTGCGTTGTATGTAAGAGAGGAGTATGACTGCTCAGAGCTCCGGTATGAAACTGCAGAAAAACCTGAGTGTCTCTGGATAAAGTTGAGAAGTGTGAGCAACAAGGGTGATGTCGTGGTCGGAGTCTGCTATAGACCACCAGACCAGGGGGATGAGGTGGACGAGGCTTTCTTCTGGCAACTAGCAGAAGTTGCTAGATCGCAGGCCCTGGTTCTCATGGGAGACTTTAATCACCCTGATATCTGCTGGGAGAGCAATACAGCGGTGCACAGACAATCCAGGAAGTTTTTGGAAAGTGTAGGGGACAATTTCCTGGTGCAAGTGCTGGAGGAACCAACTAGGGGCAGAGCTTTTCTTGACCTGCTGCTCACAAACAGGGAAGAATTACTAGGGGAAGCAAAAGTGGATGGGAACCTGGGAGGCAGTGACCATGAGATGGTCGAGTTCAGAATCCTGACACAAGGAAGAAAGAAGAGCAGCAGAATACGGACCCTGGACATCAGAAAAGCAGACTTTGACTCCCTCAGGGAACAGATGGGCAGGATCCCCTGGGAGAATAACATGAAGGGCAAAGGGGTCCAGGAGAGCTGGCTGTATTTTAAAGAATCCTTATTGCGGTTGCAGGAACAAACCATCCCGATGTGTAGAAAGAATAGTAAATATGGCAGGCGACCAGCTTGGCTAAACAGTGAAATCCTTGCTGATCTTAAATGCAAAAAAGAAGCTTACAAGAAGTGGAAGATTGGACAAATGACCAGGGAGGAGTATAAAAATACTGCTCAGGCATGCAGGAGTGAAATCAGGAAGGCCAAATCACACTTGGAGTTGCAGCTAGCAAGAGATGTTAAGAGTAACAAGAAGGGTTTCTTCAGGTATGTTAGCAACAAGAAGAAAGTCAAGGATAGTGTGGGCCCCTTACTGAATGAGGGAGGCAACCTAGTGACCGAGGATGTGGAAAAAGCTAATGTACTCAATGCTTTTTTTGCCTCTGTCTTCACAAACAAGGTCAGCTCCCAGACTGCTGCACTGGGCAGCACAATATGGGGAGAAGGTGACCAGCCCTCTGTGGAGAAAGAAGTGGTTCAGGACTATTTAGAAAAACTGGACGTGCACAAGTCCATGGGGCCGGATGCGCTGCATCCGAGGGTGCTAAAGGAGTTGGCGGATTAGATTGCAGAGCCATTAGCCATTATTTTTGAAAACTCATGGCGATTGGGGGAGGTCCCGGATGACTGGAAAAAGGCTAATGTAGTACCCATCTTTAAAAAAGGGAAGGAGGAGGATCTGGGGAACTACAGGCCAGTCAGCCTCACCTCAGTCCCTGGAAAAATCATGGAGCAGGTCCTCAAGGAATCAATTATGAAACACTTAGAGGAGAGGAAAGTGATCAGGAACAGTCAGCATGGATTCACCAAGGGGAAGTCGTGCCTGACTAACCTAATTGCCTTCTATGATGAGATAACTGGCTCTGTGGATGAGGGGAACGCAGTGGATGTGTTATTCCTTGACTTTAGCAAAGCTTTTGATACGGTCTCCCACAGTATTCTTGCTGCCAAGTTAAAGAAGTATGGGCTGGATGAATGGACTGTAAGGTGGATAGAAAGCTGGCTAGATCGTCGGGCTCAACGGGTAGTGATCAATGGCTCCATGTCTAGTTGGCAGCCAGTTTCAAGCGGAGTGCCCCAAGGGTCGGTCCTGGGGCCGGTTTTGTTTAATATCTTTATTAATGATCTGGAGGATGGTGTGGACTGCACTCTCAGCAAGTTTGCTGATGACACTAAACTAGGAGGTGTGGTAGATACACTAGAGGGTAGGGATCGGATACAGAGGGACCTAGACAAATTAGAGGATTGGGCCAAAAGAAACCTGATGAGGTTCAACAAGGACAAGTGCAGTGTCCTGCACTTAGGACGGAAGAATCCCATGCACAGCTACAGACTAGGGACCGAATGGCTAGGTAGCAGTTCTGCAGAAAAGGACCTAGGGGTCACAGTGGACGAGAAGCTGGATATGAGTCAACAGTGTGCTCTTGTTGCCAAGAAGGCTAACGGCATTTTGGGCTGTATAAGTAGGGGCATTGCCAGCAGATCGAGGGACGTGATCGTTCCCCTTTATTCGACATTGGTGAGGCCTCATCTGGAGTACTGTGTCCAGTTTTGGGCCCCACACTACAAGAAGGATGTGGAAAAATTGGAAAGAGTCCAGCGGAGGGCAACAAAAATGATTAGGGGTCTGGAGCGCATGATTTATGAGGAGAGGCTGAGGGAACTGGGATTGTTTAGTCTCCAGAAGAGAAGAATGAGGGGGGATTTGATAGCAGCCTTCAACTACCTGAAGGGGGGTTCCAAAGAGGATGGAACTCAGCTGTTCTCAATGGTGGCAGATGACAGAACAAGGAGCAATGGTCTCAAGTTGCAGTGGGGGAGGTCTAGGTTGGATATTAGGAAACACTATTTCACTAGGAGGGTGGTGAAGCACTGGAATGCGGTACCTAGGGAGGTGGTGGAGTCTCCTTCCTTGGAGGTTTTTAAGGCCCGGCTTGACAAAGCCCTGGCTGGGATGATTTAGTTGGGAATTGGTCCTGCTTTGAGCAGGGGGTTGGACTAGATGACCTCCTGAGGTCCCTTCCAACCCTGATATTCTATGATTCTATGATTCTATGAAACTATGCATCAGTTCCACTGGAACTCCATCTTCTCCTGACTGATCGTGCTGGGGGCTCTGCCTGTCTCCAGCACTCAGGACCCTCCGCTACCACCATCACCTGGGAACCCCGACCAGTTCAAGCCTCATGGAGTGGGTGAGATCCCCCCCTCTTTCTCTCTCTCTCTCTCTCTGTTTTCCTTTCTACCTTAGGTATTAACCTTTAATAATGTATGTTATGTTGGTTTAGCCCTCTTTGTGTAGTTATCACTCTTATTCAATAAATAACTTTTATGGTTAAGCTGGTTGCTTCTCTCTTTCTTGCTGAACTTTACTCTTTTGTGTTTTTAGCTTCCCCCATTCACTCTACAGCAACGCTTCTTTTACCTAAGCTAAAGATCCCTGCAGTGCCCAAAATACTGTGGGGTTTGCTCATCAAGTAGGTTACTGCCAGTACAATTGTGATGTGAGAGTGAGGATAGGGACATGCTGAATCTGGGACGCATAAGGGTAACAGCTTGAAAGTGCTGCTTGACCCACTCCATGGAGCCCAGGGGCATATAAGGAGAGGCAGCTTGAAAGTGCTGCTTCATCCAGCCCAGTGAGTCCAGTGACATATAAGGGGTCAGCTTGACAGTGCTGATTGACCCGGTCCGCTCAGACTTGCTCTGTTAATGTATGTGTGGGTGTTCATACGGTTTTGGGACTGGAGAAACCCAGCCCTAGGGAACCTAGGTCCGGCAGGATAGCTCCATTGGGAGGGGACTTGCAGAAGGGAGAAGTAGAGCTCCATATGAAAACACAAGTGACATAAGCAGTACATTGATAGAATTACAGAATCCCCTCCCCCAGAAGAGTAACCCAAATAAATGAGCATACCCCAAAGTAATGGTCAAATCCGGTAACACCCGTCGACTCTGCCTGCGCCTCTCGCGGTGGTGGAGTACAGGAGTTGACGGGAGAGTGCTCGGGGATCAATTTATTGCGTCTAGACTAGACGCGATAAATAGATTCCTGCTGGATCGATTGCTGCCTGCTGATCTGGAGGGTAGTGTAGACATACCATCATTTTCAAAAGGGATTTAGGCACTCAGGAGTCTAAATTCCATCCTTAATGCTTTTTGAAAATGAGATTTAGGCTCCTTAATTAGTTAGGTGTTTTGACACTGAACACAGCAATTCCCAAATGGCTTAAAAATCTGGGTGTAAACCACAGTTCCATGTTAGTGAAGGGACTGTCGTTTTACTCTATATTTGTATAATTCCTAGCACAGTGGGGCCTGATCCTTAATTGGTGCCTCTAAGCACTACTGCAGTACAAATGCAGTACAAATAAATAATAATTCCAGGCCCCACAACCTAGTCCTAGATACTGGAAAACTGCAGGAGGGGTAAGAGGAAGAGGGATCCTCTTCCCTGCTCCATGTAGCTCCATTGGAATTGTTCTGCCACCCAGACTCTAACTTAAGAACTGGAGTAGCTTCTATGGCACTTGAATCACGTAGATACTATATATTCTTTATGCTTGTGAAGCCTGCCTCTTTAAATATAAATAGTAAATACAAATGGGAATCTTGGGGAAAGGAGGCCAGTCCTGGAAAGGGGACCTAGAGCTGCAAGTGGCTAGTAATCCTCTCCCTCCTCAATTTGAGCTGTGATGGTAACTTTTGTTGGAGAGAGAGAGCGAGAGAGAGAGAGAGAGGAGAGAGAGAGAGCGTGAGCGCACACATGTGTATGGGGTGGTGGTAGTGTTGAAGATAAATATATTTTATTTTCACCCTGACTGGTCTGTAGCATCTTATAAGTCAGCCCAGCTGCTCAGTCTCTGTGACAATACTATAGTTGTCGACTCATTTAAACCACTCCACTAGTGCTTCATTTTGGCTTCAGTTCCACATATGGAGCGCCTGCAGGATCAGGCCCTAAAATAATAGCAATGAGTTTGATCCTGGGAGGTGCTAAGCATTTCAATAAAGGTGTTGAGCACTCTTAAATCCCATTGGGTAGAGTGGGATTTGTGAATGCTCATTGCTTCAAAGGAGTCATTATGCACCATGCAGAACCAAGCCAAAAATGAGAAAATATTGCTTGATGACTAATGGTTTTAGGTGGGACATAATAAATCATACACATTTTAATATTCTGTTCTAATAAGGAATACCTCAGCATGTGGTTATTGACCCAGCACTCAGTTGTCAAAGCAAACACTTTTAAAAAGAAACTTTTTAGCAACAACAAAAACACACAAACTCAGCTAATGGACAGATCTGAGCTACAGGTCTAATTCCAGTCATCCCAGCTGACTTCAGGCTGGGACTTCACTTTAAGCTTACTGACACTTGGGAGAAAAAAAGAAGGAGATAAATTTGCCTGCTACTATGATGTCTAAATTAATATACCAAATGTGCTGAGAGACTTGTCAGAGTTTGTTAAACCATTCAAGGAGTTGGTGACATTATCTCCAATTTACACACACACACACACACTCCTGTTTCAGTTGAAGCCCATTAAAATGTTTCCCATAAAACCTCTAATTCACATTTAACATTGGAAATCATATTAGTTCCTGTATGACTGTTAACGTTCTCTAAATTTAAAACACACCTATTAATAAACCTCCTCAGCTATTCAGAGAATTCATGATAGGTCTCCCAGTGCAAGTTTTATTATATTTTATTTCCTACCATTGGTCCATCCACACTGAACAGATTTTTCCCCTGCAAGCTGCTAGAACTTCTTTACAAAGAGAAAGACTTCTCTTCCGTTTTGTTTTTTATGCTAGTGGCCAGATAGAAGTTATCCCTGGACACTCTGCTATGCTGCTATGATATTTCCAGGCTGACTGCAAGCAGGAAGTATTTGAAATTTCAAAACCTGAGGTTTCCAGTCTAACTATGGAGATCCAATAGGCTAAGATAGTTTGAACAGTTATCTGAAGTATACTTTGGCCTATTCTTAGAGTAGAGGAAAGTCTCAAAGGAACTACCACAAAGCTTTTAAAAAAAACTTTCAAGAGTGATAAGTGCCATATCTTACCAGAATTTATGAGCTTGATGCAGGCAATCCTGGGTGAAACTATATTCTGTGGTCAGACTAGATGATCCTAATGGTCCCTGCTGACCTTAAAAATCTATGAATCTGAAAATCAGAAGACTTATTTTCCTGTTTTAAATTATTCATGAAACAAAATAAACAGAGTTGGGACACAAACATTGGATGACAAGGTGAAGATCAGACTTGCATGCATTGACTTTTTATGGGAGACTGTCATTGCAATGTTCCATGGAAGTACGGTGCATGAGGAGGGACAGAAAAGGAGATGGAGAGGCAGAAGAACAGACCATTGCTATTTTATTATTGCAGTAAGGAAAACAAATAAACAGGCCTGATGTAGGTCTCGCTTAGTCTCTCCTGTTGAAGTTGTTCCACTGTGGCTAACTAACTAAAGAGTTATTGGGCCAGAGAATGAGAGTGACTCTATAGTCTGGTGGCTATGGAATCTACATGGAAAATCCAGGAGCCAGACCCCCCCACTCCAGTTATTCTTAATGTGTTATCCAAAGTGGAACATCTTCAACAGGAGACATTGAGGATGAACCAGATCACAATATCCCAAAGCTCAGTGGTTAGCACATCCTCTTCCCCCCTAAAATAGCATAAGAGCTCCCTGTTCAAATGCTTTCTCCCTCTCTGCAGAGAGAGAGTTGAATCCAGGTTTCCCACACTCCCAGGTGAGTGCTCTAAGCATAAAGTTATAAGGTCAGCTCTTCCTCCAACCATTTTACATAGAGTTAGCCAGGAGCTTAACTCATTCTTAGAAGAAACAATTTAGGTGCCTAAGCTTCCTGACATCAGGAGAGGGGTTCCCAGTTGTGGATCACAAGCAGATATAGGCACCTCCCTGCAGGTTATAATTACACATACATCTCTGTGAAGACACACCCTTCTCATTGGCATCTCCTATTGGCTAGTTTAGGCATCTCCCTGCCTAGAATGCTGGGTTTGTGGATCGCATTCTTAGGTGCCTACCTCTTCCATTCATTATATCGGGAGCTTAGATGCCTAATCCAGGTTTTGTTGATTGCAATGTTGTCCCTAAGACTTTCTGGGCACCTAAAAGTTAGGCATTGCAATTCTCAGTCACAACTCCTTGTGGATCTGGGTCTGAATGCCCAACATAATAAAAGAAATACATCATCAGGACTTGCCAGGTGCATTCAGCTACATTGGATATGGCCAGTATTTTTGTTCATCAGTGAACCAATTACAAGGATTGGGGTTTTAAAATTACTTCTCCCCCGATAGTTACAATTATGTTTTCATAAAAGACTCTCTGAAGTGTGTTAAAGGAACAAACCCTATGTATCCCTTGGCATTAACTGTATTGGATCTCCCATGGTTTTACCGTTAATACATTTTGGATTAGTGCACTGCCATAGAAAATCCTGACACCCTGCATTAGGTAGTATGTTTAACAAGTTTGTGCCGTACTGTGATGTGACATATGCTGTGGCAACTTTAATTAGGAGTTTCAGTCTAAAAATTCAGTTGTCTAGATCCCTATTAGCTAATTCCCAGTGGGTAATTGAAAAATAACTCATCTTCTCTAGGTAATACAGTCTTGCTAATCATCCATTCAGAATTAAGTTAAGAATGGGATCTATATTTTAAAAAAAGGGTCATTCAAAGTGACTTCTTTTAAAACAGTACGAACAAGTCATTTATTTTTTAATACACAGTACTTACTATTTCCACATTCACTATTGACATGTTAATAGAGGTGTTCTGATAGAAAAAATGGCACCTCCCGACCTATACCTCTCTCTCACTCTTAGCCGATTCTCTGAAATATCAGGTTTTGAGGACACTGTCTCTGGAAGGCAGAACTGCGTCAGTTAGTGTTTGTGGTAGTCAAAACAGCATTTCAAGCATTAACATGCAATTTGTGAGAGTGCTAGCAGGTAACATTGTGGATATTGCTGGCTGAGGAGAATAAGAAGTCTATTTCTACTGAGGAGTGATGTGAAACTCTCCTCTTTGGTGATCGCCGCAGAATTTTTAATCCTTCTTTAGGCTTTGCATATATTCCTACATCTCTGTCCTGTCAGAACCATCAATTGTTCCTGGACATGTCACCTAGAACATTAGGGATGTCTTTTTGCATCTCATGATCTTGTTGCTAGCCTGACATCAAGACACTGTCTGTTGCACCAATTTACAATCAGTGTCTGAGATTTTGTTTAACATGTCTGGCTCTAATGAGCTGGGATTTCCCATCCAAACTGTTCATCCAGCTTTAAATCACAGCTCTTATAACTACATGTGGTTCAGAGTCAAAATCCTGTATGTTACTACAGAACCAAAGGACAAACAGCTAACAGATTTTCTGCCCACCTAACTTCTGCCAATTCACAACCTCTTGAGCCCTTGCTAAGTTTCTCTATACTAGTATTTAAGGATGGGGAAACTGGTGCAGGATAATATAAGAACCAACCAAAACCTTTGCACAGAAGTAGAACCAAATCTTTTGTAAAGCTTTAAAAAAAGGATAATTCCCTTTGACATGCTATCACTATCTTTATTTTCAGTGTGCATGCATCTCTCACTTTTTGGTTTCCATCAGGACAGGAAGCAGAGTGCTGTAAAACTAAGGCTATGCTAACCAGTTACAGCAAGACTGGGTGACAAACTTTTATTTAGCATTTTTCCCTCTATACTCTTATGAGTAGGCTCTTATTTATGTGTGTATTATGGTAGAGTCCAGAGGCCTCAACCAAGATTTGGGCCCTATTGTGGTTGGCACTTGACAAACACATACAAACAGACAGACCCTGGGCCAAAGAACGTACACTTTGTCTGGATGACCTATTTAGACTGTATCTATAGTTTGAGAAGCAATGTGGTGTGCTAGCAACCATGGCAGGGAACCAAGAATGCTAAGTTCTAGTCCTGACTCCGCTATTTGTCTGTTGAGTAACCTTGAGCAAGGCATTTTACCCTTTTATGCCCGTTTGTCTAATTAGACAACTGTTTTAAATATTTACATAAGTGACATGCCTCCAACTAAATCACAAAAATTTGGATATGCAGATGATCTTGCCATGACAATCCAAGTATCAAACCTCCATGACATTAAGAAAGAATTAACTGAGAACATCCAAACTGTGGAACACTACTTCCAGAAATGGCGGCTCAAACCAAACCCTGGAAAAACAATAGTAAGCACATTTCATCTTGATAACAGGAGTGCCAAAAAACACTCTTAAAGTAGCTTTCTGTGGTAAAAATGTGTGATATGATTGCACTCCAACATATCTCAGAGTGAAACTCGACTGCACCCTCACCTTCCATGATCATCTTGAGAAGGTAGCTACAAAGATAAAAATGAGAGCCAACATAATTCAGAAACTATCAGGTACAACCTGGATTGCATCAGCATGAGTGTTGTGAACATCTGCAATACCACTTGTATATTCACTAGCTGAATATTGTGCACTGGTATGGAGCAGATGCAGCCACACGTGATTTGTGGATATCCAGCTGAATACAGCGATGTGGTGCATCATGGGAACCCTTAAATCAACTCCAATACCATGGCTACCTGTCCTGTCTAACATCGCTCCCCCACTGATATGCTGAACTGCTGCAACATTCCGTGAAGCTCAGCGACTCCAGGAAAACAGTTGTCTTCCTATCCACCAAGACCTTGACAACGCCCCACCCCCACAACATCTTAAGTCCCGCAAGCCTTTCTGGAAACATTCGTTTAGCCTCAAGCAATCAGGCTACAATCAGAAGGAGGCTCGGAAAGCAGATTGGGCTAAACAACACTTAAAAAATAAGCACTTTGTGCCAGATCCCTCTCAGAAGGTTCCTGGGTTTGACCTTGCATGGTCATCTTGGTCAACTCTGAACCAAATTCGAACCAACCATGGTAGATACAGACATCTAATATACAAATGGAAAATCAAGGAGTCCCCGGCGTGCAAGTGTGGTTCCCTACGACAGACCATTGAACATATCACTACCTACTGCCCAATTTATAAATATGAAGGAGGCGTCACTGCAATAAATTCTGCTTCTCCTGGTGTAGCCATTTGGCTCTATCAACTTCAGGTGAAATTGTAGTTGTTGCTCTACACCAACTGTACGAAAGAAGATTAGACTGTGAGCACTTTGGAGCTGGAGCTGTCTCGCAGTATGTATTTGTACATGTTATTGTAACTCGTTAGATTAACACTAGTGGAAAATAAAATAAAGCCATCCAAAAATTCTCTCACTTTTTCTCAAATCAATATATAAAATATGTGTGTCACTTTACTACAGTGGTTCCCAAGCTGGGGTTTGTGAACCCCTGGGGGTTTTGCAAAATGTTACAGGGGGTTCTCGGGAAAAAAATCCCTAATGGCAGCCAGAGCTATCCCTAGGGATCCTGGGAAGCATGGGGCCACCAGCCTGGAGCCCCTGGACTTCCAAGAGCTAAGCAGATCAAAGCAAGCATACCTAACACACTGAGGAGATTGAAACTTCAAGACTCCTTATAAGAAATGGAAAGGGAGGTGGATATTTTTGGCCGTTTTTAAAATGAAATAGGCAGCTAGTATTGTTTTTAAAATTATTATGAAGAACAAGTTTAAGCTTTGTTCTAACATGCGTTGTTTGCCTGGACTGCTCAAGACCTGAATGCTTGTGTAGAAGGAATTCTTTGAGTTGGCTTCTTAAATCCCTTCATGCTGTTTCACATCTGATACTCCTTGATGAAACATAGGTGCCTTGTCTTATAACAGGCTTATTCAAAGTGATACAAGCTATGAAAGTGAGATCTTGGACTAGTGTTGCTGTTTTCATAATGTAATAAAAATACTGTCATGATAAATAATAATTAATAATAAATAGTGTGTAATAAGCATGTCACAAAAACAAATTTTATATTTCTGAGATCACTGCTTTTATAATTTATACTCAGGTAAAGGAGAAAATCCCTGGAAATATTCATTTTTAGGAGGGGGTTTGCAATACTTGGCATTTTAGTGAAAGGGGTTCACAGGTTGTTAAAGTTTGGGAACCACTGCTTTACTATAAACACCTTGCCGTTCATTTGATTTAAAAAAAAAATGTCTCTCCTACCTACTTAAATATTATTTTACTATTGTATGTTACTGTTTGAAAAAAGTAAGACCTCACTAGATTGTCAGTTTTATTCATTAACTTTGGTATCATTTTACAGCAATAACAATAAAATATATATTTCATAAATATTACCATTCCTATGTATAGCTACCATTCCTATATATAGCTATTGTGTTACTCCCACAATGGGTCACATGCTAAATGTAATAACTGACCTCTGTGGGGTGTGTATTGAGGATAATTATATGCAGTTTACTTTTAAGTGTGCATTGTGCTGTAATTCTTAATAAAGGAAGAATTATTACAGATGCCTAATTTTCTTCTTTTAATCCCACAGCTTCTATTCCTTCAATGACCATCTTGTTCTGACTTCAAGAGGCAGCTAACTATGTTCTGTCGGTCTGTCGGTGTGTAATAGGACTGGGAGAAGGACAAACTAATGAAAATATATCAGGTCTATGTGGCTTGGAGGGTTACCAGCCATTAATAGTCATGGATGAAGTGTGCAGCCTTCCTCTAGATTGGGGGTTGTGGATTTCATGCTCCTTCCCCCATATCCTGGGCAAAACATCCACAGAAAGCCAAATTATTCTGATTTTGTATATGATTTGGAAAAAAAAAATCCTTTGTGCACAATGGTGATGTCTCCACCAGGGCTGGTTTTAAGTGCAAGTGACCCAGGTGACTCCCTAGGCTGCCAGGCTTGGGGTGCTGCTTTTGTTGTTAGTGACAAAAGGGAAAATAGAATGCTTGAAGTAAAATGTTTCAGGTATTTTGTATTCATTTTTCACTAACCTCCGAGAATTTTCTGGACCTTTGTAGAATCTCGTGGACCCTTCCAGACTTGCTGAGAACTACATTTTCCTCAAACCTAGAATGTTGTCAGCCATGACTTCAAATGTCTGGTCCATTGAAGAAAGGTTTGGACAAATGAAGCACCAGGAAAACACCTGGGGTTTTTTGTATGATCTTAGTAAGCTGCCAGTGTACAGGAACACACTCTTGAACAATTGTCTGGACCTTCACCAGACGCTGACACATGGGGAATGTTTGGACGTCAATCATAAAGACCTCTATGTTGAATTGGAAAACATCCGTCACATTCTGCCACATGAGAAGCACTCACCACTCCAGGTTCTCCAATTCATTCATGGTGCAGAACTGAAGGACACTTTTCCTTATGTGTGGATAGCATTGAGGATTCTGCTTCTACTGCTGGTCACAGTTGCGAGTGGTGAGTGCAACTTTTAGAAGCTCAGGCTCATTAAAACATTTCTTCAGTTGATGAAGGCCAACAAGAGATTGACATCACTTGCTATTTTATCACTTGAAAATGCCATTGGCCAGTCTTTGGATCTCTCTGCCGCTGTGCTTCAGTTCGTGAGGGCAAAGTTGAGAAAAGTACCTTTTGAACTAAAGGACTAGGGTTAACATTCTAAGGCTGTTACCTACTGTAACGCTATTTAATACTGGTCCACCCAATGTTGGTGCACAGTTCAATTTCTTGATGTTCATACTGTTCAGTTATTCTTAAAATTAAAAAGTTTTTATAAGATTAGAGGAAATGATTTTTTTTATTTGCTTTTATATGGCATGAATAAATACAGATTTACAGATCCTAGCATGCAAATTTAAACCATTCATGTAAATTGTGCAATCAAAGTCATGAAATGGGCTACAAAAGCAATAAAAAATAAGGTATTCAAAAGTTTAACAAGTAGAGGGGGGGCACCAAAGATGCTTCTCGCCTGGGGTGCCATTTGGTCTGGGGCCAGCCCTGAGCTCCACAATCATGCTGTCTGACTGTTTCCAAGATGCTCCTGGGATTGCCAGCACCAATGCCTGCCAAGTTGGGTTCTGTTTTATTAATTTGACACATGGCATGATGACATTCTCTCAGCTTGACATGTTTGAATTCTGTCTTTCAACATACTGCTTCAGGCCTGTTTTTTCTAGCTTCCCACCAGGTGCTGTCATTTTCCAGCAGTCAGCTATAGAGGCACAGTCCACTGACTCCATCTTCTACAATTACTAACCTAATCCAATATAGGCCCTGTCTACATTAAGGATATCTGCGTTGGTGTAAGTACATTGGTGCAAACACATAATGCAGATCTGTTACACTGGCACCTGGTACCATACCAAAGTAAACTTTAGTAGTTTAAACCCCACTGTGCAATGATGCCATGAATCTACGTTAGGATTCTGACCAACCATAACTACCTGGATGTAGTTACACCAATGCAAATTTTCTTAGTGAGTTGAGGTATAATTCAGGCCCTATTTAATGTTGTCTTCACTAAAATGTAGTGCAAATAACAACACGGCTTTATACAGTGTAACCTCTCTAATTTTTACAAATAATGGGAAGACATGTTGCAAACTACTGAATTTAGCAAACTGAGTACATAAATAATGGAAAAAACGAGGGATATACCATCACATGTACCCAGATCAATTGTCTTTGACAACTCTAGTTTAGTTTTGATTTATAACTCTTCATAACTTACTAGTAAATGTAGTATAGAATAGTTTGTAAAACTAGTGAATTCTTAGTCATTCAGTTGCACTGTCACACTCTGCCATTAGATCTGCACTAAGAAGTGAGAGATCCCACCTCTTGTGTGCAAATACTAAAGTCTCAGTTGCCTTTTTTTACATTTGCGCACCATAATTGAAAACCATCTACCTTAGTCCCATTCTGTACAAGTCTGGTGCTTTCTGAGAAGTAAACATCCAATTTTAAAAGGAAGGATGGACACTCTGTCATAACCCAATAATCTGGATAATTTGGCTAAGCATTCAAACCTTTTGACCCCTAACTAAAAGGAAATTGACTTCCGAACCTTCAATCTTAATCCATCACTAACAGAATAATGATTGATTCAACCAGAGGTTATTTGTTGTGGATTTTTTTCCCTAATGACTTACTACCCTTGTTAGAATATCTGTAATGATTATGTTTAGTATCCCAATAACACTCTAGGATCAGGGTGACCATGTGTCCCTCTTTGGCTGAGAGTTGGGACAATCCTTTTTTTAAGCCCTGTCATGGCTGTCCCAACTTTTTGGCAAAAATGGGCATTTGTCAAAAAAGTGGGATGCAGAGGAATGTGCAGGGGGTGAGCGGCAATGGTTCTGGCAGGGTACAGGCAGGGTTCGGGTGAGCAGCGACATCAGCCCCAGCCTTTGGGAAATACGGTCACCCTATCTAGTATGTGTGTCGCTGCTCATCCAAGTCCTGCCTGCTCCTGGGCGTGGGGAAGGGAACTCTGGCAAGTGGCTTGGGCCAGCCCTCATGTGGGTCGGGAGGGGGGGAGGGCATCCCATTTTCCCTTTGGGAAATATGGTCACGCTACCTAGGATACTTATAGATGGGCCAAGTTTATTTACTGAAAATTTTGGTTTTGGTCAACCAGAAACTATTTGTGAATTTGACACAAATTTGCCAAATAGCTTTGGCCAAAAAAAAAATAATAATAATAATAATCAGAGGGTGGCAGGAGGAGGGTCTCCCTTATAGACTTTAAGTCTGTAGATAGAGCATTCAGCTGGGTTTAATTCCACCACCACCTTCCCCCTAAGATGGAGACGAGTTTCCCACATTGTAGGACAGTGCCCTCACCACTCTGGCTTGCTCTGGCTCAATAACTAGTCACTATTATTCATAAAAGCAATTCAGAGTCATTCATAATGACAATGAATAGTCATTGAGGGGGGAGAGAGAGAATGAGAATGTCTCTATAGCCTAGTGAGGAGGCACCTGAGTTCTAGTCCCTTTGCTCCTATGAGTATTTAATTATTCATAGAAAATGGAGCAGCTTCAATAGGAGAGAGTGAGAGGAATATTTTATTTAGTTATTTTTGCAATTTTTTTAATTTGGTTTGGGTCAAACTGAATTTTTGTTTTGTTTAGTTTTGTTTCTGAACTGCCAGGGAACTGAAACAAAAAAATCAGTTCTGCACTCAGCTCTAATCATAGAATATCAGGGTTGGAAGGGACCTCAGGAGGTCACCTAGTCCAACCCCCTGCTCAAAGCAGGACCAATCCCCAACTAAATCATCCCAGCCAGGGCTTTGTCAAGCCTGACTTTAAAAACCTCTAAGGAAGGAGATTCCATTACCTACCTATGTAACCCATTCCAGTGCTTCACCACCCTCCTAGTGAAAAAGATTTTCCTAATATCCAACCTAAACCTCCCCCACTGCAACTTGAGACTATTACTCCTTGTTCTGTCATATGGTACCACTGAGAACAGTCTAGATCCATCCTCTTTGGAACCCCCTTTCAGGTAGTTGAAAACAACTATCATTCTTCTCTTCTGCAGACTAAATAATCCCAGTTCCCTCAGCCTCTCCTCATAAGTCATGTGCTCCAGCCCCCTAATCATTTTTGTTGCCCTCCGCTGGACTCTTTCCAATTTTTCCACATCCATCTTGTAGTGTGGGGCCCAAAACTGGACACAGTATTCCAGATGAGGCCTCACCAATGCCGAATAGAGGGGAATGATCACGTCCCTTGATCTGCTGGCAATGCTCCTACTTATACAGTCCAAAATGCCATCAGCCTTCTTGGCAACAATCCACGCCATCCTCCAAATCATTAATGAAGATATTGAACAAAACTGGCCCCAGGATCGACCCTTGGGGCACTCCACTTGATACCGGCTGCCAACTAGACATGGAACCATCGATCACTACCCATTGAGCCCGATGATCTAGCCAGCTTTCTATCCACCTTATTGTCCATTCATCCAGCCCATACTTCTCTAAATTGCTGGCAAGAATACTGTGGGAGACCGTATCAAAACTTTGCTAAAGTCAAGGAATAACACGTCCACTGCTTTCCCCTCATCCACAGAGCCAGTTATCTTGTCATAGAAGGTAATTAGGTTAGTCAGGCATGACTTGCCCTTGGTGAATCCATGCTGACTGTTCCTGATCACTTTCCTCTTCTCTAACTGCTTCAAAATTGAGTCCTTGAGGATCTGCTCCATGATTTTTCCAGGGACTGAGGTGAGGCTGACTGGCCTGTAGTTCCCCGGATCCTCCTCCTTCCCTTTTTTAAAGATGGGTACTACATTAGCCTTTTTCCAGTCATCCGGGACCTCCCCCAATCGCCATGAATTTTCAGAGATACTGGCCAATGTCTCTGCAATCACATCCGCCAACTCCTTTAGCACCCTCGGATGCAGTGCATCTGGCCCCATGGACTTGTGCTCGTCCAGCTTTTCTGAATAGTCCTGAATCAGTTCTTTCTCCACAGAGGGGTGGTCACCTCCTTCCCATACTGTGCTGCCCAGTGCAGTAGTCTGGGAGTTGACCTTGTTCGTGAAGACAGAGGCAAAAAAAGCATTGAGTACATTAGCTTTTTCCACATCCTCTATCACTAGGTTGCCTCCCCCATTCAGTAAGGGGCCCACACTTTCCTTGACCTTCTTCTTGTTGCTAACATACCTGTGTTCTAATGTCACAGTCTTTAAGCAAAACTTCTTTTAAGATAGTAAAAAGTACAGATTGTGGGTGAAAAACTGGCTTCACTTAAGTTAATGGGGGTTTTGCCGTTGACTTCAGTGGGTCTAGGATTTCACATTTTGTCTCTGAATTCGCTGTTTAGGCTAGCTGATATTTCACCACCACCACCACTGTGAAACTAGATTTTAGATTTTCAAAAGCTAGAAACTGCTGCTGAGAATATCAAACACTAGCCCATGGTGACCTAAGAACTGAATTATGGAAGTCGTGGATGGCCGATTGCCTATGCCTAGACCAGAGAAACCAGAAAAACTTGCAAACGATCACCTAATTTATGCTACAGGAATTGTATGCACAGTTCCTTCCAGCTGAGATTATTTAAGAGATACAGAGATGTGACGGTAACTAGAATTTTTTGTAAAGAGAAAAGAAATTAAAATCTGCATAGTTCTCTAATGAGTTTCTAATAAAAAAACCCTATCACAATAGTTAAACAAGCGTGCAGCTTGACTCCATTTTTTCTATATGCTCATGCATGAGGAGGATATCATTTAAATGTTTGTCTCCTCCAATTACAGTGTGTCAAAGGCAGAGAAGGACTGTCTTTGTACATTAGGGACAATATTGCTTCTCTTTGCAGAACATATACTCTATGTCTTAAGGAACAGCTTTAAAAAGCATTTTCCATTTAAAAATTAACTTCTAGCTTGAATTGATTTCTAGCACTGTAATTAAAAAACGCAATCCCAGATCTGAACTACTGGATTCCTAACCTGGATTTTGAATTGAATTGTGTTGTCACCATTGTCATGAAGGGTTGAAACAAAATCCCAGATCAGAACATCTCCAGATTCTGTGGCTGGATGAAATCAGGACCTAAAATTTGTAGGTCTGGCTTGTTAATTAGGTAAGAAAGGTAAGAAAAACAGATGGACTAATGAAAAGTAGAAGGGTTATACATACTCTTCTTCTTCACATTGCTGACTCCTTAACAGGCAGTGGCAAGAGGCAAGAAGGATTGAAATTAACATGCTATCTGCTGAGTCTTCCTTGGGATATATATAAGGAGAATATCATTCATGATCATATTTAGTTGTATTGTGTCTTTTATCCTACTGTGCTCTAGTAACCACAAGCAGTATTCTTAAAAAAACCCCACCATAAATATCCTGTTCTAGTTCTGAAGGATAGTACTCTTATAAATGAAAGTGGAATACACTGCCCATAAATTAAAGAGGAGAACAACAAACTTCAAAATGAGATATCAACTTTCCTGTTAGGGATAAGCAAAGTAACTCTTAAATCAGATATCAACCATTTCTATTTGCCAAGGTTCAACTGCCTCTGCTTGTCAAAGCTTGTTTGTTGTGTATCTGATCTATGCAATTTAATGACAAACAATAGGGTGAAGACTGAAACATTAGAGTTTGAATTTTATTGCAGAAAGCTCCACAGCACAGGGTATCAAATCCAATGGTTCAGATCTTTATTTGACTCAATGTGGAAATACCAAACTAATAAAGAACTGATGTAGTTTACCTTGCAAATAGTTACCTACAATATTGGTGTATGGAAGTTTATCAAGTATGTTTTCAATGTTTTTCAGAATTTCAGTTGATTATATGGTACGTTTTGAAGAAAAAAAAAAAAAAGTAAGCTTCCACAACTGTTGTGTAGTCAGGGTTACATCAGATTTGTTGTTGCACCTAATTGTGTCTGACAGGCTATGCCTGTACTGTGAGCTGGGGTGGATTCCCAACTCGCCTGTACATACTTGCGGTAGTTCGATGAGAGCTAGCATGAGTATAAAGAGTAATGTAGCCACAGTAGCACAGGCAGTGATAGCGCAGTTTAGGCATAGTGAGTGCAAACCCTCTTGAATGCTGAATGCATAGCTAAGCCATGCCATTGCTGCCTGTGCTACTATGGATGCATTACTATTTAGACTTGTGCTAGCTCTCATCAAGCTACCCTGAGTATGTGTATGCAAACTGGGAATCACACCCCTAACTCAGAGTTTAGAGGTAACCTTAGTCATTGTTCTAAATGGACTGACATTGTTGGAGGATTAGGTGAGATACGATTTGTATCTTTGTGTTATCACCCCAAAATAAATTGTATTATATTGAAAATATTCTCAATAAAATTATTTTAAAATAAGGGTAACCCACACTTACCCAGTGTCCCTCTCTAGCTAAAAGATGCAAGTCTGTTAACTCAAAGGCAGCAGCAGACTCAAACCTCTATGTGGTCCAGGCACAAAGCCACTGAGCATGAGCTACACAAGTCATATACTCCGTAGCAATACACTAGAAAAGTTGTGTCTGTAACTTACATTAGCAGCTATGGTATCATAACATACCATGGGTTTTCAGAATTACAGCATTTTGGACATTTTTTCCAGCAGTTCTGCCTTTGAAAGACAACAATTTCAGGAGCTAGCTAATGTCTCCGTGCTAGCCAATTACCATTCAGAAATATGTTGCACCACTGGAAACTTGTCACACTTAACATGCTCTGTGGAGAGTGGCTCATTGGCCTAAATCCTCCTTCTTTAATGGACAGCATAGAAGAGCGGCTCCCCTTCCAATTCCCTGGCAACTTCTAGAGAATGTGCTGCTAGCCTCCTCTTCAGTCCAGTTAAGAGCAGAAGACACTCCACTCTTCAATCTTCTCAGGTTATTCACTAAGGCATATTACAGATTGGGGCATGAGACACGCTTTACTTTCCCACTCCCCTGAGTAACGCTCTCCAGGAACTTAAGGCCACTAACTTCTACTCCTTCCAAACCCTCTTGACAACCTACTTTTTGGTGACACCTACACAAAGTTAGCCAACCAATCAAAGACACATTGAAGGACATATTTGCTGGTTATATCAACTTATAATTAAAAATGTTCATACATGTATATCTAAAATATGTAAGGCTGAATTCTTCAGTCCACTACATTCATTTTGTGCTGCTTAAATGGCACAATGGGATCTTAAAACAGCTGGAGAATTACCCCCAAAACAGTGAAAATTCTCCAGGGCATCTCCATTGACATAAACCTGGAAGAGGTGACTCCGCTACCTCCTGTAACGTTTTTGTTGCCTGGCAGTGCCAGCACTGGGAACTCTACTGATTGGCATAAGGGGAGGCAGGTAGCATGTTGGAGGTAGGAAGGGGAGGGGAGATCAGGAGGCATAATACAGTGAGACTCCACTGCAGCCAACGGCCAGCTGGCCTTGGATCCCCGAGAGACTTCCTGCCAGTCACAGTGACATGTTAAAGCTTCCCCTCTGCAAATTTAAACATATGCCAAAGACAGGTGCCCAAGAATCAGGAAGTCTCCATTAGTTCCCTGTCAGCCTCCCGTCTCATAGGCTTATCGACATCAGAGAATCAAGCCTGAAGAGATTCTGACTGTATCCCTCTTCCCAGCCTCTCACAGAGTGCTTGTTACCTTACAATGGAAATACTACAGGTCAGGGACCTTATCTTCCTGTGTTTATAATTAGCACATTGGCCCTGATCCTTATTGGGACCTCTGGGCACTACCACAGTAAAACTAATAATATTAATTAGATGGGAATTTTTTTTACACACTCTACCAAGCTTTTATTTTTTATTTCTAACAACACATTTTCATCGATTCAAACTATAATTGATCCTAATTTGCTCAGTCACCTAGGTATCATCATACCAATGATTCTTGGCTATTATTTTTATTATCATTGTGACGGTTTACGCCCCTCGCCACAGGGCCACACGGCCTAGTGGCCAGAGTCCAGAGAACTAGCCCTTGGTTACAGCGCCGCACGGCCTAGTGGCCAGAGTCCAGGGAACTAGCCCTTGGTTACAGGGCCGCACGGCCTAGTGGCCAGAGTACAGGGAACTAGCCCTTAGTTACAGGGCAGTGGGACCTTACTGCTGGCTCAGCAGGGGTGCTCCTACCGAAACACGCTGAGGCTTACCGGGGGCAAGGTACCAGTCTGTCACCTCCCCCCCGGGTCGGTTCCTACTGGCTTGCGAGTTGGGGTCGCCCAGGAATCCCAGGGTCCTCCGCGGGTCTCCGGGGCCATCGCCTCCCCTGGTTCCTCCCCCGATAGGGATTCGTGCCGGCTGGAAGAAGCCTCTGCTCCGAGAGCGTTGGCTGGTCCTCTGCAGGAGCTGCCCGGTTAGGTCCTTCTCCTTCGGCTGCCAGCCCAGACTGAGCTGAGTTCCCTCCTTTTATACTCACTGAGCATTTGGAGCATGCCCAGTACGGGCGGGGCGGGACTTCCGCTGACAGAGCTTCTTGTCTGTTGCTGCCGGGGCTAGTGCGGGGTGAGGCTGTCCTGTCACAATCATCATCACTGAAATACTTGAACACAAGCAGGCAAATAAATCTTTTACTAAGGGCACACTCCTGCTCCCATTGCAGTTAATGGCAAAACTCCTGCAGATTTCAATGGACTAAGGATCAACCCCTGACAATAGCTTTGGAAACTCCTTGTCATGAAAGCCACAGAAATGGCTCTCTCATTAACTTCCCTTCACTGTGCTCTGAAATGAAAGAGGAGGAGAAAAACAAACTCAGTCAGTGGAATTGACAGCTTTAGCTGTCATGTATACAAAATCTCTGCTTTTCTCTTTAGCATTCTTCAGGAAAAGCCTCATTTCCAATCCTGTGAATGTTTGGCATCTTTGGTGGACTGCGAATGAAGAGGTTGCTACTAGTAAGTTACAATTTCTTTCTGAAGTGGTGCAGTGGTTTGTTAGAAATTGTGCAATTCACAGAAGGCAGCATTTTCAAGGTGTTCCAAACATAACTGATAGGACTTTGGGGTGGGATTCACAAAGATGACAGACACATGAAGTGACATGAAGTAACCCTATAGGTGCCTACACTAAGCTTCCATCAGTAAAGTTCCCAAGAAACCTAAATTTGAGCAGCTGGGCATGTACACAGCTGCTTCAGATTTGACATTGCCCAGACACTCAATGCCTACTGAAGGGTAAGCCCCAGCAGGATTCAAAAACCAGGCATTCCCTATCTATGTAGTCTGCAGGGCCCAATCCATGCTACAGCTAAATTCACATAAAACAGCCAGAGGAGGATGTAGAGGTGGTTCTCCCCCCACCCCCCAACCTGCTTATAACTTTTAGCCACATAAGAAGAAAAGGTGTTTGTATTTACCAGGTCCTCAGGGAAACTGGGAATGAATCCAGTATTGCCAGTCTGAAACATTCAAAAATCACTAGTCAGATTCCCCAAAATCATGATGTTGGCTTAAAAATACTCATGATCTCCTTCTACAAGAACGTTCCAATAACAGTTGAAAAGAGGCCCTCAGAATGATAGTTTCATTGACCCTGAGTCACAGTTCTCCTCAGTTTGCTTTCCTCCCTCTCTCAATATTCTGAGTTCTCCTTACTTTATTATACTTCCATGGGTCCTAACCCTGTTCTCATACTAGTAAGTAGGAGTTTTGCCACTGATGTTAGGGGGAGCAGGATTGAGCCCTCAGGCCCTCAGTTAAAGTTTAGATCCTTCAAACAATTATGCACATGCTTAAAACTTAAGGCTTTGATTCAGGAAAGCATCTATATTCAATATTCCCTAACATTAAGCGCATGATTAAATCCCATGGATTAATGCTTGACTTCAAGCATGTACTTATAGTTAAGAAATTTCCAAGTAATGGACTCTCTCTCCATCTCTTGGATCCATAGATCAAGACTAGATACCCTTCTAGAAGATTAGCTATAGTCAAACACAAGTTATTGGTCTCAATATAAGAATGAGTGAAATTATATGGTCTGTGTTATACAGGAGGTCAAACAGGATGGTCTACCCTCTATGAACATACTTAAGCGCTGTCTTGAATAAGGATGCACTTAACTATATACTTAAGTGCTTTTCTTAATCAGGGTCTAAATTATGGAGCCCAATTATCTGCAAATACAGGATATCTCTATTGACGGTATACACTATACTTGTTGTTATAGATCTGTCCTTGTAAAATAGTCTTTACATTGATCTTAGATTAGATCCCTAAAATGTTAATTGTAACTAATAAATATGGTTTTAGAAGAAACTCTGAATACCTCTAATTATGAATTCAATACAGAGATGTAAATATTTTCTTGTGCTTACTCAAAAATAGTATAATGAGCAGCATGAAAAAAACCTGCCACCCCAAAGACTGAGTAAAGTAGATAATTACATAATTGGGAATGTGTCAGCTCCCAAACATACCCCCTAACTAATAAGGGCTTGTCTATACTTACGCGCTGGTTCGGTGGCAGGCAATCGAACTTCTGGGTTCGATTTATCGCGTCTTGTCTGGACGCGATAAATCGAACCCAGAAGTGCTCGCCGTCGACTCCGGTAATCCTGCTCGGCGCGAGGAGTACGCGGAGTCGACGGGGGAGCCTGCCTGCCGCGTCTGGACCGCGGTAAGTTCAAACTAAGGTACGCAACTTCAGCTACGTGAATAACGTAGCTGAAGTCGACGTACCTTAGTTCGAATTGGGGGGTTAGTGTAGACCAGGCCTAAGAGTGAATCACAGAAAGGACTTGAAAAAGGAAAACATCTTCCTTTTTATTTTTATTTTTTTTAAATAAAGCAATCAATTAACTTTCCTTGAGAATAGTTGGGGTATTGGGTTTTTGTTTTCCTTTCAGTGTAAACCAAACTGTCCATCAATGTTTCATTTTGCTGTTTAATATTGTTGCAACTTTGAATAAAACATTTTTGTACATTGTGTGTTGTAAATAAATTGTTCCTGTCAGATGAACAGCTCATCATGGGACTATAGCAAGTGATTTATACTTGACAGTATTTTTTTTAGTGCACCCATGAAAATTGACGGCAGCTGAAGCAAAACACACACACACACACACACTAATAATAATAATAAAAAATTAGAGCTCAGTTCATCTCAAAAAGGACCTTCAAGCACTGTCATGTCAGATATCAGAGAACAGCATACATTTACCCTTCAGGAAAGACATTTTTAAATTCATTTCATTGCTTGTAATTGAGTTTAACAGCCGAAAATCCTTCAGTTGACCTCCTGTCTATCTTTGTTTCTTCTTCTAATACAATTGCTCAGAGAGAAAAATAGTCTATCTAAACAAGCTGGAATGACAGGAAAAAAATCCAAAAGACACAAAACAAAAACAGAAAGTGTCAAAGCCATCTGTTTTGGGAACATTAGAACTGATGCAGGTAAATAATTGAAACAGTTTAAATTGCCTTTTTTTTCCCATCCACAAAGAAAATCTCAGAGCCACATGGTACAAATAGATCACATATGGAAACTAATTAAAACCCTGTCAAAGTGAGCTTGTCATCTCTTAGACTTCAGTGAGAGAGCAAGAAAATGGAACAAGATTGCTATAAAAATTGGCACAAAAAGTTGCTTTCATTTGAGAGAGTTTTGAAGGAATTTTCAAAAGTTAGAAGGCCGCCTCTCTGCTCTTTAAAAACAGTGTGTTAAACAGAAATGTTTTAGACAATTTTAGGGTAATTAGTAGTCTGGGTTATGATTTAGGTTTTAATCACAAAATTTCTCAAACTTGACCTGAATCATGGTATCACAACATTTGCTGTCATGATGTTTGAAACATCACAATACCACCTGTGCTCCAGATGAGGAAATATGCCCAAGTGAGTGGGGCTCAGGACTGGGAGAAAACAAACAAGGAAAAATAACAGGAGTACTTGTGGCACCTTAGAGACTAACAAATTTATTAGAGCATAAGCTTTCGTGGGCTACAACCCACTTCTTCGGATGCAGTGGGTTGTAGCCCACGAAAGCTTATGCTCTAATAAATTTGTTAGTTTCTAAGGTGCCACAAGTACTCTTGTTATTTTTGCGGATACAGACTAACACGGCTGCTACTCTGAAACAAACAAGGAGGTCATCTTGGTTCTATTCCCACTATAATAATACAGACTAACACGGCTACCCCTCTGATTCTGACTCCCTGTGTGACTTTCTATAAATCAGCTACGACTGCATCATGAATGGTGTTTACCACCTTCAAATAATTTCCATTTAGTCAGTGGAAGTGAGGGCATTCAATAGATTACAGGATCGGGCCCTTAGTCCAAAAATTGAAACTTGGGTGCCTAAAGTTAGACACCTAAATAAAAATAGCCTGGTTTTTAAAACTGAGTACCTGCAGCTCCAACTGAAGTAAATGTGTTTTCTTTTTTAATCTCATCTAGCCACTTTCAAAAGCATGTACAAGTAGAAAAATCATCCTCGGGTACTTTTCTTCTGTTTTTCCCCCTCAAAACATTGCAGATAATATGATCACTGAATGGGGCCTATTAAGCTACATAGCATAATAATTCTGTCTAACTAATTTTATCCAGATTTCTTACAACTTATATTTTATACTGTACTTTTGACAAAAGTACTTATGTCCTATATAAATGTGTGAAAAAGTGAAAAAGCACATTTTGCAAAACTGACACCATGATATTGTATATCAACAGTATTTCACCTATGGCTTAGTAGTGGCTCAGACACTATTCTCCCAACCTTGTATAGTTGTCCCTTACGAATTTAGAACATAAGAACAGCTTTACTGGGTCAGACCAAAGGTCCATCTAGCCCAGTATCCTGTCTTCCGACAGTGGCCAATGCCACATGCCCCAGAGGGAATGAACAGAACAGGTAATCATCAAGTGATCCATCCTCTGTCACCCATTCCCAGATTCTGGCAAACAGAGGCTTCTAGGGACACCATCCCTGCCCATCCTGACTAATAGCCATTGATGGACCTATCCTCCATGAACTTATCTAGTTCTTTTTTGAACCCTGTTATAGTCTTGGCCTTCACAACATACTCTGGCAAAGAGTTCGACAGGTTGACTGTGTTTTGTGTGAAGAAATACTTCCTTTTGTTTGTTTTAAACCTGCTGCCTAGTAATTTCATTTGGTGACCCCGAGTTCTTGTGCTATGAGAAGGAGTAGATAACACTTCCTTATTTACTTTCTCCACACCAGTCATGATTTTATAGACCTCTATCATATCCCTTTTAGTTGTCTCTTTTCCAAGCTGAAAAGTCCCAGTCTTATTAATCTCTCCTCATACTGAAGTTGTTCCATACCCCTAATCCAGTATTCAAGATGTGGGCGTACCATGGATTTATATAGAGGTAATATGATATTTTCTGTCTAATTATCTATCCTTTTCTTAATGATTCCCAACATTCTGTTCACTTTTTTGATTGCCACTGCACATTGAGTGGATGTTTTCAGAGAACTATCCACAATGACTCCAAGATCTCTTTCTTGAGGGGTAACAGCTAATTTAGACCCCATCATTTTAGCTAATTTAGACCCCCATCATTTACAAAATAAAGCTATTTATTTCATGCACCATTATCACAGTATGGCTTTCCTCTCTAGCAACACCTTTGCCTTGGTACTGCCTTTCAACTGTTCCTCAATTTCCCTTTCAGCTGGTAAGTTAGTATAAAATTTAGCTCTCCGCATAAATTAGGAAAGTCCAAAAAAAAGTCAAAACAAATAATGGTTTCCACCAGACATTCTTCACTTTCTCTGGGCCAGAGCACTTCTTCACTCTCTACTGGAAGTCCCAAATCTGGGACCCTAAAGGGAAGTAGAGAGTTATCCTAGGTTTCCTTGCAAGCGCTACTTCAATGCCCAGGGTAATATCCTTTCCCCTGCTCCCTTCCTCAAACATCTCTCCAACAAAATCCCCAAAATAAATGATCTCACCTGTTCTTGGATTTCTTCCTCAGCTCTCTCTAGACACTTTTTAGTTGTCTTTCATGCCTACCTTAGAGAGAGACATTCCTCACCCACCCCAGTCACTACTGCTTTGTCCAGGTCCCTCTATATACAGAGACCCATAACAGAGCTAGCCTCCTTCCTACTCTGTCTCTTACTGAGGAACAGGGAACAATTATTTCCCTACCTCCTTTCTTAGCATGGTGGCCAAAAGCAGGCACTGGAGTTTGACAGGTCAGCCAAGGACCTACTGTCCCAGGAAACAGGCACTTCTGTAAGGATCCAGCCATTAGAGAGACCCCAGAAGGAGCGGACTAAAGAAGTCATGAGGGATGCAGTGGCATCTGAATCATAGAAGGTGACTGCAGAAAAAACCCTGCCTCTGTACGTCCCCAAACTCTGCAGCATAGGCCCACCTGTAAACAGAAACCAAAACAACAAACAGTCCAAATGTATATGTAAACCATGGACGCCAAAAAGAAATAATCATTGTTCTATCTGTGTAATGAATAATGACCTGAACCAGAACTCCAGATATGAACAGCCTGCAGATTATCGTGTTTGAAATGCAGACCTTAATTTCTGCAGCATGAGCCCATCTCTATTAATAATATGCTATGTGGTTAATAGGAACAGGATCCCGATCTCCCAAAGGCTTCACCAAATTCTACTCTCCTGGCTTCTCTTTTCAAACTGCCATGCAAAATGAAAGCCCTTTAATTTCTAGTGCCCTAACGTTAGCCTGTCCAGAGTTCCACTCCTCGATTCACATACAACCTTCCTGCCCAAGACAGATGATCTTATCTCAAGGGAAGGCATTTACAAATCCATATTTCACAAAATGGGCTGCCCTTGGTACCACCACCTTTGTACACAGAAGCTATCTGAAGGGCGAGGAGGAAGCTGTTACAATCCTTTCCCCTTCTTTTCATTATAGTATTAAAAACAGACAGCTCATGGCTTCCTGCAGCTCTCAGATGTTTCCCCTTATTGGGATATTTCCAGTCTTACCAGCAATGGGAGTACTGTAAATCTTGCCAAAACCTAATTTTCTGTGAGATTTGTATTTCAGGGCTGCAAACCAAAGAGTTTTGGCATCTAGAGATGCATTAGAGAAGCAACCCAGATTTTGGAATATTATTCAAATGAAACTTTCAAAGCCTTTGAATTTCACCCAATCACTATTCACCTAACGATGACAGTGTCTCCTGGAACATTTGCTCTTGCTCAAATTCAATCAGTGCGTAGAGCTAGTGGCCATATTACAGATTTTGATTTGATTATATATAGAGGCAATTCTTATGTGGCTCCCATAAGGGAGTTCGGAAAATTACAGAAATACTTAAACAATCATTGATAATTTGAACAATTAGCTAATTTGAAGATCTATCATTTTATTGTTTTGTGCTTGACTTTGATTCTTTCATTTATTGAGTCTGACAATGTATCCATAATTTTTCTCTCATTTCCTCTTGTTCAGATAAATTATTTCTTCTACCCCCAGATTAGCAAAGATGCAGAAAACAGACTTTCATATCTTAATTTAGAGCAGAGCAAATAATTTGTAGCATTTTATTTGATAAATGTATGCCTTTTCTGCTTGCATTGTTGCCTTGAACATATTGAACCAATAACTGAATTTTGTTCTCAATTGATCAATTAATAGTATTCTTAATTCAAGCTTTATTGCTTAGTTGAGATGGGACAATTAAATTACATGGAATTGTTTCTGTTCACTGATTGGATAAGAGTTCCAATCCAATAAGCACAAATACAAAAATTCACTTAAAATTTGCTTTCCATGAGCCAGTGTATTGCATTACTGGAATGTCTGTGGAAAGCAAACCTAAAAAGAAATGGAACTTAGCCAAAGTGAATTAATTTATCATTCAAATGAATAGTCACAGAGAATATTTTGCATTACTCACTTTGCTTTCCTTAATTTTAAGAATCTCTATTGGCTCATGAGATACCTCTTACACAGTGTGCTAAAACATGGCTCAGGGTGGAATAAGAGAGAAGCTTACAACATTCTTTGGGACATTTCTTCAGGTTTGGACCACTCAGTCACCCCTTTAACTAATTTTGGGAAAAGATAGAAAGGTTGGATACATTTTTTAATATAAATGTACTTGTTTCTGCCAATGGTTCCAATGAATCATTTTACTGCTGAACAAGAAACAGATGCTGGTTAATTAGTGATCTGAATTTAGTGAAATGGTGGTATAGGTATGGCATACAAAACATCTGTGTTCTAGTAACTAACATTAAATTAATTTCTTTACAAGAATCCTTTACATTTCTCTTCATTTCCAATACATATCTTTTCATATTGTGTAAAATTAACACTCTTTTAGAATCCATTAACTTCCTAAAAAATGGCACTGGAGAGAGTTTATTCCACCCTTTCAACTTGGTCATATTGACAACACTTGCTCCTCAGTATAATCTTTTGAACTTGTATGAAACCAGGGAACAAAGGGAGAAAATTGAATTAACTGCAGATACTACAGATCTTGCAGATTTTACATATTGATTGTGTTACCTGTGGATCAAGGGACAGAACATGTGACTGCAATTTTTGATGTCAGGTTTTGGAATTGATGTCTGTTCCAAGTTTGCTGAAAAACTACCATGTCATTTGATAAAATGCCAAAAAAGGGGATACCGAATGAAAACAGTTTCAGCACTTTTCAGATTGACCCATGAATTGATGTCGTTTCTGCTGTTACAAATCATGCTATTCTGGGGTTTTTGATTATTAACTGAAGAATTCAAATCAACAGTTCATCATTTCCTCCACAAGGACATTGAATGTGTGCCCCTATGCTTCATTCAACTTGACAGAAGAAGTGCAATTAATCTGTTACTTCAAATTGCATTGCTGACTCTATTTATAATATTCACAAGTCTGAAACAGGCCAGACAGAGGAATGTAACAAATTAGATGACAACTCTGGAAAATACTGATGTGTTTTTCTTCCTCGTTGGGAGCCGAGTTTTGAAAATATTAGAGTATTGTCATAAAAAAGGAACCATTTTATGATTACAAAATATAAGCAAAGGTAACTGTCAATATTTGGACTAAAGAACAGATGCAAACTTAGTTCAAATGCTGTAGCAAACAAATCCATAGTGGGTGATGAATGAAATATACCAACCGCAAATAAATGATTATTAAGCATAATTGTTAAGGTCCTAATTGTATATACTTTACAGATATAAATTACTATCTGTAACCAAACATATGAAAAAAGTTCATTCTTGGTATTTATATTGCTATTTTTTCACTGTTAACCACAACTTGCACTGGGTACTGCATTCCTCCCCCAAAGGATTTCCAACATCCAATAGTGATCAAATTCTCTAGTCCAGTGCATCCCAAACTGTTGGTTGGAGGTTGCAATGGGAACCAGGGGGTGTCACGGAGTCACCGGGCGATGCTCTGGAGCTACTCCGTACAAAGCCAGTCAGGACTCTGAGGGAGCCTCCTCTCTCTGAGCATACTGTCTCCAGGGCAAGAAGCTTACACAGCTTCGACCTTCCTGGGTCTGACCTCGGAGCAGTCAGCATCCCCTTTTCACACCGTGCGCTTCCTACAGCGAGTCCGCACAGGCGGGGCTCCTGGGGAAGCCAGAGGGCCCTGCACCCCCAACACCGCAGTCAGACGTGACTCTCAGCCAGCCAGTAAAACAGAAGGTTTATTAGACGACAGGAACACGGTCTAAAAGAGAGCTTGTAGGTACAGAGAACAGGACTCCTCAGTCAGGTCCATCTTGGGGGTTAGGGAGCCCAGATCCCGGTTCTGGGCCTCCCTCCGTTTCCCCAGCCAGCTCTAAACTGACGTTTCCTCCAACCCCTCCTCTCGCCCTTGTCTCTTTTCCGGGCCAGAAGGCCACCTGATCTCTTTGTTCTCCAACACCTTCAGTTGGCACCTTTGCAGGGGAGTGGCCCAGGCCATCAGTTGTCAGAAGACAGGGTGTTGGCCATTCTCTGTGCAGACAGCATCACACCTGCCTAGGGCTCTGCAACAATCACAGACCCTTATCCCAACACATAGATACTTAAGAAAGGCATAGGGGAAACGGAGGCACCCACACAGTATTCAGAGAAAACATTAAGAACATTCCCACTTCGTCACAGGGAGGTCATGAGATGTTTGGCCCATCTGCCCCCTCCATCTCCCGAGGGGTAGATGGCCCAAATCTGAATGGTGCTGCAACAATGTGTGCCAGGTTGCAATGCCCACAGCAGGGAGGTGGGCCCAGCCCTGTGGCAGACAGGAGCTGCCACTTCCTCGAGTGAGAGCAGGGTTGGCTCCCTCTCAACTCCCCTCCCCCCAAAACACAGGAACCACTGACACCTGGGAGGTGAGTGTGGGAAAAGCTCCCTTTCAAACCTCCTCCCCCACATCTTCCATCATGCGGGTCATGTTACCAGAAGTGAGCCCCAAAGGGGTCATGACCTAGAAAACTTTGGGAACCATTAGCCCAGATGATTGTCTCTCTGGGGCATTGTTGTACCTTCAAAATAACGGAGTTCCCTTCAAGTACAGTGATATATGGTGGCGGGTATTTCATGGTAAGTTGTACGTTAGAAATAACCTACGAGGGAGGTGCCCCCAGGAAGCCTGCTCTGGATCAAAGGAGACAATGGAGCACTTTTCACTATTCTGCTCCTCTAATGTCCGCATTTGGTATTTGCTGGCTTCCAAACTGAGAGTCCCCCTGTTGCATAGCCAGACTTATGAACAGCTGGCTTTTGGCCTCTTTCAGACACCAGAGCATCTGCCTTGATAAGGAAGGAGAGACATTTGCCATGTATTTTCTCTGAGATTCTGGCAGTTGTCAACTCAGTGGTTTTATATTACCTATGGCAGAACCACAGTTTGGCCTGTCTTTAGGCACTGAATAACACACCTGAAACTCTAATTCACAATATCTGTGCAGATATTCACTGGTGGGCAATGGCGGAGAAAAAACAAATGAGGTTGATGGAATGGTAATTGGCAGGGGTGCGCCGGGTTTGGATGGTTAATTTTTTTATCTGAGATTCGTTCTGAATGTGACCAGAACTAACCAGTGGACAGCTGAGACAGGGAGTAGCTAGAAGCCGATAGCTAATTCCCTATAGAAGCCTAAAGCCTGTTACCTGGGAGATTATTAATGGTGGTCAGAGGGAGGTGGGTCCATGGAATGTTGAGGTTGTAGGGGTGGAAATGTATAGGTCAGTGGAAAAGGGATTCGTCATGTTTGGGGGCCTTAGAAGGAATTGGAAGAAGAACGGCAAGATGCTCCATGTCTCTCAGGATGGTGGTGTCTAAGAGAACTATGAGGCCAATTTTCTGGGAGGATGTGAGAAGTGGCTGGAAGGGAGGGCAGAAGTGCTGTTAAAGAAGAGTCACACAGAGAGAAGGCTAATGGATGCTAAGGGCATATGTAGTGATCAGAGGGAAGGGAAACTGGGTATACCCAAGAGACTGCAGATAGTGCAAAACGAGGGTTGCCAACTTACTAATTGCAGAAAACCGAACGCCCTTGCCCTGTCCCCTCCCCCACTTCTTCTCCAAGGTCCCGCCCACTGCTTACTCCATCCCCCTCCTTCTGCTGCTCACTCTCCCCCACCCTCGCTCACTCGCTCATTTTCACCGGGCTGGGGCAGGGGGTTGGGGTACATGATGGGGTGAGAGCTCCGGCTGGGGGTATGGGCATGAGGAGTTTGGGGTGCAGGAGGGGACTCCAGGGTGGTGGGTGGGGCTGAGGGGTTCAGA
The DNA here is from genome assembly GCF_028017835.1 of Emys orbicularis. NCBI lineage: Eukaryota > Metazoa > Chordata > Testudines > Emydidae > Emys > Emys orbicularis. The sequence goes on along the minus strand of NC_088683.1, from coordinate 62,817,176 downwards.
ATGTGGGAGGGGGCTCAGGACTGAGGCAAGGGTGTGGGAGGGGTTATGGGTTCTGTGCTGGAGGTGTGGGCTCTGGGATGGGGCTAGAAATGAGGGGTTTAGGGTGCAGAAGGGGGCTCCAGGCTTGGGCAGGAGGTTGGGGTATGGAATGAGGTGCAGGCTCCAGGAGGGAGTTTGGGTGCAGGAGGGGGTTACAAGCTGGGGCAAGAGGTTGAGGCACAGGAGGGGGTTCGGGGTGCGGGCTCTGGGCAGCGCTGCTGACCTCAGGCAGCTTCTGGAAAGCAGTAGCATGTCCCTCCAGCTCCTAGGCCGAGGGGCAGCCAGAGGGCTCTGCACGCTGCCCCCACCCACAGATGCCACCCCCCCCCCCACAGCTCCCATTGGCCTCAGTTCCCAGCCAATGGGAGCTGAGGAGCCGGCGCTCAGGGTGGCGCCTGCAGGCAGGGGCAGTGCTCGGAGTCCCCGGGGATGCCCCTCTGCCTACGAGCTGGAGGGACATACTGGCCACTTCCCAGGAACTGCGCAGGGCCAGGCAGGGAGCCTGCCAACCCTACTGCCAACCGGACTTTTAATGGCTCAGTCAGCACTGCTGACTGGAGCCACCAGGGTCCCTTTTCCACCGGGTGCCTCAGTCAAATACTGGACACCGGGCAACCGTATGCAAAACTCACTACATTTGGATTAGGACAAACTTCAAATGAAAATCCAGTATTATCAGAACTGCAGCAAAACTGAACCTATCAATCATCAGCTAATTACAATACCCAATTTCCACTGCAGGGCTTCACTTAGGAAAGTTTCCCCCCTTTTCCTTCTTTTTATAGGAACTGCCTCACTGTCAGGGAGTCTCATCTTTTTCTTACCTTTGCTTTGCTTTTTTATAAACCAACAGATGCACTTGTATGATCCACCAGTGATTACTGTGCAACTTAAACTACTGAGAAACAGCATCTGAGGTATTTCTCAGCTCATTAATGAATAAATGAAGAAAAACTGATTATTCTGTAGTAGGATTCCTGGTACTGTATCCTTGTTTTTAAACTGTGTGTGATAAATACAGAGAATGCCATACATAAGCTACAATTAACAATTTCTAGAGCAAATACTGTACACAATAGAAGAAGTATTGCTCACACAAAATTCTTTTTGTTGTCAGTTATTTTAATGATGAAAAGAACAATGGCGCTGTCATTTGGCAAACTAGGGCTAGCTTAAGGCAAATGGTATCCTGAAAACATGTGGCCCCTATACATATGACTTCCCCAAAACCAAGCATGAGAAAAGTATTTTGGAAGAGGTGGGGTGGTTTTAGAACAATTACCACCTAAGTATTTCTCTACACAAAAATTAACAGTTTCAGGCCCAAGTCCTGGGAAATGGAGTAAAACCCAAATATAAGGGCTCACTTCTTCATATCCAAGTTGAAAACACTGAGGCTGAGAGGCAAAATCTTCAGGTCCCTATTAGCTTTTGCCAATAGTGGAAGGTCTGGACTAAACAGCCAACATGGGCCTACTGTTTCTGCCTATGAAGACTAATTTCCAAAGGACCCTAATGCCTGGTCTACACACCGTTTTTGTCCTGATATAACGTCTTGGTTAGTGGTGTGATGTTCTACCGAAAATAGTTGAATGCAGTTACATTGGTATATAGAAATCCCAGCCTGCGTGACTAACATATGTGCTCTGCATAAGATCCACTACGCTGTGCATAGGACCCTGACCTGCCCAGGTACTTTGATTTCTTGCAGAGTGCAGAGGGGTTATTAAACCTATAGCTCCCAATATGTGAGACATTTCAACAAGGACAATACTTGTTCCAAGTTCCTGGGGCTGCTGGAGTGACATATATGCATTTGGGTGAATTCTCCCTCTGAGACGACCTCCTCTTCTGATGGAGTGCAGGCTCCCTGGCCTACTCTGAGCACAGGTTGCTGCTTGTCTTCTGCAGACACAGGAGCCAGGGGATGGAGCTGGCTGCCTGCAGGTTACGGAAGGCTGATAAATTTATTTGGGCATAAGCTTTCGTGGGCTATAACCCACTTCATCAGATGCATGGAGTGAAAAGAGGTAGGCAGGTATAAATATACAGCACATGAAGAGTTGGGAGTTGCCTTACCAAGTGGGGGGTCAGTGCTAACAAGGCCAATTCAATCATGGTGGATGTGGCCCATTCCCAACAGTTGACAAGGAGGGGTGAGTATCAACAGAGAGAAAATTATTTTTTGTAGTGACCCAGCCACTCCCAGTCTTTATTCAGGCCTAATTTGATGGTGTCAAGTTTGTAAATTAATTCCAGTTCTGCAGTTCTAATTCCCTGCAGACTGGGGGTGGCTGGGTCACTACAAAAAATGCACCTTCTTCTCAGCCACATCTACCCTAATTGAATTGGCCTTGTTAGCACTGACCCACCACTTGGTAAGGCAACTCCCATCTTTTCATGTGCTGTATATTTATACCTGCCTACTTTTTTTCACTCCATGCATCTGATGAAGTGGGTTATAGCCCATGAAAGCTTATGTCCAAATAAATGTGTTAGTCTCTAAGGTGCCACAAGGACTCCTCATTGTTTTTGCTGATACAGACTAACACAGCTACCCCTCTGGAAGGCTGATAGACATAGTCAGCAGGCTGCCAGGGAGCCGGGACCAGTGCTACTGTGCTAAAGCTGGTTGCCAGCTGCCACAGAGCATCATCTTTGCCCTTTTTTCTGGCAAGAATGTTCACTAGAACAGTGTTTTTTCTGCTATTTTTGCTTAATATTTGCAAAAAGGGAATTTAGTATTTGTATATGCATATGCAAGCACTTGCTTTGGAAACCTGATTCTAAAAGTTGCACTCAGCCAATCATACCATCTGACCTTATGTCACCATTCAGAACAGCCAGAATTTTAAACAAATCAATAATTTAAAAAATGTATTTGGTGAATCATTTTGAATAACAAATATATTAGAGAAAATAAGAATCCCTTTACAGAAAAAGATGCCACAGTCAAATTATTCATTATTATTCATACAGCAATAATTGCTTACCTAATAAGATTATTATTATAATGTGGGTCTTAATTCATTAATGTCTGTAAAGTACTTTGAAATCCTGTGAGGGGAAGGTACTTTTTGAAATGCAAGGTCTAATGGCTTCAAAGTTCTGGGTTCTGAGATGCCAGTTATTGAAGGTTTACTCTTGTTTTTGCTGTGGGCAGAGACAGATTAAAGCTAAACATATCCAAAGGTGACACAGGATCCACGAAATCATACTTTGGCAGATGTTGAAGTTATTGAAAACATTCTATAGTATAGGCCGGCTACACTGCAAAATATAATCTAATAAATTCTCTTATTTTTGTAACACTGCAAATAACAGCTCCACACACACTGGCTGGATTTAACTTCCACACATACATCCCAATCCCCCCCCACCCCCCAGAATCAAGACAACACATAATATCAAAGCAAAATAACAACTAAGATAAAGATACAGCTTTGGTGTTGTCTGCACTGAACATTACGACATCCCTACATGGTCATATTGACTAGAGCAGTGGTTCCCAAACTTTTCCAGGCCACAACCCGCTTTGGGTTCACCTCAGGTAATGCAACCTCCAGGTGGGATGGAGGGAAGCAGGGGGGAAGTTGAGAGGGACCCCACTCCTCACTCACCCTGGGCAGCAGCAGCACCATCTCTTCTACCTCATCACCTTAATCTGCCAGAAGTGAGTCCCAAAATATCAATAACCCCAGGAGGGCTCATCACAATCTCCAACCCATAAAGCCTCGAGCACATCAAATCCTGCTCCCAGCTATGGGGCCTGCTATATCCATAGCTTGCCAATCCCTGCCTGGTGACCGGGATTCCTGCATAACCAGTTGTGCCTGTGGATCTTCCATCCCCAGTTTCTATTTCCTCTCCCACCCTCCCCATTGGCAATAGTCTTCCCCACGTTACCAGTGCTCATGTCCCCATCTGTATCACACTGGCTTTCAATGGTTCCCACTCCCTCTCCCTGATCCCTTCCCAATCCTGCACCAGTAAAGGACAGGGTCCATCCTTACCTCAGAAAAAGAGAGGCCCTGCCACTCAAAATGGGACTTTAATTAATCCTTGCAAAGCTGCTTTAAATCTTCTGACCCCTGGCTCCGAGAAGGAGGAAAGGTCCTCGGGAGGCTGGGAACGATGATTTCCCTGTTGAACTAGCCTCCAGGCACTGCCTATAAACATGTCCAACTTTCCCACACATGTTGCTTCTAACGAGGTCCCTACAGTCCTCAGTGTTGTGTGCATTAGAGCCACAGTGCATGCGACAGCCCCCACAAAAATGCTATATAGAGCCGCAGGTAAAACAAGCGTGTGGCTGCCTGGGATACCAAGAGTAACCTCACTCAGAACCAAAATAAAATATACGGGGAGATATTGTACTATATTGTTTACCTGGAAAAGTTCACAGGTGCCTTTATATTCACCATTCCAAACCCTAAATTGATCACAAACTTTAACTGGAGGCTGCAACCCTTTGGTGTAACCTGAAACTCAATGCAGAACGTCCACTTCATGTATATTTTCACTGAGAAAGAAAAATAGTCCCAGGCTTAATGGCAGATTGGAATAAAGAATGGCTACCAAATCACCCCAGTCTCTAGTCCCGTTCCTAATTCCAAACTGTTCCCACAGAAACCCAATCCTGACTGCCTGCAACTGCTGCATAGGATTTCTTCCTAGGTGGACTGCCAGGGACACCTGACAGGAAACAGACACCTCAGGTCCTTCCTTATTGTCACTGTTCCTCATTTGCTCACTCACGACAAGCCTTTGTGCTCCCTCCTCAGCACGGGGGCTTCCTTTTGTGTTGCTGGGAACCTCAGGGTCAAGAAAAACAAAAGACACCACTTCAGATTCTAAAAAATGCCTCTTGTGGGCCACTTTTCCCTCTGGTCAACTCAGATGCTGAATAATCCCCTGGGTGGAGTCCCTTAAAGCGAATGGAGCTCCTGCAACAGAGGAAATCCCAGTGCTATATCCCCTTTCCACTTACAAGGGATGGGAAGACCACAGGTGTGGCCACTAAACTGCCCTTTGCCACAGTGCGGCTGTATCAGTAACGTAGGGGTAAAACTCAACTGTGTTCCTGCCCTCCTCAAGACCCCAGGCAGAGTCTGAAATGGAGGACATGCCATGCCATGCCTTGCCTTGCCTTGTTCCACCCCATCCATACCCAGGGCCCCCTTTTGCAACTGCTCCCTAACAGCAAGGAGTTGCAAGCAAACTCTTTTTCCTTTTGCACACATACTCCTATTGCCTGTCTCTCCACCTCAAATCCTTTCCCAGTGCAGTTCCCGTCAGCTTCCCCACAGGTATCTTCAGGCACCACACGAAAAAGGCTCACAATATTGGCTCATAGCACCATAGGATCCACCACTCCATGCCCAGTAACTTTTGCATCAGTCTCTAAACAGACAGACAACTCTACCATCACATTCAGAAAACTTACTCAAGGAACAAAGCCTCCTTCAGCTTCACCTGCAGCCATCTTAGTAGGGAGAGGAAGTGAGAACTCTCTCTGTCTCTCACAAACACACACACACCTCTTACCTTTGTTAATAAACTGAAAGACCTAGAAGCCACGACAATCTCCTTCTCAATCTTCTGAAACTCTGAATTAAAAATATTAATGTTCTTAGGATCATCACAAAGTTTATTGCATTTGGATTTTGTAAGATTTCCATACAAATTGCACACCACTGCTCTCACAACTTCTGGACCCAGCAATTTTATGCAAAAGCAGAGTGTGCTTTGTGTATATGTGTGTATGTGCTTGGAAATGAGGGGAGGTTAGTCAGTGACTGACTTATCCAGACTCATTGAAACATTTAAGTGTCCATTTACAGTTTTTGGACTCAACAAATTGTCCTGCTGCTCCTCCTGCTAGTCCACTACATTTTCCTTCTAGGCATCTCTTCCTTTTGTCCTGTGGTTTGATTTTTAAGTGAGAACGTAGATTTTTCCAATATGATGAAAGGATGTTTTCCCAGTCATAAATGGACAGGGACAACTGTATGTTCTTTTTTACACTCACTTCTAGTCTGTTTAACTGATAAACCCAGGGAAGATGTGAGTAACCTTTTAGATATACTGTATAGCAGATGTGCAATGAAAGGGAAATGAATGGTGAAATACTCTCTTTTCAAATTCTAGACATAATTTAAAGTGTAGATACCACTAGAGAAGAAGGTGTAAAAACGATGCCTTGTTACTACATTTAGCTGCTCCTTATATATTTTCTCGGCCATCTTTGTTTAGATTACTGACAAAAATCAAGACTTTGCTGTCAGCACTACAGAGTCAATACAGCATCACAAACTGAAGCTAGTTTTTAATCTGATTTATACATCAATAAAATTGTCAACTAAATTCCAGTATGAGAATGTTATTGAATAGGCAGTGTCTGATGTGGATGTTCAAAACAGAAAGAACATAGTTTTTTTTTTAAATAAATTGTAAATTTAACCCACTGGATATAGAATACAGGGGAAAAACATGGGACACTGAATTAACTAGTCATTTTTCCTGCCATAACTTCACTTAACATTTATCCCTAATCTGTTTTCTCCCCTAAAATTAAATATTGAGAAGCATCAGAGAAAATACACTGAATGTATATTCTCCGGGATTTCCAAAAGAGATTTTCCTTCAGTCTATACTATCTATTACATATTCTTTTTTTTCTGATGGAGACAATGGTTATATGTTATTATTGAAACAGATTAAATAGACTTTGAGTAAAAGAGGAATTTTTGAGTGCATGAAACTAGGTGTTAGGTGCTATTTACAATGCAGCTGTGTTGGAAAGACAGAGTTTTAACTGATATTAAAAAGACTATACTCTAAAGAGACTAGGAAAAGAGCTTGGGAGAAGTTTGTACTTTCTAAATGGTACAGATTCTTATAAGACTCCTTACACTCAGTGGGTGAAATCCTAACCCCACTGAATTCAACGGCAATTTGTCATTGTGTTCAGTGAAACCAGGATTTCATTCACTGACTTCCAGGCTTGGTGAAACCTTTATGAAGCAGTAACTCTTGTCTTCAGGTATATTTTAGTGCTTTGCACTCAGCCCTCCTTTCCCTGATTCATTTCCATAAATTAGAAACTTCAACTTGGTAAATATTTGAGGATCAACTTATTTGAACATTTTGTCTGTGCTTTTAGCAAGATATTCTCTTGGAACTCATCCAATTCATTATAACATGGATTGCGATTATTAAAAAATATTACAATATAAGGCCTCGTTTTGTAATTTTGCAGACCCTATTGATTTTGCAGTATTACTGTGTTCGTGCCTATTGAAATTCAATTCTGTTTGTAACACATGTGGATAGAGGAAGATGTAGCAGCCATGCATTATTTATATGATCTTGAAGAGCCGTGCCTCTACAAGTGATGACATTTGAACATGACAATTTTGGAGAGGTTTATTTGTTGAAATTTCACAATAATCACTTTTCAGACTTCTTGCAAATTTCCTGTTAAATAATGGTTCCAGGCAGCTCAGCAACAATACTTTATTCTATTAAACTAGAAAATTCCTCACCAAACCATCTGGGCTGGCAGGTGTTCATCATCAGATCTGTGTTGCTATGAGACAAGAGCTTGCTAATGCTAATTAGCCATATAGCAAAAAACCTCCAATTTTGCTCATTTGAAGCAACTTACATTTTCCAGTATATACTATCAGCACCTATAAATCCCAAGGTGTAAAACTTAAAGATATGGGAAAGAGAAGATTTTAGAAAGCAAAAATCTACAAAGTAAGGACTTTGATGTGACTATTCATGTGAATGAAGGCTGTCAGATTGGGCCTTATATATGTGAATGGGCCCTTCACTGAACCTATGGATATGAGTGCCTTGTCTATATGGCTGCTGATTGCTGAAAACAGACCAAAACTTGTTCCCAGTGCTCAGCTCATTGGGCTGAGGGCTAGGAATCTATGTGGATGGAAGTGGGATAAAATTCTACTTTTCCAGGTTAGAGCTTGGCACTGGAAGTGCTTTGTTGTCCTTACTGCGGAATGAGCATGCCGTAATCTTAATGCAGCCTTTTCCACTGTGAGAAATGACTGGCTGGTCCACATATTTCAGATCCACCACCTCAAACCCTACTTGATTATTACTGGTTTTTATATCATTGTAGGAATCTAAAGGCTTGAACTGAGACTGGGGCCCCACTATGTCATTTTGTATAAGCATAATAAGAGATGCCCTGAATAGTTTACAGTGTACATAAAGAGAGAAAAGGGGTGGGAGAAAGGAATAATGATCATCTCTATATTCGGCTGGGGAACTGATGCATAGATAGATTCAGAGACTTGTCCTCAGTCACACAAGAAGTCTGTGGCAGAGCCAGGACCTGAACCTAGATCTCCTAAACTAAAGTCATGCCTCTCCGCTTTGAGGGACATTATTCACTTTAGTCCCCAAGTTAGCTATGTTCTATAGAAATTCTATGTCCTGTCACTCTCTGTTGAAAATTATTTACTTCAGAAACAAAATGATTAACGAGTGATATTACTGAAATATTTACCCTAAACGAATGAGTCCCACAAATTTTAAATTATCTTCATGAATAATTGTTGTGTACCCTCATTTTGGGTTTCTCACCGGGCCTGCTCCAGGGTTTTTGCCGCCCCAAGCGGAAAAAAAAAAAAAAGCCGCGATCGTGATCTGCGGCAGCAATTCGGTGGAAGGTCCTTCACTCCAAGTGGGAGTGAGGGACCATCTGCTGAATTGCCGCCGAATAGCTGGACGTGCCGCCCCTCTCCAGAGTGGCTGCCCCAAGCACCTCTTTGGCAAGCTGGTGCCTGGAGCCGGCCCTGGTTTCTCACACACATATTTGGGCCTTGGCAGGTTGAGAGCGATGGGCGCAGCCCGGCACCTTTACAACAAGCCCATCCCTCCTCTGTATCCTTCGTAGCTGGTCAGGCACAGCCCCAACACGCATGGAGTTCCTGCACAGTTGGACTCCACATCATGCATCTCTTATTTGCTACTGAGATGTTGATGCTCACCTCTGATGATGCCAGTCTCCTTTGTCTGCTTGTTACATTTTCCAACAGGTACCTTCATGCTTTCTCCCATGCTGACCCGAGCACTCAGGTGGCCCCATAAACTTCTGCAAAGCCTCAGTATCCACCTTCAAGTCCCTCCTCAAAACTCTCCTGTGTCGTAATGCTACAAAATACTTGACAACGGCTAGGCTGTTGGTGTGCAGAGACCAGTGCCCATCACACTGGCCTATAATGTCTTATCATTCCTTTATACTTTCCTGTCTGTCTATATCCATCTGTTGTCTCTTGTTTTATGCTTCGATTGTAAATTCCTCAGGGCAGGGACCATCTTTCTGTTGTATGTTTGTACAGTGCCTAATACAATGGGGTCTGGTCCTTGACTAGGGATCCTGGGAGCTACTGCAATAAAAATAATTAATAATTATGATGAAAATACACCCCTTAGCTGTGCCTTCCCCAACGCTTCACTCCTAATCCAAACAATTAAGTTCCATAAGTTCCATGGACCTTCCTCACCTGTTGAGGAGGGGCCAGCACCTATTTTAATGTGAATAACTTTTTGTCAGGTAGCAGGATTCAAGCATAAGAAGAAAACATTTATTTTGATGATTTATATAATTTTTCTGTTTCATCCCTGTCCTGTTACCTTAAGTGTCCTCAGCACAATGCACATGGACTGACTCCAAAAAAGAGACTCCAGGCAGCTGTGGTTTCCCCTATGATTACTACTTGATAATATCTGTTCTAGGACAAGCAGCATCCATCTGGCTCAATCAGTGTAAAGGGGCTCAGATTCCATTTTCCTTTCTCTTAATAGCATGCAGCCACCTTGACAATGAAGCAAAACATTCCTGTGACAGGCCAGCTTATGCTGAACACAAATGTGTATTTGTCATTGAATTCATGGTGCTGGAAAGCAGAAGGTCAAGTAGGTTTCAGTAGGACATTGATTTACAAGGCAATACTTCTCTTGGTTTCTGTCAGATGCAAAACTCCTGAAATTACAGAACTCATTTATAATGATAAGAGCCAGCTCAAAACTCTTCCTAAACAGATGAGAGTTGAAAGATGGTCTTTGTTAACAACACTGGAGACATTTGGGTTTAATTCCTAGTTCTACCCCTATACTTCCTTTGTGAGTTTAAGCAAGTAGCTTTGCATCTCTGTGCCTGAATTTCCTTATCCCTAAGATGAAAAAATAATTAGACTTATTTTCTGTCTGATCAACTTTGTTTGCAAGCTTTTACAGGCAGGGGCTGGGTTTTGTACCGAGCCTAGCACGATGGGGTCCTTAACATATCTGGAACCTCTAGGTGATGCTGTGAAAACAACATTTGCTATATATCCTCACAAAGTTCTACTACATGACTTAAATGTGGGAATTTGGATCTCAGTTTGTTTTTAAACTTTCATCTTGATCACTGAAATGTTAAAGAAACTAAACTTCTATGCTCATAATTTAATCTGAAGATTAGAGCCATTGGAATTCTTACAAAAAACACAACATTTCATTGATGTTTGAAAAGAAATGTCATGAAAACAATACTTTCTGCAAGTTTCTGTAATAAAAAGGAAATAGACTAATCTCTGTGAGATTGACCTAGAAGAGAAACATGTAAGTGATTCACTGGTTTTCCCACAAAGAAAACCAACGGTAGCTACAGATGTACCAATATAGCATGTTGCACTCAATTGCAGAACGGTTGGATATCAAGCTGGAGTCAAGAAACTCTCATTCTCCTAGGTAACCAAGAAGCCAGAAAGCCTGCTGATTCAAGGAAAATTTGATTATTTCATGGACATCCCTCTCTGGCTAATTAAGGAGTAGCAAGGCTAGGCACGATCTTGATAGTGGGGGACAGAAAAACAGGAAATCAAGGGAAATATGTGTTCTTCTGATAGAACAAAGTGTTAGGAACTAGAAATTAAGGCTGGAAGAACTAGTCTGATGACAATAAACAAGACCTCACATGCTCCTGGTTCTGTACCCATCCCATGAACCAAGTAACCAATAATTCATTTTGAAGGCTAGGAAATTTTTTTGTCAATGGCAAGGATAGTGAAAAAGGGGGAAATATTACTGATGAGCATATTTACATTTATACCATCACTGATCACTAAGCATTGATAACAGTGAGGAGGAGTGGGAAGGAAGTTCATGCCTGAGCTGTAGAAGAGTTGCAGGACTGGAGACCCTCTGTGCTTTGTTCTAGCCCCAGAACTTGGGGCAAAGTATCCAGGTATTGAGGCAGGCTAAGGGACAAGAGATTTGCAGCTGATTACAACTACCCTGTGTAACCACAGACACAGGGTAACAGTCATTGGCTCAGCTGCTGGAATGATGGTGAGGGGCTAACAAGATCTCACACCTACTTCCTTATTCAGGGAGAAATACAGAAGTCAGAAAGCAGCAGCTCTAGTCAGGAGGAAAGGTGGCCACAGAAACAGACATAACTGTTATTTGTGAATTGTGACAAGAGAAAATTCAATATAAAGCCTGCTGGGTACTAAGTAGATCTGGTTTCTCTCTTTTGCACCCGCATCTCAGCACTCCTGAAAAGCAGGTCACTTATTTAGGTGCCTAAATATGGACTTGGGACCCTAATGTTACATACCCATTTCTGAAAAATTTTTGGCATCTGCTACTGGAAATGCAAAATAAATCGTAAAGAGCACTGTATAAGACTACGATAGTAGTCAAGCACAAAATGGGCAGAGGTAATCCTGGCTCCTCCACTGCATCAATGTATGGCATTGTTAATTACTTATGCTATCTTTATCTCAGTTTATCTGTTCATTCAATGGGGAACAAATTTACCTTATTCACAGAGGTGTTGGGAGGATTAGTTAGTATTTGTAGAATACTCGGAAGATATAGGTTCAGAGTCACTGCTGTGCCAAACTTCTGCTTAGTGCAACAGCAGAGAAGGAGGGCCTCAGGAATCTGGTTATGCCTCCCTGGTTTTCAGGGTAAATCTGGAGGCAGTGTGGATTAGTGGGTAGACCTGGGTTCTGGCTTTGCATTAGCCTGTCGGGTGATCTAGGTCCTCAGTTTTCCCATGTGTAAAATGAGAATCATGACAGTGATCTTCTTTCTAAAGAAGTTTGAGATCTAGGGATGAAAAGCACTATATAAGACCTAGGTATTATTAGTAAGTTAAACCCTAAGGTAGTGCAGCCTAGAGGGACCATATGCCAGCTAAGCATAACCAGAGCACAGCCCCTGCACTGGGATAGTGGTGCTGGGGCTAGATGTGCTGCCTCACTGCCAGCTCAGAATTCCCAAGTCAGGAGAATTTTCAGTTGGTCACGTTGGGCTGTTGTCTGGCCCCTTTATGCACCTTGGGTGGTGCAAATGTCTGAAACACAACCAAGAATCTGGCCCATAATGGGCTTCTAAGTAATAGTGCAGTATTTCTCAAATGGTGCTGAGAGAATTCATTCACAGAGCAAACATTCAGCCACTTACAGAAATTTCTGTAACAACACTTTACTTTACCAGGTTTCTAACTGGAAAGCTTTTACTGTTCATGGTTCACAACTTATGACTTTATACATTTTAATAAATCTGTGAAATTGTGTTGCTAAACTAATTAGGCAACTGCCTTTCATTTCAGTGCTGCTTTAGCTTCCTGCCAGTTTGGATTTTTAGAAGTGAAATGAGTGTGATGATTCCAGCTTACTTTCTAGCAGCCTGTCACACATAACCCTCCTATTTGGCACACCTTAGTAATTAGCTTACCCTCCAAATGTAATGGCTTTGCCAGCATAGTACCTGAGCTCCACCTCTGGTCACGAAGGCAGTTTACTAAGTAAAATAAAACAAACAGGTTGCAAAGGTTTATTGAAAGCGATACAACACTGAGGGCCAAATCCTACTTTGCTTCACCCATGCGCTTAGCCCGACTTATATCAATGGGTCTATTTGCAGGAGTAAGGCAAGCAGAATTTAGCCATAGTTTGAGGAGGGGCTTGGCCTATGTATCTAACACAGGGGTTCTCAAACTGGGGGTTGGGACCCCTCATGGGGTTGTGAGGTTATTATGTGGGGGGTCGCGAGCTGTCAAGCTTCCACCCCAAACCCCACTTTGCCTCCAGCATTTATAATAGTGTTAAATATATTAAAAAGTGTTTTTAATTCATAAGGGGGGGGTCGCACTCAGAGGCTTGCTATGTGAAAGGGGTCACCAGTACAAAAGTTTGAGAATCACTGATCTAACATATACAGTACATAATAACAACAACCAATAAGCTTCTATTGGTATCCCCTCTCTATATATTGTGCATTATACAGGAATGATAGGTGATTAGGGCATGATCCTGGGACTCAAGAGTGTGGTGTCCAATTTCCTGCTCCATCACAGACTTCCTGTGTGACCTTGGGCAAATTACATACCCTTGTTGTGCCTTAGTTTCCCAACTGTTAAATGGAGATAATAGTACTGTGTTGTGAGGATAAGTATCTTAACAATTGTGAGGCATTCAGATTCTGTGGTAATGGTGGACGCATAAATAACTTGGCTAGAACAGCGCTGACTTGAGTGCAAAATTTCTGGTCCTTCTGCATGCTCTTCACACTGTCTGTTCCACTTGCAAACAACGCAGGGTAAATCCTACAGCATGGGAACATCACAGAAGTGGAAGAACCACACATGAGAAGGAGGATATTTCAGAGAAACAGATGAGATTCCACAAAAGCACTGAACTGAACTCCTTTTGCCCCACTCCATACACCGAATGTTCACTTTATGAGGAAGGTTTTCCCACCTTTAAAGTCATTTTTAATGACAAGAAACCACCATTTTCTTACAGATGAAAAGAAGTTAATTAAAAGGAAGTGAGAGAGAGCTCAGTGTACAGACTGAATTTTCACAAATCAAATAGAAAGCAAACCCTCCAACATCTGACAGGCCAAAATATTGTAAGTATACTTTGCAGACTTAAGGCAAAATAACAGGATAAGAATTCCTCTGCAAAGAGATAGTGGGTACATTGTTCATGATAATACCAGCTAAAAAACCAAGTTGCATTGTATAATAATGTCGCTTCCTCTATAGATGACGCTGTTCAAACAGTTCTGTGCTCCTTTCCTTGCTATGAAGATTGAACAGTGCACATTAATGAGTGCTGCTGTCTGAAGGACGGATTCACTGTCTGAGAGATGTCACTCTTAGGTTCAAAACGCTTTGGACAAATTGCCATTATCAAATGAAATAAAAGCCATAGGAGTTAAGACATTTGCACTTGGAACATTGCAGGTACATAGTAGCAGCATCGTTACAGAAAAGAAGGCAAAGTTTAAAAATTGACTTCATTGTTTGTTTATTGTTTTGGATGCAATGTTGTACTTTTAAAATGCATCCTTCAAGCTGAGGTGTTGTTTGATGTAAACTTCAGCATAAAGGAAGACACATTTGTATGTTCTGAATTAAATATGTACAAAATTTTACAGTCATTCTTTCCAGCAAGTCTAGAGTAGAAGCCTGAAGTCATAGCACTTTGAGCCATGATCTCATTAGCTCTCACAAGCTACGTATTGTCTAGTCCGGTATCCCTTTCAGGAGTCTGATTTGTCTTGGGTACCCCCAAGTTTCACCTCACTTAAAAACTACTTGCTTACAAAATCAGACATAAAAATACAGAAGTGTCAAGCATACTATTACTGAAAAATTGCTCACTTTCTCATTTTTACCATATAATTATAAAATAAATCAACTAGAATATAAATATTGTACTTACCTTTCAGTGTACAGTATATAGAGCAGTATAAACAAGTCATTGTCTATGAAATTTTAGTTTGTACTGACTTCATTAGTGCTTTTTATGCAGCCTGTTGTAAAACTAGGCAAATATCTAGATGAGTTGAGGTAACCCCTGGAAGACCTCAATCTAGATGAGTTGATGTACCTCTGGTTGAGAACCACTGGTCTAGTCTGCTCTGTATGTGAATGGGGAAATTCTAAGGATAACCCAAGATAGGGCAAGAGTTGGTATTGATTTCATAGCTGACATTCTTCCTTTGGAGTCAGCACTGAATGAGTGCCTGAGTATTGATATGGTGCTAGCGAAACAAGTGTTGCAATCACTGATTTCTTTTTGATAACTTATGTAATTAAATATCCCAAGAGATGAGATATGCTAGGATATCCCCAAAGTAAAGGTGGGTCACCTTTTCCCCCTTACTTTCCTGTATGGGCACGTTAAGCTGCTCACGACAGAGCCTTTAATGAGTTTTTTCATTGAGTCTGAGATTTGTACTGTACTACAATAAGTTAATTTAAGATTTCAATTCTTACTTAATATCTTTTGTCCCTGAGAGATAAATCCTAGCCCTTACTCAGGAAACACTCCAATTACAGTCAACGGGAATTTTGCAGACCTTACTAGGACACTACTCCCATTGACTTTAACTGGAGTTGTACGTGAGGAAAGGTTGCAAGGTTTGTGACTACAGAGAACAAAAGACAATAAAAGTACATACATTTACTTGTATTTTTAAATTTCAGCAGTGTTTTCAGTTCACTTGTGATGAGGCCAGAATTAACGTTCCTCCTAGTTTCCTGCTATATTGCATGAAATGACTACGATTGGGGAACTAGGTCAAGGAGGTAGATCTGGTGTCATCATATGTGAAATGATTTTTGCAATAAAAATGTAGCTGCCATCAGAAAAAACACTATAAATTAGAACAGTTTGCAGTCTCTAATCAGAAAAGGCCCAGGATTAGAATATTAAAGATACATCACTAGATTGAAGGTGTATTGGCAGAGCTGTAAAGGAATTTTGTATAGGACACTTGTTGCCAGTCCTGGCTACCAGTTCTTCATTCTGTGAGCACTGCAAGTTTACAAGATGGTGTCTGTAAACTAAAGAATTACAGTACATCTGCAGTAACATTTACAAAAGTGCCCAAGGAATTTAGGAGCCTAAGGACTTGTCCACCTGGAGACTTAGAGAGTGGCAGGCTAATGCTTCACAGATTTACACCCCAGATTTCTGTGCACTAAGGCCTGATCTACACTTGAAAATTAGGTCCGCAAAACTACATTGCTCAGGGGTGTGAAAAATCCACACCCCTGAGCAGCATAGTTAAGTCTACCTAAGTACCTGTGTAGACAGCAATAGGTTGACAGAAGAATTCTCCCATCAACCTAGCTACTGCATCTCTGGGGGGGTTGATTACCTATGCCAATGGGATAATCCCTCCTGTCAGTGGTGGTCGTTTCTACACTGAGGCGCTACGGCAGTGTAGCATTTTACGTTTAGACAAGCCCTACATCTCTGTGTGAACAAGCTCTAATTCTCACTGATTTTCAATGAAATATAGGCTCCCGAGTGCTCAAATCATATTTGAAAATGGGACTTAGGTTCCTAAGTATTTTAGGTACTTTTGAAAAGTGTACCCCTAATTTCTTTTATAAAGAGCGGTAGGGGAGGGAAATATTAATCTCATTAAGATTATTTATTTTCTTTCAATTGTTTATTAAATCAGAGAGTATTTTCTTGATTAAAACATAATGTTCTCAATCTTGTGTGATTAACAGACAAGAATGAGCCAATTTGCCTAATTAGCTGAGTGAGAGAGTTAATTTTATTAAAGAAAAAATAATGAAATGATGAAGTGATAGGGTAAATCATAGCAAAATGCATTAATTTCTTTTTATCATTCTTAATACACATATATGATGTGTAGTCATCTCCCTCAGCCATCATTTATTTGTTATTTTTTAACAAGAAAAATAAGAGCAAGAAAATAAGTTCCTGGATTTTCTGAAATCTTTCTAATGATTTTTGCTACTGAAGTGTCTAGTTCCACCACAGGTGTGTTATTCTGGAGGATGGAACCAGAGTTTTCTTGGCATTGATGATGAAGCCATGTGCCTGGAGGAGATTCAGACTCTGAGACATGGCCCTTTGCACTCTGACCTGAGGTCTGATCAGGTTACTGGTAAGATCCCTGTCACCTGAGTCTGGCTATTATGAACACCAACATCTTTGTGAAAACCCAGGGGACCGACGACAGGCTAAACATTAGCATTCAGTACAAACAATGTTTCCTGCCATAAGTGAGCCTTAGTAGCTTGCAAAGGCAGAGATAGATACATGTCTGCTAGGTCTACTGAAATCAAGATAACAGGGGTGACACTGAAGAGCCCATCTGAAACTTCATTTTCTTCATCCACTTGTGGAGTCTTTTGTTTACTTCTGTACAAGGAAGAAGATGGAGTAGAACCCAGCGAGGCTTTCTTCTGAGGGAACAGAAACCTCTCTTATCACTCTCATATCCAGAAAATGAGATATTTCATTCTGGATCAGATTGTGTTTGACAGAGTTGTTGGAGCTGCATGACTGGATGAAGAACAGATATGGTGGAGCCGACAGCTTGAGGAAGTATCCCTGCTTACCATTTCCCTGACCCACTGGTCTGTGGTTGATGAAAACCATTCCTCTAGGAAATGGGAAATCCTACTCTCTAGCATCAGTTCAGGATGGAGGACTAAGTAATCTTTGTCATAAAATGTATTTAGGGGAGAAGGGTCCTGAGGTCCCTCTGGATTTTCCCCTGGACCTTGATTGTGCTGTTTTCTCCCAGGGCATCTGTTCTCCCTTTGCTGGTACCTCTGTGAGAATGAGGAGAGAAAGGAGCTCCTCTGCCTGAAGGGGACACTTAGTGGAGATGGGAGAGACTGGATTTTGTGGCATTTTCAGCTACCACCTTATCCAGCTTGTCTCCAAAAAAGGAGGGAGCCTGTAAACTTGGCCAAGCATAGGACCTGCTTAGAGTGGGTATCCAGGGTCAGAGCACCTGGCTACTGAGCTGGAAGCCATTGCTGGGGCTGAGAACCTCATTGAATCCATTGAGGTGTCAGCTACAAATACTGTTGCTAGGGAGCATGTCTTTAAAAAGGACCTAAAGTCAGGGTGATCTCTGTCCTTAAGGGCTTTGAGATCTTCCAGTGAGACAAGAGATGTTCCTGCAAAGCAGGTAGCTGGCAGGGATGCTCAGGGGGTGGTGGAGGAAGCTTCAATGGCCTTTTTGAGAGTGGCCTCCATTTTTCTATCTGTGGAGTCCTTAGGGTAGAACTCCCCTTCCGAGGGAATAACCATATCCCTGTCAAGGGCTGCTACAGCAGCTTCAACCTTCGGTATCACCGCAATAGAGCCCTTTAGCTCTTGAATGTTATAAAGCCTGAGGTCACTCTTGTTAATACGCTTGCCCTTATCAGCCTTGATCCATTCATCCCTAATCACTTCCTCAAAAGAGGAGTGAAGGGGTGTTGAAGCTTCAGAAGAGGAGTTTCAGCGAAGAAATTTTACTCTGAGGCTTATTCTTAGGAACCTGTGAATTGCGGCGACAACCTTGCTGCACATGGCTTGAAATTTCTCGGGGATGGGAGAGGTGGGGGGAACTTTGCTTCATTTTCCCACCATCCTGCTTGGAGTCAGAGCCAGACAGCCATTCCCCCTGGGAAGAGGGAACTCATTGTTAGAGTCCTCCTGGTTGGCTCAGGAGGGAGGGGACCTGATTAGAAGTCTTGCTTCTTTCCCAAAGTACTCAGGACCCACTTTGAGACTTGGGAGGTGAATGGTCAGGGAGGATCCTCCTCCACATTTGGAACCTCTCTCTACTCTGCACTGGGGTTCCTGGTCCATTTTTCCCTGGTTGGAGTCTCAGCTTTTTGGTGGAAGGAGGAATGCTGAGGGGAGAGAACACTGCTCCCCACTGTCCAAAAAATAGGGCAGAGAAGTTGAAATAGGAGGAGTAAGCAAAAGAAACCACCACTGTCCGCTGCCGGAGACACAGAGAAGCTGGCAGCAAGCGGGAGCAGAGGTGACATGGCCAGACCTTGTGGTGCCAAAACACTGATCGGCCTCCATGAGCTGCAGAGAGGAGAGCAGCCCGGACATCCAGAACTGAGGGAGACACTGGGCTGAAGAGAAGAAAAGAAAGGTCTGTGGTTCTTTGCCAAATGTTAAACTTAAATAAGTAATGCTGCCGGACAAATTGCTTTTATCTTGTTATTGGACTGTGTTGTCTTATTCTTATTATGTTTTTAAAATGTCAGTTAATTTAGCACTTATGGAAATGAATTAATAACACTGGTACCCTTTTCTTGAAATCTCCCTAGAGAAGAGGCTGCCAGCCATGCAAGGATTTAATTGCTAAGGCTTTCATGATATGGCTATGTGATGATGACTAGGATGAAAACACTAACCTCATTTTTAGTTGTGCGCTGTGGCTATATGTGAACAAAGCCCACCAGAAATGAAAGAACAGTGCATTGACTGACTGTGCCATCTAGCCCTTAGCATTGTGCATGTTCTGAGTAGGAGAAACTACCACTCCTTAGGAAAGCGCTGGTTTTAGCATTATTAATAGTTAAATCGGTTGAGTCAGGAGGGTCATCGTGTCATTGAATCACTGGCAGATTGAGTCAGTAAGATTCAAACTTCTCATCTGCGTATGAGAAATGGAAGGTAGAATGCTCCCTCTGGCATCTCATCTGTCAAAAGTATGTGCCAATACTGTCTGAATATTTTATTGATCTGATGGGAGTGTAGTGTGTAAATATAAATTAATGGCCCATAGACTTCTTTGGTCTTAATGCTACAGTAGCTGATTATAACACTTCTCCCTGTTCCCTACTACTATATATGTTTCTTACTAAACTGTTCGATTAAATTTGTCCACCAGCACCTGAGTTTTTACCATCCAATGTAGGTTGCAGCTATATATTTTTCTCGCTCTTAAAATTGGCTATAAAATAGGCCTGTTCTAATAATAATTTTTAATGTGAGGAAATGAAGAGTTCCTGTCATTTGGTTTTCCAAGTACTAACGTACAGAGTGTATTAGTAGACTTGTGGTTAAATTTGTAACTGATTTTTCAACAAATGTAAGAAGCAGGAAACACCGACTGCACTATTTTGTATAATTTAAAATTGACTTACTATGTGCAGTATTTTGAAGATATCGGAAGAACTTCATGTTCAGAGTGGCACCCATCACTACCAGTACAAGGTACTACTCTCTAGTGGTAGCACCCTACCACAGGGTACTCAATGTACTCGCAGCATAGTCGATGGGACTGCTCATGTGCTTAAGCATGGTTTTAAGCGCATTGCTGACTCAGGGCCTAAATATGTGGAGGTGGTCAAGGGTCATTGTCTTCATTGGGGCATACAGGTGTAGAAAGTCTGGGTGGACACCACAAAGTTCTTGTTATGCACAGCCAGCTAGGACTGGATGCAGAATAAAGCAAGATTTCTCAAGCACTTTATGTACTAAGTGAGCTTGGGAATCCTGCACCTCCCTGGTGCTTTGGAGTTCAAGTCCTAAGGCTTCTGGATGCAGAGAAGAACTAAGAGACAGTTTAAAGATATATATTTTTGATGAGACTACAAGGTTGGCTGATAAAGGTTAATAGTGTGGATGTAATATACTTAGACTTCTGTGAGGCATTTGACTTGAAATGGCACAACATGAGATTAAAAAATTGGAACAATATGAAATTAGCATGGCACATGTTAAATGGATTGAAAACTGGCACACTCATAGATCTCAAAATGTAACTGTAAATGGACAATGATCATCAGGTGGGTGGTGTTCCCAGGAGAGTCTTGCAGGGTTGGGTTCTTGGTTCTATTCTATTTAACATTTTCATCAATGAGCTGGAAAAAACCGAAATCATCTCTGATAAAGTTTGAAGGCAAAACAAAAGTTGGGGGAGTGGTAAATTATGAAGAAGACAGGTCACTGATTCAGAACAACCTAGATAGCTTGATAAGGTGGGTGCAAGCAAAAATATATATTTTAATATGGCTAAAGTTAAATTTATACATCTTTGAGCAAAGAATGTGGGCCATACTTACAGGATGGGGGTCTCTATCCTGAGAAGCAGTGATTCTGAAAAAGATTTGGGGGTCAGAGTGGATAATTAGCTGAACATGAGCTCCCAGTGCAACTCTGTGGCCAAAAGGGCTAATGCAATCCTGGGATAGATAAATAGGGCAATCTTGAGTAGGGTAGAGAGGTTATTTTACCCTTATACTTAGTACTGTACAACTGCTCATGGAATATTGTGTCCAGTTCTGGTGCCCACAATTCAAGAAGTATTTTGATAAATTGAAGAGGGTTCAGAGAAAAGCCATGAAAATGAGTAAAGGATTAGAAAACATGATAGTGATAGATTCAATGAGCTCAATCTAGTTAGCTTAACAAAGAGAAGGTTAAGGGTTGACTTGATTACAGTCTGTAAGTATTTACAGTGGGGAACAAATATTTAATATTTAATAGTGGACTCTTCAATTTAGCAGAGGAACATATGACACAATCCACTGGCTGGAAGTTGAAGCTAAAACAAATTCAAACTGGAAATAAGCCATACATTTTTAACGGTGAGAGTAATTAACCATTGGAACAATTTCCCAAGGGTTGTGGTGGATTCTCCATCATTGACCATTTTTAAATCAAGATTGGATGTGTTTCTAAAAGAGATGCTCTAGGAATGATTTGGGGGAGCTTCTGTGGCCTGTGTTATACAGTAGGTCAGTCTCGATGATCACAGTGGTCCCTCCGGGCCTTGGAATCTGTCGAAGGGCATAAGGTATTAAAAGGTCACAGGGTTTGAGAGATGTGCAGCCATCCTGTAACTGTCAAGTACTGCTTAAATACGTTTTATGGCCATATGACTGAAACAATGTGGGACTTCACAGCTCTATGGAGGTATTACCTTTGGAGAACAAGAGTAACCCATTATTATGTATTATTATTATTGCTGAGTTCACACTTTTTTTAATTTCAAGTCTAAAATTCCTGATGGCCAGTTTATATCCATTTGTTCTTGTGTCCACATTGGTACTGAGCTTAAATAATTCCTCTCCCTCCCTGGTATTTATCCCTCTGATAAATTTATAGAGAGCGATCATATCTCCACTCAGCCTTCTTTTGGTTAGGCTAAACAAGCCAAATTCTTTGAGTCTCCTTTCATAAGACAGGTTTTCCATTCCTCAGATCATCCTAGTAGCCCTTCTCTGTACCTGTTCCAGTTTGAATTCATCCTTCTTAAACATGGGAGACCAGAACTGCACACAATATTCCAGATGAGGTCTCACCAGTGCCTTGTGTAACGGTACTAACACCTCCTTATCTCTACTGGAAATACCTCACCTGATGCATCCCAAGACCGCATTAGCTTTTTTCACAGCCATATCACATTGGCGGCTCATAGTCATCCTGTGATCAACCAATACTCTGAGGTCCTTCTCCTCCTCTGTTACTTCCAAGTGACTTCCAGTTTATAACAAAAATTCTTGTTATTAATCCTTAAATGCATAACCTTGCACTTTTTACTATTAAATTTCATCCTATTACTATTACTCCAGTTTACAAGGTCATCCAGATCTTCCTGTAGGATATCCCGGTCCTTCTCTGTATTGGCAATACCTCCCAGCTTTATGTCATCCGCAAACTTTATTAGCACATTCCCACTTTTTGTGCCAAGGTCAGTAATAAAAAGATTAAATAAGATTAAAACTGATCCCTGAGGAACTCCACTAGTAACCTCCTTCCAGCCTGACAGTTCACCTTTCAGTATGACCCGTTGTAGTCTCTCCTTTAACCAGTTCCTTATCCACCTTTCAGTTTTCATATTGATCCCCATCTTTTCCAATTTAGCTAATAATTCCCCATGTGGAACCGTATCAAATGCCTTACTGAAATCAAGGTAAATTAGATCCACTGCATTTCCTTTGTCTAAAAAATCTGTTACCTTCTCAAAGAAGGAGATCAGGTTGGTTTGGCACAATCTACCTTTTGTAAAACCATCTTGTATTTTGTCCCAGTTACCATTGACCTCAATGTCCTTAACTACTTTCTCCTTCAAAATTTTTTCCAAGACCTTGCATACTACAGATGTCAAACTAACAAGCCTGTAGTTACCTGGATCACTTTTTTTCCCCTTTCTTAAAAATAGGAACTACGTTAGCAATTCTCCAGTCATATGGTACAACCCCTGAGTTTACAGATTCATTAAAAACTCTTGCTAATGGGCTTGCAATTTCATGTGCCAGTTCCTTTAATATTCTTGGATGAAGATTATCTGGGTCCCCCTATTTAGTCCCATTAAGCTGTTCGAGTTTGGCTTCTACCTCAGATGTGGTAATATCTACCTCCATATCCTCATTCCCATTTGTCATCCTACCATTATCCCTAAGCTCCTCATTAGCCTCATTAAAGACTGAGGCAAAGTATTTGTTTAGATATTGGGCCATGCCTAAATTATTCTTAACCTCCACTCCATCCTCAGTGTTTAGCGGTCCCACTTCTTCTTTCTTTGTTTTCTTATTTATATGGCTATAGAACCTTTTACTATTGGTTTTAATTCCCTTTGCAAGGTCCAACTCTACATGGCTTCTGGCCTTTCTCACTTTATCCCTACATCTTCTGACCTCAATAAGGTAGCTTTCCTTGCTGATCCCTCCCATCTTCCACTCCTTGTAGGCTTTCTGCTTTTTCTTAATCACCTCTCTGAGATGCTTGCTCATCCAGCTTGGTCTACAACTCCTGCCTATGAGTTTCCCCCCCCTTTCTTGGGATGCAGGCTTCTGATAGTTTTTGCAACCTTGACTTGAAGTAAATCCAGGCCTCCTCCGCCTTTAGATCCACAAGTTCTTCAGTCCAATCCCTAACTAATTTCCTTAATTTTTTTAAGTTAGCCCTTTTGAAATTAAAAGCCCTAGTCCCAGATCTATTTTTGTTTTTCCTCCCATTTAGTTTGAACTGAATTAGCTCATGATCACTCGAACCAAGGTTGTCCCCTACAACCATTTCTTCTATGAGGTCCTCACTACTCACCAAAACCAAATCTAAAATGGCATCCTCTCTTGTTGGTTCAGCAACTATTTGGTGAAGGAATCCATCAGCTATCGCATCCAGGAAAATCTGAGCCCTATTATTACTACTAGCACTTGTCCTCCAGTCTATATCTGGGAATTTAAAGTCTCCCATGATCACACAATTCCCATTGGTATTTACTTCATTAAAAAGGTCTCTATCCATATCCAAATCGGATCCCGGTGGTCTATAGCACACTCCAAGCACTATCCCAGGGGATGCTCTAGTAGCTTTCTTCCCCAATGTGATTTTTGCCCAGACAGACTGTCTTATCCATTCCATCACTTCTTATTTCTTTACAGTCTACCTCATCATTGATATACAGTGCTACTCCACCACCCTTGCCTTTATTTCTGTCATTCCTAAACAGCACATACCCTTCAATACCTGTACTCCAGTCATGACTACTATTCCACCATGTTTCTGTTATCCCTATAATATCTGGTTTCACTTCCTGCACCAATAGCTCTAGTTCCTCCATTTTGTTACCTAAGCTCCTCACATTAGTGTACAAACATCTTAATTTTTGCTGTTTGGCTTCTCTCACATTCTTTACCCGATTAAGCACAGACATTCTACCGCCAGTATCACCCATAAGACTGGTATCTACACTACCCTTCCTCCTTATGTCCATTCTCCTACCCACGGCTGTATCCTTTCTTACTTCGTTTTCTTCCCTCTCAATGTTAAAATCCAGCGTGGAGATTACCTGGACATCTCCCAACCATCTCCCTCAAATTCCTAGTTTAAAGCTCTCTTAATCAGTTGTGCCAGCCTCCATCCTAGAAGTCTATTTCCCTCCCTACTCAAGTGAAGTCCATCCCGAGAGAACGGTCCTCTGTTAACTCACCCTTGCTTCTACTCTGCAATTACTCTAACCTACGGCTGAGACCCAGGGTTCCAGGATCCTGCAGGGCTGGAGGGTCTGAGATCGAGTTAATCCAGGACCCAGGGTCTGACCCTTATTTCTTTGCAGTGTAGCTGCAGCCACACTTGACTTGGGTCCCAGGAGACACCCAAAAGTATCCCACAATTCCATAGGGCAACAGAAGGTTCCCTCCTGGGTCTGGGTTTGCAGCAGGCTAGTGGGTCTGGCTCAAACCAGGCAGGGCACTGAAGTCCTAAGTTGCCAGGGCAGGAAAGCAGGGGCAGAAGAAGTCTTGGCACATCAGTTGGCAGCCCCAAGGGGGTTTCTGTGATCCAACCCCTCACAACATGAGTAGAGAACAGTTGGATCACCTCATTTGTGAGCATGCTTCTTCCCTAGAAATGAGGAAATTCACTTAAGAATTGCTGGTATTAATATAACTCTCAAATGCTTTTGCCCGTCATCTTTTGACCTTCCTTTAGTAATATTACTCATTTAAATAGAAATTATTGAAATAGGTAGCATTATAACATTTCATATTCTGACCTCATACATAATACATAACCTTATACAAGGGTGTAAGTCCAGGGTAATGCCCACAAACATGTTTGTTTTTTTTAAATACAATAGTTACATTGTGTTTTGACTTTGATGGCATCATAACTTCAGGCAGATTATGTGATATGTGAAAGTGTTAACAGTATGATCAAGTTTCATAGAGAAACCTAGAAAATCTTCTGCACACAAGGTGTTAATTCAAATGCAAAATTATATATACTATTGGAACAAATTCTTATCTCATTTGTACAGACTAACTCCATTAGTTAATGGGATTTATACTGGTAAAGAAAGAAATTGGATCATAGTGTGGATATTTTCATATCACCTCATCTGCCTGGTGTCATAATGCTGGCAGATAAAAGTCAAAACAAAAAGTAACCATTTTTGTCAGTGAGCATAATTATTTGTGTTCATAATTTTTAAATAAGAATGATAACAACGTGTAAAAATACAGGCCTCGTGGTTAGATAATTTAAATAATGTGGGGTGTTCATGCAGGGCCAGCTCCAGGCACCAGCTGAGCAAGCAGGTGCTTGGGGCAGCCAAGGGGAAGGGGCGGCACGTCAGGCTCTTCGGCGGCAATTCGGCGGAGGGTCCCTGTCCCTCGGAGGGAAGGACCTGCCGCCGAAGAAGAAAGCGGTGCGGTGGAGCTGCCACCGATCGCGGCTTTTTTTTTTTTTTTTCCTCTTCTCGCCGCTTGGGGTGGCAAAAACCCTGGAGCCAGCCCTGTGTTCATGGCTCACCCAACCATGTTTGTGAACTGAAGGGAAAAGAACAAGCTAAATGTCTGTTACTTTCTAACCGGTGTGCCTGTCTTGGTCAGGTCCATGTTATTTTATCTTTCAGCTGTTTTTGCACAATAGGTGCCTGAAGGCATTTGAGTACATTTCAAACACATGCATTCTCATACTATGTAACCTTTCAAAAGGTTCTGTCCTATGAAAAGCATTCTTTTACATTTTCAGTAGAAAATGCACTTCATGATGATGCTTTTAAGCTGCTCCAGTGCTCCCAAACATTAGCACGGTGACACTCTGAGAACACCAGGAAGTCCTGGTTCCTGTGATGTGAGTGCTGTCCATGTGATAATGGAGTATTTGTCAGGAAGGACTTAGGAGCTGTGGGGTGACTTGCTATAGATCTTTAATGGCTGGTAAATGCATTACCAAGTTTTTGATCTGAATTATCTGCAGCTACAGTCAATAATACAGGGATGTCTGCAAGTCTAATTGACATGAGAAGATGTATGTTTGCTATGGGTTTCTACTTTGCTCAAAGTGTTATTGTTTCTCTTCAAGATGCTTGCTGGCAGGGGAAGTTTTAACCATTCTCCATATTTCTCAATAATATTGAAGCCTTATTCCTCACAGTGCCTCCTGTGAGGAATGTAAATAAACATCAAACAGCTTTTCTCAATCTCTTGCACACAAAAGTTAATAGTTCTGAAGTGAATTCAGCTGTATGACATGCAATTTTACCAGTAATTCTAACTCTATGTTCTAAATTAATTTAGAATATTTGCATTCTGCTGAAGGTTTAATACTAAACACAAAGATTGAATAATTGGTATAAACAATTTGAGCGCCTTTTTCACTGTTTATCCAAATGTTTGCTTGAGGATTACTTTGATAATCAAATTGAACTAAAATCTGTACCAACCCTGATAAAAACCCGAGAAAATAACTTACTAATGAACTGATCTCAGTCTTAGCTTTATTTTGTTTCTATTGAGTAGTAGAGGTTTTTCCCAGGTCAAGATTTTTCCCCCCTAATTTTCTGGAGAACTATAGCTTGTAACTTATTCTGGTTAAAAGTGTTCAGTTCTAAGATCCAAAAAACCTCAAATTCTACTAAAAAAATTAAAAAAAAATGGATTCGCTTTGGCCTAATACTAATTTTGAGCACCCTGAAGCTCCAACAGACTGTCAAATTAATACAAAAGTCACAGATTTCATTGTTCGGTATTAGTTTTAATATATCTACATTTTACAGTTTCCTGTGTCACATTAAAGTGAAGAAAAAACTAGAAAGGGCATCCACAATATATATTTTGTGAAGGGAAAAGTTAGCACTCATTAGACAGCTAAAAATCACTTGTGATCTGCAAACAATAGTAGATTATGTAATTTACCAGACATTTCTGAAACCTATTGAAAAGTACAAATATCAGGGTGAAAAATCCAGGGCTTTTTAAAATTTGAGGAACTGTATTATGCATTACACATGGTGAATTATAACTAGAGCTGGGGAAAATATTTGGACAAATAGTTTATTCACCAAAACATGCAGCTTCAGTCAATGTGAAACTATCTGTGAGTTTGATATTAATCTGCCAACTAATATATGGAGATATACCTATCTCATAGAGCTGGAAGGGACCATGAAAGGTCATTGAGTACAGCCCCCTGCCTTCACTAGCAGGACCAAGTACTGATTTTTCCCCAGATCCCTAAGTGGCCCCCTCAAGGATTGAACTCACAACCCTCGGTTTAGCAGGCCAATGCACAAACCACGGAGCTAAACTAGTTTTGTCCAGAAAAAATTTCTGGCCTGATTCATCAGGCAGGTGGAGGAGGAGCCCACCTTCTAACTCAGTGGCTAAGGTACTCTACTGAGCGACACATGTTTGAATCTCTGGAGCAGGGATTTAAACTCAGCTTGCCCTCAGCCTAGCAGAATACCCTAACCACCAGGACAGGTGTGATGTAGGGCTCTCTCACTCTCTCCTGTTAAAGCTATTACACGTTGTATAAATAACTAAATATTCAGATGAACTTGGGTCTCCCACATCCAAAGTCAGTACCTTGACTACCAAGCTATACAGCCATTCTCAGTCTCTCTCTCTCTGGCCTACTGATTATTCAAATCTTTTATGCAAAGTGGGACATCTTCAAAAGCAGAGCTGGAGAGAGACCCAACCCAGAATGCGCTAACCTGAAAAAGGCCAATCCCAGTTGAATAGCAAATTAAAATGGACTGTACTGAGATTATAACTGTAACTACAGTAATTGGAAATATTTTTTTAAAAGGTAAACATACTTTGTAACTAAAGCTGTGTGAATAATGGATTTTTCAGTTCACTGGTAATTCAAAAAGGGAAATTGGGAAAAACATTGTTTCAGGTTCAACTGAAAATAATTTTGTTCAGTGAGTCAAATTAAAAAATAAATAAAAAGCCAAACATTTGTGGTTGAATGAAATGTTTGGCAAAACTGAAACATTTCCTTTTGAATTTGGCTATTTCAAAACATTTTTGATTACTTTTACAACAAATATAAAAGCGATTTTGAAACAAGAAGTCATTTTGAACCAAAACAAATTGCTTTTTTTCGAAAATGTGAATTGTTGAAACAAACAGTTTTCATTTTTTCAGATTATTTTTTACCAAAACAATTTGCCAAGACTGACGTGAATTTGCAAAATGTTTTGATGTCACTGAATCTCCATTTTTTGCCAAAAAATGTTTCATGCCTAAAATGTTGCCACAACCTATTTGTAACATTTTGGTTTATTGTGCCTGAGATGTACATAATTACTGAGCTTTCTGAAGTAGAAGAGAATGACTGAAATTCACATACCACCTTTCTTCCAAAATCCTATAGTGTTCAAAGCACTTTACAAGCTACACTGAATATATAAGAACCTCTCTTCCTTCCCCCACTTCTAAAATGCAACCAGCTCTGAGATGGAAGGTAGCAATGCTCAAACAGTATTGTACAATTTAGCTAAGGACAGAGTGAATAATACATTACTCAGCTGAAAATGAAGGGGGAAATTTACATGGGCATAATGTAACCAATTGCAATTAACTAGAAGGTCGTTGAGGTTAATATTGCTACCACTGCAAAAAGGGGAAAAACATTTTTTTAAAATTTAATCTAAGAGACAGCACTTCTAACAGCAGCACAATGCCCTCTAGCAACATAGTGAGACATTTGTTCAGCTTCTGACACAGAGGGAAAAGTGCCACTTAATGAATCATCAGTACTAATTCCTGCAACATGTAGATTTTCCTTGGGGGTCTAGAATCCAAACTCAACCCCATTTAGTTTATCAGATTTGGCAGGATCATGACCCAAGGTGATATGGCTGTAGGACAAACAAATCTCTCTCTAACAATTACTGAAGAAAAATAGATTTCTGTGGCAACAGCACTAAAATAAGTTTATAAATATATGACACAGAACCTAAAGATATTTCACAGCATTAAATGAATTATTCATATTACCTGGTTTATTAATATTCTGTCAGAAATGTTAAAGAAGCACCTAGTATCATTAGAGCTGGCTGAAGAATTTGATCTCCCCATGATATCAGTACTTACTGCTGCTGTCATGGTAGTCTGTGCCTGTGAGAGCAATGCTACTATAACAGCAACCAGGGTCAACCTTCAAGTTATTCCCTTCCCTCCAAATAAAAAGCCTGTGCAGCGGCAGAATTCATACTCATAGCTATGGTACGCATAGGCCTTGCCTACACTACACTGTTTCATCGACAAACAGCGGAGGTGCACACATTGAAATGCTCCTCTTGCTGATGTAACTCCCCTGCTATGCCGACATAATAAAAACACCTCAACGAGCGGCATAGAGCTTTTTGTGACGTAGTTAGATTGACGCAGTGTCAGTGGAGACAGTGCATTTGGTTATGTTGCCCTAATTGGCCTCCAGGAGGTATCCCACAATGCCCATCCTGACCGCTCTGGTCAGTGGTTTGAACTCTGCTGATCTGAAGGTACACAGGTATGTACCTTTCTCCTATTTAAAGGCCTAGGAATTTTTGAAATGCCTCTTCCTGTTTGCTCAGTGTGCACAGTCCACGCAGCATCTTCCCAGCTGACCATGCCGGCTTTCCGCAGCTGAGTCTCTCCCACATAGTACACTGGAGCTGCTGAATCCATAGGGAGAGGAGGCTGTGCAGTTGCAGCTTCGCTTCAGCTATAGGAACTTTGATACCTATAGCTGATTGCCAGCCCTCCTAGTTTGGCTGGGAGTCTCCTGGAATTGGGCTCAATCTCCCAGAGGCTACTGAGATTGAGATTTTAGGCTATTAAAAGTCCAGCTCCCTACCTGCCCTGGCTCTGTGCTGCTCCCAGAAGCGGCTGGCATGTCTGGCAACGGCTCCTAGACAAAGGTGCAGCCAAAGGGGCTCTGTCCGTGCCCCGAGCACCGACTCCACAGCTCCCATGGGCTGGGAATGGGGAACCACGGGCAATGGGAGCTGCGGGGGCGGTGCCTGCAGGTGCGGGCAGCGCGCAAAGCTGCCTGGCCGCCCCTAAGCCTAGGAGCCGCTGGCGGACATGCCGCCACTTCTAGGAGGTGCCCAAGGTAATCGCCACTCAACTGGAGCCTGCACGCCAAACCCCCTCCCACACCCAAACTCCCTCCCAGAACCTGCACCTGAACCTGGGAAACTAACACCTACCTCCTCCTCAGCCACCCCGGAACCTGCATGGGGCATAATAAATCAAAAACTTCCTCCCAAACCCCTGTAACCGGGGGTCCAGCAGCTGCGGCAGCACTAGGAGAGGCTGAGCCTCCCCTGGCCTATTATACCCGCCACCCGTGGGCTCAGATTAGATAGCCTGGAAAGGAGACAAGGGCAGGAGCAGATGATAAAGCTACTGGAGGGCCAGACAGAGATGCTGAAGTCCCTCATTACATTACAGTCTGAGCACATCCATGCATGACTCCCACTGCAGCCAATACAAAACTGTTCCATGCTGTGATAAATGAAGTGTGTGGGGGGGAGTAGCTCCCTTTTATGGACACCCAACCCTCCAGTTAGCTGTAAAATCCCTCTTGGTAGCTGTTCTCTGCTTACTTTACCTCGGGGACTTTTAACCCTTTACAGGTAAAGAAAAGGAAGTGGGCACCTGACCAAAAGAGCCAATGGGAAGTTAGAACTTTTTAAAAAGTTCTAACGGGGTGGAGGGATAGCTCAGTGGTTTGAGGATTGGCCTGCTAAACCCAGGGTTGTAAGATCAATCCTTGAGGGGGCCACTTAGGAATCTGGGGAAAAATCAGTACTTGGTCCTTCTAGTGAAGGCAGGGGGCTGGACTCGAAGACCTTTCAAGGTCCCTTCCAGTTCTAGGAGATAGGATATCTTTATTAATTATTAAAGTTGATGGGGAAAAAACTTTCCCTTTGTCTGTCGTTCTCTCTGGGCTGTAGGGACACAGAGCAGTAACGCTGTAAGCAGCTTTAAGCCAGGTATGATTATCAATTCATACCTTGAACTACTTATCTGAAGCCTCAGATATGTAAGTAAAATTAGGGAATATCTAGAAAGATGCAGTGAGGGTTATTTCTTATTGGCTTGTGGACTCCTCTGTGCTAACCCCAGATGCTTTTGTTTGCTTGTAACGTTTAAGTTGAACCCCCAAGAAAGCTATTTTGGGTGCTTGATTTTTGGAATTGCTCTTTTAAAATCTAGCAAAAGCCTAAGTTCCAGATGTATTTTCTTTCTTTTTGTTTTTAATAAAATTTACCTTGTTTAAAGAAACAGGATTGGATTTTTGGTGTCCGAAGAGATTTGTGCATGTTGTTCAATTAGCTGGTGGCAACAGCTAATTTCCTTTGTTGTCTTTCTCAGTTCTTCCCTGGAGGGGGCGGGGTGAAAGGGCTTGAAAGTATCCCACAGGGAGGAATTCCCAAGTGCTCCTTCCTGGGCTCAAGGGGGCAACGTTTATCAAGCCAAGGTTAAAGAAAAGGTGTAACCTTGGGAGTGTAATACAAGCCTGGAGTGGCAAGTATTAATTTTTAAAATCCTTGCGGGCCTCCACCTTCTGCACTCGAAGTGCCAGAGTGGGGATTCAGCCTTGACACATGCCCTCCCCAAACTCCCCCACCACATTCCTCATGTGTTCCCAGTCCCTCCCCGTACCCCGTGCACTCCACGCCGAGGGACTGGTTTCACGACAAAAGCTGGAGTTACACACCGCTGTGAAAGCTCTAACCACAAGACTGTTCCTCATTGCCATGCCCCCATTTGACCAAAATTTGTGTTTTGTACGGTTATTAAACTTGAGGCTGAAATAAAAGTCTTTATTTGTGTCGTACACGTGTCATTAAGTGCTAACATTAAAACAGTGGCTACAGGTAGGAATATTTGCTCAATACAATTAACGTTCAGGAAGCAAGTGATACAGGGGTAATTCAAGGTGACAAGCAAACATTGCCTGTCTGAATGCATCACATGACACATTACTGGGAATCGTTGTCAAAATGCTCCTTCAAAGCCTCCCTGCTTCGAATAGCCCCCTGCTGTGCCCCTCTAATTGCCCTGGTATCTGGATGCTCAAAATCAACAGCAAGCCAATCAGCCTCTTCAGTCTACCCCTGGGGAAACTTCCCCCCTTTGATTCATAAACATTATGCAGAGTACAGCAGGCCGCAATGACTATCAGAATATTTTCCTCATTGAGGTCTAACTGGCCAAAAAGACATCACCAGCAGCCTTTTAATCAGCCAAAGGCACATTCAATGGTCATTTGGCACCTGCTGAGCCTGTTACTGAAGCACTCCTTGCTGCTGTCTAGGTTCCAAGTGTAAGGGCTTCATCAGCGAAGGGAGCAATGGGGTCTCCAAGGATCACTCTGAACATCCCTCATTGGAATATTCTGGCCTGGAAAGTCCCTGCTTGCAGCTTTCTATGTAGTCCAGTGTTCCGAAAGATGCATACATCAGGCACCTTCCCTGACTACCTCCATTCATGTCAGTGAAATGGCCCTGGTGATTCACCAGCACCTGCAAGACCATGGAGAAGTAGCCCTTTTCAGTTGATGTACTCCATCACAAGATGGTCTGGGGCCAAAATCGGGATGTGTATTTCATCTATTGCCCCATTGCACTTAGGGAATCCCATTGCCTGGGAGCCATCAATTATTTCCCACACACTGCCAAGATTCACAGTCCTTCATAGAATATCAGGGTTGGAAGGGACCTCAGGAGATCATCTAGTCCAACCCCCTACTCAAAGCAGGACCAATCCCCAGACAGATTTTTACCCCAGTTCCCAAATGGCCCCCTCAAGGATTGAACTCACAACCCTGGGTTTAGCAGGTCAATGCTCAAACTACTGAGCTATCCCTCCCCCCATAGTAGGAGACAATTAATGGCTCTGTACACTTGCATCACCACAACCCCCACAGTGGACTTTCCAACTCTAAACTGATTTGCAACTGACCAGTAGAAATCTGGAGTTGCCACCTTCCACACAGTGATCACCACACACTTTTTCACAATGAGGGTAGCTCTCATTCTGGTGTTCTTGCACCCACAGTTCCAGGAAGGTGGATTTGTGCATCCAAAAGTTCTGCAGCCACTGCTCATCATCCCATACATGCATCACAATGAGATCCCACCATTCAATGCTTGTTTCCCGAGCCCAGTACCAATGGGCCACCGTGTGCAGCTGTTCCTTGAATGCCAGCAGCAATCTTGAGTTGTTTGTTTCCTTGGCAGACAGCAGGGCAGGCATCACTGATTTACTCTGTTTTGCAGCTCATGAAATACTGCAGGAGCAGTCACATTCACCAGACTCGTCAGCAGTTCAGAATCCATGCTGTCAGGCAGAGCACAGTTTAAAAAGGCAGCACAAAGTGAAGATGGAAGCCCATGGAATGATGGGACAGAAAGAACTGCATCGTGGATGGCAAGCATGCCCCCATGATGTACCATGATCCATTCCGAGAGCTCCCAGCAGCAGAAGGTGACACAGGGTGGCGAGTTGCATAGAGGGACAGCTTCCCACAATACAACGCTTTCTCTGTCAATGCAAGAGTAACGACTGTGAACGTGCATCACAGACACAAGAAGCATTGTCTGGATGTGCACAACTGATGTAAATAAAGCAGCTAATGATCATTGCCGTAACTTACGTTGACTTAACTCTGTAGTGTAGACATGGCCATAGTTTAGTGTTTCTCCAGAGTGTACACCTTATGGGTTCTGGATTCTGGCCAGTTTTTTCCATTTATTTTTAAATCATTCAGTGTTCCTTGACTACCCCTGTGCTGGTGGAAGGCTGCTGTGTGAGAATGGAGTTGATGTCCCCATTGATTATACCAATTAGCAGTGTCTCCTCCTCAGCCCTGACTGGGGGTCTACAGAACAGCAGTGTAGGAGCAGAGGTTGTGTTGGGCAAAGAAGAGATTGTCATCGCCTCTTTCAAAGAGGGAAAGCTTCTTCACAGCCTGAAGCATGAAACTCATTGACCAGCAGTATTAGAAGAAGAAAAAAAAAAAAGTCACTGCTTAGTGACCTCACAAACTGCTGCCCTGTATCTAAGCTTCCTTATCTAAGGAAGGTAACTAAGATACTAGTCAAATATCTGGATCCCCATCAGTCAGGCTTCAGTACTTATCGCTCTGGTCAATTATTTCTTCCTCTTCATAAACAAAGGCAGTACATCCATATTCCTCCAACAGGACCTCTCTGTGATACTGATATTATTCACCACCAAATATATCTATCTGGCCTCCGAGGATCACCTGGTGTTTGTGGATAGTGCCTCATACTTTGTAGTGCTACCTGAATAAAAGTAGCCTTCTTTTAATCAAATGGCTTGATTTATTTCTGACTATATTCAGATCTGCCTCCAGATCTCACTCACTTCTGTAGCCTTGCAAGGCTCAGCCCTCTGCCCTATATTATTCAGTATCAACATGAAGCTGTTGGAAGAGTGGGTGAGACAACATAAGTGCCAGCAGAACATGGATGTCACCAGGCTCTACATCTCTTTATGTCAATCATAAATGCCTCTATCTCTTGACTTGGTGCATCTGAGCATTTATGATTGTTGTTAAAATGTACTCTTTTGGTAGATTATGTCAGATTATGGCAATAAATGAACAATATTCCTGAATATTCCTGCTTTATCCTCACTATGGTGATTTCCCCTAGTACTTTGAGGCTACGTCCTCACTACGGGGGGGGGTGTGTCGATTTAAGATACGCAAATTCAGCTACGCGAATAGCGTAGCTGAATTAGACGTATCAGAGCCGACTTACCCCGCTGTGAGGACGGCGGCAAATCGACCTCCGCGGCTCCCCCGTCGACGGCGCTTACTCCTACCTCCGCTGGTGGAGTACAAGCATCGATTCGGGGATCGATTGTCGCGTCCCAACGAGACGCGATAATTCGATCCCCGAGAGATCAATTTCTACCCGCCGATTCAGGCGGGTAGTGTAGACCTGCCCTTAGAAACATTGAGACAAATAGTTTGGAAATGTCCTCCAGTCATTTGTCTTGGAAACACCTGTTTATTCCATCTGCTGTAGCTACCAAGATAGATTTTCCCCAAGTTTACCAATATGCTCATATTTGAGAGTTCATATAAAGCCTTTTCTCAGACTTTAAAAATGTCCTTTACAATATGAAAAGCCTATTTTAATGCATAAACATTTATAGATCCCTTGAGATGTTGAATTGCAGTTATATTTTCCTAAAGCTTTTCTAACTAAAATGCCCCCCCACTACCCCCCGCCTATTATATGCAGTGTAGTTGTAGCCATGTCAGTCCCAGGTTATTAGAGACAAGGTGGATAAGCTGGTCTAATAAAAGATATTACCTCACCCATCTTGTCCCCCCGCTCAGATAGTTCTTTTCAATTTGCAGGAATTTTGATTAAAAATTTTGATTATTAAATGTGGGTTTATTTGTGCCCCGTACCTGGCAAGGACACTGTAGTCTTGCTATCAACTAAAGTAAGAAGCTTTCTCAAGTTGTGATAACTAGTTTAAGGAGCTAAATATTAAAATTCATATTAAAAATAATGAATAATGTGCAGAAATTATTTTGTATAAGAGAAGGAAAGAGAAAAATAATCTTGAAATAATTTAACTATATATTCAAAATAAGATATTCAGGTCAAAAGTACTGAATATTAAGGTAGTGGCCACTTCTTGTATTGTTCATTAAAATAAAATAAGTAACCTCATCCCTTCAGGTTCTTCCAGTGATGGCTGATCCCTTATTCATTAGTTGACTAATAATGAATACAGATTTTTTTTACTGACAGTTTTCATGTGCCAGGGAAAGACCTTCAAGGATTTGTTAAGAACCACATCCAGAATAATGTTAAATTAGCCACTGTAAAACAAAAATCAAATGGAACTATTTAGGAAAGGGGTTTTCAAAAAAGGACATGATCTTTCATAGATTTCAAGGCTAGAAGGGACCATGCTGATCATCTAGTCTGACCTCCCAAAAAACAAAGGCTATAGAACTTCCCCAAAATAATTCCCAGAGCATACATTTTAGAAAAACATCCAAACTTGATTTAAAAATCGTCAGTGAAGAAGAATCCACCGTGATTCTTGATAAGTTGTTTCAATTGTTAAGACATACATTTTTAACAGTAATTATTTCCAGTCAATTTGTCTAGCTTCAGCTTCTTGCTGTTGGATTGCATTATACCTTTCTCTGCCAGCCTGAAGAGCCCATTAACAAATATTTGTTTCCCATGTAAGAACTTATGGACTAATCAAGTCACCCCTTAAACCTTAACCTTCTCTTTGTTAAACTCAATGGACTGCGCTCTTTGAGTCTATCCCTATAAAGCATATTTTCTAATCCTTGAATCATTCCTGTGGCTCTTCTCTGAACCTCTTCGGTTTATCAACATCCTTCTTGAATTGTGGACACAAGAACTGGACACAGCATTCCAGCAGCAGTGCCAAATACAGAGGTCAAATAACTTCTCTACTCCTACTCAGGATTCCCGTTTATGCAACCAAAGATTGCATTAGCCCTTTTGGCTACAGTATTGCACTGGGAGCTCATGTACAGTGGATTATGCCCCATGACCACCAAATATTTTTCAGAGGAACTGCTCCCCAGTATAAAGTCTTCCATCCTGTAAGTATGTCCATATACTCTTTGTTCTGAGACATACACAGTTACCTTGAGCTATAATAAAATGGATATTTAAAAAGCAACAGAGTCCTGTGGCACCTTTAAGACTAACAGATGTATTGGAGCATAAGCTTTCGTGGGTGAATATCCACATGCGTCTGATGAAGTGGGCATTCACCCACGAAAGCTTATGCTCCAATACATCTGTTAGTCTATAAGGTGCCACAGGACTCTCTGTTGCTTTTTACAGATCCAGACTAACACGGCTACCCCTCTGATACTTGACAAAATGGATATTGTTTGCTTGCACCCGCCTTACTAAGCAATACAGATTGCTCTGTATCAGTTACCATTCCCCCAATTTTTGTGTCATCTACAAACTTCATCAGTCATTTTATGTTTTCTTCTAAGTCATTAATAAAATGTTAAATAGCTAGGGCCA
Organism: Emys orbicularis; assembly: GCF_028017835.1. Classification (NCBI taxonomy): domain Eukaryota; kingdom Metazoa; phylum Chordata; order Testudines; family Emydidae; genus Emys; species Emys orbicularis. Next base: position 62,779,487 of record NC_088683.1, on the reverse strand, counting down.
GCAACAATCCCTGAGGGATCCCACTAGAAACACACCTGTTTAATGAGGATTCCCTGTTTACAATTACATTTTGAGACCTATTCCTTTGCCAGCTTTTAATCCAATTAATTAGTGTCATGTTAATTTTATATCTTTGTAGTTTTTTTAATCAAAATGTCATTTGTGACAATGTCAAATGTCTTACAGAACCCTATTACCTCAACACTATTACCTTTATCAAACTTGTAATTTCATTAAAGAATATATCAAGTTAGCTTGACAGAATCAGTTTTCCATAAACTCTTGTTGATTGGCATTAATTACCTTACCCTCCTTTTAATTCTTTATAAATAAAGTACCATATCAGCCACTCCATTATGTTGCCCAGGACCAATTTCAGGCTGACAGGCCTATAACTATCTGGCTCATCCAATTTAACTTTTTCAAATGTTGGCACAACATTAGCTTTCTTCCAATCTTCTGGAACTTCTCAGATGTTCCAAGACTTATTGAAAAATCATTAGTGGTCCAGGGAGCTCCTCACCCAGCTCTTTTAAATCTCTTGGATACAAGATATCAAGTCTTGCTTACTCTTTAAGTGAATAAGGAGCACAGTCCCTGTTTTAATTATCTTGTCAGTTGGCAATAATTCCAGTTTTATACCTTTCTGATTACTACAGAAGGAATACACATCAATGAGCAAATCTCATAAGTAATGCCATTATTCCTGCATGAGATATAAAATTTTAACTGTCAACTCTCTTTTCCATTTTGCATTTGGAATAAGTTAAGATGGGATGGCTCAGGAATCAATCATAGGATACGCAGTCTTTCACCTCTAGGTTATTTGTTCAAATGCAGCACAAGCTCAGGAGTCATTACTACTCATTTATTCACAGCCTGGCAATTGGTGCAGTCATTTATATCTATGCAAAGTGGGGGTAAAATATTGCCAGGCAGAACAGTAGTGTTTTACACTCCCTTTGTGCATATGTAAGTGCCAGGCAGAGGAGAATGAGATTCTATGCATCCACATTGTGACTGGTACATCATTTCTGAAGGAAGTATGTTTCTGTTCTTCTCAGAAGGAGCAATGTGCTTATCAGACTCCCGCCTGCCTTTACTAGATACTCATATGCCCCATTTTATCCCTGCTCCCTTTCCTCCGAACTATCCTCACATAGGCCAAGATGCACATCTCCACACCTTACATAGCTAGACTGCCAGTGTACCTAATGAAGAATACGATCATCCCTCAAGAACTGGGAACAAGCTATCCTGCACCCACTTTTTTCTCCTTGTGCTCATGTGCCAGAGGAATATTGAGCCTGGTATATTCAAAGTGCCAAGAATATCTCCAAGTGCCAAGAAAAACGTTTATTTGGGATTGGGATAGAGGATCCTGGAAGAGACCTATATTGCAGAAGATAATGAACTGAGAAGACAAAACTACATTTAAATATCTAGAACTAGGAAATTAAAAAATGTCAAGTCTAATTTTCAAAGCCAAGTACTCTTTCAGAATCATTTTTGGTATACTTGTTGTATTTGGAAAAATTAATAAAAATATCTAAATCAGTGGTTCTCAAACTTTTATACTGGTGACCCCTTTCACATAGCAAGCCTCTGAGTGTGATCCCACCTTATAAATTAAAAACACGTTTTTATATATTTAACACTATTAGCAATGCTGGAGGCAAAGTGGTGTTTGGGGTGGAGGCTGACAGCTCACAACCCCCCATGTAATAACCTTGTGACCCCTTGCGGGGTCCCGACCTCAGTTTGAGAACCCCTGATATAAATACAAAAATGTAATTTGTGGATTGATTCCAACATTTGGTTTTTAGGCCTTACCAATCATTCAGTTCTGCTCTATCCTATGCATCCCTTTGTCTTCCTTTTACTGATGGTCAAGGGAAAACAATTAGTATTGTTTACTCTTTTATCTCTGAGATGAAAGGAAGACAAGTAGGATCATGACTTGGAGGTGGGAAAAATGGAGAGGAAAGAGGAAAGCAATCATAGCAACAGTTGCTGGACAATCCATTTGTAAAGCATGAGGGAAGGAAGAAAAAAAATGTTTACAGCTTTGGAAGAATTGAAACAAAATCAAGCAGATCTCATAAAAATGTCTTTATTAACAAAGAGAGGAAATATGATGCAAGCCAATTCTTCTTTTCCCTTCTCCTGCTCACTAAACCTGACAAGTGTCTTATGCCTAATAATTATGTATCTTCAGTTGCAAAAAAGTACTTCTCTGAAGCAAGATTCCCTGAGCCAATTAGACAGATTACTTTCAGAACACACATGATGCAGCATTTCTCATTTGTTGACCTTTGGCCAACTCTACTAATGGGCTTGTCTCTAGATCATCAGTGTATTAGCTCAATTACAACAACTGTAGATAAAAAAAAATGCTAGCAACTTCATTCAAATTTATAGTTAAGGCAGAATATGTGAGTTGATGCTCCAGTTCCTTCTTGTGTCACTGAGCATAAATACTACAGTCAAAGAAGATAAAGCATAATGAGGTAAAGTGGGAGAGTCAGCTCAGACTTCCAGCTCTAAATATTCTTATTGGTGGCTACTTAAATGTGCTTGTTTGTTGGACACTGAGTGTCCCTTTTAATGGTGCATGCAACGTTTAGTTTTGATGTAGCAAAAGAAGCACAGACATAAAATGTAGGTGTAACAGAAGGGAGAGAAGGAAGCAGCCCACCCTGTTATGGAGGGAAGCCCAGAAGGTAGGTGCTGGGAATTAGCTGACCCAACTGAATAGTACCTCATGACTGGGTCTGATTCCAGGCTGGAGGATATAAATGAGGGCCCCAGTTCTCTGAGGGGGTGGAGGATCAGGAGAGAGCTGAGAGTACATTTGCCTATGGCTGCAGCAGAAGGCTGCAAGAGGGAAGAAGGCTGGTCCTGTGGCCCACCTCTCCTCCCCAGGATGGGGAGGTCCAGATCCTCTTTTTACAGAGCCCAAGGGGCCCGACATTCTCAACCAAGAACAGGGCTTTTGCTTCTGGTATTGTTCTGCATTTCCTTTGGTTCTGTTTTGGAGAATAAACAGCCCTGAGGAAAGAGGCTACAGATAGAAGTAGGGGTGCCTGATTGTCCCAATTTACACGAGTTGGAGAATATGGGCATAGTGTGGCACTACCTAGTGGTAGCTGTGGATCCTGACGCTCTAATAAAATGGATGGGACAGCAACAGCACCCCAACAGCTGCAGCAGGTCCTGGTGCAGCAGCAATTACGGCAGCAAGAAACACATCAGGAACAGGAAAACTAGCAGCATTTCATGCTTTGCCTACTGATTACAGATTGGTGTGGGGGACGGGGAGGAGTCCTCTCTAAGATGGGGACACAAGATGACCATGAGGCTTTCTTAGAAACCGTAGTGGGGGTGGCTGAGGCCCATTAGTGGCCCCAGAAAGTGTAGGTCACTAAATACTGTGCTATCTACTATGCTTTGGGTAGAAGTGTGAAAAAGACCATGGGATGCTTATTGGATTGCCTAATGCTCAATGAGGAAAGGCATCAATGGTGATTCAGATGGGAACCATTTCCCCCAGACTACTAGCCTACAGCAGTAGGCAGCAGCTGAGACACTTTTGCTTTCATTGGTTGAAACCAGAGACATGTTCTTCAGTGGAAACAGTTAAGCTGGTTAATATGGAGCAATTCTGCTAGATCCTGCCAGTAGGACCCAGAAGTGGGTCTGTTGCCACTGACCAACTTGCCTGGAGGAGACAGTATACCTTGTGGAGAACTTTCTTGAAGCAGAATTAGATTGTGAGTCAATGGAGACTTAGGAAGCCAAGTGTAGGGGCACAGGGGTACCCCAGGAGAAAACACAACAAGACACCAAGGAGCTGGTTGGAGACTTTGGTGATGTTTTTACTACCAAACCCATCAGAACCAGTTTGATCAACCACCACATGCCTCTCTAAGGGCCCCGTTCTTGAGGGAAGCCTGCAGGCAGGTGCTGGGAATCAGCTCTCCCAGGTGATGAAACAGTACTTAATGACTGGGTCTGATTCCTAGTTGAAAGATATAAACGAGGGCCCCAGCTCCATGGGTTGTGGGGAGAGCACACCCTCCTGTGGCTGCAGTAGATGGCTGCTTGCAAAAGAGCAAGCAGACACCCCTTGCCAGAGGGCCCCACAATCTCAGCCAGGAACAAGGCTATTGCATTTGCTATTCCTCTACATTTCCCCCCTGTCTCTGTTGGAGAATAAACAGAGCCCTGTGTTAAGGGGATGTAAATGAAACAGGTGTGGCTGAGTGGTTGTCCCAGGTTGGTGATCAGATCCACTAGCTGCAGTAGGTATATTTCTTTTAATGTATAGTGCAAGGGCGAGTGAGGTATGGCTTGTTTGGTTGCTTGGGTGGTTTTATTTTATTTTTATTTTTTGTTTTTGTTGTATGTTATGTTTTGCTCTTTAGAATTGAGTAAAGTTTTTAAGATCCCTTGGACTAGCATAGAATTTTTGACTTGATCTATAGCCCTTTGTTCTCTGCTTTGGTAACTGAGAGGCAAATGCAGCAGCTATTATTTGCTTATCTGTTGCTGCTCACACATTGCTTTGGATTGCAGAGTCTGTTTTCAGAGACAGGGAATCTCTAGTTGGGACACTAAGTTATCCCCCTCTCAGATGGAGTCATGGGATCTGTAATTTTCATGCAGGCAGGGACCAGGCAACAGGAGAAGATAACACATCAGACCTGCCCACCCCAATACTGTGCTGCAAGCTTAGCCTGGGGTTTGGCTAAAGCATAGTTTCCAAAGCACCAAAAACCAAACCATGGTGATCCTCCAGAGATGCAGAACCAATGTGTCATATGTCTCTCTCCCTTTTCACTTCTTGTGTAACTGGGGAAAGGGAGACATGGCTGGGATACCCCAGATCCAGCCCAATAATTAGTGGTGGTTTTGGTCCTCTGTAATCATTGTAGCCCAGAGTAAGTTAAAACAGTCCTCAGGCTTCTCTAAACCAGAGCAGGGAGACCTGTCTGCACAGAGCACAGCAGGATCAGGGTTTTATGCCACCTCGCATCCCCTCAACCTGACTTTTATAAAGGGACCACTCAATTCAACAAGAACAATCCCTGTACGGATGGTACAGCAGGCTGGCAACTTGCTACTTTATTCAACTGCGTCACAAGAGACGGTGGGATTCAGGGGGCAGGGGAGAAATCCCACTTACCAGACAAGAGGTAAGGGAGAGTTGGGGTATGACTCCATCACATAATACTTTGGGTAACCCAGTTAACTCCAATCGTGAGCACTGACCTGTTAGCCACACCCCAGGAACCACTAGAGACTAATCTGCTGCTCTAGATTATTTAAATCTAGAGATCATTAAAAAAATATCCACAACATTTAACAAATTAATTTTTCAAGCAAAACTTTTTTTTTTAAATTGGTTGGAAAAAGTGGGGGAAATGATTTTTCCAAAAAAAAAAAAAAAAAAAAAAAAAAAAAATTTGAGAATTTCTCTTTTCATTTTTGTGGATTTTCTGACCAGCTCTCTAAAACTATGGATGCACATTCATTTGGGGGCAGTGGATTAAAGTCAGGCAAAGAATGACCCACTTCTTTTTCCTCAGCATTTATTTTCTAGCAGCAATCTGTGATATCAGATTCCTCAGACCTGCTTAGACTAGCACAGGGCAGAACAGAGGCTGATTTTAAACCCTTACTCCCATTGACATTCACCCAGACTATTTGAATGAATAAGTATTAAGCCTTGGATTGGCCACACTTTTTGTAGCCATTTACCCCAGGGATAAGTGAGTGCAAATCGGGTGTAAGCTGCTATAAAATCAGAATAGACGTATTTTACTCACCCTTTTGCATTCATGTAAATGATTACAGAAGATGGAGAGCAGTGATGAATTGAAGCCATTGTGAGTAAGGGCTGCTGAACCAGCCCATAACATAATCCTTGTTTTCCTTGTAGCAGGGGAGTTAGAAGTGGAGTTTGAAACTAATCAATCAGTAGCTCAGGGAACCCTTCATTCCCAGCACTATGACTGAAAAGAAACCCTCCATCAGTCCCCCCTGCTCCTGTGCAGAGCACAGGGACAGATCCTCCATGTAAATCGGGGTAGCTCTATTGAGGTCATCATTGTCTGAATATTGTGTAGTCATTTACACCAAATGTAAAACCAATGGAACTATGCTGATTTACGCCAGGTGAGGATTTGGTCCACAATTGCAGATAAAGCATCATTTCGTAAAGTGAGTTTTGCTACTGTCCATTTTTTTGCCTTTAAGACATGCTTGCACTTTCCCTATTATTATTCAACCAGTTTCATGATTTAGACACATGCACTGACAAATCTTTCATTTCTCCCCCAAATTATTCATGACAAACTTATAGCTCTTAGCACCAGGCTTGGGAATGCTCTCAAGAACACATGACTCACAGGGAGAGCTAATAAAATGATCAGGTGACGTAACTGACATCTCATTTCTTTGCCAGTCAGAGCCCGTTTAGTGCTGACAGGAAATTCATTTTTTTTTTTTTAAAAGAATTCTGTCCCATTCCATCACCAGCCCATCTGTCCCCAGTAGCCCTGAGTCCAAACTTCTAGCAGAAGTAGCTATGGAAACTTTATGGACACTGAAAGAATTTACTTATCACTGAGAGGTTCCTGTGGAGATACTGTTAAAGGAGACCTTTGATGAAAACATTGTAAAAATGAAACCTCGATTAAAGACAAAGTGAGGGAAAATTGGAGGATTTGAATTCACTTTCCCTCTTGCTGCCTTCAGTACAGCAGCCTAATTGTCCTCATTCACCAGTGCCTTGCATAATTATTGATATCTGTGCAAAGTGTGTGTAAGGAAGTGAGTGGATAATTCTGACTTGGTAGCATGTTAGAACCATCTTGCACAGGTGTAAATGACTACACAACGGGAAAGGTAGTGGAGACTTAGGCCCAGTGATTCTTACACCAAAATAGTAGGAAAGCCAAGGACAGGTCTCAACCTAAAGTTCTTGCATGGCAGCGTAAAAGACTGCTCCCACATGCCAGGCTGGCCTGTGATGGGGTTTATATTTCATTTCAGGATAGTAGGCCAGTCTCATTTCTCAATCGATTTTAAAAAGTAAAAAAGATTTTTCTCCCCTCGAGGACTCAGTTTCTGAGAGCGAGACAGGAATCACCTCCTCTGAAGGCTCCAACATGAGTTTTCATTCTCTCCAGTTCACTACTCAGCTGTAGAGTCTTGAAGAAGGAGAGGGTCAAGGGTACCTTTCATTTCTTTTGTTAAACTGCAGATTTCATGAACAGAGTAGCAATTACATTTCTGGCTTTGATTAAAGGAATGTTTCAGGGCCATTCCTTTTAGTTTCTGGAGAGATCTCCTGATAGCATCAATGACAAGGAGAGATCCCATTTACTGATCAGTGCAACCAGACTACATTTCTGACCCATTCCTTTATACCCAGTTTTAAATAATCTTCCTAACAAGAAGCGCTTAAGGAGAGGAAATATAAAATAGACAGTTAATTATGTATATGAAGAAACTGTTTGAATTAAATGAGGATTGTTCCCTGTGAGCAAGGACAGCTTTAAAAAGTTGAAATATAAAATGATTTTAATAATTAATATTTTAAATGGAAATGAATTAGATGGAAATTCAGCTGAAAGTTACCTGGAGACCTCCACAGGAAGTTCATGCTGAATACAGCAGATTCCTATGAACCTTTACATTTCCATGATGTGAAAAATGAGTGTACAGGTAAAATGTAAAAGTTAAATACAGTAATGGACTTTTTAAATTATTTGATCTGAGAACCATTACTCTGAGGCCAGCACAAAACTTGCTTGACCTTTTTACATCCCAGCTTTCATTAAATGTAAGATGTACTGAGTAAATAGCTAGGAGAAGTAATCATTTTCTGGTATAAATTACATTTTCCTGAGGACACTTAGTAGATATAGAAGGTTAAATAAAATGTATAGACAAATAAGATAAGACAACCTACACAAATATACAACAGCCAGAGGGCTTTTTTCATACATACCTTGGCATCTCAGCTGGGACGGATTTTCAATGAAGCCTTATGCCAGTCTTGTGCTTTTCCAGTGCTCACTTGCACATCCAATGCATAGAGTCTAACATCTGCACAGATAGATGACTGAATTTGCCTGTGTAAACCAAATAGCTGGAATGTTCAAAGCTGCTGCTATCCTGTAGCTATGAACCACCAACTTACAGAGATGTGTCCATTACAAATAAGGCTCCAGTCCTGCAAGCACTCATTAAGTGGGGCTCTTTGCACATGCAAAAAGTCCACCTGCATGGATTTGATTGCAGGACTAGGCCAAAGTGGTAAAGCCGTTAGAGCAGACAGGTTTCCTCCCCCTGTGCGTCAGTTAGGTTGTAATGCATGCTAGTTTAATAGTACCCTTCTTAGCCCCAGGAAGTGGGCTTTCTCACAAGCACAGCATCTGCCTTTAAACAATAATGTTTTAATGTAAATAATCCATTTAAAATTACACTCCCTGGGCCAGACTCTAGATTGATGTACATTCCTGAAAGCAATGGAGTTATATCAGGTTACTTCAACTAAAAGTCAGGCCCTCCTCCAAACAGTCTGTTGTAATGAAAGCACTTCCTCCCTCCCCCCTGATTAGCACAGGCTGCTGAGCAGGGCTCCTCATACATAAGTAAGGAAATAGACAAAGTGATTGAATTAACGCAGTGTGCTTCTGCCTTTGCTTGCACGTCATACTCTTCCCCCCCCCAGTCTTACCCCATCATGCTCACTTCCCTTTCTGAATTAAAGATTGTCAGTACAGGGCATCTCCCTGCCTGTTTTTAACCTAGATTAACACAATAGGTCCCAATGCTGAGCCAGACCTTGAGAATGCTACAACAATAAAGAAAGGCAGTAAGCAGCTCCAATCAGCAGCTAAACATTCATTAAATACAGCTGAGCTGTAAAATAGCAAAGGTCAGGTACGCACCTTATTAACTACTCTGGCCCCTATTCTCCCCAGCTGATAGGGTGACCAGATGTCCCGATTTTATAGGAACAGTCCCGATATTTGGGGCTTTTTCTTATATAGGCTCCTATTACCCTCCACCCCATCCCGATTTTTCACACTTGATGTCTGGTCACCCTACCAGCTGGTAGCTTTCTTAATAAATATATAGATCTAGAGCACATATGGGGGAACTCTCCCAACACATTGGCCCTGATTCTACATTGCCCTACACCTGGTCTAGCCAGTGCAAAGGAGGTACCATTCTTCTCTGGTAGTTGTACACTCACTTTCCATTACTGCTTTGCATAGGTATAAAAGGCTACACAAGATGTAGGGCAACAGATAATGAGGAAACTTGAGCCCACTACCTGAGCTACAGACCTACTTATGTCCCTAGTGAAAGTGTCAATAGAAACAAGGGCCTGCAGCAATATATACAATTATATAGCTATAGGTTTATTTGACTTTATCTTACAATAACAGTTTACCTTTGCAATTGCAGTTGTGTTTGGGGAGATAGGTCAAAGCAGTAGAAAACACCCTAATCAAAATGAAGACTGGGTGAGAGTAAACACCTGGAGCTAATATCCTGAAAACATTGCTTGTTTAATGATTGCACACTTACTCTCATCACAGCTGTAGGAGGACTCAAATCAATAATATAAGTTAAGACTGGCTAGCTGAAGTCACATATTGGTTGATCATCTCTGTATCAGACAAAGTATAAGTGGCTAACTCAGAAGAGACAAAAATCCCACAATCACTCTCTGGTTGGAATCTCCTTTCTTCTATAACTATGTAGTTTTATTTACATAATTCAAAACAATACTCTGAAGCATAGGCCCTCCAACATCAAACCCCATTTTGAGATGCTGAGGTATGCTAATGTATCTCTCACCAATTATGATTTACATACTATTTCCATAGTATAAAATTCCTAGCACATAATCTATTAGCACTGTTGCAAGTGTGCATATGTATGATCACTGACTGCTTAGAAGCTCTCATTAGAAATCAGCAACTATATTGAACAAACATTTGCTTTTAACTCAGTGTGTGACTAAGAGTTTCTGTTAACTATTGGCTTAACCCCACAGCCCCAGGGTATTAGGGGGGTGAGTTGCTGCTCTGCCATATTCTATTTAGGAAAGCTAGCACCTCATGTTGAGAACTTATTGCATGCATGTCTGTGACACTGTTCAGGTGTTACAAGGGCAATCAGGAAATTAGCAGGTGTTTTGAGAACAGAATAATATTAACGATCACTGATTCAGTGCTTTGGCTTCATTACAAAGGGCTTTGGCCATCATTTGCCCAATATTTATATTGGGAGAGAGACATCAACTAGAGTAAGCTTGATGAAATTCACCCAACAAGTCAGGCATAGAGTTAGGAATTGAACTCCAGTCTCCCTGCTTCAATACTGTTTTCTTAGTCTCTATACTACACTGCCTGTCCAGAAGATAAGCTTTCAAAATATGCAACCCTTTCTAAGAATGCTTGTACTGCAACCAGATGTGTGGTCTGCTGCTTTGGAGAAAGGTCTGTAGGATACAGGGACCATGGTGCTTATTGTATTGCTTTTGTTTACACTATGATACTTGTATTGCTATGCTTGTGCATTAAAGATGTCTATAGGGTAACATGTGTAGAAATATAGGTATATTTTTCCAAACTATTGTCATAGATAGTTCTCTCCCAAGGAGCGAGAGCTTGCAGCTAAAGTATTTGCTTTCAGATCTGTTTGAACTGCTTGTAGATAGGGTTTGAGAACACAGGCTCCTTAGCAGTAGATGGGGACTAATACAATCCTATTAGGTGGAGTGTTCTTAAGTTAGAGGGGGGTTTCTTTTGATTTTTCTTGCGAATCATATTCCCACAGCCTGCAACCCTTGCATTTGCCCTCGGATGCTTATCAGTGTGGATGACTGAGCCATAAGGAATTGTGTCCATAATAAAAGAAATTCTAAATTATTGTGCAAACAACTCAAGGGGAGCTCTATATTGGAGCACCTGTGCCATCTTCCCTGTCACTTGAATACACCTCCATAAATTGCAGATCACCACAGTTGTAAAGTAAAGTGGCTTGACTTTACTCCAGCCTGTAGCATCTAGAATGGTGAGGAGCTAAGATAAGTGTACTTGGAAGTTGCTTAACTTGCAACTTCCTCCAGAGTGAGGAAGAATTTGCACAGTACTCTGCATAACACCATTCCTTTATAACCTCCACTGAACCGAGTGCTATGGGGAGTGGGGGAGAGTGGGTGTGATGGGAAAAGAGACAGGACGTGGCCATGGATTATTGTAAATACTTAAATACATCCAGAAGATGAAAATAAAATGTGGAGCAAACAGGATTGTTCAGTTATTCCTACTGCCAATCGGGAATAGCAACTCAATCACTCAAGTGTACTTCAGAGGGCTTGTCTACACTGACACTTCGCAGCGCTGCAACGTTCTCGCTCTGGGGTGTGAAAAAACACCCCCCTGAGCGCTGCCAGGTTCAGCGCTGTAAAGCGCCCGTGTAGACAGTGCACCAGCACTGGGAGCCGCACTCCTGGTAGCTAGTCCCCTCTCTCCCAACACTGGAGCCCGATCCTCAGAGGTTAAGGAGAACAATTTTTTGCCTTCCACTTTGTAACAACCTTTTATGTACTTGAAAACTTTTATCGTGTCCCCTCTCCGTCTTCTCCTCTCCAGACTAAACAAACCCCATTTTTTCAATCTTTCTTCATAGGTCATATTTTCTAGAACTTTAATCATTTTTGTTGCTCTTCTCTGGACTTCCTCCAGTTTGTCCACATCTTTCCTGAAATGTGGCACCCGGAACTGAACACAATATTCCAGTTGAGGCCTTATGAGCGTGGAGTAGAGGAGAAGAATTACTTCTGGTGTCTTGCTTGCAACATTCCTGCTAATTCATCCCAAATGATATTTTCTTTTTCTGCAACAGCGTTACACTGTTGACTCCTATTTAGCTTGTGATCCACTATGATTCCCAGATCCCTTTCTGCAGTACTCCTTCCTAGACAGCCATTTCCCATTGTGTACGTGTGCAACTGATTGTTCCTTCCTCAGTGGAGTCCTTTGCATTTGTACTTATTTAATTTCATTATGTTTACTTGAGACAATTTCTCCAGTTTCTCCAGATCATTTTGAATTTTAATCCTATCTCCAAAGCACTTGCAACCCCTCCCCACTTGGTATCATCCACAAACTTTTATAAGTGTACTCTCTATGCCAGTGGTGGGCAACCTGCGGCCCGTGGGCTGCATGCGGCCCATCAGGGCAAGCTGATTGCGGGCAGCAAGACATTTTGCTGACGTTGACCGTCTGCAGGCATGCCCCCCTGCAGCTCCCAGTGGCCGCAGTTCGCTGTTCCCGGCCAATGGGAGCTGCGGGAAGCGGCAGCCAGCACATCCCTGCGGCCTGCTGTTTCCTGGGAGCTGCCTGCGGACAGTCAACGTCAGCATAATGTCTCAGGGCCCGCAATCAGATTACCCTGATGGGTCACATGCGGCCTGCGGGCCGCAGGTTGCCCACCACTGCTCTATGCCATTATCTAAATCATTGAGGAAGATATTGAACAGAACTGGTTGCAGGACTGATCTCTGCGGAACCCCACTCAATATGCCCCTCCAGTTTGATTGTGAATCACTGATAATTACTCTCTGGGAATGGGTTTCCAACCAGTTATGTACCCACCTTATTGTAGTTCCATCTAGGTTGTACTTCCCTAGTTTAATTACGAGAAGGTCATGCAGGACAGTATCAAAAGGCTTACTAAAGTCAAGATATACCACCTCTACCGCTTCCCACCTATCCACAAGGCTTGCTACACTCTCAACAAAAGCTATTAGGTTAGTTTGATATGATTTGTTCTTGACATATCCATGTTGACTGTTACTTATCACCTTACTGTCTTCTAGGTGTTTGCAAACTGATTGCTTGATTATTTGCTCCATTATCTTTAGTTATTAATGGGTATGCGGTGGGGGTGTCACAGTTGGTTGGGGGCAGAGCAGGAGCTGCTCTCCTGCTGTTGGAACAGTCCCTGGGCGATTGTTCTAGCCAGTGTAACTTAGCGCAACTCTGTGACTGCTCTACTTGCCCCAGCATAAAACTACATCTATACCTGGAGCTGAGGGTATGATTCTCAGCTTTGACAGAGATACTCATGCTCGCTCTCATCGAGCTAACTCACTAAAAATATTAGTGTAGACAAAGGCAGAAGTGAGTGGCAGCACAGACTAGCCACTCTGAGTACAAACCCAGGGGATCCAGGTGAGTATGTACTTAGGCAGCTAGCTCATGCTGCTGCTTATGCTATTGTGGCTACATCATTAGTTTTAGCACTTTAGTTTGATGAGATCTAGCATAAGTATGTCTACATGAGCTGGAAATCACACCCTGATCTTCAAGTGTACACATAGCCTAATTGACTTGTTAAGAGTGCTCTTCGCCTCCCCTGTTCTGTCAGCTGCACCAAGAGTGATCTTGACACTGCTGAGGATTGTGCCAAATGTGCAAATAAGAACATAAGCATGACCATACTGGGTCAGAACAAAGGTCCATCTAGCCCAGTATTCTGTCTTCCAACAGTGGCCAATGCCAGGTGCTTCAGAGGGAATGAACAGAACAGTTAATCATCAAGTAATCCATCCCCTGTTGCCCATTCCCAGTTTCTGGCAAACAGAGGCTAGGGACACCATCCCTGCCCATCCATTGATGGACCTATCCTCCATGAATTTATCTAGTTCTTTTTTGAGCCCTGTTATAGTCTTGGCCTTCACAACATCCTCTGACAAAGAGTTCCACAGGTTGACTGTGCATCATGTGAGGAAATACTTCCTTTTGTTTAAACCTGCTGCCTATTAATTTTATTTGGTGACCCCTAGTTCTTGTGTTATGAGAAGGAGTAAATAGCATTTCCTTATTTACTTTCTCCACACCAGTAATGATTTTATAGACTTCTATCATATCCCCCCTTAGTAGTCTCTTTTCCAAGCTGAAAAGTCCCAGTTTTATTAGTCTTTCTCTTGTCTTAAAGACAAGATTGGGCCCCCATTTTTTAATGAATTTTTACTTGTCAATTTTAAGATAAAAGATTGCCTAAGTCAAAAGTGAAGAAGGATCTCAGCATCTGGCTCATTGACTGATACTTTTAATTTATGGGGGAAATATTGTTACAGTAGTGATCTACATTGGGCAATAATGCCATGGCCTATAGCCTTGACATTACTTCCTATTCTTAGTTACTTTTTTTTTTTACCAATGAGTCAACAGTGTCTCTGTCTTAGTGCTCTCTTTGGATCTCAGGGTTAGAGTACAAATGTGTTGCCCTATCAGGAATAATTCAAACAGGGCTCAGCCAGTATCTCTAATCTAACAAATCCAAGATACATGTTAAAAAGAAACAACAGATTGTGAGTTTGATGAATATCTAGTATGAAACCTTGGATTTGTTTGTTTGCTATCAACACGAGCTGTTTCAAAGTAAAAAAAAGAAGAGCAGATCATTAATGTCAATCTGTGTGGTTTTTTTATTTATTTTTTTCTATCAAGATAAAATGTTGTGTGCTATCTTTTCAAATCAATGAATTGCAAACTGAAGAAAGCAGGGATAAAAACAAACTACAAACTGATGCAAAATCATTGGCAGGCATTTCCGTGCAATATATTTTAAAATGATTTAACTATGTGTGTGATTTTAAATGAAAATTACTTAATCCTGTTTTGTAGTTTGTTTGTTTGGTGTGTGGTTTGTTTGTTTGTTTGTTTTCAGTATTGGGGCCTTTTTCCAAATTCTTGGTCCACACTTAGACTGTAAAATCTTTAGGACAGAGATTGCCTCTTATTCTGTATTTATACAGCACAGAGCATAACAGGGCTCTGATTTGATTACCGGCTCTGGGCACTACTTAAATACTACTAAGATATCAATTATGTCATACTGGAATTGTGAACATGAGCCAAAATGTGTTCTGCTTGTTGTTGTTGTTTTTAATCAGTATTGCTCAGGTATTAGTCAATGGGAGCTTTTAGCCTGATTTTCAAAAGTGTTGAGCATCTATCTATTTTGGTAGCTTAACTATGGATTTAGGAGTCTAATTTAGGGGACCATTTTTGAAAAACATTGCATTAGTATTTTCCATGAAATATATAAGTTAGGGAATATTGAATCACATTAGATAAAATATGCTTTCTTCATAACCACAAAATTTTGTCCAAAACTTGCACTAAACCTAATGGAACCCTTTGCAGGTCTGAAGAAATTTGGTTAATTCACATTTTCCTCATTATTTTAAATGTTCACATGCCTCTTTTTTTCAGAGTTCCAGGAGGAACTCAATGCACTGAGATTTGATGTGAAGCCAATTGAACTAAATGTGAGTCTTTCTATATGATTCAGTGGGCTTTGGATGAGGACCTTAGACTGAGACATCAAAGGTATTTAGCTGCCTAACTCCAGTGGGATAAATATTTTGCACAGGCTGTCTTTGGAGATTTTACAGCTTGATCAAAAATAGCAAGTAAGGAAAATCTCATGAGAAAATCTCCCATCCCAATTTCACAGACACCAGAGGTCTGAATAATTTGCATACGTTTCTAACTCATTACAGAAATAAATCTCCAAACCTTTTTTAGTTTACCCAGCACTATTAAAATACTGCATATTCACACCATTTCTGGTGTGAGATCTCTTTATAACTAATTTCTGAGCAGATTAGAGAAGTCTAAAGTGTATCACACTAATAAATCTTACCTCCTGGAATCTACCACATTGGATTTCTAAAAATTATAATTCTGGCATCTCATTCTGTGACTATTCCAAATAATTTGCAACACTATGTTTAGGGTGGTGTCTGGGAAGCTGAGTAGCATTTTTTTTCATTAATGCATCTTATGAGGCACTCCATGGTGCCAAGAGTCAACTTTTCATGACATGAACATTACATACTGTATGGCCAGGAGTCTCACAACATGCCCTGCTATATTTCATTTTTCCCAAGTTTAAAACAAAGGACTGTTTCATTGTTGTATCATTGTCACCTGTTGCAGAGAATGTCATTCATCCAAGTAGCCAGTAGAAATATTACACATTTTACATGCTTGGATAGTTTCCCAACATGTCCACTGTCAAAATGATGAGGGTGAAGAAGGCATTCACATGAAAAAAGACAAGTAGTTTAAAGGGCTTTCTTGCCTCTTTTAGATGCCATAATTATAAATTTGGGACAGATGCTACCAAACTACTGGATAGGGTCAGTAGTATGTTTTCAGAGCACATCTGGGTTTTGGTGACTCACTTGAAATCTGGGCATGAAGAACCCCAAATAAGAAGTCTTTGAAACCCAATTTTAAAACTGAGTTTAATGAAGTAGAGTTCCAACTGTTCTCAGTTGCATTGTTTTCCCCTCAGTGCTAAATTACCAATGTCAGATATATAGGCGACCTTAAAAAGGCTTTCTCCTCCCCCCACTTTTGACATTTTTTTTATATTTCTAGGAATATTTCCATGTGAAGTATCCACGTACACCTGTGAAAACCAACTGACTTCAGTGGAACTGTGTTGACCTAACAGTCCACTCAGAAAACCAAGTTTCTTATGGACTAATTTGGATGTTTTAAAAAAAGTTATAGTGAGCTATTAATCAATATTCTTCACTATCAAAGTGGTGTCTGATGTGTGCAATGTCAGGGGTACTGAAGGAAAGTTGAGGGATCTGAATAGTCTTTAAAACTTTCATAAGTGGTCAAGATATAAGGCACTTTCTGTGGGAAAATCCAAGGTCCCAAAGGGTTACATCATTCTAAACAAGTACTTGCTACCTTACAGGTCCTGAGACATCTTCAAAATTAGGAATTGTTCTTATTGCAAATGAAGTGTTTATTTTAACAATGAATATTATTAGCTGATTATTAGAGAGACAAGGTGGGTGAGGTAATATCTTTATTGGACCAACTTCTGTTGCTGAGAGTTGGTCCAATAAAAGATATTACCTCACCCACCTTGTCTCTGATACCCTGGGACCAACATGACTACCACAACACTGCATTTGCTGATTATGTGACTTATTGGTTCATTATGTATGCAACTTATTTTCTTTGCTTATGCTTCTGATTACATCTTTGAACATAAAATTCAGTATCCGCGAGCTTCCAAGGAGTTGCCACATCTTATGCTAAAAGCAGTACTGGAAGTGAAATGCTGAGAACTACATGCCATTAGGTAAGAAAGAGGCATTGTGAAAATAGCAAATGTTTTCATAATTATTGTTTTAAAGATAATTACACATGAACTGTATCTGGATGGCAGATTCTAAGACTGTGCACAGGAATTCTCTGAGTCATCCAGCTGTCAGGGGTTTGAACCCTGAATAAAGGTGCAGGGTAATTACTGCTGAGACAGAGTGACAGGTGCGACTTATTAATGGCAACCAGGAGCATAAGAGGTTCGGAAGTCTTGCTCAGTGGGACAGAATAGCTTCTGTATGGATAAGATACTAACAGCCAATCTTAGGGAGAAACCTTAGGCTGAGATTTTCATTCTGTTGTTACACTGCTCTACAGCCAAAATGCTTCTGAAATAAATGTAGTCAAACTTTACTAATTCTGGGTCACTGAGTATGAAAATGATGCTTAAAATTGTTGATTGGCTCTAGTTTTCAAGATATGCTATTGGGTCAGTATATACGACCCTTGACTTGGGAATGGCGGAGGATAAGTGAGTTATAAAGGGAAGGGATCTCAATTTAAACCAGAAATGACTAAAATACATCTTTGACTGGATCTATGAATAAATCTATGACTGGGTTTGGACAGTACTTGCTTTTTAGGCAAAACAATGAATAATGCAATATGAAGCTGGTATTGCGTCATACATGATATGAATTGCATCATCTTATTCCTAGAAGTCATGGATGATGCAATCATAATGAAGCTTACATCACTCTGCTGAACAAATTGCCCTATATCAGCTCTAGAAATCATACAGTGTCGTGCTCTCTTATTTGTCAGTGTTTGATTTTGCAAAGGGACACATTTCTGTTTAGCCAAAGTGAGCAGAGATGCCTCGTACTTGTGTGAACAGTGCAGATAACTTCTGCTATGTTTGTGGTGAAGTGACTTTTGCATCACAAAAGTGCAGTATAACCACTATGGTTAAGAAAGCCTATCACCTTTATTTTGGCTGCAAAATTGGAGATCAGGACAAGAGGTGGGCCCCACACATATGCTGCAACAAATCTTCGCCAGTGGTTGAACAGGAAAAGGAAATCTATGCCTTTTGCAGTGCCAATGATTTGGAGAGAGCCAACAGATCATACCAGCAATTGTTACTTCTGCATGGTGCCTCCAGTTGGGAAAGGTGTGTCAAAGAAGAAAAAGTGGACTGTGCATTATCCAAACATTCCATCAGCTATATGCCCAGTACCCCACGGAGAAGGACTGCCGGTTCCTGATGCACCAGAATCATTCTCACTTGAGTCAGAAGAGGAAGAGGATGAAACTTCTGGTCCTGAACCATCAATGTCACAGGACCCACATTTTCTCCCATCCTCCTCCTCTGAACCACACCTCATAACACAAAGTGAACTGAATGACCTTGTCAGGGATTTGGAACTACCCAAGAGTAAGGCAGAGCTGTTGGGCTCCAGACTACAGCAGTGGAATCTCCTGGCAGATGATGTTAGGGTTTCCATGTGCCGTGACTGTCAAAAGGATCTTGTCCCATTCTTCTTCATGGAAGGTGATCTTGTAGCCTGCAACAACATCGATGGTGTGATGGCAGCCCTCAACATCGTTCACGATCCAGATGAGTGGAGACTGTTCATTTATTCATCGAAGACGAGTCTTAAAGCTGTTTTACTGCATAATGGCAATGTTTTGCCATCAATTCCAGTTGGTCATGCAGTCCATATGAAGGAAACCTATGACAACATGAAACAACTTTTGAGGTGCATAAACTATGACCAACTGTGGCAGCTTTGTGGCGATTTGGAGGTTGTTGCTCTCTTGCTTGGTCTGCAGACTGGATACACAAAGTACTGCTGTTTTCTCTGCGAATGGGATAGTCGTGCAAGAGATTCCCACTACATCAAGAAAGATTGGCCACTCCGACAGTCATTGGAGCCTGGGAGGAAAAGTGTTCAGCATCCACCACTTGTTGAATCAAGGAAGATTTTGTTACCACCCTTACACATCAAGCTGGGTCTGATGAAGAACTCTGTCAAGGCCATTGACAAAACACAAGCAGCTTTCAAGTACCTCCGTGGAAAATTTCCAAGCTTAAGTGAAGATAAGATAAAAGAAGGTGTCTTTGTTGGTCCTCAGATTCGTGAACTTCTTTGAGATGATGCATTTGACCATGCACTGCGTGGCAAGGAAAAGACGGCATGGAAAGCCTTCCAGTTAGTGGCAATAAATTTTCTCGGAAACAACAAGGCAGACAACTACAGGTTGTTGGTGGAAAACCTCCTCAAGGCATACAAAAGCCTTGGTTGCAACATGTCACTAAAGATACATTTTTTGCACTCTCATCTAGATTTTTTTCCACCGAACTGCGGAGCAGTGAGCGACGAGCACGGCGAGCGATTTCACCAGGACATTGCAACAATGGAGAAACGCTATCAGGGCAAATGGAGCCCATCAATGCTTGCAGACTATTGCTAGACAGTGACAAGAGATGCTCCATTTAATGAATACAAGAGACAAGGCAAGAAGCACCGAGAAGACACTGAATAGGTCTAAACTATGTACATAATAGTTTTTTGCCTTTTGTTTCATAATAAATTTTATTTATATAACCCTTTTGCTGATTTTTAAAGTGTTACATAAACAGGACAGGTGAAATATTATCATGTAAAGCAACCATAAACACATGAAAAGACCTAGGTTTACAATTTATGATTAAAACTCTACTATCTACACAATATACATAGACATAAAATGTAAAAACTTAAATATCTTAGAAACAGTAGCCAATCAGTTGTTTTAATTGTCATATTTGAATTCAGCACATCAAAATACATAATAAATAGCACATTTTATCTCTGAAGCAGACGACTTCTCAAACATTGTAGACCAGTGTTATTGAATTCCCAAAAAGCCAGTTCCAAACCCCGGCAAGGGGGTAAGTTTGGACTGTATTCAGAATGGCCGTGATTCAGCAAGGGACTGAAGTATATGAGTAATTCCATTGGCTTTAATGGGACCACTCTTACATTTAGTTAGGAATGTGAGTGTTATCAACTGTGTGCAATAAACAGGGTTAATAGCAATCTCTCATTGGAGACAAAACAAAAAAAGCCACTTTGGACTCATTCCTTTATCTCAGTGATCCCAACTTCAACATTTTCATTCCTGTATTTTGAGCTCAATTCTTACTGTTTAAGGTGGATATTTTAAAATATTTTATTTTTTAAGAATCTGAGTAACATGGATGCAGTCTAAACAAAATGGAGTCTAAACAAAATTCTAAATAATTTCTGATAGTTGAATTAATCTTGGCAGACTAAGTAGGCTGTAGCAAAAGTCACAGAATACTGAATTTAGGTTAAATCAACCATAAAGTTCTAAAAATAAAGACTGTGTGCTTTCAAGTTCTTCCTCTGAGGCATATTCACCAGTTTACTGTTTTCTAAAGTTATACACACTTGTCTTCCAGTATCCCATGGCTCCTCTGTCCAGCAGAAGATGCACATTGATATCCTAATGTTGTGCTGATAAATCGTAACGATGTTGAATAATGCTCCTGAATTTAAAATAACCGACCTGAGTCTGATCTTGTTGACACTGTAAATCAGTACTATTTTCACTGAGGCAAATGGATCTACCAGTGGTATAAGAGGAGAATCTGGCCAATTGATTAGCATAGTTGATCTGGGAAAGGTTAGAAGATGACAAGGGAAACAAAAACCCACACCCACTCATTTCAAGTCTTGAGGGCATAGGCCCAGATCCTCAACGGTATTTGGTGCATTGATTTCCATGGGCTTTAGCCACTTAAATACTGAGGATTTGGGCCATATGGAGGGGTATGAATAATTCCCATAATTATTAATGGGAGTTACATATATGTAGCAAGAGGAGACTATCACACCTAATTAATCTTTCTCTATTTTATGAGTGTAAACAAATTTGTATGTATACATTCAAAGAACAGATAAAGCTGACATTCCTTCACAAACTTTACATGATAACTTTATTTTCAGTTTTCATTTCTTAAATTTCTTATCATAGGTAATTTTTCTTGTAATTCCATAAATATATATGGACAAACTGGACACATTAGTCTCTAATACAGGTCTGGAATAGGAGTTAGTGAGCAAGAAGAAATAAATATACATATAAATACAACATAATATAGCATATAAGCATTTGTACAGTGTTAATATACAGTATGAACAACAAAATATTGTCAACTCAAAAAAGCTTATTGAATGTAGACATGTTTATTATCAGCCTAACCATCTTTGGAATATGAATAGCACCTCTAACTAATAAATGATTGTCAAAAAATTTCTAGTCAATATGTTCAAGTAAAAAATGTACAGTATTGCAAATTTAAAAAAAATCTTGTTAGTCAATAAGAGTGGCTACTACATATTTAATTATTGCATAGCAAATTCTGTTGGTAGGGAACAGAAGTGATGCATTTTCAAAGTAGGCCATGGGTAGAAAAGGCACCAATGTCTCACCTATGAAAGGGTGCTTTTCACACACTACACCTCTACCTCGATATAACGCTGTCCTTGGGAGCCAAAAAATCTTACTGCGTTATAGGTGAAATCATGTTATATTGAACTTGCTTTGATCCACCGGAGTGCACAGCCCCGCCCCCCCCGGAGCACTGCTTTACCGTGTTATATCTGAATTCGTGTTATATCGAGGTAGCGGTGTATTTTGAAAATGTACTCTATTCTTTCTGATGAAACTTTCCCTTGGGTTATATGCTAATGCAGTTTTTTCTCTGTATTGTGTACCTTCTGGCAGACTGAAACACATGTACAAAAAGATAACTTGTCAGAATGATGTTGTTTTAGCTTTGACATTCATTAAACTTCAGTAAGTACTTGCCAAGGTTTTCTAAACTCTCAGTGTTGGCCCAACTTTTCAAGGTTCTATGATTCTCCTGGTGGCCTCAATTCAAAGGGACTTAATGGCCCTCAGCACCTCAGAGAATCAGACCATCAAGGTATGGAGTACTTTAGATGAAATTGTATCATTTGTTCAGAGATCATCTATCCAGCGGTTCTCAAACTGTGGGTCGTGACCCCATTTTAATGGGGTCACCAAGACGAGCATTAGACTTGCTGGGACCCAGGGCTGAAGCTGAAGCCCGAGCTCCCCACCCCTGCACCCAGGGCGGAGGGGCTGGAACTCCAGAACTCTCTCCCCCAACCACCACCCAGGGCAGCAAGTCTGGCTCCGGCCCCCTCTCCCACCCACCTGGGGCAGTGGGGCTCAGATTCTGCCCGCCCCCTGGGGTCATGTAGTAACTTTGTTGTCAGAAGAGGGTCATGGTGCAATGAAGTTTGACGACCTCTGCTCTATAGAATATTTCTACAGTTAGATTATAAAAATATCCCCTTTTTAACAGCAGTTACAATACCCAATGATATTTTGGGGCATATTGAACATGCGGGACATGATAGAACACCAGTGATATTTAATATTTTAATTCTCTCTTTGAATGAATTTCTAATATAAATAAAACCTAGAATTTAAAAATAATGAAATATATTCCTGTAGAAAATTTTCAGTTTCATTCATTTGTTGAAATCCTTTTTTTAATCCACTTACAAATGATTTATTTACCAAACACAGTATAAGCACTATATATATATAGTGCTTATACTGTGTTTGGTAAATAAAACATTTGTAAGTGGATTAAATATATATATATATATATATATATATATATATATATATATATATATAAAATCCATAAAGAAATAAAACACATTCCAAATAGATATGAATAATGAAGACTATAATCTGCTGAAGAAAGGCTTAAAAAGAACTAGGTAACTTTCCTTTGAATTTAAATAAGATTTGTTTAGGTATTTATTTAAATATGCCTTTTACATTTAATAATCTACATCTCTTCATTACTTACATAGACTATTAAAACAGTACACGTGTGAAAATTTAAGAACTGATTCATTAGGAAAATTATGTGGGCACAACCTACTTTATGTCTTGTCACATAGCTAGTATTTGTTATGTTAGGACAGGTATAGATAGTTAAAGAGTAGGGTGTTAAAGAGTAGAAATAGTTAAGAGTAGATAGTTAAAGAGTAGAAATCTTGGCTCCTTTGAAGTCAGTGGGAGTCTTGCCATTGACTTCAATGGGGCCAGGATTTCACGCTCAGGGTCTGATCCAATCCCCTTTCTATGGGAGGCTTTCTATTGACTTCAGAGGGATTTGTATCAAGAATAGAGTTGCAGGCTGAAAATAAGGATATCCTTGGAGGAAACGCCATCTGTACTGTTGTACAAAAGGTATGAAGGGAACTAACTGCACCTTGGACCCAGTTCTACTTTCTATGATCACTACCCTCCCCATAATAGACAAATAACAAAGCAATATAAAATCCCTTATTATTTCTGAAATAAAGGAAGCATTGATTTCAAACCTGCAAAATGCATTAGTTTACTGTAACATTCTCCCTTTGAGAAATGTGTAGTATATATGTAACAAAATTCCTGTAACCTGTTTCCATGACCTGATTCCCTCTATCCCAGTAATTATATATATGGTAACATGGGCCTGGTCTACACTGGGGGGGAGGGTCGATGTAAGATACGCAACTTCAGCTACGGGAATAGTGTAGCTGAAGTCGACGTATCCTATTTTGACTTACGTCCCATCCTCATGGCGCGGGATCGACGGCCGCAGCTCCCCCGTCGACTCCGCTACCGCCACTCGCCCTGGTGGAGTTCCGGAGTCAACAGGAGCGCATTCGGGGATCAATATATCGCGCCTAGACGAGACACGATATATCGATCACCGATAGATTGATCACTACCCGCCGATCCGGCGGGTAGTCTGGACGTACCCATGGTGTATTTGATGCAAAAGTGAATAGGACACTTCATGCAGGTATGATACCATAGTGAGTATTAAAGTGTAAAAACTCATGCCAGTCAAGGGTCAAATCTTCCATGGGTAGTCAAATTCCTCAGCTGCTGGTCAACATTGCAAACACAGATTTCTGAGAATCTGGCCCTAAACTTGCAATGTTTGTTTAAAATAATAATAAAATAAAAATATTACAATGACTGACTTTTAAAATATTTGGGAGGCTTTCTAATTAATTTTATAGGTTTTGTTATACATTTGCTAACTTTCTCCTGGGGCCATGTGCTTCTCTAAACTATAATTGAGAGGTAGATGATAGGAAAAGAACATTTACTGAATTGCAAAAGAAGAATATGCAATTTATGCTGAAAAATATATTCTACCTTTTTAATGCAAAGAAGAGGCATGCACTAATATCAAAAGAGTAAAAATAAAGACTATATAGAGAGCACATTTATTAAAATTGAAATGCTAATAACCAATAAAAGCTCCCTTTATATACCTGTATATGAGTAGAAAAATAGTTATCTATTGAGAAATTAGCAAAATGTGCCTTAATTCCATTTTTGTACTAGGCAAAAATGTTAGCCTAGTTTACAGCAAGGTAGTCTAAAAATAACTCACTGGTTTTGCTTACTGAAACCCTCAGGTATGCATCATGTCAGAGACAGAACTGATGGCTTATATGGTTTGTTATATATGATCTAAACGTTACTTACCTCAACCTCCTGAAGTCACAGCCCCCACAGGGAGAGTGTGGAAAGAGAAGTCACATAAGTGTTTTCTTCTGCTTTTTTATTTAAATGCCTAACAAAAGTCACAATATACCAGATACTACTTCTATTGTGATACATCAATGTAGAGAGAAAACAACAGAATGAGAGGGGGAAAGGAGAGGATGAAAATAAATGATGTGATAAGTGTAGCTGAAGGAAAATAAAGACAATAAAACTACTAAACCTCAATGTTTCTTCTGTAAAGGCCAAAGAACAAGAGAGAACCATCATCCGTAATCTTTAGACCTGTTCTGCACATAGACTGACTGCATAATTGGGCTCCTATTTCTCCATGGTGTGGGGAGGACCATGTCTTCTGAGTAAATACTAGCAGCAGTCTCAATCAGGGCCGGCTCCAGGCACCAGTGTAGCAAGCAGATGCCTGGGGTGGCCAACGAAGAGGGGAGCGGCACGTCCGGCAGTTCGGCAGCAATTCGGTGGCGGGGCCGTCACTCCCTCTTGGAGCGAAGGACCTGCCGCCAAATTGCCGCTGTAGAATGAAGTGGCGCTAGAGCTGCCGCCGATCGCGATCGCAGCTTTTTTTTTTTTTTTTTGCACTGCTTGGGGTGGCAAAAACGCTAGAGCCGGACCTGGTCTCAATGCAGTAAAGAGAGGTGACATGGTAACAGAGAAAAAGTACTGCTCAAAGTCAAGATGAAGTCACTGCAGAAACTAATGAGCAGCCATGACAATGGGTGAGCGAGTGAAAGGGATGACAGGCATTACACATACTGACCATCTTGTTACACTGTCACACACATTTGTATTTGCAATGTTTTCCCCATCCCTTCTATATGATAGAAACTTGTAAAAGAATCTCGAAGGAAACAAGAGGAAAAGATTGTGCCCTTCTTGATGCTGTCTGACCTGTTAATATGAAGGAAGCATCTAGTGAGCCGACCTAAAGCACTGTATGGGTTTCTTACAAGGACATATTGCTAACCCATTCCAGTATGGCTAAGAGAGTCCTAATCTTCCATCTTCCACCTGATGAAGTGCATCTCTGATTTTGAGGAGCACTTGCATCAAAATGTGAAAACACCCTACTTTTCAGCCTTTTAAAAACTGCTGTAATAGTATTTTCAACACACACTATCACGTGTGTAACACCTTGATTCAATGTCCCATGTTTTGTTGCCTCATTAATTCACCATGCAACATTGTACATGAACCATTTGGAACTGACCAGCTCCCACTAAAGTCAATTGTACAACTACCGTTGACATCATCATTGGGAGCAAGGGTTGGCCCATTATGTTAACAGTGAGACAAATCTCTCTTATCCACACTGAAAATTTGGCAGGTATACCAGAGTCATAAAAGGAAGAAACTTGATATGAAATCTGGCCCTATTGAAATCAATGGGAGTTTTGTCATTGACTTCTACTCTGCCAGGATTTCACCCTCTAAATGAGAGCAGTGTTTAAAATAACGACAAGGGAAAAGTTGGCTGATTGGGAAAAATAAGACCTTGCTGAACTCAACCAGGATAGTTCACAGTTCATGCTCTGTATGAGGAGGGCTCTGGTATGTGACTTCTTATGCCAGAAGGTGTAATATCAGAAGGTCTTTCTGTGAGTTTGGGGATAATCCAGATGTGGAGACCGTTACAAACAGTTCAGTGAGGAGGAGATGAGAGGGTTCATGTACATCTACATGCATTAAAAGCTTGAAAAAAAAGAACTAACCTGACTCATTGGTGTGAAGTCTTTCTTTGTAGTTAAAAAGGACAGTACAGAGGGAGGGAGGTCAGAAAAATAAAAGGAAATTAACTGCATGTGAAGATATGTTCTAAGAAGCTATCTAAAAATATAGCCATATAGTAGCATGGGAGAAACAGCACTGCATAGTGCAGTGGGTCTGATTCTCACACTACTTTAAAATTTCAGTGGTGTTATTCTTATATTAACCCGGTATAAGCAAGAAGAGGATGAGGCCCAAACTGGCATGCACTGAGGGGCACAAACACTATGGCTGATATCAGACAAAAAGAGGCTGAGGTCAGCACTAACATAACTACTATAAGAGAGCAATTCCCACCTATTTATTCTGCGAACTATTGTCCAGTGCTGCAGGAGTCAGTTTCATCAAGCAAAGGGCTTGTCTATTTGCTGCCAATACTGAGAGTTTGCCATTCATAAAGATGAAAAACACCTTTTTCCTATAGATTACACCTTAGGACTTTGGTTAGTAGTTTTGTAAGGAAATGGAGGGAGAAAATATTAATAAGGAAAATGACAAATGGCCCATTTGTCACTAATCATAGAATCGAAGGGCCTCATCCAGCAAGGTGCTGAGAGCTGTCTGAGATACTATACTAAGCACCCTTCACTTCCATAAATAAAGAGGGAGTTGCTTAGCATTTCCCAGAATTAGGGCCCCCAAAAGAAATGGAGAATACTAAAGAAAGTTGCTGATGGTACTGCTTAAGGAGTAAGGTACTTCTTAGCATAAGTAAGGATGCCACAATGTGGCCCCTAGGCACAGTTTTACTTATTTCAATGTTTTGTTCTCCATGAAGCAAGGCAAGGCAGGGCAGGAACTGTGATCAAGCCCTGTGGTGACACAACTATAATAATAATTAATATATGGAGATATACCTATCTCATAGAGCTGGAAGGGCCGCTGAAAGATCATGGAATCCAGCCCCCTGCCTTCACTAGCAGGACCAAGTACTGA
Source organism: Emys orbicularis (assembly GCF_028017835.1). Taxonomy (NCBI): domain Eukaryota; kingdom Metazoa; phylum Chordata; order Testudines; family Emydidae; genus Emys; species Emys orbicularis. The sequence goes on along the minus strand of NC_088683.1, from coordinate 62,751,957 downwards.
TTTTGCCCCAGATCCCTAAGTGGCCCCCTCAAGGATTGAGCTCACAACCCTGGGTTTAGTAGGCCAATGCTCAAACCACTGAGCTATTCCTACCCATTACACAGTACTGAGCCTACTTTCAATCCAGTCCAAAGTGAGTAACAATAGGTGTTTTCTCTGCAAGATTTGCTTGTATTGTGCATTAGACACAGCTGAGATTCCTATAAAATCACCAGATTTTTCTCAAAATGGTCCTGTTTTGCTGCAAGAGCATTGGTAAATGTCAATTTACATTTCTGTACAGCATTGGAAGTGGATTCAGTATATTACTGAAAACAACGCTGAGTCTTGAAGGGAACGACAAAGTGTTGCATCCGCTATGGCAATTCATTGTACATTAAATATAATAGCACGTCAAAAGAAAAACAAAAACCTGATGTAAATAATCAACATGAACATGAGTCCTGGGGCAAATCTACCTTAAATGCACACACATCTGCCCAATTTTTCACAGATTTCTTTCTTTATTTTATCTGAGAAATTGAGATTTCACCTTCTGCTTAGTTTATCAGTATGTTTAATATGGTCACACCTTTCAGAGGTTAAAAGAAGGGGGGAGGGTCAAATTAACTGCACAATAGTATGTTTTCCTGAATCATGTGTGAGTGGTGCATAACCCGTTCATAAATGTTGCAGGAATCAGACCCTTAATTTTCACAATTTCAGATGCATTTATACGTAGGTGCCTCCCTTCAACATTTATGAATAGCAGCTTCCCTTACTCACCTAAATAAAACAGAAATATTTTCATTTAACACAGCATCACTTTGAAACTTCTGCAAGCCTGGAATTAGCTTTTAGTATTAGCTTTCAAGAGTAATCATAGGCAGATACCGTTTAGTATTTGTTTGTATTTTGTCCTCCTTTAAGAATTTTTTTTTAATGTTTTCAATTGAAATTGAATATGAGTATTTATGAAATACTGTAGGTACAAGACCAAAATCCAATACAAAAAAAAATGTATCACAGGCAGCGGCAATGCCAGGTTTCCCACCCTGCACTGCCAACATGTCTCAATTGTTTTACAGAGAGTTCAGTTTTTGGCCTTTCTGCTCATACACTCAACAAAGGAGTTAGTTTATGCTTAATGTGCCGGGTGGGTAGATGGGAATTGTAATGAGGTTATCTGTGCACAAGGACCCGAGGTTAAATCTTAAAATTCCTTTCACATCGGCTATCAAAGGATAATGACCTTCTGTGAATAAACATATGGCTGTGATTTGAACTAATTACCAAAGGACTGATTGAACCAAAGCCCACTGAAGTTAATGGAAAGACTCACTGACTTCCCTGGGTATTGGATTAGGTCGCTAGAGATAAAAAGCTGAACCATTCCAATCCCCTGAACCAGTTAGTCCCTCTTGTTAATTTAAGTCTAGGTATCTGATGAATGAAATGGTAGCTACCCTTACAACCTATGTACCACTGACATGTTCATCTTTATTTTTTTTTAATACAAACAGCTTTTTAAGCTAATTTGGATTAATGCAGCCTGAGTGTTCTCATAGTTCAAAATTAAATGTTTAAATATGTAGCTAGCTATCACTGGACAAAACAAACACTTGCATTTATTATAATGAAACATTTATTGCATTTTAGCAATAAAAAAATCTACCTTTTTTATCTTCTAACCTTATTTTTTACACCCACATTGTAGTTATATGTATAAATACATCCTTTTGATCTAGTGGGTATACATTATAAAAGGGCAGGCAGTTTCTTATGCACTTTACTCAGGTCATTTCAGTATTTTGTCTTCCTTTTCAGATCTTGACCCATAATCTGATATCCTTCTTTAATACTAGAGGCCAAAATATGGTGGCGGGTAGAAGTCAACAGGCACTGGAAGGCCAGAGGGTTAAGACAGATGGCTTCTGTAACAAGACTAAACAGATACTGTTGCATTAGAAGTTATTTTGGAACAAGATAATTTGTCATGGAGGACCTTAAAGTTTAACTCTACCTGACCCATACTGTCCATAGTTACAGTTGGAATGGACTCATGTGCATAGAGTCGCTGTCTCTGGAATCTAAAATTCTCATCACTAAAATAAACAAACAAACAAATGGTTGATGGTAATTTGTCTGGAATCTTGGCTTTGGCAAATTTCTGTTCTCATCCAATATTGTGACTGATCATTATTACTACAAAACCTGGCCTGTAACTTGACAAAATACTTGTAATGGAAGTAAAAAACATTGACGTCTGAGCCATATTTCATATTAAATATTAGTTTCCCTTTCTGAAGAATCATTGAGTACTTTGTCAGCCCTGTTGGCAGCCTCCTCATTCTCATTGTTGGTCAAAGGTTCTGCTTCCTTGGGATCAGCATTCTTTAATGCTTTCTGTTTTTCTTCTTCTAACTTCTTCTCTTTTGCCAAAAGCCTGTAGTTGATGGCATTGCCGATGAACAACCAAATACTTGCCACAATCACAATCGATCCGCAGACAATGTACATGTATTTATATTCTCCAGTTATATCCACTAACCAACCTGAAAGACAGAAACAATACAAAACCACACTTGAAAATATTCCAACTGTAGACAGAAATAAATTCCAGGTCCTTCCCACAGGTATTATCAATAAATGTCCTGCATTAAAAGTATTTTCAACACTATAAAAGTTGTCCTAGATTGGGCATTTTCACAGACAGATGTACAGTGGAGCTGTAACAAATTTTATATTAGTTAGACTGGCAGCTATTGCATTCATTATCTGTAGTAAAATAATTGAGACTAAGGAAGTAGAGTCTAGTCAACAATAGTAGGTTGTATAATTTTCTATTCAGATCTGTCTTTTTTCCCCCCTCCTCCTAATGTCTTTCTACTATTGTTTTGGAATGGATGTCTAGCACTCAGTGGGGCTGCTTGCAGACAAGAGGCTGGAAAGGTGTCTGCCTTCTCAACTGCTGTCACTATGTCTCATTGTGAAGCTGCTATTTGTGCTCCACTTATTCTGTCCCCAAAGACAGAATTTTTCACCTGGGTGTGCAGACACCACTGTCATGAAAACTGAGTTTCAAACTCTGAAAACTGAGTTTCAAACTTGTATGGGTAATGCTTACTCCCCCAGATGGATCAGCAGCAGCGAAGATCAAATGTGGGACCTCTGTATCTTAACACATGAGCTTCTACCATCTGAGCTAAAGGAACTTGCTCTGTTAGTCGAGGTTGTATCAGACTTGTCAATCTCTAGTTGACCTTGCCACTACCAGAAGGGGAGTGCCACAATGAGCAGGCATGACTTACATTCATAAGCCATTTGGATCAAAGAAAAATGTATTCTGACTACCTTTTCACATTGAGTCATTCTTGTAATTCTGTTGCATTTTCTAAACTCTAAATTAAAAGACAGGCTCCCAATACAGCAAAGCACATAAACACATAATTTAAGCACGAGTAGTCTTATTGAAGTCAATGGGATGATTAACATAATTTAAGTATGTGCTTAAATGCTTTGCTGTATTGGGGCCATAATACTGACATACCAACTAGACCTGGTCAAAACTTGGAATTTCTGTTCTGTGGGAAACTCCAACATTTAAAAACAAATTTTCCAAATCAGAATAAAGTTGAAAAATTTCCAATATCCTGCTAAATGAAATTTCTGGGGGTGGGGGGGAGGAAGTTTTGAGTCAATTTAAAGGTTTAGTTTCTATATTGATTAATCTATATATTTATAATTTTTGTATATTTTAAAATTGTGTTTTAATAATGTTTATAATATAACTTGCTAGAAAACAATAGAATATATATAATTTCAAAACAAAAAATTAAATGTTTCATTCTGATAAGGTCAAAATGTTTGACTTTATCAAAATGCTTCATTTAATTTTTTTCCATTGGAAAAGTGTTCCACCTGAAATTTTTTGACCTGCTTAAATATTAAATTTAAATACATTTTTAAAGCATTTAAAAGCAGTAATATTTTATCTAATGCAATAAAACCTTTGAAGATAATGCACAGTGGTTACCCTTTATAAAGTTAGTAGTTTTGCCTTAAATAAATAGAAACGTTTACCTCAGTATTGGCAGTATTCCCTATGCTTACTACTTAGGAATACTAAAATAATTTATATATTGAGATACTAGTAATATAGTACTATAAAAATATTGATATATTGTTGCAACTGAGGTAGATAATCCAGGCAATTTGTTAGTTTTTAATGGTGCCAGTCTCAAAGAATTATTTACAAAAATTAACTTAATGTTCATGCATGAGATCATCATTATACTTTAATAGACCTGAACAGATCAAAACTGGAATATGAGCTTTTCAATGTATTCAAGTAGAGAAATTAACAAAGGTGACCTGATTATATCCAAAATGTATCCCTTTAAAAAAAATCCACATAACAAATATAAGAAAAATAAATAGCTGTATACTTTATCACTACATTAATATTAGATTTAATATTAATATAGGTTTCAATATTTCAGGTGACTGGATTTTATTAGTCGTAGACACAGTCCCTCCACTAGGTGGCATTCCAAGTGTCTGTGTAAGAGGAATCCATTGTATTCCAACATCTATGAAGATAAGATGAGATCAGATTCATTTGGAATGACTTATATAACTGTTAAATATTAATTTCAATAAAATAAAGTGTATAAGTTATAATCAGCTGGCATTATTTAAATTTTCATTAACAAATAAGTTCAACAGATGTTATTTTAGTACAAATTATGGCCTGGGTCATGCAAACATTTACCTATATAACTTTACCCACATGAGTAGACCCATTGACTTCAATGGGAGTACTCCTGCGTGTAGTATTGAGCGTGTGTGTAAGAGTTTGCAGTACTAGAATCTACATTTATAATTCACACCTATAAAATCTAATATTGTTTAGTTCAAAAGTATATATTTGTATATATTTAGTTCAAATTAATATTTGGTCAGGGATTTTACAGTTGGATTTTGGGCACCTAATTCCCTAAAACTCTTTTGAAAATCCCAGCTCTTTTATCAGAATTCTGGAGGTGATCAGTATATGAAAATTAACTAACACTGTCTTTTCATAACGAGGGACAATATTCTGCTTATGCTCTGAAGGGCAACATCCATCAGAGCCCTCTTGTGCATGCACTTTACTTAGCCATGTTGTGAGAATCAATCTTATTTCAATAATCTCCCTTGTGCTTGGGATTAAACCAGTAAGGTAGTAAAGTAGCATGTGGGGAGCTTTAAAATGACAATTTATATATGTATCATTTTATTTTTAAGCAGCCACTAGTTTGGCAGCCGTTGGTTAGGGAAATTAGGAACCATTTTGTGAAGTAGCACCTACAGTAGTAGCTTCTTTGCTATGGGGAATGAAGTGGAGTCCCATGAATGTAACCAATTTGAGAGAGAGGGAGCTGTGCTGACCAGGAGGTAGTGGAAGCACCACTGTGGAAGAGATGCTCTCAGCACTGCTAACTGCCTAGTAAGGCACATGAAAAATAGGACTGGGTGGCTAGCACTGAGAGCAAATACCATCTTACCATATCTTATCTATGTATGTATCTCTACCTATATAGCAACATACATAGCCATGATGGCCATACACCATATACACACAGGCAATATAAATCTGCATATAAATCTAAATCTGTGATATGCCAAAAGAAAAGTAATGTTACAAAAGTAAATTCAAAAGAACAAGCGGTGAAAACATTACAGTTCTTGTGGCAACATTAACTAACATGCGCACGTCTAATATTAGATAAATATAAATAATAACTTAAATATTCACAGCCAGCCCAGTGGCATCGGAAAGGATAATAAAAAGGAATCCTTACCTCCTAGAGGGGGGCCTAGGAGAACAGGGCAGCACTCCACAATTGTGACAAGTCCCACAGCACTGGAAAACCTGGCTGCACCAACGAGATCCATCAACGACTCAAAAAGGATACTGCTAACCATTCCAAAAGCAAATCCAAAAAGTACAGCATATACCACCAGGCCTGTATAGTCCTCTGCCAGTGGGCACATGATATGACAGATGCCATTGTACAAGACAGCAAAACTAAAGAAGTACTGGATTTTTGGCCGGATGTATTTGGAGTTTGCTACAAGTCCCATTGAAGGCCTAGCAAACATGTCTACAAAAGCTAGAATAGAGAGCAAAAAAGCAGCAGAATATTCATCAATTCCCTTGTGTTTGGCATAAGGAGCCAAGAATACTATTGGGGCAAAGAAGCCAACAAACATAATAACATTTCCTGACAAATAAACCAGAAACCCTCTGTGTTTAAAGAGGGACAGATCTAAGTATTTATTCACAGTTTGCCAGAATGACTTCTTCTTGTTATTCATGTGTAAGGCTGAATCTCCTGCTCCCTTCTCGACATCTTTTTTCACAGGAGGGACTGGTTTTGGTCCAACAGGTCTCATAAGTGACCCGGCCACACAGCAGTTCAAAAGAAGTCCTCCCAGAATGAGAAAGCTTCCTTTCCATCCAAATGCATTAAAGAGGAATTGATTGAGAGGTGCCAGTGTGCTTAGAAACACTGGACTTCCAGCCATGGCTAGTCCATTAGCAATGGGCCGCTTCTTATAGAAATACTTGCCAATCATAGTCAAGGAAGGCTGCAAGTTGAAGGCTAAGCCAAGACCTAAACAACAAAAAAGCACAGAGTTATTGCATGTAATACATTGAAAACCCTTCACGATAAGCAGACAAAATCATTCAAAAAAGCTAAAATGCCATTCAGAAATTCCCACTGAAGATTAAACACTATCAGCACTGGAAAATGAAATGTGGTTTCACTGCTTTCCACACATTTTAATGTCACCACTATGTCACACTCGAGTTCTGTCATTTCCTTGTATTGCGTTGCAATAAAAGTAAATACTCATAGTAATGTTTGAGCAATTATATAGACAATGGAGTGACAGAGGAACAATGGTATCAAGACCTTGAATACACCATTTTGTATTTCACTAAGCTGCAACACAATTCTCTCCTGGTTCATTTCACAAAAGTTATTAAATGTCACCTCATCTACAAAAGAGAGCACAAAATATTTAAAAGTATAAATCTACTGGCTTTTATCCCTCTATCCCTTTTAAAGGTTGAACATGTATCCAAAGTAAGATGTAAAATGATTAATAAATAAAGATTTTGCAGGAAATCCAGCCCCACATCCACAGCTGTGGAGGTCCTGGTAGTGGAATCACTGGTTAAATGGGAATTGCACTGGGGTGGGAAAGGGGCTGTGTGGGGATGCACAAAGCCAGATCCCTGCACAGCAGGGCACAGGGGTGAGGCAGACTTGGGCCAGATGTGCAGTCAGAGGATCCACCTGTGGTCCTTCTCCTTGGGTGGGGATACACTAGAGCTGCAGAGTTTTAGTAGCAATGCACCCGCTATGTAGTCTCAGAGGAAGGATTCCTTCCCTCTTCTCCCATGGGCAAATGTAGTGCCTAGCTCACTCCTTGGGCTAGGTTGTGGGTCCCTGCATTTGGCTCTTAAAAAGTAGAGATGTGAGGTCTTAAATAAAACAAAACAAACAAGAAACCCACCACACTCAGTAAGAAAGGGTTCTTTCAAAATGATTAACTTCTACTCAAGTCAATTACAGATAAACATAAGCTTTGATGTAGTGACAGAATAAGATCTCATTTGTATATTCCATGCTTCTATATGACCTCTAATCTCACCTTCTTTCTTTATTCAAAAGAGATGCTTTAAAAAAATTAGAATCCCTTTGGTAGTACGGTAATTTAATCTAGTGGCCTTATTATCACTTTAATTCCCACCCTTTGATCAATTCTAGAGCTTTGGGGATTTAGCATTTGTTTTCAGACAGGAATATTTTTTATTCTGGGGACAGGTGGACCCTGCCCAGCATACTATTTTGCTGGATATGGATATATATATTTTGTGCGCCTACAGAAGCTTAGTATTAGAGTTTGCATATCTACTAGACCTGTACTCATCTCTGCTATTTTATTCAAAGTATGGTATGATTGAAGGCTAAAAAAAAAATCAATGCAAAACCCAATACAAATGACTCTAATAAGTGCTGTCATGAGTCAATCAATTCCAGTATTGTAATTATAGTGCAGTACAGTATGGCAAATACATAGGGCATTTATTGAATAAAATAATCAGAGGTTCATGAAATATCCCAAGCAGTAATTTAATATCCTAAAAATCAATTTAAATGAGTACAGTTTAGGATAGCTAAAATTAACTGGACTAGTTACCATTTTTGAACTAGTTACTTACCTCCAACAATTCCTACACATATGTAAAGCTCCAGGACACTATTGCAGAAAGAGGAAGCAATCATTCCAAATGAACACAATACACCTCCTGCCATCATCACTGGCCGGCAACCATATTTGTTCACCAAGACACTGCTTATGGGACCTAATGGCAGGAAAAGGATAAATTATCCATCATGCAGTGATAAATATATTTGCGGTTGAGTGTTTTCAGTGACTAAAAGTACCTCCCTGTGAGCCTGACAACACAAGAACTTACATACTAGAAGTCCAAAGGACTACTTACCCTTCCTGGGAGTATCCTGTGGTCATGGAAGTGGATCAAAGGATGTAAGACATGAGTGCAGCAAGATTGTTAATTACAGTTCTCAGAGAACCAACAACGGGCCCAGTCAATATACGTTTTGGGTATGCAAGAAATGGAGGATTAGGCCCACTGTCTGCAGTCTAGTTCAGAATTTCAAATGGAAGGAAGTTGTTTAATCAAAACTATAGTTAACAGAGCAGAAGAGATCTCTAAATGAGTCAGATTACAACATCTTTTGATAGAATGAAAGCTCTTTCTGAACTCCCTATAACTGCTGCTGTTGACTAGGGCAACATACTTATGTCAATGGGACTACTCACTTGCTTAAAGTGTTGAAGTGGAGCATAAATAATTGACAGCTGAGATCTATTTTCCTTGTCCAGATCTGAATGAGATAATGGACAATATCATTCTGTTCTGTAGTCTGAGCCTTCTGAAGTATGCTTGGTATAATGGCCTAGAAACTGAAAATATGGCTACAAACCTGGTTTTTAGTTTCAAATGAAATTAATTCCAGTGTAATTTTGTCCATCCCAAACAAAGAACCAGCATGTAATCTGTCATGATGTGCACTGTATGTTCTTTAAAGGCCCACAACAGGAATAGATGGTGTGTGGCATATCAAGATTAAGAAGCTGTCAGAGCTGCTTGAGGAAGCTTGCACTACACCTGATTGTACTATATGTGGCCCTAACCAACATTAACAGCTTTACTTTTGTAAGCACTATATTCACTCCATTTAAAAAACATTGTGTGTGTGTGGGGGGCGGTTAGATTTAGAACTGGTGATAAAAGAGACCAGATATAAAGTGAAATGTCAAGCATTACATTTGGTTTTACTGCAAATCATTCTGGTTCCTACTGTGTATTGGGTCCAGTACAAATTTCCCATAATAAACACCTAAAGAAATATACATCAGCATTTTCATTGGCAACACAAATCAAGTTCAACAAAATTGGAGATATGCATTGTTTGCAATATGTCCTAGTTTGGGTCCAAATGTTTGATCTATCTTAAAACTGATACTATTGGGGATGGGTTAGGCCCATACCATGCCATCAACATTTTAAGCATAAGTCTCAATTGAATCTGATGGAAGCAGGTTGACCAGATAGCAAGTGAGAGGTGGGGGTAATAGGCACCTATATAAGACAAAGCCCCAAATACCGGGACTGTGCCTATAAAATCGGGACATCTGGTCGCCCCAGATCAGTGGTTTTCAAACTTTTTTTCTGGGGACCCAATTGAAGAAAATTGTTGATGCCCGCGACCCAACGGAGCTGGAGCAGAGGGGTTTGGGGTGTGAGAGGGGCTCACGGTTGGGACAGAGGGTTGGGGTGCATGGGTGAGGACTGCAGGGTGGGGCCAGGAATGAGGGGCTCAGGGTGAGGAAGGGAGCGCTGGGCTAGGGTAGGGGGTTGGGGTACAGGAGGGGGTCAGGGCTCTGGGCTAGGGGTTCAGGTTCTGAAGTGGGGCTGGGGATGAGGGCTTTGGGATGCAGGAAGGGGTTCCGGGTTAGGGGAGGGCTCAGGGCTGGGGCAGAGGGTTGGGGTGTGGGAGGGGGTCAGGGCTCTGGGCTGGGGGTTCAGGTTCTGGGGTGGGGCCGGGGATGAGGGGTTTGGGGTGCAGGAAGGGGTTCCAGGTTTGGGGGGGCTCAGGGCTGGGGCAGGGGATTGGGACGCAGGGTTGGGGCACGGACTTACCTCCTGGTCAGTGGCGCAGCCAGGGTGCAGAGGCAGGCTTCCCGCCTGTCCTGGAAGTGCGGACCGCGCTGCATCCCGGAAGCGGTCAGCAATGAGTCCCACTCCTAGGCGGAGGTGCGCAAGTGGCTTAGTGTGACTCTCGCCTGCAGGCAGTGGCCCGCCAGCTCCTAGAAGACGGACCCACTGCTGGCCGCTTCTGGGGCACAGCGCAGTGTCGGAAAAGGTAGGCACTAGCCTGCTGTAGCTGGGCAGCACCGCCAACAGGACTTTTAACATCCCGGTTGGCAGTGCTGACCAGAGCAAGGCAATCCAGTGCCTGATATGCTGCGACCCAGTACTGGGTCACGACCCACAGATTGAAAAACACTGCCCTAGGTGGAAGTTCAGTTTAAAAATCAATGGCATTATACAGTCCTTAGTTTGGTTAAACACACTGAAGTCTGGATACTTTCCAAAAGGTTTCTAGCACAGTTTTCAAGTGATTTGGATGATAGGCCTTCTCATGAGATATTCAATACTTTTCATTTCTGGTCAGGTCAGAAATACTTTGGGAACAGTTTCCTATGTGATAGATTGGCCTGTCTTCTTTCAGCACTAACCATAAAAAGAATTACTGAGAAGCATGGACTTGAGAAATCAAACTCAAAGCTTTGACCAGATACATCTTGCATTGTGACCTGAAGCTTACTGAATTTATGCTCTCATGAACCATGATCTAACCATGAAGGTTCCTATAGAGAACATCCTTTTGCCAGTCCTGGGATGTACAACTCCAGGAAAGAACCATTGTGGCACTCTGTATCTCAAAGCAGCACCCTGAAACCCCCATATTCACTGCTGTCATGTAATTATGATATGTTTTGTACAAAGTATGCCTCGTGAGGTATCATCTTAAAAGTCTTGATCTGTTGAACATTAATATCATGTTGGATTGCATGTGCTATCATTGAATGTGAAGTTTTATGACGTTTTGCTATGTGTGTGTTACTGAAATATGTTGTGAGGTTGGGAACACCTACAACCAGCCTTTCAGGTACTACAATGGAGTAGCCAGACATACTGATGGCCTATTAAAGGGAAATTCACTTGCCCAAAGGCCATCCCAGAAGACTTTTCAGAAAGAGCATTTAGACAATGGAGGCTGCTTGACCAATGGGGGCGGACCTCCACGTCACAAGCATAGATCGTTCCAGCAAGCTGGAAGAAACTATAAAGAGGGGAAGTGACATCATGACTTGGCTTCAGTCCCCCACAACTCAACCCCTGGAAACACATCTGGAGGACAAAGACTTTGAACTGGGGACAGGTGGTTCCAGACTGGAGCAGAGTTCTAGCCTATGTATCGAAGATCTGTGACCTGTTTATACCATCTATCAAGGTGAGACACTGCTTGATTCAAATCCTGTTCAGTTTATAGAACTCAGATTGCGAATTTACTTTTATTTATTAGATAACCAACTTTGACTTCTATGCTTACTACTTATAATCACTAAAAATCTACCTTTCTGTAGTTAATAAATCTGTTTTCCATTTTACCTAAAACAGTGTGTTTTGGTTGAAGCGGTTGGGCAATATCAGCTCAGATTACAAAGGCGAGTGTGTGTCCTCTCCATATTGACTGGGTAATAAACTTACACTGGTCAGGCTTCTAACAAGGACAATATGGCATATTCCAAGGTTGCTAGGCTGGGGAACTGGGGGGAATTGGCTGGAGCCTCTCTATTGTTGGTTTATGAGTGGCTGGGAGAAGCACTCATGTAACTCAGTTGGGTGTGTCCTGCCTGTGGAGGTCTATGTCAGTGCAATACCTGCCAGAGATTTGTCACTTGTCACAGCATCACAGTGTGAGAGGGATACCCCAAGTTGGTGAGACAGAGGGCTCAGCAATCCCACAGTTCAGGTTGCACCTCAGGAACCCCATCACAACCATCATGCTAGGAGAGAGGGGGAGAGGTGAGCACTCAGAGAGCTGGGTCCCAAGCCATTTAAAGCTCATACATTATAAACAACACCTTGAGCTGCATGTAGAGGTGTACAAGATTATGGAATATTGGAGTTATGGACTTAAAGCAATTTGGACCTCTCCTCATGAGAGGAAGAAGAAGAAGAATCAGGAATAGGGGATGGGTTCGAAGAGCCATGGAAGAATGGATGGGGAGAGGATAAGGAAAGGATTGGGGTACACATACTGGAGTGTTGAGTGTTGGAAGGATATGGGGACAGCACCCGAGAGACGTTTCAGTACAACATATAATTGAATTGTTGACTCAGATTTATTAATTCACTCACCAAAAAGGCACCTAGGCACCACTGCCGACTATTTAAAAGCACAACCAAACATGAAGACAAAACCTGAATAGCCTTCACCATACACCACAGAAACTAATTAAAGAAAATAATTAGGTAAATACCCCCACCCTCCCTAAAAATAACCCTTAAAACAACAGTCTTCATCCCAGAAGTCCCACAACAAAAAGTGTCCTGAAGATGAACATACTGGGGCTTTTTTTTTTTTCAGAATGGGAAAGTCCTGCCAGCATCTCCCTGGAAACTCTAGCTCAAGCATCTTTACTGGCATGTGCTACAGGTGAAGCTTCATGGGGAGGCTAGCCCCCTACCCTGCTTCGTCCAGTTGAGGCCATGCCTCTTCCAGCCAAGGCCACGCCCTGCTTGCTGCTCTCAGCCCTCCACTTCCCCCCCCCCCCCCCGTGGCGGAGAGCTAGGTTGGAGCCACAGGAGGGGGGCTGAGAGCTCGGTCCTGGCTAGGGTTGAGCTCTCAGCCTCAGCTGGGATCATGAAGGAGCTCTCAGCCCTGGCTGGAGATCTGAGCCTAGAGCCCCTCCCCCATTCTGTCCCTTCCACCTGCACACACCCCCAAGGCCACACCCCATTCCATCCCTTCCCCAGTGGCCCCGCCCCCATTGTACCCCACACTCTGCCTCTTCCACCCCGAGGCCCCACTCCCTACTTGCTCCTCTCCCGCCCCCCCTGCTATGGCCCTGAGACCAGAAAAGCTCTGTGCCCCCACCCTGGCCCTGGGGCCACGGTGGGGGGAGATTTTTCTGGGGGCTCCAAATCCGCCACTACCCTCCTCCCCCAGCCTTCATTACGTGCCGCCCATGTATACTGGCCTTAAATTATGGCAGTAATGCATGGGGAAATAAATATTTCATAAGTAGAGAGACAAGGTACTTGGAACATCACTTTCCTAGATCTGAAGAAGAGCTCTATGTGACTCAAAAGCTTGTCTCTCTCTCATCAACAGAAGTTAGTTCAATCAAAGATATTATCTCACGCACTCTATCTCTCTAATATCCTGGGACCAACATGGCTACAACTACACTGCATACAACAATGGAAGATAGTGTAAGCAGGCAGGTCCCAGGCTATTTAGCACTTTTTAGGTCAAAGCCAAAATACTGGCTTAAACTCCAACTAGAAGGCAACCAGTGTAGATCCCAGAGTACCATTGATCTATTTGAGATCCCATGGTTTTGGGTGGGTGGTAGATGAGGATAAAAGGGAAGAATTGGAGGCACCTGTGCTCTGCAGGGTCATAGAGTCTAATGTTGTTTTAAGCACAACTTTGAAATCAATTTGCTGACTTTCAAACTTCTTCTTAACTACAACATTCTATTAAAGATTTTCCTGTAAGTTATTGACATGTATTTACCACCTTAACTCCAGTTTAATTTTGTTTTCTGGGACTATTCCAGTATTTCAGTTTAAAATACAAACACGTGGGGAATATTAATTGTCATATAAACCATAATGTTGGGTTAAGCCACTGAATGAGGAAACTCCATATATTTCCCAGTTTCCATCAGACCTGATAAGTGGATTAAACATTTTCTGCTGATGTCTTTGCATATACTTTGGTTTTTAGAGTCTCATAAAATACCACATATTCATCAGTATATATGGATTTACGAATCTGCATAAATTCTAGTTGTGAGCATGTAATCAGACCTTTCATGGGCAAGCACAAATGAGATTTTACATTTAACTGCAACTAAAATCATTTAAGTAATGTTCACATCCGAGCGTGTATCTATATCCTGCTGCACATTCTTCTTTTGAATATAAAGCAAATTTCAGCCATTCAACTTCAAGAAACAAATCAGTTGCAAAATCATGCTATCAGCTAATACATATAGATTTTTAAAAAACAAGTAAAAATAAATTCTGATTCAATATGCAGACTTCTTTACTCTTAAATGGGAAAATTATTTACTTTCTATTTCTATCCTTGCCTGGATTTTCACTTGGGCAGACTTTTCAAGGGAAGAAGGGAACAATTCTCACCTGTTTATGTGTCAAACTGGATAAGAGGGTTACAGAGAGATGGTTTGGGAGAGGGTCAGGGAGCTGTACACAGGCAGCTTTTGGCAGCTGAGGACCCTTTTCCATCCCCTCCCCCTCATGTGCCTCACTGAAAGGTAGATTCAGCTCTACATGCAGGGGAGGTCTGGCTCCATAGCTCATACATTTGTGGGCTCATCTGGTGGTCTTGTTTGTATGTATGAGACCAGTGAGTCAACATGTAAGAGGACTGATGCAAGCTGGTTCTGAAGGTGCAGGTACACTCAGCTAGTATGCTGTCCTTTTCACCAGCCCTGGTGACTAGATGCTTTCTGAGGTAGCCAGTCTGCAGGCATGTGCAAAACTGAGGCAAAACACTGTTTTTAGTAAAACTGACAAGGATGCTGAGATAGGTCAAAACTCTTCTTCTTCCTGGGGACTGATTTGATCAACAGAGGAATTAACAATACCATACGATTCTGCAAAAGCCTTCTCTTTATGCTTGGTCGCTACCAGACTTCTTACCTCAGGACTGCTTAGCCCAGATATCTGCTCTCCAGAGAGCCATTTATACTTCTGTGTTATCTCAGATTGGAGTGGACCAGGTTCTTCCCATAGGTTTGTGGTTTTTTTCCAGGCTCTGACTCTGACCTATTGCAACACAGTCATACTTAAGGGTGGGGAAGGGAGGAGTTTTCCCAAAGACCATGGCTGGGAAAGTCACAGTCCCAAGCAAAATGTTATAAAAAGGAGCCATAGTCCCAGCTCCACCATAAAGCTTTAGCTTCCACCCCTCCTGCTGCATCTCGAGGGAAGACAGTTCATCCCTTGAGACGGTAAATATACAGCGTCTAAAGGGAATAATTCATAACAAACATGTGCCAGTCAGTGATGTCTGCTCCCTTGGCCTCCCAAAGATACTTAAGGATGCTCTTGGATGTTTCTAATTGTTCTTCTCCTTGCTTTTCTTTTTAAAAACTTCTCACTATTATGGGGGCCGCCAGAGGTATATAACAAATACAGGAAAAAATGGTTTCCAACTTCCTCCTACCCCACTCTTCTCTAGACTTGGCCTTTACAGAAATCATGGAAATGGAATAGTGAAAATGTTGATGAAAAATGGAAATATTTTGCTAGATTTTTTGAGCAAAATTTCTCCCATTCTCAATATAAAGTTATCCTTTCTAGCAGTCTAAAACTCTCAACACATTGCACATTCCTCAGATCACACAGAGGAAACATCACAAAAACATCCTGCTTGACTAAACTGAGAGGAACACTGGTCACAGTAGATGACCAGCTTGATAATAAAAGTCTAGAAGTTTTATCAAAGCAAGATGGACTATTCGGCAGATTATCAGGAGAGAGATGGCAACAGGTGAAGCCTTATCAAATGGCAAAGGACTCTGGATTTTTATCTGGAGCTTTTTTCTTAAACTGTCACCAGTGGGAACAGTAAAGCTGGATGTATTCGCCAGCTCTCAAAATCAGCACTCTGAAATTCTTCATCATACCTTGCATTCTCTATCCTGTGATCATGCCCAATTCCCGTGTGGCTTATTTTATACCCTTTTTTCAGTTGCTTTTCCTCTTATGCATTTCTCATCTTCTAGGCCTGATTTTCTGTAGCCTTGCAGCTTAATTAATCATTTACACTAATGCTACCGAAAAGCATGGAAACATTTTGCATCCACTTTGCACTGATCTAAATGACTACGAAAGGCTCAGGGCAATAAAGTTTCAGGCCCATTGCCTTCTCAGTATGTAAATTACACTTATCTTACATACCACAGGATGCCAGGTTGATGCAAATTGCACTACTTTAATCATTTTTTTTTCACTAACGTACGCCCAAAGTGTAATCTACATCATTAGTTAAATCACTGAGGGATAGCTCAGTGGTTTGAGCACTGGCCTGATAAACCCAAGGTTGTGAGCTCAATCCTTGAGGGAGCCATTTAGGGAACTGGGTTTTAAAAAAAAAAATCTGTCTGGGGATTAGTGTTGCGTTGCGTTGAGGAGGGGGTTGGACTAGATGACCTCCTGAGGTCCCTTCCAACCCTGATAGTCTATGACTTTTACTTTAGTATTTGTTTAATGCATTTGGCTATATATAAAGTACCTTTATACATAGGAAGGGTAATCTAAACTTGTGGCATTATAAACTCTTTGACCCTCACTTGAAGGCTCTTAAATATATAAGGATGAACATCACCTCTGTACAAAGCCTATGTGCCACTTAAGTCACACTTAGGTTCTATTTTGAGTGTTTACATGAGATTTTACTGCTCAATACACCTTGTGCTGGCCCCTCTGCACAGTGGTAAATTTAAACCTATTGGGCAGATCCTTAGCTGGTGTACATCATCATAGCTCCATTGCAGTCAGTTTATACCAGCTGAAGATTTGGCCAGAGGTGAACAACGGGATTCTGATGTAGAAAAAGAATATATTATAGTTCCCTTTAAATAAAAAAGGCACCAGTAATCCATGTTGTTCTTTTCCTCTCACTTGCTAATTTCTCTTTTCAATCACCATTTTAATCTTTCCTTTCATGCTAAGCGATGATGCTGTACATGAGCAGCAGTTTAAAAAGACTGCACATGACTGAATAATAAGGTATAAAAAGCAGATGTTTGAAGGATTGACCCTTTTACCTTCTTAAAAAATACTAACTGTGCAAATATAATCTTAAAAGAACTTGAACAGTAAAATATTCTATTGTTAAAAATCATAACATGATATTTCTGCTGAACTGAATGTTTAGGACTCATTTTATATGTTTAATACACACACACTCACACACTTACCTGTTCTGATCTTTTATCATCCTTAAAAGGAATACACAGTTCATGAATGATCTAACTCTGAAGACAATGAAACAGCTTTCTACTGAAGGTTTCTAAGAGTTCAAAGGATGCAAACCAGATAACAATATTTCAATTTCATAATACCTAGATATTTCCATTTCATAATACCTAGAGGTAATGGTAGTGGCAGATCAGCTTTAAGGCCACGGAATAGAATAAAGGAAGATTTATTTGGCATAAAATCTATATCCTGCAGAGCTCTCAGGTAGAATAACATTTATGAGTGAAAATATATTAGGTATACTCCATTAATTTATAAGAAGAAGAGAATCTAGGACACTAGAATTCCTGCTTTCTTCTCTCTGTTCCATCATTTTTTGTACTAAGAACAAATATATTTCTCTTAGACAGATTTCCCACAAACAGGTAACATTCTTTCTGATAGAAGAAAAATGTTTTGTAACTTAGCTTAACTTAACTGGGTGATAGCTAATCAGACTTCAAAGACAACACCACCAGCTGGTACAGGTATCAAGCTGCCACCAATGACCTTCAGTTCTACACAGAGGTCATCTTCAAGTCTTTCCTATGTATACTCTCACTGCAGAAGTGACATTTATTTTAATAAGTAAATAAATTTGTTTTTTAGCTATCTTCTCAATTCTTACTTCTTACTAGTTTGACTTCTCATTGATATATTTTTGGTGGAACTAAAACCCTTTCGTGCTCATATTGTGTTTAGTGTACCTCCCACTTGTGCCTTGAATTTTCTTCTGTCTTGACATCTATATTGAACTACACTAGAGGTTGCTTAATACAATGATAGCATTTAAAACATATGTTAACAATAAATACTTCATACTTGATCCCTTGGAAACCATGCATTTGAAACGAGTCAATTTGAACAATGTGACACTTTTGTACATAACATAAAATTCATGAAAGAAATTGAAAATAAGCACAATAATTTTATTTTAGCTTGCAGTAATATACTGTTATAGATAGCAGCCTGCTAAGTCAGATGATATAAACACAACTACAAGATTGGCCATATGGTTGGAAAAGTCAGTGTAGCGCTTTTCTGTCTGGATTTAGACTTATTTCTGTTTTCTACCAGACTGGAAATGTCTGAGGAACTTTACAATCTTAAAAAAAACCACATCCACTAACTTTAGTTTAGTATTTTACTACCTACAAAACCTATTTGCATGTGATGAGTTGATTTGTTTGGACAAAGGGCCCTAGGTTAGTTTGCTAAAACAAAACCTTACTTTTCCCTTTATAAGCTACGTGCTCAACAACAAATGCTTTTTTATAATTTCCTGACATTGCTTGCAAAATGGCTTCTGTGGCATCAGGTGAAATGTAAAATTTTTAGTCTGATCACATTTAAAAAATTTTCAAATCCTTGGACAATGCTTTAAAATCTATTTTATTTTTTGGTAGGTCTAAATGGGACTGATGGGCTTTGTGAGGTGATACGATATCTATTTCCAAAGGCTTTTGATCACTTCTGTAGGGTCAGGGGGAGGGGGAGGACTGGGGGGCAACACAGCATAGAAGATAAACCTGAAAAAGGATACATGAGATTTAAAACTTGTCACAATTTGCAGTACATATATCTACATATTCTCTCTCCCTTCAAAAAAAAAAAAGGGTAATGTTGATTTAAGGTTGCTAAACTGCATAGCTCATTAGCACAAAGCATATAAAGCAAGGGAAAAGCAGTTAAGTCTTTCAATATCCCATCTGCATTCCATGCATCAGTTCCTCATCTTAAGCTAAACTACCTCACTTTCATCACCCATAGCCCACATACTTCCCTCTTCACCCTGACCAACTTTTGAACTCTAACCATGTTTACTGGTTATTCGTTCATGAGTTCTGTTGATTGATATAGGGTTGGTTTGGCTTTCATGTATTACACTGTACATAGTTTTTGTTATTTATAATAATAACAGTAATGCAATTATTATTATTATTATATTTTTACTGCAGTAGCTCCTAGGAGCCCCAATCACAGAGCAGAACCCCAATACACTAGGCACTTGGCAGGAGGATGTAGTTGCTAGTGGTTGTAGCAGGTAGCAGGCCAAGTGGTTAGAACAGGCATCAGTAGCCAGGAATGAGAGCCCAGGGTCTGAGTTGGAGTCAGAGGCCAGGTGCCATAGCCAATGGTGAGAGCCAAAGTCAGGAACCACAGCCAAGGGTCAGAGCCGGGTTACCTGGAGTAAGGCAAGGCAGAGGCAAAGCTGGGTCTAAGGAAGGAGGAGGGCTGGAGCAAGGCTGCATGCAGGGCAAGGTCTAGGCAGGAGGAAGGTGAGAGCAATGCAGAAGCAGGGCTTGGAACAAGACATACGCAAGTAGGAATCATAACTGCAGGTGTTATGATAAGCAGCCAGAGAACTGCTGTTGGGCTTAAAAGCAAGCCCGCTAGATTCTTCAGCCAATCAGGAGAGGTGATCCATCAGCAGAGGCGGCTCTAGGCACCAGCAAAGCAAGCATGTGCTTGGGGCAGCCCATTTGCAGGGGCGGCAGGATCCAGCATGGGAGCTGAGAACCAACAGGGGGCCCTGGGAGCTGTAGTTCCTTGGTTAGCTCCCTGCCTATAGAGCCAGCCCTGGAGCAGGGAAAGAACTACATTTCCCAGCATTCCCTTGGCCACTACCAACAGGAAAGAGGGGGAGGGAGTGAGGAAGCTGAGACCTCACGCTGCAGCCTGCTTTGAACGGAGAGCTGCACTGTGAGTAGGGATTCCATATTTTAACATTCAAAAAATAGGACACTCCATGGGGAGGGAGGGTAGCCCCACCCTGCCACCATCCACTCCCTCCGACTACCCCCCACAGAAACCCCAACCCATCCAACCCCCCTGTCCCCTGATCACCCCCTCCCGGGATCCCTGCCCCAACTGCCCCCCAGGACTCCACCCCCTATCTAAGCCCCACTGGTCCTTGTCCCCTGATTGCCCCCTCCTGGGACCCCACCCCCATCTAAGCCTATCTAAGCCCCACTGGTCCTTGTCCCCAACTGCCCCCTCCTGAGACCCCCCCCAACTTCCCCCCTAGGACCCCACCCCCTACCTGTCCCCTGACAAACCCCTGGGACGCCCATGCCTATCCAACTGCTGCCTGTCCCCTGACTGCCCCCCCAACCCCCTGACCCATCTAACCCCCCTTTCTCCTTGTCCCTTGACTGCCCCCCCAGAACCCCCTACCCCTTCTCCAACCCCCCAACCCCCTTACCGTGCCACTCAGACCAGCGTGTCTGGCTTCGCACAGTGCCAGACACGCTGCTGCATACATGCTGCCGTGCTCCCCTGCGGAGCCACAGCCACCCCCCCCCCGCCCCCCCAGCACCTGCCTTCCAGATTTGAACACCTCAAAATTCAGGAGTGCTCAAGCTCAGTTTGGTCAGCTGTTACTTCATTTCTCCCAAATCAAATATACTGATCCACTGTAACTTGCTGTAGAAAAAATAGGATAAAATTGAGCAAGAAATGCTTCCCAGTGGTTATTAGGACTGGAATTGCTATTTTCAGCAGCCATTGCTGTTTGTTCGTTTGTTTGTTTGTTTGTTTGTTTGTTTGTTTGTTTGTTTGTTTGTTTAAAAGGAAGACAGTGATATTGCATTGGCAAATTCCCCATAGAAAGAAAGAGAGGAACAAAAGAATAATAAAGGCACCTCAACTTTTCCTCATTTATGTAGGACCATCTTATAATATGCATCCAGATATCCTCCAATCACACAAGCTGAAAATTGTTCCACTTTACTGCAGTTCTGTAACCATATGGGAACCAATCCTGTCGGTGTTCTGTGCACATCGAAAATTCCTGCTGAATGACCGGCCCTGGGAGCGAGTTACCAGTGACCCAGGGCTGCGGTGGAAGGAGGGTGCAGGGCGGGGAGGGAGAGCCCAGGGCTGGGGTGGCAGGAAGTGTGTGGGGGGGGGCAATGGTGGGGGGGTAGGGGGGAGCTCAGAGCTGGGGCGGCAGGGTGTGTGTGGGGGAGAGCCCAGGGCTGGGGCGGCAGGGGGGTGCGGGTGGTGGGGGAGAGCCCAGGGTTGTGGCAGCAGGGGGGTGCGGCGAGAAGCCCAGGGCTGGGACGGGGGGCAGCCAAAATTTTTTTTGCTTGGGCGGCAAAAAACTTAGAGCCGGCCCTGTCCATCAGGCAGTTTGACTGATGTTGTCTAGCTGTGCTCATTAGGCTGTAAGGAGACTGAGCAGGACCAGCTGAAGGGCCTTGTTCTTAACAGTACCCCCTCACTTTGAGAATGCCCCGCAGGCACCCCCAGGCCTGGCTTCTGAGAGGAGTTTCTGGGAGAAGCTCACAGCAGACCTGGGGTGTGGATGTGTTCTACTGGTTCGCAGGACCATTCGTAAGGGCTGTAACCGTCCCAGTCCACCAAGCATTGGAGTTGTCCCCTAACACACTGGGAGTCAAGGCTTTGTTTCATTGTGCACTCATTCTACCCTTGGATTGTTACAGGTGGAGGCAGAAGGCTGGAATGGTGCAGGAAGGGGTTTTTGCATATGGGTTCAGGAGGGAGACATCAAATATGGAATGAATCTTCAGAGATTTGGGTAATTGCCATTTGAACATTACAAGTTGATCCAGGCCTTACTCTAGAAAGCACCCAGACATTGGTGGTCTAGCTTGGCCAATGGGTGAGTCGATTCAAAATTGCAGGTGGACAAGGTTGGGAGTGGCCTGGCATTCCTGGTCAGTGTGATGTTTATATGCTTCCTTAGTTATTTGTAATTGCTCCCTGAGCTCTAGGCAGAGATGGATAGCTAGATCTGTGACAACAGGTACTGGGAACTTCATGAGGACATCTGAATGAAAGTCATGATGAAACCCCTAGTGTGCAAAAAAGGGGTTTTGCTGGGTGAAGGCATGGATGGCATTATTATATGCAAGCTCGGCATATGGAAGCAGAGACAACGAGTCGTCCTGATCATAATTCAAGAAGCAGTGAAGCTATCGCTCAAGAATCTGGTTGACCTGCTCCATCTGTCCAATTGTGTGTGGATAGTAAGCAGATCAGAGGAGGGCTCAATCCCCAGAAGCCTTAGAAATTCCCACCAGAACTGAAAAAACAAATTGAAAACCATGGTCTGACATGATGACTGATGGTAATCCATGGAGACAAAAGATGTTCTTCAGGAAGAGGCAAGTTTTTCAGGGATGATAGGGATGGCAAGACAGGAGGCAATGGGTGGCTTCTTTGTTAAGAGATCAACCACAACTAGGATCACTGTATGCATCTGGGAATGCGGCAACTCCACAATGAAGTCATAGGACATGGTAGCCCATAGCTGAGATGGAATGGCCACAGACTGGAGAAAGCTGAGTAGTTTTGAGCATGGACAGTTTGTCCAGATGCAAAGATCACAGGATTTTATGTAGTTCTTGACTGATGTGTGCAAGCGTGGCCACCAGAAACTCCTTGCAAGTAGATTCCAGGTCTTGAGATGGCCAAAGTGCCCCACAAGGGACATATCATGAGATAACTTCAGAACCTAAAGTCTTGGTGATATAGATATGGCCCTGGTGGTAGAGATCTCCATCTCGGGACTTGAAGTTGGGGGCAGGCAAGGTACCAGCATTACCCAGAGTCTGGCAGATCTGAGCAGTGAAGGGGTCGCTGGTCAACAAGGAGTAAATTGACATAATTAGAATGTTGTTTACTGTGCCATAAATAAAACTGACTGCCTTGAAAATTGTGGAAGTAGTCTCCCCACCATGTTTCCAGAACTCATCCTTATGGGACAGGGCATCAGCCTTTCCATTTCTTGCTCTTGAGTAATAGATGACTATGAAGTCAAATCAGGCAAAAAGAGGGACCAGTGGACCCGATGTCTGATCATTCAGAGGTACTCCAGGTTCTTGTGATCTGTGAGAACCTGGATGGGAAACATGGCTCCCTACAGATGATGATATCATTCCTTGAGTGCTTCCCTGATGGCTAAGAGCTCCTTGTCCCATTTATGATAATTCTTTTCTGCTGGGGCTAGCTTGCAAGAGTGAAAGGCACAGTGGTGAAGTCGACCATTAGGATCTGTTGGCTGGGACAGTACTGCACCTAATGTGAAACTAGATCTGTTGGCTTCCTCCATAAATTGATTTGCGGTATCTGGGTGGACCAGGATGGGTGTTGTGATGAAGTTCTATTTTAGCCAACTGATGGCAGTTTGAGCTTCTGAGGACCAGGTAAACTGGACTCCCTTTCACAGAAGTGCAGTCAGAGAGACGATTAGACTTGAAAACCCCTCAATGAACTGCCTATATAAGTTAATGAAGTCTAAGAATTGATGTGCTCTGAGGCACAGACTAGTTAGATATGGCTGCAACCTTGCATGGGTCCCTGGTTAGCTTGTTGGAATAATATAGCTAATGAATTATATCATATCCTGGTAAAACTCACAATTTTCAGGCTTCACACATAGATGGTGTTAGTGAAGTCTTTCTATGACACTGCATATGTGGTGATTGTGAAGAGTCTGATAATAAAAAAAGATGCAGATATTATCAAGATAAATGCCTACATAGCAGTCTAGCACATCCCTGAAGATATCATTCATGAAGTGCTGGAAAGTCACTGGGCCGAAAGGCATGATCAAATATTCAAAGCGTCCGTGCTGTGTGCACTCATCTCCCTTTCCAATCCGAACCAAGCTATAGACCCTGCAAAGGCCCCTTGTAGCAGGGTCTTGGTTACCCCAAGGCCCTCTGCCTCACACAGCATCATGGATCTCTTCAGATGTTAATTGGGGAACTAACTAATTTACTTTGCTTAGCATATATACCTTTTGTTCTCAAAGGAGTCATATGTCCCAGAAATATGCTCTGTGGGCATTCATTACTGGTTTTCTGTAATTAATATTTTGGAAGGGGGGCTGCAAAACAAACACACCACAGCTCAATCAACGTTTACCCTCTCATCAATCATTCATTTGAGCTCTTAGTGTGATGCCATCCAGAGGGGTTATTTTGATCCACGTCAGCCTGTACCAAGCCCACTGATCACACAATTTTATGTCTTCTTTACTTTGGTGAGCTGTCCCCCGGCTGATATATTCCCAAGTTCGATGTTGAAACATACATGCATATTGAGCCTTTATTAACCATTCAAGTGCAATTTCAGAACTTCAAGTAAATTTCCACATCATCTATCTAATGCTAAGAGAATCCTGCTCCCAAAATCCTCTAGCAAATTCAGATGTACCAAGCCATACCATACTCATGGTTACCACACTTATTCATATCAGCTACAGTAATTCATAATAATTCAGCACCGTCCCAACACCCGACAGGGTCCAGGCTGGAGCAAGGTGGCACAATGCAAAAGCAAGGCTTGGAACAAGATGAGCGCAGGAAAGAAGCATAACTGCAGGCATATGTGTTGTGCAGCCAGAAAATTGCTGCCACTGCTGAGCTTAAGAGCAAGTCTGCTAGCTTCTTCAGCCAATCAGGCAGGGAGATCTGTCAGGCTAATTAGGTTGTCAGGAGACTGAACAGGCATATCTGCATGGCTTTATTCCTGACAGTGCTGTACAAACACATAATGAAAAGACTGCCTCTTCCCCTAAGAGTTTACTGCATATGGGTTTGTACTGGTATAGGTAAATTAGCAAGGTGTTATGTCAGATTGCAAATGGTAGCTGTGTAATGCTTTTCTGCAATGTTTATAAAAAAGCTATACAAATGGGTGAGCTATATTGCTAATGATTGCTCTGTATAGGATATTTTTATATCAAAATTACAGGATTGAAATCTGCATATTTGTGTGCACTGGGAAAGTAGAGATGTGGTCAGTTAAGACTGCTGGTTGGTTCAGGATGAGGCTGAAATTTGTGGGCTATGGGTTATATTTAGGTAGAAAAGCTTTGCTGAATGTTTTAGTTGCTGTTTCCTTGTTTGCCATGGTGTGGATTTGTGTGCGATGCGCTCTGGAAACCTTAACTTAAACTTAATGCAGTTTTATACAGGCACATACACATACACAGAGACACAATAGAAGTTGTGAGTCCAGCCAAATGTTTTTAAAAACTGGGGGAATTTTTGCTGTCCCAGTTTTTAAGAAGCATATATCCATGTTGATTGTTATTTATATGGATAGCTGTCAATTATTTATTATCCCTTGTATGCCCTGCTGTGGAGCTTTTTTCTTACAACAAGGTAGCACAGTGAATTCACAAAACAGAAGTATTAATACAGTTTGTAACACTTCTTTGTAAAGCAGCAGGAGAAAACTTTATCAAGTGTAGTCAAAAATAGGCCCAATTCTGAGAGGAGCTAAATACTCATCTCCCATGTAAGGGTTGTAAGGCCTCAGAATCAGTTCGCTTTAGTTCCACTGACTTCAAAGGAGAAGTTCTGCTTAAAAACTGATGGCACAATATTTTTTCAGGTCACACTTGCAATGAGGTACGCAAGATCCTGCATACATTTGAGCACTTGCTTAACTTTACTCGTATGAATATTTCCATTGATTTAAATAAGACTACTCACATGAATAAAGCCATACACATGATAAATGTGTGCAGGTTCTAATCCTTAGAGTGGGGGAAAATAGGTAGTAATGAGATGAAGCCAAAATATCTGTGAAAGAGATCTATATAAATAGATATAATGCAAGACAGGGCACATATTTTTCACAAAGGGTCCTTCATGCTATTGAAATGAAGAAAGCTAGAAACAGAATCAGCACATGATATGTAAATTGCAAACACTCTTCTCAGAAAACCATAACATTTGGAAAACCAGGAGCTTGTAATTTAAGTGGTAAATGTGTCACTGCGAACATTAGCAAATTCACTGGCAAATGCAAGGTGCTTTGCGGAATTAATAAATGTTTCCATCAGAGGAAAAGACAGACTGAACTTTTCCTGCTTAGCATTTAACAGTGATTAATTCAATTCCCTTGGGGCTCATGTGCTTCCATGAATCTAAACTTAACATAGTTTTTTTCATCTCTAAAATTTTCAAAGAACTCATCTAAACATTATTACTAGTGACCTGAACAAGAAACCACTGGCACGAAAGATTGCTCCTTCCTCAAATGAGAAATCAAACTGGAACCACTAACTCGCTAATCTAAAATTAAAAATACAGGACTGTTATTTTAATGCTAAACCTCATGAAATATATACTATTTTTAGTGCTTCACAGGAGATTTCAGAAGGCTTGACTCTAAGTTTAGCAATGCCCCAAGTAAAACACTTAACAGTCCTCCTGCTGAGGCCCACTTCTTTGAAATATTATCTATTAATCTCAGTGGGTGTTTCTTTTTCTTTCTATGTGGATGGTTGCAGGTGAGAGATTGAGTACAGTTTGGCAATATCTTTCCTTGTGCAGTTGTGCTGATAGGAGTATTGTATTTTTGAAAAGATTAACATGGACCCTATCTAATTTGTCTACTTCCGTGGAACTAAGAAAAATTGTTATTAACCTCATACTAAAGATTAGGCATATTAAGTAATCCAGTGTCATGGACAAATTTCCCACTGCTCCTAGAAATATTGTACTTATCTATAGCTAACCAGTATTTATAGTAGTTCTTCTGTCCTCAGAATAATCTTACTAGAAAACAGCTATGCACGGACTAAGACTATGCATTCACACTTTGCTTAAATGCATATTATTAAGAAAATAATCTTCTCGGTTTTAAACAATTTGCCGAAACACATTCACTGTAATGCCAAAGACTTTAGTATTAGTCTTGATATTTGTTATGCTGATATTAAGAGCCATTGTTCTCATGTGACAGTGGAGCTCCCAGTGATATCAATAAAAACATAAGTACTTAAGAATAGCCATATTGTTTTAGACCAGTGGTCCATCTAGCCAAGTATCCTGTCTTCCAACAGTGGCTGGTGCTAGATGCTGGAGACGGAGTGAACAGAACAGGGCAATTTATTAAGTGATCCAGCCCTATCATCCAGTCCCAGCTTCTAGCAATAAGAGGTTTAGGGACACTCAGAGCATGGGATTGCATCCCTGACTATCTTGGGTAATAGCCACTGACGGACCTCCATGAACTTATCTAATTCTTTTTTGAACCCAGTTATGATTTTGGCCATCACAACAATCCATGGTAACGAATTCCACAGGTTGACTCTGAATTGTGTGAAGTACTTCCTCTTGTTTGTTTTAAACCTGTTGCTTATTCATTTCATTAGATGATCCCTGGTTCTTGTGTTGTGTGAAGGGGTAAATAACACTTCCTTATTTACTTTCTCCACCCCATTCATGATTTTTAGTCATCTATTATATCCCACAGTAGTATTATATTTTCCTCAGTAGGATCTGACTACCAATTTTTAAAGGATGTCTTTTTGCCTCTAACTGTCTCTTTTATTCTGCTATTTAACCATGGTGGCATTTTTTGGTCCTTTTACTATTTTTATTTTCTTTATTTTATTTTATTTGGGGGTATACATTTAATTTGAGTCTCTATTATGGTGTTTTTTAAAAGTTTCCATGCAGCTTGCAGGAAGTTCACTCTTGTAACTGCTCCTTTTAATTTCCATTTAACTAGGCTCCTCATTTTTGTTAAGAGCTACTGTTGTGGGTTTCTTTGTTATTTTCCCCACTACAAGGATGTTAAATTTAAGTACATTATGGTCACTATTATTGATTGGTTCAACTATATTCACCTACTGTGTGCCACTTAGGACTGAATCAAGAATTGCTTCTCCCCTTGTGGATTCCAGGACTAGCTGCTCCAAGAAGCACTTATTAATGGTGTCTAAAATTTTTATCTCTGCATCCTGTCCTCCTATCCCATATAGCCAGTCAAAATGGGGATATTTGACAACCCTCTTTATTATTGGGGTTTCTGTTCTGTTTCTCCAATTTCCCCGAGCATCCCAAGACATTGTCACCATCTTGGTCAGGTGTTCGGTAGTATATTCCTACTGATATACTCTTATTATTCAAGCATGGAATTTCTATCCATAGAGATTAGGCGGTATTGTTTGATTTATTTAAGATTTTTATTATATTTGATTTTATGCTTTCTTTCATAGTACCACTCCCCCACCAGCAAGACCTACTCTGTCATTCCTATGTATTTTGTACCCTGGCATTACTGTTTCCCAGGGTTCATATAATAATTCCACCACGTTTCTGTGATGCGTATCAATATCCTCAGTTAATACCAGGCACTCAAGTTCACCCATCAATATTTAGACTTCTTGCATTTATATATAAGGACCTATAAAATGTGTCAATATTTAGTTGTCTGCCTTCATGCGATGTAATTGAATGCAACTCTTTTTCATTTGACAGTTTCTCTTCAGTTCCTACCTGTACTTTATCAACTTCTATCCTCTCCTCTTTGCTAAGACATAGAATATACTATGGACATAGTGTTCTAGGATCATGGACAGTGTATGGTCTTACGAACAAAAGGAATTGCCAGCCACATTCACTCTTACCTTTCAATCTCTAGAATAGCTAGTCTGTAATCTCTAGAGTAGCTAGACTTCAAAATGCATGACAAATGGCCAGAATGTGCTATACCTGACTTTTGCCGTGCATCATGCCATGCTTGACAGATGATAATCACCTTTAACTATAAAACCTGTTTTTAAAGATGAAAAGTGCTCCATATGCAAATCAGATTGCAAAACCTGACATTTTTGTTTTGCCTGTTAAAAGGCATAGTGGGGTGACATCTCTTCTTTCTCGTTTCAGATTTGTTTCGAAGAGGCAGAGAATAGGATACTAAAAAAATGAAGATAAAGAGCTCAGAGGCTTATTCTGCAAACATTTTGTCTCCTAGTTGGGGCTTCTCTTAAGATCTGATCCTGCACCACTGAAATCAATGGGAGTAGTGCCATTAACTTCAGGGGGTGGAGGATCAGCCCCTTAGGATATGTCTATGCAGCAGGTGGGAGGTGTGATTCACAACACAGGTAGACATACACACACTAGCTTTGCTCGAGCTAGCATCTAAAAATAGCAGCATAGCCACAGCACACAGCCACCTGCGAACAATCCCACCTGATTCCCTGGGTTCGTACTGAGGCGGCTAGCCTGTGCCACTGTGGCCACACTGCTATTTTTAGGTGCTAGCTCAAGCAGAACTAGAGCACATACATCTACCTGTATTAGGAATGCATTCCCAGCTGCTGTCTAAGATAGACCCTTAGAGTCCTAGATATCTTCCTCCTTAGCCATTCTTCCCGCTTTGCTATTGTTCTTACTTTCAATATTATTTCTTAGGAATGCTAGATTTAAAGAAAAGAGTGATTAAAATTATAACAATTCTCTTTATTATAGTACATTGAAATTCTGATTGTTGAAGTAACATATCTTTTACTCCTAAGCTTAGATCTGTCTGAATATTGCAAAAACAGTGTTTGCAACCATTTGTTTGAATTCTGAATGAGCTCCCTGTCTACCTGTGTTCCATTTTATTAGCTATTTGTCAAATGATTCTATGCAGAGGTTTTTTATTCACATGTTAAGGGAACAACTACTCTTCATACAATACTCATATACCCTTGCTCACATGCATGTAAGTGTGAACAAGAGTATTAGCTATTTGTTATTCCCTGTTTGTTATTCTCTGCTCATCATTCATTACTTCTTATTCTGTTTAAAAATCTTTGGTCATCCTGTCAGGGAGCAGAAACAATACTTTGTTATTTAGGTGAACAATCACATATCTGAGATAGCAAGTAGTCAAAGTGAACTGTTTTTGAAGATCCCATATATACTATTTGGCAAATATTTTTGAATACCAAACATATTACCTGAAACTAGGATAAGTTCACTAGCAATTAGCAAATAGAAAGGATTTAATTTGTCAGCTAATGTATTCATTTTGAAGTAAACCAGCTCTAGTTAATATTGCCATTTGAATTTCTTTGACTGATGCAAATTTCCCATCATATTAGATGTCTTATAATATTCCTTGTTTGCCTCTTGCCTCACCCTAGTATCTATTTATTTTTTCTATAAAAGAGTTTCATTCTACCCAATTAGAAATGATTTCTTACATACGCACACACCTATATGTATATATATATGTATATGACAATCTGTAATTTCAAAGAATTATAAAAGATAAATTGTAAGTGGCTCCCTTCATCACTGTTGTACCCCCCTGCATTGGGACATGGCATTACAGGCACTCCCTGGCTCTGTTTACAAGGTGTGGCAGCTGTCCAGAGAAAGGCAACATATGCCATAAGCTTTGGCATACAGTCTTTAAACAGCTAAATAATAACCAACTCAGAATCTGACAATCTGTGTCCCTAAACAAACAAACAAAAACAAATGTAAAGGCAGGTGCTTCATTGCAGCTCTTTAATCCAGGACTCAATCTGGACCTGGTGTTCTGGGTTACTCTAGGGAGCTCCTCCTCTGTCCAAGTCCCACTCCGCACGACCCTCAGAACAATCAGGCAAGCCTTTTTAACTGACCTACTGGCTCCTTATTGGTTTGTTTCACTTCCTGGCCCTTCTAAGGCCTCTGGAGGACTAGATTTTGCTAATAGTCTGGCCTGAGAGGGTTTTCCTTAAGCAGGAGAGTCAGGGCACTCATGCCTCCAGCAGGGGTCGGAAAGGCCGGACAGACCCTGTCATATACATGTTCCTTATTTATGCATCTTGCTCACTCATTTATTTTCATCCTTCCTTCTCCTCCTCTTGTTTCTCCTATTCCCCCTTAAGGCCTTGATCGTGCAAACACTTAACTTGGTCCCATGGGAAGTCCCGTTATCTCCATTGGCACCATGTCACTTGTGTAAAGTTAGGCATGCACATATGTGTTTGGAGCTTTAAACTCTCTCCTTCTATTCCCCATTATCCTAAGGGCTGCCTTAAGTGCTTCTCTACTCAGGGTTTCCTCAGAAGGAGCAACATAGCAAAACTAATGCAAACCTCAAAGCTCCACACTGCAGTGCTTTCTTGAGTCACTGCTATGAACAGGAACAGCAGGAGCAGAGAGGCGATGTTCCATTGCTTGTGGGGGTGTACTCCATACCGACCAACCCCCAATACGGAAGATTACTCTTCTGCTGCCCTTCCACGTAATGTCATCCTACAAGCCCCTTTAGAAGGTGTGGATCACATTCATTTCACTGTGCTGCTCCTATTGCTGTTGTGGAAAAGAGCTGTGTGCATGAGCAACACAAGTGTAATTCTGATTTTAAAAAGAATACGGCAATTCATGGGAAAAATTGAATTTTCAAGATTGCCTGCACAATTAAACCCCTCAGTTAAAGCTGGAGACCTGTGCCAATTAATATCAAGGGCTTTCAAGTGTCCTCTTGCCCATGCCAAATATTTCAAACTAAGTAAGACATGAATGGCGGGTACCATAGACTGAGGGAGGCTGAGCCTCCCCAGGCAATCTGGCATGGCCCTGCCTATGCTCCGCTCCCAGGAGTGCCTGTGAGTTCCCACTCTTTCATGGCCCAGTCTGGTGCTGGGCTGGGGTCGGATGGCCTGCCACCAGGATTTAGGGAGGCTAGGGAGGGTGCCTGTCTGGTGATTCAGTTGGGGGCGCTGTGGTGGCACTGTCTGCCCAGTGCGCCGTGGTTGGGGTCGGGGGTGCTTGCACTCTGGGTTGGGGTCGGGGCGCTGTGGTCGCACTGCCTGCTCTGTGCTCTGAGACTGGGGCCCTGTGCTCTGGGGCTGGGGTCGGGGGGCCTGGGGCTGGGGTTGCTAGCCTGGGGCGGGGGAGGGCAGCAGCTGTGGTGGGGTTCTGGGCTCCAGCGGGGGAAGGAGGGGGAGGGGCAGGGCCTTGGGCAGAAGGGGAGGGAGCTAGCCTCTCCCCACTGCCGGTTCACATGCCGCCCATGGAGTAAGAATTAAATATACCCCTGAAGTTCACCTGACTACAGGGACAGAGCCCAAGAGAGGAACAACATAAGCCAGACAACAAGGTAGAAAATGTGAAAAGACCTAAATCAAAAACACTGAGGGCTTCACTGACAAGAGAGTCAAGGGATCATGTGATGTGTATGATTGTGCCTCCAACCAATGCTTCATCCTGCATTTGTTGTTGCTTTCTTTCCAATTAATCAGCTGAGATTTTAAGACTGATTGCAGTTCCTTTTTGGAGACTGATAGCTTTGTCTATATGCGTGGGACATCTAAATATCAAAATTCAAAATGGGGTGGTGAATATTTGCTCTGTTAACTTAATATATTTATCCCTAGATTATTCCCAACTCTGTTTTTGGTATTTTATCCATAGTCAACATTGAAGCCCAGTATACAATTTCTGAACAACTTCACCACCAAAAGGATACGGGAATTTTTTCCATTGTTACCATGACAATGGTGTGTATGCAGAGATACTCACTAGTACCATTCATTGGGTCAACAGACTGGGAACAAATCCAAGTCAGTTCTGGATATCATACACTGGTTATGTTCCCATATGGCCTGTAAATTATACATTTGATTTCAAAAACTATAGAATCATAGGACTGGAAGGGACCTTGAGAGGTCATCTAGTCCAGTAACCTTCACTCATGGCAGGACTAAATATTAGACCAGGGGTAGGCAACCTATGGCATGCGTGCCGAAGGTGGCACGCAAGCTGATTTTCAGTGGCACTCACACTGCCCAGGTCCTGGTCCCGGTCCAGGGGGCTCTGCATTTTAAATTTAATTTTAAATGAAGCTTTTTAAACATTTTAATAACCTTATTTACTTTACAGATGTAAGCAGAGTCAGGATGAGCTCTACCCTGACATCTGGTGGTGAATTATGGCGAGTGTGGAAAAGAACTCCAGGGGCTGATCTTGTTTGCATAGGCACACCCACTCGCCTGGCATGAAACAACAGCAACTGAAAGTGGTTACTTTGGCTGGTGTGGGATCCCCAGTTTCTCTGTTATTGGGGTAGGAAGAATAAAGTTTTGTTACCCTGATTCTGTGAATCAAGGCCAGTGGAACTGTTGTATGACAGAAGGACTGAGTGAGTCCTTCACCATTACCTAAGTAGCACTTGCTTGACAAGGGGCATGGGTTACAAAACCCAGTGAATTGAGAGAGGATGGGGACAGGTATTTGTACCTGATGGTATGGGTCTCCTCTGAGGGTTTAAAACACCAATTGCACTATCTCCTCTCTCCACTGTTGAATGTCAGAGATAACTTTGATTCTGTTAGGAGTCTAGTTACAGGCTGCTGAGCTGAATTCACTTTGGGCCAATGGTGCACCCGCACTGGGGCTCCCCTACTATGAGCTGAAATTGCTAAGAGTTGAAATCACAAAAGAGCTAAAGTTATTAAGAGCTGAGATTACTGAGTGCTGTGTTAACTAGTGGGGGAGCCTGAAGCTATATTGCTAAGCAGCCGGCGGAGCAATTTGTGGGGACGACTGGAGGAGCAGTGAGCGGTGTGGAGCCTTGCGGGGCTGGTTGGAGCGGCCCAAGGAACGGTGAGCGGAGCTGTTTGCGGGGACGGCTGGAGCAGCTCACAGGTCGGTGAGCGGAGTGGAGCAGCTTGTAGAGCGGAGCAGTTCGTGGGACGGCAGGAAGTGGACTGGCTCGTGGTGAAGGCTGCGGCGTAACCCCCACGGAGAGATGGCCGGCTGGCCTAGGATCATGTAAGGTGCCCCTTAACACCCTGCGTGCCCCCCCCCCCTTTTACTCTGGGGCTGCACTGACCAGGGACAGAGACTTTGGGGTTTATTGGACTTTTGGGACTTTAGGTGGTTGCTGGACCCAAGAGACTTTGGGGCTGTTGAACTTTGGGGACTCTGGGTGATTTTTGGGTTGCTGGATTCAAGAACCAAAGGGAAAGGACACAGCCCAATTTGCTGGGGTGGGTTTTTTGCTCATGGTTTGTGTTATGAATCCTGTTTGTGGTGTTTTTCCAATTTAATGCTGATGTCGTTTACCTCATGTTATTAAACATTTTCTGCTACACTCAGACTCCGTGCTTGCGAGAGGGGAAGTATTGCCTCTTAGAGGCACCCAGGGGGTGGTATGTAATTGTCCCAGGTCACTGGGTGGGGGCTCGAGCCGGTTTTGCATTGCGTTATTGAAACGGAACCCCTAGATACAGAACCCGGCCCTTGTTGCTGCCAACTTAGATGGGCAGAAGGGTTACACATACAACAATAGGTTAGTTATATATTATAGACTTATAGAAAGAGACCTTCTAAAAACATTAAAATGTATTACTGGCACATGAAACCTTAAATTAGAGTGAATAAATGAAGACTCGGCACACTACTTCTGAAAGGTTGCCGACCCCTGTATTAGACCATCCCTGACAGGTGTCTGTCTAACCTGCTCTTAAAAATCTCCATAGATGGAGATTCCACAACCTCCCTAGGCAATTTATTCCAGTGCTTAACTATCCTGACAGTTAGGAAGTTTTCCTAATGTCCAACCTAAACTGCCCTTGCTGCAAATCCTATTTTTCTCCCTCTTCTTTGTAACAACTTTTTAAGCACTTGAATACTGTTATGTCCCCTCTCAGTCTTTTCTTCTCCAATTTTTTCAGTCCTCCCTCATAGGTCATGTTTTCTAGACCTTTAATCATTTTTGTTGCTCTTCTTTGGACTTCCTCGATTTTTCCACATCTTTCCTGAACTGGACACGATACTCCAGCTGAGGCCTAATCAGTGCAGAGTAGAGTGGAAGAATTATTTCTTGTGTCTTGCTTGCAACACTCCTGCTAATACATCCCAGAATTATGTTTGCTGTTTTTGCAAGAGAGTGTTACACTGTTGACTCTATTTAGCTTGTGACCCCACCGATCCCTTTCTGCAGTACTCCTTCCTAGGCAATCATTTCCCATTTTGTATGTGTGCAAGTGATTGTTCCTTCCTCAGTGGAGTACTTTGTATTTGTCCTTATTGAATTTCATCCTGTTTACTTCAGATCATTTATCCAGATCATTTTAATAACAAATAAGCATCTATTAATATTATTATAAAATAAACATCTATTGATATTATTTACTGAACAGTATGCTTCACTGTTCTCATCCCTTTATCATAATACAAATAGTTGTGTCTAATTGGAAAGACAATTTCCACTACAGTAACTCCTCATTTAATGTTGTAGTTATGTTCCTGAAAAATGTGACTTTAAGCGAAACGATGTTAAGCGAATCCAATTTCCCTAAAGAATTAATGTAAATGAGGGGGTTAGGTTCTAGGGAAATTATTTTTTTCACCAGACAAAAGACTATATACATACATACATACATACACACACACACAGAGTATAAGTTTTAAACAAACAATTTAATACTGGTATACAGTGATGATTGTGAAGCTTGGTTGAGGTGGAGGAGTCAGAGGGTGGGATATTTCCCTTACTGCTAAATGATGAACTAGCAATTGGCTGAGCCTTCAAGGGTTAACTCTCTCTCTGCAAGGAAGCAGGAATGGAGGGAGATATGCACATTCCCCTTAAGTACACTGCCTTGTTAATTAGATCAGCTTGCTGAGACCACAGCTGCTGCAAGCTCCCTCTGTCCTGAGCCCTGCTCTATGGAAGATGGGGTAAGTGGGGTGCAGGAGCAGGGGGAGGGGGACACCCTGACAGCCCCCCTCTTCCTTCCCTCCCCCCCCCGGCACAGCAAGCAGGAGTCTCGGGAAGCAGCTCCAAGGCAGAGGCAGGAGCAGCACATGACAGTGGGGGGAGGGACACAGCTGAACTGCAGGCAGCTGCTGCACAGGGAACGTAGGGGAGTGGGGAGCTGATAGGGGGCTGCCGGTTCACCCTGGTTCCAAGCCCCCACCAGCTAGCTGCAAGGGGCTGCTCTTCCTGCAAGCAGGAGACAAAGCAGGCGGCTGCCAAACAACGTTAGAAGGGAGCATTACACAACTTTAAACGAGGATGTTCCCTAATTGATCAGCAATGTAACAATGAAACAACGTTAACCAGGAGATTTTAAGTGAAGAGTTACTGTACTTGAGTAAACTATTAAATAGCACTGCTGTCAGGATAACACTAACTAAAAACTAATCAATGTCAGACAGTCTCAATACTGGCAGCTAAACTGTGAAGTGAGTCAGGGAACAATGGTAAAGAAAAACTGTTAATCTGTGAGGACCCCTGTCTGTACAATGAAGATGACAGCCTTTAAATTGCATAAAAACAAGATGCATGTTAAAATAAATGTTGGCTATAAGATTAATTGACTAACACTGCTATGTTTAGTATTTAGAGATGGGTGCTGAAGTACTGTAATTGTTAGCAGTGAATCACAGATTTGCCTCATTATTACAAGAGAGGTGCATAAAACTGTACATATGGTGATACAATGCCTAAATCTAAATAGCACACTTGGCAATTACAGTGTGAGCTTTTTAGAAACTGTAGATGGTGTGAAATACTCTAACTAGCAAATGATCTTCTGGTGTGTCTCCTTTCAAACCCTCTAATATGAATGTAACTGGTTCATAGTAGATTACAAGATGTTCCCAACTAGATTATCTTCGTTTTTACTTGTCTGAGGATAGAATTATTGGACTACTAAAATGCAGAATTGATGCCTACATTTGTATGCTTCTATTTGTGAATTAAAAAAAAATTATTTGGAAAAAGAAGAAGACGAAAACTATCAGTAAGATCAAAATAAAGGGTCAGTGCCAGCTCCACTGAACTCAACAAAGCTATACCAATTTGCAAAAGCTGAGGATCTGGCCTATTGTCTTTGTACATACACACGCTAGATTACAAATGCCAGGACACTCTAGGCAGTGCAAACAGAGTAGACTATAGGTGTTTGTTTCCACCCCCATGATTTTAAGCATGGAAATTCAGGCTAGTATATTAATGTGATTATGCCAGCATGATAGCTTGTGTTGTTCCTTGTGAATACTTAATAAATGGGCAAGCTGACAAGACCATAAAACCACAAATAAGTTCTGCTATCAAACAACCCTAAGAATCTTTGTTTTTTCAGGCAAGTTAAAAATGAGACCTATGGGGATTGACAAGGTCCCTTTAATAACAGGATGACATCTAAAGGTTACACTGTTTGTTTTTCCTTATGGATCAAAAAAGACTTGAAGCAATATAACTGTTAAATACTCAGAAACACAGGAGATTTAAGATTGAAAGGAGCCAGAAGCCCTATACCGGTCCATCCTCCTGAGTTGGCAGTTGTAACAACAACACTTAGCACTTATGTGGTGCATTGAATCTTAACATGTTTGAAATATATTTATTACACCTACAACAGTTTCCCTCTTTCTGTTATCCAAGTGGTCTCACTGTCCTCCTTCAATTCTTTTTCAAAATGTATTTATTTCATATAACTGCACCACTAACCTCTACTCCAGCTCAGAGCTGAGCAAAACATGGGGAGGTTCCATTTTGCAGGATTCAGAATGGAATACTTCCACATTCTTTCATGAACATTTCAAGAATATTTTACACTGAATTTTTTTATCAAAATCATTTAAAAAAAAATCATTTACCACAAGTCACACTTTCTTACTGAACTAGGTTTTGGGAAAACAGAACCTTATTTCTGCTCTTGCTCCTCTTCTTGTCTTCCTGCTCTTCTCTCCCCTCTTCTGTTGTCTCTATCTATATGCTGCAGTAATAAGAGATGTGATCAAACATTCTGTGGAGGCCTGATGATAATATTCCATATAGTAAAGGGCAATGTTAGTAAGGGCAGACAGACACAGAAGCCTAGCACATTATTATGTGCATAGTATCTTTCAATATTTTCCATATTCCATTTCCTTCCATGTTTTTATCCCATTTATTCTTTGCAGAACTTCTTGTATATATGTAAATCTGTGCAAAATATCTGACATGAAATATTAAAAAATAAATACATGCAGTTTGTTATGATCTTGGTTATCCTTCTAACCTTTAATCTGCCTTTAATCAAGGAAGACTCAATAAGAAAGTGTGCATATCGATGAACCCACTACTGCCGACTCTTGCAATTTTATTGAAAGTCTCACAGTATCTGGTGTTTTGTAAAGCTCTTAGAGTCAGGTGATTACGTGAGGATCTCAGCTTTCAGTAAAAAAAAAAAAAAAAAAAGTAGTAAGTATCTAACAATCATGGTTGTGGAGAAAAACTTGAAAACATGTACCTGGGTGTACCCCAAAAGGTTTAAAATAACCCCCATTCTTTATTATTAATTTCATTATATTAAAGGCAGTCTATGATTTCTGGGGGCCTGACTCATGATTTTTGAATGCTAAGGATTGGCAGTACTTTGAATGTCATTGCTCCTATCTCACTATATGACTAGTCACACAACACTGGTTATACACCCACATAGAGTGATTGAATAATTTATTTTTTGGTTCAATGGCTGAAAAAAAAGTCAGTTCACTTCAAACTGAAACTGAATTATTTTGTTTGTCATCAGTGAAACAAACAACAACAACAACTGTGTTTGAGTCAAACAAAACATTTCAAATGTTGATTTGAAATGACATTTTGAAACAACAAAATTCAACAGTTAAAATCTGAAGCTGAAGACCTGAAGAAGAGTTCTGTGTAAGCTTAAAAACTTGTCTCTCTGACCAACAGAAGCTGGTCCAATAAAAGATATCACCTCACCCACCTTATCTCTCATAATTCAAATCAACATTTTGTTTTGAAAAATGTTGATTTTAAACAATATTTTATTTTGAAAATTTAATTTAAAAATGTTGAAATTATTCGTTTTGAAAATGTCAAAATGAAACAGAAAAATTTGAACATTTAGACATTTCCAATTTTTTTTTAATTCAGCTTGAAACTATTTGCTAAATATTGCCTGAATTTTCAGTCCCTCAATAAATGAATTTTTGGTGAATTTACTATCAGTGGAAAAATTTCACTACTCCCAAAGTTCTGTTGCAGCATGCACTAGGCCATGGGTCAGCAACCTTTGGCACGCGGCTCGTCAGGGTAAGCCCCCTGGCGGGGTGGGCCAGTTTGTTTACCTGCCACATCCGCAGGTTTGGGTGATCGCAGCTCCCATGGCTGCGGTTTGCAGTCCCAGGCCATTGGGGGCTGCGGGAAGCGGCGCGGGCCGAGGGATGTGCTGGCCGCCGCTTCCCACTGCCCCCATTGGCCTGGGACAGCGAACCGCGGCCAGTGGGAGCCGCGATCACCCAAACCTGTGGACGCGGCAGGTAAACAAACTGGCCCGGCCCACCAGGGTGCTTACCCTGGCGAACCGCGTGCCAAAGGTTGCCGACCCCTGCACTAGGCTTAATGTTAAACCAGGGCTGGATTCTCAGTGGGTGAGGTCTTTTAGGTTGTTCTAAAGTCCTATCCAATTGATAGAACAATTTTTATAGTGGGGGTGCTGAGTGCCATTGAACCAAACTGTAAACCCTGTATATAATGGAAACCACTTCAAGCCAACGGGTGCTGCTGCACCCCCAGCACTGCTAATTCCAGCATGTATGGTCCTAACCATGTATATGGAAAGGATGTTCCCAGGAGGCCATTACATTGTGTTTCCATGAAAATGCAACTTTGCCTTTGGAATTTTTCAAGTCAGCATTTTGTCAAAGTTATGCACACTTCCTAGATTTCACCCAAAATGTCAGTGGAGCTTTTCATGGTGTGATTTCCAGCTTCAAGCTGGGTTTGTTGGGTGTTGTCACATGGCTGAACTCACATAGTGTTTCTTCTCTGGATTAGCTGAATTTATTCATTACCCATGCAGAGCCAACAGAAGCCATTTGCGTTTTTTTTTCTGTGAGGAAAATGTGTTGTTCTTGATTAAAAAAAATATTACCATAAAGTGGCCAAATAGGGAGTGTTAGAGTTATGAAAATTGAAGAGGAAAAGCCTGAAATTGATGCACTAGAAGAGGAAGAGACAGTGAAGGTGACAGGGCAAGAGAGAAAGCCAAAAATGGTATGTTTAGCACCCGAGTTTTGCATGGACTAGAAGGGCAGTGATAATCTGTGGTGTTTTCTCCACCCATATAGCAATGGAGCATAGAGAACCATACTCAGGGTCTTCTGAATATTAACGAAAATAAATAGATGAAATTTGCTCATGTGAGTAGGGAAACAAGTGAACTTTGCTGGAAAGAATTATCGACCAACAGGGGTCCTAGAACAATTTTTATAGTGGGGGTGCTGAGAACCATTGAACCAAACTGTAAACCCTGTATATAATGGAAACAACTTCAAGCCAGGGAGTGCTGCAGCACCTCCCGCTCCCCTAGTTCCAGCACCTATGGTGACCAAGTGCCATCTTACTGCGGTTAGTGGCAGAATTTATTTGGCCTTTGAAACATATTTTCTTAACTGGCATCAAGAAATAACACACCACTGGCAGAAACCTTATTCTCCTTGAGCTAATGTAAAGTAGCTTACTTCTAATGATTCCAATGCATCACAAGTTCAAAATAAATTAATGGCCATTAAACCACAGGCTTCTCATGATTTATATTACAAACGCTGCCTAGACATCATACATTACCAAAACCACCTTTCATTTGAGGAGTTATGTTGATATTCTTCAGCCAGAACACATTACAATGATCCAGTGAAATATACCAGCTTCTGCAAGAATTTAGAATGTGTGCTTGTAATGAGAATATTATTTAGGTTTACTAGTAAACGAATGATTTTCTTCCTTTAGGAAGAACTATGATTCTCTAGTATGAATTAATATGTCTCAATGAGGAATGACTAGACAGTAACCTAGCTGATCTAACTGATGTATGTACCTGAACAGTTTGCCACTTAAATTTTTATAGCATGTAGCAACAGGTGGTGATCAAAACAAATTTGTATTTTGCTATTTTCCTTTAATCCCAGATAAACTCTGCTTTCTCAGTGGTCACAGGGCCTGAATCTTCACTGTCCTGCACTTGAGTAATTATTTACAGCTGTGAAAAGTGAATGTACAAAGTTACTAATCAGAATAGCAGTGGTGTACATCTTCTTTGCGTACACTTTGTACTTGTGTAAATGATGACGCAAGGTGCAAAACTGGAGAATCTAGCCCACACATTGTGGATTTCGTTGTTTAGTGGGACAAAGTACTCTCCTGTATAGTTAATTAGCAGGCAAAAGTTTTGTGGCATTCAGACTGAGTTTCAAGGAACAAGACAGAAAGCCATGATTTCAGAACACTATTTCAGAACTCTTTAAAAAGAATTGTGTTTAATGACTACTGTTCTGATGGTGCCTAAACTCCTCTGCACAGTGGTCACAGCTGCCATAAAGGCTACTGAAACCTTGACTCTTTATTAGTGTCTGAGAAATGGCTCTGCTGCAACTTTGCAGCCCATACAGGGTGAAAATTTTAATTTCTCTGTCCCTTGAACAGCCGACTTACTCAGGAAAACAGAGGATATAGTGGAAACTGTTTTGCCATCTAACTATTGTGAATTATATGGCCCCCATCACTGTATTATTTGAGTATTTTGCAATATTTAAACATATGTATTAGAGGTGAGTGAATTTTGAAATTTTTGTCCTGCAGGAATTCTGACATTTCAACATTTGTTTTCATCCTAAATTAGGATGAAAAGTTGAAATTTCAAAATTATTGATGGAATGAAAATGTTTTTAAAAAATAGATTTTGTTTCAACGTTTTCATTTGAAATGAAACATTCTGACATTTCCAAAATCAACGTTTCATTTTGGTTTGTTGAAATTATTTGAAATGTTTTGTTTCAATTTCAATTTCCATATTGTCTTATGGTAGTTGTAGTTCGGAAGCCTGATGCTCATCGTTTCCTCTAAAGAAGCTCCCTAGCAGGACTACAGCAGCCATAAAGCAACCAGATTCATATGACCCCCATGATACACAACACAGCTCAGTCAAAGGGAAGTCCCTTTGTTGTATTACAGGAGTCCTCCAGGGAGCCCAGCCCATAGGAGAGAATTGGGTTTTGAACTACAACTCCTACAAGGCAATACATGCATGATAGGGAAATGCAATTTAATGTTGAAACAACTCATGATGAAGCATTTCATGTCATGTCAACAAACTAAAATGTTTTCATTTGGGGGTTGAACAACCTGAAATGAAATGTTTCATTTGGATTTACCTGACAGAAAACCAATATTTTTAGCAAAGTCTATTTTTTTTTTAAATTGTGGAAACTGAATTTTTTGTTGAAAAATCACTGTGTCAGAAAATTCTTTACCAGTTCTAGTATTTATTCTTACAACCCCGGCAAGGTAGGTATTATCCCTGTTTTACACAAGACACAGAGAGTGATGTGCCTAAAGCTATATGCCCACCTCCACATTTATCTCTATTCTGGAAGCAGCACTCTCCCTGATTCGTGAGAGGAGAAGCTGGGTCCTATACAGTAGTGAACACAGTTTGGGTGTTTTTGATGAGGAGATAGTTAATATTCCTTGGCTGGTGAAAATTCATTAAAATCAATGGAGTTATACCAATGTACAACTTAACAGCTTCTAAATAAGATGTGAACCAAATTCTGTCTTCATACACATGCACAAGTCCCACTGACTTCACAAGGAGTTTGTAATGGCTCAAGTAATGGATAAAAAAGCTAATTAGGGCTGATCAAAAATTCAAAACTCTTTCACCAAAATAATATTTTTGGGGGGGCAGAAAGTGTCTGCTTTCCTTGAAAAAATGATTTTGTTTTAATTGGAGAACCCAACAATTTTCTGCTGGACACTGAATGTTTCTGGATTTTGGAAATTTTTGGACAAAAAATGTTGGTTTTTATAGAAAACTGTTTTTTGAACAAAGTTGAAATGCTCCTCTGAAAAATTCTAACAACAAAACATGTTTTCATCAAAAATTCTGCTGAAGCGCTTTACCCCCACCTTCTTTAATATTGTTTTGCCTTTTTGTTTGTCATGTAGTTTTAGATCACTACCAGCCTTGGTTTATCACACCAGATTACTGTCCCACCTCAGTCCTGACTAGAATAATTCACTACAGTCAAGAGGCCTGATTCTCCTTTAACTTGCACCACTTTGCACAGTGTGGCTCCAGGGAGTCAATAGAGTTACTTTTGTCTCTACACCTATGCAAGGAAGAAGAGAATCAGACTCACATTTCTTAAAGCTGAGCTGCAGAGTGTCCTCCAATTCCAATTGTATATCTCCAGGGCACTTTTTTACAGACCTCAGACTCAAAGGTTAGAAGTAACATGGACTCCTGGCAATAGTTAATCAGATAAGCATTTCTTTATTGAACTATAATGTTAAGAAGCAAGTTTGCAATAAATTCTATAGAGGGAGACTTTTATATTTAACTAAAGATCCTTAAATACTCCTCTCTCTTTTTTTAAGTAACAGTTCTGAAGTTTCCTGGTTTTTATTAAGAAGGTAGGTGTGACCCTAAGGGCACCACCATGCCAGTTGGCACACTGTTGTCATGATATAGACCCAAAAGATGGGATGTAATAGATCATTGGAAAACTAATAACTGACTGATTATTAATATTCTTGCATGATGTATGTGTGATAAACCCACAAAGCACTTTTTAGATATGCAGTGCAAATATGTTCTTAAAATGTATTTGATAAGCAGTGCCTAAGCCACACCTCTTCCAGACAAAGGAATGTGGTTTCATCTGCTTGAACGTATCTCCGATGTAAATTAAGCAAGGGATGACCAAAGCCAAAGAAAATCCTGTTTATATGCAAAGTAAACAAAGCCATCAGAAGAGCAAATGGGGGGAAATGACTACTTAACAATCTTGACAGGGGACGGAACCTGCAGCTCTAGGTAACCTTCCTGTCTCCTGAAGCAAGGTCATAGACCTTTGGGAAATATGAGCAAGGACAGAAACCATTCTGGCATCCATCACTCGAAGGATTAAAGGGGCCAGAATTCTTGAAATCAGAATGGTGGGCCTTTCATGCAAGGGGGCTGAAGACTCTGGAAACTGGATATATATGAGAAACCTGCTTAGACAAAGATTATAACTTTTGAAAATTGTTTTCATGTTAGAAGCATAATTCTACTTTTGTTTGCTTATAACCCTTTCTATCTTTATTCCTTATGCTTGGTATCACTTAAACCTATGACTTTTTGTTTAGTAAACTTGTTTTACTTTTACTATAAACTAATTCAGTGCTTTGATTAAAATAGAGTGTTTGTTAATTGTTAATGACTCACTCAAGGTAATGAGCTGCTGGGTCCTGTTCCTTTAAGGGAGCAGTGAACTTAATAACCTCTGTAAGTGTTCAGCAAGAGGGCTGGACACTACAGCACAGACGGTTTGGGGGAAATTCAGGACTTGGAGGGTATTGGGGTCACTCTGCAAAAAGGACCAGGGCTGTGGAAGCCAGGGTGTGACCTGCATGCTTGTATGTGGTCTATTGGTATCAGGACTGTGAGCCGCAGCTAGGGTGACCAGATAGCAAGTGTGAAAAATCAGGAAACTTTTTTTTCCAGGGTGGGAGAAGTATAGTTGCGTATATAAGACATAATCCCTAATATCGGGACGTTGGGTCATGCTAGCCGCAGCAGCATAGTCTTTAAGGCACTCAGAGTTGCAGGGCAGGCGGTGACACAATGCCTTATTGGCCTAGGCTGAACCCCAATGCATGCAGAGCAGGATTTTTCTCTTCC
The DNA here is from genome assembly GCF_028017835.1 of Emys orbicularis. Classification (NCBI taxonomy): domain Eukaryota; kingdom Metazoa; phylum Chordata; order Testudines; family Emydidae; genus Emys; species Emys orbicularis. The sequence goes on along the minus strand of NC_088683.1, from coordinate 62,707,078 downwards.
TTCTAAGTCATAATGACAAACTGAATTGTTTTATAACACAGTGCTGAAAGGAAAAGGCGATGGTGAGCAATCCCATTAGATAATGTAAAGATTTAAAATTTTAAAGTACATTTTACGTGGAAAAGATCATTTCCGTTCAAGACTTAAGACCCACATAAATGGGAGCAAAATAAGAAGCAGAGATAAGCTTAGCAGCAATAGGTTTCATACTGAAGAGCTTAGGCAAGTGGTTATCTAAATAAGGAGTTCAATCTTTGCTCAAATACTGTACATCTTAGCTGTTAATTCTCTCTATTTTATTTATTTATATTTTGCTTTGGAGAGAGGTGATTAATACTTTATATATAATTTCATGTTACTTCATTTAACAAGTGGGAATAAATAACAATTAAGGACGGGATTTCAAGAGTGCCTAAGGGAAGAAGGCCACTGAAGCTAAGCTGGTTTAAGACCCTGATCCCGAAGACACTAAGGGCTACACTACACAGTTAGGTCAACATAAAGCAGCTTTATGTCAGTGTCAGTGTCTACACTACAGCCTTCCTCCCGGAGATGTCAGTGCCCTACTACCCCAACATAATAAATCCAGCTCCACGAGAGGCATAAGGCTTATGTTGGTGTAGTTAGGGCGACATGGTGTCCGTGTAGACACTGCATCCCTTACATCCGCTGTTGGCTGTCTTGTTAATGTCATGGCTCCTGCAGTGAAATTGACAAGAAAGCTGGGCAGCTAGAGCCCAGCTGCCCTCTGCTCCTCTGGAAGCCGGGGCAAGAAGCCCAGGCAGCCAGTGATCCCAGCTGGGAGCCAGGATGAAAAACACGGGTGGCCAGACCCCGCTCTCAGCTGGGAGCCTGCATTAGACTCCACTCCTTTGGGGCGAGAAGCCGAGGGCAGCTTCCCCTGCTCCCCGAGGAGAATGGGAAATGGATTGGGGGCAGCCCTCCAGAATCCCGTGAGCCTATGGGGCAGCCAGGCTCCTGGCAGGGAGCTGCCAGTGGAGCTGAGAGACTGGGCTCTCAGTTCCCCACACTGCCTCTTTTAGGTTGGTGGAAGCACTCCTGGTGTGGACGCTTACCACTGACCCAAGGAGGGTAGTGTGGACATGAACCACCACAGTAATTACTGCAGTGGCTGTAAGTCAATCTCATACAGGTTGACTTAAATTTCTAGTGTAGACATACCCTTAGGGGCTTGCTTAACTTTAAGCACTTGAGTAGTCCATCATAACTTTGAAATTAATGGCTCTACTCTACACATATACTTAAAGATAAACACATGCCTAAATGTTGGCGGGATCAGAGGCATAGTGAGCTCAGAATCAGGCCCACAGTCTGGATTCAGTCTCAGGAAGCTATTTTACATGCCTGAAACACCAGCACAACTCTACAGATGATGAGTGTCATTCATCAATGTGTGTCCCAATAGCTCCACTGTCTGATTCCTTATTTTCACTTCTCAATTTTTTTCAGTAGCAACTAGACCATGGTGGCTTTATTTAAGGTCATGTCTACACTAGCACTTTATTTGGCCAAACTTTTGTCACTCAGGGACATGAGCTGGTTTTATGATGTCTACAGGAGAGGTTTCTCCCATCGGCATAATGCGACTACATGGGCGATCTTACAACAGCACAGCTGTATCAGTAGAGCTGTGCCGCTGTAAGCCTATAAGCGTAGACATAGTCTGCATCAAAGCAATTTAAGGCACCAATTTTAATCATGATTTAAATCAGCAAGCAGGAAACCTTGATTTAAATGATCAATTTTATTGTGTTTTGCATTTGTACTTTTTATTTTCTAAAGAAAGATTTTTTCTTTACCTGGTAACCATTAAAACATATTGATTTGCAATTAAATATAGCCTTTAAACTAAATTAGGTGCTTATTTTTGTTAACCAGGAGGATATTGTATATCCACATATGTTTATCTGTGGAATTATATAGCTTAACTTACATTTATTCAGATTCTTAATGTTTACATTCTTTATTATGTAGAAAATGGTGAACAATATATCTCTTATTTACTACATGATGATTAATCTTTTACTTATAATTTGTGTAAAGCTCTATTCGGATGGAAATTAAAATATAATTTAAAAATATTAAAATGACCGCCTTGCACCTTAAGTGGGGGCGGGCCATTGTCTGGCTTGCTGGGGGAAGGGATATAGTACTTTACAGGTGGGGGTAAGAGAGAGACACAGAAGCTGCTTCAAACATATAGTGTGTCAGTGTGGCGACGCGGACATCTCCCAGGGACTGGAAGGCCTGTGGAGTTGATAAAGGGTGAGCCCGGCAGGAGAAGCCCCCGTTTCCCCAGACCACATGGAGCAGCACCCACCCTCTCTGCCCTTGGAAGTGGCAAAATGCCAGGTTGGTCAGGACCTGCTGTGAGCATTATACAAACCGCTCCTTTCTTGGGTTGCTAGGAAGGAATTTTTCCCTCACCACCAGATAGGCCAAGATGGAGTCGGGGTGTGTGTGTGGAGGGGTTTCATCTTCCTCACAGCAGGTTCAAGGGGGCTTTGTTATGGTGAGCATTCATTATGTAAGTATGGGATTGATGTACAATGCAGGTACTCCATAGGGAAGGCATACAGTGACCAGATAAATAGCTTGGTAAAGGACTTAAAGGAAGTGTTTGTTAAAAGAGCAGAATGGGGGACAGAGGATGGGGGTGGGGCACCTATGACTGGCACGGCTGGGAGCCAACCCTCCCTTCCTTTATAGTCCACCTTAACCCTCATTTGAGGGGTGGGGGATGGTAAGGTTCCAGCAATGGCTGGCTGGGGATCATAATAGAAGAAGGGAATGCTGGCAGAAGCCCCCAGGTTGATATTGAAATGATCATGGAGTTACATGCACTGTACCCCTTTTATCCGCCAGGTAGTCCCAGACATCTAATAATAAAGTTGAAGCCTGATTAAACCATATCCACCTGTCTCCTATCCTCTCAGTATAGCTGGAAAATGCTATTTTTTTTATATTTTCAATTAAATAAAACTACCTTAAATGTTCTGAGTATATAAGACAAAAAGTTTAACCATACTTGTGTATTTAAAATTAACTCATTTACTAAACAAAGGAAGTATTATCTGTAGTTAGTGAAGGAAATTGATTGTTTCCGGTCACTATGTCCTTCAAGATTTCAGAACTAGAGGACCTCATCCTCTCACATCTAGTTTTTATTCATAGATTCTCATTTTTTTTCCAAATTCCCAATTGGTTTCTTATAATTGAATTAACTAGACATTGAACTCAACTGCATTGTTAAGATGAAATGAAGAAAATATTCTCTTTATAACTCAGAAGAGGCTATTGCTGTCTAAAGCTGGTTTAGCACTTTAACAAGCTCTGGTTCCAGGCACAGCTGGTGACTTCCACCAGTTCAGTGGTTTGACTTTAAAACTTGGTTGTTGCAGCTGTAGCTGTGTTGTTGTAGCTGTGTTGGTCCCAGGATATTAGAGAGACAGGGTCAGTGAGGTAATACATTTTACTGGATCTGCTTCCGTTGGTGAAAGAGACAAACTTTCAAGCTACACAGAACTCTTCTTTAGCTCTAGGACAGGTAGGAAATGTGGGAAAACTTGGTGGCAAACATGTACAACTTGATATTTTTTTATTTAATTTAAATTATTTTAATATATTATAAGAAGTTTAGGCCTTAACATGGGTTGTGAATTTCAAAATTAATTTTAAATAGTTTTATTTTTTAAAAACTAAACCCATATTTAATTTAAATTAAAAAATCCAATATCAACAAACAAAAACATCTAATTTTTTAAAATTTGATTTTTATCCACCCAGCACTAAATTAATATCCCAGAATGCATAGGTTTCAATTTGACTATCACCTGCAGATTCATCGCACACAGCCACAGACTCCCTATCAATACAGCATTTATATCCCACTGTTAGTTCTTTACTTTTACTGTTCTTAGCTGGGCAGAGGTCCAGAAAACAAACAAGGACCTTAGTCTCACCATACTAAAACTGTTTGCTCTGTTTTACCTTTAAAACTGTATGCAGCTCACTCACATCTCCAGCATAGACATTATGGTGTCTCTATTCCCTTCTAGACTGTCTGGTTTCTGCAAAGGGATTCTCTAATATCTCCATAAATAGCATCTCTGTGCAGCAATTAGGGAATTAAATCATAGCACCTGTGAAAATCAGAACCATTTTAATTAGATGTGTAAACATCAATTTAGGTGCTTAACATTAGGCATTCACATTTGAAAAATGTGGCTGCAGGGATTAATTGTGCCATTTAGGCACAGGCCAACTGAAGGAGTAGTTCAGAGCAAAACCACCCTGGGAGAAGTTCAGGGAGGGATTCTACCTCTAGGAGACAAAATTCTTCCTTGATTTTCCCTACACCTGGGGCGGGCACACCCACAGCTACACCCCTTCAAGCTCGTTCTCTCACTTGTGCCAATCCTGCCCAGCAGGCCATTGCAAAAGGGCTGTGCCACTTTCTCCCTAACCATTTAGGGTAATGTGTGCCCCTGGGAAAACAGGGAGCAATCCCTGTGTTCCTCTGGTCACAGAGACTATGGTGTCTGGCTCCTATGCAGACTGTGAAAGGTAAGGAAATTCATTATGCCTTCCTCTATTGTTCACGTGCTTAAGGGCCAAACACATTCTAGCATTAAGAAACATTCAGGGTGGAGATAAAATCCAAGTCAAATTAGTATTTCCACAGAGGTTAAAAGCTTATTCTTATAAAGGAAGAAAATGCTCACTCAATCCATCTCTGTTTCTGGAAAGTCAAAGAAGGCATCACACAGAACTACAAAATGTAAGGTGCCTCCAACCATCAGAGAAGAGTTAATATGGCCAGCTGATACTGACTTTTATAGGGAAATGCCTGGGGATGCTGCTGCAAAGAAACTGAAATATATTCAACTTTTAAAGCACACAGTAAGCAGAAGAACTGGTGACAGATCCACAGATTTCAAGCTTCAGTTGATCAATCAACTACAAAAGAGTGTAAACTTGGCAGTTAATTTGGATTAATCAGCATTTATGTCCAGTTGAGATATTATTTAGTGGGTGATGTGATTTAGGCAAGTTATATTAAGGGAAATTATATTTGTAAAGAACAACTGCTAGTGAACATCTTCAGCAAAAAAATGTATATAAGTGGGTAACTTTATGAGCTCTAGCAAATTGTAATGGCACCACAACTGGTCTCACAATTGATAAAGCTGTGGCATTGACAGAGAAACATTGTGAAATGATACGCAGGATACAAAATGTAGATCAAATACCATATGGGCTTATTGTTTAGTGCACCAGAAGCTCTACCTGCTAACAATGTGTGCAGAACTTCACAGTGAGAAAAATTGGTCTTGTGGATAAAGTACTAGACCAGGGTCAGGTCTACACTTGGAAAGCTTTGCCAGCATAGCTGTACCAGCAAAGTGCTCTTAGAGTGGATACAGCTTATACTACCAAAACTGCACTTGTGCTGGTATAGCTTATTCCAGCTCCCCAACCAAAATAAGCTATACCGGCAAAAGTACGGTTTTACCAGTATAACAGCCTCTACCCAAAGGGCTTTTTCCAGCATATCTATGTCAGTCACAAATCACATCTCATCATACCCCTGACAGATGTAGCTATGCTGACAAAACTTTGTGACTCAGGAGATTTGGGTTAAACCATTGTTCTGCCACAGATTTCCTGTGGCACCTTGGGTACCCCATTTAATCTCTCTGTGCCTCAGTTCCCTATCTGTAAAATGGATATAATAATACTTCCTCTCTACCCCTCTGTCTGTCTTGCCGTACTTAGATTGTAAGGTCTTTGGGGATGGGACTGTCTTTTAGTGTACAGCACCTAGCACAATGAGGCCCTGATATCAATTGGGGTCTCTATTGGTAGTGTAATATAAATCATCAGAATGGCAGGAACTTAAAGAGAACAATTAAATTGTATATTTTGTAAAATCAATGCATTTGATTATAATCACTTCAAAGTTTTATATAGATTGCTTGCAGAAGTTATCAAGAGGGAAACTGTTGCAAGGGGTGTTAGAATTAAGTGAAGAAATCAACATCTTTTTTCGCAACAAAGTCGTCTAGTTTAATCACATTCTTTGATCTGTTGTCAAAGCTAGTATAGCTAGAAAAAATATTTCCTCCTCTGAACAAACTTAATGAAAAGCTGTAGTGCAACTGCTTCACTGATTTTTGACTTTGGAAAAAAAATAGCTTGCCAAAACCTGTGTGGGGGAGAAGAACAACAGACTGGTCATGTTCCCTGTTACTCCTGAAATTCTGAGAGGGAAAAAAATGCACAGTTTGCATTTAAATAAGCAGTTATAATTGATCGTTTGCCAAAGGTGAATTTAAAATTGACAGAGTACTAAACAAATGACACAAGAAGGTTTTGATTGAAAAGAGAAACCTTTTGCAGTAGATATTGCATGTGATCTCCCCACAGAGCTTGAAAACTAGTTAATTAAATTAACTGATACACTAGCCTCAGAAGGAAGGTCGACCCTGTCTCATTGTTTGTATTTTGGAGTTCCCTCAGGATCAGTACGCATCTCTCGCTAATAAGTCCATGATCTACTTCTTTCCACTATCAACCACATATATTTATGAACTACAGTAGGATTCTTCTGAACAATAACAGCTATTTAACTCTGACTTGGAAATATCTCACAAATGAGCCTCCATTCAACTCTGTTCCACTGGAATATACACTTCAAAAATAAACAGGCAAATATTTCTTTCTGATTTCAAAACAATGGAATAGTTATGCTTTATAATAGGTACATTGTAAAACATTAAGTTTATTATTTCATTTAGTGTGGTAATACGATTACAATAGTATACACAGCAGGACTAGATAGACTTTTCCTTCCCCATGGTACTTTCTTGGGTGTCTGCCTAAGTATCTCAGGATTCCATATGTGCTACACCATTGTTTCTTGACCTTTTGAGTCCCATGACACACTTATCATAAGTATAAGCATCGTGTGATCCTTGATATGATAAACTATCTGGGAACTAATCCAATATTACTAGTACACACAAAGTAAGCATACTTTACAAGTTGAATGCACATATCAAAGGACAAAATTGGTCCATTGATATCTATCTTAAACAAACCAAAGGTTTTAGTCCCTCAGAGACTGTACTTTATGGTGTATTCTATTTATTGTTTTTTCAGTGACTGGTTACTCAGAAAAATTTGGGACAGGAATAAAGAATCTTTATTTTTGGATAGAAACACTGGTAGTATTAGTGCTTTGCTGATATAAGTGCCCAGCTTAAAAAAACAAAAACAAATTGATAAAGCAAGTAAAACTGGTTAGAGATTAAAACAGTTGCTCTGCTGAATGATAAATAAAATAATTCATGTTACATGGATGTTTGTAAATGTGAGGGGTTTGAATAATTCATGCCACATAAAGAATTTAACCTAAAAACATATGTTATGGTATACACACTATATTGTCATTTATCACAATTTGGGGGGTGAGGAGGAGGTTGGAGGGATAGTTTTGTGACATTTGAATGTTTCTAAAGCAATTATTTAGAATTATGGTAAACATTATAACACAAGACAAAATCAGATGGTATTTCTCTCCATAGCAGCATATTCCTAACTGTGAGGCTGGCTTCCCAGGGGAAGCTCAGGTGACCCGAGGGAGAAATTATTATTATTGAATCGGAGCCCAACATGAAGACTGACAAGAAAGGAAAAATAGTAGACTGATCTCATCCACATGTTTAGAGTAGTCTGAAAACAGCAACATGGAAAAAAGTCACCAATGAAGGCCGTTTTTGCATCTTTCTTCCTTCGTCCAGTTAAATAAGTGTTTTCTGTGCATTAGGCAAGTTTGAGGATTTAGGAGGAAGATTGCTATGACAGTACTTAGAAAACTGTCCTACACAATACACCCTCAAGCTTATTAGCAAAGTCTTGGAAGCGGCATAGGAAGAAGAGATTATACTAGCCCATGAAGGATTTCTCAGGCTTCTTTAACATGTAAGTCTTTTTTTAAATTAAGCTACTGTAAGTTTATTTTTGTTACTCTTGAAACGTCTTTTCTTGTATTTGTCTCAGTTTGTTAATGAGATTCACAATTCTCTGTTCTTGTGCCATCTCATTATGACTCCCTTTCCTTTATCTGCAGTCTCAAATTAACTTGACATAGATGTTGTACATATATTTTAAACTAAATGTGAACTATTCCCTCATGCCCATGAGGCATTTGGAAAGTTGATACGTTCTGTTTTCAATGACACTTTAAATTAGGTTATTAAAATTCAACACTTTGCATATTCTGGTGGGGAATATAGGTTTGTCCCTCACAACAAGGGATATAGGTCAGGACAGGAAAGTTTCTCAATCACCTTCTTCACATTCACTCAGATTTGTGTGCCAACCTCTGTAAAAATCAGGAAAAGCCTCTCAGTACTTCAACAGAAAAATCACGGGGGCTTAGTGCTAGTGTAAAAGTTAAAAATGCAGCCATCTGTTGTTTGTGTTACATGGATTTTGCAAACTGTCATTTCCATAGAGCATGCCATTTCATCTTCACAGCAATATCACTGAAACACCCACTGAGGTAAAATTGCAAATATTTTGAACATACCATATGAAAAGTTATTTTCCCAATTAATATTTGACAAAGACACTATGAGCACTTGTCTGTAGGTTATTTATTTTTGAATTGTCATCTGAACAAACCCTTTCAAAATTTGTTGCTATATAAAAATAAGTAACCTAAAATATATATCACTTAAGACATGGGGAAAAGAGAGACGAGAAAAGTGAACTACTGTACTTTTTGTTCACTGTCAGAGTTTATCTAGTGTGAAATAGTCACAATTATTACTTAAGTTTCTATAGCATCTTTCATCCAGAAGGATCACAAAGTTCTTTTAAAATGATCTATTTAGAAATTACTTCACTTAGAATGGAAATGGATCCTTCTCTCGTTGAACTATGGCAACTCTTCAGGGAATTCAGTCCTGCTAGATGCTGATCCCTCAACTCCCGTTGAAGTAGAAGTTGAGACAATGGGAGTTAAGGGCACTTAGCACCACTCTGGTTTGGACTAGGACACCATGATCTATTGCCATTCCTTTCTATCATCCTTGTTGGTCTTTAATTTTAAGTACTGCCAGTACCTGTGGGGGTGGGGGTGGAAGAATATTTTAATTAATAAAGATGTGACACCATTTTGTTACCCTCAAAAGTATTGTCTGTTTTCTTGATAAAAGTTATGAAATAATGGAAGGGGACTTTGAAGTTGTACATAGAAATGGCTATACTTTTATTTATTTATTTTTCTATTACAACCATAAAATACCAAAACACTTTTCTTTGAGAGAAATGTTTCATTTTGCTGTGCTGAACCCCAAATAGTCATTATTGGGCCACCATGGAACTTATCACTGAAAAAAACAGTAGCAAAGCAGAATATTATTTCAAATATTATTTCCCAAGGAAAATTAACACATAGGGTCAGACATGTCTGGGGTGCACTGAGCTGTCACATGGAACTGGCTTCATAGTTGTCATGAAGGGCCCTAGCAAACTTCTGTTGCTGACAATGAGAATTTTTCCATTGACTTTAATGGGGAGTGGATTGAACCCTAAGAAGGCAACCATTTGGAGGAAGCTTTCTGTTTTACTGCAGCCACTTTTTGGCAGTTAATGCTGTGCAGAGTAAAAAGTGAATTTATGAAATAAATAGAGAGCAAAGTTTAATCTATGTATCTATAGTTATATAAATATTAAAGTAGGTAGATAGATAAAAATAAGTTGCATTATAGCCACTGACACACAAACTCCACAACATCCTGTGTCTTGGCCTCCAGTAAAATAAGTTCGGTGGTCTCAATCTCAGTCCCTTGTGATCAGGAGTCCATCACAAAACCATCACCTTTAATTTAACACAATTGACAGTTTCTGCTCAAGAGAGGCAGAAGAATGAGTTGCCATGGAGACTGAACTACTGCTCCTCTCCAGAGAGGAGGATTCAGACTGCACAGGCTGAACAATATGGGGAGCTCTCACTGCCACTGGCTGCCCATTGTCCATGTACCATGATGATCACACAGAAGACATTGTTTTCAGGGTTAGCAATTTAATCAACTTGAACAAACAGAAAATAACTAACTAAAAAGAAACACAATATATGTGCTCATTGTTAAAAGCATACAAGTGTGCATTATATTGGATTGAGAGGGGGGAAAAGGTTTCATATTGATTTAATTTATACTATTGCCACCTCAGCTTAGTGCTTTCCTAACGGGGTGAACACTGTGCTTGACCTATTTGCTGAAATTCACCAGGACTCTAGGAGACCATATGGATTGCCAGATGGTCTGCTACAACGTAATGCCATTTATTCTAAGTATGAAGTAAGTGATAAACATAATTAACATTCTCTTAGCTCCTTACTGGATGCCTTTTATTAGTTTCATTTTTTTTCAAACATTGAAAGGTAAGTTAATATCTTGTTACTGAGTCACAGATGCCATCTAATTACTGCAAGAGGCTGCAGCCTCTAAAGCAAAGAACCTCTGAATAGATTCTAACTTACTCAATGACCCCACTGAGATGATTAGTAGGTTGAATGCTAAGCCATAATGAGTATGTCAGATCTTAAGATTTTTTTCAGGTTACCTCAATTAGCAGTATGATGAACAAAGCGTACCAGTAACATTTTAGATATACCTATTGCACTTCATAGTAAACAATCCAGCTTGTACCTCCTGCTTATTTCAGATTACAATACATCAGATGCTAGAATGCAAACATAGCCCTATCCAGAGAGGGAAAACAATAGAATGATTTCCTTCTCAAATGTTTTTCTTAGGGCTTGCCTATTTCATAATCTGCCAGTGATTGTCTAAATGGCTTATTTTTTAGGAAACAGTTATACAGTAGCTGTGGCTTCAAAGAAAGTTTATGTTGGGCAGGGTTGCCCACTCTTAGTATTGTAATAAGACATCGAAATAACTTTACACAGTTTTCTTGTACTGGTGTTATTTACATTGACTGAGGTATACATTGGTTAGTCTAGATGGAATGGGAAATTAGCAGGTTGTTGGCCACTGGATTTAAAGAAATACTAAATAAAAAAATAGGTAGTATCATAAACAAACTCTTTCTGTTTTGTGGTCTCCTAAAATGAGCTCTCCCATTGTTGAATGCTCTATCATTAGCATTTGTGCTACTAATAATTAAGTGCCAAATTGAGAGATTATATGGATGGTTGTGTAAATTAAACATTAATCCCAGGCAACAAAACACTTAGTTAAGGTTGCAGGACAAATCTGCCTTTACAAAACTTTGTAGTGATTAGAGGGGCATGTTACAAACAGTAAGACAGACTCCATGCCCTCAGGACGCCCTGCACAGAAGACACAGCTAAGAGGAAAGGGAAGCAAAAATGGCTTTAAGAAACTTTTGCGCCTCCCAGATTCTGCATAGAGCAGGGTCTAATACAGGAACCTCCAGCACTGCCCAGAATAGGCATGGTACAAAGGATTATACTCCATCTCCTGTCCAAGCACTGCCGCTGAACATCCCAGGACAGAGGCTCTGAGGGTACGTCTACACTTACCGGAGGGTCCGGCGGCAGGCAATCGATGTTCTGGGATCGATTTATCGCGTCTGGTTTAGATGCGATAAATCGATCCCGGATCGATCCCGGAAGTGCTCACCGTCGACGCCGGTACTCCAGCTCGGCGAGAGGAGTACGCGGCATCGACGGGGGAGCCTGCCTGCTGCGTCTGGACCCGCGGTAAGTTCGGACTAAGGTACTTTGAATTCAGCTACGTTATTAACGTAGCTGAATTTGCGTACCTTAGTCCGAAGTGGGGGCTTAGTGGGGACCGGGCCAAAGATCTGTAAGGAAAAGGACTAGGAGCTTACTTTGTTAAGAATGAAAGTGTATGTCTCCAGCAATCACTTTTTAAGTGTATAGGGCCTGATATTACCATATTATATTACTATTCAGGTGTCACTTCTGAGAAATATGTGGGTTCTCTTTAATAATTATGAATACTATATCTTAAGCTGCCACTGGCCTGTTTTCAGGACAAATATATTTTGACTAAGTGTTTCCCCATGAGAACCATCTGGAACATTCCAGACACGAAGGAGGAGATGTCTTATGATAGTCACCTATCAGCTTCCACTGTCATTAAATGACAATGCCAGAATTACTGGCCCTGATAACCCTGAGCTAGTCCCCTGGACAACCTACAGCACTAGTTTGATTGGGGGTGGGGGGGCAAGCCCACTAACACTTAAAGAAGCCTCCAAAAGAGTGAAGAAACCAGGCAGGGTTTTAAAACACACTCTCCAGGGTGTGGAGAGAGATACTCAGACAAAGCAACCAGCAGGGGTGCCTGAAGAAGCAAAGCTTGCCTTGGTTGCCATTATGGGATGGTAGTACTTTAGGTAAGATAGACATGTGTACAAGTTTTATTTTTAGTCCTTTTTTCCTAATGCGTAATTACCTTTTCTAACCTTAAATACGGTTATTTGTTTTGTTTTCAAGAACATGGCGTCTTGGAATACTTATTCACTGGGCATTCCATTCTCTAAGGGAGGAAATGCTGGTGCCTGAAACCCAGTAGGACTTGCAGGATGATAAGCAGCTGGTATACATGGGGAGTACTCTGGATCTTAGTTTAAGAGTGGAATAATCATGAGATTCCATGCGAAACGGGTAAGGGCAAGAGTTCTAACACTTCAGGGAAAGTGCCCTCAGAGAGACCACAGGAGGGACAGAGGGGCAGCTAGTCTCATAAACTTGATATTAATATTATCAGAATTTTCTAAATTTAAGTTCAATCAACTAATATTTGGTACTGGGAACTCTTTGAGGCCCTGAGCATCACTGGCAGATGAGAGCACTCAGCACCCCATTGTGTGCTCAGCACCTTGCAATATCGAGCCCTACATTTGAACCAGATGAACCAATGTATCAGGTAGACTACATTTTATTGCCCTCCTTTATATTTATGGTTTTTAGTGTGATTGAATGATTGATTTTTGGAGTTTTTTTGGCTACAAAGTGACAAAGTTGGAAGTCTTTTTGAAGAACCTTTTGTCCAATTACAGACAAATATAGCAGAACAACTTTACCTTGGTTCCAGACCTAACCCTGACTGATATTACTTTTTAGATTTAAGAAAGGATCAGGGGCTGGTGAAATAATAGGGTTCATGATGGAAACATAGATGCAACCTTAACTATGGAGTAGCTACAGCTATGCCATGATAAGTCAGGGTATGGTGAGCGAGTGTGCAAGCAGGCAACAGGAATTAACTTTACATTATTTAAGACTACACAAAACCCTAAAGACCTATACCATTTGTTAGTTTCTCAAATGCCTTACCTCCTGCATACATAACAGCCAACATAATCGATGATATCCAAGCTATTTCACTATATGATGTGTGGAAGATCTCCTGAATTTCCTTGAAGAACACTGTGATGGCTTTTGGGAATGCATAGGAAAATCCAATGGAGATAAAAGCCCCAAAGACCACAACCCAGCCCCATCCTCCATCTGGGGGTGCGTATTGTGGAGCTGTTGTTGCTGGCGGCATTGTCAGGCTTTGTCTATTTTCAAGCTAGGCTGTAAATGAAAAGTAGAAACAGTGTTTCAAATAGCATCCTTTTTGCTTTAGCACACTGAATTTAACAAATACATATTATTGATAATAATAACGGATTATAAATCATAATCACAATAGAGAACAATCTCCCAAATTATACCAGAAGGCGTGGTATGATAAAGCATGAATATTTGCCTTTAAAACCATGTCTACCCTAGAGGGAGAGGGGGAATTAATTGGCAATAGTTATTCAGAGAATTGCATTAAGTACCTTGTAACTGTTACAGATCATTGATCCCAATCACTGAAGTTATATTTAGCAATTAATCACTTATAAAAAAGTGACATTTTGGGCCAGATTCTCAGCTGGTAGGAACTGACATAGCTCCAGTGTCTTAAAGATTTATCCTTTTAATTCAAACACAGGTGTCAAAATATAAAGTAAAGCTTGATTTCACCCTTATAGTAAATGATGGTAAAAAGTTGCAATCCACTGTTACTAAATGCCATTTCAATAACATCTGCTCAAAGTTTACAAGTCTTTGGGAAATAATACAAAGTAACAAATTGCCCAAAAAATGCTTTTGAAATCTTTCACTTTTACTATATGAAAATGTTTTTTTTAAAGTTTCAAATCAGATTTAAATTCTCTATGTATCCATCATAAGAGTTTAAAAAAGTTATGATTCTGTGATGTATTTATTTTTGAATTTTTTAACCAGCTTTGTTGGCATACTTTGATGTACGCAGTAACTTATAAGAATACAGTTCTTCTTTCAGCTGCACATTACAGAACTTGACTTTAATACTTTGCTTTTCTTACATACACAGAATTCCTACTGATGTCAGAAGGAGTTCTGAACATGTATATGTGGCAGATTTTTTAAAGTCAATAACTGCCGTGAGGATATGAGAGCAGAGTTTTTTACCAAGAGAATAAAATGTCTCAAACTTTTAACAGCTAATAATTTTCTATTGTAGAAAGCTTCAGGAGTCAAATCTTACAGATATACCACTTCATGTTCCTCTTATGGGAGGGATAACAAGGGCAACCAGCAAACACTATGGAGCCCAAGAATTAATGGGCAAATCAAATCAACCCCCATTAAACCCTATCTAATTAAGGTTTATACTTTGCTCATCTGGTATCTGAACACCAAGACCATCCACATCCTGCTTAGAAATCAACTGGTGTCAGTGGAGAACATGTTGGATGGAATGTCTGCTTCCTAGTCCTGCTATCCTCCCACCATGGTATCTCCCGACACGAAAAACATGGAGCACCAGTCATTCAGTGTTTACTTCTATGCTTTCCCAGAACATGTAGAGAGCATGCAATAAAGTTTCCACTCTCCACTTCTGTTTCTTTTTGGGCATTTCATCTCTGTTTTAAGCTCAAGTGATCACCTCTATACCATCAACCAAAGTTACAGACCCAGAATTATGTGTAGATTTCCATTATGCATACTTTTGCCAGTGGATCTCCATGTGATTTTTTTCCATGCCACTTAAAGAATGCTCAGATTTCTCATAGCAAATTGTATCAGTGGTGGTAGTGATATGATTACTTTTAGCAAAATGTAAAAAATGAACTGTGTTAGCTTAAATTAATCTCTCTGGAGTGTGCTTTGAGTACACTCATAATAAAGTGCATCTTGCAAGGCATACAATATATGTTAGAAAACAAGCATAGGGTTGTCTTTAAGATTATCTATTACCAGCCTAGCCCATACATAAAGTCACTGCTCTCCAAGATGATTGTAATAACAGACCTCTATGGGTTAAATTGAACAAAAATACATTTGGCTCCTATGCAAAGTTGGAAATGCCCAAATAATTTGGCTTTTGCATCACAGCAGACATGCCTAGTTTTGTCAGGAATAGGTATCTGTTGCATACATACAGCACATAATATATATATATATATATATAGTACAAGACCTTGGACCTTATTCTGATCTCACTTATCCTGTTTTACTTTCATGTGACTCCATTGAGTAATACTGGGGTGAGAGGAGAATCGGGTCCTTTATTTGAAAGAAATAAAGAATCTGGACAATGGGGACAAAGAGTTTTTTTCTGACTGCATAGATTGCTAGCTGATGTTTAACTTCAGCAAAGCACTTAAGCCCATGATTAAGTACCTTGCTTAATCGGTCTGAAATGCTAAAACTAAAAAAAACACATTTCCCCTGGCCATCCAAAAGATATGCTGATTTATTAATCCCACTTCTAAGCATTCAGAAAACAAACTCAATTTAGCATGAAATACACTACTTCACTCCTATAGGTAGACCAACTGAGGGTACGACAGGGTAATTGCAGAGATTCCTACCTGCCACTGATCACAATTTCCTTGCTCTGCTGACAAAGTTTTTGGACAGATCCTACAAATACACATTTAAAAAATTCAGACATGAATCTATTTTCCTATATTTCATCAGTTTGAACTGAAGATATTTCAGATTCATGTATCAACATTTTATCCCCATTAAAAATTATACCAATGAGGTCTAAACAACATCAACTTTTAAGTCCATAATGTAACATAGTTTAAAGTGATAAACTGAGTAAGTCCTCCATTTTATATATATACATACATACCTGTTTAAAAATCACTACCATCACATCACTGAGAAAAAGTTGACCAAATATAGTTTTTGAACCCTACAAAAACATAACCCCCCAGGAAATTCACCTATTGCATAGGCTTTTCCACCAGGTGCTGGGCTGGCTCTGCCTGTTCTTTGCCCCCATGGGCCAGGACCCGATTGTGCTAACCACAGTTATCTAGATTTCACTTTGCTTACTGGAATCTAATTTCTGGCCACTAAGAAAATCAACTGGGTAAATGTTCAGTCCATCTCTGTGGATGGTTCAATGTCAAAGGTTAGTGCCAGTGAATGCCACTGAAAGAAAGAAAGAAAGAAAGAAACGAGGTCAGACTAAGACCAATAACTAGAGATAAATAATGAATCTTGATATCATGCACTGCAGCTTTTGGTCAGCCATGACCAACATGTTCAGATTGTTCTTCTCCCAGTACTTTATTAATATTCTGCAGTTGCCCACTGCCAAAATGAACCATCAACAGCTTGTCAAGAAATATTCTGAAAAGGTGTGTCTTTCTCATGTTTACAGAGACTCTACTTTTATGGTGAGTTGCAGTTTTGCTTTCGTGTGTATCTAACAGTAAATGTTTTTAGGTTTGGGAGATTTTTTTAAACCAAAGTAGGCTTGCAACTTCTTTGTGCTTGATTAGGTAGCCATTCATCTGTGGTGGAAAGAACTTGGGACATGAAAACTCTGCCCTTAATTAAGGTACAATAACATTAATACTTGGCATGTGTCCAGTACATTCAAAACCTGTAGGATGAGCCAAGGATAACAAAGGGCTTTGCAAAAATGTGTGCATTATGCTTCACAATACCTCGTGAAGCCATTAAACATTATTATCCCTTTTACAGATGGGGAAACTAATGTACAGAGAGGTTAAACAACTTGCCCAAGTCTCACAATAAATCAGTGGCAGAGTAGGGATAAGGATCAGTGTCTAAGTGAAGTATGTGGTAAGGGTACGGTTTTCATAAGCACCTAGATAATTTAGGAGCCCAAATCCCATTGATTTGTACAGGTGTCTGCCGACCAGGGCCGGCTCCAACGCAGCAAGCAGGTGCTTGGGGTGGCCAACGGAGATGGGAGGCACGTCTGGCTCTTCGGCGGCAATTCGGTGGCGGGTCCCTCAGTTCCTCTCGGAGGGAAAGACCTGCCGCTGAATTGCCGCCAAAGAATAATCAAGCGGCGGTGGTAGAGCTGCCGCCGATCGCGGCTTTTTTTTTTTTGTTCCCCGCCGCTTGGGGCAGCAAAAACGCTGGAGCCGGCCCTGCTGCTGGGATGGATTAAATTGTAGAATCGGGGCCCAAGTCAAAAAGAAATTTGAGGTTTAGTGATTTGAATAATCTATATGATATACCTTAATCCCAAACTCATTCATCACTAGGCATGTCTACTAAATTTAAAATCAGTGGTTTGCTGGTCACACCAGTTCAGAAGAATCGACTATACAGGAATTACACTTTCTGCAATACAGAGGAAAATTGTCTTGTTTAAACACTGCAGAAATTACAGTTTTCTAATATTTTTATAAACTGTTATTTACTGGGCTTTGGGTAATTACTTATGGCAGGAGTCACTAGGTGGCATGGTCAGGCATACTTGTACATGTTCTTTTTATTACCCTGTGAACACTGTTCAGTCTTTGAAGAAATGTTGTATTCTTGTTAGTTTTGTGATGAAGGTTCTTTTGAGGGAGACTACTGCAAGCAGCAGGAGAATTTGTGCTCTGTCTTAATCTTTATAAATACAGCCAATTCTAGGGGCAGAGTTACTTACTGGGCATTGCAGTGTGTTTTGGCAAAGATTCCTTAAAGAAGATAATTGTTTGTGTAACCCACACACCTTCTGGGAGTAGTGTTCTGTCCCATCTAGTGGCACCGAGACCACTTAGAGAGAGAGATAAAATTAGTCTGCTCTACAGCTTTAGCTAGCAGCCAGTGGGCTTCTCGCTCATGCAGGAACAGCTCATGCACTAAGCTCCAAAGGCCCCAGGTTCAGTCCTGCCCAACAGCTGGGGTCTGTCAGCATTACAAGTGGCAGCTATTCCGGGATTTCAACTGGGAAGTCTCTGAAGCTCAGGACATGCTTCCTCAGCTAGGGGAAGTATGTAACCCACAAACAGGGATGAAAGTGGACCGGTACAGCATACTAGTAAGAAGCTGGTACTAGCCTGTACACAGCTGATGTTAAGTGCTGCCATGGCAAAGAACCCTCCTTAAAGCACTGCTGCAGCAGCACTTTAACGTCGCTGCCCCTTTTGCCCCTCCCCCTCCTCCCCCCTGTCGGCGGCCCTGCTGATAGGACCCTACTGGCAGGGTTACTGATGGGGGAGAGGGAGGCAAAAGGGGCAGCTGCCCTAGGGTCGGCAATTTAAATCGCCGCCGGAGCCCCAGGTGGAGCGTGCCAGGCAGTGCAGATGGGCTGGCTGGGGGAGGCTGACCCCTAGCCCCGCCCCCTCTGCATGAGGCCCCGCCCCTTCTGCCCGAGGCCCAGAGCTGGGCCCCCGTACCAGTAAGTGTTTAATATTACTTTCACCCCTGCCCACACACCTCCTGGGTGTGGTGTTCTGTCCCATCTAATGGCACCGAGACCACTTAGAGAGATAAAAATGAGTCTTCTCTATAGCCAGTTGGCTTCTAGCTCATGTACTAGAGGCTCCTGCACTAAGCTCCAGAAGTCCCAGTGTCGATCCTGCCTGCCGACGACCAGGGTCTGTTGGCATTACACTTGCATGCAGTTTGACCACTTCTTTGTAAGGACTAAGGTATATAATGTAAATAAAACAAGTTACACTAAAAAAAATACCCAGACTTTGCTTAAATGATTTCCCCTCCAATGGGAAACGAATTTGCAAGGTACCAAATTATGGCTGACTGTATTATGCCCATCTGTGTTTTCTAATAGTTTTCTTCCTTCCAATGGGTAATAGCACGGCATATTGTAAGGATGAAGTGTTCTACTAAAGGTGCTTTAAATATAGAAATATACTTTATTGAAAAAGAGCAAGGAAGGAATATAAAAAGAGAATGACTGTACACATATTAAACAGGCACCCATCCCACACTGTGGACACCTATAGGCAATTTGTTTTATGCAATAAATATGGTAATAGACTGCTCACTCCAGTGCAATAACTATACAAATATGCCCCAACAGGCTTTGAAGCTAAATAAGACCCCCCCCCCCCCATCCACTCAAAGCAGATATAATAATAAAGCTTTTCTGCTCTGCAGCCCACCCCCTCCACAAATGAGTGCAAGAAAGATGAGTTATGTCTCATGCCTAGAGTGTTAACAAAGTCAAGCTCTAGCAGACCAATGTGGGGGGGACAAGTTTCAAGGCCAAAAAAACTTCTGCTTAAAGAGCTTGTCTGTTTGATGCTGGGATATGCTGATGCTGAGTCCCAGCACACACTGAATGTAAGGGAAGAACCTAGTTTAGTAAGCTAAACAATGATAATTTCAGATGTAAATCTTCATGTCACTGGGAATATTGGATGAATGCACTTAGGGTGAAATTCACCCATGTTCAGGCGACCAGCACAAGGCCTAGGTATCACTTAAATCCTATGCCCATTTAAGACTTCAAAATAGGATTTATGTGAGTTAAGTGATGCCTAAGCA
This sequence comes from Emys orbicularis, assembly GCF_028017835.1. Taxonomy (NCBI): domain Eukaryota; kingdom Metazoa; phylum Chordata; order Testudines; family Emydidae; genus Emys; species Emys orbicularis. The sequence continues at coordinate 62,687,229 of NC_088683.1, read as the reverse complement.
TTAAACTTGCCTTATGCACATGGGTGAACCCAGAGAGCATGATTCAAATGCCACTTACATCAGTGTAAGGCCCCGGTTCAGCAAAGCACTTACTCACATATTTAACTTTAAGCATGTGCTTTAGTCCATCCTGTGATGTGTCATTCCATATACTTTATGAAAATATGCTTACGATATGAATATGACATAAGTGAGATATACATTATGAAAGATGGCTCATGTAAGATATCATTGGAAAGGTTATGATTTACAGAATGTGATTATCCAATTTGTATACCTGTATCATTTCTGTATCTGAAGTTAGGAATATTGACTATGTATCTGTATTTCAACTATGTTACTTTGGGTGACATCCACGACTAACACTTCAGGTACAACAATGGAAAAGCCAGACAGAGCAGATGGCCCATCAACGAGGACAATAGACTGTGAAAAGCTTGGCCTTCCTGTGGACATTCCATACTGCCACTGACTCATGGTCATTGTGATCCTACAGAGTCAGGTCGTCTTGTCATCTGATACTAAAACATTATCTGGGACTTCTTGTAACTTTCCACTGTAAGGGAAGGGGGTTCAAGTTCGGGAAACAAAGGATTCCCGCCTCATGTAAATCCTATTTAAGGGTGGGGAGGAAGGCAAACAGGACTCCTCTTCATGGCTGTCTGCCCAAGAAGAAAGTCTGCAAAAGCCATCTGAAGGGAAGGCAAGGGGGGAGTCCAGTCTAAGACAGGGGTCCAGTCTGAAAAGGAATATAACTGGAACTCTGAACCACAGAAACTTTGCAACTTGCCTGCAACAATATCTAGGGTGAGAAATACTATTTGTAACCAATTTCTTTAGTGAAACTAGCTTAGTTTGCGTGTTTGATTTCATTTGCTTAGTAATCTGCTTTGTTCCTTTTACCACTTAAAATCTGCCTTTTATAGTTAATAAAATTTGTTTTGTTTATTATTAAACCCAGTTTCTGTAATTTCTAACTGGGGATGGGGGCAAGAAGTGTGCACACCTCTCTCCGCATTGAGGGAGGGGACAAATTTTGTAATATATCTTTGGGAATGCACTCAAAAGAAGGTGGACATCTGAGTGCTGGAGCAAGTCCATTAAACTGAGTCTTCCCAGAGCTGATCTGCAGCTGGGTGTGGCACTGCCTGTGTGTGTGTTAGAGGAGGCTTTAATAGCCTGGCTCAGCAAGACAGGTAAAAGGGGGATCATGATGGCAGAACAGGTAGACTCAGTGGTATCTCAGCACATCAGGTGGCTTCCCAAGGGGTCCAACCCATCACACATCCCTTTTCAGCAGATCATATAAGCAAGTGCTTATGTGCTTAGCAGGACTGAGGCCAAATCTGAAGCAGCTATATAGAAATCAGTATTGTTACACCAGTGTAAGTAGGGTTGCCAAGTATCTGGTTTTTGATCGGAATACCAGGTTGAAAAGGGACTCTGGCAGTTCCGGTTAGCACTGCTGACCAGGCCATTAAAAGTCCAGTCGGTGGCGCAGAAGGGCTAATGTAGGCTCCTTACCTGCCCTAGCTCCGTGCGGCTCCTGGAAGCAGTGGCATGTTTCTCTGGCTCCTAGGTGCAGGGGCAGCCAGGGAGGTTCCGTGCATGCCCCCGCCTCGAGTGCAGGCTCCGCAGCTCCCATTGGCTGGGAACTGCAGCCAATGGGAGCTGCAGGGGTGGTGCCTGAGGGCGAGAGCACGTGCGGAGCCCCCTGTCTGCCCCTGTGCCTAGGGGCCACAGGAACATAATGGCTGGTTCCGGGAGCCACATGAGGTAAGTGCTTCCTGGAGACCACACTCCGAACCCCCTCCAACACCCCAACACCCTACCCCAGGTCAGAACCCCCTCCCGCACCCAAACTCCCTCCTGGAGCCTGCACACTGTACCCCCTCCCACACCCCAACTCCCTGCTCCAGCCTGAGACCCTTCCTGCACCCCAAACCCCAGACCCACCCCAGAGCCCCCCCCGGCCAGAGCCCTCACTCCTCCCCACAGCCCAACCCCTACCCCAGCCCAGAGCCCTCTCCCACACTCCAAACCCCTTGGCCCAACCCCCCAGCCCACAGCCCCTTCCTGCACTCCAAATCCCTCATCCCCAGCCCCACACCAGAGCCCGCACCCCCAGCTGGAGCCCTCACCCCCATACACCCCAACCCCCTGTCCCAGCCCCAAACCCCTCATCCCTGGCACCATCACAGAACCCGTACCCCTAGCTGGAGCCCTCAGCCCCCTCCTCTGCACCCCAATTCCCTGCCCCAGCCTGGAGCCCCCTCCCGCACCCTGAAACCCGCATTTCTAGCACTACCCCAGAGCCCACACCCCAAACACCTGCCCCAATCTGGTGAAAATGAGCGAGTGAGTGAGAGTTGGGGAGAGTGAGTGGTGGAAGGAGGGGGGATGGAGTGAGTTGGGGCCTCAGAGAAGGGGTGGGATCTTGGGGAAGGGGTGGGGCAGAGGGCAGGGCAAGGGTGCTTAGTTTTGTGCGATTAGAAAGTTGGCAACCCTGTTTAAGTGAGATCAAATTCTGGCCACAAAACTCAACTTTGTAAGTGACTTTAAGCTTTATTGAAATGTCCATATTTTTTGGGCAGCTACACCACAGTAAGTGACCCAAAGTTTCACCTCAGCTTATACTTGGGGAGATTCTATAGGTCAGTCTCAGTCTCCTTTTTAGCTGTTTCATGGTTCTGTTAGGACTGATAAAAATAGCAATAACACATCTTCTGGGACATTATATCAGCATATTTTGAAGTTCTGTGACATGTCAGCCAAGAGTAGCACTGGAACGACTGTATGAGCATGAGGAGATCTTAGGTGAAATCCTGGCCCCATCGAAGAAAATGGGAGTTTTGGCATTGACTTCATTGTGGCCAGGATTTCACCCCTAATATCAAATTAAATTAAGAAGTGGACACATGGGTCTCTGAACAAAGGAAAACTGAGGAAAAGTAAACCATTGACCAACAATTAAGCAAGAAGGTTAGAAATTAAAGACACATTACTTCACTCAGTCAGTCTAATAGAATAATTTATTTATCTTTCCTCAACTAATTTATTTATTTTTCCTTGCATTTTGTTTTTACTTTTCTTCACTACACATCCAACAATGAAATGGAGCCATGTTGATTCAGTATTTGTGTTGAAGAGCTATCAGAGACACTTTCAAAAACTGTGTATCACTCATATTCATGGCTAGACAGCTGATTTGTGGTCACACACATTTAGCTGATTCACAAGAAGATATCAGTCTCTCTGTTAGAAGATCTCAATGATTTTCAGTCAGTGTAAGACCACTGAAATCTGTAATTGTTGTTTACAATGAATTAGAAAATTCTCAAGTATTAGACACTTCATCAAATAGATCAAATTTGGAAAATCATCTCTTTTGTTAATATACAAATGTAAAAGCTACACCAACCTTATAATATTATATTGCATTCAGGATTGGGGCTGTATTGTGCTAAGTGCAGTACAAACATATATGAAGACATGGTGCTTGCCATGAAGTGTCAGCAATTCCATTTGAATTACCTCAAGAAAGTCATCCTATAGACTATCTGTAACCTTAAACATGCAACACCACAACCAAGTCCGAGTGCATATATCTAAATGAAATGTAACTGGTTAAATTTGAAGAATTAATCAGTTTTGGCAATAAAAGTGATCAAGTCTGGTGCCAGTCCTTTGCTAAAATTAATCCCTCTACTGGTTCTTCTGTTAAGTTTAACTATCCCCTCTGAAATCTCTCTAGCCTCTGGAAAAATTCAAACCAGCCAGCCTTTCCACAACACTTGCTTTAATAAGAAGAGCAAACTCACAGTTTACCGTTCAAACTGGAGGCTGTGTGCACTGCAAGGATACTGATCCACTTAGTCTATTTTTAACCATTCCTGCCATCCCTTAAATTCTAGCATTAGTCCTGAGCTATTATCTATAATTGTTACTAGCAGCTTGACATCTCAACTGTAAGAGTCTTTAGAACCCATTGTTTGTATCTAACATTTTAACACTTCACAGACCAGTACAGCATCTGTAACGTTGGCCCATTGCATACAATTATTTTTGTATGCACTTGGATTTGGGAGGAGGAGAGGAGGTTTCAATGGCATTTCAACATTATATAATAGGTAGAGCTAAGGTTTCAAAGCAGTGTTAATGGAATTACCTACGCAGCTCCGGTACATTGTTGAAAAATTTATTACATGATCTCTTGAAAGAAATAGATGGACTTTGTATGATCAGTAGTAACAGATGATCATTTCAATACCATTCTCCTAACATTAAGGACTGAGAAAAACTATGGATAATAACAAAAACAGCACTATTGGATAAAACTTTCCTGAACCACAATGTTCATGTTTCAAACTTCTGATTCTTACATAAATCCGTGATTTTGAAATTGGTAATATTTATTTGCTATTAAAAAGTATTAATATCCATCTATCCATTTAATATTTGTGCTTATGAAGAAGCAACAGAATCTGATTCTAGTTATACCAGCGGATATCTCCAAAAAAATCATTACAGCTATTCTATACTTACGCCAACATAACTGAGATTAGAATCCAGCCCATTGTCTTTCTTTTGTTTTCTTATCAAAAACTGATGATTGAACAAACTTCCTGTGCATTAATCTACCAAAGACCTATATCCTCACTTGAAGGCATCAGTCTCTGAATTAAGAAAGCCTTTTTCTTCCCACTCATTTACTATTACTCTAATAATAGACACTAATGTGTAATGTCTAAGTTTCAGTGACAACTCCTCATATTGTGTAATAAGATGTAAATTGAGACAGAATCTCTCTCTTAGGACATCTGATTGGACTCAAATTATAGTCTGAGGCTGAAAACCAGCTCCAAACTACAGAACCTTACACAGTTGTCACCTTCAAACCTTTCTACCAGTTTGAAAGTTGTTGTTCATTTCCTGTAGTTATAGTAGTAGAAACCAGTAGAAATGGTAAGAACTTCTAAAGTGGTAGAAACTTTCTAAGTGTGCCTTGGAAAAACCTACTGAATTATTTACCTTACAATAAAAGGAATTGACATTAATGCTAGATTACACAGAAGAGAAGGCAAGTAGTAAGGGTTTAAAGAAACAGTGAAAAAAAACTTGTATAGAAACTTACAAAAGGGGAAATTAGTCTTGAAAAATAAATTACTTGGGAGTTACTAAAACTAGGGGGGGGAAGCCCTTCAGTCATATGTGTTCAGTCTGAAAAGAACAAAATTCAAGTGACATTGATCAGAAGAGAAAAATTGTCTGGATTGTGTATATTTTGTAAGATCAGAGAAATATAAGAGAGTGAGCCCATTTATTGATATGAAAACTAGAATTAAAATGACAGAGATAATTTGAGCTGAAAAATCAAACCGAAATCTGCCAAGAGAGGACAAATATGTTGTTCCCTTTATTGGTAAAGGTTACACTATGAACTACTGAATTCAAAACACATTGAGGTCATTTGAGAATTACAATACTATATTATTACAGTAAATAGAATGGGTATTTCAGCCATATATCTTGACTTGATATTAGTGGAGGTAGGAAATATTGCTTACATTAAAAAAGGATAAGAGAACTGAACTGATGTGGCCTCAGAATCATAAAAAATATTAAAACTCCAACACATTTCATTACAGGAGTGGGAGATGTTTGACTCAAATGGAATGTTTTCTCAAGATAAAGGCCAGTTAATATAATATCTGCTTATGACATGTTGCCATTGTTTTAAATCTTCTGCCTGGCCATTGTGAAGTCTGCCAACCATGTAACACCACGGTGGACTTGCTGTTTATGTCCAGCCCATTTAATTTTTAATCTCTGTCATGTCTGTACTTATGTTTCAATATTTCTTAACTGAGTTATATCAATGGTAAATAACTGACTTTCATTTGCATGATGTGCTACCTGGAACTGGTAGCTGAATAAAAGGACATTTAAGTATATGCAAAAATGTTTGTTTTTCTATTTGAACCATGACAATAAAATAATTCACTTGAAGTATGCACCAAAACTAACATAATTTGGGGCAATGACAAGGCTTTAGCATAAACAAATACAAGGAAGGAAGAATGTATGATTGTGTTTGACTTCCATAGGAGGGGAGAGGATGTTTAATTACAAACTTACTATGTACTTTGTCCAAGGGTTAATAAGCTGATGCAGTGATATATATACAAACTAACTTTAAAGGACAAGATGGTTTAATCAAATGCTAATGTGTATTTTGCCATCCATTGTAAAAAAACTGGACCTGGAGAGATCAAAAACCTCCCTTTTCTTTAATGGAGGAAGTTTTTACTAACACAGGACACATCCTCCTATGAGCATATCACATTGCTATATCTCTCACAGTCATGGAGAGGCCTGACATTTCTACAATGGTACAGACAAGATAATCTTTGGATGTTCTGTAAAAAAGTTTAGAGCCTACATAAAGATTCTTATCACGTTATTTATGTAGGCACATATCAATTTACATTCCTTTTCTATTTTTTCTTCTCCCCCCCGCCCCCTAATTTGCTATAGCCTCACGGGATGCAGAGGAAAGTGATGTAGAGAAAGTCTACATGCCATGCTAAGGTTGTGGTCTTCCTCTAAAGCAGTGCCACTGAATAGCTGAGGAGCCCAAGAAGGTCCAGATCAACCCACTAAAGTATACAAAAGGCATGTTACATAATTCCAGAGTGGGACCCTCCCAGGCCAACTCACATGCACTGAACACAATAAAGAATCTGGGCTTTAACCCCAAATCTTAAGGAAACATGCCTTTAAATTATTTACTTCACTGAATCCCCATTTTCACCCCTCAAGAGCTATTTCTACCAGGCCTGGCACTATTCAGTGATCAACCTCCAATGCCCAAAGTCCACAATAAAAACAAAGAAACAAAAATATGCATTAGTTGAAGGTATCTTTCTATATTTCAACATCATCAGAGGAAAAGCTTTATACTCCAGATTATTTTTCTGTCAAGTGTGATAACATATAACAAAACAAGTGTTTTCCATCATTATTAGAAAATATAGATCAAAACAATTCAAATCACAAAAATCCAATATAATATCTGTAATAGGAAATGAAATACATTTTGCTTTTTTTACATATAGTAAGCTTGGAGAGGACAGAAATATAAAGACACTCATAATATTTCTATTATACCAATTAGCAAAAGGACACAGTAAAAATATGTGCACAAGAAACTAGGTAAATCATGTTTACCTGGAAGCTTAATAAATCAAGAGTAAACTCTGTTGAATGTAGGACATTGAGAACATCAATCTGAACAATGACTCTCCTGTCAGTTTCAGGATAGAAGTTTAATCAGTTCAGTAGCAAAAAGTCATGAGTCATGCTTTTCTCAAGTGACATATAGATACATATAGAGAGTAGACTGCTGTCATAGAGTCTTTATAATTCCTATTGAAGGTCAGCTTATACATAAAAACAAGATTTTATCAGAATGTTTTATTATATGAAATTTTGCATAATATGCTAAAATATGCAAAATACATTATACATGTATATATCTTGTGTGTATGAACTAGAGAGATAGAGAGGCTGCAGTAGAGGTTTATAATAGAAGATCTTTTGCATTTGCAAGTACCTGACAATGCAATGCAATGCAATACAATGCTGGAATCACACTTTGAGAGCATCATTGTCCACTGAAGGTCACTCTTTCATCCCACAAAACAATAATAGATTTCTACATATACAAAAATCTCAGCTCTAGAATATGTATGTATTATTATAATCTTTATAAATATATTTTTGCCTTAAACATGCTGAAGGTTTAAACCATAATCCTGTAATGAGTGCACATGGACTCCTGCTTCCACACTCAGCCCAACTGATCTCCATGGGACTCAATGTGGGGGGGTCTGTTCATGAGCACTCATGGCTGATGGATTGAACTTTTAGTAACATCTCCTAACAGGTCCAGGTGACTTTCTCAGTCAATAGTACAGCTCCAGCTGAAATAGCAGCAACCATCTTGGATAGTAGGATGTAAGTGAACATCTCTTCCATTTCCAGTTTCTGCCACTCAGACATATTTTTTAAATTTCATGTTTACTCAGAATGCTGCTGAGTACCCATCTTGGTCTTCCTGGAGGAAGTTTACAAATATTTTAATTTCTTTTATTTTTGCATTATTTTTCTTTTCTCTTGATATTTGCTTCCTATAGCCTGAGTAACTTAAAAAAAAAAGAAGCAGAAAAGCACCACATCATCAAAGTCAGATGTGGAAAAGGGCTACTAAGTCACCACTCAATCTCCCAGCTAGTGTAGGATTCTTCCCTTGAGCACATTAATTAGTAGTTAGTCATGTTTTAGGACCCTACAGTGAGTTACGGGGCAACTCTACTGGCTCATGGCAGAAGCAGAGTCAGTGGTTTTCATTAGTGAGACAGACCAGGTGGTATTCCAGTTCAGGAGCCTAAAAGATTTTGTATGTTTCTCGGAATCACAAGGGACTTGAGTAGTTCCCAGAAGACTCCTCTCTTGCCCCTTAGTCCTTGCTGACTAAAAGAGATACACAAAACCATTTACACTCTTGGATCGGAGCTAATGAGACTCCCCTGTTCTGGCAGATGAAGATGAAATTTTTGTCTAGTGAAAAACTTTGGTGATATGTTAAACTGAACTGGTCACATGACTGGTGATTAAAGACATGATGAAACAGAAGGGCTGCTGATTCTGACCATTTATGTATGTCAAGAACACCCACAGCCTTGGATAGGCACCAATGTGTTCTAAAAGAAATTCCACACCCAACTGAAATAAATAAATAATTCCATGTAGGGTGCTAGAACTAGACATCTTATCACACACAGTTACATTGTCTAATAGCAAAGCTATCCCTGGAAACATCTGATGGGTGACCACCACTCGCTATGCGAACACAATCATTTTATAAGTCTGTGTACTGTGAGTCTGATTTGAATCTTCCACATATTGTGTGTTTAAAGTACACAAACAGCTGGGCTATTTTTACTGTGAATTCAAGTTTGAGAATATTTTCCTATTATGAACAATGATAGAATTATCTGAGGAGAATTGTGATCAGGGGGTTGTTTTGTCTAGGTTAGGGAAATAAGCTGGGATGCCAGGTCACCAGGGACTGGTGAAACTAAACCATAACAGCAAGGCCCCCGCTATCAGCCACATTATGCACACGGATTCTGATTCCATACCAATTTTACACCATTTACTTTCATGGAGTTAGTCCTGACTTACACCAGTGTAAGTGAGAGGAATATCTGATTTATAGTATATAAAGTCTGTGACTATGGTATACTATACTATATATGGTAGACTATATATGTATACATTATACTATTGCATAGCACCTATGGTCTGGGTGCTGTACTGCAGTGTACAGCATCACCTGCTGACAGCTGGGACTCCTTGTGGTGGTGAGGATGGGGCTTTTCCAGATTCTGGAAACCCCAGTGGCCACTGTACACATGGCTGTCCTGTGGGTCTGCTGGTGGGCTTGAAACTGGGGGAGCTGGGTAGTGGGGAATGCTCAGGTGGAAAGGGGAAGGCTCTGAATTAGGGGGTTTGGAGTTGATGTGGAGGGAGGTTCTGAGCTGCAGGGGATTGTTAGGAAATGGGAGTGTACTTCTCCACCTGAAGGGAAGGGGTCTGAGCTTGGGTGGCAAGGGGCTCTGAGCCTGTGGGTTACCATGGAGGGAAGAAGATTTTAACAATGGGAGTGTTGCACTTGAGGAAGGCATAGGGACTTGAAAGAGGGAGATGGGTTGGCAGATTTGAGTGTGAATGAATGAGAGTGTGACTGAAGAAACACGGGTGTGAATGAAATGATGGGAGGTGTAGTTCAAGATAGTGTGCAGAAATTGGAGGCTAGAAATCAGTATGAACAGAGACAAACTAGTTCAAAGTTTGTCATGAGGAAAACTATAATTATGCACATTATGGATAGGCTTGTCACTAGTCTCTATATGGTCGTGCAAGGTAAGGGGATATGCCGGATGCCTGTACTAAGCCTTCCCATTTATGAGTCTACTGAGATGAGGGTAAAGGGAGAAAGTGTGCAGGGAGTCTTTGTACCCACCCAGTTCTCCTGCAAAGGAGTGGGGCCATTGGTGCTGTTGTCCTCTCCAAGGCATAACAGAGATGTGGCCATGATCAAACTCCCTTGCACAACAGGAAGTGGTTGCAAGGCTGCAGTGTGTTGGAGTCAATGCTACATTTGTCATCCACTATAGCTCTGGAGGCATTATTATGCAGTATTCAATTGGCTGCAGTCTCCACCCATTATGCTTCTGAACTATTGCTGTGAGCTTTTAAAGTGTGGCATACACTTACAGTATAATTCATGTTACTACTTGTAATAATTACCTATATTACCTGTAATTACACTGAACTAATACTTTTGAATCTTCCACTGAGTAAAGGAAAACTTCTTACTCTCTATCCTAAGCAGGGTTCCCAGATAAATAATTTTGTAGACTATTTTTACATGTCTTTTTGTCTACTTTTATACTTGGTCAAATTAAAACAATCCAGAAAGTTCCCACTTAAATGCACCACTGATATATTAACTCTAAAAATAATTAAAAGATTAAAAGTATTTTCTGAATTAGTCACTGGAATGTAAAAATTGATTTCTAAGCCTATAAGAGGAGCAGTGAAGATTTAAAAATATATAAATCTGCCTTTTCAGTAAGAAACTAGAATAATTTTAAAGTAGAATGTAAAGCTCTGGTTTTGGAAGGTGACCAACTTTTGTGCACACTTAACCATCCATACAAACACCTTTTGTAACACCAATATCTGTATGTGCAAGTAATAGCTTTTAACAAATGGGGTTAGCATGTGTAAAATGTATCTCCTGTCAATTCAAGCATTACGGCACAATCCAAAGCCCACTGAAGTCAACAGGAGGGTTCCTATGGGCTTTGGATTGTGAAAAATGCACATTCAGTTGTTTAAACACCCTTTCGAGTGGGGGTGAGGCCTTCTTTGAAAATCAGGCCCTGTAATTTTAGCATTATATTATGATGTTCGCTGTCTAATATTACTGGGGTTGACTTCTGCACTCAGTTACAGTACTTGTGCCATTATACTGTGTCAATGTGGTTGCACTTGGTGCACCGGGGGACACAATATGGCCCTTAATATTAATTAAATATGTATCAACATGCCTAAGCATATCTCACATATGTTTAGGTAAGAGAGTGTGGGGAAACATATAATTACCAAAATGTGTATGTATTATATTAACCCAATTACAGCACTGTTCTATTCTGAAGAATTGTATTAGATGTAACTAATCAGCTTTTGTCTACAGCTTCTACCCTCCAGATATCCACAGTAAGAGCTTTCCTAATCTGACTTTTTTATGACCAAAACTACAATCGGTAAACAAAAACCCAACAGTCACATAATCAAAATGGCATATCTTTTCAACATTTAGTTCTGTTAGATGCGGGGGGGGGGGGGGGGGGGGGGAATCAATGAAAGTAAAACTCCTTTGAGGCATGTGGGATAAAGCTAAGTGCAAGACAAAGCTGATCACCCAAAATTTTGATAAGCTCAAGACGAAAACTAACAGGTTTGCTCACAACTTTAGGTTGTAGTATGTAGATCTCAGCAACTTTGCCATGCCACTTCATAATTAAGTATCTCTAAAACTACAATAAAAGATCTCATTATGAATACAGCATGGGAGGTGGCTCTTATAGACAAGAACTATCAGCATAACCCATTGCTATGGGCTGTTAAATTCCAGTTGGATAACCTAGGCATAAAAGGCTAAATTGATTATTACAAGAGCCTTCAGTAATCCAATCAAACTTTTCCAGTCACTCACTACAAGTTACTGTAGCCTGGATCTGATCCAGTGGTGCAAGAAGAATTCATTTCTTACCAGTATGCTGCACCAGCTAAGGGGGGAGAGGGGGCACGTGACCTCCCCATGTGACTCCTCACGTGATCCTGCGCCCAGCCCCCAGTGCAGGGCCCTGGGCTCTTCTCCCCACCCCATGATCCATCCCACGTTACCTGGGGAGGGGAGGCTCTGTCCTCCTCCCGCTGCACCAGAGACTTCTGAACCACAGGGCTCTCTGGAACTGCAGCAGCGAAAGGAGCAGAATGTGGGACCGCCGGGCGGCCCCATGCTGGCAGCTCCTCCAGCGCAGCTGCACCGCCCCCAATCCCGCCTCCAGCCCTGTCCTTGCTGTACAGACTTGGACAGGGGACGCAGGCACGCAGCTGCGTCGAAGGGTTGGGTCTGGGGGGGGGGGTACAGCCGCACCAGAGGAGCTGCATATTCTTCTTCTTTCGCTGCTGCAGCTCCCTGCAGTTCAGTGGCAAAAGGAGCAGAACATGGGGCCACCGGGCAGCCCCTCGCTAGCAGCTCCTGCGATGCAGCTGTACCTCCCCCAGCCCTGTCCTCCGGCTGGGCTGCTGTACAGACCCCGGACAGGAGATGTGGGCATGCAGATGTGTCAAAGGGCTGGGGGCGGTACAATCGCGCAGGAGAAGCTGCCAGCGTGGGGCTGCCGGGCGGCCCCACGTTCTGCTCCTCCTGTGTCTTTTCAGTACACCATACCAGCTATAAGTAGCTTACTGGTATGGCGTACTAGACCATACCGCCCTACTGCACCACTGATCTTATCTGCATTAATAGCATCTCCAAGGTTCATTATACTAGACAAATTGCTTAATATAGTTAATCAAGAATTGCTTGACTTCCTAAAAAAGCATAACAGACATGTAATTATCTGCTGATTAACATGATTCAGAAGGAAAATATGTTTATGTTCTATTAGAAGAAAAATTACCTTTAATCACTCTTGAAAACCAAAGAAACAGGAGTAGGCCTTGAGTCTCTTCTTATGAATAACATTCATGTAATCTGGAAAGAATCTTGCAAAACTATAAATACGCCCTAGCAATAGCAATGTTGTTTACTTGGACTAGACAATCTGATTGTACTTGTGCTTCCTCTATAATTAGACAGAAAAATGATAAATTATAGTTAAATAGTCCAGATACACAACATATCTAAAAGCTTTCATAACAGAGATATTTGTTTAGCTGCACGTCACTCTACGAAGACCTTTAATTTGTCTATAAGCACAGCAAAGCATCTACTGATTTGCTCTAACTGACCATGCATACTTGCTCTAATGAGAAACAGTTCTTCCATATGCTACCATGTAACAGCAAAATCATTACTGCCAATAAAGCACTTGAAATGGAGTGCCTTCTTTAAACAAAAGATAAGAAAAGATGGCTTTATGGCAGCTTTGCACCACAGGGACCCTACTACAACCACAGATGAGGACTTTATTCTTAACAGTCAGAAAGAAATATATATTCCATCCAAACAAAACAATCTTAAATTTGACCCCAAAATGGTGGCTTCTTAATAGCATTATTTTTATTATCTTAATGTTTTTATTCAAATATTTTCTTTTATGGGACACTGCTAAGTAGGTAATATCAATTAATAGATTAACTGATAATAGATTTTTGCTATTTCTTGATAATAATGCTGTTTAAATAGTTGAGTAAAAAAAAGCATATAGCACTGCTGAAGTATGTGTCTAAGGTACGCCTATGACCTTGTTACCTGAGCGCCTCACCATCATTAATGTATTAATGATGTAAGGTAGGGAAGCTCTATTTTATACAGCTGGATAAATGAGGTACAAAGAGATAATGTAATTTGGCTGAGGTCACACAGGAAGCCTGTAGTAGAACAAAGAACTGAACACAGATCTATCAAATCCTAGACCTCCACCCTAACCACAAGCCCATCCTTCCTCTCACACACATACATTTCTATATGAAGCTGATCAATGTATCACTAATGTGTACGTGTATCATTTTTCTCTTTTCACAGTCTTTTTCAAGAAGTATTTTGCATTGTGTGTATGTTTTGAGATTCCTAATGAAATAATAGTATTGATTTGAGGTCTGTGTTAATGTTGCTGTATTGTGATGAAATATGCATTTCTTTGTGTTTGATACGAATACTGTGTCTATGTTTATCCTACTGGCACATTTATGAGATCCTTAACTATGCTGCCTGCCAGGGGCCCATATCCAAGACGTTACGGAGAGATTGTCAAGGATCATCCAGCCCTCTGACTACTACCCCATGCTACTCATCCATGTGGGCACTAATGCTACTGCGAGATATGACCCTCAGCAGATCAGAAGTGACTACAGAGCTCTGGGAGTAAGGGTGAGGGAGTTGGGAGAACAGGTGGAGTTATCTTCAGCCCTTCCAGTCAAGGGTAGGGGCCTCGGCAGAGACAGATGCATCCTGGAGGTGAATGCCTGGCTGCGAGGATGGTGTCGCCAGGAGGGCTTTGGCTTCCTTGACCACGGGATGCTGTTCCAGGAAAAAGGGCTGCTAAACAGAGATGGGGTCCACCTATCAGGGAAGGGGAAGACCACATTTGGCTACAGACTTCCTAACCTAGTGAGGAGGGCTTTAAACTAGTTTTGATGGAGGAAGGTGCCCAAAGCCCACAGGTAAGTCAAAAACATGGAGACCTGGGAGAAGGGTCGGAATCTGGGGGGAACATGGGCTGTTGTAGCAGAAATAAGGGAGAGACAAGACAGAACTGGGGGGGGGGAGGAGGAAATCAAATCAGTATCTTAGATGTCTGTATACTAATGTGAGAAGTATGGGGAATAAGCAGGAAGAACTCGAAATGCTAGGAAATAAACACAACTATGACGTAGTTGGCATCATGGAGACTTGGGATAATACGCATGACTGGAATATTGGTATAGAAGGATTCAGCTTGCTCAGGAAGAACAGGCAGGGAAAAGGGGAGGAGATGTTGCCTTATATATTAAAAATGTATACACTTGGACTGAGGTTGAGATAGAAATAAGAGACAGACTTGTTGAAAGTCTCTGGGTAAGGATAAAAGGGGTAAAAACCAAGGGTGATGTCATGGTAGGGGTCTACTACAGGCCACCAAACCAGGAAGAAGGGGTGGATGAGGCTTTTTTTAAACAACTAACAAAATCATCCAAAGCACAGGACTTGGTGGTGATGGGGGACTCCAACTACCCAGATATCTGTTGGGAAAATAACACAACAGGGCACAGACTATCCAACAAGTTCTTGGAATGTATTGGAGACTATTTTTTTATTTCAGAACATGGAGAAAGCTACTAGGGGGAAGGCTGTTCTAGATTTGATTTTGACAAATAGGGAGGAACTGGTTGAGAATTTGAAAGTAGAAGGCAACTTGGGTGAAAGTGATCATGAAATGGTAGAGTTCATGATTCTAAGGAATAATAGGAGGGAGAACATCACAATGAAGACAATGGATTTCAAGAAGGCAGATTTTAGCAAACTCAGAGTTGGTAGGTAAAATCCCATGGGAAGCAAGTCTAAGGGGAAAAACAATTGAAGACAGTTGGCAGTTTTTCAAAGAGACTTATTAAGGGCACAAGAGCAAACTATCCCACTGTGTAGGAAAGATAGGAAGTATGGCAGGACACCACTCTGGCTTAACCAGGAGATGTTCAATGATCTAAAACTCAAAAAAGAGTCCTACAAAAAGTGGAAACTCGGTCAAATTACAAAGGATGAATATAAACAAATACCACAAGTATGTAGGGACAAAATTAGAAAGGCCAAGGCACAAAATGAAATCAAACTAGCTAGGGACATAAAAGGAAACAAGAAAACATTCTACAACTACATTAGAAGCAAGAGAAAGACCAAAGACAGAGTAGGCCCATTACTCAATGAGGGGGGAAAGACAATAACAGAAAATGTGGACATGGCAGAGGTGCTTAATGACTTCTTTGTTTCGGTTTTCACCAAGAAGGTTGGTGGCAATTGGACATCTAACATAGTGAATGCCAGTGAAAATGAGCTAGGATCAGAGTCTAAAATAGGGAAAGAACAAGTCAAAAATTACTTAGACAAGTTAGATATCTTCAAATCACCAGGGCCTGATGAAATGCATCCTAGAATACTCAAGGAGCTGACTGAGGAGATATCTGAGCCATTAGCAATTATCTTTAAAAAGTCATGGAAGACAGGAGACATTCCAGAAGACTGGGAAAGGGCAAATATAGTGCCCATCTATAAAAAGGGAAATAAGGACAACCCAGGGAATTACAGACCAGTCAGCTTAACTTCTGTACACAGAAAGAGAATGGAGCAAATATTAAGCAATCAATTTGCAAACACCTAGAAGATAATAAGGTGATAAATAACAGTCAGCATGGATTTGTCGAGAACAAATCGTGTCAAACCAACCTGATAGCTTTCTTTGACAGGGTAACAAACCTTGTGCATGGGGGGAAGCAGTAGATGTGGTATATCTTGACTTTAGTAAGGCTTTTGATACTGTCTCGCATGACCTTCTCATAAACAAACTAGGGAAATACAACCTAGATGGAGCTATTATAAGGTGAGTGCATAACTGGTTGGAAAATCGTTCCCAGAGAGTAGTTATCACTGGTTCACAGTCATGCTGGAAGGGCATAACGAGTGGGGTCCCGCAGGGATCAGTTCTGGATCCAGTTCTATTCAATATCTTCATCAATTACTTATATCAGGGATCGGCAACCTTTGGCACACGGCCCGTCAGGGAAATCTGCTGATGGGCCGGGACAGTTTGTTTACCTGCAGTGTCCGCAGGTTCAGCCGATCACAGCTCCCACTGGCCGCGGTTCGCCGTTCCAGGCCAATGGGGGCTGCGGGAAGTGGCATGGGCCGAGGGATGTGCTGGCCGCCGCTTCCCACAGCCCCCATTGGCCTGGAATGGTGAACCGCAGCCAGTGGGAGCTGAGATCGGCCGAACCTGTGGACGCTGCAGTTAAGCAAACCGTCCTGACCCACCAGCGGATTTCCCTGATGGGCCGTGTGCCAAAGGTAGCCAATCCCTGACTTAGATAATGGCATAGAGAGTACACTTATAAAGTTTGCAGATGATACCAAGATGGGAGGAGTTGCAAGTGCTTTGGAGGACAGGATTAAAATTCAAAATGATCTGGACAAACTGGAGAAATGGTCTGAAGTAAATAGGATGAAATTCAATAAAGACAAATGCAAAGTACTCCACTGAGGAAGGAACAATCAGTTGCACACATACAAAATGGGAAATGACTGCCTAGGAAGGAGTACTGTGGAAAGGGATCTAGGGAGTCATAGTGGATCACAAGCTAAATATGAGTCAACAGTGTAACGCTGTTGCAAAAAAAGCAAACGTCATTCTGGGATGTATTAGCAGGAGTATTGTAAACAAGACACGAGAAGTAATTCTTCTGCTCTACTCCGTGCTGATTAAGCCTCAACTGGAGTATTGTGTCCAGTTCTGGGCGCCACATTTCAGAAAAGATGTGGAGAAATTGGAGCAAGTCCAGAGAAGAGCAACAGAAATGATTAAAGGTGTAGAAAACATGACCTATGAGGGAAGATTGAAAAAATTGGGTTTGTTTAGTCGAGAAGAGAAGACTGAGAGGGGACATGATAACAGTTTTCAAGTACATAAATGGTTGTTACAAGGAGGAGGGAGAAAAATTGTTCTTCTTAACCTCTGAGGATAGGACAAGAAGCAATGGGCTTAAATTACAGCAAGGGCGGTTTAGGTTGGACATTAGGAAAAACTTCCTAGTCAGAGTGGTTAGGCACTGGAATAAATTGCTTAGGGAGGTTGTGGAATCTCCATCATTGGGGATTTTTAAGAGCAGGTTGGACAAACACCTGTCAGGGATGGTCTAGATAATACTTAGTCCTGCCTTGAGTGCAGTAGACTGGACTAGATGACCTCTCGAGGTCCCTTCCAGTTCTATGATTCTATGACTTTTAAACATTTGTGCACTTTTAAGTACTTGCAATTTGTAAGTCATGTAAGATGAAAGGGAGGTCTTGTGATTAAAGGTACTGACTTGGGACTCAGGCCATCAGGGTTCATTCCCTGGCTCTGCTACAGCCTTTCTGTGTGACCTTAAGCACGTGTTCAAGTGCTTTGGTGGGGCCATTCATGTTCACTTTAGGTTTACGTGCTTTGCAGAACTGGAGCCTTTCTGCCTAAGTCAGTCATTTGAATCATGGTGTAGTAATACTTTCTCATCATTTAGGGGGTTGTGAGGCTAAATCTATTAAAGCTCAAAGTGCTCACATACTATAAACATGGGGGTCATACGGTCATGGATGACAGTGAGCTGGCTGAAGCTCAACCCACATGAGACTGAGGTGATGGGGGAGGGGTGGGGCAAGCAGCCCGAGGAAATGATGGTGGTAATATCAGCCCCTTTGATTGAGAGTGTGTTTGCCATCAGTTACTAGGTTTCAAACTTAGGGATCACTAAACTGCCCACTAGTCTCCAGTGAAATTCAAGGTGTTGGTTATGACCTATATAACCCTAAAGGGCCTGGGATTGCCTTATGTGAGGGATTGCCTCTCTTCCCGTGTCATACTGCCACAGCTACAGTCAGCAGGAATGATCAAGATGGATCCTCCTTGTTATAAAAGAGAGGAAGTGGCTGGCAGGGCATTCTGTGTGAGAGCTCTGAAACCCTGGAATTTTCTCCTCTCATCTGAAATAGTGCAAATGTGGTGACCTTGCAGGCATGCTCCAAAAAGAAACTTGAGATGGGTTCTGGAGAGTGCTGAAGGTATGTATCCCATATTGATGAACAGGTGTAAAGGAGCTTCTGTAGCTGGCTGAAGTCCTGTTGAATTGATTGTTTTAATTCTGTTGAGATTTAAGTATGATATTAATATATAGTATTAGTGTCCTGTGGGCCTTGAATAGGCATCTTTAGAGTTATTGTTTAAATCTAAATAAATAAAAGTCCATAGATAACTGAGTTTATTGTAATCATCTAGCAACATTAACTAGGTTTTTTAAACAAAGTTTTGGGATCATTTTGATTGTTTCTGAATTCCCCAGGGCTGTTTTTGTCAGTGTCTATTACATAGGTAAATGAAGATAAAGTTATTTGATATGTTATGAATAGGGGGTCACCCTATCTTTAAATTAAAGGGATGAGCTGAGCTGACCAAACTAATAATGGCTATAAAACAAAATCCATATTCCCCTAGCTATTTGGAAATTGTAGAAAGAATCTGTCACTAAAAATGCACTGTCTACAAGGAAAATATCACCCCAGCATTTTTAAAGGGTCATGAAAAGCTCTCGAAGAGAATGCATTTTATATAAGCACCAACTCTGGTATCTTTGTTTTGGCCACTGAAATAAATCACTGATGAGGGGGGCTATTGTGGAATATATTCTCTATTGGCTTTTTCTTTTCTCTATCAGTTTTCAGTGATGGAGAATTGTGTCTAGTTTTTCAATAGAAAATCCTTAAACGTTTTATTATTTCTGCCCTTGAAAATTGCGTCTTGCACAAGCCAATGTCAAAATCTATCTAATCTATCTGCATTTTGAAAGTGCTTATCACTCTTGTACTGTATAAAGATTAAAAAGCGACAGTAAGGCTGCCTGGGGATAGTCAGTAAAATCTATTTATGTTTTGAGTGTGGTGAGATAATGGTGTTTCACTGGGCTGGTAAAGGGACACAAGAAAGCCTCGGCACTACACAAAACTTTCCAAGAGTTATTTTGAAGGCTCCATTTGAAAAGAAGTATTTGGTTTATTCAGTGTCTTCAGAACAAATTTAATATGACTTAAACCTAGAAATGAGAAGACATCAAATCGTAGTTGTTTTATGCTGGGGCCTCAAAAACTGAGACTAAAAAACTGAGCTCATGTTTTTGAAAGTTTAGGCCATAGTGTCCAAGACTTCTCTCACTAAAGTAAATGGCAAAAAACTCCCACTGAAATCAGTTGGAACAGGATTGAAACTAAAACTATCCAAAGGAAATTAAACGAATAACTTGGTTTAATTGTAATTAATTTTCTTCGTTTTTGATCCAGCACACAAGTTTTCAAGATGTATGTATGTGGAAATTTCAAAGGGGGAACAGTAACAAGCCATTTTGAGCTACAGAACGAGACAAACACTAGGCAAAGTCAACATTTCAGATCATGAGAATTTTTAACGATCTAGCTCATAAATGATTAAAGCAAATTCTTAAGGCTTTGCAAAAATATTCTCCTGTGTCTTCAAAATAAATCTGACAATTTCCAGGATAATTAAATTTTCCAAACCAAAGTGGAGGGCAGCCTAGTAGCAACCTTGATAATGGGAAGCAACCACCTCTGTAAAATTCATCCCACTGTATTTCCCTAATGGAAGTCAACAGATGAGCTTTCCATTATAGTCTGAAGGTCAACAAATTAGGTATTCAAGAGACCAACAAGAAAGCAGATTCCAATGCCAAGGGCCTTGTACCAAGAATGCCCTGCATCTAGTCCCCCAGAGTTCCAGTCCAGGATACAGACGTAGCTCAGCTGATTTTAAGTGCTGCAAATTACCAGAAACAGAGAGGTGGACTGTAATTCAGCCAAGGCTCAGGACCCAAATCAGGTAGGGCTTTACACATGAAATCAAAGCCAGTGACACATCTGGAGAAGTAGTATTGTGTTTTACATTGCCTAGCAGAGATAAACAACAAAAAGCATTCTGCACAAGCCCAATTAATGTCTGTCTATATTTTGCAGTATATATATATGCCTGTTAAATAGAAAGAGGAAGAGGAAGGGAATTAGGCCTATTTTTAGTGTTAAAGCAGAATTTGTTCATAATGAAAAAATCAGAAGAGTTGCAACAGACAATACAGGAAAGCAATACATTTATTTCACTGATACATCAGAATGCTGTGTGCATAAACATTTCTTGAAGCTCTGATTGCATTTTGTCATTCACTCAGTCCACTGAACTTGTCACACACTTCTTATTTAACCGGTGTCCTTCATGTTTCCAATATTTTAATATCTATGCTAGCTCTCTCAAGGATACAGCTGGAGGACTCGATTGAGGATTCAGATAAAATATCTGACATCATAGTAGAACAAAGTCACCTCTGTATCCTTGTGACCAGAGCCTTGGTTCACCCTCATTGACTCTGCATGCACTTATGTTCTGTGTTAAATCAAGCAAGGGTAGGGGAAGGAGAGTTGTTTATGCAAGACAGTCTAGGCTGATTCAGGTTAAACCATGTACACTTGTTACAAAATAGGCAATCAACTTTCACCTCTCTGATTTTTACTTCTCACTTAGCTTATGGCTTCTTTGGCTTTTGTTGTTTGTTCACTTTTGTTCACTCAGAGAAAGCCTAATTCTATATTTTTTTACAGAAATCAGTGAAGCCAGGGTAGGCTTGTTTGTTAGTGTACAATATATAGCATTCAGAGAATTAAAAAAAAAAACTTTCATAACTAGTCCTCAGCATGATAATAATAATCTGTGACAAGCAACCAGAAATCCTTGAAAACTTTAACAGTTCCACAGGAAATGTTCTGAGTCTTTCAAGGAATAATAGATAGTGTTATTCATTTTTCATGAAGCTGAAAAGGTGGGGGGAAGACCCAAATGCTATTTTGAAATTTGCTGAAAATAGATGTTTTTTCCATGTATTTCAGGAAGAAACTTTTGACCTGTTCAGATTGGGTGCAGCCTATTGAGCCTCATCCAATGCACATTGAAATCAATGGAAGTACTTTCATTAACTTTAGGGAGAGTCGGAAAGGTCCAATAGAATATGCAGTTGCAAGTATGGAACTGTAGTATAAAATTGTCTTTTTTATTCTATTATTTGTTAAAGCTCTGTATGGATATAGATGGGGTCATCCCTCAGTTCTTCCAATTTCCATTCTCTCCTCAAACTAAGCAGTGCAGAGTGCAAAATGTTTCTGGAAAAGAACTGGAGCATATAACAATTTTCAACTGTGAAATCATCCAACAAATTTTGGAAAGGGCAATAAATAGTTCTGGGACAAACTGCTGGGTTTTATTTTATAGCTCTTCATCAATAAAGAATTGCTCAGAAATTTCACCTTAGAAGCAGAGCTTTTATTCTCTTGTAGGGTTATGATTCTTGAAAACTTTTACATCATTTAAATTCCCTTTCACAGCCTCCCAAACCTTTAACTTCTTGTCTGGGTATTCAGCACACACCAAGAGCTATGATCCCCTCATTGCTACAGTGAGATTCACTGTTTCCTGCAAAATATGCAGTCTTATGGGCTTGGTCTCACACAAGTTTCCCCTTACTATAAATATAACTAGAAAGTAAGATCATTGTAGATACTATAGGGATCAGAAACAACGCAGAAAACTGAGCAGCCAAAAGAGCTTTTATCCTATAGCAACAGCTCACCTTCTGGATCAAATTCCTTAGGACGGGCAAAAAAGCTATTTATATGTATCACTCAAGGGGCTGCATAATCTCCCCCAAACTTTATTTCCCCTCTCTAATTTAAAGTAGTCCAGGTTCCAAAGGTAGAAAAATCAAGGGTTCTTGATTGCTGACAAACTATACAAAACTATTCATAGATCTTCTTAGTTGGAGTTACAAGCAGCTAGAGTTTTAGCATGACTCACAGGCCCAACGTTATATGAAATGTTAATGATAACATGACAATAATGGAAGAAGATATGGTGGATGGAGGTAGGTGAATTAACAACTGCTTAGGTAATGGATAGAGGAAATGGAGTCTTAAAAAACCACAATGGATGAATTTTCAAAACACTACATTTCATGCCCAATTTTTGAGTAATATCATAAAAATAAAGAGGAGGATTGGTCTAGAAAGGAAGAATATTCTTGTTGTTTAAACCAGGACTCACAGGCCATGATTTTCAAAACTGATTACTGATATTTCAAAATTCTGTTTTTGTGAAATCAACTTGAAATACCTTAAAGGGGCTTATTTTCAGAAAATGTTGGGCATCTATGCTCTGACTCTGACCTGCTCTGCATTCATTTTGCACATCAGGCCTTGTGTGTGCAAGACAGTGAACAAAAACTGAACATACAAAGTTGCACACACAGAAATGGAGACTGGATTAAAAACCTTTTGAAAATGTGGCACTTGGAGTTTAAGTCTCCATCTATTTATATTGGAAGCACAGACCAGAACAGAGACACTCTTATTTTATGTTTGTACAGCTCCCAGCACCTTGGACTCCTGATTCTAACTGTGGCCCTTGGGTGTTGCCGTGGTATAACTAATAAATAACATCTTGTGCTACTGAGTAACATTTTGAAGATAAACCAATTCAAACTATTTGTAGTTTTCTTAATTGATGAGGCTGGAGGCTTTCATTTGGTAGTTATAAATTAACAAAGCAGCAATGGAAGCATTCTTTCACAGATATTTCAAAACCTAGTGGTACTGTAAAGTTTTATTCTTGGAATGTGTTACATTTGTTTCTTAATTAAAATTTTAAATTTTTAGGTACCACTAAAAATGCAAAACAATTTTCTTCCCTTAATGATTCTTTCTAGCCTGTGAATAAATGAATATCCAAATACCTGAAGAAAAATGTGCTTTTACAAAGGTATTTAAAGAAAGTGCTAGATGTGCCAACAGTGATACAGAACAGTGTCTGATCACTAACAATAATCAGTTGGCTCAGCCTAGAGAAATGAAGAAAACAAAACTTTAAATATTTAGCACATATAAATCTTCCTAGTCTATGGGTCCAGTCCAGTTCCCATTGAAGCCAAAGGAAAAATTCCATTGACTTAAACTGCAGCAGGAGCAGACTCTTTGTTAATAACATCAACAATGATGTCAAGAAAAGGTTTAATATTTTTACAGAGAAATATATCAGAGCTCAATCAGTGTTACAAACTACATAAATATGCACCCAAACTATTTGTTAGCCAGCATAATGAATTACATTTTACAATTTGAAAATTTTTCCTTTAAACTCAAATTACCAGCTTTGGAGGAATTCTGAAAACTCCTGTAATGTTTCGTACATATTGCATAACATGTTTTGAAAGATGACCCAACAACAAAGATAGTACTAAACTACAGTGACAAACATTAGAAATGAAGCCAAAAAAGAATTTTAAAAACATCTACACCCTCATTTTAATTTATTGTCCATTGTAAATAATCCCATACCTTACACAATTAGTTCCTCCCGTAATCAAACTGCAAAGCACTTTGCTACTACTTAAAATTAATGACTAATGGTCCACAAAGCCAACAAGGAAGTAAATTTATGCCAGCCGAGTAACAGGCTAAACCACTCTTAGCCAGTTACATCCAGATAAATTAAGAATGTCATGTGATACTATGTTAACGCTAACGTATAATTTTCCTACTTCCATTCAGGTGGTATGCATGTGACAAATACAACTTTAAGTTTCCAACAACAGATGTTGTTATAGCAACTGAATAGGGCACTCAAAGATACTGTGTGAAAGTCACAGATGACAAAAGTTATAAGGAAAGTCTTGATTTATAATTGTTTCACTGAACTTTAACTCTTGGAGTTTTGTAAAATGATTTCTATTACAGTTTCTGAAACTGCCAGGGAACATTAAAACTCCTACTGTAAAGTAAATACAATAAATGTAAATTTTCAGTCAGTGGGAAGGTGTCAGAAAAGGAGGCTAGCACTTTAATATAGGTTTTGAAAAACAAGGTTTGGACTAGAATGGAATATAGACCTTATTCTTATCTCATATTATTGTAATTCCATTGTCTTCAGTGTAGTTCCTCCTGCTTTACAGTGATATAAGAGTGATTGGAATCTGACCCTCCATGCACAAAGATTTTAGGATTGGTGGGAGGGAGTCAAAGGTGGATGTCTCCTGAAATTTCCATGAAGCAAAAATATTTTCATGTCTGGAGCTGTGTTCCTTCTAATTTTCCCCACACATGTGTGGAATGAATTTTGTTATGTGCACCAATATGCAAGTGATGTGCGACATATCACATTCATATTGGTTCACATAACAAAATTCATCTGGGGTGGGGGTGGGGCCGAGGGTTTGGGAGTGTGGGAGGGTGCAGGGGTGTGAGGGCTCTGGCCGGGATGTGGGCTCTGGGGTGGGGCTGGGGATGAGGGGTTTGGGGTGCAGGAGGGTGCTCCGGGGCTACAGCAGGGAGAGAGGACTCCCCCAGCTCTCTCTCCCCCAGCTCTCCTCCCCCCTGGGCTGGGGGGGGAAGGGGTTCCTCTCTCCACCGTGGCAGCTCCAGGGCTGGGGCTGTGGGATAGGCGCCCCTCCCCTGGTCACGGCAGGTTGGGGGCTGGGCTGGGGCCGGGGAAGGGGTGCCCCTCCCCCAGCCATGGCAGGTCCCAGCTGGGCAGGTTCCCTGAGCGCCTGCGCGGCGCTAAATAGGCTGCTGTGCAGCCACGCAGCTTACAGGGCACTTAGGTCTGGAGCCATATATGTGTTTAAATAAGTACTGTGATTTTAGTTATGAATGGGAAGGAGCATGTGCTCGCGGGAGAGGGAGAAATGAAGAAAATAATAAAGGAATATTGGAAGGCATAGAAGTTTAACATGCTGAACTCAGCAAAGAAATTCTGGGAGAGCAGAAGGAGTTAAAAAACAATAAGGACCTTCGAAAGTAATATGAAAATAAGTTAAAATATTTTTGTTACAAAAAATGAAAATGGATGGTCAGAGCTTTAGATTCTTCAAGCTGCTGAGCATTCCTATGACACAATGAGTGGCCTCAACTTCATTTGTCAGAGATGTTGGCATCCTTTTATCTGCGAGAGACAGTGGAAATTGCAGCCTATGATGTAGATGGTTTGCAATGTCTCATGTGACTGAATAGTCCAATCTGAGATTTGCATGACCTTTGGCAGTTGTTGCAAATGTATGTATCATAAAACCCTCTCCAGAGGTGCCCAATTACTTTTGTAGTATCACATTCTACATGACTCCACTCTCACACTTCTAACCCCATTGTAGTTCATGGAGTTACACCACTGTAAAATCGGTGTGAGAGCAGAATCAGGGGCCTTGTGTTTAATGCCTGCAATAAGGCATGCTGGCTGCTTAAGACAGGCTCCTAGCCCAGGAAAGCTCTATTCCCAGTTCAACCCAGAACAAAGGCATTCTGGAGGTTGTAGTTCCCAAAGGGACCATGAACATTGTAGGCAATAGCCAGGAATTCTGGAAAAAAAGGAGATAGGAATATAATTAAACTCTGTGCCCAGATAAGTAATGAGAGACCAGGGAGGGAGTAAGGCCTCATGTAGACATCTCTGCTAAGAGTGGCAGAGGCTCTGTCTCTCTCTAGTACAATGACCTGGAAAGAGGGCCTAAAAAGACAGCCAAGTGGCTGGGTAAAATACTCTGAGAGGGAGGGATTTTATTTTGGCTGGAGAGCCAGAAAAGGCCAAGTCCGAGAGGAGAATTAAAGGATTGTAGCAGAGTCAAAGGAATTAGCTCTAGGGGAAGAGAAGTTGGGGAGAGCTGGTGGTCTCACAGCTGTAATTTGTGCTTGTGAGCTCCTTTCTGATTCTGAGGGCCACCGGCGGATGTTGGTGTGGTATTTTGGATGGGTGGAAGATTTCAGTGAGGGATGTGACCCAGAGAGAGAAAGAGAGAATGAGTGGATGAGATGCAGTTATACCTGGAGAAGAAAGAAAACTGATAGGCTTTTGATGAGGGGCTGTTGCCCAGGGATAAGACAGGGTAGAAGTTTTAGATTTTTGTTACCCTGGAAGAGGAAACTCTTGGTGTAGCTGCAAAACTAAATTAGTCTATTAAGAGTGGGAAACTGAGGCATACCTACTTTTGTTTGATGGAAGGGTTGCAATGCCTTTCAGGGATTTCTCTTTCTTTCTTTAACCTTAGCCCTCCTACAGAGAAGGTACCAAACTGTCACTCCATATTGTAGGTTGCAGTGCAAATTAACCCTTCTCTTTAGATCCAATTCTGTGAATTGGCTGATGGGACTGTAATAGAAAGAGAGAGCCTGAGACAAGGGGCCTGGTGTAAGGCCTCAGGCCTGAACTAAAGTCAAGCCCTGCTGACATAAAGCAAAGCTAGCAAAAGTCAGGTCAAGTCAGGCCCTGCCCTGTTACACAGCAGATTCCTGCTTGCAGAATCACTGTCCAATACATGAACTTGGCAAGAACAGGGCTGGTGTTGCAAAAACACACCCACATTCCTAAGAAGTACTAAGCACAGGACACTTGTGCACACACATTCCAGAAGGGTTTACCAAATCACGCTCCCCAAAGATAAGGAGAACAGACTGATCCCTCCTAAAGACAAGGTCAGGATGACAGTGTGATGAATAGAGATGTTTTGATCAAACCAACATGTACAAGGTAATGGATGGTAACAAACCATGTCAGGGGGCAATAATTAACTACGTCAGCGGGGCAATATGTAACTTGTATATAAAGTGGTGTCTGAGAGGGAGTGTCTTTGGCCAGCCTTAGGGGGCAGTGGCTGATCCACTGACTGAGCTGTGTCCCTTGTCATGAGCATACATGTGCTAGTGTAACTGCAGACATTGATTTGGGGAGCTAAGACCGTGCTTCCTTGGCAATAAACCAGTCCTGGTGCCTTCACTGAAAACCGAGTCTGTGGATTTATTGGGCAGTCTAATTGAGGTCTGCTGTACGCGCTGTCTGCACAGAGCTGGGATGGCACACTGAGAAAACACACACACACACAGCCAAACCTCTGACCACAGGAAACATCATCTCTCCTGTTGAGACTGTACTTTGTGACATCTATGATACTCACAGCAAAGAGGGCTTTGCCTCTGTAATTTCCTCTCCATGCAATACAGACCACTGTGACTACTAGCAATGTCCAGCATTCCAACTGACCAGTGATAGCAGTATGTTCCTCAGTTTATATCCACTTCTTGAATTGCTGTAACTTTTATTACGAAGCTAATTACATTTTCCTACATTAATGTCTCAGACTGACTGCTTTTTCAGTCTGCTTAACCAGCTGAGCCTACAATTATGTACACTGCCATTTTCATCACATGCTGCTATTGCACAAGGAGTTCAGCCAGATGTTCATAGAATTATAGAATATTAGGATTGGAAGGGACCCCTCAGGAGATCATCTAGACCAACCTGCTGCTCAAAGCAGGACCAATCCCCAGACAGATTTTTTTTTTTTTACCCCAGTTCCCTAAATGGCCCCCTCAAGGATTGAACTCACAATGCTGGGTTTAGCAGTCCAATGTTCAAACCACTGAGCTATCTCCCCCCTGCTGTTAGTACATGCTACTAGTACATGCTGCTGATTTAAAACATCCATGCCAAGTTAGACATGAATAACATGAGATCATTGTGGACAAATATACTACTTACCAAGAAACAAAATATAATGCATTTTACATGAGAGGTAAAACACATCCTACAAGGCTTTTTTCATATAGTGTAATAAACCCCTTAACATTTTCACACAATGCTGCAACCCTTCATCAAGGATCAGAGGTGAGGTATTAAGTAATATAAGGTTAAACACTATGAGAGTTTAGTTATGCTAAAAGACATAATATACAGCATTTGATCAACTGATTGGTTGTTACAAATGAATTTCAGAATAATATCTGGGCTATTTATTTTACTTATTGCAGAAATTCCTTATTGAAAAAGCTACATTTATGTTTTATTATTATTCCCATATTTTAAAAAATCTACATTAAACTGGAGTTAAAATTAAGGTTGAGTATGTATCAGTTATTTCATGGTAAAAACATTTCAGAGATAATGTAATTATCCCTAAAACAAGTTTTACAGCTCCAGGAAATTCAAAGTTGAAGATAACATTAAAAGAAATCCAAACCTACTAAGGTAAGGAAATGCACGTAAGGCACCCAAACACCTTTAACTCCTGTATTGATGCTATGAAATGACAGTACAATTATGATTAATGCATAATCGTGTTTGTAGTCCCAGAGTAAATTAAAATAATTTGTAACGTCTCTTTTTCCCCCCCATTTTTCCTCCTTATTTTGTCACTATATGTATTTGGGTCAGGCTGGTGGGCAGCTGCATAACAATAAAAATGGTTTGTCCCTGAGACCATATTTACTCTTAAGATTCAAAAAGACATCAGTTTGTCCTCATCAAACAGATCTTTAAAGACACCTGCTTTCAGGGGTGGATATTAAGGCTCTCTGGGGATTTGGATGTATCCACGCTGCTCCACACTTCTCAGGTGAGATATTTCCACCTCTCCACCAGTTTAGACAAGATATCTAAACTTAGACAGTCCAATCCCATGTAGCCAAGCCTATCATGAACAGATTGGTCCTCGTTCTCTTACAGTGAACCAGTACTGGCCTCATCAAGCTTCTCTCTGCCCAGCCAGCATCAGAAAGTTTTAGAAAACTGACTTGTGGCTGTAGGAATTCTTACCTCCCACTTTCATGGTGTGTGCCCTTCCCCATGCTGTAATAATCAGCTGTCATCTTCATTCTAGACATTTTCTCAGTCCTCCTCCCTTCCTACAACATGTCATAGCAATCACTGACACACACCAGGACAGCATATTTCTAATTCCCACCCCCCACCCCTCACCCCCCCAACACTTTCCCTTTGGTAATGTAACATGACATTGTGACAGGGCATGAGGGCCATTAGGGGACTTCACGCCTCCATAGTAACTCTTCTGTTCTGGCTTTCCTAGTTCCTCCTCTGGATTCTCACCTCATGCCCCTTTCCCTCAGGTTACAATATGATCTAACATTGTATATGCATCTTCTTAAGAACATAAGAAACAGCCATGCTGGGTCAGACCAATGGTCTATCTAGCTCAGTATCCTATCTTCCAACAGTGGCCAATGCCAGGTGCTTCAGAGGGAATGAACAGAACATGTAATCATCAAGTGATCCATCCCCAGTCAACCATTCCCAACTTCTGGCAAGCTTCTTCTCTACTGAGTTTTAATTTTGGTCTCTTGGAAGCACAAGACCAGCCAGCAGCAATCATTCATGAGAGGTACCTCCTACTGTTGCTTCTCTGTTCTGCTATGACTCACTACTTGTTGCTGTGTCCCACTGATCCTTGGGCTCACACCAAATGCTGGCCTGAATTCTAATGGTGCATGATTTGTCCTCCCTGCCTGCTTTGCCCAGTAAAGGCAAACAGTAAATCAGATATGAAAACTAAGTCCAGAAACGTGGGCTGAATGCTCTCAGTATTCAGGCAGTAACATGAACTGTTTATAATTATTATTGTTATTCTGTGAACTCCTCTTATCCAGAATGCATCATTCTCTGACTTTGCAAATACCTGTGGTTTTGTGGCAACCCAGGGCACTGTTGATGTCACAGAATGATGCATTCTTGAATATTTTAACAAAGCTAGAAGTCTCAGAGAAAAACGAATTAGCAGTGAAACTAGAATACTAACTGATTCAGAGCTGCACTCATGTATTCCTGTTAAATTCTGTTAAAAAGCTTAAAGGGATGCATTAAGGATGTCAGTATTGTTCCTATTATAACATTTCCTGGGTCAAGTCTTAAAGGAAGGATATTCGCCTACATTTTTTACTCTACACTGATAAGTCTGTACTTTCCCCAACACTTGTAAGTCTGCAGTTTTCCCACTGAAATTATCATGGTTTTGGCAAAGATGCCATTTAACATAATCAATTTTGTGTAAATTTTAAATATAATAATGAACCTTCTGGCTCAATACTGGGTACCCTTGCTCGTTTGGAATGACCCAAAGGAAAAGCGTTGGGTTATTATAAATCATTCTAGGATGGGTAGGACTCAGGCTAGCATCTAGCCAGCAGAAAGAACTGTATGATCCAGAGTTACTGGGAAGAGCAAATAAAGGCACTATAAGGATTTTGGAGCAAGCACTGTGTCCAGAACAGCATATGGACCTACTGTGCAGCAATGTGGCAGGGAAGGATCCTCAGTGTGACAGTCAGAAGATGCCTAGAACACCAGAGACTGAAGAAGACTAGGCCTGTGAGACTGAAGGCCTAGGACTCTATCTCCTCACAGAGAGGTGCACATAATAAAGCTACTTGGATCTTAGACCCAGGGAACTCTGAGAGGTTAGCTTGTACTCCTTATTTGGATGTCCCCTAGTCTACATCTACACTACAAACCACTGGTAGCAGCTAGGGTGACCAGATGTCCCAATTTTATAGGGACAGTCCCGATTTTTGGGTCTTTTTCTTATATAGGCTCCTATTACCCCCCACCCCCGTCCCGATTTTTCACACTTGCTGTCTGGTCACCCTAGTAGCAGCACGGAGTGTATATGTAGCTACACTCTGAAGTGAAAAGCAGGCAGGGCCCACTTTGTTGTGGGTAGCTACAGATATCAGTGAAACACTCTGACAGAAGGGTGGTAGCGGGGAATGGTTTCAACAGCTCCCTGCTGCCAGAGCCTTTCACTGCAGCAAGGAAAGGCTCTGGTTCAGCCCTCCCCTGCTGCCTCCCTCCTGCCAGAGCCTTTTTCCCACTGCCTTTTCCCCACTTTTATGTTTCTCCCTGCTGTGAGGAAAGGCTCCAGCAATGGGGGGCTGACAGAGCCTTTTCCCACAGCTGGAGTCTTTTACTGTGGCAGGGAAGGGCTCCAGCAGCAGAGAGCTGCTTTCCCCACCGCCTTCCTTGCTGCTAGACCCTTTCCTCCCTGCCAGAGCCTTTTCCTGTGGTAGGGGTAGGCTCCAACAGTAGGGATTTGATGGAGCCTTTCCTTGCTATCAACTCTCCCCCGGAGTGTGCATGTGAGTACATACCCATACCCTTCAAGCATGTCTTTACTCTATTTGTCTCCTAAGCCATATCTTACTGGCTACACTGCTAATTACACCCGGGCTGGGGGGCTATGTGGGTATGTCCTCTACACGCTGCTGAAAGAAGTGTGCAGTGTAGACATACTTATTGTGGTGTAGTTTGGATATTATCTACTTTCCTTTTACAGCTAATGTGTGAGAATCCTACTTAATAAGTTTGCTTTCTTTCTTATCAACTGTAGTAAAGATTCCTTTTACTTTATAGTAGGACTCCACCAACGGACAGAGTCTGTAGAGTCCAGTGCTTGGCATGCCCGTAGTGCTTGTCACCAGCCTGTGGTACACAAAGCACCCTAACAAATAACTAGAAGCAATTGTGTACCACAGCAGTGAAAATGACACCGTGCAGTGGGCTCAGCAGAGGATCCTCTGCTCCTATTTTATTACAATGACTTTTATTATTTATACAGATGTCTTACAGACAAATGAAAACCACAGCCCTTGCCCTGAAGAATTTACAATCTCATGAGTACAATCTTGAATTTACAATCAAATGACCTAAAGATAATGTACAGCAGAGAAGAGGGGCAGGTGAGGGAGCTTCTAGGTTTGCATTAAATATGATCATGTGCTCTCTTGTGTTTACAGTGAATATATGTATCATGCTAGTTACACTTTTATTCATAGCTTTTTTATATATGTTGTTTTTATTATTAATTTGATGCAGGAGCATCAGTCTGCATTGTGAAGATGAGAGAACTGAAAGAAGTAATATTTCAGAAGGAACTTGTAGAAGGAGAGCATAGTTGCACAGTGTGCAAGACGACATGTAGAGGGCAGTGCAGGAAAAAGTACAGAGGAACTTATATTAAAAGGATGTAAAGGAAGCATAAAGGGAAATAGAACAGAACTGGAAGACAGCAGGGCATGAGGGGGTGGCGTGGTAGAAGATCCCCAGACATATGAAGGTGAGATCCCTAGACATATGAAGGAGTTCGCTTTTGATGTAGGAAGAGAAGACCCAGTGGAAAAGGTAGTGTTTGGAGTGGGGGAGGGGGTGGAGAGAAGCAATTAGAGAATGAGTAGATGATAAGGTTAGCAGTGGCATTTTTCAGAGACAAGAGGATGCAAGGTGAGAGTCAAGTAGGTCAAAGAATAAGAGGTTGGGGCAGTATAGGCAGGAGATTACAAGGTAACAGACAGAAGTGTTTGCATGAGGGACAGAATTACTTTTTTAAAAACTATGTATATTTGTATATGTAAATCAGGCATACACGCAGTTGCTTGATTTGCATGTACAAATCTAAGATGTGCGGGGCAGGCTGAGGAGTTCTCTTTTCATAATGTTGAGCTTGAAGTATCAAACAAACATCCAGGAATTGATATCTTAGAGCTTTGAAACTGGAAGAGGAGGAAAAGCCAAGATAAAGATGTTGATTTGGGAGTCATCAGTGCACATATGGTATGTGTAGATAAAATACTCTTATAAGCACTAGACTGATCCCAAGAACGGATAAAAATCACCCAGGAATAAGATGTAATATTAAGAATAAGGGGCTAAGTACAGAAATAGAGGCACACTGGTGGAGTGGGAGGGAGAAGAAACCAACAAAGGAGACACTAAAGGATTCGTTAGAGAGTTCTCAGAAAGAGAACCAAGATAGAGTGGTTGACTATGTAAAAGAGCAGAGTGATTGAGGAAGTTAAAGATCATCCAGCTGGTAGGAATGGAAGGGAGCAAAGAATAGAAAAATAGGGCTTTAAAAACTCAAAGTGGGGGAAGCAGCACTCCCACAACATGCTCCTCCCCTTCTTGAAAGCATTCAGAAGCCTCTGGACTGCAACTTCACAGGGTCAAGACTTTGTGGTTTAGTGAATAGTGGTGGTGGAGCAAGTGAACAATAATGTAATCCCAAGAGTGTAGTGGATATCTGCATTAGAGCTAATGTTGCTTTGTGCAACACATACTTTTGCTCCATATTTGCACCCCCTTGTTTTTACACAGCTGGAACCTGAACGCCACAGCCCATGCCTTCTCCTTAATCCTCAAACCTTTGACCCTGAGGGAATAGACATTTTCTGGGCTTTCTGTTCATCTTCAATAGGTTTATCTGTAGAAAGATATAGTACGGCTATGACGCTCCCCATGGGGACTCAGGGCTGTCAGATATCTCCCCACAACCTCTTAGTGTGAAGCAGCCTTGTCTGTGCCTGCTGTGGATCAGCTCCCTGATTACACCAGCCTCTGGCAACACAAGCACTGCCTTCCAGGCCTCGCTCTCTCTGTACAGATAGCAATAGGCACACGCCATCCCCTGAGTCCTCCAAGCATTCCCTGCCATGTCCAGACCCTTATCCACTGAACACTCACTGAATGACTGAGACATCAATGTGATGCAACCATGAAAAAGGTTAATGCATTCCTAGGTTGCATCAGGCGAATTTTTTCAGGTAGAGACAGGGAAGTGTTAGTACTGTTATACAAGGCTCTCGTGAGACCTCATCTGGAACACTGTGTGCAGTTCTGGTCTCACACATTTAAGTAAGATGAATTCAGACTGGAACAGGTGCAGAGAAGGGCTACTAGGATGATCCAAGGAACAGAAAACCTACCTTATGAGAGAAGACAAAGAGCTTGGTTTGTTAAGCCTAACCAAAAGAAGGCTGAGGGAGAGAAATGACTGCTCTCTATAAATATATCAGAGGGATAAATACCAGGGAGGGAAAGGAGTTATTTAAGTTAAGCACCAATGTGAACACAAGAACAAATGGATATAAAC
Source organism: Emys orbicularis (assembly GCF_028017835.1). NCBI lineage: Eukaryota > Metazoa > Chordata > Testudines > Emydidae > Emys > Emys orbicularis. Next base: position 62,652,846 of record NC_088683.1, on the reverse strand, counting down.
TGGCCATCAATGAATTTAGCCACAAAATTAGCGGAAGGTTTCTAACCATCAGAGGAGTGAAGTTCTGGAACAGCCTTCTAAGAGGAGCAGTGGGGGCAAAAAACCTAACTGGCTTCAAGACTAAGCTTGATAAATTTATGGAGGGGGTGGTATGATGGGACTGCCTAGGATGACATGTGGCCCATCGGCAACTGTCAGGAGCAAAAATCCCCAATGGCTGGAGATGGGACACTAGATGGGGAGGGCTCTGAGTTACTACAGAGAATTCTTTCCCAGGTATCTGCCTGGTGGGTCTTGTTCACATGCTCAGGATTTAACTGATCACCATATTTGGGGTCAGGAAGGAATTTCCCCCCAGGTCAGATTGGCAGAGACTCTGGGGGGCTTTCACCTTCCTCTGCAGCATGGGGCACAGGTCACTTGCAGGTTTAAACTAGTGTAAATTATGAATTCTCTGTAACTTGAAGTCTTTAAACCATGATTTGAGGACTTCAGTAACTCTGCCAGAGATTAGGGGTCTATTTAAGGAATGTGTGGATGGGGTTCTGTGGTCTGCAATGTGCAGGAGGTCAGACTAGATGATCACGATGGTCCCTTCTGACCTTAAAGTCCATGAGTCTATGAATTACTACATCTGCTGTTCCCAAAGGAACAGTACATACCAGCTTGTAAGATTCAGTTCAGGACCACCACCTTGCTTAACACCACAGCATTAGGAAATATTTATGGTGAAAACAAGTTTATTATAACAAATTTCAAGATTCAAGTTAGAGTGAATAAGACTCTTGGAAACAAATGGTTACATGTAAATCAAAATCTTGACACATTTTCTAGAGAGTAAACTTAACTAACAAATTACTCTCTTGTCTAAAGAAGTTCTCGCTCACCCAAAGTTCTCTTCACTGTTTTCAGCCAAGCCTGGCTCAGACCCCTTTTTCATGATGCAAACTTGCTGTCCTTTTGCTTCCTCAGTGAAGGATGCCTTGGTGTCTTCTTTGACCTCCCTCAACTATAGTCAAACAAACCTTTGAAGTGCTCCTACCAGACAGCATTCCCTTCCCCCTGCTGTTCTTCTCATCCTGTTAGATCTTTCTGAAGTCCCCACAATCCTTCATTTGCATTCAGTTTAGACTATTGATAGGAAGCCCATTGTAAATGAGATAATACTCTATTTACATGTCAACAGGTAGATGAATGAACCGCTCCTGTATGACAGAAATCCTGTTTTTCACCTTTGGTGGTGATCAATACCTACAGACTTTAAGACCATATTTTCAGTGTACATACATAATCATAGAATATCAGGGTTGGAAGAGACCTCAGGAGGTCATCTGCTCCAACCCTCTGCTCAAAGCAGGACCAATCCCCAACTAAATCATCCCAGCCAGGGCTTTGTCAAGCCTGACCTTAAAAACCTCTAAGGAAGGAGATTCCACCACCTCCCTAGGTAACCCATTCCAGTGCTTCACCACCCTCCTAGTGAAAAAGTTTTTCCTAATATCCAACCTAAACTTCCCCCACTGCAACTTGAGACCATTACTCCTTGTTCTGTCATCTGGTACCACTGAGAACAGTCTAGATCCATCCTCTTTGGAACCCCCTTTCAGGTAGTTCAAAGCAGCTATCAAATCCCCCCCATTCTTCTCTTCTGCTGACTAAATAATCCCAGTACCCATAACCTCTCCTCAGAAGGCATGTGCTCTAGCCCCCTAATCATTTTTGTTGCCCTCCACTGGACTCTTTCCAATTTTTCCACATCCTTCTTGTAGTATGGGGCCCAAAACTGGACATAGTACTCCAAATGAGGTCTCACCAATGCCGAATAGAAGGGAATGATCACTTCCCTCGATCTGCTGGCAATGTTCCTACTTATACAGCCCAAAATGCCATTAGCCTTCTTGGCAACAAGGGCACACTGTTGACTCATATCCAGCTTCTCTTCCACTGTAACCCCTAGATCCTTTTCTGCAGAACTGCTGCCTAGCCACTTGGTCCCTAGTCTGTAGCAGTGCATGGGATTCTTCCGTCCTAAGAGCAGGACTCTGCACTTGTCCTTGTTGAACCGCATCAGATTTCTTTTGGCCCAATCCTCTAATTTGTCTCCTTTCATAGCATTTGTACATACATTTTACAATGATACTGATGACCAGTGTGACACCAGCTTTTATTTAAGACTTCACATGACCTTCTTTGGTGAACCAGAAGGCACATACCAGAATCAGGAGATTTCTGGAGTCACTCTACACCCCTTTGTCAGTTGGCATTAAGAGGTTCTTGGGTCACAATGACCCTTCATACTCTTGCACCTGTGTCAGAGGTCCTCAACATTTTATTTTTAATATGATACAAAATTTACCAGCTAATAAAGGAGAAATTATTTATTATTCCCAAATATAAAAGATTAGGTAATACGTATTTCCTTGACTCAAGACAACTGTAAACTTCATCAAATGTAAAATATTTCTATAAGCTGTATATTGTAAAATGATAGTTAAGTTAATAGATAAAAAGATAAAAAATAAAAAATGGTCAAATAAGAAATACTATTTAAAAAAAAAAATCCACCCCATTATTAGCTACACTGAATAAAAATGAGCTAGCTATGGGCAATCAGGCTGGGAGCAAAGTTCTTCAGTGACTCAATGCTTCTAGGTATAATAACGGTTCAGTGTAGAGTCCTCCTGAACTTCAGCATGTGTTTAAGTGCTTTGCTGGATCATAGCCAGACTTCTCAGCACCTTATAAAATGGGACTCTAGGGGTGCAATATGGCTGGGTTGAAGATTGCATCCTCCCTTTGTTCTCCTGTGTACAGACCAGCCACATTGTGGCTGGTGAACACTGCTTTTGACACAAGCAATGCCTGTCTCCCCAAAAGAAGCAAGGCGGTGGTACAGGTGGCCAGTGACAGAAGGAAACATATGCTGTTCCCTCTCCCAGGGTAGAAGAGCTGCTGCAGCAGCACATGCTGCCCAGGAGGAATTCTAAGTCAATGCAGCCCCTCCAGTGGGGCCTGGCCCCTGGCTTTAAGCCACAAACTAGTCCTAGAGTTATAAATGTTTCTTAAGTAGATTACCTATTCCTTAAATAGCTCTGTTGCCTATAGTTTAGATCAGTTTGTGCAGGAAATTAACTAGCCAGTTCTTGAAATGCCTTTCTGTTTTAGTAGTAGGGGAAGGAGTGCCTGTTGACACCATAACACCATGGTGTTATGAACAGAACCTGAAACAACTGCTGATAGCTTCTCTCAAACTTCTTGCCCTTGAAGGAGAAAGTACTTTGTATTTATAATCACATGATAAAATGCAAAAAGGCCTCCATTACAATACCACTGAGGGTATTGCTCTTAATTATTCTACATTCCTGTGACAGTGGCTTTGACCATCAATTGACTTCTGAAAAGGCCAAGCTATTTCAAATTTAAAGGTTTATTATTAGGAGAAATTGGCAATAAATAGTATTTCCGGTATAACTGAAATATATGCTTTTCCATTTTTAATTAAAGGAATAATTATGTTAAAAGGGTTTCTGTTTCATAGATATATAGCATGCTCTTTGTTTTATTCCTAATCTATTGCTCTTAATAGTGTTGAAAGGCATAAACCTTCCCACCCCACTCATGGGGCCTCCAAAAAATTATTTTTACTGTAACTCCCTAATTAAAGGGATGCTCTCTGGTCAAATTTGACCCACAATTTACTATTTGTAAATGGACTTTTACAAAACCAAAAAACTAGGAGAAATGCTGCCTGGCACTTTCTCCCATAATGGAAATGTTTTAAAATACACTATTAAAGATCTATTCCCCTGTGGTATTTGCCACCCAACTTTGTAAAAGCAAAAAAGGGGAAAAAGCTTATGTGATCTGACAGAGCTCACTTTTGTTCACTCCACAGCCTGCTATAAGGGGCCTGTGTTCTCTTGGGCTTTCTCAGGGTGGCTTGACACATCTTGGGGTGGCCAGTTGCAGGCTGTTAATTTTTGAAGGGTTCTTAATTGTCAAGTTGGCAGTTTGTGATATTAATGGGCTATATTATGAAATGCCTTTCAGCAGAAAAATCTTTTGTCTTGATATTAGTTACAGCTAGTCAATTTTTTACAAGATATTTTGAAAAAAATTGTTTTCGTTTCCTTTGAAAATTTCCCCCCATTTTTGAAAGAAAATAAATCTAAACAAAGTTTTTCTAAATGAAATATTTTGAAAAAAAAAATCATTTTGAATTTTTAGGGTTTTTTCCCCCTCTCACCATTATTCCTTCCCCCCATTTTCCACTGGAAAAGTGAGGGAAAAGGGTATATATATTTTTTATGTTGGGTTTTACTTTTTTCACACTTTTGCAGTGGAAAAAAAATTAAAACTATGCAAAAGTGTCTTTTCCTTAATTTCACTTTTTACAAGATTTTCCAGTGAGGGAAGTTAAGAGGGGAAAACAAACAAACAAAAAAACAGGTCTGTAACCTTATTATTTACATCCCGCATCCCTCTTTAACTTTTTACCAGCCCTAATATTTATTTTAGTTTTGCACAGAAACTTGGAATTTTGATTGCTGCTCTCAATACACCTAATTAAATTAAATAATACATGAGAACCAAAAAGTAACATGGATTTGAAAATGTCTCTAAATAAAAATGAAACTGACCAATTCATTTTGATTGTCCAAGCAGAGAGAAACAAGTAAATTAAACAATTCCCTACCCCCTAGTTCTCATTATTAAAGTGTTTGAGCCCAGTCCTGGGGTCCTTACTCAGCCCTGGTCCATACTACGAACTTATGTCGGAATAAGTACGTCACTCAAAGGTGTGAAAAATCCACACCCCTGAGTGATGCAGTTATAACAACCGAACTCCCAGTGTAGACACTGCTGTCAATGGGAGGGCTTCTCCCGTCAACATAGCTACTGTTTCTCAGGAAGGTGGAGAACTTATGCCAATGGAAGAAACTTTCCATCAACATAGATAGTGTCTTCACTAAATGCTAAGCGTCACAGCTGCACCAGTGCAGCTGGGGCACTGCAGCACTGCAAGTATAGACAAGTCCTCAGACAAACTCTGACTTCAATAGTAATTTTACCTGAAAAGGACTGGAAGAGTCAGACCCTATATTTAAAACAAAGATATTCAGGTGACACCGTCACAGGACGTAATCACATGATATATGCCATCATGTTCCAGCAATGCCCCTCTGCTATGTACATTGGCCAAACCGGACAGTCTCTACGCAAAAGAATAAATGGACACAAATCTGACATCAGGAATCATAACATTCAAAAACCAGTAGGAGAACACTTCAACCTCTCTGGTCACTCAGTAACAGACTTAAAGGTGGCAATTTTGCAACAGAAAAGCTTCAAAAACAGACTCCAATGAGAAACTGCTGAACTAGAATTAATTTGCAAACTAGATACCATTAACTTGGGCTTGACTAGAGACTGGGAGTGGCTGGATCATTACACAAATTGAATCTATTTCCCCATGTTAAGTATCTTCACACCTTCTTGTCAACTGTCTGGAATGGGCCATCTTGATTATCACTACAAAAGTTTTTTTTCTCCTGCTGATAATCTTAATTAATTAGCCTCTTAGAGTTGGTATGACAACTTCCACATTTTCATGTTCTCTGTATGTATATATATCTTCTTACTATATGGTCCATTCTATGCATCTGATGAAGTGGGCTGTAGCCCACAAAAGCTTATGCTCAAATAAATTTGTTAGTCTCTAAGGTGCCACAAGTACTCCTGTTACTATGAATATAGTTATCTATACCATGCCAATTAATGTAGTATTTGAGTACTGTATGCCAAATATAATTATGAAGTTAAAAGGGGATTACAAAAGTGGATTGAACAGAAAATTCTACTGAGTTTTAAGTTGCAATATTGTCAGTGTCACTTTGGAGCTGTGCAAAAAAAACAAAACCAAAAAACAAAGCTGCAACTGAACAGTGCTGTAATTTTGCAGTGTATTTGTAGCCATGTCGGTCCCAGAATATTATAGAGACCAGGTGGGAGAAGTAACATCTCTTTTTGGACCAACTCCTGTTGGAGACACAGACAAATTGTCTAGCCACACCCCATTGCTCTTCAAGTCTGGGAAAGGTACTCCCAGATTCACAACAAAATGCAAGGTGGAACAAATTTGTTTAGTATAAGTAGTTATCACATATTGTAAGGGACCATGAAAGGTAGAATGGCCCATTAACACCTTTGCAGTCATAGGACAAGGGGGAGGGGAGGTTAGTGGGTTACAGAGAGTTGTAATAAGCAATAAATCCAGTCTCTCTGTTCAGGTTTCAGAGTTGTAGCCGTGTTAGTCTGTATCAGCAAAAACAACGAGGAGTCCTTGTGACACCTTAGAGACTAACAAATTTATTTGGGCATAAACTTTCATGAGCTAAAACCCACTTCATCAGATGCATGGAGTGAAAAATACAGTAAGCAGTATAAATATTACAGCACATGAAAAGATGGGAGTTGCCTTACCAAGTGGGGGATCAGTGCTAACGTAGGGTGACCAGACGTCCCGATATTATCGAAACAGTCCCGATTTTAACACATTTGTCCCGCGTCCCGACCGCACATTGGTCGGGACGCAATTTGTCCCGATATCAGGGACCGCTCACCATCACCGCCAGAGTCCAGGGGCTGGCGTGGCGGTGCTTCCTGGGGCAGCTCCCGGTGGCGCGCCCGCCCGCCGGCAGGAGCCTGCAGTGCTGGTGGCCCTAGGCACAGAGGTGGAGGGGGTCTCTACGTGCTGCACCGGCTCCCTCCTGCCCAATCAGAGCTGCAGGGGCAGGGCTTGCAGGCGTCAGCAACGGGCAGAGAGCCCTCTACCCAACCACCCGACCCTAGGAGCCAGAGGGACCTGCCGGATGCTTCCCGGGAGCCACCCCAGGTAAGCACCACTGGGACTCCCCACCTTGCCCCCCAGCAGGTCCCTCTGGCTCTTAGGGTTGGGGCCCCATTCGCAGCGCAGAGCACTGGAGAGCACCGCCCCGGGCTCCCGCCATCCCGGGAAGCGCAGCGAGCCGGCGTGGCTGCAAGCTGGGGGAGAAGCTTGCCCTGAAGTGGTGGTGCAATGCCACTGGGGGAGCCGCTGCCTCCTGGCTCCGGGCGGCTGGAGGGGGCCCCAGCCCCGCCCCGCCCCGCAGACCACATAGCTCCACTCCCCACTCACCGCGCAGACAGCTCCCTGTGGCGCGTGGGCTCCGTTCAGTGCTGGGCGCCGCATGCACCAATGAGGTAAATAGCTCCCTGGCCCCCGCCACGCCACCCCCATGCAGCCGCCCTGCCCGGGCCGCTGCCCGCCAACAGACGTGACCCAACGAGGGCGTTTGGCCGGGGATTGCAGCCTGCAGCAGCCGGAGGCGGGGAGGGCACCAAGGGGTCCGCGGCAGAGAGCAGGGGCAGGTGGTGCCTCGATGTGGGGCAGTTTCCCATGTGCCCCCCCCCCAACTATCTCCCGCAGTGGGGGTGGGGGTGATTATAAAGCCAGGTGGGAGAGTCAGTGGCCACTCTGGGTGAGTCTGCACCACAGTTTAAGTGCAGGGTTAGTGGGACTTGAGTCAGGTCCCAATATTAGAGGCTTTGTCTTATATAGGCAATTATTCCCCTCCACCCCGAAGAAAAAGTGTTCCGATTTTTTACACTTGCTATCTGGTCACCTTAGTGCTAACAAGACCAATTCGATTAAGGTGGAAGTGGCCTATTCTCAACAGTTGACAAGAAGGGGTGAATATCAAGAGAGGGGAAATTATTTGTGTAGTGCTAACAAGGCCAATGCAATCAAGGTGGATGTCAGCCATTTCCAGCAGTTGACAAGAAGGCGTGAGTATCAGCAGAGGGAAAATTACTTTTTGTAGTGACCCATCCACTCCCACTCTTTATTCAGGCCTAATTTGATGGTATCCAGTTTTCAAATTAATTCCAGATCTGCAGTTTCTCATTGAAGTTGAGTTTTGAAGTTTTTTTGTTGAAGAATTGCCACTTTTAAGTCTGTTATTGAGTGTCCAGGGAGACTGAAGTGTTCTCTCTGTTCAGTCCATGATTGTGTCTAGCAGAGTAAAGAATTTAAGTTCCTAGGCTCATCTTTTGAATGTGATGGTTTCCTTTGAGAACCTATCAATCCCCTTTTAACTTCATAATTATATTTTGCATATTCACACCCTTGGCTAAGTTCATAGTAGTTTATGCTGGCATCCTGCAGTGTAAACCCTGGCATAGGAAATGTCTACACTATGCAGCTTTTAGTGACACGGCTGTGCCACTACAGCCATGCCACTAAAAGGCGTGCAGTGTAGCCGCTGTTTGTCAGCACCAACAAAAAACGTCCACCCCCAATGAGCGGCATCAGCGTTGTCAGCAGGAGAGCACTCCTGCTGACAAAGCGCTGTTCACACCAGCGCTTGCCATTGACAAAACTTTTGTCTTTTGGGGGCATGTGTTTTTTTAACCTCTGAATGACAAAAGTTATGTCTTTCACTTGCCCATGTAGACAAAGCCATAGATTCATTAGGGGAAGAGGTTATAGTTAGGGCCCTGCCAAATTCACAGCTGTGAAATCTGATCTCTCTCGTGATATCTGGCTATTGTAGGGGAAGAGAGTCTGACCTCCCCTGTGCTGCTCGGGGTGCCCCTGCCAGGGGCTCCTACTGTGTGTCGGGCTCCAGCTTCTAGTTCTGGCCTGGTTGGGGAAGGACAGGAATTCCTCTTCCCCTGCAGGGGCCGCTCCTCTGGCCAGGTCAGACCCACCTCTGGGAACCTCCCCTGGCTGCAAGAAGCTCTGTGGCTGCGCTGCCTTCAGAGCCCAGCTCAACTCAGCTCTGAAGGCAGAACTCCCACCAGCAGCAGCACAGAAGTAAAGGTGGCAACCCTGTGACCCCCATGCAATAGCTTTGAATCACAGAATATCAGGGTTGGAAGGGACCTCAGAAGGTCATCTAGTCCAACCCCCTGCTCAAAGCAGGACTAATCCCCAGACTGATTTTTGCCCCAAATCCCTAAATGGCTCCCTCAAGGATTGAACTCACAACCCTGGGTTTAGCAGGCCAATGCTCAAACCACTGAGCTATCCTTCCCCGCCTTCCTCCCTCTTTTGGGTCCGGATATGGTTACAACACCGTGCCACTTCAGCTGTAAACATCTGAAACCATGAAATTTACTATTTTTAAAATTCTATGAGCATAAAATTTACCAAAATGGACCGTGATTTTGGTAGAATCCTAGTTACAGTAAAAAGAACAGGAGTACTTGTGGCACCTTAGAGACTAACAAATTTATTAGAGCATAAGCTATCGTGGGCTACAACCCACTTCTTCGGATGCATGGACAACTCCCACCTGTTCATGCTCTCTGTATGTGTGTGTATATATATCTCCTCAATATATGTTTCACTCTATATGCATCCGAAGAAGTGGGTTGTAGCCCACGAAAGCTTATGCTCTAATAAATTTGTTAGTCTCTAAGGTGCCACAAGTACTCCTGTTCTTTTTGCGGATACAGACTAACACGGCTGCTACTCTGAAACTAGTTACAGTAGTCAAATTGTGCTTGCTACTACATTGAAGGACATGGTATATTCATAGTAGATAACATCTTTTTTTTAAATAAAAGACCTAAGTCTGCAGTCCTTTTCTTATCCTATGCAGAGGCGTTAATGGGCCACTCTCTCTTGAATTGTCCCTTAGAATATGTGCTAACTACTTATGTTAAACAATCCATTCCACCTTGCATTTTGCTGTGATGCTGTGATGTTCCTTTCCTGACCTGAGGAAGAGCTCTGTGTAGCTCAAAAGCTTGTCTCTCTCACCAACAGAAGTAGGTCCAGTAACAGATATTATCTCAACCACCTTATCTCTCTACTGCTGTAATTAAACCAGCTTCTAAGTGCCCCTGCAATTCTCTCTCTCTCTCTTTTTTTTTTAAAGGAAGGGGCCTATTCTCCTACTAATTTTACTCCCGATTCTGTCTGTGATTATCCAAAAAAAAAAAAAAAAACCAGAGTGTGTGTGTGTGCGTGCGCTTGGGGTTGTCAGCTATGTTACTATGTGTCACCATATACTAATGGAAAATCTCAAGATAAATGTTATAAAGCAATGTTTAAACATCACACTATTATTATTTTATAATCTCTGTAACTCCCTGGTATACTCTCTCCTCCTTCTCCCTCTTTCCTTCCCTGTGCTTGCTGCTAAGTGGATTGGACATGGTGTTTCTTTTCTCCCTGGCATTTAGGAGGGAGATAGAAATGTTTTTTTCTCGCTCTTCACTTCTTCCACATCCTAGCTGTCTGAGGGGACAAGAAGGTATCCTGGAAACTCAATGTGGCACTCCAGAAGTAGCTTTGCATGAGACCAGTTAAAACAAGAGGAATACTAATCAACCATAGACTTTATTAAGGTTGCAGCACCCTGAAAAACTGTTGATGTCCCAGAGTCATTCCTTAGTGTAGATTTTGCAGGGAGTTTTGGTCATCTCCAACATGACTCATCTTTTTGCTGTCTTCCTCCAGGCCTGTGAGTATGGCGTTGCCTATCCTCAGTTTGGAAAGGCACATAACCCCATCCCAAAGTATGAATGAAACTGTGGTCCAGGCCATTGGTGAGAACTAGTGCTGGTCAAAAAACAAGGAGGTTTTTCTGCAATTCCCCTTCCCCCTACCCCCAAAAAATGTTGTTTTTTTTTCATAAGAAAAAGTTCAAAATGTGATATATTTGACCAGGTCTCGTGAGAACATCCATACTTTGAAACCACCAGTGACATTTTTCAGGAGGGGTGCACAAGTAGCTGCAGCCAGCAAGCATGTCTGAATGGAGACGCTCACATAGCAGTAGGAAGTATGAGGCATGATCATGTGGCTGTGGCTGGTATTGGTCCAGATGTACTCAGAGAGATCCAAGGAGCTCTGTGAGTGAAATTTGAAAGGCAGCTTTGTTTCCATGATTAAGCCTTCCTTCCCTGCCCCTCCTTCCTTTCTCTACTCTCCCTTGCTGCCTATAGCACTTGTGATTCCCCTATGAATCTAGGTCTACGTTGCCTTACAGGACCCAGGAGGACAAAGGCCGTTCCTTGTGCTCCCAGTGCCCTTGCTTATGGATACTGAGATGGCTACCCATGTCATTCCAGAGCCTCTGTCAATAGCAGGGAGAGGTTTTTCACAAGTGCCTAAGTCACTTAGGACACAAGTCCCACACCAAGTCAATGTAAATACTTTTGGAAATCTTGACCTATTGCCCTTTTTCATCATGCCTCACTTGCTCTGCTGGGCATTGAACAATGAGGGCCATTTTCACATCTCATGCAAATACACCTGCATGTACTGAAAATGCAGGGGCCAACCTGGAGTCTACACTTGACCTAACAAAAGCACAGCAGACACTTAAAGCAAAAGAAGGACTTTTCCAGAAGGGACAGGAAGAGCCTTAAAACTCGTCCTAGTTCATGGATTATCTAAGTCGGGGTTCTCAAACTGTGGGTCGGGTGACCAAAGTGGGTCGCGACCCCATTTTAATGGGGTGACCAAGGCTGGTGTTAGACTTGCTGAGGCCCGGGGCCGAAGCCCTAGTCCAAGCACCACCGCCTGGGGCTGAAGCTGAAGCCTGAGCCCCACCACCCAGGGCTACGGTTACATGCCCCCTGCCCAGGGCAGAAGCCCTTGGGCTTCAGCTTTGGCCCCCGCACCTGGGGCAGTGGGGCTCAGGTGGGCTTGGTCTTTGGTCCCCCCTCCTGGGGTCATGTAGTAATTTTTGTCGTCAGAAGGGGGTCACAGTGCAATGAAGTTTGAGAACCGCTGATCTAAGCCTTCCAAAATTAAGGATCTAGGCCCGGATCCCTAATTAAACCTGAGGCATCAAGTGTGTCAATATGATCCCACACCACAAAGTGTTCGTTTTTGGCCTGGCACTCTGCAGTATGTACAGAACACCAGTTATTTAAACTTTTCATTTATTAACATACTTTTAAAATCTGTTAGTGTGCTACATTCACCATAGCATGAGGCATTGAAATGTTCATTACGTGACATTGGTTCTGCCATGGGTATCACAGCAAAAACTTTATTTAAGCAGCCTTAATGGCAGTTGCTCAGAAACAAAGCAGTTTCTAATTTAAACTTGTGTCAATCACACAGAAAAAACCCTTTCCTATCCATCCTGCCCCTCCCCCCCAAATTCTAAATTATATCAGTACAGAAGCAATAAGGAGGATCAATAAAAAAGTGTAATGCAAGTTTCACAACATTATAATTAACTGTCTTACTTTTGCATAGTGTTCTGATAGCCATTGAAGTTACCTATATTTTGAGTTTTATATTTTAATACATTTACAGCTAGCTCCTCAGCAGGCGTAATTCAGCACACTTCTGTTGACTTCAAAGGAGCTGTGTTATACTACCTGAGGAGCTGGCTCTTAGGCCCTAATCCTGCACTATGGAAGTCAATGGGAGATTCAGCATCAGGCTTTCTGTCTCTAAACTGTTATAATATGGATTTCACAAAGACAACCCTAACAATCATCAATTTATCTTCATGAAAAACTCAGTCAACATTTTGCCTTAAATTGTGTGTAAACAGCTATTTGAAAATTACTGGTGCATTAGCTATTAGCAAAAAAAAAATAATTACTCTTTTACATAATGAATAAAACTGCTGTCACATGTGCTTCACTCAAAACCAATCTATTAATTTTAAAATGCCTGGAGCAAAAACTAGTGGTGGGAGACCGTTTCATTAAAACAGACTCTCATATTGTTTGCTTTGAAGAAACCTCTAGTCCCTTATTTTTAAAAAGGTTTAACATTGCAAAATGAACTGAATGTATAACTGCCCAATGTTGCTCAGTGTCCTGCATTTCGCTCGCTGTTTCTGTTTTACTGTGTTTTATATTCTGTTTTATGTCAGAGACAGATGTTATTATTGCTGTCTTCCCAAAGCCTTCATAAAAATAAAGATGCTTATCTCAAGAGCCCATCCCAGTAAGACCTTTTAAGTGAATATGTTAAAATGATTGTTTGCAGTGTAGGTCCAATAAAAGATATTACGTCACCCATCTTGTCTCTTTAAAATGATTGAACACTTTGAGGATGTACAGAGTTGATCTTCTTTGGCATCCTGGATTCTGGTCTTCCCTTCCCCACACTTGCACAAAAATCATCTACCTTGCATGCTGATTCGACCATGTCCAAATCCTTTTACTGGTCCTTCTCATCTTTTCCACAGTAGATGAAAGCTCACTCCTGCCTCTGTAACTTATTTCATATGTCCACTAATTCTGAAGCCCTTTTCCTGATCATATCTGCAGTGCTATTTCCCTTTATTTATTTTTTTAGTTCCTCTTTACAAGACTCATCTTTGATAAACACTTTCTCTTCAAAGAAGTATTAACAAAATATACAAAGAAAAGAGTCTGAACAAGGAAATGACAAGTTGTGTGAGTGCCACCACTGAACCATGCTATTTTTTGTTATAACTCTTTCAGACAAGATCCTTGTTTTCATACTTGTCTTTACAGTGGCATTATACAAGGAAATAATCATAATACTTTAGCATCACACATTACACAATATTCTGTATAACACTGGCTTGTTACCTTTAATAGCTCAGTTAGTTTCAAACTACTAGATAAATCCATGCAAGCTATCTGTTATCATTAAGCAAAGATAAAAGAAAATACAAAGTGATACATTACCTGGAAGAGGGCTGCTGTCCAAGCTAATAATCTAGTCTTGATACCTACAGGGACTTCAGATAGTCTGAGCATTTAAAGACTCTTTGTAGTCCTGATTGGTTTATGACCACACTTGATGTTTTTATTGTTTATTTCCAGCAACCAATAGCCAAAGGAACAGGCATCTCAAATTACATCTTCAAATGTATGAAGTTATGATGCTTCTGTCTCAGTGCTATTTCATTAGAGGGAAAGTTATGCAGTAAAACTGGTGTTCTTCCCTAATATTTATACAAGTCCACCTAGGATCTCTCATAAAGCTTCTTCATCTACTACAGAGGATTTTTCTGATTGTCACCATGTATCTTATAATTTATGAAAATCTACCTTTTATAAATTCTTCATGTTGCATGAACAGCAATTGTTTTAAAAATATGTAGAAAAAATTCAGACAAGAATCCAACATGAATGCCCACATTTAGGGGCAACTAGGGTTTTCAGTCTATTAATAATGTTAATAGGAGTTCTACATGCAGAGCTCATGGGACTTTTATGTCACTTAAGAAGTACAATGAGTGAAAATTATCACTAATTATTTCAGTTGACAGATCAAACAAACACTAAAGTTAACTATGCGGTAAATATCACATGCATACTCCTGAAAACATGAAATAGATATTCAAACTGCAACAACCATATGTTACAAAAAATGTATTTTTTTCTGATGTACACAAAATTATCCAGCAATTAACTATAAATATGGATTTATATTTCACAGATTTCTTTAGTCAGATTAATTCACAGACATACTAAAATTTCACATTAGGTTTTATAGTATAATTAGAACATTATATGTGTTAATAACCACTATTATCTGCTGCATTAATTTAAAAGATATCTTTCCATGTGTATACTACAGATTTTTGCTTTAGTTTTGCATGGTTTTTATTTTATTTTATTTCCAAAAACTCACACTTTTGAAGAAGGGTGAAATGTAATCATTTTGACTATATGTGGCAAAATGAATGAATGCATAAGAGGCAAAAATCTATCCAAAACAAGTTACAACTTTTCACTCTTTAGCCCCATATAAAAATGCATTCACCATTTTTGCACATAAGGATTTCCCTTTTTGATTGAAAAAATTACCACAATTTTTCTGTGAAAAATAGAAAAATAAAGAAAAAAGATTAAACGGTTTTTAATGTCATAAGATCAGTGAAAATATTGTTTTCCACAGTCCTCTATGTGCAGTTTGACTCAGCATACAATAAGAATGACTCAGTGCTGAAAGAGTTGATATTGCATGTCTAAATGACATGGAAAACAAATTCTGAAGCCTCAGGTACAGAAATAAATTGAAACCTAAACTTCCCTTAAATAGTCACTGTACAACTGATATTAATACCTCAAAGGTTTCACACCATCAATTATTTTGATTTGTGAATTTCGCCAGTGTCTGAAACAGATTTTATAAGAAAACTTCCCATTTTGCTCTGCCCAGCAGTTTTTGAAAGTTCACAGGGTCAGAAGCAATTCTCACTATGAATTAAATCTATCTAAAAATAACAATTAGTTACAATCGGCATTTCTAAGCCTGGTGGTTATCTTGCTAAAACACTGAAATTTGTTATGGGACTAGTATGTGCAAACCCAATATAAGAGTTTGTTTAAATAAAGAAATGTTTTTTTCCTCCTGTTTAAGACTCGTTTAATAATGAGAAAATATAATCATTTAATTAATCTCTGTGACGTCTGAAAGTTTAATTTGTATCTGACTTGGTTCCTTTAGGAGAGATGAAGTGTCCTGGAAGATAAAGGGGAATAGTGATAGGTAAGCCTCAGTTACCAAAGAAGTAGAAAGGACCGGGTAGAAGGGTGTTCAATTCTCTACTGAACACCACAGCAGGAGGGGATTATGTTTGCTGACATAAGTACATAAGGAAGAGGGCAGAGAGGTGGTAAACACAAAACACAGAGGGGTGGTAAACGCAAGTTGTTGAACTCTGACACAGCAGGAACAATAGCCTATTTCCTTTTTTTTTTTTTTTGGTCAGAAATAGGACACAGACTATTGTTACTGCTGGATGCTCTGTTACAGTTCAACAACTTCATTTATCTCTGGGTACTTCCTTTTTCTTATATATTTGTGTCAGCAAACATAATCCCCTCCTGCTGTGGCCTTCAGTAGAGGGTTACGCTTTCTTTCACAGGATCCCTACTTGCTGTCTTTTTTTTTTTTTTTTTTCTGTCTGGCGGGTAGGAGGAGCAGGGGGAGAGAAAATAGGGCCTTCTCCTGAAGATTTCCACGTCCACAAAAGGTAAACGTGAGGCGAGGGAGTAGCTGCAGGCACCACCCTTGAAGGAAGATAGAAGGAAGATCTGCAGGTCTCCTCTGAAGGAAGAGAGCAACCTCATGATAAGGTCACCAAAAGCAAGACTATGAAGGAGGAGGTCAGTCACTGGAAGGGAGGATACTGAGAGGAACAGCCAGTTAGAGAAGTCATTAGTGGAAGACAGACAGAGACTCTAGAACAGTGGATCTCAAACTTTTTTACTGGCAAACCTTTTCACATCACAAGCCTCTGGGTGCGCCCCCCCCAATAAATTAAACACCCTTTTTAATATATTTAACACCATTATAAATGCTGGAGGCAAGCGGGGTTTGGAGTCAGGGCTGGCTCCAGGCACCAGCTGAGCAAGCAGGTGCTTGGGGCGGCCAAGGGGAAGAGGCGGCACGTCGGGGCTCTTCGGTGGCAATGCGGTGGAGGGTCCCTGTCCCTCTCGGAGGGAAGTACCTGCCGCCGAAGAAGAAAGCGGCGCGGTGGAGCTGCCGCTGATCGCGATCGCGGGGGGTGGGGGTGGTTTTTTTCCCCGCCGCTTGGGGCAGCAAAAACCCTGGAGCCGGCCCTGTTTGGAGTGGAGGTTGACAGCTTTGCGACTCCCCATGTAATGACCCCCTGAGGGGTCCTGACCCTCAGTTTGAGAACCCCTGCTCTAGAAAGAAGTGGAGGTGGTGTCCAGGAGATCATGAGAAATCTTTAAATAAATTTCCAGTTAATATTCATACTTTCAGAAACCCAGCTGAACCTCCCAACCAGATGAGGTTCACTTCTCACTACTATCTGTTCCATACAATTCACAATTTATTCATAGATACTATTAATTTTCAGACTGTGGTGCTCATAACTGACATATTATTGCCTTTCATTTTATTTTCCCATATCATATCCTTCTGTCACAATCCAGCTATGTCACTAATAAGATCACTAATCATCATAATACATTATAGCAGGAGTGGCAGCAACCACTATACTTAATGCTGTATAATTTATGTTCTAACTACCTGCTTTTGGACACTCACAATTTACTTTTAAGCTGATAATTTTCAGGCTTGTTTTCTGTTTTAAGATTTATTTATGTATTTATTTATTTTAAGTTTGAGCAGAATCAGTATAGCCATGTTGGTGTAAGAGGAGAGTGAATGTTTTCTACAATGAACATGAACCTCTACCTCGATATAACGTGACCCGATATAACACGAATTCGGATATAACACGGTAAAGCAGTGCTCCGGGGGGGGCGGGGCTGCGCACTCCGGTGGATCAAAGCAAGTTCGATATAACGCAGTTTCACCTATAACATGGTAAGATTTTTGGCTCCCGAGGACACCGTTATATCGAGGTAGAGGTGTATTATGATTTTCTTTGAAACAAATCCACAGTCACATTGGCATGGTGTTGAAAGCTGAAATTTGGCATAGGAATAGCATTCTCGTGTGCTGCAGAGAAAATTGATTTCAATTTGACCGAGTTATGAGCCTTTGAAAATCACATGCAGCACAGTACATTGTGTTCAGGATTTTGTTTTGCTATGCTTGTAAAATGTGCAACTCAGGAAGTCTGCAATATGTATATCTGTCCAGCTAATTTTAGCTATGTCATGGAAAGTATATAGATGTTGTGTATAGGCCGGGTCCTGCTTTCTATGAATATGGTAGCCATCTAGCTTTACTAATGCAAGTACTCTTGAAAACTGAATTTTATGTACTCTTTGGTAAACACAAATTTTGACTTGTCTAGTTAACCAACAACAGTTCAAATTTAAAATTTTAGACTTGTAAATGCAATTCAAAATTCACACCGTTTGCTTGCTATATAAGTCATCCAAGCGAGCAATGATCAGACCCTTGAACAATAACCAGTGCCTTATGTAATAGCATTTACATGGACTATTCACAATGAACTGCTCACAACTGACTTGCAGTACAAGAATTATTAGGTGAAGACACATTTTTAACAACAAATTCAAGAATCCCTTAGTTTATTCATTCTCTGAAAAAGAGGCAAAATTCATCCAATAAAATGTTCATTATGAATTATTTTACCAGGTCTAACATTTAGGAATGACGATTTGTTAGCTTAGATAACAGCAGAGTCTTTGTCTACACTAGCACTTTTGTTGGCAAAACTTTTGTCAGTCAGGGGTGTGATTGAGACAAATTTCACCAACAAATGCGCTGGTGTGGACAGTGCTCTGTTGGTGGGAGATGTTCTCCCATCGACAATGCTACCGCCACTCACTGGGGGTGGTTTAATTATGCCGACGGGAGAGCCGCTGGCATAGAGCAGCTACACGGGAGACCTTACAGCAGGGTAGCTGCAGCAGTACAGCTGTGCCGCTGTAAGTCTGTAGTGTAGACATCGCCTGAGATGCCAGAACCAAATAACAAGATCTGACAGGGGGTGAGACATCATTCAACAACAACATGTTTGAGTGTGTTGCAGATGAGGAAAATTCAAGTCTGAAAATTAAACAATATGTCATATTTCCCAGTGTTGTGTGCCCTGGCCCTTATGCATTGTGGTGTGTTCCATGGGGGTGCAAAGGAGCAGCATAAAGAACCTTGTATGGCCCATGTAAAAACCAGACAGAATTACAGCACCTGGGTCCTGAAGAGGCAAAGAGAGTTCCTACATCTGCACAGTGCCCCCAAAGGAACAGGAAAGAATGGGGAAGCAGCTGGGCAATAACTTTGACCCCCTCATTCTCCAGCCAGCCAGACTGGCCAAACACATGGGAGGGGTAAGCCCGCAGACAGGGGAATTAGTGGCTGAACAATCTAAGGAGATTTCTCATGACTCCCTGCAATTGATTCCTTGGTACCCCATGATTGTACCCAAACCAGCTGCCAATGTCTCTGATCCCCCAACCAACAATTTACCACCATTTCCCCACAAATCCCCAGAATCAACCCCACCTCTGCTTCAGCCTCTGCCACTGGTACTCCTGTCGCCCATGTTCCTCTGTTCACTTTTGTCTCACAATCTCACCCACCCTGAGATGCTGGCTGCCTCATCTCCCCCTACTATAACTGTTCTCATCCAGCCAGTGCCTTAATAACACAGCACCACACAAAGTCCATGTTAAAAAGAGACTCCTGTACAACCGAATGTGAAGCCCTGATCACCACAAGACTCCATGGCAGATGACTCTGCTACAGCTCTACTTCTCCCTCAGTCTTCCCAATTTTTCATCTATTAATGAACTTTTCTCTTTAAGTTATCCAGATTCCCTAGAGCCCAAATTTAAACGAACACAAACTGTACAGTACTGTACTTTCTTAGTCATTTTGAGATGACTACATAGCTGTAACTCTATTAGGGCAGAGTTAAAGGTGTGGTTGTTATCTGAATGTAAGCCAATGCCTCAACTGAGAAGGGAAGCCATAAAACTCTACATTTCTAACTTATTTTCTAAACAGTGTAATTCTTGCAAAGTAGCATAAACTCAGGCCATTGATATGTGTCCACAACTTTTCTAGTCTATTCAGTCCTTTTTGGATTCTTTTACCACCACCATTGTAACAGAGCTCTTTCATTTCACTTTAACTAAGTGTGTGTGTGCGCGCGCACATGTGTGTCTAAATATCTTTCTAAGCTCAAAGTTCAGATTTTGTATTTGAGTATGATTCTGAGGAACTGAATGTGTTCACTGGACATGACTGCATATTAGAAAGGAAAGAGTGTTTGCTATGGAGGCAAGGAGACGGTGAGCGCATTTGGGCCCTGTGACAGTGAGGGTTGAGGAGTTGCTCTGGACACAGGAAGCGACAACCCCTTGTTCCTGCTGGGCACGATCCCAATGGACAGAGGGTTCAAAATGGAGCAACTCAGCTCAATCTGGGCTGACTAAGCAGGAGAGAAGGTGGGTGCTGCAGCCTTCTGCAGCGGAGCTGCTGAGGCTTCCAAGAGCTGGGACTAGGCCTCAGAGTCAAGCTGCTGCAGACCCTTCAGCCATGGATGCCAAACTGCCACAGAAAGAGGGAAACCATTCAGACAGTGGCCTCAAAGAACTCCAAGGGGGACCTCAAGACAGACCAGTGATACCAGAAGAGGATCTAAAGCTGGGATACAAAGTAGACCAGACAGCAGAGGTAGGGGTGCCCATCTCCTATGCTGTGCAATTTGAATTATTGTTTCTTTGAGCCCTGGATTGGAACTTGATGGAACAGGTAGGGCTGGGTTCCCCTTCCCCTGGCCACTGGGTGACACAGCTGCTGAATCCTGCTGCTAGGCTAAGGCAGCCACTGACTCTTGCTACTGGGTGACACAGTCCAGAGGATAGCCAGTAGATCAGCAGTTCTCAACTGGGGGTCTGCGGTCCCCCGGGGGTCCATGAGCCCTTTCAAGGGGGCTGTGTGGCCCCGTGGCTGAAGCCCTAATGCCTGGCGCCCCCCGCAGGGCTGAAACCGGGAGGCACGGGGCTGAAGCCCTGATCCCCAGGGGTTCACCTAGGGAGGTGGTGGAATCTCCATCCTTAGAGGTTTTTACAGCCCAGCTTGACAAAGCCCTGGCTGGAATGATTTAGTTGGGGTTGGTCCTGCTTTGAGCAGGAAGTTGGAGTAGTTGATCTCCTGAGGTCTCTTCCAAACCTAATCTTCTATGATTCTATGAAGCCCTGATCCCCAGCGCCCCCATGGGGCTGAAGCTGGGAGGCGTGGGGCTGAAGCCCCAATCCCCGATGCCCCCCATGGGGCTGAACCCCGATCCCCGGCGCCCCCTGCGGGGCTGTAGCTGGGAGGTGCGGGACTGAATCCCAGAGCCCCGAGCCCTGGTGCTCCCTGTGGGGCAGAAGCCCTGAGCCCATGGGCAGAGCTGGGGACATGGAGGGCATTGCCCCCCACCCCCGAAACTGCAGCGCAAGATCACGGCAGTCCCAGGGGCAGCTCTACACCTCCCCCCCAAGCTCCTCTACCTGCCCCCTGGCCAGGTCAGAGGCAGGAAGCTGGAGCCGGACAGTGCGGGGCAGCTGCTGCTCTGGCTGGTGCCATGGAGCAGGCAGCAGCAGTGTTCCTTGCTCTCCTGCTGGCGCTCCAGGTGGAAGCTGCTCTTCAGCTCCCAGCCCCCTTTGCTCCCACAGAGGTAGTCGTAAGAGCCCCCCAGGGGGAGGGGGGGAGACCCGGCTCCATTGCTGGTAGACCCCTTCAGGAACAGGGGCTGCAGGGGAGTCCTCCTAGGATACCGCCCCTAATACCCTCTCCTAACACCCTGAGCTATGACCTCTGTGCACCCTGATCTATCCCCTGCATGCACACAGCCCCTAGCCACCCTTGTCCCTGCACCCACAGCCACCCCCTGTGTGCACACAGCCCCAGCTACCCCCTCCCTGCAAGTTCAGCTACCCCCTTGCCCACACACAGCCCCTAGCTACCACCCTCTCTGCACCCTCAGCTACCCCCTGTCTGCACACAGCCCCAGGTACCCCTCCCTGCACCCTAAGCTGTTTTCAAACTTTTTGAGCTAAGGCCCCCACCTTTGAGTTATAATTTTTTAGGGTTACCATACGTCCGAATTTTCCCGGACATGTCCGGCTTTTTAGTTCTTAAATTGCTGTCTGGGAGGAATTTTTAAATATCTAAAAACGTCCGGGAAAATACGGACGTATGGTAACCCTAAGGCCAAAGTCCCGGGGCTGGCAGCACTTCCTGGGGCATCTCCCGGCGCCCGCCCGCTGGCAGGAGCCTGCAGTGTGGGCGGCTCCTAGGCACAGAGGCGGAGGGGGTCTCCGCGTGCTGCACTGGCTCCCTCCTGCCCAATCAGAGCTGTGGGGGCAGGGCTTGCAGGCGCCGGCAGCGGGCAGAGAGCCCTCTGCCCCCACCCCGACCCGACCTTAGGATCCAGAGGGACCTGCCAGATGCTTCCCAGGAGCTGCCCCAGGTAAGCACCCCCGGGACTCCCCACCTTGTCCCCCGGCAGGTCTCTCTGGCTCTTAGAGTCAGGTCGGATTGGGTCGGGGGGACGGAGGGCTCTCTGCACGCTGCCGGCACCTGCAAGCCCCACTCCGCGGCTCCGGCAGCTCCCATTGGCACTTTTCCTGGCCAATGGGAGCCATGGAGCTCGCGCTTGTGGCGAGCGCAGCACGTGGAGACCCCTTGGCTGCCCCTGATCCTAGGAGCCAGAGGGACCTGCAACAGGAGGGGTGAGTAGGTGAGCAGGGTGGGGTGAAGAGGCGAGCGGTGAGCAGCTGGGGTTGAGTAGGTGAGGGGTGAGTAGGTGAGTGGGGGTGTGTGTGAAAAGGCCAGCGGCGGGCAGCAGGAGTTGAAGAGGCGAGTGGCGAGGGAGCCAGCGGTGGGCGGGGGTGAGGAGGCAAGAAGTGGCGAGCCAGCGGCAGGCGGGGGTTCTCGGGATGGGCATGGGGGTTTCTGGCAGGAGAGTGAGGAGGTGAGTGGCAGGTGGGAGGAGGCGAGTGCGGGGTGGGGGACTGAGGAGGGACGCAGCAAGCCAGCGGCAGGCCAGGGGGTTAGGAGGGGTGCGGTGGCAGGGCCAAGTGGGGAGGGGACGGGACCTGGGGCAGAGTGGGGGCAAAGCATGGGAGGAGCAGGGGTGGACTGTGGGCGGGGCCGATACCCCCCGTGGAGTGTCCTCTTTTTTGAATGTTCAAATATGGTAACCCTAAATTTTTGGTTACATGCCCCTCTTCCCACCAACCCAGACAGGCTGGGTGGCCTGCTGAGGTGAGTCAGGGGGTGGAGGTGGCACTCCCTCCCTGGACCCCGCCATGCGGAGGTGGCTTGACCCACTGGCCCCTGCCCCCCCATAGAAGTCAAACTACGCCTATGCCCAAGGCCCCTGCCCCGAGGACCTCCCCCCACCCCCGCTGGGCCCTGGAGTTTGTATAGCATGTTGAGGGGGAGGCCTCAGAGAGAAAAAGGTTGAGAACCCCTTCACTAGATTATGGTACCGCTGGCCTTGGACTCAAAACCTCCTTTGACTGGCACTGTGATGTGTGGGTGGTAGAGAGAGGTGAATTGAGATTTTGAGATTGGGTGGGATGTTAACACTGCCTTTACTGGCAACCTCCTTGATTGTTAATGGCTGTGTTGTTCTGAAATTCACTTCAGCATCCTTAAAGCTAAGTTAGCAAGGTTTGTGGGTGTGAATTTATTATTTGTTAAGCACTAACACTATTCTCAGCACTGTACAGCACATGTAGAAGAGATGGTCCCTAGCCCCAGGAGCTTACAATCTAAACTGAGATATCTGAATCTACATAGCTTACAGCCTTGTGGTTGTGGGAGGCAGTCTCAGTTTTTTCCAGACAAGTTTGGATTTGATTAAGGTAGATAGTAAAAAAATAAAATAAAATGTAGATGGACACTACACTAAGAGCTAGGGTTTCATTTTGATATGTTTTAAACATACAAGTCTAGTGATGCTGCAGAATATTTGGAAATTGAAATAGTGACTTTGTTTATAGACAGGTGCCTGATTCACCCCATAGTCATAAAGAGGTAGGGTGTAATTTCTATCCACTGTGCCTACAAGGGAAGCTGTACTTGTAAAGCACCCACTCCCAGAGAACTATAGTTGGCTGTAGGTTCCACCAGGAGAGGACAGCTTTATTTTGGTGTCAGGGATCCATAGAAGCCCTAATGACGGGCCTGAATGCAGCCAGGCCAACACCTTTTCTTCCCATCCCAGCTTCTCCTAATTTCTGGATTGTGCCAGTCTCTTCCAAGCCACCCAGTGGAAAAAGGGTTTTAGGCAGCTTGAGCTACTGACTCATAGTAAGATTATGACCATGGCCTGCAGTGTGGCAGAAATCAGAAAGTCAATGAATGTGATGCTGGATTGACCCAAAGTAAGAAGCAAATCCACCTTAGACCCATGTAAAATAAATGTCCTGTCTTCACTTTCAAGGCTCTGTACCATTTAGTTCCTCCCTTTCTCTCTTCTTGTATCACTTCTGCTTACTCCCAATGAAAATGTCAATACTACACTAACCTGGAACAAAGAATCACCAATCCCTCGAAGGAAACAAAATTACAAACACATTTTAACAAGTCCCTCTCTCTTTAGGTCAAGAAACAGTTCTTCAGGGCAGTCAATTTTTCTCCCCAGAAGCATCAAAATAAACAGTTCAAGTAGGTGGGGAAAAAGCAGGGGGATTCCCTTATGATAGGGTCAAAGGAGCAGTCACCCTTGGTCCAGAGTTTAACCAAATACAAAAATTTTTCCCTTCTCTGTAGGGTTCAGCTAAACAATTCAGGTCCATCCTTTCGGGAAAACAAATATGAAGAGTCCCCTTCTCAGGGGGTGACAGAAATAAACACACACAGTTAATGAAGCTAATAGGGATCAACTAAAGAATTCAAATTCTCCTCTGTAGCAGTGGCAATAACTAAAAGACCAATAATCTCAGCCACATGGCTCCAGAAAACACAGTCCTCTCTGCTTAGACTGGAAGAATAATCACCTCCTTGCTTGCAGGAGCCCTTAACTCTTATGGGACTAGTATTACTACGGAGCCCCAACTGAAGAGCCATCCTTCAAAGTCTGACAGCAGATGTGGTCACTGTGAGGAGTGGAAGGCAGAGAATCTCTTCGCTCACCCATACTGAAGGAATTTAACCTCTTCAGTGTCGTGCAAGGCACACACACATCCCATCACACTCCCACTCACTCTTCATTTCCTTCACCCAAGCCTCTATCTCTCATCTTCATGCTTGCTCCATGCTGCCCCCTATGTGCGGAACCACCTCCCTTTCCTTGTACATCATGGCCCAAATCCTTTCCAATGCACAAAGCCTGACTACATTAACTTTGCACAGGGATGTTCCACAGGAACCAAAGGGTATCCTTCCATCTAGTGGAAATATTCCACTACTATTACTGTATCCTGTGTACTTTAATAGCATCCTATTTGGGGGACGGTAGTGGATCTGATTACTCCAGCCTCTTCATGCCCCAAACCTCTCTGGGCTACTATGGACGGACCACCCAGGCAGAGCACAGCTCTGTGCAAAAAGACTCTTTGTGGCATTCCCTAGACCCCACCACGATTGCTTACAATGCCTTTTAGGTAAGACGAGAAGAACACAACAATCATCCTCTCCTTATTCAAATATTTCATTAATACACACTTCTTATGTGAAAACATTCAATGGTAGTCCATCAGTGGGGGGTCAGAGAAAGAAAGGAACAATAAAAATACCTGCACTGCTTCAAGACTGGACTCCAGTCTCTGGATATCTAGTTTGTAATGTGTCTCAACTTTACTGTATGTTCAGCTCAAATTAGGGTGACCAGATGAGATGAAGAAAATATCGGGACACCGGGGGTGGGAGTGGGGGTGGGGAGGGAAACAACTGAGTGCTGCCGGCCGAGCAGAAAAAAAAAAAAAAATGAGTCCTGCTGGCGGAGCACTGCTGGGGGGAGCAAAATATCAGGACAAATTGCCTCCCGACCTGAGATCGGTCGGGACGCAAGACAAACAGCTAAAAATCGGGACGGTCCCCATTTTATCGGGACGTCTGGTCACCCTAGCTCAAGTGGTACAGAACTGTGCTTTGAAGCTTGAAGGCTGGGGTTCATCCCCTCTGGGACACTACTTAAAAATACAGTGCATAAATTCTAGAATACAGTATATTATTGCATGATTATAGAATGACTGCTCATAATTTACTAATGCAGTAATATTCCAAGGCAACCTAAGTCACTAGTAATACAGAGGAAATGCGTAGGCAGTAGTTATATGGTTTGTACAAAACCAGGACTGGTTCCTTGGAAATGGGGTGAGAGTGAAAATAATAATTTCTAAACCTCTTTTTTGCCTCTTTTTTAAAAATTGTATTTGTGGATTCAAGCTTTCAAAATGTTTAAAAATATAATATATTGTGTGTTCTGGGTATGTTATATGGCTTCTTCCTGAAATTATACCTCTAATAACAGCCTTTTTTAATCACCCATCACTTTTATTATCCTTTTTTCTTTCCATCTACAACTCTCCCATTCTCCTGTGTTATCTTAATCTGCTCTCACTTTTGTGAGAGCTAGTTTCCCACCCCCCCCAATCCTGTCTTCCCTCAATCTGTTCTCTTCTCTCCCCTTTACATTCTTTGTTTCCCTCCCCACACTCTGTATTTTCTGCTTTCCTTCTCTTCATTCTATACTCACATATTCAAAGTGTCAAGAGAGAGCATTTAGATGATATCCTTGATGCTGGAGCACAGAAAGAATGAGGAAAGAGAAATCAAACCAACCAGGATATAATTGTTCTCTGTTGACTACACTGTTTGTTGGCACTTAAGAGACTTCAGTTCTTTTTAGAGTCACTTTGCCTACTCCTCCATAATAATAAACATAGTAATAGTAAATAATGATAGCACTCATATCTTTATCTTACCTGATGACCTCAAAGCTTTTTACAAAGGTGGGTAGCTATTATACACCCCATTGTGTAGATAGGAAACTCTAGTATGGAAAGGTTAAATGATTTGCCCAAAGTCACATAGTGAATCAAACAGAGCCAGGAATAAAAGCCAGGTCTTCTGACTTTTAGATCAGCACTCCATTTACTAGACCAATGTATACTGCCCCTACATTTGCAATTTTTAAAATGTTTTTAGGATACAATGAGCAACGTATAAATATGGATATACAAATGTAGTTATAATATTGCAATGGATTAGCTAGTAAGTATACATCACAGTCCTCTAGCAGATGAAATCAGATCTTCTAAGGTGCATGTTGTAGGCTAGGGCTGTCAATTAATTGCAGTTAACTCAAGCAATTAACTCAAAACAAATTAACTTGATTTTAAAAATTAACTGTGATTAATCGCAGTTTTAATCGCACTGTTAAAAAATAATAGAATACCAATAGAAATTTATTATAAATATTTTGGATGTTTTTCTACATTTTCAAATATATTGATTTCAATTACAACATAAAATACAAAGTGTTCATATCTTGTTATTTTTTATTACAAACATTTGCACTGTTAAAAAAGATAAACAAAAGAAATCGTATTTTTCAATTCACCTCACACAAGTACTGTAGTGCAATCTCTTTATCATCAAAGTGCAACTTACAAATGCAGATTTTTTTTGTTACATAACTGCACTCAAAAACAAAACAATGTAAAACTTTAGAAGCTACAAGTCCACTCAGTCCTACTTCTCGTTCAGCCAATCGCTAAGAGAAACAAGTTTGTTTATATTTATGGGAGATGATGATGCCTGCTTCTTATTTACAATGTCACCTGAAAATGATAGCAGGCATTCACACGGCACTTTTGTAGCCAGCATTGCAAGCTATTTACGTGCCAAATGCTAAACATTTATATGCCCCTTCATGCTTCAGCCACCATTCCCGATGACATGCTTCCATGTTGATGACGTTCATTAAAAAAATAATGTATTAATTACATTTGTGACTGAACTCCTTGGGAAAGAATTGTATGTCTCCTGCTCTGTGGTTTTACCTACATTCTGCCATATATTTCATAATATGGCAATCTCAGATAACGACCCAGCACATGTTGTTTGATTTAAGAGCACTTTCACTGAAGATTTGACAACAAAATGCAAAGAAGATACCAATGTGAGATTTCTAAAGATCAGGGCCGGCTCCAGGGTTTTTGCTGCCCCAAATGGAAAAAGAAAAAAGAAAAAAAAGCCGCGATCGCAATCGCGATCTGCGGCGGCAATTCAGCGGAAGGTCCTTCGCTCCAAGTGGGAGTGAGGGACCATCCGCCGAATTGCCGCCGAATAGCTGGATGTGCCGCCCCTCTCCAGAGTGGCTGCCCCAAGCACCTGCTTGGCAAGCTGGTGCCTGGAGCTGGCCCTGCTAAAGATAGCTACAGCACTTGACCCAAGGTTTAAGAATCTGAAGTGCCTTCCAAAATCTGAGAGGGACGAGGTGTGGAACATGCTTTCAGAAGTCTTAAAAGAGCAGCACTCAGAGGCAGAAACTGCAGAACCCGAACCACCAAAAAAGAAAATCAATTTTCTGTTGGTGGCATCTGACTCAGATGATGAAAATAAACATGCCTCAGTCCGCAATGCCCTAGATCATTATTGAGCAGAACCCATCATTAACATGGAAGCATGTATTCTGGAATGGTGGGCGAAGCATGAAGGGGTATACAAACATAGGCGCGGACTTCCCCTCTGCCCGGTGGGTGCTCGACCCCCCCCCCCCGCCTGGCCCCACCCTTGCCCCGCCTCTTCCCACCCCTGCACCACCCTCACCCCACCCCCATTCCTCCCCTTCCCTAAAGTCCCCACCCCCTTCTCCCAAGTCCCTGCCCCCGCCCCGCTTCTTCCCCTAAGCGCGCCACGTCCCCACTCCTCCCCCTCCTTCCCAGAAAGTCATAAGCACTGCCAAACAGTTGTTAGGTGGCAGGAAGCGCTGGGAGGGAGGGGAAGGAGTGGGGATGCGGCGCACTCGGTAGCGGGGAGAAGGAGGCGAGGAGGGGGGAGTTTGGTTTTTCCCCATGGGTGCTCCAGCCCTGGAGCATCCACGGAGTCAGCGCTTATGTATACAAATGTTTATCATATCTGGCATGTAAATACCTTGCAACATAATTACCTTGCAATGTAAATTTTGCACAAGGCAAATATAGCTGAAGGATAAATATAATTTACTATAAAATACGTTATTCAGTATACAACTGATTTCATCCAATAAGAATGTTAGTTGGAAGAAGGAATGGCTTTGAAAGCAGTATTCAGACTTCAGTAATTATGAGATAACAACCTACTTAACTAGGGTTCAGTAACATTGAAATGAAGGATCCCAATTTAGACACCTAATTTAGATTTGACAAGATAATTATTGGGCAGTGTGCTAAAGAAACAATGTATTGCTCTGAATAAATATGTCTCTAATAAACTATGTTCTGCTTATGCATCTGTGATAGGGTTCCTAAATGTAAAAAAATAACCAGTCAGTAAATCATATAATTCCCTTATTAAAGTTAAATACATATTTTGTACCCTTCCTGTAAAGAATTGTTCAGGCTTCTATAAACGTGATTAGCAATTTGTCAACAAAAACTTCAGCTCAGCTTGTATCTGACAATTGAAATACTTTTGCCTAATTTGCCAACAAATAGGTACACCTCTACCCCGATATAACGCAACCCAATATAACACAAATTCAGATATAACGCGGTAAAGCAGCGCTCCGGGGAGGCGGGGCTGCGCACTCCAGTGGATCAAAGCAAGTTCGATATAATACGGTTTCACCTATAACGCGGTAATTTTTTGGCTCCCGAGGACAGCGTTATATCGGGGTAGAGGTGTATAAAGAAATTTAAAATTTCATACAGCGTCACTGAAATACATGTCCATTGGTAAGAACAATATTAATTAAGTGGGACAGCTAGACAAACAAAATTTCTGCACACTATGGCACATTTTATCCAGAGATACAGGTTGTTTAACTAGTTAAACAAGAATGTCTTCTTACATTAACAATGATCAGTGCAAGCATATTAATAACAAGTACTATTAATAGTTTAGTTTAAATAAATGAAATAAAAAGAACAGGCAAGTTTTTTTATCCCATTATGACACAAATTACTATAAAATATTTCTGAAGTATAAAAGCACTGGTCAGTGCTAGTGTAGTTAATGACCTGGTTGTATTTTTTTTTTTACCACGGCCGTCGATTAATCGCAGTTAACTCAAAAAAATTAATCACAGCTTTAATCACACTGTTAAACAATAGAATACCAATTGAAATTTATTAACTATTTTGGATGTTTTTCTACAGTTTCATATATATTGTATTCTGTGTTATAATTGAAATCAAAATGTATATTATTTTTTATTACAAATATTTGCAGTGTAAAAATGATAAACAAAAGAAATAGTATCAATTCACCTCATACAAGTACTGTAGCGCAATCTCTTTGTCATGAAAGTGCAACTTACAAATGTAGATTTTTTTTGTCACATAACTGCACTCAAAAACAAAACAATGTAAAACTTCGGAGCCTACAAGTCCACTCAGTCCTACTTCATGTTCAGCCAATCCCTAAGACAAACAAGTTTGTTCACATTTACAGGAGTTAATGCTTCCTGCTTCTTGTTTATAATATCACCTGAAACTGAGAATAGGCACTGTTATAACCGGAGTCGCAAGATACTTATGTGCCAGATATGCTAAACATTTGTATGCCCCTTCCTGAGGACATGCTTCCATGCTGATGATGCTCATTAAAAAAATGTTAACTAAATTTGTGACTGAACACCTTGGGGGAGAATTGTATGTCCCCTGCTCTGTTTTACCCACTTTCTGCCATATATTTCATGTTATAGCCATCTCATATGATGACCCAGCACATTATTCATTTTAAGAACATACGAGCGGCCATATTGGGTCAGATCAAAGGTCCATTTAGCTCATTATCCTGTCTTCCAACAGTGGCCAATGCCAGGTGCCCCTGCAAACGGATGCTTCTGGCAAACAGAGGCTAGGAACACCATCCCTGCCCATGCTAGCTAATAGCCATTGATGGATCTATCCTCCATGAACTTATCTAGTTCTTTTTTGAACCCTATTATAGTCTTGGACTTCACAACATCCACTGTCAAGGAGTTCTAGAGGTTGACTGTGTGTTGTGTGAAAAAATACTTCCTTTTGTTTGTTTTAAACCTGCTGTCTATTAATTTCATTTGGTGACCCCTAGTTCTTGTGTTATGAGAAGGAATAAATAACACTTCCTTATTTACTTTCTCCCCACCAGTCAAGATTTTATAAACCTCAATCATATCACCCCTTAATCATCCCTTTTCCAAGCTGAAAAGTCCAAGGCTTATTAATCTCTCCTCATACGGAAGCCATTCCATACTCCCTAATCATTTTTGTTGCCCTTTTCTATACCTTTTCCAATTCCAATATATATTTTTGAGATGGGGCCATCATATTTGCACGCAGTATTGAAGATGTGGGCATACCATGGATTTATATATGGGCAATATGATATTTTCTGTCTTATTATCGATCCCTTTCTTAATGATTCCCAACATTCAGTTTGCTTTTTTGACTGTCGGTGCACATTGAGTGGATGTTTTCAGAGAACTATCCACAATGACTCCAAGATCTTTTTCTTGAGTGGCAACAGCTAATTTATACCCCATCATTTTATATGTATAGTTAGGATTATGTTTTCCAATGTGCATTTCTTTGCGTTTATCAACACTGAATTTCATCTGCCATTTTGTTGCCCAGTCACCAAGTTTTGAGAGATCCTTTTGTAGCTCTTCACAGTCTGCCTGGGACTTAACTAGCTTGAGAAGTTTTGAATCACCTCACTGTTTACCCCTTTTTCCCAATCATTTATGAATAAGTTGAATAGGACTGGTCCCAGTACAGACCCCTGGGTGACACCACTATTTACCTCTCTCCATTCTGGAAACTGACATTTATTCCTACCCTTTGTTCATAGAATATCAAGGTTAGAAGATACCTCAGGAGGTCATCTAGTCCAACCCCCTGCTCAAAGCAGGACCAATCCCCAGACAGATTTTTGCCCCAGATCCCTAAGTGGCACCCTCAAGGATTGAACTCACAACCCTGGGTTTAGCAGGCCAATGCTCAAACCACTGAGCTATCCCTCCCCCCTATCTTTGACTATCTTTCCTATCTTTAACCAGTTACCAATCCATGAGAGGTCCTTCCCTCTTATCCTATGACTGCTTACTTTGATAAGAGCCTTTAGTGAGGGACCTTGTCAATGGCTTTCTGAAAATCTAAGTACACTATGTCCACTGGATCCCCCTTGTCCACATGCTTGTTGACCCCCTCAAAGAATTCTAGTAGATTGGTGAGGCATGATTTCCCTTTACAAAACACATTGACTCCTCCCCAACAAATTATGTTCATCTATGTGTCTGACAATTTTGTTCTTTGCTATAGTTTCAACCCAGTTTACCTGGTACTGAAGTCAGGCTTACCGACCTGTAATTGCCAGGATCACCTCTGGAACCCTTTTTAAAATTGGTGTTAAATTAGCTATCCTCCAGTGATTTGGTACAGAAGCTGATTTAAATGATAGGTTACAGACTACAGTTAGAACACTTTCACTGCAGATTTGACAAAACGCAAAGAAGGTACCAATGTGAGATTTCTAAAGACAGCTATAACACTCAACCCAAGGTTTAAGAATCTGAAGTGCCTTCCAGAATCTGAGAGGGATGAGGTGTGGAGCATGCTTTCAGAAGTCTTAAAAGAGCAACACTCTGATGGGGAAACTGCAGAACCAGAACCACCAAAAAAGAAAATCAACCTTCTGCTGATGGCATCTGACTCAGTTGATGAAAATGAACATGCGTCAGTCCGCACTGCTTTGGATCGTTATCGAGCAGAACCCGTCATCAGCATGGATGCATGTCCTCTGGAATGGTGATTGAAGCATGAAGGGACATATGAATCTTTAGCGCATCTGGCACATAAATATCTTGCCACACTGGCTACAACAGTGCTATGCGAATGCCTGTTCTCACTTTCAGGTGATACTGTAAACAAGAAGCGGGCAGCATTATTTCCTGCAAATGTAAACGAACTTGTTTGTCTGAGCGACTGGCTGAACAAGAAATAGGACTGAGTTGACTTGGAGGCTCTAAAATTTTACATTATTTAGTTTTGAATGCAGTCTTTTTGTACATAACTTTACATTTGTAAGTTCAACTTTCATGATAAAGAGATTGAACTACAGTACTTGTATTAGGTGAAATGAAAAATACTATTTCTTTTGTTTTTTACAGTGCAAACATTTGTAATCAAAAATAAATATAAAGTGAACACTGTATACTTTGTATTCTGTGTTGTAATTGAAATCAATATATTTGAAAATGTAGAAAATATCCAAAAATATTTTAAAATAGTATTCTATTATTGTTTAGTGGTGCAGTTAATCGCACGATTAATCACGATTTTTTAAATCACTTGACAGCCCTATTTTTTACCAAATATTATTTTCAAGATTTTTTTAAACATTATAATAATAACTGGCTGAAAGCTTCAATTTGGAAGAACACTTTTTTTTTTAATCACAAGGATAATTTACGGTAAGGATTAGAGTTACGCATAGAATGGATTTTTTTGGTTTGGGGACTGACACGCCCCCAACCAAAAAAAAAAAGATCTAGTTTGATTCACCAAAATCATTTTCCTTTTTTAAATTTTTTTATTGAAGAACTTTAAACAATTTCACTTTGAATGGACTGAAACATTTCAAGTTGATTCTAAATGAAATTTTTTTGGGGGAGGGGTTTGATTCATTTTGAGTCAACCAAAATGTTTTAGCCAACTCAACACAATTTTTAAAAAGATTTTCATTTTGATTTGGCAGTTTTCAGGTGTTTTTCATGCTTTTGTGTGATTTAAAAAAACTGGCTATTTTTTAATTCAAAATGTCATTTTAAAATGAAATATGTCAAAATGAAAAAGCTGAAACAATGTTTTGATTTAAAAAAAACATTTTTTCTTGGCTGAAATTCTTTGTTGAATTCAACTCAATTTTACAAATAGTTTTGGATCATGGGAAACGTATTTGTTGATGAAAAAGCTATTCATCATAAATTTTTTGCCCAGATGTAGTCGGGATCCTGCAACTGGATTCACATAGGTGGATTCTTGTGTGTGCACAAAGCCCCATTGTAGTCAAACATCCCTATGGACCAATTGCAGGATCTAGCCCTTAGTAATTTTTACAGTTCCTTTTTACATAGCATTCCTATAACTCAATATATTTTCAAGTTCTAGGACAAATATACATTGTATAACTAGAGACGTGTCTTTTATTTTTTCAAATTGCATTAAGTTTGAGACTCATGTTAGTCACTTGTTCATTAATTTTTCTCTTATGCATATTAAAATTGTATCGGTATTAGCATCATAACTGATCGATGTTTTACAAAATAGCAAAGCCAAGGGCTGAAGAACAACTTTGTGATGGAATGACTCATGATTCATCAATAAGCACAACCTTGCAATGGCATACAAGTAGCTAATGTAGCTACCTAAACAATAAAATAAGATAAAGCTGAAAACAACTAAAAAGCATATTATTGAAAAATTGATCTTCTATTCTACATTAGCTAACCTGAGAAGATAAAGGTCTAGGAAATCCCTGCAAGTAATAATATTTCCCCCAGGATGAAACTCACCCAGCCTTCCACTTTGACTTTTACCTTTCACCCTCTGATGTTTGTCATGCCTCTTTTAAGATTATATTCCCTCGTTAGCCTAACTGTAACCCCTGAAGGCTATGATAAGAAAACAGAAGGGGGAAATGTAAAGGTGTATTTTGTAGGATAAATTTGGGTGGAACAAACACAGATACTGAGTATTCTGGTACAGCAACATTTTTATGATAAAGGAAATGACTTCTAACTGGGGGCAGTCCTGACAACTATTGCTTTTATTGTGGAAAACAGACAAGATAAAATCACTAAGATAAAAGCTCAATACTACATTAAATAAACTACCACTAACTCCTCATACAGTTATTACTCCATACTAAGTTACACACTTAAGAGAAATATCTAATAGAAAAAGCCATCCTCAACTCTCTTCTGATGAACCTGATACTTATCAGTTTCTATCCCTCAAAGTTAATTTATAAATTCATTTTAATGGTTAGAGAAACTGAATCTATTCAGCATTCTTGATCAAAAAGAATATCAGAAATCTTCAATATTAAAGAACTTTAATATGCAATCTAGAACTAAAGGAGGGGGAGACGGTTCTCTTTTTAAAAAAATTATGTATCTTATTAATATTCCCAAATATAACTAACTTAAACATAAACCATTTTCCTTCCTTTATTGGCCCTCTCTTGTAATTTCTTTCTACTTTTTCTATCTGTCCAAAATATTTGCCTTTAAGCATGACCTTCATATGATTCAACTCTCTTTAGACCTGGGCTGGTATGTTGCTAGGCTTATCTGCTGTGCTGTTGAGTTTACAGCCCCATTCCTGCAAATGAAGCTGTGTGCACCTATTTCATTATTATTTGATAAGTAGCTTGAGCTACAGCAATGCAAAGAATTACTATTGAGACCAATGAAACATATAAGGAAGGCTCCACAAGCCAGTGACCTCAGTTTGTTCAGATGTTTTAACCACACAGGCTTTCAACAATTATCTCAGTAAGTTTCCTACTTCACCAATGGGCACATGATGCACTCTGCATGTCTGAACTGTCCCTGCCTTAGATGTGAAAACTCAGGGGGACTCATTCCTATGTTGATATTGTGCCTGGGACAGAGACTGAGGAGATAATGTGCCTTCTAGATTGTGCCTGGGACAGAGACTGAGGAGATAATGTGCCTTCTAGATACTAGGACTGCCAGGGGACAGTTAAACCTAGCATGGGTTAGCAGCGGGCAGCTTCTTGGCCTGCTCTAAACTTGTGCTTCAGCTGTAACATTATATGGGCCATTCCAGCAGCCAAAAATAGCTGAGGCATGGCAGTGCCTCACTGATGCCCCGTGTACCAGGGCACCCTGCAACAGAATCAGGGTGGTAGTGCAGGGCTAATTATGCTCCTCCTGCTAAGGAAGCCCCTTAAATTGGAAACATTCCCTGAAGGAACTTTAGGACTACTTTGCACCCGTTATATCTGGAAGTATGCTGAAGTATATGAAGTAGCTGCAGTAACAAAATGAACTCCCCCATGTTTACTTCTCCCTTTATACACTGCCAGTGACACCGTTGGATCAATAAATATCAACCACCATAACCAACACCAGAATGATTGTAGTAGTAATCAGAGCAATATAATACACAGAGCTGCAGAATCGGGAGACTTATTCTGGCCGAATTTCCCCACAGCTCAGAGAGGGCTGCCGGGACAGGATCTCTATTTCCTTCAGCCCCACCTCTCATAACAATAAGTTGATCGGGTTTTTTTTTTTTTAGAAGTTCCCACGTTTCCCTCTGGAGCGCTCCCCTGTGTGCAAGTGCCTTTGTAGAGTGTGAGCTAGAGTCGGGCAGTCTCCGGGCGGGAGGCAGCACAGCCACCCCCAGGGAGCCCTTGCCAGGCGTATGCTGAGTGAACTCAGCACTGCAGGGCTGCGTTCCACGCGACCTCAGCTTCCCCTGAACGAACCAACTGAGCGATGCCAGGTGGCCGAGCCCACCTCCCCTCCCAGGCGGATCCGGTTCCCGTCCTCATCCTCCATTCCTCTCCAGCTGCTTCCACCGCCTCCGCGCCGTTTCCTATTGGCCACCGCGCGGGGGGTCGGGGGGGAGAGAGAGAGAAGCAGCAGCAGCAACACACGCTGAGCATCGCCAGCCGCCGCCCCCGGCCCAGCCCTGTCTGGCAGCTGCACCCCACGGCTCTGTCCCTGGGCAGGCTCAAGGGCCAGTCGCTGAAGGGCGCTGACAACGGGACGGGCGACGCCAGCCCAACGCTGGCCCGTGGTCTGCCCAGTAGCACGCCCAGCCTGGGGCAGCTCCAGCGCGGGGGAGGAGAAAGGGGCCGGGCTGTGTGATGAGAGGCCTAAGGAGGCACGCGGGGATGCTACCGCCGCCTCCCCCTGCTGCAGCGCAGACACAAAGGCGTGAGCCAAGCGCGCTCACCTCCTCTCCCCTGCAGCGCTGCCAAGCAGCGGATCCCACCGCAGGTAGCTACCCACAGTAACCGGCAGTCCCGGGAATGGCCCCGGCCTCGTGGTCAGAGAAACATCCCCCGACGGATGGAGCAGTCCCGCCTACAGCGCGCCATGGTGCGGGGCAGCGCAGCGGGGGCGGCTTCTGCGCTTCTCTTCGCCGCTCAGGAGACTGGGGTGGGGCTGCCGGGTGCCCAACCACTGCCACAGGGACACTTCAGCTTGCGGGGATGGGAGCGAGCACTGGGCACGACCCAAGGGCAGCCGCTCTTTGTGTGCTGCGGCAGCGGCTAGGAGTGCGGCTCGGGGGTGGCGGACCTGCAGCTCACAAACACTCCAAGAGCAGCAGCAGCTGTAACGGTGCCGTGTGTGTGTGTGTGATTGAGTCTGTCACGTGCTAGGGTACCCGCCCCTTGCCCACAACCCAAGGGCAGCAGCAATTGTGGTGGTGCCCGTGTGTGTGTGTGTGCGTGTGAGTGACTAAGGCTGTGCTGGGTTACCTGCCCCTTGCCCACAACCCAAAGGCAGCAGCTCGTGTCTGGGGTGTGTGTCAGTGGCAATGAGTGAGGCTGCTGGGGCATCCTCTCCTCGCACCCAAGCCAATGGCAGCCGCTGTTTCTGCAGGGTGTGTGTCAGTATGTGAGACCACTAGGCCGCCTGTAGCCCACACACACTCTAACGGCGGCAGCAGCAGCGCTTGAGTGCGTGTCTGAGAGCGACCCCTGCGCAGCACGCAGCCTGCCCGCTACCCACCGGGGGCAGCAGCTGGTACACACAATGGGCACGAACACTAGCCCTGGCGCCAGCCCCCTTCGCTCCTCGGGCCCTCCCCGGCAGGGGCCACGATAAGCAGCCTCCTCCTCCTCCCTCCTGAGGGGTCGGTTACGTTACCTGGTCTCTAGCTTGGGCTGGATCTAATCCCGCCGCCGCCGCCGGCTCCTCTCACTGCCACTGGGTGAGTGGATTTATTTATTTATTTATTCCCCATGACGTGTCCCCAGCAGCAGGAGGACGGAGCCTTGTGTTTGTCTGGGCCAGGCGGCTGCCCCTGCTGCTCCCGGACCTGCTGCCGCTCCCGGCCCGCAGTACAAGGCGCCGGTTTCCTGGGGAATGGTGACAAAGGGGCAGCCGCTGCGGCGACTATAGCAGCAGCCAGGTGGCTGGGCGGAGGCTGCTGCCGGAGCCGCCTCCTGGGCTACCCAACCGGGCTCCTGACCCTGCCTGATGGAACGGGGGGGGGGGGGGGAGCGGGGGGCGAGGAGACCGAGAAGGCGGAGTGGGGGAGAATGGGTGTCAGACCAGAGGGGCAGTAGCGGGAGGGGAGCAGGTGTCGGGCCAGAGGGGTAGTAGCAGAGGGGAGCGGGTGTCATACGAGAGGGGTAGTAGTGGGTGGGGAGTGAGTGTCAGACCAAAGGGGCAGTAGTCAGAGGGGAGCGGGTGTCAGACCAGAGGGCCAGTAGCGGGAGGGGAGTGGGTGTCAGACTGTGGGGCAGTATTGTGGGGGGAGCAGGTGTCAGACCAGAGGGACAGTAGTGGGAGGGGAGTGGGTGTCATACAAGAGGGGTAGTAGCAGGAGGGGAGCAGGTGTCGGGCCAGAGGGGTAGTAGCAGAGGGGAGCAGGTGTCATACGAGAGGGGTAGTAGTGGGAGGGGAGTGAGTGTCAGACCAGAGGGACAGTAGCTGGATGGGAGCGGGTGTCAGACCAGAGGGACAGTAGCTGGATGGGAGCGGGTGTCAGACCAGAGGGGCAGTAGTGGGAGGGGAGTGGGTGTCAGACCAGAGGGGCAGTAGCGGGACAGGAGCGGGTGTTAGACCAGAGGGGCAGTAGTGGGAGGGGAGCGAGTGTCGGGCTAGAAGAGTAGTAGTCGTGGGCAGCCTCCTCAACTTCCTAGATTCCCAGACCCAACAAGGCCTCCAAGATCAATTGACCTATTCACTCCTCTACATGGAGAAGAGCTTACACACACACACACACACACACACACACACACACACACACACACACACACAGAGAACAGGGGTGGACAAACTTTTCGGCCCGAGGGCCACATCAGGGAATAGAAATTGTATGGAGGACCATGAATGCTCACAAAATTGGGGTTGGGGTGTGGGAGAGGGTGAGGGTGAGGGCTCTGCTTGGGGTTGCAGGCTCTGGGATGGGGCTGGGGATGAGGAGTTTGGGGCATAGGAGGGTGTTCTGGCCTGGGACCGAGGGGTTCAGAGTGGGATCAGGCCTGGGGCAGGGGTGCGGGAAGGGGTGCATGTTCCGGCTGGGGGTGTGGGCTCTGGGGATGAGAGGTTTGGGGTGCAGAAGGGTGGTCCGTGCTGGGATCGAGGGGTTTGGAGAGTGGGAGGGGGATCAGGGCTGGGGCAGGGGGTTGGGGCGTGGGGAGAGGCTCAGGGGTGCAGGCTCTGAGTGGCGCTTACTTCAAGCGGCTCCTGGAAGCAGTGGCATGTCCCTTCTCCAGCTCCTACGTGTGGAGTGGCCCCGACCCTCAGAGCGGGACCATGCCACGGCTTACGGGAGCTGCATGGTGTGGCCCCCAACCCGGCGCCCCAGCTGGAGCGCCAGAGTGGGGCCAACCCACGTGTTGCAGCCCCCAACCCAGCGCCCCAGCAGGAGCTTGCAGGCTGGCTTAAAATAAATAAATGGAGATATACCTAGCTCATAGAGCCAGAAGGGACCTTGAAAGGTCATTGAGTCCAGCCCTCTCCCTTCACTAGCAGGACCAAGTACTGATTTTGCCCCAGATACTTAAGTGACCCTCTCAATGATTGAGCTCACAACCCTGGGTTTAGCAGGCCAATGCTCAAACCACTGAGCTATCTCTCCCCCTATAGTTTGCCCTCCTCTGATCTACAGGATAAGCTGAGACCCCCAACCCTCCCATAAGCCTGGACCAAATAATTGTATGATGTGGTTTTGTTTTGTTTTTTTAAGGTGGAGAAGGAGAAGACAAGGGCACTTGGCCCATCAAAACCTATCAAGTGTGACACCTTTCACATGACACTCATGCTTTTGGCAGGCAAAGTGTCAAACTCTCCCAGCCCTTAGTATTACACACCTGACACTTCCCAGTACATGATCCAGTTTTCAGCTGCTCATATCTTTGCAGCACTATAACCTTTAGGGCTGAATTTTTCCATGCCTGGTGTCTGCGTCAGGCTGAAGTATTTTGGAGAGTTTGGAAGCTAAAATGGTTCAGCTGTTTCTGAGAATGAGGTTACAGAAAAATTCATTATTTTACCCGTGCTAAAAATAAATTCTGATGACCTTTTCCTTGAAGAGCTTTACCATCTGCATACTTGGGGCCAGGACTTTGAAATTTGGCAGTGTGGTGCCCTTTTTGATAGTGACATGCCTTGTTCCATCATTGTGAAAATCAGCCCAAATCTGGCCAAGTTATAAACTTCACTAAAAAAGTTTCAAGTTCACACATGTTCAGTAGATGTTTGTTAGAGTGGCAGCTAAATTTTCTGAAGATTCCATCCTTAAGCCAGGGGTCTTGTGGAAAAAATAATATGTGATCATGTAATCAAAGACTGCATCATAATACAGATGCACAAGAGGGCCAAATTAAGGTTTCGTGAGCAATCTTGATTCTAGCATTTCCTAATTTTGTGTAAGACTTTGCAATCTTAAAGTATTTTTATTGTAATTTTAAACTAAAAGATAAAGAAATTCCAAATGTCCTTTATACTGGGGAAATCTGCACTGGGCTGGGAGCCAGAAGGTTTGGTCTCAACGACTGAATACTGGTAATATTTCTGTAAAGATCACAGGTCTTATTATTGACCTCACATCTTCAGCTCCAGAGGTAGAAACTATCATTCCTCCATTTTATATATAGGAAAACAGAGGTTATGCAAGGTCTGGCAGACCTGAATATTAACACAGTTAGGAAGAGAACCCAGGTCTCTAACATTACAGCCTCAAGTCCCTTCCACTCAACCTTTCGAAATAAATGTGCCAAAATGATGAGCTTAGTTATTCTGCTACTAAACCACACTCTGCTCCCAGAGCCAGGAACAGAACCAAGGATCATACCCACCATTTCACTGCTGTCTCACAAATAAGAGCAGCCATACTGGGTCAGACTAATGGTCCATCTAGCTCAGTATCCTATCTTCCAACAGTGGCCAATGCCAGATGCATCAAAGGAATTAACAGAACAGGACAATTATCAAGTGATTCATCCCCTTTTCTCCATTCCCAGCATCTTGCAGTCAGAGGCTTAGGGACACCCAGAGCATGGGGTTGTATCCTTGACCATCTTGGCTAATAGCCATTGGTGGACCTATCCTCCATAAACTTACCTAATTTTTTTTTTTTGTACCCAGTTATAGTTCTGGCCTTCACAAAACATACAGTGAACCTGTGGAACTCATTGCCAGGGATGTTGTGAAGAAGTACTTTCTTATGTTTGTTTTAAACCTGCTGCCTATTAATTTAATTGGATGACCCCTGGTTCCTGTGTTATGTGAAGGGGTAAATAACACTTCCATGATCACTTTCTCCACACCATTCATGATTTTGTAGACCTCTATCTTATCCCTCCCTTAGTCATCTCTTTTCCAAGATGAAAAGACCCAGTCTTTTCAATCTCTCCTCATACAGAAGCTGTTCCATACCCCTCGTCATTTTTGTTGCCCTTTTCTGTACCTTTTCCATTACTAATATATCTTTTTTGAGATGGGGTGACCAGAACTGCACACAGTATTGTGGACATACCATCCATTTGTATAGTGGCATGATATTTACTGTCTCATTTTTTTATCCCATTCCTGATGGTTCCTAACATTTAGTTTTTTGACTGCTGCTGCCCATTGAGCAGATGCTTTCAGAGAACTAGTCACAATTACTCCAAGATGTCCTTCTTGAGTGGTAATAGCTTATTTAGACCCCATCATTTTGTCTGTATAGTTGAGATTAGGATTTCCAATATCATTACTTTGCATGTATCAACACTGAATTTTATTTGCCATGTTGTTGCATAGTCACCCAGTTTTGTGAGATCCCTTTGTAACTCTTTGTGGTTTGCTTTGGCCTTAACTATCTTGAGTAATTTTGTATCATCTGCAAACTTTGCCACCTCACTGTTTACCCCTTTTTCCAGATCATGTATGAATATGTTGAACAG
Source organism: Emys orbicularis (assembly GCF_028017835.1). Lineage (NCBI taxonomy): Eukaryota > Metazoa > Chordata > Testudines > Emydidae > Emys > Emys orbicularis. Next base: position 62,611,130 of record NC_088683.1, on the reverse strand, counting down.
TATTGATTCCAGTACAGATCCCTGCGGGACACTGCTATTTACTTCTCTCCATTCTGAAAACTGACCATTTATACCTTCCTTTGTTTTCTGTCTTTTAAGCAGTTATTGATTCTTGGGAGGACATTTCCTCTTATCCCATGACTGTTTACTTTGCTTAAGAGCCTTTGGTGAGGGACATTGTCAAAGGCTTTCTGAAAGTCCAAATACACTGTGACGGGTTCCCCCGGGGTGCCACTTGGAACTGGGGTACCACTGAGCGTACCTGACCCACCAGCCTGGGCCCTTTCACTGTACTGATGAGGCAAGCCAGCCAAGCCCTCCCTCAGGCTTTAGACTTCACTTAACCAGCACACATACAGGTAAGGGACACACCCATCTGCAGCGTTACACACACATGCTGAGGTCAGCTAGAGAACTGCCCAGTACTCAAGTACACACCCCACTCTGGAGTACACACCCAAAATTATACTGTCTTTTGCTGCACAGAGAACTGTACAGCATAAACTCATGAAATTTGCCCTCTTCCTCAATGTGGAGAGAGATATGCAACAGCTTTTGCCCCCCAGTTATGAATTCTACACACTGGGTTTTAGATAAAACAAAAACAAGTTTATTAACTACAAAAGATATCCCTTATAATCACATAAAATCTAGCAAATAGATCAAAGCATATTACCCAGCAAATAAAACATAATCTAAGATTAATATACTAAAGAAATTGGTTACAAGTGGCTAATTCTCACCCTAACTGATGTTTTAGGCAGATTGCAGAGACTTGCTTGCAGCTTAAAACTCCAGATATTTCTTTCACAGGCCAGACACTCTCTAGCTTGGGCTCAGCCCTTCCACCCCAGCTCAGTCCTTTTTTTCTTGGATGTTTCCAGCAGCCTTCTTTCTTGGGCGGGAAGTTAGTGAAAAATGAACTATGATGGGGATGGGGAGGGATAGCTCAGTGGTCTGAGCATTGGCCTGCTAAACCCAGCGTTGTGAACTCAATCCTTGAGAGGGCCATTTAGGGATCTGGGGCAAAAATCTGTCTGGGGATTAGTCCTGCTTTGAGCTGGTGGTTGGACTAGATGACCTCCTGAGGTCCCCTCCAACCCTGATATTCTATGATGTCACTTCCCTCCCTTAAGTAGGCTTTGTGTATATCTGGAATCCTTTGTCTCCCAGTTTGATTCCCACCCCCAGTCAGGGGAAGAATACTAATATTATTATGGAGTCCAGTACCAGGTGACTTGGTCACATGTCCCTGCAGCCATAACTCAGGCATTGGCTACACTTGCGAGTTACAGCGCTGTAAAGGCTCCCCCAGCGCTGTAACTCACTCCCTGTCCACACTGGCAAGGCATTTGCAGCGCTGTATCTCTTTGGTTGCAGCGCTGCATGTACTCCACCTCTCCGAGAGGAATAGCGAGTATTGCGCTGGCGCTGCGGCGCCAATGTGGCCGCCCAATGCACTGTGAATGGCCTCCAGAATTATTCAGCAGTATCCCACAATGCCTGTTCTAGCCACTCTGGTCATCAGTTCAAACTCTACTGCCCTGGCCTCAGGTAACCAACCATGTGACCGACCCTTTACATTCCCTGGGAATTTTAAAAATCCCCTTCCTGTTTGCTCAGCCCGGCATGGCATGGAGTGCTATCAGCGAATCTTTCCAGGTGACCATGCCTCCACGCGCCAAGCGAGCCCCAGCATGGAGCAGTGGCGAGTTGCTGGACCTCATCAGTGTTTGGGGGGAGGAAGCTGTCCAGTCCCAGCTGCGCTCCAGCCGTAGGAATTACGATACCTTCGGGAAGGTATCAAAGGACATGATGGAAAGGGGCCATGACCGGGACGCCCTGCAGTGCAGGATTAAAGTGAAGGAGCTGCGGAGTGCCTACCGCAAAGCCCGTGACGCAAACGACTGTGGAGGACAAACAGAAGAGCAGGTTCCCGGTAAGCGGGGTTTTTTTTCAGGAAGGAATTTTTTCGGTGCGGGCTCTTTGGGAGAGGAGGGTTAGGCATGCATGCCTAGATGCGGAATAGTGCATTGATGTGGTTTATCACATCGTGGTAATCGGCCTCAATAATCTCTTCGAATGTCTCATCCAGAACGTGTGCAATGCGCTTGCGCAGGTTTATCGGGAGAGCCACCGTGGTCCTTGTCCCAGCCAGGCTAACGTGTCAGCGCCACTGTGCCGCGAGGGGACCATTGCTGCACACAGGCAAGCTGCATATGGGCCATGGCGGAAGCCGCATTGCAGTAGAAGACCCTCCCTTGCTTCCCAGGTCACCCTCAGCAGCGAGATATCGTCCAGGACGAACTCCTGTGGAAAATGTTGGGACAGTGTTCAGTGTAGGTGCCCCCTGAAGCTGTTGGCTCTCCCCAAAGCACAGAAACCCAGAGGACAGTCCAGCCCTGAAACAATCAGTCCCCCTTACTCACCATTTTGAGGCTCCCGTGGGATATGTGTGCTCTGTTTCAGATGGGAAAATTATGCTATTGTGTAGACCCTGTGTGCTGTCTACTCCTTAAGTGCGGGGGGAATCATTACTCTGTCTGGTATAAACAATGCTGCCTCTGTTAAATGTTGCATTTTGCCTATACAGCTGCATCAACCTTGAGACCTCAGCCATCCCTCTTATCGCCTGCTCAGAGACTGCAAAGACTCAGGAAGAGACCGCGAAAAAGCAAAGAAGACATGCTGCAAGAAGTGATGCGGCAATCTATTTAAAAGAATGAGAAAGCACAGGACTGGAGGGAGAGAGAAAGTAGAATCCGCCAGGAAAACGCAGCGCACCAGTGGCAAAGCACCGCGCACCGGCAGCAAAGCATTGATAGGCTCATAAGCATCCTGGAGTGCCAAGCAGATGCTATCCAGGAGCTGGTAGCCATGCAGAAAGAGGAGCAGTACTGCAAACGCCATCCCCCCCTTACAGCCCTTGTCCCCAAACTCTTTCCGTTGTGCCCCACTGTCACCTCCAACCCACTTTCCCCAACTTCCGTGTTCTTCACGCCACCCGCTGCCTCCAACACCAGTATCTTCACCACCCAGCCCTGAAAACCATGACCCTTACCCTCTGCACTCAACCCCCATCACCATGCAGTATAGCTGTCCTGAAGTGCAGCACTCACTGCACAGCATACCAGACAGGACATACACGAATCTGTGATTGTACTGTTCCCCACTCCACCCCTTGTTTCTTTTCAATAAATATTTTTTTTCTTTTCAATAAATGGATTCTTTGGCTTTGAAAACATTCTTTATTATTGCATAAAGTAAAAGACTCCTTAGCCCACGAAATAAACAGGCACTGCAAGTCTGCTTGTCTGCTAAGCAGACACGGATTCCTAAAGATTGGAACTACTGCACTTCACTCCCGTGCAGGGCACCAGATATCACTGCTGGTTTTCAGCCTCAAATTGCTCCCTCAAGGCATTCCTAATCCTTGCAGCCCCGCACTGGGCCCCTGTAATAGCCCTGCTCTCTGGCTGTGCAAATTCAGCCTCCAGGTGTTGAACCTCAGAGGTCCATGCCTGAGTGAAGCTTTCACCTCTTCCCTTCACAAATATTATGGAGGGCACAGCACGTGGATATAACCGCGGGGATGCTGTTTTCGGCCAAGTCCAGCTTCCCATGCAGAGATCACCAGCGGCCCTTTAAACGGCCAAAGGCACACTCCACAGTCATTTGGCACTGGCTCAGCCTGTAGTTGAATTGTTCCTTGCTGCTGTCAAGGCTCCCTGTGTAGGGTTTCATGAGCCACGGCATTAACGGGTAAGCAGGATCTCCAAGGATCACAATGGGCATTTCAACTTCCCCTACCGTGATCTTCCGCTCTGGGAAAAAAGTCCCAGCCTGCATCTTCCTGAACAGCCAAGTGTTCCGAAAGATGCGTGCGTCATGCACCTTTCCAGGCCAGCCTGTGTTAATGTCAATGAAACGCCCACGGTGATCCACAAGCGCCTGGAGAACCATAGAGAAATACCCCTTCCAATTAACGTACTCGGATCCTAAGTGGGGTGGTGCCCGAAAAGGAATGTGCGTCCCATCTATCGCCCCTCCACAGTTAGGGAACCCCATTTGTGCAAAGCCATCCACTATTTCCTGCACGTTACCCAGAGTCACGGTTCTTCTGAGTAGGATGCGATTAATGGCCTTGCAAACTTGCATCAACACGATTCCAACGGTCGACTTTCCCACTCCGAACTGGTTTGCAACCGACCGGTAGCTGTCTGGAGTTGCCAGCTTCCAGATTGCAATAGCTACCCGCTTCTCCACTGGCAGGGCAGGTCTCAATCTCGTGTCCTTGTGCCGCAGGATGGGGGCGAGCTCCTCACACAGTCCCATGAAAAGTGGATTTTCTCATCCGAAAGTTCTGCAGCCACTGCTCATCATCCCAGACTTCCATGACAATGTGATCTCACCACTCGGTGCTTGTTTCCCGAGCCCAAAAGCGGCGTTCCACGGTGCTGAGCATGTCCGTGAATGCCACAAGCAATTTCGTGTCGTACGCGTTACGCGGCTCGATAGCATCGTCGGACTCCTCACCCTCACTCTCACTTTGGATCTTAAGGAATAGTTTGACAGCCAAACGTGACATGCTGGCGAGACTCGTCAGCATATGCCTCAACAGTTCGGACTCCATTTCCCACGGACAGATCGCGCTGCACAGAAACTGTTGAAAGATGGCGCCAAAGATGGACGGAAACAAAGGGATTTCTGGGATGCGAAGCGATGCATCACGGGGCATTGGGACAGGACCCAGAATCCCCCGCACCCACGCCCCCTTCCCACAACCCATGGCGCCAGAATGGGAAAAGGTGCTCTGTGAGATAGCTGCCCATAATGCACCGCTCCCAATAGCGCTGCAATTGCCGCAAATGTGGCCACGACAGTGCGCTGGGCAGCTGTCAGTGTGGACAGACTGCAGCGCTTTCCCTACTCAGCTGCACGAAGTCAGGTTTAACTCACAGCGCTGTACATCTGCAAGTGTAGCCAAGGCCTCAGAGGCTGTTTGTAGCGTTCTCAGGAAAGCTTCCCCAGTGGGAGATTAGCATCTTCTAAGACCTATTGTTCTCCCTAATGGTCCATTGACTTGTTTCCAGCTAGCCATCTAGACTGATTGAATTCTGTCTAGTGGGCGTTCCCTATGTGTAAACACAATTTGTAGTACAGATACATAGTCAATATTCCTAACTTGAGATGCAGAAATGATACATGCATACAAGTAGGATAATCATATTCAGTAAATCATAACCTTTCCAATTATATCTCACATGTCTTATCTTGCACAAAATACATCATAATTATGCCATACTCATATCGTAACAATATCTCTATGAAGAATATGGGGGCATAGTGTCACATACACTATATCCACTGGATCACCCTTGACCACCATGTTCTCAAAGAATTCTAATAGGTTGGGGAGGCATGATTTTCCTTTGCAAAAACTTTATTGACTCTTCACCAACATATCGTGTTCATCTATGTATCTATTAATTCTGTTCTTTACTATAGTTTCAAACAGTTTGCCTGGTACTGAAGTTAGGTTTGCCAGCCTGTAATTGCCAGGATCGCCTTTTGACCCTGTGAGGGTTCACGCCCCTCCTTACAGGGCAGCACAGCCTAGTGGCCAGAGTCCATACAAGCGCCCCTGGTTGCAGGGCAGCACGGCCTAGTGGCCAGAGTCCATACAAGCGCCCCTGGTTGCAGGGCAGCACGGCCTAGTGGCCAGAGTCCATACAAGCGCCCCTGGTTGCAGGGCAGCACGGCCTAGTGGCCAGAGTCCATACAAGCGCCCCTGGTTGCAGGGCAGCACGGCCTAGTGGCCAGAGTCCATACAAGCGCCCCTGGTTGCAGGGCAGCACGGCCTAGTGGCCAGAGTCCATACAAGCGCCCCTGGTTGCAGGGCCATAGGACCTTACTACTAGCTCAGCGAGGGGGTCCTACCGAAACACGCTGAGGCTTACCGGGGTCAAGGTACCAGTCCGTCACCTCCCCTGGGTCGCTCCCTACCGGCTGGGGAGTTGGGGTCTCCCACAGATCCCAGGGTTCTCCGTGATTCTCAGGATCCGTCACCTCCTCTGGTTCCTCCCGCAGTAGGGGTTCATGCCGGCCTGTAGAAGCCTCTGTTCCTGGCAGCTTCAAGAGCAGCGGCTGGTCCTCTGCAGAAGCTTCCCAGTTAGATCTTTCCTCTGCAGCTGCCAGCCCTGACTGAGCTGAGTTCCCTCCTTTTATACTCAGTGAGCATCTGGAGCATGCCCAGTACGAACGGGGCGGGACTTCCTCTGTCAGAGCTACTGGTCTGACGTCGGTGGGGCTAGTGCGGGGCGGGGCGGGGCGGGGCTGCCCCATCACAGACCCTTTTTAAAATATTAGTGTCACATTAGCTTCCTCCAGGCATTTGGTATAGTTATAGTTATAGTTAGATAACCATTGGCAAAGCATGTTTTGTGTTGCTCTTCTATGGATTGGTCCACACAGAGGATAACAGCCTAGCTCTGCAACTGGTTTCTCCTTTAGTTCAAGTAGAGTAAGTCTGTGCTGAGGATCTTAAGACCCTTGGTTCAAACCCTACTGACCATCTGGTAGGGAAAAAATTGTATATAGTAAAGGCTGTGTTATAATGTGTTAGAATTATGATTACATGGGGAATCTTATTTTTTCCCCTTTCCTAACTTTTGTGTTGATTGATTTTAAAACCTTACTGTTTAATATAGTTTAATGTAATATATAAAATTCTCACAAATTAGTGGGTGAAGCCTGGAAAAATTGTAGTTGTTGAAATTATGTTGCTAAACATCGTGCTTAAATTTGGATAACGTGTTAATTTTGTTGTTGTATTTGTATTGCTTGCATTGTGGTTAAAGGGAGCTCTTCCTTTAGGAACAGAGTTGAAACTGAAATTACATGTTGTAGCGAGGCCGTCTGGCTCCCCGCCGCCCCGGAGGGGGACACGCCTCCCTGGACACCAAAGTGGGCGGAGCCAGCAAATCCTGTGCCCGCCCCTCAGAGGTCAAGGCGCAGGACAGGAAGTATAAAAGCCCAGAGCTCACTTGAAGCTCAGCCACCAGAGAGACCAGACGCCTATGGTGTAGCTCCCAGTGGGGAGACCACAGCGATCGGTGGCCAAACCGAGGACTGGCCAAACCAGCCAACGCCTGATGCTAGCCCGAGCCTAGAGACGCTACCAAGCCTACCGCTTGCCCATTACCCTGAGGAACTGCCAGGCCTACCATTTGCCAGTTACCCCAAGGAGCTGCCAAACCAACTGCTTGCCAGCTACCCTGAGGAGGCCAGGGTGTGTGACCCTGTGGAGGACGCCGTCCGGACCCAGGTACCTCTAGAGGGGGAGGTAGGAAGTAGCCCGGGGGCAGCCGACCTGAGTCTGGCTGCAACACTGCCAGAGCCAATGCCAGTGTGTTGCGGTCAGGAGCCCCACTGACACAGCAGCGGGTCTTCTGCTGCTGCTAGGGCCCCGGGCTGGGACGCAGTGAAGTGGGTGGGCCTGCGTCCCCCCTGCCACCCACCTCATGGGTGGCAGTCTCCCCCTCTCCCCGGCTGCTCAAAGCCAGGCGCCTGGGGATTTGCTGTTGAACCTGTTTGCTCAGCCCCTGCCTGGGGGCCTGAGCTACTGACTGTTTGTTGCCCGCCCTGACCCAGGGCCTGGGCTTGGTACTATTGAACTGTTTGCTCAGACCCTGCCAGAGGGCTGGAGCTGCTGACTGTTTGCCGCACAGCCAAGCTAATTCCCCGACACACCTGACCCAAGTAGCGAGGCAATCTGGCTCCCCACCACCCCGGAGGGGGACGAGCCCCGGTCAAACCTCCCTACACATGTATAAATGGAGTACAGGTAAAGGAATAGGGAATGTACTGTGGTTGAGGATGGGTAGATATTCTGTTTTGTGGCTGATGAGTGAGAAAGGAGGAGATTTTTTTTTTTAAATGAGTGGGTTTCTGAGAAACATTTAGATTTATTTTACAACTGGTATTAATATCATTAAACACAAGATATGTACACTAGAAACCTGAATGATTTTTTTGTACCTTTTATTGTACCTTCATCCTCCCATCTCCATTTTCCTTTTATTTCTTTGTTGCTAACCACTGCTTTGTATTGTGTACTTAGATTGCAAGTTCTTCCGGGTTGGGACTATTTAATCATGTGTACAATACCTAACACAATGGGTCCTCATTCCAGATTGAGGTACTGCAGTTATGTAAGGAAGCCTTCTGGAAAATCCTGAGACATCATGGAATTCTAGCAAAGATTATTAATTTGATAAAAGCGTTATATGATGAGACTGTGTATGCTGCTTCAGGACAGAGAGTGGAAACCTGGAATGGTTTAAGATTATCGCTGGTGTAAGGCAAGGTTGCGTGCTATCCCCACTTCTTTTCTGCATTGTCATTCTCTTTGTGATGAGAAGAGCCATGGCTGAAGACACTGGTATTGTTTGGGCAAAATATAAGCTGTGAGACCTAGATTTTGCAGATAGTCATACTGGTTACCAGCTTGGGTGGAATGAAAAGACTCTTTATAAGCATACAAACAGAAGCTGCTAAAGTGAAATTTTGCATCAGTATCCAGAAGAGTAAGATCATGGAGATATGAGAGAATGCTGTCAACAGTGGCAGATGTGAGATTGATTGAGAAGAGTACAAAAGAGTTGATGATTTTATCTTTGAAGTACAATGTTTGCTAATGGCTAGCTCACAAAGTGAAAGCCAGGATCAGAAAAGCCAGTGAAGCATTTTCCTGTTTGTCAAACATCTGGAAAAGTAAGAAGATACATCTATACCCTAAAATGAGATTCAATAATACTACTGTCTTCCCAACACTATACCTCAGAAATGTGGCAGATAGTGGAAGTCCATAACAGGAAGATGAATGCATTTCACCAGCTTTATTTAAGAAATATCTTGGGCATTTATGGGTCAGCAGCCTGTGAACCCAACGATCAGACAGAGATGGCTACCCCAAGGCAGATGCCACATGGTGGGAAAAGAAGGTGTAGAGGACAAAGAATGACTTATTGCAAGATGATTGAAAAGGATGCTGTTGTCATGGACATGACTTATGATGGAGTCAAACACCTAACTCTGGACAGACAACAGTGGGGAAAATGGGTTACCTCTAGATTCTAAGTCTAAGTAAGTGTAACTTATATAAAGAGTCACTTTTAGTCATGTGATATTTGCTTTTCTTTCTGGAACAGGCTGAGTACCTCAGAGTCTATTTATGACAATAGCCAATACTCCTGGTGCTGCTAAGGTGGCTGGGTGTGTGGAGTTTGGGGTAGGGATTGGAAATACACTCTAAAAATAGTCAACAAACTAGGAAGAAATGACAGGAAAAAATAAGCAATGATTGGTGGGAATGAGGGGAAAGAAACTTATGTGTGAGGCCAGGGGCCAATTATCTCAGTTACAAGCATGCCACCCCATTGATGTCAATGGGATTGCAGTTATGTACATAAGGGCAGAAGCTGGGACTATACCTTTCATAAAGGAGCCACCCTGTTTCCAGCTACACTGCACAGGTGGCATAACAAGCAGTGTCAGCTGTTTTCCGTAGAAAAACTACCCAAGCACACTGTATTCCCCTAGTGAAGTCATAGGCAGTGTAGAACCATAGCCAGCTCCTATAAAACATAAGACACATAATCTTTTCCAGTGAAGCACTGATTTGGCATGCCATGCTGTGCATTTAGACGTAATGGGATTGAATTGGATAATGGAATAAAGAAAAAGAAAAGTCATTAATTATAAAAAATTCATTTCCTCTGTTTTATTTCCTCTAGTGTTTGTGTTTTTCCTGTCTCGAAAAAAATGCTTCTAACAGTTTTAGATTTGGAGCAAAGTATCAATTATAAACCTGTATAATTTGTATGGGTTTCAAGAGGCTGGCAGAAACTATTTGACCTCAAATGGTAAGGGTGAACAGGGAGAGGTTGGCCTGTGGACAGGAGAAAAGAGTTTCTTTGCTTTGAATTGTTAATTACAATTTTAACACCCCCACAAAACCTCTGGGATCTGCAGCCCATTAGTTGAAAAACACTGTATTAAAGTATTGTTGCATGGGACTTTTTGTTTGTGTTGGTACACTTGAAAGAATAAACTGTACTCTGTACCTTGTGATTTTCAGGAAGAATACAGTGTAACTTCTAACTGCCATTCCATAGAAGCAACTGTTTCATCGTATTATTCGTTACATCTATGTGCAGTAGCATGATAAGGACATGAGGAGGTTGACTGTTAAGCATCTTCCATCTGAGTCTCAGGGGTTGCTGCAGGAATCTGACACTGAGTGTTATGATGGAAAACATTTGGAAATGCCAGTTTTCACAGTAGAAAAAAACCTAAGGCCCTCACCACTTATGGGAATTAAGGTCCTGTGAATTTTTTTGTAAGTGTACGCAGGGACTGAATGAACTTTCCCCTGACATCTAGTGATGAGCTGAGGGAAATACTTCAGGAGCAGACTGTGTTTGCATAGGCATGCCTACTCTGCCTACAGCATGATGACACTCCTTTGCCAAAATAATCACTTTTGGGTAATGTTGGGCTACAGATCACTTTAGTATTGACTGCAGGGGGAATGCAATGTTGTTTTGCTTACAGTATGAGTAAAGGGCAGCCTGCCCTGATTGAGGGGATCATTCTAAACTGAACCTCATCCACTAAGCAGGGAGTAGGTATGCCAAAGCCTGGTGGAGATGGGCGGGGAGTGTGGATGGTGCCTAAGGACACCAATTGACTGTCCCCTACTGGTGTTTAAAGACAGAGCTGATTAGACTCAACTGAGAGTTACAGTTTCTGCTCAGTGATTACCAGAGGTAATTCATTGACAAGCAGCTCTAGGGGCTATGCCTTAGACCTGGTGTAGAGACCAGAAGCAAAATGAAAGGAAATGCAGAGGTTTTACTGGCAATGAGGTTTCCTGCTATCCAGTTAAATCATTGTATTGTTAAGAGGATCCCCTAGAACCTGGCCCTTGTTGCTGCCGACACCACCTGGCAGAAGGGTTACATAAGTATTATGATAATTAGTCCCAAGGGCCTAGTTAAATCTCGTCCTAGGTCAATCTATTTTGTTTAGTTAAATTCATCCTGCAGTTTCATTTGACTACAACATTCAAATGTTGTAATTTTTTTACATGGGGGGGAGGGATAGCTCAGTGGTTTGAGCATTGGCCTGCTAAACCTAGGGTTGTGAGTTCAATCCTTGAGGGGGCCATTTAGGGAACTGGGGTAAAAATCTGTCTGGAGATTGGTCCTGCTTCGAGCAGGGGGTTGGACTAGATGACCTCCTGAGGTCCCTTCTAATCCTGATATTCTATGATTCTTCGCTTCCACTTCTAAACTGTAATGCTGTGTTCTACATGTCTCTACACAGAGGGGCTGGGCCTGCTCTTTAACCCTCGATTGGCTGCATTTATGGTGGTTTGTAATTCTTGCCTACATTATACAGAAACATATACCCTTATCTCAGTTCCTCTAGATTTACACCTGTCACATAGTTTGTAAAGCAAATTTATCATGGTGGAAAGATATATATATATATATATATATATATATATATATATATATATATATATATATAATGAGACACTTTCTTTACTAAAGGGATGCATACTTCATTGGTTATGTAAGTCAAACTCGGAGGAGCTGGAATACAGTCTCTGCTCCTGTACATGTAGCAATTTTTTAGGACACTGCCAGTAAATCTAAATTTTTATTGTGATGTCATCTAAGCCACTCCTCTTCTTCTCTTTGTTTTATCAGCAGCTTCTTCTTAAAAGTTCCCATTTGGTGCTCCAGGCAGAGGAATCTCTCTGCTTGTTACACCAAATGGACATCATTTAGATTAACTAAAACAGTTTTCACTGGGTGAAGTTAAATGACCTTGCGTGAGCCAGGTACAGTGTGGAGGGAGCTCCAATGCAAATCTTCAGTATCACTCCTACTCAGGGCTGCCAAGAGTGGGTTCGGGCCCTGGTGGAAAAAAAAATTTGGGCCCCCCAGCAAGGGCGGACCGGCTAAACAGGGCTGACGAGAGGGGGGGAAAGCCAGGCCCCCTTCCGGACCACCGGGCCCTGGTAATTTGTACCGGCTTCCCCCGCCTCTCGTCGGCCCTGCTCCTACTCAGCCAGTATAACTCCTGATCTGAAGTAACCACCCACTCCAGGCTTGAAATCCAACATACATCCCTAATTCTGTCAAAGCACCTGTGCACTGCACTTCAGTTTCATTTGCTGTCTCATTTCAACCAATAGGATTGAAGTATGCAAATCAATTGGAGGCAGAAAGTGCTACTTAGTTTAGTTACCGCTGACGTCACAATGTCACTTTGTCTGCAGCATGAAATGAGCACTGTGTGGAAGTCAGGCTTTTACAATATTTTGGTTTTCTGACTGTCACCTAAATCAAGAGGAGTTCTTCCCATGGATGCCCAGAATATTCCCTTAAAGTTTGGAATTGATCAGGCGCAGTCTTCAACTGTTATGTTATAGACCGAGAAATGCCACTGAGTTGAGTGGTAGGCATCACTTGACACAGACAATTATGTTAAAGGTGTTCTGAGCAATTGATATACTTGAAAAATCTCATGCCCTGTGTTATCCTGGTATACAGTGGCCTAGGAGCCGAAGTGTTAGAGCCAAATTCCACCCTCAGTTACAACTAAAAAATTTACTTAAGTCACTGGATTTGCACTGCCATATTATTTGGTATTTAGTTCAGTCCATTGCTGTAATTTTGAGAAGGAGACACTGTTCCATATATATAGCTGTGATTCAACCTCTTGGTTAAGTTCAAAACTCAGCTTTAAATATAGAGCTGCAATTGGTGCCTCCACTCAGTGTGTGTGTGTGTGTTTGTATATTAGACTGGCCAAATTCATTTTAATATATAATTGACAGATAATATCAATGTTTATTTTTAAGGATTTTTTAAAAATTGATATCTCTTTAAATTTTCACAGTTGTGGAAAATTATGGGAGGGGTCAGACAATCACTAGTTATTGACAGTAGACATTGAGATTTTAAAAAGTTAAAGCTTTATAACCTTTAAATCACAAATTGTCAAAAATCATATGTCAAAATGTTGAAATATCCTTAAACTCTAAGTTCCCAAGGAGCATTTTTCTTACTTCGATTATCTGTACATTTTGAGAATCATCAATGAAAATATTTTGTTGGTTGGTGCTTGGTGAAATCTACATTTACAAATACAAAAATATAGTCCTTCCAAACCTAATTATAGATGAGTAGTCCCATTGCTTTCAATTTAGCCTGGAATCATTGATCATACTTGAGAAAGATGCAGGGCCAGCTCCAGGGTTTTTACCGCCCCAAGCGGTGGGAAAAAAAAAAAAAAGTCACGATCGGCAGCAGCTCCACCGCGCCACTTTCTTCTTCAGTGGCAATTCTGCGGCAGGTCCTTCCCTCCAAGAGGCACCGAGGGACCCGCCGCCAAAGAGCCCGAGGTGCCACCCCTTCTCCTTGGCTGTCCCAAGCACCTGCTTGCTCAGCTGGTGCCTGGAGCCAGCCCTGGAAAGATGTCTTGTAGGTCTATCAAGACTAAATGAATGTAATTTTGGGATTAAAAAGATTCCAAGACAAGTAATGGGGATCCCCGTAGAATAAATTTCTCAGAACAGGTAAACACAGCAGAAGTCAGGCCCACAGTAATCTTTTATGTGCATTTTTTTTTGCTGACTGTATAGGTTACACTGATGAGCCAGAATTTGAATACTATTGTGAAATCCCTAAACAAATCCTATTTTAAGTAAAAAAGAAAGCTGCATTTTATTTTTGTTTTATGCCATGGTATTTGGTACCAGGAAGTAGTGTCTGACAATGAATGGGTCTGAATTGTGACTCTGTAGGTAAATATTGTCCTGTTTAGAATAAAATAAATAAAACCACACAGAAGGGAAAATTACTCAAAAATTACTGTCAAACAAGATACTTTTTATTGGATTATGACATAAGATGAAATCTAACCTGTGGGAGTGATATTATTTAGGTCAGTGTTCTATATAAGGAACAGGAAATGTTTATTCCAGACTCTAAATAAACACATTTTTACAGCTCTTGGAGGTACAGAACACAGCACACTGCTTGTAACCACAGTAATAGACTTAAATGTGAAAAAAAAAATGTTTCCTGCTTCACACAGAATTTAAGGCAGCTGCCAGTTATCAGCTGAAGCAAGTAGACCATCAATAGAAGTATGGAAGATAAATAGAAAAGCAATCTAGAAACCCTGGAGACATAGTAAACCTCCTTCAGGTAGGTCACTCAGGTAGGTCACTGATCAACTCAATTCCACAACTCTGTGTCACATCTACTGCTGAAAGGACAGCAACAGTTTTACTGTTCATGCCTGTCAGCTCTAGAATGATATTCAACATACTATTGGAAATGCTGTTTGACATATTCAATTACAAAAATCACTAACACAGTAAAGTGAAGGATCATACCCATAAATGACATCTGACCAAAATCTCAATCACAATGACCCCACACTCAATTACAGTTGATTGAATATGAAACAATACACAACTCAAGGCATACAAATTCTATTATATGCATATTGTTAGTACGGCAATCACAAAAGAGTATTCATGTCACAGAAGAGTCACTGATGCGGATTCTCAGAGGAGCACATGATATCATCTGTTCTTGGTGTAACTCACATTCTTCTTCAGAGGCTTGAGTATAACTTCATTTTTTTCCCAGTGAGAGCCACAGAAGCAAGAGGTTCTCCTTGATGATTAGAAGAATCTGATGGTATTAACTATACAGTTCAAACAGTAATACAACATATATTTATATTCAAATCATTCAAATCTCTGACTATGAAGTGCACTGATCTTACACATGCATTCTTAACAACTGAATCATTGATAAATAATCTTGCTGGATTATTAGATGGCATGACTGAGTTGTAGGGAAATAAAGTTAGGAGAGTTCTAGTGAGAGTGAGTACCAAAGAAAAGTCTGTAAATGGCTCCCTTCCAATAAAGAAGTGCTAGAATAAATCCATTGTCATCTGTCTTTATTTTGTTAATCCATTCTGGTGGACACCAAAAACTGGCTGAAGGTACTGAGATGTGAACACTTAATGGCAGAATTCTTTGGAGATGAACAAAAAATAAGACTATTGCCCAATTTGTTTGAAAGTGATTTTAAAAATCTGTGTACAATAAAAAAAGTTATGAATCATCCTGTAGATTTATACTGAAGGATAATAATCTGGAGACACATCAGTTAAATATATTTTAAATGTTAACCAGTGTCATTGTCTTGTTATTTAGAGGAAGAACACTTAACCAAAAATAGCATCGTGTTTTATATCAGACACAAAACAAATTAACAATTATGTAAGAGTATCTGGTGTGTAAAAAGACTTCATATCCCTTAATTACTTCCATATGTAGTTCCAAGGAGGATGGCATGTATAAAAAGTAACCCATTTACATACTCCAAATTGGGGAAAGTCCTAGTTGCTTACTGCCTATTGCTTTACATGTAGCTTTAATATATCCCTGAACAATAAATAGTATGATTATTTAAATTCATAGTTTCAAATATTGACTAAAGATGTTTTATCCTAGACTTCTCATTGCATGACCAATTTAAATAAGCAAATGTCAAAAAATCAGAGTTAACATGAAAGTAGAAACCTTAATTTTTGCATATGCTGATATTTTGGGGGCTGATTCTCTTTTCATATACACAAATGTAACTATTGGCACAATCTACACCAGTCTGAATTAGGTCTTTTTATTATAACTTCCCAGTCTTAATGATGTGGAACTGTAGGTTTAGGTCATGGCTCTGTATTCCATGACAT
This sequence comes from Emys orbicularis, assembly GCF_028017835.1. Lineage (NCBI taxonomy): Eukaryota > Metazoa > Chordata > Testudines > Emydidae > Emys > Emys orbicularis. Next base: position 62,595,272 of record NC_088683.1, on the reverse strand, counting down.
CCCCATTCCCATTGATTTCAAAGGTCATTTTGGTTGTAGTAGGGATGTAGGAGCATTCCCTTAACCTGCTTGCCAGTTTCACTTGAGTGTGTGTGTAGGGTTTTCAGGAGGAAAAAAGCTATTGAAAGGGAAGAGAAAGAGGCAAAAATATAAACAAATTTTATCCCTGTGAGGTTCTAGGAGGTACAGGTACATTTGTTATAGAGTAAGCCCCTAATCTAGCAAAGTACTATTTGCAAGCAAGATTTTAACACTTAGGCATTTTGGCTGTAACTGGTACAGAAAGCATGTTAATTATCCTAGCCTTTTTTATACAGGAAAAAGTTCTTGTTTTTTATTTGTCAGCATTCCAACTGACTTTTTTCTCCACTCAAACTATAAGCAAAAATTTCCAGCCATGGAAATTGTCTGCTCCAAAAGTGAATTTTTTGTCAAAGCTACAAAGATTAGTTGTAATTGTTTTGTAATTTTAACCATTATAAGTCACTTTAATGGTGAATCAAGATTACATATTGTGACAGACCCAGACCAGTGGGGTACAGGAGTCTGGTAGAGGGCAAATATACTGGTCACTGGATGAGTAGTTTTCTGTTCCCTGAGTGACCAGAGCAGGGGCTGCACTAGAGTAATCAGGAACCTGCTAGAACCAGTTAAGGCAGGCAGGCTAATTAGGACACCTGGAGCCAATTAAGAAGCTGCTAGAATCAATTAAGGCAGGCTAATCAGGGCACCTGGGTTTTAAAAGGAGCTCACTTCAGTTTGTGGTGTGAGTGTGAGGAGCTGGGAGCAAGAGGCGCAAGGAGCTGAGAGTGTGCTGCTGGAGGACTGAGTTGCACAAGCGTTATCAGACACCAGGAGAAAGGTCCTGTGGTGAGAATAAGGAAGGTGTTTGGAGGAGGCCATGGGGAAGTAGCCCAGGGAGTTGTAGCTGTCATGCAGCTGTTACAGGAGGCACCATAGACAGCTGCAGTCCACAGGGCCCTGGGCTGGCACCTGGAGTAGAGGGCGGGCCTGGGTTCCCCCCAAACCTCCAATTGACCTGGACTGTGGGTTCTTCCAGAGGGGAAGGTCTCTGGGCTGTTCCCCCAACCCACATGGTGAATCTGAGGCAAGAAAATATGCCAATAAGCGCAGGACCCACCAAGATAGAGGAGGAACTTTGTCACAATATGTAACAGCTAAACATGAGAAAGTGGCATCCTCTAGGGTCTTTTGATTTTCAAAATGATACTCTACATTTTTACTGCTTAGAGTTGTAACAATGTTTATACAAATTGTTGAAATACTTTGATTGAACAGAGACCAAAACGACTCAAGAAGTAAAATCAAAGGCCTGTCTCCCTGTGCTATGTTGCTGTAATTGACATCAGTTGAGACACTTGAGCAGGGTGTCTCAGTTTAATAAGCAAGGGAGCTGCTGGCAGAGTGTTCTCTGAACTTTGGATCTCTTATTAGGACTGGCCAGAACACAGAATTTCTGTTCCATGGAAAATTCCAAACTTTCAACAACAAAAAGTTGCTCTTTGGAACAAAATCTTGTGATTTTTTTTTTTTAAGTTTCCTGCAGAATGGGGATGGGGGGGGGGGGGGGTGTCCAAATTTTTTTGTTTTGAAAAATTGAAGTGACATTCCATTTAGACTTTTTCAAACAAAAAATTGATGAGACTCCCCAAGTTTCCCAGAGCTCTGGCTGCCCACCTGGTGGGCTATGCAGCCTGTAAACCCTGATAGTCCGAGCCTGAGCCTGTGCTGCTGGGCTCCCAGCTGCATAGCAGGGAGTGTGGAAACTGAGAGCCTTAGTGCTCATAGGGCTTCCAGGGTCACAGCTCAGAGGCAGCCTGTCGAGCAGGAGGGTTTTCAGAAAACTTGCCTAGGTCCGCTGGACAATCAAAACTGATACAGTTCTGGAAAAGATTTCAACAAATCACCACTTTCTGACAGAAAAACATTCAGTCAAATTGTCTGACTGGCTTCCTCTTTCATCCCTCTCTGACTTGGTCTCTTGACATCTGAACACACTGTAAAGCTTATCTATCGGTCTAATCTTTTGGGGAAGGAACAACTGTGCTGCCAGTATGGATTTATGTTTATTTTCAGCTTGGTCATTTTTTCCTAGAGGGGGTAAGTGAAATTATTGGATCTGCAATTAGTAAGAAATCTATGTATTTTAAATTGTCAGATGTGCCTCTATCCTAGGGAAGACCCTTTTCGTTTTTGTTTTTTTTAAAGAAATCAAAGTAGATAAATAATGTCAGTGCAAGATATTCGGGTGAAACCCTATGACTCTATATCAAGTGTCTTCCCTTTTTATTCCTCCTGACAACAGCAAAACCTTTAACAAAGGAGTGTTTGCACATACACTAATCCAAATTCCTAATTAAGGTGAGCAAATTATTCTTTTGATGCGCCCAATATCCTTGACTCATCAAGGTAACAATTGGGAATGATAAATCAACTCTCGAATTCAAAGTAGCTTGGAATAAACGGTAATTAGGACATCTGGCATAAACAATCATTCTTCAAAGGGAACATTTAAATTTGTTATTCACTGCATTCAAAGTACAACAATATATAAAACGAATCATAGAGGGAGGTACTGTACATCTTGCCTCCATGTCTTTATTTAAAATCATGATTTTCCCCACAAGTCACCAGGTGATAATCACAATTTCTCCCTTCATAAAATAGTGGGCCAAACCTTCAGCTAGTGTGAACTGGTGTAGCTTCTTTGAAATGTGGCCTATTTGGCTCACTATATTTTGCACACTTCAAACAAACAGTCTCAACCTTAAATGAGTTTGTTTTCCTTAATGGTGAGGTCAAGGAAATGGGTTTTTCTTGTAATTCGAAAGTCACTTGAGTTTGTAAAAGAGATTTAAGATATAGCAAAATGTTTAAGTTTTTCCTGCAGAAGAATCCCCAGAAGGTGAACTCTGGAGAGGAAATCTTTGTGAAGTTCTTCCTTATGGAGTTTCCCTACATTGTTCCATTGTGAGGCATACCAGGGGTGGAGTTTACCTCCCTTGTGGGGCAAGCGACAGGCTACTCACCCAAACCCATTGCCTTCTAAGGGATATGCAGCAGGGCAGGTCATGTGCTCTGACATCCTGTGCCTCTGCAGGTGCTCTGGTGTCTGGCATGCTTCTGCCCCACCGCACCCTCCCTAATCCTTAGCAACCTGGCTCTAGTGAACCTGCACTACCAGGAACATGCCAGGGCCACAGCAGCTGCCAGGAGTCCTGGGGTGTGCTTTGTGAAAAACCTTCTCCTGTGAAGATCAGTGGGGCTAGGGATGATGTCCACCTGCCCAGTCCAAGGCCCACCCAATCTTCTGCTTTCCTAGAGTTAATCCTAGACAGACCTAAGGCTTGCCCTCTGCAACACCCAGCATTATGAGGTGCTACAGGCAGTAAAACAGTTCATATTCCGGGACTGGCCACATTACAAGGAGCGGGGGGAGGGATAGCTCAGTGGTTTGAGCATTGGCCTGTTAAACCCAGGGTTGTGAGTTCAATCCTTGAGGGGGCCATTTAGGGATCTGGGACAAAAATCTGTATGGGAATTGGTCCTGCTTTGAGCAGGGGGTTGGACTAGATGACTTCCTGAGGTCCCTTCCAACTCTGTGATTCTGTGAAATGCCACAGGTGGTTACCCCCTACTACCAGAAGAGTGATCAGCTGCATGTGTGCAAGATGGGATTTTGTTTAAAGATGACTGAGCAGCAGTCACAGCAGATTTAAAAGCTCATGAAATCTGCCCCCTCCCTCAATGTGGAGAAAGATATGCATAGCTCCTCTCCCCACCCCCAGTTATGAATTGCACAAACTGGGTTTTATAAAACAAAACAAGTTTATTAACTACAAAGGATAGATTAAGTGATTATAAGGGAAAGCAAACAGATCAAAGCAGATTACTGAGCAAATAAAACAAACAGGCAAACTAAGCTTAATACACTAAAGAAACTGGCTACAAATAGTAATTCCTCACCCTAAATGTTGTTTTAAGCAGGTTACAGAATTTCTTTGTGGACAGGCAACTCTTGCTTGCAGCTTAAAACTCCAGGTATATCCTTCACGGGCCAGACACCATTCCTAGCCTGAATTCAGTACAACCTCCCCCCGCCCTTTCTCCTTTGTCTTTGTTCCTTAGATTTTTCCCAACAGTTATCCTGGGTGGGGAGTCAATGAAGAATGAACCAAGATTAACTCACTCCCCAGCTTTAAATAGGATTTGCATATGGTGGGAATCCTTTGTTTCCCAGTTTGACTCCCAGTCTCTCTTAGTGGAAAAACACTAAAAGTCCAGGATGGTGTCCAGTACCAGGTGACATGATCACCTGACTCTGCAGTGTCAAAGCAGAATCCCAGGAAACTTCTCAGGAAGGAGGGAGATTAGCATCTTCAAAGTCCTATTTTCCTTCCTAATGGCCCATCCAGGCTGATTGCCTAATGTCTGGTGGGCATTCCCCAGGTGCAAACACTTTAGTAATTGATATATAGTCAATATTCCTAACTTCAGATACAGAAATGATAAATGCATACAAATAGGATAATCATATTCAGTAAATCATAACCTTTCCAATACTATCTCATATGACCCATCTTGCATAAAATACCTTATTTTTGCTAGTTATGCTATAGTCATATAATAATATTTCTATGAAGAATATGGGTTGTAGCGTCACAGTAGCAACCTGCATGAAACTTGGAGGGAAGAGTACATGTTGCAGGAGGGAAGAATTTGGAGGAAGGATCAGGGGGCAAGTCTTGTGAGCACATGACCGGAATGCTATCTGCAGTTGCAGTATCTCTGTAAATAGTTTCCATAATGAAGAGACAGTTTCATTTAGAAATCTGGAGTCCTTTCATAGTACTCATCATGTTATACATGAAACAGTAAGGGCAGTGCTGCAAAGGCATCTCATCCTGCCTTCTGCACAGAGAGACCACCCTAACACTAACAGAACTATCATATCAAATACACCTCTACCCCGATATAACGCTATCCTCGGGAGCCAAAAAAATCTTACCGCATTATAGGTGAAACCGTGTTATATCGAACTTGCTTTGATCCATTGCTGATGCTCCCCGTAATGACTGGATGTGGTGTAGCAGCCTCTCCTCCACTGGCACCCTCTGCTGACAGCTGCTTGAGCTCTGTGGTGGTCTACTTCTTCTCATGACTGAGCCCTATGGCCAGGTGCAGGGCCGGCTCCAGGCACCAGTGCAGCAAGCAGGTGCTTGGGGCGGCCAACGGAGAGGGGCGGCACGTCCGGCTCTTCAGTGACAATTCGGCGGTGGGTCCCTCACTCCCTCTCGGAGCGAAGGACAAGCCGCCGAATTGCCGCCGAAGACTGAAGCAGCAGCGGTAGAGCAGATCGCAATCACGGCTTTTTTTTTATTTTATTTTTTGCTGCTTGGGGAGGCAAAAACCCTGGAGCCGGCCCTGGCCAGGTGACATTAGTCTTACCCCTTCCAGGGAAAACAAAGAGTCAAATAAACTAAACTCTAATAAACATAATTCCTCAACCCCTTCCTGGGCTCGGCAGGGTAGCTCTCCTGCTCTTGTGCAGAGCAACACCTACCAGGGCTCCAAATTCATCACTCCTTCCCCCTGGGTCAGATTGTTTCCTAGCCACCTTTTCCAGTGGACCAGTAAGAGAATCCATGCCCTCCCACTTCTCCAGGTTCCAATCCAAGGACCCTGTGGCAAACAACTAACATCTGCTCCTTCGGACACCTTGGTGCTTCCCTGGACTTCTTCCTAACTTGACTTTCCTTCAGGCCCCATAACCATATCTCCTCCCTAGGCTTATTGTACTTCTACTTCTCTCTGGGTCTTTCTTCCACAGTCTACCGGCAGAGAAGACTTCTCCTTCTCTCTCTCCTACAACCTCTTTCTTATCTAGGCTTCCTCCCTTTATGTTCACCCCAGCTCCTCCCACAGCTGGGCTTCATCTGCAGTTGGGCCTGGCATTTGCAAGTGCAATCAGGTGTTCTAGTTGCTGTCTGTCTTATCTCTTTCATTCCCTGTATGGGGGGTACAGACCCCATCACAGAGTGTAAGAAGGGAATACAATGCAGACACCTTGCATCCCCCACATAGCTCTGTGGATCTCTGACTACACCAGCAGGGGTGTTTTGTGGGTTTGGGCAAGCTGTGGGAGGGTGGATGGGGGCCTGGCTATTATATTCACAAATTCCTTGTGGCATAGGTGATGGCTGCAGTTACCACAGAGGTTATTATACACACTGAAGCATGGACTTGATATTCTAGGGGAGGATTCTTTTCTGCATAGGGCATCCCTGTGCCAAGACTGTTTACTTGGGCTTGGCACAGGTAAGAAGATGTGGTACTCAACTATTTTCTGCTTTGACAGTGAACAAATTTTCTTCCTCCTAAATATTAAAAAGATAGTTTCTGTTTCTTACAACTTTCATCAAATGCTTAGCTAACCAGAGTTAGCTCTAATTGCTTTGCAGGATGTGTTGGCTTTTGCCACATATCACATAACAGTGAAGTTCATGTGCATCTTATTTACTCAAATTGTCAATTCTCTGGTTCTTTGAATGGCAATTTTTTTTGCACTAATGCAATTGCATTTGCTGAGTAATTTCTCATATCACAACAAATGTACAGTGAAAGTAATATTTGTTAAACAAGATCAACCTGCGATCTTTTAGCACTGGTACAGATCACTTAAGCAATGTCTAATAAAATCTGGCATGATTTTCAAAGTGGGCTAAATAGAATTTTACATAACCTGAGCTCTGTTAATTTCTATTCATTTCCCAGTGGGAATTCTTAAAAGAAAGCTCTAATGATGGCAGTAATGCAGGCACTCTTATTGAAAAAATCCCAGCCAAAAACACTTTGAGTTTGATTTTCCGCTAGTCAACAGGATTCCTGCTTGTACTAGTTCTATATAATAAATTGTGTCTTCATAAACCATGTGTAAGCCCTGTGGCCTGATACCTCTTTGGTTGTGTAGGGGGTGACGTTTTGCTGAAGTTTTTTCCAAAGGTTTGCTGCTGGTGGTGGTATTTGTATAAAGTCAAAGGCACTCAGAATAGCAAATGAGTACCTTTTTACTGTTAACAATCCCAAGTAAATCAAATTCTAAGGGTACTTGTGACAAATTTCAATATTAAAAAAGAAATATAGATCCCAATTCACAATGTTCTTAAACACATAAGTAATCCCAGTTAAATCACCGGGAATACACATGCTTAATTGAAGGCACATGATTAAGTACCTCAGTGTATCAGGACCTAATAGTTTAGACTGATCTACCATCCTTGATACATGCCACAATTGTGCCTACTTCGTACAACAAGTTGAATCTATGTCATTTTGTCTGACAAAGTTGTTAAATCATTGGAGTTTGGGGATGGAGCTAATTTCCTTGTGGCCCAGATGAAACAACAGATGGAATTTTGGAAATAAAAATTAAATTGAACACAGACACAGAAATTCAGGAAAAGGAAGAAAGTTATTTAGTAAAGGGCACTCACATAGTACAAACTCTAAAACATGACCATATAAACCAGGAAAACAGAAAAGTGCTGCAATCATTTCCTGTAGGTCTCTCCCAGACTCCCTTCCAGACTAATGGATTTGATTTGCTCCATTTTATTAAAGATTTGGTTTAAAGATGTTGTCTGACAGGGATCACCTATTATTTCAGAGCCCCAGTTGTATGACTTACAATAGGTTATATTCCCATTACATGGCAGGGATTAGTATTCACTCCCTCTAGTGACTACTGTTATACAAATGACCCCAAAGAACCTAGGGAGGAGTTGGACCTACGTATCCTGTTTTGTTGAGGTCTGTATCATAAGTTGGAGCCTTGTTGAAATAAGAGTGGGTAAAAAACAGCAAGAGGTCATTTTAACCTATAAAATGTGTTACAGAAATTTGTTTTTGAAAGAAAGTACAGAATGGAATCAAATAAATGATGTAAACTACATTTGTTTAAAAGAACTACTGATTGTGGCATTTCAAGGCTCATAGTGAAGCCATAGAATTGTCTTAGTAATAAACTAAGATTTTGTTAAAAAGAAAGGAAGTGCATATGTAGAACCACCAGATGTTTATTCTGATTGATTCATTTTGATACAACAGAGTTGCCATCCCTTTTGAACATGCTTTTCGGGGTACCTGTTGGACAACTTATTTTGGAGTCATTACACTGCATGTTGTTAGTAGCAGGGATCATTAACCAGTATCACTATCCTGGCACCATCTGGAACCCAGAGATTCATTACTGAGGGTCTCTTTTTCCTGACCCTAAAAGATGTTCTAACCCAATTAGACAAGGAGAGGGAACCAGACAACATCAGGTCAGTTCCAGGATCAGGGAGAGGGGAAAGGTGGTTTAAAACCTTTGCTTCTTCTACTCTCATCTTCACCAAGCTATTAAGTCTTTAAATTTTAGTCCTTTTCCCTTCCGACAAGTGCCTATGGAGTGGAATTTAATAGGACAGTAACAATGGGAGGAGATCAAGGCAGAAGCAGGACTTGGAAGTAGAAAGAGAACCACAGAGGAGTGAAGACAGAAGTGAAACTATGGTAAAAACTACAGCATGATAGAGGATGTAAAGGGGAGTCTAAAATAGGGCTTTCATAATATAATGAAGGTTTCAGCCTTACCAATGGTGACTTGACCATGCTCCTGTAATATAGTTGTGGAGATTAAAAAGAAAAAAAGCAGCTGTTAATATTATGAATAGCATCTTGTTCAGGCCTTTATTTTTGATAGCACATGAATAGACTAATGAATTCTGAGCACAGTAGAACAGCATATTAAATTTTTATGTATATATTTAGGTTTGTAGTTTTTAAGACAAATATATATTTTGGCAACAGAACTGTGTACATATAAACATATAATTTGTCAGGTCTGTTGCCAAACATATATTTGTCTTAAAGTTTACAAAAATAAATGTCACCCTATTTTTATTAATTATACTTCACTTCTTGTAACAACAATTGCATACTAACCTCTGTAAAGCACAATAAAATTGGAATATCAAACTATATATGTCCAGTGAAAATATAAATCCTGGAAGAATGACAATTTAATTATTTCTTATTGACTTGCTGAGATTTCAAAATTAGCACATTATTTTGGAATGCAGTTCTTGGAGAGAGTTACGGAAACATATTGTCATTCTCTTGTATATCATTGGCTAGAAAATTATTGTAGAAAGTTAGTTAATGGTGACAGATACCAGAATTTTCAAATGACTTCTTGACAAAACATAAAAAGTAACAGGAGATAGTGTAGGGTAATATCAAAAGAAAAAAAACATTATTTTGTATTAAATAAAATATAGTTCAATATTGAAATAATATTCAGGAAAGGAATAGCAGTTACCCCTCAAAAATGTGTATTGGATATTTAAGTAATTTTTGCACTATGACTTTTGCAAGAAGCACTCCCTTTTGTTGATTTTGTAGTTACAGGAAGCAAGACAGGCTTCCTAGTGGAAAGCATTGCAATATATATATATACTCTGTACTGTCAGAGTGCTTTTCTTTAGTTCAAACCCGGCTCCCTTCTACGTACCTAAATGGATGTTAAAATCTTTTAAAAAAAAACATTGGGGGTAATTACCACTGTCCTGTCCAGCATTACCTGCTGCAGTAAAACTAACTTTAAGCAAGGATCCATCTTTCAAAGGGATCCATCTGCATTGATTCCCATTGGTTTCAGTGGGACTGTGTAGGTTTAAGAATCTGTGCAGGCAGATCATGTTGTATGCAGTGTATTTCCACTTCAACTCTGTTATGAGTGTTTTGGATAGTTTGTGTGGAAGGTGCTCTACAAGTAATGGCCTGATGTGGAAAGATGCTGATCAGGCCCTTTAGTATCTATCTACATTGCAATTAAACACCCTTGGCTGGCCCGTGTCAGCTGACTTGGGCTTGTGGGGCTCGGGCTATGGGTCTGTTTAATTGTAGTGTAGACATTTGGCCTTGGGCTGAAGCCCAAGCTCTCTGACTTTCTCACGTTTCAGAGTCCCAAAGTCTAGGCTGTGAGACTGGAGCAACCCCTAGGGTTATGATATTTCAAGTTCCCAAATAGAAGACACTACCAGGGGGGAGGAGGAACTGGAGGGGGTATTTAGGGGGTTTTGGAGGCAGGGCCGGCTCCAGGGTTTGGGCTGCCCCAAGCAGCCAAACAACAACAAACAAACAAAAAAGCCGCGATCGCGATCTGCGGCGGCAATTCGGCGGGAGGTCCTTCGCTCCGAGCAGGAGTGAGGGACCATCCGCCGAATTGCCGCCGAACAGCTGGACGTGCCGCCCCTCTCCGAAGTGGCCGCCCCAAGCACCTGCTTGGTAAGCTGGTGCCTGGAGCCGGCCCTGTTTGGAGGGGATGTCTGTGTATTGGAAGGGATATTTGGATGGCACTGGAGGGGGTGCCTGTGGCAGGGGTACCCACTAGAGGTGGGCTGCCAATGCTGGGCGGGGATGGGCTGGTTTAATGGGAGAGCTCCAGCTGCTGCTGCTGCCAAGGGGGTGCTGCATGCGGGGCTCCCGCTTCCACACCCCCGTTCCCCATCCCATCCCTCTTCCCCACTGTCCCCTGCCCCATCTCCCTCCCCCCACTCCCACCTCCGCCTCCCCCTGTTCTATCCCATCCCCCATCCTGTCCAACTGCCTCTTCCCCCCACTTTACCCATCTTCCTCCATAATCCCTCCACCCCTCTCGCCCTGCCCCCCCTTCCCACCCCATGGGCACTCAGCCTTGAACAGAAAACAGGATGCTGGCCAGCCATGCAGGGCACCCAGCACACGGAGAAGGGGAAGATGACCAGCACTAGAACCCAGGAGGCGGCGTCCAGCTGCAGAGGCACCATGGGCAGGAGAAGCAGCTCCATACTCCCTCCGTTCCCGGCCCAGGCCTCTGTTCAGGGAGGCAATGCCCCCTCCCCCCAACTACGCCCATGGACTCCGGCCAAGGTTGCTAGGCCCAATCCTGGGGTGGGGGGGAGCAGACACCACTGGGCCTGATCCTGAGTTGCCCCATTTTTGTGCCCCGCCAGCTCTGCACCCTGGGCAGGTGCCCCTCTCACCCCGCCATAGTTATGGCTCTGCCTGGGACTGGGAAACTGCAAGAAGCAGAAACCCTTGGGTGGGGAGACTGTTTGAAATCCTAGAACAAAGGCTGATCTGAGGGGCTGGGTTCTTTTGTTTGTTTGTTGGTTTATGTTTGGGCACTAAACCTACTTAAAGGGGACTGAGTGTGGCAGCGTAATCCCACTAAACTTTGATTTACCAGTCTGTTTTGACAGCAGAACTTCTACCTGTGGATGATAAATCTCCACATTTAGACAATTGTGAATGCCCATACCCTGAGTTGCTCCAGTTTGGAATAAAGACACCACAATATAGTGAAGATGCTCAGACTTACAGGTTTTTTTAAGTTTATAAGAGGAGAATTTGAGGGTTAACTAAGATTCCTCATAAATCTAAACACAATCTTATCGTTACAGCAAATGCTATGCAAACAAACAAAAAAGAATAGTATCAAAGATACAGATTTCTTCAGTACCAAAAGGTACACAGGCCACAAATCCTATGCTTTTAAAATATGCACCACTGATCTGGCATTAATGTCTCCACATTGTCCTGAGCCGAAGAAACAGCAAATGTCCCGTTCTTTGAATAGGCTGGTAACTCCTTGCGCTTATCTTCTTGCTGCAATTAGTAAAAGCAGGCCTGTGAGCATCAGAGCTCAGGGCAGAGATCTTCACCTCCCTTCTGGTATGGCTATCTGGCTGAACTAACTGAAGAGTTTGGCATCTTTTTTCCTTATGTGTGGGAGTGGAATTGGCCCCACCCTTAAAGATGCCCTACTGATCATACTCAAATTGTTTATGAACTTTTTCCTTTGCTTATTTGCTTGTCCCAGACTAGCTGGAGTCAGTGGACAGCTGCTCCGCCCTTTTGGCAAAAACAAAACTGACTATTACTGTTAAGAACCAGTGACAGAACCATGGATTACAACCACATGTGCTGTCAGGCTGGTGAGAAGCCCTGCCATGTCATACTTGTTTGTAGGACAGGGTGCATACACCGTGTAATAAACCTCTTACAGCTCTATTCACTGGAAAGATCTGATCTTTTGCACAATGAAGACTCTGAAAGGTTGAAGATCAGCCTTTTCCTTCCAGTCTGGTAATTTAGTAAGAACCTGGCTTGAGTGCAGATTCCATTTTCTGTTGTATCACAAATGCCTTCCATGAAGAGCCTAATCCGAGAGGCAACATAATTTAAATGAAGATTTTTCATGTGTGTGGAGCTCTCTCCCTCTTTCAGCAGTGGTGAATACTGGCCCTACATGACTATGAAAGCATCTTTCTCTGTTTTGCATAAAAGTTAATCTATCCTGGAGCTAAACTAATTGCTACAAAAGCTCTTGTTTGCCAGGCAGATGCTTATTTTCAGTTAGAAACAGAGCCCTGTTTTTACACAGCTCCTAGCCTTTTCTCTGCCAAGAGTAACTCCCTACATGTGCCATTAATTGACAGCCTCTGAAAAACCATCTTCTGTATTTATATTTGAAGAGACATTAAGCATGCTTAGGTAAGGAGTTCAAATAATAATCTCACTGTGGATTAAATTCACCAACAGTGCAGAGGGCCACTCAGGACCTAGGCACCATTTAAGTCCCACTTATATAAGGCTTAAATGAAATTTACTGGCACATAGGCCTTTGCTGGCTCTTGGCACAGTGGATACGGTGATTTCCCCCCAATAAGCACAGCTAAGTATGTCTTAAGGAGTCAACACCATTTTGAGAGGCATTCCCAGGGGCTTGAGAAGGAGCACAACTTTGATTTATGAATCAGCAACAGGGCCTTGCTGAGGCAGGAAATCATGTTAAAGTTCTGTGGCCAAAACTGTGTAATAAGTCTTGGGAAAGAGGGTCCTTGATGTAGAGAAGATTATTACATGTATAATTGCATATATGTCAAGTGTAGTTGTGCCATAACTGAATTTGGTCCATAATTTTATTTGAACAAGTGTCATTGCAGATACTGGAAATAAACATGTGACTGCAGACACTTTCCTTGATTAAATGGATAACTCAGACATCATTTGTGACCAGTTACTGTAAGTATAACAGAATTTTTCCTGCTTTTGGGAAAGTGTATCCCCAACTTTCTCATGTCACTTAATGAGTCTCAATTTTTTTATGCTTATTGCTCTAACTCAGCAAAGCACTTAAATGCATGCGACAGCTAAGCCTCATATGAAACCTCTTGACTTCAGTGGGACTGTTCATCTGTTTAAAATTAAGCATTTTTTTTTCTTGTTCAAGTTAACCTTTCCCTTCAAATGTCTTTTTCCTTTCTTCTTGTGGATAATAAATCCACCACTGTTCATTAGAATCTCCATCACTTTGAGACTTGAATTACAAATCCATTCTTTATTAAAAGAAATATAAAGGAAGTGGTGGTATCTGAGGCTACATTTATTTAATAAATCCACAAGTCATAGAATCAATAACTAATATGACAAAGGTTAATTGTTTAAGTTAGCAGGCTAATAATTCCTCTGGAGACAGGCTCTATCACTGAGCTATTTTAAAAGGATATTGGGGAATTTTATAATGTACTATATTAGCAACCTTCATATAAAACACCACAGAGTTACTAATATTTTGTAACAATAGCTTTTATGCTTAAACTATGGTGACCAGACAGCAAGTGTGAAAATTAGGGACAGGAGGTGGGAGGTAACAGGAGCCTAGATAAGAAAAAGACCCAAAAATCAGGACTGTCCCTATAAAATTGGAACATCTGGTCACCCTAACTTAAACTCACTAATATGATAATGAAGCCAGGCTATAGTAACAGCATTGGTATCAGACTGGTAATAAAAGCAACAAAAAGACTGAGGGGCAGGTACACAGATGGGGACAGCCATGAAATATGCTTTTACTGTACTTCATTAGCAATGGATTAAAGTTTTATTTAGTTTTCTATTTGTGAATTATTCAGTAAGCCAGATTCCAGCCTTGTAAAGAACAACAAAATTACAGATGGGACAAATATATATATGAGTATCAGACTGAAATGCATAAGTTAGAACCATATCCTTATTAAATAATAAGGTGGGTTTCAGCTACTTCAACTTCAGTCTTGAGAACTGGAGATATGACTTGACTCAGAATTTTGAGCCCCAAATTGGACCTGCTATTCTCTTTGAGAGGGGAAAAAAAGGATTAGCACCAAGCCCTTCAAACCCACCCACTAGATAAATCTCAGCCATCACTTCTACTCTGAGTAAAAGATCCACCAAGACTGCCGAACTTCTATTTGTTTTCTCTTCAGAACCTTTTAAAGAATGTACAGCTTGCAAGTTTCCTTGAAAATTGCCAAAGGAGCAAATAATTTGGCATATTCCATATCTTTAGTGAACCATTGTTTTTATGCGGATAACATGCTTATTTACAATGTATTTGTGACAGTCATGGACACTGATACCTTCTAAGTACTGTGACAGACCCAGACCAGTGGGGTATAGGAGTCTGGTAGAGGGCAAATATACTGGTCACTGGATGAGTAGTTTTCTGTTCCCTGAGTGACCAGAGCAGGGGCTGCACTAGAGTAATCAAGAACCTGCTAGAACCAGTTAAGGCAGGCAGGCTAATTAGGACACCTGGAGCCAATTAAGAAGCTTCTAGAATCAATTAAGGCAGGTTAATCAGGGCACCTGGGTTTTAAAAAGGAGCTCACTTCAGTTTGTGGTGGGAGTGTAAGGAACTGGGAGCAAGAGGTGCAAGGAGCTGAGAGTGAGAGGGTGTGCTGTTGGAGGACTGAGGAGCACAAGTGTTATCAGACACCAGGAGGAAGGTCCTGTGGTGAGAATAAGGAAGGTGTTTGGAGGAGGCCATGGGGAAGTAGCCCAGGGAGTTGTAGCTGTCATGCAGCTGTTACAGGAGGCACTATAGACAGCTGCAGTTCACAGGGCCCTGGGCTGGAACCCGGAGTAGAGGGCGGGCCCAGGTTCCCCCCAAACCTCCCAATTGACCTGGACTGTGGGTTCTTCCAGAGGGGAAGGTCTCTGGGCTGTTCCCCAACCCACATGGTGAATCTCTGAGGCAAGAAAATCCGCCAATAAGCGCAGGACCCACCAAGATAGAGGAGGAACTTTGTCACAGTACTTATAAGGATGAAGCAAGGACAGCACAAGTAGCAGCAGCAGACCCACCTTCCCCACACTGATGTACCTCAACAATGGCCTGGAGGGACCACCTCTAAACCGAGAAATTGGTTAAGTCTCTGTTCCCACTTAATCCGTCACTTTTCTCCTGTGACCATTACCAGGCAACCAGTTTGGGTGACTGTTTTGTGATGTGGACCACTATCCATTAAAAACCAACTTATTTTACAAAACCAATTGAACAATCATCAGATGGCAACAAGAACCTGTTACTATCAACCTAGGATAAATTTAGTATTGAAGAAAACATGTATTTTATCCTATACTATGATTTTTTTCAGAACTGTTGACGAATTAACTTAGCCTGATGTTTTATAACTTCAAGGTTAAATAAATGCCTACAGTTGTCTCCAGTGTCTTCCAACACAATATACAAGCCTGATTGCGTAAGTGTTTGGCAGTAAGGACTGAGACTCCTGGGTGACATGATAATACTCATACTACTAAATTAGCAAAGCCAGAAGAAACTGGACTGCTCAGCCCCTTACAGGATTGGACCCACTGAGAGAAAACAATGGAAGCTGCTCATCCTAAAATCTGTTACTCTATATCATTTTACCCCACATTTACAAGCTGTAGGCATCCTGTGCCATGTTTCTTGTTTTCAGTGTGGCACTGTTCTTGTTTGTTCTGAGTATTTAGACTATCTGGAGTCAGCACAATTCCATTTGCTAAAGCTTTTCATACAGAAAGCTTTTACTAACCCCCTGACATTTCCACTTGCTTTTCAAGCATTTCCTTTTAGATCCATGTGTCTTGCTGGATACTCTTCCCCTGATTTCATTATTCCATGTCCCTGATGCAAATCAGCCAAATATGAGAGCAAAATAGCAGTTTTCTTACAACTTAAGTACTTGACGAACCCTGCAAGTTTTATTCTAATGAGTAAAAGGTGACCACCCTCTCCAAAAGAGAGCTCAAAATGTAAATTTCATCAATAGTGGTAAGATACATAAGCTATGGACTAAAGACTAAGCAGAGTCCAGGGCTCCCTATTCATTGGGTTGGGCGAGGGAGGTAATTTAAAACATCCTTTTTCAGAGTGCAGTTTACTCCCCTCCCAGTGGTCAGCCAGCCAGCCCTGCTGAAGGAGAAGGGAGGATCATCTGTTATCCAACCCTTAAACTTCCCCCACATATCGCCCAAAGCAGACATCCAGGTAGCCCTAGTAAGACCACACAAAGGGGAATCCTTATTCCTCTCTCGTTCTCTGAATGGTTGAGTTAGATCATCTAATTTCTAGTCTTATTAGTCACAATGTCAAAGTGTCAGTTTTCTCCTTTCTTTCTGAAAAGTCATTATTAGCAAAATTTAAACTAAAAGGAAATCTGTTACTAGCAACATCAGTTTAGATCCTAAACATAATTTAGGAGTACTGTTGTGGTTATGGTGACATTCCTATGAATAAATGGGCCGTATGTATAAAGAGATTCAATTCAAAGTAATGCTTCATCATTCTACATTAGCAACATTCAACAAGAATATGAATTAGAAATGCTGGCTGATCTTTAAGCCTCAGTGTTTGTTTTTTATGTGATATTTTATTCCACATCTGCCAATTCAAATCATGGAACCATACAACTCTACTAAAAAAGAGAAACTCTTACTACATCTAAAGCCTCAATATGCAAACTACAAAGATCATAATAAAACTTCATGCTAGCAAAAGCCATTAGCATTTCAAATGTAGCGTTAGAGGCAAGTGGCAAAATCCCCTTTCCCAGTATGTCTTTAAATACACTTTTATTTTCAGAATTCCACTTCTCTTTGGATATTAGAGTTTAGTATTCAGCTGATAAAACACTGCTAAGTTAAGGAGGTAATATGTTGTTATATGCTATATAATCATTTTCAAAGTTCAGATGCTCAAAAAACAGATCAAAGGAGTGCTACAGAATTAAAAGAGAAGGGAAATCTTTATGTTCCATCTACTATAAAATTATGTGTGAGAACTTAGTAAGCAGCTGTTTGGATAAATAAAAAAATATACAAGAGCTGCAATGATTTGGATGATTTTATGTTTAAACAACAGCTACCAAAGATGAATAGGAATTCCCACAGAACGAGAAGCCAAAGCCTTAAGTAAGCTTGAAGATGTTAACTCAGAAATAAAGTATGCCTCAAAGAATACATAGTTTTTAGCCATCATAAAAGACTAGCTCATACTTTTGCAGATTTCAGTATGGAATACAGCACTTTGTAGAGATTAGTTATAACTGTACCTCCCAAAGCAACTGTGGGTTGTTCTTTTTGTTTTGTTTACCCATCTGCTATCATGGAGAAAAGTGAACCTAATGTAACAGATCTAGAAATGTATACATTTTATTTTCATAAGAAAGAGGCCCAAATATATATTTATCTGCATAATTATTATATTTTCATAGTTTAACAATTAAACTATGGGAAATTATAGGCTACTTGGAGAGCATGTATATAGAGTGCCATATGTACTAAAGTTTTTTCATGCTGTGCATTTTTAGTTTAATTTTGTAAATTACATGAAGTGCAGTTTTAGTTTTGTTTTTTTTTAAAGAGATTAGGCTGTATTTTTAGTTTACAGACAACAATGAATGGACAAAAATGAGGACTGAATGGGATTCGGGGGAAACCTTCCAGAATTACTGAACATACATTTTGGCATGGTTTGAGCAACCACAACCTTGTGCAAGGATTTCAGAAGAGGTCATATAAGGAAAGTTGTACTTTTGGGGGGGAATAGACCTAAAGTCTTAGATTTTTGGAGGTACCCTCCAAGATTTGGGTACTTTCAAAATATTATATGGCAACTTGCAGGTAGGATAGACATGTCCCTTTACCTTGTGATGATTTTTACATTGCTATTATTTTAGTGCCTTATTTTGAAGAGCTGTCTACTGGAAATGAAAGCTAGAAGTGGCAAGTTTCTTCTTCTTCTTTATCTTACAACATAGTTGATTAGTGGGTATTTTTGTAGTACTCAGGGTTAGACTCAGCTGCTCTCTTGATACATGATAATTCCTAGATGTTGGATGGTCTGTTTGCTTATACATTTCTCATAATACATAACAGGTTAGAAATAATCTGTGAATATGTAGTATTTTGGGATAAAATGGTCCATTTTAAAACATAAGAACGGCCATACTGGGTTAGACGAAGGGTGAATCTAGCCCAGTATCCTGTCTTCTGACAGTGGCCAATGCCAGGTGCTCCAGAGGGAATGAACAGAACAGATAATCATCAAGTAATCCATACCGTCAACCAAGTCCCAACTTCTGGCAAACAGAGACTAGGGACACCATCTGTGTCTATCCTAGATAATAGCCATTGATGGACCTATCCTCCATGAATTTATCTAGTTTTTTTTTTTAACCCTGTTATAGTCTTGGCCTTCACAACATCCTCTGGCAAAGGGTTCCACAGTTTGACAGTGTTGTGTGAAGAAATACTTCCTTTTGTTTATTTTAAACCTGCTGCCTATTAATTTGATTTGGTGACCCCAAGTTCTTGTGTTATGAGAAGGAGTAAATAACACTTCCTTATTTACTTTCTCCACACCAGCCATGATTTTACAGACCTCATTCATATCCCCCCTTAGTCGTCTCTTTTCCAAGCGGAAAAGTCCCAATCTCATTGATCTCTTCTCATACAGAAGCTGTTCCATACCCCTAATCATTTTTGTTGCCCTTTTCTGAAACTTTTCCAATTCCAATATATCATTTTTGAGATGGGGTGACCACATCTGCATGCAGTATTCAAGATGTAGGCATACCATGGATTTATATAGAGGCAATATGATATTTTCTGTCTTATTATCTATCCCTTTCTTAATGATTCTCAACATTGTTACCTTTTTTGACTGCCGCTGCACATTGAGTGGATGTTTTCAGAGAACTATACACAATGACTCCAAGATCTCTTTCTTGAGTGGTAACATCTAATTTAGACCCCATCATTTTATATATAGTTGGAATTATATTTTCCAATATCCATTACTTTGCATTTATCAACATTGAATTTCTTCTGCCATTTTGTTGCCCAGTCACCCAGTTTTGTGAGATCCCTGTGTAGCTCTTCACAGTCTGCTTTGGACTTAACTATCTTGAGTAGTGTTGTATCTTCTGCAGCTTTTGCCACCTCACTGTTTACCCCCTTTTCCGGATCATTTATGAATAAGTTGAATAGTACTGCCAAAAGAAGTGTCCTTTGCAAGTCATTACAATTTTTTTTTTACTTTGAGTTCAAATGGACCCCTAAATAGACACTTTAAAAAATTTTAATACTGTTTGTGCCACTGGTTTGTGCTTCTGCAGAAGATCAGAGGGCAAATACTAGAACTTAATTCAATCTATATGATACACGAGTTTAGGATACACCATTAACACCACCAGTTGCATTATGCAATTGGAGTTTAGAAGGAGATGCCTGAAGCAAAGAATTTATATGGAACATCCTCTGCTATGTTATTATGCTATGAAATATTAGAAGGACATAGAGAGATTGTCATTGTACTTACTACAATAATTTGTTTCCAGTTCTTTTGACTGGAAGTCAAATAACATATACATTCCGAATGTTAAAGATGACATTTGTGCTTGGTTAATACAATATTAATGGCTAGATCTGGATAAGGTTCAAAAGGTTTGAACTCTTCTGTTTTTTCTGAATCAAATGACAATTCAGAATGTACTCAGATTATGTGACGCTTCTCATATATTTCTCCTCCTCCTCATTTTCTGTATCCAGTCCCTCTATGTAACTGTACTCAGCCCAGTCTCATTATTCAATCTATTCTCTGTCCTTAATTCCAACCAGATCCTTTTCTCCAAATATAAAAAGCTCTCTGGAATACTGCTCTAGCTTGGACCAGAGGACTTCTATTCTACATATATTTTACTTCCCTTGCCCCTCATTCCCCAGGCTTTTTCTACCTTTGCTAATGTTTTGGGATTGGTCTAACCCTTTGACTTTATTGTGAGAGTCATCACATCATAGTCTGATGGACTAGTTTTTATCTAAGACACCCAGCTCTACAAAGGTACTTAGGACCTAACCCCCAGATTTAGGCAGCACAAAGCTTGTGGAAAATATGACCCAAACAGTATAAAACCTCAAAGGTTCACATCCCATTTAGCATTCTGACACTCTTGAAAGTCTTTATACCTATCCTTTATTACAGGGTATAGAGTTTATGATCATGATCATATCATAGTAATATGTTGCATTTCTTCAGTATCTCAAAGCTACAAACAAACAGGAACAAGGCCTAGTAAGTTGGTGATTCACAAATCTTATTGGCATATATACTGAGTTTTACTAGTCAAGTTCGCCTGAATCCATGAAAGATTTATTATAACTGCATAAATCAATGTTTCTGCAAAATGTTTGCTTAGCTTTAGAGCTGAATATTGTGAAACCAAAAGCCAAAGTTAAATATTGATTTGATTCTGATCTCGTGTAGTTGTATTATGCAAAGTTTTGTATAAAATGAGCTACTGGGTATATTCTATACTCATCCATAAGAGCTGTTAAAACAGGCTCATGCGAGCTGCATAATATAAAACTCTATTTTAACTGACCATGTAGCTAAATCATGCAGTGTCCAAAACTGGTGTCCACTCTTTAAAAAGGATGATGTAAGAGCCACAAGAATGATTCAAGGTATGGAAAACATGCTTTACAGTTAAACACTAAAGGAAATCAATCTATTTAGCTTTTCAAAGAGAAGGTTAAGACACAAGTTGATCATAGTCTGTAAATCCCTGTGCAGAGAGAAGATGATACTAGAGTGTTCTTTAATTTAGTAGACATTGGCATACTGAGATGCAGTGGCTAGAACCTGAAGTCTGAAAAGTTCAAACTGGAAATAAATTGTAAAACATCATCGCTTGGAGTCAAGATTGGATGTCTTTCTAAAAGATATGGGATTCTGAAGTCCTAATTCCCAGTTTCAAAAGTGTCAGGCACTTAGGCACTTTTGAATGTTTTATCCATGTTCTGGTTCAGCCACAAATTGCTACACCAAATGCCTAAATCAATGGGATGAATCTGTGGTCTGCATTATGGAAGAGTCAGACTAGATCATTGTAATGGTCCTTTAAAATCTGTGAATAAAGATCAAAATTAGATATGGTAATTTTGCTACAAATTTCATTTGTAAAATTTAGTTCCTAAAGAATTGTAAATGGATAATACATAAAATGGCAGCCATTTTAGTACTATCCCTTCACGCTCAGGAGAAGATTTCTTTATTAAGAAATGGCCTGTCAGCCCCACAAGAATCGGAACTTTAAAAGAAGTTATAGATTTCCTCTCACCAATAAATTAGGAAATGAATATTCAATGTTATTAAGAAGGATTTTGTTCTATTTTGTATTTCCAAAGTTCAGCTTTAAGATGATGATAGAAATAACAAATATTTTTATTTCATTGAAACCTCTATTAGATGAACCACCAAGCTAGAGAACAATTCTTAAATTGAGATGTACAAGACCCTTCTCCACTAAGGATGCTAATGTAACCCTTCTGCCAGTCAAAGTTGGCAGCAACAAGTGCCGGGTTCAGTATCTAGGGGTTCCTTTTCAACAATACAACACAAAGTCAGCTCGAGCCCCCACCCAGTGACCTGGGCAAGCATCCCATCATGCTGAGCACCTAGGCAGGGTGGGTATGCCCATGCAAACAAGATCAGCTCCTGAAATCCTCTTCCATACCTCATCATTAGATGTTAGGGGAGAACTCATTTAGACTCTGCTTACACTAAGTGAAACCAAACCAAATGTCACTTTTTAAACAGAACTAAAAAATTGGAGGGGGGGGGGGAAATAAAGAAAAAAAGGGGACCTAGCTAATGCCTTTCCAATTCATCATGATGATGTGTGTGCATAAAATGAGCAATCTCTTTATTAATACCTTTTCAAGCATAATTGAGATGTTTGAAATACATCACACAAGTTACTTTGCCCCAGGACTACGTCTTGCAAGGAAGATTTTGATTTTGTTTCATTTAAAGGCTCAGAAAAAAATAAATTCAAGTGGTTTTTTTTTTCACTAGACCCAAATGGGCTCCTTTCTAAATGGAGCAATCTGATGCTGTGCTTATCTTATGTTTGACAGGATGTTTAATTGGCTCTTTGATGCTGGGTTCTGTCCTTTTCCTACTGATGTCAATAGAAAAATTTCTACTGTTAAGGCAACTGTGTGTCTGCCTGTCACAGGCAGGGCATTCTTTAATGTCGCATCTTCAGCTCAGTTGTCAGCAGGCATATTCTCATTGAACTCACTGGAGTATCTGATGATGATCTGGTCACTTGTGTTCAGGTACATCCATGATTGTACATATTATGTTTTTGTTTGCTGTCTGGTTCTTTGCTCCAGCCTTTCTGCACACTCACCTCTACATCCTTCTCTCCCTCCTTTCTTCTTCACTGCTCCTGTTTTCTCACACCTTCCTGCCATCCTCCCTCACATACCCTTTTCCTCATAATAAAAATGAAGCTAAATAAACTGATAAAATTAAAAGGCAAAGAAAAATGGTTCTGCTCATCACCCTCGGATTCCTTTGTTTTTGTGTTGTCCCACTTTCTACTCACCTAGTTTTTTGTTACTTTAGATTGTGAGTTCTTGAGACCAGCCACCATATCTTCCTGCATGTCTGAATACAGCAGTTGGCACTAGGTGGCTTTTGGATGTTTCTGGAATACAAACACGAATGATTTCTTCTTATCTATATTTCAAGCAGGGCCGGCCATAGGGGTGGGCCACCTGGGTGATCGCTCTGGGGCGCCATAGTCCAGAAGGTGCCGTGGAGCAGCGCAGAAGTGTGCACTGCCTTTGTAGAATCAGAAGCTGCTCCAGGCTGGCAGGGGAGCGCTGAATGGGTGGGCGTCCAGATTTCTCCCTGCTTCCTCCCAGTGGAAGAAGGGGGGTGAGCAGTGACACACAGATACTGCTCCCCCCTGATGTTCCTCCACACTAGGGGGGCTGTGATACGGGTAGCGAGGAGCAACACCACACACTCTGTGTATCCGGGTAAATTTCCCCACCTAGGCTGCTGCTTTCCTGTCCTCCCCTTACACAGCCCAGGCGGGGATAGTAACCTGGATGCAGGGAGCCCTGACATTGCTCCATGCTCCCCCGTCAAAGCCCCCTAGCGTTGTGTGGAGGAGCAGTGTTGGAGGGGGGCAGCCTCCATGCATCCAGGTCAGTTTCCCCATGTGGGCGCAGGATGGGGATGCAAGGTTTAGGGGCACAGTGCAGGGGTAAGGGGTCAGGAGGGAGGTGCAGGGATTAGAGGTAAAGGGGGCACAGTGCAGGGGTTAGGGGCAAAGGGTGGTGGGGAGCCTGTAGAGTCCGTAGGAGACAGGGGCAATGGGGGGCACCAAAATACAAGTTTGCCCAGGATGCCATTTTCCCTAAGGCCTGTCCTATTTCAAGTGAAGTTGAAAGTTCACCCTTAAGTCTTCTGTATATGCTTTAAGATGTGTCTCTCTATTATAAATTATACTATACAACATGAAAATTATCCAACCTTCCCTCCACATTTAGCTTGTTTTAAAATTTTATTGAGGTCTACAACGAAAGCCAAGCTTGAAGAAAATCAATTCTGTAGTTTTATAGTTATGAACAGCTAATGTTTGCAACTAGAAAAGTTTCCTTTGAGTTTCTAAACCAGGGGTAGGCAACCTATAGCATGCGTGCCGAAGGCGGCACGCGAGCTGATTTTCAGTGGCACACTCACTACCCGGGTCCTGGCTACTGGTCCGGGGGGCTCTGCATTTTAATTTAATTTTAAATGAAGCTTCTTAAACATTTTAAAAACCTTATTTACTTTACATACAACAATAGTTTAGTTTTATATATTATAGACTTACAGAAAGAAACCTTCTAAAAACGTTAAAATGTATTACTGGCACGCGAAACCTTAAATTAGAGTGAATTAATGAAGACTCGGCACACCACTTCTGAAAGGTTGCCGACCCCTGTTCTAGACCAACTCAAATCAGCACAACTGTGAGAATGAGGGGGAGTTGGAAGGCTATCATATTTCTTTTTGTAATATATGGGACAGCTGTGGGTTTTTTGTTTGTATTTTTACACATCTTAAAATCTGAACAGATTTTGCTAGAATGTTAGTGTATTGGGACTGGAGCGAGCAAGCAGACTGTAGAATCAAATTGGGTTCTCTGTGTGAGACAGCTTATGAAAAATAACACCTCCACCATTTTGTCTCTCCTTTTGACTCTCCTTCTGGCATTATCTACTATATGCTCCATCAACTTACTTCAATTATTATTACATACACTTTCCAAAAACTAACCAACCAAAAATTCATCTCTGGGTGGGCAAACAAAATTCCACAAAGGAATTTGCTTGAAAGTTAAAAACAGAAATAGAGAGAAGGTTTAGAATGGAAGCTGCTTTTCAGCCTTAACTTCAGAAGCTGAGCTCCTGCTAAAATTTGTATGTATGATTTGTACTTTCAACATTTTGTATATGTTGTACAAAATGTCATGTCAAATAAATGAACATACATCCCCTTTGGCCATCAGAGCTCAATTCAGTATACACATGCTCCTGTTAACAGCAACATTCAAGTCCAAACAGAAATTCTCAACCCTCTTAGCAGTGGGTTTAGGGCCATAACAATCTCAGCATGAGTACAAGAAGGCAAGTGGAGGTTTTAATGAGAAAAATAGCTAGCAGTGGTTCTCAAACTGGGGCTCATGACCTCCAGATGGGCTGTGGAGCTATGTTGAAAGTTGCACGGCTTCCCTCACTAGGTCTCTCGCTTTCATGGGGGGGGGGGGGAATAGACCAAGCTATCCAGCAGTATTGTCTATTATTTTCAGGATGACCAGCCCAGTGAGATTATTTCAAGCTCTTTGAATTTACTATTTCTTTTTCTAGTATTTTGATTTGCCAACCTTTGTGACTCTTTTACTTGCTAAACTTCTGCAAATTCCAGGAGCTGCAGATATAGATTCCTCTGAAAAACTAGTCTGCTACTTTCAAATAGGTTTTGGTTATTTTGGATATTCATATTTTGTTTATGCTTCAAGGCTATGGCTTACTTCTCAAAGATCCTGACATGTTTATGCTACCATTTTCCTGCCAGGATGCCTCGGTATCCTCTTATGCTCAGTAGGGTGTGTGACAGACCCAGACCAGTGGGGTACAGGAGTCTGGTAGAGGGCAAATATACTGGTCACTGGATGAGTAGTTTTCTGTTCCCTGAGTGACCAGAGCAGGGGCTGCACTAGCGTAATCAGGAACCTGCTAGAACCAGTTAAGGCAGGCAGGCTAATTAGGACACCTGCAGCCAAATAAGAAGAAGCTGCTAGAATCAATTAAGGCAGGCTAATCAGGGCACCTGGGTTTTAAAAGGAGCTCACTTCAGTTTGTGGTGCGAGTGTGAGGAGCTGGGAGCAAGAGGCGCAAGGAGCGGAGAGGGAGAGGGTGTGCTGCTGGAGGACTGAGGAGTACAAGCGTTATTATCAGACACCAGGAGGAAGGTCCTGTGGTGAGAATAAGGAAGGTGTTTGGAGGAGGCCATGGGGAAGTAGCCCAGGGAGTTGTAGCTGTTACAGGAGGCACTATAGACAGCTGCAGTCCACAGGGCCCTAGGCTGGAACCCGGAGTAGAGGGCGGGCCCGGGTTCCCCCCAAACCTCCCAATTGACCTGGACTGTGGGTTCTTCCAGAGGGGAAGGTCTCTGGGCTGTTCCCCAACCCACATGGTGAATCTCTGAGGCAAGAAAATCCGCCAATAAGCGCAGGACCCACCAAGATAGAGGAGGAACTTTGTCACAGGTGATTTCAGTTAGTCGGGGATTTGGCCCCATGAGGTGTTGGAACAATTTGTATAGTGGAGGTGCTGAGATCCATTGAACCAAACCTGTATATAAACCCTGTATATAATGGAAACCACTCTGAGCCAGGGGGTGCAGCAGCACACTCCCCCCCGCCCCCACACACACCCATAGTTCCAGCACCTATGTTTGGCCCACTGGCCAAGTCAAACATCCTCCCTCCTAGGGCAAATTCAGAGGAAAACAAGCCCTTTGCCTTTTCAAGACAAAACAGTCTTTCATCCCTGCCCAGTATCAAAAGGCTTCCCTTGCACAAACTGCTTGTCCTCCCTGGGCCAAGCCTTTGGGTTGCAGGAGTTCCAGCACAAGCATTGTCCCTTGAGTTCATAAAGTTTCCCACTCCTTCATTGCAGAAGTAGCCACATTACCTCTGCAGGCAGCAATGTAGAGGTACCGCTCATGCCGCTCTGCTTTGGATCTCAGCCTTAGGACTTTCCATCATGAGGACATGTCCACCCTCATCATCAGACCACTGTGTCTCACTGATTCCCAGGCCTACAATGCTTCTCAATCTATTTAGCCTTACTCCACTAAGTTGCTCCCAACACCTTCCTCTTTTTTTTTTTTTTTAAATACAGCCCTCTTAGGCAGTTGCTCCAGTTCCCTGTCCACCAAAAGCTGCTACTAGTCTTGGGTGTTGTCATTCCCATGCATCATCATTAACAGATTCTGCAGGAAAAATATATCTTCATCTATGATTGTCAAAATATCAGATCACCTGTGAGCGAATGCTTTTCACAAAATGATCACTCCATATATGACCTCTCAGTCCTTGTCCTCAATGGAAACCTGCCCAGCACCTTCAAAAGACAAACCTGGGATCTTAAATTCATAACTTTGCTAGACACTAAAAATCACTTCATAAAGACACTGAATTTATTACTTATTTTACACTAATCTGTAAATCACTAACCCTCCTTTTTGTCCTATAAGTACAAGGGTGTTAACGGGATACTTCACCTTGAATTGTGCCTTACGCTAAACAATCTATTCCACCTTGTATTTAGTTGTGACACTCTGAGTACCTTTCCCAGACCTGTAGAAGAGCACTTTGGAGCTCAAAAGGTTGTCTCTTTCACGAATAGAAATTGATCCAATGAAAGATATTACTTCACCCTCCTCGTCTCACCAGCAGTAAAAGCTAATGGGTTGCACAGGTGTAACTGACTGCATAATTAGGCCTGAAGAATCATGTCGTGATGATGTATCCCAAAGTAAGAACTCCGCTTGACTTTCAGATCTCAGATTACATTCAATGTACATAAGCCCTTTGACTTTAGTTTTTCAGTGGTATAGTCTGAATTATGACTTATTCCCACCTCTTTGATATTTTAGCCATGATATGACATAGAGTGATGCTAAATACTGTTTTGCCTTGGTAAAGCTTCAGAATTGGATGTGGCAAAATGTTGCGAAATTCTGAATGAATCCGAGAAAAGGTTGTTAATTCTAGGGGATTTTTTCTTGTGACGCACAGATTGATGGTTAATATACAAACATCGCTGACTTTGTTAGGGATTTAGTTGTAATGCTAGACCCAATTCTGTCTTTTGAAAATTTGTCTTCTTTGGTCAGAATAGTGATCTCCCATCTAAAAAAATATTGCAAGATTTCAGCTTCTATTTTTGCAGGCAAACCCTGGAGTATAGATAAAGTGTGCTTTTGTGACTTCCAGTCTGGACTGCTATACCACCATAATGTACAGGATGTGCTCACTAGCATAGCTCTGCACACATTTCAGTTCATGAAGCTAGATTTCTTAACAACTTTAGGTATTTGGAACAAAATTTTCAAAACACGGCCTACTTATTTATTCATTCCCATACAAAAGGTGACCATTTATTATTTTATGGGATGTTGTCAAAAATCATATTTAAACAAGTAATTCCTTACTTACAATACTAAGAAAACAGGCTAATATTTAATACCATGACTTTTTAAAAATCCATCTGTCAGAAGATAGATGGTCCTCTGAGGCCTTTTATAAAACACACCAACCAATGTAAAAACAATAAATTCCAGACAACACAACAGAAACACGAACATGACATAAAGTCAAAAATCAAGACCAAATGTATGCCAGAGGGCACAGCCTACTCTCCCCTTACAATGTCTGCAACCCCCTGGGCAAGAGAACCTTGGCACTGAAGCTTTGCCACATCCTCCAAATACAGTTCATTTGACATCCGAAGTCCAGTCAAACCAGAAGTCAACCACAACTAATAGTTCTCACTCAGTCCCATAACAAGTGCTCCATATCTCCACAGAGCATCCATTGGATGGTGCTCAAGATTCTGCTTCTGGCATTCTCCCAATACCCGGACACAAACCCAGCTCCTTGATACACAGAAACATGTCCCTACGTGGAAAATAAAAACAGTTGTAGCCAACAGCGATAGCAGAATCCTCACAGTCATTACACAATAGCCCTTTCACTGACTCCCTCCTCAGGGGGACTGAGTCATCTATCTGCCGCCCCGACCGGGAAAACCGAGAGGTCTGCTGCTTGCCAGGAGCTAGGATACACGATGTGACGGAGAGACTGCCGAGACTCATCAAGCCCTCGGATCGCTACCCCTTCCTGCTTCTCCATGTGGGCACCAATGATGCTGCCAAGAATGACCTTGAGCGGATCACTGCAGACTACGTGGCTCTGGGAAGAAGGATAAAGGAGTTTGAGGCGCAAGTGGTGTTCTCGTCCATCCTCCCTGTGCAAGGAAAAGGCCTGGGTAGAGACCGTCGAATCGTGGAAGTCAATGAATGGCTACGCAGGTGGTGTCGGAGAGAAGGCTTTGGATTCTTCGACCATGGGATGGTGTTCCAAGAAGGAGGAGTGCTAGGCAGAGACGGGCTCCACCTAACGAAGAGAGGGAAGAGCATCTTCACCAGCAGGCTGGCTAACCTAGTGAGGAGGGCTTTAAACTAGGTTCACCGGGGGAAGGAGACCTAAGCCCTGAGGTAAGTGGGGAAATGGGATCCTGGGAGGAAGCACAAGCAGGAGAGCGCAAGAGGGGAGGACTCCTGTCTCATGCTGAGAAAGAGGGACGATCGATGAGTTATCTTAAGTGCCTATACACAAATGCAAGAAGCCTGGGAAACAAGCAGGGAGAACTGGAAGTCCTGGCACAATCAGGGAACTATGATGCGATTGGAATAACAGAGACTTGGTGGGATAACTCACATGACTGGAGTACTGTCATGGATGGATATAAACTGTTCAGGAAGGACAGGCAGGGCAGAAAAGGTGGGGGAGTTGCGTTGTATGTAAGAGAGGAGTATGACTGCTCAGAGCTCCGGTATGAAACTGCAGAAAAACCTGAGAGTCTCTGGATAAAGTTGAGAAGTGTGAGCAACAAGGGTGATGTCGTGGTTGGAGTCTGCTATAGACCACCAGACCAGGGGGATGAGGTGGATGAGGCTTTCTTCTGGCAACTAGCAGAAGTTGCTAGATCGCAGGCCCTGGTTCTCATGGGAGACTTTAATCACCCTGATATCTGCTGGGAGAGCAATACAGCGGTGCACAGACAATCCAGGAAGTTTTTGGAAAGTGTAGGGGACAATTTCCTGGTGCAAGTGCTGGAGGAACCAACTAGGGGCAGAGCTTTTCTTGACCTGCTGCTCACAAACAGGGAAGAATTAGTAGGGGAAGCAAAAGTGGATGGGAACCTGGGAGGCAGTGACCATGAGATGGTCGAGTTCAGGATCCTGACACAAGGAAGAAAGGAGAGCAGCAGAATACGGACCCTGGACTTCAGAAAAGCAGACTTTGACTCCCTCAGGGAACAGATGGGCAGGATCCCCTGGGAGAATAACATGAAGGGCAAAGGGGTCCAGGAGAGCTGGCTGTATTTTAAAGAGTCCTTATTGCGGTTGCAGGAACAAACCATCCCAATGTGTAGAAAGAATAGTAAATATGGCAGGCGACCAGCTTGGCTAAACAGTGAAATCCTTGCTGATCTTAAACGCAAAAAAGAAGCTTACAAGAAGTGGAAGATTGGACAAATGACCAGGGAGGAGTATAAAAATATTGCTCAGGCATGCAATATTTGACTGTTGTATTTTCTCCACAGCACAGGAGTGAAATCAGGAAGGCCAAATCACACTTGGAGTTGCAGCTAGCAAGAGATGTTAAGAGTAACAAGAAAGGTTTCTTCAGGTATGTTAGCAAGAAGAAGAAAGTCAAGGAAAGTGTGGGCCCCTTACTGAATGAGGGAGGCAACCTAGTGACCGAGGATGTGGAAAAAGCTAATGTACTCAATGCTTTTTTTGCCTCTGTCTTCACGAACAAGGTCAGCTCCCAGACTGCTGCACTGGGCAGCACAATATGGGGAGAAGGTGACCAGCCCTATGTGGAGAAAGAAGTGGTTCGGGACTATTTAGAAAAACTGGACGTGCACAAGTCCATGGGGCCGGATGCGCTGCATCCGAGGGTGCTAAAGGAGTTGGCGGATGAGATTGCAGAGCCATTAGCCATTATTTTTGAAAACTCATGGCGATCGGGGGAGGTCCCGGATGACTGGAAAAAGGCTAATGTAGTGCCCATCTTTAAAAAAGGGAAGAAGGAGGATCCGGGGAACTACAGGCCAGTCAGCCTCACCTCAGTCCCTGGAAAAATCATGGAACAGGTCCTCAAGGAATCAATTATGAAACACTTAGAGGAGAGGAAAGTGATCAGGAACAGTCAGCATGGATTCACCAAGGGGAAGTCGTGCCTGACTAACCTAATTGCCTTCTATGATGAGATAACTGGCTCTGTGGATGAGGGGAAAGCAGTGGATGTGTTATTCCTTGACTTTAGCAAAGCTTTTGATACAGTCTCCCACAGTATTCTTGCCGCCAAGTTAAAGAAGTATGGGCTGGATGAATGGACTGTAAGGTGGATAGAAAGCTGGCTAGATCGTCGGGCTCAACGGGTAGTGATCAATGGCTCCATGTCTAGTTGGCAACCGGTTTCAAGCGGAGTGCCCCAAGGGTCGGTCCTGGGGCCGGTTTTGTTTAATATCTTTATTAATGATCTGGAGGATGGTGTGGACTGCACTCTCAGCAAGTTTGCAGATGACACTAAACTAGGAGGCGTGGTAGATACACTAGAGGGTAGGGATCGGATACAGAGGGACCTAGACAAATTAGAGGATTGGGCCAAAAAAAACCTGATGAGGTTCAACAAGGATAAGTGCAGAGTCCTGCACTTAGGACAGAAGAATCCCATGCACTGCTACAGACTAGGGACCGAATGGCTAGGTAGCAGTTCTGCAGAAAAGGACCTAGGGGTCACAGTGGACGAGAAGCTGGATATGAGTCAACAGTGTGCTCTTGTTGCCAAGAAGGCTAACGGCATTTTGGGCTGTATAAGTAGGGGCATTGCCAGCAGATCGAGGAACGTGATCGTTCCCCTTTATTCGACATTGGTGAGGCCTCATCTGGAATACTGTGTCCAATTTTGGGCCCCACACTACAAGAAGGATGTGGAAAAATTGGAAAGAGTCCAGCGGAGGGCAACAAAAATGATTAGGGGTCTGGAGCACATGACTTATGAGGAGAGGCTGAGGGAACTGGGATTGTTTAGTCTCCAGAAGAGAAGAATGAGGGGGGATTTGATAGCAGCCTTCAACTACCTGAAGGGGGGTTCCAAAGAGGATGGAGCTCGGCTGTTCTCAGTGGTGGCAGATGACAGAACAAGGAGCAATGGTCTCAAGTTGCAGTGGGGGAGGTCCAGGTTGGATATTAGGAAACACTATTTCACTAGGAGGGTGGTGAAGCACTGGAATGCGTTACCTAGGGAGGTGGTGGAGTCTCCTTCCTTGGAGGTTTTTAAGGCCCGGCTTGACAAAGCCCTGGCTGGGATGATTTAGTTGGGAATTGGTCCTGCTTTGAGCAGGGGGTTGGACTAGATGACTTCTTGAGGTCCCTTCCAACCCTGATATTCTATGATTCTATGATTCTATGATTCTACCTCATGCCCCTGACGTATTGGATTCTGTGATACCTAGAGTAACTACAATTAACAGTACTCTTGGGATAGCATAATTCCCCACCCAACACAATCTCTTTCCAGTTCTCACCATAACATTAGCTAAAACATTCCCCAGCATCCTCTTACTCCTTCATTCATTCCCTCCAAACAGTCTCAAAGGTTTTTGCTCCTCTCCCACCTCCAAAGGAGAGGGGCCAGACACAAACCCAACCCATATTGAAACTGGATGTGCCTCTGTTATTTCCTCTCTTTTTCCAGGAACTCTTCCAGGGAAGCTTATGTCAGTGGGCTCATCTGAAATATCAACTCACACCTCACCTTCCAAAGAAGCATACATAAAAATCACACCAATAAGATAGAGAACTATTCACACTGACTCCGTCATTTTATATGTATATTTGGTATTATGTTTTCCAATGTGTATTACTTTGCATTTATCAACATTGAATTTTATCTGCCATTTTGTTGCCCAGTCACCCAGTTTTGTGAGATCCCTTTGTAACTCTTCGCAGTCTGCTTTGGACTTAACTATCTTGAATAATTTTGTATCATCTGCAAATTTTGCCACTTCACTATTCACCCCCTTTTCCAGATCATTTATGAGGCTGTTGAATAGTACTGGTTCTAATACAGACCCCTGGGGGACACCACTATATTTAATATTCAATTACAGTGACGACTCCACTTATTTTTAGGAGATTGATGCCTGGCCTGATACAAGAAGCAAGTCAGTGATTGGCTCCCTTTGGGAGATTTGGCATTCACTGACAACAGACCACAATTTGCCTTGGAAGAATTCAAGGAATTTGCACTCATGTGGGAGTTTGACCAACACACTTCCTTCCAGCATACCCCGAATAATGGTAAGGTGAAATCAACTGTGAAAACAGCTAAGAGACTGTTACAAGGCTATTTCTTCTGATTCAGAGCCCTTTTTAGCATTTTTTGACACACAGGAATACCCCATCACAGGGGTGCTGAAACAGTCCAGTGCAGGCACTGATGGGACACGGGACCAAAACCATGCTACCAAAAGGACAGAGAAACCACTGAGGGGAGGTGGCCAACAAGCAGAGGAAGCAGGCACTAGAGTATGACACATCCACCAAGGACCTGCCAGCACTGGAGACAAGCACTGCTGTGAGGATCTAGCCTTTAGAGAGACACCCAGAGTGGAGTGGACTAAAGAAGTAGTGAAGGGCACAGTGGCACCCAGGTCATAGGCAGGGACTATGCAAGAGGGACAAGAAGGAACAGCAGATACTTATGAGCCAGCAGACACAACACCCAGAGAGAGTTTACAGAGATCATCACAGAATGGAGATACAGAGAACCATCTGGAGGGCAACTCCTCAGGGAGGGAGGATACTCTGCAGAGAGATAGGTCACCTATTGAGGAGCACAAATGATCTCTAAGACGATGTAACCAGTTTACTCTGTGGTAAAGACAAGACACAAACTGAGCTATGTACTAGCAACCTCTGGCTGAAGGGACATGGGGTAGCGGTCTGGGCATCAATTATTTGGTTTAAATGTTCATATTAAAATGTTTGCAAACTAGAGAAAATGTATCATCATCAGAGGAACTAGAATCAGAGGGCCCATGTTCCCTGGAAGGACTGTTATTGAAAGGACACCAGGGGAACAGGTGGAGTAGGCTGGAAGCAACTCAAGCATATGGACAGAGCAGACCACAGGTTTTAATTAAGTTCCATTTGTTCAATTGAACCTGCATTCAATTTCATGCTGTGCTAAAGAAACAGATGGGACTCAGGTGGGGAAGACAAACAAAGGTTTACACTGCCCACTCCCAGCTAAATGATGGGGTGAAGGTTTGCTTATGTGCCATGTTCACTCTTTGGTTAAATAAATTAGACCCCTGACGGGGCACCATTCACTGCATCAAAGCCTCATTAAGCTCACTGAAAGGCCCAGCAGGGGAAACAAAGGCAGGGTCATACCCACAGTTCTGCACTGGGCCAATAGGGAGCATGGGGGCAGACACAGCAGCCTTGATACAAGGGGGCATTCTAGAGGTAAGTGCCTGCCATAACACCACTTTTTATCCATAATGTTTATTATTTGGATTTCTCTTAGCTTGGACAATAAACCTGGAATGTTCAGTTTCACTTTAATTGCTAGTCAGTGTCATAATCAGTTTCTGTACACTCTTAGAATACTGTTGTGTTTGTCTCAAAGTACTGCAGCTCAGTGGTTATATTGATAAAATAACTGTTAACTGAAACTCTAAAATATCACAAACACATTTCAGTTTAGATTTTGTTACCTCCCCCTGTGCTTTTTAAAAAAAGATTCAAATTCAGAACCTAGACTAAACTGACCATGGTCATTTACCCGTATTGTTTTTGCTTTTTATAAGCTGTGTACCAGGGTGAAATTGTTGATTTATTTGTTTCCTACAGTTTTTAATCTGGCCTATTACATCAGTGATGTTTTTCAGAGGTCTCATTAACAAAGAAAGCATTTTCTGTTTCATTTTAGATAGTAAAGACAGACACAGTTCAGGATTTCATACAGAAAAAGTTTTTGCAGGTGGGAGAGAATCCTTTAACATTAAGCTGGGGTAAGGTTCCATTAAGGAATTTTAACAAATTATTTGGTTTCATTAAAAATATATCAGAGATAATGTTACTTTGTAAAGCTTTCAATAAACAGAGATTCAGAAGAAGATATGATTCTGACAAATTCCATAGGTCATAATTGTACAGCCAATGCCCTAAAATAGTAACATTTTCCCAGCCTAAGTCCCTGTTTGCATTTCAGATATGTATGTATTCAGCTGAACAGCATCCCAGTTCTAAAACTAGTATATTTTTCTTTAGTTTTGGAATAAGACATTTCATTACATCATGTTATTGCATAACATGGCACAATGAAACAGGTTTCAGGATGAACAGCTGTCCATACAAGAACTAGCATTTTTTCTGTCAATGTATTTGCAGTTATCCAAGAGAACTTCAGATCTTACAACAAATCTGATGAAAGCTAAACAAGTAATACGTATTGGTTAGTGGAGCAGTAAGTCCCAAACATCCTAAATGATTGAAGAAGTAGAATTTAGAGCAGAGCTACATTGAAACTAAAAGCCTGGCTCGCACAGAGCTTAGATGTGTTTTAGAAGTATCTGGAGATCAAAAATCATTAAAGTTGCTGAGAAGTTAAATGTAATGGATATGAAGGGTCAGATGTTGAGTTCACTTACATTTGTTTACATGAGTGTAACTAACTACATTGTTTTCAGTGGAGATACCCTAGACTTAGAATCATAGAATATCAGGGTTGGAAGGGAACTCAGGAGGTCATCTAGTCCAACCCCCTGCTCAAAGCAGGACCAATCCTCAACTAAATCATCCCAGCCAGGGCTTTGTCAAGCCTGACCTTAAAAAACTCTAAGGAAGGAGATTCCACCACCTCCCTTGGTAACGCATTCCAGTGCTTCACCACCCTCCTAGTGACAAAGTTTTTCCTAATATCCAACCTAAACCTCCCCCACTGCAACTTGATACCATTGCTCCTTGTTCTGTCATCTGGTACCACTGAGAACAGTCTAAATCCATTCTCTTTGGAACCCCCCTTCAGGTAGTTGAAAGCAGCTATCAAATCCCCCCTCATTCTTCTCTTCTGCAGACGAAACAATCCCAGTTCCTTCAGCCTCTCCTCATAAGTCATGTGCTCCAGCCCCCTAATCATTTTTGTTGCCCTCCGCTGGACTCTTTCCAATTTTTCCACATCCTTCTTGTAGTGTGGGGCCCAAAACTGGACACAGTATTCCAGATGAGGCCTCACCAATGCCGAATAGAGGGGAATGATCACGTCCCTCGATCTGCTGGCAATGCTCCTACTTATACAGCCCAAAATGCCATTAGCCTTCTTGGCAACAAAGGCACACAGTTGACTCATATCCAGCTTCTTGTCCACTGTAACCCCTAGGTCCTTTTCTGCAGAACTGCTGCCTAGCCACTTGGTCCCTAGTCTGTAGCAGTGCATGGGATTCTTCCATCCTAAGTGCAGGACTCTGCACTTGTCCTTGTTGAACCTCATCAGGTTTCTTTTGGCCCAATCCTCTAATTTGTCTAGGTCCCTCTGTATCCTATCCCTACTCTCCAGCGTATCTACCACTCCTCCCAGTTTAGTGTCATCTGCAAACTTGCTGAGGGTGCAATCCACACCATCCTCCAGATCATTAATGAAGATATTGAACAAAATCGGCCCCAGGACCGACCCTTGGGGCACTCCACTTGATACCGGCTGCCAACTAGACATGAAGCCATTGATCACTACCAGTTGAGCCCGATGATCTAGCCAGCTTTCTATCCACCTTATATCAGAGTAACTGAGATCACAACCCTACCTGAAAAACAATTTGACTTAAGTAGCAGAAATATATTTTTTCATACATTTATCGATGACTTTGCAATACATAAGAAATATTATCTCCTAAATAGTAAAAAGGTGTGTTACTTATATAACCCATATAAGTGTGTGAAACCACATACATTTGAATCAACAAAGATTTTTATTTACCAGTGATTTGCCCTGGAGCATGGTGACCTGGGGTGAGATTCTTTGCTGTGCCTCTACAAGGTACAGCACAGAACTCACAGCACACAGGGAGGAGACATTAAGGAAACTTTAAATCATCTTTGTGCCTTACTGTTCCTGGGCTGCTCCAAGGGTGGCAGAGGCCCTCAGGTTATAGGATCCTCCCCAGGCTACCCCATGGGCTGCAATGCTAACTGCTGTGACACCAGCCTTGTCATGCCCCCAACACCAGGGCATTCAAGGGAGTCATTGGAGGACAGCCTTATACCTGTCTCTTCAGAGCTTACTCTGGGGAATCCTCCCCTGGTCAGAAAGGGGACTATTAGGACTTCTTTAAGACACTCCAGCCCTTTTAGCCAGTGTAAAGGGACAAAAGCAGGAGTGAGAGGTTCTTATTTCCTAGACTGAGTTTTTTGGGCCCAGATCCACAAAGGGACTTAGGAGTGGTGACTCTCAGAATCGTAGCACCTAACTTTTAGGCATCTAGAAAAGCACTTGAACAAGACTGCAATCCACAATGCCTGAGCTAGGCACCTAGGCTCCCTATACGATGAATGGAGAGAGACAGGTGCCTGAGAATGGGATCCACAAAAGCCAGCACACTACGGGGGGGGGGGGGGGGGGTCACCTAAGCTAGCCAATGGGAGATGCTGACAAAAGGGATGTGTCCTAAGCCTTGACCCTCTCACAGAGATTGGTGCCTAAGTCTGGGCTGCAGGGAGGCACCTATCTCTATTAGCAATCCACAGCTAGGAACCAGTCTCCTGGAGTCAGGTGGCGTAGGCGCCTGTGACAGGATGCACTCACCCACACTGGATGGGGAAGGAGAAGTTAACTCCTCACTGTGGGCTGAGGAAGCCACGTCCCCACGTCCCTACATGCTCGAGGTGTAGCACCAGTATAAGAGGGAGCAGCCCAGCTCAGTTGGGGCTGACTGCCAGAGAGGAAGGATGTCTGTTGCAGGTGTCTGCCTCAGATCTGCGGCAGCCCCTGAAAGTGGAAGCCAGAGACGTGGAGAATCTGGCAGACACCCCGATGTCTGTAGACACTCCAGGGACTTTGGAGCCATCAGGACCAGCCCAGGCAGAGGAACCTGGGAACCCTGAAGTCACCCAGAACATGGACACAGGAATCATGGTAGGAAGCAGTCATGGGGAGGGACTAGCCATAATCCCCAGCATAGTCCATGGGTTGTGATCTGATCCCCACTGACTTGGTGGTGACCTCACTCGCTGCTGCCAGGGCCCTGGGCTGGGACCTGGTGGAGTAGGGTGGGCCTTGGTCCCCCTACCCCAGCCACCACCTCTTTTCAGGCCATTAGGCTCACTGCCCTATGAGTCATGGTATTGCTATTGACTCTAGCTGCTAGGCCTCACTGCCCTGTGGATCAGGGTATTACTGTGGACTCTGACGCTTAGGCCACATAGTCCTACAGCAAAGAACCATTTGGTGGACTTAAACCCTTAGGCCTCACTGCCTAGAAGCAGAAGGCGGCTTGAGGGATGGGGTGCAGTCACCCTGCACTGGATGGGGATGCCCCACCCTGTCACAGTGCCTACATCATTTCTTGTGAGAATGAGCTAGGGGCCTGCTTCACTCCACTCAAAAAAGGCAGGAGGAGGACCTGGTGCCAGGTTATAACTTTTAGCTCAATAGTTAGTGCACTCAGCTGGGATGTCGGAGACCCAGGTTCAGTTCCTCTCTCTGGTGGGAGGGGGAAGGATTTGAATCGGGGTCTCCAACACCTCATTGGCAAGGTCTCTAACCACTGAGCTATGGGATATGCTGGGCCAGAGTAAGTGTGAATTACTCTACATCCCAGTGCTTAGGGCACCCAAAAGGGAGGTAGGAGACCCAACATCCAGTCCTTCTGCTCCAATGACTGGTAATTATTTATCCAAATTGTAACTGCTCAACAGGAGAGATTGAGGAAGCCTCACATCAGCCTATTCTGCAGCTCAGTGGTTAGAGCACTCTCCAGAGAGGTTCAGCTCCTTTCTCCACCACAGACAGAGGGGAAAGTTGAGCCTGGTCCTCCCACAAGAGTACTATAATCGCTAGGCTAGAAGTTATAAGGTCACTATCTCCTCTGGCCAGATTTTGAATGGGACCTGACCTGAGCACATCTACCAGATTGGGCCCAATGCTCAGGACGGGCTGAGGAATGTTTATCTTCCCCTGGTTTGTGGCTCAGACTGGGCTTTTGGTGGGAGATAGGCACTCAGACACCTAGAGCGAGGCAGCAGTGTGTATGCTCAGTGGCAGAAACATAGGTGCCTAGGGAACTTTTACTCTGAAAATTTAGGTGCCAGGGGAGTTTAGGCACCTACAGGATAAAGCAGCAGCTGAGCAGGAGTTATATGGATTGCAATGCAGCATAAATTGGGATGTAGGCATCTAAATCTGGGGTTTAGGCACTTAAGTACCTTTGTGGATCTGGGCCTTAGACCTACATATCCCCTTGGCTAAGGGAGTTTCTTAAATTACTCAACAGCTACTCCAGTCAATTTAGGAGTGGAATTGATAGGCTCATTAACACGTAATCCTCCTTGATTAGGAGGAGGATGATTTCAATATTGGATAATTCTCAGAGGTTTGCTTCAGAGAGTGTAGGAGGCCCTTGTAAAAGCAATAGGGTAATTCTCTCTTGGGCAATAATGGGGGAGTACTGATGTACAGAGGGGAGGAGAGAAACAAAAATTGCAGTAGATAAGGCAAGAACAAGGTTTTAGCACTGAGAATGAAGAGAAAAGGATAGATGTGCTGCTGCAGCCATACAGGAACAATTCGTATTGTCGAGAACCTCCTTCCTTGTGCATTGCAGGGCCAGGAGTATATAATGTAGGAAATTATTGAAGTAAGGAGTGTTTTCATTGTAATTTTCTCCACAGCACTTTTGTTGTATTTTGACTGAAGCAAATGAGTAATTTTTAGTATAAAACTTGATTATTTATTCAAGGCAGCTCAAATTAAGTAGTGCTCAGTATCTTATTTATCATCTTCCTTTCCTGAATTATATTCCTCGAGCTCTCTCCAGAATTCTCAGCTGTGTGTAGTATTTATTCCCTCTTGCCCTATTCATTCATCATTGGAGACAAGAGCCTTCATTTTTGTGGTGTCTGCCTGGAAGTGATGGAGTGTGATACGTTTTGGTGGCCTCCCAACATTCACCTTTATTACATCTTGTGTAACACAATAAGAGCTGCCACTTCTAGGAAAGGCAGAACTTCTTCTTTGGCAGCACAACTGTGAGAAGAGGATCACAACAAAGAGGATAAGAAGGAAAACAACCCACATGACTGAGTGCCCTTTCTCACAAAGATCTCTGGAACAACAGTGAAACAAACATACATTCACAGAATCACTACCTGCTTCGGTTTGAAATCGATATTGCGCTCTTTGGTAGCCTGGAATTAGCCCCTTTTAGCCTTTTAGCTCTAAAAACAATGGTAACTAAACAATAAAAAGTCTGTCTAAGTTTCTCATACCTTTAAACTGCATTTCAACTCTGATAAATGACTGTAAAAATGGCGTTGTGGATGTCTGTTTATTGCATGTCCATGGGATCAACACAGCTACAACTGCGTTTTAAGTGTACTCTGTTTACAAGTAAAAATATTTTTTCCAAAAGAAAAAAAATTGGCAAACTCATCCTGGGCTGTGAGAATCAAAAAGATTATTATCTCTCTTACACATCTCCACCAGTAATAAAAGTTCTGCGAGCCAGATTTGATCCTCACACCTGCATGGTCCCAGTCTCTTGAAATTATTTTTTGTGACACATGTCACACATGCCTTTAAATGCAATTACACAGCTGTGACAGAGTCATCTGTTCTGAAGACATTTTTATTTGTACATAGGTACTCTAAGTTGCTAATGGACTGGGCCTTCTGATATATTTTCATTTCTTTTTTCATGCCTACTGTATGATAGAGTCCCAGTTTGATACTCTGCAGGTTAAATTATCTTAGGCTGTATCATGACCCTTCAAATGTCTATGCTCCAATTCAGTGGCAAAATCCTGTGCTCACTGAGCATGGTTTCTGAAAACACAAAACAAGCTTGATCAGCAGATGCTTCTCCTAAACTTTACTTCTCCATTACCAAGTTGCAGAATCTCCTTAGAAATTTCTTTAAAAATACAGTGCTGCAGTTTTGTAGGGGCTGAAGCTATCTGAATCAGAAAAGGAATAATGCTGAATGCCAGTATCTAAGGGCTGGTCTACACTGCGGGGGAGGGGGGGCGATCTAAGATACGCAACTTCAGCTACACTATTCACGGAGCTGAAGTCAAAATATCTTAGTTCGACTTACCTGGCCGTCCTCACGGCGGCAAGTCGACCGCTGCGGCTCCCCCGTCAACTCTGCTTACTCCTCCTGCTGAGGTGGAGTACGGGTGTCGATTCGGGGATCGATTTATCACGTCTAGACGAGACACGATAAATCGATCCCCAATAGATCGATTACTACCCGGCAGGTAATGTAGACGTGGCCTATGTGTGACAGCTCACAACCACAATTCAGGGAGTTGTACTCTACACATTTCAAGGAACTGTAGAAATAAGTATTCTTCGGCCATCTTTTTGCCTGCAGAGTCTAAGGACTTTTGAATGTAATCACTATAGTTTCAATGCCAAAGAAATCTTGGTGTATAAAGGGACCAGTGTAGTGGTGAATTGCACCACATAAAGCTTGTGTACTCCCTCTGTGTGCCACGAATCTCCAGGAGGCATTTGCCTCCCTGATATAGACTTTGCACCATCCCTTACTCTGGGATGTGCCTAAACTATACAATCAATGCTACAGGGTGGTTTTCTCACATTGGTGAGCACTTACTCATGTGAGTAGTCAATGTCAGACTGTCAGTGTCTGTGTTGCTCTGTGCTCTATTTTTGAATTCTTTTGCTACCTTAAGATCCCTTCCCGCCTGCACAAAATATTTTACATTAATAAATTACTTGAGGTTTTGCCTGAAAAAGTAGTGAAACATCCATGCCTACAGCTCCTTTAATTAATTCAATTTCCTTCCTCATGGTTTGGATCATTGAGTTTGACTTGGGGGGGGGAATACCTTCAGAATATAAATCTGTTGCAACTGTAACCTTTCATGAGATGTGTTCACAATCCCTGGAATGTTACTGTTATGGTACCTCCATTCACACTTTTCAGGCCTACTTCTGTCACCGAAATCCAGCAGCACCTATTGCATATTGAATAAAGGAGCCACTCTGTGTGCCGTGTTGCTGTAAGTACTGATAAAAATGACATAAGTGTAAGTGCCCAGCATACCATTACAGGAGTACTTATAAGTACAAGTATGATGTGGAAATAGTACTTACGTATTTATAAGTAAAAGTACATACTCCTGTACATACTCCTGTATTCTCAGCAATTGCCTGGTCAGTATTTGAACAACTTCCTAAATAATATAAGCACATTATATTGCACAGTGGAAGAAAAAAGAAAAGAGTAACAAAATAAATGTTATTCATAATTCAAAATACTCCCTCAAATACAGATGGGAACAGGTTGTGTGAGGAAGTTTATAGAACATTTTCCAACCAAATCTATTGAGTATAATAACAACATATCCTATGGCAAGTTGAATGAATGAATGCCTAAAGCCCTTAAGCAACTTTCTAGTTGCACTATATTTTTTCTACAACCAGGTTACTCCTCATGAGTACTGTGATTTTATTTTTTCTCTTCCTGTTTATTTTGCAGATGGTTTTTCCAAAAAAGGAATTGTCATAACTATAAAGGGAAGGGTAACAGCTCTCCTGTGTACAGTACTAATATCCCTCCTGGCCAGAGACTCCAAAATCCTTTTACCTGTAAAGGGTTAAGAAGCTCGGGTAACCTGGCTGACACCTGACCCAAAGGACCAATAAGGGGACAAGATACTTTCAAATCTTCGGGGGGGAAAGGCTTTTGTGTGTGCTCTTTGTTTGAAGGGGTTGTTCGCTCTTGGGACTGAGAGGGACCAGACATCAATCCAGGTTCTCCCCATCTTTCTAAACAAGTCTCTCATATTTCAAACTTGTAAGTAAAAAAGCCAGGCAAGGCGTCTTAGTTTTACTTTGTTTTCTCAACTTGTAAATGTACCTTTTACTAGTGTTTATCTTTGTTTGCTGTACTTTGAACCTAAGACAGAGGGGGGTCCTCTGAGCTCTTTAAGTTTGATTACCCTGTAAAGTTATTTTCCATAATGATTTTATAGAGATGATTTTTACCTTTTTCTTTAATTAAAGTCTTCTTTTTAAGAACCTGATTGATTTCTCCTTGTTTTAAGATCCAAGGGGGTTTGGATCTGTATTCACCAGGAGTTGGTGAAAGGAAGGAGGGGGGAAGGGTCAATTTCTCCTTGTTTTAAGATCCAAGGGGGTTTGGATCTGTATTCACCAGGAGTTGGTGAAAGGAAGGAGGGGGGAAGGGTCAATTTCTCCTTGTTTAAGATCCAAGGAGTTTGGATCTGTATTCACCAGGGAATTGGTGAGAGGTTTCTAAAAGCTTCCCAGGGTAGGGAATGGTGGCAGCGGACCAGTACTAAGCTGGTAGTTAAGCTTAGAAGTCCTCATGCAGGCCCCCACTCTTGTACCCTAAAGGTCAAAGTGGGGATACAGCCTTGACATGGTGGCACAGCGGTGGAGATCGTTTTAAACCCAAAAGCCAGTAAGAGATTTTTTTTTTCCTTCTAGCTGCTTGGAAAGCAGAGCTGAAGGTAGATGCATATCTTATCTCTCCTTGCCTGAAGGCAGAGGTGTTAAGTTTTTTTTAACAAGGGCCTTTTTTAAGAGAAGGGTTCAAAGCGAGCAAACTTTGACTGGTAAAGGCAATTTACAAGCTGAATTGTTTTTTTTTTTTTCTTTTTACATCCTCGTGAATAGCTAGTTAGAAAGTCTCTGTTAACTCAGCAGCAGCCAGAGCTGAGTACATCCCAGTTTCAGTCAACTGCAGAGGGGTGTGACCCAGCACAAGAAAACAGGAAAATGACTACCAAAGAAGAAAAAGCTAAAGAGGAGGCCCACAAGAGAGCTATGGAGCTGAAAGAAAAAGAGATAGGGCTGAGAGACAGAGAAGAGAAAGCCAAAGAGGGGGCCCACAAGAGAGAGAGAGAGCTGAGAGACAGAGAAGAGAAAGCCAAAGAGGAGGCCCACAAGAGAGAGATGGAG
Organism: Emys orbicularis; assembly: GCF_028017835.1. Classification (NCBI taxonomy): domain Eukaryota; kingdom Metazoa; phylum Chordata; order Testudines; family Emydidae; genus Emys; species Emys orbicularis. The sequence goes on along the minus strand of NC_088683.1, from coordinate 62,551,470 downwards.
CTGGAAAAAGCCAAAGAGGAGGCCAAAGAGGAGGCCCACAAGAGAGAGATGGAGCTGGAAAAAGCCAAAGAGGAGGCGAGAGAAAAAGAAAGGAAGCATGAACTGGAAGTAGCAAGTGCTAAGCAGGATGCATCAGACCATGCTAGCAACTCCTCTCCAGGTACCACTTCCCATCCCAGGAAATTCCCCACCTACAAGGCAGGCGATGATACTGAGGCCTTCTTAGAAAATTTTGAAAGGGCCTGCCTTGGATACAGCATCACTCCAACCCAGTACATGGTAGAGCTGAGGCCGCAGCTCAGTGGACCCTTAGCAGAGGTGGCGGCTGAAATGCCTAAGGAACACATGAACAGTTATGAACTTTTTAAAAACAAGGCCAGAATCAGAATGGGGCTAACACCTGAGCATGCCCGTCGGCGGTTCAGAGCCCTAAGGTGGAAACCCGATGTGTCATTTACCCGACATGCCTACCACATTGGGAAAAATTGGGATGCTTGGATATCAGGAGCAAATGTTAAATCTACGGAAGAGTTGCCCTTCCTAATGCAAATGGAGCAGTTTTTAGAGGGTGTTCCTGAGGAAATAGAAAGGTACATCCTAGATGGGAAGCCCAAAACTGTAACCGAGGCGGGGGAGATTGGAGCCAAATGGGTGGAGGTGACAGAAAAGAAAAAAGCTAGTAGCAGTTGGAGCGAATATCAGAAGGGGCAAGCCGAAACAAAACCTTATCACCAGGGACAACCCAAGGCCCCACCCACATCCCAAGGGAAACCCCAGACGCCTTCTCACCCCACCACACCAGTCTCCATCAACCAACATCGCCCCGGTGATACCTTAGCAGGGCGAAGTTGCATGTCCAGTACAAGGGCTGGTCAGGAATGTGGACTTTTGCAGTCTATGACAATTATCCCATTCCCATGTTGCTGGGGGAAGACTTGGCCAACCATGTGAAGCTAGCCAAGAGGGTGGGAATAGTCACCCGCAGCCAGGCTAAGCAAGTTTTCACCCCCATCCCTGTTCCTGAGCCGTCCACCAGGGCCCCGTCTGTGTTACCAGAGACCCAGACAAAGGTGGTGGAACCGGATCCCCTGCCAACGACTGCAACAGCCGTAGTGGATCCAATCCCAGAGACCCAGCCAAAGCCAGTCCCAGAACCGGAACTGGCAACGCAACCAGCACCAGAACCATTGCCAGCACTGAGTCCAGCGCTTGCAAACCCGTCTACAACTCCAATGCCAGAGGGCACCAGCGAGTCTGAACTGGTGGAAGCAGCAGATAACCCTACCCAAGAGGCTCAGCCAGAGCCTGAAATACCACATAGTGCACCAGCGGACAGCGGTTCACAGTCAATGGAAACAGCCCCAGCACCTGCATCACTTCCAGAGGGACCAAGCCCCAGTCCACAGTCCAAGGAGGAACTGATGTCTCCAGCATCAAGGGAACAGTTCCAGGCCGAGCAGGAAGCAGATGACAGCCTTCAAAAAGCTTGGGCAGTGGCACGGAGCACCCCACCGCCTCTCAGCTCTTCTAACCGATCCCGGTTTGTTGTAGAACAAGGACTTTTATACAAGGAGACTCTTTCTGGTGGGCACCAGGAAGACTGGCATCCTCAAAGACAGTTGGTAGTTCCCACTAAGTATCAGGTAAAGCTCTTGAGCTTAGCCCATGATCATCCCAGTGGCCATTCTGGGGTGAACAGAACCAAAGACCGGTTGGGGAAGTCCTTCCACTGGGAGGGAATGGGCAAGGACGTTGCTAATTATGTCCGGTCTTGTGAGGTGTGCCAACGAATGGGAAAGCCCCAAGACCAGGTTAAAGCCCCTCTCCAGCCACTACCCATAATTGAGGTCCCATTTCAGCGAGTAGCTGTGGATATTCTGGGTCCTTTCCCAAAGAAGACACCCAGAGGAAAGCAGTACGTACTGACTTTCATGGATTTTGCTACCCGATGGCCGGAAGCTGTACCCTTAAGCAACACCAGGGCTAAAAGTGTGTGCCAGGCATTAGCAGACATTTTTGCCAGGGTAGGGTGGCCCTCCGACATCCTTACAGATTCGGGAACTAATTTCCTGGCAGGGAACATGAAAAACCTGTGGGAAGCTCATGGGGTGAATCACTTGGTTGCCACCCCTCATCACCATCAAACCAATGGTCTGGTGGAGAGGTTTAATGGAACTTTGGGGGCCATGATACGTAAATTCGTAAATGAACACTCCAATGATTGGGACCTAGTGTTGCAGCAGTTGCTTTTTGCCTACAGGGCTGTACCACATCCCAGTTTAGGGTTTTCACCATTTGAACTTGTGTATGGCCGCGAGGTTAAGGGGCCATTACAGTTGGTGAAGCAGCAATGGGAGGGGTTTACGCCTTCTCCAGGAACTAACATTCTAGACTGTGTAAGCAACCTACAAAACACCCTCCGACACTCTTTAGCCCTTGTTAAAGAAAACCTAAAGGATGCTCAGGAAGAGCAAAAGGCCTGGTATGATAAACATTCCAGAGAACGGTCCTTCAAAGTAGGAGACCAAGTCATGGTCTTAAAGGCACTCCAGGCCCATAAAATGGAAGCGTCGTGGGAAGGACCATTAACGGTCCAGGAGCGCCTAGGAGCTGTTAACTATCTCATAGCCTCCCCCACCTCCAACATAAAGCCTAAGGTATACCATGTTAATTCTATTAAGCCCTTTTATTCCAGAGAATTAAACGTTTGCCAGTTTACAGCCCAGGAAACAGATGACGCGGAGTGGCCTGAAGGTGTCTACTACGAAGGAAAAAGGAATGGTGGCGTGGAAGAGGTGAACCTCTCCACGACCCTGGGACGTCTGCAGCGACAGCAGATCAAGGAGCTGTGCACAAGCTTTGCACCGATTTTCTCAGCCACTCCAGGACGGACCGAACGGGCATACCACTCCATTGACACAGGTAATGCTCACCCAATTAGAACCCCACCCTACCAGGAGTCACCTCATGCCCAAACTGCTATACAAAGGGAGATCCAGGACATGCTACAGATGGGTATAATCCGCCCCTCTACCAGTGCATGGGCATCTCCAGTGGTTCTAGTTCCCAAACCAGATGGGGAAATCCACTTTTGCGTGGACTACCGTAAGCTAAATGCTGTAACTCGTCCTGACAACTATCCAATGCCACGCACAGATGAGCTATTGGAGAAATTGGGACATGCCCAATTCATCTCTACTTTAGACTTAACCAAGGGGTACTGGCAAGTACCACTAGATGAACCCGCTAAGGAAAGGTCCGCCTTCGTCACCCAGGCAGGGGTGTATGAATTCAATGTACTCCCTTTCGGGTTGCGAAATGCACCCGCCACCTTCCAAAGACTTGTAGATGGTCTCTTAGCGGGATTGGGAGAATCTGCAGTTGCCTACTTCGATGATGTGGCCATTTTTTCTGATTCATGGACAGAACACCTGGAGCACCTGGAAAAAGTCTTCGAGCACATCCGACAGGCAGGACTAACTGTTAAGGCTAAAAAGTGTCAAATAGGCCAAAACAGAGTGACGTACCTGGGGCACCAGGTGGGTCAAGGAACTATAAATCCCCTACAGGCCAAAGTGGATGCTATCCAAAAGTGGCCGGTTCCAAAGTCAAAGAAACAGGTCCAATCCTTCTTAGGCTTGGCCGGATATTATAGGCGATTTGTACCACACTACAGCCAAATCGCCGCCCCGCTGACAGACCTAACCAGAAAGAAACAGCCAAATGCAGTTCAGTGGACTGATGAGTGTCAAAAGGCCTTTAACCAGCTTAAGGCAACACTCATGTCTGACCCTGTGCTAAGGGCCCCAGACTTTGACAAACCGTTCCTAGTAACCACAGATGCTTCCGAGCGAGGCGTGGGAGCAGTTTTAATGCAGGAAGGACCGGATCAAGAATTCCATCCTGTCGTGTTTCTCAGCAAGAAACTGTCTGAGAGGGAAAGCCACTGGTCAATCAGTGAAAAGGAATGCTACGCCATTGTGTACGAGCTGGAAAAGCTACGCCCATATGTTTGGGGACGGCGGTTCCAACTACAAACAGACCATGCTGCGCTACAGTGGCTTCATACCACCAAGGGGAATAACAAAAAACTTCTTCGGTGGAGTTTAGCTCTCCAAGATTTTGATTTTGAAATACAACACATTTCGGGAGCTTCTAACAAAGTGGCTAATGCACTCTCCTGGGAAAGTTTCCCAGAGTTAACTGGTTAACAATTGTTCTTGAAATAAAACATATTGTTAGTTTTTATATAATCAGTAGTATGTCTAAAGGTACATGTGTCTTATTAACTCTGTTTTCTCCTAGAGCTCCAGGAAAAAATCACAGCCAGTGTGGAACCGGACGTCCAACACTATCTGTGATTTGGGGGGTGTGTCATAACTATAAAGGGAAGGGTAACAGCTCTCCTGTGTACAGTACTAAAATCCCTCCTGGTCAGAGACTCCAAAATCCTTTTACCTGTAAAGGGTTAAGAAGCTCGGGTAACCTGGCTGACACCTGACCCAAAGGACCAATAAGGGGACAAGATACTTTCAAATCTTGGGGGGGGGGGAGGCTTTTGTGTGTGCTCTTTGTTTGAAGGGGTTGTTCGCTCTTGGGACTGAGAGGGACCAGACATCAATCCAGGTTCTCCCCATCTTTCTAAACAAGTCTCTCATATTTCAAACTTGTAAGTAAAAAAGCCAGGCAAGGCGTCTTAGTTTTACTTTGTTTTCTCAACTTGTAAATGTACCTTTTACTAGAGTGTTTATCTTTGTTTGCTGTACTTTGAACCTAAGACAGAGGGGGGTCCTCTGAGCTCTTTAAGTTTGATTACCCTGTAAAGTTATTTTCCATAATGATTTTACAGAGATGATTTTTACCTTTTTCTTTAATTAAAGCCTTCTTTTTAAGAACCTGATTGATTTCTCCTTGTTTTAAGATCCAAGGGGGTTTGGATCTGTATTCACCAGGAGTTGGTGAAAGGAAGGAGGGGGGAAGGGTCAATTTCTCCTTGTTTTAAGATCCAAGGGGGTTTGGATCTGTATTCACCAGGAGTTGGTGAAAGGAAGGAGGGGGGAAGGGTCAATTTCTCCTTGTTTAAGATCCAAGGAGTTTGGATCTGTATTCACCAGGGAATTGGTGAGAGGTTTCTAAAAGCTTCCCAGGGTAGGGAATGGTGGCAGCGGACCAGTACTAAGCTGGTAGTTAAGCTTAGAAGTCCTCATGCAGGCCCCCACTCTTGTACCCTAAAGTTCAAAGTGGGGATACAGCCTTGACAGGAATTCAGTCATTTTTTTTGTACTCCAGCTGTCTTGTTTACTAATAATGGCAGATAATCTTTCAAACCTTCATTCATATTATACCAAAGTATCTTAGGTGTTCATTGTATTAAATGAAAATGTTTATTTATTATTGTGGGATTGTGTTAATCCTGAGGGCATTTTGCGCCAAAAATTTAAAAATTCTGTGCACAAGATTTTAAAATTATTTGACAAATAAAATTTGCAGAAATGTGGAGGCTCCAGCATGGCATTAGGGAGCACAAGCCACTGGCTGCACGGAGGTGGGAAATCACTGTGCAGCTGCCCCTGGGACACGGACTCAGCGGTGAGGCTGCACCCAACCCTGACACAGTAAAAGGACCAGGCCTGCCCTAGAAACACCCCTGGGTCCTGTCCTTTTGTGCCAGGTGTGGGCAGGCAGGCTCAGCCTGGCAGGATCCAAGTGGGAGGGGCTTAGTGTGGGGGGAGCAGGTGTGGGTTGAGAGGGTTCTGTGGGGAGCAATCTGGGTGCAGGCAGCTCAGTGAGGGATCTGGCTGCAGGGGGGGATCTGGAGGCACAGGGGTTTGTTGAGGGGGGTTCTGGATGCAACGGTAATGGGACTCTGCAGGGGGGTCCAGGTGAAACTGGTTGGAGCTCAGCGGGGGCAGGGATTTAGGTGGGGTGGGGTGAGGCTTGGTGGGAGCATCTGAATATTAGGGGGTCTGGATGCACGGGGGTTGGGTGGATGGGAGAGCAGCTCCCTGTACAGTGATCCCTCCCCCTGCAGCCGAAGAGCGATGGGGGCAGGAAGCGGGGGAGGGGGAGAATTTTCAGAGCTTCATGCAGCCTGGGGAGAAATCTGGGGGTGGGTTTGACCTGGCCCCAGATGCCGTGCAGGGGAATAGTAAGACCTGTCCCCTGTCCTGGGACTAGCAGCTGAGCCCAGCGCAGGGTAGAAGCTACCAGCCAGGTCTTCCTCAGTCCCGCCCCCTGCCCCACAGTGATTTACTGCTCTGCCGACTGCCCTGGCCACCCAAAACATACTGCTTGGGAGGGTCACATGGCTGCTCTTGTGGCTTCCCTGTCAAAGTCACTTTTCTTCTGGGAAGAAAAGAAATCTGCAGGGGACATGAATTCTGTGCATATGCAGTGGCACAGAATTCCCCCAGGAGTAATTATGTGTAATGTCTCTACAAGGGAGATGTGACTAATGTAAACCTGGGAAGTAGGGTGACCAGATAGCAAGTAAGAAAAATTGGGACTGAGTGTGCAGGGTAATAGGCGCCTATATAAGAAAAAGCCCTGAATATCAGGACTGTCCCTATAAAATTGGGACTTCTGGTCACCCTACTGGGAAGAGTTAGGAGCTTCAAAGGACTATTTGAAACAATGTGCCAGACAAGAATGAACTTTTCAAGTTAAATGTGTTTCCAAGGAATCTCTAGCTGCAGGTGTATTCAAATATACCCCCTCCAGTTATGCAAGAACTCAGTCTTTTGAAGCTTCAACCTCAGGAGAGGATTTTTCTGATCACCTGTTTCATGAGGACATCATCAGAGCCCCAAACCATATAAAGAAAGGATTAACAGATTCATGGGGGTTCTTGTTCTGAGCTTAGGCTATTATGGACTTGTAACCATAGAAAAACCCTGTGTGGGGTTCGAAGGACTGATCACCTGCAAAAGCCCTTTATGGAGTGGGGGTGACCTCTGGTGAGCTTATTAGCATGCCTGTAGGTTCTTTTATTGTTTTACTATGTTTTCTCTGTAATGCTTTCCCCTTAAGAATAAATGGGCTTGCTTAGGAAGAGCTGTGTGACACCTTATTACTGTGGGCCATTGTGCTGCTTATAACCTCTGAGGAGAAAAGCAAAGAAGGCCTGCTTAAGCAGTCTGACTTGCAGGGGAACTCGCAGTGTAGCCAGGGAACTGCACAGCCTGGAAAAAACATGTTCAGGAGAGGGAGAAATGTGGGTCTCTACCCAAGAGAGGTGATGTTGGGGCTCTAAAAGTGGGTTTCCTCGCTGGACCCAAGGGGAAAATATAGTTGCAATTGCCCTGAACTGTGACACTCATGATTAGAGGTCAATTTCTCTAGTAGATTCATTCACAGGAATGTCTAACTCCCAATTGTGACATACTCATTCTATTCTGGAGAAATCTATATTCTTGCTGTCTGTCTTTCTCTTTCACCAATTTAAAATTAGTTTTTGTTTTACAAAGTTTGCACACTCATGTTGATACCAACGGCTACCTTTTCTTTTTGCAAAAATTACCTCTTTTAATTAAACGTGGGCCAGATCTGCAACATTACGGTCTGAATTTCCCTAAAGTCTGAATGGATTTGAATCTAGTGTATTAAGCCCCACTGGTGTGGGTGCACACTTGGATTTCAGTGAGTCTCTGTGTGATCTGCACACTTGTGAGTAGTCCAGGAGCTGGGTCCAGATTTGGAAGCATCTTATTAAACATAGGCCACAGGCGTGAAGTTGCAATCCAGACCATAACATCACTGCCTTTTGTATGAGTTTGGCCCAATCGCTACTTCACTCCCAACAAAGTACCTCAGGATCACAGTACCTCAGTATACCTGAGTTAATGGATGACTCCAAATGATATAATTTTTACAAAAATTACAAGATTGATTAGTTTAAAAAGAATCAAATACTATGGTTGTAAAGATATTGTTTGACTAAATCACTCCATTTCATTTGACAATGAACTTCATAACCCTTTAGGAAATACATCTTATGACTATAGTTTCCTGTACTATGGTAGGTGGCAGAATATGCAGATGGATTTGATCTTGTACTGACCACCGTATGGCCAGATCACTGCAGCCAAGCAGAACACCACTGAAGGCAATAGGGGTCTACATGTTTATAAGGCTCCCTGGATGAATGTGGAGCTCACTGTATGATCTGGAGTGATGCCTGGATCATCAGTGGCAGCAACTTTTGGAGAGATCAGGAATTTGAAATTTCATTTATAAAACACTGGCGGAACTAGCATTCTTGCACCTGAATTTTCCATTGCAGCTGGATCTGCCAAAGAAATTCAATCCTAAAATATTTACATTAATTTTCCCAAGTCTGCTCTCTGATTCAAATGTTTTCATAGTGCCTTTTTCAATGGCTGCTGAACAGTGACTGGGGAGATATCAGCTATGTACATTAGAGACGTGTGACTCCCACTTCTGATATTTGCACAGGAGACGGATTTGAAATTGGTTGCCCCCATCCAACTTCCTACTTGTGTTTCTGCTGGGTAGATTATATCTAATATTTATTTTCATACCATTACCTGCTCCTGCTATTTCTATTTACACTGCCAGATCCTGCAATTTCCATTCCTCAGGCTAGACTCTGAGGAGTCTTACAAAGTCTACACCAAAGCTGCCTTGTAAAGAGAATGTTTGGGTGAGGCTGCAAGGCTGCTGTGACTATAGAAATTTAATTTGTTTGTCTGACTATCAGGTGTTCATACACAGAGTTGTACTGCAAGTGTAAATCTGCCCTGCGAACAAGGTATTTACAACAGGTCACACAGGGTAGCCTCATTCCTCTATTATTAATCTATTTTTTTCTTTTGGTATGCAGAAGCAAAGTGGATGCTTATACCACACATAATAGCACGAACTAGAAAAATTGAGTTATGCCCTACTTCTACTAAGTTATGCAAATTACAAATGCTTCAAAAGAGTTCTTAGCAATCTGATTCAGATGGAATGATCATTACTGAGAGCTTATTTCTGTGTGTGTTTGTGTATGTATGGAAATAATATGCATTTAATTAATGATTAAGGTCTATCTTGCTTTTAGAGGGAAAATAAGTTAATAATTCTGTCTGTAAGAACAGGTACAGCTGGGGATAAGGAGAAGAATGGAGATGCATTGGACATTTATTGTATGATGATATTTGTGGATGTTATAAAAGGAATCAAAAGACCCAAGATCATAAACCTTGCATACGAAATAGGATGAAAACAAATTGAGAAGCTTATAATCAACATTTATATTTCCAGTTCCAGAATCAGAAAGAGACCATGTTAGAACCAAATTTGGTTCTATGTAAATTACACATAGGTAAATTGTTGTAAACTGGTGTGAGTGTAAAATGATGATATAAGCTAAGGTGAAATAGAGGGTATGTTGCAGTAGAATGTATAAGATTAAGCAAATCCACACACCTGCTTCCCCCCCCCACCCCCCGACAGTCCTGCCTTTTCACCCCCTGAAGGTAAGTTATATATTTAGTTTTATATTCACACTAAAAAAGGCACCGAATCATATATCGTAATTGTCCTTGCCCTAACTTAAAAACACAAAACTAACACCCAAACATAACCGAAGTGCATAACTATAGCCCATATCCAGCAAACCAGGCAATTCAAGAGCTCCAATCCCCCTCCTGCCCTAACAATTCCCCAATGTGATAATTGCCTGGGCAAAAAAGATGAAGTTTGTAATATGCCATGAAAGTTATCAGATTTGGCATATTTTAGACAAAAGGAGTAGGTCTAGCTGGAAAACAATAATTCTGTTTCATAAAATGTTTTCAGGTTTCAAAATTTGTTTTCATGCCACACTGGAATGAAACAGAGACCTTCAGTAAGGACTTAAAGCTGGGTCTCCCACGTCCCAAGGGAGTGCTCTAAACACTGGGCTATTGGCTATTCTGTGGTGTTTTGTATTTTTTTCTCTCCTCTTCTGTCTCTCTCATTTTCACCAGAAATTCTACCCTGGACCTAAGAAATGTGCCCAGTATAAATTTTGTTGAAAAGTTTTGCTTTCAAGGACATGGCATTTTCTAACAAAAAATGTTTTGTTAAAAAATCCCAACCAATTCTAAGTAGGAACAAATTCCAGAGCCATGGGGTCCTCATGGAATGCCCAGCTAGCTTGCCTTCTTGTTTATACCAGTAGGACTACAGCTCAAGGGTCTTTACTGATCTCAACTGTGTGGTATGGCATGCGGAGAGAGGCTACCCTCCAAAGCAATGGGTCCTAGCCATTTAGGTCTTTATAAGTCCTAGGTAACACTAAACACCACCCAGAAACCCCACACAGACAGTAACTCTCGTAGTGTGTTGGTTGAATATAGTGTATTAAGCACCAGCTGCAGTTTGTGGATGGTATTAAGGCACAGCTCCACAGAGCACATTTCTGTACTCTTGAGATGACAAAGGAATAGGTGACGGATGTGAGGTTCCAAAAGGCAGTCACACCTCCTGGCCATATGTATGATAAAAAAGACCACCTCACTGTTGCTACTCTCTGACCTAGAACTGGTAGGAGTCCAGCCAGGGCTCCTAGATTACAGACCTGGTGAACAAATGATAGATAAACAGAATAACTAAAGGGATAATTCTTGCCATATCTTCTGGTTGCCAAGGTTAACCAATGTGCGGCTTCAGAGATTCTGTTTCTCTTGCTGTTGCTTTTCTGGCTCTTTCTTTGGCTGTTCAGCTTCCCACCTTTGGTGCTCACCTTCCTTGTCTCCTTTCTCTATCTTAGCCAGTTTGAGTCGCATGGATGTCTTACTGGGAGCTGAGTCGCTGCCCTCAAGCCCTTTTGATAGATCAAATGATTCTTTTTGGTGTTCTGCATGCTTACTCATCATTATACTTTCTTTTGTTCTATTTCTATCACCAGAAATAAACAGTTTCTTTTTTTCTAACTTTTCCTTTGTCTGTTCCCAATCTTCTCTCTTGTCAATCTCTTAAAAATCTATTTTACCAGTGCTTGAGGAGGGGTCTCTAGTTTACCAGTCAATTGTCTGTAAATTCTTTTATGACAATGCCATTGTGACAGTTTCCATAGGTCACCATGTTACCTCCCTGCCTCAGTGAGAGAGAGAGACTTGCTGGTGCTAAATTGGTGTCAGTTCCCTGACACTCCCAGTCAGTTAGCCACCCAAACAAACTCCTCAAGGCTCCACCAGCCCTTACTATACCTTGCAGGTTAACCCTTGGTGTACCCCAATCCCTGAACCCCATTTGAAGAGCAAAGCTTCCAGCCCTGTCACTGACACTCACAGTAATTACCAGGTAAGCTGTATACACACAGCTGGAAGGTTACAACTCAGGATCAGGTCCTTTATAACAACACAGCAGTGTAATTACTAATATATTTATAGTGGAAACAAATATAAGATTATTAACAAAGAACAGAGATTCACAGATTCAAGTAAGAATAATGGAAACAGAAATAGTTACAAATAAAACAAAGCTATAACATGCTTTCTAGAGACTAAAACTTAATGTGTTACAACCCTTGTCTAAAGCAGTTTCTCACCCGCAGTCTTTCTGCGGAGCTTACTGATTCTGAGTCAATCCAGGATCCATTCCTTGATTCATCGTCCCCTTCCACCAAGGGTGATTCCTCAGTGGAACAATAACAGACTGTGGGTTTTGAATTCCCTGTTACCAGGGCCGGCTCCAGGCACCAGCTTAACAAGCAGGTGCTTGGGGCAGCCAAGGGAGAGGGGCGGCATGTGCGGCAATTCGGGGGCGGCAGGTCCCTCACTCCCTCTAGGAGCGAAGGACCTGCCGCTGAACTGCCACCGCCAATCGCGGGGTTCCCCCCCCCCCCCCAATTGCCACCACCAGTCACGATTGCGACTTTTTTTTTTTTTTTTTTTGCGCTTGGGGCAGCAGAAATGCTGGAGCCAGCCCTGCCTGTTACAGTCCAGTAAACCACTGAAATGCATTCCTGTTGTTTGTTCTGTAATATGCTAGTGCCATGTTGAGTTCACATCTCCCCTCTTCCTGTTGACTTTACATGCATATGAAGCTCCCATTGCTTTTGGCTTCGGATCTTAATTTACATTTGACAGAGAGATAACTATCTTCCCTGTCTGGAGAAGCCTGTTTCTCCCTTTGTTTGGTGTGACAAAGTTCTGTCCTTGACTCCATGGGTCCAGCGTTTCCTGACGGATTTTTGCTAGCCTCAGAGGCTCACTGTGACCCTCCACATAGCCCTTCTCTCTCTCTAGAGGCAAGGGTCACAATCTACTGAGCCATTTTCATCATAAGCCAGCAAGGGAGGTGAGGAGAAACAACTCTCCCTCACACAGTCTCTGTTGTCTCCCAGTATCAGTGATTAATCAGGGAGGGGGGAGCCCAGGCCCACCCTCTACTCTGGGCTCCAGCCCAGGGACCCTAAACTTAGCAACTATGTTTAAAAAGCTGACTTTTTGGAAATAGGACATGTACAATTCCCTGGGCTACTTCCCCACAGCAGCCCCCACTCAATATCTTCTTCACAATTACCTCAGGGCCTCCTTCCTTGCACCTGATATGACTTCATACTACTTCATTCCTCCTATAGTTCCTGACACCCACACCACACTGACTAACTGGGAGGCTTTTAACTAGTTCCAGCCAGTCCTTGATTGGCTTCAGGTGTCCCAATCAATCTAGCTGTCTCTCCTGCCTTCTAGAAGGATCTTAATTGGCCCCAGGTGTCTTGATTAACCTGGAGCAACTGCCATTTGGTTACCATGGTACCAGGGATTTGTTTAGCCTGGGGGCTAACATACCTGTTCCTCACTACTTTACTGTAGCCATCTGGCCTTGCCCCATCACATTGGTTACAGACCTTAAATCCCTGTATTAGCAGGCATACCTATTTCTCAGTGTGACAAAGTGAGACCTGACAGCTATCAGAGAGTGGTGGAATGCAGGTGCATCAGCCCTAGAATGGTAAAGGCCCTTTTCCTTGTGAACTGAAAAGGGTCAACTCAGGTCAACCAGGGATGCCTGAGTCCAATTAAGGGCTGCCAGTGACCTTTCAAAAACCCCTCTTCCAGTGAGAAGGAAGGATAAGAAACAAGCTGCATCAGTAGCAGGGAGAAGAGGCTTCTCCTGGATGGGAGACTGCCCCCCTCCCCCCTAGGGGAAAGAACCAAGCTACCTACCTGTTTAGGGAAGGACTGGCAACCAGAAGCCAGCATAACGTGGCAACACCTGGAGAGAGGGCAGGGAGAGATATTCCCTTTTTGTGTTGTCCAGAGCAGGACTGATTTACTCCAGGCCCCCACTTCCAGAAGGAGAAATGCTGGAGCCACTGAGGCAAAGGAGGTGCCTTGACACGTCAGATAGTGTTAATACATACACTTCACCAAAGATATTAATGACCCACGTGTCACTACATTTCATTTGATACTTCACATGATGAAGAGAAACAGGAGGCAAAGCTTCCCTCACCTCCTGGAGTACATGATGGGGGAGGCGTGGGGTGGATAACTCCATGCACTGGCTGAGAGCCATGGTCTCAGACTCTGGTATTACCAGCCAGGACCGAGCTCCAGCACACCAAGGGGGACTTCACTACCTGCACACATAGATGGGGGTTGTGCAGCAGGGGTTTCATGAGGAGGTCCACCCCTTTGACAGCTACTTTGGATGGTATATAGTGAATGAGGCAGTGGACTACAGGTAGGAAGATGAGTGCCGCTTGTAGAATTGAATTCAAACCATGCCTCTGGCACAGAGTTTCTGTGTGATGCTGGCAAGTCACTTAAACCAAACTTTTCACAGGTAATCCCTATCTGTGTGTTCCTCATAGCCTGGCTGCCAAATTTGAGACCCCAGAGTCTCATCTGCAGAAATGCTCAGCACTCACAACCTCAGCTGATGTTAATAGGAGTTGTGCTTTCAACACGGTATTATATAGCACCTTCTAAGTACTCTGACAAATTAAGCCAAAGCTATCTCAAGTTGGACACTCAAAAATAGAGGATACTTTTGACCTTAATCTCTGTACTTCTGTTCTCTATCTGTAAAATGGGGATAATAATGCCACCACTCACATCACAAGAGAATTGTGAAAATAATCATTACAGTGATGCCTGACCTAAAAAAGCCCAGGAGGAAATTTATAATTCTGTCTTCAGAGCAAGGTTTGATTATGTGTAGTAAAGAAGGCCTGGGGCCATACATTGAACAAGGAAGAGAAAACAAAACATCGAAGAGTTGTTCATTAAGTGAGCACTGTCCCTTCAGTGCACTGAATGAGGCAGGTGAAAAAAATAGTATGACTTTAGCATAGGGCAGATTCACAAGGGGGTGGAATTAAGGTTGCATAGGCAGTTTTAATGCTGGCATTTCCTGACTTTTGAGTGCTGATTTTGCTACCTAACAGCCCTTTTAACTTAGTTTTTGTATGTAATATAATCATTATATTACATTTTATTATTCAAGAAATAGTATGGGGCCATATAATGATGCACTGAAACATGAGGCATTTAAGTGCATCACTTTGCACCATACCATTTTGAATGCAGTTTTTGGAGTGGAATTAAGAAAGAAAAGCATTATTGCTCTTGCTTTCTTTCTCCATGTTGTGTTCATCTAACATGCTCCTATTCCATTTTATATGCCATTGGGCACCCCATTCTCCCCTTCCTCTCTGCCCCATCCTTCCAGTCCGCCTGTTTTTACTGCTTCTCTAACATTTTTGTTCACTCCACCAGCTACAGAGGGTGAGGGCGGCAGCAGCTACTTCTATGCTGGAATGCCAGTGACTGTCTCTTTTGCTTCTGTTCTGCACTGTGAAAGCAAGTGAGAGGCAACAGCCCCGCAGAGAGATGTGAGAAAGGGGCAGAGGCAACACAATGTCATCTAATGCGCTCTTCTTTTCAGTGTGATAGGGAACTGCTGCGGTAGAGCCAGGGCAGATGTATTGGGCACAATTCTAATTTCCCTAATGATTGTAGAGGTTCTGTGTAAAATCAAAGAGCATGAGCTCTCCCTAAGCAGGTGAGGGTATCCCCACTCATAAATCTGTCCCTGTTTTTATGAGCACCTGGGCTTTTCACTACTTATCCACATTTCATCTGAATTCCATTTCTTATAAAAAAAATTCCCATAGATAACACTGCTCTACAGCCAAAATGCTTCTGAAATAAATGTAGTCAAACTTTACTAATTCTGGGTCACTGAGAATGAAAATGATGCTTAAAATTGTTGATTGGCTCTAGTTTTCAAGATATGCTATTGGGTCAGTATATACGACCCTTGACTTGGGAATGGCGGAGGATAAGTGAGTTATAAAGGAAAGGGATCTCAATTTAAACCAGAAATGA
The DNA here is from genome assembly GCF_028017835.1 of Emys orbicularis. Lineage (NCBI taxonomy): Eukaryota > Metazoa > Chordata > Testudines > Emydidae > Emys > Emys orbicularis. The sequence goes on along the minus strand of NC_088683.1, from coordinate 62,536,138 downwards.
CTAAAATACATCTTTGACTGGATCTATGAATAAATCTATGACTGGGTTTGGACAGTACTTGCTTTTTAGGCAAAACAATGAATGATGCAATCTGAAGCTGGTATTGCGTCATACATGATATGAATTGCATCATGTTATTCCTAGAAGTCATGGATGATGCAATCATAACGAAGCTTACATCACTCTGCTGAACAAATTGCCCTATATCAGCTCTAGAAATCATACAGTGTCGTGCTCTCTTATTTGTCAGTGTTTGATTTTGCAAAGGGACACATTTCTGTTTAGCCAAAGTGAGCAGAGATGCCTCGTACTTGTGTGAACAATGCAGATAACTTCTGCTATGTTTGTGGTGAAGTGACTTTTGCATCACAAAAGCGCAGTATAACCACTATGGTTAAGAAAGCCTATCACCTTTATTTTGGCTGCAAAATTGGAGATCAGGACAAGAGGTGGGCCCCACACATATGCTGCAACACTTGTGCAACAAATCTTCGCCAGTGGTTGAACAGGAAAAGGAAATCTATGCCTTTTGCAGTGCCAATGATTTGGAGAGAGCCAACAGATCATACCAGCAATTGTTACTTCTGCATGGTGCCTCCAGTTGGGAAAGGTGTGTCAAAGAAGAAAAAGTGGACTGTGCATTATCCAAACATTCCATCAGCTATACGCCCAGTACCCCACGGAGAAGGACTGCCGGTTCCTGATGCACCAGAATCATTCTCACTTGAGTCAGACGAGGAAGAGGAAGAGGATGAAACTTCTGGTCCTGAACCATCAATGTCACAGGACCCACATTTTCTCCCATCCTCCTCCTCTGAACCACACCTCATAACACAAGGTGAACTGAATGACCTTGTCAGGGATTTGGAACTACCCAAGAGTAAGACAGAGCTGTTGGGCTCCAGACTACAGCAGTGGAATCTCCTGGCAGGTGATGTTAGGGTTTCCATGTTCCGTGACCGTCAAAAGGATCTTGTCCCATTCTTCTTCATGGAAGGTGATCTTGTAGCCTGCAACAACATCGATGGTGTGATGGCAGCCCTCAACATCGTTCAGGATCCAGATGAGTGGAGACTGTTCATTGATTCATCGAAGACGAGTCTTAAAGCTGTTTTACTGCATAATGGCAATGTTTTGCCATCAATTCCAGTTGGTCATGCAGTCCATCTGAAGGAAACCTATGACAACATGAAACAACTTTTGAGGTGCATAAACTATGACCAACATCAGTGGCAGCTTTGTGGCAATTTGAAGGTTGTTGCTCTCTTGCTTGGTCTGCAGACTGGATACCCAAAGTACTGCTGTTTTCTCTGCGAATGGGATAGTCGTGCAAGAGATTCCCACTACATCAAGAAAGATTGGCCACTCCGACAGTCATTGGAGCCTGGGAGGAAAAGTGTTCAGCATCCACCACTTGTTGAATCAAGGAAGATTTTGTTACCACCCTTACACATCAAGCTGGGTCTGATGAAGAACTTTGTCAAGGCCATTGACAAAACACAAGCAGCTTTCAAGTACCTCCGTGGAAAATTTCCAAGCTTAAGTGAAGCTAAGATAAAGGAAGGTGTCTTTGTTGGTCCTCAGATTCGTGAACTTCTTCGAGATGATGCATTTGACCATGCACTGCGTGGCAAGGAAAAGACGGCATGGAAAGCCTTCCAGTTAGTGGCAATAAATTTTCTCTGAAACAACAAGGCAGACAACTACAGGTTGTTGGTGGAAAACCTCCTCAAGGCATACAAAAGCCTTGGTTGCAACATGTCACTAAAGATACATTTTTTGCACTCTCATCTAGATTTTTTTCCACCGAACTGCGGAGCAGTGAGCGACGAGCATGGCGAGCGATTTCACCAGGAAATTGCAACAATGGAGAAACGCTATCAGGGCAAATGGAGCCCATCAATGCTTGCAGACTATTGCTGGACAGTGACAAGAGATGCTCCATTTAATGAATCCAAGAGAGAAGCCAAGAAGCGCCGAGTAGACACTGAATAGGACTAAACTATGTACATAATAGTTTTTTGCCTTTTGTTTCATAATAAATTTTATTTATATAACCCTTTTGCTGATTTTTAAAGTGTTACATAAACAGGACAGGTGAAATATTATCATGTAAAGCAACCATAAACACATGAAAAGACCTAGGTTTACAATTTATGATTAAAACTCTACTATCTACACAATATACATAGACATAAAATGTAAAAACTTAAATATCTTAGAAACAGTAGCCAATCAGTTGTTTTAATTGTCATATTTGAATTCAGCACATCAAAATACATAATAAATAGCACATTTTATCTCTGAAGCAGACGACTTCTCAAAAATTAGTGTAATTGGAGCATGGATGCACTGAAGCATAAGATGAAATCTCATCTTTGGCAGTTAGTTGGAGACTTTCAATTATTCACCTGCGACCCGACATAGTTGCAGAAAAGAAAGTCCTCATGGTAGATGTCACAGTGCCATTTGAAAACAGGTCACCGGCCTTCCCCAAGGCCCGAGCACGGAAGGTGTTGAAGTACACCCCGCTGGCCAAGACCCTGAGAGCCCAGGGCTATGAGGTCCAGATACACGCCCTGATTGTGGGAACTCTGGGCTCATGGGACCCCCACAACAAGCCAGTACTGAGAATGTGCGGAGTCGGTCAACGCTACGCCCGGCTCATGAGACAGCTCATGGTGTCCGACACCATCAGGTGGTCCAGAGACATTTATACGGAACACATCACAGGACACCGTCAATACCACATTGAGTAATTGAGACTGCCGACCAGGGAAATAACCCACTTCCTTCCCTGACGAACCAAGGGACGCACCCCACCCATGTACTTATTCGCTACACTGATACTGACTTGGACTCCTTTCACATTCCATGGGTGGCGTACCCAAGCCCACTTATCCACTAACACTTTAAAAACTCTTGCACCCCAATCTGGGTCAATGCTGGTTATGTGATATGTATGTATCTCTTCACCTTTGCAACCGATACCTGTAATCCCTCATAACTCAAGCCTGATGTACAGTACCTTCCCTCTTAACTTGTATATATTTAATTTTAAACATTAACTTTAATAAAATTTCTGTATATCAGCATGATCATCCTATCGTAAAGAGCCCTGGCAGGTTAGAACAGCTACTGTCTCTAATTCATGCCTACCAAGCCTGTTAGCAGCAGGCGATGTTTTAACAAGTCTCCCCATTAGACTGCATCTTGTTGGCTTCCTCATTAGAGAAAGAATATGATTTTCTTCATTAACTAGGAAAGTTCTATTTGTGGTGTAAATATCCAAGAACTAGACTAGCATCCAAGTCCAATTAGAGCTGGTCAGATTATTTATTATGAATAATATTCATTGCAAATGTAGGGCCTGATTATCATTTGCACCAAGACACTGTTGGCACGGTAAAAGGAACTTAAAGTCATATAACTTTAAAGGCCCCTTTATGATGCCAGAGCAGTCTAGAAGGGCCTTTAGTGTAAATGAGAATCAGGTCTCTTGTCTTTTTACCTATTTATGAACCAATCCTGATTATGTCAGATGTATTTGTAACTCATAGGTATCTGTGAAATGTCTGCCTATGGGTTACTTGTGAGCTGTTCACTATAACTCTTTGCTATTCATTTGTGGTGTGTGATTGGTGAGATATATTACATGGGATTTCTTGAGACCCAAGCCCAGCTCCCTACTTCACCACAGGCTTCCTTGTGTGACCTTCAACAAGTCACTTAGGCACAAAGGTATTTGCTCCACTGAGCATCATAACACCTAACCTGTAAGGCAAACCGCTTCTCCCTGCCGTGGCAGCAAGTCTCAGAGCCCAGGTCAACTGACTCAGGCTCATGGGACTTGCATTATGGGGCTAAAAAGAGCTGTGTGGGTTGTAGCTCAGGCTCTGAGGCCCACCCTCTCACCATCCAGAACCCAGGTTCCAGTCCAAGCGGGAACATCTACACTGCTGTTTTTAGTCCAAGAGCATGAGCCCTGTGAGCCTGAGTCAACTGGCCTGGGCTTTGAGATGTGCTGCTGCAGGGTTTTTTTGTTTGTTTTTTTGTTTTTGCAGGGTAGATGTACCATACATTGCCTGCCACCAAGTAGAATCCTCAGCCCTAAGTTAGGTGCCCAATGCTTGAGGATTTTTAGATCCTAAGAAAGGGACCCTCAGAAGCCAGCAAGCTGAGTGGGAGCCATCTAAGCTAACCATGAGTGAAATAATGGGGAGGGGAGAAGGACTTAGGCACCTAAGCAGCCAACCTGGTGCACCTGGGTAATGGCCAAAGATAGGCATCTTTGTCCACTCAGAAATGGATTGCTCAATTGCAAACCCTCCTCCTGGAGTTAGACACCTAAGCCAGGTCAGCCACATAAGTAACCAATGCCTTAGCAGCCCAAACCATCTGTATTGCCTGCTCACACTTGATACCTCTCTCACAGTTGCCCTGCATTTATCTGTGCTCCTGGTGTCTGTTGTTTAGGTCCTGAGCTACCTACCCATTAGTGGCCTGCATCCATGCCTCCTGCTGTGGGGTCTGGCAGTTACCTGGTCTTAGGCATATTTGACCATACCCACAAGATCAGTTCCCACTGGTAAAATAGCCATTCTTCCTGCCTAATCTGAGAATCCTGCTTCAGTGCCTCCAGGGCTTTGGCTTGAGCTAGGGCTCTGAGCTACTCAAGAGCTGTGTGGCAGCATCAGTGCTTGGGCAGCTTCGCAAATGCTGACTGGTAGAAACTTAGATGTCATAGGAACAAAGCGTATGTCTACCCTGCAATTAAAAACCCCCACATCTGGCCTGTGCCAGATGACTCGGGCTAAGGGGCTGTTTAATTGCAGTGTAGATGTTCAGAACTCAGGCTGAAGTCTGAGCTCTGGGATCCTGTGAGGGGGAAGGGTCCCAGAGCTCACGCTCCAGCCCGAGCCCAAAGCGTCTACACCACAATTAAACAGCCCCATAGTCTGAGCCCTGTGAGCCTGAGTCAGCTGGCATGGGCCAGCTGGGGGTATCTAATTGAAGTGTAGACATACACTTAGATGCCTAAGGGATTAGGTGGCAACTGAGTGACAGCTTTGAAAATGTCAGTGGCATCTAAAGGGTGGACCTAGGCACCTAAAGAGGAAGACGGGGGCCTAAGTTCTTTCAGCAGCTGGGCCTTAGTCACTCTGTGCCATGGTTCACCATGAGTAAAATGAAGACAATAGCAATTTCCTGCCTCCCAGCGGGTGTGAGGAAAACTGTTATAGATTGTGAGGCATTCATATGCCATGGTAATAGGGGGTCACATAAGTATCAGAGACGGTTTCTGATCCATGAATAAACCTTTGTAAACAATAAAATCAATGGTGAAGAACAAATAATGAATAATGCATTTTGGGTACAAAATTTTGGACAAATTATTCATACAAAAAGCTAATGAAAAATTCAAGATTTGCAAACACTTTGAGAATATCCGGTGGCTATGCAAGTATTCAAGAGCAACAAGCCGGAATGCTGCTTTTATCCCATAAAATATTCACAAATCCATTTTTGTATGTTTTTGGCCCCAAATCTCTATTGATCTACATACTGATACTGATGCCCACCTCTGGCCATTCGTTTCCATCAAGGTACCGAGATACGAAGGTGGTTATTAGGATAATGCGGATAACGCAAACAAAGACTTTTAATTAGACCTATTGTGTTTTAGATCAGTGATATGTCATATAATATTCTCAGTAGAGCTTGTCATAAAGCTCTTGGTAACTTAACACACCTTCTATTTGCCCTAGATTTGGTGATACCTTGTGTTTCCTAAGCAGAAATACAAATGTTAACTTTACATTTATGTTTCTTATTTTTAACCTGAAACAGTCTGACCCAGGAACCTATCCTTGTAACAAAGCCCGATGCCAACTCTGTCCACATATCTATTCAAGTGACATCATCATAGGACCTAATCACATCAGCCATACCATCAGGGCCTCGTTCACCTGCACATCTACCAATGTGATATATGCCATCATGTGCCAGCAATGCCCCTCTGCCATGTACATTGGCCAAACCGGACAGTCTCTACGCAAAAGAATTAATGGACACAAATCTGACATCAGGAATCATAATACTCAACACCAGTGGGAGAACACTTTAACCTGTCTGGCCATTTTATGACAGACCTGCGGGTGGCTATCTTACAACAGAAAAACTTCAAAAACAGACTCCAACGAGAGACTGCTGAGCTGGAATTGATATGCAAACTAGATACAATCAATTTAGGATTGAATAAGGACTGGGAATGGCTGAGCCATTACAAACATTGAATCTATCTCCCCTTGTAAGTATTCTCACCCTTCTTATCAAACTGTCTGTACTGGGCTATCTTCATTATCACTTCAAAAGTTTTTTTTTCTCTTACTTAATTGGCCTCTCAGAGTTGGTAAGACAACTCCCACCTGTTCATGCTCTCTGTATGTGTGTATATATATCTCCTCAACATATGTTCCATTCTATATGCATCCGAATTCGTGGGCTGTAGCCCACGAAAGCTTATGCTCTAATAAATTTGTTAGTCTCTAAGGTGCCACAAGTACTCCTGTTCTTTGATTCTGGCACATTAGTTCCCATAACTCACCTGCAGGTATCATAGCTCCCTTAAAGCCATTCTGGTAATGTGGAAAGGTATTAAACTTACTCCTTGCATGGGTTAGTGCGGTAACAACGCGTTATTAGGTGCTGCTGCTCTACAAATTAAAGACATTTTAATTTTCCTGCTAGCAGGGAATGATGCAGGCAGGAATATGTGAAAAGCTCCTAGCTTCTGGTCATTATGGTGCTGAGTACAGTACAGCTGAGTAAATGACAATATCTTACAAATGGAGCTCCTCTTGTTAACAAAGTACAATTATTATTTTAATGTATGATGCAATTAAATTCCGCCCCTTTGAGGCAAATGTTAGTATTTGTAAGGTACTGAAATCCCATGGTAGGGTAACTGTTGGTGGCAGAAGTAATTAACTACCATAGAAATTACTGTTTCTCACCACTTACTGCTTTATTTCTTCCATACTTACATCACTTGCTTCTGTCCCATATAATATTGTAATGGATGTTGTTACACCAGGACTTACTGCATGTGGATTTGATATAGATGAAAGAAGCTATGGCACACACAATGACTTTAAGACTACTAGCTTTGTAAAGGTGGCCAGGATGCAATCTGAAGATGGAATAATTTTTATGCTTGATGTTGCAACATGCTGTTAGTACTGCACTTTTGAGAACAAACCACTCATATTTCTCTCTCTGTTCGCATCTGAAGTCCGCTGACATCAGTGGAAAGACTTGGATAAGGTGGTGCAGGAGAATGTATGTATGTGCAAAGGCCTGTCTGTGTGTGAAGCAGTGGATTATACTTGTACCTGATATAACCAGATAGGGTTGCCAAATCTCCAGCATCGTCCTGGAGTCTCCAGGAATTAAAAAATAATCTTTAATTAAAGATTATGTCATGTGATGAAACCTCCAGGAATATGTTAAAACAAAATTGGCAACCCTATAACCAGAAAAAGCAAAAGTTAAAAAACTTCTGGATCACACTTGCTCAAACAACCTGGTCTGGTTAGCAAAGTGTTACTGAGGAGAGTTAGTCCCGCCTATGAATATCTGTTTCTTTTGAAATGTGATCAGAAAGATTTCATTTAATCATAGAAGCTTGTTTACAAGCAACAATTTCATACTTTGATGAAAAGTTTGTGTATTAATATAATTCTGGTGAACACTAGAGATAAAAATTACATTGTTACTTGTACAATATGTTCTTTTTTTCCCTCACACAATTGCAACAAAGAGCGGTTGGGGGGAAGAAATCACAACTTGACATCTTGGCATCAAAAGCTATAATGTAAACCAATGCTGGAATGCTACAGATTCCCCCAGATATTCAGACTTTCAGTATTGTAACAATGATGCTCTCTTGAATGTCATTGTTCCCAGTTGCATTATAAGATATCCTGCCTTAAATCTAGTTTTAAATCACATTTAAACTGTTTAGGATAGTGGAAATTTTGGCAGATCAGCTGATCTCACAAGACTTCTGCCATTACTTGGTAAAATCTCCCGTGTATGGCTCACAAGGTTTTAGTGCCATTGAACCCAAATTCTTGCCTTAATTTTGCTTCTAGACTGAATAGTAGCCTAAACAAATTATGGATCAGGATTAAAATGTGACCTTCTCAGCCCTTCCCTAATACCCATTAGTAAAATGACAATGAGCACTTACATAGCATTTTTCATTTGGAAAAGAGACCACTAAGGGGGGGGGGGGGGGGGGATAGAGGTCTATAAAATCATGACTGGTTGGAGAAAGTAAATAAGGAAGTGTTAGTTACTGCTCGTCGAAACACAAGAACTAGGGTCACCAAATGAAATGAATAGGAAGCAGGTTAAAACAAACAAAAGGAAGTATTTCTTCACACAACGCACAGTCAATCTGTGGAACTCTTTGCCCAAGGATATTGTGAAGGCCGAGACTATAACAGGGTTAAAAAAAGAACTAGATAAATTCATGAAAGATAGGGCCATCAATGGCTATTAGCCAGGGTGGACAGGGACAGTGTCCCGAGCCTCTGTTTGGCAGAAGCTGGGAATAGGCAACAGGGGATGGATCACTTGATGATTACTTATTCTATTCATTCCCTCTGGGGCACCTGGCATTGGCCACTGTTGGAAGACAGGATACTGGGCTAGAAGGACCTTTGTTCTGACCCACTATGGCCATTCTTATGTTCTTATCTTCAAAGCATATAGCTATAATTAAACTAAATAGAGCAAAATTATCCTCTAATTTCTCTCTAATGTTTTTTGTGTGAGATGATCAAAAAATTCCTCACTACTGCTTGACTTGTGACACTTATTTGTTGGAGTGCTCCATGGTGGTATGGTTACTTTGCTATTCCCTACTTTCAAACAAATAAAATCAAATTAGACCCTATTTCTAGCAGATGAGCTTTATACTGTTTTTCAGAGTTTATACAATTTATCTTACAATCCCTTTTCTCCTGGGCCATATTCAAATGACTTATGATAATGTTCTGAGCAAAAAACATATCATTATTATGATTAATCTCATCTGATGACAGCAGCACTGCACAACTAAATGATCAACCTAGGGGAAAAAAATCAGTAATCCTATTTAGGTTTTTTTGTGATGATGCTTCTTCAAGTATTACAATCTTCATAGTAAATTACCTCCATACGATATTAACTGTGTTCATATTGTGTCAGACTTTGGTCTCAAATATGATCATTTTAGTTTTCTAGTGCAAATAAATGTTTAGAAAAATCAGTCATTTGAAATCACCATCGCATTCCAGGAGTATTTTGCCCTATGTACGATGGCATCTGACAGCATGAAGCACAACACTACTTTCATAGAACAGTAGCCATTGTCTATTTCTAACTACAAACAGAATAATCTTTTTTTAGGTATTGCTCAAATAGAATGTTCTTTTTCATTAATGTAGTGTTACAAACCACTGGTGTTAATTGAAAACCCCTTTAAAATTGAATTCCTTATATTTCCTGGAATTAGAATATCTCACACTGTTGCACTTCATGTACAGTAAATTTGAGTTAACATTACTGGACAAATTAGAAAGAAGTACTATGTAATGTGTTTTCCCTTGTCTTAGAGAAAACAGACATTGACTTTTTAAATTGAGAGCTTCATGACTGTGTGAGGCTCCAGCTGTACTCCTGTGTTAATATGCTTTTAGAACCTGATTAATTAGTTATGCTGTTTTGTGGCTCCCTTGCTCCTGGTTTTGAGTCACAATCTGGTGCTTATATTTTACCAGACAGTTCTACTTGAATTGTGACCTTCAAAGTTCTTTTAACAGAGCAAAACACATTTCGTAGTTAATCCTGAATACATTATAAGAGTTGAGTTGAAATCGCTGACTTTTTAAAGTCTTGTTTGAGCATAGGAGCTGCACTAATCTTAGCTTGAGTTTTTCTTCATTTTCAGCAATTACTATATTCAAGGTTTATGTGAAAATAGCATGAGAACTATTTCTGTCCCCCTGTAGCTAGGTCAGTTCTTTGGTAAAAACACCGAAATCACATTCTGGCTTCATGTTAACCCACTGGTAATTTATGTAGAGAACACATTGCCAAGAGAAAGCCTTTGGGGGAGGGATAGCTCAGTGGTTTGAGCATTGGCCTGCTAAACCCAGGGTTGTGAGTTCAATCCTTAAGGGGACTACTTAGGGATCTAGGGCAAAATCAGTACTTGGTCTTGCTAGTAAAGGCAGGGGGCTGGACTCAATGACCTTTCAAGGTCCCTTCCAGTTCTAGGATATCTCCATTAATTTATATATAATGATGTTGGATCAGTAAGTACACTTTAAAACTGGTGTGCAAGACATTCAAAGGGTTAAATGGAAAAAAGAGGTATTAAGTTGCAACTGAGAGCTAACAATGAATGAATATCCAGGACTATCATTCAAAAGATTACTTTTAGGACATGGTGTTTTGATATATGGTGATTATTGTGGTCTTATTGCTTCGTCTCACACAGATTTATATATGTTCAGTTAAGTCCACCTAGGTTTATTAAATAAGCTACATTCAGTGTATATATATATATATATATGGCAATGCAATTTTTCAAATTCTTTCCGTTCTTATTTAAAATGGCTTCTCAACCTCTTGAGTACCACTAGAGGGACTAGGTCATTTATTTGTTGCTGAAGTGGCAAGCATGTGTACATCTTGGTGCCATTATAATGACAACTAGCTGGATATACTAAACACTATGCCCAGAAACACTTTAAAGTAGGCATAGTTGTTCTAAGTAGTAGTCTATCTCCATGTGCAAAATGATAGGGGAAAAAAACATTACCTAAGAAAAAAGATCCTTTTAGAGCTGTTCAGAAGAGCAGCAAGTTTATTGAACCATCATGTAACAGCATGTTCTCACATGACAATATTCTTATGGGACTTCATTCTATTTTATGTTTGTTTTTTTGGACGTGAATAGTGTTTATTAATAAATTTCTGCACAGAACTCTCACAAGAGCACAATATTATAATGCTGAAAAATTCTCTTCTTGTTTTTTTATTTACTAGTATATTTAAATACATCAGTTGAAAGAGAGAAAACAAACCCTAAGAAAAGCTCAAAACAAACCCTAGGGGAAAATAAATGTAGATGAAGATCAAATATTATTCTTAAGCAAAAGTATATTAAATATTATTCAGGCTGCTTAATGTTTATTTTATCTTTCTATGATGCTCTTCTTCATGTATTCTATCATGTTATCAGCTTGAAAGAAGCTAATGTAAATATACTTGACATATAGTAATATAATTTAAAACTTTATAGTGTAAAACATAATTGATACTATTTGAATTACCTAATCATGGCAGTTCTGCATCTAAGCTTCCCATTTTTAATCCTGTGTTTTCTGGGCAGAAAATTTAAACACGCTGCAAGAAATCTTCTCTATCTTTATTTTGGTGTTAACAAAATCAAGGAGATAAGTGCCTCTTGGCATATGTATAAAATTGAAAGTGCATCATATTTCTCAAGAGGGGCTAACTTTTAGCGTTCTTCATTGGAGCTCAAGGTTTTAGCTAGGGCTGTCAATTAATTGCAGTTAACTCACACGATTAATCACAGTTTTAATTGTACTGTTAAACAATAGAATGCCAATTTAAATTTATTAAATATTTTGGATGTTTTTCTACATTTTCATATATATTGTATTCGATGTTGTAATTGAAATCAAACAGTATATTATTTTTTATTACAAATATTTGCACTGTAAAAATGATAAAAGAAATGTATTTTACAATTCACCTCATACAAGTACTGTAGTGCAATCTCTTTGTCATGAAAGTGCAATTTACAAATGTAGAATTTTTTTGGTTACATAACTGCACTCTATAACAAAACAATGTAAAACTTCCAAGCCTAAAAGTCCACTCAGTCCTACTTCTTGTTCAGCCAATCGCTAAGACAAACAAGTTTGTTTACATTTACAGGAGATAATGCTGCCCGCTTCTTATTTACAATGTCACCAGAAAGTGAGAACAGGCATTTGCATGGCACTTTTGTAGCTGGCATTGCAAGGTATTTACATGTTAGATATGCTAAACATTCGTATGCCCCTTCATGTTTCAGCCACCATTCCAGAGGACAGGCTTCCATGCTGATGATGCTCGTTAAAAAAAATGTGTTAATTAAATTTGTGATACAATTCTCCCCCAAGGAGTTCAATGTCCCCTGCTCTGTTTTACCTGCATTCTGCCATATATGTCATGTTATAGCAGTCTCGGATGATGACCCAGCACATGTTGTTCATTTTAAGAACACTTTCACCGCAGATTTGACAAAACGCAAAGAAGGTACCAATGTGAGATTTCCAAAGATAGTTACCGCACTTGACCCAAGGTTTAAGAATCTGAAGTGCCTTTCAAAATCTGAGAGGGATGAGGTGTGGAGCATGCTTTTAGAAGTCTTAAAAGAGCAACACTTTGATGCGGAAACTACAGAACCCAAACAACCGAAAAAGAAAATCAACCTTCTGCTGGTGGAATCTGACTCAGATGATAAAAATAAACATTCATCGATCTGCACTGCATTGGATTGTTATTCAGCAGAACCCGTCATCAGCATGGACACGTGTCCTCTGGAATGGTGGTTGAAGTATGAAGGGACATATGAATCTTTAGTGCATCTGGCATGTAAATATCTTGCGACGCTGGCTACAACAGTGCCATGAGAACGCCTGTTCTCACTTTCAGGTGACATTGTAAATAAGAAGCAAGCAGCATTATCTCCTGCTAATGTAAACAAACTTGTTTGTGTTTGCGATTGGCTGAACAAGAAGTAGGACTGAGTGGACTTGCAGGCTCTAAAATTTTACATTTTCTTTTTGAATGTAGGTTTTTTGTACATAATTCTACATTTGTAACTTCAACTTTCACGATAAAGAGATTGCACTATAGTACTTTTATTAGGTGAACTGAAAAATACTATTTCTTTTGTTTTTACAGTGCAAATACTTGTAATAAAAAATAAATATAAAGTGAGCACTTTACACTTTGTATTCTGTGCTGTAATTGAAATCAATATATTTGAAAATGTAGAAAACAGCCAAAAATATTTAAATAAATGGTATTCTATTGTTTAACAGTGCGATTAATCATGATAAATTTTTTTAATTGCTTGACAGCTCTAGTTTTAGCATAATCAAAATTACAGAAATGACCTTAGCTCCATTGTAAGTTACCAGACATTTTGCAAGGTACAAAAACACAACAGCTGTCTGATTCTGATTAATTCACATTACAATGCCGTACATAACAGGTTCATTAAAGCAAAGATCAAAAGCATGATTTCTGAGCTATTATTTTATTCTAATCTTATGTAATGAAATTTTAAAAAGAGTGATGTGGGTGCTAATTGGTGGAATACAATGAAGCCTCTCTCAGGCTACCATTCAAAGCAACTCAGTAACATTGGTTGCTTAATCAAGGTGAACTCCTAATAATGATAAACAAAATTATGCTTACTGTGTTTAAGAATATTTAGGAGACAATAAAGAATGGTCTGTCTTGTGCAAGTTTCATTGTATATTGATAGTTCTACAATAAAGAAAATGCTTTGAACCATAAACAGTTGCTTGGTACATAATATAACTAGCTAAATTAAAAAAATAAAACAGATTCAAACTGTCACCCTGATTCAAATTGACTCAATATCAAATACTCTTTGTTTTAGAAAGTTTATTTAACCCAACCATATGCCAGCTGGAGATAGCTACATCTCAACACATTCCCCATTCTGCCCCCCTTCCCCTATCCCCATCACCCTTACTGCCAGGCTGTTGGGAGAGAGGGATGCAGGAGACAGGTACTATGACTCTGTAGGAAAAATAGTATGTGATCATGTAATAAAAGGCTAAATCATAATGTACACACCAGGAGCCAAATTAAGGTTGCATTCAGGCAGCTTAATTCTGGCATTTCCTAACTTTGGAGTTGTAATTTCACAGTTTTTTTTTTTTTTTTTTTTAACAAACTGATGAAACATATTCTATCATGTGGCGTCATATTGACATCCACATGGTTCATCAGCAGGGCTGGAATCATTAGTCACTGGACAGATCTCTTCCACTTGAGCTAATGGAATACCTGATAGCAGAAGTAGATTGTCATCCTCTGTGCAGACCAGCATGAGAGGGGGAATGGGACATGTACTTTGCCAGTGTGTGTCACAGATATTTAGAAATTTATGGAGATATCCCATCTCCTAAAACTGGAAGGGACCTTGAAAGGTCATTGAGTCTAGCCCCCTGCCTTCACTAGCAGGACCAAGTACTGATTTTGCCCCAGATCCCCAAGTGGCCCCCTCAAGAATTGAACTCACAACCCTGGGTTTAGCAGGCCAATGCTCAAACCACTGAGCCATCCCTCCCCCCCCATTTACTGACAGCAGAGAAATGCTGAGACTCAGAAATCTTGGGAATCCATTCCAGGATCTGGAGGGGAGCGTGCTTCAGGGGCATAGACTCTTCTGCCCCTTTCCTCAAGCTTTTGAGCCCTTCCCCTGTCCCAGTCCTGCCTCTTCCCTGCTCCTGGCTCATTGTCCCAGTCACATTCTCCTTGCTGTCCCAGTCTCACATCTCCAGGCTTCCTGTACATGTCTCAGTCTCCCCACTGACTCCCAGTACCCCATCCTAGTCTCCTTCCCCAGCCAGTCCCAGTCACCCTCTCTTGGCTCCTTGTCTGACCTCTTTCTCCCCTCCCCCACACTGCTGGCACTAGTCCTAGTCTCCCTGTACTAGCTCCTCATCCAATCTTATTCTCCCATCATACTCTCCTTAGCTTCTTGTCCTAGTCCCTTTGCCCCACCAGTCCCAGTTCTCTCCCCCTAACACCTCAGCTCCTTCTCAGATCTCTTTCCTGTCCCCATTCCTTCACTAGTCCTTAGTCCATCTCCATCTCCAGCCAGACCAAGTCTTCCCTCCAGCTCCTCGTCTGATCTTAGTTTCCCCGCTGCAGCCAACTGGCTCCTATTTCCCTCATCCATGTCCAGTCCCAACCTCCCTACTATGGCTTGCAGTGTCATCAGATTTCTTATCCCAGCCTACTCTTTCACTCCTCCCCAGCCAGCTTTTGTCCCCCTCTGCATTTGAACCAGACACCTTCCTCCTCTATGCTGCCTGATGCCAACAGGGGAGCCATTGACAGCACAGAAGAGAGTGATACCACTACTGAGAGCAGGGAGCCTGGCCCAGAGAAGTTGGGAACAACAATTACATGGAAAGTTATTCTGAGTCCCTGTAGCCCTGGGCTGGAGGTAGCATGCTCAGTCTCTCTGTGGGGATGGTGTATGCACAGTCTAGTCAGCACTAGAAGCCATGCTCAGGGAGGATGGAGTCTTCAGGGAATTTAGCTGTAATCTAGAAAGTCCCTATGAAGTATGTGCAAACAGCTATTTTTCCCAAAGGTTTGTAACTTGGCCCAGTTTGGTCAGATGTTTGTGGCACTGGCAAAAGGCATTAATGCCCAACTGCCTGCTACATTTCAAGTTCTTGCCTCAAAGAATTGTGTGCTTGAGCTATCAGCCCCATCCATAATTAACTGATATTCAAAATAACCAGACTAGTAAAGAAAACCTAAGAAAAAGGAAGTAATAGAAGTTGGTAACACTTTTCAGTGGTACTGTATAACCGAAATATGATATTTAAAAGCTTGGGAGCTAGACTTTTATATAGAAACCAGTGGTTTGGGAATTTAGGCTGTTGAATATCAACACGCTGGAGTTTAATGACTTTTCAAAGATTTCAGACTTCCTTATAAGCTATAGGAAAATGAATACCATATTTTATATATGCACACGTGCTTTCTAATTGTTTCATCTTCTGAATTAGTTTTTCCATTAAAGCAGCATTTGTCATTGCGAGGGCCGGCGCTTCCATGTAGGCGACCTAGGCGGCATTTTGCAATTCGGCGGTGGGGGGTCCTTCCGCGCTCCGGGTCTTCGGCGGCAATTCTGCGGCGGGTCCTTCACTCGCTCTGGGACCTGCCGCCGAAGTGCCCTGAAGACCGGGAGCGCGGAAGGACCCCCCCCCCCCCCGCCGCAGAATTGCCGCCGCCGACCAGGAGCGCGGAAGGACCCCTGCCTAGGGCACCAAAAACCCTGGTGCCACTCCTGGTCATTGCATTACTGTACTCTGATAGGTTGAAGAGGCATTAGATCTTCATAACTGAAGGATGGTTTTTAGCTACAGCGATAATCAAAACAAACACCTGCTATTTCCATTATGTCTTTTATCACAAGGTGCATTTCCAAAATCTATAATCTATATACAAACTGAGCATTAATACAATATTAAGGTTAAGCAATTAAGCACTCACCAATAGGGCTAGATAGAGTTAAGCTCAACCTCAATCCTGTTTCCTTGGTCTTATGCCTTTAAAAATGAGGTACTTCCTTGCTCAGATACACTATAAACTAAAACTTCATGTTCAAACTTGTATACTAGAACTACAATTTTAGAAAGTGCTTATGTGACTCAGAAGCCTAGGCCCCATTGATTTTCAATAGGATTTAGGCTTCCAAGTCACTTAGTATAATATTTGTAAGCATCTGTGTATTTGTCTGGATTACATTAATACCTAGAAGTCTGGATCAGGATCCAGTTGTTTTAGGCACTGTACAAAAATCTGAAAGACACAATCCTTACCCCCAAACAATGTATAGTCTACTTTACAGCAAGCCAGAAAGCATGGTTGTGAACACATACACCTTGCTGTGTTGAGGTGTACAACCCCCCCTGTAGGCCTGAAGATGTTAAAAGACAATAGGGGGCCCACATCGCCTTGCCCCTCCAGACATGCAGAGCATGCTCAAACTGGAGAGAGAACTTAAATGGGAGCAAGTAGTCTGGGGCCTCCTGAACAAGGGTGCTGAAGAAGCCTCTCTGTGAAGAAGTAGTCTGATTGCCTGCTGAGCCCAGATGGGGCTGAAGGTTTAGGTGTCTTTTCTTTTGATACATCATATTGGCCTTGGAGGAGGGGAGATAGGTTGTAGGAAGTGGCCCAGGGAGGCAGCTCCAGAGTGCTTGACCTGTTGTCTCTCGTAGGGTCCTGGATTGGAGGCCCCAGGCTCCCCTACCTACTGCTCTTGTTGTAGAAGGGGCATAAGCCTCATTGCCACACCACCACCACTCCCTCTACAAAGAAGAGGGTAAGGATTTTGAAAACCCTAAGGTGACGATAAGCTACATGCAAGGGTTGGGAATTGGACTGAAAACCCGTCCTGCCGGAAGGCAAGAGACTGGAAATGGGATGTGCTGCTCACTAGGCAACCTGGCCCGCTGAGAACTCTTTTACACTCCCCAATTCCCTCCTTTTAATTGTTACAAAATGCATGCAGGGAAAAGGGTGTTTTTGTTTTGTTTCGTTTTGTTTTGTTTTTAACCGGGTGCACTAGCCAAAAACTGATATTGCACAAACTGGCAAAACAACTAACCTGTGGGTTGAGTCAAGCATGGACACATTCAGGGGCAAAAGGAAGTAGGATATGCCATCTCTTGGAGAAGATGGGACAAGGCGTCGGAAGGGGGGTGACGGGAGGACAGTGAGGGAGAAACAATACTAGCTGAAAGGGCGGGAGTTGCATTAGTCCAAGGCAAAATGACTGTATCAAGGATGAAATCCTGGGCCCACTTCAGTCAACAAGAGTTTTGTCACTGGCTTAAATGGAGCCAGGGTTTCACTCCACATCTGTAGCTGGTTTTCTCTCCCAAATTTAAAGGCCCAGCTACCCATGCTAAGAAATGCTCCTGGGGGGGGGTGGGCAAAACCCAAATTCAGGTGTTCAGTGAGTTTCAGGCACTAGGAAACCAAAGAACGCTTAGGGATGGATTTGAATGCTCAGATCTGAGTCCTAGAGATTTGGGTGAGAAGCAGCCTGAGGTTTCTAGAGGACTTAAATGTTGGAATTAAGCTTAACTATGGTATATGCCGCACACCTCACAGGAATACTATGACCACATGGATATACATCAGATGTAATTTTGTTCCCATATCAGCAGCATATTTTCTACTATTAGATGTCAAACATTAAAGAAGTTTGCTTTAAATTGCTACAGAAATAAAAATATCCCACTCTTCATTTTGATTATTTTAAACAATATGTTTACGATTGGTGAAGATGTGTAGCCATTTTTGTGTATTTAAATTCTGTGTTCCTTTCCCTAAGGGAAGTGGAAATGGCACATGTTTGTTGCTATAAAATAATCTGGCTGATGCTAGAAACTTCTATCAAATTACACAGATATAAGACATGCTGTCATGAGAATTTCAGGATGAGAATTTACATGCAAAATGCAGAAATAAAGGAATTCTAAATGCACCGGAAATGACATTCTGCAGCTTTGCAACAAAGTTAAAAGAAGATTTATTAATGTGCCAGCCTGGGATAGTCTTTCTGAGATTAAACTAAAAATATATTAGAACAACTTTGAAAAAAATCAAAGTTGAGATATTGCAGGGTAGGTGACACAACTCTTATTTCTAACACCACAGCTGAGTTTAGGTGAAATGAGGATAACAGAATTGTCCTACCTCACAGGAGTGTTGTGAGGATAAATACATTAAAGACTGTGAGGTGCTCAGATATTATGATAAAGGAGGCCATATATGTATCTTAGATATATAGCGAGCCATTTGTGAACACCTAATTGGGATGCTCAGGTGTGATAATTGCGTGTCTAATTTTGTTTAAAGTCTGGTCCTAGAGGACATAGGTATTTTTCAGATGTTTTCATTATTCGTCTGGAAACTAAATATAGATTCTAGGAACTGAAATGTTGTATTAAATGTTTTAAAAATAAGGCAATAAGTAACGACAAGGGTGCTGTAGACTAAAAGAGCTTGGCTTATTTAGCCTAACAAAAAGAAGGTTGAGAGGGAATATGATTGCTCTCCATAAATACATTAGGGTGTAAACACCAGGGCGTGAGAAGAGCTATTTAAGCTAACAGACAACGATGGCACAAGAACAAATGGCTATAAATTGGTCATGAATACGTTTAGGCTGGAAATTAGAAAAAAGTTTCTAGCCATGAGAGGAGTGAGATCTGGAACAACCTTCCAGCAGGAGTTATGGGCAAACCACATAAGTAGTTTTAAGATGAAACTTGGTGAGCTTATGAATGGAATTCTCTGATGAGGTTGCCTACAATAGCAGGGGATTCAATTTGATGACCCAGTAGGTTCCTTCCAGTCCTGTCCCATGTTCCTATGGTTTTTGAGGTTTCAATTTAGTCTCTAGGGTTACCTGTTTCCTATGTGTAAACTGGCTCATTTCTCCGTAATGGCCTTTCCCCTGGTCATTTACCATGGCTCTGCAGGAGTCATCAGAGCTTTACTCACAAAAGAAGCAAGACCTCGAGAGCCTAACTGGCTTCATCTCCTCAGCAATAACTCCCACAGATCAATGCTAGTCAGGGGTGAGGAAGAAACCCTAGCAAGCTGCAGGTTCTTGCAATACAACTAGGGCCAGATTTACAAAGGTATTTAGGTGCAGACAGGCACCTAGATGGATTTACAAAAGTGCCTGAGTTAGGTACCTGACCTCTAAGGTTCAGTTGTAAATCTCACTAGGTGCCTATCTGCATCTTTAAGCACCAAAACACCTTTGTAAATCTGGCGCTTTCTGGACAATGATTAGGCATAATGAAGGATGCTCCTTGTATAAAATAAATTAAGGAATCTGAGAAGTACTGCACATTGTTATAATAACTTTAATTCCCTAGCTCAAAAAAATTACCATCCCTGCTTCTCTGACAAGGCCAGGATGACTGTGTGTATTAGAGAAAGATTTACATTTTCTCAGGTAGCATTCCAAAGTACTTCTCAGGGAATGAAAGGTCAGCCCCTGTGCTACCACGTTGAGGTAAATAAAACAGGGTATTAAAAAAACTCTGAAAAATATCAGACCTTCATTCAGAAAGGACTGATGATCATGTATTTTTGATTGACACTCTTCACATGTATCATGGCTTTCTCTCCTGACAAAAAGGTCGCTCAGTCTGCAACCCCAAATGAACAGTCCATTCTTTCTATCTTACAACAATTCAACAGCAGTATTATTACTTCATATGAAATTAGAATAATGTTTGGCAATTTCCACTTTTTTTCTGAATAATTTATTTAAGAACTACTTTTTTTGCTGTATTCAGCCAGCTTTATGCAGTAGCTTGTCAAATACCACTTGTATTTGGAGAAATCCCAAATAACTTGAAGTTCTTCAGATACTATATTCAATAAATCTTTTTTTTCCTGGTATTTGAAATAAGCTGTATATAAAATAAGTCAATAAAAAGCATTTGTATTGTGGAGGATGATGATGATGATGATGATGATTCATTATTTGTTCGGAACCTAGTAGACATGTAAAAAGACACATTCCCCTCCCAGAAGAGCTTACAGTTTAGGTAGGTAACATGCAAATACAGTGAAGACTAAGGGAGGCAACAGAAAGCTGGCTGGCTGAGCAGTGAAGTATAGCACATCTTCTCTGTTTCATTTTTTTTCTATGATGGTTTAAATGAAACTTAGTACTTCCCATAGGGAAGGATTAGGCTGTGTAGTGTTTTGAGGAAATGCTTTTTAAGGCGGGATCTGAAGAAAGGAAAGATGGAGACCTAGAGGGACAGAGGGAGAGTTCCAGGTGTACATGATTATATATTATAGATGTTCACCCTCCATACTTCATATGTGTATTCATTTCTGTTGGAGCAACTGTTTTAAGAAGAACTTGTATCTGATGCAGAGACTCCCCTGAATTTCAAGAGGCTTTTGATTAGTCTCTTTGTGTCATGTACAGGGCTGGGCATGTTGTCAATGCTTAATAAAGAATAATAAACATGAAGAAAATGATGTGTTTTTTTTTTACCTACAGACTATACTACCACTAAAGATTTGCTTAAATTGAAACTTTTTCAGTGTGATTCAAAGAAAGATCCTTCCAACACTCTATTTGCCTTGAGAAATATATTCAGACATTCCAGTAAGTAAACAACACATTTCCACCCCCAGAATTTGTCTTACATTCTTAATCAATTCAGAAAAGTTGAAAGTTCTCCCATTCCTAGTGTGTATTTACTGGTTTGTCACAGTCTTTTGTGCAATGTAGCTCTTCCTCCAGTAGGGATCTTTTAACACCATGTCTACACTATAAACTTCTGTCAACGCAAGTTATATCAGCATAAAGCCACCACAGTTAGTATATCACTTGTGCGTGTGCATACTTGGCTCCTCGCCTAAGCACTGTGCATACTCACCAATGTTTGTGTGGATGCACTGTGCCGTGCATTATGGGTAGGTATCCCAGTGTGCAATTCACCACCATCTAGCGTATTGTCTTTTCGGAAGCTTTGGCAATGCAAGGTGGGGCAGAAATGAGTAGCTCAGGGATGAGAGGGAGCATGGGGTCAACTTCCCAGCATGCAACTTTCTCCACCCCATAATGTCATCCCTATCCCATAATTTTGTGCCTTTTTAAAAAATCCCATGAACCCACATGGCCCTCCTTGCTGTCCGCCATCTCTGACAGAAGAACAGAACCTGCATAGTTCTGCACTATTGTCATGAGCATTGCAAGCACAGCATGCACGATCCTCTGGTATTTGCAGAGTCGCAAGAAGAACTGAATCAGTGGGGAACATGACTATTTTGTGGAGGACAGATTGCTGTGGGACATAGCAAGAACTTATTCATTGTTGTTGGTGGCATTCATGGAACAGCTGCAGATGGTGGGGTGCTGAATCTGGGTGAGAGAAATGAGCACTGACTGGTGGGATCGCATCATAATGAAAGTTTAGGATGATGAATGGTAGCTGCAGAACTTTCAAAGGCGCAAGGCCACATTCCTGGATCTGTGTGCCGAGCTCTCCCCAGCCCTCCAGAACATGGACACCAGAATGAGAATTGCATTGACAGTGGAGAAGTGAGTGGCTATCACACTCTGGAACTTGCAATGCCAGATTGCTACCAGTCAGTGGGAAATCAATTTGTAGTTGGAAATTCCACTGTGGGAGCCATAGTCATGCAAGTGTCAGGGACAGTAATCATCTGCTGCTATGCAGGACAGTGACTCTCGGCAATGTGCAGGACACAGTCAATGGATTTGCAATAAAGAGGTTCCCAAGTTGCAATACGGCGATAGACAACATGCTTATCCCCATTTTGGCACCAGCTTACCTTGCCACACTTACAGCAACAGAAAGAGCTACTTTTCTATGGTTATATCAGCATTGGTGGATCACCAGGGATGCTTCACTGATATCAGTGTTGGCTGGCCTGGGAAGGTGAATGATGTTTGCATCTTTAAGAACACAGGTCTGTTCAGAAAGCTACAAGCAGGGACTTTCTTTCCCAACTGGTGGATTACCACTGGTGGTGCTAAAATGGCAATAGTGATCATGGGGGAAACAGCCTACCACTTGCTCCACTGGCTCATGAAGTCATACACCAACCACCTGGACAGCACAAAGGAAAGATTCATCTACAGTTTCAGCAGGTGCAGAATGACAGGTTGATTGCACTTTTGGTCAATTGAAGGGATGGTGGTGTTGTTTACTCACAAGACTGGATCTCTGTGGGGGAAAAAAATCCCAATGGTTATAGCTGCCTGCTGTGTCCTGCATGTCTGTGAAGCAAAGAGGAAAATGTTGCTGCTGGGGTGGAGGACAGAGTGGCTGTCTGTTGAATTTAGACAGCCAGACACAGGGGCTAATAGAAGAGCTCAAAGCAGAGCTATACAGAGCACTTTAACTTTGCGCCACAATAATGCATTGTGGTATGCTGTGCTCTATCTGACTCTGCTTTTTGGGGGCCTGTGTGGTGCTTGGTGCACATCTATGAATATAACACAGTCAATGCATCTACTAATTTTGTGGTGCTTGCTGTACATTTATGATTATTACACTGTTTGTCACTGATCCTATCAGTTGGGTCACACTGTACAATAACAAGTAAATGGGTACTTTCAGTATCACTAGGCATTCAGCAGCATGTGTTGGAAACTACTGTAATAAAGATTAATTATTTTCCAAAAAATAGATTTGTATTGAGTAACAAAAGCAATGCAAAAAGATCTGTGCAGGTTAAAAGCAAATACATTAAAAACTTAATACATTTCTGGAACAGAGCTCGAGAAGGGGAAAGAACATTCATGTACATTTTGGTTACCCATATAGCAACTATAATTCATAGGTCAATGTATGTGAAGCTGTGATTGTCCTTAATGTTCTCGGGTAGTGGTAGGAGTGGTAGGGGTAGGGATGTGGCCCCTTGCCTTGTGGAATGTTGAGGGAGGGTGTAGGGAGGTGCTGCACTGGAATTCTTCATGAACTGCAAAGGGAGGCAAGCCCATGATTGTTGAACCTGTAGGTTCACACGAGTCTGCAGTATCTGTGTTTGCTGCTGGAGAAGCCCCATTATGTCTTGGTGCATCTCCCTCTCCTCTTCCTGCTGGGACTCCTGGGCTTTTCTCATGTCTGCTCTTTCCCTCTTCATACAGTCTGAAATACTCACCCTCCAGACCTTCTTCTCATGGTCTGATGCTGCACTGGCTTTCAGGATCTCGCTGAACATATCATCCTGAGTCCTCTTCTTTCTCCTTCTTATCTGGCTTAGGCGTTCTGCAGGTGTGGCAGGGGAACCCCTCAAGGCTGCAATTGCAACAGGTGCAAATAAAACACACAGAGGTACCATTGTCAGTATAGTCACAATGGAAAGTAAAAGTTAAGATTCAGAACTCCCTTCCTTTGTTCTTCTCAAGTTTTAAACAAGACATGCTTATTGCCACCACTGCACCAGCCATGATGAGTGTGGCCAACCAGGAGTGAGGGCAATGGGGACAGAATTGCTCTGTTGCATGAAACTATGCGTATAAGGCAATGGCACTGAAGACTGGCACCATTTTCCACAGATGCTGGTGATTTTAGCTAATATCTCACTCCTGAGGATAACTAAAGCACAGAGAGCACAGCTGCTACTGGTGTCCCAAAGCCGCCTGGGCCCGTATACTGCTAGCTTGTATACTGCAATTGTGCCTTCCGAAGTTATCGTGGAGTGGTGTGGGAAAGTGTCCTACCACAGATGAAGAAATAAGGCTGCCATCCTTAGAAATCTTCAGGAGAGGATTGCAGAGTACCTCCAGGAAGCTTTCATTGAGATCTCTCCATGTAATGTAAAGCAGATAACGCTGCTACCTCTCTTTGTTGTGCCGCTACCTCTTCTGTTACCAGTAAATTAATACAAAGTCGATAATTGTGTCCTGTTAAGTGGTTAGTGCCATCAGTACATCATTGTAATGGGAAATACAATTACACACTTACCCAGGATTCCTTCCCCTGCATCAGGCTCACCTATGCTCAACTGCTCCAGGACTGACTGGACTGCTGTGGAGTCTCTAACAGGCCCTGACTTTTGGCATAGTTGGACTCCCAGTCACTCACATGTCCCCCAACCTCCTCCTCGCTGTTCACAGCTGGGGTCTGTGTCTCATGCTCTTCAGAGTTATTCACAGTGGTCTGCAAGGTGGTGGTGGGATCTCCGCCAATTACGGCATGCAGCTCTTTGTAAAAGTGGCAGATCTGTGGCTCCCAGAATGACTGTTGGCCTTCCTGGCTTTCTGATAGGCCTGCCACAGTACCTTTGCTTCCATACGGCACTGCTGCTGATCCTTGTCGTACACCTTCACCAGCATCCACCATGCAATCTGCTCATAGATGTCCATGTTTCTTTGACTTGTCCATAGCTGTGCCTGCACAGCCTCTTCTCCGCATAGGCCCAGGAGATCCAATATCTCCTGTCTACTCCAAGCTGGATTGTGTCTGGAACATGTAGCCAGCACAGTCAGCTAGGCAGTTGCACACAGCCATGGAGAGATGCTAAGTGTGCTCACCAAGCTGGAGAAAGGGGGCTTCTAATCTCTGTGATCTCTGGGCTGTGGAGTTCACAACTGTGACCAGAGCAGTTAGTGTCAGTCATTGTGGGACAGCTGCTGGAGGACTGTTAGGGTTGACATAGACTGTCTACACTCACAATGTGTTGACCTCAGTACATTAACCATGGCTCAAACACCACTTGGGGAGGTGGTGCTAATGCGTTGCTGTAACAGGGCACTTCAACTGTGGGAGACAAATTTAAATGCAGACAAATGTACTACTAGGTTCATGCAAGACAGTTTACATTTACCCAACTTTGCAATGTAGGCCTAATTCCCTTTCCAGGCTTGCTGTCCAAAGTATTATATCTCAGTCCTTTCCCTGCTTGCTGTCAGAGGTCTCCCTTCTCATCCCCATTACTCCTGCCACACTCTGCTTTTCTCCTTGCTAATTGATACTTGCCACCTGTTCAACTTGTTCATTAGCATTAACCAACTGTTATCTTAATTGTTTCTAATGTATAGTGTGGTTCAAGAGTTATCTTTATGAGACTGATTATCTGGAAGGTATCTTTGTATGTTCAGACTGTCTTGTTCTTACTAGCACTTTGTTGCTGGACATAAGTAACATTGGGTAACATTTTCAAAAGTGCTTAAGGGTACTTCTACATTGCAATAAAAGAACTGCACTATGGCCATGGCTGGCCCAGGCCAGTTGCCTTGGGCTCGCAGGGCTCAAACTGTGGCGCTAAAATTTCCTATGTAGACGTTCGGGCTTACGCTGAAATCCAGCATGTGGGTCTCACAGCCAGGGCTCCAGCCTGAATCCAAATGTCTACACTACAATTTTCAGCCCCGCAATCTGAGCCCTGCCAGCTTGAGTCAACCAGCCCAGGCCAGCCACAGCCATGGCATGGTTCTTTTATTGCAGTGTAGACATACCGTAAATGACACAGAAGACTCTGTCCCATTTGCAAAAGTGACTTTAGCACTTAGGCTTTTAAGACCTACTGACTTTCACTTGTACTCAGGGTCCTAAATTGCTTAGACATACTTACCCATAATTTATAGATAAAAAATAATCCAGGCTCCCAAATTAACTCATGTAAAATGTATTGGTTCTGCATGTGGCTGGCTAATTACTTGGAAAATTGGGTATGGCCTAGAAATCAACCAAGACCCCAATCTTGCAATGTAAAGTGGGGTACGCTGTACCAGTTTTATTGGAGATGATCAAAGATATGAGAAATTTTTTCACAGGAAAATCCGAGTCCTGTAAGTACATTTGATTTCCAAAATATGAACCACTGATCTTCATGCTTGTATTATTTTTAAAACTGTAAAACTGTATGAATAGTATATTAAGCAACTTCTAGCACTTTACCTTTTGCAGGAGATCTTTGCGTTATTAGGAGAGGAGGAGAAATTGCTTTTTGTTAAGCTCAGTACTCCTGTTGTATTGGACCTTGTATGGTATATACCAATCAACAGTTTTGGAAATCTTAAAAGAAAGCCTGGTCCTGCTGTCATGGAATTTGATAGAAATGTATGCGCCCATAGATTTTTCTGCCAATAGTTGATATTATAACTTATAACATGCTTCTAAAAGTTACAGTGATGTTTGGAATCTTGTATTTCTTCCATTACTGTGATCAGAATCAGTATAATTAAAGAAGCACAAGTTCAACAAATAATAATAACTACACATTAAGTAACGTCCCTTTTTACATAAAAATAGGCTATCATCTTGTGCTGCATGTTTTTCAGTGAGTTGCACTGTGAGGTTTAGTACAAATACATGACATATAGTTGGAAAAATATATTTGACTTTAAAAAAACAACAACAAATACTGTGATATTAAACTAGATATCTGAACCAGCAAAAATAGAAATGAAATATGTCCATTGTTCATGCTGTGAAATCCTCAAAGCACTAAGAAACTTACAGCTGGAGTTTTTGCACTGTCAAATCTATTTCTACACAGATCTAGGACAAAGTCTGTTAGCTTAATTAGACAATGAGTCCCACTGACTTCACATTTTGTACTTTAAGTCATATGTTTCAGTATAAATCTCTACAACTATATTACACAGCCTTTCTTCTTCAACGTCATCTTGTAAAGTTGACTCATGGTCTAGACACACCTGAGCACAAAACAATTAAAATATATCTATCTTTCTTGTAGGGCATATAAAGCATAATGGGTGGTAAAATAGAATATGTCCCAGATATAAATTGCCAGACTCTTTTGATGTGGTAAATTAGACTAAATATTAAATGCTGCACTGTACAGTTTTCTGATGAGACAGGAAGGCAGTAAAACAGTTTAAGCGGTCCTCATCAGTTTGCAGATATCTTTTGTTTGCAATATTAACTTGCAGTAAGCCAAGAAAATCTGAAGTATAGCACATTGTTATAATAGAAATATTTCCCAGGGCCCTTACAGTATTAGGAGGGATGAAAATTCTATGTTCTTGTCTTTCCTATGAAGATTGAATAACAAAGGGTCATGTGATGCCATCAGATCTGCACTATGAACCATGGAAATCTGGTAGCATTTACCTATTTAAAGCACTGACAGTGGGTTCTGCACCAAATAGGGATCTGCTATTTGCATTGTAACCATGCACAGAATGATATTTTTTCCCCAATATGACAACTTTCCAGTATGGATATCTTTCAGAAAAGCACAGGAAATGACTTGTGCCATTCATATGAAAATTAAAATACAAATAGACTTGGCAACCCCTTGTCACTGCGGAAAATATAAAAACTTAAAGAAGCTCATGTCAGTGGTGGGGATAGAAATAAGTTCCTGAGCTGAGGACCCCCCAGAGAACTGCACTCAAGGGACGCTGAGAACTAAAGCTTTCTCACCACAATTTTGTCAACTATTTTTATCAGCAAAGGGAAATTTGAATGAGTCTCATACCTGGCAATATTGACCTCGTCAAGGGATTGTCTTAAGAAATGCTTCCTGAAGGGAAGCAGGCACTTTTCCTCCTGAAAATTCCCCCACAGGTGTAAATGCAGCACTTCCTCATTGGTCTTACTTATCCAACTCTCAGGCTGTAGCCCAGGGGTAGACAACCTATGGCATGTGTGCCAAAGGCAGCACACGAGCTGATTTTCAGTGGTACTCACACTGCCTGGGTCCTGGCC
The DNA here is from genome assembly GCF_028017835.1 of Emys orbicularis. NCBI lineage: Eukaryota > Metazoa > Chordata > Testudines > Emydidae > Emys > Emys orbicularis. Next base: position 62,508,023 of record NC_088683.1, on the reverse strand, counting down.
ACCAGTCCGGGGGGCTCTGCATTTTAATTTAATTTTAAATGAAGCTTCTTAAACATTTTAAAAACCTTATTTACTTTACATACAACAATAGTTTAGTTATATATTATAGACTTATAGAGAGAGACCTTCTAAAAACGTTAAAATGTATTACTGGCACGCGAAACCTTAAATTAGAGTGAATAAATGAAGACTTGGCACAACACTTCTGAAAGGTTGCCGACCCCTGCTGTAGCCCAAGGTTTCCCCAGCGCCTCTACTGTCATCAGTAGAAATGTAAGCAAACTTGCATTTGTACCTTTCATATTCTGTCTGGAGAATGATACCTCTGTCTGGGTCAGTGGGGTCCTCTGTGCAAAACAATATGAAAATTCCACACAGTAATAAAACCTTGACTCTATTAATCATTGGATTCACCTCTGGCTAATTAGGCTGTCCACAAGCTGGAATGGTTCCACTCTTCAGGACTTGCAGATACAATAGAGGAGGCTAAGAACATTTTTTTTCCTAGCTGCAGCATAAGATTTCAAAAAATCTTTATGAAATGATTATTCAGATTTGGCACATGACAGTTAATATCTTTGCCTGTTGCAGGCTCTTAAAATAAGGATCTGTGAGGAGGCAGCTGGGGCATGTAAGAACCACGAGAGCTGATACTGGAGGGTAAAAGATTGTTAGAAAGTCATCTCAGATGGATAGAATGACCTGCCTGAATTCTCAATCAGAGCAATCTGGAATCACAGTGTTTCCCTCAGCGTTCAAAGTTAATCTCCCTAACTGGGCTCCGATCCAGTGGATCCAAGCTCTTGTTGTCCTGGATCATACTGGAAAATGATAAGAAACATATTTTTTTTCATCCAGGAACTTCAGATAATCAACTTCTGAAGGGGCTGCTCCCATTGGAAGTTTTGGCATTTACTTCAATAAAACCAGGATCAATCTCTATGTCTGTTTTTGAAGTTCCCAACAGAATTAAGCCAAATAAAGGGCTCTGCCTTTCTCCTTTAGCAATTAGAATTGCTTTAGCAATTTCGCCATTGATGTCAATGGGAAAAATGATTGAAGCTGAATCCATTTCCGAGCTTTCCTATATTAGCATCTTCTCATCTACTGTCAGCAGCGGTTTTGAAAATTAAGTAAGGGCTAAATTAAATTGGGCTAAACTGTTGTCAACACCTTGTCAAGAAGACTTGTTTGGGGCAAGTCGTTACACTGTGTAGAAAAGTTTAGCTCTGTCCACAGTAGTGCTTCTTAAACCATTGTCAACAATGATGGAACTGCATCCATTACTGACAGTAACTTTATCTCTCCTGTGAAATTTACCAGTGGCAATAAATGTCATCAATGGGGACAGCTGAACTGGGCCTCTGCACCAGCATTTCTCAAATGTAGCCAACGTGGCCCCATGCAGCCATCAGGGTCTTTTCATGCAGCCACAGCCTCCTGGGTGGTGATTGTCGAGGGTGGGGGGCAAAGCAGTGGCCAGGGGCCAGCAGGGGTTGGGCCTTGCCTTCCTCTAGAGCCACAAATGCCTGAGGAGCAGGCAGCTAGTGAGTTCCTCGCCTTCCCGGGGCAGTGGGGTTGGGCTCTAGCCCTGGAGTGGTGAGTGGCAGGCTCCAGCTGTGCAGTGGCGAGCTCCATTCCCTAGCCGCGGGACTTCAGGCTCCAGCCATGGGCTCCAACCGTGGGGCTGCGGCCCCAGGCTCCGTCCCCAGGCTCCAGCCCCCAGCTGCAGGGTTTCGGGCTCTGGCCGCAGGGTTGTGGGATCCAGCCCCGGCCCCCAGACACGTGGCGGTGGGTGCTGGCCCTGGAATCACCCCGCCCACACACATACATCACCCCTGCCCCCCGCTATGTTCTCCAGCCCCAGGTTTCGTCTGCATGCTCTGTCCTCCTGCTGTGCAGCGGTGGATGCCGACAGTGGGCTCACCCACCCACACACCCCCATCACTCCTGGCCTCCACTGTGTCCTCTAGACCACAGGGCTCTGGTCCCTGAGCTCACCCCCCCCATTGCCCCTGGCTCCTGCTGCCTCCCCGGACCCTCACCTCCCCCCCCCCCCCCCGCATTGCCTCTTCTGGTCCCTATTGCGTCCTCCAGCCCCAGGTTTCAGCTTCATGCTCCGTCCCCCTGCCATGTGGCAGAGGGTGCTGGCAGTGGGTTCACCCGCTGTGTCCTCTGGCCCCTGGTCCCCAGCTGTAGGGCTCTGGTCCCAGGCCATGTTGCTGCAGGGCTCCAGTGTGCAGGCTCACAACCCATCATCCCTGGCTCCTGCTGCCTCCTTTGGCCCCTCACCTCACCCATCACCCTTGGCCCCTAGTGAATCCTCTGGCCCTCGTGCCAGGCAATGCAGCTGGGCTCACCCCCGCATCACCCCTGGCCCCCACTGTGTCCTTTGGCCCCGGGTGTTGGCTGTGGGCTGTGTCCCCCTGCTGTGTGGCGGCAGGTGCCAGTGGCAGCCTCATTCCCCCCATTACTTCTGGCCCCCTCTGCATCCTCCAGCCCTAGTCACAGGGCTCTGATCCCCAGGTTCACCCTCCCCCATCGCCCCTGGCCCCCGCTGCCTCCCCACCCACCTCCCCATCCAGGGCTTAATTTGTCCCCTGGCTTGCCAGGGTTGAGTAAGTCTGTTTTGAAAAGTGATATTTGTATGTTTGTTAATATCACTTTTCACTGCCTCCCAGCTAGCTAGCAAGTCTGCTGCTGTGAAAGCACCTTATTTGTTTCTATTCTGTTTAGGTCCAATAAAGAATAGAGACAATTTTACATTATTTTTTATTGAGTCTGCAAAAAAATCCCGACATAAATAAATTACTATGATTTAGACATGTATATGTGCGTATTGATTTGTTTTTCCTAAAGTTAATTAAGTATTTTAGGAAAAATTGTCAGAGCGGCCACCAGCACTCTGAGAACCCCTGCTCTAAACATTCCCTTCGTAAAGGATGGCTGCAGTTTTAAGGATACAGAATCCTATATATATTCTGGGTAGTGAATATTACTCTATAGCTTTGAATATAAAAGGTTTAATTCAATTGTAAAAGAGTACATACTTTTCTCGAACGTGGAACACAATTCTCCCAAGTAACTTGGTACTGATTCATCAGACTGTATATAGAGAGAAACTAATAGCTTATTCTAATGTATTTTTGTCTATGTCCTTTTAATTTTTATATTATGTTACACACACACCACATCAGCTTCTAAATGTACATCTTTCTTCAAACAGCATAGAATTATGTAGAAATCTTTTGCAAGCTGGATGATATGGGTTTGAGCTTTGGCCTGCTAAAACCATGGTTGTGAGTTCAATCCTTGAGGGGGCCATTTGGGAATTTAGTTGGTGATTGATCCTGCTTTGAGCAGGGGGGTGGACTAGATGACCTTCTGAGGTCCCTTCCAACCCTGATATTCTATATGACTTTAAAATTCCATAGCAAGCATTAAACAGTACAGATTATGTAGAAAAGTACACCCAGCCAGTATGCTCTAGGAGCCAGTCAGGTTTCTATATATGAATTGTCAGCAAAGAATCCTTTCAGCCTGACAAAATGTCCATGGATTTAAGGCTACATTGTAATTTTACAATCCAGCCCAAGTAAAGGGCAGCATGTAAGTGCAGCCCCAAGAGATGGGCAAGAACCAGGCTGTGACTGATCATCACAGAAGATGATTGGACTGATGGGCAGGTAGGCAGACATATAGGATATTTTGAAGCTTTTCCTGTCTTCTCTAACACCAGAAAGAGCATTCTAATTAGCTATGTAGTTCGAGCCCAGATCTGAATATTTCTGGGCTTCTTCCAAAATAAGGCGGAGAGAATATTGTAGGCCAGAACTATGGGGTTGCATAGCAGATTTTACATTCAGGTTAAATACCTGTGCTTTTGTGCATACATGTATGGTCTTTACTGGGTCCAGATTCTTGTCTGCTTATTTGTATAAATGTCAGGTCTTTGACAACTTTGGGAGTTGCTGGGTATTCCCCACCCAAATAAAGCACCATATGCTATTTCACATATCTGACAAGTCACTCTTAATAATCATGATGAATATTTGCATGTGCTTGCTCTAGTTGTGCTGGTCATATTCAGCTTAGCAATGTCAGAGTTCTGGCTTAGTTTTCAGCCTCGTAAATATTTATGTATCCTATGAACTCCTTTTAATATCCCTAAATGTCTATAATCATTGGGTTTTTTCAAAGTACCAATATTTGATCAATGTACTTACCTTGGGCTGAGAGCATGGCAAGTCTTAATACACAAAGAAATAAACAAACTAAGAAGGCTCTCAGGCCTCACATATAATTTTTTAAGAACTCTGTCTTTTCACAATGACAAAAAAATATAATAACCGTATGATGTTTCTCCAAGCCTGCAGTGGCGCAGTGTTCAGTAGCTGATTTAACCCAGTATAATAAACATTATTCTGATGGGATTTTGCTTTATACAATTTTGTCTAATACACAGTAAAATTGAATGCATTGCATTAAAAATATTCTCTATTTGTAGATGGTGGTTTTTAATTAAATATTTTTTCATGCCTGAGTTTTGAAAATCATAAGTAAGATAAGTCATATCTATAGCTTAAATGAAATAAGCATTAAAAATCACCTTTAAGAGGGACAATCCTATGTGTAATTGTGCATGCTATGTAACTCAATTTTATTGTAGTCATTGATATATATGATGGTTACATGATATATAATTCATGTATTTATTGTAACCATTTTTCTATTGAAATCTGGTATCAGACTGCTGCAGTGAGACAAATAGTTCAGTGTAATCAGAAGAAATCTTGTCTTTGCCCTCAGAACTGTCTGTCCCAATGTTCCCAATAATGTATAAAATGCTACTTAATCACAATTGTAACATGTTTGTTGGCAATTTCATTTTTTGTCTCACCTTGAGAGAGTAAGGTCAGCCCTCATGCGTATAATTTTATATCCTGCTATAATAGCTGGAATCCTACCTTGAATCCCTTACCTGCATACAAAGAGGTCAGTTTGAACTGTAAATACATCTGTCAGTGAGGTAACACTCTTGGCTTTATGCTTGGGTGCTGACAGTTCTAGTAACTTTAAAACACTATGTCTCCAACTGTGTTACTGTAAAGCTAGGACATGTATGCTGCTCTGATTAATGATGTGTCTTGAAATTTTTCTCTTAACAAAAACTTGGTGTATAAGCTCTCTTTAACAGTTGTAAAGGTAGTCTATTTTCAGATTTGTTTTCTCTTCTGTATCTTTAAAAAACAACACACCAAGAAAAAATTCAGGCCAATATTATGCAATGCACGCTAGCACCATTGGATATTTGAAAGGCAGACAAAGAATTTCTATGCAATTATTACTTTTCTTCCTTTTCATATGGAGTTTTACTTCTTAGGGTCCAATGCTTATATCGGTGGGAGATGAAGGCACTCAGAACTTCCCAAGTTTGAGCCTCTATGGGTATGTTTACACTGCGATAAAAGACCTGCACCACAGCCGCAGCTGGCTCAGGCTCGTGGGGCTATAAAATTGCAGTATACGCATTTGAGCTTTGGCAAGTGCCCAACCCCTGAGACCCCGTGAGGTGGGAGGGTCCTAGAACCTGGGCTCCAGCCCGAGCCCAAATGTCTACACAGTTATTCTGTAGCCCCACAACCCAAGTCCTGTGAGCCCGAGTCAGCTGATCTGGGCTTTGAGACTCGGTACCGTAGGTTTTTTATGGCAATGTAAACATGTCCTATAATACATATACCCAGGTTACAGAATGAAGGCTCTCTAAGTCAGCACTGATGCACTCTACTAATTAACTGGTGGAAATTGCTGTAGCTCCATTGAATTCAATGGAGCTATGGAGATTTACATCAGCTGAGGAACTGGCCAATAGAACTAGAAATGAACCCAAACTGGAACTTCAAGTCCAACTTCCTCTAAAATATAAGAAAGCTCAGATTTGGATCTGTTCTTCACAGCTTGGCCCATCAAGAATTAGAACTAAATTGTCAAAAATCTGAGATCATCTTTCAGTGGGCTGAAACTCTTATCTGAAGTCAGAAGCCAGGAATTGGAGCCAAGAGTCAGGACCAGATTACCTGGAGTGAGGCAACAGAAGGGAAAGGCTGGGAACAAGTAGGCAAAGGAGCTATCACTGCAGTGGGCCAGTGCTTTGAGCAGCCACTCAACTGTCTCAGTCTTTTTGTCTTTCTTTTGTGGAGTTGCCTACTGCTGGGAGAGGTACCCAAATGTGGGTCTGATTCCTCCCCTGCCCCCCGAGAGTAGTCATGCAGGGGAAGAGCAGGTCCTGTCCCTCCCTAGCCCGGCCAGGATTTGTAGCTGGGAGCCCCCAGCTGGGGCACTCCCAGCAGCATGTGGGAGATTGGATCCACCTTCACCTCCAGGGAACTTCCTGTGGCTGCAGGAAGCTCCAGGGCTGCTGCCCAGCCACCGAGCTTCCTGCAGCAGGGGGAAGTACCTGGAGTTGATTCTGGTCTCCCCCCAAGATAGGCCATGCAGGAGATGGGGAAATCCCGTCTCTCCCCAGCTGGGGGACTAGCAGCTGGATCCTGGAGAATGATAGGAGTCCATGACTGGGGCGTCTCCAGCCCTGCCCGTCCGCAACCCCTCCAATAGCTAGATTTCATGGAGAGGGCTTATTTCACAGTCCATGACAGGTTTTTCACGGCCATAAATTTGGTAGGGCACTAGTTATGTTCATAGACAATTGTTTCCACAGTACTGTTTGTGTAGTTTTATATACTAAAAGTTACTGAGTGTGTTGCACTGGGTGTGTTCCTTTAATTAGTATGCTAGCTAGGATCTGAAATCAGTGCTCATCCTAGTCATTATCCAGACTGTCTTTCCCATTTGCTCCTGGCTTTTTTGACCTAGTATTCCGCTGATTCTGGTACTCAAATGAGTCCCATTAAATGTAAAAATGTTCATCATATGTTTGTTTATAGTTAACATTTGTGCAAGTGATGTGGGACAAGGCTGAATGATTCTGTTATATACATCTTGTCAGGAAAGCTTAAAATGTGTACATTCTTTTAAAAATGTGTACATTCTTTGGTTAATTTTCACAAAATTCTGGTCATCCTTCAAATACAGTTCAAATAGAACCTCTCTATTGGATGCAGGAGTTACAACAAAAGCGTATGGCCTTTCACTGGAATATTTCACATTTTTAAATGGCAAATATTATGCAGCGCATAGGCCATTAGTCCTCTGTAACAGTGGTCTTCCAGTGAGATCAGGAAGACACCATTTGAAAAATAACCATTTACATAATTTCTCAAGCTTAAGTAGCCCAATTAAGTGTGAAATCCTGGCCCCATAGGGGTCAATGGGAGTTTTGCCACTGACCTCAATGGAGTCAGGGTTTCACTTAAATTGTCACAGAGTGACCTGTCCCTTTAAGGTGAGTTCAAAGACCAGCTTCTGCCTGGTTTCTGCCCAGCTGAGAAGCATTCTGGGACTAATAGTTATCCCCAGGGCGTACATTGTAACTGTAGGCCTTGCAGTCGTGTGTGCTGAGAAAGGGGATGGGAATAATAATCCTTTAATCATGAGTGAGACACACATAAGGAACAGAAGCTGCTGTGGGCCTCTCCCTTGAGACGGGCTGCTGCTGCTAGGTCCTCTGGGCAAAGGGCCTGGGAAGGGTGAAAATTGTGTGGCGTGGGCTAGGTAAATAGTTTCTTTATATAGAGAGATTTTATGTTTTCCACTGATGCATCCATCATTAGTCACGGTCAGGAACAAGTTAGTGGACAAGAGCGACAGTTGATCTTTTCCAGTGTGGTAGTTCTTCTAGTCTCATGACCTATAACTAGACTTGGCAGAATTAGATACTTTAAAAAGTAATTTTGACAGATAATACTAATGTTTACTGTATGCATTTTTTCTATTTTTATCTATTTACATTTTCACAGTTGGGCAGAATTATGGGTTTAAAGCTTTTTTCTTTTTATCAATTTAAATGTTCACAGTTGTGGGAAATTATGGGGTGGAGGTCAGACAATGCAGCAGTCAGACAACAATTATTTCATGATAGTAAACGTTGAGTTTCAAAAAGTCAAAGCTTTATAACCGTAAAAAACACAAATTATCAACATCATCTATCAAAATATTCAAAATAAATACCGTTACATCAAATTCTAATTAATCTCAAGCAGCATTTTTTTTCTTTCTTTGTCTATCTGTAAATGTCAATTATTATTGATGGAAATATTTTTTTCTTCAGTTTGTATGTGTTTGGTGAAATTGACGTTTACTGACATTTACCGATAAAAATCGAATCTTTCCAAGTCTATGTATAACTCACTAGTAGCAAAGTATGTTATAACAAGAAGTAAGCTAGGAAGTATTTGCACATAAGTGAAAATAAACTTTCTTGCCTTCTTCAGGTGTTTGATGTATTTTACTACAGAAAGATATAACTTCTTTATGTTTATCGATTGCAGTCATTTGATAAGTGGACACAATTTCCCTGGGCTGGATCCCCATAAGATAGTATTCTGTGCATCTGCAGATCAGCACTTTTCATTGTCCTTATTTCTTGCTTATTGGCTGAGAGATTTGGCTGCTATTTGATCTGAGGGAAGAAAGCTTGTCAGTTCAAATCCTGAGTAACTTGTTCCTTTGTTGCTGATCCATGGTTTGGCATCATGGAACATTCTAGCGCCGGGGATATTTTTTCTTCCTTTTCTTTCCTTATGTTTTTCTGATTTTTAAAAAATGTATTTATTTATCACTACTGTTTCCATCAAGGGAGACAGTTGCTTATATTAAATTTACACTGCCATTACAGTAACTACGATCAGTAAGACAGCAAAGCTCTGTCATAAAATTGTGTTTATATATTAGTCAGGGATAGGACATGCTTATATTTCCTTTACTTTCTTAACAGCTTGTTAAAGCTGCATATGGCTCATCTTTTCTTTTGAGAGTTGGGATCAGATCAGTGCACAGAGGTGATGAGATTGTTTTAGCCTTTTGTTAAAACGTACACAAAGTACTATAGGGTTGATTTTTCTTTCAGCTGAACTAAGGTTGACATTTTTTCTAATATTTTTTTCTTTGCATTTTTTCCAGGGAGTTTAATGGTGGGTTTTAATTTGTAAGATCTATTCACCAGTTAATTGTCACCTGTTCTTTACAGGTTAGATGTAGGTATGCTATGTATAAAATATCGTAACTTCTTAATAATAGTAATAATAATGATACTTATCATTCTAATAGCATCTTTCATCTGATAATCTCAAAACACTTTACTTACGTGGATAATTATTAACCCTATTTTACAGATGAAGTAATTGAGGCACAGAGAGATGAAATGACATGCCAAAGTCACAGTGCAACCCAGAATAAAACCCTGGCTGCTTTGCTTTCCAGTCCTTCTCTCTAACCAGTAGGCCATGTTCTCACTGAGGTCATTAGTGCATTTTTTTAATGCTCCCATAAAGATTCTAGACTGGGACTTTGGGAATTAAATGTTATATTTAGCCATGTTATAGGGCACCGAATTCTTTCTGCTGCTGTCTCAACCTTGTTCTATAGAGATCATCTCTAAGCGCAAAGGTGTAATTCAGTTTCCAGTTGTAATGGTGATTTTACAATGCTGAGAATTCTCTCTTGAATTGAGATCTTTGGAATAGGCCACAGAACAGACTTTAGATTGCAGTGACTTTTGGTCTCTATTCACCTAAAACAAATTTGAACTGGTGGTAACCTAGAGGTGAAAGGTTCCATATCCCATTACTGATCACCTCAACCAAGAAGTTCTTTCTTCTTTATCCATTTCCCCCAAACATAACTCATTTTCTACTGTAATTTAAATTGTATTCCTTCTGTGTATATTTTTTTATATAGTAGGTGAAAAAACATATCATCATGCATATTTGATAAATTACAAGAGTGGGGCTGATGTATTGGTTTACTTAGAGGCTTTGCATTCACCTTAATAAAAAGTAGGAATGCGTTTTTTCTTTTTAAGTGTTCTATTTTGACCATTAAGTTAGCAGAGGAGTCATTTATGACCATAATACAGTACAACTTTTACTTATCCAAATGTCATGAGAGGATTAGGGGAAATTGACTAAGTTTGCATAATTAATGGTATTTTCATCACCATATAAAATTACTAATTTTAAAGAATGGCTGTCCCTCTAATGTTTTTTTCATATACATTTAGATAAGAAGAGGCTAAAGTTAATGTTGGCGGGACAAATACAGCCCATGATGTTGAACAGTGCAGTCTATTGCCAAATTCATTAATGGTGTAGCAATATTATTTAAGTGCCTACAATGGCGAGCTGGGTTGGGAATTTTAAGATGAAAAATGCAGTTTCCACAAAATTTTCAGTCTGCCATTGGAATAATCAAAATGAAATATTTTGTTTCAGTTCAGTTTGAGCCAAATCAGAATCTTTGTTGTTGAACTGAACTGAACTGTTGAAACTGAACATTTCATTTTGAATCAGTTCAACTAAACACTAAATTGTATTTCCATAGCAGTGCATTGCCTCATGGGTGTTGAAGTTTAGGCATCCATTCTCTTGTATGGGCCAAGCTAACTGGAGCACTACATCTCCCATAATGCAATGTGGGCACTCCCCTCTGACCAGGCTGCTTGGTATATCACAGGAATTACATGCTGGGTGCATTATGGGAGATTTATTCTGGCTCATTAGGGAGAATGGGGTATCTGGCTTCCCCAAACTACAATCCCATAAGGCAATGAATCACAATGGGAAAATGCAGTTTAATGTTGAACTGGTTTGAAACTAAATGCTTTGGGTCAGCCCAACAAACCAAAATTAAATGTTTCAACATTTTGGAATTGATTTTTTTTTTTTGGAATTTCCAATCTGTGAAAAAATTCAACTTTTTGTTCTGAGTTGAGGTGAAACCAAATGTTGGATTCTTCCATGAGACAGAAGTTCAAATTTCACTCCCCTCTACTGCAATGTGCTTGACACTGTACAAGACAAAGACAGTCCCTATCCCAAAGAGCTTATATTTTAAAACACAGACCTGTATAAACCCCAGAGCTAGAAGACTTAGAGGGCTGGCACTATCTGCTGCCTCTGTGGGGAGTGGGGGGAAGCCAGCTCTGGCCAGTCTCACTTTCATGGATGGAGTGTGCCAGTACTGAGGTGGCACCGAGCATTCTGTATCTCAGCTGCTACACTGGCTGGTTCTTGCTCACATCCTCAGGGTCAAACTGATCACCATATGTGGGGTTGGGAAGGAATTTTCCCCTAGGTTAGATTGGCAGTGAGTTTGGGGTTTTTTCACCTTCTGCAGAGTGTGGCTGTGGGTCACTTGCCCGGATTATCTGGGTATATCTCACTGAATCATTTCCCTTCCATGGCAGGAGCCTCAGGCATTGGTGCACCTCAGTCCTGCCTATTCTCTCACTATGGCATAGAGAAGTCTGGTTTCCTGTGGGCTGTAATACTTTGTTATAATTTCAGTTGATGGGTTTAGTGTGTGGGTGCCGGGTAATGTTGGTGACCTGTGATATATAGGAGGTCAGATTAGTTGATCTGGTGGTTCCTTCTGGCCTTAAACTTTATAACTCTATGAATTCTAATGTTGCTTATCCATAGTTCCACATATTATAATTTTATTGCTTGAGTTAGAATCCGTCTGTTCTGACTGTATAACTGATCTTAGATTGTTACTTCAACTGGACACTAGAACAGTCAGCAGTGGAACAGAGTCGAGTTAGAGTTGGTCAAGAATTTTACAACTAAATGGTTTTTCATTGGAAAATGGTGATTCTTCTAAATGAAAACTGTTGGGAAGAGAGGCTTAATTTTGACAAATCTCCAGATAGAAACAGTTTCATTTTTTTATTCGAAATGACTTCCTGTTTTTGAAATTTGAGGTTTTTAAACCTTTTTTAGTATAAATTAATAAAAAAGGTAAAAAATGAAATGAAGTGTTTTGAAATTATCAAACTGAAATGTTGTGAGTTAATCCAATTTTTGGATCAGTTCATAAACATTTGAGATTTTGATTTCTTGCTTTCATTTGGGGCCTCCAGGTACTACTGTAATACAATTAATCTGTAATAATAACAGATGATGCTGATGCAGTATTTTTTGTTTTCAGTGTGTTTTATAAATAACACATGACTTCAAAATAGGAAAAATAAATCACAGGGCCAAATCCTGGCTGGCTCCTCTGTAGGTGAGGGCACATTGCTCCAAGTAAGGATGTATGCTGCCACCCTCCCGTCCCACTGTCCCCTCCCCAAGAGCTGCATCTAAAATCCACAACTCAGTATGTGGCTGCTGCTCACGCTTTGATGGCTGTGGAATTGTTTAACTAATCAGGGTAGCTTTCACTGTCTCACAAGTTCTGGTACAACTTTCAATCACACTCCCTCCCCCCCCCCCCCCCAATATTTGAGCATCTCTAGCTTAGTATTTATTGGGAACCCTGCTTGCTTTTTCCTTCAACTTCCTCTTTTATTATCATTTTGACAAGTCTCTGGTAGTCTCTTCTTCCCTACTGAGTCATTTGCTTTTGAATTACTCAGCTTCTGTCTGCTTTCAGCTGGGCTCTATTCCAGACATTTTCATGGAAATATGTTCCTTTGATTTAATAATGATTTGTTTTCCTAGGCTTGTTATTTGAACTACTGGTAGTTTATTGTCTCCTGGTTTTCAGATAAATCTACCATGCAGCTATAGCAAGCAATTGGAGTTTGTGAAGCTTAGCAGTATAATAGTGTGAGATCATAGGCTAAGGTAAAGGCAGATGCTACTTATGCAGGGCTTATTACTGTGTTAGTATACAGGCTGATGATTATATGATAGGTCTTCAACCTAAACTAGGCAGGGCTGGCTACCCAGAAGGTCCAAAGTGTATAGCTAGCCAAATATCATAGAGAGTGGGCCAAAATTCAGCCCCAGTGTAACTTCAGTTGTGTGAATGGACTAACAACAAGGATGAATTAGACCCAGCATTAGGGGGTCACAAAAGTCACTTAGGTTACAGATCATGTCAGAATGCCTTCTGCCTCCTAATATGCGCAGCCAAAGAAGAGCATATGATTACTCCTAAGCATGTACCACATCCCCTCCTTGGGGAGTGGATGCTTATTACACACAGAATTTATTTGAGTTTATTCACACTAACATTAATACTAGCTGTTTTATTTCATTTCTTTGTTAGTATTCATTTATTACAATTTGCTAGCTGCTTCTAACATCAGCTTTTTTCTGTTAGCATCTGGAAATATGAACCATCATTCAATGTCCTACTTCCCCTTTTGTATTTCAGAAAGTATATACAACCTTTGGAACCTTAAATCAGACATTCTAAATCTTGTGATCATCCTTGGACATTCACTTTGTTACACCATCACTTTTAGGGCATGGTGCGATATCTGTCCTTTTACATAGGCATAACAGAGCCAGTAATGGTCCAAAAATGGTTCTCTTGGAGAACAAACACCATGATCAATCACACATGATTTAGGGTAGGGTGGAGTTGGTACCCTGTTCTAACAGAAGTGATGCAATCAATAATAGACATAACACTCTGACATGTAAGTCAGGGACATAGGAAGCCAAAAAGGGGAAAAAACTACTTCCCAAGATATGGCTTAAATATCAGTATCATGGAGTTTAAATACTACAGTCACAGGCTTTTTAGGATAAGGTAAGTTGCCCTTTGAGTGGCCTAACCTTAGTGCAGACCAGCCTCCCTCAGCTAAAGTAAAATAGGATGTGCTATTTTTCTTCAGCCAAGTCCCAAAGGAAACCCAGAATGTCATTCACCTTTCTGGTTTCCCCCCCTAAAGAAAGAAAACCTTCCAAGTTATTCCTGTAACTTCAACCTTCTGCTCTGATTCCTGTGGTCGGTCACCACCCAGCTCCCTGACTTTCCCCCCCAGCGCCCTTTTTTTCCTCCGAAGGTGACTTTTTTTCATTGCATCCAGCTCTGTTATTTATAGATCTCTGCAATCAAGAGAAACAGGTGCAGCTGTCATCTGTTCAGAGGGCGAGGATTAGTCCCTTCCTGTCTAACTTCTGGATAGTGTTTATAAACCCCATCAGAGGCATCTTGATATCAAGTGCACATTAGAGGAGCCACTTTGGACACACAGTACCCATTGCTAGACCCTGTCTTGTTGGTGATATAGATGAGTTATATAATATGAGGTGGCAGCAATTTTGCTTGGGCATGCTTTGTCAGCACTTGGATCATGGAACAAAACTACCATTGTAACTACTTTTCAGACACTCACACTCTTATCTTGCTGGCCTAGATGCAGCTGATGTAGTTCACCAGGTGTCTTTGATCAAACATAGCCTTCTCTTTCACACAATGTGTGGTTTTCCCTACTGTCCATGCAGTGTGGTCTAGCAATATGGAGCAGAATTTGGTTGGGTGAGTATACAAGAGGAGGGAGTGGGGTTGCTAGTTACTGCTCAGGAATATCTTCAATAGGTTTAATTTAATTTGCTAGGGGTATCAGTTGCTATGGGTACAGGTTGCATGCCAAGAAGACAGTTTCAAAGAGATTAACAGACTTTTGCAATAGTCTTATAGTAAGGACTTCTCCTTAAGACTGCCCATTGTTCTGTGGTTTTCTTCAATCTTGATTAGATCTATATTGTGAAGTAAAGTTCACAGAGACCTGAAAGGTCCTGTAATGAGCACAAATATCTCTGGTACTCAGTGTAATGCAAACATTGACTTTTGGCTAGCTCTCATTACTTCTGAGTCAATGGAGTAGAGGGTAGCCATTTCAATTAATTCAGAGTAATAATTAAGGATTGATATTTTTCATGGCAGTTTTTAAATTAAAGTGATTGCTCAAGCAAAGTCATGGCAAGTTCTAGTAAGTCTTTTATTTTAATATAATCTTTTCGTAATCTTTTACCTTTCTACGTGTATTGCTCTTGTTCTTGATGCTCTGACATTGCAGAAGTAGTTGTAACACCATTTTTTTTCTGTGTGTCTGTGTCTGACGACGTTGTCTCACTTCTCCTTTTGCAATGTGTAAATGACTAAAATAAAAAGTTAAAGAAAAAAACAGTTAATGTTGTGATGAACTTTTATGAGCTGTTATTGTAACATGTGATGTATTTCAAGGATCGTGGCAGGGAACTAATTAGCAGGGGTGAGTGGAGGGCTGAAAAATAAGGGAGCTGGGGCCAGTAGGAGGGAGTATGGAAAAGATACAAGAACCACAGAAGGGGACAAGAAAGCCAGGCTAATGGACTCAAAATATGTGTGGTGAGTGCAGATGGCAAGGAGCTAGTCTGTTTGTATTCATGGACTTTGGCAGGTCAAGTAGGAGATTTTTTTGTCACAACCCTGGGGCAGAGATACAATGTGAATGTATGCTGTCTGTAGGGATCTTCTGCATCAGCTCTCTGTGTTCTGATTGTACACAATCTCCATTAGTTGTAATAGTTCACCCTGGAAAGGTACAATGGGTGTGAACAGTCCGTAGTAAGTCAAGCACAGCAGACATGTTGGTGGCTACCTGAGTGCCAAAGCAATCCAGACATTTTGAGAGGCCTACTGCCTCACTTTCCAGGCAATCCAGTAGAGAGATGTTTGCGGGTCAGTAGTAATGATTCTGTATCGTTCATCACCATTTGTCTCAACAGGAAGCCACCCCCAGAGTGGCTGGTACTGTCCTAGTTCTGCTGCATGTGGAGCTCTCCATAGCGTCATAGAAGATTTCCACTAAGAGAGAAGGTTTCAAGTATTGTACAAACATCTTCTTAAAACTGAAATACAGTTTATAGGCAGTTTTATCTTTTCAAACTATCAGCATTTGATCTGACACTGCACATACCAAAGGCTGTATGTTAGTGTTTTACATTACAAAGCAGCATTGCAAGTAGGGGGAATCTGTACCTTCAGGATTCGATTTGTCCTTAACCAGACTGCTTTTTCTGCCCTCTCATTCTGTGGATTTTTCATCTGGGGAAAAAAAAGACCTGCATCCATACTGAGACTTAGGGTAAAAGTAAATCCATTTTTATTAACCAACAGCTTCTCCAGGAAGAAAAATATACATAAGTATTATTTTGGTTTTGCTAGATGCTACCCTTAAACACCCCCCCCACACACACACACACACCAATGACAAACCAAAAAAACCTTAGCAGTGACCAGCCCTTGATTTCAAAACTACAGTTTTAAGACCCCAAATCTGTGTTAACTCATCTACTTTGTTTTCTCTTAAAACTTCCTGGAGTGCTAAGAGGGAAGAAGAACCAAAAAAAGAAAACTATTTGATGTGGTGAAAACGCCCCACAAGAACAAATCTAAAGAGGAAAGTTTACTAGGTTAGCAAAATAATAAGGAATTCTGGAGAATAACATATTTTAAATGTGCAGTCATTAATTAGAAGAGGCAAGTGTGTTGTCCAGGACAATAGTACTCTCATGCAACCATTTTTCTGCTGTAAGTATCGAAGTGCACCTCTACCCCGATATAACGCTGTCCTCGGGAGCCAAAAAATCTTACCGCATTATAGGTAAAACCACGTTATATCGAACTTGCTTTGATCTGCCAGAGTGCGCAGCCCCGCCCCCCCCCCCCCCGGAGCGCTGCTTTACCGCATTATATCCGAATTCCTGTTATATCGGGTCGCGTTATATCGGGGTAGAGGTGTACTCCATAAAGGAAGTACAGATCCAAGGTGCCTGTTGAGCCTCCATTGCCATAGTATCTAAACACCTCACAATCTTTCATGAATTTATCATCACAGCATCCTTGTAAGTGTGTGTGTGTGGTGGGGGGGATGTTGTTGTTCCATTTTACAGGCACAGAGAAATGATGTGATTAACCCAAATTCACAGAGGAAATCTGTGATCTAGCAGGGACTTGAACCCAGGTTTCACAACTTTTCAGCTAGTGCCCTAACCACTGGACAACCCTTCCTCTCAGCTGGGTAAGGAAACTGAGGCAGAGAAGTGAAATGACTTGCCCAAAGTCACACAATACATCAGTTGGTGCAGCAATTGTGGAACCTCTAACACAACAACTGCTATATCCTCTCACTATGTTTCAGAGAGTAAGGGGAAGAGAGGAATTGTTTCTATTTGATTTATATCAAATGTAAAATGTATTTGCCTCTGGAAAAATCTAAATGAATTAATGGGGTTTTTAATTGTATTGTGAGTCCAGGATTTCTACTGTGTTCACTTGTTTGCATATTTTAACTGCTTAGTTAAATTTTATCTATTCACAGTTGTGTTCAGTGTCGAATTTAGCACTATTAGCAAGATTCATAAAATGCCTAACCATATGTTTTCTTGCCCTTCAACATTTAGTACAAAATTCAAAATGTGCATCTTGAAAATATTCTTAGACTCATAACCAAATGTTGATGCTACATTATAAATACTGCACAACATTAAAAGTTAATTTTTCTAAGAAGCCACAGCATTTTCCTATTAATAGAGAAACAATAGTGAAATAGCAGGTAGGAGAGCAGAAAGAAACATATGATGCCTATTTTCTTGTCATTTATGCCCATTTATTTTTCCCACAGATACATTATGATTATACATATACATTACGATTACATCAGATTTCATAAGCTAAACAGGGTCAGGCTTGGTCAGTACGGGGTCAGTAAGAGAGAGCTTAAAAAAGAAATTCAAAGGCTGCAAGAAGTTGTGTTGATGATTCAAGACTTCTTCCTCTGAGTTTGTATTTATCCAGCATAGTGTATAGGTGTGCTGTGCTCAGGGCCGGCTCTAAGATTTTTGCCGCCCCAAGCTAAAACAATTTTGGCCGTCCCCCCCCCCCCCGTTTTTTAATTACCCCACCCCCAGCCCCGCCTCAACTCCGCCCCTTCCCTGAATCCCCAGCCCTGCCTCCTCCCCCCAGGCTCTCAAGCCTGGGAGGGAGGGCGAGCAGCGGTGTGCGAATCAGCTGTTTTGCGCGCCGTGGCGCGCGAGCGGCAGCAGCAGCGGAGGTGAGCTAGGGCGGCCGGGACACATTTTTAGGGGCGGCAGGGGCAGCATTCTGGCGCCGGCCATGCCGCCCCTAAAAATTTGCCGCCCCAAGCACCAGCTTGTTTTGCTGGTGCCTAGAGCCGGCCCTGGCTGTGCTGCTGGAATTAGCATTTCAAGTGAAACATGAATCAGAGCTCCAAATCACTTGGGGCCATGAAGGATATCATGACTTTTTCTTTTCTTTTCTTTTCTTTTCCACAAGAATCCATATTTAACTTTTTATCCAGTTTTCATTATATTTGCACTCTTTAGCTTCAATTTATTTACTTTCATTCTGCCTCCTAAAATATGATGTAGAATTGGCCTAAGACGGCTGGAAAAAAATGCAAGAACTGCTGATCCTGCAAAAAACAAAACAAAATAAAATAACAACCCATCATCTTGGTATGGATGAATTCTCACAAAATCAGTGGTTCTGAGGAGATTTCTACCACGTCAAGAAAAAATCAAAGAAAATTAGTTTTTACAAGGTTTTGGTCATATCTAAATTGGAAATGGCCCTTTCTAGGTTTGGATCTGAATTAAAGCTATAGAAAGTAGGGTTCCTACTTAAAGATTCATATTTAGCCCCCTGGAAATTTTATGGCATTCAGGTTTAAGATCCAAATTTTAGCCCAGGTATCAATAGATACTGGAGTGAAATCCTAGCCCCTTTGAAATAAATAGGACAGTAGTGATGTAAAACTGCCCCAAATTAATAGACTGCAAAACCATTCTCCAGCAAAACAAAGACTTGCTGCTAAACTGCACCACTGCAGCAAATGAAATAAAGAGAACATTTTTCTCTGTCCTAACAGCCATAAAATCACAGCTGGAAGAGTTATTAGCCATAGAGAGTTGGTAATCAGGCAATGCTGCATATAATTTAGAGCTGGCCAAAAATGGCAATTTGTTTCTGAAAACTATTATGTTTGAAATTTCATAGAATTTTTTCATCAAAAGGGAAAAATGAATTTTCACTTGAAATTGAACATCATGATTTTCAAGGCAGTTTGTTTATTTACCTCCTTTCT
Source organism: Emys orbicularis (assembly GCF_028017835.1). Taxonomy (NCBI): domain Eukaryota; kingdom Metazoa; phylum Chordata; order Testudines; family Emydidae; genus Emys; species Emys orbicularis. The sequence continues at coordinate 62,489,017 of NC_088683.1, read as the reverse complement.
CTTTCAGAGGGGCAGAAAAAGGAGAGAAAGAGGGGAGGAGAACTAAAAATGAAAACTTGAAATTTTCCATTCTGAGCTGAATTGAAACAAAATTTTTCATTTTGAGAAAAATTTCAGAAATGGTCAAATAATACAATTTTTGTGAAAAAAATGTGTACCATTCAAAAAGCTATTTTTTGTGGGGGGGGAAATGACCGTGTCTACTATAATCCAAGCATCAGACCTAAGCACCAACCACTGTGAATAGTTCTTTTCCTACTTTTCAGAAAGCCAAACATGACAAGAACTTTCTAAGAAACAATACAGTATACGAGACTGTCATTAATCGAATTTCAGGGTACTCTTTATGCTATTGATTACTTGCACTGGAGGACTAGATGGATACAAAATGGCCTGGGGATCACAATGTGCAAAGATGACTCAGTCACCTTTCAGCTTCCCACCCTTTCCCTTCCTCAGCAGTTCTGAGAGCTACTCTGAGTAAGAATGTCAGGATTTGGCCCAAAATGCAAATAAATTCATATAAATGAGGAATTAGAAATCAACCTCTGCACAAATATTTAAAGTTATATAGCGAAATCAATAATTCCTATGCAGTCTGTTATTCTGAGCAAAAGCTAATAGTAATTGGATAGTATAAAGGATATGAAACATGCTCTAGTACAATCAATATTTTTTTCCAATCTTCCTCATCATCACACATAAGGAAAAAAAATCAACCTCTTATCTGCCAGCTAAGATCTGTCATTTATCTCATAAAAGAAACAAAGTAAATTAATAGCAGGAAATGTATTTTTCTGTGTTTATAATTAGAGCTTGGTTAAATTTTTGAATGAATAATGTATTAATTGAAAAATGCATTCTTGGTCTACCCAAAACTAATTGCTAATTTGCGTCAAAAGTCTCTGAATAGTTTTGGACAAGAAAAGGTTTTTGGATAGATTCACATAGGGACTTAGGTACCATTCACAAAATAAAAACAACGAGGAGTCCTTGTGGCACCTTAGAGACTAACAAATTTATTTGGGCATAAGCTTTCGTGGGCTAAAACCCACTTCATCAGATGCATGGAGTGGAACATACAGTAGGGAGGTATAAATACACAGCATATGAAAAGATGGGAGTTGCCTTTCTAAGTGGGGGGGTCAGTGCTAACGAGCCAATTCAATTAAGGTGGAAGTGGGCTATTCTCAACAGTTGACAAGAAGGGGTGGAAATCACTTTTGTACTGCTAATGAGGCCAATGTAAACAAGGTGGCCCATTTCAAACAATCGACAAGAAGGCGTGAGTATCAGCAGGGGGAAATTAGTTTTTGTAGTGACCCATCCACTCCCAGTCTTTATTCAGGCCTAATTTGACGGTGTCCAGTTTTCAAATTAAATCCAGGTCTGCAGTTTCTCTTTGGAGTCTGTTTCTGAAAGTTTTTTTGTTGAAGAATTGCCACTTTTAAGTCTGTTATTGAGTGTCCAGGGAGATTGAAGTGTTCTCCTACTGGTTTTTTAATGTTGTAATTCCTGATGTCAGATTTGTATCTATTTATTTTTTTGCGTGTAGACTGTCCAGTTTGGCCAATGTACATGGCAGAGGGGTATTGCTGGCACATGATGGCATATATCACATTGGTAGATGTGCAGGTGAACGAGCCCCTGATGGTGTGGCTGATGTGGTTAGGTCCTATGATGGTGTCACTTGAATAGATATGCGGACAGAGTTGGCACCGGGGTTTATTGCAGGGTTTGGTTCCTGGGTTAGTGTTATTGTCGTGTGGTGTGTAACTCACATCTTTTCATATGGTGTGTATTTATATCTCCCTACCGTATGTTCCACTCCACGCATCTGATGAAGTCGGTTTTAGCCCACGAAAGCTTATGCCCAAATAAATTTGTTAGTCTCCAAAGTGCCACAAGGACTTCTCATTGTTTTTGCTGATACAGACTAACATAGCTACCACTCTGAAGCCATTCACAAAATAATAATGATATCACTTGTTTTCCCCCAATAATCTAGTACATAGCACACTCATCCAAAATATGAGAGATCCCAGTTCAAGTCCCCACTCTGCCTATCATGGAGCAGGGACTTAAACTTGAGTCTCCAACATTGCAGTTGTGATTTCACTGAGTGCAATGTAGGTGGTCCAAGTTCCAATCCCTGCTCCACATGGGGCAATAGAGGGACTTGGGTGAATGCTCTAACCATTGAAATATCAGCCCAAAACACATTATTAGTTTTGTTTTGTTTTCTGAGGAAACTGAAATTTGTGTTTTGGATCAGTCCAAAATGATTTTTTTCCAGTTAGACCAGTGAACTAAAAAGTCAATTATTCACCCAACTATTTATAATAATGAAAAAAGGATTTCTGAGCACATCTTGCATTCTTTGGGCCATTTCTGATCTCAGGGAATCCATTAGAAATCTGGGGTAACTTGGATGGAGTTTTTCCAGTTTTTCAACAGGAGAAAGGAGATCAGAGTCTGGCCATTACATATTCTATCTTCTCTTGGGGATACCGGGGAAATGGGGAAGGAAAGAAGGGAGTAATTTTTCACAAAACTGCACAGTTTCAACAATATGCAAATTTCTGACTTCCTGAGTTAATTTGCATCCAATTTTCACTCACCAGTGGTAGGTTTGCAGTGGCTCTTCCAACAACTAATATTTATAAATTAATTAATTTCCAGAATAAAGGGTCCTGCAATTTGTCGGTGTCATCATGCAATTTAGATATTAGTCTTCTATAGAAATACTTTTTTTTGCTAAACCCATAATCCTTTCTTCCTCAGCTGGTCTTGGTTCTGCTCTCAATGACTGAGTAAATTTTGTTTTACCAACCACAAGGCTTGCAGGATTTTTCTTTGATACATCTGGAACTTAGGTGGCCTATTAAAATAATAAAACACAATTGAGACAGCAGACCCTATTGTCAATAAACTCTTCCTCCAGTAACTAAAGAAATGTTATTAAGATCTCTTCCTGTGTAAGCCTTAATGCTTGGATATTCCCAATATGTGTTTTAAAGTTAACTAGGGCATAAGAACACCACCACCAAGCCCCAGTTACCTTAAAGACGCAAGACACTGCTAAGATCAAATCCAATATGTCTCATGTAATAATGTCATATTGCATTAATTTTACATTTTTGGGCCAATGGAGCTCCATTGATGTCAAGGTAATTTCACTCTTCTGTGTCAGCAGTGAATTTGTCCCTACATCTTTAACTTTATCTCAGGTGTTGTTGCATAGACCAGACCAATTTTTGTGTATCTAACTCCCACATCCTTCTCCCATATGTACTGAAGAAAATGATGTGGGTCATCTGCATGTAAAGCACTTGGGTGGAATTTTTAATGGTGTAACTAGAGCTTTCTATGTAATATGTATTAATTTTCCAAAAAAATTGCACGTTTGCTGAGGACAAGAACCCAGTACATTCACTGGGAAGCTGCACTTGCTGGATTTCTGCCAGTGCTTTTGGCTTATGTTATACTAACAGATGTTGGGCACTCTGCAGTATTTATCCTTACACATGCCAACCAGTTTAGTTATCTGAGTAGCATTGCCTCTGTGTTTGTGGGATTCATATAATTTCACTAGTAGGCAGGCATATTTCCCAAACACTATAGAGAAATATGACATCAGTGAGTTCTTAAAACTATTCCAAATTCATGGAAGCAATGGCACAAAGTCATTCCTCTGCAGCACAAAGTCTGCCTGCAGGACTATGCTGTTGTAATAATGGAAGTAAAAAGAACTTCTGCTCTTATGCCATCACAGCTACAAATCATAACTGGCGAGCTATTTGCTATCGTGAGGTTCAGGTAAGTACTTCAAAGCTCACCTGTATAGCTAAGGCATAATTGCCAAGATTATAAAGGGGACCATTGTACAAATAAATATTGAACATAATATTAAAAACCACCGCCTTCTCTTCAGTCAAAACGCTCCCTACAAAAGCTATGTGAAATGAAGGGGGAGAAAAATTCATTTTTATAAAGGGAACTAAATCATCAATCTGAGTGTATAGCTTAATTGAGTAACTACGTCATTTATTTTCATTATTGTTGCCTTTTTCTCTCCAGCCTCTCTGTTATATTTTTTACTTGTAGTATCAAATCCTGTCCCACATGTAACAATATTTGCAGTTCTCGCATTGGTCTGATCTCCCATGTACATGTTCACCTGTAGTGTTTGCTGAATCTTCGTACGTTGACAGCAGTATGAGACTCCATCATCATCCGTGTCAAATCAAAGTCATGGACTCTTCAGGGCAGAGACTGCATGCACCTGCATTTTGTTTGTCAGGCATCTAGCACTTTTCTGGGATCTCCAAAAATAATCATTAGAGCTGGGTGGGAAATGGTATTTTTTTCCACATGCAGAATGTTTTGGGTTTGTCAGTCAAAAAGTGAAATGTTTTCAGGTGTTTGACAAAAAACTGATGAAAACCGATTTTCTGTCATGAAAGTATTCATTTAGACAAAAAAACTGAGAAATTTACAACTCCTTTTAGTAATAATGATGTTTTTGGAAAGGGTTGGTGCTCCTCCCTCAGTGCCCTCAACTCAATTACACATATCTGATCCTCCCCATCCATAAATGTACCACTTTATGTGTATTTTCAATATGAAATATATATTACATCCATCTGAGTCTGATATTACATTATATGAAGACTGATACATCCTGCGTACCTGGAGTCATCCAAGGATCAAGGACTTACACTGGTACCGATGTCTGCTGTGGTCCATAGATGGACTGGCAAAGGTGCAACTTAAAGCTGCTTTAATTCTCTCTCTCTCTGTTAGAAGGGACAGGGATGCTGGAACAATTTGTATAGTGGGGGTGCTGAGAGCCATTGAACTAAAGCGTAAGTCCTGTATATCATGGAAACCGCTTCAAGCCAGGGGGTGAAGCAGCATCCAGGGCTTTGGAGTTGTGCTCTGGCTCTGCTCCAGCTCCAGGCAAAAACCTGCAGCTCCACTGCTCCGGAGCTGCTCCGCGCTCCAGCTCCGGGCTCTGTTCCAAAGCCCTGGCAGCATCCCTAGCACCCCTAGTTCAAGCACCTATGAGAAGGGATCAAACTGGAGTATGGGTTTGGCCTTAACTATAAGAACTAACCACAACAATCACATTGTGCTGTCCCTTGCTGCTCTGGGATGACAAGGTAGCTTTTTTCTTTTTGATGTAACTTTATATTCTCTTGAAATGATTAAAAATAACTCCTATTCATGCATTGGATAAGGTATCAAATAGTTCATCTTCTGCAGATTTTCAGTGTAGACAGCAAGATTTTTTTTTCTTTGTTCTCTTTTAACGATACATTTTATTGAGAGTGGTTTATTGTGGTTTCTCAATTACTATGCTCATTAATTGGGCAAACCCCAGGCAAACTTGAGTTCCAGTATATTTTATTCATAGCAGTTGTAAGAGAAAGAGGTGCATATTTTTCCCTTAGTAAGGATGGAAATCTGACTGTGCCTGACCTGTGGTCATGGGATGGCAAACATTTGACCACAGCTGTCCTGAGGTTCATTAGCTTTGCTGCAAACTCAGACAGTGTTACTGGAACAAAGCTTAACGGAAGAGAGGTGAAGCGTCTGAGGAAAAATAATGAATTTGTTGTGAATATTCCTCTTTTGTTTGGACAGAGTTCAGCAGACAGAGCTTTTCACTTTTTTAATGCATGACCCTGTTATTGCCCCTATGGTGTCACATGCCAGACTATGACTGTTGAGAAATGCATAATGAAAAGCATCAGCTCTTCAATTCCTTCTACTGAATGTGTTACATATTTCCTTTTATTCGCCACATTCAATTCATTCATATACAGTACAGAAGCAATTCAGTTCCTTTTCAATGTTACTGGTCCCTAGTGCTCTATAAGGAAGCACCTAAAATAAAGTGGGTTAAAGTTTATTTTGGCATCTGAAGGCAGGAAAGTAGTTTAAAGCAGCTTTTCAAGATGGATGTTTGTCGCAGGTGACTGTGTTTCTGAAAACGAGGCACAAAGTATACCGTAAATCAAGACCTCACAACTTTCTCAAATCCTGGACCACTTCTTAAGGCATAGCACCTGTCACGAAGCAGCTCTCCTCCCGTGTTGCAACTGTATTGCATACTTACATCAAAATGTATTACAACAGAATATCACAAAGACACAATGAAAATAAACTCAGCTTAATGGATGGGTGCAGCTGCATGGTTATCACTGACCCCTGGTTTTGTACATCTGTTGTTTATTTCCTCTCTCGGTAGAAGCAGGATTTTATATATTTATTAACACCTGATTTTCTTTCATTATATGCAGATCCCACTGCTCTGATTTTTCCAAGCCAGTAGTTTGGTTCATGCCTCTCTTATTACTGCTTCATTTGTAGTGTTGTCAACAAATTTGATTATGGTTGAAATTTTATCTGTCAGCGAGAGAGGGACTTGTTCCACAGACTTCAGCTCCAGGACAGCAATCCAAGCCGGTGAAGGCTTTCGTGGGATACTATCATGAATAAAGGAGAGCTCTGCTTGAAGACTGAATGCACAACTGAAAAGTGCTAGGATGATGACTGTCCCCTATTCCCTTTGTGCATGCTTTACTATTGATGGAACTTAGCCTCCCAAACCTCCTGGAAATGCTCTGCTGACAACCCAGTGGTCCAAAGTCCAGCATTTGACAATCACTGGTCTATACCAGTAGCAAATCACTTCTCTTACCTTTCCCTTAGAGTAAGAGGGGATCCATGGTAGGAAACTGTGACCGGATGAGACTCCGAAAGTCACAATTCCCTCCCTGGTCAGCTCGTGGAGTGGCGCCACTTCTTACTCAGGCTATAAAGTTAGTCTGAGCCATAACCTTTAAGTACAACTGATGCAACAATAATTTGTCTTCCTGTAGCTTATTTGCTTGCTCACCTACATACACCACTATCAGTCGCAGGCAGGACATATCTTTTGGCTTCCATGAATCTTTGTGACTCCAAAGCTTGTGAGAGAACAAGAGGGGAAAACTTCCTCACTCTTACCTGGCAGTAGACTGTCCATTTGGCATCCTGCATGGAAACTTGCAAACTCAATTAAATACACATATGGTCCATAGCAGGCAGAATCAGTCTTTGCCAGCACACATTCCTCTTATGGCATTTCCAAACTTAACTTGTGCTATATAGCTTTTCTGGAGAAATGAGTGTACCACTTCTCCAATAGAACCAGCTCAGCATATTGTCTCCTGTGTCCTGCAAGAATACAGGGAATGTTGCCAAGATGAACATCAGTGTGAACTCCATGGGGATGATTTTGCTATTGAGGAGCTTTTGTTGAGGAAGACAGGTATAGAGACACCTAGTCTTAATGAGCAGTACTGGTAGAATTAATAAATCTTCTCAATACTCCCTGAAGCAGCTGCTCTCTTTTTGAAATAATGAGCATATGGTTTCATCATATTTCATTGATTTGATCCCCTTCAGCTAAAGAAATATTTCAGTGGAATGCAAACAACTTACAGAAGTTCTGCACATTTCTCAACCCCTTTTATTTTCCCTGCCTAAACAGGAAGCTGACTAGCATGTAAAAGGGAGAGCCGCAGGCAGCATTCAGATTCCTTAATAGGGGTTGCAGCAGGGGCGATGGAATCTCTGACAATAATGAGGACTCAAGTGTTCCTTGAAGTTACAGTGCTGGGAGTTCCCTTAAAGATTTTAAGTAGCGTGAAAGAATGTGGGTGAAGAAGTTTGCTCACATTGGGGATGGATTGGCTACCTAGTCTAGTTACACCCTCTGCTCTCATTTCACAGGTTCTCTATGAGGAGTAAGGCAGAGCAAACCAGCATCAGTTTAAACTAACCTCTTTCAAAATTCATCAAAATGAAGTGTCAGGAAGATTTTTCTGTTACTTTCAGTAACCAAGGCTAAACCTTTCATTCTGATTATCGGCGAATAACAAGACTATTTTACTTTCCCACCAGCCAAAGCTCTTCCCCTTACTGAAGTGAAAATCATCTAGGTGGATTTTTTGTTTTGTTTTAAGAATCACTGAAAACAGGTTTCCTGTTTACAGGGTTTAATATTTAAATGGTGTTAATACCAAATTAGGTGCATTCTAATTCAGATTCTAATACCTTCAGTAGCCTTGCAAGAAGTCTCAATGAAATCAAAGGGACCAGTCATGGAAAAAGAAACTATTTGACAGGAGCAAGAGTAAAGGAACCAGAACCTGGCCCTTTATCCTTGAGGTTTCAGATCCTATTGCTTGTTACTTGCTTCCCATTCATTAAAAAAGATACTATGGTATTCTGCAAAACACTCAATGTTTGATGGCTTTTGTAAAACAAATTGATATTACTTAATACATTTGTACACTGTAATATTTTGGACTATTATAGCAAAGTATTATAATATTGTTAAAGGGCATTTTAGATCCCTTCCCCCCAATTCTGTTTCTTTCCTCCTCTTTTTTCTTTTTCTAAAATCTGTTTTTAAGAAGCTTCTTTGAGAGCCATACACATTTTCAAATGATGACAGCTGGAGAAAAATCCAGCTGTTTTATGATGAAGTGATATTTAACTTTTTATCCATCGTGACTATGTATTGTAGCATCATCTCACCACTGTCATTCTGAAGCTTAATTCCCAAACCTAACAAGGAAGATAAATTAGCTTTTTAAGCCTTGATCATGTAATGGAATCCACACAGATTCGATAGAAGGATCAGGGCCTTAAACTACCAGTCAAGAGGGAAGCCCATGGCTGCACTTCTGTTTCTATCAACATTTGTATTTCCTAATAAGTGAAATGTGTACAGTTTAGCTTCTTTCCAGCAGAATGAGAAATGGTCTGTGTTTTGATGGATTGCAAATTACTCCTAAATCCAGCAAAAAGGCCTTTAGTTTCACAGGTTGCAATGCTCCCGTTTTTTCTGCTTGCTCTAGGACAAAGCAATTGTATCACAGCAATCCAATCCTTGGAAAATAAATTAACCTTTTTTCCTCCAAATGTATCAGAAATATTACATTTAGAACAGTCCTAAACAGCGATATCTATTTCAGCCTTTCCATGATCCCCCAGAGGTTGCAGTAGAGTGGTGTTTTCTCTCCATTTCTGACATTCAGATGGCAAGCAGGCAGATGAATGCAGCACTTCTGCTTTTGTGACACAAGCCATACATTATTAATTTTTGTTGTTGTTGCACTAACACTATGAGACAGATGCCATTCTGAACCCAGAGCCTTCATTCCGATAGGAGAAGAAGCAATCTCTGAACTACCAAGTCAACTAATTAATGCTGCATAATTTAGTAAAGGGTGACAATTACTGAGTTTCCCCTATCTCATTCCCCTCCGGCTAATGCTAACATTATCAAAGTGTGTATGTGTGTGTGTAGGTAGCTTATAATAAAAGGGAATTAATAAGCAGATGAAGCAGGGAATGGTGAAATACAACAAAGAAAGAGCTAACATTACTTGTTGTATTTGACACCAAGCAATGGGAAAACTCTTCCAAACTCTTGCCATTAATAATTTAGAGCTAGAGTGAAAACAGGGAAGTGCAGTTGGGAAGATATTGACAATGGATTCAATAAAAAAGGGGGGTGAGCAATGAAAAAACTGTCCACCCTCAATTCAATTATTAAGCAAAGATTGCGTCATATTTGTTTGTATTGCAGCCTTATTGCAAGTAACTAAGGAGACACCAAAGTAGAAGATATTTCCCCCCTCTAACTTGTCAGAGATGTGCATAGGCAATGGGTGAAGGCAACGGTAGCATGATCAGTCGCAGCAGTAGAAATGTTTCCTTTAGGCATGTTTCAGTAGTCCCACAATATGGTGCAATTTCCCCCCATTCAAAGAAACATGCTGAAAGGGTCTGTAAACAGCATTAGACTAATGAGAGCTTATAAAAGCCCAACCTAGTAAACAATCTCCCTTTTAAATAAATAGACTGCCATCATAGTTTCCCACCATAAGGGACTGACGTGACTTTGACAAAATAAGATTGTTATTTATGAAACAATGTTACGCTGTGGTTGGGAATAGTTCTGGATTTTCAGTGTGTGTAATCTACTTCATTTGATCAGCCAGTGCTCAAACACTTCTGTTTACCAGATTCCAAAATCAAAGCACTGCTTAAAAAACTTCAGCTAACATTGTTAAATGACAACATTGTATGTGGTTACCCCTTTCTTTGCAAAACCCAATAACTTAATAACAAGGAAATGAATTGATAAGAATATAAATCTTGTACTACTCAGTTAATACTGTGTATGATTAATTTGTTTATTAAGAAATGAATATTTCATCATGACACAACTATCTTAATGCTGATCCACGAATTGTTGTGTGGATTTGTTTATATATTGATTTTTAACTTGATTTGGTATCTAAATATTTTTTCTGAAGGGGTACTGCTAAATGAGAATTATTAGGTAAAATATTTATCAATCAACATCAGAGTCTTTTTGGCAAGCATTTACAATTGATGTTACTTGGGAATAAGGTTGTATATGTAATTTAACAGAAAAGTGTATAAAATTATTGTAAAATTACGTATATGAATTTCTTTCAAAGTTGATCAGTTTGCTATTAATGTGTACATATAGTATTTCTGTTTCATTTTTAGATGCACTTTATTTCACACATGCGGATGGCTTGATTCAGCATTCCTTTTACACCAGCTAGGCTGAAGCCGGTAGCTCTGGCCCGTCCAGAATTACCCTACAGTAGAGGAATTCAGTAAGCAGAGAAGAGCCAGGATAACAACTCTGTGCCACTCTTCTCATAGCCCAGAGTGAAGGTGGCATGTTGGGAGCTGTTCCTGGGACATGGCTAAACACTGCTGCACTCCTGGAAGCTGGAGCAGCCCCTTGGAGCCATAGGCAATGGGGCACAAGTTAGAGCAGCTCTGAGACTTCTCTAACCTACGGGGCTGACGTGGCCTCGAAAAGGTGGCACAAAATGCCTCTGGAGCTCCTGCAGGGGTGGTATGAAGTGCAATGCCTTCAAGGTATGATGAACTTCAGTTGTCTATGAAGTAGCAAATTTTAACTTGCAAAACCCCCTGACTTTTGTCATTGAAACCTTAACTGTTCCACACTCTCTGTAGCGAAAGGGTCCGTTTGATCAGGACATGCAGGAGAAAGATACACAGACAGGGATGAATTTAAAGTGCCAGGCTGCATCTCTATGAAATCACCCTTACATTTTTTGGGGGGAGAGTGGAGGTGGTACTAAACTCCTCCCAAAATACCAGGCATTTAGTTAGGTCCTGAGTTAAATGACCTTATGCCATAAAACTAATATTCAGGGTTGGCCCCCTTCATCTTAACCCCTATGACTCAGACCATCTCAGAATCCTCTTACCCTCCTCCCACAAGTGGGAATGAAGGTACACAGGAATGGTCCCCCAGTCTGCAAAGAATTAAGGTTTGCCCTCCCCTCTACAGGCTAGCAAGGTCCACCAGCCATCTCCTGGCCTCTTTCTCACGTTTTCTTCTGGAAGTTGGTCCCTTTTGAGACCCAAACTTACACTGGATGATGGCTGCAAATTGTGATAAAATTATGACAAATTCCCCTTATAAATGTATATTCCTTTAAAGTGGTGCCTTACTCTTTATTAACTGAAAACTGGGTCTCCAGGATACTGTGAGGAAGGCAAAGGAAGGTCTCAGGGGGAATTCCTTCTTGATTCCCAAAACTAGTGATCTGGCAGAATGTCACCCACAGCACGCTGGAAGCACAGTTCAAATTATACCTTAATTATAAGGCAATGAACGCAGTGCAGAAACCAGCAGGATAGCTGCTGCATGCCTGGAAGACCTTTACACACAACAGGGTTGAGGGTATGACAGCCAGTGAGCTCTCTCCTTCCCTCAAATGCCTGGCTAATGGACAGCAAAGTAAGTAGAAAAAAACTCTTCTTCTCCCATATCCCACAGTGGAATGTGTGTTCTGGGGGTATGAGAGGGGGAGAAGATCATCGGAGCAATTGAGGCACACCCTTTCCTGCCCTACTCTTTCCAGGATCCCAAGGGTTGCCTATCTCCCATCTATCTGATCCCACATCTTTCCCATGGGGGCATCCTACTATAATGTTAACCAACACATGTTTTTTCCTTTAAAAACTTGTGTATTCTTCAGCATTGTACACACAGCCTGGCGCAAGGAAATGGAATGAGGTTTTACGTATCTCAGGGTTTGATAGCCTAACATTTTTAATCCTTAAAGCACCCTCCTTCGCTCCCTCTTCTGCCAAAGCACTTGGCCCTTGGAACATTTAGAATATCAAAACAAATCACAACCTTCCAATGCCTAGAAACACACAATGCTATAAAGTAGGGCTGTCGATTAATCAGTTAACTCACGTGATTAACTAAAAAAAATTAATTGCGATTAAAAAATTTTATCGCGATTAATCTCAGTTTTAATCCCACTGTTAAACAAAAGAATACCAATTGAAATTTATTAAATATTTTGGATGTTTTTCTACATTTTCAAATATTTTATTTCAATTTACAACACAGAATACAAAGTGTATAATGCTCACTTTAGATTATTTTTTATTACAAATATTTGCGCTGGAAAAATGACAAACAAAAGAAATAGTATTTTTCAATTCACCTCATACAAGTACTGTAGTGCAATCTTTATCGTGAGATTGCAACTTACAAATGTAAATATTTTTGTTACATAACTGCACTCAAAAACAAAACAATGTAAAACTTTAGAGACTACAAGTCCACTCAGTCCTACTTCTTGTTCAGCCAATCACTCAGACAAACAAATTTGTTTACGTTTACAGGACATAATGCGCCCGCTTCTTATTTACAATGTCACCTGAAAATGAGAACAGGTGTTTTCATGGCACTGTTGTAGCTGGCATTGCTAGGTATTTACATGCCAGATATGCTAAACATTCGTATGCGCCTTCATGCTTTGGCCACCATCCAGAGGGCGTGCTTCCATGCTGATGACACTCGTAAAAAAAAGAATGCATTAATTAAATTTGTGACTGAACTCCTTGGGGAAGAATTGTATGTCTCCTGCTCTGTTTTACCTGCATTCTGCCATATATTTCATGTTATGGCAGTCTCGGATGACGACCCAGCACATGTTGTTCGATTTAAGAACACTTTCACTGAAGATTTGACAAAATGCAAAGAGGGTACCAATGTGAAATTTCTAAAAACAGCTTCAGCACTTGACCCAAGGTTTAAGAATCTGAAGTGCCTTCCAAAATCTGAGAGGGACGAGGTGTGGAGCATGTTTTCAGAAGTCTTAAAAGAGCAACACTCCAATGCGGAAACTACAGAACCCAAACCACCAAAATAGAAAATCAAACTTTTGTTGGTGGCATCTGACTCAAATGATGAAAGTGAATGTGTGTCAGTCCACACTACTTTGGATCGTTATTGAGCAGAACCCTTAATCAGCATGGAAGCAGGGCCAGCTCTAGGCACCAGCGCTCCAAGCATGTGCTTGGGACAGCACTTTCCAAGGGGCGGCACTCCGGACCCCCCTTTTTTTTTTTTGTTGCTTGGGGCGGCAAAAAGCCAGGAGCCTGCCCTGGCCAGAGCCCTGCCGCTGGAGAGCCAGAGCATCGTCCCCTGGAGCCGAGCCCGGGCAGCAGCGGCGAGAGGGGCTCCCGGAGTGTGTGAGGAGCCGAGGAGGGAGGGAAGCGGGGCCCAGGATGCAGGGAGGGAGGAGGAGGGGTCCTGCTGCCACCACCGCTGCCGCTCTGAGTCTCCCCAGGGCGGCACAGCGTTTCCCCACCCGAGTGGGCTGTGCAGGACACCGCCAGGCTGGGCAGGGGGCGCGGATCCCGGCTAGCGCACTGATGGGGTGAGTGGCTGGGCAGCCCGAGCTGCCAGGGAGCTGCCCCTTCCTGCCCCCGGACCCAGCCAGCCGCACACCTCCCCCGCTTCAGCCCCACGTTGCTTGCCCCGGGCCCCCACAGCGCCAGGGGAGGGGAGAGGCAGAGCCCGGCTCCGAGCGGGGCAGTGGGGGATACTGCCCCACCGGGGGACCCCCGCGGCTCGGGCACCTGGGGGTCAATGTCCGTCCTCTCGGCTCTGCCTGCACGAGGCTGGGGAAGCAGCTATCAATGCCTGCCCCTCTCAGCCCTTGCACCCCCCATCCTGCTCGCAGCCTCTTCACTTGTACCTCCCCCCCATCACTCCTTCGCCGCACCCCTTCCCCTTGTACCCTCCCTCAGCCATCTCCTCCCGCACCTCCCCCTGCACCTCTTCTCCTGCAACCCTCCTGATACCCCCTCTCCTCCTCCACCCTACTCCGCGAGTACAGTGTAGAGCCCCCAAGCACCCCCACACCCACTCCTCTGCCTGAACCCTCTTTACTAGATCCTCATCCCTTTCTGGCTACAAGGTTTAAGGGTTAGTCCCTATGCCTTCCATGTGCATTTGGAGCACTAAAGATGGGGTTGCGGGGGGGGAGGGGGGGCAAGATTTATACTAAAGTGAAATAAAAATAGGAGAAACAGTTTGATCCCCACTGCAAGTGTAAACGGGGATTGCTGTGGTGAACGAGGAGGTCACGTTTTGCAGGGGGGAACCCAGGGCTGGGGTGAGGGGCAGCCAAAATTTTTTTTGCTTGGGGTGGCAAAAAATCTAGAGCCGGCCCTGCATGAAAGCATGTATTCTGGAGTGGTGGTTGAAGCATGAAGGGACATATGAATCTTTACCGCATCTGGCATGTAAATATCTTGCGAAGCTGGCTACAACAGTGCCATGTGAATGCCTGTTCTCACTTTCAGGTGAAATTGTAAATAAGAAGCAGTCAGCATTATCTCCTGCAAATGTAAACAAACTTGTTTGTCTGAGTGATTGGCTGAACAAGAAGTAGGACTGAGTGGACTTGTAGGCTCTAAAAAGTGGACTTGTAGGCTCAAAGTTTTACATTGTTTTATTTTTGAATGCAGGTTTTTTTTGTATATAATTCTAAATTTGTTAGTTCAACTTTCATGATATAGTGATTGCACTACAGTACTTGTATTAGGTGAATTGAAAAATACTATTTATTTTTTCTTTTTTACAGTGCGAATATTTGTAATAAAGATAAATATAAAGTGAGCACTATATGCTTTGTATTCTGCGTTGTAACTGAAATCAATATATTTGAAAATGTAGAAAATATCCAAAAATATTTAAATAAATGGTATTCTATTATTGTTTAACAGATTGATTAATCACGATTAATTTTTTAAATCACGTGATTAATTTTTTTAATCATAGAACTGGAAGGGACCTCGAGAGATCATCTAGTCCAGTCCCCTGCACTTGTGGCAGGAGAAAGTATTATCTAGACCATTCCTGACAGCAGTTTGTCTAACCTGGTCTTAAAAATCTCCAATGATGCAGACTCCACAACCTCCCTAGGCAATTTATTCCAGTGCTTAACCACCCTGACAGTTAGGAAGTTTTTCCTAATGTCTAACCTAAATCTTCCTTGCTGCAATTTAAGCACAATGCTTCTTGTCCTATCCTCAGAGGTTAAGAAAAACAATTTTTATCCCTCCTCCTTGTAACAACCTTTTACATACTTGAAAACTGTTATGTCCCCTCTCAGTCTTCTCTTTTCCAGACTAAAGAAACCCAATTTTTTCAATCTTCCCTCATAGGTCATGTTTCTAGACCTTTAATCACTTTTGTTGTTCTTCTCTGGACTTGCTCCAATTGTCTACATCCTTACTGAAATGTGACGCACAGAACTGGACACAATACTCCAGTTGAGGCCTAATCAGTGCAGAGTAGAGCAGAATAATTACTTCTCATGTCTTGCTTACAACACTCCTGCTAATACATGATGTTCCCTTTTTCTGCAACAGCGTTACACTGTTGACTCCTATTTAGCTTGTGGTCCACTATGACCCCCAGATCCCTTTCCGCAGTACTCCTTCTAGGCAGTCATTTCCCATTTTGCGCGTGTGCAACTGATTGTTCCTTCTTAAATGGAGTACTTTGCATTTGTCTTTATTGAATGTCATCCTATTTACTTCAGACCATTTCTCCAGTTTGTCCAGATCATTTTGAATTTTAATCCTATCCTCCAAAGCACTTGCAACCCCTCTCAGCTTGGTATCGTCAACAAACTTTATAAGTGTACTCTCTATGCCATTATCTAAATAATTGATGAAGATATTAAACAGAACCAGACCCAGAACTGATCCCTTTGGGACCCCCGTTTTGAAAAAGTCTTTGATCTAGAAGGACTATTATAATGCTACTTGCACAACAATGAATGGTTATAAACAAGGCTTTGTTTTGTCATTTGTAAATATTGCCTGAAAGATTCTAGTTTGTCACAAAATGTGTTTTTGGTTTTCTTTGCCATTCTTGCTCTCCTTAACCCTGATTTGTCCACCCTGCAATACATCATGGCATTGCTGATGAGTGAAGCTAACCTTGGCTCGTGGGACACAGCTGCCTGCAAGGATGCAGCCCTTCCAGCATGACTGTGAACCACTGATAACCACTCTCTGGGAACGGTTTTCCTACCAGGTTTGCACCCACCTTATAGTAGCTCCATCTAGGTTGCATTTCCCTAGTTTGTTTATGAGAAGGTCATGTGAGACAGTATCAGAAGCTTTACTGAAGTCAAGATATACCACATCTACCACTTCCTCCCTATCCACAGGGCTTGTTACCCTGTCAAAGAAAGTTTGACACAATTTGTTTTTGACAAATGCATGCTGACTGTTACTTATCACCGTATTATCTTCTAGATGTTTGCAAATTGATTGCTTAATTATTTGCTCCATTATCTTTCCGGGTAGAGAAGTTAAGTTGACTGGTCTGTAATTCCCTTGGTTGTCCTTATTTCCCTTTTTATAGATTGGCACTATATTTGCCCTTTTCCAATCTTCTGGAATCAGTCCTGTCTTCCATGACTTTTCAAAGATAATCGCTAATGGCGCAGATTTCTCCTCAGTCAGCTCCTTCAGTATTCTAGGATGCATTTCATCAGGCTCTGGTGACTTGAAGACATCTAGAAGTCACCTACTACAGGACAGGCCCAACAAAGAAAGTAACAGAACGTCACCTTCAGCCCCCAACTAAAACCTCTTCAGCGCATCATCAAGGATCTACAACCTATCCTGAAGGATGATCCCTCACTCTCACAGATCTTGGGAGACAGGCCAGTCCTCGCTTACAGACAGCCCCCCAACCTGAAGCAAATACTCACCAGCAACCACACACCACACAACAAAAACACTAACCAGGGAACCTATCCTTGCAACAAAGCCCATTGCCAACTCTGTCCCCATATCGATTCAAGGGACACCATCACAGGATCTAATCACATCAGCCACACCATCACCTTCACATCTACCAATGTAATATATGCCATCATGTGCCAGCAATGCCCCTCTGCCATGTACATTGGCCAAACCGGACAGTCTCTACACAAAAGAATAAATGGACACAAATCAGACGTCAAGAATTATAACATTCAAAAACCAGTCGGAGAACACTTCAACCTCCCTGGACACTCCATTACAGACCTAAAAGTTGCAATTCTTCAACAAAAAAACCTTCAAAAACAGACTCCAATGAGAAACTGCAGAACTGGAATTAATTTGCAAACTGGACACTATTAAATTAGGCTTGAATAAAGACTGGGAGTGAATGGGTCATTACACAAACTAAAAACTATTTCCCCATGCTAATTTCCCCCCTAGTGTTACTCACACCTTCTTGTCAACTATTTGAAATGGGCCATCCTCATTATCACTACAAAGTTTTTTTTTCTCCTGCTGATGATAGACCACCTTAATTGATTAGTCTCATTAGAGTTGGTATGGCAACCCCCATTTTTTCATGTTCTCTGTATATATATATAGTGACAAAGTTCTGTCCTTGACTCTGCGGGTCCTGTGTTTCCTGACGGATTTTTGCTAGCCTCAGAGGCTCACTGTGACCCTCCACATAGCCCTTCTCTCTCTAGAGGCAAGGGTCACAGTCTACTGAGCCATTTTCATCATAAGCCAGCAAGGGAGGTGAGGAGAAACAACCCTCCCTCACACAGTCTCTGTTGTCTCCCAGTATCAGTGATTAATCAGGGAGGGGAGGGGGGAGCCCAGGCCCGCCCTCTACTCTGGGCTCCAGCCCAGGGACCCTAAACTTAGCAGCTATGAAAGCTGACTTTTTGGAAATAGGGCATGTACAATTCCCTGGGCTACTTCCCCACAGCAGCCCCCACTCAATATCTTCTTCACAATTACCTCAGGGCCTCCTTCCTTGCACCTGATATGGATTCATACTACTTCATTCCTCCAACAGCACAGCTCGCTCCTATAGCTCCTGACACCCACACCGCACTGACTAACTGAGAGGCTTTTAACTAGTTCCAGCCAGTCCTTGATTGGCTTCAGGTGTCCCAATCAATCTAGCTGTCTCTCCTGCCTTCTAGAAGGATCTTAATTGGCCCCAGGTGTCTTGATTAACCTGGAGCAACTGCCATTTGGTTACCATGGTACCAGGGATTTGTTTAGCCTGGGGCTAACATACCTGTTCCTCACTACTTTACTGTAGCCATCTGGCCTTGCCCCATCACAATATATAATCTTCCTACTGTATTTTCCACTGGATGCATCTGATGAAGTGGTTTTAGCCCACGAAAGCTTATGCCCAAATAAATTTTTTAGTCTCTAAAGTGCCACAAGTACTCCTCGTTCTTTTTGCTGATACAGACAACACGGCTACCACTCTGAAAACTGTAATTTGTACAAGTAATTTTAAACTTGTTTTTTGCCTATTTTAGCATCTTCTGATCCTACCTCATTTTCACTGGCATTCACTACATTAGATGTCCAATCACCACCATCCTTCTTGGTGAAAACCAAAACAAAGAAGTCATAAAGCACCTCTGCCATTTCCACATTTTCTGTTATTATTCCCCCCTCCTCCCATTGAATAATGGGCCTAATCGCTTGACAGCCCTACTATAAAGACAAATCCACCCAGGGACAGAGTATATTTTAAATGTGGGAGGGAGCTGTCCTACCCAAAGCCTGAAAATGATCACCATTAAAAAGCAGCTGAAGAAATATTTTATGCATTTTTTAAAGTGGGGATCATTAGAATCACTGTCTAGACAATGAGTTCCATACTCCAAGGGCAATCAAGAAAGACTTAATCACTCACTGGTCCTTGGTACAATGGTGGAATCTATAAAAGTACATGCAAAAATAACAGGAGTACTTGTGGCACCTTAGAGACTAACAAATTTATTAGAGCATAAGCTTTCGTGGGCTACAACCCACTTCTTCGGATGCATCCGAAGAAGTGGGTTGTAGCCCACGAAAGCTTATGCTCTAATAAATTTGTTAGTCTCTAAGGTGCCACAAGTACTCCTGTTATTTTTGCGGATACAGACTAACACGGCTGCTACTCTGAAACCTATAAAAGTACATGGTTTCTGTACTGATGCCCATCAGGATGAGGCTAATGGAGAAGGTCTTAATGCACTCAGGGCTCTGAACACTAGCAATGCCAATTTAAAATAACAATAATGAATATCTAATGCTTTTCATCAGTGGATCTCAACACTCTTTACTATTATCCCCATTTTACAGATCTAGAAACTGAGGCACAGAGAGGTTAAATGAGTTTTCTGAGGTCACCCAGCAGACTAGTGGCAAAATCAGCAACAGAATCCAGGTGTTCTGAGTCAGATTCCCGTGCTTTATCCACTAGATCTCTTATTAAGTAGTCAATAGAAAGGCTGGTGGGTTGGTACAAGAAGATCACTGTTGCTCAGACCTGTAAGCCCAGCACACACAGGACCTCAGAGCACTCATACTTCACTCTTGTGGTTATTATGATGTCATCAGAAACCTTTAAAGTGTGTGTACAGCATCATACCAAGGAACAAGAGAAATCTTCAGGGAATACTGACAATATCAAAATTATCCCTGATGCTAAGATTGAAATGTTTATTTTAGAAATAATAAGTACTGATGACTCCTTATAATTTGGAGGAAGGACACTAATATATATGCAAATTGGTATCAGGGTATGGAAGATCCATGATGACTTGGAAACTCTGTCATGAGTTGCACCAGTGACGGGTTAAGTGCTCCCAATGAGCCATGGGAGGTGCTGAGCATCTATAACGTACATCAGTGGGAATTAATAGTGATCTGCTCCTTGGTAGAGGCATTCTGGCCCCATTCAGCAAAACACAGAAACATGTCGTAAAGCACATGATTAAAGTTAAGCAATGCTTAAATGCTTTGCTTAAGTGAAGCTCAGCCCCACAGAAGATTGAGTTGGTACCTATTTGACAAATAGAAAGTAATACAAAGGCACATAAACCATAGTTTCCCCTCAAAGTCACAACTTTAAAAAAGAAAAAAATGTAGTTGCCCTCTAGATGAGAATTACTAACCAAAGCAACCACTTGATCTCACTGCTCTGTTTTTTTCTCTCACCACTCACAACTGTATATTATAACTTGTTATGGCTTTATATTGGAACACAATCCCAATCCCATTGACTCTAAATGTAGCAGGATTGAACAGACTGTAAACCCTTTGGGTCAGAAGCATTTTATTTGTTGGTAAAATGTCAGGTACAGCTGTGGTGCTGTATAAATTATTTCTGAAAACTCTATGAAGTGATCTGTGTAGAGGACAGAAATTCTCATTCACAGAACATGTTGAGATTTCAAAACCAGTCTTCATTTCAATTCAGAATGAAAACCACAAAATTCCTGTGTAAGAAAATTCCCCTCCAACCCCTTTCCCAAAAAAATTATCCTGGATTGAGCTAATGTTTTGTTTTGAGAGTATCAAGCTGTTTTGTTGTGATTTCAACTTTTTACATTTTCTATTAGAATACAATTTTAAAAAAAAATTAGAAATAAAAAATCAAAATGTTTCAGTCAAAAAGGCTGAAGTGAGACATTTGGCATTATCAAAACTTTTCATTCCAGTTTTTTCTCCAAAACAAAATTTTGGCAAAATTGACATGTTTTCATAAAGCATCTTGATTTTGATGGAACTGGATTTTCCAATGGAAGTTTTTCTGACCACCTCTACTATTAAGTTTTATGGGGGGAAAAAATCCCCACATTCATCAGATTTCCAGCTTTAGAGACTCTCGCTCAGTACTGTACCTAAAATAGAGAAAAGAGAACAGGTTTATCAAAACAGGCAGATTAAGCCAGATTTCCCATCCCCAGTTCTAAGGACCAGTCCTACAACTCGATCCCTTCTCAAGGACTCCCATGCAGAAACCATGTTCCATTAACTTCAGTGAAAATCCACGCAGATGAAAGAATCAGAGCCTGCCTTGGGGGAAACAGTACCCTGGGAGAACTTGTATTTTGGTGTCCCAACCCCCATTGCCTCCCTGGGGTCCCGGCCTCCCCCCCCCATTGGCCCTGGTCCCCGTTGCCTCCCTGGGCTCACCACCCCTCATCTATCTTGGCCACTGCTGCCTCCCCAGGTTTTCCACCCATTCCCCGGCCCCCAACACCTTCCCATCCAATTCACCATCTCTTCTGGCCCCTACTGCTTCCCTGGGCACCCCACCCATCCCCTCTGACTCATGTTGCCTCCCCGGGCTCCCCACCCCTCTATTGCCCCCAGGCTCCACTGTCTTCCCCCCCCCATTGCCCCAAGCTCCCTTCTGCAGCCTCACACCCTAGACCCACCCCGCTCCTTGCCTCTTGACCACAGTGCCCCCCTGACCACAGCGCCCAACCATAAGGCCAGCCCTGGAGAGGATCCATTCATATGAATTCATACTGATGTCAGCTGGGCTCTGCATAGATGCCAGGTTCTTTCCATGCAGGCTCATTGCTTTAGGCCTTGACTTCAGCAGGACTATTTAGGTTTGAGTACAATTAAGCACACACATTAGTGTCTGTAAGATCGGTTTGTATTTCTTGTTATATTTTTTTCCTCTGGGTGAACCAAAACTTGTAAATAATACATGCAAAGTACAAACAGTTTTGGGGGTGGTTTTCAACATCAAAGAAGAGAAGTATCTTTCATGATAAAATTGGAAGAGCTCAAAGGGACAGAATTGTTTTAATGGGGCTTTTTCCTAAAATGTAGGATTTTTCCAGCCCTCTAAAGTGCCTCCTGTTGGGCCATGCTTGCAGAAGCCTCTATTAAGAGAAACAAGTAAGGACATCTGCAACCAAGAAGTTTTGAAGCTAGGTGTGACAGTGGCAAAGGAAATGTCTGTAGACTGGAGTAGAGCTTTCATAAACTGCACTCTGGAGTCAGATATCTTTTTCTACTTATATTGCAAGTGAATCTTGGATGCTACTTTATAAAATCTCAAATGTGGACTGCAATTTACAAGTTGTTTTGCCCTGCAAATTAATATGTAATATGTTAATATTCATTTTGCATCTTTGAATAGGCAGTAAAATGTTTCCATGGAAGAAAGTATCCCGATTTCATATTATGAATCTGAATAACAAAAGTTCCCTGTAATCAGCTAAGAATGTATTAAAGTAATAAATAAAGTGTTATCTCAAAATATTAATGAATTAAATCTTGGAGGGATGAATACCATTTTATCTGTGATACCACAGTAAATGGTAAATTCCTTCTATAGTTTAGGAGACAGCACATATTTTATAAGAGATGTGTGCATGTATTTGGTTGTTTCAGGTTGTAGATCATTTTAATCTGAAATGTTAAGGGAGGGAATCAGTTACCATCATAATAATAAGGCTCTGTTTATTGGGATAGTGCATAATGTTTAGAAGAATTGTTATGTCTCCTGGATATCACGGCAGGAAAATATATAGAATTGGCTCAGAATAATGGGAAAAATCTGACAGACTGTCTAGTTCTGCAGCTCAGTTTTTTCCTACACATCAATGTCCACTATGATCCCTTATAAATCTGTGTCCCCTACTCTTCTTTACAACCAGATGCTAAACATTTACTATGCTGTACACTTGAATTACAAGTTACCCTCTTCCTGACATGAAGCTATTTATTGTGAATGTTAGAGTAATGTCATAATATGCAGTGCTTTTTGAAAAGATCTATTCCAAAAGTGACTGAAAATATAACAATCTGCCAGTCTAGATGCTGCAATTAAGTAACTGGAAGCCTTTAAGAGTGGCATGAGTATTCTGTCCACTACTTTTATAACAATTTTACTATAATCTTAGGATTTCATGCTGCTTTATGTGCACGACCATCTCCTGCCTCTCTTACCATTAGTAGATGAGTGGCCGTTGCTCATTTCTTGAAATTCAAGATGATGTGCTATTTCATCTAATTTACTCAAAGAGAACCTACTTGGGGAAAAATGTGTGGACTTTGATTTCCTACCAGTGACAAATTACTTTAGAACCCTTTTGGTACTAATAATAGCCACTACTGTAATTTCAATTCCTCCCATGTGAGGGGGGGATTTTAAATGAACTGGTGCAGTGGGTGGAGAGAGAAAGTATTTGGCACATCTCATGCATTTTTCATTATTTCAGGCAATTATTTGTAAAGAAAAGCAGTGAAACATAGAGAGTTGCTTTTAATTCCTTTAACTCCATCAGACTAACCTTTAGCTCCCTTATCACTTATTCTAAACAATGTACATCTCTTCATTTTTTTTGCTGTAGGTTTTGAGCATCTGATCTGGAGATTAAAATGTAATAATAACCTGCAGCACAAAGTCACCCTGAGCTTTGTTATAAAAAAATCTATGCTTTCCCTCCTGAGATAACTCGAAACTGATGTAAAATAGAGGCTAAGCCACAAATGACTGCATGAAAGTTGTTTCACAGAGCTCTAGGAGTTCTGGTCAACCTTCCTCATTTTATCTTGATTTTTCCTCTTTTCAGAGTTCAGTTTTCACTTAAGGCTAGAGGGGAAACTATAAAAGAAGCCAGCATGATTGATGGTAAAGCAGAAACGGTATTAGGACTGCTACTCTCCAGGAATCACTAGCTATTTATCTATACTGTAAAAAATACTTCTCCATGTATACCTTGTTGTTTGTTTGTTTGTTTTAACTTCTTCAAGCCAGTTCATATGGCTTGTTGTCAGTAGAATTAAAATAAGCCTAACCATCATGGCATTGAGGGCCAAATCCTGGCTGGGGATGTCTATGGGCATAATTTCAGGAAACAGTCTAGATGTGGTCTTGCTTAAAACATTATTAATTGGTTTTTTAAGGCAGCTGCCATTATGATGGTACTACGTAGCTCTTCCCTGTGCTAAGTGTAGGGGATACTGCAAATACTGTGGTAGTATTGTTTCATTATCAAAAGCAAAACTGGAAGGTTTTCAGGCCCAACCATTGTAAAAATAACAAATATGAGCCGAACACGAGAAAGCATCAAGCTGGTTTCCTGGCATACTTGAAAGGTCTTGGAAAGTCACTTCCACAGGTGGTGTTTTCATGAGGATGTGTAACCAGCAGGAAAAGGTAGAGTTTGTGATACAGAAATGGATATATATATATCCATGTTGCAGAATCCATCTGAGAAGCTCAGAAGTGGAGCAGATCATGCCTATAGTGAGACCAGGGACGGCTCCAGGCACCAGCCGAGCAAGCTCGTGCTTGGGGCGGCAGATTCTAAGGGGCGGCATTCCCACCAATCCTTTTTTTTTTTTTTTTTTTGCTTCGCCGCTCCGGCTGCCCTGCAGGGTTTTTTTCTTTTCTTTTCTTTTCTTGCGCTTTGCTGCTCCGGCCGCCCCGCAGGTTTTTTTTCTTTTTGGTTCGCTGTTCCGTCTGCCAAAGCCAGTGCTGGGTCTGCAGCAAGCCTGGCAGGACAGCCCGCGTCCTTCCCTGCCCGCCAACCAGAGCAGCGCGGAGCCCTCCCGGCAGGCGGCGTGGCGGGAGGGGCCGTGTGGCGAGCGCCCCGCTGAAGGAAGCCCTGGCCACCCCCCTTCTCTCTCTCCCCCCCCGCTCCCTCCCCCTCCCTTTCCCCCCTCTAGCCGGAGTGCGCACTCCACTGCCCAGGGCATGTCTGCACCGCACGGTTTTTGTTTGGTTTTGTTTTTTTGCTTGGGGCGGCAAAAAAGCCAGAGCCAGCCCTGAGTGAGACAGATATGCATCATCCAGTCATATAACTGCACCCCACAACAACTTGGTGGAATATCATTTCTGCCAGCAGTGACAGCAACAATTCAGTTGGCACAACATTGTCATGTAGGTAAAAAACATGATGCGTGTGATCACCACAGCAGCATATGTATGTGAGGGCGATACCATCATACACCAATTGTCATGGTGAACCACCGTGCTCACAAAGGGAGAGCTGGAGCATGGGACATGCCAATTCACTTTACCCAAAAGCATCCATTCCTTATCACAGTCCATTACTCAATATACACATAGAATCACAGAATCATTTGAAGGGAACACATCTCTTTTCTCCTCTGTTTCTGAACATAGTTTAAATAGGGCTACAGTGCCTGTGATGCGATATACAGACCCCACATTGGCTAGGAAAGGGTTAATGAGTCTCTGTGGGCTCAATCAGCACCACCCCACTACACCTGCACTAGGTGTCAGGCTTGGAGGAAAGGGTTAATAAGCAAGAGTCCAACTCAGCTAGGGGCTGGCTGGGAGGGAGAGCAGGTAGCCAGCAATTGTGCTATTTGAGCAAGCCTGACTGGGGTCAAGAATTGAGTAGAGGCTGCTGCCTACCAAAGCATTCCTGCGGGAAGGTAGGCCTGGTGTGGGACTATTGGTTTGGATTTGCTACCAGTGACTTGTCTGTTGCTGAGGAGGACTGCTGCAGGTGGGGCCTTCCTGAGGAGGGGTGATAGGCAAATAAAAAACCTTTGCCCCCTAACAGGGGATCCAGCACTGATTTGTTGTGAGCCCACATGTGATCTGGTCACAGTGCTTTATGTCTATGTGGGCACCAGACTAGTACTGGCAATGCAATAGCCAGTGAATGGAGGGTACGAGTGAGGCTCTTTGTGCACTTCCTGCTTACTAGACCCACATGAGGGTCAGTCACAATCTGATGCCTAATCAGGGTGAAAGTGAGCCGGTATGGGCCAGTACTCCGTACCGCAGCAAAGGACCGTCCTTAAAGCGCTGCCGCGGCAGCGCTTTAACATTGCTACCCCTTCCCCCCACCACTGCCCCGGTCGGCGGCCCTGCCGGTAGGGTCCGTACCAGCAGAGCCCCCAACAGGGGAGGCAAAAGGGGCAAGGACATTAAAGCACTGCCGCGGCGTCCGGAGCTCCGGGCCCTTTAAATCAACACGGGAGCCCTGGGCGGCGCGGGCCAAGGGCTGGCTGGGGGATGCTGACCCCCTGCCCTGCCACTTCTGCCTGAGGCCCCACCCCTTCCAGGGGCCAAACCCTCCTCCCCCTCCCACCAGTAAGTGTCCTCAGTTACTTTCACCCCTGTGCCTAATGAACAACATTATTAACTAATTTTGCTGCTTTTAGAAAAGAAGAATTGTAGGCACCTTTCCTTCCTGCTCCTATAACAGCCTTTTGTTGTTGTTGTTGTTGCACTCTCCACTGCAGTCCTTCCTCCTTCCTATGGAAATCTCATTAGAAAGATTATTGAAGGGTGGCTGATGTAGAAATCTTTATCCAATATTTGGTCCTTGAGAAAACTGTTTACTTCAATGAATGCTAACTACCACGGTGCAAAGTCTGAGGTAGTCAGACTAGATCCTATGAAAGGAGACTGCAGTTCAAGATTCCCTGTGCTTCTCCATAAAAACTGAATGGTCTATTTTTCACTAGTTCACTTCAAAACTAGTTCTGTTTGTGCTAGCCAGCACTTGTTGAAGTTTCTGTTTCACCTAGATGCAGGGCCGGGTCCAGGCACCAGCTTAACAAGCAGGTGCTTGGGGCGGCCAAGGGAGAGGGGCGGCACCCGAGGCAATTCGGGGGCGGCAGGTCCCTCACTCCCTCTAGGAGCGAAGGACCTGCTGCTGAACTGCCGCTGCCGATCGCGGCTTTTTTTTTTTTTCCAATTGCCGCCGCCGATCGCGATCGCGGCTTTTTTTTTTTTTTGCTTGGGGCGGCAGAAATGCTGGAGCCGGCCCTGCCTAGATGCCTTCCTCTAACTCTGAAGTAGGAGAGGGTGAGTGATAGCTGAGTTCTCCCTCTAGCCTAGCCATTTAGCATGTTGTACACAGGCTAAGAGGTAGAGGAAGTATCAAAGATTTGAAAGTTGAGTCTGTCAGAATATGGCTGGGCTAAGATACTGAGAACAGGGAGGTGTAGTGATTGGTGTGTACTTTTTGCCTGGCAAAATGATGAGGGTCAAGAAGTAGTGGCCATTAGGAGAGGCCTTGATATGACTACATGAATAGCATCTCACAATGTTTTATTTGTTGTACAAAATCATATATGGTACAGAATTTTCAGTTTGCTTGTTCTGTGCGTTTGACAGCACTCCAGTTTCACGCTTTTGATGTTTAGATAAATTTTCTGTCTCATGCATTAGCATGAGAATATCCCACTCATGCACTGGTCTGGGAGGGCTAACATATATTCTCTTCCCCAAGCACTGCAAGGGGATATTTACCAATAGCAGCAGCAGTGAAACTGAAGAGGTAGGGGCATACATTGAAAGGAAATAAGAAGGATTTTTTTCACATTGTCAATGATTTTTTTTAAACTGACTAGTGTCCCTTTTAAACATTGATTTCAGTCACAAGATGCCTACAGAAAACCGACTCGTTACTTGGTTTTCATTTGACAGTTTTTTCTTCTGATTAGTTGCATTCACAGAACAGTCTGTAATAGCTGTTCAGTCGACAATTGCACGTAATGAGATTTCTGTAATAACTCTGATCTATATTGCATCTATAAACATATAACTGGAAAAGGCAGTAAACAAAAATTAAAAATATTTCAGAACATCAGGAATGTTGTCTCAGTTAATTTAGATTCTCTTTAGTGTCTCTCAATTGCTAGATGAAATGAAGACTAAGGAGATATAACCCAACTGTTTCCTTCAGCGCGAAGAGCTGCAAAAGACAAATATACAGAAATGTGACAGTTACTCTCTTGCCAACCTTTCTTCAATTCCCAGAGAGCAGTGCTGTGATCTAATAGACCTCTCTGCCTCAATGTGCTTACTGCTGGGAAGGCAGCATTGCCTGTAGTGTCAGAGAGAAAATAAATCCTAGCCAAGTGAATCTCTGGGCATGATCGTATGTGGTACTGGGACTCTCTCACAAGGTGTTGAACACCCTCATCTTATTCTGACTTTGCCTGAGGTCACAAAACCCCTTGAAGGTGCTAAGACTCTCCTGAGATTGGGCTGTTTATCACTTGCTGTGTAATATGGGAGACATTTCCATAAATTCATATATTATAAAGCCAGAAGGAACCACTGTGATCATCTAGTCTGACCTCCTGTGTAATGGAGGACATAGGACTTCCCTGAATGAATTCCTGTTTGAGCTACAGCATACCATTCTAGAAAAAAAACATCCAAACTTGATATAACGATTGACAGTGCTGGAGAATCCACTGCAACCCCAGGTGAATTGCTCCAATGTGTAATTACCCTCACTACTCAAAAAAACGATGCCTCGTTTCCAATGTGACTTTGTCAGTAAACCTCACTCTTGCAAATCTTGTGGAGTGGATGAACAGGGGGACTTAGGCATTGCAATGCTGAGCATCATGCTGCCTAGAAAATCACAGGAATAATACTGCCCGCCCCAAAGCTGAGTGAGGTGTCTGGGTTCCCTGTACAATGAATGGAGAGAGAAAGATCCGTTAGAATGTGATCCACAAAGTCAGCACACAGCCAGTGCCCACCTCATAACTTGAGCGCAGTGATTAGAGCACTTGCCTGGAATGGGGTAGACCCAGGCTCAATTCCCCACTCCGTGCTAGAGGTGAAGAAAGGCTTTGAACAGGGGTCTCCCACCTCTTTCGGGGGGTGGGTGAGGTGAGGCAGAATTGAACCTGTGGCTCCTACATGCCAGGTGAGTGCTCTAACTGCTGTGATAAGCGTTATAAGGAGGGGACAGTCTCTTCCTCCAGCTGGGTTTTTGAATGGGACCTGATCTGGTAGGTGTGCTCAGATGCTGCCTACTGGATGGTATCCCGCATGCAATTTAGGTGTCTGAATGTCTGCCTTTCCCTGGCTAACTCTGGGGTTTGCATGGGAGATAACTCTTCACCCCAACATGGAGCCAAGGCATTAGGGCACTTTTACAGCAGGCACTCCCTCCATAGGGTTTGTGGCCAATGGACACGTGCAAATCAGACCCACTGGCTATGCCTCTGCCTACCTTGGGCCTGTCTGCTACCCCTCATTTTGAAGCATGCTCCACTAGTGAGCAGCACCAGCATCAAATGGCCAGTCCTCATGATCTTGTCCTCTCTCTTTTGATTTCTCCCTCTAGATTCCCCTTAGCATAAATAAACAGACATAACTAAAAGGCACATCTCATTAACAAGACCAACAAACAGTAAACATGGAGTTTGCAGGCCAAGTCATTTGGGAGACATGGGGAGCCAAAATGTTGGTTGTTAGAAAGAAATTTAAATCAAAACCATGGACTAGGGTTACCAACTTTCTAATTGCAGAAAACTGAACACCCGTGCCCCACCCCCTGAGGCTCTGCCCCTGCCCTGCTCCTTCTGAGGCCCTGCCCCCCACTCACTACATCCCCCTTCCTCCATCGCTCACTTCTGCCACCTCACTCACTTGCTCATTTTCACCAGGCTGGGGCAGAGGTTTGAGAGGTTTGAGGTGTGGGAGTAGTTGAGGGCTCCAGCTGGGGGTGCAGGATCTGGGGTGGGGCTGGGGGTGAGAGGTTTGGAGTGCGGGAGGGGGCTCAAGGCTGGGGCACGGGGTTGGGGTGTGGGAAGTGGTTGGGGGTGTGGGCTCCGGGCAGCGCTTTCCTCAGGTGGCTCCCAAGAAGCGGTGACATGTCCCTCCAGCTCCTAAGTGCAGGGATGGCTGGGGGGCTTTGTATGCTGCCCCTGCCCATGGCACTGGCGCTACCCTGAGCACAGACTCCACAGCTCCCATTGTCTGGGAACCACGGCCAATGGGAGCTGTGGGGGTGGTGCCTGCGGACAGGGGAAGGGCATGGAGGCCCCTGACTGCCCCTGTGCCTAGCAGCTGGCAGAACATGCCAGCCGCTTCCGGGAGCCGCGCAGAGCTGGCCGCTGCAGCCAACCGGACTTTTAGCAGCCTGGTCAGCTCTGCTGACCAGAGCCACCAGGGTCCCTTTTTGACCAGGCGTTCTGGTTGAAAACCGGATGCAACCCTATTTTAAACAGTGTAGGTGAAATCCTGGCCCTAATGAAGTGGATGGGAGTCTTGCCATTGATTTTTAATGGGGACAGGATTTCAACCTGTAACTAAAACGCCTTTCTGATATTATTTTTGTCCTCAAACTTCCCAGAAAAAAAAATTCTGCTGTGAGATGAAATGTAAATGACTCTTTTTGGGTGCGGAGGAGGAAAGAGAGGGCACAAAATTGGACCTATTAGAAGCTAGCCAGCTTCTAAATAATTATGGTAACTGCTACTCTATAATAACTTCCTACAACCACAGAGGCTATTTTACATAGTGCAGTATTTTATGCTCTGTCAGTAAAGATACAAATATAACCATGGAAAAGTAAATATTCTTTGATATAATGGCTGGCTATTTATTATATCATTCTGTACCAGCTTTATCCTCTTTAGCACATCACAAATCATACATTGCCATTGGGAAACAAAGCTTAGCTTATGCTAGTTCTGCTTGGAGAGGCTATCTCACATACATACAAAGAAGACCCAATCTTGCTAATATTCAAATGAATAAAGTTCTTCACTTGCATTTTTTCCAGGAGTAGGCCCCAAATCAGCAAACATTTAAAGTGATATTCTTAGTAAGAATTCAGAAAGCTGCTCTCAAAGTCTGGAATAAAAAGCTAATTTCTCACAATATGTAGAATTGCACCTGATCTGCCACCATCTCACTTCTCACAACTGAAATGCCAGGGCTGCCAATTCTGTCCTTTTGCTAATAGTTAATAGCAAGTAGTGTGTCAGGAGGAGAAATAGAATGTCAGCTGGGAAGTAGTGGCAGTACAAAGTGGAACTATTAGTAAATGTGCAAATTGGTTATTGTTAAGGTTAGCAATGCAATGAGGCCAGGAGACAAGCTAGATTGAAGGGGCATGGCGTAGCTGACAGAGGTAATGTGTCGGGCATGAGCAGTCCTGTGCTGTAACAAATGACCTCTTACACTTTCTGATAATATTTAAGGAAAAACTCAGTGTTCCTGACTGATTTTTCTTTCTAATCACTGTTCAATAAACAGCCTAGTGATAGTCAGACCTCAACATTTGCTGTAGAGATGGAACTGAATCAGAACCACAGATCCATAAACTCCCTTAACTTTAGTTACAGTCAGATCTGGATTGGAAATTCTCAGCCGAATCCTATCCCTGAAATGCCATATACCCAAACACCCCACCAAGCTATTGCAATTTAGGGACATTCCCTAATTTGAAGATTTGGTTCAATCACTTAAATTTCTCTAAACATCTGACTTGGAAATCATTATCTTGGTAAATTCTAGTACTTCCTGGGATTTCTCAGGCTGCAAAGGACCACAAAATTACCTCTCACAGAGCTTCTATACTTATCATTCTGCTGCACTAAAGTGAGGAAGCATAGAGACCTGCAAACATTGATTTCTGAAAAGGCAGAAAATATGATCTAGCAGTTAGAGCATAAGGCTGAGAATCATGGGGTTGTATTACTGGTACAAAGTTGTTTTGTGACCTTGGCAAGTTATTTCATCTGTTTTACTGTCTGCAAAACAGGGATAACAGCACTTAACTGTCCCACACCGCAGAATACTATAAGAATGCAAAGTGGACCTTATTTATTGAAAATAAAGTTAAATTTCTTAAACTCCAAGAGCAGGTCAGTTTTGGTTTGAAGTTGAAGTTTTGTGGAGAAGTTATAGGTGCAGTAACTTCTTTTCTCCAAAGTGGTTCCAATGTCCCTTTAGTAATGTAATTAAAATATTGGTTTATGTTGCATGCTGTAGGCAGATCAGCAAGGTTGGCACCTTTTCAATAAGAGTGCAAATGTTGTTTATGTTGCAGTAATGTCACAACCTTATTGGAATTGCAAAGGAGGAGGCGGGCAGGAGAGGTGAACAAAGTGAAAGAGTGTTAAATGATCTCTTCATGCAGTATGCAAGATCCCCCTAAAGTGCTGTACTTGTCAGGCCTGGCTGAATTAGTTGATGTGAACAAAATATTCAACACATTTAGGAAGTTTTCATTTACTAGATTATTCATGGATAATTTTTTCATGTTTAAATGAGGTTGAATAATATCTGGCTCAAATATTTTGTTTGAATACGAAATTATTCAAAATCACATTTTTTTCATTATCTAACAGCTTTAGTGATAAAGAATCTATAAAGAAATTCATTGAAAATATTACCTTAACTGAAATATTAAAGTACAAAAGTAATCTCTTCAAGTGCAGTTCTACTATAAAAGTGACTCTAAAATATAGCTTTGTGTGATTTCATGTTCCTTGGGTCTTAATAGGCAGCTCACTGGCCTGTGAAGCAGCACCAGTGATACTTAAGAATCTACAAACTGAACATAGAGCTGTATTATTTTCTACCTAGCAATAACCCACACAGGGGAGTGGAAACAGTAGGAGCTAAGTCACTAACTTTACATAGAACTTTCCCCCACCAGGGAGTGGGGTTTGTCACTCCAGGGATGAGGCAAGGAGTTCAGATCACTGGAGATGTGCCAGAGAGAAGGAACATCTGCTAAGGTACCCCTTGCCTCTGCACATCCTTGATAGTACATCTTCTTCCTGAATCATGGTTCCAGACTCCCCTGACTCCTGGCTCCTCTGGGATCCTGTTAGAGTGGGGAGAGGTTGCACAGTTTGGAGGGAGAAGCATCATAAATTACTGAAGACCTCAGTGGAGACCTGTACCTGCTGCTTCTGCATCCCTCCAAACACAGATGTGCAGTGCAGCCTCACTTCAGCCTGCAGAAGTGAATATACATATCTTAAACCCCCTACTCTGCAACAGGGGCTCAATGGTTTGATTCCCATGTGGAGCCCCAGTGACTTCAATGGGACTGTGTAGGCGCAAGAGGCTTCACTTGCACAAATTTGATTGCAGGGTCTTACATAGCAATTCACTGATAATAAGGGTGCTAGAAAATCCAGCTCACTCTTCAATAGCTGTGATGACTATCCAGTGACAAAAATTGTGACAATATATTTTTGTCAGTAGATTAAGGAGAGTAGACTTAGACCAAACTCAGTACTCATATTTCTACAGTAAGAAGATGCCATTTTATCAACATATTTTCCTGACTATAATGCTAAACTAGAATAGAATAGATCAACCTGTTTTTAAAGCAGGCTCAATTTTT
Organism: Emys orbicularis; assembly: GCF_028017835.1. Lineage (NCBI taxonomy): Eukaryota > Metazoa > Chordata > Testudines > Emydidae > Emys > Emys orbicularis. Next base: position 62,455,667 of record NC_088683.1, on the reverse strand, counting down.
TATAGCTGAAAATACAATGCTTATCATTTGGAGCTATGGGAAATTGATGTTTGTCTGTTTGTACCCATATGAATTGTATGCTATAGCTGATTAATATCTTTTAAAATAGATTTTGAGAGAAAGCTAATAGTAACTGTTAAAATGTGAGGAGGGGAGAGAGTCCTGAAGTGCCCTATCACTCAGTGCATCTTTCCTTTCAGAGATCTGACCTCCATCTCCATATTTTGATAGAGTATTTCATAATGAGTGCCAAGTATCTCAGGAAATTTAAATATAAATCAAAATACATCTATTAATTCTTTGTTTTGAAAAAAAACCTAAATTGAGTAGAATCGTATGTATATAGCTAACTCAATTAGTTATAATGGCTTTGCAAACATTTTCGTTGTATTTTGCTATTAGGAGTCACAGAACTTTTATCTGAAGGCTGCATTAATTTTGCTCAGCTGTTCATCTAGCTAGCTCACAAGATGAGAACTTGCCACACATGCAGAACAACTGTAAATGACTACTTACATGAGGTAATATCTTTTATTGAACTAACATCTGTTAGTGAGCGAGACAAGCTTTGAAAGCTGTCTCTCTCACCAACAGAAGTTGGTCTGGTAAAATGTTACCTCACCCACCTTGTCTCTCTAATATCCTGGGACCAACACCACTACAACAACCGTGCATGCAACCTATTTACGTGGTTTAACTAAACTGGCATTTCTGACTTCTTCTTGGGATCATTTTGTGGAAATGTGACATCTTTGACTCTTGAGTTCTTAATGGCAGAGATGATAGGAGTTTATCATAATGATTTAAACACCAAAAGGCTGCTATTTAAACACTAAATATTATTCTTGTGATTGTATAAACCAAATGGAAAATGGCCAGATCTGATGTTGGTATCAAGATAAAATGTTAGGCCCCAACTGATTGAGGTCTGTGGGGTTCCACCTGGGCACAGCAGTTTGCCTGTGTGCTATCATTCCCAGGATTGGCAAGACTTACTTTTTATATTTACATTTATTCATAGACTGATGCTTCTCCCATGCACCATGTTAGCTTCAGAATTCTGAGCTAAACAAAGTGTAACCAGCTTTCTCCTAAAATGATAACGTTCTACTCTGATTAACCACGTGCAGATTAAGTGATCTTAAACAGAATTCTTGTTTCCTGGCCAGCCTTACATAGCACCCACCCCCTCAGACCATCTCTTTCAGATGCTTCCAATTGGGTACCCAAACACGGATGCACCGAGTCACTGAACATTTGAAAATCTTGGCCTTTGTTTCAAGAAACGAGAGGCTTTTGAGCTGCCTGCATTAGCTAAGACAAAATTCTTAGATTTGTATAACTTCCTGACAGTCACAGGACACAGTTTTTCTTCTTTTACAGATCGCTTGTTTTGATGCACAGCATTTAAAAAGTAACTGAAAGATTTAGGGGCAAATAGAACAGATATTGGAGAGAACTTACTTTCTGTGCTGGATATAGTAATCGAATGAGTTCATTTCAGAATCTGTTATTCATATGAAAATAATTGAATATCAACATTTATTTCCTTTAATCATAACTCATGGAAAAAAACTTAGAATTATAGTGCCCCCTGTTGTTGCAGTGAAACCAGTGCTTGAATTAAAGTGTAATATGCAAAAATATTCCTCCCACTCATAGTACCACACAGACTATATACAAGTTCCAAAAACACTTTTGATCTTTTAATAGAAACTTTAGATCATTCTTTAAAATTCTCTAATGTTTCAGGGTCAATAGTGTTTAGATAACTGACTACCCGATTGCCCCTTTGGGATAGAAACTGGTTTGCAGTTTGAGAAATTAGAGGCCAGGTTGGTGTTCTTTTGAAAATGTTGCCCTCTAAGTCCTCCCCCCACATCTTAAATGCGGTTTCAGTGAAATATTTTTAAATCATGTATACTATTTACATTGTTGTACATCAGTACCACTTATTATGGGATATGTAAACCAATTAGTGTAAAATAGAAAGCAGCTTTCTGATTAAGAAAAAGCATATTTTTCAAAACAAACAGATGAGTTATTTCTAGAGATGGCAGAATTAGATTTTTTTAAAATAATTTTGCCAGATAATGTTTTTAAAGCATTTGAGATTGATTTAAATGTTCGGTTGCAGGAAATGATGGGTGGAGTTCAGATAATTAATGACAGACATTGAGATTTAAAAGGTTAAATTTTTATAACTGTTAAAACACAAATTGTCAACATCAAACTTACATCAAACTCTAAGTTCTCATGCAGCATTTTTCTTACTTTGCCTATCTGTTCATTTCATAATTATTGATGGAAATATTTATCAGTTTGGGTGTATATGGTGAAATTGTTTATTGACACTTACCAATAAAAATCTAATCCTTCCAAGTTTAGTTATTTGGTATGTTGCTTCTAAATAGCCCAGTATCTATATCACAAACAAGATATCAAGTGCATATACAGCACTAAATTACAAGAGGTGAAATCCCACTCCACTGAATTAAATGGCAAAGCTCCTACTGACTTCAATGGGCCCAGGATTTCACCTAAGGAGCCTATGATCTTATAGCAGCGTAAAGCAAGAGTAACTGCAATAAAGGTGAATTTGTGAGGTAAGAATTAGGTCCAAGAAATATTTAGGTTTGTCTGCTGCATGTAGGTAGAAGAAGAAAACAAGTATTTGGGATCTGTGAATTATGAAGTCACAAATGATTTCCATATCAACTCTTAAATTGTTGTATTTCGGCTCGGAATGATTAGATTTTATTGGTAAATATTTTTACCCTATAAACAGAAACCAATGAAAAAATATTTCCATTGACAATCAGAATTTACTGATGGACAAAATAAGAAAAATGCTGCTTGTGAACTTATTAGAGTTTGCCTTAAGGCTAAAATTTTGACATTGATAGTTTGTGTTTTAATGGTTATAAAGTTGTATTTTTGAGTCTCAAGATTTGTTGTCATTAAATAATTGTCTGATTTGCCCTCCCCATAATTTCTCACAACCGTGAACATTTAAATTGATACTATTAATACTTTGTCAATTATTTAAAAAAAGTTTGCCAAGTGCAGTCGTAGCCAAGAAGTACATATTGCATTCTTATTATAGATGCTGTGAGGTCTTGCCCCATGTATTACAGTAGCACCAGGAGGTCCCAGCTGATATCAGGAACTCCTGGTGCTTCATGTTGTACATACACGTAGTCCATGCCCTGAAGATTTTACAATCTAAATAGATTACCAATGAAATAGTATTATTACCCTCACTCTCTATGCCTTGGTACCCACTCCTAAAGATCAAACAACTGAGATTTCCTGAGTGCCAGTATACCACCTTCCCTCTGTTGCCAAATGAGTTTCCATGAAGCTACAACATAGCCAGATTGCATCTGTTGTATCCATGCAGGCTGCAGAATTAAATTTACATTCTTTCTCTCCTGCCAATTTTGCCCATCTTCCAAGTGTCAAATCTTTTATTAAACTACAATTAATAGCAAACCACTGTGATTGGTTGTGGTACCTCAGTTAAATATTTACCCAATGAGAATGTCTATAAAAACATTTGCAAAACACTCAACAAAGATCAGTCACTGATTTGTTAATGCCATGACTGAAGGGTGTGAATGGTCTCAATAAGATCTAGTGCTTTACTAATAGTTCCTAGAAAGATAAAAGAGCACACTGGGACCACACCTGCTATCTCCTGTCACAATTCAGGGCAACTTCACCTGTATTCCCCCTCCTTGGTCCACCTGCTCTAGGTTCCTGGCTCTTCAGCCATCACCTCTCTTGGGCGGAGTTCAATATAGTCCTTTGATCATCTAGGCCTTATATAACATCTGCATCCTAGAGAGGTTACATAGAATCCTGGCCCACAGTAATACTCAATACAGCATGGTCTCCAATACAATTAGGATATTTCAGGAAATTGCCATCTCTCTCACACTTTCCACTTTGCGCAAGGTTTTTGAAAAGCCCCCAAGACCATGTAGATGAGTAGTGCTTCTGCTACATTCCTCTCCCATCCCCCAAAGCCCACTGAAAGCCACTCCATTGGCCTGGGCTCTGCACTTCAAGGGAAGTGGAGAGAGTGGCAGGGAGGAATACTAGACTCTGGCACTGTGTCTTTAGGGAGCCCAGAAATCTGGGAGGTACTGCTTGTTGCAATAGCAGTATTTCTCCCTCGATGACTACAGGCATCACTGCCCCTGAGAGGGGAAGCAGTCACTGACAGGTACTATAGCTCTCTGTAAAAGAGAGAAATCCATATGTAATAATACCTAGTTCTTATGTAGCATTTTTCCTCTTCAGATCTCAAAGCACTTTCCAAAGGAAGTCAGCATCATCACCCCTTCCCTTCTACAAATAGGGAAACAGAGCCACAGGCAGGGAAATGACTTGCCCAAGGTCACCCAGTAGATGCATGATAGAGCTGGGAATTCAAGCAAGGTCTCTTGAGTCCCTGTGCACTGGGCTATAGTTAGCAGGAGTTCCATCTACTAGCACCTAAGAATCTGTAGCATTGTCTGTAAGTCAGTAGGTTAAAAAAAAAACATGTTGTTGCTGACATGTAGTGCAGGTGGCTTTCAACATCCAGCTCATAGCAGTAGGATCCCCAGGGCATTATGGCTCCTAAAATGGGAGCTGCATAAAGGCTCTGAGCTGTTGTGAAGATGCTTCTGCTTGTTGTGAAGGTCCTGGGACATCTACACATTAGGGGCCAGTGCTCCTGCTAGTTCCTTAGGGAGGAGAGAAGTAGATGTGGTGGTCTCTGCATTAAAACAGGGGGTTGTATTTTACAACAAAATTGCTTTTCTTTATACATTACATAAATGTATGCTGTAGCCAACACAGTCTGTTCAGCCCCCATGCTGACCAGGCCCCATCTTCCCATATGGAGGATAACCTTTGATCTTTATAGCCACACCCATATCCTTATATGAAAATGACAGCTATTCCACACAGTAAGAACAAACCACCCTTTGCCCCACATGCCCCTTTATTCAGAGGTAACTGAATGTGTGATAAACCCACATTAGCACACATGCCAAGAATTGCAGTTGTGGTTTGGATGCATAACAAGGCAGGAGACTTTCAGTGCTGGTAGGTTTTTATTTTTATTCTATTTAGTGTACCAGGGATGTAAATGTAATCTTGTAATAGTATTTAAATTAACTAAAACTTTATAGAAAAAAGAGGGGTCAGCTATTTCTCCCATGATCAAGGCCATAGGACCATGACTGCCAAAGACTATGGAACTTCAAAAAACTTAAGGCTTCACCCTTTATTCTAAATAAATTAGTATCTGTTGATCTCAATATCAATAATAAAGATGCTGTAGCATTTTAATATATCCTCTTGTGGAAGAAGGACACACAGCGCCAAGTTGTGCAGAGATGGAGAGATGAAAAACATATTTACTTGTGTCTCCAGGCTCTGAGTTTAGCTGTTCTGTTATAGATGAGCCCTTTTGAGTTCACAGGAGATGAGCTGGCGTTCACACTAGTGAAGAGTTGTGTTCTAGCATCAGTATGGCCACTACCCTTTTACACAGGCAGTGCTAGGAACAAGCTGTATTTCTGGTATAGGGTAAATCTTGCCTATAGCAGATAACTAATTTGGCACAGACTGGGCTTGACAGATGGGAAGGAGGGAGATTCTTACTCATTACTCAGGACATCTCTCAGATACTAAGTGGGAAGATTGATTCCTTAGGCTCAAGAGAGTTTGACTGTGCTGGAGTATAGGATTCATAGACCATTTCAACAGCTCTTGTGCTCATAAACCCAAACCTTCAATGGCAACTCAAGTTGTAAGGGAGTTGGACTCAGGTGGGACAATAGCGTTAGAAACATATGCTTGGTTTAAAACACTGCAGGCACTCTCTGTAGCAGAAACCAGCTGTTACTGCCACTCTACAGACCTAAGTGCAGGAAGGTACAAGTAACTCACATAAAATATATGGCAACTATAGCTGCACAAAACTTAATGGGATTTTCTTTAATTGGGCTGTGAGGAATGAAAACCAAACTACATTTAACATTTATTATGAACAGTATGCAATAGCCATTTTCCTCCTGCTCATTGTTGCTGAATACAATCCAACAGACCTGTTTAGCAGAGCAGAATCTTCAGGTTAGGGTCTTTTGACACACCTGATTTGCACTGGAGTAGAAAACATTAGGAGACAAAATATTTTCCTCTTCTCTTTTGCAGAAGAGGATTGTTAGATGGTTACAGATGTGGAGCACAGTCTTAAAGAACTCTTGGGTTCCTTCCTAACTGAGGGACTAAAAAAGACATAAGGCAGATTCATTAATTGTCCTGCGAGCTTTACATTCAGTTTTCTTGACACAGTCACATCAGCTAATTGTAATGACAGGGACAATGAAACATGGGTAGAAGAGCTCATGGTTGGGGATTATAGAAGTGGAAAAACCTGTAATCACTCCCCTCCAGAACCTGAACCCAGGATTTGAGTCTCAACATCACTTTGCTGGCACCAAATATCTGTAAAACCCACTGGCAAAATGTCTCATATCCAGAGCTTAATTTGTGCCAGGGCTTGCAGGGGCTCAGCTGTGGCACCTCTTTTGTGAGTGACGTGCAGGGTGTGACCTCACACATATGGAGTGTATAAGGTCACCCCGTGGGAGGATGCCATCCTTATTGCTTGAGCCCCAGCAATTTTTTATAAATTAAGCACTGTTCATCTCCTGGTGTTGATTGGTCGATCTAGAAGATAACAACTTCCTATCAGTTACTCTGTTTCAAGTTGCTAGGTAAGTCTATGCTGAAGATCCCAACACTGCTAATGAACCATGTGGAAGTCAATATTTTCCATATGCTGTAATTGTTCTTTTTCAGTTTGCCTTTTTAAAAAATGTAGGAAATTAGCAACAAAATAATACATTAAAAGAATGCTGAGATTGCAAAATGAAGCACTCAAAAGTTAGGAAAAGCAAGAATTAAGGTTCAGGGTGGGAAATATAATCCTGGATGGATATCACTTGTGTTAAATTATGTCCATCCGGTGCATTAAATGAGGCAGAGGTCCTGTGGAAAAAATAGTATGTGATCATGTATTTAAAAATTACATCATAATGCATACACACAAGGGGCCAAATAAGGTTGCACAAGCAACCTTAATACTGGCATTTCCTAACCTTTCAAAGCTTCACTTTGCAACTTTAATGTTCTGTTTTTGAATTTAATAATAACATATGCCTCTGTAGTACTGAGCACTGTAGACACATAAAATAAGAGATGCTCCTTGCCTCAAAGTTTATTTTCTATCCTGACTATCCTAATTCACCAGAGTCTTTTGTTGCCATTTAAAAAAAAATAAACTCCACCCAACCTAGTTATAGCCCACGTGTTTGTGCTTGGTCCTGACAACCTGTGTATTATTGTTTTATCTGTCTTGGCTACTTCAACTGTAAACTCTTTGGGGCAGGCTTATATTTTCTGATGTGTCTATACCCACCACAGTGTGGGCCTGATCCTTTTTTGGGACCCAACCAGGATATGAACAATAATAATAATAATAAAAAATGATGTAGTCTATTTCTGTAAATAGCCTTTGTAATTGTGGGAAGAAGTTTGTTCCCCTGCTTTGTCAGTATTCAAATGCTTGAGGAAAGGGGCACCCAGCCAGGGGCTTTCCTTCTCCAGTGAAAGAGCTGGCATCTTTTCTCACCTAGAAAGGGGCCAGCAAATGGGCATGGCTTTCTGGGCCTCCTAAGCCATCATCCTTTACATTCTCAAATATCACCAGCAGAGACAGCTGACTGATTTATGCTTGAATTTTTTTTTTTTTATAAAAGATGGCCATTTTTACTGCAAATGTAACTTTTGTGGAAAATTTTCACTTTCGAAATATTCTTGAAAAAACTAGACAATTTCGGTGTAAGATTTTGAGAAAAATTGTTTTTGTCAGAAAATAGTATTTTCTGAGCAGGGTTGACCAGCACCGTGTGAAGCATACTGCTGCCACCTGGAGGAAGAGCCTCAGGACTGCCAGACAATCTCCAGTGCAGTGGCTCTTAGCTACTAGAGCGGATCTTGGTATCTGTCAATTTTGATGACATTTTTGACAGGAAAAAGTCTAAACTAATTATTCTGGCTTTCTCATTTCTATGATCTCAAAACATTACATTAGTTCAATTCAGTGTTGACTTTTACATTATATTAGTAAATTTAATATAATATGGCATTAATATTTTATATTATTTTGACATGGTTTCAATAATGTTTTGATTTCTCCAAATTGAATTTTTTTCAGAATTTTCACTTTTCAGTAAATTTCAGCTTTTCATTCAGATTTTGAAAGATGACTTTGAAATGTCACAATTTCCCACAGAACTGAAATGTCTGTTTCTAGCCAGCTCTGTTGGCCACTATCAGTGTTCCCTCACTACTGCAAGGAATGTGAAGGGAGAGTGGGTCAGCCTGTGCCCCCTGGACATAGCTGTATGGATCAAGTGGTCTATCACTGGCTAAGAGAGAGGAAGAGGACGTTTAGGTGCTTGGGATTTAAAAAAAAAAAAGAACAAAACCCAGTATCTTTGGTAAAATCCTATGTCTCTTTCCATTTTATTGAAGACATATAATCTAGAAGTGACTCTCATATTTCATGACACTTCTCTTAAACAAGAATCCAGAATAGAAGACCACCTTAATTAGCAGCATTTTAAGGTTAGGGACCATACTTCTAGCACTGGAAGAAATTGATCCTTCCATTGTCAAAGGATTACAGAGGAATCCAAAATCTTATTGTAATCCATTTGATCTCTTTTGAAAATGTATTGAATGTGATCTTATCTTTCATTACACCACAGAGACTCTAACACACTAGCATGAAAGTTAAAACTGTGGCTCATTTTTTCTCTAGCACTCTTGTCCAGAATTTATTTACATTGTCACATCCCAGAACATCTCAATGTAAGTTCCCTGCTGTGTGGAATTGTGTCAGCCTATACCGAAGGAGTAATGTCCAATCTACACATTCTCTCAGGTGTCTCATATAACCAGTTCAGGTTCTTAATGTGTCATCTTAAAACTAGCTACCTCAAATTGCTATGTGCACCTATTTATTATATCCAGTGCCCTCAATATAGCTGCTTATGTAAGAAAATAACTTGTCAACAATTCTGTTTCCCTTTAAATAAAAACTTAGAAGCAAAACTGGCATCTTCGCTGCTTTCTAGCTTGAAATAAAATATGTGGTCTTTATATAGTGCTAGGCACTATATAAGCAACTATAAGCAACCTGCTTTTCAAAAGTTGACTAATTAACCCTCACAGCACTCAGTGAAATAGGATTAACTCATTTTTCAGATGAGGAACCAGAGATATGGGGAGGATCAGTGCTTTATCCAAGGTGAAACAGCAAGTTAGTGACAGACCCAGGATTAGAATTCAAAAATCCCTTGTTTCCAGTCCCATATTCATTCTTCTACATCATGACTAAACAATTGCTTCATTCTATTCTTTCTTTCAGCCTTTACTAATGAACACTTACTAGGGAGAAAATCCTCACCTCTCTCTCACAGGGGTCCAGCCAAAGTGGAGCAGGTTCAGTTCCATAGCTCCAAAGGAAACCAATGCTTTAGGGGCTCTCTGTAAAGCCAGGTTTGGAGGGGGGAATAGGACTGGGGCCAATAAATCCACTATAACTCACTATTCAGTGGTGGGGCCTACTGGGGCCTCCTTAGTACAGTTGCAGCCGTGGAGTCTCTGCTGCCGCTCTGTGGCTTCAACGACACTTACTTTCTCTGCATCAAACTCCCCTGTCTTGAGGGGAGGGGAGCATTTGGAGCACATCAGTGCCCTTTCTTGCTGTAGTTTCAGATAAAACAGCTCCTTTCTCCTTCCTACATATTCATTACAGGGATGTCCATTGGGATGAAAGGACACTAGTGATTTCTTCACTGTCAAATTATGTAACTCAGTTGTTCAGCTGGGACTTATTACTATACAGGGACATGGTCAAACAGTCAGTTTGTATTAAAATGTCACAAATACTTGGTGTGTGAGTCCGTACTTAATGGATCTATTGAAATGCAGGCACCACAGGATTGTGTGGATGACACATAGTTTTGTGTGTGGGGGGGGGGAATAAGATCCATTTGAGAAAAGGAAACAGTAATTCTGTGAGTTGGGAGAGGGGGAGGGCACTGATTCTAAATATTGACTCTCCAACCTTGTATACAACCAAGGCACCCATAATGGGTCAAACGCAGCTCTCATCTAAGCATGTGCAACTCCCAATTAAGTCAATATCTGAAGTCACTGGGAGTTGGGTCAGTTTATTCCAAGAATGGCCCAAACTGTGCAAAAAGACACTGGCTACAGAAGCCTCATGCAGTTCAGTGAGCAAAATTAAGTGTTTCTTTAATCTGAAGTACAGAGCTCAACATTCATAGTTTCTCCTTCCACATTAGCCTTCCTAGTCAGTCTGTGTGCTCCTTATTTCCACCATCTTGTCTATTAATATCCTGTTAAAGCTACTTCAGTGGTGTTGCTTATAACCCAGTCCACTGAACTGTGGGCATTAATCCAAGGGCTCAATCCTATGAAGTTCTGAGCACCCTAAGCAAATTTAGTGGGAACTAAAGGTGCTCAGCACCTTTCAGTAAGTGTTCAACACTTCACACAGTTGGTATTAAGAAGCGCTCACCTTAGTCCTTAGTGTACTTGCTGTATATGGCAGAAATTATACTGTAGAACATAAAGCTATGAAATCTGTAATAGGAAAGCTATGCTGGAATGAGAAGCATATATATTTTGCTGTGAATGATTACAGATTGAATATGCTGCATACATTTTAGTAGCACACAGGTTTGTTTTTCTAGAAGTTACACTATCTGTTCTGTAGTAATTAGGTCTGCTTTCTGTGCTGTACCTACTTCTTCTTTGGGCATAAACGTAGATCGTGTGAGCAGGGTTGTGGGTTTCCTCCTATTTCCTCACAAGTGATCCAAAAGATAGCAGCTTGTACACTGGTCCGTTTTCCATCAAAACATAATTATTCTAAAAGAAATCCAGCATATCCCTCTCCAATGTTTGATTTTTATAAAGGATATTAAAAATATAATCTCCTAGAAAAAGCCTATTACTCAGCTAAAGCAAACGAAACCCAGCTCAGCCAAGGATGACAATACTTTATTGACACTCATGGAATGCAGAAACCGGAAATTGTTTGGGTTTTTAAGGACACAGAGGTTTGCTAGAGATGTGGATCAGAATAAGCCACCAATTAAATGTACCACATTAAACCTGTCCTGCATACATTACTTAACATTTGTTTGTATTAATAATATGGCACTTTTACATGATCTTTCAATGGTCTAGTATGATGCTGTGGTGACGATGAATAAACAGTGGATCTTGAGTAGAAGCAGAGAAGCTGCTGTACTACTGTGTCCTATTCCTATGTCAACAATTCAAGAAGGTTATTGAAGACGTGTGATAAATTGAAGATGCTTCTGGAAAAAGCCACAAGAATTATTAAAGATTTAAAAAACATTCCTTATAGTGATAGACTCAAGGAGCGCCAGCTCTTTAGCTTAACAAAGAGAAGATTGAGAGAAGACTTACAGTTTATAAGTACCTATATGGGGAATGAATATTTAATAATGGGCTCTTCAATCTATCAGACAAAGGTATAACACAAACCAATGGTTGGAAGTTGAAGTTAGACAAATTCTGATTGGAAATAAGACATACATATTTAACAGTGAGGGTACTTAACACTGGAACAACTTACCAAGGGGCATGTTGGATTCTCCATAACTGACCATTTTAAAATCAAGATTGGATTTTTTTTTCTACAGCATATGCTCTAGCAATTATTCTGGAGAAATTCTATAACTTGTGTGATACAGGAGGTAAAACTAAATGATCAAATGGTCCTTTCTATGAATTATGGGTCATATGCTTCTATCAATTACACTGTTGTTAGTCCAGAGTAACTCCAATAAATCCATGGAGAAACTCCCAGTATTCAGATTAAGAGTGTGTGTGTGTCTATGGCATTTTCCCACGCCATCTGCCATTTTCCCCTATCTCCTTATTCCAGATTTACAACGTAACTGAGAGCAGAACTTGACCGTGTATTTACCATTTGTTATAATCTATTCACTTAAGATATTACAAGCATTGCAATAAATACCTTATTTCTGTGCCATTGGAAATATTGTTAGTCTGAAATGGATGTGCCTATGTGAACTGAACCCACACTTTGAATTTTGGCTTTCTATTCATAACCGGAATCCAGACTTCCTGAGCCCCATCTAAGACTTTAATTCATCTATAGTTTCCTTATTCCATCCTTGCTCTCATATAGTGCTCTCTTACTTTTTCATTGCACATGTTCATTGTCTAACTGCTTCTTCATTCAACCCAACCAAAGAAAACATCTCTGGACATTTTCACATTTCTGGAAATCCCAACACAGTTTCATTTGTGTAAATGAGAGCAGAACTTGGACCACAATACATAAGAGAGTAGGTCACTGTGGTTATAACTAGTTGTACACTTGTGGACAGCAATTTTAGGTGGTGAGTTGTTTCGGTCATCATACTGTCTGTCAGAAGAACTCCAAGCTCATTCCATTACATAAAACTCTTGACAAATATCTGATAGACAGTAGTGGAAAGGGCAAACTCATATGAATGTTATGTGACTTACCAATTACCATTTTTCAAAGGGCAGGTTTAATGCATTGAGGGAAATTCTTAAAATAGATTCTATATTGACATTCGTTACTATAAAAGGATGCTTGATAGTGAGGTTCATATGCATTATTTCAGAAAAGGCCAAATTTTTTTCCTTGCCAAATGCTGGTACTCGTATACCAGTATTTGTAAAAGTGGAAAGAGACATCTTTATATTTCTCAAGGCACAGTTCTGAGGAGTGTATTTTCAAGGCCACAGAAGATTCATCAAGGCATGTTGCATCACTGTGATAGCTAAGCAGTCTAAACATTGCTGACAATATTTATGTAACAATACTAATATAAAGACATTTTACAACTAAAATTACAAAGCACCTAAAACATGAGAATGACAATTGCCAGCTATAAGCTCCCCAAATAACAGACGACTCAATCACCCTCTCTTCCGGGAGCTCCAGAAATGATTTTGCCTGATAAAATCAGAGTGCCAGGAAAGAAAAATATCATCTTAACCTAATCAAAGCCAAAATATTTCACATGTATTTAAAAATTAATTCCTACAGGTCTCCATCACCCCTCCCTTGGCATTCTGTGACACAGTACCTCATCAGTGCCTAACAATGACTTCATGATACTTCCCAGTACTAAAATAACATTTCATGCACTTTGCCATTACACTGATACTCTACAGAAATGTATTAATGTTGCCAAAGTCTGAGTGAAGGTTTTGCATTATACTGCAACTGTGAGGAATACAGGGTATGTATTCTGATCCTATACATGTTGGAAATGTAAAGCCAGGTTTGGGGGGGGGGGATAGGCCTGGGGCCAATAAATCCACTATTACTCACTATTCAGTGGTGGGGCGTACTGAGGCCTCCTTAGTACATGTGATCACTTTGGGGTTTAAAGAGCATGGCCCCTTTAAATTGTTTTCCTCACGGGGGAGGGGGAGCAGTAAGAAAAAAAAGGAAAACTCCAGGGTGTGGCTCTGGAGCTCCAGAGAGAGAAGGGCTGCAGCCCACAGGCCCTTACAAAGTAAAGCAGCAGAAAACCTGCCTGAAGCCTGAAAAGAACAGGGCGGCTGGTCAGGAACACCCCAGGACAGGAGCCAGGAGGAGCACTGTGCCAGGGAGAAATTGCCCAAAAAGGACAGGCCATAACTGGACCCAGTATTACTGCTGCCCAGAGCTGCATGGGGCTGTAAGTACTGGGACTTGTAACTCTGCATTGGGAATAAGGAGGGGGGCTGCTAGCTAGTTAAGTGGGGAGGTGGCCGCTCTGTGTGGCTTTGCAAAGAGTGGCAAAAAAGGGCACCAAAGAGGGAAAAGTTTACTGGCGCCGAAGACGACAGGAGCACCCAAAACTTACCACTGAACTGAAACTTTGCTTAAAACTTTTGAACTCTGTGTGCAGACACATTGCTTAGTGTCTGTCCTTTTAAACTGTGCTACCACTGGGCCTGTGGGGCCCTGGTTTAAATGCAACCTTGTTTTACCGCTCCCCCTATATTTCCCCTTGATGTTTTTCTCCTCTCCTCCCTCTGTAAATAAATATTTCCCTTTCTTATATCCATTGTACTTTTCCTGTGGGTGTGTGTGTTCACTCTGGGGGGTTTGGAACAGGTGCCCCTGGGGTGGAAGGGATTTCTCCTGCTGCATTCCTGCGCACACCTTCTCTTGGCCAGAGCTGCCTGCAGAGCAGGCTCCATCTTGGCCATGGGAGCGCTGAAGTTACACTTGGTGGCCCGTATGGGGACTTTGCAGTACACACACTCACACACCTAAGTTGCACACCCTGAGCTCTCCTTCACAGAGCAAAGAAACTCCTCAGTGACTTTCATCTCAGTTTAAAAAAAAAATTAAAGGGGCCATGCTCTTTAAGCCCCAGAGGGGTTACATACAGTTGCAGCTGTGGAGTCTCTGGTGCTGCTCTGTGGCCTCAATGACTCTTACTTTTTCTGCATCAAACTCCGTTGTCATGGGGGGAGGGGAGCATTTGGAGTACATCAGTGATAATCTTTAAACACATAATCTTAAAAAGTAGGCTCCAGAGATTATTTGGTATCACCCAGCTGCGTAACTACAGCTGCAGCCATTTGTGACCGTTATTTCTAGTCAATTTATAATTCTGTTTCAGGTAACCATTGCAATTAATTAATTCCTTTGTTCATTTTTTCCTCTAAGAACACTATGAAGAACAGATCTTCAGGGCTGTTGCAGGAAGCAAGCAGAGCTCTCTCTCCTCCCCTCAGAATCCAAATCCAGTCTCATGTTCCCTCCTCCCCCTCCCTTCCTGTGAGCAACAGGGATGGCTCCTCCCCTCCCCTCTTATCCCACTCCCTGCAATTCCTCTCCTGGCAAGGGGGAAGAGAAGACTCCATTGCCATACACCCCTCAGATATGGGAGAGGGGGCTGAAGAATCCAGGTGCAAAGTGGAGGTTGGGAGGGGGCAGAATGGATGGGGGACTGAAGGAGAAGAATGAATGGGTAGCTGCAGCAATGAGCAGATGTGGGGGTGATGATAGACACTCCCCCCCCATCTCTATACACACTGTGTTTTAGAGCATTTTAAGCACTGGCTCCCACACTGCAAGTAGGAGGGGATAGAGAAATAGCAGAGAACTAGAAGGAAGAGGAGAAATCAGGTGGGAATAAAGAGGGAAGAACATTTATAGTACCGGGTAGATGTAAAAGGAAGAGAATTTATAAAAGAGAGGGAACAAGGGGCTAAAGGACAAGAGGGACGAAAAGAAAAGTAGTGGTTAAGAACATATGTGCTCCACTTCAGAGTTTAGGATCCCATATTGAAGCTCTGACAGACTGAAGGGTATGGTGTCTTCTGTGCGTTACTTGCTAACCTGAAGATGTATTATTGCACTCTACAATATTGTGTCAACTGTCTCTTTGAAACCTATGTAGATAATGTCCACTGCTTCATCCCTTTCTGCTGCCTGCATTCTCCTCACAATAAGACAGATTTATATTCTTATTCTTCTCAGATGGATGCATCAATCTCTGTCAAGTTGCCTGTCTGAGATAAAAACCTGCATATCTCAAAACTGGTTTAAACTAATGCTGATAAATGTGAAGTATTTGTGGCCATCTGGCATCAACTTATGGTCACTCTATTCTAACTTGAAATTTCATCAAATGGCAGTTCTTTTCTGTCTTTCGAAAATATTCACAGTCTGGACTCTATGGATTTAGAGTCACTGTTCACATAATTCCTGTAAGTGATTTTGTGTCACCAAATTTGTCCACAAAACTCATTTACATCAGCTTCTGTTCAGATCCTCTTCTGGCATGCATAAATCCAGTTTTTCTGGAAATGTGGCTGCTATCTTTTTCTCTGCCATAGAACTGAACTAAATAAGTTCACTGAAATATACGCTATCACAGTGTGTATCACATTCCCCTTTAGGGGCTGATCTGTTACATGCGAACAGCCTACTACTACTACCAGCTAATGAAACTACTCCTTTAGCTTCAATGGTGGTGGCCTGTACTTCAGAACTGAAGACCCTGGGATCAAATCCCATAGATGACCAAGGCAAAAATCTGGGCTACAAGCCTTCCGGGGTTCCTAGGTACATACTGAGGTTGTTAGACTGTGCTGAAGCCTCAACCATCATGTCTGCACTACTGTTACCTGTGCTAGTTACTTTAAAGATAGCATGGGGGTATGTCTACCCAGACTATAATCACACTTTTCACTTGCAGTGGACACATACCCATAGGTGCCTAAATGGGAGCAGGACTTTTTTGAAAATCTGGTCTCAACAATGAGTGCTGAGCACCTTTTGAAAATCTGGTGTTTACATTTTAGGAGGGAGATTCTTAAAGGCACAAGTAACATTTAGAAATGGAAAGTCAGAACACACTGGAACATCATTTTCTGTTATTAACTGAGAGACGTTAAAAGGTATCAATAGGACACTGAATAGTATAGCACTCTTTATGCTGTAGTTCATTACAAGGTGTACAAATAGAGATACTGGCTGTCTGGAAGATTTTAGTTTGATGGATAGCTCCTTTTCCAGCTTAATGTTGTACTTTTCATTGTCTTTCTTTTCTCTGGATGTAATTACAATTACAAAATCTAATCAGAATGTTGATTTAACAGGTTAACTGCAATATTGTTAAAATGATGCCTTCAGAATTTAATAAAAGAGATTGCCATAGCAATCTAACACTGTCATTCAATCTAAAGCCAAAACAAATAAAAAATCCAAATGTTGTCAGTTACACCAGTGCTTAGAATGAATAGGGAAAATGTCAATATTTTATTAAAAATATTCAGTATTTGTCAAATTACTCAAGAAATATAACTTAGGGGGCAGATCCTCACCTGTTGTAAACTGTCATAGCTCTGTTGGCCGCATGGACAATTTACATGGACTACTCTCAACATTGAGGCTCTCCCCCATGAACTTAAAGCTGGGCTAATAATGGGGACATTTTTAATGCATAACTTATTAACAATTATAAAATTCATCGAATAGTGTGGACCTCTAGTTTCATAGATCTTTACTTTTTGTTGCAAAGCTTGGAAGTATATTGGGTGAGCTACTTATCAATCAAGAAGTTTGCAACTTCTTGTGCCTGCAATTCCTTGCAGTGCCAGGGAGAAGCAGAAACGTTTATGTTCTCAAGGTGGTTTCTGAACCTTTCATTCTTGCATCTAGATCACAGCCAATGCCTCTTCTCTTCAGAGCCTTCGTAGACTGTGAAATCAGCAGTTTAAAAAGACATTCTCAGCACCGGTAGTACATTGGAACTAGGGCACATAATCAATCTTTAGACCCCAGTGAACATGCTTAGGGGTTTTTTGTGCTCATCCAAAGGATTAGTGTGTTTGGTAAGTCTCGCTCTGTGATAATGCTACACATGTTGCCCATATTTCCATTTTAAATTCCTTTTATAAAATATACAGTATTTATTTTTTACTCAGCCAAGTACATTTTCCAGTAAAATCTCAGCTGGTTAGATTCAGTTTAAGGACATGCTCAGCATGGTATCATTAGAAACAAAACTAGCATAAGGTTTATTTTACTACGTCTCAAAGGTTCAGCTAAAAAGAAAAAAAAAGCAACCGCTCTACCAGTACAGTTTTGATTAGACATAAGGGAAACACATGGAATATTGTATAACAAAGCTAAGAATGCTGATTCTATCTTCACAAATTAGCGGTGGCTTGATCACTGATAAGCAGTGAGGGGTATTTACTCTGGATTTTTTTAATCCCTTCTAGCGCCCTAATCATTCCTGAATTCATAATTGGGTTTATGAGTATTTTTTTGCTCTTCCACATGCCACACTGTGCTCTCCCACTGTTTCTCATTGCTTCCAGCCATTTTCCTGAGATCCCACAATGTCCTTAATCTCTTCCAGTCACTTTATTAGTCTCCCTTGGTAGCCTTTCTCGTAGAGAGCTCTTGACAGCTCTCATCAATTCTGGATACTTCAATTAATTGTGCCAGCATCTCTCCTATCTTCTGGCTGCTTCAGTTAGCACCTTCTGCTAGTGTTTTAGATCCTCCAGCAAAGTGACAGTTGTGATGTTAACAGCTCAGTGACATAAATGCAGTGAGAGTGTTTAGATAGTCTCGGAGAAAAATCTTTGTTTTAAACAGAGTTAAGCTTGAGAATAGATTTTTAATGATAACTTTTTCTTGCAAATCTTTTGGACTTTTTCATCTGGGGAAATGGGCTAAAATTATGGCTGTCAAGCGATTAAAAAAATTAATTGTGATTAATCGTGCAATTAAAAAATTAACCATGATTAATCACGCTGTTAAACAATAATAGAATACCATTTATTTAAATATTTTTGGATGTTTTCTACATTTTCAAATATATTTATTTCAATTGCAATACAGAATACAAAGTATAGAGTGCTCATTTTATATTTATTATTGAATACAAATATTTGCACTGTAAAAAAACAAAAGAAATAGTCTCTCAATTCACCTAATACAAGTACTCTAGTGCAATCTCTTTATCATGAAAGTTGAACTTACAAATGTAGAATTATGTTAAAAAAAAAAAAACCTGCGTTCAAAAATAAAACAATGTAAAACTTTACAGCCTACAAGTCCAATCAGTCCTACTTCTTGTTCAGCCAATTGCTCAGACAAACAATTTGTTCACATTTGCAGAAGATCATGCTGCCTTCTTCTTGTTTACGTCACTGAAAGTGAGAACAGGCATTTGCATGGCACTGTTGTAGCTGGCATCACAAGATATTTACGTGCCAGATGCGCTAAAGACTCATATGTCCCTTGATATTTCATCCACCATTCCAGAGAACATGCGTCCATGCTGATGATGGGTTCTGCTCGATAACAATCCAGAGCAATGCAGACCATCACATATCCATTTTCATCATCTGAGTCAGATGCCACCAGCAGAAGGCTGATTTTCTTTTTTTGTTGGTTTGGGTTTTGTAGTTTCTGCATCAGAGTGTTGCTCTTTTAAGACTTCTGAAAGCATGCTCCATGCCTCATCCCTCTCAGATTTTGGAAGGCACTTCAGATTCTTAAATCTTGGGTCGAGTGCTGTAGCTATCTTCAGATATTTAACATTGATACCTTCTTTGCATTTTGTGAAATTTGCAGTGAAAGTGTTCTTAAAACGAACATGTGCTGGGTCATCAGTCGAGACTACAATAACAGGAAATATATGGCAGAATGTGGGTAAAACCACAGAGCAGAAGACATACAATTCTCCCCCAAGGAGCTCAGCCACAAATTTAATTAATGCATTATTTTTTTAACAAGCATCATCATAGAAGCATGTCCTCTGAAACAATGGCCAAAGCATGAAGAAGCATATGAATCTTGAGCGCATCTGGCATGCAAAGATCTTGCGACGCCGGCTACAACAGTGCCATGCGAACGCCTGTTTTCTCTTTCAGTGACATTGTAAACAAGAAGCTGGCAGCATTATCTTCTGCAAATGTAAACAAACTTGTTTGTCTTAGTGTTTGGCTGAACAAGAAGTAGGACTAAGTGGACTTGTAGGCTCTAAAATTTTACATTGTTTTGTTTCTGAGTGCAGTTATGTAACCAAAAAAATCATTTCTAAGTTGCACTTTCACAATAAAGAGATTGCACTACAGTACTTGTATGAGGTGAATTGAAAAAAAAACTATTTCTTTTATCATTTTTACAGTGCAAATATTTGTAATAAAAATAATATAAAGAGTACTATGCAGTTTGTATTCTGTGTTGTAATTGAAATCAATATATTTGAAAATGTAGAAAAACATCCAAAAATATTTAATAAACAATAGAATACCAATTGAAATTTAACAGTGCGATTAATCATGATTAATTTTTTTGAGTTAACTGCGATTAATCGACAGCCCTAGTTAAAATCAATGGAGATTAAAACAGGAAACCTATATTTTTGATTTATGGAAGTATATAATTGTCTCAATGAGCTAGATGAGGGACTTGTGCTGAGTTCTCCTTTTTAAATTGTCAGTCCTCTTCCTCCTTCCCCATTTTGGGAATGATGGCTCTTGAGTCACCATGTTGCAGGTGTACCTACCAGTAACGCGCATGTGTGTATGCGCTCGTCAGTGTATTTCTATGCAGAGGCATGCATACACACACAGATATAGGATGAGATTTTCAAAGCCAGCTAGAGGATTTGAACACCCAATTCTCATTCATTTCTAATGGGAATTGGATGTCCAAATCTCAACTATAAATGTATATTAATATCATGTCTTGATAGGGATTTGTTTTGAGTAAAATCTAAGGACCAGTACCCCAGTATTCATGTGCAGCTCCACTGAAATCAGTGAGGCTTCATGTGGATACAGGGGTCTGCCATATGTTGCAATTTTCAGGATTGGGCCTAAATAAAGATCCCTGGATTTGGCCCAATATGAGTTGAACACTCCATTATACCTTCACTGAACTCATGCCACCTGATTTAACTGAAAATAAATCCTGTTTTTTAAGAGGTGCAAAACTGATCCTGTTTTTATTAAAATATTTTAGAATCCAGTGTTGGCTACCTAAATACTCAGACCACTTAACTATTCTTAAGTACAAAGAAGGTTCCATAATAATGGAACATATTAATATAAAAATAGTAAATTATAAAAGTGGAGGTCTGCAAATCATAGAATATCAGGTTGGAAGGGACCTCAGGAGGTCATCTAGTCCAACCCCCTGCTCAAAGCAGGACAAATCCCAAACTAAATCATCCCAACCAGGGCTTTGTTAAGCCTGACCTTAAAAACCTCTAAGGAAGGAGATTCCACTGTGACGTTGTGCAGTCTATATGGTTTTATAAAAACATGATAATAAGTGAATATAATGTAACTGGGATAGTTTTAGAAAAATATGGTAAAAAGTGAATATAACGTACTGGGATATGCTTCATGCAAAAGGTCTCTTGTAAGGTATCATTACAAAGCTTATAATCTACTGAGTGTG
Source organism: Emys orbicularis (assembly GCF_028017835.1). Taxonomy (NCBI): domain Eukaryota; kingdom Metazoa; phylum Chordata; order Testudines; family Emydidae; genus Emys; species Emys orbicularis. The sequence goes on along the minus strand of NC_088683.1, from coordinate 62,434,534 downwards.
ATCATCCGATTTGTATAAATGTACCACTCTTGTATCTAAAACTAGAAATATAAAACATAACTCTGAGGGCCTATTGTAATTATGTAAAGTGTGGGCCATTAATGATAGTTTGGAATCTTGATGACTCCCATTAACAAGGACCATTGTCTGCAGATGACTGTGTTTACCTGTGAGTCTTCCTGTATATGTGTGTGCTGGCAAGTGAGTATTGAAGTCTTGCAGTGACATGTGATCATGTCACCTGAACTGGAATCCATCTTTAACCTGGTGCTTTTCCAGTGAGGGGGGGTGGAAACCCAGAGGGACAAAGGGTTCCCGCCTTATGCAAAAGATATATAAAGGGGTGGAAGAGAACAGAGAGGGAGAGGAGCCATCATGGAGAATCCCCTAGCTAACACCTAAGCTGGAACAAGAGCTGCACCAGGGGAAAGAATTGTGCCCAGGCCTGGAAGGTGTCCAGTCTGAGAAAAACTTACTGAAGCATCTCTGAGGGTGAGATTATCTGTATTTAGTTTGATTAGACATAGATTTGCGCATTTTATTTTATTTTGCTTGGTGACTTACTTTGTTCTGTCTGTTACTACTTGGAACCACTTAAATCCTACTGTCTGTATTTAATAAAATCACTTTTTATTTAGTAATTTACTCAGAGTGTGTATTAATACCTGAGGGAGCAAACAACTGTGCATATCTCTCTATCAGTGTTATAGAGGGCGAACAATTTATGAGTTTGCCCTGCATAAGCTTTATGCAGGGTAAAACGGATTTATCTGGGTTTAGACCCCATTGGGAGTTGGGCATCTGAGTGCTAAAGACAAGCACACTCCTGTGAGCTGGTTTCAGGTAAACTTGCAGCTTTGGGACAAGCGATTCAGACCCTGGGTCTGTGCTGAAGTGGACTGGAGTGTCTAATTCAGCAAGACAGGGTGCTGGAATCCTGAGCTGGCAGGGAAAACAAAAGCAGGGGTAGTCTTGGCACATCAGGTGGCAGCTCCCAAGGGGGTTTCTGTGATCCAACCCGTCACATCCACCACCTCCCTAGGTAACCCATTCCAGTGCTTCACCACCCTCCTAGTGAAAAAGTTTTTCCTAATATCCAACCTAAACCTCCCCCACTGCAACTTGAGACCATTACTCCTTGTTCTGTCATCTGGTACCACTGAGAACAGTCTAGATCCATCCTCTTTGGAACCCCCTTTCAGGTAGTTGAAAGCAGCTATCAAATCTCCCCTCATTCTTTTCTTCTGCAGACTAAACAATCCCAGTTCCCTCAGCCTCTCCTCATAAGTCATGTGCTCCAGCCCCCTAATCATTTTTGTTGCCCTCTGCTGGACTCTTCCCAGTTTTTCCACATCCTTCTTGTGGTGTGGGGCCCAAAATTGGACACAGTACTCCCGATGAGGCCTCACCAATGCCGAATAGAGGGGAATGATCACGTCCCTCAATCTGCTGGCAATGCCCCTACGTATACAGCCCAAAATGTCATTAGCCTTCTTGGCAACAAAGGCACACTGTTGACTCATATCCAGCTTCTCGTCCACTGTAACCCCTAGATCCTTTTCTGCAGAACTGCTGCCTAGCCACTTGGTCCCTAGTCTGTATCAGTGCATGGGATTCTTCCGTCCTAAGTGCAGGACTCTGCACTTGTCCTTGTTGAACGTCATCAGATTATCATCAGAAATCCTTTGTCAAAGAAATTATGAACTTGGTTTCAAACTCCAACCTCTTTCACACAATGTTGTATCACACAGGGCCAGATTTTGCCATTCCATACAGATATACTATCACAAATATCTTACCTCGTGTACTTCAAATTTTGTAAGCATGGGCTGAGGTTTGCAGATGAATCAAAGGCTCAGTGTGAAAGATTTGATCACTATATTTTGTAAACTCTAATCTTTGTGAGCTATGTTGTTTTGAGCCAAATTCTGTCCTTACAGATCAATTCCTCCTGAAGTCAGTGAGGGTTGTGCAAGTTTGTCTAAGGGTGGAATTAGGGCCCTAATAGGTTTAATTGCTTGCAAACTGTGACTTTTTCCCCAACATAGATAAAACACGTAGTAAACATTTAAGATCTAGATATAGATCTCTAATTAGAATAGAGAACAAGTATTTTTGTTGTTGTTGTTGTTGTGTTATTCATTGTAAAATGTGAACTTTTTCCAGAGAAACTGGGATTTTGTAAACGGTCTTATTGAATTCCTAGCATGCAGTTTGTAATGTATTGACAATGAAGGAATGATCCAATTATTATGTGATTAATCACACACTGCTGTGGGTCTGACTGATTACATTGACAATTTATGGAGTAGAATAATAGCTCAAATGCCTTCACTTTACAGGCAACGGTCACCTGGGGATGAGGACAACATTAAAAAAAAATTGTGGGCAGCAACACAGTCATAATTATTCAGTTAGTTCACATTGTCATTTAGGAACATGATGTTACTAGGCAATCATATTTATAATGGCAGCATTTGTATTGCTTTGTTACCCTGCTTAAAATTAATGAATATTTTATTGTCAACACACAAAAATAAAAATATTCCATGTTTCTGGGGCAGACAAACCTTCAGTGTTTCAACAAGAGACAAGTAAAATTGGCTCCCATGCAAATTTAATTATGTGATCCAATACATGAGGAAGTGAGTGGCATTTCAGAGCTTAGGAAGCAGATTAACAAATTAAAAATGCTAATTTTTAATACAGCTAATTAACACACAAAGTAGCATATTATATTTGCCATAAATTATGATAACATATTCTGAAAAAGGCAACCCTTTCTATAAAGGAGAAAATCTTCAGGTTCTTAATTCATGGCATAAATCCCAGTTTATTGAGATACCTCCAATAATCATCCCCATCTTTACCTGTGGTCCGTACATCTCACCATCATTTGTCAAACTACCTTACACAGCCCTACTTGTATTTGATTTCCAATGCTCAGTTGCTGAAATAGCTCAAGAGCTGTCAGTCTGATTCCACATTGGATGAGCATGAGTACATTTCAGATAAGGAATAACCATGTGGTGTTTAGATACTACAATTATGGGAAATACCTAGATAAAGTAGAGAGAATCAAATTCATACATTCTTTTCAACATTGAACCAGACCTCCAAACCACTTCAGGGTCACTGATCACTAATTTGTATAATATTCAGCAGGTGACACAAATAGGGCTATGCAAAATCTTCATAGAGGACCCAGCCAAATTCAGGTGAAAAATAAAGCTTCCAAGTGAAACATCAATAGTTGATCATGGGCCAGCCCCTGAGAACAGGCCCTATGGGGTCCATGCAGTGCTAGACATATACTGGCAAAACTATCCCCGTGAGATTCCAATAGTAACAGACCCCCAAAAAGTGCATGCTAGGATGAATACAGCTATAATTACATGCATCTCACAATCACACTTGATTGATCTTTGTCTTTTTACATGAATGCTCACCAACTGCATTATGTGGCAACACACTTGGTTATAGAGTCTCATGTCAATGCCTGAGGGTACTGCTACATGAGCAATTGCATGTGTCCATGCCCATGGTTGTGCCATAACCCCCATATTGTCCACATCTAAAGCCCTGAAGCACATGTCTGAAGGCAAGTAGAGGACAAATAAGCTAGCACACCTGAGGAATGTGGGTAAGTACACACCTGAGCCTGTGGCATGGCCCCATACCCATGCTAATGTCCTGTGTGGATGGGGCAAGGGGCACCTACCAGGTCTTGAGTTTGAATAATCCTCCCCCACCTATTCCCATAATGTATTAAACCCTCTTCTGCCTGACTCTTACCCCATCTATAAAGGTTCCTGCCCCCCCCCATTGTCACCAGTAGTAGTGAGCTGTGCTGACCATGTCAGAACATTTTTCCACTGCACGCTTTACAGCTCAATACAGGTGAACATGATCCTACTCCAAGAGCAGCTGCCCAGTCCACCGACCACACACGGGTGCTGATCAACGTGTGGTTGGAGTACGCTTTCCTCCACAGCTTCTCCTGGAGTGGCAGGCACTATCAGCTATACGGGGAAACTTCATGGAAGCTGGAGCCAATTCTCCAACAGTCGCTCCAGGAGGGATTGCCATATATGCTCCTTCTACTACGAGCTTGACTTTGCACTCATGACCCTGAAGTGGCTCAAGACCCCTGCTTAGCCCTACCAGCATCATTGTCCCATGGGATACCAATGTGAGCCAGAGCAAGGAGGCAGCAGGGACCGCAGAGGATGTCCCAGAAGACCCAGAGGAAGAGGAACATTTTGTACCTCCTACCTGGAGGACCTGGTTGAGGAAGCCCCCTGTGACAAACCTGAGGAGGATCCCAAACCACAGCAGAAACCAGAATCCAAGCTGGTAAGTAACAATGGACCCCACCTCTTGCTCTGATGTGACATTCCTGATTTTAAGCTCAGCCCCCACTGACCTCTATCCCAGAATGGTCCAGAGCAAGTCATGGCTATAAATGGATGATTTTATTGAATTCCCATGACCACTATTATGCATTTGATGGAAGCTATAAAACAGATTAAGTAACAATCATTGTGCTCCTCTGTCTGTGCGTTTTGCAGCCAGCACATAGGCAGGGAAAGTTGTGGGGAGAGGGGGAACAGAGTGGACGAAGGGAGGAGGTGGGTCTAAAAGGTCCTGGTTGGGGATGGGACAGTTGTAGAAAATGTATAGTTGGTTGTAAAAGTTACTAACCACTGACTTTTGTTCCTTGGAAGACTACACAGAGTCGGCCCCCTACCTCTTACCATCCCCTTACAAACAGGAGCTGCATGAAAGGGGACAGGGTAGAGGTGGAGCAGATGATATGTCCACAAAGGGAAAGAGAACCCTTTTCCATTATGGTACCTTGAAAACTACTATGTTCTCCAAATGTTGGCCAGCCTTTGAAGAAGAAATGGCAAACTGGTAACATAGCCCCAGGAAGGAACTGCCACTCCATCCTCTTGAGATACTATGAAAAACTTAAATTTTAAAAACCAATATGTATATCTGACTGTTAGAAGCCTCTGCTCGTTCCCTGGGGGCTGAAAAAGTTGCCTGAGAACCAAGGATAGTCCAACAGGCGTATTGCTGCAATGCTGAGGAGCATCAATATTGTGGCCTTCTGAAGCAAAGTTTTGTTATGTGGGGGGATTTCTCAGCTTCTTCCAAAGGAAAAAAAAATGCTACCCATGTCTTTGAATTGAGAGGACCTTTGACTCCGGGAGGTAAGGAGCAGGATTATAGAGACAGCAAAGGCAGACAGAAAAGGACCCTGGAGGACCTGCAGTTCTCATTGGAATGGACAGGAGGAACCAGGAACAGTTTGAGTTCCTCAGGACACAGGAATATTGGGTTCTTCAGCAGGGAGAGACACTGATGAACCAGTTCCTGGAGCAGGAGGCACACCACAGGGAACGGGAGCATGTCCTAATGGAGCAGCTCGTAGAACTGGTGGCCAAATGACCTCAGAATCTGCCTGCTGCCATGGCCACTGCACCTCTTCCAGAACAAGCACCATATCCTACTCCTCCAGCTGCCACCCAGAGTGATGAGGTGGAGGACACAACCCCCCCCCCCCCCAGAGTGGCTGGGAGAAGCCTGCAGGACTCCCAGGACAACACCTTCAACTGGCAACTGAAACCCCTCGCAGGGGGATCCCCCTAAGTGTACAGCAGGGGAACAATGAGTTCACAGAAGTCCCTGAAGCCCACCAAGTGAAACCTTCAAACCCTGTGCAGGAGACATCCCCGGTTGTCCCCAAGAATAATTTTCCACAGTGGTTCTTCTCCCCCACCCCCCAGTCAGGGGGAAGAGGAGGAGAAGTGCAAGGAGGAGGGTGCAGACCTTGACATTTGGCCCTGGATCATGGATTCAATCCCTTTATGTTTTGTTAGTTTATGTTTCCTTTTTTAAAAATGTCAGTTACACATTTGATATACTAGTTTTAATAAATGTTATAATTTTCTTGACTTGTCTGTGGACATTCCTTCCTCAGTATGAGGAACGCAAGATATTTTCAGGTTCAGGATTGGGCCCCACAATTCACAGCACATGAATTGGAACCGTAACTGTCTGGTGCCATCACACTGCAAACACTTTTCTGTCTGTCCCACATCCACATCGGCCCCCACCTCCAAAATCATAGAATTATAGAATAGAATCATAGAATATCAGGGTTGGAAGGGACCTCAGGAGGTCATCTAGTCCAACCCCCTGCTCAAAGCAGGACCAATCCCCAACTAAATCATCCCAGCCAGGGCTTTGTCAAGCCTGACCTTAAAAATCTCTAAGGAAGGAGATTCCACCACCTCCATAGGTAACCCATTCCAGTGCTTCACCACCCTCCCAGTGAAAAAGCTTTTCCTATTATCCAACCTAAACCTCCCCCACTGCAACTTGAGATCATTGCTCCTTGTTCTGTCATCTGGTACCTCTGAGAATAGTCTAGATCCATCCTCTTTGGAACTCCCTTTCAGGTAGTTGAAAGCAGCTATCAAATCCCCCCCTCATTCTTCTCTTCTGCAGACTAAACAATCCCAATTCCCTCAGCCTCTCCTCATAAGTCATGTGCTCCAGCCCCCTAATCATTTTTGTTGCCCTCCGCTGGACTCTTTCCAATTTTTCCACATCCTTCTTGTGTGGGGCCCAAAATTGGACACAGTACTCCAGATGAGGCGTCACCAATGCCGAATAGAGGGGAATGATCACGTCCCTCAATCTGCTGGCAGTGCCCCTACTTATACAGTCCAAAATGCTGTTAGCCTTCTTGGCAACAAGGGCACACTTGTTGACTCATATCCAGCTTCTTGTCCACTGTAACCCCTAGGTCCTTTTCTGCAGAACTGCTGCCTAGCCATTCGGTCCCTAGTCTGTATCAGTGCATGGGATTCTTCCGTCCTAAGTGCAGGACTCTGCACTTGTCCTTGTTGAACCTCATCAGATTTATTTTGGCCCAATCCTCTAATTTGTCTAGGTCCCTCTGTATCCTATCCCTACCCTCCAGTGGATCTTCCGCGCCTCCCAGTTTAGTGTCATCTGCAAATTTGCTGAGGGTGCAATCCACACCATTCTCCAGATCATTAATGAAGATATTGAACAAAACCGGCCCTAGGACCGACCCGTGGGACACTCCGCTTGATACCGGCTGCCAACTAGACATGGAGCCATTGATCACTACCTGTTGAGCCCGACAATTTAACCAGCTTTCTATCCACCTTATAGACCATTCATCCAGCCCATACTACTTTAACTTGCCAGCAAGAATACTGTGGGAGACCCTATCAAAAGCTTTGCTAAAGTCAAGGAATAACAAGTCCACTGCTTTCCCCTCATCCACAGAGCCAGTTATCTTGTCATAGAAGGTAATTAGGTTAGTCAGGCATGACTTGCCCTTGGTGAATCCATGCTGACTGTTCCTGATCACGTTCCTCTCCTCTTCAGAATTGATTGCTTGAGGACCTGCTCCATGATTTTTCCAGGGACTGAGGTGAGGCTGACTGGCTGTAGTTCCCATGACCCTCCTTCTTCCCTTTTTTAAAGATGGGCACTACATTAGACTTTTTCCAGTCATCCGGGACCTTCCCCGATCGCCAATTAATATCTGAAGTCCCAAGGATACTCAGGAGAAATGGGGAAAGTGCATTATTATGTGCTTCAAGATCACTGGTAGTTTTAATAGCATCAGAACTCACAACATAGAAAATGGGCAGATAAACATCTTTGTGGTTTGGTTCATATATAGAACTAAACACAATTAGAGTAACAATACAAGCATCTGCCACTACCCAGTCACTAAAAGGCCCCTCTCCTTCCCTCCTCCAAACCTTTACCAGTTTCATCCTTGAGGTATATGCCACTGAGAGCACTTAGTACATCCAACAAAAAATGGTGGGGGCAAAAAGACAGGTGAACACTCTCCCATCCCAAACCAAGCTTATTGAGATTAAGTGCGCCTGATAATGGAGGTTTGTTATACTGATATAGTTCTGTAGTATAGACAAGATCTTAATGTTCACACTTGTTTACAAACCTCCATTATCAGGAGCACTTAATTTCAATAAGCTTGGTTTGGGATGAGGGAGTGTTCACTCATTTCCTCCCCTCTCCCCCCACCCCCCCGACCATTTGTTGTTGGCTGTGCTAAGTGTGAACATTAAGATCTTGTCTACACTACAGAACTATATCAGTATAACTACATCAATGTGCGAAGGTGGGCGACAGTATCAACAACACACAGCAAAGTAGTTCCTAGAGTGTCTCCTGTGATGCACAGAACCCAGTGATACCACCCCTGAAATAGTAGCATTTACTTTGCATAACAGCATCAGTGTGGATCGGTGGTGGGCACCTGCAGGTCACACACAGCCCGTCAGGGTAATCCGCCAGCGGGCCATGAGACAGTGTTTACATTGACCGTCCGCAGGCACGGCCGCCCGCAGTTCTCAGTGGCCGCGGCTCGCTGTTCCCGGCCAATGGGAGCTGTGGGAAGTGGCGGCCAGCACGTCCCAGGTTGCCCACCACTGGTGTGGATGCAGATGTATGCAGCATTATACCCATCTCTAGCACAGCATATGTGGACACTCATCACATCTGTGGAGAATGTGCATGAGCATGTACATGGCCAAATAACACAGTATCTGTGCAAATGTAGATGTAGCCTTAGTAGTGCATCATAATCATAATGATCTTTTGTCCTCTACTCTCAATACAGTGTTTCCTAAACACTCTCTTCCTAGCTGTATCCCATGGGCCACTGGTATGCAGCTCTATTTCTTGCAGATGACTTCTGACAAAGTCAGAGGGAAGATGGTTTAGAGAGCTGAAGACATTAAGACTTGTTAAATCCTATGTTGTGGCAGTGGAGGAGGAAAAGAGGTTTTGTTATTAATATCTGCCCCTACTCCTTCTAAATCCTAATCAGCAAAAATGTCCTAAGTGGTGAGTAGGCTGATGCACCTGGGCATATTGTGCAAAAGAATCATAAAGACCCAGAATGGGCTATCTGCCTCCATGGTGGCAGAGTAGTCTCAGCTCCTTCGGAGGTGCTTCAGGTTATTTGAGATCTAGACCTATGTTCTTGGTTGGTAAGGGCCAGCAGGGAAATATCAGCTTTGTTAGAAAATCCCTTTCAGGAAAGCAGGACACTGGTTTCACTTGGAGAGGTGACTGTTAGGCCATAGCTCAAGAAATATTTGCCTTCATGTTAGCAGTGTTACCAGTTATCAACCATTGAAAAGGCAACTCCAGCAATATCTGTACTCCTCCAATTAACTTGACCCTAGTCAGATTATTTTGAGTTCTGTGAATAGTATAGAAACTGCATTGATCTATCTTCATCTATCATCAGAAGAAAATTAAGTGTTTCGTTCTGATCCTTTTAGGTTATCAGTTTCCTTTGATATCGCATACAACAGTGATGTTCTGACATCTGTAGATCCTAGTGATAGCCAACTGTCCCTGCAGCAGTGTGGCTTCCCTGAATCGAATGTTCTGGCACTGGAGGGTTGGTGCAAGCTTCTCATGCAGTTCTGGAAGTTCTGATGCCACTGCTGCCCATTCCTGATTTCCAAAACAATGTGATCCCACCGCACATGCTGGTTCTCCTGGACCAGAAGCAACATTCCACCCATTCCAATTGGCTCTATTCCGATTGAGAGTTCCAGGAAGCAGTAGTGTAACTACCCCTTTGCCTGCAGGATCCTTCCTCATGGAGGATTCCACAGGATTATTTTCTTTCACTTCTCCTGTTTATCAGTTATGAGGCTAATAAAGAGTATTATAAGACAGCATGGGCTATGTTACCTGTGTAGTTGGACTTACCTGTTTTGGATGAGATGGAGGAATAGATAATTGCTATGAAGCTCTACCTGGATAAAATTGAAGTCATGCTTGCCCAGCTGGGGAAAGCAGCTGAAGAATATGGCAGAGATTACATGTGCTCCCTCCATTGAGGGAGTATGTCTGCATGTGTTGTTCGGATTGCATATGTGGGCTGGGAAGTTCAGCTGATACTGACTGATTTATTTGTCTGGGGTTCTTAGATGATTGGGCCTTTTATTCTGGATATGGGTCTCACTCCAGTAATGTATGCCCTTGTCACATTTAGATTACTGCACTCTACATTGAGCTACACCTGAAGGCCATTTTGACAATTCAGTTGCTTGCTTATTAAATAGTCTTTCATGCAGGGAAAACGCTATACCTGCATCCCATAGTTTGTTTCTGGGTGACATTTCAGGTACTGGAGAAGAGCCGCGCCTCTGGAATTTGTTCCCTTGGTTGTTTGTTAGAATCCAGCTGTATTTACTTTGTCCCGTGGCAAGGCTTATTTGTTTTCCCGGGCCTTTCTTGCTGTGGAGGATTGAGTAGATTGAAGGGAGAGGGGCTTTATTGTTTGAGCAGGATGCTCTTGGAGATGTTGAACTGCTTGAAGAGGATAATATTTTTGTTTATGGAGAAATCTTTGGATGTAAATATTATGTATGTGCTTTATACATTTCTGAAAAATGCTTAGAGCTTTGCTAAGAATTTGATATACTAGACTAAATAACAGGAATATGGCTTTAGTTTAGCCATGGATTTGGCACCTACCATCTATCAGATTCACCATTTCAGAACAGGCACCTCAGCCTTCCCAAGGAAACTTTAGTATACTCTTGAGTGTGGATCTCCATAGTGTTGTAAAAAATGGAACTACTACACCGTGATATGATTCTGTGTGGGAACCTTTTGTATAAGTGGATAACTTGAGTTGGACAAAATGAAAAAAAGTGAGCTGATAGATTTGGGGCTTAATTTGCTCTAAATCTCTCATTTTTCTTACACAGTTTTGTACCTTTCTAAGACTGTGCCCATAATTAATTGAGGTAAAATTATAATTAGGCATCTATCTGCCTATCTATCTGTATAACCAGGTAGCTAGACACATACTTGATGTAACTTGTTCCTGCAACTATTTGAGGGTGAAAAATTGTGCCTGTGACACTGGAGACCAGTTTTACAAAGTCAGAGCCTATACTTCAATGAAAGCTCATCTTCTTTTGAAATCTCATCTCTCTTCTCTGAGAACATCCCTGATTAAGCCCCAAAAGAATGTTTTCAAATGATTTTTGTCGTGTTTCCCTTGCTGCCTTTCCCACAGTCAATATGCTTAGACTGAGCCTCAAAAAAGGGCTGCTTTCTTCAGCTAAGAGAAAAAGAAGAGTGAGAGTGTGGACAGTGCCCCCAGAAGAGCATTTTGAAGTGCCTTCCTTGAATATTAGAGAGGCTGTGAGTAAAGAAATAAGAGGCATCAATTCAGCCCCAAAAGAGCACGGTTTGATCCATTTTTCTCTTGAGCAGTGGCAGTAGAACAGCTTTTAGAGTCGGGGTGCTGAGCTGCACCCCCCTTACCCCTGTCCGCACCCTTCACCACCCCTTAGAGCTGGGGCCGGGAGCGGGGCTGTACGTTCAGGAGGGGGGCCGCGGATGGGGTAAGAGGGTCAAGGCTGGGGCCACAGCTGGGGACGGGTGCAGAGTCCCGGCCGCAGGACTGGCAGTCTGGACCCTGGGCATGGGGCCAGGAGCAGAGCTGCGGGTGCGGGCCTGGCAGCCAGGACCCTGCATGTGGGCCGGGAGCAGAGTCCCGGGTGCGGGGCCGGCAGGGGAGCCCCCGGGCCAGCAGCCAGCCCGGCAGCCGGGACCCTGTGCAAAACCTGGGGGTGCTGCAGCTCTTAGTTCCCACGCCTATGCTCTTGAGTATCTGATGTACACAAACTAACTCAAATGACTTTAATTAAGCTCTCCGTAGATACACAATCAAATGCATTTTCCCAAACTTTCACAGTACTAGATAGAAATACGGGTAAATGCCAACAAGGGTAAATGTGTAAGCGACTGCAGACCCAAAATAGCAGTCAATTCTGTATAGGCAGTTAGTGTAGGATTATAAACCTGTTTACTCTGGTTTCACAGAAAGAAGGCCCTGATAAATGCTAATTTTACAATATGTGAGCTACTGAACACCTTCTTAAAGGAACACAAACACCAGGCGATAGAAATGAAGTAGTAAGATGGTTTTTGTATTACCTTCAATGTTAGTCATTTTGACTCTTCATCCCCAGAGAGGAAAAACTTTTTACATAGCGAGATGGCTACATCAACCTAAAGCACTGAAATCATCAACATTCACACCACCACCAGCAGGAGAAGGCTGAGTCACAGTGCAACAGGCAAGGGATGTGGTAAGCAGACCCTGTTCAGTCAGCATACGCATGCCAGCATGGAATTTATTGCACACTCATAGTTTATGCTTCTTGGAAAATCTGCATATTCTATTTAAAAACAATTCTGCTGATATATTTTCTTTCTTGTTTCAATTACTAAGGATATTTGCATAAAGACAGGTTCTTTGTTTATGAATTTATCTGTTCCTGCTGCTTACTCTTCACATGACATGGTTTGTGAAAGCAAAATCCTCTCCATATAAGCTAATTGTTATATTTCAAATTGAGGATTATGAGTCAGATTCAGAGTGTACGCTGAAAGGCATTTAAAATCTAAGATACTCTAGTCAAGTGATGCACGTATGCAATAGAATTCAGGAGAAAACAATTTACAGCACAGATACTGCCAGAGAAATTACTCTGTACTATGGCACAACAGTTAATAAGTCGTATGTATGGTAACATGCTGTCTAAATAGCATATGGATGTGTATACCACAGTGATACCATTCTAATGCCATGGGCTGATGGCAGATCTAAGGGGTTATTTTTTATTCCCATTTAACGATTCCAGTCAGGTGTCTGGGTGCTGTACATCCCTCAGCAATTCCAGAAGAATGACACTCAGAACACTGAGTGACACCCCCAGCTCTCTCGAAACACCTACCTTCCCTTCCCCACATCCCCCCCAAAAATACATGAGGAAATAAAACAATTTTAAAAGGTTTTGACCCCAGAAAGGGAGAAGTGCCAGCGACTCAATCAAGTTTACTACGAACGTTGCAATTACTATTGATTTTACATAGAAAGCGCTCAGATACTATAGTGATAAGTGGTAGTATAAAACAATAAGATCTCTAAGATAACTTCTGGTCTTTTTTTTTTTTTTACCCTATCTCCTCAACCCTCACTATTAAGTTTTTCTCCAGCAACCACCTTCTAACCAACAGCCACCAACCAAAAACCTGGGGAAAAATAGAAAAATAAGTGATTGTCTGGCTATGCCGAAAGAATGGCAGGAGACATTAGATATGGGTTTAATCAGGCCGCAACTTTATTATTAGATAGATGTCTGGGACTAACCGAGCGGATAAAATGTGCAGTGCATGTGCAAAATTTATGTCCCTCCAGCAGAGCCACTGCCAGGACCCTCCAATTCCAGCCAATTTTGGAGGAGGGAGGGGTTTCCACCACCTCCCCCCCCCTTTTTCATCCAGGTTCCTCCAGCAATTCCCTTGCCAGGACCTTACTGACCATCAACCCTCGTAGGAGAGGTTAAGGTGGACTATAATGATGGGGGAGTTGGATCCCTGCTGTACCAATCAGAGGAGTCCCCAACTGCCCCTGGCTTGCTCATTTACCAAGCACCTCTCCTTAATTCCTTTTCCAATCCATTTTTCCGTTCTTTTCTGCCTTAATTTACGGAGTACCTGTACTGAACATCCACCACAAGGAGGCACAAACCATTAGCTTGGCTGCCTCCTCCCCACACCCAGCCGGGTTCCCAGACATCTCCCAATGCCCTCTTTTATATCAGCCAAAAATATGGCAGCACCTGAGTTTGACAGGTGCACCCCATCCTCCCGAAATAACTGCGGTGCCCCATAGAATATGCCAGGATGTGAAATTACTGTCCCCCCCAAGGGCAACAAGAATTTGGCCACTTCCCTGTTCACATACCTCTTGGTTTTGTCCACTCTGGCGGGGTTCATGGCTCCCCGCCAGACCCTACGCTGAAGCATATCTGACCAGACAATGTTAACACCTGGAAAATTGCCAGGATCTGCATCAGGTCCCTCCTAGTTCGAAGCATTAACTCCACCCCTTTAAGTGTTCCCAGATCATTTTCTCCCAGGTGTATCACCAATATATCCAGTGTCCGCTGACATGCCCGCACAGCATACAACAGCGGTATCAGTTGATCCCGTAACGTACCCCTCCATGCGTGCCAACTGAGTAATGCTTCGCCACCGAATCCCAGCTGAGAGCCCTTGGGCAACCTGGATGAGGGCCTATGCACCCAAAACGCTGTGCCTACAGATCCACACCTTCATGTGTATAGCCGGCTGTCCCATATCTGGAATGAGAACACAACCGATTAATGTTGATTTTCCACTTGCGGTCTTACATACGTTTGGTATGCATTAGACTACCAGTGCCTGATTGCCTGAATAGCCTCTGTTTGCATACCTATCTGCGCTGCTGCCGTAGCCGCCCCTATTTTGAATGAGTGGGAACCAAATTCATGGGCTGGCAGCCCCAACCTCATTAGCCCCCGTCTCAACATGGTAATCAATTGACATGCCATGAGGGGATTCCAGTCTCCATGTACAAAAAAGGGGGCCTTCTCCCTTCCACCGTATTGCCATGTAGGCCCTCAACACCCGAACAGGGCAGACCCCAGGCTGGCCACCCTCCCATATGGTAACGAATGCACCCCGGCCGACTTGATCAGTCTTTGACCTTTGCAAGTGTAATATCAGTGCATGCTTGTGACAGCTTCTGTCACAAAATTCCAAAGCCTTTCCCGTAGAATCCCTGATGGACCCAGGCACTAGCTCACTGATCCTGAAAGCACCAAAAATTGCTATCAAGAATGCTGCCCTGAATAGGGACACTTCCTGTGCACTATTACACATGGCACCGAGGATGTGAAGGAGGTCCCTGAGTGTAGAAACCCTGATGGGACGACGAGAATCCTCCTTGGGTGCACCACTACGTGACTATCCCGCCAAAAACCTTCAAACTAAGAAACCCCCGCAAGGATCTGGGTAGCCATTTAGCCTACTGACAAATGTAATGGCCGAAAGGTGATTTGAAATTGTGGAGGACGCCAGTTGATGGGTTGCCAATGACAGCATGTATCACAGCACCTGTTCCTTTATAAGGGGCCACATGGCCGACTGGCCTTCCTGCTCCTGAAATTATATGAATTCATTAAAAATTTTCTCATAGCTGTGCCATGTGCATGGTGCCACTGATCTCTGGGCCACACTGACAACTGTCCTACGCCAAGGTTCCCTACCATGAACAGCATTTGTCTGTGTTTGTGGATAGTGATCCCCTCATGAGCGGGATGTCCTGGATCTGTGTGACCTGTTCCGCTTTGTACAACGTGTGGTGCTATGGAAACAACCTCATACGCAATACATTTAATTAATCGTAGCAGCTCCATGCTAACTGGCCCCCCATCAGACGCTGTTAGGTCAGTTGGGTGAGTGAGAGCTGCACCTGGAGCCCCCACTTCCCCAAGCCCGATAGGTCGTCTGTGACAATCCAATGCACTTGGGTGAGCAAATGCTGCACCTGGTGCCCCCATTTCCCCAAGCCTGATAGGCTGACTTTGATACTCCGGTGCACTACCCCAGGCTCCCCCAGCCACTTGCCCTTGCTGTATGGACTCTGCCCCTGGCTTGCCCCGGGGCCAACCAACTGCACTGGGTCCACCCTGTGTGTGATTTGATTGCTTTATGGGTTCCTGTGGTAACAAAACTAACTGGTGAGGGGTGATGCAAATTCCCCCCATCCCATTGTGTTCTGGCTACAGCAGGGAATAACTGCACCATGATTCCCTAAACATCCATGTACACTGCAACTGCTATGGGAGGGGCCCACTCCCCCCCCCCTTTTCCTTCCTGTACCTATACCCTCTATAAAGAACTCTACCTCCCTTTGTGAATCTGTTCTCCTATTGCTACCCCGCTCCTCTGGTACCAGAGGAAAAGGAGAATTAAGCCTTCCCTTTTGTGCACCCCTTCCTTTCCCCTTTTTGTGTCCCCCTGGAGCCATGCTGGGACTGCTTACCGGCTTTTGCCCCTTCTGCCTCCTTGACTGAAACAGGGAATGGCTTGTAGCCCCCTATGCACTTCTTATTCCCCAGTGCAGCCCAACCACTGCTTTCCCAGAGAGTGGGAGGTTTCTCCCCCCCACACCCCCCCCCATGGGCTATATGCGAAATTGTGTTGGTTCCAGTGCCCTCTTTGTCCCTTCTGTAGCGATTGGGGGCGGGGAGAGGAGAGGGTTCCTGCCTTTCCCTACCTGACACTGTCTGGCTCTATGTGGGAGTGGATTGAGCACTATTTTTTTTTACCCCTTCCTGCTGCCTCACATGGGGTTTCTGCTGCCCCTTGCCACCGTGTCCCAACTCAACCCTGTTTCTATGGCCTGAATTGGGGAAGGGGCTGCTCCCTCCTTGCTGTTCCTGTTCACCGTCCAGACTGATTCTACGTGGGAGGGCCGGCTCTACCTTTTTTGCTGCCCAAGCGGTGAAGCAAAGGAAAAAAAAAAAAAAAAAAGCAGCCACAGCAGTGCCGCCGAAAAAGAAAAAATGAAAAACGCCCCAAGAACGGAGGGAGTACCGCCCCTTCAGATTTGCCTTAGGTGGTGCCTAGAGCCGGCCCTGCTACATGGGGAGTTCTATGGCGCAGGGAACCAGTGCCTGCTCCCCCCGCTGCCGTGTCCCAAACTGCTGCCTGCTTTTATGCCCTGTGGGGAAGGGTTCCCCCCCACTATCCCCACTCACCGTTTGACTGCACGTGGTCCTGCAGCAAGCCATGCACTGGAGTTTGCTGCCCAGCCTGTTCTTAGTGAATGAAGGGCTGCCCAGGGGGGGGGGGGGCAAGTGGGGCAATTTGCCCCAGGCCCCACAGGGTCCCCCACTAGAATATAGTATTCTATAGTATTGCAGCTTTTTTTATGGAAGGGGCCCCCGAAATTGCTTTGCCCCAGGCCCCCTGAATCCTCTGGGTGGCCCTGAGTGAATGAGGGGAGTGGCCAGGCCCAGGCGGACCTTTTTTAAACCCCTCATTCCTAGGTGAGGAGTCATCCACCATGCTGACTGCACTTCCCGCAGTTTTACATCTCCCCTCTTCCCCCAAGCCAGAAAGCATTGCCCTCTTCTCCCAGCCAGCCAGACACGCCCACCCCCACTTAAAGTGCAGGGCGGTGATTCTTGCAGTGCATTCTGAAGGTCACCAAATGCAGGCTTTGACAGATCAAGGAAATGCGTTCATGTTCAGTACCCCTTAACCCAGAACAACCCCTTCAGCTGACTGCAGCATCTGTGGCATCACACAAGGAGAAGCAGTCTCCCAGCTAAGCAGAACTCAGATCATTTGCAATAGGTCTATATAGGACAAAACCTTAGATTTCATCTGGAAATTGACTGTTAGCCAATGTATATCAAAGATCACAATTCCATGGTGCTCCCTGCGAGACACGCCACTAATCAAGTGACAGCTGCATTCTGTACTAAGTACAGTTTGGATGGTTTTAAGGTGCAGTCCCATATAGAGCAGTCCATCACTGTGGTGACAAAGGCACGGACGATGGAGTGTGATGTCTGTATCCAGAAGAAAAGAACAATCTCCTTTCCAAGCACACAGGTAAATGTTAAAAGCATTCCAGCCAGGTGCTGCTATCTTGATATCCCAGAGAAGCTATGGAAATGGCAGGCAGTCCCCCCAAATTAAAGGTGAAGATAAAATCTCTGCTACGTTTTTACTTTCCTCATTCTGTCAACAGGACTTCAGTTGTCCTGAGTCCCAGGGAGCTAACACCCATCTGCGCCCCAATTTCCTTTAGGTGCTGAGGATTATGTTATGACTGATAAGAGTGCAAAAAGCTTTCCTTCACTGCTTTCCCTGTACCGTTCCCCCTGCGCCCCCGCCCCCCTCTCCACACACACACACACAGTGGACCAGCTAGACAGAATTGCAGTTCCTGCACTCTACTGCAAACAAGTATTGCTCCTTCCAAGTGTCCCTTGGGTCATTTACCTAAGGTAGGTTGGAAAAAGGCATGACCCATGCATGCCTCCTGTGAATACATTTTCATGCATGTACTCAGAACTGACCTGGGCTAGGGAGGCATAATCTGTCCCAGAAGTTCCCAAGGAATTTATAGCTCTGCACAGTCCCTAATGCAAGCCAGTGCTTTCAAGTCACCATTTGGCCCTATGTTTCTAGTGGGTGACTAGTGTCTACAAATGGCAAGATGTACTGAAAGCATATTACTAAAATAAAGACTTGACTGGATCCCATGTTGTATCTGAATAATACATTTTCTGTTTAATGTGCAGTGCTATGCTGCTTTCCTTTGAAAATATCTTTATGGTTTTATTGATGTCAAATGTACTTGCTGCCTGTTGCCCTGAATGAACTCCTTACATTCACTCAAAGCAGAAAAGCCTGAGATTTTGAAAAGGGCCTCAACCTGGCCCTAATATTGGGGACAATATTCTGTCTGTGTTGTAAAATTATTAAATTCAATTGCAGGTTCAAATGTGGGCACTTAGACATCTAGTTACCTGATTAGATGCAGTCATGTAGTTGGATGTCTAAATACTAGCTTTTGCACCTGCATTTAACTGTGTGCACAATTATTGCTGTGTGAAAAACCAGAGACCACTTGTGTAAATTGGGCCCTACATTATATAATTCTTTATACTTCACCGTAACATCCACTTGTGCCAACTTAGAGGTACTGACACCGATCAGGAATGGCACATTCAATCATCCCCCTCTTTAATTGAATCCATACACTCCTCAGTTCCTTATATACACTGGTGTAATTCTTATTAAACTTGCTTCTGTCCCAGTTACACACCTCCACTATTTGGCATGCTTTGGCATTATGTAATGTTTTGTTTGCTTGTTTAATACATAAGTAACAGGAACAAATAAAAGAGAAAAATAGTGTTAGAGGTTCAGACAAGGAACAGACTTGACTGACAATATGTCCAGCTTCTAAAAACCACAACTAACAATAAGCATTTCTCCAAGATCTATCTCCTGGGCATTCAGGTAAATGAAACATTAAACCCAACTGCAGTATAACATTTTGGACTTCATACTGCAAGAGCACACATACTGTTGTTCTAGGAACTGCCATCTCTGAATTTAGACCTGCATAGAATGAGCAGCAGGAACAGATGGAGCACTTGAGTGATAAGTTATTATAGCCTGAGAAATAGAATATTTGTATCTTTCTCCATTTTTTCAGTATAAACAGAATTTTTTCTAAACAGTAGGATTTATGAATCATCAGTGGGATTCTGATTCTCATGCCAGTATTATTCAGCCTAAGACAGACTTCCTACAGAACAACTTTTTTCCATTCGTGCTGTGATGCAAAATGTTTTTACAGCTATCATTTGTAATAATGAAATGGAACCTTGGAGACACTTCATAATGTCACTCTGCAAGCCTGTCTAATATGTCCTCTTCTCTGATCCAGGAACAGTCAATTAGACAGGAGTGGCAGATGCTAGTGTCAAACTGATAACACTTTTCTTTTAAGAAACTGATTTTTTTATAGATCGGTAAAAAAACAACACCACATTCTGAGTAAGAAATATTTTCCCCATGGATTGCATAGAGCAGATATTGAGGCAATGAGACAAAATAGTCCGTGTGATGATGTTGATTAACGCACACTTCATGTATGTAGGTAGGCATGAGGAGAAGAGCTGAAAACAAACAGGTGCCAGTACCACAAGGAGAGTGCCTTTGGGGGGATCCAAATATCCTCATCCCAGCTTCTCACATGGTTCAAGCATCTGCTTTAATTTCATTTTACCTTGAACATGTTAATATAAACAAGCATCTCCTGATTGATTGAATATTTCAGTACAAAGAGAACCTAGATAGCTGATTGACAGAGTGAGTAGAGTGGCTCATTGGCTGCTCCCTGAGAGGAAAGGGGGGAAGTGCTGATTTGAAATAGCAGAAACAAAGCTACAGGATTTCCCAACATTCCACACTCTCTTCACTGCCAAACAGTTGCTCCCCACAAGCAGTGGCAGAAACCAGGGCAACTGTTTGGCAGTGAGCAGAGTATGGAATGTTGGGAAATCCTGTAGCTTTGTTTCTGCCATTTCAGACCTGTGGAGGTCTGAATGAAACACCTCTCCACCCCTTGCTGTGCCATCCACACAACAGCCAAAGCAGCAGGCCCTGATCCAATTTCTAAAATAAAATAAAAAGTTATTGCCAAAATGTAATTGAATGGAAAAATCAGGGGGTAGAGGGGTGCAGCCTCATTGGGAGGGGATCAGAGAGGAAAGCTTCCTGGAGGAAAGAAGGAAATGCTAATCACAAAGTGATCCTTGTACTTCCTAAACACATAGGGTATGTCTACATTGCATTTTACAATCTGTGGCAGCAAGTCTCAGAGCTCAGAGTGGACAGACTTGGGCTCATGGGGCTCACATATGGTGCTAAAAACAGCAGTGTAGATATCTACATCATCTACATTGCTCTTTTTAGCAACTTAGCATAAGCCCCACAAGCCCAAGTCTGTTAACCCAGGCTCTGAGATTCATTGCCAGGGGTTTTGTGCATACAGTGTGCATACCCATTGTATGCTAGATTGCTTGCCAAGCCTGATCTAGGAAGAGGTTACAGCTCTTGAGCATCATAAGGTTGGAGGAAACCAGGTGACCAGAAGTGAGGAGCAAGGAGCACTCCAGCATTGGAAGAGGGGAGTGTTACAGGGGTGCCATGTAAATAGTTTTATATGTTATGGTTTCAGTGTGAGTTGTACCTTTGACTCTCACTCAGTCTCTCTGTGGGTACCTTTTCCAAGTACAGCCGTGGGCCATCACTTCTCTCAGGACTGAATCTCATGATTCATCTCACTTTTAGACTGGGTCTCCAGCTTTAAGCTTCCCTGTTCACCAACAGTGTTGTCAGACATCCAACAGCATTTGATTCTGCCAGAGATTTCTTCCAGTAGCCTGTGACCAGTATGAAAGTACAGTGACTGAGAACAACTTGTTCAAAACATAGCATTTATTTATCCATAGGAATCCAACAGCGAGGAAAAGGGTTAAATAACAAAAGGCCTGTATGTATATTGTTGTACCTAAACCTTAGCCTTCATTTGAAAATTAAGGTAGGATCTCCATTATCCCAGTCATTTCTACCCACCCACCCCCGAGCACTGGGCTGGGCAAAGCAGACTGCATCCTGCAGTCTCTGCCTATCAGTCTGACCCTTCATGCAGTGTCTCCCTACTGAGTTCACATTTCAGAGTCCCTTTCTTTGGGCTGGGACACCTGAATCTGGTCAATCAGACTTCTGCGTCCTCCCAGGTGGGTTGGAAGCGGGCTTCCAATAGTGGGTTCATTGTATTGTCCATTTGAACACTGGTAATTGGGACTGTCTACAGGCATTATCTTTAGGTTCCTGCAGATCAAAGCTACTTAAGACTGATTTAACCCTTTGTTACCTTTTAGGCAGCAACAGAATCACCTGATGTACAGATGTAACATTCATAAAAGTAATACAGATATTTGCAACAATATCACAATAAAGTGGCAGTAGATTGTGCTCAAAACTATGTAGCATACTTCCTGGGTTTTTTTAAGACAATTAAACCCTCTGCTTGAGCACTGTGAATGGCTTCTTGGGTGCAGTTCTTTACTTGGAGCATTTAACATAGAGAGCTGAGCTTTAAGGGAGAGCAGAATAAAGATAAGGAGATTGGACAGAAAGCAAGATTAAATATACAAAGAGGAAGCAGGAAAGAAGACAGTATACACATTTTAAAAGGGGTGTTGAAAAACTGTAGCGGTTACAAAGAAAAACTACAAAAATGGGCTGAAAAAATGCCTTAGAATGAGAGACATAAAAAGATTGAGGTGACTTGATTACAGTGTAGAACTATCTTCACTGGGAGAAAATATGGGAACTAAAGAGCTCTTCAATCCAGCAGAGAAAGGCATAACAAGAACCAATGGCTGGAAGTTAAATCAAGACAAATTCTTATTAGAAATAAGGATCACAATTTTATCAGTGATGGTAATTTGTATCTCATTTTAAAATCTATGAAAATGCATGAGTCAAACTCATCCTTGCTGTAACTGCCCTTGGTGGATTTTTTTTTGGGGGGGAGGGGGGGGACATCCTTATTTGGAGATAATAGCTTTTGAGCCACATCACTGAAATATAGTTTATCCATAATTTTATTTATAATTGAAATGGGGTTCCTTATTTGGAAAGCATGTCCAAATTCTTTTAGTGTTAACTAACTACATTGTCATGTGGCTCCTCTAGCAAATCATAATTCACTGTTTTTAAACCTGTGTTATAATAGGAATTATTTGTAAATGCTTGTAGTTTGCACTGTAGAGTCCAGGAAGTGGATCTCTTGTGTGGACTGGTCCAGGCTGAGGTTGATGGTGGGGTGGAAATTGTTGAAATCCTGATGGAATGCCTCAAGAGCCTCCTTTCCAGGGGTCCAGATGATGATGTCATCAACGTAGTGCAAGTAGAGTAGGAGCGCTAGGGGATGAGAGCTGAGGAAGCGTTGTTCTAAGTCAGCCATAAAAATGTTGGCATACTGTGGGGCCATGCAGGTACCCATAGCAGTGCCGCTGACTTGAAGGTATAAATTGTCCCCAAATCTGAAATAGTTGTGGGTGAGGACAAAGTCACAAAGTTCAGCCACCAGGTTTGCCGTGACATTATCGGGGATACTGTTCCTGATGGCTTGTAGTCCATCTTTGTGTGGAATGTTGGTGTAGAGAGCTTCTACATCCATAGTGGCTAGGATGGTGTTTTCTGGAAGATCACCAATGGATTGTGGTGTCTCGAAGACAGCTGGGAATGCTGGTAGCATAGGGCCTGAGGAGAGAGTCCACATAGCCAGACAATCCTGCTGTCAGGGTGCCAATGCCTGAGATGATGGGGCGTCCAGGATTCCCAGGTTTGTGGATCTTGGGTAGCAGATAGAATACCGCTGGTTGGGACTCTAGGGCTGTGTCTGTGTAGATTTGTTCTTGTGCTTCTTCAGGGAGTTTCTTGAGCAGATGGTGTAGTTTCTTTTGGTAACCCTCAGTGGGATCAGAGGTTAATGGCCTGTAGAATGTGGTGTCAAAGAGTTGGAGACAGGCCAGTCCTCGCTTACAGACAGCCCCCCAACTTGAAGCAATACACACCACACAACAAAAACACTAATCCAGGAACCAATCCCTGCAACAAACCCCATTGCCAGCTCTGTCCACATATCTATTCAAGGTACATCATCATAGGAGCTAGCCACACCACCAGGGGCTCGTTCATCTGCACATCTACTAATGTGAAATATGCCATCAAGTGCTAGCAACGCCCCTCTGCCATGTACATTGGCCAAACTGGACAGTCTCTACGCAAAAGAATAAATGGACACAAATCATACATCAAGAATTGTAACATTCAAAAACCAGTAGGAGAGCACTTAAATCTCCCTGGCACTCAATAACAGACTTAAAAGTGGCAATTCTTCAACAAAAAAACCTTCAAAAACAGACTTCAGTGAAAAACTGCAGAACTGGAATTAATTTGCAAACTGGACACCATCAAATTAGGCCTGAATAAAGACTGGGAGTGGATGGGTCACTACAAAAAGTAATTTTCCCTCTGCTGATATTTACATCTTCTTGTCAACTGTTGGAAATGGCCGACATCCACCTTGATTGCATTGGCCTCGTTAACACTACAAAAGTAATTTTCCCTCTCTTGATATTCACCCCTTCTTCTCAACTGTTGAGAACAGGCCACTTCCATCTTAATTGAATTGGCCTTGTTAGCACTGACACCCCCCCCCCCTTGTTAAGGCAACGCCCATCTTTTCATGTGCTGTGTATATATATACACTGCTTACCGTATTTTTCACATCTGATGAAGTGGGTTTTAGCCCGCGAAAGCTTATGCCCAAATAAATGTGTTAGTCTCTAAGGTGCCACAAGGACTCCTCGTTGTTTTAGCATAGGAAGAGACATACAATCCTGTGGCCAGCTAGTCATTTGTCACTGTGAGGAAGAGAAGCAGAACCTTACCTTCTCCAGTCATCTGGGAGATATGGCATCCAGCAAGTAATAGCAACAGTCAGGGAGGAAACCAGAACCACAAGAACAGTCATTAGAGCAGCAAGAGAAGTACCCGAATCTACAATTTAGTGTACCTTAAATTTCCTTGTTCTACTTATTTCCTGCTTTGTTACGGTCCCTAATGTGCTCACTCGCTGCTCTCCTACTGGAAGATTAATGCCCATTGCCCCCCAATGATTTATGTGGCAGTGCTCTGTTCTGAAGGTAAGGTAATCCAATCAGGGAGCAGAAATCATACAGTGTGATTTAGGTGACCAATCACAGCTCCAAGAAACAAATTCTGCATGTCAAATATTCTAAGAAGCACTGGCTGTGAACAGTTCATGAAAAACAAACAGCCCCAAACATATCGAAATAAATCATGAGCAAATTCAGGAAAAATCAGACACTTGGGGGACATTTTGAAAACAGAACAAGGACCATAGCTATGAGTAAATTGTATATAATGACTTGATTCCAAAAACTAATTGACTCCAATAGAACCAAGATAAGATTTTCAAGTTGTAACATCAGCATGTGAATCTTCATTGTTGTGAGGGTGGTTTTAGATTTGGGATTTGTTAACTTCATTCACAGTATTTTAAGGTAATGCCACTACAGAAATCCTAAGTGCAAAGTACAATTAACACTGGCACTTCATACACAGTGCAAAGTCATCATTTCACTTTTCTTTTTTTCCAAATGACATTAATAATTTTTGGCAATGTCACAATTTGGTGGCTGAAACCTGAAAAGCAGCTTCCTAATGAGGCAGAAAATGACACTTCATCCCAGGTTACATTAGGCACTCTATATTTCAGCTTAGGTTTCCACTTCAAACTGTCATTGTCCATATTCTCCAAAGATTACCAAAATCAACTAACCGAAAGAGGGAATTCAGAACCTGACATTCCTATTATTTCTAACGTAAATGAAAAAAATAAAACATTTTATTCTAAATGTTGAAGCTGCTTTTGTACAACAAAGGAGCAGTAAGAGACAGACTAAAAAGAAACTTGTTTAGCAGTTCACCTTGTACACATTCATCCTCCTCTAAATATTAGTGATATCTTATTGTGCACAACATAGATGCTTATGCAATGTAAACAAAGATGAATAGATTGCTCCAATCTAAGATCAATGGAATAAATTATGGCAAAGTTTATGGATTGTTTTATAGTTTATTTATAAACCTTGGGCTACAGACACATTTGAATAATAAACCATAAAGAAACTCCTAACATTATATACCCTAGTTTAAATAACCTATTATTCAGTTGCTGAAACATGTAAAATCTTAACTTTTTTTAAATCTCTGACTTCTCTCACTGCTGTAGGGATTAAGGATTAATTCAACTTTCTTTCGTGCAAATAATTCCTTTTTGATTTTTGTCTTTTGGCCTTTAGGATGGTCAATAGGAGATTTCAATTTATATGACACTTGTTCCTTTTAAAATAGCTTGAATTAAATGAAGACTATTCAACAGCTGCCTTGAAGTTAGTGTGTAGGGATAATTATGAAATTAAAAGAATTAAAATTAGCTTAAATTTGGTTAAGAAAACTCACAACCCTGGGTTTAGCAGGCCAATGCTCAAACCACTGAGCTATCCCAAACAGTATATTTCCTTTCTTGTTTGTTGCTAGTAAGGAAAAGCCCCCAATCTGAGAATAATAAGTAGTAGTACTTACAGCGCGGGCAGGATGTGTGGTTCAAAAAGTAACTAATACAATAAAGACCTGCAGTAGCAAGACAAAAAGAACCTCTCTTAAAAGAAACAAGCACAAACTTTCCCACTGTTCTGCTGATGAGCAAGGAGTGGGAAGAGATAAGAAAGGAAGGTCTCCAAGGAAGGAAAGTAGCAAGAATAAACTGCTTCAAACTGAGTTTTTGCTAAAGCTAGCAAGTTAGCTGAAGGGTATAAAGAGAGACAGGAAACTGAAGATTGTCAGGCCCTACCTGATTCTGCAGGACCACACCAGGATGAAACTGTTTTCCCTAGGTCTGGCCTATTTGTAAATTTAATGATCATACGTGTAACCCTTCTGCAGGTTGGAGTGGGCAGCAAGAAGGGCCAGGTTCAATATCTAGGGGTCCCTTTTCAACAATATAACACAAAACTGGCTTGAGCCCCCACCTGGTAGCCTAGGAAAATTACACTCTACCCTCTGGGTGCCTCTAAGAGGCGATACTTCCTCTTTCGCAAGCACAGAGTCTGAGGTAGAAAGAGTTTTTCTTTAATAAATGTAACTTGGCATTAATCTGGGAAAACAGCACAAGCAGGATTCATGAAAAGTATGAGCAAAACACCCACCCCAGAGTACGCTGGGCAGTGTCTTTTGCTTCAGGTTCTTGAATCCAACACCAAAGTTCCTGTAGCATGCCCCTCCCCCCTCAACACCCCACTCAGAGTTGTTGTCCATGGTCAATGAAGACCCAGAGTTCAGAGGTGCATCTGCATGAATTCTCCTCCCACCACAGTGGGGGTGGGGGCAGGTAAAAGCCACCTTGCTCACTCCGCTGTTCAGGCACTTGCTCTGGCCCACTCCTGCCAGCTACCTCTCAGCTGTGACTTCTGCAGGTCAGTTTCTTACAGATTATCAGCCCTTAGTGATTGTCAGCTCTTAGCAAGCTGGGTAGAAACATTATCCCACCACAAATGATTTCAGCTCTTATTGAGCACTTAAAATAACAAGAGACTCCTAATGGAGTCTATTTAGCTCTATCATTGAATAGTGAGGAGGAACCCATTAAACCAGACCAGAAACTCTTAGGAAGCAGCCATACCTCCTGACAGAGACATCTATTCCCATCTTCTCTTACTTTCATAGGGGTCTTGTCATTTGAGCCCCAGGCTTAACTAGGTCATTTCAGCTGAGGGTGACCTCCTCATTTGGGACAGGTTAAGCACAGTTCTGCTCCCCTTTACTCATAGAAGAAAGACAACAGCATTGATAACCTTTCACTACCCCACATTCAGTACTAAAGTGATTTGTAACTCAACACCAGCCAAAGTTGGTCACTTGGAGCTACACATCTCTTGTCTGCTGGAAACCAATGCAGAGTAGGTGTGTTCATGTAAATATAGTTTGTTCCTGAAGTCTCTCCCCCTCCTCAACTAGCTGTCAGTGGAGAGTTCATTTAAACCAGTGGTTCCCAAACTTTTTGGCATCATGCCCCCTTTTTAATTTTCAAGAAACCCTCACACCCCCCACCTCTCCTTTACCATCATCCAAGCCCCCTGATCCTTGTCCCCTAGCCGCCCCCCCCCAGGACCCCACTCCCTATCCAACTCCCCTTGCTCCTTGTCCCCTGACTGCCCCCTCCCAAGACCTCACCCCTATCTAGCCCCCCCGCTCCTTGTCCCTTGACCACCCCCTCCCAGGACCTCCTGTCCCCCCAGGACCCCACCCCCTGCTCCCTGTCTCCTGACTGCCCCGATCCCTATCCACACCCCCACCCCTGACAGGCCCCCTGGGACTCCCATGCCTATCCAACCCCCCATGCTCCCTGTCTCCTGACCGCCCCCCCTCACCCCACCCAACTGCTCCCTGTCCCCTGACTGTGCCCCAGGACCTCCTGCCCCTTATCCAACTCCCTCTCCCCCCGCTCCCTGCCCCCTTACCAGGCTGCTCAGAGTGGCAGGACTGGCTTATTGGAAAGCCTGGGAGGTGGGCGGGCACAAGCCGCACTGCCCACGTGGTGGCGTGACTGCGGGGGAGGGGGGATAGGAGGGAAGGGGCTGGGGGCTAGCCTCCCCAGCCGAGAGCTCAAGGGCCTGGCAGCCTTGTGCCCCCTTGGAATTTCTTCACGCCCCCCCAGGGGAGCGCACCCCCCAGTTTGGGAACCAATGATTTAGACCCTGCTTACACATGCTTATGAATACTTTGTTACTGTATTGGATGTACTGATTGCTTATTTTTAGACTGTTAGGAATGTTTAGAGCAATAGTATAAAATAACATTTGACCTTTGGGCTTACTAAAGAAATGTATTGTGAAATTAGTGTCTCTTGGTCTTCCATATTACAAATATTAATAATTCCAACACAGTATATCTTATTTTTTTCTCCAATATCACATTAATTACAAGGGCTTTAACTGAGAGTATTATTATTTTGACAAGCTTATTCACAAATTAATTAAATTTCCATTGGAAGCTTGATTAGGAGGAATCAAAATTGTTTGGGCTGCAGTTATGGATCTTTTAAATGGAGTAAGATGGCCCACAGCAGGGCAATATTCACATCTGCCACAAGTTGCAGTGCTCTTTACTGTCAGCATCCTGCTGCTTTTTCATGGAGGACAGTTTTAAAGCCCTTTTAACTGTAGCAGTTTAATGGACACTTTCACTCCTGAATAACATTTTTTCAGTGGTGATAGGTCCATTAGTTCAATGCACCTTCTTTAGTTATAGAGGAAGACTCTTCTTTCCACTCCCAGATCAACAAAGAGTTCTCAGCCTCTCCAAACTGCCTATTAGCTATCACCTACAAGTGATCTTTATGCCTTTGTGTACCTTTCTCTACAAATTTTATAGATTGTTTATTGCATGTTCTCTGTGGCAGCAGATCAGTCATACAACACGGGGCCATCAGATTGGGGTAAAACTTGCTGATCTTGCTGATAAGAGAAATGTTCTACCAACAAATAAAGCTGTACAGTTCAAGCTGTGCACCTATGAGAAATGATTCATACCTGCTGTGTCATCTGTTTTTTTTTTTCTGAAAAAGCTAACTTAAAGACACTAAACCAGGTCACTTTGAAGGTCTTCAGCAGGCTTCTCTGTGGTGGTGATCAATTCTGAAAAGTGGTCTCTTTTGGCATAGTGCAAAATCTTGAAAGCCCTTTTTAAATCTACTCTTCATCACATTTGTCAATGTTACATTAGAAGTCTCAGGGAGAACGCCATATTGTATTTTAAATGCACACAGTCAGAAGTTGGAAAATCTTATTTGCATTTTCTTTATCATCATCCAATATCCTCCACATCGGTGTGTTCCCGTCAAAAGCCTAATGATGCATAATTAGGACAGTCGTGTCACTTGGGGTGGGATAGTCTTGTAATTTAATGCACAGAACTGTGCAAGTCACTTAATCTCTCTGCCTCGGTTTCTGTACCTGTAAAACGAGGGGAATAATAAATACCTACCTCAGAGGGATCTAGTGAGGCTAGTGGATGCCTCTAGGTGACTTAGTGGTGCTTGTCTCTTTTTTATTCTCTGTTTTTCCTCTTCTGGTAACATCTCTCACTTCCTACTTAGTGATGATATGCACAGGAAGTGCCATGATATGCTTCACAACTGATTGTTCCTGGCTGATAGCTTACTGCTTCCATGCCAGGCATCTCATAACCACCCATCACTGGTTAGGCAGCAGGCAATAGCCCAAATGCTAGCTCAGAGCAACTGGGTTTCCTCCCAACTGCATAGGCTTGCCCAGTAATGTCATGTAATGCAATGGAATTCTTTTAATAAAGAATTCTGCTCAATTGACATGAAAAGTCACCCACTGCAGGGTACAGGAAAGAGGGAGGAGAGTGAACAATGTTGTTTTTGTTTTCTTATTTAAATCCTTGCAGTGGAGTTATGTTAGGAAGGAATTAGCTGGATGAAAAGGAAGGGAAGAGTTGGTGGGAAGGGTTGAAGTGAACAGCCTGACTGGGGATGGAATGTTCAGAGTGAAAACAGCCTGATTTCCCCCTGCTTGAATGATTTGCTGCAGCTGTTGAGCCTGCTTCAGCCTCTGGCTGGCTTCCCCCTTACAGTTTCTTTCCAAAAGTCCACGTGGTTTACGAAAGAGGAGAAATTTCTTGTTGCCTGAATAAACTAACCTGCTGCAGTCTTCAGTGGTAACAATAGCTGCTTCCCAGGTGTATGTATTTGGACTATACTTGCCCAAACCTATAACATAAACCACGAGGAAAGAGGGAGAAGGAAACAACCCAACAAAAACCCTGGAGGCCTCTTAAGATACTTAACCAGTGTGGGTTACGTTAGCACTTTGATACTGGTCAGCTGCTTGGGAGCAACAGTGCTGCCATAAAACTAAAACAATTTGTGTTAGTTAAAAGAAACTCAAGTAGCCATTACCTCAGTCACTCATGAAACCCCTCTAACATTGACCAATTGCAGCTATCTTGGCAGCTTATGGTTAAGCCAGTGTACAACACAATAAACCATAGCAGTGCTATTGTTGTTGCCCACTGTACAGCAGGTGCTCACACTCATACCACTTCCCATAACTTGGGGATGGTCATACATAATATTCCGCTTTTCATAATTGTCTGGATGTGGCTGAGAGTTTCATAGACTCATAGACTTTAAGGTCAGAAGGGACCATTATGATCATCTAGTCTGACCTCCCGCATGATGCAGGCCACAAAAGCTGACCCACCCACTCCTGGAATAATTCTCTCCCTTGACTCAGCTGTTGAAGTCCCCAAATCATGATTTAAAGACTTCAAGTCGCAGAGAATCCTCCAGCAAGCAACCCCTGCCCCATGCTGCGGAGGAAGGCGAAAAACCTCCAGGGCCTCTGCCAATCTACCCTGGAGGAAAATTCCTTCCCGACCCCAAATATGGCGATCAGCTGAACCCCGAGCATGCGGGCAAGATTCTCCAGCCAGACCCTCTGGAAAAAAGTTCTCTGTAGTAACTTTTAATATCCCATCATTGACCATTGTTACTAATTACCAGCGATGGCACGTTATTGACCTATTGACTAAAATCACGTTATCCCATCAAACCATCCCCTCCATAAACTTATCAAGCTTAATCTTAAAGCCAGAGAGGTCTTTCGCCCCCACTGTTTCCCTCGTAAGGCTGTTCCAGAACTTCACCCCTCTGATGGTTAGAAACCTTCGTCTAATTTCAAGCCTAAACTTCCCGACGGCCAGTTTATATCCATTTGTTCTCGTGTCCACATTAGTACTGAGCTGAAATAATTCCTCTCCCTCCCTGGTATTTATCCCTCTGATATATTTAAAGAGAGCAATCATATCCCCCCTCAGCCTTCTTTTGGTTAAGGTGAACAAACCGAGCTTCTCGAGTCTCCTTTCATACGACAGGTTTTCCATTCCTCGGATCATCCTAGTGGCCCTTCTCTGTACCCGTTCCAGTTTGTATTCATCCTTTTTAAACATGGGAGTCCTTTTCTCACAGTATAATGGATGTGCAATGTCAGACTGTCACTAATCCAGCTTTGTGCAGCAGTGCCAGTGGCAATAGGCCAGTACTACTGCTATTGGAATTTGCTTGCGTTGGATAAGTCACAGGAACAGAGACACACTGCCAATAGTCTAACCAAGAGCTTCCACAAATTCCCCTTTTTGAAGAAACCCGCTCCAGGGCCTGTGCTTATGGAGAAGAGGGTGCAATTCTGGGGAATCCATGCATTGATTTAAATTATTTCTCATCGCTATAGAAGGAAGCAACACAACTTGGCATCCAGGCTTATGGTAAGATGTACTTTTGCTACACATATTTATACATTGGTTCTTGGAAAATCTATCAAGACCATTTCTAGTACAGCACAGTGAAATCTGAAGTGAAGACTGAGGTTAAACACCCATTTAGGAGTGGGTCTTGGGAGTCTCTTCCCAGGGACATATTTTTGGAAAGTTGTCAACATTTCAATGCAATCTGATGCATTCTAAAGAAAAATGCATCAGTAATATTTGTATGAGTCTCAGGGCGTGGTCAGGTCTGGCAGGGATTATTCAGCAGTATTCAAAGAAAGGTTGCACTCCATCAGTGACTGGGAAGTCATCGCAACCTTCTTTTCAGTTTTGTGGCAGAATTTTGATAAGGGCTTCCAGGAACCCCCAAGAGCCTTAATAGTACCTCAGTAGAGCGGAGGAGGTTCCGGGTGTTAAAGCTATGCTTTGCCTTCATCTGCAGATGTGCCTGCAAGGTGTATACAGCTCCCTCAGTGTCCTGAAAGGAAGAGAGGGAGACAGAAGCCAGAAAATATGGGGAGATACAGTGCTAGGGGTATAGAAAGATAGGCAGAGGAGAGAGAAAGAAGGATGAGCCAGATAAAGGGGGAAGATGTGAGGATCTAGGAAGAGAGCAAAAGAGGCACCAGCATAGTGACAGTGAGCAGAGCTCTCACTCCGACACTCATCTTGCCCCCAGTACTTTTCTAGTGACCATGGAGCTGGGGATCTCCCACCCTTGGCCCTATTCCCACATACCTTTTTGTGTTAAGAATATGGCAGCAGAGGATAGGCAAAATCTGTCTTCTCCCAGGCATGCAGATTTACTCGGTCTTGGATACGGACTCACTGTGTTTGACTGAGAATTGGTGGGTAGACCTGGTGGATTGAAAGTCCTGGGAACTGGGACCAGTGAAGCACAGGAATGGGAAAGATCATTTGCAAGATCACTTTACTTCCCAGGTGTTTCTGCAATTCATCACCATAAAGCGGGGACTATATAGGTGTGTAGCAGGGGACCTGGAGTTGGTTTGAGCTGTTTGTGGCTGACTGAGCTCTCTCTCTCTTGAATACGCTGGCATAGAATCTGAAGCCTCCTGGGTATCAGACAGCTCAGAGGCAATGGATATTTTCACTTGGATCAGGACCAAAGTGGCACATAATGTCACAGTCCTGGCTGAGCTTCTCTTTGTGACCTAAGTGCTCAGTCCATGCACTTCTAAGCTCCCCAGTGTCTGGGCAGTCTCCAGTCATAGACTCTGTTCTTGTGGACACAAACTGTCTGGTACCAACAATAGGGAATGGAACCCTGTGTTCCAGCTGCCCTGGTCCCCCAGGACCTTTGGTCCCTCCCTGACCTCCCTCCCAAGTCTCCCAATTAGCTTAAGCACACCCTCCCCCAGGGCCGCCCAGAGGATTCAGGGGGCCTGGGGGCAAAGCAATTTCGGGGGCCCCTTCCATAAAAAAAAGTTGCAATATTATAGAATACTATATTCTTGTGGGGGCCCCTCTGGGGCCAGGGGCCTGGGGCAAATTGGCAAATTGCCCCATTTGCCCCCCCTCCCGGGCGGCCCTGCCCTCCCCAGAGTTCCACCACTATGGGTACTTTGGCTTATAGATCAACACTTTAGAGTCACGTGATAGTTGAAGCAAGTAATGCATAGACTTTGCAGAGGAATTACTAAACCAATTGCACTTTACTCAGAGAAATCATAAGAGATACACAGATCCAGGCAAAGTAAAAAACACCTGGATGTAATTCCCTCCCTCAGAGTCCTCACTACTCTTGAGCATTCTCTGGGTTTTAGTCAGTACCTTCACGGGTCTCAGGTCCCCTCTCCCTTGCCTCAGTCTTCTCTTCCAGCTCACAGACTCTGTCCTCTGACTCCTGCAGGAAGTTCCCCTGAGCTTGTTCAGATGCAGTAGTCAAAAGGTTCCCCTCACTCAGAGAGCAGAATCCACTATGCTCCCTGAACCTCCCAGACTCTGTTTGTAAAAGCCAGTTCTAACACCTGGTTTCTTTGTTCCCTCTTCCTTGATGGGATTTTGCATTGTTCCAACCCCAACTCCTGTAGTCGACGGTGGCGATCCCTCGAGGTTGAGGATGATCTCTTCCACAGGTTTTTATTTTTTATGGGTCCTTCGGTGACTGAGGAGTCTGATCCTTCAACTGCAAACTTGTTGGCAAACATTGCAGGTGATGTTGGAAGGCAGGGTTGGGTCATGATTGCTGCATGACAGTCATCTGTCCTTGCTTTTCTGGAGTTTTTATGTGACCAGGGCAAGGTGATTTTCCTTAAAAGTGATTGTTCCTTCTCTGGCAAGTCTTTGCCAGTTAGCCCTGTCCTGGGCTACTGTCTCCCAGTGCATGGTATTGATGCCACATCTCTTGATGTATGTCTGGAGGGTGTCTTTGAAGCGTTTCTTTTGGTCTCCCCATTTCCTTTCTCCTTTGGTGAGTTGGGCACACAGCAATTGTTTTGGTAGGCGTGCATCAGAGATGTGTACACAGTGCCCGCTCCACCTCAGCTGGTGCTGGATAATCAGGGCCTCATTACTGAAGGTGTTGTCCTCTGTAAGGACACTGATGTTAGTGCAGCTAGCCTCCCTCTTTATGTTGAGGATCTTCCGGAGAAAGTGCTGGTGTTCCAGGTTTTTCAGGTCTTTTCTGTAAGTCACCCAAGTCTTGCAGCCATAGAGGAGAGTTGGGATTACCACTGCTTTATAAACTAAAAATCTAGTGTGTGTTCTGATGTCCTGGTTATTGAACACCAGTTGAGACAGTGTGCCAAACTCCTATAATAAGCCTAGGTACAACTGGTCTTCACCTATGCTGCAGTCATCCCATTGTTCTAAGGTGCTCCCATTTGAATAGAAAGCCATACAGGTTAATGATTCTCAATTGTTCCTGGTCTGGGAGATAAGTGACACCAACCCCAGTAGCAAATGGGTGATTCATTATACACTGAGGCATTCAATCACACAGCAATTTCATAAAATCAGCCAGAATTCATGTTTTACATATAATTCACCAAACTGTCACAACCACTGTCAGCACCAGCACTTGGGCCACGTTGAATCAAAGGTACAGTACTCTGATAGTACTCTTTGCTGCTGCAGTCCAAAAACATGGCTGCTGTTTTTTGGGGGGGGGTTTGCATTAATCTTTCTTTGCAGTTTTTACTTGAAAAATGTGGCTACTGTCTTGGATTTTCTGAATCATTAAATATCTAAGGTTTTGCTTAATTGATATGCGTTGCTGAACAATCAAAATTA
Organism: Emys orbicularis; assembly: GCF_028017835.1. Lineage (NCBI taxonomy): Eukaryota > Metazoa > Chordata > Testudines > Emydidae > Emys > Emys orbicularis. Next base: position 62,399,776 of record NC_088683.1, on the reverse strand, counting down.
CCGAGCTGAATTAAATACAATATAAATCTTGAATTACGTCCAAGATCTAATTATTGTTCATTAATTCACTGGCCTTCTTAGGTTGTTTTGTTCTAAGCAAATGAAAGCCAACAGAATATTTTGTTCTTATTATTTGGGCTGCCTAATAGCCAACAATGCAAAGAAACCGAGACAAACTTAACAATTGGACAGAATTACAAGTGGAATGTCATTACCAAGTTATTTGTCTCCAGCTAGGGATGCCAGCTGAGACACGTGAAACTAACAGCAATGTCTGAACTAGCTGGTGTTTGGCTACTCTACAGTTTGCAGCATGCCCATTTTTTGCAGAGAGCCAGAAGCCTATGCCATCTGTGAATGATGTCTCTGTGCAATATTTCTCTGCAGTAGTCTGTAACCTCCAGCACTGATGTGAATTATTTTCTGAGTTGCTACTGTGGGGACAAAAGTAGTAATTTGTAATAAGTATGCAGTACTGTATTGTAAACAACAGTAAACTGCATAGTAATGTTGCCATATCATCTCATACTAATCCACTAAATTAGTATCGTCTATATCCTCTGACGTATGTTTTCATTAAATGCTTCTTATTAATTACATGATCTCAGAGCACTGGGCAATGTGTCAAGCTATTATTTGTTATTAATACTGATCACTTCTAAAGCACATTTCAGTTGCAAAGCACTGTACAAATATTAATTAATGTAATGAGAAGGAACCACATTTATTTCCGAGTGGTAGCCATGTTAGTCTGTATCAGCAAAAAGAACGAAGAGTACTTGTGGCACCTTAGAGACTAACAAATTTATTTGAGCATAAGCTTTTGTGGGCTAAAACCCACTTCATCGGATGCATGCAGTGGAAAATACAGTAGGAAGCTATATATATATATATATATATAAGGTGGGCTTAATTGATTTCTTTCATTATAGTTAGTATGGCAACACCCATTTTTTCATGTCCTCTGTGTGTGTATATATATATATATATATATATATCTTCCTACTGTATTTTCCACTGCATGCATCCGATGAAGTGGGTTTTAGCCCACAAAAACTTATGCTCAAATAAATTTGTTAGTCTCTAAGGTGCCACAAGTACTCCTCGTTCTTTTTACATTTATTTCCATTACTTTAGGTACATTTATGTGAAAGCATACAGCCCCCATTCTGATCTGACACCAGTTTGACACTGGTGTAACTCTACTTAATTTATTGGAGATCATCCTTATTTACACTGGTGTAAATAAGAGCAGAATGAGTCTCCTGGAGCCATGCTACCAGGGCTTCCCATAATGAGGAGATTCCCCAGCACTGAGGTGCTCCACAGTTTGCAGCTGTATCACGTTCTGAATAATCTGAACGGGACTGGTAGGAAAACAATGTCATCCCAGCATCACTCACTGCCTGGCTTGTTCCCCTATGTATCCTGACCCCACAGAGGGCTCTCCGTGGGGCCTGAGGAAGAGGAGCTGAGGAGGAATGAACAATGCAGTGGAGGTTGCTGATATCACACAGGACGGGGGTAACCCATGCACAGGCAAAGCCCTATGCATTCAGATCTTGGGAGTATGATCCAGCCCCATATTATTTCTAGAAGTAAAGTTAACTTCATGTGAAGTTCTTTCGGTCTGAAGAAGGAGTGTGTTTATTTACTTGTTCAGATGTATGGTAGTTCATTATCAAAATGTTTAAATAATTCATTGCAGATGTGACATAATGAGAATATCTGTGATGACACAAAGGCACTGCACAAAGATAAGCAAAGGTTTATCAAAGTAAGGAAGTGTCAGCTATGTTTAGTTTGGTACGTTAGACATTTTCACAGGGCCTAATCCTTTTTGAAGAAACAGCACAGTTAATTGGTTTCTGCATGGGGAGTTATATAAGTAAATAAAGCTATTTTCTGTATGAGGAACTACTGTCCTCCAAGTGCGATACACACCAGGGGAGAGAATGTGGGCCAGCAAACAATTAACTTTATTCCTATGTTAACCCATATTAAATGGCATTAACATCTAGAGCAACTCCTCATTAACAGTTATTCATTTGAATGGCACAAATGAACATGTAGAATAAATCTGCACAGGAAGAACTATATCTGAAGGGATAAGGGCATATGTGAAGATTCAGCGAGTGAAGGTTCAGGGAGGAAATTCTTTCATTTATGTTTGTTGCAGGAGGAGAATCTTATTTTATCTGTACTGCTTCCCCCTAAATCCATGGGAGTCACATGAAATAACTGACCGTAGAATTTGGCCCAAAGAAGGAAGTTTTGAACTAGATTATGAAATTAATTGCTAAAAGTTAAATAGAAGAGTATCTGCAACAGAATAAGCTAACTAGGAGCACTAAAACATAATAAGCACTAACAGCACCTCTCCAGTTAGAACAGTGATAGAATAGTGTTGCATCCATCCCTGAGGCAAGGGGGAAGAGGGCACAATTCTAGTAAAGTTGCCTTCCTAATCTTAGTGACACAAATTGTTCAGAAAAAAATCCTGGTTCAACATATAAATTGACTTTAGTGGGAACGGGCTTTTGAGGGCAGAACTGTAGCCCTTGATCTCAAAACCCTCCATGGACTTACCCCCAGCTACCTCATGGAACTTGTCTATTCTCTATTCCTTGTCCCTCAGTGCTTGGTTCCCGGCCAATGGGAGCTGCGGGGCTGGTGCCTGCAGGCAGGGGCAGTGCACGGAGCCACCTGGCCCCTCCCAAGCCGAGAAGCCAGACATGTCGTCTGCTTCCTGGGAGCCGCCCAAGGTAAGCACTGCCCAGCTGGAGCCCGCACTCCAAACCCCCTCCTGCACCACAACCCCTTGACCCAGCCCTGAGACCTCCTGCATCCAAACTCCCTCCCAGAGTCTGCACCCCAAACCCCTCCTGCACCCCAACCCCATGCCCCAAGCTCATCCCGGAGCCCTGTCCCACACTCTGATCCCCTCGGCCCCAATCCCCAATGCAGACCCCGCACCCCCTCCTTCACCCCTACCCCAGCCTGGTGAAAGTGAGTGAGGGTGGGGGAGAGCGAGCGATGGAGGGAGGGGGGAATGTAGTGAGCAGGGCTGGGGCCTCGGAGAAGGGGAGGGGCAGGGGCGGGGCAAGGGTGTTTGTTTTTTTTGCGATTGGACAGTTGACAACCCTAGCAGCTGCATAGGCTAGCTTCCATGAGTATAAACCTGCCTTGACCCCATGGGTATACACAGGGTGGCTAGCCCGTGCTGTCGCTGACCATGTGACAATGCACAATGCTAGCGTGAATATGTTGGTGCGAGCTGGGATTCACACCCCTAGACATACCCTTACTGTTGCCCACTGGCTGTTATTTCCTGGGAGAGAAGAATTAATTTTTATAAATATCCATGAGAATATAATGATTGACCATTCTCTTGTCTTTGCTAGTGTGGGGAGGTTTGCTTTCACTGTGCCTCAAAGATAGTCAGGTTTGGGTTCATCCTTATTTGTGGGGATGAGGAATTCTCTGACTGAGGGCCTTCTACTAAGTCTGCCCTGCTCTAAGCTTCCGAAAGCTTCACCCAGGACTCTGCCAGGTGCTGCATCCCTTATGAGCTTAACTACCACACTAGGGCATTAAGGGAGAAGATTATTGAAGGCACTGATCCGGCAATGAGCTTCACAGGAGTCTGCCCTTTCATGAAAGCTCTTTACATGATTGGAACTAAAGATAGTAACTTGTTAGCTTCCCATTGAAAATGTCTGATTTTCTCTAATATTAAATATAGTACTGCTACCACATTATTTCATTAAAAGCATTTTTTCCATGGATGTTTTTAAATAAGCCATTTATGGAATGCTCTTCTAGAAAATGAAAACAGTTGGTTGCAACTGAGCACTAATCCTTTTCTGACCACTGCTTGCTATTGCTCTTCTTGTAGTGTGAGCATGTTGCTCACAAAGTTATAGTCCAGGGGTCGGCAACATTTGGCACGCGGCTCACCAGGGTAAGCACCCTGGCGGGCTGGGCCAGTTTATTTACCTGCTGACGCGGCAGGTTCGGCCGATCGCGGCCCCCACTGGCTGCGGTTCGCCGTCCCGGGCCAATGGGGGCGGCGGGAAGCCGCGGCCAGCACATTGCTCGCCCGCGCCGCTTCTCGCCGCCCCCATTGGCCCGGGACGGCGAACCGCGGCCAGTGGGGGCCGCGATCGGCCGAACCTGCCGCGTCAGCAGGTAAATAAAACTGGCCCGGCCCGCCAGGGTGCTTACCTGGCGAGCCGCGTGCCAACGTTGCCGACCCCTGTTATAGTCCATCATTTATACCATTCGGAAAACTATGTACATGTCTAGACAAAGCAGAAAATTGCATCTTCCTAGCCTTGTAACATCTGTAACATGGGTGTGTGAGGATAAATATATTAAAGATTGTGAGGTGCTTGAGACTAAAGTAATGGGGGCCATATAAGCATCTTAGATAAAGGGGCTTACACAGAAAGTGTAATAGGTAATGTCATGATGAATAAGAAGAAACTGAAAAGATTTTAACTGCATTAAAAGTATTTCCCTAAAACAGTTATATGAAAAACATTACCAACTTCCAAATCAACCTCTCTGTCAATGGTAGATTTATTTAAAATGCAGTGAGTTCCAGTTACAAAGAGTTTAGAGGAATAATCATTGGGTAAATGTTGCTATAGGTTTGTGTCACTAATGCATTAAACCAGGTTTTGAAAAAAATATTTTTGCGTGAGCAAATGCTTTTTAAGTGTTTCAGCATCAAATATTTCTTTCAGGCCAGCTTTTTGTTTGAATAGTCACAGTAGGATGGGCAGAGACAGGCGTGAGCTAACTGTGCACGAGGAATTGGGCTTGTGGGAAAGGGAAATGTGTACTTTATTTTATTTTTTATTTTTTGCTTTGATTTTCAGAGGAGGAAATTACAAAGAAAGCTAAAAAGAATATGGGTAATTTCCCCAGAATATTTCTTGATCTACAAGAATAGACATAACTTTTAAATAAGTGTACCCTAGTTTACCTCAACAACTTTATGTTAAGTGCTCATACCAAATAAAATAGCTCTAGATATAACTTTGTTTAGTCTTTGCCAGTTCTCAGAGCCTGGCTGAAGAATGGAAGTGACGTTTCCTAGATTTCCAAGCTAAAAGGGACCATTGCAATCATCTAGTCTGATGATACAGTGCGTATAACACATGCCATATAACTTCCCCAAAATAATTTCCAAAGAATAGCTTCTAGAAAAACATCCCATCCTGATTTTAAAATTGTCAGTGATGGAGAATCCACCATGACCTTTGCTGAGTTGTTCCAATGGTTAATTACTTGCACTTTTAAAAATTATGCCATATTTCCAGGCTGAATGTGAAGAGGCTCAGGTCTGATTCACAACTGCATTACTTCAGTTTTCTCCCAGTGTAACTCCATTGAAATTAGTGGAGTTGCATGGTTGCAAATCAGGTGAAACCGTTCTTTGTAAGGTAGCTTAGGATATGATTAATTTCTCAAAACAAAACAGCTGGTTTATTTTTTCCATTAATTAGGAAAACAATATGGTTTAGTGACACATTGATAGAAGCCAATGGCTACCTTGAAGTCTAACAAAAATAACCACCATATCCTTCAGTCTCCTTATAATAAACTTCCTTATTATATCGTTGTCTCCTGAAAATGTTGTCATAATAAGGGTGGAAAAGTGAACAGCCTCATAAATAGGTTTAGAACTCCGAGATTCTCTACTCCACAGGGCTTTACTGTTTTTTGAGAGGTTTATCAAAGTTAACAAGGAAAATAAGAAAGGGAGATTCAATAAAATAAGCCCATAATGAGAGAACTACAAAAACTAGAGCAGTATTGTTTTAGTTTCAGATCTAATAAATCATATTAATTAAAAAGGAGCTGTTCAATCTTTTCTTGGTATACAGCCTGGGTTTCTCTAGTGCAGGTCCCTTTAGCACTGTTTTAGTCTAACTTTATATAAGGAAAGAGAAATTGAGAAGCAAAAGTAGACAAAAGCAGAGAGAGGAGGAGCAGGGCAAATCCTAATCACACAGGGTTACTAACAATTCCATAAATCATCTTATCCAGCCTGACCTCAGTGCCATTACCTGCAGAAATATTGGCTTGATCTGCATTCTTTTCACTCTGCCGCTAACAAATAGTGGCAAAGACCGAGTTCAACTAAGAGTTCATCATCTTTTTTTTCCCCACATGGGCTTTTGGGGAAGCAGTTACAAAGTGCTTGGAGAATTCTGCCGCTCTGTCCCCTTTGCAACTTTGTTCCTTTACATAGAAATTGCATCCCCATGAGAACAAATCCACCATATGTGCAGCCAAAAGGCTCCTTTTCTGTGGTGCTTTTTTCTGGGCACTCTGCTGGTGGTCACTGTACTGCAATGAAGCTTTTCTCCATCACAGGCAACTATTGGTTTTGAAAGATCCTGATCCAGACAATGGAGCAAAAGTCGAGAGCAAGCAGGGCCAGATTAACTTTTTGTGGGCCTGGCGCCAAACATATTTGTGGGCCCCCAAGGGGCAAGGTGCAGGGGGGCAGGATGGTGGGGTTTATTTGGGTGGGGGTGCAGGTGCAGGTGCCTGGGGCTCAGTGGGGAGGGTGCCTGGGGGGGCTCATCTGGGTGGTACAGATGCAGGGGAGGTGGGGGTTGTCAGGGTGAGGGTTCGATGGGCCTGCTTAAGAGGGGAGCCCCAGCTTCTGCCAAGGGGATGCCGCATGCTGGGCTCCAGCTTCCCACCTGCCCCCACTTCTCCCATCCGCTTCTCTTCCCCATCCCATGCCCCTTCCCCACTGCTCCATCTCCTCCTCATCCTACCCCCTTCCTTCCCCACTGCCGCTTCCCTATCCCCTTCTCTTCCCCATTCCATGCCCCTTCCCCACTGCCCCATCTCCTCCTCATCCCACCCCACCCCTTCATCCCCACTACCTCTTACCCCCAGGTCTCGCTTTCCCCCCCCCGCCCCCGCTTCCCCTGTCCCCTTCTCTTCCCCATCCCATGCCCCTTCCCCACTGCCCCATCTCCTCCTCATCTCACCCCCTTCCTTCCCCACTGCCTCTTTCCCTCTGCCCCCGCTTCCCCAGCCCCCTTCTGTTCCCCATCCCATATCCCTTCCCCACTGTCCCCACTTCCCCTATCCCCTTCTCTTCCCCATCCCTTCCCCATCCCATGCCCCTTCCTCACTGCCCCATCTCCTCCCAACCCCACCTCCTTCGTCCCCACTGCCTCTTTCCCCAGCCCCCACTTCCCCCTCGCCCCCTTCTCTTCCTCATCCCATGTCCCTTCCCCACAGCTCCATCTCCTTCCGAGGCTTGGGGGGCAGGGGGAAACTGCCCCCCAGCACTCACCGGCAGAGTAGAGCAGGTTGGGGCTGGGTTGCTCCACTTCCTGCCACCTGGTGAGGGTGCGCCTGACCCCTGCTGCAGTCCCCTGGGATGCGTAGCTCAGGGGAGGAGGCTTGGGGGGGAAGAGGCAGAGTGGGGGTGTGTCTGGGGCAGAGCAGGGGTGGGAAGAGGCAGGGCAGAGCGGGGCGGTGGCTTTGGGGAAGAGGCGGGGTGGGGGTGGAGCAGGGGCGGGGGCAGCTTTTCTGGCCTGGCCGGGGCCCCTTCTGATTGTGGGCCCGGTGCCATGGCGCCTCTGGCGCCATGGTAATCCCAGTACTAAGAGCAAGTGCCTGGCATTTTCTCCTTTGGACTGTCTGATATTAGGAACAGAAAAGAGAAAAAGGTGTTTTTACTGTCTTGCTTGCACAAACGAACAACAAATTCCACCCTGGGCTAGCCTCTGTAGGAATTGTTAACTGTCTGGGAATCTGGAAGGGGTAAGGGGAAGGTCACCAAGCAAATTGCTGGTGTCTCCCAGGGACAGCTGCCTAGAGGTCCAGTTCCCAAATAAAACAAAATGGGAAGAAGATTAAGAGAAGCGTCGCCTAAAGAAGGTGTGCAATGGGATTGTTGGGACCCCTAATGTCTGATACACTGAAGAGACAAACTCCTCTTCTCCCCACTCTTTTAACCGTCATAAGGAGAGGGGATCCTAGCAATGGTGCTAGGACCAGGTGGAATGGAGGAGTAGGGGCTGATGGCAGCCCGTCTGTGTGTATAATGAATTACAAAAGAACGGTGACCTGCAGTGGATGAGTTATTGTTGGATAGTGCCTAGATTTGTTAGTTAATAAAGTTGCAGCCTAGTTATACTACATTCCTGGTGTCTTGTCTTCCTGCAGTCTGCAGGACAATGAATGCCATACTTCAGTCTACTAGAGAACATCTAATGTTGTTACATACTGATGCAACTCACTAATAAGCTATAGTCAAGATTATTTAGCATGGGAATGTGGCAGTCTAGAAGGAAACCTTAAATTATGAGTATGTAGACAGCAATAAAAAATAATAAATCCCATTTTGCTACAGCAGAAACTCCCTTTTGATGTAAAGGGCTAGTAACCAGGCTTTTACAATCATATGGGACAAGGCTTTAATATTCACGTGTTCCATCATTTCCAAAATGAGTGGTTTGAAAACACACACAGCGTTTTAGGGACAGGCCAATATTTAATTCTGCCACCATTGTTTCCTACATATGGATATTAAGAGAGGAAAAAATATTGTCAAGCTGGCCATTAATTTTGGAAGTGGGCATTCCCGCGGAACACTATAACATGGTTCCTTCGCATGCAGCTATTTGTAAATTCAACACTGATTGCAACAGCAGCCATATTTTTATGCTGAAAAAAGAAAACTAAAGTAATAAATTTGGCTGGGTTGCCAAAAACACCAGTAGAGTCACCTCGTAAAGAGCAAGGCATTAAGATGTCAGTGCTAGACAGGCCTTTTTCAGTCTGCTCTCTTACATTAGCAATTACTCTTACATATCTGAAGTGGGTTTTGTGTCATTAATAACACGTACAAAACACAGGACTTGAATTAGCAGTCCTTACACAAGATGAAATACCGCTGTCTTCAAAGAGAGTTTTGCCTATAGGTTTTCCACTTTTGATTCCACAGGGAATTGCAGGTCCTAACAAATGGAAGGTATTCTGGGATAAAAGCAGAGCCACCCATACCACAGGGTGGAGGGCAGTAAGTAAGAGTGGACGTACATTTTGAGTATATGAGCAATACTTTATTATTTTGCCTCTGAGGACTTTTCAGACTTATGCCAAAGTTCATACTTGCCGGCACTTGAGCTCCTGTCTTCTTCCCTAGATGTTCCATCAGGTGAGACTCCTACTCCTATTGCACCATTTCTTGCTTAGCTCTGCTAGTGAATACAGGACAATTGTTTTTTCCATTACATTTCCTGACATTTGCATCCCAAATCTGGAGCTAGGCTGTGGAACACACCATCCTCTCGCTATAAAGGAATTTCCCCAGATTTCAAACCGGAATAAACTGCACCAGCACAAAATACATCTACACTAGGGGTTTGCACTAGCACAAATACACTGGTTGCTAAAATTCCAGTATAGACAAAGCCTGAGATGTTTCTCTCAATCTCCTGCCTATTGTCTGTGGAACTTGCTTATTATGCCTTGTCTGAGAATTACATTGTAAGGTCTGTGGCTGGGATAGTCTCTTGCTATGTGTTAGCAAGCTGATTTGGCCAGCTAATAGGAGTAGTAGTTATAATAATAACACTGTCACACACACTGCTTACATTTACACTGGCTTAACGCCACTGACTTCAGTGGAGTTAGCGCTGATTTTTAGTTGTATAAGTGACACATGGGAATTGGTCACACCAGTGTCTGCGTTTCCTGTGTTCCCCTGCAGGAGCAGAGGACAGACACACTGAGTGAGCATCTGGTTGGAAATTTTCCATCAACATGTTTTTTCAATGGAAAACATGGTGTCTGCTAAATGGCTGTAGTCTGTCCAGGAAGTCCAATCCACAGAAGGGAATTGGAGGAGGCTGAAGAGCTGTGGAAGCGCAGGTGGATGCAGTTTCATATCAAACCCATCTGACATGAACCTTTTTGATATTTCCAAATTGAAATTTGTCAGAACTTTTCATTCCACAGAAAATGTGGATATTTCAACTTTTCATCCCTATCCGGAATAGAAACAAATGTGACAATATTGGAATTGCCCATGGGATGACAATTCTGATTTTCAATCAGTTCTACTTACAAGGACCATCCAACCACTTTCTGCCTCTTAAGATAAGCTCCAGTTAGAGAGCAGTTTTGTAGCATGGAAGCAACTTACTCCCTCCAACTGCTATTCACTGGCCTCTCTCAAAGCTATGTTTAGCACTTTCCCCCAGTCTCAGGGGAGCTAACCAGACACTGGAGCAGGGAATAGCCTTGGGGGATCAGATCTTCCCTTCATTTTATTTTACTGTAGTTTTTTAACTGCCATTGCTTCCAGCTGAGAGGTACCAGCCATCACATGCATCTGGAAACACCTCCCCCTTTTCCCCTCTCCTCTCTTAAGAGCACTCTCACACACCCCTAGGAATCCCTGCCAGGCAAGCTGGGATTCACTAATTTTGTGTAACCTGTCCTCAAATTTCTCTGAGTCATTTCAGATTTCATTTTCACTGAACATACAAAACTCAAGGAGATGCCAGACATTTTAATTAAGATGGGACATTTCAAGGCAAAGTAAGTAAACTTGAACCTAATAAAACGCCACAAATGAAAAATAACTGTCAGGTGAAGAATTTTTTCAAAGTATAATGTTTGCAGTAAGATTTGTTTGGTTTGACCTCTAGTACCCCGTGCAACTCATATTCTAGAGGGACAGAAAAAACAAATAAAAATACTCAAGTTTAAAATCTTAAATCTGCAAAATAATAGATAAAAGTGTGTTCATATATTTTATAAATGAAATTCTCTAAAATAGCAGTTGGGCCAAGTCCTATTTAGGGTTCTATTTAATATAAGATAATGTGAAAGACTGCTCCTGTGATCAAACTTCAGGCTTTGTTTTTTGGTGGTTTTTTTTCCACTGAGAGTTATTTTCTATCATCAGGGATCTGGTCACATGCATAAAATCTACTACCCAGTCAGCACGAGACATAAGCATAATCAATTATTCCTCCCCTCACTCGTTCAATATGGGCATTCCTGGAAACCTTTTCTTACAAGTATAGAACAGTGTTGGAATGAGAGGTGATCCCTCAGACAGGCTGGACCCAGGTAGTGTTGGATGGGAAAACAAAATCAATATTTTATTTGTTGAACTGCCCCAAAATGTTTAATTTATAATTAGTTCAATATAAAACTGCATGGACTTGTGGGCGACATTGCTTCATGTCCAGGAATCTCATGCTCCCACTCTTTCTTATGGGCCAAACTATACCACTCATGTTGCAATGCAGTTTCCAATCAGAGTGAGCCAGTTGTGCATCCTGGGAATCAAATGACTACTGGCCTAGAGGGAAATGCAGTTTAATATTGAACCCGCCAAACACAAAACATTCTGGGCAGTTCAACAAACCAAAACAAAGGTTTTCTCTCAACTGAAAATAATTAAACATTTGCTCTTATCTGAATCAAAGCTTTCGGACCTTTTCATTCCAAGAAACATTTCAATATTTCAACTTTCCATCCTGACCTGTTATGAAAAAATAAAGTTGATATACCAGAATTTCTTGCGGCGGCCAGCACATCCCTCGGCCCGCGCCGCTTCCTGCAGCCCCCATTGGCCTGGAGCAGCGAACCGCGGCCAATGGGAGCCACGATCGGCCGAACCTGCGGACATGGCAGGTAAACAAACCGGCCCGGCCTGCCAGGGTGCTTACCCTGGCGAGCCACGTGCCAAAGGTTGGCGATCTCTGCTCTATCTTAATCCCTTTAACTTTTACTTGGAGACAATGGCTTCTAGTATATATCTCAGAGTGCTGGGGTCATGTGCTCCCAGAGAGGCCTTCAAAGCAACAGGCAGCCTGCCGTCTCTAAGAGAGGAGTTGACAGTCTCCACAAGTATGAAACCTAGTACTTACCTCCTGGCCTTCACCAGCCATGAATTGCATGGATCCAATGCACTGGGTGGGATGAAGTTCTCTCTACATCTGCAGTGCTGATGTGATAATCACTGGCTGAAATTCTAGCAGTGAAGATGAGACTCTTGTTCCCTTAAGACCTTGCTGTGCCACCTCAGGAGCAATAAGAAAAGATCTCTTTCCCAAAGAGCTAACAATTTAAGGATCAGATTGTGCATCCTTACTTATGTGGAATAGTACCTTATTTATCAAATAGCCCTACTGATTTCAATAGGACTGCATGGTGAGTAAGGTACTACTCAACAGAAGTAAGGTTGGCACAATCTGCTCAGTTCTCCTGACTGAGCAACGCAGTTTCTCCAGTGTCCACTGACCAAACTAGTTCTCATAGTATTGTACTTTTACATAGTATATAGCCTTACATTTGACATAAAGTAACCCTCAGTAGATGTTTCCATGATTTTGAAATTTATTGTTCCAAAATGGAATGAAAACAATACATTTCAAAATTTCCTGTGAAAGGAAAGTCGAGTGGAGGGGGGAAAATATTGTTTTGGGTCAGTCAAAACATTTTGGTCTGATTTGAACTTTTTAAAATCCTTTTTCTATAAAAAACAATTATTATTTTTTCCAAAACTCAAGTCAAAATGAATAATTGAAAATTTCCATTCCAAAAATGTTGAAATGAAATGCTTTTTCATTTTTTCTAAATGAAAATTCATCAAAAGAGACACATTTTTAGAACATTTTGATTTTGAAAAAAAATGGCACTTTTCCTCAAAATAAATGATTTAATGAAAAAATTCTGACCAGATCTAGCCTTCAACCATATAAATGAAGTACACCTCTACCTTGATATAACGCTGTCCTCGGGAGCCAAAAAATCTTACCACTTATAGGTGAAACCACGTTATATCGAACTTGCTTTGATCCACCGGAGTGTGCAGCCCTGCCCCCCTGGAGCACTGCTTTACCGCGTTATATCCAAATTCGTGTTATATCGGGTCACGTTATATCGGGGTAGAGGTGTAACTTATAACAATGAGGGATGAGGAACTACTGTACAAAATTCTGCTTGTCTCCTCATAAATTTTTAGAATCTCTGCATTGGCAGCTGTCTTTGGAAATTGCCCTGCTGTGGTTCTTGGAGTTAAAATTAAAGTTAAAATTGATCAGATGCACCTTTTGATCTGTACCATTCCAGACATATCAGTTTTATTTACCTGCTCATGTGTGAAAAGAATTCACTGGCTAACTGATGTCAGTGTTAGCAGTAAATAAGAATACAGCCAATAAGCACTAGCATCATGCAAACAAGGAACAAACTGTTCCCCAGATACATGTATAATTGTAGGAAAGTGTCCCTGGTATTACTTTTTAATATGCTGTCTAATTTAGTCAGTATATCAAGGATCCTTTTTGAGTCACAAAATAATCTCTCTCCAGGAAACTTGTTAGAGGTTGCTAAATATGCTATTCAAGCTTGTGAAGTTATTTGTGATAATTCCCAAATGGACGCCTCTAATAAATTGTATAGTATTTATTCCATTAGCATCATGTGCCCCAAGATACCTGTTGGCTAATAATTTCTACATGCTTCCTTTTTGACAAGTAGTGGCTCTCAGTAAACAATGAAAAGCAGAGAGTGACAATAAAAACCATTTGCGGGCACTGGAGAAGCGCCATATGTGGAACTCTCATTGAAGTAAATGAGTTTGATGTACAGATCACAGACAGGAACAGGTCCATAATGATCTCATACTGGGCTTGATCCAAAGTGCACTGATGTCAATGGAAGGACTTCCGTTGCTCTCAATAGGCATGGATTGGAGTCATGTTGAGAAAATACATTTACTATGAGGTACAATGAAAGTCCCAGGTACAGTGGATCTCTACTTTTAGTGAAGTAATGTGTAGAAACTGACTGCTACAAAAGGGATATATTGTGTTTGTGCACCCTGATCAATGGTCTCCCTCCCTGCATATTCAAATTATAATTTTGTGCACTCATTGTTTGAGTGTTGGTGGCAACAAGCCATGCCATCTACTATGGTGTGTAAAGGGAGAAATACTGAACAAGTCATATTCTACTCCAAGAAAACAGAAATAAAGGTAATGAAGCAAACTTTTGGATGAACTTTATTAGATAAAAGGTGGCCATTTTAGAGCAAAGGCCCAGTTCACTTGAGCATGTCCCTATCTTCAAGCACACAAAGGTTACTAACATAGTTTGTGAACAGGGGCCACTAACAGGGAGTTTTGAGAGGGAGTTTGGAAGGGAAGTGGGAAGGGGGCGAGGTACACTTGCCATTCTTTAAAATCTTTAAACTAAACTATCATCAAAACTTCTTGATTTAAACAAAACCCCTATCATTAACTTACGTAGATGTGGGAGAGAATGCAGGCAGAAGCCCAGCAGCAGAGTGGGGGTTATCCTGTTTATTGTGCTCAGTGTAGCATGTATGATTACCTGCCCTGTGGGCGGGTGGCGTATGTGTTCATTCGGTGCAAGGAGCTCCTGGGCCTCAGAGACAGCATACGGGCTTTGGAGGCCAAGGTGGCGGAACTGAAGGAGCTAAGGGAGGCAGAGAGGTATGTTGATGAGGCTTTCCAGGACATTGTAGATTTGACCCACCTCCGGTCAGACAGCCCCTGTGCTTAGGGAAAGGCTCAGGGAAGGAGAGCAGTCAACAGGAGCAGAGTGAAACCTTCCCATAGTTGGGACCCTCCTTCCAGATGATGTTGGGGTATCCTCTCACACTGAGGTTACTTCTCCAGGGGAGGGAACTCCAGTCATTAGGAAAAGGCAAGTGTTAGGAATGGGAGATTCGATCATTAGAAACATAGATAGCTGGGTTTGTGATGACCAGGAGAACCGTATGGTGACTTGCCTGCCTGGTGCAAAGGTTGCAGATCTCTCGAGGCATCTAGATAGACTTATGTGTAGTGCTCGGGAGGAGCCGGTGGTCGTGGTACATGTAGCTACCAATGACATAGGGCAGGGTAGGATAGACGTCCTGGAGGCCAAATTTAGACTGCTAGGAAAGAGACTGAAATCCAGGACCTCTATGGTGGCATTCTCAGAAATGCTTCCAGTTCCACGTGCAGGGCCAGGTAGGCAGGCAGAGCTTCAGAGTCTGAAGGCGTGGATGAGACAATGGTGTAGAGAAGAGGGGTTTAGATTTATTAGGAACTGGGGAAACTTTTGGGATGGGGGAGCCTATACAGGAAAGATGGGCTCCACCTAAACCAAAGTGGATCCAGACTGCTGGCACTTAACATTAAAAATGTTGCAGAGGAGTTTTTAAACTAGGAGATGGGGGAAAGCCGATTGCTGCAGAGGAGCACGTGGATCGGACAGAGACTTCTCTTAGAGGAGAGTCTATTGATAGAGATTCTCTAGGTTCTAGTCAGGAGGTGAGGATGGAAGATGATAAAGTATGGGCCAGATCAGACGAAAAACATTCACATAAAAAAGAATTCGACACATCAGAAAAGGGCAGACAAATAAACAGTGACAAGTTTTTAAAGTGCTTGTACACAAATGCTAGAAGTCTAAATAATAAGATGAGTGAACTAGAGTCCCTCATGTTAAAGGAGGATATTGATATAATAGGCATCACAGAAACCTGGTGGAGTGAGGACAATCAATGGGACACAATCATTCTGGGGTACAAAATATATCGGAAGGACAGACCAGGTCGTGCGGGGGGCGGGGGGGGGGGGGAGAGTGGCACTATATGTGAAAGAATACGTAGAATCAAATGAAGTAAAAATCTTAAATGAATCCACATGTTCCATAGAATCTCTATGGATAGTAATTCCATGCTCTAATAAGAATATAACAGTAGGGATCTATTATCGACCACCTGACCAGGACAGTGATAGTGATGATGAAATGCTAAGGGAGATTAGAGAGGCTATCAAAATAAAGAACTCAATAATAGTGGGGGATTTCAATTATCCCCATATTGACTGGGTACATGTCACCTCAGGACGAAATGCAGAGACAAAATTTCTTGATACTTTAAATGACTGCTTCTTGGAGCAGCTGGTACAGGAACCCACAAGGGGAGAGGCAATTCTCGATTTAGTCCTGAGTGGAGCGCAGGATCTGGTCCAAGAGGTAACTATAACAGGACTGCTTGGAAATAGTGACCATAATATAATAACATTTAACATTCCTGTGGTGGGAAGAACACCTCAACAACCCAACACTGTGGCATTTAATTTCAGAAAATGGAACAATGCAAAAATGATGAGGTTAGTTAAACAGAAATTAAAAGTTACAGTGACTAGAGTGAAATCCCTGCAAGCTGCAGGGACACTTTTCAAAGACACCATAATAGAGGCCCAACTTAAAAGTATACCCCAAATTAAAAAACATAGTAAAAGAACTAAAAAAGAGTCACTGTGGCTTAACAATCATGTAAAAGAAGCAGTGAGAGATAAAAAGGCATCTTTTAAAAAGTGGAAGGCAAATCCTAGCAAGGTAAATAGAAAGGAGCATAAAGACTGCCAAATTAAGTGTAAAAATGTAATAAGAAAAGCCAAAAAGGAGTTTGAAGAACAGCTAGCCAAAAACTCCAAAGGTAATAACAAAATGTTTTTTAAGTACGTCAGAAGCAGGAAGCCTACTAAATAACCAGTGGGGCCCCTGGACGATCGAGATACAAAAGGAGCACTTAAAGACAATAAAGTCATTGCGGAGAAACTAAATGAATTCTTTGCTTCAGTCTTCACAGCTGAGGATGTTAGGGAGATTCCCAAACCTGAGCTGTCCTTTGTAGGTGACAAATCTGAGGAATTGTCACAGATTGAAATGTCACTAAAGGAGGTTTTGGAATTAATTGATAAACTTAACAGTAACAAGTCACCGGGACCAGATTGCATTCACCCAAGAGTTTTGAAAGAACTCAAATGTGAAATTGCGGAACTATTAACTATGGTTTGTAACCTGTCCTTTAAATTGGCTTCGGTACCCAATGACTGGAAAATAGCTAATGTAATGCCAATATTTAAAAAGGGTTCTAGAGGTGATCCCGGCAATTACAGACGGTCTAACGTCAGTACCGGGCAAATTAGTTGAAACAACCAGTAAAGAATAAAATTGTCAGACACATAGAAGAACATAAATTGTTGGGCAAAAGTCAACATGGTTTCTGTAAAGGGAAATCATGTCTTACTAATCTATTAGAGTTCTCTGAAGGGTCAACAAACATGTGGACAAGGGGGATCCAGTGGACATAGTGTACTTAGATTTCCAGAAAGCCTTTGACAAGGTCCCTCACCAAAGGCTCTTACGTAAATTAAGTTGTCATGGGATAAGAAAGAATCTTTTCGTGGATTGAGAACTGGTTAAAAGACAGGGAACAAAGGGTAGGAATAAATGGTAAAATTTCAGAATGGAGAGGGGTAACTAGTGTTGTTCCCCAAGGGTCAGTCCTAGGACCAATCCTATTCAACTTATTCATAAATCATCTGGAGAAAGGGGTAAAAATTGAAGTGGCAAAGTTTGCAGATGATACTAAGCTGCTCAAGATAGTTAAGACCAAAGCAGACTGTGAAGAACTTTGAAAAGATCTCACAAAACTAAGTGATTGGGCAACAAATATAATAAATAATATAAGAACTAGGGGCCACCAAATGAAATTAATGGGCAGCAGGTTTAAAACAAATAAAAGGAAGTTCTTCTTCACACAGCTCACAGTCAACCTGTGGAACTCCTTGCCTGAGGAGGTTGTGAAGGCTAGGTCTATAACAAGGTTTAAAAGAGAACTAGATAAATTCATGGAGGTTAAGTCCATTAATGGCTATTAGCCAGGATGGGTAAGGAATGGTGTCGTTAGACTCTGTTTGTCAGAGGGTGGAGATGGATGGCAGGAGAGAGATCACTTGATCATTACCTGTTAGGTTCACTCCCTCTGGGACACCTGGCATTGGCCACTGTCGGTAGACAGGATACTGGGCTAGATGGACCTTTGGTCTGACCCAGTATGGCCATTAATATGTTCTTATGTTCTTATAGTTAAAGTAAGACCCAAGCTTAAGTACTTTGCTGAATTTGGTCCAAAAAGAACATGCTTATTTCATCTCATCTGTTTCTAGTTCCCAATCATTCTGGACTTTTTCTTTTCTTCAAAGCTTACCACATAAGGATTATTGGTACAACTGAGAGTTTTAATTTCATTGGCGGTGAGGCTTCCGGGTTAACTTCCATAACCAGACCAAGTTCTTAGAGCCAAGCCTGCCTTGGCACTTTCTAGAAATGGGTTTATGCAAGGGGCATGCTACTGCGGCCCTGGATTAAAGGTGGCTACTTGCACAGCCCAATGGATTTCTCTTCCTTCCATGGCCTTACAGCATTCTATTTAGAAGGCAGTTCAGGCCTGGACTGAGGCTAGGAATTGGCCCATGATAGCATAAACAGAAACAGCAGGAGGAAGTAACTGTGTAAAGAACCCCATATATTTGATAATCAGTATAACAGCAGCACAAACAGGAATTTGGATTGTAGCAGCAGCCCTGTAATAGTCATTTGAAACCTGCATGGCTGTTGAGTGAATAGACTAAAGCTCCCTAGTCTGTCACACAGCAGAAGGGGGAATATAGAACAAACATGCCTTTCCCTCAATGCTTCTTTTTCAGTGATAGGATTTTAAGATTAACATGTGACCATGTCTTTTCCAATTACTATAAGCTCTTAACAGGCAAAGGCTTTTGATGGTGAACTGGAACTGGTTTATTATAGAATAGGCCCTTAATATTTCCTGAAACGTTTGCAGGAAACCAATTGTCTCCTAGTTGACACAATGCATGAATTTACCCTTGCATGGAGTCACTGTCCTAAATCAAGAATGTGCAATGATCCTTTGAGTCTATGGTTATGTTCTGTGTAAATTCATCCACCTCAAAGTAAGTTAAAGGTAAAATAATTTAGTTCCAGTGATGAAAGAACTTGAAATATAAGTAGTATATTTATTTCAAAATCATCTGGCCTAATGAATGTGGTTCATAGTAAACATCTGTTCAGGAATAATGGAATGAGAGGTGTTTCAGATGCCCACTAGTGGACAGCACTAATGCAGTAAAAAAGGAAAGTAACCAAGCAAATGGTGGAATAGTTCAAATCTTCTTGCTTCGTACCCATGTTTTCCCAAGGAGACCTATATAACAACACTTCTGTGAAAATGACTTACAGTTTGTACTAAATGAAAAACAGAAGTATGAACTTCAGCAATTAAAGTAGTCTGGATGTGTTTTGCTACTTTGCATAAAATTAACCAGTCAGACACAGATTTGCGGTTCTCTTTTAATCTATTATTGCAAATTAAAGAAATGTCTGTGCTGCAGATGCATCAAAAAGGAGTGTGTGTGGGGGGGGAAATAAAAAAATATCTTATGATGGGGGCTGGGTGAAATATCGTTGGAACTGGTGGATGTAACAGCTGCCCTTCAGTCAAGATAAATATAAAAATTCCATTCTGTAATAGTGAGCTTAAATTACAGAAATCACTGCCCAAAATACAGGCCACATTCAAGGCCAGTTAGGAACCTAATCAAGGTGGGTGGAAGCATTTCACTAGGAACTGAATGCAAATATAGCAAGCGGGGTATTATTTGATAGGCGGGGAAGGGGGAGTGAGAAACAGCAGAAAACACCACTAATGCACATGGGAGGGCATCAAGGAAGCCTGACAGGCAGACAGAGAAGCTCTTATAGCATGACCCTGAGAAAAAGCTAATAAAGAGATATTTTGGGGGAAAGTGCTGGCTGGAAAGAGGCTTAGAACTGTGAGTAAATAAACTGCCTCCTGTTATTTTATTCCTACTCTGAGGGTACGTCTATACTTACCTCCGGGTCCGGCGGTAAGCAATCGATCTTCTGGGATCGATCCCGGAAGTGCTCGCCGTCGACGCCGGTACTCCTGCTCCGCGAGAGGAGTACGCGGAGTCGATGGGGGAGCCTGCCTGCCGCGTGTGGACCCGCGGTAAGTTCGAACTAAGGTACTTCGACTTCAGCTACGTTATTAACGTAGTGGGAAACTGAGACTTGAAAACAAACAAGATTGCATCAAAAATACTTGACTCCATCATCAATTTATCCCCCTACAGTAAACAAGAAGAACCCAAATATTGGCTAACTACTTGGGTCAAAAGGGGTAATAAACCAATTATAGAAATGTCTGTGCTGCAGAGGCACCAAAAAAAGGAGGGGATGTGGAGTAGCGGGAGATTGTACAGGAACGAAAAAGACCTCAGGGATGCATTTGATCGAGTATTATCAAAACAAATGTACTATGTCAGACTATTCCACGTGTTAGATATTAGTAAGTAAAATCTGGCTGACCCTGAGTTAGCTGCTAAATCAGTTGATTGTTACTCACCCCCTAAGAGATGTGACCTCATCTCACACTCAGTACACTTTTAAATTACTATGATAGGAGTACACAGAATTACCTCCAATGTGTACGAGCAAGCATGATATCCTTACAAGTTACAGTTCTCCTTTTCTACTGCTTAACCTTCCTACAACCTCAATCTGTGCTCGCTTTGAGGCTCAGGCCTTGTGTGACCTCCAAAGCACTGCAGCTTCTCTACCTAGCATCTCCTACAAGTATGAAAAATAGCAGGTGCAAGAATACTTTATTTCCATTTTATATAGATGTGGTTACATTTTCTATAGATGCAGTGGTAAAACGGATCTATGCAGTTCACAAGCAGGCATGTGTAGTTTTTGTTTTCTTCTTATCTTTCATTGCTTGACATATCTTTTTAGAAGCTTTAAACTAAAATGCATTTTTCTACCATTTTTGCCCTTTTTCTGTTAGTAAACCTTGATATTCCCCACCTCTTTTGTTTTTCCTTTGTGTGTGTATGTCTGTGTGCACTAAACTGTTACTAGATTTGCCTGTTACGTTGGGGTACGCTCATTTATTAGGGTTACTCTTCTGGGGGGGGTGTTCTGTAATTCTATCAATGTACTGCTTGTGTCACTTGTGTTTTCATATGGAGCTCTACTTCTCCCTTCTGTACGTCCCCTTCCAATGGAGCTATCCTGCAGGACCTAGGTTCCCCAGGGCTGGGTTCCTCCAGCCCCATAACTGGATAAACAAACACACACACACACACACACACATTAACAGAGCAAGTCTGAGTGGACCGGGTCAATCAGCACTTTCAAGCTGACCCCTTATATGTCCCTGGACTCAGTGGACTGGGTCAAACAGCACTTTCAAGCTGCCACCCTTATGTGCCAAAGGTACCGCACCAGAATAGAGTAAGCCTGAGCAGGCTGGGTCGAACAGCACTTCCAGGCTGCCACCCTTATGTGCCCCTGGATTCAGCAGACTGGGTCAAGCAGCACTTTCAAGCTGTCACCCTTATATGCCACTGGACTCAGTAATCTGGGTCGAGCAGCACTTTCAAGCTGCCACCCTCGTATGTCACAGGTTCAGCACATCCTTATCCCCAATTTTGTTTCACAATTGTACTGGTAGTAACCCACTTGATGAGCAAACCCCACAGTATTTTTGGGCGCTACAGGGATCTTTAGCTTAGGTAAGAGAAGTGTTGCTGCAGAGTGAATGGGGAAGCTAAAAACACAAAAGAGTAAAGTTCAGAGAGAGAGGAAAGCAACCAGCTTAACGATAAAAGTTATTTATTGAATAATAGTGATAACCACACAAGGAGAGCCTAAACCAACATAATAGTTACATTATTAAAGGTTACAAAAGTCATATATAGAAAACTATACCTGAACAAACAAGTCAGGGTTACAAAGTTATACCTGAGGTAGAAAAGAAAACAGAGCGAATGAGCTGGGGTCTCACCACTCCATGAAGCTTGAACTGGTCGGGGTTCCCAGGTGATGGTGGTAGCTCAGGGTCCTGAGTGCTGGAGACAGGCAGAGCCCCCGGCACGATCAGTCAGGAGATGAAGTCCCAGTGGAACTGATGCAGAGTTTGGATCCATGCATCAGAACACTTACTGGAGCATGGGTAGGGGTTTTTGTAGGAAAAATACAATGGTTCAAGGGAGAACACTAGATTTGTTTATGGGTAAACTGATGACTCAAGGGTTTTCTTAGACAATAGGAGCTGATCACTCCCAGCTATGGGTGGTGTTCCTTCCAGGGAGCTCACAATGCAATTAGGCTGCTTCAGTATTTTGGATATCAATCAAGGATTCATTACTAGAATTGGTCTGATAACTGCTGAGCTGGGTGTGTGCAGACATAGGTTCATTAACATATGGAGCAGAGATTACCCATGATGCAGTGCTTCCCTGCTTTTCTGGTCCCAGAGTTCAGTGTGGTTCTTGCCTTGGAATCTCTGTTCTCCATTCTGTATGCTAATGGTGATGCCTCCCTGTCCCAACTTTGATGCAGATGAGGCTAGGGGAGTTGCCTTTAATCTTGTCACCCTTGTCAGGAGGGGTCTAGGTGTGTCTCCCAACGCCCTTCACTGCTCTCTGCAAGTCTTTTCTCTGATCGGTTTTGGTTCAAGCAGAGGCTGGGGGGGGGGGTGTCTTTCATGAGTCAGACAGGCTGGATACTGCGCCCTGGTTCCCCAAGAACACAGAGCTGACTGGTATCAAAACCCTTTAAAGATCATTTTCTTTACTTCCTTTGCTTATCAACAATGATGTCTGTGGACACATGTACAGTTTTAGGATGCTGTCTGTTCATTAACTGTTGGTTCCAAACCAGCAGGAGGAGTTCACACATTGTAGTTTGGTTTGTCCCCATAAAATGATGGGGAAGGGAGCATTTTCTTTTCTTTTTTTCTTTTAGTAACAGCAGTGGAGTTTTTCAGCATGTAATTAGAATTCATGATACACCATCTCCCTCCCCACACCTTAGATTATTACTGCTTTAGGTTAGACAAGATTTGGGGACTGATATCCAGAAGTGCTGATAACCCACGGGTCCCATGGCTTTAAGCTGGAATTTTGGGTGCTGAGCACTTCTTCAAATCAAGTCTAACTAAGAGAATTAGAGTATATATAGAAGCTATTCATTATGTATATTGTCTATGCTGTTCTGCTGGAGAGTCAGTGGAGGGAGTTTAGATCTTTTAGTCTTATTTGAGAGGTATTCTAATGTCACCATGATGCTGGTGTACACCCACAGAAGTAAATACAAATAGAAATGCTATTATCTTCAAGCTCTGCCAGAAACGAGATGTGAGTGTGAGGTCAGCAGTCAGTGTTTGACAAATGAGAAGGAAAAAAACAACAGACAAAAATGGTGTATAGAGAACATTTTTTGAAACCCCTGTGACCATAACAACATCCCAAAGCAATTGGGCAAGGGGCTCGCTGCTGTCTGGTCGTGAGTTTCAGCCATCCTCATGAGTTCAGTGTACCCCAACCCACTAATGTCATAACCTGTATCTCAAAGGTGACATGTAAGAGATCAATAGAAAGCTAATATCATACTGATAATTAATATTAGTGTGTGGTGTATGTACAGAGGACAAATTCAAAATTACAAACATATTGGGAGTTATGTTCTTAAAATGTCTCTGCTAGACAGGGCTAAAGTTATCCCAACCTAGACAAAGGAATGTGGTTCTGCCACCTTGAAACTACCTTGAACAAAGGCTGTACCTTGTTGTGTTAAGTCTTAGCCACTAGAAAGCGTTTTTAATTTTATTTGCTTGTAACCATTTCTAACTCTGTCCTTTATACTTGAGCTCACCTAAAATCCTATCTCCTTTTGTTAATAAACTTGTTTTGCTTTTAATCTAAGCCAAGCTGTGTTGGATTTAAAGTGATCGTTAACTCTAGGTAAAGTGATAAAGTGGGCATTTTATCTCTTTAGAGGAGCAAACACACATTATTATTTCTCTGAATGTTCCGGGAGAAGGCTGGACACTTCAGGGCAGATGGTTTTAGGTAAATTCAGGAGTGGGAGTGTATTGGGCTCACCCATGCATAAGGTAACTGGGTGATAGAGACTAGAATGGGGATGTTATGGTGCAACAAACAGGCTGCTGGGATCAGAGTTGCTGAGTCAGAGCTGCTTAACACAGAGACACTCAGTGTATGCTGGTCCGCTGGCTGTCTGTGCCCAAGCTGTGAGCCACAGCAGCACAGCATTTAAGGGTACGTCTACACTTACTTCCTGGTTCGGCGGCAGGCAATCGATCTTCTGGGATCGATTTATCGCGTCTTGTCTAGACGCGATAAATCGATCCCGGATCGATCCCGGAAGTGCTCGCCGTCGACGCCGGTACTCCAGCTCGGCGAGAGGAGTACGCGACATCGACGGGGGAGCCTGCCTGCCGTGTCTGGACCCGCGGTAAGTTCGGACTAAGGTACTTCGAATTCAGCTACGTTAATAACGTAGCTGAATTTGCGTACCTTAGTCCGAAGTGGGGGGTTAGTGTGGACCAGGCCTTAGGCACCCAGGGTAACAGGGCAGGCAGTGACACAACCCATCACTGGTCTGGATTGCACCCCAGAATGTGACACCGCTTCCTCCTCAATTTTATGTCCTATGTAAGGACTGGATCCTTTTCATAACAATTCATCTGACCATATGTGGCAGTAAATCCCATCCTACCCTTGAAGATTATGGGAATTTTGCCCACTTATCCTTGCTGAAGTTTGGGGGAAAGATTATTACAATGAAGCATGCAGGGCCGGCTCCAGGCACCAGCTTAACAAGCAGGTGCTTGGGGCGGCCAAGGGAGAGGGGCGGCACCTGCGGCAATTTGGGGGCGGCAGGTCCCTCACTCCCTCTAGGAGCGAAGGACCTGCCGCCGAACTGCCGCCACCGATCACGGCTTTTTTTTCCCAATTGCCGCTGCCGGTCGCGATTGCGATCGCGCCTTTTTTTTTTTTTTTTTTTCTGCTTGGGGCGGCAGAAGTGCTGGAGCCGGCCCTGGAAGCATGGAAACAAAACAAAAGGAGACATGGAAAAGTTCATTTTTAATGAAGATATACTGCCCGAAAAGGCAAAGATCTCTGTGGGTAGCTAGGATGGGGTATAGAATGCCAATTGCTACCAAATGGAACAACTTAAATTCTTTATCAGATTTATTCCTTGGTCATTTTGAAAGTAAGCAGCAATCCAACTATGGTTCATGGTCTGTTTAAGAGAACAGTTACGTCCGCTCAGGTGTTTCTGTCAGTGATGTAAGGTTTCACCACTGCAGTAATATTGCTGAAATGTGTGGGGAAGCACTACAAAAATCAAGTGTTGCTGTGTCTTTTTGTTTTATGTTTTTAGTTACCTTTATTAATGGTAATATAAGCCATTTCAGAGTACAAGGAGAATTAAAGAGAAAAACACATACATCATAGCCAACTGAATGAGACAAGCTATTTGTGACCTTCAAGAAGAGTATGTATAAACAATTTGTAAAACACATATAATTTTAAATTGTTCCTAAAGTACCTAAGGTAAGTGCTTAATGCTCTGCTTTGTTTTATTCTATTGTAATGTATTTTAATTTGCTTTTTATAGCTTTTTCCTATTATCCTATCTTCAAAAAACTCAAGACCTCTTTTTAAGTTTGTTGTTCTCTCTCCTACATCTATTATTTTGGGTAGGTATTTTTTTGTCTTCATGGTTATAGTCATGAAGGTTCTATTAGAGATGAGATGGATATATATTTGTTAGCTGTCATCATCAGATTTCAAAAAATATTTTCTTTTCTAGTTTTAAGACTATTAGGCCTTCCTTTGCCATCAGAAAAATAGGACTCATTGAAATAAATCCCTTAAAATCCATTGGATTTTGTTGAATGGCTATTTGATTATTGTTTTCTGTTCTTTGGTTTTTCCCTGTAAGATCTATTTATTGCCTTGCTGAGGGAAGCAAAGCATTGTGCATTGGGGGTGGGGGAGGGAGAAATGGTCACTGGGAAAATATTATTCATGTGTTCATCATGTGTCCTACTATTACTTGCCTCATTAAAGTCAAAGAAAAAATATTCCATCTTTCCAGATCCCTGTCACAGCATACAGAAATGAGGCAATACAATACAATACAATACAGTATTGTAGTGTGGCTCAAAAAGGTCATTTTAGTTCTGAAGTCATTTCTTTCCCCAGGAATTTAAAAATATTTTGAGATAACAACTAATTTCAGAGCAAAAAAGACTTTCCTCCAAAAATCACAAAATTCTGTAGAAATTTCAGCATGGGGTTCTAATTGGCAAATCCTTAAAACTTTGTAAACTATGGCATGTGTGTGTAGAGGTATATCAACTAGAATACAAAAGATACTTATGTGGGACAGAAGCAAGAGTGTGCAGGGGGAGGGGGCCAAGAGCTTAGGGCATACACCTTTTTAGTCTTTATGTAGTATCCGATTCAAGCCCTAACCACCAATATAACTACTTGGTGCTTCAAAGAGGCTAATTTCCCACGCTGAGGAAAACTGAGTGAAATTGATTGAGAGGAAAAAAATAGACAGAAAAATGTGAAAATTTGGAGTTCTTTGAGAACATCTTCAAGAAGAATTTATTAAGTGACCAAAAACTATGGCGGAGACACTGTAGAAGACAAACAAATGATAGGATGCCAATGGAAAATAATGCAAACACAACCTGAGGTCAGTCAGACCTGGAGGACAACTAGGTGGCGGGACATTGTACACAAGGACATGACCAGGCTGGGTTTACTGGAGCAAAAAGCCATGGACAGGAATGAATGCTGATGCTGTGTTTCTCCATGTGTCTGTAAAGATGCATTGGGACGAGGAGAAGAAGAATATAACAAATGGAAAAAAGGGAAATTGATAGCAGTAGATTTGCTGGGGTTACACTTGATTTTTAGTGTACTTGCTCAATCAGAGCTAGCGTACGTATGTCTCCTCAAGCTGAGAAATACACTCCAGCTCAAAGTCTCAACATATCCTTAGTGGCCTCTGATATACAGGGAGTCAGACATTCTGGACTTAAACTCTGAATCTATAAACTCAATGGGAAGGTTCCCATAGACTTCACTGGGCTCTGGATCAGATCCATATTGCAATGTGACAGCAGCACATTAAGCTATAACAGTGTATTGGAGCCATATTGATAGTGGTCATGCACTCTTTTTCTTATCTAAGACTTAAAGCTGAAGTGGTGAAAAAGTGATTGTCCACTGAAGTTACCATTAACTTCAGATTCTATCCTGTTGTCACATAGGTAATATCTAATCCAAATGATCACAGAAAGCATTTTACAAATTTTAGGAAAATGATGTAATTCTGTTATATAAGTGAAAGCAAAATTCTTACTCTGGCCCTTCAAAACTGCTGTGAATCTCAGTAATCTTGACAAGTAAGCCAAGGAAGGACAGTAGATCATCTACAGTTTCTATCTGCAAAAAGTCATCCTTATCTACCTTCATGGTGCTGAATCTGGAAAAATAAATGATCAATCATGATATTATATATTAACACATCTGTTGTAACAGATCTAATCGTCCCTTTTAGCTAGCCCTGCTCCATTATCAGATGAGCTGGGAAGAGGTTAGGTGGTCTCTATAAAGATGCTGAGAGAGATCAGTAGGAAGGAGGTTGGCTCCTGTGATTGGTGCTGGAGTAGAGAGAGGTGATGAGTGAAAGGCTTCTGGGCCCTGTGGCCTATGTTATTCAGGGAATAGCTTTGTTTTGTGTTCGTTTGCAAGGTGTGTGGTGTTGGTTGGTTGGCTGGTTTGGGTTTTTTTGTCTGTTTGTTTTGTTTTTAGAATTAATAAAGTGTGCCCTGAGCAAAGGGCCTGAAAGAGGTCTGGATGTGGTATGTAATCCTTCCTGGGCTGGGGAGACAGGCCAGCAGCCTACATCTCTTTCTATATATTCATATTGTCCTGGCTTCCAGGCAATCAGGAAATATTTGGATTCCAGAAATGTGTGTCTTAACTCCTCCCCAAACATATCAAAATCCTTCTGTGAAAACATATACCTGGGCTGTTAATCCAAACCACCACCACTCCTACTAGTTGGTATATTTGATTCCTGCTCCCTGGGCTTGGAGTCTGTTACACCATTCTAACTTCATTAACTTCAGGGGGGGAAACTTGAGGTCAACTGCTACTTCATTAATTTCCTTTGGCCATTTATACATCTGTCTTATGAAGAGGACTACTTACAAAAGGTGAGTTTGTTATGTAAGAAAATAAAAGTTTGGTCTGTGTGTGCTCTCATAATTTCTCTATAAAGATACCATTAGAAGCTATAGTTAGATAAATAAATGATAATATGCACTCCAATATTCTGCATATAATCATTCTCTAAACAAAGTAAGACTCCCCAATTCTCTTTCACTTCTTTTATTTACAGAGACATCACTGATACTTTCTATTTGAGATATTGGTAGTATAGAAATGTTATTCTTACTGGAGTAAAGTAACTATCATTTTTATTTGACTGGGATTGTCCCAGATTTTCATGTGATGTACTAGTGTTCCCATGACATTTTTGAGACCCCCCTGAAATGTCCTAGTTTTTCATTTCATCAATCAAAATACTTGGTGGGTGTAGTGGTGTTTTTTGTTTTGTTTGTTTATTTGTTTTGGTAACTACAAAATGAATGTTCAAGCTGTATTGCTATGCCAAGCAGAATTAGCTCTCTGTTTACCAAGAACAAAGAGACATGTGGAATGAGTATTCAATGAAATAAACAGTGCTTACAGTGAAGAAAAAAGTCCAAGGAGTGTAGATACTAACAAAGCAGTTCTTTTGGCCAAAATGAATATTCTTTGGTGTTTTGTGATAAACTCATCCAGAACACTCTTTTACTGAAAAAAATCTTCCACTCCAGTGGAGTCAAAAACAGGAAGGGGTACCACTTAGTCAAATGAAAGTACATTCTTAATTTCAGAACCCTAAAATAGGTAACCACAAACACATTCATTTTTTTAGTTTGAAAATATGGTCAGTTTATGTTACAGCTCTCCTTGTCGCTAGAGGAGTAACTCCAGTTCCGGGATCCTGGCTCCTTCTCAGTTCCCTTCCTGTCCCACATAGCCACATAACTGCTCCTTTTCAGTCACTAAGAGCAGAGTTATTGTGGCTGGGTGAGGGTGATTGTGAGCATCTAGGTTCAGTTCTTCAAAGATACTTAGATGTCTAACTCTTGTGGCGGTGATATGCTTGAATAAGTTGGAGGATGTAGGCCCTAATGACTCCATGTGGCTCGCAATGGCTGGGAGTCCATGCCTCTGTGATACAGTTTGACTAGGTAATTGAACGTGGCCAGGTAACTAGATGATTAAGTGCATTTCTTTAACTTGCTGAGTGAGTATGGTGGGTACGGCTATGGAATTCTTCTAGAGACACAGTGATGATAATATTCTATACTTTTTAAAGGATTCACAATTAGGGCTATGCAGAATGTTGTGGATCAGTTTCAAGGACATGGAAATGTTTCTCATGGCTTCAATCTGAAACCACAGACAGGCTCAGGTTCACTTGAATCCATGCCCAGGTTTGCTAAAAGGGTTTGTGAACTATTCAGTGAACCTGGGCCGTGTTTCAAGTTTGCGGAGAAACAGGAAACCAGCCATTTTCCACCTAGTTTCTGGTTTAGTTACAAGCATTTCACATAGCTCCCTTTGCAGTGCTCTTTTTGTTTTTCTTTGACTGGTTTGCATGACAAAAGAGACCATAAAATTAATTTCTACTACATAATGGTTAGTTGATTCTCAGGAATGATATTAACAAATCAGAAGCATCTGTGGCTTAGACATCTTCATATGTGTTCATTTTCTTCATATTTGTGAAGTAAACTGGGTGTGGGAAATCACAGAAAAGACTTGTAAATAATCTGGACATTCAAATGGCTTTTGGATTTGAATGAAATGTTTAAAAATCACATTTGTGAAATGGAATTGAGAGATCACATAGTACCTTGTCCTTCAGAGAACAATCACAAATAAAAGCGAACTGTGTGTTTATCAAAACTAAGGGTACGTCTATACTTATAATGTGTGGTAAAGATGCTGTATACTGACGGGACAGAGCTTTCCTGTCGGCATAAATAAAACACCCA
This sequence comes from Emys orbicularis, assembly GCF_028017835.1. Lineage (NCBI taxonomy): Eukaryota > Metazoa > Chordata > Testudines > Emydidae > Emys > Emys orbicularis. The sequence continues at coordinate 62,369,844 of NC_088683.1, read as the reverse complement.
CGCAAGTGGCAGAAACTATGTCGGCAGGAGAAGCTTTCCCACCAATATAGTGCTGTGCACACGAGCACTTATGCTGGCGTAACTTATGTCAATCAGGAGGGTTGAAATATTCACAGCCCTGAGTGACATAAATTTTGCTGATATAAGTGATAGTATAAACAGTATAATACTCAGAAGACATGTTACTTACCCACTAACAAAAGCAAACATTCATTAATAGAGGATTTGTAATGTACATTTTATATTAGTGTCACATGGATGGAATTTAGTGTGATGCATTCAACAGTAGCACTAAAAGGGTTAAAGTAGATTTAAGCACAACTTTATTCAGATTAAAGGAATGCTGTCAAGTGACAAATCATAGGCCTAATCTTGTAAATGCAAAATGTGTGTGTAAAACACTATCACCCTACTGGTCAGGCATAAAGATGTAAATCATTACACAAGAAGCAAGGCAGAGAATAATGAGGCTCCATATATTTGAAAAGGGCCCTTACCTTTCTTATGCTATTTACCTAAGTTGCCTATATTACTAATTACTATGTTATGTACTAGAACTTAAAATTGATTTTGTCACCTTCTTACCTAATGCATTTCACTCAGCTTCAGAAAGATAATAGATTAGACAATTTCATGTAGATTTCTTATCAGTTTCACTTTCTGCTCCTCATGCATTAGCACACAGCTGCAATGTTTAGCTTGTGAATACTGTAGGAGAATGTTTCAATCAAAACAAAAATTGATTGTTAGGGCTTTTGTGTTTGTTTTAATTCATGAAAACTTTTTTATTATTGTTAGGCTTTATAAATCCTACCTCTTTATTTCAGTGACAAAATAGTTTTCATTCTTTCAGTTTAAAAAAAAAAAGATTCACACAGGATTCAGTTGTCAGAACTGAAAAGGCATAGGTTGTTAGTAGAGGAGTGAGAAGACCATGGGCACAATCCTGCAACATTTACTCACACAAGTAATTTTTACTCACCCACTGTCTGAGAGAGTAAAGCATATTCATATGAGTATGGATTTGCAAGTATGACTCCCATGTCTATCAGCTCAGGTCTCATTCAAAATGTAGTCCCTGTCATAGGTGGAGGTGGTGTCCACCTTATAACTCTTAGCCCAGTGTTAGAGAACTCACCTGGAAAGTGGAAGAGCCAGATTCAATTCTCCTTCCTCTTGCGGAGGGGGAGAAAGGATTTTTGAGTGAGATCTCCCACCTTTCAGAGGAGTTCTCTAACCACTGAGCTATGCGATATTCTGATGTGGGGGGGTCGGGTCCTACAATCTTGCCTGTTGAAGCTGTTCAACTATGTATAAATAGTCCAGTCCTTAGGCCATCCACTGGGAGGTGAGAGACCCAAGGACCTGTCCCTCTGCTCCATCACTCTTTCATTATGTATCCATGGTGGAATAGTTTCAACAAGAGAAGCTGAGGGAGCCCCCACAACAGAATATCACATAGCCCAGTGGTTAAGGCACTCCTGAGAGGTAGGAGATTCCTTGTTCAAAATTATTTCTCCCTCTTTGGCAGAGAGGGGGGAATTGAACCTGGGTCTCCCACATCCCAGATGAGTGCTCTACCCACTTGGCTAAAAGTTACAAGGTAGACACCACTTCCTCAGGTTGTTTTGTGTGAGTGAGGCAGGCACATATCACCTAAGCCAGGGGTGGGCAAACTTTTTGGCCCGAGGGCCACAGCGGGGTTGCGGGGGGAGGGATAGCTCAGTGGTTTGAGCATTGGCCTGCTGAACTCAGGGTTTTGAGTTCAATCCTTGAGGGGGCTATTGAGGGATCTGAGGCAAAAATCTGTCTCGGGATTGGTCCTGCTTTGAGCAGGGGGTTGGACTAGATGACCTCCTGAGGTCCCTTCCAATCCTATGAGTCTATGTTGGAATCTATGTCTATGTTGGAAACTGTATGGAGGGCTGGGTAAGGAAGGCTGTACCTCCCCAAACAGCCTGGCCCCGGCCACCTATCCACCACTTCCTGCCCCCCTCAGAACACCTAACCCGTCCAATCCCCCTTCTCCCTGTCCCCTGACTGCCCTCCCGACCCCTATCCACACACACACCCTGATAGCCCCTCCCCGGGACTCCCACCCCCTGTCCAACCGCCCTCTGCTCCTCATCCCCTGACCACCCCCTCCCGGGACCCCCTGCCCCTAACTGCCCCCCAGGATCCCAACCCCTTATCCAATCCCCCTTCTCTCTGTCCCCTGACTGTCCTCCCAACCCCATCCACCCCCCTGACTGCCCCCCAGGATCCCCTGCTCCCTGCCCCCTTACCAGCAGCAGAAGCTCGCAGCCGTGACACCCAGCCTGAGCCAGCTGTGCTCCGCACGCTGACCAGCGGGAGCGGCGGGCCAGAGTGCGGCCCGCGCGGCAGCGTGGCTGCAGGGGAGGGGGGACAGCGCGGGAGGGGCCGGGGACTAGCCTCCCTGGCCAGAGCTCAGGGGCCGGACAGGACTGTCCCGTGGTCTGGAAGTGGCCCACGGGCCATAGTTTGCCCACGTCTGACCTAAGCCATCTGACTCCAGCCAGCGTGTTCCCATTCATGGATCACTCAGCAGAGCTAAGTGCCTCCCTATGCATCTAACTCTGAGAGGGGACAGGGCTTAGGACACATCCCTTTTATTGGTATCTCCCATTGGCTGGTTTAGGCAGCTCCCGGCCTAGTGGGCTGGCCTTGTGGCACACATGCTAAGGCACCTCTGTGTCCCTAGACAATGTACAGGGAGCCTAGGCACCTAACTCCAGCTTTCTGGAATGCAGTGTTCCTCTGATTTTCTAGATACCTAAAAGCTAGGCACCCAAACTTGGAGCGCTGCAATGGCTAAGTCCCTTTGTGGATCTGGCTTTAGGGCGTATTTAGGTCCTAACTTCCATTGAAATCAATGGAAATTAGGAGCCTAATAGTGACTAACCATACTCAGAATAATGAATAGCTGAAGAGAACAACCCACAGTTCTAAAGAGAGAGGGGGCAGTAAAGGGAATAAAGTAACAATGGGGATGTCAGGGTCTTGAGATTTATGTAAGTAATTAATAAACTACCTAAGGCTATCGGCTAAATGGTTCTTTACACAATTGATTCCCTTGGGATGATTGAGATAAGGAAAACAGCATTCAAACTCCATGGCCAACACTTTGGCCAAGATCTTACAGTGCTGGCTAATCAGCAATAGTGGCCTGTATCAACAACATACCCGCACAGACTTTCCTTTCTACAGCAGAAAAGAAATGAGGGCCCATCTCACTCTTGGGGATAGTATTCCTGATTGTTTACAGTACGCTATCAAGTGATATTCTGCAGAACTAAGAGGGGAATCCGTCAGGAGAAGTGATTACCCATATGGAAGAGGTGGATGAGGCTTTTTTTAAACAACTAACAAAATCATCCAAAGCCCAAGATTTGGTGGTGATGGGGGACTTCAACTATCCGGATATATGTTGGGAAAATAACACAGCGGGGCACAGACTATCCAACAAATTCTTGGACTGCATTGCAGACAACTTTTTATTTCAGAAGGTTGAAAAAGCTACTAGGGGGGAAGCTGTTCTAGACTTGATTTTAACAAATAGGGAGGAACTCGTTGAGAATTTGAAAGTAGAAGGCAGCTTGGGTGAAAGTGATCATGAAATCATAGAGTTTGCAATTCTAAGGAAGGGTAGAAGGGAGAACAGCAAAATAGAGACAATGGATTTCAGGAAGGCGGATTTTGGTAAGCTCAGAGAGCTGATAGGTAAGGTCCCATGGGAATCAAGACTGAGGGGAAAAACAACTGAGGAGAGTTGGCAGTTTTTCAAAGGGACACTATTAAGGGCCCAAAAGCAAGCTATTCCGCTGGTTAGGAAAGATAGAAAATGTGGCAAAAGACCACCTTGGCTTAACCACGAGATCTTGCATGATCTAAAAAATAAAAAGGAGTCATATAAAAAATGGAAACTAGGACAGATTACAAAGGATGAATATAGGCAAACAACACAGGAATGCAGGGGCAAGATTAGAAAGGCAAAGGCACAAAATGAGCTCAAACTAGCTACGGGAATAAAGGGAAACAAGAAGACTTTTTATCAATACATTAGAAGCAAGAGGAAGACCAAAGACAGGGTAGGCCCACTGCTTAGTGAAGAGGGAGAAACAGTAACAGGAAACTTGGAAATGGCAGAGATGCTTAATGACTTCTTTGTTTCGGTCTTCACCGAGAAGTCTGAAGGAATGCCTAACATAGTGAATGCTAATGGGAAGGGGGTAGGTTTAGCAGATAAAATAAAAAAAGAACAAGTTAAAAATCACTTAGAAAAGTTAGATGCCTGCAAGTCACCAGGGCCTGATGAAATGCATCCTAGAATACTCAAGGAGCTAATAGAGGAGGTATCTGAGCCTCTAGCTATTATCTTTGGAAAATCATGGGAGACGGGAGAGATTCCAGAAGACTGGAAAAGGGCAAATATAGTGCCCATCTATAAGAAGGGAAATAAAAACAACCCAGGAAACTACAGACCAGTTAGTTTAACTTCTGTGCCAGGGAAGATAATGGAGCAAGTAATTAAGGAAATCATCTGCAAACACTTGGAAGGTGGTAAGGTGATAGGGAACAGCCAGTATGGATTTGTAAAGAACAAATCATGTCAAACCAATCTGATAGCTTTCTTCGATAGGATAACGAGTCTTGTGGATAAGGGAGAAGCTGTGGATGTGGTATACCTAGACTTTAGTAAGGCCTCGCATGATATTCTTATCGATAAACTAGGCAAATACAATTTAGATGGGGCTACTATAAGGTGGGTGCATAACTGGCTGGATAATCGTACTCAGAGAGTTGTTATTAATGGTTCCTAATCCTGCTGGAAAGGCATAACGAGTGGGGTTCCGCAGGGGTCTGTTTTGGGACCGGCTCTGTTCAATATCTTCATTAACGACTTAGATATTGGCATAGAAAGTACGCTTATTAAGTTTGCGGATGATACCAAACTGGGAGGGATTGCAACTGCTTTGGAGGACAGGGTCATAATTCAAAATGATCTGGACAAATTGGAGAAATGGTCTGAGTTAAACAGGATGAAGTTTAACAAAGACAAATGCAAAGTGCTCCACTTAGGAAGAAAAAATCAGTTTCACACATACAGAATGGGAAGAGACTGTCTAGGAAGGAGTACGGCAGAAAGGGATCTAGGGGTTATAGTGGACCACAAGCTAAATATGAGTCAACAGTGTGATGCTGTTGCAAAAAAAGCAAACATGATTCTGGGATGTATTAACAGGTGTGTTGTGAGCAAGACACGAGAAGTCATTCTTCCGCTCTACTCTGCTCTGGTTAGGCCTCAGCTGGAGTATTGTGTCCAGTTTTGGCCACCGCATTTCAAGAAAGATGTGGAGAAATTGGAGCAGATCCAGAGAAGAGCAACAAGAATGATTAAAGGTCTTGAGAACATGACCTATGAAGGAAGACTGAAAGAATTGGGTTTGTTTAGTTTGGAAAAGAGAAGACTGAGAGGGGACATGATAGCAGTTTTCAGGTATCTAAAAGGGTGTCATAAGGAGGAGGGAGAAAACTTGTTCACCTTAGCCTCTAAGGATAGAACAAGAAGCAATGGGCTTAAACTGCAGCAAGGGAGGTCTAGGTTGGACATTAGGAAAAAGTTCCTAACTGTCAGGGTGGTTAAACACTGGAATAAATTGCCTAGGGAGGTTGTGGAATCTCCATCTCTGGAGATATTTAAGAGTAGGTTAGATAAATGTCTATCAGGGATGGTCTAGACAGTATTTGGTCCTGCCATGCGGGCAGGGGACTGGACTCGATGACCTCTCGAGGTCCCTTCCAGTCCTAGAATCTATGAATCTATGAATATGAGAGTTCTTTGATTGCTTCCTAATTTTCCTCAAGTCAGATAGGACCTTTGAGTATTGCATAATCATCTGGCACAATCTTATCTAACTGAAGCCCATTAAATAATTGTGAGTCTTCATATGAAACGATGGAGCCATAGAGATCATTGTAAAAATTGGAAAAGAGTTTGTTTATATATTGAGTTGTATGTGTAATATGAATTTTCATCCTAAATTACAGAAATATAGGTGATCCATATATTCACCATTTGTTTTAAATGATGGGTTGTTTCTCCTACAGAGTCATATTGTTGTTGCTTAAGATGAAATAAAGTGTGCCTTGCCTTTTGAGTGAAATACAGTGGAAAAAGAAAAGAAAACCTCATATGAGTGAATTTAGAAACAAAACAAAATATTTTATCATACTAAAAAAATAAACAATTACAGCATGGCCCTGTTGTTATTTTGGTTATCCCTTAGGAGACAGTCGTATACTATGACGATAGGCACTATTGTAAGCATTGTATATAGATATAAGGATAAGGCACTAATATAAGCATTGTATATGGCTATAAGGATAAGGAATACATTATTTGATCTATATCTTTGGAAAAAAGAATCAAGGCAAAATGAATAGTGAAGTACAGTTCTATTACTACAGAAAGTTAATAGAGCTTCCCCTTTAACTGAAGTGTTAAAACCCTGTGTTTTGGGACCCAGCAGTCTCCCTAAAGAGTCATATCTGTAGTGTAAATAGCCAGTATAGGACCAGATCTTGAACCCCCAGGTTATGTTGAACTGCTCTGGAGGAACAGAGGAACCATAAAGCTGGCAGATTTGGCTCCCTGGTTATTCTTCCTGTTTAGGGGAATTCCTGGGTGGCCTAGAAAAGATTAGTTTTGGAAGGACAGGTATTCTTCATACCCTCTTCCAACTGATATATTTAACTATTCTGCTTTACCATTGCTTCGACTGGGGGGTTAATATAAAAGCGAACAGTTTCCCAATTCCACCTATTATGGAGGCAAATCCTGAATTCCTTACACAGGGCCCATAATCACACAAAGAGGACCCTGTGCTGACCCCATGCTCTTCCAAAGGAGGCCCATGTTGTTCGGCTCTGTAGAGCTGGAGGAGGCGGAGAATGAGGTGCCTGGTGGCATCTCTGGGTTCTCCCCTTCTCCAATCCATGAGAAACTAGTGCAAGTAATGTTGCTTGTGAGTGTATTAACTTTTATCATTTCTTCTTCTCTGCTGTGAAACCCTCGCCTGAGCAAGGGGCTCAGCAGTAGATCAAAGCCAAACTGCATTCATCAGTTCCTCTATATTTTATAACATCTGTGGATTAAGAGAACCTCATTTCATCACCACCTCTCTCTCTCTCTCTGTGTGTGTGTGAGAGAGAGAGAGAGAGACAGACAGACAGACAGACAGAGACAGAGACATGATCCCACAGAAGACTGCATAGGCATCTCTGTGAGTTGGAAGCTCTGTTTTCTCTCTTGTAGTCAGGATATTCCTACACAGGGGAGATTGGAGACCCTATGGAGTCTTTACTCAATCCTTCTTCAGGCAAACTCCTCATTTTAGCCCATTTGGAAAAGGTTTGGTAAAGAGCTACAAGGATAGTTTGAGGGCTGGAAAACATACCTTGCAGTGAAAGTCTAAAGCTAATCAATCGATTTAGCTTAACAATCAGAAGGTGAAAAGATGACTTGATCACAGTCTATAAGTACATAAGGAGATTATTTCTGATGGTATGGGGTTCTTCAATCTAGCAGAGAATGGTATAACAAGATCCAGTAGCTAGAAGTTGTAGCTAGGCAAATTCGGGCAAGAAATCAGGTGTAAATATTTTACAGTGAGGGTAATTAACTATTGGAACAATTTACCAAGGGTTGTGGTAGATTTTTCCATCCCCTGAAGTCTTTAAATAGAGAATGGATATCTTCTTAAAAACCATGCTCTAGCTCAATCAGATGAGCTTGATGAAGGAACCAGGTGCTATAATTCTATGGCCTGTGTTATGCAGGAGGTCAGACTAGATGATTGTAATGGTCCCTTCTGATGACAAAAATATATGAATCTATTAATCATCTTCAGTTAACTGGCTTCATATTCCAACTTTTGTATACCTACAAACCACCCTGACATTTTGCATTTGCTCTTCTTGGTATGTATTCAGCCACATTACTCCTACTTTCCCCCCTAGATTAAACATTCTCCAACTCTATTCACACACCCCCCCCACACACACACACTTTCACCAATAATTAGTAAAAAGGAAGTTGGTCACATTTTATATTAAAGTTCAATTTATAAGATATGGTTTATATGGAGTTAACAAATGATTAACAGATGTGATAATCGTGTTACAGACATGAGTGGCATGTGTTGATGCTTACAAACCATGCTGAAGATGTTATATATAATTATACACCATGGTTATAAGCAATATATTGACTAGTTGGACCCCATAAGACTTTATAATAATTAACCATTTATTAACCCTTTATAAACTTTTTCTATGGACCCTAAAGATAAAGCATGACCAGAAAGCCTTGGTATTGTAAAATTACTTCAATCCTCTATTTAAGCACTGATCTGTCCTGTGTCTTGAAACATTTCTGTTACATAATTGCATTGGGTTTTTTTTGTTTGTTTGTTTTTAAACGAGCAAGTAACTTTGAATCTTTGTACCAAATTTCAGTTACCTTAATCCTTTAAGAACAAAGCTACATCAAGGAAGACTTGATGTGTCTTATTTCAGGGCAACATAAAAGATCCAAAAGAGATTCTGTGCTACAGTATTTGATATAAGTAACATGACCGAATCCAAAGTGCAAGAAAATTCTGTAGTTGCAATATTCCCTTTCTCTAGTTCTTAATAATATTATTTCTAAATGTGTTTATAAAAATACCTGCACTTAGACTGAAGTGAGGATCAAACTGACACCCTATAGTGCAGATATGAACCAAAACCACACTGATGATATGGACATGTAATATTTTTTTATTTCAACTGGATATTTCAGTCTAACATGCTGTGAAAATAGCAAACAGAATAAACTATATTCTGGCCCAGAAAGGAAGAATCCAAGGAAAAAAATCATAATACAAGGATTACTAGTAAAAATCCATTCTAGGAAACCACAGACTGTCTATTGATATCTTAAACCACAAGGTAATATACTGTATGTTGCTCCCAAATTACTATTTTGAGTTATATATCAAACTGCAGCAAATTACTATACTTTATCAGCAGTTCAATATGAAGTGAAAAGATAGAACATGGTCAGTTTTTAGTGATCATCTTCACAGTACTTGTGGCCCACAAACTTGATTTGAGAAAAGGAAATTGGAGAAGAATTGGAGAAGTTAAAGGAAAAATTCAACGATTCATTAGAAAACCTTAGGGTCTGATCCAGCAAACACTATTAGGCACAGATCCTGATTCAGGAAAACATTCCTATTTGAGAAACCCCTTAAACAATGGGATTTAAGCACTTCCTAAAAATGAAGCATATGCTTAAATATTTTCCTGAATAGGGATGGATCTAAGCATGTGCTTACATGCTTTCCTATATTTCGACCATAGTGCTTACTGCCATGTTTAGATTCATTACTACAAATTGCTGTTACCCGGTATAATTTTTAGACCACTGCTATAATGGACAATTCATAGTCATAAATACTATTCCTATTAAAAGGTGTTTGAAGAATTGGGAGCTTCACTTGCTAAATAAATATTTACTATATAAGGCCAGGATCCTGGAAACATGCACATAAGTGACTTTACTCATAAGTAAATCCATGGAGTTCAATGGTGGGGGACTCGCACATATAGTTAGCTGCAGAATTGGGATTGAATAATGTGTATGTTAAGAATCACTCTTCCAATTTTTTTAAATAAGTCATTCTTTCAATATTTTCATCACTTAGCATAATGCTAGTGTTTTTTGTAAAGACTTGCATTTTGCTGATACTTCATTAGATGGGATTTCTTGCTAGGTAGCAGAGTACAGTTAGGTTAGAGTTGGTTGGAGAACATTAATTGACAAATTTATTCCATTAATGTTGTGACTTTATAGATTAAATTATTCCACTAATTTTGTTGGTTTTATTTATCCATATTATAAACAGGGGTGAGCAATTCACTGATATATTAGTCAAATAATTAGTTAGATTAATTTAATTTAAAAAACCCTCAGAAATATCCAAAGAAGAATTATTTTAATTTTTATCCTAGATCACTTTCAAGGATAGGAAATGCAATTCACCATCTGTTCCCACATCATGACCCAGGGCTAGAATTTCTACCATCATGTTGCTCTGGGTGCCCCATCATATGTATTTCCAGGATCAAAACTTTATACAGTAAATGTTTATTTAGCAGTCAAAGGTTCCAATCCTTATCACAGTGTGATAAGGAATTACCCCTAATTCACTACATGGTGTGAAGGTCTTGTGTAGGTCAGTATTGCCAACCCCAAATACAAATAATAAATGTTCAAAAATCATGAATCAAGCCCACCAAAATCATCAGACTAGCTTTAAAATCATGAGATTTTTAGAAATAAACGTATCCTTAAAAGTTATCTTCTGGTAGCCTTTAGGGTTGGCAACACTGTGAATTTCACCCTTAAAACAAATTTTTTTTAAGAGAACTGTTACCGGAGTCCTTTCTGCTGCTGCTGTCCTAACCACACATGCTGTTTCTGTAGGTTAAACATAAAACTAATATTGCTGAAATTTAAAGCAAAGAATGGAATCTGTCCTTGCAATATGGGGAAAAGAATTCTGCTTTTACTGGATGTAAGATAAATACTAGTACAATAAGTAACAACGGTAGCAAATTGGCCATGTACGTGGAAATAAATCTTACTAAAAGGTCAGAGAATAACAAGATCATATTACAAGTGAAATAAAGTGAAGAGAGACCTCTGAAGAGTGATTTTTATTTTATTTATTTATTTATCTTGATGGGGGGAGATGGGTTCTTTCTCTTGAGCAACTTTTTAACCCAAAGGCAATGACTTCATACTTTCTGTCAAAAGAATAGCCCACAATTATATATAAACTAGGGCTGTCAAGCGTTTAAAAAAGTTAATCACGATTAATCATGCGATTAAAAAAATTTATCGCAATTAATCACACTGTTAAACAATAATAGAATACCATTTATTTAAATATTTGTGGATGTTTTCTATATTTTCAAATATATTGATTTCAATTACAACACAGAATAAAAAGTCTACAGTGCTCACTTTATATTTATTTTTGATTACAAATATTTGCACTGTAAAAACACAAAATAAATAGTATTTTTCAATTTGCCTAATACAAGTACTGTAGTGCAATCTCTTTATCATGCAAGTTGAACTTACAAATGTAGAATTACAAAAAAACTGCATTCAAAAATAAAACAATGTAAATTTTTAGAGCCTGCAAGTCCACTCAGTCCTACTTCTTATTCAGCCAATCGCTAAGACAAACAAGTTTGTTTACATTTGCAGGAGATAATGCTGCCTGCTTCTTGTTTACAAGGTCCCCTGAAAGTGAGAACAGGTGTTCACATGGCACTGTTGTAGCCGGTATCGCAAGATATTTACGTGCCAGATGCGCTAAAGATTCATATGTCCCTTCATGCTTCAACCACCATTCCAGAGGACATGTGCCCATGCTGATGATGGGTTCTGCTCTATAACAATCCAAAGCAGTGTGGACCCACGCATGTTAATTTTCATCATCTGAGTCAGATCCCACCAGCAGAACACTGATTATCTTTTTTGGTGGTTCGGGTTCTGTAGTTTCTGCATTGGAGAATTGCTCTTTTAAGGCTTCTGAAAACATGCTCCACACCCTGTCCCTCTCAGATTTTGGAAGGCACTTCAGATTCTTAAACCTTGGTTCAGTTAGAAATCTCACATTGATTGATTCCTTCTTTGCATTTTGTGAAATCTACAGTGAAAGTGTTCTTAAAATGAACAACATGTGCTGGGTCATCATCCGAGATTGCTATAACATGAAATATATGGCAGAATGCAGGTAAAACAGAGCAGGGGACATACAATTCTCCCCCAAGGAGTTCAGTCACAAATTTAATTAACACATTATTTTTTTAACGAGCGTCATCATCATGGAAACATGTCCTCTGGAATGATGGCCGAAGCATGAAGGGCCATACAATTGTTTAGCATATCTGGCACGTAAATATCTTGCAATGCCAGCTACAAAAGTTCCATGCAAATGCCCGTTCTCACTTTCTGGTGACATTGTAAATAAGAAGAGGGCAGCATTATCTCCTGTAAATATAAACAAACTTGTTGGTCTTAGCAATTGGCTGAACAAGAAGTAGGACTGAGTGGACTTGTAGGCTCTGAAGATTTACATTGTTTTGTTTTTGAGTGCAGTTATGTAACAAAAAATATATACATTTGTAAGTTGTACTTTCACGACAAAGAGATTGTACTACAGTAATTGTGTGAGGTGAACTGAAAAATACTATTTGTCATTTTTACAGTGCAAATATTTGTAATAAAAAATAATGTATACTTTGATTTCAATTACATCACAGAATACAATATATATGAAAATGTAGAAAAAATCCAAAATATTTAATTTCAATTGGTATTCTGTTGTTTAACAGTGCAATTAAAATTGCGATTAATCGTGATTAATTTTTTTAATCGCGATTACTTTTTTTGAGTTAATCACGTGAGTTAACTGGGATTAATCGACAGCCCTAATATAAATATAAAAAATAATAATAATACCTTGCAAATGAGGGATTATCTTTCCATTGAGGGTCTTAAACCATGCCCTTCACCAAAGTAGCTGAAGGTTTCATGTTTGAAGTACTGTGATACTTTGGAAACCTCAGACAATCTGCAAGGCAAATCTCACTGTATTATATAAGTAAATAATATGTAAGAGCCACAGTGAGCTTGGGTATGTACAAGAGTCATGGGGGATCTCTTATTTAGTGCAAAAAGGCTTAATGACATAGACAACATACTGTATATAGTACAGACTTGTTATTACCCAGAGAACTCTACAAGTACCAAAGTATTCTCTTTCTTTTGTCCTATCTGCTTGAAAGAATATTTTCACACACAAAAAAATCCCCTGAAATAAAGACAGCATAAATAAAAGTGTCTGGCACAAAAGCCTTCTCTCCTACATATACGATAAGGAAAATGATTAGAAGCAGACACGATATAAATAATATGCGTGAATGCATTAATTAATACATCTAAACCAAATATTTGGCCTTGTAGAATAAATCTGACGGTTAGTTACAATGCAGTCTTTAAAGGTCCCTGCTACTTCCCATTCAGATGCAGTGAACACAGTGGGCTAAATTCATATGTGGTATAAAATGGGGACAAATCACTGCCTTTTACCACATATAACTGTTGCCTGTTGAGGGCTTGTCTTCACTGGAAAATAAGATTGTGTTAGAACATGACATTGAGAAGTCAGGTTAACTAACATGATGTTAAACCTGACTTTGCAATCATTGGAAAAGTTATTTTTAACATGAAGTCAGCTGGTTGTGGTAGAACCTATAGTTCCAGTAGGGTTCACCCACAATAGCTGACATGAAGTTAGTCTTTCATTTCAGACATGATTCCCCCTTACATGAGTGTTTGGATTCTGGGGGTTCATGAATGTGATCAATGCAAACGACAAAAAAATCATCATAAAATGATGGTGAAATGTAGACAAAATTTCTAAATCTAATCATTTTAGTCTTATGTGATTGGTCTTAGTCTGGATTGGGCACTGGAGGCTAAAGTTATCCTTGAAATGGCCCCATGTGTCTAGATTCAGAGACTTCCTTTGTTACATGGGCCATGAACTTTCCCGACATAATTCCTAGAGCATATCTTTTAGAAATACATCCAAACTTGATTAAAAGTGGTCAGTGATGGAGAATCCACCATGACCCTTGGTGAATTGTTCCAATGGTTAATTACTCTCTCTGTTAAAAACGTACACCTTATTTCCAGGCTGAAATTTCCTGCTATTCAGCTACAGGGAGGAATGACATTTTGTATAGTCCAGTTTAATCTGTAGTTCTTTATTTTCTCTGAAAGTGCAGCTGTATTTTGGAAAGTTGCTGTAATAATGAAATTGTGGGGTTCCATGCTATTAGCTCTGAATGATTTCTGTGTCAAATGTGCTCAGTTTACAAATAAAAAGTAGTTTTCTTTCTAACTGCAAAGTCAGCCTGAACTCGTAGCGTCAAGCTGGGTTTTTTTCATTTCACTCATCATTGCCAGTACTTAAGGTTCTGCAATCCAAATTAGGCCCTCGGTTACTCCTGTGCGATACCGCATTGCCAGATTAGGTCCTCAGTGATGACTCTGCAACCCCATTGCCTTTATAGGTTCACACAGGTGTATCTGGCTGGAAGTCATTAAACAGTTCTGCTTATGGAACAGGGACCTGCAGCTTAGTCTTTCCTAGCTGTTTTGGCTCTGCAGGAGTAAAAACTTATTTATATCACTTGAGCAAGCAGATATGACTGGATGCGCAGTGGGAGCAAGTTTGGTGAATAATAAGGGGCTGTTTTTACTTAGTCGCTTTTCAGAATAGAACCACGTGTTAAGATCTTTTGTGTGCATGCTTCTGCAATCACGACAGGCTTCCTTCTTACATGGTAGAGTCGAGTCAGACATCAGCAAGATAAATTGTTACAGATGAGCACTTTACAACCTTGGACAAAAAATAAAGAAACATTTCTGCCTTTTTTATAGCTGAATCTAAGAAAAAATACACACAGATCATTTATAAAGGGCCTTGCTTTGAACAGATCTTGAGAGTTGTTATATTCAGATACTTCCTTACACCTTTCTCTTGCTATTTTCAAGATTCGGTTGTTGCAGTTCATTTGATTTTTCCTATTCTTCTATTTTTGTGCTTGGCTTCTGAACTCCCTTGTGGAGAGGGAATTCCTTTTACAGCTTATGTGGTGCTTACCCACTTTTCCCACTGGGGAAAGTTTTGAGGCTATTGTTAGATCTATCATGATATCAGAAAATAACCGTTAGTCAGTAAAAGAAAAAGTTAATCTAACTTGAAAATATTTTGCTTTTAAATTTGGTTTGAACTTTGATGGAAGATTTGGGTTGGCTCTTTTTCCATTTGAACCAGTATGTCCATCTGTAGTTTAAAATCACCTCTGACTTTACTCTTTAAATTGAAGAATTATCAGAGCTGACCCCAAGAAAGAAAAGCTCTTGAGAATGTGAAGTCTTTTCTCACAGAAAGCAAATGAGTTGGCAGCAGCCCATGTGTCCAGACACATGGGGGTCCAGACACCCCAACAGGAGAACAGGGTGTCTGAACCCTGAAGAATAAGCAATTGAATCAACTGGTTGTGTACAATTTTATTGTGTATAAATACGTCACATCAGGTCTTTCATGAAAAGCTTGTAAAGTTCTGAACTTGATGGCCATTATGAGATATGTATACAGGTTATGGTTATGAATATATGCATGTAAATATATTTGTAAAATTGTAATTGTAACTGTGGTGCATCTGCAGCATCACCTCACAACAGGCTTGTGTGTACACTGTCTCTTTGGAAACAGTGGATTTGGGAATTTCTGTGAGAGGCCAGTGATGGGGCTGGATACTGCAGGGCAATGCCCTTCAAGAGGGCTTGGGAACTCACACGCACCAAGTGTTACTTGCAAGGTGAAGTAAGGGCTCGCAGAGTCCTGATGAGTTTGTCGGCGCATAAGACCCTGGTCATGCTGGGCGGTTTGCGCTTGGCTAAAAGGGATCATCCGGGAGAATAGCCATGTGGGGGAGTGGGAAGGGTGTGCTGCACATCCACCCCAAAACCCACAGCTCCTCCTTTTAAACGGCAACCGCAGGCCCTCCTTTTAAATGGCAAAACCAACCAGCATTGGTTGCTATGGGAAAGGAGGGCGCTGCAGTTTGAAACCATTCCCACATGTTATGAACGTGGAAGAAGCCAACCCTGTGTACCCTTTGGCTTACCATGGGTGCCTGGAAACCGAATTCTGTTGCCCAGCCGTGTGTGATGTGTCACCATACCGGCAGGCGCTCAATATAAAAGGCAAAATGCGACCTTGTACCTAAAACACATCTGCTGTCGGCTATGAATTGCTTGATTCACTATGAAAGAGTCTCCCTTTTGTTCTCAGAAATGTATCTTCTTAAATTTTACTCTCCCTTTCCCCACCCCCTGCAGCTGCAAATGTTTCTATGCTCCCCATATCAACTCTGTCCCTGAGGTTATCGCAGATTAGAAGGTGGAAAAAACTCACTCACGATGACATGTTTTCAGAGCTCATGCAGTCTTCCCGCACTGATAGGGCACAGCTGAATGCATGGAGGCATTCGGTGGCAGAGGCAAGGAAAGCATACAGTGAGCGTGATCAGAACATGCAGGAGGACATGCTGAGGCTAATGCGGGAGCAAACGGACATGATGAGGCATCTGGTGGAGCTGCAGGAAAGGCAACTAGAGTACAGACCCCCGCTGCATCCATTGTGTAACTGCCTAACCTCCCCGCCAAGTTCCATATCTTCCTCACCCAGA
This sequence comes from Emys orbicularis, assembly GCF_028017835.1. NCBI lineage: Eukaryota > Metazoa > Chordata > Testudines > Emydidae > Emys > Emys orbicularis. The sequence continues at coordinate 62,353,434 of NC_088683.1, read as the reverse complement.
CGCCCAAGAATGCGAGGGGGGAGGCTCCGGGCACCCAGCCACTCAACTCCAGAGGATGGCCCAAGCAACAGAAGGCTGTCATTCAAACAGCTTTGATTTGTATTGTGGCTACAATAAGCAATGTGGCCTTGTCCTGACCTCCTCCCCCACCCCACCCGGGCTTCCTTTTACTAGTCAGCTTTGTCAGTGATCTCAATTTTTTTAAATAAATAAAGAATGAATGCATGGATTCAAAACAATAGGGACTTTATTTACTTTGCCAGCTGTGGTCGAAGGGGGAGGGAGATTGGCTTACAGGGAAGTACATTCACCAAAGGGGGCATCAAGGGCAAACACACATAACTGCATCAAGGGCAAACACACATAACTGTCACACTATAGCCTGGTCAGTCATGAAACTGTTTTTCAAAGCCTCTTTGATGTGCAGCCCGCCTAGCTGTGCTCTTGTAATCGTCCTGGTGTCTGGCTGTTCAAAATTGGCTGCCAGACGATTTGCCTTAACCTCCCACCCTGCCATAAACATCTCCCCCTTACTCTCACAAATATTATGGAGCACACAGCAAGCAGCAATAACAATGGGAATATTGGTTGTGCTGAGGTCTAACCTACTCAGCAAACAGTGCCAACGCCCTTTTAAACGTCCAAAGGCACATTCTACCACCATTCTGCACTTGCTCAGCCTATAGTTGAACTGCTCCTTACAGCTGTCCAGACTTCATGAGCCATGGGAGCAAGGGGTAGGGGAAGGAGCATGGGAGCAAGGGGTAGGCTGGGTCCCCAAGGATAACTATTGACATTTCAACATCCCCAATGGTAATTTTCTGGTCTGGGAAGAAAGTCCCTTCTTGCAGCTTTTCGAACAGCCCAGAGTTCTGAAAGATGTGAGCATCATGCACCTTTCCCAACCATCCCATGTTGATGTTGGTGAAACGGCCCTTGTGATCCACCATTGAGAAGTATCCCTTGCGGTTTATGTACTGTTTGGCAAGGTGGTCCAGTGCCAAGATAGGGATATGCATTCCATCTATCGCCCCACAACAGTTAGGGAACCCCATTGCAGCAAAGCCATCCACTATGACCTGCACATTTCCCAGAGTCACTACCCTTGTTAGCAGAAGGTTATTACCTGAGGAGGTTGTGAAGGCTAGGACTATAACAATGTTTAAAAGGGGACTGGATAAATTCATGGTGGCTAAGTCCATAAATGGCTATTAGCCAGGATGGGTAAGAATGGTGTCCCTAGCCTCTGTTCGTCAGAGGATGGAGATGGATGGCAGGAGAGAGATCACTTGATCATTGCCTGTTAGGTTCACTCCCTCTGGGGCACCTGGCATTGGCCACTGTCGGTAGACAGATACTGGGCTAGATGGACCTTTGGTCTGACCCAGTACGGCCTTTCTTATGTTCTTATGTTCTTATGATTGCCTTGGCTACTTGGATCACAGCAGCCCCCACGGTAGATTTGCCCACTCCGAATTGATTCCCGGCTGACCGGTAGCAGTCAGGCATTGCAAGCTTCCACAGGGCTATCGCCACTCGCTTCTCAACTGTGAGGGCTGCTCTCATCTTGGTATTCCTGCGATTCAGGGCAGGGAAAGCAACTCACAAAGTTCCATGAAAGTGGCCTTACGCATGCGAAAGTTTCGCAGCCACTGGGAATCATCCCATACCTGCAACACTATGCGGTCCCACAGTCTGTGCTTGTTTGCTGGGCCCAGAATCGGCGTTCCACTGTATCAACATGCCCCAATGCCGCCATGATATCCCAATTGTCACATCCCGTGCTTTGAGGAATGTCTGTATCCATGTCCTCCTCACAATCGTCCTCGTGCTGGCGGCTCCTAGCCAGACTCTGCACATACTGCAGGATAATGCACAAGGTGTTTAAAATGCTCACAAAAGCAGTGGGCAGCTGAGCGGGCTGCATGCTTGCCATGATATGGCGTCTGAATGGATAACCCAGGAAAAAAGGCGCAAAACGATTGTTTGCCGTTGCTTTCAGAGAGGGAGGGAGAAGAGACTGACGACATGTACCCAAAACCACCCACGACAATGTTTTTGCCCCATCAGGCATTGGGAGCTTAACCCAGAATTCCAGTGGGCAGCGGGGACTGTGGGATAGCTACCCACAGTGCACCACTCCGTGAGTCGATGCTAGCCATGGTATTGAGGACGCACTCTGGCAAACTAATGCACTTAGTGGGGATATGCACAATCGACTGTATAAAATCGGTTACTAAAGATCGAGTTCTATAAAATTGACCTAATTTCATAGTGTAGACATGCCCTAAGATGAATAAAGCACCAAAAGGCAGATTGAGCAAAGAAACATATGCTAAACTCAGCAAGAAGCAGTTAGAAGAGCTATGCATGCAGTGAGGTCTGTCAATGGCTGATCAGAAGAAATTGGAGCTGGTGGCCATGCTGCATTCATATGCCCTGAGGCAGGATGGGGCACCTGCTCCAAACCATGGATCAGAAGGGTCCCTTGTTCTCCTGCAGGACATGCAGGAAACCAAGAGAGGGTCCCCCCCAGATGATCCAGCAGAGGCAACCATGATGGTGGGAGGTCCAGGGCTGTGTGAACGTTGGCGCAGAAAAGGCTGCTCTTAGAGAAGAGACAGATGGAGCTGGAAGCCAGGTGCCAGAAGGAGGAGACAAAGCTGATGCAACAGAAGCTTGCTGACCAGGACAAACACAGACAGCATGAATAGAAGAAGAAGGTCAAGTCACACCCTTGAAGCCCAGGAGGAAGGACATAAGGAGGTACCTGATCAGGGTTAGCAGATAAACAGATGTCAGTTGATGGACCCCCAACACACTGCCTGTAGCCTGAGTCATTATGGGCACTAAAGGTTGTTCTGGGATTCTGACTGGGAATGTGGGAAATTATTGTTCTTGCTGTGGATTTTTTTGTAATGATGTAATAGGTCTGAGCCTGAGGATCTGCCAGATTCAGTGGTCAAGGGGGAAAACCCTCACTGTGGAAACTGAGTCAATGCTGAGTGTGTCTGTGGCACAGCTAAAAGGTACTGTATCCCAGGATCTGCTAGGAACAGTGAGTCACTGATACAGCTAGGAAAATAGGAAATAGCTGTGGGCCAGGACTCTACTGGGAGCAGGGAAAAACTGGTGGGTGTGGTGAGAGACTGGCACAGCTAAGAATAGCTGTGGGGGAGAACTCTGCTGGGAGCAGGGGAGACCCAGCAAAGGATGGGAAAAGCCAACAGGGTCATAAAGCAATTGCTGGGGGAAATGTGGATATAAAGGAGGGGGAAAGGCACACCTCAATCTATGTGTTTAAGGCAGCCATTTCCAAGAAAATTAAACATATTCAGGGGTTGGAGAAGGTAGCTGATGCTAAAAAGAGGGGGCAGAGGTGAAGTTTATGTCATGGCCAGTGGTCAAAACTCCAGCATCAAACTCACAAGGGGTGTGTGACAATCAGGGTCCAGACACCCAAATGGAGAAGAAGGGGTCTGAGCCCCCAAAGAATAATCAGTTGAATCAACTGGTTGTATATAATGTTATTTTGTATAAAATATGTCATGTAAGATCTTTCATGAAAGCTTGTTATGTTCTGAACTTGATGGTCATTGTGAGATATGTGTACAGGTTATGGTTACAAATGTAATGTATGAATATAGATGTAGAAAATTGTAATTGTAACTGTGGTGTAACTGCAGCATCACCACCTAACAGGCTGGTGTGTACCCTCTCGCTTTGGTACAGCAGACTTGGTAATTTTTGTGAGTGTTCAGTGACAGAGTCTGGATGCTGCAGGGCAATGCTCTTCAATAGCGGTCAAGGAACAGAGGTGCACCAAGTATTACCTGCAAGGCAAAGTAAGAGCTGGCAGAATCCTGAGGGATTTGTTGGGCTAGCTAACAGACTGGAGCGTCAGGGAGTTGACACAGTTTAGTATCTGCAAAAAGCAACAGAGGGTCCTGTGGCACCTTTAAGACTAACAGAAGTATTGGGAGCATAAGCTTTCGTGGGTAAGAACCTCACTTCTTCAGATGCAAGTATCTGCAAATCTCTCTTTCAGTGAGGCAGAGGGATAACAATTTATAGTTCAGGACATGCTGAGAAAGCATCACATCCACAGTTGCCAACTTTCACGCGGTAAATAAGCACCCCGACTTTCACAATAAGCCAAAAATCGAGCTAATCCCATTTCAAAACAAGGCCAGAACAAGCCAATCCCTAAGAACCCCAACACTCTATGTGACTAGATCCCCCAGCATGCAGTCTGGGACTGTGGTGGGCCTGCTGTACACCCCTGACTCTCCCCCCCCCCCTTTCCCCTGCTTGCCCCCGCTTGCCTCTGCTTTCCAGGAGGCGATAAAAAAAAGAAGCAACAAGCTACAAGTCAAACAAGCAAGAAGCTACAAGCCAAAAACTAGCCAACAAGCAACTCACAAACCAATAAAGCCAAAAACAAGCCCAATTTCTGCGTTGTTCTTTTGTTTGTTTTGTTTTGGTTTTTTGGGGGGGGTTGGTATGTCTGATCACATCATGTTGAAATGTTTTTATCTAGGAGAGATCTTGATAGAAATCTGAGTAGGCTCAGAATCCTCTGAAAGGTTTGGAATTGTGCATTATAAAGATGTAATAATGTCAGGAAGGTCTTTTGACATTATGATAAACCTGTAGAGTGAAGTATAAGTGGTTTATGAGACTACAGTAATCCAAAGAAGTGATCACAGACTTCTTCAGTTTATTTCTGGGTTTGATTTTATATAGTGCATAGACCCGACTAAACATTTTATTATGCTAATTTTATTGAACAGCTCATTGTAACTTGAAAATTTGTCCAAAAGCCTTAGGCTCCAAATGCTGACTCATTCCATCTGCTGCACTGGAGAAAATTATTATTTTCGATGCCACTGTCCTTAAAATACTTACACACACTCTTAACTTTTGCACGTGAGTAGTCTTATTAATGTTAATGGATCTTAGATTCATAAAGTTAAGCACATATGAAAGTGTTAGTACTGAACTCATAGGGCTAGTTCTTCTGTGGGTGTAAATCGATGTTGCTCCAGTGACATCAATGGAGTACACCAATTTACACCAGCTGAGATTCCAGCCTATTGTCTGTAAGGTGTGGGGGGGGGGCATGTCTTCATTTTTGCCTTGCACAGATTTGTTAGAGCTTAACAAATGATTGATAATAGTTATGCTGAAGGAGTGACTATAGAACAGAATTGTTATTGAGGGAGGATGTCTACCTAGTGCACCTCATCCAGAGGTGCCTTGAACAGTGAGCACTCCAGAAACACTTCTTGTCTGCTTTAACGGAACACTCTGCTGTGAGACCGCAAAGTCTCCTCAGGAGCTGTTAAAAACCATGCCAGTTTTTCCAAGAGCAAGAGTCATATTTGTTATTGTTGTTGTTGAAGATCCACAGACCTAACCCCTTTCTCCGCTGACCCACCTTTTAAACAAAAACCAAGCTGGTATGTTGGGGATCTGTGATCATCCCACTGAACAAAAATTTTCAGAATGCAGGAGGAAACAGGAGGACCCCTCTGTGTGGGGTCCTGGAATCCCATTCCCTACACAGTGGAAATGCCCAGATCTAGTGCACTAAGGGCCATCTGAAACTGCAGACGGGAGCAGGCAGGATTTGGCCCACAGCAAACCATCTCTTGGCAGCACAGATTATGCCACTCTGCACTAAGCCTTCGCCATCTGTTTTACCTTCTAATTACAAATACAAAAGAATCAGAATTCATAACAGAGTAAAATATAAGGAGTCTGAATGCACATTAAAGTTCTTGCATCTGTTCTGTTATTTTTGTCTGTTACAGACATAAATTAAGTAAGTAGAAATGGGAATATATTGAGTTTTCATCACAAACAAGAATTATTGACATGAGAAAGTATACTCTCTCTGTATGTATATATTTAAAAATGTGTATTACAGTTTTTGCTATTATGTAGTTAGTTTATCATATTGATAATACATAAGGATGTTAATACACACAGTGTATTGCAATAAAGAGGAATTGTATTTAACATTATGAAATTGTTTGATATCAATATCAGTCATTTCAACAGATGCATCTTTCTCTCTCCCTTATCTCCTGCCCTATTTCTCTAGCTGTGCCTTTTCCAACATTCCCCACTTACATACACACAGGTATCAATATTTATGATGAGTCAATAAGGTACAATTACTACTCCAGTTCCCATCTATTATCCTGGAGACTTATATAGTTAAATATAATAGTGGCAATGCATTTACAGTGTTAAAGTTAATAACAACAAAGGCGATATTTGAAACATCCCACAATGATTTTCCTCTGATATTAATAAAATCAGAGATCCCATGTCTATTTAACTAATTGATATTTTAAAAGTGTGATCTAGGCCCTGCCCTGGTGTCTTCTATCAGTACTCTGCTTGAGAGTACTTTCAGATTAATGATGTTGGCCCCACTACACCTGGAAGTAGGACTGATTCATCCATGTTACTTCAGGGCCATTACTGATAAAGCACCTTACCTCTCTGTGTTCCCTGCATCAAAACAAGACAAGTAACTCAGTGTATTGCAAAAAAATCTCATTAACATTCTGGCAGCCATTCCATTTCAGTGTAGCAAATATCAATAAAAATGTTTCATTCTATTTATTTATTGCCCATAACTATAAATAACATTTAGGGCTGATTCAAAATTTGTCACCAAAAAGTGTCATGACAGAAAATTGGGTTTTGACAAGACAAAAATTATTTTACAGAATGTGTCAGCTTTCCATGGATTTTTTTTTTTTTTGGTCAAAAAACACAAATGCCTGAACCCAAACTATTTGGATATGGCTATCCTGCCATGATGCTTCACAATAACTGCTGTTCAGTTTCCTCATGTGCACATTCTCCTTTATGGGCTGGGCTCTCCAGCCAGACTACATCTCCCATGATGCACTACAGCCTGACTCCCATGATGCTACTATGTGCCCTCATCATGAGCGGAGACAGTGGTGCAACAAGGCAAATGTAATCCAGTTAGGCAGCCTGGCCTAAAGAGAAAACCCGGTGCCTCTTGCTCCCAAACTACAATTTCCATGAGAAACCATGGCAGCATTTCCAATTTTTTTTAAAAAAATCATGGTTGAGCTGAAAAATTTCACTAGACAGTGAGAATTTTCCATTGGGGGGCGAGGGGGGAGCCAATTTTCTGACCAGCTATAATAAATTCAGATAGTATAAATAGACAGTGAAACCTGTACTTAAAGTCATCCATTTGCTGTGAACTCCCACGTTAATGACCAGAAAAATCTCAGTCCTCATGAGATTTCCTCACCCAGGAAACTTGTTTACTGCCATATATTGTACCAGCTTGGCTGCCTATGGTACTGAAAGTATTCAGTAAGGTTCCACTGCTTAAACATAGCTGATAAGATACACCATGAGAAGGGGACTAACAGATTCTGATAAAGGACAGACAAAAATGAACAATATGAAGTTTCCATTGCTCACTTTATTTTTGATAGATGTCTTACCTAGTTACACATAACAAAGTACATTGCCATGCACAAATTATACTGCAATATATACTGCGGTCCTTATGATAAAGTGCATTTGCAGTGCAAAAGTATGTTTTTTTTAAATGAGCAATGATTAGTGGCTTTATTTGTTGATTGTATTAGCTTTATAAAACATACACAAATGCATATGATAATGTGTGTTAGAAGGGCATAAGTAAAGTGTAATAGCAACAAGTGTTATAGAATAATAGTTAAATTGCAGCAAATGTGACAAAGTGCATTGGCAGTGCATAATTGATCACATTCCTCACCACACAGAATAAGCCTCTGCCTTCTCCATCCCACTGGATTGCACTTTTTTGTCCAATCCTTTAATAGATTAATTGGACCCATGTGGCTAGTCAAATTTCAGGGCCCTGGGGATGTTTCAGATGCAAGTAGAAATGGATGTACTCTGGTATTTTCTTTGTTGCAATCTTGTTTATTTACAAGGATGTACAAAGTCCTGCTTCTCCGAACACAGGAGGAACCAGGAACAAAGGCAGCAGCTCCTTGGGGTGGAGCTTATAGCCCCAAGCCTCCTAAGCCAACAGACCCAAAAAGCTCTCATTCTAGCTTTTTCCAGGGTCACACTGGTCACAGGCTACTGCTTGGTTTTCTTGCTTTTTGCCTCTGCTCTTGTCTTTTTTTTCAGTCTCTCTCTCTCTCTCTTATACACAGGCACTCACTCACCCACACCCCCAAAGAGGAGGGTTCACACAGTCCTTTTGTCTTAGGTGGAGTTTATGATTACAGCTATTTTAACTGAAGGGTGAGTTCACACCTATCAAGCTCAACAGGGTTTTAACTCAACCCATAACAAGGTTTAATCCAGCTCCTAACAGAATTGAGGAATGACCTATTATAATGGCTTAAAAAAATTGGAGCCCCATTGCTCCCATTGGAATCGATAGCAAAATATATACAGTTATCTGTGTAATGGAAATTAAATTAGCAATTTGTAATTATTACAGCCTGGTAGGGAGGTGCAGATGTGCAATCCCCTAATGGTAGCTCACATAAGCATTCTCCCCCAGGATATACATTTTTTACAAGGCACAATGCACTTGTCCAGCTCTGCTTGCTTGTACACAGAGGCTGAGGCCATGGGCCAATCCTCACATCTGTGCGTATAGAGGAAAACAAAATGCTGACCTCTGTTTCATGGTTGTGCTCTGGTCAAGTGTAGTATCTGTTCTTATCAGTTTAATTTCTTCTGATGGACATCTGCAAACACCCATCCTGAAGATGGAATCTCCTCAAGCCATTTTTGAAAAAATTGATGCTGCTTTACATATATACTACACTGCTGCTACCTTGGAGGAAAATTCTCTCTGTTTCTTGCCTTCAGATACACGCTCGTCGACTGCTGATGCTCCTGCGTTCTCTACTTCCCAGAAAGCTCAGCGGAAGCCTATCCCGAAGACCACCCTTGCCGACTCACGGAAGACCCGGACCACCAGCAAGGATGGAAAAATCAGGAGCTGGCGGAAGAAAACCCCCGTGGATAGCTCTGCAGGGAGAACTAGCACCAGAAGGACAGTTCCTTGGGACCTCCCATCCAGGAGCAAGAATACCTCAACAGCTCTTCAGGAGGAGGACCCCCGGAGAATCTCACCCGCTTCCGAGGACCAGGATGCTGAGCACTGCCCTGCTGCTCCTGAGAAGGCTATTACCAGAGGAGCCTCCCCGACGATCCAGGACCAGGATACTGATGGCTGCTCTGCTGAGAAGGATGTCACCAGAGGAGCCCCCCCGACGACCTGGGACCAGGTTGCTGACCGCCCCCCTGCTGCTCCAGAGAAGGATACTCCAGAAGGAACCATCTCCTCAACCCCAGACCCCGAAACCGCTTACCACCCGCCTGTCCGGAGGAGGGCCGCTCGAAGGGGAATGCGCTCCAGAGCCCTGGATCTCGATGCCGCACGCGGTCCTTCCGGGCAAAGAGACATCTTGGCCAGTGAGTCCAGCACTTCCCCAGGAGCGACTTCACCTCCTCAAGCTTCTCTACCAGACCCAGAGGAATCCCCTGGTGAGTCTGCAGGCACAACAGAGGTCCTCCCCACAGAGGGTGAGGCAGGGAAAGGCGACTGCAACTACCTCCAGTACCCGCTCCCTACAGGTCTCCTCCTCTGCCCCTTCTGCCTCCCCGTCCATGGAGTCCAGACCCTCGGGGCCCTCAACAAACACATTCATAAAACCTACAACAAACGGATTGCTTTCCGGTGTAGCCGCTGCAATGAACCATTCGAGACTCAAAAGAAATGCAAGTCCCATCACGCCACATGCAAGGGACCCCTCACAACCACGAAGGTGAATGCCACTGACATCCTGCGGGTTCCAACCCCGACCCTGGTCCAGCTTCAGCACCCCAGACAGCATCCTCAGAGTCACAGCAGGTAAGGGGGGACCAACTGCCAACCGAAGGAAGCGCAATCCCCGCTTAGAGGACTGATGATGCCACCAAAAGGACCAGTCCCGTCTCCAGAATCCCCACGCTGGACCCCGCTGTGAGGGGGACCATCGCCACCTCTCAGGTCAACAACCTCACCAGACGCCTCAGCGACCTCATAAAAACCATCCGGCACAACACGGATATGAGACGGTGCAGCGCTCCCCCACAGGTCACCTCATGCCACCCTGCCGTAGGAGCAACTAGCACCGCCCCTAGCACAGGCTGCACGGCGAGACCCAGCCAACGGAGGAGCCTCCCGCAGCCCCCGGATCCCACGGCTGGACCCCACCCCCGGGAGACCCAACACCTCCTCTAAGGTTACCCAACGAGCCTCTGACCGCCAAAAACCCCATGCCCCACCGAGGACCCCCCAGCTGGATGCCACCCACAGCAGAACCAGAACCATCCCCAGCGCTTCCAAACATGACCGTGTCCCCACAAAGCCCAACACTGGTGCTTCCAGAACCCCACTCCCTCCTGGAAGATCCAGCGCTGCCTCGGAGACACCGAGAGCTGCCCATCAGCTCAGTACAGAAGGGTTTCATGTCCTGCGAGGGATGTTACGAGCACAACTTCCTCCTTCAGACGGCCATCCAGGAAGCCAGGAGGTCCAAGAGGCAGTGCGCCGTAGCATGGCTTGACCTGCCCAACGCCTTCGGGTCCATACTCCACCATCACATCTTTGCCACCCTGGTAGAGTTCGGGATGCCAGAAACCTTCCTCCAGATCCTCCGGGACCTCTACAAGGACTGCACCACCACCATCCGCACCACGGACGGAGAGACGGACGCCATCCCCATCCGCCGCGGCGTGAAACAAGGATGCCCCCTCAGCCCCATCATCTTCAACCTGGCCATGGAACCGCTCATCCGAGCCATCTCCAGCTCCCTGACCGGCTTCGACCTGCATGGCAAGAAAATCAGCATTCTGGCCTATGCGGACGACCTGGCCCTGGTCGCCAACAGCTCGGAAAGCCTCCAGCAAATGCTTGACGTCACCAGCCGAGCCGCCGAGTGAATGGGCCTCCGCTTCAACCCCAAAAAGTGTGCCTCCCTCCAGGTCGACGGTAGCGCCAGGGCGCTGGTCCGGCCATCACGATTCCTGGTCCAGGGTGAGCCCATGGCCTCCCTCGAAGAGGGAGAGGTATACCAACACCTCGGCACACCCACAGGAGTCCGCGTCCGACAGACCCCCAAAGACACCTTTGTGGAGATCCTGCAAGACGCGACCCAAATCGACTCCTCCCTGCTCGCCCCCTGGCAAAAGATCAACGCCCTCAGTACCTTCCTGTTCCCCCGCATCTCCTTTGTCCTCAGGGGATCGGCCATAGTCAAGGTGCCCCTGAACAAGGCCGACAACACCATCAGGCAGCTGGTGAAGAAGTGGCTCTACCTTCCCCAGAGGGCCAGCACGGACATCATCTACATTTCCCACAGGCAGGGCGGCGCCAACGTACCTCAGATGGGTGACCTGTGCGACGTGGCGGTGATGACCCACGCCTTCCGCCTCCTGACATGCCCGGACCCGACGGTGAGGAGCATCGCGCAGGAAGCCATATGGGCCGTGGTCAGGAAACGCATCACCAGGGCCCCCTCCGAGCAGGACATCGCCACTTACCTCAGCGGCTCCCTGGAGGCTGAGTTTGGGAGAGAGGGGGGAGACCTATCCTCTCTCTGGTCCCACGCCCGCAACGCCTCGAGACGCCTGGGTAAGAGGATCGGCTGCTGCTGGAAGTGGTGCGAGGAGCACCGGGAGCTGGGAATACTGGTACCACGCTTAAAGACCCCGGACCACACCATCGTCACCCCGACCGCCGGAGCTATGCTGGAAAAGACCCTGAAGGACACCATCCGCTGCCACTATGCCGAGAACCTCAAGCGGAAGCCGGACCAGGGCAAGGTGCTCGAGGTGTCCAGCAAGTGGGACGCCAGCAACCACTTCCTTCCTTGGGGCAGCTTCACCAGGTTCGCTGACTGGCAGTTTGTCCACAGGGCCCGACTCAACTGCGTTCCCCTCAACGGAGCCATCCGCCACAGCAACCGAGACAAGCGCTGCAGGAAGTGCGGCTATGCAAACGAGATCCTGCCGCACGTCCTGTGTGGATGCAAACAGCACTCCGGAGCCTGGCAGCACCGCCACAATGCCATCCAGAACAGGCTGATGAAAGCCATCCCGCCGTCCCTGGGGAAGATCACCCTCAACTCCGCCATCCCCGGGACAGACAGCAGACTGCGACCCGACATCGTCTTGACAGACGCAGAAAAGAAGAAGGTCCTCATCGTAGACGTCACCGTGCCTTTTGAAAACTGGTCACCGGCCCTCCATGAGGCCCGAGCACGGAAGGCATCGAAGTACACCCCGCTGGCCGAGACCTTGAGAGCCCAGGGCTATGAGGTCCAGATACACGCCCTGATCGTGGGAGCCCTGGGCTCGTGGGACCCCCACAACGAGCCGGTTCTGAGAGCGTGCGGAGTCGGTCGACGCTACGCCTGGCTCATGAGACAGCTCATGGTGTCCGACACCATCAGGTGGTCCAGAGACATTTATATGGAACACATCACAGGACACCGTCAATACCGCATTGAGTAACTGAGACCGCCGACCAGGGAATTAACCCACTTCCTTCCCTGAAGGACCAAGGGACGCGCCCCACCCATGTACTTATCCGCTACACCGATACTGACTTGGACTCCTTATTCGTTCCATGGGTGGTGTACCCGAGACCACTTATCCACTGACACTTTAAAAACCCTTGCACCCCAATCTGGGTCTATGAAGGTTATGCGATATGTATGTATATTTTCATCCTTGCAAACGATACTTGTAACCCTCCATAACCCCAGCCTGACCCCAGATGTACAGTACCTTGCCTCTTAATTCGTGTATATTTCATTTTAAACATTAACTTTAATAAAATTTTTAAATCAAGTCTTTCTCCTGTCATCAGGAATAAGCCAAAATTCCAACCTACTGCTCAACAGCTATATTGGAGGAAAAGCTAAACTGGAAGTCCCCACTGACATTCCAGGACCAGAAGGCTAGCAGAGTTGCTGGAGGAAGTATACTGTGCCAGGTGTAGGCCTGTTACAGAATATTTCCCTTGTGGAGTAGGGGGGAAGCTGAAGGCATATTGACTCCGAGTCACTGTCTGCTTCCTGGGCTTCTTCTGGTGTGGGACTGTGTGCATTGCTTCAAAAACTGCAAATTAATCCTTAATTTGTAAATCCTTAGAAGCAGAGATCCATTTTATTTTGTGTATTGTTATGGCAGGAGCCACCAGGTGGCACTGTTACACAGTTTTATAAATGATTCAGTCCTTGGAGAAATGCTATATTATTGTTACCAGCTTGGGAGAGCTGTTGCAAACAGCAAGAGAGTTTTTGCTCTGTATTAATCTCTCTAGCTAGACTCTGTTCTTCGGGCAGAGTGGCTTTCTGAGCATTGGTGTTTTGGCTGAGATTCCCAAACAATGGGACTACCTGAATGCTGATTGACCATCACTGTTCAAGGACAGGTGTCTAGAGTATAAATATAATAAGTTACACTGAGAAAATACTCAGATTTCACTTTAGTTATTTCTCCTCCAACAGGAAACATACCTAAAAGATCCTGAAATTTCTGCTCAGCAGAGGGATAACAGCATTTTGTGATGTTTTGTAAATAAATAATAATAACGTAAGAACAGCCAACAAATGAATTGCTATAATGGGTCAGACCAATTGTCCATCTAGCCCAGTATCCTGTCTTCTAACCTAGCAAGTGCCAGAGGGAATGGACAGAACAGGGCAACTACTGAGTGATCTATCCCCTGTCATCCAGTCCCAGCTTCTGGCAGTCAGAGGTTTGGGGAAACCTGAAGCATGGAGTTGTATCCCTCACCATCTTGGCTAATAGCCATTGATGGCCCTATCCTCCATAAACGTATCTTATTCTTTTAGTCCCAGCTTCTGGCAGTCAGAGGTTTGGGGAAACGTGAAGCATGGAGTTGTATCCCTCACCATCTTGGCTAATAGCCATTGATGGCCCTATCCTCCATAAACTTATCTTATTCTTTTTTGAACCCAGTTACACTTTTGGCCTCCACAGCATCCCATAGCAATGAGTCCCACAGGTTAACTGTGTGTTGTGTGAAGATAGTCCATATTTTTGTTGCTAAATTAGGGCTTGTCTACACTGGCAATTTACAGCACTGCAACTTTCTCACTTGGGGGTGTGAAAAAACACCCCCCTGAGTGCAGCAAGTTTCAGTGCTGTAAAGTGCCAATATAGACAGTGCTTGTAGCTATGCCCCTCGTGGAGGTGGGTTTTTTAGAGCGCTGGGAGAGCTCTCTCCCAGCACTGCGCTACGACCACACAAGCAATGTTAAAGCACTGCTGCGGCAGCGCTGCCATGGCAGCGCTTTAGCGTTGCCAGTGTAGACTAGCCCTCAGATACCTATTAATTTCATTGGCTAACCTCTGATTCTTGTGTTATGTGAAGGTGTAAATAAAACTTCCCTAATCCCGTGGTTCTCAACCAGGGATATGCAGAGGTCTTCCAAAGGGTACATCAACTCATCTAGATATTTGCCTAGTTTTACAACAGGCTACATATGGCAAAATGAGAAAAGAAGCAATTTTTCAGTAATAGTGTGCTGTGACACTTTTTTGTATTTTTATGTCAGATTTTGTAAGCAAGTAGTTTTTAAGTGAGGTGAAACTTGGGGGTACGCAAGACAAATCAGACTCCTGAAAGCGATACAGTAGTCTGGAAAGGTTGAGAGCCACTGCCCTAATCTCTTTTTCTCCATAACATTCATGATTTTATAGACCTCTATCGTACCCCCTTTAGCCATCTCTTTTCTAAATTGAACAGTTCCAGCCTTTTTAATCTCTCCTCATATGGCAGCTGTTCCATACCCTTAATCATTTTTGGTGCCCTTCTCTGTACCTTTTCCAATTCTAATACATCTTTTTGGGGATGGGATGACCAAAACTGTATGCAGTATTCAAGGTGTAGGCGTACCATTGATTTATATAGTGACACTATATTTTCTGTCATCTTATCTATCCCTTTCCTAATGGTTCCTAATATTCTGTTAGCTTTTTTGACTGCCCCTGCATATTGAGCAAATGTTTTCAGAGGACAATCCACGATGACTCCAAGACCTCTCTTGAGTGGTAACAGCTGATTTAGACCCCATCATTTTATATGTATATTAGGTATTATGTTTTCCAATGTGTATTACTTCGCATTTATCAACATTGAATTTCATCTGCTATTTTGTTGCCCAGCCCCCAGTTTTGTGAGATCCCTTTGTAACTGTTTGCAGGCAGCTTCTGACTTAATTATTTTTGAGTAATTTTGTGTTTTGCAAATTTTGCCACTTCATTGTTCATTCCTTTTTCCAGATCATTTATGAATATGTTGAACAGCACACATCCCAGTACAGATCCTTGGAGGACTCCATTATTTACCTCTCTCCATTGTGAAAACTGACCATTTATTCCTACCATTTGTTTCCTATCTTTTAACTAGGTACTGATCCATGAGAGAACCTTCCGTCTTAGCTCATGACTGTTAACTTTGCTTAAGAGCCTTTGGTGTGGGATCTTGTCAAAGGTTTTCTGAAAGTCCAAGTACACTATATCCACTAGATCACCCTTGTCGACATGCTTGTTGACTCCCTCAAATAATTTTTATAGATTGGTTGAAATTATAGTAAAGAACAGAAATAGCAGACACATAGATGAACACCATATGTTGGGAAAGACTCAGTATGGCTTTTATAAAGGGAAATCATGCCTCACCAATTTGTCTTTCATTGAAGTTAGGATTACTGGCCTGTAATTGCCAGAATTGCCTCTGGAGACCTTTTTAAAAATTGGCATTACATTAGCTATCCCCCAGTCATCTAGTACAGAGGCTGATTTAAGGGATAGGTTACTTACCCCAGTTAATAGTTCTGCAATTTCATATTTGACTTCATTCAGAACTCCTGGGTGAGTTACATCTGTTACTGTAACTTATTACTGTTTAATTTATCAATTTATTCCAAAACCACCTCTCTCTGGGGCAGTTCCTCAGATTAGTCACCTAAAAAGAATGATTCAGGTATGGGAGTCTCCCTCACAACCTCTGTGATGAAGACTGATGCAAAGAATTCATTTAGCTTCTCCGAAATGGCCTTGTCTTCCTTGAGTGCTCCTTTAGCACCTTGATCATACAGTGGCTCACTGATTATTTAGCAGGTTTCCTACTTCTGATGTACTCAAAACAATTTTGCTGTTAGCTTTTAGGTTTTTTTGGTAGTTACTCTTCAAGCTCATTCTTGGCCTGCCAAATTATATTTTTTACACTTTGCTTTCCATATTTTATGCTCCTTTCTATTTTCCTCGGTAGGATTTGACTTCAAGTTAGTAGAGGAGGTCTTTTTGATTCTATCTACCTCTTTTAATCTGTTGGTTAGCCATGGTGGCATTTTTTTTGCTCCTCTTACTGTTTTTTTATTTGGGGTATAAATTTAATTTTAACCTCTATCATAGTGTTTTTAAATAGTTTCCATGCAGTTTGCAGACATTTCTTGTGACTCTTCCTTTTTAGTTTTCCTCATTTTCGTATAGTTCCCCTTTTTGAAACTAAATGCTACTGTGGTGGGTTTCTTTGGTATTTTCCTACCAGGTGTGATGCTGGCAGACCAAGTGCCAACTCATGCCAGTGCCCCTAGGTCTCAATTGAACACTGACAAATACATAGCTGAACCAGTCAGGCTCTTCTGATTGTTAACATTGTTCAAATAGGTATTAGAATTATAAGAATGATAATAAGTGTGAAATACTAATTTCCAACAGGAGATGTTCTCTTCTGCCCAACAAAGGAGGACCATCAGCACCTGACAAACTATTGTGGAACATCAGAGGACAACAGACTTTGTTGATTGCTCCCCCCATCCCATGAAGAGGAGATGTGCAAGTAAATTGCTCCCAACAGTTGAATTTGCAACTCAAAGCAGAAGCGGGGAAGGAATAAAAAGTCCTAACAAGGAGGAACTGTATCTTGTACGTTGCTCGGATTCTGAGGGGAAAGGACTACTAACCATAAACAAAAGATGCCCAGTGCTTGGTCTTGGTTAGCCCTAAAGAAAATATGGAGCTTGCTTATCATAGAAGCTTCTATTACTTTTTGAAAATTAAGATTGTATCTCATTTGTGTATACGTTTACCTGCTTTAGTCTTGTAAATAACCCTTATTTCCTTTCCTAGTTAATAAGTCTTCAGATAGATTATTATAGGATTGGCTATTAGCGGTGTCTTTGATGTGAGATCTAAGGTGCAAGTGGCCTGGTAGTAACCTGAATACTGCTATGATCTTTGGTATAAGAGACCATCTGTCACAAAGGTAAGCTTACCTGGGTGATAAAATAGATTAGAATACCCAAGTGGATTGTCTGTGACTCCATAGTAAGGAGAAGTTTACACTTGATAATTTGTTGGTGAAACCTAAGTATAGAACTCACAAACAATTTAGGCTTTGTGCCTTGTTTCTGAACTGCTTGCCTTAAGGTGGGTGCTTAAACTCTTGAGCCACTGTAGAACACCTTGGCACAAGGATGTTACATTCAACTACATTATGGTTGCTATTACTGAATATTTCAGCAATATTCACCTTTTGGACTATATCTTATGCTCCAGTTAGGACTAAATCAAGAATTGCCTCTCGCCTTGTGGGTTCCAGGACTAACTGCTCCAAGAATCAGTCATTAATGGTGTCTAGAAAGTTTTTCTCTGCATCCTGTCCTGAGGTGACATGTACCCAGTCATTATGGGGATAGTTGAGATCCCCCATTAGTATTGGGTTTTCTGTTTTTGTAGGGTCTCTAATCTCCCTGAGCATTTCTCAGTCACTGTCACCATCCTCGTCAGGTGGTTGGTAGTATATTCCTACTGCTATTCTCCTATTATCAAGCATGGAATTTCTATCCACAGAGATTCTGTGGCACAATTTGATTCATTTAAGATTTTTATGCTTTCTTTCATGTGTAGTGCCACTCCCCCACCACCGTAACCTACTATTATCATTCCTACTTTATCATTCCACAGTGTTCCCTGGTATTACTGTGTCCTATTGATTAGCATCATTCCACCAAGTTTCTGTGATGCCTATCATCTCAATACCCTCATTTAATACCAGGCACTCAAGTTCACCCATTTTAGTATTTAGATGTCTAACATTTGTATACAAGCACATATAAAATTTGTCAATATTTAGGTGTCTGCCTTCATAAGATGCGACTGAATGGAGCCCTCTTTCATTTGACTGTTTCCTCTCTACATGTACTTTATCAATGTCTATCTTTTACTTATAAAGAACCTGGGGACTAGAACCCAGGTCTGCAGAGTTTGGGACACCTTATATTCCTACAGGGCCAATGGGAGACTATACAAAGACCTACCCATGGAGCAGTATGGAGATTAGGCACTGCAGGATGCACCACCCAAAAGATCCAGAGTGATGGTATCCTGCAGCCCTTAGATTGACCAAGTGCCCTATTTAACCCCATGGGTTGACCCAGGAAGCTGTCTGAGCATCTAAACAGACTTTGGTCTGCTGTAATGCCAGACTTTTCTTGATCCCCTGTCTCTGATTCCAGCCTGGTACTACTGCTGATCTCCTACCCTAGCCTGATAGTGGGCCTGACTGTTGCTCAGAAAACCTGGCTGTTGAGATTCCTCCTACTCCTGCCTGGCAACTACTGAATCTAGTAAGCAGATCTCAGCCCAGTTATGACCCAGAGGTCAGATCACCTATGCCCCGGTCCCTTACATTTCTAGACAATAGAGCATCCCCTTTAATAAATCCTCCCACAAGGGATGTCTCTGTCTGAGCCAAGTGCTTCTCAGAACCTGTTAGCTTTACTCCAGGCCTTAGTTTAAAACCTCCTCTATGACCTTGTTGCCTGATCTTTAGATTATGTATTAATTATATTGATTGCTTAAGAATCCCCAGTTATCACTTTGAGGATTGGCAAGTTCTAGCCTCAAGATTAGGCCCAGTATTATTCAAATTATTATATAGTTGGGAACAGTGTTCCCTCTATTTTTTCTCACCCATGTGCAGAATGAATTTTGTTATGTGCACCAATATGGAGGTGATGTGTCATGTGTGAAAATTTATGTGATGGGGGGGGCAAGTGGTTTGGAGTGTAGGAGGGGGCTCAGGGCTGGGGCAGAGGGTTGGGATGCAGAGGGGTGAGGGCTCTGGCTGGGGGTGCGGGCTCTGGAGTGGGACCAGGACTGAGGGGCTCAGAACTGAGGGGCTCAGGGCTGGGGCAGAGGGTTGGAGTGCAGGAGGGGGTGAGGGCTTTCTGGGTGCAGGTTCTGGGGTGGAGCCGGGGATGAGGGGCTCAGGGCTGGGGCAGAGGGTTGGAGTGTAGGAGGGGGTGAGGGCTCTGGCTCAGGGTGTGGGCTCTGGGGTGGGGCCAGGGATAAGGGGTTTGGGGTGCAGGCTGCCCTGGGGCTGCAGTGGAGAGAGAGGACTCCCCTCAGCTCTCTCTCCCCACAGCAGCACCTGGGCTGGGGGGAAGAGGTTCCTCTCCCCATGGTCCCACAGCAGCTCAGGGGCTGGGGCCGCGGGGTAGGCACCTCTCACCCGGTCGCGGCAGGTCCATCCGCAGTCTGAGCCACCGGTGACAGTCTGCTGCCGAAGCAGTGGACCATCCATCACGGCGACCCAGCAGCGGCTGAGGGCTCCTTTCCACCCCCGCCCCCTGCCCCAGTCACTGGCAGGCAGCCGGCTTTACTGTGTTCCTGAAAGTCTTGTCTCTGCTGGCTCCTCCAGTTCAGTCACTCTGGTCTCAAGAGCCCGTTCTCAGAGATCCAAAACAACAGTCAGCTATTATAAGTACAGGAATACATAGACACCCTGATTCGCATACACACAGCATAGAGCAAAGAACTCTCAATGACTCTCCAAACTCCCCCAAAGCTCTAGCTTTTGAGCTATGAGAGAATTTCAGTTCATGAGCTACCAGAAGTATTAGGGCTTGTATTTTTTTATCCTCTGTGCCATCCATTTGAAGGCAAGATAATTGCAAACATGTGAATCTTGCCAATAGAGGACAAGAGTATCAGATCTGGGTCTGGTTTTTTTATCCAGCAGAGGGCAATAGTATACAGGGCTAATATTATGAATTCTCTCCATTATTAGACAATAGTCTGAATTCTGATTCTGCCCAGCATGAGACAATCATACATATGCCAATATGTTACAATGGTTAGCATTTCCTGTTCTGAGGAAGATTCACTCAGCAAGCATTTTGTCTGATCTCCTATTTTTAAATAACAAACTCATTTGATGTACACAATATGAGGTTATGAGGCTCATTAGAATAAAGCAAATGAAAAAGAACATGTACCCTTAGTGATTCTAAACAAAAAGGATGTGTTAATGACAATTTTTAAGTGTGTTTTTCTATTAAAACTATTACCAAAAAATAGTGTTGCGTAGTAAAAAGGAAGGCCTAGTGAATCTAAAATGGAATGCAAATTCATGATTTAAAGTAACTAATCAAAGCAAATAAAACATTAAAGCATAAACCAAATCTGCATTTTAATAATGATTATAAACCAAGGATGGGGGAACATCATGGAGTTAAAAGTTTGACAAACCTTACAAGCATTTTGGGGGCTAATAGGGCTTGTAAAGCTAGTATGACTTCTCAAACATCTCTCTTCTATCATCTGAATGTATGGACCACGATTTTGAAAAGCAGCTAATGATTTTGGGTGCCTCAATTTCTGGGTTCTGAACTTAATAATATAATATAATAATAATATATGGAGATATACCTATCTCATAGAACTGGAAGGGACCTCAAAAGGTCATTGAGTCCAGCCCCCTGCCTTTACTAGCAGGACCAAGTACTGATTTTTGCCCCAGATCCCTAAGTGGCCCCCTCAAGGATTGAACTCACAACCCTGGGTTTAGCAGGCCAATGCTCAAACCACTGAGGCTATGTCTACACTACAAAATTAGGTCGGATTTATAGAAGCCGGTTTTATAGAAACCGGTTGTATGCAGCCGATTGTGTGTGTCCCCACATAAAATGCTCTAAGTGCAAGAAGTCGGCGGACCGCGTCCACAGTACCGAGGCTAGCGTCGACTTCCGGCGCATTGCACTATGGGTACCTATCCCACAGTTCCCGCAGTCTCCGGCAGTCTCCGGTGCCCATTGGAATTATGGGTTGAGATCGCAATGTCCGAATGATGCAAAACAGTGCCGCGGGGGGTTCTGGGTACATTGCGTCAGGCCCCTCCCCCGCCGTCACAGCAACGGCAGACAATAGATTCGCGCCTTTTTACCTGGGTTACCTGTGCAGACAACATACCACGCCAAGCATGGAGCCCACTCAGCTCAGCTCACCGTCACCATATGTCTTCCGGGTGCCGGCAGACGTGGGACTGCATTGCTACACAGCAGCAGCAGATAACTGCCTTTTGGCGGTAGACGGTGCAGCATGAGTGGTAGCCTTCATCGGCGATCGGGATGCTGGTAGCTGTGGAGCTGGCAGCCGTAGGGCTGCATTGCACCAGCCCCTTGCCTTTTGGCAGTAGATGGTTTATTACGGCTGGTAACCGTCCTCGTCGGACAATCATGGATATCAGTCATAGTATATTATTTTCTGCCAAGTATTGTCTGCTGAGCACCCAGAAGAGGCCGAGGGCGATCTGGGTGCTGGCAGACATATGGCTGGCACACGTGGGGCTACATTGCTACACAGCAGCAACCCCTTGCCTTTAACCGTCCTCGTTGGACAATGATGGCTACCCGTCGTAGTATACTATTTTCTGCCAAGTATTGTCTGCTAAGCACCCAGAAAAGGCCGAGGGCGATCTGGGTGCTGGCAGAGATGTGGCTGGCACACGTAGGGTTACATTGCTACACAGCAGCAACCCCTTGCCTTTTGGCAATAAATAGTATATTATGATTGGTATCCATCATCATCATACTGGTATGCGCCCAGTATTTGCTGCCAAGCGCCCAGAAAATGCCGAGGGCTATCAGTCATGCTGCACTGTCGTCTTAAGATGTAAAAAATAGATTTGTTCTGTATTCATTTCCTTCCCTCCGTCAAATCAACGGCCCGCTAAACCCAGGCTTAGGAGTTCAATCTCAGGGGGGTGCATTCTGTGTGACAGTTGTTTGTATTTCTCCCTGATGCACAGCCACCTTTCTTGATTTTAATTCCCTGTACCTGTACGCCATGTCGTCACTCGCCCCTCCCTCCCTCCCTCCCTCCATTCTTCCCCTGGTCTTTAGATACTAGTTTCGCGCCTTTTTTCAGACCAGACGCCATAGCTGTCACTGGGATCATGGATCCCGCTCAGATCACCGCGGCAATTATGAGCACTATGAACACCACGCGCATTGTCCTGGAGTATATGCAGAGCCTGGACATGCCAAAGCAAAACCAGGACCAGCTGAGGGGGAGGAGGCGATTGCAGCGCGGCGACGATAGTGATGAGGAAATTGACATGGACCTCTCACAAGGCACAGGCCCCAGCAATGTGGAAATCATGGTGTTACTGGGGCAGGTTCATGCCGTGGAACACCGATTCTGGCCCGGGAAACAAGCACCGACTGGTGGGACCTCATCGTGTTGCAGGTCTGGGACGATGCCCAGTGGCTGCGAAACTTTCGCATGCGTAAGGGCACTTTCATGGAACTTTGTGACTTGCTTTCCCCTGCCCTGAAGCACCAGAATACCAGGATGAGAGCAGCCCTCACAGTTGAGAAGCGAGTGGCGATAGCCCTGTGGAAGCTTGCAACGCCAGACAGCTACCGGTCAGTCGGGAATCAATTTGGAGTGGGCAAATCTACTGTGGGGGCTGCTGTGATCCAAGTTGCCAGGGCAATGAGAGACCTGGTGATATCAAGGGTAGTGACTCTGGGAAACGTGCAGGACATAGTGGATGGCTTTGCTGCAATGGGATTCCCAAACTGTGGTGGGGCGATAGACGGAACCCATATCCCTATATTGGCACCGGCGCACCAAGCCACCGAGTACATAAACCGCAAGGGGTACTTTTCAATGCTGCTGCAAGCCCTGGTGGATCACAAGGGACGTTTCACCGACATCAACGTGGGCTGGCCGGGAAGGGTACATGATGCTCGCGTCTTCAGGCACTCTGTTCTGTTTCGAAAGCTGGAGGAAGGGACTTTCTTCCCGGACCAGAAAATAACCGTTGGGGATGTTGAAATGCCTATCGTGATCCTTGGGGACCCAGCCTACCCCTTAATGCCATGGCTCATGAAGCCGTACACAGGCAGCCTGGACAGGAGTCAGCACCTGTTCAACTACAGGCTGAGCAAGTGCCGAATGGTGGTGGAATGTGCATTTGGGCGTTTAAAAGCGCGCTGGCGCAGCTTACTGACTCGCTCAGACCTTAGCGAAAAGAATATCCCCATTGTTATTGCTGCTTGCTGTGCGCTCCACAATATCTGTGAGAGTAAGGGGGAGACATTTATGGTGGGGTGGGAGGTAGAGGCAAATCGCCTGGCCGCTGATTACGCGCAGCCAGACACCAGGTCGGTTAGAGCAGCACAGCAGGGCGCGGTGCGCATCAGAGAAGCTTTGAAAACTAGTTTTGTGACTGGCCAGGCTACGGTGTGAAACTTCTGTTTGTTTCTCCTTGATGAAATCGCCAACCCCCCACCCACCCGGTTAACTCTACTTCCCTGTAAACCAAGCACCCCACCCTCCCCTACCCTCCCCTCTTCAAGCACCACTTGCAGAGGCAATAAAGTCATTGTTACTTCACATTCATGCATTCTTTATTAATTCAGCACACAACTAGGGGGATAATTGCAAAGGTAGCCCGGGATGGGTGGGGGAGGAGGGAAGGAAAAGGACACACTGCACTTTAAAACTTTAAAACTTTAAAACTTATTGCTGTGGAAATTATCTAGGGTGGAGTGATTGGGTGGCCGGAGGCCCCCCCACCGTGTTCTTGGGCGTCTGGGTGAGGAGGCAATGGGACTTGGGGAGGAGGGCTGTTGGTTACAGAGGGGCTGTAGCGGCGGTCTCTGCTCCTGCTGCCTTTCCTGCAGCTCAACCATACGCAGGAGCATATCAGTTTGATGCTCCAGCAGCCGGAGCATCGACTCTTGCTTTCTGATTACAAGCTGATGCCACTTCTCCTCTTCAGCCCGCGTTTCAGCACGCAACCTCTGCTCTTCAGCCCGCCACCTCTCCTCTCGCTCATATTGGGCTTTTTTAAAATCAGTCATTGACTGCTTCCACGCATTCTGCTGTGCTCTGTCAGCGTGGGAGGCAGTCTGTAGTTCAGTGAACATTTCGTCACGTGTCCTTCGCTTCCGTTTTCGAATATTCACTAGCCTCTGTGAAGGTGAAACATTTGCAGCTGGTGGAGGAGAAGGGAGAGGTGGATAAAAAAGATACATTTTAGAGAACAATGGGTACAGTCTTTCACGTTAGATTTTGCTGTTCACATCACACAGCACATGTGCTTTCGTTACAAGGTCGCATTTTTCCTCTTATATTGAGGGCCTGCCGCTTTTGTGTGAGAGATCACTCATGCAGTGCCAGGCCACAGATTTCAGCTTGCAGGCAGCCATGGTAAGACACAGTCTTTTGGCTTTTTTAACCTTGTTAACAAGTGGGGATGGTTTAAAACAGTACTGCTCTCATTAATCATACCAAGCACCCGTTGGGTTGGCCATTTAAAATGGGTTTGCAATGTAAAAGGAGGGGCTGCGGTTTTAGGTTTAACATGCAGCACAAACCCAACTAACTCCCCTCCCCCACACACCCAATTCTCTGGGATGGTCACTTCACCCCTCCCCCCCACCGCGTGGTTAACAGCGGGGAATATTTCTGTTCAGCAGAGCAGGAAGGGGCACCTCTGAATGTCCCCTTAATAAAATCGCCCCATTTCAACCAGGTGACCGTGAATGATATCACTCTCCTGAGGACAACAAAGAGCAATAAGGAATGGATGTTGTCTGCATACCAGCAAACACCGGGACCATACGTTGCCATGCTTTGTTATGCAATGATTCCAGACTACGTGCTACTGGCCTGGCGTGGTAAAGTGTCCTACCATGGCGGACGGGATAAGGCAGCCCTCCCCAGAAACCTTTTGCAAAGGCTTTGGGAGTACATGAAGGAGAGCTTTCTGGAGATGTCCCTGGAGGATTTCCGCTCCATCCCCATACACGTTAACAGACTTTTCCAGTAGCTGTACTGGCCGCGATTGCCAGGGCAAATTAATCATTAATCATTAAACACGCTTGTTTTTAAACCATGTGTAATATTTACAAAGGTACACTCACCAGAGGTCCCCTGTGTGCCCACAGGGTCTTGGGTGAGTTCGGGGGTTACTGGTTCCAGGTCCAGGGTGATAAACATATCCTGGCTGTTGGGGAAACCGGTTTCTCCGCTTCCTTGCAGCTGTGAGCTATCTATGTTCTCTCCATCCTCATCTTCCTCGTCCGCCGAACCCGCTTCCCTGTGTCTTTCTCCAGTGAGGGACTCATAGCACACGCTTGGGGTAGTGGTGGCTGCACCCCCTAGAATGGCATGCAGCTCCGCGTAGAAGCGGCATGTTTGCGGCTCAGCCCCGGACCTTCCGTTTGCTTCTCTGGATTTGTGGTAGGCTTGCCTTAGCTCCTTAATTTTCACGCGGCACTGCTGTGCGTCCCTGTTATGGCCTCTGTCCTTCATGGCCTTGGAGACCTTTTCTAATATTTTGCCATTTCTTTTACTGCTTCGGAGTTCGGCCAGCACTGATTCATCTCCCCAGATGGCGAGCAGATCCCGTACCTCCCGTTCGGTCCAGGCTGGAGCTCTTTTGCGATCCTGGGACTGGGACTGGGACTCCATCACGGTTACCTGTGCTGATGAGCTCTGCATGGTCACCTGTGCTCTCCACGCTGAGCAAACAGGAAATGAAATTCAAACGTTCGCAGGGCTTTTCCTGTCTACCTGGCCAGTGCATCTGAGTTGAGAGTGCTGTCCAGAGCGGTCACAATGAAGCACTGTGGGATAGCTCCCGGAGGCCAATAACGTCGAATTCCGTCCACACTAACCCAATTCCGACCCCCTAAGGCCGATTTTATCGCTAATCCCCTCGTCGGAGGTGGTGTAAAGAAACCGGTTTAAAGGGCCCTTTAAGTCGAAAGAAAGGGCTTCGTCGTGTAAACGTGTCCAGGCTTAAATCGATTTAACGCGGCTAAAGTCGACCTAACCTCATAGTGTAGACCAGGCCTCAGCTATCCCTCCCCCCTTAACACCTTAAAATGGCCTGATTGGAAAGCGTGGAAGGAAAGCCAGAGCTATGTGTTACAGATATAAGAATATCTCCCAACAACTAATTTGGCAGAAGTGTGAGTTCTTCATATGGAATATACACTGCATTTATCTTTATAGTTGAATTTTTCTCCCCACTTTCTCAGCCTGTGCCTCCTCTCACAACCTCTCCTAAGCAGAATGTGGCCCCAATAACTTTGAAGTCACATGTTTTTCAGATGTTTACAAGCCAAAACATATCAGAACCCATTCAAAGAGATAGCTGAAAGCAAACATGGTTTCCTGAATCCCACAGGAAAGGCTGCTGGCAGGCTGCAGACAATGTTAAAAAAAAATTGCAGACTTTAGTGAGATGAGGATAAGTACCTTGATGGTTGTTTTTTCTTGTTTGTATGTTGAGTTCAGTGTTATTTTGTGTGTGTTCGTGTTTTATAATGTTTTTGTTGTTAATTATGAAATTATTATAGAACTTCTGGAATGTCTGGGAGCAAGAACACTATAAATATTTTATTTCACTCTTAGCAGCACTATTCAGAAGCTCAACAAGTGCATGAATCAAGCCAATGGCCACCTAGTGATCAAAAGTTCCATTTATATGAAGTATCCTTTCATCCCTATTCAGGTATCTTTGGACTATTATGAAGAAATATTTTTCTCCTTCTTAAGTGTTACCCCTTTTGCCCCAATCAGCTAGCCAAACATTTAGGATCCTGTAGATTGTCCCAGTAAGGAGGAGAAATTGATGATGGAGTCAGGTACCTAGACTGCCTAAAGGTAGGTACATAAGTGTCCTTATTTTCAGAATTATGGCAACTCCACAGTTCCCATTAATTTCAAAACTTTGACCTAAACATTTGTTTGTTCATTTCTGAATTTGTGATGTGCTTGGCTGTTTTACTACTAGAGGGCAGTAATACTTATAAAACAAGCTTACCCACTGAATGTTTCATCTTGGCTTTATCAGAAGCTAACTCCCTACTAATGATATTACCATGTGTTAGTATGTAACATCGCATAGTGGCATGATTAGCAACATGGCAATATCCCATCACCAGACAGACTTAGTTTTAATTTCTACAGCAGACTAATCTACCTTGATGGTGGGGCTGAAGAAGAAGTAGCCCTTTGAACTGGTGTGTCGACCACTGGAAGCAAATTCAGGATATTCACTCCTGGGCTTGTAAAGATAAATAGCTGCATAAAAGTGGCACTCTTACAGTAGAATAATGATGGGAAATTGGCTTTGAATCCAAGCTCTGTGCCTGCCTATCCTCCTAGAAGCATCTAGATGTTATGCAAGAGGTATGGAAGGAGGGGGAAAACAAGGAGGAAGATAAAATACATTTTAAAACATTTCTGGACTCTAGAGCAAACTGAATATTAATAGCACTGACTTCACTCTAATAATATTTAAGGTTTTCTGCATGTGAGACTCACTCTGATCAGACCATAACAGTAGCCAAATCTGAACAGTAGAAGATTGTACTGTACAGAATACTCTATAGAAAAGTTCCAGACTATTATTAAAGTAAAACAAATTTGTGTGGAAAGTCCTGGTTAACTCATAAACAATTTATAAACTGAAGCATTTAGCCAGGCTTGATTAAAGGTTTAAATCCTTGTAACTGTTTGCCAACAAAATATAGTGTTTCACTATTCCCATAACCATGTTTTGGAAAATATGTAGGGTGTTGTTTTTTTTAATCTACTTTGGGGCTACTCAAAGTTGTAAGATTTTAATCAACTAAAATTAAGCTCAGTAACATTTATGGAAATATCTTTATATATTTTGTTTTGGTATCATGTGAAGCATAGCTTTCTCTTAAATGGCAAAAATGTTTTGCCATAGAAACAAAGTAGTTTTGTAGTGCTGATAGTGGCTAGATAAATCAAGTTCAACTGTAACAAAAAGAAAACTGAAAAAGTAACCTGAGCCTAATCAAACTAATCACACACACACACACACACACACACACACAAAGAAAGTATCTGATGAGTCATTTTCCACTACCTGTGCCAATTAAGATACACTCTTACACGCAGTTTTGCTGAATAAGCCATAGGAGAGGCAGCATTAGGCAGAAACATTAACTGCCTTAAGACCATGGAATTTTCACTGCCTTTTGCTCTTGGGGTAACAGGGTTTGCCCACCTGTGAAGCAGCCAGGGTATGTTACCCCCCTAACCTGTGGCTATTGCTAACACTAGTGGGGAAATCCGGAATATACTATGAACTGCAAGACATCTGCAAGGAGGTCCAGATTCTCAGTGGTATTTCCCAAGTCCCTGAGTCCCATGTTTCTCAATAACAGTGCCATAATGGCCTCCCCACTCCTGGCTTCCTTTAGTGGGATTCTGAAGACATGGAGCAGGAATTTGGGTACATTATTAGTATTAATTTATAAGGGAAAGTTCCCTACAGGTTTCCAATGAGATTTGCCATGTAGTGTCTTGCTCTGGGACCTACCCCCACCATACATTTTGAAAGCCTATGGAAGACTGGTTGCGTAATCTTCATGCACAGAGGCTTCTGAGAGGTCAAAGGAAAAGAGGAATGATTCATACTGATCCAACCCCTCAGTCCTTTCATTCCTTCTCATGGGAATTATCAAAGGGGGTGTTATGTTTCTATAGAACTTTCTATACGATGCAGACATAACAAGTGTGTCACATTTCTTATTTATTTATGTGCTTTGATTTTATTCTCATACAAAGAATAAGGGAAACTGAGAGGGTCAGAAATGTTTTCCCACTGTTTCATTAAAAAAGGGGCAGAAGGGAGAAGGAGTTGTAGAAATTGTCTTTGTGTTTGTATCTTGTTTTCACGTGTGAGTGTTTGCCTCACTGCAATAGTTTGGATAATTCTATATCATCTAGGGCCCAAATGTGGAGGATTTAATCACCTCAGTGGTATTATAGATTGATGGGTCCACATCATTATTGGCTGTTGGACTGGGTCCTTGTTTTGATACCTTGTGTCTTTTCCAGCAGGTGACAGAATAGAACTTTGCATGTGACAGCACTTAGGCAGATGAACAATCACCTAGAACAATCACCTTTTAGAAAAGAAGGAATAGAAACACACAAAACTCTACTCTGTTGAGCGTCTGCATGTGTGTCAACAACATATCCTGGGTAATGGTATTAAAGACGGCTCTCAGACATAAAGGATCAGTAGGGTCAACTGGTCTGTTCATCCACTACCAAAAAAAAGAACCTCTACTAACACAACCATTTAATTTCTCTGCTATGACCAGGCCTAAGACCAGATGGACTCCAGATATTGCCACAATACTGCAAACCTCTTGATAAACTTACCCCAAAAGGGGATCTGAGATTGTCCAGCACCTTCTCTTGGTTTGAACAAACACCTCTTTAAACTAAACTGACATACCGACTTCCCAAAGGAAGTCATTGAAATTCTCCCCTTGAATAAAGTACCGCCCAGTTGTACATCACCATGCAAGAAAGACCTGAGTGTGATTTGCAAATCATAGTAAAAGAAAGCACTCCCCCAGCACTTCCAGTGCCAATTACTGAAACTCAAGCAGAGAATAGCCTTGGCCTAATTCTCCACTATCTGGCACTTTGGTGGTCATTTACACACATGCAAAGTGATTATAAAGTGCTATTATTTTGTTCTGGTAGCATTTTACACCCATTTTGTACTCACATTGCATAGACATATGACTATACAAAGTGCAAGTGTAACACCAATAGACACTGGTTGTCATCGGCGAGCGAGATCGAATCTGGGGCCTCAGGAACTTAGTGCATTAGCTAAAAGCCAACTGCCTGTTAGCTAAGGCTGTAGAGCAGACTCATAATCTTTCTCTAAGTAGTCTCAGTGACACTAGATGGGGCAGAACACCACACCCAGAAGGTGTGTGGGTTACATACTTCCCCTAGCTGAGGAAGCACCTCCCAAGCTTCAGAGACTTCCCAGTTGAAATCCCAGACAAGCCTCCACTTGTAACACTGACAGACCTAAGTTGTCAGCAGGCAGGATTGAACCTGGGAACCTCTGAAACTAAACACATGAGTCTCTCTTTCTCCTGGACAGAACACCACACCCAGGAGGTGTGCAGGTTATATAAGGTAGTGAAATAGGCCTTTTCTGCCTGCCACCACTAGAGTTGGGTAAATGACCAATTTTTCAGTTGGGTGGCAGTTCCAAAATATTGGAAAAGAAAAACTTTGGTTTGAACTCAATCTAAATTTTTTCAGAATTTGATTAACTGAAAAGGGGCACTTTGTGTGTGGTCTAAAGCAGAGATTCAAACCTGGGTCTCCTACATCCCAGAAAAGTGTCCTAACCACACAGGGAAAGATAGCATCACCATTGCCTCCACTTCTTCTAGCCAATTTGTGAATATCTGAAATTATTTGTGTCAGATTAGCATATCCGTTCAGGTTGACTGAAACTGCATTTTTCATCAAATGAGCTATTGGTCCAAAACAATGTGCCTAGCTCTAGTCACTACCATTACTGAGATATGGGTCTGCTATCATGGAGGTGGACTAGTCACTCAGAGCTTAGCAATGTTATCCACTACCACTGCAGATGAGCTTCTGGACAGGACTGTTCAGAAAACTTGTATTAAATGTTTTAAAAAATAACTTTTTTTTTTTTTTTTGGGACCAGCTGTGCCTCTGGCCCAAGCAAAGCTATGTCAAGTTTCTGTAATCAAGCCTAAAGGTGTTCAAAGCCTGTGTTACTGCAGCTAGATTCCCCCACTGGTTGAATAAGGCATTTCTGGGGGTTACTATCTGGGCATCCATGAAAGCCAGGACTTCAGCCCATCTTGACAACTGGAGGGCAGATGGTATCAATCTCAGGGATCTGACCTGATATGTTCTTTCTGTGAACATGGGGAAGAAAAGAGATCAGGATTGGAATCTGCAGCAGGAGGGAGTTAATTAGATCAGCACAGAGCAAGAATAATGCAAAAGATTTTACGAAATGGACCCATGTGAAACTTGGTGGGCTTGACTGACAGGGATTCATGTGACTCTTTTTTTCTTGAATGAACTGAATAAATGGTTTTATTAATTTTGGACTCAAAATTGCAGGCATTATTACTGGGAAACTGATTTCCAACCATTATGCTCATCCTGTCAAGGATCAGAAATATCCATCTAATCTGTGTTTCTAACCAAAACAGAATGAATATAAATTAAACACTGACAACAAATTGCTCTCAAACAATCAATGGACCAAAAATTATTCATAGAATCCTTGAGGGGCAGTTTTAGCCAGTCTGACTCACTTTGAATAGTACCTGACTTCAATGGGATTATTTACAGAGTTAATGAGTGAAAGGTGCTAGAATCCATCCATCAGAGAATAATTTCAATTTATAAATAATTCTGAGAAAATTACCAGAGTTCATGACCAGAAAAATAGGCAAAATTAATCAAGATATTCATTATGAATTACTTGCCCAGCTTTAGCTGTTTGTTTTTCCATAGCAGAATTGCATAACATATTAACATTACTCCCATCAGTCAAGCTAGATCTTTTACTGGACCATCTTCAGTTGATGAGACAAGCTTTTGAGCTACACAGAGCAGAGTTCAGGTAAAGATTAGAAAATTAAAAGTCAAAATCCCATTGAATTACAATGGGAATTAGCCACCCATCTCTCTTAGGCATCTTTGACAGTCATAGCCAAAACCATTTTAACTCTCACAGTATTAAACTACATCACTTTTTTTCCCCCAATTATTTTTCATTTTTCATGACTAAACTCTGGGCTCCAGTTGGGACCACACACAGGAGTATTAAAATGTGTGCCTGAGAGAGGTTGTGGTATTTCCAGCCTGACAGGAAGCTGGGGGTATCAGACTTCTCACAAGGGCCTGTTCTTGTGAGATTTCCAGTTCAGTTTTGCAGACCCTCTATAAGAGGTTTCTATCATTAGGATAAACATTCAAACTTCTGGGTGCTTATTTATCTATCTAAGATATTTATACAACCTCCCATCACCCCATTATTGTAGTATTTGATCACCTCACAGTCTTCAATTCCTTGTAAGCAGTGGCGGATTAGCCACTGGGCCTACGGGGCCCCTGGGCATGGGCCCCGGCCAACTGGGGGGCCCCAGAGCCCTGGGTGGGCGGGGAAAGCCCCCATGCCCTGACCCTGCTCCTGGGCAGCAGCCCTCAGTGCCCCCATGACCCCGGCAGCAGCCAGGCATGGTGATGGGGTAAGCCCCCAGTGCCCCCAGACCCTGTCCCCGGAACCGGCCATGGGGAGGCAGAGGAAGTCCCCAGCACCCCCGGATCCTGTCCCAGGCAGCAGCTGGAGGTGGCAGGGAAAGCCCCCAGTGCCCCTCCAACCCTGTCCCTGGCAGAAGCCAGGGG
The DNA here is from genome assembly GCF_028017835.1 of Emys orbicularis. Lineage (NCBI taxonomy): Eukaryota > Metazoa > Chordata > Testudines > Emydidae > Emys > Emys orbicularis. Next base: position 62,320,770 of record NC_088683.1, on the reverse strand, counting down.
GACAGCAAAGGAAGCCCTCAGTGTCCCCCCATCCCCAGGAGAAGCCTCCAGCGCCTCCTGACTCTGACCCTGGCAGAAGCAGAGGGGCAGCAGGGGAAGCCCCTAGTGCCCCCAAACCCAACCCTGGCAAAAGCTGGGGGGCAGCAGGGGAAGCCCCAGTATCTGCTGCAGACCTGGGACTGGAGGAGCTCTCGCTACCTGCTGCAGCCTCTGGGCTGGGGAAGCCCTGACTCCCTGCTGCAGCCCCAGAATTGGACAGGGCTTCTCCAGTCTTGGGGCTGCAGTGGGGGGGGGGCAGAATGAGGGGGACCCTGGGTGAAACAGGGGTGGAGCCGTGGGCAGGGTCACACGTGGAGGGGGTGAAATGGGGGCAAGACCACAGGTGGAAGGGGTTCGGTGGGGCCCTGGGCCCCAGGAAACCTTAGTCCGGCTCTGCCTGTAAGGCAGGGAAGTACTATTATCCCTATTTTATAAATTGGGAACTGAAGCCCCGAGAGATTAAGTCATTTCCCAATAAGCATTTGGGAAATCTACTGTGGAGCAGGAACTTATATCAAGCTCTCCAAAGTCCTAGACAAGTTCCTTAATCACTGGACCATCCTTCCTCTTATTTAAACCAAACACTCAAAATTTCTGAAGTTGGTTTCTTACTGCTTTTTATTCTATTATTCTAAAAAATCTGAATGATGTGGTAATGTGTGAAGATATACAATATAGGGATTTTGTCGGTCACTTATTTTCCCAAATAAGTTGCAAGTCTAGAATTCAAGCTGCAAATGATTCAGAAATAGGAAGAGTTATTATTTGTACAAAAAGAATTACTTGGTGAATTAAATTTACTTTTTAGACAAGTCTTCAATAACTTGTTTGACTGGAGCTTACGTTTAGTGATGGTTAATATCCCAAAGAGCCATATCACACATCAGTTTTTGAGCGGAAATCTCCATTGAAATCAATGAAAAGTTCTGTATAAAAAATTATAGCACTATGTGGTTCAAAGACGTAGGTGATACCTGAACAAAGATTCCAGGAAAGCTCACAATTCCAGACTAAATTAACAAAGGCCAGACTATAAAACCTTAAGGGTCAAACTTGAAACTCAATAATTACAGAACTCTGTGGCAGTGTGAGCCATAGGGAGCAGGAACTATGTGACAATGTTTCTTTGGCTCACAAGTTATGCAAAACTTTGGTGCAGGAAGGCGGGTTTGCTAAGTGTTAATGAACACTTAAGTGGCTCAGAAGTTCAGCTGTGTTGTATCAATGTAAGTGAAAGGCCTCATGAGGAGCCACATCTAGAGCATCAATAGAGAACACAGGGGACTCTCAGGGCTTCCTTTAATCTCTCCCCATTGGTGAGTCAAAGAAAGCCTCGGGGGGAATATTCAGCAAAGGGATAAAAACAGTTCACAGGTCCTCCAGGGAAGCTGCTTCTTTCTTCCCCATTCTAGGCTTTTCCCTGCCCCCACCTTTTTTGTGTGAGCTCTACTCTATGTATTCTTTGCACTCTATATGAATAGCAAATAAGGGCCTAATTTCAAACTGTCACAGCTGAGGTGGCCTGAGAGGACAGATAAACAAAGCCTGTGTCTGGAGGCAGCCAAACAAAGGCCTGGTGAAGGTTTGTTAAGGGGATGAAAATCTCCACTCTGTTGGTGTTTTCACAGGTGTTGACTGTGAAATGAGGCTCTCTTCTTCTTCCACTCCCCCCCACACACACACCAAGCTGCAAGGGAATGAGAAAAGTTTGTAAAGAGGATTTGGCAGGGGATGGGCAGTGTTGTTTTCACATGACCATTTCCTTTCCTGCTCTTTTCTCCTAGGGCTAACACAAAGAGGTGGAATATAAACCTTGAATGGTAGGCTGCAGCAGCAGGTGCTGCTGCAGGATCTGTGAGTTCTGCTGCAAATAAAAAGGGCAGAGGGGAGAGAGGAGGGAAATGGCAATTATTCTTTATAAACCAAGTTAGCCTCAGGAAGACCCTGGGGGCAAGGCTTCCTTTGGAGGGATATTTTAGTGCATTGCATATAAATGCTAAACCAGGAAAAGACATTTCTGAATAAAAATGAACATTCTATAAGCAGTTTGTCTTTTGCTCAGCTAGGATTTGATGGGATGAGGTGGTTTAGGGTGGGACTTTCTAATGTGGCTAAATGATTTAGGCCTGGTCTACACTTAAACATTATACTGGTATAACTCTACTGGTTAAGGAGATGATTTTTCCCAGTTGAGTTATACCAGTGAAAAGTCTAGTGTAGATGCAGTTATACTGGTGTGAAGGTGACATATCGATATAGTTATTCCCCTTCCCATATAGGCATAACTATACCTGTGTAAAGCATGTTGATAATGATATAATGGTGTCCATGCTAGGTAGGCTGTAATACTTTAATTATAATGATATTGTTAAAACTGTATAGTTTTGTAGTGTAGACAAACATTTAGGTGCACAAGGGCTCTTACCTAGTTTTTAGCCCAAACCTCTCTACACAGAAAAACCTCCGGTCTGGATTTGGATTTAAGCCTGAGCAAGTTTATGCAGCTGGGAGTTTAGAATAGAACCTGGGCTCTGTTTTCACTTGGGCTGGAACCCACCAGCTTTACTGTGAGTTTCCTGGCGCAATTGCTCGAGGGCTGATAGTCCTCCAATGACTTTCCACAATTCCTTTTGAAGGATAGACAAGTTCTCCTGCAACTGACAAAAATGATTGTAATATCTTTTATTGAACCAACCTAAAAAATAAAAATAAAAAAAGATATTACTTCACCCACCTTATCTCTCTAATATCTGGGACTGACATGGATACAACTACATTGCATACTACAATTGACTGGGAAAGTACCAGAGTGTTTCAGCACTTAAGTACCATGGATATGCTGTCCCACACACAGGGGAAGAGCAGGCTCAGTGAGGAAACTATGTGACCAATTGTAGCAAAATCCTGTCCAACGCTGGGATTTCCCTATTCAGAAAGTACTTTACATTATATAGATGATGACCCAGAAGTCACATATTAATTTTTAAATCATGTCTGATGTATGTTCAGAATCTGCAGCCAATATTTTAATTTACTTTACTTTAATCCATACACTCTTAGGGGGGGGGGGGGGAAGTAAACTGCTTTAAATGTTGAAATTAAGTTGTTTATAATTGGAAGAGGAGTAGCAGAATCTGGCTTTATGGTACTTTTTCTATGATTTTATTTAAATTACATTTAAAAAATCAGTTGTATTTATCAGTGAACTACCACAGACATTGTTGAAGAAAATCATCTTAAATTTTATAGTTTTTTAATCATTGTGGATAAAAATTAGGAATGGAGGATGTATGAACTTGTTTGGGTAAAATAAGAATTGAGTTCAGTATCTACCCAAATCTTAAACCAACCCGTTTTGGGATCCGAAGTGCAGAGTTCTCCGAATGCTCGGGCCTTGTTTACACTGCAAAACTAAACTGATACGGTGTGTAGTTTTTAGCATTCTGAAGGTTGGTCTACACTAGAAAGTTAGGTTGACATAACCTCATTGCTCAGGGGTGTGAAAAATTCACAGCCATGAAAGATGGAGTTAATCTGAGTAAGCCCCAGTGTGGATACTGCAGGATTGGTGGGAGAATTCTGTTGACCTAGCTTCCACCACTCAGATAGGAGGATTTACTACAGTGACAGAAGAACCCCTTCCATCGCTATAGTATGTGTCTACACTCCAGCTACAGGGTTAATGACTGTGCCACTGAAGTGTTTCTAGAGTAGACATACCTTCAGTTCAGTAGTGAGTATGATTAGGCTGCAAGTGGAAACAAGGACAAACAGTGTTTGGCACTTGCTTAAACCCTGACCAGATCAAGGTTAACTGAAACAATGCTGAAAATGGTTTGTCCTTTTCTTTACCTGGGTTAATTTTGCTCTGTGCTGATGTAGCTAAACCGACTGCTGACAAATGTGCTCAGTAATAGTTGAATTTTGTAATATAAATTAGGCCTCATTGACTTCATTTCTAATAATCAGCACCTCTCAGAATCATTTCATTTACATTGTAATGTCCTGGGCATGGACTGTCTAAACACTTGTGATCTGTACAGCATCAAGCATGTTGTTGGTTCTTATCAAATAATGGAGAACAACAACAACAGACAGCAAACTGAGCTTGAGGCTACAAAGGGAAGGCACTTTTAGTTTAAAATTCCAAAGGTCCACCTACATCATGTGGGAAGCTGTTTTAAAACTAAACTATGAATGGCAGGTGGGAAATTCTTGTCATAAGAAACAGAGTTTTGAGGGAAAATTCCAAAAGGATTGAAGGATCCTTGCACCAATAAATCCTTGCAATGGTTATAGAAGAGATTTCAACTACTAATTCACTCCTCTTTCAACCCATCCTGTAAACTTAAAAAAAAAAAAAAAAAACCTTCCTGACAAACATATCATTTATAATTATCTATCCTATAACTACTTACTGCAGCTTGCACAGCAAACTGTGGTTTCCCTTTTAGCATAGAAATGTTTGTGGGCCTGGTTATAGGTGTTTTAAAACAAGAAAAGAAAGCTGCATTTTAATGAGTCTCACAACAACTGTATTCTGTAGTTATATGTGATATACTTTAAAAAAAATTACATTTGGATCAATTAACTTGTACTGGAATACAAGCTACCAAGGATTCTATGTTACTGCTCATCAAGCTGGAAGATATGATATAGTCAGTCTTAGCCCTACAAAACAACATGTGTGGTTGCATAGGACACTCTTTTATAAATCTCATTCTTGTAATGAATATTATTTACCCATCAAGCAGATGCCCTCTATACAATTATTATATGTCCTCAAAATATATGGTTGACTATGAGACTATAGTTGACTATTTCAGTTTGTAGGGATTTAACACAATTTTTTTCAGTTCACTTCCAATTGGTTCACATTTCCTGAATGTTGATTTGAGCAGAAGTGAAACTTAGCCAGAATTGGTTATTTTCCCTGAGTTTCATCTAAAACTATGCAAGATAAAGAAATTTTACCTGGTTACTATTCATAAACATAAGTCTCTCCTTGACAGCCAAATCTCAGTACTTTGACTCGAGCTTGCTTAGCTGTTTGCAAACCTGCCCCACATTTCAGACTTGTAATACAACTACTAGGTGAGTTTCATCAGCTTCAGGTTTCATTACAAAACTTTGTATAGCTTTACTGAAAAGGTATTTTGCAGAACAAGTGGATGCAGGGGAACCTCAGCTGAGGGATTTGGTGCTGGTGGTAATGGAACATGGAGTGACCTCCAAATCGTTCCTCCTAAGGAGGAATTCTTGAAACCCTACAGTAAATCTCCCTCTGGAAGGGAACACAGTGAATTAATTCCAGCTTAAGATATGGGGCCAAATTCTGCCCTTACTTACACAAATGCCCCAGGCTGTTTATGCTACTGTTCCTATTGTGACTGGAATTCTGGTTTTGCAGATGTTTGCAGAGCTCTGAGAAATGGTGTGAAATTTCTGCCTCCCTTATGCTGTACAGCTTCTGATGTGACTTTCTGAAATGCTTACTTGGATTTGTCATTGCATATTGTTACTCCTTTTGATCTGAGTAAGCAATATTTGGGGTATTGTGAATTGTTTCCATTACAAGGAGATATAGTAGATATTTCTTCAATGCAATCCTGCTTATTCACAACGTCTGTTTCCTTGAACACCGAATTTAAAAAATGGAGGCAGTTTCTTTGCTCACAGTTCCAAGACTCTTTCCAGTCAGCACTCCGTCCAACAAGCTCTCTCTCTGTCATGCTCCCAGTACTTTTCTGGCTCTCTCCTTGGTTTATTTGGCAGCTTCTCTCTGCCAATTCTCTCGGTGCTTCTGCCATAAACACACCTTCACCAAACATTACCTATCCACCTGTGTTTGCATTTAGTCCCCAGCAAAACTCCCACATAGCTCAGGTTCTGACTAGCCATGCATTTGGCCTGTGTTTTAGGCAGTGGCTCCAATTGTTTCAGCTATCTTGTTCCAAAAGGAGGGAACTCTATATATGATCCATCTATGACTGATCTATTTACTTCCAGACCCTCTCTACTATTCCTGAAGATAATGCCTCATTGCACTGTTTCTGATATTTATTCTAAATGAAAGGTACTGTCAGACCCACCAACTTCACCCAACCTCCATCATAATAATACCTATTGTCCTGCCACTGTATTATAGCCATTTGCCTGATGCACTGTAACACTACTTCTAAAGTGGTGCCTTAACAGTGCAGGATCACAGAAGGGAAAAGCTGGCCCTATTCTTTCTGAGGGAAACAATGAATAGGTGTGCCCTGTTAGAATGGTTCCACTGAAGGCTTGGCTACACTTGCGAGTTACAGTCCAATAAAGGAGCCCCGGGCGCACTAGGTCACTACCCGTCCACAGTGGCAAGGCACGTAGAGCACTGCTGGTACTCCACCTCGGTGAGTGGAATAATGTTTGGTGCGCCCCCGCTGGAGCGCCGCGGTGCCAGTGTGAATGAGGTGTTGCATTACTGCGCTCTGATCGGCCTCTGGAAACGTCCCATAATCCCCTTAAATCAAGTGGCCACTCTTGTCTTTTTTTTTGAATCGCAGCAGGAATGCGGATATGCCCTTTGAAAGCTCCGTTTCTGACAGCTGGCTGCTTATCTCCCCCGAGACAAAGCAACCATTAGTGTGGAATGCTGTGAGTGAGTGAGAGAGAAAGGCGGGGGGGAGGGGTCTGCTGCTGTCTGAACTTACAAGACAGCATGCTGACAGCTCTCAGCCCCCCAAAAATCCACTCTCTCTCCCCCCACATAAGCAAAACACACTCCCTGTCACACTCCACCCCCCGCCCCCCATTTGAAAAGCATGTTGCAGTCATGCTGGGATAGCTGCCCATAATGCACCACTTGCATGCTGGGATAGCTGCCCATAATGCACAGCTCCCAATGCCGCTGCAAGTGCCGCAAATGTGTCCATGCCAGTGCGCTTGAAGCTGTCAGTGTGGACAGACTGCAGCGCTTTCCCTACTGCGCTCTCTGAAGGCTGGTTTAACTCAAAGCGCTCTACATCTGCAAGTGTAGCCATGCCCTGAGACAATGAAGTTAGGTTAGTATGCACAGGTCACATTGCTCAGACGGTAGTTTGGAATGGTAGATTAACAAACCCTATCTGACAAGTTTCAGAGTAGCAGCCGTGTTAGTTTTAGCCGTGTTAGCCGAGTTAGTTAGAACAAGCACCTACAAGATCTCTATCAAGCATTCTTAAAACTACAATACCCACCTGCTGAAGTGAAAAAACAGATTGACAGAGCCAGATGAGTACCCAGAAGTCACCTCCTACAAGACAGGGCCAACAAAGAAAATAACAGAACACCACTAGCTGTCACCTTCAGCCCCCAACTAAAACCTCTCCAGCGCATCATCAGAGATCTACAACCTATCCTGAAAGATGATCCTTTACTCTCACAGATCTTGGGAGACAGACCTGTCCTCGCTTACAGACAACCCCCCAACCTAAAGCAAAAACTCACCAGCAACCACACATCACTGAACAAAAACACTGACCCAGGAACCTATCCTTGTAACAAAGCCCGATGCCAACTCTGTCCACATATCTATTCAAGTGACATCATCATAGGACCTAATCACATCAGCCATACCATCAGGGGCTCGTTCACCTGCACATCTACCAATGTGATATATGCCATCATGTGCCAGCAATGCCCCTCTGCCATGTACATTGGCCAAACCGGACAGTCTCTACGCAAAAGAATTAATGGACACAAATCTGACATCAGGAATTATAATACTCAAAAACCAGTGGGAGAACACTTTAACCTGTCTGGCCATTCTATGACAGACCTGCGGGTGGCTATCTTAAAACAGAAAAACTTCAAAAACAGACTCCAACGAGAGACTGCTGAGCTGGAATTGATATGCAAACTAGACACAATCAACACAGGATTAAATAAAGACTGGGAATGGCTGAGCCATTACAAACATTGAATCTATCTCCCCTTGTAAGTATTTTCACACTTGCTTCTTATCAAACTGTCTGTACTGAGCTATCTTGATTATCACTTCAAAAGTTTTTTTTTTCTCTTACTTAATTGGCCTCTCAGAGTTGGTAAGACAACTCCCACATGTTCATGCTCTCTGTATGGGTGTGTATATATATATCTCCTCAATATATGTTTCACTCTGTATGCATCCGAAGAAGTGGGTTGTAGCCCACGAAAGCTTATGCTCTAATAAATGTGTTAGTCTCTAAGGTGCCACAAGTACTCCTGTTCTTTTTGCCTATCTGACAAGAAGCTTTCCACACCTGTGAAACTAGTAAGAGCTTAATTAGGGTCAATGGAGAAATCCCCAAGACAATAAAAGTTAGGCACTTAAACATATTCTTTTTGTGGGCTGAAAAAATCTCTCTTTCTTCTCCACGCTGCCTAATCTAACTGTCATATTAAACAACTGAATAAAATATATGAATATTGGCAGCTTTCATTCTTGTTTTTCTTATCTTAAGCCAAAAGGTAGTTAGCTGCTGGCCTTTTCCAAGTGAGCCTGGAGGGTTTGTCTGACAGAGTTTGAATTTTGAATTCCTGGCAAACTGTTGACTTCACTTCCATCAAACTTTATGTAACACTTTAGAAATAAATAGGACATTGTGTAAGTACAGGATAACTTGAAATATTTGTCTTCTTTGTGACTGAGATCAACTTTACCCCACCCTCTTCTAATTCATCTGTGGAATAAAAGCTGCTCAGAAAATTTTGACAAAAAATGGGGGTGTGATTCACAAACATTTTTGTCAAAAAAAGTTGTCTATTTTCTAGCCTGCTCTGTGGCATATTTCAAATGGAAGAGGAACCCTGCATTTATTGAGTGATTATGCAAGGGAAAGAGAGTTCTCCTTGTTATATATCTTCTGTTTGATCCCTAATCCATGCCCCAAATGTGATAAGCAGTTTGTCTAATACTGGTCTGGAGTACACTCTTCTATCATTGTCATTAATGAACTCACACTGAATAGGGGAAGGCATAGCTCAGAAAAGCCCCAGGTAAACATCAGGAATATCCCTTAGGAAGGTGGCCATCTATTGATTTATAGATATATATAGTAAAATCTCATCCCCATCTAACCTACTCTCATGCATGTATCTTTGCACTTCATTTTTAACCATGCACCAAATTCAGAATAACCATTTGCATTGTGGTTACAACAGGAAGGAATAGAATTTATACCACCAAGAAAACTCAGTTACATCCAAATAGTAGGGCACTCTATATATGACCCAGCTGATATATTTATCACCTCTACTTGTCCCTGTAGATAATGCCTCTCTGCACTGATCTGTATTGTTAGAAACACTTCTGCTTTGGAGCCCAGAATGCCAATGTAGCAAGAGAAATGTTGACTCACTGGAAATAGTACATCAATTTTTCTGAAGGTGGTATTTGTGGAAAGGATATATCAGTGTGATAGGCAAGCTGATGACTAAAACAAGATGTATGTATTCCAATAGGTATAAGTACTGTGTTATCTACGCAACTTCATCATCAAAGCAAATCCTAAAGGTGCATAGCCTCCTGGCAGAGCAAGTGCCCCACTTCTTAGATACATAATAATGGGTTATCTTTCACCTTTTGGGCCCTCCTTCACTGTCCACAGCCAACAGCCATGTACCTCCCTCCCATTCTGTGCACCTGCGCTGTACTGGGCATGAATGAGCCTTCCCAGTGCTAAATTTGTTTGTTTCTTTTGGGCTTGATTGTGCCCCACCCCATGCAGCTGAAAAAAGAGGGAAAGCAGGTGAAAGGAGACCTTCCTCTTCTCTACATTAATGCCTGTGGTACATGGGCTATTATAATCACAGAACTTGCATTCCCAGGCTTAGCTCCTCTGGGGTGCTCGAATCTCAGAACTCTTGCCCTTAACAGGAAGCGAGTCCGAACTAGCCAGCAGAGTTGGCCCCATGTGGGAACACATGCTGCACTCTGCCAAAGGATGGTGTAAGTGGCTGTGCACACCCTGCAGTCCACAAGGCTTTCTGTCAGCCTCAGGCAGTCTCCCATTGGCAATGATGCATAGCATCAGCACTTAACACAGCAGGCTATGGGTTACAGCCCAATAGAACAATATCTGTTTGTGCCTTATGCATTTCTCCAACTCTCCACTCTTTAATTTAGAGTGGTAGGGAATGAAGACATTACCCATAAATGAATATATACAGTATATTGCATATAAGGGTAGCAACTGCTTTGTTTTGTTTTAATTGTGATCACATCAGGTAATTTAATGCACAGGTATGCATGTAGTAGATTCCATAAAGCTGATCCTTGTCAGGTTTGGAGCAACATTCCTCCCTCCAAAATGAGAACTTATATAAAAGATTGCCTCATGAAGTAATTTAGATTCCATAAACACCACAAAAAAGATCTTTTAAATAATTGACAAAATAGAAGAAAATGGGCTTTAATTGTTTTAAAAATCTCTTTTTAAAACTGCCCTGGAGTATACATTCAGCTTGAGTCCATAATTTAAAGTCATAACAGCTTGTGCTCATAAACTGTCGTTAAACAAAGCCCTATTCTTTACTTAATGCATAGTCAGTCAGAACAAAGGTATTTAACTTGCGCAAACATACATGTGGTATAAACAGGGCACATCTGGGTGTGGAGTGTGCAACTACAGAGTAGAAGCAAGCACAGCTTTCATTTTTTAAATTCTTTTTTTTTATTTAAATATGTCACCTTTGCATCCAAGTAAAAGAGGTTTTTTTCAAAGCTTTTGTATTGTACATTATAGAAAGAATATAGAGGAATGTAGCAGTATTTTAATGCAGCACTTGTAGTGACGATCAACACAGCTTCCAAAATACTACACCTTTGACTTGGTGGATTGTATAACAGGGAGATTTAAAAGGAGAGTGCAATGCATTTTGTTCAGTAATTTAAAGAGATCTCAGATACTGCATATATTTGTACTGAAACATAATGTTTCCCCTCAGAATGCAAATGGGAATAGCTTTCTAACCAGAAAAGTCACAGGGTCACACATAAAAAATTAGGTCCAGTCTGTATTTATAGACGCTTCACAATTTAACTTGATCTGTTTCTAAATTGATTTAATTAAATTGACACTACCCCTTTGTGTAGACACTCTTAAATCCGAATGCCTTATGTCCATTTAACTTACTTCGATAACAAACTGAATTAAACAAAATCAGTATTAGCCACTCTTAAACCAAGATTGCCAACCCAAGAGGGTGGTGTAAGATTTAACTAAATCAAATTAGAAACCATTTTTACTTAAATGATTGCAATTTCCTTTTGTTGACCATCCCTTGGGTAGAGATAGATTGGATAGCTATTTGCCTTGCAAATTGTACTCTGTAGTATGCTCTTTACAACATAGTGCATCATCCTTTTCTTTGAAAGTCATACTTTTAGAAATGTTGATACAAATAGAGCTCATCGGGAATCTTTCAACTAAACTTTTTTTTGTTCAAAAATTCTGGTAGTTGAAACCAAAACTTTTCATGGAAAGATACCAGCTTCAACAAAATTTTCATTGGGAAGGTTTCTCAGTCCAAGAACAACAAGGAGACTGGTGGCACCTTAAAGACTAACAGATTTATTTGGGCATAAGCTTTCATGGGTAAAAATCTCACTTCTTCAGATGCATCTGAAGAAGTGAGGTTTTTACCCACAAAAGCTTATGCCCAAATAAATCTGTTAGTCTTTAAGGTGCCACCAGACTCCTTGTTGTTTTTGTAGATACAGACTAACACGGCTACCCCCTGATACTTCAGTCCAAGAAGGAGCTTCAAGACCCCGCCAATAGCACTCATCTGGGATGTAGGAGAACTAGGTTCAAGTTGCTGCCCTGTCTGATTCAGAGCATTAACTTTCACCTTGGTTGCCAATGTCCTAGATGAGTGCCCTCACCACCAGGCTATAGATTCAGGCTCTCTGGCTCAGTAAATATTTAGTTATTTGTATAAAGTATAAGTGCTCCAAGAGAAGAGATTGGGAGACCTAGGTTCAAATCCCTGCTCTGCCTGATTTGAGGAAGACCGACTCTATAGAATCAGGCAGAACAAGGACTTTAACTTGCATCTCATTGCATCTTAACTATCAACCTCTAAAGTCATTTTACCTACTCTTCTTTTGTTCTTTTATAGGTATGCCTACAGAGGTGTGATGTATTTATGTAAACCTTTGGTCAAGTGATTAATGGGAGCAAAAAGGAGTTCAATATAGCTAGGCTTCTTCTTGACAAAAAAAAAAATGAACTGGTTTAGTCCCCCACATAAAAAAACTAAACACCCTTCTTGAGTGACCTTACCCGGCAGAACTTCTCCCACTCACCAGCACTCTAAGACAAAGGAATCTTTATTATGGGGAAAGAGAACATAGTCATAAATTTGGGAAAACACAGCAACAAAATAGATATGCAAATATAGAGTAAATTATGGCTCCTCTGACCACTTTCCAATAACTTTGGCAGAAGCCTGTCCAACTCTCTTCCAACCCGCTGCTGAGAATATCCTACAGGAAAAAGTCCCTGGACTTCACCATCTCACCCATCCACTAAATCCCCATTCTTGGTTAGGATCGGTGGGTAGCAGTAGTTCAAGTGTCCCTTTCCAGGTCTGTCTCCAGAGAGGAGACAGGGGGAGTCAAGTATATTTTGAACCCTGGAACAGAGTCCTGGCTACTTGGAAATGAGCTCTTTGCCATAAGGTGAGAGCTCTTACCCTCTCCCTGGACCTCCCAAGGAACCCTCTATCCCCCAAAATCATGTATTGTCATGAAGTGTCACTAGGGGAATTGTGGGTAGGTAGTCACTGCAAATGAAGCACTCTGGCAGAACTTTCTCACCAACAGAGGGAGAAGAGAGATCTTTTCTTTCTTGAGCTTCTGGCCATAAGGCTTACTTCTTGTCTTCTCACTGAAATCTCCTCTTGTCACTTGGAAATCTGTTTGGTTTTAGCTTATCTGTATTAAATACTTTCCATGCAGTGTTTCTGTATTTTTAATTCATCTTGCAAAAACTGTGGCTCTTGCTTATAGCCCTACTTGCTGACAGCCCAGCTGCTCTGATTCTCCCTTAATAAAACTTAAAAGATCAGAGGATAAGAAGTCTGTTATTGCACTTTAATTATCTGATCCATATTCTTTCTTTATCAACTTAAATCAGTTGATTAAATTTGATCCCCTTGAATGTTAGATCTTAGATGCAATTTTATATTAAAAATGAACAAGGGAGGGATACACTTTTAGAAGAACATGAAAGAATTAAAGCTATGAAACTTCATTTAACCTTATTAAGCATCATCATGTGAAATTCTAGTTTATCCCACTGAAACCTATCCCAACTGGTCTTTAGTTTAACCAAGAAGGAGCTATAAATTGTGTTTGATTTTAAAAGCTGCAGAATTTAGGTGCAGTTTCGAGGTCAGTAACAGTTAGCCTAGGATATTGAAAAAGTTGACAGGTGTTTTACCACTGAAAGATCACTTTAAAGAAAAACTATTATAGTCTTCCTTTGCTTCTTTATACTTTCACACTAAATCTTTCTCAAAACCTTACCAGTTACAGACATTTTTGCTTCAATTTAAAGCATAAATGACTGTAATTTTGTTCTCTTATGCTTTCCACTCCTGAGAGATCTCAAATTAGGTGCTGCTTCTACACTGTTGCTGACAGCAAATATTCTGAGAGGGGTTACGACTGCAGTAGCTGTGAGCTCCCCTGCAGCCAATGTCAATCAACAACAACTCCAGGGTTAGCCACAAATACTCTAGTATACAGTGTAAGTAGGTTCCTATTTTTTCCTCTTATTTTTCCTGGCAGGTTAAGATTTATTTAGAATAAAACCATCTTAGTTCTGAAAACAATTACAAGTGCAGGAATAGAAAAACAATACATTCCATGCAGAAAACTTCACAGCCTTTGCTGTTTTTTATCCTTTATAAACATTTATTGGTTAAACTTCTATTCTACGTAATCAGTCTAGTGTATATGTTCCAAAAATATAGCCATGTTTATCCATTTTACAATTTTTCTCCTTTTTATTTTCAACCTAATGATAATAAACAAAATGAAATGTATGTGACCTCTCATGTTTTATCTTAGAAGAACTCTGACAATTTTGGGGAGGATCAAAACTTTTACAGCTTTCAGAAAAATAACAAAGCTGCAATAAAGGTGCAATATATATCCGAGTCAAATTTTGGGGATGATAAATGTTTGATAATATATATCCAATTGATTAAAAAAAAACTTTTGGTTGTTAGGGTTGTAAATTTCACACAGCGCCAATGCTGTCTCTGTAGAGGCAGTAGTTGTGGTATTACTAGCTAATTGAACTGGAATTCTTTAGAGTGGAGAAATGGGGAAAAGAAAGATTAAAGGCAGATGTGTATTTTACCATTGACATCCTTCCCTTACTGGCCTTCCCACACTTCCAAAATTACCTGTTGCTGGCAATGGGTGTCAGTAAAGGGTGCAATTGAACACTGTTGAACTGCAACTGTAGCTAGGGACAAGCCATCTTCATCATAGTTTCAGAAACCATAATTAAAACCTCTTCCATACATAAGAGCATAATTTGGCCTAACATTTACATTTCCAGTGCTTCCTTCCAAGCACACCACTCTGTACCAAATACAACACCTCTTAGTCTTCAAAACCATCAATACATTATCGCTGAAATGCTGTTGCTTGGTTTTGTTGTCAATTTGAGGTATGGGAAGGGAGTGTTGTTTTCCTCTCACAGTCACTAACCTTTTGTGTGAGTCAGGTGCTCTCTGTCAAAGACTTCTAACTCCTGTCCTGAGGACACTGGAAGGAGCTCATGTTGTATAGCTTGCTTTTGGAAATGACTACTATAGTAATGTACTGACTTGGTGTGTATGAGGGTGTTATATATGTTGTCCTTTAGTGGCTGACTCACAAAGAGAATAAGGAACTTGATACTACCATGAGCCACTGGTGTTCTTCAGGCAGTAGAGGGTTTGAAGCAGAAGGACCAATATTCTACTCTCAGTGCCCAGTTTGTGAGTTAGAGGCTAATATAAAAATGTGATTGTTGATGAAGCCACCAAATCAAGCTGAACCACCAAATTGTTCAACAGCCAAGCTGTGTAACCATGTGACGTTCTTATTACTAAAACCATTGTCCTTCCTTACCTCATCCCCACCCTGATATTGTATCATATCTAGAATTAGATTGTAAAATCTCTTAGGCAAGTATTACATCTTGTTCCCTATATTTTAAAGCCCCTTGAAGCCTGTTAGGTATGTAAAAATAACTAACAATTATGGACAGTTTAAAAGAGTTTCATTTCCATTTACGGTTGTGCAGGCAGGCACTGAGGTGCCTGTAAATATAATCTTGTAATTAGAAATTATGTAAATTCTATGTTTTTAGAGGATGATCCTCCTGCAAAATGTCAACTGCATAGTGTGGATTGGGTTGCCTCCCAAATGAAAAAGAGCACACACATTTCTTCTTATGCTTTAGAGGTTTTGTCTCGAGGCTTCACATGGTGTCTTGTTGCAAAACAAGATGACATGCTGTGACACAGCATGGGAGAAAATAAGATAATGCATCAGAAATGAGAAATAAAACTGCTCTGAAACTTGCTATCCCAGTAAAGATAGTGTGCATTCAGTGTGAATATATTGCCACTGATCTTGTCCAATTGCTTCAGGACTTCCACAAGAAGAGCTTACTTTTCATATTTATTTTCTTTGCCATTTATTCTCCCATCAGCTGGCAGAGGAGATACCTGTATTAATGTCTCAGGCACATGGGAGAAAAGGTTCCTTATCACAAAATCATAGCAATTAGAGATAGAAAAGACCTAATAAGTCAGCTTGTTATTTCATTGCTGATATAGGATTATTGAGTGGTTTCTTCTATGTGTTATGCTTCAGTTCTTTGCCCAGTCTAATTTTAAATAACTGTAGCAATGGGGTCCCCACCACTTTTCTTGGAAGACTATAGCACAGTCTTAGAGACATCTTGTCGAAGACAGTCTTCATGATTTTTCTGCTTAGATCTACTTTTGTTCATATTATTCTTTTATACCTAGTTAAATCCTCTTTATTTAGAAAACCTGAACTAGTGAGAGGGGTTTTTTTTTTTCAAAAAATCAAACAATAAAATAAAATAAATGCAGAAACCTCTTTTTTTCCCCTAAAAAGTTATGCTCATAAAGTTAAAAATATAGGGTTATTTTTTCAAATAGCAGAACAGGCTGAACAAAAGTTGTTCAAAAATTAAACAGCTCCCTAAAGTGAACTGCCACATTAGTAAAGGCAGAAAGATGTTTAAGGCACATACCCATCAAAGGAATTAAAGACATTTGTTTCCACAGAAAGAAATAAAATGGGAGAGCAAAGCAGCATCTTTAATAAGAAATGTGTTTAAATTATTTTGAGAGAGACAAGGTGGGTAAATTGGTCCAGTAAAAGCTATTACCTCACCCACCTTGTCTCTCTAATATCCTGGGACCAACACGACTACAACAACATTGCAAATAACAATGCAAAATATTTTTGATAGATATACAATCTAAAAGCCTTAAAAATAGTGAAACTATTACATTTAAAACCAGTGGTTTTCTGTTTCAAAGTAATAATGAAGGACTTCCCTGGCTGGACAAGGGGGAACAATGGGGCTCTGTGGCAGATATTCTGGGTCGGATTTTCAAAGTTGCTTAGCACTGGCCTACCTGCCTCTATTGACACTGACTTCAATGGAGGCAAAGTTAGGCCAATGCTGGGCACTTTTGAAAATCCCACCTTTGCTCCAATGAAACCATTTCACTATGGGCCTCCACAATACCCATTAAAATCAGTGGGAGCCTTTCCATTGTCTTCAGTGGCTATTGGCTTGGATTTTATAAGCAGAAGTTCAGTATTAGCAGAGTTCCAATTTGCACAGTGTAATGTGCTGAAAATGTAAGCCTTTCATTGCCCTTCATTATAGCCAGGGTTTCACTATAACTAAGCTCTCTATGTAAAGCTCCACTGTACCAGGAAAAAATAACTGCTATCTGGAATGAAACATCTGTACTTTGAAAGAATTCTAGTATTCTAATAAGTTTTTATATTATTGCCCAAATCATCCTGGAATCTGGAAATACACCTCTACCCTGATATAACGCGACCCAATATAACACGAATTCAGATATAACGCGGTAAAGCAGTGCTCCGGAGGGGGCGGGGCTGTGCACTCCGGCGGATCAAAGCAAGTTCGATATAACACGGTTTCACCTATAACGCGGTAAGATTTTTTGGCTCCCGAGGACAGCGTTATATTGGGGTAGAGGTGTACTACAATATTCTCCTCAGAGTTTCCTTGATATTGTTCCCTTGAGGCATAAGGAGTAGGTTTAACTTCAGAAATATGCATATCCTCTAAAATCCCCCCTAGTTTTTACGGAACTCACTTGAGGCCAAGACCATACATACAGAGACCTTGTATCCCTTCTCTCTCCTGGGTCTCCTTGTCCCCTTCAGAAGCTGCCAGGGTCTAATCTGCTTGGCTGCTGACTAACTACTATTCCATAGGAATTCAACAACACAATAGGATGCTCTTGAAAGATAATAGTGGCTGAATCGGTACTTGCTTTTGCGAATAATCCCCATGGGACTGAGGGGATTAGGTGATGCATGGAGAGTACAGTCCTCTCAGCCCTGATCCTGGGTCTGATTCATCTCCAGGGGGATTCTGGAGCAAGGAAGAAACTTGGTTGAGGAAGAGTGATTATTGTTTGCATCCTGGAATAGAAGGTCTTTCACTGTCCTCTGTTCTCTAGGTTTGCTGCTATTTATGAGTTCCCCAGTGAAATTTAGATGCAATGAATAGGATTTAAGCATCAGCTTCCCCATTATTATTAGAAAAGTAAACTAAAATATCAATTCCAGCACCTTTAAAATATTTTGGAACTGAAAAAAGGCATTATGTTAATTTTAACATTTTGTATCTTTATGATTTAGGGACTGAACTGGTAGAATAATTTGAGTGGACAAACTCTCCAGTGAATTTATTTTTATTTTCAATTCATGAGTTATTCAAAGAGATCATTATTGTTGTGAATTTGTTTGCTATTAGAAATTGTTTGACAATTTATGTAAGCAAATCCCAACCTATGATTTATTAGTAAACACTTCCTAGCAGGTATTCATTTCCTTATTCATTATTCAGCATTTGTTATTCTGGCTACATGGTTGGTTACAAGGTATTGTTTCTCTGCTTGGATTGGATAACATGACCTTTATAAATGACTTCCACTTTGGCCCCAAACAAATTTCATTTAGCTACAAAACAAATTTAAATTTCATTGTGAAGGGACACGCCCTCACACTGGGCGAGAGTAGGCTAACGAGCTCTTCTGGGCCTATGCTGCACTAACAAGGTGCACCTGCAAGGCTTGTTCAGCCTGGAAGAAGAGGAGCTTAAAAGAGGAAATTTACCACAGGAAGAGGCAGTGAATAGGCTGCTCCACTCAGAGACTGGTGGTAACAGAGGAAGTCCAGCCAAGGAGGAGACAGCCGCAGGACGCACAGCTCCCAGAGCTACCCTGGCTGTCAGCAAAGCACTACGTCCCAGAAAGAGGGTTAGAAGGTAAACCACGAGAAGGGGCAATAGGCTTTGAGAGACTAAGCCAATAACGACAAACATCCAGGGACTGTCTGAGAGACTGGCCCTTGTTCCTCAAGTGTTGCAAACTGGTGTAGAAGAGAGGGTAAATGATGGACAGTGGTACCTAGGGATACCAAACATAAACCTAAAAGTTGAAAACATGTCTGAATCCAAGTGTTTAGGAAATCACAAAAATGTCCATTTGTACTTTTCCCTCACTATTGGCTTACTTCTGTTTAGGAGTATACTTTCACATCATCTGAAAACAGGCATTTATTTTGGTAAGAATTCAGTATTTCTCAGATTAGTAGAAGGAAGTTGTTAGTCATCCTTGAGACTTTCATGACTAACTTAAAAATGACTTGACTTTTTTAATGACATTTCATCAGTAGCTGTTCCTCCTCTATCACCCTAATTATAGATGAACTCCCTTGTTCACCTCTTGTTGCAAACTCACTGCCATTCCTGCAAATGTGAAGGCTCTCAGTGTTGTTGTGTAGTTGGAGTATCACTCACTCAGACCTCTGTGCTGCACACAGTCACAGAACTGGTGGAAATGGGCAAATAAAAGTTTTATAAATAATAAAGTCAAGCAGCAGCAAATTAACTGCCTGACTGAACAGCAGAGAAGCCGTTTATTTTAGTGGGGTTCTTCAGAGATGAAAGAGAGTTTCAGTGGCAGATGATACATGCAATAGTGGTAGGTAGAATGACATTAATTGGAACCAAAAGGAAAAATGGGACCACTCCTCTGCAAAGATTTTTTTAAGTATAAAGGAACAATGAATACAACTGTTATTCATCTACATAAAAACAAAAAGTAATGAAAGACAAACAGGCAGACAGACAGACCTGGTATGGTATAGCAACTAGCATTGTAGCTGGTAAAATGTAACATGCACTGACACACTCATACATCATCTCGTCTTCTGTCCAAGAAAAATACACTGCTTCTCAGTTAAGAGGCAAAAGAGAACATCTAGAAGAAGGGACAAACTTTTTCTATCTGGAAAGTAATATCAGGAAAAATATTAGGGCTCCAAATAAACATATGCCTAACTTTAAAGACTTCAGTAGGACTACTCACATATTTAAATTTCAACACATTTGCTGAGTTAGGGCCTCAGTGATTATAATACTTGGACAGCTCTTTACTAGTTGGGAGAATTACAGAATGACTGTGTAATAAGCATAGGTCTTTATTAGGGAGTAGTATACCATGCCTCAGTCTGATGGCACAAGAGAACTTGTGGGGGTTTAATTACTTGCAAGATCATCCCTTAATGGAGATCTGATAATAGCAGGACTTCAGTTATGGGAGGTTATATATGGTTATGTCATACCCCACTGCTCATTGCTGCAGGATGAGCAGAAATTGGTGCATGCTATTATGTTTTCTGGGTGGGGAACTTGGAGATACAATAATCTAACTCTATTCCCCACCCGATCCAATTCAAGAACTGGATAGCAGTCTACAAATATTTGATGGTTGTGAACCCCAAGAGGGAGATGAATTGTTTAGAGTATAAACAGGGAGAGTATAATTAAATAAAATTAAGAAATGGAAAATGTAGGCTAACTAAACGTACGGACATTTTCCCTTATAGATTGAATAGACTGTGGTATGCTTTTCCAAGGGAAATGGGACATTTAAAACAAGAAAAGTCAAAATACTTGAAAAAAGTAGTGTAGGAAAGAACTGCACTGGCAGAGAAAAAACTAGATGATCTGCAAGTACCTTCCCCCCGCACCTCATCTTTAACTTTGATGACTCTTGGCAATAACACTAAGAGAATTCCCCTAGCCAGGGGAATTACAGAAGGAGGAGGAGTGTATGTAGTCCAGGGATATTATACTATCCAATGGCACAAGATAACTCAGCTTTCAGTAAAATAAATAAGATTCCTCTTGTAAAAATGTGAGGTATTTATGTGAAGCCAAATATAAAATTAGGGAAGTTGGTAAAAGTGGTAAGCCACTGTTTGCCAGAGTCACATACCTGGGCGATAACTAGGAAAATATTTCTACCTCTTCCCCACTGTGCTCAAACAATTATCTGTCTTTCTAATCTGTCTGTCATATCTAAATGTCAACCACACCTTGCTTCCATCCTTTCTTGTACAGCAGTTCCCATACTTCAGTGCCTTTTTTATGGATGGCCACTAGGGACATACTTAATGGTGCCTATGCTTTCATTCCTGTCACCTAAAAATGTCAGTTCTGTGGTGGTCCCTTAATACCTGCAGAGTCAATAACATACAACTGATCTGGAACTAATAACCAGGAAATGGAGTATCTGGGGACAGGGAACAAAAATGGACTTTTTAGTTGTTGTTTTGCAGCAGAGATGTTTTTTAAAAGAATAAGCGATTTTTCACAGTGGAAAACAGCTTTCCTGAGAGGCAGCTGGATATTTAAATATTCATCAGAATGTTCTAGCTACACTATGTGTTCTTGTTCATTCTCTTTACTGGTCATGAAAGGTCAAAACTTCTTGCTCAAAAATTCAGCTACTACACTGTCTTGAGGGGTTCTGACACCAGTCGCTATAGCAAATTCTTTGTTTCTGTGTGAATACTGCTGGAAGACCCCAGAGGAAAATTTGACAGGAACAATGTATTTTCTCAGCATCCTGTAGCCAGCTGGAGATATGGCTGATTGATCAATAATCTCAGAACAACAGGAGTTCAACATTAAAGACCGAGGTCTTACTCAAAATGAGGAGTTTCTTCACTAGATGCAAAGGAGGGAATTACATGCTTTTGCTTCCAATAATCTGTTTTATCCAAGAATGGGAACATCATTAGAAAGTGATGCTTTCTACATATTTGAGTCTCTGCTCACCCCAGGTGGTATAGTGTGTGCCAGTGGGCGCAGTTGTGACTGAGGTGGCATTAATTCTCAGAGAAGAAACAGCACGGCAGCTCTTCCCTGGGATTCCACTAGGGGAGAGCAGTTGTAGCCGAGGCTCCATGGGAGACACATCCGCACAAGTTACATGAGGTATGTACTGAATCAATGCATTCATTGAGATGGCTGGTCAAAACGCTTCCCCAGCTGCTCTCATCAACTTCTGTGGCTGGGCTGGTCAGCTGCAGGTTCTTCAGCAGGATTGGGGGTACTTTGTACTTCTGGAAAGATTTTACACTACCGAGTGCCCTCAGTTATGTTATCAGAAGCCAGTATAACGAGAACTCAGTGGAGTCCTTGACTGGTAATTTTATCTTAGATAAATTGCATAGGCCATAACATCATCCTAGCTTAACTAAATGTAACTTTTCCATAGATTTTGAGTGCACAGAACACAAGGAATAGCAAACAAAAGGGAAATCACTAAATATGAGGTTCAATAGTTTGAGCTAGGATTAGGACTCAAGCATTCCTGGATCTCAGCCTAGTGCACAATCCGCAACACAGCCTGACTGTCTGCAGCAGTTTTCTAGTGCTGTGTGAAGCTGCCCAGTTTTTGCTTCAGGAGTATGTGATTGTGAAAAAATATATTTGTGCAAATATTTGTAAAATTGTTCCAGAGTGAAGTCTTGATATTGCTGCCAGCAAATACAGATTTTTGTGGCAAAACTGGAAAAAATTCCATCCTGAAATAAAATTATAGGTTGGTCCCAAAGTGAAAATTTACCAGAAAAATAAACTAATTTTATTCCTGTAGAAACTATCTTTTGTTTTCACCAAATCCACAAAGAAAATCAAAGAGATAACTTGGGTGGCGTTCTTTTCTTTCAAAAACATGAATTTTCACATTTCATCGCAAAATAACTAATTCACAGAATTCTGCTTCACACAATAAGTACTGTAACAATAATATCTTTGAGCACTCTTTCATCCTATGGAATAATAGTATTTTACAAACAATGGACATTTCTGCAGCTGCGTTTGGATGGAATACAGCAACTCTTTAACAGAGCACAAAAACACAATCGGATACAAAATAAAGACAAGCATTCTGCCCAGTAGAAACTGTAGAGAAATGAAGGTTGGCAGAATGTTATTCTCTAAACTGGAATGTAGCTACCAGATCATGGGCAATACTACCCACTTGTGAAAAGTACAATAGATTATTCAGTTAAAATAGGAAGTGGGGACTTCACTTTTACATGTCTCACCAGAAAGTTTCTAACAATACAGTCTTCCATATCACCACATTGGGGCATCAGTTCAGTATCACTTCAGAGGTCAGTGTCACCTAGTGAATCACTAACATTTCCAACCCTGCTTTACCTAAAAGCACTGGATTCCATCCAAGCATTGAACTGGTCACACCCTGCTTGTGATCTGACCCACTAAAATTGTGAGAAATTGTAACTGCAGGTATCAGCACCCTTAACCCTGTGTATGATAATTAGGTAATATGTCTTAGCCCATACCTAAATAATATAGGTGTCAAATTTTGAAAGAAATCCTTGAAGATAAGGGCCGGTGCTTACTGCAAATACAGTTTCATCAGCGTTCAGCACCTCAGCCAACACAAGAGGGGGGAAAATCCATTGGCATGTGAGAAGGAGCAGAGATAAAAGAAGAGAAGTGTAAATAAAAATATGTTTTTCTTCATTGATCTAGGGGGGAAAAGGACAATGCACATATAGCCTTAGCTCTTTATTTAAGATAACTTCCTCTCCTGTGATCTATGTCTTCAATGGTTGGGTGGATACGGATATCTATTTTACTTTCAGCATTCCTTCCAACTGTCTTTCCACAGGTCTTGATGAGTGACCTGAAGGAGATCTCTGTGTAAGCTCGAAAGCTTGTCTCACTCACCCACAGAAGTTGGTCCAATAAAAAATATTACCTCACTCCCTTGTCCCTTTGATGAGTAACGGCATGCTGAGTTAACACCATACCTACTAGACAGTACAGACACACAACCTCTACTGTGGTGTTTTATGCTGTTTGCTATGTGCTGTTAAAATACCCACGTTCAAATTCTGCTTTTTTTTTTTTTTAACATCACAACAGCTAATATGTGAGAGGTATCCTGAGGTAAAAACGTAGTGAAGACCAGACACTTCAGTTTACACAAGGTAAACATGCCAAGGTCAACCCCTAGAGGGGGTCTAGTGCTACTTATTTTGTCTGGATTTTACTGTGTTTTTACCTTATGTTACCCAGAACTGAAAATTGCATCTTTTTAATCAGTCAAGACAAGGCCTTTAGTTCCTGAGGCCTGGTCTACACTAGGGAGGGGGATTGACCTAAGATACGCAACTTCAGCTATGAGAATAGCGTAGCTGAAGTTGACGTATCTTAGTTCAACTTACCTCGCGTCCTCACAGCACAGGGTCGATTGCCGCGGCTCCCCCGTTGACTTTGCTTCTGCCTCTCACCGAGCTGGAGTACAGCAGTTGATGGGAGAGCGATCGGGGATCGATTTATCACATCTACACTACACGTGATAAATCAATCCCCAATAGATCGATCGCTACCCGCCGATCCGGTAGTGTAGACGTAGCCTTAGTAAACCCAGAATATCCATACTGTTTTCCCCTTTTGTTTTCCCTTCCATCCTTCTCTCCCCATTCCCCCTGAGCTCTTCACTCTTATGCCCTTTTCCTCTCCCCTTTTCCCTCACCTCAGGAATGACTTTTTTTTTCTCCATTCAATATCTAAATTGGGTTGTGAGGGACATAGTTCAAGCTCTCCATTATCTCAGCTGTTACTGAATTTGAGAAAGGAAGGAGAGGAAGCTCATAAAATACATTTCATTTGATTCAAAATGTTACTTGTGGGAGGAAGGGAATCAGGATGAATGGAGAGTGGAGTGGAGATTTGTTGTGTAATGTAATGAGGGGATGAGAAGCTGAGGTGACCATGTTTGTTGTCAGCACATGGCTGTGCAATTGTGAAAGCAGTAGCCCGAGTCCATGCTCATACTGTATGGTTCCCAAGAAATAACTATACAAACATGCAAATTAGACCCTCGTTAGTATGAGTTCAGCGATTTGGGTAATTAAATAATAATTGTACAGCTGTGAGACAGTACCTCCATGCTGTCTGATTGGCTGAGATTATTTGAGTTTAGTATAATTCCTGTTGACGCGAATGGCGGAGAGAGAGAGAGAGAGAAATAAAACCCAGACAATCAGTTGTTCATTTTCCAACATGGCCAAGCTTCAGGCAGTTGGGAGCTCAGACTGTAATTATAATGCTGTTTGGAAGCTTTTACCCTAGTGAAAGGAGATAGTTTCACCAAATGCCCCATCCAGACATTCAGACAAATGTCTCTAACAATTTGTATAGTAGAGGGGCGACGGCATTCGTTGGCATAAATGACACTCAGAAGCATTAAAGTCATTCTTTCTTTTTCTTTTAAGCCATACATACATTGCTGACTTTTCAGAAAGGTTAGAGTTTTATGAGATTCAGAATCAAAAACTGATGTGACCTACATAAAAGAAATGCTCTGATTTCCTAATTAAACCAAGCTGTTGCTGCACACTCAGTTAACAGCCGCCAAAGAAATTATACAATAAATCTTCTGACTGTCCTCCAGGAATGTGGAGAGGAGGGTGGTGGTGATGAGGAGGATGGCAATGAGGAAGAATGGGAAGGGAATGCTCCATGTTAGCCTCATTTATGTCCTTGCTTATTGCAGAGGGTCTGAGGCTTCCAGTACAACAGGCAAACGACTGAAATGAACACATGTGTAGTACTGGGGTGGGGGAAGAGCCCAAATGTTTTAACAGCTGCTTTTTTTTTTTAACCTTGTTTGCCTTGGGATCTGATTTCTTTCTGAAGGGGTGGGCTCAGTGCGTGCCAAGAACCCAGCAGGGAATGTTTATTCTGAGATATACAGAGATGTTTCCCTTTCTTCTCAAGTGATCATATTTGAGAAATGGGGGGGGGGGGGAGTTCTTTCAGAAATGTTCTTATAAAACAAAAAGAAAAAAGTCTTACAAAAATGTGTTAATTTGAAAGCCCAGTTTTCTCCATCTCATGAAAAGCTTCTATGTATGAAAAATAAAGGAAAACCATTAGAAATCTGTTCACTATATTATCCTTTGCAAAGTGCTTGTCTCTTGCAGTGTCACAAGTAAGGACTTGTTTACACTGGGAATTTCCCTTGATTTTAGCCATCAGCAGTCAGCAACTGGCACAGCTGCGCCAGTGAAAACCCCTAATATAGACAGGTCAACCTGCTATAAGCCATGATTTGCAGCAGTGCAGTTTACCCCAGTTCAAGAAGGTTTGTATATTTCTACCCAGTTTATTCTGTCTATACTAGGTACAGCTACACCTGTGGCTGACCAGTGATGGCTGAAATCTCCAATTCAGATAAAATCTAACGTACTGTATCTCAGTTATAAGAAGTATTGAGGACTGTCTGGGGCCTAGTGGAATTTTTCCATTGTGCTTTCTTTTTCTTTCCCAATACGCGAGTATAAAAAAAATCTTTCAAAAATAAAGCTAGGGTTGTCAGTTTCAATGCAACTTCCCAAGACGTCATGCCTGTAAAACTTAGTTTATGGTAAGATATATTGGCTGGGTGATGAGTTTAATGTAATTTTGTCTTGTCACATTCATACTCCATAACTGCATGTTCATGTGTGGTCTTAATTCTGAAGGGTGTAGTCAGATCCTGAGCTCTGGCAAGGGGCTTTTGGAACACCGTCCTGCTACTTTGATAAGCAGCCAGCATTTCATCTCACATCAAATATAATGAACACATTGAATATACTACTCTACATTTCTGCAGTCACTGACACAAAGTGAGGATATGTTTATACTATGGAGATTATACCAGCATAGCTATGTTTTCATAACTATGCCGGCACAACACCATAGTGTAGATGCAACCTATACTTATGGAAGGGGTTTTTCCATTGGTGTAGGAACACCAGCATCCCAAACAACGGTAGCTACATCGAAGGAAGCATTCTTCTGTTGACATAGCTGCAGCTACACAGTGGGTTAAGTATCAGAGGGGTAGCCGTGTTAGTCTGAATCTGTAAAAAGCAACAGAGGGTCCTGTGGCACCTTTAAGACTAACAGAAGTATTGGAGCATAAGCTTTCGTGGGTGCATGCCCACTTCATCAGACGCAAGATGAAGTGGGCATGCACCCACGAAAGCTTATGCTCCAATACTTCTGTTAGTCTTAAAGGTGCCACAGGACCCTCTGTTGCTTTTTACAGATTCAGACTAACACGGCTACCCCTCTGATACTTGACACCATGCAAGGCACTGCATTTAGCCGTATGGAATGGAAATCTACCAACCTCATGAAGAAACAGTGGGTTAGTCGGCACAGCAACAAAAGTCAGGAGTGTGTGTTTTTTCCACACCCGTGACCTACTAGCTAGGTTGATCTAACTTTAAAAAGTGTAAACCAAGCCCAGTGTATGCGTGCAGATTCCTACCTGTGAAGAATGAGGCCACATCCCTTCCTGGTTTATTTAATCACCTCCTTGATAAGTCTCCTAGGAGGGTGTCTGCCACTGTCTGAGAGGTTTGTAGTTTGGGAGTGCTTTTGGAACCTCTAAAAAAAACAGGAGTACTTGTGGCACCTTAGAGACTAACAAATTTATTAGAGCATAAGCTTTCGTGGGCTACAACCCACTTCTTCGGATGCATATAGAGTGAAACATATATTGAGGAGATATATATCTACACACACATACAGAGAGCATGAACAGGTGGGAGTTGTCTTACCAACTCTGAGAGGCCAATTAAGTAAGAGAAAAAAACCTTTTGAAGTGATAATCAAGATGGCTCAGTACAGACAGTTTGATAAGAAGCAAGTGTGAAAATACTTACAAGGGGAGATAGATTCAATGTTTGGAACCTCTGCAGCTCTTTGCATCTTGCGTGACATTGTAAGTGAAAAGAATCGTTGTTCCCCATCCTCATTTGATTAGACATGTGCAAGCTATCCTCTCAGCTCTGGACCTTGCCTGGGTGATCCACACCTTTGTGAAGGTCCAGGAAGAGAACTCAGAAACTACACAGCAGAATGTTGGTTCCCCTGCCTTTAGATACATTGCCGTTAACAAAATGAAATATATGCCACCAGTTCTTTGACACCTCTGCTAGCTGCCTAGACACTTCCATATGCAATACAAAGTGCTAACTATGATCTAAAAGGCCCTAAGGGCTTTGGGATCTGGTTATCTGAGAGATGGCCATTCAGCCTGCAAACTGAGGCAGCTGAAGGTTAGCCTGTATGTATATTTAATCATCTGGGGGAACTGGTGGCAGAATGTTCTCTGTGCAGGATGGCAGGGTGTTACTCAAAGTTTTACTTCCTTAGCTGGTCCAAGAGAGCCCATATTTGTGGCATTAGGCATAGTGCAAAGCCTGGGTCTTCGTGGGTGGTTGGTGGAAGTTTGTTCTGGGGTTTCTCCTTTTCTTAGAAATATTGTGATGTAGAAAAATGTCATATGTTCTGGCATTAAGGTACAGTTTATGAATCAAAACATAAATCGAATAACCTACCCCTGTTCAGAGAGGAATAACAGAGGCTGTTACTGTGCTGAGTTTGCATTGGTGGCAATGCAGTCCAGGCTACACAACTGCGCTGCTGTCAGTGGGAGACTATTCCATCCAGCCCAAGCTCCAGAACTCCCCTGTGCACAGCTCATCTATTTCTTGAGTGGTGTGCAGGGACAGAAGGAAGGCTAGGGTGACCAGATGTCCCGATTTTATAGGGACAGTCCCAATTTTTGGGTCTTTTTCTTATATAGGCTCTTATTACCTACCACACCCTGTCCGGATTTTTCACACTTGCTGTCTGGTCACCCTAAGGAAGGCCCAATAGCGAAATATGGTAAAACTAAAGGCTTTTAGGTTAGATACAAGGACAAATTCCTTAACAGTAAGAGCAATTTGGTACTGGAGACCTACCACGGGAGGTAGTCAAGCCACTGTGAGTAAAACTGCAGTATTCAGGAAAGATTAGATACAGCTCTTAGGAGAACAATGTAGGGAAACATTCTGAATGATGCATAGGCTTTGAATAGAGAACCTGTATGGGCTTTTTTTTTTTTTCTCTCTCTTTTTTTATTTGTTTCTCTGTGTCTGTGCTATTTCATATTACTGCTTTTGTAGAGGTAACTTTAGGAGTTAGACTATAATGGCAGGATCCAGGGAAAGGAGTCAGTAGTTATTACCCACTTTATATATTCATTCTTTCTATTCATGAACCATTAAAAATTAATAGCAATTATCCCATTTACACTGAGTTAAACTCGTTATTAAACCAGCTGCAAATCATTGTAATGCAAATATCACAATGATATTTGAACATCTTCTCATTTCCTTCCCAGCCTGTAGAAGAAATAACTTTATCAGTTTGTGTGTGTGTAAGAATGGATGTGTGAATGTGAGAGTAGCTACATGTGTTTTGGTACTTAATTAAGGAAAAGCCAAGTCATAGAATGTGAACTTAATTCTGTATGTCCTGAGGCCTGTTATATTCTTATAATCTTAAACCCTGAAAGTAGGCCTATATTCGCCCTATGCACAAGAGTTAATTTCAGTCACTGAGAGAATGTTCCCCTGGCAGTATTCAAATGGCTGCTGGAAAGTACTGATTCCAGAACACAGAATTAAAGTATGATCTGTTCCAGTAAGCAATGTGCAATGATCCATAGCTTGGAAAAGTTAGCAATCATATAACCAAGACTTGTAGCTAATATTTCAAGACCAATGGTGAGGCATGTTTTGGAGAGCAAGCCTGACTCTCTGTTTGAATATTTTGCAAGCTGTAATCACATCAGATACAAAACTCAGGTGAAACTCAGTCCAGAATCATCAAAAAGTTTGTGAACATGGGTCCCAGCTTCGCATGAACCTGAGCTGATTTATGATTTATAACCTGTAGAGACCAGTGTTAAAAGGAACAGTGTCTGAACTTTCTTGAGGAACTTGTAGACAGAATACAGTCAGCATCCTGCAGACAGCTTCCTCCCAGAGGATTTCATAGAGCTGAGAGAAACAGGAAGGTCACTAGTCACTTTTGGGTTCACATAACTCAATCAGCTAAGATTAACTCTATCCTAACATAGGCATTGTCATGCTGGATCAGACCAGTGGTCCTTCTAATCCAGAATCCTGTCACCAACAGTAGAGACTAATAGATGTTTCAAATGAAGATGCAAGAAATACTGCAGTAGGCAGTTATGGGATAACCTGCCCTGCAGAGAAGTTTTCTTAGCCCCAGTAGTTAGAGATTGGTTTACACCCTGAGGCATGAGGGTTTGTAGCCTTTCCAAAGCTTTTTTTTAGCATATCAACTCTCCATATTATTGTTATCCAAATAAACATCTAATCCCTTTTTAAATTCCCTTGGCCTCAATGACACATCGTGGCTATGAGTTCCACAGGATAACTTTGCATTGTGTGAAAAAGCATGTCTTGATCTGAGTTTTGAATTTTCTACGTACCTGTCCTTTTATTGCTCCAAATTAGTTTCTATATGTTTTACAAATGAAAATAATAGAGGACTTTTCTCACTGTTAGCCACTGTATTCTTAGACAGGAAAGTTCAATGAACCATAACTAGGACTGGGTGAAACTCAATGGTTTTGATTCAGAATCATGCAAAACTTTTTTGCTATATGCCAGTTTAGTAGGAAACAGGAATATAACTCTACCTTTCCTTCCTAAATTGTGAATATTTTAACAAACTGTCTACACTGTAACCACAACCTATAGTAGATGGAATTGAGAACTGCTGAGCTCTGTGTCAGACTGTATTCTGCTAATGCATAGAAAAGACTATCATTTAGGTCTAGTGGTAGGAGTTTGTTCTTAGACCAGAAGGATAATAGTTTTATCACTGCAGTAGCTGTAAATTTGAGTGGCTATGATGCACCTCATAATTACAACTATGAAATTCCTAGATAGCCACAGATTTCTTACAATATATTTGCACTTAAGAAGTATTTTAGGGTAATCTTGTTGTGTTAAAACCATTCATGTTTATTTGAATCTATTTTGAATCACTACATGCTACTCTAACTTCACATTAAATGAACAGGAGTACTTGTGGCACCTTAGAGATTAACAAATTTATTAGAGCATAAGCTTTCGTGGGCTACAACCCACTTCTTCGGATGCATATAGAGTGAAACATATATTGAGGAGATATATATACACACATACAGAGAGCATGAACAGGTGGGAGTTGTCTTACCAACTCTGAGAGGCCAATTAAGTAAGAGAAAAAAAAAAAAAACTTTTGAAGTGATAATCAAGATAGCTCAGTACAGACAGTTTGATAAGAAGCAAGTGTGAAAATACTTACAAGGGGAGATAGATTCAATGTTTGTAATGGCTCAGCCATTCCCAGTCCTTATTTAATCCTGAGTTGATTGTGTCTAGTTTGCATATCAATTCCAGCTCAGCAGTCTCTCGTTGGAGTCTGTTTTTGAAGTATTTCTGTTTTAAGATAGCCACCCGCAGGTCTGTCATAGAATGGCCAGACAGGTTAAAGTGTTCTCCCACTGGTTTTTGAGTATTATGATTCCTGATGTCAGATTTGTGTCCATTCATTCTTTTGCGTAGAGACTGTCCGGTTTGGCCAATGTACATGGCAGAGGGGCATTGCTGGCACATGATGGCATATATCACATTGGTAGATGTGCAGGTGAACGAGCCCCTGATGGTATGGCTGATGTGATTAGGCCCTATGATGATGTCACTTGAATAGATATGTGGACAGAGTTGGCATCGGGCTTTGTTACAAGGATAGGTTCCTGGGTCAGTGTTTTTGTTCAGTGATGTGTGGTTGCTGGTGAGTATTTGCTTTAGGTTGGGGGGTTGTCTGTAAGCGAGGACAGGTCTGTCTCCCAAGATCTGTGAGAGTAAAGGATCATCTTTCAGGATAGGTTGTAGATCTCTGATGATGCGCTGGAGAGGTTTTAGTTGCGGGCTGAAGGTGACAGCTAGTGGTGTTCTGTTATTTTCTTTGTTGGCCCTGTCTTGTAGGAGGTGACTTCTGGGTACTCGTCTGGCTCTGTCAATCTGTTTTTTCACTTCAGCAGGTGGGTATTGTAGTTTTAAGAATGCTTGATAGAGATCTTGTAGGTGCTTGTCTCTATCTGAGGGATTGGAGCAAATGCGGTTATATCTTAGAGCTTGGCTGTAGACAATGGATCGTGTGGTGTGTCCTGGATGGAAGCTGGAGGCATGTAGGTAAGTGTAGCGGTCAGTAGGTTTCCGGTATAGGGTGGTATTTATGTGACCATCGCTTATTAGCACAGTAGTGTCCAGGAAATGGACCGCTTGTGTGGATTGATCTAGGCTGAGGTTGATGGTGGGATGGAAATTATTGAAATCATGGTGGAATTCCTCAAGGGCTTCTTTTCCATGGGTCCAGATGATGAAGATGTCATCAATGTAGCGCAAGTAGAGTAGGGGCGTTAGGGGACGAGAGCTAAGGAAGCGTTGTTCTAAGTCAGCCATAAAAATGTTGGCTTACTGTGGGGCCATGCGGGTACCCATAGCAGTGCCGCTGACTTGAAGGTATATATTATCCCCAAATGTGAAATAGTTGTGGGTGAGGACTTAATTGGCCTCTCAGAGTTGGTAAGACAACTCCCACCTGTTCATGCTCTCTGTATGTGTGTATATATATCTCCTCAATATATGTTTTACTCTATATGCATCCGAAGAAGTGGGTTGTAGCCCACGAAAGCTTATGCTCTAATAAAATTGTTAGTCTCTAAGGTGCCACAAGTACTCCTGTTCTTTTTGCGGATACAGACTAACACGGCTGCTACTCTGAAACTTCACATTAAATGTTCACATAACACAGCATAAGTCCATTTCTTGAGTGTTTTTGCTAAGAATATATATTCTCAAATATTTCTGGACCTTTAGGGGGAAAAATGTTTTGGTCTTGAAGTAAATGGGTTTGGTTAGCAATAGACAGTGGATGGGATTTTCAAAAGTGCCCAGGTGACTTAGGAGTAGAGCTGGTCAAGAATTTTTCAAGAAAACTTTTTTTTTCCTCCCCAGAAAATGTTGATTAGACAAAACTGAAATGTTTGCCAAACAAAACCTTTTTGTGGAAATACATCTGTTTCAATGAGTTTTTCATTGAGAAGGTTTCTCGGGTCCAGGATGGAATTTTGAATGAGAAAGAGAGAAAGCGGGGCCTGAATTATTCTGGATTTTTTTTCCACAAAA
Source organism: Emys orbicularis (assembly GCF_028017835.1). Taxonomy (NCBI): domain Eukaryota; kingdom Metazoa; phylum Chordata; order Testudines; family Emydidae; genus Emys; species Emys orbicularis. The sequence continues at coordinate 62,287,982 of NC_088683.1, read as the reverse complement.
AACATGGAAAGGGCTCAGTAACCAAATATCAAATCCTCAAAAGTTTTTTGGGGTTTTTTTGCAAAATGGAATTTGTTTTCCAGCCAGCCCTACTTAGGAGCACAAGTCCCGTGGGAAGTCAATGGGACCTGTACTCCTAATCAGTTAGGCACGTCTGAAAATACCATCCAGCACTGCTTTTGTTAGAGCATACCAAAGGCTGTACATTCTGCCCATGTTTTTTTAAAGTGGCATATCAGAACTATTTCAAGGGGTTTATTTGTAAATCATTTGCACAGAATGTGAAAGTTTCAAGTGTGACTTTTTTATATATTGCAGAAAGTATGATAAAATACATTGGTAAATAATAGATTAGTCCTGAATTACAACATACTCACATACTTCCTTCCTAGTGAAAAATAAGAAACTTGCTTTTTGTAGGCCCAGTCCTGTGTGCTTTGCACACAGAAAGCACATTCACTTCAGGGGTTGTGTGATGCATATTGTTTACAGAAACAGGCACTTAAATCTGACTCATTTCTAAATTTAAGATATAGATAGTAGATTTTACATTGAATCACAGCATCCACAGAAACCTGCAAAACTGCAAGGTACTTAGACCAAAAAAGGAGATGGGCAGGCACGAAAGAAGCATTCCAAGTTCTACCTAGCCATCTACACCGATTGAAGACTACAAGTAGTATCTATAGCATATTTATTAGGGTATGTCTACACTACCGCGGTAGTTCGACGGCTGGCAATCGAAGTTCCGGGTTCGATTTATCGCGTCTGGTGTGGACGCGATAAATCGAACCAGGAAGCGCTCGCCATCGACTGCGGTACTCCAGCTAGACGAGAGGAGTACCGCGGAGTCGACGGGGGAGCCTGCCTGCCGCGTGTGGACCGCGTCTGAACCGCGGTAAGTTCGAAGTAAGGTATGTCGAATTCAGCTACGTTATTCACGTAGCTGAATTTGCGTACCTTACTTCGACTTGGGGGGTAAGTGTAGACCAAGCCTTACAGAAATATCTCAGCTAACACATTGCTACACTAGCCCCTCTTTCTCCATTGATCAAACATAAGCTGCTTGTCTTCATTTTTAAGGCTCTTCTTGGTCTATCCCCATACTACCTATCACCTTTCATGCACTGTTGAGATGTTGATCCCTGTCTCCAATCTGCCAAGGATGCTAGCCTTCATCACTCATTTGTTAAACTTTCAAACAAGCACCTTTAAACTTGCTCCCATGCTGCCCCTCATGCTTAGAAGGTGATCTTCATAAACATCCACAAAGTAATCTCCTTATCCTTCTTCAGAACTCTCCTTAAAACTTTCCTTTGTCATGATGCCTACAAAAATCTTACCTGTTAGGCAGCTGGTGAGCTCAGACTACCACCTATCATGTTGACAATATTGACTTATTGTTCCCTGTCAGTCTGTCGCCACTTGTTCTGTCTGATGTCAGGGCTTGTCGACGTGGAGAAATTGACCAGAATAGCTTAGGCTATGTCTACACTAACACTTTTGTCTCTTGGGGTGTGAAAAAAACCACACCCCCAACTGACATAAATTTCATGGACAAAACTGCTGGTGTGGACAGTGCTATGTCAGCATGAGAGCATCTCCCGCTGACATAGCTACCGCTGCTCTTTGGGAGTGGTTTAATTATGCCATCAGGAATGCTCTCTCCTGCTGTCATAGAGCGGCTACACAGAAAACCTTACAGTGGCCCAGCTGGAGTGGTACAGCTGTGTCGCTGTGAGGTCCGTAGTGTAGACATAGCCTCATTCAGCTACATCTGTGTCAGTCAATTTCTCTGTGTAGATGAACCCTTGTATTTAGACTGGAAGCAATTATAGGGCAGGGACCATCTTTTTGTTCTGGGTTTGTACAGCACCAAGCACAATGGGGTCCTGGTCTGTGACTGGTGCTCATAATAATAAATAATAATAATAGCACTCAACAGCATGCTACTATGAATGCACAGCACATAAACCTGCAATATATGTATGTGTGCTACATGTTTTTTTCTTTTTCTTTTTTAAGGGCCCAACTGAAAACCCACTGAAATCAAAGGACCTTTTCCATTGACTTCAGGCTCTTGACTTGCACTTGACTTGCAGCTCCTTCTGTCAATTTTGGTCTCATAAATGTCATTCTACCTCTGTAAGACTGCAAGGCCAACATATTTAAGAGGGGCTACAAATTTGGGGTCTTTAATCTACTGCCTAAATGTAGACACCTATAGCCTATTTTTCAGAGGCGCGGTGAACCTGCACCTCCCATTCCCTTGAACACAGATACTAATGGATGTAATGATCATAAATAAAATAATTAATGTATTCTATCGTCTAAAACAATTAGTCTTTTATTTACAAATACCACTATGATGATTTTGAGGAATGTTTCTGACAGTAAGGCATGGGGAAAGTTAAAACATTTGGAGAAACATGTAATGGATTTGTGTTAGGTTGGAGGAATGGTACAGCGGTTAAAGGAGTGAAATAGTTTTAGAGCCCCCTGAATCCCTGGTGTTAACTGCTGAGGACAGTGGGGAAAAAGAACATGCAGAAGAAAAACTTACTGACTTAAATCAGCATAAATATTTGTTGCATTTTCTGTGATGGTTTTATGTTATGTTACTATATTATAGAATTTAACAGCATTTAAACTCCAGTCCCAGGTCATTGCCTGGTGACTGAAATCTGCCAGTGGTGCAGGTCTAAACTTTCTGTAATAGCTTCTTTCAAACTTTCAGAAAGAAAATGCTATGTGTATTTCACACGAACCTCCAGTCCTGCAATGTCTTGGGGCACTGTATGGGCACAAGGCCTTTTCACATGGCTCTCCTTGCAGGATTGTGGTCTAAATAATGAATGCAGTGTTACAATTCTTCTGTCTGAAAATTTGTTTGGATCAAAATAATCCCTAAATTACAGTTTTTTTAAAATAAAAAAGAAAAATTCTGTGTCTATGTATCATGACGTGTAAAAACCCTACATCAGTCAGGCATGGGTTAAAGAACTGCTCTGGGTTAGAGCAGCCCTGCCCCTGCAAGGCATGTCAGGCCTGAAGGGAGGATGTAAAAGGGAAAAGCCCAGCTTAGTTGGTGGTAGACTGGGGAAAGGGCAGATTTTCAGTCCTTGGCACCAGGGGAGGGCCTGGTGGAAGGCAGGAACTACATGGGTGACCACTGTTTGTCAGCCCCTCTCCTGAGGGAAAGGAGAGCTCAGAGACTGAACCAATGCTTGGAGACTAGTGATAGAGACTTATCTGTGGGTACCAAATGAGGCTACAGCCCATTAGAGACTTCCTGAATCTTACCACAACCTTGTGTGAGTTCTTTTGTGTTTAATTGTCCTTTAGAACTTTGACAACCCCAGAGGAGGATGGACTTCTGCAGACACAGACGGAGGGCTGCGTCTCCCTCAGTGGGACCCGATCTGTTGACTGCCTGGATGGTGAAGACCAGAGTCTGGGTAAGTTCAGAGCCTTGTCTCACTGCTTAAAGTTAAATCAGGTTTTCCTAAACATCTCAGAATATCTGTCCTGAGTAATTCTTTGCATCACTGAAGTACAGTAATGAAGCTTAATTATGCAGGAAACCAATTCTGCTTTTAGAGAAGGAAGAACATTCCTCTAATGCCAACATGAACAAATAAATACTTCATCAAACCAGTACCATTTGTGATTAATTTTAACCCATTGAAATATTAACTAAATTCCCTTTAAACTTACTGAATCTTAGTAGATACACTGAAAGCTATTAAGATTTTCTTGGGGAATATATATTTAACTTTCAGTGTTTCATGTCAGTGGTTCATGTAAATATCCCTCCTTCCATAATAAGGCTTTTTAGCATCAAAATATCAATCATTTTATGTATATTTATTTATAGTTGTAAAAATTATTCTAATAAAAGCACTAGAGAAGAATAACTTGAAAGTATAGGTCTGATTCTGATCTCACAGCAGAGTGAATCTGAAGGAGCTCCATTGACTGGTGTAATTGAGAGAAGAATTTGTGCTATTCATCAGAACTAGGTCTAAGAATCACTTTTAAAAAGTTCCACTCAAATCAAAGCTGAAGTGGGGCTAGGGTGACAAGACAGCAAGTGTGAAAAATCGGGATGGGGGTGGGAGGGTAATAGGCTTCTATATAAGAAAAAGCCTCAAATATTGGGACTGTCCCTATAAAATCAGAACATCTGGTCACCCTAAGTGGGGCCCTCCTTGCCATGACCCTCTGTCCACAGGAGAATTTCATCCTCAAAGAGAAAGTAAAGTGTGCACAACAACTGATACAGATGCCCTCCGGGTTATGCAAACCCGACATACGCAAATCCGCACTTACGGTAAAAGTTCTGTAAGCTAGAAATAGTTGGGGTTTTTTTTGCGTAATGGTCAGGTATATGTTTCCGACTTACACAAAATTCGAGTTACGCAAGGCGTTCTGGAACAGAATGCTTGCGTAAGTCAGGGAGCGTCTGTATTTACTGAGTGGGCCTAATCATCCATTCCTTGTGCACCTAAAAATGCTAGTTAAATTGATGGAAGCTTTCTGTGCGAAAGGTGTTGTGTATTGAGGACTATTTTGGAATTGCAAGTTAGCTCTTTAAGAGTAGGAGATGTGAGCAGTTGCTGTTCCTGCTTGCAAGCAAGGGGGCTCTGTAGGGAAGCATGTGATCAGGAATCAGTTTTGCAGACAACTAGCTAAAGCAAGGTCGGGTGTTATGCCTCTCTGTTTTTAGGGAGCAGCATGTGTCTTTCTGTTTTGGGGTTCTTGTGTGTTCTTAATCCTAAGAATTATAGTGTTATGTTGCAACCTTCCAGCAAGAGTATTTTATGTTTGTATCTAATTTGTTTGTCTGTATGCTATGAAACATACCACACGGCATGTGAGACAAGGTTCAGATAGTGAAAAAGCAAAATTCTTCAAAGTCTTCTTCTGTTTTCCCAATATACTCTCATCTCTCACAGATGTTAACAGAACTGCCCATATAGGGAGAGAAGGCTCAGGGTTATTGGGACAGATTTAGATCTGGGATAAGGGGGCCCAGTGGCATTAACTTTAATGAAGTTGCTGATATTTACTCCAGTGTGAGTTTTCCCAAATATTTTCCCCAGCATGACTCTGAGAAGAGAAATTTTGGTCTAACGTTGGATTCAATGAAAGCTCTGTCTGACTTCTGCACTACAGAAGCTCATACTAGTCTTACCAAAAGAAAAAAAAAATCCTGTAGACTTCCGCACTATGGAAGCTGGACATGGTATATGTTTAAGAATTAGCATCAGTGAAAATAATCCTTTTTGCATTACCTCACTTTGGAAAGATAGAAGTTTATTATTTTTAAAAAGTATCCCTTTACAAATGCAATAAATGTGAGATCCAGCAACTGTATAGCTACCAAGTCTGCATTCCTGAAAACAATGCCAGTGAACAGTTTAATTATTTTGTTCTTCCTTAAATCTCCTTGCCAAGAATCTTTACTGGATTAAGTATTCAACACCAAGAGATTATAGATGTATATCCCTGTAGCTACCACTGCACACATCTCCACATAATCACTGGGATTAGCTTTCTGAGGAAGTAGATCAAAGCTTTATTTCCTTGTGGGTATCCGATAATAAAGGCCAAGGCTAAACCAAACTCTCATCACTTTTGCATCTATCCCTCAGCTACTAGATCAAGACTAAATAAGAATGTGCATAAAGATAAAGTCTATGGAAAATGCCACAGTACTCTACAACATCTGTAATAATAGGAACACAGAAGAGAAATAAAAGGGAACTGGAGAGATGGCAGGTAAAATGAAACCTGTAAGTGTACATAAAGGAAAGCAATTAATACATTGTAGAGCATTTTAAAAGTAACTGAGAATAAACATTTACAAGCAAATCACATATCTTGTGTACATATCTGTATAGGATGATGTGAATTACAGAATTCAATCTGTACTGCATTATGATTAGTTTTTTGCAAGCAGGTCTTTAAAAAAAAGTCACTGCACATGACAGACAATGGAGTTCTGGTTGTAACCAGCATCACTATGAAATTTAGTTGTTTAATATACAATAGATCTATTGATTTCTTTTAAGTGAATATATTCCAGAAAGGTCACTGCACATTTTAAAAAATTCATTGTATAGCTCTGCACAATTTTAGGCCCTGAGAACAAGTTGACCTATATTTGTACAAAAGATCATTAACCTCTATATTCACATATAAAAGGAAATAATGTGGCCCGGGGCTTAGAGCAGTGCACTATGAGTGGAGACTGCTGAATTCTACTCCTTGTTCTGCCACGGATTTTATTCAGGGACTAGCTCTCATTGACTTAAGTAGGAAGTTTGTCTAAGGCTTTGTCTTCACCTAACAGGTACCTTTTACATTGAGATAACTAATCATTTTCTAATGATAGTTATCTTGCAGTCATACATGGAGAGAAGGCACTTGCAATTTCTATCACAAGGTTTCAAGGTAAGGTTAGCACTATATCTCTGCCTGTGGTTGACCTCTCCTAGTTTCCCTTACTGTAAAATTACAGTGCCTTGTCTCCACTATGGCTTTTCCAGTGGGATAGCTAATACTGGTTACTTATCCCATGGTAAGACCACATCTTTATTTTGTAAGTGAAGATATACCCTAAGATGTGCAAGAGTGGGCTCTGTGACCTCTGACATAGAATCATACGACTGGAAGGGACCTCAAGAGGTCTTCTAGTCCAGTCCCCTGCACTCATGGCAGGACTAAGTATTATGAGACCATCCCTGACAGGTGTTTGTCCAACCTGTTCAGTGATGGAGATTTCAAAACCTCCCTAGGCAATTTATTCCAGTTCTTAACCAACCTGACAGAAAGTTTTTCTTAATGTCCAACCTAAACTGCCCTTGCTGCAATTTAAGCCCATTGCTTCTTGTCCTATCCTCAGAGCTTAAAAAGAGAACAACTTTTCTCCCTCCTCCTTGTAACAACCTTTTATGTACTTGGAAATTGTTATCATGTCCCCTCTCAGTCTTCTCTTCTCCAGATTAAACAAATGCAATTTTTTTCAATCTTCCCTCATAGGTCATGTTTTCTAGACCTTTAATCATTTTTGTTGCTCTTCTCTGGACTTTCTCCAATTTGTCCACGATTGTTCCTGAAATGTGGCACCCAGAACTGGTCACAATACTCCAGTTGAGGCCGTATCAGCATGGAGTAAAGTGAAAGAATTACTTCTTGTGTCTTGCTTACAACACTCCTGCTACATTCCAGAATGATGTTTGCTTTTTTTGCAACAGTGTTATACTGTTCACTCATATTTAGCTTGTGATCCACTATGACCCCCAGATCTCTTTCTGCAGTACTCTTTCCTAAGCAGTCATTTCCCATTTTGTATTTGTGCAACTGATTGTTCCTTCCTACATGGAGTACTTTGCATTTGTACTTATTGAATTGCATCCTATTTACTTCAGACCATTTCTCCGGATTGTCCAGATCATTTTGAATTTTAATCCTATCCTCCAAAGCACTTGCAGCCCCTCCCAGCTTGGTATCATCTGCAAAATTTATAAATGTACTCTCTATGCCATTATCGAAATCATTGATAAAGATATTGAACAGAATCAGACCCAGAACTGATCCCTGTGGGATCTCACTCATTATGCCCTTCCAGCTCGACTGTGAACCTCTGAAAACTACCAGTACTCTCTGGGAACAGTTTTCCAACCAGTTATTCATCTATCTTATAGTAGCTTCATCTAGGTTGAATTTCCCTAGTTTGTTTATGAGAAGGTCATGTGAGACAGTATCAAAAACCTAACTAAAGTCAAGATATACCACATCCTCCACTTCCTCCCTATCCACAAGGTTTGACCACTTAACCACCATGTCACTTAACCACTTTGATCCTCAGTTTATACATAAATGCCTACCTCAAATTTACCATGAGACTTAATTACTGTTTATAAAGCACATTGAGACCCTTGGGTGGACGGTACTATAGATGTGCAAAGTATTCATTATTATTGTATTTAAAATATCTGTTTGTGCTGAATTGCAAAAAGCTTATGTTAAATATTAATGTTGTGCAACAGCTGATGAAAAATGCAGACCTATTTTACTCCTTAAGAATTGCATTTATTATTCCAGTGTTTGATTTATCTTGTTTGAGTTGCCTTTATCAGCAACAGTTTTGAACAATACCAAAAATACACAAATACTTTACAAAAATTGTAACATTCTAGGCACATAGTTCTACAGCAAAAATTGTTTCCTCATGGATTATGTTTAAAGACTTTTCTTTTTTAAATCTTCAGAAGGGAAATGGTACTGAAAAAAAATATTTTAGCTTGGTAAAAAGTGACCTGCACTTATAACATTTTCTAATGAAATCTATAAACATTAGGGTCAATATTTATTAAACTATGAGGTCCTGCTTTTATAAAATGATATAAAGTCCCCCATCCTCCTTTCCTAGTCTTACTAACACTTTAATCTGAATTTAATTAAATATAGTGGGAAACTGACAATGGATGCCATTGATGTATAGAAACAATATATTGTTTCTATCATGTTGTTCTTTTAGAAGTTTGAGTTTTAATATATTTTTCAATAAAAAGAGTTGGTGTACAAAAGTTATTCATTTAATAATCTCATTCCTTTTCCAAACCAAATAATTATATTTTATTTTCTACTGTTTTTTACACAGAAAACATTGATTCATTTAAGAGCCCTGTTCTTTTAATTGTTATTGATTTAAACATATTTTTCTGCACCAGCGCAGATGCTTAGATATAGCTCCTGTATTGCAGACACACTAAGACTTTTGATTACTTAACATCCCCTTTTCTCCCCCCTCCTCATGCAACATGTACAGCTTTCTGACTTGGAGACTTAATTGCTTTGGACTTTAGAAGGTGGGATGCCCTTGTGAGGGAAGGCAAGGAATAGGCCACTGAGGCCCAGGAGGATTTTTAGCCACCCACTAGTTTACATCTGCCACATGAAGCCTCAACAACCTATGGTCCTCATTCCCATAGTGCAGCATGGCTTTTCCGGAGATGCTCAGGCCCTATAAATCCAAGCATTGCAAGTCTACTCTTCTTCATCCACAATGGAGTCTTGGTCTTCAGTGGATCTTTGAAGAAAGGAGGTACTGTGTAAGGAAAGAGAGGGGCAGCAGCTTGGGATCTCTTTCAAGAAAAGGAGACCACTTGATAACCTCATCCCATGCAAGATTCTACTTCCTGCCCTTCTGCAGTCAATTAGACAGCTTCCCACTCCCACCTGATCCCATTAATCTTGCAGACAGGCCACTGAAGTGCCATTGTTCATTTGTGCAGACATAGCCCTATCTCTACTAAGGCCAAAGGAGCTCCAACCCAGATCATTCCACTGGCCATCAGAGATTCTGAACTCCCAACTTGGTAATGGCGCCCAGAAATTCCAGCACCTAATGGGAGATCATAGGGAGTACATCTATAGTGTAGTGAGTCATCTCTCCCACGACTGCCTGGATTTAAGGAGCCCCTATGTCATGTCACTAAGGCAGAAAAAGTTTTGTTAAAAGTTATCCTGGGAGCTAGTCAGAATGACAGGGTCCACCTGTGCCCAGTGGCATCAATAAAGAATCTCCTTCATATTCATTCCAGCTAAATCCTGTCTGTTGACTACTACAAGGAACACTATATTGGTGATAAGTATCAGAGGGGTAGCCATGTTAGTCTGGATCTGTAAAAAGCAACAGAGAGTCCTGTGGCACCTTTAAGACTAACAGATGTATTGGAGCATAAGCTTTCGTGGGTGAATATCCACTTCGTCAGATGCATGTAATGGCCATGTCTGACGAAGTGGGTATTCACCCATGAAAGCTTATGCTCCAATACATCTGTTAGTCTTAAAGGTGCCACAGGACTCTCTGTTGCTTTATATTGGTGATGAGGACACAAGCAATGATACCGGACAGGGGGGCCAGGAGGCCATGGCCCGTCCACTTTTTGCCATGGCGGACCCTGCCCCCTTCCCCTCCTATTCTCCCCATGTCCCCACCCCCTGGCCTCCCCGCCCAGGGCAGATGGAGGTGGAGGGTCTGCGCCAGCTCCCCACAGCTGCCTGCGCGGCTCTTACCCCGATCTTGCTCCAGCCAGGGGGTGGGACCTCAGAGCCACAGCCTGGCCCTAGTAAGAGCTGCACAGGCAGCTGTGGGGAGCCATGGCGCAGACCCTCCACCTGCCCTGGGCGCAGGGCCTAGGGGGCACGGACACAGGCTGGGGGCTGTTCGAGCCTGCTGCACTGTGGGCAGGGTCTGCTGCGGCTCCCCTCAGCTACCTGCGCAGCTCTTACCATGGCTGGGCTGTGGTTCTGAAGCCCCGCCCCCAAGCCAGAGCTGGGTCCGGGTAAGAGCAGCCTGGAAAGCTGTGAGGAGCCTGGTCCCGCCACCTGCTCTGGGCAGGAGGCCCAGGGGGGCAGAGACACAGGCGGGGGACTGCTTTTGCCCCCCCTGGTGGGAGGGTGGGGTCCTTGGCCCCACTCAGGCTTTCGGCCTTGCTGGGGGCGGGGCCTCCGGGGGAAGAGGAGGGGCAGGGGCGGGGCCTTAGGAAGGCGGGGCCCACTTACAGTTCTTAAAGCAGTGCAAAGGGGGGAAAAAACAGTGGGGGGATCAACAGGGATATATAAAATCAAGCCTTACAAAGGCTTAATAAACAGCAGTAAACTGAAAGGGAATAAGAAGACTTAAATCCACCCAAGGAGAAAAGTTTGGTTCAAACCAGAAACTGTTGGGAAAATATCTTAGTGCAGAGGTGTCTCTGGCAGTTTGATCACCTTACACGGAGAGCACTCTGAGCCCCATGAAGGCATAACTGCCACAGTTTCACCCATTTGCAACTAAAAGCAGGCTCAGTTTCTGCTCAGACTTCATCATTGTGAGGGGCATAGGATTCTGAAACTGCGTGGAAAGTCAGCCATCTTTGTGAATACAGGCACAAAACATTGCAAACAAGCTAGGAAGGACACTATGGTCACGCTGAGTGTGGCTTTAAAAATATTTAAAGATAATCCTACATTAGAGGGTCAGTACCTCTAACAGTGAATATTGTAGTAGATAAAACCTGAATAAATAAAATAAGTGGTATGATTTGAATAACAAATAACTGCAACAACATACAAAATAAAATACATAAAAAAGACACAAAAAAGCAATTATGGCAGCAGCAGGTCTCCAGCTTTAACATAGATGCTGAACCTGCAATGCTCAGATCCAGATGGAAAAAATAGATTAAGCATTTGGAAAAACTTTTATAGCATCAGGTATTAAGGAAGCTTCTCAGACAGCTAGCCATGCTACTGCACTCAGGAGGGCACCAGAAATGTCACATTTGATGCACTACCTAAAACTAAATGATTATGCAATTAGAAAGACAAGATGGGTGAGATAATATCTTTATTGGACCAACTTCAGCTGATGAGAGAGACAAGCTTTCAAGCTACACAGAGCTCTGCCTCAGCTCTGTATAGCACAAAAGCTTGTCTCTCTCACCAACAGAAGTTGGTCCAATAAAAGATATTACCTCACCCACCTTGTCTCTCTAATATCCTTGGACCAACACGGCTACAACACTACATACATGATTTGCAATGGCAGTTAAGAAACTCAGTCAGATTTTCAAAGGCCCTTTTGGTAGTTCGGTGATTAATTCCTATTGACTTTCAATGGGAGTTTGATGTATAACTGCCATTTGTAGCTTTGAAAATCTACCCCAGTGAATACTTAAACTCCAAGAAGAATATGACGTGTGCACATTTTGTCAAGTAAGGCAACAACATGACAGATGTTAAACACCTACTACACCTGGCTATCCCCACTAGCTGCCATATGCAAGTCCAGGGGCAGGCAAACTTCTTGGCCTGAGGGCCGCATCGGGTTTCATGAATTGTATGAAGGGCCGGTTACGGGAGGGGGTCATGGCCTTCCCCCCGGGACCCCTGCCCCATCCACACACCCCTTCTCCCTGTCCCCTGACTGCCCCCAGAACCTCTGCCCCTGACTTCCCCCTGCCGCCCCATCCAACCCCCCCTCCTTCCTGACTGCCCCCCCCGGGACCCCTGCCCCCATTCAACCCCCTGTTCCCCCCTTGACCGCCCCGACCCCTATCCACACCCCTGCCCCCGACCACCACCCTGAACTCTCCTGCCCTCTATCCAACCCCCCCTGCTCCCTGCCCCCTTATCGCGCTGCCTGGAGCACCGGTGGCTGGCAGCGCTACAGCTGCGCCGCCCGGCTAGAGCCGGGCCCCGCCGCCCCACCGCCACCACCACACAGCACAGAGACCGGATCAGGCCGGGCTCTGCAGCTGCGCTGCCCCAGGAGCTCACAGCCCCGCCACCCAGCGCATTGCGCCAGCGGTAGAACGAGCAAGCTGAGGCTGCGGGGGCGGGGGGACAGCAGGGGAGAGACCGGGGGCTAACCTCCCGGGCCAGGACCTCGGGGGCCAGGCAGGACGGTCCCGCAGGCCATAGTTTGCCCACCTCTGTGCCAGTCTGCTGACCTGGGCAGCAAGATAAAAATGTCAGATTGCCCCAAACTGTACCTCTTCCAGGCTATAAAAGCAAGCTATAAAAGAGACCTAGTTACAGTTCTTAAAGCAGTTCAGAACACTTTTACTCTGTTTCTCGCTTGCAGAAAGATCACCTTCCAGAAGTGCTGTTATATCAGAAATTACTCAGTACCTTATGCAATCTTTATCCTTTGCTTATTTTGTGAAGGATTAAGTATTTGTGATGGGATCTGCTGACACTGAGCTGTATAGGTAGATTTTTGGAAATTGGAAATCAACATTTGTTGTTGAGCAAGTACAAACTTGGTACTGTATATGTTTCTGTTTACAGCTTCAATATTTCCAAAGTAACTGCTGGTTTGGAAGCCAAACACAACCCCGTTCTCTGTTTCAATGATAAAAACAATACATTTGTTTCTTACCAGGGTATAAGGACCATTAAACATCAGAAAGAGTATATTAGCTAATCAAAATGGTATTGCTGGGTAACAAAAATAAAATGATGTTAGGGATTGCAGAGCTGTTTGTCCTCAGAAACAAGTGCATTGCTCCAAAGAAAATTATGCATTTTTTATTTTTTGACCTTTTAGTGAAACTTATGTATACAGAGAAGTGGGTTGTATATTAAAATAGTTAGCCAGCCTAGCATCTTAGAGGTTTAAGTGTGTATTTACTAAGCTTACACTGCATGCAATTAGCATGAGAAAATGAAAGACACTTATTCCATTTATTTTCATGCTTTGACCAACTGTATGAAATTTGATATAGCTGCGATCTTGACATTCTTGTGGAAATGATGAGAGAAGCACAAACTAGGACCAACTAGAAAAGCAATGAATAAAGAAGAGGACTTGAGGCCTGGTCCTGCTTCCATTACAGTCAACGGTAAAACTTCCATTGACTGCAATAGGGGCAGGATCGAACCCAACAAAGCTCATTTCAGTACCTGTTGAAAACCCCTGTTGATCCAAAATATCACAGTAATAATAACACAGCAATAATTAAACGACACTTTATAATGGCATGCAGCATTGTCATTTATTAGGGTTACCATACGTCTGGATTTTCCCTGACATGTCCGGCTTTTTGGTCGTCAAATCCCCGTCCGGGGGGAATTGCCAAAAAGCCGAACATGTCCGGGAAAATACTAGTCCCCTGCTTACCTGCACAGAGCTGAGGTGTCTGGGGGGAGCAGCAGCAACCGCTGCCACCGCCGCGGGGGAATCTGCCTGCAGCTTCCCCCAGACACCTCAGCTCTGTGCAGCTGCCCAAGCGCTACCGGCTTCACGGTTTGCCGGGCAGCCCCCAGACTTCCAGACCCTGCGCCCCCAGCCGGTAGCGCTCAGGCAGCTGTTTCGCGTGGCTGGGAGGGAGGAGGGGGAATGTGGGGCACTCAGGGGAGGGGGTGGAGTTGGGGCGGGGACTTTGGGGAAGGGGCGGAGTTGGGGCGGGGAAGGGGCAGGGATGGGGCGGGGCCAGGGCCCGTGGAGTGTCCTCTTTTTTTTTAATTTTTAAATATGGTAACCCTACATTTATTTAGGGGAACGTGCCTCCTCTATTATATTGCTTATTAGTGAGGTCATCTGAGTTCTAGTGAGGAGGCAGGCCACAGCTTTATTGGACTCCAATCTAGTGGATGATCAGATAATTACCCAGGTCCATCTGCAACTGGTCAGAAGAGCATGCCTTACTGAATACCAAAGTGACCACAGTGAATCAAGCCTTTATTAACTCCAGAGTTGATTAGTGTAACTCATTGTGTCTCGGTATACAAGCCTCATGCCCTGAAGAAGCTACCACCGGTACAAAATGCAACGTGCATTATTTCTCACTTGCTTAGAAACTTGAGTTACGGTGAATGCACCACCCTGATACTCCACTCCTTGCAGTGCTCCTCACTGGATATAGAATCCAGTTCAAGGTCTCTGTCCTGAATTTTAAAGCCCTGCATGGATTTGGCCATAGATATCTGCAGGACTGCTTTTCCCTTGTGACCATTACTTCCCATGACGGTTAGATATTTTTGAAACAGTCAGTGAACTGTACATGGGAGGTTCATGAGTGTGGGAGAGAGAACAATCAGGGTACATCTATACAGGGATGACAGCCCCGCAGCACAGCCATAGCTGTCTGAGTTGGGCTCATGGGGCTCAGGCTGTGGGACTAAAAATTGCTGTGTAGATGTTTGGGCTTGGCCTGGAACCCTTGCTCTGGGATGCTGAGAGGGTGGAGGGTCCCAGAGCTCAGGCTCCAGCCCAAGCCAGAACATCTACACAGCAATTTTTCAGCCCTGCAGCCCAAACCCTGTGAGCCTGTCAACTGACCTGGGCCAGGGGCAGATTTTTTTATCCCCATGTAGATATTCCCTCACGGGCTGCACCTAATCTCTGGAACTCAATCCTGCAATAATTAGAATTAACCACATGCATCACTACATTCTTCACTAAACGCAACTTCATTTCTTCGACTTAGGTACCCCTCAATAAGCGACACACACACAACACAAACAAATAAGATCCTATAAAATTATTTCTCCTGCAAGCTTTAATGTCCTTTGTGATGGAGAAGACAGAAATCAGGTTTAATATACACATTGGAGATTCTTGACACAGTAGCTGTCCCTGTGCTACAGGATGTGCTACAGTGATACCACACAGGGTCTGTGTAAATCATGGCCTGGCTTACACAATCATGGAACACTGTACATTGTTAATTATACTAGATGGAGCTCATGTCCCCTCTCATTTATCATCACATACCATCTCTGTGGCAACAAGTATAAGGTATTTAGCGGTCTTTTAATGTGATTTAGCAAGTGGAAATAGGACAGAGTGTTAACACCATGTGATCAGCCATGTGGGCCATCAACAGGTGTTCTGCAGATCACCAGAGTCCATAGGCCACAGTTTGAGACTAGCCACATGAGTTGAAATTGATTGTCTCTTATTACTTGGGGCCATATCGTGTAAGATTTACAAATATTGCAGCCTTTGCTTTTTATCATGTTTGATGGTAAAGTTTTCAACCTAGTAATAGTGGGTTTGATTTTCAGAGGTGCTGAGTACTTGCAATTCCATTAACTTCAGTTGGAGTCATAGGGGCTCATCACCTCTAAAATTCAGATCTCTATTGATTTTTTAACCTTAAAATTTCCACCACCGCTCTAACACTATTGCAGCTGCACTAGTGGTAGCAACAATGGTAGTCCTAACATAGACAAGATGTTGGTGTTTTTACCACTGTGTTACCTAACCCCACTCAGAGAAAATCTAGACAAGTGATAAAAGTGCTGCAGATGACAGCAGGATTTTTACACTAGCACTCACATCATTACTGCCACCATTGGAGCTACACAAACATTAGTGCACTGGTGGGAAATTTTAAGAAAAAGCTCAGTGTGGACAAGGCCCTGTGTACTGTAACTCTGTTCAATAGATCATTCATAAAAACACAACTCCCACCCCCAGAGAGCAAGTAAAGTCAGGTCATGAGCAGGAAGTGATGGAGACAAGGCAGAGTTTCTTAGTTAAAGCTCAGATTCAGAGTGGGGTATTGTTGTCATGACTACGAGTTCCACATGCCTGGAGTCACTGCTTTCTGAAAAGAATGATGCAGTGTCTAGCCTTACAGCTGAATATATAAACCAAATTAGTCTACTATGCCTCTACCTGTTCTGTGGTTCACAATGAAAGGCGTAATACATCATGCAATCAATAATATAGCAGTTTTATGCTATGTGCACTACATTATTACAGTTAGACACCATTTTATTTTCTCTTTAGAGTTCCCTGTCACTATTATAATTTGTAAATTTCAAAGAGCAAGCTAATTCAGAAGAATTCTGTGTGTGACTACTCAGAGCTTCAGTCAAATACAAGCTAAAAAGTACATTTAGAATCCACCCCTCACCTCCCCCTCATATATTCTTGCCATAGTCCCACTAAAAGTATTTAGTGCTTCTCAATTCTTCAGAAAGCAAAAACAAATGTCATGTCCTGCACAACTGTGTCAGGGGACCCTGCCAGAACAGAATTGTCCCCAACACAGTTAAAGCACAGTTCCATTTTGTAGTCTTTGGGCTTTTATTTTGTTGGGGAGGACTTTGTGGGGTGGACAAGTCCTGTGGCACAGTGGTACTTGTAGTGTAGTTTGGCTCAAAGGCTTATCTTAAGAGACAGAGTGGTCTAAAGTTAGAGGCAAATGTATAATACAATGTAAAATATATGTCAGCCCCATGTAACTGAGCATATGTCAGTGTAATTTATATGTCAAGGGGTTGGAAGAGAGTGTAGTAACTGGAAAAAACAACTAACAGGAGGGGTAGAAAGGTGTAAATTAACATTAATTTTCACCTTCACATTCTTCTACTACCCCAGCTTGTAACTCACATCGGGTTAGATTCTCTGAGGCTCATTTACACCATGTATAAGGTACATGTAAAGTAAGTGAATGTACGTGGTTGCATATTTTACCACATTCTTAACAAGGGTGTTGGAGCCTTCCCAAAAGTGTGTGTGTGGGGGGGGGGGGACTGGGAGCCTCTGCCCCTCCTCCTCCGAAGTGCCCCCCCCCCCCGCCAGGCCGGAAGCCGGAACAGGGCCGGGAAGCCCACTTCCTGCCCGGGGTGGCGGTGGGCCAAAAGCAGCCCTCTGCCCATGTCCCCCCCGCCCTGCTCCCCCGCCCAGGGCAGGTGGCAGGTCTGCACCGTGGCTCCCCGCAGTTGCCCACACGGCTCTTACCATGGCTGGGCTGCAGTTCTGAGGCCCTCCCCCGGCCAGAGCCAGGTCAGAGAGAGCTGCTCAGGCAACTGTGGAGAGCTGGGCAGGTGGGAGGGCCATGGTCCCCTGGCCCCCCCATTCCAGTGCCACTGATTCTTACACATTACCTCTGTGTTTAGCAAAACAGATCTTATTCACTAGGGTGACCAGATGTCCCGATTTTATAGGGACAGTCCTGATATTTGGGACTTTATCTTATATAGGCACCTATTACCCCCCACCCCCTGTCCCGATTTTTCATACTTGCTGTCTGGTCACTCTACCTGGCCCCCAGGAGAGCAGCAGACACAGCGGCAGCAGCATCAGGATGCACAGATGTAGGGGACACTCATTGACTTTTGGGGAGAGGGGTCGGTAGCTGCAATTGACTTTGTGGAGGGTGGGGGAGACTATGCAGCTACTTGTGACACATCTGGCTAATGCAAAACCATCACCTGCTAGGCCCAGTCCCAGCTGTGAGGGAAGGTGGGAGGGAGAAGGGGTCGCAGGAACAGCCTGGTCCCTGGCTAGCGGGACAGTGACCTTCTGGGGGAGTAGGGTGACCAGATGTCCCGATTTTATAGGTGCAGTCCCGATATTTGGGGCTGTGTCTTATATAGGTGCCTATTGCCCTCCACCACTTGTCCCGATTTTTCACACTTACTTTCTGGTCACCCTACTTATTCACACTTACACCAAGAGTCCTTTACAGTGCTCTGGCAGTGTAAAGTGTAAATTATATTTACACCCAAAGCAGTGCCAATAAAGATCATGGAGAAAGGGTAATGTTATTACAGACCTGCAGTGTTGTTTCAAAAAATAAAATAAAATTCCTTCATTAATGGGGCAGTTTTATTTTCTAGCAGGGAAGAAACAATGTAGGTTTAACAAAGTTCCTAAAAATAACATTGGCAGCAGATACAGTAGCTTCAAAGACTTGACTCAGCAAAATATTGCCAGTATTAAATGCCACGCAAGCATCTCATGCTGATTCTTCCTACTTCTTGCTGGACTGGGCAGAGTTTAAAATAAAGATGAATGTTAAAACTACTGTACTTGTTGTTTTAGCCCAGCTAGTAATGCTAAATAGGGGTGCCACATCCATTGTAAACCAAGATATTTAGAGTTTTATATATTGGCCTATCAACATGCATCAGGCTGTAACTGAGAATAGACATAGTTTTATACTATTATGCAATGGATTTTTTTCCTAGAAAAAAGAAAATGATTTAAATAAATTATGAGCTACTGTCATTGAGTTAAAAAGTGGCACAAAAATAATCTGGATTTGTTTGCATGTTTTCTCTTTGCCAAGTTCTTGCTTAAGAAAATGGTTTAAATTGAAATAATTAGTCTATGAAGCATTTTAACTATGAGTCTTTGTGCCCATGGGCAGCTACAGCATATTTGGTTCTCTGTAAGAGGCTCCTACAGCACTGGAAGAAGTTGTAAACCCTTTGGGAAAATATTTATAAATATGGATTATATATGTGAATAGGTAGGAATATTCTGTGCATGAAATACTGACTATGGATAAAATATAGCAACTCACACCTTTTGCAGCCAAATCTCCCATTGAAGTCAAATGGAAGTTTTGCCTGAGTATGAACTAAAAGTCTGCACCATTTGGCATTTTATTTGGAAAGGCCCATTCAGGTGATGTACTTTTGACCAGTGTTCTGTGTGTCCTCTAGCTGAGAACCAGGCAATATGTGCTGTAATGCATATAGGAACAAAGTACATACTGTGGGTACCTAAACAGCCACTTTCATTTTTACTTTCATTGGCATACAACTTTACCCAAGCATTTTAAATTATATAGCAGCTATGGAATTTTTATGCTTTCTGGCTTTATTTATACAAAAATTTATTGTACCGGAGGAAAATATGTAATAAAATAAGGGCAAACACAATCACATGTATACAAATATATCTTTAAGTGCTCTTATTTTGGAAGAGTACTAACTTTCAGAAAGGTTGTGAATCTTCAATGTAAACCTCTCTTCTTTCTGTATCTCTGTATTAATTTCTAAATGATGTATTATTGTTGCTCCATTCTAGTAATGAAGCAGTATTTGGAAATTCAGGATTGATAAATAACAGGAGACTATAAAACTAAATATTCAATGAGGATAATAAATTGTATAAATATTACATTCTAGTACTATATAACAGAAATCATGTTATGCATGTGTTGTACAGAATGTTATAATGAGAAAACAGAATGTCTGTTAAACTGCTGATAATTTTATGCTGGGTCCTAGACAATCATCAAAACAAGTCCTCAGAAACTTTTTATAATAGTAACTATCTTTACTACCAGGTGCAATATATTAAACATTTGTCCTTCCTTGTACCAAAAGTTTAAAGAGCCATCACCAAGAAAATCACAAGATAAAGAAATTCCTAAGAGAGTTATCAAGGTAATTAAGGATGCGTCTAACTTTAAACATGTGAGTAGTCTGTTTAAATTCAATCGGGCTACCAACATTTTTTAATGTTAGGCATGTGCTTAAGTACTTTGTTGAATCAAGGCCAGAGGCCCACGCCAAAGCCTGGATTTAAATAATTCCTTATTCTGTGATTAACAAAATTTAGAGTCTGATCAGAATTCTGCAAATGATTCTACCTTTAAAATTCCCAGTTCAAATCCTCAAAAGAAAATATCTCTCAAACTTTAGGAGGCAGTGCTCCTCCGCAGTAATCGGCGGCAGCTCGTCCTCTGAAGCTGCGTTCTCGGCGGCGGGGGTCCTTCTGCTCCGGGTCTTCGGGGCACTTCGGCGGCGGGTCCCGGAGCGAGTGAAGGACCCGCCGCCAAATTTCCGCCAAAGACCCGGAGCGGAAGAAGCCCCTCTGGGCGGCCCTGGTTCTCGGTGGCGTTTCCCACCCAGAGGAATGCCACCCCCCACATCCTGCCGCCCTAGGCGACCGCCTAGGGTCGCCTAGTGGAAGCGCCAGCCCTGGTTATAATCTGTTCTCAGTTACACTAGTATAAATCCGGAGTAATTCCATTGACTTCAGTGAGAAGTATATGATATCAGAATTTGACACAAAACAAATAGACTCAGACTTTAAGGCCAGAAGGGACCATCATGATCATCTAGTCTGATCTCCTCCACAACGCAGGCCACAAAACATTACCAATCCACTCCTGCCAAAGGCCCATAATCTCTGGCTGAGTTACTGAAGTCCTCAGATCTTGATTTATAGACTTCAAGTTACAGAGAATCTACCATTCCCTCAAGTTCAAACCAGCAAGTGACCCATACCCCATTCTGCAAAGGAAGGTGAAAACCCCCCAGGGTCTCTGCCAATCTGACCTGGGGGGGGAGGGGGGGGATTCCTTCCTGACCCCAAATATGGCAATCAGTTAGATGTGGGTGCGACTCACTAGCCAGACACCTGGGGAAGAATTCTCTGCAGTTACTCAGAGCCCTCCCCATGTCATGTCCCATCTCTGGCCATTGGAGATATTTACTAAACAGCAGACATGGATGGGCCATATACCATTGTAGACAACCTCATCATACCATCCCCTCCATAAATTTATCAAGCTCAATTTTGAAACAAGTTAGGTTTTTATGCCCACATTTCTCCCTTTGGAAGGCTGCTCCAGAACTTTACTCCTCTGATGATTACAAATCTTTGTCTAATTTCAAGCCTAAACTTGTTGATGGCCAGTTTATATCCATTTGTTCTTGTGCCAACACTGGACCTTAACTTAACTCCTCTCCCTCATCTGATGTATTTATAGAAAGAGTACAATCATATCTCCCCTGGGCCTTCATTTTGTTAGGTTACACACGCCGAGCTCCTTATGCCTCCTCTCATAAGACAGGCTCTCCATTCCTCTGATCATTCTGGTAGCCCTTTTTTGCACCTGTTCCAGTTTGAATTCATCTTTCTTAAACATGGGAGACCAGAATTGCACACAGTATTCCAGATCAGGTCTCACCAGTGCCTTGTATAATGATACTAACATTTCCATATCTCTACTGGAAATACCTCACCTAATGCAACCTAGGATTGCATTAGCTTTTTTCCTGGCCACATCACATTGGTGGCTCATATTCCATCCTGCGATCGACCAATACATCCAGGATTTTCTCCTCCTTTGTCATTTCCAACTGATAAGTTCCCAGCTTATAGAAAAAACTTCTGTTGTTAGTCCTTAAGTGCATGACCTTGCACTTTGCACTATTATATTTCATCCCATTTCTATTACTCCAGTTATCAAGGTCATCCAAATCTTCTTGTATAGTACTCTGGTCCTCTTTTGTATTGGCAATACCTCCCAACTTTGTGTCATCAGCAAATTTTATTAGCACACTCCCACTTTTTGTGCTATAGTCATTAGTGAAAATATGAAATAAGATTGATCGC
Source organism: Emys orbicularis (assembly GCF_028017835.1). NCBI lineage: Eukaryota > Metazoa > Chordata > Testudines > Emydidae > Emys > Emys orbicularis. Next base: position 62,266,324 of record NC_088683.1, on the reverse strand, counting down.
AAGGCCAATCCTTGAGGAACTCCACTAATAACCTCCCTTCAGCCTGACAGTTCACCTTTCAATATGACCCCCTTTTAACCAGTTCTTTATCCACCTTTTGATTCTTATATTAATCCCCATTGTCTCCAATTTAACTAATAATGTCCCTTGTGAAATGGTATTAAATGCTTCACTGAAATCCAAGTATATAAGATCTATTGCATTTTCTTTGTATAGAAAATCAGTTATCTTCTAAAAGAAAATCAAGTTGGTCTGGCACGATCTACCTTTTGTCAAACTATGTTGTATTTTTACTCCAATTACCATTTACCCCTATGTCTTTAACTCTCTCTCTTTCAAAAATGATTCTTTGCATCAATTGAGGTCAAACTAATGGGCCTGTAGTTTCCCAGATCATTTTTCCCCCCCCTGTCTTAAATATAGGTACTACAGTACTGCAATTCCAGAGAAGAAGGGATAGCGGTGAGCTGTTTCAGAATCCAAACCCCCGTCTGTATCTGAACGCCACTTCTGGGATTTATTTCTAAAATGGGTTCAACCAACACCCAGCCGCTCAAAAAATAAAAAATAAAACATGGATCTAAACACCCTCAGACTTTCGAGTGTGTTATGTTCAAAATCCACATCTGAATTTTGCAGCTGGAGATCATCCCTATGTGTACTAGGAAACACGTAGGGAAAATGGATGGCTCAAGACTATGATTAAATTAATTTCATATGCTGCTTGAACTATGTTGTTTTTGCTTTTTTTTATTTTTATTTTGCTTATTTTATTTTTTATTTTATTTTTTAGAAAGGGGCTGCATAGAATTGACAAGCAAGCCTTGAACCTAAAATTTTCTGCTACAATCTAGTTAACTGCCAGTGTATTATAGGAATACAGCAAAGGAACAGATTAAGATAATGTAGTTGGGTATAATAATGATTCTGAATGATGCATTTACCCCAACTAATGCTTGAGCATCTGTTGTTTATTTAGGTAGGGATTTTTATTCCTAGTTTTGAGATATTTAAACAGGTGAATATCTTTCCCCTTAAAGACTATAAAATGGGGAAACATTAACAAGGGGAATATGAGGTTTTATATATATATCACAGACAGTCAGTTAAATCTGAAAGTGGGGAGAGGGCTGAAAAATTTGTTTGCATGCTCTCCTGAATATGTTAAGACTGTGTATGGAAGGAGAGGTCAACAGATTGCACTGAAGGTATATCTATGGTAATGATGGGAAGCCCAATGTTTTTGGGGAGAAGATGTGGGTAAAGTAGGACTCCTGTGGAAGAGGGGCTGACTGGTAGAATTTCTCTTATAGGTTCAAGTTAATTCAACTGCAGAAGTTGGTTCAATTCCATCCCCTGCAAAATAAGCTGCAGGGTCCATTCAGTGAGTGCTTTTGTGAACTAAACCCTTCAAGAGTCACACAGCCCATTATAATGGTGAATCATAGGCGAGAGGCACATATTTAGGTATGTCTTCATTGCAAAAAAATAAAAATGTGTTCCTGGGTTAGCTAGCTTGGGTTAAAGAAGCACTGACAACATGTCAACTTCTTGGGTTAGCAGCTCAAGTTAAAGCCTATAGGGGAACCTGGGGTTGACCTCAAATTGCTAACCCAAGTTAAAAGCAGAGTTGTCACATCGTCACTACTATAGTAACTCAAGTTAGCTAACCTCAGTGAAAAACTCACTTTTTTAAAGTGACAACCTACCCTTTGAGATCAGCTTGATGCCGTAGGCAATAGGAATTGCATCAGGGTCAAAGCCCAACTGTGAGAAAGCCTGTTTGGTCTGTTATTTCCATCTGTGTCCTTTTTCAGTATATTTTGTCACATTATAAATTGTTCTTGGATACAAGCTGTTCAGTGGTGTCTGGAAAAACCACAGGTGTCCACACACCTAGAGCACTAAACACCTGTCTCCTGCTATTTGCTGACAAGTTGGGTTTTAATACCCCGGGGTATTTTGACTGTGCTTACAGATAGCCAGACAGGTGAGGCACTTCATTCAATGCACTCTCTGAATACTCAGAAGGAATGTTTCTTTGACATAACACATTTTTTGCTCTTGTCTGGTTTGGCTCAGCTTTGGAAGTTGTAGAAAATAGAATCCCAGGGTGAAAGCAAAATTTGTCTAAAAAGATAATGGCAAGAAATTTATGCATATGCTATTATGTTGCATTGTATTGTAGGTCTTTTGCAAATTTGTTAGTTAATATCAGCTAAATGTAGTACATTGTCTTAACACCTTAATCGTATTTTTAGAAGCAGCTCCTTGACTGAATTTGTTCTGAAATCCTTTTATAGTTAGCCTTTATAGCTAGTAAGGATGACTAAGCCACTTATTATGCTTACCTATTTTTATGCTATAAGTACTAAGTATATAATGAACTTTGGAGAATCTACAATAAGGTCTCCTTGAGGTCATTATGCTCTGTAATATCACTGCAATAAACTACCACTGGGGAGAGTTTGGTTAGGTCTACATATGTTTTATCTCTTTCATATAAAAGAGATAATAGTAAGCATTTCTATGGTAGCCTGGCTTACTGTACCACTTGACAAAACAATGTATTGTATACAAAAAAATCTAGGTACAATCTATTTGGCAGGATAATGCAATCTAATTGAAAACAGTGAATTTCAGTACAAATACATTTAAAAAAACAACCCAGAAATTGCAAAGATGTAGCATGTCTAGGCATAGAAGTCATCCATTTATATCTTTACTTCCCAAGAGATTATGAAGTTAAAGTTTCAGTTTCATTCTATGGAACTGGCAGAGGTCTGAAGGCAGGAGTTGTTTTTACAAACCAGTTTCCTATTCATGCATGAGCAAGACTAGGGACCAAATTTTCAAAAAAGAGTACAGCACCTACAGCTGTGGCCAGATTTAGGTACCCAAATAAGTGGCCTGATTTTTAAAAGTTCCCAACATATTGATTTCAGAGCTTTTTTTTGCAAATTGGCCAAGGGTGTCTCAATGGGCACTTCTGAAAATCTGGCTCAATATGAATAAGAACTGAATCTCGTATCCCTATGCATTTGTGATGGTATTATAGGCACAATGTGACCAATGCTCATGACTGTATGGCAAATCTCATGATATATTTCTTAAAGCCACAGCTCCTAGAATCATGAATTTGAGATCTCTCCCCCCACCCCCAAGTACATTTGTAGCTCTGAAGGTTGTGAGAAAGTCTGTAAAATCTGAACCCTAAACATTAAAAAAAACAGAAGACAAAAGAACCCAACTTTTATCATGAAATTTCATGTTTTTAAGCCAATCTCATGATGTTTTGGTGCCTGACTCATGATTTTTTTTAAAGACTGGATTGACAATAGTGTATGCTTTCCTGTTAAAAAGGAGGAGGGGAATTTGGCTTAATGAATAGTCTCAAAATATGTTCAGACAAAATGTGTGGTAATTGAATGACACTGATCACAATAAAAACTGGTTTACATTTCTCAGTGTTATGTACTAGCTATTATAACACCAACAAAACCCCTAACTTTTGCCTACGCATCACAAAACCAGCAAAGAAACAAGCAGCAGAGGTAAAATCCTGGACCCACTGAAAGTCAGTGGAGTGGGAATGTGTTATGGCTGTTGGCCAACGGTAGCAAACAAAAGAGGTTGAATAGGCTTGTCTGTGTATTGATTTACAGGCAGCCTCACGCTTCCTCAGTCCTGCCCAAACTGAAATCCGCTCCTGCCTGCAACAGTGCACAATTGGTAGGAGTTTTGTGAGGCTCTATTAATTAATGTAGTATTCAAAATGCTTTTAGGTCCTCAGATGAAAGATAAAGAAATGCAAGAAATTATAATCAGTGGCAACTTGTGCCCATAATAACTGATGGAGCTGCAGCCAGCAGTCTACCTGCTGGCCACACTGCAGCTTGATCATATTTTCAAAGGGAAAAAGAGGGACACCATAGTCAGAGGTGTCACAGAGAAGCATTTTATGGGGGATAAGGAAATTGGAAGAGAGGTGGAAAGAAAATGGGGAGCCTTCTCTCTCTTGTCCCATACCCCTTATAAAAAGAAGAACTGGGACACTTGACAGTAAAAGGACAAATTGAGAGAAAACAGTATTTATCCCTCTATCCCCCTTTACTGTGCTCTCCTCTTGCCCTAAAATCTAGGGCCCAGTCTGCACTACAAAGTTTTTCTGGCATAGCTGCATCAGTTAGGAGGGTCCCCTGTGTACATGCTACTCAAACTGTCAAGGGTCTTTTAACTGGTGCAACTTTTGTCATTCAGGGAAGTGATTTAACCACACCAATAAAATAAGTTTTGCCAGTATACGTGGTGTCTCCACTAAGGGCTTTGCCAAACATTTTGTTTTGACTTTTATGAACTGAAACATTTTGATATTTTTGGTTCAAAGCAACTTTTCATTTAAAAATTTCTGTTAATTTATTTTTTTTAATCAAAAGCATTTAAAAATGCTGAAAATCAAACTGAAATATTTTGGATCATATTAAATGTTTTGTTTGACCTGAAATAATTTTTTCCACTTTATTTGCCAAAAAGTTTGGTTTGACCCAAAGTGGGGTTCTTTTTAATTTTTTTCAGAATAACCAGAGAACTGAAAAATCCATTATTCATAAAGCTATACCTACAGCCTGGTTCATCAATTGACTCCATTTCCCCTGCACTCAGTCCTGCCAGTCCAACATGCAGGGGGCATGTCCCAGCTCCAAACCCTGTTGACTTCCTTCAGGTTTCCAACTCAACCCCCACCAGCTTAAAAACACCCCTTCCCCCAAGCTCCCCCAAAAATCTGTCCCCTAGTCTGAGGATCCTTCCTCTTCAGATTTAACTTCTCCACAGCTTAGGAGAACCAGCCCTTCGGTTATGCACTCTGTCCCATGACTTCACCTACTTCTTATTGGAACTGGAAAAGCAGGAACAGAGGGAGCATGAGCGGATAGTCCTATATTCTATCTCTGTGGAGTTGAATTGAAATAGGCTCACAGAAGACTGCACTCCCTGCTCTGTAATACCTGTGGTTCTGCTACTGCAGGGTCAGAAGTTCCCTAGTGACAGCCCTTTGTACTCCATCTTCCAGGACCAAAGCAGCTTCACCAGACCAGGAGTCCCGAATGTGGTTCTGCAACCTACAGTACACAAACCACCCCACACATTACTGACATTAATGAGCCTTAGCCCCATTATTCTCAAATGACCGGCTACCTCTGATTATTACTACTGTAATCTTCAAAACAACAATAGTAGCTTCAGTTTTACATTGCTATTTTTATGTAACTGAATACTAGTTTTCAGCTATCGGTAAAGATTAATCTCTTTCCATCAAAGAGATCACTGCAGCTTTGGGCATGTTTATCTTGCCTTTTATTCATCATAGATGAAACATTTAAATTGCTGATAACAGAACACATCCACTGATCTGTTTTGCTACAACATACTTCAAAATCAGGTTGGCCTGTCCCAGCAGGTATGGTGAAGGAATGATTATTGTAGGGATTCAGTAGCATTAGGCAGGACATGAAACAGAAGAACATATATATTAGAAGGGAGTCAGTTTTTTTTTTTCTTTTACCGCCAAACCCTTCAAACCCTTTTCAGGTAATCCTGGAGTTTTTAATAAGCTCTATTGATTTAGGGAATGATTCACACTTGGCCTATAAATGGAGGGATGATGCTTAAAATGCAATCACCATACTCAAATGGTTTATTTCACAACATCTCACAGCTTAAAGTTAAAAGAAACTATAACTCAAATCACAATGCAATGATGACTGATGTTTTTCATCAACACCCAATTATCATTCCATCATGATACAGGACTTTAAAGTACTGCTGGCTGAGCCAAGTAAAACACACAGTGAGCATCTGAAAATCCAGATTTGTGCTCTTGCTAAATGATTTACAGAAGGTAACTGCATTTATTATCTTTCAACATGTTGGGTCATGTCAGTAGTATACAGAAATACAAGAGGAGACATTTCTTTTCATCTGATACTCGGTTCAGCTACTTTCACTAATTTTAGTATAAGAAAAAATATGTTAAAAAGGGGTTCTTTTTATTCTTTTGTGTGTTTTATTAAAAAATAAGAGTTGAACTTGAACTCTCCTTAGTATTTACGGACCATGTTCTACAATGTGCTCTCAATTCCAATTGATTTATTTGAACTCCCATTATAGGTGGTGCTCAACACTTCACAAGGATTAGCCCCATAAGTAACAGGGATATTTCAAGATCAAATCATTATAACACACATACATCCCAAACAAACAAAACCTCTTTGCTAATTTAAACTAGCCAGTGTGGTACATTAAAATATGTTTTCTGTCATGTTTCACTTAACCTTATGGCATGACCAAACATGACTTGGAAATGAAGGGGTTTAGTACTTCAGAATCAGGCTTTTTGTTATCATTGCATAGGATTGGCCACAAAATAATGGGAAGTTCCACTGGAAATAAGTTGAAGACGTTTAAAAAATGCAGATACTTCAAAAACAGTATTGTTAGATGTACAGGTGGTACAGGTAGATTTAAATGACTCTAACAGGGAAATTTTTGTTCCACAATCTGTTAACGCTGAAGAGTGCTTCCATATTTGTATACCAAATATTATTAACCTACACTTACAGCAAATAGTACATATTGTCCCAAAGGATTGCAAAATAACTTTCAAATATTTACAAAGTAGCAATCACTTCATACTTTGCTGAAATGCGGTGGGATGTACAACAGCAGCTGTTTAATAGTGAACAGAAACACTACACACCAGTTTAGGAGAGAAACTGAAGAATGCCATGTCCATTTGAAAGCTGAGGAACATTTTAGGTAGGCAGGATGTAATTATCAAAGCTGGAATTTGGCCAGGACATATCCCTACTCCTGCAGAACTAATTATACAATTTTTAATTACCACAAATAGCTGGGATTTCAGTTTTACATCTCAGCTGGTTGAAAAGTTTCAGATTTTTTAAAACAAAAATGTCCTTTTTTGAAGATAAAAATTTTCAAAAAAAATGATTGTTTAATTTAAAATGTGCCAGTTTCTTACAACAAAAAACTTTTTTTTTTTGCTTTTCAAAAACCTCACGTGAAAACCAAAAGGTTTTTAGTCTTCAAAAAATGAAAACATTTTAGTCAATGTATTCTTTTTTAAAGAAAATTTTCCCTGGGAAAATGCATCTTTTTTTAAAGTTTTCATAATAAATGTTCACTTTGCAACTAGCTCTATTCAAAGGAAATAATTCTGTCTCGAGTCACTAGAAACTCTTTCATTGTGAGATCTGATGAGCTCACGCATAGGTGGAAAGCCTGCAGCCATACATGTAGGAGTACTGTCCCTAATTATTTGGCCATATCTTTGCAGCATCTAAAACCCAATACATGATACAATGTCAGTCTTATAAATTCTGATTTTTGGAGGCTGTCATTCAAAAAATGACACAATACGTGAAGTGCAGCAAACTCACTTCCATGGGTGTTTGGAGTGTCATTCTTGGCAACCAGTGAGGTAATGTTTTGATTCCAGGCCACCTCTGTTCTGATTTATGTTTCAGGTGTGTTTGCTATTCCTTTAATTCAAGAAGATTAGAGCTGGGGAAAGTAGAAGAAACAAAGGTGGGTTCTTAAATTCTGGCTTTATATTTTATGAAAATCGAAGTGAAAATGAAGTTAACTTGGAAGTTGCCAATTGAATTTTCTTCACAGTTTTTGAGTCCTATTTATCTTAACTCCATTTCCACTTAAACAGTTAGCCTGATTTAATAGAAAAGTAACCTCTCCCCCCCCCCCCCCAATTAACCGAAATACATACTGTATTAACCTTATGAGTGTAGTTCTTGTGGGTATTACTGCAGAGCTAGGGTATCAAGTCACCTCTACATTAGCTCCCTGAAAAATTAATTTAAATTGCCACCCTTTAACTCAGCTAAGATTACATGTAGCCCTCTAATAGCTGCTTTTGATAAACTGATGAAAGACTTAAATCTGCTGGTTTGAGCTGTCAAATTAATGTTCATACATTTTATGTGCTAGATTTTCAGGTAGACGAAGGCCCCCTTATACCAGTCTGGCAATGGAAAGGGGCGCTAAATTGGGTGCAAATGCAGTTTACTTTAAAGCCCATTTACAAAGCTAACATGAAGCAGTGTTAGTGGATATGAGAATCTGCCCATATATATCATATTTTCACAGAAGTAGTATAAGCTTGACTGATTTTGTTAATCAAATTAAATTAAAATGCAATCATATACTGGAACAGGCATCCATAAAAAACAGGGCTTTATGACTCCATACCACTAATACATGTACATTACCAGGTATCTGCTCCCACTGTAGCCCTTAGAAAATACTATCATGCTGCATAGGATATATTCCATCATTAGCCATCAATTAGAGATTCACAAGAGGATGCTTAAATACTTTGTATTCTGCCCTTCTGTTGCTTGCGGTATGTTCGGCTTATCTTAAACAGAACAATTCAATGTCAGAATGAATTTTGTGCTCTACTGCAAATCTGTGTTTCGACCGTGCTCTGCTTAGATTAGTTTGTTCAGATTCAGTGTCTAGTTATTCTCATTATGAAGATATCATTGCCCTAAAGTACTATTTAAGGGCAAAATAGGTGCACTGGGAATGGAGGGTAGGGTGCAAGGAGCTATCCCAACTCTACTGCACCAGGAGCGCCGGAACCTCAGTAGAAGTGGGGTGGGGGTACGAGGCCCTGCCCCTGTGGCCCCTCCTCCTTTTCGGCCTCACCCCCACTCCTCCTCTTTCCCCCGAGACCCTGATCCCTGGCCAGACTGGAAGCCAGAGCCAGGCAGTCGTAAGAGCCACCCAGAGAGCCCGGGCTGCTGTGGGGAGCCCCAAACCCTCCACCTGCCCTGGGCAGGGGACTGAGGGGCCCAAGAGGAGTCCCTGGTCCATGTCCCCACCCCCCAGGGTGTGCCACCTAGGGCAGGTAGAGGATCTGGGGCTCCCCACAGTGAACTGGGCTCCCTGGGTGGCAGCCTGGCTCTGGCTTCTGCCTTGGCCAGGTGGCGGGGCCTCGGGGGGAAGAGGAGGAGCAGACGTGGGGCCACTGAGAGGGGCCAGCACCAGGAAGAGTCTGGCTCCACAGGCAGGGGCTGTGAAGCACAGCCCTTCCCTGTGCTGCTCTGTGCCTACCTGAGGCTTGCAGTTTGGGGGGCCCACAGGGCCCCCTGCCCCCCAAACTATGCTCATGTTAAGAAGTGGGTGGGCCTGCCCCCCCCTCCATTCCGGCTACCCTGCACAAGGGCTGGGAGAATCCCCACCTCTGGATTTGAGGGAGCACACAAAATGCTCTTCCTATGCATCCTGTGATGGACAGGGAGGAGGAAAGGTCAAGGGCCTGCTGTCTGCCTTCACACTAGATAGCAAAATGGGCCAGCTGTGCTGGGAGATCCTACCACTGCATGGATCTCAGGGTGCTGCTGAGTGTGTTAAGCCATGCAGCAGTGTGCTGAGCAACCTTTGGAGTAGAGCATGATCCAAAGCCCATCCTTGCAGCAGGGGAACACATGGCTCCACAACAGTTCAGGGAGGGGGATTCTATTTGGAGTCACCTCTCCAGCTGGCTCAAGTGAGGACAAGAGAGGCCAGCCAGTCCTCACACATCCCTTTCTCCAGCAGGGCTGCCTGTGTTCAAGAACATGGTGATCATGCTGGTGTCAGGTCTCTGCAGGTCCCTATCTGGTCCCGATATACCTGGATGGCTTCTGCTCTTGCAACCAGTAGGTATAGGGGAATATTGAAGGGTTTGGGTATCTTCCACTCCTCCCTATGTCATGTGTGCACAGGGCTTGTGACCCTATGCCCTGACTTAGTCAATGACTTAGTCAATGGGTATGTCCTTTTTGTCCTCTGCAGGCTCCTGCAGTGCTGGACTATGAGGCAGCCATTTTGGGCACAGGTCTCGGCACTGGGAGCAACTGGGGATCTGCATTACAGGCTGTGCTCAGAACTGTTGAAGATTCCATCCAGGTGGTAGCTGTAACCCTTGCACCAGTGGCAGGATCAAGCACTTATTTCTGAAAGTCTACATTATGTCTATATCCCAATCAGTTTTCCCAACTAGGTCCAGCTATCACCCCTTAGAATCATAGAATATCAGGGTTGGAAGGGACCTCAGGAGGTCATCTAGTCCAACCCCCTGCTCAAAGCAGGACCAATCCCCAGACAGATTTTTACCCCAGTTCCCTAAATGGCCCCCTCAAGGATTGAACTCACAACGCTGGGTTTAGCAGGCCAATGCTCAAACCACTGAGCTATCCCTCCCCCCATTTAGTTTAGCCTTCTTTTTATTTTAAATGAATGTGGTGAATGGGAGAGCCTTTCTCCTGACTTTCATGTAGGTCTAATAATATTTTCACCTGGAATTATTCAGGCATATCAACAAGGGGGAAACCGCTCACCTTTAGATCACCACAGCTTTGGCCAGTTTCTGGAGCAAAGCATACAGCCATAGAGCAGAATTGGGGCAGCTAATATAACTCTCAGTCAGACTTCTATACAGAAATTTGATACGACAGCCTGAATAAATGCATTGTGCACTCAGGGGAATGCATGTGGCACCGAGAAATGCAAACCTCAGCAGTGGGTGGCACAGAGCTGTTACATGGTTGCTACTGCAAGCTATGGGGATAAATAATAGATGTGACCCAGTGCTCCATCCTAATGTGCGGTTTGCGCCAGTAGATTCATACTAAAAACAACGAGGAGTCCTTGTGGCAGCTTAGAGACTAACAAATTTATTTGGGCATAAGCTTTCGTGGGCTATAACCCACTTCATCGGGTTATAGCCCACGAAAGCTTATGCCCAAATAAATTTGTTAGTCCCTAAGGTGCCACAAGGACTCCTCGTTGTTTTTGCTGATACAGAGTAACACGGCTACCCCTCTGAAATAGATTCATACTGTGCCCCATCCCACAGCTGAATACCCCTACACTATTCCCCCACTCACACACAGTTCCTCTGTCCCTGTTTATACAGTGTAGGATCTGAGGTGAAATATTAGAGCATTCACTCACTGTACCAACTAGGAAACAGCTCCAAAAAATAAAACTAGTACAAAGTACTTGAAAAACTGTTGTTTTGCTGGTGTGCCAGTTTTTTCCACCGCAATTTTCTAAGATTATTTAGTTTGTAATTTGCACATGGTAATCAAAATTAAATATCCTTATTGCCTAATTACATATATGTACTCTAATGATATAATTAAGATGCGCAATTATGGAATTCAAAAGTGTCGTTACTTAGTAAATAGCTTTACACAACATACTTTCACTCATTAAAAATTATTTTTAGAAAAAGGAAATTCACACACCAGACATGCTACGTGATAGGAACATTAGTTAAAAAATATTTTATAATCCATATGCACAAGGGAGCAGGGTAAGGAATGCATATTTTGGGAGCTCTTGATTTTTTAGTACTTAACAATTACAATTTTAATGTTCTCTTAACATGGGTTTTTGGTTGATTATTTTCAAATGATATTTCCTGTTTTTATGCCTGTTTTTTGATTGGTTCTTTTTTGTTTAATTTTTTTGAAGGGGGGCGGGTGAAGAAAGAGAAGAAATTCCATAAGCTGGAACTGTGTGACTAGACAGTAGTGCCACAAAAGCGAATTGCACACCTTACACCAGTAGTCCCAAATATATAGTTTTTCATGATATGGAAACATTTTTTGCTGGAAGTGAAATTCACCCCTGTGCAGAGGACTAATGCAAGGACTGACATGAGATGTAAATTGTGATAAGCCTTCTACTAACCCTCTGGCAGGGGTGAATTTCATCTTGGGTGCATAAAACCATTCAAGTCAATGCACGTGGAACGAATCAAGGCTGCTATGAAGCCCTGCCTCATTCATTGTTTACTTTAATGTGCAGTGGTTCAACACACAGTTTTGAAGATGAGCATGTTTACTTGGGCCCCAACCCAATGCCCAATGAAGTCAATGGGAGTCTTTCCATTGACTTCACTGAGCACTGAATCAGGCCACCTGTAATTAATAGTAATAATGCTCAACAGCGGTCCTTTGCTTTGCATGTTGGGGAAAAGTGGTTCAAATGTTTGAATTCACAGGACTATAGCAACTTAACATGCACTTTTCAAACTCAGTCAAATCAAAACCAACATTCATTCAAAGGCATTTCTTCTCATTGAGAGAATTACAACTTAGTGCCCCAACTCGTTCAGGAGTTAGTTATTTGGGAGAAATATTTTTTTTCCAACTGTGATGCTCAAAACTCCTACTGAACCATGTAGGTGCCTAACCTCGCTCACCACCTATGCTTTTTGCAATAAAAGTTCCCGAGGCACCTATGTTTCCGCCTCTGGCATGTGCACTTTTACCTCCCTGTAGGTGTCTGGGAGCCTATTTCCTGCCTAAGCCCCAGAGCAATTCACAAACAGGGGATGATGGGTGTTCAGCTGCCTAAGTTGTGGGCAGGGCCTGATCTACTAGGCATGCTCAGAGACTGCCTATCAAATCAGGCCCATCAGATGAATTCCCTCTATAGCCTGGTAGTCTAACCACCAGGACACAGCGTCATTCTCATGCTTGTGTGTGCTTGCTCTTTCTGCACTCTGAGAAAGAGAAGACTACAAGCATGAGAGTGACTCTATAGCCTGGTGTTTAGTGCACTCACCTGGGATGTGAGAGACCCAGGATCTAGTCACCCTGCTCCAAAGGCTCTTTAATTATTTATCTAGAATGTAACAGTGTCAACAGAAAAGAGATTGAGGGAGCCCCACATCAGAATAGCCCAATAGTTCGGGAGCTTACCTGGGAGCTTGCAAATCCTTGTTCAAATTCCTTCTTTTCCTCAGGTGGATGGGAACTGGGGGCCTCCTGCAGCTTAGGTGAGAACCCTAACCACTGGGCTATAAGTTACAAGGGAAGTCCTCCTCTTCCATGTGCCTGGCTTCTTGCAAAAATGGTATAGGTGCTGAACGCCAAAGAGGGTTCCCAGCTGTGAAACGTTAACACAGATAGATGCCTCTCTTCAGCTTGGATTTAGGTGCTTATATCCAGGAGAGGGCTGGGTCTTAGCACACATCTCTCTTATCAGCATCTCCCATCAGCTGGCTTAGGTGGCTCCCTGCTGGGTTTTATGAATCACAGCCTGAGGTGCTTGTAACTTCCCATTCATTATACAAGGAATCTAGAGCCTAACTCAAGTTTTGTGAATCACAGTATTTTCTAGGTGCTGTGATGCTTAGCATCATAGCACCTATCTCCTTGTGTGCGGCCAGTCCTTAGACTTTAGGTAAAGAATGAGCCTAGAAAGTGTCTTCTACAATACAGAAGCATTGAGCAACTAAAAACAAGTCAGAATGGAACAGTTTATGCAACCTGAACTACAGCTGTCACTTGTGAGAAAGCTATCATAATTATATTAACAGATTCATCCGGAGATTCATAGACTCTCGCTGTCAGGCATGTTTTCCAATTCTTTAATCATTCACATAGCTCTTTTCTGAGCCTTCTCCAATTTTTCAACATCCTCTTTGAACTGTGGACACCAGAACTGGACACAGTATTCCAGTATCACTCACACCAATGCCAAATACAGAGGTAATATAACCTCCTCATTCCTACTTGATATTCCCCTGCTTATACATCCAAAAATCACATTATCCCTTTTAGTCACAGTGTCACACTGAGAGTTCATGTTCAGCGATTATCCACCACGACCCACAAATTGTCTTCAGCTTCACTGTTTCCCAGGATAGAGTCTCCCCAGCCTGTAAGTATGGCCTTCACTCATTGTTCCTCGATTGATAACCTTGCATTTGACCATACTGAAACACATCGTTTGCTTGCATGCAGCTTACTAAGCAATCCAGATCACTCTGTGTCAGTGACCTGTCTGCTTCATTATTTACCACTCTCCTAATCTTTGTGTCATCTGCTAAATCAGTGGTGATTTTATATTTCCTTTTAGGTCATTGATCAAAATATTAAATGGCATCATTCCAAGTTCCAACCCTTGCAGGACCCATTAGAAACAGACCTGCTTGATGAAGATTCTTCATTTACAGTTCTACTTTTAGAGCTCTCAGTTAACCAGTTTATAATCCATTTAATATGCTCCATGTTTATTCTGCATTGTTCTAGTTTCTTAATAAAAATGTTATGTGGTAACAAGTCAAACGCCTTACAGAAGTCTAAGTATAGTGCATTAACATTATTTCCTTTATCAACCAAATTTGTAATTTCATCAATAAATTATATCACATTAGTTTTACAAGATCTATTGCCACAAATTCGTGCTGATTGGCATTTACTATATTACCCTCTTTTAATTATTCATTAATGGTGTCCCATTCAGCCTTTCCATTATTTTGCTCAGAATCAAAGTCAGGCTGACAGGCCTGTAATTACTTGGGTCATCTCATTTACCCTTTTAAAATACTGGTACAACAATTAGATTTTTTCCAGTCTTCTGGAACTTCGCAAGTGTTCAAAGATGTCTTAAAAATAGTCTTAAGACTTCTTAATTAATGGTCCTGAGAGGACCTTAGCCATCACTTTTGAAATTATTGGATGCAAGTTATCTGGACCACTTGATTTTAAAGCGGTCTAACTTTAGTCACTGCTGTTTAACATCCTCTTTAATTACTGCTGGCATTAAAAGTATTTCATTATCAACATGAGAGGGTATAAATACATCATCTGGCATTTTCCCAAATACCAAAGAGAAATAATTATTGATCACTTTTGGTATTTCTGCATTATTATTATTATTATTATTAATTAAGTCAAAGACAAAGGAACAATTCCTCCCCTTTCTCATCCAAAAAAACCCCCAACAAAACAACTTAGCTCTTATACATCATGGGCCAAATTCACTTCCTTTTCCTCACCTATTTACATACCACATGCAAGTAACACCACAATGAATTTGCCATACTACTCTTTCTCTGAAGTTGTATGTGTTCTCTCTCTCTCTCTCCCCAGCCCCCAGTTGTCAGTATTAAATGCAACAAAACAAACAACATCTGGCAGCAACTATCATTCTCCCTTTACATCCTAAAATGAACAGGTGAACATCAGTAGTGATTTATCAATTCATAGGGTTTTATTGCCGGATTTATCATAGCAAGTTTAAAAAGGCTAGAGTTTGAATTCCTAGCCAAAAGCTAGTGATAACTCTCTGATGCTTTTGCAGAAAGCATTATTTTCTCCAACAACAGGTTTGAGAAAATTATTTTTGTGCAAATGCAGAATTGCACAGAAAAACTATCAATCTTCTTGGTTGGAGAAATGATTTCTTCTTCTTCAACATACAGACAAGTCGGTGCTTGCTTCAGACTTATTTTATGTTTCTTGGTTAAATTATGTAATAATGTGTTTAGTTCCCACAACTGAACAGCATGATGCTAAGTAGGAGGCCAACTAAATAGCTAAAATGATTATATAAGATTTATTGCTAAATGAGCAGAACATTGTTGTTCTAAATAGTCACTATAATCTGATTGTGGCGTGACCTTCCCACTGTGACATACTCTGGTAGACTCTTATGGTATGTTACATTGTATTTGTAATGGTGTTTGTTTGACAGAAGGAATTAAGCTAACATTCTAGTCATGTTGCCATTGGCAGGGTTCTCCCACAGCTGTTCAGTGATGATCATGGAACAAAATCAAGGGGAGTTAATATAGCTAATAGCCAGATTTCCATTTAGAAATTTGGTGAGCAGTTCCCCTGCTTCTCTCTCTTCAACTGGCCATAATGCCCAAACCTCAGCAGAGCATCTGAGAAAGCTAAGGAGGAAGGATGGTGCAGTCGAAGTAGCAGTGCTGCGCTCTGTGAAAACAAAGGGCGGGGGGAAATCTACCAGCGGACATAGAGGAGATATAGACTCCCATTTTATCTGTGTGCTAATCTACTTAATCTATTCATTACTTTGTTCTGTTGCTGTTTGAACTGTTGTGGATTTGTTTCATGCATTATTTGTTGTTTTTTTATTATTATTATTATCATCATCATCGCACCATAAAGCGCCACAATGCCGTGAAAAGGGGCTATAGAAGAGAATAATAGTTTGGAGAGTTACCAAACTAGAGCCCTTTTTAGTGCATTGGTTTGAGAACAGAATGACTTATTTAGGTTTTCAGCAACACCTGAGACAGATTAAATTCTCTGATCATTTGGGGATAATCTTCTCTAACAGCTTTGAAAGAAAGGGACCAATATATCAAAAAGGAAGCAAGTTATCAACCTATAATTGTTTGAGAGCAAGTGACAATATATTAAACAAGGATTGAAGTTATTAACAACCTCTGGCTTTTTTTTCTCTTTTGGGGGCAAAGGATATTTAACCTATTAAAGATTTATTTCTTTACTGTCTAATGAGTGACAAGTAAAAACACCTTCAAAACAGAGTCAGACTTGTTCTACACTACAGAGTTAGGTCGACATAAGGCAGCTTATGTCAACCAAACTATGTCAGTGTCTATACTACAGCCTTGTCCTGCCAATGTAAGTACTCTACTACACCGTTGTAATAACTCCACCTCCACGAGAGGCGTAGGGTTTCTGTCCGTGTAGTTAGGGCATTCCTTACATCTGCTGTTAGCTAGCAGAGCCGTGAAATTGACAAGAAAGCCAGCTCCCAGCTCCCCAAACAGTCTAATGCCGGGTCTCTGCTCCAGGCCAAGCTGTCACCCAGGCTCCTGGTTTGGGTTGCCGCCCAGGCTCCCCACTGGGAGCCCTGCTGCCCCCCAGGGTCCGGGCTCCTTGCTCCCTGTTAGGAGCACAGCAGCTGACTGGACTCCAGGCGCAGATCTCCCTGCCAGAGGCAAGAAGCCCCAGGCGGATTCCCCCCCCCCCACACACACACACTTTCACTCCAGTGGAAAGGTGAGAAATCTGAGGCCAGAAGCCCAGAGAGCAGCTGGGCTTCTGGCAGGGAGCTGCACGGAGCTGAGAGCCCTGGCTCTCAGCACCCCACTCTGCCCCTCTTCAGTCAGAGGTAGTGCTCCTGGTGAGGATGCACACCATGGACAGAAGGAGGGTAGTGTGGACATCAGCCACTGCTGTAATTACTGCAGTGACTGCAAGTCGACCTAACGGAGGTCGATTTAAGGTAATGGAGATATGCCCTCAGAGTGCACATATTTTGGGCATCAAAGACTCATGAAAGTGAAAGTGGAGTGATGTGCCACCCATTCATTGGACTCACTTTGTTTGCATGTTAGGATATGAAAAATGTCCTGCTTATTATGTGGTAATCTTCCTGGCAGAATGCAGTTAAATTTCAATTGAAGAGCTATGTTTTTGCATCACCTTGAGCCATCCCTGCTAATGAATAAAGATGCTGTTGAAGTAATGAGCCCCATTGTCAAAGTGGCCTATAGGCAGCTGCCCACTCTAATTTTAAAATCAAGATTGGATGTTTTTCTAAGAGATGGGCTCTAGTTCAAACAAGAATTAATTCAGCAAAGTCCTATGGCCTGTGCCATGCAGGAGATCAGACTACATGATATCAGTGGTCCCTTCTGACCTTAACATCCAATCTAAGGTTATAAAAATTGTGAAGCCCTCGCGGTATCAAGCTTTGCTCCGTGACCAAATTTAAAATTCCTGGATCCCATCAACCCGCCAATATCTTAATATGCTATGGGACTGGATCTTTTCTTTGGTCTACTCATTGGCCTGGCCACATGATGGGAGGGAAGTCTCTATTCAGCTGGGTAGTACTCTGGGTAAAACTCACTCCTGTGCAGAGGGCTAGCATTAGACCAGGGACTGGCAACCTTTGGCATGCAGCCTGTCAGGGAAATCTGCTGGCGGGCCAGGACAGTTTGCTTACCTGCAGCGTCCACAGGTTCGGCCGATCGCAGCTCCCACTAGCCGTGGCTCACCATTCCAGGCCAATGGGGGCTGCGGGAAGTAGCACGGGCTGAGGGATGTGCTGGCCGCCGCTTCCCACAGCCCCCATTGGCCTGGAACGGCGAACCGCAGCCAGTGGGAGCTGCGATCGGCTGAACCTGCGGACGCTGCAGGTAAACAAATCGTCCCGGCCCACCAGCGGATTTCCCTGACAGGCCACATGCCAAAGGTTGCTGATCCCTGCACTAGACCTATGCACCACTTAAGCCCTATTTTGAGGACTCAAGTGATGCATATGTATTTTGTTACCACTGTGCACAAGGTGAATTTCAACCCAGATTTTAAGGCCAAGGCCAATTTTACAGTCACTTCTGATTATAAATACATTATAAAAGGTTTATCCTAAGAAGGCAGAGAAGCGGAATAAGATTCTCTGTGTAACAGCAATACAAGAAGTTCATATTCCATCCAGGACGCAAATACCTAATAAAATCACACACGCACAAAAAATAAAAATAAATAAACCAAGAGATTTTAGAGGCAAACAAGCAAAGTAACTCTGTGCTACCTAAAAATATTATACCTGCCACTGGGGATTACATAGAAATAGATGCCACTTTATAATACTCCCCTTTTAGTTTGCTTACTTTAAAATATAGAGTAGACATTGTGAACTATCTGAATTCTGACATGGAATTAGTAAAAAAGTTATTTTTTTTGTCTTCTTTTTACCCCCCACCTCATACATATTTATTCAATTTTTCAAAGCAATCTAATTAGTAAGTGGAACGCCCCACCTCTCTCTTCCAAGAGTTTCAGCTTTTCTCACATAATCCAAATTTCAGGAGACTTGAGTTGGGTAAACATTATGTAATCTTTGGTGCTGTGAAGTTGGTGTGGTTTGCTTCAAACAAAAGAAGGTTCTCAAGCATTTCCCCCCCCCCCCATAATCTCACTTTTCTTTTGTTAAGATGGTTATGCAAAATTCAAAGGCTGGACAAGAAACAGACTCAACGAGACCTCAGAGAAGGACAAATTCTATAAAAGGAGCTACACAGGTGGGAAAATTAACTCACAAATCATGTTCTGGTGGAGACGGAAAATCCTCTTGCTGAAAACTGTAATAATTACTTTAGCTGTGTCTGCCAAAGGGGAAAAGCTATCATGCCATAAACCTTCCCTAAATTAAAAACACAAAAGGCATAATCAACAGATCCTGCCCAGGAAAGTAAATTAAACTCCTTTTCCTGTGTTTTTATGTCTGTAAAATGCTACCTACACCTGCATAGCTATGTAAATGATTCCATTATAACAACAACAATTAATAATAACAAACAAAAATGGAATAGTCGTGCTGAGTTTCCATCCTTTTATCTCAAACACCATCACCAATTATGACCGCTTTGTTTTGAGGTTACTTCATGTGACTATCAATCTGATTAGTTCAAATATATACTTTGTTGTATGCAGGGCTGCCGAGAGTGGGTTCGGGCCCTGGTGAAAAAAAAATGTCGGGCCCCCCAGCAAGGGCGGACCGGCTAAACAGGGCCGATGAGAGTGGGGGGGAAGCCGGGCCTGGAATTTTTTCGGGCCCCCCAGCAAGGGCGGACCGGCTAAACAGGGCCAACAAGAGGGGGTGAAGAGGAAGCCGGGGAAGCCGGGCCCCCTTCCGGACCGCCGGGCCCCAGTAATTTGTACCGGCTTCCCCCCCCCCCCCCCCCGCCTTGTCGGCCCTGGTTGTATGTGTAAGGAGGACCTGACCCCTCTACATCTCTTCTTACTCTCCTTGTGTTCAGCAGGACGGTAACACTTTCATCCAGTGGATCTCACAGATTTAAAGTCCGTGATTCAGCCAGTGTATAAATACAAGCATTTATAAAGGTATTTATGTGATTAAAGACGTGGATAGGCACCTAGGGGCTTTTGAAAATCCCACTAGGCACTTATCGGCATCTTCAGGTGCCTAAATACTTTTAGAAATCTGGCCCTCTCATACCACCAAATCCCCAGTATGCTTTTTTCAAGAGACACTAAATATATTTAGTGCCGGTGCCACAAGTACTCCTGTTATTTTTTTGTAAATATATTTAGAAAAGTCCTTGTATCTCAAGATCAGTCATGCTAAATTTCTTATTCATATGTTTTCAGTGCTTAACAGATCTTCTGTTTACATTCAGATTAGTTGGGTTCACTGTTCTCTTTACCTAATACTCTCTTTTTTGATTGCAAGACAGTTATGATATCTGTACATGCAGGTATCAGATTAACCAGTGGCCTAGATCCATTCCAGTCCATTTTCAGGTATAAAATGCTTGCTTAGTGTCACGGATCCTTTATCCTTCAATTCCAGCCTTCATGGTCCCCTAGATTAATTGCTCACTTAATGACTAGGAACAATAAAGCTATCCATATCAGTGATAGTGTCACTGAACTGTGTCAGACTAAAGGATACAGCAGATTAACAACCATTAAATGCTTGCGGTTTATTATTGGCATGTATATTTACCTTTACGAGAAATGTAACATTTTAAATAATTAAAAGAAATGTTTTCACTACAGCTCTATCTATACTGAGAAGAAAACATTACAATATTTTTAAATAATTTCCATGCAAGAGAAAAACAATTTTAAATAGCCTGTATGCCATCTACATTGGTGGCAAAACTATCCTAGCTTAAACTGTTTGGTGTGTGTGTGTGTGTGTGTGTGTGTGTGTGTGTGTGTGTATTAGAATTCAAATATATTGTATTTCCTAATCCTAATATGTGAATATTGAACTATTAAGGCTCAAACTCATTGAAATGACTTCACCTGATTGGTGTCAGGAGACCAAATCAGGATAGATCTCACAATTATGAGGCACTTGTATGACATTATTTGGAAGTGAATGCCATCACCACCCACCTGAAGCCATTTAGGGATATGTTTAAATCTAAATAAACAAACACCAATCAGCAACATGGCTTTATTCTTTAACTGATAAGAAGGCCTTCAATACTGAAGCTATATTATCTTCATGGAGTTTTTAATATACAAAAGATATTAAAGGATTTAACAACCTGTTCATATGCTTGTATAATCACTTCCCATGTAAACAAACCAAGACTAGAGTGTTTACCTTTTCTCTTTTCTGCCACACAATAATTAGCAAAAAGAACAGGAGTACTTGTGGCACCTTAGAGACTAACACATTTATTTGTGCATAAGCTTTCATGGGCTACAGCCCACTTCTTCAGATGCATAGAATGGAACATATAGTAAGGAGATATATATACATACAGAACATGAAAAGGTGGAAGTAGCCATATCGACTCTAAGAGGCTAATTAATTAAGATGAGCTATAATCAGCAGGAGAAAAAAATTGTAATTAGCGTGACCTCCTGGATGAAATTTAAGTTTATCTTTCTTTTGCTTACTCCATTAAAAATTGGAAACACACCCACCAATATTAGAAGCTTTGAATAGCCTCTCCTCTTTGTACCCTTGTCAGAGATACTCTGGAGTTTTGTTCAGGCATTATAGATGGTAATTTTACTATTTGGGAAGATAAAGGTTTATTGATTCTATCAGACCTTATAGAAAAATCCACTCATGAGTTTCCCTTAGCTGATTTATAAGATAATTTTTTCTATATCATTTTCTCTTCTCTCTCAGATTTGTTATAGCTTCATAATACTCAAGCTTTTTCTAGCTCGAGAGCTTTAAAATAGAGTGTGTATGGGGGGGGGGGAATGTAAAAGATGGAATACAGCTAGGGATCAGGAAAAGGTGTTTCCATTCTATATAATAAACCCATTTCAAGTGATCTCAGGGAAATATGGTAATAGCTCTCAAGAAATGTTTATATCTCTGATTCTAGATCTCCAAATAGGTCCTCAATGCACAATCCAGAGAGACTTTCATTGTTTCTAAGATTGCCTCATGTTAGAGATGTTTAGTCCCAAGTTTGTGATTTCCTTGCCAGAGTTTTAGACTGTGATATTCCTGCTGCTGTCTAAGAATCTGATTCTTTACCCATTCTAGTCAATGGAAATTTTGACATTGATTACAGTGGGATCAGGGTTGTGCTCTAATTGACCAAGCAATGGGGCATTTCTATATAGAGGAATGACCCATATTCAGGGTATAAATTCAGCCTGAGCTGTTCAGAGCAGAGCTCCAGTAAATATTTTCAAACCGGCAGGCGCCCCGGTGCCTCCCACAGCTAGGGTTGCCAACTGTCTAATCGCACAAACCCAAACACCCTTGCCATTTGCTTAAAAGAAGACCCAAAATTTCATGTATGGACACATTGCTCATACACAGGCCCGCCGACAGCAATTCCGGGCCCCAGGGCAGAACAGTCAATAGGCCCCCTCACGCACGCACAAGCCGCACCCGCACAGACACGGTCCACCTGACATTTGGGCGGTGCTGCGCCTGCACTAGCTGGTGCCCAGCGAGCTGCTGGCTGCACTGCTGGATCACGCTCTTCCGGCACCACCAGGGCTACCACATGCCCACCCGGTAGGGTTGCCAACTGTCTAGTCACACAAACCCAAAGACCCTTGCCCCACCCCTTCTCTGAGACCACGGCCCTGTCCCACCCCTTCTCCGAGGCCCCACCCCCTGCTCACTCCATCCCCCCTCCCTCCGTTGCGCACTCTCCCCCACCCTCACTCTCATTCACCCAGGCTGGGTCAGGGAGTTGAGGAGCGGGAGGGAGTGAGAGTTTGGGCTCTTGGAGGGCGTTTGGTGCAGGAGGGGGTGCAAGGTGCAGGCTGTGGGAGGGTGTTTGGGTGCAGGAGGGTGTGTGAGGTGTAGGGAAAAAAATTTTTGTTAAGGAAAAAAAATTAGTGGTGTTTGACAAGACAGTGCAAACATTCTAAATAAAGAATAAGCTCATATTGACTTCCACCACAGATGATAGCCAGCATTGTGAATGCTATGACTGCTCTGTTTCTTATTATACAGTAAACACAAAGACATCAGCATTATTTTGCAGACAGCCACCTAGGGGACTGGAACCTCAATTTCTAATTATTTCTAATGGGAATTGGCATCTAAAGCTAGAGCTGGTCAGGAATGTTTCAGCTAAACACATTTTCATCAAAAAATGCTGATTCATCAACAATTCCAGTTTTCTAGTTTGAAACTACTTTTCATTTTGAAATTTAAACTAATAATCATACTTTAAAAAAAAAATCAAAATCAAAACAAAATGTTTTCACCTGAATCAATTTTATTTTTTACTTTCTCATGTGAAAACTTTTGAGATTTCCACATTTTGTCCCAGTATGGGATGGGGAAAATTTTTTTCAGAAAAATCAGATTTTCATGAGCCAGGAAATCAGTTTCCCATCCTGCTCTATCTAGAACCATTAGGTTACGGTAAGTTTGAAAATGGCACCCATAAGAACATCCATACTGGGTCAGACCAAAGGTCCATCTAGCCCAGCATCCTGCCTTCCGACAGTGGCTGGGCTAGATAAACAGAACAGGTAATCATCAAGTGATCCATCCCCTGTCGCCCATTCCCAGTTTCTGGCAAACAGAGGCTAGGGACACCCAGAGTACTTTCCTACTCCCAGCAAGGCCAGTGTTTTCAAAACAATGTAGGCACCTAAAGTTTGAAAAATTTGTCAGAAATTTTTAATTTAGGGCCAGATTCTGATACTGTTTCACATATTTAAGTAAACTGAACTGCTTGTGGGTTACTAATACAGATTAAGTATATCAGAATTTGGTCTTTAATATTTCAATAAAATATATTTCCATAATGCTTTGATTAATGCTGAAGAACATTTGAAGCTATAAAGCACCATGTAAGTATTGCAGATTATTATTTAATAATAACGAAATCTGTACATTATTTGTCTCATAGAAGAAATGGTGGAGTAAAGTTTACTTTCTAGTCACATAGAAAGACTGTCTTACTCTTATAAGTGATCTCTGTAGAGAGATATGGGTGTTCCCTGAGAATAGTGCAAGAACAGAAGACAAATTGGTCAATACAAAATGCTGCCTGTAATAAGAAAAGGGTTTTGCATGTGGACCTTGTGGCGGGGTGGGACTCATTGGCACCTCCTGCTGGTCATCCAGGGAATTAGCTCGCCAGCCTCCAGAGCGCCCTCTGCAGGCTGGTGTCTCGCCTTGCTGCTGGCCCCGGTGTCCCTCCCAGACCCTGGTGCCCTTTCTCTCAGGGTTCTACCCCCTGCAGTACCCCACAGTCTCACTGGGTCTCCCCTCCCCAGGGAACCCCCAACCTCCTATCCCCACCTCGCCTCAGTCTTTGGCTACTGCCAGTCACCATCTAGCCCCCACTCACTGGGGCGGACTGCAGTATAATTGCCACTCATCATCGGCAAGGAGGGTTTGGACCTGCTGCCTCTGCCTACCCTTGGGCTGCCCTCTGCAACCCCAGTACCTTCTCTGGCCTTTAGCAAGGCCTGCAGCCTGGGGGTTTTCCAGTCCAGAGCTCCCCAGCTCCTCTGGCCTTTCCCCAGCCCTGCTCCAGTCTAGGTACCCTGCTGTGCTCCCAAGCAGCCAGGCCTGTCTCTCTCCACAGCTAGAGAGAGACTGTCTTTTGGCTTCTGCTCCAGCCCTCTTATAAGTGCCAGCTGGGCCTTGATTAAGCTGGCCACAGCTATGGTCAGCTACCCATTCAGCTTCCCCAGCCATTCTTTATCCCTCTTACCCTGCTGCAGCCCTCTCCAGGGCTGCTTTCACACTTCCAGGGCCAGGGGCCGGAGCGGGGTGATCACCCCGCTACAGAGCTCATAAGGGATTTACATAGCAATTTATTGTCCCGCAGATAACAGCCATGTACATTTCCAAGAATCAAGTTATGCATCATTGCAAAATGGCACCCAAGAGAACTAGCACTACAGACAGCTGGTGAATCATAAAGCCTTTCTATAGACTATCCTGAGAATCTCTTGGCACATGACTGTGCCACTGAAAGGCCATTTGTCATGCCGTGACATTCTGATGAAGTCCAGCCATAGGGCCCAGAGCTTTTCTACTAGATGTCAGTGGCAAAATTGCCATTGGCTTCAGTGGGAATGTGACTGGGCCCAAACATTGTACATTCATTGTAAACAGATAAGTTTTCTGACAGCTGATTTAAAGACAGAGTGTTGGGAGATGGAGGCAATTAATTTTTACTATCTGTTCTGAACTATATTATTATTATTATAACATTTTTACATCTAGTTTTCTTTATTATTTGATGTGAACCACAGTGTGGCCTTGAATAATATTCTGCAAAATAAAAAATTAGCAATGTTGTTTTTTCTCCTTTGGGAGTCTTGCCATTGGCTTAAATGTGAGCAGGATTGCATTTATTACATTGCTAACCCAATTCTTCCCACAGGTCCCACTCACAAAGGGTCTGTATCTGTATCTGAGAGCAAAATTTGAACCATATGCAGTATAGATTTACAAAACTATGGCCTGAGTTCTGCAATCAGGTCTGCACAGGTGAAGGGGTCCACCCAAGTAGATCCAATCTTATAACTTGAGCATTTAAAGGCAATTTTATATTGAATTGAAAGTATAACATTTAAATGCTAGGTTCTAGTAGGACATTGGACGAGCTGTATTTGGAGAGGCTACATTGAGTTGAAAGCAGGACAGGGTCTGTAAACAAACGTTCAAAAAAGACTCTCAAACCAACAGTGATGACAATGAAGAGTCTCACAGCCATGACTGTCAGAGTTTTCCTAAGAACTCATGGCCCATGAACCTTGATAAGTATAGGTCCCAAAACATCAAAGCATTTTAACTTGTTTCCCATTGAAGTCAATGTTACTGAAGCATGGGCTTAAGTGATTTGCTCAAAAGGGATAGACTGGCGAATCAGGGCTGTAGTCAATCTGGGCCTGACCAATGTGTACTCTGTTCACTTGCACAGGGTCCCCATCTCAGGAAGTCACAACACCTGAGAAAAAAACAACTGAGCAGCATTGCAGTGCAATGCCACTCACTCAAATTTGGCCCAGCTGCCCCTTTATCATGGAGGGGTGGCTGAACCAAACCTGAGCTGTACTGTGACCCCGTGTCCCTCCATCATGACAGCATAAGGCCATGTGAGCGCGGAGCAAGCAGAGCTGGGCAGCCAGGAACATGAGGAGGATTGGGATGAGTTACCCTAGCCTGAGACAGGAGTGAAGTGCTGAGCTGGGAAGGCATCACTGAGTAGCCAGGAAGGTCCTGGGTGTGGTGGGTAAGGGCTAGGGATGAGGTTTTGGTGAGCTATAAGGTGAGTGGGAAGTGTTGGGGGGCTGAGGCATTGGAGGAGAGTGAGGATTTTGGGGGGCAATAGGGTGAGTTGTAGAGGCTGAGGGGGGAATGCAGGAAATTGGGAATGGTGGGGTTGGGGACTACGATGTTGGGGGTGAGCGAGTGATGTTTGTGGCTGTGTCTGGTGGGAGTGAGGCGGTGGGGCTGTGGTGAGCAGATGTATATCAGAGCTTCTGGGATGTCTGTGGGGTATTTCGAGGTCTGTGTGCAGTGAGGTATGTGTGGGTTGGGGTGCAAGGGACGTTCAGGGCTCTGCATGTGGGGTGGGTAGAAAGGAGCACTGTGGAGTCTGTGTGGAGTAGGGTATATATGGGACGGGGGCTGTCTAGTTCATGGAAGGTGTGGGGGAGGGGAAGGTGCACAGGGCCCGAACATTCTTTAATCCGGGCCTGGCCTTGGTTCCCTATGCCAATGGCTGATGTGGCTGATCCCCACACACTGGGGCTCTGATAAGGTGCAGGGGTCTGCCAGTATGGATGTCATTGGAGGATATGGTCCTATATGTACAGTGCAGTGGAGGATGGGGAGAGTGATCTGGATTTTTAATGGTTTTTTTAAAAATAATCTATTGCTGTTTAAAATGAATGGTTAATTAATTCATTATAATTAAGTCTGGTTGTTTATCATGACAAAAAATTACAGGACATATTACTTCAAGCTAAACATCCTTTATTTTGCAATACAAATTATGTTTATTTCAAACTAACATGCCTTATAACTTTTTGCCCTGACTAGGTTATAATACATTAATTAACCATTCATTTAAGACAGCAGTAGACTTTATTTAATTTAGAAGTATTCATATGAGTAAGAGTTTGTAGGCTTAGGCTCTTAGGGCTAGATTTTCACAGCTATATAAGTGTCTAAAGATGCAGATAGGCACCTAGTGGAATTAGAAGTGCCTAAACATGTTAGGCAACTAAACCCCATTGATTTAAATGGGAATTAGGCACCTTACCCTGTTAGCTATTTGTGAACATTCCCCATGTTGCTTATCTTTGAAAGTCAGGCCCTTGTGGCCTTATTCTGCACCATTTTAATCAATTTAAATTTTAGCCTTGAGTTCAATAGAAGTAGGATCAGGGCCCCACTCAGAGGCAGCATGCTCTATTTGTCTGTCCATAAGATTGCCAGGAATACCTCAGTTCTAATCTCACTTTGGCTTCCAATTTACTTTGTGGCCTTGCGTAAGTCATTTAGGTTTTGATCCTGCTCCCAGTGAAATAAATGGGAGTTTTGCCATTGAATTGAATGGGAGCAAGTCAGGCCTTTAATCACTTTGGCCTGGTCTACACTAGGAGTTTATGTCGAATTTAGCGCCGTTACATCGAATTAACCCTGCACCCGTCCACACCACGAAGCTATTTAGTTCGACATAGAGCTCTCTTAAATTCGACTTCTGTACTCCTCAAAAACGAGAGGAGTAGCGCTAAATTCGAAATGGCAATATCGATTTAGGCTAGGTGTGGATGGAAATCGACGGTAATAGCTCCGGGAGCTATCCCACAGTGCACCACTCTGTTGACGCTCTGGACAGCAGTTCGAGCTCGGATGCTCTGACCAGCCACACAGGAAAAGCCCCGGGAAAATTTGAATTCCTTTTCCTGTCTGGGCAGTTTGAATCTCATTTTCTGTTTGGACAGCGTGGAGAGCTCAGCAGCACTTGCAACGATGCAGAGCTCTCCAGCAGAGATGGCCGTGCAATGTAATAGAAAGAGGGCCCCAGCATGGACTGATCGGGAAGTCTTGGATCTCATCGCTGTGTGGGGCGATGAGTCCGTGCTTTCAGAGCTGCGCTCCAAAAGAAGGAATGCAAAGATCTACAAGAAGATCTCTAAAGCCATGGCAGAGAGAGGATACAGCCGGGATGCAACGCAGTGCCGCGTGAAAATCAAGGAGCTGAAACAAGGCTACCAAAAAACCAAAGAGGCAAACGGACGCTCCAGATCCCAGCCCCACACATCCTGTTTCTACGAGGCACTGCATTCCATCCTAGGTGCGGCCGCCACCACTACTCCACCACTGACCGTGGACTCTGAGGATGGGATATTGTCCACGGCCGGTTCCTCGTCGGAAATGTTAGCGGACGGGGAAGATGAGGAAGGAGATGAGGAGGACGAGGCAGTCGACAGTGCTTGCACCGCTGATTTCCCCGACAGCCAGGAGCTCTTCATCACCCTTACCGAGATCCCCTACCAACCGTCCCCATCCGTTACCCCGGACACCGAGTCAGGGGAAGGATCAAGCAGTGAGTGCTTTAAACATCTAAACATTTAATTTTAACATAACTGGTATATTTATATTGTTAACAATGGGGTTTTCATTCACTCATTTAAACATAGAAACTTTTATTTATAACACAACAGGAATATTAACTATATCAGCAATTGGGTGTTCATGATTTCTTTGCCTTAGGCAACTATTTAGTCCCAACTGTGTATAAAAAATCAAGTAATGTCCGGATTTTCATGATTAGTCAAGCACAGGACGCTCCACTCTGTAGTCCCTTCAAGTAAAGTTACACGAAAATACGGTCAATATGTCCGGGAATTGACAGAGAGTCCTCCTGGGAGAGCTCAGTATAGCTCTCCTGGAGGTACTGCTCAAGCCTGCGCATCAGGTTCCGTGGCAGGGCGATCTTGTTAGGTCCACCGTGGTAAGACACGTTCCCACGCCATGACTCTATCAAGTAGTCCGGGATCATAGCACGGCAGAGCATGGCGGCATACGGCCCTGGCTTCTGCATGCTCTCCCGAAGCATCCGTCCCCTGTCGCTCTCCGAGATCCTCATCAGCGTGATGTCGCACATGACGCCCTGCTTTAAATTAGGGAGGGGAATGTTAGTATTGGGACTGCTTTACAGCCACGCGGTGGAGGCGGCAGAGGGGCAGCATACAGGGATCTTTCCCTGGGACAGCCGCGAGGTGGTGGGACAGGGGCAGAGCTCATGCTTCCCTGATTGCTGCCAGCAGAGAGTGGCATTGCTTTCAGTGCGAAAGGAGCCCAGTGCTACTATTAAAGTTTTAAGCTGCCACAAGTCTACGGCTTACCATGTTTTCCTGCAACAAAAGTAGAGGTGTCCTGCCACGCTTCTCAGATCGCAACTGCAAGACCCCAGGCACTGAAGGCGAGGGCCGAAAATTCGACCTTGTCCTGAGTGCGCATGTGAAAGGTGCAGTGCATGGTGTTGTTCACAGAGAAAGACTATGTTCTTTGTTAGCAACTTCATTTATCTGTCTCAGGAATTCACTCCCTTTTTCCCATTCCCACAGACACATCTGCGACTGTCTCCCAACCCAGCCTGGCATCACACTCCCAGAGGCTAGCGCAGATTAGGAGGAGGAAGAAGAAGACGCGTGAGGACATGTTCTATGAACTTATGGACTGCTCACGAGAGCAGGCAGCCCAGACGACACAGTGGAGGGAGAACTTGTCACAAATGCACCGAGCAGTCATGGAACGGGAGGAGAGGTGGAGCCAGGAAGACCAGCAGGCTACTCAAACCCTGCTTGGACTAATGAGGGAGCAAACGGAGACACTCCGGCGCCTAGTGGATGTTCTGTAAGACCGGAGGCAGGAGGACAGAGCCCCGCTGCAGTCTATTTCTAACCGCCCTCCCCCGCCACCAAGTCCCACACCCCCCTCACCAAAAGTCCAAAGAAGGAGGGGCGGCAAGGGCCGTTAAAACTTTCAGTCAACCCCTGCAGACTGCTGCAGCAATAGAAGGCTCTCGTTCCACAAAGTTTGAAAAGTCCTTTCCTACCCATCTCACACAAGCCCCCGTCCAAGTTTCCTCCCCCCCCTTTTCATGTGCGGTTCATAATAAAACATCTGTTTCTGTTAAGTACTGTTTCCAAGATTGTCTTTTAGAGGAGATTCTGTCTGAAGGGGGGGAAGGGGTTTGTTAATTGGACAGGACAGTCACCTTTAGCAGGCTACAGAGGCGGGGGCAGGTCCAGCATCAGGACACATACACAGTGCAGTCACCAGTTACCCTGGTCAGTCTGGGAGGTGGTTTTCATGTTCTGGGGGGCGGGGGGGTTGATCTGTGACTTTGTGGCGGGGGAGGGCAGTTAGAGATCTTATGCCGCGGTCCTTATCCTGGATCACAGAGCCACGCAGCAGGGGGTCTGTAACCCTCCGCCCCCTGCCAGAAAGTCACTTGGCCGACACATACACGCAGTCCCGCCCAGGACTGCTGGCAGGCTCCGTTGAAACAACCAATCCACCACTGCGGAGCCTGTCATTCCCAGAGTTTAGAAGCATCATTTGCATCAGAACACTAAACCCGCCCCCCGCCACAGTCTGCGTCCCCGGTTTAAAACATTCCCGCGAAAACAGTAAGAAAGAGAACGTTGTTCATTAACAAAACGGAACAGATTTTATTTGTTGGGAAGGTGGTGAAGGGGGTATGTAACTTGGAAGGATAGTCAACAATAACTGGGTAAAGAAACGGGGGGAGGTTCAGCATCTGTGTCCACAAACTAAACAGTCAATGGAGACCCTGCTCAGTCAGGAACCTGGCTTTCAAAGCCTCCCTGATGCACAGCGCATCCCGCTGGGATCTTCTAATCGCCCGGCTGTCTGGCTGGGCGTAATCTGCAGCCAGGCTACTTGCCTCAACCTCCCACCCCGCCATAAAGGTCTCGCCCTTGCTCTCACACAGATTGTGGAGCACACAGCAAGCAGCTATCACAATGGGGATATTGGTTTCGCTGAGATCACAGCGAGTGAGTAAGCTTCTCCATCTCCCCTTGAGACGGCCAAAAGCACACTCCACTACCATTCTGCACTTGCTCAGCCGGTAGTTGAAGAGTTCTTTCTCTGAGTCCAGTGCGCCAGTGTAGGGCTTCATGAGCCAGGGCATTAGCGGGTATGCAGGGTCCCCGAGGGTCACTGTAGGCATCTCCACTTCCCCAAGACTTATTTTGTGGTCCGGGAAGTAAAGACCTTCCTGCAGCCGTCTAAACAGACCAGAGTTCCTGAAAACACGAGCGTCATGAACCTTGCCAGGCCATCCAACGTTGATATTTGTAAAACGTCCCCGATGGTCCACCAGTGCTTGCAGCACCATTGAAAAGTATCCCTTTCTGTTTATGTACTGGCTGGCCTGGTGGTCCGGTCCCAGGATAGGGATGTGAGTCCCATCTATAGCCCCACCGCAGTTTGGGAATCCCATCTCGGCAAAGCCATCTATGATGAGCTCCACGTTTCCCAGGGTCACTACCTTTGATAGCAGTACCTTGACGATTGCCTTGGCTACTTGCATGACAGCAACCCCCACGGTAGACTTGCCCACACCAAAGTGGTTCGCGACTGACCGGTAGCTGTCTGGCGTTGCAAGCTTCCAGAGGGCTATGGCCACTCGCTTCTGGACAGTCAGGGCTGCTCGCATCCGGGTGTTCTTGCACTTCAGGGCAGGGGACAGCAACTCACACAGTTCGAGGAAAGTCCCCTTCCGCATGCGAAAGTTTCGCAGCCACTGGGATTCATCCCAGACCTGCAGCACTATGCGGTCCCACCAGTCCGTGCTTGTTTCCAGGGCCCAGAATCGCCGTTCCACAGTATCCACAAGACCCAGTGACACCGAGATGTCCTGGGCGCTGGGTCTCGTGTTTTCTGAGAGCTCGGAGCTACTCTCCGACTTCATGCCCTCACGGTGGTGCCGTAGCCTCCTCTCCTGATTTCTCTGCAGCTGCCTCTGGTAAAGGTGGATGAGAAGCTGCGAGGCGTTGAGAACTGCCACAACTGCAGCGATGGTCGCAGCGGGATCCATGCTCGCACTGCTGTGGCGTCCGCGCTGTCACTAATCAGAAAAGTGCGCGAACTGATTTCCCGCCGGCGCTTTCAGGGAGGGCGGGAGTGACGGACGGATGACGACAGGACCCAAAAGCACCCTCGACACATTTTTTTACCCAGAAGGCATTTGGGGCTCGACCCAGAATTCCAATGGGCAGCGGGGACTGCGGGAACTGTGGGATAGCTGCCCACAGTGCACCGCTTCCAATGTCGACGCTTGCCCCGTTAGTGTGGACTCACAAAGTCTCACAAAGTCGAATTACTGTCCTTAGTGTGGACACACACGTTCGACTTTGTAATATCGATTCCACATATTCGATTTAACTAACATCGAACTACTCTCGTAGTGTAGACATACCCTTTGTTTTCCTGTTTTCACATCTATAAAACTGAAATAATAGTACTTATATACCTAAGGTATTGTGCCTTTAATTAGCTACAGTTAGCACAGTACTTTGAAGGTGCATAATGCTAAGTATTATTATTAAAGAGGGAATAGATAACTAAGTCAGTGAAGACACAGCAACTTTACAAAATCTGGCTTTTTCCTATCTTTTCAGAAGAAGTTATTGGTGTTATAATATGACCTGTTTTAGACACTTCTCCTCCTTCAATCTCTCCTAACCTGTAGTTGCTACCATGCTGTTGATATTAAATAGTAATAATCATAAACCCATATATTGTGCCTTGCCTTCCATCATTAAGTGATAATATTGCTATTTGCTTACACCCTCATGCCTCATGTTTGAATTCCTTCTATTGCATCTGTCCATTTTAAATTGTTCCTCAGGCAGCTGTCTAAACTAGGTGCTTTGTAATACACCATGTACATTTACAGTGAAATATGAATAATAAAAATATCTCAAATATAGTTACTGTTATGTACTTTCAAATATTTGAAGTAACATGGACAGTCAAACTGACTAGTAATGACCATTGGATTTCATAAAGCATAGACCCCTGTCCTTTTCTAATTAATACTGAGAACAACACTTGACACTCTGGTGTTCATAAGGTTTGGGATAGAGCTAGGCAAATAATTCATGGTTTATTCGATGAAGTGTGCCACTTTTTCTGTTTTCAAATTGTCTGCAAGATTTTATCAAATCTTCTTCTTCTCCTTTTCCCAACTAGCTGGGATCAGGTCACCCAATCAGTGTTTTCCAGGCTTGCTGGTCCAGTGCTCACTCCATATCAATTCCATCCTTCCATACACAGTCTGTCCACCATTTTCTTGGCCTTCCTCTTGTTCTTCACCCATGAACTCTAGTCTCAAATGCTTCAATAACAGGATTCCCTTCATCCATCCTTTGTACATGCCCATACCATCTCAGCTCTTCTCTTGCAGCTTCTCTCTGCTAATGCCGACCTTGGTGTAGCAGGGTGCTGGTACAGAGGCACCTAATTAGCCCCTGCTCAGCCAGCCCCAATCAGGGGAAATAGATTGGGGCTGGGGAGAAGTCTGGTGCCTGGCCTTTAGAACTGGCTGCACCTGTGGGCCTGAGGGTTCAAGGGCTATAAAGGCTGGCTGGCAGCCAGAAGGAAGGGGGGATGGCCAGTCTCTGGGCCGAGAGCAGGTTCTGGGTAGAAGTGGAGATTGTAAGGCCTGCAAACTGTATATAGTATATCACTGGTGGTGGGAGAAGTCTGTAAATAAAGCCACAGGTGCTGAAGAAGGAAAAGCCTCTCTGTGCTTTATTGGGGCAGCCAGTAGGCCCCAGGAAGAAGGCCGGGCAGAGGACTTGTTACAAGTGGGTGCTTGTCCGGGATCTAGCGCCAAAGACACAGTTTGGCGACCCAGCAATGGAGAGCACCCTGCAGTGGCTCACCGAGCAACAGACAGAGATGCAGAAAGCACTACAGTCCTTCCAGGAGTCCCACCAGGTGGAGAGGCAGGAGCTACTCGCTTGGCAGGCAGAGCAACAGAGGTCCCTACAGGACTTCATCAAGGAGCAGTCAACAGTGCAGCAGCAGCTCTTGCAAAAGCTGGTGAGTCCTGCTGGGGGAGATGGCACCCGGGCCTCAGCCTCTGTAAGATGGCCCCAGCAGATGACCCCGACGCCTTTTTGGGTACCTTTGAGCGGGTGGCCCTGGGTGCGGGATGGGACCGGACAACCTGGGCCCTGCGGCTGGCCCCCTATCTTGCGGGGGAGGCAGAGGCTGTGTATATGGCCCTGACGGATGCCCAAGCCAGGGACTATGATGCTGTGAAGGCAGCGATTTTGGACCGCCTCGGGCTTTCGGCTGAGAAATATCGGCAGAAGTTTCGGGCAGCCCGGTGGGCGGGGGGCGTGCGACCCCGGGCCTTTGCTCAAAAATTAACAGACTGGGCAACACGGTGGTTGAGACCCGATGCCCACACCGTGGGACAGATAATGGATCAAGTGATCCTTGAACAGTTTACCCAGTGCCTTCCCGATAGCGTGCGGGTTTGGGTGCGGCGACATCAGCCGGCCACCGTAGAAGCCGCCGTGCAAAGAACGGAGGAGTATGCAGAGGCTGACTTCCCACCAAGGGAGCATCGAGCCCCATGGGACACAGAGGGGGGCAGGAAACCTCGTGAGCACGCCGGGGTGAAGCCGGTAGACAGGCTACAGGAGGAGCCCAAGGGGACCCCTAGCCGCCCGGGGCAGCTCGTATGCTGGCAGTGTGGACAGCTGGGACATAAAAGCCGGGATTGCCCGGTGATGGAGTGTGGGGCAGCTGAATTTTGTGGATGGACTAAGACTGGGGGGTGGAAAAAGAGGCGCGGATTGGCCACTATCCCGGTGCGGGTTGGGAAGGCCCCAGAGGGGTCTAGTGGATACAGCCTCCACTCGCTCCCTTATCCAGCGGCGCTTAGTGAAGCCGCATTGGCTCATCCCTGGGGAACGCATGTTAGTAGAATGCATCCACGGGGATAGGGAATATTGTCCCGTGGCCCAGGTACCCCTTGAAGTGCAAGGGCGGTTTACCTGGAAGCGGGTGGGGGTAATAGAGGGGTTGGCCTACGCCGTGGTCCTGGGGCTGGACTGGCGCCCTACCCAGAAGGGGAGAGAGACCACGGAGAAGGGACCGTCGAGGAAAGGGGGAAAGAGAACCCTGGAAAGAGAGGGCAAGACCCTGGTGGAGATGGACCCAGGGCAAGGGGAGGCCCGACGACCTCCAGGGGGAAAAGCCGAGCAGCCTAGACAACCAAGCCAAAATAGGGAGCCTGAGGGAGTAACTGAGGAGCAAAGTGAGCTTCCCGGGCAAGAGCGCCCGGTGGGAGGACCCCCGGGGAGGGTGGAAGAAACCCAACAGGGGGAGGCCCAACATCAAAGGGACAGAGGGCCTGGACCCGAGACAGGGGGCCGACTCGGGGCAGCGGGCTCTGAGCCGTCACCCCTACTAGAAAAGGAAGGGGAGCCTCCGGGGCGGCCGGCCCAACCATGTGACTAGTGTGAGGACCTCTGGGTGAGTGTGGACATGTGGGGTGCCCCGCCTCCTACCCACTGCACCTTTTGTGGGTGGGGTGTGCCAAAGCCCCATGGGGTGGTGCCTGGGGATCCCTCAGCTGGACAGGAGGCCCAACCCCAGAGTAAAATCCCCGGACGAGGAAAGCAAGGCCAAGGAAGACCAGGCCTGGCACCAGCTTAAGGGGGGAGGTGTGTAGCAGGGTGCTGGTGCAGAGGCACCTAATTAGCCCCTGCTCAGCCAGCCCCAATCAGGGGAAATAGATTGGGGCTGGGGAGAAGTCTGGTGCCTGGCCTTTAGAACTGGCTGCACCTGTGGGCCTGAGGGTTCAAGGGCTATAAAGGCTGGCTGGCAGCCAGAAGGAAGGGGGGATGGCCAGGGGAAGGTCAGTCTCTGGGCTGAGAGCAGATTCTGGGTAGAAGTGGAGATTGTAAGGCCTGCAAACTGTATATAGTATATTACTGGTGGTGGGAGAAGTCTGTAAATAAAGCCATGGGTGCTGAAGAAGGAAAAGCCTCTCTGTGCTTTATTGGAGCAGCCAGTAGGCCCCAGGAAGAAGGCCGGGCAGAGGACTTGTTACACTTGGTCTCACTCCTGAAGACATCATTCTGCATGTGATCCAGCAAAGTCACTCCTCGCACTGCCCTCAAACATTTCATTTCAATGGTTTCGTTTCTTCTCAAGTGCCTCTCTTTGGTTGCCCATGTCTCTGATCCATACAGAAGAGCTGGTCTTACCATGGTTTTGTGTAGTTCTCTCTTAAGTAGTCTGGGCATCTGTTTGTCATAAATCACTCCATTTAACTTGTGCCAGACTTCCCTGGTGCTCAGCAGCCTTGCTTGCAGTTCTTTGTTGATTACTCCATTTGCCATTAACCAGCCCCCAAGGAATTGAAACACAGAAACTTTATTTAGGCACTGGCCCTCCATGTTGATGTTGTCTGGGTTCTGTGCAAGTCAGCCACAAGACTTCAATTTTTTCTTTACTCATTTTGAGGTCAGAGTTTGTTAGTTCCCTCTTTTGGGCATCAAGCACCTTGGCCATTAGCACAATATTCTCTTCATAGATCAATTTTGTACTGCCTTCCATTTTGATTTGCTTACTTATGAAGTCTATCACAATTATGAATAGTAATAGACTAAGCACTGGAACCCTGGTGCAGCCCTACCTTCACCTTGAACCATTCCGCTACACTTTTGTCATGGAACCATCACACAAACCCATCACCATCTGGACAAACACTTCTGGTACCCCATAGAATAGTAACAAAGGCACCAGCAGTCACCTAGCTATTTTGTCAAATGCTTTCTCCAAATCAATGAAAGCCCCTTCCCCTCCCGTTTCTTTTCCATCAATTGTCTAGCAATGAACATACCATCTATCCTCCCGCTTCCTTTTCTAAAACCAAACTGCTCCTTTCCTAAAATGGGTTCCACTGTTTGGTGAATGTGACTATCTATGATTCTCTCTAACGGTTTCATTCAGCAGCTTAATTCTTCAGTACTTCCAAGAGTTGTGTATGTCAGATTTTTATTTGTGTATCAGAACCAGTATGGACTTTCTCCATTCTCTTGGGATTTTCTTCTCTTTCCAAACTGTGCCCATGACTCCCATGAGTCAGCATATGCCAACCTCTCTCAGGACTTCAGTGTTTTCTGTTGTGACTTTATCCTGGCCTGCTGCTTTTCTAGATGCCATCTTCAGCAATGCAGCCTTTATGTCTGCCCGGCATAGGTAACTGACATCTTTAATTGTTGGTTCACACAATTTTCTCAAATGGCTAACCTAAATTATTCATTGAATAGTTTCTCTGACTAGTTCTTGGTCTGTGAACAGTTTGTTGGACACACACATCATATGTTTTGTTTCTGGTCATGAATTTTTATGGTCAGATTCTGAATACCAATCTGGCCTCTTTGTGCTACTTAGGCAACAGAAGGGGTGATGGAAAGCAGCTAGAGCTCCATAGCAGGGGAGTCCCCTGGTATGGGAATGAGGCAGAATCTCGAGATGACACAGACCTGGTATTGCCAGTTGCTACACCACCCCATCCTGAAGCCCTGGCATAGGATGCATGTCAGGACAAGAAGGGGCATGCCAGAGTACTGCTGTGCTCCAACAATCTCCAGGTGGAAGATAATCCATTGGGACTCCCCTTCTCTGCAGCCATGCTTTATAGCAGCCCCTAAGGTTGTCTTACAAAATGCTGAACCAGTGTAGAACTAACCCTAGAATCAGGGAACCACAAGCATCTGCTTTCTGGCTCTCCCTCAACTATATCCAGTGGATACTGGGCACAGTAGAGAATCTGCACTTTTGGATCAGGTTTCTGGTGCAAATACTCATAATTACACATTCAAAATACACTTTGCAAAATGTTCTGCAGTATTCATTTTAAATTCACTGTCTCAGCAAACATTCCTGCCAGTCAATTAATTTTCCAGACTAGAGTATGGAAAGTAAACACAAAAGCGATGCAAACACAAAGTGAATTAACTTATAAATTCCACTACATATTCTTCATGGTGCTTGGTGGTGGTGGGGTTGTTTTTGGAGGGGGGAGTTGTTCTAATCTGGAAGAACATGTCCACTTTTCCCACCTGAGAGAGAGAGAGGATAAATTTTATGAAAATAAATATAACATTTATCTTGAGCACTGCATTTTCATAAAAAGACACACACTTCTGTAATATTGGTCATGCACTTGTAAAAATGAACATTCTTTTCCTTATTGCATGCAGCTGACTTCTTATAAATGTTTTGTAGTTGTTCAGAAAACCCCTTTTATTCTCTCAGCAGGTTTTGCATAATAGTACGACAATATCTTTCTTTCCTCTCATCTCTGCACACAAACACATTTTAGGGCCCTTCTTATGATCCGATCTGACAATGCATTACCCCAATGTAGTGTCCATTGTGTACAACTTACAAAGTGCCTTCGGCTGGAGCTAGAGCAGATCAATTCCATTCCAGATTAAACAAATCAAGATGAGGCAAACTTCAATACACTGTTGCAGTGAGTTTTGATCTCTTCTGTATTCATAGAAAAAATAAATCGACCAAAAGTTGCTTGTGGCTAAACTGAGCATAGAGTAAATATTGAAGGGCATTACTGAAGCCAGTAGAAAGTAACCCACTCAAACAAAATAGCCAGATTTTTCCAGTGTGCTGTATTCATTTGAGGTTAGTGGTTAAATAGAGAAGATTTATATCAGAGTTTCCACTTAATAAAAGTAATTGTGTGGATGAACTGTTTAGTTACTATTAGTTGGGACTTTGCAAAATGTAATTCTCAGAAAAACAGCAAGCCATCTTATTGAGACCATTCCTAAAAATGCATGAAATGAGTTACATAGTGGCTGGTGGTGACTGTGACAGAATTTAAATGACAGAATTTAAATGGCATTATTGTTTATTTCTCATGTTATTACAGGAAAAGAGGAGGCCTGAAATGGAATGTGTTGCTGGAGGAAGTAAGATATATTTTATAACAGCACAAACTGAGTTTATGAACTGACTATATTATACCTAAAGAAAATAAGTATTTATACAATCCCATCACATCATGTAATTAAAAGGTGTATGAATTAAAAGAATATGCTGTGATCCCTGTGTTATGCTATTATTGCAGTTTAATCAGATGATAAACTACAAGTGTGATTACACATACACATA
Organism: Emys orbicularis; assembly: GCF_028017835.1. Classification (NCBI taxonomy): domain Eukaryota; kingdom Metazoa; phylum Chordata; order Testudines; family Emydidae; genus Emys; species Emys orbicularis. The sequence goes on along the minus strand of NC_088683.1, from coordinate 62,227,279 downwards.
GTGTTCTAATTAATATACCTTGGCCTGCAACCTCTCTCTCTTTGCCTTTCCATAATTCCAAACTTCTCACCTCCTCCTCCTCTCTCTCTCTCTCTCTCTCTCTCTTCCCTATACACTTCAAAAAATATGCTGAGAAAATTTGACAGTAATGATAATTCTTGGGAAAGAGTGACATTCACTGAGTTCTCCTTCACATATAGGTGGACTGAAGTGTTTAATTCAAAACTTTTTTTTTTTTTTAAAGCTCAAAACTTTTGCAAAGAACGTTCGGGTTATTTTTTTAGGGGAGTTTTGGTTTTGGTTTTTGATTTTTGTTTTTGGTCAATTTTCAAACTTTAGATTTTTATCTTTCCTCTTTTTGCCACTGAATGCAATAGAATGAATGATGCTTCAGGGTCCCCCCCACCCCCAGTATACAAGTTCTGAAAACTTCCTGAACTTTGGAAAAGTTACGTAGTAGTAGTAGAAGGAAAAGGAAAACTCTCCAACTTCCCTCAGTGCAACTCTGGGCAGCTTGAAAGCTGTTCTGCCCCACCCTGAACCAGCTGCAATATCTCCAAGGTCATCTGATGGCAGCCAGGAATCAGTCAAACATAGGAGAGCACCAGCAACACCTCTTTTTCCTCAGCCTGCGCCTCTGTGCCAAAGGCCAGGAGGTAGGCTGGTTTATGAGCTACTGCAGCAATTTCTGCATCACATGAATATTTCATTAGCCAAGAAGAATCCTCAGATGAATGGATCTGCTGGTTTTACAGAACGGCACAAAGTAACAAGGGCATGCTGGAGAATCAGGGCCTTTGCATTGCCTTCCTTTTCCCTAACCTAAATAAATATTTCATAAAATGTATTTAAAGTGTACACCTTCTCAAATCATGAATTTTAGGAAACGAGACATATCTACTTTATGTGGGGAAACGATAAACTATTTGCAGTTTTTGAGTCCGATGAAAGGACCAGACCTTATGCAAAGAATTAGCATATGTAAGGTTCTGATCATGTCCCATAAGATTTCAATGGGAGATGGACTAGTGCCCTCAATGGAATTCAGTGATATTCAGTAGGGCTGGGGAAAGACTTCTATATAGTTCCCCTGGTGAGGATAGAAAAACAGGTACAGCCTACAATTAGAGACATGTAAGTGTCTTTATAGAGAGAGAGAGAGAGAGAGAGAGAGCTCGGATACATATTTCTGAAAGAAAAATCTGTCCAAACCCTTTGAAATTACTATCAACATAGCAAATAACAAGCATTGAAAGGGGAAAAAAGATATTAGAAAAGGAAGGGTTTCTTCAATTAGTATATGGCTATTAGCCAGGATGGGTAAGAATGGTGTCCCTAGCCTCTGTTCGTCAGAGGATGGAGATGGATGGCAGGAGAGAGATCACTTGATCATTGCCTGTTAGGTTCACTCCCCCTGGGGCACCTGGCATTGGCCACTGTCGGTAGACAGATACTGGGCTAGATGGACCTTGGTCTGACCCAGTACGGCCTTTCTTATGTTCTTATGTTCTTATAATTTGGGCTGTGGCATTTGGAAGGTATTTTATATGGATTTTTGTGGATTTTAGCTGGGCTGCGAAGGTATACTGCATTAATTTTAAGTCTATACAGCACTGCATGGAGTAAATGATTGGGTTTGTTGGCTTTCCAAATTCTGATATTATAGGTGTTTCACTAATTTAAAGATTATATTGATGATAATTAATAATTAATACATTTTGATGGCACAGGATCACAAAGGATTTTACAAAGATTAATTAGTGAAGCCTCACAACATCTTTCTGAGGCAGCAGCAGCTGCTGCTGAAAATAAAAATAATAAATAATGATAATGATAAACATAATAAAGGTTCTGTTTTATAGGTAAGAAATGTCTGTATTTTATGGATGGGGAAACAATACTCCAGAGAAGCTGTATGATTCACCTACATTTCCAAAACAAGTCAATAGCAGAGCCAGGTATAGAACTTACAAACCCTGGAGCCAACTGGGACCAGATTTTCAGAAGTGCACAGCATCCACTACTTCCTTTGTTCTCTTTCAAATAGGTGCCTAAATGGGAGCTGTTGAATGAGGCACTCTTCTTGAAAATCTAGCCTCTGACTCCAGGGCTTAATTTGTGCCAGGGCTTGCCAGGGCTGAGTCCCGGCACCTCTGGGCTTGCTGCATCAGTTATGAATGTAAAACAATTGCTTGAGCCCCGGCACCCCTTTCATTACAAATTAAGCACTGACTCCCACTCCCATTGGTTAGTCCCTAAACAAGGCTTCCTTTGAGTTGTATACCACAGTGTGCATTAATATATAGCTTACTGTTAAAACTGACAATACATTATACTAACTAAATATGGCTGCAAAGTTGCAGTTTCTTTTTGCCAGACTTCCAGTGATTTTTTGTTCCATTCTGTGTGGGTTCTTCTTTGTATTTATCTTTGAGATATAGATTCAAATGTATCCTGGAACTCTAAGCAAAACTCAATTGAAACCACAAGTTTCACGTGGTTTAATGTTAAATCCATGCAAAGCATGACATATGATTTTCATGCAAAGCAGTTAATGACGTCACTCATACCTGGAAAAAGAACAGGAGTACTTGTGGCACCTTAGAGACTAACAAATTTATTAGAGCATAAGCTTTTGTGGGCTACAACCCACTTCTTCGGATGCATATAGAGTGAAACATGTATTGAGGAGATATATATACACACATACAGAGAGCATGAACAGGTGGGAGTTGTCTTACCAACTCTGAGAGGCCAATTAAGTAAGAGAAAAAAACTTTTGAAGTGATAATCAAGATAGCTCAGTACAGACAGTTTGATAAGAAGCAAGTGTGAAAATACTTACAAGGGGAGATAGATTCAATGTTTGTAATGGCTCAGCCATTCCCAGTCTTTATTTAATCCTGAGTTGATTGTGTCTAGTTTGCATATCCATTCCAGCTCAGCAGTCTCTCGTTGGAGTCTGTTTTTGAAGTTTTTCTGTTTTAAGATAGCCACCCGCAGGTCTGTCATAGAATGGCCAGACAGGTTAAAGTGTTCTCCCACTGGTTTTTGAGTATTATGATTCCTGATGTCAGATTTGTGTCCATTAATTCTTTTGCGTAGAGACTGTCCGGTTTGGCCAATGTACATGGCAGAGGGGCATTGCTGGCACATGATGGCATATATCACATTGGTAGATGTGCAGGTGAACGAGCCCCTGATGGTATGGCTGATGTGATTAGGCCCTATGATGATGTCACTTGAATAGATATGTGGACAGAGTTGGCATCGGGCTTTGTTACAAGGATAGGTTCCTGTGAGATCTGTGAGAGTAAAGGATCATCTTTCAGGATAGGTTGTAGATATCTGATGATGCGCTGGAGAGGTTTTAGTTGGGGGCTGAAAGTGAAAGCTAGTGGTGTTCTGTTATTTTCTTTGTTGGCCCTGTCTTGTAGGAGGTGACTTCTGGGTACTCGTCTGGCTCTGTCAATCTGTTTTTTTACTTCAGCAGGTGGGTATTGTAGTTTTAAGAATGCTTGATAGAGATCTTGTAGGTGCTTGTCTCTATCTGAGGGATTGGAGCAAATGCGGTTATATCTTAGAGCTTGGCTGTAGACAATGGATCGTGTGGTGTGTCCTGGATGGAAGCTGGAGGCATGTAGGTAAGTGTAAGCGAGGACAGGATCCTTTACTCTCACAGATCTTGGGAGACAGATCTTGGGAGACAGACCTGTCCTCGCTTACAGACAACCCCCCAACCTAAAGCAAATACTCACCAGCAACCATACATCACTGAACAAAAACACTGACCCAGGAACCTATCCTTGTAACACAGCCTGATGCCAACTCTGTCCACATATCTATTCAAGTGACATCATCATAGGGCCTAATCACATCAGCCATACCATCAGGGGCTCGTTCACCTGCACATCTACCAATGTGATATATGCCATCATGTGCCAGCAATGCCCCTCTGCCATGTACATTGGCCAAACCGGACAGTCTCTACGCAAAAGAATTAATGGACACAAATCTGACATCAGGAATCATAATACTCAAAAACCAGTGGGAGAACACTTTAACCTGTCTGGCCATTCTATGACAGACCTGCGGGTGGCTATCTTAAAACAGAAAAACTTCAAAAACAGACTCCAACGAGAGACTGCTGAGCTGGAATTGATATGCAAACTAGACACAATCAACTCAGGATTAAATAAAGACTGGGAATGACTGAGCCATTACAAACATTGAATCTATCTCCCCTTGTAAGTATTTTCACACTTGCTTCTTATCAAACTGTCTGTACTGAGCTATCTTGATTATCACTTCAAAAGTTTTTTTCTCTTACTTAATTGGCCTCTCAGAGTTGGTAAGACAACCTGTTCGTGCTCTCTGTATGTGTGTGTATATATCTCCTCAATACATGTTTCACTCTATATGCATCCGAAGAAGTGGGTTGTAGCCCACGAAAGCTTATGCTCTAATAAATTTGTTAGTCTCTAAGGTGCCACAAGTACTCCTGTTCTTTTTGCGGATACAGACTAACACGGCTGCTACTCTGAAACCACTCATACCTGGGTTTGTGAACTTTAGAGAAGTTTCTAACAAACCTAGTCTGAGATTTAAATAGGTGAGTTCAGACCTAGGCATGAAATTGTGATTCTATTGATCTCACGTAGTTGATGGTAGCAATGGACAAGGGTAAGATACTCATACTGATTCCCTTAAACCTATCAGCAGCTACTGGCATCATTGACCGTGATCATTACGTATAGTTGGCTCACCTATGGCTTCTTGTCAGAATAGACTGAATATTAGATTTGTTCTTTCTTCTCAGAAAGTTCATTACTCCAAACCCTGTGCTCATTCCAGCAGACCATGCTCTGTTACCTCTCATTTTAAATACTAAATACACACTCAAATGTATTATAGGTGTATTAGATATATATTGTACAATACACACATATTACTCACCAATGTCAAAGATGTTGCAGAAAAATTACTTTAGGATTGTTTAGGGAGATTATAAAAAATTGTACTAGGAATGTTTCTTGTATTTCTGTCCCTGTAAAGCCTGATGGCAGAGGGCATGATACAATACCCTTTGAAGTCAATGGGAATTTTTCCATTTACTTCAATGGTGTTTGAAATCGGCTTGGTTACCATGAGTTCAATTGTACAGGTCTCAGAAGAGATACATTAAAACTAATAAAACAAAACTGACCTTAAACCTATATGCTGACAATACATTAAAATGTCAGGCACTGCTAGGTCTCTAAATTAGTGATGAACCCACTGAAAAGGAAAGACTCTCCTTTCTAATGGTATAAATGTCCTGTCTTTTGCCTCAGAATGATTCTGAGATGTTAGTCTTTGAATCTGGACTTTCAGTGGGAGAAGGGTATCCCTGATAAATTTATTTTATGTACTGGTAATGAACTCTTTATTTGGTTAACTTAAAATATTATCAAGTATCAGGGGGTAGCCGTGTTAGTCTGTATCTACAAAAACAACAAGGAGTCCGGTGGCACCTTAAAGACTAACAGATTTATTTGGGCATAAGCTTTCGTGGGTAAAAACCTCACTTCTTCAGATGCATAGGTACATCTGAATCTTTTAGTTCATCTTTATGCACATGAAAGACATATATAGATAGAAAGCTGGGAGGATAGATGAAATTATAGATGAGCTTCAGAGGGACTTTGATAGTATACAGACATAGCTTCCTTTTAATCATCTGGACAATCATCCACTTGTTTGCAAAAAGAAAAACACTAGAATTTTTTGGCACAAGATTTAAGTTGGCTGGCATTAAATCGCTGCTGTAGATCAAGTCCCTCAATGATTACCCCTTTGACTAGAGTATTTAATTTTAAATATTTAAGTTTCCATGTAGATGAGAATTTGTGCTAAGAGAGGCACATTGAAACATTAGTTTATATAAATGAAGTTGGGGTAAAATGAGGTGTGTTTTATTATTTGAAGACTTGTTATACTTTACCTCTCAGGAAAAGCTTAATACCATAATTACTGTTTCCTCTGATTAAATAAGGTGATACAATCTATGTGGTGATATAATCTTCAGAAACAGATATGGCTGCCATATTATTTGCTCATGAAACTCTGCTGGTTTATATTTCGATGTTCAACAAATATCACTGCGCTTTTCACAATGTCTCAGGATGAATGAACATGGGAATGAAACATTTATTTTCCATGGATACCATTTCTACAAAGTCTCAGGCAATAGGAAATCTCTTAGATATTATCTAAATACTTTGAGTATTTGACATTTTATCTCTCAGTATGTATTTGAGGTCTTAGGATGCTAGTGAACTAGTGTCAAGCAGAGAAAGCATCATCAAGAAGTGTTCTGTTACATATTCTGTACCCTATAATGGAAAGAAAATCATCTTGAATTTAATTTAAGAAATATGGTTTGCCAGTTTACTTTTTTTAAAAAGGGGATGAGTCACCCGTCAAGAAAATTTACCATATTTGGAAGTTTCAATGAACTCAAAAGAAAAACAGGGTAAGATTTTCACAAAGCTTAGCTCCCACCTAAGGCACCTCAATGAAGTGGCCAGGTTTTCAAGAGTGCTCAGCACCTTGCAGCTCTCATTGTTGTTCAAAAGAGCTGCTGGACAGTGAACTCCTTTGACATATATATAAGGGTCTCAATGGGAGCTAGCAAATTACTTCTTTTTAAACGTTTCTTCTGATGTTAGAGCACACTAAAATATGTAAAGGACAAATCCAGCTTGTCTTACTCACACAAGAAGCCCCATTGACTATTTGTGTGAATAAGAACAGCAGGCTTTGGCCTTGGAAGAGTTTGTGACAAATCCTGAAGTCCTTACTCAGTGCTTAATTGGGACTGGGTCCACAGAAACTAAAGAAACTCCACCGGTATAAATATATCAGCCTGCAAGTTGACAAACATGAGTGGACTTCACTAGTTTTGCTTGTGTAGGGATGGCAAGAATTGGCCTTTTCTAAAGGAAAACTGTTCTACCATGGACACAAAAGCGTAGGTGATTCCAGAAGCAATACTTACACTGCAGTGTCATATGTACAGTACATATAGCTAGTGCCTTAGTAGGCTTTACCTTCAAAAATTAACCGTGAGGGCTATGTCGGAGAAAAGCGCTACTTCCACAGCTATGTTCTTAGTAAAAGATAATGTTATGAGCTGGGTGAAACTTTAATGTGAGTTCAGTTAAAACCTTGTTGAAATTAATGGGTGTGAATGCCCCCTTCAGTTAACATAACTGTAAGGATAAATGAATCGGAAGCACCCACCTGAGACAACAGGGTTATGTGAACTGCCCAGAAATTGTGGAGGGATTTTTGTTGAGTATTGTTTGGGGAACAATAGAACACAGAACACAGAACCACACAGAGACAATCTGAAGGAATCCAAGCAAAAGCCTGTAAGCCAGGTGTGGACCTGAAAGAAGGTTGAGAAAGTGCTTTAGTGCCTGGGCTGGCTAAAGAGGCTTGGGGCTGTAAGCTAAGAAACTACTCCTTTTGCTTAGGTTCCTCCTGAGTTCACAGAAGCATTACTTTGTACATTCCTGGTAAATAAACAAGATTGCATTAAAGAAAATACGAGACACCATCATCAATTTCTACTTCCATCAACATCCCCAAGTTCCTGACTTTTGACTAGCCGCTCTGGTCGAAAGGGGCAATGGTAATGACATCCAGAGAGAGAGAGAAGATGGATAGTAACATGACAAGGGTGTTTGATTAAATCATTTTAAAGACAATTTTGAACTGTTTCAAGCTAACATGTTTTGAAAATGGTTCAACTCCTTGGCCCACTCCATACAATAGAAAATTGCCCCAACAGTATGACTACTTGATATAGAGCTAACCACTCTCAGGATCTAGGGAGTGGAAAGCCTCTCTTAAGCCATTTATGCCTTCCCCTCTTGTCCTGCACCAAGCACAGACTGGTCAGTGCTGAGGATCAGCCCGACTTTGCATGGCCAGTGGGGACCATTGTGTTTTTATTTTATTTTTGCAGAAGTCTCCCTTGTGTTGATCTTCGGGAAGCTGTTTGGAGAGTGACACAAGATACTCTCAGCTTAGAATGATGTCTTCTCAGTTCTCCCAGCCTCTCCTTCCCAGACATCTCAGGACTGCTCTTAGAAGCCATATTTGGATTGATAGACATATCCCATTTTAGATTATTGACTCTACTAACTGAATCAAAGACTCATTTGATACAACTATTGAAGACTCAGAGAGGAATAAAAAAAATCTGACCTACAATACAATGTTTGGCAGAAGGGTCGTGATTCACTTCATTTATTTGAAAATATGATTTTGGTCCAATGGAGAAACTTGGATTTACAGAATAACCTGTGTGTGTACAGTATGTAATGCTGTACGATGGCCATTTAAGACAGTGGATGGAGCAGTCAGGTGAAACATTAAGTTAGGAACATGGTGCTGAATTCTGTCTTGGATGCTTATGCATAATTTCAAATGAGGTCAGTGGGAGCAACAAGGGTGCATCTGAGGGCTGCAGTCAGCTCACTAAAGGAAAAAAAGAAGTAAAGAAAACTAGAAAAAAGCTAATAAAAAGACAGCTGCTCATGAAGATTGTAGGGAGGGACTTCTAAATAGGTAACTCATATGTTTCCACCATAATACTATTTTTTTCTACATCACTTTCTCTTCAAGAGTAATTTAACACTCTTCATTCTAATCAAGGGAAAAGTAAAAGTTTCTTGATAGAAATGATTGAGCTGTAGTGCCATAGGTTGCTCTTTGTCATTGCTACCAATGGCTCTTTTGTGTTCATTGATGTGTTGCTTGAGTTGCTGATTAGTTTTACTTAACTAGCCCACATGGGGTATTTGGTATATGCAGAACATTATTTGCACAATTCATCACGGCCTTGGATAGACCAAGACACTACTGACACTTGACCAGAGCTCAAAAAGCCGAGTCATACAATCTATAATACAGTAGATTTTCCAGATGGTAGTTGGTGAAAATTATTCATTTTAATATCACTACTCTGAGGGCAACAAATCAAAAGTCTAGATTCACACAAGTGTAACTAAGAGCAAAATAACAACATTGACTTTGAGTCTTTCCCTCTTCCACCCTGTGGAATTACTACATATTTACTATATATTTACAGTGGTGTAACTGAGTGCAGACTTTGCCCTGATATATGGTTTAGATCATGTCCCCAAGATTCGTATTCAGAGGGAACTGTCTACACACATATTTTCCACAAGGAAGAGTTAGGGAAAGTCAGCCATCTCGGTGGTACTATCCTCAAGTCCTGCTGGTGCCTCTCTATGGTTACCTCATAGAAGAGAGTGAAGTTAGAGTCTGCATGGGCTTGTGTTTGAATACATTGTGGCTCCACCAATGGATGTATCTCCAGATTTTACTATCTTTACTGTGGAACAGCCACCTTCCCCCTCCCCCTACCTGTTCTCATGGCCAGGGGACTGTTTACACTTGCATTTTCGGGGAAAATCTTTCACCGTTGGGTGCAGCTCTACAAGTGGCCACTCCCATGGTGGGAGTGCTAACCTATACTGGCCACCAGTGCTTTTACCACCATGGTATGTAGACGTACTAGGACGATGGTAAAGATGTTGGCAATCAGTGTACCATTGCTATACCTGGTGGAGTCGCAAACAGAGAGAAGAATTGCCAAAAATTGCCATTGTAGATGCAACCGGTTTGGATGATACTGAATACTATGATTCATGGTATCAACCAAACAGATCATAAAATTACATGACCATGCCAGAAGGAGACAGACAAGGGATACCTTTTTAAATATATACTAAAAAGCACTGAATCTCATCATACAAATTGCAGCAAAGGACTCACTTAAGCACCCACTTTATCAAAGAGAGAAGTTACCTAATCCTAGTCAAATTAGGTCTGCTTCTAACACTACATGGACACATGGAAAAGCTGCATATACTTTCAACCAGAGCCACTAGCTTCTTATAAAAACATCTTCATCACAGATTTGCTTCATTTTGAACTTAACTCATACGAGAAAATGGAGCTGAAAGTACAGAGCTGGAGCAAAGTCACATTCTAATTGCACAAAAGAAAAAAAAAAACAGAAAAAAACTTTTCTCCATTCCCCCATATGTGGACTTTAGAAATCTGGAAAGTGAAAACACTCATGGAAATTTAAACAACTAGACAACTTGGGCAGTTTAAATCCTTAGAGATTACTGTGCAAGGAAAGGTATTTCCACATATTTCCAGGATCAGAAATTGCTCCTTTATTAAACAAGTTCAAATTACATCTCAGCATTTCCAAACTTAAACAATTGGTCAGAAGTGTTGTTTCCCAGCGAGGAAGACAACTGACAATATACTTTCTCAGAATAACTCATTTTACAAAAAAATGAAACAAAACAAGCAAAATAAAATAAAATAATTTCCATGAAAGCACAGGCTGCATCAACTTTGCCTAACAAAGCAGCAGCCACTCTTGCCTAAGAAACTTAAAAGTGCGGTGCTTAGAAAATAGAATCATAACTGCTACATATTGTAGTTCCATGTACCATAGCACAGGTGCATCAGCCAGTCTCCTATGGAATTATAAAATGTTTTCACTCACTGTTTGGATGATACCAAAAGACATGCAGTTCATGGGAGCACTTTATATTTCAGAAAGAGATGGGCAAGAGATGCCTTAGAAATACATAATTATGTAAGAGGTAACTTATTGCTGATCACTCTTGAAACAGTGGGAAAGGTTTTACCATATAAAGGGAGTCATCTGGGGGAGAGGGAGGATGCCTGATCCACTTTTGAAAAGAAATATAAATTATTTTTGCCAAGGCCCAAATTCTCATTCCTTGCACATCCAATTTGTAATGGCTCCAGCTGGTTTCTTGTCTCTTTTACTAACCACAAAGGTCAATTGGCAGAATCGTGGATGGGAGCCCTGGTTACTCTTATTGCTTTCAAGGCTTCTTCTTGTGTGAAAAAACTGAATTCTTAGCAGGAGGCTGTTTTATTTCTGGTCTTGCTCTCAGCTTATTGGTTTTGGTGGCATATGAAACTCTGAGGCCACTATAGATGCAGATGATCTTCTTTATGAAGTAAGAGAATTTATTAATATTACTGATTCATTATTTGGATTACAGTAGCACCTACGTGCCCCAATTGAGATCAAGGCTGGGTGTAGTACATGTATGTAAGAGATAGGCCCTGCCTCAAAGAGTTTACAGCCAAAACAGACAAGGTTTGGGACAAATTATTACCTCCATTTTCCCCATGGGGCATTGAGGCATGCAGAGATTAAGAGGCTTGCCCAAGGTCACACAGGAAGTCTGTGGAAAAGCCAGATATTGAACCTTGCTGTTGAATCACAGGTCTCCTGAGTTTCTCTCCAGTTCTTTAACCACAAGACCATTTCTTGAAGTAAGAAGCGCTGTGTTCTAGGGTTGAATGGAGGCAGTGATATACCAAGTGATTCATAATCCAGAAATTCTGCAGGTCATGACTTTGCTGGCCTCATAGCTGGGCAGAGATAGGCTCCATTTGCCTTCTTCATGGCAGTGCCATGCTTTTGTATAAACTTTTGCACCTCCTGTTTCTTCATACTTCGCTGAATACTCACTGAGTTTTCCCTTTTAAATAATTTTGTAAATATAGCTTCTAATGCACAAAGATTTGTTCTAGAAAATATATTCTTAAACCCATTTTTGCTTAAGATTTATATCATCCTCTTCATCAGCATAAGTGGAGAAGACCCCCCAGTGCACTGAATCATCCCTAGTTTGTGTAGCAGTAATGCAGAGTCCATAGCATTCTCTCTCCTTGCCCTGACACTATCATGGAGCCCTGTGTGACTCTGGGATGCATGGGATTTTGGGGGTGGAAGAAAGGGGCCCATCTACTCTCTGTAGCATTTTCCCCTGCTGAGACCACACTGATTTTCCAATTGGAAATCCAAGCAAGAGTTAATGCTGCTTCAAGTTGATGCTTTAGGCAAGATTAACTCCCTCGGGGGCTCTAAATGACCATTACTGAATAGCTGCCAGGGCACTCAGCATGTGGCAGCCAGCTTGTGAAAGATGGAGCTGTTAGGCCGGAGAGGTTGAGCAGGGCAGTGTGAGGGGCTGATCCTCCAAATTGGATACCATCCTCACTCCTTGTTGTGCAATGATGAATCCCGAACTACCTGCCTGAGTTTCCTTATTTTAAAAAGTGTAATTTTTATTAATCTTAGGGGGGAGAAATCTTAAGAGCGAACTCCCAAATCACCAAAACTTCCAGGCAGCACCATTGGTCTCAGTTCAGAAATCTCTCTCATTAGTTATATGCAGGTGTCAGCCGCAGTATTAGTTATTCATTAAGTATTATTTTTTATGTATTTATTTTGGAGAGGCTATAATTAAGCCTGCAACCATTACAAAGCCCTTTTATTAGCCCCCTTTGGCTTGGCCTGAAAATTACCACATTTATTCTGCAAGCAAAAAGGAATGTTTAATTTACTGAATTTCAGCTCAGGAACAACATAGGCAGTTACTTTTCTTGTTTTAATAGAAAGAGAAAAACAATTCGATGAAGAAAAGTATTTGAGGCAGACACTATTAGTTACAAAATGTTATGTTCAGTACTGCAAGATAGTTTCAATAAATTTCCTGTGGAATCTTTGTCTCTAAAGGACTTTATTTAATGCCCCATCCTATAACATCCTATAACAAGTTCCACTCACACAGGCATAGAATGCTGCTGAAGTCAACGGGTCTCTGCCTACACAGAACTCATCACAGGATTAGGATTTATTCTCTATTTTTTGGACATACTTATTTTCCTTTCATATTAATAGGATATATGCTCATGAAACAAGGAGACTAGGCCTTATGTAATTTGCACTGAAGTATCTGAAAGTCACTTACTGGTATCCATGGTAGTATTTGATGGTTTATTATGGCTGCTTCTATTACCAAAAATCTGTGTGTTCTTTTCACATTATTTAAACTTAAAATATTGAATGTGCCAGTTCTCTTCTATTTCAATGTTAGGCACTTTTTGTGATGTCCTGGTGGTGACCATAACACTGAATGAACCCAGTCCTTGGTGATTTCTTACTATCTCACTCACACATAGGATGTCCCTTTTACAGGAACTTTTTTCCCCAATATGTCTTTCTTGGGTTCTCCTTTAAATTTGGCAGAGCTAATCACCTGCAGCCCTAAAGTGATCATTTTGCAACTTGTAGCAGCCTTTTTCTCTCTTTCTGCTGGTTATATTTTGCTTCCATTCAGTTTTCCCCTTTCTTATTCCTGGAAAAGTCAAATTTTCTCCGTTTTACAATGTCAGAAGTCAATCAGATAAACGACAAGATTCTTGTTTTGTACATGCTTTTCCTTATCCTTCTTTTGACTTCAATTTAAACATTTTTCCATGCTTAATTTCTTCACTGTATTTTCCTGCCAATTTTTGTACATAAACTTATTCTCAAGTCACTTAAAATAAAATTACTTCTAATGAAAACTATTTAAAGAAAAAGTTGTGCCTAGGCAATAAGCATCTTGAAACTCCTTAACCAGTTTCTTGTTTGTCTAGTTATAACACATCTTTATTCTTTCAGGGAAATAAAGGTGCAAACATCTCAGTACACTAAATGCTTTTCAATATGTCAAGCTGCAGGAGTAAACAGACTTGTAAGCTGTCAGCAGACAGTCTGAAAAAGTAATTACCCAGGGGCTCTTTAAAAGAATTAGTACCCTGTAACATGCTGATTAATTGGCTTTTAACTAGTGAATGTCCTTGAGTGGGTCTTTCCAAGTGAATGGATATTAAGAAACACATTTCATTGCTATTTGATGTATGATAAAAGCATTTGAAAATCAGTTGTGTTGGATACGCAAAATGCATTTAAGTGCACAGATGTACAAATAGAATTTATTTTGGGGGGAAGAAAGTGCTGCCTAAAGCTACAGAAACTGACAGTTTGGAGCTGCCCAGTTGCACATTTAATTTAGGGTCTAATTTCACTTTTACTGAATTCAGTAACAAAATTCCTAAGGAAAGCACAATCGGGAGCTTAATGTCCCCAGACTATACACACAACAGATTTTCAACAAATGCTGGGAGATGTTTTGTACTTGCACTTGCATGCTTATATCCTGCCCTACCCACTCAGTAATGGCCCTAGTACAAATTGCTGCGCACCCTCAATCCCCTTGACTCCATGAGATTGGGGGACATTGACCTGGATCCTCAAAGGAACTTAGGCGTTGCCTAACTTTAAGCACTTAAGGTTGTCCACACTTAAAATGCTACCGTGGCACAGGTTGCGCTGCTGCACCTGCGCACCTCTGTAGTGCTTCAGTGTAGATACTAATTATGCCAAAGGGAGGGGTTCTCCCATTGGTGTAGGTAATCCACCTCCCCAAAGAGAGGTGGCTAGATAAAAGGAAGAATTCTGTTGACCTAGCACTGCCTAAATGGGGTCTTAGGTCATCTTAAATATGCTGCTCAGGGGGATGCATTTTTCACACCCTGGGGCGACATAGTTATGCTGACCTAATTTTCTAGTGTAGCCCAGGCCTCAGAAAATCACTGCAACAATAATGGGGTTCAGTATGCCTAAATTAGGTGTGCAATGCTTGGGGAGAAAAAGGCGCCTTAGAATGGGTTCCACAAAAGTCAGTATGCTAGACAGGGAGCTGCCTACACTAGCCAGTGGGAGATGTCAATTACAGGAGTGTGTCCTAAGTCCAGCCCCTCTTAAGAGATTGGTGCATCAGCCGGGGCTGGAGGGAGGTGCCTATCTCTGCTTGCACTCTAGAGCTGGGGAGGGATAGTTCAGTGGTTTGAGCATTGGCCTGCTAAACCCAGGGTTGTGAGTTCAATCCTTAAGAGGGCCATTTAGGGATCGGGGGCACAAATCTGTCTGGGGATCAGTCCTGCTCTGAGCAGGGGGGTGGACTAGATGACCTCCTGAGGTCCCTTCCAACCCTGATATTCTATGATTCTATGACCCCTCTCCTAGAGTCAGGTCATTTAGGGTTAGGCACCTGCCTCCTCCCACACCACTGGAGGAGACAGCCTCCCTTATAACTAGGCTTGGAAGGAATATTTGTCAGTAAACATCAATTTCACCATACACATATAAACCACTGAAAAAGTATTTCCATCAGTGATAATCAACATTTACAGAGAGGCATAGTAGGAAAAATGCTGCTTGAGAACTTAGAGTCAAAATCCCATGATTTAGACTTTTGAATTGGGCTTGTTATAAATGGACTAGCAAATGAATAGTAAAACCAGGTATGATTTGTTGATTGAAGGATATTTACTTTCTATATTTTGATGTGTGATGTTGACTATTTGTGCTTTAATGGTTTATAAAGCTTTTAACTTTATGAATCTCAACATCTGTCATTAAATAATTGTCTGATCTGCCCCCATACTTATCTGCAACTGTGAAAATTTAAATTGATAAAAATCTGAAAAAAATGTTTTAATTGGATATTATCCATTGAAATTATTAAAAATTAAATTAATCCAACCTATAACCTTTTACCCAGTGTTTAGGGAACTCACCCAAGATGTGGGAGGCCCCAGTTCTACTCTCACCCTCTGCCTGATGAGAAGATATTTCAACAGGCGTTTGCTACCTTTCAGGTGACTTCCCTGATCACCAGTCCATACAGTGATTTCCACTCTCTCTCTGCCCAATTACAAGTGCTTTTACATTATGTCTGAGCCCTTAATTTCTAACTGCAATCTTCTTTTAAAGTCACTTTTCTAAAAGCAAATAATTTAGCAACCATGGGGACAAATCCTGAGCCCATTAAATTCATCTTGTAAAACTCCCGTTGTCCCCTTAACTGAAGCTTACATTTTTAGATGTGAGGGAATAGCACATTATTAATAATTATTTGTATTATCATTGCGCTTAGGACACCTAATCCTGGACCAGGACCCTACTGTGCTAGGCGATGTACAGACAGAGAACAAGAAGACAGTCCCTGCCCCTAAAGAGCTTAGTGTGAGATAAGAGACAACAGCTGGATACAGGCAGACTGACATGGGAGTACAAGAGAACAATGAGACACTATGGGACAGCATGATGGGCTGTGGGCTCAGCACCCCAGCAGCATAACTGTTGTCAAGTTTTTGTAGGCATCACAGTAAAGTTGAGTTTTAAGGAGGGGTTTGAAGGAAGATAATGAGTTAGTTTTGCGGGTGTTTATGTAGAGCTTCTCCCAGGTGTGAGGGGCAGCATGGGAGAAAGCTTGAAAGTGTTTGAAAATTTAACAAGTGGGCAATGAAGGCTGACATCATGGGCTGATCAGCGGCAGGACTTGACCTAATGTGATCCTTGGATGAATAAACAGGAGAATCTCAAGTAGGAGTAGGGAGATTATATTACCTCTGTATTTGGAACTGGTGTGACCACTGCTGGAATATTGTGTCCAGTTCTGGTGTCCACAATTCAAGAAAGGGGTTAATCAATTGGAGAGGGTCCTGAGAAGAGCCATGAGAATGATTAAAGGATTTGAAAACATACCTTATAGTGATAGACTCCAGCAGCTGAATCTGCTTACTTTAACAAAGGAAAAGTAAAGAGGAGATTTGATAATATTCTATAAGAAATTACATGGGGCACAAACATTTGATAATAGACTCTTCAGTCTAGCAGACAAAGGTCTAACAAGATCCAGTGGCTGGAAGTTGAAGTTAAACAAATTCAGACTGGAAATAACATTGTTAACGGTAAGGGTAATCTTCTTCTTACTGTATGTGCAACGTGCCTCAGGCGGCACATGACCAGAATTCATCACCCAATTTGGTCTGCTGGTTGGATTATTAGCTTCCTTGGCTCAGACCGGGTACTGATGGGGAGTGCATGCCCCCCAGTGAAGGTAAGTAACCATTGGAACAATTTATCATTGGTGAGATAGATTTTCCGTCAATGGACATTTTAAAATCAAGATTGGATGCTTTTCTAAAAGATATGGTGTAGTTCAAACAGGAATTAATTCAGGTAAGGCCTATGGCCTATGTTATGCAGAAACTCAAACTAGATGACCACAGAGGTCCCTTCTGGCTTCATAATCTATTAATCATGAATGCTGCAAATCAACATAGCTGAATGGAAAGATTTTCAAAATTCACAGAATTCCAGAAAAATATTATTGTATTAGAGCACTGTGAGCAAAATGCGAGCTTCATGATTCTGGACAAATGTCTACAAAAAGTGTAAGAAGATCTTGAAGTGAATGCATGGATTATTTTACTCTCTAGGCATGTCTAATTAGGTTGGGAAGCACTGTTAGCAGTACCTTCATTGTTAACCAGGCTTAATCACACTTCTCGTTATAATGGCTCCAGCAAGGTTCTCCAGGCTAGTGTAGTTGGATCCACTGAATCTATATTTTTAGTATTTTCAAAACTCTGTACATTTAGGCCTCAGTTCCAGAAAGCATCCTTATTCAGAAAAGATGCTTAACTTTAAACATGTGCTGAAGTCCCATTGATCTCAGTAGACCAGTAGACCAGCTCCCACAGCGCAGCACATCCTCGGCCCACGCCACTTCCCGCAAACCCCATTGGCCTGGAACGGTGAACCGCGGCCAGTGGGAGCTGCGATCGGCCGAACCTGCGGACTCTGCAGGTAAACAAACCGGCCCGGCCCGCCAACCGATTTCCCTGACGGGCCGCATGCATCCAAAGGTTGCCGATCCCTGCAGTAGACATACATCATGTGCCTAAATGCTCTTCTGAATGGCAATGTGCTGAAGTGCTTTCCTGAATCAGCACTTTATACCATAGTCTATTACAGCTCTGAGGGAATCATTATAGGCCACTAAATAATGGTAAAGAGTCCTTGTTTGCAATTACATGACAGTCAATAATGGCTTCTATTCAATTTGTCACCTCTGCAAACCTTTCTAAGAATGTATTGCAATGTCAAAAGTATACACTTAACTCAAAAAATGTCTGTTTAAAAAAACAATAAAATAGAGTCAGGCAGGAATACTGAAAAGTCTAAACCACCACTTCATCCTTACCTCATACCATTTCCCCCCTCTTTTTTAAGCAATGGCATGATGAGTTCAAAGGCAGAGTCAGAGCCTACATTTTTAGCCTTAACTCTGAATTCCCTTGTTTTGCTGGTTTTAGTCAGGTGGTTATTTCATCATATTTCTATTGTTTAATTTTATACAGATATATAAAATTTATTTATTTATTTGTAATTTAAGGGATTATGTCCTATATTGTCTGAAATATAGAAAAGGCTCACTTTGTTGACTAAATGTTTTGTGATTCTATTTTTAAATTCTATTATATAACTAGAAAGATGCAAGTCCAAGGGTTAACATGACCCTTGGGAGAATTATAATCTCTGTGGAACACATTGCTCATAGCTGCGGTGAAATATCCATCACTGAAAATCTCAGCACTTTTAATTCCATTTCAATGACATCGCTGGGGTAGCTGAAATATTACTCACATGTGGGAAGCAGTGACTGTATATGTGAAATTATCAAAATGACTTGTTCAAAGAAAAACTCTAGTAAGGACAAATCTAGAAAGAATTACTTTGTGTTTATCATTAGCAGGTTTTTTTAAAGGCTCAGAGTGAAAAATGTTAGGATGAGGTTGCTTATATTTTTGAATATTTAAAATAATATACAATTCTGCAAAAGTTTTAAAGACTACAATCCGCAAAAGTAGTTAGGCATCTAAGGGTACGGCTACACTGGATACTCCTTATGGTGGTGTGTAGAGTACATACACTGCACACCCCACTACTGTGGGTATAAAGAGCAGTGTAGACGGTGAAGCACTGCTTAAGCGAGTAAAAACGCACCTGAACTCTGTGGGTATGTACACAGGGCTGTCTACATGCTCAAGAAGTGCCTCCTTTGTCTACACTGCTATTTTTAGCCGTGAAGACTCCCACTGCTGAGTCTTTCCCTGCCACAGTGTGCTGGTGGACCCCTTTCCCACCGCGGAGAAACAGTCCAGTAGCGAGGAAAGGCTCTGGCAGCAGGAAAAGGTTCTGGCAGCTCCCCTCTGTTGGAACCTTACCTTGCAGCTCCCCTCTGTTGGAACCTTACCTTGCTGCCTCCCTCCACCAGAGCCTTTCACTGACACGTGTATGGTGTAGCTAAACACCACATTGTGGATGCAGCCTGTTTTTCACTGCAGCAAGTAGCTACACATACACTACTCCCCACTGCCAGTGGTCTGCAGTGTAGACATAGCCTAAATCTCAGGTATAGATGCTTATGTCACAGGCGTAGCCTCAAGTGGGCTTGGGTGGGCCATGATCCACTCAATTAGAATCCAGACTCACCCAATTTTCACCCACTCCTGCCCTGCACCCCTGCCTGCTGCCCATTACCCTTCCCAATGTGTCCACTGCCAGGCAGAAGGGGACACATGCCTGGTTCCTCCCATATGCAGCCAGAGCTGGGCTGCTAGGGCTCCCATCCCATCCCATCTCTGAACACTCCTCTTGGCAGACATACCTGGCCAGGCTCATGGCAGCTCCAGAATACGGCTGGCAGGGAAGATGCAGAACAAGGGCAGAAAGGTACCTGGACAGTTCCTACACCCAACTCACTGGTGAGTCCTGCCCACAGGCCTGTGGGTAGGGAAGATGCAGGATCTGCTCAGCTGCAAAATGCAGGGTGCAGCCCAGCCACAGCTTTGGTTTCTAGCTCCAACCCATCCAGACTTGTCCTGTGGACGGGTCATTGCCCATCCACCATAAGTTGGGGCCCACTCAAATGTCTACTTCCAGGTACACCACTGGCCTAAGTCCCAGGTTTGGGCTCATTGTGACCTATGAAACTCCCATTGAATCCTGTAGGCTACTTAACTCACTTCATTTAACCTAATTTTTCATGGTAAAAGTTCCCTCAGTGCCTATGTTTCTTCCTCTGAGCAGGCACACTGTTCCCCCACGTTAGACGTCCAGATGACCATCTCTACCTAGGCTTCAGAGTGATCCATGGACCGTGAGAGATAGGCAGATGAATGCCTGTCTTGTGTGCGGGGGCCGGGGGCCACCCTGGTAGGTGTGCTCAGAGGCCACCTACAGGATTGTGTTCCATTCAAAATCCAGCTACTGGAGGAGAAGGTGGTGGTGCCTACCTTATAATTTTTAGCCCTGTGGTTAGAGAACTTGCCTGGAATGTGGGAGACTCAGGGACATAGGATCCTGGGTCTCCCAACTTCTTAGATGAGTGCCCTAACCAGCAGGCTGCAGAGTCACTCTCTCTGTCTCACTTTCTCTGGCCCAATGACTATTCCACTGTGGATAAATACTTATAGACATTGGGCCAGAGAGAGAGAGAGAATAATTCTGTAAGCTAGTGGTTAGGGAACCCATGAGTTGCCTCTGACAACACAAGCACTACCTTCCAGGCCTCCCTCTGTCTGTACAGGTTAGCAATAGACACACCAACCGCAAGTCCTCTGAGTGTTCCTTGGGAGTGCTCAGCCCTTGTTCCACTGAACATTCATAGAACTCTTGGATCAGCTCTTCCCAAAGAAACAGTACACACTAGCTTGTAACATTCACATCAGGATCACCCCTTTACTTAACACATGCACACACACACACACACACACATACAGACACACACACGGTGAAAACAAGAATAAGTTTATTATCAAAGACCAGAGATTCCAGTGTGAGACTATTGGGGAAAAAATGGTTACATATACAACAAAATCATAATGTGCATTCTAGAAACTAATCTTAACTTACAAGGCATTCCCCTATCTCCTACCAGATAGCTTACTCCAAGTTCTTTCCCCAGCATTTCAACCAGTTTGTTTGAAACCCCATAAAATTGAGCCTGCTGGTATCTCGTCTTCACAGATTAAAAGAATGTTAGGGAGTCTCTCTGTACCTCCAAATATATCAGAACAGACCTTTGATGCTCACCTAAAAATAGGGTCCCCTTTCACCCCCACTATGTATCTCTTCTTGTTAATTTCCTTCTGAAGTCTATGCCAGCTCTTCATTAGCATTTGACTTAATATGCTAATAGACTCCTACTGTATCACAATGGTTCCCCATGGAGATAAATGTCTCCCACACTCTGTCTGGAGAAGTTTGTCTTAAGACACATTACTTTTGAGTGATCTGCTTTTAACTACAGACCTAGAGAACATATTTTTTGTATATATGCATAACTCCTCACATATTTTCCATGCATACATCTCACAATGATTATGATCACCAGTGTGACACAGGCTTTCAGTAGAGACCTTACATGACTCCTTTTGGTGAACTCATGGGATCCCTGTGTACCCCTGTGTCCTCTGCCTGTTGGCATCAAGAGGTTCGTGGGTCACACCTCTTCTGCCCATTTTGTGTGGAGCGAGGCAGATGCCTAACTCATTCCCACAAGAAACAGCTTAGATGCCTAAGCCACCTAACTCCTGGAGATGAGTTCCTGTTCGTGGATTGCTGAACAGAGATAGGCACCACACTGTAGCCCAGAATAAGGTGTCTATCTCTGTGAGAGGGGCATGGTTTAGGACACAAGCCTCTCGTCAGTATCTCCCACTGGCTAGTTTAGGCAGCTCCATGCCTAACATGCAGGCTTTGGTGGAATCTATTCTTAGGTGTTTATCTCTCCTTATTCATTTTATAGTGAGCCTAGGTGCCTCACTCAGCTTTGTGTATCTCAGTGTTGTTCCTGTGAGTTTCTGGTAGGTGTTGCGACACTGAGCAATGCCTAAGTTCCTTTGTAGCTCTGAGCCAAAATGCTGACTAAACCTCATCGAACATTCTTTAGCCACTAGCTTTTGTTTCAGGAAAATGGGGATCATATTGTGGAATTATCTTAGCCACATTTACAGTGACTTGTTTGATCACATCTCACTCCCATTTGGCTATTGAGGATCTGCACTGCAGCTAATAGTTGCAATTAATAACTGATGGGGTTATATAGTTATTTATATTATGAGGTAATAAATTTATTATTTATGACTTTTATTATGATATTGCCTAGGAATCAACAAAGAATGAGGCCCCATTGTGCTAGGTGCTATCAGGGCCGGCTCTAACTTTTTTGCTGCCCCAAGCAAAAAAAAAACCAAAAAACCTGCCCCCCCGTAGCAACCCTCCCCCCAGCGCCGCCCCGCCAAACCAAAAACAAAACAAACAAAAAAACCCAGCGCCACCCCCACCGAACCAAAAACAACCCCCCCGCACCGCCCCTCCGAACCAAAAACAACCCCCCCAGTGCTGCCCTGCTGAACCAAAAACAACACCCCCCGCGCCGCCCCACTGAACCAAAAACAACAACAACAAAAAAACTGAGTGCCGCCCCGCCAAATCAAAAAAAAAAAAACAACAACAACAAAAAAACTGAGTGCCGCCCCGCCAAATCAAAAAAAAAAAAAAATACCCCCGAGTGCCGCCCAGCCGAAACAAAACAAACAAATAAACAAAACCCGAGCACCGCCCCAAGATTGGCTGCCGCTTACAAGGTGCCGCCCCAAGCACGTGCTTGGTCGGCTGGTGCCTGGAGCCTGCCCTGGGTGCTATACAAACACAGAGTAGTAGCTGGGCCCTGACTTGACTATAGAGTCATTCTGATTCTCTCTCTAGTCCAATGCATATTTCATTTAGACAAAGTGGAACAGCTTTAACAGAAGAGACTAAGGGGGGAGCTAATGTATCAGAATATCCCATGGCTTAGTGGTTAGTGCCCATTTCGGAAATGTAGAAGACCCATGTTCAAATCCTTTCTTTTTATCAGGCAGAGGGGAGAATTGAACTGACTTCTCCCACATTCTGCGTGAGTATTCTTAATCACTGGCTAAAGATTATAAGTGAGCACTCCCCTGCCAGCTGTTTTGTGTGGAGTTGGGCATACTCAGAGTATGCCTACCATATCGGGACTCACAGCCAAGACAATGCCTATTTTCACCTGGTTTGAGAATCACACTGGGACTTAGGCATCTAGGAACTTGCCTGAGGCATCAGTGCTCATCTGGAGTCTCATGTAGGCACCCAAGGGCTTTCACAGTAAAAATTTAGATACCAAGGGAGCTTAGGCATCTACAGGGTTAGGTGGCAGCTGGTGGCAGGGTTGAGGAGTTCAGTGTGCAAGACAGTGGAGAATCAAGCATTATGAGATCAGACCAGCTGTCTCACAGGGTGAAAAAATGATGTAAAATAACTTTACTATGCAGCAGAAAGTCAATACTTCAAAATCCAGTCTCCCTGGACTTCCAAGGCTATTGACAAACACTGTGGCTTTCCAACTGTAAAGCTGGGAATCCCCACGTACAGTCATGATGAATTGTGAGATACAGGACCTCAAACCCAGCAATGGTATAGATCATCATCATCATCATGTTCCTATTACGCCGTTGGCATTTAGGGCAGTGACGAAGCTCCTCCACTCCTGTCTGTTTCTGGCAAGTCTTTCAATTAGGACTGAGTACTTCCATTTCTGGTGTTTAAGGTAGTGTGCTTTTAGGGGAGAAATTGAAAAATTAGGGTTAAAAGTAGAAAACACTTTTCCGGCAGATTGACTTTAATAAAATAAAATAAAATAAAATAAATAAAATATTTCAAGTTTTTCAAGCAGCTCAGGTGTCTGAAATGGTAGAATAAGTCTCAAGGAAGATAGATTATTGTACAGGTGAGACAGAAATGAATTATCAATACACAATATCACTAATTTGTATATACAGACTATATCTAACCATATCTATACAGTATCTTTTACTGTTTGTGTATATTATATACATGTGTGATATATTTATAACAGGTAAAAGTGGATAATGTGGCATTATTACTTATTTTTGTAATATATTTAATAAGTATCCCTTATGGAATGTTTTACCATTGTAGACATTCGACAACAAAACTACCTGTTTAAGGAACACTGTCAACGTAGAAAAAAAATCACACTTCTGTGAAAATTTCACATTTCACTTCTGTGAAAATTTACCTGCTACTATTACAAATAGCATTTAAGATTACTGTAACTGTAAGAGATTAGAGAAAGAGAGATAAGCATAGTCTAATCAGCACTACTGTTCTCACTGTCAGTCAATCTATTTCTCCTGCAGTTTTTGTGGTCTTTCACATAGCAACACACTTATAAAAATAATAAAATGTCATAAAAAAGAAATTGGTGCAGGAGGGGTAGGCATATTATTAATATATTTATTTATTACCAATATTATGGCAGCACCTACCTACAACTGCTTTTAACTTATTTTTATTTAAATTGACTAGATTTCAACTTGAGTGTTCTTTAAAGATTTCTAAAATGAAACCTTTTTCTTCTTTGAAGTTACACAATTGTAAATGTTGATTGTTTAATTGACCCTCCATTCATGCCTTTAACTTCCCACTTAGCCACATGCAGGACATGACCTGAAGACATTAACAATCATTACTACATGTGGATTGCCTTAGGATTCAAGTTTATTTGTAATGGAGGCAAATACTCTGCATTTGGATGAATTCTATAAAAGCTGAACATTTTCTGCTCAAGGCAAAACTTTCCAGCTTTTTGCTGGTTGTAATGAGTAATATGCATTCAAATTATGCATAATTTGGTTTTCATGGTTTGTCTCTTGGAACACATAAAGTCAAGTATAATTACTACCAAAAAAGAGACTTCTACATGCACTTTGGGACATACACTATGGACTTATGATACACCAGAAAGAGATTCACAATTACATTACTAGGAAATTATTTAAGAACGTTTATTGTTTTTTCTCAAAGGCATGTGAAATTGCAATGAGTATTCACAGGAACTGCAGTAAATGGTCATCAGGTTTTAGTGCTATTATAAACTAAAACTAGTATCAGTTGATATTCATATATCCATGGGGGGAGAATTACCCTTTTAATCCCAGTCATATCCCACAGTAAGATTCCATAAGATGGGAATCTTGAGAGCCCCAAGAGGGACCGGAATAGGAGAGGGAGAAGTCTCCTATGTTCAACAAGGCATTCTGCTGGGAGTCTCTAGTTTCCAGACAGGTGCCTGGGGCAAACAGTTTCCACTGTCTGCAGCAAGCTATTTTGTGTATGTGAAAGATCTCCATCTCCACCCACAAGAAGACATGTATGTTTTTGTTTTTAAACTGAAGCAGCATGTGGACTTTGCTGGGCTCTTTCTCCCCCAGTTGTGGCCACAGAAGGAGTTGCTTTAGCGATAGCCAGGAGAGAGGGAAACTCCAGATAAGGAGTGTAGTACTCTTCAGGGTGTGAGTTCTCTGTCCTGTATACCAAACAGCTCTACTAACCAGCCCTAAATTGTCCTTTCTGCTTTAAAAGCCACCAGAAAGGGCTTTCTGCAAAGAAACTGCTCTGAGAATTTCACTACAAAGATTCTCTTCCTCAATTACATTAAGGATATAGAGTTTACTCCCTTTGGAAAATCCATCCCTAAAATGGTAGATCTTTCAGGATCCATGAGAGGCCAGGCCTAGTCACGTGGTAAGACTCAGAGGAGAGAGTTAGCTTTTTTATTCCTTGTGTTGGGCCAACATTCTTTTGAATAGGTTGGCCATGTGTGCAGTCAGCATGCATATGCATCTTAGGAATTTTGTGCCCTATATATACACACACACACACACACGGCTCCAGGCACCAGCGAAGGAAGCAGGTGCCTGGGGCGGCCAATAGAAAGGGATGGCACTCCGTCCGTTATTGGGGCAGCACGTCCGGGTCTGCAGCGGCAATTCGGCAGCGGGTCCTTCAGTCCCTCTCTTACTTCGGCGGCAGCTCAATCGTTTTTTTTTTTTTTTCCTTTGCCGCTTGGGGCGGCAAAAAAGCTGGAGCCGGCTCTGCATGATTAGATAATGATTTAGAAAATGAGTGACACTGTTGATTAGGAGAGGACATAGCTCCATTTACTAGTGTGTGTATATATATATCTAGAGAGAGAGAGAGAGAGAGATACTATTATCTATATATCTACTAATAAATGGAGCTATGTCCTCTCATACTAATGTCATTCATTTTCTAAATCATTTTATCAAGCATTGATGAGTGGAAAATCTGAAATATTTGACTAGTGTGGAGATTAGCTGTTAATACAAGTTTGTGGGGAAGCATTATCCCTTGTTTTCCCATACAGGACATAACCTTTGGTGGATGTGATTGGTAATTCTTTTTGATGTTCTGACATAAATCCCAGCGGATATAACTATGCTTTTGATGGTGCAGTAAAGAGTCCTTTGACAATGGACTAAACAGTTCAATTTAGATATAAATCAACCATTATTAGTTATGTAAATTAAATGTCAATTGCAACAGAGGATAGCCCCAATTCAGTCAAAGGCAAAATTTTAACTTGGTTTCATTTAGTATTAATAAGAGGAAAATATCTGACATCTGTCTGATTTAGACTCTCATCTCAGAGTTGTTTATGTTAAAGCAGTATCTTAATTTAAATTAATTAATGCTACCTATAAAATTTTACTTAAACACTTTGTAGATGTTAGTCTGCCTAAAAGTTAATGGACCTTTCAAGAAATACAAATTAAGCACTTGAACCTGCAAACCCCTATTCAGACTCAGATGTCCTGCAATCAGAGCTATGACTCAAGTGAACCATGAACCCATCTCTCTTTTATTTTCTCATGTGCAGAGCACTGTAGTCTGAGCAGTAAACATGAAACTAGCATTGGTGAGAGAACCCTCTGTGTCCCCATTGGTGGAGTCCCAGGCTCTTGCAGGTTTGACAGCACTGGCTGAACTGGCTCTGGGGATTACTGAAGAGTAGGAACTACTTATGTGAACAGAGGTTTGCAGTAGTAGGCTCTGTATTAATAAATGCAAGGGCTTTGAGATCCACTGATGAAATGTGCCATATAAAAGCTAGATATTATTACTTTATTTTACAATTCATAATATGAGAGAGACAAACGCAGCTACAACAACTCTGCTAAGAAAATACACAATATGCTAAATTTTAAATTGCTTTATTGAGCATTAAGAAAAAAAGTAGAGTCCAGAAAAAATCCAACTGAATAATTAAATTAGAAGGTAAAGAAATTAGGAAAATTAAGGACGTTTCATGCATTATTTAACACTTCAACCGTATAAAGTTTTCTTAAGACTGTGCACTGAAATAGAGTTTTTTAAAGTTATGCTTAACGACCCAGAAAAGACACTATACAATTGTTACATAAAATAGTAACACTTGCCCTCTGCAGTATTTTAAGCTGTTTTTTGTGCTTTACTTCCTCAGTTCAGCTATCTCTTTTCCTTTCTAACAGTTCACACTTACACAAAATATATCATTCAGTGTTATGATAAAATAAGTACAGAATGTTTTGCTTTTATATTTCCTCTTGGATGTTAAAACTGCCAGCTTAACACTTCTGTTACTACTTATCTCTGAGTCACTGCCCTTGCCAACACTCAAGATAAGACAAGCTTGCATATTCCAAACAAAGAGGCACTTACAGTTCATTCTGGGAATTGTAGTAAAGTGTGCTACCGAACTGTTCATATTCAATTTTATTTTTTAATACATGCATTTGATAATTCACTGTGACAGAGACAAAGATTTTCCTCTTTAAACAAGATTACTTTGAAGAAGAGACAAATATTAAATTATGTAGTTAACCATGGAATGTGTGGATGTATTTACATCTTAATATGCCAGTGTCACATCTGTGCAGTGAAATCCTGGCCCCATTCAGAACAGAACAGAAATTTTACCATTGACATCAATAGAAGCAGAATTAGGCCAATGGTGAGTGGTTTTAAAAATCTTGCCTGTGGTGTCCTGTCAGCCTTTTCCCACTGACTCCGCTGGATACCATGACACCAGGTACACTCCAAAACAGTCTGGAGAGCAATTTGTATCTGAAATGTTTTCAGCTTATATGATTTAAGTGCTGCGGGATGGGACGGTTTGTTTACCTGCAGTGTCCGCAGGTTCGGCCGATCGCAGCTCCCACTGGCCGCAGTTCACTGTTCCAGGCCAATGGGGGCTGCGGGAAGCGGCGGCCAGCACATGCCTCGGCTGACACCGCTTCCCGCAGCCCCCATTGGCCTGGAACAGTGAACCACGGCCAGTGGGAGCTGCGATCGGCCGAACCTGCGAACACTGCAGGTAAACAAACCATCCCGTCCCACCTGGATTTCCCTGATGGGCCGCATGCTAAAGGTTGCCGATCCCAGTATTAGAAAATAGTTTTTCACCACCATTTTAACACATTTATGCCCCATTCACAATGGCATCAAAAACATGCCAACAGAAAGTATTTTTCCAAATGAGACTAAAAATGGTTTCCCTGCTTGTTTTTTGTAGGATAGGTGGGGGCAAAAACAATAAGACAACAAACCAAATCTTGGCCCTACCCTGCTGTGCAGTGGAGCCACCGAGCATGCAAGACCCACTTGGTTTCCTAGCAGCAAAGCTGCAATCAGCTCCTGAGGTGGCAACTCTATGTTTAGGTGAATATTATTGCTCAGGTGAGTGCTAGAGAAGCATATAATTTACATGAGGTACCCAACCTGGAGCTGCTTGGCACTCTGCTTCCAGGGAGTGGAATGTGGTGTAATGGATTCCATTGTAGGATCAGGGTATGTGGGACTTCTGAGCAATAATTAATATTGACTTATAATATATAGGCTACCTTAGTCTTGGGAAAGAGATGGGGAAAATATTGTCCCTATCTCATTTCCATGTACCATCCAACCTGAACAGTGAACAAAGCAGAAGAAATTTGGAGCTCTGATCATTGTGTTTGGCCCAGCTATGCTGGACCTGCATGGGACAAACCTGACCTGTCACCACCTTTTAAGTTCCTCTGACCTTAGGACTGACTGAGAGATGGTTTGGACTCTGGCATAAGCAGGAGCAGCCTCAGGGTTGCTCTAACTGTGCCAGTTGGTGTAATATCTGGAGGTCCCTGGAGCACAGCAGTATGCCAGTTCAGGCTCCTTCCCATGTCAGGACCTCTCTGCTGAGTACTGAAGGGTTGGTGTACCAGGGATTCTCCTTTGCTGGTGGAAATCCTCAAGGGGTGAAGTAAGCCCCTGGAAGGGTACAGAGGGGTCTTAGCAAGGGCTAAGCATCTGGCCCCATTATCTGATCATAACCTTCCTCTGCATTATGGGGCAGCCTTTATCTTTTTGGTATCTCGGCAGGGAGGGGGCTCTGGGTGCTAGCCAAAACAAAGGGTGGTAATGCATTTCCCCGGGGCTCAAGGTTGGGGTTGCCCGGATTCTTAACACGGGGGCGGAGGGGGAATGGTTGGTTTCAGGTGAAATCACACAAGTGGCGGTGACTTTGCCAGGTTTCTGACAGTGCCTAGAGCCCCGCTACGCCCCCGTGGCTCTATTGGCAGTACCCTTCCCCCTTCGCGGATTTACTCTCCGGCTGCTGGGCCCCTTCGTGGGGCTCGTCCCCCCTCTGCAGGCTTGTTGTTGTCACGTGGACGGGGGCGGGCCGGGCTCAGGGGGAG
This sequence comes from Emys orbicularis, assembly GCF_028017835.1. Lineage (NCBI taxonomy): Eukaryota > Metazoa > Chordata > Testudines > Emydidae > Emys > Emys orbicularis. The sequence goes on along the minus strand of NC_088683.1, from coordinate 62,197,831 downwards.
GAGGCGGAAAGTTTGTGCAGCGGCTGGGGCTGGCGGTGACTACAGCGGGCTGGGCGCTGTCTGCTTCTCCCTGCGGCCCCGGGGCATGAGCAGGACCTGTCGTCCGCGCTGAGAGCCGGCAGGTTGCGCCCGGGCGCCGTGGGCGAGAGCGGGGCGGCGGCCCAGGGAGACCCGGCCATGAGCTGCCCGCTCCGCGCTGCCCCAGCCGCCGCGCTGGGCTTGCTGCTGCTGCTGCTCGGCCGCCTGGCGGGGCGCTCGGCCGCCGGAGGCCCCGGCTCCCCCTGGTGCCCGGCTCCGTGCCGCTGCTTCGGGGACCTGCTGGACTGCAGCCGCCTGAAGCTGAGCCGGGTGCCCGAGCGGCTCCCGAAAGGGGTGGTGCAGCTGTGAGTATCCGGCGGGGCGGCAGGGGGGGCTGGGCATGACCGGGGGGGACCTCCAGTTCGCTTCGTTACCGCTCCGGCTCCGGCAGGGTGCGGCGGCGCAGCAGCCCCCGATTCCCCCTCGGGGACTTGTTTCTGGGCTGGATTTGGAGGGTCTGGCCCTACAGCTGCGGGGGGAGGGGAGCTGTCTCCCGCCCTCCACGTCCGTAGTGAGTGGCGTCCCCAGCGCCCCCCCTCTGCAGCCCCTGCCCATCTCACGTCGGCTCAGCCGGGGCATGGGTCACCTAGGGGAGCGTCTCACCCCGCACATGTGACTTCTGCCTTCCTTATCCATCACCCCGCCGGCCTCCTCCCACGCAGTAGTCCTAACTTGGGGGGACGGGACTCGGGACGGGGGGGCATGGTCCCGATCACAAAATTGCCCAAAGGAGAAGGGGTGTGAGGGCCTTTTGTCACTTACAAGGCGCTGCAAGGGGCTGAGTGTTTTAGTGAGGGAGAAAGTTTTTATAGAGACGAATAATGCGGGACTAGAAGCTATTGAAAGTGACTTGTTCTTTCGCAAGTTGGGGCAGAGTCTGGTATCCTGCCAACAGGATGAAATAAAACTGATACTGAACTGAAATCGGGGGGGGGGGTTATATTGGAGGGAGGGCTGGGGAGGAAGAGAGATGCTAAGATTGAATGTCTGTTTCTGTTTTAAGTAAAAAAAAAAGAAAAAGAAAAAAAAACTAGGAAAAAAAACCTTCTCTAAGAAAACTGATTGCTGATAGGCATTGAAAATAATTGGGCCCAGAAAAGTTTCATACTGCTGTTACCAGAAAAACAAAAAGTGCATTCTCGTGATGTTATCTAATGAACATTATTTACAATTACACTATGCTTCACAAAAAGATATCTTTTGTAGGTAGTGTCAAGTTGCCATATTAGCTAGTGTGGGATTTATATCATCTTTCCTATTGATCTTTTTTTTTCTCTAGTAGTTTTAAGAAATGTATTAAGACAGCTTATATCAGTTAATTTAGCAAGACAAACTTGAAGACTACTTAGTAACAAATATTAAAATGTCGTCATATTTAGAATATTTAATTTTAGTAACAAACATTTTTGAACAAATCATAAGATATTGAAATTTCCTAAAAGGAAGAAAAAAATGATACAATCTGGAACCTTTTTTTATATTTCTTAATTTCTTTTCACTCATTTGACTTCTGTATTTTTCTTATTAATTTTCTATTAAATTTCAAAAACAGATAGAGATAAAGACTTTAACGTAAACAGGAAGGCTTTCAATTAGTTTTGACTAATTCTGTTCAATTGCCTCATCTGGAGGTCATGCTTCTTTACTCCTGAAACATGGATGGCTGTATTGACAACATATGGAACTGAACATATGAATGACTTTGGGAGGTGAATATTTCCATGAGTAGTATTGGAAAGAATCTGTGAGAGAAAAGAAACTTAAATTTTCCTTTTGGTTGATATGGTTAAGATGTTTCAATTATATACATATTCAACAATTCATTGTTCTTCCTATTGAATGTTGATCCTTCTGGTTCTTTTGAGTTGTCTCAGTAAGATAAAATAAATCTTTTGACAAAACTTGTTAATATATCAGAAAATTAGCATTCCTTTACCTTAGTGCAGCTAACTTAACGTTTAGATTTAACATTACGACAAACTAAAACTAAGGGGAAAGCATAGAACCTTTAACTGGAACTTACTTCTAAAAGTCATCTTTAAAATATATGTTGTGTTAACATAAATAACCAAATGTGTTGCCTTTTGCATTTATTTTAGTGATAGACTAAAATAAATTAGAGGGTTTTCTGGTTAGCACAATTGGAAGTGTAAATTGTTTTTATGTAAGTTCACATTCCTTTAAAGAAGTGAGAGAAAATAAGTTCCATTTGTATAAATAAATACTGGGCCTGTTGTAAGACATCCTGCTGTGATCACTCATTGGACAGCTGTGTCATTTGGTCTTAAACTCACAGGAGTACATCTTTGTAGGTGTCACCAAACCATGTGGTTTGGCTGCTTTTGTGTAAATGTTTCTTTTATTTGTGTCAGATGCCTTAGAAGTACCCTTGTTTATTTCTTCTTCCCCTTCCCCTTAATAAGAGAGTGCAGAAACATGTGGCATTGTCCTTTACCTCCTCCTGTTTAGTATTTGGAATTTTGACTGCTCAAGGTGCAAGATAATTTTCAGTTTCAGGTAGCCAATAAAGTCTGAGTTAATGTGATGATTGTTACTCCAAACTATTTACTTACACATAGTAATAGATTTTGTGTATTTTGTTGACAAATAGAAGAAAATATATATAATCTTGAAAGGGAGTAATTTAGTTCAAAACCTGCCAAGTCTCCTTAGAAAATATTGTAATATCCATTAGACCTAATTCTCAAGACCTTACTAAGGTAAGAACTCCCTTGTGGTTCGGTGGAAGTTCTTGCTTGAGTTAGAACTTCAGGACTAAGCCCATTTTGAATGGTTTCAGAGTAGCATTTTGAATGTTTTCCTCTCCTCTTCTGTCTCCCTATCCCCCAATGCATCCAAAAAGTCTACTGATATAAAGTAATATCTAGCATTATGAAGTGATGGCTCGGTCCTGTCTCATTCAAGTTCTCACAAAATTAACTGAATGTTGTGCAAAAAATGCTGTATCGGAGCAGGCCTTATACTACATTAAGAAAATGAGCTTCGCTGTCTGAAGGTTGAGTGTTTGCATTCTGTTACTGTGCTGTCAAAGTTGTAGTTGCTCCATTGATACAGAAGCAGCCTCATGAAATGTAGTGTAAATAGGAGATTTTGACCAGCTTTATTAGGGATTTAGAGTAAAGTGCATCATCTTCTTTAGTGCCATCTTCACATAATTTAATGGAAGTCCATTGAAAACTGAAAACTGATAAATATTTGTAATGGCTTTGTATATAAATATCCTTAAAGTTAGATTTCAGTTTACTTCTAGCATATGTGCTTTGAGATTGAAAGACTGTTGCTTTGTTAGAATTAATGTTTCAAAGCCAGAATTGGGGGAGGGAAAGCAAATACTCACCAGTGCTTTCATTATTTTTAAATTCTCATTGGAATTTTAGAATATGTCTTACCAGGTTCACCTAGGAATGCCAAAGCTGTCAATGAGACAGAAGGGAGCATCTAAAAGATGGTTTCAGCTAGTGTTTGTACTGCATTTTTAGTATTTACATTTTATAAATCCTCTAGTTCTTTACCAGAATTGCCAGAAAAAAAACTCCTTATGGTTTTCACAGCTGTTTTTCAATATTTTCCAGACTAAAACTTTAACATAGCAAGCTGATTTATGAGTCACTTTGGATCAGTGTCTTAAAAAGCCAGGCTGTAGCTGTTTTGTTTTTTAGCTTTCCTGATTTCTGCTGAATTAGCAGCTCTAAAGGCCCCAGTGGGATTGATTAAGAAGCTGTTGCTGGATTTGCATTTTAAAATTGCACTTGAGGCTCAGGTTTCTGAGTTCTCTAAGGAAGAAGATGATAATTGCAACTAAGTGTTGTAAATTAAGTTAGGGTCTAAAAGTTGTATTTATATAGTGTGTGGAAGTGGAGAGGTACCACCTCTTCTGTATTAGGCCTTCCCTTTGGTTTTCCATTACATAAATATTAACACTTTAAAGTTGCAGTTCAGCTTTCCAATGAAGAAGCATAGATTGAAAGATTGTTAATGCAAAAGTAACTGAATATGAATAATTTTCTTTCATAAAACAGGTTCTTAAAGGACAGGGTCAAAAAGGCTTGAAACACTGCAGCACATAAGTATTACTGTTCTGTTGCAGTATAAATTTTTAAGTGAAGAGTGAAATATATAGTTTCTGCTGTCTAGTAAGAATTTCTTAAATGTAAATTTGGTGTCTATAAAGTCTCTGAATTTAGTCCCCATTACATCTTTCATGGCTCTTAGAACTCCAGTAGTAAAAGTAACCATAGGAGAGAGTTTCTTTCCCCATTTAATATGATTTTAGTGTGGAGGAGTTACATTTGAGAGGGAGAATCAAAAATGGAAAATATTTTGCAACTGTAGTATTTAGTGTTTCCCACTCCTATTTCTAAGTGGAAATAAAATAAAAAAAAAAACAAAAAAACAGTCCACTTGCACCTCACTTTCTTATCAGTGGGTTTTAATTCAAGGGCGTTAGATTTTTTTTTTTTTTTTTTTTTTTAAGTCTGTATCTTACATTTTTATGCCTAGGGCTCATGAGAAACTATAGATTTAAATTTCACTTAAAATACTTTTTCTAATTGCTAATTTTCTAACTGTAGTTGATTCACATTCAAAAGTTCTGTCTTAACTTATAGTTCACCTGCAAGGAACAAACTTCCCCATAACATTTCTAAAAAAAGATTAACATTGAAACTGTGGCCTTATTAAATGCTTTTTATTTTTATTGTATGTCATGTTAAACAAAAAAATTATACAAGTATGTGTGTTTGAGAGAGAAGGCTCAGAATTGACTGTTTTTGTTGTTGTTACAACAGTTTTTCAAATAGGAGATAAAAGTAAGTGAATCAATGTGGAGTTTCTGGATGTATGTATTTTAAAAAGTAGATACCCACAAATTTTGCATGTGGCATCTGCAGCATTAAAAACACAAATTTTGTTTCAAAACAAAATTTAAGTTGTTACACTCACGGTTGCTTGATAGACTCCAGATGGATGTGAGCTTGAGCTATGAGTGAAAGTGTCTGGCTCCAGTGTGGTGATCATGCACAGCAGTGGTTGTAATTGCAGGATTTTTATAGTTTAAAGACTCTGCCAATTTTTTTTACATGTTATAACTCTAGCAGAACAAATCTACTCACGTCTGTTACTGTCTGGTGGGTCCTTAGGCAAACATGTTTTAAATAAACCTTTTGCAGGGTTTTTAGATGAAATGAAGAAACGCAGGTTTTTAGCAGTGATGTTGAAAGCTCTTAGTTGAAATAATTGCTGATTCCTAATTCTTGTCTAATGATGATGAGCAGTAACATATTAGGCTCTAATAACCATGACTTCATAGAATTTTGACTGTTTATTTGCATACTTCTCATAATCCCTACAGACAGACCAAAGCCAAATATTGAATTAAGTTTGAGGTGGTGGTGGGGAGTCCTTACTAACTCTCTTTTAAAGTAAAAAGTTTAATTCAGATCACTTTTAAAATCTATTTCTTTGTTGTAGGACACTTCTTCAAGATTTGTTTTTGAATGTAAGGGTGAAGATGTCATTAAATATATATGTGCGGTTTTTAAATGTAAAATAAATGGATTTTTCTCAAATCTAGGGTCTGACGGATGGCTACTCTGGATTTTTAAACAGTGAAAGAATTAATCTTCCAGTTTAAGTGTGACCAACCTCATTTACAGGAGAACTCAGTCATGCTAACAAGACTAACATTTGTAGGTTTTTGAAAATGTTAGAACTGAACTGGTTTCCCATCTTCAAGATGAAGCTCCTTAGGTGCTTAGTCCATTTGCTGTCTCTGGACACAGCATACACTGCTCACTCCAAGAGGACACATGTAGAACTTCACTGACATCATTTGCACTTTCTGATTAATAAACCATGCTAACATGAAGCCCTGTGAGGTTCTCAGTCTGGCATGGAAGAGAGCTGAACTTTATGGCACAAGGTTGTTTCCTTAAATACAAGATTTTATGCTGAAGTTCTGAGTAGGATAGAGACTGGCTTTTAAATGTAGGTTGGTTTCAGGCCTATTTGTCTATTTACAGCTGCTGATACTACATATGATCAGTATTAAATTTGTGTACATGAGAATAGGATTCCAAATCAAATGAAAACATCAATTCTGTTTTCATGCTTCCTTGCTGTTGTGTCTAGGCTTTGCAAGTTGTTTTAGATTATTTCGTTAAAAACTATAAATGAAACTAACACATCCTATTCTTTTGAGCCTATATTAAAATTTAAGACTCAAGTGCAGCTCTATCTGTGAATTTCTCTTACAGTAGCCAAGAGGCTACTTTACCTACACTTTTTTTTCTGTATGACATGGTTTCCTTGACAATGTGTAGATATGAAGCTTCCCATGGATGTTAAGACTTTTTCGTGCTATTGCCTTTTTAAAAAACGAAAGGGATTGTTCAGTCACAAAACACCACATACAAACTAAAGGCCTTTCTTTCCAGTTATTAGCAGTGGTCAAAGCATTTAAAATCACCTTCCTTGTTTTCACAAAACAATACTTGAGTGAGTTTCTATTGTAATGTTATTGGTAGCAAAACTATGATGTAGATTTTTATATATTTAGTGATTAATGAGATTGCAGGTTCAGTCTAAATATGTATTATGAGAGCTAGTAAAAATATACCTGATATTTCAAAAGTGACATCTCATTTATTTTTGTAATCTCCTAGGGACTTAAGTCACAACAGATTATCTTCAATCAAGGCCAGTTCCTTGAGTCACCTTCATAGTCTTCGAGAAATGTAAGTGATTTGTGTTTGTTTGGGTATAAAAATAATGTTCTTTTCTGTAAGGATGGCTGACTGAGAGACAAAGGTGTGTGCTCTTATAGTGCTGTGTGCTGCAATAAGTGAGTTTATAATTAACTTTGAATTTTAGGTGGTATTCAGCAATTTAACATATATAGAGTATGCACTCCTTGTTTATATTGCAACAGACTTTCTTTTTTGATCTTGACAGAAAACTGAACAATAATGAATTGGAGACCATACCTAATCTGGGACCAGTCTCTGCAAATATTACTCTTCTGTCCTTGTAAGTAGATTTTTGATGGCGCTCTTTTTAACTGTAAAGATGAAAACAGTAGTGGAAATTTGCATTGATGTTAAAGTTAAAAAAATTGGAAGTTTCTCAGATTGTGGCTGGGAAGTTGCTTATGTGATGTTGCATCAGGTTATTTAAAAATATATATGTGTATGTACACAGACGCTTGAGTGTACACACACAAAATTAAACTTAATCCTAGTAGTTTTTGATGCTTCCCTAAGATATAGACAGACTGTATTAGTATTAATTTGTATTGTGGTAGTGCCTGCAGGCCCCAACCACAATCAGGACTCTGTTGTGCTAGGCACTGTACAAACACTAGTAACTAGCATGCAAAAACTTGTATAATGCAGGCCTTCAAAACAAAAGTTTTTGTATCTTGGGTGAAATTCTGCCGCCTTTTGACGTCTGTGGCAAAACTCCCATTGACTTTAGTGGACCAAGGATTTCACCCCTTAATTTTAGGACACATATATGATATGTAGACTAGGATTCAGAATAAATCATGTGCCAGTAACTTTACTACAGCTTGTTTGGTCTATCGAGTGTGTGGGAGAGAGAATTATTTCCTGTTATTGCAGATGTTACACAAGCTTTTGTTTGGTTTAGTTTGCATGCAATATGTTTATAATGAACCATCATATTACTAAAAGTATGTCACCTGCGATCAAAGGCAGAATTTGTACATTCAGGAAAAGCAGATATCAAGTTAAAATGAAGGGACTCAAAACAGAGATGACTTGATTTTCATTTTAATGGGAAACTTGCATAACACTTGTGTTTTCTTTTCTGTTCATGGCTTTTGATCAGCTTTCATAAAATGTGTGTCTGAGGATACTTAAAATAGTAATGTCTAACTACGTTTTAATTATTTTTTCATAAACTGTCAAATACTTAAATACTAAAACATGGGTATTTAGCTGAGGGGTTTACCAGCAGGATTTTTTAGTGTTAAAGCTAGCATTGTTTAGCCCTACTCTTAATACAAATTGCAAGCTGCCTTTCAGAAGAGGCCTCTGAAGAGTTAAAACAATACAGTACATTTGGGGAAGCTGTTCAATTAATTAAATTGATCACTATTCAATTGCTTACATCTGGTGATTTATAGGGGGTTTGTTTTTACTCTGATCCTAGGTCAGCCAAGTCAGCTGGTGCAGCCGCTGTGTCTGCACTGCTCTGTTTGAATAAGAATTAGGTGACATTTGATACTGATGTGGTTTTTCTACAGATCAAAATCAGAAAAGAATGAAAGAAAAAGCAGATGGTGTCTGACAAATAACTACTGAATTTAAACACACTATCTACTTTCATATTATATTAGTGTTGACGCTTTTTTTTTAGTGACACATCATTCTATAGTTTAATCATTGTATTGAGTCTCAAATATACATTTAACTATTAAGTGCCCTTCTTTTTAAGAGTCTGTTTACCATGAGATTAGAAACCTTTGCATAATAAAGCATTAGAAATCTTTCCTGTCTTGTTTAAAAATGTATGCCAAGTTGAGAATTTGTCCTAAAGCATCCTCAACCCCTTTCCATGGAAATTAAACTCTAGTTCAGAGGAACCTAAAATTATCCTTCTGCAGCTGTGAAAAGAATTTTTTGATAAAATGAATTAATCCAGCCACTGCTGGATATTTGTCCCACACCCATGGATCGCTAGCGTAGTTTACCCACCTGGCCAAACATGGAGAAATCTTTATTGGATTTGATTTGTGCACTGTGTTCTGATTTTTTTTTTTTTTTTAATTATTTTTTATTTTAAAGTACCTCTTAAAAGTGTTTCAGCTGCCATGCACTGAAGGTATTGCTTGGGAGCTGGCTTGTTGCCATTCTGCTTTGAAGCCCATGCCATGCCTATGTATGATGTCAGGAAACTCCTGGCCAAATTAAAGTTACTAATGTTTACCATATACCTTATGACCACTGTGGAGAATCATTGGAATTAGAAATGGAAGAGACCTACTAAGCCATCTAGTGCATTCCACTATCAGTGTAAGACTAATTCTTAGACCATATTATGTAATGCTCAGGTGGAATGGGTAGTCAGAAAAGAAAGCTAGAGAATGGTATTTCATGGTTCAGGGGGAAAAATTCTCTTGCCCCCAAGGTTTTTCCCCCAAAAGACACCTCACAAGCTAGGGATTGTTAAGGGCACAGAGGGTCACAACTTCATTAAATAAACTAGTATGTAAATAAACAGAGGAATGAACATACTCTTTGCAGCAGTGGATGGCTGTAGCTGGTTGGTAGGTCTATAAAAGAATGTACAATATATCATTATCACACATCAGCACATATCAGTCTAATGGCATAATTTTTGTTGTTAGAGATAAAGAAAGAAACGTAATACTGCTTGACTTTTTTTCTCCTCCTAAATTCAGTTTGTAGTGCTGGCAGTTTTGGGAAAAAAACAAAACCAAAAAAAACCCAATCTTGTAAACTGAGCTAATTTGCAAAAAGAACAGGAGTACTTGTGGCACCTTAAAGACTAACAAATTTATTTGAGCATAAGCTTTTGTGGGCTACAGCCTACTTCATCGGATGCATAGAATGGAACACACAGAAGATATTTATACATACAGAGAACACGAAAAGGTGGGAGTAGCCATACCAATTGTAAGAGGCCAATCAACTGAGATGAGCTATCATCAGCAGGAGAGAGAAAAAAACCTTTGAAATGATAATCGAGATGATCCATAGAAGGTGTGAGGATATTTTAACATATTTTAACATGAGGAAGTGGAAGAGAACAATATACAGCAGTATGATGTAACTTTTTAGAGATGGTTTTCAGAGACTGCTTGAAGCAAACTTCTGATGAACTCTGTAGGATCTTAGTTTTCATGGAAAAAGGAGATTGTGAAATCTTCCCAATGCAAACAACTATTGTGTTCCTTAGTCTTGGTTCTGACTCTCAATAGCAGAAAAAAGGGTGTGTGAATTTACTTAAATGGGAGTTATCCTTCTGAAGCTTGATTTGATTACATTTCTTACAAGATGCGCACAAAAGCTAGCTAGCTTGTTCAACAAGTCTTTTAGGAATGCTGCGTAGGGTGCCTTGATACGCTTTTCTTTCCTTGCCAGACTCTAATGGCCCAGGATCTCTCTTCGAAGCAGTGAAAACGTCTCCTCCCTAGCAACTGTTAGTACAGTTCTGGAACCTTACAGTTCTACAGAGTGAATTCCACAGAGGGTATGTCTATATGTACAGTGCTGCAGTGGCGCAGCTGTACTGATACAGTTGCGCCGCTACAGCGCATCTGGAGAAGACACTCGATGCTTACAGGAGAGAGCTCTCCCGTTGGCATAAAAAAACCACCTCTGCGAGCAGCAGAAGCTGTGTCCGGTGGGAGAAGTTCTCCCGCTGACATAGCGCTGTGCACACAAGTGCTTATGTTGGTGTAACTTATGTCGCTCAGGGGGTGGAATATTCACACCACTGAGCGACATAAGTTTTGCTGACCTAGCCTGAGTAACAGATGCTCCCTAAGCTGCAGGGCACGTACAGTTGTAAGGGCTCGATAGGCAATGTAAGTCTTGACTTAACTAACACTGACTCACGTAACTGCTGAAGAATATACTCAAAATGTCTAGTAAATGCCCTTGTGCGGCATAACAGGACGCTACTTGGCACACTGTGATGTTCCTTGAGAAATTCCCAAGGGGGACCTTTTATCAGCAGTAGCACCCCTTTAGCCAAACTGTTTTCAGGTTTGGTTTTTGAAAAAAATGACCATGGTTTAAACCAAAAATGGAACTGACTTGTCTGACCTACTCTTGGTTGTTTCTGACTCTTCAAATTACACATACAATATAATTTATTTTCTGCAGGAGAAAAAATGAGCTCTACATCAATTCAGTCCCTAGTTTCCTGCAAATTTGGGTAATCCAAAACTAAAACATACTTCTAGTCGCTAGAATTTAATTATTAAATATGTAATGTTAACTCAATACAATGTAAACATTTTTGGGTATACTGGATTAACAACTAAATTACCACAAATATTTACACTGGCTATACATAGTAATATAGCCTCATTTATCTATCACTAGAACTAAAATATTTTAGATGTTTCCTTATTTGCATTCCTCAAATGCTTGTAAAGCCAGTTACAACTAACATAGGACTGTTTTTAAAATTTGTGATGGTTTCATGCTACACAATTTTGCAATTCTGAGGAAAAAAGCAAGTTATGTTTTAATTATTGCTGGTTGTTGATCACTTATTTGCTATTTTGTCAAGCTTAGAAGTGAATGCTAAATGCCCCAACAGTTAGGGACATCTTTGAATAAAATTTGAACACGTTTTTGTTCTGAGTCACCTAAATACTGTATTGCTGGTTCTTGCTCTACATGGCACTCTAAAGTCGACTAAACTGATGGTGTCATATTAATCCTGGGGAGATTTGGTGAGGGAGAAGGGACCTGGTAAATGAGTGAGGTGGTGCGTAGGTTAAAACTAAAGGGAACACAATTTGCCAGCTAACACAACCACAACCACTTTGTTGTGTGGACGCAGGTTAGCAACACTCAAGTGCTTCTAGTCCTCCAATGTCTTTCCACATTTCCCCTACCCCCCCATGCCCAGAAAGGCAGATAAGTTTTCCTGCAGTTCACTGGAAAAGAACTCATAGAATAGCTCAGCTTACTGATGTGCACCCCACAATTTGTTTTTTTTCTCAGTGTGACTGAGATAGGTTAACTGGAGAGAAGTAATATGAGCATCAATTTGAGCTAACTCTGCAGTAACAACATAGCCAGAGTCTTGCATGACTTTTTAATTCTCAATTCTGTACCTAATGTGGGGTGAAACTTTGAAATTAAAACTGCAAAAACATACAGATAATCAGTTTTTAAAAAGTCACTTGGCCACTGTCCTTCATAGCATGGGTCCATGCTCTAGAAGAGCCTTATGGTTCATAATGATTACTTAGGTTGGTATAACTTTAATCCCAAGGGATGACAAACTACTTAAGATGTAGCTAAGAACACTTGACGCTACTTCTGGGGTGACACATTATTGTTTCAGTGCATAACAACATTATAAAGCAGTTCAGGAAAGGAAGGAAATTATACCGTATCCAACACAATGGGCACTATACAATAGGGAAAATTTAGGCATGTGGGATATAATTTGGTCTCCGCACCAGGGTATAATAAATGTGTTTGAAAAAGTATAATGTGATATTTAATTACCACAAGTGATTAGGGACCTCTATCTTTATATATTAATATTGTCTGAAAAATTAACTTTCATTGATTTCAGTACTCCCTCATAAGGAAGAGGGCCTTCTGTGAAATTGCAAACACTTCTGCAACACCTAAGTTTTCTTTGAAGATATCAAAAATATTGACCAAACTGGAGTCTACTTTATTTATGCGATCATATAAAATACAGCCTATGGTGTTACACGTGTGATGTCACCAGCATAGGTCATCCTTCAATACCTCAGAAAATGAAAGGCAGCTATCAGTGGCTTTGGAGACCCTGAAAGACCTTTGTTGTGTTGGGATACTGGGGGTATTTTTTTGCCTTAAACCTATTATACCTAAACTTACAAATAGACTTAGAGCTTAAAGAGAGAGAAAGAAAGAAAGAAATACATCAACATCAGAATTATACGCTAAGACCCAAAATGTGAAGGGTCTTTCAGGGACTCACAAGCCATTGATATATTGTATAAGGGCTATTGTCTCTCACAATAAGGAAACCACACATTCTGAGATGTGTATTGCATATAGCTTGAAAGACTCCAATTAGAATATCTTAAAATAATGAAGTCTGAAATCTTAGTGAAATTCTTCAAGTAGTAAGCTTAGATGATGATTATTATTATTATTATTATTATTTTTGTACAGAGCTGATGAGTTCAGATGGAAAAATTCTTGTTACAACCATTGTAAATCACTTACCCGTACCAAGCAAAAATCAAGTTTGGCTAAAGCTAGACTGGAAAATTAAAAGTTCTGACAAAATATGTGAAGTAATTTGTAGACTTTTCTATGTCTTTAGTGTCTCTATAGCATTGGCAGGAATGAGAAAATACTTGATTCAAGTGGAATAATATTTCTTCTAATATAGAACTTATGAAAAGTGCCATATTGACAACCCTAGAGAGATTGAAATATTTTGTTATATCCATAGGATAGGTTAAGCATGGACTGCATCAGCTATACAATTTGTCAGACTAGTATGTTAAAAACATTCTTCAACCATGTTCTGGGCAAGCTACCTTTAGGAGGAGGTTCAACACATTAAATACCATGGCCATTCAATTCTGAGCTTTGTGATGGCCCAGTCAGGTGTCAGTATTAATGGAAGTTCTTGTGATGTAGCCACTTGTTTTTACTAGGCACTAGACTGAAACCACATGGTCATTTTTCTAAAGGTCATCAGACAGTCTTCAGACTGCAATTACTTTGAATGCATGACCCAGAGTTGAAAGATTGTGCATCCACAGATTGTCAAGCACACTGGTAATGAGGCAATGTTCAGTATTAAAAAAAAAATCCCTTGCATTCCAGATAGTATTGTTAAAATAAGAGCTTTAGATCAGTTTACCGAATGCACTGAAATTGAATTTAAATACAAACATTTTATTTTTATACATATTACTTTTGGGAAAATTACTTTTGCTGATTTGTACTATTGTGTGCATGTTGTTGTTTTTAGTCATATCTCTCTCTGTGGTCACAGAGGTTGGAAGGTTAAATTTAAAAGTTGGTTGACAAAACTATTCCAACTTTCTTGGCCCAGATCAAGTTGAGAGTTGTACTTTCTGGTCAGCTGTTCTAAAATTCATCTAATTATTAATCTTTTGTGTTAATAGGGCAATTGTCAGTAATGGTGATGTTAACCTAAAAGCTAAAATCAATTGCTGCATTGGAAAAATGTAAAATGATTCTATTTTGATTGCAATCAAAAATTTTGCAGCACTCAATAATGATTTTTTTAAAATATTGTCTCAGTTGCTTAGCTTTATAAATATATATTCAGAGAGAGAAAAATTCTAGAAAGCTGTGATGGATCAAAATAATGAGTTCTATAAAGGTGTTTTTCTCTCATTGCTTATCTAGCCTGTGTAAACTTTCAAGGCGTCTTTAGGTTTCAGTCTTTATCAGGCCTGGTGAGTGACTCTTGTGAAATTTAAAAATAAGTTGCCATCAGTATGGAAATTAAGCTTTGACTAGGAGGAGCCAAGGTTGATCTTTGCACATGTTAGATGTTTTTCTTCTAGCTTGCCTCATTGCCATTGATTCTGACTTTAGCTATCACCAAAGTCTCATCAGTGGGCAGTGTACTTAAGTCCTTTTTGGATTACACATTCAGATGACAAGGGAACCAGTTACAACATGATTGTTCCTTGAGATGGTTAAAGCAATTGCTCCATTATGTGATGTAGATAGGACCTAACTATGTTTTGGCAATCTGAATTTTGCCACATGCTCTGGTATTCTAAGCATGTCAGTGGACAAAAGTATAACAAAGTTCTCTCTGCATATGGGGGTTTTAGAGTGCTTGGGGCCTTTGATGCAATCAACCTAGCCATCTAATCTAAAAAGGTATTTATCCTTTAGCTAGCCTTTTAACTCTTAAAAATGGAGAAGAAAAGCTGTTTCTTATCTGTAAGAAGTTTTTTGTTTAAATCGGTTAAACAAGTTGCCTGATATATAGCTAAAAGTGCATAAATTGATCAGTGTTAGGCGGTTTAATTCTTCTGGCTAATATGAATTTTTAAGGGCCAAGTCCCATTACTGGGAAGAATGAAAAATGGCTTCTCTCGAGGATTACTGGATGGTTTACTAGCTAGCTATTCTCATCCTTGCTTCCATGTTAAAAACCATATGGCAATCAACAATCAAAAGTTCACATAATTTCAAGGTATTTGTGTTACTGATTGCCTAGATGGAATACTTGAACAATGTTCTTCAGATGTTAGAACTTGCATTGTCTCATCCAGGTCCTGATTCATTGAAATACAGCATACTTAAACATGCCTAACTTTACATGCCTGGGTAGTCCTACTAATTTCAGTGAGATTTCTCATGTGCTTAAAGTAAATTGTGTGCTTAAGTGCTTTGCTGAACTATGTATCTAATCTAAGGGTAGGGCTACACTTACTTCCTGGTCCGGGCGTAAGCAATCGATCCTGGATCGATCCCGGAAGTGCTCGCCGTCGACGCCGGTACTCCAGCTCGGCGAGAGGAGTATGCGGCATCGACGGGGGAGCCTGCCTGCCGCATCTGGACCCGCGGTAAGTTCGAACTAAGGTACTTAGATTTCTGAAGTTGCGTACCTTAGTTCGAAGTGTGGGGGTTAGTGTGGACCAGGCCCAAGTAACCTCCTATAAATGTTTGAAGATGATCTTCTACTACCACTCTATGTCCATTTCTTAAGTAGAGATGGAAATGTGAGTTAAATATTTGTTTTAAGACAATGGCCATTTTGCTCCAAGATCTTATTCTCAAATGAAATTACACAAATTTAAGAAAACATACAAAATAGTTTGTCCACCTCCACACTTGCTCAAATGTAGTGTAATGGGCAATGTGTAGGGGCAGTGTTTGAATCAGGGTGGCAATTTGATGCATCTTTGGCTATGTCTTAATGAGAGAATCTTAACAAATGCCTAAAGCAGGAGGACAAAATCATCAAAGATGATTGTCTGGAGGGGATAGGTATCAGGGAGATCCAGGGCTCCAAACTGGCAGGAACCCAGCTCTTTGCCATCTTGCAATAGCAAAGGCATGGATGGAAGCAGCATCAGTTCACATTCCAAAGGTTATCTTTACAAGTATGAGTTCTAGAAATGACTTCTTTAAAATAAAATCTTAAATTCTATAGAAATTGATGTCTTAAGCCTCCTGTATTTGCTAGATAATGGCATTGTCTCAAAGCCAGAATGCCGGATGAAAGCAGAGGATTAGGATACGTAGGCTTTCTGGAAAAGCTTTGTTTTGAAGAGGGACTCAAGAAGAAGAGGCTAGAGCTATATCAGACTGGGTTTCGGGCATGGTGTGATTTGGAGAAAATCCCAAGAATGAGAGTGCTGGTGAACAGTGAGTGATGTGGCAAAGGTTGTGAGCAAAGAGGTAGACAGGAGCTAGGTTTTGCAGTCACTTAAATTCAATGTGGCGAACAAGGGGAAAGAAATAAAACGATTTGAAGAGGAACTGGGCATGATCAGCGTGGCAAACAAGGAAGATGGATTTTTTTGTGGCAGCAATTTGGATAGATTGAATGGCAGGAGAAGGAAGACGTGTCTGGAAGATGACAACTTGTCGTAGCTGAGGTATAAAATAAACAGAGCCAAGACAAGGGCTTTTGCAAAGATAACAGAGGATATCAAGTAGATTTCTGAGATATTATAGAGGGAAAACTGTCAGGATTTGGTGAGCGTTAGTGTTGGAGGACAAAGTGAATTTAAAAATTAGTATGAGGCTGCAGGTGTAAGGAATGGGGAGGATATTAATTTCAGTGGTGATAAAAAGAGAGGAAAGGTGATGAATTCATTTGCTGCCATGTTAAATTTTACTTGATGGTGGGGCATCTAGGAAGAAGTGTCAGATGAGCCCAAATGGAGCGGGGCAAGGTCTGGGTGAGATGGTAGATGTGGTCACCCAGGAATAAGGCATTAAAAGGAGAGGTGAAGATACAGCCCTAACAAACCCTGAAAGGGAGTGGGAAGAAAAGGAGCCCCAAGACACGCTAAAGGAGCAGGTGGAGACTGGAGGTGGACATAGAACCAGGGGAAAGCACGCTGTCTGAAGCTCAGAGAGAGGATAGTTTGTGAAAGGGAGCAATCTACCCTGTGGGGAAATGAAGAGCTGTTGCTACTTAGTGCTAAGTCAGTGGTGACTGACAAAAGCAGCTTCAGTGGAGTGGGGAAAGGGTGGCACCAGATTGTAGTTTAGCAAGGGAAAAGCTAATATTGTAGTAAACCATTGCTTTCTCTGATAGGGTGAAAATATGGGGGGAGGGTGTTTTGTTTTTCCCTCATCCTTTCTTCTCTGGACACTTTTCCTGGTATGTGTCATTTCATAGCTCCTTTCCCTTCCTCCCCTCATCCATGCCTGGCTTGGGCATCAGTAAACCTTTCCCTTCCAGAAACTCATGGCCACTCACATGACATCCTCTCTGCCTCTTCCTTCCATCCTAGGAAGGAGCCAGGATCATTCAGTAGACTAGCATGAGAAAGGAGGGGACTAAATGTTAATTTTGTACTTTTGTGCCTAGATACCACAAATATAGGCATAATAAAAATGCGTAGAGCCAGGGCTGCTGTGAAGTCTGATCTGAAAGCCTGTCAAGAATATCACAGAATGTGAAATTGGAAGAGATCCTCACAAGGAAAGCAGCAATGTGGCTCAAGGAGGGTGAAGTGTCTGTGTGTGAACCAGGCAGCAGACCTGTAGACTTATCAGCTGACTTGAAGGGAGCCAGAATGCTGTCCTGGCTCTACTTTGGCATCTGCTTCTCTGGGATATGAGTGTCTCTTAAGGATATAAACATAATATTTTAATGACTGAAGAGAGAATGTTCCAACTATAAATGTCTCAGGCTGCAGTCAGGTGCACAGTTGTGAGAAAGGTGCATAGTCCTATTTATGGCAGTAGGGTGTTAACTTTGAAACATGACAGTTTAAATGACATCATTATTAATTACACTACTGATAATTTTAGCAGAAACATCCTAGTTAACGTGCTTATTAAGTTGGATCCCATAACAGTGGAAAAGGCGTCAGAGATCATTGTCTCTCTTTCTCTCCTGTGGCCACTGGAGAATTGTTTGCCACAGTAAATGCTGCAGTAATTTGTGCAGTTCTATGTGCCACAAAATACCGGGCTCCCATCATTTACCTTGGGAGTTTATTGCACAGAAATTGTCCTGCTTTTTTTTTTTTTCCAGCTTAAATTTTCCTTTCTTTATTTTCCTCCCATTATTCCTTGTCATGGGCCCCAGTTCTCATAGCATAGTGGGAGCCATCACTAGGAGACTTGGAAGAAGAAACCAACCATGGAACAGGGTAACAGCCAAAATGAAAGGAGCAGGCACCAGTGAAGGTGGAAAGGAGAAGCTGGGGGAACCAAAGAGGGGAGATTGTGTGCCAAGTGGAATGTGACTAGATTTTTTTTTTTTAACCACTTTTTCTACCTCCGCCTGTCTCCCCGCCTCACCTTCCGCACTTCTCAATAGATTATGAAGTAAGGCCTGACTAGGAGTGTAGCAAAAGACAAGGACCAAGAACAGGTTCGAAGGAGAACTTTACTGATGGAAGGGGGAACAGTAATATGTTGCATATTGGGACTTTGGACAGAGTTCAGCATAAGGGTGAGAGAGAGGACACCAATTCTCTCCCTGTTGTAGTAAATGTCAGCCTTCATGAGTAGGAGTCCATAGCCTAGATAAGAGTTCAGAGTTCCACAGGTGTTTCTTTAACATATGGCATACAGGTTGAAAATATTTATCAGTAGGTATTTAGACATCGTCTTTGGAATAAAAAGTAGTGGTTTCCTTCAGCACATTTGGGATATGTTCCCACAGCAGTTAGGAGGTGTGATTCCCAGTGCAAGTAGACAGATTCACACTAGCTTAGTGTGAGCTAGCTTGCTAACAATAGCAGTGTGGACATTGCAGCATGGGAGATGACTCGAGCTAGCTGCCCAGGCTTGGAAACGGGCTCAGGTGGGCTTGGGCTTCTAGCTGCCAGTGACTCAACATCCACAGTGTTATTTTTAGCACACTAGCTCAAGATGAGCTAGCACAAGTCTATCTACCCGCCCTGGGAAACACAGCTCCCAGCTACATTGTAAATATATCCTTTAAATACTTTCTCTAATGGCATTACAAGACAGATATGGAAGTTGCTGTCCCATTTTTTTTATTTCCCCCAGAGGCAAGGAAACTGTACTAGTCAATATGTTGAATATGCTGTAGCTGCTGTTTTGTATGGGATGACCCATTACTTCATGATTGATTGGATTGCTATAAACTTCATGGACATTAGTGATGTAGTAAAAGTCATGAATGCTGAGATGATAAATGTGCAATTTTTTTAATAATCCTAATCTAA
Organism: Emys orbicularis; assembly: GCF_028017835.1. Taxonomy (NCBI): domain Eukaryota; kingdom Metazoa; phylum Chordata; order Testudines; family Emydidae; genus Emys; species Emys orbicularis. The sequence continues at coordinate 62,178,615 of NC_088683.1, read as the reverse complement.
AACTAATTCGTGGCACATTCTAAACTGTTACTAACATTAATATTTTTAGCATTGGTCTACACACAAACTTGTATGGATCTAACTAAATCCAGTTTGAATTCTGACGTTTTGTTGTTTTTGTACAAGCCTGTGTGTGTGCACTTAAATAACAAAACATATGAGTTCAAACCTCAATGCTAGTTATTTTGGTGTGTTTGCAAGTAGACCAGCCCCTGGTATCTTTGCCTCCTCTTCAGCCACCACAAGAAAAGTCTTGTACTTTATTAGTACTTCATTATGTCAAGATATAGGATATTGTTTGTTTCTCCTCTGAGATGTTAGCTAGGCTTGTGTTTTCAAAAATGTTCTTTGTGATTAATATAAAAAATAACTTGGAAGATAGGCATCTGATATAATTTACTATTTAATTTGCTACAATGATTATAAAGAGAAAATCAAATTAGAATGGTTCAGTAGGCTTCCAGCACTAGAAAGTCAGTTTCTTTCCCCCTTCCCCCCCCCCCCACCTCTTTATTTTAGAAGTTTTAACAGGTAAATATCAGAGACAATACAGTAATCATTACAACAGTGAGACATTATACAGTAGTATAATCATTGATCTCTCTTTAACAGGTGTTACTGTGTTACAGAATGAGCATCTTTACACTACCCACTACATGTCATTTCTAGTGATTTTTATTGCATTGAGTGAAATCTCTGATTACATACACCTTTCTCACACAAGGCATGCCTATAAAATGTCAATATTAAAAAAGTGGGCAAGTGTACAGAGGTTTTTTTGCAGGTGAATATATCAAAGTCCTTTGTCTATTTTCCTTGGTATGTAAATGGCACATCAATTTTTCCATAAAGAACGCCTCCCATATTTTTTTTGGAACCATTGCTCTAGAGTTGGACTATTTTTTCCCCCAGTGGGAAGCTATCAGCCTAGCAGCTATTAGCAGATGACAGATTAATTCTTCATTTCCTTTGTATGATTGTTCCTGCTAAGAAGCCCCTGGAGGGATTACCAAAGGATCATTTTGGTAATAAATATCTAATTTGTGATACTTGGTTACAAACTGCATCACAGTAATGGCTGGATGTGTACCATATATGCATAAAATCTTCTTTGACCACAATTTCTCCAACATTTATCTTCATTCAATCTCTCTATATATCTGTAGCTATAACCTGATTGGTTTGAGGTACCATTTGAAATAGCAGCTTAAGAAATTTTCTTTTATTATGCTACAGCCTAAGTTAGCTTCGTCATTTTTTCTAGATATAACCCCATTCCTTTGGTGTAATTTGTTCAGGTAGTTTTTAATTCACTGTGGGGTTTTGTTTGTTTGTTTTTAAGAGGCAGTGGGATTAAGAAATGAGGGCAGTCAGTAGTAAAGCGTTCAAATATCTTAAAGTATATTCCACAGTCAAGAGGCAACATAATGCACAGTGGGAGCTTAGTTACCATGTCTTTGACCCACATAGAGTTGTAATAAAAACACTGATATGTAGCCCTATTTTCGTGAACAAATGAGTTTACTTTCTCTCCCCCTTATGTGACTCCACTACCGTCCCCCTCTCCCCTACCCCAAAAAGCAAACAAACAGACTTTCTGTGTGCTGGTCTATGTCAAGTAATGGGCCAGTTAGTTAAAGCAGTAATCTGAAGATAGTATTTGGGTTTTATTCAGTTCTATTAGAAATGACTGAACTTTGTGATACAGGGGCTATTATCCTGCCAGTTGTAAGGAATTTCTGTTTTATGAGCAATACTGACACAAAGACAGCACTGTATAAGCCATGTCTATAACTGAACACTTTCACACTGCAATTTAGGAGGCGTGCAGTTCAGGAAATTGCTGGCTTCTGCTGGAGCACACTTTTACTGCAAGGAAAATTTTATTCATCACTCAAGTAATTGGCAGTTTTAATACCTAGTTAGTAATTACCTTATAAACAAACTAATATATAAACGAAAGGCTCTATGACCCGTTATCTAAATCATAGCCTTATTTGGCCAGTGAAAGTGACGTGATGGTTGTGGTTGTTGTTGTTTTTTATTAAAGTAATTTGTTACCATTTATTATAAATACTTCCAGCTAAGAGTTTAAAAAAAAAAAAAATGCAGTGTACCTTTACCAGACAGCCTGAGGAATGAAACATGATACAGAAGGAGAGTAATGTTGGAGAGGCTGCAGGATCATTTACTCTTAATGGGAGGGCCTATTAATCTATAACTTCTGGTTAAGTTTTTGAGTCTGGATTTTTCTGTCCTAATGAGTAGTAACCCCTTCTCATGTGCATAAGCAACCACCACAGAATCTGTGGCCTACCACTTGATCTAAGGCCAGTATTGCTAATGTTTTTTCAGAACCTATATACTTGTTAATATCTTAATTTAAACCACTTAGCATGCAATCTCTAAATGGTGGTGGGGCGGAAATCCCAATTTTTGAACATTGCTAAAACTAGGTATATGAACTATTTCAACTAGACCTGGTTGAAGCAGACTGGAACCTAACCAGCGAAGAGCGGACACTGGCAGATGGTTACATTCCTATAACCATTTGAGCTCCATTCTCCCCTTCACCTCCCTAGCTCCTTACAGTGGGATATCCCAGAACGTATTGCCCTGTGTACTGTTGCTTCTGATCTCTATGCGTGTCTCTTGGGCACGCTATTCCTCACTGAAGCAGCATAGAATTGCTGCTCAGATTTTCCTGGAATGCACCAATACAAAAACAAGGTTAGGTAGAATCGCAGGTACGAATGCGGAAATATGGTTATGATAAAAGAAAAAATATGTTTCTTGTGACAGGCTATGATGCCAATGTCTCTAACCCAGTTGCAAAGTTACTGTTGTAGTGTGCATGGAGACAGGAAATACCATTAGTTGTGATGACCACACACAAAATCCGAGACACTCCTATATGGGTTATGTAATATGTACTAGTTTCTTTCTTAATTACTTGAGATGAATTGAAATATCAACTCCGCTTACAAAATAGCTGCTCTCTCTCAGTGGTGGTGCATAGTGATCAATCTATCTTCTAATCTAGGTCTTTGTCCTTAATGGGTGTTTGGGTGGATGAACATTCTTGTAACACTTATTTTAAAACAACATTGTGGTATGACTTGGTTAAACCTTGACCTAATTTCTCTGCAATGCTGAGTGTCCTATTGCTCAATGTCAGTACTGTATAGCTTTAAAAAAGATGTGCTCTTGTTCAACCACAAGCCTTTTGGAAATGATGCAGGAATTACTGGATGAAATTCTATAGCCTGCACTGTGGAGGCCAGCGTGGATGATCACAGTGGTTCCTTTAGGTCTTAAAACCTATGAATCCCAGTAATCAGCTTGTAATACAAGTAGATTCTTTTTCTGTCCTGGCAGTATGATTAAGGAAATACAGGTAAACAAGTTTCTTCAGAACATGCAGAATTGTAACTTGGTATATGATGGTAGCTAATCATTTTACTAAAGAGAACTTGCTGAACAGTATCTCTTCTCCGAAAAGTTAATTTCTCTATGGGAGAGTGGAGCACTAGTTTTTGCCAGGTTGATGTAGTGTTTGTAAATGTTTATCACCAGAATGGCAGAATCTTTGACTAATATACTAAAATTGCAGGACCAGTAACAAGATTGGGGGCATCTTGCCTGAACATCTGAAACCATTTCAGTCTCTAGAGACTTTGGACCTGAGCAACAATAATATTTCAGAGTTGAAAACTGCATCATTTCCTTCTTTGCAGCTCAAGTATCTGTAAGCAAAACTTCATTTTTAAATTTTTCCAAAGTGCTTTCAAAATGTTGAATATGCCATCAAATTATCTTGGTTGTCATTGCAAACCATAGCTATCCTGCCTCTGTGCTGAGGCGGTATTTTTTTCAGTTTGATACTAACTTTAAATATTTAGTCCCATCTTTACCTGTTCCATTATAGATCATTGGTATAGGCACATAGACTGTTGCAATAGAGCTTTTAGTTCATAAAAAATAAAAAGTCAAAGTACTAAGACTAAACTGGTTAACAAAATATCTCTTGTTGAGGCCTAAAAATGTTACAAAATAAAGTTTAAAAAATCTTCAATTGGGTTTAATTATATTGAATTACATTTCGAATTTTATTAATTTCTTGAATCTTTACAGTATCATTGATTTGAGAATTAAATTAATCCGTAGCTGCATTTAGTCAGCATAGTTACGGGGCATATGTTGATAACATACTTGTCAACTCTGATAGCAGCAGACTCTTACAGAATTGAACATAACTCTTGGCCCTCCAATTACCGACTGGTGAGGACTGTGGTTAGATTAGTGATTAATCTGGTAAATTTAAGAGTTATTTACCCTGAGATAGGCAGTGTATGATCATTATATCTTCCTGCTTTGTATTAAAATTCTATTAAATAATGGTATATCTAACCTCCTAGACATTGTCTCAACAGGTACATTAACAGTAATCGAATAACCTCCATGGAGCCAGGTGCCTTTGACAGTTTGTCTAGCACACTTCAAGTATTGAAACTGAACAGAAACAAAATTTCAGCCATCCCTCAAAAGATGTTTAAACTGTCCCATCTGCAGCACCTGTAAGTGCAACCTACAGTTGGCTGATTGTTTTCAGGTCTTGCACAGCGCTGGCAGTGCTTGAACTTTAGCCCTTAATTTAACCAGACACTAAGTGAGGCAGACACGGAGAACCTGTACTGCAGCTTCTAGTAACTGCAGCCTTATAGTGAAGAAAATACTGTCACATATGGGTGAGATGGGAATAGTCTTTGTGCTAAAATTGGATTTGTCTGATCAAGAAAAATACACAAGGGCAGCAAAAATGCTCCAGTAATTAGACACCTGAGGAGATACTAAGGGCTTGTCTACACTGGCGCTTTACAGCACTGCAACTTTCTCACTCGGGTGTGTGAAAAAACACCCTCCTGAGCGCAGCAAGTTTCAGCACTGTAAAGCACCAGTGTAAACAGTGCACCAGCGCTGGGAGCCACACCCCTCGTGGAGGTGGGTTTTTTTTTTTAGAGCGCTGGGAGAGCTCTCTAAAAAAACACAAGCCACGTTAAAGCGCTGTCATGGCAGTGCTTTAGCATTGCCAGTGTAGACTAGCCCTAAATATACATAACTTGGAGACAAGATCAGCCTCTATGTATTTTCTTGGCAAAAACAGATGAAGAGAAATCACTTGCTTTCAGAAAATAAGACAGGGAGCAATAGCCTAAAGTTAGACACCATCATCTTGACTGATGATCTACTTCTGTCAGAACTTTTTTTTTTTTTTTACCTTTTAAGTAATATCTAAAACTATTATATATGAAAGGAATTAGAGAAGAGGCTTTTTTGTTTTCTCTGTGCATTTGATAGTACTTTGTGTTTAGCGAGTTTCAGTGTTTCTCCTGTATAGAACTCTTCTGCTGCGTGGGTCTCCTATACATCTTTCTTAGTATGCAAATGTGACTTTGAAACCACAAAAATTGACAGGGGGATTTACATGAGTTTGGGGAGTTGTAGTGTGATACCCAAAATAACTCTTAATTGACTAGATTTCAAATTGATAATGCCTCTTTAAGGGACAAAACTTAATTTGATTTTTTTTTTTAAGAAAAAGTATGTAATAATAAAGGCAGCTAGGCAGGAGGATACACTGTTGAGGAAGGTGGTTGTGTACCATCCACAGATATTGAAAAGCAGTTTAAATCAGATCTCAATGGAAGTGAAAGTAGACTTTAAAATTCAGGGTGTATTAAGATCGAGAGGACCACGGAGATCATTTAGATCCATCTGAAACTGTCATTCCTGCCTGTTCTGATATGCAGGGATTCAGATGAATGGAAAGCCAATCCTTATGCAGGTGGATTTATTACCTTAGGTAATGTGTTTACTTACCACTGTAGAGGCAAAGGAATTGTATGACTGTGTGTGATCTCATAATCATGTTCCCCTTGACTTGCAAAGCTAGGCAGAGGAGGAGCAGGGAAACACCAGCGTCCACTATTAAGTGTGATTCCTTTAGTGCTTCTGTACATTAACCCCAGATGCAGAAGTTGGGTGATTGAGCAGGTTTACAGGGATGGTGGTTTAATTCCTGAAAAGCTAAAAATTTGAAAAGTGAACTAGGTTGGAGGTGTAGGGTTTTGTGTTTCTGGGTGGAAGGTGTAGAAGCAGAAATCTCCTAGGGAGGCAGATCAGTAGTCCTTATGGAGAAAACAGAGGACCAACTTTGGTCCCTTTATAAGGATCCTTCTTTATTTAACCCCCTGATTACACACTAATTGCTGCTAACTAAACATCAAGAACTTAAAAATAAATGTAAACTTCAGAAGGTGATTTGTTATCTCCTAAACCAGCTTGGACCTTTTAAATTTAAAAATCAATGTAATAACAAACACATGTCCTTCTATAGTTGAAATACATTAAGATTAACTGTGCTAGGACTATTCTGTGTTACAGTAAAAAGGTCTCATTTATCTTGTTTACTTTTGTTTTATGTGTAGTGTGGGTGTTTTAAAGTCTGATGATGAAGAAATGTTACAGGCATCCAGGTAAACTTACTCTGTTGTAACTGTAAAATGTATTGATGTAGGGAGCTGAATCGCAACAAAATAAAAAAAATAGATGGGCTTACTTTCCAAGGACTTACTGCTTTGAAATCACTAAAAATGCAACGAAATGGAGTAAATAGACTCATGGATGGAGCTTTCTGGGGACTAACCAACATGGAAGTCTTGTAAGTATAAACTTTCAGTCTTTTCAGAAGAGACATAATTTGTGTAATTCAAAATAAATAGACATGCTTGTTCAAATGTGAAGATATTTTCAAATTAAAATATTTTGGTTTGGTTTGACAAGTCGTGAGCATTAATAATATGTAAATGCAGTTCTCGCAACTCTGCATGCCTCTTTTTTTTTTTTTTTTATATTCATTCTGTGAAAACCAGATATCTAGCCAGTAACATCTCACAATCAATTTCTGATCCATGATGAAGCATGCACTTTATTTATTTTTTTACCCTACATTTTGTCTGTGTGTGTTTTGTAGGCAGCTGGACCATAACAACCTAACAGAGATTACCAAAGGCTGGCTTTATGGCTTGCTGATGTTGCAGCAGCTCCATCTCAGCCAAAACGCCATCAGCAGGATCAGCCCCGATGCCTGGGAATTTTGCCAGAAACTCAGCGAGCTGTGAGTAGCTTTTATTCTATTCCAGTTCTGAGAGTAGGGTACATGCCAAAGCATGAGCTGCTTACCACTGATCTGTGAATTTTTCATAACAAAGTTTCCAAAGTGACAACAGCTTTTTTTGTGTGTGTGCAAGATAGTCATATTTTGTTGTGAAAAGTTGAAGCCCCAACCATGACCGCTTCAGTTCTCCATGGCACTTGTGCTAGGGCTTTGACACAGCAATTTTCAAATGAAAGAAATCCATTTGTGAATAGCAGGAAATAATACACAAGCTGTATAATAACCAAAAATTGTGTAGGAGGCTTTGTGATAGCTGCAACTAAGAAGGTTTTTTGTTTAAAAAATGAAGTGGTAGGGAGAAATGAGTAATAAATACTCAACCATTGAAAGAAATTTTTCCATCTTGAACTTGCAGAGATTTAACATTTAATCACTTAGCAAGATTGGATGATTCAAGCTTCGTTGGTTTAAGCCTACTAGTTGGACTGTATATTGGGAACAACAAAGTAAACTACATTGCTGATTGTGCCTTCCGGGGACTTTCCAGTTTAAAGACTTTGTAAGTTGACATAATTTATTTTAAGGTCAGAAACCTAGATGGTGCATAAATATACCCATTTTTTTTCTTGAATTACTTTTATTTTGTTTTGAAGGAAGTGCAGAACTACAAAAGTTTGTTTTAATCTTTCCTAGACCTTAGTATGGTTTCTTTTTTTTTGGTAAGATTTCATCCAGGGTAGTAGTATGTTTTTTTTTTTCTTGCAATACAGGTTGTGTACAAATTTATACATCCCCAGACCTTCCTATTTGTCACAGTGATTTCATAAGGAAGCTTCTTAAAAGAATCTCTGAGGGGAGAAAAGGAAACTAATAATGGTTGTTTCTATTCTCCTCATGGCAGGGAGCACAATACTAGCTCTCAGCAGTGGCATCGTGGCATCTGCTGTACATGTGCACCCCAAACGAGCTATATGCACATGGGTGGCCTTGGCAATTGGCTGCCCCTCAGAGACTGGAGGGGCGGACTCAGTCCTGCTCCCTCCCTCACATCCAGTTCGTAGCCCCCAGAAACATTCCTCTCCAGGCACTTCTTGTAAGGAAATGTGGAGGGCCGCTCTGCCAACATTGCTCCCAATCCCTGTCCCCTCCCCACAACCTCATGCCTTTTAAGGGAAGGATTTGTGAGGAGCTGTTCTGTCAACCCCTGTGTCACTTGACTGCAATCTGACCATCCTCTGTCCTGTGTCTAACCTTTTAAAAAAGTTGCCTTTAAATCTAATGAGATGAATACCCTAACTGCTAAATGTCATAATTTATGTCTAAAGCATGAAGCTGCCATGCTCCAGAGACTCTTGCAAATCCCAGTGGAGCTAAGAGGGAGTGGCAGAAAGGCTAAGACAGCACTGCTGTGAGCCTTGCGCTGACATCTTAGGCACCATGATTATAGGTTCCACCTAATTAAATAAGAGTTTCCCTCTTGGTAGATGTCATGAGGGAAGAAGCCGAAGCCCAGACATAGATAGATTCAGTGGGTCATTAAAGATTAGGGGTTGATGATTATCAAGGCTTTGGGTTATTCAGCTAGTCATCCTTTAGCATTTGTCTGAGCACTGGTTTTGAAATAATGTTGTTTTACTAAATTTGTGATTCGGGGGAGAGGTGAGAAGTGTGTGAATGAATTAAAATTGTAATACTCTGGATGATGTTAAGCATCAGTGTAGGCTCTCTATGAGCTGAGGGGTGAAAACATTATCTACTGTCTGTTCTTATCAGTTTAATAACTGACATTTCCAATGGCCAGAACAATAAGTTAGAGCTTGGCTATATGCATGCTGAACTTATTCCAAGGGCTGGGAAAGTGTACATTAAACTTTTTACTTTTAGGGTTCAGACTTTCTGTATATTCTTCTCCTGTGACATGGTTCTGAGTTTTTTCTTAAATCCTATCCTACTAGTTCTCTGCTCAGACACCACTCCTCTTTCACAGATCTGGTCGCGCACCTTTGCTGTCGTGGCCCAAGGGTGTGAAACTTGTTCCCTTTGACATCCATCTGTTATCATATTTAACTGACTCTCTAAAGCTTTTGTCTTAGGTGTGGTTTTATTTTGATATGACAACTGTTGGCCCCCTCATTTCTTACCATCCCCACTTTCCCTTTTCCCTTCTGGTATTTGGATGCCCTTGAATTTCTTTTAAATAAATTGATTCTTGTCATCTTTTAAAGTAGTGGTGAAAAAGGTCAGGCCCTTGAACTTCAGACATACTAGAAAAAGAAACAAATTGGGTCAAGCATCTTTTAAAATTGCTATTATATTGCACAATGTTCCTTACACAGACCATTCTAGAAATTGCTTTAAATATAGTGTACTTTTTGTGATTTGGGTCTGATCTCTTCAACCAGGGATCTGAAGAACAATGAAATCTCATGGACTATTGAAGATATGAATGGTGCATTCTCTGGACTTGACAAACTTAGAATGCTGTAAGTATGACTGACCTGATTTTGGATTTTCTTAGTCACTTAAAAAAAAATTAATATTGGACTAGCTCAGATAAAATATACTGTGAGGGAGCCCAACCTTGGGAATTTTATTACTCTGAAATTTGTGACTTCCTTACTGTTTTGCTCTTCACTGAAGCCTCCTTTTCTAGAAAACAAAACACCAGCTCTTTAGTCAAACAAAATCTGAAGAATATGATCCTTCTTGAATGTTATCAATATGGAGATTCATGCAGTTGCTGCATAGAAACCTTTCACACTGAATTAGGATTGCTCGTAATAGGAAATGAAGGGAGGTGTGTTTTCAAAGATTACAAAAGCACAGTGCCCAAGGGAAGTCTTTGATAAAGTAATCCAGCATCTAGTGGCAATGGCTCTGCTATAATGCAAAGATGTCATTCCAAATACACAGCTATGGAATGAAAAGATGTTTACATTTATAGATTTTAAAAAACAAAATTCCACGTTACTGAACTGTACACATTAAACATCTTTGAAAATCATACCATGATCTATATAGTTACTGAAGCAGAATAAATGGGTATATTTTAGAGATGAGGTATTTTGTTGCAGCAAGAAAGGCAGAATGGAGAACGTTAGTCACAGTTTAGTAATAATTGCCTAAAAAAGCAATTGTATAAGATTTTCTTCATAGTTCCAAAAAATGCCCCTATTTTACTGCATCTGTTTTGCATTAAGTATTTATATTTCCAGGATACTCCAAGGAAACAGGATTAGGTCCATTACAAAGAAAGCATTTTCTGGTTTGGATGCACTTGAACACCTGTAAGTAGCTGAAATTCATATTTAACCCAACAGTGGCCAAAGCAAATATCAAGATTAACCAAAACAAATATAAGACTACCAAGGTTACCTCATGACTGTCTGAATGAAGCAGATTTACCTTGTTGATCAGTAGTGTGATACTTCTTAAGAACTTTCTGTCTAGGAATTCTGCTCAAAGTGCTATATATTTAAGTGAACATCAGCATACTATGGAAACTGGTCTTTGTTCTTTTGGTTACTGAGCTGATCTCTACATTATCAGTACAGAATGGAGCGAAGTATAGCTTGAATCTTTACTTTAACCTTATTTGAGTTAATAAAATGGATTTTTTTCTGATTTTTTTTTTTTTTTTCCTTCCCCAGAGATCTAAGTAACAATGCAATCATGTCAGTGCAAGGAAATGCATTTTCACAAATGAAGAAACTTGAAGAATTGTAAGTTCTTGCCCCTAAAATCTCCATATTAGAAAATACGTAAGCCATATAAGATACTGATAGATTCAGTATTAACCTTTCATTGCAACAATTCTGAAGTCATGTAACAAATGGTGCATCAATAGATTTTTCTCTGTAGTTGCTGCATATAAGCTAGGTAGCATCAGGCGGCAGGTGTTCATTTTCTACTCCATTTGGTACCTAGAGTCCTGAGTTTAAACTGGTTGATCCCTAATGCATGAGATAAGAAACACTTATTAGTGTACTGTAAAGTGAGTACTGGTATCACTGAACTACCACTTACTGGACCAGTAAAATGCAATATCATAATTCTTTACCAAAGACCCATCTGCAGATCCTTATTATTGGCTCCCTCTGTCCTGAGGCAGCATACGAACAATTGCAAGGTAAAGTCCCCCTTTCTGAGGGAATGCTGTAAAAGCTCTTTTTCTGTTGAGCAGTGCAGCAGCTGTTACAGCTAACTCTTGCTGAAACGGAAAAGACCTTTGGTTTTTTTCCTTGAGGCACAGCTAATTTCTTGTCTCCGGTGCTCCTGTCTCATTCCTTCTCTAACTTTTCTTGTCTCAGCCCTGCCCAGTCTAGTTTCTGGAAATAAGAGTTTGCAACATGACAAAGCTGGATAAGTCAAAAAGAGAAGCTGCTCTTTCTGTGAAGAGAAACTACCTGAAACTTTGCTGGAGAAAAAATGTGTGTTCTGCTGTGGCTCAAGATTGCTATTCTGGGTCAGACTCAGAACTGCTTAGAGGCTGGCCCTTGTCTTCCTTTCCCATACCTGATGACATTTCCCAGTGTTCAGGCCTCGGAGAGAAAGCAGAGAGCAACCTTCAGACAGTAGCATCCACCAAGGGAAGTAAGATGCTTAAGGACATCGTGCTCAGGGAAGTTCTGAGTCCTTCAGGGACTTGGACATTCCCTCTGTTTATAGAGAGATTTTTCTAATGTCTCCCCTGCCAACTCTCCAAAGTTCTCAAGTGTGTTTCCCTCATGGCTGGTAAATAACTGGGCAGATGATAGAACGTGCTTTCCCAAAATTGGCTAAATTAACTCTTCATAATATGCATTCCCAGGAATTTCGCCCATTCAAAGGACCCTAGAGAAGGTTAGCACGGTGAGGGTATGACTGATGTTCACTGCATCAAGTGGTCAAGAGGGCCATGGTTTTCTTCCATCCTAAGAATAGCAACAAGACCACTCTTCAATTTTCCATTAAAAAATACCTGTTTCTTCTGGATCCAGTTCTGCCTGATGATATGGCATTTCTAGGTTTTGAGCACAGAGCACTTGTGTGGAAAAACTTGATTGAAAAGGAAATGTTCAGAGCTGGTAATGTCCTCCTTTTTTGCTTCTGGAAAGCAGTTATCACAGAATTTCTATACTAATAAATGGGAATGTTTCACTCACTACAAGTACATATGTTTATCGCTGTGGACACACACAAATTAATACTGTCTTTCCTCCATCAAGATAACTTTTAAGACTTTTATAATTAGCTCTATCTAGATCCAAATACTTATCAGTAGTCCTCGGGGAGAAGTTTGATTCCTCATTATTTTTGGTCCAGATTTGTAAGAGGTTTCAAATTAACTCTTCCAAGTAGGAAGAGTTCAATTTTTTAGTGGAAATTTAAGTTGGTGCTATATGGACTCACAGAATGTTCTTTTGAAACTATTAGTTTGGTTTCTTCCCATTTCTTCTTTTTGAATGTGGCCATTCTCCTAGGTTTGGTAGTACTGTGCTATCAATGGAGGACTACGTCTGCATTTGTGGTCCTTCAAATATCTTCCTAGTTCCTTTCCAAGATGAACTGTAATTTCCATCACTCCAATTGTTTTGAGATCTATCTTTTAGCGCCAATCCTGTGGAGAAAAGATGACATAAATTGAATATTTAGGGTTCTAGCTATTTGAACTGATGTGAAGCTGTGAGTTTTTAGTGCTGTTTCTGACCTTGAATCTGAGATTAAATTAAACAAAATTTTGTTATGTACTATCGGCAATTGGATGCATTTGCAGTTCAAATGCTTACAAAACTTGGTGTTCAAGCTCCAGCAAACGTTAAGACTCTCAGTACAAGATCTCCAGCAACATCTGAGGCAGAGAGGGCAGGAGACTTGGTTTAAAGCCAGGAATCTGAGGTAAAAATCCAGGCCTAATGAAGTCAGGGGCAAAATTTCCAGGGGCAGGATTTTACTTGCAGTATCAGAAGATACTGCAAAGTGGATCTTTTGGTCTTCATCTTGGCAACAGGGTTCTTGAGGCCATGGGGATGAGTATTTCTGCTGTTCATATCACAACATAGGGATTGGTGTATACCCACTATTCACATAAATACCACTGTTACCTTACTCATGCTCCTTCTTTCATCAGTCCTGGTACAGTTGTGTAGATAGCTGCACCCCAACAGACCTCAGTTGGGATACATATGTAGTTGGGCTGTAAATTCCACCCTCCCCCCAAAGTTTTTCTTTTGTGAGGGTATTTGCATTATGTAGTTTTTGGAACTCCTCTCTTCTGAGTGTCCTCTCAGGTGCCCTCTTTACATCACTGCCCTGCCCCTTTACGTAACTGTCCTTGTCCTGACTCAAGATGGAGACATGAAACTGTAAAGAGTCACAAATGTGACTTTTCAAAGAATTGAATAAGAATGAAAATGTCTGCTTTGTAGACCTGAAGTCCAATAATGGTGTCCTGTGAGTACTGGGTGACATTAGTTTCTTTTATAATAAATCATTAAAACATGAAGGTTTACAAAAATACTATTGACTTGTACTGTTTCGGTGGATCTGCATTTTATACAGAAAACATTGAATGTAATTGTTTTCCTTAGGCACTTAAATACATCAAGTCTTTTGTGTGACTGCCAGCTAAAATGGCTACCACAGTGGGTATCAGAAAACAACTTTCAGAACTTTGTGAATGCCAGTTGTGCCCATCCTCCGCTGCTAAAAGGCAGAAGTATCTTTGCTGTTAGCCCAGATGAGTTTGTGTGTGGTGAGTATAACTGTTTCTCCTCACCTTCATAGGTTTTGCTTAGTGAATGTATTTTACACTGGTTTATCTGGCATGTTTTGTTTTCTCTTGTTGGACTGAGTGGGGTTAATATTGTGTTTTAATGCTTTGTCCTCTGCTCCTCAAACTTTGATCTGCAGGTACTCAGAGCTTGTGGTTTCATTCCAGATGGGGAATAACATTTTTCTGACTTAATTTCATGTGTTGCATACTTACGTGTTGTGTACAAAGGAAAGATCAGTGGTTTGTGGTGGTAAATTTATGTGCTGTTAGAGTTAAAATATGGATATTGTTTAGGTAAGCACCATTTAAAAATGTGGTGCATCTTGCTGTACTTTAACTGACATGTCTATTAATATATGCAATATATTTAAGTATATATGCAAATTGCATTCGTGCTTTATTAAATCTGAGTTTAATTGCACAGAAGTTAAGTATTGAAGTATAGTTCCCATGGTAACCTTGACCTCATCTATGTGGGCTTCAAAACACTATTTTCAACTTTAAAAATCATTGTGACCGCATATACATTTCTTGTTTACATTACTAACACCTCACTTTAATAAAATCAAAATCATTTATAAAAATCCAACTCACTTTTCTGTAGTTACCTTTTTACCTTTTGCATTTCTCACAGGTTAAACAGTGAATACTAATGAGAATCAGTTTTATTTTCAGGTTTGTAGTGCTGCAAATACTTCAGGGTAGGTTTTATTTGTTGCCTGTCAACTTTGGGTTGAAAGTATCACTTCATAATAGTCTTTCAGTATGTAAATTATACAATAGCTTAATACGTAACATTTTGTATTAATACATGTTTGCAACAAAAGTGCTGTTCACTGATGCTAAATACTGCATGTCAAATATTGTCACTTTGTTGTCTAATCATGTAATGAGAGACCCTATTCTAATGCACAAAGTGGGAACCTTAATTCTTAATTTCTTAACTGTTTTAAGATAAAAATTTGGTACTTTATCTGGCATTCATATATATTTTTGCTTGCAATTTCCATTAATAGAGGAAAAATTAAAGTTTACAAAAAACGTTGTCCTGGATTTAAAGAGGTAAAATGGAAATTTGATCTTTCTTCACTATAATTTTGTTACCACAACAAATTCAACATTGCTTAATTTTTACTAATCCTATCCTTATACCTATACACCCTCACGAGTCTTGGTGGAATTGCCTAGGTATAAAGGAGCACAGAATTTGCAGGGTCTTGCTGCTGTCTTAACAGCAGCTATTAACATTACCATCTTATACAAGTGTTTTAATATTTCAATATTAAATTAGAGTAGCTGATGTATAAACTTCTAAAGCTGATGTGGACAGAACAGAAAGTAAACAAATTAATAGACAGCTAATGAAGAACATACCTTATTTATGAGGAAATCATTTTGGAAAACCAGCGAGGAATTTGACATCTGAAAATAGCACTATCTATTAAGAACACAACATAAGAATGAGCATAATGGGTAAACCAAAGGTCCATCTAGCCCAGTATCCTGTCTTCCAACAGTGGCCAATACCAGGTGCCCCAGAGGGAATGAGTAGAACAGGGGCAATTACTGAGTGATCCATCCCCTGTCATCCAGTCCCAGTTTCTGGCAGTCAGCGTCTTAGGGACACCCAGAGCATAGGGTTGCATCACTGGCCAGCTTGGCTAATAGCCATTATTGGACTTACCCTCCATGAACTTACGTAATTCTTTTTTGAACCCAGTTTTACTTTTGGCCTTCAGAACATCCCCTGGTAATGAGTTCCACAGGTTGACTGTGTGTTGTGTGAAGAAATATTTCCTTATGTTTGTTTAAAACTCTTTATTTCATTGGCTGACCCCTGGTTCTTGTTATGTGTAGGGGTAAATAACACTTCCTTCTTCACATTCTCCACACCATTCATGATGAAACCACTATTATATTGCTCCTTAGTTGTCTCTAAACTGAACAGTCCCAGTCTCTTCAATCTCTCTTCATATGGAAGCTGTTCCATAGCCCTAATCATTTTGGTTACCCTTCTCTGCTCTGTACCTTTTCATATACAATATATACAACCAGAACTGCATGCAGTATTCAAGGTGTGGGCATACCAGACATTTACATAGTGGCATTATGATATTTTCTGTCTTATTATCTGTCCTATTCCTAACATTCTGTTAGCTTTTTTGACTTTCACTGCACACTGAGAAATTGTTTTTAGACAACTGTTTACGATGACTCCAAGACCTTTCTTGAGTGGTAACAGCTAATTTTGAACCTATCATTTTGTATGTATAGTTGGGATTATGTGTTCCAGTGTGAATTACTTTGCATTTATCAAATTGAATTTCATCTGCCATTTTGTTGCCCAGTCACCTAGTTTAGTGGGATCCCTTTGTAACTCTTTGCATTCAGCTGTGGACTTAACTGTCTTGAGTAATTTTGTATCATCTGCAAACTTTGCCACCTCACTGTTCACCCCCTGTTTCCAGATCATTTATGAATGGATTGAACAGCTCAGATCCCAGTACAGGTTCTTGGAGGTCACTGGTATTTGCCACTCTCTATTTTGAAAACTGAGCATTTATTCCTGTCCTTGGTTTCCTACCTTTTAACCAGTTATTGATCCATAAGAGGACCTTCCTTTTTATCCCATGACTCCTTACTTCACTTCAGAGCCTTTGGTGTAGGACCTTGTCAAAGGTTTTCTGAAAGTCCACGTACATTATATACACTGGATCACCCTTGTCCATGTTTGTTGATACCCTCAAAGAATTCCAACAGATTGGTGAGGCATGATTTCCCTTTACAAAAACCATGTTGATTCTTTCTCTTGTTCTTCTGTGTTTCTGATAATTCCATTCTTTACTGTACTTTCAGCCAATTTTCTGGTACTGAAGTTAGGCTTACTGGCCGTAATTGCCACAATCATCTCTGGAACCCTTTTTAATCATCAGCATTACATTAGCTAGCCTCCAGTCATCTAGTACAGAGGCTAATTTAAGTGACAGGTTACATTTAACTAAAGGTAATTTTTATCAGTAGTTTATAGCTTGATGCCAGCTGTGATCGATTTCAAAACCTTTAAAATAAGCACAATAGCCCTTTCCACTAAAAGGGGAAAACCTAAAAGGAAATTAGTACTAGAATAAGTTTAACAAGAAAAGTAAATTGTGAAACAGGAATAGATGCAATCCTTTAAATAAATGAAGTGGTGTGTGCCAGTTAAATCTTTAAAATGCAGCAATCACAATGTCTCTAGATATGTGTTCATAAAAAGACACAAACTTAACATAACACATATTAACTGCACAAGACATTATTTATAAGAAGAATAAAGAGACCCCTCTCCACATGTCAGATAAAAGTCTGGCTAAACAGAAGTGTTTTTTTTTTTTTTTTTACTGTGCCTAAAAGGTTAATAAAATTGGCCTTTATTGGACCAGGAAAAAGAAGCAAGGGCAAAGAAATGAATCTCTTAATAAGTTGCTGTCCTGCATTGTCATGTGAAAGCACATAGATGAAATCTTAACTTAGAGGGCAAGGCCAGTGGTGTTGGTGGGGCTTGTCCAATGGAGTTGGTGATTGAGGCTGTTGAAATGGAGATGCATTTGTACCATTGACCTACACTCAACATCCAGCCCTTAGGCAACACATTGTGGCCCCCGTAATTTATGGCATTTATGTGTCTGCTCTGTTATCTGTTCTGTGGTATTATTTTCTAAAAATTGTATGGATTTCTGGTGACAAACTAAAAGGAAAGAGTTATTGTTGCAGAGTCCTTTCCCTGAATACAACTTCCAAATTGAATAGAGGCCACCTTGTTTGGCTCCGTAGCATATTTGTTAATTTAACATCTCAGTGGGAGAAGGTGCATTTCTGCAGTGTTTAGTATTCTATCAAGGTGTGCTTCTTTCTTCTCCTTTTGTATATTTCAAATAGAATGATTGGACATCTGGAGAAATGCTTCTTACACAACAAATTATTTTCTTTAACTTCAGAATGATGTATGCTTCGTATATTAATTTTAAATCTTCAGTGCCAAGTTGGAATTTTGAAAACAACTCAGAGGAAAAACATTTAAAATTTGTTAATGGGATGGACACATGAGATGAGTAGTCCATAATAGTGTAGCTCAAAAATGGCCAAATTGATGTATTTCACACTTTCTAAAATTATGCCTTTCAAGATGAAACAAAGCATGAATAATTTCAGGCCAAAAGTTAGCTTTTGAGAAAACTGTTAGCAATTGAAAATAGGTGCCTAAGTGACCTGTATTAACTGCTTAATTATACAGTAGTCTTACTATAGTGATTTTTGTAACCAAATACAACCCGCTTAATAGCTTTCTCTTTTTCCATTGCTTATAAGTCAAGTGCTGAAGTTAATGGCTTGAACAAGATAAGAAATATCCTTCACAATTTTATTTTAAAGTGTGGTTCTACTCTGAAAATGGGCTATGTGAAAATGACAGAATCCTACTCAACAGATCAGTTTCTTTTGTATATTGTATCACATCTGCTTATTTTAGTGCCTCCCCTCCCCCAAACAAATGTTTTTAATACTTTTAACGTCTGTTAGCAGAGCATAGACAGCACAGCCACAAGAGAATCAGCTGGATGGATCCTGTTCCACCTCTCACATTATCAGTATAAACATTTAGTATATTTCAGTAAATTATACCGATGCAAAACCACTGATGGCAGTGTGGTGACATAGATGTCACCAAGGACATAATTTGGCTTGTGGAACTTATTATAGGTATGATGCACAAGAAAGAAATAACCCAGCAGGACTCTCAGATCCCAGGTTGCATTTGAAGGATTGGCTGTAGAACACATTTTTACTTGTAAATAATTGAAGGACAAGAAACATGGAATCCAACAAAATACAATTGTTAGGGGCTCCCCAATCATAAAAAACCCCACACTTGATCTTTGTATAGTATGCTTAGCAGATTTTCAGCACTGCTGCATTTGAAAATTGGAGCAAAGGACTACAAATCACTGGAACCACAACTTCTGTGTGCAGGTTGGGGGAGAACCCTGGACTGTGCCTGACAATCTCTGGTGGCAGAAAGAACCGTGTTTTAGTGAAGAAAAACTTATTGCAGCCTTAAGGTATAGAAAAAAGGAGTCTTGGCTTCGTGACCGACACTCAAAGTACCTTTTACAGATGTTAAACTGTAGTTCTCTCCTCTTTATATATAAACAGCACATAGTTTGCTTTAGATGTGCTTTCTCTTCACTAAGAGATGGCTTAGCACAGTAAACTCATAAATATGACAACTTTAAATGCCTGGAGATAAATGAAATCTAAAACTAAACCACTGTATCTCTGCTTTATAAATACTTGTCTGACTCTTCTCTCAAACCTATAAAACAAAGCTTACAAAATCTTTTAGAGTCCTGGGGATCCAGGTATTTGCCTCTCTTCCTCAGTGTCACACTTTTTCCCCTTTCCCATCTTTACAGATGATTTTCCTAAACCACAGATCACTGTCCAGCCAGAAACCCAGTCAGCAATCAAAGGCTCCAATTTGAGTTTTATATGTTCAGCAGCCAGCAGCAGTGACTCCCCTATGACGTTTGCATGGAAAAAGGACAATGAATTACTGCATGATGCTGAAATGGAGAATTATGCACATCTCCGGGCACAGGGTGGTGAAGTGATGGAATACACTACCATACTTCGGCTACGCAATGTTGAATTCAGCAATGAAGGAAAATACCAGTGTGTTATTTCAAATCACTTTGGTTCATCCTACTCTGTCAAAGCCAAACTTACAGTTAACAGTAAGCATCCTTTTTTTTACCTGTGCATTTGAAGAGGAAATAATTGTAAAGCAAAATACAATATACACTTTTCTTTTCCCATGACATTATTTTTAGAAAATGCTTAATAACCTAATTTCAGCTCATGAAAGCATGCTGCTTCCAAAATCTGTTTATTATTAAAGTTGCACTAACGGGGCCCAACCAGAATCTGTCACTATTGTGTGAGGTGCTGTACAAACACAGTTAAGAAACGATCCCTGTCCTGAAGAGCTTGCAATCTAAATAGACTAAGGAAAGGATAGGAGAAGGGAAAAACTACTGTCCGCCTTTTACAGGGGACAACAACCTTCTCTACTGAGGTAGGCAGACTGTGACTTGGCAGAGGTCAACTCTGCTACAGGCTTCCTGAATGAGGATGAAACCCATGTCGCCTGATTTAAACATAAGACCATCTTCTGTCCAGATATAAGTTTAGGTCTTGTGAGGGGTTTTTTCCACACCTCCATGCACCAGATCCTATCGGCAAAGCCTTGCACATCGCTGTTGTTGAAACTGGTATAAGTTTTACACTTAATGGAGTTGGGTGTACTGAAATTGAGAAAATACAGTGCAAAGGAGGAAAAATAATTTGTCCCAAAATTGGAAACAAACCTACTTATAACATGTATCTAGTTAAACTTTTTGTTTTGTTTTGCTTTAGTGCTGCCTTCATTTACAAAGATGCCCATGGACCTAACCATTCGTGCTGGGGCAACGGCACGATTAGAATGTGCTGCAGTTGGTCATCCAGTACCGCAGATTGCTTGGCAGAAAGATGGTGGCACAGATTTTCCTGCAGCACGCAAGAGACGTATGCATGTCATGCCCGAGGATGATGTATTCTTTATTGTTGATGTAAAAATTGAGGACACTGGAGTTTATAGCTGTACAGCTCAAAACACTGCTGGGAGCATTTCAGCTAATGCAACACTGACAGTACTAGGTGAGAAACTGTCAACATGTAATGATAGAAGTCTTTTCTATTGAAGTGGTGTGACAAGTTTTTTTCATACTTTTAGATGTTACTTAATAAAATGTGTTTTAGGGCTTAATAGGGAGATGTATCAATTCATTACTAATGAGGGCTTTTGGAGGCACGTATTTAGCTGAAAAATGTCTTTTCAGATTAGTTCTGTGGTAATGCATTTCCTGAAGTCATCATTCATTAATCAGTGGCTATTGGTTAGAAATACATACTTATAATTTTTAATACACAATCATTGTTACTCATAAATAATAAAATAGTTGCATTTTCCATTTAAATGCATGGTTTAAAATAGAAATTATTTAGTATACACAAAGAAAGGAGCAGGTTGCTGGGATTTTTTCTGAAAAGTTTAGTTTAAAAACAAAACAAAACCTTTTTTCCTTTTTTCTATTAATTCAGAGTTGGTATTTCCACTAATAATATATTCTAGAGAACACTATGCTAATATGTAACTTATTTCCTAGGTTTTTTTTTCTTTTGTTGGGCTAGTGAGCATCTAGTTGTGACCAGTAACCACATGAGCTGACGCCAATCTTTTAACTCAGACTCCTGGAATATGTCTCCCCTTCTCCTCCCCCCCCCCCCCCCCCAGTAGAACAACTATAAGTATAATTAGGCCTTAATGATGCTTTTAATTTAGTTAAATCATTTCCCAAAACTGTTAGCTACCTCAGCGTTTGTGTAGAAATTTGCTTCTGAATGGTGCTTGGCAACACCCTAGATATCTTGTCTTAAACATTTTGGGGTGATTGCAAGGAGCAGGTGTATCTAGCAGATGCATAACTGTGTAGTCATTTGTCTAAAATATGCCATCTTTCTAAGGATTAACGTTTAGAACAACACAAATGTTAGAAATTCTGTGATTTGATATTACCCCAACTCATTTGTTTTTTTTTCTGTGGGTTGGGTTGATGTGAGGGTTGGAACCACCTACGTTTTCTTGTACAGGTAATTTAGAATTTATTTATTTTTTTTCAGAAACACCATCATTTTTGCGGCCCTTGCTAGACCGAACAGTAACGAAAGGTGAAACTGCAGTCTTGCAATGCATTGCTGGTGGTAGCCCTCCGCCTCGGTTGAACTGGACTAAGGATGACAGCCCGTTGGTGGTAACAGAAAGGCACTTCTTCGCTGCAGGCAACCAGTTACTGATTATTGTGGACACAGACATTGAAGATGCTGGGAAATACACTTGTGAAATGTCTAATACGCTTGGAACAGAGAGAGGCAACATTCGTCTAAATGTAATTCCCACTCCCACCTGTGATTCGCCTCAAAACATTGCTCCATCATTGGATGATGATGGATGGGCCACAGTTGGCGTAGTGATCATAGCAGTGGTTTGCTGTGTGGTGGGCACTTCCCTTGTGTGGGTGGTCATCATATACCACACAAGGAGAAGAAATGAAGATTGCAGCATCACAAATACAGGTGTGTAAACTGAAGCTTGGCGGCGCAAAGGAGTCATCAAGTGTGTTTGTGGTTGTTCTGCAGTAACTTTCTTCCAGTAATGTTTGTGTGTTTTGACTCCAATTCAGAACGATGAATCATTTGTTGCCTTCAACATGTTGCTGGCTGGTTTAAAAATATTTCAAAGAAACCTAAAATATACTGATGGTTTTATGTGTGTTCCTCTCCCCCCCCCCCCCTTTAAATCACAGATGAGACAAACTTGCCTGCTGACATTCCAAGTTACCTGTCATCCCAGGGAACATTAGCTGAAAGGCAGGATGGGTCATCAGAAAATGGAAGTCATCATCAGTTCATAACTTCTTCAATGGGGGGATATTTTTTACAGCAGAGAGATAGTAATGGTAAATACTTTAAATATACAACTTGGCACTGTTTTTCGTTACTAAAAATCAGATACTGTCTTCCTAACTAATGTAATGAATTGTAGTGACACCAGTGAAGCATCTTTGTTGATTGCCATGTAGGCCTTGTGACTGACTTTCTGATTGCTTCAACACATTAAAATAATATTTGAAGCTGAGATTTTACTATGCAATACAGGAATGAGAAATGCTTGTGCTGATAACAGAAACTTGGTTTTACTGATCCACTTGACATATGGCCTTATCTACATAGGGAAGCTTCTTCAGTATAACCTCAGGTGTGAATTTAAACTGATCATACTTACACCAAAAAAAGATTAAGTCTACACATGAACTCTGCCAGTGTAAGAGTACCCTTTTTGTTTTTGTTTTTAGTTATGTCTCTTGGGATTATAACTTAAGCTATGCCCCCCTACTTCCCAAAAGCACTCTTTTATACAGGAATAAGTGTCCATAGGGGGCATTATATTGTTTTACTATATGATTTAACCAATGAAACTTTCCCGTGTAAGCAAGGCCTTAGTTTGTGAAAGCACCTCAAAATGATCATTGTGTTTTAGAGCAGTAATCTGCTCTGTAACACTTGATGACTTGTAGCCATTATTTGGACCATGGCTTCAGTATTCAGAGCAGAATCTTTTGTTGCAAATGAACTCATTGCATGATTTTTATTAATTAATTAATTATAAAATCCTGGCTCTCCTGGTATTTATTTTATACTCCTAGAAGATAAGCAGGCCAGTAGAGTGGTGACATACTGAGAAATCTTGACATCGCCATTCTGGAGAGGGTTAGGGTTAGGCTGTAGCCTTATAAAGCTGTTTAACTGAACTCTTGAAAACTCCTGCCCCTCCAGGAAACATGTGCTTAAAATTCCAGGGCAGGTTTCATCGCTGTAGTTTCTTTATTTGCAGAAGACCAAAACTCCACTAGTAAAACTAACTGTGTAGGATGAAGCCTAGAAAAAAGGAGTCTGTTAGCTGATACATTGTGTCTTTATTTTTAAGGCATTTGTCATCTAGATAATGGCAGTGAAACAGACCTGGAGGTTGTTACAGATCCATTCTTATGCCACTATCTGGGGACTTCAGGGACTGTATATTTAAAAGGGAATGCTTATGGCTCTGACGCTTTTGAAGCATACCATACAAGTAAGTCAAATAAATATTTTAGTTCTGTTTCAGTTTTTTGCCATAGCAGATTCCTAGTAATACTGATTTCTCCTTTTTATTAAGGCTGCAGCCCTGACCAAAGAACAGTGTGCATGGACCCATGTGACTCTAGTTACTTAAAGAAAAAGGAATGCTATCCATATTCACCTGGAACATTATCACATTCACCAGAAGATCCCTTTGACCAGTATGTTGGCAGCATTGGAATGCAGGCTACAAGTAGCAAATTGCTTAACTCTACTTACACGCCAAATGAAGGAATTGGAGTGAAAAGCTTGAGTCTAAACTCAGACATCTTTGATTTGAACAGAAATCAGGAATCATCCTCTATTACCACTAGTAGCACTTTCATGGGTATGTTTCAGCTACTGCATTTCTTAAAGCTGCAAACATCATTTGTATACACGTCCCTTATGACTTGCATGTACTAGAAAACATGTTTATCCTTTTGTCAGAACAGTAGTTCATGGCTGTACTCAGTGATTGCTTATATGATTGTTACATATTGTGAGAAACCTAACTAAAAGCTGGTCACATAAGTAGCCTGACTTTTTTTCAGAGACACTGAGCACATGCAATTGCCACTGAGTTCAGTGGGATACTACAGTTTATAAAATATATACTGTTTGAAAATTTTGGCAGTTTAACCAATGAAACTTTCCTGTCTAAGCAAGGCCTTAGTTTGTGAAAGCTAACTTTAGTATTACCTCTTTTCCTCCATTATTTGTGTTGTGCCAGGAGCATGCAGGGCACTTCATATTCAGACAAGGTACTCTGACAAGGCCTTTGAATAGACAGTGTACCAACACTCGAGGGGCTCAAATGAGAAATAAAAAGTAGTGTGACTATTGTGAAGTTATGAACAAGCCTTTAGTTTCTTGATTTTTTTTTTTTTTTTGGATGGATTTAAAAAAAAAATCTTCTACTATACCAGGGGAATAACTTCTGCATGTATTGCTTAGTTGGTAGCATCACAGTTTCTGGGTAACTGCACCTGTATTCCCCCTTCATGGTCCCTCTAGGGCACACACGTAAGATTTTCTGCTCCCAGCTATCACCTCTCTTGGGTGAAGACCCACGTGTCTCTCCCTCCTGACTGGAGTTTTAAGACTGCACATCTCCCTGCCTTACACTATATTCCCAGCAAGCCAGTCTGCTTAAAGACTAGTGCCTCTGCGTTTGCTTTCTTTCCAACGGCTATGAAAAGTGTATTGCCAAAGGTTACAAGCTATCAACCTGCTCTTTCTAAGCAAGCACACTTTTTCTTAAGATAAAAGCATTACCAAAAAAAAAAAAAAAAAAACCCCCCAAACAATAAACAGATTTAGACACACACTTAGCATACCAGGAATCGTGCACCAGTCTTATGGGGCCCGAGTAGGCCAGTGTCTTTCCATCCTTTCCATGAGGTCCTCCCTTTGTCCATTTGCTGCTTCAGAAAGAAGCCATAAGTCATTTTAGGCTCCTCCTTTTATATCAAAAGCTCTTCCTTTTGTTTCCTACCCTCTGGAAACCCCAGCATGAACTAGTATATACAAACCACCCCAGGGGGTGGAACATCTCTGGAATCTAAGTTTCAGTCACTCACCTTAATCACACTCCTCCCCCCCCCCCCCCACTGTTTTTAGTTCCTGTGGTAGCTGAGGTAACCCTCCCCCATGGAGTAGAACACAATCATGCATGAACAGTTCACAACTGTAATACAAGATGGTCCTAAAAAGCACACTACATGCAGCACTCAGTTGCTTCCCAGAAGACCTGAGTTTGTTGGGAATGACTTAAGATAAACCCTTCTTCAATAAAATGCAACTGATTGCAACCCCACTTCAAACCTGCCATATTTTTTTTTTTTTTAAAGGTCTACACAGCATAACTTATTGAAGCCAAGTGTGACTAGGAGCTTCTCCTTTTCCTCCTTCGCTTCTGCCTGCTGGAATGTTACATTTCTGACTCCTTCTCTAGTGGTTTTGGTGCCATTCCGTAGGTCTTTCTAGAGAAGATAAGTCTTGAATCAACAACCAATTCCACTGAGCATGTAGCTTTTTAACAAAGTATCTTACTATCAGCCTAGCTAAAACAATCTGTTCACTTGTGCAAATTCTTCTTTGTTCATGAACCTTTGTATTGGTTGGTTTTATCTTTTATCCAAATACAGTTTGCTTATTTCCACAAATTTTAGGACATATTTAAGTACATAAAAACAACACTGCAAGCTTTAAGCGTGCTATGGAGGTCATTGCTCTAATGAACCACAAAAGAGTTTTAAGGTTTAACTCCTTTAGGGCTCACACATTTAACTTGTAAAGGGGGACTAAAGGGTTCATGTCCTACGTTTTCTTTTGTAAGATTGGTTTAACTTAGAACCCCACTACTTTTCTTGTTTATACTGCTTTCAGCACTGTGGTATCTTAATGCCGAACACAGCTATGAGATAAGGGGCTGGGTTATATCCTAGTTTATGAATCAATAGAATGCGTAAGGCCCAGATTGCCCCTCCTGTAGGGAAACCCACAGGAAGGAGTGAAGAATGTTCCTGTCTAAGTTCTTTGACTCTTTATCTCCCCCTCCCACCCACCCAGCCTTCTTTTTTGTGGGTAAAGGTGCTGTAGTTTGCCCCCGGCAGAAGCAGAGGTACAGACTATAAAACCTTGCTGTTACCAGGAGACCTGGGCAGAGGCACCCTACCATTACTGCTGTGGGGGAAACGTGCAAATAGGGCTTCACCAGCTGGCCACTGTCTGCCTTAAAGGAGGAGCAGTTTCATGGCAAAGAATGCTACCTAGGAGTCAATGCAACCTCAGGGCTGGGGGGTAGCTGATATCCTCCCTTCTGCTGGTACTTGGTGATATTATAGCTTTATATCTAGAGGCTTCAGCCAGACTGGAGTACCATTGTGCTAGGCACTGTACAAACCTACAGTGAGACCATCACTGCTCCAAAGGGTTTAGGGACCTCAGGAGGTCATCTAGTCCAATCCCCTGCTCAAAGCAGGACCAATCCCCAACTAAATCATCCCAGCCAGGGATTTGTCAAGCCTGACCTTAAAAACCTCTAAGGAAGGAGATTCCGCCATCTCCCTAGGTAACCCATTCCAGTACTTCACCACCCTCCTAGTGAAAAAGTTTTTCCTAATATCCAACCTAAACCTCCCCCACTGCAACTTGAGACCATTGCTCCTTGTTCTGTCATCTGCCACCACTGAGAATAGTCTAGATCCATCCTCTTTGGAACCCCCCCTTCAGGTAGTTGAAAGCAGCTATCAAATCCCCCCCATTCTTCTCTTCTGCCGACTAAATAATCCCAGTTCCCTCAGCCTCTCCTCATGAGTCATTTTTGTTGCCTTCCGCTGGACTCTTTCCAATTTTTCCACATCCTTCTTGTAGTGTGGGGCCCAAAACTGGACACAGTACTCCAAATGAGGCCTCACCAACGCCGAATAGAGGGGAATGATCACGTCCCTCGATCTGCTGGCAATGCTCCTACTTATACAGCCCAAAATGCCATTAGCCTTCTTGGCAACAAGGGCACACTGTTGATTCATATCCAGCTTCTCGTCCACTGTAACCCCTAGGTCCTTTTCTGCAGATCTGCTGCCTAGCCACTTGTTCCCTAGTCAGTTGATCTTGGGGAGGTGGAAGGCGTGGTGATTTGTTTCTAATTTCCAATTGTAGAATCACTTCTGCAGCACCATTGTATTCAAATTCTGCCCAATCATGTCTGTTCAACCTCACTGAAGACAGTTGGCATTAGCTTCATTGTTGATGCATGAACCAAAAGGGTCATAGCTTGATTTTTTTTCATAAGCCAGATTGATGCTATGAAGAACATCTTTCATATTACGGTAAACAAAACTGATCTGCACGTTGATGCAAATATGAAACCCCATAAAGTCATTTATATTTTTTCCCCAAATACAGTTTCCCTTTAAACCTGTGATTGTCAATTTTGTCAATGGATACAATGCCAGAGAAGTATGACTCTTCTAGCACAATAAACAATTTTAGAATCAAATTATTAATAACATCTAGTGTTTCAAAATCAATGTGTGCCAGCCACTTTTTGGGGGGTGGTATGTGTAAGTGTGGTACCTTAATCAACAGATCTATGCCATGTGTCAGTCATATCTAATTATATTTTCTGTCTGTGAAAAAAGTGAAGACTTTCAGTGTAATGGTGTTAGCTGTGGAGCCTCCACATGGAAAAGGGAGAAGAGAAAATGTATTTTTTTCTGGCTAGTGCACCAACAAAATTGTTTAATGAAGATTCAGTTGAATGCCAAATTCTACTTGGGTTACTCCTATGCTAGCCAGCTGAGCGCAAATGGGGTATAAATGAAGGCAGAATTTCACTGGCAGGATCTTTGTTACTGATGTGTGACACAAGCCAGAAAGAACACTGTCTGGCATTCAGATTGCAGGGTGTGTCGTTTAAAAAAAAAAAAAAAAAAAGTTTTATAAACAGATCTTAATATCAGCCTAGCTAAACAGAGCGAATGTTTGAGTCCCTTTTCAGAGTACACTAATCCAAAAAGCATGTTGAAGAGATTGTTCTTGGTTATGCATTAGAATGTCTTTGTGACTTGTTTGCAGGTTTTTGTTTGTATTTTGTGTTTGAGAATGAGGAAATTCATGAAAATATAAACAAGGAAATTAAAGGGGGTAGGTTGTTCTGAATGGCTATCAACCAAGTTATTTACTTTGGAAACACTTTTAACATCTCAGCTAAGAGTTGTAAATGGGTACATATGAGTATAGAGGGCTTTTTTTTTTTTTTTTTTTTCTTTTTTTTTTTTTTTCTTCTTTTGGGTGGGGAATAATAGTACGGCTTAGAAATAAAGCCAAATCTCATTTCAGAGAACTTGAGCTGTGTCTGTCCTTGGCTTGTATTCTCACGTACAGCCCTTGGTAAGACATAGAGCGATCAACACCAGCATTTGTTTCCTTACAAATTTCTATCTTGCAGGAACATTTGGAAAGTCTCTATGGAGGCCTCAACTGGACTCTTTTTCGAGCTGTAGGCTGCCAGCAAGTTGTCAACCAAAAACCTTCCATAATAATAATTCTCAAGCCTCTTTGGACTTTGATTCAGAGGCAGAGGAAGATAGAAAGGACAGGACGGTTTCTCATGAGGAAAACAGCATTTGTACTTACAAACAGGCCTTTGAAAACTTTAGGACTCCTACTTTCCAGTCTTACGACCTGAACACATAGCTGCTTTTGGAATGGCCGTTGATTGATGGAACCAAAGAAATATTTTTGACATACTACCTCAATGTGGAGCTTTATTTAAAAGGGGCGGGGGGGGGGGAATCCATGTTTTTAATGGAGCTATGAAATCAGAAAGAATGGATACATTTTTATACAGATAAAACATAATTGCCAAAGTGTTATAAAATTTTATACAGGGAACACATTCCTTAGAGAAGTACTATATTTCTAATTATTTTATAGCTTTGTTTTATGCAAATGGTATCTCCTGTAAATTAATGATGTAAATAATACTATGTATATTTCCTGTCAGACTTCATTTTATTGAAATGAGTACTAAAGCATCCTAAACTTGTACCAATATCTGTACCTTTTTATGAATGGACGTTCCATGCTGTTTGCAGGTACCATGCATCTTATTTGCACATCACTTTTAATAAAATATGCTGCCTTGTGGTCTTGAGACACAGTAGAGTATGAAGAATGCAAGGTGGAGGTATGTTGATAGAAATTGAAAATGTATGTTGTGAATATAACCCTCTGGCCCATATCTCATCAGTTTGTCTAAAATGTAGAGCATATAGATTCACCATATTAGATATCCGCTGCCCTTAAAAGTAGTTCTGGTCATACAGCTTCCCCAAATTGTCCCACACGCACACAAGACTGGCTGTCTAGTCAGCTGTCTAGCCATGTGAGTGTACAAATAACTTTAATGTACACCTCTAGTGGTGGATATGCAGAGTGGACACACAAATACACAGCAAGCAACTTAGTAAAAAACAAAAACAAAAAAAATTCGTCCTAGACGTTTACCTGGTGGTATCATTCTCCTCTAAATAAATGGTTTGAATATTAAATATTTCCCAGATATTCAGTGCATGTCAGATTGTGTTTTCCCCTATGTTTTCTCGGCTGCTCCCCCAATCACTTCCACACCCAGTGTAATAAGGTAACCAGTGTACAAGATAATTCTTCCTTGGTTTACCTTCTGCTGCTCTTGCATTTTTTGACTGCTCTCTTCTCCATATAGATAAATGTGAACTGTACTTCATTCCTCACTCAAGTTGAGCAGTTGTTATAAGTTTGAATTCTTGCTAGATTAAATTTAAATTGAGGAGCCCAATATTATTAGCCGCTCTAAGCCAAAGAAAGACACTTACCATGTGATGGTAATTAAGACTAAATGAGAATTCTCCCTTTTGTTTTCCTCGATACAGATGTCCAGTATTTTAAAAAGCTGTGAATCCTCTTGTCAGCAATGTATTAAAACAATGTGCCTTCACAAGTTTTACTATTACAGGACTTAGGTTTTCAAATCTGCTCACTTTGAAGGTGCAAATTTATATAGTTGTCAAACTTACTTTTAAACTAAATTGAAAGCAGCTGTTAGACCAGCACATCATAGACAGTTTTCAGAGGATACGTCTAGAGCAAAAGGTTTCCCTGCCTAAAGTAGCTGAGTTAAGGGCTTTTTGTTGTTTGTAGCCAGAAACCTGGTATGCAGATTGCAGCGTAATTTCCCTCCTTTAATTTAGGCGCCAGTATTAGAGACAGGAAGTTAATCCATCCTTAATCACTGGTGGTCTGAATGTAGAGAATGGATTTTGCATGCTTTAGTTTATCATATTGCCAGATTTTCTGAATCTGATTGTTAATTTGCCTTCATTGCAGCCAGATGTGGCGACGTGGTGACAGACATTGGTATGGGTATTTGATGATAATTAACTGCATTTTTAAATATATTAATTTTTCCTGAGTTAAGCACAAATCTCTAAATCAATAATGCTTAAAATCTTAAAATAGATCCACTCACTAAGTCAATAGTTTTTTCACTTCTCTAGTTTTTCTCCAAGTGTCATAACTTAGATCTCTAACCAGACATCATTTCCCAAATATCTAGAGAAAGAAAGTAAAAAACCAAACCATTTTTAATGCTGTTCATTACAAAATAAAATGTTATGTTTAAAAATCCAAGTTAAAAGGCTGTGACTAAAAACAGTCTTTGGAAGCATGCTTTTTTTTTTTTTTTTTTTTTTAATGTACAAAATGAGAAAAAGACAATATTCCTTTCCTTTTCCACTACTTCAAATATTTTTATGAATTGAACTGTTAGACTATATGAATTCCCCAATCCTGCAATAACATAGAACTCATTATCAGGTCCAGGCCCACATTTTAATGCTTCCCATCTGATGTAAAGCTATTTCAAATGGTATCCTAAAAATACAGGTATCAGTATTTGTGGTGTCTTTTTTTTTTTTTTTTTTTTTTCTCTTGGTAATTTAAATATCACTAACATGGGAATAAAAATCCTTGTCTTTGTTCTTACAATGACACATGAGTTTTAATGTCTAGGAAGTTGACTATACTTACGATAGTGTAATGAAATGTCAGATGATATGCTGACATTTTTGTAAATTGCGAGACACAATTTTTAATAGTTGGTTTTAACATTGGAGGTGTAACCGAACTGGGCATTCAGTGTCTGCAGATGTAGTGTTCATTCTGAGATTCTGCCTGTTTTTATTACCCACTTAGGTTCTGGATTCATTTGGAGGAGCTTTGGAAAATTTGCCTCGCCTGACTAATCAAATGGCAGCGACTGAATTTGTTTTCATTTGAGAAAGTTAACACTGCCATTCAGGGCAGGATTTCAGTTTCTTTCAAAATAACGTATATCTAATCGCTAGTCCTGAGAATTATAATCCTGTCTGCAGTCTTGATTTTCCACAATTACAAGGGCTGAGAAGGATGGGGTGGAAAAATAGTTACTGATTTCAGCTGGTTTCCTTTGTCTGTGTTGGTGTGGCTTTTGCCCTGGATATAGAACAAAGATTCTTTGTGGCCCCCATAACTTAATGCTGGACAGAGGGCAGGTGTCCATGCTGATTCTTCTAGCTTTTTCAGCAGCTGTTGATAATATCTGACCATGACTAATTTGTTGGTCTGCCTGCGATCCCCAGGAAGGGAAGATAGTGATGATTGTGTGATTTGGTTTGGTTTTTCCCCTTCTCTGCAAGATAAGAGGTTGATTTGGGGTAATTGCTCATCTGCCCTGGGGGATCATCTTGTACAAATTTCTGCCAAATTTTGTTCTCTCTTCATCCTGGCGAGTGTGTGACAGACCATTAAGGCTGCACTGCTATCAATCTGAAAATGATGCATTTGTCGCTTTTTTGCTGAATGAAGAAAATGTAATGGCTGAAAGCAGATCTTGGATGAGAATGGATGCCTGAGGCTCAGTCTAGATAAGACAGGAGTGATGCTGATTTGGTGACAGGAGACAACTAGCTTGCGGGCAGTGATTGTGTCGAAGGAGGTTTGTTCAATCTTTGTTAGAAGTTCCGTGTTAGACCTACTTCTGGAACACCTCTTCCTGCTGGCATCCCAGATAGCCAGAAGTACCTTTTACCATCTGCCTTTTGCCATGAAGATTTTAATAATTGTATTGCCTATGTCCATGACTAGCTCCATTGCTGGCAAAATGGTTCTCTGGAACATTTTTGTCTAGCACATGGGATATTTATGTTTTATCAGCCAGTACCTTGTAACAAAGATACATTTTAATTTTTAGGATGAGGCATTAAGATTTTGTTTAATAGTTTTATAAATAATTGTGGATCATTGCGGGGAGGGATAGCTCAGTGGTTTGAGCATTGGCCTGCTAAACCCAGGGTTGTGAGTTAAATCCTTGAGGGGGCCATTTAGGGATCTGGGGCAAAAATCTGTCTGGGGATTGGTCCTGCTTTGAGCAGGGGGTTGGACTAGATGACCTCCTGAGGTCCCTTCCAACCCTGATATTCTATGATTAACACCACTTCTACTTGGTTAAATGTCAGAAGAACCCTGTAAACAAGCCAAGCCTTGTTTCTCTTTCTCCATTGTAATTAGCTACTTTGCTGGCTTAATCAAAATGAAGTGCACTTGTACATCTACCTCCTGTGTGCTTGTATGCCAATATCGTTAATAGAACCTTAGGTACCAGAGTCTGGCTTCTGCCATATCCCGATGCTATTTTTTATTGGTGTAAACGGCTTTTCCCATTAATCTTCCCCAAGGAAAAGGGAGATGTAACCCTCAACATCAGGGCTATGTAAGCTAAAGAATGAAAGGTGTCAAGAGCACCAGCAGTCTCCTAGGGATTTGCTGTAAGCGGAGAAAATTTAGTGTACTCTGCCTTGGCAAAAAGACAAAAACTGGATAAAGTAGCATTTAAAATGAGTTTAATTTTACATAAGTGTGGCCACACAGGAAAAGTAAAATGGTGCCAATGATGGAAAATATGACTAATCAGGAAACAGTATTAACCCTCAGGCTAAAATAATATCTTGACCTTACGGTCCTATAAAGTGATGGACTGGGTTTTTGTTTTTGTTTAGTTCTAATGTACCTTAAGTATAGTGGTATCCTGTGTGTATCCTTAACCCAGAACATTCTCCAGAAACTTCATCTAGAATAATATTCTTACTTCTAAATTAAACTTAGAGTGGCTATAGTTGTTCCAACCTTGCAGAAAATGTGTTTAAAATGGACCATTCTACCTAAGAGCCGAACTGAAGTAAGAATGGCATATTGCACAGTCCTCTCTCAAATTGGCCAGCTGAGGAAATTACATAAATTCTATAAAGCTTGATCTACCTGAATTGCTTTTTTGTGTTTTGTACTAAACTACTGGGATGATGTCAATCTGATTGAGCATTCCCAAGTACCATTATCTGTTCCCGCCCCACCCCCCATCAATTTTCTTCACATTCAAGTTAAGTTCTGGGGAGAGAGAGAGAGATTCACAGAAACTGGAGTGAGTAGATCCTGGAAGGGTATCTCTCCTCCCTGCCCCCCAATCTTTACCCTCTGTCCAACAGTCTTGGACCTCTCTCCTCTGACAAAACATTCCTAAATGGAAAAGATGGATTTGTGGATACATTTTTCAGAGATTACAAAGAATCTACTGTACAGACCTGGTGAGACTATTTATTTATTTATTTATTTATTTATTTTATTGTTAATGAGGCCTTTCACAAAGGAGGAGTTTTGACTCTATGTGGGCTTCTTGTTTAAGTTTCATAATTTCCTCAGGAAAAAAGTCTGCTTTTCTAGGGCCAGGTGCTAGATACAGGTAAGTTACATTTACTCTCCCTTCTGAAAAGTAGTAATTTTTTGTGTGTAACATTTATCTTATCTGTATCTTTAAGCATGTTGCTTATTTCCAATTCTTTGTAAATCCTCCACAGCCATATGCTATTCGGAAACAGTGGAGTCTAAAGTGGACATTGTTTTTTCTCGCTTCCCCCACCATTCTTACAGATGTTGCAGTAAATCAATTATAGGACTGACATAGCGTTTGGCTGCTTGACAAATGTTCCATAATAATGCAGCTCAGTAAAATGTGGAATTTTTGAAGTACCGTGTGTAACATTTTCAGTACAGTTGTAAATTCCCAGCCATGTCAGTACAGGTGGAGAATAAGTCATAAATAAAGTTTGTGTGCTATTCCTAAAGAGTTCCCTAGCTGGTTGACCGGTTCCATGATTTAATTCAGCCACTTTAAAAAAAAAAAAAAAAGCCTTGATAAAATAATAATTTTGCCAACAACGTTTGAGAGAGAGAATGTGCTGTGCAAACCAAAGCAACTGCAGGCATACTGTATTTGTTTATAGAGAAGAACAGGTTCAGGCTAAGCCTGGCTAAGCTTCCTGGAAACATATTGGGTAACGATTGCATAGCCATTTCAGTTACCTGCAGTGAACTTCAGCATGGCAAGAGGTATGATAGTGAATACAATGCTGTCTTAACATTTGTATTGGTTAATAATAGGAATTATCTTGTGTCAACTTGTTTGTCTCAATATAAAGCCAGTTCTTGCAGCTGGCTCTGCGAAGGTGGACCCCCATTAACTTTAATGCATCTATGCACTGATGTCAAGGTCCATCCATGTGGATCTCCGTCTGGGAGTGGGAGTGGGGGTGGGGGCTAAAATAGGCAGTAAATGATTTCTGAAAATCTTTTGTTTTCCCTGCTGCCTAATGAGTTGGAGTTTGAATGGTAAATGATTTGAGTATTTCATGTTATCAGAGATGGGCTGCCACACTCACTCATCTGTAAATTTAAGCAATCAAACAGGAATTAGAAATTGACTTCAGCTGTGAAGTTTGGAACCAAATGAAAACTTCCCCTGAGTCTGAGGCCTGGTCTACACTAGGAGGTTATGTCGAATTTAGCAGCGTTAAATCGAATTAACCCTGCACCCGTCCACACAACAAAGCTATTTAGTTCGATATAGAGGTCTCTTAAATTTGATTTCTGTACTACTCCCCTCGTTGGGGAGTAGCGCTAAATTCGACATGACCATGTCGAATTAGGGTAGGTGTGGATGCAAATCGACGCTAATAGCTCCGGGAGCTATCCCACAGTGCACCACTCTGTTGACGCTCTGGACAGCAGTCCGAGCTCGGATGCTCCGACCAGCCACACAGGAAAAGCCCTGGGAAAATTTGAATTCCTTTTCCTGTCTGGGCAGTTTGAATCTCATTTCCTGTTTGGACATCGTGGCGAGCTCAGCAGCACTGGCAACGATGCAGAGCTCTCCAGCAGAGATGGCCATGCAATCTCAGAATAGAAAGAGGGCCCCAGCATGGACTGATAAGGAAATCTTGGATCTGATCGCTGTGTGGGGCGATGAGTCTGTGCTTTCCGAGCTGCGATCGAAAAGACGGAATGCAAAGATCTACGAGAAGATCTCTAAAGCCATGGCAGAGAGAGGATACAGCCGGGATGCAACGCAGTGCCGCGTGAAAATCAAGGAGCTGAGACAAGGCTACCAGAAGACCAAAGAGGCAAACGGACGCTCCGGATCCCAGCCCCAGACATCCCGTTTCTACGAGGCACTGCATTCCATCCTAGGTGCGGCCGCCACCACTACCCCACCACTGACCGTGGACTCTGAGGATGGGATATTGTCGACGGCCGCTTCCTCGGACATGTTAGCGGACGGGGAAGATGAGGAAGGAGATGAGGAGGACGAGGCAGTCGACAGCGCTTACAACGCTGATTTCCCCGACAGCCAGGATCTGTTCATCACCCTCGCAGAGATCCCCTACCAACCGTCCCCAGGCGTTAACCCGGAGCCAGAATCAGGGGAAGGATCAGTCGGTAAGTGTTTAAAACATGTAAACATTTATTTTGAACAGAACAGGAATATTAACAATGGGTTTTTCATGATTAGTTTGCCCTAGGCGCGTAACGTTTTAGTCCTTGCCAGTGCAGCTACTGCAAAAGAAGGTCTATATGTCCGGGGATAGAGCTGAAATCCTCATGGGACATCTCCACAAAGCTCTCCTGGAGGTAATTGGAAAGCCTTTGCATGAGGTTCCTGGGGAGAGCGGCCTTATTGCGTCCTCCGTGGTAGGAAACTTTTCCACGCCAGGCTATCCTCAAGTACTCCGGGATCATTGCCTTGCACAGCATGGCGGCATACGGCCCTGGTTTTTGCTGGCTTTCACACAGCATGCGGTCTTTCTCTGTCCCAGAAATCCTCAGCAGAGTGATGTCGCTCATGGTGACCTGCTTTGAATTAGGGGAATGTTACTGTTGGGACTGCTTGCCTGTTCCTTTACAGAACTGTAACTGGCAGTTTACAGCCACGCGGTGGAAGCGGGAGAGGGGCAGCATACAGGGATCTTTCCCAGGGACAGCCGCGAGGGGGTGGGACAGGGGCAGAGTTCATGCTTGCCGGATTGCCGGCAGCAGGAACTGGCCAACGCTAGGAGCATTGCTTTGAACGTGAAAGGAGGGCACTGCTATAATTTAAGTTTTTAAGCAGCCAAAAGTCTATGGCTTACCATGTCAGCCTGCTACCCGAATTCCGCTGTCCTGCCCCGCTTGTCTGATCTCCAGTGCAAGACCCCAGGCACTGAATGCGAAGGCCGAAAATTCGACCTTGTCCTGAGTGCGCATGTGATAGGTGCTGTGCATGGTCTTCTTTACAGAGAAAGACTATGTTCATTGTTCACAAAAAATTATCTTTGTGAGGAATTCACTCCCTTTTTCCCATCCCACAGCTACGACTGTTTCCCGACCTACCCTGGCATCCCCCTCCCAGAGGCTGGCGCAGATTAGACGTAGAAAGAAAAGGACACGGGACGACATGTTCTCAGAACTTATGGGCTGCTCCCGAGCCGAGGTGGCCCAGCAGACCCAGTGGAGGGAGAACATGTCCCAAATCCATTGATCACACATTGAACGGGAGGAGAGGTGGCGTCAGGAAGACCAGCAGGCGACTCAAACGCTGCTTGGACTAATGAGGGAGCAAACGGACACGCTCTGGCGCCTTGTGGATGTTCTGCAGGACCGGAGGCAGGAGGACAGAGCCCCGCTGCAGTCTATCTCTAACCGCCCTCCCCCGCCACAAAGTCCCATACCCCCCTCACCCAAAGTCCCAAGAAGGAGGGGCGGCAGGGGCCGTGAAAACTCTCACTCCACCCCTGCAGACTGCTCGAGTACCAGAAGGCTCTCATTCCCCAAAATTTGATAAGTCCTTTCCTTCCCGCCTCACCCAAGCCCCCGTCCCAGTTTCATCCCCTAACTGTGTAGTTGCTAATAAAAAATACGTTTCTGTTAATTATTGTTTCCATCATGTTCTTTTACAGGAGAGTGTGTTTGAAGGGTGGAAGGGGGTTGGTAATTGGAGAGGACAGTCACCTTTACCAGGGTACAGACACGGGGGCAGGTTCAGCAGCAGGTCACACACACATTGCACCCCGGTCAGTCTGGGAGGTGGTTTTCATGTTCTGTGTGGGGGTGGGCTATGTGACTTTGTGGCGGGGGAGGGCGGTTAGAGATCTTATGCAGCGGTCCTTATCCTGGATCACAGAGCCACGCAGCAGGGGATCTGTAACCGTCCTCCCCCGCCACAAAGTCACATAGCCCCCACACACAGAGTCCCGAAAAGGAGGGGTGGCAGGCTCCGTTGAAACAACCAGTCCAGCACTGCGGACCGCTCTAGGAGCAGGAGCCTGTCATTCCTCGAGTTTATAAGCGTTCTTTCCAACACTACGCCCTCTCCCCACCACAGTCTGCGTCCCAGTTTCAACCCTTTACCGCGAAACCCGTAATAAAGACAACGGTGTTCATTAACAAAGTTCCATGTATTTTATTTTTAAACGTTTGTTGGAAGGGGGGGGGACGGGGTGAACGGGGTATGTAGCTGCAGAGGATAGTCAACATAAACTGGGTAAAGAAACGGGGGCAGGTTCAGCTTCAGCTTCTCTTTAAATAAAGTTAATAGTCACAGGTTACCCTGCTCACTCAGGAACCTAGCTTTCAAAGCCTCCCGGATGCACAGCGCGTCCCGCTGGGCTCTTCTAATCGCACGGCTGTCTGGCTGGGCGTAATGAGCAGCCAGGCTATTTGCCTCAACCTCCCACCCCGCCATAAAGGTCTCCCCCTTGCTCTCACACAGATTGTGGAGCACACAGCAAGCTGCAATAACAATGGGGATATTGGTTTCGCTGAGATCAGAGCGAGTCAGTAAGCTTCTCCATCTCCCCTTGAGACGTCCAAAAGCACACTCCACCACCATTCTGCACTTGCTGAGATGGTTGTTGAAGAGTTCTTTTTCAGTGTCCAGGCCGCCTGTATAGGGCTTCATGAGCCAGGGCATTAGCGGGTAGGCTGGGTCCCCGAGGAGGATTATAGGCATCTCTACATCCCCAACAGTTATTTTGTGGTCGGGGAAGTAAATACCTTCCTGCAGCCATCTAAACAGACCAGAGTTCCTGAAAACACGAGCGTCATGAACCTTGCCCGGCCATCCGACGTTGATGTTTGTAAAACGTCCCCTATGGTCCACCAGTGCTTGCAGCACCATTGAAAAGTAGTCCTTTCGGTTAATGTACTGGCTGGCTTGGTGGTCCGGTCCCAGGATAGGGATGTGAGTTCCATCTATAGCCCCACCGCAGTTTGGGAATCCCATCGCAGCGAAGCCATCTATGATGACCTGCACGTTTCCAAGGGTCACTACCTTTGACAGCAGTAGCTCAACGATTGCGTTGGCTACTTGCATCACAGCAATCCCCACGGTAGATTTGCCCACGCCAAAGTGGTTCGCGACTGACCGGTAGCTGTCTGGCGTTGCAAGCTTCCAGAGGGCTATGGCCACTCGCTTCTGGACACTCAGGGCTGCTCGCATCCAGGTGTCATTGCGCTTCAGGGCAGGGGACAGCAACTCACAAAGTTCCATGAAAGTCCCCTTCCGCATGCGAAAGTTTCGCAGCCACTGTGATTCATCCCAGACCTGCAGCACTATGCGGTCCCACCAGTCCATGCTTGTTTCCCGGGCCCAGAATCGCCGTTCCACAACATCAACATGACCCATTGCCACCATGATGTCCTCGGCGCGGGGTCCCGTGCTTTGTGACAGGTCTGTGCCACTCTCAGACTTCAAGTCCTCACCGTGCTGCCGTAACCTCCTCGCCCGATTTCTCAGCATCTGCCTCTGGGAAAGGTGGATGATAAGGTGCGAGGTGTTGACAACGGCCATAACTGCAGCGATGGTCGCAGCGGGCTCCATGCTCGCAGTGCTGTGGCGTCCGCGCTGTCACTGACCAGAAAAGTGCGCAAACTGATTTCCCGCCGGCGCTTTCAGGCAGGGAGGGCGGGAGTGACGGTTGGATGATGACAGTTACCCAAAAGCACCCTCGACACATTTTTTCCCCCAGAAGGCATTGGGGGCTCGACCCAGAATTCCAGTG
The DNA here is from genome assembly GCF_028017835.1 of Emys orbicularis. Taxonomy (NCBI): domain Eukaryota; kingdom Metazoa; phylum Chordata; order Testudines; family Emydidae; genus Emys; species Emys orbicularis. The sequence goes on along the minus strand of NC_088683.1, from coordinate 62,138,939 downwards.
GGCAGCGGGAACTGTGGGATAGCTGCCCACAGTGCACCGCTTCCAATGTCGATGCTTGCCCCGTTAGTGTGGACTCACAAAGTCGAATTACTGTCCTTAGTGTGGACACACACGTTCGACTTTGTAATATCGATTCCACATATTCGATTTAAGTAAAATCGAACTACTCTCGTAGTGTAGACATACCCTAAGAAACTGCCAATTACATGCCAATAGGAGAGGACTAAAGGAAAGAAAATTAAATGTGTTCACTTAATTTTGTATGGCACTCAGACACTATGGTGATAAGCATGGTATAAGTAACTAGATAGATGACTCTATTGATTATACCTAACAGGCTAATTTTATGCAAACTACTGCCAGTGTATTATAGGCCAATAGTGAAACTTCCCAAAGAGAACAGTGTCTGCCCTGCTGCCTGCTAGGATGGAAGTTGCAAAGGAGAATAAATTCATGAGATTTATGCTCAAAAGGGGACATCTGCCAGCTGAAAATGTATAATCCCAGTACCCAATGATACATGAAATGGCTCTTGCTAATTCCTCAGAAACTTACCTTAAATACCTATGCCTGTAGCTTTTCCAAGGGATCCTACCAAGCTACTTACACAGATCAAAAATAAAAGGAAAAAAGATCATAAAGGAATTACAATCCCAAAGGTAGTTTGTTGAAACTCAGACAGTTACAGCAGTACAAATGATGTGCATATCATCTACAAAAAGCATGGAAGAGATGCAAAAGATAACATATTTTGGTACTGTGTTTGGGGTTTTTTGTATTTTGCTCATTATGTACAAAATTAGAGACAGAATGTACAGCCAGAAAGCAGCAACACAGTACAAAGAGTAATATAAACCATAATCAGAATTGCTTGCTCCAAAACCAGAACAGTGTCAAAATAGAGGAAAGACCCAGTAAATAAAGCAAACAATCTGATTATAGGGCTATTAATATGAAATATTTTATATTATAAAGAATAAAAGTGAACCAAACACATTTATATTTCAGTGTCCAAATCTCATATCAATTTTTTCAGCCAAGTTCTACCAAAACCTTTCTTATGGGGTAACTAACATTGTGGGATAGGGTATGTTCCTGGGCAACCGTTGCTCCCCTCACTTCATTTTACAACAACCTCCCCTCTCCACATCACCTCTACCTGCAGAGTCTGATGTCCGTGTCCCCGCCCCTGACAAAGACATGCAGCTTTGGTTGGAGCCGAGGATGACTGGGAAAGTGAAGAAGAAACCCAGCAGAGTGGTGGGTGAGCAGTTTTTCACTTTGACATGTAGTGGCCGCTGGTAGGTATCTAGATGTATTAGTGAGGCTGCAGCTGACTGAGCCTCAGAGCTACGTGGTAAGATGAAGATAAGGACACAACATATGTTATAGCAGGAGTGTCCAACCTACGGCCCCCGGGTTATTCATGGCCCACCAGAGCATTTTATAAGGCCTGTAGCCTGCTTCAACACAATATACTAACAGCGGATTCATTAGTGCTTTGTTGTCATGTTTACATCATTTTCGTTTGTCTAAGTGTGTAAACAGGCAATGCTGTACATAGAATAACTTATCTAAATACATACAAAACAAGCTGAACTCAAAATATAAATCAATACAGGTGACTTTAAATCTTATTAAAATACATAGAAATCTGTTTGGCTCACACAAGGTTGGGCCTAGGTTTATGTGGCCCTTCTGTGTAATAAGGTTGGTCACCACTGCATTACAGCACTGAATGAAGGTAGAGCATAGAGCAGGACTTAACCAGCTAGCTGATAAATATGTTACAATGGATCAAATTCCCTTAAAAGTCCCATCAAGTAAGTTAGTGTACTTGTGATGAGGAGTACTCAGATTCAAAATTTCAGGTACAAAAGTCTCACACTTAAACATAGAAATTTCAGACTCCAGCAAGGGATGGCAGAAAAAACCTCTAACAAATATACATAGGATTTTGCCTCAAACCTGGGAAACCCACCTACTACAGACTCTGCCTGTTGCAAGTAGACAACAGCTGAGAGGTTCATTTGGGCAGGGTGGAAACTACCTATTAACTGGAGAAGAGGGCCCAATATACCTATAATAGCTACTAAAGATGGGAAAAGCAACAGAGGGTCCTGTGGCACCTTTAAGACTAACAGAAGTATTGGAGCATAAGCTTTCGTGGGTGAATGCCCACTTCATCAGATGCAAACCTCACCCACGAAAGCCTCTGTTGCTTTTTACAGATTCAGACTAACACGGCTACCCCTCTCATACTAAAGATGGGGACATGGACACTCAAGCATTCCTGGAGAGACCAGCAATCTGACTACTTCCTGAAGATGGTTAGAGGGCTAGAGACAACAGAGTTGTATCCCTTCCTGGAAATGAAGTAAACTGAGGCTTGGAGAAGATTTGAGGGATGGCCTCCTTAAGAAGTGGTTTCATTCACCTGGTATCTCTGCTTTATTTTCCCCTATGCCCCCAAACTAGCACTTTATTCACGTGTCCTCCATCCAAGCAACCACTACTTCTCTGCTTCTCACAAAATACTCCCATCTAGAACTGGCTGGGAAATTGAGGATTTTCCCCAGCAAAGAATTTATCCAATTACCCCCTCCCCCGCCAATTTTATAAAAACATTTCTTGTTTTCATCAAAAACCTTAAAAATTTAAACAAATTGACATTTTTATGAAACTTTCCATTCTGACTAAAACAGCCATTTTCCATTGAAAAACGTTTTGATGGAAAGTTTTCTATCAGCTCTACTCCCATCATTACAACAACTGCTCTTTCCTGACTTTTTGTTAGTGCCCCCTTTCCCTTTCAATGCACCTGGCCCCTTCTCAGCACCCGCGACAGAAAGCACAGTAAACTTAAAGACAGAAGTTTGGTAAGTGAAGGAACCTCATCCAGAAGGGATAACACAAACCAGACTCTCCTCTTTTTGATTCTAGGGATCACAAAAGTTGTTGTGATAGAATAACCACATTCCTGAAAAAACTCCCCATGTTCCAACCCGTTTTAGAAAATAAGCGTTTGCCAGGATTTATAAAAACAGGGCCAGACTAATCACCTAAAGGACACACAACCTGATGAATCTGTGAAAGTCAGCAGCACACTGGCTGTGCATGTGCATGCCTCAAGTGCCATTCCTTACCTCGCCTGTCACTTTGGCCTTCTTATTTTCCCTCTTCCCTTTCCCCCCCTCCAAACCCCAGTCCTACCACTGAACACCCAATAGGAGCTTATTTAGAAACCGATATATGTAGGAGTAGTTCTGTTTTACCATCCGTGTATCGCTTTGCACTTACCAATATTGAATTTAATCTGCCATTGTGTTACTCATTTGCCTAGCTTGGTTAGGGGTCCCTCAAAAACGAATTTCACTAACCTAAATGAGTCAGCAAGGAGGACAGTGCGGGCCTTTGTCTAGGGCACTGGACAGAAATCAGAAGAACTGGATATTTTTTCCAACTTTGCCCCAACTTGTGTGTGACCTTTTTGTGTGCATAAAGAAAGGACATCATTCTCTCAGCTGCCACAATCTGTCACCTTTTGTGAACTCTAAATTCACTAACAAACAAATAAAAAGTTAGAACAAGGCATTTTGTTAACTTTTCCCAATATGGATTGCACTTCAAGCTTTGTTCTATTAGATCAGCACTTGACACACACAAAAATTTAGAGTGATCGTTAAAGACTTTTAGGTTGAAACCATAAACAAACAGAAGTCAATCAATAATTCTAACATATACCATCTTTTTCTTTTATTAGCCAAGTGTGAAACACAGGCTCAGCCATTGAACTTGGGTTTAATTGAATCACAGTTGCTTAAGTGCTCTCAAGAGGTGACAAATTAAAAAGAGTTACGCGTGAAAGAAATAGGCATCCACAAGTTCAAAAAGCAATATAGCATAAGCTCAGTAATAAATTGTTGGTTATTCAATAAAACCAAATTACTACCAATAAACATTATCTGTGTACATTTTAAGAAAGAAGGAAGAATAAACAGAAGATTTTACCCTAGAGAGAAATTAATTCCACTTTCCTTGTCAAATTAACTATAGGTTAAATATAGAGCTGGTCAAATGATTTCCTGGAAACAATTAGCACACTGAATCTCACTTTTTTGCATGTTCAAGAATTGTCCACCAACAGACAAAATACTGGTCCCACTGAAGTTAATTTCAAAACCTCCATTGATTTCAGTTGGACCAAGATTTTACCCTAGGTGCCTGACACATACATTAGAAATACAATGACTAAAGATAAAATCAGCAACTAGAAAATAACCAACCAGTAATCAAGGTCAAACCCAAACTATACCCTCTTGACCCATGTCATTCTGCCCTCCTCCCCTTAAAAGCCTATGTCTTGTAGCACACTCTGCAGTCAGAGTATTTGAGACCAAGGTGTGGGAGTGAATGCGACATTGATGGCACTGCATGGAAAATTTATGGTGCTAAGAAAGCTAACAGTAAAGGTATCACACAGCAAGAGAGGCAAGGTGTCAGGTAGGCATATCCCAACCCTGCAGCTGAAGTCCTCCTCGGGCAGGATGTTCTCCATGTGGGGCCATGAATCTGGAATTCGTTTCCACCTCTGGTTCCATTTCAAGCACACTGGTAGAAATCTAATCTGGAAAGGATAAAGGCATGGATGAAGGGAGAGAGGTTTGTGTCCAAGAAAAAGTGTTGACTTTCCAACCAGAAAAAGTATCGCCTGGAGATGGCCCAAAAAATGGAATGGGGGAGGGGGTGGAGAGAGAATGAGAATTTTAACAATTTTGATGTTGTTTCAATTCTCATTTCACAGGTGACTACAAGACTGAAGCAGAGAGCACTGCCATGGCATAAGTTCCTCCACAGAACTGTTGTTGGATAGGTATATAAAAAGGGGTGAAACCATGACCAAAAAATGTTTACAGCTATTCCCTCATCCCCTGCACATTTGTCCAGGTGTGGTCAATTAGCATATTTGTAACCTTTAAGGCAGGCCAAGATTGTATTGCAAGTAAATAACTCCTGAAGCATCAGGACACCAGGTATATCTATTTCAGCAAATAAGGAGATATTTTGGCTGTTTTAAAAGAACATTAAGAGACTATGCCCCTTAAGATTTCACAGAAAGGAAACTAAGCCCTTGCAAACATTCAGACCTTTTTCATTCTTAGCAATACAATGTTTTGTTTTTAATTCCATCTTTTGCATTGTGCAACTGCTTCAAAATGTTACAGATCAGTATTTCAGGCTTTCAATTGATAGGGAGCAATATTTTCTATGTAAAAAGTGTTTGCCAATCTCGATATGGTCTCCATATATAATATACACCTTATCTTACTTTTTCTGTGGGTGGAGTATAGTCATAAGAGTTTCCAGCAGTTCACTGTAATTATCCCATTCAAACTTACAAAATACTTACATAATGGAGAATTTTATAACAAACTGAATTAATTTCAATTACACCTCATGCTCTTTGGACTCTCCTCCCAAACTACACAGTAGAAAGAAATATATTATGCCTTTGGGGGAGTACTTGAAAAAGCATGCCTATTTTCACATTTGCATTGAAACAATTTTTTTTTTGCCGTTTTAACCAGCTTGATAATGAAATCAGAGCTGTTTAAAACTCAGTATATAATACTAACATTCCCTGTATGTGCATATAATATTATGAAAGAGCATTCTGTCCATCAGGTCTGAGGACAACTAAACAAGGCTAAGACTCAGTGGCAACTTCAAAATTTCTCTCTACAAATTTATATCATTGATTATATTTTCAAATGTTTTGTCCTTGGTCTACAAGTTTCTTTCTTTTCTTCTGTTAAAACAGCGTATAAGGTGTTGAAGACATTTTGTTGCAATATATTTAATCCATTTAAAGTGTGCCTATTGTGAAGAATCTAAGGGCAAGTGAAAAAAAACTAACATACTAAAAATTTATAAATAGTAACAAATATCCAGTCAGTTAATTCAAGGGCTAGCCTGATAGAACTCGAGCAAAGCCAACCATTCTGTTTATAAAATCACAACTATTAGGAAGAAAACAGAAAAATAGGGTGGCTAATGCAAAAAAAAAAAAAAAAAAAAAAAAGATTTTAAAAAAAAGGTCTGCTGGAATGTCATAAAGACAGCCAGAGATATTCACCATCTGTTAAAGAGCTCCACACCAGAGGATTCTTGACAAAGAATGACCTATCATCTGGCGTTGACTTATATTTAGGATTGAGAACAGACCAACTGGATGTAGATAGAGGTACTTACATGTATAAGTACTTGAGTAATGTCACATGGTATTAAATATATATAATATTTAAGGCCAATAACCCAGGGAATAACCCCCTGGAATAAGCCCCAATAACAAGAGTCATGGAGGAAAAGCTGAGGGACACTTCCCAATGTTTTGATGAACTCTGCAAAAGGATGTTGGAGGTGGAGGAGCCTCCTGGCACATGCAGCTATGAGGATGCCGACTGAGGAATAGGGATGTTCTTGACCCAAAAGTATAACTGGGTTCAAAAGAGAACTAGCTAAGGTTATGGAGGAGAGGTCCATCACAGAAAGTGATAAAAGAAACAGCACCGTATCACCTGTGTGCAAACACTTTTCACAAAGAGAAAGATTTCTCTGTACCTGACCTATCGGTCTTCATCCTGAAAGGAAACCTGCACTTCAAAAAACAAACCTGGGAACTTAAATTAATATCTGTGAATAGCTATTAGCCAAGATGGTCAGGGATGCACACCCTATGCTTGGGGCAACCCTTAACCTCGGACTGCAAGAAGCTGGGAAGACAGGTGTGGACTACTCCAACTGCCCTGTTATGTACTCCCCCTGAAGCTCTGGTACTGGCCACTGTCAGACAAGATCCTGGGCTAGATGGACCATTGGTCTGACTCACTATGACTGTTCTTAGAGGAGATAAGACTCAATGAACACAAGGAGAAGATCTTGTTGGGTAAACTAAATTTAACCATTTTTACTTAATTTTTAAGAGGATTTTTTAAAGAATGTTGGAAAACTAATTAAAGTTACATAAAAGCTATCAAGAGGACCCAAGTTAATGTATTTACACCTTTTAAAGAGCTCAATCTTGAAGCCTCCTATGGTTTAAGAATATTCCTTTAAATTAGGTAAATTACCAGTTGTGTGCCTAACTTTAGGTACACCCATTTTTTGAAACATTGGCCTGAATGTTTTTGTCTGTAGCAGTGATAACCACTATAACAGTAGACAGAAGAGGTTCAACTAACTCCCTTTTTACTCTCCAAAATTAACATGTGAGCAGGGGCATTATACAAACTTTAAAGCCTATCAATCAATTTAAAATGAAGCCATAAGTCAGTAGATATATTCAGGATTATAAATAAAATTAGTTTAAGTTCATGTATGAACAATGGAGAAAAAAAGCAAAATGTTACATATGCATACCTAAGGTTGTAGAAAACATTGTATTACAAATACTTTTTCTATAGTAAAGCCCTGAAAGTCATCTTTCTGCCGCTGAATGCGACTTCAGTCCTTCAGCCAATATTCAAGTGGCTACACAGATTTGATGACACAGAAAAGATGCAGATTCTCTTAACGAAAAATCATGCATACCATATAAAAAGCAACAGAGAGTCCTGTGGCACCTTTAAGACTAACAGATGTATTGGAGTGGGTGAATGCACACACACAAAATGGTGAATGCCCACTTTCGTGGGTGAATGCCCACTTCCTGCCCACTTCCGACGAAGTGGGCATTCACCCACGAAAGCTTATGCTCCAATACATCTGTTAGTCTTAAAGGTGCCACAGGACTCTCTGTTGCTTTTTACAGATCCAGACTAACACGGCTACCCCTCTGATACTTGCATACCATATAGTTATCCTTCATTAGGTACACGATCCCTGAATGATTAATAAATTAACTTATGCACTGCAATTTTTGGATGTTCGATTTTATCAAGTCCTCAATTAGTTCATAAGAGTTCTACTGTATTTAAGAAATGGTATGTGATCATGCAATTAAAGACTTTAACATAATGCACACACACAAAAGGGCAGTTAAGACTGAAGACTTGTAACTTAAGTAGAAATGTTGGCTCAGCTATTTAGCCATATATTTCTTTAGGGACAATTGTAAGAAGGGATAGAGAGGAGTCTACATCAGAACCCCAGACCCAACCTTCTTGTCCGAGGACTGGGGAAGTTCCATTTAGATCCAAAGTGAACGTACTTCTCTCCTTATAACATTCTGACCCACATCCTGGCGAGTCACACATACTCAGGGTATGTCTACACTACGAGAGCAGTTCGATTTTACTTAAATCGAATATGTGGAATCGATATTACAAAGTCGAACGTGTGTATCCACAATAAGGGCAGTAATTCGACTTTGTGCGTCCACACTAACGGGGCAAGCGTCGACATTGGAAGCGGTGCACTGTGGGCAGCTATTCCACAGTTCCCGCAGTCCCCGCTGCCCATTGGAATTCTGGGTCGAGCCCCCAATGCCTGCTGGGGAAAAAAAACTGTGTCGAGGGTGGTTTTGGGTAACTGTCGTCATCCAACCGTCATTCCCGCCCTCCCTCCCTGAAAGCGCTGGCGGGCAATCATTTCATTTCGCATGCTTTGTTGGTGAATGACAGCGCGGACGCCACAGCACTGCGAGCATGGAGCCCGCTGCGACCATAGCTGCAGTTATGGCCGTTGTCAACACCTCGCACCTTATCGTCCACCTTTTCCAGAGGCAGATGCTGAGAAATCGGGCGAGGAGGTTACGGCATCGCGGTGAGGACATGAAGTCTGAGAGTGGCACAGACCTCTCGCAAAGCACGGGACCCCGCACCGTGAACATCATGGTGGCAATGGGTCATGTTGATGCTGTGGAACGGCGATTCTGGGCCCGGGAAACAAGCACGGACTGGTGGGACCGCATAGTGCTGCAGGTCTGGGATGAATCACAGTGGCTGAGAAACTTTCGGATGCGGAAGGGAACTATGGGGGCTATGTGACTTTGTGGCAGGGGGAGGACGGTTACAGATCCCCTGCTGCGTGGCTCTTTGATCCAGAATAAGGACCGCTGCATAAGATCTCCAACCGCCCTCCCCCACCACAAAGTCACATAGCCCCCCCCCCACACACAGAACATGAAAACCACCTCCCAGATTGACCAGGGTAACTAGTGACTGCAATGTGTGTGTGCCCTGCTGCTGAACCTGCCTCCGCCTCTGTACCCTGGTAAAGGTGACTGTCCTGTCCAATTACCAACCCCCTTCCCCCCCCTTCAGACAGACTCTCCTCTAAAAGAACATGATGGAAACAGTAATTAACAGAAACGTATTTTTTATTAGCAACTACACATGAAACTGGGGGATGAAACTGGGACAGGGGGCTTGGGTGAGGCGGGAAGGAAAGGACTTATCAAATTTTGGGGAATGAGAGCCTTCTGGTACTTGAGCAGTCTGCAGGGGTGGAGTGAGAGTTTTCACGGACTCTGCCGCCCCTCCTTCTTGGGACTTTGGGTGAGGGTGGTATGGGACTTTGTGGCGGGGGAGGGCGGTTAGAGATAGACTGCAGCGGGGCTCTGTCCTCCTGCCTCCGGTCCTGCAGAACATCCACAAGGCGCCGGAGCGTGTCCATTTGCTCCCTCATTAGTCCAATCAGCGTTTGAGTCGCCTGCTGGTCTTCCTGCCGCCACCTCTCCTCCCGTTCCATGTGTGATCGGTGCATTTGGGACAAGTTCTCCCTCCACTGGGTCTGCTGGGCTGCCTGGGCTTGGGAGCAGCCCATAAGTTCCGAGAACATGTCCTCCCATGTCCTCTTCTTCCTACGCCTAATCTGCGCTAGCCTCTGGGAGTGTGATGCCAGGCTAGGTCGGGAGACAGTCGCAGCTGTGGGATGGGAAAAAGGGAGTGAATTCCTCACAAAGATAAATTTAGTTGTGAACAAAGAACATAGTCTTTCTCTGTGAACAAGACCATGCACAGCACCTATCACATGCGCACTCAGGACAAGGTCGAATTTTTGGCCTTCGCATTCAGAGCCTGGGGTCTTGCAGTGCAGATCAGAGAAGCGGGGCAGGACAGCGGAATTTGTGTAGCAGGCCGACATGGTAAGCCGTAGACTTGTGTCTGCTTAAAACTTTAATAATAGCACTGGCCTCCTTTCACGTTCAAAGCAATGCCAGTCCCTGCTGCCAGCAATCCGGCAAGCATGAACTCTGCCCCTGTCCCACCCCCTCGCGGCTGTCCCAGGGAAAGATCCCTGTATGCTGCCCCTCTCCCGCCTCCACCGCATGGCTGTAAACCGCCGGTTACAGTTCTGTAAAGGAACAGGCAAGCAGTCCCAATACTAACATTCCCCTACCTAATTCAAAGCAGGTCACCATGAGCGACATCACTCTGATGAGGATTTCAGAGACGGAGAAAGAAAGGATGCTTCGGGAAAGCATGCAAAGACCAGGGCCGTATGCCGCCATGCTCTGCAAAGCAATGATCCCGGAGTACTTGCTTGTATCCTGGCGCGGAAACATTTCGTACCACGGAGGACCCAATAAGGCCGCTCTCCCCAGGAACCTGATGCAAAGGCTTTCCAATTACCTCCAGGAGAGCTTCGTAGGGATGTCCCAGGAGGATTTCTGCTCTATCCCCGGACATATAGACCGGATTTTACTGTAGCTGCACTGGCAGGGACTAAATAGTAGAGCGCCTAGGGCAAACCAATCATGCTAAACCGGACATTGTTAGATTTTTTTTCAGTAGTTGCACTGCCAAGGACTGAAACGTGAAGCGTCTAGGGCAAACTAATCATGAAAAACCCATTGTTAATATTGTTAATATTCCTGTTCTGTTAAAAATAAATGTTTACATGTTTAAAACGCTTACTGACTGATCCTTCCCCTGATTCTGTGTCCGGGTTAACGCCTGGGGATGGTTGGTAGGGGATCTCTGTAAGGGTGATGAAGAGATCCTGGCTGTCGGGGAAATCAGCGTTGTAAGCGCTGTCGACTGCCTCATCCTCCTCATCTCCTTCCTCATCTTCCCCGTCCGCTAACATGTCCGAGGAAGCGGCCGTCGACAATATCCCATCCTCAGAGTCCACGGTCAGTGGTGGGGTAGTGGTGGCGGCCGCACCTAGGATGGAATGCAGTGCCTCGTAGAAATGGGATGTCTGGGGCTGGGATCCGGAGCGTCCGTTTGCCTCTTTGGTCTTCTGGTAGCCTTGTCTCAGCTCCTTGATTTTCACGCGGCACTGCGTTGCATCCCAGCTGTATCCTCTCTCTGCCATGGCTTTAGTGATCTTCTCGTAGATCTTTGCATTCCGTCTTTTCGATCGCAGCTCGGAAAGCACGGACTCATCTCCCCACACAGCGATCAGATCCAAGATTTCCTGATCAGTCCATGCTGGGGCCCTCTTTCTATTCTGAGATTGCATGGCCATCTCTGCTGGAGAGCTCTGCATCGTTGCCAGTGCTGCTGAGCTCGCCACGATGTCCAAACAGGAAATGAGATTCAAACTGCCCAGACAGGAAAAGGAATTCAAATTTTCCCAGGGCTTTTCCTGTGTGGCTGGTCGGAGCATCCGAGCTCGGACTGCTGTCCAGAGCGTCAACAGAGTGGTGCACTGTGGGATAGCTCCTGGAGCTATTAGCGTCGATTTCCATCCACACCTAGCCTAATTCGACATGGCCATGTCGAATTTAGCGCTACTCCCCTCGTTGGGGAGGAGTACAGAAGTCGAATTTAAGAGACCTCTATGTCGAACTAAATAGCTTCGTGGTGTGGACGGGTGCAGAGTTAATTCGATGTAACGGTGCTAAATTCGACATAAACTCCTAGTGTAGACCAGGCCTTAGGGTTATAGTTGGGTGACGAGATATAGGGGGCGTTAATTATAGTGGGAAGAGCCATGGCAAAGACCTAGCCCCGATGCTTTGAAGTGTATTGGATGAAGAGCTGGGATTACACACTATACTAAACACTGTTTAAGCCAGTCTCAGAAGAGCTCTCTTCCATGGATGGTATTTCAAAGAAAGATGCCACAGTGACAGACAACCTGAAAGCTTATGCTGCTTTTGAGGTGCTAGTACCATTCTAATTAGGTTACAAACCATGGCAGTTCTCATTGTTTTGGAAAAGTGGCAGGTAGTGAAATGTTTTCTTGTACAAATAAGTCTTCAGACTTCCTGTGAGGAGAAAGAGCTAATTTTTTCCCCAGATGCTTCTGTTGAGGTCTGCAGTTTAATAATATGTGTGTGCAACATTATAAAGTATCTGTGTAAGTGAATCAGAGAAGCATCTACTACATGATCAGTGGGGAAAAAAGGTAAACAACAGTTGGCAGCTACATTTCCTTTTCGGAGCCAATTTTTGTGTGCATCATTTTCTTAACCAAAAGCAATATGTAGTGAAACCAGATTTGGTTCCGTAGCTGCAGTTTAGCCAGGTAGGTTTGAGTTATGTACAACACTGTATTGAATTAGCCATTCAGATGGTTATATGTACTCGTTTTCAATACCATTTTCATTCATCCATGTCAGAGTTTTAGAAGGAACCCAGAATGATGAGGCAGTAGTTTGCCTATAGTTGCAACATAGCATGTCTATACTGAGGTGATGTGGGGCATTGATTACTATTAGGAAAAGAGCCAGAGGCTGAAAGTACAATACAATAAAGCTGGGGTCAACAATTGTGTCTCTGGAGTCATCTGAATTATTTACCTCTTATGAGGAACTGGAATGCTGGGAAACAAGTCATTCAGTGAGCTACATGTGTTATCAACACTTGTCAGGAGATTGAAGATGACCACACCAAGAACCAGGAAGCCAGTATTATGGAGTCTGTGTACTCCTTGGCAAAGGAGGTGCAGGTGACAGGGTGGAGATGAGATGGTTCACCACACAATGCTCTATTTGCTTTCTGATTCACTGTGTGCACTGTGGATGGGGATGAATTCACTGCAAGTTTGGGAGCCAGCATACATAGGCACCATCTGTGTGGGATAGACACTATTGTTTACTAGAGAAGGCAAAGATACCAAAAAATTGACTAGAGTATGAGATTTCTCCCATGATGTTTTTTAGTAGTAGGTTGAACAATCAACTTAACTTTGCTGGTCTTCACCCTTTATTCCCTGCCCTAACTCTATTATCTTTGCAATCTGATATCCACCTCTTGTCCTGGCACTCAACCACTATTGTTACTGTTGTCAGGACAGGAAAGGGAGCCAGTGAGGATACAAACTTCCAGATTCCTCCACTGTAATTTGTTTCCCCCAACTGGGGACAGGCCAAAATGACTTTAAAAAATAAATAAATGTGAATTTAAGACAGTTGACCAGCTAAATCTATTTATAAATTCCAAATTTTAGAAATAGTGGTGGCAGGAGTAAAAAAAAAAAAAAAAAAACTTGGTATAAAATGATCTCATTGCTGCTGGCAGTTGAGTTCAGAAGAGAGATTTAGTTTTAGATAAAGGATTTAGCTTGGATTTCATCTTTCTCAATCTCTCACTGCCAGCATAACAAATCTCTTGGCCATCCATTCCTTCAGATTCTATACCAGGTTGCAAGGCAGATAGCATTCTCCTGTGTGTCCCATTAAAAGTGACATGACCTTTCTCCTGCATCAGGTTATCACATGTGGTCATGATTTTAATCAGTTGAATCTAAATTAAGCAGGGTAGACTTGATCCAGGCCATAAAAAGTTACCTTTAGTTTGTGAGCCAACCCTCAGCTTGTGTAAATTGGCATAGCTCCATTTAACACATCAAGTTAAATACAGTGGATCTATTCCAACTTACACCAGCTAATGGCTGTCTGTGGGTGTGAGAGAGAGAGAGAATTACCTTTGCAATATCTATCAGTGATTGGTCATGAGTCACTCCGTTACCATATTGTGGAGACAAAGACTCCAATATAAAACAAAGGGCCCCAAAAACCTCTAATGTGTAATTTGGAGGAAAGTATACTTCCCATAATGGTCTATAGTTTGGCTTTTTGTTTCTCTCTCAAGTACTCCTGAAAAGAATTCTACAATTTGCCTTAAATGTAGCAGTATTTTTGGAAAATATACACTATGCTATTAATCATAGAATCATAGAATATCAGGGTTGGAAGGGACCTCAGGAGGTCATCTAGTCCAACCCCCTGCTCAAAGCAGGACCAATTCCCAACTAAATCATCCCAGCCAGGGCTTTGTCAAGCCTGACCTTAAAAACCTCTAAGGAAGGAGATTCCACCACCTCCCTAGGTAACCCATTCCAGTGCTTCACCACCCTCCTAGTGAATTTTTTTTTCTAATATTCAACCTAAACCTCCCCCACTGCAACTTGAGACCATTACTCCTTGTTCTGTCATCAGGTATCACTGAGAACAGTCTAGATCCATCCTCTTTGGAACCCCCTTTCAGGTAGTTGAAAGCAGCTATCAAATCCCCCCTCATTCTTCTCTTCTGGAGACTAAACAATCCCAGTTCCCTCAGCCTCTCCTCATAAGTCATGTGTTCCAGCCCCCTAATCATTTTTGTTGCCCTCCGCTGGACTCTTTCCAATTTTTCCACATCCTTCTTGTAGTGTGGGGCCCAAAACTGGACACAGTACTCCAGATGAGGCCTCACCAATGTCGAATAGAGGGGAATGATCACGTCCCTCGATCTGCTGGCAATGCCCCTACTTATACAGCCCAAAATGCCGTTAGCCTTCTTGGCAACAAGGGCACACTATTGACTCATATCCAGCTTCTCATCCACTGTAACCCCTGCAGTTCTGCAGAACTGCTTCCAAGTCATTCGGTCCCTAGTCTGTAATAGTGAATGGGATTCTTCCGTCCTAAGTGCAGGACTCTGCACTTGTCCTTGTTGAACCTCATCAGGTTTCTTTTGGCTCAATCCTCTAATTTGTCTAGGTCCCTCTGTATCCTATCCCTACCCTCCAGCGTATCTACCTATGATGTCATAGGGATGGGTCCTGTGAAATCTATTCGCTGAGCAGATTCTAATCTTATTTTTGTCTGTCTTATTCTCAATTAAGCTCTGAAAATACAATTCCTTTGCCTAATGCACATGGAAGTAGGTTCTGAGACATTGGGGCATCTCAGGGGGTCATCCCCAGTGCTGATGATTCAGGAGGGAAAAGGAGAGAAACTCAGCGAGGTGGAAGTGACAATGTCAAGGACTGAACTGTAGAAGTGAAGTACATTGACCCAGAGGGAGCAAAGGCTGGGTTGGGATGCGGGGGAAAGGATCAAAGGCACTGTCGGCACATGGAACACCAGAACTCCATCAGGGGGATGGAAATGGAAAAACCAAGGGCCCTAATACGTTTCTGTCTCCCCATGTCTTATCTATCAGTCCCTGTATGTTCTCTATCCATCCTCCATTAGTCAATCACATTCTTACAATCACACAAAGTGCACCAGTTACAGACCCTTGTCATGCAAACCATAGGCTCTTTCCTCACTTGACTCTCACTTTGAGTATGTGATTGTGTTTATTGCATGTTTTATAGAACACATTTTTAATTGATAAACTTGAAGCGGTTCCCATCATATACAGGGTTTACAGTTTGGTTCAATGGCTCTCAGCACCCCCACTATACAAATTGTTCTAGCACCCCTGAGTAAAGGACCGTTAAAACTGAACTGTCTTCAGCTAATGGATAATGATTACAGTTATTGTAACAAATGGTCCCAAGAGGAGTCGATGGGCAGGTCTACGCTACCGCTTAAGTTGATTTAACTTATGTCACTCAGGGGTTTGAAAAAGCCTCTCCCCCTTAGCAATGCAAGTTTCACGCTGTCCACATGGGCGCTATGTTGGCAGGAGACGCTCTCCTGCCAACATAGCAGCTGCTTCTTGCTGAGGTGGAGTAATTATGCCGACGAGAGAGCTCTCTCCCATCGGAATAGCACGTCTTCACCA
Organism: Emys orbicularis; assembly: GCF_028017835.1. Classification (NCBI taxonomy): domain Eukaryota; kingdom Metazoa; phylum Chordata; order Testudines; family Emydidae; genus Emys; species Emys orbicularis. The sequence continues at coordinate 62,123,046 of NC_088683.1, read as the reverse complement.
GACACGCTACAGCGGCGCAGCTGCATCGGTGCAGCTACAGAGTAGTGCTGTAGTGTTGACTTGATTTTATTTTTTAAGGAGCAGCTACTGCAAAGGATAGAGCCCTTTTATGAATGTGAATACATCAACGGAAATAGTAAAAGTAGTAAATAAAACACAATGGGCGAAATTCAGACCTGGTGTAACTCCAGTGGGCTTAAGACTGGAGTGGATGCATTGTGTAATCACTGAAGCAGCAGTTAGTGCCAGAATCCAGCGTATGTGTAACTTCAGATTCTTTCGTTTGCCAAAAAGAAAATCTTTCATTTTTCAGTCAACTGTTTCCTACAGCCTTGTAGAGCACACAAACAATATAGAACCCCTACTATGGTTATGGAACGATAAACTTTGCACCAGACTTTGTTAATATTGGATAATAGCAAAAAGTGCGTTCACTTTTACTAGTTTGAAATAATTAGTTTTTAAGTGTAAGGTGTCAGAAATGGATTTTGAGTTGTCTAATTTGTCAAACTATTTATGCCTTACTGGGGCCCTTGAAACATTCCAGTAAGAGAGCCTAGATACGGCAGCCAAACCTTACATGTAAACAGAGACAGTTAGAGTCTAGTCAAGTCAGCAACAGAACCATCACAATCATAACCATCGAGCTAAATGTTACCAGCAAAGTAGATTAAAGAGCTTGGTTTATGAGCTCCTCCGCTGCCAGGCACATTCTGTGTGGCCGCGAGTATAATAATTAGTTCCTGGTGAAGGGAAAAACTGGTGCCAATGTTAGCATGCAATGAAAGAATAAGGATCTTTGTCATTGTGCTCCTTCTCTCTCCTGTTCTGACAATGCTGTTCGCAGCCCATTTAGCCAGAAAAGGAACAACAGCTGCAACACCAGCACCAAGAATTACATTACGCTATATGCGGTCAGAGGTTCCGTTGTACACAGTGGTCAATGAGCTTTGTAATTAAAGTGGCTATCTTAAAAAATTCAGTTGTTGGCTCCGTGTTCTGCCCTCAGAGGCATGTGTGTGGGTTCCATGCCCCAGCGGGAGCTATGAGTGCACATGTCAGGGCAGAATTTGGCTGTGTGTGGTGGTGGTGGTGGTGTAGTAATAAGGAGGAGAGAAAAATCTACTATTGGAATCAAATATTCGTTAGCTTCCCACTTCCAAATTGAACCAAACATTCTTCTTCGTCCAGTGTTTCTGTGTGGAATTTTGGAAATATTAGTGTTCAGCAATGTTCTCGAAAATTGCAGCCCACCCAGTGCATATGGTGAATCCATTCTGACCAAGTAAGGATGGCACCAAGCCTTTGCCCTAACCTTGAACTGAACCCGAGCCTGAACTTTCCAGAAACTTGAAAATAGTTTTTGGTAAATTTTAAAATAAAACAAGGAAAAGACAAGGAAAAAGAAGAAAAGAAAAAGATTGAAGATTCTGGTTTTGTCTGTGACAGGAAATAGCAATACTGAAATATCCCAAGAAAGGCTATTCTTGCTGTATTACTGCCCTCAGCCAAAACCAAGATGTACTGGAAATCTTTCAAGAAACCCTCTTTGAGTTATTTCCAGTCTTCCTTCCAGACCAGTGAGGCTTGGATAAGTATTCAAAAATTTGAATACTTATCTGCTCCTTCTTCTTCCTCTGGTCTCTCCCCACCTACGAGAGAGCCCAAACGAATCAGCAGCTCGCTATTGATGTGGCATTTCCTTCAGGAAATATCTCTGACTGGTTCTCCACTCGTACAGGTCAGCCATTTGGAAGAAAAAGTTCACCAAGAACTGAGATGAACTATGAGAGTGACTCATGACTTAACACTTCTCTTAAAGGGCTCACTTCTAAGCAAAAACACGTATTCCTTGTTGCCTTCAAGGAGTTAACTTACCACTGGGCAGAGATGTGCACGCGCAATAACTAAGTAACTACAGTATAATTGAATAAAAAGTGATCTTGTTACCATAAATACTGGCCTTTCTCAACCTGTTCCCCCTGATGTTTGTAATTCTCTTCATATCTTTCCTTAAAATTAGATGGTAACGTTTTTGGAGCAGAGATCATGGTTTTGTTTTGTAAACTAACCTTCTGGTGCTACAGAAATTATTATAGTGGTCGTCTTGTTAACTTGCACATGGGGATGAAGTTCTAGCTAGCTGACTTTTAAATATATTTTTAGATAAGGGCTTCATATGTTTATTATTTTAACTGAACCATTTTGCTCCTCTCGAATTATCTTTGAACAAAATGTATTGTCTGGATCTGATTGGGAAACGTCTTTAAAATGAAAATTTGATGAGAAGCAGAAATCAACATTTGAAATCTTTAATGATGATTTCTCTATTTTCCGACCAGTGCTCGTACTGGGATTTTTATTAAATATCAGTTTGAAGTTTTGATGTGAAGTACTATGCATAATTCTTTTTGCAACCTAGCTAATTGTTCAGTTGTCATTTCTTAGATAAGTCCTATTTCAGTCAAGAGTAGACTTTTTAGAGAAGTCTATTTATATAAACTTTTCTGAGCAATGAGAGTTTTTGACAGTTTATCTCTAATAAGTCCCTATTCCTGCAAGGAACAGACAAATTTTAAACTATATTTGGTTTGAAATAACAGATGATGAATAGTGTATATATGATGCTGATGAATAGTGTATATATGATGCTTAGTATGAGATTTTTTTTTATGCTGTACAATTCATAGTTCATTATGGTATGAAAGATTAGGTGAGTTTTACCCACAAGATCCTGGGTGTTTAGATGTAAATGATTAGTATAAAAGTAATTAACAAAAGTTTGTAAAGAGCTTTGAGTTCCTCAGTTTCTTTAGATGTAAGCCACGATTGTAAAGTATTAGCGTTTATTAATAACCATTATTTGTAGTTATAGAGTAGGTAGAAGGCTTCTATTAACATTGTTATATATTGGTGGTCATATTAGGATCATATCTAATCTATACTTCTGAAAAAGTTATTCAAAAGACGCTGAGTGAAATTCTGGAGCCATTGAAATCAATGGGAGTTTTCACCTGTGTTTTCATGTTCTAGAGTTCACCCTGCATGTTTGTAACTTGTGCAACTACAGCAGTAGATTAATACATTTCACTGAATACACACCAATGTATTTTAATATCAAAATATTTCAGATTTTTATCTGAGCAGCTGAGGGAAAGGGAAACCTAAACTGTCAGTAGAGCTAATAACAGTAGCATGTTGTAAAAGCAAACTGTATCATCATTTACTAACTATATAAAACTGTTACAGATTGGATTTACACTTAAAAACAAACCCCAGGTTGGATACTAAATTAGAAATTTAACCTGTTTTCTTCTTTGATCATTAGTTATGAGTGTAAAAGACACTAACACTTCTTATCCCCAATTACATGCAATACAACTACAAGAAATATGATTTAATTTAGCAAGGATTTTAAAAGTAACAGTTTTACACATAGAGCATTAGTATGGAACACATCAGTTCTAAAAATAAACAACAAAATCATTTGACTGAATAAAATGCCTAAAGGAATAAAAGAAATCAATTATTTCAAGATAGAAATGTCAGTGTCCTTTGCTACTCATCAACATAATTTATAGCATGGATAAATCACAGAACTAGAAATTGTTATAATAAAGAAATGCACAGTACAACAAAGAATTAGACTCATTTAGAATAATGTTGCAGAGAAGCCATCAATAATACATTTGCAGAGAGGTCTTAAAGACAGCAATATGCATATGGCTGTTCCAAAACAAACACGACCACATAGATGCAAGACTGATTTGGAGAAGCAGTTTATACATTGTAATCTTGAGAGTAAACCCTATGATTATGGGTACAATCCTGCAATCCACATTCATAGCAGTAGGCTTTTTTCAAGCTAGTAGTCACATTGAATTCAGACTGCGACCAAATCCTATTGGTTCTTCCTTTACAACATAGTTGAATTCTGTCCTTTCTTCTCTGTTCCCACTACAAAAAACCTTGTCCACTTCTTGGTCATCTCTTGCTTTGCCAACTGCCACCAATTCCTTCCTAAGGGTCTTACTATATCATCCTGCTGAACCCACAATTTTCTTCTAAAATAATCATTTTCTCTGGCACCTCTGACCATGTTACTTCCTACTTTCAATTTTTTGCAGCATTCCTCTAGCCTTCTATATCAAGTTCAGACTTCTAACACAAACCTCAAAGCCCAGCACAATTCTATATGCTTTGATTCTCTGCTCTTCCACTATGGGCACTTGTATGCTCGTTTTATACCCCTCTACCACTCTCATCTGTATTGGTTTTCCTTCATGCCACTCCTCATTCTTTTAACTCCCTCTTTTTCCTAGTATAGAAAGCAACTAGCCTGTTGAAATACACTTCTTCTGAGACAACACCAAAAAAAAGAGTGCCTAAATTATATCCCTGTGAGATCCAGCAGTTATCTGATGCATAACAGAACTGTACTGTTTGTCTAACATAGGGCCTGATTCTGCAACTTTTATTTACCTATAGTCACTCCAGTGATTCCATTGACTTCAAAGGATTACTCAGATGTATAAGTGTTACAGAACCAGGCATTGGGGGAGAAAATATGAGATGCTTTTTGGAGTGAGGACTGTTTTCTTCCACATGTTAATGTTGTGCATGCTGGCATTCGGTCTGTAGTTATGCTAATAATGATCTATGTATTGAAAAACATGGGGAACTGTGTGCTAGGGCCATATGAGATTAGGAAATAAAATGGTCATTTACGGTAGCTCTGATTCACTTTGCAAAGTCTGTTGTCTGACAGCGTAAGGAAGACACAGAGAAGCAGAATTCATATTTGGTCTTCCTCTGGAGGAAATAACCATAGGTTCAGTCCTGCTTCCATTGATGTTGGTGGCAATTGACACTAATAGGTGCAAAATTGGGCATAACCTGGTTAAAGAATGGTTGAAAAGAGGGTGTTATGAAGATATTTGATATTTTTAAGCAGGTATATTTAATCTCATAAGAGTTCTAGAAGCAGATTTTTCTATGAATGTTAACTGCCCCAGGAAGTATGATAAAACAAGAGCTGTAAGTGAAACAAACAAAACAAACAAAAAACCACAACTGGGTTGGTGGTAAACTCCCTTGTAACAGCAAAAATAACGAGAAATCCTTGTGGCACCTTAGAGACCAACACATTTATTTGGGCATAAGCTTTTGTGGGCTAAAACCCACTTCATCAGATGCATGGAGTGAAAAATATAGTAGGCAGGTATATATATTACAGCACATGAAAAGATGGGAGTTGCCTTACCAAGTGTGGGATCAGTGCTAACGAGGCCAATTCAATCAAGGTGGAAGTGACCTATTCCCAATAGTTGACAAGAAGGGGTGAGTATCAACAGAGGGAAAATTACTTTTTGTAGTGACCCAGCCACTCCCAGTCTTTATTAAGGCCTAATTTGATGGTGTCAAGTTTGCAAATTAATTCCAGTTCTGCAGTTTCTTGTTTCTGAAGTTTTTTTGTTAAAGAATGGCCACTTTTAAGTCTGTTATTGAGTGTCCAGGGAGATTGAAGTGCTCTCCTACTGGTTTTTGAATGTTACAATTCTTGATGTCTGATTTGTGTCCATTTATTCTTTTGCATAGAGACTGTCTGGTTTGGCCAATGTACATGGCAGAGGGGCATTGCTGGCACATGATGGCATATATCACATTGGTAGATGTGCAGGTGAATGAGCCCTTGATAGTGTGGCTGATGTGGTTAGGTCCTATGATGGCGTCCCTTGAATAGATATGCGGATAGAGTTGGTAAGGGGGTTTGTTGCAGGGATTGGTTCCTGGGTTAGTGTTTCTGTTGTGTGGTGTGTAGTATTTGCTTCAGGTTGGGGGGCTGTCTGTAAGCGAGGACTGGCCTGTCTCCCAAGGTCTGTGAGAGTGAGGGATCATCCTTCAGGATAGGTTGTAGATCCTTGATGGTGCGCTGGAGAGTAACAGTTCTCCAAACTTGTAAGTATAACAAGAGTTTAATTAAAGTAAATTGGGAAGTTAAAAATAAGTTGATATTAAGGCAGAGTGATGAACAAAACCAACATCTGAATTTTCTAACTCATATCAGAAAAATATTTTTTAAAAAGCCTAAAAATGGAAGAATGTTAAGAATTAGAGATGGGTCAAAGCAGTCAAATTCTGATCAGAATCTGGATTCAAATTTTGGATAGTATTTGTGTCCAAGGTTTTCCTGTGGTCTTATCTCTACTTAAACTTACATAAGAACGGCCATACCAGGTCAGACCAAAGGTCCATCTAGCCCAGTATCCTTTTCTCCCGACAGTGGCCAATGCCAGGTACCCCAGAGGGAGTGGACCTAACAGGCAATGATCAAGTGATCTCTCTCCTGCCATCCATCTCCACCCTCTGACAAACAGAGTCTACTTTTTTTGTTTTTGTTTTGTTTTTTTGAGGCTCATAGAGTCTAGAGCACACTGGGCAAATTGTGATTTTTGTCAGGTTTCAGAGTAGCAGCCGTGTTAGTCTGTATCCGCAAAAAGAACAGGAGTACTTGTGGCACCTTAGAGACTAACAAATTTATTAGAGCATAAGCTTTCGTGGGCTACAACCCACTTCTTCGGATGCATATAGAGTGAAACATATATTGAGGAGATATATATACACACACATACAGAGAGCATGAACAGGTGGGAGTTGTCTTACCAACTCTGAGAGGCCAATTAAGTAAGAGAAAAAAAACTTTTGAAGTGATAATCAAGATGGCTCAGTACAGACAGTTTGATAAGAAGCAAGTGTGAAAATACTTACAAGGGGAGATAGATTCAATGTTTGTAATGGCTCAGCCATTCCCAGTCTTTATTTAATCCTGTGTTGATTGTGTCTAGTTTGCATATCAATTCCAGCTCAGCAGTCTCTCGTTGGAGTCTGTTTTTGAAGTTTTTCTGTTTTAAGATAGCCACCCGCAGGTCTGTCATAGAATGGCCAGACAGGTTAAAGTGTTCTCCCACTGGTTTTTGAGTATTATGATTCCTGATGTCAGATTTGTGTCCATTAATTCTTTTGCATAGAGACTGTCCAGTTTGGCCAATGTACATTGCAGAGGGGCATTGCTGGCACATGATGGCATATATCACATTGGTTGATGTGCAGGTGAACGAGCCCCTGATGGTATGGCTGATGTGATTAGGCCCTATGATGATGTCACTTGAATAGATATGTGGACAGAGTTGGCATCGGGCTTTGTTACAAGGATAGGTTCCTGGGTCAGTGTTTTTGTTCAGTGATGTGTGGTTGCTGGTGAGTATTTGCTTTAGGTTGGGGGGTTGTCTGTAAGCGAGGACAGGTCTGTCTCCCAAGATCTGTGAGAGTAAAGGATCATCTTTCAGGATAGGTTGTAGATCTCTGATGATGCGCTGGAGAGGTTTTAGTTGGGGGCTGAAGGTGACAGCTAGTGGTGTTCTGTTATTTTCTTTGTTGGCCCTGTCTTGTAGGAGGTGACTTCTGGGTACTCGTCTGGCTCTGTCAATCTGTTTTTTTTTACTTCAGCAGGTGGGTATTGTAGTTTTAAGAATGCTTGATAGAGATCTTGTAGGTGCTTGTCCTCGCTTACAGACAACCCCCCAACCTAAAGCAAATACTCACCAGCAACCACACATCACTGAACAAAAACACTGACCCAGGAACCTATCCTTGTAACAAAGCCTGATGCCAACTCTGTCCACATATCTATTCAAGTGACATCATCATAGGGCCTAATCACATCAGACTGCTGAGCTGGAATTGATATGCAAACTAGACACAATCAACTCAGGATTAAATAAGGACTGGGAATGGCTGAGCCATTACAAACATTGAATCTATCTCCCCTTGTAAGTATTTTCACACTTGCTTCTTATCAAACTGTCTGTACTGAGCCATCTTGATTATCACTTCAAAAGTTTTTTTTCTCTTACTTAATTGGCCTCTCAGAGTTGGTAAGACAACTCCCACCTGTTCATGCTCTCTGTATGTGTGTGTATATATATCTCCTCAATATATGTTTCACTCTATATGCATCCTAAGAAGTGGGTTGTAGCCCACGAAAGCTTATGCTCTAATAAATTTGTTAGTCTCTAAGGTGCCACAAGTACTCCTGTTCTTTTTGTGATTTTTGTGACAGAGTAATGTGTTTTCCTTTATGTCATTAGTAATTAAATGACACAGCATGTAGTTTTAAACATTATCTGATCACTTCAGTTCCTGTCTGTGATTTTTACAACAGTTTCAGCGCTCAGGTGGGTCAATACCATTTTCTGAAATCAGATAGAAAGGATTGATTTTTTTTTTAAACTGTCCCAGGTAAAAATCCAGGGTGCATGTGATGTGAGGTAATTTATCTGTGTAATGTAATGTCCAAGTGATGGCTTACAGTCAGTTTGTACAAGAACAGCTAAATTGCTTCAAGAGGTTGAAGTCTCTAAGAGGACTTTTAATCACATTTTTCACTCCCTGCTGGGTGAATTGTTTGCTCACTCTCTGTCTTCTTTATGCCAAGTGCAAGGTAAGATGGGTGGCATCTGGAAATAACCAGTCAGAGAGAGATGATTGAACAGCAGCCATTGTTTTTCATCTGGGAGCTCAGCATGGCAAAGAACAAGAGAGCTAGAACAGTGGGACTTTTATCTTTTTCTAATGTTGTAAGATGAAAAATGATATGATCCCACATCATACATTTCATTAGAAAATTCCTGGGTCAGTCTTTGAACTACAGTTAAACTATGATTAACTGAGGGGAATTGGGGATTTTCAATGAATTCAGATAAACGAGAGTTTGGATAATTCATGGATGTTTCAGTGCATTTAATACACATCAGAGCAGATTAACCTATTTCAGATAAAGAGTGGTTTTTGGATCATTGAGATTCAGATAATCAAAGTTCAATTGTTTTGGACAGTCCTATAATAAATAACACGTCTAAACAGAGAGCGTGATCCCGGATTGATAAAAAAAGAAGACAAGAAGGTTGACCATGTTGCTAAAGACTTTCTGGACTGGATTCTCAGTGAGTGGTGCTTTGTGCACAGCATTGTTGAAAATCTGACAATCTCTCTGTACTTCAGTTTCCCTTCTGTAAAATAGGCGTAATAATCTTCCTTTGCTTTCACTCTTTCCATCTTGCCTATTTATTGTGAGCTATTTAGAGGCAGGGATTTGTCTCTTAATATGTGATTGTATGGTTTCCTCCATAATGGGGATATGTTTGTTGTCTTAGAACCTCTAGGTCAGGGGTGGGCAAACTTTTTGGGCCGAGGGCCACATCTGGGTGGGGAAATTGTATGCAGGGCCAGGGCAGGGGGTTGGGGTGTGTGAGGGAGTGTGGGGTGTGGGAGGGGGTGGGGTGTGCAGGAAGGGGCTCAGGGCAAGGGATTGGGGCAGAGGTGGGGTACCGGGTTTATGAGGGGGCTCAGGGAAGGGGGTTGGGGTGCAGGAGGGGTGTGGACTGTGGGAGAGGACTCAGGGCAAGGGGTTGGGGTGCACAGGGGTTAGGGTGCAGCAAGGAGCTCAGGGCAGGGGTTGGGGTGTAGGGTGTACGAGGGGGCTCAGGGCAGGGAGTTGGGGTGAAGGAGGGGTGGGAGGTGCAGGCAGGGGGCTAAGGGCAGGGAGTTGGGGGGCAGGGTGCAGGAGGGGTTCGGGCTCCGGCCCGGTGCCGCTTACCTAAAGTGGCTCCGGGGTGGCAGTGGTGCGCACTGAGGCCAGGGCAGGGTCCCTGCATGCCTGCCCTGGCCCCAGCCTCGGCCCCGCGCTGCTCCAGGAAGCACTGCAACTCCTGGGGGAGTGGGGGGGGCAGAGGGCTCCGCGTGTGCTGCCCTTGCTGCGCCTCCAGGTACCTCCCCCGAAGCTCCCATTGGCTGCGGTTCCCCGTTCCCGCCCAATGGGAGCTGCGGGGGGCGGTGCCTGGAGGCAAGGGCAACACACAGAGCCCTCTGCCCCGCCGCCTGGGGGCCGCAGGGAAGTGTGCCGGCCACTTCTGCAGAGCGGCGCGGGGCCCGCGGCGCCACGGGGGGCAATTCCACGGGCTGGATCCAAAGCCCTGAGGAGCCGGATCCGGACTGCGGGCCATAGTTTGCCCACCCCTGCTCTAGGTGATATTGTAACATAAATTATGAATATTAATAAGATATATTAGTCCATCTTTTTTATCTGCTACATGTGTTTAGGACTTTAAATCAGCCCTGGAGGGATGGAAGCCGAGAGTGAGAGGCAAACTCGGAAATATTCAACTGACAAAAGAGAAGAAAATACATAAAACCAATATTTACTATGTGTCAGATGCTTTATATCATATATTTACTGATGCATATACGATACATACTAATTATATGGGGAGTGTGTGTATATAGATTAATTTAGAGGACATTGCATATGAGGACAGAGTAAAAAGGGGGAATGGTAAAAGGCTACAGCTCTTCAGAGATTCCCTAAACGTAACTTAGAGCAGAGTATCCATCACTAGTAGGAGCAGTCCAAAACTTGCTCTTTGACTCTGTTTATTGCACTATAACTTATCTTTGCCAGCAGTTGTCACCCCCATAACAACTTAAAGTTTTCCCTTGGCTTCATTCTCACAAAAGCAATAGTAGCCAGGGGAAATGATTTACTGTGTCTACACAGGCAACACCAGAAAAATAGATTTCTATTACAACAGCATTGTGACAAACACAATGTGTTAATTTCACAGAGCACTCCACCAACATAAAATAATTATTCTCAAGAGCCTATTTGACTGGTAGAGTGACTTGAGCACTACAAATATTGTTCAGAGTACAAGAATAGTAACGCTATTGTACACGGGCGCTGACTTTTGTTTTTGCCAGTGGGTACTTTTGAAGAGGTGTGTGTGTGTGTTTGGGCAGTGGCTCTACCAGTTTTGGTGGGAGGCAATTTTCAGCATATTTGTACACTTTTTACATATTCTAGTTATTGAATGTGTCTATCATTGGTATCTTAACAATTTAATCATTATTAAAATAGTAATGAACTACATAATGACATTACCATGAATTACAGTATATTAAAATCATTGCACTCACCTACAAGCTGTCTTCACTAACATCCCAGTTTAAAGACATTATGTCTTACTGTAGCTTTCTTGATGAAACTGTCAGCAACACTGTCCAGGCTCGTGGGTGCTCAGTACAGGGTTTACAATGGAGCCGTGGTGACAGGCTCACAGGCAAAAGGGGCCCCAGTGCCCGGACCATGGCCCCATTCCCCTGCCCCTTCTCAGCCTCTTCCCCATGAGGCCCCATCCACTCCTCTCCACTCCCTTCTCCCTGCTCACTCCTCTCAGCCACCCCATGCGAGTGGTGGACAGAGCCTCAGGGGGAAGAGGCCGAGTGGGGGTGGGGCCTAGGGACAGAGCGGTGAGCGGGGCCTTGAGGGGAAGAGGCGGGGCCCACAAAAGATTAATCTAGCCCAGCGCACACCTTATTTTATTTTTTTGGTGGGTGCTTGAGCCCCAGAACACCCACGGAGTTGGCGCCTATGCTATGTAAGAGCCTCCGATGAGGACTGAATGTACTTTTATAGCAGAAATGTATCCTGACTTGTTTTTCTTAGTGCTGTAGAAATAAAAGATGTGAAGTAAATGTGGCTGCAGTATTAGCTGTGACTTTATTTAGGTCCAATTATGTTAAACCACAACAATTTTATTGAGTGCTACACTAGTATAAATTCTGTGGTGTTACAATACCTATTGCCACACAACAAAACTATATTATATTGAGGCCCATGATAATGTAGTCTATATTACCTCAGTATGGATCTTTGTTCCCCTGTAGTGGATGGACCATGTAAGTGTTGTTGTTTTTTGTTTTAGCCTACTACTTCCTTCAGCTAATGGACTTAGTGCTTTCGCTTGAGGTATTTCTTGAATGACTGCATGGAACAATACTTCAAGGATGGAAGAGAAGGATGTTGTTATGCACAGCTCAAATTCAAGAGTTCTGGATCCAGTCAAAACAATTTATATTTTTAAAATTGACTATTTGCAACAAACTGCTGTGGATAAACCATAGTCTGAGGATTACGTCATTCTGAATAATTAATAATGTTGAGAACTAGAGTCTCTTTACAGAAAGATGCAAAATTCAGTGAATAAATAAAATATTAATGACAAATTATTAACTCAGCTCTAATCACATTATATGTTCCTTTATTTTAGTCTCCTTTCAATATTTGAGTTGCTATTCTCACTGAGGGATTTCCCCAATATTAAAAAGAACTAGTTTGGGGCAAAACACAACAGTGACTAAATATTTTGGAAGATTGGTCTATTGGGGCCACCATTCAGCAAAGCATTTAAGAACAAGCATAACTTGAAACATAGGAGTATTCCCTTTCCTATTTGGCAAAGCACTTAAGTCCTGTTGGTATCAAAGGAGCTTAAACAGGTGATATTATATGATTAAAATATGACCATGTAGATCACTGTTATATAAACACAACAAATCTTGCAAAGTATGTCATATAAGGTGTCTATGGAAAAGTTATGATTTGCTCAATATAATTATCCTGTTTGTAGGCATGTATCATTTTTGTTTCTGAAGTTATGAATATTGACTATGTACCTGTATTTCAAATGTGTTCGCTCCTGTGGTAACACAAGGTACTTACTCGTAACAAGCAAGCACACTGTGAAGGTATTATTCAAGTTTAATGGCCCATCAAAGAACATTTAACTCACAATGGACCATGGAAGAAGCCTATCGACACCTGATGGACCTTCTTGAGGACATTCTATCTAGAGTATGGGTAATGGCTGCCCTGACTCATCAAAGCATGCAAGGGCATCTGATTAGACCATGTGACACTAAGCTGCATTGTATGTGCCTGTACTTTCCCACAAACTATGCTAAGGGCTTTGTTTGGGACAATGAATTTCCTTCCACATGGCAAAAGCTATAAAAGGCCCTGGAAATATCTCCATTTGGCCTCTTTCCTGCTCTGATCTCTGGACTATGGATTTGTACTAATGGGAGCCTTCTAACCAAGGGACTGAGGACCTTCCAATTAATTGGGAGCAACCAGAGTCTTAACTAGTTAGCAGTTTATGCCATCACTGCTTTAAGCCTGATCTGAGAACTTTGCAATTATTGTATGTATTTGATTCCTTTAGCCAGTTTTAACTCTCATCTTTCTTTTTATAAATAAACCTTTAGATATTACATACTAAAGGATAAGCTGTAAGCATGTATTTGGGTAAAATCTGAAATATTCATTAGATTGGTGGGTAATGTGTCCGATCCTTGGAGATTGGTAGAACCAGTTATATGATGAACAAGATTTTCACTAATCTTCATCATATTTGACTTGGCTGGGAGGGAGCCCAGTGCTGGGTTGCTTTAAGAGAACTATGTTTTGGCTTCAGTGTAACCAGTAAGGTATTGTAGAAGCTGTTTAGATTGTTGGCTTGGTAAATTGAAGTACAGGAATGACCACCAGTTTGGGGGATTTTCTTCCCGATTCTTTGCAGTTTGCCTTAATTGAGCAATCGCAGTGTGGCCCCTGGAACCCCAGTCACACATGCTTAAGTACTTTCCTGAATCGGGGCTTCAGTAGTCAAAGCTGTATGGCCCTTAGACTTACCAATTGCTTCACCGATTTCTTTTATGCAGTATATGGAAGAGGGGAATCTGAAACACCATAGTTTTTGTTCATATGAATGGCTTGCAGCTACATGTCCGTATTTAGAGAATTCTTTTCTCTGTGGTGAAATTCACCACCATGCAGAGGGCAGTAGTTCATCTGCACCTCTTAAGCCCTTCCCACAGACGCTTAAGTAGCACAGAGAGAGTCTATCACAGTTCCTTATTCCAAGTGAAATGGACTCCAGCTATGATTCTGTACTTTCTGTACTGTGTTTTCTTTATGGCTGAAATTATCCTCCACTGGGATAAAATGGTGCATTAGGGAATAAGGACTCTTGTAGCCTCTCTGCATGGGGTGAATTTCACTCAGACAAAGTACAGTTCTGTATGTTACAGATGATGAAAGGTTAAAAATGGCCCCAACTATTCCAGCAGGATAAAGTAAGGTAATTTCTTAAGGAACTGGGATCAGTAAGAAACTTACTAACCTTTTTGAAGAGATGCTGTTGACAGCTTCTTCAGACAGTGCTGATTGCAAGTAGAGTATTTTTTTTCACTTGTTCTGCACGCAGATTAGCTTTGCTGATTCAGAAATATCTGATTTCAGATTACTATGCAGATAGAGAGGGCACATCAGAAGATTTCCAGTGTCTGACAACAATTGATTGCTAGATCAACAAGAAGCCATCTGGATTGCTTATATGAGTATAACCGTGCCAGTCAAGTACCAAGATGTTATCTGGAGTGGGATTCATACTTTCTTAGGCTTGATCTACACTACAGAGTTAGGTCGACATAAATAGCCTTATGTCGACCTAATTATGTCAGGGTACACACTACAGCCTAGCTCCCACTGATATAAGTGCCCTACTACATCAACATCATAACTCCACCTCCATGAGAGGCGTAAGGCTTATGTTGGTGTCATTAGGGCAACATGGTGTCTGTGTAGACACTGCGTTACTTATATTGGCTGTTGGCGGCCATTCTTGTCAATTGAAATTGACAAGAAAGCTAGGCTGTCATCCCAGCGTGGGCAGGGGCCTCCAGCTAGAGCACAGCTGATCCCTGGGCTCCCAACTCCCACCCTGCTTGGAGCCAGGCTGTCACCCAGGTTCCAGCTCCCCCAGCCTGGGCTCCCCACTCCCAGCTCCGAGCTGGGCTGCACCTACCTGGCTCCCTGCTCTCCGCTCCCAGGCAGGCTGTGCCCTGGGCTCCCGACTCCTCACTGGGAGCCCCATGGGGAGTCCGGGAGCAGCCTGGACTCCAGGCATAGAGTTCCCCACCAGGAGACTGGGGGGCATCTGGGCTTCTGGCGGTGGGAAGCAGGAAGCCAAGAGCTGGGGGAGGGGGGGCAGCTGGTCTCCTGGCAGCAGGGAGCTGCAGTTGGAACGGAGATCCTGGGTTCTCAGCCTCCCACGCTGCCCCTCTCAAGTCAGTGGCCGTGCACCACCAGCAAAAGGAGGGTAGTGTGGGTATGAACCACTGAAGTGGTTGTAAGTCAATCTAACATAGGTTGACTTAAATTTCTAGTGTAGACATGCCCTTAGACTTGAGACCACAAAGATTTGATTTTTGGAGTTTTCCCACAATATGAGCATAAGTTTGAAGGCCTATTGTTTCTTCTCTGTGAATTAAATGTCTTCTTATGTCATTGTAATGTAGTGGGTACAATTTTGTTGAAGAGTTGTTTTTCACAAGCTAAGAGGAGGCAGAAAGTAAGACCTAACTCGTAGCGTAACATTCTATTAATTTAGAACAAATATGTTTCTATTTTCTTTAAAATGGGAAATAGAAGGGGAAGGAAAGGCAGAGTATGTGTCTACAAAGTGACATCTGGAATGGAAAGGAGAGAATCGATCCTTTAAAAAACAAAATAAATCACTTCTATCCCTTCCCCTTCCCTAAAAACCAAACCAAAATGAAACACTACAGTATATAACAAACCAAAAATTCATCATTAGAAGAGGACAAAAATTCTCATATTTACTTTTTTCAAAGTTTTGATTCAAACCTCACAATCTGACAGGTCTGTATTTAGTTTTGTTCATGGACAGGAATGCAATTTTGATTTACAAAATTGGCTTCATTTCTAGTTTAAAAACCTACACTAGCTTCAATTATGTATCCTTCATTGCCCATGAATCTGGCACTAACCATGTGAGGATTGTGTAAAGACCCTTGAAAGTATGTTTGTTACATGTAATATATGCATACTATTTGGTAGAATTGAGTAGTATGATACAGTATTATCTGGAAGAACCTGCATAAATTAAATGTGCTTTTGAAGTCCATGTTGCCTTTAATGTTCCATACACCAGATAGGTGCGGCATATCACTTTTATATGAGCAGTTGACCTTCCCGGAATCATTGAGTAAAATTTTTAAAATGCCCATGTGACTTGGAATTTAGACACTTGTGAAAAATGTACCCTAAGTTCCTGAGCTACTAGGGCCAGATTTTAAAGGTATTTAGACACCTAGGAATGAAGATGACTGCCTAGTAGGATTAAAAAAATGTAGCCCCTAGACTCTTTGGAAAATATTATTTTAATCTTTTAGGGGCTCAGGTGCCTAGGTAATTTTGAGACTGGGTCTGAAGTCCCTAAATCACTTGGGCACACTAACATTTTATCTGATTCCCATTTTCAGAAGGGACTTAGCCACTTAGAAGCCTAAATCTAATTGAAAGGCAATGGGATCCAAGCTCCTAAATCACTTGGATGCTGTTGAACATATTACCTTCTGTTATAAAGGGTGTTAATCTGTTTCATAAGCTTTTTATAAACCCTTCCTGCTCTGCCTCTCCCACGCCAACTGTAAAAGACTTCCTGGGTTCATTGTTTTTCTTTACAGTGTTTTTCTCTTGCAGAGGATCGGAAAGCTGGGAAGAAATTTTGTAAAGAAATCAGCTATGAAGAACCATGTGTTGAAGTAATGGTGCTTCACCTAACCTTAAGAGCAGAATTCACACAATAAGCCAGAACTTTGAGTATTCATGGTGAAAATACCTACTCCATGTCATTGGACAGATGATGGTTTTCAGGTAGTTGCAAAGTTTTGTAAGACTCATTACAATATTTCCGTGTTTGAACACATGCCTTCCCAATGAATGTTCTAACCTGTCATGGAATTGCAAGGATTTTTAGCACTCTACTGAAGAAATGTGGGTAGCGGCATCACACCAGTAGACATTTGGCAAGCTGGGAAGCTTGACAGTGGGGCAAACAAAGTCAGATATTTTACTCAGCAATTGGAGTTGAACAAAAAGACAAGTCATTGGAGCAGACTATTTTCATGAAAAATAGGGGTGGTGGATAGAGGAAGGGGGAAAATATAACTTCTATTGTTACTATGACCTGAAGATAAATTAGTTGAGTTCTTGCTCATTTGGTTTTTGTCTCAACCTTGAATATAGATATATAGTGAAGCCAAAATCAAGTAGTGAGGTCATTCACTGGCTTGCCTGCTACCAAACATCAACAATTACTGGGAAAAGGAGTCAGTTTTAAAAGGACAGGAAGAAAAGGGGGTACTGAAAAATGTCTGGATAACTAGGAATTTATCAGGAGGAAATATTGTCCTGTAGGTTTTATGAGGAGCAACAAATGAAGATCAAATAATCTTTGAATATTTCCAAGCAATGGGTTAATGTAGAATGGATAGTACATAGATCCATTGTGTTTGTGGTTATAGCATGTTTGTCTGTATACTCTGTCTTTAATCTCTTTAAGATTTTATTACAAATAACCACTTCTTACATACTGAACAAAACAATCAAAAACAAATAAGTTGCAAACATTTCATCTTTCCAAATGAGCTGAAGATTTTACTGCATTCTTTGAGGTTAAGTAACTAAAACATTATTTTTTATTAATAATCATGTTTTCAGTGTTCTTTTTTGTTCTAATAAAATGAATATTTCAAATTTCAGTTCATGATTAAAAATTGGCAGGCTGTTTGAGGCAGACTGAGTGGCTCCACTTCAAACAATATAATGGGAAAATATTAAAATAATAATATATTTCAGGGCTGTATTCATTATAAACTCTGCTTTTGTAGGGGTTGGCCATGTACAATGTGGGCTTCCCCAAGGTACTTGAACTTCCTTCAGTCTCATGAAGCACTCAGACATATTTGGTCCCATTTTCCAAATCAAGTAATGGAAAGCCAGAGCGATGTCATTTCTAAGCCTGAGAGGACTGTGAGAGTACTTCTTGCTGCTATTCCTTCCCTCCTGCATGCTTCGTAGCACTTCTAAGAGGGCCAGCAAAATAATAGCTTGAACCTGCAAACTACCCCTCCACTGAGTAAGCCCATTGCAGTCATGGCCTATGTGCTCCCCTGTACAAAAGTGCAGGGGAGGGGTGAACAAATTAGAACCAAAATCCCAGGGCTGCAAAAAGCAACAGAGAGTCCTGTGGCACCTTTAAGACTAACAGATGTATTGGAGCATAAGCTTTCGTGGGTGAATACCCACTTCGTCAGATGCATGCGTCTGACGAAGTGGGTATTCACCCACGAAAGCTTATGCTCCAATACATCTGTTAGTCTTAAAGGTGCCACAGGACGCTGTTGCTTGTTACAGATCCAGATTAACACGGCTACCCCTCTTATACTTGACAGGGCTGCAAAAGTATCTCAGAATCTGCCTATTCTCTCCCATACTCTGTGGAGTCCTGGACCCCAACCTTTATGAACCTCAGTCAGTGCCATGGGGGTACTCTTGTGGTGGTTGGCCTTGCAGCTAAAACAATGCTGCCATTAGCAGATGGATCCCTGCTGCACTATGGGAAACTGGTGGAGAGTCACTATATGTAGAGAAAGTTAATGTCACCTTAGAGGTCATTAGCTTTCAAAGTGTTCTCCTACAGAGCAGCCTGCAATTCCACTTCTTGTGCCAGCTTTTTCCACGTAGCCCAGGGACCACTGATACTGGGCAGATTTTCCGGGCAGTTTTGCTTCCCGCTGAACAGTATTCAAGGAGGAATAAATCTTTGGGCTTACTCACTTGAGCAAGTGCAATATGGCAGTCTTTTGAAGCAGCATGAGTTTCTAGTGAAAGGCAAGTTAAACTGCATGAAAGAGTGGCTATGGGAAGCAAATCTCTCCTCTGTATGGACTTAGTAGTAATATATTGTGTTGATATTGATGGATTTTTCTAGCATCAGACTTACTGAAATCACAAGCCCCTCTGTTTCACGTTACCAAGTTCCACCTCAAATATTATGCTCAAAAGCTGCAGCTTAACCAGTGCTATGGAGCCATACATATAAGGTCTGAAACATTATGGGTAGCATCCTATTCACACAACAAAACAGATGTGGACGAAAGGCCAAATGGGATTCTAGGGCAATCATGGTACTTCAGGTGAAAGCTTTTCCTGCTCTTAACCAACGATATCAGGAACATATAAAAAGAGCTTTGATAAAGAGCACACACTAAACCAGTTCCAAGAGTTAAAGGACTAGTTTAGGGATATATAGTAAACCATAAAAAGGCCTTTTTTCATCTGCTTCATTCCGTGCACAGGACAGAAGCTGCACACTAAATGAGTAGTATTCAGTATTTCTTTTTACCCTATAACATCTGCTGCCGTCCTGTGCACTCAGTGAGGAGGGGACCCAGGGAGAAAGATCGTCTTTAATTACATGATCACATAATATGTCATAAAGTGTACACCTAAGTGGGGGAAATTAAGAGGATATGGGCAATTCTAATCCTGGCATTTCCTAATTTCTAGAGCTTGATTTTGCAGCATTAACATCTTTAATACAGTTTGTTTGTACATACCTAAAATATGTAGGGCCTGGTTGTCCTCTCATTTACTCTGGTTTTACACTAGTATATAACTTCACTGACATCAAAGGAGTGACTTCCGAGTGACACTACTGAAAGTAAAAGGCGGACCAAGTCCACAAAACATACTGCATCAGGCCCATAACATTTAGATGATTCGAAAACCAGATTAATTTTTCCCTCCCACTCATGAAAGGCTGAATGCTCTGGATAGAAATACGAGTACAAACTGTATTCACATCATCTTTCAAACTTAGTCTGAATATAATAGGCCCGATCCTCCAACCAGCAACACCAGCTTCACTGTAACGCACTGTAGTTCACCAGTACACTGGATTGGTGACTCTGAGTTACACTGGTACAAAACTGGGTTGAAGTAATGGAGAAATGGGCCCAATGAAGTCAATTCCTCAGACAGACACTCAGCCCCTAAACCTATACCTGAAGCTGAGTTCTAGGATGAGAGACTATTTGCTTTGTTAGCCACGAACAGCTAACTCTCCAGGAACTGACCCCTGGAGAGTGGAAAGAGGACTGAACCAATCAAATACATGGCCTGTAAGAGGTCATCCAACAAGAACCCATCCTCAAGGACCTGACTAAACACTCAGACCGAAGAAGAGAGCTGTATGGGACGTAGACCCAAGAAGACCCAAACTCCAGGACCCTTTTCTGCAGAGTGTGAGCAGAAGGAAAAGTTTCGACATAAGGGTCAACTAATATGTAACTACTGGTAGGTGGGTGTTTGCCACGGGCACATTACATTTTTCTAGCTTACAAAAAGATTTACACTCAATCAAAAAGTCCACTGCGTTAACTTTATAGGATGAGGATGCATCAATCTATTTATATCTAGCCCATTTTAAAAACTCCTGAAGATACTTCCCTGTCAGAGCCAAGTTTTCTGCTGACGAACCTGCTGGATCCAGACACAAAATCAACATCTTTCTGTGTTGTAGAAGGCCACAGATTCTTTCCTACAGAGTAGTGTCCTAAATGTCTCAACAGCCACCGAGGCTAATACATAAAACTATCTGGAAGAAAATAATGAACATAAATGTACAACTGACCTGTTTTATGTTTGTTTCAGAAATGTGCAATGAGTTGCTTAATGACTCTATGACCCATCATCACTAATGCTCATGGAAATATTTCTAACACACAGGAGAACCAGAAGAAATGAATTTGAATTTCACATCTCTCTGTGAAATGTTACGTTGCATAAAATAATGTGCTTATTTGCTGTTTTTCCTCAAAAGAAATACTTGCATATTTACTTTTGATTTACTAGTCTAATTTGCAGCCAGGGCAACTTCCACTATCAACTGTATTTATGGTCTTCCTTACTCATCACATAGAAACTTGTAAATGCCAAGTTGCAGCTCGCTGCAATACAGAAGGTTTTTATTTAATGATGGAAGACCACTGACTAATAATACAGTCTGGCATTGCTGGCATCACTGAAACTTGGTGGGATAATACACATGATTGGAATGTTGGTGTGGATGGATACAGCTTGCTCAGGAAGGATAGACAGGGGAAAAAGGGAGGAGGTGTTGCCTTATATATTAAAAATGTACACACTTGGACTGAGGTAGAGATGGACATAGGAGATGGAAGTGTTGAGAGTCTCTGGGTTAGGCTAAAAGGGGTAAAAAAACAAGGGTGATGTCATGCTAGGAGTCTACTACAGGCCACCTAACCAGGTGGAAGAGGTGGATGAGGCTTTTTTTAAACAACTAATAAAATCATCCAAAGCCCAAGATTTGGTGGTGATGGGGGACTTCAGCTATCCGGATATATGTTGGGAAAATAACACAGCGGGGCACAGACTATCCAACAAATTCTTGGACTGCATTGCAGACAACTTTTTATTTCAGAAGGTTGAAAAAGCTACTAGGGGAGAAGCTATTCTAGACTTGATTTTAACAAATAGGGAGGAACTCGTTGAGAATTTGAAAGTAGAAGGCAGCTTGGGTGAAAGTGATCATGAAATCATAGAGTTTGCAATTCTAAGGAAGGGTAGAAGGGAGAACAGCAAAATAGAGAGAATGGATTTCAGGAAGGCGGATTTTGGTAAGCTCAGAGAGCTGATAGGTAAGGTCCCATGGGAATCAAGACTGAGGGGAAAAACAACTGAGGAGAGTTGGCAGTTTTTCAAAGGGACACTATTAAGGGCCCAAAAGCAAGCTATTCCGCTGGTTAGGAAAGATAGAAAATGTGGCAAAAGACCACTTTGGCTTAACCACGAGATCTTGCATGATCTAAAAAATAAAAAGGAGTCATACAAAAAATGGAAACTAGGACAGATTACAAAGGATGAATATAGGCAAACAACACAGGAATGCAGGGGCAAGATTAGAAAGGCAAAGGCACAAAATGAGCTCAAACTAGCTACGGGAATAAAGGGGAACAAGAAGACTTTTTATCAATACATTAGAAGCAAGAGGAAGACCAAAGACAGGGTAGGCCCACTGCTTAGTGAAGAGGGAGAAACAGTAACAGGAAACTTGGAAATGGCAGAGATGCTTAATGACTTCTTTGTTTCGGTCTTCACCGAGAAGTCTGAAGGAATGCCTAACATAGTGAATGCTAATGGGAAGGGGGTAGGTTTAGCAGATAAAATAAAAAAAGAACAAGTTAAAAATCACTTAGAAAAGTTAGATGCCTGCAAGTCACCAGGGCCTGATGAAATGCATCCTAGAATACTCAAGGAGCTAATAGAGGAGGTATCTGAGCCTCTAGCTATTATCTTTGGAAAATCATGGGAGACGGGAGAGATTCCAGAAGACTGGAAAAGGGCAAATATAGTGCCCATCTATAAAAAGGGAAATAAAAACAACCCAGGAAACTACAGACCAGTTAGTTTAACTTCTGTGCCAGGGAAGATAATGGAGCAAGTAATTAAGGAAATCATCTGCAAACACTTGGAAGGTGGTAAGGTGATAGGGAACAGCCAGCATGGATTTGTAAAGAACAAATCATGTCAAACCAATCTGATAGCTTTCTTTGATAGGATAACGAGTCTTGTGGATAAGGGAGAAGCTGTGGATGTGGTATACCTAGACTTTAGTAAGGCATTTGATACGGTCTCGCATGATATTCTTATCGACAAACTAGGCAAATACAATTTAGATGGGGCTACTATAAGGTGGGTGCATAACTGGCTGGATAACCGTACTCAGAGAGTTGTTATTAATGGTTCCCAATCCTGCTGGAAAGGCATAACGAGTGGGGTACCGCAGGGGTCTGTTTTGGGACCGGCTCTGTTCAATATCTTCATTAACGACTTAGATATTGGCATAGAAAGTACGCTTATTAAGTTTGCGGATGATACCAAACTGGGAGGGATTGCAACTGCTTTGGAGGACAGGGTCATAATTCAAAATGATCTGGACAAATTGGAGAAATGGTCTGAGTTAAACAGGATGAAGTTTAACAAAGACAAATGCAAAGTGCTCCACTTAGGAAGAAAAAATCAGTTTCACACATACAGAATGGGAAGAGACTGTCTAGGAAGGAGTACGGCAGAAAGGGATCTAGGGATTATAGTGGACCACAAGCTAAATATGAGTCAACAGTGTGATGCTGTTGCAAAAAAAGCAAACATGATTCTGGGATGTATTAACAGGTGTGTTGTGAGCAAGACACGAGAAGTCATTCTTCCGCTCTACTCTGCTCTGGTTAGGCCTCAGCTGGAGTATTGTGTCCAGTTCTGGGCACCGCATTTCAAGAAAGATGTGGAGAAATTGGAAAGGGTCCAGAGAAGAGCAACAAGAATGATTAAAGGTCTTGAGAACATGACCTATGAAGGAAGGCTGAAAGAATTGGGTTTGTTTAGTTTGGAAAAGAGAAGACTGAGAGGGGACATGATAGCAGTTTTCAGGTATCTAAAAGGGTGTCATAAGGAGGAGGGAGAAAACTTGTTCACCTTAGCTTCTGAGGATAGAACAAGAAGCAATGGGCTTAAACTGCAGCAAGAGAGGTCTAGGTTGGACATTAGGAAAAAGTTCCTAACTGTCAGGGTGGTTAAACACTGGAATAAATTGCCTAGGGAGGTTGTGGAATCTCCATCTCTGGAGATATTTAAGAGTAGGTTAGATAAATGTCTATCAGGGATGGTCTAGACAGTATTTGGTCCTGCCATGCGGGCAGGGGACTGGACTCGATGACCTCTCGAGGTCCCTTCCAGTCCTAGAATCTATGAATCTATGAATCTATGTATTGTTATTTGTCTTAGAGAGAAATTCAATGCATAAACTTTCGTGAGATTGATCAATTTACATACCTACTAAAGTTATTTAGAAATTCAAAGTTTATGTATGGCCAAGCTTTAGAGATGTTATATTTTCTTCAGTACTTTTTGAAGAGAATTTCTTACCAATGTTGTTTCCCATATATTAAAAGGCCCTTCTGATAAAGTTTCTAAAGTATTTTAAATAATATTTACAGTACAACTGATCTATTGGATCATCCCTTTTTGAAGCTATTTAAATAAACATTATAAAGAAGTTTGTTATTAACATATGGTGCTGATACAAGACGAATATTTAATCCACTGTGTTATTTATGTAGCAAACTGTCTTAATGGTTCCCAGACTAAGATGAAAAGCTGTTGCGGCACCATCTGTGTATTAGATAATGTCTTGGCATTTTCCCTGTTGTACTGTTATAAATAAATAAATATAATGTGATTGAAAGAGGGTGGTAGGGTAAAGATACATTCCCAATATGTCCATGTTTCCAGAACAGATTCATAGGGCTTCTATCCCATTCAATATGAATACATGAAGGCTCTGAGAACTGCATTCCTGTGCACCATCCCCTCCTCCATGTCTGAGAAGTGTATGTGTTGTGGGGGCATGACTGATGGGGCAGGGGGAAGGGTGGGGGGGGGGGAAAAAAAAGGGAAGGGATATTATATGTATTATGGCAGTTCCCAGAAGCCCCAGCCAAGATCATGGCCCCTTTGTGTTAGGTTGTGTGTACACATAGTCAGACACAATCCTTGCCCCAAGGAGCTTAAGTTTAAATAGGCAGAAGAGACAGGTATTATTATTCCCATTTCACAGATCAGGAACTCGGGCACAGACAGATTAAGGCACAGATGTTTAAAGGTATTTAGCCATTGCTTCCCTCAAGGTTGCAAGGCCTGAGTGATTTAAATGGCCAAGGAGCCTAAGATCGTTGAAAGTCTTAGGGTGGGCAACACTGAATAGAGCAATACCTAAGTATCTTTCAAAAATCAGGACCTAAGGACACATAAGAAGTCTGGGGCAGGGTTGGAAGTTGAATGTCAGATCTCCTTAGTCTCATACCATGACCTTAACCACAAGGTGATCTTTCTTCTGGGTGAATGATTAGCAAAAAGTGTCTCTTCTGCACGTTTGTGTTGTCTGTAGAGCTGGTCCGAATACTTTCAATAAAATATATCGTCATCAGAATGTGCTGTTTCACCGAACCTGAAATGTTGTATGGAGAAGTATTGATTTTGACAAAGTTTTCAGTTGAAAGGTTTCTGAGATCCTGGGCTCTCTGGTCTCTTCTGACCAAAGAGAGATACCTGAATAAAAAATCTGACCTTTTTGATGAGAAACCAGCTGTTTTGACACAGTTCTGTTTCATGAAAACATTGGAAAGGTTTTATTTTTCTTCCAGTGGAGAATGAAAACAAATATTGAAACCTTGACAGTTGTCACAAAATTGAATTGTCATCCCCCAGCCAGCATTAGGTGTTGGGCAACGATAGTTTTGAAAGATAAGCTACCCCACTGCATGCTAGCTCCAGATTTTTCTAAGAAGATTTAAAAGGTGTGCTTGTGCGTCGGGGTGGAGTGGGAGTTGCAGTCATGTAATAGAGAGTGATATCACCTTAATATGTCTGTATCCATTGTTACTGTATTGATTTATATAGCAGTGTAAGTGCTTTGGAGAAATAAATATATACAAACCTAGTGATCATAATGTGCAAATAATGTAATGAAAATGCTTTCTCTTGGTGAGGATGTAAGATATTTATTACAGAAAGCATATTGCTGCAAATAAAGAATTTATTCCAGGGGGTACTTTTTCAGTTAGAAGTAAAACTATCCCATGCATGGAAAACTTTGTGCTAAAGTCTGTACATGTTACCGTGGGAAATGATCTGGATACATTTTTTACCACTTGAAAAATATATCCCATGTATTTTGAAGGTTATTATTTCATATTGCTATCTAAGCCCACCTTGTACAACTTGGACCATATGTCTGTCTTGTTTTGCAATTTCCTTTTTCTATCCCTAACAGTTACTGTGAGATTTCTTGAGCTTCCTTTTCCCATTGAAGAGGGTGGGTGTTTTGCTGTTGACTTCTATCACGGCAGAACTGAATTATAAGTTTGTTTGTAAAGAATGCAAGGAACAGAGCAAGCCTTGTTGTGATACGTGCTCCTGCTCAAGCAATGCTCCAACAGCCATTCCTTGTTTTGTGCTTTGGGACAGGGGAAAGAGGAAACCTGATATTTGATTCTCTTCTATGTGTGCTGTAATCAGTAACACCTTCCATGACTACCTGGTTCAGACTAGGATTTAGACAGGCTCTGTGAGCATACGTAGCATAGGCAGGATTTAGTTAATGAGCTAGAGAGCCAGAGAGAACTACAGGGTCCTCACCAGTGGTGCCCAGTCCCCTTTGTATTCAATACAACTGAGTCGTGTTCATTCTCTGCCACAAAGGACACTGCACCATACTAGTGGATCCACTATCTCTTGGGGACAGACTAGTCTCCTGCCTACACACTTCCTCCAGCCCACCAACATATTGCAGATCTATTTCCCCTTCACAACAGTCACTCAAGCTTGCACATGCACACTGACATGCTTTTTTCCTCTTCTTCCTTCCCCACCAGCCCTGAAGCACCATAAGCACTCATCCCATCCTTTAAATCTAAACACACATGCTACCACTCAAGCTTGTAATCCTCATACGCAGATGCTGCCGCAGCTCTGGTCCCCCTAGTTACTAGGAACTGCAGAAGAATTTTCTGGGTCTAGTATTTCTAATGGGCAATACTAGCTGTCTGTATTTGTACAGCACCTGGTACACTGGGGTGTAACTAGGGCTCCTAGGCGCTACAGTGATACAAATAATAATAAACAGTAGTAATAGAAGTGGGAAGCTGACTGATCTAAGACAGGTCTATGCTACAACTTTTAACCAAATTTGATCAGTAATGAGTAGCTACCCAAATTGTCCCACAATGTACAGATGCACACAAAAAGTCAGCTGTGTAGACACAACTCAATCATGTTTGAGGTCTCAAGTCAGATGAGCCTGCCACTGTCTCATTATAAAAACAGAGTTATAGTGCAGATAGCCCCCTAGGCCTGAATGGGCCTCTTTCACTGGCATTCAGTAGTAAGGATGCAAGAACTACTTCACGAAAGGAACAGACTGCAAGTTGTTCATTTTACCCATTTACCAAATGCTTAAGGTTCCTGCAAGGGCAACACACATTGCATTGCTCTTGGTATTGCTCATAGCTTTTAATGAAAACTCAGTTTAAATCTGAACTTTAATTAGCTTTCAGTTATACTTTCAGCCAGAACTGTGTGTTAATTAAAGGCCTGGAGCAAAGCTGTATTTAAAGGGCTTATAATTTCCCCCAGTGGTGCTCGGGCAACAATCAGCTCATCATGCAGGTGCTTTGGCCCGCACATTTCACGCAGAAACTGTTTTCCATTGCACAGTTCAGAATGATTTTTTGCTAATATTCTAATACAAACTTTTGCTTGATAGATGATGTTTCAGTATAAGCACCTAGACAGACAGATTCACATTGGAGTAATATCCTTTGATTAACTCTCTCCAACCCCTACTTCCCACATTTAGGAAAAGGGTGAATTCAAAGTGAATGTGCAATTACACATGTTATTTCGAGTTTTAAAATGCAACATTTATTCAAATGTTTCCATTTGCTAGAATAGTTAAGCTTATGGTTCTCTATTGAATATATTACTCTTTCCTTTAGGCAAAAGCATAAAACTTGAAATTAAGCTAATAGCAACTCTCTTTTGCCCTTTTGGGTTATGTGCTATTAATTAAGTGCTAGATTGTGGCTCCTGGACACGGCTCTGCACTCAGGGTGATGGGGTGGGGCAATGCTTCTGGAAGCAAAGTCCAATGACAAAATGCCAACTGGAGTTTAGAGAGAGAGCGCTGGCAGGCAGAGCAAAGCCTTGATTGCTGGCACAATCAATCCCCCTTTCCTGGCTGCCAATTCTCCTCCTTCTCCCGAGTGCTGGTACTGGCTCTTTTTTTGTTCTCCTAACTCCTGTGCTGGTTCCTCTCTGAAGCTGCCAAGCTTCCATCAGAGACTAGGAAGAGATTTGCACAGGCCCGGCAAGACAATTTCCTAGATTTAGCAAGCTAATTGGGAGCAGCGAGTTCACTGATGTCAGTGTGCCCAGCATCATGCACTAGAATGTAAACAGTGCCCTGGCAGCAAGCCTGGGCAAATGCAATGGTAACAATGCCACGAATGGTTGTGACCATGCTCTGTGATTTATGCAATCTTCCAACTCTCGCGCCGTACAATGGAAAATGTGGTGAGAGTAGATAGTGAGCCTGTAGCGCTGATGTACCCATTCTATCTTCCTTGGCATCTTGGCAGGTCGGCCTTTCTCAGAGGAGGCCCAGGGAAGGTGATTTGCCTCTGCAACCTTTGTGAACTCACATAGATGAGTGTCATTGGCCCATCTCTGTCTCCTCTCCTCCTACTCCACTTTCTTCTTTTATTGATCATCCTTCATAGTGTCTCTCTCACCCCCCCGCTCTTTCTACACTGCTGCTTATACTCCTCCGGCATTAATCCCGCAACCCAAATGCTAAAATGGATTCTGTAGCTACCTGACATGAGTCTTGCCTATAAGCTCCAAAATCATTTCCATTTCCACTCATCTAAACAAGCTAACCTGAATGTTCATGAAAAGTGACTAGAAACAAGGTGTGAACACAGCAAATGAAAATTTGTTTGGAATATTTCTCGCCCACTATTCCTCCATCTCTAACAGCTATGAGCTACTTCATTACAACTGCAATACTTGGGTCTGATAAGAAGCTACAAATATCTGCAAGGCGCAAATACCAATGAGAGACAAGAATTGACATAACTAACTGGGGTATAAATAGAACTAATGGGATCAAAGTCAGAAAGGTAACATTTTAGGCTGAGGTATCAGGAAAAATGTATATTGCAAAGTAATCTCCCAGTGGAGGTAGTAGAAGCCCTAGCACTTAGCACAATTACAACTAAATTGGGCACAACACTTTTAAATGTACGGATGGTAGGAAACAATCCCGCAGTAGGATGGAATAAAAATAGGTGGTCTATGCTTCTATAAAAGAGGAAGGGGCAAGGAGAGTGACCGGCTCAGGACTGCTGGGAAGGGGGGAGCTGTGCAGTTCTGGTGGAACGTCCATGTGTTTACAAGTGAAACTTTGGATAAAAATCCCAAAGTTTTTTTAGGGGATGTTTGAATCAAACAAAACCCCCATATTCCTTATCGCTATTTTTGAGCCAATTCCAGTAGTTGCCCAAATAGCAGAAATATGCTTTCATTGTGCTGTGTGTTTGTGTTTTTCATGGCTGAGCGTGTGTGGCACACCTGTGAAGGGGGATCTGAGCCACACCATTATATGTTCTCTCTCTGCCCTGGCAAGTGTAGAGCAGAAAGAGCACCATTCTGCCCCACATTAAAAATAGACCTCAGGATCTGGTTACTTTCTGTGGCCACCTGCACGTGCATTCATCCGTTTCCATCAGTCTTAATAAGACAGGGGGAAATATCCCAGCATTGGTACTGTAGTTTTTCTTTTCAAAGAACATGTTAAGCAAACAAAATTGACTTAAAAACTTGAAACTAAGTTTAGCATAACAACAACATAAAAATAGTATAACTGGAAACGATTTGCTTAAGACTGTAACTCTGACACTTATCAAAGGTATCAATATATCCGGTGAAACAAATCTCATGCGCAGAAATGTGGTTAATCCATGACTCAGTTTAAATTTAAAACATAGTATAACATATTCACCCTCCCCACCAATCAACTTTCATTCCAGGGAAGAAAAAGAAGAGATCCCTTGCCTAAGGTTCGCTTCCTAGATCTGTTAGAGG
The DNA here is from genome assembly GCF_028017835.1 of Emys orbicularis. Lineage (NCBI taxonomy): Eukaryota > Metazoa > Chordata > Testudines > Emydidae > Emys > Emys orbicularis. The sequence goes on along the minus strand of NC_088683.1, from coordinate 62,093,498 downwards.
GCAGAATTGCTGTGGAATGCACAGTGGCAAACTTTATAGAGCAAACACCCACCAAAAAATCCCACAAGACCTGAATTGTCAAATGTTTATTTTTTTGCAGATCCCGTGGGCTTAAAATTTAGTGCTCATTTTTTCAGGCTGGGAGCAGCAATGTTGGTGACTGCTCTGGTCTTTGGCCCACAGCAGGTGCAGGCAATTGGGTGCTGGAAATCAAGATGTTACACGACTTATGTCTGCACCAAGGAAAAGATAGCAGGGAATGCCAAAACATAACTAACTCAATGAGCTTGTTTGTTTCAGAAGTTACACAGAGCGTGTGCAATATCTGGATTTGTAGGCACGCCAGGGAAGCTGTTCCCATCCAGAAGATGCATGCAGTGGGCTCAGCTCATATCACTTTTGCACTCACTGGGTTGCAGACCCAGCCCATGTGGGCAAGACTAGTAAGAAAGTAAATAAAGGACTCACCAAGATATTCCTGGGAAAAGGGGGTTCAATGATACAGCACAGGGACAACCATGACAATGGGCCGGAAGTTTTCAGGGATGATGGCGTACATCTGTCAGACGGAGGCACTGATGTACAGCTAGAGGACATACAGGCACGGATTGGACAGGTATTGTGATACCTGCCATTGTGGTTGCGTGGGGAGCAACTAAGCTAGTTGCTGGTGCCTCCTGTGGTCAGTTTCCAGTGCAGTTCAGAGCATAAAATGAACAGTTCCCTAGAGGCAAAAGACTTGGGATTTTGGTGATGGGCCTTGTGCTCATGTGATAGGGTCAGACCTTGTGGTCTTCGTAGGCTGAGGTCCTCACCCTGCTGCACCCTCTGTCCCCCTCACGAGAGTGGGGGAGGGTGCTAGGAGTCTGAAAGAGCTGAGTCCTTGGAGGTAGGCTGAGGAGCGCCTACCCCACGTTATAGGTTATATAGTAAGGAGCTCTGTACCCCACGCACAGGAGCCAATTAAATACCAGGGATAGTATGGGTGATAGGCAGCTAGTGCCTCCTCCCGCCCCCGTGTTAAAGTTTAATAAAAATTGCAACCTGCCACTTAATTCCATGTACGTGTCTGTCCTCATCAATTGCTGTGGAATGCAAAGTGGCAAACTTTATACAGAAAACACCCACAAAAAAGCCAGAGTTGAGTTTTCAAATGTTTGCATGGGTTTAATTGTGAGCCAGGCTGGGTTACACAGCACTAAGATGGCTTAAGATATCCTCTAGTTCCCCTGTGCAGCCTGCCTGCATTGTTCGACCTTTTACAGATGGAAGGCAGACAAAGGCAGACTGCTACTCCACCTCCAGCATGAAAGGGTCTGCAGGGATGGGGATGCACATGTCCTTTCTCAGCACGCCCATACTACTTAGATAAAAAACATCAAATAATCTTACTGGAAGTTTGGAACATAACACGACTTTATTTCTTAGAATCCAGAACAATAAGACAGTAACACTGGTCTACAATTTTTGAGAAGTCGTCTGCTTCAGAGATAAAATGTGCTATTTATTATGTATTTTGATGTGCTGAATTCAAATATGACAATTAAAACAACTGATTGGCTACTGTTTCTAAGATATTTAAGTTTTTACATTTTATGTCTATGTATATTGTGTAGATAGTAGAGTTTTAATCATAAATGGTAAACCTAGGTCTTTTCATGTGTTTATGGTTGCTTGACATGATAATATTTCACCTCTCCTGTTTATGTAACACTTTAAAAATCAGCAAAAGGGTTATATAAATAAAATGTATTATGAAACAAAAGGCAAAAAACTATTCTGTACATAGTTTAGTCCTATTCAGTGTCTACTCGGTGCTTCTTGGCTTGTCTCTTGTATTCATTAAATGGAGCATCTCTTGTCACTGTCCAGCAATAGTCTGCAAGCATTGATGGGCTCCATTTGCCCTGATAGCGTTTCTCCATTGTTGCAATGTCCTGGTGAAATCGCTCACCGTGCTTGTTGCTCACTGCTCCGCAGTTCGGTGGAAAAAAATCTAGATGAGAGTGCAAAAAATGTTTCTTTAGTGACATGTTGCAACCAAGGCTTTTGTATGCCTTGAGGAGGTTTTCCACCAACAACCTGTAGTTGTCTGCCTTGTTGTTTCCGAGAAAATTTACTGCCACTAACTGGAAGGCTTTCCATGCCGTCTTTTCCTTGCCACGTAGTGCATGGTCAAATGCATCATCTTGAAGAAGTTCACGAATCTGAGGACCAACAAAGACACCTTCCTTTATCTTAGCTTCACTTAACCTTGGAAATTTTCCACGGAGGTACTTGAAAGCTGCAGTGTTTTGTCAATGGCCTTGACAAAGTTCTTCATCAGACCCAGCTTGATGTGTAAGGGTGGTAACAAAATCTTCCTTGATTCAACAAGTGGTGGATGCTGAACACTTTTCCTCCCAGGCTCCAATGACTGTCGGAGTGGCCAATCTTTCTTGATGTAGTGGGAATCTCTTGCACGACTATCCCATTCGCAGAGAAAACAGCAGTACTTTGTGTATCCAGTCTGCAGACCAAGCAAGAGAGCAACAACCTTCAAATCACCACAAAGCTGCCACTGATGTTGGTCATAGTTTATGCATCTCAAAAGTTGTTTCATGTTGTCATAGGTTTCCTTCATATGGACTGCATGACCAACTGGAATTGATGGCAAAACATTGCCATTATGCAGTAAAACAGCTTTAAGACTCGTCTTCGATGAATCAATGAACAGTTTCCACTCATCTGGATCGTGAATGATATTGAGGGCTGCCATCACACCATCGATGTTGTTGCAGGCTACAAGATCACCTTCCATGAAGAAGAATGGGACAAGATCCTTTTGACTGTCACGGAACATGGAAACCCTAACATCACCTGCCAGGGGATTCCACTGCTGTAATCTGGAGCCCAACAGCTCTGCCTTACTCTTGGGTAGTTCCAAATCCCTGACAAGGTCATTCAGTTCACCTTGTGTTATGAGGTATGGTTCAGAGGAGGAGGATGGGAGAAAATGTGGGTCCTGTGACATTGATGGTTCAGGAACAGAAGTTTCATCCTCTTCCTCTTCCTCGTCTGACTCAAGTGAGAATGATTCTGGTGCATCAGGAACCGGCAGTCCTTCTCCGTGGGGTACTGGGCGTATAGCTGATGGAATGTTTGGATAATGCACAGTCCACTTTTTCTTCTTTGACACACCTTTCCCAACTGGAGGCACCATGCAGAAGTAACAATTGCTGGTATGATCTGTTGGCTCTCTCCAAATCATTGGCACTGCAAAAGGCATAGATTTCCTTTTCCTGTTCAACCACTGGCGAAGATATGCTGCAACACTTGTGCAACAAATGTGTGGGGCCCACCTCTTGTCCTGATCTCCAATTTTGCAGCCAAAATAAAGATGATAGGCTTTCTTAACCATAGTGGTTATACTGCACTTTTGTGATGCAAAAGTCACTTCACCACAAACATAGCAGAAGTTATCTGCACTGTTCACACAAGTACGAGGCATCTCTGCTCACTTTGGCTAAACAGAAATGTGTCCCTTTGCAAAATCAAACACTGACAAATAAGAGAGCCCGACACTGTATGATTTCTAGAGCTGATATAGGGCAATTTGTTCAGCAGAGTGATGTAAGCTTTGTTATGATTGCATCATCCATGACTTCTAGGAATAACATGATGCAATTCATATCATGTATGACGCAATACCAGCTTCAGATTGCATCATTCATTGTTTTGCCTAAAAAGCAAGTACTGTCTAAACCCAGTCATAGATTTATTCATAGATGCAGTCAAAGATGTATTTTAGTCATTTCTGGTTTAAATTGAGATCCCTTCCCTTTATAACTCACTTATCCTCCGCCATTCCCAAGTCAAGGGTCGTATATACTGACCCAATAGCATATCTTCGAAACTAGAGCCAATCAACCATTTTAAGCATCATTTTCGTTCTCAGTGACCCAGAATTAGTAAAGTTTTACTACATTTATTTCAGAAGCATTTTGGCTGTAGAGCTATAATCCAAAGAGAAAAAGCAAGCTGTTCTAAGGCAGAGAAGCACAACTCATCCCTCCTTGTTCTAGGTTGGTTCTTTGCAGACTGATTCCGATTGCACACTTCTCTGCAGTATAGAGCACCCAAACCTGGAAGCAAGACCAGGATACCTCCTGCCCACCCACACACACTCTCTTGCTCTTAAAGCGATAGCTTGCAACTCCAATACATTCCTAAATACACAACATGGGCATGTCCCTAACATACTGGCTGGCACAGCTGTGCTAGGTCAAAGAGGGAAATAAACTGTGCCTGGCAAAAGCACAGGAGAAGCAGGGATTGAGTCACAGTTCGGTCCGTGCCCCGCTTCCTGGGAATGTGCAGCTATGCGTTGTCCATTAGGCTGAATTGCAAGGCGCCAAGCCAGCCCCATACGAGCCCTTATTTTGGAGCAGTATTTTATTCCCTGAATTACTGTTGCATATGGAGGTTAGCAGATAATAGCAAAACCCACTTGGTGCAAACACAGATAGCAGGTTCTGCCTTTGGAGAACCCAGTAAGTTCCATACTGGCTCAAGCCAATGGTCCCTCTAGTCCAGGAGAGAATTCTGTCTCTCACTGTGTCCCTGTTAACTCGTATTTAGCTTGTGATCCACTATGATCCCCAGATCCCTTTCTGCAATACTCCTTCCTAGGCGGTCATTTCCCATTTTGTATGCGTGCAACTAATTGTTCCTTCCTCAGTGGAGTCCTTTGCATTTGTCCTTATTGAATTTCATCCTGTTTACTTGAGACCATTTCTCCAGTTTGTCCAGATGATTTTGAATTTTAATCCTATCCTCCAAAGCACTTGCAACCCCTCCCAGCTTGGTATAATCTGCAAACTTCATAAATGTACTCTCTATGCCATTATCTAAATCATCGATGAAGTTATTGACCAGAACCAGACCCAGAACTGATCCCTGTGGGACCCCACTTGATATGCCCTTCCAGCTTGACTGATAACTACTCTCTAGGACTGGTTTTTCAATCAGTTATGCACCCACCTTATAGTAGCTCCATCTAGGTTGTATTTCCCTAGTTTGTTTATGAGAAGGTCATACAAGACAATATCAAAAGACTTACTAAAGTCAAGATATATCACATCTACCACTTTCCCCCCATCCACAAGGCTTGTTACCCTGTCAAAGAAAGCTATTGGTTTGACAAATCTATGCTGACTGTTACTTATCACCTTATTATCTTCTGGGTGTCTGAAAATTGATTTCTTAATTATTTGCTCCATTATCTTTCCAGGTACTGACGTTAAGCTGACTGGTCTGTAACTCCCTGGGTTGTCCTTATTACCCTTTTTATAGATTGGCACAATATTTACCCTTTTCCAGTCCTCTGCAATATCTCCCATTTTCCATGGATAACTTTGTTTCTTAATCCCGCTCTCTCACTCTTTCCCCCCCTAACCTAATCACACAGGGGTGATGAGGAGAAACGCATTCATGATTGTGAGGCTTTCAGATACTGCAGTGGTGGTGACTCTTCTTGTCAGTGTGATAGAAGATGTAAGTCTTTAAACAAAGATTTGAATGAAGACAGGAGTGGTGGCTTGATGGCCCAGAAAACATTTTCATGTATAGGAAGAGTGTCATCCACAGTTGCGTTAGGGCAGAGGTCAGCAACCTTTGGCACGCAGCCCATCAGGGTAATCCGCTGGTGGGCCGCAAGATATTTTGTTTACATTGACCGTCCACAGGCACAGCCCCGCACATCTCCCTGTGGCCGAGGTTTGCTGTTCCTGGCCACTGGGAGCTTCAGGGAGCCATGCCTGCGGACAGTCAACGTAAACAAAATGTCTCGCCGCCCGCCAGCGGATTAACCTGATGGGCCACGTGCCGACGGTTGCCGACCCCTGTGTTGGGGAGCATAAAACTATAGAAAGACATCAAGCCTCAGTTAACCAACTGAAATGAGATGGGATGAGAAAAAAATTCCCTATTGAAAAATTATCCATTATAGAGGACACAGTCCTGGGCCTTAATTAGATCACACTGCCTCCTTGAAGGGGATAACTTGAACATTCCTTTGTTTCTCCTATAGATTCTGGATTGTGACATCTCTCTTGTTAATTAAGGTCCAGATTCTGACACCGCTACTCAGTGAATAGTTTTACTGAAATTCATGGGACTACTTATGAAGTAAGGTGTTACTCAGTATGAGTAAGGGTATTAGAATCTGGCCATGTGTAATAAAAAAAAAAAAAAACGGCCCCAATTCTGCAAGCTGCTCTGTACAGGCCAATGTCCCCTGGCTTCAGTGAGACTCTGTCAGTGCAGGGGTCTGTCTGCTTTGTGGATCACTTGAGTGTGACAGGAAGAATGAAGAAAATAAATCTTTACCTGTGTCTGAGGTGGCACCATTTTGTGGGCCAGATCATCAGCTGGTATAAATCTACATAACACCTTTGCCTTCTATGGAGCTGTGCCAATGTATACCAGCTGAGGGACTGGCCTTGTATCTTTATAGCCCTACACGTATAATGATTGGTTACTGTGCATTAGTGATTTCATATACTCTGGGTCCAATAGTTTTAATCATGTTGTGTCTATAAAAAAATCCAATTCTGATAGGCTGCATATGAAAACAATGTTCTTTCCCATTAATATGCACTTTTGCAGTTCATTTAAATTCACAGACTGCAAAAATCACTGATCTAATGCAAAATAATTTTGCTTCTGACTGAATCTCAGACATGATAAATTTATTGCAAACATGTAAACGTGAACTGCTAGGAGTCCATTTTTCCTTCATGTTGGCCTTACAAGTGGCTGATTTCTCTCAGTCCTTTTGTTTTTCATTTGGTTACATTAAAAATCCTTTGGCATAATATCTTCTTTAGATACATCAGAGTCCTTGAGAGAAATGCCTGGAAAATTAGTTCCATGTACATTTTAGGAAATCTTGCTAACAGCTGCATTTTTCCATTAGAAATGGTTTCAAAGGCAACATAAAAAAACAGAGCCAAGTGAGGCAAAGTTTAAGTGAGAAAACATATGTGTAACATTAAGCCAAGTCAAGGGAACAGAGTCACATTCTTTGAGAAGTACAGAAACTCTCTGCAAAGCTTTTTAAGAAAACATTAAGAACACTGGGCCAGATCCTCAGCTGGTGTAAATGTTTGCATCTCCTTTGAAGTCATTCAAGCCATGTCCATTTATGCAGGGTCTGGCCCATTCTTAAACTTCTGCCTAAGAGAGAGAGCGCTCCCAGTATCATAAAATGTACTGGCCAAATTCATTTACTGGTTCAGAATAATGCCATAACTGCATGATATTCAATGCTTGGTTGTGCACAGAGCACTGCAAATGTAAAAATAACTTGGAATGTACCAAAAGACATGGAATAAAAATATTTCAAAGAATTTCTTGACCAGCAAAAGAAAAAATAGGGTTGTACCTCCCCCCCCCCTTTGTGATGTTTGAAGAAAACCTGAATGTTTGTTTGTTTGTTTATTTATTTTAAATCTACTTATTTTCTCCCTGGAACTCTGTAGACATCTGGAAAACTAGGATTAAGACATCACAAGAGGCTGAAACCAGCAATTCACTGGGGGTGGGGTGGGAGGGCAGTCTTTTTGCTGATCAGATTCTGAGCTGTTTCACGCCAATGGGCAGCCCAGGGGTTCCACAGGGTATAAATGAGCTCAGACTTTGGCCCAGAGACTACATAAGGTCAGATTTGTACAATATGACCTCCTTTTATGTATTCACAGTTTGTAGGCACAGACAATATCACTTAGATGTTTAACAGACTGGCTGCACCTGCTTTTCTTTGTCAGAGGTGTCAACTTATTCTTCTGAGAGGACAGAATTACATTTTTATTCATGGCCTATGAGTCAGTGTATAAATTTAACACTTTATAATAACTTCAGTCCACATCAGAATTCCCACAGATATCAAGATGCAGTTTGCGCAAAATATTAAGGTTATAGCCTTTGTGCAGGAACTAAACTTTTAGTTTTTTATTTATTTATTCAGTATGTTATTTTTGCATGCAGCAAAATGACTCTGTTAAAGTCATTAGAGTTGATTTACTCCTTGGGGAATTCTGTGCCACTGCGCATGTGCAGAATTCATATCCCCCTGCAGATTTCTTTGCTTCCCCACAGAAAAATGACTTTCTGATGAAAGCAAAGGGAAGCTGCAAGAGCAATCACACACCACTCCCTAGCAGCACAGGTAAATCATTTAAGGGACCTGGACCAGCTGGCAGAGAGGTAGATCACTGCAGCACTGGGGATACCCCAGCCAGTGGCTCCTACCCTGAGCGGGGATCAGCTGCTAGTCCTGCCTGCTAGTTTTCCCCTGCAAGGAGTGGCTGGGGCTGTGTCAGACCCGCCCCCAGAAACCTCATCCAGCTGCAGGAAGCTCAGCATCCTCTCCTGCTTCCTGCCCCCATCACTTCTCAACTGCAAGGGGAGGGGTCAGTGTATGGGGAACTGCTCCCCCATCGTCCCAACCCCCATGCATCTGGACCTTCCATACCCAGACACCCCTGCCAAGCCTCACCCCATACACCCAGAATCCCCCTAGCACGCCATACCCAAACCCCACCCCATTGAACCTCAACCCCTGCATCTAGAGTTCTCTGCCCTCAGACCCCCACCCCTGCACCCCAGACCACCCCCACTGAGTTCCCTGCACTCAAACCCTCACCCTGATGAGCCCCACCCCCTGAACCACCCTGAGCCCCCACATCCAGACACCCACATCACTGATCCCCCAGCTAACTGCACCCAGCCCCCTACCACACCAAGCCCCACTCCGCCAGCACCCAGACACCCCTGCTGAGACCCCCCACACCCAGATCCCTCTGCTGAGCTCCAACCACCTTCACCGGAAAGCCCCTGCAGAGTCCCATTGCCCCTGGAAGCCCCCACAGTGAGCCTCTGTGCATCCAGATCTGCACCCCGATTGTCCCACAAGAACCCTTTCACCCCACACCTGGATCCCCCCCACACTGAGTCCCTTCACACTTGGATCCTGCCTGGTTGAGCCTGCCTGGTGCAGAGGGGCAGAGCCCAGGGTGTTTCTGGGGCAGGCCCAGGCTTTGTGCTGTGTCAGGGTCAGATGCAGCCTCACCGCTGAGCCTTTGTCCCAGGGGTGGGGGTAGGGAGGCTCCAAGGTGATCACCACATTCCTGTGCTCCCCACTGCCATGCTGGAGCCTCTGCATTTATTTATTGACAAATAAAACTTGCAGAATTTTGCAGAACTTTAAAATATTGTGCGCAGAATTTTTAATTTTTTTGGTGCAGAATGCCCTCGGGAGTATTGATTGAATAAACAAGTAAAAAGCAAAGTGAATATTTTTCAAATATCTTGACTTTTTATTCCAGATTTTGATTTTTGTTTTTAAACACAAAATTTCTACCAGCTCTATATAATGGGAGAAGGGAAATCTCAACAAAATTTACTGATTCTTTTTTTAAAATGATGAAATTTTTGAAAAATTGAAAAAATTCAATCAACTCTAGAAAAATATGCCCTTTAGGATCATCAGTATTTCTGCCCCTTTGTATCTCTTCCTTCCACATACTCATTTCTGTGTTGCTCTCTCCCTTCCCTGTTTGTCTCCTCTATTCATCCATCTGCATATTCTTTACTGCAGCAAGTCCCAATTCTGTGGACTTCACTCCCACCTCCTCACCCATTTGATCTGCCAACCAGCAGTACCGTTAATGCGTCTATTAAAGTGTTGTCATTACACGTCAGGGTTAGCACTAGAGCTCGGTGGGAACTAGAATTTACACCCTATGGGAAATTTCACATTTCCAAAAAAAATTCTCATTCTGGCTCAGGAAAAAAAATTGGAAATGCAAAATTTCTGGTGGAATGGGAAATTTTTCAAAAAATTCCATTATGGGAAAAATGAAATGGAATTTTTCTAAAACTCCAGGCCTAGCTTGCTGGCAGACAGGCCATTGTAGGGCTGGGAGCCTGAACTCTATGGCAGCTTGCCCGGCAATCTGCCTGAGAGCTGAGGGTCCAAGGGCTTCAGATAGGTTGCCCAGGAGCTGGGGAGCCCTGGGTCAGATACTCATCAGCTGCCAGGTGAGCTGCTGAGGAACCAGGGAGGTGGGTGAGCTAGCAGGCAGTCAGGCTTCTGTCAGAAATCTGCCTTGTTCCATCAACATCAACATGTTCTTATTGAACATTTTGGTTTCATGAATCAGCACTTTCCGGGAGTAAAATGTTCAGTCAGAAAATTTCTAAGTAGCTCTAGTTATCACCCAACTGAGGAGGAATTCACCACTCTGAGTCATTGTTCCAGGCTGTTTTCAGGCCCAAGAAAGACTCACGGCATCCATTACATTTGTCTTGTGTTTGGGAGGCTTTTCTTTTCAATGAAATCTTCCACGTTGTGCATGCTGTATGTGGGCCACGTAAGTACACCCAGTACAGCACAGCAGCTGTTTAAGATATTAACAGATTGGTTCTTTGCAGGAAGTTTCAGGGTTTCTTTCCTTTACAATTTGCTTTGAGGCAGTTACCTGATACAGGATCATATCAAAATAAGCCCCATGAGTATTAGAGCTAAGCACAGCAGCAACTCAGTGACACCAGAAATGGAGAAAATTAAGCTAGAATTTTGCTCCCCCCCCAAAAAAGCCTAGTTTAAGAAATAAATATTAACATTATTATTATAAATCTCTAGATTATATGGCTGAATTTTCTTTGATTTCCCATTTCTTGTGAGAATGGACATAAAGTAAAAAAATCTCCCCTTGAAAAAAGCACAGACAAACTACAGAGTACATATTAAGGCCTAAGACTTATCAACTGTGGAATTTATATTTTATTATCATTCTCCTCTTAATGTGATATAGCATAGCACATTGATTCAGAGCACTAGTCTGTGAAAAAGTTCTAATCCAGGCTACGACAGGTTCTTACTCTGAGGCCTGGAGTAATTCTCTCTGCCTCAATTTTACCAACTGTAAAGTGGGGATGATAATACTTATCTTGGTGTTGCAAGGGTTAAAAAAGTTAATGGTTTTGTACCAGAAAAGTGTTAAATATTATTACTATTGAAAGCAGAATGTCCAAACCTGCCTCTCTTCATTCTCACTGTGTATTGGAGGTGTTTCTATTGCGTTCAACAATCTCAGAAAAGGGCTGCTATCACTTTTCCTTGGGAAAACAATTATACTGTTTAACTTTTGTTTCCTCAAGCTGTATTCTCCAGAACATCAATTACAGGTGCAGATGTTCTGTGCACAGGATTGTTTTCATTTTAAATTTGTTTTATAACTGTTGTCTGGGAACCTTTGTATTATGTCACTATCCTTATTTAATAAACCAAGGCTCACAAATTGAAAACCATCATACACTTCTATTCATGTTAAATTAGGAAAGGAGCACAGTGAGTTTCCCTAAAGTATTTGGGGGGATTTTCTGTCTGGTACAGGTATGCAAATAGGAGGGGAAGCGTTGTAATGTGATCTATTGGATTAGACATCAGCTAAGGACCTGGGCCTGTAATTTCAGTGGGTTGCTTAGGATTTAATTCAAGACAGAATTTGATCACACAAGTATGTTATTACACTGTAACTGCCCCTGGAGCTTATTGGATACTTATGGGAAGTCTTTGAGAACAACCATTGGCTTCAACGGAAGTGAGTTGCAGGATTGGACAATATATTTTGGGTCCCAGAGAACAGTTTTCCTGGTGGAAGATGTCAATGTTTTAAAAATTCCACAAAAGTTCCCGTACTGCTAGATGCTGGAGCAGCCTCATGGCTGCTCTAATTAATAGTCATATAGGAATTACCACGCTGGCTCAGACCATCTAATCCACTATCCTGTTTCTGCACTGTGCTGGCTTTTAACAGCCCCCCGGGGCCAATAGGCTGATGGGGATTGCTGGAGTGCAATTGCTGTGGAAGTACCCTTCTTGTTTCTAATTTGCTCTATGTTAAAGCTGGGTGGGAAATAGTTTTCCCATGCCAGGAAAATGTTTGAGATTTCAGAAAGAGTTCCCATCCTGAACCAGGACAAATAGTTGAAATCTCAAAAAATAAAAAAATTGTGAACCCAAAAAGAAAAAAAATCATGTCAGTCAAAACGTTTTGTTTAGATAATTTTGAATCACTTTATTTCAATTTCAGCCTTTTAAAAATGTTTTTAAAATTGTGTACTATCATTAGTTTAAATTTTGAAACAGTCATTCAAATTGAAAAAAAACAACAGAATATTTTGTTTCAAAAATTCCAAAATGGGACATTTAGACAACTTCAAAACTTTTCCTCTAATCTTTTGTTTAAATAAGAAATTCATAAAGACTGATCCTTTCCCGCCAACAGTTTCGTTTTTGATGAATTGTCCCTTTATATTTCTTTTTATTAATTAATAGTAGTAGTATCTGTTTTGTTGGTGAAACTTTCATTTCCACTCTGACATTCATTGACTTGAAAATGACATATTCTAGAAAAACTGTCTTTAGCTCTTCATAGTTATAACAACATACACACATATCAAATTGTTTGATTATCATTGTCCATTAGCTATGCATTTGAAATAATGATTATTCATTTAATTAGTGCATAACCTAATACACTTCAAGATTTTCCACCCAGAATGAAACACAAATCCTAATATCAATTTTCACAGGTGGCATTCAGCTTTGACCAAGACATGCCATTAAATATCACAATGAATACAGACTACGGATTTAATCAGATTATTTAGCAAATTGATATAAAAGCCGTCAAATCTTGCTGAAGCGTCCCATACTGTGACAAATTATTCCATTTCCTTGAAGCGACACACAAACAGGCTCAGGAATATTTATCATTGAGGTTCTTTTATCTGGTAATGTTAAATGTAGCAATAAAGCAGAACTTCGTTCTCAGTGAGTTAAAATCTAAATACATAATCAGGAAATGTACTTACAAAAGCTAGAATTCGCCAGGTGATATTTCACTATTTTTCCAATATTTCAGCCACTATTTGAATTAATCTGCCAAAACTTGGGGCTTTTTGTGTGTGTGTGAATGGGGGGGGGGGGGGGGGAGAGGGGAGAGAGAGAGAGAGAGACCTCAATTTGCCATTGTTTGATCTCTCATCAAGACAGACACTGGGCATGTTCCTTGAAGTACCTCAGTTCAGTATCCCATTATATGCTCTGTGATAATTCCATTACTGATTTATGCTATGTTGCATAATAGAGAGCTCATTTTACATTGCAATTCAAGGAGAGTATAGCAGAAAGAGTCAAGGTACCATTGAAAGAAGTGTGAACTTCTAAAATAAAAATAATACATTTAAACCTATTAATTTATATACTTTATACATACCATATGGCCTGAGATGGGACTGCCTTTCTCCCATGCCATGTTGGCACAGCTTCATTCAGCAAGGGCATGCCTACACTGCAATTTAAGCCCAGGGTTAGCAGGCTCGAGTCAGCTAACATTGGGTTGGAGCATCTACACTGATTTTCTAAATCAGGATTTTCTAATTCAGGCTTGAACCCAGCACTTTGACTTAGGTCTGCGTGCTGTAGTGTGGATCCCCAAACAGACCATATCCCAGACTTCCTCACACCCTCCCGTAATGTGGCTGCTCTAGCCCTTTGACCCTGGTGCAGTGTGGGAAAACTTAACTGTTCACCCTGAATGTACAGGAAGTTTGGACAACCTGCCAACACATCATGCCGAGCAGTCATTTCAGGCTCCCAGCACCTGGAGCCAGCAATATGGAAGAATCACCATTTGAAGAGCTTATCTCACCTGCACTTTTACTCCTGTTTCAGGAAACGGGCAGAACTTTCACGAGACAATGGTGGACATTTTGGTGACATTTTCTGAACCACCAAAGGCACCAGACAGAACTTATGATGGAGCAGAAGATAGCATGGGAACAGGAGGAGGACACAGACATGACAGACTCGAATTGGCTGATACAGCTTATGACACTCGGTACAGCTGCTCACTCCTACTAGTGGACCAGCGCTTCTGGTGCAGAGCCACAAGCACAGACTGGTGGGACTACATCATCATGCAGACCTGGATGACCAGCAGTGGGTCCAGAACGTTTGCTGACCAGGTCATTGTGCACTACCGTTGGCTTTGTGCTTAGCACAGTACCAAACACTGGGTCAAACTCATCATAAAACAGGTCTGATGTTGATGAGTTGCCTGAGATTTGGTTCTGGTCCCTGGTTTTCTAGTACTTGCTCTTAAGCCACTTAATCTGCTCCCTGCACTAGTCTGACAGATTTCCAATGCTGCCACCTTCTTTGCTATTTGCTGGTATGCATGGTCATTCCTAGTAGTATTACTGAAGTCCACAGTTTTGCTGGGCTCGTACCAGAGATTAATCAAAACCTGGCTCTGCTCCTGTGGCATTGAAGCAGCACACTTTGCGAAGGACTTCTTCCAGTCAGTCTCCGCTACAAATGCAGAAAGCTCTCTGATGGTGTGTTTGCAGCTCGGCAGTCAGAAAACAATGGAAGCGTTAAATGCTGAACTGCTGACCTGTTGCACTACAACAAGGGGGGTTGCTTCCAATCAACTTTCCTGGAGTTGATTGGCAATTCTTGGGCTAGAAAGGACAAAGGAAGTTGGCCCATGTGATTGTGGGATACCATTGGTGGACTCCCAGGACCCAACTCAGAGAGGCTACATCCACGCTGCAAAGCAATAGGGCTTGAACCCTGGATCCCAGCTTGACTCAGGCTTGAACCCTCCACTCCTGTGGGGTCCTAGGACCCTGGATCCAGGGCAGAGTATGAGAGATTTGGGGGTAAACGGAAGGGTGTTGGGACTCAAGCCTGAGTCTGAGCCCAAGCTTACATTGCAGTGTAGATAGACCCCAAGAGTGCTGAAGCTGATTACCCCTCATTATAAAAGAGTGGAAGTGTCTCACAGGGCGTTCTCTGTGAGAGCTCTGAGACTCTGGAACTTGCTCCCCACCTCGGTCTCGAAGTAGCCTGAATCTGGTGACCTTTCAGGCACCCTGCAAAAGACACCGGTTTGAGAGAGCTGAGGGTATCCTGCAGGTGGCTGGCCGAGTTCCCGTTGAAATAATTATTTTTGTGCTGCTGAGATTTAATTGTGATGTTAATGGTGTGTTAGAGACTGGGATAGACATCATGTTTAGTTCATAGTTAAATCAAAATAAACACACGTGTAAATATATAATAGCTAGATACTTTTTTGTCAGAAATGCCAATGTTGTCAACCTGTCCAGGGTAGTTCCCGTGCTCACTGATCATCCAGCTGGATTTGTACCTATTTACCATAAGTGGTCACATAAAAGCGGTATTTGCCATTAACAATTCCTTGACATGGCTTCTGGGAATGGGAGGTGCTGAAATGTCATGGCAACACATGCGGTATAGGAATCTGAATAGAATAAGGTATGGCTTGGAATGGATTCATCATTGTCAACGTATGAAGAAATTTGACAGGGAGAGCTTTCCAAAGACTAGAGGATGGGGATGTTTTCATTCTGGTGAATTGTAGGTAATATTTTCTTTGAAAGTGAGAGAAAAAGACAGAGAAAAAGAACTTAAAATGTGCAGAATACACAGAAAACCATCCGGCAGCTCCCAAATGCCCTGCTATTTTTGGAAAACCATGCTTGTAAAAATATTGCTTCCTTCTGTCTCTATCACTCCTCCTAGCCCCCATATGGTTCCCACTAAGATCCCATGGCTCATTGTTCTCCCACCATTTAGTCTCCTTCAGCATACTTTCTTTCATGGCTGCTTCTCCACCTCTATTATTTTTTCCACCCCTCCATTTGGCTGATTTCCCCTATCTTGCCCTTCTCTCCTTTTCTCCTCCCAGGCCATATTCTCTCACCTTCAGCTAATCTAGTTGGAAGGATTAACCTGATTTCAGTTAATTCAGAAAAAGGCGTTTGAGTGATTTGGAATCACATTTGCCTCCCTATTGGTAGGAAAAATCATCCTCTCCCAATGGGAATATGAAATGCTTTCTATCAGTAGTGGTATTGTAATATTTACCCTATGGTACACTTTGCAGAGTTTGTGTGTCTTTCAGAAAGAATTATTCCATCTATGTAGAAACTCAGCACAATTAGAATAAAATCTTAACTCTATTTTTATCCTGTCATAAAGTGCACATATGGGCATTCTTTTGACACAATGCATCCATTTCAATTACTCTGCCTTAATGTATGTGACCCTAATAGTGAAGTGATCTATTTCTTCTCTTGAAAGCTGTACTAATTATAGATGTGCCAGGATTGTGATGGATCGATGCCTAGTGGCTAACTGATATATCTCAGAAAAGTAAGTGTAAAATGAGGAATTATTATCCAATAGTGGTCTTACTTATGTGGACCCACTTGGAAATGTTCTTAGTGCCTGCTATTCAATATCTGTATCAACAATCTGTAAGAAAATATAACATTATTGCTACTACAATTTGCAGATGTCACTAAAATTGTGGGGTGGTAAATAATGGTAAGGACAAGTCAATTTTACAGCCATCTGGATCACTTGGTTATCTGACCTCATGTGAACAACATGCATTTTAGTACAGTTACATTCAAGGTCATACAACAAGGAACAAACAATTTAGGTCAGACTGGCAGAAAAGGGGACTGTATTCTAGAAAGCAAAGACTCTTAAAGACTTAGTGACCCTGGTGGATAACCATGTGAACATGAATTCCTAGTGTGGTGCTGGATGAATAAATAGGGAAATATCAAATAGAAGTGGGGAGGTGGTATTACCTCTGTATATGGTATTAGTAAGACCAATACTGGAATACTGTGTCCCAGTTTTAGTGTCCACTTTTCAAAAAGGTTGCTGACTAATTGAAAAGGGTTTTGGGGGGAAAAGCCATGAGAATGACTCAAGGTCTAGAAAATCTTCCTTACTACAGTGTGAGACTCAAGAAGGACAATCTATTTAGATTATCCAAAAGAAGGTGAGTTGGTCTTGAAATATATGTACATACATGGGGAAAAGATTTCTGATAGTAGTGGTCTCTTTAATCCAGGAGACAGAAGCCATCATGAAGTCCAGTGGTGGAAGCAGAAACTGGATAAATTCAGACTACAAATGTTTAACAATGAGGATAATTAACCATTGGAACAACTTACCTAAAGATTGGGGTGGGTTCTCCATCATTTGACATCTTCAAATCAGAATGTGATATCTTTCTGAAAGATAAGAACATAAGAACATAAGAAAGGCCGTACCGGGTCAGACCAAAGGTCCATCTAGCCCAGTATCCTGTCTACCGACAGTGGCCAATGCCAGGTGCCCCAGAGGGAGTGAACCTAACAGGCAATGATCAAGTGATCTCTCTCCTGCCATCCATCTCCACCCTCTGACAGACAGAGGCTAGGGACACCATTCCTTACCCGATGTGCTACAGTGATGATAATGATAATAATCCCTGTGAATAAAAAACACAGCCCTGCTTGCAACTCATGTGTTCACAGCCTTTGATTTCCTATGAAACTTAAAAAATCTAGGAAGTGTAATGAGAAAGCTGAATGGGAGTCAGGAACTTGTTCTGCCATACCATAGTCATGAGATTTTGGGGAAAACCTACCAGATGAGCAAAACCTATTTTCGTGTCAGTTAAGATGTGTATTTAGGAGGAATATCAGAAATGCAAAAATAGAAATAAGAGGTGATGGAGATAAATGGAGAAGGATAACATCCTTGTAGTTAACAGGCTGCACTGAGCCTCAGGACAGCGATCTGGGTTCTTTGTCTGGTTCAAGCCAGGGCCATTCCCAGGGTAGGGTGAGCAGGGCAGCTGCCCAGGGGGCAAAGCCATGTGGGTGGCTCAGGCTGATGATGCCGGGCAGTGGGGCTTGGTGGGACTAGCCCTGCACAGTGGGGTTTGGGGAGGGAGCACCACCTCCATCCCCTGACTCACCTCAGTGGGCCACCCGGCCTATCTGGGTTGTGGGGGCACAACCAAAAAATCTGGGGAGCGGGGATGTGACCCCACATGCCCCCCCCCCATGCCTCTGGTAGGGGATGCAAATATGCTTGCTTGCCCTGGGTGCTAAAATGCCTAGTTATGGCTCTGGTTCAGCCATAGACAAGAAGTATGACTATTCAGATTGTGTCTAAACTGGCTGTAAATTCTTAGATTGCCTGTGTTATGATTATAAGCTCCTTGGGGCAGGGACTGTTTCTTACTGTGTGTATGTATGTGTATACATCTAGCACAATGGGGCCTATATTTCAGTTGGGGCCTCTTGGCACTAATACTGTAATACAAACAATAAATGGTTATTTATAGATTCATAGATTCTAGGACTGGAAGGGACCTCGAGAGGTCATCGAGTCCAGTCCCCTGCCCGCATGGCAGGACCAAATACTGTCTAGACCATCCCTGATAGACATTTATCTAACCTACTCTTAAATATCTCCAGAGACGGAGATTCCACAACCTCCCTAGGGAATTTATTCCAGTGTTTAACCACCCTGACAGTTAGGAACATTTTCCTAATGTCCAACCTAGACCTCCCTTGCTGCAGTTTAAACCCATTACTTCTTGTTCTATCCTTAGAGGCTAAGGTGAACAAGTTTTCTCCCTCCTCCTTATGACACCCTTTTAAATACCTGAAAACTGCTATCATGTCCCCTCTCAGTCTTCTCTTTTCCAAACTAAATAAACCCAATTCTTTCAGCCTTCCTTCATAGGTCATGTTCTCAAGACCTTTGATCATTCTTGTTGCTCTTCTCTGGACCCTTTCCAATTTCTCCACATCTTTCTTGAAATGCGGTGCCCAGAACTGGACACAGTACTCCAGCTGAGGCCTAACTAGAGCAGAGTAGAGCGGAAGAATGACTTCTCGTGTCTTGCTCACAACACACCTGTTAATACATCCCAGAATCATGTTTGCTTTATTTGCAACAGCATCACACTGTTGACTCATATTTAGCTTGTGGTCCACTATAACCCCTAGATCCCTTTCTGCCGTACTCCTTCCTAGACAGTCTCTTCCCATTCTGTATGTGTGAAACTGATTTTTTCTTCCTAAGTGGAGCACTTTGCATTTGTCTTTGTTAAACTTCATCCTGTTTAACTCAGACCATTTCTCCAATTTGTCCAGATCATTTTGAATTATGACCCTGTCCTCCAAAGCATTTGCAATCCCTCCCAGTTTGGTATCATCCGCAAACTTAATAAGCGTACTTTCTATGCCAATATCTAAGTCGTTGATGAAGATATTGAACAGAGCCGGTCCCAAAACAGACCCCTGCGGTACCCCACTCGTTATGCCTTTCCAGCAGGATTGGGAACCATTAATAACAACTCTCTGAGTACGGTTATCCAGCCAGTTATGCACCCACCTTATAGTAGCCCCATCTAAATTGTATTTGCCTAGTTTGTCGATAAGAATATCATGCGAGACCGTATCAAATGCCTTACTAAAGTCTAGGTATACCACATCCACAGCTTCTCCCTTATCCACAAGACTCGTTATCCTATCAAAGAAAGTTATCAGATTGGTTTGACATGATTTGTTCTTTACAAATCCATGCTGGCTGTTCCCTATCACCTTACCACCTTCCAAGTGTTTGCAGATGATTTCCTTAATTACTTGCTCCATTATCTTCCCTGGCACAGAAGTTAAACTAATTGGTCTGTAGTTTCCTGGGTTGTTTTTATTTCCCTTTTTATAGATGGGCACTATATTTGCCCTTTTCCAGTCTTCTGGAATCTCTCCCGCCTCCCATGATTTTCCAAAGATAATAGCTAGAGGCTCAGATACCTTCTCTATTAGCTCCTTGAGTATTCTAGGATGCATTTCATCAGGCCTTGGTGACTTGCAGGCATCTAACTTTTCTAAGTGATTTTTAACTTGTTCTTTTTTTATTTTATCTGCTAAACCTACCCCCTTCCCATTAGCATTCACTATGTTAGGCATTCCTTCAGACTTCTCGGTGAAGAAGTTGTGAACATAATACAGATTTTGACAGATAGTGAGTATGGGCCAAATTGTCCCTGACCCTAGCACAAGGAGCCTACTGTGCTACCCGTCACTACCCTGTGCAGCCCAGGCAAGGGCCAGAGATGATTGTAGTTCCAGCACTTCCATGGAACCAGAACAGTTCCACCTTCCATCTGCATTGCAAGCCAACCATACATTTGCTTTCTGCTTCATGCAAAGGGAATCCCGAAAGGCCAGCTTCCAGCATAGATGCCTGGTGAACTTTCAATTGAAAAGGTCATTCAGAAAGTTACAATGGAGCCTCAGTGAATACATGGTGGAGAGTCCAGGTTTGTGATCTGGTAATGTCCAATATCTCATGCTGAATGTTTTTCAGGGGAATTTGCTGTTTGGGGGCATCGCGGGGAGAGCATTCCTTACAAATTATACCAGTAATAAAAATGTAAATCAGTCTGCCATAATATCATAGTATTTCTAAAATTCTTTTATTTGAAAGGCTTTTGTGACTCCCACTTAGAGTATTTTTCTGTGCCCCTTTAAATATATTTTTGGATATTTTCCAAGAGGAGTCTGGATCTTTGGATATTTCCTTGACATGTTGTGTTCTTATTTTCTTTATTATCGGAGGTTTCTGATCTCTTACTTTTTTTCTTCCTATGTCCACTAGCAATGACAGCACGGGATAAACAACATAACAAAAATAACAATAAAAGTAGATCTCTGCCTAGCCAAGCTATTTTTCAGTGAGTAGCCAGCATCATTACATCTGCCATTACTCGCAGAGATAGCCATAGACATTGTTTGAATGTAAAAGAACAGGGAATGTGCTGCTTTTATGTTTGAAAAGCATCTACCCCTCTGAGGGATGCTTCTGAAAAGAAAAAAATGATGATGACTTGTAAAATTGATTACTCCATGGCGATGTGCTGCTACTCTACTGATTGAATGAGATTAATGTTGAAATAATAATTATAATAGTAATAACTAATGAAGTGATATTGCTCCTCAAGGTACATAGCTTCTGTTCAGAAAGAACAGCAATGTGGTGGGTATATCAACATCAATGTATTTACTATGAATCAGGTATTCATCGGACACTCATGGGGTAGTTTGACTGGTTGGGTGGTCAGTCACCTCTGTTCAAAAGTGGTACTGCTCAGAAACTGATGGTTAGCCACATATTCAAAACAGGACTGCAGCTAGGCCAGACTACTGGGGACATCTCCCATTTCAGTTCTATTTAAATGTCCTTTTAATTCAGAAAAATCCTTTGGATTATTAAGAAAAATCTCTCTTTGCTTCCCCTTCACAACTTCTTATTTATGGAACAAAATGGACTCTCATTACTCTTCCTAATAGTTTTGATAGTAATAGTTGCATTATCCTCTTTAGATCCTTGAACATCCTTTTCCTTTCCCCTTTGTGTAGCAGATTCATAGCTCTAAGGGAATGTCTGTTTCCAAACTTCACTTTCATCCTTTTCCAAAAGAATTTTAAACCATTTTTCACTTAGCTCTCTGTAGCAGGATGCACTCCGCTCCTGCCTCCTTTGCACCACAGAAACTATTTCAGACTCTGCTAGTAGTGTATTCACCATGCTAGTTATCTGGGATCCCTCCACCAACACCTTTACAGTCCCATGCAACAAGGGCTGGCTCCAGCGTTTTTGCCGCCCCAAGCGGCAGGGGGAAAAAAAAAAAAAGCCGTGATCGGCAGCACTTCGGCAGGCGCTCTATCACCACCGCTTCATCCTTTGGCAGCAATTCGGTGGCAGGTCCTTCCCTCCGAGAGGGACTGAGGGACCCGCTGCTGAATTGCCGTCGAAGAGCCAGATGTGCCACCCCTTTCGATTGGCCGCCCCAACCACCAGCTTGCTGCGCTGGTGCCTGGAGCTGGCCCTGCATGCAACTGTACTATTTACACTATCCCCGCCGCTTGCTCAGCCAGCCCTATTCTCCTGTCCATTGCACTTCCTTCCTGTGCCTCTTTATCAGTCTTAAGCTGATGGGCTAATTGGCCAGTTAGCTTACCCAGCCCACCAGCCTGATTACCCCAATCAGCTTTCTCCAGGTAGGGGAGAGGCAAGCTAATTGATGTTGGAGTGATCAGAATGCAGACATACCTGTTAATTCCCTGTGCTCCACCACAACTTCCTTGGGGGAAAAGATCTACTTTTGAGGGGCTGTTTTTACTGAGCTTCATTTTCTTAAAGTTCGTTGCTGCAGTTGCGAGTCAGTTGTTTTCAAAGGGAATTTTGCTCAAGCCAAATCCTGGTCCTGCTGAAATCAATGGGATTTTTTCCTCAGATGTTTGTCCTCAGATTGTTAAATTGGACCACAGCCTTCAGTGCTATTGGTTGTTCAGATAGTTCTTGGGACAAAAATATTCACTTCCACCTGCAACTTGCAACTTACAGGAGGTTTTGGAGGCTGGATTTTGCTGTATTCTTGATACGTTTGCTTAGGGAAGGGACATTTCTCTAGGATTTATAATAGTTTCTTTAGTGCAAGATGCACAATTGCCTGTTTTAATGTGGATGGTATGTTCCCCTTATCAAAGGATTTGAACTATGGCAAGCACCATTAGCAGCCAAGGCCTTGTGTAACCTAGAATTTAAGATGCAATGTTAGCAAGGTAACAAAAAGTTAACAAAAGATTTACTGAATTTTTTTCTTCCAAATCAACACCCTCTACCCTATTCTCTTGCTTACACTTTCCTTTGGTTTCCTTCTATACCTGAAATGTTCCTACGGAAATTCCCAGGTCTTCACTGTTTCCTGCTTAGCTGACAATGTTCAGACTAATGTAAAAATCACAATTTGGCATGGATTTCTTTGCTATTTCTATTAGTTTTGTCTGGTGGTGTCCCAAAGAGATGACTAGGAAAACTAAATACCCATATACAATGTTTCCTTTTCTTTGCTTTATGTTTGTAATAACTAGGAGGTCTAAGACAGTGTCCCTTAACCCTTAGTTTTTAAGGGTCTCTTCTCCTTTGCTATGCACAGGTTCATAACATCTATTAATTCAATATTGCCTCTTTTTATAACAGCGACATGGAAACAGAGGGAGCTAAGATGCACAAAGAAACAGGAAACTCTGAAACAGAGAGCCAGGATTTAAGAGTACTAGTCCTTTTGATTTGTATTTAAAGCCAAAATGTATAGTCCTGCTAGACCATTCTTTTCTTCATCACAGTCATTCTATGCATGAAATGAACCATTACATTTTGGAAAAGAAGAAATCTCTCCAAATTTAGGATTATGAAGACTCATGAGCAAATACGAACCTGGACAAGCTGGCTTGAGAACCACAGCCAACGATATTCTATATTGGTGCTTTTGAGAGTATGAGCATCCTGTGATTTTTGTTTATGTCATTTTATGTTACATTGTCTTGCTGTGAAGCATTTGTAACACATAATGATGCAAGTGGCCAGCTGGCTGCTAATGGTAACAACATACTTTACCAGAACTGTCATCAGAAGGGCTGTCGAAGGCAGATGGCCTTTTTTTGTTGTTGTTTTGTCCCATTAGAGAGCTTACCAAGGACAGCCATCCTACAGACATCACAGTGATAGGAAGAATAACTTTGCTCCATTCACTATAAAAACTCCTTGAAAATGGGTACATAGCAGATACAATACAGATAGAGTGATTATAACAAAGTAAAAGGTGGTTAATTTAAGAACTTTGAAATGATTCCTATGTCTTGGCAAACATTTTGCATGGATACTGCATAGTAGTAGGTTTTATTTTCTTAAAAACTCAGAGTACTCAAAGCTATTGCTCTACAGGGAGCAGCTTAAATACCTTATTAATGGTAGAATCAGAAATTATAGTAGTAGATGAACTTGCATCTGCTTATTTCATGCCCATACTGAAAAGAGTTTAAATACAAATGCCAAGGAAAAACAACTCAGATTCAGGAGGTCTTAGGGAGATTAAATTTTATGGCCACATCACTGAAACTTCTTCTGTAGTTTGGTAGTCCAGATGAACGTTTTGTCTGAATAACAAAGGAGTTCAATTGGCTATGCTGCTTCTATTTCTAGAGCTATCAAAAATAATATTGTCATACTTTCAAACGTTTTTTCATGCTTAACTAAAATGGCTTCTTTTAAAATTATTTTGGATGCTTGGCACTTACTTATTAGTCCTTAGTGGGCTAGTGGTTTTGTTCTTTTATTTTATTGTTCCATATCTGTAAATGCCTATCGGGACATACTGTTCCTTCTGAAGTCAGTAGCAAAACTCCCGTTGACTTCAGTTGCAAGAGGATTTAGCCCTTAGTACACAGACATATGGCATTGGCTAATACTAAGTACAGTGTAGGCAGGTTTTGTACAAATTTCTCTATTGCAGGTCACCTTGTAGATCCTGGGCAACTTTTTTTTTTTTTTTTTTTTAGCATATGTAGTGAATTGTACTGAGCTATATGGAGATTCTCTGATGTGCATAAATGAGACAGACACATTCATTTACATTTGAGCCCAGCTCTTCAGTGGTTTATTAGGCCCCAGTAACATGCTCAGAACCGAACAGAACACACAGTAATTCTCTTCTTCACCAAAGATCTGCTCAGGGCAGTGGTGGGGCTGGGGGAGGAGCAATCAGGGACCTGGTTCTGGTTTCCTGATGGGGCCAGCCCCTCTGCTTCTTTGACAGAGAGCTGCTTGTCGACAGCTCTAACTAGTGCCACTAACAAAAAGTCTTTAATGAATCCTACTCTACTGAAGGATTACCCTAGTGAAGTGGCACTCTGACGTGCCCCCTTCCCCTCTACAACAATCCTACTGTGTTGAGAGAGTAGAAGATGGAGACATGGCACAGCTGTGATGCAGATACACCAGCAGGGAGTTCCCCTGTTTTCTTGTAGGCATTTACAGTTGGATTAGAGGGGTGGGAAAGTTGTAGGGGATAGGGTAATAGACTGGGACTCATTTCCAGATGAATGGCAGATTCCTGGTGTGCAAAGTAAGAATAATATCCATTAATGATTCAGTTGCTCAGCTACTACAGTAACGAGGGCCACATAATTATCTAAGCAGATGGATTACAGTTCTTTCTGCTATCTGAGCAATGCAGATACATTACAGCCCCTTTATGCCACATATGCAATGCAGTGGGCTCCAAAACGCAGCTGCAGAACCTGGCTCACAGCCTTGGCCCCAAGGAGCTTACATTCAAATGAGAATGCACTACCTGTCACTGGTTAGGACCACAGCTGTGGCTGTGACTTGCTGTGTGAACTTGTTGGGCAAGTCCCTTAACTTGTTTGTTTCTTCATTTGCAAGATGTGGATAATGATATTTCATCTCTCCAACCCTTTGTCTGACTTATCTGTTTAGATTATAAACTCTTTGTGTCGGGGCCTGTCTCTTACAATATAGGCAGCGTGCCTAGTGCAACAGAGGTCTGATCTCTGGGTCTCTAAGGCCAGCTCTATTGTAATACAAATAATAGTAATACTGATTTTTTTTTGTATATCCGAAAGAAAATAACAACTGATCTATTACAATTTGAAATGTGCCTGGTGCTCCTGAATCGAAGATTTCCATTTCATTTCATGGCACTTGCCTACACAACAAAAAGTATCTACCACACAAGCTAATGCAGAGGCCATGATTCCACTGACGTAATAGTTTTACACTGAATGAAATAAATTGTGGAGGCTGATTTTGATACTAGATTAAGACTGCAAGACCATGACCCGTTTATACTGTAAAGCAACTACCATGCTTTAGGATTCTGTAAAATAATCATTATAATCATAAATAAATAAACAAATAAATGAAATCAAGTGAAAGCTGTTCCTGTAGCACTTTTGCATTTCCCCATCTCTCTTGAGCAGAGATTGTTAATTGTACTGAGCAGCACCAAATTGTGTTTTGGTTTTCTGCCTGGATTGTTTACCATTACTGGTTTATTGTTTAATTTAGGAAGGGAATGTTATCTTAATTATTACGAATCATAGAATCATAGATTTTAAGGTCGGAAGGGACCATTATGATCGTCTAGTCTGACCTCCTGCACAACGCAGGCCACAGAATCTCACCCACCCACTCCTGTATCAAACCCCTAACCTATGTCTGAGCCACTGAAGTCCTCAAATCGTGGTTTAAAGACTTCAAGGTACAGAGAATGCTCCAGCAAGTGACCTGTGCCCCACACTGCAGAGGAAGGCGAAAAGCCTCTGCCAATCTGCCCTGGAGGAAAATTCCTTCCCGAACCCAAATATGGCGATCAGCTAAACCCTAAGCATGTGGGCAAGACTCACCAACCAGACACCCAGGAAAGAATTCTCTGTAGTAACTCAGATTCCACCCCATCTAACATCCCATCACAGGCCATTGGGCATATTTACCACTAATAGTCAAAGATCAATTAATTGCCAAAATTAGGCTATCCCATCTTACCACCCCCTCCATAAACTTATCAAGCTTGGTCTTGAAGCCAGATATGTCTTTTGCCCCACTGCTCCCCTTGGAAGGCTGTTCCAGAACTTCACTCCTCTGATGGTTAGAAACCTTCATCTAATTTCAAGTCTAAACTTCCTGGTGGCCAGTTTATATCCATTTGTTCTTGTGTCCACATTGGTACTGAGCTTAAATAATTCCTCTCCCTCCCTGGTACTTATTCCTCTGATATATTTATAGAGAGCAATCGTATCTCCCCTCAGCCTTCTTTTGGTTAGGCTAAACAAGCCAAGCTCTTTGAGTCTTCTTTCATAAGATAGGATTTCCATTCCTCGGATCATCCCAGTAGCCCTTCTCTGTACCTGTTCCAGTTTGAATTCATCCTTCTTAAACATGGGAGACCAGAACTGCACACAGTATTCCAAATGCGGTCTCACCAGTGCCTTGTATAATGGTACTAACACCTCCTTATCTCTACTGGAAATACCTTGCCTGATGCATCCCAAGACTGCATTAGCTTTTTTCACAGCCATATCACATTGGCAGCTCACAGTCATCCTGTGATCAACCAATACTCTGAGGTCCTTCTCCTCCTCTGTTACTTCCAACTGATGCGTCCCCAGTTTATAACAAAAATTCTTGTTATTAATCCCTAAATGCATGACCTTGCATTTTTCACTATTAAATTTCATCCTAGTACTATTACTCCAGTTTACAAGGTCATCTAGATCTTCCTGTATGATATCCCTTTCCTTCCCTGTATTGGTAATACCTCCCAGCTTTGTGTCATCCACAAACTTTATTAGCACATTCTCAGTTTTTGTGCCAGTCAGTAATAAAAAGATTAAATAAGATTGGTCCCAAAACCGATCCCTGAGGAACTCCACTAGTAACCTCTCTCCAGCCTGACAGTTCACCTTTCAGTACGACCCATTGTCATCTCCCCTTTAACCAGTTCCTTATTCACCTTTCAATTTTCATATTGATCCCCATCTTTTCCAATTTAGCTAATAATTCCCCAGAGGAACCGTATCAAATGCCTTACTGAAATCGAGGTAAATTAGATCCACTAATTTTTTTTGTCTAAAAAATCTGTTACCTTCTCAAAGAAGGAGATCAGGTTGGTTTGGTACGATCTACTTTTTGTAAAACCGTGTTGTATTTTGTCCCAATTACCTCAATGTCCTTAACTACTTTCTCCTTCAAAAGTTTTTCCAAGACCTTGCATACTTCAGATGTTAAACTAACAGGCCTGTAGTTACCTGGATCACTTTTTTTCCTTTCTTAAAAATAGGAAGGTGCCTTGTAATATATTTCTTTGGAAGCCAGGAGTTTTCCTTTATTCTAATTCTTGGGTTAAATTGAGCTCAGAGTTTAGTATAGTTCCTTTGGTTAGACAATTAGTTTTAGTGTGGTCCTCAATGCGGGAACATTGCTTGATTAAAAAAGAGGCCTGTGTCAGCAAAGTGTGAGGGAAAAGGACCTGTAATGTTGACTGAGCCATGTAAGTTGCCCAATGGCTTAGATTCTGCTGTCTGTTTTTGTAACTGGTTCTGTAGGAACAGTTCTGGCTGCCTAATTGGGAGGGATCACAACTCCGCAGGCATTACCCAAACTACAACCACCACTCAACAGTTCTCTGGAACCAGCAGGCAAAGGGGCTGGTGCAACTCTGGTCCACAAGAGGTTCTGCCCACAAAGCCCCACTGGTAGGCCCAGATAAACTACTTAAGCCAGAAGGAGGCACAGGAATTGTCTGAGCAACTGAGTGAACTTCTGAGCTGCTGCTCTACTGGACCTTGATTCCTGATGCTGGCTTGACCGTGGCATTGTTCCCTGACTCCTGCTTGACCCTTGATACTGCTATCTGACTCTGACTGCAGCATGACCCCTGGCACTGTTCCCTGATTCCTGACTCCAGCTTGACCATTGGCAGAGCTCTCTGACTCTGACTCCAGTCTCGAACCAATGGTACCCCGACTCCAGCCCTAGTGTGTGGCACAATGCTGATTCACTCCAGCTCTGGCTTTGGTTCCTGGCTTCTGAGCACTAGGCCAGACGGCCCATGGCCTGGTCCCTACACTAATCCTGATCTAGACTTTGGTTCCCTGATTTTAAGACTGATTTAGTAGTGGGTGAACTTGTAGTTTTAAAGCTGGTTAGAATTACTGGAGAATTCTCCCCAGTGTAGTCAAGCATCCTGACTCAGCTGTATTGCTGCTCTCAAACAGGGTAAGGTAGAATTTTACCCACATGTTGATAGTCACCTATTCAGATTGTCTGGCAGCTGCAAAGTTAAAATATATCTTGTGGAATCTTGGAAGCAGGTGTTCATTACAAGAGTTTCGAGAAAGGAACTCTAGTACATTTTCAAGCAATAAAGTAAAAAGAAAACCTCTCAGCACACTAAATGACTTTGGGATTTTCCCAGCCGTAATTTAGACATTTGTTTTTTCTAGAACATATATCCTATAAATAATGTAATGCTCAATACCCTGCAGGAAATACAGTGAGTTTAAAATATTTATCACATTGTACTTTCTCACTGTGTTTTTACTAACAGTAATAATTGCACTGTAAAATGATTGCTCTTTACTTCCTAAGGATAGTATGAGACTGTGTTGGAAAATCCACTCAATAGAGTAGTGTGTGTGTGTGTGTGTGTGTGTGTGTGTGTGTGTGTGTGTGTGTGTGTGTGTGTGTGTGTGTGTGTGTGTGTGTGTGTGTATGTATAATATAAAAGAAGTACTTTTTGATGAGGGGAAAGAAATCTATTTGCTCTGTACTGATCCTGTAGTGTGGTTGCTTCCCACCAATGGGGAAAATTCATATTGTCAAACCAATCCCCTCCACTCCCCCATTAAAAATATTTCTAGGGATGAAGCAGTGAGTAGTGTAACTGTGATGTACAGGTTCTATCCTTGCAGGGGAAGGTCGCTCTTCCACCTAAAGTTAAATAAGAAGGCAAGAGAACTCTGTGTCCTCTTTTGTTCAAGTAAACAGATACCATTTTGTAAGTAAATGGAATCAGATGGGGTTATCAGATTATTCAGTTAAATGAGTGATGCCAAGCTAAATTTCCCAGCTAAAGTTATAGGAGGCTAAAATAGGACCTGAAAATGGAAGCTTGGTTCTATTGTATTCTAAATAGGTTCTTATATCATCTCATTACCGTAGTATCTGAGCACCTTCAGTAGTGCATTAAGCTATGTGACTAATGTGTGGATAGTCACATGTGTGGTTCATTCCTTTTCTCACCCTTTCCCGGGGCGGGCGGGGGGGAGGATTATGTGTGAAGTGTCCTGTTACATTTTGGGTAGGGTCTTTGGTTGTTGTTGTTGTTTTTTTTTTTTAAATCTACAAATCTATTGGGAAACTACTTTTGCTCCATCGCTGTGGTTTATTTAATAACATTTTTTATGTTTTTAATAGTAATTACTGGTATATCCTGTCTACGTATTTCTGTTAATTTATTTTTTGCCATTATCAGCCAACAGTGGGCTTGAAAGTATGGCCAACAGTATGATGTGTTTGAAATAGATAGTGTAGCTTTGTTTGTATAATCTAAGGAAAAACAATACAAAAATAATGTATTGGATTCCTGCAGTCTTATTCAATGTAGTCTGTTGCACAATGAGGTTTATTGGCTATATGGAAATAGTGTGGCAATTTCACATGCATCATTTGGAAATGTACTAACATTAGGAATGTTTGGTCAAATCTTATAACAAATGTAGAAATAGTATTAAATTATATATTTAATTACATGAGAAGCAAGAGGAAGACCAAGGATAGGGTAAGCACCTAGAAGACAATAAGTAACAGTCAACATGGATTTGTCAAGAACAAATTATGTCAAACCAACGTAATATCCTTCTTTGACAGGGCAACAAGTCTTGTGATATGGGGGAAGCAGGAGATGTGATATATCTTGACTTTAGTAAGATTTTTGATACTGTCGAACATGACCTTCTTTTAAACAAACTAGAGAAATATAGCCTAGATGAACCTACTATAAGGTGGATGAATAAGTTGGTTGGAAAAGTAAAAGCAGCAAAGAGTCCTGTGGCACCTTGTAGACTAACACACGTATTGGAGCATGAGCTTTCGCACGAATATGTCTGTTAGTCTATAAGGTGCCACAGGACTCTTTGCTGCTTTTACAGATCCAGACTAACACGGCTACCCCTCTGATGGTTGGAAAAGCACACTCAAAGAGTAGTTATCAATGGTTCACAATCAAGCTTAAAGAGCATATCGAGTTGGGTCATACAGGAATCTGTCCTTGGTACAGTTCTATCCAACAGCTTCATAAATGATGTGGATAATGGCATAGAGAGTACATTTACAAAGTTTGTGGATAATACCAAACTGGGAGGGGTTGCAAGCGCTTTGGAGAACAGGATTAAAATTCAAAGTGATCTTGATAAATTGTAGAAATGGCCTGAAATAAACAGAATGCAGTTCAATAAGGACAAATGCAAAGTAGTACATTTAGGCAGGAATAATCAATTGCACAAATAAAAAATGGGAAATGACTGCCTAGGATGGAGTATTATAGAAAAGGATCTGGGGGTTATAATGGATCCCAAACTAAATATGAGTCAACAATGTAATACTGTTGCAAAAAAACCAAAACAACTAATATCATTGTGGGACGTATTATGATAAGTGTTATAAGCAAGAAATAATTCTTCCACTCTACTCAGTGCTGGTAAGGTCTCAACTGAAGTATTGTGTCCAGTTCTGGGCACCATACTGTGAGAAAGATGTAGACAAACTGGAGAAAGTGCACAGGAGAGCAACAGCAATGACTGACCTATGAGGAAACATGACCTATGAGGAAAGATTGAAAAAAGTGGGTTTGTTTAATCTGGGGAAGAGAAGACTAGGGGGGATATAACAATCTTCAAGTATGTAAAAGGTTGTTATAAAGAGAAGGGTGATAAATTGTTCTCCTTAACCACTGAGGATGGGACAAGAGGTAATGGGCTCAAATTGCAGCAAGGGAGATTTATGTTAGACATTAGGTAAAACATCCTAACTCTAAGGGTTGTTAAGCACTGGAACAAATCTCCTTGTGAGGTTATGGAATCTCTGTATAAACCATTCTTAAAAACTTCCAATGACAAACACCAGTCAGGAATGGTCTAGATAATATTTAGATCTGCCTCAGTGCAAGGGACTGGACTAGATGACTCATCTAGGTCCCTTCCAGTCCTACATTTTTATGATTCTGTGATCAGTGGCTGCCCTGTAGAGGCACCATGTGTTTACTTTAACCATGTAATTTTGAATTTGTTCAACTCTGAATTTCCTGAGTTTGTAACACTTGATTTAGGGATAATTGCAACATCCTTGTAATGTACTTCACCCTAAATTACAAATACATACGCTCAATTTTAACTCCATCCTAATGTAGTTTGTCTGCAAATTTCCTTGTGCTTATTTGTAAGGTATAACTTGCATACATGAAGCAAACAAGAACCCCCAAAAGAATGTTACCATGTAATATTTCTAATGACTTAAAGATATGAAGTATCAACCTTAAAGCATTTTTTGAAAGAATGTATCTTTTATGCCAGATTCATTGATATGTTATGGCTGCTTTATGCCACTCTGAACCAGCACAAAGCAACTGGCTAAAAGTATATTGGACCATCAAAGTGAATCACCACATTATCACAAAGCAACGGGGACATGTTTTACCTACCCCCCATCACTTGCCCTCCAAATACTCCCTTCCTCCTGCACCCCATATTCCCTTACACACAATCCGCCCACCTACTTTCCCCCTCCTGCCTTCCCTGTTGAGTAGATCTGGTGCAAAGAACAGCTTCTAAAAAGAAATATTTAGAAATCATAGTAATTTCTGCCATTATTTTCATAACTGAAAGTTTATTTCTCAGCAGAAGCTTGTGCGTAAGTACCTGCTTCAAAGAAACACACTGGCCCTCTTTCAAATGACAGCCATCTCCTATTGTTCTCAGTGGGACTGAGACGAGACCTGCCCTCAGTTAAGATGGCCTCTTTCAAAATAATCACTGCTTCCCATCGTCTCTAGTGAGAGGGAAGGCAGCAGGCATCGTTTTAGGCCCTCTTGAAAATAATGGGAGATAGGGGATCTTCTCAAAATGACCACTTAACTGTGTGCAATTTATGAACTCAGTCCCATTGAAAACAATGCAAACGGCTGCCATTTTGAGAGAAGGCTGTTCTGCAGCAACTTTTGTGATTTGTATTGTGTGTCTCATATGTGATATTGGATGTTTTTAAGGTGAGTACTTGAGAAGCAAAGCTTTCATCTGTAAGCCCTCATGATTGTAGAGAAAAACTTGAAAATGTGAATCCTAAATGTTCCAAAGCCAGAAGGCAAATAAAGAGAACCCAACTTTATTATTTTTAAAAATCCTAATTATTTTAAGTCAATATCATGATTTTTTGAGGTCTAACTCATGATTTTTTTGAACTCTTGGGATTGGCCATCTTGCAAAAGTTATTAATCAATTCTGGATGAAGAATGTTTCAATTATGAAGAATAACTGGGGAGGAGGGTGGGGGAGAGAAGAAATGAACATTAACACTAAACAAATATATGCTTAAGCTTTCAGTGAGTTTTAAGTGTAAGGAAAGTTTGAAGTGTGTATATTATTCATGCAGGAGAAAGAAACGGTCTGACAAGACCAATGTTTTAATTAATTTTAACTCATAAACTAATAATCAAATTTAATCCTGGGCCCAAAGAGTAAGTGCTATAATTTTGGGAAGGATACTCTGTATTCTTCAACATAAAGTGGCTAAATCCCTGCTTTAAGTGCAAAACTGGATTTTAACTATGGAACGGCGAGCCATAATAACTAAAAATACAGCACTGTTTTCATAAATAATACCTTTGTGGGCTTCTAAGATCTTGCAGTTACTTCATTACCCTGGAACCATTGCTCACTGTTAAGAAAATGTCAGAGGCAGGAGGAGTTGCATTAATTCTACAGTGCAGGCTAGTTTGATGAAAATTCCTATATCTACCCAGTTGAATCTAGCCCAATTATAAAACCCCCATCTGGCTTGTCATCACTACAGCCTAGCATCAGAGTTATTATAAGGTATTCCTGTTGGAGCCTGTGTCTGCCAACACATAACACGGTTTCATAGTTTCTGACCTTATTCCTTGTAGCATGGTTTGCAACCATAGTCTCAAAGTAAAAGGCAAAAACTACAGCTGGCACTGTAGGTACATCAGGGCACCAAAGGAAATGATTTCAAGCCTGACATTTCCAGCATGGCATGAATTCAAAATCATTGCATATAGCAATAGCTAGATTAATGAGGGTGACCAGTGTTCCAATGCACAAGCCATCTATTTTCACTGGAAATTTTCCCTTCTCCCTAGTATTTCAGGTCTAAAAGAAACAAGAACAATTTGTTGTTTGTGTTACAGTTGTAGGCAACCAACAGCAGCATACACACGATTTAGAAGCTGGTGAAGACTTTCAAACAATACAAGGAGAGTAACATGACAACTTACAGACACCCATAATCCATGACTACACAATACTATGTGAAACCACATTAGTATGTCATAATACCAATGTGTCAAACTTTTTTTGCCCCATTTGAATTCCATTTAAGAGCTTTTTCATTTGAAAGGAAAGGGATAAAATTTAATTATTCCTTCAGTCTGAAAAAGAATGAAGAAAAGACACTTGTCTTGCAGTGAGTATCCACCACTGAATTTCTCTCTGATTTACTAAGAATGGGGAGAGCTCTTTTTCAAAGAACTAACAGAAATTTTTATGAACATATTTTTTCAAGTGTACATGATACACATGCTTGAAACATGTTATCAGGCTGTTAGATTTGAAGGTGTCACCTTAATTGTTAACCCTTAGAACACCCAAAAACTCAAGATAGCTTTCCTTAGCTGCTTCTCCCTCCCTCACATTCCCAACCAATGCTTTGTCCTTTCCTCTGTGCAGATCTTTGTCTCCTCTCAACAAAATGAATACCTCACCCCTCTAATCCTCTCACACCCTGAATGCTCTTTCCCCTTCCCAAGGGAAAAAAAACCCAACTCACAAGGGCCAATTGACACTTCCTCCCCAACCACCACCCACCTCTTTCCTTCTCCCTCCCTGGCCCTTGACCAGAGACCATGAAGTGACCCACCTTCTCTTGCTGGTTTTTAGTTCATGAGATGCATTAATGAATTAGAGAGGTCCAGTCAGAAGAACAGATCTGGAGATGACAGTGTCTTGGGCTCCAGGCATATATAACACAATTGACACCCAACCTGTTGAGAAATAGCTTGTTCCCATAGCATCCCACAACTGTGGATTAGCCAACTGACAAAGGTTTAAGATGATGGTGCTGTTTTGGGTTAGTATATACAGAATATACATACAGGTTTTTTACTGATTTATAGCATGCTTGGAAATAAACGTTACTTGTGTTTTTTCTTGCAGCCTTTCCAAACCACTATTTTTCTCTGAATAAATGCAGTTATTATTAGCTTCTTGTTTTTACTTTCCTAAGAACAAGACAGAGTGTCTTGTAGCTAAGTAAAAATATTGATTTTTATTGTAAAACAAGAAAGAAAATAGGGACGAGAGAAAGAGAGTGGAAAAAAGAAATAGGAAAGCCATTTGAGATGAATACTTCTTTTCACAATTCACAGACATGACTGAACTTGGCTTTGAACCTGCTCTTAATTCAATCCATCTGTTCAGTGCCCACTACTTTTTAGTCTGCTTAGTTGCCAGTACTTTGAGCAAATAGAATAGGATTTGCAACTTGAATTTGCAAGAAATGTTAGGGACAAAATTCATCCCTTGGTGGAACTCAAATGAAATTTCTCTCTCTTAGGTACTTGTATCCCTCCCCTCCCTCCCCCCACCCCCATACTGTAGTATCTGAACAGAGGGCTGGCCCTAGACCAAATGGTACCTCATGTGAGAAGCGTCTGCCCCCCCCCCCCCGCCATTTGTTAAATTTTTGAATACCTTACAGCAGCACCCCAAGCCTGGTGCCCCCCGATCCGATCCTTGTACCCCCAATGATTGTCGGGGTCACCTACCCCTAAATCTTGGCCTGTCTGAGCATGTCACAATCTTTAATGTATTTATCCTTACAATACCCCCGTGAAGTAGGGAACTATTATTTTTCCCATGGTACACTGGGCATCTTTAGTGGAGCATGAAAATGAGGCTGGATAACCCAAGAACCAGGCTAGAACCCTAACCACTGGACCATGCTGCCTCTCTGACACAAATTGAAGTCAGTAGAGTTACTCCTGGGGAGGATATGACATTAGTTTCCTAGTGTCTAATAGGTAAACTTAACAATAGTTATTATTGCTTTAATGTCATAACCTTTTCTAGTTTGTCCCCTAGGTCTCACACCACTCTTTCAAGTCAGTCTCCTAACGAACAGTACACAAATTCCATTTCCATTATTGATTCCTGACACAGTTGTTTTCCCTGTTGTCCCTGGAAGCTGCTGGTGCTAGTAATCAGGCCTGGTCTACACTACAAAGTTAGGTCCATGTAAACCACCCTGGGTTGACCTAGTTGTGAATGTGTCTACACTTAAATTTGTCTCCCAGAGATGTAAGTGCCCCATTAGGCCATCACAGTAACACCACCTCCCCAAGCAGCATTGAGCCAAGTTCAATGTATGAAGATTGATGCAGTATGAGTGTACACACTGCATTACCTGTATTAACCCGCACAGTCCTCCAGCACCTGTCCCACAATGCTCAACACTGACTGGTCTGGTCACAGTTGTGAACTCCACTGCCCAGGGGTCACCTAGACTGAAATCTGCCCTCCCCACCCCTTTAAAAGCCTTGCTAACTCGGACAGGCAGAAGGGTTACATAGGGATGGACCCCCAAAATTAGCAGGACACAGCTTTTGACTTTTCATTAATTTACTCATGCTAGAAGAAGTGGTACAGCCAAGAGATGTAGAGTTGCTATCTGTTTTCATTCCTCTCTAGAGTTAGGTGGGGTGGGGGCATGTGGAGAAGTTTGTTGGTATACAAAGGGATATCCCTTGAATCCTCCCGAGAGGTTCTCAATGAAACTTCCATGCAGGTACAGTGCAATCCTGTCCCGAAGATTTTTTAGGGATGGCAGCCTTATTTCTTCCTCTGTGACAGGATGCTTTCCCACACCAGGCAGTGATAACTTCTGCAGGCACAATTACAGTAAACAAATTAGCAACATACAGGCCTGAGCGGCTTCAGGACACCAACAACAGCTGTGCCCACTCTGCTTTTGTTATCTCAGGAGGGAGATATCAGCTAAAACCACCAGCAGCTGTGGAAAATGGTGCCAGTATTCAGTGATAGTGCCCTGTACTCATGGTGTCCTGCAACTGAGCAATTCCCATCTTTGTTTCCCTCACCCCTGGGAAGGGTCATACCTACCAGGGCTTGAGCTAAGAGTGGCACTGGGCACAAGCACTCCAAAGCAAAGTGTCAATAAGCATGTCTTGTTATACACTTCAGAGGAGCAAGAGAAGGGAGGTTCTGAACCTTAAGTTTTGCTTTCCATTCCTACTATGCTGACAATGTGCTTTATCTTTTTGTGTTTTATCTGTAGCTGAGGCCATTGTGGCCTTGAGGGGGACTCCCTCAATATACCCGAATGACTGACCCAGATAAGGAGGTGAAAAAAGAAGATGCAGGAGGACATGCTCTTTAAGATCCTGCAAGCCAGTGCTGCATCCAACCTTGAACAGAAGGCCTGGAGGGTGGATACTGCAATCTGTATAAAGAAGGAAAGAGAGGACAGGAGAAAAGCGAAGGAGAGGCAGAGGGGGATCCACCGGGACATAATGGGGCTTCTCCAACAGCAAATGCAGATGCTGCAGACTCTTGTGGATCTCCAGTTTCAACAGTCTTGGGCTTGACTCCCATTGCAGTCTGTGGAGAACTGCAGCATAGTCCCTCTCTAAATCCCCCTCAGCATTCCTCATGGCCACCCGGCCAGCACGCCTACTTTACTGCTCCACACCAGGGGAAAGCATGGACAACTACAGCTTCAGCTACACTGACCTGTGAGAGCTATGGTTGATGTATCTGTAGCTACAATGAACATCAATCTTCCTTCCTCTGATTTATTTATTAAGGTTCCTAAATGTTTTTAATGTTGAAATGTATTTTTAAGGTCTTCAGATTATTTTTTGCAGCTGTTTTCATAAGTGAATAAAACTCTTTTGTTTTGAAAGTTATTCATCTTTATTAGTTTACAACACATAGTATATAATGCCTGCTGGCAGTGAAAGTAGTGGTCTTGTACACTCATAACCCATTGGCTCAATGCCAAACACTGTAATAGTCATAAATGTACAGCAAACCCAGAGGTATGCTGTCATTGATATATGCACAGATGTGCAGCAAGCACCACGCAGTTTCTAACAGGCCCTCAAACTGCCACCCCAGGTTGAGCATAGTACACCACAACACATTACTGTGGCTTGCTGTTAAAGTGCTCTTTCTAAGCCTCGCTGCTCCTTGAGCTTCTCTGATAGTGCTTGTATGTGGCTGTTCACACTCAGCAGACAGCCGCTCTACCTCCACCCCTGTGGGAACTTTTCCCCCTTGGCACAAATATTATGCAGCATCCAACAGGCAGCCATAGCCGTTGGGTTATTTTTTGCACTGTGATCCAATCTGGTGAGTAAACAGCGCCAGCTCCCTTTCAATCTATCAAAAGCACATTCAACTGTCATTCTACACAAGCTGAGCCTGTAGCTGAATCTTTCCTTGCTGCTGTCAAGGTGGCCAGCATACAGTTTCATGAGCCAGGGGAATAAGGAGGTCTCTCAGAATCATTATTAGCATTTCAACATTGCCAATGGTAATCCGCTGGTTGGGAAGAAGGTCCCTGCTTGTAGTCCTTCTTTTAACAGTCCTGTGTTCTTAAAGATGCAAGCGTTATGCACCTTTCCTGACCAGCTAACATTGATGTCAGTGATCCACCAGAGCTTGCATAACAATAGAAAAATAGCCCTTTCCTTTGATGTACTCTGGGGCAAGGTGCTCTGGGGCCAAGTGGCTATTGCTCCACCACAGTTTGGGATCACCATTGCTGGAAATTCATCCATGATGTCCTTCCCATTGCTGAGAGTCACAGTCCTGTATAGCAGGAGATGATTAATGGCCCTGCACATGACAATGGCCCCCACGGTGGATTTTTCCACTCCAAAATGACTCCCACTGATCAGTAGCAATCCAGCATTGCATGTTTCCAGAAGTGCAATTGCCACTCACTTCTTCACTGTCAGTGAAGCTCTCAGTTTAGGGTCCCTGTGTTGGAGGGCTGGGGCAAGTTAGGTACACAGATACAGGTATTTGGCCTTGTGCAGCTGAAAGTTCTGCAGCCACTGCTCATCATCGCAAAGCTGCATTACAATGTGATCCCACCAGTCAATGCTCATTTCTCGGGTGCAGAAGTGGCATTCCACCATCTGCAGCTGCTCTGTGAAAGCCACCAACAACCTTGATTTGTTCTCACTACATCCCACAGCAAACTGACTACCATGAAACCATCATGTTCCCCATGGTTGTTCTTGCAGCTTTGCAAATAGAGGATAGTGCTTCCTGTGCTTGCAATCCTCATGACAATAGTGCATAACTGTAATGGCTCCACGCTTCTATCAGAGAAGGCGGACAGCGACAAGTCCCATGCCGGTTTGTGGGAAATTGAAAATGGGTGCAAAAATTACGGGGTTATATTATGTGATGGAGAACATTGCATTATGGAACGTTTACCCCCTTGCGTCAGTCACTACTGCTCAAGTCATTTCTGCCCCATCATGCATTGCAAAAACTACCCAAAGGCCAATGCACTGAATAGTGGTAGGTTGCACACTGGGATACCTACCTATGATGCACCTCACTGTGCATTGATACAAGCACTTCTAGTGAGTATGCTCAGCACTGATGCAGGGAGCCAAGCATGCACATGCACAAGTGATATACTAACTGTCGGATTGTATGCGGATGTAACTTGCATCAACAAAACTTTGTAGTGTAGACATGGCCTAAATTTCTGACCTTTCTGAAGGTAGCAATGACCTGAAAGGACCGTTGGGGTTTTGTCCTCCCAGAGTTTTGGTTCTATGATGGAGCAGAAGTGGACTTGGCTAATCTAATCCACTTCTCCTGCCTCCAGATGCTTCTGGCAGCTGCTGATCCTGAGTCATTTATCTTACACTCTCCTGTAAGAGTGGTGGTTGTTTTTTGTCCTTACCCCTCGCTTTTGTTCCCTCAACATGTAGGACACCCACTTATTTTATATGCTCACTTAACATTATACTACTACCAACAACATGTAACTTACAGCACTGTTTGTTCACACTGCTGCTGAATTGGTCCTGAAGATTGAAACAGTTCTCCAGTCAGAGGGTGACATTCTATGACTGCTGTGTTAGGGCTCAATTCTGTCACACTGATTAGTAGTAACAAACTCCTCAAATGCCTCCACTAATTCCAACAGAACCCCATACTGAATGAGGATGACTCAATACAAGGTAGAGGAATTGGGTTCCTAGTTTTGAAACAGTATTAATCTTTCAAATAAAAAAGGTACCAAATATGGGAATCTGACCTATCAAAATGGGTCGAAGGAGAAAATCTGAACTTGGAGTTTACAGATTTAGCTTCAGCTACCAATCTATCCTTCTGAAGTACAAAATCCTTCCCACATGGTTCTCATATTTTTAGTAGATCTGGAAAAGTTGTTCAAAAGAGCTATTTGTGTTGCTATAAGTGCAATTCTGCATGTTTCACAGTTAAAGCTTCTGGTTTCAACAGGTATTTCTGGCATTTAGCTTTAAAGCCAAAAATGAAGCTTTGCCAAGATTCTAAGCCCAAGTCTGCAGGCCTTGCATGAATGTTGTTCCTAGAGAGTACTTGCCAGATTAGATCGATCTATCTAATGAGACCGTCATCTCCATAGTACCTGGTTGCCATAGAGCAAGGGATGG
This sequence comes from Emys orbicularis, assembly GCF_028017835.1. Classification (NCBI taxonomy): domain Eukaryota; kingdom Metazoa; phylum Chordata; order Testudines; family Emydidae; genus Emys; species Emys orbicularis. Next base: position 62,053,152 of record NC_088683.1, on the reverse strand, counting down.
GGGGGGGAAGGTTAATGCCAAGATTAAAAAAAAAAAAAAAAAAAAAAGCAGCAGCAGCTAGAGTTAGGCTCCTCAAGCCATTTTCAGGTGTCTAAATAAATGGCCTGATTTTTCAAAAGTGCTGAATACCCAACAGTTTCCTACTGAATGTTTGTAGGCATTAGTAGGAGGTTTCATTTAGAAAATCAGGCCACTTAGTTAGATACCTAAATATGGATGTAGGACCTAATTCTAGGCTCCAATTTTTGAAAAATCTTGTCCTCAATCAATTACTTTGTGTACATATTTTAAAAAATAATCTTAACTTTCTGAATGATAAATAAATGCATGAAACAAACACAAAACAATTAACATTTTACAAGGACACTAAACACTGAGACTAACACTAGAACAAGAATTATCTGAGGCGCAGTCTGGAAGGTCAACTGTAAAGTGTCTTAAATTTTTCAAAGGCTGCTGCATAATGAATAATACTGTGATCCAGATTTATTTCCCCACACTTTTTGTTCAAAAACTCTAATTATTTAGAAGCAAAGAAGTTACAAATTATTTTAAAATTAATTTTTCAGATCTTATTTTAAACCTACCATTTCTTACATAGTACATTTTATTTTATGTATAGTTTAGCCTGTTTAGATGGTCTCTCTCTTTGATTTATACTGCTGTTTTGTGCCCTGATCTTCATTGTCCTGGCTTCTTCACTATTCTCTTCCGTTTTCCTGCTCCTCAACTCCCTCTGCCAATTTCACTTTGGATGACACTTTTACATCTGTGAACAGAGGACTGAAAAGGGGCCATAACCTGGATCCTCAGCCACAATCCTAATGGGTGGGTGGGGGAGTGCCGTTCCACAATGTCCTTAATGGAGGCCTGTGCCATTCTGTCACAACCTAGCCATAACTAGCCCTCATTGGGGGAAAAAAGTTGACAACCATTTTCTTTTAGAAAATGCATTTCCATCAAAATAAAAAAAAACTTTGTTAAAGGGTATCAATTTTGCTGAAGTTTTGTTTAGTAGAAAAGCTATTTAAAAAGCTCCAACAGTGTTGAAATGTCCCACTTTGACATATTTGGAATGACACATTTTGATTTTTCATTTTTTAAAATGACTTTTCATTTTAAAATTTGTGTTGTTTTATATTACATGTTATAATAGTAAATTTGTAAAAAGTTCAAACTGAAATGAAACATTTTGATCAATCCAAAACATTTTTAAAAATTGTTCCTACTTAGGGAATTTTGAAATTTTCAGGTTTCATTCCATTTCTAAAGAAAGCCAAATTCTGAAATCTCGAAATCCTTCATGAAACAGAATTTCAATCTTCTGCACAGCTCTGCCCATAACATTGGGGTATTATGCCATTATATATGAACTTTGTTCTTCATTTCATTCATTTCCTGTTTAGTTTTATCGATCTATGTTCATCACATGGTCTTACCTGAGCCATTTCTGATAACACGAATCAGGGTCTAAGGTATGTCCTAGAAAGTGTACATTTTGTTACAGGACTTCTTTACACTTGTCTCCTCTACGCCGCAAAATCTGGCTATGTTCCAGCTCCTAATTTACCATCTGATGGCTGAGGAACAAGAGCCTGGTAGTTATCTGACTTGCCAATACTGACACAATGAAAACAGATTAGCCATCTAAAATAAAATGGATTTACAATTACCCTTTTAAGAAGATAAGCATCCTGCTATCAGACCCCCCGACTTCTCCATCACAGTAAAAAAAATAAAAATAAAGGGCCAAGTAAGCGCTGTTATTCTCTAATATCTGTCCACCCTTTGTGCTGCTGGCTAAAGAAAAAAGAAAAAAAAAACTTTTCACAGTGTTCTTTACTTTAGGTCATTTAAATAAATGTTCAGTTTTTGGGTCCATTTATTCTGTTGTCAGTGATTAATGTACCCACTTGATTTACATTGTTATGCATTTTATATAGGCTATTGTATGTTTTCAGGCTTATTAAATAAGTACTCCATCTTCTCGCAAATGCTGTAAGCATCATACTGTTTTTATTTTTCATTTTAATGATCTCCTTTTAAAAGCTATGCCTTTTCCTTAGTAATTATTTGAAATTACAAAATTATATTTATATATATATATATGATTTCTGATGTTTTGTTGCTGTCGGTACCAGATGAACACATCAGACTATTCGGTCAAATCATCTGCTGCATGGACTAAAGCAGTACAGGGAACAGGAGACTCTGAGCTTTGACTCATGGATTTTCCATTTATTCCCACATCAAATCCCCCCACTCCAACCTTCCCTATGTGGAACTGGCAGGAGGTGCAACACCCCGTAGATCCTGGGAAATGTATGTACACCTGGGCCATCTATGTGAGTAGATGTGATGTTTCCAAACAGCATCCACGTCTCACTGGCTCCTTAGGTTGTCATTGCACTCATGGGCTCTGCAAAACTTACATTGAGATTAGTATTGATGCAGTGAGCTCTAACTTCTGCTGAGAACCACTGCTGAGTTGGGGAGAGCAGATATCACAGACTGCAGACATCCCCTGGTTCTATCCTCTCTCCACTTGCGGAACCCAAACAAAGGGGAACCAGGAAGCAGACTGTGTTAATCAGTTACAGTTTCATTTCTGGTTTGCTCTTGGAGCAGGACAACTATGCACTGCCCTTACGTAAGATGGCAGCCAAGTCAAAATTTAACCATTAATTCTACTTGCCAATAGTGCATCAGTTGGGCACTTAAAATCAAACAGAACTGATAGTCATTTTCTGGCCAGCCATCCTGTTTAGAATGATTGCCATTTTGGAAAAAGATTGTGAACAGGCTTTTTTTTCCCCCTTAAGGAATGTAAATCTATACATTTTTAACTCTATGCTCAACAATAGAAAACCCTGTACAGTTTTGGCATATTAGTGATACTGAGGTGTATGGAGAATGGATAGATAGATTATATAGTGAGACAGACTCAAATAAAATAAAAGTGGACAAGGTCATCTTGTTAATTCTACTGCAGGATAGATGTTACTGATAGGAAATTCTTCCTGATGCTCATCTCAAATTTCCTTTTTCTCAATATTATCTCATTATCCCTGGTGAGGACACATACACCTCTTTGGACCACTCTGAACAATTCTCCTTTCTTGATGCTTACATCATGGCAAAATATATAGGTAATTCTCATACCCCTTAGTTTTTTTTACATGAGCTAGACATATTTATACTTTTTCCTAAAAGATCACCGGGACAGGGTGTACCAAGCCTGCACGGGAGAGGCAAGGGTTAACAAACTGCTCTGTGCCCAAGAGGCCACATCCTCTCACCCCTGCTGGGCATGCTCACCGTGGAGCAGTTGGCTGCAGCATGCTCCTACCAGGAAGCTGCTGGGACTCCAAGTTGCTGGGGACGAGCCTCCTTGCCACACTGCAGGAAACCAATCGACCACTGGAACTGAAGGGGACCACTAACTGATGCCAGCTGGAGCCTCTGGAGACGAAGCAGAGAGGGACCCCCGCGTCCAACTGTGGAGATGATGCTGGAGGGACTGGAGCAAGGGTAGGAAGTGGCCCATAGAACTCGCTTGGGGGTATTGGGACCTGAACTCTGTGTCAGAGTCCATTGTTTTGAAGGGCCCTGGATTGGAACCCAGTGGAGTAGGGTGGGCCTGAGTTCACCTCCCCTCCCCACTCTCACCCGAAAGTGACACTACCCCCACACTGTAGGCACTAGAAGGAGTGGCTTTGGGACTCTTGCCACTAAGTGACACTACCTCTGAACTGTAGCCACTAGATGAAGCAGCCTTGGGACTGTTTCTACCAGGCAACGCTACTCCTGAACTGTAGGCGCTAGGCAGAGCGGCCTTTGGACTCTCACCAGGGGACAATACTACCCTGGGAGATTGCGACTAGGGGTACGTCCAGACTACCCGGCGTATTGGTGGGTAGCGATCAATTTATCGGGGATCGATATATCGCGTCTCGTTAAGACGCGATATATCAATCCCCAAACGCGCTCCCCATTGATTCCGGAACTCCACCGGAGCGAGTGGCGGTAGCGGAGTCGACGGGGGAGCCGCGGCCGTCGATCCCGCGCCGTGTGGACCCCAGGAAAATCAATCTAAGATACTTCGACTTCAACTACGCTATTCACGTAGCTGAAGTTGCGTATCTTAGATTGATTCTCTCCCCCCCCCCAGTGTAGACCAGCCCCTAGGTAAAGCAGCCTTTGGACTCTAACCATTAGGCATTATATCCTGGAGAGTCACCATTCGGTAGCGCTGTTATCCCAGCGCACTCAACCAACCCCCTGACAATCCCCTCACTCCCTCCACTGCTTTAATATATGTGGATTTTTTTCTGAATCCACTCCAATTTGCTGACATCTTCTTGGTCTGATACAATGGGACCGAGCAAGGTTAGCAATATGGGCTAATATGAAGTAATAAAAAGTGATTCGACTTGGAAAAATTGCAAGCTAATACATCCAGGGGAAAATTAATCTGAAACACAGATATTCAATGGGAGGGAGATACTTGGAAGGCTCTAATGCCAAGAAAGACCTGATATTGAATAAGACTTTGCATCTGTACTAGCAATATAATTTGATGACAACAAAATCAATTTGAGTATTGCATCATACAGCTGGGAGGTGATAGAATATCTCTATATGGTTCTCCTGAGACTACACACATTTTTAGGACAGGGATGAAAAAATCAGCTCAGATAGAAGATGAACCGATCCAAATCTTCCCTCAAAACTTGAACTGAATCCAAACCTTCATGAGGTTCCAGAATATTCAATCACTTCTATTTACTACTTAATTTCAACTTTGTGTGTCTCTGCACTTCCATTTCCATTTGGGCCAAAGGATAGAAATGCCAAAATCCTGTGAGAGAGCAAAAGCAGGAAGTTCTGGAATCTCATGAGAAAAAATTTTCTCTCATGTTTTCCACCCCAGTTTTTCAGCCCCAATTTCCAGATGATTTGGATACAGTTCAGCTATTGCATCCAAACTTATGGGTGCATGTGTGAACCAAACTGAATCTCTGAAGCTTTTCTGGTTAGTCGATTGCTGTTCTTATTAGACAGTTATTTTAACAAAGCCGAGGAATCAAGGAATCTCTTTGGATTTTTCTCCTTTCATTTCCAGGTCTTTCTGTAGAAAAATTCTGAAGAGCCTGTAGCTCCTAAAAACATTGCCTAGGATAGCATTTCAGATATTTAATAATGCTTTGAAAACTTTCATTTCTGCTGGCTAGATTTCAGATTTCTCTTATTACTTAGGGAAATATCTTAGGCCTGGTCTACTCTAAAAAGTTAGGTCGGCCCAGCTATATCACTCATGGTTGTGAAAAATCCACACCCCTGAGCGATGTAGTTAAGCTGACTTAACCCCTGTATAGTCAGTGCTGGGTTGAGGGAAGAATTCTTCCATTGACCTAGCTATCACCTCTTGGGGAATCGGATTACCTGCAATGACTGGAGAACCCCCTCCTGTTGGGGTAGATAGTGTCTACACTGTAGCACTACAGTGGTGCCGCTGCAGCTGTGCAGCATAGTGTTTCAAGTGTAGACAAACCTTCAGTTACATTACCAGTTGTGTTAAATGGCACTGAGAGTTATACAGCACAGAGGGAATGGCCTTCGGAATAATGCAATGTCTTTCTTTAATTACCCCTAATTATCTAGAAAGTGAAGTGTTACTTGATATTGCTGTCAATGAAAGATGGTAGGTGCTTATATTTGATCTGAGGATATAAACATTTTGTGATGGCTGGAAACCTTAGCTAAGGTTTACCAGAAAACAAAAAGCCAGGTACTTGCTTTTAATGATATGTCATTTTGATTTCTCATTTGGATGACCCTTCACATTCCAGATGGTGAAATTACAAGTGCCGGAATAGTTTTTGAAAGCATCGAAAGCTGTTGTAATAATCTGAACTTGCTGGAGAAAAAAGTGTGTTATGTACAAAGTTCAGGACAACTGGCATTGAAAGAAAAGTCTATGTTAAAAAGCGTTAAGTTACTTGTAGCATTCTGCTGTCCTGAATATCTGAGAAATGCTAGTAAATATCTAGAACCTAGACTAAGCAATTCTTAAATACCACTGCAGCCTACACAATTGCACAAAATTGTGATTATTTTATAGCAGCTCTGAGTCAGTGATCTGGATTAGAAGCTCAGCCCATGGAGGGATGTATGTCAGGGAAACTCTCAAGGAGAGGTGTGTAGAAAGACTTATATATTTATCAGCTCTTCACGGATAGTTCAAGAAAAAATACCAAGTATGTGACTAGCTTCTAAATTCTGCAAGAAATATGCTTTGTTGGACACTTGTGTCAACATGTCAGAACATGTTAGCTCTCCTGATCAGATATATAATTCCTGTAAGCCCTCATAAGGTGTCAAGATCCAAATTGTATCACTTTTTTTTTCCTGAGAAAATATTGCATTTGGTAACAAATTACTGTATAGCCAGCAAGCTAGAGGACAGGTCTATTTCCCAGTTACCAGTCAAGCAGTTCTACACATCAGTACTCTGGCCTAATGTGAAATATTGTGTGTCCATTATTTATATAGTCTCTGGAGATCACAAAGACTGCCACCGCCATGTTTCCCAATGCCCCAGAAGGGATGTGGGGAGGCAGAGCCCTTGTCCTATTCCCTCCCACGCTGTTCTGCGCCAGCCAACATGGCCCGGGGCAATGTGAAAATCTCAGGCTGCACCATTGTAAATCAGGCTGCAGCCTGCACACTCCCTAGGCACATTGGGCAGCTCATGACTCTCTGAGCACAATGGCCAACCCTGGGGTGGTACAACTCCACCGTGCTGTCAAAGCAAGGGAATTCTATACAAGTTGAGAGAACGTTGGCATTCAAAAGCCAGGAAAGGTAATGTTTTGAAACCCTCACTCTGCCTCCTTGTGCACATGCATTTCAATAGTCTTTGATTACATAGAATCAAAGGACTGGAAGGGACCTCGAGGGGTCATCTAGTCCAGTCCCCTGTACTCATGGCAGGACTAAGCTTTTATTTACACAGGAACCCTGCCTTGTTCACTGACATTTTCCATGAGACTTGTCAACACTTTTGAATGTTTCCATTCTTATTTTGTAGGGCCTAAGGGACACTTCAACTTTACCTGATATGGGTGGAAGAGTGATATTTAGACTCCTGATGTAATCTAAACAATATAAGCAAACAATATAATTAAAACAGACACCTAAGTTGCATCAGTTCATTATCCATGTGAAAATACAATAGATAATTGTGCATGTAACAGACATCACTGCAGGGGCAAATGGATACCTGAACAGGCATTTATCCATTTTCTGTGCACAAAGGTGTGCTTGCATCCACAGCTACCAGTTTGCATGTTTGTGGGTGAAATCAGGGTGTGTTTAGACTTGCGAGTGTCAATGGTTACAGGTGTGTTGTTGTGCCACAACCCCCACCACCATCAACTTCGGAAGCACAGTCCTGAAGGACAGTCTAGTGCATGAAAACTAGGACATATGAGTGATGTGGGTCTGGACATGCTGCTGCTGTGGCATAGCCCCATACCTGTTCTTCAGTGCAGTGTGGGATGGGGGCAGAGGGCATGTATCAGGTCAGGGGTATCGACAGTCCTCCAGGTCATTTCCACAATGCATTTCTCCCTTTGATGCCTGTGCCTCTATCCAAAGGTATAAAGGTCCCTGACCCTCCACTGCAAATGATACTAGTAACCTGCGCTGAGCACTTTCAATTCTCCTGTGAACTGTATTGATCAGCAACAGCGATCATGAAGCATGTGCCAAGAGCTGCTACCTGGTCTCTGGAGCACACCTGGGTGCTGATGAACATGTGGCCAGAGTATGCCATCCTCCATGACTTTGCGTGCACCATCAGGAACATACCTGCACCAGAAGATTTCACAGAGGCTGGAGGAGGTGGGCAGTCACTGGATTCCGTCCCAGTGCTGAGAGTACATAAGCACCTCAGGCTCTGCCACCAAAGGCTGAAGAGCTCAGTTGCTCTGGGAGGGAACCTAGCAGATGCCTCTGCTATGAGAAGCTGAACCAAGTGCTCACCAGGGCTGAACCTGAATTCAGTCACGACCCCCTCCGTGACCCTGCCAGTCTCATCATACGGTGGGACACTGATGAGGGGCAGGGTGAGAAGGCAGCAGGGACCTCTGAGGAAGTCCCAGAGGACAACCTGGGTGAATCGAAGGAAGAGGAGCACGTTACTCTGTACCTTTACCGAGCACACATGGCTGAGGAATCCCCCTCTGAGGAGCACCCTGACCAGCAGCAGGAACCGGAATCCAAGGCTGGTTAGGTACAATACACCCTCCCCTAGAAATATTCCCTCTTGCTCTGTTAATATATGTCTGAAGCCAGCCCTGGCACCACACCACACTGGCCCTGGTACCCCACCCCAGGCCCTTTTAAATCGCCGCTGCAGCTCCGCCCCTTGCAGGGGCCAGAGCCATCCCCGTGCCGATAAGAATTTATTACTTTCACCCCTAGAAAAGGGGCAGTATGGACACGGGTATACACCTGTGCACGTTGTATCCCTGTGCCCAGCACACCATATATGGACACGGTGTGAGTACTAAGTACTTTTTTTAGTAGTACAGAGACAAGTAACTGTGTAAACTCGAAAGTGTAGAAGTAGCTTTACATTCACATCTTCCCCCCACCCCCAAAATCTGACCTTTAAGGTCTGATCTACATGGACAAACAGAAGGAAATTGGATGTTAGGAAAAACTAAACTACCAGGGTGGTTAAGCAGTGGAATAAATTGCCTAGGGAGGTTGTGAAATCTCCATCATTGGATAATTGGTCTAGATAATACTTAGTCCTGCCAGGAGTGCAGGGGACTGGACTAGATGACCTCTTGAGGTCCCTTCCAGTCCTACGATTCTATGAAAATTAGGTGAGTTAAGGACTGAGTGGGAATCTTTATTTCTGCACTTCTCTTTTGTAAGGTTAAGCCATACCCTAAATATTATTTCATTATTGCCTTTTGTATTTAATTATTAAAAGATTTAATAACAGACTGAAGCTAGACACACCCAAAGGACAACCATCTGGCCTCACATTTGTGCCTCTACCAAGCAGATATTTCATTCCACAACAGCAAAATACACTAAGAAAAATGAAAAACAAGAAATAATGAAAGAGCCTTTTTCAGATAGTTTAGAATAGGATATCTGTAGGTGAACTCAGACTGTCGACATCATCTAATTTTTTATGTCTCTTATCGATGACTGACAGTAGGTATAAGAAAAGGCCACCAAGCAAATTACTTCAGATTCCATTCTGCATCTAATAATATATAAAGGCAAGTGTAAAAGGTTTTCATAACTTGTTCATCATGGGGCCTTTGGGGTTTGTTCTGCTGACAGGAGTTGGGAGATATTTTACACTATGGATTGTCTAGTGTTACTGTTGTCAGGAAAAATGATTGCTTTTGACGGAAGTTTTTTTTTTTAAGAAACCTTTAAAAATATTTTATTATCTAATGTGAAACAAAATAAAAGATTTCCCAACAGGAATTCTTGTATAAGAAAAAGCATTTTTTGGAATTTGGAGGGAGGGGGTGTGGTGGTCCATCTTAATTCTTTTCCATATTTATGACATAGTATAAAAGGAAAACACAAAATAATATCCAAACAAATAGCTGAATTTATTTTCTTTCAAAGGAACAAAAAACCAGGGGAGTTCTCCTAGTATCAGTAGATGCCCTTGAAAGTAGGCTTCCAACCTTCATAGGTATATTGCTAGCGGTTTGTGCAGCATAAGAACATAGGAACGTAAGAATGGCCATACTGGGTCAGACCAAAGGTCCATCTACCCCAGTATCCTGTCTTCTGACAGTGGCCACTGTAGCATTTTAAGTATTGACATATCCTCAATCTATTCTGCACTTCAGGCAGCATACAGAGTTCAGACACTGCATGCCCAACTGGCACAAGTATAAATAGCAGTAGACGGTAAGACATTGAGTAGATGGTGAGATGCAGCTTAGTTGAGTAGAGTGCCTTGCCTGAACCCCAGGATATATACCCTATATGGTTCTCTACACTCCCAAGCAGTGCCTCCCTGTAGCGAGGTCAGACTCACCGGCGCGGTATCTCCTGCTGGTTATTCTGGGAATTAGCTTGATTCCAGCTTGGAGCACCCTCTGCAGGCCAGTGTCTCGCCTGCCTTATGGCCCCCCCTGTCCCTCCCAGACCCCGGTGCCCCTTGCCCTGGGTTCTGCCCACAGCAGTACCCCCACACACTGGGTCTCCCCTCCTAGGGGAACCCCCAACCCTCTAAACCCACCTTACCTCAGTGGCTACTGTCAGTCATCATCTAGCCCCCTCTCACTGGGGCAAACTGCAGTCTGTAAAGGCCACTCATCACTGGCAAGGGGGTCGGACCAGCGGCCTCTGCCTTAGCCTGCACGCACCTTCTCAACCCCTGTATTGGCTTTGGCCTTTAGCAAGGCCCATAGCCTGGGGATTTGCCAGACTGGAGCTCCTCAGCTCCTCTTGCCTTTCCCCAGCCCTGCTCTACTCAGGTACTCTTGCTCCTTCAGACAGCTAGGTCCTTCTGTCACCAATGAGAAAGACTCTCCCAGCTTCTGGCCCATAGCCCTCTTATCAGGGCCAGCTGGGCCCTAATTGAGCTGGTCACAGCTGTGGCTGCTTCCCCAATCAGCTTAGCTTGGCTGCTTTTAACCCCTGCCTATCAGAGTGGGGCAGTCGCCCCATTACACTCCCACATCTACACATCTATTTTTTAGCAGTGAAGCATCCCACTGCCTTGCCTCACCACAGCAAAAGGCTGGAAAAAGCAGGAAAAAGCTCTGGCAGTGGGGAAAAACTGCTGCAGCTTTTTGCTGCTGGAGCCTTTCTTTGCTGCCAGAGCCTTTCCCTGCTGTATCCCTGCTGCCAGAGTAGCTACACACCACAATGACAAGTGTGAACTCAGCCTGCTGTCACTTCAGCCTGTACCCTACGTGCCACCATAAGTGTAGACATAATTTCACTCTTCATATTCTGATAGCTAATTCACTGATATCCAATTATAAAGAAAACTACTAATATAAGATTTTTTAGCTAGTCTGCACATTAGATCCTGAGGAAGGACCCTGGTATTTAGCTCTTTGACTATATCTACACTGCAGATGGGAGTATGCCTCCCAGACATGTGATAGCTCCATTCAAGCTAGTGTGCTACATTTACTACTGTGAATATTGCAGCACAGGTTAGTCACCCGAGTATAAGCCTGCCCACCCCCATAGGTCCATGGTCAGGTGGCTAGTCCATGACACAACATCCATGCTGCTATTTTTAGTGCAGTAGCATAAGTGGAGAAAGCATCTGTCTGTCGACCCAGTTTGGGAGGCATGCTCCCAGCTGCAATGTAGCCATACCCTGTGTGATTAATTGCAAAAGGTTTGTATTCCTGGAAATCCAAATATAATGCTGCAAAATAACAACAAACTTGGGCCAGTCCCTGGCCCATGCTATGGAAATCTTTGTGTCACTGACTTCCCCCCTTCAGCCCTTTTGCCTCCCCTAGCCAAGTCAGGGAGGCTAGAGTTGTGGCTAGACTATACTGAGCTCCAGCAATCCTCACCAATGAACCATACCCAAGGGGGCCTTTAAAAGCTAGCACTCCTGAGTCAGGTCTAACTTAGGCCCCGGGCCAAGTGGTTCTGGCAGCCCTAGGTGTGAAAGCTATCTTGGCTGTGTTCCCCCCACTTAGCCCCCTATAATTTCAGCTGCACCAAGTGGAGCTCATGAACACCTGAGAAGATGAGCCTTGGATTTCAGCATAGCATTGTAAGCCATTTTTTGGTAGCATATGCAGAGAACTCTATACTTAATGTCTGGTGCAGAGGATTTGTACTTGAAGGCACATGACTAATGTAATAGTATCAGCTTGCTTAGAACTAGAACAATTTAGCAAAATTTGCCTTTTTTGTAATCTTATGAGATGTCTGTTTTGAGAAGACTATATTTTATGTCAAGGGTTATATAATATATTACATCTTCTATGTCACATTCAGCATGGAAGCGTGATCCAGACTAACTTCTGTGGTATCAGGGAGGGAAGTAGGTCTCTGGCATTGAACACGTGTCTAGCCTGGCTTACAGCTAGTTCTTATGGGCCTGATCCTGCACCATTAAAGCCAATGGGAGCTTTGCCACTGATTTCAGTGAGCACTGGATTAGCTCTATGGGGTTTCCAGTAAAACAGATTTTAAACTAAATTTCAGTGGGACTGTTTGATTTAAATCAGATTATTCACAAAGTAAGGCACTACTCAACATGAGTAAGGGTGGGAGAATCAGCCCTCTGTTTTTTACTTAGGCATATTCCCAGCGAATGTCCTATAAAAGGTGTGATTTGATGAAATACTGCATTCCTTATTATTGGTCAAGTCAGTGAGTGTTGCTTTTTATTTTTATTTTATTTTATTTTAGTTACTCTTGGACATGGCAATGATTTCTCCCATTTAAAGGCCACACTAATGAGCTACACAGTAGATGTTGTGAATAGAGTAAAACATTCTACTCTGAAGTGTTATAGTCCTAAATCATGACTAAACTTTTTGGTTTCCCCTTGAATTTGAGACTCTAGGCACCATGTACTGTAATTAAATTCATCTGAATAGGTTTTGGCATATTTCTTTGACTTTATAGTATGGTCCTTTTTTCCAGACCAGATTAGGGTAATAACTTTTTAATATTATGCCTTCAGATTGCCAACTGTTCATTCTAACAGTGGTGTGTAATTGACTTTCCTGAGGATCACCTTTAATCACCATGTGTGATTTTTTTATATTGGCTAGGTGTGTAGGCAGTTGGCATACCAACGTACAAACAACCATTTCCTTTCAAATTGCTGATGTTCTGCATCATTTTTGCACAGCAACATGTTAAATGATTCAGCCCAAAATGACGCAGCATAACTTGACAATAAACGGTATCCAAAAAAGCACAGCTCCTGACAAATGTTTGGAAAGTTCTTCTTATTGTTTTTGATTCTGTTATTTTATAAGCATTCTTTTCAAATAGGTTCCCACCAAAGCCACAACTGCTACAGTATTTAACAACTCCAGTGGACTCCAGCACACCAGAAAAAATTCAGGAATATGGCCCAGCAATTTCCTAGGAACAGGAGGTCTATCCATGTCCTGCACACAGTGTAGACTGGATTGAATTTACAGGCTTATTGTTCCTCTTCTGTCTCTCTCCTAACAACTTCATCACAGAGATAATTTGATGGTGATACAGGGTAAAAGAAGAAGAAGTTGGACATTTACTTGACTGAAAACAATCTCTGTTACTTAAGAATACTGCTGAGCTACCTGTAGAAAAGTAATTAGCTAGATGTTTTAGACTGAGCCTAAGTCTTCTCCCACTGACTACTGTGGGAGCAGAAGCTAGCCCATAAAGAGATATATTATGCTGTCAAGATGTTGTAATATTCTTCACCTTGGACAGAATCAGCTTTATCCTTAGGTATAGAGATAGATATTGATTTTAGTATTGCATTGTGTTGTAGATTTTGTGTGTTTACTATGCCAACCCATAAGAGACAGCTGCCAGCCCTAAAGACCAAATCCTCCTCTCAGTTAACCTCAGCCAATTGCCTTAAATCACTTTGGTTGCATGACTGTAAATGAAAGCAGAATTTGGCCCCAAATCTACATCTATAGATAGTTTTTTCCAGCAGTAAGTTCTTATCCTGCATTTTTAAACTGCATATTTTATAGCACTGCTATAAATATTATTATTTATCCTGGAATCAGAGCAACATATCTGGGTTAAAAGCAGAATGCATCCTTCATTCGGTTTCCAGATGCAACAGACCTATTCAAAAAAAAATTTTTTTTTGCAGTACTTGTAAAATGTTCAGAGGAGCTGGGAGTTAGATTAAATCCCTTTTAAAGCTTATGTTTCAACTGCATTGACTCATGAAATGTACCCATTGCAAATCACTTAATTTCTATTTCTCAGTTTTCCCATCTTTAAAAAGGGGATTATCATATCCTCATCTTTGTAAAGCACTTTCAAATCCTCAGATGAAAGGTGTTAGAAGGGTCTGATCCAAAGCTCAATAGAAAGTCTCCCATTGCCAGAACCCTATATTTGTAACTACTATGAATCTTCCTTAGCAATTTTCCAAATGGAAATATTTCAGCTATTTTAAAACACCCAGAGGACTCAGTTACAGCTGTGTGAAATGCCTGACGTTAAAGCTGAGAATTATCAAAATTAATCTTCATTTAACACTGAACTGCATCTGCAAACCAGCCGTGGTTCATTACAGGCTGTACCAGTAAAACAGACATCTGTCAGATTCCCCAGGCGCTGAGTGATTATTGAACACCACACCATTCAGGCTAAATGAAGGAGCAGTTAAATGTCCCTTTGTCTAATTATAGCCAAAACAATAGAAACCACCACCCAAAAAGCAAGGCTGAGCAGAAGCTATGCCATGTGGGCTGAAGAGGTTTCTCAGGGGCTAGTATAGCAAATGCCGGGGCTAAGGCACTGATTGCTTGAGCTGTGTGTGTGTATAGGTACGTCTACACTGCACACTTCTTTCACTAGCATGTAGTATACATACATGTATAGCCCACCTTGTACAGGCATTAATAGCAGTGTAGCCAGTGAGGCATGGCTTAGACAAGTAGTGTAAAGACATACCTGAAGGATGGGGGTATGTACCCAAATACATATCCTACATGGCTCTCTATTTGCCTATTTTTAGCAGTGTAGTATCCCACTGCCTTCCCACTGCTGGAGTCTTTCCTCCAGGAAAAAACTCCAACAGTGGGGAGAGGCTCTGGCAGGGGGGCATTAGCAGGGAAAACTCTGGCAACAGGGAAAGGCCCACTGCAGGGAAAGACTCCAGCTGTGGGGAGGAAGCAAGGAAAGGCTCTGCCAGCTCCCTGCTGCTGCCCCCCCCCCCCCCACACCATGGGAAAAGACTCCAGCAGCAGGGAATCAGCTGGGAGTGACCTATCTTTGTCTCCATGTCACCCGTTTCTGAATCTAGCAAATTATCTCTCTGTGGAGTCTCCTCCCTCTCTTGGGGTTGGCTGTGGATGGTTCTCTGTCTCTCTGGTCTGTTCTCTGAAAGTTCTCCTCTTCCTTTGGATTGCTTGTCCCTCTTACATTATCACCTTGTACGACATGTCACTGCACCCCTCACAACTCCTTTAGTCCACTGCTTCTGGTAGCTGTCTAATGACTGGGTCCTCACAAGAGTGCCTGTCTCCAGGGCCGGTAGGTCCTTGGCTAACCCTGTTGTACTCTAGTCCCTGCTTTCTCTGATAGACCATTTCCTTTCAGTGGTGTCTCTATGCTTCTGGCTGCAACAGGTCTCCCCTCAATAGAAGCATGGTTTTGGTTCTTCGTCCCATCAATGCCTATGCTGAACTGTTCTGTCACCCCTGTAATGGGGTATTCCTATGTGCCAAAAATGCTAACTAAGGATCTGAACCAGAATAAATAGTCTTGTGTAACAGTCTTTTAGCTGTTTTCACAGCTGATCCCACCTTACCATTACTTTGTGGGTATGCTGGGGAGGATGTGTGGCTGTCAAACTCCCTTTGCCTGCAAATTCCTTCAGTTCTTCTGAGGCAAACTGGACAGTCTCTTTCTGCTGGTGGTTATCACATGACCGGCAGATGTCATATCCTTTTATCAAGGAATGGATTCCTGTATTCATTCCCAGACAGTAAGCATGCTCTTGAGCCTAAGACAGCTGTCAATGAGGTGGGGACAACAGTTTTCTGTTTTTGAAAAGTGTCCTTTTCCATGGCCACTTTGAATTCCAGCAGCTTTGCAGTTGAAACTGGGAGGCAATGCAGAATGTTAATGGATTCTGTGTTTTGATCCCCTTCCACCAACTTGCTGATGCTGACTGTTTATGATTTACTCAGGACGTCAGCTTACACCAGTAATCAATCATCTTGGACAAGATCTGATCTCTACCTGGTAGTGCCAGGGACAAATCAACAGGTGCTGCAATCTCTTTGGAGCACTAAGTAGGGCCTTTACCATGATTGTCTCTAGGATGTTGTGGTCTGATTGCACTATTACTGGATGGACAAAAGTGTACTCATGACATCACACCAGTCCAAAGCCAGAAGTTCTTTTTCTATTTAGTGAACCCTTGTTCAGTCTCTGACAGGGGTCTGCTGGCATAAGCGACTGGGTGCTCCTGCAAAAGAGTTATACCCCATCCTTTGTCCAATGCATCACACTGGAGTGTCACTGGTTCTCCCGGCTGGTAATACTTCAGGCCAGGAGCATCCAGTATCACTTTTTTCTGTGGGTCAAATGCTTGATGCTGGGGACCTGCCCGGTCCCACTCAACATCCTGCCTTGTGAGCTGATGTATGGGTTCCGCTACTGCAGCCAGGCGTGGACAGAACTTGGACAGATTGTCGTTCCTATGAAGCACTGTACCCCTTTCACCACCAGTGGAACTGGCATGTTTCTGGCTATTTTGATCTTGTTGGGATTTGCTTTCATTCCCTGTGCTGTGAGCAAATGCCCAATGTATGATATCTCATACTATTTGAGATTCATTTTGTCTGGGTTGAATTTTATATTCTTATCCCTGCATCACTGCAGATACGTTTTCTGTTATGGTCTTGTTCAACTTCTGAATCATTGCTTCCTTCACCTACAGTGAGAACAGCATCTGCAATTATTTTCACCCTGGGCAGTCCTTCTATCACTTAGGTGAGTCAACTCTGGGCTTACGCCCATCACTATGTGCAACCATCTGTAAAGACCAAATGGCTACAGGCTTATGTGCCAAAACCTATTCCTCACATCACAGACCATAAAGATTCTGAATTTGGAATGTTCTGGCAAGATGTCATCAATTGTAGGCAGTAGATCATGGCAGCTTTTCAATGACTGGTTCAGTAGTTTTGGGTCTACGCAGATGTGTAATTTGTCTGATGGCATCTTTACCACCACCATGCTGCTTACCCAAGCTGTATTGGATTCTACAGGTGCTATGATACCCTTGCTCTGCAGACTTTCAAGTTCCTTGCGTCCTGGATTGTGTAGCTAGAATTGTCATTTGTAGTACGCAAACAGTTTCTACTATGGGGTCTACTTCCAGTGACAGCTTTCCTCCAAGGCACCCGTCCCCTTTGGAAACATCCCCATATGCTTTTAAAATGGTCTCTATTGTTCATGGAATTCTCCTTTTTGCTTCTTGTACTGCAGCTATAAAATTCTGATGCTCTCTTCTGATCAGATCCATGGCTTGTATGGCTGTATTCCCCAAGGGTGGGGGGGTATATGGTTCTGACCATTCTTCACCACCATAAACTTTTCTTAGTGCTGTCTGTTATTTGGGGAGTTTGTTACTATGAGTCACATTTTCTTAAGGGCTGCATTATGCTCTCATTGTATCTCCTAAGATTCGGCCTGCTTTTTGTAATGAGTGTGTTCGAGTCCAATTTACACCAAGTAATCTCCATACAGGAGGCCCTGCTAAGCAGCTGAGATCACGCCCACAGGATCCTCTGTGAAACGTCTTCTGGTATTAGGTGCCTGTGTGCTTTCTCATAAAATACAAAACAAAAAAGAGTTGGTGCTCCCCCTTATAACTTTTAGCTCAGTGGATAGAGCACTCACCTGGGATGTGGGAAACCCAGGTTCAGTTTCCCCTTCTGACTGATGTGGAGACGTGACTTGAGACTCCTGTATCCCACAAGAGTCCCCTATCTACTGGACTATGGGGTATTCTGGCTTTAGGGTCTCTCAGTGTCTCCTATTGAGGTTCTTCCACTTTGTATTAAAAAATTAAGAGCGAGAGAGAGAGAGAGAGAGAGAAAGCGACTCTATAGCCCACTGGTTAGGGCACTCACTTGGAGTGCTGGAGAGCCAGGTCCCAGCCCCCTGCTCAAATGT
Organism: Emys orbicularis; assembly: GCF_028017835.1. Classification (NCBI taxonomy): domain Eukaryota; kingdom Metazoa; phylum Chordata; order Testudines; family Emydidae; genus Emys; species Emys orbicularis. The sequence goes on along the minus strand of NC_088683.1, from coordinate 62,035,236 downwards.
CTATTGAATTGAATACACAGTGGAACACCTTCAACACGGGAGATTGAGAGAGACCTTCCTCCTCTGGTGTTGTTTTGTGGGGTGCCCGATCTGGTACATGGCTTCTGAGAACACCTACCAGACTGGGCCCCACAGGTGTGATAGGAGCAATGCCTAATTTGAGGGTCCTACTGAGGTTTAGCTTTGAGCTGGGCACCCAAGCGCCTAGCCTGAGACAGTAATTTGCATGCTTACTGGCAGGTTTTTAGGCACCTAGGGCATATAGCCAGCAGAAATTTAGGTATCTACAAAGTTAGGTAGCATCTGAGCAGAGGGTTTGAGGCTCCAAATTTTGGAGTTAGGCACCTAAAGTGTCAGTTAGGCACCTAAATCTCTTTGTTTATCTAGCCCATAGCTATATGCTGGCTCTTATGAAATCAGCTGATCTTTAAGATATCACCTTGTCCCTCACCTGACAGCTGATTAGACAGAGATGGGCCTAAGCACAACTCCCACAAAAGGCCATTCAACTCTGTGACAGGTCTTTAGGCACCGCTGTAGCACAAATAGCAATGGTGGAGGAATGTCCTTGGGTTTGTTTAGAGGAGCTCTGAATTTTGTTACCAGCAGGCTTGGGACAGAAGCAAAGTGGGAAGGCAGCCAACCTGGTTCCTTCCATAGTATTATCCAAGAGTGAGACTACTTAGGGACAAAGGAGGACTTGATGAACTCAGAACAAAATAAATAAATAATGGAGATTTTTATTTACCAAATTTAATTTTCTGGCTGGACTCATGACCTCTGGACAGTATTTCCCTTCTCAGTAAAAGATCGTACTCACCAGATGGTGCTTTTTTTCCTCTGAACCCTTGTATCTCTGTGATAAACCCCTGGCAAATGCTGACAGAGCTCTTACTGTTTAGCAAGGTATCTGTGGTGCCATTTCTGTCACCCCCTATAAAGCAACTTACTGCAGGTCCTGATCTCAGTATTTTGTCGACACAACAAAACACTTGAAACAAACTTCATTTACAGTATATTTAGGTTATTCATTTATTCACAAGGATGATTTTGCATTATCAGCAGGTTTACGCCTTTAAGACTGGTTATAAAGAATGTATAAGTTTGTGGGAAAATATTTTCCTTACCATTTGATTGCTGTGCTTTGGTGTGACCCATCATTCCCTTCTGAACTTGAGCCCAAACTGTTTCAAGTTGGCTCAGTCTATGATCTAATACTTTAAGCCAAAAAAAAAAAAACCCAAAACAATGCTAGAAAACATGCTCAGGCAAAGTATTTCAGGCTGTGAAAGAATTAGCATAAGAAATAACTGAGAAAGAATGTAGTACTTAGGGAATTAAATTATAAAAGCAATGAAATATATTTTGTTGTAGCAAAAATTTGATGAATAAATAAAATGGCTTATAAGATATAATTGTAGTGAGGAAGCATATTAATTATTTAGACAAACCAAAAGAAAATGAAAGTAACACATATGTAGGACTTTAGTGCAAATTATTTATAAATAGACGTGTGTTCTAATGCTTAGATGACTGTCCATGTTGGATTCAGGAAACAGAATCCTCTTGAACAAGGCTTAGACCCTAAACGTAGGTACAAATATTTTGATATTACAATTAAGGGCCTAATTCTGCAAGTCTACACCACACAATACAACTCTTTTTGCCTAAACTGGGAGTTCCACTCACCAGGGGTTTGCAGATTAGGGTCCTGAATGAAAGGCACCCAATTAGCTTGTCCTTTTGGTGCTGAAGTTCCAAAGTTCAGTGCCTTCTGACAACGTAGTATCTGTCTGCACCATGGTTCATGCATGACAATCATATAAATAGGTCCTTATGGATTGTTGTCATTGGATGAGTGCTTTTGCAGCAAATGAACATGATGCTTTCATTTTTTTTAAATCTCCCCGACAGCTATAACAAGAAGTAGGGTTGTTCCCAATTTTTTTGCCAAAAAGTTTTTCATAAAAAAAGGTTTCAGCAAAAACAGAATTTTATTCTGTAGATGCTGAGAAATTATTCAATGGACAGATTTTGTAGATTAAACAAATAATTAATTTCAAAGATGGTCACATACAAAGAATAGTGTGCATTTTGAACCCGTAAATGGTAACTGAGAATGAGGACTGGACTGAATGAAAGTTGCTGATGGAGGGGCAAAGTCTCACAACGGAGAGGAAGAGGGTCTGGATCTTGTGAGAACCAATTGGTCTGAGACCACTTCATGGTCCAGTCTTCAGTGGGTACTGTTAAAAGTCCCCATTGGGACTGCACACTTTTTTCAATTACTATCCTAAGGGTCCAAGTTCTTTTAGTTTTTTATAGAACTGGAAATTGTTTTAGAGGCTTTCAGAATAACCCACTACAGCAGCACAGCTGCACTGCTGTAGTGTTTCAGTGTAGACCAGCTTGCCCACCACTGGTGTAGACATGATCTACTTCAACAGGAGGGGTTCTCCCATCAACATAAATAATCCACATTCCCAAGAGGCAGTACCTAGGAAGAATTCTTCTGTCGACCTAACACTGTCTACACTGAGGATTAGGTCTGCATAGCTACGTCTCTCAGGGGGGTGGATTTTTCAAATTCCTAGTATATTCAGCTCTCAAAAACAGTTTAATAGAGTCCCTGCTGCCTTTTCCTATGCATAATCTGTCTAAAAGCCTGTGTCAATTTGCCCTGGTGAGATCTTGCCTCATGGACATGGGAATATTGTATATATTGTGCCTAATCTGCATGATGCAAAGGGTTGTGTGTGTGTATGTATATATATATATAAAAAATGTGTTACAACCCCTTTGCATCATGCAGATCAGGCACAAGTGTAATAATCTGGCCACAAATGCCCAGCAGAAAATTCCCCTGCTGTGAATTCCCCACATCTGTGCTACTGCCAGGTCTTGCACCTTTGCCACACTTCTCCCAAGATGTAAGGGGAAATGGCAGATGAGGGAAAAGGCAGGCAGGATAGGAAGGGACGTGGGGTAACTACAGTACACCAGTTCTTCTTGTAGGATCCATCCATTAAGGACCCTATGCAACTGGAACAACTTAGAGCAGTCCAGCACACATCTGGGCTGAGGTTTGTTGTGAGAATAAGAGCAGTAACCAGCTCCCTAATACATCTTGCTCTCTCCAGTGCCAACCAGAGCTTTGGTCCATGAGAAAAATCTAGCTCAATATATTTTTTAATTCTAAACCACCACTGATTGTGATGATTTTGTTCATTATGAAAAGTATAAAACTATAGAGTTAAATCCTTATCAAGGAAAAAAAACCTCATTGAGGTCAATGTGAATTTTGCTTGAATAATAACGGAGTAAGGTCTTCAGTTATTGGTGCAGATAAAACTGTATTTTTTCTTAGGTGTGGGGGGACTAGTGTGTTGGGAAAGATGTTGCATAAAATTGCTCAACTAGAATCAAAGATGTTAATGAAAACACTTGCCCAAGATTTCTTTGTCATACTAATATTCATACCCAACCCAATCTTTTCTGTCTTTCTTGAGATGCTGAACTAGATACATGAGGATGCATGATTTAGTGGTAGCATCCTCTTAAAAGTAGGCCTTGCATGTCTGAAATGGTGTTAATTTCATCTCCCATGCACAATATCAGGTATGATTTTATCCAGGTTTTCATATACTTAACCCTTTTTCATAAACTTTTACCTTTTTCCTTTTATCACCTCTTTCGACTCCAGGAAACTATCCCACTATCAATCCAACTTTGCTGTTATTCTTGCAACTGCTTTCTATGCTATTTCCTTATAATAATATTGACTATCTAGAGATCAACATAATATTAATCAATGTATGGCCAGATTTTCAACAGTGTTAAGTACCTACCAAGTCCCATTAAGAACAATGAGAACTGTGCGGTCCTGAGCTCTTTTAAAAATGTGGCCAGTGCTCATGAACTGCAAAATTTGGATCTGAATCCTAAATTCCACAGCATCCGCTCCAGAGTTTCCAGTCAAGAGCATCTCTTAGGACAATTTTCCGTGGCATCAGTTTGGCTCACCAAGTCAACTTGGAATCGTAGCCCTGCCAAATATAAAAGCTCTGCACTGCTGTTGAATGTACTAGTGGCATCCTGGAGTTCTGCTGATTTGAATGCCATTTAAACAATAGCACAGAAATGTGCAAGAAGTCTGTTAACAAAGGAGTTAATGGAGCAATTTTCAAAGAGGGTAGCCTTTTATAACGTTCTCATTTCTAGGCACATATTTTGAGCCCATGATCTTTAGTGAATAAGAAATTTATTTGCAGGCATATTCCCACAGCTAGTTAAAAGACCATATCTAACCATATGTGCTGCAACACAGACAAACAATGGGCTTGTTAAGATTTTCTTTTGACAGACAATCACTCTTCCCTTAGTTCTGAAGTTCCTTGCTTTTGTGGATTATGATGTCAGACCTTTATTATTTTAACACTGATTTTTGCATTCAATTTACAGAAATATTCTACAATTGTTAATCAGTGCATCATGATTTCTCAAGAATATATTAATCATGCTTTCAGCAGGCCAGACTTAGGACAAAATAACCGAGTGCCTGATTTTTTATCACGCTGAGAGGCCTGGAAATATTTTGTTGTATTGATTAAGGACTCAGCCTTTCTGTACAACACAGATTGTTTGCATTTCTGGCAATCTGCCAGTACCATGGTGCAATAAGCTAGAGAAAAACTAACAAATTTTTTACAACTAAGTTATGTATTGATTTTTATTTTTATTAAATTTACTGTGGAGAAAGAAAAAACATCACATGTTTTCCCTCCCTTGAGGGAGTGCAATTTATAATTTTATAGCTTGTTACTTGGAAGTAGGTTTTGGGGTTTTGTTTGTTTTTTGCAAATTTGTAGGCACATAGTAATACCCACATCAGGCTGCTTCATGGGCATGGAAAGTGTGTGTGAAATTGGAATGAAATAAAAAAAATGGAAAATTTTGAGGCAATGCAAAAAATACAATAAAATAAAATCACGTTTCCACAAACTTCTGAAAGTAGTGATGGCGAGTGGTGATTGATCGATATCAGAGGTTAATGGGATACTTAGTTCTTAACTACCAGCAGTAGAGGCCCCTTTAGTCTGAGATGCCTCACATTCAAACCATGGTGATGGTTTTCATACAACTCTAATTCATGGTCCTTACTGTGTCCTTAGCCAGGCATAGGCACCAGAGAGATTCAGGAAGAAATTTCCTCAGGGTTAGTTATGGATATGTTACCTTTTCTTCTGAGGCATTCAGGATTGGCCACTGTCAGGGACAGGATACTGCTAGACTAGATGGAACGTTAAGGGGAAAGAGAGAAATGATTGATTGATTGATTGATTTACAGGATTTTCTATAGTGCTCCTCCCAAAGGTATCTTTGAAGCACCTCTAACTGAAATAGTCATGGCCTACATTTTCAAAAGTGAGCAGTGATTTTAGGTGCACCTAGTTTTGGGTACCCAATCTCAGACAATTTAAATCGGTCTGATGCTCAAGGAGGGAGTGTTTTGTAAAAATCAGGCCTTTTTTAGGCATCTCAAATTGAGAATAAAAAATGATCACCAACATCACCAGTCAAGTACATACCATGTATGGTAGTACATTCAAAAGGGGGGGAAATTAGATGTAAAAAAGTTTTGTTCAGCAGACCCTAATTTTTTTTCTTATAGGTCCAGATTAGCAAGGTATTTTAGCATGTGCATTATTTTAATCACATTAAAGCTAGGGGTGTGATTCCCAGTTTGCATACACATATTCATGCTAGCTTGATGAGAGCTAGCACTAGTGTAAATAATAATGTAGCTGCAGTAGCACAGGTAGTGGCAGTGGTGGCATGGCTTAGCTATACCAAGTATATACCCATGGGATTCAGGCAGGTTGGTACTCAGCACGTCTAAGCCATGCTACAACTGCATCTGACAGTACTACAAGAGCTACACTTCCATTTACACTCATGCTAGCTCGCATCAAGCTAGTACGAGTATGTGTAAGCAAGCTAGGAATCACACCCCTGGCTCGGAGTGTAGAGGTGGCTTTAAAATTAGGCATATGCTTAAGTGTCCTACCGAATTGGGGCCATAATGAGGACTCTGTAAGGAAATTTTTAAATTAATTGAACTAGAGGAAAATATTAAATATATTTTTTATTTAGAAATAATTCTGTTCATTTTTTTCATATTTCTCTCTTCCTTTGCTTTCTATCATGAGGTTCCTCTGCATGAAAGCTGTGCTCCTTCTTGTATGTTGCTCAGAACAGGGATCTTTGGCTGCTTTTGTAGGACACTTCAGTCTGTCTCCATTGCTTATATGAAGCCATAATCCTTCATTTCTAATTAGCAATGGACAAAGTTTAAAAGATTCAGCAAGTCAGTTCACGTAGGATAAGCCCAAAATTATTTATTTTCTTTCTTCTTTCTCTGACTCCCAATAGGCTTATTTCTTGAGCTGATTGAAAAATAGTGAAAAAAAATAGTCATAACAAATACTTGAAAGTTTTCATGAAATAATTTTTTCCAAATTTTGATTGTTTTGAAAAATGCCACTAGCTCAATATGTTTTTTTTAAAGCAACTTGTATGTGGAAAAAAATACAAAATATTATTATATAGAAATATGTAATTTAGCATACAGTAACACTAACGCAGAATATGGATAAATCAAAATTTGCCCACCATACCGTTGGATTGAATTTTTAATCCTTTCTGCATAAAAATCTCCCATTAAATCAAAATGCAGGAGACACCATGATGTATTGGCTCATAGAATTGAAAGATCCTGCCTTCTAACTTAAGGGGCATTGACATTTATCAACTTTAAATGTTCCCATTCTTATCTATATTCACAATGAAGAACCTACTAGGAAGCAGGGTGTTCAGATTATGATGTTAATTTGTAACTCACTGTATTCCCTGGATCATACCATATTCTCAGGAATGATCTGAAAGTTTCCTCCTCGTCCATTGGGCTACTCTGAAGTTGACACCTGAGAAAAGTGCCACTGGTGCTCTTCTTTGCAGATTTTTATATATTTTCTGTGGTCTATCATGAAAAGTTAAATAAGTTATTTGACTTTTTCTCCATAAAAACTTTTTCTCCATAAATAAATGCAGAATAGTTGAAAAAAGCTATCTCAGAGGAACATTGTCTTGTCTACACTAATTCTGTTGCATCTTATCATAGAATCATAGAATATCAGGGTTGGAAGGGACCTCAGGAGGTCATCTAGTTCAACCCCCTGCTCAAAGCACGACCAATTCCCAACTAAATCATCCCAGCCAGGGCTTTGTCAAGCCTGACCTTAAAAACCTCTAAGGAAAGAGATTCCATCACCTCCCTCGGTAACACATTCCAGTGCTTCACCACCCTCCTAGTGAAAAAGTTTTTCCTAATATCCAACCTAAACCTCCCCCACTGCAACTTGAGACCATTACTCCTTGTTCTGTCATCAGGTACCACTGAGAACAGTCTAGATCCATCCTCTTTGGAACCCCCTTTCAGGTAGTTGAAAGCAGCTATCAAATCCCCCCTCATTCTTCTCTTCTGCAGACTAAACAATCCCAGTTCCCTCAGCCTCTCCTCATAAGTCATGTGCTCCAGCCAGGGCCGGCTCTGGCTTTTTTGCCGCCCCAGGCAAAAAAGCCTCCTCCCGCCTCCCGCCCCCTGGCGGGGAGCGCGGCAGGGGAGGGCACCGAGCCCGGCCGCGGCCCCGCTCTCCCCGGCCGGCCGGAGCGCTGGGAGGAGGGCGGAGAGCCCAGCCGCGGCCCCGCTCTCCCCGGCCAGCCGGAGCGCCGGGGGAGGGCGGAGAGCCCACTGTGGCTCCATTTTCCCCAGCGGCCGGAGCGCCGCAGGGAGGGCGGCGAGCCCAGTCGCGGCCCCGCTCTCGGGCCAGAGCGCTGCCGGGTGCCCCAACAGCCCCAATATGTTTAAAACAAAAACAAAAAAAACCCAACCCTGAGCTTCGCCCCCCTCCAGGTGCCGCCCCAAGCACATGCTTGGTAGGCTGGTGCCTGGAGCCGGCCCTGGCTCCAGCCCCCTAATCATTTTTGTTGCCCTCCGCTGGACTCTTTCCAATTTTTCCACATCCTTCTTGTAGTGTGGGGCCCAAAACTGGACACAGTACTCCAGATGAGGCCTCACCAATGTCGAATAGAGGGGAATGATCACGTCCCTCGATCTGCTGGCAATGCCCCTACTTATACAGCCCAAAATGCCGTTAGCCTTCTTGGCAACAAGGGCACACTGTTGACTCATATCCAGCTTCTCGTCCACTGTAACCCCTAGGTCCTTTTCTGCAGAACTGCTTCCTAGCCATTCGGTCCCTAGTCTGTAACAGTGCATGGGATTCTTCCGTCCTAAGTGCAGGACTCTTTCATTTGTCCTTGCTGAACCTCATCAGGTTTCTTTTGGCCCAATCCTCTAATTTGTCTAGGTCCCTCTGTATCCTGTCCCTACCCTCCAGCGTATCTACCACTCCTCCCAGTTTAGTGTCATCTGCAAACTTGCTGAGAGTGCAGTCCACGCCATCCTCCAGATCAATACAGTCACAATCCATTATCCAAATTTCCCTGAACAGATCCTATTTTTTAAAAAGTCCTGAACCTAGGATTTTTCCAATAAAGCTTTGGACTTTTTCTAGATGGTAAACAGTAGAGACTTCTAATGATTCATTCTCTCTTTGGTTTTATTATTGCCTTCCAGCCTCCAATCTAAAAGCTTTTAGCATCATAATTACCTCTTTTGGCTTTTGCAAAATGTCACAGTGCCTATTTATCCAATAGATCACATCACGCAGGGCTACAGCTTCACTTATAAACACTGTATTAATAGTTTAAATGTCTGACAGGCTGAGTTATAAGCTTGGCAACAAAATGGTCTCACTCGTGGCCTTTTCTAGACATCTTTCTCCTACTTTGTAATGGAAAAGCCACATAAATACTTTTCAGTGGCAAAATATATCCTGGGATCCTGATCTATGTATGACTATGTGACTGGTGTGGAGAAAGTAAATAAGGAAGTGTTATTTACTCCTTCTCATAACACAAGAACTAGGGGTCACCAAATGAAATGAATAGGCAGCTGGTTTAAAACAAATAAAAGGAAGTATTTCATCACACAATGCACAGTCAACCTGTGGAACTCTTTGCCAGAGGATGTTGTGAAGGTCAAGACTATAACAAGGTTCAAAAAAGAACTAGATAAATTCATGGAGATTAGGTCCATCAATGGCTATTAGCCAGGATGGGCAGGGATGGTGTCCCTAGCCTCTGTTTGCCAGAAGCTGGGAATGAGTGACAGGGAATCACTTCATGATTACCTGCTCATTCCCTCTGGAGCATCTGGCATTGGCCACTGTCGGAAGACAGGATAATGGGCTAGATGGACCTTTGGTTTGACCCAGTATGGCCGTTCTTATGTTCTTATATACTTGGTCTAAGGAAAGCTTGAGATTTTCAAACATGCTTCTAGAAAATATAAGGGTAAGCATTAAACCATCATTGTCTAAACATATTTTTCTGGTCATCAACATAAGTTGTTGGTTTTCCATAATATAGTATTTGTCCTCTAACAATAAGGAAAACAATTATGGCTGATTTTTTCATAATCAGTATTTTTTTCCACCAGTCATCACAGCATCTGGCATTTCCTCCCTTCTCCTTTCTTAAAGTTGTGGAAGTCTTGTGAGCCCCTGTAGAGGCTGCCTCAGAATGTAGCATAACTCTTGGGCAATTAGCAGTAAAGTCAAGCTTTCACACTGATGAAGTTATAATATGCCACTCCAACATCTGCTAGTCTATGTTTTCATCGTATATATTTATGTAGCTTTAAGCTCCTCCTCTCAACTGCTCATTGATAAGTTCTTTGATTTCTGGGGTAAACAAAGTGCCATTATTGGCAATAGACAAGCTATGTTTTTCTTAGCAAATAGCTTTTTGCCAAGATAAGAAACTTTTCTATGTGCAGGAGCTGCATTTCATCCCTGTGAAAAACCTTCAAACAAGAATGTAATTACATGATGTTTTTCTCCCATCCATTTAACAGAATGTGATATTTTGTTGCTACAGTACTTCTAATGGGAAGTACTTTTAATGGCACTGAGGCAACATGACAGACACTGGTTGTTGAGAATTAACATATTGGGGGAACAAAGCACCTAGTCTGTGGATCAATATGTTGATGTGATCCTCAATATGGCGAACTCTAAGATCAAAATGGAACGCTAGGATTAGAAGTGAACTATAAAACAAAAAAAATGGTACCCTTTATGATCTGTAAAAATAGCTTCAAAGTGATGTTTTATCTTTTAATATTAAAAAAAAGCAGGAAGAAGAAAAGTGAGCCATCCTCATACATCACAAATGAGCATCCAGGAACGAAATGTAACCATGAGTCATTCACAATACTATGTGAATTTAGAGTGAAGGGTATCATACCCTGTTGAATGTTCTGGACCATTTTGATACAGCATAATTATCCAAACTGGAATTTTGCATGGATTTGGAGGTTAATATCACACTTGAAAAAATAACATGTGACTTTCAATTATCACAGTTATTCAGGGCCTTAGTTTTTGGTATCATGTGAAAAGGACAAAACCTATCACAGAACTCTAAAGAACTAAAGTGGGATTTGGGTTATTTCAGAATCAGAAAGAAAAATAAGTGCCACTTACTAGGTCACTAACTCTACCTCTTGAGTAGCTTTTAAAAAAAATATTATCCATTTAGTTTTACTTGGGCTTTTTTCATCCAAATACTTACCAAACCCAGATACTATGAAATCTGACAGATCATGGCCTGAGGAAATACGACTGCAGGTATCAACAAAAACAAATCAGAACAAGTCTGGGATCCTTTTCTGAACATTGCATTGCAGCTCCTTTATTTGGAGCAAGTTAAATGTAGGCTGTTTGGTGGCTCAAGTTACATTTGCATACAGCCACCACAGTTACTAAATAGTTTGTGTGAGTGTGCCCACTTGGTTCCTTGTGTCAGCGGTGTGTGTAGTCACCAAGAATGCTTGTATTGATGCAGAATGCAGTGTGTTATGGGTAAGTAGCCCCCTGTGCAATGCGCCACCTTCCAGGCCAGGGTCTTTTAGTTTTTGCAATGCCTGATGGAGCCAAAACAAGCCATGCAGGGGTGACTGGGAGCATAGGGTCAACTTCCCATAATACAGTGTTCTCTATCCTATAATTTTTTCTGCAGCCCATAATATTTTGTGCCTTCTTTTCAAAGTCCCACAAGCCTGTGAATCCCTCCTCGCTGTGCCCCACCTCCAACAGAAGCATGAAGCCTGCATAGCTCTGTACTATTATCATGAGCATTGCAAGCACAGAGCCCCTGATCCTGCAGTATTTGCAGAGCTGCAAGAGGAGCAATAGGGAACATGATGATTCCTTGCAGGCCAATTTGCTGAGGGACATAGAAACAATTCAGGGTTGTTGCTGGTGCTCATGGAAATGGTGGAGTGCTGGTTCTGGGCCCGAGAAACAAGCACTGACTGGTGGGATTGCATTTTCATGCAGGTTTGTGATGGTGAGCAATGGCTGCAGAGCTTTTGAATGCACAAGGCCACATTTCTGGATCTGTTTGCCAAACTTGCCCCATCCCTTCAGTGCAGGGACACCAAAATGAGAGCAGCACCGACAGTGGAGAAGTGAGTGCTGATTGTACTGTGGAAACCTGCCACACCAGATTGCTTCCAGTCAGTTAGCAATCATTTTGGAGTTGGGATATCCATCACAGGAGCTGCTGTTATGCAAATATGCAGGGCAATTAATCACATCCTATAAAGGACTGTGGCTCTGGCAATGTGCAGGACATATTGGATGGTTTTGCACTAATGGGCTTCCCGAACTGTAGTGAGGCGATAGATGGCAGGCATATCCCTATTTTAGCACCAGACCCCCTTGCCACAGAATACATCAACAGAAAGGGCTACTTGTCTATGGTTATGCGAATGCTGGTGGCTTTCCTGACATCAGTGTGGGCAGGTCAGGGTAGATGCATGATGTGCCCATCTTTAAGAACACAGGAAGATGAAAGCAGGGACTTTCTTCCCTGACTGGTCAATTACAACTGGCAATGTTGAAATGCCAGTAGTGATCCTGGGAGATGCAGCCTATCCCTTGCTCCGATGGCTTATGAAGCCATACACCGGCCACCTCAACAGCAACAAGGAGTGCTTCAATCATAGTGTGCTCTCTCTTCTAGCCTCATACCTAGCCTCTCTCTTTTGTGGCCCAGAATGAATCTTGCGCTCATTGCTGTGTATGTAGGAATCTAACATTGTCAATGCACCTATCAATATTGTTTGTGAATTATATCATAGACTCTGTGACACAGGGCAGCAATAGGAAATTGATCACTGTCAGACCTGCTCATGTTCTGAACTAATGAAGATTAATTGTTTAAAAATAGAATTTTATTCTGTAACATGAACCAGGCAAATAAAAGTAAATACTTAGAACTTAGAAATAAAATATTTAGAACTTAATAAAACTTATTACGAACAGAACTTATGAAGGGGAAAGAACAGTCATTTCCATTTCTGGTACACATACACCAACCATGTTTTTCACAGGTCAGTTTATGTGAAGCAATTATTTTCTTTAATGTCCACCCAGGTGGAGTGGTGAGGGTCGTGCACCAAACCCTGATGCCATGTGGAATGTTCAGGGGGTATAAGGAGATCCCAATATAGAGTTGTCTGTGGGATACAGAGGTACAAGCATGGAATTATTGAAACTGCAGGGCCAGCAGAGTTTGCAGCATCTCTGTTTGGTGTCTGAGAAGTGCAAGCAGCTCCTGCTTTACATCCCGCTCCTTTTCCTGTGCCTTTCTCCTATCTACTCTATCCTTGTCCAGGCTGTCTGCAAGGGTGATCTTCCAGGCCCTGTGCTTGTTTTCCGATGCAGCACTGCCTTGCAGGAGCTCCTGGAACATGTCATCCCGAGTCTTCTTCTTTCTCCTCCTTATCTGGCTCAGGGGTTCCACAGGTGTGGAGGGGGAGACCCTGAGGGCTGTAATGGCAACAATTGCAGATACAACACATAGAGATACCATTGTCAGTGCACTCACGATAGAAATCAAAACTTAAGATGATGAAGTCCCTCCCCTTTGTCCCCAAAAGTTGTAAGCACTACATTCTCACTTCTGCCTAGGACTGATTGAGAATGGCGCCAGTCACAGCAACAGCCATTGTGAGTATGCTTGCTTGCATGATTCTAGTTGTACAGGGCAATGGAATTGAATACTGGCACCGTTTTCCATAGGCAGTGGTGATTTTAGGTGATATCTCACTCCTGAGGGTAACAGAGGCAGAAAGAGCACAGCTGCTGCTGGCATCCCGATGCTGCCCGATAATGGTGCCTGTTGAAGTAATCGCTGAGTGGCATGGGAAAGTGTCCTACCACGGAGGAAGAAATAAAGTAGCCCTCTCCAGAAACCTTCGGCAGAGGGTTGCAGAGTACCTCCATATAAGTTTCATCAAGATCTCTAGGGAGGATTCACAGAAGATCCCAGTGCACATAAACAAATTGCTGCATGTGGCCCCCACTGCCTAACTCTAGAGAGGAATGAAAAGCAGATAGCAACTCTACCTCCCTTGGTTATTCCAGTACATCTTCTAGTACAATTAAAAATGAGCAAATCAAAAGATGTGTCCTGCTACTTTGGGGTGCCATCCTTGTCATTTCAAAGTAAACAGCAGACTTACCAGAGGTGCCTTCCCCTGCATCTGGCTCACCCGTGCTTCACTGTTGGGACAGGCTGGACTGTAGTGGAGTCAAAAACAGGCCCTGGCTTGCTGCGCAGCTGGATCCTCAGATTGGCTGTCCCCCATACTCCTCCTCTTCCTCGCTGCTCATGGCAGGGGCCTGGGACTTGGACTCCTCAGAAGTATCTGTGGTGTTCTTGGGGGAGGTAGTGGGATCTCCGCCGAGGATGGCATGCAGCTCTTTGTAAAAGTGGCAGGTCTGCAGTTCTGCCCCAGATCGATTGTTGGCCTCCCTGGTCTTCTGGTACACCTGCCACAGCTCCTTGGCTTTCACTGATGCTGGTCCCCATTGTAGCCCTTCTCCTGCATCCCTTGGGCAATCTGCTCATAGTTGTCTACATTACTATACACAGCCTCTTCTCAGTGGCGGAGCCAGGTGGAGGGAACAGGGAGAGTGATCAGAAAAAAAGGCGCCACCCACTGCGGCGCTTGTATTTACCCAGGTTTTCAGCGGCACCTCGGCGGTGGGACCTTCACTCGCTCCGCGGGGCTTCGGCGGCATTTCGGCAGCAGGTCCTTCAGTGCCGCCGAAGACACCCAGAGCTAGTGAAGGGCCCGCCGCCAAGGTGCTGCCGAAGACCCGGGTGAGTACAAGCGCCGCAGCGGGTGGCGCATTTTTTTGTGAGTGAGTTAAAAAGGCACCACTTTTGGGGAATGTGCTCAGGGAACCCTGTACTACGCTACTGCCTCTTCTCCCCACAAGCCCAGGAGATTCAATATCTCCTGTGTAGTCCAGGCAGGAGCCCATCTAGAGTGTGTAGCTCGCATGGTCAGCTGGGCAGTTACTCTCAACAATGGAGAGCTGCTTGGTGTGCTCACCAAGCTGGGCAACCTTGAAAAGGAATTTCAAAAAATTCACGGAGCTTTAAAGGGGAAGGGTGGCTTCCTCTCTAGGTGACCCCTGGACAGTAGAGTTCACAACTGTGACCAAAGCGGTTACTGTGGGGGCATTGTGGGACAGCTTCTGGAGGCCAGTAACTGTCAACATAAATAATGCAGTGTCTACACCATTTACATTGCTGACCTAATTAAATTAAATTACATTTACATTGCTGACCTAATTACATTGACCATGACTCTACACCACTCAGGGAGGTGGTGTTATTAAGTTAGTGTAGCGGGGCACTTACATTGGTGGGAGCCAAATTTAAGTGAAGACACTTCCACAGCTAGGTTGACGTAAACTGCCTTGCATTGACCTAACTGTGTAGTGTACACCAGGCCTCAGATTCAGAAGATGAATTTATCTTCCTAACTAGTAACTTGAGGCTCAAGATCAAGAATTCTCTTCAAGCAATACTAAGTTTGAATCTTCTGTAAACACTTTTCTCTGGTTGTTCAAAGAAAGCAAAAAGCCTGATCCAACATTCTTTGTAGATCTAGAATTCCCATTGCATGAAATCCCAGCCTCAGTGAAGTTAATGGCAGTTTTTCCAGAATAAGGAAAACAGGATTTGGGTTTTAAGATTTGGGTCTTCTGTCTTAGTGGCTATTGAATGTGCAACCTTTCCAAGTTGGACATCATTAACATTTAAACAATGCAAACAGATTATCTGATTCAGAATAGAAATCTCTAGTAGATATTCTAACTACAGCAGTATGAAAAATTCCCATTGATATTTTAAGTGGCCAGGGAAGAAAATGCTTCTCTCACTGTGTATCATTTGCAGAAAATTTAAACAGTTTCATTAGTGAAAACTGGTAGACATTCACAGCCCTCATTGCCGGATACAAAAAATTTGCTATGGCTTCAGTGGAGTTACTCATGTCCTTCTGCAGGAGAATACGGACCCTCTTTTATAAAGTACTTAAATACAGAGAGAGCCAATTTTGTAGCCCAAAATCACAGTGGCCGAGATCTGGAGATTTGCCATTTAGTACAGGTAGTAAATCTGCTTCACTTCACAGTGCCAGGTCAGCACTTGAACACTGAATGGCAGAAAACCGAAGGATATCTTGCAGTTTTTCTTTGTGTTAGATAGAAATTGAACCATCTGTCCCAGAACAATTATTATCGGTTGACAACCTCTGCATTAAATTATTAGGGAGAAGGTTCATACAACACTTTCAGGAAATGTTTCTATCCAACTATTAAAAGAAAAAACATGTTAAAAATGGCAATGAAAATAAACAGTTTGCTTCCTTTGGGGTCTCAAAAAGCAGCTTTATTGTTTGGGGAGCCAGACCAATGGCTGAATAAGGTAAAAATGGTTTGCATTTGAAAAGCGCTCATCACTTCATGCTTTGATGGATGAGACATCAGCATTGTTGTTAAAATTCCAACACAGTATAAAAAACAAATTAATTTGAAATAAAGGCGTCTCCAGGAGGAGAGGTATCATTTCAAGGCCCATGTGTGGTTTTATTCCCAGAAAAAAGTGTTAATTCTGTTTAATTATGCCAAGTGATTGCAACTAGCAGGGGAAATAAAGGCCTATCTGAGTTATTCTGAGCTGCTCACACTAGATGGGCCCCTGTTGCACCACGACAAGAAATCAATAGACAGGATCCAGGAGAAACCTATGGTGCTTCTCAAGCTTGCCAGAGATTTAATGAGAACCTGCACACATGTGGCACTGCTGTCTCTCACATGCAGCTTTGTTGCATAGGAAACAGGTGTTATTCTACTAAAGGGCTGGAAGTTTTTCCTGAAATCCTCCTAGGAAAACAGCAGCACCAAATCACAAGTAGTTTGAATGTGTATTTCCTATTATTTGTTCAGGATGTTATAGAGTCATCGAGTTTAAGGCCAGAAGGGACCACTAGATCATCTAGTCTGACCTCCTGTGTATCACAGGCCACCAACACCACCCAGCAGTCTCACACTAAACCCAACAACCAAAAAGAGACCAAAGTATTACAGCCCATGGGAAACTAGATTTTTATGTGCCACAGGCAGAGAATAGGAGGAATTGAGGTGCACCAGTACCCAAAGCCCCTGCAATGTCAGGGAAATGATTAAATGAAACATACCCAGATAATCCTGGCAAATGACTCATACCCGCATGCTGCAGAGGAAGGTGAAAATAAACCAAGGTCATTGCCAATCTGAGCTGGGGGAAAATTCCTTCCTGACCCCATATATGGCATCAGTCAGACCCAGAGCATGTGAACAAGAACCAGCCAGCCTAGTACATGAGAGAGAGAATGTTTGGTATCACTTCAGAGCACCGACCTACCCCTGTGGCTATCTTTGATACTTTAGATTCTAAAGTTTAGAGGAAAGAGACAGCTCCCACCCACACACCCCAGACTACATTGGAGTGGAGAATCCCTTCCTGACCCCTGCAGAAGGCCAGCTGAAACCTCAAGCATGAGCTTTCAGGAACAGAAGATGTAAACTGGAAATGAGCCCCAGGGCTGCTGAGACTCTCCCCCCGCAGCCCCATCACATACAATCACACTCATAAATTTGCCCAGGTCTTTCTTAAACGTAATTGTTTGCCCCCAAAACTCCTATTTGGAGGCTGTTGCAAAAATCTCACCCCTCTGACGGTTAGAACCCTTCTTCTAATTTCCAGCCTGGATTTGCTCATCTCTAGTTTGTATACAATTGTTCTTGTGCCAACATTGTCCCATGGCTTAAATAGCTTTTCACCCTCCCTGTTAAACATTTTTGGGACAGCAAAATATTCCTTCCTGGCTCTCATTCACTTTGATTTCAATATTGATAATTTCCAGTCTTTTTTTTTGCTTGTTCATTTTCAATTTGCTTCTCCCTGGTTTGGATTTGGATTTTTATTGTTATCAGGAGTGCGCCAGACAGTAGTGAACTGCAATATTTCTGTTTGTTTATTTTCCCCTAGTGGAACTCTTCATGCTGATTAATAAATTGGCCATGCTAAGAACTACCTGGGAAATTTCCAGTCATTTGTTTGACATCACCAGAGGGAGAGCCCAAATAATTTTCTTCTCTTGGGGTCCATCTACTTCATGTTGTTTGGAATCCTACAAAACAGCTCTCTTGGGTAATACAAATATGAGACATGGGATACTACACCCCCCCCTGGGCTTTAGAGTTTCACTTGTACTAATGTCTAGTGCGTGTTGTGCCAGGAAACAGATTGAATTGCATAAAAAGCGGTTTGCAAGCAGCTGAATGCGAAAGTGGGTTTCAAGTAGACCAATTTGTAATCCTGTGATCATAGTTTGCAAACCTATGTGAGGACAATGAATTTTGAACTGTAGTCAAAATTTTGACTACAGTTCAAAATTCATTTATACCCACATTTTTAAAAGCAACACTGATTTTGGATGCCCCAAGTTTGGGATGCCCAGCTTGAGAAACTTGGAGTCTGTCTAGTTGGCACTTGAAATCAGTGACTACTTTTAAAAATGTTGACCTTTCTCATGGAATAGTTGTAAGCTCTTTGGCACTGCAATCATGTCTTTCCAAGGTTCTTGCACAGTGCCTAGCACAACTGGGTCTCAATCTTGATTGGGACCCTTGTGCAACACCACAATATAAATAATAATTGGATTATTAGACGCTTGACATATTTGCAGTTTTTACCAACTTGTTGCATTTGCTTCACATGCTTTAGAAAATTCTTCTTATACCTCTTTCTTTCACATGAAAATATTAGCACTGCAATATCGGGGCAGATCCTCAGTTGACGTCAATTGTTCAGCTAGCTTCACTGAAGTCAACCTTATTTTTGGTGAAATGTTTCATTGTAAGACTGTTTAAATTTTTAGAGCCGAATCCAGCTTTCTCTGGAGATAATGGTTTCCCATTGTTCAGTTTGTGAACTTCCAAGTCGCACTCCTTTGGGATAATGCAGGGCAAAACGCCCACAATGACATAACACTCATGAGGATCCAGCTTTGGAATGGACACAGAAGATTAGACAAATCTAGAATCTGGCCACCTTTAGGAATGCTGCAAATCCTTTTCTCGTTGATAAATGTTTTTTGCCATAACCAGAACAACATTCACAACATCAATCATCCCCGTCTACTGCCAACAAAAAATCAACAACCAAAGAACCCTACTCCTAGCAGAAGCTGAAATGAAGTCAACAGCAAAATGCCAACTTCAATAGAGTCGAGATTTCACCTAGCTTTTTTAAAAAACCCAAAACAGAAAGGAGCAATAGAGTCCATGAAATCCACTTGGAACTTCACTATTGCCAGTGTACTTTCTGTGGGTGGCACTTGGGATGGCAGCAGTACAGACTCTAAGGTAAACAGACAGACTTCACTGAGAGCAAGATGAAGCCCTACATCAGTATTCCAAAAGGCAACCTATTTTCTCCTAAGAAAGCCAAGTTCTATCATTTTATGATAATACTTTGAATTAAGATAGATTATGTAAACTTGTTGAGGAATGATACCTGCAAAATAAGTACTCTATGGATATAGAATATTGAGGTTCTGCTCAATAAGTATTTTTTAATAAGCAAGAAGATTGCCGGTGTTTTGACTACCATGCTGCTGATTAAACTGACCCCTGAAGTAACAGATCTAGAGGAGATAAAAACTTAAAATCCCTAGCAGAAGGATGGATAAAACCTTTTTATTGTCTGAGACATACCTGTGAGTTAACTAATTGTGAAGTGACAATAAATGATTTAATTATTTCCCATCTGTTAGGATTTCAATTAGGTGCCGCTCAATTTGGATAGTTACAAACTCCCCATCATTCTACTCTGCATTCCCTATCCAGGCTCATACCACTGGAAGGTGAATTATGTTATTACCATCTGGGGCAAAAGGACAGAAGGGGCTTTCTTTTTAAGAGCTACTATTTAAAAAAAAAATTATCGCTATAACCCTACCGTGAAGGAGGTGACATCTGCTTATTGAATTGTATGTGCCCTATTTTCTGGCTCAGAAATGTAAGAATTGTGTCTTACGCCACATTAACAGAGAAGAAAACTTTGTGAACTTTGAGTTAATGTTGCTGCTATATGCGAATTATATTTACAGTTTAAAACAAATAAACATTGCACTTCTAAAAGTATGGACATGAGCAATTAAGGGAGGGGAGATAAACAGTTACATATATTTACCATTCTCTTATTAAATGTACAAGTGTTGAATATCACCTGGCACGTTCCAAATACAGCCTTCACTCCTTCCAGCTATCCATCACCCTGTGTCAGCCAATGTATCGGAGATCCCCTTATACCTCTCTCAAATCATAAATATTTCGCAAATTACCACTCACTCAACTATCACATATGGCCAAGGAAGCATACACCTGTTTGCTCACTATTATTAGATAGAAACACTGACCTCTATCTATCTACTAGAGTTGTTTGGGAAATGTCAGTGAGAAATAGAGCAAATAGAACTATCCAAATAGAAAATTTCTTGAAATCCCCCAACCCCCATTTTCTAATCGGCCCTTCGGTCTATTTTCTCACATAACACCCATCACTGTGATATTAAGCATGTCTTCTAATATTTTTACGGAGAAGAATCTAGATCCTTGCCAATCCCAACTACTATATGGTCAAGAAAATACAAATATCATTCTTTATTCTTCCTGTATGGTCCAGAAGCACCTTTTCACCATCCGCTATTCTATTCTCAGACAGATAACTCAATCTACCCCATTCACTTTCCTATATGGAAATCCTTTCCCTTTTCACCCTCCAGTTACAAATCAGAGATCCCATCTTCCAGATATAAACCATGTGTCCATCTTCATCCAAGGAATGAAGACCTCACAGTACCCAGTTCATCAGACCAGACTATTTATTATATAATTTATCATGGGAGACAGAAGGGAGTCAGTGCGGCTGTAGAATGTATTTTTCATTCTGTGCTCAATTATTTCAAAATGCTAAAACCTTTAAATGCTTTGTTCTTAGATATGATACTAATAATATATGTTCATACAATTCTTGATAACAGAATGTAGTCTTTTCTGCTCACTCAGTCTTAATGTTATATGTGTCACTCCTATTACAGTTCTTTCACCACCATTTAAATTCTTATAATTTAAAATACATTTTATATTTTAATATCCTGTATTTTTTACACCCTGGAATTTACTGTAATGCCCAAATTCATTATTTTGCCTACACTGCAAAGTTTCCTAAGAGAAAAAGATGAGCTGCAAGGCAGGAATCCTATGGTGAAGCAAAATATAACTAAAAACCTGTCCATCATGCAGCATCATTCTTTGCAAATGAAACATGGTGGCACCACTGGAGCTGTGATTCCTCTCGACTGCAGCAGCTAGCAGTATGAGCCATGGAACTCAGTCTGAAGGATTTTGCAGACACAAACTGAGCCCAGTGATGCACCCAGTAGAAGGAGTTTGAGCTGTACACAGACGTGGCAATGCAGGATGACAACGGCAAGAAACTATTTATTTTATTGGGGAACAAGGCAGAGGGGTCTGCAGCACTTTGCTGCTCACCACTTCCTCAAGATTCACAGCAATCCTAGGAGCCCTATTGGTCCCCAAAGCAGAACACAACTGTGGAGTTCTTCACTAAAGACCAACCTGAAGGGGAAAGCCCCTATGTTGCAGCCTTACACATACTGTCTGCTACATGCAATTTTGGGGACTTCCTAATTCAGGACAAGATAATTTGTGGCACTTGGGATCACAACCTGAGAGAGCGGCTGCTCCAGGAAGGTGATCTCACATGCTGAGACATGGCGCCTGCAGTGGAAGTCTGAAGAGAAAGGATGAATGCCCTAGGAGGCACAACATTTCCTGAAGAATATGCAGGGAGGCAACAGCAAAGGAGAGCAGGTGGGCAGGGTTTGCTATCCTTAGATGCATTTACTGTGGGAGACAGCACGAGCAAGTAAAGGAGGAGTTCTCTGCACTAAGATAGCATTACCAGGTATGTGGCAAGTTGAAGCATTTCAGTAGTGTGTGAAAGAGCAGAAGGATGTCTCAGAAAGATTCTGTCAGACATGTACAAGAAGGCGATGACCCATGAGACAGTGATGACGACATCATGACTCTCTACTTGACTCCCAGTGCAGAGATCGGCAACCTTTGGCAAGCGGCCCGCCAGGGTAAGCCCCCTGGCGGGCTGGGCCTGTTTGTTTACCTGCCGTGTCCACAGGTTCAGCCAATTGTGGCTCCCACTGGCCTCAGTTCGCCGCTCCAGGCCAATGGGGACTGCGGGAGTCGCGATCAGCTGAACCTGCAGACGCGGCAGGTAAACAAACTGGCCCATCCTGCCAGGGTGCTTACCCTGGCGGGCCACATGCCAAAGGTTGCTGATCCCTGTCCTAGTGCATATCAGGTTTAGGCTGTCGGGAAGGATAGCAACAAGGGACACTATCACCCCCCATGCATGCAACAATGTTAATAGAGAAATGCCCTGTCCGATTCCAGCTGTATATCAGGGCCTCCTGCAGTGTGATTCCTCAGGGTGAAATGGACTCGAACATCCCTTAAGAAGAACAGGCACAATGGCAGCAGAATGCAACCTGTAAGAAAATGTAGTAACTAATAGTAACTAATCCAAAATATAAGATGATACCAACTGTAGTTGGTGGTGGTGGATAGTAAACACTACAGACCCCTCTTGGGGAATACAGCCATATAAGCCATGGATCTGATCAGGATGCAGCATCAGAAATCTATAGCTGCAGCACAAGAAGCAAAAGGGAGAGTCCAATGGACAATGGAGACAATTTTAAACGCATATGGGGATATTTTCAAAGGGAACATGTCCCTACCATGGAAGGAAAATTCCAGTGGCACTACGTAATCCAATACACAAGTCGCTCAGAAGCAGAGTAATGGCTTCATAGCACCCATCGAGGCCAGTGAAGCCTAGATAAGCAGCATAGTGGTAAACAAGCCATTGGGAAAATTATGCATCTGTATAGATCCAAAGCCACTGAATCGGGCATGGAAAAGATGCCACTATCCACTGCCCACAACTGATGACATCTTGCCAGAACTTTCCAAAGCCAGAATCTTTGCAGTCTGTGATGTGAAGAATGGGTTTTGGCACATAAACCTGAATAAAGAGTCCCAACTTATTGACAACGATTGCAACACCATTTGGTCACTACAGATGGCTGCATACGCTGATGGGCATAAAATGAGCACCAGAGGTGTTCCAGAGAGGACTCACCCAAGTGTTGTAAGGACTGCCTGGAGTGAAAATAATTGCAGATGATATGCTCATTGTAGGTTAACAAGACCATGACAGAAAACGATAAGCTTTTCTACAGTGATGCAGGGGCAAGAACATAAAATTCAATTCAGAACAAATGCGATGCAAATAGCGTGAGGTGACGTACGTTGGATATTTGCTCACAGCAGAGGGACTGAAAGCAGAACCTAACAAGATCAAGGCAGTCAGAGACATGCCAGCTCCAGTGGATATGAAAGGGGTACAGTGCTTCATAGGAATGATACATTTTCTGTCTGAGTTCTGTCCAAGCCTGGCTGCAGTAGCGGAACACATACATCAGTTCACAAGGCAGGATGTTGAGTGGGACTCTGTAGGTCACCAACAGCAAGCATTTGACATGCTGAAACAAATGATAGTGGATGTCTCTGGCTTGAAGCACTAGTATCCATGCGAGCCACTGATATTCCTGTGTGATGTATTGAGAAGGATAGGGTGTAGTTCTTTTGCAGGAGCAGCCGGTCACTTATGCTGGTATAGTCCTGTCAGAGACTGAACAGGGGTTTGCCCAAATAGAAAAAGAGCTTCCGGCTGTGGTATTTGGAATGGAGCAATTCCATCAGTACACTTATGGCCACCCAGTAATACATACAATCAGACCACAAACCTGCAGAGACAATCATGGCAGAGTCCCTTCTTAGCACTCCAAAGAGACCAAAGAGATTGCAGTGCACGTTGTTGCACCTCTGGCACCACCTGGAAGAGATCAGAGCTTTCTCAAGGATGATTACTGGTGTTAGCTGACACCCTGAGCAGGACATAAATACCCAGCATCAGCAAGTTGGGGGAAGGGGATCAAGACACAGAATCCATTAACATGCTGCATTGCCTCCCAGTTTCAACTGCAAAGCTGATGGAAATCTAAGGGGCTATGGAAAAGGACATTGAGCTACAGGCAGTCAAGAGAGCAATATTAGTAGAGTGCCCAGAAGACAAAAGCCAAGCACTGGTAAGAGCAGAAACAATTTTTTTAATTAAAGATGAGCTGAGTGTGCAGGATGGAATCACATTTCAAGGATAGAGAGCTGTTGTCTCCACCTCATTACATTAGAATGTCATGCAAAAAATACATGCCTCACACCTTGGCATTAACAGCTGTCTTAGGCAGGCTCAAGAATGTATTTACTGGCTGGGAATGAATACATGACTACACTCTTTGATAGAAGGGTGTGACACCTGCCAGTTATGTGATAAAAGTCAGCAGAAAGAGACTCTGTTACAGTGGTGGGCAACCTGCGGCTCGCAGGCAGCATGCGGCCCGTCAGGGTAGTCTGCTGGCAGGCCGCCAGAGAGTTTGTTTACATTTGCACAGCTGCCCCCAGCACCCAATGGCCATGGTTTGCCATTTCCGGCCAATGGGAGCTTCCGGAAACAGCGGCCCACCACTGTTCCGTTACCACATGAACTGCCCATCTGACAATAAGAAAAGGTGGGAGTGAAGTTATTTCCCTTCAAGGAAAAGCAACACTTGATTACAGTTGACTACTCCTCACATTGTTGTAGGTTCATGCCCTGCCTTGTACAAGAAGGAAGCCAGTGATTGGCAAACTGAGGGCCCACTTTGCAAAAAACTGTATTCACTGACAAGGAACCCCAATTTACCTCAGAAGAATTCAAGGAATTTGTACACAAATGGGAGTTTGACCACAACACCTCTTCCTCAGAATGTCCACAGAGTAATGGTAAGGTGGAATAAGCATTGAAAACCACAATGAGACTGTTACACAAGGCTGTTTCTTTGGGTTCAGACCCCTTCTTAGCATTTTTGGCATACAGGAATACTCCATCACAGGGGTGCCAAAACAGTCCAACACAGGCATAGATGGGATGAAGGATCAAACCCTGCTACAAATGAGTGGAGACCCATTGCAGCCAGAAGGATGAAGATGTTGCCAAGAGGAGGTGGCCAACAGTCAGATAAAACAGGCACTGGAGTATGACAGATCAGCCAAGGACCTGCTGGTCCTGGAGACTGGTACTCTTGTGTGGATCCAGTCAATAGACACCAGAAGAGGCTGAAAGGAGGTGTGAGGGTGCAAGGGGGGGAGAGATAGCTCCGTGGTTTGAGCATTGGCCTGCTAAACCCAGGGTTGTGAGTTAAATCCTTGAGGGGGCCATTTAGGGATCTGGGGAAAAAATCTGTGTGGAGATTGGTCCTGCTTTGAGCAGGGGGTTAGACTAGATGACCTCCTGAGGTCCCTTCCAACCCTGATATTCTATGATTCTATGACACCCAGGTCATATGTGCTGACTATGCAAAAGGGACAAGTGATTCAAAGGAACAGAAGGAACTTACAAACCAGCAGACACAACACCCAGAAAGGGCTTACAGAGATCATCACAGAACTGAGACCAAGAACAATCCAGAGGCAAACCCCACAGGAAGGTAGGAGATTCCACAAGGAGACAGTTTGCTAGACTTGGAGACAGGGAAGCAGAGATAGGTCACTCCTGGTGTGGCCACCTGTTCAAATGCCCAAGCTATCCTCAAAGACAAATGTAACCAGGTGAGTCTGTGGTGAAGACAAAATTCCAACTAGATTACGTGCTAGCAACTTCTGGCCGAAGGTATACATGGTGGGGACCAGGGCACCAATCATTTGTTTTTAATGTCTATATTTAAATGTTTGCAAATTGAGGAAGATGTATTATGATCTGTGGAACTGGAGTCAGAGAGCCAATGTTCCCTGAAGGCACTGTTATCAACAGGACATCAGGGAATGTGGGGAATTAGGCTGGAAGCAATGCAGCCACATGCACAGAGCAGTGCACAGTCCACTTGTTCAACTTAACCTGCCTTCAGCATCCTTACTTTAGTTCCTTCTATGCTGCTGACACATGGAGCAGTCCAGTTCCTCTATTGATTATGATTGCTTGCTAGTTGTATTTCTTCCCAGGTGATGCCAATGCATTCAGTTTCCTCTGTCAGTGTCTTCTGCCTGTTCTTCCTTGGCCTTGGTTTTCTCTTTCCTCTATCAGATAGCCAATTCAATGCTTACTTAGCATGTCTCCCATCTTCCATACAGTGTACACATCCCATCAGCCTGAACCTTCTTCCTTTGATCACATTTTCTAACCTCTGTCAACTCCTTTATTCTCACTTTTTTTTTTGTCTTTCCATGAAACGTGTAGTATTTTCCTCAGCCATCTGTGATGGCCAGCCTCCAATCTCTTTTTGTTAGCCACTGTCATTGGCCAAGTCTCTTCTCTGTATAGCAGCAGTGTGCTTTCTACACTCACATGTATAATCTGACCGTTAGTTTGGTGTGGAGACCTGTTTGACCAGATGTTGCTCATTCTTCCAAAAGTGGTGTTTGCTTTGCCTAATTATGTATGAATATCTTTATTGCAGCCACCTTCAAATGTTTTCACACTCCCCAGATAGCAGAACTCTGTTTTATTTCTTTTCCATCCATGTATGTCTTTGCATCTGTTGTCTAGTTGCCTACCTTCATAATCTTGGTTTTCTCTGCATTTACTTTCAATCCAATTTTTGCTGCTTCTTGTTTTACCTCTGATGTAAGGGCAATCATTCGTTCCCTGTCATACTCAATTAAGCAATGTCATCGGCAAAGTCAAGGTTGTGTAACTCATCTCTCCCAGCTCATTTTATGCTGTCCACAATGCCTTTTGTTGCTTGCTTCATCACCCAGTCTATTGCTAATGCAAAGAGGATTCTCCCTCTTTTTTGCATTCAGCTTTATTCTTTGTAAATGAAACATTTGTGAAGCAGCAGAGAGGAACTGATGTTTTGCCAATAGACCCAAGATGAATGTGAACCTCAGAAGCTGAAGGCCTGTTCTTAACATTCAAGTGGGTTGAAAGATTAGGCAAAGCCCTATCCAGATGTCATATTTTAAATCATTCCTTAGTGAAAAAATGTTCCTTAAAGCAGTTAGTCTACATGCACATGCAAGTTGTTTGATGTAAGTATTGGACAGCTCTGAGTTTCAATCTAGTAACTGCTATCATTTAATATTTACCATGTAATTCTCGATTGTATTTAAGAAGCTGTGTTCTACTCACCTAGATAATATACACTATTATACACAATGGATTAAGTGAAAATGCCAACACACAATCAGGATCACACAAAGGCTAATGTGTTCAGATAAAAGTAAACTGAAGAAAGTGTTAACCTTTATTTCAGGCAAACTGTCTTCTTTTGGTGTTTTGTCTTTGAAACTGTGCAGCAAGTTCTTCTGGAAGGGCACAAAGAAAAAAAATCATTATAATCTTATTTAATTCTATGACAGCTCTTCACTCAAACGTGAAGAGCCTCAGGTGACATGACTTAGGCCAATTGTTTCACTTATCAAAAATAGATAACATAAGCCCTAAACAAATCCGACTGCATGGTTGTTTTTTGACCTCTTATTGAACGTTTGTCAATTGTCACTTTGACTCACAGCCCTACATTAAGAAGACTGAAAAATATTGCTTTGCTGGTGTAGATTCATATTGACATAGTTTTTTTCTTTAGCAATATATCATCAATGTAATGCTGTGCTCCTCTGATGATTTAGCACACAAAAATATAGCACAAGCCAAAGGACATCGGTAAGGAGCTTATTTATTTCTGGTTTATGTTGTTTTACTTGT
Source organism: Emys orbicularis (assembly GCF_028017835.1). Lineage (NCBI taxonomy): Eukaryota > Metazoa > Chordata > Testudines > Emydidae > Emys > Emys orbicularis. The sequence goes on along the minus strand of NC_088683.1, from coordinate 62,007,732 downwards.
GCCTGAACATAAAGGTAAATGTTTCAGCTTTATTTTGGGCTTGTAGCCAGACAGACACAGACAGACTGACAGATTCTCCATTCTGCTAAGGCCACTTTGCATTGTGCATATTGGCCTTAAATCATTCAAAGGTTCTCAGTTGTGGATTCCTCCTATGTAGCAGGGGATCTTCACTGGAGTAGAGACACCCTAGCTGTATATTATGTTAGCCATTCTCACCAACCTCAGCATAAATGGTAAGTAGGAGCATGATGGGTGGGCAGAAGTGTGCGTTAGCAGTGGAAGGGGGGTGTAGCAGAGTTGAGCTCCACTGGGCCTGATCCTTCAATAGCAAACAGAACCTTTTGCCAATAGCCTAAGTTACAGTAGGACCCGCCCTGCTATAACTCCTGCTTGGATTGGGCAGGGAGCTGCAGCAGGCTCCCTACAGACACTACATAAGAATACAGCTCAGACATAGTGGAGAATAGGGACAATAATGTATATATATAAAATATACATAGATGCACACCCAAATATGGCAGGCATTTTTATATGGTAAATTACAGAGCTATTTTGATAAACTGTCTTCCTTGTGCACCTTTGATCATTTCATCTACTTCACTTAAAAATAAAATCATTTGTTGGAGAAGCATTTCCCTTTTCCCCCTGAAATGTGGAATTTCACCAAAAAAATTACAAATTTGCGAGGCACACAATGAGCAATTTTCAGTCCTTAAATACTATTCAATGAACAGTGAAACATTAAAGGTCTGATGTCTCACAATATTTTGGAGATTGAAATGGGAGCTTTATACCACAGGAAATCTTGCTTCTAAACTTGGATATTACTGAGGAATTGGACATCACAGCAGCTGAAAAGCTGTATAAAAGCTATTATAGGCAGGGCTGGTAGCACCACTTATTATTAAGGTCACCAGATAGCTCCCTTAGAAGGCCCTGTTTTCAGTTACTTATAACTTTGCCAAAATTTAACCATTCAGACTGAAATGTTCCATGCTGGATGTTTGCCACAGGCTGCCTTTTCCAAGAATGAGGGTAGAACAAAATATATTCTTTTGACCACATTAAAAAATGCTGGCTACCTTTTCTTTGAAAATCTCTAGTGCCCTCAAACTTTGGGGCAGAGAGTTGAAATTGTGTGTGTGTGTGTGTGTGTGTGTGTGCGCGTGTGTGTGTGTGTGTGAAATGTCACTGCAATTGCTGCTCTGGGCTGCTATGGACCAGGTCGAGGCACCAGAACAGAAAGCAGGGGAACTGTGTTTCCTGTGCTCTCAATGACCCTCATGCTGGGGCCAGCCAGCAGGGAGGAGGAAGCTGTCTGATTCAAATGCAGAGGAGACAAGAAATGAACCTGCAGGAGCAGGGAGAATAGATTGGAAAAATGACCCAGGGGCAAGGGGTGACTAGTACTGGAGGCTGGCAGGGAGGTGAGGTGAGGTAAACTGTGACTTGGAGTTTGGGGGGTGACTGGGAGCCAGGGGCGGGGGGGGGCTGAGCTCAGAAGAGGAGCTGTGGGTGGGGCAGGGGGGAAGCAGTAATTGTTACTCGGACCTCGCAGTTTGGGCGGAATGAAGGTGGGTGGGAGGGAACAGCTGACACATCTGACAAGGAGCTGGGTACAGAGAGAGAACTGGGACTGAGACTGGATGAGGAGCCCAGAGAGGGAGACTGGGACTGGGAGTAGGTGGGAGCTGGGCAACTGGAAGCCAGAGGGAAGGAGAGAGACAGATCAGATGAAGAGCTGGTGTGGGGGGGGGGGGGGGGGGGGGACTGGGACTGGCTGGTCCAGGAGACTGGGGCTGGGATGAGAAACCTGAGGAGTGGAGATTTGCACCAGATGAGGAGAATAGAACTGGGACCCGGAGCCAGGAGTGGAGAAGAGACAGGACTCTGACAGAGACAGGTTGGAGAGGGTGGGACTGAAGGGGTCAAACTTGGGGGAAACAGGCAGAAGAATCCGTGCCTACAAAAATACATTCCCTTCACAGGCCTGGAATGGAACCCTCATTCAGTGCACAGGATGGAGCTGCTCTGGAGATCATGCAGGGCTGTGTTGTCAAGGAGACTGTTGTCTGCTTTATTTGTTGCAGAAGTTGGAAGGTGTGAGAGTAGGAGGCAGGGGACTGCAGAAAGAGAAATGATAGTTCATGGTTAAGGCAGTTGAATGCTGCCATATAAAACTGCATTCTATCCCTGCATCTGTTACTGAGTTCCTGTGTGATACTAGACAAGGTACTTAAACCAAATTTTTCATGGTTGTCCCTTATTGTGTGGTCCTCATTTTCTGAGTGCCTGACTTGAGATGCTGGAGTTTGATTTGAAGGCATGCTGAGCCCTCACCGCTGCAACTAAAGTTTATGGAATCTGTGCTTTGATCATATAAAGTGCCATATAATGCTACGTATGCTGAAAAATCAAGTCCTCTGTGTTTCAGATTGGGCACCCAAAATTAGTGGCTACATTTTACCTTAATCTCTCTCTGCCTCAGTTCTTCATCTGTAAAATGGGAAGAATAGTACCCCTCATCTCACTGGGTGTTCTATGTTCAGAGCAGGATGTGAGTAATGTGCAGTAAATCAGTAAATAGAGCATGGGGCCACACATTAAATGAGCACTGTTCCTCCAGTACACTAAATAAGGCATGTGGTCATGTACTGAACCACTGTCTCATAATACACATGCACAAGGGAGCTAAATTAAACTTGTGCAGGTAACCTTAATTCTGGCACTTCCTAATTTATGGGTGCTTGATTTTGCTATCTTAATAATGTTGTCTTATATGTTGTTTTTTATGTAATATTATATATATAGTGTGTACACACATACATATCTGGTAGAGATTGCATCCCATATGGCAATGTGGTGCTATGGATAAGGCGTTCGATTGGGAGTCAGAAAATTGGGTTTCTATTTCTTTTTTCTGCCACTAACGTGCTGTGAGATCTTGAGCAAGTTATTTCTCCTCTGTCCCACAGTTTTCCCATCTAATAATTAGGAATAATTACCGTTCTTTGTGAAGTACTTTGAGATAAACAGACTAAACGTGTTATGGATTAGTGAAAGTGCTAAGTATTATTAGGATATGTTCATTTTATCATGCCTCTCTGACTGCCTGCTCACCTGCACTCTTCTCATTAATCCAGCTCCAACAGGATTTATAGCATTCCAGGCCTTTCAGCAACTTCAGATGGTTAAAACAAAACAAACAAACAAAGCAAAACCAAGCAATTTGGCAGATGACATTTCCCTTTTTCACTCTGTGAAATTTCTATTCCCCAAATTCCCCTGGCCTGCATGGGTAAATAAAGATAGAAGCTTTATTCCATTGGAAAAGGGAGTGTGCATAGTCTTAACAGGAAATACAGCTCATGCTTCTAGCTGTGAAAAATCCCCAGATATATAATGTTAAAGTCCATGGCATCTTTATGGATAGAAAACTATTTTAGGTAATTTATAGCATCCTTTATATTTGGACTCATGGTAACTAAAACATCTGACTTCACAGGCAGAGGGATACAAAAAGATCCCAATAAAATTTTAAAACTTTCTCAAACATTTGTTAAATGCTTTCCCCCTCCCTAACCCAAATGGTGTATATGGAATGCACATTGGTGTGGACTGCCAGGCAAGTTTTACTGCCAGTTAAGATGATCTGCATACTCCTCTCATGGTTTTGCAACTGGTCAATAATGCAGCTATCCCAAACTCATTCTGGTAAAACTTTGATATAACACTAATGCATTCTCTATAAATATGTGTGTGGTGTGTATATGCATAAAAATTTACAAAGACCCACTTTCTGCTCTGAAGAGCTTGTGAGAGGAGGAGATCTGAGTGTTAAAGCCACAAGAGTGCCTTCTGTGTGTATGCACTCCTGTCCCCTTACAGAATTCCTGTGCTTTTGAAGCAAAAGAGAGTCTTCAATGCATGAACTCACTGTTATTTGATGGGATTATTCAGCCAGCTGTTCAGGAAATCCATTGCATGGAAGGTGAATTTCAAGGGAATATGATTGTATCTAATGAAATATGTCCAGTCTGTTAGTGTGAGGAAGCAGAAAATGGCCTTGTACATCATTTAGATGGTAAGATCAAATGTAGATTGCCTCAAATTACAATTAAATTCATACTCTTTGGGGCGGGACAATGTCTTTTGATTTATACAGTGAGGCCCCTAGCAATTTGTTAGCACTGTAAGATAATAACGTGATGGAGCCAGGAGCAAACAAATGAAACAACCTGGATGTTCTCTTCTTCTTGGGAATGTCCCTGTAATGGGGTGGCTGCCTCCGAAGCACTGCTTTATGGCCGGGGTGCCTTAGCACTGCCCTGCTCTGCTTTTCGTCTCTTCAGGGCCCATTTCAGGACTCGTTCAATTCAACGATAGTTCAAACAGTCCCCTGTGGGGGTTCAATTTATTGAATCCTCCAGTGCATACAGCCCTCTAGGCCCTAAACCCAATTCAATGTCTCTCTCTCAATTAATCTAAAACACACACATTCTTTATCCCAGCTAGCCTTTACAGTCTCTCCCCCGTCTCCCAGCCTGGAGAGCTTTCTCCCACTCTTTCTTGCTTCCTTTCTTTCACCACCTTCCTGTAGTGTTTCTAGACATAACTGCAGTTTCTTTTTTTTTAATTCTTTAATGGCAAAGCAGGCTTAACTGAATAGTCTATAATTCTTAAATACTTATTGTTTTATATTCTCTCACTCTGCCCTGTGTCCTTCAGGTAATGTCATAGGCCTTTGTAATACTAGCCCATTTTGCCAATATTTTTACTAAATAACATCATAGGCGCCAGCTTCCAACTTTCCCCAGGGATGCTCAACCCCCACTCAGCCCCAAGCCATGCCCCACTCCACCCCTTTCTGCAACCCCCCACCCCAGCCTGCCTCTTCCTGCCCATGCTGCACCCCAAGCCCTGCCCCCACTCCACCCATTCCCCCAAGGCCGCACCCTTGCCACACCTCTTCCCGCCTTCACTCCGCTCCCACCCACCTCTTCCCATCCAATTCCACCCCCTCCTCCAAGCGCACCCCATCCCCACTTCTCCTCCTCCCTCCCAGTGCTTTCTGCATGCCACGGAACAGCTGGGAGGGAGGGGGAGGAGTTGATTGGTGGGGTTGCCGATGGGCAGGAAGGGAGGAGATCTTGGCTGACAGTGGTGCTAAGCACCCACTAATTTTTGTCCGTGGGTGCTCCAGCCCTGGAGCATCCACGGAGTCAGCGCCTATGAATAACATAATGTGACTTTTGTTTCCTGAAGATGTTTGAATTCCTCATAAAGCTTTCCCCTCTCTTTATCAGAGCCCTGACATACCCATAAATGGTGATTAGTTGTTTCTTCCACCTTACATAGTGCACATAGTCTATCTTTGCGTCTGTTTATTCAAAAAAGATTTTTGTTTAAGCCACAATGGCCAGTTAGTACTCTCAACAAAAATCACTTCAATTTTCCTATTCAGGCCCTGAAGTATGCCATTATCCTCAACTCTAGGGCACAATTGAAAAAAATCTTCTTTGTTTGATAGTCCAGGGTTTTTTTTGCCATTCCTCTTTTAAATTGTTCTGTACTAGGCTTTTGAATTCCTGTTTACTCAAGGGTATTTCTATGTCAATCTTTCCATTTCTTACAGCATTTTTAGATTGTCTGCCATTTCATTTCCTGTTATCTCATTATGCACTGGGATCCAAGCTAATGCTACCTGTATCCCCATCTGTATTAACTCTGTTATTAGAAATAAAATGGCATTGATTAAATCATTTCCACATACTGAGGCACCCTTTTTTATCACCATGAGCCTGAGATTGAAGCCAAAAAATATAACCACTGCTTCTGGGTGTATGTTTCAGATCCAGTTTGGCCCTTGTCTTGCAACTGCTTCATTCACAGTTTAACTTGAATAGCATGTGTAGTTTTAATATCATGTGTTATAGTTTGCCTGTCAAATTCCCAACAATCCTCATATATTTGTTTGGTGATTTCATCATTATAATTGCCATTAACTTTGGCCCAGAAAGTTAGACCCAGTAGTTTCATTCATAACTGGCATTTCACTAAAGGCTATCTACAGAATGTATATAGGTGTTGTAATAAATGCCCCACATGCAATTCATAGTGCCTAAGCTTGTATCAAATCTATTTTTTTAAAGCTTTGATTCTGATGCTGTAGTCAATATCTGGTCTGCTTAAGGCTCTGTAGACCATCAGCAATATTTTCTTATCCATTCCCCTAATTAGTCCCAGCAAGACTTGTAAGCCAATTAATCCTTCCTGTACATTTATCTTTAACATTGTCTATATGATCTTTCTAAAGTAATTTAGGATCAAATATTACTCCTAGGAATTTAAACTTTTTAACTATACCTATTTGTTCCCCATACAGATACAGTTTACATTCCTTTGTAACTTTCCTTTTTTGTAAAGATCAATCCTTTGGTTTTGGCAATGTAGAATTTGAAACCCCATGCATTTCCCCAATAAGAGGTCTCTCATAATGCTTTATTGATTCTTTTTTTCTGCCACCTCAATAGTCCCACTCCTAACCCACAGAGAATAGTTATCTGTGAATAGATAGCTGCAGTTTCCTGGGCTTCCTGCTCTTTTTATCCTGCGCTCACCTGATTCAACCCAGGTGTGGCTCATCCCATAATCAGGGCTGACTTAGCCCTAGGCTCTCCAGCCCATGGGCAAGCCATTCTGTTACAGATCTCCTTGCTGGGCTATGTCAAACAGTGTTTAGTGTACTGCACACAGTATGGAAGGGGATTAAAACTGGCTCTGTAACTTGCGGCTCCTGTTATGTTTTGCAGGTCCCTTATAGAAGAGACAGTGCTTCAGATGGGAGAGTTCCACTGGACCTGCAAATACTCATCTATAGACTGGTTTCAGAGTAGCAGCCGTGTTAGTCTGTATCCGCAAAAAGAACAGGAGTACTTGTGGCACCTTAGAGACTAACAAATTTATTTGAGAATAAGCTTTCATGGGCTACAGCCCACTTCTTCGGATGCATAGAATGGAACATATATTGAGGAGATATATATACACATACATCTATAGACTCTGCACCCAAAGGACACTTCCTTCAGCTTATTCTGTTCTAGGGCTTTCATATCTGAAGTATGGCATCTTTCATTTAGTTGTTTCCCCTCCTCCCCCTGTCTGTTTTGGACCGATTTATTTTTTTTTGAAGTTTTTGCCATTTCTTGCTTAGATTTAGGCTTGCAAGGGTAGTTTATGTTGACTTGCAAAGGTAGTTTATATTGATTGTTTTGTAGGTCTAGTTTTTTATTGCATCTGTATAAAGCTGAGTGAATGAGGAAGTAAGCTGAGGGAAAAATAACTATTCACAAACACTATGTAAATTGAAAAACAAATGTTGATTAGCCATTTTTTTACCCTTATGCATTCTTTTTCTAAGCATTTGCACACCAAAAACATCACTCAGATGTATGTTCATGGAACACTTATTTGGAGCCTATAGCCCAATTTTCATTTTGTGACAAAACCAACATTATTTGGTAGAAGCATTAGGAGTAGACATTCTGATTTGCTCAACCAGGTTTTCAAATACCATTTTAATGCATGTAAAAGGCAAATTCTATTTACAGATCTAGAATTTTATCAGATTTATAGATATTTAGGCCAAAGGGGAACACTATGATCAACTTGTCTGACCTCCTGCATAACATAGGCCATAGAATTTCACCCTGTAATTCCGGCAGTGGAAGAAATTATTCTTCCCTACTACCTTAATGGAGATCATTGAGCCCAATTATTTTTTAAAAATAAATCTGCTTTTTCTTTGCAACTGATCACTTTTGTCTGCAACTAGCGGAAGTCCCAGTGTATGACAATAGAACATTGCTTAACTAACATGACAGAGGGACAGACTCGTTAAAATATATCCTTGACCCCTGGCTAGAGCCTGGATTGAGAAAGCCAGACCCTCAGGTGATGTAAATTGCCACAGGTCCATTGATTTTGATGTTCATTTGAGCTCAACAGAGCAATGAGAATTCACATCAGCTGAGGATCTGACCCAGAATGCATTAGGGAAGCCTACCACATTCCTTCATCTGGGAGAGTGCACATACACGCATGCTGAAATTATTATGTATCAGTGTCCTTGGTATTCTGTTTGAAACAGAGCTTTACACTGCTTAACAACTGCACAACACCACAGGGACTGTATTACCTTCCAGATGCTGGGCTAGAGTCCTGACATGGAGGATATCAGGGGGATCCGAGTGTCCTACATGAGCTCTGACTGTGACTGCGTGAAGTATAGAGAGCACCTTAGCCATGTTTTAACTATATTCCTGAACTGTACTAATATCTTTGTCTATCCAAGACTTTGGCGAGGTTCCAGGATATAGTTAAAACATAATCAGGTCCTGCATATGCTTTGATTTGGAACTGTGTTTTAATTGTGCCAGACAATGATTGTGTTGCAACTGGGTCATAAGGACCCAATTGCTTTTACAGAGTGGATTGCCTTTTAAAGTTCTTTCCACTTAGCTCAGTGTTTATACTGTGGAACATGTAAAGCCAAAATCATAACTGTGCTGAGAAATAACACACACAGTGAATAAAATCTCATTTTTTGAAACAGATTGTGCTTTTGCTAGGTCCAAGAAAGATCCATTTGGAGCACAACGATGAAATAAAGTAGTAAGCTACCAACTTAGTTAAATTGGTGGCTGGAGGGCAAGCCTACATGGTGGCTGTTGCTTTTATTCTCTGCCTTCATCAACCAAAGCCCAGTAGAGCACGCACACACCATGTATATGTGTGGAAGTGCTACAGTGCCACCTACTGCACGTTTCAGAGGAGGGTGTGGATGCTACTGCAGCAGAATTGCTGTTATCTTGCTTTGTGTGATTCTGTGTGTGAGTGTAGAGAAATAATTAAAAAACAGAGCAAAAATCCAAAATGACTGTCGGACCCATACTGGGAAAGCAAGACTAAAGCATCTTGAAGTCTTTATGTTTTGGACAGCACAATCTGAAATCAAAAGGGGGGTTATTCATTTAAGTGTTATGTATGTAAAGATCAGCTAGCAATATATAGTATTGGCATCTGTACAATTTTCATATAAAAAGACAATATTTTATATCTACCTACAGCATTTGTCAGGAAATGAACGTTTTCACTCCACTCTTTAGTACTATCTCATTTAAAACCAGGAAAATGCAGAAGCAGTGGACAAGAATTCTGTGATTTGTGCCAGTCTGTTAGCCTTAGTATTACATTCTTATTAAAGACCATAAGCTGCAAATTCCTGCTTTTATGAACATGAAACCATCCCCTGGTGCAGTCTAAATACAACTTTGTTTACACTGATTTAGTAACCAGATGAGATTGCATAGTTGCTGTCTTGAGTTCCCTCAGCAGGTGAAATTATTTGCTGAGCAGCACAAATACATGCTGGGAAATGGCTGTGCCATGTGGATCTTTCCAGTATTTATTTAATGTTATGTTACTGCTTGAGAATGAAGGGTAGCAATATTTAACATGCAGCCAATATGATGACTAATAACAGACAGAAAAAGCTGGGTAACAAGTGAAACTGTAACTCACATGCAGGATTTTATGTAATTGTCTGTGCCCTTATAACAGCAACTCTCTTTAGGGTTTTGCAAACCACAAACAGTATGTTAGTTATGCGTCTCTTTCTCCGAGTAATAGGTCTCTTTTAGAACTGCTGGCATGCTAGCTCATTAAAGCTGGTGTACTCTGAGTTGCTGCAGCCAGTGCTTTTGAATTATGAAGACAGGAGATCTCAGAGAAAATTCAGGTTCTCAGCCATGATAATTGCATCTCTGGGTGGCAGAAAATTTTCTGAGAATAAATAGGACAATGATACAGTACTACATTTTGGCTTTTTAAGCCAAAGGTTAGTAAATTTATGTTAATTCAAAATTTTAACTATATTATACTAGCTATGGACATTTTGTGTTTTGTAATGTAATATCTAAGATTGGGGCAAGAATTTTTTAATGCATTCAGTTCATCATCATCATTTTCCTTATTGTTAGTAGGCCCAGTACTCCATTTATGTTGGCACAAAGGAGCACAGTGGATGAAGGTGGAGCAGGGGGTCTGGAAGGGAAAACGAGCAGTTCTGTGGCATGCTCTCCCCACCCAGCATTGCAGCTGTCCCTTCCCAGGCATACATCATAGTTGGGAATCAAAGGGTCAAACAGGATTGAGGGGTCTGAGGAGGTGGCAGCAGAATAGCTACTTTACACTCAGTACCAGTGGCTTTCCAATGAGAAATATACAGGAATTAGCTGCCCTCCGCAACTTCCTTGGCTCATTTGAAGAACCTATAGCTACACATCTCTCTCAGGAATCATGCTTCTCTTTGGAAGGTGGCCCAGTGAGCTGTGTGGATGAACTAGGTACCTGTTTGACTTCTGGGGGAGCCTTGGGGATAAAGCTTGCTGTTGTTATTATTTGTGTAGAGATAGTGCGTCTAGGCCCAGCCAAGATTGAGGCCTCACTGTACTAGGCACTGTAAAAACACATAGTAAGAGGTGGCCCTGTCCTGAAGTGCTAACAAGTGGGAAACAGAGGCACAGTAAGGTGAAGTGACTTGCCCAAAGTCACAAATGGCTGAACCGGCCCACCAGTTTAGTATCCTTTCCACTAAACCCACTGCCTAATATCCTTGATAAGCCTAGCCCTCAGTTTGGATTTCTGGACTCTATCACATCCTCCCTGAGTGAAATAAGAAATCACTACTGGAGGGGAAAATGTGGAGGAGACTTCATGAGGTGAACCTTGAGGAGTTTTCAGCATTTTTTCCCACGTATGGATTTTTCTTCAACAGGGGTAAAACCTGCTCAGTTTTATTTCATTTTCTCCTGCTTGTCTTTTCTTGAGTCCAGGTTTCTCTTCAAAGTCAGCAGATATTTCAGCAGAATGTCCTGAATGTTGACGTCAACTTTAGTTATGGGGCAGTACCACTTCTGGTGGTTTTCCCTGTAACATTTTCTAGGCTCTTGCTATGCAGATTTTTGTCCATGTGTTTAGTGAAAGAAAGTAAATGTTTTTAAAGGATCTCCTTATTTGTGAAAGAAGAAAGTATTTCCTCCTTTTTCTCCAATCCTGCTGCTGGCTGTTCATTTTCTACCAGTAGAGAGTGTTGGGGTTACTAGGCCTATATGAGCCAGAGTTCTTCCATGTTTAAACTCTGTCCTTCCATGTTTAACTCTAATCGACCTCAAGAGCCAAGGACAGGAATTGGAATGTGTAAATAGCCAGTTACCAATTACAACCCCCCCTCATACTAGGTACCAAGCAATAATGATGAGGTTTGCATGTTTTTAGCTGGAGAAGGGGTAATAAACTAAGGGTAAACAGAACCAAATACCTGTTTAGAGGAATGTTACTAACAAGCTAGATTTATAGCCCTAGAATGATTTAACGGCTTAAATGTATAAACATGCCTTCGGTAGAGAGGGGAGGGGGAGTAGAGGGGGGAGTGATGTGGGGGGTGGTAGACGGGGAGAGAGGGGGGGGCTTAGTTGTAAAGTATAAGAAGAGAGAAACTGTTTTTGCTGGTGTGCTCGATTTGAGACTTGCCTGTCTCCTTGCACCACTTTGAGATCTCAAATAAACTTTGATTGTTTCTCCACCCCGGTATGTTTATTGGCGCGAAGCACGCCGGGCAACGAACCCCGCTGTTGCTGTCCTCGGGCCTCTGTGCCTGCAACAGTCTTGGCGTCCCTGGGTGGGCTCGAGGCTGAAATTTAGCTTTGCCCGGACCCCTCTCGGAGGTCGACGAATTGCAGCGACGACCGACGCCCAGCGCGCACCGGTGATTTCATCAGGGGCCTCGGCGGAGGTTTGGTCGACCCCGGAGGGTACAACGGTGCAACGCGCTCGATTAGTGGAGAAGCAGCTGCGGGCGACGGTGCAGAACCGGACCCTTGGATAAGGTAGGAACAGTCCAGTGGGGACTTTACCTGTTTTGACCTGGGGACGCCCAGTGTCTCCCTAGAGTATGGGGCAGGGACAGAGTACTGCAGGCAGGGCAAGGTGTACGCCCTTAGAATGCATTCTGGTGAACTGGAAAGTGTTTGGATCGGATCCGTTGATTAAAAGTAAACTGAAAAGATTCTGTACAGTAGACGGGCCTCAATATCAGCTAGAGGACCAGGAAAGGTGGCCACCGGAGGGATCACTTAATTATAATACAATCCTTCAATTGCTTTTGTTTTGTCAGCGTAAGGGTAAATGGAATGAACATATGTATGCACAGTTGTTTATATTGTTAAGAAATAGGTCAGATCTTTTGCAAAGGTGTAATTTGACTCCGACAGGTTCGGTAGTAACTACTGTTAGTCCCCAGAACCCTCCCCCGGTTGTGATGGCAGAGTCGGTGTCCCCTTCGGCTCCAACACCCCCACCATATAAAGACAGGGTGCCTCAGGTCCCAGAGATTGCCCCCTCGGTGGGATTCTATCCATTGATTACTGAGACTCGGATAGCCCGTACTGGAACAGATAATCGCCCAGCCACTACAATGCAGGTTTATACCCATGTGCCTTTTAACCCAGTGGACCTAGCAGCTTTTAAGGCACAGGCAGGGGAATTTTCTACGAATCCAAGCAAGTTTATCTCGATCTTTGAAGGGTGTCTGGCTTGCCATAAGCCTGACTGGGATGACTGTAATATCCTTATGCGGACCCTGCTGTCTGAGGTGGAGCGTAATCAGGTTGTGTCTAAGGCACGGGAGGAGGCACAGCATAGACATGAGGCAGATGCAGCAAACGTCCCTGTTGCTGCAGTTCAGGTCCCTACAGCAGACCCCCGGTGGAATCCCAACGTGCCGGCGGATTTCACCCTTCTCACTGTATACAAGGAGCTCCTATTACATGGTCTCCGACACTCAGCTGTCCGACATAACAATTGGGCTAAGCCGTATGAGTTAGTACAGGAGCCAAAAGAGAGTCCGGTTGCTTTTCTGCAGCGTATTCGGGATACCATCAGGCAAACTACTAATGCAAACCCCGATGATCAGGCTACTGAGGCAATTATAAAGGGTATCTTTACCAGCCGTGCTGCCCCTGATATTAAAAGGAAACTGCAGAAAAAGGAGGATTTGATGGGCATGACAATGGCACAGATTCTGGAAACTGCAAACAGGGCTTACAGCCTTAGGGAGGGAGAAAAGGAAAAGAGGCAAGTGAAAATGATGGTTGCAGCAGTACAGGCTGGTGGCAGGGGAAGATTTCAGGAAGGTGGAAGGGGCCGGGGAATGAGAGGCCATGGGCGTGGGCGCCCTGGCTTACAGGAAAGGCGTCTGGGTCGCAACCAGTGTGCCATATGCCGAAAGGAGGGACATTGGAAAAATGAGTGCCCCGAAAGGGAAGGTACCCCTATGATGGCAGTAGAGGATCAAGAATAGGGGTGTCAGGGGAGACGGACTATCCTGCCCCCGGAACCCCGAGTAAAAATGCGGGTGGGAGATTCGGACATAAACTTTTTAATAGACTCTGGAGCTGCACGAACTGCTGTAAACCAACCCCTTCAGCTGCCTGTGGCAGATTCCCTCACTGTGGTGGGAGCCACAGGGAAAGGAACTAAGTGCCCAGTATATGCCCCAGCGGAATGTGCTTTGGGAAACAGAACTCTATCTCACAAACTGGTTTACCTCCCCGATTGTCCAACGCCACTATTAGGACGGGACCTGCTTTGTCGCTTAGGTGCCACCCTGCATTTCACTCAAGATGAAATAAGCCTCACCTTACCCCCAGAGAATGCCTGGATAATGACTCTTGCAATTGAGCCCTCAGCTATGCAAGCCCCAGAGTGGAGTCAGTGGGAGAAGCGGGTTTTTCCTCTGGTATGGGCATCAGGGATCCCAGGAAAGGCAGCCCATCATACTCCTATTACTGTTCAGCTCTTGCCAGGAAAAGGTCCAGTGCGAATCAAGCAGTATCCGATCAAAAGGGAAGCCAGAGAGGGACTGCAGGAGACTATAGACCAGTTCCTAAAGTGCGGGGTACTTCGAGAATGCCAGTCAGCTTGGAACACTCCTATCTTGCCTGTACAAAAGCCCAATGGCACATACCGGCTGGTCCAGGACCTGAGGGCAGTTAATGAGCGGGTTAAGACTCTACACCCCCTTGTTCCAAATCCGTATACATTGTTGGCCTCTATAGGGGGGCAGTACACCCATTTTTCAGTCCTGGATTTAAAGGATGCTTTCTTCACGATTCCGGTTGACCCCCAGTCTCAGGAGATTTTCTCCTTCAAGTGGGAGGACAAAAGGAGGGTTAGAAAGCAGCTTTGCTGGACAGTGCTGGCCCAGGGATTTAAAAATTCCCCCACCCTTTTCAGCCAGGCCCTGGCTAGAGACTTGGAGGAGTGGGACAACGAGGACAAAGTCCTCCTCCTGCAATATGTGGATGACTTGTTAATTGCTGCTGTGGGTCTAACCTCTTGCCTTAAAGCCACTGTGAGCCTCCTGAACTTTGTTGGACTCCGAGGATATCGAGTGGCACAGAGTAAGGCTCAGTTTGCTCTCCCAGTGGATGGAATCTGACAATGGAACACACTTCACATCCTAGGTCGTTCAGAAGATATCGGATGCCCTACAGATCCCCTGGAAGCTTCACACGCCATGGCGACCGCAGGCCAGTGGGGTAGTGGAGCGTACAAATCAGACTCTTAAGCGGCACCTCTCAAAGGTTTTCCAAGAGGCTTCCCTTAAGTGGCCTGATGCTTTGCCCCTTGTTTTGCTCCGCATTCGCGCTCTCCCTAAGGGCAGGTTAGGGCTCAGTCCCTTCGAGATTATGTTTGGAAGGGCATGGCCTATGAATGGTACACCGATTCTGACAGGGGAGTGGGAAATGGGGTGTGGCTTCTTATCTCAGTACATGTGCTCTCTGTCTGCTGTTCTTTGTTCTCTCCACAGGTATACCAAAGATTTGCAGCCTCTCCCGCTGGATGCCCCGATCCACTCCTTGCAGTCAGGCGATTCCGTACTCGTTTGGACTTGGAAGGACGAGCCTCTCCAAGAGAAGTGGAAGGGACCTCACACCGTCCTGCTGGTCTCCCATACAGCAGCAAAGGTTGAGGGACACAAGAACTGGATTCATCACTCTCGCCTGAAAGCAGTGCCTGCTCCTGAACGGTGGACCGTCCAGCCTGCAGAGAAGACTGCCAGCGACGATCTGGGACTTAAGCTGTTATTCAGGCGACAATAGTGTCTGCTGGGAATGCCCTGTGCTCTCTTTGGACAGTCACAGCGCACTCCCCGCGAGACCTCTGAGCATTGGTTGTGTTTATTTTCACAGGGCCGGCCTAACCTGGTGGCCTGGTCCCTGTTGTTTTTAATCTGCTTGCTATTGGTAATTGTTATTTTGTGGGTATTTGGGGAATTGTGATTGTTAGGCCCTAGGGTCACCTGCCCAATATGAGTTCAGGTCCAGGGTCTGCCACAGTGGTGCTCTTTGCCATAGAGACACTCCTCTTGTTAACTCCCGTTTCCCCCCCAGGCACATGCGGGATGGAAAGGAATCCCTACTAACTTAGAGACAAACACATATGAGTCCCTGAAGGTTTGCTTTGCCCAAGAGTTTAACCTCTCCAACTGCTGGGTGTGCTCCCAAATCCCGCACCATGCTGCAGGGTTACCCTGGAGGGTAGTTCCCCAGAATTGGTCAGATATCTGTTGGGGATGGTTCAGTAGAGGGAAAAATGCCTCGGGTACCCCCTTGTCACAGAACTGTACCATTGAGTCCCAGTATGCGTTAAGGGACGACCCCTGGAAGCCGCAGGCCAACTCAACGTATATCCCTTCCCCTATTAGGTTGCGGCCAGTGGCCCCTGGTTTGGTGTGCTATCGACAGTTTAAGTCCAGCAATCACACCTGGTTTGCTGGGAATAGCACCTGTCAGTATTATTTATCCCCTGACAGTGACGCTTCCATCCCTGTCTATGTTAACGGCAAATCCGACTCTACCGCCCGGTTCGGATCGTTTAATGACAGACAAACAAATAGGTAGAGTAGCGGTTATAATGGCTTGGTAGGGAATGGCCACTCCTTTTATATTTGCGGTACCTCTGCCTATAAGTGGCTACCGCATCGGTGGTATGGAAGCTGCTATCTAGGATATCTTGCCCCTCCCCTTCGTGTCTTCCCTAAACTGCCCCCTGGCCGCCCTAGGCAGCGTAGATCTTTGTATGCCACCCCAGAGCCCATTACAGAAGGAGACAGATTGGTTATGATCTTTCTCCCATCCTATGGGGTGGGACGACTGGCTCAGTTTTATCGTAGGCTCTCTGTGTTTCTCACCAAGTATGCCAATGAGACCTTGGCCATAGAGAAAAGCCTTAACTCAGAGCTTTACCAGCTCCGGTTGCTGTCCCTGCAAAACAGACAGGCCTTAGATTATGTTTTAGCCTCCCAGGGCGGAGTGTGTGTCCTTATTGGGAGTGAATGTTGTACTTATGTCCCAGAAAACTCACAGGACATTAACAAGCACATCCTGTCAGCCGAACAGGCTTTTGAGCAGTGGAAGGCTCAGGGAAGGGAACCCACAGTTTTTGATTCCCTTTGGAGTTGGTTGCCCAACCTAGGAGGACTGGGAAATAGCCTTGTGCGTCTCCTCCTCACAGGTGTGGTACTGTGCCTGGTCACCCTCCTCCTGATTGCTTGTTTTAAATTGCTCCTCCGTAAGCTTTGTGCCCCCCGTTCCCCAGAAATCCCAGCATACCCTCTCATTGAGAACCCTAGCTCTATGGCACTCAATCGTATCTTGTCTACAGAATATGAGAAAACTCAGCCAAAAGTTTGTTGAGTATTCTCAAAGGAGGGAACTGTTGGGGTTACTAGGCCTATATGAGCCAGAGTTCTTCCATGTTTAAACTCTGTCCTTCCATGTTTAACTCTAATTGATCTCAAGAGCCAAGGACAGGAATTGCAATGTGTAAATAGCCAGTTACCAATTACAACCCCTCCTCATACTAGGTACCAAGCAATAATGATGAGGTTTGCATGTTTTTAGCTGGAGAAGGGGTAATAAACTAAGGGTAAACAGAACCAAATACCTGTTTAGAGGAATGTTACTAACAAGCTAGATTTATAGCCCTAGAATGATTTAACGGCTTAAATGTATAAACATGCCTTCGGTAGAGAGGGGAGGGGGAGTAGAGGGGGGAGTGATGTGGGGGGTGGTAGAGGGGGAGAGGGGGGGGCTTAGTTGTAAAGTATAAGAAGAGAGAAACTGTTTTTGCTGGTGTGCTCGATTTGAGACTTGCCTGTCTCCTTGCACCATTTTGAGATCTCAAATAAACTTTGATTGTTTCTCCACCCCGGTATGTTTATTGGTGCGAAGCACGCCGGGCAACGAACCCCGCTGTTGCTGTCCTCGGGCCTCTGTGCCTGCAACAAGAGCGTCTCTTTTGGAAATAACCATTTTGAATCAAACATTTACAAATGCGAAGTCTTTTGAAACTTCAAGAAATACATTTTTTAATAAATGAGAGTTCACTGAGACACTACAGAGATAAAATTTACAGAAGCACCTTGCAGATGACAAGAAGAAACTGCTAATAATTTGAGTGCAAGGCAGAGCACGGTAGCACTTCCCACATCCTTGCTGGAGGGTACATGCATTTGGTTTTGATGTGAAAGTTGTTTCAAAAACTCATTTTTATACACTGACTTTTCACTCTTATTTGTTTAGGGTTGGCAGTTATTTTAATCTATAGACAGTGGGAGGTGGATGCTACTGAATTCTGTCCATGAATTAATCAGATCCTACAAAAGGCACATAGAGATTTCCTCTTGAAGGGCTAAATCAAAGGACCCCACTTGAGTAATGAGCTGTGCAATGGGTATTTCTATCAGGGGAAAGGAAGGAATTCTTCTCCACAAGCCATGGAGTGGCTAAGGAACTGTTCAGTGGGAGTTACTTCAGACCAATGCTGAGGAGCTTTCTCTAGCTCCATTGTGTTCCTGCTGCAGAGGAAGCTCTGGATAAGCCATGAAATGGTGAATCCTCTAGTTCTTCCCCTTCGTTGGCTCAGACCCGCTTCATTCTCACCTGCCCCATGCACTGCCATACAATTAGGACAGGCTGACTGTGCAGGGCAGGCACCCCCAAGTCCAGCCAACCCTTTCACAGCAGAATTGCACTGGTTCACTTCAAGGGGGACTTTTGTGGCAGTGGAGGCCACACTGACATCTAAACAAAGATAGGGCTTTCTTTCTTGTATCACTCAGCGGCCACCAAAATGGGGATTCAGATATAGTACAGTGAATACTGGGAAAAGGTAGTATAAGGATTTTGCATGACCTTTAAAATCCTGTGGGATGATGGGGTATCCATGGTTTGACCATGTAAGAGGCTGAGCACCCATAACTTCCACTGATTTCACTGACAATGCTCACGCTTCCAGAGGATCCAGCCTGCGGAGGACTTGTAGAATGAAGCCCCTAGTGCCTGGATCATCCATTTAGCTTTGTCTGAGCTCCCTCAAATATTGCAGATTGAAAAGCCCGAATGAGACTCGAATGCTGTTGGGTTCACATTCAACACAGGAGAGACTGTCAAGAAAACAGAGAAAGGAGAAGAGAGAAAAAGAAGTCCAGTGAAAATATGATGATTGATGGCGAAGGAGGGGACACAAGAGAGGGAGAAACCAAATAGAGAGAGAGAAAAAATGAAGAGAAGAGAGAGAAAAATTCTAACAAAACAAAACACAATATACAGACAGACAGAGAGGGAGAGCAGGGGCCAGCACAGCTCCCCCTCCTCTGCCTGGTTTGGGGTAGCACAACTCCTCCTCTTCCTTGGCTTCCTTTAACCACTGCATGCAAATATATTTGACATGCACTTAATACAATGACCAATAAAAGAGAGAAAAAAAGATGGGTAACAGATGAATCTACAAATGTGATCGTTAATGCCAGCCTTCCTCTCAGAGAGTAAGTGAATGGACAGAAGTGGGACATTCTTCTAGCCTTAAGAGACAGAGTCTCTTTGAATAGAATATTTTTAATTGAATCACAAATGTAAAACATGGAGGAAAATTTGTAATAATATAGATTCTAAGGCCACAAGGGACCACTGTGATCTTTTATTCTGTATAACACAGGCCATAGACTTCCCAAAATAAAAAAAGTTTGGAATGCGTTAACTATGTTTGCAAGCCCTTCAAACCAGTTTGAGAAGGTAGCAAAATCTCAAGCTCCCTAAAACTCACCTATCCCTACCAGCAACAAAAACAAAGGGAAACATGCGGGAAATTAAGTTAGTCATTTTATTTTAGTGTCATTTGACTTTATTATCAATCAGTCTTACAGTATCTGTTGGGTCTTAGAAATCAAGTGCTAAATGAATCCCGAATGTTGTGCTGTTATCTCATTTAAAAGGATCCATTCTAGTGCCATTGCCAAAGCAAAATGATATGACGCACCCATGTATAGTGATATTATGAAACTTCATTATCTTGTGACTCTCAAAAATGTCCAACTAACATTGAAATTAACAGGCATAATCAGAAAGTTTTATTTATTCTGCAATATTCTGGTTTGGGGGTTGTCACCAGCTGTTTTCTAAATAATATTAGGAATTTTATGGCTAGACTATTAGAACAGTGTATATTAATGCAGTTGTGGTAATAATAATAAAACAGCTGTGAGAAAAGATGTTAATCTGAGAGCAATTTTGCACATACAAGGTCCTCTCTCCCTTAAAGAGATGAAATTGTGAGGGGCTAGAGGTTTCCAAATAATCTCCATCTCAGTGCATTGTCTATTTACGTGCTAAGCAGAATGCTTTTAGTCTTCTATATGTGATTTTTTCCAATGTATTTGTCAAGGCATTTGAGAAGATTGTATTTTTTACAATGTTTCTAATCTTTTAAATCAAAGGGAAAAGGAAGAAAAGAAGCAAAGGTCAAGAATTTGATATCCCTAGTAGTGAAAATATATCCTGCTTTGGGAAAAAGCTCTGTGAAATGAGCTGTCAGAATTTACCTTTTCTCTAGCTGCTACATTGCACGGGCGTGAAGAGAGCTGGAGCGGCCGCTGATGCTTTCCTTAGATTCCAATGCACCTAATCATATTTTCAATACCGTACTTTTTCATCACTGCAGGAGATGACAGGATTTTGTGACAATTCTGGGAAATGCTTTCTGATGGTCTCTTCTGTGAATTATGAATATTTCACAAAAGCACCACAGTAAATGAAATAGGTTTGTTCTTCACAGACCTAAGAGCTGGTTAGCAGTTAGTTTCTCTGTTTCTTTTACTTTAGCTCTGATGTTATTACTATTAAGATACCAAATAGACACCTTTGGAAAATGTAGATTTCCTCCAAATTTGAATGACCAAGAAACCAATTTTGATTTCTATATTTACCCTGAGGTTTGTTTTTCCCAGTGTTTATGAGATTTGTTTTTCCTCCAAATTACTGGTCCAAATTCTGGCCTGGATTGGAAGTGACAGAAAGCCATTCTTACCATCTGACAATTGTTCAGTAGCCTCTTTGACACTATTTAGCAAGTTCAGTCTGCTTCATAGGCAGCAATTGTCTGCATAATTTAAACCACTATAATAGCACTAAATCCCTCCCATTTAATAATCTCAGTAGAGAGACCAGGGATAGAAGACCTAATCCCAATCCTGCAAAATTATCTGTTGACTTTAATGGGAACTTTGCCTGAGTAAGAGCTGCAAGTTTGGACCACTGGACCTGATCCAACTCCCACTGAAGTCAAAGAAAGTCCTTCCAGTGATTTCAAGGGAAGAAATGAGCATGGATAGGTCTGTATTGCCTAAACATGCATAGACACACACATCATCCCTTCAAGATAAGGTTGCAGTACATTGTGGGCTCCATACTATCATCCAGTCACTGCTTGGATGGGATTCTCTTCCTCCAATGGGAAATAGCATTCAAAAAGTGACGGCATGGGACTCAGGAGAGATTATGTATGGGCTATTCTCATAGCATTCTCTGAACGAAGCATGAAGAATACCACAAAAGGCATTATATAATTATGATAGGCAAAACTGGTGCCCACTGTATTTGAAAGCTCAATGAAGTCTCCCTGGAGTTTATATATTTCTTATCTTACAACATTTATAGTCTCCTTGTATGAAATAATTTTGGTTCAAGGAGATTACAAAATCCATAGGCATAACCTGCCTCACAGAATTTAGAGACGGAAAAGATCCACAGGTTCATCTAGTCCATTTCTCTGTCAGTGTACAGTTATCCCTACCATCTATTTTCTCATGATCTGTGTAGTCTATCTTTAAATCTACTAAGTGACGGGCTTTCTGCCACTTCTGTTCTATTCCACACCCTAAGAAATCTCATGACCTGGAAGTTTTATTCATAGATGAATAGGGCCAGATCCTCAGCTGGCATGACTCCACTGACTTTACCCAGGTTCAGCTTCCAGCCAGGTGATATTGTTATGCCTGTGTCTGATAGATTAAAAAGCCCTTCGTGCTGGCTAACCACATTGTTGCTAACTGTGTAGGAGAGGAAGCATCTGCAGAGTCGCTATACCCGCATCATGCAGGTGGGCATGAGGGGTTAGAGGAGGGCAAGGACTGGGCGGAGTAACAATTGTCCTCCTGGGCTGCCTCTGCAGCATGGCAATATTGTGCTTTCCCTTACTGTGGGTTTGTGGCAAAGCCATGACTGCGCCCCAAGGGAGCAACAAATATGCTGTAGCTTGGAGTAGGTTTTTCTGCTCATTCTAACCCTGAGCCTTTCCTGTATCTCTTAGGAGCTGAAGCAAACACACCACCCACTCCCATCAGCCTTCTGCAATTGCCTTGTAGACTGTTTTAAATTACGCCAGGGCCATTTTGGCCCCTCGTTTCTCCAGGATTGGAGGAGTAGAAAGGGAACTAACAACTTTTCCCCTTCTTCTCCACAGACGCGTTGATGGTAAATTTGACACAGCTGAGACTGGCCGAAACAGAATACAGGGTTCAGTTTTTAAGCCTGTCAACTTTTTGCCTTTCACAAGCACAATATTTACTTACAAATGATTTATATCTACATATTGCTGCAGTCATACCTTCACTACAAACTGTTCAACACCACGAAAGCCAGTTGGAAAGGTTTCTTTTGAATATAGTTTTATTTTATTATGAAAAATGTGTGCCTTATGAGGTATTTTTGTCAAGGGTGCATTGTAAATAAATTAATTATACAGCCAAGAAAGCTATTCAGCATAGCAAAAATACTGGAAAAATGGTTGTAAAAAATAGGTTGAAGTAGCTTGAAAAGTCACATTAAGGTAAAAAAAAATCATTTTTTTGCAGAAAATATAGTATTGATGCACATATTGTCTGTCATAGTTTCTTAGGCTCTGATCCTCTCAGGAGCTGTGCTTTTATTGATGTCATAAAAGCACCTGTTCATATTTTACCCAGGATAACTGACAACCTATTAAAATTCACACGCTATCTACCTTTTCACTCATGGGGCAAACTGTTTTTATTTTATTCTTGATGTTTTGACACAGCAAATAATTTAGTTGCTTTCACACAGGAATGCTAAATGTTCTGTAAACAGTAATTACAGGGTAACCCATGTATGTTCGTGCTATTCATAAGACATACTAATAGACCAATATATATAATTTACATTTCCACTAAGTATATTTGTCTTCTGGACTAGTTACAATCAGTTGTTCATGGATGAATTGAAACTGTCACCATGGTCATCACACAACTAAAATGATTCCTTTTCTAATCTGTAATTTGGCTGAGATTGCTTTCATTTACCTATTATAAATTTTAAAACAATGCAAGCTCTTGTTATGTTTGTCTTGCAAATAAGTTTAAAATCTTTACTCCTTGTATGTCTTTGTCTGTTTTGAAGGCTTATATATGCAGTTTCTTAAACTAGGATGTTTGTGGTATTGCGATAAAGATTAAAAGATTATCCAAATCATTTTAACCAAAGTACGGATACCTTTGAATACGGCTATTGGTGGAGGAGGGACAATTAGATACTCATATTGTCTCTACTGAACATTTTCATTCCACTGTATTGAATATATATCTGTCCATCCTTTTTTGGAATTCTCTTTAATGGTACTCTGACATTGGAAGATGATCAATGGTTCACACTGTGGTGTAAGAACCACAAGAACTTCTATGGAAGGTGGTAATTCTATTCAGAAGTTTAAAGCCTGATTTAATAAGGTACTTACATATATGGCTAACTTTAAACATGTGAGTAGTCCCACTGAAATTAAGCATGTGCCTAAATATTTTGCTGAATTTGGGCCTAAAGGTATAGCATTGCTCTAAGTGCTTATAGGGAGTTAAGATACATATTTGATATGGGGCTACACCAATACTTTAAATACTTCTCTCATAATAGTTAACAACCATTAACTATATATCATTAAAAGAAAGTAAAGTATGCATTTAAAAAGTGTTGCAAACCATACAAATAATCTGTTTTCCACACAAAAATTAATATGTTAAAGAAGAAAGGAAACATGGAGCAGATATTTGCTATCTCAACAGACAGTGGGTTAAAAGAAGTAGACAGCGAAAAGAAGTAGGATGGTGCTTTGTACTCACGTCTAAATATGTACTGAAAATTTGGGATAAATTGGCATAGCTCTGTTAATTTTAATGAAGCAATGGTGATTTACATCATCTGAGATCAGGCCCATGATGTTTTTCCCCGCAATTTTCAGGCCATACCTTTCAATTTCAATTTACAGTCAGTTTAGGGAGAATCACATGAATGTGGACAAAATGGACAATGGCTACACAGGTGGTGTCGGAGAAAAGGCTTTGGATTCTTTGACTATGGGATGGTGTTCCAAGAAAGGGGAGTGCTAGGCAGAGACGGGCTCCACCTAACGAAGAGAGGGAAGAGCATCTTCGCAAGCAGGCTGGCTAACCTAGTGAGGAGGGCTTTAAACTAGGTTCACTGGGGGAAGGAGACCAAAGCCCTGAGGTAAGTGGGGAAATGGGATACCGGGAGGAAGCACGAGCAGGAGAGTGCAAGAGGGGAGGACTCCTGCCTCAGACTGAGAAAGCGGGACAATCAGCAAGTTAGCTTAAGTGCCTATACACAAATTCAAGAAGCCTGGGAAACAAGCAGGGAGAGCTGGAAGTCCTGGCACAGTCAAGGAACGATGATGTGATTGGAAAAACAGAGACTTGGTGGGGTAACTCACATGACTGGAGTTCTGTCATGGATGGATATAAACTGTTCAGGAAGGACAGGCAGGGCAGAAAAGGTGGGGCAGTTGCATTGTATGTAAGAGAGGAGTATGACTGCTCAGAGCTCCGATATGAAACTGCAGAAAAACCTGAGAGTCTCTGGATTAAGTTTAGAAGTGTGAGCAACAAGGGTGATGTCGTAGTGGGAATCTGCTATAGACCACCAGACCAGGGGGATGAGGTGGACGAGGCTTTCTTCTGGCAACTAACAGAAGTTACTAGATCGCAGGCCCTGGTTCTCATGGGAGACTTTAATCACCCTGATAACTGCTGGGAGAGCAATACAGCGGTGCACAGACAATCCAGGAAGTTTTTGGAAAGTCTAGGGGACAATTTCCTGGTGCAAGTGCTGGAGGAACCAACTAGGGGCAGAGCTCTTCTAGACCTGCTGCTCACAAACCGGGAAGAATTAGTAGGGGAAGCAAAAGTGGATGGGAACCTGGGAGGCAGTGACCATGAGATGGTTGAGTTCAGGATCCTGACACAAGGAGGAAAGGAGAGCAGCAGAATATGGACCCTGGACTTCAGAAAAGCAGACTTTGACTCCCTCAGGGAACTGATGGGCAGGATCCCCTGGGAGAATAACATGAGGGGGAAAGGAGTCCAGGAGAGCTGGCTGTATTTTAAAGAATCCTTGTTGAGGTTGCAGGAAAAAACCATCCCGATGTGTAGATAGAAGAGTAAACATGGCAGGCGACCAGCTTGGCTTAACAGTGAAATCTTTGCTGATCTTAAATGCAAAAAAGAAGCTTACAAGAAGTGGAAGATTGGACAAATGACCAGGGAGGAGTATAAAAATATTGCTCAGGCATGCAGGAGTGAAATCAGGAAGGCCAAATAACACTTGGAGTTGCAGCTAGCAAGAGATGTTAAGAGTAACAAGAAGGGTTTCTTCAGGTATGTTAACAACAAGAAGAAAGTCAAGGAAAGTGTGGGCCCCTTACTGAATGAGGGAGGCAATCTGGTGACAGAGGATGTGGAAAAAGCTAATGTACTCAATGATTTTTTTGCCTCTGTCTTCACAAACAAATGTCAGCTCCCAGACTGCTGCACTGGGCAGCACAGTATGGGGAGAAGGTGACCAGCCCTCTGTGGAGAAAGAAGTGGTTCGGGACTATTTAGAAAACCTGGACGAGCACAAGTCCATAGGACCGGATGCGCTGCATCCGAGGGTGCTAAAGGAGTTGGCGGATGTGATTGCAGAGCCATTGGCCATTATCTTTGAAAACTCATGGCGATCGGGGGAGGTCCCGGATGACTGGGAAAAGGCTAATGTAGTGCCCATCTTTAAAAAAAGGGAAGAAGGAGGATCCGGGGAACTACAGGCCAGTCAGCCTCACCTCAATCCCTGGAAAAATCATGGAGCAGGTCCACAAGGAATCAATTCTGAAGCATTTAGAGGAGAGGAAAGTGATCAGGAACAGTCAGCATGGATTCACCAAGGGCAAGTCATGCCTGAGTAACCTAATTGCCTTCTATGTGGAGATAACTGGCTCTGTGGATGAGGGGAAAGCAGTGGATGTGTTATTCCTTGACTTTAGCAAAGCTTTTGATACGGTCTCCCACAGTATTCTTACCAGCAAGTTAAAGAAGTATGAGCTGGATGAATGGACTATAAGGTGGATAGAAAGCTGGCTAGACCGTCGGGCTCAATGGGTAGTGATCAATGGCTCCATGTCTAGTTGGCAGCCGGTTTCAAGCGGAGTGCCCCAAGGGTCGGTCCTGGGGCCGGTTTTGTTCAATATCTTCATTAATGTTCTGGAGGATGGTGTGGACTGCATTCTCAGCAAGTTTGCAGATGACACTAAACTGGGAGGAGGGTGGATACGCTGGAGGGTAGGGATAGGATACAGAGGGACCTAGACAAATTAGAGGATTGGGCCAAAAGAAACCTGATGAGGTTCAACAAGGACAAGTGCAGAGTCCTGCACTTAGGACGGAAGAATCCCATTCACTGTTACAGACTAGGGACCGAATGGCTAGGAAGCAATTCTGCAGAAAAGGATCTAGGGGTTACAGTGGCCGAGAAGCTGGATATGAGTCAACAGTGTGCCCTTGTTGCCAAGAAGGCTAACGGCATTTTGGGCTGTATAAGTAGGGGCATTGCCAGCAGATCGAGGGACGTGATCATTCCCCTCTATTCGACATTGGTGAGGCCTCATCTGGAGTACTGTGTCCAGTTTTGGGCCCCACACTACAAGAAGCATGTGGAAAAATTGGAAAGAGTCCAGCGGAGAGCAACAAAAATGATTAGGGGGCTGGAGCACATGACTTATGAGGAGAGGCTGAGGGAACTGGGATTGTTTAGTCTCCAGAAGAGAAGAATGAGGGGAGATTTGATAGCTGCTTTCAACTACCTGAAAGGGGGTTCCAAAGAGGATGGATCTAGACTGTTCTCAGTGGTACCTGATGACAGAACAAGGAGTAATGGTCTGAAGTTGCAGTGCGGGAGTTTTAGGTTGGCTCTTAGGAAAAACTTTTTCACTAGGAGGGTGGTGAAGCACTGGAATGGGTTACCTAGGGAGGTGGTGGAATCTTCTTCCTTAGAGGTTTTTAAGGTCAGGCTTGACAAAGCCCTGGCTGGGATGATTTAGTTGGGAATTGGTCCTGCTTTGAGCAGGGGGTTGGACTAGATGACCTCCTGAGGTCCCTTCCAACCCTGCTATTGTATGATTCTATGAAAACAAAACTGATCCTGATATTTTTGTTTTCTCCCTGCTGAAATCAAATAAAACCTCTAGGCAACGTATCATGTTCCTGCTTTGAGTCCAAGTCCATCCTTTCATTTCCCACATGGAAAGTGCAGCCATTTTCCAAGCAGCTACTTGAATAAAGCTGGTTTTGGTTACAGTCTGGCCTAGTGGAAATTTAGCCCACTATGTCTCTGGAAGCTAACAGCTAGTTGGAACATTGCAGGATGAAATGGGGTTCAGGGTATGAACAGCAAACATCACATGAAATAAGAAGTTTGCATGGAAGATTTTAAGACCGTCTCTTGCAAATCCTTACTCATTCAAGTGGTCTCATTGACCAGGTTGTGTGAATAAGGATTACTCATGTGAGATAAAGTGAGAACGATTTGACCCTTATGTATTTAATTGTTTATTGATTAGTTTATTGGTTCTGAGTCTGTGTAGCCACACTAGGCTAGCAGTAAGCTTTCAAG
Source organism: Emys orbicularis (assembly GCF_028017835.1). Taxonomy (NCBI): domain Eukaryota; kingdom Metazoa; phylum Chordata; order Testudines; family Emydidae; genus Emys; species Emys orbicularis. The sequence goes on along the minus strand of NC_088683.1, from coordinate 61,980,319 downwards.
GAGATTCAAGAGGAAAGTTTTTCAAGTCATTAATTAAGACCTGATAGAATAGCAGCATTCCAGATAAACTCAACTTCCTTTGCAGCCAGTGGAAATTCTGGGGATCATGTGGGGAGTATTTCACACCTTTTAGTTAAATTTGAGTTTTGATTATAGGATCAAGATAATACCTATTTGTTCTGAACTGATTTATGTATCCCATGTATTTATAGATGCAGTGCTCCACGACTTCACTATATAACAGGCAATGGAAAAAAATCTGAAAGGAAAAAATAACTATTTGATTGGTAGCAGCATGAATAATTAAGTATTTGCCAGGTTCAAAAAAACTCAGCCTGGAGAACTGCTAAGAAACCCACACCATTTCAAATCGTTTAGCACTTTTTAAATTTGGATTTGCATAAAAATTGAGACATACATCTTGGGATTTATATTTAGAACTTAATAAATTTTTGATTTACTTTTTCCTCTCAATTTAAATGATGCCAAGCTTTGGGTGACCTCTCCCTCTTGAAGAAAATTAGAGATCAAATTATTTCTTCTTGATTAGCATCACTTGGAATGACAGTCGATTTAGCCATTGGTATACAAAGTCAAAATGTACTTTCAGGAGAAAGTTCAACATGCACTAAAGAAAATTAATTATACTTTTTTCTTTTTTGGCAACTTTTTCTTTCCTTTTCCACCCCCCTTCCTATCCAAACTCCAAATTAAGCCTCCAAATGGTGGTGCTGCATTATTTAATCTCTTTCACACTGCTGGCAGCGATTAGCTGAGGTGACACAATTTCTAATAAAATTTTACACCAGTAAATCCGGCTCGAAGAGCAGATGTAAAAATCCTGCTGATTGTCATGCATTTAGGCATTCATTCATAAGAAAGCACACTACTGTGCATATGTGGGACAGGATGTTTTGCTATGCCAAAAGTGAATCTTCATGCTGTTGAATTTATGCATTTCCCGCTGCTACTCAAAATGCTTGTCTGAATGTTCAGGCAGGAGAGAGCTCTCTCCATGGAAAATACTCATCTTCTGTTCAAGTCAAAAGGTCTGACTTGTACGCCATTCCCTAGGATTCAGTGGTAATTTGCAGCCCATGTTTGCTTTACCTTCGCAAAATTCACAAAGAAAATTTCGGTGCTAATTTTTAGTTCAGCAAGGCTGTGTGAAACAAGTAATAAATGGAGAGGAGAAAAAGAAGAAAACAAACCAGAGATTCCACAAAAATAAATGCAGCATCCCCTTCACCCCTAAGAAACGAAATTATTCTGACAGGGTAGGCAATTCTGCTTGGCAAACCATCTTAAATTAATTACCTTCTTGACATTTTAAAGGAAGGTTTCAGATTGTAAATTTAACCCAGACAAAGCATTCTTTTTAATCTTGTCAGTATGCAAACTACTTTGCACTGCAGTCTGTGAATTATTTATCAGAGAAACGACCCCAAAGGGTGAAAGGAAAAGCAGGAGTATTTGATCTAAGATTCTGCAGCCTGATGTAGTTCTCTGCCTTAGATCTGTACCTGTTGCAATTGCTTAATTTTTTCTTCTTTTGACATTCCTGATATCTAGCATGGGCACTCTGTTTCTCAAAAGCTTAGTTTAAAGTCATTTTTTCCAATTCAAATGCATTTATTTGAGTTCTAAAACTATATGATCCAGAAAAATAATTATTTTGTATGTGCTTTCTAGTGCAAAACAAACAAAACAAAACCAAAAAAAACCCCAAAGAAACAACAACAACCCCTCCACCCCGTCTTTCTGTACCATATGTTTCCATGGCATAAATGTTTGACATGCATGTTTTTTAGTGCACGCAAATGAAAATAGAACTTGAAGAAAGAGATCAGGGAAATTTACAAATTACCAATTGCAAATACCAATGCCATGTTAATAATTTTTCAAATGACATAACATTAGAGAAGATGGATGGTCTTGTGGTTAAAGCAGGGGATTGCAACTTGGAAGATCTGGGTACAAATCAGTTCTGCCACAAATTTGCAGTGTGACCTCAAGGAAGTCACTTAATTTCTGTGCCTCAATTCTGCCATCTACAAAATGAGAATAATAATACTTCCTTCTTCTGTCTTGTCTAATTAGATTCTAAGCTCTTTGAGGCAGCTCTTGTTTTGTGTTTGTACAGGACTTTGGGTAACTGAACCCTGATCCCAGTGGGGGCCTCTAAGTGCAACTGTAATACAAATATTATTTCTAATTTAGGGAACAGTACAAATCAGACTTCAGTAGAGGGACACAAAACCCACATTAAACCCTTTCCTGTGCTGGGGGTGTCATGTGAAGAGGGGTCAGATACTTCACGCAGGAGATGGGAGGCCAACAAGGGGCATTGGAGAGTGACCCCACCCCACGCTCACCCTGCAGTGGCAGCTCCTATCCCACGGGGCTGAGCCCAGTTCCCTTCTCTCGCCCATTGGCTCTTTCCACAGTATCACATGATATGCATGTCCACATGCAGGTGGTACTGTCCCCCCATAATACCCTGCCCTCTTCCTGGCCCTGGTGCAACTGGATCACTTTCCCCAAGCTGGGCTGTGGTGGGCCTAATAAAATGATCTGGTGGATTGAATGTGACCCTCGAGCTGACAGTTGTCTATTCTTGTAATAGAGAGTCTGATTCTGATCCCATTTACACTGAGGTAAGTCCATTGACTTCATTAAAGTTACCCCTTATTTTTGCCCAGATCAGAATAAAAAAAAACAGTTTTGTCCACCTACACAATTGCTGATTTTAAGAGTCCATGTTTGGTACCTTATTAATAAAAATGTTTTAGAATATCATAACTAAATAAACTTGCAACAGCAATAAAACTACGTTTTAGTCTCAGAACTTTAATATTTTGCATGTACATTGCTAAGCTCCACTAGCACATTAGTTCCTGTTTCATAAATATATAATAGGACGCACTTTAGCTGAGGCTGAGATGCTGTATGAATTTCCTTCCTTTGTAGCTTTTGCTTTTGTTGAAATTTAAGCAGACAGTCTATCAACTTGCAGGGAACAACTATAATTCTCTTCAACTCTTGTCATACACCTGAAAAATGGCTTATTTGGCCTATGGAGTTTTCTGCTTCTTGCTGTGAGTTGAAATGAATCTGATAAAGAATGTTAGTGCATTTTCAGTTTTAGTGCATTTCCTAAGTGGTTTTGTTCTATAATTCTGATTCTTTGATTGGCTGTGGGGATTTTTCGTAACACCACATTTTCTTTATTTTCATGTGCCAGTTGCTAAGTGTTCCAAAGCCAAGGTATGTGATACTTCTCCATAATACAAATGAATATAAACAAGGGGATCTCTTTTAGTGCTACTAGATACATTTTTCTAATAGAACAGGTTAGTTCCTACCAAGACCATTTATTGAAAACAATATTTGCAAAATCAATATTTGGGCTCTGTTCTTTCTCAGGTGAACATGAGATTTTCATGCTTAATTATTATCCACACGAATCGTAAGTGTATGCGTAAATTCTTCTTGTGTATTAGTGACAGATCTGACTGCTCGGTCCATAAGAGTAAGGTCATCAAATGAGCTAATTTTAAGGTAGTGGCAGTAAATGTGCTCTGTGCTCTGAGGCTATAGAAGCTCTTCATTCCATTTCCTTCTGCATACCAGAGGCAGGAGAGAGGCCTATGTGTATCCTCCAAGTCCTGCTCACCTAACTCCACTTTCCCCATGTGCAGAGCTTGGAATCCATGAAAAATCCACATCTAAGATATGGGATACTTGTACTAATTAAATGTTCCAGGTCCCTGTTTATTAATGTAGGCTGTGAGCTCTGGTGACCACTAATTAATTCTGAGGTGTGACCGAGTCTGTCAGGCCTGCTGGAAGTGCTTGTGCCTGATAGCCACCTACTAAAGAAAAATCCACTCATACTGAGCTACCAATAACACTTAGTCTGCCCAGAAGCCTTAGAGGGGTCATCAGGAGACACTGTGTCTTTGAGGGGTGTGCTGCATGAGACTGGGACACAGGAGGAATGCTTCAGTGCTAGCCCAGAATCCCAGCTTAAAGTCAGGGCCTAAAATCACTGATAACCGGGTCTAAGTGTTAGACCTGCTTTGGGATAGTGTCTCTGATGCAAGAGACTGCCCAGTCTGCACTAGCAGTGAGACTCCCCCACTAACAGCTGAAATCACTGAGAGCTGTGTTAAGTGGTAGGACCTCAAGACATCCCAGAGGGTGCAGAACTGAGTGGAGCGAGAGGTGGTGAGCAGCCGGTAGGGCAGCCGGCTGAGCGGCGGGGGGTGGGGAGGCAGGGGAGTGAGGCAGTGAGCGCCCAGACAGTGGAGCGAGCGAGGTGCTCCCCCGCCAGGGTGGGAGGTGAGCTCATGTAGATGCACCTCTGAACTCTGGGTCTTCGCTGACCAAGGACAATAACTGTGAGTGTGATGCAGTGGAAGGACAAGGGAGGGGCACATTAAAGGAACTTTTGGTTGCTGGACTTAAGAACCTGAGGCAAAACCCCAACATATTCTGAGGTGGGTATTTTGCTCATGGTTTTATGTTTATGAATCCTGCTTGTGGTGTTTTCCCAAGTTAATGCCAGGTTATTTCCCCCCTTTTATTAATAGTGTCTTTTTTATACTCAGACTCTGTGCTTGTGCCTGGGGAACTATTGCCTCTTAGAGGCACCCAAGGGGTAGTGTGTAATTGTCCCAGGTTACTGGGTGGGGCTAGAGTCGGTTCTGTGTTATATTGTCGAAAAGGAAACCCTAGATAGTGAACCTGGCCCTTGTTGCTGCCGACTCCAACTGGCAGAAGAGTTACATCTGCTTAGTTTGTAAAGTGCTTTGAGGTCAATGGATGAAAGGATAAGGGCGTAGATTTATTAACTCAACTTAAATATTATTTTATGCTAAACATTGTATTTACACCTTTAAGACTGGAAAAATGGGCACTTATTTATTTTTAGATATGCATCAGTAGCCATCAAACTTTGGTGTCCATTGCTCATGACTTTTTTCTGATTCTCCCCCCGCACCACACACACACATCATTAAAATTAATGGGGGGGGGGGGGAAGCCACAAGAAGCAGATTGTAGATTCATATCTCAGGTAGCTGATGCTGAACACTTGTAGAGAAAGAGAGCATGTAAGAAATAAATCTACTCTATCAAGATATGCACTGGCAGTCTTGGGTGTCTTCCCAAAGTCCAAATCATTCAAGATGAAATTCACTTCTGCACCAGATAACTCCCAAACAGGGAGTTTAGTGGGACTTATCTGGTAATAGGCAGTGTGCTGATATTATGCACAAGAATGAATTTCACCAACAATGTGTTCAGATCTTCATAATTTGAAATATCATCTCCCTGGTTATGTAGCTCTTTTATTTCCCAGGGCATATCATTGAGAGCTTGGAGTAGTCACAACTGCTATTTACTTTTAAATTACCCTTGCGTGGTCACTGATTCCTCTTGCTATGGCTGTTGTTATATGGCTGATTGTGATGGAGTCTACAGACCCTACACTGAACCCCGCCATGGTGGGCAAGACCAAATTGGACAAATGCCCAGTTTTGCCAAAAAAGTGGGGCATGCCCCTCCTAGTGTTCGGCTTGGGGGGAAGCAAGCAGCAATGCCAGGTCCGCACAGTGGGGTTCAGGCGAGCAGTGATGCCAGGTGGCTTGGGAGGTCTTAAAGCCAGCCCCACGTGGGGGCGACCCTCAGGTGAACAGCTCCATCCAGCACCACGTGGGGGACGGGACCCTCTGGCGAGCAGCTTGGGCCAGCTCCGTGCATGGCAGGGGCCCCCTCAGGCCAGCAGCTTGGGCCAGCTCCACATCAGACGTGTGGGGAGCTCGAGCCAGCAGCTAGGGCAGGGGAGTGGGCCTCAGGCAAGCCCCATGCAGTGTCCCATATTTTCTTTGGGGAATATGGTCACAATAATCTGGTAGAAAATGACCCAGGGAAAAGTGTAAGAATGGGTTTATCTATAACTAGTCTGGACGCTTTGACAAATACATTGGGGCCTGGGTTGGGGTCTGGTAGAGTGGGTGGGCCTGGGTCCCTTTTCTTGTCCCCCTGATTTTCTGTAGCAGTAGAACCCCGAGGGGAGTGATAGGAACCCCGAGGGGAGTGATAGGAACACTCAGGAGAGATTGAGGCCTGCTGCGTACAATGTGTCCAGGGCCTCTTCTGGGATAACTAAGTCCACTAAAATGACCACTAGGAAAGCTGGTCATTGGACTGTCCTGGTACACCCATCTTTTCCCCTCTGCCTTTCAGGCTGACTTGATATGTACGGTGTAGGTTGCTATGAAGTACAAAGCAACATCCAGTATTTACCAATGTTCCTTCTGCAATAGCTCCTGCGTTACCACCCTGAGTTGCATGCAGATAACAAGCTGGTACATTATTACAAGTCTATGTATTGCTAATAGTCCCAGCCCTCTCACTGAGAGGTCAGGACAATACGTCTGCTTTTCACTTGGTGAAATTTTTAATGACACAAGGTGAAAATATTTCTGAACTGTACACCAGCACAAATCATTTTAAAAGTAAAATTTGTCATTAAACTAGGTGAGATTTGTCTTACATGAGCAAAATCTCCTTTCCCATGAACTGTGATATACGAGTTCAATTTTTCATATTAAAATATATTTAGTAGCTTTAATCAGCATTACTTTCTTTTCACTGTATTTTGGTGTTAGTACAAAGTTTTCCCTATGTAGGTCTGGTTCAACTGTTTTGTTTGTTTACTAGGACATTGTATTAATAAAGTTGTTCAAAATGCAGCCATTTTACTTCTTGGATAAGGCTTTTTTGATATAGAAACTCTACCTTCATTCTCTACCTCATAATTGAGTAATTTCCTTTAGTCTAAAAAGACCTCATTAATTGTGCCATTCAAACTATTTGGCTTCCAGCTGGGTGGTATAAGGTGTAATGGATAAGGTAGTTTCTTATACATTCTGGTTGAGCATATTCTTTTTCTCTGGTGATTAGTTTTGCTGCATCTGTGTTTACTTTAGAACCTGTAGCTAAAATAATTAGTAACAGGTGGCTGGGGTCTTGCTAATAATCTATTTGCCTTTTAGGTGTATTCTTATAAAAAAATTCTCAGTTTCTTCTACCCATCTAGCAGACAGTAATGACAGATGATTTCTACATGATATGTTATTTGCATTCATTTGCAACTTGGGAGAGGTTTTAACTTTATAAATTTATCTGAATAGAAGCTAGATAATTTATCTTAAATAATAAAAAATCATGTTTCAATTCTTCCAGCAATATGGGATTTTCATGGTAATCGTCTTTCATAGATCTGGTGTAAAGGTGTTTCTTGTGAGTCTGTCCAGCCACAACTTAGCGGAGCCATTTGTTTTATATCCGGTTTCTTGTTCAAGCAACATACACGATTACTGCTCTTTTCCTTGTACACTTTATTTGGTGGACTATTATGGAGCTGAATACAAAAAACTTCTTTCATTAAAGGTGGAATTGGCAAAGCCAAAATTGGTCTGAATGTAGGAGACTGACTTCTGTGTATGGCCAGTTCTGCACGGGCACATGTAAAAGATTTAAAAAGGAAAAGTTAAATGGTAAATGAGCTCTCACTGAAATATGCTTTTGTCCAGGCCTACTGCTTCAACCTTGACAGTGGGCTCTTGGGGTTGGCTCTAATTAGGGCTGATTTTCCCTTCTCTTGCTGGCCTAGGTTCTGACAACAGTGTTTAGTGTCCTTTCAAATGAAGAGAACTGGATAAGTAAAGGTAGCTGGCCAGTAACTGAGCTGGTTTGCTGGTCCCATAGAATTCCAGGACTAGGAGTCATCTTAAGTCCCAGAAGTCAAGGCAGTGAATCCGATGAGCTGCCAGCTGGGACCAAACCTCTTTGGTGAAACACTGAAATTACGGAAGTTGAGGGAGTCTGCTCTGTCACTGTGTCCATAAGACGAGTGGTCCCAAAAGGGAGGCTATAATTTCATTCATCTGATATCTTTCAAGATGAGTAGAGGAAGTGCTACTAGAGGTTTTTGTTGATTGCTGATGTCATTCCCCTAGAAGAAAAGAAAATATCTTATACACAGTGGTAGACTGGGAAAAAAGTTTGATAACCTCATGTGGGTTCCTTTCCTTAGGGAAAAGGAAAGAATGATCTCCTGGCGTCATTTCCTCCTGCGCATTTGTATGGGATTGCAGTGTTTATATAGGGAGGAGGGTGAATGAGTTCTGGCATTGTGTGCCATTCCAGCTCTTGTGTACACTGGCTTCTGGTAGAATACCTGTTTATTGGAAATTGCAGAGGCACATAGTGGCCAAAGCTTCCTCTTATCAAGGCCCTGCAAAGATCTAGTTTAGTCACAAAAGTGTGTGTTGCTCTCAGGGGAGATTATTTGGCTTGGGTGACTGGAAGATGTGATGATTCAGTACATCCCTGCTGCAACTAAAGTTCTCCTACTCTTGTGGAAACCCCAAGGAAGAATGGAAGTGGAGACACACCTTGTCCTCCCTACAGACATGTGCCTCTCTGGGTGCAGCAGGCATTAAATGGGCAGGGAAGTGCAATTTTCACTGGACTTCCATTTGTCAGTCTTTTTCTGCACTTTTGAAGAGATTCTCAATGGCCTTCTGTATTGTCTGCGACTCTGAGTAGCTATTGTGAACTGCAAGTATGAATCTGTTTCCCAAAAGTACATATTTATATAACAATATGTGGTTATTATAATATTGCATATATGTGTCCAGGTTTCTTAGATATTCAGCCATGAATGCAATGGGAATAAGAAATCATTAAGTCACACATGGCAGACTGTATTTGGCTAACTGACATTAATGACTATAGGAGGGAGATTGTTCAGGCTATCTGAGCAATCAAACTGGGTGGCCACATCAAAAGGCTAAGACTGAGAACTAGTGTGGCTGGGAACTCCTCCAGAAAGTCCAGCCTGATGTCTGGTGAACAGTGGATTTCACAACTATCCATCATCTTACAATATTAAGGAATCTGGTACTTTTAATAAACCCGTCATCATAACAGTCATAATATATAGTTCCTCAGTTGGCTTCCTTTTATAATTAGCGATAGGACCAAGTCACGTAGTTTGACCTCATTTATCAAACACCCAAAAGTTTGAGTGTATTTGAATGTGAGGTTTGGTTCAGCCCATTTGAAAAATGGGAACCATTCAAGTTAATATTTAGAACCCTTTTCTTACCCACCTCTCCTAAAAGGGTTTGGATCTAGGGTTTTGCTTTAGGCCCTACCTGCAATATTGTGGCCTGTCAATAGATTTGTGTTCCTCAGTAACCAATAGATCTTTGTGCAGTTCTATAATGACTAGGAAAATGATGCTTTTAGCAATGACCATTTTTAAGCTACCATTTTAATAGACAGACAATGAAACCTCTCAGAATGAAACATCTCAAAATGCTCAACATAGAAAAAAATCAGTAATGATATGAAGATAACACTTGACTAGTTACAGAAAATGATAAAATGCACGTCTGGAGAACTTCTACACATAACAACTACACCAGTTGAATAGACTTGCTAAAGAAAGAGATAATAATGGCATACGTCTATTTCTTGATGTAAAATATTCTTAAGGAAGATTGTGGTGAATTGTCTTTCATAGTTTATAGAAAAGGTACTTATATAGATGCCTGTTTAATTTAAGAATCAAATTATGCTGCAATTCATTGAGAAGTAGTCAAAACAGTTGATCAGGCATTTCATATGAATGATTCAGAATATAACAAATAAAAACAGAACATAGAGGAATGCTGAAATAGCTATCACTTAAAACCTTTTATGAAAACATTAATAAATACTTTACTGCAATGGAAAACAATGAAGAAAACAGGAGCAAAGAAAAAGCAAGCTGCAAAACACACACACACATTTCTCAGACCCTAAGATACTTTGATTAAACAAGTTTTATTTTACAAGATGTAAAACTAAAACAGTTTTTTTATATGCAGGAGGACGTGATGGGGGTATTAAATCCAATTATTTGGTATAAAACACTAAGGGCTAATGAAGTCCTCTGTTCTCATTGATAAACAAAAAGGATAATTAGAAGTGAGAATAAAAGAACTTCTATATAAATAAAAAATAAGAGATGAGACTTGTGCTACACAAACCTATATAAGACATAATGATTATCCCAGTGATTCAGACAGAAAAAAGATTTCAGCAATAAAATTCTACAAGATAAGATTACTGAAAGAGTAGGAATCATGGTTATAGAGAAACACACTTTGCTAGTGGGTATTGGGTTCACAGAGTATAGCAACCTACTGCTGCTACCAGTCAATCAGCTCAGCATTGCCAATCTCGAGAGAGCAAAAAGCATACATTGGACCTTCTCAGGAGACAAAAAATCATGAGCTTTTTTTTAAACAAGACTAAATTGTAATGGGTTTTTGGTCTGTCTTTTGATTATTATTTTTAGCTCCCTCTGCTCCTCCCCTTGGGCCGAGAGAGACAGTGTTGCCCACTCCCCCAAATTTATTGGGTAAGGTGACTTTGACTCCTGCCTAAGGAGGTCTCACCTCCACATCTGCCCATCCTTTGCTCAGCAATTCATTCTGCCCCCATCCAGCTTTTACCCCATGAGATCAATTTCCAACCCCCCAGTTCAGTCTCCCATCAGTTCAGTCCATCCAGACCTCAACCCCATCTGTTCAGCTCACTCTCCCACCCCATTAGTTCTGTCCCCATCAGCTCAAATCCCACTCCATCGGTTCAGCCCCCCAGTCTCACCTCTGTTCCTCCTGGGGTTGTTCACCCCCTTCTCCCAGGCATGTGAGGGCTGCAGAAAGGTCCCCTCTCTCCTTCCTGGAGTTGCTACCCCACCTAGAGTTTCTTTACACCTCTGTGCCCCTTCCCAGGCTGGGTGCTGTGGGGTGGAGGAGGAGCAGAGGCACTGCCCTGTCGCCAGTGTTCACAATAGGGGAGGAGGGAGTGGAGTTGTCCTGGTCTGCTGGGCTCATTAGCTCCATCCTGTGAGAATGGCATCTGGCAGGTGAGGGAGATAAATCTCTGCATGCAGCCACTCTGAGTGGTTATGCTGCCCCAGGAGGCAGGCAACTGGGGCGGGCTAGTCAGAGGGCTAAAATTTGTGATAGTTCTGGAGCTTCTTGTGTTACTGTGAGACTGGCTCCAGCCACAGCCTAAATCACGTCACTTGAAACAACTCATGAGAGTTGGCAAAATACTGCACATCTAAAAGTCCCTCCCGACCTTCCTGATGACCCAAGTTGGGGGGTCAGTATGGTTGGGGGGCCACATGATGTAATTTCTGTAGGTTTTTTTTTTCCAGTTTTTCTTCTAAAATTGGGAAATTACATCCCAAAAAACTACACTGAAAGAATGTTGAGGTTAGAAAGTTAAGCACTCCAAAGTTAGGAAATGCCAGTACAAATTCTAGGGTGACCAGATGTCCCGATTTTATAGGGACAGTCCTGATTTTTGAGTCTTTTTCTTATATAGGTTGCTATTACCTCCCACACCCTGGTCCCGATTTTTCACATTTGCTGTCTGGTCACCCTAACTAAGGCTGCCTGTGCAACCTTCATTTACCCTTCTATGTATGTATTGTGATATAGTCTTTAATTACATGATCACATTTTTTCCACAAGATTCTGACTTTTTACCCTTAACATTCTTTAAACTTAGGGGTTTTTGGTTTTGTTTTTTTGGTTTTTTAAATGTAATGTGTATATAGTATTTGGTCTTTTATTAGACAGTTTTTAAAGCTTTTTAGCTGTATTTGATTTAATAAAGCCTCCCCTGGCCATACTTATCCATACTATACAAATTATTGATCCTAAGAAAGCAGCATCATGGAATGAAGACTTTTGGAAGTAGAAGCACCATTGTATGGTGTGAAAAAAGCTTATTTCTTTGTAAAACATATTTGGTTAACTTAAACATCATTCCCCCTTAAAAAAGGATGTTACATGGTATAATAAACATATTGACTTATTTTTTCCCATTAATCTCAAGATTTATTGCCTATAGAGACACAGAAAATATTGATTTTTTTTTTGGCTTCTTACTGGTCAAAGTTTACTTGTACAGTCCACAAATCTTGCTATTGACTAAAACAATAATCAATATATGCTTATTATTCTGGCTGGTGGTGCTAATAATTTATGTTCTGGAATTAGATTTTTTCCCCAGTGTAATCATTCTATTTATCATTCTATTTTAATATGTGTTCTCTTATGTGATTTTTAATTACCAGTTTGAAACACAATTGCTATGTGAGTACTGTGCAACTTTCAAATTTTATCAGTTTCATTTTTCTCTTGCAAACACATGCATTATTAGGGAGATAAGCTATTAATTATAGTCCTTCCTGTGAAGAGCAGAATTAATGAAGTCACAAGAGATGACAGTGTACGACATAAACATAAAGGTTTTGCTCACTGCCTATGAGAGAGGCCTATTTTGCCTTCACAATTGCTAAATTCTCCTAAAATGTTTGAGACATTGACATATTGAACATCAGAAACTTAACTGCCATTGAAAGGAAAGAAGGAAACACAGAGAAAGAGGCTGGCTAAATATCCACAGATGTTCCAAGCTATTTACAAAATTCTCTCCCACAATGCTCTTATGAATCCATGGCCTGCTCATAATTACCATCTTTGTTGTGCCTTGTTTTACCTTCATACTCCCTTGTTAAATCAACATCTTTCCATTTTGCTTTATATTAGCTATAAATCTATTGATTGTTCTTTGTGTCTAGTATATTCAGTCCTTATCACTTGTGAATCTGTAGAATTTTGAAGATATTTTAAATTTGGTTAGCAATGGGAGAAAGATTTCAAAAGTGACCATCTGTCCCAAAAATCTAATGTGAGGTGCACATCAGTGAGAGGATTTGCAAGGCTTGCTCAAAAAAGTGAAGATAGGGAACATTCTAGCAAGGCTATATATATGGAAAGATGTTGACAAATTGGAGAGAGTCTGGAAGAGAGCAACAAAAACGATAAAAGGTTTAGAAAACCTCACCTATGAGGAAAGATTAAAATAACTGGGTGTGTTTAGTCTTAAGAAGAATGAGGGGGAACCAGATAAGTCTTCAAATATGTTAAGGACTGCTACAAAGAGGACAGTGATCAGTTGTTCTCCATGAAGGCAGGACTACAAGTAATCAGCCTAAGCTGTAACTAGGGCGACTCAGGTTAGATATTAGGAAAAACTTTCTAACTATACAGATAGTTAAGTACTGGAGCAGGTTACCTAGGGAGGTTGTGGAACACCTAGACACCTAGGGAGGGTCTAGGTATTACTTGATCCTGCCTCAATGTAGGGGGGATGGGAGTAAATGACCTCTTGACATCCCTTCCAGCCCTACATATTGATTATTCCTATTTTTAATAGGTTTTTAACATCTTGTAGACTCACACAATTTGGGATATGTGATAGGATTCTTTGAACTCACACAAATTATACCACTGTAACAGGGCATACTGAGTGGTGTTTTAGAGTGGATTCTAGATCCAGCTCTGCCCTGCTTCCTGTTTTCTCCCCAGACCAGAGGGATTCTGGGACTTGTATTCCACAGAAGTTATAGATTGGCAAGGAATGCTGAAAAAGGGGCCAAATGCACATAAACTCCTTTTCCCTAGTACAGAATGAGTTGGGAGGGAACAGGTTGTGCGTCTCTCCTGTTACTGTCTCTACACATATGGTTGTGTTGAGCTGTTCAGTAACAGCCCTTATTTGTCAGTTACATTGCTACTTATGTGTATATCATTAGCAATTCAGTGTACACTAAAATTGTTTGTGATGATGTCTTGCCATTGCCACTCAGAGGTAAGACTGTTTTAGAAGTGTGTAAGCTAAAGTTTTACATGCCCATTGTATTGGTAAGTGAATATATGGGCTGCAATAACAGATATTTCTGTAAAATACCTTAACAGGTAATTTCCATACTTTCTGCCAGAGCTGGTCAAATCACAAAAAATGTTCTTGAATAAATTATTCACTGAATACAGAAGATAAATCATGAATAATCTATTTAACAAATGGTATTTGACCCTCTATGCAGCTGCTTGAATAGTGAAAAAAATTAATTGGTGAATCAGGACCTGATCCTGCAAATCCTTATGCACATGCGTAGGTTTATGCACATGACAGATTGAGAGAAGAAATTTGTCAAATATTACCCTTGGGAATATTAGAGAGACAAGGTGGGTGAAGTAACATCTTTTATTGGACTAACTTCTGTTGGTGCAAGGGACAAGCTTTGGGAACACTACTTATCTGGCTCTATGTGCTAATGCTAAGGTTTTAAACTATTGTTATAATATAGTTAGTGTACTTACTGTAGTGACCTTAATTTTTAGGTATCAAAGGGCCATTTGTTGCCATTGTGAGGTCCAGACCCAGTTTGGGAGCAACACAGAGCTGCCCTGTTCCAGGAGGAGCTCTGACACCTACAATGCCAGAGTGCTAGGGGAATGTATAGGATACATTTCCTATCACCCTAAAGGGAGCACAGGAAATGCAGTTGTGTCAGGGCCCAGCAAGGAGGCACAAAAGGAAGGCTACTTGTTCTCTCATGTAAAGGCCAGAGCATAATCTTGTCCAAAGTTTTTTATCTTGGATTAGTACCAGATATTATGATGTAGCTATGATGCTTGACCTAGCATGAGTTAAATAACACCGTTAACATAATGAATGATGGTAGTGAAGAAGCAGAAGCCCCTTTTATTATTGACCATTGTCTGTCTTCCTATATTTTCTCCAAAGCCAGAAACATACCATAGTATCTTCTGTTCCTCAGATGTGTATATACAGACACCTGCCTCATTTAATGGTACAATGAGTCATTTGTTATCTTTACTCTGATTCCAATTTCCCATTTCAGTCTCAGCATTTTCCTCCTGCGGAGATACAGCTCCTTGTTCCCACAAGGTCATTAATTCCCACACATCCATACTGGCAGTGCTACTACACTGAAGACCCACATCTTGACTTTCAAAGCAATATACTATATTTGTTAAATCCACTTCAACCATGTGCTGTCCTTTTTTAATATCCTGGGTACATTTTTCATCTTCTCCAAGGCTCTCACGCAACATTCTTCTTTAAAACCCTTGTATGTTTTTACTTTGTTTCTTCCAATCCTTTCTTTGTTCATATTTTTACAGTCTGTGTCCATTTCCCCTCTCAATCCTTATATTTATTCCCCAAAAAGAGTTAAGGCTGTTAAGTGACAATCATGCACTTACTTTTCACATACTCTACAAAACCCAAGCACTTAAAAAGAAAGGAAATGAAATGTAAAGGATAGCATAAATCTTGCCTGCCCACACAGTCAACATAAACACATTGGGCTCAATCCTCACAAGTGACTGAGCTTTGCTTGGCACTGCTGATGGGGGTCAGAAAGTGGCTAATAGCAACTTTGTGGTTCCCTGATCTTCAGGGGCTAGTGGGAAAATACTGCACTCACTTTGCAGAGGTGTAAATGACTACACTGTGCAACTAGAGTTGCCACATCTCGGATGAGAAGTAAAACTAAAACTGAAATGTAGAGTTGTAACCCCAAGCAATGGCAATGTTCCAGTTTGGGTAACTGCATTCTCTTTAACTTACCCAAAACCCCACTGTAGTTTTAATTGGATACTCTGTGAGCTGAGGGGTGAAAACATTTCATCTTCACTTATATCCCTAAACTGTTGTGTAGAGTTGTTAAATATAAGTCATGTTTCACCCCCACGGAAGCCATATGTCCGTGACTGACTGAAATGATCCCTAGGTATAGTTTTGTTTATGGCTTGTAGATTGTAGAGCACATTTGGGTCTTTTGCAGTGAAAAGTGTTGTTTAAATTTAAGATATTTTTCATATAACAGTAAACTATACATACATCTTAGTTTTCTTAAATTATTGTATTTATGAGGAAAAGAAATGTCTATTTCCGTGTCCTGCTTTGCTCAGTTTACCTTATCTGGAAGTGTCTCTCTGAATGTTTTACACTAGAGAAATAAAATGAAATTAAGATTGTGAAACTTGGAATATTTTACTTTAGAGAAAAGACTCAAGGCCCTTTTTAAGTGATGAGAACCTTTAATAGCACACTTCTATGGTGTTATTTGGGTTTCCATTCCTTTTTTTGCCCATTCTCTCACAGACGCCCAAGCTTCTGGACATAGATCTAGCTTCAAAACTGCACTCAGAACACTTGTGTCTGTACTTCATCCCGACCCAGTGCAATATGTCACCTCTGAAATACTGAGTGTTTTAATGTGCAATAGAACTAGGGTGTTCCAGTTTTCCCCAAGAATGCTAGACTGAGCAAGTTGCGAGCAGAGGCCTACAGAAAGGACTTCACAGAAATAAGTAACATTAAGAGGAGGAGAATGACAATGAGAATTCCAGGTGGGCTACATGGGTTCAAATGATTGTTATGAAGAGTTTTTAACATAGTGAAAGGGAAAATGTGTATAGAGGCTCTCAGATAAACTCATTTCACTTATTGTAAATCCCAAGACTTAGTGCCATGTACAAATACTGAGATAATTCTGTTCAAAACGGGTAATTCAGACCTGCTCTTTTCATCTAGAAGGTGGTGAACACGTGGAATTTTCTATCAGCAGCAACTGGAGAAAATAGCATGATTATATTTAAAAACTAGAGCTAGGATTTGAAGGAATACTTTGTGTATATAAGAAGAAAAAATATTATATATTATGAAGTACAATTCCTATCTAGGCACCTGGGGTAGAATCCTGGGCCCATTTAAATCAATGGCAAAACTCGCATTGACTTCAGTGAAGTGAGGATTTTACCCCTGAGTTGTTAGACTTAATGGCATTGTGAGCCTCCTCTCATGATTCTTTTTCTCCCTCCCCACTTCTTAATGTTCCTACTTATCTAGGGTGAGGTTTTCAAAAGCTCCTATGTCACTTAGGAGCACAAAGTTCCATAGACCTCAGTGGGACTTCTACTCCTAAGTCACTTAAGTACTTTTGAAAAATCCCAGCCCTAGTTGCTGAGCCTTTCCTTTGCTTCTGAGGTAATATTCTTTGTTTTGTTGCACTCTCTGAACTCAAGTTTGTGTGTTATGGTATTGAATTTTTATCTTACCCATAAAGTGAAGAGAAAACTTTATTTCTTTATCTAAAAGCTGGATAGGGCAGGAAGAGATCTCTTGGATGTTCTAGTTCAAGCCCCTGCATGAAACTGGGAGGATACTGCATGATTAACTATTATACATAGAGAGCTGTTTAGCAGAGATACACTTTGACACTATACTACATTGAAAGAATGGACTTTTTCATCCACTAGGCTCACCTTGATCATTTTACATTATGTAACTGTATCAGAGGTGAGCAGCACAGATCCTAAAACCTTAATCACTTCAGAGCAATCAGATATGACTGAAGGCAGGGAAATAACAGCAGTAAGCTTTCAAAATGATTGGAAGATTTTGGATTTTCATTTCTACACTTCTGTGACTTGAGTTGGGAAAGAGGAGAAAAGGAGGTGAAAATGATTTTGGATCATAATTTACAATGGATGTCAAGATGAGATTCTGCACCTAGCAAGGCTAAGAGAAATATTTGTGTAAAATATGTTCTGCCTTAAAATAAGGAATGAAGTAGTACTGGCAGCAAGCAATGGGACACAAACGATGACCACTTTTTTAACTACTAAATACCACATGGACCAAATTCATCCCTGTTTCTTCATTGCCTTCAACTGATTTGTACCTGCCTTCACCAGGGCTATATTTGGCCCTGTGATGGGGCATTCACCCTACACTAGCCCTGAAGGGGTTAATATACACAAGAGAGGCCAATTGGCCATAGGCTGCACCTGGAGGGGAGCTAGGATGTGATGAGGCTTAATTGGGACTGCAGCTCACCTGAGCAGAAACAGGTGGGGCTTCTATAAAGCCAGGGGGCAGCCAAAAAAAAGGGGGGGGGGAGAAGAGTAGGAGTTTGTAATAGACTGTGTGGGAAGGAGCAGTAAGGGCTGGAAGAATGAAGATGTGAGATGCTGGGTCAAGGGTCCTTGGATTAGAACCCAGTGCAGAAGGCATAAGCTACTGTGGGAGTGGCATGTTAGGAGAAGCCTATTTGGGGACTGCTTGAGACAGTTTGTAAGGAGACTTTGATAATATCTCAGAAAGGGGTAGGGGGATTTCCAAGAGATGTGGCTGAAGGGCTAAGCTATGAAAAGGAAAGTGCTGCAGCTTTAGGAGCATGAGAGAGGCCATGGACCAAGTGAGCAAGACAACAGGCTGAGCAACCATAGGAAGGGGCATCAGACAATGTGGTCAGTTAATCCCCAGATGGGCCACTAGGAGGTGCCAGTGCAGTAAGAGAGAACCCTGTGTGACAGGCTCTATGAGTTGGAGCTCAGAATGGAATTTAGTGAGTGGGTGGAAAGCAGTGTTTTTAATTATCAGTTTAAAGTAGAACTTTCTTTCTTTAACTCCTTTGACTACAGTATTGCTTTATGTTTAATTAACAGCTTCAGGCTTTGAAAATGTATTTCCTTCCCCCTGCTTGCCTGGTGGGATATTCCAAGCCTTTCCAGCAGTAATTACAAGTGACTTTCCTTGTATGTTCAAAATATTGTCACTCACATGAAATTTTACATTCTGTCCATGCTGTGATCAAGAGAGTCTCTTCATAAATGAGTTCACTTTCATTATTATCTTCCATGGCATTTGCACAGGGTGATGTGCCAGGAGATAAGCTAGAATGCCAGACACCTCCTATAAACTCCAATGGCTTTTCCCTGGAGGTCCCTTTGTACCCTGCTGACATGTCTCAATCTCTTTCTCCCGGAGGGTCATGAAATCAATTTGTTGCCAAGATCCTTGTCCGCTTTGTTCTACTGCTTAACTTTAGATTTACAGTGATATCATTTCTGATGGGATGGCATGAATATAATGGGGCTGATTCTGAGGTCTGGCCAAACTGCACACAGCACAATATAGAAGGGCAGTGCAAAGTTCACCTTGATAATGGGGCTGCTTTTGCATGGCCAGTCTCCCAGTGTAAGTTACAGCAACCTAAGCTGAATTTGTACCACCTCATCTCTATGCAGAGGATCCCCTTTGAAAAGGGGATGTTCATAAGCGCTGGCTGTGAAAGTCCTGATAGTGTAGTGCTGCTGGGATGCATTGCAAGAGAGCCAGAGGTGCAGGAGGAAAGATCAGTTACAAGTCTCTGTAACTGAAACCGCACAGAAATTTATTTTCAGAGTGTCCTATTGTCGGAGAGCATGATTAGACTACAGTTACTACACTTAAAACTTTATTTTGAATATATATGCTATGAGCGCTAAAGCAATGGCAGTTCTACCATCATAGAGCCAGATGTGCAGCTGGTGTAAATTAACATAGCGCCATTAAAGCTGAAGACCTATGCCCCCCTTAGAATTTTAAACTTCTTTTCATACTTAGGTCATTGAATTTACATGGAAGCTACTGTAACCACTCCCACTCAGAGTGTAGCACTCTGTTCCCCTCTCATGGTGGCTGGGTCATGGATAGAGGCTGATGAGATGAACCTGCTACCACCTTGATTAAAAGAGCTGGATCCTTTAGCTCAAGGGATAGAGGCTCATGCTTTTACAATCAGAAGTCCCAGGCTCAGTCTCTACTGCTGATGATTCACCCAGGGAAGAAGCACTAGAATGAATAGGCTACATACTCCTGCTGGCTGGGGGAAGCAGTTCACCTGGCCTGGCTCAACAATCTGCATGGGCCACTACTTGTAACCCCACCTGGTTGGCAATGGGGACTGAATGTGGGACCTCTGGTTCTAAAAGCATGAGCCTCTATTGCCTGAGCTCTAATACTGTTCCCCAAGGTTGTAGCAGACTCCCACCCACAACTAGAGACGGATAGACCACTGCACTGAGTGGCTATGGTTGACACTTGAACTAGTATATGAACACTCAGACCAGAAGCAAGTGAAGGCTTTAGCTGTTGTTTTGTTCTTTTCTTTTATCATGTTGCTATAAAACAAATAAAATTAAAACACAAAATTATGTTTCAGTTCACTGTTATTGCACCTCCCTCCCTAGGCTTCAGAGCCTGAGCCCTAGCCTGTGCCACAACACCTACACAGCTATTTTTAGCATGAGCCCTAAAAGCCTGAGTCCGTGGACCCAGACTCAGAGGCAGGCTGGCTTAGAGGCCAGAAGAATCTTGCCCCGAAAGTGGAATGAACTTTCTATACCATAGATACTCTTTTTCCAGGCACACATGGGGGTGATGTAAAGAGTCATGCTTCTGAATTTTCTATTGCCACTTTCAGTAGCAATCTCTTGCAAAGACAAGTGTTTTGCAGGGGCCTTACATGAGGTACCATGAATTTTGTGGTCTTTCTCTTTGAAAATGAAAAACTTACAGAGCTTATGACCTCTTATGAAGCCTTTGCCCCATCTCAGCAAGTCTAACTGGAAATGGTTAGAAAATGACAATTACACTTCACTGGAAATTTCAAAGAGTTTTTTTAATATGTCATGTAATACTTTAGCTTTTTTGGTTTTAAACTGAAAACCAAACTCTTTTTTCACCCTCTTTTCTTCCCCAGGGAAAGGATATTGAAAAAACAGAAACCCAAAGGCCTATATCTTTGTGTTTAAATATAACATGTCAAAGAACACAAATTTCAGTGAAAATTTGTAGTTAGAAACAAATGTGAAAAAAGGGGCTGATGAGACAGTGTCAGCCCACTCCAAGCAAACTGTAACGTTCTTTGTGTTGTTTAATATCTATTTGACATGCTCATTTGAGCCTTTATTTTAAATGAGGCAAAACAAAGAACACTTAACTTATGAATTGTCATAATGTAATTTTTATGCAGGTCACAGGCTAATTAAAATAGATGGGATCTAATAAGTAATAGAAACGGTTATTATTATAAGGCAGTAAAAGTGTTTATTCTCCCTCCTCCCACCCTTAAGCCTGTAATTTTTAGTTCAAATGCAGAGACTGGAAAATAACTATTTTTAGTGGGGTATGTGACCAACATTATCACTCTAGTTGCAGACTTAACTAATTGGAAGTCTACAGTTTCAATTATTTCAATAGCCATCAACTTTAGAATGGGAATCCGTGCTGCTTTAACTAGTATGAAAACAAGTTTGTTTTTCTGAATTTATCTCCAATCAATAAATCTGATGGACAATACAGTGGGGGTGGTAGGGCAGGGTGAGGAAGGAACTGCAAAAGAGCATTTGTACAACTGTGAATCTTGTTTGTTTTTCAGTTCTGTTTGACCGATTTGCTATCTTAGATATAGGCTGTTACTCACTTACAAAAATACCCATCTTCAAATTAATTTCTCTGTGACAGACCATTTCTCTGTTCATTTTATTAACTCACATTGAAATATGCATCCCCTTGGAATTCTTTCACTCCAATGTTCCTGGCATTGAATGTATGTATCATCTGTACCAACATGGAGTTTTCTGACTACAGAAGTGTGCTAAAGGAGGAGTGGTCTTGTGGGTAAAGCACTGATCCTGGACTCTGGAGATCTAAACTCAGTTTATGCCTCTGCCATAGATTTCCTGTATAAGCCATACATAGGATACTTAATTTCTCTGTCTCAGCTCTCCATCTGTAAACTGGGGATAATAATACTTTCTTTGTCTGGTCTATATAGATTGGAATCTCTTTGGACAGGGAATTTGTTTTACGTGTGTTTACAATGCCTAACACATTGGGGTTCTAATTGCAGCTGAGGCCTTTAGGCACTATCATAATATAAATAAATATTAATAATAAAAATGTAGTTTGGCTAGGAATCAGCTAACAGAGCACCACTGCCTGTAGGGTACATGAAGCATA
This sequence comes from Emys orbicularis, assembly GCF_028017835.1. Classification (NCBI taxonomy): domain Eukaryota; kingdom Metazoa; phylum Chordata; order Testudines; family Emydidae; genus Emys; species Emys orbicularis. The sequence continues at coordinate 61,958,506 of NC_088683.1, read as the reverse complement.
TTCCAGGCTAGTTCTTTTTGAAGCATTGCACAGTTTTTCATTCCTGCTCTCATACATGCATTATGATTTTGGAGAGTGTTTTTAGTTAGTGGTGAGCGGCAGGATTATTAAATTGAACTAGAAAGTTGTGTTTATAAAGACAAGGAGGTCACGTTTTTAATAGGACTCAGTCCTGCCATCACCCATGCACAGAACTCTCAATGTGAATGACAGGTCTGAGTGCGGGATAACACAGCTTCTTCTGATTTTTCCAGACCATTGCTTACCAAATATCTAAAAGAGTTTTTATGCTGTATTGGCGCTATTCATCTAGGGCTTGATCTAAAGCTTATTGAAGTTTGTGGGAGTCTTTGCGGCTGACTTCATTGAGTTTTGGCTCAGGCCCCTGAAAAGCAGTTAACTATTTCTGAGACAGCAATACCTTGCTGTGAACCAAAAGTGATTTTTCCCTTTCTTCATTTCTTGAATTGGAGTAAAGATGAAAGTAAGTTTCAATGACACATTTACAAATGAAGCATTTAATCCTTACTGTATTATGCATATGTCTACACTGGAAAATAACTAAAGAACACTCCACAAACCTAACTTAACAGCCTGTTTCTCTTATGAATATATTTCTAGGATGCACCCACTAAATTCTTTTGCATGAAGATCTCCTATTGTACATTTTGACAACTAATCTACCAGGAAAGATTTCCATCATTAAGAAAATGTTTTTTAAATGTAACTTGAACCAGGATCAATTAAGGAAATCAATGGTTAATAAATCCAAATTGTATAATGTGTTAAATATGACTTCTTTTCTCCCCTTTCTCAGAAATCGAGAGGGGTGATAATGTTGCTTTTGTAGGAATTGGTGACATTTTCATTCCAGATGGCTGTGGCAGGTCCTCATGGAGCTAAGCCAGTTACATGAGCTGATGATCAATATTTTTATTGCATATTTTCATTGTAACCCAGCCTGTTCTTTGTAATGTTCAGGACAAGTCCCATTTTGGGTAAGAGACCCATTCCTTTAGACTTAGTTGAAAAGCTTTGCACTTTGAGGTATTGTAGTAAAAATTTTTTGCTAATTAACTAGCTCCAATGGAACTTACTTTTCCTGTTTACCTGCAGCTTTTTTGTGTGAACATGCAGTTTCACTGATTGACAGTAGTTTAAAAAAAATCTTTTTGAGGTCCATTTTTACTCCTCCTCCTACAAATAAACATGTCATTCTGTACATTAACAAGATATGCTAGGGCAGATTACATGAAAGAAACCTTTTAAACTAAGAACTACACAACTGCTCTATTCCTCCTAATATCTAGCAAGATATTGAATAAATCATTGAACTTGAGGCTTGCTCCAGCTCCCGAAAATAGGGTGACCTAGGGTTGCCAACTTTCTGATTGCAGAAAACTAAACACCCTTGCCCCGCCTATTCCTGAAGCTCTTCCCCTTCCCGAGGCCCCACCCCTGCCTGACCTCTTATCTGAGGCCCCGCCTGCACTCACTCCATTCCCCCTTCCTCCGTCACTTGCTCTCCCCTACTCTTGCTCAGTTGCTCATTTTCATGGGCTGGGGCAGGGAGTTGGCGTGCGGGAGAGGGTGAGGGCTCTGGCTGGGGGGGCAGGGATGATAGGACTCCAGACTGGGGGGTGGGGCAGAGGGTTTCGGAGTGTGGGAGGCACTGGGCTGGGGCTGGGTGTTAAGGTGTGGGGGCGTGAGGGTACCGGCTGGGGGGAGGGGGCTCTGGTGTGGGGCTGGGGATGAGGGGATTGGGGTGCAGGAGGGGGCTATGGGCTGGGGCAAGGGGTTGGAGTGTGGGAGGGGGTTTGGGGTGTAGGCTCCAGGCGGTGCTTACCTCAGGTGGCTCCCAGGAAGCGGCTGGCATGTCCAACACTTAGGCGAAGCCAGGAGGCTCCGCGCACTATCCCCACCCACAGGCACCATCCCCGCAGCTCCCATTGGCCATGGTTCCTGGCCAATGTGAGCTATGGAGCTGATGCTCTGGGCAGGGGCAGCATGCGCAGCGCCCTGACCCCGCCTGCGCCTGGGAGCCGGACATGCCGACTGCTTCCTGGAAGTCATGCAGAGCCAGGGCAGGCAGGGAGCCTACCTAGGCTAAGCCCCACTGTGCCGCTGACCAGACTTTTAGTGGCCTGGTCAGCAGTCAACCGGGCATTCTGGTAAAAAAAACAGACGCCTTGCAACCCTAGGGTGACCAGATAGCAAGTGTGAAAAACTGGGCCAGGAGGGGTGTGTGTGTGTATGTGTGTGTGGGGGGGTGATAATAGTTGCCTACATAAGACAAAGCCCCTAATGTCAGGATGGTCCCGATAATGTCAGGACATCTGGCCACTCTACCTGAGCATAGTATGAAGTGTCTCATAAATAATACATAAATGGAAAATTTGGACACTTTAAAGCAAATAATCTTGGGGATTAGAAAGCCCACTCTGCTGATGCAGTCACAGCATATGGGGGAAACAAACATGTTGCACACAGTTGGCAATAGAAAGAACCAGGGCATTCTGCTAATTTTTCAGGCATACCTTGTTTGGTCATTTTGTAATATTAAACAAACTAAACCTATACTTTTGGATATATGGATTTTGTTGTTTAAAATCAGTTTCAACAATTCTTGTTCTGTGCTCTACTTTCCAACGTGGAAAGTTTTTTCCTCACCGATTTAACATACATTTTCAGCTCTGCAAATGGGAAAATTGGTATTGTCTAAAGTTGTTGATAGAGTAATCCCAGTAGGATAATTTTTATTAGTTGTTTAGTTTTCTTCTCAGCGAAGTGTTCAAAGCCCTACTGGTCAGAACATATTCAGGATCCAAAGGAAAGCTGCAGATTAGAGCAATAAAATTGTGGGGTAAATGTCCACGACTGAAACCCAAGTTCATTCTACATTATGGCCCAACTAAAATGGATCAAAGTAGGACTGATTGAATGGTTCCTACGAAGTTGGACTTTGGCACCCAAAAATCCACTGGATCACTGATTTAAGCTTTTAGGGGGCAGATTTTTAGAGGGATTTAGTGCTTATCTGCATCTTTAGGCACCTAAATGCCTTTAAAATCTGACCGATCTTTTGGAGGTGGTTTTACATTTTCAAGGCTGAAAGTTTGCCATTGATGTCATCCTGCTAGTGTTCCCTTCTTAAAAGTTAAGATGCAAATTTTGAAAAAGGTCCACTAATTTTTGGGTGCCTCAGTTTATGGGGACTCAATTTGAGACACCCAGTTGAATGGACACTTTTGCAAATTTGAACCCAATTGGATGCTGGACAACACTAGTGGCTGTTTCAACCCATAGTGCAATTCACTACACTTCCATTCTCAACAGAGTAGTGATATTAAAATGTAAAGGGAGACCCTGCATGTCAGGCAAGATTTGGTAACAGGTTTTATGAAGTATCAATAACATTTAAGAAACAGAGGTACAATAAGCCATGGCAGAAAAAGGTGGACAAGTGTTTGGAGCCAGAGACCAAAAGAAATCAAGAATCTTAAGTGAGAATTTTCTCTTCAACTATGAAGAGAGGAGTAGAAAATGGTTTCAAAAGGTTTCCAGACGTATTTCTGGAAATAATGTAGCAGTTCAGATTTCTCAGTTTAATGTAGAGGCCTTTGAGCTGTCATCCAATTTCCTGGAGCATGATCTGGGACGGAAAATTTTAGTCAGAAATTTTCAAAAGCACTTTTGAGAATTTTACTCGTCAATTAAAGGGTGTTTGTTGGTTGATAATGCAAGAATGTTAGACAATTACGTACATGAAAACTAAGCACAAGGCAAAAACTAATACAAGTGTATCTGCGTGGAACAAGAAAAGGAAAGGATACCATGTACCTGTTTTGGGTTTTTTTAGAGGTATAAAGTCACATGGTAAAAAGGAAGCAGATTTTTGTTTGAGGGAGGGTGGATGGTTCAGTGGAGAGGAAATAAAGGACATGAATCTGTACTCTCTGGTTCTATTTTGGATTCTAACTACTATAAGGCTTTAAAACTCCTCAGTGTCCTTTATTCCTTAGGGGATTCATTTTTATGCTCTCAGACATCCATATTCTATGGACATACAAATAACTCAACTGCCAAAACCAGAGGTTTTTCATGAAAAGTACTGGGGATCATTTCTGAGTAAGTGGGGTTCAGTCCTGGCAGACTATGATATCATATGAATGCCAGAGGGATCTTTCATGACAGCATTCAATTCCCAGTAGGTCAGGTTTTGTTTGCAGTGTGTAAAGCTGCTAACCCTGGTTAGGAACCACACACACAAACTGAGAGGAACATGTCAGCATTGCTCAATGTGTGCTGGAGTAAACAATACATCAGTAAAATCAGAGGTTTGGGTTTATGATCTGTGAGAAAACACTATCTTCTCTGTTCTATTAATTGGTCTGGAAGTTCATTAGCTAGGCTCAAATTGAACTTCTCTGCTACATTAGGTTAACTACTGTATCTCTAATACAATTGTGAAAATGAGATGATTCATGGCAGAATGGGATCCCAATAAGCTATTCAGAATAAATAATTGGATGCGGGAATATCAGCTGTCTCTGCAAATCCCACTAATTTAAAAACTGCTTTCCCTGGACAGTTAACTGGACTAATACTCATAGTGTACTGATTTTTAGGGACTGTACAAATGATAATACAAACCCAGGACAGCTACTGCACTGCCTCAATTGCAATGTAATGAAATTGGACCTTTTTGTCAACAGTCTGAAATATTTCAGCCTCGCTGAGGTGATCAGTACAGTGTTAATGTTTTTAAGGTGACTTTATAATTGAGTCAATATGATCCAGATCCATACTGAATGCAGTTGTTGAGATGCAATCTTGCCTAGAGAAACAAGGAACGTTATATACAGCACATGCTCTCAATCGGCCATCAACTCAGCTGGTCAGTCCAATAGTGACTGTAAACCCCCCCTCCCTCCATATTTGATTGCACTACAACAACACAGAATGTAGCACTGGCAGGTAGGATGTCTTATTTATTATTTATTTGTTTGATCTTTTGTGAATGCAATGCACATTAATGTCAGGAGTGGCACAGTGCAGTTGGAAAGTAAGATTTTTCTTCTGCTCTTCAACTACAGAGCACATCTTGGGCTGCCAGCAGTATCTTCATTTTAATTCTTTGTGTTCCGGGTAACTTGTGCTTTAAAAAGGCCACTCTCCTCAGGACATAAAGGGCCTTTGAAAGCTAGCTTGGTGGGATTTGAGTGAGACTAAATTATAAGTTTTGTACCAAATGAAGAAGCAAGATAGATTGAAAAAGAAAAATGTGTGTTTGAAATGCATTTACCAAGGGAACCACATTCAGAAGAAGCTGATCTTTAGTCTCACAAACAGAGTAGTAAATCCCTTCTTTGTTTTTTGGAAATTAATCCCTCTAGGATTCCTGAAAAGAAAACAAAGAAATATGCTCTGTGTTTGGTAAAGATACAAATCCTCAAGTTGATTACAAAGGCCACTTAGGGCTTATTGTGACTGCTAGTGCTGTTGAGTCATGCTCGCATGAATGCCAAGGCATGATTTCAGCAGAGAAAAGTGTACACACAGAGCCAGCACAGTAGCTCAGCAATCTGATTATGATGTTTCTGAGGATCTTGATTCAAGACAGGGAGCCCTAGGTTGGGTCACAGATTTATTCCTTAGTGTCAAATGGCAGATTTTTTTCAAATCAGTCTCCATGGTGACAAGTTTGACTGTTACCCCTGGGAAGAGCTGAAAGCTGTTTTACAAAGCTCCCATTGGCAGATTTGCCATCATCACTGCTATGTGCGACAGCACAGAATTCTGAGAGTACAAATTATTGATATGCTGCACTAGAAAAACTCATTCCTCTCTTTAGATATAGAAGTTATTTAAACCCTACTTCAGCTGTTTTGTTCTGATAGCCTATCTGATACATTACTTGCTAGCAAGAATGTGCCATGTTAGATGTTATCTAGCAAATTACAGAATAAGGAGGCCTTACTTTTGCCAAAACAATTAACAGGGAATTGAAATAGGACATTTAAAAAAACTGCAAAACACAATTTGCAGCTCTTAGCTAGTCAAAATATCTCGAAAAGCTCTCCCCTACTTTTTCTTTGTTATCCGGATTATGTGGGAAATCAAAGAGAGAGACAGGTCACTTGAATTATTAATCCAGAGAGCAAGTGCGAGAAAACACTGAACTCCAGGTTTTGCGACAGTTGTAGCTGATCATTTGGTATGATGGGACAATTTAATATTACTTTTGATTGTATGCTGGCAAACCTTTTTAAAAGTATTTAATGAAATTAAAAGAATTAAGTGCTCCTCTTTTAAATTATTATAAATTCTTGATTATTTTCATTTCACTTTGGAAGGGATTATGTGCTGGTTTGGGAGAGTTAAGAGCTTCATTCCTGCAATGAGCTCCATGCAGGCTCTGCGTGGGCACAGACATCTGACTTCATGGAGTCCATGGCAGGTTTGGGGTGTAAATTTGTATCCATCCATTGACTTCTCAGATTGTCAGGTTAATTGATACAGTTTGTTAAAATAACATACTGATAACTGTGTGCTTGTAACTAGAGCAGCTTGAGAAACTTCAAAAGACTCAATGGTAACTGGAAAAGAATTTGTGAGAAAACATTTCACATAATTTGTTGTCCATTATTCAACCAGCACTAATGGCAACAATAAAAAAGGGCTAAAAAGTATAGAAGGTTTGTGTGCAGGCAATTGTCACATAGATTGAGATTTTTCCAACAATATAGTGGATTTGGCCAAACATATCTTCCATTAAAATCGATGGAAGATGTGTATAGTTAAATCCCTCAGAGCTGAGCTGAAAATCTTAACCATAACATTTTGGGAAAATAATATTGCTGAATCATGGCAAATGTTGATATTACGGATAAATGTTTGAAATGCTGATTAAGTGTGTGTTTTAGGTTTTCTGCATGCATCTTCTGAACACTAGTTATACATACTATAAAATGAGTTATGTATTGATATCTGGGACATTTTGCTTCTAATGATGTCTCCTAGAATTTTGGATACACATGGAATGACCCATAGCTGCACACATAGACAGGGGGATTGAACAGAGACCCCTGAGCACCGAGAACATAGGTCTGTACCTCTGGAGCTAAAGGTGTTGCCCAATTCTTTAGCAGCTATTGATTTCCAATTCACTATTAATTAAAGAGCAGGGTAATGTAGGGTTTTAGTCCCAGAATCAGGCACAACAGAATCAAGGTGATCAAATTCAATATCTGGTTGGGAACCACGATGTGCACAATGAAGACACTCTCACTGAGGGAAAAACAAAACTTTAAGCAATTTTATTAGCACAACTAATAAAGACACATGCTCCATGCTGCATAAAAATATAGTAGTAATATAATAAGGTAATCTCTTGTACCATTCCTCACATATACTCACACCCTTTCTTGGAGAACAGGTGGTGCAAGACAAAGGTCCGACTCATCCCAGGCATGCCAAACAAGTCTGACAATCCAGATCTCTCTTATATGGTGGTCTGGCCTATGATAGGGCCTAGGGGCTGTCATGAATATTCATATCAATACCCAACCTCCTTTATCCATATCTAACTTCCTCACCCTAATAATGTTGGGGGGTCCTTATTCTATACATTAGTATGTTAATGATCTTGACCTATTGTCACATAAGTCAATTCATTGCCAAGGGAAGAATCTCCCAACATCTCTATATCCTAAAATATCCAAGCCTTATATCAGTTCAGTGTTCCTGTGGCTTACCTGGTATCACCTTGTACAGACTACCCGACTAAGCACACTGTTCCCAGTTCCCCAGAACTCAGGGGCACTGTTGGGCCAGTTATGTATGCTAAAGTTCATAGGCCTCAAAGGCTTATGTTAACTGCTTAAGCTAATGTCTTACAGGATGTAGGCCTGTCTGTTCCTTATGTTACTGCTAAATAGAATGCTAAGTTAGCTCTGTGGGCTACATAGGAAAGCTCCTTTATCTGTGATGAAGTAGCAGGTAGCAACTATAGGGAGACATGATCACATACCCTAAGCCAATTATACACTCACATGGATTTGACAAATTATTTTGCATATACATTTTGATGTTAGTTGGGAATGTTTAGAGCCACTAGGGAGCATCATAGCAAGAGGTAAGAGTCTGTAAACAGGAAATACAGTCTTGCATTCACCCTAACTACAACATCCTGAGTCTCTGTAATTTTTATGTGCATCATGGAAGTGGACTGTGCAAGTGTGCACCACAAACTCATCACTCATACACTGGAACGCTTGTGTTTTACACTCAACATGGAATCTGAGTTGCATGACTGCAGAAATGAAGTTGTGCCACACTGAAAATTACTGTCATGCTGTGGAATTGGGGTTATCTGAGATTGTATTGTGAAATGTATGAAGCATGCATACATGGCATGTCTGCGTGTAGCCTGCACCTATGTTATGGGTTATGGACCATGTGTCATGCATACGTTGTGCAACTCTTTCTGACATTTTAAGTTTTGCACTTCTGCGGCAATGTAGATGAGAAGGGTAAATTCAAATTCAGTGGCACTGTGGTGTGAGGCAAGAATGTCAAATGATCAAAAATATTTACATTTCCGTACATTCACTGCAACCTTAATATTCATAACAATAGTGCTTCCAAATCCCATTAGAAAGAGAACTAATTTGGCTCTGTCTTTTGTTGAGCTTCATTAATTAACCTGTGACATGCATTTAATAAGTTCATAATTTATCTAAAATGGTGGGAAAAACAGATGAAAACCAAGAGCAAATTTATTGTGTAGTCTTATTTTCCATTCTTTTTATTTTTAGTATTTTTTAGTATTGCAGTGTACATTGGAATCCTGAGAAAGAGGTAATGGATACAGACACTGTTAGGTACATTCTATCTTATTGACAACAAATATTATTCTTGTTACAGTGTCTATGAAATCTGAATTTTATATCGCTCTTGGGTGGACTTTGCTATTCAGCCAGGGCCGGCTCCAGGCACCAGCCGAGTAAGCTCGTGCTTGGGGCGGCAGATTCTACGGGGCGGCATTCCGACCAATCCTAGGGCGGCATGGCCGTTTTTTTTTGTTTGTTTTTTGTTCACCGATCCGGCCGTCCTGTAGGGGGCGGTGGCGCGGGGGAGGGGAGTGCCCTGCTGGGAGCGGGCTGCGCACTCCATCTGCCCCAGCCAGTGCTAGGTCTGCAAACCCGGCAGGGCAGCCCGCGTCCTTCCCTCCCCGCCGACCAGAGCGGCGCGGAGCCCTCCCGGCAGGCGGTGCGGCGGTCGGGGCCACGTGGCAAGCGCCCCATTGAAGCCCTGGCACCCCCCTTCTCTCTCTCCCCCTGCTCCCTCCCTCTTCCCCCTCGCTAGCCAGGGCACGTCTACAGCACAGGGAGTCCTCCTGCACCCTGGCTCCGGCCGCCCCGCAGGTTTTTTTTTTCTGCTTTGCCGCTCCGGCCATGCTGCAGTTTTTTTTTTTTTTTTGCTTGGGGCAGCAAAAAAGCCAGAGCCGGCCCTGTATTCAGCAGTAATTAAGCTGAAAGGAAAATAGTCAAGAATGGAGAATTATGGTTGCAGGTGTAGACTAAAAGAGTTCCCTTATTCTCCCTTCAGCCTACAATCAGCTCACTGCATTGTTGCTAAAATGTTAACTCTACTAGTGCCAAAGAGAGAAGCTTACCCAAAACAGCATTTCCAATAAATGTTCACTGCAAACTGAGGGATTTACCTACAGTCTTCCCCCAAATATCTTCCTTAATTTTGCATAAACGTGTTAACTAGCTGACATCTATCAAAGGTTAAATATAGACATGCTGTAAATGGAAAAACCTCCCTGTAAAGGTGAATGACCAAATCTAAGATAGCTATAGCTGTCCTAGCCACCTAGCTGGCTTGAGATGAAAAGAGGGAGTTGTGTTTCAGGATTGAAAATACAGGACTGTGGTTAGAGGTCTGGTTGCTGAATAAAATAATGTGCTTGTGACAGTTAAACTTAAGGCGTTTCTCAGATATTATCTAAAGTCCCTTTGACACACCCTCTGAATACTGCTAATAAAGGGTGCAAAAAGTAAGTGTTCATAAGGAAAAAAAATCCACAACTGCTACATACCAAGATCTGGCTCTAAGAACATTCATGATCAAATGAGAAAACAAGATTTCTAACTGATGCCGAACTCAAAAATAACAGTAAAGACAAGGTGTGCAATAAACTCCTTGTACATCATTGCACCAGCAGTCTGACAGTAATGAAAATGTTTAATACATCATTTTGAGTGACCGAGCTAATGAGACAGTATATCTAATAGTCTTAAAGAAGAAAGGTGGGAAATGTGCACTTAACTAAAAGTTACCCTTTACTTAGCCCTGGTCTACACTATGAGTTTAGGTCGAATTTAACAGCGTTAGATCGATTTAACCCTGCACCCGTCCACACAACGCATCCATTTTTGTCAACTTAAAGGGCTCTTAAAATCGATTTCTATACTCCTCCCCGACGAGGGGATTAACACTGAAATCGACATCACTGGGTCGAATTTGGGGTAGTGTGGATGCAATTCGATGGTATTGGCCTCCGGGAGCTATCCCAGAGTGCTCCATTGTGACTGCTCTAGACAGCACTCTCAACTCAGATGCATTGGCCAGGTAGACAGGAAAAGCCCCGCGAACTCTTGAATTTCATTTCCTGTTTGGCCAGCGTGGCAAGCTGATCAGCACAGGTGACTATGCAGAGCTCATCAGCAGAGGTAACCATGGAGTCCCAGAATCACAAAAGAGCTCCAGCATGGACCAAAAGGGAGGTACTGGATCTGATCGCTGTATGGGGAGACGAATCCATGCTATCAGAACTCCGTTCCAAAAGATGAAATGCCAAAATATTTGAAAAAATCTCCAAGGGCAGAGGCTATAACAGGGACCCACAGCAGTGCCGCGTGAAACTTAAGGAGCTCAGGCAAGCCTACCAAAAAAACAAAGAGGCAATCAGCCGCTCCGGGTCAGACCCCAGACATGCCGCTTCTATGATGAGCTGCATGCAATTCTAGGGGGTGCCCCCACCACTACCCCACCCCGTTCATGGACTCCTGCAAGGAGGGAGTCTCATGCAACAGGGATGAGGATTTTGGGGACAAGGAAGATGATGAGGAGGAGGAGGAGGAGGAAGAGGAAGGTAGTGCACAGCAGGCAAGCGGAGAAACCGTTCTTCCCGACAGCCAGGAACTGTTTATTACCCTGGAGACAATACCCTCCCAACCCTCCCAAGGCAGGCTCCTGGACCTTGAAGGCGGAGAAGGCACCTCTGGTGAGTGTACCTTTGTAAATATAATACATGGTTTAAAAGCAAATGTGTTTAATTATTAATTTGCCCTGAAGACTTGGGATGCATTCGTGGCCAGTACAGCTACTGGAATGCATTCAAGCAACATCCGTTCTTTATCTCTCTGTGTTATCCTCAGGAGAGTGATATCATTCATGGTCACCTGGTTGAAATAGGGGGATTTTATTAAGGGGACATTCATTCCCACATGTTATGAAGGTTAAATAAGCCAAAAGACTGGCTTACCATGGCTGCCTGCAAGCCGAATTCTGTTGCCTGGCCCTGCCAAACCGACCTTGTACCGAAAGCACATGTGCAATGTAATGTTAATAGCTTGGTTCACCGTGAAAGAGTCTACCCATTGTTCTCTAAAATGTGTCTTTTTAAAAACCACTCTCCCTTTTTTTTCCTCCCGCAGCTGCAAATGTTTCAACGCTCCCCCTATCATCTCCGTCCCAGAGGCTGGCACACATAAGAAGGCGAAAAAAAATGCACTTGCGATGAAATGTTCTCTGAGCTCATGCAGTCCTCCCACACTGAAAGAGCTCAGCAAAATGCGTGGAGGCAGACAATGTCAGAGTCCAGGAAAGCACAAAATGAACGTGAGGACAGGAGGGAAGTGCAAGAGGACAGGTGGTGGGAGCAAGATGATAGGTGGTGGCAGCGTGATGAGAGGAGGCGGGATGCAATGCTGAGGCTACTGGAGGATCAAACTGATATGCTCCGGCGTATGGTTGAGCTTCAGGAAAGGCAGCAGGAGCACAGACTGCTGCTGCAGCCCCTGTGTAACTGACCGCCCTCCTCCCCAAGTTCCATAGCCTCCTCACCCAGACGCCCAAGAACACGGGATGGGGGGGGGGCCTCCGGGCACCCAACCACTCCACCCCAGAGGACTGCCCAAGCAACAGAAGGCTGGCATTCAATAAGATTTGAAGTGCAGTGTGGCCTTGTCCTTCCTTTCTCCCTTCCTCCCCCACCCCACCCGGTGCTTCCTTCCTCCCCGACCCCTCCCGGGCTACCTTGGCAGTTATCCCCCTATTTGTGTGACAAATTAATAAAGAATGCATGAATTTGAAACAACAATGACTTTATTGTCTCTGCAAGCGGTGATTGAAGGGGGGAGGTCGGTTGGGTTACAGGGAAGTAGAGTGAACCAAGGGGGAGGGTTTTCATCAAGGAGAAACAAACAGAACTTTCACACCGTAGCCTGGCCAGTTATTAAACTGGTTTTCAATGCTTCTGTGATGCGCAGCACGCCCTGCTGTGCTCTTCTAATCGCCGTCGTGTCTGGCTGTGCGTAATCAGCGGCCAGGCAATTTGCCTCAACCTCCCACCCCACCATAAACGTCTCCCCCTTACTCTCACAGATATTGTGGAGCACACAGCAAGCAGTAATAACAATGGGAATATTGGTTTTGCTGAGGTCTAACCGAGTCAGTAAACTGCACCAGCACACTTTTAAACATCCAAATGCACATTCTACCACCATTCTGCACTTGCTCCGCCTATAGTTGAACAGCTTCTGACTACTGTTCAGGGTGCCTATGTATGGCTTCATGAGCCATGACATTAAGGGGTAGGGTGGGTCCCCAAGGATAACTATAGGCATTTCTACATCCCCAACGGTTATTTTCTGGTCTGGAAAGTAAGTCCCTTGCTGCAGCTGTTCAGACAGACCAGAGTTCCTGAAGATGCAAGCGTCATGTACCTTTCCCGGCCATCCCACGTTGATGTTGGTGAAACGTCCTTTGTGATCCACCAGTGCTTGCAGCACCATTGAAAAGTACCCCTTTCGATTTATGTACTGGCTGCCAAGGTGGTCCGGTCCAAGATAGGGATATGCGTTCCATCTATCGCCCCACCACAGTTAGGGAATCCCATTGCAGCAAAGCCATCCACTATGACCTGCACATTTCCCAGCATCACTAGATAGCAGCAGCTCAGTGATTGCGTTGGCTACTTGGATCACAGCAGCCGCCACAGTAGATTTGTCCACTCCGAATTGATTCCCGACTGACCGGTAGCTGTCTGGCATTGCAAGCTTCCAGAGGGCTATCGCCACTCGCCTGTGAACTGTGAGGGCTGCTCTCATCTTGGTATTCTTGCGCTTCAGGGCAGGGGGAAGCAAGTCACAAAGTTCCATGAAAGTGCCCTTACGCATGCGAAAATTTTGCAGCCACTGGGAATCATCCCAGACCTGCAACACTATGCGGTCCCACCAGTCTGTGCTTGTTTCCCGGGCCCAGAATTGGCGTTCCACGGGATGAGCCTGCACCATTGCCACCAGAATGTCCACATTGCCGGGGCCTGTACTTTGAGAGAAGTCTGTTCATGTCCTCATCACTCTCATCACCTCGCTGCCATCGCCTCCTCGCCTTCTTTTGCAGGTTCTGGTTCTGAACATAGTGCAGGATAATGCGCGAGGTGTTTACAATGCTCATAACTGCCGCAGTGAGCTGAGCGGGCTCCATGCTTGCCGTGGTATGGCGTCTGCAGGAGAGCAGAGTTGCAGCGGATTCGGTGGCTGACGACGGATGCCACGAGAATAGATCTTTATTGAGAGATGCCACGAGAGTAGATATTTATAGAGAACAACGAGAGGACCTGCGAGGTGGATTCATGAGAGCAGAGTTGCAGCAGAAGCGGGAGCCCATGACAGCCAACATGGAGAAATTCGCTATCGATCGAGCCAAGAGCAGGAGAGCAGAGTGGCAGTGGAAGCAGCGGTTGGAAGACCAGTTTTGCAGACCTATTGCACCCTCTACTGCCAGCAGCACCAGGACACAACAGCGACGGTGTCCGTTAGCTGAGCTGAGTGGACTGCACGCTTGCCATGGTATGGCGAGACAAGAGCTGGAGAGCAGAGTTGTAGCAGAAGCGGTGGATGATGACAGTCATATAGAAGACCTGCGAGGTGGATTCATGGCACCAGGAGAGCAGGAGAGCAGAGTTGCAGCGGAAGCGGTCGTTCGATGACAACGGTTAGGAGTCCTACTGCACCGTCTGCTGAAAGCAGTATGGGGTCCGCATGGAAAAAAGGTGCGAAACGATTGTCTGCCGTTGCTTTCACGGAGGGAGGGGCGACATGTACCCAAAACCACCCGCGACAATGTTTTTGCCCCATCAGGCATTGGGAGCTTAACCCAGAATTCCAATGGGTGGCGGAGACTGCGGGAACTGTGGGATAGCTACCCACAGTGCAACACTCCAAAAGTCGATGCTAGCCACGGTATTGTGGATGCACTCTGCCAACTTAATGCGCTTAATGGGGACACACACAATCAACTGCATAAAATCGCTTCCTAAAAAATCGACCTAATTTCGTAGTGTAGACATACCCTTAGATACTGTTGTTGCAGAAGTGGGAGGATCAAGTTGCATTAGAATCTAATGCAGGCTATGCTGTAAAGGATAAATGAACTAGAGACCAAATCATGCGTAAATCTGTAGTACACAGTACACATGTTTGTGACAGAAGAGACATCTACTGCAAATCAATCTCTCTCTGGAGACAAAAATATACTTTGGGTGTATAGATAACACAGATCAATACAGTAGATGGAACTGTTGTACTAAATGGAAATAATTAAGCTAGTGTGAGTGTGACACTTCAACATGTAGGATCTGCTGCCAGAGTCTTACAAGCAGAACTCCCCTTTAAGTCAACAGTGATTTATTTATTTTTGTCTGTGTAAGGAACAGAATATAGGATCAGTTCCACAGAATATATTAAGCATGAAATTCACCCAGCCCAATGCAACTTGTAAGCACAGGGGTGAATTTCATCCCAAAACTCAATAATTAATATTGCAGAATTGGAGAGTTGGCATTGCCCCGTGACCCCATTCAGTGGGTGCACTATACTAAACTGTACTGTAAGCATGATATGAAACAACACACAAAATAAAAACAAAGAGAGCATGAAACAATGAGAGCCCGGCAGGGGTTGGTCCAGTGAGAGGAGTCTGAGGCAGGCTTCAGCACAGGGCCTGGTCTGCTCCACGCAGCTGCCCTGGGGCCAATTCTGGTTACTCACAACACTGAGAGAGACCCAGCCCACGATACAGTGTGGGAAACGGGTCTGCTCAGCTTCCAGGCCCAGCTGCTGAGAACAGGAAGAAGCCCTGACACAAACCCAGTGCCCCATCCCTACTACCTGGAGATTGGGACACACTGGGGCGATGCCCTGTCCCCGCCCTTCCCCTCTGGCAAATGTTGCTCTTTTAGCTTCCATAGTGGCTAAACATACAACGCTGCCATCACCATGAAGCAATGTGGCAGGGAGCAGCACTGCCATGACGCAGGGCCCAGGCTATGAAGCCACACATGATTTCTTGTGCGAAGGAGCAAACACAGCTTCTTCCTCCACTAGACCATCACCCAGAATATGGTGGTTGTTTTTTTCACCCCCTAATGTCATGATTTCCATGGGTTCAGTAAAGCCCATGAACCCTCTGCTAAAGTCACCCCTGCCATTGCTAATAAGTATATGTTGGTTAAATATATAAAATATAAGGATCACAGGGTTCACTTTCAAATACTAGCTATGTATTTATCTCACCAGTGGTGTGTTTTGCTGGTTTTCAGAGTCTCAGAAAATGCAAGGATGATCCATATTATTAAGGCTAAGATTTTGTCATGGATATTTTTAGTAAAAGTCAGGGACAGTTCACGGGTAATAAACAAAAAGTCAAGGAAGCCGTGACTTGTCCCTGACTTTTACTAAAAACATTCCTAACAAAATGGGGAGGGAGAAGGGTCCAGCACCCTGTCCCCCCTGCAGCAGCTGGGAGCCGCAAGGACCCCATTGCCCAGTGGCTGGGAGGGGTCCCCCTGCTGCCCTGTGGGCCTAGAGCTGAGTGGAGGCCCAGGGCTGGGAGCTGTGGGATGGAGGCTCTGCCATTGGTGGAGGCTGGAGAGCTGCGGGGGGGCCCCCTCCCACTGAGCAGCCACAGAGTCCCTTTGCTGTCGTCGGCTGGGAGTTATGCCCCCCCTCCCCCCCGCCTGCAGCCACTGAGCACCTCTGGGGTCCCTCTGCCACCTCCACCAGTGACTGGAAGCTGTGGGGGTGGAGGGCAGGCTGCTCGCGGTGGCTGAGCAGCTGCATGGGGTGCCCCTGCCAGTGGCTGGGAAGCTGCGTGAGCTCCCCAACCTGCGGCTGTTAAGCAGCTCCAGGGTCCTTCTGCCACTGCTGGCTGGGAGCTGTGGGGACCCTGGCTGCTTGCGGTGGCAGCTGGGCAGCTCAGGGGTTGCTGGTGGCAGTGGCGGCTAGTCAGTTGTGGGGAGTCCCGCTACCCACAGCTGCTGGGCTGCTGCAGGGTCCCCAATGTCATGGAGGTCTCTGGAAGTCATGGAATCAGTGACTTCCGCAACCTCTTTGACATAATCGTAGCCTTACATATTACACATTGCACCATATATTTATCAGTAGGGTCAAAATGTATGTTGTTTAATTACAAACAGTACATGATTATTGGTGTCAATAACTTGCCTGCCTCTATTCCTATTTAATTATGCAGTGAAAGCTACAATAGTTCTGTATAATGACAATCTCTCTGGCAAAAGTATGCTGCAATGTCAGAGGAATATCTATTAATAATTACAGAAGTGGTGGGAATTTCTTGCATTTTAAAACATAGGTTTAATAATTGAGTACTCTTGAGTTGTCAGTTTTATTGCAAAGAGAGAGATTATTGTGTTTAATGTTATTTTGAAAAATAAACCCATAACTGCTGTAAGATATCCAGAAGACACCACATTGAGAAGGTAAAAGGTGAAGCGGGAGGTCTTGTTTATCACATCCTAGCTATTTATATTACATTGTGCCAGATTATCACTTAAGAAATTAGTGATTGAGCTACAGAAAAATCTCAGTGGTTAATATCTTTCAATACTGATTCCTTTGTATAATGAGACTAATGGTTTGTGTACATAATAGCTATATTTAATGTCTTGTCATATGCCAAACTGAAGATAGAGAGCTCACAGAAGAGAGGCCTGTATATAGGTAGAGAGTTAGTGCTGCTCTTTCCTGGAGTTCTAAACACAAGGCAAGTATCATACAGATAGAGCCAGCTTGTGGCTGGTCATAACCAGGTTAAAGATAGTAAGAACCACAGCTGCATTAGGGTTAGACCTCCACACATCATGGCCCTCTGAGTAGTGGACAGCAAAGGCTGCAGGCCTAGTACACTCCCTTTTCCCTAGTGCAGAGGTTCTCAAACTGTGGTCCGTGGACCACCAGTGGTCTGCAAGCTCTATTCAGGTGGTCCGCGGATAGTTCCCTCTAAGCTGCACTCTTGGGTGGCCGCACACAAGAGAATGAAGGGCCACCCACCTAATTAGTGGAGCCGCGCAGACATGACTCCACTAATTAGGTGCCTGGATCCTGGAGAAGACGCACATGTAAGGTGAGTTGGTGGCCTTGGGGGGGAATAAGGGGTAGGTGGGAGGGGGCAGTGGGGTGAGAAGAGGGGATGTGCAGGGCTGCGGCGGCCACAGAAAGAGGTGACTTTCCCCAGCTCCAGGGCTGCAGCTGCCGGGGAGAGATGGCCCTCCTTCCCAGCCTCAGCTGTGTGGCTGCTGTGGCAGGGAAGAGACCCCTCCTTCCCAGCCTGGGGGCTGCCACAGTGGTGGGGAGAGGAAGAGATCCCCCCCTACTTCCCAACCCCAGCTCGGGGGCTGCCGTGGTGCAGGAGGGAGGGCACATCCATCGCATTAGAAAGGTAAATCTACTGATATTAAAATATGAGTTGTGTGCTTTTATTTGTAGAACAAAAAAAGTTAATTATTTTTTATATATATCGCTTTTATCCAAAGCACGTTACAATAGTTAGCTAACGGTACAAACAACATTTGGAAAGATCATTAAGTGGTCTTCCAAGACCCTCAGCAATTTTCAAGTGGTCCATGAAAAAAAAAGTTTGAGAACCACTGCCCTAGTGGATAGGTGTGGAGGGGAAACAAACTATTAAGGAAGGTGCAGAGACAAAGCTCTGTCTCCTTCCCCTTCCTCCCATGTACTGGCTAGTGGAGGCAATCTGATGCAAGGGAGAAAGTAATTTAGGACTGCAGTAAATTATTTCCCCATGCTTTCCTACCCCCACCCTGCCCCGGAAAAAGGGAGAGGGGCTGGGGCAATTGCTACTCCGAGTTACAGTTCCTTTCTTGGGCTGCATCTAGGGCAACAACACTATATGCTGCCCCATATGGTCCCAGCTAAATGTCAGTCTAACCCATAACCATCTGGTGCATGCAACACAACCTGGGAGCTAGTGTGCTGTGACTGTTGTTTACAACAGTGGTTCTCAAAGCCGGTCCGCCGGTTGTTCAAGGAAAGCCCCTGGCGGGTCGGGCCGGTTTGTTTACCTGCCGCATCCGCAGGTTCGGCCGATCGCAGCTCCCACTGGCTGCGGTTCGCCGCTCCAGGCCAATGGGGGCTGCAGGAAGCGGCGCGGGCCGAGGGATGTGCTGGCCGCCGCTTCCCGCAGCCCCCATTGGCCTGGAGCGGCAAACCGCGGCCAGTGGGAGCTGCGATCGGCCGAACCTGCAGACGCAGCAGGTAAACAAACCGGCCCGATCCGCCAGGGGCTTTCCCTGAACAACCGGCGGACCGGCTTTGAGAACCACTGGTTTACAACACTAATCATTATCCTCTCCTATTTATCTTGTGTGCCACTTGCCTGTTGTCTCTAGTCTTAGACTATAAGCGGTTTAGAACAAGGGCTGTCTATTATATGTTAGTACATTGCCTAGCAAAATGGGCCTGAGACCTTTAAATACTACTGCTGTATAAAGAATAAATAATAATGTAAAATATGAAAGCAAAAGTATGGATCATCAATTTTCTTCTGAACTAGTTACTTCTCTTTGAATAGACAATAGAGAAAATGTTCTGGAGTTTGCATGTTTTCCACAGAAGGAATTAGAAGGTTGAGTTTGAAGAGAGTTTTACAAAGCTGAAGGCAGATTTGGCTTTTCAGAGTTATTTCCAGTCTCCTAAAATACCTATTGTCCCACCTTCTGTTTTTAAATGTAATTTGTCATGTCCAGTTATTCTGGTAAGTTGTTAGGAAAGTCACAGAGGTCGAGTTTGGGGAAAAAAAGAATCCAACAACAACAGTTTTAACAGAACATTTTTCAGACATTTGATCTAATGTATTTCACATATATTAAGGAACACTAAATATAAGTAAGCAAGACAAGTCTCATCATCCCCTGGGAAAGAGAGAGGCAGGAGCAGCTGTGAAAAGCTGAAAGTGAGCTCTTCCTGGCTCCTACATATAGTACACTTGTGCACCTGGCCAGCCTTCCTACCTAAATAGGTTAGCTTGGTAAGCAAATGACTCAGTTTTACAAGCATTATGTGTTCTTGCAGCTGCATAACCCAGTCAGAATACATCTGTTCATAAGTAGCTGAACCTCCCTGGCATGCTTTAGGGTTGGGGGTGGGGAGACTTCCGTATGAATGGTTTTCTAGCTTTCCTTTTGTTGTGAAGCACTGAGAGCTGCTTGTTCATGCCACACGTTTGCTATTCAGTACATTCCCAGTCTTTTTGTTGAAGCCCCCAGATCTGATTGTTCCCTATCTTCCAAACAATCTGCCCCCTAATGTCCCTTAATGCCATGCCGTGACACATTCACCATATCTCTGACTCTTCTGTCTAATCTCTCCTCTTCTCTCTCTCTCTCTCTCTCTTTTATTATCAAATTTTTTTCTATGTACATTAGTTTCTGTCCTTTATTTTCTTGTTTTATTCATGTTGCTGGCTCTGTCCTGGATCCTTCAGTTTCCCATTCCTCACTTACCACAGGGCTATACTCATGCTGAGGGTTACCTGTTGGTGGCTCTGTGATGCTGAAAGAAATGTGTTCTTGGAGCTGAGATTTGTGAGAGCAGAGGCACAAAGCTTGGTCTGGCGGATGTCTACGTGAGCCTGCAACCCCATATGTGTGTGAGCTATTCCCCAAACCAGGGACTGTCATAGGAGCAGCGAGGGAATCTGAATGGCTCTCAGAAGCTGCCTGCCACAGCAGCATTCTTGCAGTGGATGAGAGAGGTATAGAGTAGGATCCAGCGTTGGTGAAGCGTTTCAGGCTCCCAATGCACCTCTTCTCTACTATGTACTCCTGTGGATTACTTAGGTGTTCCACCCCTGTATTTACACAGTGGCCCTGCCCTTTAGGATGGCAAACAGCATCACAAAGCTAGTTCCCAATGTGTATATCAATCCCTGTAGTGAACTACCTCAGCTTTCCAGCAGTGTCATGAGATAACACAATATGCAGTAATCATACCATGTTCAGCTTCAGTTCTAGCTGTCAGCACGTCCCTTGAAAAAGGTGACTTCCATTTACTGCAGGTCACGAGGAAATTATAGTATATTACATTAAGTCCTGTGACAGTCCTGTAAGTGACAAGGTTAATCAATGAGGATACTGGGGCCTGACTCATGCACCCTCAGCATCGATGCCAAAGAAGAGAGAAACTCCAGCTAGCTCTTATTCTCATGTTGATAGCTGGTGAGAATGAAGAAGGTGAATCAGCTAAATTGTCAAATAAAAGCTGTTGTTTAAAACTGAGCATTCATGACACTAAGAGCCTAGTTATTTATTTTAAGCCAAATTGTTCTTACTTAGAGATGGACCAGACATGGGGACAAATCCTGCCTTTAGGCTATGCATATAATATGTATTAATACAGAATGCTGTGGCCAGAAAAGGAATTGATGGATGCAACTCTTTTACTGTCCTCCTGGCGTTCCCAAAACCAATGGAATTCACATTCTGTTGTCTCCCCTCACCACAGGCTTTCAGCGTTTGGAATTTGTGAGGAGGAGGCATGGTCTGGATCTAACTGTGAACTTCCAGATCTGCCTGTGACCCCTGTACACCCTTCCAATCTCCTGTGTTCCTCCTCTTGTGGCAGAAGTTAATTGAACTATATGGGGCTTGCAAATTTATGCGATAATTTGCACCAGTTTTGGAAGGAAATGTGAAGAGAACCTTGCCTTGACCCAGTCTTTCAACTGAGGAAACATTATGTAACCCACACACCTGGGTGAGGTGTTCTGTCCCATCCAGTGGCACTGAGACCACTTAAAGAGTGAGATACAATGAGTCTGCTCTACAGTCTTAGCTAACAGGCGGTTGGCTTTTAGCTCATGCGGTAAGCTCCAGAAGTCCCAGGTTCGATCCCGCCCACCAACGACCGGGGTCTGTTGGTGTTACAATAACACCCTGTATTTCAGTTTCACCACTGGCCTCCTCCCTCTTAATAGGCCTATACACTGGCAAGAGATGGTTTGTAATTGACTATAAATAGAAAAATGAAATAAAACAAACTACCAAAGAATAAAACTGGTAAAATATATTGGATTCTTGGTGAATTAGCTTTCCTTTAAAAGTTACATTGAGAGGATTATGCAAAAGTTCAGTGAAAAAGTCTTATAATTTTAGTTAAAAAAATCGGCGTGAATCATACTATAATACATATGTTGGCAACATTGAACACAATCTATAAAATACTTTGAGCAGCATTTTATGGGATTGAAAAGTCCTTTTCCTAGCTTGTAAACTAGATACAACTTTAATTATGTTCCCCTGGCTACCAGCATGCTGTGTTTGATAATAAAGCTGAGGAATCTGAAAAACAGAAAGGAATCTCATACCTCTGCATTTCTGTAGGACGGGGAATTCTACCAATTTGCATATTCAGTTTATTCACGATCACTGGTGTTAAGGCATTTTTCTTTCCCTCTCTGTTTTTCTCTACAGTGTTATTAGAATATCTCACTATTCACTTCAACACACCTCTCTTGAGAGCTGCTGATCTTTTGCCAAACACACAGGAAAATATATCCTGCCACTTTTTCTGTTAATAAAAGAAATAATCAGCTGCACAGTATGCACATGAATCGGGAAAAGAATTCAATAGCCCTTTCTTTTGTCATTGAACATACTGGGAAAATCTAGTGGGCTGCAAATACAGTCTATATATTGCATTTTACTCTTTGTATTTGCTGAATGCTAATAGTGTGATCAGTGTTGTACAGCACTAAGAAGAGAACAGTGCACTGTCATCAAAGAGCTTATAGGCTAAATAGACAAAGAAAATATAGACAAAGATTGGGTACAAATTGCTTAATTAGCTCACAGGGGTGTTGTTGTATAGAGTAGGCTCTTTGTTGGAAGAACTAAGGTTTATAGGCTTACACAGGACTCTATGCCTCTCAACATTTTGTTGCGAGGACTATGGTTTATAAAACAAGTACATCTTAAGGAGTGATTTGAAGGAATGTAGGTGCAGGCATAGATGATTAGCTCAGGAATGGAGTTCCACGCTCATAGAAGAGGGCATGGAGATGAGCGTGGGAGAAATAAATATGGCTTCGTAGATGGCCAGGAATAGTAAATAATAGCGGCAGAAAGATGTGCAGCAGCAAGTTTTTAAAGAGCATTGAAACTAAGAACAAGGAGTTTACATCTGATGTCAAAAGCAAAAGGAAGCTATTGCTGGAAGTCAAAGAGGGAATGGGCAACTACATGATTTTTGCAGTAACATTTTGGCTAGACACAAGGGGCAAGGTGAAAGAAGTTTGCAGTAGTTGTAGTGAGAGATAACTGCATTTGTGTAAGGTTCTTGGCATAGGAAATAAAGAAAAAGATTGAGCTTAGAGATGAAAAGGGGAAATGGAGAGAGAAGAGTGGAAAATGATACTGAATTCATGAGCCTGCAAACAGAGGATGGTGGGTTTGCCGATGGTGATGAAGGATGGGGGGAGGGGCGGAGAAGCATGGATCAGTGTTCACGTCATACCCCCCATCAGTACACGGCCCAAGCTGGGGAAGCTAATGATCCAACCAATGGACCAAATTCGGTGATGAATCCTGGTCACGTGCCACCTGAGGCACGATGTGCATACACTAATAAGAATGGAGGAAGAATGTACTCGTCAGGAAAGACATTCATTTTTCACCATGGTCAGTTTCAGCTGACAGTGGGACAACTGGGATAGTACATCTGAGAGGTAGTCAGTGATGAGAGATTGAATGGAAGAAAGGTTGGCACAAAGAGGTGGGTTTTTGAGACATCAGGATGGAAGTAATTGAAGATGTGTGACTGAATGAGATCATCCACGGTCAGGGATAACATGTAGATGGAGAAGAGAAGTGAACTGAATACAAGAGGAGCCCAGAGAGATGCAAATGCTGAATGGAAGGGAGGTAGAGCTACTGCAGAATATACTGATGGAGCAGTTCGAAAGAAAGCATGTGAACCAGGCAACCATGGTGCCATGTAAGACTAAGGAGGAGAGAGTGATAGACTGCTGAAAGCAGTCAATAGATTGAGAATGATGAGAAATTGGACCTTGAAACTTATAGCTAATTAGCTAAGAAAAGGTTATTGTAAGGCTAGTTTCAGTGGAGTGGCCAGGACAGAAACCAGGCAGCAAAGGTGTAAGCGGAGAGTTTTGTGCAGAGGAAATCAGTGCAACTGAAGTAGATAGCATGTTGAACTTTGGAAGCAAGGGAAGAAGACAAAATAGTTGAAAAGGCAAGCAGGCTCAAGAGAGGGATTTAGTGAGGCAATGGAATAATAAAAGGCAAAGAAAAGGAGAAAGATGAAAAAGAAGAAAGGTTCAGGATGAAGATGAGGGAGTAGAACAAAGTGAGGGAAGTCAGGAAGCTAATGGGTTAAGAGATCAGGTTAAGGGGTTAGCAGAGAAGAGCAGAAGGGACACTGTCATGTCAGAGATGGGTGTAGGAAGCAAAAAGGTAATATGCATGTGGGTCAGGAGGAGAGAGATGAGAGGGGAAGATGTGGCATTGTATCAGCATGATATATGACTGGGTTATGTCCAGTCAAAGCTTAATCTTTCATACTATGTCATGTTAGTCTGTGACATGATGCAATTTAGCACAGGGGAAAGGAGGAAATGTGAAATGACAATCAACATTTAACCTACATTTTAGTTAGTGGGTTTCAGCCTGTATTTTTGGTGGAGAAGTAGTTCTAGGAATGATTTTATGAACATAGTCAATACTCCCATATCGGCCCCAATTAATTTTCTTGTGCCCCTTTTGTATTGCCATAGCCGGTTTAAAATTTTGGGAACACCCAGCAAAGTTAGACTGAGAGGATGAGGATGGACCTCAGGGATATATTTTTCCCCTAAAAATCACGCTTTCTTCCACATGTATTTTAAACCCCGCCCCCAAACCCCTCCAAAGACTAGATCAATCTGACCAAGGTACTCCAGCCCGTCTTGGTCCCTGTAAAGACAATGGCAAATTTCCCATTGACTTGAATGTGATTTGGATTTGGCAGTGGCAAATCCCAGTATCAAGTGCCAAATTTGTGAGTATCCTGCTAATTTGGGCCCTCTCCATTAATTTTTTGGGTCTGCATCAGCTGCCAGTTTCTCATGTCCTCTGTGTGTATGACGGGCTATTTAGAAAAACTGGATGAGCACAAGTAAATGGGGCCAGATGCACTGCATCCGAGGGTGCTAAAGGAGTTGGCGGATGTGATTGCAGAGCCATTGGCCATTATCTTTGAAAACTCATGGTGATCGTGCGAGGTCCCAGATGACTGGAAAAAGGCTAATGTAGTACCCATCTTTAAAAAAGGGAAGAAGGAGGATCCGGAGAACTACAGGCCAGTCAGTCTCACCTCAGTCCCTGGAAAAATCATGGAGCAGGTCCTCAAGGAATCAATTTTGAAGCACTTTGAGGAGAGGAAAGTGATCAGGAACAGTCAGCATGGATTCACCAAGGGCAAGTCATGCCTGACTAACCTAATTGCCTTCTATGAGGACATAACTGGCTCTCTGGATGAGGAGAAAGCAGTGGATGTGTTATTCCTTGACTTTAGCAAAGCTTTTGATACGGTCTCCCACAGTATTTTTGCCAGCAAGTTAAAGAAGTATGGGCTGGATGAACGGACTATAAGGTGGATAGAAAGCTGACTAGATCATAAGGCTCAACGGGTAGTGATCAATGGCTCCATATCTAGTTGGCAGCTGGTATCAAGCGGAGTGCGCCAAGGTCGGTCCTGGGGCCTGTTTTGTTCAATATCTTCATTAATGATCTGGAGGATGGCATGGATTGCACCCTCAGCAAGTTTGCAGATGACACTAAACTGGGAGGAGAGGTAGATACGCTGGAGGATAGGGATAGGATACAGGGGGACCTAGACAAATTAGAGGATTGGGCCAAAATAAATCTGATGAGGTTCAACAAGGACAAGTGCAGAGTCCTGCCCTTAGGAAGGAAGAATACTATGCACTGCTACAGACTTGGGACCAAGTGGCTAGGCAGCAGTTCTGCAGAAAAGGACCTAGGGGTTACAGTGGATGAGAAGCTGGATATGAGTCAACAATGGGGTTTGGAGAGGGTCCCATATGAGGAGAGATTAAAGAGGCTAGGACTTTTCAGCTTGGAAAAGAGGAGACTAAGGGGGGATATGATAGAGGTATATAAAATTATGAGTGATGTAGAGAAAGTAGATAAGGAAAAGTTATTTACTTATTCCCATAATACAAGAACTAGGGGTCACCAAATGAAATTAATAGGCAGAAGGTTTAAAACAAATAAAAGGAAGTTCTTCTTCACACAGCACACAGTCAACTTGTGGAACTCCTTACCCGAGGAGGTTGTGAAGGCTAGGACTATAACAGTGTTTAAAAGAGAACTGGATAAATTCATGGAGGTTAAGTCCATTAATGGCTATTAGCCATGATGGGTAAGGAATGGTGTCCCTAGACTCTGTTTGTCAGAGTGTGGAGATGGATGGCAGGAGAGAGATCACTTGATCATTACCTGTTAGGTTCACTCCCTCTGGGGCACCTGGCATTGGCCACTGTCGGTAGACAGGATACTGGGCTAGATGGACCTTTGGTCTGACCCCGTACGGCCATTCTTATGTTCTTATGTGCCCTTGTTGCCAAGAAGGCTGACAGCATTTTGGGCTGTATAAGTCAGAGCATTGCCAACAGATCAAGGGACATGATCATTCCCCTCTATTCGGCATTGGTAAGGCCTCATCTTGAGTATTGTGCCCAGTTTTGGGCCCCACACTACAAGAAGGATGTGGAAAAATTGGAAAGAGTCCAGCAGAGAGCAACAAAAATGATTAGGGGGCTGGAGCACATGACTTATGAGGAGAGGCTGAGGGAACTGGGATTATTTAGTCGGCAGAAGAGAAGAATGAGGGGGGATTTGATAGCTGCTTTCAACTACCTGAAAGGGAGTTCCAAAGAGGATGGTTCTAGACTGTTCTCAGCGGTACCAGATGATAGAACAAGGACTAATAGTCTCAAGTTGCAGTGGGGGAGGTTTAGGTTGGATATTAGGAAAAACTTTTTCACTAGGAGGGTGGTGAAGCATTGGAATGGATTACCTAGGGTGGTAATGGAATCTCCTTCCTTAGAGGTTTTTAAGGTCGGGCTTGACAAAGCCCTGGCTGGGATGATTTAGTTGGGGATTAGGTCCTGCTTTGAGCAGGGGGTTGGACTAGATGACCTCCTGAGGTCCCTTCCAACCCTGATATTCTATGATTCTATGATTCTATGACCTCTGTTTCACCTCTAAAGTTCTGAGTTAAGGAAATTATATTCTAAAGTAAATTACCACTCATGTATTTCTTACTTGTGTAATAAAATAGTAGATTATAGGTATACCCTTTTTCTACTCTTTGTATGTTCAATTAGAATGATCTAACTAAACAAGTCTGAAATAGCAAAAATACACACTCTGCAATTTCACATCTGGAAATTCCCTGTTTTATTAGGTTTCTGTCTCCTGAAAAAGTTAACATTCTTCCTTAAAGGTAGGATGGGCAGTTGAATACTTTTTTACATTGCTCCTATTCTCAGGATCTGGTCCACCTCCTTCATGGCATATGGTGGGGAGGTGGGAGGGCACATGGTGTCCCAAGATCATTTCCCTAAAGAACTTGAGTTGCAAATATCTGGTCCTGCTCGCATTGAAGGAATTTTGCCATTTAATTTAATGGGGAAAGGATCGGGTCCTAAATAGACAGCAAAGAAAGAAAGAAGGCATAATAAAAATCAGTTTGATTGAATGGTGAAAATGATAATTTATCTTGTTCCAGGAATTTTGTATAATTTTTTTTCTAACCGTATTAAGTATCATTTTTGAATTTTGTTGGCGTCCTGGACTGTACTTTTCTTAGATAACTTGTTAATACACTAGTCCATATCTAATACTTTGGGTTTTCAGTGTTGCCTCACAGTGAATGTAAAAACGTTTCTATGTCAATGTGTGGAGATTAATTTGCTTTATATAAGCAATAGAGTGCTTTATTTTCAAAGTCTGCCAAGTAACCCAGATGTCTCCTCTCCTCTTTCAAAATTTTAATTAAAGTAATGGGTTACCAGCATGGACTTGCTGTGGATCTATTTGTCATACCAAAATTAAAACAAAATCAGCATCTTACATGTGATTTTTGTTAAAATTATCACAAGTAATATTTTCGTAAAGTCTTGCTCTACTAATTTTAACATTGATTATGTTGCAACAAATTTCCGTAAAGATTATATCAGAGAGATTTAGATTAATAGAATAATATAACAAACAGGAAAGCAAGAAATATGCCAGGAATATGCATCTTCATCTTGCTCCCATGTTAGTTATCTGAAGATACTGTAAAGCTGGTGTTGATAGGCCCTACAGTCTACTCTTGCAGGCAATTATGGCATATATGTCAAGATTTAGCACAAAATCCAATGTGCCAGCCTTGCCTTTGGCAGACTGTCTCGCCAGGTGTTCAACAATCATATTAGAACACTTACTAGACTTTTAGTTTATAAAGTGGTGGTAATCCCAACTCTCCTCTATGGCTGTGAGACTTGGGTGACCTATAGAAAACACCTGAAAAACCTAGAACACCAACACTAGCACTTTCTTTGGAAGATCCTCAATATAAAGTGGGAGTATC
This sequence comes from Emys orbicularis, assembly GCF_028017835.1. Lineage (NCBI taxonomy): Eukaryota > Metazoa > Chordata > Testudines > Emydidae > Emys > Emys orbicularis. Next base: position 61,930,232 of record NC_088683.1, on the reverse strand, counting down.
GTCTCACTAATGTCAGTATCCTCACAGAGGTCAACATCTTCAGTGTTGAGGCCTGGATTATCCAGCACCAGCTGAGGTGGAGCAGGCATTGTGTGTGCATGCCCGATATACGCTTACCAAAACAACTGCTGTATGCCCAACTCACCAAAGGAGAAAGCAATCGGGGAAGCCAAAAGAAACGCTTTAAAGATACCCTAAAGATAAACGTCAAGAGATGTGGCATCAACAGCACACAGTGGGAGACAGCAGCCCAGGATAGGGATAACTGGCAAAGATTTGTCAGAGAAGGAACGTCCACTTTTGAGGAAAATCGCCTTGTTCTTGTCGCAGAAAAACACCAGAAAAGAAAGGAAGGACAACTGTCATGCAGCAATCATGGCCCAACTCTGTCTTCCAACACCACCTGCAACATCTGCCAATGAGCCTGTGGCTCAAGGATCGGACTCCTCAGTCACCAAAGGACCCATGAAAAATAAAACCTGTGAAAGAGATCATCCTCAACCCTGAGGGATCGCCGATGATGAGGCAATTACATTTTTTAATAGATCTGAAAGTCAAAATTGATTAAACACTTTCTGATTTTAAAGCAAACAGCGCAGAATTACTATTAGGTCTTAAATGAAGATACTTTCAGGCCCAAACTGTCACTCGGTGCAATCCTTAGTAAAGGATTCTCCATTATAAGGATCATGAGTTTCTGATTTTTTTCCTCACTATATAAGGGCGTGTTTTCATAAGGGAAAAAATGTTGACAGGGTTTTTTTTATGTGGACCTTGGGCCATCAGTGCTGGATAGCATTTCACTGCCAAATGTGCAGTGATAATTAAAAATGAACTGAGCTCTAAATCCCAGATCAGAATCTTAACCCCTTGAATCTCAGGGGATTCAGACCCGGAGAATGTTTTTGGTCCACCATAGAAAATGGGTGCAGCTATGTAGCGCAAATAAGCATCTAAATTTCCCCAAAGCTTAGGGGTGTTTGCTTCTGGTGGTTTTGGTTCAGGACCATGTTTTGTGTGAGCAATTTCTGAATTGCAGGTGAGCTGAATTAGCATGAATGATATTTTATTTACATAGTATGGATGGATTATCAAAAGATGTAAATCTGAAATTTAAGTGATAAAATAATTCTCTCTCTTTTTCTGGAATTGTAATTGTAATAATAATAATACCTAACTCATTTACAGCACTTTTAATCAGTGGATCTCCAAATATTTCACAATCTTTCTATCCTGTATACTTATTCTCACACCCTTGTGAAGCAGAGAAGTACATATATACACACAGAGATATATACGCAAACACTGAGGTATTCCTCTTCTCCTTTCTGCTCTGTAAAGACATATTTTCTAGTGAGAGCTGTAAATATCTAGAGAGTGGCAGGACCTTGTAAATTTCAAAGAGGTTAAACTCATGCTTAGATTGAGTTTCCAGCAAAGCTTTTCTGGCTTTATAGAATGAAAAGGAATAGTATCAAAAGAAAGGGAGAACTTTCCAAAATGGGGAGATAAATCAAATATTGAACTGTTATTGCAGAGCATGATGGAAACCACTCCTTTGTGAACTACGTCCATGTGGTGGAAATATGCCAGATGGTCCTTGATGTTTTAGAGAATGCTTAACTAATTCTCCACTGACATCTTGAACAGAGTAATTGCCAATTTTTAAAAAAAGGAATACCTATCTCAGCAAAATTACATACATGTTCTGTACTGGAAAGAGTTAATTTGTAAACCAAGGAGAGAGAGGAGGGAAAAGCAGAGGATTAAACACAGAAGAATAACTGAAGATGGACTTAAAGAACAAAAAAGAGATCAATTCTCTTGTGGATGTGCTCATATGACCTCTGTTAATAGGAATTACATTCATGACACATCAACAAGAAAACATAGCATGAAATTTATATTTTTCAGTGACAAAATGATGACCAAAACCTAAAGATCATAATGCAAGGATGTTGGTGGTTGATCTCCATCTATGATCTAAAGCAGGGATCGGCAGCCTTTGGCACGCGGCCCACCAGGGTAAGCACCCTGGCGGGCCGGGCCGGTTTGTTTACCTGCCATATCTGCAGGTTTGGCCAATCGCAGCTCCCATTGGCCGCGGTTCACCGCTCCAGGCCAATGGGAGCGGCGGGAAGCAGCAGCCAGCACATCCCTCGGCCTGCGCCACTTCCCACAGCCCCCATTGGCCTGGATCGGTGAACTGCGGCCAGTGGGAGCCGTGACTGGCCGAACCTGCGGATGTGGAAGGTAAACAAACCGGCCCAGCCTGCCAGGGTGCTGACCCTGGTGGGCCGCATGCCAAAGGTTGCTGATCCCTGATCTAAAGAATGGAATGCAAATTTAGAAAAAAAAAAGTTGTGGGAGGCATTATATATACACTTGAAAACAAGCAATTTAATTATATTGTTTTAAACTATTATTAGACATTTGAGTTTCACTGCTAAGTGCATAATGCATGCTAATAGGTATTTAATGATTAAATTGGAGGTAAAAAATTTGCAGTGTTAAACTAGTGGATACCAAATTTAGATCTTAATTGTACAATGTCAGAAGTTAAAAGCATGTAACTTGCAAATTATTAAAAACCAAGGTTAAAGCATCCATGTTCAAGTGGATAATGGGAAAAGTAAGGCTATATCCCTTAGTCCTCAAGCTATGATAAAGGTACTTAAAGATAAGAAAATGTTTTGTGTATTTGCAGTTGATGTACTGCATAAGAATTGTACAACTTTGTGAAGAGTTAATAAAGGTCAAAAGATCATGAAAGGCTGAGGTTCAGCTAGCACATGCGAAAAACAGTGAATTGTTTTCAGATGGCGGAACATGTTAGTGAATGATCAGTTAGGGTGACATAGGTATGTCTACACTGAAATTAGACACCCACAGCTGGCCCATGCCAGCTGACTCAGGGTTCCAGGGCTCGAGCTAAGGAGTTGTTTAATTTGCAGTGTAGACATTCAGGCTCTGGCTGCAGCCTAAGTTCTGGAACCCTAACAACTCACAGGGTCCTAGACCCCGGCCTCCAGCTTGAACCCTAATGTCTACACTACAATTAAACAGACCCTTAGCCCGAGCCCAAGTCAGCTGGCACTGGCCAGCTGTGATTTTTTAATTGCAGTGTAGGGATTCCCATAGCCAGTGCTGAGGAAAGTCTAGGTGTAACCAGGGCCGGGTTCAATATCTAGGGGTTCCTTTTCAACAATACAGCACAGAACTGGCTTGAGCCCCCAGCCAGTAACCTGGGAAAAATACACACACCCCTGGGCGCCTCTGAGAGGCAATACTTCCCCTCTCACAAGCAAAGTCTGAGTGTAGAAAAGAAACTTTTAATGAAAGGAGAGAAGTCACTCGACATCAATTAGGGAAAATGCCACAAGCAAGATTCATAAACATAAAGCTGTGAGCAGGATACCCACCCCAGAGTGCGTAGGGCAGTGCCTTCTGCCTCATGTTTTTGAGTTCTACAACCAAAACTTCCTTTACTGTGTCCCCCTCTGCTCCCTCAGCACACCTCACTCACAGTGGTTGGCTTTTGGTCAGTGAGGACTCAGAGGTGCATTTGTGTGAGTTCACCTCCCACCCAGGAAAGAAGACATCTTGCTTTTTCCACCATCTGAGCACTTGCTCTGGCTGGCCACCCTGCCAGCCGCTGTTCCTCACTGCCTGGCCACCCTGCCAGCTGACAGCTTGTCACTTTTGCCGGCTGCTCCCGCCAGCCGACTGCTTGCCACTTTCACTGGCCGCTCCCGCTGGCCAACTGCTCGCCAGCCACCCATCAGTTACCTTCTGCTGCCACCTGCTTCTCTGCTGCGACCTCTGTAAGTCAGTCTCTTAGTGATTTTTAGCCCTCAGAATGCTGGGAAGAAACATTGCCCCACCACAAGTGATTTCAGCTCTTATTGAGTACTTAAAATAGCAAAAGGCTCCTAATAGAGCCTATTTAGCTTTATCTTTGAAAGTGGGGGGGAACAGGTTAAACCAGACCAGGGACCCTTATGGGGAGTCCACACCTCCTGGCTGAGACACCTATCCCCACCCCTCTTACTTTCACAGGGGTCTGGCATTCAAACCCCTGGCTTAATGAGGTCCTTTCAGTTGAGGGTGACCCCCTCATTTGGGACAGGTTAAGTACAGTTCTGCTCCCCTTTATTTATACAATAAAGACAACAACATTTCACTACCCCTGCATTCTGTAAGCGGGGGAATGGTCCCGCTATTGTGGGGAACTTTCCTGGCTTCTGCACTACCCCAGTGAAGTGGGCTAGCGAAAGGATCCGAGTCCTCGCTCCCACTTCCTTTACCCAGAGGCCTCCCTGCCCTTGAGGACTCCCCTTCCACTCTCCTGTCTGGCAGAGTCCTCGTAAACCCCGACAAGGCTGGGCCCAGGATTCCTGGGGGGCTTGACCCCCAACCCTGCTGTGGTCACCTAGGACAGGGGCTAGGGTGTCCCCACTCCGGGGTACTCTCTCTGCACTGGGCACCTCCCTGACCCACTGATCATTTTATACAATTTAAAGCAAATACAAGTTGTTTAATTAACAATTACTTTTAAAAAAGAATAAGGAAAAATGGGAAAGATTAAAGGAAAACCCATCACCCTGCTGTGTGGCAGGGATCATCACAAGCAGTGTCTCTGGAACGTCAGGGCAGTTCACAGTCTGTTCCTTGTAGGTCCCGGGCCTCCTTCTCAGGCCCTGGCTGTGCTGCAGAGACGCTGTGGGTTGGACACTTGCTCTGGCGGTGGCCACACGCTCTCAGGCTCTAGGTGGCAGGACCCTTCTTCCCAGTGTCGCCCCCGCCCTGTCAGGGTTACGACCCCCCTCCGAGTCTGGCCTGCAAGGCCTCTTGGCTGAGGTATCTCCCTGCGCTGGGCCCACTGACAGGGTCCCCCTCACTCTCCCCAGCTGCTCACCGCACCCGGCTCCGGACTGCTCCAGCCCCAGCTCCAGCTCCACTCTGCCTCAGCACGGCTGCTGCTGCTGCTCTGCCTCCAGCTCCCTGGGCTGCTTCTCTGGCCTCTCTGGCTCTGGTTGCTACAGCTCTGCCCCCAGGACAGGTCTGCTCTGCAGGCTGCTTCTGTGACTCTGCTCCCAGCTCTGACCTGCTTCCTGGCTGCTTCTCTGGCCCCTCTGGCTCTGGTTGCTGCAGCTCTCCTCCCAGGGCAGGTCTGCTCTCTCTGGGCTGTGCTCTGGCTTTTGGGGCTGCAGCTCTGCTCCCAGCAACTTAGCTCGGGCCCCTGCTCTCTCCTTAGCTCGGCCCCACTCTGTCTGACCCAGGCAATTCCAGCTCACACGGAGGACGGGACCCCCCTCGCCTCCTGACTCCCTGATTAGCTGCCCGCCCTGTCAATCAGGCTGATCTGGAGCATTGGCCTCTCTCCATTGTTCCTGGGGACTGTCAGTCTCAGGCTCCTGATTTGCCTTCGACCCTTCCCCTTTTAGTGCTGGGAGCTAGCCAACCAAAACACCCCCACTGAATGTTAGTAAGGGGGCAACAGTCCCCTTACATTCAGTACTAAAGTGATTTGTAACCCAACAACAGCCAAAATTGATCACTTTGAGCAACACCACTCTATCTGCTGGATTTCTTGGCAGAGTTGTGTTCATATAAATACAGTTTGCTCTTGAAGTCTCTCCCCTCCCCAACTAGCTTTCAGAGGAGAGTTCGTTCAGAACCTGCTTACATCCCGCCCTCAGCCGAGAATTTACCGTCCCGGCAAATCACACTCCAGATTATACCAACTGCATGAGTTTTCCTCAGAGGGTCTGAGGAAACCCACTATGGCTGCCACAAGCCTGTGAGCTAAGTGTATCACTTCTTCACTTTCCAGTCCAGGTGCATTGTGAGTTAGCCTGTTTACTGGCCTTAGAACCCTGTCGTGCCTATTGAGAGTGGGCATGGCAGGGATAGGGGGGACTACTTCTTGGACTAGGGATGGTGAGGGCTCCTTCAAGGGTACCCCTACTACTGGCACAGGCCCCAGCATCACTTGCTCTGGTACTGGAATGTCCAGGGTGTCAGGGACACCTTCCACTTTTATGTCCCCTCTGTCCACCAACCTAGGTGTGTCACCACAGGCTTGTTTTTCTTCCAGGAGATCTGGGAAGGTTGGTGGGACAAGCTCATTGTCCCAGGCTGGTCTCATCATTGATGGGGGAGAAGGGGTGCCAGCAACAGGTCTAAATGCTTCTCCCCTGGGGTTTAGAGCTGAAGAAGTGAAGCTCTCACTGGGTTCAGCTGATGGAGGCTGGAATCTGGTCTCCATTTTAGGACACTCCATGGTAGTATCCTGCTCTTCAGACTCACTCTCAGATAATGGTGGATTACCCCACAGGGCCCACTGTGTGTGTTGGGTGGTGGATTTGGTCCAGCACCCTTTTTTCACCCAGGTCCCATGTCATGGTCCATTCCATAAGGGGCACCTACCAACTCCCTCACAGGTAGTAGTAGGTTTCTATGTACCATCTTTATTTGCCATGCCCCTGTCTCAGGTTTAATCTTGTAGAACGGCAGATCTCCCAGCTTTTCCACCACCACCTGTCAGCAATCTTGTGTTTGCCAACAACACCCAAATTTCACAGCAGAACTCTGTCCCTTGGCTGGAGCTCCTATGAATGCACCTTAGCATCATACCAGTGCTTGTTACTATCTGAGTTCTTGTGGGCAGCAGCCATAGCCCAGTGATAAGCATCCTGACGTTTTTCTCTTAGTTGGGAAACATACTGCTGATGTGTCTCTTAGCTTTCTCCATCCTCTGATACCCCGAAGCACAGGTCTATGGGTAATCTTGGCTTTGTAGGCATGCACCAAAAATACAACTGGCCCTGGCTCCAGGTTGCTTTTTGCTCTGGACATAAAGTCCCCAGCATATCCAACAGAGTTCGATTAAATAGCTCTGGCTGAGGGTCACCTTGCGGGTGATAAGGTGTTGTTCTGGACTTATATAATTCCCACTATCCTTAGCACCTCCTTCAGAAGGTGACTCTCAAATTCCTGTCCCTGGTGAGAATGTATCTGTGCCAGGAATCCATACACTGAAAAACATTTCTCCCACAACATTTGAGCAACAGTGGTGGCCTTCTGGTCACATGTGGGATATGCCTGTGCATACCATGTAAAATGGTCAGTCACTACTAAAATGTTCCCAACATTTCTCCTGTCCACTTCTAAAGACAAGAAATCAGTGCATACCAGCTCCAAAGGTTTGCTGTTGGTGATATTCCTCAGATATGCTGCTCTAGTGGGCAGAATTTTCCTTTGAACACACGGAGCATGTCTCACATTTCTTGCGTATGTCCTCAACCATCCGGGGCCAGTAGAATCTACTACAAATAAGTTCCAGGGTTCTCTCCATTCCCAAATGTCCAAAGTCATCATGCGGGCCTTCATGGCCAGGGCTCTGTACTCTCTTGGTAGCACTAGTTGAGTTAATAGATTTTGTAAAGAATGTACTGTGATCCAGTGCAGCACTCCGTGTATCAGTTTTAGTTTGCTCCATTCCCTCAATAGTAGTCTACCCTGGGGATAGATGGAATAATTGCAACAGGGTTTGCCCCTCTCTTTTTGCGTCACAAATGTCAATATCTTGCAGTTGGACTTTGTGTGTGTCACGAATGTCAGTATCTTGCAGTTGGGCTTTTTGCCAGTCAGCAACATTGAGCATGGGCAACGGAGATTGGTCCAACACAATATAGTTCACTGAGGCAGGTGGCCCTCCAAACTGGCATTTGTATGTAGACACTATGATGGGAGCATGAGTTAGTCAGTTAATGATTTCTTGAAAAGCACTTTCACCTCTCTTGTCCCATCATGGTCCAAAGGGCTCTAAGGAGCCATAGTGTCTCTGCTCAGGAGGCTTTGGGGACCTCCCCTTACTCTTTGTCTTAGACTTGTTCTTGCTGGATGGGTATCCCCTGGTAAGATTGTTCAGAGGCTTTACGATGGTAGCATAATTCTTCACAAACCTGCGACAGTAGCCACTAAATCAGAGAAAGGTCTTAAACTCTCTGTAATTACTTGGGCATGGCTGTGTAGTGAGTGCTTCTATTTTATCTGGATCAGTACTCACATCCTCTTGGGACACGTTGTGACCCACGTACTTAAATAAGAACATAAGAACATAAGAACGGCCGTACCGGGTCAGACCAAAGGTCCATCTAGCCCAGTATCCTGTCTACCGACAGTGGCCAATGCCAGGTGCCCCAGAGGGCACAACAGGCAATGATCAAGTGATCTCTCTCCTGCCATCCATCTCCATCCTCTGACAAACAGAGGCTAGGGACACCATTCCTTACCCATCCTGGCTAATAGCTATTAATGGACTTAACCACCATGAATTTATCCAGTTCTCTTTTAAACGCTATTATAGTCCTAGCCTTCACAACCTCCTCAGGTAAGGAGTTCCACAAGTTGACTGTGCGCTGCGTGAAGAAGAACTTCCTTGTATTTGTTTTGAACCTGCTGCCTATTAATTTCATTTGGTGACCCCTAGTTCTTGTATTATGGGAATAAGTAAATAACTTTTCCTTATCCACTTTCTCCACATCACTCATGATTTTATATACCTCTATCATATCCCCCCTTAATCTCCTCTTTTCCAAGCTGAAGAGTCCTAGCCTCTTTAATCTCTCCTCATATGGGACCCGTTCCAAACCCCTAATCATTTTAGTTGCCCTTTTCTGAACCTTTTCTAGTGCCAGTATATCTTTTTTTAGATGAGGAGACCACATCTGTACACAGTATTCGAAATGTGGGCGTACCATCGATTTATATAAGGGCAATAATATATTCTCAGTCTTATTCTCTATCCCCTTTTTAATGATCCCTAACATCCTGTTTGCTTTTTTGACCGCCTCTGCACACTGCGCGGACATCTTCAGAGAACTATCCACGATGACTCCAAGATCTTTTTCCTGACTTGTTGTAGCTAAATTAGCCCCCATCATATTGTATGTATAGTTGGGGTTATTTTTTCCAATGTGCATTATTTTACATTTATCCACATTAAATTTCATTTGCCATTTTGTTGCCCAATCACTTAGTTTTGTGAGATCTTTTTGAAGTTCATCACAGTCTGCTTTGGTCTTAACTATCTTGAGTAGTTTAGTATCATCTGCAAACTTTGCCACCTCACTGTTTACCCCTTTCTCCAGATCATTTATAAATAAGTTGAATAGGATTGGTCCCAGGACAGACCCTTGGGGAACACCACTAGTTATCCCTCTCCATTCTGAGAATTTACCATTTATTCCTACCCTTTGTTCCCTGTCTTTTAACTAGTTCTCAATCCATGAAAGGACCTTCCCTTTTATCCCATGACAACTTAATTTACGTAAGAGCTTTTGGTGAGGGACCTTGTCAAAGGCTTTCTGGAAATCTAAGTACACTATGTCCACTGGATCCCCCTTGTCCACATGTTTGTTGACCCCTTCAAAGAACTCTAATAGATTAGTCAGACACGATTTCCCTTTACAGAAACCATGTTGACTATTGCGCAACAGTTTATGTTTTTCTATGTGTCTGACAATTTTATTTTTAACTATTGTTTCGACTAATTTGCCCGGTACCGACGTTAGACTTACCGGTCTGTAATTGCCGGGATCACCTCTAGAGCCCTTTTTAAATATTGGTGTTACATTAGCTAATTTCCAGTCATTGGGTACAGAAGCCGATTTAAAGGACAGGTTACAAACCTTAGTTAATAGTTCCGCATCTTCACATTTGAGTTCTTTTAGAACTCTTGGGTGAATGCCATCTGGTCCAGGTGACTTGTTAATGTTAAGTTTATCAATTAATTCCAAAACCTCCTCTAGTGACACTTCAATCTGTGACAGTTCCTCAGATTTGTCACCTACAAAAGCCGGCTCAGGTTTGGGAATCTCCCTAACATCCTCAGCCATGAAGATTGAAGCAAAGAATCCATTTAGTTTCTCCGCAATGACTTTATCGTCTTTAAGCACTCCTTTTGTATCTCGATCATCAAGGGGCCCCACTGGTTGTTTAGCAGGCTTCCTGCTTCTGATATTTTGTTATTACCTTTGGAGTTTTTGGCTAGCCGTTCTTCAAACTCCTCTTTGGCTTTTCTTATTACATTCTTGCACTTAATTTAGCAGCGTTTATGCTTCTTTCTATTTACCTCACTAGGATTTGACTTCCACTTTTTAAAGGAAGTCTTTTTATCTCTCACTGCTTCTTTTACATGGTTGTTAAGCCACGGTGGCTCTTTTTTAGTTCTTTTACTGTGTTTCTTAATTTGGGGTATACACTGAAGTTGGGCCTCTATTATGGTGTCTTTAAAAAGTGCCCATGCAGCTTGCAGGGATTTCACTTTAGTCACTGTACTTTTTAACTTTTGTTTAACTAACCCCCTCATTTTTACTTCACTGATGTTCTGCAGAACTGGCATTTATCAATGGAAAGCTTCAGTCCATAGGCCTCCAACCTGTCAAGTACTTTAGGAAGTCTTTCTTCCAAGGTTCTTCCAAATACAATCAGATCATCCAAATAAAATAAGACTTGCAGTAAGTTCATGTCTCCCACAACTTTCTCCATAAGACGTTGAAATGTGGCAGGTGCTCCAGAAATCCCTTGGGGCATGTATTCGAACTGATAAAACCCTAATGGGCAGATGAAGGCTGTCTTCTCCTTATCTTCTGCTCCCAGAGGGATCTGGTAGTATCCACTTTGAAGAGCCAATACTGAAAACCACTGGCTTTCCAGCAAACAGTCTAAGGCATCTTGTACTCGAGGCATGGTGTACTGGTCAACTACAGTAGGGCTGTTTCGGATGCAGTAATCGATATACATCCATATTTTCCCATTCTTTTTACAGACCAGCACAATGGGTAAGGCTTACGAAATGCAGGACTATGTAATGATGTCATTTGCAACTGGCTCCTAAAGATGATGTTTCACATATTCCATCTCTGAGAGAGCAATCTTCCTAGATCTCTCCCTGAAGGGTCGGGAGTTCTGTAGTCTGATGTTGTGCTCTACTTCTTTTGCACATCCCACGTCCCACTCATGCAGTGAGAATACCTTGGATCTTTCACAAAATTTCTTCCTCAGGCGATCCTTTCACTCCTTGGACAATGGCGAATCTCCAAAGTCAAACTTTGCAGGATCTATTGCCGGAACTTCAGTTTCACACTGGGGTCTTAGGCCTGGTCTACACTAGGAGTTTATGTCGAATTTAGCACCGTTACATCGAATTAACTCTGCACCCGTCCACACCACGAAGCTATTTAGTTCGACATAGAAGTCTCTTAAATTCGACTTCTGTACTCCTCCCCAACGAGGGGAGTAGCGCTAAATTCGACATGGCCATGTCGAATTAGGCTAGGTGTGGATGGAAATCAACGGTAATAGCTCCGGGAGCTATCCCACAGTGCACCACTCTGTTGACGCTCTGGACAGCAGTCCGAGCTCGGATGCTCTGACCAGCCACACAGGAAAAGCCCCGGGAAAATTTGAATTCCTTTTCCTGTCTGGGCAGTTTGAATCTCATTTCCTGTTTGGACATCGTGGCGAGCTCAGCAGCACTGGCAACGATGCAGAGCTCTCCAGCAGAGATGGCCATGCAATCTCTGAATAGAAAGAGGGCCCCAGCATGGACTGATCGGGAAGTCTTGGATCTGATCGCTGTGTGGGGCGATGAGTCCGTGCTTTCCGAGCTGCGATCGAAAAGACGGAATGCAAAGATCTACGAGAAGATCTCTAAAGCCATGGCAGAGAGAGGATACAGCCGGGATGCAACGCAGTGCCGCGTGAAAATCAAGGAGCTGAGACAAGGCTACCAGAAGACCAAAGAGGCAAACGGACGCTCCGGATCCCAGCCCCAGACATCCCGTTTCTACGAGGCACTGCATTCCATCCTAGGTGCGGCCGCCACCACTACCCCACCACTGACCGTGGACTCTGAGGATGGGATATTGTCGACGGCCGCTTCCTCGGACATGTTAGCGGACGGGGAAGATGAGGAAGGAGATGAGGAGGACGAGGCAGTCGACAGCGCTTACAACGCTGATTTCCCCGACAGCCAGGATCTCTTCATCACCCTTACAGAGATCCCCTACCAACCGTCCCCAGGCGTTAACCCGGACACAGAATCAGGGGAAGGATCAGTCAGTAAGTGTTTTAAACACGTAAACATTTATTTTTAACAGAACAGGAATATTAACAATATTAACAATGGGTTTTTCATGATTAGTTTGCCCTAGGCGCTTAACGTTTCAGTCCAGGGCAGTGCAACTACTGAAAAAAAATCTAACAATGTCCGGTTTAGCATGATTGTTTTGCCCTAGGCGCTCTACTGTTTAGTCCCTGCCAGTGCAGCTACAGTAAAATCCAGTCTATATGTCCGGGGATAGAGCAGAAATCCTCCTGGGACATCTCCACGAAGCTCTCCTGGAGGTAATTGGAAAGCCTTTGCATCAGGTTCCTGGGGAGAGCGGCCTTATTGGGTCCTCCGTGGTAGGAAACGTTTCCACGGCAGGAGACAATCGAGTACTCGGGTATCATCGCCTTGCAGAGCATGGCGGCATACGGCCCTGGTCTTTGCAGGCTTTCCCGAAGCATCCGTTCTTTCTCCGTCTCTGAAATCCTCATCAGAGTGATGTCGCTCATGGTGACCTGCTTTGAATTAGGTAGGGGAATGTTAGTATTGGGACTGCTTGCTTGTTCCTTTACAAAACTGTAACCAGTGGTTTAGAGCCACGCGGTGGAGGCGGGAGAGGAGCAGCATACAGGGATCTTTCCCTGGGACAGCCGCGAGGGGGTGGGACAGGGGCAGAGTTCATGCTTGCCGGATTGCTGGCAGCAGGGACTGGCATTGCTTTGAACGTGAAAGGAGGCCAGTGCTATTATTAAAGTTTTAAGCAGCCACAAGTCTACGGCTTACCATGTCAGCCTGTTACCCAAATTCCGCTGTCCTGTCCCGCTTGTCTGATCTGCACTGCAAGACCCCAGGCACTGAATGCGAAGGCTGAAAATTCGACCTTGTCCTGAGTGCACATGTGATAGGTGCTGTGCATGGTCTTGTTCACAGAGAAAGACTATGTTCTTTGTTCAACCAAAAATTTATCTTTCTGAGGAATTCACTCCCTTTTTCCCATCACACAGCTGCGACTGTCTTCCGACCTAGCCTGGCATCACACTCCCAGAGGCTAGCGCAGATTAGGCGTAGGAAGAAGAGGACACGGGAGGACATGTTCTCGGAACTTATGGGCTGCTCCCGAGCCCAGGCAGCCCAGCAGACCCAGTGGAGGGAGAACTTGTCCCAAATGCACCGATCACACATGGAACGGGAGGAGAGGTGGCGGCAGGAAGACCGCAGGCGACTCAAACGCTGCTTGGACTAATGAGGGAGCAAACGGACACGCTCCGGCGCCTTGTGGATGTTCTGCAGGACCGGAGGCAGGAGGACAGAGCCCCGCTGCAGTCTATCTCTAACCGCCCTCCCCCGCCACAAAGTCCCATACCCCCCTCACCCAAAGTCCCAAGAAGGAGGGGCGGCAGAGTCCGTGAAAACTCTCACTCCACCCCTGCAGACTGCTCAAGTACCAGAAGGCTCTCATTCCCCAAAATTTGATAAGTCCTTTCCTTCCCGCCTCACCCAAGCCCCCGTCCCAGTTTCATCCCCCAGTTTCATGTGTGGTTGCTAATAAAAAATACGTTTCTGTTAATTACTGTTTCCATCATGTTCTTTTAGAGGAGAGTCTGTTTGAAGGGGGGGAAGGGGGTTGGTAATTGGACAGGACAGTCACCTTTACCAGGGTACAGACGCGGGGGCAGGTTCAGCAGCATGGCACACACACATTGCAGTCACTAGTTACCCTGGTCAGTCTGGGAGGTGGTTTTCATGTTCTGTGTGTGTGGGGGGGGCTATGTGACTTTGTGGCGGGGGAGGGCGGTTAGAGATCTTATGCAGCGGTCCTTATCCTGGATCACAGAGCCACGCAGCAGGGGATCTGTAACCGTCCTCCCCCTGCCACAAAGTCACATAGCCCCCACACAGAGAGTCCCGAACAGGAGGGGTGGCAGGCTCCGTTGAAACAACCAGTCCACCAGTGCGGAGCCGGTCATTCCTGGAGTTTAGAAGTGTCCTTTGCATCACTACACTACACCCGCTCCCCAACGCAGTCTGCGTCCCAGGTTCAACACTTTCCCGCGAAAACAGTAATAAAGAAAATGGTGTTCATTAACAAATTTCAAGTGATTTTATTTTTAAACGTGTGTTGGAAGGGGGGGAACGGGGTGAACGGGGTATGTAACTGGAGAGGATAGTGAACATTTACTGGGTAAAGAAACGGGGGCAGGTTCAGCTTCTCTGTAAACAAACTTAATAGTCACAGGTTACCCTGCTCACTCAGGAACCTAGCTTTCAAAGCCTCCCGGATGCACAGCGCGTCCCGCTGGGCTCTTCTAATCGCCCGGCTGTCTGGCTGGGCGTAATCAGCAGCCAGGCTATTTGCCTCAACCTCCCACCCCGCCATAAAGGTCTCCCCCTTGCTCTCACACAGATTGTGGAGCACACAGCAAGCTGCAATAACAATGGGGATATTGGTTTCGCTGAGATCAGAGTGAGTCAGTAAGGTTCTCCATCTCCCCTTGAGACGTCCAAAAGCACACTCCACCACCATTCTGCACTTGCTCAGCCGGTAGTTGAAGAGTTCTTTTTCAGTGTCCAGGGCGCCTGTATAGGGCTTCATGAGCCAGGGCATTAGCGGATAGGCTGGGTCCCCGAGTATCACTATAGGCATGTCCACATCCCCAAGAGTTATTTTGTGGTCTGGGAAGTAAATACCTTCCTGCAGCCGTCTAAACAGACCAGAGTTCCTGAAAACACGAGCGTCATGAACCTTGCCCGGCCATCCGACGTTGATGTTTGTAAAACGTCCCCTATGGTCCACCAGTGCTTGCAGCACCATTGAAAAGTAGCCCTTTCGGTTAATGTACTGGCTGGCCTGGTGGTCCGGTCCCAGGATAGGGATGTGAGTTCCATCTATAGCCCCACCGCAGTTTGGGAATCCCATCGCGGCTAAGCCATCTATG
The DNA here is from genome assembly GCF_028017835.1 of Emys orbicularis. Classification (NCBI taxonomy): domain Eukaryota; kingdom Metazoa; phylum Chordata; order Testudines; family Emydidae; genus Emys; species Emys orbicularis. The sequence continues at coordinate 61,915,175 of NC_088683.1, read as the reverse complement.
ATGACCTCCACGTTTCCCAGGGTCACTACCTTTGAGAGCAGAAGCTCAACGATTGCGTTGGCTACTTGCATGACAACAACCCCCACGGTAGATTTGCCCACGCCAAAGTGGTTCGCGACTGACCGGTAGCTGTCCGGCGTTGCAAGCTTCCAGAGGGCTATGGCCACTCACTTCTGGACAGTCAGGGCTGCTCGCATCCGGGTGTCCTTGCGCTTCAGGGCAGGGGACAGCAACTCACAAAGTTCAAGGAACGTTCCCTTACGCATGCGAAAGTTTCGCAGCCACTGGGATTCATCCCAGACCTGCAGCACTATGCGGTCCCACCAGTCCGTGCTTGTTTCCCGGGCCCAGAATCGCCGTTCCACAACATCAACATGACCCATTGCCACCATGATGTCCTCAGCGCGGGGTCCCGTGCTTTGTGACAGGTCTGTGCCACTCTCAGACTTCAGGTCCTCATCGCGCTGCCGTAGCCTCCTCGCCAGATTTCTCACCATCTGCCTCTGGGAAAGGTGGATGATAAGGTGCGAGGTGTTGACAACGGCCATAACTGCAGCGATGGTCGCAGCGGGCTCCATGCTCGCAGTGCTGTGGCGTCCGCGCTGTCACTGACCAGAAAAGTGCACAAACTGATTTCCCGCCGGCGCTTTCAGGGAGGGAGGGCGGGAGTGACGGTTGGATGACGACAGTTACCCAAAAGCACCCTCGACACATTTTTTTCCCCAGAAGGCATTGGGGGCTCGACCCAGAATTCCAATGGGCAGCGGGGACTGCGGGAACTGTGGGATAGCTGCCCACAGTGCACCGCTTCCAATGTCGACGCTTGCCCCGTTAGTGTGGACTCACAAAGTCGAATTACTCTCCTTAGTGTGGACACACAAGTTCGACTTTGTAATATCGATTCCACATATTCGATTTAAGTAAAATCGAACTACTCTCGTAGTGTAGACATACCCTTACAATGGTTTCAGGCTCAAAGAGGTCTGCTATCTTCTGACCTTGCTTCACAACAACATCATGGCTTGTTTCATTAGCAATCAGTATAACTGCCTTTTCCTGGGTTCAGCAGGTAGGGTTATGACTCCACTGGGGACCAGCACTCCTTCAGGAACCTCTCTTTCAGCTGGTTGCTGTACCATTGCTAATGCCCCTTTACTGCCTTTCAGTCAGGTACTCATGATAAGCACTTCTCGCTCCATCCTTGCAGTCATTACTAAGGGGGTCATGCCCGCGTACCTCAATGCTCTGACATCTCCTTTTTAGTACTCTCAATTTTTTATAGTCTTCAGCACAAAGTGTATGGATCATCAGGGTGTTTAGGTATTGGTCCCCAGTTCGTTGTCTGCAATAATCTGCGAGCACCTTGAGGAGTCTGGAGTTGGTCCCTATCAGCACAGGCACATCAGACATTCCTTTAGGGTCAGGGCATATTAAGGCAGCAGTGTCTATCTCTTCTCTTACCCCGGCAACCTCCTCTGGAAATTCCAGGTGCACTATGACATACCTTTGGTAGGGGTATTCATCCATCACTTCAATTTTCCTGATTAAAAAATCTTTTTTATTTTTTTTATTTTTGGTAAAAATTTCAATTTTACCATGGAAAATTTCAGTTTTGTGAAAAGGGCACTTTCTGTTGGAATGCTGATGGTTTTTACTTTTAGCCAAAGTTGTCCTCTTTTTCTTGATTGTATAATCATGCCTTTTTGGCAATCTAATAAACTCTTCTAAAAAACTCCCAATTTTTATTCATATTCTTCAGTCTAAATTCAATCTCCAAGTCAATTTGCCTCACCTTTTGGAAATTTAGTCCTTCGTGTAGTGGCTGAACAGCCTGATACAGAGTCATCGACGACTGAAAATTACATAGGTCTCTGCTGTGTTTGTGTGAGTGTGAGTCTTAACATTCTCGCCTGCAGGCTAAAATTACACTAGTTTCCCGTCTTTGACAAGGGCAGTTCAGTCCCTAATAACATCACTTTCTCCTTCCATTCCCTATATGTCTCCCTAACTGCATACAATACTAGTGATTCTGTATGATGACTCAAAAGATGTGTGATATTTAGGGAAAGAATATGCTCTGCAATACTGGAATTGCAAAGCTCAGCTAAACTCAAACTATTTCTGTGATACCTAACAATCAGGGCTATCACTTCTGGTTCTACCATAGTAGACCTACCATTTGACTTGCACTATGTGACTCTTCTTAATGAATCTCAATAAAATCTGAAATTCAAGTTGAAAACTCATGGGCTAGATTCTGAAATGCGATCTCTCCCCTTCGCAACACTCAAGTCATGCAAAAGGTCGAATTCTGGCTGCAAATCATAGAATCATAGAATATCAGAGATGGAAGGGACCTTAGGAGGTCATCTAGTCCAACCCCCTGCTCAAAGCAGGACCAATTCCCAACTAAATCATCCCAGCCAGGGCTTTGTCAAGCCTGACCTTAAAAACCTCTACGGAAGGAGATTCCACCACCTCCCTAGGTAACCCATTCCAGTGCTTCACCACCCTCCTAGTGAAAAAGTTTTTCCTAATATCCAACCTAAACCTCCCCCACTGCAACTTGAGACCATTACTCCTTGTTCTGTCGTCAGGTACCACTGAGAACAGTCTAGATCCATCCTCTTTGGAACCCCCTTTCAGGTAGTTGAAAGCAGCTATCAAATCCCCCCTCATTCTTCTCTTCTGGAGACTAAACAATCCCAGTTCCCTCAGCCTCTCCTCATAAGTCATGTGTTCCAGCCCCCTAATCATTTTTGTTGCCCTCCGCTGGACTCTTTCCAATTTTTCCACATCCTTCTTGTAGTGTGGGGCCCAAAACTGGACACAGTACTCCAGATGAGGCCTCACCAATGTCGAATAGAGGGGAATGATCATGTCCCTCGATCTGCTGGCAATGCCCCTACTTATACAGCCCAAAATGCCGTTAGCCTTCTTGGCAACAAGGGCACACTGTTGACTCATATCCAGCTTCTCGTCCACTGTAACCCCTAGGTCCTTTTCTGCAGAACTGCTTCAAAGCCATTCGGTCCATAGTCTGTAACAGTGCATGGGATTCTTCCGTCCTAAGTGCAGGACTCTGCACTTGTCCTTGTTGAACCTCATCAGGTTTCTTTTGGCCCAATCCTCTAATTTGTCTAGGTCCCCCTGTATCCTATCCCTACCCTCCAGTGTATCTACCACTCCTCCCAGTTTAGTGTCATCTGCAAACTTGCTGAGAGTGCAGTCCACGCCATCCTCCAGATCATTAATGAAGATATTGAACAAAACCGGCCCAGGATCGACCCTTGGGGCACTCAGCTTGAAACCGGCTGCCAACTAGACATGGAGCCATTGATCACTACGCGTTGAGCCCGACAATCTAGCCAGCTTTCTATCCACCTTATAGTCCATTCATCCAGCCCATACTTCTTTAACTTGCTGGCAAGAATACTGTGGGAGACCGTATCAAAAGCTTTGCTAAAGTCAAGAAATAACACATCCACTGCTTTCCCCCCATCTACAGACCCAGTTATGTCCTCATAGAAGGCAATTAGGTTAGTCAGGCATGACTTGCCCTTGGTGAATCCATGCTGACTGTTCCTAAGTACTTCAGGATTGATTCCTTGAGGACCTGCTCCATGATTTTTCCAGGGACTGAGGTGAGGTTGACTGGCCTGTAGTTCCCCGGATCCTCCTTCTTCCCTTTTTTAAAGATGGGCACCACAATAGCCTTTTTCCAGTCATCCAGGACCTCCCCCGATCGCCATGAGTTTTCAAAGATAATGGCCAATGGCTCTGCAATCACATCCGCCAACTCCTTTAGCACCCTCAGATGCAGCGCATCTGGCCCCATGGACTTGTGCTCGTCCAGTTTTTCTAAATAGTCCTGAACCACTTCTTTCTCCACAGAGGGCTGGTCACCTTCTCCGCATACTGTGCTGCACAGTGCAGCAGTCTGGGAACTGACCTTGTTTGTGAAGACAGAGGCAAAAATATCATTGAGTACATTAGCTTTTTCAACATCCAAATGGTCCGCAGGGAATTCCCTTCATGTCAAGGAAAACCCTGCTGATATCAGTCTGCTGCCACTTGTTCCTGTGCATTGGGCATGGATGGGTGGAGCGAGGATCCACTCCACTACACCAATCTTTACTGACAGTAAGGATGGGAGCTGCCACCTGATGTGCAAAGACTACCTCTGCTCCTGTTTTTCCTGCCAGCTCAGGACTCCAGCACCCTGTCTCGCTGAGCCAGACAGTCCCATCTCCTCCAACACAGACCCAGGGTCTGAATCACTTGCCCCAAAGCTGCAATTTTACCTGAAAACAGCTCACAGAAGTGTGCTTGTCTTTAGCACTCAGATGCCCAACTCCCAATGGGGTTTAAACCCAGATAAATCCGTTTTACCCTGTATAAAGCTTATGCAGAGTAAACTCATAAATTGTTCGCCCTCTATAACACTGATAGAGAGATATGCACAGTTGTTTGCTCCCCCAGGTATTAATACATACTCTGAGTAAATTACTAAATAAAAAGTGATTTTATTAAATATAGAAAATAGGATTTAAGTGGTTCCAAGCAGTAACAGACAGAACAAAGTAAGTCACCAAGCAAAATAAAATAAAATGCGCAAATCTATGTCTAATCAAACTAAATACAGATAATCTCACCCTCAGAGATGCTTCAGTAAGTTTTTCTCAGACTGGACACCTTCCAGGCCTGGGCACAATTCTTTCCCCTGGTACAGCTCTTGTTGCAGCTCAGGTGATAGCTAGGGGATTCTTCATGATGGCTCCTCTCCCTCCTTTGTTCTGTTCCACCCCTTTATATATCTTTTGCATAAGGCGGGAACCCTTTGTCCCTCTGGGTTTCCATCCCCCCTCACTGGAAAAGCACCAGGTTAAAGATGGATTCCAGTTCAGGTGACATGATCACATGTCACTGCAAGACTTCATTGCCCACTTGCCAGCACACACATATATAGGAAGATTCACAGGTAAACACAGCCATCTGCGGATAATGGTCCTTGTTAATGGGAGTCATCAAGATTCCAAACCATCATTAATGGCCCACACTTTACATAATTACAATAGGCCCTCAGAGTTATATTTTATATTTCTAGTTTTAGATACAAGAGTGGTACATTTATACAAATCGGATGATCATACTCAGTAGATTATAAGCTTTGTAATGATACCTTACCAGAGACCTTTTGCATGAAGCATATCCCAGTTACGTTATATTCACTTATTACCATATTTTTCTAAAACTATCCCAGTTACATTATATTCACTTATTATCATGTTTTTATAAAACCATATAGACTGCACAACATCACAGAGTACATTAGCTTTTTCCACATCCAAATGGTCCGCAGGGAATTCCCTTCATGTCAAGGAAAACCCTGCTGATTTCAATCTGCTGCCACTTGTTCCTGTGCATTGGGCATGGATGGGTGGAGTGAGGATCCACTCCACTACACCAATCTTTACTGACTCCATGCCAGTGGTGTAAATTCGGGCAGCTCCAGCCTAAGCCCAAATGTCACCATGTCACATTTTGTTTGTTTGTTTGTTTGTTGTGTGTGTGCAGGATAGGCATCCCCTTAGAGCAGCTCCATCACTCTTCTAACCTTGTTAAGGGTGGGACTGGACCAGAATCAAAGAGCTGTAACTGGCTCCCTGGTGGTTCCCTCCCACACCCACGCTCTCCTGAGCTTGGTCGCTGGAGAAAACCTGGCCTATCATCTAAAGATTCATGCGTATCTTCACGAAAAGGTTTGTAGCACTAAAAGAAGTTCCAACATATACATCTAGCTGAATTTTTGCTGTTGTTCATGAAAACCTGAATCTAGATGAGTTCCTGGGTTTGCAGATGATGTCTCACGAAGCTGAGTAGCTGAACTGAAATAAAAGCAGAAAATGTAAATTTGGCGATCACAAAAATGATAATTTTATATGTGAAATCAGCAGATACCTCAACTTGGGTATAAGATACAGAAAATTAAAAACCTCATTTAAATGGAATTCTTGTGCATTTATGAAAAAAAGCAGAGCATATTACTGAGATTTTAATAAATCCTGTTCCCCAGCACTTATTATAATATATGCCATATACTCAGGAGGTTGCTTAATGCCAGTGGAGTCAACTTGCATAAAAAATATGTATTCCGTCTCAAACTGAGACAGTTTACAAATTAAAACAAAACACAGAAATTAAGTAAAGGATCATGTGCCTAGAGGCAGCCTTAACTTTAATGCCAACAAATCATGCAGGTTTTACACAGTTACTCACTCTGGTATTCAATAAAAAATGAAGTTACTGTAGCAGTACCAAACACATGCTTAAAGAAACACACTGAACAATATGTCATGTGCACTTTACACTGCACTGAAGGAGGTAGATTCATTGTAGATTTAGATTATACATATTTTCTCAGGCTTTGCAATTTAGGGGTAAATTCTAACGTTAAAACAGCTTTGTGTACCTCTGGAAATCTGTAATAAGCTAAATAACTGAGTGATTAACAGACCCCAAGCGTGCACAGAACTTTCGCAGGCAGAATTTTTTGTCTAAAACTTTTTTTTGCCAAAAATTAGCCTCTCTTTGGAACCAGAACATTTCACGAAAAAAGCTCCCCTTTTCAATTTCCCCCCAGTTTTTCAATGAAATAAATTTTTGTGGATTTTGTTCTTTGTGTCCTCTTTCCCTCCTCCTCCTTTTTCCTTTTTAAAAGGGGGTGAGGAATGAGGGGGAGGGAAGGAAAATGGGGAAGATGGAAAGGAGAGAAAGGGGGACAAAACTCCAAACCAAAACCAGTCTATTTTCAAAATTGTTGGTAAAAAGTTTTTACAAAAAATTTTGAAATAAGGTAAAAAAAAAAAAAAAGAAGAACTGAAGGGAAAAAACCCGAGGGGGGGAGTACTAAAGTGCCATTTCTCTGTCCCCTTCTCTCATGCTTCTTTATTTCCTCCCATTCCTTTTTCCACTTGAAAAAAGTGTGTGTGTGTGGGGGGGGGGGGGGAATAAAAGTGAAAGTGGGATTTTCCCCCACCATTTTAAAATGAAACACTATTAAAATGAATGTTTGGGTCAAACTTTGGTTCTGAATTTTTTTGAAAAAACAAAAATCAATGAAAATAGAATGTTTAAAGTAAATACTTCAGTCTCATTGAAAACCCATTTTAGGTTTTTTTTTTCCTCTTGAGCACTCCATGTGCTATGCTATCAGTTAGCAGGAATAGTTGCTCAACCTTATTTTTTTCAGCAATATTGGACAATTGTGACATAAAACAAACTTTTAATTTTCAGTCATGAACATTTATACTAGGTTGCCCAAGACTTATGCTCATTCAATTGTTACAAAGTTAAAGAATAACTCTGGAAACCATATCATACCATGTGACCTATGAATCCCATTTAAACAACTTGAATTTCAAATACTGAATACTGGACCAAGAATTATTCACTTAATATTTGAATAATTTTTAATAATAAATTTCAGAAAATTACAATGTGTTCATGGACAATTCTTGAATAGAAAGTGATTAACTTTATCAAACAAATTATTCATTAAGTATTCTTTTAGCTCCAATTAGAACATTCAATGATGATACAAGAAAAAGAATTCAGAATTGGAGAATGGAGGAAAAGGGTACACTACAAATATTGTGGTGTTACCAGGGTTTATTTTCATGTATGCAGCTTCATATGTCTGAGGCACAGGAGGCTGCAAAGTTGTGTCCCAGCTGCCGTCGAGTTGTATGCATCTGTAGCTGGGGAAGGAGGAGGTTCACTTTAAGGGCAGGGGTAGCCCATCAGCAATCCTGTTATTGGGTTATGGTCCCTTTAAGGCCAGGCATTCTGGGACTTGTAGTTCTCCTCTCTCCTTGCTTCCCCCACCCCAGCCCTGGAGGGATCATGTGATAGGCAACAACTAGGCCTGCTGGGAAATGGCAGAACTATAAAAGAGCATTTGTTAGTGAGCAGAGTAAAATACCAGGGATGAGATAAGCATGAGAGCAGACACGGCCGGGCCGGTGCAACCACTGGGCGAACTAGGCAGTGGCCTAGGGCGGCAAGTGGTTGGGGGTGCCTGGGGCCGTCCTCAGGCATAGGCAGCTGGGTAGGGTACCTGAAAATTTGGGGCACCACTGGGTCTTAGTGTTCACCCTACTGGTTTTCCTATCCCTGTTCTGACCCTTCCTGCAGGCTCTGAGGCTAGGTCTACACTACAGCGGGGGGTTGACCTAAGATACGCAACTTCAGCTACGTGAATAGCGTAGCTGAAGTTGCGTATTTTAGGTCGACTTACCTGGCTGTGAGGACGGCGGCAAGTCAACCGCTACCGCACTGCCGTCGACTCCGCTGCCGCCTCTTGCCGCGGTGGATTTCCGGAGTCGACGGCAGAGCGATCAGGGATCGATTTTATCACGTCTTCACTAGACGTGATAAGTCGATCCCCAATAGATAGATTGCTACCCGCCGATCCGGCGGGTAGTGAAGACGTGCCCTGAGTCTTCCTGGGAAGGGGATCTAGTAGATAAAAGAGAAACAGTCTCCAGCCTGCCAGACCTATTAGCACAACACTGAAACTGTTAAAGAGCCATTCAAGGGGTAATGAAAACATTTAACAGGCATTTGCCAACCCCCAGGTATCTACTGTCAGTTTTTGAATGTACTGACAAAAACAGTTGTGCATGACTGTAATATTTACTCAGAACATGTCAGTCTACAGGACCTTAGTTTAAAATTTGCTTTAAAAATATTTCATTAGTGAGTTGGTGAAGATTATAAAATCACATCTCTAAAAAATCCTTGCATAGATTTTTAGATGCACAATCATCTTTAGCCTTAAATGCTTGGATCTTCAGACATTTTTTTTTTAAATAAATTCTTCAAAAGACCACCCTTATCTAAAATACACATTTTAATTACTATAGTAAAAAAACTTACTTCCAAAGTCTTCCCGTCCTTTCTGTCCATCCATTTCTCCCTTCTCCCCCCTCCCCACCCCCACCCCTATTGAAGGAAGCAACAGCCCTTTGCTTCCAGATAGCTGGACAGAGTTTCCCTTTCTTTACTTCTGACTATCTGATGAACTAGTTTTAAGCAAAATCAGTACCTTAGTAAGATATAAAATCCTGTGTTATGCCTAAAATCTTTGGAAACGGAAACATTTTTTAAAGTTGGTGAAATTTCATAAACATGTGTATTGTTATGGAGATCACACACAGTAAATTAGTGTTCCCTTTTTCTAAAAGCAATGAACACTGTTATGAACACACTAAACCTCTGTGACTGATTAATTTAAAATAATGTCTGTTTCAGTGAGTTAAATATGTAGTAATCTGGAATGATTACTTTATGAAGGCTTAAGAGTACATTTAAAATATAAAATCAGCTTAGAAATACTGATTAAGGAAATGTAAAACAGAGAAGAGCTGCATCATGTATTCCATAATATTTAATGTTGTATTCAGCAAGACAGCTGACTCACCCTTACTACAAAGCTTTTGCAAATAAATGTCTGACAAACTTCAGGGCATATCAAAAAACCTGTGACTGACATTTTTTATTCCCAAGTTTAGTGCTTTTAATTAGGTACCTTCTGCATGTCCATTCTGTGTGAGGGAGAGGGTACAGGGGTCTCTGCGGGGAACTGTGACTCTCCGCCACCGTGAGGCGGTTCGGGTGTCTTGTTGTTCTTTCTGCCTTGTCCCTCCGCCCCTGCCAGGCTGCAAGCTCAGGCTGCCATCGGGCATAGGGGCACCAGTTTAATAATACTGCATAGGGCTTGCGGGGGCAGTGAGCCCCAGCCATGGAGGAGCCGGTGCGGCGCAGGGGGGCAGGAGCCCTGCAAAGGCAGCGGTGCCGCTAGCGGGGAGCAGCCATGCCCCCCGCCTCTCCTGCCCAGGCTGTGGCCTGGCGCCCCCCCCGGGGGGCACCTGCAGACTGCAGCAGATGCATGCAGGCAGAGGCCCCCGTGCACCCTCCAGCTCCCCCCTCGCCACACTTGGGCTCTGCAGCTCCAGGGCATGTGAGCAGCCGCTGGGTCGTGGGGCCCTGAGACTGCTCCGAGAGGGGGAAGGGCGGCGGCGGCTCACACTCCCGGGAGCCGCAGAGCCCGAGCGCGGCAAAGGGGGGGCCGGGGGGTGCACGGAGGCCTCTGCCCACATGCATCTGCTGCAGGAGCTCCCAGAAGGCAGCTCCTCCATGCCAAGCTGCTGCAGCTCCCCAAGCCCAGCAAAGCCAGTGAGTGGACTTGGGGCGGGGGCCGCCGGGGTGGGGTGGGGAGGGCTCACGGGGGGGGCTGTGCAGCCTCCAGGGGAGTTCAGGGGGCGGGGAGGGGGGAACCTAGTCTGGGGAGCAGCCCCTGGGCACGGCTGGCCCCTGGGGTCTATAAAGGCTCGTTGGGATTTGCCCCTCAATGAACCGATGTTACGGGAGGGGAGGGGGGGCACAAGGTGGAAGTTTCACCTAGGGCGCAAAATATCCTTGCACTGGCCCTGAGAGCAGATAGGCTTGTCATTAAAATAGAAAGTCTAGTGAAGGGCCAGGAAGAAGGAAGCCTGAACAGGTAAGAATCCTGGAGAGCATAAAATTGCTTCAACCTAGAGAGACATGCACCAAAGGTATTGCTTAAATCAGTGAGCATAAATGTCTATTGATATCAAAGAAGGGAGGATATGAGGGGAGTGAAGATTTAGGCCTGCAGTGGGAGCAGGAGAAGGACAATGCTTGGGATGAGATGGTTGTGGATTTGAGGTCTGGTCTTATTTTGTGGTCCCAGGCTAGGGCTTTTGTGCAATGGGAAGGAACCCTCATTTCTCTCTCCTCTGTACCAAGGAAGAAGACTGACCTGGGGAGGGAACAAGATGTTGCACTTTATTTCATTTGGACTCTGTGACCCTGGAAGAGGAAAAATATTTGGATGGTGGCTTCTATCTTCCAAACTAACATACTGGCCAGATGGAAGAGGCAGCAGAGTGGGGAATCTGGAGTATGGATATGTGATCTGATGTCAGAAAGGTAAAAATGCATTACAGCTGCCTGTGTTTGTAGCATGCCATAGTTGAAAGACGAGCATAGGATGTTTCACTTTACTGAGCGGTATGCCATGTAACAGGAATGCTGAAGAGACTGTTGCTTAGGTATTGCAGAGATATCATAGCAACATTGATGATATATGTATTTTGGGACTATTTAAAAACCAAAACAAACAACAACTGAGGATCAGGGCCAGATTATCACAATAAAGGTGTGTGACTAAAGCTACGGACCTTGGAGTTATATGATAATATCAGAATCTAAGTGTGTGGGGGGCAGAGATTGGTTTTGTATTTTTCACTTAAAATTAGTTTTCTAGTGCAAACGGTTGGAAAAACAAGCTTGAAATATGACCGTAAGTGTAAGCAAAGCAGTGATATCTGACATCCTGAAACAAGGATTCTGAGAGTTGTGAACTGAATCATGCATCACAATGGGGGTTGTTAACACTAAGATGGGAAAGTGGAAGGTGGCTGACACCATCCCAGCGGAAGATTTTGTGTGGTGAAGAGTGAAGTGGTTCCTACCCAAACAGATACACCCTAGTTTTTGGGATAAGTACTGGGAGCCCATCTGCTGCTATTCCTGTCTGTCCAGCAGAGGGAGAGGTCCTCTGCTGTGCCAAGTGGCCTGTGACACCCTAATGCAGATATGGAGCTACAAAAATGATTTGAGGACTGGGAAAAAGACTTAAAGAACTCCATCTGTTTAGTTTATCAAAAAGACAATTGAGGGGTGACTTGATCAGTGTCAAAGTACCTTCATCGGGCAATAATACTGGGTACTAACGGGCTCTTCAGTCTAGTGGAGAAAGGTATAACAAGAACCAATAACTGGAAGCCAAAGGCAGACAAATTCAAATTGAAAATAAGACTCACATTCACATTGGAACAAACTTCCAAGAGAAGTGGTGAATTCACCATTCCTGTAGGTCCTCTAAGCAAGACTAAAAGACATGCTTCAGCCAAATACAAGCTTTGGGCTCAATACAGGGGTAACTAGGTGAAATTCTATGGCTTCTGATATACAGGAGATCAGACTGGATGACCTCATGGTCCCTTCTGGCCTTAAATTCCATGAATCTTATTAGTGCAACCTGTGACTTGAAAACATAAGCCTTTTGCATCTGCAGCTTCAAGCAAATAGGCAAATTGTCAGTAACTGCTTCTAAACTTTACACACAACAGCTTGTTCACCCAAAATTATCACTTTCAATTGTAGCTGGTGCTAGGGTTGCCAGGCGTCCAGTTTTTGACAAGAACGCCTGGTCAAAAAGGAACCCTGGCATCTCCGGTCAGCACCACTGACTGGATTATTAAAAGTCTGGTCAACTGTGTGGCACGGCTAAGGCAGGCTCACTACCTGCTGTGACTCCATGTGGCTCCCGGAAGCAGCAGCATGTCCAGCTCCTAGGCATAGGGGCAGCCAGGGGACACCGCGCACTGCCCCCGCCCCAACTCTCGGCTATGCAGCTCCCATTGGCGGGGAGCCATGGCCAAGGGGAGCTTAGGGGGTGGTGCCTGCGGATGGGGCAGTGTGCAGAGCCACCTGGCTGTGTTTCTGCATAGGAGCCGGGGGGGTGACATGCAGCTGCTTCCGGGAGCTCCCTGAGGTAAATGCCACCTGGAGCCTGCACCCCTCCCCCCCTCCCAGCCCTGATAGAATCATAGAAGATTTGGGTTGGAAGAGACCTCAGGAGGTCATCTAGTCCACCCCCTGCTCAAAGCAGGACCAACCCCAACTAAATTATCCCAGCCAGGGCTTTGTCAAGCCAGGCCTTAAAAACCTCTAAGGATGGAGATTCCACCACCTCCCTAGGTAACTCATTCCAGTGCTTCACCACGCTCATAGTGAAATAGTTTTACCTAATATCCAACCTAGACCTCTCCCACTGCAAATTGAGAGCATTGCTTCTCGTTATGTCATCTGCCACCACTGAGAACAGCCTAGCTCCATCCTCTTTGGAACCCCCCTGAAGGCTGCTATCAAATCCCCCCTGACTCTTCTCTTCTGCAGATTAAACAAGCCCAGTTCCCTCAGCCTCTCCTCATAAGTAATGTGCCCCAGCCCCCTAATCATTTTTTGGCCCTCTGCTGGACTCTCTCCAATTTGTCCACATCCTTTCTGTAGTGGGGGGCCAAAACTGGATGCAATACTCCAGATATGGCCTCATCAGTGCCGAATAGAGGGGAATAATCACTTCCCTCGATCTACTGGCAATGCTCCTACTAATGCAGCCCAATATGCCATTGGCCTTCTTGGCAACAAAGGCACACTGTTGACTTATATCCAGCTTCTCGTCCACTGTAATCCCCAGGTCCTTTTCTGCAGAACTTCTGCTTAGCCAGTCGGTCCCCAGCCTGTAGCAGGGCATGGGATTCTTCCGTCCTAAGTGCAGGACTCTGCACCTGTCCTTGTTGAACCTCATCAGATTTCTTTTGGGCCAATCCTCCAATTTGTCTAGGTCACTCTGGACCCTAACCCTACCCTTCAGCATATTTACCTCTCCCCCCAGCTTAGTGTCATCTGTGAACTTGCTGAGGGTGCAGTTCATCCCACCATCCAGATCATTAATGAAGATGTTGAACAAAACCAGCCCCAGGACTGACCCCTGGAGCATTCCGCTTGATACCAGCTGCCAACTAGACATTGAGCCATTGATCACTACCTATTGAGCCTGACGATCTAGCCAGCTTTCTATCCACCTTATAGTCCATTCATGCAATCCAGAGTTTTTAAACTTGCTGGCAAGAATACTGTGTGAGACCGTATCAAAAGCTTTGCTAAAGTCAAGATATATCATGTCCACTGCTTTCCCCATATCTACAGAGCCAGTTATCTCATCATAGAAGGTTATCAGGTTGGTCAGGCATGACTTGCCCTTGGTGAACCCATGTTGATTGTTCCTGATTACCTTCCTATCCAAGTGCTTCAAAATGGATTCCATGATTTTTCCAGTGACGGAGGTGAAACTGACCTGTCTGTAGTTCCCCGGATTCTCCTTCTTCCCTTTTTAAAAGATGGGCACTAAATTTGCCTTTTTCCAATTGTCCGGGACCTCCCTGATCGCCACGAGTTTTCAAAGAGCCCCCTCCTGCCTTCTGAACTCATTGGCCCCAGCCCGGAGCACCCTCCTGCACCACAAACCCCTCATCCCCAGCCCCACCCTAGAGCCCGCACCCCCAGCTGGAGCCTTCAGCCACCTCACACCCCAACCCCCTACCTCAGCCCGGAGCCCCCTCCCACACCCAGAACCCCTCATTTCTGGCCCCACCCCAGAACCCAACCCCCCAGCCCAGAGCCTGTACACCCTCCCACACTCCAACCCCCTGCCTCAGCCAGGAGCTCCCTGCCATACTCCAAACCCCTTGGCTCCACCCCCAGCCCGGAGCCCCCTCCTGCATCCCAAACCCCTCATCCCCAGCCCTACCCCAGAGCCTGCACCCCCAGCTGGAGCCCTCCCTCCCTCCCTCCCCCCAACCCCCTGAGCCAGCCTGGTGAAAATGAATGAGATCGTGAGGGTGGGGAAGAGCAAGTGACAGAGGGAGTGGGGGGGATGGAGTGAGCAGGGGCGGGACTTCAGAGAAGGGGCAGGGCAGGGGTGGGGCAAGGGGGCTCGGTTTTGTGAGGGTAGAAAGTTCGCAACTCTAGCTGGTGCTCAGCTAGCTGACTCACAGGTGCAAATGCTGGTTTGCATGCCAGACCTCAACATAAATATATAGGAATTTGAGACAGAAAATGTGGCCACAGTGATCACTTATTAATCCTAAAACAGCCAGTTAGCACATCGATCACATATGTCCTTTAATAAGGACTTGGAATCAGCCTGTAATGTGTGCACTATGTGAACTCGGACGAGGTTAGCTAGATGTTAAATACTGATTAAGTTAACCCCTCCCACTCTTACATCCATGACTGGCAAATGCTACATTCTCCAGCTGAAATCACTCCTTTTCCAGTGATCTCTGAATGGCCTATGTCCTGACTGCTTGTTTACAATCATATTTGCAGTGTTTGTTTTTTAACCAAAACACCTTTACTCTGTCTCCAATTTAACCTTGTTATAATAAAGGATTTTTCTATCTGTTTGAAATTTAAAGAAACAATGCTTATGAACTAAGAAATTAGCATTGCCAAATAGCAGCTTGTGCAATTGGAGGTGATCTCTTGCCCTTCATTTTTAAGCAGTACTCTTGATCTTAGTCTAAAATAAAGGATAGCCTAAAATGAAATACTTCCTGTAACAGAAGAATGTAGCTAAGGAAAATGTCAGGCCTATACTCCAGTGACCTTGGGGGTAACATCTAATAGATGGAAAGCAAAGTCAGTAACTTAGAAATTAGGCAATTGTCTGACGTAGTCATCCTACTTGCACTATTGCAGGCCTCCTGATTCACTACGGATTCAATGGTTACTGAGGGGAATTACTAGACAAGAATGATGTACCATTTTGTTCATAGCCATACAGCCTGATTCACAGGATGGTGCCCTTCTAATTCTTCTTACTCCTTCGCTGTTCTTACTTGTTTTTGTTCATAGTCAATACTGAATAATATTGTTGTGTTCAGCATAATAGTCCTACTGGTGTGTGTGAGTGAGATAAAGGCACTTTTAAAAAGGGGTCACAACCTTCATCGTGGACTGAGTCTCCTATATGTTTTCAAATTGCATTTAGTCTTGTCCTTAAACCCTTGTGGGCTGCATCCTCAACTGATGTAAGTCAGTATAGTGCCATTCACTTTGGAACTAGACTGATCTATCCCTACTGAGGATCTGGCCCTTTGTCTGAATAACAGGCTGTGGGTATATCCATCAGCAGCAGTGTCTCAAAGGATACATCTTGTTTTATTTTGGATTAGTGACACCAAGCAATCACGTTAGTTATCTGGGTTCCGTTTCCAGCTCTACCACCAAATTCCTAGTGACCTTCACAAGCCATTTAACCACCTGGGAAATGGGGGTAACACTATTTGCCGGCATCTCTTAGAGCCACGGTGAAGGCACAGTGCATCTGCATGGAAGAGGCTGTCCATTCTGTAAATCCCTCAGCCAGTGCGAAACTCAAGGGTTGGGAGATGTCCCTTCTATAGGGAGGACAACACTCCATCCTACTAGAAGAATATGGGGAAAATTCAGAGGCTTCCACCATAGGGAAAGATATTCGGTTGGATAGGAGGAAACTGGTCTGACTGTCTTTCTATCCTTGATTATAAACTTACAGTAAAGTTAGGCAAATCTCAGTCTGCTGGTAAAGAGAAGAATAGCATATCTTGGCCATAAAATAAAATAAAGATAAATCATGTGTAAAATAAGACATGCACTAATAACCCTTCTTAAAGGGGTGCTGTCCCAAATATGGGAAGCTGCAAGCAACACTGACATTAATGTACTTAAGGAAAACAGGCTAAAAATTTGGATGCAACATTTTTCAGCTGCTCAAAATATGGCCACACGTAATCTTGACCAATGGCTCAGTGAAACTACAGGTAGTTATAACACACACAAATAGAAAATATTTACTGTGTGTTTAAAATTAGGATAGTGTAACTCAGTCACACTAAATATCCTCTTTATGCAAGACTGTGGAGCCAATTGAGAATTTTGGATATTTTTGTGGAGACTGTATTGGAAAAAGGATAATGGGAGTATTTGGATTTGTTCAAAAATAGAATAATCAGGCAATCTGATATATGTCCCTTGGAGGATTTCTTATCTGTGTTTTCTATATTACAAATAAGCTCTCTGCTGTGATAATTCTTAATATTAATAATTTGTCAAATTTGGAAACTAACTCAGTCCTCAGTTTTTTCAGCACCTTTCATACTCTTATGAAATTCCCCTGCAGCTCACCAACCAGAAATTATTTATTTTTATAGCTATAGGTGGGCATAGTCCTTTACCAACAAACTATGGTACAGAGAGAACTGCTTCATAACATGTATGGCACATCCGAAGGAGTTATTAATTGATTTTAATGCTGCTTTACTAATGGACTCTTCAAGCAGCCATCTTTCCATAATGATGGGGGGAGGGATCAATAAAATAAATAAATAATTGGACCAGAAATAGAACAAATTAGTCTCCTCTTGCCACAAAAGGAACCAGTGCTTAATGTAATTTCACTTATAACAGTATACTAAATGGCACAGTGACAATATTTCACACTAATAAATTACATTTTTGGTGCTGCTGTAAAATAGAAATATTTCTGATTGTTTCAGCCTGGAATGTGCATTGTGACAGAACAGTAGCTGTTCAGGGAAAATGTTCTTTTGTACTAAAGAAACCATTTTTTACATTTCTCTTAACTTTGCTAAAAACAATCACACACAACTGTTTCTCCAAACACTGATTCATAACTTAAAGACCAACAGTGACCTCTAGTGGGATAAGTAAAATTATGTTACTTCCCAGAAAAAGAAGGTTGATGTCCTGTAGCCTTGGGAGGCACAAAACAAACTACCCAACAAAAATTAGATAGCACCTGTACATTACCAGTGCCCCCCAAAAGGAGAGATGGCATTCAGTAATGAAGTACATTGTTGAAAGGTGTGTGTACATGTAAAAGACATACAAGTCCAATTTTAATATAACTTAGTGTTTCTCCTCTAGAATGTTGTCCAAAGAGCAAAGCAGTTTGCATGATAGAACAAGGTTTAGGTTATAAAAAGGAAATATGTAATGCAGTTGAAGACAAAAGTCTGCAGAATAATGCAAAGAAAAGGTTTGGAAAAACAATAAGCAGATATGATCAGTATATGACGAATGTTGTGTGCTTAACTTTCCCCATTTGACTTTCTGTTGATGTGCTTAAAAGTAACATTCATTTAAGTGCTTTTGTTGGATTGCGGCCAGAGTGAGTATTTTGCTGAATCAAGCAGGCTGGAGCAAAGGCAAGCAGTGCAGCAGGTACAGCTACATTATGGAGCGGGGTGGGAAAGGGAGACCCAAGACCTAGCTGGAGTTACACAGCTCTACCTCTGTATTCTCTGGACACAACAGGGCTCATGAGGTTCCCCCCAAGCCACATGGGGACAAAAACTATTGGGAGTGGTCACCCAGAACTGAGCCAGTAGGAACAGAGACAGGGAGCTACTGCATAGACTGTTGGACACTGAGGTCATCCGAGTCTGACAGCTTTAAGACAGTCTCTCTGCTGTTCATTCAAATGCCCTCCCATCCCCCTCCCACAGTCTCTTCGCTTCTGTCAACCTGCCCTTTTCTTTCCCTCTCCCTTTCCCCTTCTCTTTGTTTAGCTAAATCCTTCTCAGCGAAACCCCACTCAGACAAAACAAGGAATGAGAAACTAACGAAGAAATCTCAGAACTAGCGTTACTTTTGCAAACCATCACATTGTCTGTATGTATGTTTATCCCTTCCTACCCAACCCTCTGTTTTGTCTGCTTAGACTGTAATCTCTTGGGGCAGGGTCTGTCTTATGCTATCTGGATGGTGTCAAGCACAATGGGGGCCTCAGTCCTGGTTGTGGTCTCTAGGTATGTCTGTAATACAAATAAATAAAAATAGCAATTTGATACAGAAGCAACTCTGATCTGACACAGCATTGCCATAATATTAAGCGTTCTTGCTTTCCTTGCTATTTATTTCAGACACATTTCTGCTTGGATCCACATGACAGTTCTTAATTTTGGTATTCTGTTCCCTTTACATGCATATGAACTGTAATCAACAGCAGCGGGAGTAGGGAGCATGTAAACCTAAGCGATATGTATAGGATTCAGAGCCTACTCTGCAGATCTAAGTGCTGCTCGTTATGATGAGCCAGCACAAGCACTAAGAGCAAAACTCAGTGAATGTTGCGGTCAGTATTCTGCTCTCTAAGTGTGTGTAACTCCCATTCCCAGTTCTGCATGTGTACAAAGAGCAGGATGCTGGACTGGACATTTGCTGGGCAAGTTTTTATCTATAGTGTTAAATAGCTGTTTGCATTCCTCACCTGTGGTCACAGCTGGTGTAATAGCTGCAGATTTGACTGAGGCTCCATAAGACTTATCAGGACTCAAGACCATGGATTAAGGGAGTGTTTCCTCTGTGGAAAGCCTTGTGCTCCTCCACTGACCAACCAAGATTATTTGGGGTTGGCATTTATGAAACCCAGTTAAAAGAAGTGTACCATTTATCTTAGGTATGTCTGACACCCCATTAATACAGTATGTGAGAGCCTAGCAGTCTTTAATGTAGTTATTCTCAACACCCCTGGGAAGTATGGTTGTTGTTGGGTCTTCCAACAGTTATTTTTAGTTAGCATGTTGGGTCTTTCAGGCCAGCACCCTAACCACTAGACCATCCTATCCTTATGTATGATAGATGCTACTGATATATTTAGACTGAAGAAGTTGCATAAAGAATATGTACAAATACCAGCTACAACTGTCTACTATGTAAGAAAAGGGGGGAAATGAGTTCAGATGTTATTAGCTTTCTGGCTCTTAAATTCAGACATAGCCTTTGCTGGTCAAGGCTAATAACTGTCAAGAGAGTGAAAGTTTTCACCTGTTTAATGATGAATTAGAATCCAGATTACTAGTGTTAACATTTGAAATAAATCTATGAATTTTACCAACTTCCTGCTTTACTAATTATGGTATAGCTTAATGACTGCAAGACTACTTACTTATGGAAGCATCACTTTGCATCACAGATGAAAGTCTGCATCGTATCTATATAGATAGACAGACGTTTTGGAGGAGGTTTTAATGTTTTTTGCCTTGTATATTGTACTGATACTTAAATTGGTCATGAACATTTCCAGCTATCCTTTTATTTTATTTTCCTTCCTCCCACCCTTTCATTGTTCAACTGGACAGAGTAATTGTGTTGCATG
The DNA here is from genome assembly GCF_028017835.1 of Emys orbicularis. NCBI lineage: Eukaryota > Metazoa > Chordata > Testudines > Emydidae > Emys > Emys orbicularis. Next base: position 61,895,296 of record NC_088683.1, on the reverse strand, counting down.
TGGGTGCTTTCCATTCTGCTTTTTTCCTTTATCCAGGGCCAAGATTATGAGCAGATTCCATCCACTTGTGTTTTGAGCTGCCATTTGTGCTGGTTGGGTGTTGTCTGGATGGTAATATATTGTTGTGATGCTTCCCAGAGTCACCCAGCATGGGGAGGCACCTTGTTACCACCTGCCCTTAGTGTGAGGAAGCCTTGTCTGTGAGTGCTGGGTGTCAGCTCCCCTCTTAGCAACACAAGCACTTCCCTCTTACCCTACACAGGTTCTCCTGTCATTCTGCAGATAAGCAATAGGCACACTCTGACCCCCAAGCACTCTGAGCATCACCCTGCAGTGTCCAGCTGTTCCACTGGACACTCACGGGATTCACAGATTTGCTGCTCCCAAAGGAACAGTACCCCCCAGCTGACCAGTTACACCTTGATCACAGCCCAGCTTAACTCTCAGTACTTAGATATGTTTAGAGTGAAAACAAGTGTAGGCTTATTTAATAAAGAGTAGAGATTCTAATGAAAGCAAGTAGAGGTGTTGGAAACAATATGGTTACATATAAAACAAAATCATAAGGTGCATTCTAGAGCCTAGACATAATTAAAAAGATACTTCCCTGTCTGAAGTTTTGCTCACCCAAAGTCTTTGCAGCATTTTCCTGCCAGGCTGGCTGTGACCCTCGTTTCAAAAGACAGAACATGCTGACAGTTCATCTCCTCGGTGTCCTTGGCTCCTCAGTACCCTGAGTTATACCCTCAAAATCCATTATCTTTACATGTAAACAGGATACCCCTCTGCTGTTTTTTTTTTTCCCTGCAGCTCTCCTATCTTGTGATTTCACAATCTCTTGATTAATGTCTGGCTCAGTGGTGCAAATAGGCCTGGATTGTGATACATACAATGCACAATACATGCCTGACCAGACAGAGAGAAATAAGCATCTCCTACCCCGTGCCAGAACAGAAGCTATCCAAGGCCTGTCACCTCCTGGTGACATGCTTTTAATATCAAGGCTTTAAGAACGTAATTTCCAGTATAGACACATAATTTCTTACAAAATGTATGTATGGATAATATTTAATGACTATGTTGACTAGTAAGCTACTGGATCTCAGTAGAGACCATACATGCCACCTTTTGGTGAATTACCCTCCAACAGAGTGCATCTTATTGTAAGTGGGTGTTTGGGCCTGCTGTTGTTCAGAATCTCAAAGATCCCTATTGAGAGGGAGGGAGGTGGGTGACCAAAGCTGGTTATTACACATAATTACAATTCTCATAGTAAGAAATTGTGAAGAATTATCTTTCAGTTTAATATAAAATTGCCCATTCTGACACCAGTATCAACCCTGTGCTGAGCAGTAGCAGAGGTCCAGGGCTTTGTAAGTGTAATCAAAAAATACCACACTTTATTTACATGTATTCACTGGAATAGAGGGGGTCAAACAGTATTCAGGCTATCCCTTCTTCAAGGAATCTTGACCCAACATCAATGCCTAGTACTCTGGGAGTAACTCTGCCTGAAGAATTAACTCTAATTGGAGACCAAGGCAAAGAGAGCTCTCCAGCTGCTCTCAACTTCTATTCCCAGCTCAGCCATTGGCCTGCTGGGTGACCTTAGACAAGTAACATATTTGTGCCTCAGATTCCCTATCTGTGAAATGGAGGTAATGATACTGACTACCTTTTGTAAAGCACATTGAGATCTATGTAATTATGAAAAGCACTGTAAAAGAACTATTATTTATAACAGAAAACCTTGCATAGCAACTAACACAGCATCTTTGGCTATGACTGAACACTTGCTCACACACTAAGAAAAAACTTGGACGACTGTAACAGTACCACCTGATGATCCCTGCCATCACAATACCACATATATTGTAATTTATGATGTGTGCATATGCCTACCTATATATTAAGGTTGGATTAACCTTGTGTTGGTCTAAGTGGGTCCAAAACTAGTTCAAATCTCTAACCCTTTTATAATGTAGCCTATCTTTGAAGGATGGTTTGGCTTATGAAAGCCCTGTTAAGGCTAAAACACTGTGCTGGTGTCACACCCCAATGGCCCCCTCTCCTTAGGGAGTCCCCTGGGAAGGGGAGTCTGTCACACTGGTATCCTTGCTTCTGGGGAATCTTCCTGTAGCTTTTGTCAAGTATGATGCCATTTCTCATGGGCATCTGTGGGAGAACTTCCCTTCTTTCCATTGTAACCGAGCCCATTGCAGTGTATGCAGTGTTTGACTGCCTATATTGTATGTATAAATTTGCCCAGACAGATGCCAGACTAATGTGTGAATTCCACGTAATTATAGCCTTAATGGAATTTTAAACATTACAAGATTTACAAAACTGTCTGAAAACAAATATGCACAGTATGTTCCACAAATAGAGCAATCTCCCTGATAAACCTTTACAGCAACTTTTGCCTGCCTAATTGACATAAACTTAGGGAGAGAATTCTAACGTTGTCAGAAAACCTTTGAAATACTTTTTTTTTCTTTGCTTTTACTGGTTGGTAGAGATGTTACAGTTAATGGTTCCTGAGTGTGTTTCAAAATTTCCAGTCATTCCATTTACACTATAAACATAGCAAACATCTCATGTTTAGATTATAATATTATATCTGGGCCAGTTGTGATTATAGTTAAGAGGCTGTCAGCATTTCCATTATAAACCCAATTTAAATTTCCTGGCCTCTGTCAGTTTAAAGAACGCCAGTAAGGATACTACTTAAACATAACCTGCCATAATTAAATACAAAAACTAACTTGAAACTTAACTGGCAATTCCTTTTTTTAGTACTTTTCCCAAAATATCTAACTTCCCCACTTATGCACATATTCCTGTTCTGGACTATCCTTGTATTCTGAAGACTCTCTGTAATTTGGTGTCAGAATTAATAGTTAAAGTAGTTTTATAGGGGGGGAGGGACGTTATACTTTAAGAAGAGGACAAACTCATAAGATCAATGCACCCATCCACACTGTCAATTCTAATCCCACCTTCCTTTAGCACTTGGCCTTCTCTCCAGAAGCAAGTTGAGGTAAATGATTTATATAACTTGTTAAAAACCAGTTGTCTTAATGCCTGTTCTTGGCAAAGTCACAAGATCTTCTCTGCTCTTTTGTGTGGTATAGCAGCTGCAAGCCATGGATACCATGGTAACTCCATCTAATTACTTGTAGATCTAGGCCTACAGCATGCTGGGATTGGTTGCTCAGCAATACACACCAGAAGTAGCCAGCAAATTGCTTTGCTGTGGACAGGCAACCTGATAAGACTTTCACCAAAATGGTGGGATATAAAGGTAGTCCCCAGGAGTAATCCTTGAAGGTAACTTGTAAGAGTATGTCTACATAGCAACTAGACAACTGCGGCTGACCTGTGCCAGCCAACTTGGGTTTGTGGGGCTGTTCCATTGCTGTGTAGACTTCCCGGCTCAGGCTGGAGCCTGAGCTCTAGGACCCTGTGTGTGGGAGGGTCCTGAAGCTTGGGCTCAAGCCCAACCCTCAAAGTCTACATAGCAGTGGAACAGCCCCGCAGCCCAAGCCCCACGAATCCAAGCTGGCTGGCACGGGCCAGCAGCAGGTGTCTAGTTGCTGTGTAGATATTCCCTCCCAGACAGACTCCTCCTCCACTTGTCCAATCAGACTAGATGAGTGGATGGCATTTTACAATGACTGCTCCATAGAGGGTCTCTTCCTCTACATCCAAGATTTTTCTTAAGCAACTAGCGTTGGGTGTCCACCTTCAGACACCTTTTAAAGGGGTGGGGGTTTTTAGGGTAGGTGCTCAGCATTTTCTGAAAATCTGGACCGTTTAAGCTGTTAACAGTCGGGCACCAAATATTACTGAAAATCTTGGTCTGACAGCTCAGCCATGGAGCAAGAAAAGCAAGCTCACAACCCGCTTATGTAGGAGAGAGGCTGGGGAAGGTTGTAGATAGTTCTGGCTGTGTGAGAGAATGGGGTAAGGGTGATAGAAGAGACTGGTCAGTTATGGCTGAGCCTTAGTTCATTCAAACCCCCAAATCAAAGCCAAACTTGAGCAGTTCAATCATGTGCAAAAAAACAATGTTCTCAGAGCTGCCCTCCCAGCCCCCAGGTGTAGGGTGCATAGTTGTCTTGGACCTGGGACAAAGATTGATTAGACTAGTGTAAGGTTGCACCTGCTAGACTTGTGTTCTGTAAATAACCCCTCTAAAATCCATTATACACTCTCTTCCAACACACATTTCACTGTAATATGTAAAACAGGTTGTAAAGTGACTTGTTTTTTTTAAGAACCTAAAGACACTAGTCTTCAATATATTGTAGATTAATTGACTGTGAAATTACAGTTTAAAGAGCAGAACCTCTTTAAAGTGTTAGGACTGTTAAGAAGCAGCCAAACAAATAGGTTTTTATTACTTAGGAAACAGTAAAAACAGCTGAAATTTTCTTTCAAATTTTGACCAACATTTAGACTAAAGACCCAAAAGAGTAGATCAGATTATCAATTCCTGACAAAGAAAGATTACAGTGATATATCCATGCTGGTCCCAGGATATTAGAGAGAATACAATGCTTACTTATAATATTGCTTCTGCAACTTAAATAAAGAATTTGCTATCACTAATTTAAAAAGGTTTCAGTGTTTATGCTGTAATCTTTTTTTTAGAGAGAGAAGGGGGGTGAAGTAATATATTTTATTGGACCAACTTCTGCTAGTGAAAGAGACATGCTTTGCTTTGGACAGGTAGCTGTACACATGTAGCTCAAAAGCTTGTTTCATTCACCAACAGAAGTTGATCCAGTAAAAGATATTATCTCACCCACCTTGTCTCTCAAAAGAAAGATTACAGCATAAATACTGAAACATGTTAAAATTAGCGATAGCAAATTCTCTATTTAAGTTGCAGAAGCAATATTATAAGTAAGCATTGTATTCCTTACAAACCTTGCCACTGGGGAATGCACCAGATGACTTTTATTTCTGTGAAACCCTATAGGTTATATTTTAAAATATATAATAATAATTCAATTAGAACCCCCTAATATTTCATATGCAGTCAGTCTTCTATTAATCTTGTATATGATTTTACATTAATGTTTATTAAACTGTATCTTTGGACTGTCTGATCCTATATTTCTTTAGGCAATAATATGATACTCTTAACTGAGGAATGAACTCACAAAAGCTGTGTCTGTAAAAACTTGCATCTATTCTAAACTTTAGAATCTTTACGTATTTGCATTCTTAATGGATTTTTTCAACCTACAATTAATCAATGGCACTATACATCTTGCACCAGCTGAGATCTGACCCATAACTTTCTAACTGAATACTGCAGACTAGCTTGTATGTTGTAGAAAGTGAAAAGAAATGGCACCTTTTGGGTGGACAGCTGTTCAAAAGAATGTCCTCTTGTTAATGTGTAGTTTCTTCTTCTCTCCCTCCTCTCCCCATAGAATCTACTCACTGGCTAGATTTAGGGCTTACAGTCATAGCCCCTTAGTTTCTTTTTGGGTTCACTCCAACCTAAAATTGTAAAGTGAAATAAATAAAGACACTCAAAATCCCTTGATGAGTTTCTTGATTTTTTTTCAACATAAAACTAATTAAATTTCCCTCTTTCACACAACCTGCCTTTTCTACTCTTTTTGTATATTTTGAGGATCCACTACAAATAAGCGAAGTAGGAAGGCAGCCTGCTCCCATAAAGACTTCTTACCTTAGATTTGAGATTACCAGCCCCCTTGATTCCCTCCCTACCCCGCTCACCACCTTCCTATGGGAAATGAAGGCCAGTTTAGCTACTCACTAAAATCCAGGAGGAGGGATTTTCAAGTCATGGAGGCCTCCTTTTCTCAGAAAACATTACTGATAAATGTATGGCAGTAGGAGCTGAGAACAGCTAGGGTAGGGGAAGGTTGAATGGAAAAGGCGGGAACACAGTCCCAGTTGACCCAAAACCTGGTGACATCTATAGAACTAAAACTGGTGTTATGGTAGCACCTAGAAACCCCAGTCATGGATCAGGACCCCATTGTGCTAGGTAGGTAGAGCTGGGGGAGCAGGGAGGGAAACCAGATTTTTCACTTTGTTTTTTTGAACTTACAACATTCCCTACAATCAATAAATGGATATTTCCACAAAAATAAATCCCCCAAACAATTTCATTTTGGGTCTGTCAATGCTTTTTGTTTTGATTTTTGTCTTAATTTACATTTTATTATATTATAACAAAGACATTACAAAAAGTTGTTTCAAAATGGAAAATCAAAACATTCCATTCCAAAAAGGACATTTTAACCTTTCAACTTTTTTTTTTAATTTTTCTTTTAAAACAAACTATATTCAAAGTAGACTTGTTTCCACAAAATGTATTGCTTCCAATGAATTGCTGTTTTCCAATTGGGGAAAAACATGGTTGGAAAAATTTCTTACCGGCTTGAGTGCTAGGCTCTATACAGACAAGTAACAACAACATATTACAAAACAAAACAAGCTTTTCAGTAACAGAACACCAGACCAGGAGAATGTCACATGGATTGTGGTCTCCTTCTGAACATTTCATTCAGGTTCACTTCGGTCAAGGCTCATTCAGCTGCACTACACACAATGCTGCAGTCAGCTATTGCTTGTTTGCCTCTTTTCTTTTTGTGTCTCTATTTGGTCTCCTCGTTATAGAATCCATTGTTAATTATTTGTATTACAGCTGTTCCCACTCATTATGAAGCGCCTGTCTGCTGAACAATATACAAATATCAAATAAGACACCCTTTATCACGAAGACTCAGTCCAGAAGACAACAGGAGGGAGAAGGGGAACAAACTCTGAGGGTAACCCTAAGACTACGTGTTTATCTAGGCTTTTTAGTGCCCAGCATAATTTCTGATCCAACTGAAACCTTTCATTTAAATTTAAATTAAACTCATTTTATTTTAATTTACCTCAGCCTATTTCCAAAGGCTTTTCAACCAGTTTTCCCTCCAGTGCACCACTGCCTGTGAAGGATACAAAAAAGCAAAATTCTTGCTTCTGCAGAGTGGTTTCTGGCTCCCTGAATGTGAGGGTCAGCCCCAGTCCTGGTGCTACAGAGGGTATGCCTACACTGCAGTTGAAGGTGTGATTGTAGCACATGTAGACCCGAGCTAGCTTTAATCTAGTAAGCACTAGTACCAATAGCAGTGAAGCTGTGGTAGCACAGGCTGTCGAAGCCCGCCCTGGGTGCTTGGGCAGCTAGCCTATGCTGAAGTCCATGCTGCTGCAGCTTTACTGCTATTAGTACTAGTGCAAGCCAGATTACCCGCGCTGCAATCATGCCTGTGCTTGCAGTGTAGCTATACCCTTACATCTGTTTCTGGGCAATCAAGGCAGGTCAAATATGTGAGCACTATGCTTGGTTTTTCTAGAAGCTGATGTATGAAGTGTTTGCCCATTAATTTTTAGGGACATTTAGAAGAATTGGAGGCTTTTTAAGTATCAGAGCATATAGAAAGTAAAACTGTCCAGAAAAAAAGCCTAGATTGATCAACTAATTGATCACTGACAATGGTTGGTAATAAGCCATTTGAAACAAGTTATTCCAAAGATGAGAGTTATTACTGGTTTCACTGTGTTCACTTTACTGGTCTCCTTAATCAGTTACTGAATCTGTACAGAAAGAAAAGACTAAGGCCAGGTCTACACTACCGCGGTAGTTCGACGGCTGGCAATCGAACTTCCGGGTTCGATTTATCGCGTCTGGTCTGGACGCGATATATCGATCCCGGAAGCACTCGCCGTCGACTGCGGTACTCCAGCTCAGCGAGAGGAGTACCGCGGAGTCTACGGGGAGCCTGCCTGCCGCGTGTGGACCGCGTCTGAACCGCGGTAAGTTCGAACTAAGGTATGTCGACTTCAGCTACGTTATTCACGTAGCTGAAGTTGCGTACCTTAGTTCGAATTTGGGGGTTAGTGTAGACCAGGCCTAACAGACTGCAGTATGTATGTGATAAGGTCCTTGAAACGAATGGCTGAAGTCTGTGTTCAGTCAGTGGCTATGTCTACACCAGAGATGGAAAGTGTAATTTTCCAGCATCAACCGAAGTGCATAGAACAGAAGTGTAGTTGTGGTGGCCCAAGCAGTGGGATGGGTTAGCTGCCCTAATAGGTAATAGGGAAAACTAGATGGGCTTGGAGCATTTTGAAATACTACTTGAACATGAAAGTGTGAAGCTTTAAAATGAAACCAGACCATTTAGGATTAGCATTTCCAATCCCTCATATTTTGTCCGTGGCACATAATAATGTAGTCTCCTTGGGTTGTAATGCTTTGGTCTCATTTCAGTTGTTGGGGTTAGTGTGTAGGGGCTGGATGATGTTGGTCTCCTGCGATATGCAGGAGGTCAGACTAGATCTAGTGGTCTCGTCTGGCCTGAAACTCTGACTGTGATTTTTGTCATGCTGTCCTTTTTCAAACTGGGCAGAAGGAAAGTTTGAATGACAGAGGTATGAGTTTTCATGACATAAACAAAATAGTTTATTGTTTTTCTACAGAATAAAAACAGTGCCAGCCGACTTTAGTCCACCTTAACATAAATACAAGTATTGCTGTCTTCATTTGTACAAATGGTGATCTCTATTGCATACACAAGAACTATTCCCATTCAGCAAAACGTTGCACAATATAATAGAATCATAGTGGTCATCTAATCCAGTCCCCTGCACTCAAGGCAGGACTAAATATTATCTAGACCATCCCTGACAGGTGTTTGTCCAACCTGCTCTTAAAAATCCCCAATGATGGAGATTCCACTACCTTCCTAGGCAATTTATTCCAGTGCTTAACCACTCTGACAGTTAGGATGGAAGCTTTTCCTAATGTCCAACCTAAACCGCCCTTGCTGCAATTTAAGCCCATTGCTTCTTGTCCTATCCTCAGAGGTTAAGAAGAACAATTTTTCTCCCTCCTCCTTGTAACAACTTTTTATGTACTTGAAAACTGTTATCATGTCCCCTCTCAGTCTTCTCTTCTCCAGACTAAACAAACCCAATTTTTTTCAATCTTCCCTTGTAGGTCATGTTTTTTAGACCTTTAATCATTTTCAGGGGTAGGAGAAAAGGAATTCTGATTTTATTTTTAAAAAGAAATGGGCTTAACTAACTATGGGGGAGATGGCAGTGTTTACACTTTGCAAAGTGCTTGAGGTACTCAAGGAAGAGTTGATGCTGTTTGGAATGAACTGGGGTTTTTTTAAAACAGATTTTCTAGTAAATTGCAACTCTATGTGGCCTTCAGGAGAGGTAAAAGGGCCAGAATCTGGCCACAAGTGCCTAGCAGAGAATTCCCCAGGCACAGGGAAATTGCCTGCTGCTACAACTGTGCCACTGCTGGAATCTCTGTGGTTCTCACCAAATTGAGGACTTGTTTAATCTCTATTTGTTTAAAGGATCCTTCCTATGTATATGTCACAGATAAGACTTCTCTCAGCTAGAACTGGTATGCCTATCCCAAAAGGAGGTCTGCTGCACTTTAATGATTTACAGAAGTGGCATCACACTCTTTGTAGCAGGGGACTGACTTCCTTATTTAATTATGGGCTGTGTGTCAGGGTATACATTTAGGACAATATAGTACACTCAGACTACTGTCAATCTCTCACTGTCAATGGGAGGCTTGCACAAAACATCAAGGGTAGAATATGGCCTCCTTTATAGTAAAAAAACACTTAAGTCTAAATGGCAAAGTGCCATTAACTTGAAGAATTATCATTTATGCTGTACTTTGTCTCACTCAGTCGTACTCCAAAGGAAAATATGCTTGACTTCTGGACCATCAATATTTTTCTCCCCTGTGTTTGTTCCTTCATCTATCTTCCTTTTTCTTTTGCTCCTTCTTCCCATCCATGTGCTTTTCTCTATACTTTCTTTCTTGTAGCAACACTCAGTTCCCAGTCAGTGTGCTTTACTCTCACCCCTTCCCCATTCCATCTGCCAAAATGAACAACAGTGAAACAACTTATGATGACATTTAAATAATGATCTTTTAATTTGCAGGTGCAATCCCCCCCCCCCCAAATTGCAAATGCAAACGGTAGTTGACTTGCAGATGAAAAATCACTCTGTTGGGGTCCAGCTAAGAGTGAGATTTTCAGAGTAGTGCAGAGTATTTTGGCAATTAATGGAAGATGTGTGGCTCAATCCCCTGCACTGCTCTGAAAATCTCAACCTCAGCCCTTAAACACTTTCAACTAAGACATGCCTCTTACAATAACACATGAACATTGTGAGCATCCATCTGTCCTCTGCTACTGTTAACAGACTTTCAACATACCACTGCTGTAAGGAATGCTTCATCTATTAGCTGAAATGTCCCAGAGAGGAATTTCCAATCTGTTTCTGCCCAGTTTACTATAAGGATTAGTTTCCAAATGCATTCAGGTACCACATCCATTCTTCAGGGTCTCTTCTTTTCAAAGAAACAGTCTTGCCGTGTATCCTAAAGGTGATAAGAATTGCTCAGCCCAGGGCTCTTTCAACCTGTGTGTCATAGAATTGCTGTTCTGGAGCACAGAACAAGACGCGAGACAGCAAGGTACTTGCCAATTAAGGAGGTTTGTAAACAGGAACTAATACCCTGAAATGAATTCAGTAGTGGATCGTGAATCACTGTAGAGGATCAATCACTAATGTGATTTATACAACACTCTCTCTTGCTCATCAGGGAGGCTGTAGCTTTAACTTTGAGTGTGTTCCTTATGAGTGTTACAATATAGTCTGGAGCTGGCAAAATCCTTATGGCTAGGTTTTAAGCTGATAGAAAACAAGGTAATCTTGTGTCCATCCGTAGATGAATGAGGCCTCTGCTACTATCTTTGGGTCCAGAGGGACAAGTAGTCCAGAGTAACTCAGAGTCTGCGCTCCACCTTTGCAAGTGGAGGACAACTTTAGAAAGATCTTATGATTTTTCCTAGGACCCAATGACTGCAGAATTAATTAAACTGGGGTACTTCCTGAACTTTCCTTTCATATTTTGCCTTGACAGGCCATCAGTCAGGCTCAATGCGTCCCCACCACCACTGCCAACAACTTCACACCTCATCAACACTCATCTAGTATCTAAAATAGAGGTAACTTTGCTGTAAATCAGCATATTTCAAACCTGTATAGCTTCCTCTCGATTCATTTCTTTCCAAACAGTATTCTGGTTTTACTGCACTCAAATTCCAGACAGAATTCCACTCTTCAACAGTAACCACTGCTTAAATCAACCAAGCAGAGTCAGTCTGGATCAAAACTTGGATGGCAACTCCAATTTTTCAGATTTTGGAGAAAGTAACATTGATCAGCAGGAAGCACTCTTCCATTTGAGTCAATGTTGGACAAATATCCCAGCAAGTTGTTAGGGGCTGTTGTGCTATTGTGAACACTCTGTTTAGGATGAGACGTAATTCTATGTTCCTGACCCCTTTTGGTTATTAAAGGTGCTAGGGAATTCTCTGGCCCTGGTGTTAGCTCAAATTCCAACTGGAGTAATTTCTTCTACATATAATTTCCCTTTGTGTTTTCAGTTGTTTATGGCGTTTCTTTTATTCCTGTCCAAAATTGATGCGATGTACTATTGACAAGTGCTGTTAAACAGTTTCCATCCTGGATATGACTATTTCAGTGGTGGGTGGATGGGTCCTTATATAACCCAAACTTTCTTTGCCTGTGAGTTGAGAACTGATTAGTTAATAGTATGAGATCCTTGGATGAAATAAGAACATAAGAACATAAGAACATAAGAAAGGCCGTACTGGGTCAGACCAAAGGTCCATCTAGCCCAGTATCTGTCTACCGACAGTGGCCAATGCCAGGTGCCCCAGAGGGAGTGAACCTAACAGGCAATGATCAAGTGATCTCTCTCCTGCCATCCATCTCCATCCTCTGACGAACAGAGGCTAGGGACACCATTCTTACCCATCCTGGCTAATAGCCATTTATGGACTTAGCCACCATGAATTTATCTAGTCCCCTTTTAAACATTGTTATAGTCCTAGCCTTCACAACCTCCTCAGGTAAGGAGTTCCACAAGTTGACTGTGCGCTGCGTGAAGAAGAACTTCCTTTTATTTGTTTTAAACCTGCTGCCTATTAATTTCATCTGGTGACCCCTAGTTCTTGTATTATGGGAATAAGTAAATAACTTTTCCTTATCCACTTTCTCAACATCACTCATGATTTTATATACCTCTATCATGTCCCCCCTTAGTCTTCTCTTTTCCAAACTGAAGAGTCCTAGCCTCTTTAATCTTTCCTCATATGGGACCCTCTCTAAACCCTTAATCATTTTAGTTGCTCTTTTCTGAACCTTTTCTAGTGCTAGAATATCTTTTTTGAGGTGAGGAGACCACATCTGTACACAGTATTCGAGATGTGGGCGTACCATCGATTTATATGAGGGCAATAATATATTCTCAGTCTTATTCTCTATCCCCTTTTTAATGATTCCTAACATCCTGTTTGCTTTTTTGACCGCCTCTGCACACTGCGTGGACATCTTTAGAGAACTATCCACGATGACGCCAAGATCTTTTTCCTGACTCGTTGTAGCTAAATTAGCCCCCATCATGTTGTATGTATAGTTGGGGTTATTTTTTCCAATGTGCATTACTTTACATTTATCCACATTAAATTTCATTTGCCATTTTGCTGCCCAATCACTTAGTTTTGTGAGATCTTTTTGAAGTTCTTCACAATCTGCTTTGGTCTTAACTATCTTGAGTAGTTTAGTATCATCTGCAAACTTTGCCACCTCACTGTTTACCCCTTTCTCCAGATGATTTATGAATAAATTGAATAGGATTGGTCCTAGGACTGACCCTTGGGGAACACCACTAGTTACCCCTCTCCATTCTGAGAATTTACCATTAATTCCTACCCTTTGTTCCCTGTCCTTTAACCAGTTCTCAATCCATGAAAGGACCTTCCCTTTTATCCCATGACAGCTTAATTTACGTAAGAGCCTTTGGTGAGGGACCTTGTCAAAGGCTTTCTGGAAATCTAAGTACACTATGTCCACCGGATCCCCCTTGTCCACATGTTTGTTGACCCCTTCAAAGAACTCTAATAGATTAGTAAGACACGATTTCCCTTTACAGAAACCATGTTGACTATTGCTCAAGAGTTTATGTTTTTCTATGTATCTGACAATTTTGTTCTTTACTATTGTTTCAACTAATTTGCCCGGTACCGACGTTAGACTTACCGGTCTGTAATTGCCGGGATCACCCCTAGAGCCCTTTTTAAATATTGGCGTTACATTAGCTAACTTCCAGTCATTGGGTACCGAAGCCGATTTAAAGGACAGGTTACAAACCTTAGTTAATAGTTCCGCAACTTCACATTTGAGTTCTTTCAGAACTCTTGGGTGAATGCCATCTGGTCCCGGTGACTTGTTAATGTTGAGTTTATCAATTAATTCCAAAACCTCCTCTAGTGATACTTCAATCTGTGACAGTTCCTCAGATTTGTCACCTACAAAAGCCAGCTCAGGTTTGGGAATCTCCCTAACATCCTCAGCCGTGAAGACTGAAGCAAAGAATCCATTTAGTTTCTCCGCAATGACTTTATCATCTTTAAGCGCTCCTTTTGTATTTTCATCGTCAAGGGGCCCCACTGGTTGTTTAGCAGGCTTCCTGCTTCTGATGTACTTAAAAAACATTTTGTTATTACCTTTGGAGTTTTTGGCTAGCCGTTCTTCAAACTCCTCTTTGGCTTTTCTTATTACACTCTTGCACTTAAGTTGGCAGTGTTTGTGCTCCTTTCTATTTGCCTCACTAGGATTTGAATTCCACTTTTTGTGGAAGTATATTCCACTTAAATATACTATCTAAGTGCAAATTATTATCAGCATCTAAAGAAGTACTAGCACACTTCACACTTTCTTGATCTGCTGCTTTCATTGCAGGATGAGCTTCTCCCTTGAAGTCTACCTAGACTGTAAACTTTTCAGAAATGAAATCCTATCTGCAAAGTCCTTGTACACCTGCAGTGCTATAGAAATAAGCATGAATGGTTCCTGTCACTAATTTTGCTTGGTCATTTTTGTTGTCGTGAAATTTCAATGCATACTGCACACTAATTGACAGTCTTTTTCTTTGAAACTACCTGAAGCAATCTCTGAACGATTAGAGATTATCTGAGAACTCATGGTGGATTAGTGAGGTCCCCTAGGACTGGAGAAGGGAGATAGGTACTATCTTCAAAAAAGGCTGGGGGTTGAGAGAATCTGAAGAATTCTAGACCAGTCAGCCTAACTTTTATACCCAAAAATATATGGGAACAAACTATTAAATGTTCAGTTTATTCAAATCAAGAAGATAAGTTGATTAGTAATAGCCAATATGTATTTGTCAAGAATAAATTATGCTGAACCAATCTAACTTCCTTCTTTAACAGGATAACTGGCTAGATGGATAGGGGAAAGCAGTAGAAGTGACCTATCTGGACTCCAGAAAGGTTTTTGACATAGTCCCACATGACCCTCTCATAAGCACAGGAAATGTGGTTTAGATGAAATTACTATAAGGTGGGTGTGCACAACTGGTTGAAAGACCTTACTCAGAGTAGTTGTCCATGTTTCACTGTCAAATTGGAAGGCTGTATCAAATGGGGTCCCACAGGGTTCTGTCCTAGGTCTGGTACTAGTCAAAATTTTAATTAATGACTTGGATAATGAATTGGGGAGTATTCTTATAAAATCTGCCCCAAAGATGACACCAAGGAGGGGGAGGGAGGGGAGTTCAAGCACTTTGGAGGACAGAATTAGAATTCAAAATGATCTCGATTAAATGGAGAGCTAGTCTGAACTCAACAAGTTGCAATTCATAAATACAAGTGCAAAGGACTGCGCTTGGGAAGGAAAAATCCCATGCACAAATATAAGGTGGGGGAATAACTGTCTAGGTGGTAGTACAGCTGGAAAGGATCTAGGGAATATAGTGGATGACAAATCCCATGAATCAACAGGGTGATGCTGTTGCAAAAAAATGTCATTCTGGAGTGTATTAAAAGAAGTATCATAGGTAAGACCAGAAGATAATTATTCCACTCAGTCCTGTGAGGCCTGAGTTGGAGTACTGTCTTGTTTGGGGCACAATGCTTTTTAAAGAAAGATATGAACAAAATGGAGAGAGTCCATCATAGAACAACAAAAATGATAAGAGGTTTAGAAAACATGACCTGTGGGAAAAGGTTGAAAAAACTGGGCATGTTTAGTCTAGAGAAGAGAAGGTTGAGAGGGGCCACAATAAGTCTTCAAATATGCAAAGGGTTGTAATAAAGAGGACTGTGATCAATTGTTTTCCATGTCCACCAAGGGTAGGAAAAGAAGTAATTTGCTTATTCTGCAGCAAGGGAGATTTAGGTTAGATATTAGGGAAAACTTTCTAACTAGAAGGATAGTTAAGCTTTGGGACAGGTTACCTAGCAAGGCTGTGGAATCGCCTTTACTGGAGGTTTTTAAGAACTGACTAGATAAACCTCTGTCAGGGATTGTCTAGGTATACTTGGTCCTGTCTCAACACAAGGAATGAAGTAGACCAGTGTTTCTCAATCTTTTTGATACCAGGGACAGGGTTGCTGCCTTCCTAAACTGTGTCAGGGAGATCTCAGGGACTGGTGCCAGTCCACAAACCAGTCAGTGAGAAACTCTGGAGAAGACAACTGCTCAATGACCTCTCCTGCGCTACATTTCTATGATTCTTCTGTTGGTGGGTTACCTTTTCACTAATTCTTTCAGATATAATTGTCCATGTCTCTATCGGAATTCACTGAAAAACAGCAGCCTGTTTCTATTATATTTGGACTCCCAGGTGGGGTTAAAGTAGACTGAACAGGACATCTCTCTCTCTCTTAGCAGAGGAGAGGCAATTCCATTATCTCTTACTTCTAACCCTGGCTTCCAATTCAACTTGACATGGACCCCAAAATGTGGTCTCTCTGCCATCCCCCTCGCCCCCTCACATACACCATTAATCACTTTTAATATTATTTGTGATGTTGAATTGCTTCATGTACCACATTTTGGGTAATATCATGAGAGGACACCATGTTTCTAAAAGTAAACTGGCTCTTTATTAAAACTATTTACAGAGCTGCTGTAATTGCAGCTAGCATTCAAGCCATGTGCACACAGGCTGCCTTCCTGGTACCTTCCGCACCCTGTGTTCCTCCTTCCCAGTTCTGTGTAGGTTGCTACAAACTGTAAGTGTGAATAGTTCTCCCTAGTGCAGAAGGACACCTTAAGGCCTAGACATTACTTAAAGAACTTCAGGGGTGCATTGGTCTCGTGCAGGCCTTCTGTGAAAAATTCACATCTGTGCAAAGTGAGGATGGACGTCCCATTTTCCCTCCTCTGCCTTCCCTTCCCACCTCTCCCTCCTACCCTCCCCTCCCCCCCCCCCCCCCCCCGCCCTCTGACTCCAGGAGAAACTTTCAGTCAGATACAAAATGACCTCACTCTCTGTACCCAACCCACTTTGGAACAAGCTTTTGAGCTTTGCTCCTAATCCCCGAGGCATCTCAGCAGACATTCTCTTGCATTTCTTGACTTGAGGCAAGGCAAAACATTGCCAAAGGGAATCATAATAGATCTCATTTGTCAGTTTGCAATGACCTACCTGGGATTATTTTCACACACTAAGTGTCTATGAAAACAATGTCATTACTTTTCCAAAATAAAAGTTTACATAAATAATACAACAACTGTAAACCCCAGAGCCATTAAATCACTTTCTCTTCTTTCACCAAGTATTGTTTTATAGCAAACGTGCTACACTGCAAAATCCATTCTCTTTTAAAATACTATATTTGTTATGATCATATCAAAAAACATGTGTGCTACAATTTAACATAGATTAGTCAGGTTGCTTGCCTATATATTGAAATATTCAGTTATCTTGTATTAAATTGCACCAAATAATATTTAACTACATCAAAAACACTTAAGCATTATGTAAAACAAATAGCTAGTATATTTACATTCAGAGACTCATATGGGGGCTTGGAACACCAGTGCAGGTGTCTTTATTTATTTATTCTGTCAGTAAATAGTCACTGTTGGAATGTGCTAGGGCCAGAGCCAATGCAGCTGCATCCGTTTACATCAGCTGGTTTGGCCCTTAATCATCCTTTTATGAACAGTTGCATGACTATTTCTGAAAGCTATGTCAGTATTTTTAGGGGCACTGATTTTTGATAAGGGAAGGTATAGCAATGATAATGGGCAAACCTCACTTCCCCACCCCCAAAGCCTACCCTACCTTTGTGCTTTCAGAGGCATGGGCCGGGCCTCTTGCAGCGCTCTGTTTGGATCATGGCCACCCCCTCTGCAATAATAGTCAAGTCACAGAGTTGATATTATGGAAATGTCACTTGAGGTTCCATAGCTAGTGCAAATATCACCTCAGCCTTAAAGCAGAGATACTCGACCCTTTTGTTACAGATGAATACAATGTATCCTCCCTAGAATTACAGCACTTTGAGTATAGAATTTAACTTATGAATACATCAGTTAATTAGTATGAGTTAAAAATGGATTTTATAAGAAATTTAGTATCCTATGTCAAAGCATAATCAGATCATCAGTGATCTCAGTGATGAAATCACAGAATCTACACTTTCCATATACTCTAAACTGAAGTCTCGTGCCCATGATAAGCTTGATGAAATTATTCTAGGATTAATGGTAGTTCCCCCCCACTATTCTTCATAACTGAAAGTGTGTGAGAGACAGACAGTGATTGTGTGTACTTACTGCTGGGGAAGTCTCTGAGACTGTACGCTGTCTATTTAAGGCACTCACTCACCACTGGAAGGCTCGTTCAGACCTCAGACTACAGCAGCTCTCCTGCTCCTGAGCCCTGCTCCTCCCTGCTCAGTGGAGATGGGGTACATGGGCAGGGGGGAGGGGGACACCCTGACACTGCACAGCAAGCAGGAGGGTCCCAGGAGCAGCTGGCCAGGGTCTCCAAGGCAGAGGGCTGGAGCAATGCGGATGCAAACCAGTAGGGGGAGGAGCACCTGAACACATGCTGCCAGATGTGTGTGGCTCTGCTAATGAAGTGCGCAGCACTTGTTTCACTCCTGGGCGGCCACGCAACTGCACAGCTTAGAGGAACACAGGACCTCACTTATATCCCACCTTAATCATCTCTTCTCGAAGTTGAAAAAGTCAAAGTCTTACTAATCTCTCCTCATATGAAAGCTGTGAGAGACCCCAATCATTTTTGTTGCCCTTTTCTGAACCTTTTCCAATTCTAATATATCTTTTTTTGAGGTGGGGTGACCCCATCTGCACACAGTATTTAAGATGTGGGTGTACCATGGATTTATATAGAAGGAATATATTTTCTGTCTTATCTATCCCTTTCTTAATGATTTCCAACATTCTGTTAGCTATTTTGACTGCCGCTGCACATTAAGTGGATGTTTTCAGAGAACTATCCACAATGACTCCATGATCTTTCTTGAGTGGTAACAGCTAATTTAAACCCCATCATTTTATTTGTATAATTGGGATTATATTTTCCAATGTGCATTACTTTGCATTTATCAACATTGAATTTCATCTACCATTTTATTGCCCAGTCACCCAGTTTTGTGAGATCTTTTTGTGAGACCCTTTGCAGTCTGCTTTGGACTTAATTATCTTGGGTAGTTTTGTATCATCTGCAGATTTTGCCACCTCACTGTTTACCCCTTTTTCCAGATCATTTATGAATATGTTGAATAATACTGGTCCCAATACAGACCCTGGGAGATAACACCATTTACCTCTGTCCATTCTTAAAACTGACCATTTATTCCTACCCTTTGTTTCCTATCTTTTAACCAGTCACTGATCCATGGGAGGACCTTCCCTCTTATTCCATGACAGCTTACTTGGCTTAAGAGCCTTTGGTGAGGGACCTTGTCAAAGGCTTTATGAAAATCTAAGTACACTATATCCACTGGATCACCATTGTCCACATGCTTGTTGACCCCCTCAAAGAATTCTAGTAGATTGGTGAGGCATGATTTCCCTTTACAAAACCATGTTGACTCTTCCCCAACAAATCATGTTCATCTATGTGTCTGACAATTCTGTTCTTTACTATAGTTTCAACCAGTTTGCACGATACTTACCAGCCTGTAATTACCGTGATCACCTCTGGAACCCTTTTCAAAAATTGGTGTCACATCAGCTATCCTCCAGTCATCTGGTAAAGAAGCTGATTTAAATGACACACCACAGTTAGTAGTTCTGCAATTTCACATTTGCGTTCCTTCAGAATACTTGTGTGAATACCAACTGGTCCTGGTGACTTATTACTGTTTAGTTTATCAATTTGTTCCAAAACCTCCTCTAATGACACCTCAGTCTGGGACAATTCCTCAGATTTGTCCCCTAAACACGATGGCTCAGGTTTGGGAATCTCCTTCACATCCTCAGCTGTGAAAACCAATGCAAAGAATTCATTTAGTTTCTCTGCAATGGCCTTGTCATCCTTGAGTGCTCCTTTAGCATCTCAGTTGTCCAGTGGCCCCATTGGTTGTTTAGCAGGCTTCCTGCTTCTGGTGTACTTAAAAGATTTTTTGCTATTACATTTGAGTCTTTGGCTAGCTGTTCTTCACATTCTTTTTTGGCCTTCCTAATTCTATTTTTACACTTCATTTGCCAGAATTTATGCTCCTTCCTATTTTCCTCAATAGGATTTATCTTCCACTTTTTAAAGGATGCCTTTTTTGCCTCACACTGCTTCTTTTACTTTTTTGTTTAGCCATGGTGGCACCTTTTAGGTTCTCATAGCCTTTATTATGGTGTCTAAAAAGTTTCCATGCAGCTTGCAGAGATTTTACTTTTGGCACTGTACCTGTTAATTTCTGTTTAACTTCCTCATTTTTGTGTAGTGTCCCTTTCCTAAATTAAATGCTACCATGTTGGGATGCTGTGGTGTTTTCCCCCCCACAAGGATACTAAATTTAATTATATTATCATCACTATTACAAGTGGTTCAGCTATATTCACCTCTTGCACCGGATCCTGTGCTCCACTTAGGCCTAAATCAAGTCTCTCCTCTTGTGGGTTCCAGGACTAGCTTCTCCAAGAAGCAGTCATTTAAGGTGTCAAGAAACTTTAACTCTGCATCCCGTCCTGAGGTGACATGTACCCAGTCAATATGGGGATAGTTGAAATCCCTCATTATTATTGATTTTTTATTTTTATTTTTATAGCCTCTCTAATCACCCTGAACATTTCACAGTCATTTTCACCATCCTGATCAGGTCAGTATTATATCCCTACTGCTATATTCTTATTATTCAAGCATGGAATTACTATCCATAGAGATTCTATGATACAATTTGGTTCATTTAAGATTACTTCATTTCATTCTATGCTTTCTTTCACATGTGGTGCCACTCCCCAACCAGCACGACCTGTTCTGTCCTTCCAATATTTTTTGCAACCTGGTATTACTGTGTCCCATTTGATTATCCTCATTCCACCAAGTTTCTGTGATGACTATTACATCAATATCCTCATTTAATATGAGGCACTCTAATTCACCCATCTTATTATTTAGACTTCTAGCATTTGTAAATAAGCACTTTAAAAAATTGTCACTTTCCACTAGTTTTGGGCTCCTATCTTGAGACATCCACTTTCAGTCTGATTTTTCCAGAGTGCTTGCATTTTTTGTAGCATTTTATATGTTCCAAACACATCTCTAATAGACTTCACTTGCACTCATGAGCGTATAGGGCTTCTGCAAATTTGACCCCCCCCAGGGTCTCAAGTCAGGCATTCAGAAAATGAAGAATTTGCAATTATTAACCACCTGTGAAAAGTTTGTTTTAAGTGACTTGCTTAGCATCACACAGGAACTCTCTGTGGCAGAGGCAGGGACAGAATCCAATTCGCCACTATGGCATTCAACTGCCTTACCCATGAGACCATCCTTTCTTTTCCTGAAATCTCCTGCCTCATTCATTACATGCCTTGCCATTTCTGCAACAATTGAGGCAGGGGTCCTACAGACAAGTCGCCTTCACTATACCTGAATCATCCAAGAGCATGTCTGTCCTGTGTACTGAATGAAGCAGGTGTCCTCTGGGGTGGGGGGGAATAGTACATTATCATTGTGATGGGTTGGACCCCCCTTTTGAGGTGCCACTGGATGTGCTGGGATCCCACTGAGTCCGCCTGTCCCAGCAGCCGGGGTTTCCCTTACTCTGTGTTGCTGTGACAGGCTCTCAAGCCCCTTTCCAGCACACACAGGTAGTGACACACCCAGCTGTAGAATCACACAGAGCCTGCGATCAGCTCTCTGTGGGAGGACTCAGCTAGGGGATTGCCCATCACTCACATGCTCACTTCTTTTGTGGTGTAAACCCAAAATAATATTGCCTTGCGCTGCATAGAGATCTGCACAGCACAAGCTCATAAAAATCGCCCCCTCCCTTTATGTGGAGAGAGATATGCACAGCTCTTTGCCCCCCTCCCCTTATGAATTGCAGAAACTGGGTTTTGAAATAAACAAGAAATATGTTTATTAACTACAAAAGGTAAATTTTAAGTGATTATAAAGGATAGCAAACAGAACAAAGCAGATTACTGAGCAACTGAAACAAAACATGCAAACTAAGCTTAATTCGCTAAAGAAACAGGTTACAAAATGTAATTTCTCAGACTAAACATTGATTTAAGCAGGTTGCAGATTTTCTGCAGCTTAGAATTCCAGTTATTTCTCTTTACACGCTAGACCCCTGTCTCAGCCTGGACTCAGCCCTTGCTTTACCCAGCTTAGTTCCTTTGTTTCTTCAGGTGTTCTTAGCAGTCTTCCTTCTTGGGCGGAAAGGCAATGGAGAAGAGCCCTGATTGACTCACTTCCCAGCCTTAAGTAGGATTTACATAAGGTGGGAATCCTCTGTTTCCAGTGGAAAAATACCAGCAGTGTCCAAGGTGGTACTCAGTACCAGGTGACATCATCATATGACCCTGCAGTGTCAAAACAACATCCCAGGAAGCTTCTCAGGAAGGTGGGAGATTAGTATCTTCAAAGTTCTATTGTCCTTCTTAAATAGCCCATTTAGGCTGATTGCCTTCTGTCTGGTGAGCGTTCCCCCAAGTACACACACAGCTGTAATTGTTACATAGTCAATATTCCTAACTTCAGATACAGAAACGATACATGTATACAAATAGGATAATCATATTCAGTAAAACATAACCTTTCCAATGATACCTCACATGACCCATCTTGCATAAAACATCTTAATTATGCCATATTCATATCGTAACAATATTTCTATGAAGAATATGGGGTGTAGCATCACAATCATGTAATTAAAAACTGTATCACAATGAATATGCACTTGGGAGCAGAACTAGGTTGCACAGGCAACCTTAATTCTAACATTTCCTAACTTGAGTGCTTGACTTTGCAAGCTTAATTTCTTTATGTAATATATTCAGTGGAACTTCTTCCATCCTCATTGATGAGGAACCCCAGTGCCATTTATTAAACTTGTGATTTTTTATTAGTAATCAAAATGGTGATAAACACTCAGGAACTGCCTCCTATACATGTGTAGAAGGAAGTTGCAAATCTATGCTATTATGGATTGATGTTTGCAGAATGACTATTGGGTAGCAGTGCTCGTGCACCCCACCACACCCAATTATAACTTTGTCTCGTTACTGAGAGCTTGCAGAGGTGATGTGTTCCCTCATCTTAGTCCTTGGGAGCATATTCTTGTCCACACGACAAATGTCACCAGCACTGAAGCAGAACCGAATTGGTCTCTGCTTAAGTAAACTGCTAATCCAAAAATCCATTATCTTTGTGGAATTGCAACTTTTTAGTTTTCTAAAGTGCAGTTTAATGAGGTAAATATTAATGTAAGAGATTATTCAGGGTTCATTTTACTGGCTATACACATGTCCTACTTGGGAATCTTGAATCAAACTTCAAACAATTGGCCTATGGAGAGCCCTACTTAAAGTGTGAACAATGTGTGCAAAGGGAAATCAAATTATGCTGTAATTTACATACTTCCCTCCTCCCTCTAACTTTCTTACCCCTTTCCTATGCCATTTATACCATTGCTACTTTCCTATCAACCTTCTCAGTACTTTTAGAAGCAGCAACTATTGATGGTGGTAGAGAGTTAGACACTACATTAGTCACTATTGGTATAATAGCAATTTTCATGTCTAACATTAAGTGCTAATAGTGATCCTGGCTGCTACGCCATTCTGACTCAGGTGGGAGTAATGCGATAAGAGCTGCAGGCAGGAGCTGGAAAAAATTCTGTTGGTTTTATGTGGGACTGTCCTTTCACATAAATCTTGCAGAAATTACAATCTTAATAATGTGTTATAGTCTCATGAACATAAGCATTGTCTGTTAACTTTATTTTATTCAGTTCCATAGCTAAAGTATCTTAATTCCAAGATTAGCAAGAATAAGTCCAACATACTAAAGGCTTTTACAAGGACCTGATCCTCAGTAAACCCTGGTGTAAACAAAAAAATCCATTGAAGTCACAGGGATTGCAACAGTGTAAGTCAGGAGGGTCACGTCCGTTCTCTCTCCCTTAAGATGATGTTACTTGGGGAGAGGGAAATATTATAAACCTATAACTGTAATATGCTGTCTTATGCCTAGTATAACTACCAATTAGACTTTTTATTCTCACCAGCATAAAATACTTACATTGAATAAAATAATTTGAACAACAGTCAAATCAAGACAGCAAGTTTTTTAATTTGCATAAACTGAAAATTGGTTGTCTTTTTGTAAACAGTGTTCCTGATCAAGAAAGGCTAATTATTGCCATGTTGCCTCAGCGAGTAACTGTTATATCAGTTCATAGGAACAAGTTCTTAGAAGGAAATTTTGCACTTGGCATCTAATGTGCTTTGTAAAAATGATGAAATGACATTATGGATGACAGTTTAAAAGAACGTGCAAGTCTTGTGTTTTTCTTCACTGACATACAGGTTAATTTCTTTAAAAAAAAAATCCACCAAAATGGCTGGAAAATATTCTGCAATGACCCTCAGATATTACGGTATTTAACTGAAGCTTGAGTAACACAAAACAGAGGAAGAGTGTCAGACAGTGCTCTATGTTAGTTGATTTTTGAGAGAAAATCAGATCTGTTCATTTGTATAATGGGAGGTTCCTTTAATGCCATGTAGCTGAATAAATATATTCAGAGGTGTAAGAAGAATCCATGTCAGGTAGGCAAAACAAATATATTCTCATGTGTTTCTTCTGTTATGTTAATACCTGCTAACAAATTTACTCAAATTAATTATCAGACTGAAAGAATCTTCAGTCTGTCTGATGGCTGGGCCCAAAATCTGCCCTTCTCTCTTACTCTTCTATAAAGCATCTGATACCAGTAGTTAACGTTCATATTCTTGGTGGCCATCATGATGGCCTTTTTTCATGCAGCAATAGTGTTGTACCTAATGATGCACTGGGAGGAAGAGAACAAGACAAGGAATGTACTTGAAAGTAGAGCTAGTCAGGGAATGGTGTTCCCATCCTGCAAAAACTTTTGAGACTTCAAAAATTTTCCTTCAAATTACAATAGTAGTGGGGTACAAAATATATAGGAATGACAGAGTAAGCCATGCTAGTGGGGGAGTGGCACTATACATGAAAGAAAGCATAGCGTTAAATATAGTAAAAATCTTAAATTATTTGAACTGTACCATATAACCTCTATGGATAGAAATTCCATGCTTGATAATATGAATATAGCAGTAGAAATACACAATACTACCAACCATCTGACCAGGATGGTTCTGGTGACTGAGAAATGCCCAGAGGCTACAAACACAGAAAACTCAATAATAATGGGGAATTTCAATTATCCCCATATTGACTGGGACCATGTCACCTCAGGATGGGATACAGAGAGAAAATTTCTAGACACCATTATGACTGCTTCTTGGAGCAGCTAGTCCTGGAACCTGTAAGGGGAGACGCGATTCTTGATTTAGTCCTAAATGATGCATGGGATCACCAAGAGGTGAATATAGCTGAACCTCTTGGTAGTAGCAACCATAATGTAATTAAATTTAACATCCGGGGGGGGGGGGAATACCAAAGAAATGCACCCCAGTAGCATTTAACTTCAAAAAGGGGAGCTAGACAAAAAGCGAGAGGGCTAGTTTAAAGGAAATTAAAAGGAACAGTCACAAGAGTGAAATACCTTCAAGCTGTATGGAAACTTTTTAAAAACACCAGAAAGAGGTTCAAATTATATGGATACTTCTTTTTGTTGGGTAAGAGGACCAAAAAAAAAAAAAAATACCACGATGGCTAAACAGAGTAAAAGATGTGAATACAGGCAAAAAGGCATCCCTTAAAAATTGAAAGTCAAATCCTACCAAGGAAAATAGAATGATGCATAAACTCTGGCAAGTCAATTGTAAAAGTACAATTAGGCAGGCCACAAATGAATTTGCAGAACAACTAGCAAAAGAGACAAAAACTAATACTTAATTTTTTTGATGTATCAGAAGCAGGAAGCCTGCCAAACAATCAGTGGGGTCGCTGAATGATCAAAGTGCTAAGGAGCACTCAAAGAAGACAAAGCAATTGCAGAGAAGCTAAATGAATTCTTTGCATCAGTCTTCACTGCAGAGGATGTGAGGGAGAGTCCCACATGTAAGCCATTCTCCTGAGGTGACAAATCTGAGGAACTATCCCAGATTGAGGTGTCAATAGAGGCAGTTTTGGAACAAATTGATAAATTAAACAGTAATAAGTCACCAGAACCAGATGGTATTCACCCAAGAGTTATGAAGGAACTCAAATATGAAATTGCAGAACAATTAACTGTGGTATGTAAACTATCCCTTAAATCAGCCTCTACCAGATGACTAGAAGACAGCTAATACAATGCTGATTTTTTTAAAAAAAGGCTCCAGAGGTGATGCTGGCAGTTGTAGGCCTGTAAATCTAACTTCAGTACCAGGCTCATTGGGGAGCCCGGGGAGGCAGTGAGGGCCAGGGAAGGATTGGGGGACTGTGGAGGCCAGGGGCTGTGGGGAGGGGTGAGGGTCTGGGGGGAGGCAGTGGGAGCCAGGGCGCTAAAATACAAGTTCTCCCAGGGCACCATTTAGGGTGACCAGACAGCAAGTGTGAAAAATTGGGACAGGGAGTGGGGGGTAATAGAAGCTTACATAAAGACCCAAAAATCGGGACCGTCCCTATAAAATTGGGATATCTGGTCACCCTAGCACCATTTTCTCTAAGGCCAACCCTGGCAGGACCAGCTTTAAGGGTGGGCAACATGGGCGACCACTCAGGGTGCCGTGGTCAAGACAGTGTTGCTGGAGAGTGCCTGGGCAGGAACCAGGAAGTTGACCATGGTTGGGGAGGGGGCTGCCATTGTGCCCCCACCCCCTCATCAGCAGTTACCAGTGGCCTATGCCAGTATGGCCATTCTTATGTTCCTGTTCTGCATCAGTACAAAATGAGATGTTTCTTTTGAAATTCACCAAAAAAGGTGTGTGTAACCCAGTCCCTCCCCCCAAATAGCTCTGGGAACTTAGCTGAGATGTGGGAGACCAGGGTTCAAGTCCCTGTTTTGCCTGATTCAGAGCAGGAGCTTGAACTTTGGTCTCCCACGTCCCAGCTAAGTGCCCTCACCACTGAGGTACTGAAGGGTTGGACACACACACCCTACCCCCGACTAAAATGTTGTTGAAACTCAAACATTCCAGTGAAAAGTTTTAGGTTCTTGTGATTTGATATTTTTTATTTTACAGTGTCAATAGTGTGGTAAGCACACCATGTTTCAGAGTAGGTCTGTAGTGCACTAAGAAAAATTACGAATGTGAAAACATATGGTTTTCCCATCCCAATAAATGTCAGGCTATACGTTTGACAGATAAAGTCTTTGTTCTTGTATAAAATGGGAAGCCCAAGGGGGTCTTTGTCTTAAATACTTTGTATTATCCACTGGAATTTCTTGCAACTTAAGACTCAACATTTCAGACGAAACTAACTAAATAAAATCACCCTGTAAATTTCCATGGTATTTAACTATGCTTTGCCAGTAGCAAATTATGTTTTACTTAAAAAAAACCACACACTCTGCATCATGCCCACCAGGTTGCAGACTTGCATTCCCCATCAGATTCACATTAAACCTTATGTAAAAGCTTGCCACTTAAACCAAATCAGCCTACCTTTTCCCTAGCATATAAGCATACTGACTTTTGTGCTCATCTCCCATGTCCAGCCAGCACACTAAAATCTCCTCCCCCTGTACTTTGACCTGTAAATCGAAGATTAATGTGTTTTTCTTAAATGACAGAGTTAGCTAAAAGGGGTGGAAAAGGTATTGGGAGAGCATGGTTGCCTGGCATCCAAGCAAAGAGTCTGTACTAGCATTAGCTGGTAGCATGGAAAAGGAATAGAAGCATAAGTGGGAGAAAGAGAGAAAGGAAGCCTTAAGGAGAATGGAACAGATAGACACAAGGAGACAAGTTGCCTGGAAGCTGATGTTAATAGTATTGCAGACAGACATTGTGGGGAGGATAGGTCGGTATGGGGAGATTTACACTGACTGCCTACGTCTGTTTGCACCCACTTTACTGGTGGGTAAGGGAATCTAATTTAGTGTAACTTGCACACCATGGGCCTAATTCATTGTTGCCCAACACCTTGTAGTCATGTACACCAGTGCAAAGTGGGAGTAAAATGCTGCCATTCTGGCTTGGTGTAAACACTCTTTGCACTGGGAGACCACTACAGAAGGTGCAGGCCAACAATGGCTTTGGCCCTCAGGAACCAGAAAAATGTGTAAAACATAATACAAAATAGGGAAGAAGCTGATCAGGCTTATTCTTTTTCCTGGCTCACTAACTTTGAAGCTACATGAACATAGACTCTGTTAAACATCAGTAACTGAGTGTTAAGGAGTCTAAGGGGATCTAACTTGTGCCACCTCACACAGCATTTTTGAATGTGGCCCAGGGTCCTCAGTGCTCTGAGTCAAATCTGGATCCCATGTTGCCTGATAACCCTGCCACCATCTTGAATCTGTGCTTGAAGACAATGGACCAGAGTTTTCAGCTGTCGTGAACTGGTGCCATTGACTTTAATGGAGCTACACCAATTTACACAGGCTTTGGTTCTGGTCCTATATTTTTAAAATCTCTTTTGCCTGAATCAAGTAATATTTGTATGCTTTGTGCAGGATAAAATTTATGGACAAAAATAACTTGTGCACTGTTATACTAAAGCTGGATTGTTTGAGTAACCCCTATATTTACAACATATGATTTATCAAGAGACACTAATGAGGAATTTTATTTATTCACTGAGTGAACTTACTTACTATACTGCTTTATAGCACAGCATTCCCAAAACTGTAATAAAAGGTTTGTCATGCCATCTACTTGCCTAGTAGATCTAAAATTTCAAATGCACAAATACTATATTTTTATAACTAAATATCTTAGATTCCAGCAAGATATGAGGGTTACAGATAGTGGGCCAGGCTGTGCGATAATCTACAACCCATGGGGATGGCCCATGGGGTGGTAGACTAGTCTAGTCTTAAAAAAGCTTCTCAGAACTTTTCAAAGAGTTCTGAGGGGCACTGAGCAAGAATTATTGACTCAGGTTTCACTCTAAGTTGATTCCCTATTTGAATGCCAGAGCCCCGTTGTATTAGGCAGCATATACACACAAACGGCCCCGTCACAGTAAGTTTATGTATCAGTCTTTTCTAAGACTTTAACAAGAATCTTGTCACAAATTACACCTAACCTTTTGTGGAAGAAAATCTTGCAATGCAGTTCCACAGTAACATTTTAAAGTAATATTAATTCCACTGAATTGTGAACACTTAATGATATAAACCCAAAAAATCTGGGTACAATTGTCAAGTGTACCTAAGTAACATGGGTGCCTACACCCATTAACTTTCAATGGGATTTAGGTTCCAAAGTGCCTAAGTCATTTTTCAAAATGGGATTTGCTGCTTTTGAAAATTTTACTCCTCACCTACAATAAGTGCACACAAACTTGAGCATTTTTCCCATTTAAAAATCAATTTTAAGAAGTATAAAAACCTACAGAGACAATAAAATTAGTCCACAAACAATCCAGATTAGGATGTGATCAGTGCCAAATTTGCTCCATCAAATACTATCCAATTTTTATTGTGATCATGCCAGGGTTGTTTTATTAAAAGGCAAACTCTAAAAGAAAGAAGTTTACAGGTCCCAAATTCCTGATGCTTTGTCCTCTTGGCAACAAAATTTTCCAAAACCAGAGGGACCCCTATCTGTTGCTGTCAGCCGGAGTCTACACTACGAAATTAGGTCGAATTTATAGAATTTATAGGAGCCGGTTTTCCAAAACCAGAAGGACCCCTATCTGTTGCTGTGAGCCGGAGTCTACACTACAAAATTAGGTCGAATTTATAGAAGCCGGTTTTATAGAAATCGGTTGTATACAGCCGATTGTGTGTGTCCCCACATAAAATGCTCTAAGTGCATTAAGTCGGCGGACCACGTCCACAGTACTGAGGCTAGCGTCGACTTCCGGAGCATTGCACTATGGGTAGCTATCCCACAGTTCCCGCAGTCTCCGCCGCCCATTGGAATTCTGGGTTGAGATCCCAGTGCCTGAATGATGCAAAACAGTGTCGCAGGGGGTTCTGGGTACATGTCGTCAGGCCCCTCCCCCTCCGTCAGAGCAATGGCAGACAATCGATTCGCACCTTTTTACCTGGGTTACCTGTGCAGACAACATACCATGCCAAGCATGGAGCCCGCTCAGCTCAGCTCACCGTCACCATATGTCATCTGGGTGCCGGCAGACGTGGTACTGCATTGCTACACAGCAGCAGCTAATTGCCTTTTGGCAGTAGACGGTGCAGTATGACTGGTAGCCTTCATCAGCGATCTGGGTGGTGGTAGACGTGGGGCTGGCAGACATGGGGCTGCAATGCTACACAGCAGCAGCCCCTTGCCTTTTGGTAGAAGATGGTATATTACGACTAGTATCCGTCGTCGTCGTACTGCCTTCCCAATGACGATGATGGCTATCAGTCGTAGTATGCTATTTTCTGCCAAGCGCCCAGTATTTTCTGCCAAGCACCCAAAAGATGCCGAGGGCTATCAGTCATGCTGCACCATCGTCTGCCAGCTTAAGATGTAAAAAATAGATTTGTTCTGTATTCATTTGCTTCCCCCCCCCCCCCATGAAATCAACGGCCTGCTAAACCCAGGGTTTTGAGTTCAATCTTTGGGGGGGGCCATTCTGTGTGACAGTTGTTTGTGTTTCTCCCTGATGCACAGCCACCTTTGTTGATTTTAATTCCCTGTACCTGTACGCCATGTCGTCACTCGCCCCTCCCTCCCTCCCTCCCTCCGTCAGATACTAGTTTCGCGCCTTTGTTCAGACCAGACGCCATAGCACTGGGATCATGGAGCCCGCTCAGATCACCGCGGCAATTATGAGCACTATGAACACCACGCGCATTGTCCTGGAGTATATGCAGAGCCAGGACATGCCAATGCAAAACCAGGACCAGCCGAGGAGGCGATTGCAGAGCAGCGATGAGAGTGATGAGGAAATTGACATGGACATAGACCTCTCACAAGGCACAGGCCCCAGCAATGTGCAAATCATGGTGTTACTGGGGCAGGTTCATGCCGTGGAACGCCGATTCTGGGCCCGGGAAACAAGCACAGACTGGTGGGACCGCATCGTGTTGCAGGTGTGGGACGATTCCCAGTGGCTGCGAAACTTTCGCATGCGTAAGGGCACTTTCATGGAACTTTGTGACTTGCTTTCCCCTGCCCTGAAGCGCCAGAATACCAGGATGAGAGCAGCCCTCACAGTTGAGAAGCGAGTGGTGATAGCCCTGTGGAAGCTTGCAACGCCAGACAGCTACCGGTCAGTCGGGAATCAATTTGGAGTGGGCAAATCTACTGTGGGGGCTGCTGTGATCCAAGTTGCCAGGGCAATGAAAGACCTGGTGATATCAAGGGTAGTGACTCTGGGAAACGTGCAGGCCATAGTGGATGGCTTTGCTGCAATGGGATTCCCAAACTGTGGTGGGGCGATAGACGGAACCCATATCCCTATCTTGTCACTGGAGCACCAAGCCACCGAGTACATAAACCGCAAGGGGTACTTTTCAATGCTGCTGCAAGCCCTGGTGGATCACAAGGGACAAGCTGGAGGAAGGGACTTTCTTCCCAGACCAGAAAATAACCGTTGGGGATGTTGAAATGCCTATCGTGATCCTTGGGGACCCAGCCTACCCCTTAATGCCATGGCTCATGAAGCCGTACACAGGCAGCCTGGACAGTAGTCAGGACCTGTTCAACTACAGGCTGAGCAAGTGCCGAATGGTGGTGGAATGTGCATTTGGACGTTTAAAAGCGCGCTGGCGCAGCTTACTGACTCGCTCAGACCTCAGCGAAAAGAATATCCCCATTGTTATTGCTGCTTGCTGTGCGCTCCACAATATCTGTGAGATTAAGGGGGAGACATTTATGGCGGGGTGGGAGGTTGAGGCAAATCGCCTGGCCGCTGATTACGCGCAGCCAGACACCAGGGCGGTTAGAAGAGCACAGCAGGGCGTGGTGCGCATCAGAGAAGCTTTGAAAACGAGTTTTGTGACTGGCCAGGCTACGGTGTGAAACTTCTGTTTGTTTCTCCTTGATGAACCCTCCGCCCCCCCCCCCCCGGTTCACTCTACTTCCCTGTAAACCAACCAGCCCACCCTCCCCTCCCCACCTCGAGCACCGCTTGCAGAGGCAATAAAGTCATTGTTACTTCACATTCATGCATTCTTTATTAATTCATCACACAACTAGGGGGATAATTGCCAAGGTAGCCCGGGATGGGTGGGGGAGGAGGGAAGGAAAAGGACACACTGCAGTTTAAAACTTTAACTCTTATTGAAGGCCAGCCTTCTGATGCTCGGGCAATCATCTGGGGTGGAGTGACTGGGTGGCCGGAGGCCCCCCCACCGTGTTCTTGGGCATCTGGGTGAGGAGGCTATGGAACTTGGGGAGGAGGGTTGTTGGTTACACAGGGGCTGTAGCGGCGGTCTCAGCTCCTGCTACCTTTCCTGCAGCTCAACCATACGCTGGAGCATATCAGTTTGATGCTCCAGCAGCCGGCGCATTGACTCTTGCCTTCTGTCTGCAAGCTGATGCCACCTATCATCTTCAGCCCGCCACTTGCTCTGTTCATCCCACGATTCAGCCCGCCACCTCTCCTCTCGTTCATATTGTGCTTTTCTGCAGTCTGACATTGACTGCCTCCACGCATTCTGCTGTGCTCTGTCAGCATGGGAGGACATCTGGAGCTCCGTGAACATATCATCCCGAGTCCGCCGTTTTCTCCTTCTAATCTTCACTAGCCTCTGTGAAGGAGAAACATTTGCAGCTGGTGGAGGAGAAGGGAGAGGTGGTTAAAAAAGACACATTTTAGAGAACAATGGGTACACTCTTTCACGTTAAATTTTGCTGTTCACATTACACAGCACATGTGCTTTCGTTACAAGGTCGCATTTTTCCTCTTATATTGAGGGCCTGCCAGTTTGGTGTGAGAGATCACTCACGCAGTGCCAGGCAACAGATTTCGGCTTGCAGGCAGCCATGGTAAGCCACAGTCTTTTGGCTTTTTTAACCTTCTTAACATGTGGGAATGGTTTCAAACAGTAGCGCCCTCATTTCCCATACCAAGCACCCGTTGGGTTGGCCATTTAAAATGGGTTTGCAATGTAAAAGGAGGTGCTGCGGTTTCTGGGTTAACATGCAGCACAAACCCAACTAACCCCCCTCCCCCCCCACACCCAATTATCGGGGATGATCACTTCACCCCTCCCCCCCACCGCGTGGCTAACAGCAGGGAACATTTCTGTTCAGCAGAGCAGGAAGGGGCACCTCTGAATGTCCCCTTAATAAAATCATCCCATTTCAACCAGGTGACCGTGAATGATATCACTCTCCTGAGGATAACAAAGAGCGATAAGGAATGGATGTTGTCTGCATGCCAGCAAACACCGGGACCATACGCTGCCATGCTTTGTTATGCAATGATTCCAGACTATGTGCTACTGGCCTGGCGTGGTAAAGTGTCCTACCATGGCGGACGGGATAAGGCAGCCCTCCCCAGAAACCTTTTGCAAAGGCTTTGGGAGTACATCAAGGAGAGCTTTCTGGAGATGTCCCTGGAGGATTTCCGCTCCATCCCCATAAACGTTAACAGACTTTTCCAGTAGCTGTACTGGCCGCGATTGCCAGGGCAAATTAATCATTAATCATTAAACACGCTTGCTTTTAAACCATGTGTAATATTTACAAAGGTACACTCACCAGAGGTCCCCTGTGTGCCCTCAGGGTCTGGGAGCACGCCTTGGGTGAGTTCGGGGGTTACTGGTTCCAGGTCCAGGGTGATAAACATATCCTGGCTGTTGGGGAAACCGGTTTCTCTGCTTCCTTGCTGCTGTGAGCTATCTACATTATCTTCATCCTCATCTTCCTCGTACCCCGAACCCGCTTCCCTGTGTGTTTCTCCAGTGAAGGAGTCATAGCACACGGTTGGGGTAGTGGTGGCTGCACCCCCTAGCATGGCATGCAGCTCCGCGTAGAAGCGGCATGTTTGCGGCTCTGCCCCAGACCTTCCGTTTGCCTCTCTGGCTTTGTGGTAGGCTTGCCTTAGCTCCTTAATTTTCACGTGGCACTGATGTGCGTCCCTGTTATGGCCTCTGTCCTTCATGGCCTTGGAGACCTTTTCTAATATTTTGCCATTTCATTTACTGCTACGGAGTTCAGCTAGCACTGATTCATCTCCCCATATGGCGAGCAGATCCCGTACCTCCCGTTCGGTCCATGATGGAGCTCTTCTGCGATCCTGGGACTCCATCACGGTTACCTGTGCTGATGAGCTCTGCGTGGTCACCTGTGCTCTCCACGCTGGGCAAACAGGAAA
The DNA here is from genome assembly GCF_028017835.1 of Emys orbicularis. NCBI lineage: Eukaryota > Metazoa > Chordata > Testudines > Emydidae > Emys > Emys orbicularis. Next base: position 61,861,308 of record NC_088683.1, on the reverse strand, counting down.
TGAAATTCAAACGATCGCAGGGCTTTTCCTGTCTACCTGGTCAGTGCATCTGAGTTGAGAGTGCTGTCCAGAGCGGTCACAATGAAGCACTGTGGGATAGCTCCCGGAGGCCAATAACGTCGAATTCCGTTCACACTGCCCCAATTCCGACCCGCTAAGGCCGATTTTATCGCTAATCCCCTCGTCGGAGGTGGAGTAAAGAAACCGGTTTAAAGGGCCCTTTAAGTCGAAAGAAAGGGCTTCGTCGTGTGAACGTGTCCAGGCTTAATTCGATTTAACGCTGCTAAAGCCGACCTAAACTCGTAGTGTAGACCAGGCCTATGAGTGTTTATGGCTGCAACTAAGATAATTCCCTCCTGTCCAATTCTCCAGCTGCAGCCTCAAGTTGTATGATTAAAATCAATTCACTGTAGCTCTGGAATGAACAACTCTTTAACATCCCTACAGAGGCTTCTCCCTACTCCTCCTCTCCCAAACGCACAGATCAACTCTAGATAACTCAGATTGCTTCCTCCTGTACCAAACTCCACCATTGTAACAAATTACAAATTCTGGTGTTTAATAATGCATTCATTGTCTAAGCATTCACCTAACAGTGTAAATAAACTTCAGCCTATAGACGGTTTGTGAACTGCTCACTTTGATGGTTTATTCATAGGGTGAGACTGGTCACCTAAGTCACATAGTATTCTACTTTTTTACAGGTTGACTTTTTAAACAGAAGGTTAGAGCTGGTTGAAAATTTGGAAGGTTTTGGAAAAACCTGTGCCTTTTCTAGCTAAAAAGCTTTGAAATTTTGTCAACCAACTCTACAGGAGAACAGCAAAAAAATCACACATTCAGTTTGAATTTTCAGGCAAATGATCATTTGTCACAAATCCTTGAATTTCACCAGCTTTGCAAACACTTGGTTGTGCAAATGCTAGTGCACAGTGAATAATGTGACCCTAGGGATAACAGTGGGAACAAATCTGCCACATTTTTTTCATGAAAATAGTTGTGAATATTTGTATTTATTGAGCTCTCTTTACAATAACAATATATTATGATCTAATTCCTGTCTCTCTTTAGAGGAAAGACCATGATTTTTGTGTACAGCACAGTCTAGGCACTGACAGAAACTAATCCTGTTTCTGCACACTTGTGCTCAATACTGATATAGTCTATTCCTTATGTTGTGGAAAAATTGACCACACCGTTGATTTTGGGTCAGACACACTGATGCACCTTTATTAGGTAACACAAATACAATCAGTTCTTTTAGGACAGACCTCCAGGACCGCCCGCACCAGGTTATTCCGGTGTGTTTCCAAATCACGGTCAAGGAGGTCCGCTGCCATTAGTGCACTGGGCCAGTGTGCCTTTTCATAAAGGCGGTTTAAAGTTTCCCTGGGCAACATGGCCCGAAGGAGCTGATCCATGTCAGCCCAGGATGGATTATAACATTGCACTACCATTTTTAGCTGCTCCTGAAATTTTACTGGGTCTTCTCGAATCTTAGGAAACTTGTCGATTAGGTTGTACAAGTCCCCTGGGGACTTTGTCTAGGGGTCTAGGGGTATAATTCTCGCTTGGGTTGCAAGAGGTCCCGGGTTCAAATCCCGGACGAGCCCCCAAATTGTTGTGGAAAAATTGACCACACCGTTGATTTTGGGTCAGACACACTGATGCACCTTTATTAGGTAACACAAATACAATTATGCATAAAGGGAAGGTCGGCGTATCCCCATGCAAGGGGGTCAGCCGCCTTACATAAACCACACAGCTTCAAGCTTATAAAGATAAAAACCACAACGCGTAATCAAGCATTACAAATCTTATTAGCCTTATTTGGTATATTTTCTCGCAAACCAATCAAAGCCTCTTTGGGGGCCGCGCTTTGGACCCGATGCCATTTAGGGTTTTTCCTGTTATTGCTAGAGGCTTCTGCCCGGCCCCCCTCTTGCATTACTTTCTTTTGCATTACTTTATGGAATAAGTTACCTAATGCGGTTATTTTGCCAATAGAGTTGTACAACAAGCCCTTTCTTAACTGTGTGCCCACCTACTTGCGGTTTCACTGTACAAGACTCTTCTGCTTTGCTAATTTTCCATAGCTTAAACTACTGTTATTCTAGGTCAGGTTTCCCAACTACCAGTAGGCGTTGGTTCCTTTTTTGCTCCTGTTGGCCTTTTGATTGAGCCATACAGGTTTTACATTATGCCACACAAGCTTACAAATCTTGCTTATACCTTTAATATTAAGTAGGCCTGCCATGGCCTACTGTTGCTAGCTTAGCAATAGGAAAAATCCAGAGTAAGGCGTATGGGGGTCCCCAAAATCCTCAACAACTACTCCCTCCTTTTGATGCTTATTCAATAGCATCAACTTCCTCGATATGAATGTTCATTAAAGCTTGGACCTCAGGTTTCTCTTCCAGGGGCGTTTCATATTCGCCACAGTAGGGTATTTCCAGTGAGTCATATACTGGATCTTCTGGTTCAAACACAGAAGTCCGCAAAGGGGCGAGGGGCAAGGGGTGAGGGGGTGGTGGAGGGAAGGACAATACTGCAGGTCGGGGACGGCAACGTGTGCAGCAACAATAGCATGCACAGGTGCCCAACAACAGCCCACCACCGATGAGCCCCCAGAACAGAAACCCATGTATATGAGGGGGGTGAAAAACCTTTGTAATCATGCAGAGAAAATCTGAGCCCGTGCAAAGGGTAGTGACACGGTGAGCGGTTTCAAAGGCCCGGAGCTCGGTATTATAGGTGGTTTCCAGAATATTAATTTGATTCTTTAACTGGGATAGTTTGCTGATTACGGGAAGCAGGGTTTCCAGGGAGTGGAAGCGGTCTGGCACCAAGGCAGTCCAATCGAAGGGAATTGAAAATGATAAAGAGACTTGGTACCGCCTGTCCGCTGGCCAATAAACAACTTGTGAGCCGGAGGCGGTGGTCAAATTAAATACCGTGTCCAATAGAGAGGACGAATTAACCAGGACACAGCTGTTGTTAGCTTCAAGAATGGTTTGGGAGGCGAGGGATGTCAATTTGCCTTTCCCCTCCCAACAGACATGTTCATGAAGAACAATAATTTCTCCTGGTCTGAGTTTACGAATGCATTGAAGCTGAGGGGGCTGTAAAGGCCACAGGGTCCATAAGGAGCCCTGACCTATCCAAATGTCGGGAGTTATCTCCGTCGCACTAACTAGGAATCGGTTCGGGCCGTGGGGTGGTTTAATTTCCCACACGTCCTGGTGGACCACCCAATCCCACAAACACCCTCCCCAAGGGCCAGGGAAGAGCCGGTAGGTGGGGGCCCATACCCCGCTCACAGGACCATATGCCTCAAAGGAACACTGTGAGCGTCGGCAGCTCCACCCGGAAAATTTCTAAGTATGCCTCCAAGGCCATAATTCAGGGGGAACACCCGAAGTGTTGCGAAGGGCAGCGGGCCAGGCCTGGTGCCTGAGGTCATCTCGAATTTCTGTAAGTTGTACATTAAGAAAATCCTGCACCTCAGCGCAAGCCAGGTCCCACTGCAATGCCTTCCCAGCCCCAGAAACGTGATAGACCATTTGGGCGAGGAGATCATGGGTGAGGGTGTTGAGAGTGGAAATGACGTGTAATTCCCCCACCCCAGCCCTGATTCCAGTTACCTGTGCTGCGGAGATAAGCCCGGTTGCCTGTTCAAGTTGTCCCAGTTTGGTTTCATGTTGCGAGGTTTTGTAGACATTCCAGGCTGAGGCGGCACTATTGGCCCCTTTCCATAAAGTGTCAGCCACCCCTCTCCTGTCCCGGCTCCCGTGTAACAAAGATTGTTGTTGTGCGAGCCTAATGGCCGCTCCCTTGGAGCAGTTTGGGTAGGTGGCAGCGATTTGGAAGTGGGATAAGGGAAGGGAAAATCGGATGGTACCCAAAGTGGCATCTAAGATGGTCCACTTGAATCCTGTAACATCACCCTTCCCCAGTGCTTCGTACCATAACTGATGGGCATGTATGTGCAGGGCCCTTTGAACAGTGGAAATATTAGCAGTGAGAGCGGGAGTGTATTGGATGAGTGTACAGGTGACACTTGCCGTGTCGTTTGCCACTAGAGGAAGTGTTTGGTTACAGGTAAAGTCTGGGGCAAAGGGGCAATATCTGCCGGTGCGCACCTCACCTTTTGCTGCCTGCGTGATCAAGTAACAAAGGGAGCCAGACTTATCCCTAGCAACGCACAGGCCTGGGAGTAGCATGGCATCCACGTTATCCCGCCAGCCGTGTACGAAGGAGGTTTTAACCTTTGGCTGGGAACCGGGTGCCGATGTGATGTTGACATTATCTATGAACACGCTCCCCATAGTTTCCCAAGAGATGATGCGTTGGTAAAGATGGCTGGGGTGGTCCCGAAGGGAGAAAAACAGCTTGGCCGAACAATACGAAAGTAAGTCTCCAGAGAGAGAAGGCCGCGGCCACTGTATGACATTCGAGTTCTCGGTTAACAGCCGAAAAATGTGGGGGGTGGCCGACCCAGCAGACCCAGGGGACCGGGAAACCCGTGTGGGAGGGTGGTCCCGGGAGGTATAGTTGATGGAAGGGGGAAAGGTGGGAACTGGGGCGGGTAATAATTCAGGGATGGTAGTACAGGGGGATGGTACTTGGCCTTCCACGCATCTTGCTGCCTGCGGGATGAATCCCAGAACCCAATCGGTACCACATTGCCACGAATACCCTCCACAATTTCCTCCCTGCCACTGTACAATATAACGTCTTTTCCACCAGGGCCAATTTTTAACATCCTCAATAGTGATGGGTTTATGGCCCTCCTTTTCCCCTCTTCCTGCCTGTAGGGATCTTTGCTTACGGCCTGGAGGGGCCAGGGAGGGTTTTAACCCTCTTACGGGAAGATCTAAGGGAAGATCACAGGTGGGCACAGGAGGAGCATCTGCCCTTACGGGCATCCAAAAATACATAAAGGAATCATGGAAATTCAAAAGCAATAAGAGCAACATGGTTATACACATAAACCAAAGGGAGGGCATAAGCCACCTCCGCACCATGGCAGATTCTCTTACGGCCTTGGGCGCGGCCATACTAGCAAGTCAATAGTCCGGTAAAAGGAAATAGTCTTTCAGGAGTCCCTTAACGTCTTGTCCTGAGGTTATACCTGGGCCCGTTCAAGGGGGCGAGGGGAGGAGGAACTTCCGGATCTGGAACCTCGGGGATTTCAGGAGCGGGGATCTCAGGAATCTCAGGAAGTGGGGCTTCGTGGACCGCAGGGGTAACCGGTGTCATAGACGTACCGGTGTAGTCCTCAGGGACTGAAGAACGTTTACAATGGGAGGCGTGGATCCAACCAGCAAGCCCTTTACACTTGACAGCCGTGTGGGTGGTCAACAACACCTGGTAAGGACCTTTCCAGCGGGGCTCAAGGGAGGACTTGCGTTGATGCACTTTAAGGTGGACCCAGTCTCCAGGCTGCAATGGGTGGCATGCAGTATCCGCTGGATCAGGGAGGGCGTCACGAACCTGAGAATGGATAGACCTAACAGAGCGGATTAGGGATCTGCAGTATTCAAGCACAGTGTCATCAACAAGCTGCAAATTTTCCTGACCGGGAGGGGGAGGTGGGGAAACAGGCATCCTCATTGGTCGAGCCATGAGAATCTCATGTGGGGACAGGCCATGTTTCCGCATTGGGGTGTTTCTCATTTGCATCAGGGCCAGGGGCAGTGCATCAGGCCACTTGAGGCCAGTTTCTGCACATAATTTTGCAAGCTTATTTTTGAGTTCCCCATTTTTCCGCTCCACAGCACCTGCGCTTTGTGGATGGTGAGCGCAATGAAAACGTTGCTCAATATTGAGGGCTTTGCAAATGTGCTGCATAATTTGTCCAGTAAAATGCGTGCCCCTGTCACTGTTGACAAAGAGGGGCAACCCAAATCTAGGAATAAAGTCCCGCAAAAGGCGTTTTGCCACCGATATAGAATCAGCTTTAACACAAGGATACCCTCCACACTTATAAAATGCTGGTGCCTAGGTATCTTAGTGATTAACACTAGAAACACTAAAAAATAGCTAGATATTCCCTCTAACCTGAATTTCACATAAGATAAGCATATACTAATAATATACAAATACTTTTGGCTGCCAACTTTTTGATTTTTGTATGCACAGTACATTTACTCATGGTGTACAGATTCTGTTCCTCTTTTCTGGCATTGTCTACAGTCACTTTAAATTATTAAAATCCACCTGCAGTTCAGACTCTCCTTGTACTGAGTGCCACTGAGAGGGCTGAACACACATGTACAGCTTTGTGTTGACTCTCAGTAACACTAATTTCTTTTAAAATCTCCTGTTGCAAGCAGGATAAGTATGATAATTGATTGCCAGTGCTCTGAGAGTGTGTATCTGAGATGTCCGCTGGCTCTATTATGTAGACTTGAACTAAATGTGACTGTCTTCTTCTTAGTGTATTCACAACGCACCTCAGGGGGCACATGACCAGGATTCGTTACCAAATTTGGTCTCCTGGTTGAATCATTAGCTTCCCAGGCTGAGTACTGATGGGGAGCATGACATGAACGGTGATACATGCCCCCCAATATGACTGAAAGGTCTTAAATATCTGCCTTATCCTGTTGTTGCTTCTAGATTTGAAATATTGGGATTTACACAATAGCCTATAATTTATATGCCTCCTATACTTCTCTCTCCCTTTTTCACATCCTGATTGAGGTGGTAGGTGCAAGAGACATTGTCTCTTCTAAAGAGGTTTACCCACTCTCTGGATCCAGTCTATATGCAACAGGAGTTCTAATTTAATTTAGTTATCAACTTTTGGTCATTTCAGACCCAACTGTACTTTTTGACTATAACATTCTATCATTATGTATTTAAGCAAATGTCATTGCAAACACTAAGGCTAGCAGATTTTTATCTGTCTAATGATTTCAGTTGGTTGCTGGAAAAGTTCATTCAGAAGAACCTGGGGATTAACAAAGTATATTGTTAGGACAAGCTGTTTGATCAAATGAAAAGCTAGATCTTGAATTCAAAAGCTCTTCCTTGTCACAGCACAATGACTTTCCCTTGATTGTTACCCATTCATTTGAACAAAAGGAAAATCCTTACTTGTCTATCTATTGTGACTAAGAGTATATCTTATAGCATTTGGGCTCAGTTTTTTATGTAAATTATTGAGTCGTCTTAAAAATGTCCCACTCTTAGAAAACACTTTTTTTCTTATTGAAATAGCTTGGGGTTTTGTAGTCATGTTCTCCTTAAGCCTATTTATAGGGCATCAGTAATTAAGAAAACGGAATGAGAGAGTCTATTACAAACAGAATAGTTTGAAAATTGTACCATATTGTATCAAGTTTGGGGCTTAAAAAAACTCAACATTTTTCATGAAAAGCCCGTTTTTCTCACATTTTCTTTAGTGCAAATGTAGTTGCTTAGCAGGACAATATTACTGAAACGTGTCTCTAGATTGGGGCAAAAGGTAGCGTGTGGCAATCTGCAGGTTCTTCACTTGGGTTGGAGATGGCCCAAGGAAGCAAGTGTTTCATATCATAGCTTCAAGGTAGCTGCACCTCTGACTCCACCCAATGTGGTCTGCTTAAAGGATGAGCCCTCAGGCCTCTAGACATTATCTTTCTCTGGGCAGGGACCCATGTCCAACTCCCTTCTTACTGGGATTTTTGGATGTAATCCCCTTGATCTCACTGTGATTCTCAGCAAACAGGTCTAACAAACATCCAACACCCTGCTCTTTCATTTCAATCCAAGGACAGTAACAGTGTTCTTACCAGTGACCTGATAGCCTCCATAAGCAGGGTACATTTATTCAAGGTTAAAAAGTGTACAAAGAACGTATAAAAACAAATAAAGGATTGACACACATAATAAACATACCAGAAGTCACCCACAAATCCTATGGGGACCCTCGTAGGCTCCAGTCTTTCCAACCCTTAAACAGAGTGGCTTGCCCTTGGCAAAAGTCGTGTTCACTTATTGAATTAAAATGAAGCTCCCCTCTGTCACGTTAAACTCCGCCTTTTAAACTAAAAGCCCATTCTTTGTTTCCCTGGGCCTCTACGTATTTGAACCAGTATATGCAAACCACCCTGGAGGGTGGCACTTCTCTGGAGCTGTTTAAAATCTTAGCAGTTCACTGTAATCACCTCCCCAGTTTTTAAACCCTAAAGGGGCTGTGGTAATTGTATTCTGCTCCATGTGAGGAGGAGCCCTCATCCCATGGAATAGAATATAATTCCCTAAAAATATTGCAAGTGGTTGCAATATCTGTAAGCCCCTTCATTTTCAGTTTAAACCCATTTTTACCGAAAAAATCCTAGGTTTTACAAAATATTCTTTTTTTCTGATTTTCAACCTACTTTTGTATCGTTCAAATATATAAAAATACCTTATTTTAGATATATTGTTTTCTTAAACTCAGAGGTGGCATTGTGTTTTGAGTTCTGTTTTAGTTCTGTAGCAAACCACATTGAATTCCATTCATCAAAGCATTAATCTACTGAATACTTTTCCCTCTGTCTTTCCGTCCACCAAAATAAACCCTGATAGTTACCGAGAAAAATTATCAATAGTTTTTTGCACAGATTTTCACCTGTTTTTGTTGTTGTAGTAATAAACACCAATAAATTCCTGGGGAAAATTAAATAAAATAAAAACCGAAAACGAAAGGCCGTGAATATCTGTCACAATTCATGTTTGGGCTAGGATTCAGATTCAATTCTGAATCAGGGCTTTGTGTTCAGAATCAAGGGTGCTTAAATTTTCAGAGCTGTTCTTGTGACCTTTTGGCCTTCGAGCTTGGAAACCTCCCAAGATCAGCTTCTCCTGTCAAACTTCTGCAATCTTGCCTAAAGGCAATATCTCCAGAAAAGCTGTAGTCTCCAGATTTCTACCATTGTGGGCTATATGTTTTGCAAGAATGACTGCTCTTACAACTCTTCATTCACAGGTGACTCACAACCAAAATCAGAAACTTCTAAACCATTAAAAAATCCAAAGAGTTTGATGGTTTCATTTCTATACTTCTAATTTGAGGAAACCTTCTATCCTGCAGCTAACCCATTATTTTGAAGTCTGTGTTCATTATCTTGTTTGGGGGACTAATCTGGATTTTTTTTTAACACTTCCCCCAGCCCTTTAGATTGGTTGAGGAAAACAGAACACCTTCCATTTACAACCACACCTTCCATTACTCTGGAGTGGAAGGCTGCCAATTTTGCCGTTTCACCACAGCATAGAATCCAGGGTGCCAAGCACACTCATTGTATCCTGAGTACCTGGTCCATCCTAGGGAGTCAGTGTGGCCTAGTGGATAGAGCACTGGACTGGGTCTTGGGAGTCCTGGATGTTATTCCTGGTTTGGCCGCTGTCCTGCTGGGTGACCTTCGGTGAGTCACTTCACCTCCCTGTGCCTCAGTTTCCCATTCTGTAAGATGGGGAGGAGGAGGATGAGTCTTACCTTCTTTGTAAAGCACTTGGAGATCTGCTGATGAAAAGCTCTATATAAAAACTAGGTATCATTATTTATTTCTTTACCAACAATTCACTTTAAATCAGTTTACTGGAGAGTTGAGTCATATTGTCACTCTTCAAGTAGCCGGCACCCCACTAGATAACCACGACTGCTAATTAGACTGACCACTCTGCCCAAATACCTCCCAGAACTTCTACTCCCGTGACATAGATGCAGCAAAGCTGCACCCTAATGAACTCATAGAGACTGTAAATTGTTCCCAGAACCCAACACTTCTTGCACTGAGGAGTTGTCATATTTCAATCAGGAGAACACTAAATGGAGTGAACAATGCTACTTTTCACGCATTTGGTCCATTCACATAAGTAGTCATGGAAGCACCGATGGTCGCCAGAATAATCTTCTGTGACTCTGACCCCTGCCCTTTCAGAATGGTAAAAGCAGGGCCGGCTCTAGGCACCAGCAAAACAAGCTGGTGCTTGGGGCGGCACATTTTTAGGGGCGGCATGGCCGGCGCCAGAATGCCGCCCCTAAAAATGTGCCGCGGCCGCCCTAGCTCACTTCCGCTGCCGCTCGCGCACCACGGCGCGCGAAACAGCTGATTCGCGCGCCGCTACTCGCCCTCCCTCCCAGGCTCTCAAACCTGGGAGGGAGGGGGAGATCCCGAGCGGCTGTTTCGCGCACCGCTGCTCCCCCTCCCTCCCAGGCTTGAGAGCCTGGGAGGGAGGGGGAGAAGTGGCACCCGCGCCGCGGCCACTCGGAGTCTCCCCCTCCCTCCCAGGCTCTCAAACCTGGGAGGGAGGGGGAGATTCCAAGCGGCCGTTTCTCGCGCCGCTGCTCCCCCTCCCTCCCAGACTTGAGAGCCTGGGAGGGAGGGGGAGAAGCGGCGCCCGCGCCGCGGCCACTCGGAGTCTCCCCCTCCCTCCCAGGCTCTCAAACCTGGGAGGGAGGGGGAGATCCCAAGCGGCCGCGGCGCGCAAAACTGCTGTTTCGCGCGCCGCTGCTCCCCCTCCCTCCCAGGCTTGAAAGCCTGGGGGGAGGAGGCAGGGCTGGGGATTTGGGGAAGGGGCGGAGTTGAGGCGGGGGGGGGCGGCCAAAATTGTTGTTGCTTTGGGCGGCAAAAATCCTAGAGCCGGTGTAACAACACAAAATGCAACCCTCCCGTTTTGCAACTGGGTGCGGTTTCTGCCATGCAACGTGACAGTTTGTGAAACAGTTTGTTAACTTGCTACCGCCTGTCCATGGGGTTGCGAATCAGGAGGGATGGGGTATGTGGTCAAAAACAATCCCGATCTGCTTCCTGACCAGAGTGGCCAGTTTGTTAAACGGTTTGTTAACTTGCTACCACCTGTCCATGGGGTTGCGAATCAGGAGGGATGGGGTATGTGGTCAAAAACAATCCCGATCTGCTTCTTGACCAGAGTGGCCAGTTTGTTAAACGGTTTGTTAACTTGCTACCACCTGTCCATGGGGTTGCAAATCAGGAGGGATGGGGTATGTGGTCAAAAACAATCCCAATCTGCTTCCTGACCAGAGTGGCCCCTTTCATTGAATTTGTGAAAAGGGAGGTAGGGTTTGGGGGAACGGAGCATGCCCCTGAGCCCAAGGTGAGACCAGAGTGGCCCCTTTCATTTTTTCCACTGGCTTCCTCCTTGCTTATTTCCAATGACTTGGCTGCTCATGCACCTGTCACTGGTCCAGGGATGGTTGCAAAACGGGAGGGATGGGGTTTGTGGTCGAAAACACTCACGGTCTGCTTCCTCTGGGGGATGGTTGCAAAACGGGAGGGATGGGGTTTGTGGTCGAAAACACTCACGGTCTGCTTCCTCTGGGGATGGTTGCAAAACGGGAGGGATGGGGTTTGTGGTCGAAAACACTCACGGTCTGCTTCCTCTGGGGGATGGTTGTAAAACGGGAGGGATGGGGTTTGTGGTCGAAAACACTCACGGTCTGCTTCCTCTGGGGGATGGTTGCAAAACGGGAGGGATGGGGTTTGTGGTCGAAAACACTCACGGTCTGCTTCCTCTGGGGGATGGTTGCAAAACGGGAGGGATGGGGTTTGCGGTCGAAAACACTCACGGTCTGCTTCCTCTGGGGGATGGTTGCAAAACGGGAGGGATGGGGTTTTGTTCAAGCGGAGTGTGTGTGTGTGTCTTGCAGACTGGATACTGTGCCCTGATTCCCCAAGAAGACCGTTATTATCTGTGACTGCAGAGATCTTAACACAGCATTGAGCATAAAATGAGCTTTAACAATATGTTGTGACTACTTACATTAAAGAAATCCATTCCACCTTGGTTTAGGAGAGAGACCACTGATTGACCAATAAGAATCGGTTGTTGCATATCCCCGTAGTGCAATTTTTTTTTCTTTTCCATTGTCAGTGCAGCTTTTATTTTGGTGAGTTTTGCACACAGATGCAGAAATGTGGACTTGCGCATCCAAAAGTTCTGCAGCCACTGGTTATGAGCCCAAGCCTTCATTGTTTCAGAAGATTTTTTGCCCTTGGGAAGGATGTAAGATGACACCATATAATACACTACACTGAATATTTGTGAATCAGCTTCTACACACAAGTCCAGCACACAGGCCTTGCTGTCTTTTCACTGCAGTCCTTGATCTTGGTGACAAATCTGTAGAGAATTACTGGAACCATAAACTCCCTGAACATTAAATCTCACCAAATGAGGGTCAATCCATCCTCATCATTATATCTACTCATTATACTCCACACCCGTACATAGCCAGTATATGAACTTCATACCCTCATATCTCAATGCCTGTACTTTGACCCATCAACCTTTTACCCCCAATCGGGGATATTGCAGATTATGTATTCCTTATGCCACCTGATTTTAAACCAAACTTTGCACCATCGATACACTGCTCTACAGCCAAAATGCTTCTGAAATAAATGTAGTCAAACTTTACTAATTCTGGGTCACTGAGAACGAAAATGATGCTTAAAATTGTTGATTGGCTCTAGTTTTCAAGATACGCTATTGGGTCAGTATATACGACACTTGACTTGGGAATGGCAGAGGATAAGTGAGTTATAAAGGGAAGGGATCTCAATTTAAACCAGAAATGACTAAAATACATCTTTGACTGGATCTATGAATAAATCTATGACTGGGTTTGGACAGTACTTGCTTTTTAGGCAAAACAATGAATGATGCAATTGGAAGCTGGTATTGCGTCATACATGATATGAATTGCATCATGTTATTCCTAGAAGTCATGGATGATGCAATCATAACGAAGCTTACATCACTCTGCTGAACAAATTGCCCTATATCAGCTCTAGAAATCATACAGTGTCATGCTCTCTTATTTGTCAGTGTTTGATTTTGCAAAGGGACACATTTCTGTTTAGCCAAAGTGAGCAGAGATGCCTCATACTTGTGTGAACAGTGCAGATAACTTCTGCTATGTTTGTGGTGAAGTGACTTTTGCATCACAAAAGCGCAGTATAACCACTATGGTTAAGAAAGCCTATCACCTTTATTTTGGCTGCAAAATTGGAGATCAGGACAAGAGGTGGGCCCCACACATATGCTGCAACACTTGTGCAACAAATCTTCGCCAGTGGTTGAACAGGAAAAGGAAATCTATGCCTTTTGCAGTGCCAATGATTTGGAGAGAGCCAACAGATCATACCAGCAATTGTTACTTCTGCATGGTGCCTCCAGTTGGGAAAGGTGTGTCAAAGAAGAAAAAGTGGACTGTGCATTATCCAAACATTCCATCAGCTATACGCCCAGTACCCCACGGAGAAGGACTGCCGGTTCCTGATGCACCAGAATCATTCTCACTTGAGTCAGACGAGGAAGAGGAAGAGGATGAAACTTCTGGTCCTGAACCATCAATGTCACAGGACCCACATTTTCTCCCATCCTCCTCCTCTGAACCACACCTCATAACACAAGGTGAACTGAATGACCTTGTCAGGGATTTGGAACTACCCAAGAGTAAGGCAGAGCTGTTGGGCTCCAGACTACAGCAGTGGAATCTCCTGGCAGGTGATGTTAGGGTTTCCATGTTCCGTGACCGTCAAAAGGATCTTGCCCCATTCTTCTTCATGGAAGGTGATCTTGTAGCCTGCAACAACATCGATGGTGTGATGGCAGCCCTCAACATCGTTCACGATCCAGATGAGTGGAGACTGTTCATTGATTCATCGAAGACGAGTCTTAAAGCTGTTTTACTGCATAATGGCAATGTTTTGCCATCAATTCCAGTTGGTCATGCAGTCCATAGGAAGGAAACCTATGACAACATGAAAGAACTTTTGAGGTGCATAAACTATGACCAACATCAGTGGCAGCTTTGTGGCAATTTGAAGGTTGTTGCCCTCTTGCTTGGTCTCCAGACTGGATACACAAAGTACTGCTGTTTTCTCTGCGAATGGGATAGTCGTGCAAGAGATTCCCACTACATCAAGAAAGATTGGCCACTCCGACAGTCATTGGAGCCTCGGAGGAAAAGTGTTCAGCATCCACCACTTGTTGAATCAAGGAAGATTTTGTTACCACCCTTACACATCAAGCTGGGTCTGATGAAGAACTTTGTCAAGGCCATTGACAAAATACAAGCAGCTTTCAAGTACCTCTGTGGAAAATTTCCAAGGTTAAGTGAAGCTAAGATAAAGGAAGGTGTCTTTGTTGGTCCTCAGATTCGTGAACTTCTTCAAGATGATGCATTTGACCATGAACTGCGTGGCAAGGAAAAGACGGCATGGAAAGCCTTCCAGTTAGTGGCAATAAATTTTCTTGGAAACAACAAGGCAGACAACTACAGGTTGTTGGTGGAAAACCTCCTCAAGGCATACAAAAGCCTTGGTTGCAACATGTCACTAAAGATACATTTTTTGCACTCTCATCTAGATTTTTTTCCACCGAACTGCGGAGCAGTGAGCGACGAGCACGGCGAGCGATTTCACCAGGACATTGCAACAATGGAGAAACGCTATCAGGGCAAATGGAGCCCATCAATGCTTGCAGACTATTGCTGGACAGTGACAAGAGATGCTCCATTTAATGAATACAAGAGACAAGCCAAGAAGCACCGAGTAGACACTGAATAGGACTAAACTATGTACATAATAGTTTTTTGCCTTTTGTTTCATAATAAATTTGATTTATCTAACCCTTTTGCTGATTTTTAAAGTGTTACATAAACAGGACAGGTGAAATATTATCATGTAAAGCAACCATAAACACATGAAAAGACCTAGGTTTACAATTTATGATTAAAACTCTATCTACACAATATACATAGACATAAAATGTAAAAACTTAAATATCTTAGAAACAGTAGCCAATCAGTTGTTTTAATTGTCATATTTGAATTCAGCACATCAAAATACATAATAAATAGCACATTTTATCTCTGAAGCAGACGACTTCTCAAAAATTGTACACCAGTGTAATCTGTACAGTATTCCCTGATAACCAGAAACTTCTATGCTCAAACTCTGTTCACTTTTTTTTTTTTTTAACATCATCTTAATAAAAATTTTAAATCTGTTGAAACTGGTCTAGGTCTAGGTGAGAGAATGTCTCAGGGCCGCCCCGGGGGGGGAGGAGTGGTGCAATTTGCCCCAGGCCCCGGGGGCCCCGCAGGGGCCACCATGAATATGTCGGAGGCTCCCCCTGCATCCATCTTCCCCCATCCCCCGGCGTCTCAGTGCACCGTGTCCGGGAGCGGCCCTGGCGCGCTGCAGCTAAGCAGCTGGTATACATACCATTAAACCATTTAATGTTTTTAAATAATGTATTTAGTGTATTTTCAAATTATTACAAAGCAAAGCAATTTTGGGGGCCCCTTCCATAAAAAAAAGTTGAAATACTATAGTAACATGTATTTGGAAATGTAAAAAATAACCAGTGAAATACATTCAAAAATTAATTTGTAATAATTTGAAAATACACTAAATCCAGTATTTGAAAACATTAAATGCTTTAATGGGATGTAGACATTTGCAATTACATAATGGGCTGTTGCTGGGTGATGGTGATGGTTGGTGCCAATGGGCTGTCGCTGCCTGGGGGTGGTGCTGCTGTTGCCCATGGCTGCCGGGGGAGCTGGGCTCTGGGTTGGGGGGTGCCCGGCTCACAGGGGCTGGGCTCAGGGATGTGGGGAGATGGGGTCAGGGGGTGTCTGGCTCAGAGGGGCTGGGCTTGGAGCTGGGGGTCATGGCTGTGGGGGCATGGGGTCAGGGGGTTGTCCGGCCCCTCCCTTACCATGCCGCTTACCCCCTCTACCGGAGCCTCAGCGTGCCGCATCCAGGACGCCGGGGGATGGGATGGGGGAAGACGGAAGTGGGGGGAGTCTCCAACATACTCCGGGCCTGGGGCAAATTGCCCCACTTGCCCCCCCCCCCCTCTGGGCGGCCCTGCTGAATAGTGGTGACTGGGAATGGGGGGAGGGGGGAGTGTAGCAGATGACAATTTGAGGTGAATATTCTCTTGGCCAGATTCTACTGGGTTTATGGTGCTTTGTGCTATGGACTGGAGCAAAGTGGCTGGTGAATAACCAAGAATCTGGTTAATAATTATTCTCTAAATTCAGCTTTCTTCTTTCTCTCTCTGTGAATTATCACTAATTCAAAATAGTAGTGTGCAAGTTGACTGGATAATGATAATAGCATAATCTCTTGTTATAACATTGTAAACCCTACTACCTGATTTTTATATAATACACTCACTATACATAATACAAGAAATCCCTGATGTTAGAACCTGGCTATGCCGCTGCTGTAGGGGGCTCATCACCCAGCAGCTGGGGGCCACCATGTGGGCTCGGCAGGGCTGCTGGCCACGGGGCCAATGGGTGTGGGTGGGATCTCAGGAGTCATGTCCCAGGGGTATGCCCCACTCCCCAGCACTGCTCCAGCTCTGAGCTGTCTCCACTGCCACTGCCTGGGACCTGTGGGGCCCCACCTTCCTCCCCAGGGAAAGAGCCACCTGGGATTGGTGCAGAGGCTGGGCCAGTCTCAGCCAGTCACAGGGGACGGCTGGGGGAGGGGGAGAGTGTGGGAGGCTCAGCTGGGTCCTGCCAGGCATGTGGGTCCTGAGGGAGCCTGGCCCGGGTAGGCTCTGCTCCTGCTCCAGCCTGGCTGATTGCACCCCCAAGGGGCCGGAGTTATCCTGCCCCAGGACAAGCTCTGGCTGCGCTGCCGGCTGAGCCTGGCAGACACAGTCACCTCCCATCAGGGCCGGGTATTGTGGCTGGGGGTTAGGGTGTGGGAGAGTAGGTCTCTAGTGGGTCTGGGGGGGTGCTGTGCAGTGGGGGGTGGGGAGATCTGTGTGTGTTGGGGCGCTGGGAAGTGTGCAGGGGTCTGGGTGGGGCACTGTGCAGTTGTGGCAGTGGGGCGGTGGGGGGCACTGGGCAGTGAGGGAATCTGTGGGGGGGCTCTAGGCGGGGAGGGGCAGGGCACTGTGCAGTTGTGGGAGGGCTGTGGGGGGTCTACAGCTAGGGGGCACTGGGCAGTGAGAGGATCTGGGGGGGTTCGGAGTGGTCTGTGGGAGGGCACTGGGCATGGGGGTTTGTGGGGGTCTTTTCATGTATTCACACACAAAAACGTGAAACAGCGCGCCTCAATTGTCCAATAGATCAATTTGGCACATTAGCCAGGAGGAAGCAGACTGTGAGTGTTTTTGACCACAAACCCCATCCCTCCTGATTCGCAACCCCATGGACCAGTGACAGGTGCATGAGCAGCCAAGTCATTGGAAATAAGGAAGGAAGAAGCCAGTGGAAAAAATGAAAGGGGCCACTCTGGTATGACCTTGGGCTCAGGGGCATGCTAGCCAGGAGGAAGCAGATCGATGAAAGGGGCCACTCTGGTCTCACCTTGGGCTCAAGGGCATGCTCCGTACCCCCAAAGCTTACCTCCCTTTTCACGGACTCACACACAAATACGTGAAACAGCGCGCCTCAATCGTACAATAGATCAATTTGTCACATTAGCCAGGAGGAAGCAGATGGACCAAAGGGGCCACTCTGGTATCACCTTGGGGTCATGGGCCCGCCCTGAAGGGGAAGAAGCATGATGGGAGCGCAGGGCCGGGCTGGCCAGTGTGCGTCTGGCAGCTCCCGGTTTGTAAACAGTGCCATTGTACTGGGCTGGGTGGAGCAGGGTTGTCCCTGCCGTGCCATGACCCATCTCCCATTGCCCCCGGCCAGCCCGTCGCTCTGAGGACTCTGCCCCCCCTGCCCCATGTCCCCATTTCCCCCCTTGGGGACCACAAATATGTTTAGCACCAGGCCCACAAAAAGTTAATCCAGCCCTTTTTGGGGTGCAGGCTCTGGGATGGAGTTGGGGTGCAGGAGGGTTGTAGGCTATGGGGAGTTTGAGTGAGGGGTGCAGGCTCTGACCTGGGGCATGGGATTGGGGTACAGGAGGGGGTGCAGACATGTGGGCTCTGGGAGGGAGTTAGCAACTCAGCACGTTATATAAGAGAAATGAGCTGCAGTGATTTCATATAGGCATAGAAACTGATAGAAGACACTTTTACATATTCAAAATGTGAGAGGCAGAGTTGGAGGGAGGGAGTGTCTGTACAATATTTCACCACATTCAGTCTCCTGGCTGGAGCAGTAACGTAGCCGTGTACGGGGCCGCCCAGAGGATTCAGGGGGCCTGGGGCAAAGCAATTTTGGGGGCCCCTTCCATAAAAAAAGTTGCAATACTATAGTAACATGTATTTGGAAATGTAAAAAATAACCAGTGACATACATTCAAAAATTAATTTGTAATAATTTGAAAATACACTAAATACATTATTTAAAAACATTAAATGCTTTAATGGTATGTATACATTTGCAATTATATAATGGGCTGTTGCTGGGTGATGGTGATGGTTAGGATGGGGTTGGGGGGGGTGCCCCACCCCTTACCATGCCGCTTACCCCCTCTCCTGGAGCCTCAGCGTGCTGCGACCAAGAGCGGCCCCGGACAGCGTTGGAGCCACCGCGCAGTAGTGTGCCAGGGCTGCTCCCGGACGCGGCACGCTGAGACACCGGGGGAAGACGGAGGCGGGGGCAGTCTCCGACATATTTGTGGGGGCCGCTGCGGAAAATTGCCCCACTTGGCCCCCCCTCTGGGCGGCCCTGGCCCTGCAACACTTGTATAGGATAGAGAGGAGCTGCGGTGATTAAGCTTTGACAGGCTAGGAATTGGAGGCCTGTGCCTTCAAGACCCCAGTCCCAGGAACCCGCCCCCTGCTCCGAGGCTGACATGCAGCGTCCTGTGAGAAGAACAAAAACAGCCTCTGCCCCCCCACACCCCTAGATTAGTGAGCACAGTGGGTGGCTCATCCCACGGGGTCACTGTCCCCCCCCCTCCCCTCCCTAAACGGGGGTTTTGTACCCGCACGGGGTCTGGCAGTGTCTCCCCCCCCGCAGCTTAACCCCGGCTCTCACCCCCCACCACCGATTTTTCCCCTTCGGCCCCTCTTCTGCCGCTAGCTACAGTAGCTTGAACCCCCCAGGCCAGTAAAATTCTGCCCCCTGCTCAGACCCTGACAGCCCCCCACTGCGATTTGCCCCCCTTAATCCTTTTAAACCCCTCCAAAGAGGAGGCAGCAAATCGTAAGTAGAAGTAAGGGCAGAGAGAGGGCAGTGGCTACAGCGAAGGTTACTGGGCATGCTCAGTTCGAGTGAGCATGCTCAGTACACCCAAAGTAGCAAAACGGGAGCAGGAGCTGTTTGTGCTGCTACACCAGCCCTGGGTAAAAGAATAAATATCTGACAGTTATTAACAAATTGTCCATAGCTCCTTCAATGAAGAGAATCTCTCAGCCATCCTAAAATAGTCTGACAAATGACTAGTGCTAAGTAAATCATCACCTGATGCTAGAGATGAGGAAGGCTGGTAGAAAAACAGAAATGCTTTTATTAGTTTTAATTGTGGAAGTCAGAGGTATGTTAAATAACTTTTATGAAATTGTTAGTACGTCCATTCCTGTGCTTTCTCTCCTGTGAAGACTTTGTTGCAATAATTCCAGCTTTTTTCTTTTAATTGCATAGGATTGTAAATGACACTACTTATCTTCTAAAGGTTTTGAAAAAAAAATCTATAAATATATTTAAAATGGAAAAATAATTGAAACAGTTGTGTTCTTGATGGAATTGTTCAGTTTTGTTTTCATTTCACTAGACAACCTCTGCATCTTTGGTTTACTAGGTCTATTCCACTTGTAGATTAAGATCTTTTGTTTGGGAACGTGCTTGACTTGATATTAATGTAAAAAGAAGTCTAAGAATAATCTTATGAAATGCTTACAGAAGAATAAATTCATCAGGCATGTTTTTTAAAAAAAATTCTCAACTCCAGAGAGGTGAGTTCAGTAAGATTTTTTTATTATTATTTTAAATATGACCTGTTATACATAAAAATCAACTGGGCATGCTAGGAATACTGACACTTACATATGTTCCTCTGGGTTAGTTTGAAGGACAGTCATCAGATAGAACTGCCACTTGACAGATCTCTATTCTCAATACCCAGTTAAAATAGCATATAATAATATTATATTTGAAGAACAGAATGTAAGCACTAGAAAACAAGGAATAAAGAAAGGAACAGTTTCCTTGACAAGACCAAGGTCAGGAGGAATTTTTCAGGTTAAAATAACTGTCATATGAACTCAAAACTTTTTAGAAGCTAAAGTGATGGAAGAATAAAAACAATGTGATGATGGCATTCTGATTCTAAGAGTTTAATGCCAGAAGGGACCATTACATGATTTTGTTTGACCGCCTGTGTCCTGTTCGTCACCCGCCATTACATTCCCCCCGGTTACTGCTGTATTGAGCCCAATAACTTTGTATTTAACCAAAGCATAGCTTGTGTTTGGCCAAAGCATGTCTTCCAGAAAGGAATCCACTCTTATTTTAAGACTTCAAGAGATGGAGAATCCACCACATTCCCTTTGTAGCTTGTTCGGATGATTAATCAATACTGTTATAAATGCATGCCTAACTTTTAACTTGAGTTTGTGTGGCTTCAGCTTCCAGTCACTGGTTCTTCTGCTTTTTTTCTCCACTAAATTAAAGAATACTTTAGTATGTGGTATTTTCTCTCCAGGAAGGTACTTATACACTGTGATCAAGACACTTCTTGATCTTTTTGATAACCTGAACAGATTGAACCCTTTAAGCCTTTAAGGCACTTTCTTCAGCCCTTGAATCTCTCTTGTTTGTACCCTCTCCAATTTTTCAATATCCAGTGATGACTGACCCTTTAGTGTCTTCTTAACTGTCAGCTAAGGTTAATTGTTGGGGACCTGTATGTCACTGTGCCAAGGTGTATATGGTTTCATTCAAAGAGTGGGGATTTAATATCAGGCCTTGGACTTGAGAGAAATGCTTTCTAGAAAGGATGGTTTGAGGCTCGGAGTGGAGTAGTCCTCTAGATACCAAACTGCAGGCCAGCAGAATAGAATTGGATAAGAATTACTGCTGAGCCATGATAACATAGGAATTTATATTTCAAAACAAACTCAATTCAAAATACAGTATACTTTAACTGCATAAAACTGCCTTAATACACATGCTATTATATGTTACATGATAAAAAAATATCTGAATCATATAAATCATGCTTTAAGTAATCAGGATACTTTTGGGGAGGGCTGTTACAGTTTGTCTGGGGTTTTTAATCAGGAATCAGCTTTCAGGGGAGGTATTGAACCTGGAAACAGGACAGGAATTAGGAGTTGACAGCCCTCTTTTTCCTGTTGGGAAAGCCAGGTGTCCTCATTGATCCTCGGTATCTTTGTGGGTTAAGGAAATGAAGCTTGATTTAAGAGTCCTGGAGATTTAAATGAGTATCCGTGTTTTGCTGAAGACTAGAATGTCTGCATGGTTCTGCTGATTAGTTTAATCAAGAATTAGACAGTAGTAAGTACTTACTCAAATTGTTTAGTTTCTTTTACAAATGTGTTCCCATTGTTCCTGCTGCTGCCTCTATTCCTGTTCTAAAGGCATGGGGTTTAGGTAGAATACAGTATGCAGAGTGAAGTATGACTGGTTTTGAGCTGTGCTGTGACCTGAGACATGCTTAATAGCTAGATCTGGTTGGGACTGCTTCGACAAAATGCTTTTCATCAAAATGGAAACTTTTCATGGGGAAAGGGCTGCTTTTAACCAATTTCTTGACTAGAAAATTTTTTCAAAAATTTTTTAAATTGTCAAAATCAAAGTAACCTTTCAATTGACCTAAACCATTTTTTGGGGGGGGAGAAGGCAGAGAGGGAGTCCTTTTTGATCTAGTCCCATTTCAAAGAGGACCAGATAAAACGCATTAACAAATTGCTAATGCATGTGAACGAGGTCCACACAGGCAGTTAGTCTGTGGTAGATTCACATGCCACCCCAAACTAAATGTTCATGTTGACAAGTCCTGTTACCAACTGTCAGTATGTGACTTTTTAAAAATAAAGCTCATGCAGCTTTCATAGTGAACTTTTGTTCTTATTCAAATATTGGCCATCATTTCTATTTTCACAGGCTGTCCCCACTCAAGATGGCCCAATTTCCACACAGCCTTTGCAGGTGTCAGTGATGGTGCCCTTAGTGAAGATGGTTATTGGTTCCAGTGAGACTGAAGGCATACTGGCCTCAGTGAAAGTGGCTAACCTCGCGTTCTATGGTTAAGAAACGAGATTGAAAACTGAGGCAATGAGGAAAATTGGGATGTAGTGAGGATACAGAGGAATATGGGATGCAGAAAGGTAATGTGAAGACCATGAGGGCAATGAAAGGGAAAATGGGGGGGAGGGGTATGTAGAAAATTGGAGGGGGACAGGAGACTGAAGAAGCCTGGGGAGAGAAAATAAATGAGGTGGAGTGATAGAACGACAACTTCCCCATCTGAGAACGGAAGTAGAGTCCCACTCCACATAGCCAGCAGGGAGGTCTGCATTTTTGTTTGTGCATTTAAAATAGCATTCTGAACCTGAACGGATGTGTTTCTAGTAGGGGATTGGTTCTTGGCCCTACACTATTTAACATTTTTATTTGTGAATTGGAAGAAAACACAATCATCACTAATTAAGTTTATAAATGACACAAAAAATAGGGCATGGTAAATAATTGAAGGAGACAGGTCACAGATTCAGAGCGATCTTGATGACTTGGTAAACTGGGCACAAGCACACTATGCATTTTAATACAACTCAAGGTAACTGTATATATCTAGGAACAAAGAACATAGGCCATACTTACAGGATAGAGGACTCTCTCTTGAGAAGCAGTATTCTGAGAGAGATTTGGGGTCATGGTGGATAATCAGCTGAACACGGGCTCCCATGTGACCAAAAGAGTTTGGATGCATGAACAGGAGAGTCTTGAGTAGGAGTAGAGAGGTTATTTTACCTCCATATTTGTCACTGATGCAGCCACTGCTGGGATACTGTGTCCAAGTCTGGTGCCCGCAATTCAAGAAGGAAGTTAATAAACTGGAGAGGGTTCAAAGAAGAGCCAAGAGAATGATTAAAGGATTAGAAAACATGTCTTAAGTGATAGAGTCAAAGGACTCAGTCTATTTAGCTCAACAAAGAGACGGTTAAGGTGTGACTTGATTGCAGTCTATTAGTATCTACATGGGGAACAAATATTTAACAATGGACTCTTAAGTCTATCAGAGAAAGCTATAACATCATCCAATGGCTGCAAGTTGAAGCTACACAAATTCAGACTGGAAATCAGGTGTACATTTTTGAGGGTGAGTAACCATTGGAACAACAAAAACAATGAGATGTCGCTAACGTAGATCTGGGGACAGAGTAGGCAACGGGGTTTGTTACAGGGATTGGTTCCTGGGTTAGTGTTTCTGTGGTGTGGTTTATATTTTCTGCACATCACCTGCACATCTACTAATGTGATATATGCCATCATGTGCCAGCAATGCCCCTCTGCCATGTACATTGGCCAAACCAGACAGTCTCTACGTAAAAGAATAAATGGGCACAAATCAGACATCAGGAATGGTAACATACAAAAGCCAGTAGGAGAACACTTCAATCTCCCTGGATATTCTATAACAGATTTAAAAGTAGCCATCCTTCAACAAAAAAAACTTCAAGAACAGACTTCAAAGAGAAACTGCAGCGCTACAATTCATTTGCAAACTTAACACCATTAATTTGGGCTTGAATAGGGACTGGGAGTGGCTGGCTCACTACAAAAGGAATTTTCCCTTTCTTGGTATTGACACCTCCTTATCAATTATTGGGAGTGGACCACATCCACCCTGACTGAATTGGCCTTGTCAACACTGGTTCTCCACTTGTAAGGTAACTCCCTTCTCTTCATGTGCCAGTATAGCTATGCCTTTATCTGTAATTTTCACTCCATGCATCTGAAGAAGTGGGTTTTTTACCCATGAAAGATTTTGCCCAAATAGATCTGTTAGTTTTTGTGGATACAGACCAACATGGCTACCCCTCTGATACATTGGAACAACTTATTAAGGGTTGTGGTGGATTCTCTATGATAATTTTAAAATCAAAATGGGATATTTTTCTAAAAGATACACTGTAGTAATTAGGTTGGGGAAGTTCTAGGGCCTGTGCTATGCAGGAGACAGACTAGGTGATCACAAAGCTTCCTTCTGCCCTTGGAATCTATTAACTGGGGGGAGGGTTGTTGCTCCCTAAAGATA
Source organism: Emys orbicularis (assembly GCF_028017835.1). Taxonomy (NCBI): domain Eukaryota; kingdom Metazoa; phylum Chordata; order Testudines; family Emydidae; genus Emys; species Emys orbicularis. The sequence continues at coordinate 61,837,150 of NC_088683.1, read as the reverse complement.
ACAAAGAACAATGTATTTTATTGGGTTTTTAAAATCTCATAATTAAGTCAATGCCACAATATTTTGAGGTTAGAGTTATGATTTAACAATGCTTCCAGATGCAATATTGCTATCCTGCCCCACCTAAAGGACTCCTGTGTGTAGCCACTCCCTACATATCCACCAATCTACTTGCTGACTTATTTCCCATTGGTTCTGCATCTTGTCTCTGGCTTCCAGCCTGAAAGCAACGCTGAGTGAATGGGGTGGAGATTCTAGAGTGACAGACTTCCAGTAATGGAGCCCAGAGCTGCCCTTTGCTGAAGAAGGCAGCTGACAGCAGAGATAAACTGAGCAGGGAACAGGATAACTTCTCCCTGCTTGGGTGAAGGAGATGATTCTAGGGCTGAGGCAGGAAAGGGACATTATAAGCAGCTGAGGGGAGACAGAAGGGAGGAGGCAATATGGACTGGAGTCAGAAGAGAGGAAGACAGTTGAGCACTGAGTTAACTTGTGTCCCATCCCTCACTCTAGGCCCCTAAGGATGAATATACTCCAGAATTCCAAAGGCTGGGAAATTAAAGCTGGAGTTTTTGACAAAGGCAAAAAAGAAATTGTCTTTCCTTCATAAATGGAATGACTCTGCATGTGAAAAGTTCACCCAGCTGTATACCACACACCTTCTAGTGCAATTGTAGGGCATCAGTACACACTGATGTGCCTTCTTCCATTCACTATAATGTACAATTAAATTGTGAAAGATATCCTAATAGCTGACAGATCAACACAGTTTTTCAGGCTAGGATTTTCAAGAATAGGGGCCTAAATTAGGTTCTTTTATTTAGGCATCTGATTTTCAAATGTGCAGAGTACCCAAAATCTTCCATTGGCTTTAATCCCTTTATTTCTCTTCATTGCCTTGTAAAGGACAGAACTTAGTTCCCTGATATATTTCAATAATTGCTTTAAGTCCTGATCCTGAGGGCAGGGCTGACGAGAGTGGGGGGGAAGCTAGTACAAATTACCAGGGCCCGGCGGTCCAGAAGAGGGCCCGGGGCTCAGCTTCCCTCCCCCCCCCCACTCATCGGCCCTGTTTAGCCGGTCCACCTTTGCGGGGGGGCCCAAAAAATTATTTTTACCGGGGCCCGAACCCGCTCTCGGCGGCCCTGCCTGAGGGTACTGAATGCTTTCTATGTTAATTGCATTCAGAAGGGGCTTTAGAGGCATGGAGTCTCCCAGTATCTGTCCCTTTAGAGTGGAGAGCCTAAAGTGAACTTAGAGAGGATCTCCCTTCTGACTGCTGTGGAGGAAGAAGTGTGCAATGGCTATCAGTCGCCACTGCATTCTAATGAGACGAGGAATCTGTGTCCTATAGGTGGTACAGTGACCCATGCTTCCCGGAAGATGGACAGTTGATTTTCTGCAATGGTGTACTCTACAGGACATCGGAGTATTCTCATATCAATCAATGTCCAGATGTGAGAACAGAAAAATTAATCAGATATTATTTCTTAATCAAAAATGGAGCTTAAACTAAAGAGTCATTAATCCAGAATTAAATGCAATTTTCTGTGTAACATTTCTGTTCTATCTTCTTCCAAGAAGAGAGTGTCTCACATAATAATATGTGTCTCTGAGATAAATGAATGCATTAAAGCTCTTAACTGCTCCTTGATGGACTACAAATAGACACCATACAGGACAATATTTGAACAGTAATGATTTGTGCTTTCTTCTTCAAGTGTAAGTTGATTGCAAAGCCTTCTAGACCACAGAGTAAATAGCTAAAGGGGTCATGAATCTTAATAGCTTCCAAATCAGAAAGATCTGCAACTTATATGCTCTGACTGGAATGTGTATGGAATGTATAAATATTAATAGGTCTGGCAAGGACTCTGAAGACAAGCTGTCTAAAATTTCACAGTGGGAAGACTGGAGCCGCAGCGTACAGAGCAGTCGAGAAGCTCCCACCTGGAAATGAACTGTCAGCATGTGTGTAAATACATTTTTCCTGAAGCAATATTTAACATTCAGAGCTGCCCTGGCACATAGGAATGCTCTGCATAGATATTTAACTCCAGCCCCTTATTTAATATGATGAACATGCACACTGGGCTGATTGCCAAGGTAAGGTGAAGTACACTGTGTGCCACATACCCAAATGTTGCTTTGGCTGTTGTTCTACTAAGCAAAATTGTTGGTTAACTTCTCAGTGACTGATTTATGTGTGTACCTTCATGGAATCTGTATCTAGGACTCAGTTTAAAAAAAAAATCTAGATTAAGATAACGTTGCAGAGGCTAAGCAATGAAAAGTCAGGAATGCCAATGTTAAGGTTGCTGAGCCACCCTTAACTCTACTCATTTGTGTGTATTCATTACAACTACTAGAGTTTGACTTCCATGATTCACTTATGACTTATTTCTTTCATTTATTGTAAAATAAAGGATATTTATTGGACTCCTCATAATTTCCTATGATGAGCCACTTAATTTATTAAAATAGTCTGCCACGACTTTTCCTTTTTCTAATTAAAATGCCACAAAAGAGTTAATTTGCAGTGTTGTAGCCATATTGGTCCCAGGATATGTGAGATACAAGTTGGGTGAGGTAATATCTCTTATTGGACCAACTTCTCAGGATGAAAGAGACTAGGACCTAAAGAAGAACTCTATGGAGCTCAAAAGTTTCTCTCTTTCACCAGCAGAAGTTGGTCCAATAAAAGATATTGCCTCACTCTGACGTTCCCCCCTGGTGTTATCTGGACCGGTGATCTGCCAGGTCACTCCAGTCCTTGACTCTGGGAGCCAGCCTTACCCTGCTCTGCTGTGAGAACCCCCACTCCTGGGCTGTTCACGCACAGCCTCTGGCATGTAAGCTGCTCCCAGATACTTGCAATCGAATGACACTAGCCAATACCTCCAGTCCCAGACACAACCCTAGGAACCTCCATCTTGCAGTGTCCAGTTATGCCCGCTAGATGCTGCAAGCTCATATGAGTTCATCAATTTAACAAAGAAATTGATATGTATCAGGCTTGTTATCCCAACAGGAGTCTCTGACATGCTTCAAACCAAACGCACTGCTTCAGGTAGAATAAACAAACAAATTTATTAACTACAAAGATAAATTTTAAGTGATTATAAGTCAAAGCACAACAAGTTGGATTTGGTCAAATGAAATAAAAGCAAAACGCATTCTAAGCTGATCTTAACACTTTCAGTGTCCTTACAAACTTAGATGCTTCTCACCACAGGCTGGCTGGTTGCTCTTCAGGCAGACTCTCCCCTTTGATCAGCACTTCAGTCGCTTGGTGTGGTGTCTGTAGATCAGAGATTGGCAACTTTTGGCCCGCGGCTCGACAGGGAAATCCACTGGAGGGCCGGGATGGTTTGTTTACCTGCAGTGTCCGAAGGTTCGGCCAATCGCAGCTCCCCCTGGCTGCAGTTTGCTGTTCCAGGCCAATGGGGACTGCGGAAAGGGGCTACCAGTACATCCCTCGGCCCTCATTGCTTCCCGCAGCCCCCATTGGCCTGGACCGGTGAACTGCTGCAAGTGGGAGCTGTGATCGGCCGAACCTGCGGACACGGCAGGTAAACAAGCTGTCCCAGCCCGCCAGCGGATTTCCCTGGCGGGCTGCGTGCCAAAGGTTGCCAATCCCTGCTGTAGATGTAGGTGGAAGAGAGAGGGAGAGCATGGCAAACGTCTCTCCCTTTTATCATGTTCTTTCTTCCTCCTGGCTTTGCCCGCCCCCTTCAGAGTCAGGTGAGCATTACCTCATCGCAGTCCCAAACTGGCCAAAGGAAGGGGGGTCACTCACTCGAAAGTCCAACAGATCCTTTTGTTGCTGCCTAGGCCAGCATCCTTTGTTCCTGTGAGGCTGGGCTGGGTTTGTCCTTTACCTGCCCTGATGAGGTGTGAATTGCCTCTCTGCTCTTGGAGAGTTTTTGCCTGGGCTTTTTTTAAGCCATGAGGATACATTTTCAGCCTCATAACTACATACATGAAATTATAACCTATAACATTACTGTAACAACAATGCTCAGTGCATCATGAGCCTTCCGAAGATACCCGACATGACAAAATTTGCACTGGATACCACACAATCATTTTACAAGGATGAACATGGGGGTGCTGGGTGTTCCCCCGAGGTACAGAGCATCACACTAATCCACCTTGTCTCTACAGACACAGGCAGAATTAACGTTTAACAGACAGCTTTAATTCTGGCACTTCCTAGCACTTGGTTTCTTTAACATTCAATTTAAACATCTCGGAATTGTTTATAGAATTTGACATCTTTCTTGAACACTTATACCATTTAATATAGCTGACTGTGTTGGCATATGCCTTTGAGTAACGGCATAATCTTGTTATTGTCGCCACTGGCTATTCTCATTCATCCCCACTCTATTGTTTTGTGTCAAAGGGGTCAGTTTGCAGCTGTTTAAGGTCAGGCACACAGTGGGCACAAGGACCCTCTCCTCCAACCTCAGTGGTACATCATGAGCACAGAGGTGGGAGGGGAGAGGGAATTTCCATTCCACAGGAAATTCCAACATAATTAGAACTAAATTTCCTGCAGAACAAATTCTGAATAATTTCCATTGGGACCAAAATAAATGTTTTGTTTCAATACTGTTGAAACTTTTTATATAAAGTATTAGACTAGTAAATGCAATACAATATAAAGTCAAAAATAAATGACTCAAAATGAGAAAGTTCAAACAAATCCTTCTGACTTTTCCCATCAAATTTCGTCAAAATCGGCACTTCCCAAGAAATGTTTTTATTTTGACAAAACTGCATTTTTTGACAGAAATTTGTTCCATCGCATTTTTTTACAAGCTGTGCTCAGTGGCCTGGTAAGAGCTAATAGAACTAAGTAGACTCTGCTCCCATCATACTCCCACTTGAGGCACACTGCCCCAAAGGGTGTTGAAAGGAATGAAAGAAGATGCAGGCCATGGCTCTGCATCTGCACATGCAGCAGTATTGGCATGCAAGGGGAAGAGTGCGGCACCCCATACAGGGATGTAGCTGCAGGTGCTCCTCCTTTCACATGAAGGAGCGGTGGGGCTGGGATTCTATTCTGCTTATTTGTACTATCAGATATTTAGCCAATGTGACACTATTAAAATAAATAGCAGTGGTTCTAATGATAAATGTTTTCTTAAAATAGAAAATTAATTTTGTAGTTTGGAACTAGTTGGCTAGACACTACTAGGGAGCGCTGTCCTGGACAAAGTGTACTTGGTAGAGGATGGCTCCTCTGTTTGCTTAAATTTAGCAAAACAAATAAGGGAAATGCTCATTCAGATTTAACTTATGCCCTGTTTATATTCTGTGACTGGCAGAGAACAGAGATAGAAATACTTGGTGGGTGGTTATTCTTGTTTGGTTTTTCTTTTGTTTTGTTCTCCCCATCTGAAACAAAGGGTCAATCTAAATATCCCAAGGGATATTGTTCTAATATTTTTACAAAAAAGAAGCAGGATAACCTTTGGGCAAGCAGCCAATGGACCCAAATTGTCAGACCTCCTTAAGATGCACCCATCAGGTTATAGAGAAACCAAACACAACCTTTCTGAAAACATGCATTCCCTGTTAAACATAGGGTTTTTTGTGTTGATTTGTGAGTGATTTACTTAAAATGTCGCCTTTTGTAGTCTGCTTATTAAAAACATTATTTTTCATTGTGTATTTATTTCTAACTTTTGCTATTTGAATCGATGAGCTATTAAAAAGATTAATCATGGAAGCTAACATCTGAGGGGGCCGCTATGCTGCAGCCAGGAGTGTAATTTGCCCCTCTTCTAGGTGTATCTGCACTAGCTTTAATCCAGCTAGCTTGCAAAAAATAGTAGTGAGGACATAATGGGACAAGCTGCAGTGCGGGTTGCCCAAGTGAGTACGTACCCAAGACAGTCAGTCAGCCTTGTGTAGCCTAGGCTGCTACATCCTGGCTGTTATTTTCAGAAAGCTCGATAGATTAAAGCTAGCCCAGGTACATCTGTGTGAGTTGCAAAGCACACCGCCAGCTCCAGTGTAGACATACCCAAAGCAGCTTTTAAACAGGAAAGTAGGATTAGGATCCTTCTTTTAATTTGTACTGAAATTACAGTACTACAATGGACAGATCTATCTTCTCCTTAGCTATTTACTGCTCCAATTTTTCCAGAAACCTTTGCAATATTATATGCAAGACTTTCATGCTGGGAATTTGGCCAATACAAGTTTGACTGCTAAATGTTCATTTTTGTTAATGAAACACTACATATAACTAAAATTAAAAACTGTAAAACTTGTACATTTCATGGAATTAGATAACACTTTTAGTCTCTCTTGCTCTGTCAATTTTTTATTTTGTTTTTAATGTTGCGGGGCACTTCAAATTGTTTACTCATTGTGGATGAAATTTACTCCTCTCTGTACAGGGCCAGCTCAATGTCAGTGTAATTAAAATTCTGTAGAAGAAAATCAGTCTGTCAGTGCCCTCCTGTCCAGAGCTTTAGCTGGGCACTTGTTTATGTGGAGTTTGTTTTAGACTGAAATCCAAGGTACTACTATTTTGTGTAGCTGGTTGGAAATGATAAGTATTTTCCATGAGAAATTTTGAAAAACTCTTTCCTCAACTTTTAATGGAAAGATTTTGGTTTTTACGTAAAAAACTGGACAATTTCCAAATGTTAATCCTCCATCTTTTTTGTTTGGGGAAAAAAAGCAATTTTCTGACTTTTTAAAAAAAGACTTTTTACTGGCAATACTATTTTCGTCAATGAGAAGAGAAATCTATTTGAACGGGTAACATTATTTGCATAATTTGGATATTCTGAACTTGGTAATAATAGTAATATTCTCAGAGCTTCTGTATCAAACATGATCCGTAAAACTTACTGACAATTCATGGAAAAGTTGGTTTTCTATAATACTGTTTGGAGGGTTAAAGGTTTGTTAAAGGATCTCATTCTGCATCATGGAAATCAATAAAAGTCTTGCCATTAACTTCATCAGGAGCAGTATATATTTGCGTCTTGCTTTTTTTCTTTTTTTTCTTCTTCCTTTTTTTTCGAATGCTCATATGAAAAGGAATCTCTGTTTTAAATGATTCTTTTCCTGCTACTGTTTCCCCTCTGGAAGTCATAATCCCTCTACTTGTAATATGATTGGTTGCTGTATGAAGAAATGATCTAACAAATAGAAATATGGGTCACAATTTGTAGTAAACTATAGAAGAACCAAAATGGAATTATTTTTCAAAAAATTCCAGGGCAGCTCCTCTGACAGGGAGCCCAGAAGGCTGGCAGAAAACCAGCCAGGCAGAACATTTTGATTTTTGTGAAATCAGTATTTTCCAGTGGAAAACTCTTCCATTGGGGTTCTTTCAACTGGCTCTAGTGTGTAGAATTGGGGACTGTGACTTCAAGGGCCAAGCTTCCCAGAGAGAGAGTCTGGGAGGGTCGGGGGGGCGTAGGGGGGCACTGTGAAGCTCTTGTTCTGCGTAGCCAGGTGGAACCAGACACAGAATAAAGCAGATCTTTTGCAAGCAGCTAAAGCACTAAGTGAGCACTGAACACCATATAATGCACACAAAAGGCAGGCTCTGCTCCCAGATGGAGTACACACTGCAGGAGCAGCTGAGCTCTAAGAAGCACAGACCCTGCTTTCATACAAATGATGTCCCTTACCTGAAAAAAGGTTACAAGTGACACATAGCAGAATTATTTCTATTATTAAATAGAGTAAAATTGAGAGCATTCCAAGATCTCACGTGCTGTTAAAACCTAGAAAGCATTTAGATGGGCACTCCTTGGTGCAGAGTTTTGTTTTAGATTGAAATCTAAGTTACTGCTATTTTGTGTAGCTGTTGGGAAATGGTAAGTATTTTCCAGGAGAAATGTTGATAAACCTCTTTCTTTCCACAATTTTTCATGGAAAGATTTTGGTTTTTACTTAAGAAACTGGATAATTTCCGAATGTGAATTTTCCACTAACACTCTTGTTTAGAAATAAAGATCAACCAATGGTATAAGCCTCTGCACTAGGGGAATTTATTGTTATTGTAGGGGGGTGATAATGGAGATGAGGACAATCCCCTTACGATGGTGTTGTAAATGGCAAGGCTGCGTGTCACCAATACCTGTAATTCACAAGTACAGCCACAAAATTCTGAAAATAATGAAATTGGAAACTAAGGGTCTGATTGGTTTAATCCATCCCTGAGTTTAGTGGAAACACAATCTGAGGCACATCATAGCATAGGGCCTCCTTGAGATCCCTGGAAACCCCACCCCGCCACCCTCATGGCCCTGCCACTGTACCCCAATCCCACCCAGACACTGGCAGAGGTCACTGCTCTGAGCATGTTTTTCTTTGCCACAATGAAGGCTAGAAACTTTTTTGTTTAATTTAAAGCAGAGATTCTGATGTAATCGGATGACTGGCGACTGTGGATCCCAGCATGAGTTTATAGCTTCTATAGCTTAATCCATCCCTGGTTAAAGTCTGGGCAGATCCATGTTTACTTCAGTGGTGGTCTCTATGGGTATAGAGCTCCTTGCAGAACTGTGGCTTTCTCATTCAAGGAAAACCACTAACCCTGACATTATTAGCGATAAAACAATAATATTCTGCAGTTTCCTTAAGCACAGGGCTTACAAGAGTAAGGGCACAAAAACTCATTAAGCCAAATTCTTCCTTGGAGGTGGTGGTGGGGGGGTCACTTCATTGTGGGCTTCCGCAGAATTACACCAGGACTTCATTTGGCCCACTCCGTATTTCTAACAGTGCTCAAACATGTAACTTTTTTCATGCAAGGCAATCTGCAACCCTGAGCAGTAGCAATGGGTCATATAAAAGAATTTAGGCTTTTATCAGTGTTAGCACAGGCACATCTTGAGAATTAAACCACAGGCAGTCTTCTGTATTTACACTGTAATAACTTTTATACCCTTTCTTACTATTAACGCATGGTCAAGAAATAAAAAAAGAAACGGGCATGAGTGAGATCCGCTGCCTGTCAGTCTAGGTGTGTTACAGCACCAGTACTTTCTGATGTTCTTTGGACAAATGTCAGATAAAGATAGGTTTCTAGTTAGTTTCAGAAAGATTTCATGCCTTTGTCAGTGTGAATTGTAGACTCCTGGCAGGGTGAAAAATTATACCATACATGGCAGCTTTAGCATTCTAGCATTGCTCAGTCTCTGTGTAATGGGGAGCTGGCCTGCATCCCCTTCCTTATGATTATGCACAGGAAGTACTAGTAACTGGAACTAATTTATGGTATAAAATGAGGGAACAAAGCATAACTTTCTCAGAAGAGCTAAAGGGCACTCAGTAAGGGGCTTAATCAGGTGGAGTGCTGTGAAACCTGCTCCTCCTCTTTACACCTCCCTGCCGCATGATGTATAATTCACCCATAGTAAAGCACAGCTGTAGCACTGCACATTGTCAAAAATCCACAAAACCGGTCTCCGAGGAGATGTGTAAGATTCTGATTCATGCTGTGTCTCTTTTAAATGCTGATTCTACAGTGCATTCTTCTATTTCCATACCTCCCGCTACACCGCTGACAGTATCAGACTTGCCCTCCCCTGCAACCACACTCGTTCTTTAGTAAGAACAAGACTAGAATGTTGTTTTTCAAAGCTGTCCTGCAGTCTGACACTATTTCAGTTACAAGGCTTAGCAGGTCATTCTTGTAATCATGCAAATTTGCTGTAATTGTTGGTGTAATTAGAAGGCTTTATTTTAGGTTTTGAATAAGCTAATGAGAATTAAAACATGTTCAAGTATTTTCTAATGTGCCATAAGAGGAGGAAAAAAGGATTCAAAGTACATTCAGTGCTGGACTTCTCTCTTCCAAAAATGTTTTTATGTCATGGTAATTCACATGAAAATTGGGCCAGAAAGTGCCTATAGGATATGCAGCCAACATTTAACAAGTGGTTATAAAACAAAGTTACAGTATTGTAGGCTGAATTGTGTAAATGCAGTTCTTTAAGTTACTACATCCTTGAAATACCCAATGAGACAGACATCAAAACAGAATCATCCAAAAGGTACAGGTATAGAGGCTTTTTCAGTTAAGCATCTTAAGGAAGATTTGCATTTGAAATTAATCCATTTAGCTTTAAAACCACTCCATATGCCTATTTTGTGTTTCGGGCTCCCCAAGCAGAAAACCTCAGATATGATAAACCATCTGAAGACAGAACATTAGAAAACCATTACTCTGATCTCATTGACACCAGTGTAACTCAGTTGATTTCAGTGGAGTTTTAAAGAATGCCATAATTGATACTGTCCTCGTTTTTCTTGATGACAGGAGCCTGATGTTGTCATTTTCTCTTAGTGATCTTTTGTCCTGCCAGTTTGAACATGTGGGTAATATCAAACTGGTGCAATCCTGAATCCTCTGAGGACCCATTTCTATGGATGCTAGCATGAAAGCTTTTCTGACCAAATTATTGAAAAGTGAATCTTCGAAGTATGTAGCAGCCAGTAGGGCTAGTCAGAAATTTTCTGACTGAACAGTTTCATTGGAAAATGCCAGTTCATCAAACTTGAAATGTCTTGCAAAAGCTAGTCAAAAACAACGAGGAGTCCGGTGGCACCATAAAGACTAACAGATTTATTTGGGCATAAGCTTTCGTGGGTAAAAACCTCACTTCTTCAGATGCATAGAGTGAAAGTTACAGATGCAGGCATTATATACTGACACATGGAGAGCAGGGAGTTACTTCGCAAGTGGAGAACCAGTGTTGACAGGGCCAATTCAATCAGGGTGGATGTAGTCCACTCCCAATAATAGATGAGGAGGTGTCAATTCCAGGAGAGGAAAAGCTGCTTCTGTAATGAGCCAGCCACTCCCAGTCCCTATTCAAGCCCAGATTAATGGTGTTGAATTTGCAAATGAATTTTAGTTCTGCTGTTTCTCTTTGAAGTCTGTTTCTGAAGTTTTTTTGTTCAATGATAGTGACTTTTAAATCTGTAATAGAATGACCAGGGAGATTGAAGTGTTCACTTACTGGCTTTTGTATGTTACCATTCCAGGCATTTGTCAAATCACAGACCAGGGTCCTGACCAAACCCTGTCTTCCAGGCAGGTTTCTAGTGAAAATCTACCTGGTTCTGTGCCAGCTCTCTTGGTGGGAGTTGGTGGCTCTGAGGCAGCTAATGCAGTGGCAAAACTGACAATGTCAGTTTCTTGTATGCAATGTTATAGCGGTGATGGGTCACTCCACCTTGAGTGGTCCCTTAGGACATATTCTAACTACCTATGCTCAGGGAACTAGGGATGCTGGGGATTTGGCAGAACCCCCTGGCTTGAAGTGGTTTCCATGATATACAGGGTTTACAGTTTGGTTCAATGGCTTTCAGCTCCCCCACTATACAAATTGTTCCAAAGCCATTGCCTATGCTAAACAATTTTTTCCACCTTGCATTTAGCTATGACACTCAAAGTATCTTTCCCAGACTTGAAGGAGAGCTTTGTGTAGCTCGAAAGCTTGTCTCTCTCACCAACAGAAGTTGGTCTAATGAAAGACATTACCTTGTCTCTCTAATGTCAATTTCAGTCATCAGCTGCTGGTCCCAGGGAGCTCCATTTGTTGGTGTTTCCAGAACACTTTTTTTCTCCTGGGATTTCCAATTAATGAGAAAAAAAATTATAAAATTGATTTCATGCCAAATCAGACCAAAACAAAATTTAGAGAACTTGAAACTTTTTGTGACCCAGAAGGCCTTGTGTTTCAGCCCGCTCCCGTAGGCAGGTGAGAGTTATGGTTAGCAACCCTGATCTGGACGTAGTAAAACTTGGCACACAATGAAAGATAGTAATGGTAAAGGTTTAGGAGATTTATTTCCCTAGTGATATTTCCATGAAAAATTTCATAAGGCCAAAGATAGCTGGTTTGTCTCTTCTGAAAGAATACTGGGCAATACCTTAAGTAAATGTATAAAGCATTTCAGAGGTATAGCAGTTGGCACCATGTTAAATCAATTTGGTGAGCAATAGTCGTTTAATCTCCACTTATAGTGCAAGAGACTGAAAATCAGTATACTGAGGCATTTTGCAGGACAACCCATAAAGATAGGCTGTTTCTGCTCAGCCTTGCTTCCATATAAAGGTACTTGACAGGAGAAACATAACTGTGCCAGAAACTCAGTGGGTGTAAATCAGCACAGCTCCATTAAAGCGATGTCATTTATACATCCACTAAAGATCTGACTCTCTGCCTTGTATTGTACATAGCATTTGTTAAAGGGGTCTAATTTCAGTTTTCTATCAGTTCATTGTTTGCCTTGAGTTGTTATTCTAAAACTTCATCCATCAGTAAGAGAGAGTGGAGAGTTGAAAGTTCAAAATCAAGTTTATACAAGAGAATATCATTAACATAAACAGAGATTTTTAGATTGTGATGTTCCAAATGCAATATTTATTATATTCGTATTTTCTCCAGTACCAATCACCAATCTAGAGTGAGAATCCATAATAAAGGTGGGAAAGGATTTTGTTTCTCCTTCCACTATATATAGGCTTGGCAGAATTAAAACTTTAATTTTTTATAATTTCAATGGATAATATCTACGTAAGCATTATTTTAGATTTTTATCAATTTAAAAGTTCACAATTGGGGAAACTAAGGGGAGGTCAGACAAGTATTTAATGACATGTTGAAATTCAAAAAGTTAAAGCTTTATAAACTGTTAAAACACAAATAGTCAACATCACATATCAAAATATACAAAGTAAGTATCTTTAAATCAACAACTGCTTTTACTAATTCATTCACTAGTTCATTTTTAACAAGCCTAAATCAATAACACTAATTTTGACTCTAAATTCTCTAGCAGCATTTTTCTTACTTTGCCTATCTGTAAATTTCAGGTATCAACACAAATATTTTTTCATTGGTTTGTGGGTGTGTGGTAGGGTGACCAGATGTCCTGATTTTATAGGGACAGTCCTGATATTTGGGGCTTTTTCTTATATAGGCACCTATTACCCCCCACCCCGTCCCAATTTTTCACATTTGCTGTATGGTCACCCTAGTGTGTGGTGAAATTGACATTTACCAATCTAATCTTTCCAAGCTTAACTATATATGGGAAATAGAGAAAGAGAAAGGAGAGTAGTACACAATCTGCACATATTCCCAGATGGGGTTAGACTATAGGAAGAAGGTTGATTTAATGAAACTTGAATCTATCTATTGAGGCGTGATGGACATATGTACTCCAAAGAAATCTTTTCTTTTCCCAGTTATAACACAGCACTTGACTGCCACTGACTTCTGCAGTGGCTTGGATAGGGACAGGTAAATTCATCTTCTTGTTAGAACCATTTAATTATAAATCTAAAAACTTCATCCTGTAGCAATGCAACATGACAAACAGCATTTAGTTGAAGACTTTAAACGAGGCTGAGCCTTTGTTCAGTACACTGGATAAGCAGTGGTACCTTGCCAAACCATCTCAGCATGAGCCCTCAGGAGGAATTATGTGGAAAGGGAAGAAGTAATTTGTCACCTGTTTATCAGGGACAGACTACTCTCCCCCCAGCGTGGCAAAGCATGGAGCTACCCATTTCCTCTGTGTTTCCCATTCCCCTTGGTGGGGAATACTGAGTCCACGGTCCCTCCCTTCTCCTCAAATTCCATCTGAGATACAGGGAATGCAAATATGGCCAATGGTCATTCGGTCTGGGGGAGTGGTTTTACCCCTCCGTTGCATGTGTTGTTGCAATAGGCTTGTTCACAATCTGCCTCTTTTATTTTTTCCCCTTACATTACTTTAGTTTTATTGCAACTTAGTCTCTACTGATTGTTGCTTGTGGATAAATCCCCAAAATACAAAAAACGTAGTGATTTATTTGAAAATGATTTATTGCTGGAATCTAAAGGTAATGATTTAAATCTAATTATATCTCTCTGAAATTTAGAGTTGCTAACCAACCTCTCTGCCATCTCTTCATCCCCATCTTGCACCTTTTCAAGACACTCTTATCTTTACCTCATTCATGCATACACTGTGGTAGAATGTGGCTCTTATTTACACTATCACAGTACATTGAATTGAAACAAATATTGGACAAATATTTATTTTACAAACCTGCATAGATTATTTACAAGTACAGAAATGTTTCATTCACAAACCATAGCAAATCAGTTAAGCAATTTGACTTGTAAGTGCCTTATCAGCTGTCTTACTGTGTTATAATAGCATCTAATAGGGAATAATATATTAGATTATTTTCCCTCTGCTCTGAGTTGTTCAAGAAAATATTCTCACTCAAATTATGTCCCCCCCCAATAACTATTATTTTAAATTAGCATTTTTCAATGCTAATTTAACTGAAATGTCATAATTATCTAGTTAGTTATTAAATCGTCGGGAAACATATTATTGTTGCTGAAAACTTTAAAGGTCAAGCTGTGCCCTCAGATACACCTCATCAACTAAATAGTGGTCCCCCATCAATGGAGGCACTTTACTAAGGCCATGTGTGCACTTATAAGCTTACAGTGGCACAGCTGTACCGATACAGCTATCCCACTGTTAGAGCACTCATGTGGCCATGTTATGCCAATGGGAGAGAGCTCTCCCACCAACATAAAACCAGCTCAACAAGTGGCAGTAGCTATGTCGGCAGGAGAGCATCTTCCACCAACATAGCGCTCTGCACACGAGCATTTATGCCGGCAGAACATATGTCGCTCAGGGGGTGTTTTTTCACACCCCTGAGTGACAGAAGTTTTGCCGAGTGTAGACATGGCATAAACCAGCCAGGAAAGATGTTTTATCAAGCCTAGGAAGACAGTGATTTATTATTAATTTTCTACAGACACTGTCTTGTTTGAAGATTAAACAACTCCGAAGCATCGTACAAATTGAACACATGATCCCTGCCCAGAAGAGCTTGAAATTTAAAAGACAATAGTGAAGGAAGTCTATGTAACATTAGTAAATGATCAAGGTCAGGATTGGTATATGATTGTTAGTTCTTGTCTCTTTCATTATGTGGCAGAGGAGAAGATGATGAGGAGTGGCAGGTAAAAGGAATTAATAGGGCCAAGGGAGTAGCAGGGAGGAAGGAGACATGTGATGCTGAGGAGGAGTGGGTGAAGGCGAGATGGTTGAAGATGCAGAGTGAGGATGGCAGGGAAACTAAGGCTGGCAGCAGTGTGTCTGCAATGGAGAGGAAATTGGAGTCCATTGGCTCTCAGAAGGCTCAGTCTAAATGGAACAGTGTGCTGACATCACTTGGGTTCACAGATTCTTGCGTTCTGCCCTGCTGCTCTTCCACTTGCCTGGATATTCAACCAGGGAGGCCTTTGCTCTTCCTCTCTTCTCCCAGCCCCTATGATTGGATGAGGTGGCAGATGCTTGAGGCCTGGTACCTCTAGAGAAAGGCTTGTCCCCAGAGGGGATGTCTTCCCCACCACCATTAACTCTAAAAGGGTGGAGAACCCTGCCAAGGTCTCTCTCATATCCCTGCTGCTGATATGTTGGCCAAGCTGATCGGCTGGGAAAGTGCTTTGCTCCTGTGTGCTGACTCCATCCCTGGACCCTGCTCTCCTCCCCCTATTCCATAACAATGAGAGTTGAGAGGTGTTTTACCCAATGAAAAACCTGGATGTGTGCACACAGTGGGGATGGGGCTCATCATGCAACATCATGTTCCCCATTAATAGAATCATTAGGTATGAGAGGAAATAAAATAGCTACTATACCCACCAAAAATGACATGTGTGTGTGCAGCATGCATGGCATCTGAACTGCCCTGAAACATAAATACCTCAGCTAGCCAGATTCATTTACTAGAGTAATCCAATATCCATTTAATTATTATGATTTATTTATGCTCTCTTCCTCTTTGCTGGCTTATTTATGAATTATTCTTTTGCATAACCCTAAGGAACAATATTAATTCACATACAAGGACAGTTTAACTATGAACATTAATGACCCATGCATGAAATTTCATGAAGCAATAGGTTTCTCTCATTAACTCCACTTACTGTATGAGTAT
Source organism: Emys orbicularis (assembly GCF_028017835.1). Taxonomy (NCBI): domain Eukaryota; kingdom Metazoa; phylum Chordata; order Testudines; family Emydidae; genus Emys; species Emys orbicularis. The sequence goes on along the minus strand of NC_088683.1, from coordinate 61,821,135 downwards.
AGCAATGCGTGATTAATTACTAACTACTACATTGTGAATGAGAGTGATGATCTTCTTGACTTAGGATGGTAAGTCTTGATATTTACATGTTACTACAAAATGTTATACAGTAATTATAGATTATCTAAGAAAAAACTAAGTATACAATGGATTTGGGAGCCAGTAGTTTTATATCATTCATCAGTAGCCACTTAGCATATCAAAAGAAGAAAAGATGGTATACATTTCCTCAGTAATAAGATGGGAGTTCAATGAATCTCTGTTCTATTCTTCAAGAAATACTATAGGTATCTCTTCCTCTAAAACATTAATTGTATCTCTACTAAAGAAATCTTCATTATCTAGATGCGCTTTGACCAATTATCTTCCAGCTTCTCATTTAGTATTTATAAAATACATATGTAAGGCCAAGCAGGTCTTGAACCAGGCCTGTAAAACAACCACCACCACACTGGTATTCATGCAGCACGTATAACCACTTTCCACTCCACTGCCAATGACTTGCTGTGGACCCAGACTATGGGAAATCCTACCTCAAGGGTTCCAACAGGCAGCAGTCTCATGGCTCCTGATTGGCTCCCTGTCCTTTATAAACTCAAGGGGAATTCTAGGAAGTGTCTAGGTAACAGTGGATCTCCTGTAGTTGCTATGACCATTCTTGCTTTCTGGTCTTGAACTGCTGTCTTTGACCTTGGCCTACCTCCTAACCCAGACTCTGAAGCCCAACTCAGACCCTGATCCTTGGTATCAGCCCCAGCATGAAACTTGACTACAAACTTCTCAGCTATTCTCGGCCTCAGGTTTGTTCCTGCTTTGACCCTTGGTCCCCACTGCCTTTGTCAGGATACTAACGACATGAAAATTTGGAAGCAAATCTCTTTCAGACACTCCTGAATTTTATCTGTTATTGACAAGTGTAAATGAACTAGATTAATGGCTATGCTGCAGCATTTTGTCACTGGTCCATCAGCATAAAGCAGCCATAAATCCATGGCTCTAGGCAGTGGATGATACAACTTTTCAAGGAAATGCTTCAGGAGCAGTGACCACTCTATACAATCCTCCACTCAACCTGCAGAGAAGGGGTGTGGATGGAGAAAATGGGGTGTGGCTAGGATATTATTGCATCCTGTTGAATACTGGCTGCCAGAACAGCATCTCGAGGAAGCTGGACATGTTTAAAAAAAAAATGGTGAGCAGCCTTCAGACTCCTCAGTTTTTAGGTTGGGGGCCAGGTTGGTGTTCAGCAGTAACCTGGTCTAGGGAGCTTAGAACAACTTTTGCCCCAACCACGTGTTCCTGTGCTGAGTACTCCTAAGCCTAATCAAGGAATCTTGGCCAATATTGATTTTAAATCAGGTAACAGGGATTTAGAACTAAATACAGCAGTGCATAAAAAAGCTTTGTTCTGAACAAAGAGGTCATGTGGCTGATGATGGGGGGAAATCTTCAATCCCAGCTCTTCCAAGTGTCTACACTGCTAGTCCATAGCTGCTATGACATTAGGTATTGGGAGGAAGAGTGGACACCAGGTGGGGACTCCATCTAGTGGAACTGTACTGTTTACAGAAATAGGATATGTTGGTTTTCTTTCTGCTGCATTTGGATAATCTTGCCTGAGACTGTAGAATATGGGCATCTGTTAGGTTCTGTATTATCTCTGAAGATATGAAGGTTATATTGATCAGATTCAGGGGGTAGCCGTGTTAGTCTGTATCTACAAAAACAACAAGGAGTCTGGTGGCACCTTAAAAACTAACAGATTTATTTGGGCATAAGCGTTCGTGGGTAAAAACCTCACTTCTTCGGATGCATAGAGTAAAAGTTACAGATGCAGGCATTATATACGGACACATGGAGAGCAGGGAGTTACTTCGCAAGTGGAGAACCAGTGTTGACAGGGCCAATTCAATCAGGGTGGATGTAGTCCACTCCCAATAATAGATGAGGAGGTGTCAATTCCAGGAGAGGAAAAGCTGCTTCTGTAATGAGCCAGCCACTCCCAGTCCCTATTCAAGCCCAGATTAATGGTGTTGAATTTGCAAATGAATTTTAGTTCTGCTGTTTCTCTTTGAAGTCTGTTTCTGAAGTTTTTTTGTTCAATGATAGTGACTTTTAAATCTGTAATAGAATGACCAGGGAGATTGAAGTGTTCACTTACTGGCTTATGTATGTTACCATTCCTGATGTCCGATTTGTGTCCATTTATTCTTTTGCGGAGGGACTGTCCGGTTTGGCCAATGTACATGGCAGAGGGGCATTGCTGGCACATGATGGCATATATAACATTAGTGGATGTGCAGGTGAATGAGCCCTTGATGGTGTGGCTGATGTGGTTGGGTCCTCTGATGGTGTCGCCAGAGTAGATATGGGGACAGAGTAGGCTACGAGGTTTGCTACAGGGATTGGTTCCTGGGTTGGTGTTTCTGTGGTATGGTGTGTAGTTGCTGGTGAGTATTTGCTTCAGGTTGGGGGGTTGTCTGTAAGCGAGGACTGGCCTGCCTCCCAAGGTCTGTGAGAGTGAGGGATCATTTTCCAGGATAGGTTGTAGATTGTGGATAATGCGCTGGAGAGGTATTAGCTGGGGGCTGTATGTGATGGCCAGTGGTGTTCTGTTATTGTCCTTGTTGGGCCTGTCCTGTAGTAGGTGATTTCTGGGTACCCGTCTTGCTCTGTCAATCTGTTTCCTCACTTCCCCAGGTGGGTATTGTAGTTTTACGAATGCTTGATAAAGATCTTGTAGGTGTTTGTCTCTGTCTGAGGGGTTGGAGCAAATGCGGTTGTATCTTAGGGCTTGGCTGTAGACAATGGATCGCGTGATGTGTCTTGGATGGAAGCTGGAGGCATGTAGGTACGTATAGCGGTCAGTAGGTTTCCGGTATAGGGTGGTGTTTATGTGACCATCACTTATTTGCACTGTAGTGTCCAGGAAGTGGATCTCTTGTGTTGACTGGTCCAGGCTGAGGTTGATGGTGGGGTGGAAATTGTTGAAGTCCAGGTGGAATTCTTCAAGGGCCTCCTTTCCGTGGGTCCATATGATGAAGATGTCATCAATGTAGCGCAAGTAGAGGAGGGGCACTAGGGGACGAAAGCTGAGGAAGCGTTGTTGTAAGTCAGCCATAAAAATGTTGGCATACTGTGGGGCCATGCGGGTGTAGTTTCTTTTGGTATTCCTCAGTGGGATCAGAGGATAGTGGCCTGTAGAATGTGGTCTTGGAGAGTTGCCTGGCAGCCTCCTGTTCATAATCCAACCTGTTCATTATGACTACAGCACCTCCTTTGTCAGCCCCTTTGATGATAATGTCAGAGTTGTTTCTGAGGCTGTGGATGGCATTGCGTTCTGTATGGCTGAGGTTATGGGACAAGTGATGTTGTTTGTCCACAATTTCAGCCTGTGCACGTCTGCGGAAGCACTCTATGTAGAGGTCCAGTCTGTCATTTCGACCGTCAGGAGGAGTCCACGCAGAGTTCTTCTTCTTGTAGTGTTGGTAGGAGGGTTCCTGTGGGTCAGTGCACTGTTCAGTGGTGCATTGAAAATATTCCTTGAGTCGGAGACAACGAAAATAGGCTTCCAGATCACCGCAGAACTGTATCGTGTTCGTGGGGATGGTGGGACAGAAAGAGAGTCCCTGAGATAGGACAGACTCTTCTGCTGGGCTAAGTGTGTGGTTGGAAAGATTGACAATGTTGTTAGATGAGTTGAGGGTACCACTGTTGTAGCCCCGTGTGGCAGGTAGGAGTTTAGATAGCTTACTGTCCTTTTTCCTCTGTAGAGAAGTGAAGTGTGCATTGTAAATGGCTTGTCTCATTTTTGTAAAGTCCAGCCACGTGGAAGTTTGTGTGGAAGGTTGGTATTGTATGAGAGTCTCCAGTTCTGAGAGCTCATTCTTGATCTTCTTCTGTCTGCTGTACAGGATGCTGATCAGGTGGTTCCTCAGTTTCTTTGAGAGTGTGTGGCACAGTCTCTCACCATAGTCAGTGTAGTATGTTGATTGCAATGGATTTTTTACCTTCAGTCCATTTGGTATGATGGCCATCTGTTTGCATTTGGAGAGGAAGTTGCCAGGCAACTCTCCAAGACCACATTCTACAGGCCACTATCCTCTGATCCCACTGAGGAATACCAAAAGAAACTACACCATCTGCTCAAGAAATTCCCAGCTACGGTACGGGAACAAATCTACATGGACACACCCCCAGAACCCCGACCAGGGGTATTCTATCTGCTACCCAAGATCCATAAACCCGGAAACACTGGACGCCCCATCATCTCAGGCATTGGCACTCTTACAGCAGGATTATCTAGCTATTTGGACTCTCTCCTCAGACCCTACGCTACCAGCACTCCCAGCTATCTTCGAGACACCACCGACTTCCTGAGGAAACTACAATGCATTGGTGTTCTTCCTGAAAACACCATCCTGGCCACCATGGATGTAGAAGCACTTTACACCAATATTCCACATGAGGATGGACTACAAGCTGTCAGGAACAGTACCCCTGATGAGGCCACAGCACGCCTGGTGGCTGAGCTTTGTGACTTTGTCCTCACCCACAACCACTTCAGATTTGGGAACAACTTATACCTTCAAGTCAGTGGCACTGCTATGGGTACCCACATGGCCCCACAGTATGCCAACATTTTTATGGCTGACTTAGAACAACGCTTCCTCAGCTCTCGTCCCCTAGTGCCCCTCCTCTACTTGCGCTACATTGATGACATCTTCATCATATGGACCCACGGAAAGGAGGTCCTTGAAGAATTCCACCTGGACTTCAACAATTTCCACCCCACCATCAACCTCAGCCTGGACCAGTCAACACAAGAGATCCACTTCCTGGACACTACAGTGCAAATAAGTGATGGTCACATAAACACCACCCTATACCGGAAACCTACTGACCGCTATACGTACTTACATGCCTCCAGCTTCCATCCAAGACACATCACACGATCCATTGTCTACCGCCAAGCCCTAAGATACAACCGCATTTGCTCCAACCCCTCAGACAGAGACAAACACCTACAAGATCTTTATCAAGCATTCGTAAAACTACAATACCCACCTGGGGAAGTGAGGAAACAGATTGACGGAGCAAGACGGGTACCCAGAAATCACCTACTACAGGACAGGCCCAACAAGGACAATAACAGAACACCACTGGCCATCACATACAGCCCCCAGCTAAAACCTCTCCAGCGCATTATTCACGATCTACAACCTATCCTGGAAAATGATCCCTCACTCTCACAGACATTGGGAGGCAGGCCAGTCCTCGCTTACAGACAACCCCCCAACCTGAAGCAAATACTCACCAGCAACTACACACCACACCACAGAAACACCAACCCAGGAACCAATCCCTGTAGCAAACCTCGTTGCCTACTCTGTCCCCATATCTACTCTGGCGACACCATCAGAGGACCCAACCACATCAGCCACACCATCAAGGGCTCATTCACCTGCACATCCACTAATGTTATATATGCCATCATGTGCCAGCAATGCCCATCTGCCATGTACATTGGCCAAACTGGACCGTCCCTCCGCAAAAGAATAAATGGACACAAATCGGACATCAGGAATGGTAACATACATAAGCCAGTAAGTGAACACTTCAATCTCCCTGGTCATTCTATTACAGATTTAAAAGTCACTATCATTGAACAAAAAAACTTCAGAAACAGACTTCAAAGAGAAACAGCAGAACTAAAATTCATTTGCAAATTTAACACCATTAATCTGGGCTTGAATAGTGACTGGGAGTGGCTGGCTCATTACAGAAGCAGCTTTTCCTCTCCTGGAATTGACACCTCCTCATCTATTATTGGGAGTGGACTACATCCACCCTGATTGAATTGGCCCTGTCAACACTGGTTCTCCACTTGCGAAGTAACTCCCTGCTCTCCATGTGTCAGTATATAATGCCTGCATCTGTAACTTTCACTCTATGCATCCGAAGAAGTGAGGTTTTTACCCATGAAAGCTTATGCCCAAATAAATCTGTTAGTCTTTAAAGTGCCATCAGACTCCTTGTTGTTTTTGTATTGATCAGATTGAACAACTGAGCACGTTCTGACCCTATGGAACATTAATTAAATGTTTTTTGGTATAAGGTTGGATTTTGAATTTCTTTTTTAGTCACTTGAAGCTCTATCCCAGACTTCATTATAGCATAACTGTGTGTACAAATACACACACGTGTGCGTAGAGTCATTAGTGAAAAGCCCATATCATGCTCTTTCTAATCTATGGATGACATTTAAGATTTGTCAGTTATGTCCAATATTAGAATGACAGTCTACTTGCTGTTGAGTTACTCGACTAAACTTCAGTTCTGCATGATTGGAAGTAATCTCTGCTTTAATCCTGCTAATGCTGAATTGCTGTTGATTGGCACTGGTGCAAAAGGGTAAGCTTCTGTGGCTTGTATTTCCCTTGAATTCATTGGTTTGGTGAGAAACCTCATAATTATTTTGAATCCTATTTTGTTCTGATAAAAACAGCTAAATAAAGTTACATCTGAGTGATTTAAATCCTGTTTTTGCTCAAGTTTTCTGGAAAATTGAAAGTGCTTGGAATATGGAGAGGGGCCATTACTAAAAATGAACATTACTGTGAATCTTAAAATGATAAGGGCCATATTCTTCCCTCTGATGCATTTGTGAATCTCCCACTGAAGTCAACTGGAACAGCATTCATGCTTTCAAGATCAGAATTTGGTCATAAGCCTCTGAATGTTAAATTCTGATTGCCTTGTATCAACCAACAGAGAGAGGATTACAGGGCTGTATCGGAGAGCTTTTAAATTTTTTATAGGATTTGTGTATATAGTAGAAGGGAAGGGCTAGAAAAAATGAGGATGAGTTGTTCAGGAAGGAGATGGGCATAGCTGTCAAATGTGACTTCCACAAACCTTGATTTCTTTTTTCTTCATCATTAATTAGGGGTTAGAAAGTAAAGGAAGATCAGACCTCCCAACAAAGGGGATAGGGACGGGAGACACCTCCCATGTGACTCTGAATCTACAGTTTCTCTGCCACTCTGTAACTACAGTGTAACAGGGTGCATGTACACTACTTGATCATGATGGCCAGCCAGAGGCAGTTAACTCTACAAATATACGGACTTACAATGTGGAGTGCAGCCCTGATCCTGAACCATTGGTCAGTGAGAATTTTGCCATTGATTTCAGCAAGCATAAAAAGCAGTACCTGTGTAATGAAGGCTCAAGCAATTAATATACAATGGCATCTTTATAGTGAGGCAGCATGACCAGGGTAGAGCAATGGGCTGGGAGTCAGGCAGCTTGGGTTCTGTTTTGGGGCATCTTTAAAATCAAATAGCCTTTTACATCCTCACCATAGAGCAGGCATTTTTTAACAAAAAAAGCTTTTTTTGTCGAAAAATGGGATTACAAAACAAATAAAAAAAATCTAAAAGACATTCTCATGAAAAAATGTTGTTTTTAATAATTTGGTAACTTGAAATATGTTTTGAAATGGTGAGAAAATGGCACCTTCTCTTTTTTTTAGTTTCTCCTAGAAAAGTGGAGGGAAAAACTTTTTTAAAATAAATTTAAAAGTAACACTTTGACTTCTTTCCAGTTGGCAAACAGAGTGTTGTTATCCAACTGGCCACATTTGGAAAACAGTAAAAGTGAGGGGAAAATATGTGTCCACCCTTCATAAATTAAAAAAAAAAAATCCTGAGGGGCAAGGATCCACTATTTTACAACAGAAAAAGTTTGAATGGGGATTTTTCCAATGAAAATGTCCACAGGGAAAAATTCCGATTTTCCAGCCAGCTATAATAACCAGTAATAAAGATTAGGTTTGTGCAGAACTCAGATATTTTGATTTGCAGAAGTTCCAAGGCTCTTTCTGGTTTTGGTTTGTGGCTAGAACAGCCGCTGAGGTTCATTTTGAGTTATGAGCTCAAGTTACTTAGGCTTAAACTGGTTAGAGTGTAAAATCTTTGGTGTAGGGACATTACAGACAAATTTGGTAAGACAATAAAGTGCCTGGTGTGCTATTTACACTATTCTATAGAACTAATACAAATTCAGGGGGAAACGCCATTCAAATTGCACAGCATGGGCCTTTTGCCTCTTCCCCCATGCTCAGCCTGACTGGGGGCCAACATAGATCCTTGCTGTAACTTAAAGTAGTCTTAAGAACTGTTCTAACTTTAGTCACCTAGGGACTGCTCTGTTGGCTGTGGTTAAAGCATACCATTGTGGGTTCTGGCATTGTCCCTTGTTCTCCAAGACAGAGTGTGGAGGGCATGGCAGGCATAAAGCTGGCTTCATACCATCCACTGACTTCCTAGCACTGAGGGAATCCTCTGCTGGCTACTTAAATCCACCCTAAGTGCCTTTTGAATGGCTCCAACAGCAAAAAGGGTGTATAGTGAGAGCCAAGGACCTAACTCTCAAGGTAGTTAATCTCTCTAGGAATTTATACCACTTCTTAGATTTTAGTCTCTTAGAGTAGGGACTGTCTCTTGCTCTATGTTTGTACAGCACGCAGCTCAATCCTGATTTGAAGTCTTTGCATGGTACTGCAATATAAAGCTTAGCTGTCCTGGTATGAGAGCACCATGTGAACTACTGAATTCTCCCTGGTTTCCATACGGATACATGCAGTACACCCCTAAGGATCTCTTGAAAGTCAGTCCAGGTTCATCTAAGTTGTTGTGCAGAGTTTACAAACTGTCTTTGTAATTGGAGGAAAAAGAGAAACCAAAGTGAATTCCATCACATGTCATTTATTTTGGTTAGCAGAACGAGTGGTACTTACTGACAATGTTGCCATTATCTAGACACGGTTCCACTGCCGTGGAATAAGTGTTCAAAAAACTTATTCCACTGAAAACTATTTGCAGCTTTTTATTTCTTCACCCTTTCCAGATTTTCTTTATTTGGCCTGTGCTCCATTGTATTTAGGAGCTTTTGAATTGGGAAGGCATGAATCTGCTCTATGTCCCAGTGCCAGTTAAGGGGCATGTGCCAATAATTCCCAGCTCCTAACTCAAGGGATAAAGAATCCGATTTGGCAAGATGTCAACCACAGGAGACCAAGAACCCAATTCTGCCGTGTTACTGGTATAAATGTAGTGTAATGCCATTGGAGTTGCTCAAATGTACACCTGTGTAAATGGAGATCAGTCTGTGCCCCATTGATATTTTCTGCTTCCAACAGCCTTAGAGCAGCCTACTGAACAATCTCAGGCAACTTCAATTATGTTTCTGCCATAATGTTGATTGCACAGCTGTTATGTAAGAAAAAGAGAGCCTTTGGGGTACAACTTTGCTACGTGCCTACAAAAAACTACATCCCGCTTTGTGGAAAGCTTCTCACTTCAACAAGTAGGAAAACATCACTGTGTGACACCCTGGCACCCCAATGTTCATCACTGTCATGTAATTAGGATATGTTTTATACAAAGTATGCCTTGTAAGGTATCATTCTAAAAGTCTTGATCTGCTAGACAGAATATCTCGTTGGATTGTATATGCTATCGTCGTATGTGAAGTTATGAAGTTTGGCGATGTATGTGCTACTGAAACATGTTGTGAGGTTGAAAACACCCACAAGCAGTCTTTCAGGTACAACAGTAAAAAAGCCAAACAATGTTGATGGCTTTTTGAGGAAATGCACACAAGCACAAGGATTACCCCAGGAACTGTGTACAATAGAAACCTCTCAGAGATAGCACTACACGATGGAAACTGTTTGACCCAGGTCACAGCAAAAGAGCTTTCCAGCAAATGTGAAGAAGATATAAAAAGGGGGAAATGACATCATGGAAGGGGATCTCACTCTCCCTATAACAACACACCTAGAAACACCTCAGGGTCAAGGACTGAACTGTGGGAAGTGATGGTCCCAGGCTAAAGGGATTTTTAGCCTGTGTAAGAAAACCTGGGAAAGCCAAGGCAGCTTGTGCCTTAAGAATCTGCCAGCCTGTTTATCACTCAGGGTGAGAATTTGCTAATTTTAGGTCGACTTACCTGGCTATGAGGACGGCGGCAAGTCTACCGCTGCCGCGCCGCCATCGACTCCGCTACCGCCTCTTGCCGCGGTGGATTTCCGGAGTCGACGGTAGAGCCATCAGGGATCGATTTTATCACGTCTTCACTAGACGCGGTAAGTCGATCCCCGATAGACCGATTGCTACCCGCCGATCCGGCGGGTAGTGAAGACGTGCCCTCAGTTTGTGGTTTTGTTTATTTACTAAGGTAATCTGCTTTGATCTGTTTGCTATTACTTATAATCACTTTACATCTATCTTTTGTAGTTAATAAACTTGTTTTGGTTTTGTTTAAAACCAGTGTGTGGAAATTATAATTTGGGGCAGAAAGCTGTTGCATATCTCTCTCCACATTGAGGGAGGGGGTGAATTTCATGAGCTTATGCTGTACAGTTCCCTGTGCAGTGAAAGATGGTACAATTTTGGGTTTACCCTCTGGAGGGGGGTGTGCACTTGAGTACGGGGCAATTCCTTAGCTGAGCCTTCCCATGCAGAGCTGATCTCAGCATCTCTGTGTGAAGCTGCAGCTGGGGGCGTCCCTACCTGTGTGTGTGCTGGTGAAAGAGCAAGCTTGGAGAGCTTGGCAACTTATGACCGCAGCACAGTGTGAAAGGGAGCCCAGGCTGGTGGGTCAGGTGGGCTCAGTCGTATTCCAGATCCAAGTGGCACCCTGGGGGGAACCCATCACACACTGAAATGCATTTTTGGGCCCCCAAAACTATTTGCAAATTCAAGTCAAATTCAGTGAATAGTTTTTGCCAGAACCTGAAAAATAAAAATTTCAAAAATGTGAAAACAAACTTTTTTGACACTTCGTTTCAAATCAGCATTTCTGAAATAAAATGTCAACCTGAATGAACATTTTTCAGGCTGTCATTTGAAGAGGAGAAAACAAAACAAAAATCAGTTTCAATTCAAAATAAACTAATTATTTTGAATTTTTTGGTTTGGCCACCAAACCAAAAAAATCAGTGATTTGCTCAGCATATTGCCAAAAATCCAAAGGGACTAAACATAAATACTTACCAGAGTTTGGAATAAAGGGAGCTCTGGCCATCCTAACTCAGGCAAAACTCCCATAAATATTAAAAGCATTGAAGCATTTGAATCAGTGTGAGTTATGCCTAAAGAGGAACTACAGGATCCAGCCCTATCATTCTTTAATACAGACTAAGTACTGGTGTAGCCACAGATGGCATCATTATTTCCCCTCTGATTGCCTTCATAGGGGGGTTATTGTTACAAAACAAAATCTGCACCAGATTGCTTTACATGTAGTTCTTTGCTTTTAAATCATCAGAAATGTTTCTCTATAGTATGGCTTGATAGTATTTTCTTTCAGCTTTACAAAAGCCTATGCACTGTAAATATGTCCATTAATAATGCTGAATCTTTGTGAAGCTTGGAATGATTAGCATCAGTGCATTATAAAATGAGTGGGGTTTTTTTCCTGTCAGAGGACAATTTGATAGTTCAGGCTTGATACTTCCTCTGTTCTTTCTGAAAAGAAACAGGAAATACAGCATTTAGCTTTGAAAGCAACTAAAATAGAAGCATTTTGTGGCAGATGGGATTTTTATGAGCTGTTTGTCACCATATACCAGTCTTGTTAAGGAGCAATCGTTTTCTGCTTCATTACACTAAGATAGCTCTGTTTAGGGTTCCACTCAGCTGTGAAATGACTTTAAAACTTCTATAAGGAATAGAGATGGGATTTTTATAATAAAGGATTGCTGACAAAGGTTCTAAAATAGAAAGAAAACAGTCAAACATACAGTTTTTGGTGTGAAGAGGGGAATATAGATATTGTATCACATACTTTTATTTAATCTGCTACTTTGTGGCAACAGAGGAGGCGCCATAATACTATTATTTTCCACACCAAAAAAGATACTTATTCTTCTACTCTTTCTATAGAAACTAGTATTTATATGAAAGAGGAAACAATCAGTTCACTATATGATGTTTTAAAAACATTTCATCTTCCTCAAAAAGCTGGAAGCCCATAAACATTCTCAGCATGAAAATAGTGGGGCCAGAGCCTCAGCTGGTGTAAATCAGTGGAACTATGCAGATTACCCCTGCTGAGGATCTAGGGCATCATTTCTTAATCTTCTAATATCTGGAGCCAAAAATCTTCAAAGCTGGATGCATAAAACTGGGAAAAGGGAATTCATTTTAGGCACCTAAATAATACCCTGATCTCGCAAACACTTACCTGCTTTAAATTTAACCATGTGGCAAATTAGTGGGATTACTCACATGTGCAAAGCTAATGATATGGGTGTAAGTATTTGCATGATTGAGGCCTGTATGGCCTCACTTTCTGTGATGTCAAATACCTTCAATTCCTGTTAATGTCAGTGGGTATTCAGTCCTTCTGAAAATCACGGTATTTATATATCCACATATGGATACCTAATTGTAAGCATCCCAGGTTTAAAAATGCTAGCCTTGATTAAAACCTGTTAAATCTGCCCCCAAATAAAATTTGTCTTTGTTTTTACAGCCTGTTTTTCCTGAATTTTATTTTGCCCCTTTTCATGTGAAAGAAAATAAAAGAGAACTATTTTCATTGATGTTATACTTTCTAGGCGACACCTCTACGAATAGCAATATTATAACACTCATGCAGCACTGTTCTGGTAAATTCCCTAACAAATTAATGACTTCTGATTCTTGTTGAGCAGTTTTTCAGTTTATCAATATGAATGTTAACAAATGTGGTGTTTTAACATAGTATAGCATTACAAATTAAAATTGTAATGCTGTAAATGTCTTTCTGCTTTTAACATGCTCAGACTTTCAATTTTGTTACCTTTCTCTTTCAATTACCCAGCAATTCTTCCTTGGGTACTTTAAACTCCTTTGTAAATGTGATCCACTCTTCCTTTCCAGTCCCATGTCAGATTGTGATGCTCTGTTTCTGCAATACATCTCCAGTAGCACCTCAGGCTCAGTGAGCCTACCTACGACTGGTGCTGCTTCTGTCCCATGACCTTGAAAGCTCTCCATTTCCCTCTTCTCAGTTTAGTCCCACTTTAGCATTCAATTCTTTTCCACTTTGGCTTATTTAGCTTGACCTAGAGAAGGTTAAGGGATGACTTGATTTGTCTTTAAGAATTTACAAATATTTAATCTTCAATCTAGCAGAGAAAGGTATAACATGATCCAATGGCTGGAAGTTGAAGCCAGACAAATTCAGACTGGAAATAAGGTGAACATTTTTGATTCTGAGAGTAAATAACCATTGAAATAGTTTACTAAGGGTCACAGTGGATTCTCAATCACTGACAATGTTTAAATCAAGGCTGGATGTTTTTTCTAAGATATAGGAATTATTTTGGGGCAGTTCAATGGCCTGTGTTATACAGGCAGTCAGACTAGATGATAACAATGGTCCCTTCTGGCCTTGGAATCTATGAATCTGTGTGCTCCCCTTTGCACAGTACGACCTATCCTAGGACTCTTTGGTATATCCTGGGTCAATCTTGCCTCATGCAGATGGACCTGGGTGGAAAGTCTGGCTGTGGTGGATTAAAAAGCTAACAGCAGTGCCACTGTGGATGCTCCCTTGGCAAGCAGAACCATGGTGGTACTCCCTCCTAATCCTTAGCACAGTACCTGGGGCAACTCATAGCACCTGGTTTCCCCATTCATTCTCAGAGTGCATGTGAAGTAGCCTAATAGGAGATTGGAGATTTGCACAATGTGCATTCAGCTTCTGCTTTTAGAGAGAACCTCAAAACTCTGCTGTATATCTTCTCACATATTCTTTTCCATGCAATGTAATTGAGCCAATAAATTCTATACTGCCTGGTTGGTTGGTTGTTTTTTTGGATGCTAGCCATATTGAATACTTTCATGGAAGTGAATTAGAGTGCAAATCAGGCATTTATCAAAAACCTAATCAATATAAAACCAGCTTTAAGTCTAATTCCAACTTACTGCAGCTCTGCAAAAATGTCATTTTCTCTATAGTCCCAAAATAAGGCTAAATTAGACTGCAGCCTGGATTTTCAGCCACAAAATTTGCCTCATCCTAAAATCAATTTTGGCACAGGTGTCACATGACTCCCAACTCTCCCCTTTCCCTCCCCCCGCATACACATCACTGCCTTACTTACTTCATAGTCTGACCTGAAGGAAGCAGAGCCCAAGTATGTATGTTCTTATGTTTGAGTGGCTTGATTACAGGCAGAGGACAATGAAAGTACATTTACATATAAGGCAAACAAAGCCATCAAGCTACCAAGCAGGGGAGAAGACCATTTAGCAATCATGTTGAGGGACAGAATCTACACTCCAGGAAGCCTTCCTGGCTCTTGCAGCAGAGGTAATGAACTTTGGGAAATGTAAGGGAAGCAAAAAGCCACTGGAGTTATCCATCACTTAGGGTGCTGTTCCCTTTGATTCTGTGAATATTGGGTCCCCTGGCCTGGAGGGCAGGAGATGCTGGTAACTTCATGTAAGAAAACTGCTTAGGCAAAGATTTTATCTTGCTAAGGTTAAGTTTTAGTCACTAGAAAGTGTGTGTTTTGTCTGTAACCATATTTGTCTTTTTCTCTTGCTCAGTATCACTTAAATCTCTGTTCTTTGTTAATAAACTTATTCTTGTTTTATTACATCTCAGTGCTGTGTATTAAAGTGCAGTGAGAGTCTTCAGCTAACCTAACAGGTTGATATACACACTGCCTCTTTGGAGGCAGCAAACTTAATAATTTCTGAGTGTCCGTGGAGAAGAACTGGACACTACAAGAAGATGTCTCTCCAGATCTTGGGAACTGGGGTTCACGGTTACCTGCATGGCAGAGTTTAGACTGGCAGAGTTTTAAAGGTTTGCTGGCAAGGCAGACAGACTGGTGTGTCAGGAAACTGACACACATCTTAGCCTCAGCAAAGCTTGCACTTTTGCTAAGGCAGAGGGGGTGACAGTGGCTCACAATTCTGGGTGCCCTGGACAGGACATCAAAATCATCCCATAACAAATCTCAATTTTTAAATTGTGAGATTGAGGTAGGAGCTGTGCAGTTTGTATATTTCTGTCTCTGTCACATAAGGAGGCATCCATTGCTGATCTCTCTCTGTCCTTATCCCTCCCTCTCATTCTCATTTGTTGCCTTTTTAAGCTTCCTAGGATGTTTTAGACTAGCGATTTTTGTTGACTGCTATTAGGGATATGAAGCATGAAATATGACTAGGGAAATAAGCCTAAATAATCTCTTGAGAATAAGAAAGTATGCTTCATCCTTTTTGGGTTACATTCTAGCATCAGACATGCATGTATAACTCCCAATATGTCAAACTCATCCCAATTATGCACTATAGTTATGCATGCCATCAATTTATCTTTCAATGAGTTAAAGGGGTGTAACTTGTAATTAAGGAAGACATTTGAATGTTTGTGACTTTTGTCATGAAGCCAAAATTTCCCCTATCTCTGTAAGATGTTTCATAAATGAGAAAGATGTCCTGAGCACTATCCTTCACTTGACTACACTTTCCACAGCAAATAGTGCTAGTAAGTAATGGCCCAGCATTTATGGGATATGATCTTCAGGGAGAACTTTGTGCTTCTCCTTCCTCAGGAAAACTAGACTTTCACAAAGTGTTCTAGGAAAGTGAAATTGTCAAAATATCCATGCAGTTCTGTAGGCAGTTTAGCTGATGTGTGGGTTCAGTTAAATTAGTGAAAAACTTGAGGCCAAATTTCCGATTGTACTTTAAAGCTTTATCCACACTAATGTAGCTGATTTTGTTTTTGTTTTGAGTGCTGTTATTTGGTTTTTACACCAAATGATTCAGTTTAGTTCACTCTGATTCCACTCTTCACTCCCAGCCTCTCCTTCTGATCCCACTCCTTGCTGCACTCGGGTTTTTTCCGCCTCCCTTACAACCAAGTTAACAAAGGTAGGCAAACTGAGTGCCTTTTCATTTCCACCCAATCATGCTGCTCAGTCAACTTCCCATACTTAGGTGGGTTTTAATCCTTTTCTGCTAAAGTAGATGCACTTTTTTTCCATTCAGCAAGTTTCTTTTTGATATCAGGCTTTAGCCTTAGTATTTACCTCAATCATTATGAGGATGACTTTGTAATATTTGTAGCCCTCTGGGGGGAGGGATAGCTCAGTGGATTGAGTAGTAGCCTGCTAAACCCAGGGTTGTGAGGTCAATCCTTGAGGGGGCCATTTAGGGATCTGGGGCAAAAATCTGTCTGGGGATTGGTCCTGCTTTGAGCAGGGTGTTGGACTAGATGATCTCCAGGGGTCCCTTTCAACCCTGATATTCTATAAAGCACTAAAGCCCAGATCCTCAAAGGTATTTCAGAGCCTAAATATGTCTGAAGAACTGGACCATGGTACTTATATAGACTACCAGTTCAATGCAATTTTGTATGTCTAATGAGCATGTTCCTCATGTAAAGCTGACTATTTTTAAGTACACTGTAAATAGATATAAAGGCTCAAGACTCATTTATCTGAATTGTGTGTTATGTGACTCAAATGGGATTTTAATGGGATTTTACAAGTACTATTTTTATCATTAAAGTTGTGTCTTTTAGATGTTCAGTACTACTGATGTACTCTATTTTTATTTGTTGCATGTGTCCAGTTCTTTTAACTTCTGCATAATATTTCATTTTACAAGGAATATCAATCTGACCCTCTCTTTTACAGTGAAAAAATCTAACTGTGTAATTCAGTTGCCTTATTAATACATAGTAGTTGTTGTATTTGTTAAATGTCTACTAAATTCATGAAGTCTAACACAGATGTTCTGTATAAATAGATCCTGACCAAGTTAATATTTTCAGTTTTATATCTGACTTCATAATGAGTTCTCTGACAATTATTTGACAGTTTTTTGTTAACTGTTTTTAACATCTATTTATTGAAGCTATGTTCAGAAATGATATATTTCATACTTGATCATTCAGTTTTGAGATGCCTCTTGAAAAAATTGTAAGGCAATAGTACCGGTATTATTTTTATGATAAAGCGTAATGAGATTGCTCAATCATTTTATATTCTAGTAAGTCCAACATAGATTGGCAATGACGTTCTTTTTCAATGTGGTGTAATGTTACCCCGGAAGACACTTTATTGACAGGATTTTAAAGCACTGCAAATCCTTGTTATAGCCTAACAGCATTTTAATGTTATCCTTAATCCTCCTCAAATCTCTTGTGTAACACTCTCAGAATTGTTCTATTTGAGAACTACAGTAAAAGCGGTGTTATCCGGCCCTGTACCAACCGGAAAGCTCTATAAACCAGCATTTCCAATCTTCATAGAAAGTCTGGTTTATAGTCCGGTTTGCGCAGGGCTGGCAGGCTCCCTACCTGGCTTCGCTTGCCTCCCCAGAAGTGGCAACATGTCCCTGCTGCTGCTCGTACGTGGAGGAATGGCCACGAGGGGTTCAGGATGTGGGCTTTGGGAGGGAGTTTGGGTGTGGGAGGGGGCTCAGGGCAGGGGATTGGGGTACGGGAGGGGGTGCAGGGTGCCGGATCCAGGCGCCGCTCACCTCAGGCAGCTCCCTGCAGACGATGACAAGTTCCTGCTGCTCCTAGGCGAAGGCGCGGCTAGGCATCTCTATGTGCTGCCTCTGCCCACAGGCACCGCCCCCGCAGCTCCAATTGGCCACAGTTCCCAGCCAATGGGCGCTGTGGAGCCAGCGCTCAGGGCAGGGGCAGCGCGCAGAGCCACTTAGCTGAGCCTCCACCTAGGAGCAGCAGGGACAGGTCGCCGCTTGTGGGGAGCCGCCCAAGGTGAGCGCCACCTGGATTCGGCACCCCGCACCCCCTCCCGAACCCCAATCCCCTGCCCCGAACCCCCTCCCACACCCAAATTCACTCCCTCTTAGTTAACCAGAATTTTTCACTTACCAGCACCCCACAATCCCCCAACATGCCAGATAAAAAAGCTTTTATTGTATTAGTGAAATCTAAGTCACACAGGTGATAGGTGCATATCTAGCTCCGTGGATGTTAATGCTCATCACTCAACTGTTTGTGCTGATGTCATCAAGCAGAACAGGATCACCTGCTACAGGCGAGTCTCATCTTACGCGGGGGTTCCGTTCTGTGGTTAGCGCGTAAAGCGAAAACCGTGTATAGTCAAAATTACATTGAGTTGAATGGCGGGTGGAATCGCCCGCACTACAAGTACAGTATTAAAATTGTTATTTTTCTCTTTTTTGTTGTTTTTTTTTTTTTGTTTTTGACGACCGCGTAAAGCTGAAATCGCGCATGTTAAATGCGCGTAAGATGCGACGGACCTGTATAATCAACTCAGAGAAAGCAAGATGCCATGGAGTGAGAGGAAGAGCCTTCTCCAGCACTTGTTGATGCCAGATCTATGGAGTCCATCTTGTAACAAGAGACTTCCTTTACCCTAGTTCATTCCTTTGCGAACTTGGGAGCAGAGATGAGGGGAATAACATCTAAAAATGGCCTCTGTGCATGACTATTGTAGAGTCCAAGATTTGAAATAACTCTAGATTTGAACTACTGGTTAATCCTAGGGGCCTTATATACCCTTGATCTGCATGTAAAATTCCCATTAATCCCAGTAGGAGATGTGTGCCTGGATATAGGGCAGTATGTGATCCTATAAATTTATATACCCATATTAATCAATGTAATCACTCAAATGCTCATAGGAGAATTGTTTGTGGACCAATTTTATGTTGGTATATAGAACTGCCCTTTTAAGAAAAGGTGACTCATTAGCTATTCTATGTGTGTTTTAGGTGGGATATTGCAACCCCCACATCAGAAGAGGTAGTGAGGGGGCAGTTAAAGATGGTCTGCGTGATGCTTGTAAAAATCTACCGTGGAGAATGCAATATGTTAGTCTACTATAGAAGACTATATAGTAGACTGAAATACAGAGAACCTCTACTACTAAATTCTCTGAATGGAATATATGTGGAGTTACTTATATAAGAAAAGAGTATATCTTCAAATAGTCTTGTTAGAGTCAATTGCTTGATTAGATTACATAAATACTTATCAATTTAATCATATGTCAGTGATCATAAATAGCCAAAAAAGAATGTAGTACACAGCTGTGGGCAAATACTCTTCTCATATTCTTGTAACCCATTGGTGCGGTATGGGCTTAACTACGGCCATAATTCAAATGATGACTGAATTTAGGTGTTCATGCTTTTTTTTTCCTTACAGGGACACAAGTTAGTCATTTGTGTCCCTAAAACTAGCACTTACATACTTACATTGAAATGTTTTCAGGAGCCAAACAAAAAAATCAGTGACAGGTTTTGTTTTGGTGCGGGGAGGGTGTTTTTTTGGTGGTGCTGGTTGGTTGGTCATTTTAAAATTCAAAAGCCACCCCTCCCCCATTCCTCTGCTGCAGAACAGCACACAGCAAAACTCCAGGGTGGAACTTTAGGTCACCCTTGCACACCCTTCCCCAAGCCTGAGGCTGTGCTGGTCTGTGGTCATAAATTAGACAGTCTGAAGGCTGCTTTTAATTGTTCTGGATTCCAATGGCTCCTATGGGTCATGGCAACACTGGGGAATTGACAGGACCTAGGAAAGCCATTACCTATGCTCCCTTTCCCTTGGTCCTATATGCATAGGAGCCATTGTTTACTATACTGCACCAGTAGATTCTTCTACACTGGGAAGTTCCTTCTGTAGCTAGGTGCACCAGGTTTAAGACCATATTGCACCATCATAGACAATGACTGGGGCCAAACTCTCTTGCAGAGTTGGAAACACAAACACAATAACATTGTACATGAGAACCAAAATGTGAACCAGATTACAACAAAATTAAACTAAAGGGTCTAGGTTTACTGCCCAAATTGAGTAAAGTGGACTCCACACCAAAAGGTAAAGAGCATAAAAGGGGAAAGGTAAATTCTTTTTTTAAATCTCTGAGCTGCATTCTAAACTGTTAACTTGAATATATTAAACAGACATAAATTACATGGGACCAGATCCTCAGTTGGTCTACTTTTGCATAACTCTATGGTAGTCAATAGAATTATGCCAGTTCACACCAGCTCAGGATCTGACTTATGATATTTTTCTTGAACAATGTTTCTAAGCAGCCAACTCAACAACAAAAAATATTAGCCATTGATTCTGAACTAACATCTGACGTGCTAACTAAAGCATATTTACTAAAGCATATTTGTAAGCTAACAAACTTCTAAACAGTGAAAAGCCTTGGGAATCCAGTTTAAGAAATGACTAAAATAACCATTGAAAATAAATTGCTTGACTTGCTTGCATTCGGTGAAATCAAGTCCCACAGGTAATGTGAAACTGAGTGCTATAATATGCCACTTTTGGCAGCACCTTTATAAGAGATAAGAGATCTCATGTTGTTCTGTTAAATATAGGTGTTGGCTTTTCAATATTACCTGTGCTGTGTATAAAAGCCTCAGTCATAAAGATGAAGAATTAGACAGTTACACTCAGGTCACTGAGCAGGATAAAATTTTACGATCTGATATACGGTGACTTTTTTTATTTCCAAAAATGTAAACGGATATAATCCACAGGAAAGTGAGTAGGGTCAGATGCACTATCAAACTTTTCAGAAAGTCATTTTTCTTTATTGCCCTCTGACACTTCTGCTCTTTTCCTGGTTTCTCAATCTTCTCTCCACCTCATCGCAAACTTCCTGAAGTCTTTTACTTTGTTTACAGCTGCTTGAGTTTGTTCTGAAAAACGATGGGTTTTGTTGCTCTCTCTGACCTGCTTTGGTATGGATATACAATTTCTTGGCTCAGATGCGAAATCTACTCTCTAATGTCCTGTGAAGCTGTTTCAACGGAGCTTCTTAGGAGTGAAAGGTTTTTCATTTCCTCCCCATGGAGAGCAGCAATGATCATGTATCAAGCACAGAGAGATCAGAAGAGTTATGTCTGAGTCCTGGCTGTTTTGATTTGAAGTTGTATTTCCAGACAAAGGTTTGATCCATTGTAAGTTAGAATGGAATTTTACATGTTTGTTAATTACTAGATAGAACAGAAGACCCTGGAAGAACTTTCATATTTATCAGCCATTGTTAGCAGTCATAAGTCATCCATACTGAGGGTATGTCTTCATTGCAGGGTTTTCCTGGGTCCAGGGATCCAGGTATGGGAACCTGGGTTAGCAAAGCCCAGGTATGAGTGTCTAGACTGCTAAGAGAGGCTCAAGTCATACCCAGTGTAGCTGTGTCTACAGAGGTAAGCTGGGTTACATACTAGAATTTCTGGTGCTGCATTAAACTGGGTTGCTCCATGGATTTTCTCAGTATGCTGTGGAAGAACTTGTCTGTCCTTTCCAGACCCCCTGTGTGGAAGTGTTCTTAGTCCACCAATTCAGGAAACTAAAGCACGTCAGCCTCTGTTCCAGCTATTAGCAAGGCATGGAGCTAGCTCAGGATAACTTGTTCCAGCTGTTGCCATTAATGCAACTCTCATTTGGGGAACAGGCACAGAATACAGGGCATGAGAATCAGTGGAAGGCATTTTGACAACAGCTTGTCACCCAGGAGAAAGTGGTTGTATGGTTTGCTAAGGAGATCACACAGGCTGCATGCAGACATGGCAGAATGCACAGAAAGGTGGGGCTAAATTGTCATGCGGATCCAGAACTTCTGCATGACGAAAGCTGCCTTTGTGGGGCTGTGTGAGCAACTTGCCTTTACCAACCAGGGCATGCAGATGTGAATGAAGCCCTACCAGTCCGGAAGCAGATTGTTATTGCCATCTAGAAGCTGGCTATCTCAGATTGCTACAGGCCAGTGGCTAACAGGCAAGTCAACGATTGGTGCTATGGTGATGGAAGTTTGTGAGGTAATTGCTGCTGTGGTTTACCCACAGGTGGTGAAAATGGAATTTCTCCCAAACTGCACTGGGGCTGTTAATGGCACACACACCTTGGTCATCCATAGAGGAAGGTTCATGAACATCATGGGTCTCAAATCCAGGTCTGTTGGTGTCCTGGGTGTCACCACATTCCAATACTCTACCCACCAACTCACAGACAGCAGCTAGGACTGGGGTCCTTGAAGCCCAACTGGGGAACAAGCCCTGTCACTTCACTCTGATAAGGAGAGCACCAAGGCTCCTGATTTGGCTGCAGCCCCTATTTAAGCCAGAGGAGGAAACAGGAAGATGTCTGAACTACTTGGCTTCACCCTGCCACGGACTGCTGGTCTGGTATTTACCTGTTCCTGTCTTATGATCCTGACCACCTGGTATCCTGACTTGACCTGACTCTCGGTAACTGACTCTCAAGTCCTGCCCTTGGATTTGTCTCTTGATTCTGATCTCCTGGCATTCCAGCCTGGTCTGATTCTTGGTAACTAGCTTCTGGCCTTGGTCCCTCAGCCTGTGCCTGATGTTAACCCCTAGGCCAGGCTACCCATGCCCCAGCCCTGACATGAACACAGTGTGGGATGCACTGGCAAGGTGCATGACACCAAGGCATTCAGAATTGCTGGCATTTACATACGTGGACAACATGGGACTTTATTCCCTCTCTTCCCACGTACTTTAGGGGACCCAGCCTACCTTGTACTGCCCTGGTTCATGAAGCTCTACAGAAGAAGGTTTAATTACACACCTGAGCAGCTGCAGGATGATGGGGTAATTATTTGGCAGATTGAAGGCAAGATAGCACTGCCTACAAACCTGTTTGGATGCCAGCATGTGTAATGCCATTTGTGTTATTGGGTTGTGCTGTGCACTGCACAACACATGTGAGGAAAAGGTAGAGAACTTCCACCAGAACAGGGTTGAAGACAATGCCAGTTTATAGACCCAGTACAAGCCTCACTTGTGCACTTCTGATAACTGGGGCTGGGTCCAGGAGAACAAGGGAAATAGGGCAGCCTTGTTTTACAGACGGAATTGTGCTAATGTGAAGTTATGTGATTCAACTGTACTATACATCAATTTGTCTATTGTTAATCTGACTTCATTAAAACCTTTGGTTTGAACTCCCTGTGTCTTTGGTCAGGAGCTATGCTAGTGTGAAGTGTTGAAACTGATCTTCCAGGGAAGCCTGTGCAGGGAGAGGGGGAGGTGACAGTGCTGGAATCTGCTGTTTCTTGGCTCATGCTAAGCAGCCATTCAAATAGTTCCCTCTGCTGCTGATCTTGCTCCCTCATCGGCTGGTTGTTCTCAATTTACTCAGCCACCATCTGTTCCTCCCTCTGCATACCCAGAAGCCAGTCCAACTCACAGGCAGTCCCTTTGTATGTCCTGTGACAGCTTATACACGAGGGGTATTTTTTCTTTTGCCCTGCTGGTTGAGGAGCCTCTCCCCAAGAGACCTGGGTAGGTGCTTTGTTCCAACTAAAGTAGAAGGTCCTCCAATAGCAAATACAAATATTTTTGTCCAGGGAAAAACAGAATTTCCCCCCACACTTTTTAATGTTCTATGTCATAGCAAGGCCAAACTTGCAATTTTTATCTCCTTGGTATGCTTTTATTCTATCTCCTCATATTTTCCTACTCAATAGCAGCTGCTTTGCAGGTTAACAGCCCACCAAGACAACAGTAAATATTTTATGTTTCTTTTATTAAAAAATGTCACATGTTTTGGCCTTGGAGAGGGAGGAGAGTGCGCTGGGGCCTACAGATCGTGAAACTTTTACAAGGATGGTCTTAATATTAAGGCAGTGGTGGCATGTAAATCTGCTGCAAATTTCAGATTGGAAGAAGAAACAACTTTTCTAGGCCTTCGTCACCTACCGACAGGTCAGCAAATTGACTGGGGAGAGATCTCAGTAAGCTATAGTGGGGTGTGAGGAAAGTTTACTGTGTGCAGAAATTTCAGGCTGCCTGGAGTTTCTGCTCTAAGAAAAGTTCTCAGACATTGGCCAGGAGTGGTCTAAAACAAACAGGATGTTGAATTAAGATGCAGAAGCCTGCTTACAACAGCTGTGCCTTTGTAACTCCCTTGCTGTTCACCTGTGGCAAACAGACAGTGGACCAGCAGTACAAAAAGACTTTTAAAGTGTTCTGGACTTCATCCAACCACATATCAGACAAAGAGACTTAAATCTAGGCTACCTCGGACAACACTAATGCTAGTGCCAGTGTGAGGAAAAACCAACAGCTGTGTGTGTGTGTGTGTGTGTGTGTGTGTGTGTGTGTGTGTGTGTGTGTGTGCGCGTGCGCAGATATGCTTGTTCCGTGCACATCCTGCATCTGCAGGCATTGCTAGGTTTTTAATCCTGCTTTGCACACATACAACAATGGGTTATAGAATAACTCAGTATTGCATATTTAATTCCCCCCCCCCCATTTAGAATCCATCTTGGATGCATATGCCTGGGGTGAGAGGGAAGGAAGTGGGGGCTGGTGAGATGATATTTCTTCTGCCCTCAACTGAAGGAAAACCTGCATCAAAGCACATAGTATCTCTATAGTAATAATTAGACTGGTCACAAACCAGACCTGTCCCACCTATAATGCCATATCCCCCTTAGCAGTATCAAAGAGGGTGGCGGTATCTTATTAGCCTGATATGATGCTACTTCCTCCCCAGTCAGTTGCCAAAACAGGTCCTGGGGCTGCAGGCCTGAGAGCATACTGGCTGTCCCCTTTTGCCTCTGGTTTCTCTTCAGGAAATTCCAGCCCCTCTGACCCAGGTCAAGTAATCTCCCCGTATGGTCTCAAAAGCCCATACAGGATGACAGTGAGCTCTGTGCTTAGGGCAGTGCTAAGTACCTTGTCAAACTCCTCAGAAGGGCAGGTTGATGGTGAGTTGCCAGACTTGCCATTGAAGTCTCTTGCCTTGTGGTATATGCTCTTCAGGTTTTATTTTTTCCCTGACTGAGCTGATACCTGTTTAATCCTCCTGTGGACCCACCTATCTTCAGGCCTCACAGGGGTGCTTAATCCCACCATCACGACGCATAAGGGGATAAACACCCTGAACAGCACAGGCAGAGGGGTGTGGCCTGGACTGCAAGACAGGAGCAGAACCTACCTTTTGCCCAAGGGGGCACTAGAGAGGTATAGTCTCCTACGCCCTCCTCCAATAACCTCTTGGTGATGTACCTGAAATAAGCACCCGAATGAGAACATCTTCCAAAATCATGGCCCTTGCTGATCTCATGTTAGAGCTCCACCTTCCGCCAGACAGCTGTGTGCTGGGATTGCATTCCTGTTTAGTCAGGCAATGTTCAAATGCTATGTCGTAATGAAGCAGAGTGCATGGGGTTTAAATGCCAACCAGCTGTATATAAACTGGTAGGTGACTACCAGTGCAGAGAGAGCAGTTAGACGGCTGGGAAAATACAGCCCTTGGTGAATTATGGGAAGGCATCAGAGGACTACCAGAACCAGAACTCATAAGCAGAGTTTCAACCTGCATCCACACAACAAAGTAAAACCCAGCTTTTAACATATGTCCCCAGCAAGGTAAGTAAGTCCAGATTCGAAAACCTCTTACCTAGGTTTATGTGTGGTTTGTGTATGGGTGGTAGGGGAGTTTGGGGATAAAACAGTGCAGGTTAATGCTACAGTGAAGACATATGCTGAGAGCTTTTAGGGTTAGTGTTTAAGAGTATTTTGTTTTTCCTTTGATACAACTGCTGTGTGTAGTGTACAATTTGGAACAATTAATGACAAAGGTAATAAATCAGTACCTTATTTCAGAATTGTGAGTGCATCAGCCACTTTTAAAATGAGTCCTGTTATGTGAAAGAAAATCTAAACAAATGTGTACTGCAAAATGATTATTTTACCCTCGGGATTTAATTTATACAAGACAGATTACTGGGACATAGTAGAATTCACATTACACATGATAGTCATTTCTTTTCCACGGAGTGAAACATAGCTCAGAATATGAAGATTTAATTACTGTAATGACTATAAAGTTAGGGTTGAAAGGTGTTTATATTTTATTTGTTTATTTATTTGTGTGTTCTAAGCTTGAATCTTTTTGACTTCTTATTGGAAGCTATTAGGGCCACCAAACAATTAAAAATGTTAATCACAATTAATTGTGAAATAAAAAAAATGTGATTGGTCAGAGTTTTTAATTGCACTGTTAAACAATAATAGACTACCACTTATTTAAATAATTTTTGGATGTTTTCTACATTTTCAAACATATTCATTTCAATTACAACACAGAATACAAAGTATACAGTGCTCACTTTATATTATTTTGATTACAAATATTTGCACTGTAAAAAAGAAACAAAAGAAATTGTATTTTTCAATTCACCTCATATAAGTACTGTAGTGCAATCTCTTTTTTGTGAAAGTGCAACTTACAAGTGTAGAATTATTATTTTTTACATAACTGCACTAAAATATAAAACAATGTAAAACTTTAGAGCCTACAAGTTCACTCAGTCCTACTGCTTGTTCACCCAATTGCTCAGACAAAAAAGTTTGTTTACATTTATGGGAGATAATGCAGCCCACCTCTTGTTTACAATGTCATCTGAAAGTGAGAACAGGCATTTGCATGGCACTTTTGTAGCTGGCGTCGCAAGGTATTTACATGCCAGATATTCTAAACATTTATGTGCCCCTTCTTCTCATTACTGCACATTATCCCAGGACCCAACGCAGCTACAGTGGTAATTATTCCATACTCTCGAAACTGAATGAACTATTTTACCAGCTGCAGTGGCAGTCTTTATGTTGAGTGCAGGAAACATACTGAGACCAATAGAACTTTTAAAAACAAAATGAACTTAAGTGTGACCAATATACTCAGCAGGGTGGGCCCTGGACTGAGGACTTGCCTTTTAGTGAACCCAGTGCTTGTGATCTATGTTTCCTTTTGAAGAAAGAAGACAACAAACACTTGTTAATTATTGATTAACACTGCGGATATGCCCCGCCATCACAGCCTCTGCAAGTTTGATGTCATCTTTATTTTTGTAGTTTCTGTAGGTTGGTTGGTTTTTCTACTCTGTCTGATATTTACTGTGTACATCTTGGTTTTTTTTTTTTTTAAATGTCATTTACATAATGGAACTAACAAGTTGTTCATCCTTTTTTGCATAATTTAAAAGACCGCAGTACAATATAGAATAAAAACCCTATTGCTTGTAGCTAAAATGGCACCTTGTTAAATTATTTTATGCCATAATGAATTAATCTTGTTCCTCCTCCTTCCTGTCTAGCTCTTTTAACATTGGCTTTATAAAAATGTCTACATGTGAGGCTTTAGTGTCCTTAGCCAGAACTATAAAAACAAAGGGCTGGCTTTGACTGATGTGGCCCCTGGTCTTGGCTCAACGTGTATTCCCCTCTAAGAAGACTACTTCTACATATAAGGAAATGTTCCGAGTTTCACGTGCCCTAGCCCAAACTTTCAAACTTGGGTGCCTAAATAAATGTCAGCTCCCAAGTAAGAGGTCTGGCTCTTTGGCGCTGAGCACCTGCAGCTCCCACTGACTTCTGTAGAGTTACATCCAATTAACAACATGGATGAATTTGGCCTCTTGTACAATCTTATTTTTTGTTTTGTTTAAACTGCATCCCACGCTCAAGTTCAGTCTGGCATTAACTGACTACTGCCTTGCACTTGGTGTGCTCACTTGTACTGGCATAAAAGGTGGGTGTAAAATGCTACCATTCTGAGCTGGTAATATTTTACACTTATGTAATCTAAGTGTAAATAAATCTCCTCTGCTTTGCAGATTGTATAGGCAGGTCCTCTGGGCCAGATCTTGGCTCCCAGCACAGAGCCTGTAGATCTGACCCCCACGTGAAAGAATCCTTGGGTGACTATAGCCACCATAATAGTGTTGTATTTGGGAGAAAGGGGTGAGAGAGAGAGAGAGAGTGTGTGTGTGTGTGTGTGTGTGTGTGTGTGTGTGAGACTTTAATGCCTCAGTGGTCCCACCCCTCCAGAACTGTGAGCACAGCTGGGATGCTTTCTAGGTATCTGTGCTTATCTTGGCCACAAGTTGCCTGCCTTTGATTTTGTAGCAGCTGGTCAGTGAACATGGTTAAGCGAGTTCCTGCTACAGACTGATATAGGGCTAACCATGCCTTTACATGCAAACTATCCTAATTAAAAAAAAAAATGTCTACCCAACCATAATCTTGGCTTCCTGCATCAAACACCAAATGTTAAAGCATGTAATTTTAATACGTGGAAGTTGCTGGTGTTTTACTCTCATTCTACCACTGAAAACACTATGGCCTACATGTTAAAAGGAAAGTTATCCCACAATCCATCAATTGTGCAAAAAGAAGAACTTGCTCTCCTACTTCTGAGCTTTCATATTAGCTCCAAGCTGACCTCTCATTGACAGTGATTTTTCTAGATGATTAAGAGATAGAAGTAGAGTCTGAGTACTGTCATGTCTGCCTAGCAGTTCTATGAAGTGATAAAACATCTTTGCCTTTTCTTCCATAAACGGGAACAATTATATAACAGGCAGCTTATAATAGAAAGAAACGTCTCTTATGTTCTCTTATTAATGTTTAATTAAAAGTAATAGACACCTTCCTTACAGTATGAACAAGGGTAAATATACTTCAGTTTATAATTATCAATACATTCTGCGTAAGTCTTTAGTTCCTTTTTACAACTTGTGTTCAAGATACAACTTAAATTCTAAAAAGCAAGATGTATTTAATAGTACAGTATGTATAATTCACTTTTAATAATTATTAATTTTAAAGATTAAATTGGAGCTACATGCACCTAATTCAGATGCAAATTCTGGGTCGAGGTGAACCTGAAATAAAATCCCGGATTTTCAACTATCTTGAGCTTTGAGGAAGCTTGGATGTGGAAGCCAACTGTGCAGATGACCTCCCAATAGAGTCATGGTTTTGGTTTGATATATAAGAAATGCTAAGTAACTACATCACTGGATAAGCTCAAATGTATATTTTGAAAGGGTCTAATTTTGTCAGATATTAACTTCTTACCTGGCTAGTCACTCTATGCTCCTGCCTACACTCAAACTCACTATATATTTGAAACCATTTTTATGCATTTTAAATATATGCACATTAGATTTTATGAAACATACAATAGGACATGTACACAGAAAATATATTATTTTCCAAATGGACGTAGGTATTTGTGTTGTAGAAAATCCATTTCATTTACATTATTCTTCTACCAGACCAACTGTGAA
This sequence comes from Emys orbicularis, assembly GCF_028017835.1. NCBI lineage: Eukaryota > Metazoa > Chordata > Testudines > Emydidae > Emys > Emys orbicularis. Next base: position 61,791,992 of record NC_088683.1, on the reverse strand, counting down.
GCCTTCAAAGGTAATAAGCAGAGCTGGTAAAACTCTGAGAAACCTGCTGCATGAGCAAGCTAAATTTAAAACCAAACAGAAGACTTTGCCAGGCTCAAAAGTATAATTAAAGTCAACAGAGTAAAACCCATGAGAAGTGGAGCCACCTGAATGGCAAATAAAAGATTGTGGATTACATAAAGGACCAGATTTTCAGAATGTCAACTCCATGTGCAAAAGTGTGTGCAGTTACCCCAAGTGCATGTTAATTTTGGTATTGGCATGTACAACATTTCAAATTGGATGTCTAACTGTATCTTTTTGCATGCAAATACTTTATCTGCATGTGATCGGAATGAGGCCCAGAAAAAAGCTGTATTGCTGAAAGAAATAATGGATTGGTGCTTTGTCTGTAGAATGTCAACAAATAAATAAGAACAACATTGATCCACTTTCAAAGTTTAGGAAACAAATCTAATTACTGCATATCTGTGGTCAGAGAAGAGGGACATGTAAGTATTTTAGAAGTGTCAATTTGCTTTTTTTAAAAGTGTGTGTGTGTGTGTGTGTATTTAACCCTTGGGTTGAGTACTTTTCTTTTTAAAAAAAGATAATGGGAGCATGATGGAGAGGGCAGGTGGTTTTTGTTTATCCTTTTGAGAGTCACTGAAACCTGTCTGATCCTAGTGAACTTTGGATGGGCATATTTAATATTTTGACTGATTCTTTTGTATACTCAGTGTATATTTAGCCTGGTTGTAGACTGAAGACCAATCTTCATTTGCTTGCAAGAAATATATTCTGTTGGTGGCTCAAGAGCTTTTCACAGAGAGCATTGTAATCATTAATGAAATTTGTCTTCAAGGTCAGATATGACCTTTATGCTCCAATATGGTGCTCATACTATTGCAGCCATCAGAACTCATTTCATTAGTCTTAAATTTGTTGTAGAATGTGAAGTACTGATTTTAAGTTGCAGCAAGAAATAGTTCTTTTTTTCCCCCTACTGACTAGGAAATTTAATTTAAAAGGTAAGCATGACGCTAAGCCCCAAATCACCACCTTTCTCTGGTACATCTGCTAAAATATTGTTCAGATATGATTCGGCAGTCTTATTTTTCTTTCAGTATGAAATTCTCAAGCTTCATTTGTGAGTCAAGAAAATGTCTTCATGCTCAATAAAGAATTCTTCCTTGTAAAGCCACCTGTCATAGAATGTATAGATTATGGACTTCTGATTATTTGATTTCCTCAGACATATCCTTCAATGGTTAGACCTTCTCTGTCAGAGCATAGTACTTACACAAATAATTGGAAAAGATAGCAAGTGTCACAGTTGTGATGGGACACAAATGTTATGCAAATGGCACCATTTCACTCTCTCACCACATTTCATATGGTGAGCACAATGCCACTCTTACTATAGGTGTTCTTTTAATAAGAGTGTGGCTTACAGCGAGAGCTGTAATTCTGCTTCCTAGCCCCAATCACCTGACATGACTCAAGGGTTCAGAAGGTTAATAGCCCTGTCACGTAACAGGGATCATTACTCACTGCAACTAAAATATTAGAGAGGGTAAGGTATTTTTCAGCAAACTGTTTTCCCATCAAAAAAGTCGATTTTGTCAAAACCAAAACTATTTGTAGAAAAGGGTCAGTTTTGATGAATTTATTGACAAGGTTGGAAAATTTCTAAATTCTGAACATCCCATTTTGACATTTTTAAATGAAAAATTCCCTTTTCCCAGTTCACAAATATTTTGTTTTGAAATTCGAGCTATATTATAGTAATTTTTTTAAATAGGCAAAATTGAAGTGAAATGTTTCAATTGACCTGAACACAAAAAATCATTTTGTTGGTTCATGGAAATATTTGCGATTAACTTTTGGTCCTGATTTGGGATTGGGAATCTTTTTGAAATCTTGACTATTTTCCTGGGATGGGAAAACTGTTTCCCACCCAGCTCTATAAAATACAACATCTGAAAATAACAGCCACAAACTAATACAGTCAGTTAGTAAAACACAAATGAAGATTCTGAAGACGGATGTCAGGGTAGATGTGTCACAACCGAGACATGGACAGTCAGATCTAGTGGTCAGAGTAGGAGTCGGCAGTCAGGCCGAGTGAGGTACCAGGAGGTCAGAATCTGATATAGGCCAGAAGGTGAACCGACGCCTGACTCTCGAGAGTCGGGCAGGGTCAGGTGCCAAGTTACAGACAGAAACCTAATAGTGAAGTCAAGGACAAACCAGAGTCTGAAGGTGGAGTCTAGGATCTATCACAAGTAGGGTCTGGAGCAGCAATAGGCAGGCAGTCTGTGTTGTTGCTCAGACAGCTCCTCTTCATGGCTTCCTGGTTTAAGTACTAGTATGGGCCAATCAGTGGGCTGTGAAGGGCTGCCACTCGGGTCCTGCTGGATGGTACTTCTTGTTGAGCCCAGCCTCACAGGGTCCTCCATTGACAGCCTAGCCTAAGCCTTCCATGTTGATGCAGAGGCGTCAGAGGCCCACAACCTCCCAGATTCCAGCTCTGAGGGTTCTAACAAGATGACCCAAACTCTTGACAGAAGAAATCTGTCTTACTGGTCAGCTACAAGTAACTGTGTCTGAATCTCATCACTTTCCGGATGATAGGACTGTCACATATTCTCAACAGTATTTTCTTCAGAGGCTTGTTCAGTTGTTATGGTGGACCTGCCACCGTGAGTCTCTGTCTTCAGCTCCTGCATCTTTTTCATTCAGTGACTGGTGTGTTACTTATGTCAGCACAGAAGCACTGTTGGAAGTATTCTGGATGTCCTCAAAGAGAGCCAGTGCCCTCTTTGGTCATGTTTGAATGTCTTTATGTCCCTCTTGTAAAGGACTGAATCTCGGGGTGATTATTATATTGGACCTTGTTGAGGATGGTACAGTTGTGTTACCTTTACAGGTTTCCAGACAATTTGTGTTTGAAATCTAACATTTTCTTCCATTCACAATAGGGGTAACTGGCATTTTTGTCATAGACTTTATTCTCTTCTAGCTTCCTGCCAAATAGTTCATTTGTAGCTATTTCAAGGTTGATTGTCTTTTGTATGAGAAGCTTGTTAAATGTTGACATTTAGGTTTTTGTCTCTACATCTGGGAACTGGTGAGCATAATAAAGCATCATAAGATGTAATGTGGTATTCTAGCAATGAAAATGATGGGTCCCTTGACCCTGCTTAGGGGATTTATAATCCAATACTTTGCCATTTGTAACTCTGCTAACTCACTTAAGTGTGCCTAATAAGGGCTTGATATGATGTACTTGAACTGATGTAACAAAATGAGTCACTTGTGAATTGTGGGCCATTATCTGTTAATAACTTGTGTTTAATATAGAAATACTGAACCTGCAGGTGAAACTGTAGGAACCCTGTTCCTACTAAGTGGTAGAATATGTTATTGGCATCTGACTCCTTTCAGCTACAGTCCAAGATTTTGTACAAAGCAAATTGTGAGGGGCGCGGAGGGGAGAATGTAGGGGCCTAAAACCTAGTGAATATATATGTGAAAGCAGAAAAGGAACCTGCAGAAATAGAAAACATGGTAAGAGAAGAAAAAGATCTGGCACTAACTGTTGGTTACTAAATATCCAGAATAGATTGTCTGTCTGCAGGTCCACAGGTATTGCTATCTGCCCAATTTGCCATCCATTGCATAGTTTTATTGTGCTGTATCTCTGATTTTTTGGTCCTGTTTGTGAGGAGCAGTGGCAAAGAAGTCAGCGATCAGAGCTGAAAAAAAGGGGAGTTTGAGTGGAAATCTGTTGGAGGAGAAGGGAGGCAAGCCCCCGTTCCTTAAGGGCAGTGAGTGAGTTCTTGAGTATGTGTGTGTTCGCTTGCTGGTTTGTTTTCAGTTTGCAGAGTTTCATGGGGTAGTGTGTTGTAAAAGAAGCAGAGCCTTTGATCATAGCTGAACCTTGATTAGGGGATTGGGCTTCCCTAGTCAGCAGGCCTATGAAGGCAGCCAATTGGCCAGCCAGCAGCACAGGTGCAAGCAAACAGAATTAAACACAGGGGAGTTTGTGGAAGGATGTGTGTGGTTTTTTTATGGAGGTTTCTTGGGATTTTTTTGTTTGTTTGTTTTTTCTTTCTTCACAGAAGCTTAGGAGGGAAGGCTATAACCCTTACAGAGGCAGCAGTAGTAGTGACCTGAGGAATGGAAGAGACAGTGAAGATGCCTGGATGGAAGCTGTGGAACGTACATTATTCTAGAAAGGGTACCTGAAAGGTGCTTCATTTGTATGAAGTACCACCTGATAGATCTGATGGAAGAAAAGATCCGAGGTTTGGAGATGCAGCTAGAAATCAGGTTGAGTTTTTTTAAGGGGATTTGAGCAGATGATGGAGGGAAGGAGAGAGGAGACTGAAAGGAAAGCTCATGACTTGAAGATGCATGCTGTTCCAGAGAACTGTGAGGGTAGACTGCTGGATGAAGAAAGTGGCCAGTGGAAGCATGTGACTACAAGAAGAAGGTAGAGGAAAAGACTAGCTAGTGAAAAAGAAACAGAGCTGAGGATTAGGTTCTCTGGGTTGGAAAATGAAGTGACAGAACGGGCAATAGCAGAAGATGTGGGAGCCAGGAAGAAGAAAAGAGTGGCTAGTCCTACAAGAAGAAGAGAAGATCATTGGAGATAGAGGATGACTTGCGGAAGATTGCAAATGAGAACACAAGACAATAAGACTTGCAGCCAGAAAGAACAAAAGGGGGAAGGTAGAGAATTCCACCAACACCAGGAAGAGGCAGGTCTATATGACTGGCGACTCCCTACTAAGAACCGAAAGAGCTGATACAGAGAACAGAAGGGTGTGCTGTCTGTCTGGAGTTAAGATACAGCATGTGGACCTAAGGCTGAAGAAGCTCCTAATGGGAGCAGGAAAGAATCCACTGATTGTCTTTCGTGTGGAAACAAACGATGCTGCTAAATTTTCAGTGGGATGCATCACGGAAAACTATGCCAGGCTGGGGAAGATGCTTATAGAAATAGAGGCTCACTTTTATTTTCAGTGGGATTCAACCTGTTCCTGGAGAAGGAGAGTGAAGGTGAGAGAAGAATGTGATGATCAACAGATGGCTCAGCAGTGATGCTATAACAAGGGCTTTGGGATGTTTGACCACTGGGAGGCATTCATGGACAGAGGACTGTTCTCATGGGATGTACTCCGCCTGAATAGGGAGGGAAATAGACTGATGGGTACAACTGATTTAAAGAGCTTTAAACTAAGAATTTGGGAGAGACTGTGGGGAGATGCTCATATAATCTCCATGCCTGATTTCAGTATTGAGTGGAAGAAAAATCAAGTAACGGGGGATACAGCAGTGGAGAAAGGAACAACAGAGGGTAAGAAAATGGGCACTAAAAGGAAAGATAGTGCCCATGCCACTGACAGTAACAGTCAGGTAGGCGATATTGGCAGTAAAATGATTGACTATATCTAATTGGATGAGGAATCTGGGTAAAGCCAAGCAGAAACTAAGATGTCTGTACACCAATGCAAGGATTCTGGGTAACAAAATGGAGGAAAATAACAGGAGTACTTGTGGCACCTTAGAGACTAACAAATTTATTAGAGCATAAGCTTTCGTGGGCTACAACCCACTTCTTCGGATGCTACTGAGGCAGGAAGTGAAACCAGATATTACTGGACTAACAGAAACATGGTGGAATAGTAGTCATGATTGGAATAAAGATATTGGAGGGTATGTGCTGTTCAGAAAAGACAGAAATAAAGGTAAAATTGGTGGAGTAGTATTATATATTGATGACGATGTAGCCTGTAAAGAAATTAGAAGTGATGGAATGGATAAAATGGAATCTGTTTGGATCAAATCATTTTGGGGAAGAAAGATAACAGAGGTTCCACTGGGATAGTGCTAGAAGAGAAAAGCTCTGAGTTACCACAAAGAATTTTCCCCCAAGTCTATCTGGGTCTTGCCCACATGCTCAGGGTCTAACTGATCACCATATCTGGGGTTTGAAAGGAATTCCCCTCCGCCCCCAGACTGGAAGACATCCTGGTGGGGCGGGGGGTTGCCTTCCCCTGCAGCATGGGGCACAGGGTCATTTGCAGGTTTGAACTAGAGTAAATGATGGATTCTCTGTAACTTGAAGGCTTTAAATTATGATTTGAGCAACTCAGCCAACAGTTATGGGCTTACCACAGGAGTGGGTGGGTGAGGTACTGTGGCCTGCAAAGTGCTGGAGATCAGACTGGGTGATCATGATGGTCCCTTTTGGTATTAAAGACTGAGTGCTGGAAGTAATGGTCTTCAGAGAGAGTTCTCCAGCCAACTCCCAATACAATGGTTGGCAAGTGCTACTAGGATTAAGAGGTATATGGGTACCAAGTAACAAAATTAACCCCATATCCCTAAGTGTAGGGAATGGTCTGTAAGAAGCCATTGTTGCATAAATGAGAGATTCAGATGGTAGGAACAGATTCATCATTTGCCAGTGCTAATAAATCCCATTTGGGGATAGAATCTCCTTTTGATATTGAGCTTGCATACGACTGCCACATCGTTATTGCAAAGAGTTTGAGTGCATAGAGAAAATACACTCTTTGGCCTCAGTTAATCACCCTCCTTTTCCACTGTTGACTTATGTTTCAATGGTGTCCGTCATATTTGCAACACTACTGATTGTATTTATATATTGTCCAAACTCGTCTGATCCATTTACCACACTTTTCTGTGGTAACAAAAAGGGTATCACTGATTGAGGCAATATCTTCTGTGTACAATATATGTATTTCTCATCCCTCCATCGCCTTGCCAAAGAACTAATTACTGTATATTGGTGTGCACATGCCCAAGTTACAATATTCTCTTTGCTACTGGAATCCACACCACAGCTTTTCTAACAGAGGAAAAATCATTAATATTTCACTCGGTGTGGTGTTCAGAGGAGCTTTGTTGAAAGTATACCTCATAGCAAGAAAAGTGTGCTCATCAGAAAAGGCAGGCATGGGCGGCGGGTGAAGCTTCCCCTTGGGGAGGTTAGCCCCCTGCCCTGCTCTTCTGGCAGAGGCCCCACCTCTTTCAGCTGAGGCCACACCCCCGCTCACTGCTCTCAGCCCTCCCTCCCCCCAGGGCCCTGGCGGGGGATGGGGGGGGGGGAGCTGAGAGCTCAGTCGGGGCCACGGAGGGGGTGGGCTGAGAGCTCAGCCCCAGCCAGGGTCAAGCTCTCAGCCGGGACTGTGGCAGAGCTCTCTGCCCTGGGTGAAGCTCTGAGCCTGAAGCTCCTCTCTCATTCTGTCTCTTCCCCTGTGGCCCTGACCCGTTCTGCCCACAGCCCTGTCATCATTCCGCCCCTTTCCCCATGGCCCTGCCCCCGTTCTGCCCCCATTCCACCTCTTCCCCCCATTTGCTCCTTTCCACACCCCTCCCATGCTGCAGCCCCGAGACTAGAAAAGCTCCTCCAACCCCAGGGCTATGGCAGGGGGAGCTTTTCCAGGGCCCCCAAATCCGCCACTGCCCTGCCCCTGCGGTGCAAGGTTTGGGGAGGCTTAACCTTTCCCAGCCTCCATTACGTGCCGCCCATGAAGGCAGGCGTGAATACCATCCCTTTAGTCCTCAGCTATTTTGTGGTTTGAGAATTCTTCCTAAACTGTTACAGATTTCTTTAGTAAGCGTCAAATGCACAATTTTCTTGTTGTTCCTCTCTACAGTAATTTATACGCTTAATTGGTATAGGGCTCTACTCAACGTTTTAAAACAATAAATTGGTTGTCAGCTCATTAACATCATTCACATCCGCTACTTCAGAAAAGTTATATTTTTAACACTTCTGACTCTGAGATTTTTAAATGTTATTTTTATTTAATCAGAGTATAAAAAGTGAGCTTGAGGTAGCTGAAACCACGTACAAAACCCCCAGTGATTAAAGGACCATAAACCAAACAGAAAATGAAATATATATACAATTTCAGTTGCAAGAAATGCAACAGCCCTTTCCGTGATATCCTAGCATTGCAGGAAAACATATTAAGCTGTGTGGTTTTTTTCTTCTCTCTCTCTCTCTCACTGTATATATAGCTAAGATAATTTGTTTTCCTCACATGCAATTATCTGTCTTATTGAAGTGTATAAAATATACTATTTTTAATAGCATAAACAAATCTTGACTTGTGGATTACTGTGCATAGTACTTCGGTATAATTACTGCTTCATAAAGCTATGAAGATGAATATCACAAGTGTAAGATCTTTGGTTCAGCCTGGAGAAGGAGATCAGTTCTTAATTTGAATTTTGGAAAAGAAATTCTATGAGTCATATAATGTACTAGCAAGACAGCGACACAGAATTAGTTCCAAGTACATAGAGGATATTGTAGTAACTTGTACTGTATTAAGAGTAGCCTATTAAAACAGAGCTTACCATATTTTTATCTGAGTCCCATAAAACAAATAGAAGTAGGCAATTCGACTTACTGGAAATTCAGTATGCTATTTTTATGCTATTTCACTACATAAAAATATAGGCACTTTGTTATATGTAACTACAGGCATCTACATTAATTGTTCATAATGAGGACCTAAGTTTTTCTTATAATTTTTCCATACTATACTTAATGTAGTTATAAAGCCAACAGACCCTGGTCATCAGTGGGCGGGATATAACCTGGGAACTCTGGAGCTAAATACCATATGCCTTTTAGCTAAGATTGTAGCAGACTCCTTAATCTCTAGGTGGCCTAGCTGCCACTAGAGGGGGACAAAGCACCAAACCCAGCAGGCATGGTTTACATATTTCCCCTAGCTGAGGAAGCACATCCCAAACTTCAGAGACTTCCCAGTTGATACCCTGGATGAACCCCCACTTGTAACATTGACAAACCCCGATCGACAGCGGGCAGGGCAGGATTGAACCTCTGGCACTAAATGCATGAGCCTCTACTGCATGAACTAAAAGACAGGTGCCTCTTAGCCAAAGCTGTATCAGACTCATTAATCTCTAGGTGGTCTATGTGCCACGAGAGGGGGACAGAGCACCACACTCAGCGGGCATGGGTTAAATAGTCACAACAGTATTCTAGTAGTGATGCTGCTGTTAACATTGTGATGGCCATTCCATTGTAAACCCCTCTATTCAGTGTCTCAGTAACTGAAATGTATGAGTATGGAATGCCTCAGTCAAAATATATATTTTTGGCATGTTTGAACATTGTCTGCTCAGTTATTCTTTGTTATGTGACTGTAGAAAACACTTTAAATTTTTAAAAAACAGGGTTTTTTTTATTTATTTATTCATGGGTTCATCTAATAGTTCAAAGTTGGCATGCCTTGTCTTCCTCAGGGAGTGGAGTGCCCTGGAGCATTGAATATAAACATTTCTGCAAACAGCAGTTAAATTGTTAAGAGAAAATAACAAATAGGTCCCTCTTTTGTACAAAACTCTAATCTGAGTGCAGACAATGCTCAGCAACACCATAGTATGGATGAGTGCATTGATGAATATATATTTTGTTGAACATTTGGTTTCAGCCAATATTCATCTTGTTCCATAGTCTTTTGTATATTTCCGAACCTATTCTGCTGACAGCAACAGAGATGAATTAGGAGCACTGCCTAGTGTTCTTCTAGCTCAGTCTCTCCTAGTCCTAAAAGGCACATTGGGAGGAGAGAAGAAGAGAGGTGAGAAGTTGCAGGCTGCTATTCAGTTTGGAGGATAGTTCAATATGGGGGTTCCATATATCATTCAACATTAGGACTCTGAAATCCAACTACCAGTTTGTGTAGCAGAGTAGACTCACTGCTGCAGTCCCTCCCTCATGACTGGATGAGGCGTAGCCACTCTGTCTGGTCTGTTATCCCCTGCTTGATGGTCTCTCTAGTCCCATGGTGACCCATCTCTTTTTGTGACTCAGCATTCAGGTCAAGCTTTAGTTCCACTGCTTCCAGGATAAGAGTGTCCTGCACATTAACAGTTCAATATCCTTACAACAAGCCTTTGAACCTGACTCGGAGCCCTATGGTCTTTGCACCCTCTTGGCTCAAGGGTTTTGAATGATTTTATCCCTTTATGTCAGGGGAGGCTTCACACCATCTTCTTCAGTGGCTGGTAGGGGAAGCCAAGCCTTCTCACTCCCCTTGGTTCCAGTCCAAGGACCCTGTAGTGAGTAAGCAAGGTCTGTATATCCAAGCAGCCCCACTACTTCCTTGGGCATCTTCCTATCATGCTCTTTTCCCAGGCCTTCTCCCCACAGCCTCGCTAGGTTCAGCTTTATCTCGAGGCCAGGACTCACAGGGATCCCCAATAAATCCCAAACCAAAACCACAAACTTAAAGCCACTTCTGTCCTCCTGAAGCTTGACCTTTCATCATGTTTTACTCCTCAGTTGAACACCTCCCAGAGCTATCTTCCCTGGAAGTCCATATCCTTCCCTATTACTAGGACTTACCACCAATTCCATCCCGGTGGCTGCTCTGAGTCTTTGCATCTTGCCAGACTTTTCTATTCCTGAAAGGGTCCCAGGGTTTCTTCTCCTGCTGGGCTTCCTCCTTGATCCTACCAATCTCTCTACTCTCTAATCCTAAAGAGTGATTGCAGATTTCCTTCCTCTCCTCTCTCCGACTTCTGTCATTTTATGGCACAGCACCCTCAGGATGTGAGGCTATGACCAACCCCCTACCACAGTTCTTGCATAAACAATATCTATATCCTCCCCACCCCCAGTTCTGTATCCTTAAAAAAAGCAAAGTAGTGCTTTTTTTAATGCTACCCCACTTCCCCGGTATTCTCAGAAATCCTCTCAGACTATATCTATCCTTTCAGCTTGAGACATCTCAGTTCTTCATAAAGAATCTTTTTCTGTATAATTATCCCTGCATTGCCACTGCAGAAGCTTAACTGGCTCTTTAACTTTGCATGTGTCAGACAAATCTTATCTGTGCTTGTTTAGTAAATATAAATTACCATTCAGGTCCCGGTGACCTGTTAGCACTCTAAATATAGTTGCTTCACTTTTTCTATCATAGCTTTTAAGTATACCACTATCCTCAAGTATAGGACACATTTCATAGAACCTTCATCCTTTTTCAATTTGGTCCATAGTTCTTGCCATTCCTTAAGTTCTCTTTTAACCAAAATGTTGAAGTCCTGTTTGCTCAGAGAGATCTTTGACAGCCTTTTCATTTTTAAGGCATTTTCCCCTGCTTTGTCTGCCATTTCATTGCCTGGTATCCCTACATGCGCTGGAATGCACACTATTATTTTATGTATACCTAATTATGCTAGCCCTGTAATTAAGAACAATATTTAATTGATTAAGTCATTCCTGCTTTCTGATGCTCCCTTTCTAATTGCCATTATACCCAATAAAGAGTCAGATAGGATAGCAGCTATAGCTGGGCATACATCTCTTATCCAGATCAGTGCCAACAGGATGCCCATCAATTTGGCCATCATAATGGCTACAAAATGGGATAGTCTCATAGATCTCTTAATTCCAAATTCAGGGATACAAAAGGTGATTCCCATTCTAGCCATGTTGCCATCTCTAGAACCATTGGAATATATTTATCTATGCTTACCTCATTTGCCATGTATAAACTCAGAAATCTTATCCATCATATCTGACAGTCCTGCTCTTCCCTTTGTTTTATCATATAAGTACAAATCTACAACTGGAGAAACAACTGTCCAGATATAGTTTGATTTCCTATGACTAAAGATTTTAAGTTCTTCCAATTCTTCCGACCTTGTTGGCATATGGGAGTTTGTGGCACCCATAATTCTCAGGAGTTCTCATATATTCATTTAGTACTCTTCTCATTATTTCCAGTAACCTTATCCCAAATGGTTAAATCTAACAATTTCATCCATAAATTTTATAGGCATTTCTCTGGTTGCTACCTGCAATACACACAACAGTGTCATAATACTCACACCACATGTGATTTGCGGAGCTTGGGCTTGGATAAGCTCTAATTTTTAAGTGTTGATTTAGAAACTGAATTAAAGGATTAGCACCCATAATCTATAACTGGTCTTACTAGTACCCACAGCATCATCAGTGTGTTCTTATCTGCACCCCCGTTGTTCCCAGCAATTCTTTAAAGTAGTTTCATCCTATCTTTACACTTAGTCTTGATATTATCCATATGACCCTTCCAAATTTGCTTGCTATTGAACATAACTCCTAGGAATATAAAATTTTTGAACTACATGTATTTTTTTCTGCATAAAGATATTCCTTTTTGTAAAAATCATTCCCTTTGTTTTAGCAAGTGAGAACTTAACTCCACAAGTATTGCCCCATTCTGAAATCTCCCTGAGCACCCCCTTGGTTCTCTCCACAGCTACCGTAAGACTTTTGTGTTTGGCCCATATAGCGCATAGTTGAACACAAATAGGGTAATATCTACTGCTGACTGTATACTCTCCGGGAGATCTTTAATCATAATGTTAAACAAAGGTAGGGCTAATAGCACTCCCTTCTGGATTGCCATTAGTAAGTGTATAAATATTTGACAAAGTCACCCTCACCCTGACTTGTATCATTCTATCATTTAAGAAGTCTCTTATCCACCCGAACATTCTTCCTTTTATTCCAGTGCAGCTAGTTTATACAGCAAACTTTCCCTCCATAGTATGTCAGATGCTTTTTCAATGTTCAAAAATGCAGCTATCATACTTTGTTCCTCATGCTTTTTTGTATTTGCTTCTAATCTTACAATATGATCAACTGATTTCCGGAATCACTTTATACACAGATTATAGTTTAATTTTTCTGAGTATGCGACTAATCGCTCATCATTCTTTCCATAATTTTGCCCCCACATGGTGTGAGGGCAATAGCTCTATACGCATCAGGTCTTGTGCAGGTTTTCCTATTGGTATAATCACCACGTGCTTCCATTCTGCCAGTAGTATTCCTTTAAAACTCAAACAAATTTCTGGTAGGTGCTTTACCATTGCATTACATGTGTTATCTTTACCTGGGACTGAGTTCTTACCTCTGTCTATAGCTCTTTTGAGTTCCTGTATGCTTTCATTCAGTAAGTCATCTTTATATTCTACCCAGCCATTTAGGAGCTCACAAATTTATTCAGAAAACATGTTTTTTGTTCATGAAACTCAGTTTACTTTGATTTTTATCATTATTAACTTTTTAGAACTCGTTTGCTGAAATGTAGACATTTCCTAAATTAGAACTTTCAACTTTATCATTTACTATAAGACCAGGTATACATTTGATTTTACTCCATATCCTAGTCATTCTTTTAACTTGTTTATATGAAACCTTGGAATCTTTGTTTATTTTCCCACAATATTTTCTCCAACTCTTTCTTTGCCTTTTTAATAAGTCTTTGTGCCACTATTTTACATTGTTTATACTTCATTAAGTCCTTGCTATTCATTGTACTATCGCTTGTCTGTATGCCTTATTTCCTTCTTTAATTGCTGCCTTTCAAGCCTTATTCCACCAGGGAACTGGATTTCTGAGTTTGTAGCAGTTCTATATCTTGCATATAGCTACATTTGCTACTGCTACAACTCCCCTTATTATATTATCATGACATTCCTCTAAATTATCACTTATACAATTGGTACTTAGATATGCATCACGTTTACTCTTGAACAGTCCCCAATTTGCTTTTCTAAGGTTCCAGGTGCAGATTCCTTCAGTGTTTTCAGTATTACCTTGACCTTGATATGTAATTAGCATAGGGAAGTGATCACTTCCCATTCCATCTTCTTTATAGATTTCCCAGCTGTATTTACTTACTATATTGCTTGTTACAATTCCCAGATCTAAACATGAAAATGTTCCATCCACCAAGTTAAACCTAGTAGGTGCTCCAATAGTATTTAGTAATACCAGTGAATGAAATATTCCATGAACTGTTCCATGGATTAGCCATTATAATCAGTTTTCCTGCTTCCCCCATAATTCATTATGGCTATTAAGATCACCACAAATAATGTATGGGTCCTTGACACCCTGAACTAACTCATCCAATTCTAGATGGTCTATTTTTTTTAATATAGAAAAAAGATATAAAGATTATAGATTCCTACAAAGTTGTAATTATTTTGCATAGGAATCTCAACAGTGTTATACTTAAAACTTAAGTTCTGAGCATTTATTTCAACTGAAGTCCTTCCTTTATAAATATGCAGACCCATCCTCCTCTTATTTTTCTGTCACGTCTGATTACCTCATATCCTGGAAGTCTAAACATAAGCTTTCTTATCAACCAGGTTTCTTGTACACATATCACATCAAGTTTGCTTTCTATTTCAAGAGTTTTCTTTAATTCCTTGCCATGTGTAACTAAACTATGTGCATTCCAGTGAAAAATCATTAGAACCATGTTGTTTAAACTACATTCTTATCTTCATTTTAAATTGCATGGATGCGAAATATTGAGAGATTACCTATGTGTAAATACTTCTCTGCTACTTTTGATATAATTTTTATTATTTCAGTCTTCTTCCCTGTCGTTAAAATGCAATTAATCACTTCTATCATAAATGCTATAAATTTATCTTTGTCTACAAGCAGTACATCTTCATCTGTTCACCTTATGTTATCTTTCATACCCTGAACTGTGTGTTGTTGTACCAGTAGCTTTTTCCCCTCACTGCCTTTTTCCTCCTTCTCCACATTCTGCATAGGATATTTTATGGATATTTTTTAATTTTCTGTGTCTCCCTAGCTCATTCTGCGACCATGCACCCTTTGTATGCTGTACTGTGCTTATTCCCACAATTGCTGCATTTTAGTTTTTTTCCTTCCATACAGTTCTCATACGAGTGTTCTCCACATTTACCCACTCCTCATTTTCCCCTTACAGGCAGCGGCAACATGCCCAAAGCTTTGACATTGTGTAGTATCTCAAAGGGGACAGAATATATGGTTTAATCCAGAAGAGTTGATATCCTATATTAACTCTTATTGGGTAGCATTGCACCTTTAAATGTTTGGTGGCTGTTGATGGCTTGTGTTCTCCCCTGAGCTTGCTAATCAATTGTTTAACAAACAGCTCTTGGTCCTCACCTTTCCCCCTTTTAATTTCATCCTCAGTCATGCCTACTGGAATCTCACATTACACCTCTTGCTTCTGTCACAAATGTAGGTAGCTGGCAAATTACTTTTAATTTCTCTAAAATTGTAGTTTTAAGAAGTTTCTCAGCCTGTTCCTTATCTCCACCTGGCATTCTTCTAGCTCTTGATTTATCTCCGATACTTGGCCAAATCTCTTCCACTTTTTTCAAGGAATTAAAATCTCCTATATCATATCTTCAGCTAGTGATTTGATAATTATAAGATGTCAAATCTTCTTACTCTTTTTTTCATCCTTGTCTGCTCCCTTTTCTTCAGATACAAATATTTCTATTCTTTTTCTTCTTCCTAATCTGAAGCCATTCTTCATCCCTTGCTTCTTTTACCTCATTTTCCAACATAACTTCCAGCCTCTCCCTCTCAGCCTGTATTTCTAGCTCTGGTCAGCCAGCCAGCCAGCCAGCCGCCAGCCCAAGCCACCCGTGAGTTCCAAGCCCCTCTAGCTATCAGCCAGCCAGCCAGCCAGCCCCCTACAAACCTGTTCCCAGTCTCTAGCCAGACAACCAGCCCACTTCTATTCAAGATCTTCTGCTTTATTATCAACCACCCAACTCTTTCCCGAGCTGGGACTCATCTTTAATCAAGGCGGGCCCACCCTCCAGCTGTGATCAGGTGGGTTAATTGGACTTTCAGGTCCACATTAACTCTTGCATTGGTACACACCCTATCACAGAGTCTCCTTATAAAAATTTCTTCCATGGGTTGCCTAAATTTAATCTGTCCTGTACTAAGCTGTACACTGGATGAATATTTTTAAGTAGCTCCAACTAGGAATCAAACTTTGTGTGTGTTTTTTAAAGGGTTTTACCCTGGAACCAAGCCTGGTTTGTTTAGTACTAGGAAGTGTTTTATCTTTATTTTTCTGGTAACCATTTCTGACTTGAACATCTTAGTACTTGTACTCACTTAAAATCTATCTTTTTGTAGTTAAATACACTTTTTTGTTCTTTAATCAAAATTAATCCAGTGTTGTGTGAACTGTGTGGGTGATGCCTTTTAAGGTGCCAAATTGTTGTATATAGTTCCATTACAGGGACAATGGATCATTATTATCTGAACTGTCCAGGAGAGGGCTGAACAGTGTAGCACAGAATACACATTTTTTGGGGGGAAATCCAGGACTGGGAGAGTATTGGGGTCACCCTGCATGTTGTTACCAAGGCTGGTGGAAGCCAGAGTGTAACTGGTGTGTGCTGACAGGCTGCTGGAGTCAGACTTGCTGGACCCAGAACTGTGGCTATACTCAGGGTGTGACCTGCATGTTGTTTGTAGGGGGACCAGGTTGGGAGACATAATAGGGAAGCACTGTGAGGCTCCCAAGACTTCAGGGCTGGGGTGACACAGCTTCTCACTAGTCTGGATTGCACCCCAAAATGTCACAGTGGGTACATACTTGAGTGGTTTCTGAGTCACTGCCCTGCCATGGTGGCCACACTGCTATTTTTAGTGCACTAGCTCAAGCAGAGCTAGCCAGTGTCTATCTCGCCAAGCTGGGAATTACACCTCCCAGCTGCTGTGTAGACAGTACACATCATAGCTGGGTTGTCTTGTTTTTATTTTAGTCCTGGTGAGCTTCAGAGTAGAGATTTCAGCTGCTAATTCTTTGGCAAACAGCATGTTAGCTGATATGTGAGGTACCTGAGGAAACACCTACCTCAGTCTTTTGGTGGTACACTAAGATGTATGGACTGAGTTCTTGGGGCAAACCACATCATGTGCAAGGTAGCACATAAAAGTGATGTGGGGGAAGTTACTCCTGTCCGTGTGGGTCCCAAAACTCCTTGGGATGCGGGCTACAACATCCTCTCTTGAAGCAGGAGGCAGTTGATGGAGCCTGCTGATATGAGGATCCCCTGCTCCTCTTTGATTCCTAAATACCATAGTGGTGATAGGAGTCTTAAAAATGTACATTAGACAGAGCTGGCCCCGAGTCACAATTTGGAACCAGAGCCTAGGAGAGAGTTCAGGTGAGCAGGTGTCCAGTGGAGTTTCAAGCAGCTCTCCCCTTTCATTTATTGTTGACTCATCTGCCCAGTGGGAGACCAAGACAGGGATGAACTTGTAACAGACAACTATGATTGAAGAGGAAGGTGGAGTTAGTGGGGAACACCACATCTGACACCACACTAGTGGGCACATCTGAGCTGGAATAGAGATTTATTAAAAGTTTTTGCTACACTCAGACTCTGTGCTTGTGAGTGGGGAAGTGTGGCCTCTTAGAGGCGCCCAGGGGGGTTGTGTGTAATTGTCCCCGGTCACTGGGTGGGGGCTCGGGCCGATTTTGTGTTGTATTGTTGAAAAGGAACCACTAGATACTGAACCCGGCCCTTGTTGCTGCTGGCTCCACCTGGCAGAAGGGTTACATAAATAACCCTCCCCCTTAAGATCTTGCCCCAGAGATCTTCTAGTGCCCCTCATTTTTTTCATTCTTGCCCCACCCAGAGATCTTCCAGTTCCTATAGATCTTCTCTTCCCTTCATCACTGCCAGAGCTAATGTTAATCAGTAGCCAAGCAAGTGGCTGTTAGTGGCCTCATTTTTTTGAGGGATCTTCCTTTCCATTGAAGTTTTGCAATTGGTGGCTTCCTTGTGACCAGTTGGATCTGTTTGATGGCCTGGGAGAAATGGTAGTCTTAGCAGAGAGACCAGCTGTCAGACTGAATGGGTGTAAGGACTGAACTCCAGGGAATTCCAAGGCTTTTAATCCAGCACCTTTCACGAAAGCTAAAATTACAGCCGTAGAGCATATGGCAGGAGATAGAAACACTTTTATAGTGTGTATCATTACCATTTCCTGCTGCATATTGCAAATACATGTTAATGTCACATTCTGTGGACTGAACCACTCAACTCATATAGTGGAAGAGGTACATATTAGACCTAACAATCTGCTGTACAGCTTAGCACTCTTTGAGCAATATGTTGAAAAATGGCTATTCAGCATAAAGAAAGTTGGCTGGAAAGTTTGACCCTTCATTCAGGAAACATACAATTCAGTAACACCATGCCCAATTCATTTCTTTATTTAAAAAAAAAAAAGGTGGAAAAACAAATACTGCAAACAAAGAGAATGATGATTTTCCTTTGCCTCTGAGACTTGAGTAATTATTTTTATAGTGTACATTTAAAATTTTAAAACAACAAAAGAATTTTAAGTCTGCTTGTAATTAAGATATGGCTGTTAGTTGAAAAACGTAGCATATTTGCATAGAAATAACTATGGCAAACTGAAATCTTAACTTTAAACCATTTTAATCATTTTCCTGGATATACTGGTAATTACTTCATATGTGTCAACTAGAAGTGCTTTCTTGGAGCAACTGAATATATTCATACAAATTGAAGTCTTTCCTGGTGCAGAGAGATGAGATGCATGTGATATCTCTGGGAGTGGGCAAATCGCATTTTTCATCACTGCCTAATAATTAACAGAAATTCATTACTCCACGTTTGCTTGAGCCCTGACAAAATAAGCTTGCAATTACTTATAGCTCTGGGCAAGGTAAATATTGGATGTTATGTTGGTGAATAGGTTTTTGGTGATATAAGGAGTCTGCTGATCATGTCTGTCTTTAGCCTTTAATAAGATTGCAAGTATTAACAACAAAGACAAGGTCGAATCTACTTCCTCTGCTGTTGTTGCTTCACACTACCGGCAGACAGCAGGGAGATAGAACCTATGAAACACCTAACTAATGAACCCCCTGGAGACTGGAGTTCAGTTTGGGTTAAAAAGCAGGAAAATGCTTTTAGCAAATTGACTGAAAATTGTGAAAAATAGTTTAAGAAGACTTATCACTAAAATATCTTTGGAAGGTGATAATAGGATTTTTTTATGCAAAATCTTTAAAAAAAGCAAAAAAAACCCAACCCTGATCTAAATCTTTCATGCATTTGCATTCTGAATATATGAAACAAACTGAATGTATTAAGACTTCTTTGGAGACTTGCTTTATATTTGTTTCTCTTGAAATCGTCCTAGAATCACAAAGGTGTTCATCTTAAACCATACCAAAATTATACGCAACTGAATGGGAGTGTTCTACTTCTAATAGCGTCTTCCTGACTTATATTGACATTTTGGGGTCATGGTGTAGTAATTGTCTAGCATAGCCCATTGCAGTTAGTTAAGACAGTTACCTTACATTGAAAATATAATTTAAAGAGCAGAGCTCAGCAGGAGATGGGCTAGCTCAGTGCTTTATACTAACAAATACAATATGAAATATTCTGGAGTACTCTGAGAGAGGGAAATTTCAGAAGGCATTTTTTGCAGGACTTTAGATAGATGGGATTTATAGAATTAAAAATACTCAAGAAGCCACATCAATCTTTCAAACTCTGCCATGACACGCTACATGCAGACCTGGCAGCACATTTCAACTCCTTGTTGTTGGCTTTATCCTACAAGCTGCTAAGCATCTCCTGTGACTTCTTTAGAAACGGTTCCAGTCAAGTAGAGGGGAGTGGGAAATGGTTTTCCTGTCGTGTGAATATTTTTGAGAGTTTGGAAATTCTTCTCCTTCAGCATCAGGATGAAACTGAGACCTTCCAAAGTTTTCTGATGAAAAAACCATAAGAGTGCGCCAAATCCCATAATAGCAAGGTGGCTAGGGTACTCACCTGGGATGTGGCTATTCTAGGCTTTTACCAGGGACTCACTTTTCCATCTCCACATGTGTACCTAACCACTGGGCTAGAGTCATTCTCTCTTACTGTCTGTAGCCCAGTGAATATTAATTATTAATACAAAGTGGAACAGCTCCAAGAGGAGAGTTTGAGAAAGACCTCAAAGCCCTGAGATAGCTAATAGCCAAATCAGGCAGAAAAGGGACTTGAATCCAGGTTTCTCACATCTCAGGTGAGTGCCCCAACCACCTGTCTATTCTGGGATTTGGAAGCATCACTCTTAAGGTTTTGTTATCAGAAATTCCAGCCTGAATGGAGTAACCTTTCTCAATGAAAGTTTCATTGAATCTGGCACGCTCCTGCAAACAGGGCCGTAGCAATAAAGAACGTGGCCCCCTCCGAACGGTGGCCCCCTCCAAACATATGTCCGGGCGGGGCCCCTTACAATGCAGAAACTGGAATGCGGTATTTATTTTGCCACTTTTAGGGGCCTCCTTCCTTGCGGGGCCCCCTCCGGGTCCAGGCGGGGCCCCTTACAATGCAGAAACTGGAATGCGGTATTTATTTTGCCACTTTTAGGGGCCCCCTTCCTTGCGGGGCCCCCTCCAGTCAGAGGGTACGGAGGGTGCTCGCTACGCCTCTGCCTGCAAACAATTTCAGTTGTGACAAATTGTCATTTTCCAACAAAAAAAACAGCTCTACAGTGAAAAACCTCACAAGAGGTGCTCGGTACAATTGTGAGATTACCACAAAAGAGTAGGAGGGGGTAGAAGCGTGTGTGGTGGGAAAATGTCCTCAAAAGACAGAATAGCTTGCAGTACTCGGAGACATCCTTGGAAAGAGCCATTAAAGGTGTGACCACAAGGCTGACCAATGTGTGATAGGACTGATGGCACTAATCAGCCTGAAATTTAGAGTGAGGTGCAGACACAGCGTCATTGTTTTCACTAGTTGGAATTAGGTTACAAAACAAAGCTTCAAGACTATTTTGCTGGAGCAGTGGAATTTTTGGAGAATCATGTTTGCTTCCCAATATGTGATTCCCCGCCAGCAGTAAAGACCCTGTTGTCATTTACAGGACATCTTCTGCCCAAATTATTTGGCTTGCATGTAAAAGTTGATTCAATGTGATAGGAGAAAAGTTACTTTATCTGAGAGCGAGCTTTGACAGCAGAATTGAAATCAAGGTGTGCCATGCAGGGCAGAAAGATATATTTAGGGTCACATGTTCCAAATTACATATGTGTGGAAATCCCGATGACTGTGCACATCGTTGGGTGCAGGGAAAGAATAAGAATGGACAGGATTTTCATTGGAAGGGAGAGTTTACACAAAGCCCGTGCTTGCCAAAGGATGGCCACATACAAACAGACAGAGAAAGTGGACAAAGCCCCAGGGACAAGCACCCATTGTTTATTTTCATAATTGTACTCAATTAATTTAGGCCCCCTTAAACATCTGCAAGCCTGGGTTGCTTTTGGCAGGTATATGTGGTTCAGCTGGATAGGCTTACAATTAGCTCACCATTGCCTGCTGAGTTAGCCATCCCAGGTCAAAAGATGAAGCAGCTGAGATCAGGGGCACACACTACACTTGAAGAGAGAGGCATGGAGAAAGGGAGCCTGACATATTATTTTGGCAAGGAAGGAGAGGAAGAGGAGGCTGGCAGGAAGTGAGCATGGAGTCAGGTTGTAAGACAGGATTTTGGGGAAAGTAATGGGTAGGCCAGACGATTAGGGATTGAGGCAGAAGCTGCAATACTTAATGCTCTCCAGCTCTTCCTTGCTGTAGTTATGGCATTATTTGGGGATCACTTCACTCTGGGATGCTGTTCAGCAACATTGCCATGAGCAGATGATAATAGTAATAATAATATCTAGCTCTTTTCAGCAGTAGATCTGAAAGCACTTTACGAAGGAGATCAGTATCATCTCCATTTTACAGATGGGGAAACTAAGGCACAGAGCAATGAAGTGACTTGCCTACTGTCATCCAGCAGGCCAACAGCAGAGCTGGAAATAGACTCTTGTTCTCCTGAGTCCAAGTCCTGTGCTTTATCCACTACGTCACATGCCTCTGTGATATCCTGACAGTTGGATTCTTAGCTTTCTGCTGCAGTTTGGCATGATTTGTACTGAATGGCTTCCATTCAGAGATGCAATTAGTATATATTAAAGTTCCGTGCATGTTTAATTATCTCTCATTTAGGTTGTTTGGACCTGGGATTTAAGCATTAAAACATGAACTTGTACTGCCTGAGATAAAGGAATAACTCCATTAGCTGGTAGCAGTAATAGACTTTTATCCTCTTACGTGAACTAGCCAGTAGAGGGGGCCAACTACTATCTTATGTCGGCTGCACATGCAACTGATTCTTTGAAAGTTTAGCTGTTATTTTCCCAATTTGCAATCCACCAACCTATATAAAATGCAAGAAACCAAGATATGTAAATCCAAGATTTTATACCCCTTTTACCTAACCAAGCTCAGAATAGTAGGAGTGTGAGTGTGTTTCTATAGAATTTGGGGCCTGAAAGGCTATCATTGGCTATCATCTGTTTCCTGAAAGTTCAGTCCAAATAGTTTGGTGGTTGTAAAAATTAAGAGCCAGGTTGTATCTGTGAGAGTAGGTTGGGAAACAAGCACACAGTAAGCCTTCCCTCTCATGTGCCTGCACAGAGAGCATCCAGAATGCCAGTGCTTGTGCTTTATGACCATTAAAGGTTACAGTGCACTATTGCAGCCTGAGATGCTCCACAAAACAGGGCATGGCCTGCCCTTCCACACCTCCTAGCTCTTGAAGGCCAACACTGTAGGTGAGCTCACGTTGCATCTTTTTAAAAGGGTGTAGCATTGGCTCCTCTTGAGCATGCTGTCCTACTGCTCCAGGAGGCATTCTGCAAGCCACTGTCCCTGCAGGCAAGCTACATCTGGCCATGCAGTGTACCTCCTCACCCACCCACCCCTGAAAATGCTGTCTGAGAAACAAAAATCTAAATCTAACCTTGCATTGTTTTACTTTTCTAAAACACTGAGAAATGGTTGGTCCTGGAATTCCACAGGGATAGCTGGCATCAAATGAGACTTTGTGGGAGTGATCATGCGAGTCCTTACACGTTCTGCAGTAGGAGGCACAAAAGTACAAGGCAAGTGTAAGTTGAGCCTACAAATGGATGTAAATAAGGTTGTCACTTCTATGCTTGCTCCAGTACACTCAAGAAAGCAGGGCAAAAAAGGGCAGGGAGTGGGCAAAGAATGGATGTGTCAGTGGAGGCCTGGACTGAAGTATTATCCTTAGTGGACAAATGGGGGAATAATGTAGTGGGACACTTCCACATTGACATTACTCCTGCTACCAGACGAGAATAGGTGGTGTGCAGCTGCTCTCCAGTAGACGTAAACCTGGATTCTACTGCACTCTGTCCTGCTCATCACTTCTCACCTTGCACTTTCATGCACAACACTCCTCATCTGCAAAGCTGTGAAACTGAGAGGAAGATAAACTTTACTTTACTTGCTTCTGAATAGATGGAGTTCTCCAATATGGGTACCTCAAAAGTCACTCTTTCCTCCACAAGCGGAAGATGAACTGTACAGTTACACCAAAGCTGCTCCTAATTTGCTACTGAATCCCATATATCACTTTTTATACACTGAGTTTGCCATTTTTCTACTTATTTTGAGGCAGGGAAGAGAAAAATGTATATCAATAACATTACTGTCACTAACAAAACCAAAGGAAACACATAGTAAAGGTGAAGTTTAAAACAAACCAAACCTGCAATTCAGTTTTGAGTTCTGTCACAACTAGAGTATAATTAACGCCACTATTTTACAAAGTGTTCCCACTTTGGTTTGTCTGACACTGGCCCCAAAATTAACTGATGGCAATTTATCTTAAATCTAATGAAAGCTGTGCATGCAAAAAAATAACAAACCCTACAGTCTATCTCCACGGAGCTTTATGATGTTATCATGGAATATTGACCTAAAGTGTTAATTGCAGTTCTTAAATAGGTCGGTCTTAATTATTTAATTCTGGAGACATGCATGATATATAAAATGAGATAAAATGTGCATTTACTAGCAAGAAGTTTTCTTAATCAGCATGATAGTTACTGTTGGCCAGACAAGTGCTTATGAAGTATGGCATTGCTGTCGGCAAAACTATTTATCTGTATGACACTGTATGTCACTTTTGAACTTCGACTTGACATCAATAAGATTACATTTTCATCAAACTGAAAGATCAAGCTTCCTGTGCTGACTCACTAGGGTCAACATTTTGCAAATGACTGGATTTACCACTTGAACCATAAACCCTTTGTGAATAATTTTGTGCATTGATGTTTGATAGCCTAGGGCTCAGATCATAATTTCTGAGCCAAAGAAGAGGTGTCAAAGCAAAATGAAGTTCCTTTCTGCATACAGGATGACTTACTCAAAAGTGTTTTCTTCATATGGTAGCTGTTAATTCTCTGTCTAAATTGTTGAGTTCCCAAACACAGTAAACATCCTAGCATGAATGTTTCCACTTCCTGTAAGTCTTATTTTTAGTGTCTTTGCAGTAATTTTAAAGGTCAAGCTACCTCAGTTGTCCAAAAGATTTTAATTGATACTGGAGATATTTTTTCAGCTGGGAAGTTTTAGGATGATTCCCAGGTAGCATTTACAGACCCAGCTGAGATCTGAATTTAAGATGAGCATTCAGAATAGAAAAGATGCTGTTTGTTACAATTGACTGGGGTGATTAGTGTGTTTCATCTGTCTCAATCCCTGCAGTTTAAAGATGGATGAGATGTAACACACAGTTGGATATTTGATCTTGAAAATAGTGGTAGCCTATCAGACCCTGCATGTCTTGGTTACATATCAGAACTGCTGATTAGACGTTGATATGGAACTTTTATTCATAGGTGCAGTATTTAAGTAAAATACTTACATTTAAAGTATGTATTAGAAACTGTCATCTTTTGCTCTTTATCCTACCAGTGTAATATGAATGAATCACACGGATATAGTATAGTCTATATATCCATGTTTACGAACTGTATGCAACAAGGAAGACATAGCTACGTATACACACTGCTGCTCTGGCAAGGTTCTAAACAGAACACAAACAGCACAATTAAGGGGCCCACAAATTATTTAAAGAGACGCTACCCAATTCCTGTACACTCATACTCCTCCCCCTTCAGTGTAAAGGGACATCAAAAAGTTACAAAGGTATTACTTTCATTACATATATACAACATGTTGCAAATGGAGTGTGAGAGGTGGATCATGACTTCTATCTCTCTCCTTCCTGATGTAGCTGTATTGGGAATGTCTTCCTGCTCTGTAGTGTTAGGGTCACTTGTAGTAGTACTAATGAGCCTCATATCTTTGTTTCTATCAAACATCACTGTCTGCTGCTATATGGTAGACTCTGTATTTTCAACAAGCATGTATTTTCAACAAGCAGGTGTAGAATATCCTGTGGAACTTGTGCTTAAAAGCTGGGGTAGGTGTCGTCTCCATGATTTTGGTGTTACTTCTATCCAGTAAGACAGAGAACCAAGCTATGATATAATCACGCCAAGTTTCTAAAATTATTATTGAATGACTTCTCTACTATGAGCAACAACAGCTCCACATTTTTGTGCCTTGCAGGTTTTAAATGTTTCCCCTACAATGCTCAGGGCCTGGGTCTGCTTCCCAATCTCTCCTAACAACTCTTTCTTTAAGTGCTGTGTCTATAGTAGAAGGAGGTAAATGAAGCTGCAATATGTGACAGAGCATGCTCACCAGGGTGGGTGGAGCCAACAGCAGTTGTAAAGCGAACTCAGGAGCACTTATAGGGTGCAATGGAAGTCTTTCTGTTGACTCCAATGAACTTTGGATCAGATCCCCAGTGGTCAGTGTAGACCAGGGGTCGGCAACGTTTGGCACGCGGCTCGCCAGGGTAAGCACCCTGGCGGGCCGGGCCAGTTTTATTTACCTGCTGACGCGGCAGGTTCGGCCGATCGCGGCCCCCACTGGCCGCGGTTCGCCGTCCCGGGCCAATGGGGGCGACGGGAAGTGGCGCGGGCGAGCGATGTGCTGGCCGTGGCTTCCCGCCGCCCCCATTGGCCCGGGACGGCGAACCGCGGCCAGTGGGGGCCACGATCGGCCGAACCTGCCGCGTCAGCAGGTAAATAAAACTGGCCCGGCCCGCCAGGGTGCTTACCCTGGCGAACCGCGTGCCAAATGTTGCCGACCCCTGGTGTAAACGAGTGGACTCACCCCTGCGGCGCCTCCTACTGGTCGCTTCAGGGAATTAGCTCATTCCAGCATTGGAGCACACTCTGCAGGCCGGTGATCCACCTGTCCTCTGGCCCCGTGTCCCTCCTAGGACCCCGGTGCCCTTTTGTCTGGGGTGCTGCTCCCTGGCAGTAACCCCACAGTCTTAGGGTCTCCCCTCCCCGGGGAAACCCCACCCACTATCCCCACCTCGCCTCAGAATAAGGCCACTGCCAGTCACCAACTAGCCCCCGCTCCCTGGGGCAGACTGCAGTATAAGCCACTGTGACAGATCCAGACCAGTGGGGTACAGGAGTCTGGTAGAGGGCAAATATACTGGTCACTGGATGAGTAGTTTTCTGTTCCCTGAGTGACCAGAGCAGGGGCTGCACTAGAGTAATCAGAACCTGCTAGAATCAGTTAAGGCAGGCAGGCTAATTAGGACACCTGGAGCCAATTAAGAAGAAGCTGCTAGAATCAGTTAAGGCAGGCTAATCAGGGCACCTGGGTTTTCAAAGGAGCTCACTTCAGTTTGTGGTGTGAGTGTTAGGAGCTGGGAGCAAGAGGCGCAAGGAGCTGAGAGGGTGTGCTGCTGGAGGACTGAGGAGCACAAGCATTATCAGACACCAGGAGGAAGGTCCTGTGGTGAGAATAAGGAAGGTGTTTGGAGGAGGCCATGGGGAAGTAGCCCAGGGAGTTGTAGCTGTCATGCAGCTGTTACAGGAGACACTATAGACAGCTGCAGTCCACAGGGCCCTGGGCTGGAACCCGGAGTAGAGGGCGGGCCCAGGTTCCCCCCAAACCTCCCAACTGACCTGGACTGTGGGTTCTTCCAGAGGGGAAGGTCTTTGGGCTGTAGGTCCTTGGCCTACCCTTGGGCTGCCCTCTGCAATCCCCAGTACCTCTTGGCCTCCTACTAGGCCACAGCCTAGGGCTTTCCAGGCTGGAGCTCCCCAGCCCTGCTCCACTCAGGTACCCCGTCTCTGCTCCCTGCAGCCAGGCCCTTCTCTCTCTGAGTGCAGAGAGAGACTCTTTAGGCTCCTGGCTCCCAGCCTTCTTATATAGGGCCAGCTGAGGCCTGACTGGGGAGTGGCCCAGCTGCGGCTGCTTCCCCAATCAGCCTAGTAGCTTTTCCTTTGCCCCAGCCCTGCTCCCTGGCTGTTTTACGCCTTTCAGTGGGGTAACTACCCCGCTACAGTCAGCACTATACAGAGTACTCAGTCATCCTTCATATGCCAGGTGATTAAAGGAAGTGGAAAATAAAGAAAAAGGAGATGATGCTCATGCATGTTCCCCATACCTTCATCTACTGGTCAGAGCTACCCTCACAGTCACGGTTATATACAGATAGTGCTCACATAGAGCCCTTCTACCCTCTCCTAGTGAAGCTGCTTCTGTCATTGTAGGAAATTGCAATTGCTTTCTTTCCTTTTAAGCAGGATTTTCCAATAATCTGTCCATAGCCTGCAAAATGTATAATCTCCAAAGCATCACACTTTTGTTTTAATTGTATAATGCTGAAAATCAAAAATTAGCATTTTGCTTTTAAGATAGAATTTAATAGGAAATTACCACCTTTGCATAGGTTTCTGATTCATCCCACATTAAAATAAAATGAGAACAAAGGCTCTTTATGCTATAACTGATGTGGGTTTTTTGCACTGTAGTGCCTCTTCATTTCTGTCTGCACAAAACTGCAACACAATCCAGTACATTAAAATAGAGAAGCCATTATTTGTTACTCTTTTTAAGTGACAGGGTGTAAATAAACATATTTATGAATACCATTTGAGTAATATTAAGTTCTTTCAAAGTGTGAGGTACAATGCACAGAGTGCTTCATCTGCAGTGGTGCCAGCTCCTCACCAGCCCTTCCTGGGTCTGTGCCTATCAGGACGAACTGAGGCCTATACTTACGCAGCATATAGGTTACAGTAACATTTTAAAGAAGTGATCTAGTCTTATATTGGACCAGATCCAGAGGTCTTTACTCAGTTTTCAACTCAATCCTTGCTCAAACCATTCATTTCACCTGCAGTGTTCAAATATCTCAGAATTATTACAATCACTATTCAAGGTTGTTTCTCTCTACCCAGAGGAGAAATTAGTTAGACTCAATTGCCCATTATGAAACTGAGGGACTGCAGTTCTTCTGTTATTTTATGCTCTTAGAAAGAGGTGCACATGTTCTAAGTAGTAACTAGTTATAGGAATGCTAGTCAGGTCATCACCTGAATAGAAGAAGATGCGATGTCTATTTTTTCCCTCATGATTTAGATGTAAATTCTCCAGTTCTGTCAACAGTTTGTCATTGTCTGGTGTTGCAAGGATAGGCAGAAACTTTTTGTTCAGTTCCAGGTAATATAATACTTAATTACAGTCCTCATTCAATAGAATTGTTGCAAGTGTTTTTGTTCAGGCTGAAAGAGAGAGATCTATATTTCTTGACATTTCCAAGAGGAGCAATTCAGATAGCCAGACAAGGAACCTCTACTTTCTGATCTCCTGTCCAGGTACTCTTAACTTGAGAGAAGCAAAGCATAGTCAACTAGCCTCTTTTTCATCAGTTTTGAGGGGTGGTTTTTTGATTGATCTCCTTCTCAAAAGGCAGGTATGGCTCAGTGAATATACAATACATGCTTCATATATCATCTTCACTGTACTTATGACTTCATTTCTCACAACTTACTTGCAATTCAATTTCTACCTGGGCTTCTGTTAAGCCTTTCATAAAAGTTGTAACTTTTTGACTAGTTTGTTGTTGTTGCCATTAGTCAATATAAACTTCCTGCAGGGTCTTGCATCAGAATCATGATCTGCTAATAACGAACACAGTTGAGCACGGACATTTCTTCTTCAGTTTGTCTTTTCTTTTGAGTCATACTTGTTCTTATTTCACTGTAGTCCATAATAAATAGTTTAGCAAGGTTTTAATTACTGCAGGTCAAACATCGAGGTCATTAAGAGTAGCAATAGCTCAGAATTTGTCCCTCTTTCTTTTTACAGTAGGGCCATAACCAACTAAGTGATTCCAATATTCCTGATTTGAATTTTGCCTTTGGCCTCTACCAAATCTCTAGCATGAAGCAAATTTCGGGATCTAAACACCATATAATTTTGAGATCCAGCTTTGCAGCTTGTCACTTCAGGGTCTTGCTGTTCAAAGTTCTCTGAAAGCAGTTTTGTTTCTGTAGAGATTTATAATGGAGAAAAATAGATCAAGTCTCCCAGACATTAATAGCATTAAATATTGTATAGTAGACTATTGGTAGTGTTAGACCCGCAATAGAGGTCTCCCTACGGGATGGGGAGCGGGGAGATTCCGGACACAGTGTTGGTATATAATATTCTAAATGCTCTTTATTGATTACAAAACAAACCTTACTCACTCCACATTCACACCCCAAACATACTATACCAGAGTCCAAAGGTCAGAATGGGCCCGATGGCCAGTCAAGATTCCTTCCGATCATAAGATCATAAGATGCGGGGAGCCGGTGAAAACCACATTTATATCCACATGGGTCTCTGGATCAATAAATGACTCTGATTTGCAGAAATCATAGGCAACCATTTATAGTCCATTCCGTCACATCATCGGGTCTTTTCCTTTGTTTACTAGGCCTTCTACCCACACAATTGCAAAGAGACAATCCTGGGAGGGCCGCCATGAGCCAAGGAGTGCCACTTCCTCCAATTCTTATCCAATTTTATATCTTTTCAGCCAGTGTTGTTTCCTTTTCTGCTGATTCTCTGTATTTTTCTTGGAACATAACAAGATTGTTTTTGCACAAATAGGTCTAATAGTTCTTGACCTTAAGTTCTTGCTTTTGTTGCCAACTTGCAATGCACATATTCATGTCAAGCACTCATCATTCATACCAAGCCTCCATGACCTATAACATATTACATGGATATATGAATCACAATGTATATTGATTATAGATAGATAGATCCCAACAGTAGGACCTGTTCTTTTGCTCGTTATTGGCGGGGCTAGCAGCACTGAATAAGGTTGCCCAACTCTTCCCATTATATGACCCTGTTTTCACATGCTTCTCATTTTGCCAAACTTTAACCATTTGGGCTGACATTTTACATACCAGACATCTGCCTCAAGCTAAACATATTTTTGGAAAAATTCAGAAAAAAAATTCTGAGATTGAGGCACAGAAAAAATACCCATGTTACTTTCTGGCAACCAGCTCTAGCATCTCCATTCTTTGGAGCAGAAACTTGAAATGTGGCAGGGAGGTAATCTTTGGTTCAGGGATGTGCCTCTCGCCATCTCTGAGAAAATCTGCCCAAATTTAGCCAGGTTATAAGCCTTTGAAAAAGTACAGTGTGCACATCCTCTGTCGAATTCATCAATTTTAGCAGCTAAAATCTCCAAAGATCCCATCCTTCCTGAGCATGCTTCTTTCCCTCACTGCTCCTACACATGATCAGATTGCCCCTACCCCTCATAGGACAACTGAGCATGCTCCAGTCCAGAGCTATGGGGGCTCTTCAGGATTTTCCCTGTAACTGTGGGTCCCAGCTGCCTTGGCTGGGGTGAGGCTGGGCACTGAAACTAAGAGCAGGGAACATGTTTCTCCCATGCTCTTAATGACTCCTCTGCTGGTGCCTAGGCAGTGTAGAGAAGAAGTTGCCTGATTTGAATGCACAGGGAACAAGACATGAGCAGATAAGTTGGGTGGTGCAGAGAACTCAAACTAAAGTAGTATGTACCAGTAAAATAACCCTTAGAGAGTTGTGACAGGACTGGAAGGCAAGGACAAGACATTTGACCTTGATGTGGGGAAACATGGGAAGCCAGCCCTTAATCATCTTTGCAGTACCTTAAGCACCTGTTCTAGTCTTAACACAGATATTCATGCAGTTTGACAATTTGGTTAGCATTTCAATTAATAAAACATTTCCATAAAGAATCCGTTATGCTTCCAAGTTCTCATCTTTTATGTAGGTTTTAATTACTTATTAATCATTTACAGCCTTGCTTGGACTATTCATTCTGTAAATTAATTTGGGCATTTAAATCCCAGTAACTTTAAATTGTCTTTACTTTTTACATGCAGTTTCTCTTCAAGAATAAGCACAGTCACTTTTGTCTGGCACACTATGGTGTAGTATAGGTGATGCTGGGTGGAGAAGCACTATAATACCATTCTTAAAGTTAGCATCTTCCTGACTTGGTACAGGTGCTTCCTGGAAGATGCTGTTTTTTCTAATCAATGAGAACCACATATGTCTGCTAGCATCTTTCTAAATGCATTAATGCTCCTTTCTACAGTATATTGGGTTAAGAGAAGCAATTTGAAAGATACTATACTCCACCGAATCCACTTCTCAGATATAGTCACAGATTTCACTTTAAAGAACTAACAATAATATGTCATTACAGTCAGAATTCTTTGAATTAAAGTCTCTTTAATAGAATCAGCACAAACACTCCAAATTGTTTGGAAATGATGTATGATACAATGTCAGTACAGAATACAGTCTCTACATCAGCCTTCACACATGCCAAACTAATATTGAAGATGGTTCAGGAAATGAGGAATGGTAATTCAGTTTTAATGCTTTAGTAAGCTGTCATCACATTTAGTAAATCTATATGAAGCATTATGCACCATTTTTTTTATTGTGATCAGTCTAGGCTTAAAGTGCTTTTATTACAGTCATCAACATTCCATCCCTCTGAACAGGGCATGTGTTATTTCTTTTATAAATATTAATGGATACAATATAACTTTTCAAGAAATAATTTGATCATATTTGTTTGCTGTAAATGAGTTATAACCTCAGGGGGGTTATTTTACTAGTAAAAAATATATACCAAAATTCAAGAATAACTTCCTCTGTTGTGCAACACATCCAGGAAAGCTTTCCTGCCTACACAATAAAAATGATGTGCACTAACATATTGCCATAGAATTAAACTATTGCAATCAATATTATTATACTGGGAACTTTTTATAATCCACTTCCAGGATTCTCAGTCCTTTTGGATTGCTTTGAGGTTGCTCATGGAGATGGTCTGATCTCTGTATCTCAGCTCAGTTATTTCCATAATGGTTGGTTTTACCAGAATCATCCATATTTGCTTCCCCATCAATGGCCATTATTGTATTATGCCTTTTTTACTGCAAAAACATGTTTAAGCATATCAGTGTTTTGTCTTTGGTGATGCTGTTGAATTGTTTTTCACTTACATAGACATGTTAAATGTTTGACACTAAAGCATCCCACAATCTACATGACAGCTAGAATTGGATGAATCGTTTTTAGTAAGTATAATGAATTATTTTTGCTTCTCTTTCTGTTCGTGAATTATCTGCAGAAGGTTGCAACTTTTGTTAATTTGTTATTCAAAACTATATATCATATTTCTCTGAATAATTATTGGTCCATGGCTCAGCTGTGAACAGTTTCTTGGAAGTGTTCAAAATTCAAGCAGTTTTTATTGAACTCAGCTCACATGGCATATTTCTGTCCCCCCTCCCGCCCCCCAATTAGATGAACATAACTCCGAGATTCAATTTTCTGTTTGAAATGCTCAGATTTTTTAATTTAAATTTTATTTTCCATGATATTCTCCAGCAAAACAGAAAGAAGTTTGCAATGAACAATTTATCCAACTAATTTAGCAAACTCTTCTTGCATAAAACCTATGAGCAGATTAGTTCCTTAACTTTATTCATTATTGAAACTAAGTCCATTTTGGTGATTTTTTTTAACTCTATGGGTTCCTTGTTTTCTGGGACAGTTCTGTAGAATCCCAGAAATGGGTGGTAAACACCTTGACTTGTCTGGTCCAGCCTCCCATGCTGATACAGAACCAAGTAAACCTCCTAGACCATCCTTGATAAGTGTGTGTCTAACCTGGTCTTAAAAACCTGCAGTGACAAGGATTCCACAACCTTCCTTGGTAACTTTTCCAGTCCTTAACTATCCTTGTAGTTAGAAAGTTTTTCCTAAATATCAAACCTAAATCTCACTTGTTGTGGATTAAGTTGATTACTTCTTGTCCTACCTTTAGTGGACATGGAGAGCAATTGATCACCATTCTCTTTATAACAGCCCTTAATATATTTAAAGACTTATCAGTCCCCACTCAGTCTTCTTTTCTGACAACTAAACATGCTCATTTTTTTAACCTTTCCTCACATGTTAGGTTTTCTAGACCTTTTATCACTTTTGTTGCCCTCCTCTGGACTCTCTTCAATTTGTCCGTTTTCTCTGAAGTGTGGTGCACAAAACTGGACACAATATTATGTACTTGTCTTTATTGAATTTCAGTATCAAGATATAGATTCTGTCTGCACCAATTGTCAATTAAAGTTGTGTCCTCAAGTGTATTCCTCCGAGGGCAGATTTCAAGGACTTATCCATTACAACAGTTTACAAGGACGTCTAGCTCTAGTGAGCTATTTCCCAGGTCACTTACTCCAGTTTCCATACTCCAAATGGCCATACTTCAAGTGACAATGTCTCTCTTCAAAGTATATTGCTTTGATGTGATTTTTTTTCTGTTCCCTCCTTGTATGAGTGTGCAAACACTTCTGGTGTAAACGTTTGTGCATAAAAAAAAATAAAATTTGCACATTGGAGGGACGTGTAAGAATAAACTCAGTTACTTAAATTTAAATGTTTACAGAAAGTGAAAACAAGCAGGAATGTGAATATAGGCAAAGTGAATTCATTTAAAAAGATGAATATTTGTTGTACATTGTCATGGGACAATGGCAGAGAATGACAGGAAGTCTTTCTCTTCTAATATGGAACAAAGACTTTTATTTGAATAAGGAAAATAGGATGATTCCTTAAGTAAGTCTCTCCCCTTCCCCTCTTCCTCTTGGAGAGCTTCTGCCTAGAGGCTTCCATACATACCCCACTTCCTCCCCCAGCTTGGCCTAGTGATAGAGTTTTAAAGAAACACTACTCATATTCACCAATATTTTTGACATTCTTTACCCAGCTTTAATTAAAATAGCCAAAAATAAAAACTATAAAACAAAAGAGGAAATTCAGTTTTCAGGCTTGCATTTAGAAAGGTTTGAGAACCTTGCTTACCCTATTGACTGTAATTCCTATGTATAATGGGAGTATCCTGGATCCACAAGGTCTGATCTATGACCAGACTATAACCATTCCCTTGGGAGTGACCCCTTTAGTGGGCCGAGCCCCCGAGACACATATACTTCCAACTGGGATAGGCCCATGGCCTACATGACTACAGACCTGGGACGTCAGAAATAACTGATCCCTGTCTCTCCCTATGGTTCCCTGCAGTACATCCAGACAAGCTAGACTCCTGCAGGAGACTTGAACTGTACCCTGTCAGGTAGCAATGCTCTCCGGAGTATTTGCAGTGACAGCAGGCAGCCTTTTTCAAAACAAGATAAAAATGTATTAGTCACTTGGCATACAGAATCAGAAAGTCCATAGATTAACATAAAGAAATAAAGATTAAGACATAGTCCATCTGGTCAAGCCCGTGTCATCAGCCAGCCAAGCAGCTATGGATTCCATTTCAGGCTTTGTGTCTCTAACCTTTTGGTAGACCCAGGAGTGAACTGTCATGCCTCTTCTGAAAACCAACTCTTATTCCCTTTCAGTCAGTATTTTGTCTCCAGGCAGAACCCTGGTGAGTTCAGATATCTTGCCTGCTGGAGCTTCCCACTGTTAGTGTTGATTATTCAGTTTTTGAGGGCTTCCATTGTCTTTTCAGATTCTCTGGTGATAGGGGTTAGTTTCAATCAATTCTTTAATTCTATCCCAGACAGGAAGGGATAGCTGACACATACAGCTCATGTCTCCTGTTCTGCTCCAAAAGCAGATGTAACCCTTTTGCCCCCACTGAGTAGTAATGTACAGAGGGAAACAAACCTACATAAGATTATAAAATATTACACAGAATTCCCACTTATCACAGGTGGTGAGTTGAAACCTATGTGAGAATTAAAATATGACATAGTACAAGGGCTGAATCCAATTAATCTTGGAATGAATTCCCTTAATTTACCAGCACTGGCCAGACAATTAATTGTCACTTGTTCCATTTGAAGAATGGAAACTGGAGTAAGTAAGGAAATAGCTATCTGGGGCTAGAAGGCATTGTATCTGCACTAATGGATAAGTCCTTGGCATCTGCTCTATGGGGAATACACTTGAGGACATAATTTTAATTGACAATTTGTGCAGACAGGGTCCAGAATGGATGGAATGGAAGAATGGGTCACAAATTGTTTAACCCCCCCCCCCCCACACACACACACACACCATGTATTCCTGAAGATATATCCTGCCAGTAACATTTCTCTTTTATATGCATAGTGATTGCTTAATAGGAAATAAGCGTTGAGTAAATGTGTTCATATAACATATGAATTAACCTAATCCTTCCCTCAACACTGAATCAGAATTTTATTGAGCTTCCAAAAAGCTTAGACCACATTTTTACCTTCTTTCCTTCCCCACATTCTTCTTCTTTCCTAGTTTAGCTGTCACTGGAAGATAAAATACCAAAATAATAGAGATCTCCTTTTCATGAGATTTCCAGGGCCAATTTTGTTTACCAATTTAGGCTCAGATAGCACTCATATAAGCATTTGAATTTTGTTGACTTTTCCAAAATGAATGGAACCTGCCAAGTGCCAAAACTTTATCTATCATTAAAAGGAAAACATTTGATCCTTCATCTCCTTGTTTGTTTGGATGATTTAGGAGGAATCTCATGATGAGGAATCCTATTCTCAGAGGTGTCTTAAAGTGGGAACATTCGAGACTTCACTCCTGGGAATAAATTCTGCCTTTGCTTACACGCTGTGCAACCTCTCTGAAGTTAGTGAGGTTGCATAGACTGTAAATTATGGTAGAATTTGTTCCTTAACTTGAGAAGGACAAGTGACAGTTAAACTGTGTGAGGTGGGAGTTGAAATATTGTCATGTCCTCTTAGACTTTAATTGCAGTGGGCTTTATATTTGTAATCTTTTCAAGGAGTTGCATTACCTTAGGCCAGATCATGCACTATACAGAAAACCCTACAGAATACTTGTAGGAGAAAGGAACTCCATGAGATTCCACTCACAGTTTCTTTGCATGGGGAGGGTTAGGCGTTCTTGGGGAGCCTGCTTGAAGCCATGATCTTCTGGCCTAAGGTCCTGTGTCTGTGCACTACCTGCTGGCTCCCTAAAGTTTCCTGTTAGGTTGGTTCTGATGGTGTTGCACTGACAGACCTTGAAATATTCCACAGCAGAAAGGAGCTCCACTCAGAACCTAATGCAACTTCTTAACCTGTGGAGATGGTGGAAGGGCTATGTCATAGCAGCTATACAGTTCCCATGGATCATCCCTACACTGGGTGATCCTGACTGAGCCAGTTTTACATCCCCTTTTTGTGCTGCTGGAGTGGCATAAAGAAACCATAATAATTCCAGTGTTTAACTTAAGCTCCAGAAGGTTTTTAACATGCTGCATTTTTTTAAAATAGCAAAAATAATTCTATTCACTCTCATCTGTTCAAGGTTTTATTTGCCATCTCTTGGGAGGTACACGATACACATATTTTGGCCACTTCGTTTGCATCTATTGTATCTGACAACTCGTAGACAAAGATTCAGCCCAATGTTTATCACAATGGATGACTTATAAACCTCCTTAAAAATGAGGTTTCAAATAGAATAGGAATGGTGACAGACCTAACTATAGTTGCAGTAACAAGGCTGCTATAATACCAAATGTTAGTAAGACATAATGGCAACCAAGGTTGCTTGCACTGTTCTGATTGTACTGTGTTTTCAGGAGGTGAATGAAAGTTATTAATATGGTTATGGTATAATGAAACTTAGTTTTTTATTACCACAAATACAGCTGTGGGAAAGTGAGGGGATAATTACATCAGAGAAGATGAAGAATCATCCTTCTAAAGGAGATTTTCAAGTGCATCTTAAAGTACCTGGACTTGATGAGGATGCTTCCCAAGTTTGAGGGGCAAAGACCAGGAGAAGCAACTGTATTGTTTCTTTGATGTTGAGAGCGATTCAATCACTGTATAATTAGGAAGACTTCTTGCTGAAAAATGAAAGACGTTGTTGAGGAAGACTGCTATTGTGTCAGCTCTGCAAAGGGAGACAGAAGGAGAGGAGCTGGGTTTATGATGGCACGATAGGCTTTCTATAGAAACTAAGAAGGAAATGCAAGGATCTATGACATTGGTACACAAAGTGCAGCCTGGGGCAAGGCAGAATAGTTAAAGATATACCAAGAAAAATAATAGTCATTCCAGTTAAAATATTACCCCACATTAATTAAGATGAGAATAAAGAGAGTGCTGATTGGAAGAGGCACGGAAGTATATACCAGTAGCTGCAACATTCCCCCTACAAAAAGTAATTTCCAAGGATACCTCCAAATAACGACTCAACTATCTAAAACTAAGCAGGCAGGATGGACCAGTGGGTCAAAAAACCTAAAGAAAGATTATCAGATTCTGCTGGGCTTTTCCAGAAAGATCTGACTGTTAGTTAATTCCAATTATTGTGTTTCTTGCCCATAGATTAGAACATCTTTGGTAATATAAACATTATAATTTCTTACTTTTAGCATCACATGCGAGTGCTTAGTGCAATCTTATACATAAAGAGAGAACAGCCTGTTATTTTAAGGTCTGATGTTGTAAAATATGGCTTCATCTTCAACATCCCAAAAGTAGAACTGGTCAGGCAATGTCTTTTGGGGGATGGGGTTTGTTTGTTTGTTTTCACTGAAAAATTTGAGTTCTCAGCAAAAAATCAAAAACCTTCAATTCATAAATGCCAGTGTGGTGTCAGGATCCTGGTTGAAGGTAGGCAGAACTAGTGACAGGAGCTTGGGAGCCAAGAACTGAAGCCAGGGGTCAAAGTCAGTATCGGGGTCAGGAGTCAAGCCAAGGATTAAAACTGGGAACAGAGTCAGGAATCAGGCTGAGGATCAATACCAGGTATCAGGGTCTATGTCAGGTTTTCTGGGGTTGACCAGGACTCAGAATCCAAGTCAGAGCTGAGGTCAATACTTGGAGTTCAGAAAGAGAGAAGCAGGACAGTCATGGCAGCTAGCTAAGGATCAGCATTGTTGTCTGGACACTTCCTGGTGTGCCCCATGGGCTCGGGGATCATTAAGGCAACTGTCAGTCAGATCACTCAAGATTGAATTTCTCATGGCATGCAACCTCCATGGATTGTGGGTCACAAGGAGTATCCTGGTTATAGCTGGCACCGAGTGGCAGTGTGTGGATGTTGGTTGCCTGGTAGTTCTGCAGGCCTGGGTTCAAGTGCAACCAATTCTTATACTGCCAGGCCAGGTTTTTCTGGGTGGGCCACATGAAAAGCTGCCATGAGATTAGGTGCATGGACCTGGGATGCTGGCTCCCAGGATTGTTCCTTGGGACCACAGCCTTCCCAGTCAATGAGATATCAGGTGGAGTCATGTTTCATGTTCAAGTCTAACATTTCATGGACCACATATTTGTCATGACCCTAGACCTGTACTAGGGGAGGGGGCAGTGGTGTTCAACGTGCAAAAGGGTTGTCAATGTATGGACTCAGTAGCAACACATGAAACACTGGGTGTACCCTGAAGGATGTGGGTAGTCAGAGCTGAATGGTCACAAGGTTGATCACTTGGCTGATTGGATATGGGCTGAAGTGATCCCGTTTGCAACTGGGCTGTTTCATGTGGAGGTGTTATGCTGAGAGCCACACCTTCTGTTCCACAGCAAACACTTGGCCTTCCCAACGCTGACCATAGCATGTCACTTGTAGTCCCTGTTTGCACTTTTGAAATATTTTACTCCCCTTCTGGACCTTGTGGATCTGCTGGACCCAGTCAGCAGCTCTGGGATTCATAGAGGTGATTGGTATGGCTGGATGGAGACAGGGATGGAACCCAAAGTTTTTGTAAAAAGAACATTGCCAGCATTGTTGTAGGTGAACTGTGCTTGGGGCAGAAGGACTGACCAGTCAAAATGGTGTTAATTCATAAAGCATAGCAGGTATTGCTCCAAAACCTGATTTACTCTCTGACTGACCATCAGTTTGTGGATGGCAAGTGAAAGATGTCTGAGCGTGGACCCGGAGCAACCATAAAGTTTTGCACCAAAACCATGATACAAATTGTGGTCTTCAGATGGATATGATCTATTTGGGGAGACCATAGAGATGGATGACATGTATCAACGGGAGCTGGGCCATTTCTTCGGTGGAAGGCAGATGTGTGCTGGGGGGCGAAGTGGGCCATTTTAGTTAGTTGGCCTACCACTGTGAGGATGACTGTGTGCCCAATTTTTAGACAGCATTTCTGATGAGTTGAAGGTGAGAAGGGGCTTTGTGCATGGCTTCTTGATGCAAGCACATAGCTCACAGGAGGCACCACAGGAGTGTACTGTTGCATGCATCTGGGGCACACCAAAAATAGTGGGTGACAAAGCAGTAAGTCTTGAGGTGGCTGGCTAGTGGAGCGTCATGACAGAGTTGCAGCACATCTCATTGGGGGCATCCTGGTGGAATGCAAAAGTGGCCCTTGATGTAGAGCAAGTCACCTGCACCTGATGTTTATCCTTTACTTATTGTCTCAAGTTCCCTGGGAAGAGGCTGCTCCTTCATAGCTGAAATGACTAGGTTCAGTTGGTCTTGGGGAATGGCAGTATCCAAGAAATTACAGGACTTGAGGACATGTTGTGGCTCCATGAGGGAATGATCATGGTCAGGGAGGTATTCCCCTTTTCAGGACAGGGTGTTGCCTATCTTGTTCTGGTCTCCTGGGTGATAAGTAATGGTAAAATTAAAGCATGTGAAGAACAGGGTCCATTCAGCACTTTTGCCCTGTGGAGATACTCCAAATTTTGATGATCTGTGTACACCTGTATCAGGTGTTGGGCACCTTTGAGGTGGTGGTGCCATTCCTTAAAGTTAGCTTTAATTGCTAGAATCTCCTTGTCTGAAATCTCATAATTTTGTTCTGCCCGCATGAGTTTGAGAACAATAGGCACAAAGGAGCGGTTGCTGTTGGGGTCCACATCCTTGGGAAAGTATTGCCCCGATTAAACATTAGATACATCAGTCTTCACAACAAAGACCCATGTTGGGTTGAGTTGGATCAGGATTGGAGCACAGGTTAAGGCCATCTTGATTGGTCAAAGCCAACTGGCAACCATGTCAAGGAGGCATGTTTGCAAAAGAGCACTGTCAATAGGGCTATTTGGTCCAAAATTCCAGGGATAAAGCACCTATAAAAATTAGCAAACCCCAGGAAACATTCCACTCCTTGATGTTCTAGAGGACCGCCCAGGTCTGAAGAATGTCCACCTTCCTGGGATCCATTCAGAGGCCCTTAGAGGACAAGATATAACCCAAGAACTCCATGGAGTGCTGGTCAAAGCTGCACTTTTCAAGCTTTGAGCATAGGCCATGTCAGCAGAGCCAACCCAGGACTGACCAGATGTGTTGAGTGTGCTGCCAAGGGCTCTCTGAGAAGACAAGTACATTGTCAAGATATACTATGATGTATTCATCTAGAATGTCATGAAATACCTCATTCATGAAATGTTGGAATGTTGCTGTGGTGTTTATAAGACCAAGGGCATCATCAAATATTCATAGTGGCCATACAAGGTTCAAAAGTCTGTTTTCCACTCATCCCCTGCACAGATTCACATGAGGTGGTAGGATCCTCATAGGCTGAGCTTGGTAAACACCTGGGATGATTGTACAAGGTCCAGCAATTCCAGAATGAATGAGAGAGAGTACCAGTTTCTGATGGTTACTTGATTGAGGCCCCAGTAATCCACACATAAACACAGGATTCCATATTTCTCTTTAATGAAGAGAAGGGGAGGTGGAGGTGGAGATAAATCCCTTGGTCAGATTCTCCTAGATGTACAATTGCAGAGCAGCCAGCTCCAGCTCTGACATGGCATAGACATGGCTAAAAGGGATCTTCGCCCCAGGTTGCAGCTCAATTGGACAACCATAGTCACAGTGCAGTGGTACAGTGTCTGCGGTCTTCTTCTCAAAGACATCCACACAGTCATGGTACTTTGAAAGAAGAGCAGGAGTCAGTTCTGACAGGAATCCCAGCCTGGTCCCAGGGGTTCCTCTCATGCTGGAATGGTGCATCTTGAAGCCAGGAATCATCCAGTAGTGTGCACAGGCAAATTTATTGACAGAATTCAGATTTTCCATTCAAGCCATAAGACACGTGGTTCATGAGTGGCCAGTCATAAAATGACTAGAATTATGGTGAGGGGATCACTCAGAACCATAAGATCTCTTGATGGTCCTGGTTAACAGCTTCCAGTGGTACCATTT
The DNA here is from genome assembly GCF_028017835.1 of Emys orbicularis. Lineage (NCBI taxonomy): Eukaryota > Metazoa > Chordata > Testudines > Emydidae > Emys > Emys orbicularis. Next base: position 61,750,676 of record NC_088683.1, on the reverse strand, counting down.
CCAGTGTTACCAAGCCTGAGCACAGGAGCAAGCCTTCAGACAATGCTGTACCGTATAGGGTACATACACATCACAGGATTCCTATTCTATGGCTTCATAATGTGGAAAATGAATTAAAGGGAATGGAGCAGACTGAAGTAATCGAGAAAATCTCTGAACCAACAGCACGGGTACCAGTTATAAATAAAAATGGAAAAATATTGAAGCAATTGTGAGAAAAATATATCCTCCCAACACTGGTTGGCTTCCTCCCCGAAGTGAAATGAGCTACAGTATTCTCCAAGCCAAAAAAAGTGCTAAACTGGCTACATTTATCACATCCTCCAGAGGAAGGGGCGGGGCCAGAGCCAGAAGAGAAGAGACGGGGCCAGAGCCTCTTCCAGCCATGCTGCCTGGAATGCTGCCCGGTGCAGCACAGCATCCCGGCTGACTGAGAGTGCCTGGCTGCTGCAGCAGGCTGACCCCCACCCAGGCTCAGCTTCTGGGAACAGTGGCCAAGTGAGCCGGAGTCCCCCCGCCCTCACCTCTCCGGCATCCTCAGAGTCGGCTCCTGTCCCCAGAAGTCGAGCCTGGTCAGGGAGCGGGCTGCCGCTGCCCCCTCCCCAGCCAGGCTTTCTCTCAGCCAGCTACTGCTGCACACAGAGCAGGCCAGGGGGGATGGCAGGGTGGGGCTTCGACTTGCTCAGACGCTATCCCAGAAGTCAAGCCCAGGTGGGAGGCAGCCCACTGCTGCCGCAGCCAGGCACTCTCCCGAGTCCCAGGCAGCTGCTATGCTGCACTGGGCAGCATCTTGGAGTGGCTCCGGGGCCTGGCTGCTAGGGAGAGCACAGAGTAGCTGAACATGGTGGGGGGAGCCGGTGCAGTGGGAGGACAGAGCCCCCAGGTAACGTGGGGTGAGGAGGGGACAGGGAGAGCCTGGAGGTCCCAGGGTGGGGGCAGGATGGGGAGGAGACACGTAGGGAGGTCACATGTCCTCCCCTTTAGCTGGTGCTCCCCGCCCCCCCAGTATGGAGAGGCAGCAGTTGTCTCCTTGCCCTGAGAAAGTAAAAGCAATTCGAGAACTGACTGCACCAACTAATGTACCAGAACTGAGACACACACTGGGGATGGTAAATTATCTTGGTCGATACTTACAAGACCTTGGAAGAGACTATCTGCAGATTTATGCAAATTCAGAGGACATCATTATCTGGCCATTATGGACTATTTTTCCAGGTATATAGAAATAACATACTTGAAAGACCTAACATGTCACAGCGTTACTGAGAAACCGAAGTGCACTTTTGCTCGCTTGGGCATTCCATAACAACTAGTCACAAACAATGGACCACAATTCACTGCAGCAGAATTTCAGTCTGAACCAAATATGATTTTGATCATATTACTAACAACCCACATTACCCACAAGCAAATGGAGAGGTTGAGAAAGCTGTACAAACAGCAAAGAAAATCCTACGGCAGAAAGATCCATTATTTGTTCTTCTGAGCTATAGATGAACACCAATAGCAGCCACGGGATATAGTCCAGAACAACTCCTAATGGGAAGACAATTCAGAACTACTGTTCCAACTTACATTCTTTTCCAGTCTCCAACGTGGCCAGACATGAAGAGAATAGCCAAATCAGATTTAAAAACGCTAAAAGAGCTTATGAACACTTTTAAAACAGACGTCACTCAGAGTACTGCTGGGTCTAGAACCTGGTGACATGTTCATGTACGGAGAAAAGGCTGGATGGCTCCAGCTGTCGTAAAGAAAAAGAATTCAGCACCCAGCGCATATGTGATCGAGACTGACAGTGGAGAGTTCAACAGAAACTGTCAACATCTATTTTTTGTTCCTCAGAAAGAACAATTAATAAAGTGAACTCTACAGATGATGGATGTAGAACAAGAAGATGTCACCTCAAAGATTCTAGGACTGACCACAGCCAGGCATTGTGACCAACGGACAGTCAGATGACCAAGTTATACATGTTTGAGTCATGTAATTAGAAAAAAAATTACAATTCAGAGACACTTAACAGACTGATCTGTTCTGAACTTTGAAGACAAAATGGTAGTGTAAATATTGTAAATGGTAGGAATGTAGAACCTAAAGGGGGAGATGTAATGGAATGCTGAACTATATTATATTGTTTAGCCACTAGGTGCTACTGAGGTTAGGTGTAAAATACTTAACCTCAGCCATACCTGGCAGAGCTAAAAGGATCTTATGGTGAACACATCTGGTGTGTACCTCATTAAGAAGCAAGCTCTGTGGCTAGTCCATATCTAGTACAGGAATATGACAATTGGCCTGGGTTCCAGGTGCTCAGTCATGGCGCATGGCTGGAGCACCATGTTCTCATTCTGCAACCAGGCAGTCTGCTCTCACAGTGTCTGGTTCTTGGTGACAGAAAGCATCAGTTTGGCCTGTAGTGCAGTGTTTGTGTTGAGCAGCTAGTGGCCTGCACTCACAGGGCCTGGTTCTCAGACAAGCTGTAGCACTTGTGTCCGCAACATGGGACGTTCCTCCTGAGGACTGTCAGTCCATTCAGGCATGTCTGATGCCCTTTGGGACAGGCTGGGTAGGGGGCAACCTGCTGCCTCCATGTCCCACAGAGACAGCTTTCTCCATGTGTTAGGGGTGATCCAGGCAAACTGTCAGGAACTGGGTGAAGGTAGGCATGACTAGTGGCAAGAGCTTGGGAGCCGGGAACTGAAGCCAGTGTCAGAGTCAGTATCAGGTTCAAGCTGGAGTCAGAGACAGGAAAAAGCCAAGGGTCAGAGACAGTCAGGACTGGCCAAGGGTCGATTCCAGGTATCAGGGTCCATGTTGGAATTCCAGGAATCCATCAGGAGTCAGAATCCAAGTCAAAGTTGAGGTCAGTACTAGAAGTTCAGAAAGAAAGAAGCAAGACAGTCATGGCAGCTAGCGAGGGATCCACATAGTTACCTGGATACTTCCTGGTATGCCCCATAGGCTTACATAAGATCAAGGAGCCAATCTGGGATCGCTAAGGCAACTGTCAATCAGATCACTCAAGGCGGAACTTCCATGGCATACAACCTCTGCAGATTGTGGGTTACAAGGAATGTCCAGGTTACAGCTGCTGCCAGATGACAATGTGAGGATGTTTGTTGCCTGGTAGCCCCATGGGCCGGGGTTGAAGTCCCACTGATCCTTACACATGGTGCATCATATCCTTATTCTCCTCTATAGACCAGGCTCCCTGGCCCTATTATATGGTATATTATTAGAGTCACTGGTCTAGGTGCATTATAGGAGATGTAGTCTGGCTTGGGACTCTGGCTCGTAGAAGGGAATGGAGACATGAGTCATCCATAGTACAATTCTGATGAGGCTCTGCAACAGGATTTACAAATTGAAAGTTAATGGTTCTGAAATTGGTTTTCAGCCAACATTTTTCAGTTTTTGCTTTTCAGTTTTTCAACCAAAAGTTGAAATTTTCTGCAGAAAGCAGATCCTTTTCAAAATGTTCTTAGTCAAAAACCTAATATTCTATCACAAAACAGTTTAGATGGATAACTTGTGATCAGCCCTACTCGAAATCCCTTTGCTCTTTGCCCAGTCTTTCACACCTGGAATTAAAAAAAGTAATCTGTACTTGATCCTTAGAGACTGATAACTCTAAAGAAATACTAAATCCATTCCAGATAAATATAAATTAAATGTATATGTTTGGATGTGAGCTCTAGTTGTCTGAGTAAAGTGAAAAGGTTGGGTTTTAGGAACATTATGGAGGAAGAAGTGGCAAGACTTGAGATTGCACAGACTTGTGAGCTGAGGAGGTGGAGGAGTTGAAAGTGAATCTCTGATTATGAGGCCAGCTGACAGGGAGGGCAGTAGAATTGCCAACTGTGAGAGACTGGAGAAGCTTTCTGAGCAAACATCCATAGTTCCATTTTGGCAGTGTTAAGTTTTAAGTGGATGATGAGGCATCCAATAGGAGTTGTTGGAGATAGAAGCTGAGGTGCTGGATTGGATGAAGAGACCAGTGAGGTGTGAAGAGGTAGATTCTGAGAGTCACCAGAATAAATCTGGTTGAAGTCATGTGAGTGCTGAGCTCACCCAGAGGTTGAAAAGGAAGAAGAGGGCCAAGACCAGAGAGGAGAGGAAAAGAAAAGGCACTGCCACAAGAGATCATGTTCAAGGAACTTTGTTATTAAACTGTTTAAAAAAGAAATAGATCAGATTTATAAGATTCCAAGCACCATATTCATGATATGACCATAATCTGATCCAAAGTATTTCCATGTGTAGGTTTTTGGTTCTCTAGAATCCTGTAGCACACTGCCCCTGGAATTAACCATAAAGGCCTTGTGACATTGTGCAGTCTATATGGTTTTATAAAAACATGATAATAAGTGAATATAATGTAACTGGAATATGCTTCATGCAAAAGGTCTCTTGTAAGATATCATTACAAAGCTTATAATCTACTGAGTGTGATCATCCTATTTGTATAAATGTGCCACTCTTGTATCTAAAACTAGAAATATAAAATATAACTCTGAGGGCCTATTGTAATTATGCAAAGTGTGGGCCATTAATGGTGGTTTGGAATCTTGATGACTCTCATTAACCAGGACCATTGTCCGTAGATGGCTCTGTTTTACCTGTGAGTCTTCCTGTATATGTGTGTGCTGGCAAGTGGGTAATGAAGTCTTGCAGTGACATGTGATCATGTCACCTGAACTGGAATCCATCTTTAACCTGGTGCTTTTCCAGTGGGGGGGGAGGGGTGGAAACCCAGAGGGACAAAGGGTTCCCGCCTTATGCAAAAGATATATAAAGGGGTGGAACAGAAGAGAGGAGAGAGAGGAGAGCCATCTTGAAGAATCCCCTAGCTACCACCTAAACTGGAACAAGAGCTGTACTAGGGGAAAGAATTGTGCCCAGGCCTGGAAGGTGTCCAGTCTGAGAAAAAAATTACTGAAGCATCTCTGAGGGTGAGATTATCTGTATTCAGTTTGATTAGACATAGATTTGCACATTTTATTTTATTTTGCTTGGTGACTTACTTTGTTCTGTCTGTTACTACTTGGAACCACTTAAATCCTACTTTCTGTATTTAATAAAATCACTTTTTACTTATTAATTAACTCAGAGTATGTATTAATACCTGTCAAGTATCAGAGGGGTAGCCGTGTTAGTCTGGATCTCACAGTGTCTGGTTCTTGGTGACAGAAAGCATCAGTTTGGCCTGTAGTGCAGTGTTTGTGTTGAGCAGCTAGTGGCCTGCACTCACAGGGCCTGGTTCTCAGACAAGAACCAGCAACCACACACTGCACCATAACAACTCTAACTCAGGAACCAATCCATGCAACAAACCTCGATGCCAACTCTGCCCACATATCTACACCAACACCACCATCACAGGACCTAACCAGATCAGCTACAACATCATCAGTTCATTCACCTGCACATCCACCAATGTTATATATGCCATCATGTGCCAGTAATGCCCCTCTGCTATGTACATTGGCCAAACTGGACAGTCACTACGTAAAAGGATAAATGGACACAAGTCAGATAGCAGGAATGGCAATATACAAATACCTGTAGGAGAACACTTCAACCTCCCTGGCCACACAATAGCAGATGTAAAGGTAGCCATCTTACAGCAAAAAAACTTCAGGACCAGACTCCAAAGAGAAACTGCTGAGCTTCAGTTCATTTGCAAATTTGACACCATCAGATCAGGATTAAACAAAGACTGTGAATGGCTAGCCAACTACAGAAGCAGTTTCTCCTCCCTTAGGTGTTCACACTTCAACTGCTAGCAGAGGACCTCACCCTCCCTGATTGAAATAACCTCGTTATCTCCAGACTGGTTCTTGCCAGCATATTTATACCTGCTCCTGGAAATTTCCATTACATGCATCCGACGAAGTGGGCATTCACCCACGAAAGCTTATGCTCCAATACATCTGTTAGTCTTAAAGGTGCCACAGGACTCTCTGTTGCTATTAATACCTGGGGGAGCAAACAACTGTGCTTATCTCTCTATCAGTGTTATAGAGGGCGAACAATTTATGAGTTTACCCTGTATAAGCTTTATACAGGGTAAAATGGATTTATTTGGGTTTAGACCCCATTGGGAGTTGGGCATCCGAGTGCTAAAGACAAGCACACTTCTGTGAGCTGTTTTCAGGTAAACCTTCAGCTTTGGGGCAAGTAATTCAGACCCTGGGTCTTTGTTGGAGCAGACGAGAGTGTCTGGCTCAGCAAGACAGGATGCTGGAGTCCTGAGCTGGCAGGGAAAACAGGAGCAGGGGTAGTCTTGGCCCATCGGGTGGCAGCTCCCAAGGGGGTTTCTGTGATCCAACCTGTCACAGGCCTTACTAAGAATTCAGCTGGTTTTGTACAGCAGCCTGCCTTTTAGAAAGACCAACAAGAACCCATCTTCCCAGTGCTCCACTCTCTGTCTCCACAGCTATTTGTGGATTTGCTTCAAGATCATAGAGCATCAGGGTTCTCAGGAAGTCATCTAGTCCAACCCCCTGCTCAAAGCAGGACCCATCCTGAGACAGATTTTTGCCCCAGATCCCTAAATGGCCCCCTTGAGGATTGAACTCACAACCCTTGGTTTAGCAGGCCAATAGTCAAACCACTGAGCTACCCCTTCCCCCCCGGTCATGATCTTTAAAGCTTTGAATAGGTGTGTCACAGGGTGCTCCACTTGCTAAAGGGTGGTGCCCCCTTCAGGTGAATATGGGGATTAGCTCCAGAGTTCATTTCCCCTTTTTCCCCTCTTTCACTGTTACAGCTCTCCTCCCACTCATGGAGTCTCACTATGGCTGCTTCATGATTCAGCCCTCCAGCCAGGTCACACCATGATTTCTCCTTCTGGGGGAGTCTTTCAAAGTCCTTCTACACCAGCAGTATCAGGCAGTCCTCACACCCTCTGCCCTGACTATGTCACTCCCCCAGTGATTCAGGCAGTCTTCCCATTCACTGCCCCATGCAAAACCACTCTGCGGTGGATGGTAGAGAAACCCAGGCCTTCCCTCTACTCAGGGGAGGCTCTATGTTTTTTGCCACCCCAAGCACTGCAGTCAGGCTTTGGGGGCATGCCTGCAGGCAGTCCGCTGCTCACGCAGATTCGGCGGTGTTTCTGCAGGTGATCTGCCGGTCTCGCACCTTCGCCGTACCCGCCGCTAAAGCCACGGGACCGGCGGACCTCCCGCAGGCATGCCGCCGAAGGCTGCCTCACTGCCGCCTTCACGATGACCGGCAAGTTGCCCCCCTCCCCCCCCGGCTTGCCGCCCCAGGCATGCGCTTGCTGTGCTGGTGCCTGGAGCCGTCCCTGCCTCTACTCTGGATTTCAGTCTAGGGTCCTATAGCAAGCAGTTAAGGTCTGGGATTTCCCTAACCACGCTGCTCTCTTGCCTGGACTACTTCCTACCATGCTGCTTTAAGTTTCTCCATCAGCCTTCCTAGTCAGACCCCTCTCTTCTAGGCCTACTAAGTAAATTCTTGCTCATGAGTTCCTATCCCTTTCTCACTGTTGACAGCCTCTTGGCTTTATAGAAGCCCCACCTGTTCCTTCACAGGTGAGCTTGCTTCTCCACTCATTTTAAATCTCCCGTTTGCCACTTATTAGGCTCACCTGGCCTAATTCAGCTCTTTCAGGGAACAGAACACCCCATTAAATGCTGCCAAGGCTTAGCTGTGTTAGAGACAACAGTGTTATGTGCCAATCACTCACAGTTGCCATCAGTGAGGATGTCACAGATGATGTTCCCCAGTAGGGCATCTGAGAGGCCAGAGGCAGGAGGTTCCCAATGGATCGATCTCAGCTGAGGAATTCCTACCACTGCAGATCAGAATGAGACTGTGCTTTGCCATTTTAGAAGCCTTTACTGTAAATAAAACAATAGAAACCAACCCCACACTGGAACACAATAATGAGGTATGACATTGGGTCCATTAGCTGTATCAACTTAATTCTTATCTGACAAGTGATTTTCCCCCTTCACTTTGCATATGTATGAAGAATAGGTGTGCAGACTATGAGAGACCGTAATGCAGGACTATCAATCCTTCATGGAACTTTTGTCTGGTCCTCGCTGCAGCAAATCTATGCAGCTTTGTCCGTGTCTGAGCCAATCCCGCATTATGAAGGATATTCCCTGTCCATTGCTCTAAATTTATTTCTAATGCACCACAAAGCTGGTATTATCTCACTTTCAGTATTGCAAATTCATGACATCGGAAGTGATGAATCGCAAAATAGAGGTCACATACAATGTAAGTGGTAAAAGGATGAATGTCAGATCATTTTCAGCTTCCTATATTAACTTCTCTTACACATTTCTCTTTAGGTATCTTCTTCAAAATTTTGACCAATTAGACTAAGGGCTGTGACAGAGGGTTTTGGAGACCTGCCCATAAATCATATTTCAAGAGACCAGACCAAAACTAGATACAACCATCCAGTGATGAGCTGCTAAAAAATTAACAACCGGTTCCCTCCTCCTCACCCCATGAGGGGGTCGTGACCCCCCTCGACCCCGGGACTCCTGCCCCATCCAACCCCCCATGTTCCTTCACGCCCCCCCCCGGGACCCCTTCCCTGTCCCCTGACTGCCCCCTGCCACCCCATCCAATCCCTCCTCTGATTCCTGATGGCCCCCCGGGACTCCTACCCCATCCAACCACCCCTTCTCTCTGTCCCCGACTGCCACTGGAACCCCTGCCCCTGACTGCCCCCCACTGCCCCATCCAACCCCTGCCACTTCCTGACTGCCCCCCAGGACCCTTGCCCCCATTCAATCCCCCTGTTCCCTGCCCTCTGACCACCCTGACCCCTATCCACCCCCCCCACCCCCCCAAACTCCCCTGCCCTCTATCCAACACCCCCTCCCTGCTCCACACAACCCCCCAGCCCCACCATACCCACCACTGTGCAGACCCTCTCCCAACCACACAACTCCCCTGCTACACAGCCACCCTGCAACACACAACTCTGTTCGCTCACACTATACACATGCGTCCCCACTACACAGCTGCACTCCCCAAACTGCACAATGCTCTAAGCCGGGGGATGGCGGGAGGCGGGGGCCCGGGCAAATTGCCACACACATTCCCCCCCCCCGTGGCCCTGGAGCTCGCAGGCCCCCCCCCTTGCCGGTAGCCCGGAGGCTGGAGCTCAGCAGCTGAGCTGGCCATGCTGCAGCTCTGAGGGGGGAGAGGGAGGAAGACAACATGATCCTCGTGGGGCCGGGGGCGGGGCCCCGGGACAAATTGCCCTGCCCTGCCCTCTGGGCAGCCCTGGAGAGCTTGCAGCAGCCTTACCTTGCTGGCGGCCGCTCAAAAGGCGGCAGCAGGACGACTCGGGAGCTCAGCTCAGCTGCCCAGCATGCAGGTGTGTCTGAGGCCTGGTCTACACTATGACTTTAATTCGGATTTAGCTGCTTTAAATCGAATTAACGCTGGACCCGTCCACACAACGAAGCCATTTAATTTGAATTAAAGAGCCCTTTAATTCGATTTCTGTACTCCTCCTCGATGAGCGGAGTAGCGTCAAAATCGGTATTGTCAATCCGAATTAAGGTTAGTGTGGCCGCAATTCGATGTTATTGGCCTCCAGGAGCTATCCCACAGTGCACCATTGTGACCGCTCTGGACAGCAATCTGAACTCGGATGCGCTGGCCAGGTGGACAGGAAAAGCCCCGGGAACATTTGAATTTCATTTCCTGTTTGCACAGCGTGGAGAGCACAGGTGACCACAGAGAGCTCATCAGCACAGGTAACCATGCAGGCTGATAATCGAAAAAGAGCACCAGCATGGACCGTACAGGAGGTACTGGATTTGATCGCTATATGGGGAGAGGATTCGGTGCTAGCAGAACTTCGTTCGAAAAGACGAAATGCCAAAACTTTTGAAAAAATTTCCAAGGGCATGATGGAGAGAGGCCACAATAGGGACTCAGATCAGTGCCGCGTGAAAGTCAAGGAGCTCAGACAAGCCTATCAAAAAGCAAAGGAGGCAAACGGTTGCTCCGGGTCAGAGCCGCGGACATGCCGCTTCTACACCGAGCTAAATGCATTTCTAGGGGGGGCCGCCACCACTACCCCACCTGTGACCGTGGATTCCGGGGCAGGGATAATCTCATCAGCTACACCTGAGGATTCTGCGGAAGGGGAAGAGGAGGAGGAGGAGGACGAGCTGGCAGAGAGCACCCAGCTCTCCGTTCTCCCCAACAGCCAGGATCTGTTTCTCACCCTGACTGAAGTACCCTCCCAAGCCTCCCAAGCCAGTACCCAAGACCATGACCCCATGGTGAGTTTACCTTTTAAAATATAAAACATGGTTTAAAAGCAAGCATTTTTAATGATTAATTTGCCCTGAGCACTTGGGATGCATTCGCAGCCAGTACAGCTACTGGAAAAGTCTGTTAACATGTCTGGGGATGGAGCGGAAATCCTCCAGGGACATCTCCATGAAGCTCTCCTGGAGGTACTCCAAAAGCCTTGCCACAAGGTTTCTGGGCAGTGCAGCCTTATTCCGTCCTCCATGGTAGGACACTTGACCACGCCATGCTAGTAGCAAGTAATCTGGTATCATTGCATGACAAAGCCTGGCAGCGTATGGTCCCGGTGTTTGCTGGCATTCAAGCAACATCCGTTCTTTATCTTGCTGTGTAATCCTCAGGAGAGTGATATCGCTTAGGGTAACCTGGTTGAAATACGGGAATTTAATTAAGGGGACAGAGGTGGCCGTTCCTACTGGGCTGTTTGCCTGTGGCTGAAAAGAAATCCTTCCCTGCATTTAGCCAAGTGCAAAGGGGGGGCGTGGATTGGCCCAGAGCTTTTCGAGTTTTGCTAGCAGGGATCTTCCCTGATACCAGCCACGCGGTGGGGGGAGGGATAAAGCACTCATCCCAGAGAATTCATGGCGGGTTGGGGGGGGTGTTAGTTTGGTTCCTGCAGGGATCTTCCCTGATACCAGCCACGCGGTGGGGGGAGGGATAAAGCACTCATCCCAGAGAATTCATGGCAGGTTGGGGGGGGGGGGTTAGTTTGGTTCCTGCAGGGATCTTCCCTGATACCAGCCACGCGGTGGGGGGAGGGATAAAGCACTCATCCCAGAGAATTGGATGGTGGTGGGGGGGTGTTAGCTTGTTTTCTGCTGCTGAAGGTTAACAGGAAAACTGCAGCACAATGGGCTTTGCTTGGTATGTGGGAAAGCAGGGCGCAGAAGCCTAAAGACAGTGGCTTACCATGGCAGCATGCAAGCTGAATTCTGTTGCCCGGACCTGCGTCTGTGATCTCTAGCAGCAAAGCCACAGGCACTCAATATTAAGAGGCAAAATGCGACCTTGCACAGAAATCACATGTGCTATGTAATGTGAATAGTATTTGTCACCGTGAAAGAGTATAAGCATTGTTCTGAAAAATGTATCTTTTAAAAAAATTCTCTCCTTTCTTCACTCCCTCCAGCAGCTGCAAATGTTTCAAGCCTCCCTCCTCCTTCCCGAAGGCTATCCCAGATAAGGCGTCAGAAAAAGAAGACGCGAGACGAGATGTTTGCAGAAATCATGCAATCCACCAGGAGTGAAAGAGCTCATCTGAATGAGTGGAAGGACACGGTTTGCAAGTATAGGAAAGAAGCCAGTGAACGTGAGGACATGAGGGACCAACGTGAGGACATGAGGGACCAACGTGAGGACAGAAGGGACCAACGTGAGGAGAGGAGAGACGCTTGAGATGAGAGGTGGCGTCAGGAAGATCAGAGGAGGCAGGATACAATGCTGGGGCTGCTGCGTGAGCAAACAGACATGCTCCGGCGTCTGGTGGAGCTTCAGGAACGGCTGCTGGAGAACAGAGTGCCGCTACAGCCCCTGTATAACCCCCCTACCTCCTCACCATGTTCCATAGCCTCCTCACCCAGACGTGTAAGAACACAGGGGGGGAGGCTCCGTACACCCTCCCATTCCACCCCAGTGGACAGCCCAAGCAAAAGGCTGCCATTTTTTTAACCTTTTTTTAGTGGGCTTTTCCTTCCCGCTGATCCTCCTCCCAAACCCCACTCAGGTTCTCTCCCTCTTTTTATAATCAATTAATAAAGAATAAATGATTTTTAAACAATAGTGACTTTATTTCCTTTGAAAGCAAGCTGGGGGAAGGGGGAGGGTGGGTTCCTTACAGAGAATGAGTCAATAAAGGGGGCGGGTTTTCATGAAGGATAAACAAACAGAAATTTCACACTGTAGCCTGGCCAGTCATGAAACTGGTTTTCAAAGCTTCCCTAATGCGCAGCGCTTCCTGGTGTGCTCTTCTAATCGCCCTGGTGTCTGGCTGCACGTAATCAGCAGCCAGGCGATTTGCCTCAGCCTCCCACCCTGCCATAAAGGTCTCCCCCTTGCTCTCACAGAGATTGTGGAGCACACAGCAAGCAGTAATAACAATGGGGATATTGGTTTGGCTGAGGTCTGAGCGAGTCAGTAAGGATCGCCAGCGACCTTTTAAACGGCCAAATGCACATTCTACCACCATTCTGCACTTGCTCAGCCTGTAGTTGAACAACTCCTGACTCCTGTCCAGGCTGCCTGTGTATGGCTTCATGAGCCATGGCATTAAGGGGTAGGCTGGGTCCCCAAGAATAACAATTGGCATTTCAACATCCCCAACGGTTATTTTCTGGTCCGGAAAGTAAGTCCCTTGCTGCAGCCGTTTAAACAGATTGGTGTTCCTGAAGACGCGAGCGTCATGAACCCTTCCCAGCCAGCCCACATGGATGTTGGTGAAACGTCCCTTGTGATCCACAAGTGCTTGCAGCACCATTGAAAAGTACCCCTTGCGGTTTATGTAGTGGGTACCCTGGTGCTCCGGTGCCAAGATAGGAATATGGGTTCCATCTATCGCCCCACCACAGTTAGGGAATCCCATTGCAGCAAAGCCATCCACTATGACCTGCACATTTCCCAGAGTCACTACCTTTCGTAGCAGCACCTCCGTGATTGCTTTGGCTACTTGCATCACAGCAGCCCCCACAGTAGATTTACCCACTCCAAATTGATTCCCGACTGACCGGTAGCTGTCTGGCGTTGCAAGCTTCCACAGGGCTATCGCCACTCGCTTCTCAACTGTGAGGGCTGCTCTCATCTTGGTATTCTGGCGCTTCAGGGCAGGGGAAAGCAAGTCACAAAGTTCCATGAAAGTGCCCTTACGCATGCGAAAGTTTCTCAGCCACTGGGAATCGTCCCACACCTGCAACACTATGCGGTCCCACCAGTCTGTGCTTGTTTCCCGGGCCCAGAATCGGCGTTCCAAGCCTATAACCTGGCCCATTAACATCATAATCTCCAAAGCACCGGGGCCCGCGGTCTGAGAGAATTCACGGTCCATGTCCATGTCCTCATCACGCTTGTCGCTGTGCTGCAGTCGCCGCCTCCTCCTCCTCCTCGCCTCTTTTTTCTGGTCCTGGGTAAGCATAAACTCCACGAGAACGCGCGAGGTGTTTACAATGTTCATGACTGCGTTCTGGAGCTGAGCGGGATCCATGCTTGCTGCGGTATGGAGTCTGTGCAGAGTTCACTCAGGAAAAAAGGCGCGAAATGGTTGTCTGCCGTTGCTTTCAGGGAGGGAGGGGGAGGCTGTACCCAGAACCACCTGCGACAATGTTTTTTGCCCCATCATGCACTGGGGTCTCAACCCAGAATTCCAAGGGGGGTGGAGACTGCGGGAACTATGGGATAGCTCTGGGAAAGCTACCCACAATGCAACGCTCTGGAAATCGATGCTAGTACGGTAGCTTGGACGTACACCACCGAATTAATGTGCCTAGTGTGGCTGAATACATTTGAATTTATAAAATCGGTTTCCTAAATTCGAATTATATAAATTCGGATTAATCCCGTAGTGTAGACATACCCATAGAGTGACCACCTGTGGCTGGCCACGCTGCAGCTCTAGGGGGTGGGGAAGCGGGGGAGGGGCCGGTGGAGCCTCAGCCTCCCCAGCTGGGAATCCTGGGAGCAACAGGAGGCCCGCGGAAAGGAATTCTTTGCCCATCCCCCGGCCCTTTAACAAGCGGTTCTCTACCTGCCTCTAATTTTAGCAGCCGGTTCTTGCGAACCGGTGAGAACCGGCTCCAGCTCATCACTGCAACCATCCTTAGGTGGTCTGTGAAAAGCAGTATTTGAGTTAGGTCATCAAGCTTTTGAAAGACTGCTATTGGTCATCGTTAAAGGTATTTTGGATCCTCAGTGGCCCATCTGCTAGAGAAAGCAATGAGTCCAAACCTGTTTGTGTGCGTGTGTGTAGGGGAAAATCTTGTTTGGAAAGAAGGATTGAGGAGTCATATCTAGACATGCAAACTAACCCAGAGCTAGGAGCTTGATAAGTGGATTGGGGACAGCAGTGCTATCTGGACAAGAGAAGTTGACAAGCAGATGAGAGGGGTCAGAGGGGATTGTTTTCAGGAGATGTAAGCTACTGCTTTTTTAAAAAGTCTGTAACTACTCTCAAAATGCCTTATCTAGATTCACACTTTTCATAAACTAAACTATGCTTGTTAAGCAAACCATTGCTTTTGTTATAATTTCATTTTCTCTGTTTTTACTACATTGGGTTCTTTAAGATTACTTTTATGTGCTTGAAATTATCCACATATCCCAAAATAAAAGACAACCTTGAGGAAAAAAAAGGTGGTCTCAGCATGTCTAACCACTTTAAATGACAGGTGTGTCCCAGATTAACCTAATTAAGAGGGTGGGGCAGCATTTGGGGCTAATAAATAAGAGGAAGACAGCTATGTAGGAGAGGAGGTTCCTGGAGAGAGATTTCCAGACAAGAAGGCCTGGGTGTGGGCTGCTGTGGACAAAGAGACCACTGGAAAGGCTAACATGCTGACTTTTCCCAGGCAGAGGCTTGGAATCCTGGATAAAGCTGGAAAGGACTTCACCTGGAATGGTTGGAGTGACTGTTGTGATAAAGAATAGGTAGGGACCAAAGGAAGTCCAGGTATGGCAAAAGATGCTGGAACTGAAGTATGAGGTAAGTCATTGGACTGTGTTTTGGGATTTTTTATAGACTATATGCATGGTATGTGGGATAAGTGGACTATGGCATTATCCCACTATGTGGGATAATAAACAGCCCTCAGATAAGGGGTAATATTGGACACAAGAGAATGTATGGTGGAGTCCTTAAGGAATGTGAGAGGGCCAACAGAGAGTAACTCCAGGGTTATTGCACCCAGGCACAAGGGGACACTTGGGGGAATCGTGACAAAGGTTCTGAAGGGAAAATAACTTCTGGAACCTACACTTACATTGACAGTTTCATCCAATGAAATGGTATGGACAAAGGTATCTGACCCCAAGGAGTTCTGTTGCTATTGAGCTATGGCAGGTGAGCACCAGGGAGAAGACGAAAGACCAAGAAGTAAACAAGAGGTGATGGTGATGTTGGTCACAGGGCTGAAGCAGCACAGGCCGTGACAGAGAATCAATGGAGAGAGGTTATGGTGGACAACCCAAATGGTGGACAGCACTAATTGGGGAGGAAATGTAGTCAGTGGGTGACTTATTATTGTATCACCATAGCAGCCTCTACAGAACTTAAACCTGCCCTTGCCTCAAGGAGGTGGGTTGGGGAAGGCAGCAGTTTCCTCAGCTGAAATACCACCCATCCTATTAGCCAAATGGCAAAATGACTTCACTTAGCTCCACTTCCTCTTTTGTATTGAAATTGAATAAAGGCCAAATCTTTCCTGGCAAGATTTACTAGCCCTTCTCCTGAGCTACAATGTAATTAGATATACATACTGTGATGGAATACACCCCTCTATTCACACCCAACACACTACTGTAATAATCTTTGTACAAAGTATGCTTGTAAGGTGTCATTTGAAAACTCATAATTGGCTGGTCAGTATTATCCTGGTAAAATGTGTGGCTACATCATATGTAAAGTTATAAGATTCCCCTGTATGATATTAACACATGTTCGAAACCCACAGCCTTACCCTGACAGAACTCAAGTCTGTCCTAAACAAAGGAAGGAATGTGTGCTTGTCTTGATTTGCATTTAAGCAATAAACAGGGCCATCAGGCAGTGAGGGAAAACAAAGGAAGTTTGAACAGGTGACACAAAAAACAGCAGGAAATATCCTTCCACATAGACTTTTTGTCTCCAGGATCTCAGCTGGAAATGTTTTTCATCGGGGGGACTGAAACTATAAAAAGGAGGGACAAACACAACCCTAGGTACTCCCCTCTCTCTCCGTACCCACCTCATTCTCAGCACCTGAGAAGACAAAAATAAACAGCTGTTGGACTCTGGGGGAGGAGTCCTGACCTGAAAGTTTGGTCAGTAATCTGCTGGCACATATGGTGAGAGAGTTTGCTTTGCAACTAAGATAGTTTCTTAAGTACAGGGCCGGCTCCAGCCACCAGCCCACCAAGCTTGTGCTTGGGGCGGCACCTGGAGGGAGGCGGCGCGGGGCTCTGGCTCCGGCTGCCGGGGAGAGCGGGGCCGCGACTGGGCTTGCCGCCCTCCCCCCGGCGCTCTGGCCGCCGGGGAGAGCGGAGCCCCAGCCGGGCTCGCCGCCCTCCTCCCGGCGCTCCGGGGGGGGGGGGGGGGGGGCGGCCGGAGGCTTTTTTGCCTGGGGCGGCAAAAAAGCCAGAGCCGGCCCTGCTTAAGTACATATTAATAAGTGTTTTATCTTTATTTTTCTTGTAACCATTTGATTTATGCCTCATTATTTGTACTCAGAAATCTATCGTTTTGTAGTTAATCAATGTATTTTACTGTTTTATCTAATCCAGTTTGTTTAAACTAAAGTGTCTGGGCAACTACTTAAGGCAATAAATTGGTATTTATTCCCTTAAAGGAATAATGGACTCAATATATTTGTACTGTCCAGGAGAGGGCTGGGCAGTACAGGACATACATTTCTGGGAGAAAATCCAGGACTAGGAGTGTATTGAGGTTGGTGAGAGCCATGGTGTAGCTGGCAGGCTGTAGTTACACACAGACACTCAGGGTGTGGCTTCCATGCTGGAAGGCTACTTGTGGGCAGCCCAGGTGGGAACAACTACAGCAAGGCATTGTAAGGCACCCAAGGTTGCAGGGCAGCGTGACGCAACCCCCCACTGGTCTGGAGTGTGCTCTGGAATATCACATATGCGTTAACCCATTTAAGAAAACAATAAAAACAACGGGAGTTTCTAATCAGATTTGCTTTCTCTCTCTTCTGCCTAGCTCCAGTGCTCTGCTTCTAAACCAGGCCTGCACGGCAGCACCACAGAGATTCCTCACTTTCAACACTGCATCATACATTTCCCCTGTCTATTTCCAGTGTTTACTTTTCTCTTTAGTTCTTTCTTCCATCATGATGTCACTGTCATTCTTATTCTTCTTACTTAGCAGCATACACAACCAGCTTGCACTTTGAACTTGGTCATAGTGATGTAATTATGTGATGTACTCATTTATACTGAAATTAAATATTATGATTATTCATAGAATTCTCTGGTCTCTCCCATTTTGTACTGATATTGGTGTAGTCAAAAGACACACAGCATGTATGGCCTGATTCTAGCTTACACCAACGTAAATCAGTCAATGGATTTAAACTGTGTCTGAAATTGATAGTTTTACTAGGCTTCATTGATTTCTTTGTAGACAATCTTTGAGGTGAGTAACAGAGAGAGATGGAATTTGCAATCTTGGGAAAACTTCATTTATGAGCCTGCTGTTGTTGGCTTTGCTGTTAGTTTGTCAGCAGTTGAAATATGTTGTTGTTTTCAATATCTTGGGCTGTGTCCACACTGGCAAAAATGGATCCTGTAATTCACCACTGTTGCCCACTAGAGCAATTCTAAGGGAAACTGCAGCCTAGGCCAGGCTCAGGCAGGCTAACTTTTTTTTTTTTTACCGTCATGTCCTCTAACTCTGCGAGCAGAATTAAAATGACAATGGTTAAACACCTGTGCCCAACCTACCATACAGCTTCCACTATTGCTACTGTCATTGTATCTGCATTTATGGTGAACTATGGGGCTTTTTTTTTTTTTTTTTTTTGGCCAGCTTTGACCTTGGGCTAGATTTATCATAAGCTGCTGCTTTCCACCACTCTGATGCAAAACAGTTGTAAACCCACTTTAACCAGCCTGTTAAGCCTGGTTTATGGCTACTTTGTATCATAGGCACAATGCAAAGCTTAGATGTAGTAATTAATTTGGTGCTGGTTCATTCTTGAGCATGTTCCAAATTTAGTCATATCTAACAAGTCTGTTACTAGAATGGGTTTTGCGATGCATATGATTTTTTGTTTTAAATCTAATTTTGTGTATCTAAAAACCTCTCCCTTCCGTTTTCAAATACAGGTTATTAGCTTTGATTGGCCAAGGTACAGTGGCTCTGCATATAGCATGCAACCCCACCTCAACTCAAGTGAGGGAGAACATAAACTCAGGTGACCGGAGTTCAAATCCTGGCTCTGTCACTGCTTTGGTAGTTAACCTGGGGCAAGTCACTTCCTTTCTGTGCCTCCATTTCTCCATCTGTAAAATGGGGGTAATGCTACTGATGCTCCTTTGTAAAGAGCTTTGAGGCCAATGGATGAAAAGCACTATACAAGAGCTCGGTATTGGTGGTAGTATTGCCTTTAAACAATCCTGAGAAACTGATGTTAGGGCTTATCTTCCCAGAGGAACTGACCAGAATAGCTCGCTATGTAGATACTCTCTGTTCTGGAATAAAAGTCACATTTATTCTGGAATAGCGTCCACACAGGAAGTTATTGCAGAATAGCTTATTCCTCAATAGCCATTTCTGTCAATATTCCTGTGTAGACAAGTCCTCGGTGAAAAAAGAATCAAACCTTTGGGTCTAATTAGTATGCCTCCTTCATAAATGAGGTTGCTCCCAAAAAGTGAGGTTATTTCAGACTAAACCAATAAAGGAAGCCTGACTCATGTCATCTCATTTAGCAGTGAGTTTCCCAGAGAAAAAATAAAGGTGCTCAATATTCAGAGGGAAAGCCATACTCCCCTTTGTTCTCCCAGCATCCAGATGCATCCAGATGCCCTGATCACTAGAATATCCATGGCAGGTTTCTGGCTGCTATAAGGGATAGCATGTGGGGTTTGAGGTGACTAAGAGAAGAGTCTGTGACAAACTATAATGCTTTTTGGAAGAGCCTTTTACACACAAAGTTAGTTGCTATTGACAGAATCCTGGAAACACTTACACACCCACTTAATGTTATGAAAATGCTTAAGAACCTTCAGGATTGAGGTCTATATTTACTATGCATAAGTGGTGAATAAACTTCCAGAATCACATTTGCAAGAGGATTACTAGCAAATATTAATGCAAAATGAAGAACAGCACAAAAGCCAGGCAATATAATACCGGTCATCCAACTGTAAATCAAACCACGTGCTATAAGGATTAGTGTTATGCTACAGAGGGAGAGTATAACTAATCCATAATTTGACTGTGGTTGAATCCCAGTAGTTCTGAGAAAGAAGTAGCCACAAGATTTTGTACCTTTAATCAAATGCATAAGTAACCAAAGTATGAGGGAAGCTTTTGCTTCATTACCTCAGCAGATGTGTTCTGACCCTGTGACTGCACTTTATAAAGGATTTTTTCTTTCCCCACGCAACTGGAATTAACATTTCTCTAAACTCCATGAGTTTATGCTATGTGAATGCCTAGTAGTTGGCAAATAGTTTTTCAATGTCACATTTCTATAACAGTGTTATGGAACAAAACTAATTGCTGTCTGTTGTGGATGCAATTCTATTCACAGCAAGATAAATTGGATTTCTAAACTGTGATTTTCATTGTGTTACCTCCATGTATCATGAGTTATCCTGATGTGCACAGCAGTGGGCCTACTTATTTATATGGTGAGCTACAGCTTTATGCTGAATCTATCAACTTGCTGTGCTTTTAGGAAAACAGAAGGAAACCTGAAGTATAATTGTAGGCTGCCATCTATTGGAAGGGGTTAATGAGGACACAGGCTTTCAGACAATTTCTACACACAAGAGTAGAAAGAAAGAAAGCAAGTCTCCTGTTCAAGGACTTGGATATCACTCCAGACAATCCAACCAGTTGCTGGCTGCGTATTTTGGCTGTGGGGGACTTTGCTTATCTGCAGACTTCTTTCAGTTTTGTTTCCTAAGTGGAAGAGCAGTATTTGTTCCAGAATGTTAGCACCTATCATTATAAAAATTAAGTGTCCAAGCTGAAATTTTTTTTATTGAAGACTACCTTGTAATTATGAAAATGCATACTAAAATTAGAATGCTAGGTAAAATAGGAAAATAATAAAAGCTGCTACACTTGATTAAGTCCTCATGAATTTAATTAATTTACTATTTTTAAATTCCTCAAGACAACTGGAAAATATTTAAATTATGTTCATATTATCCAACTATTATTTTCAACTATTAAAGCCAAGTAGGATTCTTATGAAAATCAGGGTCAAATGAATGAAATAAGACATTGCAAAAATATCTGAAATAAAAACATCAATGGATAGAACGCACTATTTAAAAACAAGTGTGGTTTCAAAAGGCTGGAAGAATGAATTATGGCCCTAATTTTAGGAGATTAGTAGAACAGTGAATCAGAAAAAAGTATACTGCATGTAATGAGGGGCATTTTGAGAGATTTGGCTTCAGTCCTGTGGTCTGAAAAATGTGTATCAACTTTTATACTTCAGACTATAATTTACAGTCAAGCTGTAAAGGTCCTGAGGGCTACAAGATTCCCTTTGAATTCAGAGCAAACTACTATGTCATGTTCAATAACAGAAATGCTATACTGAGTCTCAGCATTGAGAATGAAATGGTTGAGGGACTGGATGGCCCAAAGAATTAGCAATGAGGATAATAGACCCTTTTTGTTTCTAGGTTGTCCTGGGTGGTAGTGAATTAAAGTTGTCAATTTCATAGCTGTGTGGTCACCTATGAGGTGAATTGATAGTTTCATTCCACTTCCAAGTGAACAACTGTCCACATCACAGAACCATTGTAGGTGGGTGGCAAGGGTGCTGGAACTTTTGTAGAAGTGCAGGGGCAGAGGTCAAAGTGCCTCTTCCCTCTCAGCAGCTGACTGCTCAGGCGGTGACCCAGCTGCCCTCTCTTTTGCTGTCACAGCAGCCTGTGGTGGGCAAAAGGTGTAATTGCAGTGTCTCCCCAGCAGAATCTATGATTCTATAGAGAGAAATATGTGGGGGACATGAATTCTGCACTTAGGTTTCTTTTGTTAAAAAGGGGGAGCCACAGCCCCCTGCCTCCCTACCCACCACTGGTGCCAGAACTGGGGGAGGGGGGTATCTGGTGCAGGAATTGTAGCATTTACATTTCTGCATGAATTAGGTAGTTACACAAATTGGACGTGGGGGAGGGTAATATATTCAAAGAGAGCACAAACTTGAAAATCTCGTCTGAAAACATTGTACTTAGTGTTACTTGTAACACATGCCTAAATCTGAAAAGTTTATATAAAAATATAAATCTCTCTATTTGTTTTACCCTGTTTTTCTGGATAATCAATTAGCAAGGAAGAAACTGACTCACAGAAAAGACCCTAAAAACATGGGGAGCAGAGAAGCCCATGTCACTTTTTTAAGGGTTTTTTTTTAATGGGGCACTATCAGTACCAGATTATTCCCCAGCTCTCCTGGTGGTGTAAAGTAGCCCTTACTCCCTTGTGCTGGGTACCTGCAGGGAGCAGCGTAATTTCCATAGGGCTGCTATGTCCCCTTTATGTAAGCTAATGGTGTGGAAGTGGGATAGAGCCTTGGGTCCACCTCCCTCCCTCCCCATTGAATCAACTAGCATAGTTTGCTGGGGCATTAGGTCTATCAATGGCTATTAGGATGGAATGGATGATCAGGGATGGAATCCCATGCTCTGGGTGTCCCTAAACCTCTGACTGCCAGATGCTGGGACTGGATGACAGGGGATGGATCACTCAAAAAATTGCCCTGTTTTGTTCATTCCCTCTAAAGCATCTGGCACTGGCCAGTGCTGGAAGACAGGATAGTGGGCTAGATGGACCATTTAAAAAAATGGTCTGACCCAGTATGGTCATTCTTATGTTCTTAATATACACTGCCCCAGGTATAGAACTGATGCTGGGTAATTGCCCCGTAGAGTGGGGGAAAGCAGAACAGATTATGATGGTCAGTCACAATCTGTCTTGTGCCTGCTACAGAGTTAGTACAACAACATGCTGCTCCTTGTTCTGGGTTCATGGCAAAGCCACAACAGAACCCTTAGAAACCAATTTATTTTTCTTAAATTGGTCAGCCTGAACTAAATATCCCTTTAACAATAGTCTTTATGGGCCAGCTCTCCAGTTCATTTAAATCAACATAATGTGAATGACTTCAATGGAGAATTTGGCCTGTATATTTCCAGACTTAAAAGAAAATGCTTTTTGTTTAAGTCTGGAAATATCATCTGGGCTTTGTCTTTCTACTTCTGCATTCTTTCTTGTGACAAAAGTGTAGCTACATAACAGAGCTGTGCAAATAGCTGACTTTTCAGTTTGGTGGCTGAACTGAAAAATTGGGGTGAGGGGTGGGAAACACGGCAGTATTGTTTCATGTCAAACAATGTTTTTGTTTTCAGGTTTTTTAATTTGTTTTAAAAAATAAGGCTTTGAAGTAAAATTCTCAATGAAAAGGAATTTCAGAACAAAACCCCAAAATAGTGCATTTTTTAAAAGGTCAAAACAAAATATTTTGGTTTTTTCAGTCTTTTTAACAAATTTGACATGGATTCACAATATATTTTGGTCAACACAAATCTTTTTTGGGGGGAAGGGGGTGAAATTATAAATCAGCACTTCCTTCATAGCAGGACACACATCCATGCCAACAGTTCTGACTGTTGATTTACCAACATTAAATTGGTTAGCCACTGACCGGTAGCAATCAGAGGTGGCAAGCTTCCAGATGGTGATAGCCACATACCTCTCTATGCTGGGGAGAGCTCTCATAACAGTGTGGTGGAGTTCTGTGGTGGAGTTGGGTAGAGTTCTGTGCAGATATTTGGAAAAATGTTCTTTGTCATCTGGAACTTCTGCCTCCGCTGCTGGTCATCCCAGGACCACATCGCTATCCTTTGTCACTTGTCAGTGCTAATTTCCCAATCCAATAAATTCTATTTAGTCAAGTGAAGCTGCTCCGGGAAAACTTCTTCCACAATTAGCTGCTCAATTTCTACCTCCACCTCTTTCTCTACTGAAATTGATTTAGCAGTTCAGTGGCTGGCTTCTAAAGCCACCTAGGTGCATGGCTTCAAATACATGTGCAGCATGTAGAAGAGAGGGAAGAGCATATTCTCCAGCAGGCTGGCTAACCTTGTGAGGAGGGCTTTAAACTAGGTTCACCGGGGGAAGGAGACCAAAGCCCTGAGGTAAGTGGGGAAATGGGATCCTGGGAGGAAGCACGAGCAGGAGAGCGCAAGAGGGGAGGACTCCTGTCTCATACTGAGAAAGCGGGACGATCGATGAGTTATCTTAAGTGCCTATACACAAATGCAAGAAGCCTGGGAAACAAGCAGGGAGAACTGGAAGTCCTGGCACAGTCAGGGAACTATGATGCGACTGGAATAACAGAGACTTGGTGGGATAACTCACATGACTGGAGTACTGTCATGGATGGATATAAACTGTTCAGGAAGGACAGGCAGGGCAGAAAAGGTGAGGGAGTTGCGTTGTATGTAAGAGAGGAGTATGACTGCTCAGAGCTCAAGTATGAAACTGCAGAAAAACCTGAGAGTCTCTGGATAAAGTTTAGAAGTGTGAGCAACAAGGGTGATGTCGTGGTCGGAGTCTGCTATAGACCACCAGACCAGGGGGATGAGGTAGACGAGGCTTTCTTCTGGCAACTAACAGAAGTTGCTAGATCGCAGGCCCTGGTTCTCATGGGAGACTTTAATCACCCTGATATCTGCTGGGAGAGCAATACAGCGGTGCACAGACAATCCAGGAAGTTTTTGGAAAGTGTAGGGGACAATTTCCTGGTGCAAGTGCTGGAGGAACCAACTAGGGGCAGAGCTTGTCTTGACCTGCTGCTCACAAACAGGGAAGAATTAGTAGGGGAAGCGAAAGTGGATGGGAACCTGGGAGGCAGTGACCATGAGATGGTCGAGTTCAGGATCCTGACACAAGGAAGAAAGGAGAGCAGCAGAATACAGACCCTGGACTTCAGAAAAGCAGACTTTGACTCCCTCAGGGAACAGATGGGCAGGATCCCCTGGGAGAATAACATGAAGGGCAAAGGGGTCCAGGAGAGCTGGCTGTATTTTAAAGAATCCTTATTGCGGTTGCAGGAACAAACCATCCCGATGTGTAGAAAGAATAGTAAATATGGCAGGCGACCAGCTTGGCTTAACAGTGAAATCCTTGCTGACCTTAAACGCAAAAAAGAAGCTTACAAGAAGTGGAAGATTGGACAAATGACCAGGGAGGAGTATAAAAATATTGCTCAGGCATGCAGGAGTGAAATCAGGAAGGCCAAATCGCACTTGGAGTTGCAGCTAGCAAGAAATGTTAAGAGTAACAAGAAGGGTTTCTTCAGGTATGTTAGCAACAATAAGAAAGTCAAGGAAAGTGTGGGCCCCTTACTGAATGAGGGAGGCAACCTAGTGACAGAGAATGTGGAAAAAGCTAATGTACTCAATGCTTTTTTTTGCCTCTGTCTTCACAAACAAGGTCAGCTCCCAGACTGCTGGACTGGGCAGCACAGTATGGGGAGGAGGTGACCAGCCCTCCGTGGAGAAAGAAGTGGTTCGGGACTATTTAGAAAAACTGGATGAGCACAAATCCATGGGGCCGGATGCGCTGCATCCGAGGGTGCTAAAGGAGTTGGCGGATGTGATTGCGGAGCCATTGGCCATCATCTTTGAAAACTCATGGCGATCGGGGGAGGTCCCGGATGACTGGAAAAAGGCTAATGTAGTGCCCATCTTTAAAAAGGGGAAGAAGGCGGATCCGGGGAACTACAGGCCAGTCAGCCTCACCTCAGTCCCTGGAAAAATCATGGAGCAGGTCCTCAAGGAATCAATTATGAAACAATTAGAGGAGAGGAAAGTGATCAGGAACAGTCAGCATGGATTCACCAAGGGCAAGTCGTGCCTGACTAACCTAATTGCCTTCTATGATGAGATAACTGGCTCTGTGGATGAGGGGAAAGCAGTGGATGTGTTATTCCTTGACTTTAGCAAAGCTTTTGATACGGTCTCCTACAGTATTCTTGCTACCAAGTTAAAGAAGTATGGGCTGGATGAATGGACTGTAAGGTGGATAGAAAGCTGGCTAGATCGTCGGGCTCAACGGGTAGTGATCAATGGCTCCATGTCTAGTTGGCAGTCGGTTTCAAGCGGAGTGCCCCAAGGGTCGGTCCTGGGGCCAGTTTTGTTTAATATCTTTATTAATGTTCTGGAGGATGGTGTGGACTGCATTCTCAGCAAGTTTGCAGATGACACTAAACTGGGAGGCGTGGTAGATATGCTGGAGGGTAGGGATCGGCTACAGAGGGACCTAGACAAATTAGAGGATTGGGCCAAAAGAAACCTGATGAGGTTCAACAAGGACAAGTGCAGAGTCCTGCACTTAGGATGGAAGAATCCTATGCACTGCTATAGACTAGGGACCGAATGGCTAGTTAGCAGTTCTGCAGAAAAGGACCTAGGGGTCACAGTGGACGAGAAGCTGGATATGAGTCAACAGTGCGCTTTTGTTGCCAAGAAGGCTAACGGCATTTTGGGCTGTATAAGTAGGGGCATTGCCAGCAGATCGAGGAACGTGATCGTTCCCCTTTATTCGACATTGGTGAGGCCTCATCTGGAGTACTGTGTCCAGTTTTGGGCCCCATACTACAAGAAGGATGTGAAAATATTAGAACGAGTCCAGCGGAGGGCAACAAAAATGATTAGGGGTCTGGAGCACATGACTTATGAGGAGAGGCTGAGGGAACTGGGATTGTTTAGTCTCCAGAAGAGAAGAATGAGGGGGGATTTGATAGCTGCTTTCAACTACCTGAAGGGAAGTTCCAAAGAGGATGGAGCTCGGCTGTTCTCAGTGGTGGCAGATGACAGAACAAGGAGCAATGGTCTCAAGTTGCAGTGGGGGAGGTCTAGGTTGGATATTAGGAAACACTATTTCACTAGGAGGGTGGTGAAGCACTGGAATGCGTTACCTAGGGAGGTGGAATCTCCTTCCTTGGAGGTTTTTAAGGCCCGGCTTGACAAAGCCCTGGCTGGGATGATTTAGTTGGGAATTGGTCCTGCTTTGAGCAGGGGGTTGGACTAGATGACCTCCTGAGGTCCCTTCCAACCCTGATATTCTATGATCCTCTGTGTATTAAGGTTTCTGGACTGCAGTGTGAAGCTGTGTTCCACCCTTGCTGCTGACAGCAGTTTGAAAATGGCACTGACTCACAAAAGACAGATGAATCATGGGGATGCCAGGAGAGGAATCGTTGGAATTTGCTATTTTGACCCCAAGTACCAGAATTCTAGCCACTTCCGGTAAGTATCCCTCAATGCACTGCAAGAAAATCTCAATGCATAGAAGCCAGCAGTATGCTAAAGCACCAGGGGAAACCTGAATGCTGAGTACTTACTCTGAAAAAAGTCACTCCTGTATGTCTGCACTGCTTCAGAGGGAAGAACGTAAAAACCAGCCGTGTGAATGCAATTATTTTGGAATAGTTATTCTGTGACAATGCACACAAACCTAATTCACAAAAGAAGAAAAAAGCCCTTAGGCCTGGTCTACACTACGAGTTTAGGTTGAATTTAGCAGCGTTAATTCGAATTAAGCCTGGACACGTTCACACGACGAAGCCCTTTTTTTCGACTTAAAGGGCCCTTTAAACCGGTTTCTTTATTCCACCTCCGACGAGGGGATTAGCGCTAAAATCGGCCTTTGCGGGTCGGAATTGGGGTAGTGTAGACGGAATTCGACGTTATTGGCCTCCGGGAGCTATCCCACAGTGCTTCATTGTGACCGCTCTGGACAGCACTCTCAACTCAGATGCACTGACCAGGTAGACAGGAAAAGCCCCGCGAACTTTTGAATTTCATTTCCTGTTCGCCCAGCGAGGAGAGCACAAGTGATCACGCAGAGCTCATCAGCACAGGTAACCATGATGGAGTCCCAGGATCGCAAAAGAGCTCCATCATGGACCGAACGGGAGGTACGGGATCTGCTCGCCATATGGGGAGATGAATCAGTGCTAGCTGAACTCCGTAGCAGTAAACGAAATGGCAAAATATTAGAAAAGGTCTCAAAGGCCATGAAGGACAGAGGCCATAACAGGGACGCACAGCAGTGCCGCATGAAAATTAAGGAGCTAAGGCAAGCCTACCACAAAGCCAGAGAGGCAAACAGAAGGTCCGGGGCAGAGCCGCAAACATGCCGCTTCTACGCGGAGCTGCATGCAATCCTAGGGGGTGCAGCCACCACTACCCCAACCATGTGCTATGACTCCGTCAATGGAGAAACACGCAACAGGGAAGCAGGTTCGAGGTACAAGGAAGATGAGGATGAAGATAATGTAGATAGCTCACAGCAGCAAGGAAGCGGAGAAACCGGTTTCCCCAACAGCCAGGATATGTTTATCACCCTGGACCTGGAACCAGTAACCCCCGAACTCACCCAAGGCGTGCTCCCAGACCCTGAGGGCACACAGGGGACCTCTGGTGAGTGTACCTTTGTAAATATTACACATGGTTTAAAAGCAAGCGTGTTTAATGATTAATGATTGATTTGCCCTGGCAATCGCGGCCAGTACAGCTACTGGAAAAGTCTGTTAACGTGTATGGGGATGGAGCGGAAATCCTCCAGGGACATCTCCAAAAAGCTCTCCTTCATGTACTCCCAAAGCCTTTGCAAAAGGTTTCTGGGGAGGGCTGCCTTATCCCGTCCGCCATGGTAGGACACTTTACCACGCCAGGCCAGTAGCACGTAGTCTGGAATCATTGCATAACAAAGCATGGCAGCGTATGGTCCCGGTGTTTGCTGGCATGCAGACAACATCCATTCCTTATTGCTCTTTGTTATCCTCAGGAGAGTGATATCATTCACGGTCACCTGGTTGAAATGGGGTGATTTTATTAAGGGGACATTCAGAGGTGCCCGTTCCTGCTCGGCTGAACAGAAATGTTCCCCGCTGTTAGCCACACGGTAGGGGGGAGGGGTGAAGTGATCATCCCAGAGAATTGGGTGTGTGGGGGGGGTAGTTGGGTTTGTGCTGCATGTTAACCCGGAAACCGCAGCCCCTCCTTTTACATTGCAAACCCATTTTAAATGGCCAACCCAAGGGGTGCTTGGTATGGGAAATGAGGGCGCTACTATTTGAAACCATTCCCACATGTTAAGAAGGTTAAGAAAGCCAAAAGACTGTGGCTTACCATGGCTGCCTGCAAGCCGAAATCTGTTGCCTGGCACTGCGTGAGTGATCTCTCACACCAAACCGGCAGGCCCTCAATATAAGAGGAAAAATGCGACCTTGTAACGAAAGCACATGTGCTGTGTAATGTGAACAGCAAAATTTAACGTGAACGAGTGTACCCATTGTTCTCTAAAATGTGTCTTTTTAACCACCTCTCCCTTCTCCTCCACCAGCCGCAAATGTTTCTCCTTCACAGAGGCTAGCAAAGATTAGAAGGAGATAACGGCGGACTCAGGATGATATGTTCTCGGAGCTCCAGATGTCCTCCCACGCTGACAGAGCACAGCAGAATGCGTGGAGGCAGTCAATGTCAGACTACAGAAAAGCATAATATGAACGAGAGGAGAGGTGGCGGGCTGAATCACGGGATGAACAGAGCAGGTGGTGGGCTGAAGATGATAGGTGGCATCAGCTTGCAGACAGAAGGCAAGAGTCGATGCTCCGGCTGCTGGAGCATCAAACTGATATGCTCCAGCGTATGGTTGAGCTGCAGGAAAGGCAGCAGGAGCAGAGACCGCCGCTACAGCCCCTGTGTAACCAACAGCCCTCCTCCCCAAGTTCCATAGCCTCCTCACCCAGACGCCCAAGAACACGGTGGGGGGACCTCCAGCCACCCAGTCACTCCACCCCAGATGACTGCCCGAGCATCAGAAGGCTGGCCTTCAATAAGAGTTAAAGTTTTAAACTGCAGTGTGTCCTTTTCCTTCCCTCCTCCCCCACCCATCCCGGGCTACCTTGGCAATTATCCCCCTAGTTGTGTGATGAATTAATAAAGAATGCATGAATGTGAAGTAACAATGACTTTATTGCCTCTGCAAGCGGTGCTCGAAGGGGGGAGGGGAGGTTGGGGTGGTTGGTTTACAGGGACGTAGAGTGAACCGGGTGGGGGGGGCAGAGGGTTCATCAAGGAGAAACAAACAGAAGTTTCACACCGTAGCCTGGCCAGTCACAAAACTCGTTTTCAAAGCTTCTCTGATGCACACCGCTCCCTGCTGTGCTCTTCTAACCGCCCTGGTGTCTGGCTGCACGTAATCAGCGGCCAGACGATTTGCCTCAACCTCCCACCCCACCATAAATGTCTCCCCCTTACTCTCACAGATATTGTGAGGCGCACAGCAAGCAGCAATAACAATGGGGATATTCTTTTCTCTGAGGTCTGAGCGAGTCAGTAAGCTGCGCCAGCGCGCTTTTAAACGTCCAAATGCACATTCCACCACCATTCGGCACTTGCTCAGCCTGTAGTTGAACAGGTCCTGACTACTGTCCAGGCTGCCTGTGTACGGCTTCATGAGCCATGGCATTAAGGGGTAGGCTGGGTCCCCAAGGATCACGATAGGCATTTCAACATCCCCAACGGTTATTTTCTGGTCCGGGAAGAAAGTCCCTTCCTCCAGCTTTCGAAACATACCAGAGTGCCTGAAGATGCGAGCATCATGTACCTTTCCCGGCCATCCCACGTTGATGTTGGTGAAACGTCCCTTGTGATCCACCAGGGCTTGCAGCAGCATTGAAAAGTACCCCTTGCGGTTTATGTACTCGGTGGCTTGGTGCTCCAGTGACAAGATAGGGATATGGGTTCCATCTATGGCCCCACCACAGTTTGGGAATCCCATTGCAGCAAAGCCATCCACTATGGCCTGCACGTTTCCCAGAGTCATTACCCTTGATATCACCAGGTCTTTCATTGCCCTGGCAACTTGGATCACAGCAGCCCCCACAGTAGATTTGCCCACTCCAAACTGATTCCCGACTGACCGGTAGCTGTCTGGCGTTGCAAGCTTCCACAGGGCTAACGCCACTCGCTTCTCAACTGTGAGGGCTGCTCTCATCCTGGTATTCTGGCGCTTCAGGGCAGGGGAAAGCAAGTCACAAAGTTCCATGAAAGTGCCCTTACGCATGCGAAAGTTTCGCAGCCACTGGGAATCGTCCCACACCTGCAACATGATGCGGTCCCACCAGTCTGTGCTTGTTTCCCAGGCCCAGAATCGGCGTTCCACGGCATGAACCTGCCCCAGTAACACCATGATTTGCACATTGCTGGGGCCTGTACCTTCTGTGAGGTCTAGGTCTATGTCCATGTCAATTTCCTCATCACTCTCGTCGCCGCGCTGCAATCGCCTCATCGGCTGGTCCTGGTTTTGCATTGGCATGTCCTGGCTCTGCATATACTCCAGGGCAATGCGCATGGTGTTCATAGTGCTCATAATTGCCGCGGTGATCTGAGCGGGCTCCATGATCCCAGTGCTATGGCATCTGGTCTGAAAAAAGGCGCGAAACTATTGTCTGATGGAGGGAGGGAGGGGGGGAGGGGCGAGTGACGACATGGCGTACAGGTACAGGGAATTAAAATCAACAAAGGTGGCTGTGCATCAGGGAGAAACACAAACAACTGTCACACAGAATGGCCCCCCCAAAGATTGAACTCAAAACCCTGGGTTTAGCAGGCCGTTGATTTCACGGAGGGAGGGGGAAGCAAATGAATACAGAACAAATCTATTTTTTACATCTTAAGCTGGCAGCCGACGGTGCAGCATGACTGATAGCCCTCGGCATCTTCTGGGTGCTTGGCAGAAAATACTGGGCGCTTGGCAGAAAATAGTGTACTACGACTGATAGCAGCCATCATCATTGGGAAGGCAGCAGAATATGACTGGGGGACATACGGAGTTTCAGCCATCATCTGATTGAACAAGTCATAATACACCATCTACTGCCAAAAGGCAAGGGGCTGCTGCTGTGTAGCAATGCAGCCCCACGTCTGCCAGCCTCACGTCTGCCAGCACCCAGATCGCCGATGAAGGCTACCAGTCATACTGCACCGTCTACTGCCAAAAGGCAATTAGCTGCTGCTGTGTAGCAATGCAGTACCACGTCTGCCGGCACCCAGAGGACATACGGTGATGGTGAGCTGAGCTGAGCTGAGCGGGCTCCATGCTTGGCGTGGTATGTTGTCTGCACAGGTAACCCAGGTAAAAAGGCGCGAATCGATTGTCTGCCGTTGCTCTGACGGAGGGGGAGGGGCCTGACTACATGTACCCAGAACCCCCCGCGACACTGTTTTGCATCATTCAGGCATTGGGATCTCATCCCAGAATTCCAATGGGCGGCGGAGACTGCGGGAACTGTGGGATAGCTACCCATAGTGCAACGCTCCGGAAGTCAATGCTAGCCTCGGTACTGTGGACGTGGTCCGCCGACTTAATGCACTTAGAGCATTTTATGTGGGGACACACACAATCGGCTGTATACAACCGATTTCTATAAAACCGGCTTCTATAAATTCGACCTAATTTCGTAGTGTAGACATACCCTTAGTCTACAAGGTTAATCCAGAATGCCATCTAGATGTATCCACCCTGAAGCCTTGGAGGAGAAGCATGTTTCCCTGAAGTCCTTTGCTATTATTTGAACACACTTTCCAGTCTTCTGTGCCAAAAATATATATTGTTTCTGGATTCTTTTCAGAGGTCAAAACTGCTGCCAGAGGAATTATGAATTCATTTTACTTTTATCCTGTATCTGAGTTCTAAACAAAATTCAATCTGAGGTAGATTTACTGATCTAATCAAGAATTATCATTAGAATGACTGTCTCTGCTTGATGGAGAGAATGCTACCAAATGCCATTCCACAGGGTATTCTTGTTAATCTCTTCATTAATCTCCCTCAGATTTTTGCATCCTTAAACAGTTTTGTTATGCATATGAATGTCCGCTTCTAAAGAACTGTGAATATGTTTATAGATTCATAGATTCCCAGGCCAGAAAGGACCACTGTGATAATCTAGTCTGACCTACTGTATAACACAGACCATAGAACTACCCCAAAATAATTCTTACAGCATAGCTTTTAGAAAAACATCTAATCTTGATTTTTAAAAATATCAGTAATGGAGAATTCACCATGTAAATTGTTCCAGTGGGTAATTATCCTCACTGTCAAATGTACACCTTATTTCCAATCTGAATTTATCTAGCTTCAACTTCTAGCCATTGGATCGTGTTATATCTTTCTCTGCTAGACTGAAGAGCCCATTATTAAATATTTGTTCCCCATATAGATACGTCTGGATTGTAATCAAGTCACCCCTTAACCTTTTCTTTGATAAATTAAATAGATTGACTCAAGGGGCTCAATCACTATAAGGCAGGTTTTCTAGTCCTTTCATCATTCTTGTGGCTCTTCTTTGAACCCTCTCCAATTTATCACCATCCCTTTTGAACTGTCAACACCAGAACTGGATGCAGTATTCCATCAGTGGACACACCAGTGCCAAATATAGAGGTAAAATAACCTCTCTACTACTACTTGAGATTCTCCTGTTTATGCATACTGGGATCGCATTAGCTCTTTTGGCCACAGTGTCACACTGGGAGGTCCTGGTCAGCTGATTATCCTTTCTTTCAGAGTCACTGCTTCCCAGCATAGAGTCCCTATACTGTATGTATGGCCTATTTTCTTTGATCCTAGATGTATACATTTAGACATAATAATATGCATATTGTTTGCTTGCACCCAGTTTACCAAGCAATCCAGACTGCTTTGAATCAGTGGCCTGTCCTTTCGTTATTAACCCTGCCCCAATTTTTTTGTCATCTGCACTTTTAATGATGATTTTTGTTTTCTTCTAAGTCACTGACCAAAATGTTAAATAGCATAAAGCTAAGAACCTGCAGGGCCTCACTGGAAGCAAACCTGCTTTGATTCCCCATATACGGTTACATTTTGAGTCCTATCAGTTAGCCATTCTTTAATCCATTTAATATGTGCCATGTTAATTTTATATCATTCTAGTTTTTTAATCAAAATGTTGTGTGGTACCAAGTCAAACACCTGACATAAGTCTAAGTATATTATGTCAACACTATTACCTTTGTCAACCAAACTTACAATCTCATCAAAAAGAGATCAAGTTAGACAGGATCTATTTTCCACAAACCCTTGTTGATTTGCATTACTTACCTTACCCTACTTTTAATTCTTTATTAATTGAGTCCCATATCAGCCACTTCATTATCTTGCCTGGAATCAATGTCAGACTGACAGGCCTATAATTATCTCGGTCATCCCGTTTACCCTTTTTAAAAAATGGCACAACATTAGCTTCCTTCCAGTCTTCTGGAACTTCCCCAGTGCTCCAAGACTTGTTTAAAATTAACATTAACAGTCCAGGATGTTCCTCAGCCAGCTCTGTTAAAACTCTTGGATGCAAGTCATCTGGATCTGCTGATTTTAAAAATATCCAATTTTAGTAGCTTCTATTTAGCATCCTCCAAAAATATTAGTGGACTGGAAAGAGTTCTGTCATCACCATATGATCAGACTATATTATCTGAGGTTTTTTCCCCAAACACCAAACAGAAATATTTATTGATCACTTCTGCTTGGTACCATAGAGTTGGCTAATACTCTTGTATTTTTTTGTTCTTAAAAATGTTTAAATCTCACCGCCAAGCCAGTAGTATTAATGAATTGGGATTTGTGCTAAAACACAAGTCACGTCAAAGGCTAAACCTGGTTCACCAAATTCATGGGGCTAGTCCCACTGAAGTAAATGCAATTTCTATTTGTGACTAAGGCAAGTAGTATATGGATCAATTACTATTGTGAATTGTTGAGTGATTTTTTTGAAAGGTGTTGGACAAAAAGCCAGGGAGACTGACATCTTTTATTTGTCCATAGAATAAGACAAGGACAGCCTGATCAGAGGCAATGAAATCTACACCCTAAAACCTAATATGTGGAGAATTCACTACAGTCAATATGCTTTGGCTATTTTGGGCTAAGGGCAGAAGGAGAAAATCACAAAGTTGAGGGCCCTTGATTGACAATTCCCCACTGGCAACCTCACTCTCTTTTAAACCAAGGGGAGCTTAGCCTTGAGTGCCTCCATCTACAGACTTCAGCTGTGGCAGTATCACACAAAGAGAGGTGGTCTCTTAAGAAGACGTTTTCTAGGCCATTTAGGGTTTATTAAGGCAAATCCAACACATTAAATTCTACCCAGAATCCAACAGGCAGCCAACTGACCAGTGACCAGTTAGAGATACTGATTACCAAATGCATTACCCCAGGCTTCAACAGCTTCAGTTTTCAGATTGATTTAAGAAACCAGCCCAGGATTCTAGTCTCAAGGTGACAAAGGCATGGATGAAGGTAGCAAGTTCCACATCTAATATCAATGAGAAAAATCTCCTGGCCAGCTACAGTTTAGAAGTTGGTCACTGCTGCTATAGGCTATGGTGTTATAAACAGAAATAAAAGTCTGGTCAAATGAATCCCTGCCCTAAATGTAATCCACTAGACTATAGCTACCCCCAGATTAAATGCTGCCTTCCTTTTATTCATGGATGTTGCATATGTATTTTAATGGGAGTTGCAGATATGGATATGGTGGCAGAATTAGGTCTGTTGTTTGAATGTGCAATCCTATATGAAGGTAAGAACATTCAAATTCACTCAGATAGGAGATTGATTTAAAAAAAATCACCCTTATGTTCCACAGAT
Source organism: Emys orbicularis (assembly GCF_028017835.1). Lineage (NCBI taxonomy): Eukaryota > Metazoa > Chordata > Testudines > Emydidae > Emys > Emys orbicularis. Next base: position 61,715,713 of record NC_088683.1, on the reverse strand, counting down.
TCCATTTACTATATCTTTTGTGCACCAGACTCAGGACTACTGAGAAAGAAAGCGCATACTTTCTATACTTACTATTTTCAGATGCAAAGGTCCTTAGTTCAGTTTCTTGTAGGAATGGATTAGTCACATACAAAGAGAATCCTTCATTTGATGTTTACTGACTTAGATATCCTTCTATATACTGACTGTCTACATCTGAGTTTGTATTTTTATTTTTTGCCAGTATACATTTATTCATTAATCTTTATTATAGTTAGGGTTGAACTTCTTCTCTTGAAGCTTTAAATATATGCATTTGTTCTGGAAAGTTTTAAGACACTGAAAATTGGAGCATATAGTGGAAATGCCATTTCAAGTATGACCCTCAAACAACATTTAAATAAAAAGGTGCAAGTTTCTTTTTACTTTTACAAAAATTTGTATTGACAGAGTGCGCACATTTATTTTTTCCCTCCTCTGGAAACTGAATACAAACATTGCCCCCTCGTTCCATTTCTCCCACCCTCCAAATGAAAAGGAGAGAAAAAAAGCTGAAAAAGACACCAACAAAAAATAACAGGAGTACTTGTGGCACCTTAGAGACTAACAAATTTATTAGAGCATAAGGTGCCACAAGTACTCCTGTTCTTTTTGCGGATACAGACTAACACGGCTGCTACTCTGAAACCAACAAAAAATAAGTATCAGAGGGGTAGCTGTGTTAGTCTTTAAGGTGCCACTGGACTCCTCGTTGTTTTATTTTATTTATTTTTTCAACAAAAATAAGGAAATGTTGAGTTAAGGTTACAGAACAATTTTAAATCTATAGCTCTTTGCTTTTATTGTTCAGGATATTATGCTATGGTTTCTCATTAGGGCCCTCGTGCAACTCCCCCGAGTGACTGGAAGTCTTTCCTTTGACTTCAGTGGGTGTTGAGTTACATAGTTTATGATCACACAGGCCTTGACCTTTCAGCCAGGTGCCAATGGCAACAACAAGGGCCAACTTCAAACTATCGAGGGGTCCTTCTCTAAAATAAATAAAACATGGGCCAGAGCCAACACCCAGAGCTGTGCTTCTACTTCTGGCTCTAGGAAATTAAATTAGAATTTCCCTGGTCAGCTTTGTGGGTGATTCTTCCCCACTTACAGGTACCCAGCAGTGCTTAGGAACATGAAACCACGAGTACCTTTCCCCCAAATACAAAAAACAAAACCAAATGAAAAACTATATTTACATGCTCTGATTTGGTTTTATTGGATGGAGATTATGGCTAACATCACAGCTCCAATCTATTAATTGTCCAGCGTGCTGTGTTCCAGAATTCTAAGCACATGTCTACATGGGGACACTCAGTAAAAATCAGGGCAAATCAAGGAAAGGTGTGAAGACAATGTGCGTAAGTTAAAGCATGTTAACCCCATGTGGATGCTCTCATTTAGGAGTAAAGTGGTTTTAGTTCAGTGTACCTTAATCCTCCAAAATTAGTTTTGATTATGCAAGGTTCTGGGAGAGAGAACTGTGGGAGCGGCAGGGGAGTTTGCTCTCTTCATCTTTGGCTAGAGTCAATTCTTGCAATAGTTGCTCCCTGGGAACCAAGCACTGGTGTTGGGATGGGATTCTTGAAAAAAGGTATTGCCTGCAGGTTGGTGTTGGGGTGTGTGTGTGTGTGTGTGAGAGAGAGAGAGAGATTTACACTTATGGCAGTGTGTAGAATGCAGTCACTACACATGTAGCTACATGCCACAGTGAAAGGTTCTGGAAGCGGGACACTACACTGCTATTTTTAGCAGTGTAGGCATGGGAGGCACTGCTTACCTGTCAGGGCCGGCTCTAACTTTTTTGCTGCCCCAAGCAGCAAAAAAAAGCACCGCCCCCCGAGCCCCCCCCCACCGAACGCCGCGCCGCCGGAACCCCCCCCGAGCGCCGCGCCCTGCGCCGCCCCCCCCGCCGAGCGCCACGCCCGTGCCGCGCCGCCGGAGCGCCCCCCCCGCAGAATGCCGCGCCGCCGGAGCGCCCCCCCCCCCCGCAGAATGCCGCGCCGCGCTGCCCCCCCACCACCCCAAGATTGGCCGCCCCTTACCAGGTGCCGCCCCAAGCATGTGCTTGGTTGCCTGGTGCCTGGAGCCGGCCCTGTTAGCTGTGTACAGAGCCACAGAGTATATATCCTAAGCGTTCAGGCTTGTAGGGCATTCTACTCTCCTCTCCATGGTGAAGTCATGCTACACTATCTACACTACTATTTATACCCATGCCAACTGGACATGCCGTGGCTGTACTCTACGCACTGAAGTAAATGTAGATGTACCTTTAAAATACAGCCAGATCCCATGTCACTGATTTCTCTTCCACTGGGAATCCAACTTGCAAGGCCCTGGATAACTAGGGAGGCAACATCAGTATTTTGAAGTCCTGGGTTTTTAAATTAAAACGGGGGGCAAAACAAAAGCCCTAAGAACTACAGATTTAAGAACATTTTAATAAAAGGAAAACCTAAAATACTTCAAATTTACAATTTCTGCACAGGGTACTGGCAGGCCTTCTTTTTGTGTTCGTTGGGATCTCAGTCCTGGGAGCACAGCGCTCCATCAGATTCAAACACCCCTCTCAGAACAGTGCTAGGATTTCACCCCTCGTATATCTGCTTTCATAAATATTCACCAGCATCTAGAACAATGGTCCTTTAAATGCTGCTACAATACAAATAAAATTAATGGTAAATTAATATGGTAAAATGGTGTGTACATAACCACATACCTACAGAGCTGAGAGCAGAAGATAAAGATGATTATTCACAGCAAGAGTACTAAATTGAGATACACTGCAGTATTATCCATAAAGAAATGAGCACTAATTTAATTAGAGTGTGAACTTTGTCTAAATACAAAGTAATTCAAGGTTATTAGAGGTTATGACTAATTGGGATGCATTAACAAACCTAAACCGAAGAGACATGTGACATTTCAGTTCCTCCTGGACTGTGTCCACAGGTGAACTGGATGTGATGGTTATGCTAATCGTTTAATTAATATCATGCATAAAATTAGCAAATGAAGATTATCATTGGCAAACATTAATTACAAAGGGATAAATTGCAGTTGCCTAGCACTGAAAGCTAACTACTCAGCCCTATTTCTTTGGGAGTACTTCTCTCATCTGTTTGCTAATTTATTAATACACAGTGGGGCAGAATACTAGGCAGTGAGTGCTTAGCTCGTTATATAAATAATACCTTGATTATAGTTTGACCTCATCATAGCCTTGATAGTGCAGGTTTCTGTGGAAGTGTCTATTTATAACAGCCTCATGTGACCTATCTGAAGAAAGTTATGCAATTGTAAAGAGTAAATGGCTCCCATTAAATGTGAATTGCACACACGTTTTATTTTTCCCCTTTCTTAATAATTTTATTATGTATTTCTAATAGAGTGGCACCCAGAGGCTCCAATCAAAATTGGCCTCATTGTGCCAGGCACTGTACAAACATAGGAAGACACATTCCCTGCCCTTAAAAAGCTCATAATCTAAAACAAAAATATAAAGAACAGGGGAACAGGATAGACTCTACAGGCAAAGTAATCATGGTGGTCACTGGTACAAACCATGGTAGGTCCACTTCTTTTTTCATATTTTTTGTTTGGGGCCAGATGTTGATACCTTTACCCATGTACTGCACAAGTGGTTTCATGGACTTCAGTGAACTTTTTGGATTATTCAGCATGGGGAAGGGCCCATGTTTAGTTTATTTCTATTATATTATTGGCATTTAGGTTTCCAGGGGCCATGCCCTCAGATGAAGTGAAAAACTAGGACGAGAGGGGAAGGGATAAAAGAGTGAAAGAGATGGTGAGGCAGATACTTAAAGGGCTGTAGTGTTAGGGGAAGAGTGGGATGAGTAACGACCAACATCCAGGCATATAGCAAATGAGGAGAAATATATATCCACACATGCAAGGGGAGCCCTTAACACACAGAAATCCAAACCACATATTAAATACATATTGAAGGATGACCAAAGGAGAACGAGAAACATACAATAAGAGTGAATTGGAACTGTAATTTACAAAATACAGTGTTATTTATTTTTTTAAGTGATTTCTCTATTTTTTAAATTCCATAAATGGCATTAGAAGGATTCAGAGCAGTTTGGCTGCTAGAACAAGGTGCTGTTCTTGTACAGCCAGAACTACGCTTAACACAATGAATCGCTTCATAGGACTGGCCATAATGAATTAGGGCGTGACCCAGCAAAACAGATGAATAACCCCATCCCTATTCAGCAAAGCACCTGTGCAGGGGAACTAATTCAATGTCAGAGCAAATATTTACATAAACTCTTGTAGAGTAACATGACATCACAGGGAAAAACAAGAAAAACACATGTAGAAACATCATGTGCAGTGATATCTAGGACATAACAAATAGAAGATTGCGATTCATTGTTGGAATAAGCAGCAGAAGATGGACTGTAAAATAGACACTGTTCAAAAGTTAGCATTTGTAGCCCATAAGGCCAGTTTGCTAGCTTGCTAAATTGCATAATGTGTTTTCTTCATTGGTCTGATTCATATTATTTTATCATATCCTATTAGTGAATGATAATATTTTTGGGGAGTTTGTTTAATTCCAGTTTATGGTATTCATAAGAGTTATTCAGAATAGTTGGCTGTAACGCAAGTAACCTACAGGCTTGTATGATTAGCTAGAGCAAGTCAGTATGAGTGTTTGTAACCTTTGGCATAGATAAATGGACTACCGGTGGCCCCTCTTAACTTTGGGGGAACCGAACAAAGAACTGAATCTATTTACCTTAGGTCTGGAACAGACCACTAATCGCAGGGCACATTGCAGAACATGGAAGTCGTGAGTTAGGCCAAGGATAACTGTTTCAGGGATGAGATAATCGATATTAATACATGTCATAATACGTTAACCTATAGAGTAAGTGTACCCAAAGATTTGTGGGTAAGGAAATAAGATTTGGGCATGGTAGGTTGGGCCTAGATTCCAGCAGTCGGCAGTACTGGGACCCTATAAGAGGACAAACAACCATGCAGGAGGGGTCGCTTTTTCTTTATCTTCTATCAAGCTATCAGCTCATCTTTGCAATACAGCCTAGCTACTCAACACTCAAACCTAATCCCTACTGAGTTGGAAAGCCTGGACCATCAGTTCCTCGGGCATGTCAGAGACAAGGCTGGTCCTCTGTCTCCTACTACCAGGTCTTCAGGGAAGGGTGTGAGTATGCTAGCTTAAATAGTCTTTTAGAATAGAAATGTTACCATTGGGTCATAGAATTGTATTTCTACTTTGTAACTCTGTGTTAAATAGCATTTATTGTTCTTTCATTCATATTAATAAAGATCTTATCAATTTGGCATTGTCCTCAGTGTAAGTGTCCTTGCCACACACCCCGAGAGTCCTCTCACGATATTGAACTCTGTGTTCTCTAACCCTGTAGTCTGAATTGGAACAAGAACCTAAAATATCTTCTGATCAGATCAGTGGTGAGCCATAATAAACTAGCCCATAAATTCAGGTCAACACATCTCACATGATAAAGAACATTGTAGTAGAAGTACAGAAAACATAACATAGAAAGCTTTTTATCCCATATCTTTGTTAGGCATCAGCAGATCGTAAGCTCTTTAGGAGCTCTAAGGGACTTAATTGGTTTTGCTCTTTTTTTTTTGAACAAGCGGCAGCAAGAAACTTATTAAGGGCTTCAGCATTACACAGATGCTGTGGCTTTGTCTCTCTTGACTCCCTTGTATCTATTTTTACCAACTCTGTGACCGTTCATGTGTAACCACAGCCTCTTGCCACTCTTCAAGTGTCAGAGTTCTGGGGACGTTAAATCCCTTCAAACAGGTCTCTCTTCATTTCCTTTCCCGATACTCCTCCCTTCTTTGCTGCTTCTTTTCATTGCATAGGGGGAAAAAACAGTTAATTTAATACAAGCTACAGTCTGTCTGCTAAGGCATTAATGCTCTTGGCCTTCTGCCCTCTTTGGGAATTAGTGAAGAGCAGAATGTATTATTTTAAAAGCTGCAGAGAGGTTTTTGAAGCTCTGCCTGGTAGCTGTTTGGCAACATACATCTACACTGGGTATTAATCTGTCCCAGGTCCCATATAACAGGTACCCATCAGTGTAAGAGATGAAGTCAGAATGTTATCTGACCTTTAGCAACATCTGAACAGCACAGATGACACCACAACATAAGAAGTAGGTGTGTGTGCATCAGTGGCCTGGGTGCTGGGCTGGCTCCCCAAGTCAGAGCAGCCTGATTTTTCTTCTTTAAAAAATTTGCTTTAGGGACCAAAACACATTTTAATTGCAAATTTAAAACAGATAACACTTCTTAAGAAGATTTATAAAAATGCAGGGAACTTGCTGTCACAAAATATTAAAGGTTTTTGTTTTTTCTTTAAAAAAAAAAACATTAACTATGTGCATAGGAATAGTGTCCACTAATACAGACAGTGAGGACGAGACTACAGTCATTATGCATCAGGTTGTAGACACAGCACCACCTGGGTTCAGAATAATATTCCTCCTCCCCAGGGCCAGTGCAACCCATTAGGCGACCTAGGCGGTCGCCTAGGGCACTAGCATTTGGGGGGTGGCGACGGGATCTTCGGCCGCCCCGGTCGTCGTCGGCATTTAGGTGGAGGGGGCTGGGGCAGGGGGGCGTGGGAAGGGCCGCCTGCAGCAAGTAAAGGGGGGGGCGACACGTAGGGGAACTCCCCGCCCCAGCTCACCTCTGCTCCGCCTCCTCCCCTGAGCACGCCGCCCTGCTCTGCTTCTCTCCCTCCCAGGCTTGCAGCGCCAAACAGCTGATTGGCACCACAAGCCTGGGAGGCGGGAGAAGTGGAGTGGCAATGGCGTGCTCGGGGAGGAGGCGGAGTAGAGGTGAGCTGGGGCAGGGAGCTGCCGCACGGCAAGCTTATGAGTTCATCAATTCAACAAAAATGGATATGCACCAGGCTTGTTATCCCAAGGGGAATCTGACATGCTTTAAACTAAACTCACTGCTTCAGGTAGAACAAATAAATAGATTTAACTACAAAGATTAAGTGATTTCAAGTCAAAGCATAACAAGTTGGATTTGGTCAAAAGAAATAAAAGCAAAACACATTCTAATCTGATGTTAACACTTCCAGTGCCCTTATAAATGTAGATGCTTCTCACCACAGGCTGGCTGGTTCCCCTTCAGCCAGTCTCTCCCCTTTGATCAGCGCTTCAGTTGCTTGGTGGTGGTGGTGTCTGTAGAAGTAGGTGGAAGAGAGAGGAAGAGCAAGGCAAAAGTCTCTCCCTTTTATCATGTCCTTTCTTCCCTCTTGGCTTTCCTCCCACCCCCCCTCCGCCCTTCAGAGTCAGGTGAGCATTACCTCATCGCAGTCCCAAACTGACCAAAGGAAGGGGGTGACTCACTCGAGTCCAACAGATCCTTTGTTGTTGCCTAGGCCAGTGTCCTTTGTTCTTGTGAGACTGGGCTGGGTTTGTCCCATACATGCCCTGATGAGGTGTGAACTGCTTCTGGAGAGTATTTGCCTGGGCTTGCTTTAAGCCATAAGGACACATTCTCAGCCTCATAACCATATACATGAAATTACAACCTATAACATTACTATAACAACAATGCTCAGTATGTCATGAGCCTTCCAAAGACACCCAACATGACAAACTTTGCATTAGATACCACACCATCATATTATAAGGATGAACATGGGGGTGCTGGGTGTTCCCCTGAGGTACAGAACGTCAGTCTCTAAATCACATTTTCTAATTACATTACTTGAATGCATAACAACTTGGTCATCTGGCTGTCCATTATTTGCAATGACTGGCTGTGGTCTGTCTTGAGTTGGAATTCTTAAGTCATCACTACTTCTGCATCTACCATCTGTGGAGATAGTTTGTTCTTTCTGAGGAACAACGTTGACAATTCCTGTTGAACTCTCCACTGTCAGTCTCAATTACATATCAGCTGGGCTCTGAATTCTCTCTTTATAACAGCTGGAGTTGTCCATCCTTTCTCCATCCAATTTGACATGAACATGGTATCCAGGCTCTAGACCTGGCAGTTCATAAGCTCTTCAACCTTTATATCTGATTTGGCTATTCTTGTCATGTGTGGCCACTCTGTTTTCTTTTCCAAAGTTGGAAGAGTAGTTGAGTTGTCTTCCCATCAGGAGTTATACTGGAGTATATCCAATAGCTGCTATTGGTATTGATCTGTAACTCAGAAGAGCAAGTAATGAATATTCCTGCCGTAGGATTTTCTTGGCTCTCTGTACAGCTCTTTCAATCTCTCTATTCACTTGCGGGTAATGTAGGCTGCTAGTAATATGATCAAAATCATATTTCATAGGGAATGATAAATTCTTCTGCAGGCTCATAATGCACTGAGCATGGTTGTTATAGTGATGTTACAGTAATTGTTACAGTAACATTATAGTAAGGTTATAGGTTATAATTTCATGTAAATAGTTATGAGGCTAAAAATGTATCCTCATTGCTTAAAGCAAGTGCATGCAAAAACTCTCCAAGAACAGAGAGGCAGTTCACACCTTGTCAGGGCATGGATGGGACAAACCCAGGCCAGCCTCACAGGAACAACAGACTCTGGCTTAGGCAGCACCAAAAGAATCTGTTAGACCCTCGAGGGAGTCACCCCCCTTCCTTTGGTCAGTTTGCGACTGTGATGAGGTAATGCTCACCCTGAATCTGAAGGGGGGGGGGCAAAGCCAAGAGGAAAGAAAGGACATGATAAAAGGGAGATACATTTTGCCATGCTCTCTCTCTCTTCCACCTACATCTACAGACACCACCACCACCAAGTGATTGAAATGCTGATCAAAGGGGAGAGCCTGACTGAAAAGTAATCAGCCAGCCTGTGGTGAGAAGCATCTAAGTTTTTAAGGACATTGAAAGTGTTAAGATCAGCGTTTTGCTTTTATTTCATTTGACCAAATCTGACTTGTTACGCTTTGACTTATAATCACTTCAAATCTATCTTTATAGCTAATAAATTTTTTTGTTTATTCTACCTGAAGCAGTCCGTTTGGTTTGCAGTGTGTCAGAGGCTCCCCTTGGGATAACAAGCCCGGTACATATCAATTTCTTTGTTAAATTGATAAACTCATATAAGCTTGCAGCATCCAGCAGGCATAACTGGACACTGCAAGACGGAGGTTCCTAGGGTTGTGCCTGGGACCAGAGATATTGACTAGTGTCATTCGGTTGCAAGTAGCTGGGAGCAGCTTACATGCCAGAGGCTGTGTGTGAACAGCCCAGGAGTGGGGGTTCTCACAGCAGATCAGGGTAAGGCTGGCTCCCAGAGTCAAGGATTGGAGTGGCCTAGCAGATCACCAGTCCAGATAACACCAGAGGGGAATGTTACAACCTCCCAGCACCTACACGCTAAACCCAACAACTGAAATGAGACCAAAGTATTACAGCCCACAGGAAACTAGACTGTTTTGTGCCACAAGCAGGGAACAGGAGGGACAGAGGGGCACCTGTGCTTGAGATGCCCCCACAGTGGCAGATAAATGATTAAGTGAGAGATGCCCAGATAATCCTGGCAAGTGACCAACACCCAAGTGCTGCAGAGGAAGGTGAAAACCCCCCAGGTTACTGCCAATCTGACCTGGGAGAAAATCCCTTACTGATCCCACATGTGGTGATCAGTTAGACCCTGAGCATGTGAGCAAAAATCAACCAGCCAAGCACCTGAGAGAGAGAGCATGCTTGATGCCACCTCAGAGACCTGACCCACCCTACCCAATGTCCCATGTCCAGCCATGGTCATCCCTGGTGCTTCAGAGGAAGGAGATTTAAAAAAAAACTCCTCCCACAATACATTGGTTGAGACGGGAAATCCTGACTGCTGCCAGTGGCTGACTGGAACCCTGAAGCATGAGATTTAGGAACATAAGTCAAACCAGAAGTGAACCCCGGGGCTGTTGAGCCCTGCCCCCTACCATCACAAACAACCCCATCATACAATTGCCCTCATAATTTTTTCCAGCTCTCTTCAAACTACCATAGTTAAATTGTTTGCTCCCACAAATCCTATTGGGAGGCTGTTCCAGAACCTCATCCCTCTGACACTTAGAAACATTCTTCTAATTTCCAGCCTGAATTTGTTTGTGTCCAGTTTATATCCATTTGTTCTTGTGCCAACATTATCCTTGAGCTTGCATAATTCTTCACCCACCCTGCTATTTACCCCCACCTAATTACTTGTTCACTAATAATTCTTCATTTTGCTCTTATTACTCCTGGGCTCAAACAATTACGAATATCAAGCTTTTCTCAATAAATGGTCTATTTTGTCTGCTCTATCACCCACTTGAGTCCTTCCTGACTATCAGTAAGCCTTACATAAACAAATAAAACTTCATGATAATTAAGCCTGGACACTAACATTGATTTTTTTCTTAGTGGAAGTAGTCTGATTTTGGTATAAATATGCATTAACAAAAGATGTTTGCATACCAATACTATCTGGCTCATGTTACTCTGGCATATCCTATTTGCTTTTTTGTTTGAGACTCATAATTCTTGAGGATAATAAAATATTAAGGAGATTAATACAAGGCAGCTTGCCTACTAAAGTTCATTCCTTTTTAGCATCTGTCAAATGAAGGCAAAGATCTGTGAGGAAAAATGTTTTTATGCCTGGATAACAGAGTACACTTATGATAAGCTGCTTGGTAAACCTTGCCAGAAATTAGTTTAGAAGTTTCTTTTCCCGGCTTGGCTATTCCACCATTCATCTGTGCCCTATACATGAACTAACACCTTTTTGACATATCATTAAATAGCACAATGAACACGTACCGGATATTAGCCTTTCATCCTTTAAGGATCAAGCCTGCCTTTGCTCCCAAGTAAAAGTAACTGTTGGTAGCCTTTACCTCATTCCTATTTATACAGATTCCCATTTTCTCATAAGCCCAAATTTGAGTAACAAGGGTGTTGAAGGTCAGAACTGAGGTTCATTGGAAGGATTTTCCATTGAAGATTTTACAGTTCCTGGATGTGGCAAATGTGATATTTATTTACACTCCTCTGGCTCAAAAGAGCCCTACATTACCCTTGGATTGTAATGTGTGCTGTTCTATTGTAAAAAAGAACGAGGAGTACTTGTGGCACCTTAGAGACTAACAAATTTATTTGAGCATAAGCTTTCATGGGCTAAAACCCACTTCATCGGATGCATGCAGTGGAAAATACAGTAGGAAGATATATATACACAGAGGACATGAAAAAATGGGTGTTGCCATACTAACTATAATGAGAGTAATCTGTTAAGGTGGGCTATTATCAGCAGGAGAAAAAAAAAACTTTTGTAGTGATAATCAGGATGACCCATTTCCAACAGTTGACAAGAAGGTGTGAGTAACAGTAGGGGAGAAAAAAAATATCATGGGGAAATAGGTTTTACTTTGTGTTAGTTGTTAGTCTCTAAGGTGCAACAAGTACTCCTCGTTCTTTTGCTGATACAGACTAACATGGCTACCACTCTGAAACCTGTTCTATTGTAGTTATCATATTTTGGGTTAATGTGAACTTTGAACCAGTGGGGTGGGGTGGGGTGGGCTGGGGCTGGGTCGCTCAGGCTGCCCTGGACCCCATGTTCCCTTGAACATGGGGGCCCCCAAAGCATGGCGAGTCCAAACATTGGTGGAGCTGGGCCCACGTTCCTAAATATTGGTGGAGCACGGGCACCACAGGCCCATATAATTCGCCACCTATGCATGGAGACTGACTCACTACAACCATATGATTAAATATAAGATCAGCAGCCACTCAGAGGTGTATTCAGCTTCAGTTGGCAGAAAGACCAAAGCAGATGCATTTTTTATCTTTTAACCCCAGAGGGTTAAGCTATTTAAAACAAAACAAACAAAATGAAATCTCGCCTATCTTTTGAGGAAGCATTTGTCTTTAATGAACTTTGGGATATCACTGAATTATTCTCCTTGCAGGGTACAATGGGTGAGGAAAAACATTGAGGCTGGCTTAATGCCTGAACTTGTGAAACAAGATGTCACCAATGTAAAAAATGGAAGAAAATATCCTTATTTCTCACAATTCTATAAATATTAACATTTTAATAGACTCAATTTCCAGTTTGAGTATTGCAGTATTTATATTTTGTTTCCTTTTATTTTCCATCCTCCTTCCACCCGGGACAGAGCTTGGGTAAAATCCTAACCCCACTGAAGACAGAGGGAGTTTTGCCACTGATTTTAATGGAACCAGGATTTCACCTCAAGCCTCTGCAAGAAGATTCACAAATACGTTTTTCTATATTCACTCAGTTCTACTTAGTGATTTGTTTAAATTCACAGATATAAGGCAAAAAATTTAAAATGCTCATGACCCAACCACCACATGGATGTTCATTTGAGGCCACAAATGGGCTGTACCCACATCACATTTGACCACCACACAGTCAAACCTTTCTTTAAATTCCCTCTGCTCTTCCCCAGGGTTTCCACTTGGAGAGCTACCCAGACCCATTTCAGTATTTCTTGCAATAATTAAAAACAATGTGCTGAACACAGCTGTGATGGCCTGAGTGGTGGAAGGCAGTGTAACTGAATAGCATGTAAAAGCTGTATTTGAAAATCTGTGTGTGTTTCTCTATATCTATACTATAAGCTACAGGTGTAATTTCCAGCTCACATAGACATACTGACACTACCGCTCACTGAACTAGCGTGCTAAAAATAGTAGACATGTAGCATGGGCAACAGTGGTATGGGCTAGCTGCCCCAAGTATGTACCCACACTTCAGCTGTAGATATGTACAGTTCTAGCCCAATTTTCAGTCAGCAAATATGTCTGGGGGGGGGGGGAAGACCCAGTTTTGTATTAATAGAAGAGTGTACATCTATAATTTTACTATAATCTGGTTCTGTGTCGAGGCTATGCCACATACTTTTTTTTTTAAAGACAAAGTTCACTTAATGCTATTCTGTGAAATATGGAGAGTAAGTTAGATAGACCAACGTAAACACCAGAGATACAACATAAGGGCAGATGCAATTTGTTTTTACATCAGTGAATTACTTTTTCAGATTATCAAGACATTGTTCAGAGAAATCCACCATTACATTCTCTAGGGGGCTCTTTTGAAAATTTCACTCTTCTAGTTAGTGTTAGTCTATTTGTTTTTTATTTTCATTATTTTTGTCCCTGTGAGTAATGCTGAATGTTTATCAACAATAAATTTTATTTCCCTCATGTCAGACCAGTTACAAAGCTAATACAAATCTCTTTAAATTTTTCTTGCCACTTGATGTGCATCCATTATACTTCCCATCACTGTGTCACCAGCCAACCATTTAACTGGTTTAGTCACTTAGTCATTTATGTAGATTAGAAATTGCAAAAGTAGTCAGAAGTCTACAGGCTGATATTACCTCAGATGGATGTGGTCCTTTTCTGTCAAATAAACTCTTATTGTATAGTCACCATTTCCATCTGCAACCCCCTGCTTTTATTTAGCTTCTGACTTAAGATGGCATTATTTGTGGAGATCTTCATCAATCAGCCAGCTATCCCATCATAGTTTATATATAGTGCTCTTGAGATGAGCATCTCTGGGCAAAAATAAAAGCAGTAATTACAGCAGATGATGAAAAGGCAACTCTAAACCGGTGAATTTTAAGACTTGATTAAGAAAAGCCAAATCTGTGACAAATTAATTTGAGTTCAGCAAAAGGCCTAACACCAAATGACCCAGGCTTAATTCAATGAACATTCAAGATTCCTGCAAAGCTTGTTAGCTCTTGAAGGCCAACATGAAATGTATTTGGTCTCAGTCTGGTTCCTAGTGGACAAGCATTCCCATCATAAAAATACCACCATAATTGGTATTGATTGGCAAATTGGCAGTGTAATGATAGAGGGCCAGGACTGAATGAGCAGAATGTGTATAGGTCTCTCCAGGCCAAGTTGAAATACAGTGGTTTGGCAGAGTAGAAGTTTTGAAGCACTCATTTAGTGGATCAATAGAAGGCTTCACTTTCTAGAGCTGTCAATAGGACAGCTTTTACAAACACTAAATATACAGGTAAAAACTATGAACAGGATGTAATAAAGGAATAATAGGTAAGTTGTTGCACTGGTGACTGGAAATCAAACAGGTATTTGGTGTAATAATTAGTTTGTAAATAAGTAGCAGACGAGCCAACCTATAAACAGAGCTTATAATGACATTACTATAGATAAGTAGGCCCTGAAAGTGACTGGTGTGGCTGTTTCAGACTGCCCTGGAAAGTAAGAATGCTTATGTACTGGCATTATAGGATTTGATTTCATGGCCAAGGTTGTGTAGCCAAACATCAAAGGACATGGTACACCAGTTTACCATTTGCCAGCTTTCAAACCATCCACAATCCTCTAAATACTAGCTCTTGTCATAGAAAAAGAGATATGGTAAGAAAAAAAAATTCCTAGGATATTTCTAGCTTTTGCCCCAGGTGGGGTCATGCAAAGCTATGACTCTAGAGAAACAGATAATATTAAGCAGATGCTGTCAGGAAATAAATGATTATTGTTAAGTTGGTGAGTTTATCATGGAGGTCATGGATTCCATGACTTTCCATGACCTCCATGACTTCTGGAGTAGCCAGTGCCTCTGGCTCAGGGGCAGCTCAGGCAGCCCCTGCGCCAGGCGCACCGGCCACTGCTGGAGCAGTCTCAGGCCCCCGCCTCCTCTCCCCAGCAGCAGACTTTGGGCGTGGGAGGGGGCAGAGGCACCAGACGGGGTGAGGTGGGCTCTGGGCGGTGCTTACCTGGGGGGCTCCCCTGAAGCGGCGACATCCCCCTCGCTCAGCTGCTAGGCGGAGGCATGGCCAGGCAGCTCTGGAGGCTGCCTCCGCCCAGAGTGCTGGCTTCGCAGCTCCCATTGGCCAGGATCCGTGGCTAATGGGAGCTGCGGGGGCAGTGCCTGCAGGCAGAGGCAGCACACAGAGCTGCCTAACCATGCCTCTGCCTAGCTGCTGAGGCCGCCCCCCAGGTAAGTGTCACTCAAAGCCCGCCTCACCCATCCAATGCCCCAACCCCCTGCCACACCCAAACTCTGCTGCTGCTGGGGGGAGGCACAAAGCCAGGTAGTGGCAGCCCTCCTCCCCAGCAGCAGCAGGGGGCCTTGGGCAGCCCCCCTCAAGTTTTATTCAGTGGTATTTTTAGTAAGTCATGGACAGGTCATGGGCCGTGAATTTTTGTTTGCTACCCGTGACCTTTCCCTGACTTTTACTAAAAATGCGTGTGACTAAAATGTAGCTTTAATCATTGTAAATTAACATTGCCTTATTTACTCCCTTATCCTAATCAAGTTTAAAATCTTATCACATATACCAATATATTAGTTTCCATTATATTTCCTGCTGACACTTGATCACACATTAGAGATCCTTGATATTAAGGGAAATGCCAATTCCAGTTTGAATGTTTTTTCCTAGCATATTAAGGACCAAATTACTCTGCTCTACAGCCAAAATGCTTCTGAAATAAATGTAGTCAAACTTTACTAATTCTGGGTCACTGAAAACGAAAATGATGCTTAAAATTGTTGATTGGCTCTAGTTTTCAAGATATGCTATTGGGTCAGTATATACGACCCTTGACTTGGGAATGGCGGAGGATAAGTGAGTTATAAAGGGAAGGGATCTCAATTTAAACCAGAAATGACTAAAATACATCTTTGACTGGATCTATGAATAAATCTATGACTGGGTTTGGACAGTACTTGCTTTTTAGGCAAAACAATGAATGATGCAATCTGAAGCTGGTATTGCGTCATACATGATATGAATTGCATCATATTATTCCTAGAAGTCATGGATGATGCAATCATAACGAAGCTTACATCACTCTGCTGAACAAATTGCCCTATATCAGCTCTAGAAATCATACAGTGTCGTGCTCTCTTATTTGTCAGTGTTTGATTTTGCAAAGGGACACATTTCTGTTTAGCCAAAGTGAGCAGAGATGCCTCGTACTTGTGTGAACAGTGCAGATAACTTCTGCTATGTTTGTGGTGAAGTGACTTTTGCATCACAAAAGCGCAGTATAACCACTATGGTTAAGAAAGCCTATCACCTTTATTTTGGCTGCAAAATTGGAGATCAGGACAAGAGGTGGGCCCCACACATATGCTGCAACACTTGTGCAACAAATCTTCGCCAGTGGTTGAACAGGAAAAGGAAATCTATGCCTTTTGCAGTGCCAATGATTTGGAGAGAGCCAACAGATCATATCAGCAATTGTTACTTCTGCATGGTGCCTCCAGTTGGGAAAGGTGTGTCAAAGAAGAAAAAGTGGACTGTGCATTATCCAAACATTCCATCAGCTATACGCCCAGTACCCCACGGAGAAGGACTGCCGGTTCCTGATGCACCAGAATCATTCTCACTTGAGTCAGACGAGGAAGAGGAAGAGGATGAAACTTCTGGCCCTGAACCATCAATGTCACAGGACCCACATTTTCTCCCATCCTCCTCCTCTGAACCACACCTCATAACACAAGGTGAACTGAATGACCTTGTCAGG
Organism: Emys orbicularis; assembly: GCF_028017835.1. NCBI lineage: Eukaryota > Metazoa > Chordata > Testudines > Emydidae > Emys > Emys orbicularis. The sequence continues at coordinate 61,699,151 of NC_088683.1, read as the reverse complement.
GCTTTGGAACTACCCAAGAGTAAGGCAGAGCTGTTGGGCTCCAGACTACAGCAGTGGAATCTCCTGGCAGGTGATGTTAGGGTTTCCATGTTCCGTGACCGTCAAAAGGATCTTGTCCCATTCTTCTTCATGGAAGGTGATCTTGTAGCCTGCAACAACATCGATGGTGTGATGGCAGCCCTCAACATCGTTCACGATCCAGATGAGTGGAGACTGTTCATTGATTCATCGAAGACGAGTCTTAAAGCTGTTTTGTCATCAATTCCAGTTGGTCATGCAGTCCATATGAAGGAAACCTATGACAACATGAAACAACTTTTGAGGTGCATAAACTATGACCAACATCAGTGGCAGCTTTGTGGCGATTTTGAAGGTTGTTGCTCTCTTGCTTGGTCTGCAGACTGGATACACAAAGTACTGCTGTTTTCTCTGCGAATGGGATAGTCGTGCAAGAGATTCCCACTACATCAAGAAAGATTGGCCACTCCGACAGTCATTGGAGCCTGGGAGGAAAAGTGTTCAGCATCCACCACTTGTTGAATCAAGGAAGATTTTGTTACCACCCTTACACATCAAGCTGGGTCTGATGAAGAACTTTGTCAAGGCCATTGACAAAACACAAGCAGCTTTCAAGTACCTCCGTGGAAAATTTCCAAGGTTAAGTGAAGCTAAGATAAAGGAAGGTGTCTTTGTTGGTCCTCAGATTCGTGAACTTCTTTGAGATGATGCATTTGACCATGCACTGCATGGCAAGGAAAAGTCGGCATGGAAAGCCTTCCAGTTAATGGCAATAAATTTTCTCGGAAACAACAAGGCAGACAACTACAGGTTGTTGGTGGAAAACCTCCTCAAGGCATACAAAAGCCTTGGTTGCAACATGTCACTAAAGATACATTTTTTGCACTCTCATCTAGATTTTTTTCCACCAAACTGCGGAGCAGTGAGCGACGAGCACGGCGAGCGATTTCACCAGGACATTGCAACAATGGAGAAACGTTATCAGGGCAAATGGAGCCCATCGATGCATAAACAGGACAGGTGAAATATTATCATGTAAAGCAACCATAAACACATGGAAAGACCTAGGTTTACAATTTATGATTAAAACTCTACTATCTACACAATATACATAGACATAAAATGTAAAAACTTCAATATCTTAGAAACAGTAGCCAATCAGTTGTTTTAATTGTCATATTTGAATTCAGCACATCAAAATACATAATAAATAGCACATTTTATCTCTGAAGCAGACGACTTCTCAAAAATTGTAGACCAGTGTTATGGCTCTAAGAGCCAGTGAAATGCAAAAGGGTGTATGGGAGAGCATCTTAAGAACCTGAATGGTGTTAAGGGGAGGAGTAACACCTGTGTAAGGCATTATGACTCCTTGGACACCAGGGGAAATCTGCTGAGCAGTGGTAATGCTACATCACCATAGTGTAGTGTAGGGTGTAGTGAACTTCTGTGACACTCTCCAGAGATACCCAGGGTTGTGAGGCACCTCCACCTGCCCTTAGCATGAGGCAATCTTTTCTGTACTTGTTATGGGTCTGCTCCCTGAAATCCACAGCCTTGGGCAGCACAAGTACTACCTTCCAGCACCCCCTCTCCCGGCCTTGCTCTCTGTGTACAGGGAGTGATAGGCACATACCAGTCTCCAAGTACTTGGAGCATTCCCTGCAGTGTCCAGGCCCTTATCCACTGAACACTCATGGAATTTCCATGCCTGCTGTTCCCAAAGGAACAATACATAGCAGCTTGTAAGATTCAACTAGGGATCGTCACTTTGCTTAACACCACAGCACTGAGTTACATTTATAGTGAAAACAAGAAAAAGTGTATTATCAAAGAACAGAGATTCAAGTGATAGTGAGTAAGAATATTGGAAACAAATGGTTACATATAAAACAAAATCATAACATACTTTCTAGAGACTAAACTTAACTAACAGATTAACCTCCTGTCTAAAAAAGTTTCTCATCCAACATTCTCTCCAATATTTTCAGGTGAGCCTGATTGAGATCCCACTTTCATGCAGCAAATTTGCTGTCCATTTACTTCCTAGCTGATGGATGCCAGGGTATCTTATTTGACCCCCAAATAAGTAGAGCAAACCTTTGATGTGCACCTCAAGATAATGTTCTCCCCTTCCACTGTTTTTTCCCTTCCTTTCAAAAGTCTTACAATCCTTCATTTGCATGAGTTCAGCTGGTGATAGGAGGCCCATTGTGAATGAGAATACTCAATTTACATGTAAACAGATGGGTAAACAGAAAATTTGTTTTTACCTTTGCTGGTGACCAGTCTCCATATACTAACTTTATGAATATATTTTGTGTTTGTACACAAACACAGACACACATACCTCCTTACAGAATATCTGTGCCTACATTTCACAATGACATTGATGACCATTGTGACACTAGCTTTTATTTAAGATGACATTTTGATTAATTAGAATGTACATACCAGACTGAAGATTCCTGTAATCTCTATGCACCCCCTCTGTGTCCTTTGTCAGATAATACTAAGAGGTTCATGGATCACAGTTTCCTCTGTCACCTCCCTATGCTGCTGCCAGTACTAGCTAGTATGCAAGAGGCCAGGGACATACCTGCACAGCATCAGTGGTGGCACTGAGTGCCCCCCCCCCATTACAATCCAGGCTGCAGCATAATGGCTGCTTCCTCTGTGGGTTTGCTGTCCCCTCTTAATATACACTACCCAGCGTACCCATTCAGGGAAGTTAAAATAGGTCCTTAAGTATTTAGGTCTCTGTTGAGCTTTTAAGGCATTAGCTGGAGTGGGAATGGTGGGTTCTGCACTGCTCCATTAGCAACTCTGAAAGCCACAATGCTTGCCTGGGCATTCAGAGGAAATATAGCTGCTGCTGCACCTCTTACATAGATGTTGTCTTCTCTGCAGCCAGCCACACCCCAGCCTTCCCCTTTTCAAGGTTAAACTAGCCCTGGGACACTATAGAATTTGTGCTCAGGAGAGGTAGGTGCCCCCCACAGCAGGCAGTCACAATCTGAGGCATGATGTTGCTAAGGGCAACATACCACATCCTGCTTCATTTCCACCAGTGGCTGGGCTCCCCCTCCACTACTCTATTCTCCTAATCCAAGCATTTTAATCATTCTTAATATCTATAAAAGTGGAGGGGAGAACATCTTAAGCTTCATTCATGGCTTTGTTCCCATCTATGCTATTTAATACAAAGGAAGACACATGAGGTGGAATTTGTATAGGCGACATTAAAAATACCTGATGAATCCTTAGTGGCCAAATCATTTTTTGTGACACATGCCATGACCATCAAACTAAGAGAGACACAATTCCCTGATGTGGTCTTTCCCCCACCCCCAATGCACATTAAGTAGATATATTAAACTGTCTCTGAAAGGTTTCATTTGATAAGAACATAAGAATGGCCTTACTGGCTCAGACCAATGGTCCATCTAGGTAAAATCCTTGCCCCATTGAAGTCAATGGTACACTGCCAAGATTTCACCCAAGATTCCTTCCTTTTGTTTTACACTCTACCCAACAGCTCACCTGACATAAGGGGACTCCATACTGGCCCAGAAGTCCACATTAGTGGCTCACATTACATGAGACACATTGTTTTAAAGCAAATAAGTTGCTCTTACAGCTCCACAATGCCTATTTCACCTGAGCTGAGCACTATAGAAAATGGCTTTTAAAACAACCTGCATGAAGAGGATCCATTGTACACCAAACTCAGAACTGAGCTTTTGACTACAGATTAACAATTCCTACGTGGGTTCCTTCAATATGCATAGATGACAAACTTTTCTTTCAACACATACGGGAATATTTTGCGGCAGAGAAAATTTTTGCTGTGCAAGAGCTACTCCCCACAAAAAATGTGTTAATCAAATTGGGAATAAAATAAATCATCCTCCTTTTATGCAAAAACACTTGGGCTCCAATTCCAGTGTTTAAATCAATGGAAGCTGTGCACGTACATACCTTGGCAGAATTTGTCCCTAAGGTCCCAATCCTGCAACGAGCTCCACACAAAGCTCTAATAAAGTTGGTCCACTCATACAGAGCTCATTGCAGGATTGGGGCCTTAGGGACAAAGTCTGCATATACACAACTTCCATTGACTGCAACAGCGGGTTTATAATTTCCTACTGCACTGGGCAAAATATTTAAGCAAATAAAAACAGGTAATTAAAGGTAAAACTAAAACCAGAAAACATTAAAATAAGAGATCTAAAATACAGAGGAGGCTGTCCCTTGAAACAATATCCTTGAAGTATTGGTGTGGAACTGAAAGCAGTATTATTAGTTGATTGATAGGCTAATTTTTAATTCAGCTAGTCTTTCAATATGTCCATATATTTTATTCATTCTGTACATTGCTGGTCTTTGCTTTAGGTTGATAATTGCCTTGTTCTGACCTGGGGTTGATTTTCCAAGCTGTGATTGAGGTTTTCAACTTGATACGGTTTTGAAATGAGAGCCTAGCTGTAATACTCCAAAACACTGAGTCATAACTCACCCTTCATTAATACACAGATTATGGAGTCTCTAACTCAGTTTTCTGTCTTCTTCATTAGTAATGGCTTAGGGGCGACGGAGTCAGAGTGTGTGATCTATCTTCAGGTCCTCGTGCTTTGATGGGGAGGAGGAGGCATACAAAACCCGTTAGCTAGTTTGCATGTTAAAGGGCACTGCTGGCAGGTGGCTGGTTGAAGATCAGAAACCTTCTTTCTGGTGCCAGCAAGGGCAAACTCTTCTCAGTGACATGAATTGGTAATACAGGGGATATTAAATACACATAAATAGTCCCTTATTATCCTCTTAAACTCAATTTCAGAGTCTGTATTAGCCAAAATTGTGAGCATGGTATTTCTCATTGTGTCACTTTGTCCTGATTCCTCCAGTCCCCAGCAGCTTGAATGCCTTTGACACATCACTACTCTTTAATTCTAGCTAAGCACAGAAATCTTCAAGGATTTTTTTTTTCTAGGGGGAAACTAGTTTTCTCTAAAATATTCAGTTTTAGATTGTACCTGCATATCACTTACCTACTGTATTTCCTGTGCAGAATGGAATAAAAGTGCTTAAATAATGCATAAAACCTCTTAAAATGCATTTTGGAATAAAGTGCTTTATATTAAGTATTGTAAAATTATTACTGCACATCACTTTTATTATGTAGCTCATCTTAAATGGGGCAGAATATTTTAATAGTCTGAGAAAAGTCATAGTTTATAGCTTAAAACTGCAGATATATCTAATTTTTTCCCCATAAAATATGCATACATGATTTTCAGCCCCATTTAACTAATGTGTTTTGGAAAGACTTTACAATAGTAAATGTAACAAACCTCAGTCAAGACAGAAAGTAATAGATAAGTATGATTAATAGTAACTGTTTTTTTTTTTCATTTTACACATTCAAATTTTGAAACATGAATGACTCTAGGTAGGTTGCCTCAGTATTATCATGCAGCGTTACAGAGCTGTGCCAGTTAAAGGGCTAGGTACAGAACTGCAAATTGTCAGAATTAAACCGTCAAAACATTATAAGCTATTCACAATGCATTTACCCCATAAATAAATAAATGAAAGAATTTTTAAAATTACACCCACTCTTGAATTGATTATTAGCTGCTGTATAGATACCTGCAGTATTGGAGTGTTTCTGTCACAATGTAAATTTACAGATCTGATTCACTCCTGAAGAGAGATCTGTTAAGAGCCTAGTTCCTGAATAGGGAAGGCTATCAGGAAGCCAGGTATGGCTCCCTGATTCTCTGTTGCAGTCCACACTGACCCATGCCTAAGTGCAAGTTAGAGCAGCCCTTAGTTTGTTAACAGTCCCAAAGGTCCATATGCCAATCAGTGGTGGGCAGGGTGCCTCATACTCTGACACCTAACAGGCTCCTTATGCCAGAGCTAGAGGGGAATGGGGACAGCACTGGAGCTTACACTAGCTGAGAGCTTCCCCATAGAGCTGGTCTTAACTGACCAGATCTGGCTGCTTTCTGGACCCTTTTGGACATGCCAGAACACAGGAAAGAAACTGGCCCAGAGATACTATCTTGCTCTCATTGAAGTCAGTGGAGATAGAAACAGACCCTAAAATTGAACAAACTGCAGCAAAAACAACACCTTTGCAAATCATTGATTAGACAGATTGAAGTGTTCTGAAAAAGCTAACAATTTCAAATTCATCTGATCAAAATGGCTAAGCTGTTAACACATTTTCACCTTGGAAGCAGATGGCTGAGGGTTCAAATCACAAATCAAGAGCTACTGTGGAGAAATCTCTTAACTGGTGTTAGTGATGATAACTAGAACTCATGAACTGGGCAACTAATGCATTATTAAGAGTTGCCTTCTTATATAGCAGACATGGGGGAAAATGCTGCTCGTTTTTCTCAGGCTAGAACCACTGAGTTCAATTAAAATACCAATACATTTGGTCTATTATGATTCACTGGACAACACTTTTGCTACCAAAAATTATGCACATCTGTAAATGTGGAAGATATGTATACATTTTTTTAAATGGTTGAAAGGCTGCCTTGATATATTTAGTTTATAATAAAAAACTGAAAACATGGTCTTGGAAACCTAATGTTATACTTCACATGATTGATCATACTGGAGTTAAAACATAGTTATGCAGTCATCTTACTTCATTTAAAAAAACTGAATATTACTATTCATGGAAAGATGGGATTGAAAGTAGGGGAAGCTGAAGTCCTGTATCTGTAGAAGAAATATAGCGCACACAGTGGCAGTGCAAGCTTACTTATTAAACTGCCCCATCAGCATGACTTTACAATGACCTTGATGTAGAACCCTAAAGGCAAAAGGGCAGTTCCATCTCCAGGCCTGTTCCATTCTTGCACTCCCTGAGGAGATTTGATAGTGCCAGTTACTATGGTGGTCATCTGACCACTAGGACTGGGTCTATTGAAACAAATCCATGAACACATACATACTTAGCTAATAACTATGCTGTGTGTAACACTGGAGAGAGGCCAAGTGGGAAGTATTTGAGTAGGTTTAGACGAGGGTTTGGGTCCAAAATTCCATTTTGTAGGATCAGGAGAATGGTTTGGGGATCAAAAGGATATAAATTCTACCAAATTCCTGTAATATGGGGGAAAGAATTCAAGATTTTTCTGCTCCAAAAGTACAGGTTTCTGCTACAAACTAAGCACTAGCTCTCTGTTACTAAAGGACCCAGATTGGGCTGGAAGGCACCAACATGGCATATCAGCACCTATTTCATGCTGCCTGATTGTTCTCCAGAACCTAACCTTTATTTTTTTAAGTGCGTCTTTGGCTCCAGTGGTTATTGAGATAAACTCCATCCACATTGACGTAATTGATGCGGTGACCTCTCCCTCATTGAGCATATTATTGACTTTAATGGGGCCAAGATTTCACCCTTGATCTTTGCTACTAAAGTAATGCTTATCTGTAGTTATCATAGAGATAGAATTTTTTTCAGTCAATGTATCGGACCATAACAGATTGATTATAACTGTGTATTTTGTCCTTTTCCCACCGCATTTTTAAATTTGAAAACTGAAAGTCCCTGATACTGCAAATAGCTATCCACATGAGTAATTTCCCTCAATCTCATGGTGTCCCGTTTGCTACTGTTGATAAAGGGCATCTTGGGTCCAACAAGGGATAACAATAACACCAAGTTCTTAGGTAGTGCATTTCTCAAATCAGTAGATCTCAAAGCACTTTCCAAAGAGGTAGGTATAATTTCCCCCTTTTACAGATGGGGAAACTGAGGCACTGAGAGGAGAAGTGTGTCACAGCAGGTTAGTGGTAGATGTGGGAATACATCCCAGATCTGAGTCCCAGTTCAGTGCTCTGTCTGCTCGGCCACATTGTTACAATGCTTAACAGCTAAGTGTTGTCCATGGTTTCTTGTCAAGTTATAATTGGCTTACTTCCACTGGAATAAACACCGTTAAAAATATTTTAACCTTTTCTTAAAGACACAGAAAAAAGAATAAAGCAGTTAAAGCACTTAAACTTAAAGCATCAAATAAGGCTTTCATTTTGGCAAATTTCCATATCTCCTTTCCCTGTAGCTAGAGAGTCTTTTCTAGGGACTGACTGTTTAAGATGCTCAACTGTCCTTTTGGAGGAAAAGAGTTGGTTTAAATAGTCTTGAGGTGTTTTTGATGTTTTTGAATCCAGCTGATTCCTTTAAGACAAAACAGAACAAACTTACATAAAAGTGGAGAAAAACAAATCACAAAGATAGAAAATACAGTTTCGGTCACTGGTGCTGACTTTCATTTGAGGTGCACTTCAAAGGTTTGCTCTACTTATTTGGGGGTCAAATAAGATACCCTGGTGCTGCGGGGCGGGCATTGCTTTTTGCTGCCTCTTAGGGCACACACTCACATCAGTGTTGCAAAGGTAGAGTTGTCTTGGTGATTAAGCCAGACTCTTCTTAAACAGAAGGCAAAAAGAAAGCAAAGTGGAGAAAAAAGGTGGAGCAGGCAACTGACGTGAAAGAGGGGGGAAAACAACAGAAAACTAAGGCCTGCAACCCAGGTGTTCAGGATTTAGCCCAAGCAACTGAAGGTAGTGGTGTCATCTGGTTCCTTTGTTCTGGCCCAGTCTGGTCAGGATGACTATCAAATGGTGCCATGGTAATCCCTGGTCTCTGCAGACAAAGGGGTAGCAGCCATAATGGTTAAGCTTGCTTATTCCAGTCTAAGTGTCCCATTGTTCATCTGAGGGTCACTCAATGGGAGCAATGTCCAAGAAGTGTTGGCAACAGCATCTCATTAACATTAATCAGCCAAAACACATTTTGGTAATTTCAACCAGAAACATTTCCCCCTTTTCCCCCATTTCTAGAATGTTCCAGGTCATTCTCATGCCAACCCAGGACTTTAATAGGAGCCTTCAGGGGGATGTGCGCAAGTGGAGTCAAGCAGGGGAAAGCCCTGCCCCCCCAATTAGTGGGGACATGGAACTCCTCTGGGACCAAGACAGAGTTCCTCCGGCTCTGAGACCATGGGGGGAGATCCTGCTCCTCCAATTGCCATGGGAGAGCGAGCCCCTCTGGCCCCAGTGGGGGGAGATGACAGTCCTCCAGCCCTGGGGCAGCAGCGGGGAGAACCAGCTCCTTCAGCTGCTGGGAGACAGCGAGCTCCCCCAGCCGAAGGGGTGTGGGGAGAACCAGCTTCCCTGGCTACAGGGGGCTGGGGAGAGGGGGAGAGTCAGCTCCTCTGGCCGTGGGGGGCACAGGAGATGCCCCTCCGAAAGCAGCTACATTTTTATTCCTGTGCACACTGCTGAGCCTTGAAGACCACTTATCACAGTTCTTTTAAACTTAAATAATCCAATTTGTACCAGTCTGTTTTCAACTTTTGGTGGCTTTCAAAACAATTTTATGTTAGGCTGAAAATTTGTTACCTTGGACAACTTAAAGTATAGGCTTCTGTACAACACCACTCACCAAAGTGTTTGGCGAGTATGAGCTGAAGTTTATTTAAAATTGATTTTGCTCTGCCCTTTCAATTTTTTGGAACCTGAACTAGTATATAGAAACTAGTTATCCACAAATTTGCAGCTGACAAAGACTAAATCAGTTGAAACATTTATAATTCATAAAATTCCTAATTAAGTAAGCCTGCCTTTCTAATGACCTAATTTTTGTCAGTATAATTTGCTATTAATAAAGCTATACAGCTGACATTCAGTAACCAGGATTTGATTACATAGGCTTAATTGCATATAGGTGGTTCAAGTTATTTATGAGATTTCACTTAATGTTACACTTTATTTTTGTGTTTACAAATGTTTTTTCCAGTAAATTAAGGAAGAAAGCTACATGGTGAACACACCAGTAAATTAAACCATTGCACTACAGGTTTCAGTGATAGCCGTGTTAGTCTGTATCAGCAAAAAAAACGAGGAGTCCTTGTGGCACCTTAGAGACTAACAAATTTATTTGGGCATAAGCTTTCATGGGCTAGAACCCACTTCATCAGATGTATGAAGTAAAAGATACAGGAGCAGTTATAAATACATGAAAGGATGTGGGTTGCTTTACCAAGTGTTAAGTCAGTCTAACGAGATAAATCAATTAACAGCAGGATACCAAGGGAGGAGAAATAACTTTTGAAGTGGTAAGAGAGTGGCCCATTCCAGACAGTTGACAAGAAGGTGTGAGTAACAGTAGGGAAAAATTAGTATTGGGGAAATTAAGTTTAGGTTTTGTAATGACCCAACCACTCCCAGTCTTTATTCAGGCCTAATCTGATGGTATCTAGTTTGCAAATTAATTCCAGGTCTGCAGCTTCATGTTGGAGTCTGTTTTTGAAGTTTTTTGGTTGAAGAATTGCCACTTTGAAGTCTGTTATTGAGTGACCAGAGAGATTGAAGTGTTCTCCTACTGGTTTTTGAATGTTATGATTCCTGATGTCAGATTTGTGTCCATTTATTCTTTTGCGTAGAGACTGTCCGGTTTGGCCAATGTACATGGCAGAGGGGCATTGCTGGTACATGATGGCATATATCACATTGGTAGATGTGCAAGTGAACGAGCCCCGGATAGTGTGGCTGATGTGGTTAGGTCCTATGATGGTGTCCCTTGAATAGATATGTGGACAGAGTTGGCACCGGGGTTTGTAGCAAGGTTTGGTTCCTGGGTTGGTATTTTTGTTGTATGGTGTGTAGTTGCTGGTGAGTATTTGCTTCAGGTTGGGGGGCTGTCTGTAAGCGAGGACTGGCCTTTCTCCCAAGGTCTGTGAGAGTGAGGGATCGTCCTTCAGGAAGGTAAAAAAATATATATATATTTTGCTCTTGAATTTTGCACTCCTTATGCATTGGCAATTTTAGGGCCTGCAGAATGTTCCTATTTAATTCTGCTTAAAATAGGAATTGTCTTTCATTTCACTTAGAACTTTTTTTTTATTCTTGCTTAATGTCTAAATGGCCTGACAGCTCTCTGTTGGATGCAGATGCTTCATGTTTGAATCTTATCTCCACAGAGGTTTCAAGTTTAAGCATTTTGTAGCGACGTCACTATTCAAATTTCAAATTTTACCTTGTGTTAAACTGTTGTTTCCTAGGGTAGAGTATGTAATATGAGAACAGTATAAAACTTTACTGAGCCTTAGTAAGTATTTAAATAATGAACTTTTTAGGACTCACTAAACATAACCTATTCCCTTCTTTCATTATAGGAAAGGAGAACCATGTTGACACTCATTTGCTCACAGGTTGTTAAGTTTGTTCTTTGATTACATTGCAAATTGCTTGGCACCAGCAGGACAGCAGTTACTGTGAAAGAAAATAAAAAGGGCCATTGCATCGTCATGGAATATGCTCTTTGTGTTCTTTTATGTTGTAACGTTGCACAATTAAAACATTACACTTAATTATCTCTAATTATAGAGTGGTTATTAAACCATGCCTAATATTTTTTTTAAATTATTCATTCTTGATAAAAGAAAAATGTGTTCTCTGCAAGTGCACTTATCTAATAATTACACAGTTATTACCTGAATACACCATAGAGCAATCTTCATGCAAATACTGGATTTTTAAATAGCTTTGGAATAGCTTTTTCCCCCATAAGCATTTTCAGTAAATTTGCCTTTATACGTTGTTTAGCTGAATGTTAGAATTCTTTTGCTACATTATATCATGTTACATAAGCCCAGTACCCATTTCACTGAAAATATACATCCTCCATGTGAAGCAATAAGGCTAAAGCAACCAAGTCTCAAAGTAGCATAGCAAAGAGTTCAAAAAGTCACGTTTCTTTCAAAACTTTTGGCAAATGGCTTTTAGGGACCGGGGGAGACACTGTTTTGAAAGATAAGATTTTCTTTCTATTACTAACTGACACTTGTAGAGCTTTTCATCCATAGGTTGGATAAGTAACCTTATTCTCACCCTTTTTTAAAATAAAGAAAATGAGGACACTGCGGTGCAGAGAAGCTAACTTGACTTGTTTTGCAGTGCTGGGCACTAGTAGAACCAGGAATGAACTCCAGATCTCCTGGTACTTATCCGTTAAACAATGCTGCCTCCAGAATGTACTTTTCCAAGTAATTTATTTGGAAAGGTATATATTGCACCTTTAGTCAGTTTGCCAGTAAGAGGATTGGTTTAGGTGATCTACAGTTTTTTTTTTTTATTATGGGCAAAATTCTCCCCTCTGGTATATGTGGGAAACATCCATTAAAGTTAATGAGATTTGCACAGGTCTAACTGAGGGCTGAATTTCTCTTGTATGCACTTACTTTGTAAACACACACCAAACTATATGTGCTGTAAGTAGGTGTTGCAAGGTGTTCTGTCCCTTTAACGCACGGCTCTAGGGTGAGCATGACCTGATCCTAGTTCTGTATGGAATATGGGAGATGTAGCTCCCTGAGGGATGCCTGGGAATTGTAGCCTCAGCTGCAATGCCAAATGTTAGTGGAAGCAGAATGTAAGAAGCTGCCTCTTCCTTAGAGTGGAAGAAGATCTGGGGAACAGTAACTTCTTGCTGCTTAAGATCCTTGAGACCAGGACAAGTGAAACACTCAGCCCAGGAGGGTCTGTAGGAGAAAGGTGTGAGGAGGCAGGACACAGAGGAGTGCAACAAGAGAAGGAAAAGGAACAGCATAGTACTGGGCAGGCCAGGGCCGTCCTTAGGCATAGGCAGACTACGCGGCTGCGTAGGGCACCTGAAAATTTGGGGCACCACTGGTTCTTAGTGTCCACCCTCCCAGCTCTTCCTATCCCTGTTCTGACCCTTTCTGCAGGCTCCTGCAGCTGGCTGCTGCAGCCTGGAGACTCCTACTCCGAAGGGGATCTAGTAACTTAAAAGTGAAATGAACAGGAGTACTTGTGGCACCTTAGAGACTAACAAATTTATTAGAGCATAAGCTTTCGTGGGCTACAGCCCACTTCTTCGGATGCTGTAGCCCACGAAAGCTTATGCTCTAATAAATTTGTTAGTCTCTAAGGTGCCACAAGTACTCCTGTTCTTTTTGCAGATACAGACTAACACGGCTGCTACTCTGAAACCTGTCTTAAAAGTGAAAAAGCCTTCAGCCTGCCAGACCTATTAGCACAACATTGAAACTGACCTATTAGCACAACATTGAAACTGTTAAAGAGCCATTCGAGTGGTAATAAAACCATTTAACAGGCATTTGCCAACCCTCAGGTATATACTGTCAGTTTCTGAATTTACTGAGAAAAACAGTTGTGCATGACTGTAATATTTACTCAGAACATGTCAGTCTACAGGACCTTAGTTTAAAATTTGCTTTAAAAATATTTAAATGGTGAAGATTATAAAATCACATCTCTAAAAAATCCTTGCATAGATTTTTAGATGCACAATCATCTTTAGCCTTAAATGCTTGGATCTTCAGACATATAGTTTTTTAAACAAATCCTTCAAAAGACCACCCTTATCTAAAATATACATTTTAATTTTAATTACTATAGTACAAAAAACTTGCTTCCAAAGTCTTCCTGCCCTTTCTGTCCATCCCTTTTTCCCTGGACCTCCCTTCCCGCCCCCTGTTGAAGAGACCCTTTAAAGGAACAACACCCCTTTCCTTCCAGATAGCTGGACAAAGAGTTTCCCTTTCTTTACATCTGACTATCTGATGAACTAGTTTTAAGAGAACCCTCCAGCAAAATCAGTACCTAGTAAGATATAAAATACTTTGTTATGCCTAAAATCTTTGGAAACATATTTTTTAAAGTTGGTGAAATTTCATAAACATGTCTATTGTTATGGAGATTACACAAAGTAGTGTTCCCTTTTTCTAAAAGCAATGAACATTGTTATGAACACACTAAATCTCTGACTGATTAATTTAAAATATTGTCTTGGTTTCAGAGAGTTAAATATGTAGTAATCTGGAATTATTACTTTATGAAGGTTTAAGAGTACATTTAAAATATAAAATCAGCTTAGTAATACAGCTTAGTAGAAAAAAAATGTAAAACAGAGAAGAGCTGCATCATGTATTCCATAGTATTTAATGTTGTATTCAGCAAGACAGCTGACTTGCCCTTACTACAAAGTTTTTGCAAATAAATCTCTGACAAACTTCAGGGCATATCAAAAAACCTGTGACTGACATTTTTTATTCCCAAATTTAGTGCTTTTAATTAGGTACCTTCTGCATGTCCAGTCTTCGCCCATCTGGCATATAGTGGAAAACATGCCCCATTTTCTTTAGAAAGAATTTGCAGAAAAATATTTTTTTCAAATGTCATTTGATTCATTTGGGTTCATGGATTTGGCTAGAAGGGGGTGAGCAGGGTGGGGGAGGGAAGAGAGGAGGGACACAATGGGGAGAGGGCGGACCCTGGGTAGAGTGGGATGGGGCCAGGGGCAGAGCAGGAGTAGAGTATGGGTGGGGTCACAGGCAGAAGAGGTGGGCTGGGGAGCTAGCTTCCCCAAGCGGCAGCTTCACCCACTGCCCATGACAGCAGGTAAGAGTGGGTTGGCTCCCGCACACCCAGCACGCATTGCAGTCTCCTTAGGCAGGGGCTGTATTCACAGAGCCGAATGCGTTGGTGCCATGCATTCTGCGTGAGGGAGAGGGTATGGGGATCTCTGCGGGGAACTGTGACTCTCCGCCGCCGTGAGGCGAGCCGGGTGTCTAGATATCCTTTACTGCCTCGCCCCTCTCCGTCCCCTCTCCCCCACCCAGGCTGCAAGCCTGGGCTGCTGTCGGGCAAAGGGGCACCAGTTTAATAATACTGCGTAGGGCTCCATAAATCCTAAGGACGGCCCTGGGGCAGGCGACCCACTGGTAGTATCTCTCCTTGTTTAGGAGCTTCAGGACGAGGCTTCTGGAGCGGGTTGAAGGAAGTCTCCTCACCCTCCAACCTTTCAACCCCTGCATCAACCAAGTCAGACCCTGGAGGAGAAAGGACTATTGATTGAACCAGGGAGAACCAGAGAAGGGATCGCTAAAGTCAGAGAGGGCTGTAAAACTGTTTAGCTGGACTCTTGTTTTACCCCAGGAGCAGAGGATTTGTCCAAGGGTGAAATCACTCTACAAGCCTGAAGAAACACGTAGCAGTTTCTTCCCAATACTGGGCCAAGTAAGCAGCTGTTACACTAGTATATTAAAAAAATATACAAATAAAGTAGCGTTACCACAGTTTACCCCAATCATATTGTGACTGGGGAGCCACCTTTGGTCACTCAATTAGGTTGAACTGCAAAGAATGGGGCAGACCGTCCCCAAAAAGCTGGTGGATATTCCAATACTTAGATTTACCAAGCCAGCATAAAACAGCTTCTTTGGGTACGTCTTCACTACCCGCCGGATCAGCGGGTAGCAATCGATCTATCGGGGATCGATTTATTGCATCTCGATGAGACGCGATAAATCGATCCCCGAACGTGCTCCCCGTCGACTCCGGAACGCCACCAGCGCAAGAGGCGGAAGCGGAGTCGACAGGGGAGCCGCGGCCATCGATCCCGCGCCGTGAGGACAGGAGGTAAGTCGATCTAAGATATGTCGACTTCAGCTACGCTATTCGTAGCTGAAGTTGCGTATCTTAGATTGATCCCCCCTGCCCAGTGTAGACCAGCCCTTTATTACCTCACTGGTTACTCAAGTCCAAATAAAATTCCCTTAAAGTGATCCAGCCTCAGGCCTCCATCCAGGTACCTACGTCAAATATAATGATTTCTGAAAATCTTATTTCATCATATAAAAGAAAAGGTTCTAACGGACACATTACCTCCCAGGTTATTGAATATTCCAGATCTTACCCAAATACACACTACAGCCAATTCTTATTAACTAAACTAAAGTTTATTAAACAAAAGAGAGTATGGTTAGAAGATCAGTATACATACAGACATGAGTTCAATTCATTTAGGTGCAGATTCATAGCAGAGATGGAACTGTCTGTTTACAGGTATCATCTAAGATACATACAATTAGTATTACTTCTAACAATATAGGTTTGCATTTCAAAGTTCTAGCCTATTTAGCATGAATGGCCCTAATTATCATTCCCATACCTTTCTAACATGACTTTAAAGGTAGGCTTTGGGTCATTCAGCCTGCAAGCTGTTTAACCCTTTCTAGCCATGCGCACACATATAATAACTCACTAACGTATAATCTTTTAGCCACCTTCTTCAATTATATAGAAGGCATCTTAACCAGTTAAGCAGATTTATTGGTGGTATAACGGTGCAAAACATGTAAGCTGGCATATTCTTCCAAAACATTGATTAAAACAACAACAAAAATGCTGGTCACATCAGTTTAAACACACCATGTCAAACCCTTAGTAGGTAAAATCAAACAGATTAGCAGAAAGGTCAGTATAAATAGAGAATACGATTTACAAAAAAGGTGGGGCACCCATTCATTTTTGAAGAAGAGACTTATGTAGGGGTAGATTTTCACAGTCCATACTTGCCTGTGCAGGTATGTAAAGGGAATAAGTCTTGATGCTTCCCTCTGCAAGCAAATGGGCAGGGAATTATAGGAACCCTAGCTCCTCCCATCCTACACACTAGCCAGCATAGCTGACTGGGCACACAGGAGAAGTAAACTGCTGTATGGAAAGGGATGATGTAACTTACTTCCCTACTGAACAAGGTGGAGGAACAGTGACTCTCTGAGTCACTATTCATTCCCCGGTCTGCTCCTGGGGTGCAGGAAAGTTACTAAGGAAAGTTAGTGCAACAATTACTAAACAATATTTAAGCAAAATCTTACATTCAGTCACCTGTCTCAAGCTATTGTACTCTTACCTATTTTGTAAAGCAGTATCTCAGATTTAAAGCAGACGCAGATTTTCTCATTTCTAGCCTTAAGATACTCACACACAACTCTCATTAACTACAATTTAAGTTGCTCTCATGTACCTAAGGGCTTGTCTGCACACAAAGTTAGTGTGCAGGAAGCTAGGATGTGAATTTACTATGCAGGAAGTCCCACTGTGGACACTTACCTCTCACTCAATGTTGCCCTCAGGTGATAATGCTTAGCACACTCTAAAGTGGTAAGCTAAAGTGCACAAAAGCACTTTGAGTGCACGGTAAGAGTGTCTACATGGGGAGTTGGTGCAGAGTAGTTAGTGCATTGTAATTTCACCTTTTAGCTTGCTGACCACTAACTTCCCATGTAGACAAGCCCTAAGAGAAGAATTTGGCCTATTGTCTTTCACTGTTATCCAAAGCATTTTTCTTATGCCTTTCCTGGTAATTCCCCCTCTTCCCCCCATTTCAGTTTGATTTATAGTCCTCTTTTTCTGAGACATTTTTTGGTAACAAACTTGGCTAAGTATGGTCATAAAATATGTCTCAGACTTTTATGTTAACACACACATAGCTTGGTTCTGCATGACAGAACTCATTGGAAGCTTTGCAATTGACTTCAACGGTAACAAGACCAGTCCTGAAAATTGTAAGAAATATATGCCCACTAGCACACACAACCAGTGTACAGTATATATTTGCCAAATAATTATATGGTAAGAAAATGTAATTAAGGATACTTAATATAAATTGCATCTGATGAAGTGGGCATTCACCCACGAAAACTTATGCTCCAATACTTCTGTTAGTCTTAAAGGTGCCACAGGACCCTCTGTTGCTTTTTAATATAAATTGTTTCTCTAAAGATATAATATCTATTTTTATACTGCATGCAGATTTAATGTTTATCTCAGTAGGGTACAAACAGATGGAGTGTTGTGTTCATCTCATTACTTCAGAGTTTTTAAATTTGCCTGATGGGAATTCCATTACCTGCACCAGCTGTATAGGTAAAAAGAACAGGAGTACTTGTGGCACCTTAGAGACTAACACATTTATTTCAGCATAAACTTTCGTGGGCTACAGCTCACTTCTTCAGATGCAGAGTGAAACACACAGACAGAAGATATTTATACATACAGAGAACATGAAAAAGTGGAAGTACGCATACCAATTGTAAGAGGCCAATCAATTGAGATGAGCTATCAGTAGCAGCAGAAGAAAAAAACTTTGACGTGATAATCAAGATGACCCATAGAAGGTGTGAGGAGAACTTAACATGGGGGGAAAATATTCAATTAGTGTAATGACCCAACCATTCCCAGTCTCTGTTTAGGCCTAAGTTAATTGTGTCTAATTTGCATATTAATTCGAGTTCAGCAGTCTCTCTTTGGAGTCTGTTTTTGAAGTTTTTTTGTTGCAAAACTGACACCTTCAAGTCTGTCACTGAGTGATTAGAGAGGTTGAAGTGTTCTCCCACTGGTTTTTTAATGTTATGATTCCTGATGTCAGATTTGTGTCCATTTATTCTTTTGCGTAGAGACTGTCCAGTTTGGCCAATGTACATGGCAGAGGGGCATTGCTGGCACATGATGGCATATATCACGTTGGTAGATGTGCAGGTGAAGGAGCCCCTGATGTCTATACTACAAACTTTGGCCAATGCAAGTTACGCTGACATAAAGCCACCACAGTTAGTATATTGCTGTATGCATACTTGGCTCCTGCTATTGGCACTGCATGTACTCACCAAGAGTGCTTGTGTTGATACACAATGCAGTGCACCATGGACAGGAATCACAGTGTGCAACCCAACACCATCCAGCACACTGTCTTTTGGGAAGTTTTGGCAATGTATGGTAGGGGAGAAATGTGTCACGCTGGGGTGACTGGGAGCAAGGGGCCCCAGTGTGCAACACTCTCCATCTTATAATGTCATCTATATCCCATATTTTTCCCAACTTTCCCATCTCTGACAAAAGCATGGATCCTTCACAGCTCAGCACTGTAGGTAGACCTGGCCTGACATGAGTAATTAAACACATGGGGGAGGCTTCATTCTTTGGAGGATGGGATTGAGGTAAATGAATGATCACGCTGAAAACAGGATGATTGTGCTAAATAAGTCAGTAGGGTAACAAGACAGAATGTCTGAGCCAGCTAAGATAAGAGGGAGAACACCCAGGGAACCACTTACAGTAACTCCTCACTTAAAGTCGTCCCGGTTAACGTTGTTTCGTTGTTACGTCGCTGATCAATTAGGGAACATGCTTGTTTAAAGTTGCACAATGCTCCCATATAACATCGTTTGTCTACTGCTTGCAGGATTCTCTGGATGAGCAGCCCCTGCTTGTGGGGATTAGAACGAGGGGGGGAGGGCCCCAGTCCGTCCCCCCCCACCATCAGCTCCCCTAAATTCCCTGTAAGGTATGTGGCTCGGCAGCTGCCCAGCAGCAGTTCAGCTGTCCCTCCCCCACTGCCGTGCTGCTCCTGCCCTCTGCCTTGGAGCTGCTCCTGGGAGCTTCCTGCTTGCTGGGGGAGAGGTAAGAGGGGTGCTGATATCAGGATGTCCCCCTGCTCCTGCCCCCCGCTCTGTACCCCCTCTCCACAAAACAGAGGAGGGGGACAGGGCTCATGGACAGAAAGGAGGAAGCTTGCTGGAAGCTGTTGCTTCCTGTCTGAATTGGCTGATCTGCTTAAAAGGGCATTGTACTTTAAGTGGGATCAGCATACTTAAAGGGGCAATGGATGTCTCTCTCTCTCTCACTCATGCATGCACCCCCCCAGCACTTTGGAAAGTCAGCACCTGTGCAGCCGTGCACGTGCTGTCCAGAGGAGGGAGTGGTGCGCTCCAGCTGGATAGCGTAAGCTCATCATCATGTTCAGTTTTTGCAGGGAAGTGTTTGCAGCTACTCCCCTGCATCTATTGTGTTTCCTCCCTCCTGCCTCAGTCCATGCTGCCTTATAGAGTGTGAGGCTACATTAACAACAGCACATTAACCCTTGAGGGCCCAGCTGAGTGCTAGTCATCATTTAGCAGCAAGGCATTCCCTGGGAAATATTCCAACCTCTAACTCCACCACCTCAACCAAGCTTCACATTCATTCATTGCTGTGTACAATATTAAACTGTTTTTTAAAATTGTTTAAAACTTATACTGTATATGTATATAATGTCTTTTGTCTGGCAAAAAAGATTTCCCTGGAACCTAAGGCCCCCCCATTTATATTAATTCTTATGGGAAATTGGATTCGCTTAACATTTTTTTGCATAAATTCACATTTTTCAGGACCATAACTACAACGTTAAGTGAGGAGTTACTGTTCTATGAACAAGATAACAATGGACAACATAAATGAGGAATGTAGAGATGACAAAGTGTGTCAAATTTGGACAATGCAGGGACGGAGCATGCGGTGCAAGGATTGATTCCTTCAAAGTAACCAGGCCAAGACAAAAATGTGTGATGCAACGTATAGTAAATGCAGTGAGATGTATAACAAATAGAAAGGGGGAGAGGTTCTGCATAGCTTTGGAGCTGTGGTGTGCTCTGCATCCAGCCCCATAGTTTTGAGTGCTGCGATGGGGCTTGCTATACTCACCAATCAGCAGCGGCGCCTTATGACTCATCTGGGGAATTAGCCCTGTCACCTGGTCTGACTCAGCCCATTGTTCCATTCACTCCATGGCCTCTCATGTGCCTGGAGCTGCTGAGCTTTCCTCTTCATGGCTTAAGCCTCCAGCTAATTCACATCAAAGTTCTCCTTTCTTTTGGGGTAGCCTCAAAATCTGCATCCAGCCATCTGCAAATGGGCTATCCCTAGTGTGTCACGCCGGCAGTGACTTGTCAGGGAACCCAGGCCCACCCTTTATACCAGTTTCCAGTCCAGGGACCCTCAGTCCAGCAGCTCTGGGCTTTTACTTTCCCAGCCCTTAGTGTTCCTTTCCTGGACTGCTTCCTGTTCTGTTATTACAGTTTCCTGCTCTTCTCCCTTGTATCAGGGAGTATGGCTGCAAGTTTTCCCCCTTGCAGCCTGCCAGCTTCCTCTCTTTATAGATCTGCCTAGCTCTTCCCCAGCTGGAGTTCATCAACTATTAGGCCCTAGCATGTCTTGGGTTTCCTCTAGGTGCAGCCTAAGGTTAATTTGCCTAATTTACCCCTTCAGGCCTTGTGGGGGGTGAAAACCTCATTACAAGTCTGATCAACTCAGCATAGCATTGCTGTATGCCAAATAAAGATACCTGAGTGGTGAAGTCTGTGGGAAGTCTAGATTGCTCTGGGACATAGCAAGAGCCAAGTCAAGGTGGTGGTTGGTGTTCGCAGAGCATCTGCAGATGGTGGAGTGCCACTTCTGGGCCCAAGAAACAAGCACTGATTGGTGGGATCACATAGTAATGCAGGTTTGGGATTTTCTGATGCACACAGCCACGTTTCTGGATCTGTGTGCCAAGCTCGCCCCAGCACTGGGACACCAGAATGAGAGCTGCAGTGACAGTGGAGATGCAAGTGCTGATCACACTGTGGAAATTTGCAGTGCCGGATTGATCCCGGTCAGTGGGAAATCATTTTGGAGTTGGAAAATCCAGTGTGGGGGCCATTAATCATCTCCTGCTACGCAGAACTGTGAATCTTGGAAATGTGCAGGACATCATGCATGGATTTGCAGCAATAGGGTTCCCAAACAGTAGTGGAGCAATAGATAATCATGTCCCTGTTATGGCACCAGACCACATTGCCACAGAGTATATCAACAGAAAGGGCTACTTTTCTAGGATTATGCAAGTGTTAGTGGATCACCAGGCATGTTTCCGCAACATCAATGTTGGCTGGTCAGGGAAGATGCATGATATTTGCACCTTTAAGAACACAGGACTGTTCAGAAAGCTATAAGCAGAGACTTTCTTTCCCGACCAGTAGATTACCATTGGCAATGTTGAAATGCCAGTAGGGATCCTGTGGGACACAACCTATCCCTTGCTCCCCTGGCTCAAGCATCAAGGAAAGATTCAACTACTGGCTCAGCAGCTGCAGAATGACAGTTGAATGTACTTTGGATAGATTGAAAGGACACTGGCATTTTTTTATTCACAAGATTTGATCTCAGTGAAAACAACATCCTAATAGTAATAGCTGTCTGCTGGGTCTTGCTTAATATCTGTGAAGCAAAGGGGGAAAGTTGTCACTGGGGTGGACGTGGAGCAGCTGTCTGCTTAGTTGGAACTCCCAGACAAAAGGGCTATTAGAAGAGCTCCACATGGAGATATATGTCCCGCCCCCAAGCGCAGAGTGGGCGGTGCACAGCCCCCACACCCCTGAGTGCGGAGCGGGAGGCCTCTAGCCGTCCCCCTCCCCCCCCCCCAGTGCTGGGTGGCCCCAGCCACCCCAAGTCCCAGCCACCGTAGCCTCAACAGCACTGAAGAGGACTAGCCTGCCAGGGCTGGGGCCAAGGTGGAAGGGCAAGCAGGAGGGGGCTTCGGGAAGGAGCGTGGGCAGGGCCAGGAGGGGCTGCTTGGGGAGGCACAGCCTTCCCCAGCCTATTGGATGTGCTGCCCATGACAACTGGTGTGGGAAAGCTCCCTACCACAGAGGAAGAAATAAGACTGCCATACCTAGAAACCTTTGGGAGAGGATTGCAGAGTATGTCCATGGAAGTTTCATCAAGATCTCTCAGGAGGATTAAAGGTACATAGAATCATAGAACTGTAGGACTGGAAGGGACCTCGAGAGGTCATCTAGTCCCCTGCACTCATAGCAGGACTAAGTATTATCTAGACCATCCCTAACCTGCTCTTAAAAATCTCCAATGATGGAGATTCCACAGCCTCCCTAGGCAATTTATTCCAGTGCTTAACTACCCTGACAGTTAGGAAGTTTTTCCTAATGTCCAACCTTGCTGCAATTTAAGCCCATTTCTTCTTGTCCTATCCTCACTGGATAAGGAGAACATTTTTTCTCCCTCCTCTTTGTAACAACCTTTCATGCACTTGAAAACTGTTATCATGTCCCCTCTGTCTTCTCTTCTCCAGACTAAACAAACCCATTTTTTTCTATCTTCCCTCACAGGTCATGTTTTCTAGATCTTTAATCATTTTTGTTGCTCTTCTCTGGACTTTCTCCAATTTGTCCACATCTTTCCTGAAATGTCGCGCCAAGAACTGGACACAGTACTCCAGTTGAGGCCTAATTAGCATGGAGTAGAGTGGAAGAATTACGTCTCGTGTCTTGCTTACAACACTCCTGCTAATACATCCCAGAATGATGTTTGCTTTTTTGGCAACAGTGTTACACTGTTCACTGATATTTAGCTTGTGATCCACTATGACCCCCAGATCCCTTTCTGCAGTACTCCTTCCTAGGCAGTCATTTCCAATTTTGTATGTGTGCAACTGATTGTTCCTTCCTAAGTGGAGTACTTTGCATTTGTCCTTAATGAATTTCATCTGATTTCCTTCAGACCATTTCTGCAGTTTGTCCAGATCATTTTGAATGTTAATCCTACCTTCCAAAGCACTTGCAAACACTCCCTGCTTGGTATCGTCTGCAAACTTTATAAGTATACTCCCTATGCCATTATCTAAATCATTGAAGATATTGACCAGAACCCGACCCAGAACTGATCCCTGCTCTATGTGACCCTCCTATCTCTTCTACTGCAAATAAATTAATGGAAAGTCAATAGCTGTGTCATGTTAAGTTGGGGGTGCCATCAGTACATCATCTTAATGGGACCTACAATTACACACTTATCCAAGATTCCTTCCCCTGCATCAGGCTCACCCGTGCTCAACTGCTAGGACTAACTGGACTGCGGTGGAGTCTAAAACAGCTCCTGTATCATGGCATAGCTGGACCTTCTGGTTGCATACCCCTCTCCTCATCCTCACTGTTCACACCAGGGGCTTGTGACATGGGCTCCTTGGAGGTATCCATAGTGGTCTGCAGTGAGGTAGTGGGATTTCCGCCAAGTACAACATGGAACTCTTTATAAAAGTGGCAGGTCTGCAGCTCAGCACTGGATTGACTGTTGGCCTCCCTGGCCTTCTGATAGGCCTGCTGCACATCCTTAGCTTTCACATGGCACTGCTGCTGATCCTTGTTGTACTGCTTCTCCTGCATCTCCCATGCAATCTGCTCATCGATATCATTTCTACGGCAGGTCTGTAGCTGTGTTTGCACAGCCTTTTCTCCTCACAAGATCCAATGTCTCCTGTCTACTCCAAGCCAGAGCACATCTGGAGCATGTAGCCGGCATGGTCAGTTGGGCAGTTGCACACAATAATGTAGAGCTGCTAATCTGCTCAGCAAGCTGGACAATCAGGAAAAGGCATTAAAAAAATCCATGGGGCCTTAAAGGAGAAGGGAACCTTCCAATCTCCATGACCCATGGACAGTGGAGTTCACAATTGTGACAAGAGCTGACAGTTTTGGGCATTGTGGGACAGCAGCTACTGACTGTTAGGGTTGACATAAGTAACACAGTGTCTACATTTGTGCTGCATTGACCCCAGTACATTGACAATGTCTCAACTCCAGTGGTGGAGGTGGTGTTACTGCATCACTGTAATAGCGTTCTTACATAAGTGGGAGACAAATTTAAGTGTAGACCCATGCACAACTAGGTCTACACAAGGCAGATTATGTCAATCTAACTTTGTAGTGTAGACCAGGTTATAGTTATAAGTGTTTCACACTCTCTGTGTTTTCATACCTTTTTTTTAATGGCAGAGCTGATTAAGACATTTATTTTTCATTTGATTTCAAATACTATTTTTGATCATTATACTGTAAAATAAGCACTGTAAAAGGTCTGCATGTATTCATTTTCGGGCCTGATCTTGCAAGATGTAGAGCATCTAACCCCAATCAGAGTGGAGGGTGCTCAGCAATTCTTGGAAGTACTCAACATCTTGCAAGATCAGAGCCTTCTTATGTAAGAAATGTGAAAAATAAGTTTCTTGCTTAATAAGACATGGAAAATTCCAACTTGCATTTCTTGAATCATTTATTTCACATGCAGAGATTGGAGCCAAATTATGTAACCCTACTGAAATTACTTGATATGACATTCCAAGTGCAATCCAGACCAGAGAGGGACTGTGTCACACCTGCCCTGCAAACTTGGGTCCCTCACAATGCTCTCCTGCTGTAGTTCCCACCTGGGCCACTCACAAACAGCTTTCCAGCATGCAGGTCATACGCTGAGAGTCTGTGTATAGCTGCAGCCTGCCAGCCACACATCCGTCACACTGTGGCTTCCATCAGCCTTGGTTACCACTTGCAGGGTGACCCCAACACACTCCCAATCCCAACTTTCCCCCCAAATGTGTGTTCTGCACTGTCCAGCCCTCTCGTGGACAGTCCGTTGCCCCTCTAAGGGGATCAACATACAACAGTTGGCCACCCTTAATGGAGTTACCCACACAGCTCAAAACACTTGATTCGTTTTGATTAAAGAATAAAACAAGTTTATTTAACTACACGGAGATAGGTTTTAATACAATTATAAGGCATTAAAGTTGGAAATGGTTAAAAAAGAAAAAAAGATAAAATGCTTCCTAGTACTAAAACTTAAGAAACTAGACTTGGTTCATGGTGAAGTCCCTTACCACATGTTTCCAGATTTTCAAGCCAGGATCAGCTCCCAAAGTCCAATGGCTGTTTCTATTGTGGTGTTATGTGAAAGAGAGAGAGATGGATAGAAAGAGATAACTTGAGGAGTTCTTGCCCCTCACTTTTATAGTTCAGTCGCCCTTTGAAATTGTATTTTCCTGAGGGTTACCCCTAGAATAGATAAAGTTCATGTCCACTGTGAGGACAGAGATAAAGAGTCTGGTAGTGGAAAAAGGTTCCATGCTGTTGTTTGCTACAATGAAGATTTGTTTGTTCCTACATCCCTTTCTTGAAAATGAATGGCCACTTAATAGGTGTTAGCTTGGTAACTTTGATGACACCTGGCTAGTGGTGTCAACTTGTCCTTTGTTTTAAAGAAACAGGTTTAACCACTACCCAGACTTGTCTGGTAAACACACTTCAGTCATGATTTCAGCTTATGTTCATAACTTTACTAATAATATTGCTATACACATTTCATCATGATATTATTGACCAGCAAGTTAGTAGTTTTCAAATGATACCTCGCAAGCCACGTTTTGTACAAAGATTATTACAGTAGTGTGTAGGGTGTGAATACAGGGGTGCATTCGGTCACACTTGAGAACAGTGTTATTGTGTGATTGTTTTCTGACTGGGAGTGGTCATGCACTCAAGACATGCCTGCCTATCCTATATGATTCCTACTGGGAGTATGAGTAATCTGTACAATGGGGATAGGCTCCAGTTCAGGAAAAAACATGACTAAATCCCATTGGCTTCAATGGAATTTAAGTACGTGTTAAAGCATGGTCGTGAATGGAGATATTTTCCTGAACTGGAACCTGGATCATGGGTGAGGAGCATAGGTCTGCAAATGTGCAGGCCATACCCCCAGACACCTACACTACATTGTGTAATGTTATCCTTAGCTCCTGTGTAAAGGGATCTGAGGAATAACCTCTCCAGGTTTTGTGAGCAGCAGGAATAGGGGAAGAAAACCTCGACTCTCACTTGCCTTCTGTCCATGGGTTTTATGTACACTTGTGGCCAGAATTTGGACCCTAGGATATAACTAAAGTTATAACTATAAAACCATGTTACATATAGCCATGAATATTCGTTCCCATTTTGTACTACATTGGATGGTGGTTTGAGACAATCAATATATCAAAATCTGCATCTTTCGCTGAATTAATGTCTGGCTAAATTTACATGCCCTGGATTTCAACAGAGCTCATCTGATCAGTGTGTAAAGCATGTCCTGACCTAACACATCTCCTTGCTGCCAAGAGCCCTCCCCTGTCTCCAGCATGCATTCGCCAAGTGACCTGCCTCCCAGCTGCCAGTTCACAGCCCATCAGTTGGAGCTGGAAATCAGCAAATGGAAGAGGGCGCAGACACTCCCAGCTGACCCACACGGGCTTAGGAAAGGAACTGACATGGAATAAAGAAAGAGACAGACCTACCTGAGACAGGGAATAGCAGCAGTTGTAGGGTGAGATTGTGGGAGGGTTAGGAGGTAGGCGAGGGTCTGATCTCCTATAGGGAAGAAGAGGGAGAGATCAGCAGCTGGAAAGAAGCCTGTTGCATAGTGGGAGGACTGACAAATTTAGAATGAGTAACATACTTGTCGTTAGTTCCACAGGGTACCTCACTGTGAAAAGTATAGGATTAATTTAGGCACCAGCTGCCTGGATAATATTTCTTTGAATTACTAGATGAAATGTCAGATTTTGTGTTAACAGTAACAGCAACAAACTTGAAAGATCTGCCCAAAACTTGAAATGTAACAGCTATCCCCTTGCTAGCACCATCCTACCTTAATTATTCTTGATACTGGTGAATTTTAAAAATGCATTTACATTCACTCTTAAAAGTGTCATGCTGTAATAAATTCACATTAGAATTATCAGGATCAGGTAACTACTTATGGATAGTATTCTATGGGTATTGCTGAAACAATTCATAGTTTACAATGGTCCAACAAATGGAATGAGACACTGTGCCTGTGGACCATAAAGATGAAGTAAAAACCTGAGATTGCTACTGTCAATTTGAAATATCAATATCAAATCAATCTCAAGGTTAGCACCATTTAGAAAAGTGACTGTAACATACACTTATTAGGAAATCTGGATTTAGAGAAAGTTTTGTGTACTTTCTGAACTCTGATAGCTTCAAGTGAAAAATAGACCCTTGTCCATCTCAGTGATTTTTAGTGTAAAACAAAAATGTTGTTCAGAGTGAACACGAGTAGTATATCCGTTTTTAAAACCAGTTATCAATGGTAGCCGTTTATTTAATCGCTATTTAGACAAAGAACTGCAAAGCTACCTGTAAATCAAATTACATTCTCAACACATGACAAGGCAAACACGTATAATGGAACCCAGGTGTTAGACTAATTTCTAATTTAGCCATAAATGAAGAAAAGAGAAATATTAATCCTCAATACAAGTTGTTGTGGTATTACAGAATCCATCATAATGAAGAAGTGACCCCACTTTGCATAAAGGTTAACTGTACAAATGGTACTGCATTCACAAAAATGTTAATGAGTTTATGTGTGGCAGCAGGTAAGCAAGAGATGGCAGAAGGAAGCTATTGTGATAGGCAGATAATTACAATGGAAGTCATGTCTTGGATAATGACTAGAATTCACATCACATATCTTTTCAGTCACAGTACAATTTCTCTAGCTCTGTTTATGGTAATCTATGGGATTATTTGACAGCAAGGTGACATTTTGACTTTGGAACAAATTTCTTTCATAGACAGCGCAATTACTCACTGATATTGTGACATTCAATTAGACACAGCCCTGCTGTGTAATTTAGATTTTAGAAAATATACAAATATTTGGTATATTTTTTCATTAATACATTGAGGTCCTTTTGGGTTTTAACATTCTGATCTTTTTATTCTAAATGCTTTGGTTTTACTACTATGCGGTAGTTGAGAGAAATTAAACAATTGTGAATATTTAACCATTGGACTGCTAGGACTTTTTTAAAAAAAGGAAAATATTATGTTTCCAATACTTAGACAGCTTAAGAACAAGGAATATGGACTCCCAAGTAAGGCTTATCTGTATTTTAAACTATACTGAGTAACAGCAAGTGTGCTTTTTCAAAGAGTATAAGGTATTCAGTCTGTTTTTAGGATACAGTGGGCCAGATTCTTGGCCTTAGACCCTGCACTCCCAAGCACCCAAAAAACAGCTCTAACTGAGCAAGCAAGGATTATCCCTGACACAGGGAATACTCAGATGGTGTTGTAAGTCTATTCCACTGACTATTCTCCACGTAGGGGGTATTTCAGGAGCAGGGAGAGGGCATCAAGGGCAGGAGAGGAGGTGTGGACCTCCTGATGCTCCACTAGATCCTTGATCTTCTGGGACCACAGCAGAGCTGGTATAATTTAGAGCAGACATTGCGGGGGACTGTGTGCGTTTTGATGCAGAGTCAAAGCCAAACAGTGAGCCTCAATGGTGAACAGTCAGTATGTTAAAGGGGAAGTAGTGTTAAACCTAGTTCAGTGAATTGTTCATAAGTGATAAACGATTTACTTGGTAAACAGATTGCAATTTTTAAGAATTATGTTTGCTGTTTGAAATTGTTCAAGGAATGCATTTTGCAAACCAAATTTCAGCCTCTGAGTTGCTCATGAACTGTTCCCTACAAATATTCCTGTAAGTGTTTGTTTGATATTTATGATTCAATATCTGAACTGTGTGATTGGTCACCTAAATCACATTGTATTGCTTTTCTTCCTTTATTGGATGACCTAACCTTCCAAAACCGCTTCTACCCAAAATGTGTCTTGTTTCATAGTGTCACAGGCCTGAAATTCACTTTCCACAAACTATATGAATAAAATATTGTTTGCAAAAAGAGTACAAAAGGGGGTGTGAACACAGTCAAAGCAAAAATCTCTTTAGAAATCACCAAAATGTCTGCAAATATCTTTTCTTACTATTGGTCCAGCTCTTGTCATTCTACTGATTTTTTAAATAAATTCTACAGTCTAAAATTCACATATCTATCATTTTTGTAACTATGGATCTTTTGGAAATGTCCATTATTTTAAGATACCCAAAGCATAAATCAGTAATCAGTACAATGAGAAGGTAACCATTCTTAATAATGCCTGCATTATTCCTTCCACTGAGTTTAGGTTTAAACTGTTATACTGAAATTGGCTTCAGAAAAGTTGACTTAGGTAACTTATTTATAGTCATGATGTGGAAAAAACAATTTGCTACCAGTAGCCTATTATTTCCTCTTCTGCTCAGTAATTTGTGACCTGAATGAATAAAGCCTATGGCTTTAATAGGATGAGGAAGTTGCTAAGATTTGTGAGAGCAGTGAGACTGTCACTTTATTTTTCCTTCCAAGTAGATAAGTTACAATGATGATGATCTTACATTTATATAG
The DNA here is from genome assembly GCF_028017835.1 of Emys orbicularis. NCBI lineage: Eukaryota > Metazoa > Chordata > Testudines > Emydidae > Emys > Emys orbicularis. The sequence continues at coordinate 61,669,324 of NC_088683.1, read as the reverse complement.
TAGCTTTCATGCCAAAGGATCCCAAGTGCTTTACAAATGTTACAAATTATGCAATGATCTTTTCATCCACTACTGAAATTCAGCAACCTCTGTTGTGAATCAGTATTTAACAGTGCACAGCAAAACTCTGTGTCTCTTTAGGACAGGAAATGAATTTCTCCTCCAAAATGCAGGGAGAATATAGGAAGACAGACTAACTATTCAAGTGGGAATTCAGCCAGGACATGAGGATTAACACCCCTCTTCTTAGAAAGTGCGTCACGGGATATTTAATGATGTTGCTTTTATGCTTCATCACAAGGACAGAGAGTTCAATAGTTCAGTGCAATGACTGCTACCTACTGAAGCACTTAGGGTTCAGTCCTACACGATGCTGAGCACTCCGGTTCCGATCCAGCAAAGCACTGGAAAATCATTCTAATGAGGTGCTTAAACTTAAGCATGTGGTTAAGATCTCAGCCAGAGTACTTGACACCTTGCAAATTCAAGCCTCATGCCTCTGACCAATGGAAATATAACAGATTGTCCTAAAATAAGAGCCTTTTATCTTTTAAGACTTATAAGGTCTAACTCCCCCTGTAGCAGTGGCTTAACAACTACCTCTCTAGAGCTGGGAGCTCCAGTCAGAGTGAGAGGCACTGACAGAAACCACAGGGGAGTTTGGTCTGAGTGGGAGTTTGGCAGAAAGAAAGAGAGAGAATGCAACTTAATTAGTTGAATATAGCTTGTAAAAAATATGGTAAATTATATCAACAGCTAAGATACCATAGCTTCTAACTTAAAAGGAAACATAGTACAGCCTAATAAGCAATCAATCAGAGACAAACCTGTTGCACCATATAGAAAGTCAGCAGATTAATTTGGTGGAGAATACCCAACTTACTGCACAAAGTGCAGAATGTGCGGCTACCTATGCACCTGATGAAAGCTTCTGGAGCAGCTTATATAGACCTAATTATGTCAGTGTCTACACTACAGCCTTTCTCCCGCCGATGTCAGTGCCCTACTACACTGACATACTAGCTCCACCTCCACAACAGGCGTAAGGCTTATGTCAGTGTAGTTAGGGCAACACAATGTCTGTGTAGACACAGTGTCCCTTACATGTGCTGTTGGCTGTCTTGTCAATTTTCATGGCAGCGCAGGACCATGACCAACCCTCCAACAGAGGTAGATGAGTCTACTCCGTCCTCACCCATTAATCAGGTCATGCCACGAGATGGGGTTACAGCTTGAAATGTAGAAAACTGTGATGATAGGAGATTTGGTCATTGGAGATATTGCTATTGATAGCTGAGTAAGCTGTGAAAGTGAGAAGCACTGGGTTATTTGCAAAGGTTGCAGGATCTCATGAATATGTTTTTAGGCAATTTTCTAGTGAGTTTTGGGGAGGAGTCCATAATCATGGTACATAGTAATATAAATGATATAGAGAGGACCTGGAAGTTAAATTTATACGACTAGCTAAAGGCATAGGTCTTTATAGTAGCTTTCTTTGAGATGTTTTTAGTTCCATGTGCAGAGCCAGCTAGACAGTAGGAACTTCAGTCTCAATGCATTGATGAGAAGATGGTGTAAAGAAAGGATATTTAAATATATTAAGCACTGGGGAAAGGGAGAGCAAATACATAAGGGATGAGGTAAATTCCAGAAAAAGTAGGAGGGTGTCAGACTAAAGAGTAAAATAAAAATTGCCACATAGCAAAACATAAACCTATAAATGGCTATATACAAATGTGAGAATGGTAAAAGCAAAACTAGAATGCCTGACAATGAAATAGGACTTTGCATAATAGATATTACTGGAATATGCTGGAGTGACATATTAATACGATGCTATAACATCTGCTCATAAACTATACAGGTAGGCCAAATTGGATGCGGGGAAGTAGCACTATGTTTAAAAGATTCCATGGAGTCTAATGAGATATTTCTGAGTGGAGAGGTCTAGACAGTAGAATCTGTATGGGTACAAATCCCAAGTCATAAGAATACAAATATACTAGAAGGATTATGCTACCGGCCTTCTGATGAGGAAAGGATATTGAGTGCACAACGTTGACGCAGAGGAAAGCATTAGCGAAGTCTAACGAAACAGTAATTACAGCTTATTTCTACTATTCACATCTAATTGATGTTTGTGTTGGTGTTGTAGCCATGTTGGTCCTGGGATATTACAGAGACAAGGTGGGTGAGGTGATATCTTTTATTGGTTCATCTCTCTCACCAACAGAAGTTGGTCCAGTGAAAGATATTACCTCACCCCCTTATCTCTCTATTCATATCTAAATTAGTCAAACATCAAAATGGGACAAGGTTTAGAGAAGCAATTTTTTGACACTTTAAATGATTACTTTCTGGGTCAGCTAGTTGTAGAAGAGAAGCTATTCTCTGCTTAGTCCTAAGTAACACACAGGAGTTGGTCTAGAAATAACTGAAGTTGAGCCACTAAGTAAGAATGACCACAATATACTTACATTTCACGCATCCAGAGGTGAAGAAGGAAATCATATCAAAAACTAGCATCATGACACTAAACTTCAGAAAGGGGGATTATTAAAAAAAACAAAAAGGAAGCTAGTCAAAAAGATCCTGAAGTCCAAAGTGAGGAAAATTAAAATCCTTAGCCCCAGCATGGAGGCTACTTAAGCTTGCCATGACGGATTCACAGAAGGTATGTGTATGACTAAACATCATAAAAGGTTAAATGGCAAAGCCCAGGAAGTTTCAGCCAAGCAGGTAGGTATCCTTCAGAAAACAGAAATCCAACCACAGTGAGGCAGGTAGAAAGGAGCATGTAATGTGGATTCAGGTCACAGCAGAAGTAGAGAGAGCTTGGAGCTAAAACACCCCCCACAAGCAGGAGGTTCTGATGGCCTTATGCATTTCCCACCATCAACATTTGCACAGAACCAGCTGTGCTGGCCAGTGCAGGAGGGGATATCCCCAGCCACTCTCTGGGAAAGCTAGTGCTGGCAGCAACACTAGCTTGAAGCAATCCTTGCACTCAGGGAAGGGCAATGTGTGCTTAGTTTCTGCCTGGGTTCATTAGGTGGGGAGGCACCATGGGTGCCCTGCTTCCATTGTGCTTCTCATAGGTCCAGACATAATCAAGCCCTTTAACCTTGAGTAACCTGAAGTAACTTACCAAAGTGCAATAAAGGACTGGGGGGACACATAGTCCCCTTGAACAAACACTGCCGTTAATATACAAGTGTCTTTTTAAAAAAATCTCTTTTAGTATTTTTTTTGTTTGCAACTGACTTTTGTTACTTACACTTGCAGTCACTCTCTTCTACAAAATAACTGTGGGGAACCCCCCCACACCTTCTTATGGTAGCTCTGATATGTCCCCTCCAGTAATGCATTTTTGCAAGAGAAATGTCAGTGAGCTATATGTCAGAGCTATCACTCCGTCTTTACAAAGCAACACAAAACTGCTCACAAAATTATTCTTTAGACCCCTGGCTATTTGAACAAATACTCTCTCAAGACATCCTTTCTTTGTTTTTGTTCACCTAGCAAGTGAATGAATGAAATAGCGTGTGCAGGTGTGTTTCAAAAAGAAGAATGCCTCTTACCTCAGCACAGAGATGTAGGAGGTTCATATGCTTTTACATGGAGTTTAGTCCTAATAAAATCTGTATAGGCTTGAAACTTTTTATCCCAAAATCCTGAATCATTCAAAAATGAGAGGAAAAAGTAATAATGTAATTGCTTTTTAGTCAGGATGAATAAGGGATTAAGTAAAATGTGACGTGAACTCATAGATCGGTGATTCTCAGCAACAGATTTGTGTAACCAGAGGGTTTCGTCCTGCAATTCCCATCCCAGTAGTTCCCCTACTTCTTTCACTGCCCCCTCAAACACATTCACACTCCAAAATGCTACAGATGGCAAAATATATTCCATTTGCATCCTCCACATGATTCAGGGAAAGTAAATATTCCATTTTGAACCATATAGGAGCTGAACAATGTAAGGGAAATGTGTTTAATTTCTCATCTATTTTAACATTAGAGTTATGTAAATTTGATTAAAATAGAGATTTAAATAAAAATGGAATTGCACAATGAACTACATATCTTTGCCATTCTACTTCCATCTGCCTGTGTGCATCATGGTACTCCAGCTCCCTCTGCTGTTTAGTTGATTGCCTTAATATTTCAGATTTGCAATGAGTTTTACTGTATTTTTAATCATCTCTGTGTTTTGCTGAGAAAAAATGATGCAGATTAAAATTGCACCTAAAGCAATGAAATGATTGCTTGAATTGATAAACAGAGTGTGTAAAGTTTCGTATAATTACTGTCCCTCGTCTTTTCAGGGACTAGCAAAAAGCCCCAGTCTTCTGATTGCTTTTCAATGACTTTGCAGTGCATATTTTGTCATTATATTTTGAGTCTGATTTGGTGTAACAGGAATTTATCAGTAGCTTAGGCTGGCATCACGTTACCTTGTTATGTAAATTCTCACTGATTATTTTTAATAATTGTTCCTTCCTGTACTTTGTACTATTTTATTCCCAAGTGTCACTTTCAGCTGTATCTCTGGAATACTTTACCTCTTAATGCTTTACAGTGTACAGCCACGAAAAATGCTAAATAAAATCAAATGAGCAGTTTGCATACCTGTCTGTCATTGTTTCTGCATTTCTAAATAGGTTATCTACAGCTTCCCCTATACCAGCCTGCCGTCAGAATACAGCAGTAGACACTCAAAACAATGTATGTTGCTGTCAAAGTGCAATATTAAAATATACTTATCACAACAGAACTATGTTAAATAAGGTGTAAAAGGAAGGGAAGGAATTACTGGAATTAATACATGATATATGCATTATGAAAAATGCAGCATCACATCACACTGAGTAAAATGGGAATTTGAAAAAGAAGCAAAGGTTAAGGGAGTATTAACACACAAGATTATGCTGTTCCAAGGCATCTGTGATTCACAGGGGATTTTAGAAAATGCAGAAGGTCTAGTTAGATTACATCAAAGAAGGAAAGCTTAGAATTCAATGTGTAATTTTCTCCATAGGGGTATACGTATTATGTCCTTTCTTTAACCATTTTATTCTGCTGGATATTCAGCCACTATGCAACCTGTGGCTATGCAACAGCAAGTCACTGATAGAATTACTCGAAAAAAATAAGATTAGTAGCTCTCCACATGAAATTCTGAAAAATTACTGAAAACACAGGTTTTGGGGAGCCTTGGACTAGATTATACCATCTCCAAGAGAGCTAGGATGTGATCGTGAAAGGACTGCATCAATGGGCAACCCCAGCAGCAATGTTACCAACTAACCACATATGCTGCCTTTGAGAATGTGGGGCAGCTTCTCATCATACTTGTACAGAACAAAAAAATAAATAAAAGCTCTTGACATTCCAATGCCATTTTAACCTGCTCCATTGTTCCTCTGGAACAGCACTGACCATGTCTGTGGCCCACAGTCTCTGAATCCTGCCCTCCAAATGCTTTGTTGCTGAGGTTTAAAAAAAAAAAAAAAAAAAAGCCTATATGATACAGAATCTGCTCCTGCTAACTGGTGAAGTTGCTGTCTTCTCTAAATGCTTATTACTGCAACCTTTTCTCACACTGAGTAATACTTGTGGGAGTAGTCCCACTGAAATTGATGGGACTACTCACACAAGTGAATGTTACTCAATGTAAAAGTTGTAGAATTAGTCCATAAGTGATTTACTGGATGATTAATGGTGAGCTTTCTAATTTGAAGTGAATTAGGATCTGTAGCACAGATTTGATTCTTAGCAGTTCATCTGAAGAGTTTTCTGTGGAGAACACATTTGACCAACTGGTCAATAGCCTTGCATCCTACATCAATCTGGAGACTGATTCTCCACTGCCTTGCCCCTGTGTAGTCTTTTACATCTATGAAGCGCGTGCAAAACAGGCATCAAACACTACTAAGACCTCTACTTTGCATAAGTGTAAATGACTAAACTGATTGGAAGGCAGCAGGGAATCAAGCCCAAGGTATGATGGTCCACATAGACTACAGTGATGGCATCTCTCTTCTGGTTGAAAAAAAAAGCTATTTTTAAATTTAAGAGGTTATTACTCTGTGTGTGTCATACCTACTGCAAGAAAACTAGTTTGCAGAGATATTTTCAATTTAGTTTTAAATACTGTGAAGCCTGTGGTCTTTCTCACCTCTTGTGGCAGAGAGTTCCATGCCTAGGTCCAGATCCTGCGAAAATTCTGTAGTTGCTGCTCATGAATCTCTTACTATCAAGCAATAGTGTCACTAGCTGTGGTAGTACAGAGAAGTGATCTTTCAGGCCCTGATTCAGGACAGCACTTAAACATATGCTTGACTCCCATTGATGCTTTCCTGAATTGAGGCCTTAAGTATTCTGAGCTTATCCCACACAGGACTTGAAAGCCAGGATGAAGACCAGGACTCCTAACAGATCAAGATCGGCCAGTGGCCCAAAGGGAGTAAATACAACAACCCCTTCTAATGGTTAAGGCCCCAAAATTGAGAGTTATTATTACTTAAGAACTGTGTTGGCATCGAGGCTTTATAGAAAAGACAAGACAGAGAGCTCAGAGAATAAAAAAACAATTCTTAATGGCAAGGTTTCTTCACTTTCCAAATAGCCTAAGGAAACTCATAGTTTCAGCAGCCTTTCACAAGGGTACTGTTGACACAGCTAAAGAGACTTCCTTTTTCCCCCGTGTGTGAAATAATGAATTGGAATATAGCTATCAAATATTAAGATACTATAGTATATTGCCATATAAAATAGTGGGGAGGGGGAATAGGGAATCAGATTGAATCAACTATTGTGATTACATAAAAGTTATATGTTTTAAAATGGAAGTTGGCTACAAGTGATACAGCTTGGGGCAAAATATTGCAAACTTTATTGACAGGGTTTACCTCTTGGGCAATCCTGTTAAGGAGAGAAGCAGGTTGCATTCATATTGAGTTCTTTTAGTTTAGTGATAAAGTGAAGAAGCAAGGCTAATATTTGCAATCAAGCATGTTTATGCTATCAAGTTGGTGAAATACACATGTGCTGAAAAAAGCAATAAATAAAAAGGACTGAAACCAAATAGCATCTTATAAAGACATAATGAGAGTGGAATAATCAAAAATGTTTGATCAATAATGTAGAGCTCTAGCTCAGCTATGCATAAAAAGGTTCCTAGAATTATTAAAACAAGGAGCACAGAAATGGAAAATTTATACACCTGTTCCAGCCTGCTGGAGAATAGCAGTTCTTGAAGTGACTTTGAATTGTACAATGGACTGTTTAAGACCAGTTTAAAGAGCATCAAAGAATGCATTGGGACTTTATAAATTATATGAACTTGAAACTTCACATTTCAGCAGCTAGTAGAGTGCTGATGGAGAAACTTCACCTTGAACAAGCATAGCCTGTAAAGTTTGCCAAGGGATGCACCACAGAGGGGCCCACGGAAAGCGAACTGCAGAAGTAAGTTACTGACTAGAGCAATCCAGCCCATGCTCAATGTTTGTCCCAAGATGGTTGTACCAACAGCTATGGCCTAACTTGTCTTACACAAGCTGGTATGACAAGATGTTTTGTATGAAGAGACTGGAAAATTTTCAGCCCCAGTTGCAAAAGCTCAACGGTGATGTCTCATTCCCTGATTAGATGGTGAGAGGACTACTCTCATTTTGACTGAATATTTCAAATCTTTGGCAGAAGTATGGGTCATCATCTAATTGGTCCACAGCAGCACTCCAACCAGAGGAGCCAAGTTGGACCACCCAACAGGAATGGGATAAAATGGCTCCTTCAACGCATCACTTCCTGAAAGCTGAAGACACCTGGAAGGTAGAAGACTGAGCTGGCCACCTAAGTACTTGATGTCATCGGCTACCTTGGATAGGCACATTTAACTGTCTTTTATTTTCCAGGAATTCAGATTGCCTGCTAGCACATCAGGACAAGACTATAGTCATGTCCATTCTTTGCTCCGCCTGTATTTGCAGCATCAACTCCTGTGGTGAATAGTGACTGAGCTGAAAACTGACAGCTGAGCAAAGATCTGTTGATAAGTAACACACACTTTCTCTTGGTGACAACCCAAATCACTCAATTGACTACTTCCTGAAACTGGGTACTTAATTACTAAGGGCATTTCCATGTTTGCGTATGTGCTTTAAAGACTGTCACAGAGTTAGGCTTTGTCTACACTGACAATTGAACGACAAAACTTTAGTCTTTCAGAGGTGTTACCCTGAAAGACAAAAGTTTTGCCACAACAAGTGCCAGTGTGAACAGCGCGTTGTCGGCGGGAGCGCTCTCCTGCCGACAACACAAACGCTGCTTGTTGGGGATGGGAGTTTTTTGTTGGCAGGAGAGCCGACAAACAGCAGCTACACTGCTCGACTTTTAGTGGCACGGCAGTGGCGACACAGCCATGTCGCTAAAAGCTGTGTAATGTAGACAAAGCATTAGTATGTGTTCTTGTTTTGTAATAGGTTCCAATCAAAATAGTTGTAAAATAGCTTTGAAATTGAACAAGTTACTGTTGCTAACTAGGATTGTGAAACAGTCTGCATGTGTCTATTATAGTTAGCTTTGAAAAAGATTAGATTTGTATTGGTAAATGTGAATAAATGTTGATTTCATCATACTTGCACAAAGTGACAATATTTCCATTGATGACTGAAATTTACAGAAAGGCAAAGTAAGAAAATTCTGCTTGAAATTATTAGTTTGATTTAAGACTATTTACTTTGTATGTTTTGACATATGATGTGGACATTTGTTTTAATCGTTACAAAGCTTTAATTTTTTAAATCTCAATGTCACTAAATAAGCGTGACCGACCCACAATTTTCTGCAATTGTGAAAATTTAAATAAAAATAGGGAAAAAAATTAACCCAATTTCCCACAGCTGTGAAAATTTAAATTGATAATAAAAAATGCTTAACAAGCATGTTATCCATCAAAATTATAAAAAAATAAAAATTGAATTCAGCCAAGCATAACTTCAGTTAATGATTTCACACTGGCTTTCAAGTTCTAAGTGTATACAAATGTAAAAGGAGATCACATATGAAAGTAGGAGTTTGTTAGTTAGGAGTGTTAATAAGATCCTGGTGCTAATATAATTTATGTGGAAGCAGGTTAAGAGCTGACTACTATAGATCTGTTGGGAAGGAGACCTAGGGAGAGGAGGGGAGTGGTGTGCAAGTAATTGACCAAACTGTCTTGTTTTAACTTTGGGTGGTGGTTCCTCTGTGGTAACACCTCCCAGTTGATAACCAATTGGCAAAAGTCAAAAGGGACTGAGTCAAAATCTAAACAGTCACCTTCCCAAGACAGTGATTGAGTATCATTGTTTTTCATTGTGTTGATTCTCAAAACCTGGATGGTTATTGTATTAATCAATTTTCTAGCCAGTGTTAGTAAAATCATAGTCCATTACTACTTTTACCTTATATCCTATGCTATTAGTTGATATTGTTAAGGATAGTTACTAAAACTCTATAAAACCTGTTGAGTTGGTTTTTCTTTAGTTAAATAACTGAAATTCAAATAATCCTAAGAAAAGCAGTACAGGTAATCATTTTACTTAATTAAGATTTGTTTTATACCTTATCTTTCTGACACCCTTTACATAATGCTGTTTGTGACTTAAGGCTTAGCTATGTCTACAATGCAGAGCCTGTGCCAGCACAACAATGGCACCAGAGCCCCCTAGTGCAGAAGCAGCATACAGTGAAAGGAGTTTTTCTGCTGGTGCAGGAACATCTTGTCCCCAGATGATGTTTGTTTCTGTTGGCATAGCTATCTTCTGTTGGCATTGCAGTGTCTACATTGGGGGTTATGCTGGCATAGCTATGTCTCTAGGGGGCTTGGGGTTTCTCACACCCCTGACTGACACAGTTATGCCATAAGAAGTTTTAAGTGTAGGACCAAACTTTAGGTTGCGATTCAGTAATTTAATATGGGCAGATAGATTCCTATATCCGAGAAGAGCCCCACAAGTCACTGCATGGAGCACTCTGCATGGGAGAAGGGCCAAAACTGTATATTTGTAAGTAATCACCTGAGATGAAAGAGTATCTCGTTGTCCTCTTTAAAAAATTTAAAAGAAAAAGTCACTATTTTTAAACAACCACTAACAGCATAAAACAGACTGACTAAGATTTTTAGAAGTGGGTGCCTAAACTTGTTAAATACATGGTTAAATGTTCAAAAACTGAATGCCTAGAAGCTCCCCTTGACTTCAGTGGGAGCTTTTGTGCTCATTTGAAAATCTAGTCATTTATTTAGGGCTTGGATCTTCAAAGGAGTCTAAGGGTTTGTCTACATAGTACATTATTGCCCACCAGCTAGGGTGTAAATTCTAGCATGCATAAGTGAGTTGTGCACTAACTGACATGTGGACCCTGCTGCATGTTGACATAGTCGTGTTTCAAGTAGGACTCCGTCAATGTGCTCTAGGTAACTTTTAGTGCACGCAGCAGGGTCCAAACAGACAGTTCGTGTGCAACATGCTGGTGCACACTAGAATTTACACGCTTGCTGGTTCTACACTAATGTACCGTGTAGACAAGCCCTAAAGGGAAGATTCACAAAGGAGACTTAGGCTCAGTGTTGCAACACCCAACTAGGTGCCCTGGCGCCTGATGGAATCACTCCACCACCACCAGCTGTGTTTTGTATGAAGCCCAATCTAGTAGGCATCCTCTAAGGTGGCCTCTGAGCACTACCACTGCATCAGCAAGTTAGGCAGGGGAATGCCTAGTTTGTGAATCCTGCCAGGGCTTAGGTGTTGAGTGTCAAAATTTGAGCATGGGCACTGCTGCCTACCAGCAAAAATTTAGGTGCCTAGCAAATTTAGGCACCTACAGGGTTTGGCAGCAGCTAAGCAGAGGTTTTGAGGATCTAAATATTGGACTTAGGTACCTGAAGCAGCAGTTAAGCACCTAAATCCCTTTGTGGACCTAGCCTTAAGTGCCCGTATGTGGATTTAAGATTCTGACTTTAGGTACCCACTTTGAAAAAGGAATGCTCAATTATCAGTATCATATGCAGACATAGCTACACAACACAATTTGTAAAAATCTGAACATCTTAAATCACTTTATTCAGTAAAGATAAAAGACATTTTGAAACATTCTTAATTGGACTGAGCAGATTTACACATGAATTCAAATGTGTGGATTAAAAATTTGATATGTCAAAAGAAACATTGAAAAACAGGCGAGGAAATACATGGTTTACAGCTCTTGTTCATTTACTCAGATTATTTCTAACTCATCAGTGGAACTTGGCTTTTGTGTAAGCTTTCCGTACAAAATTGTAGTTTACTTGCCAGAATTTCCTCTCTCCACCAGCAACAGGTATATATGCTATGTTTTCAGTGTGACAGCACTGCTAATGGTTAACAGTCACCTTTACAAATTTGCATAATATCGATCCCGGTTCTGAAAGTTTCTGTAAGCATACTTGGCATCTGATTTACTGTGTGGGACTCTTCCAAATGGTTCATGATCATTGAAACAGGAGTCAAAAACTCCATCCACAGCTTTTTCTGCTGTTTCTTTGCTAACTTTTCTAACAGCCAAAATGGAGCGAATGGCTCTGTCTCGTACACAGGTCTAAGAGAAATGGAGAAAAAAATTGTAGTTACGATTTGAGGATTTAAGGTCACAAGTTACAAACCCTTTTGTACAGATCTATCCAAATGTTAGTTCCTACTGCACGTGCATCAACATAAAGGTTACAGTTAATCATGTATCACAGAAAACTGACACCATTCCAAATACAGTAACTCCCCACTTAACGTCCTCTCGCTTAACGTTGTTTCGATCTTGCGTCCCTGCTCAATTACAGAACATGCTCCATTTAAAGTTGTTCAATGCTTCGCTATAATGTCGTTTGGCTGCCTGCTTTGTCCACAGCTGGCAGCCCCCCCCCATCAGCTCCCCTACGCCCCCCTGCCCCCCCCAACGCCTCCTGCCTGCCGGCAGACCCTGCAGATCAGCGCTTTCCCCCTTCTCCCCCCGCCTCCTGCCCGCGGCAATCAGCTGGCTTGAGGCGTTCAGGAGGGAGGGGGAAGGAGCGAGGACTCAGCACGCAGGCTCCCCCTCCCTCCTCTGCCTCCCGAACGCTGCAAACCAGCTCATTGCCGTGGGCAGAAGGCAGGGGAGGGAGGGGGGAGCCTGCGCGCCAAGTCCTCGCTCCTCCCCGCTCCCTCCTGAACACTGCAAGCGAGCTGATTGCTGCGGGCAGGAGGCAGGGGAGGGAGGGGGGAGGGGGGAGGAGCGAGGACGCGGCATGCGGAGTAAAAGGGGAGGAGGAGGCAGGAAGAAGAGGCGGGTTAAGGGTGGGGGTTTGGGGAAAGGGGTGGCATGGGCGTGGGCGGGCCGAGGGTTGAGTCCCCCGCCCCTGGTGCTTGCAGAGTAGGGAAAGCTGCCACTGCTGCTGCGCAACGTGCTTCTCCTATCCTATAGCACCTTCAGCCTCCTTGCCTGCCTCATTGTCTTCAGTGCCAGTGGGCTGTGCCTGTGTGGGGTAAGGCAGGGGCACCTCCCAACTATAGTACTGTACTGTATGGCAAAAAAAAAATTTCCATGGAACCTAACCCCCCAATTTACATTAATTCTTATGGGGAAATTGGATTCGCTTAACATAGTTTCCCTTAAAGTCACATTTTTCAGGAACATAACTACAATGTTAAGTGAGGAGTTACTGTAGACAGATCTTAAAAACAAACTTGTGATCATTTAAATATATTTTTCTTCAATCTAAAATTAACTATTTAATTTTCATTATACACCTAAATCTTCATGTAATAAGAAGAAATGCTATTTTTCTTTGACTAGCAATAATTCAAATGCAGTTTAAAACTCTGGCTTTATGTACAAAAAAAAAAGTGTACAACAGACATTCACACAAGAGAAAATCTGCTCAAAGTTGAACAGCCATGTGTCAGTTAGCCTTTTTCAACTATCATAAAATAGAAGATCTAAAGGAATCGACTCCTCTGCCATCACTCTCCCCTCATGTGGTTCTTTTCCTTGATCCCACCTTTCTGTAGCAACTGCTACCTATTGGGCTTTTCCTCTTAAAAAAAGAAAAGGATACACAAGATCCCCAAGCCACCATCAGTAATTGCTGCTCTAGGTCAGCCAGGAATAGTTTATTCAAATTCAGTCCAGTAATCTGTACTTAAGTAAGAGTCCCACAGAAGTCTAGGGGAGCCTTTCCTGAGTAAGGGGCTGCATGTCTGACTCTATACTAAATTTATATTCTGAACTGGCTTTAGTTTATTTTTAATCCTTTTGAGTCTTTCCATACATAGCAACTCAGAAGACACTTCTGGTCAACCCTAGTCATTCTTCTTCTGTTCTTACTGACTACCCACTGTAATTAATGTATTAAGCAGTAGTTGGAGCTGGAAGAACCACAAGCCCCTAATTTAGCCTTTTTTAAAAATGCATTGGTTCTACCAATGCAAATATCTTTTTTTTTTTTGGGGTGGGAATTTTTCTTCTAAAAAATGTAACCCTTTTAAAAGTGTGTTCTTCTCCTTTCAGTTTTGTCCTTCATTGAGAGCCCTTCCATCTTCAATGGCATAGCTCTGGAATCTGTTTTCAGGGCCAGATGCTCCCTACCCAAATTAGAATGATAGAGGAAAACAAAAGCTGGTAGAAAATGGACAGAGAAGATGCAAAGGTAGCGGAGGGAAGGGAGCAAATCCCTGGTATGTTCCCAACCTCCGACCCAGAGAAGCCTCTTGCACAATCACTGGGTGGTCAGGCCTCCACGGCTCAGGGCATTCCAGGGACTGGAGTAGAGACACAGTAGTATTCCATGCCAGTGAATGTAAAATGATACCAAATGAGAATGCTATAACTTTGCACAGGTGTAAATGACTAGGCAAAGAGTTGGACAACAGAATCCAGGCTTAATTATAGCTGTCCCTGGCAGCTCTCAAAGTAGGATGGAGGGAATCAACAAGATATTTGTCTCCCAAACTTTTGGCTGGCTAGAAAGGGAAGGAGCAAGGATAGCAGGAGGGACAGAAAGCAGTCAGGCTGCTGCTTTGTGCAGCAGCATTCAGCCATCTCTCCTCTTCCTGCCAGCTGCCATTTAGCTCTTGGACAGAGTAGGAGTCTCACAGGAGCCTACTGCCAGAAGGAGCTACTCTATCCTGACCAGGCAGGAGAGGCTGCAGCCAGCTCAGCTCCATCCCTGCCTGCCTGTGCCCCTCCCCTGAAAGGGCCTGGGAGCAATAGAAGCAGGGGGACAAAGAGGAGTTGTGACGTTGCACCCCATAATGCTTTATAGGATATGCTTATGAATGTATATATGACATAACTGGAATATGTTTTATGCTACATATGCCATGTAACATATCTCTGTAAAGGTTATGATCTACTGAATATATTCATCCTAGTTGCATGCATGTGTCATTTTTGTACTTGAAGTTATGAATATGGGCTGTATGCTTGTTTAATTTTAAAAAAGCCTCAGTGAAGCAGTTGGTCAGCTTCCTGAGAAAAGACTATTCTCAGTAAGTGCCCAATCAAGACACCAATCCACATCTGAGCTTTCACAGGAATGTGGCTTGGCTGTTAAGGAACTCAGTCATGCATGGACATGTGACTTGCCCTGTGACTCCAACGCTCCATTTTGTAGCTGGATTCTACACAGGGAGGGAGGGGTGTCCACCCACAAGAGAAAGTCTATTTAAACCCCTGGGATACCCCTCCATTTTGTCTTCAGCTGGCTCAAGAGATAGCCTCTCCACCCCCAAGGATACCTGAAAGAAACTGGAACAAAGGACAGTAACCACAGGGGGTGTGAGTAATTGCTGGACCCAGACTAGAAGGAGACTAGTCTGCAAAAGGAAGCTTACTGAAACACCTCTGAGGGTGAGGTTTTATCTGTATTCAGTTTTCTTACTGTATTAGGTTTAGACTTGCATGTTTTATTTTATTTTGCTTGGTAATTCACTTTGTTCTGTCTGTTATCACCTGGAATACTAAATCCTACTTTCTGTATGTAATAAAATCACTTTTTACTTATTAATTAACCCAGAGTATGTATTAATACCTATGGGAGGCAAAGTGCATCTCTCTCTATCAGTGTTATAGAGGGCGAACAATTTATGAGCTTTATACAGGGTAAAACGGATTTATTTGGGGTTTGGACCCCATTGGGAGTTGGGCATCTGAGTGTTAAAGACAGGAACACTTCTTAAGTTGCTTTCAGTTAAGCCTGAAGTTTGTGGGATGTGGTTCAGACCTGGGTCTGTGTTTGTGCTGCTAAGCGTGTCTGGCACAGCCAGGCAGGGCTCTGGAATCCCAAGCTGGCAGGGAAAGCAGGGGCAGAAGTAGTCTTGGCACATCAGTTGGCAGCCCCAAGGGGGTTTCTGTGATCCAACCCATCACAGGAGTCACTACCAATCAGGCTTCCATCCAGTAGCAATTTCTTCTCTCCCTCCTCCTTAGGAGACATATATAAGGAAGGAGAGGAGCCAGGTACAAGGAGAAACTGCAAAGAGGACAATGAATGGAGGAGACACTGGAGGCATGTCTGTATTAAAAACTTAAGTCAACCTATGTTAGGTCGACTTACAGCCACTGCAGTAACTACTGTTGTGGTTCATGTCCACACTATCCTCCTTCCGTCAGTGGTGTGCATCCTCACAAGGAGTGCTTCCACTTACTTATTAAGAAGAGCAGTGTGTGTATGGGGTTGGGTGGGCTCTCAGCTCCGCACGCAGCTCCCCGCCAGGAGCCCAGCTGCCTCCCACCAGCTCCTGGCTCCCCGCCTGGGCTCTCAGCTCCCTGCACTCTTGGCTCCCCACCAGGATCCCAGGGCGCCCCCCTCCCCATGGCTCTCAGCTCCCCACTCCTCCGTGCAGTCAGGCTCCCCAGCGGAACCATGAAATTGACAAGAATGACAGCCAACACCTCAGATACAGGGGTGAGCTAAGGGAGGTGGGTGGGGAGTTGGGGAGTGTGGAACAGTGGTACGGAGGCAACTTAGACAAACAGAGATGTAGGGATGGCTTGAGGAAGGGGAAGGTAGGGATGGCTTGAGGAAGGGGAAGGTAGGAGAGGCAGAGAGGAAAAGGACTGAAGCCGAGGGAGCTGGAGGGGAAAATGTGGGTTTGGGGGAGTGGGAGGAGAAAGTCAGATATGAATGGGTGGATGGGTAGGTGGGCAATATAAAGTTATACAAAAGATTAAAATGATTTCCAGTCATCTACTTGTTTTCCTGTGGTAAGATTGTGGCTAGGAATTTAATAGGAGGTGGTATATTGCTTGATGGACTACAATAATAAAGTCCAAAGCCATACGGTACTGTTCCTTAACGTAAGTCAGCATTATCTACAAGGCAGTCTTCTTTACCTGATGGTGTTGTTTTAATCCAAATTTAAATCTGGTCATTTCATTTATGAGTGAGCAGTCTCCACTGAGATTAGCAGCTCGAATCTATCATGAAAACAAAAGACCACAGAAAATAAATGGAAAAATCAGAGCATTACAGTAATTCTTAATATAATGAAGTAGTTTCCAGTAGTTTTCTCGTGGATTTTCCCTCATTGTGCTGAACTGGGGAAGACTGAACCCTTCTTTGCCCTCTTGGTGTCAGCTATGCCAGGGAATGGTTCATTGACCACCATCTTTTCCCCTGATTTTGCGCTCTCCTGTACTTTTTTGCTTTTTTTCTTTTCACAGTAACCGTTCCACACCCTCACTTCTATACAAGGCTACATATTGTTCTGGAGGGAATATCCACTGGTGACTCTGGGGGGCCAAGTCACACATGCTCTTGCGGCTGAAATGAGTGATCAGGGAGTAGAGAAGAAAAAATTAGCTCTGTGAGCCATTGCTTGAACTTGAAAACCCTGTGAAATGCTCCTGTTGCCATCTGCATTAGGGGCTGCTAGAAGAGCAAGGAAGGCAGGCAAGTGGCTTTCAAAGAACCACCTGCTGCATTTTCCACAGTAGCAGGAACACAGCTGCATTAAGAGAAGTACAGACGTAGAGACATGCACATTTCTCTACCCCTCAATGTTCTCTTCCTCTGCTTTGCACTTTCCCTCCCTCCTCCAGACTAGTCTGGGGCTTCCCTGGTATAGCCTACCTTCTGGGATGGGAAACACTGCTCTAGTAGTTTAAAAAAAAAGATTATGGAAATCATGTGTAGAAAAAAATAAATCATTGTTTCATAAGAGGAAAAAGCTAGTATTTGTACTGGTGAATTTAAAAAAGATTGAAATGGCAAAAGTTGTTTGGATACAAAAAATGGGCCAAAAAGTACAAGCAAGCAATTCCCAGAAAAGCATGAGCCCAATCTTGTGTTAAATCTTAAGTTCTAATTTTTTACATTCAGCACGTAGACACTTTGATTGGCACTCTATAACTCCCTTAGAGACAAAAAGAAGGTAGGTAGATAATGAAATTTCTGAATTCCAGGGTGGCTTTAATGATTTTGTATATGTGGCTACTGGATACTAAATCAAATTCATTTCTAAGAAGAATTAAAGAAATCACAGCTGACTTCCACTTAAAGTGCATCTTCTCCAGGTAAAACAAATGCAAACATGATATACAATTTAATGTACCTTTATAAAATCTGACCTTTTTGTAGCAAATTCATTACATTACTTCTCTCATTAGGGCAGATCACTGAATCTGCAGTTTTACAATGAAACCTGTAAGTTTCTGCTATCAACTCCAGATATCATTCTTTACAGTTCCTGGAAAGTATTCCTAAATGTTTTAAACTAAAATGACGGACACCATTTAGCTCTATATATTTACATTATCTTTATTGGCATTGAATAATTTTTTTGTTACAGTGAGGAAATTTTCTACTTTATCAAAATGACAAAGATGACATTTACATGGAAATATACTTCACATATTTCTCGTTCATATTCCAAAACCAACTATTAGTAACCTGTGTAAGTAGCTTAGTTTCGTTTCATAATCCATCAAGTTCTCCATGCTACACAAGCAACTATGTGCCACTCAATAATGATCTGGTAATAACCACTCTCCAGGAAAGGATTAGAGTGTCATGAACAGAGGTTTATGATTATTAAGGCTACAGTCAATGAAATAATAAGTACATATCTTTACAGGAAGAGTCACTTTTGTTAATAACCTTACTTTTGAACTCTAATATACTACTATGAAGGTTATGCAAAATATCAATATTTGTAGAAAAAGGAACTTTATAAATACTGTACTATCACTACACGTTTTTATTCTGTAGCTACTGAAACGTGATAATGTTCATTTAATTACGTATCAGAAGCAGATAAATGTGTATTGTGTATTACATTTGTTTGTTAAACTCCAAAACATTCTATTTCAACTTGTACTTTGAACAAAACTGGTCTCTAGATTGAGCCAACAGAACAAAACAAAACAAAAAAACAAACAAACAAACAAAAATGAAGAAGGGAGTTATACTGAATTATGTATGGATAGAACAGAATGTTTGGCTTAGCACCAAAACCTCTAATAACCACCAGTAAGTAACACTTAAACTCAAGAAAGAAGCCTACTCATGTGTGACAAGCACGTTGACTTACCTCTGAACAGGCTAAATGTTTGACATTGCTGAACCAGTCAACATGTGCACGACAGTGATCAAAAGCATGAATCAGTTCATGTGTAACTACTCGGTTCATATGGGATTGTTGATGAATATTGTTCTGGCATAGAACAATCTGTAGAACAAAAATATAGGAAGTCTTTAGAAAAAAGTTAAAGGAATTTTCATTGCAAGAGTATACTAGCTTTGAACAGTATTACTGGCTTTCAATTTCTCCCTATCCTGTTGGAATTATTTATGCAGGCAACCACAACAACACTAACTTAACCATAATTCCTTTATTAAATTCAAAGGTCAAATGGTATTTATACAATTGCTCTAAACATGCCTGAAAGCCTAACTAATAAGCCCTTTACTATATCCCTATAGTAAAAAAAAACATTTTACAAGCATTTGATCAAGATACTTACAAATGGGCTAAACCCAGGGGTTCTTAGGACAGGTCTACACTAACCCCCTAATTCGAACTAAGGTACGCAACTTCAGCTACGTGAATAACGTAGCTGAAGTTCGAAGTACCTTAGTTCGAACTTACCTCGGTCCACACGCGGCAGGCAGGCTCCCCCGTCGACTCCGCGGTACTCCTCTCGTCTAGCTGGAGTACCGCAGTCGACAGCGAGCACTTCCTGGTTCGACTTATCGCGTCCAGACAAGACGCGATAAGTCGAACCCAGAAGTTCGATCGCTCGCCGCCGAACTACGGGGTAAGTGTAGACCTACCCTAAGATCCATAATCATTGAATCATACACGTGGAGAACTGGAAGAGACCTCAGTAGGTTATCTAGTCCAGTCCCCTGTACTTAAAGCAAGACTAAGTAATAACTAGACCATTCCTGACAGATATTCATCTAACCTTAAAAACCTCCAATGATGGATATTGCATAACCTCCCTAGGCAATCTGTTGCAGTGCTTAACTATCCTGATAGTTTGGAACAACCTTTTATGTACCTGAAAACTGTTATCATATTCCCCCCCCCGCCCGACTTCTTTTCTCCAGACTAAACAAACACAATTTTTTCATTCTTCATTCATAGGTCATGTTTTCTAGACCTTTAGTCCAGAGGAGCGCAACAAAAATGATTTTCTCCAATTTGTCCACATCTTTCCTGAAACGTGACACCAGAACGGGACACAATACTCCAGTTGAAGCCTTATCAGCACAGAATAGAATCGAAGAATTACTTCTTGTTTCTTCATTAGATAGAACACCCTTGCTGATAAATCCCAGTATGATGTTTTCTTCTTCTGCAACAGTGTTACACTGTTGACTCATATTTAGCTTGTAATCCACCTTTCTGCAGTACTCCTTCCTAGGCAGTCATTTCCCATTTTGTATGTGTGCAACTGATTGTTGCTTCTTAAGTGAAGTACTGCAAACTTTAGAAGTATACTCTCTATGTCATTATCTAAATCATTTATGAAGATATTGAACAGAACTAGACCCAGGAATAATCCCTGTAGGATCGCACTCGATATGCCCTTCCAGCTCGACTGCGAACCACTGATAACTACTCTCTTGGAACGGTTTTCCAACCAGTTATGCACCCATCTTATAATAGCTCCATCTAGGTCAGGGGTGGGCAAACTACAGCCCGCAGGCCACATCCAGCCTGCCAGCCGATTTAATCTGGCCCTCGAGCTTCTGCTGGGGAGTGGGGTCTGAGGCTTGCTCCGCTCCCGCGCTCCAGGTCGCAGCTCCCGGAAGCAGCGGCATGTCCCCCCTCCAGCTCCTACATTTAGGGGCAGCCAGGGGGCTCCGCGCGCTTCCCCTGCCCCAAGCACTGCTCCCGTAGCTCCCATTGGCCGGGAACTGCAGTCAATGGGAGCTGCAGGGGCGGCACCTGAGGACAAGGCAGCACACAGAGCTTCCTGGCTGCACTTCCGCATAGGAGCCGGAGGTGAGACATGCTGCTGCTTTTGGGAGCTGTTTGAGATAAGCACCGCCCAGAGGCTGCACTCTTGAGCCCCTCCCACACCGCAAGCCCCTGCCCTGATCCCTCTCCCACCCTCCGAACCCCTCAATCCCAGCCCAGAGCACCCTCCTGCACCCCTCATCCCCAGCCCCACCCCAGAGCCTGCACCCCCAGCCGGAGCCCTCATCCCCCATACCCCAGCCTGGAGCCCCCTCCCGCACCCTGAACTCCTCATTTATGGCCCCACCCCAGAGTACGCACCCCCAGCCAGAGCCCTCACCCCGTCCTGCTCCCCAACCCCAATTTCGTAAGCATTCATGGCCCGACATACAATTTCCATACCCAGATGTGGCCCTGGGGCCAAAAAGTTTGCCCACCCCTGATCTAGGTTGTATTTCCCTAGTTTGTTTATGAGGTCATGCGGGACAGTATCAAAAGCATTACTAAAGTCAAGATATACCACATCTACTGCTCCCCCACTACTCACTCTGTCAAAGAAAGCTATTAGGTTGGTTTGACATGGTTTGTTCTTGACAAACCCATGCTGACTGTTACTTATTATCTTTTAGAGGTTTGCAAATTGACTGCTTGATTATTTGCTCCATTATCTTTCCGAGTACTGAATGTAAGCCGACCGGTCTGTAATTCCCCAGGTTGTCCTTATTTTCCTTTTTATAGATTGTAACTCTGAGATTCTACTGTGGTGCCAAACACCAGAGTTATAAACTGACCAGTCACCCACACAGCTCATTGGGAACTGGAAGTACATAATCAGGCAGCAGCAGAGACCAAAAAACCAAAAACAAACAAACAAACAAAAGCAAGTACAGTACTATATTAAATGTAAACGACTAAAAAAATAAAGGGAAAGTTTAAAAAAAAAAAGATATGACAAAGTAAAGAAACTTTCTGTGCTTGTTTCATTTAAATTAAGATGGTTAAAAGCAGCATTTTTCTTCTGCATAGTAAAGTTTTAAGCTGTATTAAGTCAATGTTCAGTTGTAAACTTTTGAAAGAACAACCATAACATTTTGTTCAGAGTTACGAACAACCTCCACTCCCAAGGTGTTCGTAACTCTGAGGTTCTACTGTATATTTGCCCCCTTCCAATCCTCTGGAATCTCTTCCATCTTTTTTCTAATGGCTCAGATATCGCCTCAGTCAGCTCCTTGAGTATTGGATGTATTCCATCATATTGGTTGGCTCCAACATGGTCAGGCAAGTATTAGCAATGAACCCATTAAAAGTTTACTTTTTATACCCTTTAACAATCAAGAGATGTCATTGCCAATTACTGACATCAGCTAAAAAACAACTTGGGACTGTGCACCCTTATTTCCAGTCTTAATCCACATAAGATTTACAATCTCTTCCCCTTCTTCTTGCTGACCAATGGTTTTTCCTTTGCATCTGGGTTTACATAGGCCCTAATTTTTAGGTAACACTGGTATGTGGAGTTGTTAAGGCCATGCTGGCTCATTTTAAGACAGATTCTCTTTCTTATTTAAAACCATCTGCAGTCACCCCTGTCAATTAGAGGCCTTCTTTTCAGAAACTCTCTTTTATTTTATTAGTTATTCTTTGAACCAGACTTCCTCCCTTAGCAAGTAGAAAGAAGGCCTTGAAAATACTAGTCAGGGTCTTTCTTTATAATTCATATTTCCTTAAACAAATTTAAGCTAATCCTAATTCTTTCATTTTATATTTATCCTATAATCCCTCAAAGATCCCGGGCAGGTCATCTGCATCACTGAGGACTTTGAGGATCCCACTATTTTTCTCCATTAACCATCACTTCAACCTGCGGTGTACTAATATTAGTGGTGTTATCTCCAAATAATAACTCTTACATAGTACTTTTCATCAGCAGAGCTCAAAGCACTTTACAAAGAAGCATCAGTATCTAAGCACAAGCATAGATCTACCAGATTTTAAAGTTAACTTTCTTTTATGGATTTAAATCAAACTTCCAACATTATTTAAAAATCTGATTCTGATTATAAATACATGTTCTTGCAAGCTTCTTTTTCACTTTGTAGGGTATTAAAACAGTCAAAAAATCAACGCTCACCTGTGATGTTGCAGAATCAAAACCTCCACTGACACACTTATCACAGTCTTCACAGGCAAAGTGCCGATCGTTATAAACAGTGCTGAAAGGTCAAGAAGTATGAAGTTAGAGGCAAGTTTTAAATAAGATTGCTAAGGATCTCTATAGAAGTCAATATAGAACACACAAGTCAGAGGTTGACCTACCAGCCAGACTGCTTCATAGCATCAAGAAGAAGTTGAGCATATGGACCTAGAAAAACAGTGCTGCAATCAATTTCTCTATACAAAATTTTGTACAACAAGTAAAGTTCAGTTTTTTATTATATAAGAGAATTACGAAGTGAGATTTATGCAATTAATAATTATATGGTGACGAAGTGACACTGCATCTTAAACTAAGTGCATTGTGACTTTCTTTGGAAAAGCACTGGATGAAAAAGTCAATTTACAATTGTCCCAATTCAGATTAATAAAAAATGACATTCAAAGCCATACAATGCTCAATTCACTGCAGGGCACACACAGACATTATTTAAATAGCAAATGTTTGTGTAGAGGCCACTACTTCTGAGTCCTGTGGAGTGGAGGTCTGGCCTGACATTACGCTAAAACGTTGGTCGACCTAGCGGTGGCCTCTCAGAGAGGTGGATTTACGACGACGAGAAAAGTCCCTTTCCGATACTGTAGTGAGTGTCTACACTACAGTGCTGTAGCACTTGTACTGTACACCCAGCCTCAGTGTAGAATAACGGAGACTAAGTGTAGAGTTAGTATATGCCCTCAATCTACAGAAAAAGGCCTTCTGGGTAAAAAGAACATATAGCAGCCACTTCTGGAAGGTTATTTTCTTAATTTCCTTAACCAGAATTAGTGCAGATATGGAAGATGAATAAGGAACGTTATATAGCAAGACAAAAGCCCAAGAACAATGAAGAGGCTTTTAAGAGGTTATCACTTAAACAGAAACATCCAGTTACTCACAATTAAACCAATTCCTACATCTTCACAGATGCCAAAAAATCCAAATGTCCCCCCATCTCCGCCCACTGCACTGCCAAAATCAATACAGTAAAAGCTCTTTTATCCAGCACTTCACCAGCCGGCAAGCTCTATAAACTGGCATTTCTGATCTGCACTGAAAGTCCAATTTATAGTGCGGTTGGTGTGGGACCGGCAGGGGGCTGGGGCGTGGGAGGGACTGTGGGGCACGCTCTGGGAGGGAGTTTGGGGCAGGGAGTTGGGGCACAGGGTGCCGGATGGGGGGCACTCACCTCCGGCGGCTCCCCGCAAGCAGCTCCCCACCCCAGCTGTTGCTAGCGGAGGCGCGGCCAGACGGCTCTGCAGGCACACTGCCTCTGTCCTCCATCCCCGAGTGCTGACTCCGTGGCTTCCAGCCCATTGACCAGGAACTGCGACCAACGGGAGCTGCCGGGGGCGCCGCCTGCAGACAGAGGTAGTGTGGCACATGCCTGCTTGCAGAGCTGCCTGGCCGCGCCTCCGCCAGGAGCAGCAGGGACGGAGAGCCACTGGCTGTGAGCGCCCCGCCCATGAGGCACCCTGAGGCCTGGCTGCGCCTCCATGTAGGAGCTGGAGGGGGGGACATGCTGCTGCTTACGAGAGCTGCTTGAGATAAGCACCGCCCAGAGTCTGCACCCTTGAGCCCCTCCCGTGCCCCCAGCCCTTGCCCTGATCCACCTCCCGCCCTCCGAACCCCTCGATCCCTCCTGCACCCCAACCCCTCATCCCCTGGCCCACCCCAGAGCCTGCACCCCCAGGCAGAGCTCTCAACTCCCCTGCCCCAGCCAGGAGCCCCCTCTCGCACCCCTCATTTATGGCCCCACCCCAGAGCCTGCAACCCCAGCCAACCCGCCCCTCCCCCAGGTCCCAGCCCTGATCCCCCTCCCACACTCCAAACCCCTCAGTCTCAGCCTAGAGAGCCCTCCTACACCCCAAATCCCTCATCCCCAGCCCCACCCCAGAGCCCGCACCGCCAGCCGGAGCCCTCACGCCCCCCCTGCACCCCAACCCCCTGCCACAGCCTGGAGCCCCCTCCCGCGCCCTGAACTGCTCATTTCTGGCCCCACCGCAGAGTCCGCACCCCGGCCAGAGACCTCACCCCCCTCTGCACCCCAACCCCAATTTTGTGAGCATTCATGGCCCGCCATACAATTTCCATACCCAGATGTGGCCCTTGGGCCAAAAAGTTTGCCCACCGATCTTAGCGTTTCATCATTTACCTTAGTTACTGTGCAGATGCTTGTCACTGTAATATTTAATTTATATTTTAATAACAAATACTTATTGAAAATACGTATACGTACTTGCTAGTAGTTTTAGCAATGACATCTGTGTTTCTAGTATTGCACTTGCTATGTTTTGTTAGCACAGTAAATGAAGCTGCAAAATAAATGATGTTTAAATGACCTCACTCTATAAAGAAGTAATTGATACTTATGTACACCAGGCAGGGTCGTTTGGAAGCTGAAGACTTTGCTTCCATCCCACACCAAGCTCAGGTTTGAGCAAATTAGGACAAGTCAGCAAATAAGAACAACCTCACAGCTCAGGAACTGCTACTGGCTGCAGTTCGCTACCCCGTTCCAGTAGCAGATTAGGTCAGACAGCAGTTTAATAATATCAGAAACTGCTACTGGTAGCAAATTACACCCGGCCCCGGGAGGAGAATCTCTGCGGCCCCGGCCTGGCAGGCCCCTCAAACCCCGCACTCAGAGCCGACCCCGCCGCGCCCACAGGGCCCGAGCGCCCCCCTCGGTGCCTACTTGTGTTCAGGGCGATCTTCAGCATCACCTGGCACTTGTTGTTGAAGGTGAGGAGGCTGGTGGCCAGGAAACTGCGCTGCGGCTTGGCCTCGCTGCGCCGCTCCGGGAAGAGCCGGTAACCGAAATCCTCCCCCTCGGCCACCTCCTGCGGCGGCGGCCGCGGCTCGCTCCGATCCATGGGCTCGGTTCCCCGGGCGCTCATGGGCAGGTTCGAGACATGCCCCCGGCAGCGACCGTTCCCGGGCAAAGGTCAACTCCCGCCGCGCCAATCACAGGGTCGGCTGCGCACCACGTGCTGCGAGCCGAGGGGCGGCGCTGTCAGCCATGACACCAGAGGTAACGGTCGCTTGGGGTGAGTGGTCAGGGAGCGGTGCTGCGCGGGCGGCAGCTGGGCCGAGGCCCCGTCACGGCCGCCGGCACTAGACGCGCGGGTGACTGTTTCCAGCCCCAGCCGCGGTGCGCTCTGGGAAGGGCCGGCCGCGGTTTGCGGCGCTAGCGGCGGCAGGAGGAGGCGATACCAGGCGCAAGGTGGGGTCTGGAGGGCGCGGGGCGGCGGTTTCAACCTGTCCGGGGGCGGGGCGGTTGGGTCCCTGGTCTCCTTGCGGGGGGCGCCGCCTGTCGGGGGGATGAGCCCAAGGAGCCACGTTTGCTGAGGGCACATGAGGCGCCAGGCCCCTGGACTGTCCCTTTTCCCGCCCTCATCAGGGCAGCGTCTGAGCCCCTCGGGGCACCAGTGGGCTGTGAGCAGCGCTGCTGGCCAGTCTGTAGATGGGGAACTGAGGCGGGGAGAGAGTAAGGCCTGGCGTCAACAAAGGCACGTAGGTGTCGCAACGCCGAGCGTCCTAGGAACAGCACTGGGAGCCACTGGGCCTGAGTCAGGAGCCTAGACGCCGCTACGATGCATGGGAGAGTTAGGCACCTTAAACTGTGATCTACACCAGTGGTTCTCAACCAGGGGTCCGTGGAGGTCTTCCAGGGGTACATCAACTCATCTAGAGATTTGTCTTGTTTAACAAGAGGCTACATAAAAAGCACTAGCGAAGTCAGTACGAAGTAAGTGACTTGTTTATACTGCTCTCTATACCATACACTGAAGTGTAAGTATAAATTTTATATTCCAGTTGATTTATTTTATAATTAGATGATAGAAACAAGAAAGTGAGCAATTTTTCAGTAATAGAGTGCTGTGACAGTTTTGTATTTTTCTGTCTGATTTTGTAAGCAAGTAGTTTTTAAATGAGTTGAAACTTGGGTTATGCAAGACAAATCAGACTTCTGAATGGGGTTGTTTGGAAAAGGTTGAGAGCTACAGAGCTAGGAAGGTGAAACCTGCCTGAAATAGCCAGGGGTGTGTGTGTCCTAAGCTTAGTTGCTCTCACAGGGGTAGGTTCCTCAGTTTGGGCAGTGAGGAGGCACCTGTCTCTGCTAGTGATCTATAGCCAAGACCCCATCTTTTGGAATAATAAGATGAGTGCTCTTAGTCTTTTCTGTTGAAGCTGCTCCACTTCGAATCAATGCTTAAATAGCCACTGGGCCACAGAGAAAATGGACTGACTCTGTAAACTGGTAGGGCACCCCAGGAGACCTCGGGTCCAGCCTCCCTGTGCCAATGATTATTTAAGTATTTATCCAAAGCTGAGCAGCTACCACAGCAGAGATTGAGGGTGCTTCATGTGACCTGGGGTGCCTATGGTAGCCCTCACTGAAAATGCCAAAGTCAGGGCAGGCTGTGAAAAGGAGAGCAGATGCTCTCAAAAATGGTGGTGAACACTGACGTTAGACTCACCAACCAAACTTCTGATTCCCCACACTGGTTGTCAAGAAACTGGAGGGGGGGGGGGGGGGGGATCACACAGCTCCCTTTATTGTATTCCAGAAAGGTGAGTTATTTTAAAAACTCTGCTCACTATACAAAATGTTCTTCTGAACCCCAAAGGGCTAGCCACATTACCAGGCCAATATTAGTTTGGATCTTATCCAAAATACCACGTTGCCAGGCAATCTTTCAGTATCTAAAACTAAAGGTTTATTAGAAAAGAAAAGAACAAGAAGGGAGTTGCTAAATGGTCCAAGTCAGATACATACATAAGACTTCGAAGTCCATATATCAGATCTTTAGCAATATTGGTGAGTTTGCTGGCTTGAAAGTCCCTCTGGAACTAGGGATGTAAAATATTAAACGGTTAAACGGTAAACCAATAAGTATTAGTTTTACTGTTAATCCTCCATCGTTCACCCATCTCCTTCCGATCAGCTGGTAGAAGTCCTTGCTGAGGGCCGGGGCCTGCATGCAGATCTCAAACAGGTTCTTCTGCAGCAGAGGTGCCATTTGGGAAGCTGGTAAGAGGTGGCTATGGCATCAGGAAGGGGCAGGCATCATGAGAGATCACTGGGAGCCCAGCCCCCTAATAAAGGGGCCACGTTGATATTAACGCTCTAGCCCAGCGGGGTCTTTGCCCCAGCTGTGAGGAGGGTCCTGTTTTAGTTTGTAAAAACAGTCCCTCCAGCCCCACAGACCTGAGGGGAAATACTTCCACAGACCTAGGGGTGAGGACCCTTGCGGAAGGATACCGCTCGCTAGGCCAAGAAACGCCTGGCAGCGCAGGTAAGCAGGACGAGGAAACTGCCAGTCTGGGGGCTTCGCAGGAGGCAGCCAGCCTGGCAGGGGGAGTGTGTTTAGGCTGGGGGGGGGGCAGGGGCTGCAGGCCCCATTGGGGGTAAAGTAGGCCCCAGCATCCCCCCTGTGCCACTGGAAGGAGTTCGGAGGCGGACGACGCACTGGTCGGTGCTGCGGTTTTGGCTGATAATTGAAGGGAAAGGAAGCTGCTGCTGGGGTGGCATGGAGCATCTGTGGAGGCCGCATCAGGACAAACTAGATACCTGGGGCTCCTCTCCCTTTTCCTGGTTAGTGAGGATGTAAGGGGCATGCTGGGCCCCCTCAACTGCCCCAAGCTCTCCTGGCTAGGCCTGTTGTGTCCTGCATCCCCCCGTACCCCCCGCTGCCCTTCCCCATCTGTCCGGGGCAAGGGAGAGGGGAGACATGCCATCCTAGGCATTGTGAGGCCCAAATTGGTTAACCGGTTAAATGGTTAACCAATATAATTTTTATAGTTTAAACGGGTACTTTTTAAAATGATACACCTCTACCCTGATATAACACGACCTGATATAACACGAATTCGGATATAACGCGGTAAAGCAGTGCTCCGAGGGGGCGGGGCTGCGCACTCCGGTGGATCAAAGCAAGTTCGATATAACGCGGTAAGATTTTTTGGCTCTTGAGGACAGCGTTATATCGAGGTAGAGGTGTATTTACATCCCTATCTGGAACACATCCAAAGCTTGGCTGGGTCATTCAGTCCTTTGTTCAGAACTTCAGTTTGCAAAGAACTTACTCCAGAGGTAAGAAGCAGGATTGAAGATAAAATGGAGATGCTGCAGCTGCTTTTTATATCCTTTGGCATGTGGCTTGCATACAGTGTCACACCTCGCATCAAAATATCCCATTGCTCAGTGATTAGAGCATCTTCCTGAGATGTCAGATCCTTCCTCCCAATCTGGCAGAGCGGGGAATTGAACCTGGATCGTTCACATCCCAGGTGACCACTGGGCTAAATATTGTAAGAAAACTCCTCCTTCGAGCAGATTTTGAATGGGAAGTGATCTGATAGGTACCCTCAGTCCACCTACCGGATTGGTCTCTGCGCATAAAATAGGCAGATGAATGCCTATCTTTGACTGGTTTGTGCATCGTTAGGCATCTAGATGCCTAGAGTGAAGCAGCGGTGTAAGTGCCCAGAGGTAGAAATTTAGATGCAGAGGGAACCTGTAAACTTAGGCACCAAGTGCGTTTAGGCACCTGTGGGGTTTGGTGGGAGTTTTATGGATCATGGTGGAGTTTAAAACTGGGTTTTAGGTGCCTAAAGCTGAATTTTAAGTGCACTCAAGTACCTTTGTGGATCAAGGTTTAAGTGACTTGCCCAAGATTGCACAGGAAGTCTGTGGCAGAGCTGTGAATTGAATCTAGGTCTCCTGACTAGATAACAGGGAGGGAGATGAGTTATTTTAATTAAGTGCCAATGTGGACACAAGAACAAATGGATATAACCTGGCCATCAACAAGTTTAGGCAAAGGCAATTATGCAAAGATTTCTAACCAGAGGAGTGAAGTTCTGGAACAGCTCAGGGGAGCAGTGGGGGCAAAAAACTGAGTTTGATAAGTTTATGGAGGGGCTTGTATCACAGGACTGCCTACAATGGCACGTGGCCCATGGGGTTTTTTGCTACTGGCAGTCGCCCAGCGGCTGGAGATAGGACACTAGATGGGGTGGGTTCTGAGTTAATACAGATCATTCTTTTGCGGGTATCTGCCTGGTGGGTCTTGCCCATATGCTCAGGGTCTAACTGCTTGCCATATTTGGGGTCGGGAATTTTCTCCTGGCTCAGATTACCAGAGATCCTGGGGGGTTTCGCCTTCCTCTGCAGCATGGGGTACAGGTCACTTGCAGGTTTAAACTAGTGTAAATGGTGAACTCTCTGTAACTTCAAGTCTTTAAACCAGGGGGCGGCAACCTTTAAGGAGTGATGTGCCGAGTCTTCATTTATTCACTCTAATTTAAAGTTTCGCATGCCAGTAATACATTTTAACATTTTTAGAAGGTTTCTTTCTATAAGTCTATAATATATAACTAAACTATTTTGTATGTAAAGTAAATAAGGTTTTAAAAATGTTTAAGAATCTTCATTTAAAATTAAATTAAAATGCAGAGCCCTCCGGACCGGTGGCCAGGACCCGGGCAGTGTGAGTGCCACTGAAAATCAGCTCATGTGCCGCCTTTGGCACGCATGCCATAGGTTGTCTACTCTGCTTTAAACCATGATTTGAGGATTTCAGTAACTCAGCCAGAGGGTAGGGGGTCTATTTCAATGGGTGGGTGAGGTTCTGTGGCCTGCAATGTGCAGGAGGTCAGACTGATCATCACGATGGTCCCGTCTGACTCCAGTGATTGGTCCACCATAGACCATCTTTTCCTCCCCACTTCCCTTATGTATGTAAGTGTATACATTAATTTTAGCAGCATGTCTTTTCAGCACATGCCTGAGGAATAACAAGCCAAAATATCATAATTTGGTCAGAAAGGACCCTTACTGTGTTCACCTGGTTAAAGGCTTCCCTAATTAATATCTCTTATTGTCCTCTGCGTTGAGAGGTATAAATAGAGAGACTTTAATATGCAATGGAATTCCAAGTTTTTTGCTTAGGCTCCTATCCTCCAAACTCTTAAACATGCTAGTACACTTTACAGGGTTCTAAATTAACAGGATCAATGCTAGAAAGGGACCTGACCATTGTGTGCTCAGCTCAATGAAGACCTCTGCTCATTTGCAAAAAACAAACAAGATGTTAGGAAGCATAAGGAACAGGCTATAGAATAGCAAGAACAAGAGAAACAGAAGGGTGCCAAATTTCAGTACTAAGATATTTTTTTTCACACAACACGTAATTAGATTATAGACCTCATTGTCACAGGATGTCACTTAGGCCAAGAAATTAGCAGGATTCAAAGATATTTATACAGATAGCAAGAATATCCAGAGTTATAATAGTTAATGGTTACCAAAAAAATAAGAAGGGATAGAACACTTCATTTGTATAGGTTTAAAACAATCTAATTTTTACAGATTAGGATAAAACCTTCATGGAAGACAGATTATCCCACATCTGTCTATTGCTGGGTTTCTTGCAGTTCCTCTGAAACATCTGGTGCCAGTCACTTTGGAGACAGGATACGAGACCATGGGTTTGATCCAATGCTGCAATTCCTATGTTCCACTGAGTTATAAATTCATTGTAACGATTTAGGAAAATGACCTTGGCATCATTCAGGATAGCTCCAGGAGAGCATCTGTTCAGTGTGCAGCCGAGGTCAAAAAAAGAAAGCAATAAGTTACACTGTATAAAGAATGTGGGTTAATGATCATGAAAATATTATCTTTGTTTTAGGTAAGGCTATCTAATGTTAAATTCTGGTCATCCTGTCTCAAAACAGATATACCAGAAATAGGAGTCTAGGACTCTGAAAACTTGAAGGCGTGGAAAGAGTAAAGAGATTAGTAGTATCTAATTGAGAAAGTATAAAAATAACAGGGGACATAACGTTAATATACAAAATAGTGACTGGAATCAGAGACAGTGAATTGGATATTTCTGTTTACCTTCTATCACAATGCAGGACCAAAGGTCATATAAAATTAAATGTAAAGAAAACAGAATTAAAATGGATAAAAATAAATATTTTTTTACATAGCAGTTGAACAATAATCAACTATTTGTTTTGCATCACCACAAACTGAGACCTGGAATTTAGGAGGGTTCAAAAATATTGAACATCCACAGTGATGTTGGATAGGGTAAACAATATTTTTTTTTTCTGTAAGTGATAAAACCACATTTCAGGGCATAAACCAGCTGCTAACTGACAAGGGTGTGGTGGCAGTGGTGGGCAACCTGCGGTCCATCAGGGTAATCTGATGGCGGGCTGCGAGACATTTTGCTGATGTTGACTGTCCGCAGGCACGGCCCCCTGCAGCTACCAGTGGCCGCGGTTCACCTCTGGGAGCCTCCCCCTTCCTGGTAGTTAAAATGAACATACATATTTAAACCTACCTAAAAATATTAAATTGGTCATATTTCTGCCCATACACAGACACGAGGTAGCATCTATAGAATGAGTACATTTTATAGTTGCAGATTTTTTGTTAAATGTTAACTTTAAAAAGCCAATTTCCTTGTTTTTTCACACAAGATGGTGTGACTACAATGTTTTGAAAAATTATTGAAGACACATTTCCTTTAATACAAGATCACATAGTTGTCACCTTCTGGATACCTCCTTGACTTGCTCCTTAAAGAGGCAATACACCTTATTCACAATAATGAAAAACATGACTTGTTTCTTTCTTTTGAAATGTTGCGGTATGTCAGAAAAGTTATAACTTTTTTTCATTTTAATAACTTGTTCTCTTCTCGTCTCCTTACTTTTTCTCACAATGTCTTTGCTCATACTGGTGGGAAGATTCAGTCATGCATGCAAAGTAGTTCAGTCGATTTTTTTTTTTCTCATTTTACTGAAACTAGTTTTCTTCAGTAAATGCTTTTGATTCTCATTAAAAACCTATTTTCCCCCAAATTCAACAGGTAACAATGACTTCACCAAATAAAGCACTAGAGCTACAGCTGCAAATGAAGCAAAATGCTGAAGAGCTGCATGATTTTGTGAGAGAATTAGAAAGCTGGGAAAAAGATATTAAGCAGATGGATTCTGATTTGAGGAAACAGAGTGGTGCCCCAGAAGAGGTAAATTCAAGAGTCCAATCTCAATATTAACACAGCTATTAATAAAAAGTGGTGGTATTTGTTTAATAATTTATCATTTAGTTTTGTTTTTCTTTGCACAGATTAATATTCAAAGTGATTCTCATTTTAATTGTCTAGGGACACATTCTTGCTGCTCCTCAAGGATATTTCATAAAGACTAAGGATCAGTATCTCCTAACCCTCCCCCCTTTCTTTTCTTTCTCTCTCTCTTTTTTACCAGCAGCATGTATGATCAAAGTACATGCAATGCTACCCTGCTATATGTTTAAAGTATTTCTTTATGCTGGGCCAAATCCTCTTTGATGTACTCTTCTGAGAAGTCCTGTTGGTATCACAGGGCTCCCTGCATAAGTAAGGCAAATAGGATTTGGCCCTCTACGAGTAAACTGATGCTTCAGTATAAAACTGTAAAAATTTAACAACCACTAACATGTGTGGAGGTATATGGTTTATTTCTATGCAGAGTAACTTTGTGTGGCATCCTGGCTCCATTGAAATAAATGGCATAACTCCCACTGATGTCAGTGAGGACAGAGTTTCACCCTCTGCAGTCACGTGGATAATTAATATTGGTATGAAACGCACCACTGGCTTTTAAAATGTTTTATGTTTCAGAGGAAAGAAAACACATGGAGATTTACAGAATCAGCACATTTCCCAGTCAAACATGCATATTACCATTTTTTTTGCTCCTCTTTCCTTTTTATCCAAAATATTATACATCTATTTATGTCTGAAATTCAAATCCAAAAATGAACTGAATCTTGTTTTACATAGTCACAAAGAGGTTCCACCATGGTAAACATCTTAATGTGTGTATTTTTGATATTGCATTTTAACACATCCTATTAGATTTATATTATCCATAAGGAAAATCTTTGTCAGCTTCTGGAGCAGCATCAGCATGAACATTATTTGAGTGGAGCTGCAAAGCTGGGTGACAAACAGTTTTCTTCAAAATGTTTTGGATTCAGGGAAACCTAATCTAAAACTAAA
The DNA here is from genome assembly GCF_028017835.1 of Emys orbicularis. Lineage (NCBI taxonomy): Eukaryota > Metazoa > Chordata > Testudines > Emydidae > Emys > Emys orbicularis. Next base: position 61,635,591 of record NC_088683.1, on the reverse strand, counting down.
CTTGAGTCTATCTTACTTCAGAATTGTGACACTGTAAAGTCTTTCATTTACATTTATTTACAAAGATTTTCATTTTTCAAAATACTTTGAGTATTAAAGTTTACAGATTCTCTTAGAACCGGAGCCACATGCGGCTCTTCAGAAGTTAATATGCGGCTCCTAGTATAGGCACCGACTCCGGGGCTGGAGCTACAGGTGCCAACTTTCCCAATGTGCTGGGGGGTGGTCACTGCTCAACCCCTGGCCCTGCCCCCACTCCACCTCTTCCCTCCCCTGAGCCTGTTATGCCCTTGCTTCTCCCACTCTTTTCCCCCCTCTCGCCCCTGTCTCCTGCACGCCAGGAAACAACTGATCGGGAGGGAGGGGGAGGCGCTGTTCGGTGGGGCTGCTGGTGGGCTGGAGGCGCTGGTAGTGCGGGGGGGGAAGAAGCTGATGCGGGGGCTACTGACGTATTACTGTGGCTCTTTGGCAATGTACACTGATATATTCTGTCTCCTTCTCCAGCTCAGGTTGGCCACCCCTGTCTTAGAAGATAAAGCCAGTCATGTGTTGTTAGTATCAAAAGCTGTACCACCTTAAATCTGCCTTCATCTTTAAGACATGCAGTTTTCAATCATTCTTTGTTTTAAAAAAAAGTATTTTACTGTAAACGTTATCCTGTCTTATCTGAAAAAAATCTCATAACTATTTCTCTGTTAAGTTAAAACTACACTGAAATAACTGTTTGTTCTACCTAGAATTTACCACCAATTCGAAATGAGGCATATAGGAAAAAAAAGAAGAGCAAAGCTAAAGTACCTTCTAAGAAAACTACTGAGGAAAACAAAAAAAACAAGATAAAATCTTATGACTATGAAGCATGGGGAAAGCTTGATGTGGTATGTTATTCCAGGCATATGGTATACTTTTCGCATGTGTCATACCTAATTGATGCTATTGCTTAATATTATATTGCATTAGTGCCTAGAGGCCTGCTAGGTTGGTTCCCAGTTGCACTAGGTATTGTAAAAGCAGAAAATAACACTCCTTCCCCCAAATAGCTTACATTTTGGTCCTTGAAAAGATGTGAAATAGGATACTATAATTTATTTAAAATACATTAGGTGTGAATTATTCCACAGTGGTTACGCCCTGCTCTGGCTCATATGATGAATTTTTGTCTTTAAGAAAAAATGGTTTTAAAAATAGTGTTTTATTTTAAATGTAAAATAATTCTACAAGAAGTGGCTCAGAATAGGAGAAGAGCGTGTAAGGTAAATATTTAACATATATGTTGTAACTTTTTATGGAAGTATTGGTTAAAGGTGGTGTTCATATACACCTCTACCTTGATATAATGCTGTCCTCGGGAGCCAAAAAATCTTACCGCGTTATAGGTGAAACTGTGTTATATTGAACTTGCTTTGATCCACCGGAGTGCGCAGCCCCGCCCCCCCAGAGCACTGTTTTACCGCGTTATATCCAAATTCGTGTTATATCGGGTCGCGTTATATCGAGGTAGAGGTGTATTTTTAAAACATTTTTGGCATCTCAGTTTATTACTACACCTCTACCCCAATATAACGCGACCCAATATAACAGAATTCGGATATAATGCGGTAAAGCAGCGCTCCAGGGGGGCGGGGCTGCGCGCTCCGTCGGATCAAAGCAAGTTCGATATAACACGGTAAGATTTTTTGGCTCCCGAGGACAGCGTTATATCGGGGTAGAGGTGTAGTATGTGTGAATAAGCTTTGTGATTAATATGTTTTTAAAACAAAATATTCGGAAAATAGTTTCTTGAAGTACCTGCCAAACCCTGAGCTCATGCTGCTTGTGCTGCTATTGACATTGTAAGCATCCAGACCAATGCAAGAAGTGTATTGAATTAAGCTGTTGTGTAAAGGCTGAATACGTTCTGTTAATTATTTGGAATCAAACAAATTTAACCTGTGAAAGTTTTGGAGCTGAAGTCTTACTACTGTAGTGTCTCTTAACTAGGTTCCTGAAGTGAAAGCAGCATGGTGTTTAAAAGGAATGGAAACCTTCAGGATACCAATAGGATGATGCCTCTTATGAATTTTAGTCTCAGGTTTCTCATTGGATATGTCTGACTAATGCTACACAGTTAGGTTTACCCAAGGAGGTAACAGCTTACAGAAGCTGGAGATTTGAGGATGGCTATTTTTTAAAAATTAACTTTGATTACAATTTTTTAATGTTTCTATAGCTTTGAGGTAGATAATGCTATGTTTTAAAAATACACCTCTACCCCGATATAACGCGACCCGATATAACACAAATTCGGATATAACGCGGTAAAGCAGTGCTCGGGGGGGGGGGGGGAGAGCGCACTCCGGTGGATCAAAGCAAGTTCAATATAACGCGGTTTCACCTATAACGCGGTAAGATTTTTTGGTTCCCGAGGACAGCGTTATATCGAGGTAGAGGTGTAACTGATTAACTGTCTTATGATGGGAGTCCAGTATTTAAGGTCTTTTAAAACTTTAATCTGATCTAAAAAATAAAATACTCAGTAGAATAAGTATTAAGATACTAAGCTCATCCCACTTTTATTTACATTCAGAAAAGGGTAGAATCTGTGAGGTTTAGCATGTTATCAGCGATTAAAATGTTTGAATAAGCATTGGGCGTGGTGTGGGTTTTTGGGATGACAAATATTTCCCTGTAAGAGTGAACTTTTTCTTTGCTGTGTGGTGGGTTTAGCATGGCTGTACATATACTAAATTAGACATGGTAAGTGCAGAGAGACATCTTGTTTGTATATTAATAAATTTTTCCAAGTACAAAATTGTAAACTGAGATTCACTAAAACTAAGTGCAGCGAATACACTGAAATACTGTGAAACAAATCACGATTTCATAATCAAAACTGAGTGTGAAAGCTTTTCATTTAATTATGACTTATTGTGCCACTTACAAATTTAAAAATGATCATGAAAAACCTATACCACTGTCAATTTAAATGTTACAGTTTGGATTACGGATTACAAATTGAGTGGTCTCCAAACATGCATTGCAAGCCCTGCTTCAAAAATCTGTGCAATTCATTAAGGCCTGAATTCAGAAAAGCACTAAAGCATGTGCTTAAATGTTTTCTTGAGTAGAGAAACCTGAATAGGAATCTAAAATCCCTGATGTAGAATGGACATTCAGGTAGTTCAGGGTTTTTTGTGAACTTCGTGGAGTATGGCTATGTTCTAGTCACAGAAAATAATTCTGTATTTCAAACATTTATGGTGTATATTTTCAAATTTATGCAATTTTATACTGCATGCACAGCTGTTACTAAGCACCATTATCAGTGTTTAAATATCTGTAATAACAGTTAGCATTTTACAAAAACCCAAGTAGAATAACTTAGTTTTATTATTTTTTAGTGTGTGTTGTCAGGAAGTTGTTTTATTACCTTTGTCAATATTTCAAAATCAGCTTACAAAATTATAAGTCATACATTCTTAGGCCTCAATGCTGTATAGAGATCTGCACAAGTGAACTCCCGTGGCTGAGCAACATCGCAACCTTAGTTAAATAAAGACAAAAAGTACTATCAGTAGTATTTGTAATAATTGACAGATGTATTTTTAAAAATCCTATGTCTAGTTTGTCTTTTGATATCTAGTTATAATTTGTATAGAGTCATGGATTATAATGAACATTATATACGTGAATTTATTTTATGTTTTTAGGACAAAATACTTGAAGAACTTGACAAAGAAGATAGTACCCATGATTCCTTATCTCCAGAATCGGACTCTGAAGAAGATGGAATTCATATAGATGCAGAAAAAGCTCTTGCTGAGAAAGAAAAGGTTATTGCAGCATTAAATGACCATTTAAAAAAAAAAAAGTGACCGAGACATTTGAACATTGGCTGCTTCTTCAAGTCATTGTCCACATGGATTCCACTTCTGGTGAGCATGTGCCCAATAACAGATTCTTTTAGACAGCAGTGTCCGTTGGGACCATGACCATGCCCCACATACACTTGAACTGCACCACCCTCTCCACACTCATACTCCTTTTCGGAAAGGACATAAAGGGAGCAATGGGCCCAGTTATCCCTCACTTCTTTCTTACTGCTCCTGACAACAAGAGAGAACGCTTGCAGTGTCCGCATACTCTGTGCACTAACCTGTTAGTTGTCAGGATAATTAGAATTGTTTATTAGTGTAGTTAGTTAATAGTTACTTTGTTACACCATTTGGCTAAAAAAAAATTAGATTAGATTTGGAGTTTACCTGGTACTTAGTTGATATGGCTAAAACTAAATCCCTGGGATTTAAAACTTGTCCTTCTTGAGAGGCTGCTACGTTGTTTAATGGTGGATGGTCTTGGTGTTTCTTCTGCCTTGGTGAGGGACAGAATCCTGATAAGTGTTCAGTCTGTTCCTTTTCCAAGAGGATGCACAAAGCCACCGAGGCCCATCTTAAGCTCTACTTTTAGAGCACTCATGAGGGCCTCTTCAGAGCCCGAGGCTAAAAAGTCCTGCTTCCTCAGTCTAATTGAATGAGCACCTTGCTGAGCTGTGGCCCTACACCAAGCTCCTAGGCACTTTCTTAATCTAAGACTACTGCATCTGGCAGTACAAACAAGAACTCCTCTACCCAGTCATTGTCTGAAAGTGATTGGAAGCAGCGCCGCTCCAGGGTCAAGCACAAACATGGTCACCCATCATGGTGCCCAATAAAAACAGACAAAAGACCTACCGTGACTCGAGCCGATGCCCCTTAGCCAAAAGGCAGTCGGTAACCGAGACTGGGTCCCTCTGATGCCTTGGTATAGTTAGTCGCCAGGAACTCATGGCACCATCTGAAACCACGGTCTTCATTTCCCTCAGTACTGCCATTGGAACTGCCAGCCTTGAGCCTCAGTGCCCATGACTCAGACTTCACCTCCGCAATGCAGATGTTTCCAGCACTGACTTTTTAGGTATCCATTCGTCTTATGGTCACCAGACTATCTGCATCATTTAACAGAGGTGCTTCTGCCTCACTGCCAACTTCTGATGTGGCCATGGTAGTGATGAACTCACCTGTTAAATCCTGTCACTTGGTTGTGGGAGGACCCTAGGACACCTGACAAGATAGCTCCCCCATTAAAGGAAGCATATTCATTTTCTTCCTGCCCTTTAGAGCATAGCAGGAAGATATCTCCACATACACCTCACTCTGCCTTTTATAAATCTTACTGGCCAGATAGATTCCATTATAGGCACAGACATCAGGAAACTTGAGGAGAACATTCTTTGTGGCTTCACCCCCATGGCCTCCACCCCTGTGTCATTCCAGGACACCTTGTGCTGCCCTTACCCTTACTCTTCCCCTGCTCTGTAGTTATATCTCCTACAAGACACCGTAGATTTACTCAGCAGGGTCAGTTAGTACAGTCTCATAGTCTGCAACAACAAGACCATGACAATGAAGAATAGCAGCTGAAGATGGAAGAACACTTATTCCCAACAGCAATGCCTTCTCTTCACCAGATGAGGCAATCACTTCTATTCTTAGCTAGACAGATGATTTCAGGACCTTCTGAGAGCTTTTAAGGCACACAGCAGATATGTTAGAAATTCCGGTAGAGGTAGTATAGGAAAAGCCACACAAATTACACGCATGCGTCTGACGAAGTGGGTATTCACCCACGAAAGCTTATGCTCCAATACATCTGTTAGTCTGTAAGGTGCCACAGGACTCTTTGTTGCTTTTTACAGATCCAGACTAACACGGCTACCGCTCTGATACTTGACACAAATTACTAGGTATCCTGCACTCTTTCATGCCTTCAAGTAGCCTTACCATGCCTGTTAATGAAGGCTTGTTAGAATAGCTAAGATCTTGTGGCAGACCCCAGCACCAATGGCACCGACTTCGAAAAAAGCCGACAAGCAATATCAGGTTTCCTCTGAGGGATCGTTGAGCCCATTCTGTCTTTGATGTCCTTGGGTGGGTGGGAACATCACAAAGGTATCTAAGGCATATATGTGGCCCCAGTGGATGTGGCTGAAAGGATCTGATCTCACATGCATGGGACACATGCACACCAGAAGCAGAATCTGGGTGGACAACACAGCTCAAAAAACCTCAGTTACTGTAGGTTAAGTAACCATTCTTTTTTCTCTCCCCTCCAATTTCAGCTAGAATGTATGATGTCTTCATTTTGCCAAAGGTCCATGATTCATTATATTCTTCTGAGTGAGAAGATTCCCTCCTGATCTTTGCACACCATTTAAGTCAACTTTCTGCTTGTTAAAGGGGATAGGTTGTTGAGACTGAGCTTCCCTATCTTAAATATAGCACAGCCCTGGAAATACTGTTGTCTTCCCTTCCTCCACCACCTTGCCAGTATTCCTCATCCTGGACCTAAAGTAGCTAAATCTAGGAGTGAGAGTAGTTCAGTCTTTGTCCATAGGTCTCAACCTTGGTCTTTCTGTTGACTTCGAAGAAGGGTGCCAATTCTGATGGGAGTTTTTTTCTTTTTTTTTCTTTTTTCATTTGACTATCTGTTCATCAGGATTTGAGGTGGGAACACCAACTCACTGTATATGACTGTGCAGAACTCAGATGGTACAGTACTAACTCTTTGTCACTATCAACCTTGGCTGGACTTGAAAGTCTTCATATCCTGTTGTCAGTCTCCTGACCTTTCCATTTCTTTTATGAAGTATACGTTTTTGATTCACTCTCTCAATTCTGAGCTTCCAGCTTACCTGTATGAGTCTGTTGCCTTGTACAGCAGTTGATCACTGGGCTCATTCTGTAGCTTGCAGAATTGGTAATCTTGTGAGGCAGCAGCAGGCTGTTAAGAGTAAAAAAGTGTGATGTGTATGTCATCCTCCTTCCTAGAGATTGTGTTCCCACAACTGTCCTAGATCCAACCATCTGAGAGAAAAAAGAAAAAAAAAGGGTTTCCATTACTTCTGAATTTCTCTTGTACGGTGTCCTGTATTATCTTAGTCGCTCTCATTTATGAGTTAACCTTATGATCACTGTTTTTATTTGTGGGACACTTTGTTCTTCCATTATAGATTGGGACAGTTCATCTTGACTGATGGGCTGGACAAATATTCCTCACAAGATTTTACATTGGCTTCTTTCCCATACTACTATTATTTTTCTAGCAGATTTTGTTTTAAGATGCTATGTAAATTATTCTTGGAGTAATATTGGCAGAAAACAGATTAATGTAGAAAATATACACAACTCTCAGGATGTATCTCAATTCAAAGTGGTGTCAATTGTGTCTTAAATGTTCCTTTAAAATCTAACCCAGACTGACTTTTCTGAATGCCAATAGAAAGCTGCTTCAATAACTGTGGAAACAGTGCCAAAACAATAAGTTCTTTTTTCCCATCCCTTCTCCAAATATCTCCAAATTATACTTGGGCAAGCCAATATTCTGGCCTCAGAATAACTTGTAACATAAAAGGAAAATACAAAATGTACTATGGCATGATGTCATAAACCTTCTTGGAAAGCTAAAATACTGTGATATTTGGTTGGATTTTCATTGGCAACATCTGAGGAGATTTTAATAATTATGGAAATTCAAACAGCAGTGGTCTGTATTAAGTTGAGTCTTTTAACAAGCTGGATGAACTTGAAATAATAGAGTATGACAAAGTAAACCATTTTTATTACAGGGATAATAAAAATTGACTGTAGGAAGGTGAGAAACATTTTAGAAATGTTTTCTAAGTAACAGACTAATGATAGCAATGTTTGGAGACTTTAAACTGGAATGTTTAACCCAACGTATAAAATGTTTGTTCTCTTTGCACCACAAAATTAAGAGACTGAACTGAAGTGAGTACAAAATGTTTATTTAGCAAAAGACTGTACTGTGACAAATTGACAACAAGCTGCCCTTTTTTTTTTTTTTTTTTTTTTAATAAACAGGGCAATATGTACTTTCAACAAGGAAAGTATGATGAAGCAATAAAATGTTACACAAAGGGGATGAATGCTGATCCATACAATCCAGTCCTCCCCACAAACAGAGCATCTGCTTTCTTTAGAATGAAAAAGTAAGACTTGTTATCAAATTTTTTCTTTGGAATACTATTTTGCTTTGAATTGTAGTCATAAATATATTATTTGTCATGCAAAGATCCACAGGTCTGTTTATGTGCATTTTCAGCCTGCTTGCAGCTTTGGAGGTAGAATTTGATTTGCCAGGGTGGAAAGTGTCTTTCTGAAGTTATCAGTTTCAATCTGCCTCCACAGCTTCAGACTGAAATCCCAACCTCCCTGTTGTAGAATATTTGAGTAAAGATACTCTTTTTTTGCCCTCTAAAATAGCCCCAAATTTTCACAGTGCTTCCAGGGCTTCCCATTTTTGGCAGAGGGAGATTGCTTTTCTCCCTATTGCTGAGGTACTGTGGTGTCTAGAGACCCTGCACACCTATTCTATTGGAGTGCATCGTAACAAAGAAAAGGAAAAAATATTTGTCTCTTAGGGATTGTCTACACAAACACTTAGATTGCAGCAAGCTGGGGTGTAACTAGCCTGCCGCACACTAAGTGTCCATGTGGACCCTGCTGCTGCACATTAGAAGTTTCCTAGTGCGCTTTAATCTACCCTGTTTGGGAGTAGATTAAAGCGCACATGGGAATTTCTAGTATGTGGCAGCATACACACAAAGTTCCCTAGCGCACTTCAGTCTGTTCCCATTTCAAAGCGGGCTAGGTTAAAGCTCACTAGGCAACTTTTAGTGCGCAGCTGCAGTGTCCGCATGGGCACTTAGTGCACAACAGTTTAGTCTGGGGTTGATTTACATCCCAGCTTGTTGTGAACTAAGTGTTCATGTATACAAGCCCTTACTGCTCCCTTTATCAGGTACCTCAACTGAGATCTAAACCTCATTTCTGGGCATGATCCAGGCCCTTTATTGGGAATTCAGTCTTTATTGGGCAGCAGGTATTGCTCTAGCCTCCTCCAGATGTCAGGAAAAGTCCCAGGTGGCCCTGGGGCAGAGAGAGTAAGCTGTTTGGTTTTTGCCTTTTTACTCCCAAAGGGGATTACCATCAGAATAGTGCTGAAAATACTTTGAGGAAGAGTACATCTAAAATTGTCAGAGTTCATGTCAACAACTAATGCTGAATACCGCCTCTACGCACCGTCTTTATCTAGAGAGTTAATGTCACTGAAACCCCCCAAAATGGACTCTCTCTAATGTTCTGTCATACTTCGGATAAATCCTGTTAGCTTAATCTGGAGCCATACTTATGTTTCTCTTTAATCTAAATGTATTCAAAATAAATAATTTGCAGTATTGTTATAGGTTTTCTGTTGCTGAATCTGACTGCAATTTAGCACTTGCACTAAATAAGAATTATACAAAGGCTTATTCCAGGAGAGGAGCTGCTCGCTTTTCTTTGCAAAATCTTGAGGGGGCCAAAGAAGGTTAGTTGTGGTTTTTTTTTTTTATTATTTAAAACAATCCTTATTGTAAATGCAAACTCTTTTATACACTAAAGCTTCTTTTTGTAGATTTTTTGTTTGTTTGTTTTTATCCCTGTTGATAAAGAACTCTTGATTTCCATTTTCAAGAAGAAATCAAATGGGTGCCAGATCGAGTTTATCTGGCAAGTTGAAAAGAGATAGCAAGTCTAAGAAGAGTAGTTACAAGTAGTATATGAAATAATTGGATTTTAAATGGCTTAGAATAGTAAACTCTGTGTGACATCTTAAGCCAGCTAGCCAGTTTTTTTTTTAGTACCACAAAATGACTTGATAGAAGCTGTCAGTTCACATTTTGGTAATAGTTAAATATGCTAGTTTCTAATTTCTCACCTGTAATGTTGTTATATAAAAATATGGAATTTTGATGTCCTATCTACTGTTTAGATTATGAAAAGGTTTTAGAACTGGATCCAGATAACTTTGAAGCAAAAAATGAACTCCAGAAAATTGATCAGGTAAGAGAGATGAATCGTTGCTAACAGTCTAATAAACACCTTTTTTTATATATTTAACTTGATTCATGATGCCAAGAAATCCTTTGTTAATTTTATATTTATGCTTTTAGTACATGGCATATTTTCCGTCAGGATTTTAAGAAAAATTTTAGTCTACTTCTTGCAAATTAATAAGCATTGACCAAAGAAATGGTAGCTCATTGGCCTACAGTGGACTAACCCATATAAATCTTGGTGAAAAAAAATGGTGGATACCAATATTCTGACCATGTCATGTTTCTAACCTGTTTTTGATTTCTCAAACGATTTTCATCCTCCCATCTGTTCTTTTGTTTTTGTTTTTATGTTTGTGATCAGTCTAGCACAAGTCACATAGTAGCACTGTATATAAGTGGAAGAACTTAACGTGTTCCGTTAGCTACAGAGTAATTCTGGCTGATCGTATATTTGAGTGCGCTCTACTTATGCCTCAGACTAATTTTTGTAGTTGATACAAATTGGGAAGCGTGGTGAGTGGGTGTAAGCATGGCAGGAGATCAAAAATCGATGTGGATTAAAATCTATGGTAGGTCCACCACGCAAGCAGTGTACTGAGAGAGAATGTTGATTTTAATTAGCTGTGGTAAATACAAGTTACTCAGAGTCCAAAAATAATACCCCTGTTATTTTGGAAGCATTTGGAAAAGTTACTTTTAAAACAAATCTTTGCCTTTTAAACATTGTAATGAACTCTAAAATGATTTGCCAGCTGGAGCTAATGTTGTACAGACAGTGCTGGGAATAAGCTACAAGCATTCTTCAGAAACTGGAACATCAGAATCAGAATTTTACTGCCCTCTGCTAAATATTTTAACAAAAATCAAAGTTGTGCTTCACAGAGACGCTGTGATGGAAGCATGTGGTAGGTAGACACTTCAACACAATGAAGAGCTCTAGTCCCTTTTAAAGAGCTAGTCCCTTTAAATGTTTTTATTTCTAACAGTGAGAAATTGTATGCATCCAAGTTATAACAAAGTAGCTTCCTTAAAAATAAATGAAATGCTTTCCAAGATAGAGTTTTGATTAGACTACAAATTGTGATATATTCCAGTTGAAGAAAAGTGTGTGTGTGTAGACTTGTCTACATGGTGCCTTAGTCCACACCAGGAGGAGTGTAAATGCTAATGCGCGCCAGCATGTTGCACATTAAATGGCCTGTGTGGATCCTGCTGGCACACACTAAAAGATACCTACTCAACTTAGTGAGTGACATGTTAGTGCACATTAGAATTTACACTTCTGCCTGGTGTGGACAAAGCCACCATATAGACAAGCTGTGTGTGTGAGAGAAAATGAGTTGAATAAATATTGCTGATGCTATCTTTCCCAGGCTCTAACATCAAAAGAAAATTCACAACAAAACGAAGCTGAAGAAGTTGGAAAGAAGCTTGAATTAACAGAAGAAGAAAAGAAGCAAATAGAAGAGCAGCAGCTCAAGCAGAAGGCTATTGCAGAGAAAGATTTGGTAAATCACATAACCTTTACCCATGAGGGGAAAATGAACAAAATATTTACTCGAGATAAGTAATAGTATACTATAATTTTACTGTGCAAGCAACAGTGGTGCCAGGTATATTTTTTTCAGAATAGCCATAATAACTAGAGATACAGACTTCTATAGTCAGGGGGAGAAATTGTGCATTGACAAAGCATTTTGCGATCTGAAGAAGATGAGTTAGAGGGCCTACCTAGAGAAAGATGAACTCTTGTCTTTTCTTTCAGCTAAGTCATAATAAACTATTGCTAAGGATTCCTTATGCTGAAATCTGTCTGCTTTTGTTTTTCCTCTGTGCTTATAAATTTCCTTCCTTCTCACTTATTTCTGCAACAGGTGGTACTATAGGTTACAGTTGGGTTATATGGAGCCATATAATCTTGAAGTAACTCCGTAAGCTTTTCTATAGCTGATGTCCTATAACTATCTGGAAAAAAAATGCATCATAGATGTAGGTTTCTACCGTAATGCAATAGAATGTTTTGCCATATGCATTATTTTTTATTCTAGATTTTATTTCTTCTAGTCTTCTTCCGAAGAGCAGGAATCTGACAAATAAACTGCACACCACCACCCTTATCTGAGCAGTGATTGAGTCCTTTAAGTTTATACTCTTTTTAAAGAACTTTCTATATGAAATGTAGTAATGTAAATGTAGTAAAACATTTTTTTTTAAATTTGCAACTTAGAATAGTATCACTACATCACTTATTTTTCATTTTTATTTATATTTATATAAAAAACTATTATTTTAGTGGGTATATATATATGTGTGTGTGTGTGTATTCTATTAAATATAATCATCTCATCCCATGGCGCTGGTCTGTTGTGAGAAATTAATTTTGTGAAGAATATTTGAGTAGTGGTAAGGTTAAAAAGTTAATCCATGTTTGACAGTTTTTCCAGTGTGTTATTTCTATATATGAAAACTAAGTAGGCACCATGAATGTCAAATCTCTAATTTTTTGCATTGGTAGGCCAAATTGAAGATTTATTTCACCTACCACCCCTTATTCATTTGAACAGATAAAATTATCTCTCTAAAATTGCAATGGAATGTAATCTGGCTACAAAATGTCTTCCATTTAATGTAGTAAAGTACTTCTCATTTCTAGCAAATTTTAAAGTGCATCACTTATTAATGTGACTCGCCTTATTAGTATTTTTTAAATGCTCACTAGTATATCTAATGTCTATCAGAACTTTCTTAATATTGCACAATTTTTCCATCCAAATATATCAGGGAAATGGATATTTCAAAGAGGGAAAATATGAAGCAGCAATTGAATGTTATACACGTGGTATAGCAGCAGATGGCACCAATGCACTTCTGCCAGCTAACAGAGCTATGGCCTATCTAAAGATTCAGAAGTAAGTGGTGTTGAGTGTATGCTTCTCTATTCTTTGTAAATTGGGAACAAAAAATGATACATCAGTTTCATTTAAATTCAAACTGTTACTGCCATTCATTCTACACTCTTCTTAGAATTCAGTATAAAATATACGCAAACAAATGTTCAGTTGTTCTTTTCAATGTCTCCTTTAATATATGCATATGTCATGTTGTGATTAATTTTTAATGAAAACATTTTGAAAGAGAGAAAAATAGGGTTAGGTTGAAACCACAATGAACCTTGAATCATTTTCTCACAATTTAACCAGTCCAGTTTTTCTTACTTTTTAAAGTTCTGTGCAACTATACTCGCCTCTTCAAAGGACCCGGATCAATGCTGCTTATGTATGACAAAAAGATAGCAAGTTGCTAGATGTCTCATATAGGATGGAAGAGAGCTAATTTTGCTAAAGAAATTGATTCAGATTTCAAACTTCTGAAGGAATGGTTATAAGCAGTCTATAAAAACAAATATTTTTTTAACCATACAAACTCTTTTCAGTAATGGACGTAGAAAGGTAGTTGGGTTTTTGTTGTTGTTTGCTGTTTGAGTAAACCAAGAAGTCCCAGTAACAATAGACACGCATACTTGTCTCTGGAATTGAATTTTACAGTCAAATGAGACAAAAGTTTCTACCATTTGTAAAGGCTCTTTCCATGTAGTATCTGTTCTTCTGTGTGGCTGTCACAAAATTCAGGTACAGAACCAATAGATTAAAGTATATAATATAAATGTTTTTAATAAGTCTGTTAGATTATGCTTATTTGGAAAAATATTGCTTTCTAAAAACTCTGTAGTTTGTTGTATAAAAAAAAAAGTCTAGAAATAAACTAATATTGTAGACAGACTCTGACAAAAGCTGGGAATTTAGATCTGTGATGTGTCACTGGATGTAACAAAAACTAAGGCTAACATTTTCAAACCTAGGTGCATAAAATTAAACCCTTAGATTGATATTTAATCACTTAATAAAAGAGGACTGACTTTCAAAGGTGTACTGAGCTCTTGAACCTCCCATTGACTTAACGGGAGCTGGGGATGCTCAACACTTCTAAAAACTATGCCACTTCTATTGGGGTCTAAATATGGATTTAAGGACTTAATTTTAGGCATCCGGATATTAAGCCTTTGGTCCAAATGTTTATACCTTGGAGAAACTATTTTTTTTTAAATATTGAAAACTGTGTTTTCATTACATGATTATTATACTAATCTTTTAAAATTTATTTTCTGCTGAGATATGAGGAGGCAGAAGCAGACTGCACACAAGCTGTATTACTAGATGTTTCCTATTCTAAAGCTTTTGCCAGAAGAGGGACTGCCAGAGCAGCACTAGGAAAGCTAAAAGAAGCTATGCAAGGTGAGACTTTGTATGCAAGCAAATATTTGTGATGGGTTAGGTACCATATGTAGATTTATTTAGTCCTGATTCTTTAAACACCCAATAAACAATTACACCAATTTATTGGCATTTCCAGTATATTGGGGCACAACTTCTAGGAAGAGCACTTTTTTGGTACCATGAATGTCAAATCTCTAATTTTTTGCATTGGTAGGCCAAATTGAAGATTTATTTCACCTACCACCCCTTACTCATTTGAACAGATAAAATTATCTCTCTAAAGATTGCAATGGAATGTATTATTTAAAGAGTGTTGTAGAAGGATTCTAGGTTTGGATTCCTGCAAGAAATTAGGGCTCAACAGCATGGGATGTGAATATTGGGAGAGTGGGAGATATGAAGACTGATACCATAGTGATCATTAAACCAACCTAATTTTCAAGCTTCAGCATGTGTTTTTAGTATTATCTCTAGCCAAAAACTACATTAAGATGGAGTCTAGTTTGAGAACAGTAATTTAGAGGAAAATACATCACAGGAATAGTGTAACTGTTCCAGAAACAAATATGATAAAACTAGGTAATTCAGAGTTAAGATTAAATTTAAAAGAAATCCAAACATGTTAAAGGTATGGAAATGCACAGTTAAGGCACCTAAACAACCTTAAGTCTCTGTACTGACACCATGCAATAACCACATAATTATAATTAAAGCATTTTAGTATTTATAGTTCCATTTTAGGTAAAAATATTTTTTTTTCTCAGCCCTGCTGCCTTGTGGTATCACTACAGGACAGAGTTATGGCTGTTTGGGTGCACTAATTATGCATTTGTAGTTCCTGTTTAAGTATAACATGCCAGTCAATCTTAAATATGGAACTGTTACTGATGCTTTCATAATAAGTCTTATTTTAACATAAAATGTCTTTTTCCCACCTAGTTATACAAATTTTCTTATATTACATATTATTAGCTACTAGGAAATAGTCTAGCTTTATATTTTTCTAATTTAAATTCAAACAGTTAACTCACACGATTAACTCAAAAAAGTTAATTGCGATTAATCGCACTGGTAAACAATAGAATACCCACTGAAATTTTTTGGATGTTTTCTACATTTTCAAATATATTCATTTCTGTTACAACATAGAATACAAAGTGTACAGTGCTCACTTTATATTATTATTTTTATTACAAATATTTGCACTGTAAAAATGATAAAATAAATGGTATTTTTCAATTCACATCATACAAGTACTGTAGTGCAATCTCTTTATCGTGAAAGTGTAACTTACAAATATAGATTTTTTTGTTTGTTACATAGTTGCACTCAAAAACAAAACAATATAAAACTTTAGAACCTACAAGTCCATTCAGTCCTTCTCCTTGTTCAGCCAATCGCTAAGAGAAACAAGTTTGTTTACATTTACGGAAGATGCTGCTGCTCGCTTCTTATTTACAATATTACCTGAAGGTGAGAACAGGCGTTCGCATGCCGCTTTTGTAGCCAGCATTGCAAGGTATTTACGTGCCAGATATGCTAAACATTTGTATGCCCCTTCATGCTTCGTCTACCATTCCAGAGGACGTGCTTCTATGCTGATGATGCTAGTTAAAAAAAAAAAAAAGTGTTCATTAAATTTGTGACTGAACTCTTTGGGGGAGAATTGTATGTCCCCTGTTCTGTTTTACCTGCATTCTGCCATATATTTCATGTTATAGCAGTCTTGGATGATGACCCACAACATGTTGTTTTAAGAACATTTTAACAGTAGATTTGACAAAACACAAAGAAGGTACCAATGTGAGATTTATAAAAATAGCTACAGCACTCGACCGAAGGTTTAAGAATCTGAAGTGCCGTCTGCAATCTGAAAGGGATGAGGGGTGGAGCGTGCTTTCAGAAGTCTTAAAAGAGCAACACTCCGATGCAGAAACTATAGAACCCAAACTACCAGAAAAGAAAATCAACCTTCTGCTGGTGGCATCTGACTCAGATGATGAATATGAACATGCGTTGGTCCGCTCTGCTTTGGTTCATTATCGAGCTGAACCCATCATCAGCATGGACACATGTCCTCTGGAATGGTGGTTGAAGCATGAAGGGACATTTGAATCTTTAGCGCATCTGGCACGTAAATGTCTTGTGACGCCGGCTACAACAGTGCCATGCGAACGCCTGTTCTCATTTTCAGGTGACCTTGTAAGCAAGAAGCAGGCAACATTATCGCCTGCAAACTTGTTTGTCTGAGCGATTGGCTGAAGTAGGACTCAGTGGACTTGTAGGCTCTAAAGTTTTATGTTGTTTTATTTTTGAATGCAGTTATTTTTTTGTACATAATTCTACATTTGTAAGTTCAACTTGCATGATAAAGAGATTGCACTACAGTACTTGTATTAGGAGAATTGAAAAAAACTATTTCTTGTTTTTTACAGTGCAAATATTTGTAATCAAAAATAAATAAATATAAAGTGAGCACTGTACACTTTGTATTCTGTGTTGTAATTGAAATCAATATATTAGAAAATGTAGAAAACATCCAAAAATATTGAAATAAATGGTAGTCTATTATTGTTTAACAGCGCTATTAATTTTTTTTAATCACCTGACAGCCCTAATTTACTTGTAAACTAATTATTTTGGAGGCGGTTACCTTTGGGGAAAAACAGATAGTTTAATAAAAAAAAGAAAAAGACCAGAAATACTTCAACTTGAAACTTATACATTTTTTTCTCATGTTTTTTTATTCACTTAGATTTTGAAACAGTTTTGAAGTTGGAACCTGGCAATAAACAAGCAATAAATGAACTAACCAAAATACAGAATGTATGTATATTTGTGACAATATGTTGCAGTTTATTAACAGAATATTTCTGTGCTTAGATTATATGTATAAATGTAATGAATTTCATAACTAACCTTAATTTTAATTATCTGAACAATTATCTTTAAGGAATTAGTTGAGAAAGGGCTGTGGACTTACCAGGAATGTCCTGAACCATCCGCAGAAGAAACAGAAATACGAAACCTGGTGCAGCCCATTGATAAACCCTTACATCTTAGATCAACTGTAAGTGGGAGAGAATTGGGGAAAACATCTTGAAAATATAGAGGGGCATGGAGAAGTAGTGGAGTTCAACATTTAACTCCTTTCTTACCTGTTGTGTTGTAAATGTAAACTGATATTTGGCATGCACGCTTTTAGTGTAAAAATGCCTTATTTAAATATATATTAAGATAATAAATGTAATTTGCAGATACAGATTTCAGCATGCATTAGACTTGCACTATTCATACATTTTAATTCTTTTCTTTTTCTTATAAATATAAGGTAAATTCCCTGGGACACAGAGAGTATTTACTGTATCTTGTACAGTGCAAAGCACACTAATGTTTAACAAATACATTTTCTCTTAATTTAATAAATAACTTCCAAACAGTTTTGTTTCTTGAGTCCATTAATTGTAATATAAACCAAAATTGGTAACAGACTAAAGTTAGGTAGAAAATAATGTCCTTTACTTTAAATTTTAAAAATAAGCATTGGATTAATTACATCCAATTAAAAGATATTGTATAATACAAATGTAATAGAATATATCCTCTATAATGTTAAATTACACTTGGTTATATCAGCTGTAGCATTATTGACATGCTAATTTTCAGCTTAAAGCTGCACTAACTGGAGATACTAAATATAGATTAATTTGTCCTTCATGGTTCTATTAATGTTAGACATTTATTGACACTTACAAATGTACTGTCCTACTCTGCTCCCTTTTCACTGATCTTGCAGTACAAAGAGAACAGAAACCACCTGTATCTCCCCAGTGGAGACCCTACACCTCTCCTGACATGGGGCAGGATGGGTTGTGTCCATAATGGATTGCACTCTGCCTATCCCAAGATGGAGGACTGTTCTTTGGAGATTGTTGCTAGCTAGCATAGCTGTTAGAGCAACTCACACTGTTCTAACCTAAGGTGGGGCTGGGCCGCAGCTGGGCCGCAGCTGGGGGCTGGAAAGTCATAACTGGTTCCCTGATGGCCTCTTCACTGTGCTAAGCAGATCTCAGTCATGACAGAGAATCTGCCCCAGAATCTTTTGCATTCTTCTGTTCTTCCCTTTAACAGATTAATTGGCTGTTTGAACTTGAGTCAGATTACTAATAATTGTATATAGCCTTGCAAATATGCATAACACACTCTGCTCCCAAAAGATTACATTCAGTGGATGGAATTCACCCTTCATTTGGGTGGCTGGTAAAAGACCCTCAGGTCCTGTGGAGGGCCTGTAATATGATGCCTGCAATTGTTGGAGATCAGGCAGGGATCAAAGTAATTATTAACAAAACAGGAACAAATAAAACAAATTATTTCAGTAACAATGGGTAGGTAAACTATGGAATTCAGTGCCTCAGGATGTCATTTAGTCAAATAGTATGGCTGGATTTTAAATGTGACCACAGACCCATTTGTAGTTATTTATATTTTATTTATATTGTAGTATATTTATATAGCAAAATAAAGCTAGTCAAATCTCATTGCTACATCTTTCTTTTGAAGTCAGGATACAAAATTTGATTGACTAATGGACTGACCAAATATCATAGATCCTAAATTGAAAGACTAAAGGGCCTCTCAGAAGAAGTATTGTTGTTGGTTTTTTTTTATCTTTTAGTTGTCTGGGAGAACAGAATATAGAAATGGAATGACTTTGAGGTGAGAATGCCCCATGATACAGACGAATAAAGTAAAATGGTAGCAGGGAAAAGGCCAAATGAGAGAGAATATTTTTCATTTTATGATGAGTTTTAAAGTCACAAATTATAATAAATATGTAAACACTGTATATTTTTATTGTAAAGTATCTGCACTGGACACCAGCGCACACTAACATGGTGGCTCTGGGGTTCTAGTCCATTGTAAACAATAATCTTTTATTTGTAGTCTTTACAAAGAATAAAGAAGAGTATCCCACTAACCTTAAGTGTTTGTTCTATTTAGAAACCTTTGAGAAGAATATTCATTGAAGAAGTAGATGATGAGATGCAGAATATTGATGTGCCTAACACTACTACTCTAGTCAATAATTGGATTAATTCTACAAGCGTAGAAACAACAAAGAATCTAAGTCAAGATGACCTCTTAACCACATCTGATATTCCTAGAGCAAAACAGTTGAAAATAGAAGAAATCAGTGATATACCAGCCTTCCAGTGAGTATAATAAATTCTTTGGTGTTCTCGGATTTGATAAGCAAATGTGGGTGGGTATGTAATCCTTCTCAAATTATTATATGCTTGGAATATTGCACCAAAAAACCTTGCTTAAATGTAGTTGTAATTGAAATTTGAAAATGTAACTACTGTATTGTTTTTATTAAATAGTCTTGTAGCTGTATATACCTTGTTTGAAGATTTACTTTAGAAACACAGGTTCACAGAATGTATGTGTGTGTGAGAGGGAGAGAGACTTCTGAAACATAGAATCATAGAATATCAGGGTTGGAAGGGACCTCAGGAGGTCATCTAGTCCAACCCCCTGCTCAAAGCAGGACCAATCCCCAGACAGATTTTTACCCCAGTTCCCTAAATGGCCCCCTCAAGGATTGAACTCACAATCCTGGGTTTAGCATGCCAATTCTCAAACCACTGAGCTATTCTCTCCCCTCCTCCCCCCAAAAAACAAATATGAGCCTTTTAGATACAGGTGGACAAGTTGTTAACTTGGATTGTTTTTTGCTCAAGTATTCCAAATATCTGAGGAAAGTTATGTAATCTTGATGTAGAAAATATGCTACATTTCCTATGCACTACATCTTATCTCACTTATAGAAGGTCAGTTGGGAATTTTAGGGCAGATTCTCAGGAGTGCTAGAGGTCTGCTCTGCACACCCAGGGAGGGGAGGTATTAAAGCATTTTACCACCACTTCTCCAATTGTGGAGGCAGCCAGGTGCCTCGTGTCTGCTCTAAGCTCTGTTGACTGGTAAGAGCTCCCAAGGAGTCTGTGGCAGGGTCAGACTCCACAGCACCCCCTTGTGGCCCACCACAGCACTATTCACCATGCCTCAGTTTTCTCCCAGGGAGTAGTCTTCATCAGCTTTACCCGGCAAGGTACTGGTAACGAATGTAAACAGTAATCCCAAGTGCAGCATAACAGAAGGGTTCTCCACCCTTCTTGGCCTAAACTCTCAGGTCTTTCCCACTCTCCACAGAGCACTGACTCTCAGGGCGCTTCCCTGCTTCCAGGGTCAGTCATAGGAACCAGTCTCCTTCCTGAAACCCTCAGTCCACCAGGCTGTCTGTCTGGGAGCTACCCTTCTCCAGAGTCTACTAGAGGAATCAGCCCGCCTCCCCCAACCAAGCTCTTGCAACCCTTTGGGGTCATCCCGTAACCCCTTCTCAGCTGGGACTAACAGGACTATTTGCTCCCTAGCTGATCAGGATCAGCTGGAAGGAGAGGGTAGCTGACCTGTCTCGACTAGGCTGAGCCCAACTCCCCTTAAAACGCCAGCGAGCCTGTGACAGAGTCATTACGTTGGCTGGAATCATCCCTGGGATGACTCCTAAAATGGGTGTGTGCTGGGCTGGGTGATATAGAACCAATGGAGATAGCTCCCTACACCTAGGTGTTGGGAATCCTTGATTGGCTGTTTAAGCTAATTTCCCAGGCTCTTTGAACTGTCAGAGAATATTAATATGGTATTCCTCGCCTTTTTAACGTGGTTTTTACTAACTGGAAAACTGTCTGGAAAAATTTAGTTCTTTTTTTTCCTCCCCTGAACAGCTGAATGGATTCAGTTTGTAGTGTTTTTAGGGCAAAAGTACATTTTTACAGCCATGTTCTAACCTCTAAAAATATACTGATTGAAATGACAAATAAATTATAGGAGAACAAATGGCTGCACTGTAATCAGTGTTGAAAATGTTTTCACATTTGACATGCTTATTGTTTTGCATTATGAAATTGCAAAGAAAACTTATTTTCTTATTCTTGCAGCTGTGGGGGAAAGAATTTCTGTAATGCTGATATATATTGAATGGTAGAAGTTTTTTGTGCTCTAAAAACAGTTGTTTCTGGAAATATAGTAAATATGTAGCATATACTTTTTTACAGGACTGGAAAGTCATTTACATTGACCAGTAAAATCATATTTTAAAAAAACATTTAATTAGCTCCATTTAAATGTTTGTTTGCTTTTATTTCAAAGCTTAGGAATATTTTTGTCTGAAGAAAATAATTGCTTTTTATACAAAATATTACTAAAACCTTGAAAGTGAGGA
Organism: Emys orbicularis; assembly: GCF_028017835.1. Lineage (NCBI taxonomy): Eukaryota > Metazoa > Chordata > Testudines > Emydidae > Emys > Emys orbicularis. The sequence continues at coordinate 61,614,116 of NC_088683.1, read as the reverse complement.
TATTTATTAAGGCTCAGGTTTGCAAAAGAGATGGCACCCAATAGCTCCAACTAAGACTCCTTTATGAAATGGCCAGAATTTTTATTTTAAAATGTATAATTAAACACATGTTTTAGACCTCCTACCAGTATGAAAGATATGCCATCAGCTACACCTCAATCGTCCAGTCTGAGAAATCATCTAGAAAAAGAAAAAACATTACTTCCTGCATCTACATCTGATGTCCCTGCAATCCCTGCAAATTCATTCCAGCTTGAATCTGATTTCAGAAAAATGAAAGGCTGCCCGGATAAGATGTACATGTACCTAAAGGTAAGAGAAGTAGTATTCTGTGACTGCAACTGTAGAAATAATTAAAGAAATAGTGCCCTTTTACGTTGGTGGATTGGGAAATTGTATCTGGAATGATTTAACAGTGCACAAATGGCAGTATCTTTATTTTAATTTAAACCCCTTTCCCATGAAACTAGGAGCTTTGACTCCATGTGAAAATAATTTTCATTCTGTGCTTGATTTTGTTTTATTTGACATTTACAGTATAAGTCTAGGAAAGATGCCCTATTTTTTTTTTTTTTTTTTTTTTTTTTTTAAATCCCTTCCTTCTAATTTAGGCCCAAATTATGTAAACACACATCTTGGTATCCACATTGAACTCCAGTTACTCACATGTGTGTTTACTGGATTGGAGCTGTAGCATTGAAGAATACAGCATTCTTATTCCTGTATAGGTTGTATAGATATTTTAAAGTGCCTCAAACTACTTTAATGTATATTTTAATTCAATATTTTTGAAGGAAAAAAGTAATTTTAGTTCCTCCTTGTTACCAAGGGTTAATCTACATTTTTTTAAAAACCTTTAACAATCACTTGCAAAAAGGTACAAGTAAATAAAATAAAATGAGTAGCTCTAAGAAGAAAAATATATTTCCTTGTAACTACAGCTATCTTTTCAACAGAATGTAGAAGGCCGTATGCATAATAGACCAAAACCTATTCTTGTAATTTTTTTTAACTTATTTCCAGGAGTACCCATGATGTTGGTAGGCACTATAAAAATATGTGGAAGGGAATGGATCCTGCTAGGAGAACTTAAAATTACTAGTTTCAGTTTTCACAATTGAATAATATTTTTTGTCTGTAAATAACAGTATTTTTTATTCTTCCAAAGCAAATAGAGCCTTCGCTTTACCCTAAGCTGTTCCAAAAATCCTTAGATCCAGATGTATTTAACCAGATTTTGAAAATTCTGCAAGACTTTTACATTGAGTAAGTTCATTTCCTCACTCATTATCCTAGGGTTTTATATTGCTTGCTGCCAACAGAGGCTTTTTCTGTTTAGTTTACCGAACAAACTGTCTATAGTATATAACACTGGCTTATCAGGATGTAGTTATCTAAATGTATTCCTCAAGAAATTAATTCTTAGTACAGAAGAATATTTCAGAAGGATTAGCTAGGAGAAAATTGGTAATGAAATAAAAAGCCTTTTGCGTTAAGTCATTGGTTTAAATTCAGATTGTGTCATTACTGGCCACTGATTGACTACTTGGTGGCCTATGTGAAGTGATTTGTTTCTATTGGAAAGATAGCACATTCCATGAGCACAGAATTCATTTTTAAAACAATGAAATGTAGCTCAAAGAAGAGCAAACAACTAAGAAATTCCATTATTTTATGCTATCTTCATTGTGATGCCTTCAGTGTCTTAGTTTTTATTTTTTTCCCCTTTAATTATATGCTTGTATTCTGTAACAGAACACTTAAAAGTAGCAAGCATGTGTATGGGAATTAAAATCTTAATATTAAGAAAATAGAAAGCACTTGGCAGTTATTTCTGAGATATTTCAGTGCTGCATTATTTGAGGCTAAAATTCTGCTCATTATGAACAGCGTATTAATTAATCTGAGCTCTAAAAATATGTTATGGTTTTCTATTATGCAGAATAGCAAGTGTAAATTAAAGGGGCCAGGCTATAGGCCGGTAGCAAGTATTGTCCAACCAATAACAAATCATAAGGGTGAATCACCACACCCGAAGAGGCATGTCCTACATTCAGTGTTACTATGTGCATGGCTTCTAGAGAGTGAATTTGATGAGAGCAGAAAGTTAAACCAGTTTTAAAAAGGAGGGGAATGTGAGGTATAAAGAAAAAAGATCATTTGTAGTCCTTGGTAGTGAAAGAGGAAGGCAGGTGGTCTCACATGCTCTCACTGTCCAAAAAAAAAAAAATCATGAGATTTTTCCATACTGCTGAAAATGACAGCAATCATGCATCACTATGTAAATCCTCACAATCAAATTACTAGGTTCCCATTAAAAATATCATTACTTTACTTTCCTCCTGAAACCCTCTGGATTTGCATACACTAATGCAGGGGTCGGCAACCTTTCAGAAGTGGTGTGCCAAGTCTTCATTTATTCACTTTAATTTAAGGTTTCGCATGCCGGTAATACATTTAAACGTTTTTTAGAAGGTCTCTCTCTATAAGTCTATATATAATACTAAACTACTGTTGTATGTAAAGTAAACAAGGTTTTCAAAATGTTTAAGAAGCTTCATTTAAAATTAAATTAAAATGCTAATCTTAACCCTGCTCAGCCTGCTGTGGGCGTGGGGTTCCGTTCACCTAGGCCGGCAGCGGGCTGAGCAGGGCCTGCGGCCGGAACCCCGGCTGGCAAGGGGCCGGCAGCCAGAACCCCAGACCGGCAGCGGGCTGAGCGGCTCAGCCCGCTGCCGGTCTGGGGTTCCGTCCACTGGCTCCTGACACCCAGGGTCCCGGCTGCCTGCCCCGCTCAGCCTGCTGCCGGTCTGGGGTTCTGGCTGCCAGCCCCTTGCCAGCTGGGGTCCCAGCTGCCGGCCCCGCTCAGCCAGCTGCCAACCTGCTGCTCAGGGTGGGGGGTGGGGATGTGGGGGATGCAAGAGTCAGGGAATGGGGTATGGGGGGCTGGGTATGTGTGGAGGGTGCAGGGGTCAGGGCAGAGGGTTGGGGGGGGGAGAGTGGGCTGGGATCAGGGGGGTGCTCCCAGCCCCCTGCCCTGAGCGGCTCACGGCAGGGGGCTGGAGGGATACGCCCTGCTCCTACCCCCCTTCCCCAAGGCCCCGCTCCTGCCTCCCTTCCCCGCCTCCTTACCGGTCTGAGCAGTGAGGGCGCTGGGGCTGCTCTTCTCCCCTCCCTCGCAAGGGCCATTGGCGGCAGGGAGGGAGAGGAGGCGGGACTCCCTGCACCACGCTGGGGGAAGAGGCGGGGGGAAGCTTGGCTGCCAGCGGAGCCTGCGGTACAGCAGCAGCCGGCAGGAGCAAGCTTGCTTCTGCCCCCTGGCCCTGCCAGAGAGAGCGGGGGGCGGAGAAGAGCAGGCTGGGTCGGGCAGGATTTTTAATGGCACACTGCTGCCTGCCGGGGTCCGGCTCAGCCTGCTGCCGGGGTTCGGCAGCGGGCTGAGCCGGACCCCGGCAGGCAGCAGCATGCCATTAAAAATCGGCTCGCATGCCGTCTTTGGCACGCGTGCCATAGGTTGCCGACCCCTGCACTAATCAATAGATCAGGGGTAGGCAACCTTTCAGAAGCGGTGTGCCGAGTCTTCATTTATTCACTCTAATTTAAGGTTTCACGTGCCGGTAATACATTTTAACGTTTTTAGGTCTCTTTCTGTAAGTCTATATTATATAACTAAACTATTGTATGTAAAGTAAACAAGGTTTTCAAAATGTTTAAGAAGCGTCATTTAAAATTAAATTAAAATGCTGATCTTACACCACCAGCCTGCTCAGCTCGCTGCCAGCCTGGGGTTCTGTTCACCTAGGCCGGCAGCGGGCTGAGTAGGCCTCGGCCGGGACCCCAGACCTGGGGGTGGGTGTTTCGGGGTCAGGGCTGGGGGAGGGGGTTCAGGGCAGAGGGCTGGGAGTATGGGGGTGCAGGGCAGAAGGCTGAGTGTGGGGGGGTGCAGGGCAGAGGGATGGGGCTGCGGGGGTGGAGGGCAGAAGGCTGGGTGTGTGTTGGGGTGTGGGGGGTTCAGGGCAGAGGGATTGGGGTATGGGGGTGCAGGGCAGAAGGCTGAGTGTGTGTGTGGGGTTCAGGGCAGAGGGATGGGGTGCTCGGCTCGTGGGGGTGCTCCCAGCCCCTTGCCTGAGTGGCTCATGGCAGGGGGCTGGAAGGGATATGCCCTGTTCCACCCCCTTTCCCCAGGCTCCGTCCCTACCTCTCTCTGCCTCCTCAGTGGAGCTGTGTGCAGGCTGCCGCTCTTCCCCCTCCCCCTCACTAGGGCCATCAGCTGATTGGCTAGGGACGGAGAGGAGGCGGGGCAGGAAAGCACCACGCTGGGGGAAGAAGCGGGGGAGGGGGGAAGCTTGGCTGCTGCAGAACCAAGCTTCTGCCTCCTGCCCCCGCAGGGGAGAGCAGTGGGGCTGGGGGCTGGGACCATGGCAGGAAGCTGAGTGCCACTCAAAATCGGCTCACATGCTGTGTTTGGCACGTGTGCCGTAGGTTGCCGACCCCTGCAATAGATCATGATCTGTAGATGTCAAAAGTGGCGAATCAAATGGATTTCTTACTACTAAGGCAGTTTATTTGACATAGTTTGTATGAACATGTGCTTCCTTAGGAAAGCCAGAGATGGTGTTTTTAAGTGACATTATCTGTTGCTTCCATTTTTGGTTGGAAACGAGGAATTTGATTTTTCTCTTCATTATTATGAGCTAAGAATAACAACTCAGAAAGGTGTTGTGGTTATGGAAAGGTTATGAAAGAAACACACACCACAAGCACCAACCTTTTGGGTACTGAAAAGTATGATTTGATATTTAGAATAGCAATAACTAGTGCATGATTAAATGTTTTACACCTTGTCAACTTTCCTCCTCCTTTCTGTATTTTTTTACCTTTGTTCTCTAGTACTAAAAATATTTGTATACAGACTGTTTGTTTGTTTGTTTGAGTTCATCTGTTCCTGTTGCTTGAATTTTCTGAGTTCCATAATCCTGCTTGTAGCTATTGGATCTTTCTAATCAGAGGTAGTTATTTTCATATATATTTAATAATCTGCTATTTTAGGAAAGAGAAACCATCTCTCATCCTTGAAATTCTCCAGAGGCTATCTGAATTAAAAAGATTTGATATGGCAGTGATGTTTATGTCAGACTTGGAGAAAAAAAGTAAGTACAAAGTAAAGCTGGATCATTTTTTATTTTATTTTTTCAAACTTGGATCTTGGCATAGGTCTCATTTCAGTCAGATACAATGAACTTCAGTATCAACTCAGTTTACAACCAGTAATGGAAATACACATGAAATCTTATTTATTTACACTTCAGAGGCTGCTTTAACTAAGTGCTTCTAAAAAGGTCTCCAGTTTGATTCTTTTTTGGGAGGTTGGGGGTGGGTGGTGGAGGGGGAGATATGTGGATCAGAGTGGTTGAGCAGTGAACTCAACCACTCTGAGGGTAGGTCTATACTTACCTCCGGTTCCGGCGGTAAGCAATCGATCTTCTGGGATCGATTTATTGCGTCTTGTCTAGACGCGATAAATCGATCCCGGAAGTGCTCGCCGTCGACGCCGGTACTCCAGCTCGGCGAGAGGAGTACACGGCATCGACGGGGGAGCCTGCCTGCCGCGTCTGGACCGGCGGTAAGTTCGAACTAAGGTACTTCGACTTCAGCTACGTTATTAACGTTATTAACGTAGCTGAAGTTGCGTACCTTAGTTCGAAGTGGGGGGTTAGTGTGGACCAGGCCTGAGAAGGGAAATTTTCCACCACTGTGTAGTGACCATTCTTGCCTGTGCAATTGTGGAGCTGACAGGTTCCAGGCAAATCATATCCTCCTTGGCTGGGAGATCAGTTTATTTAGGGCTTTTGTAAGTGGGAAAAATAAAGGAAGAAATGGGGACAAATCCTTGGGGTACTGTGCAGGGCTTGAAGGACCCTCCCAAAACAAATTATTCTTCATAGATTTTAAGCCTGGAAGGAACCACTGTGATCATCTAGCCTGACCTTCGGTATAACACAGGCCATGGAACTTCCCCAAAATAATTCCTAGAGCATATCTTTTAGGACAACATTTTGAATGTCATTGAAATGTAAATGATTTATTATAGATTACTTGAAATTCCATCTAAATAATTTTAAATGACATGAACACTTGCTCAAATCAGCTGTTTTAAATGTGCTGCTCAGAGACTGTTTTTAGGATCTCCTTCAAACTCAAACTAACAGCCAGAAAAGACATGCTGGTTATAACTACCTTTTTCAATAGCAATGTTGTGTACAAACCCTAGTAGCTGCAATTATAATTGAGCACAATATAGTACCAAAATGCATGATGTCATATCTGATTCTCACTAAATCAAATTTGGGAAGAAAATTTTCAAAATGTTGTAGAGTCAAACTCAGGTTCTAATGCTGCTACCTTTGCATTTTACCCATCACTGTAATATCAAGGCACTAAAGGCTTGATTCTGTCTTGGCACGGGAGAAGGTTGGTGGGTTGAAACAGCTCCCTGATTTGCATGGCTGGCCCCAGCTCTGATGCAACTTAGAGTTGCTTCGTGGCAGTTTTAACTCGTGCCATTGGAAAAGAGTCACTAATATGATATACCCTGCCAATGGATAATTGCCATGATGGAGCTCCTCCGTGCCCCTGACGCACCTCTGTTCTCCCACCATTTTAGACCCTCTAGGTTCTGCTGTGGGATGTATGGTGCAGGGCCTGTGAAAGCACACATACTCCAACAGAGTTCCTGTACTTCTGGGACATCTCTGGGCATATGCAGCTACTTTATGATCCCTCTGCACCACTTGAGTGGTGCAAAGGGCTGTGACCCACCTTGAGAATTTTGCCCTAATACTCTTGTTAGTAAATTTATTTTTTTTAATATTGGTTGTTTTCACACTTGCTACATGATTCAGATTCTGTTGGATCCCTCTTAACATCTTTTGAACATTTGTCATACATTGTAATTGTTTTGACATCTATTTTTTCAGTTGATTTTTTATTTTTAATTAGTGTTCATGTATGTGCTAGATTTCTCAGTCCTAGAGATTGACCTCTTCTGTTTACCACAGAACACATTTAAGCAGAGACAATGCAAGCTTCTCTAAAGTGTTCTGCCAGTATGTGTCAGCACTGTTCTTGAAGGACCACCACAGTTAGTTCACAGGAGTTTTATTCTTTGTGCCTTGACCCTCCTTTCATACGGCCCATTGAGGTGTGTGTTTGTCATTTGAATGTTTGTCTACTTCAGACCTGGACTGAGACCACCAGTTTTGTGCGCACAAGCTGTTTGGTGCCTTACGACATCTATCGCTGCTAAATGGACATTTTAAAAAATAAATTTGGAAATTACTGCATATAGCTGAGCTTCATTACAGCTACCACTCTTTCTTTATAATAAAAAACAAATATGAGCCTCTTGGACAAATAGTTTCGTTGTAAAAGACATTTTCATGTTTTGAAACTATTCATTTTTTTCTACTTTTTTACTTCAGTATATTTTTCTTCATTACAGCTTATAAATTTGAATAAACAACTTTATTTTTATGCCAATTTTGTCTATCTGGCACAAACTTTTTAACCTTCTCTTTTTAATAGCATAAAGAAAAGATAATTTGTGTCTTGTTTGTTTTTCTGTTTTTGTCATCAGGAATATGCACCTGAGGAATTATGGGTTTTTTTGGCTAACTACTTGCTGTAAAAGGACCTTTAGTCATTGTATAACACACCAAAACAAAAATGGTGGCTGTTGCCATTTGTGGGGTTTTGTTTTGTTTTGTTTTCAGTTTCTTATAGACAGAATATTGAGTTTTAACTAATTATTATTGAGATTTCTTCTTCTATCAAATCCAAATGACATATTAAATGTATTGACAGTTTTAAGACAGGACATATTTATGTTCTATAACAGTTTGTCTGTAACCTTAAAATCACACATTTTAAAAAGTGTGTCTGAAAGTCTAAAAATGGAAAGTCATATTAATTTTTATCTTCTCTTACAGCTGCACATGTATTGTTCAGTCACATGAACCAGTCAGGATTGGAGGATAATTCTGTTGAAGAGTTGAAGAAGAAATATGGTGTTCAGTATTAATGAGATTACTGATGTTACGTATTTATATATGTAAACTAGTCTGATTCCGCACCTCTTCTCTGAGCTACTTGTACTGAAGTCAGTGAAAGAGTTACATCCATAAAGTTGCATTTATGTAGACAATGAAATCCTTATACCAGACAAAACCAAATGGCAAGTGCCTAGAAAGGATAATGGCTTATGTCCCGATTCTGCAATTGTGCCCATTATTTCAGAACCTTGGGGCACCAGGAGGACTCTCCCCAGTTTTAAGAGTCCACTTGAGTAGATTGAGTGGCAGGCTAACGGCTGTAGCCGGACAGTTATTCAGAAATAAAGTTAATTATTTATAAACATGGGTTTTGGTAAGAATAATTTGGTAACTTGATGATTATTAAAAGATCAGCATTAATTTTATTTTGGGAAATAAACTTAACAGTGTTTAATTCAAAATATCAAAATTGTCTGGTATAATTTATTTTAACATAAAATGTACTACTTAATGAACTTGCATTTCTCAGATAAGCTAAATTGTTACTTATCTTTAAATAGATTCCACTCAGGACAATATGAAAACTTCATCTGATGCTCAGCAAACTTGGGGTCTGATGGCCAGTAAATTCCTAATTTCTTTAGCTGAGATTGCCCTAAAGCTGAGTTCTAGGCACTGACAGCTGAGATACCCCAGTGAACCTCAACCATTGCAGTAGTACAAAAGGAATCTCTCTTAAATAACTAGGTTCCAGACAATGTAAGATTTTTAAAATAGTCACTAAGACCCTGAATTGTACCTGTGGCAGAATGAAAATATATAAAAATATGAATGTATATTGCACCACACAGAGAGCACAATTCTTAACAGTCCTATTAATCCATCTCCTTTACAAGCTGGTAGCTATGCAGTATTTCTTTTTATATTGAGTTTTAACTAATTACTATTGAGATTTCTTCTTCTATCGAAAAAAGGTCTTAATTGCCACACCCTTTCAATGGGACTTGTGCTCTTAAGTCACTGTGGCTTGGTCTACACTTACCCCCCAAGTCGAAGTAAGGTACGCAAATTCAGCTACGTGAATAACGTAGCTGAATTCGACATACCTTACTTCGAACTTACCGCGGTTCAGACGCGGTCCACACGCGGCAGGCAGGCTCCCCGTCGACTCCGCGGTACTCCTCTCGTCTAGCTGGAGTACCGCAGTCGACGGCGAGCACTTCCTGGTTTGATTTATCGCGTCCACACCAGACGCGATAAATCGAACCCGGAACTTCGATCCCCAGCCGCCGAACTAGCGCGGCAGTGTAGACATACCCTTAGATGCTTTTGAAAATCCCACCCTTTATCCTAATGCCTACACACAAGAGGTCCACATTCAGGTTGTACAGGCAAACTTAATTCTTGATTTTTCAACCTCAGTGTTTTAAGTTACTTTTTGTAAAAATGCAGAACAGCTAACAAACCAATAAAACCTAAGAACAACAAGATGGATAGAGCTGAGATGTGGAGTTTTGCTTCTTTGTTTGTGAGGGTTTTTTGTTCTCTTTTGCTGCATTCTTGCTACCTACTAGATATTCAGGTTATAGCAATAGATCAAAAGCATTAACTGGAATCTGTCACACCAATGTCTTCATGGTGTACTGTAGCTGTACAACCCTTTAACTTTACAAGGAGTCCTGTTGCCAGGGTTGGTCAAGCTTTGGCAAATGTGTTTTTCGTTTTGTGAAAGAAATGTGGGCAACATTGTGGGCTTATCTATTGTGAAATAAGCTAGAGTATGAATTTAAAACACAATTGCTATTCCTCAACTCCCTGTGTGGACACTCTTATTTGTCACTAAAATGGATTGAGTTAAATTGCACAAAGGCATTCTTAGGACAATAAGAGTCCATATGAGGAGCTATTGTGAAATATCTATTCCAGGCCATTTCCCCCTGTAGACAAGCCCTGTGGGCAATAATATTGCTGTATTCTATGTAAGAAATGCTGGACAATGTATCATTATGTAGTATAATGCACTAGAGAGAGACTAGCAGGTAACAGCTGGGGTATGGTGTTGTGGTGGTGACCCACTTCACAGTGAGGAGGGAAAAACCCTAGCCCTGTGGCAGAAGGTTGCCTTGCTGGGTCTTATGAGAGAGAACCTATACCTCCAGTTATCTTCTTTCTGGCTTAGTTCAATTTCTAAGCTATGTGACATCATTAAAATTTCATCCCTGACTGAATGGCCTAGGAAGACTTCAGTCCCACTATGTGGCCACTACTAAAGGTGAAGTTACCTGCTGAAATTGCAAGAAGCCTCTGCAGCTGCATAGGATAGAACGCTCATGCACCTTCCATAAATCAGCAACCATGAAGACAATTTGGGTCTGGATAAAGGCTATTTAATTAGCCCTGGGTAGTCATGCGGTTACCTGGGGTCTTCAGAACCCCCAACAGGGGCAACTTAACTTTCACTCCAGGCAGTGTTAGGAATAAATCAATAGGAACACTGCAATTCCATCTGATAAGATTTATGCAAGTAAGCGTACTCTATCTAAAACTGCAGTTTATTAGATTCAAGCACACACAAACATAAGCAATAGGTTTAGAATATCCCAGATATTTGCCTAATATCTGGAGTAATTAACAGCAGGTTCGTAGTGGCCAATTGCTCACCCACTGGGAAGAAAGAGTGTCAGGAAAAACCTCTCTCAAGTTGGCTTCCGAGGACTGCTCCAAAGTACTCTCTATTAGCTAATCTTTTATAACTAACTTCTATAAAACACATAGGTCATAATAATCCCTACTATGTCATCACTTTTCTAAAACTTTCAATAAACTTTTAATATCCAAGGTGTCTAGACTCAAGGTTTTCCAACCACCAAAGTTTTCAGTCTCAGTTGTTTTTCTTGTCTGTCACCTCCTGTTCTGATTAGCAGAAAACTGCCAGCTAGATATGACCTTGCTTCTGAAAGCCTGTCTCCAAATTAACCCTTAACTAGGTGGTGTTCTATTTCATTATTGTAGGGTGGCTGAATGCATGTAATATGCTTGCAGTTAGCTTAACCACATTCTGGGGTATACACACCCCTCAAATACAGCGCAACATTCCTCTCCTTAAAGGTGATATATTTTTAATATTAAGGCCTTTACATATATGAGCAAAAATCTTCTTGCTGACACTCTCCGGTTTCACTCCTGACTTTGCCTTGTTAAGGACCCGACTTCATGTACATATCTTCAGGGCGTACCTGTGGTCTATAGAACCGCTGGCTTTGCAACCGATCGATCTTCCTCCGAATCCAGCATATCAGTACTGGATGCACAACAACCAATGCCACCTGAAACATTAGAATCACCACAATTAAATGTAAGGCCAAATTAAATCTCCAGTGCTGTGGGGGACCATCTCAATAACGTCTCCCACCAATTTTGTTCCGAATCTGCTAACCTTCTCAATCACTTATTTAATCTAATTAGAAGCGTGGTGGATGGTAACCATGATGCTGCGTGCTTCCTGCCTAGCAACTTACCAATAATTCCTTAAATAGGAATGCTTAATTAACATTTTAAAAACAATCAAATTCATTTCAATAAATACAGGCATATTCTCTCTATTCTAAATCTTGTAGCTATAAGATATTTGTGGTACATTCATATTCAATCCCAAATTCTTCTAAGGCTCCTAATTTCCAATGTGAGTATCCCACTCATACCATCTCAAATCATGTTCTTTACCATATCAGTAACCCACATCTGCATTTGCAAGCATGTCAGGGCCAAGGAAACATTACTCTGGAGGGCACCAATAGCCTGCAAGAGGTAGAGGTGGTCCTTTTCTTGGGATTGCTCCCATTTCTCTAAAACCTGTTCCACCCCATCCTGTGTGCAGCTTAGCTGATCTAAAAATACCCTCGGGGGCATTGCTAAATCCTTTAGGTATTGATCTATTGCATTCATATTATTCACCTCCTCATTCATACTGTTTCATTGTCTGTATTGTACATCCACACATTCACCATAATTCACCTTACTCTTTACCTTCATCTCTACATACTTCTTCCCATTGATTTGAACCACATATGCTCCAATCAAATCAATTCTAGGTGGTTACAGAATTCACACTTCTATACCTTTTAACCATTTAACCATCATATTATTCAGATATCCTTTATCCCTCTAACAAATTTCCTGATGACCTAGGGCCTCCCAAGTGCAAGGCAAAAGAGCCTCCCATTCCCCTCCTGGTGTCCTTATCTGTAATCTTGCCTCTCCCCAAACTTTTCTGCCCAATGTTTGGGTATACAAGTGAGTGTTTCAGCCTAAAATGAATTGTCTCTTCCCCTGATGCTGTCCAGTTGAGGATATCAATTCATAAATGAACACAAAGGTGGAAAAAGAACTAAAATTTAAACTAGCATTTGTCACCAATTTACAGTCCCAAAGCAGTATTGCTTTTTTTTCTGTCCACCAAAGCAGATAGCCCTTCATTATGGCATCTGGAGATGAGTCATGGGTGGGATCACTTCTGTCCCATTGACATCTGACCACTTCCAGGAGGCATTGACAGCACTGCTCGAGACTTTTTCAGTCACCGTGGCGACATCAGTTTCCACTGCGTCATTCACTTTGCACGGCACTGTCATCCACAGGAAGTTTTCCCACGCTGCGGGCACACCAAGTTCTAGATTCAGACCATCAGAGGAGTAGGCCTGCGATCCAAATGCCAGCCAAAAAGCACACAGGAATGCATCATCTCCAAGGTCTTCCATCATCTACATAATTAATATTCTAAAACAAAGCTTCTGCCCTCCCTATATTGCAGGAGGTATACATTTAAACGTAACTAACTTATTAACCTGTACTTAGGCCATTTGGACCTAAGACTCTCTTTCCCATCCCCCTGGGAGGGGCTCCTTAATTAATAATTATTTTTTTTTAATTAATGGAGATATCCTATCTCCTAGAACTGGAAGGGACCTTGAAAGGTCATTGAGTCCAGCCCCCTGCCTTCACTAGCAGGACCAAGTACTGATTTTGCCCCAGATCCCTAAGTGGCCCCCTTAAGGATTGAACTCACAACCCTGGGTTTAGCAGGCCAATGCTCAAACCACTGAGCTATCCCTCCCCCCCTCTTTAACTCTTAACTCTTAACTCTTAACTCTTAACTATGCTTTGAGCACCCACTTGGGGCTCAGCAAATTAATCAGCTCTAATTTGCTTAGGGCTTGCTGGAGCTGAAGACATGACCATTATTAGTCTTGCCAGTAAGCACGTATTTTACTGGGGAATGGGCAGTTTTCAATAACACAGGGCACAATCCCACCAGGTATTCCCAATGCTGCAAAACCCAAACTAGTGCCCAAACCTCCTTTTTCACAGGGAGTAAACCCCCCTCTCTATTTAACGTATAGTTTTGGAGGTTTAAACCACAGGACAGAGGCCTGTTCCATGGTTCTGATTTAGCACTGCTCCCAATCTCCTTTCTGTAGTTGCCAGCAGTAGCACAAATGGTGGTCGCACCTGGGGTACTAAAGCTGGAGCCTAAACTAAGGCCTGCTTTAACTTGATCATGGCTTCCTGCTGCAGAGGGCCCCAGTTCAATTCCATCCTCTCCTTTAACAATTCATGCAGTAGGGCTGCCATCTTTAACAACCCTTAGGAGAAATTAACCATTCCCAGGAAGAATCTAAGAGCTGTAACATCTGTGGGAGCTGGTAATTTAGGAATCAGCACCACTCTGTTGATCAGGAAATGCCTTTTCTGTCCCCAAATCACTCCAAAATAATATACCTGCTGGGAACACAACTAGGCTTTCTTTGGGCTTACTTTAAACCAGTTTTCTGAATCTTTCGTAACACCCTATCCAATACTTCCAAACTCTCTTCTCTGATCTAAATACAAATCAGGATGTTACCCATATAAAAAATCACACTGTCTCTTTCATTCATCCCATTCCATCTTGATTACATGCATCCATTCACATCTTGATTACAGGGGGACCCTGGCAAAACACAACTACTTCCCTTGAAAGGTAAAGCAAATTTGTAATAGCTGCCCCAATGTAAAAGGATAGCAAAGAAAGCATTGGCCAAATCCAAAACTGAAAACCACTGTACTCCCGCCCCCCAATGGAAACCATCATGTCCTGATACTTAGCCACTATGGCGGCCATCAGTGGTATCACCCAATCAAGGAGGTGAAAATTAACTACTAGCATCCAGGTCTTGCCATCGCTTTTCAGGACTGGCCAGAGAGCAGCATTATTGGGTCTTGACTAAAACCCCTTGGCTTAAAAGCCCATCAATTGTTCCTCTCAGGCTGGCTTCTGCCTCCTTTGGATACCTGTACAGTTTCTGGGGTGGGGGATCAGGGCCTGTAACTAGGATTTCTGCTTCAATTTTACCATATTCTATTTTATTCTTGGCCCCCACTTCCTAGTGTTTCTCTACAATTGCCAAAATTTCTGGAGTACACGTGGGCCACTCCAATTCTTCAGATGCCTTAAGGGCTGCTATCTGGTTGCTTGCTAAAATCTCCACTGGTTCCTAGGATATGCCAGGAGGCATTTCCCATGGAACCCTGTTAGCAAAATCAGCTAACACTCTTAATTCTCTTAAAACATCAATTCCCAAAATTCCCTCTCCTCTCAAATTCATTAAGTCAAATTGCTCTTTATTTCTCCTCCTCCACATCTAATACAAAATATTTCTGCAAAAGGAAACAACACTCTTTGTTTCATTTGTTTTAGCCAGAGGGCCAAACAGGTTCTTATTCTGGGTACTCATCCAGGAGTAAGTGGCACCTGTAGCTAACAACAAATTCTGTCCAAATGCCCCTCCTTCAAACTCCACATAAACCATGAATCTCCCCCATCCATCAGTGTCCAAATGTGCCACTGCTGCGGAGTTGAGGGCGTCCAACCTCCCTATAGGGAGGCAACTGGCAGTGGTAGTGGTGCACTCCAGATTTTCCCTGTGCGCTCAGCCAGCCTTAACAAAAATTCCGGGGTGGACAAGCTTTAAAAGCTGTCTTCAAATTTCCACCCACCAGGGATCAAGAGCTTTGACTAAGCCCTTCAAGGGCCTGTCTTCATTCACTTCCCTTTTTCCTCCTTTAAAATTTTATTTAGTAGGGGCCATGGCTTTAAACAAGATTGCTTCATGCAGACACAAACTTTTCAATCTTTGGGCCCAATCCTTCTTTTGCTATTTTACTGCCTTTCTCAAAACTGCTTTCCAGGCCCTAATCAGAATTGCCTGGCAACTATATCTTCAAAGACAGTAAATACTTTCAGTGGAGAGGGGGGGAAAGACGACAGAGAAAGAGAAAAAGTGGAGGGCAGGGGGAGAAGAGATGGAGACAAGAAAAGCAGAGAAAGGGGAAGAAGCGGAGAGGGGCAGTGAAAAAAGAACGACTTAGGGAGAAAGGAAAACCTAAGCTGAGGAAAGTACAGACAGCAACAACAAATCTAGAAGTAGGGCTCTGCAGACCAAAGCATCAGGGAAACCTAAACCCCCTATCCTGGCTCCAAGAGGAGAGTGGGAGTTGCTGCCAAATCCGCCAGAGAGAGACGGGGTTGCCAGCTATCTTTGCCAGTCATTCCAAGGCTGTGCTCTGGGTTAATGGGCCAACCAGTTTTCCTGCAGCTCTAGCCTGGTTAGGGGTGAAGAGCCTGACCTCTACCCATTCTTTCCCTCCTGGGCTACCCCTTTGGGGAACAATCTCATTTACAATGGGGGCTATGGGCGCCTGCAGCTCTTCCAGTGTTTCAAGAACACTTGAAACAGCCCCCCCTTCTAAGGCTACAATTCCCACAAATTATAACCACTAGTCCCTTCTGCTCTCCCCGCCTGGGCCTGGGCACACAACTTTGACTCTTACATTTCCTGAGATCTGCCTGGCTCTTATCCTGGGATTTTCTTTGGTAAGGCTGTAGCAACAGATTCTCCGTTTTCTGTTGTTTCAATCCAAACACTTCCTGCTCCAACCTGTTATTCTCTCTCTCACTGTCACACCCCTACTTCTGCTGTGCCACTATCTGAGCTGCCCTCAGTCTGGATATTTCTTTGTCTTTCTCAACTTTCTCTATTGCTGCCTTTATCGGCTACCATCATTACCATATGCTTACAGAGCTACAGGAATGTTCTGGGATCGGTAAGGCTCCCGGGCTTCCAAAAACCATTATCATGCACCTGCATGAAATCTGCCAACTTCGTATCCAAATCTACTTCTAGCTTTTCTTTCTCTCTAGGAGCTCCCTGTCCTTCTGACACATCTTTTTACTTAACCTGGTTTTTCAGCCTAAGCCCGTGAATCAACAACGGAATGTGACCGTAAATCAACTCTCAGACTACGGCCTGGAGAATTACAGGTTGCTGCTACCCTGTTCCACTGCCCCCTTCACCTTTTGCAACAAACACCACTTGCATCAATCGTTCCCTTCCTCTACACAGGCTCCTGGCTAGGCTAGCCAAAATCTATAACCCGGGGTTTTCAGAACCCCCAACGGGGCAGCTTAACTATTTCACGCCAGGCGGTGTTAGGAATAAATCAATAGGAACACAGTAATTCCATATCATAAGATTCATGCAAGTAAGCATGCTCTATTTAAAACTGCAGTTTATTAGATTCAAGCACACACAAACATAAGCAATAGGTTTAGAACATCCCAGCTATTTACCTAACATCTGGAACGGTATTGAGCAATTAACAGCAGGTCAGGTTCGCAGTGGCCAGTTGCTCTCTAACTGGGGAGAAAGGGTGTCAGGAAAAACATCTCTCAGGTTGGCTTCCGAGGACTGCTCCAAAGTATACTGTAGCTAATCTTTTATAACTAACTTCTACAAAACACATAGGTCATAATACTCCCTACTATATCATCACTTTTCTAACTTTCAATAAACCTTTAATATCAAAGGCATCTAGACTCAAGGTTTTCCAACCACCAAGGTTTTCAGTCTGAGTTGTTTACTTGCCTGTTCCCTCCTCCAATTCTCATTAGCAGAAACTGCCAGCTAGATATGACCTTGCTTCTGAAAGCCTATCTCCAAATTAACCCTTAACTACCTGGTGTTCTATTTCATTACTTCAGGATGGCTGAATGCACATAATATGCTTGCAATTAGCTTGATCACATTCTGGGGTATACACACCCCTCAAATCCAGGGCAACAATGCACTTTTCTGAATGATGCACTGTGTCATTTCATATGCACCACTGCTGTTATTAACTGTGTCAACCTCAAGCAAGCCAGGTTGCAGTAGACACTTCTTTTTTTTCTTTTCTTAGACAGCTCCTGTTCTGGAAGTGGACTTTGAGGAACAACTCTACAGCAGAGATAGTGTTGAGGTGGTGGTGGTGTGGCTTCTAAACACCTTCTCCCTCATTCCAGTCTTGCTGTTCACTGATGCCCTGCAAGTCTTGAAGGATAGAGGATAGGGCACCAGTAGTAGAAATCACAATCTCCACCCAATCATTTGCAATAACATTTTTTAAGTCTTTCACCATAACTGTGGTAGATGCAAATAAAGGTTGATTCTCCACCATAGCTTCCGTGTTGTCTCAGTGCCCTTACAGTTGGTAGACAACCAAGTAAATCTAGTGTTTAGCAATGTGAAGGGGGTTTACTTTCTGTGGTACAGATGGAATTAGATAGGATTTGGACAAGACTGTATGTTAGCAGATGCATATCCAAATGAAACAAACATGACTACTTGTCTGGTTAAATTTCAGCAAGTCTGTAACTGTGGTTATAGAGGAAAAGTGCATCACCAAATGACCTTACTGTTTCTTTTCATTTCAGCACCATTATATCTTTATTGCTTACTTTCTAAAAGCAAGAAAGAGTAGAGGTTATTCTTCTAACACAAATTATTGGGAGATAAACTATAGGCCAGTGGTTCTCAACCAGACGTACACATGCCCCGGGGTGTGCACAGAGGTCTTCCAGGGGGTAAATCAGTTCATCTAGATTTTTGCCTGGTTTTACAACAGGCTACATAAAAAGCACTAGTGAAGTCAGTATAAACTAAAATTTCATTCAGACAATGATTTGTTTATACTGCTGTATATACTGAAATGTAAGTACAATCTTTATTTTCCAGTTGATGTAATTTATAATTATATGGTAAAAATGAGAAAGTAAGCATTTTTTCAGTAATAGAATGCTGTGACACTTGTGTATTTTTATGTCTGATTTTGTAAGCAAGTAGTTTTTAAGTGAGGTGAAACTTGGGGGTGCGCAAGACAAATCAGACTCCTGAAAGGGGTACAGTAGTCTGGAAAGGTTGAGCCACTGCTATAGGCAGAGTAATAATTCAAAGAGCTGCAGTGCAGGCTTAGTTTCTTCCAGGAGATGTCAGTATTTTTCCTCCTTCTGAATTACAGCTTCTCTCTCTCTTCTCTCCCTCCCTCCCTCCGCCCCCACTCCCCCAATTAAGAACTTGATGTACTGTGGGGAAACTTGTTATACCTCCTGGTACTGCAGTAAAATTCACCACACAGTAATGAATTCATTTGCATTAAGTACAAATTTTAAATTTGAAACAATGGACCAGATCCTTCACCATGACAGAATAGTAAACTGGGATAGTTGGTGGGGTGAGAGGTAGCACAATGCAGAGAGGTGAATAACGGGGTTTCCCGAGGATCTGTACTGGAATGTGTACTGTTCAACATAGTCATAAACTATCTGGAAAAGGGGCTGAATGGTGAGGAAGCAAAATTTACAAACAATACAAAATTACTCCAAATAGTCAAGTCCAAAGCTGATTCTGAAGAGTTACAGAGGGCTCTCACTAAAGTGGATGACTAGGCAACAAAATGGCTGATTAAAGTCAATGTTGAGAAGTGAAAAGTATAGCACATTAGAAAAAAAATAATTCCAAGTGTACATACAAAATGCAGTCTAAATTAGCTGTTAACAAATGAAAAGAGAAATAGAAAGAGATCTTGGCGTCATTGTGGATAGTTCACTGAAAACATCCTCTCAGTGTTCCATGGCCCACACTTGGAATACTGCATGCAGTTCTGGTCACCCCAACTCGAAAAAATATATTAGAATTGGAAAAGGGCAACAAAAATGATTAATGGAACAGCTTCCATAGGAGGAGAGATTAAAAAGACTGGGACTGTTCAATTTAGAAAAAAAAAGGATTAGAGGTATATGATAGAAGTCTATAAAATCATATGGTGTGGAGAAAGTGAATAGGGAAGTGGTATTTGCCCCTTCACATAACACAGGAACTAGCGGTCACCTGATGACATTAATAGGCAACAGGTTTAAAACAAGCAAAAGGAAGTACTTCACACAACACACAGTCACCCTGTTACCAGCGATGTTATGAAGGCCAAAAATATAACTGGGTTCAAAAAGAATTAGATAAGTTCATGGTTGTTAAGGTCCATCAATGGCTATTAGCCGAGATGGGCAAGGATGCCACTCCATCCATGCTCTGGGTATCCCTAACCCTCTGAGTGCCAGAAGCTGGATGACAGAGGGGTGGATCATTCATAATTGCCCTGTTCTGTTCACTCCCTCTGAAGCAGCTGGCACCAGCCATTGTCAGAAAACAGGATACTAGGCTAGATGGACCTTTGGTCTATGCAGAATGGCCCCCAGGCATAAGGTAGAGTAACTTGAATGCAGCTTGAATGCAGCTCTAAATTGCACCACCAGTGTCAAGGCTGTATCCCCACTTTGAACTTTAGGGTACAAGTGTGGGGGCCTGCATGAGGACTTCTAAGCTTAACTACCAGCTTAGTTCTGGTCCGCTGCCACCATTCCCTTCCCTGGGAAGCTTTGAGAAACCTTTCACCAATTCCCTGGTGAATACAGATCCAAACCCCTTGGATCTTAAAACAAGGAGAAATTGACCCTTCCCCCCTCCTTCCTTTCACCAACTCCTGGTGAATACAGATCCAACTCCCTTGGATCTAAAAACAAGGAAAAATCAATCAGGTTCTGTCAAGGCTGTATCCCCACTTTGAACTTTAGGGTACAAATGTAGGGGCCTGCATGAGGACTTCTAAGCTTAACTACCAGCTTAGTTCTGGTCCGCTGCCACCATTCCCTACCCTGGGAAGCTTTTAGAAAACCTTTCACCAATTCCCTGGTGAATACAGATCCAAACTCCTTGGATCTTAAACAAGGAGAAATTGACCCTTCCCCCCTCCTTCCTTTCACCAACTCCTGGTGAATACAGATCCAAACCCCTTGGATCTTAAACAAGGAGAAATTGACCCTTCCCCCCTCCTTCCTTTCACCAACTCCTGGTGAATACAGATCCAAACCCCCTTGGATCTTAAAACAAGGAGAAATCAATCAGTTTCTTAAAAAGAAGGCTTTTAATTAAAGAAAAAGGTAAAAATCATCTCTGTAAAATCAGTATGGAAAGTAACTTTACAGGGTAATCAAACTTAGAGAGCTCAAAGGACCCCCCTCTGTCTTAGGTTCAAAGTATAGCAAACAAAGATAAACACTCTAGTAAAAGGTCCATTTACAAGTTGAGAAAACAAAGTAAATCTAAGACGCCTTGCCTGGCTTTTACTTACAATTTTGAAAATAAGAGAGACTTGTTTAGAAAGATGGGGAGAACCTGGATTGATGTCTGGTCCCTCTCAGTCCCAAGAGCGAACAACCCCTTCAAACAAAGAGCACACACAAAAAACTCCCCCCCCCCCAAGATTTGAAAGTATCTTGTCCCCTTATTGGCCCTTTGGGTCAGGTGTCAGCCAGGTTACCCGAGCTTCTTAACCCTTTACAGGTAAAAGGATTTTGGAGTCTCTGGCCAGGAGGGATTTTAGTACTGTACACAGGAGAGCTGTTACCCTTCCCTTTATAGTTATGACAGGTTCTTAAAAAGAAGGCTTTTAATTAAAGAAAAAGGTAAAAATCATCTCTGTAAAATTAGTATGGAAAATAACTTTACAGGGTAATCAAACTTAAAGAGCTCAGAGGACCCCCCTCTAGTCTCAGGTTCAAAGTACAGCAAACAAAGATAAACACTCTAGTAAAAGGTACATTTACAAGTTGAGAAAACAAAGTAAAACTAAGACGCCTTGCCTGGCTTTTTACTTACAAGTTTGAAATATGAGAGACTTGTTTAGAAAGATGGGGAGAACCTGGATTGATGTCTGGTCCCTCTCAGTCCCAAGAGCGAACAACAACTTAAACAAAGAGCACAAAACAAAAGCCTTCTCCCCCCCCCCCCCCCCCAAGATTTGAAAGTATCTTGTCCCCCTATTGGTCCTTTGGGTCAGGTGTCAGCCAGGTTACCCGAGCTTCTTAACCCTTTACAGGTAAAAGGATTTTGGAGTCTCTGGCCAGGAGTGATTTTATAGTACTGTACACAGGAGTGCTGTTACCCTTCCCTTTATAGTTATGACAACCAGTAATGTCCCTAAGAGGCTAAAATAGCAGAATTTGGTGCATTGTAGGGATATTCCACCTATACCCCTTTCTTCCATCCACACATGCTGGCAACAGTGAAGGGGTGATGCATAGGAGCTTCTGTGCCACTCCTGCTCCACCAGAATCTCCTCCTTATGTTGGGTTGATCTGCCAGTTTTATGGCCAGAATGCCCCAGCAGTGTGGCACAGAACACCTTCAACCACACCAGAGGAGCTAGCCTACTAAATTATTTTTTTCTCTTTAGTAAATATCATTAAAGTGCCTTTCTGTCCTAGAAAGGGCCTCTATTAGAAGGGTACTGTGGGGCTCCATATTCGTTGTGTCTCACTGATTCCCATGCTAACCTTGCTCCATTTGTAAGTAGTATGTGTTATATGTCCTTCTCTTCCTCCACACCACTCCCCTCCTTCCCTGAGATCTGACAGTCAAGCTGGATTCTGTCTAACTCAGTTCATCACCAAGTTTAGAAATTCTGCAGGCCAAATTATGCCCCCATCTACACCTATGCAACTCCACTGTCTTTAGAGTATGCCTTCAGTAATGCCTTCCTAACCTCAATATCTTTCAGTTCCAAGGTTTGCACAAATGCCTCTGAGAGCAAAATTTGACCTACACAATCATTTGTTTGCTGTTGATGATCCAAGAGATGGAGAACCCACTCTGACTCCTCTTCTCCAAGAGTTGATGTTTGATACTGCAGGACAAATTCAACCTCAATGTAAGCAGGTGTCATTTTGCTGAAGACAATGGAGTTGCACCAGGGATGAATTTGGCCTTATGTCTAGTACTTAGGTGCTGCTTAGGCCTAGGGAAATGAA
Organism: Emys orbicularis; assembly: GCF_028017835.1. NCBI lineage: Eukaryota > Metazoa > Chordata > Testudines > Emydidae > Emys > Emys orbicularis. Next base: position 61,591,847 of record NC_088683.1, on the reverse strand, counting down.
AGTCTTAAAATTCAAGGATAAATTTAATTATACTTTTCATTTTCTTCTCGCCCCATATCATTCGTTTCAACTTGATTGCAGTAGTGAAGTGCTCTCTTTTTTCTCCTTTTCTTTATTATTCTCCCTTGCTTCCTCACAATATTTCTCATGCAATTATTTGCACCAGATCTCTCCTGTCATTTCTGTCACCTTGAGCTGGACCCCTCCTTTGATTTTCTCTCTCACTGTGCCCTTTCTATCTTCTGTCAAGTTCAAAACACTTTTTCTTTTCCAATGTATTCCCTCTACTTTAATCAATACTGTGAGCTGAGCCTCTAAAAGTGTAATTTGAAGGCTCTTCTTTGTTTTTCTAGAAGTATTTTCTCAAGGCTTTTATGTTTTCTTAAAGCAGCTTTCAAGGACTCTGCCTTTAAGCTACAGTTTACAGCTATCTTTATTTTCCTCAAGCAACTTGATGTAGAAACAGAAGCAAACAAACATATCTGCTGGGGGATTCTTTTTCTTGCCCGCAGTTAAGGTGGTTCCCAAATTCCCTAGTGGATGGATACCCTCATGGGAATCTATTCCTTTCCAAACAGTAGCATCAAGCAATGATTCCTTTCCAGCCATCTTCAGTTTTCAGGCCTTCTCTTGCCACCTACACCAGTAGTTTAGTTAATGGTGTTTATCTGGATTAGATTAAAAAGTGATTCTGATTCCCTACTGCTTATACCAATGAAACGCCACTGAAGTTGCTATAACAGAGTGAGGAATCTGGCCCAAATACTGGTAAATTGACAATCACCCAACTATGGCAAAGCCTCACCGATTTGTACTAATGTCTGGAAGTCTCATTACACATCACTGTGGTTTGTAAATGGTCAAATAAGGGCTCATCTTGCAAACGGAGCCACACGGGGTCTGCTCACATGGCTCTGATCAGGGCCTAAGTGAACAAACACACACAAATACATCAGACTGCATGCCAGAAATGCTCTTTCTTATTTGTATTACATTAGGGCCCAGTTGTCCTAGGCATTCTTCAGACACATAGTAAGAGACAGTCCCTGCCCTAAAGAGTTTAAAATCTAAATAGGTAAGACTGACAAAGAGCAGGAGAGTAAACAGAGACAAACTGACTTGTCCAGGTCATATAGCAGCTCAGTGGCAGAGAGGGCAATAGACATCTTCTGAGACTCTGGCTGGGTCCTATCTACTGCACCACACTATTTATTTTTACAACTGAAATTTAATTTATTAACTAATAAATGTATTGCCACCTATTTTGGATTCATGGTAGAAAGGGAGGATATAATGGAAGCTAGGATCGACATTTAAAACTGGAACCTTCACATAAAAGTATTTAGCTTCCTTAGATCAAAGATAGGATGAAAACCCACCATCTTTTGTTCAAAGAAGTACCTTGAATAAAACCGCTGACCCCACAAATCTCTGAGAACCTGCTCTATGGATATGGCAGGAGTAAAGATTGAACCTCTGATATCAAAACTCTCTCCTGGGAGTGGCCACTGATTAGGGAAGGTGAGAACGTATTTGAAGAGGGTAAGGTCTCAAATTGGATTGAATACCCCTTGTCTACAATTTCAAGAATCCGTTTATCTGACATTATCAACTTCCAGTTGCTGGCAAATTGAACCAGCCTGTCTCCAAACAACAGGTAGGAAAGATTGGTGCCAATTCCATGAGGGTGAGTATGCAGAGTCTATCTCGAAGAGCTCAAGTTAAAAGTAACCTCCATTTATTTATTCATTCACTAGTAAATGTATTGCCATCTATGTTGTACAGGTACTTAGCCATCTAACTTCACAACATTATGCTATAAAATCTTTGCTGAGAAGTGAGGTAAGGTCACTATTTTTGCTAAAATTATTGGGTTTGCTCATTAGCAAAGTAAGAATTAGTTAAATTCCACTTTAAATTTTTTGATTGCCTCATATTTAAAATAAACTCATATGGGTTTCTGTCACTCCACTTCTATTTTTCTTCACATTTGATGAGTGAATTTCAGTGCATGTGAAAATTACATTGGTTATCTCTGGTTTATAGCTTTGAAACGATAAAAAAATTCACTATATAGTATTGGATTAATTTAGCGGCAATGGGGAAACAGTCTCACTTGCTAGGGGAAAGCTTTGTTACAGAATTTCCATTTCTTCTACACTTTATAGTCATTCTAATCTCAATGGAAGGTCTATAATGAATTCCTTTAAAACCTGATGTGACGCTTATGCAAGATTTTCTCCAATTCCATGTCTTCTTCTAGATGGAAAAGTTGCTTAATAGGTTGGTACAATTGGGTGTTGGGAGTATTGATAATTTGCAGTTCAATAGCACCTTTTAACCAAAAATCTCAGTGATTTATAAATACTAATTCAGCTTCATGAGGGTTTTATGCAGAATCTAAATTGGTAAAGCAAAGAAGTATAAGTTGATGTTTGCAAAGCAGTGCAGGGACTTTGGCCACACACATCTTCCATTCAAATGACACTCCCAGATCTTTAAAATTAATGCAAGCTATGTGTGTAAGGAGTGGGGGAGGAGGAGGTGCGTAAAATCCCTGCACTGCTTTGAAACTGTCAACCTTAGGCAAACTCCTACAGACACTCATGGCCCTGCTCCTACATAGAGTGCCACTTGGAGTCTAGGTGCCAAACAAGCAACAAGGTCTGCCAACATGGAATAGCATACAGAATGGGGCCCTAGTGACTTGCTCAAGGTCATACAATAAGACAGTGAAAAAGCCACATCTTAGCTTTAACAATTAGACTACCCTTCTTTTCAAATTCTAAATAAATATTTCACACAACAGAGTATAAGGTGAAAATGTTTAAAGTACATTATAGGCTCAAATTGCAAACATTTGAATCCAGAGTTCTAATACACTAAAGTTAAGGGGAAGAGTTCCTTGGGTTTGACTCAGACCCATCTCAAATTTAAAGTATAAAAGGGTAGTTTGTATACTCTTTTAATGACCTGACTTAAGCCACACAAAACCTGATGCCTAAGCCCCCACGAAAGGAGCTACAGAAGACTGGTACAGAGGATCTGCACATTTGTCCATGTATGTAGTCTGGCTTGAAAATTGCAACTATTCTTCCCTAACCCATTATTTGTATTCCTAGTAAGGTGGAGAGTGCTAAGGAATCAGAATATACATGCACCACCTTAGCTCTGCTTTGGAAGCATATGTGGGCACCAATTTGGGGGGTCAGTTATGAAGGAAAGCAGAACTTGATCATAGAATAAAGCAGGAGTGAGTGAGTCAAAATACTATCACACAACTGAGAACAGTAGAGGATGTATAAGGAGGGTGTCAGGAGAAGAACAAAATAATGGAGCTATTACTTTATGAGTTTGTTGAATGTAATGCTCTGACTGAGCAGGTATGTGACTGTACTGTGTGACCCCACTTCTTTCAGTGCTGCCTTCATGTCCTTCAGAATCTAAAATGTAATTTAAAGAAGTCTCTAGTTGTTATAGTTGCTGAGAAACAGTTGTGTCAGGTTTTAAAGGCTAACTGGTGCAGAGATGTCTGCCTGCGTTTGCAGAACCTGAAAGAGTATCCCTAAGAGGGGTGATCTGCCCCATCCATTTCAATGGATGCTAACGCAGATGCCAGTGATAACACTTTAAAAGTCAATGTTAACACATGCTTCGAGCAGTGAAAGTAAGGAGCAGGAGGATCGTAGAATGAAGATATATAAGCTACTGCGAGTGACGGCTCATTCTGGCACCAACAGTGAGTGGAACAGGGCTATGGAGCCATTTTTTTCTACCCCCAGGCAAGAAGGAGTGAAGCCCAACAAGCGTAGCAGGGAATCTGAACACCTTCCAATGGGAGCCAAGTTCATGGTACACAGGCCTCATTGATGAGGAAGCCAAGCACAAGTTGCCCAGAGACCATGCATGATCGTATTTTGAACACCTGCACATTCTACTGTGAATGGCGTCTCATGTAGGTGGCCCTTACTTAGTGGACAGAGCTTGGAAGAATACCACTTCCTTCCCCCTTCCATTCTCCCCAAATATGACCCCTGGACTGAATGAAAAAACACTTTAATCCTGGAGTGACTGCTTGCTTACTTCTTCCATAATGCAACCATATAGTGCATCTTGAAATCACTACAACACAGATGCACAGCCATTATAACCCCTCACACTATTATTATTTCTAATTTGCATTCCAGTAACACCAAGTGACCCCAGCTGAGACTGAAGCCCCAGAGTACTAGAGTCAGGTCAAACATAAAGTAAATATTTTCCTCAAGGAGCTTGTAATCTTAATAGACAGCACAGATAAATGAAGTATTATTATCTCAATTTTTAGGGGTGAGGAACTGAGGTACCTCATGTCCAAAGAATAACACAGGAAGTAAAGTGGTTGAAAAATAGGGAAATAATTTTGTAAAATCTTTGAAATTTCAAAGTTGTTTCCATTCCATGGGGTTAGAAATCTTTTTTGTTTGTTTTTTTAGGGGTTTTTTTGTTTGTTTTTGCAATATTTTTAATCACTGCTTTATCCAATTTTTACTCAGTTATGTTCAAAAATTACACATTTTCTGTTAATTGAAATAAATTTTGAAAACAACACTGATAAAAATGTGATAAAAATTTCACTGAAAATTTGGCAAAAAAAATAAATTTTAAAAAGTTTGACAAGTTTGAAGTTTTAGTATTAAAAATGCCATTTTTGACCAAATGTGTGAAAATTTTCAACTGGTTCTAATGGAAGAGCTGTGGTAGAACCAGAGATTCAACCCAAATCCCCTGAGTTCCAGTTCAATGCCTTTAACCATAAGGCTATCCTTTTCCTCCCTGGCATAGGGCAAACATAGGTGCCAACTCCGTAGGTGCTCCGGGGTTGGAGCACCCACGGGGAAAAAATGGTGGGTGCTGAGCACCCATCGGCAGCCTCCCTATCATCTCCCCTTCCCCAGTACCTCCCACCCACTGGCAGACCCCGCAGATCAGTGCCTTCCTTCCCTTCCCACACCACCTGCCCGCCGCAATCAGCTGTTTCGCGGTGTGCAGGAGGCTGAAAGGGAGTGGGGAGGAACGAGGATGCGGCATGCTCGGGGGAGGGGGCAGAACTGGGTGGGAAGAGGCAGGGCGGGGATGGAGCGGGGCCGTGAAGAGGCGAGGTTGGAGCAGGGGGTGGGAAGAGGCGGGGCAGAGGTGGGGCCTTGGTGTAAGGGGTGAGGTGGGGGCGGGGCCTGGGGCAGAGGTGGGGGTTGAGCACGCCAGCACTTTGGAAAGTTGGCGCCTGTGAGGGCAAACAACCACCACCCACAGAAGCCACAAGAAGGGGTTGAAGAACTCTTATGGTCACAATCAGCCCCAACCCACTGCACCTGTGTAGCTTGTCACATCTGGGGCAGGCCCTTAAAAGAGAGGAGCTCAGGCCAGTTGGCTGAGCTGGTACTCTGAAAAAAGCAGAGCCAGAATGTCCAGAAGAATGGCTTGAGAGAACCACCTGAGAAAAAAATGGTCTGGTTTGTTTATTTTCTTGAAACTCCCAGGACTAAGTCTTGGCCTTTAGCTATAGAAGGGTGAGAGTTCCTGGGTAGTCTGAAAGACTGATTCCTCTCCTTTGCATGAGGGAGGGGGGGCTCAGCCTGTCCCCTTTCAGGCTATGAAACTATCTTTCTTTTTTTTGCTTGGATTGTTTTTCACACACAGTGTTCACACTGGGGTGGATTTGCTAAGAGGTGCAGCCGGTTGTATACCCCAGGTTTGGACCACAGGGCTGATGTGGCCCAGAGAATGACTTATGAGGTAAGTAAGGCACCTCCCTTTACCCAACCTTGAGATATGACCTCCTGTTTCAGGTGCATGCCCATGACAATTTGGCAGTGCATTGAGATGGAGGTGTTAGGGATTCCTATGTGCACTGCTTCTGTTGTTGTTAGATTCTGTCAGAATAACTTTGTTCTTTGAGTGCTTGTGTAACTCACAGACCTCATGGGTGTGGTGTTCTGTCCCATCTAGTGGCACCAAGACCACTTAGAGAGAAAGATTAATGAGTTTGCTCTACAGCCTTAGCTAAAAGCCAACTAAACACCGTAGAGGCTCACGCACTAAGCTCCAGAGGTCCCCACTTCGATCCTGTCCACCAACAACCATGGTCTGTCGGCGTTACACTTGCACATGTCTATTCCCTTAGTGGTATCTGTTGGAATGGCTCCAACGGCCTCTGATACCACATACTCATAGTAGCAGTATAAAGTGTCCTGCTTACCCCACACTCCTTCAGTTCCTTCTTACTGCCCATGATGGCTTATTGCTTATTGCTCAGACAATCTTTTTTTTTAAATCAATGTGTAATGAAGCAGAGTGGCCTCCCTCCGGACTGTAGAGTGAAGGACCACTACACTCCCCCTGGTGGGCGGAGCTGAACCTGCCCTGCCCTCCTCGCCAGAAGTACCAGGGCGGGACAGAAAGTATAAAGGGAGGGCTTGGCAGCTGAGTTGAGGAGGATCCAGGGAAGGAGAATGATGCCTCCACTGTGCTGTGGCACCTGGAGCTGAATCTGTGCTCTGCAGCACCCTGCCCCTGGAGGAGACTGGGCCTGAAGAGCAGTTGCTGGGATCGCCATCCGTTGTGTACCCAGAGGGCCTGTGGATCATAGAGGTACCAAACCCCAGGAAGGTAGGAAGTAGCCCGGGGCAGCCGACAACTGTCCGGCTACTTTGCTGACTGACTCTAGGTCAGCGTGTTGCGGCTGGATCCCTGCTGACCCAGTGGCAGAACACTCCACCACTGTTAGGGCCCTGGGCTGGAATGCGGTGGAGTCGGGTGGGCCCACATTCCCCTACCCCCTGCCACCCCATGCTTGGGGTGGCAGACTCCCCACCCTAGGCCAGGAGGCCTGTGTGAATCTACTGTCCATCAAGCTAGACTCTGTTGGTGCTCACCCCTGCTGGAGCCCCTAGATTGCGGTGGTGCTCCCCCGTATCTGAACCCCTAGACCCAGTTTGCTGACTGCCTTAGCCTACAAGCTGAGGCTAAAGCTTGCTCCCTGCTCTGCCCCAGCCCAGGGGCTAGGGCTCTAGACTGTGTGTGTTTTCTGGCTGCCTTAGCCAGGAGACTTAGGCTACAGCCTGCTCCCTGCTCTGGCCCACCCAAAGGGTTAGCGCCCCAGACTGTGTGTGTTTGCTGGCTGCCTTACCAGGAGGCTTAGGCTACACACCACTCCCTGCTTGGCCCCGCCCAAAGGGTTAGAGCTCCAGACTGTTAAGTACTGCCAGCCCCAGCTGAGGGGCTAGGAGGTAAAGACTACTCAGTGCTCTGCCCTGCCCAAGGGTGGGGAGAAGAGCACCAGACTATTGTTATTTGTTTGCCTCTGATAGACGGACACAGAACTATAGACTATTTACGGCTCAGGCCTGCCAGCATGACCTGAGCTCAAGGGATACCGCCCAATACAGCGAGGCAAAGTGGCCTCCCTCCCCAGTGGAGAGTGAGGGACCACTACACAGTGTATATAGTTATTATAGTAGTGTTAGTTAATTGTTGGACACCTCCACACTTAGTTAGTGAGGTTCACCACTCCCTGGTGCTGGGGCATGCCTCGGTCACTGGGCTTCAAGCCCTGCACTTCCTGCAGCAACTTGATGCCATTGAGTGACCCGCACTCGAGCTGTCTCAAATGCTTGGAAGAATCTCATAGGAAAGATTGCTGCCAGATCTGCAGGGACTTCAAACCTCACACTAAGAAGGACCAAAAGCGAGGTTGAAGGTCCTTCTCATGGAGGCAGCTCTAAAACTGCTTCTGAGCTATACTCAGACTCGGCACTAAGCACCTCAGCTTTGGTGCAGAGTGCTCCCCGCACCGGTTGTGAGTCTTGGCACCAGTCTTCATCCCCGGTGCCCAAGAAGAAGCACAGGATACAGCAGGAGAAGAGCCAATTCCCAGTTCTGAAGGTGAGCAGGCATGGAGACTGGGATAGAGCAAGACCCGCATCAGGCTGTTCTCCCACCCCCCACTAACACTGCAAAGCCAATATCATCAGCTCCAGTACCTTTACATGCCCGGCTGACTCTGGCGCTAGAGGCACTGCAGACAGTGTGCCAGTCAGTTTGTGGTGCTGTCTTATTCCGGAGGCGTTTGCAGCAGCCAGGGACCTGTTTTTGTTAATGGTTCCTGCATCCCCAGAGGTTCAGGATTTGATACCGCTGGTACCGTTGAACAGTAGAGAACCATCCCCCAGCCACTGCCCGGTACCAAGGCCATCCTTTAGGGGAAAACCTCCTATGGTAGCCTCATCATAGGCTTCTCCGCAGCACCGATTACTAGCACTGAGGGGGTCAGCGCCACCATGGTCTTCACATCACAATTCTTTGTCTTCGTTGGAGTCTGAAGTGGTATCCTACTCTTCCCACTGTCCTGGTTGCCCACACTACTCCTTGGGCATTTCTACTTTGCTGTGGTCCCAAGCACAGGGGTATCTCCAAACATTTGGCCACCAGGTTTGTGGGGACCATCATCCATGCAATGGCCATTCTGAAACTCATGGGGTTTTCCCCCAGGCCAGGGCACTCTCTTGAGGTGTTCCTACTCAATGGCCTCTGAGAGTAGGACACATCCGGTATCTTGCCGTGAGACCCCTGACCTGGACTCCGGTACCGAGCCTGACACCGAGTATCTAGAAGAAGCCCCACAGGTCCCAGTTGATACAGAGGGAGTGGTGGAGATCCCTCAGCCTGTCATAACCTCCCCCTCCTCTTCCGCAAATGCAGTTGTGGTGGCAGCAGGTGTGTCCTCTTCACAAGATGACCACAAGGCTTACCAAGACTTAGTAAAGTGAGTGGCTTTGAATCTAGGCATACAGGCATGGGAGATCTACAGTTTCACATAGTGAACCAGCAGGGTCTGCTAGGCTGCTATGACTTTAATATGTGGGAGTCTCTGCAAAAATTTAAGGACATGCTCCTCCAGGGTGCCAGAGAGGAGCTCTCTTTACTGATTGAAAAAGGGAAAACAGTGGCGAGGGCCTCCTTGCAGGCAGCCCTGGATGTGACTGATTCTGAAGCTAGATTGTTGGCCACAGCAGTGACCATATGCAGAAGCTCATGGTTGCAGTCATCAGGGTTTCCCCAGGAGGTACAACAAACCCTCCAAGATCTACCTTTGGAAAGTTCTCACTCTTTTCAGAGCACATAGATGCCAGGCTCCATGGGCTTAAGGACTCCGAGGCAAAATCTCTGGGACTATTTACCCCAGTGGTATCCAGGAAGTATTACAGGCCCCAACAAACTGGCCGTTACTTTGTGCAGCCAGCCAGGACCAGCAGAGGAGAAAGAGCAGGGGGTTCAGGCATAGACCTCCTCTGCTGACCTCCTTGTGACTCTGTATGATTGAAACATGACCATTTATATCAATATTGCCACTGTTAGACAATTGCAACAAATCTTATACAAAGTATAAGTCATGTAAGGAGTCAGTGGAAAAGTTATGACTTGCTAAATATGATTATCCTGTTTTTATGCATGTATCATTTTTGTATCTGAAACTATAGGTATTGACTACATATGTACTGGCATCCTACAAATGTGTTTGCTCGTGGGGTAACACAAACAATTAATTTTACATCCAGTGTGGTCAGCACATTGTGAACAAACTATTCAAATTGATGTCCCATCAAGGAACACTTACTTAACTCTTACAATGAACCATAGAAGAAACTTGTCCCTGCCCGGTGAGCCTTCCTGTGGATGCTTTAGACAGAATATGGGCCACTCCTATGAGTCATCCAAACATGCTCATGTGAACCTGGACTCCATCTTGTGCCTGTAATTTTCCACAAACTAAGACTGAGTGTGTTTCCTCCACATGGGAGAAAGTAGAAAAGACCCTGGAAGCATCTCCATTTTGCCTCTTTCCAGCTCTGATCTGCACTATGGATTTACACTATAAAAGGAACATTCCAACCAATGGACTAAAGATTTATTTATTTAAATATTTATTTTATTTAGATCTTCCAATCTTCTGGAAGTTACTAGAGATTTTACAAGCCAGCAGTTTATTCCATCACTGCTTCAAACCTGATACAAGAATTCTGCAATGATTGTATGTGTTTGATTCCTTTGACCATTTTAACTCTCTCCTCTGTCTTTTCTCTTATATCTAAACTTTTAGATATTGGACACTAAAGGATTGGCAACAGCTTGATTATTGGGTAAGATCTGAGTATATATTGAGCTGGCTATGTGGATGATCTCTTGGGATTAGAGGTGCCCTTTCTTTGACTAAATTGGTTTTAAATAACAACTCGTCATTAAGTCTAGTGTGTGGGTGGTGAAACAAGGACTGAAGTTTGGACTTCTTGTTAACCACTGTGGTGAGACAGAAGTTTACTTTTGTTACTGGCTTGGTATATCTTATGGAAGAATAACCATTTGGGGTGAGTCTACCCTATTTCTCAGCAGTTTGTTCAGAACCTGGCATCCTCAGCTGTGACCCACTGAGGCACGGTGACACTCCTCAACAGGATCGATGCAGATCACCGCTAGACATTTGGGGAACTCGAAACACTCGTTTTGATGAGATGCTTGAAGTCAACATCACAATCCCCACAATACCAGATCCAGTTACCGATCTGTTTTTGGACTGACTCTCCCACTTATTCAATGCCTGGACCCACATTACTTCAGACCTTTGGGTACTCAGCACAATAGAAGTGGGATACACCCTCCAGTTTTTGTCTACCCCACCTTCCCACACCTTCTTCAGGGACTCTTCTCATGAGCAATTGTTGGAACAAGAAGTCCAGTCCCTCCTTTGAGTGGGAGCTGTAGAAGAGCTTCTGCATTACTTCCTAAAAGCCAAGGGTGGTCTCATAACTATCCTAGACCTGCATCATCTCAACCCCTATCTCAAGAACTTAATATTCCACGTGGTCTCCTTGGCTTCCATCCACATATTGATTTTTTCCCCCCAAGGCCACAGATGGTTCCTAAGATTTGTCTTGAACCAAGTAATTACCAGTTCACAATGCTTCTATTTGGCCTGTTGGCTGCCCCACTGCTTTTTACCAAATGTATGGCGGTGGTGGAGGCTTTCCTCAGAAAAAGGGGAGTTCATCTTCCCATACCTTGATGACTGGCTAGTCAGAGGTCGGTCCAGAGCTCAGCTGGAATCAAGCATCCACATCATCCACATCAACCTTCTGGGCACCAGGCCTACTGATAAACACCCAGAAATCCATTCTTATCCCAATGCAAAGGATAGAGTTTATCGGGGCAGTTCTTGACTCCATACAGGCAAGGGCCTTGCTTCTGGAAGTTCAGTTTGGGGCAATCATGGTCGCAACATCTCAGAAATGTCTGAGTCTTCTGGGACACATGGCATCATGCACTTACATAATGCAACACACGAGGCTACGTCTCAGACCTCTCCAAGCTTGGCTGGCCACAGTATACTCACCTTCGCAGCATCATCTGGACTTGGTGCTCATGATTCCTGCTCAAGTCCTGGGTTCAATGATGTGGTAGCTGAACCACCACGTGGTCTGAGCGGGAGTACACCTTTCACAGCTCCATTTTCTACATCAACAGGCAGGACGGAGATCGCTCTTCCCCCCCATATCAGGAAGCAATCCAACTGTGGGAGTTCTTCATAACACATTCAAACCATCTAGAAGCATCATACCTCCTGGTAGTACAGAACCAGCTGGCGGATAGCCTCAGCAGGTCTTTCTCCTCTCACCACGCATGGTGCATTTGTCCAGACATCGCAAGAGTCATCTTCCAACAGTGGGGGACTCCCCTTATAGATCTGTTTTCTACCTGCAACAATAGAAAATGTCACCATTTCTGCCCCCTGCGAGGGGCCACAGCCCAGGGTCTCTTACAGAGTCCTTCCTGCTATCATGGACAAATCACCTGTATTACTCCTTTCCACTTATCCCGATGATATACAAGGTCCTGATGAAGATCAAGGAGGACCAGGCAGGGGTCATTCTCGTAGCCCCGGCATGGTCCAAGCAACATTGGTTTGTTATCTTTTTCCACCTCTCAATGGAGACCCTGCTCCTGCTTCTGCTACACCCAGATCTGATCTCCTGAGACCATGGTTGGCTGCTCCACCCAAACCTCAGCTGTCTTTGTCTGATGGCCTGCAAGCTCCAGGCTGAATCCTGAGGAGCAAGCTGCTCAGAGCAAGTCCATTAAGTCCTGCTAGGCAGTAGAAAACCCTCCAGCAGTATCACTTATCTTGCAAAATGGAAGCAATTCTCCATCTGGTCCTCCCAATGTGGAATTCCGCCTACACAGTCCTCATAGCAACTCATATTTGAGTACCTTCTGCTTTTGAAACAACAGCCCTTTCTTCAGTCAAGGTCCATCTAACGACAATTTCGGCCTTCCATCCCACGGTTGACAACCAGTCTGTCTTTTCACATCAGATGGTTATCCATTTCTTAAAGGCCTGGAGAGTTATACCCCCAGGTAAGAGACCCAATTCCTCCCTGGGATCTAAACCTTATCTTGTCAAAGCTTACAGGTCCCCTGTTTGAGCCACTAGGAAGGTGCTTGTTGGTTCACCTCTCCTGGAAAGTGGCCGCCTTAGTGGCCATCACCTCAGCCAGAAGGGTTTCAGAGATTCATTCCCTCACATAGGAGCCCCCATATATGATTTTCTTCCATATATGATTTTCTTCAAGGATAAACTGCATCCATACCCGGTGTTCCTCCCAAAAGTGATTTAGCAATTCCACTGCAGCCAGGAAATCTTTCTGTCAGTATTCTCCCCAAAACAGCATGTGAACCGAGAGGGGCAGCGTCTACATTCCTTCGATGTTAGACACGCCCTAACTTTCTATATACAAAGAACCAAACCATAGTGCAGGTCAACCCAGCTGTTCATAGTGATATCAGAGAGGATGAAAGGCATTCCCATCTCTGCCCAGAGGATTTTGCCCTGGATTACAGCATGCATCCAGGCATGTTATGAATTTGCCGGCATCCCGCCTCCAGCTAAACTGACTGCTCATTCCACAAATTCACAGTCCTCTTCAGCCGCTTTCCTAGCACAAATCCCAATTTGGGACATCTATGGAGCCAGCAACCTTGTCATTGGTGCACTCATTCGCAACACACTATACCATCACCCAGTGGGCCAGAGACAATGTCAATTTTAGCCATGCAGTCTTGGAGTCAGCCTTTTCTTGTACTCTGATCCCACCTCCTGTTCAACTGCTTGGGAGTCACCTACATTGGAATAGACATGTGCAAGCAGTTGAAGAAAAAAATATGGTTACTAACCTTTCTGTAAAGGTGGTTGTTTGAGATGTGTTGCACATGTCCATTCCAAAACCCACCCTCTGTCCCCTCTGTCAGAGGGTAAGAAGAAACTAAAGGATCATGGGGTCAGCAGGACCCTTTATACCAGCACTATGAGCTGACCTCACAGATACCACTAAGGGAAAAAATTCCAGCAACTGTGCTCAGGGCGCGCACACACCTACATTGGAATGGACATGTGCAACACATCTTGAAGAACAACAGTTACAGAAAGGCTAGTAACTCTTTTTTCCTGTGTAGTAGTGTAGAAATCCAGCTAGCTAGAGATGCCCACACAATGTAATAAAACACTTAGGAAGTCTTCAGCCACTGTTCCTACATGTTTTGAATCAAAGCCTAGTAGAAACAGATGACCACACAGTCAGAAGTGAATTCACAGCTATTAAGTACTGGTCCCCCCACAATATAATTCCAGTAGCACCTGTGCTAGATAATGTTGTGAAGATACTGTGAAAAACTGCAGCAGTCAGAAAATGACCAGTGGCCCAGTTCTTCCCCATCAGTCTGCCAATAATAATCCAGAGCTCTGCCTCCAAACCTCTTAAGCTTTAGAGCAGTGAAGACAAGTATGCTTGTGCTCAGTTCCATTTGAGCAACTGGAGATGATAGAGTGATTTCAAGCATCTTATCCTTTCAACCCAATGAAACTTCATAATCTCTCCATCTCTCCTGCTGAGCTCTGAAACCTGCCTCACCTCCCTCCAGGCTGATGCCCTCAACTGCCTGCCTGCCTCCACTCTCCTCCACTGCTGCCTCTTCCCCATCTCTGGTCTCCACAGAACACTGCATCCTTATTAGTTCTAGAAACAAGGCAGTTAGAAACTGATGGCAGAGGAGGTGGTTTAAATCAGAATAGTAGGATTTTGCTAATAGATTGGCGTTGTTTTAAATAGTTGGGACTCTGAGGATCTATCACCACATGTCTCACTTCCTAGCATCCAGAAACCTTCAGTCCTTCCTGCCACATTGCCACCTTCTGATTCATATAAAGACACTTTGACGCTGGGTGTCTGCAAGCTGCTAGACGTGGGGGGAGATTATGAAAGACACTTAGGACAGCTCCCACTGACTTTCAAGAGGAAATGGGCACCTAACTGCCTTTAGTGTATTTTGAAAATCTGCCCCATGTGGAGTTGTCATTGTCCTGAAAAGTAATGGTCTGGTTTTTCTTTGTTTGTTACATTATCTGCAAGATGCAGCTATGCTGTGTTTCTTTTCAATGGCTATACTCTTGTTTCAGTACTTATAATTAGCTTATTTATAAAAGAGCAAAGCAGGTTTTACAACATTACTATTTTAAAAGATCACTCAAAAGTCATGTGATGTTTTAAAGAAAAACACAAAAGGTCTAGCCTTTAATGGGAGTTGCCCTTTGCCTTTCTAACAGTATATTTAAATTTATCCACAAAGCATAAAATTTCTTTCAACATTACAAATAGGAAGTCATGGTAGCTTTTATTTTTAAACAACTTTGCTATGCTATCTCACGCAGTGCAAGAATTCAATGTAGAAAAATCCATGCATCCGCTCTGACTGTGCAAAGACTGTTTCCCCCCAAAACATCAGGAACTATCAAGGAACTCTGCTTGAAGATCAATTGATCTGAGAAGGATTTTTTTCTTCTTCTAGATTCTCATAAATACTATCTTAAGAAAACTGTCCTGGGAAAGTAAGTGAGATATGTATCTTTGCTATGGATTCCTGCTCCTCCTCCCCTCAGTTAAAGAGGATGTGAGGCTCTGATATGGTTGCTACACACAAGTGGTGGCAGAAGACAACTAAACTTTTTTTCCTGACCCATATCACTTGGCTTGGGTCAGCTTACAAAGGTTAATACCCTATTACATGACAGAGATCAGACCCCAGTGGTTATTGTTATTTAGCACATTATTCAAATGAAAAATGGTAGGCAATGTATGGCCTGACTGTGTGTGACTCATGAAGGTCACTTTCCCGCCACAACAATTTCAATCTACTCTGATTTCCTCATTATCTCTAGTTCAGGGGTCGGCAGCCTTTCAGAAGTGGCATGCCAAGTCTTCATTTATTCGCTGTAATTTAAGGTTTTGTGTGCCAGCCCCTGTAAATGTAAAATGTATTACTGGCGGATGGAACCCCAGACTGGTAGTGGGCTGAGCGGGCTGGCGGACGGGACCCCAGGCTCAACCCGCAGCCGGTCTGGGGTTCTGGCCGCCGGCCCCTGCCAGCAGGGGTCCCGGCTGCCAGCCCTGCTCAGCCTGCTGCCGGCCCGGTGTTCCGTCCATCCAGGCTGGCAGCGGGCTGAGCGGGGCCGGTGGCGGGGACCCCAGGCCAGCAGCAGCCTGCCATGGTAAATCAGCTTGCGTGCTGCCTTTGGCACGCGTGCCATAGGTTGCCGACCCCTGCTCTAGATTCATAACCTTAAATAACAATGTTCTTCAATTACTGGTACTGTATTCACAATTGTCTGAACCATCAGAACTGATAATCAGTATTATCAACCCCAAGCATTCAAAAAATCATGTCAGTCCTCAAAATATCAAACTATATAGATATTTTCTTTTTATTGGTCTTCTGGGTTTTTTTTTAGCCTTTAGCATTCAGATTGTTTTGGAACGTTTCTCTGCAACCATATGAGTTACAAATGTACTTTTTAAAAAATGAAAGCTGAGATTCTCATGTAGTCACTTGACTCCAGGAGCTGGGGCTTTAAGAAAAATATCATGAGACTCATGATAAAATCTTGAGCTGGCAACACTGCTGTGACGGGTTGGATCACAAAAACCCCCTTGGGAGCTGCCACCCAATGTGCAAAGACTACCCCTATTTCTGTTTTCCCTGCCAGCTCAGGATTCCAGCACCCTGTCTTGCTGAGCCAGACACTCCAGTCTGCTCTGACAAAGACTCAGGGTCTGAATCACTTGTCCCAAAGCTGCAAGTTTACCCGAAAACCAGCTTACAGGAGTGTGCTTGTCTTTAGCACTCAGATGCCCAACTCCCAATGGGGTCTAAACCCAGATAAATCCGTTTTACCCTGCATAAAGTTTATGCAGGGCAAACTCATAAATTGTTCGCCCTCTATAACACTGATAGAGAGATATGCACAGTTGTTTGCTCCCCCAGGTATTAATACATACTCTGAGTAAATTACTAAATAAAAAGTGATTTTATTAAATACAGACAGTAGGATTTAAGTGGTTCCAAGTAGTAACAGACAGAACAAAGTAAGTCACAAGCAAAATAAAATAAAATGCGCAAATCTATGCCTAATCAAACTAAATACAGATAATCTCACCCTCAGAGATGCTTCAGTAAGTTTTTCTCAGACTGGACACCTTCCAGGCCTGGGCACAATTCTTTCCCCTGGTACAGCTTTTGTTCCAGCTTAGGTGTTATCTAGGGGATTCTCCATGATGGCTCCTCCCTCTCTCTGTTCTCTTCCACCCCTTTATATATCTTTTGCATAAGGCGGGAACCCTTTGTCTCTCTGGGTTTCCACCCCCCCTCACTGGAAAAGCACCAGGTTAAAGATGGATTCCAGTTCAGGTGACATGATCACATGTCACTGCAAGACTTCATTACTCACTTGCCAGCACACATATACAGGAAGACTCACAGGTAAACACAGTCATCTGCAGACAATGGTCCTTGTTAATGGGAGTCATCAAGATTTCAAACCATCATTAATGGCCCACACTTTACATAATTACAATAGGCCCTCAGAGTTATGTTTTATATTTCTAGTTTTAGATACAAGAGTGGTACATTTATACAAATCGGATGATCACACTCAGTAGATTATAAGCTTTGTAATGATACCTTACAAGAGACCTTTTGCATGAAGCATATCCCAGTTACATTATACTTACTTATATTTTTATAAAACCATATAGACTGCACAACGTCACACAGGAGCTGGGGCTTTAAGAAAAATATCATGAGACTCATGATAAAATCTTGAGCTGGCAACACTGCATTACCATAAGCTTAGTGGAACACATTGTTCATTGTCCAGCTCCAAATGGTGGAATCAGGTAAGAGTGAGAAGAGCGATGAAGGGTGGAAAGAGGCAAAAGAGCATAGAGAAATTAGACAATGGGGACCAACAAAGTATAAGAATAGTATAGATGTGACAGGAAGCAGATGGAGGGGAGGGGGGGGGGAGAGTGATACCTGTCAGTCAACTAAAGCCCTGACTCTGCTCCATATATGAGACCCCACTGATTTCCATATGAGTTCTAAGTTGAGTGGCTAGAAAACTTAACCCTAATGAAAGCAATGGAAAATAAACAAAACCTCATATTTTAAAAAATTGGAAGAAAGGAGGAAAGAACATAAAGATTATTAAATTTCTTTTGTCATTTAGCTGATTCCCTAGCTGACCTTCCAAATATCCATCTTTATAAATCTACAGAACATTGTGAAGCAAAGGTTTCACATTCCAAACTTCAGGCACATTCAGCTCCTTGCTTTAGCATCTTTGTCCTGCTCCCTTCAGAAAATTGTATTCCATATAGGTTTTTGTACCATCATCACAGTAGTGCATTAAATCATATGATTAATGTCAGTCACATGTAGTTTGCTCTTTTGATATCTTCTCCTCAGGGGGAGAATTGTGTGTGCAATGTAGGGCTTTGTTTGGTGGGATTTATTTTTTGACTTTTTAAAAAATGTACATGCTGCTATGTGTTTGTTAGAGAAGGCAAGGTCAAAGAAGTGCACCTTGAACTTTGCGAGTGGAAGATGGTGTGGTTTGTGATGGCCCTGCAGGAGTTTGTTCCACACTCTGGGACTGGCCCCCCAGCCTACACAGACAGGCTTTACCCTTATGGTAGTGACTTAGAACATAAGAACGGCCATACTGGGTCAGACCAAAGGTCCATGTAGCCCAGTATCCTGTCTTCTGACAATGGCCAGGTGTCCTAGAAGGAATGAACAGGTAATCATCAAGTGATCCATCCTCTGTCACCCTGTAGCGAGGCAGTCACCCTGCTTCAGTTAGGAAGGGGTTAAAAGCAGCCAGGGGAGGTTGGTTGGGTAAACAGCCACAGGTGTGGCCATACCCAATTAGGGTCCAGCTGACCCTGATAGAAGGGCAGGCTGAGGGAGTGAGAGGACCAGCTGAGGAGCAGAGAGGACCAGTCTGCCTGGGAGAGCAAGCAGGGTATCTGAGGCAGAACAGGGCTGAGGAGCTCTGGCCTGGTGAGTCCCCAGGCTGAGGCCTTGCTAAAGGTCAGGGGTGGTACTAGGGCTGCAGGGAGGCAGCTGGGGCTGGAAAGGCAGCAGGTTCAAATGCCCTTGCCAATGATGAGTGACCACTTCAGATTGCAGTTTGCCCCTGAAGGAAGGGGCTAGATGAGGACTGGCAGTGGGTCACTGAGGTGAGTTGGGCTTAGGGGATTGGGGTTCCCCAGGGAGGGGAGACCCAGAGTGTGGGGGCACTGCTGTGGGGCAGCACCCCAAGGTAAGGGGCACCGGGGTCTGGGAGGGATGCGGGGCCTGAAGTGCTATAAGTGGTGGAGATCAGGAGGAAGCAGGCACCGGTAGGAAGATACCAACCAGCAGGAGGCACTCTGAGGCTGGAACTGAGCTAATTCCTGGACGACCAGCAGGAGGCACTACGGCGGTGAGTGCCCGCCATGCTACACATCCATTCCCAACTTCTGGCAAACAGAGGCTAGGGACACCATCCCTGCCATCCTGGTTAATAGCCATTAATGGACCTCCATGAATTTATCTAGTTTTATTTTGAACTCTGATACTGTCTTGGCCTTCACAACATCCTCTGGCAAAGAGTTCCACAGGTTGACTGTGTGTTGTGTGAAGAAATATTTCCAGACCAATGGTACAACACTGTCATGTAGACAAGCTCTAACTCAGGAACTCTAAGTTTCTCCTCCCAGATTCTCCTGGGCCATCCGTACCTCTCATACAAGCTTTACCAGAGGAAAGTGTGATGTGGCCCATTATTCTTATGGCTTTATGGACTCTGTGATTTTACAGATGCAGAATTTACCAGAGAATTGACTTGTGGCCACAACATACTCAAAGCCTTTATTTTTAAAGGTTGCATTGCTAGCCCTCCTGGTTTTGCCAAACATCCAAACTGATGCAGTACTGTCTGCCATCAGCCTGAAACAATAGCCTTGAGAAATCCCTGCCCGGACTTCCATAGTGATGGATGGTGGAAGCTGTCAATCATAGTTTTCATCCCAGAGCGTTAGGTGATCTTTTAGGTATCCTGGGCCAAGGCCATTGAGCACCTTGAAGCGCTGAGACCTTGAACTTGACTCCGTATCCTATGTAAGGACAGGTTTGATGTGCCCATGGTAGTCTTTGTTGCTGAGGAGACATGCCGCAATGTTCTATATTAAAGAATTCTGACACTGAGCTAGGTCCCCTTCATAGGCCTATAGGGCTAGAATCACAAATCAATTAAGATGCCTGTCATTTTAGGCACCTAAATCCAAAATTTAGATCCTCAAAACACCCACTCAGCTGCCACCTAACCCTGTTGGTGCCTAAACTCCCTAAGTGCCTACATTTCTGCCAGTTAAGTCCCTTAAGCCCTTAAAAATCTACCACTGCGCATGAGCATGGATGGCTCAGTCATGGTGCTTGGGCATCTGACTCAAACCTAAGCCCCAGCAGGATCCTTAAATTGAGCGTGCCCTCACCTATATCACCTGTGGAACTCAATCCAGCAGGTGTGCTCAGAGACAATCTAACAGATTTGTGGCCCTGTACAAAATACCATCATTGGGCTAGCAAGAGTTAGAATGATTCTATAGACCAGTGGATAGGACACTCACAAGGGATATGGGAGACTCAAGTTCAGGTCCAGTCTTCTAGTACCCTATAGTCCAGAGGTTAGGGCATTCTCCAGACATGTGGAGAAACAATTTGAACTCACATCAGGCAGGAGAGGTCTCCCACATCCCAGGTAAGTGCTCTAACCAGTGGGTTAAAAGTTATAAGGGAAAGTTTGTGAGAAAGGCTTAGGTGCCTAACTCCAGGAGAAGGTTGAAGGCTGTGACTGTAAAGCAGAACGATGTGCCTCCCTCTGTACTGGCCATAGGTGCCTAAGCCCCTTTAAAGGGTTGACCTTAGGCCCCACCCATCTTCTTGGCAGTTCCTATTGGCTAGCCAAGGTGGCTCACCCCCCTAGTGTGCTGGCTTTTGTGGATCCCATTCTTAGGTGCCTTACTCTTCCCATGAAGTGTGCAGGGACCCTGGGCACCTAACTTGGGGTCGTGGCTTCCATTGGGCAGCAGGATGCCTAACATTAGGCATTGAAATTCTGATTCTAAACCCCCTTTGTGGATCAAGCTTGTACCTTCTAACATTTGAAAAGAGAAACAACCTCAAACCCTTTTCCAAATCAGTTTTTCAATATTGAATTGATGGGATATTTCTGTCATGTATCTCTAACGAATCTGTTCTCTCTCGCCACCATTGCCTGAAATATAAATTGACAGGAGCTGTGTAAAATTGAAACGCAGTGGATGGAATGGAGTCATTATTGCATAAACACAAAAGTTATCATCTTAATCGATCAGAAGTGTTTCCCCTTGCCAGAGTGTGATGGCACATATGGACTCTCTTCAGTGGCTGGCAGGAAAAGGTTAACCCTTTCCCTCTGAGCTAAATAGCTGTTAGGGAAAATGAGGGGAATTTGAGTGGGCTTATCTGGAGGGCATTACATTAGTGTGGGAAGTACAAGAGAATTGAGCTTGGGAGGAGAGAAAAGAAACATGCTAGGAGTCTGACTAATGCCAATGGAGTGATCTCATTGCATAATTTACTCAGTGGTCATGCTGTTACTTGTTGTTTATATTTGTCTCCCGGTTATAGAGCTGGGCTGATAATGTGAATATTCACAAATGTATACCATACATTTTGTGAGAAGAGGGATATAAAATATATTTGCCTTTTTAAAAAACAAACTTATTTTCATAAGCTTCAGATCGGAGGCAATTTAGGGGGACAGAGAAATGCTGGCAGAGAGAGAGAGAGAGAGCAGTTTGTTTTCACTGATTTATTTCTGGTGGAAGGAAACCCTTTTGTCCTTCATTTATTTCAATCCAAGCCCTATGTTTCCTTCCTATGTTTTTTTTTTTCTTTCTTCCCTTTAGTTTAATTCTAAAAAATTAGAAGCTTGATTTCTCTGCTTACTCTGACAGCCTAGCAGCAAGCCACATTTTGTTAGGAAGTTTTGGAACTGAGTGGATAGGAAGGTTTTTCCTGACTAAAACTGAGTAGGTTGCTCAGAAAATGTATGTATCACAACAGCAGAGTAGATAGAATTTGCTCTGTGCCTTCCTGAGCTTAATCTTAATATACAATTGAACACAAAAAATGTAAAAAGAACAGTAAGGTTGCAAACTCAAGCATTCAAAAGTTAGGAAATGCCAACGGCTGCCTGTGCAACCTTAATTTGGACCCCTTGTGCATATGTATTATGATAGTCTTTAAGTACATGATCACATACTGTTTTTACATACTTGCAGCAAGGCCTTATGTGTCTTTATTGTCATTCACTAAATGGATTCTTGAATGACTATATTGTCTTGCAGAGAAGAATTAAAGAACTTGCAACTAGTAGTATACATGGAGACCTGTAGTCTTAGGCAAAAATTGTACTGTATCAAATTCTTGTAGTACCATCCTGATGAAGCAGGGCAGCAAATCTAAGTGACTCTCAGTTGGGAGTTAGGAAAATGGTGGTTTAAAAAAAAAAAAATCCTGATACTACCAATGAAAGCCCCTCACACCCTTCTCTCTATGGGTGATTTGAAATAATCTGCCTTCTACTGGCTACTTGGAAAACACAAACTGAAGCACCTGTGTGCTTAATATGCACATTTGTATGTGTGCTGTGGCTCTGCAGATGCAGCTGCAGCACATGCCAGATGGCATTTGCTTTTCATTGGGCAGGTTGGGAGAGAATATCATTAGGAAGTCTCCAGCATAATTAAACACTTCTTTCTCACTGCTTTGCTCTTGTGGCCTTTCCTTCTCCCATTAATTTGTTGTTATTGCAGCTCTAATTTCTCTCCCTACTTTTAATTTATTCATCAATGTTAGTTAATTGTGCTTGTGAGCTGTAATAGCTTTTATTAGTGAGCTCACTCACCATGTGGGTTTTCCAAAACTACTTATACAGATATGTTGTATGCAGAGGTGTTGTAGCTGTATTGGTCCCAGGATATTAAAGACACAAGGAAGGTGAGGTGATATATTTTATTACCTACGCTCGAAAGCTTCTCTCTCCCACTAACAGAAGTTGGTCCAATAAATGATATTACCTCACCCACCTTGTCTCTATAAAGATATGCAAAGAGCTGCTGCTGGCTGAGACAAAGCCAGCACATCTTACTAGCTTAGTCAGGGAGAGGCTCCCCTGGTGCTTAGATGATGGAATTGTTGCTGCCTCTGGACCTAATAGACCTAGAACCTCAACTGACTTAAATTTCAACATTAGCTCCAAATCTCTCCAAGTAACTGTGAGTGTTCTCTACAAAATGCTGCTTTTCTAGCTAACAAAATTGGTGAGACCACCTAAATAACGAGAGGGACTTACCATGACCTCACACTGTGACATTCCCCTGGTGTTATCTGGACCGGTGATCTGCTAGGCCACTCCAATCCTTGACTCTGGGAGCCAACCTTACCCTGCTCTGCTGTGAGAACCCCCACTCCTGGGCTGTTCACACACAGCCTCTGGCATGTAAGCTGCTCCTTGGATTGTGCAACCGAATGTCTCCGTCTTGCAGTGTCCAGTTATGCCCGCTGGACGCTGCAAGCTTATACGAGTTCATCAATTTAACAAAGAAATTGATATGTACCAGGGTTGTTATCCCAAGGGGAGTCTCTGACACACTTCAAACCAAATGCACTGCTTCAGGTAGAATAAACAAACAAATTTATTAACTGCAAAGTTAGATTTTAAGTGATATTAAGTGATAGCCAAAAAGTCAGAGTGGTTACCAAAAGAAAATAAAGTATAAGCACGCAGTCTAAACTCTCAACCCTATTAGACTGGGCAACATCTAGATTAACCAGTTTTTCTCACTCCACTGGATATTGCAGTCCTTAATATACAGGTTTGTTCCTTAAACCTGGGCCTAAAACCTCTGTTGGAGTCTTGTCTTCTCAGTATCTTAGTTGCTTGCTGCGAAGGTGTGGGCAGGAGAAGGGCCCAGTATGTGTCCACGCTGTCTGTTTTATACCCTCAGTCCATGTGCTTGGGGAGCACAAGTCCAAGGATGTCTGGGGGGCATCTCTCCAAGCAAGGCTGAGCAATTCCCCTGGTGTGGCCTCATGCAGGTGAGTCATTGCATTGTAGCTCCCTTGCTGGACAATGGCTGTTGATGGGTTGTTTGACACTCCACCTGGGCGTTGGTTACTTTCCTTGCTGTTGCCTCTGGGAAGCTAATATCTGGCTGATTCCCCAACTTATAGAATGTTTTGGTGACCACCATACAACACAATTCTCATAACTTAATATGCATTAATGATACACATATATGGATAGAGAAATGACTTTCAGCAGATCATAACCTTTCCTCTGATACCTTACAAGGCATGCTTTATATGTAAGATCCCAATTATATGAAAATGAGGAATATGGGGGGTACAGTATGCTCCCCGATGTATAGAATATCACACACACAAACTGTGTGGCTTTGTATTTATCATGATGTTTGGATAGTATGTGAAAAGTTACTCTGAACTCTGAGTTTCAGAGAGAGAAAATGAGCTTGTTTCCTTAGACCCCCCTTCTCATATTTGTTCATTACATGAAACAAAAGTGAGTCAAAGCAATGTTGTGTACTTTTTTTTAATCTCTGAGCACAGAGGAAAAAAAGCAGCAATAAAAATGTCTTGACTGGAAAGCCTCAAACAAAGGTTTCTCCCCCTCTCCCCCCAAAAGAAAGAGTTAAAAAAGCATTGCTCTATAACAAACTGTGTGCTACTTTATTACTCACAATAGCTTGATTGGTAGGTTATGCTTTAATAAGCCTACATGAGATTGTTTAGACTCAGAATCTGATAATAAATAAATATACACTGAAGAGTATCTAGCCTGAGGAACATGACTGCTGGCTTCATCATTACATTTATGACCTGTAAGGAATTTTTCTAAATACACCTCCATTCCCAAAGAATCCTGAACGATGAAAAAACACATGAATATGTAAAACTGAAGGAAAGTGAACATAGATTATTAGTCATAACAAAAAGCAAATCAAAGCTTAAAAACAAAGTGTGGACTTTTAGCCTTCACCCTGTAGAATGCTTGGCTACTTTTAATTGTATACCTTGTACTTGAAGACATTGAGTTCTCACAGCTCTTTTTTTTTTTTTTAACATCTTTGTTTAACAAGGCTCTACAGCCTAAGGCATTAACATTCCAATATTCATGCTGCCGTCTCAATGTTATTTTAATACTTCTCTGGTTTAATTACTGAAATAATTAAAATTTACACTCAGTAAGTGCTGTAGTGTGATATTGATTT
This sequence comes from Emys orbicularis, assembly GCF_028017835.1. Taxonomy (NCBI): domain Eukaryota; kingdom Metazoa; phylum Chordata; order Testudines; family Emydidae; genus Emys; species Emys orbicularis. The sequence continues at coordinate 61,567,044 of NC_088683.1, read as the reverse complement.
AGAGTGTTTGTGTGTGTTCTCAGTGCTGGAGGAATCAAACAGTTATCAGTCATATTACATCTACTGCCCTATCACAGAAAATAACACTTAGGAGAGAGATTTTCAGAGGAAGTGTCTTTCTCTTCTCTTTACTCATCTTCTTCAGACACTAATGAAGACAGGCAGTAGCGAGCCAAATGCTAGTGTTGATACATTTAAACATGATATATTCGACTTTTTGTTGGACATATGGGGTGAAATCCTGCATCCTTGGAGTTTTGCCACTGAATTCAGTGAGGTCAGGTTTTCACTCACTCACTCACTATAGAAGTGATAACACAGAGGCAAAAATTCTGTAGTGTATATATACCTCCAGACCAGTGGCACCGCCATGGGCACCCGCATGGCCCCACAATATGCCAACATTTTTATGGTTGACCTGGAACAACGCTTCCTCAGCTCTCGTCCACTCATGCCCCTCCTCTACCTATGCTACATTGACGACATCTTCATCATCTGGACCCATGGGAAGGAGACTCTGGAAGAATTCCACCATGATTTCAACAGCTTCCACCCCACCATCAACCTCAGCCTGGACCAATCTACACAGGAGGTCCACTTCCTAGACACCACAGTACAAATAAGTGATGGCCACGTTAACACCACCCTATACCGAAAACCCACCGACCGCTATGTCTACCTTCATGCCTCCAGCTTCCAGCCCAGACACACCACATGATCCATCGTCTACAGCCAAGCACTGAGGTACAACCACATCTGCTCCAACCCCTCAGACAGAGACCAACACCTACAAGATCTTCACCAAGCATTCTCAAAACTACGATACCCGCACAAGGAAATAAGGAAACAAATCAACAGAGCCAGACGTGTACCCAGAAGCCTCCTGCTACAAGACAAGCCCAAGAAAGAAACCAACAGAACTCCACTGGCCATCACCTACAGTCCTCAGCTTAAACCTCTCCAACGCATCATCAGTGATCTACAACCCATCCTGGACAATGATCCCTCTCTTTCACAGACCTTGGGAGGCAGGCCAGTCCTCGCCCACAGACAACCTGCCAACCTTAAGCATATTCTCACCAGCAACCACACACCACACCATAACAACTCTAACTCAGGAACCAATCCATGCAACAAACCTCGATGCCAACTCTGCCCACATATCTACACCAACAACACCATCACAGGACCTAACCAGATCAGCTACAACATCACCGGTTCATTCACCTGCACGTCCACCAATGTTATATATGCCATCATGTGCCAGCAATGCCCCTCTGCTATGTACATTGGCCAAACTGGACAGTCACTACGTAAAAGGATAAATGGACACAAGTCAGATATCAGGAATGGCAATATACCAAAACCTGTAGGAGAACACTTCAACCTCCCTGGCCACACAATAGCAGATGTAAAGGTAGCCATCTTACAGCAAAAAAACTTCAGGACCAGACTCCAAAGAGAAACTGCTGAGCTTCAGTTCATTTGCAAATTTGACACCATCAGATCAGGGTTAAACAAAGACTGTGAATGGCTAGCCAACTACAGAAGCAGTTTCTCCTCCCTTGGTGTTCACACTTCAACTGCTAGCAGAGGACCTCACCCTCCCTGATTGAACTAACCTCGTTATCTCCAGACTGATTCTTGCTAGCATATTTATACCTGCCCCTGGAAATTTCCATTACATGCATCCGACGAAGTGGGCATTCACCCACGAAAGCTTATGCTCCAATACATCTGTTAGTCTTAAAGGTGCCACAGGACTCTCTGTTGCTTTTTACAGATCCAGACTAACACGGTTACCCCTCTGATATAGGCATTTCAACATTCCCCAACAGTAATTTTCTGGTCTGGGAAGTAAGTCCCTTCCTGCAGCTGTTCAAACAGACCAGAGTTCCTGAAGATGCGAGCGTCATGCACCTTTCCCGGCCATCCCACATTGTTGTCGGTGAAACATCCCTTGTGATCCACCAGTGCTTGCAGCACCATGGAAAAGTACCCCTTGCGGTTTATGTACTGGCCACCCCGGTGTGCCGGGGCCAAGATTGGGATATGCATTCTGTCTATCTATCGCCCTGCCGCAGTTAGGGAACCCCAGCGCATTAAAGCCATCCACAATGGTCTGCACATTTCCCAAAGTCACTACCCTTGATAGCAGCTGGTCAATGATTGCGTTGGCTACTTGCAGCACAGCAGCCCTACAGTAGATTTGCCCACTCCAAACTGATTCTCGACTGACCGGTAGCTGTCGTGCATTGCAAGTTTCCACAGTGCTATGGCCACTCGCTTCTCTGTGCAGGGTTGCTCTCATTTTGGTGTCTTTGTGCTTCAGGGAAGGGACAGCAAGTCACAAAGTTCCATGAAAGTGGCCCCACACATACGAAAGTTTCGCAGCCACTGGAATCATCCCAGACCTGCAACACTATGCGGTCCCACCAGTCTGTGCTTGTTTCCCGGGCCCAGAATCGGCATCCACGGCATGAACCTGGCCCAATGCCACCATGATCTCCTAATCACCACATGCCGTGCTTCTAGGAACGTCTGTGTCCATGTCCTCATCAGTATAGTAATCGCACTGTCATCGCTTCCTCACCCGTTTTTGCAGGTACTGCACATACTGCTGGATAATGCGCGAGGTATTTACAATGGTCAAAACTGCAGCAGAGATCGGAGTGGGCTCCATGATTGCCGCACTATGGCGCCTGCATGGGTAATCCTGGAAAAAGTGCGCGAAACGTAGGAGGCCTGTTCGGTTCCAGATGGCTGATAAAAAGCGGTAAATAGTTGTCTTCTGTAGCTTTCATGGAGTTGGGAAGCTCGCTAGAGCTGCAAGAGCGGAAGAGCAGAGTTTGTGGCGGAAGCGTGAGCAGAGTTTGCGGCAGAAGCTGTGCGGCTCAGGTCACGATGGCCGAAAAACGGCGGGGAATTGTTGCCGTCTGTAGCTTCCACGGGAGCCCAGGACTGACAACATGGAAAAAGTGGTGGAAGCTGTGCGGCTCAGTTCACGATGGCCGAAAAACGGCGGGGAATTGTTGCCTTCTGTAGCTTGCACGCGAGCCCAGGACAGACAACATGGAAAAATTAGCTAGCGATGCAAGAGCGGGAGAGCAGAGTTTGTAGCGGAAGCTGTGCTGCTCAGTTCACGGTAGCCGAAAAAAGGCGGGAAATGGTTAGATAAAAGAGTAGATAGAAAGACGAGAGGACATGCGAGGTGGATTCATAGTACCAGGAGACAGGCGGTGCACTGTACTGCACCGTCTGCTGGCAGCATGGCGTCTGCCGTAGCTTTCATGGAGGGAGGAGCGAGTGACGGCACACACCCAGAAACACCTGCGAGAATTTTTTGCCCCATCATGCACTGGGAACTTAACCCACAATTTCAATGGGCGACGTGGACTGCGGGACCTGTGGGATAGCTTCCCACAGTGCACCACTCCGACATTCGATGCTAGTCTCGGTACTGTGGACGCACTCTGCCGAATTCACGCACTTTAGTGGGGACACACAACACCAAATGTATAAAATTGCTTCCGAAAATTCGAATAGAATAAGTTCGAATTAATTTTGTACTGTAGACATACCCAAAGAAATGGAACGTCCATCACTCTCAGTTACTTGGTAACCACAAAAACTTGCCACAAGCAGCTCTTTGTCATCCATGAAAATGGGCCATTAATCTGATGGTTGTCAGGGTACCCAGGACTGTGAGTCACCTTGTTACCTGCTGCCTGTAACAAGAGGGAGTCTTTCTTATGGTAGCTGGCTGTCAGCTCCCTGACACTGCCACCCCTTCAAACACTCTCTTCTGGGCTCTGCCAGTCCTAACTTTGCCTTGCAGGTTAGCAATAGGGGCATCCCAATCCCCACGTCCCTTTGAATCATACTCCTGTGATATCCAACCCCTGACACTAGCTACTCACAGAATTTCCAGATCCTCTGCACCCAAAGGTGTGATGTACCCCAATTTGCCAGTTTTACCATATACAACAGCTCTTGTCAGCCACACAGCATTTGTGAGCACTTTAATAAACCTTACTTTGTTGTATTGTAAGTAAGAACAAAGATATTTCTAGAAATGAGAGAGTGTTGGAAACAAGTGGTTACAACACAACAGAAAATCATTAGGGCAGTCAAGCGATTAAAAAATTAATCATGGATTTAAAAAAATGTGCAGTTAATCGCACTGTTAAACAATAATAGAATGCTATTTATTTAAATATTTTGGATGTTTTCCACATTTTCAAATATATTGATTTCAATTATAATATAAAATACAGAGTGTACAGTGCTCACTTTATATTATTTTGATTACAAATATTTGCACTGTAAAAAAGAAACAAAAGAAATAGTATTTTTCAATTCATCTCATACAAGTAATGTAGTGCAATCTCTTTATCATGAAAGTTGAACTTAGAAAAGTAGAATTATGTACAAAAAATAACTACATTCAAAAATAAATAAAACAATGTAAATCTTTAGAGCCTACATGTCCACTCAGTCCTTCTTCTGGTTCAGCCAATCACTAAGACAAACAAGTTTGTTTACATTTACAGGAGATAATGCTGCCCACTTATTTACAATGTCACCAGAAAGTGAGTATAGGCATTCGCATGGCACTGTTGTAGCCAGTGTCACAAGATATTTACGTGCCAGATGTGCTAAAGATTCATATGTCCCTTCATGCTTCAACCACCGTTCTAAAAACATGCGTCCATGATGATGATGGGTTCTGCTCGATAACAATCAAAAGCAGTTTGATGACGGGTTCTGCTCAATAATATTCCAAAGCAGTTGGACGGACGCATGTTCATTTTCATCATCTGAGTCAAATGCCACCAGCAGAAGATTGATTTTCTTTTTTGGTGGTTCGGGTTCTGTAGTTTCTGCATCGGAGTGTTACTCTTTTAAGACTTCTGAAAGCATGCTCCACACTTCATCCCTCTCAGATTTTGGAAGGCACTTCAGATTCTTAAACCTTGGGTTGAGTGCTGTAGCTATCTTTAGAAATCTCACATGGGTACCTTCTTTTTGCGTTTTGTCAAATCTGCAGCGAAAGTGTTCTTAAAATGAACAACACGTGCTGAGTCATCATTTGAGACTACTATAACATGAAATATATGTCAGAATGCAAGTAAAATAGAACTGGACACATACAATTCTCCTCCAAGGAGTTCAGTCGCAAATTTAATTAACGCATTATTTTTTAACGAGCGTCATCAGCATGGAAGCATGTCCTCTGGAATGGTGACTGAAGCATGAAGGGACATACGAATTTTTAGCATATCTGGCATGTAGATACCTTGCAATGCCAGCTACAAAAGTCCTATGCGAATGCCTGTTCTCACTTTCTGGTGACTTTGTAAATAAGTGGGCAGCATTATCTCCTGTAAATGTAAACAAACTTATTTGTCTTAGTGATTGGCTGAACCAGAAGAAGGACTGAGTGAACATGTAGGCTCTAAAGTTTTGCATTGTTTTGTTTTCGAATGCAGTTATGTAACAAAAAAAATCTACATTTTGAAGTTGCATTTTCACGATAAAGAGCTTGCACTACAGTACTTGTATGAGGTGAATAGAAAAATACTGTTTCTTTAGTTTATCATTTTTACAGTACAAATATTTGTAATTAAATATAACAATATAAAGTGAGCACTGTACACTCTGTATTCTGTGTTGTAATTGAAATCAATATATTTGAAAATGTAGAAAAACAGAAAAATATTTAATAAATTTCAATTGGTATTCTATTGTTTAATAGTGCGATTAAAACTGCAATTAATCATGATTAATTTTTAAAATTGTGATTAACTACAATTAATCCACAGCCCTAAAAATCATAAAACACAAACCTGGGTCTACACTTATCAATAGCTACCATTCCTAGCTAATAAAGTAGATCTGCACACCCCCCCCCCTCCAAGTTAAATCTATTGCAGAGCTGGCTAGTTTCTCAATAACCAGGATCCAAAATGTTCATGAAAATACCCTCATTCCCCAAGGGCTTCCTCAGTGACTGGATCCAGAGTGTTTTTCCCTACACTCAGTTATACTGAAAACTGAGTTTCTATTTACAGTCAGGGAGACTGTTGTAATGTTCCTCTTTCACCTGTAAGAGGGTTTGATTGTTTGCTGCCTCTGATGGTTTTCCATTGACAGTTTTAGGAGGGAGCAAGGTTTGTCAATGAACTGTGCCTTGCATTATCTCAGAGGCTGATTAGGGAGGAGTGATGACTCCCTCCTGCTTGGATGGGCCATCCCTGAAGCCCATTACCTCTTGGTGATTAATTTCTACTCCCAAGTCCATAAAGCAGACTTTCAATAAAAACACATTATTCCTTAAAGATTACCCTTATGTACATCTCACAATGATTGAGTCTTGACAAGTTTTGAGCTTTCTGCAGACACCTCACATGATATCCCTTATGGATAAATACTCTGCAAGATGTGGTGTTTGGTGTAATGTGTTTGTCATGTCTGAGGTGAGAGCTGTTTACAAAGAACAGGGGGCCCTTTGCCAAGGAGTCTCTTTGTCATAACTATACCACTGATTCTGCAGAAAAAAATAAGAAAATTTACATAGTTGTGGTTGATACTTCTGGACAGTTTGGAATAGGTAAGAAACATAAGCAGTACTTCTGCTGCTGAGAGTATTGAGCACTGCCTACAGATTAACTGAAGAGATCATATCAGATAGTAGTTATTCTAATGTAAGAGAATCCAATGGGGATGTTTCCAGTGGAGTCCTGTAGGGATCTGTTCTTAGCCCAATGCTATTCAATATCTTCATCAATGATCTGGAAGAAAACATACATTTATTGCTGGTAAATATTTGCCGTTCATGCAAGAATTGAGGAATGTAAATAGTGATTGGGACAGTTCAGTTATATAAACTGTTCTGGATCACTTGGTAAGGTGGGCTTTTGTAAGCAATATGTGTGACACTGAAAAGGGTTTAGGAGCTTGTCATAGATAACCAGTTGCATATGAGTTCCTTTGTGATATTGTAGCTACAAGGGCTAACATAACCTGGGATGTATAAGTAGGGGGAATAAGAAGTAGGGTTAGGGACATGACATTACCTCCATATATGGCTGTGGCAGGGTGGACTAGGCCCAGAGGCCCCCTGCTGGAGGCCTCATGGCCCTGTGTCACCCTGCCCCATAATAGAGCATCGAGAAATCCTTCAGACAGCCTAGAGTGGATTTAAGCATTCTCCTTTCCTGACTTTCAAGCTAGTGTCCTATCTGTTGGACTATGCTTCCTCTCTTATTCATGTATCTTTTGTGCCATGATCTCTTCCATTGCCAAGATGCCCATAATAAATGAAATCAGACTTTCTAGTGTGGTATCTCCCAGTCCATCTGGATTGCCAATATGCATATCTTTTCTAATTTAAGTAGGAACAATAGGGCCTGGTCTTTATTTCTTGATATATTTTTCTTACAGAGATGCAAAAATATTATAATTTCCAATGAGTTTATTTTACTTCATTTCTGACTTGAAATTTTCCCTTAAGCCCCCTGTTGGGCAAATAAACCTCTGTTAAGTGTTTATTCTTTAAAAGGCTCAGCTAAATGAAAAATCCTTTCCTCATAAAACAGTTATGCTGTATGAGTTTGATAGGGCCTTAACGATCTAAATTGAGCAGCCTTGCTTCTTGCGGTGCTCTGCAAGCCCATTTTACTAAGTTTTCAAGAGCTAATTAAAATAATTGGAAAAGGGAAAGACAGCTCCAAAAAGAAAAGAAAGGTACAACTATTCACAGAAAGAGAAAAAATATATTCATTATTTCCTCGGCCAAACTCCAGTGATATTCAGATTGTGGTTTTGATTCAAAGCCTATTGAGAAAGAATTGATCTTGACCAGAATGCCTCATTGCTTGAATACTGATGGAGTTAGTTGAAATAGGTATAATGTGTTGCATTGCAACTCTTATGCTGAGCAGTATACAAACCAAATATACTACGGTATTGCATCGATAGCAGAGTGATCTTTCTTTATTATGTATGACTCCCTAGAACCAACCATGCTGCTTATAGTGGTCACTTCACTCTAACTATGCTTCCATTTTCTGATCCCACCCTTCTTTTCTGATGTGCCAATAATTAATTTCCATCAAGAACAGTCTTCACCCTTACGTGTTTCAGTTGCCATTGGTAACCAAATGCCATTACCTCAAGATTTGCACTATTGTCTATAGTACAGCCCTTGTAAGTCAATAGGAGCCATTGACATCCTTGGGCTTATCATCAGGTCCCTTAGTGGATGATTAATACTGTGGGTATAGAATCGTCACTCTCCTATAATTTTACAGGTTTCAGAGTAGCAGCCGTGTTAGTCTGTATCCGCAAAAAGAACAGGAGTACTTGTGGCACCTTAGAGACTCTAAGTCTCTTGTGCCACAAGTACTCCTGTTCTTTTTATAATTTTACAGCTTCCCATATTTTCACTCAACAATGAATGACATGTCCCTTGAGGGAGTTACCCTAGAACACTTCATTCTATCACACAAAAAGCAAGGAACAAGCAAGTGGCCATATTCACAAACTCTCAGGAACCTCTCTGTTTGATGTATACAGGATATGTGTAGGAAATGAGTGATTCCGGTGTTCTTTCAAACTGTTAAAGATGCCAGAGTCATTAAAATGCCAACTTAGTTCCCATTTATTTTGTACTCTTGTGTACAGCAAACAGTAAACTTACACGATAAGTGGGTGGACAGAGGGCGTTTGGAATCCACCCCAGACAGCTTTTTATGACTGACATAAATTGCAATGATTAGCCCTTGAATGCCAGAAACATACACATTACCCAAGCACTTGTGTGGTTATGAAACACACAGAACCTAGTTCACTGGGGTCATTTTTTTCTAGAGAGTTAAAAAAACATTTGTTTTTTACATGGAAGTCACTGTGCGGTAATCACATGAGATCCATAAGAATAGCTTTGATCAGACTAGCATCTTGAAATAAATCAGATATGGATAATAAGAAGCCAGTAAAGAGTGTAGCTTGAAAGGGAGATGGTGTGCTCTACATAGGAGGTAGGCTCCTACAGCTTCTAGATGGTGGTGTGTCTGGTAGCCAGGTCTCAAAGCATTAGCATGTTCTAGATAATATTTATCTCCAATTGCACCCACAAAATCGGAATTATCCCAGATTACAGGTGTAATCTGCTTCTTGCAGGCTGCGTTACTAAAAATGTGAGATATTAAATAATGATTTGAAGGAACTTGTCTTTCCTACTGCTTAAGTGAGCATCATAACCACCACACTGTAGAATCATTTTCGCTCCCTTTCCCTGGCCCAAAGTCTAATCGTTGTCATTATGAATGACTGTGATTTACCACTAGGAATGACTACTTCATTATTGTAACAAAGTGGAAAGGCTTCAACAGGGCTGAGAGAGCCCCTTCCCCACCCAAAATATCCCCTAGCCCAGGAGCTAAGGCATTTTCTTCCAGTGTGGGAGACCCCAGTTCACCTCCTGTCTCCACATCAGCCAGAGGAGGAAACTGAATGTGAATCTCTCACTGCCTCTAGCCTAAAAGTTAAAAGAAGGGCTGCTCCTCCTGCATCCATTTTGTGACTCTTGCCCTTTACAACTGCTGAAAAAACAAATCCATTTCGGTTTATGGATTTCCCACTCCCATTATAGCTTTTTTCAATTTTATTTGTGAGAAAAAATGTGGCCACCATTCTTGCAGATAAAAGGCTGAAATGTTCTTATAAATGACAGTCTGGTTCATATTTTTTCCTGTTCCCATTAGAAATAAAATGTAATTAAAATTTGAAAAGGTTAAAGGCTTTCTTCCCTGATGTAGTTTATCTGGTAAAACTACGGTAATGAAGCAAGAAGTGTTTTTTAAAAACCAAAGCACTTTTCTGAAGCAGTGTATTCTATCTGTGCGTCTCTTATCCACTGTACATTATGTGAATGGAGTCATATTTGGTTAGATATGATTAAATCTCTGACTGGCTATTTTGGTCCCAAACAGAGAGAGAAGAATGACTCTTTCATTTTGAAAAAAATAGCCTGTATGGGCTAAATAGTGCTTGAGTTCCTCATACAATTAATCCCATTGAATGCTTCACCCCATTGAAGTCAGCAGGACTATATTTCTGAATACGATAAGCCGGAATTTGCCCTGTGCCTTAGTGCAGTTTGAGATTTAGCCATTTCAGTTTGTGAGCTTTTGCTACCTTTGAATTTTGCTTTGAGTTTCATGTTGAACTGAATCACACACCTCAAAGCAAAACTCATCTGAAAACAGCTGTGGTTCAGTTGGTTTTAATTTGATCACTGATTTTTACTTGTTTCCCCCTCAAAATATAAATCAGAGAAATATCACTGGAATCTCAATACAGGTTCACTGAATGATGTGTTGTTTTTAGCAGCTCTGCTAGCAGCCCAGTCCTGAATTTCAATTTCTATCTATCTGAGGAATTCCTGTGCGCCCCCACCCCCAATTACCATAGTATCTGGGCACATCTCAGTTTTAATGTATTTATCTTTAATTTAATGAATTTTAAGTCCCTTTTGATCTGAGCAGCTAGCCAAAATTCAGGGTCTAGTGGGTTGTTTCAGTTAGAAGGTGACATTGATAATAGAGTAAGGTATTGTTGTACATTCTTCCTAAATAAACAAGATTGCAGCAATGTCCTGTCTCCTGAATGCAGCAGGAAAGAGTTTCTTTGCTCATAGCTCCAAGCCACTTTCTAGCTAACACTCTGCCCAAAAGCTCTCTTAGCTTTTTCTCAAAGATAAGCTACCAGTAGTTCTGTGGCTGTGTCAGTGTTTCCTTGCAGCTACTGTTGCTTCAGCTATCTGTCTCTATAAAGGCGCTTAACTGTTTCTTACATTTATCCCAAATGAAGGGTAGTGGTTAAGCCCACCAGTTTCAATGAGGTTGAATCCAACCCAAAATGGTGTTTGTTTTTAATTTATTAAAGAAACCTAAAATCAAGTCACAGTTTTGTAATGGAAGTTTAACAAGCACTTATCAAGCTATGGAACTGAAAAAAGGAAATTATTTGAATTACTCACAAGGTGGTATCTAGTTTAAATAAAGGTAATTTCACAACAATTTAGAAATCTATCATGGAAGAAAAGAATAGAGTAAAATTTATCATTACCTCAGCTTTTTCTAAAACATGCCTTGAGTGCAGGGGACTGGACTAGATGACCTCTCAAGGTGCCTTCTAGACCTACACTTCTATTATTCTATTCTATGATGTCCCATATTTTATATCTAATATGTTCTTAAGCCTGCAATACTTAATTTCTGTATTATGCAGAATAAAATAATGCTTTGTACCTTACTAGTATTTCAGTTATTTGTTAGCAATAGAAAATACAAATGTGGTAAAATATCACATAAGACTTGAACAGCTATGAAAGTAATAAAGTTAAAAAAGTATCTCTTATAATTTGTGAGCCCACAGACTATTCATTTTGGGTTACTATTTTTAGTCTGATACATCAGAATTACACTTGAATTATGTCTTGTTCCCCTTGAAAATCACATCTGTTCAAAGTTCCCATATTCATTCAAGTTTCTCATCATCTCATATTTTGTATATCATGTTATTTTACATAATCAAGCACACCGTGTCACAAATGGAAGCTCCAGTAATTTGACATATTTTTGTCTGAAAGGTGATTACAAGTAATTTTGAAAATAAAATTTCCTGTTTTATGAGAGAAAAAGAGAAACAGAAAGAGAGAAAGAATCTAGGTAGTAGGGTTCACAAATTGTTTTAATTTTTAATTGTATATGTACTAAGAACAAAATGTGCTGCTAGTCAGGAACATTTAGCAGGAACATCATGCTAGCTGGCCTGAGAAAAATACAAACTCCTTCCTCCTACACACATTTTTCTAAACTTGACACCCTTGGGTGCGATGGAATGTGCCTGCAGCACTTACTCCTAAAGTAGTGGGTCTACAGGACCTTGCATAGCCTGCTGCTTAGGGACATTATCGCCTACTCCAATAGCTTATATAACTCCTCTTGTTCTGCATACATCAAACATGCCATTAATCACAAATCCACCTTGCTCTCTGTTAACTCTTCAATCTCCCAGTCACCATCCTATAGAATTTATTGCAATATAATAAATATTTGTTGTTGATTTGTCATTGCTAGTTAAAGACTAAGGGCTGATCCTGAGCTGGTGTCAACCAGTGCAGCCACTTTGAAGTCAATGGGGCAATACAGATTATCACCGCTGAGGATATATATTTGTGAAGAAACTAAATTAGTGAGGATGCTATTTTATCACATAATCCAGATTAAATTTCAGTTTTAACGTCTCCCATTCATCAGCTTCTGAGTTTTCAACAACCTTTTTGTAAAAAACCAATCCCATAATGAAAGGCCTACTTTGCATGTGTTTTTTTCTTTAATTCTTATTTTCAGATCTGTTAAATACAGTAGGTGTGATCCTGTTTCACTGAAGTCATTTTAAGTTTTGCCATTGATTACCCTGGGAACAGGATCCAGCACAGCAGGTGTAGGCTACTGAGTTTTGAAAGGGGTTTTTATCCATCATCATCTTTTTCACTCCCAGGATCATGCAGAGTACCACAGGACAATTACAGCATTAAAGATGAAAGATGAGTACACTGCAATCATACCCAAATTGTCAGTATTAGTCTAGAACTGTGTTTGAAATAAAAACTGCTATTTCACAAAAACACTCAGAATACATATTCCTTGATAATTTTATTGTATAATTTATTTGTGCAATGGCTGGTTTTTATATAAGAGAACATCAGGATAGAAGAAATCTAAATCCTCCATATTTGGGCTCCATGCAGTTCAGATCCATACTATTCTACCTTCCGAAGCTACCATTTGAGTTCCATAAACCCCCTGACAACCTCAACCAGCCTAGAAAACATTTTTTTAAATCAGCTGTGTATCATCCACTTCAAGCCATGGGAATGAATAGTTGTTTTGACAGGCGAGGCAGTGATGCTGAGATGCTAAGAACTACTTTCCACATCATTAAGCACAGCCTCTCCCCTTACTCACAAGAGTAGTTAATAAAAAGGCGCAGGCTACTTTTTACTATGACAGTTTCTCAATAGCTCATTTTGCAGGGTATTAATCATGCATAGCTTTTCACCTTTTGATAAAATCATTTTTGCCTGCATAATGGGCTAGGTTTTATGTCTGCCAACCTGGCAAATTTTTAGTCTGAGAGTTCCAGCACTTAGCTGGATTATCGCAAGTGAGTGCAGCTGAGAATAAGTGGACTGACTTTCATAAACCTCCAACTGGTCCAAAACACAGCAGCTCTCCTCCTAAGCAACATCAATAGCTGAGATAAGTGTACTCCACTGCTCCACACTCTACCTTGGTTTCCCATAGAACACTGGAATAATTTCAAGATATTTGTCCTCATTGTTAAGACCATCTATGGCAGGGGTCGGCAACGTTCGGCACGCGGCTCGCCAGGGTAAGCACCCTGGCGGGCCGGGCCAGTTTTATTTACCTGCTGACGCGGCAGGTTCGGCCGATCGCGGCCCCCACTGGCCGCGGTTCGCCGTCCCGGGCCAATGGGGGCGGCGAGAAGCGGCGCGGGCGAGCGATGTGCTGGCCGTGGCTTCCCGCCGCCCCCATTGGCCCGGGACGGCGAACCGCAGCCAGTGGGGGCCACGATCGGCCGAACCTGCCGCGTCAGCAGGTAAATACACTGGCCCGGCCCGCCAGGGTGCTTACCCTGGCGAGCCGCGTGCCAAACGTTGCCGACCCCTGAGCTATGGCATGGGAACAAGCTATCCAAGAGAGTCAGGGGCCACAAACTCCCTTGCCAATTACATTCCACAGGAATGATGAAATGGTCACGCAAATTCATGAGAGCAGGGGATGGAGCTTTCTCAGCAATCGGCTCAAGACTAGGGAACTGGACTAGATGATCCACTGAGGTCCCTTCGAATCCTACACTTCTATGAGTCTTGACTTTCTGAAGGATATAAGAGTGACCACAGACCTCCACATCTTCAGGATAAAGAGCAAAATTCCCTTCTTTAGCCTTTGCACAGTGTGTGGGGGGCGGGGGGGATAGCAGAATGTGAAAAAGAAGACGCTCACACATATAAAAAAAATTAGTTGGACTCTTTCTTATTTTACATTCTTTACTGGGAGATTCTCAGAAATGACGGGACTGGGTACCAGATAAGAACATACATAAAATCAACAAGGGAAATATGAGCCTTACTTAAATATGTCAGTAATCCATTGTGTACAACAAAGATATTATACTGTGAATGTACCAAACAGAACCAAAAGCATAAAAAGTATTTTATTGTATTTATTAATTTATTAATTCAAACAGCCAAAAATGGATGATAAGAGGCAAGATAGATTGGATCGTCATTTTGTCAATGTTATGTTAGCGTTATATACTTAGATGGTGAAGGCAGAAGATCGGAATTTTAATGATTTCTGGTGGTTGCCAGAATATGGATAAATGGAATTTCCTGCTTACGGAAGCTACTTGGCAAAACTGTTGGATCTGCTGGGGTATTAGGATACACATTAAACAGATATTGTGTATCGACACTGCCTAAAGAAACCATGTCTATGGAAGAACTGTAGGTACCATTTGAAGCAGAGACCTTCATATGTTCCCACAGTGTTACTGTTCTCTTCTCTGCTTGCATTCCTGTGAAGCTTCTGGATTGCTGCCTCTGACAAGCCCTTTGCTATGACAAAATCAGCTTAAAATCAAATACCATTCGTATTAAAGCACACTGGATGGTACAATTCAAGTATATGCTACTGTAAAGTATTGTGCTTGGTTAGGCTCACAATTGGAACTGGTCAAGAATTTTTCATCCAAATATTTTTCTATTGGAAAGTGCCAATTTGTCAAAACAGAAACTTTTAGCAAGAAAGGATTTGTTTTGCTATATTTATCAAGTCAAAAAATTTTTTGAAAAGAGATTCAGAATTATTGAAGCATTTTGTTCTGACATTTTTCTAAATCACAAAATACATTTTTCAACTTGAAACAACTTTTCTTCTTGAAATTTAACTTAATTATAGTAAACAAAAATTTAAAAAGGTTGAAATCAAAATGAAACATTTTGATTGACCCACACCGAAAATGTTGGGGAGATTTTTTTTGGTTTGTGAAAATATTTGAGATTTTGACATTTTGTCCTTATTCAGGATAGAAAAATTTCAAAATATTGACAGTTTTCTTGGATGAGAATACTGGTTCCTGCCCCACTCTACTCACAATAGCATTTCCTAACACCACAACAGCCCAATCCCATTTTAATGAATGAGAAACATCCCACAGCATAAAGGGACTCTTTTCTTCATGATTATAACCCCAAACACCTCCCATGATGACTCCTAGCTTTCTGTTTCCCTCTTCTATTTCCTTCATGCACTAGAAAGAAGGAAATTCCCTCCCTTTCTAATTTTAAAGGCAAAATACCTACTGTTTTTAATCTATGACAGATCTACACAAAACAGAAAAGTGACTAATAACAATGGGGTTATCTCCAAATATCAATGTTTGGATGCCCACTGGTAGGACATATTTTGTCCAGCAATTTATTGTACCTTTGAATTTTGAGGCACTAAGTGCTACCATATTCTGATGTCTTTACTATATCACGTTCCAAGAAAGCATACCTTCACTATTTGACAGTATTATAGCATTAGATAATGCTTGAATGACATACAATGGCTACATGGACATTATGGGATGTTATCAGACTGTAGGAGCTCTATAATCTGTGTGTGCATGGGTACAGTGGCATCAGTGCTGAGGACACCATCGCGTAGGTGAGCATAGTTGAGGCTAGCAACTTACAACTTTGGGGGACCTAAAAAGAAAAAAAAGGTAAACTTTTAAGGTCTGATTTAAACTTCACTATTCTAGTTTTATGCTGGTGTAAATCAATTGAGTGCAATGGAGTTATACCAAAACAACATTACATTACAAGTTCTCAATCTGGAGATTACAATCCCCAGGGGGTTGTGAACAAGTTTCAGAAGGTCACAACCACTCCCTCTTTCATATGGCTAGATTACTTCTGTTATAATATGGGGATAGAGTGTAGAAAAGTTTGAAACCCACTAACCCACTGAAATGCAGTGGTGAATCAGGCCTCACAATGTTCCTATTAATTTAGTGAATGGAGCCTCCCCCCCCCCCCCACCTATTGCTGAAGTAAATAAACCTACCATCAACTGTCAAAGTGTGAATAACTGATCAATACAACTTTGGTCTGGTCTGAAGCTGCACCGTTCCTCACCTACTACTTCCTCTAAACTTCTCTTATTGTGTTGACAATTACGTTCATCATGATTTTTCCTAGTACTGACAATAAGCTTATACCCCTTTAATTTGGATCAGCAGAATCTTTCAAGATAGGTACAACTGTTGCCTTTAGCCAGTCATCTGGTACCTCCTCTTACTCCCACACCTTAGAATTTTGATAGCACTTGTCCTGCCAGCGTAGCAGCTCACCTGTTACATTGCTATTCCGGCAATTCTCTCATTTTTAGCAGCTTCCCTGTTCTTTCTATTTCTTCTTCTGATGGTGGTTCAGTGTTGATATCCATTCTGCCTTGCAAGCTGCTTTGTTCATATAGTAGGTGTAGAACGCTTGCATCTGGATGAACTGCAAGGTTCAGCACGTTATCAAAATGGTCCTTGCATACTTTGAGCACTTCATAGACATTTGTTGTCATTTCACTGGTAGCCTTTTTTACTGCTTGCATCATTGGCCGGATTATGTTTCCATGCAACTTAACCTTTTTTGTGAATAACTGTTCTCTTGTCCACAGCTATAGCAATCCCATCTCTATGCTTTATTTGTCCATTTCACTGTCTGGAGTAAAGGGACATTTCCAGCTCATGAGAATGCCATGCCATAGCCTGTTGGCCTGCTAGGAACAGGTATCAGCAGTTCCATCCTATTCTGTTTGCCTTCCAAGGCTAACGAGCTTAAACTGCTTGGATTTGAAATCAGAGTTTTTCTTCTCATACTGTTGGTTCCAGGCACCTTATTCTGCAATATTCAATGCAACCTTTCTGGATTTCCCCAAGATGGACTTCCCCATCCACCACCTGGAGATGTGCCTCTCTTCTTCTGTATTCCAGCATGGTGAGCATAGATGGTGCTCTGTGGAAAAGGAAAGCAGCAGGTATTTTGCAGCGTTGGTAGGGAGACAATAAGTGTAAGCGATTTCAGTTACTGTAACTTTAATCCTAAGGGACTAAGAGAAATTCAGAATGAAATTGGAGGATGCTGCTTTGACTTATGCCCACCTCAGACCCTCTTGTTAATTGCTTTCCTTCTACATTGCTCTCCTTTAGCCCCTCAGCCTATTTACAATCACTTGGGGTCTCTGTTAGACTTGTTGCACCAGTGAGTGACTCTCCTGTGGGCAGCACTCTCCAGAAACATAAATCAAATGCTTTCTATGCTGAAAGCATAACAAATTGCTTTCAGGTTTTCCCCCAGATTCCCATTAAAAGCACAAGCTACATGCTCACAACCAGAAGTGTCTGTGAAATCTGTCTCCTTTTTTTTCAGTGTTTAAATTTAATGTTTGTGGCAAATGAGGATCATTCATCAACTATATCCTCTATGTTTAGTTCATAAAAAGAGGATGCTGATATTACAGCCTGTTTGGCTGGGGGGTGGGGGGTACTGAATTTAATAGATAACAGCAGGTAAATAAAAACATCTCCAAGGTTCTGATGCACTAGATTTATTGCTATCCACATTCTTTTTGGTTTTGTTTTTAAGTTTGTCTCAGATTCAAACACAGCAGTTATGAGCAAGGAATAAATAATATATAGTGCCGATAAACTTTTAATGGGCCATTCCTTGTATCTGGCTGACCTAGATGCAAAGTAAGGAGGGGGAAAGATGACTCTCCTATGAATTAGAGCAGCCTCCAGGCTGCTCTAAACCTATGCCAGTTGCAAGAATCCCCAAGTGGACAATCTTCTGTCTGAGGACTGCTGAAATGCAAGGCATTCCAGCTTCATTCCCAACATGACCAAGATACATTCCTTCCCATTCTTAACATAAGAACTGCCATACTGGGTCAGACGAAAGGTCCATTTAGCCAAGTATCCTGTCTTCCGACAGTGGCCAATGCCAGGTGCTTCAGAGGGAATAAACAGAACAAGTAATCATCGAATGATCTATCCACTGTCACCCATTCCCAGCTTCTGACAAACAGAGTCTAGCAACATCATCCTTGCCCATTCTGGTTAATAGCCATTGATGGACCTAGCCTCCATGAATTTATCTAGTTCTTTTTTGAACCCTGTTATAGTCTTGGCCTTCACAACATCCTCTGGGAAAGAGTTCTGCAGATTGACCGTGCATTGTGTGAAGAAATACTTCCTTTTATTTGCTTTAAATCTGCTGCCTATTAATTTCATTTGGTGACTCTCCATTGTAGGGAGTGGCTTACAGCCAGCTATGATGCTCTAAAGAAGGCACAGATTCCCCTTTACTACAGGTATCCCTGACTGGCTATGAGGAGAGCTTTGTGACCCTTTTACATCACAAGGGTGGCAAAATGTGTCAGACCGGGAACTGGAGACCTTGCCCAAAGTCATCCCTTCGTGTTTCTTCTTTGCTATAGCATAAAACTAAGACTCTGCAGAGAGAATTGACAAAGATTATAATTCATTATGTTAATATCATTGCTGTAATATAGGTATATACTTACAAAATATGATGTAATACACTATTCTATAGATCAGGGGAAGTGACACAGGTAAAATAAACGTCTTAACAATATTTTCCTGTTATTTTCCTCTACCACATCTGAACACTACATAATCAAGCTTATCAAACATAGCTAGTAGATATAGATAGCAAATAAGCTCCCACTAATGAGGAAATGTTTCTTTAAAGGTAAAAGATCAAATTACTATGTATTTATTAGACTGCTTATTTGACAGTTAATTAGGGCTTGAAGAAATAGCTCAGATCTATCCGTGACCTAAGTGCAAATGTCTGCATTTTAACAGAAGGAACCTATCCAAACTGTCTCTCCTAAAAGGTTAGATAGAGACTGTTAACCTCATAATTCACAGACTATGGATTATGATAAAGGGAATTCAGGTGACCCTCACACTCTATTGAATTGCCTGTCCTTGTTATTCAGTTCTGCATAACAAATAGACGTATGAAAAGTGCAGTGTAGTTGAATATATATCTTCTTGTACACTTATGGAATTCCTAGTGTGTCTTCTGTGTCACTCAGAAGGCCCTAAGCCCTGAATTTTTCTCAGGAAGAAGATGACAATTTATTATCCTAGGCTGCTGTGTGTTTTGCATTGTATAGTATTCCCTTGTCAAAGGACTCCTCTATTTTTTAGCAGTTTGTTCAGAATGCAGCTGTATGCCCACTTTGTGTTCTTTCCATTGGTTGCCTATAAAGTGACAGAGTGACTATCACTGAGCTTTACTCTCAGTGTCAGTTTACTGTCTATGCTTTGATTATATGTGAAAACTCCTTGAGTCATATCCTGATGGGTATCTGCATTCATACGGCAACTGTTCTTGGAAGATCCCATCACCCTACCTGATGGGAATGTGGAAATCTTATGCCCCAAAATTTGGCCTTTCCTCAGTTTCACTTAAATGAAGTTCAACACTTTTCTCTGCCCTGCACTTGCCATCTTATGGGGAATAAATCATCAGGCAGACTGGGGTTTTTTCCCATCTCCTGTGCCAGACTGACATCTCCAGTTCTGAAATGGCTGAAACCAAGGGATTGGCTAGATCAGGGGTCAGCAACCTTTCAGAAGTGGTGTGCCGAGTCTTCATTTATTCACTCTAATTTAAGGTTTTGCGTGCCAGTAATACATTTTAGCATTTTTAGAGGGTCTCTTTCTATAAGTCTATAATATATAACTAAACTATTGTTGTATGTAAAGTAAATACGTTTTAAAAAATGTTTAAGAAGCTTCATTGAAAATTAAATTAAAATGCAGAGGCCACCGGTCCGGTGGCCAGGACCTGGGCAGTGTGAGTGCCACCGAAAATCAGCTCATGTGCCGACTTCGGCACGCGTGCCATAGGTTGCCTACCCCTGGGCTAGATTCTGATCTCCCACTGGTGTAATTCCATTGACTTCAGTCAGTTACACCTGATTTCTACTGGTAAAAGTGGAAGGAGACTCAGGCCCCCACACTCTGTCCATGGAGAGGAGAAGGGCATGGATCCATATACAAGACTTTATGAAGCAGTTTATGACTGTGGAGCCAAAGGGGATTGCAAATGGCTCTACAACCACTGAGGCAGTTTTGGGCTGGACTATGCATAAATATATGTGATTTCTTGCCCCCACTGAGTCATCCTATTGTTGGGAATATTGTACTTTCTAAGATATATTCATACTCACTGATTATTTCAAGGCCCAGTTCTGCCACCATTATTCATGTAGAGCAATGGTTCCCAAACTTGTTCTGCCGCTTGTTCAGGGAAAGCCCCTGGCAGGCCGGGCCAGTTTGTGTACCTGCCATGTCCGCAGGTTCGGCCGATCACAGCTCCCAGTGGCTGCGGTTCGCTGCTCCAGGCCAATGGGAGCTGCTGGAAGCGGTGGCCAGTATGTCCCTTGGCCTGCGCTGCTTCCACCAGCTCCCATTGGCCTAGAGCAGCAAACCACGGCCAGTGGGAGCTGTGATTGGCCGAACCTGCGGACGCGACAGGTACACAAACCAGCCCGGCCTGCCAGGGGCTTTCCCTGCACAAGCGGTGGAACAAGTTTGGGAACCACTTATCTAGAGTGCTATAGGATTTCAGATTTTTTGTTTTAATCAATTAATACCAATAAAACACTCACAAATTTTAAGAAATAGTTTTTTATCCAATGCACACCAGAAATGACTACTTGTATCTAGCTACGCAGAGCAGTAACGCAGACTGTGATGGTGTGATTTCTAAAGTGCACTGATGTGTCCATTAATTAGCCTGTATAAATCCCACTTGTGTGCACTAAAGGTTCCCTAGTGCGCTTTAACAAAGTGTTGTTTGAAAGAGTACTACGTTAAAACACATTAGGGAACATTACCAAGAGATCACTTTTTTCAGTATATACTACGTAATAAGTAATGTACATAATATACTCATCTACAAAGCAGATACAAAGAGCCCTGAAATCCCCAATTTTTGGACAGCTACATAAAACCCACAAATAGCTAAAAATAACCCCTCAAAATGCAATTAATAAATCCCCAAACGGGAGCAGT
The DNA here is from genome assembly GCF_028017835.1 of Emys orbicularis. NCBI lineage: Eukaryota > Metazoa > Chordata > Testudines > Emydidae > Emys > Emys orbicularis. Next base: position 61,545,786 of record NC_088683.1, on the reverse strand, counting down.
CCTGTCAGTGTCATATCACCCATTTCAATGTAGATGACTTTATCTGTTTTCTGTGCTTTAAGTTTGTTGTCTATTGTTAACTGAAAAAGTCAAGAATTTTATTTTACTTGCAAAATCTGGATAACTAAAAGTCTGGGGCCTGATTCTCTGAACCATACTCATATATCATCACTGATACACTCCTGTATTAAGGGAATACTCAATATAGGTAAGGGTGGCAGAATTGGCCTTCCATTTTTTAGTCACACCAGAGTTTAGAAGTAAAATTATAGACATAAAGGACCAGAGCCTCAGCTGGTGTAAATCAGTGTAGTTCCTGATAAGTGTGTGGCCCAAGGTCTCAAGAATAGAACACTGGCAATGTCACATATGTAAAAACTGGTGATATTTAATCATAGGAGATTATTTGCTAATAGGGGGCCAGATTCTGCCATATTTACTCATGTTGGGTAGTACTTCCCTTCCCACTGAAATTCATAGATTCTTGGACTTACTCATGGAGTAAGGTGCTACCCAGCATGAGTAAGGATGACAGAATCTGGCCTAAAGGAAGTTAGGACATACGATAAATCAAAATAATCTCACTTAACAAAAATCATTGGCAGTATGGACACTTCTATATATTTTAATTGAAAATTAGGTTCAAGTTGCAATGAAATGCTAAGGTTGATAGTAATAAGCAGTAGTAGGTACTCGGTAGGTATACTCTTTGTAGAAAATAAACTCTGATATGTTTATTTCTAATGGAAATGTTTAAAATATGGGAAACATGCTAAGCACTGCGGTATCAAGGAATCTTTGTGATAACCTAAGTAGTAGTTGTGGCATTACACCCCATATTCTTCAACATAATATTATTATGATATCATTATGGCATAACTATGATGTATGTTATGCAAGATAGATCATGTAAGATATCATTGGAAAGGTTATGATTCACTGAATAAGATTATCATATTTGTATGCATGTATCATTTTTGGTATCCGAAGTTGGGAATATTGTCTATGCATCTATTACAAATGTGTTTACACCTGCGGAATGCCCACTAGGCAGAATGCAAGCAGTCTAGATGACTGGCTGGGAAGGGCCATTAGGGAAAACAATAGATTTTAAAATATGATAATCTCCCACTGGGGAGCCTTCCTGAGGATGCTACAAACAGTCTCCGAGTTATGGCTGCTGTGACCCTACAGGGACATGTGACCAAGTCACCTGGTACTCGATTCCATCTTGAAATACCAGGGTTTTTCCACTGACGGGCGTGGGAACCAAGAGGGGAGACAAAGGGTTCCCGCCATATACAAAAGCTATTTAATGCAGGGGAATGACATCATCGCGGTTCTTCACTGACTCCCCATCCAAGAAGATTTCTTGAAACACCTGAGGAACAAAGACTGGACTAGGAGAGAAGGGCTGAACCCAGGCTAGAGGGATTTCTAGCCTGTGAAAGGAATACCTGGGGTTTTAAACTGCAAGCAAGCGCAGCTTGCCATCAAGAATCTCTGCAAACTGCCTAAAACAACAATTAGGTGAGAATTAGCTACTCATATCCAATCTCCTTAATATATTATGCTTAGATTGTGTTTTTGTTAATTTGCAAGGTGATCTGCTTTGAACTGTTTGCTATCCCTTATAATCACTTAAAATCTATTTTTTGTAGTTAATAAACTTATTTTTGTTTTGTCTAAAACCCAATGTGTGGAAATCATAACTGGGGGCAAAAACTGTTGCATATCTTCCTCCACACTGAGGGAGGGGGCGAATTTCATGAGCTTACACTGTACAGTTCCCTGTGCAACGCAAGACGGTATAATTTTGGGTTTACACTCCAAAGGGGGGGGTGCCTTAGGACCTGGGAGGTGCCTTAGCTGAGCCTTCTCATGCACAACTGATCTTAGCATCTGTGTGTAGCTGCAGCTGGGTGTGTCCCTACCTGTATGTGCGCTGGAGGGGGGTTGTGGGCCTGTCACAGCAGTACAGTGTAAAGGGAGCCCAAGCTGGTGAGTCAGGTGGGCTCAGTGTTACCCCAGTTCCAGGTGGCACCCCAGGGGGAACCCATCACAGTAGTCTACACTTAAAATGCTACAGCAGCACAGCTGCGCCACTGTAGCACTTCAGTGTAGAAACTACTAATCCACCTACCTGAGAAGCAGAAGCTAGGGTGATGGAAGAATTCTTCCATCAATTTAGCACTGTTTACAAAGGGACTTAGGTCGGCTTAACAACACCGTTGCAGGTGGTGGGGTGGATTTTTCATACTCCTGAGCAACATAGCTAAACTGATTAACTAAGATTTGTTCCCATTTTGTGATTTCTACAGAATAACATCACTTTAAGATGTGTTATTTTTGTTTCCAGCAAATAAGTGTCAAGCTGCAAATCTGAGGGAATAATAAATACGTTATTTTGTACAATTTAAAAGGGTAGTCAGCAGGTGTGAGTTTATGAGAAGATACCAACATGTGTGTTGGTATCAATTAAAATACAAATGAGTGAATGAATGAATGGAACTGCTGACTTCTTGTTTATCCATTTTATTTGTTTGCCGATAGTGCATACTGTTGGCTGCCAACATGTTACTGCCTCATCCCAGGAGGATAACACTTTTTAACTAGACAAGATGCCAATAAGGTGTTCTTTTAGCTGCCAGATGACGCCTTTGGCTACAAAAGTTCCCAGAGAAACCAAAGCATTTAACATTTAGATACATCCAGACTATCACTCTGCAATCTTCACAAAGGATGCCATGATTACAGGGACTGCAACAAATGAGGAAAACATTTTTCTTTAAAGATAGAACAGAAATCTCCTAAAATGTTATGGATTTGGGGGGAGCTACAGAAATATTATTAATCAATTTAATTACATAATAATCCAAGTGTGACACTGCACCCCATATTCATCACAGTGATATGATTATGGTATGATTATGACATAATTATGCTGCATTTTGTACAAGTTATGTCTTGTGAGGTGTCTATGGAAAAGTTATGATTTGCTGAATATGATTATCCTATTTGTATGCATGTATAATTTTTGTAGCTGAAGTTATGAATATTGACTATGTATCTGTATTTCAAATGTGCTTACTCTGGGTAACACCCACAACTAACCTTTCAGGTACAGCAATGAAGAAGGTAGACAGTGCTAATGGCTCATCAACAAAGACAATGGACCATGGAAGAGCTTACCCTTCTTGTGAACGTTTCAGCCAGCCTATGAGTAATGGCTGCTATGCCTCAGCAAGGCAAGCAAGGGCATGTGACCAGACCACATGACACTGAACTCCATTTTGGTACCTGTATTTTTCCACGAACTGGGCTGGGAACTTAACTTGAAACAAAGGGTTCCCGCCATAAGGAAAGACTATATAAGGTGGTGAGTGACATCATGACTTGTCTTCACTCCCCCACAACTCAACACTTTAATTGTTCAAATCACTTTTATTGTTCAAATTTCCTTAAGTAGCTCCGATTGAAGATTGAAATAGAGCCTTTGGCATATAAAGGAAAAAAAGGCTATACTCTGCAAACAGCATAATTTGAGAAAGGCAGAAGTTCCTTGGAACAAGCACATATTAAAAATAAATGGATTGTAAAGCATTCAAGAAACAGAGATAGCATATTATTAGTTCCTGAACACGACTTGGTTGGTAGTGATTTCGTCTTCAAAGTTGACCAAAGTTCTTTTACAGAGCTCTGACTAGTGTTTGAAAATTACTGCATTCACTGACAATGAATCATGTCCATTTGTTTCCAAGCAACTCTAGCATACAGGAGCACTTGGGTGCAGATTTATTATGTCTTTGTACATGGGAAGTCTGCTTTTGAATGTGCTTATATTGGCTTTTTGTAGAAAAGAACAATAATATTACTAGTGTAAGCAGCTGATAAAGAGGAGCATATCGCTCCAAGAGCCATTTCATTACTGAACACCTCATTTCATCTCACTCAGAAACAGACATGGGCTTTTAATACCTGGAACCAAAACTATGAATATAATTTAGGTCCAGCTGCAGAGCTGGAGTGAATTGTGTGTGTGTGTGTGTGTGTGTGTGTGTGTGTGTTTAAAGCTATCCTATATCACACAGTGTGTGTGCATGCGTGAGACACACATACACACACACACATACACATACGAAAGTTGTGGCAGAGGATAACTTTACGTCTCTTTACTGAACAAAATTAACTGAAGAGGGATAACTGAGATTCAAATGTGTGCTAAGCAATGTTATGCAAAGTATATATTTTCTTACCATAGGATGTTCAGCACACACCTGAGTCTCATAATCTCTCTTTGTTTAATTTGGTAAACAGAAATAAAGCTATTCTATATAAAAATGGAGATGCTCTAGAATTTAAATGTATGTTGCCTGCTGTTACCACTAGTTACCAAATGAAAATATCAGTGTTTCACTAATAAGTTAATTCATGTAATTGAAGGAATTCTTTTGAAGGAATAGAAGTCAATAGAAGTCAATTGAATGCAATAGGCGTTGAGGGCAATTGGGACCTCATAGGAAGGGCTCTGCCCCTTCCAGAACTGAGCCCTTCATTGTAGGCAGCAACACTATTTTGGAACATGCTGCCCTATGAAGAAGATTTGAAAGAGTGCACCTCTATGTGCAGGGTTAGGATAGTAATTAGATGCAGAATTTTGTTCCATTCCATCATTTGCATACAGTCACTATGAAGACAAATGAGAATAAGGTAAAGAATACTGTGGGAGTAATTAATAGCCAGGAACATCTGCTGTACTGGGCTGTCAGAAAACAACAACAACAGCAAGGAAAACCTGCAACTGCTTCAGGAGACTATTTTGAAAATCTTTCACTAGGGCCTGATCCAAAGCCCACTAAAATCAGCAGGAGTCTTTCCATTGACTTCAACGCTCTTTGGATCAGGCCCTATGACTCCTGCCAATGAATTAGGATGGGGTGGAGCCAAGGTGGGCTGAATTCTCTGTGAAAGGAGTTAGCTAATGAGTTCTGAGTATCTCTCTCTCTATGTACTTTATCCTTGGCTACTATTAGGAGGAGTATACTTTAAGAGTACTATACAGTAAAACTAGGCTGCTTTGTTTAGGATTCCTTATATTAAATGAGATCTGATGGTACGTTTATTAGATGAAAAGCAGCTCCTTTCTTTTCACTATGGCCTGGTCTACACTAGGAGCTTATATCGAATTTAGCGCCGTTACATCGAATTAACCCTGCACCCGTCCACACCAGGAAGCTACTTAGTTCGAAATAGAGCTCTTTTAAATTCGACTTCTGTAATCCTCGAAAACGAGAGGAGTAGCGCTAAATTCGAAATGGCAATATCGAATTAGGCTAGGTGTGGATGGAAATCGACGGTAATAGCTCCGGGAGCTATCCCACAGTGCACCACTCTGTTGACGCTCTGGACAGCAGTCTGAGCTCGGATGCTCTGACCAGCCACACAGGAAAAGCCCCGGGAAAATTTGAATTCCTTTTCCTGTCTGGCCACTTTGAATCTCATTTTCTGTTTGGACAGCGTGGAGAGCTCAGCAGCACTAGCAACGATGCAGAGCTCTCCAGCAGAGTTGGCCGTGCAATCTAATAGAAAGAGGGCCCCAGCATGGACTGATCGGGAGGTCTTGGATCTCATCGCTGTGTGGGGCGATGAGTCCGTGCTTTCAGAGCTGCGCTCCAGAAGAAGGAATGCAAAGATCTATGAGAAGATCTCTAAAGCCATGGCAGAGAGAGGATACAGCCGGGATGCAACGCAGTGCCGCGTGAAAATCAAGGAGCTGAGACAAGGCTACCAAAAAACCAAAGAGGCAAACCGATGCTCCGGATCCCAGCCCCACACATCACGTTTCTACGAGGCACTGCATTCCATCCTAGGTGCGGCCGCCACCACTACCCCACCAGTGACCGTGGACTCCGAGGATGGGATATTGTCCACGGCCGGTTCCTCCTCGGAAATGTTAGGTGACGGGGAAGATGAGGAAGGAGATGAGGAGGACGAGGCAGTCGACAGCGCTTGCACCACTGATTTCAACGACAGCCAGGAGCTCTTCATCACCCTTACCGAGATCCCCTACCAACCGTCCACAGCCCTTACCCCGGACACCGAATCAGGGGAAGGATCAAGCAGTGAGTGCTTTAAACATCTAAACATTTCATTTTAACATAAGTGGAATATTTATATTGTTAAGAATGGGCTTTTCAGTCACTCAGTTAAACATAGAAACTTTTATTAATAACAAAACAGGAATAATAACTATATCAGTAATTTGTTGTTCATGATTTAGTTGGCTTAGTAAACTTTTTTCTACTAACTATGTATAGAAAATCAAGTACTGTCCGGATATTCATGATTAGTCCACAACACGGCCCCTCCACTCTGTAGTCCGTTATGCTCAACTTAAAGGAAAAGGCGGTCAATGTGCCCGGGAATGGACAGACAGTCCTCCTGTGATAGCTCCGCATAGCTCTCCTGGAGGTACCGCTCCAGCATGCGCACGAGGTTCAACGGCAGGGCAATCTTGTTTGGTCCCCCGTGGTAGCACACGTTCCCACGCCATGAGTCCATGAGGTAGTCGGGGATCAGTGCGCGGCACAGCATGGCGGCATATGGCCCAGGCCTCTGCATGCATTCACGCAGCATCCTTCCCCTCTCGGTCTCCGAGATCCTCATGAGGGTTATGTCACACATGACGCCCTGCTTTAAATTAGGGAGGGGAATGTTAGTATTTGGACTGCTTTACAGCCACGCGGTGGAGGCGGCAGAGGGGCAGCATACAGGGATCTTTCCCGGGGACAGCCGCGAGGTGGTGGGACAGGGGCAGAGCTCATGCTTCCCTGATTGCTGCCAGCAGAGAGTGGCCTTGCATTCAGTGCGAAAGGAGCCCAGTGCTACTATTACATGTTTAAGCTGCCACAAGTCTACGGCTTACCATGTTTTCCCGCAGCAGAAGTAGAGGTGTCCTGCAACGCTTCTCTGATTGCAACTGCAGGACCCCAGACACATAAGGCGAGGGCCGAAAATTCGACCTTGTCCTGAGTGCGCATGTGAAAGGTGCAGTGCATGGTGTTGTTCACAGAGAAAGACTATGCTCTTTGTTAGCAACTTCATTTATCTGTCTCAGGAATTTACTCCCTTTTTCCCATTCCAACAGACACATCTGCGACTGTCTCCCAACCCAGCCTGGCATCACACTCCCAGAGGCTAGCGCAGATTAGAAGAAGGAAGAGAAAAACTCGTGAAGACATGTTTTATGAACTTATGGAGTGCTCACGAGAGCAGGCAGCCCAGACGACACAGTGGAGGGAGAACTTGTCACAAATGCACAGAGCAGTCATGGAACGGGAGGAGAGGTGGCGCCAGGAGGACCAGCAGGCTACTCAAACCCTGCTTGGACTAATGAGGGAGCAAACGGAGACGCTCCGGCGCCTAGTGGATGTTCTGCAAGACCGGAGGCAGGAGGACAGAGCACTGCTGCTGTCTATCTCTAACCGCCCTCCCCCGCCACCAAGTCCCACACCCCCCTCACCAAAAGTACAAAGAAGGAGGGGCGGCAAGGGCCGTTAAAACTGTCAGTCGGCCACTGCACACTGCTGCAGCAATGGAAGGCTCTCGTTCCAAAGTTTGAAAAGTCCTTTCCTACCCATCTCACACTAGCCCATGTCCAAGTTTCCTTCCCCCCCCCCCTTTTCATGTGCGGTTCGTAATAAAACATCGGTTTCTGTTAAGTACTGTTTCCGAGAGTGTCTTTTGGAGGGGATTCTGTCTGAAGGGGGGGAAGGGGTTTGTTACTTGGACAGGACAGTCACCTGTAGCAGGCTACAGAGGCAGGGGCAGGTCCAGCATCAGGACACATACACAGCACAGTCACCAGTTACCCTGGTCAGTCTGGGAGGCGGTTTTCTTGTTCTGGGGTGCGAGGGGGTTGATCTGTGACTTTGTGTCGGGGGAGGGCAGTTAGAGATCCTATGCCGCGGTCCTTATCCTGGATCACAGAGCCACGCAGCAGGGGATCTGTTACCCTCCGCCCCCTGCCAGAAAGTCACTTGGCCGACACATACATCCAGTCCCGCCCAGGACTGCTGGCAGGCTGCGTTGAAACAACCAATGCAGCACTGCGGAGCCTGTCATTCCCGGACTTTAGAAGCATCATTTGCATCAAAACAGTAAGCCCGCCCCCCGCCACAGTCTGCGTCCCCGGTTTAAAACATTCCCGCGAAAACAGTAAAAAAGAGAACCTTGTTCATTAACAGAACAGAACAGATTTTATTTGTTGGGAAGGTGGGGAAGGGGGTATGTAACTTGGAAGGATAGTCAACAGTAACTGGGTAAAGAAACGGGGGCAGGTTCAGCATCTGTGTCCACAAAGTAAAAAGTCACTGGAGACCCTGTTCAGTCAGGAACCTGGCTTTCAAAGCCTCCCTGATGCACAGTGCGTCCCGCTGTGATCTTCTAATCGCCCTGCTGTCTGGCTGGACGTAATCAGAAGCCAGGCTATTTGCCTCAACCTCCCACCCCGACATATAGGTCTCCCCCTTGCTCTCACACAAATTGTGGAGCACACAGCAAGCAGCTATCACAATGGGGATATTGGTCTCGCTGAGATCACAGCGAGTGAGTAGGCTTCTCCATCTGCCCTTGAGACGGCCAAAAGCACACTCCACCACCATTCTGCACTTGCTGAGCCGGTAGTTGAATAGTTCTTTCCCTGAGTCCAGTGCGCCAGTGTAGGGCTTCATGAGCCAGGGCATTAGCGGGTATGCAGGGTCCCCGAGGATGACTGTAGGCATCTCCACATCCCCAACAGTTACTTTGTGGTCCGGGAAGTAAATACCTTCCTGCAGCCGTCTACACAGACCAGAGTTCCTGAACACCCTAGCGTCATGAACCTTGCCAGGCCATCCAACGTAGATATTGGTAAAACGTCCCCGATGGTCCACCAGTGCTTGCAGCACCATGGAAAAGTAGCCCTTCCGGTTGATGTACTGGCTAGCCTGGTGGTCCGGTGCCAGGATAGGGATGTGAGTCCCATCTATAGCCCCACCGCAGTTTGGGAATCCCATCTCGGCAAAGCCATCTCTGATGAGCTCCACGTTTCCCAGGGTCACTACCTTAGATAGCAGTAGCTTGACGATTGCCCTGGCTACTTGCATAACAGCAACCCCCACGGTAGACTTGCCCACGCCAAACTGGTTAGCGACGGACCGGTAGCTGTCTGGCGTTGCGAGCTTCCAGAGGGCTATGGCCACTCGCTTCTGGACAGTCAGGGCTGCCCGCATCCGGGTGTCCTTTCGCTTCAGGGCAGGGGACAGCAACTCACACAGTTCGAGGAAAGTCCCCTTCCGCATGCGAAAGTTGCGCAGCCACTGGGATTCATCCCAGACCTGCAGCACTATGCGGTCCCACCATTCCGTGCTGGTTTCACGGGCCCAGAATCGCCGTTCAACAGTATCAACAAGACCCAGTGACAGCGAGATGTCCTGGGCGCTGGGTCTCATGTTCTCAGAGAGGTCGGAGCTAGTGTCCGACTTCATGCCGTCACGGTAGTGCCGTAGCCTCCTCTCATGATTGATCTGCAGCTGCCTCTGGTACAGGTGGAGGAGAAGCTGCGAGGCGTTGAGAACTGCCACAACTGCAGCGATGGTCGCAGCGGGATCCATGCTCGCACTGCTGTGGCGTCCGCGCTGTCAGTAATCAGAAAAGCGCGCGAACTGATTTCCCGCCGGCGCTTTCAGGGAGGGAGGGAGGGAGGGCTTGAGTGACGGACGGATGACGACAGGCGCCCAAAAGCACCCTCGACACATTTTTTTACCCAGAAGGCATTTGGGGCTCGACCCAGAATTCCAATGGGCAGGGGGGACTGCGGGAACTGTGGGATAGCTGCCCACAGTGCACCGCTTCCAATGTCGACGCTTGCCCCGTTAGTGTGGACTCACAAAGTCTCACAAAGTCGAATTACTGTCCTTAGTGTGGACACACACGTTCGACTTAGTAATATCGATTCCACATAGTCGAATTAACTAAAATCGAAGTACTCTCGTAGTGTAGACAAGGCCTATGTGTTTTCATGTTTTTGTTTAAGGATGAGGATGCATGAAATATTCAGAATAGAATGCAAAACCAGTTGAAATTCATAGTGTCATTTCCTATGCTGAATTTGAGAACATTCCCTTTTTCCTAGAAAATTTTCAAAAGTCAGCAAATATTTTTAACAATAATGGACCCATTTTTAAGTAAATGTCCCCAGTTCCTGAGCAAAGCTTGTTTTCACATCCATAGCATGGCAACATTTGCACTTTCCCAAGTTCTCACATGTAAAATCAGCCATGTCATCAAAACAGTGAATAATGCAAATTCAGGCATATTAGGGGTGCAAAATCACAAGAACCAAAACTACATTTTTTTGGTGAAACTTGGTGAAATAAATATCAAATTTATTTATTGCAGTGGCTAGAGTGATGTAAAGCTTTTTTGTGAACTCTTAAAGAATGACCCTTACTAGGGTGACCATATGTCCTGATTTTATAGGGACAGTCCTGATATTTGGGGCTTTGTCTTATATAGGCGCCTATTACCCCCTACCCTCTGTCCCGATTTTTCACACTTGCTTTCTGGTCACCCTAACTCTTACCCTCACTTGTATTATTCTAGGCAGTCACTTTAACAAAATCCTACATGTACAGTACTCCTCTACCTAAAGGGGTGTGTGTATGTATATGTGTGCACTCAGGCATTAAATACAACTACAAATTAATAAGCCCAGTGGCATAGAGAACAAAGCCCATTTAGTCTTCTCTCCACTCCAGGTAAGAAATGCCCTTTTTCTGTCAGACTTCAGTAATATTAGGATGTCATAAATCTGCCACAATAGTACTCAGGCAGTCTAGTGTTTGTAAAGCTATGAGAAATTTACCACTGTCACTTTGTGACTTGCTGCTGGTGAAAACAGAAATTTCATTAAAACTTTCCAGAATGGACAATTTGTTTACAAACAACATGCAACAGCCAGAAATTCATTGCATAGGTTCTGTCTTTTTCTCTAGTGGTTGTAATTGTTCTTGCATTTCTGACATTATATGTGGTTACCCATTATAGACCAACATATACAGTAGCCTATACTCTAGGATGTAAAATAATACAAAACTGCTGACTATTTTTTATCCCTTCCTTGTTCTCACCACACTCTCCTAACTTTGCCCTCATTATCTTCTTTGTCTCACTAACACACTATTCCTATTATTATTTCCAAAGTGTCTTTGAGCCCAGACCAGGTTTCCCACCCCCATCTCTTCAGAACTGATTTCACACATAGAAATCCCTGCCCAGTGATGGGCAAAATTACCTGAAGTGCATATTTAGATTTATGGCTCTAGAGAGGGAGGAAAGCCCCGACATTGGCCCACTCACACATTTAAATAATGGCCCTGTCAAAAGCGCACAGTTGGAGAGAAACATAAGCACTGCAGTACTAAAATTTGTGTGTGTGTGTGGAGTGGAGTTTTCTAGTTGTCTTGATTATCAAAGAGCACAATAAATCATTCTTTCAGATACTCATCAATAATTCACAGGCAATGTGAATACAAATTTTTTCTCACTGTGGACTCACCGTTATTATTATTCCAATATTTAGAACACATTCCAGCTTTAAAAAGCGATTTATTGTGATGTACACAATGTCCAGATATGCAGCTGGTGTAAACTGATGTAGCACTAGAGTTTCTACTTGAAGTCAATGGAGCTATGCCAGTAAATACTAGAGGAGGATCGTTGCATACAATGTGCACATATGCAGTGCACGTATCCAGAATGCTCTTGTAACCAACAGATATTTCATAGAACTGCTGTCTGAGCTTCAGAAACTGAAGTCTGGCCTAGCCATTTTTTTCAGCAAATGCTACATGTAGAGTTGGTGGTGGTCCTAGTCCCCATAAGCCTTATTTGATTAAATTGCTTTAACCCTGGTAATGCTTCTTTTCTCTTCAAAATAGTCCATGGATTGTCCATATGCCCACATTTATAACCAGTCCTGTTTATACTATAAGTTTAATCGAGCTACTGGAATGCGCCAGACTCAAAGGTTTTGGTTTTGGTTTTAAAAAGTTTCCGTAAGAACAAAGTATTCCAAGTAAATAGGTGTACTTTTGTTAACCTTTTAGGTAAAAACAAATGTGTCCTTCTGCAAAGCTCATTGTATCCAAATTATTATACAGATATGGCTACTGTCTATCTTTAAAGAGACACCAGGATATTTTAAAGTAATATATAGCATACTTTGTGGGACAGATCTTCAGACGGTGTAATCTGGCATAGCTCTACTGACTTCAGATTTATACCAGCTCCGAGTCTGTTCCTATCTGGTCTTCAAAGCACTGTGAGGTCATTAGCTAATTACTATAAGGCACACCCCTGCATTGGGGGTGGTGCCAAGCCACATCATCTCACCGAGAGCATGGGGAGGCAGGATTGATCATTGAGCTCCCCAGGGCATTGAGGAGAATGCCCACTGCTGCACCCCTTTATGGGGAAGCATACTCCCCAGGCATCAGACCTGCTCTGCAGGTCAGTACTGAGGAAGGATGGGAACAAGGGCCTATTTCCTCGTCTCTGACCCCTTTGGGACACTGTGAGCTCTCAGGGGAGTACGGCCCCTATGATCCCCTCAAGTCAAAGAGAGCCTGGCCCTTCTGTGGGATGTAGACAAAGGGAAAAACACTCTTGTATTCTCCTCACCCCAGCTTCATTTGCACCTACATAAAAGCCAGGCAAAAATCTAACCCTTAAGACTTCAAATCTTCACACCTCATGTCTTGTTCTGAATGCTATAAATATATACTTGTACAAAACAAAAGTATGCCTTAGTAGAACTGAGGCAGGGAACTTGCCTTCTTCCTGTCTGAAAAGTAGCTCATGCTCCCTTGTTAGCAGATTCTGTAAATAAAAAAAAAATCCTAGTAATCACACTAATATTGTAAATTGGATAGAATGCTTTATAGCATATTGAAAACGGTCTTTCTGAGCTGGTTTTGTGAACTAAAATATAAATGTATATTTTTTTCATGCTGTTATTTCATTTGAACATTATCCAGTCACCAGCAGGCATCCATCATATCTTATGTTTTGTGCATGGCAGCCCATCAAGGTTAATAAACCTCTCTTGTGTGGGCAGAGATCAGCAATCAGCTTGAATAGCATTGTCCATGGTGCTGGAGTTTCTCTTGCACTCTTGTAGCTGAAATGAGAGCAGTTGCCATAGGAATCAATAATGCCTTCACATCAGACTGCTGTTCTTCCAAATTCTCTGTGTATTATGAAAGATGCTGTATATCCAGCTGAAATAGCCTCCAAAATGCAATTGCACATAACATAATATATTGTTCATTAGTTATGAACAACTTAGTTTAAAATGTTCTTACTATAACCTATGTATGCAATTTCTGGCATGCTGCTGAGTTTTCTCTAAACTTAGTGGAATTTTGCTCCTTTTTTGCACTAGTCAAAAGCATGCATCTACTGTCTTACTAACTGTATTCAGCTCATACTACATAGTATAGAAGAGGTCTTTAATTACTGTTAAGTAAAGAGTCAAGAGTCAGAAAAATCCCTACTAGTTGCACTACTAACAAAAAGTAATTCCTATTTATTTGAGCTTGATTATACCATTCTAACAGTGTAATCAAGTATTGGTGGGTAAGAAATGATTTCATGGAGATAAAGTTGGCATTTGAGACTCTCCTTGCAGAGAATTTTTCCATTTGTACTAAAAAGCTATGAAATAATGTTCTTATTTTCTGATATGTCACAAAAATTTGGACTAGCAAGCCAGAGAGAAAATTTAACTTGGAAACTGCTATTCATTGGGAAGGAAAAGCCTGTGTCAAACACTCCAAATAGGAATAGGAAGAAGATAACAGGAATGAGAAGCTATCAAACACATTCTTTTGAATGCCTGGGTAGAGGAAAAAAACAAAGGCAAAATCTTAATATCAGTCTATTAATTCACCTATCTGCCAGTTATACTTATACCAGCCTACACAGTCAGTCTTATCTAACTGCAAAAGAATGAAGTTATCTGCCTACCATTGTAATTATTCATTATTCACAATGGACAATTCATTAACAATTCCATGGGGGGGGAAACAGAAATCTGGTGTAAGACACACACACACACACACACACACACACCCCGAGACATACATCATCTTTAAGGCCGTGTTTTAGTAAAGCACTGTAGTGTGTGCTTACCTTAAGCATATGCTAAAGTCTGCCCATATACAGCAGAATAACTAAACATGTGCTTAATTTTAAGTACATATTGAAATCTCATTGAGTTGGGCAGGTACTTAAGTTATTTGATGAAGTGGAATGGATTTAAGCATGTGCTTAAAGTGTATAAGTGCTTTGCTGAATTGGAGCCTAACTCAATCAATAAATCTGAACCCACATTTTTCCTCCAAATGACTTCAGTTTAGACTAGAAATGAAAACCATCACATATTCACATGAAAATATGATCCACCGAGCTTTCCTCAACAATCAAAGTACTGATTAATTTTGCAATGGTCAATCCACATTTTAATTTTATTTGATAGAATATTGCTGCCGATAAACCCAGATTATCCCATCTGCCTTTCTTTCTCTTATGCTCTGAACATTCATCACTGTAATGGTATTCAAATGACATTTATAAGGTAGTAGAGGTTCACCAAGGGAATCGTCCATGGGCTGAGCTTTCTTTGGCTTGGTCTACACTAAACCCCCAAATCGAACTAAGGTACGCAACTTCAGCTACGTGAATAACGTAGCTGAAGTTCGAAGTACCTTAGTTCGAATTTACCTCGGTCCACACGCGGCAGGCAGGCTCCCCCGTCGACTCCGCGGTACTCCTCTCGTCTAGCTGGAGTACCGCAGTCGACGGCGAGCACTTCCTGGTTCGACTTATCGCGTCCAGACAAGACGCGATAAGTCGAACCCAGAACTTCGATTGCCAGCCGCCGAACTAGCGGCTGGGTGTAGACATACCCTGTGTTCCATTTCCCCCCCAGTTGTTCTTATGCAGCCCAAAAGACTCCCAGTGGGGTTTGGATCAGCCCCTGCATGCATCCTAGACTATTAAGGGAAATAGCTAAGCAAACCACTAGCAATTAAATTTGAAAAACATATGGTTACCTGGGGAGGTACGAAAAGACTGGAGAGAAGCATATCCACTACTGATTAACAAAAAAGAGAAAGATAAGTATCCTGACATTAGGAAAGCTACTCATTTGCTTCATTCTTTGCTCTTGCACCAAGGTTTGCTTAAAAATGGCAGAAATGAATAACATCAGGTAAACCTGGGCTCCAATCCTGCAATTTACCATATGCAGGAACACCCCTGTGTAAGAGGAGTCCCCACCAAGCAGCAAACGGGGAGACCTCTATTTTTGTGTGTGTCTTTAAGGCTGCATTTTAAATCCAAGATGATCACACACATATATAACAGGCAGGTGGCTTGCCCCTAAAAGTGAAATAAAATCAAAAGACAGGTGAAAAGCATTGTGATTATTTTTAATTTAATCATTTTTAAGACAGTGGCATGTTTTTTGGGGAGCGGGTGCGGTGGGGGTCTGAGTCATGATTTTTGAACGCTTGGGATTACATATCTGGGGTCCACAAGTTAAGAAGGGACATGGAAGGGCAAGGGAACAGCTGCCATACAGGCATGTTCTTCCCTCCCAAATATACAGGAATGTAGCCATAAAAAAATAGAGGGAGCTACAGCTGCTAGAGGCAACATCAACTCCAGCTCTGTGATGTGTTCTCCATCCACTACGAGTATTCAGCACAAGCACAGGGGTAAGGGATGGGAAATGGCATCAAAGCTCCTTCCCAATGTATGACATTTATGATAGCACAATATCAGAAGCACTCCATGCATCTGAAGAAGTGAGGTTTTTTACCCACGAAAGCTTATGCCCAAATAAATCTGTTCGTCTTTAAGGTGCCACTGGACTCCTTGTTGTTTTTGTGGATACAGACTAACACGGCTACCCCCTGATACTTGACACAATATCAGTGCTAACATAGCAATAGTTACTCCCTTTCTGTCCTAGTTCAATTTCAAATAGGCCACTAAATATTTGTAATGCTAGCCAATTATTTCTGGTAATAAAAATTTCAGGAGTTCTTTGTGGGCATCATACTTTGAACCAATATAATTAATAGATCCTTCAGCACATTCAAAAAGGGATCGCCACCTCTGATACGGATGCAAAACATATGTAGCCAACTGTCTGCCCTGTTAAAAAAACAATATACACAACAACCTGGAAAAGTGCCCAAGTTATTCATTTAAATGTATAACCTCTGCAAATCAGTATGGCTGGACCTGTAGCAAACAAAGTAGGCCAACCATATATGAAATTAATTTTTGTTCTTGGTCTGTCACTTTTACTCAGATGTCCCCTTGGACAATTGCCAATAACTCTAGTATAATTGCAAATATGAACAAGGAAAGTTAACTCACACAGACTTTTCCCCCATTTACATGGGGTATGCAGGGTTAGAACATGAGATCAGGAGATGCATAGTTTATATGTCTAAATATAGATAGATAAGTTATAAAATCAGAGTATGTACTCAATTCTAAGTATAATTCCACTTTCACAAAAGCAGATCTGCCTGATGCGCTTTAATTTGAAAAAGTATCTTTTTCTCATTAATAGTGCCACCCTCCCCTCCCCATTACAAGATAAAAAATGAAACTCTCCTACCAATCCTTTTTTTTTTTTTTTTTTTTTTTTTTACAGTTCAGTTGCTCCCATTCTGTCAAACACATTTCTTGCAGGTATGCAATTGAAGCCTGTTTTATTTTAAATGTGCTAGCGCCTTATGTCATTTCATGTGGTAACACCAACTCCTCATGTTCCCCAAGCTCCATCTACTTTTCTTAGTTATCTAGTTGTAGGTAAAAGGGGCACTACCCCAGTGGGAGCTCATAGAAGCCTTGTCCCTGACACAGCCACAATGGCTGGCAAAGCTCCAGAGAGCACAGACACTATTTAATTATTTAATTATTAAGGATACAGTGTGTCTTCCCATCTGCACAGGGTGGACTCTCCAGACCCCATCATTCCAGCTCACCTTGAGTAGGCTAATGTCACTACTGCCTGATGGAGTTTTTGCACTCAGGGAACACAAGGAACAAATTGTGACCAGCACCCACAAAGAGGCACAAGTGAGAGAAGGCTCCTTGCAACTTCTGCCCTTCTTACACACCCAGGGCACACCCAGTAGTGTTCAAGTGGTTTCTAGAACAAAGATTTCATAACAATATATTGCCAGACTGCTAGAAAGAGAAACACAGTACACTGTGCTGTTACACTGTAGAAATGTTCTGTGAGGTAATGTCCATGTGCAGCAGTGGCAGGATGATAGTCAGAGATGATTTTCAGCAAAGCAATTGTTTCTAAGTATATTTACAGCATCTGTGCAGAAGACAAGACTTGTGTACTTTACCTATCTTGGTATTTCTCTGACACCCTCTCAATCACCAGAGTACCTAATCACCTCACAAGCATTCATTAATTTACCCTCACATAACCCCTCAGAAGTAGGGAAGTATTATTATCACTGGTTACAGGTGGGGAACTGAACTACAAAGAGATGGAAGGGCTAAATCTACAAAGGGGACTTAGACTTAGCATTGCAATGCCTAACTTCTAGTTATCCTGTCACCTATTGGACTCCACACCCCTAAATTAGGTGCCCAGGCTCCCTACACAACACACTGGAAGAGTTAGGCACCTATGAATGGGATCCAAAAAAGCCAGCAAGTTGAGTGGGGAACCACCTAAACTAGCCAATAGCAAATGCCAAGGACAGGGGTTGGGCCTACGCCCTGCCACCCAAAGGGATTTATGTGCCTAAGATCAAGTATAGATGAACAGTTAGAGTGTGGCAAGCTGGGGTGTAACTCTACCTTTCAATAGTCTGCTGCGCACTAACTGTCTGTGTGGACCCTGCTGCTCCACTTGGAAACAGGAGTAGATGAAAGCACATGAGAGAACTTTTAGTGCATGGCAGCAGGGTCCACATGGACTGTGACAGCAGGCTACTACAGAGCAGATCTGCACCCCAGCTTGCTGCCCACTAACTGTTCATCTAGACAAGCTGTGACTCGAACCACCTCCCACTACTCTGGATTCACAGCCATGAACCCTCTCCTGGAGTTAGTTACCTAAGCCCTTTCTCGCAAAAAACAAAAGAGTAATAGTGATGACGGTGCCAGTGCTCCTCTTATAACCAATATCCCACTGGTTAGAGCAGTGGTGGGTAACCTGCGGCCCGTGGGCTGCATGCAGCCCATCAGGTTAATCTGATTGCAGGCCACGAGACATTTTGCTGACGTTGATCATCCACAGGCACGGCCTCCTGCAGCTCCCAGTGGTCGCAGTTCACCGTTCCCAGCCAATGGGAGCTGTGAGAAGCGGTGGCCAGCACGTCTCCCAAATCTCACATCTGTATGTGCCTGACTATTGATCTTCTGTCATTCATCACCATCTTGTGGACTGCATCAACTTTTTCTAGTATGCCCTCTCTGTGGCTTCCTGGCCGTGGCTCATCCTCAGTGCTGATTCTCCCTCGCTTAAATTCAGCAGCCCAGTTTTTTATTGTGGCATACAAAGAGACATCATCCAGCATGTTGCCGCCATGTCCATGTGGATTTCCTTTGGGGATCAAGCCTTTCTTATGGAAGATTTCCCTTTCTTCAAATCTTCAGTGACTGACTCACTTTGATATATCCTTGTACAAGTTCTGCACAGATGAAAAACTGGCTGCTAACAAAGAAACAAATCAAACTATCAGTACTTTGGTCTGTGAAATCTGTTGCGCCCCAGCAAATTGTTAAATAGGTCAGGCTAGACTCTTTCTGAATGACTTTTGGACCACTGTTCAAAATCAGGAAAGTCTTCATGTCACTGCTCCATTTAAATTCATCCTCTGGATAGTGACCGTGAAGTAGTGTTCCTCAGCCTGACATTTATCACCAATAAAAGTTTGTTAGCTTGGTTCCAAAATGAGAATGAAGAGACATTTGTAGTGCTAATTTAAGCAGCCCACTGACAGGGACTCAATATTAATGACTTTCTTTCCTCTCCTATGAATAACATGTGGCATATCATCCTCTTAGACTTGGCTGAAGTTGAGTATAGTAAAGGAAAGTTTATTCCATTTTCCCGCAGTGAGGCACATACAGATGTGAGCACATTATTTCACTGAGACACAATAAACAGATAGTTCTGGCAAATCAGAAGGCATTTTGCAAGTCTCTTTTCACAGAGGAGGTCTTCAAAATTGCTCAATTTTCTCTATAATTATTTAGACCTGAGTGAATACAGCAAAAATGTTTCTGCAAATGTTTGCTCACATTTTTTAATGAGTTTGCTTTGGCAATCTCACTCCCAACCTGCATTAACTTTGTGTCAATATTTATGTGATCAAGTTGTAGTGCACAAGAGTTAATGGAAAATAGATTTCAAAGTCACATGCACAAGTATTTGCAAAATGGACTATTCAATGTCACATGAGTAGGGTTTATACTTTCATCCAATCAGAGAACCAATATATCACGTGGCTTATCTGACCAATTATAACCAACCAACCCAGCTGACACGTCAAATACTCCAAGAACAGATCACAATGAAGTCACTAAAATAAAATAATAATAAAAAAATTGCAAAAGCATTCACTGAATAATTTTAAATAACAAAAAAAAAATCAAGAAAATTATGATCTGTTTGTGAAAATCCCTTCAATAGTAAAAGAAGCAAATTTCTCTGGTGAATTAGTCAGACAGCCCTAATAAATATATAGCTGTGCGAATACACAGGATCCACTAATTAGCAACTTTTTGCAATAGCTTGAATCAAAGGTGAACTGCAAATAAAAATTTTAAAACAGGGTTTGTTCCTTTTTTGCTTTATTTCAAAGAGTAAAAGCTTGATGGGTTTTTCCTTTACTTTAAAAATATCATGAATGTCAATTCTAGGCTTGAATTTTCTCCAAAGCTTGTTGGAAGTCTCAAATATACAACTAGACTTTTTTGCACATCAAAGATGTATGGGAGGATGTTGAATCTTTAACCAACATGTCCTTTCTCTTGAGTGTTTATTTGTTGGATTCAATAAGTGTTATCAAAGATAAGCAACATAACAGAGGCCTTGATCATGGACTATGTTCCAGCTGCTTTTCGTTGCTACAACAGGTGCAATGCAGAGCTAAACCCAGCAATTCCAGCCATTGGATGATCTTCCTCTTCGGAAGGTTCATAAGAATTGGTGTGTGGAATATGGCTGATGGAAAAGGGGATGTGGCCTCCCCAGCTAATATCATGATAGCATTAAAAATATGCCAGGCTCTGTTCAAACATAAGGGAAGTCAAAGTCCTTGCCCTAACAGAAATACTGTCTGAAAGACATGAGCTGACAGTGCTGAATGATTTCTAGTTTCCTTACCATTTTACCAATTCCTTACCAATCTGCACAGATGCTGCTTCCATACCAGGGCTGGATTAAGACATAGGAACAAGGTCAAATGCCTACAGCTTTTGCTCCCAGAATCCAGTGATTACATCAGAATCTCAGTGTTGTTGGTTGTTGCTCTTTTCAGAACAAATGTAATATTAAGGAACCAGACAGATACAATGGAGTCCAAATAACCATGTTTACTAACTATACACAACATGAAGGCCTTGCTATGGATACAGACTGGTGCTCTGGCTCATTTCTAAACATAAAACAGAGAGAGCACTGCTAGAGGGCTCACAAACTGTTTAAAGAGAAACTACGCAATTCCTATTTGCTACACTCAGCTTGCATTTCTAAAAATAAAGTAATCCTTATCTTTCATGGTTGAAGAAAAAAGCTTGAAAAAACAGCAGAGGCTTCTGCCTGAAACAATAACTCTGAGAGGAAAAACTCCCCATGCAACTAATTTAGATGTAATCTCCAAGACTCCCTGGAGATTCCACCAACAGCCCCTCACCCCCACCCCCAGAAGAGGACTGTTGGCTTTTCTGCAACAGTTAGCTCAGGTTAGTACAGTAACTCCTCACTTAACGTTGTAGTTATGTTCCTGAAAAATGCGACTTTAAGCGAAACGATGTTAAATGAATCCAATTTCCCCATAAGAATTAATGTAAATGAGGGGGTTAGGTGCCAGGGAATTTTTTTTCACCAGACAAAAGACTATATTATATATATATATATATACACACACACAGTATAAGTTTTAAATGAACAATTTAATACTGGTACACAGTGATGATGATTGTGAAGCTTGGTTGAGGTGGAGGAGTCAGAGGGTGGGATATTTTCCAGGGAATGCCTTACTGCTAAATGCTGAACTAGCAATTGGCAGAGCCCTCAGGGGCTAACTCTCACAGTCTACAAGGCAGCAGGAATGGAGGGAGGGGAGAGAGCATCGCAGACAGAGACAGAGACACACACTGTGTGTGTGAGAGGGAGATGCGCATTTCCCCTTTAAGTACACTGCCTTGTTAATTAGACCAGCTTGCTGAGACCGCAGCTGCTGCTGCCAGCAAGCTCCCTCTGTCCTGAGCCCTGTCGTGTGTCCCCCCTGCTCTATGGAAGATGGGTTAAGCGGGGTGCAGGAGCAGGGGGGAGGGGGAAACCCTGACATTAGCCTTCCTCTTCCTCCCCTCCCCCCCGCACAGCAAGCAGGAGACTCGGGGAGCAGCTCCAAGGCAGAGGGCAGGAGCAGCACATGGCAGTGGGGGGAGGGACAGCTGCAATTGCTAGCCTGCTGGGCAGCTGCTGCACAGGGAACTTAAGGGAGCGGGGAGCTAATAGGGGGCTGCCGGTCCACCCTGGTTCCAAGCCCCCACCAGCTAGCTGCAACAGGCTGCTCTTTCTGCAAGCAGTGGACAAAGCAGGCAGCTGCCAAACGACGTTAGAAGGGAGCATTGCACAACTTTAAGCGAGCGTGTTCCCTAATTGATCAGCAATGTAACAATGAAACAACATTAACTGGGACGACTTTAAGTGAGGAGTTACTGTACACTTGAGTTATTGCATTTCAGCTATTTTGAGTGGGTACGTCTACACAGTGTTTTAAAACCTGCAGCAGTGAATCTCAGAGCCCAGGACTACAGACTCAGGGTCATGCTGTGGTGCTAAAAACAGCAGGGTAGATGTTACGTGAGCTTCAGAGCCTGAGCCACAGTGTCTATACTGCTGCTTTTAGCACTGTAGCGCAAGCCCCTAAGAGCCTGAGTCTGTAGACCTGGGCCCTGAGGTTCACTGCTGCAGGTTCTAAAATGCAGCATAGACATAGTGAGAGCAACCACATTTCAAAATAACACTAGAGTTCCACAGAGTGGTTTGACTAGCCACACAGAGTGATTGGATTGGCTGCTCATAAGTTGTTGCAACTCAAGCTGCTACAACATCTGAAGGGGGCAGAAATGTGAGCCCTATGTCATTGTCCTGCTTCTCCAGTAGTGGAGGGGGTCCCCGTCACTGCCATTACAAGTAGGTGGTGAGATCATGGCGCAGGGGTGGGACCATGATGTGGGGGTGCTCCATGACATGGTGTGACCAGTGTACTGGATTGACTTAATCTGGCCCTGGGTACTCTTTCCTCTTCAATCCTTACTTCTCTACTGGATTTGGCTGTTGGGTATTTCTATTATGTTTGCCAGTTAGTGGCCAAACAATAACGGGAAAATCCTCCATCCAGCACCCAGGTTGAGTAGATAGTCTACTTGCTGGTATCTTCACATGAGTGATGAGGGAAGTTTTCTTCCTCCCAAAATGTATAATGACTGTTCCATGGACATCACTTCAGTTTAAAGGCTGAGGTAGCCACCTACCTCACCGGGGATGAGGAGTGCCAGAAAAATTGTGCACACTTGGATCCTCTGCCTTTCCCCAACATGCCCCTGAAATGCTCCTTACATGCCCCCTTGCATGGAGGGAAATTCTATAGGGCATGCACAGTTCCATGAAATCAATTGTCCATCTTTGTGCAGCAGATCCATGCTAGTTCCACTGCCAGGAGGACCTCAGCAGTTGAGGAGATAGGGGCTGGATCTGCTTGCAAAATTAGATAACTGTTTGGTTGAAGACTAAGCTGTGGTAATGTGTAGGGCACAGATCCACCACGTCTAGCCAGCAGGGGAGTCACTATGGTGACTGATTAAGTCCACTCTAGTGTCTGACCACTAGTTGGCAGATATACAGCTTTGGTTTATCTTTATCGCTGCAAGCTCGTCTTGACAACATATTCACTGTGATGCTTGCAAAAAACAAACACAAGAAAACCTCACACAACAATTATATAAGACTCAAAATCACAAGCGAAAGCTCTCTAGAATCACTTATTTTTTTGGTCCTACTTTCACTCTCTGCTGTTAAAAAAAAACAGTTTTCATGGTCTCAGAGCGTTTCACAGAGAGGTGGCTGTATTTCAGTAGTGGATAATGAAATCCCTGAGTATATTTTGTATATCAGTTTGATAAATATATAAATATTAGGGTTCTTCAAGATGTAGGGTGCTTTATTAAATAAGATATTATTATGGTACATAAAATCAAAGTTGAATATTGGAGAGGCTCATGGCAGTGCTGCTGTCAGAGAATCTGGCAGCATTTTAATTCTACATTCCATGTCTGAGAGGATTATAACACAGATTTGAAATTCTGTATTAAGATATTTTCCACTGATAAAGGACACTGCAAAGTAATAAGATCTAACCCACACAGCAACCATGATCAAGCAGGGAATGTCCTTCAATGAATAAATATACATATAAAACATTTTAAGGTAAAATGATGGCTATTGTTTATGATCCTTAAGCATTTTGGTTCCAGTACAGAGGAGTCAGCTTATCAGCCTGAAGAAGGAACACAATTTAACATCTCCTGTTCCCAGAATTGTGCTGATAATACTGACGGCATGAGAAAAAGCAACCAAGCCAGAGCAAATGTTGGCATTTTCTTTGGAGGGAACAGAAGGGGAAAAGTTACTGTTTACCCAATGATAAAGGACTAATGTGGTGAGGAGCTTAATGGTATGATGGCATTCATCTTGGTTATCACAAACAGCAGTCTATCAAAACAAGAAAAAATCTGAATACCTGGTGGTAGCCCTTTTAAAATTCTTTATTTCTTCTCTTCTGCCTAAAGTACCCTTTAATTTTTAGCAGTGTAACTCTGGAGGCAATTAAGAAGCTGTTCTTCTTTGGGGCTCACTAATTAAAATTAATGGGAGAGGGCAGTGTAATATGAACACTGTGTGAAAATAATTTCACCTCCATAAAGCCAGAGGACCAAGTTCTGCCACCCTTACTCACATTATTCCTTCAGTAGCTCCCACTCCAATAACCTAGGAGAAGAGAGACACTTTATTGTATGCCCTGTAGGTCAACAGACAAGGTCCATCTATACATCAAATGAAGGTGTGATTTTAGCAGAGGTAGGCATACCCGCACTAGCTTTAATCTATGTGGTGGCATGGACAGAATAGGCCCATTACTCAATGAGGGTGGGGGAAATAACAGAAAATGTGCAAATAACATATGTGCTAAATGACTTTTTTGTTTCAGGTTTCACCAAAAAGATTAGTAGCGATTGGACGTCTAGCATAGTGAATGCCAGTGAAAATGAGGTAGGATCAGAGACTAAAAATAGGGAAAAGAACAAGTTAAAAATTACTTAGACAAGTTAGATGTCTTCAAGTCACCAGGGCCTGGTGAAATGCATCCTAAAATACTCAAGAAGTTGACTGAGGAGATATCTGAGCCACTAGTGATTATCTTTGAAAAGTCATGGAAGATGGGAGACAGATTCCAGAGCAAATATAGTGCCCACCTATAAAAAGAGAAATAAGGACAACTGGGGATTTACAGACCAGTCAGCTTAACTGACTTAATCAGTACCCGGATATATAATGGAGCAAATAATTAAGCAATCAATTTGTAAATACCTAGAAGATAATAAGGTGATAAGTAACAGTCAGCATGGATTTGTCAAGAACAAATAGTGTTAAACCAACATAATAGCTTTTTTTGACAGGGTAACAAGCCTTGTGGATGGGGGAAAGTGGTAGATATGGTTTATCTTGACTTTAGTAAGGTTTTTGATACTGTCGTGCATGACCTTCTCATAAACAAACTAGGGAAATACAACCTAGGTGGAACTGCTATAAGGTGGATGCATAACTGGTTGGAAAACCATTCCCAGAGTGTAGTTATCGGTGGTTCACAGTCAAACTGGAAGGGCATATCAAGTGGGGTTACTCAGGGATCCGTTTTGAATCCAGTTCTGTTCAATATCTTCATCAATTATTTAGATAATGGCACAGAGAGTACACTTATAAAATTTGCAGATTATACCAAGCTGGGAGGGGTTGCAAGTGCTTTGGAGGATAGGATTAAAATTCTAAATGATCTGGACAAACTGGAGAAATGGTCTGAAGTAAATCGGATGAAATTCAATAAGGACAAATGCAAAGTAGACCACATAGGAAGGAACAATCAGTTGCACCCATACAAGGCATACTGCAGAAAGGGATCCAGGGATCAGAGTGGATCACAAGCTAAATATGAGTCAACAGTGTAACGCTATTGCAAAAAAATCCAAACATCATTCTGGGATGTATTAGCAGAAGCGTTGTAAGCGGGACATGAGAAGTAATTCTTCTACTCTACATCATGCTGATTAGGCCTCAGTGGGAGTATTGTATTCAGTTCTGGATGCCACATTTCAGGAAAGATGTGGACAAACTAGAGAAAGTCCAGAGAAGAGCAACAAAAATGATTAAAAGTCTAGAAAACATGACCTATGAGGGAAGACTGAGAAAATTGGGTTTGTTTAGGCTGTTTAGTCTGGAGAAGAGAAAATTGAGAGGCGACATCATAACAGTTTTCAAGTGCATGATGTGATCAGATGTCTGGCTGTCTGTGTGTTTTCCCTGTGTGGTGTCCCAGCTCTGCACAGACAGTCGGCACAGCAGACCTTGAACGAACCACCCAATGAGCACAAGAATCGTTAAGGTAGGAAGGCACCCGGCCAGGTTTATTGTCGACAAAGCACAGCAATAGCACCTAGCAGACTCTACGAGGATACTAAGACATGTATGCCAATGACAATGGACGCAGCTCAGTCAGTGGCAGGACTTTCCACTGCCCCCTAGGTTGGCCAAAGATACTCCCTCTGAGATACATCTTTATACCCTGATATAAACAAGTTAGGGCCGGCCCACAACATTTTGGCACCTAAGGCGGGGAGCTCAAATGACGCCCCCATGCCCCCTCACTTGGGCCAAAACTTTGAAAGGTCTCAATTCTGCCTTCTTCCTGTTCTACTCCTCTCATGGTACTGCTCTGCTACCTACCCCAATAAAGGAGAACTAACAACTTAAAATGCCTTGTTAAAAAATTTTAAGTAACACTTAACTTTCAAACGCCTGAACAGCAAATGTAACTTTTCTTGTCTGCATAGTAAACACTGGCATTTTTATCTGTTTGAATAATCAAAGTGGTGCTTTCTGTGCCTTCTTGGTTGCAAAGATTTGAACTGCTTCCTGAAGGTCCACAGTCTGGGCCAGCTCATGCTCTATTGAGATGGTTGCAAGGCCGACCAGCCTCTCCTGTGTCATTGTGGAGCGTAGATGTGTTTTTATTAACTTCGGCTTGGAGAAACTGCGTTCTCTACTGGCAACTGTTACAGGAAGTGTTAGAAGTATGCGCAGAGCAACAAAAGCATTTGGAAAGAGGGTGGTCATCTTATTTGTGCACATATATTCCAGAACAGCCTTTGGAGTTGATCCTGCTGAAATGTATCTTGAGAGGGCTTTCAGTTCATCACCTAAATCACTTGCACCAATATCGCGCATGGCATCATGTGTCAACACTGTCTCTAGTGCCCTGCATTGCTGGTGTAGGTCTTCTTCAGGTATAGTGAGGAGTTTTGGAATATCATACAACATCCCAAATATAGTGCTGTGTTCCTTGAACTGCATGAAACGTTCTTCAACTGACTGTATTGCACAATCTAGCAACTGGTTAAAGAATTCAACTTTGAATTGTTGTTTGGGGTCTCTTATGGGATTATCCCATGCCTCGTAATCAAAATGTCTTCTTCTTCGGTGACTCTTGTATTCTTGAATGCGTGGGAAAATAGCTTCAGTGTGAAGTTCCTCTGCCAACTTCTGTGCACTCTTCAGAACGTTTTGAAATCCCTCATCTGAGTGGTAAGACTGTAGGAATGACTTTGCTTTGTCCAGTTGTTCCATTGCTCCAGATATATCAAGGTCAACACCTTGGAGTCTCTTGCTTACAACATTTATTTCAAACAGTATGTCATGCCACAACACTAAGCCACACAGAAATGTGAAGTTATGTATGTTTCTGGTGATTCCATTTCCCTCTGCCACTGTTCTCCCACGAACAGTTCCTGTCATAGCATTAACCTCCATAATGGCAACTATGGCATCATCTATCATCCCAGTTTGGTGTTTGATAGGCTTTATTGCCTCCACTTGACTTTCCCATCATGTGGCACTCAGTGGTTTCTGTGTCAGAGAGGATGTTCCCAGATGTTGCTTCAAAATTTGCCATCGATGAGTTGATGCAGAGAAAAATACATAGATGCTTTGAATTACATTAAAAAATTCAGCAGCTTCACTAGAAGCTGATGCTGCATCACTGACCACCAAGCTCAATGAATGAGAACTGCATGGGACAAAAAAAGCTCGAGGGTTTAACTCTCGGATCCATGTCTGCACTCCTCTGTTCTTTCCTCTCATGTTGGCACCATTATCGTAGCTCTGACCTCTCATGTCAGCTATCGCAATTCCCGTATCTTCCAGCTTTTTAAGAAGCACATTTGTCAGACCAGCTCCTGTAGTATCATCAATATCAATAAATTCTAGAAAATGCTCTCTGATAGTCACCATTGCAGGGACATTTTCACTAGGTTCTGTTGTTGTTACAAAACGCACCATTAAAGTCATTTGTTCCATATGGCTGATGTCAGGTGTGCAGTCCAGAATAACAGAGTAATATCTTGCTGACTTCAGATCTACCACAATCTTCTGTTTGACTTTTGTTGCCAGTAACTGTATGATCTCATTTTGAATTGTTTTTTCAAGGTAGTGGTGTGTGTACATTTCTTGGGTGGTGACTCTTCTTAGATGCTCCTGGAGTACAGCATCAAACTCAGCCATCAGCTCCACAATTTTAAGGAAGTTTCCATTGTTTGGCACATACAGCTGATCTGAAGTGCCACTCAGTGCTAGGTTTTGGGTAGCAAGCATCCTCACAATGGCAATGAGCCTTTTCAGAACATTTTGCCAGTAAAGAGACTCTGATGCAATCTTCTCTTGATGCTGATCATCTATGGTGGCCTGTAACCTTAGTCTGATCTCAAGCTCTTTCCACCTATGGAATGCTCTCTGGTGATTTGCTGCCTTCTCATGGCATGCCAGATTTCTAGCCAGATTTTTCCAGTCCTTTGTTCCTGTAGAACCCAATGTGGCTGGAACATTAGACTGGAAGAGTTTGCAACAAAAACAGTATGCAGCATTCTGGGTTTTTGAGTACATGAGCCATGGCCTCTCCACTTTGTCACCATTGGGGATTTCACACCAGTAATGCGTTGGATGGAAACTTCTATTTTCATTGTCTTTGGGGAACATGAAGTTTTTCATTTGCTGTGGCCCATGCAGTACAAGGAAGTCCATCAGGCTACTGCTCAAGTGGGTCCACAGTCCTGGATCATCTAGACTTAAGGAACTAAACTCAGCAGCAGCTGTTTCTTGCACCTCCACCACACTCTTCTCTTATCTACACTTTTCTTCAGGAATGTGCATGGTTACATCCATTTGAGATGGAGATATGGATGCTGTAGTAGGTGTATGGGGTGGCCAGGGAGGGGTAGTACCTCTGATGGGGGGACTTGTCGTACCCCTTTGGGGGTAGTCCGTCCACTTTGGTCCCCATCTGTCACTCAGCTCTCACCTGTGGCTCCAAGTAGCTGCAGCATGCGCAGCAGCCACACGCCGGGCAATGGCTTCGACAGGCCGGCCAAACCAGGGGAGTGTAACTGATGGGATTCAAACCCTCAGTGAATTAGGGATATGCCTACCCCACATGCGACGTCAGCTCCGGCGGACTGGGCGAAAGAGATCACTAAGATCCAACGGCCAAGAAGGCGGTTTTGCAATGTTTTGTGGAAAGCGAAGGGCTTGACGAGGCATGAAAGACGTCAAGGCCATCCACTGCAACCAAAGAAGTTACCAGTCGTGATGATTTTTCGTACCATTGGTGACTGGCTTCTAAGGTTGAGAGAGTGGGATTGCTCCTGTGCAACGGCTCTACCACTTAAAAAGCTTCACGCACAGGTCCTGTGCAAATCATCAAACATTATCATCATACCACCCAAGTCCTGCGGCAATGGGGGAGGGGCAAAGCGACAGGTGGAGGTTACCACTGGGAGTCGTAGTCCCAATCCTGCACGCAGGCGGTCTGTGGATAGGTGGCAGCATCCCAGGCATCTGAGCAGCCCTCTTCAGGACAGCACTGCTCACCCTAGTAAGGGAGGGGCCTAGAAAAGGTGGGCTAAAAATTGCCTGCCCTACAACAACAACTGGCCAGCAAGCCGTGGCTGGCAGTTTAACCCAATCTGCGGCTGAAACCAAAAGAAAAATTTGAGAAAACTTACCACTGGTGTATGGAATGTTCGTACCCTCATGGATTGAGAAGCTGTTGCAAGACCTGAGAGAAGGACAGCTCTCATTGCTCGAGAACTAGTCAATTATAACATCGATATAGCGGCATTAAGTGAAACAAGATTGCCTGGGGAAGGTTTCTTGAGTGAACCAGGAGGTGGTTACACCTTCTTCTGGAAGGGTAAGACTGAGACAGAGGATAGAATACATGGAGTTGGTCTTGCAATAAAAACCTTATTGATGCATCAACTCCCAGACCTTCCAGTGGGTATCAATGAAAGATTGCTGAAGCTACGCTTCCCACTAAATGCCAAACGTCATGTCACAATCCTCAGTGCATATGCACCCACTTTAACATGCTCTGACAACTCAAAGGAACAATTCTATGAAGATCTCGACAGACTGATCAAGGCCACACCTGTAACAGACAAACTACTCCTACTTGGAGATTTCAATGCCCAAGTCGGGGCTGACAGCGAGAATTGGAAAGGAGTAATCGGGCCACATAGGGTAGGCAAAATGAACAGCAATGGACTACTCCTTTTGAGTCTTTGTTCTGAAAATGACCTGACCATTACTAACACTCTGTTCCGACAAGCGGACAAATACAAAACGACATGGATGCACCCTAGGTCCAAACAGTTGCATCTGATAGATTATGCCATTGTTAGAAGGCGAGACATCCGAGACGTACTGATTAATAGAGTAATGCGAGGTGCAGAGTGCTGGACAGATCACAGATTAGTCAGGACGTCTCTTCAACTCTACATCGTTCCTTCTCGGCACAAACGCCCGAAGCATGTGCGACCTGCTTTCAATATAGCCAAACTGAAGGATGCTCAATGTTTTAACAAATTCCAGAAGAGTCTTGATGACAAACTGACATCCCACGGACAACTGATCAGTACTGTAACTGAAAAGTGGGACCAGTTCAAGCAGATAGTGACTGACACAGCAACATCTCTTGGACCAAAGAAAAGAACAATCAGGATTGGTTTGATGAGAACCAAGAAGAAATATGCTCAGCACTGGAAGTAAAGAGAAAAGCTTTTATCAAATGGCAGAATGACCCCTCCTCAGTCTCTAAGCGGGACTATTTCAAGTACCTTCAGAGCAAAACACAGAAAGACCTCCGTCAGATACAAGACAACTGGTGGGAGAGCAAAGCCAAAGAAATTGAGCACTATGCTGAGACCCACAACTTAAAGATGTTCTTCAGTGCTATTAAGACTGTCTATGGACCTTCTAAACCAAGGACCACCCCATTGCTCTCATTAGACAACACAACGCTGATTAAAGATAAAGAAGGCATCAACGAAAGATGGCGAGAACACTTTAGCAACCTTCTTAATAGACCATCAACCATGAATAATATTGTCCTCAATGAAATTCCACAACAACCTGCTCTGACAGATCTTGACTTTCCGCCTACTATAGATGAGATTAAGAAAGCTATTAGCCAGATGAGTTCAGGGAAATCTCCTGGAAAAGATGGGATACCAGCAGAGATATACAAAGCAGCAGGTCCAGCAGCACTAGCAGCATTCCAAGCGTGATCATCAACATCTGGGAGGATGAAAACATACCACAGGACCTCCGCGATGCTACTATTGTCTCTCTTTTCAAGAACAAAGGCAGCAAAGCAGAATGTGGAAACTATAGAGGCATATCCCTCCTCTCCGTTGGAGGGAAGATCATCGCACGCATCATCTTGAACCGCCTAATAGCCAGTATTTCCGAGGCAAATCTACCTGAAAGTCAATGTGGTTTTCGACCTGGCCGGAGCACAGTCGACATGGTGTTTGCTGTCAGACAAATACAAGAGAAGTGCATTGAACAGAACATGCACCTGTATGCTGTCTTCATAGATCTGACAAAGGCGTTTGATACCGTCAACAGGGAAGCCCTTTGGACCATTCTAACACGACTTGGCTGCCCAAGAAAATTTGCCCAGATTATAGGCCTTTTTTCATGACAGCATGACAAGCGAAGTATTGTCTGATGGAGCCACATCAGCCCCCTTTAACATCACCAACGGCATGAAACAAGGATGTGTTCTCGCTCCTGTCCTATTTAACCTGTTCTTTGCATGTGTCCTTAACCATGCAACGAAAGATATGGACCGAGGTATATACTTGAAATACCGGCACGATGGTTCACTTTTTGACCTCCGTCGCCTGAATGCAAAGACTAAGACAGTGCAGAAACTCCTTCTTGAGACACTCTTTGCTGACGACTGTGCCCTCATGGCTCACACTGAAAATGATCTTCAGCACATTGTCAACAAGTTTGCTGAGGCCTCGCAACTTTTCGGACTAACTATCAGCCTCGGAAAGACAGAAGTTCTCCATCAACCTGCACCTGGATCAAATGCTTCTGTGCCGAGTATCTCCATTGACGGCACTCAGCTGAAAGTAGTGGAGTACTTTAAATACCTGGGTAGTGTCATATCCAGTGATGGATCACTGGATAATGAGATCAACGCACGAATATCCAAAGCAAGCCAGGCACTTGGCTGTCTGCGTGTCAAAGTTTTAAATCACCACAACATCCAGATGTCAACAAAACTGCTTGTGTACAGAGCTGTTGTTCTTTCATCTCTTTTGTACGGGTGCGAAACATGGACACTATATAGGCGTCACATCAAGCAGCTCGAAGCATTTCACATGCGCTGCCTCCGCAACATCATGAAGATCCGCTGGCAAGACAAAGTGCCCAATCTCGAGGTCCTCAAGAGAGCCCAGATGACAAGCATCGAAATGATGCTCATGAAGTCACAGCTACGTTGGACCGGTCATGTCAGCCGCATGGATGCCAATAGAATCCCCCGCCAGCTTCTGTATGGTGAGCTCTCCCAGGGCATCCGGCATATAGGTCGTCCACGGAAACGTTACAAGGACACCATCAAAGCCAATCTGCAGTACAGCAGTATCAAACCTAGGGACCTTGAGGACGCCACCAGCGACAGAACACAGTGGCATGCAACAGTCAGAAATACCTGCATCGCCTTTGAGGAAGACCGCTGCCGACGTCTACAAGAGGCACGCGAACGACGTCACAGAGCATCAGCAGCGCACAATCCATTGACCGCGAACTTCCCATGCACCATCTGCAGCAAAATGTGCACCTCTAGAATTGGCTTGTACAGTCATCAGAGGGCACACCATGAGACCAACAATTGATGACCTGCACAGATTTTGTCATCATCGGATCGATGGACTACCAAGAGTAGCTGCCAGGTCACCTGCACTCTGACTAACTGGAAGATCAGGCATCTCCTCACCACTCACATCCTCACTGGGGCTGGAAGGCTCACCGTGAACAATTGTGTCTGTATCTCAGGAGAGCTCCTTCCTACTTAGATAGAAAAGCTTCCTTTTCTTTCTTTCTTTTTCTGAATGCTGCCCCAGAGGGGTGTTTTCTTCTTTCACTCATGACTGCTGTTCTGTGCCAGCTATAGTGGCTCTCAACACTCAGTTGAAGGGGACAAATAAGCAGGCTGGTAGAGGGCCTGAATGAGGGAAGATATCAGCATCTTAAGGGCTTAACTGGCTCCTACTACTTCAGTTGACTGCCTGTTCTCCTCAAGTGGGTTCAGGGAAGCAGCAGGAAATAGGAAGCTCCCTGAGAAGCTGGTGTTAATCAGTCCAGGCTCCTGGGGGTGCTAGAGACAGGGCCGGCTCCAGGCACCAGCTTAACAAGCAGGTGCTTGGGGCGGCCAAGGGAGAGGGGTGGCACGTGCGGCAATTCGGGGGTGGCAGGTCTCTCACTCCCTCTGGGAGCGAAGGACCTGCCGCTGAACTGCTGCTGCCGATCGCGGCTTTTTTTTTTTTTTTTTTGCTTGGGGCGGCAGAAATGCTGGAGCCGGCCCTGGCTAGAGAGGTACATAAGAGGCTGCTCCTCCTCTCTCTCCCTGCAGCTCCTGCAGCTTTCTGTTATTCCCTCTCACCTTTTCTCCTGCCTGCCAGTTATGTCTCTTGTGCCCTCCTTCCTCCAGCACAGCATTCCGCCATCTCTGTGCATCTAGAGCAGAGAGAATACCTATGCACCAGCAGCAGACACAATTTTCTACTCCCTGGGTCTTGGTGGCGTCCCCCCCCCCCCACACACACACAGTCTGGCACCTGAGACGGCCGCCTCAGTTTGCCTCATGGTAAGGCCAGCCCTGAAACAAGTTATGTACTGTCATCCTGACCGTATCTTTTAGGAGGGGTCAGTGTGTTCCTGTTATCCTCGGGGAATGTTTTTGTACCATCCTTGATATCGGGATGTTCTGGTAGCACTTGATATCAGGATGTGTTTGCGTGAGTACTCTGTGCTTAGCACTTCTCAGGAATGTGTATTTCTGTAATATCAGCCCTATTCTTGCCAGATTCTGTGAGCAGGTCCTGCCTCATACCAGGCCTCTGATACAAGGGCTTATGTCTCAGGCTCTCTTCCTCTTACACATGAAAGGTTGTTACAAGGAGGAGGGAGAAAAATTGTTCTCCTTAACCTCTGAGGATAGGACAAGAAGCAATGAGCTTAAATTGCAGCATGGGCAGTTTAGGTTGGACATTAGGAAAAACTTCCTAACTGTCAGGGCAGTTAAGTACTGGAATAAATTGCCCAGAGAGGTTGTGGAATCTTCATCATTGGAGATTTTTAAGAGCAGGTTAGCCAAACACCTGTCAGGGATGGTCTAGATAATACCTATTCCTGCCATGAGTGCAGGGGACTGGACTAGATGAGCTCTCGAGATCCCTTCCAGTCCTACAATTCTATGGTTCTATGAACTTCTGCATGGGCTAGCAACCCAAATACATACCCAGGGTCACTGGAGGGCTTGTACTGGGGTGGCTAGCCCAGCCTGAAATCCTTGCCACCATGTCTTCACTACCACTGATACCTGTGCTTGCTAGCTAGCTAGCACAGGTATGCCTACCCATGATACAATCACACCTTCATCTGCTGTGTCGATGTACTCGTAGGCTGTTATATCTCTCTATACTTTAGGACCAGGGTTTGTCTGTGTGGGATGGAGTGACCCTTCTCTGAGTTCAGCTGGTAATCAAGTGGTTCTTTCTAACATGATGCCTCCACTTAGTAGGGTTGTGTGTGTACAAACATCAGGAATTACTCTAAGACATTTCAGTTTAGATGCATAGATAGATACATAAAGTTAACAACTCTATGGAGTCAGGAATATACATGAAAGTATAAGCAATAATGTATGATTTCCTAAATGGAAAGAAAAAAGGGTGATGAGATACAGAAAAACAAAAGGCATTATTGCTTGTCTCCTACAGTCAATAATGGGTGCTATTAAAAAACCCTAAAGGAATCCCAAGCAACTCACTCTCTCCCAGCGGAGCATCCCCCAGCAATTCCAATCATGGGGCCTTCTCCAAAATATCATTTTTCAAAACTATTTCTATACATGTAAAATTATTTTGAGCAGATGCATATGACAGTGGTTATGTGACAGAGTATATCATCCAACCCTACTCTCAATCTATTTTCTCATAAAACTGTCTTTTCTCTGTAGTATCTGTGTCTAATTATCATCAATTTTGGCTCAGGAAGGAAATGACCTAACAATGAAAAGATCTTAGCAGCAAAAGGGGGGAAAAATCAAATTAGTAAATGAAGAATTCTAGATGGTGAGTTGATCTTCAGGACACTCAGGGCTTTGAGGAACAGTGCATTAAATAATATATACATTGTCAGTGATGGAAGCCAGATTGCCATTAACATCTGTAACTGAACCAGGACACAACAGATTGGCAATTTTATTCAATAAAAACAATTATCTCTAACTTCTACCACTGAAGCTACCAGAGTAATTAATTTCCTTCCTAAGTAATAATAGCAAAGTGTCCTTGATAAAAGACTTTGAAGACAAAATAGGAAAGGGATAAAAAATTAGACTGAAAGAGAGCAACATCATGCTTCAAAAATTGAGACCTTCCTTTTTTACAGCAATATTTCACCACATTCACTCATCACAATGATTTATTAGCAGACAACAGAAGTACCCCTGACAGGCATGGTTAATATTTTAGTACTGCAGGCAATGGTATGTGACAGTTTCACTTGTTGCATGACCTTTATTTTTCTTTGTACCATAATTTCCTAGAACTTTCATTTATCTGGAGAACATGCAATTAGAGCTAGCTTTTCAGATAAGCCATGATCATTTCTCACATATCTTTAACTCCTATCTCTCCAAAATGGAGCTTGTTCTTCACAGTGCCCACATCAAAGTAGTTTGAGAATGACCCGTCACTAGAAACAATAAAGACCTTAGAAAAGTCACATTAAATGTGACTTTAAATAAATATTAAATAAGTATTGATTACTTATCAGAGGTTATTAAACTAAAATTTGATTTTTGGAGTGTTGGAAGATTACATATCAAAAAGTACTTATAACTCCCTGGATAGAAGCCAAATTGCCTTTACATCTGTAGCTGAACAAAGAAGCAGCAGAATGACAACTTCATTAAATTTAAATAAACTGCCTCTACCTTCTGCTATAGAAGCTACTGGAACAATTAATTTCTTTTCTACAAGTAAAGATAATGTCTCCTTGAATGGGAAACAGCCAAAAGAATTTAAAACAAAATAAGAAGGGGATAAGAACAGAAAACTGAAGAGCTAAATCAGACTTTGATAGCATGCTTTTTTTCCTTTCATGAACAATATTTTGCAATCATCTCTCCACACAATCAATTATTAGTACACTAAGAAACACCCCTTTCCAGGCATGGTTAATATTTTAGTACTCCAGGCAACAGTATGTGACACTTTCCCCACCTTCATGACTATTCTTTATTTTTCTTTGTACTGTGTAAGGTGCTGAAATGGGAGGACGCTCCCTGTGGGGTGAGAGCACAACACTCAGGAGTTTTCCATTGAACTTAATGGGAATGATGTGGCTCTTATCATCACACTCTTATATCTCTTGGTGACTTTACTTAGTGAACAAAGTCATTTTAACTCATTGGAACTGCAGTATATTGTCATTCACTGAGCTTTCATGTCAATTTGATATGATATGTGTCGCTTGACTGGTTTTTCAGGAAGACTTGATAAATGCTGAGCAATCAGGTAATTTAAAAGTAGTTGAACTTTTATGTACAAAATATTGAAAGTGCAGCAGTCAATAGCCAACAGGATTATCAAAGAATTGGCAGTGCCGTGGATACTGCAATTATCTCATTGACAATAGCTGTTACACGAAAGCACACAGGAGAAGAACCCACACAAACAAAATAGTCAGCCTGATTCTCCATTGCCTTGAACCTTGTGCAGTCCTTTAGATAGGTGCAAGGAGGGTGCATAGTGGCTGTTAAACACTATCAAATAAGAATGGCAGCATCGTATACCCACTCTGCACAGCAGTCAGTGGCTCCGATAGGTTCAAAGCAATGGAGAATCAGCTGAAGGAAGTGGAGGAACTAAAAGAAGAGGATCATAAAGAAAATAGCCTATTGTCTTTAGCAGGGCCGGCTCTAGGTTTTTTGCTGCCCCAAGCAAAAAAATTTTTGGCTGCCCCCACCCCAGCCCTGGGCTCTCCCCCTCCCAACTGCACCCTCCTGCTGCCCCAGCCCTGGGTCACTGGTAACTCGCTCCCAGGGCGGGTCATTCAGCAGGAATTTTGGATGTGCACAGAACACAGACAGGATTGGTTCCCATATGGTTACAGAACTGCAGTAAAGTGGAACAATTTTCAGCTTGTGTGACTGGAGATATCTGGATGCACATTATAAGACTGTCCTACATAAATGAGGAAAAGTTGAGGTGCCTTTATTATTCTTTTGTTCCATTCTTTGTTTCTACGGGGAATACACTATCACGGTCTTTCTTTTAAACAAATAAAACTAAAACTTAAAAAAAAAAAAAAAAGCAATGGCTGTTGAAAATAGCAATTCCAGTCCTAATAACCACTGGGAAGCATTTCTTGCTCAATTTATTCTACTTTTTCTACAGCAAGTTACAGTGGATCCGTATATTTGATTTGGGGGAAATGAAGTAACAGCTGCCCAAATTGAGCTTGAGCACTCCTGAATTTTGAGGGTGTTCAAATCTGGAAGGCAGGTGCTAGATTCCCTTTCTGAATATTAGCTATATCTGGAGAGGAAAAGTCAATTTCTGCTTCCATGGCTCAGAAGTGGAAATCCTCCTAAGTGCCTGGTCCTGTATCTAAAGCTGCCCAGGTCCAGAGCCTCCCCTCCCTTACTTTTCATTTTAAATTCTAGTGGGATCTACATACCTCCCTTGCTAGGCTTCAGATAGAGAGGTGCACCGTCCATTTAGTCCCCCCAATTCCTTCTTTGGGGGAGAGCCCAGGGCTGGGGCGGCAGGAGGTGCGGCTGGGGGGGGAAGAGCCCAGGGCTGGGGCGGCAGGGGGTGCGGGTGGGGGCAGAGCTGGGGTGGCAGGGGGTGCGAAGAGCCCAGGACTGGGGCAGCAGGAGGTGCGGGTGGGGGGAAGAGCCCAGGGCTGGGGGAGCAGGAGAGTGCAGGTGGGGGCCAGAGCTGAGGCTGCAGGGGGTGTGGGCGGGGGAGAGCCCACGGCTGGGGTGGCAGGAGGTGCGGATGGGGGCCAGGGCTGGGGATGCGGGGGGGGGAAGAGCCTAGGGCTGGGGCAGCAGGAGGTGCGGG
Source organism: Emys orbicularis (assembly GCF_028017835.1). NCBI lineage: Eukaryota > Metazoa > Chordata > Testudines > Emydidae > Emys > Emys orbicularis. The sequence goes on along the minus strand of NC_088683.1, from coordinate 61,507,419 downwards.
TGGGGGGAGAGCCCAGGGCTTGGGCAGCAGGGGAGTGCAGGTGGGGGCCAGAGCTGGGGCAGCAGGAGGTGTGGGCGGGGGGAGCCCAGGGCGGGGGGGGGGGGGCGGCAAAAAACCTAGAGCTGGCTCTGTTCCTACCATTCACAGCAAGCTGCAGATTTCAGTTCCATACTCCTTTCCCACACCCTTTCCTGTTGCTAGTGGCCAAGGGAATGCTGGGAAATGTAGTTCTTTCCCTGCTCCAGGGCTGGCTCTATAGGCAGGGAGCTAACCAAGGAACTACAGCTCCCAGGGGCCCCTGTTGGCTCTTAGCTCCCATGCTGGATTCTTGCGCCCCTTGCAAATCTGCCGCCCGAAGCAACTGCTTGCTTTGCTGGTGCCTAGAGCCGGCCCTGGTCTTTAGTGAAGCTGACGGGGAGTTTAGGGTTTAGGGCATTCATGTGGGAGACCCAGGTTCAATTTTCTGGTCTGTAGGATTCAGAGGAGGCACATAACCTGAGTCTCTCACATGAGTGCCCTAACCACCGGGGCTATAGAAAGAGTCAGTCTCTTCTGTTGGAGCTGTTCCACTTTGTATAAATAATGAAATATGCACTGGGTCAGAGAAAGAGACAGACTCTCTCTATAGCTTGGTGGTCAGGGCACTTGCCTGGGATGTGATAACTTGCCTGGTATGTGATAGACCTTGGCCTGAGAAAATAGATAAGCCATGTGATATGCCCTTAAGATCAACAAATCTGAATTCTATCAGACCGAAGTTAGTTTCAGAACTGGACTTTCATAGAAATATTCTGTTTACATGGCCACCAGTTTAAAATGGGCGGGTGCTGGCTTGACCTCTCCAACTGTTCACAGCTGCTATGGTATCACACTGGGAGACAGCTGGCCAGTTCCCAAACCACCTTGGGGTTTATGTAGTTGTAAAAAAACTACATCTTAAATTTCACCTAGAAACTATTTGGAAGCTAATGAAGACTTCATAATGCCAATGTAAAGTGCTCTCTGTCTGAAGAACTAAGGAGGCAGCTACATTTTGCATTTGTTTAATTTTCTGAGTGGTCTGCCCCATGCAGAACACACAACTTTATTTTAATCTCACATGACAAGAGCATGGATAACTGAAGCAATGGCCACTTCCAAGACAACACATTGAACCCTATTCACCAAGCAGAGATTTAAAAGAAACATTCTTGGACACAGCTGAGACCTGAGCATCCTGGAGAGGCCAAGAAACTAAAACTAACCCCTGATTGCAAATCTGAGTAATAACATCAGCTGCATTTCCACAATCTTCACCATTTCTTCTGGTTGTTGCAGTCACCTTCCCAGTACTACCTTCTTTTTATGTGGGTTAGGCTTCAACCGGCTAGCTCCTCAGCTAGACCTGAATCTTGCCAGTGAGAGAATAATTCACACCAGTACACAAATTGGGAAAAGCAAGGCGGTGACAGAAAGCCAGGTGTCAAAAGTAAACTGAAGGCACCGTTTCCTGCATCTCTTCACTGACCCTGCTGAGAGGCACATATACATGTTAAAAGATGTGTGCGACAAGTTAGTGACAATCTGGTGGGGAGCGTATAGCTATTTCAGTAAAAAAAATGTCAGCACTGTTTGCTGAGAAATAAATACAAGATGGACATTTAAAGGTTCTTCATTAGAAACATCTATGTCCTTCTGTGCTCACTCTTCTGGTTTTTCACTAGACATGGACTAACAGTTCCTATTCTCAAAACTGTGCTTAAAGATGATGCTAGAAAGGAAGTAAACAAAAATATTCATAATTTTAATTGAATATGTTAACAAACACACAGGCAAACCCTGCCCCTCTTCACAACACAAATAAATGCAATCGTCCCTGCAAGCTGTACTCTATGGCCACTGCAGCAATCTTAGGTCATTACACTCTAGTGATTGATCCACATCATCCCCTATACAAGGGAATGTTCTATTGATTTGTGTGCCAGTAGATCCTTCCTCTGGTTTTCATTCCTCCATAGGGGGGAAGGGGGGAAGAGGAAGGGACAGGAAACCCCTCCATAGGTATGTTCTTCAGTATACAGGGGTGTGGACCTTCTATGGATGCCCCTGAATCCTACTTCCCAATAAAGCAGAACCATATCATTTCTGCCTCAATTTAATCTCTATTCTAATGGTATATTTTTGAACCTTAAAAACTGGGAAATTGAAAGAAAAAATGAAGACTCACTCAGAAAATCAAACCCAAACTAAATGAGGATATACACACTGGGCTCTTCTATGCTTATGTAATATTCTAAGACTGAAATATCATTATTGGCCAGTGTCAGAAGACAGGATACTGGGCTAGATGGACCATTGGTCTGACCCAGAAATGGCTGTTCTTATGTTCTTATGTATACTCATTGAAATCAATGGGAGTTTTCCCATTGCCTTCCATAAAACTAGGCCCACAGTTAGCAATCTGGGCTTTTCACTTTGGTAAATAGCCATGTTCCTGTTCTTGAGATTTCAGCTGTACAAAATAAATGAACACAACACGCCTGTACTGGCAGCAATATGGTTCAATATTTTCACTAAAACAAAAAATAATTAGGAATCCTGTGTTCCATAGAACTCTATGAGTTAATTAAATTTGTATGTCTTATGCTTATCTCAGTATTAATTAAGTTGCAAAGCTGAATCAGTCTATTATACACCCATTGGACCAAACTACATTTGTTTCTTACCATTTGAACACTGCAGGTGTTTTGGTACCAGCAATGCAGCATGGATAGCAGAGAGAGGAATTCTTTCTCAAGCTTCTGATAATTGCATATATTATATTATGTTATGTTATATACTGGGAGACAGGAAAATGCACCTCCCTAAAAATAATTTCCCCAAATTATAGCATTTCTGAAGTCAGAGGAAAATTGCTCGTAAATACTGCCAATGGCAATTTGCCTGTCAAAACAGATGGTAATTAGAAATCTCACCTACAGAACTGAATATGGCGATCAAATCCAGGCGCCAAGTCCTGACATGCTGCCAGCTGAGCCAGTGTGACACATGCCACTAGCACATCATATTCACAGTCCCCACTTGGGAGCTATCTTACATTTACTAATACCTGGATATAGCTTGTCATTGGAGTGGTGTTATGGCCTTGAGGTGTTTTTATTAAGTAGCATTATTCCTTACCTTCTGTGCCACAGGTTAGAAACTACCACATTAAGTATTCTAAGACTTAAATAGCACTAAAAGCTTGCAATTAGCTTATGATAAATGATTTTATCATATTCACACAGGGTATTGAGGGTTCATGCAGTGTATTCTTTACTCTGAAAGCATTAGAAGTGCAGGAAAATATCCAAAAGTGGGCTAATCATCAGCTACTGTAAATGGAAGTCACTCCATTGATTTCAATAAAGCTATGCCTATTTCCACCAGTTGAGGATCTGACCCAGCAAGTTTAACGCTAAACTTTACATCTAGCAATGGCTGAGCTCCCATTAACATTCCATTGTCCTTATAAAAAGTGCCGTTCTCCCTTCTGTGGTTCTATATGTTTTTGTTTTTCTCAGAGCCATTCATTGTTTGGCAATACAATGCAACCTTGTCTTTCTGAATGTCAGAATGTCTGATGGACTTTGAATATATTTGCATAATTGAGGTTTTGGAGAACTGAAGTGCTTTTCAATGTGATTTATATACCCTGGGATTCATGACTCTATTTTTGAAAACCGAATTATGGACCTTGAAGTGTAAATGATAAAGGCCACACTGTGATGCTTATTTAAGTGATTCCCTCCTGTTAAATATTTGTTTTTTTGATGTATCAGTTTGCATTTTTTATCTTGTTTTGTTATTTCCTGCCCATATTTTAAACCAGTCTACATGCATAGGAATTGCCATGTTGGATATGATCACTCCCTACTTGGTCAGTGGGACTCAGCAGCCTGTCTCCCTCGACCCTGGAACCAGTGCCTTGGCCCTCCTGAGCCCCCATGGGCTAAGGCACTTTCCCCCCAGAGTCCACCTGCTTGAATGAGCTCTAGTTTCCTAGTTGCATCCTTCAGGGATAACATGGCAGTAAAATAGTAAGCACAGGTTTAGCAAAGGTATTGTTTATTCACAAACACTTTACTCTTAAAAAAACATAAGAGAGTTACAGATCTATGGAAAACATTGAATTCTTGAATGCAATCCCACTGGTCTGATTTCACCACCCCTGTGAGTACTGGGTTTGGTCTGAGTCCTGAGGCCAGCCAGCCCTTCTGGCCTTCTTGGCCTGACCATCTTTCTTCTGGCATTGGTTGGCCTTCCTTTCTTAGAGAAGTACCCCTTTTAAAGCTGACTCTGTCCACTGTTTCCCTGTGTGCTTCACTGGAGGAAGGTTCAGGCTGCAGCTCCCAACAGTGTCTGTGCAGAAATCCATTCAAAGTCAAAGTCCCTGCTGTTCCAATAAGGAAGAGTCATTCATTGTCTATGGCCCTTGATGGTTCTACCAGTTTCTCAGACATAAACTGTCCACTAGGTGTCAAGCCTCTGCTACAAAAGGGATGTCTGAGCCACAGTGAAATTTACAGTCACAAACACAACACAAAAAAATAGAATTCTCACAATTTGACACAGATACACCCCCAAACTGCCACATAGAGGAAATTTCTCCCTAACATCTATAAGTTAGTGGCTGGCTCGTGGCTGAAACTTGAGGGTTTATTCTATCCCTTTTATACTTTTTCTCCCAATCCTGTTTCATGTAATTATGGATGTTCTCATTATCCACATACATCTTCAGTCTTTTCTGGAATCCTACTGAACCTTTGGCCTCATTGATATCTTCTAGCAATGAATTCCCATTGGGCATTGCACAATCCTCACTGGTGACTGTGACAAAGGGTCCCCAGGTCTTTGCAAACAGGTCTTATTTCAGACCTGACAACCTCACTACACCAAACACGTCTTGCAGGTTATTTATCCATAAAGGGTAACTTGTAAGGTAGCTACAGAAAGCTTGTAACTTGTCAAGATTCATAAACATTGCAAGATGTATGTATGGGTAATATTTAACAATAATATATCTATACTGAAAGTGTGCTTTATGGTCTTGGAGTAAAAGTTAGTCACCAGGCAATAATATGTCTTGGTGATGGCCCATTCAAGCAGGTGGCAATTGTCACCCTTCCCTGGTTAGCTAGTGATCTAATATAAGGCTCAGTTGCCTAGCCTTGCTCCACCCCATGCTATCAGTGGAAAACCATCAGAGACAACTGCAAACAATCAAAACCAGTTGGAGATAAAAAAGGAACATTACAACAGACAGGGGATCACTCTGTCTTTGAATAAAGACAAAAGACTGTTTCAGTATAACATAGGGAGGGGAGAGACCTCCTGTGTCCATTCACTGAGGAAACATCTTGTAGAGTGGGGGTGTTTTCAAGAAAGCTTGGATTCTGTTTTTTGTAAAGCCAGCCAGCTCTGCAACGGATTAAATGTTATGGGGGGACCTACTTTATTAGATAGGAAAGGTAACTATTAATAAGTGTAGACCCTAGTTCATGTTTTATGATTTATTTAGGATCATTACCATTTGTTTCAATCACTCTCTCTTGTCTTTATTCTTTCTGAAATTAACCCTTTTTTTATTGCAAGTACTCTGTGTTATACAGGAGCAGTGATTTCAGGTAAAACTAGTAGACTGGGCTGCACTGCTCTTTTGGGGACAGAGGATCCAGGATTTCTGTGAGTAACCAATGACAGGGGCTGGATAGCACAGGGGAATGCTTCACAAGGACATAAGAACGTAACATAAGAACGGCCATACTGGGTCTGACCAGTATACTGTCTTCCGACAGTGCCAATCACAGGTGCCCCAGAGGGAATGAACAGAATAAGTAATCATCAAGTAATCCATCCGCTGTTGCCCATTCCCAGCTTCTGGCAAACAGAGGCTAGGGACACCATCCCTGCCCATCCTGGCTAATAGCCATTGATGGACCTATCCTCCATGAACTTATCTGGTTCTTTTTTGAACCCTGTTATAGTCTTGGCCTTCACAACATCCTCTGGCAATGAGTTCCACAGACTGACTGTGTGTTGTGTGAAAAAATACTTCCTTTTCTTTGTTTTAAACCTGATGCCTATTAATTTCATTTGGTGACCCCTAGTTCTTGTGTTATGAGAAGGAGTAAATAACACTTCCTTATTTACTTTGTCCACACCAGTCATGATTTTATAGACCTCAATCATAACCCCCCTTAGCCATCTCTTTTCCAAGCTAAAAAGTCCCAGTCTTATTAATCTCTCTTCATACGGAAGCCGTTCCATACCCCTAATCATTTTTGTTGCCCTTTTCTGAACCTTTTCCAATTCCAGTATATCTTTTTTGAGATGGGGCGACCACATCTGCATGCAGTATTCAAGATGTGGGCATACCATGGATTTATATGGACTCAGGGACTGGTGTTCACCTATTGTTAACCTTCTAGACAAAGACAAGGCTGGCATAGACCAGAAGAGAGCACTTGAGTTGCTAACAAGTTGATGGTGTTAGGGACCAGGGGCAAGGCTATCTCTTGCTAGAGGCAGGGGGTAACAACATGAATCCAAGTCCTGGGTACACTGACCATCACTAGCTAACCATCACTGTTATTACAACCCATCTACATTTGGTATAATCTACAGAGTAATTGACTTGTGGTTCACTACCTCTTCCAGATCATGGATAAAGCATTTAAATAAAACCAGCCCAACCCTAGTCTCTGCAGCACCCTGTGAGACATCTCCCCCATCTCAAAATATTGCTGTTTATATTCTCCTTTATTTATGTTCCTTTAGTCATTTTTCAGCCCAGGTGACAGGGCGCACATCAAAGCCCATTTGAATTAATTTTTCAATCATGATTTTCTGAAGCACTGTGTTGAATATTTACTGAGCTATATATGAAGTTACTACATTCCTTACAGGTACTGTATACAACTACACAAAATAAAACATTTAAAGTAATAAACGACTACTTTTTCCCAACATCTAGATGGTTGTTCTCTATTTCTAGGCTGAATTCCAATTATTTGGGGAAATTTCTTCTCAGGGCAAGAAGTGTTGCCTGAAGCGATAAAAAAACATGGAAATAAGGCCAAGACTGATACGATCTCTACATCGCCTAGAGGCAGGATATAGTAAATTTCTTTGTCAAGCAATGTAATTTCTACAACTTTTTTTTATATAAATCTTCTCAATGAACTTATATGCCTACTTTCAACTGATCACATTTACCAGCATCTAACAGTATGGGGTTACATTTGGGTTAGCTAAAAATCATTCTCATTGGAAATGACATTAATAAAGATGTGAAAATCTTTCACAGAGAGAGTATTCCTTATATTTTTGTTCCACACAACTTCATAAATAATATTACACAATTGAATGTTACATTTCCATTGGTCCATAAATTGTAGGAGTGAGGTCTGTCTTCTAAATTTGGAGACACAGTCAGGCTAGGTCAAGCTTAGTACGTTTTCAAACTCCATTTTTGCTCTGGTTTTAAAACAAAAATGCTGATAAAAAAGTGGATGGTTTATAACTTCTCTCAGACTGGTGATTATTATCCCTTAATCTTCCAGTTAGAGATAAACTGAGCATAGAATGTCCAGCTTTGACAATATACACAAAGAGAATCTGTTGAATCATACATACCTTGTAGCTAATACTAATTTAGAATATAAGTCTTTGTGACAGACAGTTGTGACATCCTCCTCCCCAGAGCTTCATTCCAAGGAACTGGAGTTTAAAGATAATGAAATGGTTTGTGGCTCAACAACTCTATTACGGTCTATGGAGGAAGGATCAGCATGCTGTAGCTTGAGAGCTTTATGAGCATTCTCAGTCTAGCGCAGCAATTGTAGCTAACGAGCACATTATTTTTGCCCCCACGTAGAATAGGTCTTTCAGAGCACTGCTTGATCTTCTGTCTGCCTCAGATTTTCTCTCTGAATTCACCCTTCTTGGCAGCAATACAGTAAGTTGCAGATGGGTTTGTTTTGTGAACTACTTCTTTATTTTTCTTCCATTTGATTGTGATGCCTGAACATTAATTATGCAAGTGGTTTCACATAAGAGCCCTGCATACTAACATTGAAATGTCAATTGAATATGCTCTCATTAACATTTATGAAATAAATGTGGTGAGGAACTCAGAGTATGGGGAGGGGGTGGGGGAGGATTATCAACAGGGGAAAAGAGCTAGAGGGGAGCATACCGTTGTTTTCCTAACAAGTGTATCTAGGTAGAAAGTATGCATTGCATATATTAGTTCCATCTTTCATTACTTTGTTAACTACACAAGATGAGACTTTCTGCCTTTGTAACAAACAAACAAAAAGTCAGCCTGTAAAACATGCCTTACAGCACTGGTGGGCAACCTGTGGGCCGCACGCGGCAGATCAGGGTAATCCACTGGCAGACCACCAGACCGTATGTTTACATTTTCACGACTGCCTGCAGCTCCCAGTGGCCGGGGTTCACCGTTCCCGGCCAGGCCCATGCCACTTCCCGCAGCTCCCATTGGCCGGGAACGGTGAACCATGTGTAAGGGGACTGTTGCCCCCTTACTAACATTCAGTGGGGGTGTTTTGATTGGCTTGCTCCCAGTACTAAAAGGGGAAGGGTCGATGGCAAATCAGGAGCCTGAGACTGACAGTCCCCAGGAACAATGGGGAGAGGCCAATGCTCCAGATCAGCCTGATTGACAGGCTAATCAGAGGGTCAGGAGGCGAGGGAGGCCCCGTCCTCCGTGTGAGCTGGAATTGCCTGGGTCAGACTGAGTGGGGCCGAGCTAAGGGCAGGGGCCCAAGCTGAGCTGGAGAGCAGAACCGTGCCAGATCCAGAGGGGCCAGAGGCGCAGCCACAAAGCCAGAGCACAGCCAGGAGAGAGCAGGGGCCTGAGCTAAGTTGCTGGGAGCAGAGCTGCAGCCCCAAAGCCAGAGCACAGCCAGGAGAGAGAAGGGGCCTGAGCTAAGTTGCTGGGAGCGGAGCTGCAGCCCCAAAGCAGAGTCACAAAAGCAGCCTGCAGAGCAGACCTGCCCTGGGAGGAGAGCTGCAGCAACCTGAGCCAGAGGGGCCAGAGAAGCAGCCCAGGGAGCTGAAGGCAGAGCAGCAGCAGCAGCCGTGCTGAGGCAGAGTGGAGCTGGAGCTGGGGCTGGAGCAGTCCGGAGCTGGGTGCGGTGAGCAGCTGGGGAGAGTGAGGGGGACCCTGGCAGTGGGCCCAGCACAGGGAGATACCTCAGCCAAGAGGCCTTGCAGGCCAGACTTGGAGGGGGATCGTAACCCTGACAGGGCGGGGGCGACGCTGGGAAGAAGGGTCCTGCCACCTAGAGCCTGAGAGCGTGTGGCCACCGCCAGAGCAAGTGTCCAACCCACAGCGTCTCTGCAGCACAGCCAGGGCCTGAGAAGGAGGCCCGGGACCTACAAGGAACAGACTGTGAACTGCCCTGACGTTCCAGAGACACTGCTTGTGATATTCCCTGCCTCAGAGCAGGGTGATGTGTTTCCTTTAACCTTTTCCATTTTTCCTTATTCTTTTTTAAAAGTAATTGTTAATTAAACAACTTGTATTTGCTTTAAATTGTATAAGATGATCAGTGGGTCAGGGAGGTGCCCAGTGCAAAGAGAGTACCCCGGAGTGGGGACACCCTAGCCCCTGTCCTAGGTGACCACAGCAGGGTTGGGGGTCAAGCCCCCCAGGAATCCTGGGCCCAGCCTTGTCGGGGTTTACGAGGACTCTGCCAGACAGGAGAGTGGAAGGGGAGTCCTCAAGGGCAGGGAGGCCTCTGGGTAAAGGAAGTGGGAGCGAGGACTCGGATCCTTTCGCTAGCCCACTTCACCGGGGTAGTGCAGAAGCCAGGAAAGTTCCCCACAATAGCGGGACCATTCCCCCGCTTACATAATTGGCGTCACGAACAGGATCCTATCCACAGGGTCCATCCTATTGGTTTTCTGGTTAAGTTCTAGTAGCACGGTCCGGGTCTGGTTGAGCACCCTACCATGGCTGGAATTGAAGAACTACGAACCCAGTTTGCTGAACTTCAGCGCAGATTATCAGACCAAGCGGAGGCATTACAGCAAGCTAGAACTGAACAGAGAGAAGCCTTATCGCTGGCCAAGGCAGTAATAGACCAACAGACAGCAGAAGCTAAGAAACCCCCTACTATTTATGTCCCACGGGAGCGGAAGGTCACGGAGTTTGGTGGCTTCCCGACTAGACCAGGAGACATTACAGTAGAGGAGTGGGTCAAGTCTGTGAAGGCGGCTCTGCGTGTGCTAAGAGTACCTGAAGAAGATCATGTGGACTTCATAGAGGAGCACCTCAAGGGCCAGGCCAAGGCCACAGTAAAGTTCATGGCAGTGGCAGACAAGAAAGATGTGGAAAAGGTATTTGAACTCCTCCTAGAAGTGTATGGAGACAAGGTACCTATTGGAACCCGACTAAAGGAGTTCTTTGAGAGAAAGCAGGAGCCTGGTGAAACTGTCCGGGCATACGCATATGACCTCCAGGAGAGAATGAGCAAAGTGGAGCGGCGAGACCCTCAGCGAGTTCCAGACCCAGATACGGTTCTGAAAGAGCAGTTGGTGCTGGGGCTCCGTGATGACTCCCTCCGACGTGAAATGAAAAGGAGGTTTAAAGAAGAGCCCAGTAAGAAGTTCCATGAACTCATGCAGGCTGCCATTATGTGGTCAGAAGAAGAGGAAGTTCCTGTGGCAGAGGCGGCCAAGCCTAACCCCCATACACGAAGTGGGGGCCTAGTGAATGCAGCTGCTGGGAAAAAGGCCCTGCCCCAAACAGAGCTAACATTGGAAAGCTTAAGTGAAGCTGTCCAAAAACTGGCGGTCCAACAGGGGGAGATGCTGAAAGTGATGACCGAGTTGATGAAAGAAAAAAATCCCATTAGTATGCCAAAGTATCCAAGGGCACCGGGATCCCGAAGAGCCCCACTGAAGGACGAGCTGGGAAGATACATTTGTTATACTTGCGAAAGGCCAGGACATACTAGCCGAGATTGTACACTGAGAAGGAGACTGGAGTCCCAGGCGCCTGAAATTCAAGAGGCACCGGGAGCAAGCAGCCAACCATCAGAAGGCCAAGTGGGGACTGAAGGGTTTCTACGGCTGTCCCTAGGAAAAGGGCAGTGTGTCAGCAGCGAGGAAAAGGACCCTGATGATGTTAGTATATTCAGTGACTTCTGTGGCCGAGCTTTCGGGGACTGCTTGACAGTGGATATAACCATAGCAGGGGTGAGAACCCGCTGTTTGATAGACACTGGCTCAGAAGTCACCACTATTTCTGAATCATATTTCCGAAACTGCTTAAAAGAGAGAGATCTGACCATGCATAATACCCGATTTGTACAGCTAACGGCAGCTAATGGACTTGCCATCCCTGTGGTGGGGTGTCTTGAAGCTGATGTAGGGTACATGGGTCGAACAATCCCTGGGAAATGCATCTTTATCCTAAAGGACACAGCTTCAGGAAAGACTTTAATGGAGAACAGAGTACCGGGAATTCTCGGGATGAATATTATAAGAGAGCTGAAAGAATTACTGTTGGTAGGAGAAGGAACCCAGGAGATGAACCGTCACGGGCAGCCTAGGAAGGACGCTACACTGAAGCGGGTACTAGCCCAAGTGGAGAGACATGGACGTTTCCCGGGTCCAACGGGACAAATTGGCTATGTTAAGGTGGCAGGGAGACAGAAGGTGGTTATACCTCCCTGGAGTGAGAAGATTATTGATGGGCGCTGCCGGGTGCCAAGCGACTTTGACGGATACAGAGTGCTTGTTGAGCCAACACCTGGGGCCAGTCTCCCTAATGGGCTCCTGGTTGCAAATGTACTTGCTAATGCCAGCAAAGGAAAAGTGCCAGTCAGGCTGTTAAACTCAAGTAACAAGGCCATAAAGTTGTGCCCCCGAACCAGGGTGGCAGAGGTACACCGTCCTGAAGGAGTGGTACCCCCAGTGGGGGTGGCCTTGGAAGAAAATGGGGATGAGCTGCGGGTGACAGAAGTAAAAAAAGGCAAACAGGTTATCACATCGCAAGCGGCACCTGATGGAGAGCTACCCATTCCAGTCCAAGTGGACCTCCAACAGCTAACCCCTACACAGGTTGGCCGTTTGCGGGCGCTACTGGAGAGACATCAAGAGGTCTTTTCCAGGGATGAGCGGGACTTTGGTTACACCACCACAGTGACACACCAAATAGCCACTGGAGATGCTGTCCCGATAAAACAGAGACACCGGCGGATCTCACCACGAGTGTTCCAGGAGGTAAAAAAACACATTCTGGACCTAGTGACTCAAGGTGTCCTTAAAGAAAGCCACAGTCCGTGGGCATCACCCGCCGTGATTGTAATAAAAAAAGATGGTGGGGTGCGATTTTGCTGTGACTACAGGAAACTGAATGAGGTAACGCACAAGGATGCCTACCCACTACCCCGGGTGGAAGAGTCACTGGATGCATTAGGAAGTGCAAGAGTGTTTTCAACCCTCGATTTAACTTCTGGTTATTTCCAGGTTGCAGTGGAAGAACGAGACCGGGAAAAGACAGCAGTGACGACTCCGTTTGGGCTGTTTGAATGGACACGTATGCCATTCGGCTTGTGTAATGCACCTGCTACGTTCCAGAGACTAATGGAGGGGGTGTTAGGAGACTATATCTTAGACATTTTGCTGATATACCTGGACGATGTTATTGTGTTTTCCAAGGATTTTGAGAGTCATATGGAAAAATTGGACTTGGTTTTCACACGATTGAAGGAACATGGATTGAAGCTGAAGCCGAGTAAGTGCTACCTCCTACGTGAAAAAGTCAAATTCTTGGGCCATGTGATTTCAAAGGATGGAATCCAGGTAGATGAAGAGAAGACCAGGGCGCTGGAAAATTGGCCGGTCCCCAAGAATGCCAAGCAAGTGCGGCAGGCTCTAGGTTTCATGAGCTATTACAGACGATTTGTTCCAAAGTTCGCGCACATTGCTGCACCGCTATATGGACTAGTGGGCCAACCTGCCCAAAGGAAGGGAAGGGACCAATGTTTTGTGTGGGATGATGCCTGTCAGACAGCTTTTGACAAACTAAGACATCGGCTGATGTCACCACCTGTGCTTGCATATCCTGACTTTAGCCTGCCATTTATAGTGACAACGGACGGGAGCCTGCACGGCCTAGGTGCGGTGCTCAGCCAGAAGCAAGAGGGGGCCGAGCGTGTGATCGCATATGCGAGCCGAGGGCTGAGGAGGTCAGAAAGAAATGACAAAAACTACAGTGCTTTTAAACTAGAACTGTTGGCCTTGAAGTGGGCTATCACTGAAAAATTTAAGGATTATTTAGTGTACTCTAAATTCACGGTGATCTCAGACCACAATCCACTCCGATACCTCGCAACGGCTAATTTAGGTGCAATTGAACACCGCTGGGTGGCCCAACTCGCTGAGTTCACTTTTGAAGTACAGTATAAACCTGGAAGGCAGAACATCAATGCTGACACCCTGTCTAGATTGCCTCTGGAGGAGGAATCAGAAGAGGGCGAGGATCTGGAGAAAGACTTCCTAGTCATTCCTGCAGATGTCGTGCGTACGTGTTTGTGGCTAGAGAATCCAAAGCCCGAAGACGAAGTGACGGTAAAGGATGCAGTACAAAACCTGGTAAAAGGGGAGAGCGCAATAATCTCGGGGTACTCATGGGAGGAGATTCAAACTCTGCAACGAGAAGGTGATGTTGGACCTGTCTTAGTGGCAGTCATGAGCCGAACGAGGCCAGACCGGAAATTTGGGGCCAGATACCCCCAGTCTAAGAAGCTAGCCAGACAGTGGGAACGACTTAGATTACATCGTGGAGTGCTGTTCCGGGTAACATATCATCCCCGAGATGGTGAAGAAGTGTGGCAGTTAGTGGTGCCTGTGTCACTCCGCCGTCAAGTTTATGAAGCCAGGCATGATCATGGGGGGCATTTTGGAGACAGGAGCACTCTGGAGGTAATGAGGAGAAACTATTACTGGCCCACGATGGGTAGCGACGTGCAAGTGTGGATCCGTCAGTGCAAACGGTGTGCCTTAGCCAAGGATGTGTTTCCTCCCAACCGAGCCCCTTTGACCTGTACTAATGTGACTGCCCCAATGGAGGTCCTAGCGATGGATTACACACGGCTAGAGAGATCTTCAGAGGGGTATGAGAACATACTGGTTCTCACGGACATGTTCACCCGATTCACTGTTGCAGTTCCAACTAGAAACCAGACAGCGCGGACAACGGCTGAAGCCCTCATAAAACACTGGTTTGTGTACTATGGTTGTCCGGCACGGTTACACTCGGATCAGGGGAGGAATTTTGAATCAGAGGTGATATCTGAATTGTGTAAACTGTATGGCATAGCCAAAAGCCGAACAACACCCTATCACCCGCAAGGAAACGCTCAGTGCGAGAGATTTAACCGGACAATGCATGACATGCTAAGAACGCTCCCGCCAGAAAAGAAGCGAGCCTGGCAGGAACATCTCCCTGAGCTGGTGTTGGCCTATAACAGCCATGTCCATTCGTCGACAGGTTACGCTCCTTTTTATCTCATGTTTGGGAGGGATCCCAGGTTGCCATTGGATATTCTGGACAGAGAGGGCCCTGAGGAGGATGAGGTGACCAATTTGGATGACTGGGTCAAAGGTCACCATGACAGGCTGAAGATAGCCTGTGACGTTGCTTTCAATACAACTAAAGAGACAGCCCGAAGTAGGAAAAGGACTTATGATCGCAAGTCCAGTGGGGCTCTCATCAGGCCTGGTGACCGTGTACTAGTTCGTAACCATAGACACCGGGGGCGTAATAAAATACAGGACAAATGGGAGTCAAATCCCCACATTGTAGTCGCTCACAACAATCCCGAGCTACCAGTTTACACCATCCGGCCTGAACGAGGGGGTCCTGAGAGAGTAGTACATAGGGACCAGTTGAAACATTGCACTCTTAGTCCAGATAGGGACCATAGGAGGCGTAGATCAGTACACCCCGAGGAGGCTGAAACCAATTGGGACATGGTTCTAGTCCCACAAACCGAATACAGAGGGGGACAAAGTGGGGCAAACCCAAACCCTAACGAGAATGGCCAGATCCTTCAAACTGACCCAGTATTACCTGAGGATAGGGAAATAGAAAATATGGGTAACGAACCACCAGTCTTAAGAAGGTCGCAGAGGGCTAATAAGGGTGTACTTCCTGTTAGACTTAGAGATAATTATGTTATTGGTTCTATGTAGTGTTTTAATGAATATTGTTATGTATGGTATTAAGAAGTAGATGTGGAATGTTAAATATGTTAAATGTTCTTTTGATAATTGTTAATGGGTTGTTGATATAAAATGATGTGGGTATATGTTGTTACTATGGGGCCCGGATGTACCTGTGTGAATATTGTGGATGTGGCAGTATTTTAGCAAGGGGGAATGTAAGGGGACTGTTGCCCCCTTACTAACATTCAGTGGGGGTGTTTTGATTGGCTTGCTCCCAGTACTAAAAGGGGAAGGGTCGATGGCAAATCAGGAGCCTGAGACTGACAGTCCCCAGGAACAATGGGGAGAGGCTAATGCTCCAGATCAGCCTGATTGACAGGCTAATCAGAGGGTCAGGAGGCGAGGGAGGCCCCGTCCTCCGTGTGAGCTGGAATTGCCTGGGTCAGACTGAGTGGGGCCGAGCTAAGGAGAAAGCAGGGGCCCAAGCTGAGCTGGAGAGCAGAACCGTGCCAGATCCAGAGGGGCCAGAGGCGCAGCCACAAAGCCAGAGCACAGCCAGGAGAGAGCAGGGGCCTGAGCTAAGTTGCTGGGAGCAGAGCTGCAGCCCCAAAGCCAGAGCACAGCCAGGAGAGAGAAGGGGCCTGAGCTAAGTTGCTGGGAGCGGAGCTGCAGCCCCAAAGCAGAGTCACAAAAGCAGCCTGCAGAGCAGACCTGCCCTGGGAGGAGAGCTGCAGCAACCTGAGCCAGAGGGGCCAGAGAAGCAGCCCAGGGAGCTGAAGGCAGAGCAGCAGCAGCAGCCGTGCTGAGGCAGAGTGGAGCTGGAGCTGGGGCTGGAGCAGTCCGGAGCTGGGTGCGGTGAGCAGCTGGGGAGAGTGAGGGGGACCCTGGC
Organism: Emys orbicularis; assembly: GCF_028017835.1. Lineage (NCBI taxonomy): Eukaryota > Metazoa > Chordata > Testudines > Emydidae > Emys > Emys orbicularis. Next base: position 61,491,302 of record NC_088683.1, on the reverse strand, counting down.
AGTGGGCCCAGCGCAGGGAGATACCTCAGCCAAGAGGCCTTGCAGGCCAGACTTGGAGGGGGATCGTAACCCTGACAGGGCGGGGGCGACGCTGGGAAGAAGGGTCCTGCCACCTAGAGCCTGAGAGCGTGTGGCCACCGCCAGAGCAAGTGTCCAACCCACAGCGTCTCTGCAGCACAGCCAGGGCCTGAGAAGGAGGCCCGGGACCTACAAGGAACAGACTGTGAACTGCCCTGACGTTCCAGAGACACTGCTTGTGATATTCCCTGCCTCAGAGCAGGGTGATGTGTTTCCTTTAACCTTTTCCATTTTTCCTTATTCTTTTTTAAAAGTAATTGTTAATTAAACAACTTGTATTTGCTTTAAATTGTATAAGATGATCAGTGGGTCAGGGAGGTGCCCAGTGCAAAGAGAGTACCCCGGAGTGGGGACACCCTAGCCCCTGTCCTAGGTGACCACAGCAGGGTTGGGGGTCAAGCCCCCCAGGAATCCTGGGCCCAGCCTTGTCGGGGTTTACGAGGACTCTGCCAGACAGGAGAGTGGAAGGGGAGTCCTCAAGGGCAGGGAGGCCTCTGGGTAAAGGAAGTGGGAGCGAGGACTCGGATCCTTTCGCTAGCCCACTTCACCGGGGTAGTACAGAAGCCAGGAAAGTTCCCCACAATAGCGGGACCATTCCCCCGCTTACACATGGCCACTGGGAGCTGTGGGCAGCCGTGAAAATGTAAACAAACAGTCTGGCGGCCCACCAGCAGATTACCCTAAAGAAGTTCTATTACAGCAGAGCACACAGAGAGAAAGATCATCCAGAGCTAAGATCATCACACCAGGGTCTGAAGTGCTCATGAGTTACTCCAATAAAGTGCAGGCCACCCACTAGCTGTTTGGGTGAAATCAAAGGACAAAGTTATTAGCCAAAGAGTCTGGTTCTCCAGTTAGGTGCGTACCAAGCAGTCCTAAGAGTCACTGCCAAATAGATTACACTGCACATGTGCAGAGAAAGAAGGTAACTATACATTACAGGACCTGAATAGCTCAAGGGTGCCAGTTCCAGCCATCAAACCTTCACCTGTACCTAGCCACTGAGAGTTCAAATCCAGTCTTAGGTAGACATTGGAAAGAAAAACAAGGAGACATGTGGCTACAATCTGCTTCAGTCAAAAGTTTTGGGTGTTTTTTTGGGGTGGGCATATAATCTAAGTACAGTAGACTATTCAGAAGGCACTGAAACTATTTTTGAAATGAAAGTAAATTGCACATGCAAGTGCTTGCTGGAAAGGAAGGGTAATTAGCGGGTGGAAGAGTAGGTGGGAATAGGTGGAGAGAGGCCTGGGGTGCAGCAAGGGGAGGGGCAATTATGGGGAGGGGTATAAATGGTGATGGGTGGGTCAGATCAAATGATGGGGAGGAGTGGAGGCTGGGAGGGGATGGGACACTGGAAGGAGGGCAGGGTGAGTGACAGTGGGACCAGGGGAGAATAGGAGCAGGGGCACCTGGCATCCTCACATTCCCCTCCCATGTGCCAGGATCTGGGAGGCCTCATCCATCTATTAGGGGTCTGACCCCTCCTCATGTGAACCAGGTTCTGGGGGACTTGTTCTTTGGCAGAGTGCACATCCCTTATCCCCTTTTTCTGCCTCCCACCCCCATGAGAGCCACCATCTGGAGAAGTGAAGCTGAGAACAGAACTATTATGAGCATGCACTGAAAACCCACTGCTGATACAGGTGGGGAGCTGAGAACAGGCATACTTGATGCATATCACAGGTTCTCCAGCAGTGGGGAGAGGAGATGGGAACACCCGCTGCCATGAATGGAGCAGTTCACATATCTCAGAGCTATTGTGTCAAGCTGTATTCCTCTCCACGGGATGTTCCCATTTAGCTGAGAATATCTCATCGAGATGAATGGGCCATTTCACATTTCTCTGAGTCTCCTATGCTGTAAAACCCCTTCCCTCCAGCCTCTATCCTTCCTAAAAAGTCCCCCTTTCGACACTGTGGTTGTTATGGACTGCCAGGTCCACTCTGTTTAAGGTGTAGACAAGCTTGCAGTTTAAAATTTGACTTTTAAGTGCTCTAAAATCTATATGATTACTCAGATTGCCTTGAATATTGGTTTGCCTCATAGGGGCACTGGGTAGGTTTAGTGAGCCAAATGTGGGGTCATTTGACCAAGGATTTCCCACGATACAACACTTTCCCTCCCCAAAAAGCCCAATATTTTATTACATTCAAAGGTTCTACCAACTATTTTTATGCATATCGTCTGAAATGCTAATAGCTTAATGGGATGGGAAGAGAAGGGTGAGCTGGTAAGAGGGCTCTATATTGCAGGCAATTGCAGGGGAAAGGAGCTTGACAGTCATCGGTCTCATCTCACATTTTTAAAGTTCCTATAAACACCAGATAACAAAACTGTAAAGTTCTTGGGACATAGCCCATGTCTGAGATTTCTCTCACCAGCCCTGCTAGCAACTACACATTCCAAACATTTTAAAACAGGATTATCCCAATTCCATTATAAAAAAGTTGCACAGAGGAGTCACTTAGGTATCACATAACAACTATGTGGTCTAGTAGAGTGAACAGTAGACTGAGACTTAGAAAACCTGGACTCTAGTCCCATATCTGCCACTGGTCTGTGGGATGTCTTTGACCAAGTCACTTGACTTCTCAGTTTACCCATCTGTATAGTGAGGATAATGATGTTTCCATTACTTGGCCACAGTAGTGTCTGAGCTGTACATCTACATGATAATTACAACTGCCTAGGTGACCACTAACGCCTACCAACACCATTTCTCTTTCTGTTAAAAAAAAACCTAGGAAATCTGTTGCCAAAAAACTTTGTTAATGCAGAGTTACAGTTGCCCAGTGGTATCCCGTGCCCTTCTATAGAATGTCAACATGAGCAAAACTCAAATTTGTGAAAACAAGGAAACACCAAGTTCAGCTACACGCTCATGCAACCTAGAAGACTCTGCTCTTTTTGAGCAATGCCCCAACACACTCATAAAACATACTTGCATTCTGCCTTTGCATGTATTGAACAGGAACGACCTGCACCTGCTTTGCACTCAAACACTTAGCCTACAGCACAGCAAGAACACCACATCTGCTACATTTTACAACCTCTTCAACCCCTTTTACAAACCCTTCATTCCTATGCACATGCTGCTGTCTAATACAATACTTTCATTATATTCCATTAAACTCCCAGGCCACACTCATCTCCACCTAACTGCTGACAATCCTGATGGCAAGAAGACCCCTCTGTCTTGCTAGTGATACAACCTGCACAATGCAACACTGAAATGGGGGATACTGACTCTCTCAGGGCACACATGCATCTCTTCCATTTGATCACACAAAGAGGGGTCGGGGGAGGGGCTCATATACACCCCCAAAAAGGCCACAGCCCCTCAGATTGCCTCACATCACAATCACAGCTCTTCCAAACTGCTAGAACTAATTCATCCACTATTCAATACAGCTAATGCAATCAATACTTTCAATTCAGTGAATGCAACTGGAGGGCATGCAGATAATTCCCAGTGGCTATTGTAACCTCCGGGGGAGCAGTATTACGGCTGCTTCCATGTGTACCTTATTTCCTGTATTTCCTGGTTTTCGCAAGTTTGAGTTTTGATTACCTTGACATTCTGAAAGGGGCTGAGATATTTCTTCCCTGCCCCTGGGCAACCTCAACTCTATGTTAATGCAGTTTTTTGCTAGTTAATCTATTTAGTTTATCAAAGAGGTGACTTGATCATAGTCTATAATTCTCTAAAAAGGGGAAAGTTATATGATATTAGAGGGTTTTTTAATCTGGCAGACAAAAGTATAACAAGGTTCAATAGCTGGAAGTTAAAGTCAGCAAAATTCAAAGTGGAAATAAGCGGTGGGAAGCAACTATTGGTACAGCTTACAAAGCCATGTGATATTGTATTAACTGTGTTGTAATAAATGGACCCAGAGAACCAAAAGTGTTAACATGACTCCATAATTGTACAACATTAACAAGGGTGAGGACTCCAAAGTACAGAGGCCTCAGCCTCCTCAGTATCATGGCAAACACCATGAAACATCTTTTTAACCTTGTATTAAAGATACAGAAAAGAAGAAGAAGAAGAACAACAACAACAACAACAACAAACAGTTAGAGCACTTGAAATATAAAATATTAAGTAAGGCTTTCATTTTAATAATATCCTTTATTCTCCTTTCCCCTTAAATTGTAAAGAGATTTTATAAGGGGAAAAAAATTGTTTGACAGTCTTTTAGATGGTATTAAAGATGGCAATAACCTTCCTTTTGGGGGAAAAGAAAATTAGTTGAGATGGGCTGGAGCTGTTATTGCTAAAGTTTGATCCCATTTCCTAGAAACCAAAACAAGACAAACACACACGAAAAAGGAGAGAAAAGAACAGGAAAGATAGAAAATACAGAAAGATGTGGACTTTCACTTGTAACCTCACTGCTGGAAAAACATGGCCATGGCACACAGTTTTGTCAGTCACTCCCAGACCTGACAAACTTGTACCAGCATCGGGCTGTTTAGGGCATTGCTTTTAGTTGGCTCTTTCTCGTCACAGGCTTACAACAGTGTTGCAAAATATACAGTCTTGGCCAGCTGAGCCAGATTTTTATTAGACAGAAGGAAATAAGGAGAAGGATAGGAAAGAGAAGGAATAAGATGGTGAAGGAAAAGGAAATATGGGGGGAAAGGAAGAGGCAAGAGCATGAACCACAGTGTCACATCCCAGAGGGTGTTTGGGATTTAGCCATAACCAGGGCAAGGTGGCAAAGTCATGAGTCCCTGTTTCTAGCCCAGTCTGGTCAGGATCAGGACAATGAAGGCCTAATGGTGTTATTGTGGTTCCCTGGGTCCCAGTAAACAGTAGGAGCAGCAGACATGATCTTGACGCTTATTCCTTCTGGTTCAACCATCTCCCAGCCAGCAGTGGCTGTCAGACAGCTCTTAATTCCACACACACCCCCCCCAAGTCTTTTTTAAGGACCTCAAAAAGGGATTGCTGGGTGGAATAGCCCATCCTCTCATTATTTTGTCCAACAATTAGGCCTAACTTTTGACACACCAATTTTGGTCTATTGATTTCTGACCCACGCTTCTCTTGTTTACCAGGCCTGATCTTATCACAGTCCTTAAATTATATCTTGTAGGTTTTTTTGTTTGGATTAACCAAGTCTTTCTGTCTCCCTTTTGAACCCTTTTCCATCAACATTTATTGTTATAGGTTATTGTGACATTTTATGATTTTATTCACTTCTCACATTTGAGCTCAAAATAAATTTGTAAGCCCATATGATGGGGTGTCACCCCACACAAGCACTGAGTGGGTTAATGTGGGTCAGGAAGGACTAATTAAACTTATATGGTGCACCTGGAGGGGAACCAATGTGTGATGCTGACAGACCAGGTGCCAGCTCATAACAAGGCCCCTAGATTTCATTGAACACTGACAAATACATAGCTGGAAATCAGTCTGGCTCACCTGTGTGTTAATATTGTTAAAATAGATATCAGTGTGACGGGTTCCCCCCAGGGTGACACCTGGAACTGAGGTACCACTGAGCTGCCCTGACCCACCAGCCTAGGCTCCCTCTCACACTGTGCTGCTGTGACAAGTTGCAAAGCGCGCCAACCTTGCTCTTTCACCCAATTTACCCTCTCAGGGCCAGTGTGGGGAGTACATCCCATCCCAGGGATCATCCATCACAAAGGCAGTCTTGCCTGGGTGACAAGATAGACTGGAGACTCCATTTGAAGGCTGTTATAGTGCTTGAGGAGTTCACACTTGATACTTAGTTGGTGACATCTAATTGTAGAACACACAACCAGCTGGGTGACCTGGTTTGTTACAGTTTGCCCTGAGGGTGGCACTCATTGTCATGGGCAACTCCAGACAGCTTGACATGGGGATTGATAAGGCCTAATGGCTGACGAAACTCAGCTGGGGAAGGAGCTGGGCTGGGAGTATATAGCCTGGAAGTGAGAGAAGGAAAGGGCTGCAGGGACATGGTCTGTAGTCGCTCTTTAGAGGGAAAGGGAGTTGGCCAAGGACAATGAGGAGAGCCAGGGGAAAAATACACCCTAGGGTGCTGCCTGGACTGGGGAGACTTAAAAGACTTACAAGAGGCCAGAGGTCAATTAGCCATTAGGAGCAGAGGAAGTTCCAATATAAACTTTTAGGTAAGGACATAGAGAGGTGGGGTAGGAAGGAGCCCAGGAAACAGCAACAGGATCTGAGACTGAGCAGACCTAAATTGCTAGTCATAGGGCCTCTGGGCTGGAATCCAGAGTAACAGGTGGGCCCAGATTCCCCTGCCAGCCACTGGGAAACGGCACAGGAACTAGAGGTGGAACAGAAGATCATCTGAGGTAACATCAGCCAGCTTCTTTGGTGGGACTTTGTTCCCTTTGTTGGAAGGGAGGGAATTATATAGTGAACCGATCGGAGGCTGAGTCATGAAGAGGGAGCACCCAGAGTCTCACACACACACACACACACACACACACACACACACACACACACACACACACACACACACACACACACACAGATGGGCCACGGCATGAGCAACTGACAGAAGGGGGCACCAGCTGGGGTCAGAGCTAATTCCCAGACCCAGCCACAAGGAGGTGCACCTGCAGTGAGGGAACCCCTTTAGAGCCCAATTATTACAACAGTGGTAAACTCTTCATCACTCGGAGTCTTTAAATGAAGATTGAATGTGTTTCTTAAAGATATTCTCTATCTCAACCACAAGTTGTTGGACTACAATATATTAATGCATCATTAGGATGTTTATTTCTGCTACTAGCTCTAGCAGAAACATATAACACTATATATTAAAGCTTTGGAGAAGACCATCCTGCTGTAACAGTTTGGTCCACAACAATAGTTTGACTATGGTTTACACTGAAATCTCTGAATATCACATGCTAGGCAGTGATGCTTGTCAATCTACATGCTTAATCTATCAACCTCACTCATATAAGTAGTCCCATTTACTTAAACAAGACTCTATGGGTGAGTGAGAATTACTAGCATGAGTGACAGTTGCAAGCATTGGCCTTTTTTCTGTGTGTAAAGGATGATGTCCATACATATACAGTATGCTTACTAGGCAGTTTTATAACTTTCTGATCAATCATGTCATAACAATGGTACTGAAAAAAAGAGGTTTGTGATCTAGGGCACTTCCATTATCTCAAGCAGGAGAGTCTAATTTATTATAACTCTGTATTTTATGTCAGCATGTGTTTGGGAATAACAACAAAGCTGTATATTTGCATATTTGCAAGATGGAAAATGCAGATGCCCATATTGTTGTCTTGTGTCAGTTATTAAATGAATATGTTCTTCTCATTATGGACAGCAATGCGGTAATTCAAGGCTAAGCCTAGTGCTGACATTTATCAGATACCTGTATCACTATCAAGTGTTGCAACAAAAGCAGCAGTGATTAGTATTGGGCTTAGAATTCCTCAGGTACGTTCCTATTGTTCCTTCCTACTTATCCCCCATTCCTTAAATGAGGCCTTGGGGTCATGTCCTCATACTGCTTCCCGCCACATCCGTGAACATGCAATTGCCCAATCATTGCACTCTGCCAGGTTACTGGAAGAGCATTCGTGCACAAGCTGGAGATGTTTCATATTTTCAGGCTCTCTGCCACAGTCATGGGTATTGGGACAGTGATATAGGCCCAGCTGAACATCACATCTCCAGACCAACCAACTCCAGTGCAGAGTCGATTAAGGCAACACCATATAGTCTGGGGTTGATCTGCACTGGGTGGAAGGTGCTTGACGGGTGGGAGCCAAAGTATCCCGGATACAGAGTCATTCTCTACTCTACTCTAATCAATCCCCGTTCATATCTATCTTTGATATGTTGTGTCAAATTCAGAAGCTATTCATTCCATGACCAACCTGTTCATTGATCAGAAGTGGTTTGATAACTTGTATAAGGCAATACAACAGTAGTCACTCAAACAATTTTTAAATATCACACAAGAGTGAGATAGGTCAAAAATTGTTTGGGTTGGATGGCTCCTTACCAGGCTTCAAAAGGGCCACTACCTTGGCTTGTCACCGGATTTTCAGTATCTTGAGCTAGATGAGACAAATCTTGAACATACTCAAGAGCTACTTCTATGTATTTAGGCCGAAATTTTTGATCTGTTCAGTTCGGATGTCATTTAGGCCTACTGCTTTCCCTATTTTCAAGATATTGATGCCAGAGTCCAATTCCTTCATGGAGAAGGACACTGTAAGGTCTAGATTGCTGGATGTATCCAGAGGTATTTTCTGAAGTGATGACCAGTTGGTAGTGGTCCACTTATTCTTCCCATGTAGTAGCATTTGGTGGGCAATCTGATCATCCGGGATGTTGAAATGTCAGAGTTGGAAAATCTACATATGGTCTACTATGTTTTTTTGCTGTTAAGTGTCATATCCACGGATTCTATCAAGTTCTGCCAGGATTTTAGGTGTTCTTAAGCAATTTCCAACAGTAGATGTTCACCAGCAGCTATTGTGTTATCACCAAAGGCGTCTTCTTGGAATTTGTGCCTGGATTCCTCATACAGTATGCCTGTTTGGGGATTTAGGCCAAGGGTATATTCCCTCTGACATCCACAAAGTAGGTTTCACCTAATAGACAGATGCACAGCATCGACAAAGCAGCCATATTTCTTGGTATCAGTGCAATAGGTCTGACAGCTGTGTCAAGATCTTTGGTGAATGCCAGCTAGTTTGCTCTGTTGAAGTTGAACTTCATTCTGACACCATGATAGAAAAGACACTAGTGTTTACCTCAATTCTCATAGGGTGGTGGTGTGCACTCGGAATTAGGTCTAGCACCAATTTTCTACATGTGTGAGCTAATGTAGTAGTAACAAAGCTTAGGTCAGGGTTATACACACGTTTCCACTGGCCACTGTTAAAAGAACTAGGGAGCTGCAGGATCAGCTGATGACCAACTGCTAAGTTTCTATTATCTTTGCTCTCTGTATAGCCCCCTTGACTGTTATGGCTGTTGAAATCACCAATTAATGTGTGGTACTCTTTGTTGTCATACAGGTGGGTCGACGAAATTGAATAGTATCTCTGGTGGCTTCTACATAGACATTATGGAGATCTTATCTTGCTCAGTGGTGAGAAGTTGATATTATTCTCTTCCGTTTTTTTAGATGGATGCAATCCTGATACCTGGCTTAACAATACAGTGCTGCCAAATTGACTGTGTGGTCTCTCTACAGCTAACATCATTCCTAATGTCCTGGGTCATTTGTCCTGTAATCCTGAGTGTATCTCCTGTCAGCAGAGAACATGGCACTGGTGTTTTGCGTAAATATCAGCAATCATTTCCTGTTTAGGAGCTGACAGTCCTACAACATTTATGGAGAGAACAGTCAGTGTGGGCCCAAAGAGGACCCTTGGTGTCCAGGTTGGATGCACATTCTTACCATTGACATCTTCCTTTGTTTTGTAGCATCGCAGTAATAAGAAATGGGAAAGCGATAGTACCAGGTGTTTAGCAGGATTCACAACCTTTGAGGCTGCTTATTCATAGATTACCAATTAGAGATATACTCTGTCAAGGGAGGCCCTTAGCTTGCACAAAAACTGACCTGCAACTGCACGGAATTCAAATTAAATAATTGTGCATGTGAAGGGTTAGTTTTTTATATGCATCATTGTAGAAGCTGTCTGTACAGTCAAAAGTCTGGGCTCCTGCCTTTTGAAAGTTTGAATCCTACAGTCTGATTTAAAAAAATACCTTAAAAATTCAATAATAATTTTCATATAACTCTACACTGGTCAGGATTTTGGTGCACATATATTTTTCTTCAGCTTTGCAAAAAAAAAAAAAAAAAGCCAAGTGTAATGAGCTACAAATGTAGATTTACATTTAGACTAAACCTTCATTGTTACCATGAATAGATCTATATTAAATAATAAGACCCTGATTTGGCAAAGTTCCTTAAATAGGTTCCTAAATTTAAGCATGTGAGCCATTCCATATATGTTAGATTAAGGATAACAACAAAGAAAAAATACATCTCCATGAGGAAAAAAAATAACCCAGAGTGTCTCTCTCACTGTATAAAATCCTATGCCCCCCAGCACAGCACCTAACTGACAAGCAGAGAGAATCCTCACATTTGAAGGTACAGTACTCAGAAAAAAGAAAAATAAATGGGCCTGATTCTCCTCTCACTTACACTGCTGTAAATCAAAAGTAATGCCATTAAAGCTAATTGAGTTGTACTGATGAGAGGGAAAACAGACCCAAGAGCTCTTCATATCTACCTAGCCATAGACACCATGTTTGCAACCCCATTGACATCAATATAAATTATACTCACGTAGCTGAAAAGAGTGTGGTCATTAAGGGCTCACATTTTTCAGGGATGCTGAGCACCAGCAGCTCCAGTGGACTTCAGCTGGAGTTATGAGGCTCAACACCTCCACAAATGAGGCCCTTAATTCTGTTCTTACACATGCATAACTGTTTGAACATCTAACATGAGTGTGGAAAATGGGGAGTGAGGAGAAAGTGTAATGCTGGCAAGACTTTTGGGCTATCCAGTCTTACAGGCTATTATAGGGTATGTCTACATTAGAAATGCTACAGCAGCACAGCTGCAGCACAGTAGTTTAGACACTTGCTACAGCAATAGAAGGGGTTCTTCCATCCCTGTAATAAATCCACCTCTCCAAGTGGTGGTAGCTAGTGTCTGCACCGGGGCTTAGGTTGGCTTAATTACATTGCACAGGGCATGAAATTTTTCAAAGCCCTGAGCCATGCAGCTAAGCCGACCTAACTCCATAGTGTAACAAAGCCCTGTTTCATTCTAGTTTATGTGTTATTTGAACCTCTATCCTCTTTCCCAATAGAGAAGACATTGATGAATCCCATACCGCTTATTTTATTGCACTACTTAATGGTAAGCTCAGATAGCTAGTTCCTTATCCAAACAAGCAACAACAAATGATTTTTTTGATTTGATCAAAAGTGTTCCTGAAGTCTGTTAATGCCTATGTAGAGTTGCAGCAGCAACCTGTTTACCAGAGATTTGACAGCTGACAAACCAGTTGACCATGACTCTCTTGTGTAAATAAGATCTCTGCTGTTTCTTTCGGTGACAGGATAATCTGCCCCTTAAGGGCAGTACTGCCCACTGGTCAGCCCTCCCTGTCACATGGCATGGCCCTTTAAGAGTTTGATATACAAAGCCTGAGGAGCTGTGGGGAGAGAAGAAAGGAGTCCTGGGAAGAAGTAGTATTTTGAAGAAATCCTGTTACTGTATCTTTAAGGCCTGGAACCTGGTGCCTTGCAGAGAGGGGTGGGGCAGGGCTCATCTCTCACCCAGCCAGTAAGAAATGAGGTGGGAGAAGGGGACATCATATATGCTGGCCTTCTCCTTCATAGCAGGGCAGATGCCTGCAGACGCTGAAAGGAGCAAGAAGGGTCCTGCAGCAGGGGTGAAAGTGAGCCGATACGGGCCGGTACTCCCTACCGGTAAGAACCCGCACCGGCTCATACCCAGCCCACATTGAAGTGCCGATGGGGGGCGGGATGGGCAGCACTTTAAGAACGGTCCTTTGCTGCAGCGGCACTTTAAGGATCCTCAAAGCGCTGCCACGGCAAAGGACCGTCCTTTAACGTCGCTGCCCCTTCTCCCCATTGGCGGCCCTGCCGGTAGGGTCCATACTGGCAAGGCCGCCAACAGGGGAGGCAAAAGGGGCAGGGACATTAAAGCACTGCCACGGCAGCACTTTGACAGTCCTTTGCCGCGGCAGCGCTTTAACGTTCCTGCGCCCACCCCACCCCCGGTCGGTGGGGGGCGCAGCAACGTTAAAACGCTGCCGCGGCAAAGGGCCCTGCAGCGCTTTAATGTCCCTGCCCCATTGGCCCCCCCTCTCCCACAACCTCCGACGGGGGGGGGGGGAGGCAAAGGGAGCAGTTGCCCTGGAGCTGGCGATTTAAAAGGGCCCGGGGCTCCCGATGCTGCTGCTGCTAGCGCAGCAGCGGCGCCCAGAGCCTTGGGCCCTTTAAATCAACACGGGAGCCCTGGGTGGCGTGGGCCAGGTGGCCTGAAAGGGCTGTTTGGGGGATGCTGACCCCCAGCCCTTCCCCTTCCGCCTGAGGCCCTGCCCCTTCCAGGGGCCGGAGTCCCCCCCTGGCCCGTACTGCTAAGTGTCCTAATTTACTTTCACCCCTGCAGGCTGCAGGGCCCTGAGTTAGCAGGGGGCAGACACCAGCAGAAGAAGGCTGCCAAACCCTCTGAGCCTGAGGACTAAGCGGGGCCAGCTAAGGGAGATAGTTGTAACCCAGCTCCAGAGAGAGATCTGGGGACTCCTGGTAAAGAGTGGGATAATAACAACTGCTAGAATTACCCAGCTCCAGAAGGAGAGATGGGCTCTTGCCATAGGGAAAGACTTGAAGGCAGAAGTCCCTGAGGGGACTGTGAATAGACCTTAGAGGGCAGGCTTCAGAAGGAAAGACAGCAGGTACAGTACTCAGAAAAAAGAAAAATAATAGGCCTGATTCTCCTCTCCTCCTTACACTGCTGTAAATCAAAATACGCATGACATGCTTATCTTTCCACTAACATGTTCCACTCAATGCACCAGCCTGTGGCTCTGTCTCATACAGGCCTGCCGATGCGGGGGGGGGGGAGGGGCAAAGGGGCAATTGCCCAGGGGCCCAGGCGATTTTAAAGGGCCCAAGGGCCCCTGGCTGCCGCCAGCGCAGCAGGGCTAAGGCAGGCTTCCTGCGCCCTCGCTCCACTACTCCACGCCGCTCCCAGAAGTGGCTGATGTCCCTGCAGCCCCTGGGGAGGGGGTCTCCACGCGCTGCCCCCACCCTGAGCGCCGACTCCGCAGCACCCATTGGCTGGGAACTGTGGCCAATGGGAGCTGCGGGGGCAGTGCCTGTGGGCAGCGGTGCACGGAGACCACCTGAGATCCCCACCTAGGAGCCGCTGCCAGAGGGGTGTGCCAGTCGCTTTCGGGAGATGCCCAAGGTAAGCACCAATCCTCTGACCCCCTCCTGCACCCCAACCCCCTGGTTCAGCCTAGAGCCTGCATCCCGCACCCAAAATTCCTCCCAGAGCCTGCACCCCCTCCCACACCCAAACTCCCTCCCAGAGCCTTCAACCCGCACCCCCTCCTGCACCCCAACTGTCTACCCCAGCCTGGTGAAAGTGAGTGAGGGTGGGGGAGATTGAGCAACGGAGGGAAGGGGGATGGAGTGAGCAGGAGGCGGGGCCACAGAGAAGGGGTGGGACAGGGGTGTGGTCTCAGAGAAGGGGTGGGCAAGGGTCTTTGGGTTTGCGCGATTAGACAGTTGGCAACCCTACCGGGTGGGCATGTGGAAGCTCTGGCCATGCCAGAAGAGCGCCCCCAGCAGCACAGCCCTCAGCTCACTGAGCACCGGCCAGCGCAGGCTCAGCACCGCCCAAATGTCAGGTGGACTGTGTCCGCGTGGACACAGCTTGTGTGTGCGTGTGGGCCCACTGACTGTTCTGCCCTGGGGCCCGGAATTGCTGTCAACGGGCTTGGTCTCCGATACTGAAAATATTATGTGTATCCTCTTGCACTCGCTTCCCTATGGGGCACATGGCCCTAAGTAAGGGGTAGAGCACAGTAGACCTGATCAAAAAATTAAAACAAAATATACTGAAAAATGTTAAAGTTATTTCCACATCACGGGATTTGAAATGGACTCAGTTTTCATTTTCCTATTTTTTTCATGAAATTCTTTAATTGACTTTTTCCCCCCAGATTTATTTGTTTAGAGAAAATGGACTTTCAGGAAGTGGTCTACCAATAAACCTTCGTTTTGGTAAACAAAATTTTTCGCTAATTATTTTGAAGAGAACAATCATTTTGATAAACATTTCAATATAAAAGTCACAAAGTTTTTTTTAAAGTCAACGTTTTGCAGATTTCTTGTTTTAATTAAAAGGCCATTTTTGACAAAAATATATTTTTTTAAAATTTTGGCAGGCTCTAGTGCAGCGCGTGTGTGCGTGCATGCGCATGTGCACAAAATGTGCCTCAGAAAGCAAATTCTTTCTCCCAGCTCTTTGGTGCACATGGGCATTTTTTCCACTGCTAAGTGAGACAGAACCATGGACTTGTCTTCTTTCTTTCTTTCTTTCTTTCTTTCTTTCTTTCTTTCTGTTCCTGCCTTGTGATTTGTGCCTCAAGAGATAGTACGAGAAAGCATTTCCTGGCCCTCAAACTGGAATGCAAGAGGATAGAAGGTTCTTGTAGCATTTCTTTCTATCTGCACTAGGGCCAGATACAATATCTGACATTCAAAAAACAGTAAACAGAAAAGTGTATCCATTTGGCTCATCCCAGAAGTCTGCAAATGGTGTCAAATCAATAGCTTTTCCTCTCTAAATAACTTTAACCTAAGATAGCACCAAAACAGAAGAATGAAGTCAGTAGTGCTTTGGTGTGAAAATGTTCCTTTTCTATGACAAAATGCCCTCTTTGGGGGATCAGTTTGTTTATTTCCAGTTTGTAGTAATGGCTCAGACCCAGTTGAAAACAGTATTTCATGTTTTCAATGGTATTTTATGTTTATCACAAGCTAAATATGAGTCAACAGTGTAACACTGTTGCAAAAAAAGTGAACATTATTCTGGGATGTATTAGCAGCTGTGGGGTAAGCAAGATACGAGAAGTAATTCTTCCACTCTACTCCGCGCTGATTAGGCCTCAGCTGGAGTATTGTGTCCAGTTCTGGGTGCCACCTTTCAGGAAAGATTTGTACAAATTGGAGAAAGTCCAGAGAAGACCTACAAAAATGATTAAAGGTCTAGAAAACATGACCTATGAGGGAAGATTGAAAAAATTGGGTTTGTTTAGTCTGGAGAAGAGAAGACTAAGAGGGGACATGATAACAGTTTTCAAGCACATAAAAGGTTGTTACAAGGAAGAGGGAAAAAAATTGTTCTTCTTAACCTCTGAGGATAGGACAAGAAGCAATGGGCTTAAGTTGCAGCAAGGGCGGTTTAGGTTGCACATTAGGAAAAACTTCCTAACTGTCAGAGTGGTTATGCACTGGAATAAATTGCCTAGGGAGGTTGTGGAATCTCCATCATTGGGGATTTTTAAGAGCAGGTTGGACAAACACCTGTCAGGGATGGTCTAGATAATACTTAGTCCTACCTTGAATGCAGGGGACTGGACTAGATGACCTCTCGAGGTCCCTTTCAGTTCTATGCTTCTATAATTCTATGTATGGGGCAGTTTCAGAGATTAACATTGATGTGTTGCAGCCAGAATAACATTTAATTTGAAACTGCTTATATGAGCTCTTCCTGGGGAATCTGATGGAAGATTTTAGGCCTCAATGCTTAAATCTGGTTCTGTGGGATTTCTCCCTTGACTTTGGAAGCTCTCTTTGGGCTTGAAAGGGTTGAGAAATTTTTTCTAAAGGAAAAACAGAAAAGCCTGCTTCACGAGGAGGAATGCTTAAGCACTCACATTTCTAGCTAAAAGACAATTGTAAGTCTGGGGATAATTACAGTAGATGCATGCAAATTGCTAATCTTGTACTGAACTATAATGGCCTGTGCAATTGGGTAAGAAGCTCTGAAACTAGCCAACAGCATGACAGTCTACACTGATTAAACTTTCATAGCAGATTTATGTGATTTACTATAATACAGGCTTGGGTTACATTATTCAAACCTGATCTTATATTTTCTTTTCTGTGTAATCAACCCATGTAATGTGTCTTATTAAAGCCAAATGATTTTGAAACTAGAACAAAGGAATGTAGGAATATAGAAATCGCCATGACCACTTGTCCATTTAGTCCCGTATCTTGTCTCTCACCTTGGCCTGTTCGAGATCCATAAAAAGGAGGAGCAAGAACCCTATAATGGACAATTATGGAATAACTTGTCATCAGTTCAAAGATTTAAGGGCAGAAGGAAAGGAGCCTAGTGCCATATCTAAAAAGATTCTTCAGCCTCAGCCAATAAACCTTAAAATAGTTACAAAAGAACTATGTTAATAAAGACAGGTTTCAGAGTAGCAGCCGTGTTGGTCTGTATCCGCAAAAATAACAGGAGTACTTGTTTGTTAGTCTCTAAGGTGCCACAAGTACTCCTGTTATTTATGTTAATAAACTAAAAGAGAAGAAATGCTATGATAAGAATATCAAACTGTTACCCCCCCACCCCCGCAAGTGGGATAGGAATGTGGATTTTAAAGAAATTGCAGGTAATTTAACAGATATAAAATCTGCACCAATGGTCATACTTCATAAATAACGATCCAGCTGGAAGGCCTCTCCTACAAGAGGAATAATAGACATCTAAATAAAACCAAGGAGAACACCTCCTAACACATCCAGAATGCTATTGACAGAGCTTGTGAACTGACAGAAGTAACGCAAGTTCACCCAGTCACTGACAATGAAAAGAGCAGGAATAGCAAACTCAGGATCTGGGTTGGATCCAGGGTCGGCTCCAGGCACCAGCTTGGCAAGCAGGTGCTTGGGGCGGCCACTCCGGAGAGGGGCGGCAGGTCCAGCGATTCGGCGGCAATTCGGCGGACGGTCCCTCACTCCAGCTGGGAGCGAAGGACCTTCCGCCGAATTGCCGCCGCAGATCGCGATCGCGGCTTTTGGGGCGGGGGGAGGGGCTGCTTGGGGCGGCCAAAACCCTGGAGCTGGCCCTGGTTGGATCTACACAAAAGGAACTATTTTGAGAATGAAAAGTGACCATGTGACTAACAAACCATCAAGGTTCACAAACAGCAGTTATTGGCAGATGTCCAATAAAAAGCAGAATAACCCTCTCATCCGTCAATGAGTTCAGGTTGTCTGCCCTGAACTGCATCCTAGATGTTGTTATTTGTGTGTTTTGTTAATTAGTTTTATTCATTTGTTGGCATTATAGCTTACAGTGAAGGATATTATGATATCATGTGATATTAAAATTATGATATGATATTATATTGAACAAAATTATAACATTAGCGAATAGAATGAGTGGCTACTGACTCCTGCCATGTAACAGGGGCATAACCATGTGTAAACCCTAATCCATGTCATGGGGCTGGAGGCAGGAAAACAACAGTTACTCACCTTCTCGTAACTGTTGTTCTTCGAGATGTGTTGTTCATGTCCATTCCAATCAGGTGTGTGTGCGCCGTGTGCACGCCAGCCGGAAGATTTTTCCCTTAGCAGCGTCCGTTGGGTCAGCCTGGGCGCCCCCTGGAGTCATGCCTTCATGGCGCCCAATATAGGGCCCTGCCGACTCCCCATCCCCTCAGTTCCTTCTTGCCGGCTGCTCCGACAGAGGGGTAGGAGGGTGGGTATTGGAATGGACATGAACAACACATCTCAAAGAACAACAGTTACAAGAAGGTGAGTAACTGTTTTTTCTTCTTCGAGTGCTTGTTCATGTCCATTCCAATCAGGTGACTCACAAGCCAAAGTTCAGGAGGTGGGGTCAGATCATCCACTGATTGGGGCACAGCTCGTCCGAAGGCCACGTCGTCTCTGGCCTGTTGAGTGATCACATAGTGCGTCGTGAAAGTGTGTATAGAGGATCACGTTGCCGCTCTACAGATTTTCTGTGTGGGGACCTGTGCCAGGAAGGCTGCTGAGGAAGCCTGAGCCCTGGTGGAGTGTGTGGTTATCGGCAGAGCGGGCACCTTCACCAAGTCATAATACCAGGGCCGGCTCTAGGTTTTTTGCCGCCCCAAGCAAAAAAAATTTTGGCTGCCCCCCGTCCCAGCCCTGGGCTCCGCGCCGGACCCCCCTGCTGCCCCTGCCCTGGGCTCTTCCCCCCCACCCACACCCCCTGCCACCCCAGCTCTGGGCTCCCTCATTCCCCCCCACCATTGCCCCTCACACACACCTCCTGCCGCCCCAGCCCTGGGCTCTCTCCCCCCCACCTGCACCCTCCTTCCGCTGCAGCCCTGGGTCACTGGTAACTCGCTCCCACGGCAGGTCATTCAGCAGGAATTTTAGATGTGCACAGAACACAGACAGGATTGGTTCCCATATGGTTACAGAACTGCAGTAAAAAAGTGGAACAATTTTCAGCTTGTGTGACTGGAGGATATCTGGATGCATATTATAAGACTGTCCTACATAAATGAAAAAAAGTTGAGGTGCCTTTATTATTCTTTTGTTCCTCTCTTTCTTTCTATGGGGAATTTGCCAATGCAATATCACTGTCTTCCTTTTAAACAAACAAACAAACAAAAAAGGCAATGGCTGTTGAAAATAGCAATTCCAGTCCTAATAACCACTGGGAAGCATTTCTGCTCAATTTTATCCTACTTTTTCTACAGCAAGTTACTGTGGATCAGTATATTTGCTTTGGGAGAAATGAAGTAACAGCTGCCCAAACTGAGCTTGAGCACTCCTGAATTTTGAGGTGTTCAAATCTGGAAGGCAGGTGCTGGGGGGGGGGGCTGTGGCTCTGCGGGGGAGCACAGCAGCATGTATGCAGCAGTGTGTCTGGCGCTGCGCGGAACCAGACACGCTGGTCTGAGTGGCACGGTAAGGGGGCTGAGGGGTTGGATGGGGCGGAGGTTCGGGGGGGGCAGTCAGGGGCAGGGAGAAGGGGGGGTTAGATGGGTCAGGGGTTGGGGGGGCAGTCAGGGGACAGGCAGCGGTTGGACAGGCATGGGAGTCCCGGGAGTTTGTCAGGGGCCAGGTAGCGGGTGGGGTCCTAAGGGGGAAGTTGCGGGGGGTCTCAGGAGGGGGCAGTTGGGGACAAGGAGAAGGGAGGTTTAGATAGGGGGTGGGATCCTGGGGGGCAGTTAGGGGCAGGGGTCCCTAAGGGGGGGACAGGGAGCAGAAGGGGTTGGATGGGTTGGGGTTTCTGTGGGGGGCAGTCGGAGGGAGTGGATGGGGGCAGGGTGGGGCTACCCTCCCTCCCCGTGGAGTGTCCTAGTTTTTGAATATTAAAATATGGTATCCCTACCTTCACAGTGCAGCTCTCCATTCACTGCAGCATGAGGTCTCAGCTACCTCACTCCCTCCCCCTCTTTCCTGTTGGTAGTGGCCAAGGGAATGCTGGGAAATGTAGTTCTTTCCCTGCTCCAGGGCTGGCTCTATAGGCAGGGAGCTAACCAGGGAACTACAGCTCCCAGGGCCTCCTGTTGGTTCTCAGCTCCCATGCTGGATCCTTGCTGCCCCTGCAAATGGGCTGCCCCAAGCACGTGCTTGCTTTGCTGGTGCCTAGAGCCGCCCCTGCATAATACTCCTGAATGCATGACGTGATCCACGACGAGATGCGTTGTGATGAGCCAGGGAGGCCTTTCATCCTGTCTGCCACTGCTACAAATAACTGGATGAACTTTTGGAATGGCTTCATTCTCTTGATATAGAAGGCTAGTGCTCTGCAGACATCCAATGAGTGAAGCCTTTGTTCCCTGCTGCAGGAATGCAGCTTAGGATAGAATACTGGGAGGAAGATGTCCTGGTTGATGTGAAACTGGGAGACAACCTTAGGGAGAAAAGCCGGGTGAGGCCTGAGCTGAACCTTGTCTTTATGGAATACGGTGTCAGGGGGCTCGGATGTAAGGGCCCTGAGCTCCGACACTCTCCTAGCTGAGGTTATTGCCACCAGAAACGCCACCTTGTATGAGAGAGAAAGCAGGGAGCACGTCGCCAGTGGCTCAAATAGTGGACCCGTAAGTCTGGAAAGGACTGGATTAAGGTCCCAAGGTGGGATAGGCTGTAGAATTTGCCGGTAAAGTCTGTCGAGACCTTTAAGGAAATGGCTGACCATCGGGTTCGCGAAGACTGAGCGGCCGTCTGCACCCGGATGGAAGGTGGAGATGGCGGCCAAGTGGACCCTTATTGATGACATGGATAGTGCCTGTTGCTTAAGATGGAGGAGGTAGTCCAATATAAATGGCACCGAGGCGAGCGTCGGACACTGATGGTACTGCTCCAACCAGATGGAGAACCTCTTCTACTTGGCAAGGTACGTCACCCTTGTGGAGGGCTTTCTACTACCAAGGAGAACTTGCCTGACTTGATCAGAACAGGACAGCTCCACGGCATTTAGCCATGGAGCATCCATGTTGTGAGGTGGAGCAACTCAAGGTTCAGATGCCAGAGAGGGCCGTGATCCTGTGTGTTTAGGTCCAGGACGAGTGGTAGGGTAACCGGAGTTGCCACAGCCATTTCCAGGAGCAATGTGTACCAGTGCTGGCGTGGCCAGGCTGGAGCTATCAATATCACTAGGGCTTGGTCCCTGTGGATCTTGAGGAGCGCCTTGTGGACTAAAGGAACTGGCGGGAACGTGTACAGGAGGCGGCCTCCCCATGGAAGTAGGAATGCATCCGCGATGGAGCCTGGACTGTGACTCAGGAAGGAACAGAATAGTCAACACTTCCTATTGTGTCGTGTGGCAAACAGGTCTATTTGGGGAAAGCCCCAGTGTTGGAAGATTGAGCTCACTATGTCCAGCCGGACAGGCCACTCGTGGCCATGAAAAGACCTGCTGAGACTGTCCGCCAGCTCGTTCTGTATCCCAGGGAGGTATGATGCCTGCAGGTGTATCGAGTGCTCTACACAGAAGTCCCACAGCATGAGGGCTTCCTGCAACAGGGGAGAGGAGCGTGCACCCCCCTGTTTGTTAATATAAAACTTTGCTGTGGTGTTGTCCATGAGGACTGATACACATTTGCTTGATATGTGGGCTCTGAAAACCTGGCACACCAAGCACACTGCTCTCAGTTCTCTGACATTGATATGCTGAGTGAAGTCTGCCTGAGACCAGAGGCCTTGTGTTCTGAGGTCTCCCAAATATGCCCCCCATCCCAGATCCAAAGCATCTGGCACTAATGAGAGCGATAGCTGGGGGATGGTGAAGGGGACTCCTGCACAAACTACCTGTGGGTCGAGCCACCACAGGAGGGAGTCTGTTTCTGGGCAAGGCAGGGTTACAATGCTGTCCAAAGTGTCTCGAGATGGTCGATAAACTGACGCTAGCCATGACTGGAGCGGTCGAAGTCTGAGTCTGGCATGCTGTACTACGTAGGTACAAGCGGCCATATGCCCCAGGCAGCTCCTTGCTGTGGTAGTGGGGAATTGCCCTAGGCCCCGTATGATCTCACCCAGTGACCAAAATATGGCTTCTGGGAGGTATGCCCTGGCTTGAGTCAAGTCTAGCACTGCTCCCATAAACTCTATCCTCTGCACTGGGGACAGTGTCAATTTGGCCTCGTTGAGAAGGAGACCCAGTTCGACGAACATCCTTCTCATGAAGCTGATTTGCTCCTCCACTTGAGAGCTGGAGTGGCCTTTGATCAGCCAGTCGTCGAGCTCTGGGAACACCTGTACCTGCCGCTTGTGCAGGAACACCGCGATGACTGCCATGCACTTGGTGAACACCCGAGGTGCTGCTGACAGGCCAAAAGGGAGGATGGTAAACTGATAGTGGCTGTTGTTCACCACAAACCCGAGGTATTTTCTGTGAGGTGGAATTATTGCTATGTCCTTCAAGTCGAGGGCGGCGTACCAGTCTTCTGGATCCAGTGAGGGGATAATGAAGATCAAGGAGACCATGTGGAACCTGAGTTTCTTGATGAACTTGTTGAGCTCCCACAGATCCAGAATGGGCTTGAGGCCATCCTTGGCTTTCGGTATTAGGAAATACCGTGAGTAGAAACCCTTACCCCTTTGCTCCTGAGGAACTTCTTCCACTGCCCCTACTGAGAGGAAGGAGTGCACTTCCTGTATGAGAAGTTGCTCATGAGAGAGGTCCCTGAAAAGGGATGGAGAAGGGGGGGTGGAAGGGTGGGAGGGCACAGAATTGGATGGAATATCCCCTCTCTACCGTGTGGAGCACCCAGCGGTCTGAAGTGATATGGGACCATGCACGATAGAAAGGGGATGGAGGGGGGATGAAAAGATAAGAAGGGATGGATCCAGTTGTGGTACTGGTGCTCCGTCCTCGACCACACCTTCAAAAGGGTGGTCTGGGGCCGGGCGGCGGCTTGGACTGGACCAAGCCCTGCCCTGAGGAGGGGTGCTGCTTCCTTCTACTGCTCCTATTCCTCCTACGAGGAGCGTCCTGGCGGTTCTGAGGTTGGTAGAACCTAGAGGGAGGTTGTGGATGGAAATGCCTAAGTTGAGTGGCCAGCATCTGAAGCCCCAAAGATCTAAGGGTGGCCCTTGAGTCTTTCAGACTATGGAGTCTCTTATCCGTTTTGTCGAAAAAGAGGGCCAAACCCTCGAAGGGGAGGTCCTGGATTGTTTGCTGGACCTCACGAGGCAGACCAGAGACCTGCAACCAGGAACCCCTCCTCATTACAACCCCCATGGCCATTACGTGAGGCTGCATCTGCTGCGTCCAATGCTGCCTGTAGGGAAGTTCAGGAGACCAGCTTTCCCTCCTCTACCAATGTAGAGAACTCAGTACGAGAGTCCTGAGGCAGAAGCTCTGCGAACTTGGCCATCGTAGCGCAGGTGTTGTGTGCGTATCTGCTCACAATGGCCTGTTGATTAGCAATGCGGAGCTGTAGTCCCCCAGTGGAATAGACCTTCCTGCCGAAAAGGTTGAGGCTTTTTGCCTCCCTATTCTTAGAGGAGGGGCCCTGGTAGCCCTGGTGCTCCTGCTGATTGGCTGCATCAACCACCATTGAATCGGGGGGTGGGTGGGTATATAAATGTTCAGATCCCTTAGAAGGGACAAAGTACCACCTCTCATGCCTCTTAGCCATAGGGGCCAGAAAAGCAGGGGTCTACCACAGGGTTTTTGTCGTCTCTACGATTGTATTTATTAAAGGCAAGGTGACACGAGAAGGACCGGAGGGTGCGAGGATGTCAACGACTGGGTCTGATTTCTCCACTACCTCCTCTGCCTGTATGCCCGGGTTCTGGGCAGCACAATGTAAGAGCTGCTGGAGTGCCCTGTTATCCTCCAGAGCTGGGGCCGTCCATGTCCCCACCACAGCTTCATCCGGGGAGGATGAGAAGGAGAGGTCTGGCAGGGGGCCCTGCTCACTCCCTTCACCGCCCCGTGGGTCTTGCGGCACGTGGTATTCCACAGCTTGCGATGCCGGGCCCACTGGGGCGGAAGTATCGGTGCCGAGGCAGGTGCTCAAGTTGCTGGTTCCGGCGGTGCTGATATCATCAACGCTGGTGGAATCAAAGTTGTAGCCACCGGTGGTACCGCTGATAGGAGGGTCGGTGCCGGAGCTGTACGGGGCAGCAGTAGTGCCGACGCTTCTGTCGGTGGTGCTGTTGCCAGCGTTGCCGGCATTGCCTGTGGGTGGGATGAAGAATGCTGACCTAGATCTTGGACCCTGGACCTGTCCCTGGTTCTGGTGATATGCCCAGGGTGTCCAAAAGGGCCACTGTGTCGAAGGCTGCCACTGCGGAGACAATGGTGCCAGGTAGGGCTGGTGGTCATGGCGGGAACTGGACCTCCTGCTCCTGGTCCTATTGGAATGATAGGATTCCGCCTCTGACTCTGAGGTCTCCGAGTAGGAGAACCACGGAGGAGTGGTACTCTGGGCTGCTGGAGAGCGGTGCCAAGAGGTCAGGGATTGGTGCGGCTCCCCTGTTTGGGTGGGCCATGCCGGGAAGAGGTGCACCGGGGATGAGGATCGGTGCACCATCAGCGCTGGTTTGTCCCTTGACTGAAAGTGGGGTCGCGCAGTCACCAGCGACTTGTATCTCCTCTGCGGGAAGGACGGCGCCATGAGGCATATAAGGTCTTTGGCTGCCTCGAATGCCTCCGGCGTCGAGGGGAGCTGGAGGTGATCACCTTGACGTTCCGGGGACCATTCAGGGTTCAGACTCAACTGAACCCCAGCCAGGGCAGGAGTCAACGAGACCCTAGAAGGCTGGAGGGATGAGGTGGCCTGGCTCGAGATGCTCATCGATGCCGCAGGTCCCTTGGACTTTACAGGGGGAGAGTGACCGCTCTCCAGTCTTTTCTTCTTTTTTGGGACCGGGGACTGAGAACAGTGCCACACCAAAGAGGGCTTTTTATGGGTATAGCCATGGCGGTGCCAAGAGACCTTAGGGTCCTTGTTCAGCGCCGGCTCACGCACCGTCGGTTCCGGAGCACTGTGGACTGACGAGGAAGTGCTCAGCACGGGTTTTGCGGACCCCGGGTCAGAATGTGGCTGGAATGCCACTTCCATCAGCAGTATCTTAAGTCAGTATCTTTGCTCCCGGTCTTTAAGGGTCCTAGGGCGAAAACCCTTGCAGATCCTGCACTTGTCCTTTTGGTGGCTCTCCCCGAGGCACTGCAGACAAGAAGAGTGTGGGTCACTCTTGGGCATAAACTTGCCACAGTTCTTGCAGAGTTTGAACCCCAGAGTCGGGGAAGACGTTGTCGGCAGGGGGACGACCCCCAAGAAACACAAACACAACAACTACAAAAACTAACTACTGTTTTAACTAACTAACTAACTATTTACACTATTTTACAATTAAAACTGAAGATGACACTGCCAAAAGCGCTTGCAAAGCAAGAGTGAGCGATGTTCCAGCTAGCCGTCACCGGCGGTAAGAAGGAACTGAGGGGGTGGGGAGTCAGCAGGGCCCTATATTGGGCGCCATGAAGACGCGACTCCAGGGGGCGCCCAGACCGACCCTCCGGACGCTGCTAAGGGGAAAACCTTCCAGCTGGCGTGCACACGGCATGCACACACCTGATTGGAATGGACATGAACAAGCACTCGAAGAAAAATAAATATTAGTCTCTCTCCAATACTCCTGTCTGTCACATCTTTATTACATTTTCTGAACCATTCATTATTTGTAGACCGCTGCCATGTCCCCTCTTACTTAAATCCTCTCTAAATTAAACAGTCCCTGGCTTCCTCATGAAGAAAGCTCTCCAGACCTGTAGTCATTTTCACCACTCATCTCACAACTCTTTCTACTTTGCTGAAGGGAGAGAGATTTGTTTGTTTGTTAGTTAGAGTGACAAGAAATGAACACTCTGAGTTCACTCATTAATGATCTGGAGGATGGCGTGGACTGCACTCTCAGCAAGATTGCAGATGACACTAAACCGAGAGGAGTGGTAGATACGCTGGAGGGTAGGGATAGGATACAGAGGGACCTAGACAAATTAGAGGATTGGGCCAAAAGAAACCTGATGAGGTTCAACAAGGACAAGTGCAGAGTCCTGCACTTGGGACGGAAGAATCCCATGCACTGCTACAGACTAGGGACCGAATGGCTAGGCAGCAGTTCTGCAGAAAAGGGCCTAGGGGTTACAGTGGACGAGAAGCTGGATATGAGTCAACAGTGTGCCCTTGTTGCCAAGAAGGCTAATGGCATTTTGGGCTGTATAAGTAGGGGCATTGCCAGCAGATCGAGGGACGTGATCGTTCCCCTCTATTAGACATTGGTGAGGCCTCATCTGGAGTACTGTGTCCAGTTTTGGGCCCCACACTACAAGAAGGATGTGGAAAAATTGGAAAGAGTCCAGCGGAGGGCAACAAAAATGATTAGGGGGCTGGAACACATGACTTATGAGGAGAGGCTGAGGGAACTGGGATTGTTTAGTCTGCAGAAGAGAAGAATGAGGGGGGATTTGATAGCTGCTTTCAACTACCTGAAAGGGGGTTCCAAAGAGGATGGATCTAGACTGTTCACAGTGGTACCAGATGACAGAACAAGGAGTAATGGTCTCAAGTTGCAGTGGGGGAGGTTTAGGTTGGATATTAGGAAAAACTTTTTCACTAGGAGGGTGGTGAAGCACTGGAATGGGTTACCTAGGGAGGTGGTGGAATCTCCTTCCTTAGAGGTTTTTAAGGTCAGGCTTGACAAAGCCCTGACTGGGATGATTTAATTGGGAATTGGTCCTGCTTTGAGCAGGGGGGTGGACTAGATGACCTCCTGAGATTCCTTCCAACCCTGATATTCTATGTACAGGCACACCATTGAGATCTATAGAGACATTATAATGTTTTCTTTATTATTTTGTAACCAATTCTTTATAAATATTATATAAAAAAAATAAACAAGAAAAACAACCCTATATTAACAGAAATGTTATTGCAAAATCAAGCACTCAATATTTAGGAAATGCAAGATTACAGTCATGTGTGCAACCTTAATTTTTGTGTCCAGCCTGAGCAGTGAATGAGTCAGCGGTACTTTGGAAAAAATATTATGTAATCACGTAAAATTAAGTCATGTATCAAATGCATATGCACAAGGGGGCAGAAATAAGGTTGCACAGGCAACTGTAAATCTGGCATTTCCTAACTTTCAGGTGTTTGACATTAAAATCTAAATAACTTTTTATTAGTGTATTTTTTTAAATGCAACTTCCCCATCAGTGCAAGAGGTATTCAAAGTTATTCCTTGCAATGTGTATTCCTTGCATTTGTCATCAATGAATTTTATCAGCTCTCATGCTACCCATTCACTAAGCTTTGTTAAGTCCCTCTGTCTTCTCTACTCTTGACTAACCTAACACACTGATACTGCAGACACTCAATGGGATGACACACAGATTTAAAATATTTTATGTGTATTCACAGGTACAAGGCCTAAATATCAGAGGGGTAGCCGTGTTAGTCTGAATCTGTAAAAAGCAACAGAGGGTCCTGTGGCACCTTTAAGACTAACAGAAGTATTGGGAGCATAAGCTTTCGTGGGTAAGAACCTCACTTCTTCAGATGCAAGTAATGGAAATCTCCAGAGGCAGGTATAAATCAGTATGGAGATAATGAGGTTAGTTCAATCAGGGAGGGTGAGGTGCTCTGCTAGCATCTTACAGCAAAAAAACTTCAGGACCAGACTCCAAAGAGAAACTGCTGAGCTCCAGTTCATTTGCAAATTTGACACCATCAGATCAGGATTAAACAAAGACTGTGAATGGCTATCCAACTACAGAAGCAGTTTCTCCTCCCTTGGTGTTCACACCTCAACTGCTAGCAGAGCACCTCACCCTCCCTGATTGAACTAACCTCGCTATCCCCAAACTGACAGCCTCTGTGCTGTTGAGGAGGATGAAAGTCTCAGGGAAGGAGAACATCAAGTTGGAGCAGAGGGAAATGATCCCATAGTTGGGATCCTCCATCCAAATGATGTCATGGTATCCTCTTGCACTGGGGGCTAACTATCCAGGTGAGGGGATCGCAGTTATTAGGAAAAGTATAGATAGTTGGGTTTGTGATGACTGAGACAACCACAGGGTGAATTGCCTGCTGGGTGCAAAGGTTTTGGATCTCTCAAGACATCTAGATAGATTTATGTGCAGTGCTGGGGAGGAGCTGGTGGTTGTGGTACATGTAGGTTCCAATGATGTAGGGAAAGGCAGGAAAGAGGTCCTGGAGGTCAAATTTAGGCTGCTAGGTAAGAGATTAAAGACCAGGACCTCAATTGTAGCATTCTCTGATATGCATCCAGTTCCAAACATGGGGCCAGTTAGACAGGCAGGACTGCAGGGTCTCAATGCTTTGAGATGATGGTGTTTGGAAGAGGGATTTAGATTTATTAGGATCTGGGGGACCTTTTAGGAAAGGAGGAGTCTATACAGGAAGGATGGGCTCCACCTAAACCAGAATGGAACCAGAATGCTGGCATGTAAAATTAAAAAGATCATAGAGGAGGTTTTAAACTAAGGGCTGGGGAAAAGCTGACAGGTGTGGAGGAGCACCCATGTGGACAGAGACATCCCTTAGGGGAGGATTTATTAAAGGGGATACTCTATATCCTAGTAAAGAGGAAAGGATAGAAGTTGATAAAGTACAGGTAGGAACTGAAAAGAAACAGTCAAACCAAAAAAAGTCCCATTCAATTACTTCACATAAAGGCAGACAACTAAATATTGAAAAATTTTATAAGTGCTTGTATACAATTGCTACAAGTCTAAATACTAAGATGGTGTTAAATGAGGATATTGATACAAAAGGCATCACAGAATCTTGGTGGAATGAGGATAATCAATGGGACATGGTAGTACCAGGGTACAAAATATACAGGAATGACAGACTAGGTCTCTCTGGTTGGGGAATGCACTGTAATTGAAAGAAAGCATAGAGTCAAATATAGTAAAAGTCTTAAATGAACCAAACTATATCATGGAATCTCTAGGGATAGAAATTCCATGCTTGAATAATAAGAGTATATCAGTAGCAATATACTGCTAACCACCTGACCAGGGTGGCAATAGTGATTGTGAAATGTTCAGGGAGATTAAAGAGGCTACAAAACTAGAAAACTCAATAATAATGGGGGATTTCAACTATCCCCATATTGACTGGGTACATGTCACCTCAGGACAGGATGCAGAGATAAAATTTCTACACACCATTAATGACTGCTTTTTGAAACAGCTAGTCCTGGAACCCACAAGGGGAGAGGCAATTCTTGATTTAGTCCTAAGTGGAGCACAGGATCTGGTCTGAAAGGTGAATACATCTGAACCACTCAGTAATAGCAACCATAATGTAATTCAATTTTACTATCTTGTTGGGGGGAAATACCAAAGAAACCCACCACAGTAGCATTAAACTTCAAAAAGAGGAACGACACAAAAATGAGAAAGCTAATTAAATGGTAGTTAAAAGGATCAGTCACAAGTGTGAATGCCTCAAGCTGCATGGAAACTATTTAAAAACATAACAGAAGCTCGTACGATATGTATACCCCAAATAAAAAAAAACAGTAAGAGGACCATGACTGAACAGCAAAGTAAAAGACAAAAAGGCATCCTTTAAAAATTGACAATCAAATCCTATTGAGAAAAATAGAAAGGAACAAACTCTTGCAAGTCAAGTGTAAAAGTATAATTAGGCAGGCAAAAAAGAATTTGAAGACAAACTAGAAAAAGACATAAAAACTAACAGTAATTTTTTTAAATACATCAAAAGTAGGAAGCCTGCCAAACAATCTGTGGGGCCATTGGATGATCAAGGTGCTAAAGGACCACTCAAGGAAGACAGGGCATTGCAGAGAAGCTAAATGAATTCTTTGCATCAATCTTCACTGGAGAGTATGTGAGGGAGATTCCAACACCTGAGCCATTCTTGTTTGGTGACAAAAGGTACTGTACAAGATTGAGGTGTTGATACAGGAGGTATTGGGACAAATTGATAAATTAAACAGTAATCAGTCAGCAGGACCAGATGGTATTTACCCAAGAGTTCTGAGCAAACTCAGATATGAAATTGTCAAATTATCAACTGTGGTATGTAACCTATCACTTAAATCAGCCCCTATACCAGATGGCTCGAGGATAGCTAATGTAACATCAATTTTTTAAAAAGGCTCAGGAGTCAATCTTGGCAATTACAAGCCAGTAAGCCTAACTTCAGTACCAGGCAAATTGGCTGAAATCTATTAGAATTCTTCAAGGGTGTCAACAAGCCTGTGGACAAGTGTGATCCAGCCAAAGGCTTATAAGCAAAGTAAGCAGTCATGGGATAAGAGGGAAGTAGGGCTATCAAGAGATTTAAAAAATTAATCACAAGTAATCACGTGATTAAAAAAATTAATCGCGATTAATCGCACTGTTAGAGAATAATAGAATACCATTTATTTAAATATGTTTGGATGTTATCTACATTTTCAAATATATTGATTTCATTTACCACACAGAATACAAAGTGTACAGTGCTCACTTTATATTATTATTTTTGATTACAAATATTTGCACAGTAAAAAACAAAAGAAATTGTATTTTTCAATTCACCTAATACAAACAATGTAGTGCAATCTCTTTATCATGAAAGTTGAACTTACAAATGTAGAATTATGTACAAAAAATAACTGCACTCAAAAACAAAACAATGTAAAACTTTAGAGCCTACAAGTCCACTCAGTCCTACTTCTTGTTCAGCCAATAGCTCAGACAAAAAATTCTGCTTACATTTGCAGGAGATAATGCTGCCCACTTCTTGTTTACAATGTCACCTGAAAGTGACAACAGATGTTTCCATGGCACTGTTGTAGCCGGCATCACAAGATATTTACATGCCAGATGTGCTAAAGATTCATATGTCCGTTCATGATTCAAGAGGACACGCGTCCATGCTGATGACAGATTCTGCTTGATAACAATCCAAAGCAGTGCAGATCTACGCATATTCATTTTCATCATCTAAGTCAGATGCTACCAGCAGAAGGTTGATTTTCTTTTTTGGTGATTCAGGTCCTGTAGTTTCCGCATTGGAGTGTTGCTCTTTTAAGACTTCTGAAAGCATGCTCCTCACCCCGTCCCTCTCAGATTTTGGAAGGCACTTCAGATTCTTAAACCTTGGGTCGAGTGCTGTAGCTATCTTTAGAAATCTTTGCGTTTTGTCAAATCTCAAGTGAAAGTATTCTTAAAATGAACAACATGTGTTGGGTCATCATCCGAGATTGCTATAACATGAAACATATAGCAGAATGCAGGTAAAACAGGGGCAGGGGACATACAATTCTCTCCCCAAGGAGTTCAGTTACAAATTTAATTAACGAGTGTCATCAGCATGGAAGCATGTCCTCTGGAATGGTGCATTTAGTGCATCTGGCACATAAATATCTTGTGACGCCAGCTACAACAGTGCCATGAGAATGCCTGTTCTCACTTTCAGGTGACATTGTAAATAAGAAGCGGGCAGTATTATGTCCTGTAAATGTATATAAATGTGTTTGTCTTAGCGATTGGCTAAACAAGAAATAAGACTGAATGAACTTGTAGGCTCTAAAGTTTTACATTGTTTTGTTATGTAACAAAAAAACCCTACATCTATAAGTTGCACTTTCATGATAAAGAGATTGCACTTCAGTACTTGTATGAGGTGAATTGAAAAATTCTATTTCTTAGTTTATCATTTTTACAGTGAAAGTATTTGTAATAAAAAATAATATAAGGTGAGCACTGTACACTTTGTATTCTGTGTTGTAATTGAAATCAATATATTTGAAAATGTAGAAAAACATCCAAAAATATTTAATAAATTTCAATTGATATTCTATAGTTTAACAGTGTAATTAAAAGTGCAATTAATCGCGATTAATTCTTTTTAGTTAATCATGTGAGTTAACTGTGATTAATCGACAGCCCTATAGGGAAGGTCTTGTCATGGATCAGTAACTGGTTAAAAATTAGAAAACAAAGTGTAGGAATAAATGGTCAGTTTTCACAACGGAGTGAGGTAAATAGCCGGGTCCCCCAAGGATCTGTACTAGGTCAAGTTCTGTTCAACATAGTCATAAATGATTTGGAAAAATGGGGTAAACAGTAAGGTGGCAAAGTTTGCAGAGAATATTAAATTACTCAAATAGTTAAGTCCAAAGCTGACTGTAAAGAGTTACAAAGGGGTCTCACAAAACTGGGTGACTGGGCAAGAAAATGGTAGCTGAAATTCAATGTTGGTAAATGCAAAGTAATGCACGTTGGAAAAAATAATCCCAACTATACATACAGAATGATGGGGTCTAAATTAGCTGTTATCACTCAAGAAAGAGATCTTGAAATCACTGTGGATAGTTCTCTGAAAACATCTGCTTAATGTGCAGTGGCAGTCAAAAAAGCTAACAATCTTAGGAGCTAATAGGAAAGGGATAGATAATACGACAGAAAATATCATAATGCCACTATATAAATCTATGGTATGTTTGAATATTGTTTTCAGTTGTGGTCACCCCATCGCAAAAAAGATACGTTGGAATTGGAAAGGTACAAAGAAAGGCAACAAAAATGATTAGGAGTATGAAACAGCTTCCATATGAGGAGAGATTAAAAGACTACGATTCTTCAGTTTAGAAAAGAGACAATTAAGGGGGGATATGATAGAAGTCTATGAAATCATGAACAGTGTGGAGAGAATGGATAGGGAAGTGTTATTTATCTTGTACATAACACAAAAACCAGGTTTCATCCAATGAAATTAATAGTGAGCAGGTTTAAAACAAAAATAAGGAAGTACTCCTTCACACAAGTCATAGTCAATATGACTGTCTCCCGGGCAGAGACAGATGCATCATGGAGGTGAATGCCTGGCTGCGAAGATGGTGTCGCCAGGAGGGCTTTGGCTTCCTAGACCACGGGATGCTATTTGAGGAAGGACTGCTAGGCAGAGATGGCGTTCACCTTTCGAGGAGGGGAAAGACCCTATTTGGACACAGACTGGCTAACCTAGTGAGGAGGGCTTTAAACTAGGTTCGACGGGGACAGGTGAGCAAAGCCCGCAGGTAAGTGGGGAACATGGAGACCTGGGAGATGGGTTGGAAACGAGAGGGAGTGTGGGCTATATTGGCAGAGAGAAAGAAGGGTCAGGACAAAACTGGGAGGAAAGATCAAACCAGTATCTTAGATGCCTATGTAAGCGGGGGAATGGTCCCGCTATTGTGGGGAACTTTCCTGGCTTCTGCACTACCCCGGTGAAGTGGGCTAACGAAAGGATCCGAGTCCTCGCTCCCACTTCCTTTACCCAGAGGCCTCCCTGCCCTTGAGGACTCCCCTTCCTCTCTCCTGTCTGGCAGAGTCCTCGTAAACCCCGACAAGGCTGGGCCCAGGATTCCTGGGGGGCTTGACCCCCAACCCTGCTGTGGTCACCTAGGACAGGGGCTAGTGTGTCCCCACTCCGGGGTACTCTCTTTGCACTGGGCACCTCCCTGACCCACTGATCATTTTATACAATTTAAAGCAAATACAAGTTATTTAATTAACAATTACTTTTAAAAAAGAATAAGGAAAAATGGAAAAGGTTAAAGGAAACACATCACCCTGCTCTGAGGCAGGGAATATCACAAGCAGTGTCTCTGGAACGTCAGGGCAGTTCACAGTCTGTTCCTTGTAGGTCCCGGGCCTCCTTCTCAGGCCCTGGCTGTGCTGCAGGGACGCTGTGGGTTGGACACTTGCTCTGGCGGTGGCCACACGCTCTCAGGCTCTAGGTGGCAGGACCCTTCTTCCCAGCGTCGCCCCCGCCCTGTCAGGGTTACGATCCCCCTCCAAGTCTGGCCTGCAAGGCCTCTTGGCTGAGGTATCTCCCTGCGCTGGGCCCACTGCCAGGGTCCCCCTCACTCTCCCCAGCTGCTCACCGCACCCAGCTCCGGACTGCTCCAGCCCCAGCTCCAGCTCCACTCTGCCTCAGCACGGCTGCTGCTGCTGCTCTGCCTCCAGCTCCCTGGGCTGCTTCTCTGGCCCCTCTGGCTCTGGTTGCTGCAGCTCTCCTCCCAGCAACTTAGCTCAGGCCCCTGCTCTCTCCTGGCTGTGCTCTGGCTTTGGGGCTGCAGCTCTGCTCCCAGCTCAGGATCTGCTCTCCCTGGGCTTTGTCTCTGGCTCTGTGGCTGCGCCTCTGGCCCCTCTGGATCTGGCACGGTTCTGCTCTCCAGCTCAGCTTGGGCCCCTGCTTTCTCCTTAGCTCGGCCCCACTCAGTCTGACCCAGGCAATTCCAGCTCACACGGAGGACGGGACCTCCCTCGCCTCCTGACCCTCTGATTAGCCTGCCCGCCCTGTCAATCAGGCTGATCTGGAGCATTGGCCTCTCCCCATCTCCCCAGTTCCTGGGGACTGTCAGTCTCAGGCTCCTGATTTGCCATCGACCCTTCCCCTTTTAGTACTGGGAGCAAGCCAATCAAAACACCCCCACTGAATGTTAGTAAGGGGGCAACAGTCCCCTTACATTCCCCCTTGCTAAAATACTGCCACATCCACAATATTCACACAGGTACATCCGGGCCCCATAGTAACAACATATACCCACATCATTTTATATCAACAACCCATTAACAATTATCAAAAGAATATTTAACATATTTAACATTCCACATCTACTTCTTAATACCATACATAACAATATTCATTAAAACACTACATAGAACCAATAACATAATTATCTCTAAGTCTAACAGGAAGTACACCCTTATTAGCCCTCTGCGACCTTCTTAAGACTGGTGGTTCGTTACCCATATTTTCTATTTCCCTATCCTCAGGTAATACTGGGTCAGTTTGAAGGATCTGGCCATTCTCGTTAGGGTTTGGGTTTGCCCCACTCTGTCCCCCTCTGTATTCGGTTTGTGGGACTAGAACCATTTCCCAATTGGTTTCAGCCTCCTCGGGGTGTACTGATCTACGCCTCCTATGGTCCCTATCTGGACTAAGAGTGCAGTGTTTCAACTGGTCCCTATGTACTACTCTCTCAGGACCCCCTCGTTCAGGCCGGATGGTGTAAACTGGTAGCTCGGGATTGTTGTGAGCGACTACAATGTGGGGATTTGACTCCCATTTGACCTGTATTTTATTACGCCCCCGGTGTCTATGGTTACGAACTAGTACACGGTCACCAGGCCTGATGAGAGCCCCACTGGACTTGCGATCATAAGTCCTTTTCCTACTTTGGGCTGTGTCTTTAGTTGTACTGAGAGCAACTTTCCAGGCTGTCTTCAGCCTGTCATGGTGACCTTTGACCTGGTCATCATAATTGGTCACCTCATTCTTAGAAAAGATTTCTTGATGCTTCTCTGGCAACGCCCTTATGTTAGCCACATGTGCAGGAATCAGCCCTTGGCGTGCCGCTTGAACTGGAACTGGCAGTCTCCCATCACATCTTTCTTGAAGAAAGGTAACTCGTCCTCCCTTCTCCCTCGTCACCTGCAGCTCATTTCCTGGTACACAGCTGTGTTCGTCAAGGGTCTTCCCTCTCCAAGGAGGAATAACGGTCTTCCGTTCTCTGCCCACTTTAACATTTCCCATATGCCTTGTGGGGCCCAGGGAAAGACTCTGCCTCTCCTCTCGAGCCAGTACTCTACTCAGCACAGCATTCTTCGTAGAGTGCTCGTGACAGTTCATCCTCCTGGTCCCTTTTCCTGGTAAGAGTAGCTCCTTCAGCTCACTAATGATGTTCATCCCTAGAATCCCTGGGACTCCTTCTCCTATATGGCTCCCTTTTGAGGCTTTGTCTTTCAGGATGAAGATGCATTTTCCTGGCAGTGTCTGGCCCATATACTCTATGTCTGCTTCAAGGCACCCCACCACTGGGATTGCCAGTCCATTAACAGCTGTTAGACGTACAAACCGTGTGCTGTGCATGGTCAGGTTCTTGTCCTTCAGATATTTTTGAAAATGTGACTCAGTAATGGTGGTGACTTCTGAGCCAGTATCTAACAAACATCTGGTCTTCACCCCTGCTATACATACTTCAGCAGTTAGACAGTCTCCAAATGCTCGCTTACAGAAGTCGCTAGATATGCTGTCACTGCCCACGTTCCTCTCAACACTGTATGCAGAGGGATTTTCCACGAAGGACAGGCCTAGGAATCCTTCTGCCACTGCTTGGCCTTCTACTGTAGATGGACCATTTGCTCCTGGTGCCCCATTGGTTTCGAATGCCTGGGACTCTGTTCTCCTTCTCAGTGGACATTCTCGGCTAGTATGTCCTGGCCTGTCACAAGTATAACAAATGTATCTTCCCAGCTCGTCCTTCAGTGGGGCTCTTCGGGATCCCGGTGCCCTTGGATACTTTGGCATACTAATGGGATTTTTTTCTTTCATCAACTCGGTCATCACTTTCAGCATCTCCCCCTGTTGGACCGCCAGTTTTTGGACAGCTTCACTTAAGCTTTCCAATGTTAGCTCTGTTTGGGGCAGGGCCTTTTTCCCAGCAGCTGCATTCACTAGGCCCCCACTTCGTGTATGGGGGTTAGGCTTGGCCGCCTCTGCCACAGGAACTTCCTCTTCTTCTGACCACATAATGGCAGCCTGCATGAGTTCATGGAACTTCTTACTGGGCTCTTCTTTAAACCTCCTTTTCATTTCACGTCGGAGGGAGTCATCACGGAGCCCCAGCACCAACTGCTCTTTCAGAACCGTATCTGGGTCTGGAACTCGCTGAGGGTCTCGCCGCTCCACTTTGCTCATTCTCTCCTGGAGGTCATATGCGTATGCCCGGACAGTTTCACCAGGCTCCTGCTTTTTCTCAAAAAACTCCTTTAGTCGGGTTCCAATAGGTACCTTGTCTCCATACACTTTTAGGAGGAGTTCAAATACCTTTTCCACATCTTTCTTGTCTGCCACTGCCATGAACTTTACTGTGGCCTTGGCCTGGCCCTTGAGGTGCTCCTCTATGAAGTCCACATGATCTTCTTCAGGTACTCTTAGCACACGCAGAGCCGCCTTCACAGACTTGACCCACTCCTCTACTGTAATGTCTCCTGGTCTAGTCGGGAAGCCACCAAACTCCGTGACCTTCCGCTCCCGTGGGACATAAATAGTAGGGGGTTTCTTAGCTTCTGCTGTCTGTTGGTCTATTACTGCCTTGGCCAGCGATAAGGCTTCTCTCTGTTCAGTTCTAGCTTGCTGTAATGCCTCCGCTTGGTCTGATAATCTGCGCTGAAGTTCAGCAAACTGGGTTCGTAGTTCTTCAATTCCAGCCATGGTAGGGTGCTCAACCAGGCCCGGACCGTGCTACTAGAACTTAACCAGAAAACCAATGGGATGGACCCTGTGGATAGGATCCTGTTCGTGACGCCAATTATGTAAGCGGGGGAATGGTCCCGCTATTGTGGGGAACTTTCCTGGCTTCTGCACTACCCCGGTGAAGTGGGCTAACGAAAGGATCCGAGTCCTCGCTCCCACTTCCTTTACCCAGAGGCCTCCCTGCCCTTGAGGACTCCCCTTCCACTCTCCTGTCTGGCAGAGTCCTCGTAAACCCCGACAAGGCTGGGCCCAGGATTTCCGGAGGGGCTTGACCCCCAACCCTGCTGTGGTCACCTAGGACAGGGGCTAGGGTGTCCCCACTCCGGGGTACTCTCTTTGCACTGGGCACCTCCCTGACCCACTGATCATTTTATACAATTTAAAGCAAATACAAGTTATTTAATTAACAATTACTTTTAAAAAAGAATAAGGAAAAATGGAAAAGGTTAAAGGAAACACATCACCCTGCTCTGAGGCAGGGAATATCACAAGCAGTGTCTCTGGAACGTCAGGGCAGTTCACAGTCTGTTCCTTGTAGGTCCCGGGCCTCCTTCTCAGGCCCTGGCTGTGCTGCAGGGACGCTGTGGGTTGGACACTTGCTCTGGCGGTGGCCACACGCTCTCAGGCTCTAGGTGGCAGGACCCTTCTTCCCAGCGTCGCCCCCGCCCTGTCAGGGTTACGATCCCCCTCCAAGTCTGGCCTGCAAGGCCTCTTGGCTGAGGTATCTCCCTGCGCTGGGCCCACTGCCAGGGTCCCCCTCACTCTCCCCAGCTGCTCACCGCACCCAGCTCCGGACTGCTCCAGCCCCAGCTCCAGCTCCACTCTGCCTCAGCACGGCTGCTGCTGCTGCTCTGCCTCCAGCTCCCTGGGCTGCTTCTCTGGCCCCTCTGGCTCTGGTTGCTGCAGCTCTCCTCCCAGCAACTTAGCTCAGGCCCCTACTCTCTCCTGGCTGTGCTCTGGCTTTGGGGCTGCAGCTCTGCTCCCAGCAACTTAGCTCAGGCCCCTGCTCTCTCCTGGCTGTGCTCTGGCTTTGGGGCTGCAGCTCTGCTCCCAGCTCAGGATCTGCTCTCCCTGGGCTTTGTCTCTGGCTCTGTGGCTGCGCCTCTGGCCCCTCTGGATCTGGCACGGTTCTGCTCTCCAGCTCAGCTTGGGCCCCTGCTTTCTCCTTAGCTCGGCCCCACTCAGTCTGACCCAGGCAATTCCAGCTCACACGGAGGACGGGACCTCCCTCGCCTCCTGACCCTCTGATTAGCCTGCCCGCCCTGTCAATCAGGCTGATCTGGAGCATTGGCCTCTCCCCATTGTTCCTGGGGACTGTCAGTCTCAGGCTCCTGATTTGCCATCGACCCTTCCCCTTTTAGTACTGGGAGCAAGCCAATCAAAACACCCCCACTGAATCATAGAATCATAGAATATCAGGGTTGGAAGGGACCTCAAGAGGTCATCTAGTCCAACCCCCTGCTCAAAGCAGGACCAATTCCCAACTAAATCATCCCAGCCAGGGCTTTGTCAAGCCGGGCCTTAAAAACCTCCAAGGAAGGAGACTCCACCACCTCCCTAGGTAACGCATTCCAGTGCTTCACCACCCTCCTAGTGAAATAGTGTTTCCTAATATCCAACCTGGACCTCCCCCACTGCAACTTGAGACCATTGCTCCTTGTTCTGTCATCTGCCACCACTGAGAACAGCCGAACTCCATCCTCTTTGGAACCTCCCTTCAGGTAGTTGAAGGCTGCTATCAAATCCCCCCTCATTCTTCTCTTCTGGAGACTAAACAATCCCAGTTCCCTCAGCCTCTCCTCATAAGTCATGTGCTCCAGACCCCTAATCATTTTTGTTGCCCTCCGCTGGACTCTTTCCAATTTTTCCACATCCTTCTTGTAGTGTGGGGCCCAAAATTGGACACAGTATTCCAGATGAGGCCTCACCAATGTCGAATAAAGGGGAACGATCACGTTCCTCGATCTGCTGGCAATGCCCCTACTTATACAGCCCAAAATGCCGTTAGCCTTCTTGGCAACAAGAGCACACTGTTGACTCATATCCAGCTTTTCGTCCACTGTGACCCCTAGGTCCTTTTCTGCAGAACTGCTACCTAGCCATTCGGTCCCTAGTCTGTAGCAGTGCATGGGATTCTTCCGTCCTAAGTGCAGGACTCTGCACTTATCCTTGTTGAACCTCATCAGGTTTTTTTTGGCCCAATCCTCTAATTTGTCTAGGTCCCTCTGTATCCGATCCCTACCCTCTAGTGTATCTACCACGCCTCCTAGTTTAGTGTCATCTGCAAACTTGCTGAGAGTGCAGTCCACACCATCCTCCAGATCATTAATAAAGATATTAAACAAAACCGGCCCCAGGACCGACCCTTGGGGCACTCCGCTTGAAACCGGCTGCCAACTAGACATGGAGCCATTGATCACTACCCGTTGAGCCCGACGATCTAGCCAGCTTTCTATCCACCTTACAGTCCATTCATCCAGCCCATATTTCTTTAACTTGGCGGCAAGAATACTGTGGGAGACTGTGTCAAAAGCTTTGCTAAAGTCAAGGAATAACACATCCACTGCTTTCCCCTCATCCACAGAGCCAGTTATCTCATCATAGAAGGCAATTAGGTTAGTCAGGCACGACTTCCCTTTGGTGAATCCATGCTGACTGTTCCTGATCACTTTCCTCTCCTCTAAGTGTTTCATAATTGATTCCTTGAGGACCTGTTCCATGATTTTTCCAGGGACTGAGGTGAGGGGGATGTTTCCAGGGAATGTTAGTAAGGGGGCAACAGTCCCCTTACACCTATATACAAATGCGAGAAGTATGGGTAATAAGCAGGAAGAACTGGAAGTGCTAATAAATAAATACAACTATGACATTGTTGGCATCACTGAAACTTGGTGGGATAATACACATGATTGGAATGTTGGTGTGGATGGATACAGCTTGCTCAGGAAGGATAGACAGGGGGAAAAGGGAGGAGGTGTTGCCTTATATATTAAAAATGTACACACTTGGACTGAGGTAGAGATGGACATAGGAGATGGAAGTGTTGAGAGTCTCTGGGTTATGCTAAAAGGGGTAAAAAACAAGGGTGATGTCATGCTAGTAGTCTACTACAGGCCACCTAACCAGGTGGAAGAGGTGGATGAGGCTTTTTTTAAACTAACAAAATCATCCAAAGCCCAAGATTTGGTGGTGATGGGGGACTTCAACTATCCAGATATATGTTGGGAAAATAACACAGTGGGGCACAGACTATCCAACAAATTCTTGGACTGCATTGCAGACAACTTTTTATTTCAGAAGGTTGAAAAAGCTACTAGGGGGGAAGCTGTTCTAGACTTGATTTTAACAAATAGGGAGGAACTCGTTGAGGATTTGAAAGTAGAAGGCAGCTTGGGTGAAAGTGATCATGAAATCATAGAGTTTGCAATTCTAAGGAAGGGTAGAAGGGAGAACAGCAAAATAGAGACAATGGATTTCAGGAAGGCGGATTTTGGTAAGCTCAGAGAGCTGATAGGTAAGGTCCCATGGGAATCAAGACTGAGGGGAAAAACAACTGAGGAGAGTTGGCAGTTTTTCAAAGGGACACTATTAAGGGCCCAAAAGCAAGCTATTCCGCTGGTTAGGAAAGATAGAAAATGTGGCAAAAGACCACCTTGGCTTAACCACGAGATCTTGCATGATCTAAAAAATAAAAAGGAGTCATATAAAAAATGGAAACTAGGACAGATTACAAAGGATGAATATAGGCAAACAACTCAGGAATGCAGGGGCAAGATTAGAAAGGCAAAGGCACAAAATGAACTCAAACTAGCTACAGGAATAAAGGGAAACAAGAAGACTTTTTATCAATACATTAGAAGCAAGAGGAAGACCAAAGAAAGGGTAGGCCCACTGCTTAGTGAAGAGGGAGAAACAGTAACAGGAAACTTGGAAATGTCAGAGATGCTTAATGACGTCTTTGTTTCGGTCTTCACCGAGAAGTCTGAAGGAATGCCTAACATAGTGAATGCTAATGGGAAGGGGGTAGGTTTAGCAGATAAAATAAAAAAAGAACAAGTTAAAAATCACTTAGAAAAGTTAGATGCCTGCAAGTCACCAGGGCCTGATGAAATGCATCCTAGAATACTCAAGGAGCTAATAGAGGAGGTATCTGAGCCTCTAGCTATTATCTTTGGAAAATCATGGGAGACGGGAGAGATTCCAGAAGACTGGAAAAGGGCAAATATAGTGCCCATCTATAAAAAGGGAAATAAAAACAACCCAGGAAACTACAGACCAGTTAGTTTAACTTCTGTGCCAGGGAAGATAATGGAGCAAGTAATTAAGGAAGTCATCTGCAAACACTTGGAAGGTGGTAAGATGATAGGGAACAGCCAGCATGGATTTATAAAGAACAAATCGTGTCAAACCAATCTGATAGCTTTCTTCGATAGGATAACGAGTCTTGTGGATAAGGGAGAAGCTGTGGATGTGGTATACCTAGACTTTAGTAAGGCATTTGATACGGTCTCGCATGATATTCTTATCGATAAACTAGGCAAATACAATTTAGATGGGGCTACTATAAGGTGGGTGCATAACTGGCTGGATAACCGTATTCAGAGAGTGGTTATTAATGGTTCCCAATCCTGCTGGAAAGGCATAACGAGTGGGGTTCCGCAGGGGTCTGTTTTGGGACCGGCTCTGTTCAATATCTTCATTAACGACTTAGATATTGACATAGAAAGTACGCTTATTAAGTTTGCGGATGATACCAAACTGGGAGGGATTTTAACTGCTTTGGAGGACAGGGTCATAATTCAAAATGATCTGGACAAATTGGAGAAATGGTCTGAGTTAAACAGGATGAAGTTTAACAAAGACAAATGCAAAGTGCTCCACTTAGGAAGAAAAAATCAGTTTCACACATACAGAATGGGAAGAGACTGTCTAGGAAGGAGTACGGCAGAAAGGGATCTAGGGGTTATAGTGGACCACAAGCTAAATATGAGTCAACAGTGTGATGCTGTTGCAAAAAAAGCGAACATGATTCTGGGATGTATTAACAGGTGTGTTGTGAACAAGACACGAGAAGTCATTCTTCCGCTCTACTCTGCTCTGGTTAGGCCTCAGCTGGAGTATTGTGTCCAGTTCTGGGCACCGCATTTCAAGAAGGATGTGGAGAAATTGGAGAGGGTCCAGAGAAGAGCAACAAGAATGATTAAAGGTCTTGAGAACATGACCTATGAAGGAAGGCTGAAAGAATTGGGTTTGTTTAGTTTGGAAAAGAGAAGACTGAGAGGGGACATGATAGCAGTTTTCAGGTATCTAAAAGGGTGTCATAAGGAGGAGGGAGAAAACTTGTTCACCTTAGCCTCTAAGGATAGAACAAGAAGCAATGGGCTTAAACTGCAGCAAGGGAGGTCTAGGTTGGACATTAGGAAAAAGTTCCTAACTGTCAGGGTGGTTAAACACTGGAATAAATTGCCTAGGGAGGTTGTGGAATCTCCATCTCTGGAGATATTTAAGAGTAGGTTAGATAAATGTCTATCAGGGATGGTCTAGACAGTATTTGGTCCTGCCATGCGGGCAGGGGACTGGACTCGATGACCTCTCGAGGTCCCTTCCAGTCCTAGAATCTATGAATCTATGTGGAACGTGTTGCCAGAGGATGTTGTAAAGGCCATAA
Organism: Emys orbicularis; assembly: GCF_028017835.1. Taxonomy (NCBI): domain Eukaryota; kingdom Metazoa; phylum Chordata; order Testudines; family Emydidae; genus Emys; species Emys orbicularis. Next base: position 61,449,208 of record NC_088683.1, on the reverse strand, counting down.
GTATAACAGAATTAGATAAATTCATGGAGAATAGGTCCATCAATGGCTATTAGCCAAGGCAGTCAGAAATATAACCACATTTTCTGGTTGTCCATAAACTTCTGACTGCCAGAAGCTGGGACTGGATGACAGGGGTGGACCACTTGATAATTGCCCTGTTCTATTCATTCCCTCTGAGGCATGTGGCACAGGCCACTGTCAGAAGATAGGACACTGGGCTAGATGGACAACTGAGCTGACCCAGTATGGCCATTCTTATTTTCTTCCGTACCTTGATAACATTATATTAGATCAATACAAGGAGTATTGCTACAAATTAACTCAGTTTTTATCTAAATATATATAACGTGACTAGCGCCTGAGAGTGGTATATTTCTCCAGCTGAGCCTTATAAAACAACAGCTTAGGTTGAAAGAGGGATCCTAAAACAAGCGAAATAACAAACAGTGAAATTCCTAGTAAAAAAGGGGGAAAGCTTGAAGTGATTTCCATTTTATACAGGGTTTACAGTTTTGTTCAATGGTTCTCAGCACCCCCACTATAAAAATCGTTCCAACACCCCTATCTTCTAATCATCACGGAGGCCTATCAAAACCAAATGAGCCATTGGGGGACATCACAATACAAAGACTTTGTTAATGGTCCCTGTACACCCATGAAGAGGCTATGTGCAAAAGGGATCATCCCCTCAGCTTGGAAATCAAAACAGCTGACAAGAAAATTTTTCATCTCTGTTTTGCTGTTTGGATTCCCACAGGGCTGGAGTTAAGAAACAGAAGCAGAGATCCCCAGAGTCAAGCTGGGATAGCCATAAAAGACATTCAGAGTTGACAGATTAAAACCATAGACTGTAACTCATTTGTGTATAGATATTTGCCTGCTTTAACCTTGTAATAACTCTCATTTATTTTTCCTAGTTAATAAATCTTTAGTTAGTTTACTACAGGATTGATTACAAGTGTTGTCTTTGGTGTGAAATCTAGGGTACAAACTGAGCTAGGGCAAGTGACTGGTCTCTTGGGACTGGGAGGAACCTGAATATTTTGTGATCTTTGGCATCTAGCAACCAACTATCACTAAGTCCAGCTTGCCTGGATGGCAAGATACCTGGAATGCCCAGAGGGACGGTCTGTGACTCCATAATAAGAATGTTATACTGCTTTAGGTGTTCACACTTGTTACTGGGTTGGTGAAATCTATAATTATAGAACATACAACCAGTTTGGGGTCTCTGCCTTGCTTCTTGACAGTCTGCCCTGAGCTTGGCACTCATAGTCGGGAACCACTTCCAGACAGTGTGACTACAGGGTTTTAAAGTAAGAAATGTGTGAGGAGAAGAAAGATCTGGGAAGATCCCTCCTATTTAAGAGGAGGAAGGTGACTAGGAAGGTGTTAGCTTTCTTGTAGACGGATTATGACAAAACTCACCAGTATTAACTGAATTTTAACAGATCATACATATTGTGTTGCTTATTGAAGCTAATAGAAAAATCCCAAATGTCTTCTATGGGGATTTAAAAAAAAAACCATTTAATTTGAAGTTTCCTGTGAAAATGTTGAAATAAAAAAAAATTCTTTTAGATTTTGATAAAAATATTCCATTTTTGAAAACCCTCCAAAATATATCTGAAAAATCAGTTTTTGTTGAGAAGTTGGAAAACTTCAACCAAAATGGAAAAGCCATTTTTTCATCAAAAAATGTTTCAACAAAAATGTAGACCTGCTCTGTTGCTTATTATAATAATCACTGATTTTGGCTATCATTAAATAAATATTTCTCATCCATCACCCTAATTTAGGATTAAAAAATCTAGAATATATTGTTTAAGGTCAAAAGGTCACAAGGAAAAGCAGACAGATGTGTAGAGTCTTTTTAAAGAGACCAGCATAATTAGTCAAAATTAATGAAAAATCTGCTGATAAAAGACTACATAAGAAGTGCCTCCCTGGCTCCTCATGAGATGTGCTACACAGGGATACTTTTTAAAAAATGCAATGACTACATGAAAGCTGCCAAAGCAAAAGGAGGAGAAGGGAGAGTATTTATGGGGCAGGAAAAAAATATCTAGAAAATCCCACCACATGAGAAGATTTTTTAAAATTATCATTATTACCATTTTAAGACTGTAAATGTTGGAAGGTAAAACCTATACACTGGGCTTGGTCCTGTCCCTGCTAAAGTCAATGGGAATTTTGCTCTTAACTTCTGTGAGAACAGAATTAGGCTCACAAACTGGATTGGTTCTCACAATAGAATTGGGTGCCATCAATGTTTAATATGATTGAAGACAATAATAAAATTCTAATAAACCAAACAGAAGGTGAACGTTTTAAAGATTTTTTTCGTCTTACAAAGAAACCTAAAATCTTTCAGATTTAACCAGCTATATTAAAGATGAGTATTAGATAAACTGTAATATTGAATATTTGAAAGGAAGGAGTTACTTCAAGGAGGAGGAAATGAAATAAAAGCTCTGAAGGGTCATGGGATTTGGAAATAGTTATTTAATTTTACTTCAGCAACTATATGAAACTAAAATGTATTTCTTCTTTAAATCCCTGTAGGATGTATTATTTGTTTTGCTAAGCAGTGAGTATCACCAGAAGCTTTCTCTCCAGTGTCAAAATGTCAGGAAATTAATGTAATATATTCAAAGGGCTATTCTGGGTATAGGCAGAGTTTTAAAATTGGTTCAACTGAAGTTAACGCAGCTTCAGCTATTTTGTGGCCAGAATAAAAATGCAGATCTACTTCTAAATAAAATACAGTAAGCTAGTATTCTGTACAAAATGTCTTGTAGCAAAAGATTTGATAAAGACCCCAGAAAAATGGTGCTGAGTTGTCTCTGTTTGAGTTTATCTGTCTATCTCTAATATAGAAAGCCACCTTTATTACTTTATCTTGCTCAATATTTCATTTTGTGCTTTGTTAAAATGAAGTATTTTTATGTTAAAAGTTGGATATATATTGAACTAGTCGCTCCTTACAGCACTTTTTTTCTCTGAACTTTCTTTGCAAGCCAATGAAGATCCCCAGAATCCACCTGAAACGTATAGTCTTAATCATACTTTAAATATGTATAAGAACTAGGCCCAGTGAAGATCTATTTCCTAACAATGATATGAACTGGGTTAAAAACTTGTAAAAGGCTGTAGCTGGCAATGCTCAAGCCCTGAGCCTGGTTCACCACTAGCTGCTGACCTGCAAGAGGGAAAGATGAAGCATATACAAGAGCTACTCCACAATAGGCTTGTGCTAGCCATCAGTGGCATAAAGCATTAGTTTTGAGACTTGAGCTAGAGCCAATTGAAGTGAATGGAAAGCTCCCATGTTTAAGATACATCCAAGCACTCTACACCACCGGGATGTCCCCCAGTTTTGACCTTTCATAGTTTAGCTCCTCCCACAATTTAGAGTAAAAGGCTTGCTGAAGCTGGGTACAGCCTAACCAGTACAGGATATGGACTGAGAGACCCACAGTTTTCTACTGGGGGTTTGGGTTACAGGAAGCAAATTCATTCTCTAAAATGTAAAAACTGCTGTTTACATAATAGATTATAATAAAAATAATTGGACTAATTTAACAATGCTTTAGCTGAGTTTTTTTATGATTTTCTTTTCTTTCCTGACACTCTCCCTCTTTTTCTCTGATAAACTTGCTTTTAATTAAAATAATGTGAAAATGGAACTGGTGATTTATGGAGGTGGAAATTACTACTGGGCACCTTGGGATACTCTTGGAGATAAAGACTCTCTCTGCTGTTATCAAGAGAGATAGAAACAGAGCTGCTATGGTGTAAGGTATGTGGCTATGATATGGGAAATGTGAGTCCTGTCCTAAAAGATACTAGCTGCTGCCAGTCAAGCACCTTAAAAATCAGAGTTCTAGACATGCAACACTCCAAAAGGGCATTTTACTGTAATGTCTGAATATTGCCTATTGTTGCTGCAGCTGTCATCTGTCAGTCTAGTATTCTCTATCAGTTCAGTCATTTTCATTCATATCCCATTTTCCTAAATTGTAATGGTTTATTCCTTTATATTCTATACATTATAAGCATACTTAGACACACATAAAGAGCTCTGATACCTGTTGCACACTAATTGGTCCATATAGACACTACACATGCACACTAAATCTTTTCATGCACACCAGCAGGGTTTACATGGACCAATTAGTGCACAACACATTAGTGTGCTTTAGAAATCACACCCGCATAGTGCGTATTGCTGATCTGGGTAGACCTGTCCTTAGGTTAATAGTTTGGTGTGGTCTCGACTCTCTCTGCATACTTTACAAATGGCTATTTTATCATTGAATAACAAGCACATTGCTAACTTAACTCTTACATGGTAGATATCCAGCAAAAAACTAAAAAAAAAATCACATATTCGGTATGTAAGGGTTATTTACTTTAAATTTTTTATTTTTTATTGACTACTATCAGCCATTCATCTTTTATTGTCTTTTCTTCTGAAATACACCATTAATTTAACTCCAGGTGAGCTATTGTTTAAATATATTAGTTCAGCAGTGGCAGGATATGAATCTTATTAACGGGAGGGCCGGAGAAAGAGCCATGCGTTATTAAAGAAACTCCTATAAAACTGCACAGAAAATTTCAAAGCTAAAAGCATTCTGTGACTTTTTGTACTGCTAAAATATGAGCACATCAGAAAGTCAGAAGTGAGGAAAGCTGAGCACCTGAACACTAATGATAGTATCAGATGCAACCTGACATGTCACACCTCTCAGAGCAGGAGTCCAGAGCTGTACAGATGAACAATACACTTATTTTAGGAACTCTAAATTTCTTTGCTTATTTTCATTACTGCCTTTGTTAGTCATTGAAAAGCATCATTTGATTTGTCTCCCTGTTTTTCATCCTTCCCCTACCCAAGGCTCCACAAGTCAACAATTAAACAAGGAAGTTTTCACAGGACTGCTACTCATCCCATCAGTTCTACAACCAACTCAGTCACAAGGTTTGCTGTAGTGATACCATTGTTACCCTCATCTCCTGTGGCTAAGTGCACTGTCTCTGCAGAGTTCCTAGTCTTTGGCGTGCCATTCTGGACCTGTGAATCAAGTCTAGGAGTCCTAGTATGCAGAAGTGTAGCAAGGTCACCCAGGCTGGGTGTAGACCACGTACCGTTGCTAGCAATCTGCATCTTCTTTGTGTCGGCATAGAGAAGGAGGGGCTTGGAACACGCTGAATTCACAGACCAAACTATGGACATCTGAAAAGAAGACTTATGGTCTGGGCATTTCCTCCTTCTCTTGTTCCATGGTGATCTAGAGGAGAAGGCTGAGAGCCAGTGCCTGAGAAACTGGGTGCTTCAGCCTGACATGCCTGACCTCAGCAAAGCCAGGAAACAATCTAGGGAATGTGCCTTCAGATTGACCACCTCCTTGATGATTGACAGTGGAGTCAGGACACACATAATCTGCATTAGTGGCAATTACAACTGGTGAAAAAAAATGTCAGTAGAACAATTTTCCATTGAAAAATGCAGCTTTATTGAAATCAAAACTTTTATAGGAACATAATGATTTTAATGAAATTTTCTATGGAAAAGTCAATATTGCAACATTGTGTTTTGACTTTTTCATTTTGATTCATTTTGTTGTGACTTTTATGCTATATAAAATATTCATATTAACATTATGTATGCAATATATAAGTAAAAATGAAACATTTCAACACTATTGAAACAAAATGTTTTGATGGTTCCAAATTGAAATTTTTCAGAATGTTCGTTTGGCAGGAAATATCAAAATTTTGGCTTTTCATTCAGATTTGGAATGACATTTTGTCCAAATGTTGGAATTTCCCATGGGATGGGCATTCCAGTTCTTTACCAGCTGTATGGGCAGTCGTGTCTCATGTATCTGTCTGCCACCAGAGTTGGAATGGGTAAATGTGTTGCTTACTCTACATAGTTAAATGCTGATTTATCATGCAGTCATCCAAAGAGATCACTTGGTTAAACAAAGTAGATACTCTAGCACAGAAGTAATCTCTGCAAATAGCACCACACGGTGGAACATAGTGGTGCCTCATGTGCCAATAGCTGAATATTCACTCTCTATATATGACGATCAACACAAACTTTCTAGAAGATCTCAATTTTTTCACAAGAAACAGGAGGCATGAATCTCATTTATACTAAGGCCATTTTACACCACTTGGACAACATGCAGAGGGTTTAAATTGGGAGCAAATTACATTTACACACATAAAGGAGCCTTTAAGTAAATGAGAATCAGGCCCATCAGGCATCACTGCTTGACATGCATTTATCAAATGCTGACAGTTTCTTCATGTTAACCAGCAATGTAAGTCTGAAATCAAAAGACTTTTATATTCCAAAATACTTCTCTACATACGTAGAAAATCTGACAGAACATGAAGCTCCTTCACAGAAGGTATTTGAAAAGTGAGGCTGGCTCTCACACTAAAATCACACTCATAGTAAATTATTCATATGTGCTAAACCTTGATATTACAGCTCAGACATCTTCTGTTGTCAACAGCAATGAAAGTGATTTCCAACAGAGACAAGCTTATCATAGCTCCCACCGGGTAATCAGGCTCTCCTTGACAGAGCTGGTAAAGTGGGTGAATGTATGTAACAAGGATCCTGGTTCACATCTCAGTTGTGGTAAGGTACAGAATGTGCACTCAGCCAAACCAGCCAATGGATGGGGTAATCTGCTAACTAGTTAAGTGTATTCTAGAGTCTAACCACCAGCAGGAAAATACAATTAGTCTCCTGAGAGGCACACAAACCAATAAGCAAAAATGAAAAAAAAATCCCAAAATATTGTTTTTCTATTGCCTTGAATAGCTGTTACCCATGTATACATGGGAGAAGGTGCAAACAGAGCAGACATATTTAGGAATTGTCCAGATGGCTTCAGCATGAGAATAAACACAATAAAGAATGAACATGTTAAGAAACAAGAGATTAGAACTGAACAAATGGCAGGGAGTGGGAAATTATGATCATTTGAATTCAGGCCAAATTTCAGTCCAAACGTGTTCAAACCCCTTTTGTGTTGGAGAATTTGCAATTAGCCTGTGATGGCACAAAGGAGATGGAGGACAGGACTGAACAGCCAGCTGAGGTTTCCTCTGACACAGGCAAATCCTGAGTGATATAAAGCTGGTGTCGTTGGTTCCAAACCATCCCTCCAAGCCCTGTGACATGGGTGGGGGATGTGATTCTGAAGCTGTGCTCTTACTTGCGAGGCAACCAAATCCGTTTTCTACTCCCAGGATTTTTTGGGGGGTGGGACTTGGTAGGGGAGAGACACAAAGCCACTTATGCCCCTCAGCTCAGCTGTACCTGATGACCTGGCTCTGTAGAGCGATGGAAAACAATGACAATACAGGTGAGGTAGTTTAAGAGGAATAAGACAAGCAAAAAATGCCACTGAGGAAATCTTGAAAATGATAACAACGAAGATGCTGACAGGGAAATAATACTTGTCTGTGGAGCGGTTCGATGTACGGAGAGTGTTATTAGCTTTGTACTGGAGAGGGAAAAGAGAGGGGAATAGTTATTCGACTGGTAGGATGCTATTTTTTTCCTGCCTGCCCCCTCCCCCTCATTCTTTTCCCTACAGTTACCCCCAAAGGAAGTGAAAGGAAGAAACTGGGCCATGTAGACCATGTCCAGTAAGAGAAATAGATGGAAGATATTTTTTGTTTCAAATTGCAAGTATTGTAATCTCACAAAACTTCCTTATGGTAAAAGCCCTGCCCACCAAGAGAGACTAGTAAGTACTTCCAGTAATGTCCATTCTTATTCACTGTGTTAATATAAGACATATAGGCAGCTGACAGGGTTCTTTGGTTGTCACCTTAACTGGAGAAGTGAGAACATCACAATAAACCATCAGGAAGTCATGCTGATACTGAATAAAGCCGAACAAAAATCCAACAGCTGCCACACAAAAACTAATTGGAACCGAATAATCTGAGTGAGTCCAAATTAAATGTCCAATCTCTTGTGTGTCTTTTCAAATAATAGATTATATTGCATGATGACAACTTGACTATCCAGCTGATATTATTCCAAGAAATAACCCCTGTACTAATATGTGTAAGAGTGGGAAACATGATAGCTTTAATTATATCTGGTTTATGGGTTCAGAGAAAGGACTCAAAATTACATGACTGAGACTGTTTATTATTTATACAACATCAAAGATGTACATAGAGCTTTACAGGTCATAATATAAATATGATTTCATAGTATTGGTTAGTCTCTAATTAATATGGGGCACTATCCTACATTCCTTAGTGCTTACTAAGGCATACCTCCCTGTAACAGGGTTCACACTGTGCCCCCCCAGATTCAGCCCCTCTCCTCCGTGAATCAGGGACACTTCAGTCTGGTGCAACACCCATGTTCTTTATTCACGATCAGTTTCCCACCACCAGTTTCCAACTATATACAGGCTTTACAGCTGCTTAGCCTACCACAGGCCTGGCCAGCAACAGAGTAGGAGGCTCCTATTGCCTCTGAGCCTGACCTCCTGCTCTTAGTCTCTTCCCTCCTTTCTCTCACTTCCTACCAGCCTTATAGCTCCTGCTAATGAGGCTGGCAGGTGTGGTCAGTTACCAGGCAAACATAGGGCGGTTCACCCAGCCCCAATCCATTCTCCCTGATTGGGGCTGGAATGGCAGGAGCTGATTAAGCTTCTCCAGCAGCACCCTACCACACTCCCATTGACTGCGGACTGAAGGATTGGATCCATAACCATCAGATTAGTGTAGCACTCATATTCTTATTACAAGTTTCAATATTTCCATGAAGTATCTTAAATAAATAATACATTTTGTATCTGAGAAGTTAGGTTTGAAATGATCCAACATTGTGCATTTACCTGGATCATCCTCTATGCTTACCTCACTAAGATTCTAACCTATTTTTGGAAATCCTTAGCGAAGAAATACTCAGCTATTGGCACCTGACTCCAGAGTTTATTCCAAAGCCTAATTTCATGTTCTTTCAAAAATGTATTTCCTATATTTACCTTCAATATTTCCATCTTTAGTTTTAAACAATTTCTTCCCTTAACTGCAGAAAATAGTTATTGTCCCTCACTTCTGGTACCATGCCTCAGATGTATATAGAATATTATATTTAGGGTTGAATAAATAGTCCAGAAGGAAATGGTAATCCATCCAATGTTCAAGTGTACAACTGAATTTTACAAGCTCAGATTCAACAGACAGATAAGTTACTGGGGCTTGCCATGGGCAAGTGGTTGTCAAAGAATCACTGAGTTGTCAAAGAGTCACTGAAGCCCATCTGTCTAAGCCTCAAAATTACGTAGGGCACCCACAAAAATCTCTCTCTTCTGACTTTAGGGACACTGATTTCTCCTGCCTCTGCGGTTACTCACCATTTGGGGGGTCTTGTGGCTCATGTGCGCTTGCCTGGGGTCAGCCAGTTAGTGACAGGCGTGTGAATAGTGGCTTTGTTCTAAATCAGTGGTCTGTGTGTTGCAAACAATACTGCTTCTTTAAAATGTTGCATTTTGGCTTCACAGAGATGACCTTGGGAGCCCAGCCTCCCTCTTTGTTATCGCTGGCTGAACGGCTGATAGCGGCCACGAAGAACTAAAGAGGACTTTCTGCATGAGGTCATGATGCACTCCGTGGCTGTAAAACATGAATTGAAGGAGTGGTGGGACAGCGAGAAGAGTGACCGAAAGGAGAACGCGGCATGCCAGAACGAAGCCACAGAGCAGCTCTTAAACGTAATGGAGCGCCAAGCAGACACGCTCCAGGCACTACTAGCACTGCAAACTGATCAGCTCCGCACCCACCCTCCCCTGCAGCCACTATCGCAAAACTCTTTCCCATGCACCCCCGGACACTGCCAACACACTCTTATTAACCTCTTGGCTCTAGTCTGTACCCACTGCATTCCACTCCTACAGTCCAACCCCGTGGACTCCCAGTACCCACTGCACTCAATACCTGTCCCTCTGCAGTTTAGCCCTGCTGAAGTACAGTACCTGCTGCACTGTACTCCAAAGGACAAGGTTGCATATGATACCTGGACATACACAAATCTTTAACCGTCCCAGGACCCCACCTCCTCCTGGGACCCTCCCTTCCCCCATCCCCCTCAGTGCTGATGTGTTTTTTTGTTTGTCTCTCTCCTCTGGTTGTTGTTTTTTAGTAAAAGAATTGTTTTGGTTTGAAAGCAATCTTTATTCCATTAATTGAAAGCAAACCGAGCCCTACAAAGCAACAGGCAATTTTCTAACACCTTCGTAGTGCATCATCTGCACCAATCACAATGACCTCCTAGCATTACAAACACTGCACTCCTGAGCACAGCAACAAATTTTAGTGGCTTTCAGCTTCAAATTGTTGCCTCAAGGCATCCCTGATCCTTATGGCCCCATGCTGCACCACTCTAATAGCCCTGGTCTCTAGCTGTTCAAATTCAGCTTCCAGGCGCTGAGCCTCAGTGGTCCAGCCCTGAGTGAAGCTTTCACCCTTCCCTTCACAAATATTATGGAGTGTACAGCACACGGCTATAAGCATAGGAATATTGTCATCGGCCAGGTCCAACCTCCCATATAGGCAGCATCAGCAGGCCTTTAAATGGCCAAAAGCACACTCAACAACCATTCTGCACTTGCTCAGCCTGTTGTTGAACCGCTTCTTGCTGCTGTCAAGGTGCCCTGTGTATGGTTTCATAAGCCATGGCATTAAGAGGTAGGCGGGGTCTCCCAGGATCACAATGGGCATTTCGACTTCCCCTACCATGATCTTCTGGTCCAGGAAGAAAGTCCCTGCTTGCAGCTTCCTTAACAGGCCAGTGTTCCGAAAGATGCGTGCGTCATGCACCTTTCCTGACCAGCCTGCGTTAATGTCCTTGAAACACTCACGCTGATCCACAAGCACCTGGAGAACCATTGAGAAATACCCCTTCCGATTAATGTGCTCGGTGGCTAGGTGATCTGGTGCCAGAATTGAAATATGCGTGCCATCTAGCACCCCTCCACAGTTAGGGAAGCCCATTTGTGCAAAGCCAGCCACAAGGTCATGCATGTTGCTCAGAGTCACGGTCTTTCAGAGCAGGGTACAATTAATGGCCCTGCACACTTCCGTCAACACAAATCCTGCGATCGACTTTCCCACTCCAAACTGGTTAGCGACCAATCGATAGCAGTCTGGAGTAGCCAGCTTCCACAGTGCAATCGCCACGTGCTTCTCCAATGACAAGGCAGCTCTCATTCTCGTGTCCTTGTGCCGCAGGGCTGGGGCGAGCTCATCACACAGTCCAATGAATGTGGCTTTCCTCATCTGAAAGTTCTGCAGCCACTGCTCGTCATCCCAGACGTGCATGATGATGTGATCCCACCACTCAGTGCTTGTTTCCCAAGCCCAAAAGCAGCGTTCCACTGTGGTCAGCACCTCTGTGAATGCCACAAGCAATCTCATGTCATAGCTACTATGCATGGTGAGATCAAGGGTGCACTCCTCTTGCCTTTGTAGTTTAAGGAATAACTCCACTGCCACTCACGACATGTTAGTCAAAGCGAGCAACATATTGGTCAACAGTGCAGGATCCATTCCTGCAGACTGAAGAGGCAGAGCGTGCAGTACACAAAGTTGAAAGATGGCACCAAATGCGGACGGAAGCACAAGGTTTGCTGGGATGCAAAGCAACACATCACGGGGCATTAGGATAGGACCCAGGATGCCCCGCGCTCCTCTCCGCCTTCCCACAACTCTTAGTGGCAGAAGAGGAAGAGATGCTCTCTGGGATAACTGCCCAGAATGCACTGTTCTGAATACCGCTGCAGGTGTCGCAAGTGTGAACACACTATTGCGCAGGCAGCTGACAGTGTGAACACACAACAGCGGTTTCCCTTCAGCGCTCTCTGAGCGGCGCTGTAACTCTGCCAGTCTAGACATACCCAGTTATATGCCCTTGGAATTGCTAGAATCTAGAAGAAAAAAGTTTGATTCTGTTCTATGATAGTTCTTTGCAGTTGCTGATAGTCTTTTTCACATTTCTAGTGCTTATTTGGAATGTTTTCCAACCTTGCTTTCCTTCCAAATGACATCTCTTAATCACAACAAACTGTCACACATTGTCAGTCAACAGCACTGGAAACGATAATGACCAGCTTTACATTACAAAAACACATCGAACTTATTTCAGATTGATGGGATGGCAAACAATTTTGCCCCAAACAGACATGAATATATTTGTGCAGCTTGGAAATTCCATTCCAAAAAGGTAGATGTGCTCCTGGCTGCTGGAAGAGTGATTGCAAAACATCTGCTCTGCTAACACAGTAATTATGGGGCAGATATTGATTTGCTGTAAAGGCACTTAATATATCATTCTCTAAACTCTGGGCAATAATGTCTACAATTTGTAATGGTCAGTTCCACACGTTAGCTCTGAATGACAATACCTTTTCTGTGAACTTTGTCTTACAAATGCCGTATATCTTTCTCAGGTATCCAACATCTACGCTGAATAGCCAACAATCCAGTGGTCAGGGCAATCAACTGGGAGACTGAGGTTCAAGTCATTTCTCTAAATCAGGCAGAGCAGGGACTTGAACTTGGATCTCCTGTACCCTTGGGAAAGGCTGTAATCACTAGGCCATTGGCTATTCTATTGCAGGGCTGTCTCATTTTTTCCATGAAAATTTTTGAAAGGTCTCAGTTTCGATGCAGAACAAAACAAATGCCAAAACAGCATTTTTTAAAAATTAAATGGCATTATTGTTTTCTGGCCAGCCCTAGTTGGTGAGAGGCAATACCCATGTGCATATTGACATGCTAGTGGAATTTCATTCTCCTTACTTTACTGATGATTTCTAGATGCATGACCAAGACTCACTGTCAAGCTCAGCTGAAGTAACCCCTTACTGGTATACTGCACTTGAGTTGTCATATTGGTCCTTCTTCTTGAGTCCTTGCATTGTCCCTATTCGTTTTTTGATGAAGAAGAAGCTTATAAAATTAATATCACAACGCCAACTCCAGAATAGCTTTTATAGGAGTTTTTCTTTCCGTGCAATAAATAACTGAAGGACATCTATGAAGAGAAATGAGAAGTGATCTCTAAAGCAGAAGTTTACTTAGGACTGAGCAATCATGGTATTTTCAGTCTAATACTTTGGGTGCACATTAGTGCTCACAAAAGCAAAGAACTAACAGTACTGGCTAGTTCTCAAGTCACTGCTCTGTCAATCAGTGATCCTCACTCCAACCTAGGTAGACTAACCGTGAGCCTCTCCTGAGTAGAAATTAACAAATTTGCCCAGCTGGGTGGTGTTACATGATTTCAGCCATCACAGGCGCCAGCTTCCATCTTTCCCTGGGGGTGCTCAACCCCTGCTCAGCCCCAGGCTCTGCCCCCACTCCTCCCCTTCCTGCCCCTCCCTTACCCCCTTCCTGCCTCATTCTGTCCCGCCTCTCCTCTTCCCACTCCTGCCCCGCCTCTTCCCTGCCTCTTCCCGCCCAGTTCTGCCCCCTCCCTTGAGCACTCCCCGTCCCCGCTCTTCCCCCTCCCTCCCAGCACTTCCTGCACATCGCCAAACAGCTGATCCATGGCTGGTGGGTGGCACTGGGAGGAGGGGAGGAGTTGATTGGCGCCACCGGCAGGCAGGAGGTGACTGGGGGGAGGTAGGAGAGCTTGTCTGCCGGTGGTTGCTCAGCACCCACAAATTTTTTTCCATGGGTGCTCCAGCCCTGTCGATGCCTATGTCAGCCATCATCCTTTAGGGAGCCTATATCATTTTCACTTGTTGTCTATTTCAGGAACAGAATACATAAACCCTATTGCCCTGATTCAATCATGTTAATACCATCATCTTTCATCTGACCAGCAGCATGTTGTTTTAATTTTGTGATGGACTATATTGAGCATTGGGCACTATATATCCCCAATATTTAGGATATTAAAAGATAGATTGTTTTAGAATCTAGGCGCTGATTCTGCTCCGGGTTACATTGGTGTAAAAAAAGAGTAACTCGACTGAGTTACAATACTACAGTCAGAGCCGTCCCTTGGGTAGGGCGAATCGGGGTGACCGCTCCGGCTCCGCGCTTTGGGAGGCCCTGCGGGCCAGTGTGATTGGCCGGCGCCGTCAGTCCTGAAAGAGACAAATCTGTCACTTCTGCCCCAGGCCCCGCACCTCACTAGGGACGGCCCCAACTACAGTAGTGGTGTAACAGATCAGATTCAAGCTCTTTCTTGTTCTGAACATTCAAAACATTGCTAAATGAACCATAGCAACCCCCAACACTCACAAGAAATTGACCACATGAAATATACCTACCTAGTTGATTCTAATGGAAGTTCAAGGGACCAGAAAAAGATTAACATATCAATGTTCCTACCAATGTGCTGTAGGACAAAAATCCTTGTCTATTTAACTCTGTGCTTGTGAACAAGAAGCTCCAATTGCATGTCACGATATCCCTGGAGTTCACATTACTGTCAACTTTTCTTCTTAAATGCTAATAATGAACAGGAAATACATTTACCATACTCTCTTTTCCATCTGATTTTTGCAACCTATTTATAACTTGTAAATACACAAGTAATGACAGCTTTCAAAGCTGCACAATGAATGGTAAGTCTCTAATTACATTTCTGCAGTAAAATCGGAGTGTTACAACAAGGCTTTCTTCATCGGGAGGAAAAACTAGATGCTTGATCATTTGCCTGTAACGCGATTCAATACTACAACAGAGATTTCAAGCTGCTTGCCTTTTTAAGGGTGTACTTAAAGAAAAATAATGAAAGTTTCTGTTTTGTTAGTTCGAAGGAAATAAAAATTGAGCTTCACACAGAGATAGATGATTTAGGAGTGTTTTAATTTGAAATAGTCCTTAAAAAACCACTTTCTGGAATGCAAAAACTGAGTAGTTACTGTAGATGTTCCCTGTTAAAGCGAAAATGAAGTAACTCTATAAGTACCATGTAACTAAGTACAGTGGGTGGCATGAAAAATTCAACATTTGCCATTCCACGGTGAATGTGGCTCCAAGGTAGCCCCTATTATCAGTGTAGGAAGCTATCACAATTACTGGGAGAACCTGGGGTGGTAAATGAGGCCCATTGTAGGAAATAACAGGTAAGTCTGTGTCATAATTGTACCTTACTGTAGATTACTGAGCAATTTATACCAATAGAATGACAAAAGTAACTGCTGTATGACAATCATCTTTTCAATGCCAGTGCTGCAATGCTTAGCACTTAAGCAACACTTTATATTTTCAAAGTGCTTTCCACACGTTAACTAACTAATCACTACAACACTCCTGTGGAAGGGTGAGACTTAATATCCCTGCTTTACAGGTGGGGGAATCAGAGTCAGTGGTGAAGGTCTACATGTTCAGAAGTGGCCTCTAATTTTGGGTGCTCAACTTGAGACACCCGGAGCCTGACGTTCAGAGGTGCTGGGAATCCTGACTCCAGCTGGTGTTGTGAATGCTCAGCACTTCTGAAAATCAGGTCCTAGGTGTCTAATGGTGAGTACGCAAACATCAAGTCACCCAAAATTAAGTGATTACTTTTGAAAATTTGAGCCTTAGAGACTTGTCAAAGGCCCCACAAAGAGTCAGTCACTGAGTCAGGTTTTCCTGACTCCTACCACAGCAACCTATTCACTAGACTGGTCCTTCGAAAGAGATATTTTTCTAAAGTACAGCATAGACTGTTTATGAATACCAGTTATAGCTTCTGGAAGTTGTGCCCCAGGGATTCAAACTCCTGTGTCCCCAGGCTTTGTAAACTTGTATCAGAAACTCTGTTCAAAATCCATCGCCAACAACCTTGAAAACATTTGTTGTTTAATTTCTGAGGGGAAAATTTGTATTGCCACGTGCAAGAAGACTCATATTACTGGGAATTGTTAGTCTTATAAATATTATTTAAGCGAATGGAGGAAATGCTGTTTTGCTGCTTGTGGTGCAACTCTTTTTGGAAGCTGAGACTGTTGTCCATAAGGTGGGTTTACTGTCTGAGGGTGAGATTCTGCTCTGCATCTTTTAGAGGCACAGCACAGAACTCACAGCCCAGAGCAAGGCGGTGGCTAAAGCGGCTTTAAGCCCCTTTTTGCTCTCTCAATCCTGGGATGCTCCAAGGACAGCAGCGACTCACTGGTGTAATTTAGACAGCTCTGAGGGCAATTCAGCAGCCAAATCAGATGCACAGTGCCTCTCCCCACTCCATCCTCCTTCTTCTCCCCAGTCCCCACTGTCCTCTGCCCCATCCCCTCCCAACCCCATCCCCCTTCTCCTTTTCTTCCACCTTCCCTATCCCATCCTCCTTCCCCACTGCCTCTTCCCCCTACCCTCACCCCTTCCTTCCACCTCACCCCTTCCCCCATTCTCCTCGCCTCACTCCCCTTCTCTTCCCTCTGCCCTATCCCACCCCCTTCCCCATTGCCTCTTCCCCCCCCCCACTTCCCTTCCCCCCTTCTCCAGGTCCCCCAGGCCAAGCAAAGCAGCTCGGTGCTCAAAGGCGTGGCAGTGGCATGTGACCCCATGTGCAACCCCCACACCTTGCCCCTGTTTAGGGGGGCAAGCCCCCCCAAACTACATCCAGCCCCTCCCCATCTCCTGACACTGCAACCTCCCTTCCCCCCCGAATTTGTTTCCTTCAACATTCGGGTTGCCAACTTTCTACTCGCACAAAAACGAACACCCTTGCCCCACCTCTGCCCTGCCCCTCCTCTGAGGCCCCACCCCTGCCCTGCCCCTTTTCCAATGTCCCCCTCACTCCATCCCCCGTCCCTCTCTCACTCGCTCTCCCAACCCTCACTCACTCGCTGGGCTGGCTCGGGGGGGGTGGGGTGCAGGATGGGCTTCGGGCTTCGGCTGGAGGTGCGGGCTCCGGGGTGGGGGCAGAAATGAGGAGTTCAGGGTGCATGATGGGGTCCAGGCTGATGCAGTGGGTTAGGATGCAAGAGGGGGTGAGGGCTCTAGCTGGGGGTGCAGGCTCTGGGGTGGGGCCAGGGATGAGGGGGCTCCGGGCTGGAGATGAGGGGTTCAGAGGGTAGGAGGAGGATCAGGGCTTGGGCAGGGGATTGGGGTGCAGGGGGGGTGTGGGCTTCGTCTGGGGGTGCGGGCTCTGTGGTGGGGCTCAGGATGATGGGTTTGGGTACAGCACGGTGCTCTGGGCTGGTACTGAGGGGTTCAGAGGATGGGAGGGGGCTCTGGGTTGGGGCAGGGGGTTGGGGTGCGGGAGAGAGATCAGGGCTGGGGCAGGGGGTTGGGGCACAGGAGAGGGTTAGGGGTGCAGGCTCTGGGCGGCGCTTACCTCAAGCAGCTCCCGGAAGCAGCGGCATGTCTCCCCTCTGGCTCCTATGCAGAGGCATGGCCAGGGGGTTCTGCGCGCTGCCACATCTGCAGGCACCACCCCTGCAGCTCCTATTGGCCATGGTTCCTGGCCAATGGGAGCTACGGAGCCGGCACTTGGGGCAGGGGCAGTGCGCAGAGCCCCCTGGCTGCCCCTATGTGTAGGAGCCAGAGGGGGGACATGCTGCTGCTTCTGGGAGCCGCGCGGAGCCACGGCAGGCAGGGAGCCTGCCTTAGCACTGCTGCGCCACTGTACGGACTTTTAACAGCCCAGTCAGTGGTGCTGACCAGAGCTGCCAGGGTCCCTTTTCAACTGGGTGTTCCGGTCGAAAACCAGACACCTGGCAACCCTATTCTGCATGAAACAGGATTTATCTGCCACCTGCGGAGCTAGGGCTGGGAGCTGCAACCACACATGGAGCTTGCCAGCCCCAGCTGAGCAGGGGCTGGAGCTGATGATGCAGCACTTCCTGCTCTCACCCACCCCGAGACAGGTTTCTTTTGTTAAAAAGTGAGAGGGAGACCCAAGCTCCCTGGGCAACGCTGGCCCAGCTCCGGCTTCTGGCCTGGCTGGGGGCAGGGTCCCGGGGGGGGAGAGAAGGAGCAGGAGGTGAGGCCACATTTCTGGCACTCTCGGGGGGCCTCAAATTGGCCGGGGCCCCTGGGCACAGGCCCCCTGGACCCATGCACTAATCCACGACTGACTGTAACTCATATGTGTATATATGTTGCCTTCTTTAACCTGTAAATGTCTGTTCTCATTTCTTTTTCCCACTTAATAAATCCTTAGTTAGTTTACTATAGGATTAGCTACAAGCATTGTCTTTGGTGTGAGATCTAAGGTACAATTTGACCTGGGATAAGTGACTGGTCTCTTGGGTACAGGAGTAACTTGAATATTTTGTGATCTTTGGTGTAAGTGACCATTTATCACTTAGCCAGCTTGCCTGGGTGTCAAGATAGACTGGAATGCCCCAGGGCACTGTCTGTGACTCCATGGAAAGACTGTTACAGTTCCTTATGAATTCACATTTGTTACTGGGTTGGTGAAATCTAACTCTAGAACATACCACCAGTGTGGGGTCTCTGCCCTGCTTTTTGACAGTCTGCCCTGATGCTGGCACTTACTGTCGTGAGCCACTCCAGACAGCGTGGCCAACAGATCCTGGTCTTCATGGATGAAGCTGTTCAACCAGCTCAAGAGTGCTCCTGAACACTATGAACAGTTTCACAGTGCTCCTGGTCTGTAACAAACCACCAGCTACTGCTTCATAGAAGATCTTTATCATCCTAAACCATGGTCTCCCTTAGCTCACGGCCATATAAACCAAGTTATGATGGTCTAGGTATACTTAAACCTCTTTCATGTTGGGAGATGGACCAGAGGATCTCTTCAGGTCCCTTCCAGCCCTATATTTATATGATTCCATGTAAAGTCCTACAATTTTGTCTTAATTAACAGAACCCTAAAAACATAATCCCAGAGATCCCCTCCAAATGCTCACTAGGTACAAATATTTGACTTTTTGCAGCCTGTAATTTTAAAGCTAAAGAGGCCAGAAAAATCACAAGACACTGAACCTGAATTTTTGGTGCCAACTATTAACTGAATAGAACTCAAAAACTAATTAACCAACTTTCTTGAAACTCCTCCAAAAATTCAAGCTTTCCTCAGAGCTTTACCCTCCAGCTCCAGAGGCATAATGGTACCAAATTCTTTGGTCAGTACTTGGTTATTGGGAAGCTGGCTAGAATGCTGGCATGCTACTTATTTATTATCTGACTAATCTGCACTTCTTGTTTTCATTTTATTTATTTTCCCCTTATATCTATCTACTGTTTCCATCACTACTTTTACTTTACAATCTAGAGAGGTAATCTCTCAACATGACAGCTTAATAAACACAATTAGCCTATTCAAAATTGCTTAGTATCTTCTCTTTAGAAGCTTTATTTATTGTAGTAGGCTGAACAGTTTATAGTTTTCATTGTTACACTGAATTTTTGATTCCTATTACCTGTCTGTGTCTGTGTACACTTTTCCCCTCAAAATTTAATTTAAATATTGCATTGATTATTTTAGGTAATTCTTGAATATCTAATTGACAGTCCTATGCAAAAGAAAATAATAAATATGGATAAGTTGCTGTTCTTTGATTACTAATTACGACTTTTGGTTTCATCATACTGTTGTAAGTTTTAACTGTCCATTAAGTTTTAACATATGATGCATAGAAATATTACCATAAGTTCCACAAGTGACTTCAGAAATATCCTATCCAAATGCAGTGCACCAAACTGAATGCAGTATTATAGGTGAAGATTCATGAGATCCTTTTATAAAGTAGCTATTATCTTCCTCTTCTATGATGTGATACTGCTGTGTTTTGTACAGCCCAAAACTGCATTGGCCTTCTTTGTAGTCATCTCACATTGCAAACGTATGGCTGACTTGCTGTCCTCTGTCAACCCAAAGCCTCTTTCACTACTATTGCTTGTCATTTTTGAACTGAATATCTTGGTTTTAGATCAGTTCCTTCCCCATCTCCACCCCTCCCCCCCCCCCCCATGTATTAGCTTTCACTTTTCCATGTCAAATCCCATGGTTGTTTTCTGCCATTGTTTCTAATCTCATTAGTTTTTTTATGAATTTCATGAGAGCTCAATTGGGCAATCTTCCCTCACCATGAAAAGTACTTACTCATATGGCTAGTCCCATTGAAATTCAAAGAAGCAGGGGGAAGTTGGTGTGATAATGTAGACTAGAGCTTTGACAAAAAGTATAGGCATATTGTAGCAAGAGGTACTTCTGTACTGGAAATGTTAAAAGCAGTAGACAAAAAAAATGAGGAAGAGATTTTAATATGCTTAATTAAAATCTCTAGTACCCTATCACAGCAGACAGATATCACTTACAAAACCTTGACTTAATCCACTTCTTATAGTTATTTATTGTTTGCATTGTGTTAGCACCTACAAACCCCAGGCAAGGACCAGGACCTTATTGTGCTAGGTACTATGTTAGTCCATGTTATTTATATAAAAAAACAATAGTAGAAATTTAATTTGTAGGAATTTGTTTTACACTTGGCAATGGCAACATAGGAAATGTATTTAAATATTAATTACTGGCCATCTCGAAATGCCATAACCTCAGAAATGTAAAGCAGCTGAATACTTTGCTGGAAAAGATAGGAAAAAATAGTTTCCTGAGCGCTTTTGAAAGTGCAGGTATTCCTTCTTGCCCTAAAAGCTTTCTGGAGATTTTTTTCCTATGAAGAATTGATTAGGTGCCAGCTAATCAGCCAAGTTAAAAGGCTGTATAATGTCAGAGCGCATATAGATCCAGAAGTGCAGGTAATTTTAGAAGCTAACATTTATAGCACTCTCAATTCAATAGAAAGCTGCTCACGTAGGGCTCAGTACTATGAATTTCTGAGCATCCCAGATCCCTCAACTCCCATTGCTCTCCTTGAGAGCTGACTGCTGAGCACTTCCAAACAACTGCTCCACTCCTTGCAGAATCAATCGCTTAATCACACAAGGCTTGACTCTCCATGTCATTGACTTCAATCCTGATTTTAACCAGTGTGAGAGGAGACCCTCAAACATAATGTCAAGAGTCTCAAATCATTGAAAGGCTGATTTTTTTTGTCAGATAGAATAGTATAAAATGGGCCATCCCTTTAGTTGTATTTGCTGTGGGCCAGATTCTGATCTGTGTGTCAATAATGTAAGGGTGAAATCCTGACCTCTTGATGTCAATTGGAGTTTCTCCATTGACGTCAACAGAACCATGGTTTCATCCTAATTCTTTTGACAGCAGTGGAATTACTCCAGATTTACACACCGGTCCTTGTGTTCCAAAATACTTTTTGAAAATAAACCCAGTTTTTTTAGGACCTACATGTAGAACCCTTCTTCATATTGGGGAACATTTAATTACACAGGTGGTCCCTGATCCTGAAAACCTCTCATGGAGGTCAATAGGTCTAATCTTGTGAGTCAAAGCTCACCAGTGTGAGTAAGGGTTCCACTAATGAGCCCTTCCAACCAGAAATTGAGCCATCACGGTAATCATGAAAACCAAATAATACCATTAGTCATTGTTATTCAGATTAATACCATCAACTCTCATGTTTCACCTTAGAGTTGGCTACAATTCAGTGGTGAACTAAATGATTCCATTGGGAAAGGCTCCGCTATGTAGTCTCTTCACTTGGAAAACTTCTACTAACTTCAAATTTAGGCCCACAGATTGTAAAGCTATTGGTGCAGTCTGTAAAGCGCCACTTAAATGTAAGGCCCTTATTGTTACACTTTTGAAAAGGCCAGGAGGACACTGAACAAAGTCAGAGTAAATCCTGAACTGTAGTATTGCATGTATAGAAAGCTTCAGAAGAAAGTTGTTCCTAAATGTGACACTATAACTATAAATGCAAAGCACAAGAGTTGTGTTATCTATAAGTACATGTGTTACAGTACTTTTTCAACACATTTTATGGCTGGTTGACTGTAGATGCCAATACATCTCTAGGATTAAATTTCCAAAAATTTGCTCCCAAATTGCACATGCAAAATATGAAATCACACATGCAAAATAGATAGTGTCATCCTCACAATTTTAGCTCACTAATTAATTGTAGCTCTAATACATCTGTTAGTCTTAAAGGTGCCACAAGACTCTCTGTTGCTTTTTACAGATCCAGACTAACACGGCTACCCCTCTGATATATGGTATTCAGTTGTTCTATACACAATGCTTAACTGCAAATATAAAGTATCTCACACTGATATTATTTGAAAATAACTACATTTTATACAACAGCTTTAATAATGGAGGGTGAAATTCACCCTCCATGTGTCCCCATGCTAAGCCCAAGCATGCAAGGAATTCTGCTCAGGTTTTGAGGGAGTGGAGAGAGAGAAAGAACTGTCAGTGGTTAGGGCGCTGCTCTGGGAGTCTGTGGACTGAAGTTCAATTCCTTGCTCTACCACAGACTTCCTGTGTGACCTTGGGCAAGTCATTAGTCTCTATTGGCCAACAGTAAAATGAGGCTAGTAATACTTCCCTACCGCACAGTGGTGTTTTGAGGATAAATGTTTTAGGAGATTGTGATGCAGTAAGATACTACGGTAATGGTGGAAAAAGACAGAATAGAATCTACCTTCTGCCCAGCCCCCTTCCAAGGATTTTTAGAATACTAGATCTGTGTAGTGTTGACCCAGTAGCCTTTCCACTGGTACAAACATGATATGTCCTCAAAGTCCCCTTCCATTTGGCTTATTTAGGGATGGTGCAGAGTTCCACTGTCATGGTAGTTCAGAAGTCCTGCTGCATGCTCACTCTGTTCATACTCCCCTCCCACACCACAGAGGGGCGACACGAGGCTTAAGTGGTACAAAGGGCTTTACCGTAATAGCAGAGAATACCATTTCTTCAATTGTCAAAAGGTGCCAGTCTGTTCCCTTTATCTTTGTTTCATAAGGCAAGCCACATCCCTATAGTCCCACAGTCTATGTACCCTTATCCTTAGTAATATGAAGTGACTTTCTGTGGATGCGGTTCTATTTACAGAGGCTGGAAATTCACCTGGGCTCAGAGAAGTCTGTGTTTGTCCCTGTAATTTCCTTAAGAGTCTAAGACAGGAATAGCAGCAAATGATGTGGAAGGCAAACAAGTGTCAGATCAGCAGCAGAACCCATATTCAAAGCAACACCAGGAGCATCAGGAGGTCTGGAAACACCCTTTGGAAAATCTCTTCTGATAAGTGCAACGTGGTATATATTTATAGGGGCTGACACATGACTTATTTAAATAGCCTCAGTTTTCTCTGCCATCAACTTTATTTAACATCTCAATAGATATCTGGGTTAATCCATGGCAATACATTTGATGAAGCATAAAAAAACTAACATTTTCAACATGGAAATTTAGCAGATTTCCTTCATTAGAAAATGCACAAAAACTTAATTATGTATTTTGCTTGATCTAGTGATTTTTAAAGTGCTTTTCATACTATCCAGTCTTCTGAATTACTTGTTTCAACTGCTGATGAAGTCTATTGACATTTTTGCGTTGTCATTTCATTTTAATAATTCACTGAGGGCCCAGATCCTGAAAGGTATTTAGTGGCCTAACTCCCATTGAAATCAAGGGCCAGCTCCTGCTCTCATCAGTATCAATGGCAATACTACCAATAACTAAAATGGTTGAAGGATTAAGTCCTAACCTTGTGGTGTGGTCATTTAACAAACACTCTCATGCTTCTTTCATTGTTTTTTAAAAAAACCTAGCAAATAACCATTCTTAAACTTGATCTTATGAAAAATTCAACTCCTCATTGAGTTTCCCTCCAAAAGTCTCAAGCAGTTGAAAGGTATTTAGTGGCCTAACTCCCATTCAAATCAAGGGCCAGCTCCTGCTCTCATCAGTATCAATGGCAATACTACCAATAACTAAAATGGCTGCAGGATTAAGTCCTAACCTTGTGGTGTGGTCATTTAACAAACACTCTCATGCTTCTTTCATTGTTTTTTAAAAAACCAAGCAAATAACCATTCTTAAACTTGATCTTATGAAAAATTCAACTCCTCATTGAGTTTCCCTCCAAACGTCTTAAGCAGTTAAAAAAAGCACCATACCTGCCTTTGCAGATGTGATACAAACACACAGTGGGCCATAGTTCAAACTTCATGGGGTCACTATTACTCTTAGTTTATGTCACAAGACTCTGAGGCAGGACTGTACTTGTAAACATAAACCTTGAACTAATCTCCAGTCTGTGAGCTGGCTGTTCCTACAGTTTCCTTCTGAGGGAACTCCTGTACCACCTCCTACTCGTCTTTTACCTCAGAGAAGCTTGGAGGCCTGGTCTACACCAAAAATGTAAGTGGACCTAACTACATTGCTCAGGGCTGTGAAAAAATTTATGCCCTATGTGATGTAGTAAGGGAGACCTAACCCCCTTGTAGATGCAGGTAGGTTGTCAAAATAATTCTCCCATTGACCTAGCTACTGCCTCTTGGAGAGGTGGATTATCTACATTGATGGACAATCCTCTTCCATCAATCTAGGAAGTGTCTACACTACACCACAACAATGATGCAGCTTCAGTGACACAGCTGTGCTGCTGCATGTAGATATACCCTTAGACTTTATACAGCTGATTTAGAGCTGAGACCCACAGGATTTAGCTGACAGGGTGAATCAGCAGAATTCCTAAAGTTTGAATTAGGTAAATCATCCTCTCTTACATTTCAATCTAGATGAGGAAAAATATCTGCATAGTAGAGCTGGTCAGAATATTTTTGACTAAATATATTTTCATCAGAATATGCTGATCTCTTGAATCTGAAACATTTCTCAGAGACATGTCAATTTTGACTACATTTTTGATGGGAAGTTTTCTGAGATCCAGGGCTGTCTGTTCACTTCTGATGAGAGAGAGAGAGAGAGAGAGAGACTAATAGAAAAATCTGGCCTTTTTTATCTGAAAATGGACATTTTGATCCAATTCCATTTTGCAAAAATGTTCAAAAGGTTTTGTTTTTCAATCCAATGTGGAATGAAACCTCAAAAGTTGTCACGAAATGGAATTGCCACTTTCTGACTAGTGCTAGCCTATAGTGACCAATATGGCTATTAATGAAAACATCAAGATTTACATAAGATTTCCCTTTGCTGCTGTTTTAATTAAGTTTTCTCCTTTTGCTCCCTACTTTCTTTTTGGATATGTGAGAGCACACTTGTTTGCTCTGGGGTCTTTTCCTAAATTGTGCCAGCATCGCACACTTAATGAAGGTTATCAATCTCTTTCATTATGTATCAGATGGGGTGCCTAAAGGCTTTGTAGTTGGCCATTGCTTTTATTTATTGTTACCCAATTTATTACTCATTACTGGGAGAATTTACCCATAATTTGGAATATTTTGGCTCTTTATTAAATATCAAAACCACAGGTTCCAAAACAAGTGTAAACAGTGTGTTCAGTACTGGCAGTTCAATAAACATCTTGCCACCAATGCTGGCATCAGTCCCTCAAACCACCTCCCAACTCGGAACGTTCGTTTTCAGCATGTGTTTTAAAACATGTCAAAAATAGACAGGCAGCTGAAATCTGGCATTTAACTTATATTCTCTTTGCTTCTTTGAGATGCACTTTCAGGCCCCAATTTTAAAAGTGAATTTTATCAGCTAAAGAGATAAGCCCAGATTTGTCTCTACATGGATTAGCAGTCAGCAAGGGATCTATTTTCTGATTTTTATGACATCTCTCCTTCACTATTGTCATGCACTTTACCCAGGGCCCTCCCAAATGCCCTGCTGTATGGGAAATGACAGATCGAGTGCAAAATGCTGCTGGCAAATGTTCCACCTGCAGTAAGAAAGAGGAATGAGAAGTCTGCTGAGTGATCTGGGAAGAATTTGTCTTGTTCTGAACAAACATCCTTGGGGGAAACAAAAGTTTAAAAATGGCTTTGCCTATTTCTCTGTCTCATCTCCCAGTATTATAGGATAGTTAAAAAGCTTCTTAGGCTTGATGTGAAGGGCAGCAATTAGTTGAACAGTGGAGCAGGTTGTAAATGAATAGGAGGGCTCATACTCTGACTGCTGATAGCTGATGTACATGTTGACCAAATATTGCCATGAATGAAACCTCAAGGGTTTGTATGCCTGACCTGCTTTCCTGTGGTGCAAGCTAGATTTTTTATCACTGCATCATAAGCCCCAGCTTTTCTGTCAATCTAGACATGTCTATGTTAAAGCACCTCTTACACAAATTCACATCTTGGTGAGGAATGCAGCTGTCATAACTATAAAGGGAAGGGTAACAGCTCTCCTGTGTACAGTACTATAAAATCCCTCCTGGCCAGAGACTCCAAAATCCTTTTACCTGTAAAGGGTTAAGAAGCTCAGGTAACCTGGCTGACACCTGACCCAAAGGACCAATAAGGGGACAAGATACTTTCAAATCTTGGGGGGGGGGAAAGGCTTTTGTTTGTGCTCTTTGTTT
This sequence comes from Emys orbicularis, assembly GCF_028017835.1. NCBI lineage: Eukaryota > Metazoa > Chordata > Testudines > Emydidae > Emys > Emys orbicularis. Next base: position 61,422,818 of record NC_088683.1, on the reverse strand, counting down.
TGGGGGTTGTTCGCTCTTGGGACTAAGAGGGACCAGACATCAATCCAGGCTCTCCACATCTTTCTGAACAAGTCTCTCATATTTCAAACTTGTAAGTAAAAAGCCAGGCAAGGCGTGTTAGTTTACCTTTGTTTTCTCAACTTGTAAATGTACCTTTTACTAGAGTGTTTATCTCTGTTTGCTGTACTTTGAACCTAAGGCTAGAGGGGGGTCCTCTGAGCTCTTTAAGTTTGATTACCCTGTAAAGTTATTTTCCATCCTGATTTTACAGAGATGATTTTTACCTTTTTCTTTAATTAAAAGCCTTCTTTTTAAGAACCTGATTGATTTTCCCTTGTTTTTAGATCCAAGGGGGTTGGATCTTGATCCACCAGGAGTTGGTGGGAGGAAGGAGGGGGGATGGTTAATTTCTCCTTGTTTTAAGTTCCAAGGGGTTTGGATCTGTATTCACCAGGGAATTGGTGAAAAGTTTCTCAAGGCTTCCCAGGGAAGGGAATTAGCTTTGGGAGTGGTGGCAGCGGACCAGATCTAAGCTGGTAGATAAGCTTAGAAGTTTTCATGCAGGCCCCCACATTTGTACCCTAAAGTTCAGAGTGGGGAAGCAGCCTTGACAGCAGCACAAGCTTTCCATTCCAGCTGCTGGGAACCAAGCATTCCCCAGAGCCCTCCAAAATGCCATTTTCTGTATATTTGAGTTTTTTTTATTGAAGCCACACGGTATCAGTACCAAACTCTGTCTTCCTTTCTTGACTTCCTTATACATTGCAGATCCATTGAAATCAGTGGTGTGTTATGTCCTGCTCCATGCTTGCTCCTGTTTCCTCAGGGAGGGGGCACTGTGCAGGGAGAGAACTAAAGGCACTACATTTCATGTGATGGGGTACCTGCAGTGGCAGGGGGAAGCCAAGAAGCAGTGTGTAGTCCAAGCACAGGGGGTTTGGTGCCCCTACTTCTTCCTCTTCTATCCCTCAGATCCCTCCCTTAGAGGAGCCTTAGGCTTTGTCTAAACAAGAAAGTTGTAGTGATTTAACTAAATTGCCCTTATGTGGACAGCTAAATCAATATCAGACATTTTATGGTAAGTTTATTAAGTCCGTTTCCAGACCAATGGTACAACACTGTCATGTAGACAAGGTCTAAATCAGGAACTCTGAGCTTCTCCTCCCAGATTCTCCTGGGCTATCTGTACCTCTCATACAGGTTTTACCAGAGGAAAGTGTGATGTGGCCCATTATTCCTATGGCTTTGTGGACTCTGTGATTTTACAGGTGCAGAATTTACCAGAGAATCGATTTGTGGCCACAACATACTCAAAGCCTTTGTTTTTAAAAGTTGCATTGCTAGCCCTCCTGGTTTTGCCAAACATCCAAACTGATGCAGTGCTGTCTGCCATCAGCCTGGAACAATAGCTCTGAGAAATGAAAACTGCCTCCTTGGTCTCAACGGGGTGTTCCCATCGAAACCAAATTATGATCATTTAAATGTTAACATTGTTATCTATTTAATTGTTGATCATTGTAGCATGACCATCCTGATAACATGTTTATCCCACAATTCCACACTGCCATATGCACTTTCCCAGGTGCCAAAAGTCACATATCCTCTACACAGCTGACAAAATCTCCTGACGAAGTGGGTATTCACCCACGAAAGCTTATGCTCCAATACGTCTGTTAGGCTATAAGGTGCCACAGGACTCTTTGTCGCTTTTTACAGATCCAGACTAACACGGCTACCCCTCTGATACTTAAAATCTCCTGTGTTTCCCCTGACACCTTCTATGCTGCACTTACCCATTTTCAATACCAAACTTTGCAGCACATTGGAAATGTAGGAATACGACACAGTTAATTTATTATTAAATTGACTAACACATGGAATGCTGTTCTGACAGTATTATTCACTTAATGGAGCATCACAGAATCCAATGTCCCTGGCCATGGTGAACATTGGACCTTGATAATAACCCTTGTAACAACATAATGCTGTATATTACAGTAATGGTTCAGAAATTGCAGTAGTCATACATTAGTTTCCCTTAAATATACAAGAATATTTTTATAAGATGTGTAGAAAATTGCTAAAAGGGGAACTTTCCTTGGCCATGGAGTATAAGAAATACCACAGAAATGAAGGCTAAAAGCTCTATTAAGACCTTGCTTGTATCCTAAATTGGCACTTGTTATTGTAATGTCACTTAAGTAATTATTGTAACAACCTGGGAACAGTGGTATTTAGCAAGTTGGTTTATAAGATGTTAGTTTTTCCTGATGGTACCACACTGCATTCCTCTTCGTCACATCCTACCAATGGATCTGGAATAGAGGATGTGGGAAATCAGAACCTGGATGCAAAATGTGCCCACTCTTTCGGTGTTTATAATAGGGCTATCAAGCGATTAAAAAATTAATTGTGATTAATCGCACTGTTAATAATAGAATACCATTTATTTAAATATTTTTGGATGTTTTCTACATTTTCTAGTAGATTGATTTCAATTACAACACAGAATACAAAGTGTACAATGATCACTTCATATTTATTTTTATTACAAATATTTGCACTTTAAAAAACAAAAGAACTAGTTTTTTTTCAATTCACCTAATACAAATAATGTAGTGCAATCTCTTTATCATCAAAGTTGAACTTACAAATGTACAATTATGTACAAAAAAAACCCTGCATTCTAAAATAAAACCATGTAAAATTTTAGCGCCTGTAAGTCCACTCAGTCCGACTTCTTGTTCAGCCAATCACTCAAACAAACAAGTTTGGTTACAATTTGCAGGAGATACTGCTGCCCACTTCTTGTTTACAGTGTCACCTGAAAGTGAGAACAGGCATTTTCATGGCATTGTTGTAGCTGGCGTCACAAGTTATTTACATGCCAGATGCACTAAAGATTCATATATCCCTTCATGCTTCAACCCCCATTCCAGAGGACAGGCGTCCATTCTGGTGATGCATTCTGCTCAATAACGATCCAAAGCAGTGCGGACCAACACATGTTCATTTTCAGCATCTGAGTCAGATGCCACCAGCAGAAGGTTGATTTTCTTTTTTGGTGGTTCGAGTTCTGTAGTTTCCACATGAGAGTGTTGCTCTTTTAAGACTTCTGAAAACATGTTCCACATCTCATCCCTCTCAGATTTTGGAAGATACTTCAGATTCTTAAACCTTGGGTCAAGTGCTGTAGCTATTTTTAGAAATCTCACATTGGTACCTTCTTTGCATTTTGTCAAATCTGCTGTGAAAGTATTCTTAAAACAAACATGTGCTGGGTTATCATCCGAGACTGGTATAACATGAAATATATGGCAAAATGCGGGTAAACAGAACAGGAGACATACAATTCTCCCCCAAGAAGCTCAGTCACAAATTTAATTAATGCATTATTTTTTTAATCGAGCTTCATCAGCATGGAAACATGTTCTCTGGAATGGTGGCTGAAGCATGAAGGGGCATACGAATGTTTAGCATATCTGGCATGAAAATACCTTGCAACGCTGACTACAAAAGTGCCATGTGAACGCCTGTTCTCACTTTCAGGTGACATTGTAAATAAGAAGCAGGTAGCAGTATCTTCCATAAATGTAAACAAACTCGTTTGTCTTAGCGATTGGCTGAACAAGAAGTAGAACTTAATGGACTTGTAGGCTCTAAAGTTTTACATAGTTTTGTTTTTGAGTGAAGTTATATAACAAAAATCATCTACATTTGTAAGTTACACTTTCACGACAAAGAGATTGCACTACAGTATTTGTATGAGGTGAATTGAAAAATACTATTTCTTTTGTTTATCATTTTTAGAGTTCAAATATTTGTAATAAAAAATAATAATATAAAGTAAGCACTGTACACTTTGTATTCTGTGTTGTTATAGAAATCAACATATTTGAAAATGTAGAAAACCATCCAAAATATTTAATAAATTTCAGTTGGTATTCTATTGTTTAACAGTGCAATTAATCATGATTAATTTTTTTGAGTAAATCACGTGAGTTAACTGCGATTAATCAACAGCCCTAGTTTATAGTCAGGCTGATGTAAAACCCAGAACATTAACCTTCCAAACTTTGGGTGAGGTGTTTAAAATCTCATCTGAATTTAGTGGCTTGGACCCATCTCTATGGCATGCAGTAGACTGGCAAAGAAGGTTTAATTAGTTGTTAAAGGAACAGAAGATACTTAGGGGCAAAATATCAAAGAATGTTAATGAAACATTTGTTTCCACAGCAAGAAAAATGAGGAAAGTACCAGAGCAGTAACAATAAAAATGATTGATTAAAACACTCATCTCATACCCAAACCAATGAAAAGAAAAAATCAACATACCTTAAAAATATAATTACACGTTAGCAAGAAATAAATAACACAACAACAAAACCTAAATCATCCCATCGACACATGCACATATCAACTGACGAATACTGATGTTAAGGGGCACTGGAAGATTTGTAATGTTCTAACCAGACTGTCCAAGTGTTCAGGACACACACATGCTATTGTGAACAATGGGAGCTGCTGAGTGCTGAGTACTTCACAAAATCTGGCCATTAATCTCTAACTATAAATAATTTCCAAAGAAGAGAAATGCCAGCTTCAATATATTAGGGTATGAAATAGAAAAGTAATTACTACCTTCAAAATATGAATAGGTGATAGTATCTATGCAATCTTAGCTTTTTACAGTGCTACTGATTCTAGGCCACATCCTGAAACCCTACTCCTTTTGTGCCCCTTCAAAGGGGATAGAAAGCTGGTTCAATAGCCACCTAGGGATTCCCCTGGTGTAGGGATATCTGTGGGTAGTGTAAAGGTGGTGTAACTGGCTCTGTGCTACTCACTCCATGTCCCCACCACCTCAATGTAGGCTGCATTTTTTGGGTGTGTGCGTGATGGGGGGGTAGATGGACATGTTTCAGGTTTAGCTAGAGGATAATGTGCTCCAGGGATCTTGAGCTGACAAAATAGCCCTTAGGGAGTCATTGCATAAGTTAGAGCAGCACTCAGGCTACCCTGATTTTCAGTAGGGGCCAAAATGGTTCTAGGATGCCGCTAGGATTGAGGGAGTGCAAAGGTGGCATAACAGCATGGATGTCCCCTGGCCATTCAGGTTCTATGCTGAGTACAACTCGCTGAGACCAGAGATCTGGCCCATTATTTTTAAAGTATATTGTGTAATGAACTTGCATTCCATGGAAGTTGAAGTGGCGTTCTAGACTAGGGGTAATAATTAGTTTTGTTTTGTAGCTGGGAATTGGACTCTTGCAAATTTCATAACATAGTGGAGAGACTGTAATGACTTACATTAGGAACATAAATTGTTTATGTCACAGTAGAACATCCATATTGCTGAATACAGACATTTAGCATCCACATGCACAAACAAGGCTGGCTTTAAGTACAAGCTACTTAACACTTATCACCTTGTGTTGCCAGACTAATGAGGGGTTGTGTCACCATCTATCCTGCAACCTTGGGTGTCTCACAATGTTTTGCTGCTGTAGCTCCCAACCAGGTCCCCTCACAAACAGCCAAACAGCATGAAGGTCACACCCCGAGTGTCTGTGTATAGCTGCAGCCAGCCAGCTACACTCCATTCACACTGTATTCCACCAGCACTGGTTACCACTTGCAGGGTGACCCCAACACACTCCCACTCCTGATTTTTCCCAAAAGCATGTGTTCCGTACTGTCCCGCCCTCTCCTAGCCAGTTCAGATATTGGAAGTCCATTGTCCTTCTAAGAGGGTCAATACTCAACAGTTTGCTTTTTAACTGGAACTACCCAAACAGTTCAGTTCAACACAACACTGGATTAGTTTTGATTAAAGAATAGAACAAATTTATTTAACTACAAACTGTTGTAAGAGCAGCAGTGATCTGTATGCTCTGTATGACTATGCTATGTATAACCTGTATGCTCAAAAGGTCTGTTACACTCCCCCGCCCCCCTTGTCTCCTCTCCCTCTTTGAATACCTGTGAAGTGGCTTTCCCCCACCTCTCCCTCCTGGAATGCTTGTGGGATGAATGGGCTGGTCAGAGCCACGTGCTCAGCAGTGCACTCACAAGCTTGTACCTCCCGTGAAGGCCCTTCACCTGGACCGCCTGGCCAGTGGTTCGCCGCGTTGCATTCCATCGTGCCTCGGGAAGACTTACCTTCATCACACGGTCCATTGATGTGCTCTGGGACACTTACCTTGAAGGATCCTGACATCTCCAGTGCCATGCCTGTCCTGGGAGCATGAGAATGCGAGTGTGAATGTGACCCTCCACCCCTTTTGAGCTTAGCTATCAATATAATAAACATACTGCTTTCTGCCAAACTCTGGTGGGTCATTTGTCCTCCCTAAGCTTACTAGCTGGCCCAATTTCGGGTAAGACAAACATAGAAATTTTAAGTGAGTACAAGTACAAGGTATTAAAATCAGAAGTGGTTACAAGAGAAATAAAGATAAAATGCTTTCTAGTAACGAAAACTTAACAAACTCAACTTGGTTCAAGGTAAAAATCCTTACCACATGTCCTAGCAACAGGGCTAACCAAATTCTCAGGTCACAACCCCTCCCAAAGTCCAAAGGCTGGTTCCTTTGTCTTCTTAGGTGAGAGAGAGTCAGACAGACAGACAGATGGACAGACAGAGAGACACAGAGAGAAAGACAGAATACCTGGGGTGTTTTCCCCCTCACTTTTATAGTCCAGTCACCCTTTGAAATGCATTTTCCTAGATAAAGTTCATTCCCACTGTGAGGATGAAGACATGGAGTCTCGTGGTGAAAGAGGTTCCATATTGTTGCTTGCTAAAATGCAGATCAATTTGTTCCTGCCCCCTCCAAAGAATGGCCACTTGACCGGTGATTGCCAATCAACTTGAATGACACCTGGCTAGAGGCATCAGTTTGTCCATCGTCTTTGCGGAACAGCTTTATCCACACCCCAGACTTGTCTGTTAACCACACTTCTGTCATGATTTCAGTTTATGTTCATAGTTTGGCATATAATGTCGCTATACATATTTCATCATGATATTACTGACCAGTGAGTTATTAGTTTTCAAATGATACCTCACAAGGCAAAGATTACTACAATAATGTGTAGGGTGTGAATACAGGTCACAACGCCGCATAGCACTTCATTGGCAGCTAGTAGTCCGACCTAATCTGTACCTGTTGTATTTGGACCAGAATGGAAGGCACTATTACCCATCCTGCCTGTCACATCCAGCAGCTTGTGGCACTGAAAATATTAATGCCATCTCTGAGAGCAACAGTATTTTATTTAGTCCTCATCTATCTAATCTATGTATTTATACTGCATTCATCACTGTGGTGGTATCTGAGCACCTGATGACCCTTCTGTTCTTCTGATGAGCTATACCACAAATTCATACTGACTCCCTTTGACATCTTAATGCTCTTAGTCTGGAGAAATAAGTCTGTCTATGATGTATATAAGATGTTCCATATTCATGGCACATAAACATAGGCATGAATATTTTTTTCTTAAGATGAGGACACTCTATTGTGCATCCTAAGGGATGACGACATTGTAAATTGACCACCTTTATCCTCATATGCAAAAAAAATTGCAATATTTACTGACACGAGAGGTAGAGTGTAATATCTGTGTGGGGTTTTATGATTTATCTAATGTTTGTGTGTGCTGCTCTCTGGAAGGGGTGGAATCTTCCTTCTATGACCTGTTTAAATTGAATCGCTCTTTACTGATGTCATTTTTGTTTTTACATTAACATAAACACTACTATTATATAAAACAAATATTTTTAGCTGTAAACAGATTACAGTTTTTTTCTAGTGGTTAATCTTCATCTGGTGAATCTGGCCACATGCAAATGTGCACATATGTGAAAGCAGATCAGCACCGGGAGGATTTACATCTTGTACTTTTAGCTTCCATGTAAGCCACTCCTTTGCTATAATGTTTTACAGAAAATGTCATTCCTCTCTCAGAACTAAATCCGCACGCCCTTTGCAAAGCCTGAAAAACCACTTCTAAGAAAGCAGGGATTCTCTCCCTTCACTTGCAGTGACAGTGGGGGATTGAGGAAACAGATGACGCTGCAGGGGGAGCCTGTCCAGACGTCTGCAAAAGGGCTGTGCTGGTGTCCCCTCCATTGATGGTGAGGGGTGGGGATATGAAGTCTTAAACACAAGGTGCAGGTCTGGGTACAATCCCAGTCCTCCTGAGACTCTATAGACTAGAACAGTTGGCAGTGTGGGAGAGTGGAGAGGTATCAGATGTGCCCTCTGTTGTAAATCAGTAGCACAAAAAAGCAAACTTTGCTATTTTGGACTGCTACTGTTGTCCCAGCAGAGAGCTCCGCCATCCTATAGCATCAGCAGGGGGTGGGATTTTTGCCAGAAAGTTGACATTGAAAGGAAGTTAGCGAAACACTCAGAGAGGACTTTTTAAAATAAAGACCAAGATTGGCCTACTCTCTGGACCTTCTGCCATCCTAATAAAAACAAGGCTCTAAAACAGAAGTTCTCAAACTTTTGCATAGGAGACCCCTAAGATTATCTCAGAGACCACCTCTCCCATTTACAGTCACGTAGCATCCCCCCTGCTGCAACTGTTGCAATTGCTTACATGGAAAACTGCCTTTGGTGCAATTTAGTAGCTGAAAATAAGGAAGAGGCATTGGCACCATGTGATCAGTTCAACCAAGATTCAATTAAAGCTCCAAAATATCTTTCAGACACTTTGGAACAAATGTTCAGTATGTCCCTCACTGGACTGTGCCAGATTGTGCCATCAAATAAAGTGACAGTAGATGGAGCAAAATGTATGCCTGCAGATATCTGTGGCCACAGTCAGTGGCCACAAAAAGGAAGGTTGACTATTGAAAATCTGGCCATTTATCCATTAATGACAAATGAGCCATGTCTATCTGATAGCAAAACAGGTCTAAACTGATAGTTAGATATAGAATTATCCAATTTGTATGCACATACAACTGCTTGTATAGGTGTAGGCAAATTTTCTGGACATAGTTTAAGTTCTTCCTTTTGAAAATTTGTCCTGCAGTCCTGCACTCATGACACAAGCAAACCTCCAGTTGAACTTCTTTATGTCAGCCTGAAAAAGTATTTTCACTTACTTAATTTCCAATTCGCTGAGGACTCAATCATGAGATTGTCTTACACCCTTGTAGGTGAGTAAGGTGGCATAAGACACCTTATTTTCCTGCATGGACTACCCAGATCACAGATCACAATGCAGGAGGGAGAACAGCTGCTGCAGAGAGTGAGTGAGCTGGGGTGGAGAGTGGGTAGAGTCTTGACCAGCCAATGCAGGAAGAGGTTGGTGTCAATTACTTTCCCCATGGAGCACAGTTTGAGTCATAGCTCATAGCACAGCCACAGCTTTGTCCCTGCTCTGTTCCTGGTGCAGCGCATTGATGCAATGTCCCTTATTCTGAGCAAATTTCAAGGGTCCAGTCCAGCCCTGGATATTTATTTTTCTTTTAATGCCAAATAGGGATTTTGAAAATGATTTTAACTGAGTTTGGGGTCCTTTTTTGGTTTATTAGCCTTTAATTTTAAAGTTTATTTTTATGTGGGTGACTTTTTTTGTTGTAATTGTTATTGGTCTAGCAATTTGCAAATAGCTAACTGCTTTTCTTTGGATTGAAAGTATTTGTAAATAATGTTAAACAGATCCCAGGCACTTGCATTTTTACAAATATAAGACTCACTTCTCAGTGTTTTTACAGATGAAAAATAAAAGTCTCTTTCAGCCAAGTATAAATCTGTTTTGCAATTCATTTCAAAATCATTAAAGTTAAGCATTTTTTGGACTGTAGAATGCGGGAAATAAAGAGTTTAGCCCATGTGCCAGATTCAAGAGAGGGGCAGAAAAATCCAAAAGTGTTAGAAAGTTTGCTCATCATAATATTTTCCATAAGTGACCATGTTTTACCTAACCTGACAATTGGGAAATAACATTCAGCTTTTCAGAATGCTGCTGTAATTTTCCTGGGGGAAGAACTGACAGAATCAGATAATTGCTGCCTAGTAGTAATGATTATTTAAAGTCAGTTTTATTACATGGTGCTGAAACATGGAGACCTATTAAGACCTTACTATCTAAACTCCAAATTTTCATAAAAAGCTACCTTAAAAAAATACCAATATCAGTTGGCCAGAAAAAATGACGAACTTTGGAGGAGGATGAAATAAAAAACAATAGGACCGGAAATTACAGAATGAAAATGGAGATGGCTAGGACATACATGGAGGAAAGATCCTAATAACATAACAAGACAGGCATTGGGGAAGAGACAGCAAGATAGACCAAAGATAACAGGGAAATGCACAATAGAAGCAAAACTTAAAATTATCAAAATGACATGGGAAGAAATTAAGACTGCACCAGGAGATTGGCCAAGATAAAGGCAGTAGTGAAGGGCCTATGTCCTGCATGGAATAGAGAGGTATAAGAGAGAAGGAGAGAAGGGAAATAAGGACAACCTGGGGAATTACAGACCAATCATCTTAACTTCAGTACCCAGAAAGATAATGGAGCAAATAATTAAGCAAACAATTTGCAAACACCTAGAAGATAATAAGATGATAAATAACAATCAGCATGTATTTATCAAGAACAAATAGTGTCAAACCAACCAAATAGCTTTCTTTGACAGAGTAATAAGCCTTGTGGATGGGGGAAGCAGTAGATGTGGTATATCTTGACTTTAGTAAGCCTTTGATACCATCTCACATGACCTTCTCATAAATAAACTAGGGAAATACAACATAGATGGAGCTATTGTAAGGTGGGTGCATAACTGGTTGGAAAACCATTCCCAGAGAGTAGTTATCAGTGGTTCACAGACAAGCTGGAAGGGTATATCAAGTGGGGTCTCTCAGGGATCTGTTCTGGGTCCAGTTCTGTTCAATATCTTCTTCAATGATTTAGATAATGGCATAGAGAGTAAACTTATAAAGTTTGCGGACAATACTAAGTTGGGAGGGGTTGCAAGTGTTTTGGAGGACAGAATTAAAATTCAAAATGATGTGGACAAACTGGAGAAATGGTCTGAAGTAAATCGGATGAAATTCAATAAGGACAAATGCAAAGTACTCCATTTAGGAAGGAACAATCACTTGCACACATACAAAATGGGAAATGACTGCCTAGGAAGGAGTACTGCAGAAAGGGATCTGAAGGTCATAGTGGATCATAAGCTAAATATGAGTCAACGGTGTAACACTGTTGCAAAAAAAGCAAACATCATTCTGGGATGTATTAGCAGGAGTGTTGTAAGCAAGACACAAGAAGTTATTCTTTCGCTCTACTCCATGCTGATTAGGCCTCAACTGAAGTATTGTGTCCAGTTCTGGGCACCACATTTCAGGAAAGATGTGAGCAAGTCCAAGAACAACAAAAATGATTAAAGGTCTAGAAAACATGACCTATGAGGGAAGATTAAAAAAATTGGGTTTGTTTAGTCTGGAGAAGAGAAGACTGAAAGAGGGCATGATAACAGTTTTCAAGTACATAAAAGGCTGTTACAAGGAGGAGGGAGAAAGATTTTTCTCCTTAATCTCTGTGGATAAAACAAGAAGCAATGGGCTTAAATTGCAGCAAGGGCAGTTTAGGTTGGACATTAGGAAAAACTTCCTAACTCTCATAAGCACTGGAATAAATTGTCTAGGGAGGTTGTGGAATCTCCATCATTGGAGATTTTTAAGAGCAGGGTAGACACACACCTGTCACGGATGGTCTAGATAATACTTAGTCCTGCCATGAGTGCAGGAGACTGGACTAGATGACCACTCGAGGTCCCTTCCAGTCCTACAATTCTATGATTCTAAGTAACGATCTAATCTTGAAAATTGGATCCCAGACGTTGCCTTGTAAGAAGATTGCTGCTGATGCAGAAATGTCTCCAGATTCCCTCCAAACAGTGTTGAGACAATAATATCAAGAAAGCGAAGGAGAAAGGAATCATGGAACTAACCAGAATGCTTTCTTAGCTTCACTAATCTACCACTTGCTTTCATTGTATTTCCTGCACCAACATTTATCTATATGCTGTCACTTTGGAACGTAAACCCTCCAGGAAAGGGTACTTGGATCTGATTCTCCATTACCTTGCACCTTCTGTAGCCAGATTCATTTAGACCTGTGGGTGCAAAATGCTACCAGATCATAACAGTAGCATCTTAAAGCTACTGTACATACTCCATTTGCACAGGTGTAAATGATAATACAAGGAACCATACTGAGATGACAAAAATATCTTGTTTTTGATTAGGTAATTACAACTAACACATATTTAATTTGACATTCATTTTAAGGATCAGGTCTGTCATTTTTAAGAAGTTTTTGTTAGTTTTAAGATTTTACAGGTGAAAAAATATTTTCATATAAAAGTGAATGGTCATTGTTTCCAAGTAGTAGTTGAAGTAGAGATAGTTATATGGTCCCAAGGAAGTATGGTTCCTACTTACAATCATAAATTATAAGTTATTCAAAAAAGTCCTAAATTATTTTTAATCTAGAATCAGAAATGTGCTATTTTTCTAATTCTTGCCTACTTCAGTCCTACCTAAATAAAGGACCTCATTAAAGTGCAGTGTTACTTCTTACTCACTTCTAATGTGTTGGTTTCCAGAAGCACATAAGAAACGTCGTATGTTGCATGTAGCACACTTAGTAATGTGTATTATTTTATGAGTTGTCAGGTTGGTTTGCAACCGTGGGAGGCACATTGAAAAGAAATGTCATTGGGTCTGCTAGGCTGAGAAAAGTGTGAAGGCTCATTAATTAAATAAATAAACAAACAGATCGCGAGATAAATAATTTAATATTAAGTATTTGACTGACCATTCTGCAAATAGATCTTGAACAAAAACAATTAAATATGTACGAGATGGTTTAATGAGTAACAATATATGAATTTTTTGTGATATTTAAAGCCTAATTAATTGTCTTGTAAAGATGTTCATGGGTAAATTATTATAATGATAAAAATTCAAGTAAGAACATCTTTTTCAAATCAAACTGACAGTAAGTCTTTAGCTAAGCTATAAGTCATCTACAAAACATGTTGACCTAACTGCAAGGAATGAATTCTGTAGTTCCTGTAACTTCCCAGAAATTCTAAAGTTTTGGCTTTTAATTATAAAAGAAAGATCTCCTATTTCGATGGGCAAGTGGCATGGTGTTCAAGTCTGGGTTTTAGACTGTCAGTGTATCTTCCATTATATGGTCATTTTACGTATTTGTAAATTATTTTATGACCAGTTAAACAAGCAATGAGAAATCAAAGGCATGTGAAATGAAGGCACTTTTAGCATTATCACTGACACCAGGCCAACAGAAGCAGAATGCTCCAGATATTGTCTGGTAAGGATTAAAATAGGATTTCCGAAACATTGATTAATTCAATGGCACAGAAAGAAGCTGCTTTGATTAATCTGTGAGCAAACAGAGCTTCTTTTAGGATTCCAGAATAAAGATCAAAATTATCAAAACTAAGTAAAAGAATAACATTGAAAAGAAACTGTGTAAGAACATAAGAACAATAGAAAAATGCTCCTTTTCCCTCTAGACACTGGGTGTGTCTGTGTGTGTGTGTGTGTGTGTGTGTGTGTACAAAAAACTCTTCTTGATTAATCTGTGAGTAAAGACAGCTGCCCTTCAGACACAAGACTAAAGAGCAAAGCATCCAGAATTAAGCAAAATTATACTGAAAAGGAAAATATGGCGAAATAAAACTTTGTCTGTCTTTCTTTTTTCTCTTTCCAGTCATCTCATTCAGAAATAAACACCATTCTATCTAAAGCCTTACTGACGCTGTAAAACAAGGTTTATCATTTAAATATCTCCATACATGCAGTCATTCGGAAGGGATTAATCATTCAGATGACCCTGCTCAGCTTGGCTATATTGCTACTCACTGAAATGAAAGGTGAGGACTTTACAGAGAGTTCATTATTTATGAAGCACTGTAAGCCTACATGATGCTGCTCACTAAGCCAGCAGTGCCAAACAAATAACACGTGTCCTGCCTTCAAAGGGCTTACATTCTAAGGGCACAAACTGGTCCAGCACAGGAGAAGCAGTACAATACAACAGTTAACTGAGGTACAGAGTGTGGGCAAGTTAGCGCTGTTCTAACTATGATATTGATCCCTTCCAAATACACCTCTACCTCGATATAACGCTGTCCTCAGGAGCCAAAAAATCTTACCGCGTTATAGGTGAAACCACGTTATATCGAACTTGCTTTGATCCACCGGAGTGCGCAGCCCCGCCCCGCCAGAGCACTGCTTTACCGCGTTATATCCGAATTCGTGTTATATCAGGTCGCGTTAGATCGGGGTAGAGGTGTAGGGTAAGAACTTGCAGCTGCAGTGCTGGAGCTGATAGCAGTGCAGGATATGAATTCGTTGTGCTGCCAATGGGGAGGTGCCCTGGGAAGTGCATAGAGCGAGGACAGCATGGTTTTCCTTGATGGAGGTTCACATAGCTGAGCTAATGTTTCCAGCAGAACCCTGACCTAAATGGGTATTGCATGCTTCATTCTCTATCCTTTGCACAAGCTCCCATCACTGACTCATTGAGTGATGATGAGATGTGGATGCTGCATTTAAAATCCTAAACTAAGCTCAACATATATTTTTGGCAGATAGAGCACTGGACTGGGACTCAGGGGACCTGGGTTCTATTCCAGGCTGTCACTGGCCTGCTGGTTGACTTCAGACAAGTCATTTCACTCCCTGGATATCCGTTTCCTCATCTATAAGATGAGTGATAATGATACTGAGACTTTGCAAAGCAGTTAGAGATCTGCTGATAGGAAACTCTATATAAAAGCAAGGCAGGAAGATGGAGTTCTGTCTGTACAACTTGTGAATTCTGGTTGATATGATGAAGTTGTATACGCCTTATATAAATAAGTATCAATGAATAACGGTGTTAGAATCAGTGTAAAGTGTCTCCGTCTCTGTGTTTTATGTGCTTCACAACTGCCACGTCCCTCCTGAGAGAGTTACATTGTAACCTAGAAGGTTCCTATCTTGGGCTGGAGTTATGGGAGAGGGTGTGTTTAAGCTACTAGGGTATCTTGAGGTCAGTGCTGGTCCTGGGAGCCTAAGAGGCTCCATTTCCATGAGAGGTAGCCGACAGAACTAGAGAGTAAACAGAACTGCAGCCTGCTGGGACCTCGGGAAGCTTAAGACACCCAGGGATCCAGAGGCTTGGATTCCCCTCAAAGCAGTCTGGGGGCAGCCGGCAGGATCTGTTACACTAGGTATTATTATTATTATTATTTCCCATCTGCCGATGTGACAATTTGAGGAATCTCTCTATGTACAACTTATGAATTCTGGTTGATGTTATGAAGTTATTATGAATTTGTTGGGCCATGGAATGCCTCTGTGTGAATGTGGAGTCAGCCATCTGCTATCAGGGCTGCAGCACCTTCCTCCCACACTAGGTGAAATGGTGGGTCATTAGGACTTTAATGGTTGTCTACTCACGTGGCAGCACATTGGGACAATGGGTTGGCGGAAGCCTAGGGAAACCAATTCAAATAAGTTTCTCTGCAAGGGATAGGAAAAGGGACAATCCCCTGCAGCAGAACAAAGAAACCAGGAGTTGTTGGTGGGACATGTAAACTCAAGAGACTCAGAGCGAGAAGGGGAAGCTTGGATAAGAGCGTAGAAGGACACTAACTATAGACATCACAGTAAGAGAGAGAGTCCATGATTCACAAGAGAAGTCATGTGGAGGAGAGGGAATTCCTGGACTCCTCAGAGGATTCTGTTGAGGGAGGATGTGGTTATTATTTTGCCTAGGTCTGTGTATTTCTTATGCTACCTAAGTAAAGAGACAGATTTCATATAGTATTCCAAACCAAATTACTATATGTCTGTTTGCTTTCACTCTTGCATGTCCATGAACAGTCAAACTGTAAACTCAGAGCATCCACATGGCTGCACTTCTGGAAGGGAGTATGCTTAAGCTATGGGGGTGGGGTGGGGTGGGGAGAGAGTCTGAGAGGTCAGTATTAGTTCCAGGCTCAAGACATTTGGAGTGTGGGGTCTCACCTCTCAGAAACAGGTGCTAGATAGACAGGATCTGCACCCCCAGAGTATGCCTAGAGACCCCAGCCAGAGGCAGTGTTTGGCCTCTGGTAAAGCACATGGAGCCCAAATACAAAAGCCTGAGGAGTGCCCAGCCACGGGGAGCTGTGCATATGAGACATTGCAGGTTTTCCATAGAAGGGATAATCTAGTTCAATGGTCAAATAGAGGTAGTGAGGGATTTAACAGCAAAAGTCCCAGTGTTATTAATGGAATGTGCACATTTATGTTCTTCTGCAGTGACTGCTTCAGCCACATGGGCAGAGCAGTTCACAGCATTTAATCAAGCTCCACTGGAACAGCTTAACCAGCAGTCAATTTCACTCTCAGCAAATGAAACACATCTGGCTGGCTACTCTGGACAGCAAGCAGCGAGAACAGAGCCAGGCCTCCTCAGAGCCTCTGTCCATCTTCCAATGAGTAAACAGCCCTGCTTTTGTCACCCAGGACTCCAGTCACAATCTGAGCACGGGAGTAAAGGGGTGGCTTACTCCCTGCACTGCCAAGTACAGGCTGTGAGAATCTAAAAAACCTCTTGGAATTACAAAGCCTAGTTTAGCCACATGATTGATAGAATAATATTTGGCATTGATTTGTAACAGGATTCTCAAATCTACAGAAGTCAGTTACAAACACACTTTAATATGACATCTAACGGCTTGGCCTTGCTTGCAGCTTTGCCCTGATTTCTTCCTGTCCCTTGTATTGGTCCTTTTTCCACCCCAATTCCTCCTGCTTCCACTGTAACCTTCTTCCACTCTTCATGCTTTCTCCCACGGTGGAATTCCCTCTCATATTGTGTGTGAAAGGAATCTGCCATTCAAATTCCTCTTTAAAAACATTTTTCTTCTTACAAGACAACTCATTTTAATTAATCTAACTCAGAAATACTGCACACTGCCAATAAAAAAAATCATCTGTACTCTGAGAATCTCCCCTTCTGGCCTCAAAGCCATTTTACATTGTTTGATCTGTCCCTTTAGAATTCACAACGGAAAGGAACCGTGTCTTCCTGAGCATACTGTTGGCACTTAAATAACATATGTCAGCCCTGTGAAGTTTTTATTTTATTTTTTAACTACGGCAAAAAGCACGGTTTGTTGCATATTTGTTCTGTAAATTTAATTTCCATTTTAATTAGAAGGCAAGTTCCTGCAATATCCATTATAATTACCGTAATCTGCTTACAGTCAGTATGATGACTACAGCTAGAAGAACCAGCTGTGTTATATTTGTTTTATGCTGGGTAGTGATCTTTCCACAAACAAGTACTTGCTTTGGTAGGGTCTGAAAATAGTGCTTCCAGTCATTCTTGGTGAGCCAATATTCTTGTAAGAGGGCTAGTTCATGAAAGTTATTTTCCAGTTTTATGAGTATGGTGGTAGGCTCTATGTATCAGGGGAAAGAAATGGTACAACCTTAAAGTGTGTATATGGTTAAGTTTAAATGATCATTAACAGAATCCCCTTTTTCTGGGTCTATTCATTTTGGAGGGGGCAGAATACATGTAGGATGCATATGTTCTCATTTCAAATGGTCTATCTTTATATAAGCAGGCTGATATTATAGACTTAATGAGTTTATTCACTATTGAGTTACTCATGATTTATGCCAGTGTAACTCAATTGACTCCAATGTAAAAGCAGAGTAATGCAGTGATGAATCAAGCCCTATCATTCTTACTAAAATGGAGTCAGAAGGCCAAATTCATTGCTGGCATAAGTTGTGTGTGTGGTGTTTATTTTTTAAAGTGGCCTTCTAGAGGAAGCACCCATTTTTTTCTCTACAATACCAAGGGATGACACAGATTCCTTTTGTAGACCAGCAGTTGGGCCAGAAAGACTGCTGCAAAGCTAATGAGGCACTCCCTACTTCCCCATCCACCCAAGGGATAAGCACACTAACTGCACAGTTCACACTTTGCTCCCCTGGGGCCTGGTCCAATTCCCAATGGGAGTCTTTTCATTAACTTCAGTGGGAGCTGAATTGAGCTTCTGGTGCACATGAGACTTGACCTAGAAAAGATCTTTCCTGTAGTGGTACAAAGCACATGCAATCACAGGACAAAGGGCATGATCACATTATGTTTTTAAAATGTTAATGCCGTTAGTCGATTTTAAACAATTTTAGTAAGAGTTGAGTATAAATCTAACAATTAAGTCAAGATAAATCCAAGGTGACATCTATGTTTTTTTTATGCACCTCGTAACCAACACCCATTATTCTCTATTTGTTTCTTTCATTGGGTGTTGCAAGAATTTCTGGTTTTGTAATGTCATTGTTAGATACCTTTTTTTTTTCCTGAAGCAGAAATAAAGGGAATTAATTTCATTTTATAGTGGTACATTTGTTTCCCAGTATCCTGGAATGAAAACATGCTAAATTACCCTAGTGACTATCCAGATGATGTTTTCAAATCACATGCCATCTTGAAGAATCATGGAGCTGTCAGATTTACTTAGACACCTTTTTTTTTAAAATCTAGATCTTTTTGTCTAGATTTACTGAAGCAGCTAAACTAAACTAATTGGAAAATACTAAGCTTTGTATTACAGAATTAAAGTTACAGGATTTTATTTTGGATTCTTTTCCCACATAAATTAGAAGTGTATAAGATATTGTTTATTGGTCACTGAATTGTGGAAATGAAAGTGAGGAGGGGAAAGAAAAAGCAACAAGAACAACAACCAAAACCCCTGTAGTGTACTTCGTAAAATAAAAAAAAGAAATCTCTGTCTAATAATATAAAATCTGTGGAATCCTCCAGTCTTTCAATCCATATCATCTCCTTTTGCTCCTCATCCTGGGAACTCAAGCCACATGAGCTCTTCTTTCTGGACTAACTCTAATTAGTACCACCTCAATTTTCTCTGGGTTGATGATCCAGCTGTTGCCTACAAGATTCCTCGTCCATCACCTCTCACAAAATCTCTGTGCCCCACTACTCACTGAGTGGTGAATCCTTCCTTTGCCTTCACAGAGCCAGGAGTGTCTCCTGACATTGGAACTAGGGAAATATCACTGCACAAGTGGGTTGGAGGATTGGGAGCAGAGTTCACTTTGAGGTTCAGTGAGTGGATGTGACACATTTAGATAGTGAACTTTTCTGCAACCTGAGTGCTACAGTACCAGCCAAAGAGTGGCTCTGCAGGGGCTCCTGAACCTGGGGCAGCAAAGGATGATTCCTTGTTTTTCTCAAGTACCTCTCCAGAGCCCAGCCAAGGCACTCACGCTGGGCACTGGAGAGTGGATTTGAATATTTAATGTTATAAATCTAGACCCACCTCCTGAACTGAAGTTGCATGTTTGGGGCTCTTGTTACCTAAATTCCATCTTTGGATGGATGAGGGGCTCCCATTGAAGCCCATATGAGCCAGGTACACATACACCTGAGAGTAAAATTGGGCCCTTATTGCACCTTATTTTTAGATTTATAAACATGCACCCTATCAACAAGTCTTAGGACACAACATTTAATCAGATATAATTTTAGACCCTTTTAAATGTCTGAAAACTCATGATTAAGTCTATCTTTTGCACCTCAATTGATGTGAACTGCCACTGTTGACTAGGGGGAGTGAGGTAATTGCCAGGACGCAGGCTAAACAGGACTTTTTGACCAAAGTCAATACCTTGAATTGCTTCCTGAAGTAAAAAGGATGTCAGTGCAGTTGTGGAAAAGAAGTATCATATGTTCCCTTTAACTAACACTGAACTAAACAAGCAGTCACATTCTGAATCAGCTACAGCTTTCGACTGGTTTTTAAGTGCAATTCCATGTAGAGCACATTGTAAACATACACTCTGGAAGTTATAAAAACATGGATGATGGTGGTTTGGTCTGGATCTAAAAAAAAGTTCAAACATTTCACCAGACACAGATGAACAGAGATATTCTTGGCCACTGGCATCCCCTGGAACTCCATCAACAATAGAGTTTAAGATCACCCCCAAACTGCATTTCTTGGGCAACCTGTAGGCAAAATCTCTCAATAAAGGGAACAAGAACATCTCGTGCCATAGACTCCAAATGCTTCTCCAATGTAATTGTATCATTTGCTACCTCTCTGACTTGTACCTCGGCCAGTTGGCTGCTCCACGTGCCCATATCTTGGCTAGACACTGAAAAGCATATCAACTGTACCATCTGGGTCAGATGAGAATGAGAGGCGGTAAAACTTTCAAAAATGGCTAAGTGACTAAGGAGCCTAAGTCCCATGGACTTTCAATCACTCAATCACGTATGGATTTTTCTGTCATTCATTTCAATCACTTAGGTGGTTTGGAACTGTTTACCCTTAGAATTGTTTATCTTCAATATATTGATGATACCTAGTCTCCAAAATGCTTCTCAATCTGCCCTAGGGACCTTGTATAAATATTGAGCAGAAGAGGTGTCAAAATAGAGCCTTTTGTAATCCAAGGCATTACTTGGGCCAGATGAGCAATTGCTCCAAACCTTTCTACTGGTTCTCCCAGAATGGAAAGAATGGAGCCCCCCACCCTCATTCAAAAGAATTCCACCTACCCCACCCAGCCACTACACCAGGTACTCAAACACTATGGTAATGAGGACAATTACAAAACCGTAACACAGGTAATAGTTAACAAAACATCATGGCTAATTACATCAAGCTTCATGGCAAATTGCATTGTCCAAAGCTCAGGGAAGATTTCACCAAGAAGACCGCCATTGTTTCTATG
Source organism: Emys orbicularis (assembly GCF_028017835.1). Classification (NCBI taxonomy): domain Eukaryota; kingdom Metazoa; phylum Chordata; order Testudines; family Emydidae; genus Emys; species Emys orbicularis. The sequence continues at coordinate 61,401,990 of NC_088683.1, read as the reverse complement.
CAACACCCTAAAACAGGTCTAAAACCTGACCCTGACAAAGGAATCCAAGCAATCTGAATGGTCCAGATGACACCAAAGTAGCCTCAGTACTAGAGCTGAGTGAATTTTTTCAGAGAAAATTCATTCCCAGTTTAGGTCACCCCAAACTATTTGTGAATTTGACACAAATTCCCTGAATAGTTTTGGCCAGAAAAAAATATTGGGGCTAGTTTCACAAAATGGCCAGAGGAGGCCATCCCCTAATAATTTTTAGCTCAACACTTAAGGAACTCACCAAAGCTGTGGGAGACCGAGGTCCAAATTCTCCCTTCTGCCTGATGTAGAGACAAGACATGACCTTGGGCCTCCCACACAAGTGTCTTAGCCATCAGGCCACAGAGTCTTTACATGATTTCCCTGGCCCACTGACTATTGAAGTATTTATACAAAGTGGAAGAGATTCAACAGAAGAGAGAGAGACCCATCCACCCCAGAATACCCCATAGCCCAGTGATTAGGGCACTCACCTAAAAGGAAAGAAACCCAAGTTCAAATCCATTCTACACATAAGGCAGAACCCAGGTCTCCAACATCCTAGGTAAGTGCCCTAAACACTGGGCTAAAAGTTATACTGAGGCAGTGTTCCTCTTCCTCTGGCCATTTTGTGAATCTAGCCCTTTAAAAGTCATAGAATCATAAAAGTGTGGGGTAGGAAAGGTCCCTGACAGATGTTTGTCCAAGCTGTTCTTAAAACCTCCAATAGTGGGGATTCCCAGAAACAAAACAAAAGTGCCTGGAAACAAAACATTTTGGGTTGAATGACATGTTTCATTTGACTCAAGATGGCCTTTCAATCTGCCAACATTTTTTGAAATTTTTGAATTCAGTTTGACCTGAACTGAACATTCTTTTTTTTTTTTTTTTTTTACAATTTTTCAGAACTACCGGAGAAACAGAAAAATCAGCTATTCACCAAGTGCTGCTCACTACAATCTTCTCAATAAGCCTCTTCAAAAGAGGAGATATAGCAATAAGTGGGTGAGCAAGAGATAGCTTCTTGGATATAGGGGCCTGATAACCACCTGCATGAGTGAAGGTGGTCTTCCCATAGGGAAACATTAGCAATCTCTGCTATCAAATGTTCCTCATTTGTTTTTACCAGACCCAGGCAGCCTGGGTCCAATTCATAGAGCATAAGCTGAAATGCTGGCTCCTGCAGTTTTTTCTGTGAAATAACTCTAGCACTAAAGGTTGGATCTCTGTTGAATGTATGATTTTGGTAAAACAAACAAAGCTTTCTTGAAAGTGAATTATTTGCAGGCTGCAAAGTGGCAACCCGCAAATAGTGAGTTTTAAATATAATCCTGAATAACTCAGCATGCATTGGCATGAAGCACCACAAAACATTTACCTCAAAGACCTTCCAATTTCTTAAAGCAGTCTCCCCAGAGTACATTTACAGTAGCTGTCACCAAAGATAGCTCAGCACTGATGAGCCTCAGATTAGCATTCAAGTCCATGTGACAGATAGTGCATAAGCAATGACATTAATGTCATTTAACCAAGCTAAATAGCACAGGACAATTTTAATTTGCAACACTGACAAGATCTAAATTGCAGGGTACACCTGTAATGAAGACAAATCAAACCATGATCATCACTTTCACTTTTCTAAAATTAGAACCTACCAAGTACATCTTAAAAATTCTAGTCACAAAAATACTCCAAAGCACCGTTATCATCGCTAAGAATTACTGATGATGCAGAAAGCAATATTTAATAGCCTGGAGCAAAACAGTGGTCTTTACTCACTAATCTGCAAAAGGCAATAATAATGCTAGTAAATTATGGTGCATGTCGGGAATATCAAATGCTATACAGATAAAAATAACAAAAAGGCATATTCTGAAATATGTATATTTTACCAGCAGAAATCAGGATTAGGAAGGGTTGGGTAGTGATACATACTAGGTTTTGTTAATACCCCATTTAGTGGATATTTTCAATTTGCCCCATTTCTATGAAGAAGTTTTATATAATTAACACAATTTAGAAATGGCTGGCTAAATTTCACTCAGCATCCTGGTCTATCAACAGGTGTCTTGGTAACTGCCACTATACAACCATTATGTCCAGATGTGCCATTTCTAGAATATAGCACCACTGAAATGCAAGTAACATCACCAGAAAAAAATTTACTGAAGGTAGTGAGTGATGTTTTGTTTAGACACAGACTCCTTCAAGGAAATCTACAAAGATGCTAGGTAACCACTCAATAAGTTTCAATATCTTGATACCTACCCCACGCATATTGGAATGGGTCCTCTGACATTTGAAGATCTTCAAACATTCATAGGAGTACATACTCCAAGCAAGATTATCGGGTTTCCTTTGCACCAGATTCTCCAGTCCCCTTTGTGCTACTTACGATAAAACCTGGGCAGATAGAAATTGCCCCTGGAGAACTTACTATATAAGGAGAATCTCTACTGGCATAAAGCTAGCAAAGGTGGCTCTGCTGCCTCTTCTCCCAGCTCCACCAGCTCCTGAGCCAGTACTCCATTGCCCAGTGTGAAGAGAGGCAAGGTGCATTTGGGGGAGGAATGAAGGCTCCACTCCATCCAACTCCAACTGGCATAAGAGCTATGAAAGACCTTATGCTTGTGGCATAAGTTAAAGCTGCCCCACTGCAGCATCAGTTTATGTCCAGGACAAATGGCTGAGAATTGGGGAGTCACAATGAGCTCCCTGACAGTTCTCCATCCATTACATAAGACTCTTCAGAGGAAAGTCAAGCCACCATCTTTAAAGAGGTGTGAAGCAAACAAAGGATATGCAAGTCAGCTGACTTTTTGGCTCCTTTTGCACCTAATCTGAAGGCAAAAGGGTCCAGAATGGACCTGAGATTCAGACCTGTATTATCACAGCTTCTGAGAGTACATGAAAATTTGAATTCCAGACACAGGCACATGCATATGCATGCTGGTCCAGTTTATTAATACATTTGTACACTCTTGAACAGGGATACTAAGTGGTAAAGGAACATGCAGATGCTAAATCATAGCGGTTGGCACACCACTTTCAGAATTGCAGAGAAAAGCTCTTTGTTCTAATTCTCAGACTGTTTCTCTCTTCCTATTATATGTCCATGCATTTTAACCACACCACAAATACTTTGCAAATAGATCACTTAACAATATGTGCCAGCCTGTCATTAAAAATGATATGGCCCAATCACTAGTCTGGTGTCAGTCAAAACCAGCTCCGAATTTTGGTGCTGACATGTCTATGGTAGTTTTGTAACACAAAAAGAGAGACAGCTGAATCAAGGGCCATCCTATAAACAGAAGCTGTGTGTGTGTTATTAACGGTTCAGCCAGAAAGCATTCAAGCTTTTTCTGGTAGTGATTCAATCTATTGGTCCCACTTAAATATTTCATTAATTCACCCCCGCCATTTCCCTCAGATCATACTGTCACAATTAAGAGCAACTGCACATGTATTCCCCCTCTATCATCCACCAAGAGCATCCACTTTTAGGTATCTGGTTTCCCAGCAGTCATCTCCTTTCAGTGAAGACCCATGTCTCTCTCCTTCCTAACCAGGGTTTTTCTTGGCTGCACGGTTCCCTGCTTACACTGTGTTGTCCCCAGCAAGCCAGATGGCCTAAATAGGATAAGCATCTGCACATTGCTTTCTCTCCAGAGGCTATAACCAGCATAATTGCCTGTAGTTCTAAGTCTGCACACAGCTCTTTCTAAGCAAGCACATTTATTCTTAAGGTGAAAAGCATTACAGAGAAAACAATAAAAGACCCTACACATGTGCTAATAAGCTTACCATAACTCAACCCCCAACTCCAAAAAGAGCTCTGGTAGGAGTCAGTTCCTCAGATTCTACACAGGGGGTTTTCTGTGGTTACAAGTTTTGCTCAGAACAAGAACCATCACAAATAGGTCATTATTTCCTTTGATCTTGTCCTCATGTAAAAGACAATCAGCAGATAATGGTTCTCTCTTCAGAGCTTAGCTTCAAAAGGCTGGGGGTTTTGCACAACCAGGGGTGCATCTGCATGCACCTCTGCCTACAGATTTCTTGGGAAACCCATTTGACTCTGTCCCAGAGATTCATTCTTATCTGACACATTGTTTCAAATAGTCCTTTGAAGCTCCTAACACTTCCCAGGATTTACACTGATCATATTTCCCCCAGTGCAATTACATACAATTCCACAATAGTACATAACTCTGCATTTAATATAATGGACTCAAAAGCTATTTAAACTTAATTCAATAAAGTTTTCCAAGGATATTGCAGGAAATTGACATATCTGTCACACATAACCCCCAAAACAGGGTGGATTGTTCAAATCAAAGTGATTTAAATCACTGATTTTAATCATGATTTAAATCAACAGGCAGAAAGCCTTGATTTAAATAATTGATTTTACACTTGTTTTGCATTTGTACTTTTTAGTCATTTTCTTAAAGAAAGGTTGATTCTCACTGGTTGCTAACCATTAAAACATGTTGATTTTCAGCTTACTCTAGCCTTTACACTAAATTTGATGCTTCTTTTTACTAACTGGGTGGATACATTATATCTACATAGAGTTAAGCAATTATATAGCTTAACTTACATTTATTTAGATTCTTAATTTGTACATTTTTTATTAAGTTAGGAAGCAGGGAATGATGTGTTTCTTATTTACTAGATGATTAATATTTTTACTTGTGATTTGTGTTAAGCTTTATTTGAATGAAAATTTGAATTCTATTAAAAATGCACAAAACTGCATTTAACATTTTTTTAAATAAAGCTAAACAACACTACCTTAAATGTGCTTGATACATAAAAAAATTTATCACAATGTGTTTTACATTTAAAACTGATTTATTAAACAAAGGAAGTATTATCTGTAGTTAGTGAACTGAACTGATCATTTCTGGTCACCATGCCCTTCAGGATTTTAGAACTAGTAGATCTCATCCACACATCTAGTTTTTTATTCATAGGTTGAAAGAAGACAAGCTTTTCTGCTTCTTCAACGCTCTGAATGAGCTAGTCATTGAACTGAAGTAATTGAATAAACTGAAATGAAGAAAATATTCTCTTTGCATTTGCATAAGAGATTGCTGCTATCACAAGCTAGTTTAGCACTTCAGCAAATGTTGATTCCAAGTGCTTAGCCAGTGAGTTGGCTTTCTGTAAAACTTTGGGAATAAACATGTATTGTCTAATATTTTATTTATTTAATTTGAATGAGTTTAATCAACTATAGTAAATGTAGGCCTTAACATAGGTTGCTATAGTTTCAAATTTACTTTAAAATGGTTTATTTTTTAGAAATAAATCTGTATTTAATTTAAAATTAAAAAAATCTGATCTTTTGTAAGTCATCAATTTTTATCCACCCATCCCTAAGAAGGGTGTAAGAGAAATAGCCCAAATAAGAATTTTGGCTTGGGATAAAATAAAGAAAATTAAAGTTTAAGAGGATATTGAGAAGACCTAATGCATATTGAGAAGATTTAAAGCAGCTCTCTTCCTCTAGATTAAAAGTTGGTAGGAGTAAGGCATGACCCTTCTTGCAGTCAAAGTCACATCGGTTAATTCCCCAATTCCTTGTCTGGTGAAAGGGTTGCATGACAGTTGCCATAAGACCTCTATATTTCTTTCAAGAAATGCTAAGATTGTGTATGAAGCTGTAAGAGTGTGGGTGAATGACAATGACTGTTGATTGGTTTGTTAGTTATACTCATGAATGTGTCAATGCCTTCTACCAGATGCCTAGTGCCAACTTGTGCCCTCCAGCCATTACCCTGAAAGGGGAGGCTGGGGAAGCTTCCCCCAAATTGTCTCTTGTTTGTCCCACACTTTGCTGTTTTTGGAGTACACGTTGCCTGAGATTATAACAATGGATATTGTAAAAGAACTGTTAGTGTAACATGGACTTTCCAAACTGACCATTGATCAATCTTTCCCAGCTCAACAAGCTCAACAAGGATTGGAACATGTTGTTGGGGTTTGAGATGTGTGATGTCCTGATTTGCTTGGAAGACCGCCTGGAAAGTGCTATAGGGTGGAGAAGACTGTGTGTTCTTCTGAAGGCACTATGATACCAAGCAAGGGTGATCCCCTTACTAGCCAAGGCTGGTCCTACAGAAAGGGAAAACAGATTACCATGGGCCACACCAGTCTGAGCAGGCTAAGTGCTTGGAAGACCCCACCAGTGTGAAGTACCAACCAGTGACACTGTTGCCTGGTCCCCTTCACTGCAGTCCTGCCTGTTGACACATGAGTCCAAAGACCATGGAAGCTGAAGATTTTGAACCTCTCTTTTTACCTTATGTATTTTTTTCTCTTTTATTTTGAAAGAGGGAGATGTCTCTCATTATCATTTTTCTCTTACTGGGGTATGAATGTGAATGTGTATGTTTGAACACTAGCACATGCATATGAGCATCAGTCAAACTTCACGTTGTGAATGGCACCATTAATAATAATTCCTTAAACTTATACCACATGCAAGTCTCGCTTTTAAAATAATTTGAGTGTCTCCCTGGGGGTTAGAGAAAAGCATCAGCAAGACCAAGCTGTATTCTAGAAGAGAAAGTAATAGTTGCTGATTACTACTGTATGAGGCTGTTAGGGGAGCAAACAGGATAGCCACTATACATGCAGTAACTTATGGGAGGAGTCTTGTCATAACTATAAAGGGAAGGGTAACAGCCCTCCTGTGTACAATACTATAATCCCTCCTGGCCAGAGACACCAAAATCCTTTTACCTTTTACCGTAAAGGGTTAAGAAGCTCAGGTAACCTGGCTGACACCTGATCCAAAGGACCAATAAGGGGACAAGATACTTTCAAATCTTGGTGGGGGGAAGGCTTTTGTTTGTGCTCTTTGTTTTGGGGGTTGTTCGCTCTTGAGACTAAGAGGGACCAGACATCAATCCATGCTCTCCAAATCTTCTGAACAAGTCTCTCATATTTCAAACTTGTAAGTAACAGCCAGGCAAGGCGTGTTAGGTTTATCTTTGTTTTCTCAACTTGTAAATGTTCCTTTTGCTAGAGTGTTTACCTCTGTTTGCTGTAACTTTGAACATAAGGCTAGAGGGGGTTCCTCTGGGCTCTTTGAATTTGATTACCCTGTAAAGTTATTTTCCATCCTGATTTTACAGAGATGATTTTTACCTTTCTTTCTTTAATTAAAAGCCTTCTTTTTAAGAACCTGATTGATTTTTCCTTGTTTTAAGATCCAAGGGGATTGGATCTGGACTCACTAGGAATTGGTGGGGGGAAAGGGAAGGAAGGGGAATGATTAATTCCTCCTTGTTTTAAGATCCAAGGGGTTTTGGATTGTTGTTCACCAGGGAATTGGTGGAGGAGACTCTCAAGGCTACCCAGGGAAGGGAGTTAGCACTTGGGAGTGGTGGCAGCAAAACCAGATCTAAGCTGGTAGTTAAGCTTAGAAGTTTTCATGCAGGTCCCCACATCTGTACCCTAAAGTTCAGAGTGGGAAAGGAACCTTGACAAGTCTCAATTTGCTTTGAGGGCCGACAAGTAAATTAGTTTGGTTTTGGTTCTAAAATATTCAACCAGTGCAATGGATTTCCTTGCTCTGGGCAAGGAGCTGTAATTAGGAGTTAGAACTAACTGGACAGCTACCTCCTTAAATTCCTGTGGTTACTATTCATAAGAATCAGTCAGGTACTATATTAACCTCATGCTTTGATTACTGACTGCATTAATTTGATGAGCTGACTACTTGGTGATTTAATTCAGTATCATTGTAAATCCATTGATTTATTGGCTTGACTTCAATTATGACCTAGATTTATTAACTGTGATAATTCCTAGTTAGTTTAGTATACATTTATGGTAGCTAGTCAGCATCAGCAAGCCATAAAAATAATGTGTATGGGCCAAGGATCTGCCCTTCTACTCTGTTTACATCCACATCTATTTGGAGTCCTTTCCTTTCTGAAAGATTTACCCTCAGTGGGTTGGGAGAGAAAATCATCAGTTGTCCCCAGCTGTGTGCTGTTGGATGAGTTGTGCAATATGTAACTTTCAAAGTTTTTATGAGAAAATGGATGAGCTGTGCATAGAGCTAATTGCCTGAAGTTGCCTGTGGAGTCTTCCCTGAGTGGTCTGTCTCCTTGGTACTTCCTTTCGGATCCTTCTGGATAACTTGAAATTGGTGTCTCATTAGTGTCAGTGCACATGCAATTTAAGGGGACAATAGCCCCCAAAGTGTCTACATTAAAAAAGATATATGAGAGAAAGTCTTCAAATATGATTTTCTGGACATATATACATTTCTTTGCCTATAGTTTATTGGGAAGCAGTAATAGCAAAGACTACTCTGAGATCATTAACATAATTCCATGAATTTAAAGCATTTTTACCATTACGTGATTTCACATTGGATAGTCAAGTAGCTTTTATACTGGCATCATCCACTTACTTTTTGCATTGATGAATCTCATGACAAAAACAAAAACAAAACAAAAAAACCCAGCAGAGGATAAAGAATTAAAACTGCCTTGAAAAGAAGCCTGGATTTGAGAGCAGAGAGGGACAATAATACAACTTACAGTTTAGTCATTCTTTGCTCTACCGAGGTCCAGTTGATATTTATGTCATCTAAAAATTGACAATCCATGTGCATCACAGTAAACAATGACACTGGGGCATAAAAAAAAAACCTACAGTCAAATCAGTAGCTTCAAGTTAATAACAAGCACCATACCCTGTCTTACTGCAAATATTAAATATATTTAGTTCTTTATAATCCACATTATTGCAACATAAAGTTTGTCTAACTTCATACTTCAGTGTTTAATAATGCACATGTACAGGTGCAAGAGACAGCAGAATAAAGGTAACAGACTATGTATTATGACTATAATTGTAATATGCTTTACTAAAAGATTGTCATTTCTCAAGATACAGGTTTTCTGAAGCATTTCAATAGACTGTAAATTTATGTGTATACTTTTACAGACTCACCCACCCCTCGACACCACTAAAATGCATAGGAATATGCGGAAGACAAAAATATATCCAGTATAGATATTGTCAAAGTGCGTGATTCAAAAACCAAGCATAGCTATGGCAGCTAAGATGCAATCTCTCCCTGGAGCATTTTTATGCACAAGTGAAGTTGCCTGATACAGAAATAGATTTGAAGTTTTATATGCCAGACTCCTAGTATGTGGGTAGATTAGGTAAATCGAGATTTATGCAGCAAAATCTAATGTAGGCATTGAAAGCTTTCTGTAATCAAATATAAGACGTTATTGGTCCAAATATATATTTTTTTGTCCTCAGCATCAACAGGAGTGAAAATGCAGGCAAATTGCCCTTATACTTTCCAGCTGTCTCTTATAGCCACAATTGATTCCTCTTTTTCCTCCCCCACATACACACAAAAATAGGTCATCATCAATCTTCCTTGTTTAATTTAAACAGAAAAATTTAGTAAGGAAAACAAGACATTGGGAAGCAAAAAAAGAGAGATCGTTTTGTGTAAAAATGACTCCAGTAGCAACCAACAAAGGCAAATCTTCTCAGAAGAGGGTCATATAAAAATGGCTAATTTCCGTATAAGGGATCACTATTGTTGCTTCCAAACTGCTCAGATATATATGAATCAAATGGAAGCTTTTTCTGCAATTTAAATAACAGTTAAATAATAGTAAATAATAATAAGCAGCTGCGTGTTTTGAACTTGTTTCTGACCTTAATGAACTGAATGATACTATAAGGTGGGGGAAGGAGAAAAAAAATCATTGTCAGCTTAAAGAGAATGTTCCTAATCTATTTTTATCCTGTTACTGAAATATATGTATTCACTAAGGGTCAAATTCTCAAATGCCTAGTGCTAATGTGGCATGGGACCCAATTACCAAAAATTTCTTGCAATCTTGTGGACAGTACATCCAGGAGTGGTACCAGCTGAATTCAAGGAGAAAAACAAAAGCTGAATTCCTTCCGGCTAGCACAGCTCCGGACTCACTGAAGTGAAAGAGAGTGTGACCAGAGAGGGAGTGGTCACACTCCAACACTGACTTCCCAACCCTTAGAAGAGCTCTACCCAACTAGTTTCAGAATTTATCCTCCACTGAGGTGGAATAACTCGGGAAGATGCCTTCAGAGTTGGGAGAGAGGGACCCTAAAGAGTCTGGGCTAATGATGGAAAGCACCATTTTGCTGACAACATAGATGATTTTTTTCTGAGCAGCCTCTGCAACACACCATTAGGTCGCACAAAAGTTGGCTCTCCCCACTGAATAATCAGAAAGGATATGTTTACATTGCAATTAGACACTCCCGGCCGGTGCCAGCTGACTCAGGCTCATGGGGCTCAGGCTGCAGGGCTGTTTAATTGCAATGTAGACTTCCAGGCTTGAGCTCAGGCTGCAGCCCAAGCTCTGGGACCCTCCCACGATGACGGGTCCTAGAGACTGGGCTCCAGGCCAAGCCTGGAAGTCTCCACTGCAATTAAACAGCTCCACAGCCTGAGCCCCATGAGCCCGATTCAGCTGGCATGGGCCAGCTGTGGGTTTTTAATTGCAGTGTAGACATACCCAAAGAACACAAGTGTTGAGTAACTTGGGTTATGCCAAGTTTGGGGTCCCACGATCAGCATGCTTTGCACTTGCTCAGCTCCTGTAACGTTCAGGCCAGAATCCTGGTATCAACTGCTTAATTCTATTTAAGAATTTTAAACCATGAAAAGCTGCTCTCCTAGTGTGGCTGTGTGTTCCTGCACTCCTTATACTGCAGCACTGACAAGTGGAGGACAATATCTGTTCCCTCTCCTTCAGGGCTGCATCAGCCTCTGCAAACACAGGAGCAACAGTGCTATGGCAGTGCCTCTTTAAATCAACTACATAAGATCTGTGACTTACCACCACAACAGGAAAAACTACAGATATCACAGAATGTGCACAGGGTTTGAACCCAGGACTTCTAATCCAACAACACAGGCCCCTCTACTCAAGCTCTATCTTTTCCCTGGAAACTCTTCCCCTTTACCTCGCTAGATAAACAGATTACATTAATTTACCACAAGTATATTTTGAGGTGTGCGGATTTGGCAAACCAGTACAATAAGATTATCTGCACAGCTGCTAATAGAGATTATTTAATGCTGGTGTCCACCCGGCCATTTCAAGTACTAACAATCCCTCAGACATTTGGTTATGATTGGAACAAATTCTGGTACAAGTAGGTTCATGTGTGTGTGTTTTCAGGAGTTGGGAAAGGTACAAGAAGTCAAACTAGCCACTGAGGTCTCTTTGTGTGGATCCTTTACATTTTGGTCCCAAACCTGGGCCCAGAGCTAAGGATCAGTGGAACATGTTATACTATTATAGTTACATAGTGGTGACGGACTTTACCTTTATGGACAAATTAAAGATATTCCTCCTCTGCATTCAATTCTATAAAAAGGAAAGAGCTGGTCGGGAGATTTTGGTTTGGAGTCTGAATCCCATTTGTATTTAAGGTGCATAGGACTCGCCCATCTGTCTGAGGTTTGATAGGTCATTAAGTAGAATACAAGATGACCACATTGGATGGAATTTGTTGCCAGGTAATGGGAAAGTGACTTCCTCTGAGTGTCTCTCAACAAAAACTGTGACCATCTCTAAATGAAATCAGAGCCAGAGCTGGTTGAAATTTTTCAGTTTTTGAAGTTGATGAAATTTAAATGTGTAAATATATAAATGGGAAACTTAAGTAAATTTTTGTTAAAATTTCCTCCATTCATCATCCAACTATAGAACTGATCAAAATTTTCAAGTTTTAAAATCTGAAAAGTTTCTGGTTTTGAATTTAATATAAAGACAGGATAATTGACAAATTTTCACAATTTTTTTTTCCATTTTCCCCAAACCAGCTCTACTGCGTAGAGTCTTTTTTCACTTTGTGGCGGCAGTGTTAAGGTTAGGCTCTCCCTCTTTACTGAGCTTTAAGAGGAGTTAATACTGAGTTCAGGACTAAGCCTTAAGAGGCACTAACCAACCCAGAAGGATAAGGAGCACTCTAACTACTTCAATCATTTTAAAGAATCTTGGTGTTATTAAATCATTGATTATTCTCTAGAAGGGTATGTGACAGTGCACCCCATATTCTTCATAGTGATATTATTATGAAATGATTATAGCATAATTATGATGCATTTTGTACAAGATGGATCATGGAAGGTGTCATTGGGAAAGTTATGATTTGCTGAATATGATTATAATTTTTGTATCTGAAGTTAGAAATATTGACTATGGATCTGTATTTCAAATGGGCTTACTCTGGAAAACACCCACAGCCAGCCTTTCAGGTATAACAATGAAGAAGCCAGACAGTGCTAATGGCTCATCAACAAACTCAATGGACTGTGGAATAGCTTAATCTTCCTGAGCAGGCTCCAGACAGCCTGTAAGTAATAGCTGCTATGACTCAGCAAGGTATGCAAGGGCATGTGACCAGGCTACACGACTCTGGACTCCATTTTGGAATGTCTGTATTTTTCCACAAACTGGTCTGGGAACCAAGGTTAAAACAAAGGGTTCCCACCATATACTAAAGCTATATAAGGCAGGGGGTGACATCATCAGTTGTTCTTCACTCCCCACACAAGAGTACTCCTGGAAATACCTAAGGAACAAAAGACTGAACTGGGGGAAGTGCTGGACCCAGGTTAAAGGGATTTCTAGCATGTTTATGAAAACCTGGGGATCCCAAGCTGCAGAGCAAGTGCAGCTGATGCCTTGAGAATCTGCATGCCGCTTGTATCATCAGTCAGGGTGAAAGATTGTTAATTAAAATCCTATCCTTCTAATATGTTAAGCTTACTTTGCATTTTTGTTTATTTACTAGGTAATCTGCTTTGATCTGTTTGCTATCACTTATAATCACTTAAAATTTTTATTTTTGTAGTTAATAAACTTATTTTATGTTTTAATCTAAACCAGTAAGTTTGGAGTGACATGCTTGGGAATCTTAGCTCAAGGGGCAAAGGCTGTTGCATTTCCTCTCCACATTGAGGGGGAGTCAAACTGGATAATAAATTCATACTGGTTGGGGTTTTGACCAGAGCATGACAGTACAGCTCCGGGATCCTAGACTGGGAAGCTGGCAATTATTTTGGCTGTAGCCCCTCTATTCTTGGTTCATACAGTGGATGGTCAGAGAGCCTGCATGTAACTCAGCTGGGTGTGCCCCTACCTGTGTGTATGCTGGTGGAAGTGTAGGACCAGGAGCAGGTGAGAGGGAGCCCACGTTGGTGAGTAAAAGGGCTCAGTGGTACCCCAATTCCAGGTGGAACCCTGGGGGGAACCCATCAGAGGGTGTATTAGGTCTGGTCTATACAGGAAAGAGTTTTTATATAACCTTAAATGTGTTTGTAAACAGATACAGTTATAGGGCTCTAACCTCCTGTGTGGCCACTCTTATTCTGGTAAAAGAATTCCTTTTTGTTGCTTAGCTTCTTTGCTTGGAAAGTTGTTTAAGAGTGTCCATACTTGGGGTTATGCCAGTATAACTATATAGGTTTAATTGGAAATTTCCCCACACAGACAAGGCCTTAGAAACTCTGACATGGTTTGGTAAAGTTATTCAGAATTTGTGGAAGGATCACACTAGAATAGACCAGGCATAATCCTGGGATCAAATTTTCTATCCTACACATATAAATACCATTTAGTAGTAACAATAAAACTATTTTCCTTTCAAGACATGGAAAGTGTGACTGGGTTATGTGTAAAGTGCATCAAGAAAAAAAACCCCACAGGTGTTTAAATTATATCCATATGTTAGTGTACAAAAGTGCAGCAGATTGTGATTAAATTATATTATTGCAGGCTCTGGGAGAAAATCAGAGTAGATAAGGTTTGCTTTCTGGAAAAGACACTGTGGGTCTTATTGTCAAGAATGAAACAGCTATGCTGCTGAAAGCCCTTAGGCCTGGTCTACACTGGGGGTCAGGGGGAGAGGATCGATCTAAGATACACAACTTCAGCTACGAGAATAGCATAGCTGAAGTCGACGTATCTTAGATCGACTTAGAATCACTTACTTCGCGTCCTCGCGGCGCGGGATCAACGGCCGCCGCTTCCCCATCGACTTTGCTTCCGCCTCTCGCCGAGCTGGAGTTCAGCAGTCGACGGGAGAGCGATCGGGGATCAATTTATCATGTCTACACTACATGCGATAAATCGATCCCCAATAGATAGATCGCTACTTGCCGATCCGGCGGGTAGTGTAGACGTACCCTTAGAGTAGATGCTTCCTACATCTATGGAAAAACCCCTTTCGTCAGTACAGGTAATCCACCTCCCCAAGCAGGCTGGCAGCAATAGCTAGGTTGAAAGAAGAATTCTTCCATCAATTTAGCTGTGTCTACACCAGTGGTTAGGTCAGCTTAACTACAAAACTCAGAGGTGTGAATTTTTCACATCCTGGAGTGATATAGCTTGGTTAACCTAAGTTTTAAGTGTGGAGCAGGGCTAAGGCTCCTACTCTGGTAGTGTAAATGTGCTTCAATGAGGGTGCAAACTGCATTACAGAACAGTGCAAAAGGCCATACTGTAAATGAGAATCTGGCCGTGTTCTTTGACTTAAAATAGGAAAGTAGTTAAATGTTCTTGCAGGCCTCAACTTGCTTTACTCTGAAATTTCAGGCAATTAACCCTATGCACAACTCATCCATTTTCTCATTAAAACTTTGAAAGTTACATATTGCAAGTGAAACAGCTGTTCCAATTTACTGGTAATTATAACTTCATGTTTCATTCAAAATTGATAAATTCAAGGGACTCAAAAATGTACATTCTTTCTGAGAAACTAAAGGTAGGCAGACCTGTATTCATTCCCCTCCAAACTGTACATGCACATTTTATTTCTGCAAAAAAAGATCATTCTGCAGTTCCTAAGCAGGGGAAATGGAGTAAAGCTCACTGGGATTTATCATTAATATACATTCTTATCTCATTACAATCCCAGATAGACATCTATTGAGCTGTCAGGGAGATCTCATTCCATAAGAAGTATTGCTGAGCAGGAAACAGAAAAAAATGTAAATCCCACATAACGTGGGAAGACAGCTGGAGAAACAGGTGTATAAAAGATAGACCTCCTGTCTGAGTTGCATATTATTTATCTTTTTTTTTTAGCAGAGGGGTGTTTTGAATAGCACAGATTTCACCAATTTATAAAGTTACCTTGGAGGAAATGCTAAGAAATATTAGAAAACTTCAGATATAAGTTCCCCATGACAAATTAAAGTGTGCTGCAGATAGCTTTTTCTCTACCAGTGAAATAAAAGAGGAGAATAACTCATCTGTCTACTGAAGAGAGATATGTATGCTAGAACCTAGACATAATAGAAGAGAAAATGATGTTCCCACTTCTGGAGGACAACTGTGGTTCCCGTTACCAATTAACTGAATGAAAAATGCAAACTGCAAAGATGGGTTCTAAAATTTAAATTATTTGCTTTTTCTCTGAACACTTCCCATCTATCATCTAACATAGAAGCCATTTCTGCTACAATTCCCCCCCCCCCCAAAAAAAATTGCTTGGATCCCTTTCAAATCAGCAAGAGACTGTCCACCTAATCAGTGAAATAACTGATGGATTATTCTATGTTTGGAGTCTATTACGCTCTGCATCCGGCAAAAATACTAAACAGTTTTCTTAGTGAAATTGAAACAAATGGCAGAATGAAAATGCCCCCCAAAAGGCATAGCACTCTGAGAAAGACAACTTTTATATATAAAGTTTTTATCATGAATGTGATATTACATCAGTCCCTGCCCACAAGAATTTCAGCCTGCTCACAAACCGCCACAACTAAGAAAGAAAGTAAATTAAAATGTTATTTCAGAACAAGGAAAAAATGTGGTAGCATTATCGTTTTAAAAGCCATAAAGAAGCAATACCTCCAGACTGCAGTACAGCTTTGAGAAGGGAACCAAATTTTATTTGAGATGCTATCCATGCATTTGTGTTATTTCAGATTCCTTTATTTGGCTACAGTTGTATGATAAAGTTCTCTCTTTGGCAACATCAGTGGGTCTTTTTTCTCATTTACACTAGAGCTACTTTACACCATTTTAGGGCCCCTTTAAGGCCTCTTGCACAGCTAGAGGTGTGTAAAGGGGACTAAATGAAAGTGAAAAATCAGGCACAGTAAATACATCAGGAGCGAAAGAGGTACCACAATAACACAAGCCAAATATACAGTTAAAGAGAAGGATTAGCAATTCTAGGGGTACGGGGAATGGACTCTATGACACTCAAGACTGCATGGGGAACTTCTAGAGTCCTCAAGGCAACTGCTACTTTGCATACATTGCTTCAGCAATGAAAATAAAATGAAAAACAAGTCATTAATAGAGCCAGTAGAGAAGAATAGCAGACAGGGTGTGGTCCTTTTAGACTCAGTCTGTGCAAGGCCATACTTCTGTATCTAAAATCTAGTGAACAGGAGGGTGCCTTTGGGCAACATTTATGGACCCTGAGCTGCACTTTGCATCCAAGTGAGCAACTGTTAGGGTAATTACACTAATTACACTGAAACTGCCCATTTTAAGCACTTAGACTGGCTAGGTCAATAGCAGCATTAGGAATTAATAGACCTATGGCTTCAGTAATGTTCCATTAAGTTTAGCCTTCCATGATTTCTGGTATATTTCATTTTAAAATAGTGTTAGGGGGTCAACAAAAGCAAGGAAATCATTGGTAGAGATTGCCATGACAACCTTAATACAGGTCTATTGAAACAGCCTGAAATATCTTCTTAGAGTACAATATGGTCGCAATCCCTGGCCACAACAAGGAGAATTAAGGGTAACCACTAAAGAGGGGAAAATGGACTTATACACTTTGTTAATACTGCATGAAATATGAGGAAAGGAAGGCTGAAAGGACTGCCAATGACAACAAGAATTTAAATTCTACTTTTTTTTCCTTTTTGACATTACATTTCCAGGTCTTTTCAGTTCTGGAAGACAATGTTGACTTGAGAAATAGTGAAACCTGTGAGATCTCCAAGAACGAAAAATGCATTCCCCTTTCAGTTGTTCAGTTTCCAATACAACTACTAGAAATTTTGTTTTTTTTTTGTTTTGTTTTTTGTCATCAATATAATTTCAATGCCTAACCCACACTTAGAAGGAAGGACCCATTTTATTAATGATTCCACACTTCTGCCTCTTTAGCTAAGGGGGAACAAAGCTACCTGTCCACATCTAAAATCCACAAAGAGTTCTCCAGTAAATCAAACATGACCTGACTGGATATTCCTAAAAGTAAAAACTTCAAGTAGAAAAAAACAACATATTAGTCATTCTTTGTATATTGTTATGTTCATGGCACAAACAGAGAGAATTAGAAAGAAAACCCTTCCTGAAAGAATGACGCTAACAATATATTTCTTAGAATCCAGAAATCTAACATACAGCCAAATGAAGAGAGACATAGGAGACTAGTACCTAAGGCAAAGAGGCACAGCTCAACTCACCTTGCTCCAGACTGGCTCTTTTAGAGATTGACTGCTGAGAACCCAGATCATATGCATCCCTCAGAGCCCCTTAGCCTGCAAGCAGGACCAGGAAACCCCATAAATTTAAAGTGATAGCTTATCATTTTAACACAGTTTTCAATACACTACATATATCATAAAGAAGCAAATAAGGGCACAACCTATTTTTTAAATATTCTCTCAAGGTCACCTTCAAGAGCACCATAGAAGCTGTACGGCTTGATTTGGAGGAGCTAAACTTGCCCCACTCTCTTTGACTTAATGGGAGTTGTAGGTATTCAGTACCTTGGAAAAATTGATCAGTTCAATTTTTACATTGGCAGTGCAGAGCTTGGTTACCAATAGAGCTGGGTGAATACTGGAGCCAGGGTAGAGACTGTTGCTGTGCCCAGAACTGACTGAGGTGGGCCTGCAGTGAAGGCAGTGTGTGTATCCACCACTTTTGGTTGGGAAAGTGCTTGCAGCAAGGGGGACAGCAAAGAGACTTTAAGGGGTTTCCCTGACCATGAGATGAAGTGGTCTTATGGACTTAGGGTGACCAGATGTCCCGATTTTTGTATCTTTTTCTTATATAGGCTCCTATTACCCCATCCCCCACCCCCTGTCCCGATTTTTCACACTTGCTGTCTGGTCACCCTATATGGACTAACCAGGATCCAGGGTTCCTGACCTTTGGTTAAAACAACTCCCATCTTCAGAGGGGTTGTGCAGCTAGGAATGATCCAAAGCTAGAGTTGCTCTGCCGCATGTTGCCTTGGCTGGACTGTTTTATTGGACCGACAGAATACTGTCCCCAACGTCAAGATCTTCAAGCACACTCAGAATTCTGACATTCAGAGGAGTGCACATGCAGGGGAAGGATAGACTATATTTAGCTTAACAATGAGACGGTTACGTGGTGACTTGATTACAGCCTATTTGTATCTACATGGGGAACAAATATTTAATGGGCTCTCCAATCTAGCTGAGAAAGACACAATCCAATGGCTGCAAGTTGAAGCTAGACAGACTTGGTCCAACAGAGTCTGGATTTGTTGACCTTCAGGCAGGCTGCAAAGCCCATGTATTTTCCAAGGCTTTTCCCTGGGACAGAGTACTGAGTGAGTAAGGAAAGAGAGTGTTAGTTTGGCCTGCAGAAAGGTTTTTTTAGATGGATCCCATTTGATTTTTGTATATACTTTTAATTTTTTTGCTCTATGCAGCTAGACTTCTGCCAAATATAATATATGTAAACCCGAATAAACATACACAAAATAAATAATTCATTTGATGGACGATTTGCACTAAATTACTGATGCAATATAAAAAGAATTAGTATAAATAAATTCCAGAGAGGTTTTCAGAATGGAAATCCTGGAAACCTTAATTGGATCATGGATAACACCACTATTATTTCACTAGAAATGGTATTGTGCACACCTTATATTGATTGATTACTATGATTTTTTAATTGTATCTACAACCTGACTCCAGGGCAACACATTGTTTGAATGAACAGAAGGAGAGAAAATATATGCAATCCTGTAAAGAATAAATGTTCGTGTTCATTTTACATTATATTCATTTTACATTTTAAAAGGTTTTTAAAAAGCCTGGAAATCATTGAATTGTGCACATAGCTGGCCTATATTAACAAATGATTTTATTGCTATTTCTCTGTTCCTCCCTCCCTGCTCCTTCTTTCTGTTTGTTATACCCTCACCTGCATTCTGTCTTAAATTAGGGCAAGTCTACACTACAAAATTAAATCAACCTACCTTACATCGACATACAGCCACCAATTAAATCACTTTTGCCTGTCCACACTACGCTCCTTGTGTTGACGGTGCGTGTTCTTACCAGGAGCGCTTGCCCCAATTTAACTGTCAGTGTGGGGCATTGTGGGATGGCTTCTGAAAGGCAGTAGGTTGATGCAAGCAATGCAGAGTCTTACCAGTGGTTCTCAACGCACGGCCCGCAGGCCTCATGCGGCCCAATTAGCACACAGCTGTGGCCCAGCTCTGTGCTAAAGGCTGCCCGGCCTGCACAGCGGGGTCTGGTTCCCAGTTGCCCAGCAACCCCATGTGGCAGGGTCCAGGCTGCCTGACCGCCCAGCCGAGTGCAGCATGGTCAGGGCTGCCACCCAGCCCCACAGGGTTGGAGTCCGGGTTTGGGGCTGCCACCTGGCCCAACACAACAAGGGTCTGGGGTCAGGGCTGCCCACCCAGCCCCACAGGGTCAGGGGTCTGGGGTCCGGGGTGGCCGGCCGGCTGGCCTCTCAGGATCGGGGTCCAGGGTTGGTGTCAGGGCGGCTGGGTCCAGGGTCAGGGCTGCTGCCAGGCCCCGCCCGGCCCCATGCCCCATGCCCCAGGCTTTGCTCCTGGCCCCACTCTGTGGAAAGGTCTCTGGGCTGGAGGTGCTGGGCATAGGGGTCTGGAGGAGTTTGGGGGGGCACTGTAGTTCTCAGCCTGTGGCCCAGGTAACACATTGTGGGCCACATATGCGGCCCACAATGATAAATAGGTTGAGAACCATTGGTCTACACTGACACTGCGACGACCTAACTACACTGACCTAAGCACTACGCTCTCATGGAGCTGGAGTTATTAAGCTAGTGTAGAGGGCAGGTTACATTGGTGGAAGCTACATTTTAGAGTAGACACTTACAGAGTTATGTTGACATAAGCTGCCTTACATCGATCTACTTCTGTAGTGTAGACCAGGCCTCAGACTGAGCTCTTCATGCAGAGATTGTCCTACTCTAGGACCTAGACTCTGCAAACACTTGTGCTCGTGCATAATTTTAGCATGCAAGTAATCCCACTGATTTCAATAATCTACATGAAACTGACTCATGTATGTAATGTGTTTGCAGGATCAGAGCTTGTATTGATAGTGGGCTTAGCAAAATATAGTCCAACTCCTACTTGAAGGATCTAGATGCTACCATAGTGTAAATAATAAGAGACAAGAACTTAAAATTGTCTCACTTTGCTTCCACAATTAGCAGACACATGTAACTGTGTGCAGAAATTTGCATCCACAATCACAGGTGCTGACTTTCTTCTTTCTGAGTGGGTGCTCCACCCCCACTCTGCCCCGAGGCCCTGCCCCTACTCTGCCCCTTTCCCCAAGGCCCCACCCTCACTTTGCTTCTTCCCACCTCTGCTCCGCCCCTTTCCCCGAGGCCCCACCCATCCTCTTCCCATGTGGAGTACAGTGGTGTTGCTGGGTCTGTTGGGTCTGTGGGGAGAGGAGGCTGTGCAGTTACAGCTCCGATCCAGTCTTAGGAACACTGACACCTACAAGCAGATTGAATGGCATGGATTGGGAGGCATGACGGACATGCAGCAGTGCCGTGCTAAGATAAAGGAGCTGAGGCAGGTGTACATGAAGGCAAGAGAGGCCAACCATCACTCTAGTGTGGGGCACAGAAAACATGTCACTTGTACAAGGAGCTCCATCCCATCGTTGGCAGTGACCCCACCTCCACGAGCCCCGTGGATACTTCAGGGGGACTGGAAGCAGTGGCTAGTGGAGTCAACCCTGAGGAGAAATGGTGGACGAGGAGTCTAGTTGGAGGAGGATGTGGGACAAGCGACAGGCTCATCCGGTAATGTGGCAAGCCAGCACCTCTTTTTAACTCAGGAGGTGTCTAGCCAGTCCCAGCAGTCCAGATCTGGCATGCCTGAAGCAGGAGAGGGGAGCTCCCATAAATGCTAATATTTCTTCGATAGTGCACGGTTACATGAGGTAGAGGTGTCCTTTATTTTGATACATGGTGCACGTGGGAGATGGGATCGAAATTAACAACACTAGGTACTGTTTGCATCTGCTTCACATTCCCCTGTGCAGCTATGCAGTGGGGGCCCTGCAGAAAAGTTTGTTAATGTACACCGAGATCTCCCAGGAATCCTCCATACAGATCTCTAGGAAACTTTCCTGCAGATACCCTGAAATCCTCTACCAAAGGTTTCTTGGCAGAGCTGCTTTGTTTGTTCCCCCGTTCTAAGGAACTTTGCCAGGCCAATCAGCAATTACTTCTGGAGGAACCAAAACAGCACACAGGTGAGCAGCACAGGGACCCAGTTTGAAGCCTCAAGCATGCAGGAGATGCACTCTTGCATCTTCGGTTACCCTCAGTAGTGTGATTTCAATCGCTCTCACTATTGTCTCCAGGATCTTGGTCTGATCCCCTTCTGAAACCACCCAGACCCTGTCTCATCTTGCAAGCCCTGGGTCTGGGCTGAACACACCATGTTTAGTGTTCTGACCTACTGCGTGCTTGACAAGGGAAAGTGAGAAAGAGGTATATGTAACTTTTATGATGCAAGACTGCAAGTGCACAAACAATACTGACTCTGTGTATTGTTTCTTTTGCTTCTGAAGCTGTGCCCTTGAGGGCCAGTTCCTACACACCGGCAGAGAGCCTTCATCAGAAAAGGAGATGAACAATGAAGAGTAAGGAGGGCATGTTTTCGGAATTGCTGCAATCATCAGATCAGGCCAATAGCGAGCACAGAGCATGGAGAGAGACAATAAACGAAAAACTACAAATGGATAGCCAGGAGAGGAGACAGGGTCTGAAGCAGATAATAAAGCTCATGGAGGATCAAATAGAGATGCTGACGTACCTGACTGCACTGCAGGCAGAACACATGCATGCTCAACTCCCCCTCCGGCCCAAACAGAACTGCCTTCCTTGCTCTCCCCAAATTCCCCCCAGACATTCCTCTCACGTTCCCAGCCCATCGGAGTACCCCTTGCACTCGACCCCTAAGGACATTTTCCATAATGACAGCTGGACTTACATACAGCTATGAGATCCTCATTTCAGACTGCCATGTCCCTTGTAAGAAATGTTAATCTGTATATTGCTATTTAATAAAAATTGAGTCTTACAAAGACAGTGATTCTTTATTTGTGACTTACACAGGCTGGTTGCAACAGAAATTCAAACACAGTGGCAATCGGCACATTTGTAGACTACAATTAACGCTCAGGCACGAATCATTACAGGGGTCATAGAAGGTGGAAAGTAAACAATGCCTGGCTCAATGCATTGCAGAAAGAACTCCTCTAATAGCGCCGGTTTCTGGTTACTCAAAATCAGCCAGCAGGTGATCCACCTCAACATTCCACCCCTGGGGAAACTTTTCCCCCTTGGCGTCACAAATGTTATTTAGAGCGCAACAGGCTGCTATGACCATGGAATATTTTTCTCATTGAGGTCTAACCCGCCAAAAAGGCAGCACCAGCGACCCTTTAATCTGCCAAACGCACATTCTATGGTCATTCTGCGAATGCTGAGCCTGTTGTTGAAGTGGTCCTTGCTGCTGTCAATGTTTCTTTGCTTCCACAAAGAAAGAAATGAGCCGCGGGAGTACGGGGTAGGCTGGGTCTCCCAGGATCGCTATGGGCATTTCCACATCCCCTATTGGAATTTTCTGGTCTGGAAAGAAAAGTCCCAGCGTGCAGTTTTCTATACAAGTCAGTGTTCCTGAAGATGCGTGCATCATGCACATTCCCTGACCACCCCACTTTGATGTCAGTGAAACAACCTCAGTGATCCACCAGCAGCTGCAATACCATAGAGAAGTAGCCCTTTCTGTTGATGTACTCCATCGCAAGATGCTATGGGGCCCAAATTGGAATATGTTTGAGCCATCTATCACCCTGCTGCAGTTAGGGAATCCCATTGCCGCAAAGCCATCCACTATTTCCCACACATTGCCCAGAGTCACAGTACTTTGTAGCAGGAGATGACTAATGGCCCTGAACACTTGTATCACTGCAACCCTCTTGGTGGACTTCCCAGCTTCAAACTGATTCATGACTCACCGGTAGCAATCTGGAGTTGCCAGCTTCCACATAGCGATCGCCACTCACTTTTCCACCATTAAGGCGCTCTCATTTTGGTGTCATTGGCACCGCAGGGCAGGGGCAAGCACCACACACAGTTCAAGGAAGTTGGCTTTGCGCATAAAAAAGTTCTAAAGCCACTGCTTGTCATCCCAGACCTGAATCACAATCCGTTCCCACCACTCAGTGCTTGTTTCCCGAGCCCAATGGGACGGTCCACCATGTGCAGCTGCTCCGTGAATGCCAACATCAGTCTTGAATTGTTTCTTTCCATGGCACACAGCAGGGCAGGCAGCACAGATTCATGTTCAGATTCACAGCTCATGAAATACTGCAGAATCAGCCATGTAGTGTTCATAATGGTTATCACAAGACTGGTGAGCAGTGCAGGATCCATGCTTTCAGGCAGAGATGCAAAGTTTACAGGGGCAGTTGAAAAATGGTGCAAAATGCAGTCAGAAGCCATTGAAATTATGGGATGGAGAAAACTGCATCATGGGGATGGTGATCCTTCCCAGTACTTCTAACAGGAGATGGTGGCGATTTGCACAGTGGGATAGCTACCCATGGTGCACTGCTCTCTCTGTCAGTGCTAGGGCACAAATAGTGGACACACTCTGCCAATGCAAGGAGAATTGTGTGAACATGCACAAGCAATTTAGTTACAGCGGTTTATGATTGTAACCATAACTTAAGTCAACTTAACTCTGTAATGTAGACATGGCCTTAAGAAGTTCTGTTTAAAAATGAATAGTTCGGAAGAGCCCTGCATGTGTCTTCATTGAAATGAAGGCATACTGCCTAAAAATGTAATGGCACTATATGGCTCATAGCTTTGTATGACTTAATCTTTGTACTTGTACAATGGACTCCTTTTAGGAATGTGTGTCCTGCTGTATGTGCAGACACACTGCATCCTCTTTCTGACAAAAAGCAATACAACAAAAATTCCAGTGTTGACCTTCTCAAAGCTTGGCTGCTGCTAGAATTTCTATCTGAGGACTGTTCTTCCTAATCCATTTCAGCCTAGAGAGCCTGTTCTACCAATCTATGAGTGCGGAACTACCAAACTCCACTTTCTGCAATGATTTTGCAGGAATCCATTAGCAGGTCCCTGCAAGGTTTTAACAGCAACAAGCTAGGATGACAGAGAAGAACCCTACTATTTTGCTACAGGAGTCCATTCTATAGTCTTTTTCAGGCAACAATGCCATTGGCTTAAACAAGAATGTTGCTCAAGTAAGGACCTACTAGATTGGGCTCTTAACCAAGATGCTGATTTGTTTTTGTTTTTTTAAAGCAGCATCTGTTTAATTGACATTGTTGCTAGGGGAGAGTTTTGTAATTATCCAGTTTTAGAAGCTCTAAACAATGCATAAGAATTGTCACATCTAGTCCATTAAATGCGATGCCTGGTGCTATCTGTAAGCTTATTCACAGTTGTTTGCTAATATATAGTAAACTTTCCACTGTGTGTAATTTCCTATTGCTTCCCTGTTCTATTCTGCCTACAGTTAAATGAGTGTTTCATCTTAATTCAGGTTTCTAAATCATAATGCTTTGTACTGAGATTAATTTTTAATTTTTCATTATACTGTTTTGGCACTGGGTTTACTTTCCAATCAAGTGAACACTGAAATTCAACAGCAACTTATCTGACTGACATACAGTTGATGAAAGCAAGAGTTGGGTTATCCTATTCTGTACTGTATTTTTTTCATTTTTTGCATGACTTGTATATAATAGTAAAAGGTATCAATTTTTTTAGTGTATAGTTTAACATAAAAAATTAAAACAAAATATGGAAAGTGAATTTTGGCAGTTAGCTTCCTTGAAATAGGATTTCTAATTACAACATTTTTTAAAATGAAAGATCCCTTGAAGGATTTCTTTCCTTGCAAAGTGGACAAACATACGCCATGCTAGGAACTGCTGTGTAATTCTCTCATTGTTTTAGACTCTCTCAGCTGTTGATCTTGTGTGAGACTAATACTGACAATTACAACATGCTCTGAATCTTTAGTAGTACATGCTAAGCATGACAAGTTATTTAGAACCATTTATTTTCGACACAATGTGTCTGTTATATTCTTTTGACTCATTTACAACAAAATAAGTTGCAACATTTAGTAATGGTTGGAGATAAAATCCATATTTAGCAATATGTTTTCCATCCTTTAGACATAACAAATGCAACATGTGAAATACTGCTTCAGTGTTTGGAAGATTCTGTGGATTATATTCTTAAACACTGCCCTCTCCTAATAACACACAATGCTTGTTCGTTATGAGCCTAATGGACTTTTGATCATGTCTTATATTTGAACTGGAGAATTAATCTAAATCTGATGGAAAAACAAATAGTAGCTATTGTTATAGGATAGTCATATATGGAAGTAACTACCTCTCATTTTCTGCAGACTACTGTAATATTTTCATGTTTTATCCTGCTAAGCAATATCCTTTTAAAAATTAGGGTTAGGATTTTCAGAAGCACTCAGGATTGGTTTACCTCTCCACTGAGGCCAATGGGTGCTTTTGAGAATCCCACCATCAGACTCTAATGGTGCAATTAGCAATGTATGGGTATTAATATACCTACTATCATCTACGTCCGGCACAAAAAATACCCACCACCCCTGTAAATTGTGACAGTTCCAGAAACATCACCTCAAGAAGGCAAGGACTTTCATTAGTCATACAGTCAGCATTTCTGGCCAAGTAAAGTAATTCCTGTAAGCACAGTCTCTTAGAGGTGGCAAACAGAATGATATCAAAAAAGGTTGTTGGGTCCCAAGAATATGAAAAGGCCAAATGACTAGACCTTAATGAAATATTTTCAGCAAACAGAAAATTTGTCAAAAAAAAAACATTTTGGGGGCCACAGACTATTTGGATTGAATTTGACAAATAGTTTCAACAAAACTAAACCACAACCCTGAAAACAAACGTTTTGAAAATATAAAAATGACATTTTGTTTCAAATCAACTTTTTGTTTAGAAAACATTGATCCAAATTGACAGTCAAAATGTGTCATGCGATTTGAGCAAAGTTTTTTCCGTTTTTTGTTTCATCAAGAAAAACCAGAAAAATTAAGTTTCCTTTAAAACTGAACCAATTTTTATGTATTTATTTATTTTTTCGTTTGGTTACCAAAAAAAATCAATTATTTACTCAGCACTACAAATGACTTTCAGTTCACAAACTTCTAGTTAGCACATCTTACTTCCTCTTCTCTTCTCTAGTCATCAGAGGGGTAGACCTATTAGCTCACTATTCCCTCCATTATCTTTTATGACCTTTCTTCCCAGGATCAACTTGAGTTCTTCTGTCGGTGCCCAAGAAACTGACTGGTGGAGTTAAGACCCTAAGCCAAATTTCAAAGCTCAGGCCCATCTCTAATTATAAAAATATATAAGTACATTGGTTAAAGTAGATGGAAGCAGGAGCGGGAAGTTTTCGGCCAAGGAAGAGGGGAGCTGTGTGAAAGCATTGCTTACCCAGGCCAAGGAGAAAAGGGAGGAGTTGGGCTCTCAATTAATTTTAAGCCTCAGAAAATAGTGTTAAAATTAAAATTAGTCACTATGATCCTACTTCAGCAGGGTACATAAGCACATGCCTAACTTTAAGCATGTGAATAATCCCATTGACCTCTGTGGGACTACTCATATGTTTGAAGTTTGACATGTGCTTAACCAGTGCCAATACGCAGAACACTAGGTAATAATACCTAGTTCTTATATAGCTGAGTGTTTGAATATGAGTTAAGTGGGTGAAGTCTGGCACTAAATAGAATGCACATGAAGGGGGAAAAGAAGTTGCAGGATAGAGTGAAACCATATAGGTATTAAGGCTAACACTTACAATATTGAGAAATAGCCCAGGTCTTGGGACTTTGGGGATTCCCAAGGCACTGATCCAAAGCCCATTAAAATCAATGGGAATCTTTCCATTGACTTCAATGGATTTTGGAATCAGATACATATTTGAATGTTTCTTTCCCCACCCCTTCTTCTCCTTCTGGAAAACCTTGAACAAAGGAATTCTTGCCATGAGACTGCCACATTAGAAAGATTCATAAAGATAGTGTATTTTTCATGACAATATGTTTATATAAATACTGCAGTATAGTTCTTTGAATGGGAGTATTAAATAATATAAAAGCAACAAAACTTCTTTGTCCGTTTGTCAACAAAGTTAAAATATGGAGTACAAAATGAAACAACAATGGCAAAAGTAGCACAATTAGAGAAAGTGCTGGTGTTTAAATAATTGGAAAAAAATCGTTTTAATTTCCTTTTAGGCCTTAGTGAAATTTTCAAAAGGGCCTGAGTGACTTCGGAATCTAAGTCCTATTTTCAAAAGTGATTTACGGCCAGATTTTCAAAGGTATTTTGGCATCTAAACATGGCGTGCAAAGTGTCCAACTACACTAGGTGCCTAACTCCTATTGATTTCAGGTGCTTAACCTGCTTAGGCAGTTTTGAAGAGCCCACTACATGCCTATATGCCTTTGAAAACCTAGCCCTGAGGAGGAGCCTAAGTCACTTTTGAAAATGGGACATGGGAAAATGTTTCTTTTATAGCCAAGGTGTAGGATTTTCAAAAAATTTCTTACTGTCAACAGTTCAGTAATAATTGGAGTGCCAACATAGACAAGGCGATAGCAGCTGTTGATGTTGTAACAACCATGTTACATAGACCTCTGTTTGAACAGGGTTAGACTTAAATGATCAATGAACACCCATTGCCCTGTCTACACACTATCACCTGAGGATTTGAACAAGTGCTAATAACAGTGGGAGTTTTTATGAAAATATCCAATGCAAACTCAGCCTTCCAACTGTCACAGTAGTTTCTATGCTTCCATTTGTTTAGCTCCACATAAAGGTTTGAGGAACAAATCATAACTTTTTAATAATGTGTATCCTTCTAGGCAAACAGCAACCAGGGCCTTTATATATATATATTTAGCTGGCCTGGGCTTGTCTTGGAAATTAGTTGAGGTTTATTTTTTTCCTATGTATCTGTTGTCATGTTCTTCCACTGATTTGACAGCTATTACAAAAAACATCACAAAAATACAGGATCAGTCCTTCTCTATATTAATGTATAGTTAGGGTGACCAGATGTCCTGATTTTATAGGAACAGTCCAGATTTTTGGGTCTTTTTCTTGCATAGGCTCCTATTACCCTCCACCCCCGTCCCAACTTTTCACATTTGCTGTCTGGTCACCCTATGTATAGTTTTCATAATAAACCCACTTAAATTGGTAGGTTCTGTGTACTTGTTAAAGTGCCAAGTACTTAGGGTTTTTTAAATTAAAAAGTTGTAAAGATCAGACAGATTCCAAATATATAAAAGTCATTATTTAGACAACTGTATCTAGATACTGCATAACATTTGCTGACACTGAGGGCTTATCATACTGCTCCTCACACAACCAAAACTCTGTATAGCAAAGAAGGATGCACACAGTATGCAGGATGCTCTTGGGATGGTCTATGTATTGCTGCCACAAACAGAGGTGGTATGGATGCGTGTCCAGATCCTGACATGGTTAGCACATGCTCTGAAATTACAAGGCTAGTACACAAACTGACTGCACATGCTGCTGCTTTTCTATGCCTCACCAGCAATCCCTCAGGCCCACTCACTGGAATCTGCTGGCCAGGGTAGGATTTGACCCTCAATGTTTAAGTTCACTGCAGCAAATATGATAATTTTACCATCACTTAGTGATGACTACTGACTCCAAGCCATTAATTTTAGCTGTCCTCCCACTCCTGCTGCTTCCTGGCCTGCATAATTCAGGAACAAAGGAACCAGGATATATATGAGAAAGATATATACTGCATCGTACTGGAACAAGAACATTATTCAGCCCCTCTGGAGATTTGGGGGAACTCAGTGGGAGGAAAATGGCAGAGCTTTCTTCTTTTCAGGCCTCTCTCATGGTCTTTCCTACGGGAGGTGGCAATCTGAATTTGCACCCTTTCCATTAGCCTGGAAAATAGATGGATGGGTGTTGCAAAGACTTATTCAGCCACAGATGTACAGTAAACTGGAAAATGTTTTCTTGTTACCCTTATAACCCTTCTACTCAACATTTTGGCTCCCTGTCCAACCCCAGGGTATTTTGTGCGGATAACTTTAATAAGTTTCCTACCTTTCCATGTCAATATATTGGGAATAGGTTTCAGGAATATTAGATCTTGTCTAATGGGCATAATGCTCCCCAAAGTATCCCATCAGTGGCAGCAGCAAATGGGCAGAGGGTTTCTTACCCATGTGTTGTCAAACTCTGCCTGTGCACTGTCTTCACAACAGTTTCCAATGCTGCTGTCATCAGTGGAGCTGCACCAATGAGCCATGAGAGGTGAATGATGTGTCTTGTTTGGCCAGTTTAGATACAGCTTTAAAGGAGACTTACAAAGAAGAAAAACAAACAGATTCAAATCCTTTCTTACTTCTTTATGATGTTTAAAGCATTCAAAACAAAATAACTTTCTCCAAAGGGTGGGGAGGTGGAGGTTGTTCGGTGGGGGGGTGTCTTTTAAGGAGGGTTAAAAACATTCAACATTCAGGTCTTGTCTACTCTGGAAATGTATGGATGAACTGACATCTAGTGTCATTACGCTATCAGAAGAAATCAGAGACTGAAAGCTGAGCTGAGGGAAATGGATTTTTAGTCAGAATGTTTAAAACGTTGCTTCTTGTTTGGTTTGGTTAAAAATCTAATGCCTCAGACGTTTGGGGGAAAGGACTTCTTCAATTAAGGGAACATCTACACTGCACAGAAAAGCCCCTGGCTCTGAGTCTCAGGGCCCAGGTCACTTGACGCGGGCTAGCGGAGCTTAAAAGAGCAGCATATACTTTTCCACTCAAGCTGGAGGCTGGGCTCTGAGACCCTCCTCCCTCATAAGGTTTCAGAGCCTGGGCTCTTGCCCAGGTCCAATCTCTATGCTGCTATTTTTAGCCCAGAGCTCCAGCCCCATGAGCCAACTCAGTTGTTCCAGGCTCTCAGACGCGGTGCTGTGGGTTTTTCTTTGCAGTGTACACATACCCTAACCTAAGGCATTAAAGAGGAACCAATTCACAGATGAGATACCCAACTAGTCCTATAGCAAAACCAGAATTGACATTCTCAATACTCCAAAGTGTGAAAGAAAATTTAAAATAACGAAAGGGGGAGGGAGAGAATAAAAACCTTTCAGACTTACACATTAAAAAAAACATTTGCAGATCACCTTTAAAATAGCCATGGAAAATCAGTACAGCTGAAAGCACAACATAACCAAAACCCATGTGAGCCATATTCTATAACAGGGGTCTCAAACATGCGGCCCGTGAGGTTATTTTCTGCGGCCTGCGAGCTCCTTCCGGTCCCCCCGCCCTCCCCAAGCATTTACCTAGAGCGGCTCCAGCCCGACGCGCACCGGGGGCAGGGCAGGCTCCCTGCCTGCCAGCCCTGCCCCCGCGCCACTCCGGGAAGCAGCCAGAACGTAGGGAAGAGAGGGCACATTGGTGTGTGTGTTGATGCTGCTTCAGGCAACGCCCCCAACAACTCCCATTGGCTACGGTTCCCCGTTCCCGGCCAATGGGAGATGCTGGGGGCGGTGCCTGAAGCAACAGCAATACACAAATCCCGGAGCAGCGTGGGGGCGGGGCAGGGCAGACAGGCAGGCAGGGAGCCTGCCCTGCCCCCGGTGTGCACCGCGCCAGAGCCCCTTGCTGCACCCTGCACCCCAACCCACTGCCCTGAGCCCCCTGCCGCACCCCGACCCCTGCCGTACCCTGCACCCCTCCTGCACCCCGACCCCCAGCCCTGAGCCCCCTGCCGCACCCCACACCCCTCCTGCCCCCCAACCTCCTGCCCTGAGCCCCCTGCTGCACCCCACACCCCTCCTGCACCCCAACCCCCTTCCTTGAGCTGCCTGCCACACCCTGCACTCCGACCCCCTGCCCTGAGCCCCTGCCACACCCCACACCCCTCCTGCACCTCCTGGGGGCAGGGAGGGGGCGGAGTTGGGGTGGGGATTTCAGGGAAGGGGTTGGAATGGGGGCAGGGAATTGGTGGGAAGAGGTGGGGCAGGGGTGGGGCTTCATGGAAGGGGTGAAGTGGGGGCGGGGCCGAGGGCGGCGGGGGGGAGGTGTCATAAATGCGGCCCTCCGGCCAATGTACTAGTCCTCATGTGGCCCTCGTGGTCATTTGAGTTTGAGACCCCTGTTCTATACTGACTTACACCCTATGCAAGTGAATTAGCTTCACTAGGATTCAAATGAAATTTGAATTCATTGAGATTGCAGAATTCAGTTTAAATGGTAACGCTATTTTAACTATTTCAGTGGCTTAATTACTGGTGTTGACAGGATGGTTCCAGCATTAGGGATATTACAGGAAACTGAGATTCAGTTCTACTGCTGTCTGTGGGCTGAAAAAGGTCCAGAAAGAGCTGACACCAACTGCAGCCAATACAATTTGCGGATACTCAGCACCTAACACAAGCAGGCCCTGTTACAGTTCTAGAAACATTTTTCCTGTTGTCTACATTCAGATTTATGCTACTTTTAGCATAGATTCAGGAGGATCCATTGCTGACCATTTCCTCATTTGTTGACTGAGAAAATTTCCATTGTTATTATACAGTTTCTCATGAACACTTTGTCCAAGAACAGTGCTACAGAAACCTGAGTGGTTTTATTGCCCAGAAATCTGAATAAGGCACCCCATAAAAAACTGTTCCCTCAGGGCACCTAATGCACTTAGAGTAGCATAATACAAAATGAAATAGCAGAATTATACTGAAATTATAATAAATACTTATGGAATGTTAGTCTTAGTCCCATTACACTGTGAGATGGATGGGTCGAACAAACAGTTTAATAGCATAAGGCATCCGATAGGAAAAATAATGGTGCTCAGCATGGTTCCTCCATCCAGTGAACAGATCATCATTATGATAATTTTTATAAAGACAATGAGCTGGTGAATTGATTTTATTGAGAGTAGCATTCTCACGCGCTGGGCTTTCAGTTAGAAGCTTTATTGCTTAGATGAAAATGCTCCTATACAGTCCATTTTTATGGTAACTCTTACAAAGAATAATGTGCATTGAGTGTGCCAAGGAAGCATATATAGCCTGTTCTGAGAGCTTGGGAATCCAACTCTATATCCTCTCAAATCAGATCATTATGCATTTGAAAGTTTTTAAAAAGCCATAGAAAGCGGCATGTTCTGAAGATATCAATTGGATCCTGTCATTTAAATCCTGAATTTTAATCTCAGCTGAGGTACTGACTGTCTCTGTGGCTTTGGGTAAGTCACTTATCCACTGGGTAAAGTAGATTGAAATGGGAAGGGGAGCACTCACCAGACCTGCACCAGCCAATGATGGGAAGTTGTGTGGGAGCCAGTGGTGCAAGTAGAATTCATTTCTTACCGGTACACTGCACTCATGAGAGGGACACAAAGGGGGGGCATGTGACCTCCCCACGTGACCCTCCACCTGACTCCTCCCCACTCCGCCCCCAGCCCAGGGCCCCTGCACTCTCCCCGTCCCCTCCCCATGATCCATCCCATGTGACCTGGGGTGGGGGCTCCGCTGCACCGGAGACTTCTGAAACACAGGGCTCTCTGGAACCACAGCAGCAAAAGGAGCAGAATGTGGGGCCATCTGGTGGCCCTACACCGGCAGCTCTTCCAGTGTGTCTGTACCGCCCTCAGCCCCACCCCCAGCCCTGTCTTCTGGCAGGGCTGCTGTACAGACCCCAGACAGGAGACGCAGCTGCGTGGAAGAGTTGGGGGTGGGACTGGAGGCGGTACAGCCACGCTGAAGGAGCTGCCGGTGTGGGGCCACCAGACAGCCCGATGTTCTGCTCCTCCTGTGTCTTTCCAGCACTGCTACTGGCTATAGATATCTTACTGGTACGGCATTCCTGACCAGACCGCCATACTTGCACCACTGGTAGGAGCACTGGTTATTCAAGCCAGGGAGAACACAGAGGATGTCCATCTGCTTTTATCACAGAAGAGAGAGGGACATTCCTCTGTTCCCCCTTGCTTTAATAACTGTACCCAGCCTTATGCTTCAGAGTTTCCCATTTGTAAAATTGAGGTACAGTATCCACTAATGTGGGGGGTCAATAAATTAGGGCTACAACACACATTCTAAGTCACCAAGGGCCACAGCCACGTTCATGGCTCCATGTTTCCCCATTTCTCCCTGCTAAATCTAGTGGCGGCACTTTATTTGCCTAGTATTTGATCTCAGAGAGCCCTATTATGGCTGGCGCCTGTGAATGGACAGGAGAGAGCTCTTTGCGCCATCTCCCCTCCTATGTGCATCAGCCACATTCTGGCCCTTAATGTAAAGCACTTTGGTGAAGAAAATTACTAAGAATAATTAGAATAATGATCTGAAGGCTCCATTCAGATGTTTTAGTGGAGGATTTAGTGTACTCTGCATTTAATATTCATGAACAATGGCTAATTGATATTTGAAAGGCTATCAAATCTTCCACTTGGGGTCAATGAAACAAAGGATACACATGCTGGCCTAGGTCCTTTGTTGTGCAACTTATTTCAATGGGAGTTGAGGAGCTTAGCACTTCTCAAAAGCAGCTCAGAATTTCCCAAGAGCAAGCTCCTACTGTGTATTGGGACAGAATGTTTTTTGCCTGAGGTTAATACATTTTTCACTTCAGTGTTGCTGTTTAAATGTGAGGCTATTGTAGGCAATCCAGATATGGAGTAAAGGATTCTAACCACACACACAAAATTAACTAAAGTGTTTTTGTCAGTTTGGTGGCTATACAGGGAGAATCACCAGAGGCTAGTGGAGAAATTAAATCACTTTTCAGCATGAACAGTCAGGGCCTATCAGTGTCAAGGTTGAGTTAAAAGGCGAGTGTATAATATTGCTCTCTAAGTAGACAGCTTTAGTTTCCAGAGCCGTTACCCTTTTGTGTTTCATACGCATTATAAATAAATATTTTTTAAAACTATGCCTGGGTCAAGAAGTTACAATAAACAAGAGTGTACGTGCATATATTGCCAAGAATGACCAAAGTCAAAGAGGATATTTTCTACATATAAGGGTAGGATTTAGGCATCCCTTCATATCTGTAACTATTATAATAAATGCCTGGAATATTTGCTTAGACATCCATGTCTCTAGGGAAAT
Organism: Emys orbicularis; assembly: GCF_028017835.1. NCBI lineage: Eukaryota > Metazoa > Chordata > Testudines > Emydidae > Emys > Emys orbicularis. The sequence continues at coordinate 61,367,428 of NC_088683.1, read as the reverse complement.
GAACTTTTAATAATGTTATAAGAAATGATTTCTGAATGACTGACTTTTCCCCCCTTCACAACCAAATACATTTATAATATTCTACTCCATTAATCAATTATTAGTCAACTTTCAGAATTATTTCCTCCACTGATCCTCAGCTATATAAAGTAATGATATTACCCAAATAACAGTTTTCCAGAGAGCTTTATGAAACAGCAGTTTTAAATTGTTTAAATGCCACTAATAACTTACGTACTGTTTTAATTGCAAAGAGGAAGTATTGTTAATTAGTTTAAGAAGCACCTTGCATCTTACCTACCAACATAATGCAAATTTATAGTAGAGAAGTCAAATGTTCATTTCCTGCTAACTGCATTGCTATAATCATATAAATATGCTAAATCTTCTGTGATCTTATTTAATTTAGAGAAAGCAAACAAATAGATGGGCACTAAAGGTAGGCAAATTAGTTCTGTGTTTTAAGAGTTTTCTCTTGCAATTCAAGGAAAGTTCAATTATTTAGAGTTTATTAAACTGTCATCCTCCTACATTAAAATTTAATCTTGCAACAAACAAATAGGAATTAGAAGAAAATCCAGTGCTGAATTGTGAAAATGTGAAATGTGAAAAGAAATCTACATGATTAATACGTGACTGCACTTAACACAGTACAACCACTGAAGACACTGGGTGGAAAATATGGGGAATTATCCTTAGCAGTGAGGGTTACTTCATATGCTGTGTATTAGTAGTAGTAGTAGTAATTATTTCCATTGTGGTGCCCCTAAAGACTGCAAACCAGCATCCTGTTGTGCTAGAGCTCCAACCCTCATGTATCTGCACAGTGCAGCTACTCAGTCTGAGCACTGGCATGAGAATCTGACCCAAAGCATAGTGGCTATCAGAGTAGTAGGGATGCGTGAGCTGTGATGTATTAAGTAATTGTCCCAGAACAATAGAATAGGGATGTGCACTAGGAGTCACTTCTTCCCAGGACTGGAAAACCCCACTGATGGAGTCAAGTGCACTGGATCCAAAACCCCTCAAGCTCTGGGAATGTTTGGGCCATCTTTACTACTGCAAAAGGATAAATTTGTACATTTTATCTTCATTGCTAATTTCCACGTGTTTAGCTTTAATGAAATTTCATGTGTTTGGATTTGGTCTTATTATTTCTTTCAGAGTTCCTTTTTCCAGCTTTTCTGCCAACCCTGGCTATGCCCTACATCATTTCCCTCCTCTGAATACTTACTCAACAGCTGCATTCCTCTGCTGTCTTGTCCTTGCTGATTCCCACGGCTGTCTGCTTTTTCCTGGAACAGCTGTTGTATCAGAAAAATTAATTAATTTTTCCCCTAGTTCTCAGAGCAGCTTCTGTGAAACAAACTCTTTACTATTACAGGGACATAAAACGTATGAGCAAGTGAAAGACTGTAAAGAGAAAGAACACTTTCACTTTTAGCCTGGATTCTATTATTAGCTAGAATGCTAAGGTTGATTAGATCTGCTCAGTTATTCCAGATGTGTGACAGGAGTCACTACGCAAATCCTGACACTGGAAGGCATTAAAAAAAATGTGAAACAGAAATGTGTCTTCAGAGTGTAAGGAATCAACAAACAGTAAATTCCACTTATGATACAGATGCACTATATCATATAATGCGTAACGACATTAAGTGCTACAAAATTGGCAAAAAACATGTAAAGTATTCCAGAGGAAGACTCATTTATGAGAGTCGCCCCCCACCCCATCCGGTATTTGTTTATAGCATCGCTGAGCACTAGACTGCATAATGAAATATTTAACCTATGAAAGCACTGCGTAATTAAAAAATAGGGAGACTTCCAAACTGCAAACTTGTTTTTGTGAAAAACAATCTCATTTCTGATAGTCGTGAAAGAATTAAGGATTTTAGATGATGCACTCAGTGTGAAATTCACCCCTCTGCATGAAGCCCAAGTACTCAGAGCTGCACGAGGGGAGCTAAGATGGGGAATGTGAGTCAGTAAAATCACCTATATACACCTTGCAGGCAGGCAGAATGACTACAACTGAGCTGGAAACAGAGGCCACAGTCTCTTTGCACCTAATCTACAGGTTCCCCACTGGAGGCCTCCAGGCAAAGCTACTCAGAGCCAGTTCAGAGATTTCTCTTTGTCACACAAGTCGAAGAGAGACTCCTCCCCATGCACCTACTCCACCTATCCTCCCAAAGTCCTTCATAGGCCAGCCCTTGTGCTTTAGTGAATTTCATCCACTGGGTCAGATTCTGTATTCCTTGCACACCCCGGGATCTCTCTGACGTCACAGGGAGGCTTGAGTATGAAAGGAAGATAGGACTGGCCCCTTCATGCCATAATTCCACCCCCACACAAACACACACCTGCCTTCCCTGTTACTACTACATATGCAGCATGATCCCAGTGCTGGTAACATATGTACACCACTACAAATCTTTATTCTACATGTAACCTTCTGCCAGGTGGAGTTGGCAGCAACAAGGGCTGGGTTCAATATCAAGGGGTTTCTCTTAACGATACAACACAGAATGAGCCCAAGCCCCACCCAGTAATGTGGGTAAATGTAACACCATCCCTGGGTGTCCCTAAGAGGCAATACTTCCCCACTCGCAAGCACCGAGTCTGTGTGTAACAAAATAATTTTTATCAGAAGGGAAATGGAACCCACCATTAATTTGGGAAAACACCACAACCACATTCAAAGCATGTGACCATAAGCAAACCTGGCCCCATAGTGCACTGGGCAGTGTTCTTTGCCTCAGTTTCCCACTTGCAGTGGAAAGGTCCAATGAACGAATGTCCCTTTAACACATCACTCGCCTCTCCCTCCACTGAACCCCACTCATGGTTGGATGTTCTTGTTTAGCGAAGACCCAGAGTACAGAGGTGCATTCACAGGGTTCACCTCCCACATCTTGGGGGAGCATTAAGCAATGTCTCTGCTACTCTCGGCCACTGCCTCTGGCCACTGTCTGTCTGCCACCACTGCTTGCTGTTCCCATGTCATCTTCTAAGCTTCCACCACTTAAACCAGCTCTCAGTGATTTCAGCAGATAGTGGGGAACCTCACAGCCAGTGCAGTCTCCACATTCACTAGCCCCACAAAAGGTCTAAAGCTTAGCTCTTAGACCTGCCCTGATGTAAGTTCTAGGAATCACCAATCAGAAACAAGGACTCCACTGAAACTAATCAGTTTTGTCATTAAACACTGGAAAATAGCAGGTCAAACAATATCCAGCACATTTTAGGCAAAACCCAACCCAGCAGAGAAAAACACCTGTTCCCATCCATCCTCATCTTTACTGGAATATGGCATCCTTATGCCCTGCTTAGCAAGTGAGGTTCGGGTTAGGATGACCTCCCTCAAGCAAGGCATGCTAAGCACAGTTCTGTAGCCTTTTACTTGTACAATAAGGATCACAACATTTCATTACCCCTGCGTTCACATACTAGAGTGATTTGTAACCCAAAATCCCCAAAAAAGTGATCATTTTGGCAAAGCAGCTCCATCTGCTGCACACCAAGGCAAAGTAGGTGTGTCTATGCAAACACGGTCTGCTCCTGAAGTCTTTTTCCCCAGCTCATCACTAGATGTCAGAGGAGAGCTCATTCAGACCCTACTTACACACATGATCATCTACACAGAGATAGATATAAAAAGCTGAATAATTTTAACTGGATATGAACTCATCTATTTCTGATATAGTTATTCCTAAAGCTTTACACCAAGGAAAAGCATTATCTTTATTAGTTGAACATTTACTGAGCAAAACAGCATTAGCATTCCAGAAACTGATAACCAAGCCCTGCATTTATGAACGCATTTATTTCAGCAAACAATTATTTGAAAACTTGCGTGGCTGCTACCTTTGATAAAGGAATTAACAAATAATTGAAAGTTATTTTTTCCAGTGATTGCTTGGATTGCATGCAATGCTTCACTTTGAAAATCTTTTATACATCCCTTTCTCACTCTAAGGCTACGCCTGCACTAGTGACAGTAGATGTGTTCATGCCTGTGGTTGTGCAGGTGAGGGCTGGTAGAGTACCTTGGTTTTCCCAATGTTGAGTGAGAGACCCAGGCTGTGATAGGCATCTGCAAAAAGATTTAGGTCAGCCTCTGTGTGTGCAAGAATGACACAATCATCTGCATACTGAAGGTCAGTGATGCCAATTCTCGTGATCTTAGATTTTGTTTGGAGACGTCAAAGATTGAGGAGTTGGCCATCCATACGATACTCAATCCCGATTCCGCCAGGAAGGTGGTTGGGAATGAGAATCAGAATCACATCAAGATAAATGGAGAAGAGTGTTGGCACAATGACACAGCCCTGCTTGACACCAGTGAGAATGATGAATCATTCAGTCTCTGAGCTGTTGCACAAAACGGTGGCAGCCATCCCATCATGGAGTAGTCTGATGACGGAAATGAATTTCTGTGGACAGCCAAACCTACACAGCACCTTCCATAGGGCATCACGGTTGATAGAGTCAAAGGCCTTGGATAGGTCGATGAATGCCATAAATAGATTCTGGTGTTGCTCTCTGCATTTCTCCTGAATCTGTCGTGCCACGAAGATCATGTCGGTTGTGCCTCGGGATTGCCTGAAGCCACACTGTGATTCGGGGAGGAGTTCCTTGGCAAGGGGAAGAAGGCGATTTAGTAGGATCTGGGCAAGAATCTTCCCTGCGATGGAGAGGAGAGCAATACCTCTATAGTTTCCACACAAAGATTTGTCCCCTTTCTTGAATATTGTAACAATGTTCTTAATGTTGTAACAATATTCTTAAAGTCAGGTGGAATTTCTTCCCAGGTCCAGATTTTGTTGAAGAGTTGGCAAAGTTTGTGCTGGGGCATTGTTCCACCAGCTTTAAAAACCTCAGCTGGGATGCCATCAGGGCCTGGTACCTTGTGATTTTTTTGTCTGAATGATGGCATGCCAGACTTCCTCAGGATATGGGGAATCAGCAAGGTGTTCCGTTGCTGAGCATTGTGGAATAAACTTGATGGTATCTTCAGAGACCATGGATTTGCAGTTTAGTAGACTCTCAAAGTGCTCCTTCCAACATTGTTTAATGGCCGCATTGTCCTTGAGGAGGGTGGAGCTATCCTGAGAATGTAAGAGGGCTGGGTCTTTGCAGCTTGGCCCATATATAGCTTTTGTTGCTTGAAAGAAGATTCTCATGTCATCCTGGTCTATGAAACCCTGGATCTCAGAGGCCTTCTCTTGCCACCACTTGTTTTTGATGTCACATAGCCATCTTTGGACTTTGGCTTTAAGCAGGTGATAGGCCTCATGTTTTCGTTCGTTAGAGGAATCATTTTGCCAGTTACAAAATGCATTTCTTTTCTGTTGAATTAATGCTAGGATTTCCTCGTTGTTTTTGTCAAACCAGTCTTGACGCTGATGAGTGGAATATCCTATCGTTTCAGCACATGCATTGTGAATGGTGTTTTGAAGTTGATCCCAGTGCTCTTGAATGTCAATGATGTTGTCAGGCAGGTTAGAGAGTTTCTCAGACAGATGTTGCTGGAACGTCTCACAGCTGGCTTGGTCTTGAAGTGCTTTGACGTTGTACCGCTTTTGCTTAGTCTTTGGGTGTTTGCATGGAAAAATGAAATATATAATAAACACAAACCATATTTTCTTAATTTCTCTGGGCTAGGTTCTGTCACCTCACTCCCACTTAGAAGCACCTCTCTCTCATAAACATAACATAAACAAGGGTATCAGAATCTGGTAAAGAGAGACAGGGCTGAACCTAAAGCACAATGTATATTGGGCAGCAATGCCCAGGACAAACGCCAGGAAACAATTGTGGTTTAGAGACATCCAGGTAAAACTCCTCTGGAGCTCCCTGTCTCTGCAGGAATGGAGGAAGAGAGGTTGTTGCACCAGCCCTTTACAAAATGCAGAATACTTTGTCACTTCCATTCAGCCAGTTCTGCTTGATGGCTTGAGAGGAAGGGCTCTGCCTAGTTCTTTCCCTCCTCCCACCCACTTTCTCAGGAGCAGGGTAGAGAGGATTGGACATTGAGCCATTTTGTTTCTCTCTCTCTCTCTCTCTCTCTCTCTCTCTCACACACACACTCACTCACACACACATCCTAAGGTGCTGCCCAAGGGAATGGTGGGGCTTACTGAAGACAATGTAGGACCACAGCACAATCTAGATTTTGATGAGTAATGTAATTTTTTTTTTAGATTACTCCCAAACTTCATTGGTAGATTTATTCATGTGAGGTAAAAAATATCCAACAAAAAAAAGCTACATTAAAAGAACAATACATTTGCAAAGTCAAGCATTCACAAGTCAAGAAATGCCAGTATTGTGTTTGTCTGTGTAACCTTAATTCTCCACCCTCGTGCATCTGCATGACACACTCTTTAATTACAGGTCCCTGTTGAACCTGACTTAGAAAATTTCACCCCCAAGTTTTAAACTTCAGCAAAGTTATAAAAAACTGAAAACAGGGTCCTATAATGGGAAGTGTCAGGCAACCTTAATAGGCAGTGTTACCAGCTCTGTCTATAATGAAGATGAAATATATAACACATATTATTTCCTCTTTAATCATTTTTTAATTTAAATAAGCAGCAGTCCCCTTGCTCTTGTGTTATAACAAAGTGTAAATAAGTGAGCCTGATTGAATAATAAATGCATCAGGAAACAATGTACTTTTCTTTCTGGCAACATGAGCTAAGATCTGGGTAATTTGCAGCACTCACAATAAAGTACAAGTGTGCTTTTCAAATTTATGGCAGTGGTCAGTCTATTTTTGCCCTTCAACACTATTGTGGTAAGCTGACAGCAGGCAATTAGCTTTATAATTACTCTCTCTTATTTATGGTGTTCTACCACTTTACACCACTTTAGTGGTGGAAGAATGCTGGAAGTATTTGAAATATACAGCTGAGTCAACTTAGCTTTAGATTGTCCATTCCTATTTAGGCCCTAATCCTGCAATTAGATCTGCGCAGGTGGACCTCTCTGCCCGTGGGCAGCCCCACTGACTGAGTGTAGGGCCTGTATTCTTTCTACCGGCTCTACAAGTCAGAGGGAGCCCCCTTTTTCTCTCCCACCACATGGAAAGGGTTAGCTAGAATCTAACACATTTAAAATCAATGGAACTATAGACCTGATTCAGCAGTCACTGAAGTCAACAGAAAAACTCCCATTGGCTTCAATTGGTGCTGATCAGGCCCTTAGTGTGGAGTAAAATACTAATCAGCATGAGTGAGTGTGACAGAACTGGGTCCTTATTGTTTTATCAATAATCCATACACCCAAAAGCAAGTGCAAAGCCATTGCAGAACTGAAAGCCAGGGGTCCAATCACACAGCCACTGAAGTAAATCATGTTCAGCCTTATTACAATTGTATGTCAGTGAAAAGGTCACATTCCTCAAAGGAGGACAACCTGTTCCTTGTATTTTGTGAGACCAGGGCCCACCATAAATTATTCCGGGGCACATTTTCCCCAGGGTAAGCACACTGTCCAATAACGTACGATCTAGTTGAAAATATGCTTTAAAAGCCTGGCAAAGTGAAAAGCGACTACAGCATCAACATCATCTCAATCATTCATTGTATGTAAAACAACTTTTGCATTTGCAATTAAGAGAACACCACTGACAGGCCAACACCCAACTGGGAAAGGTGGGAACTGCTGTGATTTAAACAAGTGTTCCCATGGCAAGATCTATTCTTCAGTACATGTTGTACCTCAAAAGAAAAATCTTTTGTATTATTTTTATTTGTATCTCTACAGTAGGTTACTTTCCCTCTCATCCCTTTCTTTCCTATTGTTGACCAGAGGCCACTTTGAAGAATCACAAGGTCTGGTTCTTGTAGGACTAGCAAATTATGTGTCTATAAACATCAGGTTCAGTTCTATACAAGACAAAAAAGCTATTAGGTTTTATTTTATTTTGTGGTTGGAAAGAAAAAAGCCAATATGATAATTTTAAAATTGGACATTTTGAAAAGATTCATGCTTGTTTAGTTATTAATGGGTTAGAGGAAAAAAAGATTAGAAAGCTTTCAAAAAAGCAGCATTGGTCGAATGATTACTGCCATGGTAACACAGCCACAGCTTATATCTTCAGAATATGCCTCTTGTACAATAGTAACAACGCATTACTGAAAGAACTGTATTGTTCACCACCGGCTGAATCTCTGAGCTTGAATATAACAGATGTATTTTCAGGCAGCGATAATAAAAAATGGTTTACTTTAAAAGATTATAAATCCATATATTCATTTGGAATCAGCTGCAAAAAGGATTGAAGCTTCAAGCTCCAGACATCCAAACCATCAAAAAGCTGAAGTTATGGTTCAGGAACCATGTTTTGCTAAAATTATTGTTCATATTACAATAATGGGTAGCAGTCCCAAACAGGATCAAGACCTTGCTGTGCTAGGCATTCTGCAAACTTGGAGATTTTTAAATTCTCTTTATTTAAAATTCCCACATGTACAACAGAGTGGAATGGATGGCAGGAAATGGTGAAGAAAACAAGAAATGCCATGCATTTTTTTGTTTTAAGTTACCAAAAATAGTGTAAAGGATCAAAGATTGGCAGGCCAAAATATTAAGTATTACTGCAAAGCAAATCAGTCTGAGTTTTACTAATAGGTAGGGGCAGATTTGATTTTAGTGTTTAGGCAAACACTGGCAAAACCTAAGGGGAAAAATCTGCCACCCTACTCAGACCCAGTTGATCTAATATAACTGACAATTTGAGTAACTTCTATAGTGCCCTTCAGAAACTCTTCCTAATTTGGATCAGCCCATTAGGGGTAATGCAAGGGGCAATGGTGCCAATATGTGCCAGCCCATCCACTCTTGCACTACACCCACTTCCAGTCCCCTCACTCCACACAGTATCCCAGCACAGCGGATGGACCCCTTTGGTGTAGACAGGGCAGCAAAGGAGGACAAACAGGGATGGATTTTAGGCAGGAGGCCTCAACTTTATCAAACTTAAGACAGGGGAGGGACTCTACCAGCCCTGTCACCCATAGTCTCACCTATCAGGCATTTAAGTGGTTCCAGTGCAGGGGTTACACGGCTTCTACCATATAACCCATAACTCAGGGAGGCTTCTCTTCAGCGTATCCTAGGCCTCAGCTTGGTATGAGTCTTACCACCCACCCCCATGAGAGATATTAAGAGGAGGAACCTTAGCCTTGCAAAGGTCACCAAGTCTTCCCCTATTCCAGGTACACAAGGTCTATCAATAAAATCTCAGGTCTTTTACTTCTAGGAACCGTTCCTTTTAATCACACTGGAAACTGGCTGAAAATTGCAACAAACTAATATCCTTACCAAGCACTATCACTAATTATTAAATCCTGTTTAACTTAACTTCAACTCCAGGATGCGGCAAGGAAGGCAAAAAACTTCCCAGCTCTCTGCCAATTTGGCCCCTATGGTAAAACAAGTATTCCTCCCTAATCCCCAAAATAGGCAATGTCAGACCTGCAGCATCTGCAAAACACAGCTCTGAGGCTACCAGGACGGGGTGGGGCTGCTGGAACAGCACAAAATGAGGCTCTACATGGCCTAGGCTAGAGTTTAAATTAATGAAAGGGAAGGGCAAGGGACCAATTAGCTACCTTCCTTCCCTAGCTAGCCAATGAGGGGCTAGAGACTCTGCATCTTCCAGCATGTGTTCTCCCCTGTTCAACTGGGGCTGTTTCAATCACCACCAGACCAGCCCCATCAAGTCTTCCCACCCATTGTGGAGGTAGGTGGCATTGTGGCCCTGGGAAAGAAGGCGTTAAGGAAATGGCAGAGCCTCCTTGCATGTACTGAAGGTTTCTTCTGCACATGGATCTAGGGGACATGACCCCCAAACCTCTGACTCCATTCAGTTAGTCATCTGCTCATCCTTCAAAGCACAGCTGTTATGAAAGAGAGTTAATTACTTAACAAAAGCCCTCTGACAAGGTTTATTCCATTCAGTCTCACCACCAAAGAGATGGCTGAGGCATCTTCAAAACATTTCTTGGAGTTAGTTTCTGGAGTCTGGAAGAGTTTTCTTGTAGAACCCAGAATTCTCTGAAGGTTCTTCAAGAAATGAGGCCTCTTCCTTTTAAAAAAAGGCCATGAAGTTCTCTAGCAACTGGTGGTCTCTTAGGCACTGAGTCCAGTCATTTGAAGCCAGAGGAGTTTGCCATATTATATCTCAATCTTTATCATTCTTCCCCTATGTTTCATACGTCACTTAGCTTCTTCAATCATAAGCTCTTCACATGTTTGGACAGCACCTAGCACAGTAGGATCCTGGGCTTGATTGAGGACTATACGTTAAGTAATCATCATATTGTGTTCATTCTTTAAACAACTGTGTTTACATTGTCATGCAATTAAAATCTTTCTACACATCTTGCTGTAACTGGCAGATCACTGCTATTATTAGCAGCAGTTAAACAAATTAGTGGAGACTGCGGACATGGGAGAGTGATCACTAGAGTTCAGATTTATTCCTCTGAATATCTATAAATGATTCATCCAGTCTTGAATCAGATCCAGGCAGATTCTAAGAGAAACTTTTTATAATTTTCATTGTGGTAGCACCCTGAAGCCCCAGTCAATGACTAGGGCGCCAGGATGGTAGTGTCTGTACATGCAACAGGAAAAGGTGGTCCTTGCCTCAAAGATCTTACAGCCTAAGTGTTTACTCTGTTTAAACAGAAAAATGGTTATCTAAAAAGGTGCCCATTTTTTCCCCTTGAAAATTAGCAAGTTAAAATAATGAAACATACAGGGTCGGCTCCAGCTTCTTTGCCGCCCCAAGCAGCAAAGAAAAAAAAAGAAAAGATAAAGCCGCGATCGGTGACATTTCAACGGCAGCTCTACCGCACTGCTTCATTCTTCGGCGGCAATTCAGCAGCCGGTCCTTCCCTCCGAGAGGGACTGAGGGACCCGCTGCCAAATTGCCGCCGAAGACCCGGACGTGCCGCCCCTTTCCATTGGCCGCCCCAAGCACCTGCTTCCTGCGCTGGTGCCTGGAGCCGGCCCTGGAAACATAAGAAGATTTTCCTGGTCTGATTTATTATTGTTCATTTTAATAGAAAGCGCAACAATGTTTTCTGCATGTCACTGATGCCACTACATGATAAGCATAAATTAGGGTCCAATCTCTTTCTCCAGTTTAGCTCATTGAAAGTTTTGCCGATTTCACTGAGAGCAAGATCAGCCTTCTATACATTTTCAAGTAATTATTTCAAACCATCTAATCACCACCTAAACTGACATTAAGTAATCTAGATACCCAAGGTGTCATGTGCTATTTAATAACAAATTTTTGTTAAAAAGGAGATATATTTTTCTTTGCTAGTAGTTCAATTAGTTGCAATTTTACTTGTAAGACTCATTACACCATGTTTTGTGAAGTTGTTCATTTCATAAACGACTTCAGAAATATGCTATTACTCTGCAGATGTGTGAAACTAGTTGAAGGACAGAATTTTCAAAACAATGCAGTGTGTGTGTGTGTGTGTGTGTGTGTGTGTGTGTGTGTGTGTGTGTGTGTGTGTGTGTGTGAGAGAGAGAGAGAGAGAGAGAGAGAGAGATCCTTGTCCATTTGTCTCTATTCCTTGCTATGCACAAAGTTGAAGATAAATAATCCTCTAGATACTTTGTTCAGAACTACTCACATCATACGTACTTTTCTTTAAACATACACCTACTCATCTCTTCTAGATACTATACTTATCTATAAAGGCATATGGAAATTAACACAATGGCCTAAACCTGAAAGGTGCTGAGAACCCACAGTTCTCACAGAAGTCAATCGAATGTGCAGCGATCAGAATCAGACCTTACCCAGACACTAAAACAGAAGTGATACTTCCCCGTTCTACTGAAAGAATCACTGATCTCAAGTAGACAACAGACAAGCATGTGAATAAAACTTTAAAAGGTCACATTTGCAAAAATAATTGTTTTACAAATGCCTTCTAATCAGTAATCACAATAGTGTATGATTGACTTAGGATATGATTCCTTCTCTTTAGAAGCCCTTTTTTACTTTCAGGGTTTAGCTCCAAGAAACAGCCCACACACCCCAATTATCACAAAACACTTAACAGCAAGACGTAAAATAATGAGAACAATTTAGAGAGCAGGGTGCAATGACACTCCTACAGGCGGTGTAGGAAAACAAAAATGAGACAATAGTGGACTTGAGCAAAAGGAAAGAGCTGAAATTTAAAAATGGGTAAAGATTAGAATATTTATTCCTTGATATAGGAAAAAGTGACCCGAGAGCTGCAGTAAGGAGGGAAGGGAAGATGAGTGGGGTTGTGTTGACTGTAGGCAAAGGCAGAAAGAAAAGGTTTGAAGAGAAGATGAAAGAAATGAATGACATGGTGTCTGGGTGGCAGAAGGAACATTTCAGGTAAATGTAACATGCTAAGAGAGACCCCGTTAAAGTTAAGCTTGCAAGTAATCCCACTGAAGGCAATGAGATGATGTTGGCAGGGGAGAATTGCCCAGACTTCAGCCACTGGTGACCCATCACCAGTGTAGGAGCACTGGGGCAGAACCATCTCTAGACAGACAAACCAGCTGAAGCTGCAAATTTGCATTAGTGCAGCTTATCTCAATTTAAAGCAGTGAGAGGACAATTTAAAGCAGTGGTGCCAGTGGTATTTTTGCCAGTCTATACTAAGGGCTTGCACAGGGGCAACTGCACCAGTGGCTGGAATCTAATGTCCACAAGGCCTTAGATTACTCATGCTTAAAATTAAGCATGTGCTTAAATGCTTTGCTGGATCAGGGCCTGAGAAAGCAACCCATCCCTCAACCATGGAGAACTTCAGGGGAAAGACTTCTTCAGCTGCTGTTTTGAACTGGCCCCCTGGTCCACATGGAGGTGTAGATGTTTTAGATTTATTAGAGTTTTAGCCCCTGTTTGGTTTTCCTTTGCTAACATGTAAATGTTTATAGCACATCTTACATTTCTCCTTATGAGAAAACAGATGTAGCATTGTGAAAGCATCAGCTCAGCACTGGCACCTCCTCATGGCCAGGCATGACATGGCAGCTCTCTCTCCACTGGGATTTGATGTCAGTGACTACTTCGCCTCTTCCTGGGACTTGGCCCTCCAGCCAGGTCACTTCCAAGTCTCTCCCTTTTCGAAGTAGCCCATAAACAAAAAGCAAGGGGAATTAACACAAACAAACTGAGTGAGTAACTGGGGGGGGGGCAGAAAAGACACAGTTTCAGGGAGTATGAGGATCTGCCCCTCCCTCTCATCAGGGAGGGGCCTTCAGGCAATGGTTTGGGAAGCTCCTTTCCTCAGGGGCTGAAGATATGTTCTCTTCCCTGGTCTGCTCATAAATGAGCTGTTCTGCTCCCCTTTTAACTCCTGCTCCCGCCTGTGGATGCCTTGCACATATGGCGGGGTGGAGCTGGCTGAGCCCAGAGCAGCTCCTTAACCCCTTGTTGTCTAGTGTAGGGTTTGTATACTCCACCACAAGCAGTTCCAAATCTGACAAAATCCAAAAAACAAAACCCAGTGGTCTGCCCTCTCTCTTATAGAATTTGTAAAAGGCCTATTTCAGTGTTTCACATCCTCTCCAATCAGTTGAAATAATAGGATCCAAATGCAAGCACATGCCCCACAATCATAGAGTTTAAGGCCAGAAGGGACCACCCGAGCATCTAGTCTGACTTTGACGTTTCAGTCTAAGTTTTGATTACTGCCTTGCACTAAGAGTACTCTTCGAGGGACTCATAGATTGGTAATGACCATGGGAAAAGGAGGCTATTATCTTTATTCTATCTAATAGGCCTAAATATTATAGATCATCATTTGAGAGCGTGACGTTTTGAAGGAATGTAGGACCAGATTCAAATTTGGTATTACCAGGAGCCCCTCCTCCCCCAATCAATTCAACGTTTCCTCTGGAGCTGACTTTGCACTTTGTTTCCCTGGGCCAGTTTAGCTCTTATTTCTCAGTAGGTGTCCTTTGTCATAGTACCAGCAAGCTGCTCATCTGATTAGTTTACCTATTTTGTGCAAATTCCTTAAGGCCACATGCTTGACTTTGTCATTTTAATATCTGCATTACATTCTTTTCTGTGGGTCAATAGTTCTTAGCAGAGATTCAGTTATAACTTAATATGTATATAAGTGACATATATTTCTCTGTCAAATCTTTCATTGTGAAAATCAGTCCTTCTGAAGAGCTAATCCAGTTGCTCTCAACCTTTCCAGACTACTGTTCCCCTTTCAGGAGTCTGATTTGTCTTGCATACCCCCAAGTTTCACCTCACTTAAAAACAACTTGCTTACAAAATCAGACAGAAAAATACAAAAGTGTCCCAGCACACTTTTACTGGAAAATTACTTACTTTCTCATTTTACCATATAATTATAAAATAAATCAATTAAAATATAAATATTATATTTACATGTCAGGGTATAGTATATAGAACAGTGTAAACAAGTCATTGTCTGTATGAAATTTTAATTTGCACTGACTTTGCTAGTGCTTTTTATGTCACCTGTTGTAAAACTAGGCAAATATCTAGATGAGTTGACGTAACCCCCGGAACGCATACCACACCTCCCCCCTGCCCGGGCTATACTTACCCCTGGTTGAGAACCACTGATCTAACTGACTGATATTTCCAGGATTCAGTCACACAAATCTGCTTTTAAAAAAACACCTCAGGGCTGAAAAAACAATTTATTTTGATTTAATCTGACATCTGATGGAGGATCCCTTCTCTTATATTTCTCTTTGATGGCCATATGGTATATTAGTTCCCATCTCTAAGGTACAATTTTATGTGCAATTTTACAATTTTTGTACAATAAAAAAATCATATTGTAATGAATCTACTACCAAGGCAGGCACTGTCAGTACTTCAACTCCTAGGCCCTCTAGGCTGTAGCATCTGCTGGTGTCACATTAAGCACTCAGATGCCTAACTAGAAGGAAGAGATTTACTAGGGCTGGCAGAAAGAAACGGTAGCTATACCCAGGGGGGGCTCTATGTTTTTTGCCGACCCAAGCACGGCAGTCAGGCAGCCTTCGGTGGCATGCCTGCGGGCGGTCCGCAGTTACGCGGATTCGGCGGCATTTCTGCGGGAGATCTGCTGGTCCTGCGGCTTTGCCGTACCCTCCGCCAAATTGCCGCCAAAACCGCGGGACCAGTGGACCTCCCGCAGGCATGCCGCCGAAGGCCCCCTGACTGCCGCCCTCACAGCGACCGGCAGGCCGCCGCCCAAGGCTTGCCACCCCAGGCACTCGCTTGGTGCGCTGGTGCCTGGAGCCGTCCCTGGCTATACCCTCAGCCTTGGTTTGGTTAGGCTAAACAAGCCAAACTCCTTGAGTCTCCTCTCGTAAGGTAGGTTTTTCATTCCACTGATCATCCTACTAGTCCTTCTCTGTACCTGTTCCAGTTTGAATTCATCTTTCTTAAACATGGGAGACCAGCACTGCACACAGTATTCCAGATGAGGTCTCACCAGTGCCTTGTATAATGGCAATAACACTTCCCTGTCTCTACTGGAAATACCTCACCTGATACATCCTAGGATTATATTAGCCTTTTTCACAGCCTCATCACATTGGCGACTCCATCATCCTGTGATCAACCAATACAGACAGGCCTTTCTCCACCTCTACTTCTTCTAACTGGTATGTCCCCAGCTAATAGCAAAAATTCTTGTTGTTTGCCCCTCAGTGCATGACCTTGCACTTCACAATATTCAATTTCATCCCATTTCTATTACAACAGTTTTAGAGATCCAAATGAGCTTCCTTCCTGCTGACCTATGATCTTTTTGTATGATAATCTGGTCCTCTTCCATATTGGCAATACCTCCCAATTTTGTGTCATCTGCAAATTTTATTAGCACACTTTTTGTGCCAAAGTCATGAATTAAAATGTTAAACAATATTGGTCCCAAGACGGATCCCTGAGGAACTTCACTAGTAACCAGCCTGATAGTTCACCTTTCAGTTTGATCCACTGTAGTTTCCCCTTGAACTCCTTATCCACCTTTCAATTCTCATATTAACCCACATCTTCTCCAATTTAACTAAGAATTTCCCATGTGAAACTGTATCAAATGCCTTACTTAAATCCATGTAGATTAGATCTACTGCATTTCCTTTCTCTAAGAAATCATCTTCTCAAAGAAATAGATCAAGTTGGTCTGGCATGATCTACCACTTGTAAAACCAGGTAGTATTTTATCCCAATTACCGTTTACCTCTATGTCCTTAACTACTTTCTCTTTCAAAATTTGTTCCAAGACCTTGCGTACAATTGAGGTCAAACTAATGGGCATGAAATTTCCTGGAACACTTTCTTTTCTAAAAAATAGGTACTATATTAGCAATTTTCAGTAATAGGGTGCAACCTCTGAGTTTATGGATTTATTAAAAATCCTTGCTATTGGCTTGCAATTTCATGTGCCAGTTCCTTTAATATTCTTGGATGGAGGTTATCTGGGCCCCCCAATTTGGCCCCATTAAGATGTTTGATTTTGACTTCCACCTTGGATATGGTAATTTCTGCTTTCATATCCTCGTTTCCATTGGCCACGCTGCCACTACTCCAGAGTTCCTCATTACCCTTATAAAAACTGAGGCAAAGTATTTGTTTAAGTATTGGGCCATGCGTAGATTATCTTTAATCTCCACCCCATCCTCAGACCCATTTCTTCTTTCCTTGTTTTCTTTTTCTTTATATGGCTTTTACTATTGGTTTTAATGTGCTTTGCAAGGTCCGACTCTGCTTGGCTTTTGGCAGTTCTCACTTTTTCCCTATACTATCTGACCTGCAAGAGGTAGCTTTCCTTGCTGATCCTTCCCATCTTCCACTCCTTGTTGCTTCTTTCTCCATTGCTGTACCCTCTCTTACTTGATTTTCATCCTGCTCAATGTTAGAATCAGGTGTGGAGATTACATGGGCACCTCTCAACTGTCTCCCATGAATTCCTAGTTTAAAGCTCTTTTATTCAGTTGTGCCAACCTCCATCCCCAGAAGTCTATTTCCCTCCCTATTCAGGTGGAATCCATCCCATAAGAACAGTCCTCTTTCCGTGAATGCCTCCCACTGGTCAAACATCCCAATTCCCTCCTTGTAGCACCACTGCCTGAGCCATCTGTTGTTCATTATCAGCTTGTTTCGCCTTCACTCTCCTCCTCCAGGAACAGTTGAATCCCATTGAAGATCACCTGATCCTCCATTTCCTTAAGCGGCTTCCCCAGCCTGGCATAGTCTCCCTTGATGCGTTCCAATGAGAATCTAGCAGTATCATTCATTCATTCCCACTGACTCATGATTCCCAGTATCATTGATTCTCACTGAAGGATAATCAGTGGATTCTTTCCTGCTCCCATTAGAATCCTCTTCAGCCTCAGGTCCACATGCCATATCTTAGCTCCTGGCAGACAGAACACATCTTCTGTTCTTGGGATCATCTCTGGTGACAGGCTTGTCTGTTCTCAGTAGGGAGTCCCCAGTCACGTAGACATGCCTCTTCCTGGTGTTGGTGTGATTCTCCAGCCTTCCCCCTTCTGTTCTTTCTGGCTGCAAGTCCTCTTGGCTTTTGTTCTCACTTGCAAACTTCTGCAAGTCACCCTCTGTCATCCTGTGGCTTCAAACTCTGGCTATACCCATTGACTCTTCTCCTCTTCTTGTAGGACTAGCCGCTCTTCTTTTCTTCCTTGCTCTCCCACCTTCTGTTAGTGCCTGCTGCACCCCTTCTTCATTCTCCAACTCAGCAAACCTGTTCCTGAGCTCTATTTCTCCTTTACTAGCCGGTTTTTTCCTCTGCCTGGTTCACATAGTCACAAGCTCATCAGCTGACCCTCACAATTCTCCAGTCCAGCTTGCATCTGTGAATCTTAAATTTCCCCTTCAGTCTGCTCTCTTCTTCCCTCCATCATCTGCTCAAATCCCCTTCAAAACTCAACCATAGTTTCTACCTGCATCTCTAAACCTCAGATCTTCTCTTCCATCAGCTCTAGCAGGCAGCACTTCATACAAATGAAGCACTTACCTGGTACCTGCTCCAGGATAAAGTACATGCCACATCTTCCACATCCAGTCATCTTCATTGTCTCTTCTATTCCTGGAGTCATTACCACCACTGCCTCTGTGGCTGTCACAGCCTTCCCTCCTAAGCTCCTGTCAAGGAGAAAAAAAGAAAAAAAAACCTTACGCAAAACAAAAATGGAACAGCACACACTCCTTCCCCCAAACTTCCCTTCCAAACTCCCATTCAAATTCCCCTGTGCCCAGAAGTTTGCTTGCTCCTGTGCTGCTGGCTGGCTGCTTGGCTGCCTCCATAGGCCCCCTAATCAGGGAAGCCCCACCCCCTAATCAGGGCTCTTCTGTGATCAAAGCTTCTACTTATCTAATGACAGGTTTCAGAGTAGCAGCCGTGTTAGTCTGTATCCGCAAAAAGAACAGGAGTACTTGTGGCACCTAATAAATTTGTTAGTCTCTAAGGTGCCACAAGTACTCCTGTTCTTTCTACTTATCTAACAGCACACTGTCCCCTACCAGCTCCTACAAACTAAAAACAAACAAACAACACAAGCAGCAAGCAAACTCTCTCAAGAATTCACTCACTGCCCCTAAGGGTACGTCTTCACTTACATCCGGGTCCGGATGTAAGCAATCGGCTTTCTGAGTTCGATTTATCGCGTCTGGTTAAGACGCGATAAATCGATCCCGGATCGATCCCGGAAGTGCCCCGGATCGATCCCGGAAGTGCTCGCCTTCGACGCTGGTACTCCAGCTCGGCGAGCGGAGTACGCAGCATCGACGGGGGAGCCTTCCTGCCGCATCTGGACCGCGGTAACTTCGGACTAAGGTACTTCGAATTCAGCTACGTTATTAACGTAGCTGAATTTGCGTACCTTAGTCCGAAGTGGGGGGGTTAGTGTAGACCTGGCCTAAGGAACAGGGGCTTGCCTCCCTTCTTCTCTTATGGATCTCCACTCAAACTTTCCCGTTTCCAGCTCTGTTTGCTGGCTCCTGCTATGCCATCCAGTTATAATGGCTCCCTCATGGCCCTTGTTTATAGGCTGCTCACCCTGTATCCTGATGTTGCTGGAACGCTGCCAGCCACGGCTTGCTACCCTCCCATTAGTCACCCAGTCTCCCTGTCCCAGCCCCCACACTGCCTGCTTTTGCTGGATTCCTCCCAAATGAGCTTCCTTCCTGCTGACCTATGATTCCCAGTCACTCCTTAAGGAGAGGAAAAAAGGCAATGAATTTGCTGCTCAGCAGAGTCATCACAATATCAGTTATCTTCATCCTATTTCTCCTCCTATTGTTGTTAATGGGATTTTGGCCCTTGCTTTCAATGGAAGAAGGATCAAGCCAATCGCTGAGACTTGATATTGCCATCTGAGGAGTATATGTCAGCTAGAGTCTATGTTGTCTTTGTACAACACTGACATTTTGCTTCTTGCTTTTAGTCTTCAAATTAAATAATGAAATGCTTCTGTTACCTGGTCTCCCAGCTACTTTCAGCTATTAATTGACACTTTTGCAGTACTCAGCAATTCCAGTTATATCCAATTTCCAACATTTCCCCATTGTTTTTTAAACATCATTGGCTTTATCTTAAAATTTGTATTTGTTTTTGTCTGTTTATAGTATAAAGCTTCCAGGTTAGGCAATTATTTCCTCATATTCTTTAGTGTACATTGAATCCCTTATGATATGCTGGGTATAGTCCAAGTCTCAAGACCAATTCATTGTTCATTGTTATGCCCATTACCTTTAAAATTCTTTGCTATGCTGAATTAGATCTGTTGCATTGTTTAAATCACATTTCTAGTCATTCCTACTTAATTTTGTGTCCTCATAACTGTTTTTCAAAGCACTGTGGGATGATTTCTTTGAGAGGTGCTGATATAAATGTAAGTGATTGACTGAGTAAACACAAAGGATCTCAGCTAGCTTTCACACTGCTAACAAACTCCATTTTAAAACAAAATATATCTTAACTACCATGAATTTTACTATGAATTCGATGTTAAAAAGGATAATCAGAAGTCACCTCATGATAAGAGTTGGTGGCCACAGTCAAGTTCCTAGAAACCAGGTTTCCACATCACAAAAATAAACCTCACGATTGGCATCCATAATAGTCTCAACGAAGACTGGTCACAGAAAACGTATTGCCCTTTCACCAACAAGGTGGTCTTTCCAGGGCAAAGGTAAATGAGTTTGCAGGGGTTCGTGTAAACGTTTGCACTGCTGCAACAGCTCCAACAATCCAGCACCTTTCACAAGCCCTAAATTTATGTTTGAAAAAAAATCACAGTGACAAGATTATTAACAACATTTTTTGTTGTTTTTACATGCTTTAGTTCGAGCACCTGATCAGAGACTAACCAGCTGACAACATGGTTCTAACTTTAAAGCAACATTAATTATTGCTTCCTTCTAAATTTACTGAAGGACTAAACATCTTTTAGAATGATTATATTGTTTAAATATCTTCCTATCTGTTATAAAATAGCATAAATATTTAGTTTCAAACAAACAGTTTCAAAGTGTCTGTCTACAGTCAGTGACAGACCCTGCACAGAGGAATGTAGTTGGATGTTTTGAAATTCAGCATGATAAACTGTGAAAATGCAAAACAAAATGTGTAAATTACATGGTTGTCATTCTTACCAAATCACGTTTTTGAGGCAGGATTTCCATCTTCCAAAATACGTACTATATATACTGCAGTGGGGTTGAATGGTTGAGAGTAATGGTAACAGAACACTTCTCTTGGGTAGCCCAGGTCTGTTACAGACCAAAACATTTTGCCATCTGATGGCTGTTCAGTGGGCTATCTAGAGACTCTAGCCTGAGTACATTTACCTAGGGTTACCATATTTAAAAAATAAAAAAATAGGACACTCCACAGGGCCCTGGCCCCACCCCTTTCCCACCCCGGCCCCGCCCCCTCCCCTCCCCAACTCCGCCCATTCCCCGCTCCTTCCCCACAGTCCCCGCCCTAACTCCCCCTCCTCCCTCCCAGCCACGCGAAAAGGGCTGCCCAAGCGCTACCGGCTTCACGGTTTGCCGGGCAGCCCCCAGACCCTGCGCCCCTGGCCAGCGCTTCCCCAGCGCAGCTGGAGCCCGGGAGGGGAAGCGCCCAGCCGGGGGCGCAGGGTCTGGAGGCTGCCCAGCAAACCGTGAAGCCGGTAGCGCTCGGGCTTCGGGCAGCCCCCTTGCCTCCGGACCCCAGCCGCCGGCCGGGCACTTCCCCTCCCGGGCTCCAGCTGCTCTGCTCCTCCCCTGACTCTTCGGCTCTGTTTAAGAGCCGAGCTGCCCAAGCGCTACCGGCTTCAGGCAGCCCCCTTGCCTCCGGACCCTGCACCGCCGGAGCAGAGCAGCTGGAGCCCGGGAGGGGAAGTGCCTGGCCGGCGGCTCAGGGTCCGGAGGCAAGGGGGCTGCCCGAAGCCGGTAGCGCTCGGGCAGCTTGGCTCTTAAACAGAGCCGAAGAGTCAGGGGAGGAGCAGAGCAGCTGCGGGAGGGGAAGTGCCCGGCCGGTATTTTCCCGGACATGTTCGGCTTTTTGGCAATTCCCCCAGGACGGGGGTTTGATTACCAAAAAGCCGGACATGTCCGGGAAAAACCAGACGTATGGTAACCCTAATTTACCAAAGGAAAGATTACCATATCTTAAAAACTATTGGGACAGTTGGTACCAACCCTCTGGTTGGCACTTTTAGCAGAGAGCAAGGACTGAATGGGCATGGAGGCTGAACTAACCTCTCTCCCCTAGAAATGGTCTTTCTACAACTTGGTTGAGGCCTACAGCATGGGAAGCTGAATAGCCAATGCCCACTCTCTACTTGTCCATCTATAAACAAATGGTTTCAGACCCTAGTCCTGTCAATCTCATTTTTTTTGCATAAGCAAAAAACATTCACATGAAAATATATTGCTCTGTCCAGGGAGAAACAGTCAGGTCCTGAGCATTCTGTGACAGCTTCAAAAGTGAGATATGCAATTGCAAGGAAAGGTAACACACATTCATTTTGATACCTAAGCATCAATAGCTCTGTAGCCAGGGCCGGTGCAAGGATATTTTGCGCCCTAGGCAAAACTTCCACCTTGCTCTCCCTCGCCCCCCCCGTAACATCGGTTCATTGAGGGGCAAATCCCAACGAGCCTTTATAGACCCCAGGGGCCAGCCCCAGACCAGGTCCCCCCCTCTCCGCCCCCTGAACTCCCCTGGAGGATGCACAGCCCCCCCGCGAGCCCTCCCCACCCCACCCTGGTGGCCCCCGCCCCGAGTCCACTCACTGGCTTTGCCGGGCTTGGGCTGCTGCAGCAGTTCGGCAGAGAGGAACTGTCTTCTGGGGGCTCCTGCAGCAGATGCATGTGGGCAGAGGCCCCCGTGCACCCCCCCCGGTTCCCGGGAGTGTGAGCCGCCACCGCCCCTCCCCTTCCCGGAGCAGGCTCAGGGCCCCACGCCCTGGCAGTGGCTCACATGCCCAGGAGCCGCAGAGCCTGAGCATGGTGAGGGGGAAACTGAGGGGGCACACGGGGGCCTCTGCCCGCATGCATCTGCTGCAGTCTGCAGGGGCCCACCGGGGGGGCACCAGGCCACAGCCTGGGCAGGAGGGGCGGCGGGCGCGGCTGCTCCCCCTGCGCCGCCACCGCTTTTGCAGGGCTCCTGCCCCCCTGCACCATGCCGGCTCTTCCATGGCTGGGGCTCACCGCCCCCGCAAGCCCTATGCAGTATTATTAAACTGGTGCCCCTATGCCCAACGGCAGCCTGAGCTTGCAGCCCGGCGGGGGCGGGGGTGGAGGGACAAGGCAGAAAGAACAACAAGACGCCCGGCCCGCCTCACGGTGGCGGAGAGTCACAGTTCCCCGCAGAGACCCCTGTACCCTCTCCCTCATGCAGAATGGACATGCAGAAGGTACCTAATTAAAAGCACTAAATTTGGGAATAAAAAATGTCAGTCACAGGTTTTTTGATATGCCCTGACGTTTGTCAGACATTTATTTGCAAAATCTTTGTAGTAAGGGTGAGTAAGCTGTCTTGCTGAATACAACATTAAATATTATGGAATACATGATGCAGCTCTTCTCTGTTTTACATTTTCTTAATCAGTATTTCTAAGCTGATTTTATATTTTAAATGTACTCGTAAGCCTTCATAAAGTAATCATTCTGATTTTGCTTAAAACTAGTTCATCAGATAGTCAGAAGTAAAGAAAGGGAAACTCTGTCCAGCTATCTGGAAGCAAAGGGCTGTTGCTTCCTTCAATGGGGGTGGGAGTGGGGCGGAGGAGAGGGGGTGAAGAGAGAAATGGATGGACAGAAAGGACAGGAAGACTTTGGAAGTAAGTTTTTTTACTATAGTAATTAAAATGTGTATTTTAGATAAGGGTGGTCTTTTGAATAATTTATTTAAAGAACCATATGTCTGAAGATCCAAGCATTTAAGGCTAAAGATGATTGTGCATCTAAAAATCTATGCAAGGATTTTTTAGAGATGTGATTTTATAATCTTCACCAACTCACTAATGAAATATTTTTAAAGCAAATTTTAAACTAAGGTCCTGTAGACTGACATGTTCTGAGTAAATATTACAGTCATGCACAACTGTTTTTGTCAGTATATTCAGAAACTGACAGTAGATACCTGGGGGTTGTCAAATGCCTGTTAAATGTCTTCATTACCCCTTGAATGGCTCTTTAACAGTTTCAGTGTTGTGCTAATAGGTCTGGCAGGCTGGAGACTGTTTCTCTTTTAACTACTAGATCCCCTTCCCAGGAAGACTCAGAGCCTGCAGGAAGGGTCAGAACAGGGATAGGAAAACCAGTAGGGTGAACACTAAGACCCAGTGGTGCCCCAAATTTTCAGGTGCCCTACCCAGCTGCCTATGCCTGAGGACGGCCCTGGGCACCCACAACCACTAGCTGGCCTAAGCCACTGCCTAGTTCGCCTAGTGGTTGCACCGGCCCTGTCTGTAGCAGTCAATTACCTGCTCAAATTCAAATCTGAGTTTGTTTAACACCATACCTGACAACTATTTAGCACTCATAGACAAATTTAAAACAGTTTCATTTCATTAACACATGGATTTAATGTAACCCAGTTTAATGAAATACCACGCAATTCATTATCTTAGTTTTTTTAATTTACCCTTATGCCTGATGACCAATTACTTGATTTTTTTTGAGAAGCATCGAAAATGTAGGCAGAAAAAATGCCCAAGAAAATAAAATAGAATAAAATAGAGTATTAATGTCAACCCTGGTGACTCTAGTAAACCCTAAATCATCCCCCCTGACTGGCCAGATGCTGAATGCCTGGTGACCACTAGAGCTTCTTCTAATGTTTAGAATCTTCTGGGCTGATGAACTCCAAACACAGGGTGACTTCCATACACCTGGATCCTGTAATCTAGTATTACATTCCTTAAGGGAAGGGATTTCCTTTGAGCCTATAAGAGTTATAGGCCGGATTGTCTATGGACCTTCAAGGGCCAATCTCAGTTTGTAGTCAGGGACGTTCAGTGTCTGCTCCCTCTGTGTGTCCCCACTGGGCACAACCATCCCAAATGGGGCAGAGAAGAGGGAAGGCCAGGTCTTCTTTCCCCATGCTGCAATAGTGAGTGCCCCTCCTGTGCACTCCTTTTGCACAGCATGTTGCTCAGGAAAGGTCCCCTGTGGTCCAGTATCTTAAAAACAGCCCCAATTCAGGGCAGTACCTAAATTGAGCTATCTAGTGCTTCGGCCTCATGTAGCCTCTTTGGCTAGATGAAAATTTTTCCACCAACTCTAGTATAGAGCGAGAATATCTGAAGTGGGTGATACAGCATTCACATTTGAAAAGAGTTAATTCAGCATCCAAAAGGAACACCTACTAGCCTCTACACACAGCCACAGTAGTTCACATAATGCTGGTTACAGTCAAAATAATAACTCAAAAGTCCACCTCTCTTTTTCTCTCTGGATATGCTATATACAAACCTGAGGCTTGATTCTGCTTCTATTTAAGTCCGTGGGAATTTTGCCATTGATTTCAATGAAGGCAAGATCAGGGTTGTTTACCAAATAACACTATATTTAAAAAAATTCTTAAACACTGAAAGAAGATTGTGACAGCGTACCCCATAAGGCTTTATGGGGGGGTGTGCTTATAAATGTATGTATGACATAACTGGAATATGTTTTGTGCTGCCTGTGCCATGTAATATATCTCCGTAAAGGTTATGGTCTACTATATCTATTCATTCTATTTGTACATATATATCATTTTCTACTTGAGGTTAAGAATATGGGCGGTACGCTTGCTTGGTTTCTAAGTAAGCTTTGTGAGGCATTTGGTCAGCTTCTTTAGGAAGGAATTCGCCAGGTTAAGTACCTGATCAGGAAACACTTGGGGAACAATGCATCTTGGAATGCTCCAATCCACATAAGAAGTCTTCCTGGAGACATGCAAGATACCATGTGGACAATGGCTTCGGCCTGTAAAGACTGAGTCATGCAGGGACATGTGACTTGCCCAGGAGACTCCAAAACTCCATCTTGGAGCTGGACTTCGGATAGGAGTGAGGAGGGGGGTCTCCACCCACAAGAGAGAGTCTATTTAAACCCATGGGAGACCCCTCCATTTTGTCTTCAGCTGACTTGAAGGGAACTGGAACAAACGACAGTAACTACAGGGGGTGTGAGTGATTGCTGGACCCAGGCTAAAAGGAGATTAGCCTGTAAAAGGGAGCATTCTGGAACTGGTGAGGAACTTATCTGTATTTAGTTTGATTAGACATAGATTTGTGCATTTTATTTTATTTTGCTTGGTGACTTACTTTGTTCTGTCTGTTACTACTTGGAACCACTTAAATCCTATTTTCTGTATTTAATAAAATCACTTTTTTCCTTATTAATTAACTCAGAGTATGTATTAATACCTGGGGGAGCAAACAACTGTGCATATCTCTCTATCAGTGTTATAGAGGGCGAACAATTTATGAGTTTGCCCTGTATAAGCTTTATACAGGGTAAAATGGATTTATTTGGGTTTAGACCCCATTGGGAGTTGGGCATCTGAGTGCCAAAGACAAGCACCCTTCTGTGAGCTGTTTTCAGGTAAACTTGCAGCTTTGGGACAAGTGATTCACACCCTGGGTCTGTGTTGGAGCAGATGGGAGTGTCTGGCTCAGCAAGACAGGATGCTGGAGTCCTGAGCTGGCAGGGAAAACAGGAGCACGGGTAGTTTTGGTACATCAGGTGGCAGCTCCCAAGGGGGTTTCTGTGATCCAACCCGTCACAAAGATTATTCTTAAAGTATATTTTATAGTTACCTATTGATCCTTTAACATCGCTTTCTCATCTAGGAGAACTCAAATATTATTCTACATTCAGTGTACCAACATTTTCATTTGATACACAGATATTAAAAATAGTTCCTTTTTAAATATATAAAAATGAGCTCCACTCTATGTAAATAGAGGTGGGGGGATTTTTCATACAGAACAGCTGCCAGAAATGTTAGTTTTCAGACACTACTCATAGTCTTCCATGAACTCATGTGAACTTAAACAAGCATTACACTGGAGGTATCATAAGCATGTTGGGGAGCCATGGCTTAATAGACATTTTTATCTTTCCACAGAGAGTTAATAAATGTCCCAGGTAATTGCAGTGGAACTGCATACATAATAAAGTTTACTAGTAGAAAATAATAAGCAGAATCGTCTGGGTACCATTACGTAATAATTCTAGAGACAGAGCAGTGTGCACTGAACATCTGATAATTTTCTATTTTGGAGACTCATAGTTTATTTAATTATAAAGCCCAGGAGAAATTACTTTATTTCATTTACTGAAATACAAAAGAAACCATAGAAAAGAAACTGACCCATGTTACATAATTTGAAACTGTCCAAAATAAAGACTGGATCATATTATGGGCACTTCTCTCATAAAATAAGATTAATATCATAAATCAGTTAATGGTAATTTTGTGTACTGCAGAAAAATACGCTTTAAAATTCACAGCATTGTACATTGTATTAATAATGCTAGAACATAAGGTTTTCTAATAGACATATTCCAGGTTACTTTGTAATTTGTCCAAGTTTATAACAGTAACAACTAAATTGCATTTCATAAACATTTTAGTAATATGCCTACAAATAAGGACATGTTTTAATATTCAACGAACAGTTCATCATGTAACACTCAATAGTTGCAAGGCTTAAACTGCTCAATACCAATCAGCAACTGGTTAAAAAAAATTACAAGCCCATCTTGAGACTGCAAGCACCAGGGAAGGGTTTAAAACAGTAAAAATGTTACAAATCTCTGCAGAAGTAACATGGTAAGTGTTAGCACTATGATTTTATCTCTATGACGATCACAGCAGACAAGGACTAAGATTCACTTCTGTGAGTTATATTTTTCTATGATTTATTATTATTTGTTATTTCCACTAGATTTATTATATAGAACTATAGTAAATAGCTTAGTGAAATCCAAATATGCCAGATCCACTGCACTTGTTGCATCATTTTGTGTCTAACAGTGTATTGGAAGGCAATTAGGAAGAAGAGAAGGCACACTTGGGCCCCTGCACAGGGGCCAGATCATTCATATGCTTGAACACAGGGAGAACAAGAACTGCTCTAGGTAGTGCTGTCAGCCTCAAAGCTGACATAATCACAATTAAGTCACCTTTAAGTCACCTTTTGTAGCCCTAGATTAGTGGAGCTAACCAGGCACCAGTCTGGTCCCTGACATAAATTAGAGCAGATCAAAAGTTGCTCTAACTTACGTCAATTTGCCATGACCCCAAGAAATGTTCTGGCAGCTGGAAATAGCTAAACTGCAGAATCATATCCACTTTCCCCCAGGAATGGCCCCTGTGCTGGAAGCCAAGAGGATGGCTGGCATAGAGTTGCTGCATTGGCTGTATGCCATTCAGGCATTTCCTTGCACAAGAGAAGTACCCATGTATCCTGTTAAACCAGCATTCCTCCTGTTTTGTGCCAGAAGAGCAGGGGCAAGAATATGGACCCATATTACCAGGGCAACAGAGACAATAACAGCTCTTTATTTTCTTTGCCTATCAAGCTTTTGATAAGTCACTTAACGTTGTGGAATTCAAGGCATCATGTGTGGAGTGGCAAGTAATGTCTTGTTAAACATTATAAAGACAAAAATATTTGAGAATCGTTGGATGGAACTTTTAACATATGTAGTTATGTGTCAAGCTACACTATTAATGGGATAAAAAGATTTTCTGTTACATCAATTTAGCTAGAAGACAGAGGTTTTGATATTGATATTTAAAAATTACACCCAGTATGGAGTTAGATGATGCTGATTTACTCCCCATGTTTATATGTGATTAAACATGATTTGGACTGATGGAAATATGTACCTTACTTAGTTTTTGGAAGGCAAACCGCGATGATACACACACCAAGGATTTAATACTTACAGCCAGTTTCTTCACCAAAAAGATATTTGATTGATTAAATTACTGGCTCTTGACTTCTGTGGGATTAGCTTTCATACAGGACAAGACCCAAATGTGGATCTATTTGCCCAGTTTTTTATTGTATTTAATAAATAAGTTGAGATATCTGGAAATTTAATTTAACTAAAATTACATTTTAAAATGGCACAGTGATCAATCATTGATTAATTTAACAAATGAGTTATGCTTTGTTGCTTTTGGTGGAATTGCTGATTTATAGCAGCCAGCTCAGATGTAAATCTACTAAGCAGCGTGAAAGCCTTGCTCCGTTGACTTCAATGGGGCCTAGATTTCACACTATAAGTGTACACTATTTCATGGTGGAATAAAGCAGAGGTTCACTAGCTTTTTTATAGTATGGACCATAGCTTAATAAAAAAAATGTCTTTTCATAACTGCAGTGACCACATAGCCTCCTAATGGTGATTGAATAACATCCCTGTGGCAACTACAACAATTGCTTACTTGCAAAACTAATGCTAGGAAAGTACTGAATGTATTTAAAACTTCTTTTAATGAGACTTAGCAGATGGAAACAAAGAGAGCCAGCCCCATGTGCCCACCCCCTCTCCACAAGCCACCAGGGAGTGCTCTGCAGATAACTGATGGACCATGACCACAGTTCTGGAGCCACCAATATAAAGGATTTCTTGGCATGAGTTTGGGATGGTCGTGTTGCTCACAAGTGTGTTATATGGATCATCTCTACCGAATGTTTATATAATTTGATACCACATCATCATGTGTGCTGTACAGTGCATGCCACATTCTGCACAAGAACTATTTTACAAATTTAATAGGGTTTTAGCATTCAAGAATATATGCAAAATTGGGGCAATCTATATTGATTGCGGGTTCCATAAACCTGTAAAGTCATTTGGGCATCTTAAATGAAATACCCATGCAACACAAAGGTACATATAGGCCCATGTTTCCCAGATGAGAGCTTTGAGACTCCAGAATGTAAGATGCACCTTTAGCACTAATATCTACACACTGTTTAGCATTACCTTTAGAAACATCCCAGTGGATACAGTTTCCTTTACATTGTTTTCCAACCTTTTTTTATTTATAAAAGAGTACAAAAAATAAGGAAGTTGCTTATCCAAAGGGTGAGAAGAGACTGGAGCATTTTGTGGTATATAAACTAATCAAGTGAAAAGTAATTGATATGCACTTGCTTTTCACAGGCTAGCAAAAATGTATCTCCATGTGCTGGGGAAGAAGGGAGTGGGAAGTGCAAGGAGTTGTGAAGCATAAAGGTAGAACTATCTACAACAGAGGACTCCCCTACTGCGGGGGTGTGACAGGATCCCTGGGATACAAACTGGAACTGTAGGACCACTGTGCCCCCTTAATTCTCCAGCCTGGGCTGTCTGTCATGACGCTTTGCTAGTGACAAGCAGCAAACCCCTCCAGGTGCTGTGATCACTTGGCCACCAGCATGCAAAGATACACCAACCTTAGTTGCATGAATGCTCTCCAGGCCACTCATGAACTATACAGGGGGAGACACCAGCAAATCCCCCCAGTCCCCAGCCTTGCATCCCAGAAATGTACCCTCTTACACCGCTCAAGACCTTCTCTTGAACAATGCAAGCTCATTCATTAGTTCGCCACTTCATCAAAGGATAGTGGACATGGACCAGCCTTTGTAATCTCAGCTGATTCCCCAAGCACTTGAGACAAACTCACTGGTAAGGATAAAACATTAAAATAAATGTATTAACTACAGAAAGATCAATTTTTAGTGATTATGTGGTAGGCATAAAGCTCAGAGATAGTTACCTACGAAAATTAAAAGTAAACACGCATTATAAAACCTAAACTTTCAGACTAAGCAAGATTTGAATCAAACAGCTTTTCTCACCCCACTGGATGTTGCAGGTAGGTTACACTTCTTAATACACAGGCTGAATTTCTTTCTCAGCCTGGGACCAGTCTCCTCAGTTCAAAGTCTTTGTTTTCCCAGCATTCTTGTTGCCTCCAGCATAGGTGGGGGAGAAGAGGGGAGGTCTCATGATGCAAACAGGATGTTAGGAATCATTAAAAAGGGGATAGAGAATAAGACTGAGAATATATTATTGCCCTTATATAAATCCATGGTTCGCCCACATCTCGAATACTGTGTACAGATGTGGTCTCCTCACCTCAAAAAAGATATTCTAGCACTAGAAAAGGTTCAGAAAAGAGCAACTAAAATGATTACGGGTTTAGAGAGGGTCCCATATGAGGAAAGATTAAAGAGGCTAGGACTCTTCAGTTTGGAAAAGAGAAGACTAAGGGGGGACATGATAGAAGTATATAAAATCATGAGTGATGTTGAGAAAGTGGATAAGGAAAAGTTATTTACTTATTCCCATAATACAAGAACTAGGGGTCACCAAAAGAAATTAATAGGCAGCAGGTTTAAAACAAATAAAAGGAAGTTCTTCTTCACGCAGCGCACAGTCAACTTGTGGAACTCCTTACCTGAGGAGGTTGTGAAGGCTAGGACTATAACAATGTTTAAAAGGGGACTGGATAAATTCATGGTGGCTAAGTCCATAAATGGCTATTAGCCAGGATGGGTAAGAATGGTGTCCCTAGCCTCTGTTCGTCAGAGGATGGAGATGGATGGCAGGAGAGAGATCACTTGATCATTGCCTGTTAGGTTCACTCCCTCTGGGGCACCTGGCATTGGCCACTGTCGGTAGACAGATACTGGGCTAGATGGACCTTTGGTCTGACCCAGTACGGCCTTTCTTATGTTCTTATGTTCTTATGTCCCTTATTTTATACTCTCAATTCATGTCCCAGGGAAGATACTGGTCCAGACATGTCCTGGTGGGCCTTGCTGAGTCACAGAGTTAAGCAATCCTCATTGTGTGGTGCTTTCACAACCGTCTCTTACAGAATTGTAAATCTCTTGTTTACAATTTCCCTGCTGGTCAATAGCTCATGATGGTTGCTTAACGCCCGTTTGGGTGTGTGTCACTTTCTTTGTTGCCACTACAGAGCTAGCCGTGGACGTCTCCCAGATATACAACATATTCAATATCAACCATATAGCAGAATGTCATAATTCCATATACAATGATGATACACATATTTTGACAGAACACTGAGTTTCAGCAGATCATGAACTTTCATATGATACCTTGCAAGGCATGTGCCATATGAAATATCACACCCACATACCAATGATGAATATGGGGGTTACAGGGTGCTACTTTGAGGTACAGTGTGTCAGAGGGGGAACTCTCAAGCTAAATGGAACAAAGGGATTGTAGCAGAGCTGAGAGCCCCCCCAAAAAACAACACCAAGTACTGTATTTTTTATTTATCAGTTGTTTTTTTGTGAACAAGTGATGTTGCTGTAGCAACTACCTCTGAATAACTGCCCTTAATTTCTGAAATGGGCTTGTTTTGTTCATATTTTTCTCTAACTCAGAAAATCATTTTTGCCCAATAATAATTTTAATGACTGAGGCAATTTGTAATTAAGCAATCAAGACACTCTGCAACATGGAGGATGAAGAGCTGGGAGCAGCAGTGGAAAACCTGAAAGGGCTATTTCGTTAAGAGAGATCTGTTCTTTGCAACTAAAGCATTAAATATTTTGGGGTCCAAATAGTTTTTTTTCCCCTTCTGTATGGAATTCTTCCTGGTAAATCAAGAAGACAAAATTAATATTTTAGTTACTCATCTACATTTCTACATGTTCATGGTTGAAAAATAAGCAGGGGGCTTTTTAAAGACTCCTAGACTTTAAGGTCAGAAGGGACCATCATAATCATTTACTCTGACCTGCACATTGCAGGCCACAAACCCTCACCCACCCACTCCTGTAATAGATCCCTAATCTCTGACTGAGTTACTGAAGTCCTCAAATCATGATTTAAAGACTTCAAGTTATAGAGACTCCACCATTTACACTACTTTAAATCTGCAAGTGACCCATGCTCCATGCTGCAGAGGAAGGTGAAAATCCCCTGGAGTCTCTGCCAATCTGACTTGGGGGGAAATTCTTTCCCAACCCCCAAATTCACTCAGTTTGATAATCTAAGGCCTGGTCTACACTGGGGTGGGATCGATCTAAGATACACAACTTCAGCTATGAGAAAAGTGTAGCTGAAATCGACGTATCTTAGATCGACTTAGATTGACTTACTTCGGGTCCTCGCGGTGCAGGATCGACGGCCGCCGCTCCCCTGTCAACTCCACTTCCGCCTCTCACAGCGGTGGAGTTCCAGAGTCGACGGGGAGCGCATTCGGGGATCGATTTATTGCGTCTAGATGAGACGCGATAAATCGATCCCCGATAGATCGATCACTACCCACCTATCCGGCGGGTAGTGTAGACGTACCCTAAAGTTTCAGTCCTACATCAGTATCTGTTAGCATGAGCCCTGGCACTCATGTGAAGTGGTCCTGATACAGGACTGGGGCATTAAAGTTAACTAGACTTCACACAAGAGCAAAGGTCTACACAAGGCCCCGATCCAAATCTCATTGAAGAGACTAGGTATCCCACTGATTGTAGTGGCAGTTGGATCAGGCAGAATCAGGTCTTTAAGCTGCCATTTTCTCTAATAATCACAAAAGGTTACAGTAGGCCAGGATGTTCAAAGGTATCTAGGGGAGTTCAGTGCCCAATTCACATTGAAAGGCATGTTTGGTTAGATGAAATTGCCTCGTGTGCAATAAAGCACTGTTTAGCAATTACTACTGAACCAATGATCCTAAAGCTAGGGTTTTCAAAGTGGCACTCAATTCCTATTGAAAACCAATCATGATTTTCATTACTTGCATGCTTAAAGTTAAATGTGAGTTTAAATGCTTTTCTAGATCAGGGCCAGAGTAATCAGCACCTGAGCCCAAGGAATGGACCTATGAAACACTGGCAGTTGATGTTGCCTGATCAATTGATTGTATATGAATTATATTGACTGTTTAAGAGCTCCCCGTTAACACTTTGAGTTTAATAGGTTCTTGTCCCAAGATGAGGCCTAGTATTATTAAAATTACTATTCGGTTGGGAACCCCAATGTGCATGGTTGCAACTCACACACTTAGGAAATCATACACTATATTTATACTAGTTTTTTTTAATACAGTCACAAACACTCTAAACCAGCAAGGTAGATGGAGATAATACAGAGTGTATATGTGAATATCCATATACTCATACCATCCCTTGCAAAGCAACCTAAAATGTTAGTCATTATCTTCCTCATCATCATCTCCTTTCTCATCATCATCACCATCACCACTGCTCATCATCCTGGCATCTTCTAAGGCACACAGGCCAGGATACAGCTTTTATCATATGTTATACTGACACCACTATGACTAGCACATATTCAGTAGGGGGTTCAGCCCATTTACCATATTTGTAGTTCTTCACCCACTAATGTTGGGATGCCTTTCTCCCATAGGTTAATTAATCCTTTCCCCTCAAGCTTATTAGCATATATGTCAATTAGTTGCCATGGCATGTTTATGGTCAGATATCTGGGATATCCCTAAATTAAAATACCCCAAGCTGGTATAAATTAGCATCTTGTGGTTATCTAACAGCAGTTTAGTTATGATCTAGGGTTACTCTTAGTTAGCTACTTGTGATAAGGCTTGGAGGCATTATGCCTTAATTAACCTAGTTAAGCTAGTATCTTACAGGTCTTGAGGTTTGTAGGCTCATTGCATTACTGCTTTAACTTATACCTATGCCTTACCTAGCAAATATCTATATCTAAAGGCTACATGGCCTTCTGATCTCAGTGGATCCACTCCAATAGTGCAAGTAGTTACAAATATGGAATGCATTCCAAAACCATTACCTGCATGTCAAAATAGTCTTGGATAGAAATATCACCTAAAAGCCAGCTAAGCAACCTACTGTTTGTTATTTATTGTTTTTCAGACTGCCTGTAAGCACAATGTAATTTTTGTTATAATCTTATCTTAATTATTTTAGCAACATGTGTTATTACATTTGACACGAAATGAAATTATATTACCCAGGGAACTCAAACAAGTCTAATGAAATTTCTGGCCTCAGAGAGACTACTCTAATTAAAAATCTCGTATAACCTGAGAAATATTGAACTGTAGCACTCAAATATTTGCTTTGGATGCAAGAAAACTAGCAAGATTTACCTTTCTTCATTCAAAATTGTTTTCTCAGCTGTGTTAATTCTATGCTTATTTTAATAGGAGAAAGAGCAATATTTAAGGAACTGACTGACTGACTCAACAACAAAAAGAAGTCAGACTTCCAAGACCTTGCTAGGGCTTCTGTTTGAAGGCAACAAATGAATCAGACATTTACAACTAATACAGACTGTACACGTGTGACCATATCAAAACAGTTTAGAAATTGTGCTGCTAATGCAGAGTTCAGATGTTTAAATTAAATAAAAGAACCACACTACAGAAATATAAGTTCCCTACATAGGGAACAGAAATTTGACAGTTGAGGGTGTGCTGATTTGTGTAATCTGTACAAAGAATGAATTCTTTATGAAAATTGTTGTACCATGGAATGCTTCTATGTCTATGTGTATCCACCCTGGCTGACAAGGCTATATGCATGTCTCTCCCAGAGTAGATTCAATGGAGAGTAGTCAACAACTACACTCTGACCACTCA
This sequence comes from Emys orbicularis, assembly GCF_028017835.1. NCBI lineage: Eukaryota > Metazoa > Chordata > Testudines > Emydidae > Emys > Emys orbicularis. Next base: position 61,332,281 of record NC_088683.1, on the reverse strand, counting down.
ATAGGTGCTGGGAGAAGCCACTTCCTCCAGCTTGCCTGTAGGGTGCTGGGGTTTGTATAGTGGACGATTATCAGCAGCAGGCCAAAAGAACCAGCTCTTGGTGGTGGGACTCGACGGACTCACAGAGTTGCACGGCAAGTTTTGGGCAGGGAAGGGGAAGAGATGGGCACACTTTCATAACAAGGGACTTTGGTTTAATTGCAGGATCAATCAAGGCCAAAGCAAGCTGACCTGGAAAAAGAGAGGCTCTGTGATTGAAAAGACAAGCCAGACACTGCAGTAGAGGACTCTGACCCCAGACCAAAGCATGCTCTAGAATGGTGAGGAAACAGAGACCCAGAAATTCATGTAGGGTTCATTATTTTTGTATAGATCTGTGTATTTCTCCTTTGATTAAGAGCAATGCTGGTTTAGAATCCTGTGCAAAGTCTGTATTTGTTGTGTGTTACAACTGCCACCTGCCCTTGAAGAGTTAACCTGTGGACCCGGAACCCCACACAACTGGAGTTCTGGGAGAGGGTGTGCTTAAGCTACAGTGGAGTCTGAGGGATCAGTACTGGTAACAGGGGAGGGGAAGTTGGACTGTGATGTCTTAGCTCTCAGAAGAGGGTGATTAGATGGAGGATTTGCGCACTCAGTAGGGGTCTTGGGGTATGGGACCCCAAACCAGGGGCAGTGCCTGTATTCAATTCAGACTTCAGAAACTTGAATAAAATGGCAGCCAGTGGTTCTTTCACAGTCTGGTTAGTGCCCAGGACAGGGAGCATTCAAGCAGATCTGTGGCAGAGGACTCTTCAGACAAAGGTATAACCAGATCCAATAGTTGGAAACTGAAGTTAGACAAATCAGACTTGAAATAAGATGCCAATTTTTAACAGTGAGGGTAATGAACCATTGGAACAACTTACCCAGGACTGTGTTGGATTCCCCAACACTGGAAACTAGATTATCACAAGGGTCCCTTTTGGCCTTATAACTGAAGCTGTGAAAACTGACCTGGTGTGCAGGAATAGCTACTGTATTTGTGGTATTTTATATCATTAGTTTATTACAATGTTTTCAACATTATTGTGAATTCTGAGATGCATAAGGCGCATTAAATGAATTTAAGAGCTTATGCTTGATATCATGAATTCTTGAATCCTTAGAAAACAAACTAAAATAAAATTGCAAATTTTGTATCAATCAGGGGCAACATTCTTATCTCGCCTTACTTTATTTCAGCTACAAAACTTTAAAAAGCCTCATGGTATGAGTGGAGTGGCTGTTCAAAGTATTCTTTATGTTAGCAAATAAGAACTACATTTAATGACAGTTGAGGTTGCAGTGGGACACACCTCTCACACACAAAACCATAAAAGCGTGGAAATAAGAAGTGAAGAGGAAAGGCTTGTGCAGTCCTTTCCAGCTTTATATTGCATTTGACACTGTTGATAACACACTCCATAAGGCTTTCACCTCCAACAGATATCCAAAAGTAATTTGTACCCAAATGCAATACACACTCCAACGTCACCAAACTTGCTCTCTCACACAAAACCTTAACAGTGACCGCACATGCTCCTGTATCAGCTATATCAACAGATCAGTACATCTGACTGACACACAGTCCATGAATTTGAGAAAGTTATTTTGCTGAACCATGCTGAGGTGACTGTGATGAAATTTCACAGTATGAAGGTAGAAAGAATGCTCAAGTTCTTAAGTAATAAAAAACGTGTAAAGCCGAGTTCTGTAATGCAGTCTTAACTACAGCAGAGCTGCCACAACACCATAATACATATAATTAGCCTAAAGTAATTGTGTTGACTATTTGCCTGGCTAACAATGTTCTCTTAGGTTGTGTCTACACTGGAGGCTTTCACAAACAAAAATTCCCACCAATTTTGCTCATGCAGACAAGGCTCCAGGAGCTCATGGTATTTTTTATCACTCAAGTAGGTTTAACTGATAACTCTGAAGTGCCCCTTACCTCATCCTGTCCCTTTTGGCACTGACTCAAAATGTCTCCACCACCATCCCCATAAAACCCAGCTTAGTCTCCAACTCTGTCTTTCTCCTATCCCTGCTCCCAGTACCCATTTCTCTCCTCACTACCCCTGTGCCCTGTCATCATCACCTACATTTTTCTGTCCAGCTGAAACTGTTGTGTGGCTATAGGTGCCACCACCAGTGTTAGATCTATATTATAGTCTGTAAAATCACTGTATTTTGAAATAATTAAAGTGATTCACACCTGTCAAAGCTGGGCTGCCACCATTTTCCAGGAGAACTAGCCAAACCTTGCTCATTTATTCACTTAGGGTCAGATTTTGATGCCCTTACTCATGGTGAGCAGCATCTTACACCAGCAGTTGTCCCACTGAAATCAATGGCACTTCTTATGGTAGGATCTGGTTCTGGCCGTTAAGTCAGTGAAATCAGTTGAACTGTCTGTGTGAGAAATACCAGCAGAATCTGGCCCAATACTACTAAGTTGTTGTGTAGTGCTCAGATATACATTTTTTTAAACCAAGATGGGATGTTTTTCTAAAAGATACGCTCTTGGGATTATTTGGGGGAAGTTCTGTGGCCTGTGGTATACAGGAGGTCAGACTAGAAGATAACTGTCCCTTCTGGCCTTAGATTCTATGAATATTTTGAATGTCATATGCATCATAATGTATGTGGGTTTCTCACGTCGTTCAAAGGGGACAGAGACACAAATCCTGTACTCGGTTACAGTGTCAGTCCAGAGCAATTCCGCTGAGCCAAATCCAGCTTGTCTTACTCAATATCCTACAAAGTGGTGGCCCACGTTATAATAACAGCATGAATCTATTTTAATTAAAATTGCACTTTATTGGAGTTACTCCCAGTTGTAACCCATTGAACTGAAAAATGCATTTGGTGCCAAAATTCTTATATGATCGAACTAAGCAGTCTGCAGCCTCAGCCCACTCTCACTGATGCTGGTTACAAAACCCCCCAGGAAAAAAATCCAAGATAGAAATCAGTGTTTTATTTATTTTGGCAATCCAAATGACTAACACTTTTCTAACCTAGCAGTTTTTATATTGAACATGGCCAAACAGTTCTCTTACTCAGTCTTTTTATTCATGAAGATCGAGCTATTTCTCCCGGAAGGTGTTTGAGAGTGACTTTTTTAATTAGAGAGGTTGAAAGATGAAAGTATTTATAGTGAAATAGACAATGAGTCTACTGATCAGCATGAATGATGATATATATATGAAAGTGAAAGACAACGCGGTGCAGAATACAGCATCAGGCAGATTGTCAGATATTTCTATGGGCTTTAACGGGAACTTTCAACGTGGCAGATGTTTACTGTATGTCAGAGGTACGTTACCTGCCCTGCTAAAATATCAGTAACATTTCTGCTTTAGTTTAAAAGAAGAGAATGAGATTATGCAAGTAAAAATGGCATCAGTGATTGTATCAAAACAATTCAATATATGTCAACAACAATGTTCTCCTCTCAGTTATGTCAGAAAGGAAACTGAGTTATTGTTCTCTTCTATTTATTAAGTGCCAAAAATGTGATTGGTGCTGTACATGACACAGAAGACACAGTCTCAGTCCTGAATAACTTGTAATCTAATACAATTACCTTAGTTGCAGTGCAGGCATTTAATGTGGATTGGAAAAGAACAAGTTGCCCTAAATATTGCCACTTCGTATATGATAGGAGTCAGCCAGTACAGTCACACTGAAGTGTTTTGCCTGTGTGAAAAGAAAAAAAAAAGGGTCCATTAAAGATGGTTGGGACCTTGTTAGCTAATAATACAGAAAAGTTTCTTATCTGTGACTAGAGTTCTTATATTGTCCCCCAACTTTATTTTTTAAGAACAGCATAAATATTAGGGATATAATCCCTCAACCCAGCCAGCCGCTAGCCAGATGGAAGTGGATTAACATGCTATGCTAAGTACAGTAATATGAATCCTTCCTGTTAGCACTAACAACCTGCATCCTGTATAAACTGTTTGCCTGTCAGTTTCAGGAGTTTCAAAAATCTATTGAAGCATAAAGTTGGAAGCTTTGTTGGAACTGTGATAAGAAGCAGGAAGATTGTCACACGTTAATTATATCCACTACTAATTGTTCATCGCTTGGGAAATAAACAATACTACTGTTCCTAATGAACAAGACATAAGAATGTTTAAACTGCAGATGGGAGTGTGGGCATAATCAGTTGCTCACAGAATGTTTGGAGAAGCTCAAGTCTGACAAGTGACTCTCTCATCCCATTATTTGTTCTTGCTGCTGCTGGTTTACGGTAATTGAACGAAACAAATCAGAGATGAAAGTTGTTTCTTGATGTGAATACTTCACTATTAATAAGTTATAAAACAAGCAGGCAGAGTTATACAAAATGGTGCTTTATTAAACATGCCAAGCCGGATTCTGCCATCTTGACTCATACGTGGGCATAGGGAGAGTCAACTGAGCCTGAGCATGTAATACTGGACCCACTGGGACTACTCATGGAATGAATGAACTAGTCAACATGAATAAGAGACTCAAACCCACTGTATGACCAGTATTTTCTCAGGCCTCTCACTGGCAGCAGGGTTTTTGTCTTACCTTAAACTACTCCAGGACTGCATCAACGCAGTATGCTTTGTTTTGTTATGTCTTTGTTATGTTTGATCATTTTCTGCTAGGATTGTTGAACACAGGATCCACTTTTGAGGGTACAATTGATTAGAATAGTTTCTTCACTACTTTCACTCTTGGTTCCATTTTCCAAACAATTCAAATGATGCCAGGTGACATACAGTGGACTTCTCCAGTGCTACCAGAAGGAGATCAGCTACTGTTAAGAGTGATTGCTAGTAGTGTTGACATGCTGATTGGGGCATTTGTGGCAGGCACTTGTGAGACAATGTCTGAGTGAATTTTCTCTGAAACACTTCTGGGGCTGGGTATGATGGCTGGTGCTCATTGAAGTGTCACCTACTGATTAGGGGGTTAGGCCCTCCTTAATGTGGAGGGAGATTGGTAGGGGAGCCGGGGCTTTCTCACTCCATTCGGCTCTGGCCCAGGGTCCTTTAAGGGTTAACAAAGATCCAGCACCCAGGAGCATCTTAACACTGCCCTCCGTGGGTCGCTTCCTACCACATACTTTACTGTCCAGGTTTTGCAGTCTATTGTGAACATGTAATAGAAAAGTTACTAACTGTACCTTCAGCCTGTCTGGGCCCAGCAGGTAGTCTCCTCTTCTCCAAGAGAGGGTTCTGCAGCACCCCTCTGAAGGTGCTTCCAGAGCAGGTCCTTTTCCCTGACTTGTCAGACCCCTTCTGATCTGTCTGCCTTCCTTTAAAGCTCTACCTCTATCTGGAGCATGCTCTGTAGGTGTGGCTGGGTGGGGTCAACTGGGCCCAGAGTTGCTTTTTAACCCCTTCGGTTCTAGTGCAGAGTTTATATGCCCTGTCACACTGGGCTTATGTTCATTCACCTGAAAGGAGAGCTGGTCACATTGTTTGGGGGGTTGGAGGGGGAGGTCAACACATTTGATGAAAGTGGCTTTTCAACCAAAATGAATTGTTTAGTGGATTTTTTTTTTATTTTATTTTGTTTGGGTGAAAATATTCTGTTTTTTTTTCCAACAAAAAAACTAGAAACACAAAAATTAAACCAAACAACAGTTTTTGGAAACTGAAAATTTTTCAAATTTTAGGGTTTTTTTGGCTGAGAAACCAAAAATTTTTTTGGCAGTTTTAAAATATTTTTTTAAATATTTACTACAAAAATAATTGGCATTTTTCAACCAGCTCCATTGTGCAGCTACGTGCAGTGTCCAAAGGCTTTGTGAAGATCAGCAGTTTAAATAATTATTTATCCAGCTTTATAAGCCAGAATTCATTCCCAACACCAGACTATAAAGATTCTGGCTGAGAAAAGTTCTCACAGAATAGCCTCAGTTGTGGATAGTGGCTTCCATCAACCAATGGTTTTAGATCTATGAAGTTCTCTAATTTGCATAATGATTTCTTTACAGTCACCCTACTGCTCATCCAGACTGTATCAGTATCTCCTGATTCAATGCAATCCCTCCTCTGCAGGTTTAGTTTAATCCCAGACTGGGTCACACAATGCCACTGGACTTTTGCTTCATGATGAACACCCCAACTCAGGCACCAGATCTACTTTTAGTTATTACTGTCTTTCCACAGTGTCCTCACTCTTGAAAAATATCCCTATACTTTAAAATCTCCTATGTGGGGCTGGTTGAAAGTTTTCCATCAAAACTTTTTTGGGTGAAACAAAATGTTCAAGGAAAGCATATGCTTTCCAATGAAAAATTAAGTGTTGATTTTTCTTTTCTTTCTTTTTCTTTTTAATTTTTGGTCCAACAATTGCTGAAAAACTTTTTGATGTTTCCCATAAAAAGTTAATATATTCTACTGAAAGTGTTGACAAAATAACTTGTCTTCAATTTCATCATGGAAATTTTCCACACAAACACATGCTCTACTCCTATATTGCCTCCCTGTATTGCACATATGAAGTTCTGCTCTACCCCAGTAAGATCTATGTCCTGAACAGTTGTATACCCTCAGTAATAATACCTGTCTCTTATGTAGCACTTTTCAGCTGTACATCCCAAAGCACTTTACAAAGATCATTATCTCTGTTTTACAGATGGGAAAACTGATGCACAGGGAGGTGAGGTGACTGGCCCAAGATCTCACAGAAATGGATCCAAGATCTGAACCAAGGTCTCGAGTACCAATATGGTGCCCGTTCCACTAGGCTACACTGCCTCCGACTTGCCATTTCCTACCACAGGTTTCAATTGATATCAGTTGATTTTTGGGGTTGTTACTGTAAAATTGCATTTTCCCACCAGCTGCACGGTATGTTAGTTGTTTTTTATCAGACAGTGGTTTCTTGGTCTAATAGTTGCATCTGGGTCCAGTTCAGCCTAGGAAATTACACTGCTTGCCAACTACCTGGCTGAAATATAATCACATGATTCCTTATTAAAGGGTGGTTTGGCATTGGTTAAGGTGCTAATGTAAGACTGAAGAGAGCTGGTTCCCTGTTCTACCCCAGACTTGAGACCCTTGGATAAGTCTCTTATTCTCTCTATGCCTGTGTTCCCCATGTTATAAAGAGGATGGGGATCAATTGTTCTCCATGTCCACTGCAGGTAGGACAAGAAGTAATGGCCTTAATCTGCAGCAAGGGAGGTTTATGTTAGATATTAGGAAACACTTTCTAACTAGAAGGGTAGTTAAACTCTGGAATAGGCTTCCCAGGTAGGTTGTAGAATCCCCATCATTGGGGCTTTTTAGGAACTGGCTGGACAAACATCTGTCACGGATGGTCTAGGTTTATTGGTCCTACTTCAGTGCAGAGGACTGGACTTGATGACTTCTCAAAGTCCCTTCCAGCCCTACATTTCTATTATTCTAACTGTAAAATGGGGATATTAGTACTGCCCTACTTCAAAGGAATACTGTGAGGATAACTACATTATGTCATTTTGGTTGTGAGTCACTCAGATACTACGGCAATGGGGACTATATACTTGCCTAAGATTGGAAGACATTATTGCCTGTGCTGATGTTGGGACTGTGTCCTATTAATTTCCTGCCCCAGCTGTCTGACCTCCATAGGCTTTTGCACTAAAGGAGAGAGTCAGAATAGTCTTTGCAATGTTAGATGTACTATTCCCTTCTCATAAGACTTTGGCCTTGGCTACACTTGCAAGTTGCAGTGCTGTAAAGCTGCTCCCAGCACTGTAACTCACTCCCCATCCACACTGGCAAGGCATTTGCAGCGCTGTATCTCCGTGGTTGCAGCGCTGCATGTACTCCATGTCCCCGAGAGGAATAGTGTGTATTGCGCTGCCGCTGCAGCGCTGCGGCTCCAGTGTGGCTGCCCAATGTGCTGTGACTGGCCTCCAGAAGTATTCAGCAGTATCCCACAATGCCTGTTCTAGCCACTCTGGTCATCAGTTCAAACTCTACTGCCCTGGCCTCAGGTAACCAACCATGTGACCCACCCTTTACATTCCCCGGGAATTTTAAAAATCCCCTTCCTGTTTGCTCAGCCCGGCGTGGCGTGGAGTGCTATCAGCGAATCTTTCCAGGTGATCATGCCTCCACGCGCCAAGCGAGCCCCAGCATGGAGCAATGGCGAGTTGCTGGATCTCATCAGTGTTTGGGGGGAGGAAGCTGTCCAGTCCCAGCTGCGCTCCAGCCGTAGGAATTACGATACCTTCGGGAAGGTATCAAAGGACATGATGGAAAGGGGCCATGACCGGGACGCCCTGCAGTGCAGGATTAAAGTGAAGGAGCTGCGGAGTGCCTACCACAAAGCCCGCGATGCAAACGGCCGCTCGGGTGCTCCCCCGCGACCTGCCGATTCTACAAAGAGCTGGATGCGATACTTGGGGTTAACCCCACCTCCACTCCGAGCACCACCATGGACACTTCAGAGCCGGTGGGGTGGGGGGAGGAGGAGGAGGAGGAAAACGGGAGTGAGGGTGGTGGGCCGGATGGAGACACCCCGGTATCCCTGGAGCCATGCAGCCAGGAGCTCTTCTCGAGCCAGGAGGACGGTAGCCAGTCGCAGCGGCCGGTACTTGGTGGAGGACAAACAGAAGAGCAGGTTCCTGGGAAGCAGGTTTTTTTTCGGGAAGGAATTTTTTCGGTGCAGGCTCTTTGGGAGAGGAGGGTTAGGCATGCATGCCTAGATGCGGAATAGTGCATTGATGTGGTTTATCACATCGCGGTAATCGGCCTCGGTAATCTCCTCGAATGTCTCATCCAGAATGTGTGCAATGCGCTTTCGCAGGTTTATCGGGAGAGCCACCGTGGTCCTTGTCCCAGCCAGGCTAACGTGTCCACGCCACTGTGCCGCGAGGGGCGGGGGAACCATTGCTGCACACAGGCAAGCTGCATATGGGCCAGGGCGGAAGCCGCATTGCAGTAGAAGACCCTCCCTTGCTTCCCAGGTCATCCTCAGCAGCGAGATATCGTCCAGGACGAACTCCTGTGGAAAATGTTGGGACAGTGTTTAGTGTAGGTGCCCCCTGAAGCTGTTGGCTCTCCCCAAGGCACAGAAACCCAGAGGACAGTGCAGCCCTGATACAATCAGTCCCCCTTACTCACCATTTTGAGGCTCCCGTGGGATATGTGTGCTCTGTTTCGGACGGGGAAATTATGTTATTGTGTAGACCCTGTGTGTTTTCTACTCCTTAAGTGCGGGGGGAATCATTACTCTGTCTGGTATAAACAATGCTGCCTCTGTTAAATGTTGCATTTTGCCTATACAGCTGCATCAACCTTGAGACCTCAGCCGTCCCTCTTATCACCTGCTCAGAAACTGCAAAGACTCAGGAAGAGACCGCGAAAAAGCAAAGAAGACATGCTGCAAGAAGTGATGCGGCAATCTATTAAAGAGAATGAGAAAGCACAGAACTGGAGGGAGAGAGAAAGCAGGATCCGCCAGGAAAACGCAGCGCACCGGTGGCAAAGCACGGAGCACCAGCAGTAAAGCACGGATCGGCTCATAAGCATCCTGGAGCGCCAAGCAGATGCTATCCAGGAGCTCGTAGCCATGCAGAAGGAGCAGTACCGCAAGGGCAAACGCCACACCTCCCCCCCCCCCCCCAGCCCTTGTCCCAAAACTCTTTCCGTTGTGCCCCACTGTCACCTCCAACCCACTTTCCCCAACTTCCGTGTTCTTCACACCACCAGCTGCCTCCAACACCAGTATCTTCACCACCCAGCCCTGAAAACCACGACCCTTACCCTCTGCACTCAACCCCCATCACCATGCAGTATAGCTGTCCTGAAGTGCAGCACTCACTGCACAGCACACCAGACAGGACATACGCGAATCTGTGATTGTACTGTTCCCCACTCCACCCCCTTGTTTCTTTTCAATAAATAATTTTCTTTTCTTTTCAATAAATGGATTTTTTGGCTTTGAAAACATTCTTTATTATTGCATAAAGTAAAAGACTCCTTAGCCCAGGAAATAAACAGGCACTGCAAGTCTGCTTGTCTGCTTAGCAAACACTGATTCCTAAAGATTGGAACTACTGCACTTCACTCCCGTGCAGGACACCAGATATCACTGCTGGTTTTCAGCCTCAAATTGCTCCCTCAAGGCATCCCTAATCCTTGCAGCCCCGGGCTGGGCCCCTGTAATAGCCCTGCTCTCTGGCTGTGCAAATTCAGCCTCCAGGTGTTCAACCTCGGAGGTCCATGCCTGAGTGAAGCTTTCACCCTTCCCTTCACAAATATTATGGAGGGTACAGCACACGGATATAACCGCGGGGATGCTGTTTTCGGCCAAGTCCAGCTTCCCATACAGAGATCGCCAGCGGCCCTTTAAACGGCCAAAGGCACACTCCACAGTCATTCGGCACCGGCTCAGCCTGTAGTTGAACCGTTCCTTGCTGCTGTCAAGGCTCCCTGTGTAGGGTTTCATGAGCCATGGCATTAACGAGTAAGCGGGATCTCCAAGGATCACAATGGGCATTTCGACTTCCCTTACCGTGATCTTCCGCTTTGGGGAAAAAGTCCCGGCCTGCATCTTCCTGAACAGCCAAGTGTTCCGAAAGATACGTGCGTCATGCACCTTTCCGGGCCAGCCTGTGTTAATGTCAATGAAACGCCCACGGTGATCCACAAGCGCCTGGAGAACCATAGAGAAATACCCCTTCCAAATAACGTACTCGGATCCTAGGTGGGGTGGTGTTCCAGAATAGGAATGTGCGTCCCATCTATAGCCCCTCCACAGTTAGGGAACCCCATTTGTGCAAAGCCATCCACTATTTACTGCACATTACCCAGAGTCACGTTTTTTCTGAGTAGGATGCGATTAATGGCCCTGCAAACTTGCATCAACACGATTCCAACGGTCGACTTTCCCACTCCAAACTGGTTTGCGACCGACCGGTAGCTGTCTGGAGTGGCCAGCTTCCAGATTGCAATAGCCACCCGCTTCTCCACTGGCAGGGCAGCTCTCAATCTCGTGTCCTTGCGCTGCAGGGTGGGGGCGAGCTCCTCACACAGTCCCATGAAAGTGGCTTTTCTCATCCGAAAGTTCTGCAACCACTGCTCGTCATCCCAGACTTCCATGACGATGTGATCCCACCACTCGGTGCTTGTTACCCGAGCCCAAAAGCGGCGTTCCACGGTGCTGAGCATGTCCGTGAATGCCACAAGCAATTTCGTGTCGTACGCATTATGTGGCTCGATAGCATCGTCAGACTCCTCACTCTCACTGTCACTTTGGATCTTAAGGAATAGTTCAACAGCCAAACGTGACGTGCTGGCGAGATAAGTCAGCATACGCCTCAGCAGTTCGGGCTCCATTTCCCGCAGACAACAGATCGCGCTGCACAGAAACCGTTGAAAGATGGTGCCAGAGGTGGACGGAAACAAAGGGATTTCTGGAATGCGAAGCGATGCATCATGGGGTGTTGGGACAGGACTCAGAATGCCCCGCACCCATGCCCCCTTCCCACAACCCACGGTGCCAGAATGGGAAGAGGTGCTCTGTGGGATAGCTGCCCATAATGCACCGCTCCCAATGGCGCAGCAAATGCTGCAAATGTGGCCACGACAGTGCGCTGGGCAGCTGTCAGTGTGGACAGACTGCAGCGCTTTCCCTACTCAGCTGTACGAAGTCAGGTTTAACTCACAGCGCTGTACATTCGCAAGTGTAGCCAAGGCCTTTGATGAGACTGCTTCCTGAGTCATGTACTAATCAATAAGAGTAAGAGCAGCTGACCCTGACCTGCTCCAAGCCCAATATTAAATTTTTATTAAATATAAAGCTATATTTTCAGATTTTTATAACCTAATCCATTTCTATAGACTTGCAAAGTACCACATTAAGTGCTTTGTCATTGACTTCAATAGAAATAGAATTAGGCTTCTATTAAATTCCATGATGAATTTTCTTTCTATGGAAAAATACAGGATCTTGTAGGCACCCTAGGCATGAAACTCATATTTAAGTCAATGGGACTTCTGCACACAGGTCATTTGCTAGATCAAGCTTTATGATAATTCTTTTCTTATACATTAGGGGTTGTACCTACATAATTTGATCCTAAATTCTTTCATTCTAGTTTCATCTTTCAACTGCACGTATAGATTTAAATTGTAGACATTCTTCAATCTAGTCATAAAGTCTTATCGGAAATTGAAATGTAGGTTAGAGCTAGCTGGTATTGCACAAAGACATTATGTATTGCACCATATAAGTTAAATTACCACTAACATGCTGCACTTCTAAGCAGTTCCTTTTTGTTTATTTTAAGACAGTTGAAATCGATGCCTTCACCAGTGTTACTTATGGTATGATACATTTTTGATAGGATCATTTGACTTGGACAGATCAAAAATACTGTCAAATGTATTAAGTGTCAAAAGTTTAAATTTTTTAGATTTATGCAGCACCCAAATGTATGTTAGACACGTCACAAAACAAGCATCTGTAAAACTGTACAACAATCACTTTCTTCAATCTAAAGTATTGCTCTGCAATGGCTATGCAATTTCCGATGGACTTTTCTTTGTTTGGTTTTACACAAACCATTTTAACCTCTAGAACAGTAGCCATATCAAAAAGACTACAGATAATATGCCCATGAAGCATCTAACCGCATCTTCAAAAGAGTTATTGCCCCAAAGAAAAGCCAACCCAGCATTCACAGCCTTGAGATGTGCCAACACCCTTGCCACAAACATTTATGAAAATACAGGACGCAATGTAGTCTTTAGACTGCATGCTCTTTGGGGCAGGGACTGCCTCTTTGTCATATATTTGTACAGTGCCTACCACAATGGAGCCTTGACTTCTAGACCCTACCATTGTACAAGCAAACAAAAAAGGTGACCGATAGAGAATTAAGTCTGCTGTAATTAATGCACAAACTTCCATTTATAATCTCCCCATTTCAGTTTCTGAGGCACTCACATTTCTAAACTAAACACTGCACTCTCGTATCACCCAGAAGGAGCCTGTAACCAGGAACGTGTACAGAAGAAATCTTTCGTGGGTGAATACCCACTTCGTTGGATGCATGTGACATGCATCCGACGAAGTGGGTATTCACCCACGAAAGCTCATGCTCCAAAACGTCTGTTAGTCTATAAGGTGCCACAGGACTCTTTGCTACTTTTACAGATCCAGACTATCACGGCTACCCCTCTGATAGAAGAAATCTTGTGGACATGAGTTGCACAGAAACTATGTTTGAATTTGCAGATGACACCAAGTGCCAGCTTCTCCCACATTGCAGGGAAAAGCCCATCTGTTCACTGAATTCCCACCTTTCTTTGTGAAAGCTAGGGTAGCTCTGCCTCTTCTCACCATACTTGCTCAAAGATGGAACACTGAAACTAAGGAGGGGAGGACAGAGGATGTGCCACTCTATGGATATAACACCATCCCTTGCAGAGCCCCGTAGTTCCACATTGAACTTCAGATGGGAGCCAATACATCTCTGAACTGTAATACCTCTGACAGGGTCTCCTGTCTGGCTGCTACTGAGCACCCACAAAGAGAACTAGGGTTTATCTATACCTGGAGTTTATCTCCACTTAGGAAGAAAAAATCAGTTTCACACATACAGAATGGGAAGAGACTGTCTAGGAAGGAGTACGGCAGAAAGGGATCTAGGGGTTATAGTGGACCACAAGCTAAATATGAGTCAACAGTGTGATGCTGTTGCAAAAAAAGCAAACATGATTCTGGGATGTATTAACAGGTGTGTTATGAGCAAGACATGAGAAGTCATTCTTCCGCTCTACTCTGCTCTGGTTAGGCCTCAGCTGGAGTATTGTGTCCAGTTCTGGGCACCGCATTTCAAGAAAGGTGTGGAGAAATTGGAAAGGGTCCAGAGAAGAGCAACAAGAATGATTAAAGGTCTTGAGAACATGACCTATGAAGGAAGGCTGAAAGAATTGGGTTTGTTTAGTTTGGAAAAGAGAAGACTGAGAGGGGACATGATAGCAGTTTTCAGGTATCTAAAAGGGTGTCATAAGGAGGAGGGAGAAAACTTGTTCACCTTAGCCTCTAAGGATAGAACAAGAAGCAATGGGCTTAAACTGCAGCAAGGGAGGTCTAGGTTGGACATTAGGAAAAAGTTCCTAACTGTCAGGGTGGTTAAACACTGGAATAAATTGCCTAGGGAGGTTGTAGAATCTCCATCTCTGGAGATATGTAAGAGTAGGTTAGATAAATGTACCATCCCTGATAGACATTTATCTAGACAGTATTTGGTCCTGCCATGCGGGCAGGGGACTGGACTCGATGACCTCTCGAGGTCCCTTCCAGTCCTAGAATCTATGAATCTATCTCTGTAGCATCCCCAACCCTCCACCAACCTTTCTGATCAGAAAGAATGTTTCTGGAGATACTCGGTGAGGTGTAACTCATGAAGTTTTGCTCCTTCTGACCCCTTCTGTGAGATTTTTCATTATCTAGATTCATCTTACATAGAATCATAGGGGGAGTTTTAGAGCTGGTCAGAAAATAGAAAAAAATCACAAAAAATCATGAAAATATTGTCCTTTTTTGTCAAAATTTCAAATTTTGAAATTTTCCAACCAGCGCTATTAATTCTGTTCGCAAAATGCTACCATCTGAGACCTTGTGCCACACATTTATATGGTATACTAGCAACACTGCAAAGTCAAATGGACCAAACCCCTGCCTCATTTATACCAGTGCACATCCATCGAAGTCAAAGGCAATGAAGGCAGTTCATCAGGATATAATTAAGACGAGATTTGGGCTCAAAAGGTTTAGTTGCAGGGAAGAAACTGCAGAATTCCTGTTCCTGATTGTAGCTCTAGTAAGTATGAAAAACAGAAAGATATCAGCTCCCACAAATCTTGATTGTAATTTACCTAGGAAAGATTACAAATTTAACTAAGCTGCCAAGCTCATGGGTGAAGATATGTGTTTTATCTAAGGAAACTATTAATTTTAAATTGAACAGACCTTCGTTACCTCTTAATTTACCTGTCTTTTCAACCTTAATAGCTTCTACAGTGCTCCTGTAATTAGATAGCTTCTCTAAATATTCTCTGTCTTCTTCCAGAAGTTTAGGGCACTGAACTGTTTTGAGAGATTTGTTCTCTGCATGTTCCACTAAAAGTGGAAATATACATCTACCAGTAAAAGGGTATCTCTTGATTGTGTGTAAAAATAACCCCCAAAATTCCAGTTTCTCCTAACAATATAGCTTAAACTTGTTGTAGTATAATTTTGTTGGCCACCCATTTACCAGCTTTTTTCTCACTATCTTAATACAGATAAAACCAGAAAAATAGTTTCAGCCCTGTAATAAAACAAGATTTGAATTTCCATTCTTTACCCTTTGTGCTGGTTTTGTTTGTTTGTTTTGTTTTTAAGCAGTGTAGTAATTGGGGTAGCTTTACTTTTCCCCATGGCTCTGTAAGTGTGCTCTCAACTGGAAACTGCTTCTAGGGTAAAAAAATCCATCCACCTCTGCCTTCGCAGCTACAGAGCACCCCTTGGCACTGGGACGTGTATGCAAAGGAGAGATATAGTGAGGAGGTGCCCCACTGCCATAATGCAGAGCCCTGCTCTGCATAAGCTCACTGTAGAGCAGTATGCATGAGGGGTGGAGTGTGTATCAGTCAGACAGGGCATCTGGCTGGAATAGCCTCTGTGGAACAGAGTTGCATCTGCTTCACAGCCCTCAGGGAGGATTTCTCCTTCCCTCGCCCTCCACACATCTGTTCAGCTTGAAGTGCAGGGATCCTAAAGTAGAATTGTGTTATACATAGAATCATAGAATATCAGGGTTAAAAGGGACCTCAGGAGGTCATCTAGTCCAACCCACTGCTCAAAGCAGGACCAATCCCATACAGATTTTTGTCCCAGATCCCTAAATGGCCCCCTCAAGGATTGAACTCACAACCCTGGGTTTAGCAGGCCAATGCTCAAACCACTGAGCTATCCCTCCCCCAAGGGATACACATGCTTTGAGAACTGCAGAGTGCACTATTCATGGGTTCTTATGCAGGGCACTTAGATAAAGCGGAGGGAGATGGTTACTTATTAGAAGCAAAACCTAGACCACCCGCAAAGTCTGACCTCTCTCTGTCCAAGTCCATGTGAGGTGGGAGGGTCCAAGAACTTGGGCGGTAGGCCGAGGCTGGAAGTCTACACTGCAATTAAACAGCCCCGGAGTCAGTTGGCATGGGCCAGCCACAGGTTTTTAATTCCAGTGTAGACATACCCTGTGCCACAATGAACCTCCTTGTGCTGTGCCAGACTAGGCAGAGCCGACTGCCAGGACTGGCTCTCTTACAGAAGTATCCTCACATTTCCCCTTTCCAAATAAACATAATACCCAACTGTATGTATACAAATAAAGAAACCTAATTGCTCACTAACAATTTTCTATTAGTCTTTGAGGGGCCCTGCGCAGTCTCATGGATTTGCATGTCATCCCTTCAGTCTCTGCAGTGTAGGGTGACCAGATAGCAAGTGTGAAGAATCGGGATGGGGGTGAGGGGTAATAGGCCTCTATATAAGAAAAAGCCCCAAAGTCCCTATAAAATTGGGATATCTGGTCACCCTACTGCAGCGCGGTGCTCCGTGCCACCATGCTCACTGGTGCAGTCTGTTCTGTGGATTCCTCCATGCCACTTTCTGGTTCCATCACTGAAGACTTGGGCCTGGTCTACACTAACCCCCCAATTCGAACTAAGGTACGCAACTTCAGCTACGTGAATAACGTAGCTGAAGTCGACGTACCTTAGTTCGAACTTACCGCGGTCCAGACGCGGCAGGCAGGCTCCCCCGTCGACTCCGCGTACTCCTCGCGCC
The DNA here is from genome assembly GCF_028017835.1 of Emys orbicularis. NCBI lineage: Eukaryota > Metazoa > Chordata > Testudines > Emydidae > Emys > Emys orbicularis. The sequence continues at coordinate 61,315,433 of NC_088683.1, read as the reverse complement.
GAGCAGGATTACCGGAGTCGACGGCGAGCACTTCTGGGTTCGATTTATCGCGTCCAGACAAGACGCGATAAATCGAACCCAGAAGTTCGATTGCCTGCCGCCGAACCAGCGCGGTAAGTATAGACAAGCCCTTGGACTCTGCCTTCCTTGCTATCTTCCCTTCATCCTGAGATTTTATGGAGGGTATCTCCTGTTCTGTCTGCATGTCTGTTCCTCAGGAGTGACAACCTCGTAGGACCTAGGAGCCACTTCTTGAGAGACCGCTGCCTTCTGGGTTTTTCCATCATATATACATGATCATGTTGCTGCAAATGCTCAAGTTCTCATGACCCTCTGTCATAATAAACTTTATCTTTGTCAGTTTTCTTATACATAGTCGGATCATTTTTATCTGTATCTACAAAATTAGGCATTCTTGTTTTCAGTTTTCTGTTGAACAAAACTTCTGCTGGTGACAACCTATACTTTAAGGAGGCAGCCCTATAATTCAGCAATGCTAGGTAAGGGTCCAAGTTAGTCTTCTCTGCTTTTTTTTGGCAGACTTTTGATTATTTTTTATACCATTTTCCACTACAACATTAGACTGTGGATATCTAGGACTAGATGTAATGTGCTTAAACCCATACTTGTTAACAAATTGTCTGAAATTATATCCATCAGATTGTGGTCCATTATCTGACATTACCACTTCCGGTATACCATGTCTAGCAAAAATGGACTTCATGTGCATAATTACATGCTCTGCAGTAGTCTCTTCTAGCAAGGTTATTACTGGGACATGCGATAAATAATCCAAAAACAGCACACAGTTTTTTCCAGTATATGTGAACAAATCAATGCCCACTTTATACCATGGAGCTGAAGTCATCCTGAGCTCTCTTACTTGACTAGATATGTATTTCTGGCATGTTTCATAAGCTCTAATGGTTTCTTCTATGTACGCATTCATTTGAGGCCACTATAAAACATCTCTAGCCCTCCTTTTACATTTTTCTATTCTCAAGGTGTCCATGTATTTAGTGTATCTATTTAGCATATCTTTCTGTAATGTTTCTGGAACAATTAGTCTTGTGCCCTTGAACAGAATCCCATCCAGTACAGAAAGTTTTCCTTTAAACTGATAGTAAGGACTGGATATATAATGTCTAGGCCACCATGTGCACATAGCTTTGATGACACTTTGCAATGTCTCATCCTCAGCTGTGGCTTTGGCAGTTACAGTCCACATTTTGTCAGACACTGGCCATGTTTCCTTATGAGGTTTACATGCACAATATCCAAGTGTGGATGTTGTTCCTCTACAGTTCTATCAAAAGCTCTGGAAAGTGTGTCTGCCAGCACTAGGCCTTTCCAGGCTTGTATACCATTTATAAATCAGATACCTGTAACTGAAAGAATAATCTTGGCATCCTAGGCAAGGGAATGTCTGCTTAATCTCCCCCCCCCCCCCCCAATAGCCACTAGAGGCTTGTGGCCAGCTATTACCGGTTTCCCATAAATAAAAACATGAAACTTTTTACATCCATGAAACAGGGCAAAGGCCTCCTTTTTCTGTTTGAGCATACTGACACTCTGTTTTGGTTAGTGTCCTGGAAGCATATGGCCCAGGTCTCCAGTGTTCATCGTACATTTGCATGAGTGCCGCTCCAATGCCTTCCTTGAAGGCATCTGTATACCACATTGTCTGGTGGTTTCTGTCATCATCTCTAAGGACTGGAGCCTCCTTTATTCATTTTATCATGTTTTCAAACTCCTTTTGATCATTGGCATCCCATGTCCATTGGTGATTTTACACAGGAGTACTCTCATGTTGCTGGTTTTATCAGCCACGTTAGGTACAATTTTCCCTACAATATTTACCATTCTTAGGATTTTTGTACCCTGTCTTTGTTGGAGTCAGCATATTGGTAATGTTCTGTCAGTCTTGCTCCCAGATGTGTTATTTCACTGCCTCTAAATTTATATTTTTGTTGTTTTAGCTTTAACCCTGCTCAACAAGCCCTTTTTAGAGCACTTTGGAGCCCCCGGTCACGTTCCTCCTTCTAGCATATGTGCTCATATCAAAACATCATCCATATGTACTTTGGTACCTTCAATACCATCAAATATCTGTGGTACTTTTCTGTGGAACACTTCAGATGGAGAACATCACCCCAAAGGTAGTCTGCAAAAAGCTGTATCTCCCAAAGGCTGTGTTAAAAGTGCAAAAATGTGTGCTACTTTTTTCTAAGGGAAACTGCCAAAATATAGCTGATGCATCTCGTGTGGGGAAATATTTGGCATCAGCCATTTCTCCAAAGATTTCTTTCATTTTAGGTATAGGAAAATGTTCCCTTTTTTACATACTTATTAAGTTGCTTTGGGTCTAGACACAGGCAAAGGGTTCCATCTTTCTTTTCAACAATTACTAAAAAATGGAACCACTCTGCCAGTTCTTCTACTTTCTCTATCATGCCTAGCGCAACTAAATTGTCCAATTCCTCTTTGAGTTTCTGCCTAAGGACAAGAAGTACATTACTAGGGGCACATATTGTGGGACTATTGGGCTCAGTCAACTCTATCTTGTAATCTGTTGACAGTTCCAATACCCTTGAAGACATGTGGAATGTATGTGATCACCTACCCCTCTAAAGAGTACACTCTCTGTACAAGGCCAAGGGGCTGACATATTTTCGACCCTAGTAGTGGTAGTCTTTTCCCTTGCAGTTACAAACATTATCCTTTCCATATTGTCTTTCACCTTTAGTTCAATCAGTTCCCCACTGTAAGCGCTGAGCTTTCCCTGTTTTGTTTTGTCTTTTCACTGCGCTTGGCTTATCCTTAAAGGCCTGTATAATAGATTCGGGCACCACCTTTGCTTGTGCACCAGTGTCCAACTTAAAAGTCACAAAGTTTCCATTTGTTTCTAAAGTAATAGTCCAGTCGCATGGTGATGCTGTTTCATGTACTGTGTAGTTCCTATGAAGAAGAATTCTTCACTGGTGCCTTTGCTGCTCTTTTCTTGGTACAGGGTGTGCATGCTTTGTTTCTGTTCGCACACATGATGTTCCTGTTTGCAAGCTCTTGCAAAGCAATTAAGCTTTTTGCTGTTGTTGAAGCAGTTTTCCAAAAACAGGACATTGTTGTGGCCCAGGTCTGCCACTACACCATGTACAGCATTATGTTCTGCCTTCTACAAGCTCAATCTGATTGGATTCTTTTTTTCCAGATTTCTCTTTAGATTTCTCAAACCTATTTCACTTCTTAATTTTTCTGTAGCTTACAGGAGCTGTCAATCTGTCCACTGCCTCTGTGTATTGTTTTCCATCCAACAGCTCCCTTTTAGCCTGAATAATCTGATTCTGATTACCTTTTCTAAATTCTAGTCTGGATCTTCCAGCTGTCTCTTTCCGAGCTTTATGTCTCTGATCTCCATAACAATCTTGTCTCTAATTAAGGAATCTGTGAGCTCTCCATAATTACTTGATTGTCTCAGGAGTCTTAGATCAGTCACAATTTTTTCTCTCTTTTTGAGCTCTCATATGGAATGTATATCTTTCAAAAGTCTCATTCTTTCTGGAAGTGCAGTACTCCTCAAAATTTTCCAGCACTGTCTCATAACTATCCTCCTCTTCCTGGCTTAACTGTCGACTATTATATACATCTAGTGCTTCTGACCCAGCTATATTAAGGAAAATATCTACCTTTTTTATCTGTCTTCTCAGTGGCTCCACTTGTCAACATGCAGAGATGAACAGCTGCTTGAAACTCTTCCATTTCTTTGCTGCATGGATGGAAAGTTTGAGCTCTGTTGGGGCTCATAACTGCTCCATTTCCAGTCTGTCCTCTTCACCCCACCACTGATATCATGTCATATACATGGGTTCTTATCAAGGAGACTCAGACAAAGCAGAGACGGTTATTTATTAGAATCAAGACCTAGACTCTCTGCAAAGTCTGACCGCTCTCTTCCAGAGTCTCTGTTGCTCTGTACTGTGCCAGACTAGGCAGAGCCGACTCCCAAGCATGACTTTCTTAAAGAGACATCCTCTCTCAGAGAACTAGTATGAAGTACTGACAGTACTTCCACTTTTAAAAATCCTAAATGCCATAAAGTTCAGTTACCCCTAATTCAAAGAAATAAGTACTCAAATTGTGAGAATACTTCATCTTCCATGCTCAAAGATATTTTGTATGTAATAAGCAACAGAGAGTCCTGTGGCACCTTTAAGACTAACAGATGTATTGGAGCATAAGCTTTCGTGGGTGAATACCCACTTCGTCAGACACATGACGCATACTTTGTATGTAATGTACATAATCCTCCCTAACAGATAATGCTGAATTGGTCAGTGTTTTGACCATAACTAAAGTCACTCAAGATGCTATTATAAACTCTCACTCCATTCCCTTAGTGTCTGTATTTTTCAAACAATTACAAATGCACTGATTTAAAAAAGAAATCTCAAGGAACACCCAGTAGAGTGATCAAACCACACTGTCATGAAGTTCCGGTTCAGCATCAGGTTCAACCTCTGTCTCAGTTTTTTTCATCTCGAGCTGTGCTTCTTGGCTATCGATCGCTTAGCTAAGAGTCTTATGTGACAGGTTCTCTTTCCCAGCATGCCTTGTTGCCCAGATCAAGGTATTGCAGGACGGGAAGCCTGTCTTTAAAGAGCCCATATATCTCCTTTCACACACACTGTGCAATTTCATGATCTGGAAAAAAAAATAAGGTTCATCATTCACTCTATATACCTTCTCCGTACAGAAATCCTTCTTAAGCAGAAATAGTTTATTATAGTTCCAGAAATGTACATAGTGCTTTACAGTTTTATATGGTGAATATAAAACAAAGATACATTTCCTGCCCCAAAAGTCTTACAATCAAAAGATACTAGATACATTTTTCAAAAGCACCCAAGTGACTCTGAAGCTAAATCACATTGATTTACATTGAGAATTAGGACTCTAAGTCACTTAGGCACATTTTCAAATGTTACCCACCATCTGTTATAATCAGGGTGCATAAAATCATTTTTTAAATTTAAATCTGATTTTTTATTTTAAATCAGATCTTTTTATTTACATTAAATATATTTTTCTTTTTAACAATAAACCTCTTTAAAATTAAATTTGAAATTCTGTCAACCTATACGAGGGCCTAAACATACTATAATCTATTCAAATAATTTAAATAAATCATAGAATCATAGACTTTAAGGTCAGAAGGGATCATTATGATCATCTAGTCTGACCTCCTGCACAACGCAGGCCACAGAATCTCACCCACCCACTCCTGTATCAAACCTGTGTGTGAGCCATTGAAGTCCTCAAATCATGGTTTAAAGACTTCAAGATGCAGAGAATCTTTCAGCAAATGACCCATGCCCCACGCTGCAGAGGAAGGCGAAAACCCCCCAGGGCCTCTGCCAATCTGCCCTGGAGGAAAATTCCTTCCCGACCCCAAATATGGCGATCAGCTAAACCCTGAGCATGTGGGCAAGACTCACCAGCCAGACACCCAGGAAAGAATTCTCTGTAGTAACTCAGATCCCACCCCATCTAACATCCCATCACAAGCCATTGGACATATTTACCGCTAATAGTCAAAGACCAATTAATTGCCAAAATTAGGCTATCCCATTATACCATCCCCTCCATAAACTTATCAAGCTTAGTCTTGAAGCCAGATATGTCTTTTGCCCCCACTACTACCCTTGGAAGGCCAGGGCCGCCCAGAGGGGGGGCAAGTGGGGCAATTTTCCCCAGGCCCTGGGCTCCGCAGGGGCCCCCACGAGAATGGCTGAGGCTCCTGCCCTGGCCCCGGCCCAACCCCGCCTCCGCCCCTCTCCCGGAGCCTCAGCACATCCAGAAGCGTACCTGGCTCCAGCGGGGCCTGAGCTCCTCCCCGCTCAGAGCCGCGTGGTAAGGGGGCGGGGCTGCGAGCTCCGGGCCGAGCGGCGGGAGCTCAGGCCCCGCTGGAGCTCGCAGCCCCGCCCCCTTACCACGCGGCTCTGAGCGGGGAGGAGCTCAGGCCCCACCAGAGCCACGCTGCAGCGCTGTCCAGGGACGCTCCTGGATGCCGCGCGCTGAGGCTCTGGGTGAGGGGGAAGCCGGGGGTAAGGGGCCGGGGCCAGGGGGGGGTTGGATAAAGGGCAGGGAGGGGGCAGAGGTTGGGGGGGGGTCAAGGGACAGGGAATGGGGGGGTTAGATCGTGGGCATTCCGGGGGTCTGTCAGGACTTAGCGGGGGGGGTGCATAGGGGTCGGGGCAGTCAGGGGACAGGGAGCGAGGGGGTTGGTGGGGGTGGGGTCCCAGGGTGGTGGTTGGGGGGACTCTGGGGGCTGGTGAGGGGACAAGGAGCAGGATGGGTCGGGGATTCTGAGGGGGGCGGGCAGTCGGGGGGCAGGAAGTGGGTGGGAGTCGGATAGGGGGCAGGGCCAGGCTGTTTGGGAGACACAGCCTTCCCTACCCTAAAGCTCATTCAGCAGTTTGAGGCTTGCAGAAGAGCCAAGCTGTTAGCTTTTCCATTAGGGCTGCCGTCCCTTTCACTTCTCAAATGCCAAATTATAGTCTATATTTAATTTCAGTGCCATAGGGAGATTCATGTCAGGGGAGGGTAGCTTCATTTAAAATTAGACACTGGGGGAGGGATCACATGAGAAGAGCAATATCCTACACCACCTACCTCCTTCCCAACCCTACCAAGGGAGACGCCCCCCCCACCCCCCCGCATTCCCCGAGGCTCCAGAGGGGTTAATTCAGTGGTTCTCAAACTTTTGTACTGGTGACCCCTTTCACATAGCAAACCTCTGAGTGCGACCCCCCCTTATAAATTACAAACACTTTTTTATATATTTAACACTATTATAAATGCTGGAGGCAAAGCGGGGTTTGAGGTGGAGGCTGGCAGCTCGTGACCCCCAGTAATAACCTCGTGACCCCCTGAGGGGTCCTGACCCCCAGTTTGAGAACCCCTGGGTTAATTTAGTTTTAGCACCCTGTGTCCATTCACATGCATGTGCTATTTTGAGCATTTCAGTTTTCACAACATAGGCTCATCCCAGATTCTGGAACAAGCTCAAATGCTCAGTTTATGGAGTATGTACATAAGCTATACTAAAGACAAACCCACAGTAACCGTCTCCAGTTTGTGAGGGACCCCATGGAGCCAGTCTCTAGGAAACAGATAAATGCATGGAGGTTAAGTCCATTAATGGCTATTAGCCAGAATGGATAAAGAATGGTGTCCCTAGCCTCTGTTTGTCAGAGGGTGGATGGAGATGGATGGCAGGAGAGAGATCACTTGATCATTATCTGTTAGGTTCACTCCTTCTGGGGCACTTGGCATTGGCCATTGTCAGTAGACAGGATACTGGGCCAGATGGACCTTTGGTCTGACCCAGTCTGGCTGTTCTTATGTTCTAACCTAAATGAACCCAATGTTATGGAGACAGATATGAGTCAAGGAAGCCAGCAGAGTATCAGAAACCTGGAAAAATCTCTGACTGGATGGGCTCAGGCGTTTGGTCACAAGCTGAGGTGGTTCAAAAGTTTTGGATTTTTTTTAAGCAGAATTTTTTTATTGTTTCTTTAAACAATCAAACACAGCAAGCAGCAAATATTTGGCCACACACTTCTGAAACCCCAAACCATATCCAGGTTTTGGCAGACTAATTTCAGCTTTTCAATTAAAAAAACCACAACAAATTTTGAAGGAAAGCAGACATTGTCCATGATTTTTTCTGCTTTTTAAAAACCCCTAGTTTTCGATCCCAAAAAAATTTTGACGGAAAAATATTTGTCCAACCCTTTTAATGAGCTTTAGTGCCTTTTAGCACTAGCTGATGCTGAGAACCAGTGATACCTTGTAAAGAAGTTTTCTCAAAACAGGGTTTGTGCCAAGATGCAGAAGGTTTATTTTTCCCAGGGCCGCCCGTGGGGGGAGGGGGGGAGCAAGTGGGGCAATTTGCCCCGGGCCCTGCAGGGGCCCCCACAAGAATATAGTATTGTATAGTATTGCAATTTTTTTTTATGGAAGGGGCCCCCGAAATTGCTTTGCCCCAGGCCCCCTGAATCCTCTGGGCGGCCCTGTGGAAGGCTGTTCCTGATATAATGCTACATCAATGAGCCACTCTCACATTTTTATGAGTTAAAGGATGTTGCTTTTTTAATTATGTTAAAAATGGGGGAGGGGAGACAGCTTTATCTTTTGAGTCAACTCAAGCTTTATATAGTACAATGTCATGTACTGCATTGTCAGTATCTATATAATCTTCGATCTTTACAATAGAATGCTGGTATTTACATTTTTTTCAAATAGCAGAGCTTTCAGTTTCTATTATGCACAAAAGCTTCTATCTTAATTATGTTTTGTTTCAGTTTAGCAGAAATACTTTTAGTTTCACCTTTTCTGTCTATTCATTACAGTTTCTTAGCATTCTTCAGAGTAGTCTCTCTAGTGTAGATCTGCCATGGCTGCAGGTCATTAAAAAAGACCCTATTTAGGAATATTTTCACAGATAAAAAGGGAGTATGTGCCAAATGCAAACCGTGAAAAAAGAGATGTAAAACCAGGTCAGAATAAAACAACATTTTGAAAACTGCTCATCAGAAGTTTGCAAAGACTTAGAAAATGATGTGGACATATCATAACAATCTGGATCAACCAATGAGTTAATTCATTTTTGTTTTAAAGAATGTTTATGGAAGGCCTGGCATGTCTTTTTATGAAATATACTACTAAATGAAAACTTAGATAATTGCCATGAAATTAACTGCCTGTCATAAACTTCTATTTTGGGGGAGGATTATGAATTTCAAGAAGCTTCAGTGTTTAAAATTTGACTGGCATGTTATATTCGGGAGTATTCATTAATTATATTTTTAATGCTCCTTGATTTCTAAAATGATATTTTATTTTTCATTATAACCAAAAGCAAATCATAGATGAAAAGTAAAGTATTGCTAGTCATTTTAGGATTTTAAAATTTAAAAGTTTGAGAGGGATTTTTTGTTTGTTGTTTTTCATCTGTTTGGCATTTTGATAAAGATAAGGGTTTAACTAGAAGTAGAGAAACCTGATGATTTATTAAATATTTTCCCTACAAGGCTGGACCGATATAATTTATTCTATCAATCATTTTTCAACGGTGTTAAAGTTAACTACAAGAGGGGAGGTCTTTCATAGACAGTTTCATTTTTGTTAAGTAGTGCACTGAATAGTACTGGGTGAGAGTACATATGATTGACTTTTTTTTTTCCATTTTGTTTCAGAGTCTAATTTAGACATAAGAGATTATGAATGTCCATCATCTGCAGTCCACCATCTACAACTTCAGAGTGATCTGTTGATAGCACCAGCAGCACTGTGTGTAAACATATGTCTGACAGTATGCTGCCTGTTTCCCAAAAAACAGTCATCATCCAAAAAGAGCATGGATAACTTTGTAATCAAGTTCAGCAAATTCCAACCACATTCCATAGATGGAAAGATTGCTCTGTTCATGTATGTAATGAACTCTCCCTTTTGACTTGTTCAAAGAAAACATTTCATCAACACGGTGAAAGCATTCGAGTTACACTCCATGAAGGAGATCAGACATTGGTAGAAGGTTGCTGGAGACTGTATATGAGAAGGAAATAGAACAGTATGTGGAATACCTTGAAGGGAAAAGCAATAATCTGAATCTTGAGAGAGGAGCAATGTACACAAATACAGTAAATATTCATAGATTCATAGATTCCAAAGCCAGAATGGACCATTGTGATCAACTAGTCTGACCTCCTGTATAACAGGCCACAGAACATCCCCCAAATTAATTCCTAGAGCATATCTTTTAGAAAAATATCCAATCTTGATTCAAAAATGGTCAGTGATGGACAATCCACCACCACCAAGTTGTCCGAATGGTTAATTACTCTCACTGTTAAAAACGTATGCCCTATTTCCAGTACGAATTTGTCTAGCTTCAACTTTCATCCATTAGATCAGTGGTTCTCAAACTTTTGTATTGGTGACCCCTTTCATGTAGCAAGCTTCTTGGTGTGCCCCCCCTAATAAATTAAAAACACTTTTTTATATATTTAACACCATTATAAATGCTGGAGGCAAAGCGGGGTTTGCGGTGGAGGCTGATAGCTCACAATCCCCCAGGTAATAATCCTGTGACCCCCTGAGGGGTCCCAACCCCCAGTTTGAGAACCCCTGCATTAGATCATGTTATACCTTTCTCTGCTAGATTGAACAGCCCGTTATTAAATATCTGTTCCCCATGCAGATACTTATAGACTGTACTCAAGTCACCCCTTAGCCTTCTCTTTGTTAAACTAAACAGATTGAGCTCTGTGAGTCCACCACTATAATCCATTCTAATCTTTTAATCATTCTCATAGCTCTTTTCTGAATCCTCTCCAATATAACATCATCCTTCTTGAACTGCGAATACCAGAACTGGACACAATATTCCAGCAGTGTCGCACCAGTGCCAAATACAGGGATAAAATGACCTCTCTATTCCTACTTAGCATTCTCCTGTTCATGCATCCAAGGATTTCATTAGCCCCTTTGGCCATAACATTGCACGGGGAGCCTATGTTCAGCTGGTTATCCACTATGACCCACAAATCTTTTTCAGAGTCACTGCTTCCCAGGATAGAGTCTCCCATCCTGAAAGTGTGGCCTGCATTCTTTGTTCCTAGATTAATACATTTACATTTAACCATATTAAAATGCAGATTGTTTGCTTGCTGCTGTTTACCAAATGATCCAGATTGCTCTGTATCACCAACCTGTCCGCTTCATTATTTACCACTCCCCCAATTTTTGTGTCATCTGCAAACTTTATTAGAGATTATTTTGGTTTTCTCAGGATCATTGATTAAAAAATGTTAAATAGCACAGGACCAAGAACCAATCTCTGTGGGACTCACTAGAAACACACCCATTTACAATTACATTTTGAGACCTACCAATTAGCCAGGTTTTAATCTATTTAATGTGTGCCATGTTAATTTTATATCTTTCTAGTTTTTTAATCAAAATGTCATGTGGTATCAAGTCAAATGCTTTACAAAAGTCTAAGTAACCAAACTTGTAATCTCATTAAAAAATTATATCGAGTTAGTTTGACAGGATCAGTGGTTTGAGCATTAGCCTGCTAAACCCAGGGTTGTGAGTTCAATCCTTAAGGGGGCCATTTAGGGATCTGGGGCAAAAAATCTGTCTGCGGATTGGTCCTGCTTTGAGCAGGGGGTTGGACTAGATGACCTCCTGAGGTCCCTTCCAACCCTGATATTCTATTATTCTATTCTCCATAAATGCATGTTGACTTGCAATAATTATATTACCCTCCTTTAATTCTTTATTAGACAAGTCCCATATCAGCCACTCCATTATTTTGCCCAGAATTGATATCAGGCTGGCAAGCTCATAATTACCCAGGTTATCCCATTTACCCATTTTTAAATATTGGCACAATAGCTTTCCTCCAGTCTTTTGGAACTTCCTTGGTATTCCAATACTGATTGAAAAGCAACATTAATGGTCCAGTGAGCTCCTGGGCCAACTCTTTTAAAAATCTTGGATGCTGATTTATAAATGTCTAGCTTTAGTAGCTATGCTGTTTAACATCCTCCTGAAATACTTGTGGAATAGAAAGAGTCTTAACATATGATATGACTACATCATTCCCCCCCCCCCCAAATATAGAACAGCAATAGTTATTGAACAATTCTGCCTTTTCCACATTATTATTGATAATTCTATCATTTCCATCTCGTAATGGACCTGTGCAGTATTATTTTTGTTTCTAATATACTTTAAAAACTCCTTATTGTCGTTAACTCTGCTGGCCATAGATTTCTCCTTGGCTTTCTGTTTCCCTTATCAATTTTCTATAATTTCTACCTTCTGATTTATATTCATTACTGTCAACTTCCCCTTTCTTCCATTTTTTATATTTTTTTATAGCTGCCATCACTTTCCCTCTAATTCAGGTCAGGTTTTTTTAACCAATAGAGCCTTCTTCCTCAATTGTGGCTTTTGGGGCATCTAGTAAAGTGTTCTTACACAATACCAAATTATCATTCACATGTTTTGATTAAATTCTTCCTCCCAGCTGATTTGCTCATAATTGTTTTCAGCTTTGTGAAATTAGCCCTTTTGAAGCCCCAAACATGTGTTTATGTGAGAACATAAAATGGAGTTGTCTACCTTATAGAAACAGCATAATACCCATACAGCATAATAAAGCATGAAAGAAGTAATAGTAAAAGTTATTAGAAATTGTGAACAAAAAATCAGTGTTGTGTGTAGCTTTGTCAGAGACAATGCTACAAATATAGCAAAGATGGAATAAATCTAGAAGAGGATAATGAAGTGAGCCTGTAATTTATAATACATAGATCCACATTTGATGCATCTTTTAGCCAAAGACTTAGGTACTCCAAGAATAAGGGAAATTGTTGTTGAAACTGTAAAATACTCCTGTGATAATCACTTGGGTTCTGTTTCACTGAAGAATGACGGAGGATCAGAACTAATGCTCCCCCGAGATGTACAATGGTTGATTGTTTTCAGCTACTTATTAAAATCAGGCCTATCCTGATGACACTTTGTGAGGAAAATCATGACAAAATATAGATGGAACTATTGCAGCCACAGTAGTCAACATGAAACTAAAGAGAAATGTAGATGATACACTGAAGATACTGAAACTGATTTCCAAATCTTTGGAAAAAATACAGAAAGATAGCTACTCTATTGTTAATACAAGATAGCTACTCTATTGTTAATACAAGATAGCTACTCTATTGCTAATGAAATTTGAAATTTAGAAAGGACTTTAAGAAACACTGCAGAAAGTAATGCTCAACCACAAAATTAAGCTGCAGGCAGTGAAGAAGCAGATGGATCAAGCCCTCATTCTGCCTCCTTTTCTTGCAAATATTCCCATTCCCACAAAGTACCAGGGTAACTGTCTAACTGCAGAAGAGGAAGATGCTGCTATGACATGGGCATCTAATAAGCATCCATTAATCATACCAACAATAATAAATTTCAAGGCTGGAGATAAACCATTCAAGCAGTACTTGTTTGCTGCCAAAGTTTTAAAGAAGGTCAAAACACTGAACTGGTGGAAGTAATTGACTAAGCACCTGGAGCCAGAGTTTGTTGAAGTGCTAAACCATCTTTTGACAGTAGCCTTTTCCACAGGTGCAGAGAGAATATTTTCTCCATTTGAACTAGTTCATTCAAAGCTGAGAAACCAAATGGGAGCTGAAAAAGCAGGAAATCTTGTTTTTCATCTTCCAATCTATGAATAACAATCAAGTGGGACAAGATGAGATCTATTAGTTCTAAAACCTTGAAGGACATGGTGGCTAGAAACAATCACTTCAATTCACTAACTACAGATAATACTTCTTTTGTTTAAAAAATCTGTTAGTTTTAAATGCAAAACATGTTGTGAGAAATGTACTCCCCATCCCCAACCCCATCCCCATGTATCCAGTACATTTAAGGTCATTTTATTTAACTAATAAAAACAATTTTTAAATTCTGGTTTTGTGAATTTTTAATTGAATTTGAATTGCAAAACAAGATTAAAACCAATTATTTAAATCAAAGTTTTTCTAACTGCTGATTTAAATCATGATTAAATCTTGATTAAATTGTATTTTTAAATCAATCATGCTCATTATCATGCAGATTAAAAAATGGACATTATCTGCGATGAAAGGTTTACTTGAGACAATGAATCTCACTTTTCTTATGTGAATATAGATTTAGACTTCTTTTTACAAATGTTAAAGGTAATCCAATAAACCACCTATTGCCATTAAAACATTTATTTTACATATAAAATGATATAATAGAAATGTCTGGAAACAGTATGTTGAATTCCATTTGCAGTTTTCTAGCAATATTGTAAAAAGGCAAATTAATCATGCTTTTAATCATGGATTAACTAAAATGTGCCCCAGAATCTTTTGGGCTTCAATGTCAGCAGGTGATCAAATGCTCCAATTTGTTGGAGATTAATACAGTGACATCAGCCATGGCCTTTTTCTAATTACACAAATAATGTATGCAGAAAATCCCTGGATTACACTTCATTCTGAAAAAAAGCAATCTAGTGTTATCTGGTGCACAGTAAACGTGAATCAAATTACATGCATATTAGACATATTAAGAAATATACATCATTTCAGAATCAAAAGTATTATCCACGCCTGAATGCTTGGGTTTTTCAAAAACAATCTGTACCTGGGCTTATATTTTTAAAGAAATCTAATCAGAGATAGCACAAAAAAGAGTAATAGCCTTCTTATTATTATGTATTCCAGAAAAGAGTTCTTATTAACACAGAACTAGACACTAAATTCCCAGCTAGAGATAGCTCAGTAACAACCAAATATGGGAATGACTAACTGAAGGAGCATGACCTTTTTTTATTGTTTTTGACAGGAAAAAAATGGGCCTTCTGCACAGAATAAGTTCAGATCTTGTGTTTGGGTTCTTTATGCTTTCTCCATATTCCATGCTACTGGAGATCCATCTCTCAGGTTTACTTTACAAAGATAACAAGAACCGAGAGCTAGAAGTTAAAGCCAGACATATTCAATTTAGAAATAAGGCACACCTTTTTAACAGTAAGACTGATTAATCATTGGAACAAACTACCAAGGGAAGTGGTGGATTCTCCGTCTCTTGACATCTCCAGATCAAGACTGGATGCCTTTCTGGAACATATACAAGTTACTGTGTATACACTATGGCTTGTGCTATACAGGTGGCAGAGTAGATGATCTAATGGCCCCTTCAAGCCTTAAAATCTATGAAGTGGTTAAGGGAATGTTGTAAAATTGCTCCTGTTTCTTGTTCAGTTCCTTAAAGTCAATAAGGTGTTTTTCATTTACTTCCTTGGGCATTTGATCCGCCTTATGTGCATATCTATATTCTTGGAAGTTTACGATAGGGAGATAACTTTGCTGACAGGAAATATTGGCTTTAAAGTTGGGAAACTAATGACAAATAAATATTTAGTTACTGGATATTGAAAAAGGAAGGTAAGCTCTGTCTCAAAAACCTATTTCCTTTGCATTAAAGAGAAGCCTCACTGATTTGGTTTAAAACAGTGGCTCTCAGCCTTTCCAGACTACTGTACCCCTTTCAGGAGTCTGATTTGTCTTGCGTACCCCCAAGTTTCACCTCACTTAAAAACTACTTGCTTACAAAATCAGACATAAAAATACAAAAGTGTCACAGCATTCTATTACTGAAAAATTGCTCACTTTCTCATTTTTATCATATAATTATAAAATAAATCAATTGGAATATAAATATTGTAATTACATTTCTGTATATAGTATATAGAGCAGTATAAACAAATCGTTGTCTGTATGAAATTTTAGTTTGTATTGACTTTGCTAGTGCCACTAGGCAAATATCTAGATGAGTTGATGTACCCCCTGGAAGACGTCTGTGTACACCCAGGGGTACGTGTACCCCAGTTGAGAACCCCTGGTTTAAAACACTGAGCTAAGTCCCCATTTCATACTCCACAAGGGAGACACTACTGCAAACCAAACCAAGTCACAAGGGGTGTCATTCTTATTCAAGCTATATTCAGGCCGTGACTTGCTGGGGTTCCCATCTTTTAACAATTGTTAAATTACTTGAGGTCAGTTCATTGGCCCAGAAAGAGGGGAATGTGAAATAGAGGCAGTGCCTTGTAGATACAGCAGGACTGGACAAGACTGGAAATAGGGTGACCAGATGTCCCGATTTTATAGGGACAGTCCCGATTTTTGGGTCTTTTTCTTATATAGGCTCCTATTACCCCCCACCTCCTGTCCCGATTTTTCACACTTGCTGTCTGGTCCCCCTAACTGGAAATCAGGAAATTGAGTTTCTATTCCTGGCTCTATCACTGACCTGCAGTGTGACCATGGGCAAGACATTTAATTTCTCTGTGCTTGAGTTTCCCCATCTGTAAAATGAAGACAATGATACTGACCCATCTTTGTAAAGCACTTTGAGATCTATGGATGAAAATTGCTATATAAGAGCTAGGCAGCATTACTATTCTGATCACCGGATCTCTTCTAGTTTTTGGAAAGGACAAACATTGAGCTAAACAAATCACATAGTGGTTGAGAAAAATGAAGGGCTGGATTCTTCTTCTCGCCCTTTTGATCCAGTAAATTGGAAGGAGTCCCAAATGTGTGCTGATGGAGCCAAAGTACTAGCACAGACACTGTGTATGGACATAAGGAGATCATCCATCAATGCCACTAGAGCAATCTCTGTGTCACACCTTACTCGTCAACCTGAAGGGTGCAGGACATTTCCCTACAATAGTGATTTTGGCGATTGTTCACTCCACCTTTCTCTGTGATTTTTCCCATGTAGAGGTTGATTGTAAGGCAATAGTTAATAGGACATTGGTGTCATCTGTGGGTTCTGGAGGACCAACTGGATATGGCATACTTAAGGCTGGCTGGTAGATTGGTTTCTGCAAAGAAGGTGTAAATGATCTGTGTCAGTAGTGGGCCTAAGTGCTCTGCATTGGCTTTCCCCTATCATTAGAGGCACTGGGGCTGTTTCACGTGTAGTGATCAATAATCCCTTAGAGTTTCTAGGGTTTCCATTTTCATTACTGGGCCAAACTCTGTCAAAGAGGAGGTATGATCCTCTCTCCTTGCTTCATCTTGTTTCCTCATTGTGGTGAGTCTGTCCTGGATTTGCATGATCTTTCTGAAGATTAAATTAAGAGCTATCGCAAGTGGCATAGTGCTTGGATATAAGGCTGAATGAAGGCAGTCTAGTGAGATCAATCATTTCACTATTCAGAAAAGTACTGCCAGTCAGGATTTTGCTGACAGGATGGCAGAGGAGACAGAGGTTTCTTGGGCTATGAATGTTTATGAAGCTACTTATGAAAATTAGATATGGAATTAAATGTTACATAGAACCATTCAATGTAGCTAAACAGTGTGGAATGAGTAAGCACCTCTACCTGGGGCTATGTCCCCAATCCGGCAATGAGCTCTGTGAAGGAGGACCCCTGAATCCATACAGATCCATTAGGGCACCGATTCAGAATTCATTGCCGAAAGGGGTCCTGTATCTGAAACTTTTAATGAACTGTACTATTAATTACACTGAACGGGGTCCAGATTAGACTTTTCCCACTTAAATGAAAAACAAAGAGTTAAGGGGAAATGTTGTTTTAGTTAATCCCACACACAGTGAACAATATTCATCGCTTTTAATTTTTTCAGAGAGGATCTTAGCATCCTTTGTTGTTGTTTTTGGTCCATGCAGACACTACTCCACGTTGATCTATTTGTAAACATAAAAATAACAAACACAAAAATAAAGATGATAATTTGCACAATCTATGACAAATTACTTAGTGCTGCTAATCCCACTCACCAGATGGTATAGAGCCATAATCAAAAGCAGTGCTGGGAGAAATACGGTCCACATTTGTACATTTTAATTATTTTCAGATGAAAGACAGATATAGCTGTTCTTGTTTATCTAGAGGGCACATACAGTAGGCTTTGTCATACAATCTCAAAACAACAAAATACTACTAATCAAAATATTGCTCTAGGCTAGATTTTCAAATGCTGTACATTAATTTGTACAATGTGGGTATGGATAAAGCTGCAGTTACGTGTTTTTTTTTTAATATTTATGATTTTTGACATTTTGTATTTTCTGTGATGTGCTTGGGCGGATGTGATGATACACTGTTGAACTAATTTCACCTTGAACCTTGAGCGTAGCCAAGTTAAATGCCAGGTCTGCATGGGAGGCTAATAGAGAGCAAGAGTTCAGTGACAACATTGTGGTGATGCAAGAACTAGACTAGTGAACACTGAGGGGGCTTGTGCACACTACCACTTATGTCAGTATAACTTATGTCACTCAGGGATGTGAATAAGTCACCCCCCTGAGCGACGTAAATTACACCAACCTAAGCTCTAGTCAGGACAGCACTATGTCGGTGGGAGATGATCTCTCCCATACAGCATCTTTACCAGACATGCTACAGCGGTACAGCTGCACCAATGCAGCTGCGCCAATGTAGCGCTTCTAGTGTAGACTAGCCCTGAGTATAATCTTTAGTTCCCATAGGGGAAATGAGTATTCTTGCCTCCTCATGATTAAATCAAACAAGAAGACAGAGAGCACATAGATAGTTACGCGAAAACAGAGGGCCTTGGGGGTAGAGAACAGAGCCCCAATCCTGTACCATGCCTATATGGAATGTCACTGAAGTCTAGGTCCAGCCTGGTGCAGCACTCTGCCAACAGGTAGGGTTGGGGCCCAATGTCTGTGACACTTGATGCAAAACAATGCCTAGATATTTGTTCAGGAAAAAATGCCCATTTTTATTACATTATGTTTCTATCACACACAAAAAAAGCTTTGTTAAAAGAACTCTGTTAAGGTTGCAAAGTCAAGCACTCAAAAGTTAGGAAATGCTAGGTTTACAGTTGCCTGTGGATCCTTACTTCAGCCCCCTTGTATGTATGCATTATGAAACGGTCTTTAATTACATGAAATACTATTTTTATTCTCATCATTCCACCCCACACATCACCCTGCCCTCGGTCCAGCTCTTCTCCCCTCTGCACTCAAATCAGGCAGCTAAGAGACAATTGGGCAATGAAAAGTTAGTTGTTGAGGAATGCTCAAGAACAGAAGGGTCTGGGTGATCAAAAATAGAGAAGATTAATTAATTACCAACATAAATTAACAACAAAAGCTAATTATTATAATCCTGGAGCAAAAAACTGAGCTATATTTAAACTCCAAAGGAAGATACTTGGACTTCAGACTGCTAATCTCATTCACATAATGTAGATGGTAGGAACCCTTCTAATAACATGCATGTGGATTTTATTGGCCTATTTGTGTTCATTAAAAGCAGCTGCTCTCAATGGCCAAGAGAAAATTAGCTTAAAGCAGTGGAAAGACAGACCTGACTGGTTATAACACAGCACTTTACCTCCCCATGTGTTGTTTTTCTAGCTTCTTAAAAAGAGAAGCAGTTAGATGTCTGCCAGAAAAACATGGTCATTGCTGAGGGAACAGGGAGTTGAACAAGTAATAAAAGCATCTTGTCTGATAAAAGCAGTTCTGGTTCCACAGGCGAGGTGCTGAGGAAAACTCTCCCTCTCTCTTATCAGCAGGTTGAGATAGCATTTTATTTTCACTGAAATATATTTTTGTCTTTTTAAAATATTCAATTTGTTAATATATTCCAATAAAACAATATATCATTAAGCTGATTTTTAAAGTTTCCTTGAATTCTGCAGTGCATAGAGATAAAAAAATGTATACAAACAGCCAATGGTAGATCTGACATTCATGGCTATTTTATAAATCTCATCCTTCCTGTTACTCCCTGAAGTTAGTGGTGGAGAATTTTGAGTATCCTGCAAAAATCAAACAGTAAATTAGATACCATCATGCCCCTAGGCTGTATCAAATTTTGTATTTTAAATGTGTGACAGATGTGAAAAGTCTTAAGGACAGAAATAAATATAATCCAAGAAGGAAAACAGATAAATGCATACATAAATAAAATAAGATGAGAGACCCGAAAACAGTGATAACAGATGAATGAGTTTACCTAAATGAATCGGGGACTCCACCCCTGCAATGGGATTTTTAAAGCATCTTGAACTGAACAGTTCAGAAGGTTCAAAGTTTCAGTTACTGGAATTACCCATGATGTTTTTTTAACTTCATTCATACTTCCCTATATAATCTAAGTCTTCATATCTGTGAATCAATTAATTGTATTAGCCTCTCATATGACCCAATCTACCAATGCTGGTTAAGCTATGGGCTTGTCTACAGGGTAATGAACTCTACAAGGGTGTGATTTCTAAAGCACACTAATGTGCTGCACATTAAATGGTCTGTGTAGACCAGACGTGGGCAAGCTACGGCCCGCGGGCCACATCCGGCCTGCAGGACCGTCCTGCCCGGCCTCTGAGCTCCCGGCCGGGAAACCTAGTCCCAGCCCCTCCCCCACTGTCCCCCTTCCCCCACAGCCACGCCGCCGCACGGGCCACACTCTGGCCCCCCGCTCCCGCTGGGCAGGGTGGGGAGCGCAGCTGGCTCTGGCCGGGTGTCACGGCTGCGAGCTCCTGCTGCTGGTAAGGGGGCAGGGAGCGGGGGGGTTGGGTAAGGGAGCGGGGGATCCTGGGGAGCAGTCAGGGAGGAGGGGGCAGTTCGATGGGGCGGAGGTTCTGGGGGGGCGGTCAGGGGATGGGGAACAGGGAGGGTTGGGAGTGGGAGTCCCGGGGGGCCTGTCAGGGGGCGGAGATGTGAATAGGGGTCAGGAGGGCAGTCAGGGGACAGGGAGCGGGGGGGGTTGGAAAAGGGGGTGGGATTCTGGGAGGCAGTTAGGAGCAGGGGGTCCCAGGAGGGGGTGGTCAGGGGATGAGGAGCAAAGGGCGGTTGGATAGGGGGTGGGGTTCGGGGGGACTGTCAGGGGACAGGGGTGTGGATAGGGGTCGGGGCAGTCTGGGGACAGGGAGCAGGGGAGTTGGATGGGTTGGAGGTTCTGAGGGGGGCAGTCAGGGGGTGGGAAGGGGTAGAGAGGCACAGCCTTCCCTACTCAGCCTTCCATACAGTTGCACAACCCCGAGGTGGCCCTCGGGCCAAAAAGTTTGCCCATCCCTGGGTTAGAACCACGTTTTCAAAGGATGAGGCCAGAGCCAAATGATCCTTGGGCCCTTCCCTTTGCACTGCTATATAGGCCCCAAGGGACCTTAAACTAGTGCAACTGAGTGCACTCTTGAAGGGGCTCTCACCTACTTTGTGACTGTAGCAGAAAGAGGGACCAAAATATAGGGCTAAATTACACGTGAACCAAACTCCACTCCTTGCTATGACCTTCACTGATCTCATTAGAGTTGCATGGGGGTATAAACGATGAAACTACAAGGTCATTACATTTACTGTTCATCCATTGACCATGCTTGGCATTAAAAAACACAGCTCTATGCCCACAAAGTCAGTCCCTGGAAAGTGTGTTTCTTATATTCTTTTTTCAAAATGGCAAATTAAAGCTTAAAAACACATCTAAAACAAAATGGGCCACGTTCATCTCTGGTGATAACTCCAGCAAAGGCAATGCAGTTACACCGAGAATTAATTTTGACCAGTAACTGCCCTTACAAGCTAAGCATCTTACAGACATGCATGGTTTTCTTGTGCTGCTACATAATTTTCAATGTGCTGCTTGAAAATTCCTTGCTAAGTGCTGAAAGAGACATTATTGTATATTCTGTAATAAGTATTATGGACTATTTTACAACGGGGGCAAATTTAACATTTGCTAACATTAAGAAATGTTTGTAGACCCTTCAATGGTAAAATGTGTGACAATTGTAAAATTATTATTTTAGCAAAATGTATTTATTAAAACACATTAGAAGAGGATTTTTTTAAGTTTATAGGGGAATTATTATTGTTAATGTTCTTAGCACTGACAATGTATTTGACATTGTACCATACCACAAAAAGAAGAACAGTTCCATCACTACTTTCAGTCTAATGGATCGTTTGGTATAGAGGCAAGAAGGCAGAGGCAGGATCCTGATGTTTTTGGAAGATGGAGACTGCTAGCAATAATTCCCTGCAACAAAAATTTCTACTGGTGAGGTGTTTGTCTGGATTTGGAACAGGATACAGTCATGTCCTAATGGACTGTCAGCTTCACACTGTTTGTGTCCATATCTGATCAGCAATCAGGAAGGGAAAGGGCTGTTTTTCACAACATCAGTAACATTTAATAAAAGAAAGACAATTACCCTACTTCATTCCAATTGCTCAAACCCAAAAGCATTCTTGTTAAAAACCTTCTTATGATTTAATGTGACATGAAGCATCAGATGAAGCTTCATGTTGTGCAACAGCACAATCATTAAGCTGCATCATGTCATAGGCTAGCTTGTCAAAATTAAACAAGAAACCAACAACTGAGAATTCATTATTGTCTAAATTGTTGTCAGACAGTTTGATACGTCCCTGGGTCATGATTTCTCCATGACATGTCATATTTCTACTTATAGTCAAATGGCCCAATTCTGTGAGCTTAGTGACTCAGCTCAGCTCCCACTGATTTCTGGAAGGTCCTCATCAATTTGCAGGTTTAGGCCCTAAAATCTCAAATAGAAAAAATAAATGATATTTCGCACACTGAGAGGGAAAAAATATTTAGATCTCCTTAATTTTTAGCCTCTCAGCTATGGCCTGGAACCTACAGACCCGAAAATAGGTATCTCGGTGTCAACACTCCAGATTTGGGGTAAAACAGTGAAGCAGCTACAAACAATAATATCATTTTGCATTTCTATAGTATTTTCAAAGCCCTGCACAAACATTAATAAAACTGTGAATCGATCTGATCATTTTTAAGGAAATGCAGAAAAAATACATGCAAATATGTTACTGCTACATAAGATACCAGTCTATACTACTGATGGGCCAATCCAGCAATTTATATACTGCCAGAATCATTGACATGAATAGGAGTTTTGCCTTCATGAGGAATTAAGGGACAAGTTCTTCGGTGCTGGGCGGGAGGAGGGGAGGGTATTATTATTTTATTTTAAAAAGTTAATATTTTCATGTAGTTATATTAGTGGTATGATCAAATTAATTTTGGCGTAAGATTTTATTAAATCTAAGGCAAATAGAAATGTTTTTTTCAGTTTAAACAAAAATTCCAATGAAGACAGTTCTCTTTAAATAAGCCCACAGCCCCCTACAATGTTTGTAACCCAAACACTGCAGAACTAAAAACCTGGAGATTAATTTTATTTCATTGATTCATTATCCAAGTTGAGAGAAATGCAAAAAGAAAACAAAGCCCATGAAAGATGACCTGGAAACTGGATTTTTATAATAATTCATTTCACTAATCTTGGCCTGCTCCAGAGCAAATTGATATCAATAGAAATACCAACCATCATACAGGTAAAGACATTTGTTTGTTTGTAACATGGACTTTAGGATGGCAGTGTTCCTTGAAACATTATATTTAGCCATAAAC
The DNA here is from genome assembly GCF_028017835.1 of Emys orbicularis. Taxonomy (NCBI): domain Eukaryota; kingdom Metazoa; phylum Chordata; order Testudines; family Emydidae; genus Emys; species Emys orbicularis. The sequence goes on along the minus strand of NC_088683.1, from coordinate 61,292,356 downwards.
CATTACATAAAAAATCACTTCAGCTAGGTGCCCTTGGAAGAAAAGTTTGATTTACAATAGCTTTCATACACAAGCCTGTTAGCTGAGAATTATTTTATAAACTGTAAGCCAGATTGACAATAAATTCACAATCTCTGTTATTTGCTAAACTAGCCACTGCTTTGTTTCAGTCTCTAAATTTAGAGTTCTTTAAATGATGATGGAAATTCAGTGATAAATATTACTGAACAATATTAAAATAGGCTGGAAACTGTTGAAAGAATTTTCTAAAGAGTATAAACTATAGCTGGAGAATTTGCCTCTTCTCTCCCCGATAGTGCTTTCCTATTTTAAGCTACTTTTCCACAGATCGCTTGTTTCAGGCATACTGAGTACATGGCAATAAATTTTAAATAACCCCTTGTATCATTTGATAGGCTCTTTTGTTCTTAACAAAACCCTGTTTACTGTGGAGCCTTTCTTGATTTTGATCATTTAATTAACTGGAGAAATGTTTAATAAATCCACACACAATGCCTTTTAAATCTATTTTACATTATTAATACCCTGCAGTTCCATCTACTAAGGCACAATATTGGTGCATATTTCTCCATTTTGACATATACTGTCAGCTCTATTGGGTATTTACAGCATTTAAATAAAATCTTTCCCTGTTTATACACCCATGGTGGTAGGTCCTCATGAAAGCCAGGGATTTAAGAAGCAGAAAAGCATGTTCACAGTTGAGGATTATTTTCACACTGTGGGCCAGATTCATCTCTGGAGTAATTTAGGCTCCAGTTGAGTTACCGGAGGGATGAAATTGCCTTCTCTTTTTGTCCCACATCATTTAAGCAAAAGGATGTTCAGAGTGTTTTAGTCACCCTTTCCTCCACAGCTCCCCCCAAAATCCTGTCCATGTTTTGGATTTCCTGCCTCCTTTTTAAGGGGCCAGGGAGTGTGCAGTTTTCCCTGATGTAGTGTCTACAGCTGCTAAAATACTCTCTCCGCATACAGGACACCTTGGGACTCAGTGCAGTTTTATCTCATTTCCTTTACAGACACATCAACAGTCACGGTTAAGTGGTGTCAGCAGCAAAGCTCCCAGAGAGGCCTGTTGAAATCTGCCTCCTTGTCCCTTAAAAGGGGGCATAGGCATGAAGAATGTCAAATGGGCATTAATCTACCTGCACAAATACTGAAGAGGCAACTGAAGATTCAATTAACAGATTTTATTAAAACCATAAGAACGGCCATATTGGGTCAAACCAATGGTCCATCTAGCCCAGTATCCTGTCTTCCGACAGTGGTCAGTGCCAGATGCTTCAGAGGGAGTGAACAGAACAGGGTAATTTATTGAGTGATCCATCCCCTATAGTCCAGTCCCAGTTTCTAGCAGTCAGAGGTTTAAGGACACCCAGAGCATGGGACTGCATTCCTGACCATCTTGGCTAATAGCCATTAATGAACCTATCCTCCATGAACTTATCTAATTCTTTTTCGAACCCAGTTATAGTTTTGTCCTTCACAACATCCCTGACAACGAGTTCCACGGGTTGACAGTGTGTTTTGTGAAGTACTTCCTTTTGTTTGTTTTAAACCTGCTGCCTATTCATTTCATTGGGTGACCCCTGGTTCTTGTGGTATGTGAAGGGGTAAATAACACTTCCTTATTCACTTTTTCCACACCCATTCATGATTTTATAGACCTCTAGCATATCCCCCTATGACATTCCAGGGTACAATCCAGACCAGTGAGGGGCTGTGTCACCACTTGCCCTGCAACCTAAGGTGCCTCACAGTGCTTTGCAGCTGTAACTCCCAACCTTGGCTCCTCACAAACAGCCAAACAGCATGCAGGTCACACCCTGAGTGCTGTGTACAGTCACAGCCCTGGCCTCCCAACTCTGACCCCAGCAGCCTGTCATCAAACACCAACCACACTCTGGCTTCCAGCAGCCTTGGTTACTACTTGCAGAGTGACCTGAATGTACTCTCAGTCCCGGATTTCCCCCCAAAAACGTTTGTCCTGCACTGTCCAGCCCTCTCCTGGATAGTTCAGATATATTAGGTCCATTGCCCCTCTAAGGGCATCAACATACAACAGTCTGCTACCTTAAATGGAGTTACCCAAACAATTCACAACCCTGGGTTAGTTCTAATTAAAGAATAAAACAAGTGTATTTACTTACAAAGAGATAGATTTTAACTGAGTACAAGTAATGAGGCATAAAGTCAGGAAGGGTTATAAGAAAAATAAAGATAAAGCTCTTTCTAAACTTAACAAACTAGACTTGGTTGAAAGTGAACTTCCTTACCACATGGTTTCAGTACATTGCTGACCAAACTCTCAGGCTAGGAACTGCTCCCAAATTCCAGTGGCGGTTTCTTTTGTCTTTTAAGTGAAAAGAGAGAGAGATGGATAGGGAAAGATACCTTCGGGTGTTTTTGCTTTCTCTTTTATAGTTTATTCACCTTTTGAAATGCATTTACCTGAGAGAGACCCCTAGATAAAGTTCTTTCCAGCTGAAAGAAAGGAAACATAGGGTCTGGTGGGGGGAGAGGTTTCATGCTGTTGTTTGCTAAGAGCAGATATGTTTGTTCCAGCCCATCCCCCTTCCTTGCCAAAGAATGGCCACTTGATAGGTGAAGGCCCATTAACTTTGATGACACCTGACTCGGGCATCAACTTGTCCTTCATCTTTGAGAAACAGGTTTACTCATTCCCTGGTACACATATGTCAGTCATGATTTCAGCTTATGTTCATAACTTTACATATAATGTTGCTACATACATTTTACCATGATATTATTGAGCAGAAAGTTATTAGTTTCAAATGATACCTCACAAGGCATATTTTGTACAAAGATTATTACAGTAGTGTGTAGAGTGTGAATACAGGGGTCCCTTCAGTCACACACCCACCCCTTAGTCATCTCTTTTCTAAATTGAACAGTCCCAGTCTTCTTAATCTATCCTCATATGGCCACTATTCCATAGCCCTAATCATTTTTGTTGCGCTTCTCTGTACTTTTTCCAATTTCAACATATCTTTTTTGAGATGGGACGACCAGAACTACACACAGTATTCAGATGTGGGCATGCCATGGATTTATGTGGCATTTTGATATTTTCTGTCTTATTATCTATCCCTTTCCTAATGATTCCTAACATTCTCTTAGCTTTTTTGACAGCTGCTGCATATTGAGCAGATGTTTTCAGAGAACTATCCACGATGACTTCAACATCTCTTTTTTGAGTGGTAACAGCTAATTTAGACCCTGTCATTTTGTATGTATGGCTGGGATAATGTTTTCCAATGTGCATTACTTTGCATTTATCAACACTGAATTTCATCTGCCATTTTCTTCTCCAGTCATCCAGTTTTGTGAGATTCCCTTTGTGACTCTTAGCAGTCTGCTTTGGACTTAACAATCTTGAGTGATTTTGTATCACCTGCAAACTTTGCCACCTCACTGTTTACCCCTTTTTCCAAATCATTTATGAATATGTTGAACAGAACTGGTCCCAATACAGATCCTTGGGGGACCCCACTATTTACCTCTCTCCATTGTGAAAAATCACCATTTATTCCTACCTTTTATTTCCTATCTTTTAACCAGTTTCTGATCTATGACTGCTTACTTTGCTCAAGAGCCTTTGGTGAGGGACCTTATCTAAGGCTTTCTGATTGTCCAAGTACACTATATCCACTGGATCACTCTTGTCCACTTATTTGTTGACACCAACAAAGAATTCTAATAGATTGGCAAGGCATGATTTCCCTTTACAAAAGCCATGTTGACTATTTCCCAACAAATCATGTTCATCTGTGTGTCTGAAAATTATGTTCTTTACTATAGTTTCAACCAATTTGCCTGGAACTGAAGATATAGGCTTTGAGCCTATAATTTCAGGATCACCTGTGGAGCCTTTTTTTAAAAAAAAATAAGCATCACATTGGCCAGCTACCAGTCATCTGATTGAAGTGATGGGTTCCATACCACAATCAGTAGTTCTGCAATTTCATATCTGAGTTCCTTCAGAACTCTTGGGTAAATACCATCTGGTCCTAATGACTTATTACTGTTTAATTTATCAATTCGTTCCAAAATCTCCTTTATTGACACCTCAATCTGGGACACTTCTTCAGATTTGTCACCTGTTTCTAAGGAGGCCACAGCTTTGGGGGATGACTCAGCAGTGCTGCCTTTAGGACAGTGGTTTTCAAACTTGGGTACATGTACCAGGAGGGGTACATGAGCCCTTGTCAGGGGGTACGCAAGAAAAATCCTGTAATGGCAGACAATGCATTTTTATTTAGTACAGAGGTTTCCAAACTGTGGCGCGCACCCCCTTAGGGGGGCATGCAGGAAAGTATGGGGGGGGTGAGCAGTAATGCCAGGCAGATTGGGCCAGCCCCGGGTGGCGGGGCTCAGGCCAGCCCCGTGCCCCCTTTGAGTTATAATTTTGGGTTGTGCCCCTCTCCCAACCCAGACAGGCTGGGTGGCCTCCTGAGGTGTCAAAGGCTGGAGGTGGCGGTCCCTCCCTCCAGGAGCCCCACTGCAGGGAGCAGGCCTGAGTCACCTGGCATCACGACGCGCCCCCCTCCACCTTCCTCCATGCCCCCATAGGGGGGTATGCCCCACAGTTTGAAAAACGTGAGAAGCTGTTGCTAAACAGAAGGCAGAAATCTGGGAGTGGCAGGTGACCCATGAGCCTCCCCTCTCCCCCACGTCACCATTGCCTATCTCAGATGGGGGTATGCAGTAAACTACATTATTTGGAAAAGGGTAAGCAACCTAAAAAGTTTGAAAACCACTGCTTTAGGTTGTCCCCAGATGTCCCCATTTTATCGGGACTGTCCCAATTGTTAGGGGCTTTGTCTTATATGGCCCGATTAGTCCCCCAGTAACCTCACCCCACTCTCCCGCTTTTTCACACTTGCTCTCTGGTCACCCTAGCTGCCTTGTTCAGCTACTGCTGCGGCTTCAGTGAACTTATCCCCGGAGTCTGGGGAAGCCCCTGCCTGTGCCCAGGGGGTAGGCTGAGAGGGGCTGGCGAGGAGATCAACCGTGGCCAACATGATGCAGCTGCATTAAGGCAGGCAGCTGCCCTTTTCGTGTTTCCTCCTTGGTGCTTTGTGTACTGAAAGCCGCTGCCTCAGCGAGAGAGAAACGCGCCCCAGCCCGATCCCCATCCCCTAGTGCAGCTAGCAGCAGCGGAGCTCCGGCTGACTCGGGGATTTTTACCGTCGTGACCACATGTACCCAGGGAACGAGAGGACCCCGGTCCCGGCGTATCTGCATCTAGCGAGACAGCAGGAGAGGAGGGAGCTGCGACGCCCCCCTCCGCGTGTGTCTATGCTAGCGCGGTGCTGCAATGCCTGCTCCCGGGACTAGTTTATTCAGCGGAGCCGTGGGCTGCAGGATCGGGCCGCTGTCCGTGTTTAAACTGCCCCATTCATTCCCTTTCCCAACACACCCTTAATGGGGGCGCTAGCCTCAGCACTCCTGTTCCAAGCCCATGTGGCCAGGAGCCACCCCACGCCCCACTCCGCCCCCAGGCTCGCTGAGCTCCGCTCACTTGACAGACAGACACGTGCCTTCATCTGTTCAGGTGCAACTTCGCTCCGCACTGGGAACGTCCCCGGCTCTCCCCTGTGAAATCCCTGCCGGGAGCTCCGACTACTCCCGTCCCCTGACGCCTGTCCCCGCCCCGCTATACCACAGCCCCCCTCGCGGCTCAAAGGAGGAGGAGCTGCCCCTCCTCCAGTAGAAACCAAGGGCCCGATTCGCAGCTGTGCTACTGACTTCAGTGGGATCGGGCTCAGGATCGGGTCCGGGATAAGGGAGGCGGGGAAGAGAGAATAAAAACCCCATCACCGCAGCAGCGCTGAACTCCTCGCTGCCACTTCAGCCACAGCCTCGTGGCTACCGCGGGCACCCCGCGTCCCTCTCCCCGACCTCTTCCTGGCCACTGGCTACCCGCGGTGGGGCAGGTCCCTCCCCCCGCTGCTCTAACCAATCCCGCTGCCGGGGGGCGGAGGCGGCGGCTGGCTCCGCATTTGTTTGTCCCTGCGGTGCAGATGAAGGCAGGCGCCCGCTGCGAAGCGAAGAGGGACTCGCTGTGCGGCCAGAGCGCCCGGCTCCGCCCGTCCTCAAAGTTGGAGCAGGCTCGGGGCAAAGAGCATGCAGGGCTGGACGCCGCCGCAGGGCAAGGGCCAGCGCTCCCTACGCCTCCGGCTCCGCCCTGCCCCCTGCGATGAACGAGCGGCTGCTGCTCCTCCCCAGGAGGCTGCCTGGACCCCCAGGTAATCCGACTCCTACCCTGCCAAGTGCAGCCTCTGGCGGACCTCTCCAGACGCCCTTTGTGGCAGGGTAAATGGGAACTCTCGGGCCCTGGCCGTGCCCCGGCACCGGGCGGGTTCTACGGGCAGAGGCATGAAGGCGACGGCAAAACCCGTCGATCCGGATGCATTGCTCCTGCTGGGCATGGCTGGAGCTAGCAGGCAGCCCCGGAGCAGCGCCTGGGTTCGCTCCCTCTTCAGGAGCACGCCCCAGAGCCGTGAGCCCGCCCGATAACAAGGAAGGCGCCCTTCCCTGCCAGCCGAATCCTTGCCCCGAGCAAAGCCAGGGCTCTGAACGGAGGGGGGCAGAGGTGGGGAGATACAGAGAAAGGGGAGAAAAGAAGCGGAGAGGAAGGGACAGAGACGCAAAAATGAGGAGAGATGAAGGGAAAGGAAGGGAGAGAGACCTTAGACTGTGGTAAATTTGAGCATCACTGCATAGTGAGAAAAATAGTCTTCCCTAAGGGAGGGGGAAAGATAGACAAGGAGAAAGAGGGGGTTCCCCCGGGAGTGAAAAAGTTCAACATTAAGGGTCTTCCTAAACCTAAACTGTGGTAATCACTCCTAACTCTTCAGTGAGATTTAAAGCCACCACCTCTTTATATGCCATGGGGAATTTGTTAATTCTAAAACTTTGAGTATGTGCATGGGGGTAACCATTTTTTAAACCCCTCTACAGTAAATGATTTAAAATCCCTCCTAAAAGAAATATTTAACTATGCTTTGACCTTTAAGTAACAGAAGTGACAGCTAACAAGGAAATTAAACAATGCTATTTTGAGAATCAGTAATCTATGCATTTTTCATATTGTGAGCTAAGCCTGTTACTGAGCAGGAGATCCTGTCAGTTCAAATCACCCCACTCAGTCCTGATACTGCCCCTTCCCCAGAGCAACTTTAGAGCTTGGTTACATTGTAAAGTTTAGCTGTTAGGAGGATGTTAAGGAGACACCACATAAAAGAGCGCTGCAGTTTAAAAAAAAAAAGTTAAAAACAAATGTTTGAATAATAAGTGAACATTTCCCCTAAAGTTTAGTTTAAATGATCAGAAAGGCCTGTGGAGACACTGAGAATCCTAAACTGGGCTATATTTTGCAGAAAATGTCACTGCTTGGAGACTGACCGAAATCTGACACCACTACCAGTGGGCTGCAGTTTCCCATGGGGAAAGGCAGGTTTCCATTAATCTGATGATCTGCTTGGCAATTAAGGCCATAGTAGCAGGGTCTGTACTACAGAGAGCCTTGGGCATCAGCATTTTTTGCACCCATATAAACTGAGAAGAGCTGCAGAGATTGACTTCCTATACATGATATTGCTGGTGTTTCTGTATCTAACCCAATCCAGGTTCTCTGGCACCCCCACCCTTTTGTTCACCCATCTCTCAGGCAGTTAGCTCATGTAAGCCAAATGAGCTATCTTTAGTAGAAAAAACATGTCTCGGGGAAACTCTCAGTCTTAAATGACACCCCAAGCACTATGCATACAGATGGAGAAAAGATGGCTTTACTTAGTCCCTTTGTGATGTGTTGCTATGCATGAGGCGGCACTCTGGGTAAGACTATTGGGCCAAATTCATCCCTAGTCTAACTCCAATGAGGTCTGTGAGGTGGCTGTCTCGATGGGTCAGGTCTTCAGCCCCACTAAAGCCTTGTCTTCACTAAAACAGCATTTGTACCATGGAGTAACTAATGCATGTGAGCTATCCCTCTGTAAAAACACAGTGGAGACAGGTAAACTGGTGCTCACCTCGCCAGCTGAGGTAGAACTAAACTGCTTTGTCTCCATTGTCCCACAGTGGGATAGCTCACACATGTTAGTTACCCAAGCTTTTTTTTTTTTTTTTTTTTTTTTTTTTAGCAGTGAAGACCAAGCTTAAGTCTGCTTAGTGTCACTATTGCTAAAGCTGACTCTCCACCACCACATCTTGAGGGTCACGGCAGCTAGATGCCGGCTTGAGGCTGCACTAGGAACCGAACCGGTCACCAAACTGACCCCAGGATCAGCTTGATGTAAAGCTATTTTTACCACCCCAATGGGTCCTGCAAGTGCAGCTCAATCCTGTTCAAGCATGTAGCCCAGTAGGCCTCAGCCATTCTGTAGTTCAGTAACAGTGTCCCCTCATCTCCCCATCATGTCACTCGTCCAGGTGCACACGATGCCTGGATAATCTAGCTCTGCTCTATCAGAGCTGCTGAGTGCAGCTGCTCACTGGAGATCTGAGTCAGTTAGTGTCTTTCCCACCCCAAAAGGTTAAATATTCCAAAACAGTCTTGTTTAAAAAAAAAATCCTAACATAATCAGTTTGAAAGAAACAAAAAAACAAAAAATGTTACCTGCAGTGCTCCATCAAAGGCAGAGCAAAAGCATGGAACTGGAAAAAACGGAGCTATGAGGCTCCTGGCAGAAACCCCAGAAGTTTCCCCATGACCAATATCCCCCATGAATGCAAGTGTATGTGACATTACACAGGGCTGGAGCCCTCCATAGAGAATGATCAATTTTCCAAGATTAATCAAAGTATTTGGGGCTTGATTCCTCAAGAGGGCCAATGTGGAACCTTTACAAAAACTGGGTCTTAAATATTTTTGTTCATCTAAATGGACTATTCCTAATTGATGGCTCTAACACTATGCACATGCAGGATCCCTAAATTTAGGATTTTAAAAGAATATTTGTACTTCATATAAGTAGGTTTATTTTAAAATAATACTTGTATATTTTCAATAATCAAATCATTATACCTTGTGTGTGAGAAAAGGCTTGTTAAATTTAATCCAAAAAGGAATACAAGGAAGATGCTAATGTTAATACTTTTGCCTTCCCAGCAGCATTTCATTTCAGTTACTATTATGCTTAATTACTGGTACAGGTGGGATTAGATTGGGAGTCACACTCAGATGAGGTGCCAGGGGAGGGAGACTGGGACTGGGAGCCAGTAAGGAAAGGGAACATGGGTGGGGGACAGGGGATGATTGGAGACCAGTGGTGGGGTGGGAGAGAGAGAGACAGATAAGGTGAGGAGCCAGGAGGGGTGGAACTGGGATGGGGTGGGCAAGGAGACTGGGGACAAGGGAATGGAACTGGGAGTGGTGGGCAAGAAGAACAGAACTGGGAGCAGGAGGGGAGGAAAGACTGGGACTGGCAGAGGCAACTTGAATTCTGGCATTTTCTAACTTTTGAGTGCTTAACTCTGCAAACATAATAATGGCCCTCGCATTTAATTTTTGTGTGTGTAATTATTTATTTAGAATTACAGTAATGCTAAACATTCCAGTCATAATTAGAGTCCCATTGTGCTAGGTGCTGTACAAATACATAGGAAGATGCAGTACCTGCCCCAAAGAGCTTATAATCAAATGTATTTAATATATAAGACTAGATATACAAATCTTCAAAAGCACCTAAATGACTTCACAGCCTACTGATTTTAAATTTGATTTTGAAAAATAGGACTTGCCTCCTAAGTTACTTAGGTGCTTTTGAAAATGTTATCCTAAATCTTCATTTATTTATATCAGTTTTCAAAAAGAAGGGAAAAAAAACCCATTAGAAAACTTGGTTTCCTGACCAGTTAGAATTACGAAGTTCTAACATGGTTCCTCATCCCATCACTAACAAAACACAAGCACTTACAAGCAAGGGAATGAGCAATATTATTGTTTGTACCATGCCCAAAGTTGCGCTCAGCTCTTCACACAACAGCTAGGTAGACACAATCCCCCTGCCTAGATTTTTCAATCTAGGATTTATTATTATTACTTGTGCTGTGGTTAGCACCTTGGGACCCCAGTCACAGATCAGAGCCCTACTGTATGGGGCACTGTACACATACATAACAACATGTATTTGTACATAACATGTAACCTGCCCTGAAGAGGTTACAGTCAAAGTGTAAAACAAGAGACAACAGGTGAATGCAGCAAACAGATGGGGAGCATATGGAGACAATCCAACAATTCTGGCAAACATTTAAAGCAGCAGCTATAGCATGCCAGCTGCCTACTTATTTGTCTAGACAATCATGTTTTAAGGAGGGAGAATACAGATGAGGTGAGGAGAAGTTTGAGATATGTGGCAGCTCACTTTGTGCACACTTTTTAGTGAACAGACATTTACGTTTAATTTTAAATAATTCACTTCTTTGTGGTAAAAGTGAGTTTTTAAGGAGGACTTGAGTGAGCCAAGAGAGGTGGTGTGCAAATTGGAGAGATTTTTCTAGGCATGGGAGGAAGCAGAGAAGAAGACATGGAGACATTGATATGAGGACATAAAGTGGTGTCAAGGTTTGTGCCATTAACTAGTTGAGGACATCTTAAATCTTACACTGATGACATACATGGCCTGATCTTCAGAGGTGCTGAGCACCCATTACCTCTAAAAACCAGACCAAAACTCTAAGACTGCGCCAGATCCCCAGCCGCTGTAAATAGCTCCATTGAAATCAAAGGGACTGTTTGTGCCACCTGAGAATCTGGCCCATAATTCCTATCAAGTATACAGAAATGTGTATTTCATCAAGACACAGCCACCTTCTCTCTATAAATACTATAATTTTAAATCAATAAACTCAAAATATAAACACAAGACACTTAACACCACATATTGTTATCCTCTAATGCAAGTCCACATGCATTCTTCATTTTTTACCATAAATCATATTTTGTTAAATGTTTCCTACTAAATTACATATCCAACTTTATTGTGAAGCAGTTATGTGTACATTACCAAAATATTCTATTGTCAATGACAAATATTAGCTAATAATATTTCCCACGTAGCAATATCCCTTATAAAATATCTTAGCACTGAAATTAAAATTGTCTGGTGAAATAGCAGTGGATAGGGATGGAAGCATACATAGAAGCCTATGTATCTTATTGTTCACCCTTCCAAAACAGAATTAATTGCATCCAATTTAGAATATCTTAGGGATTCCAGTTATAGTTCAGATGGGAATTATTTTTAAATTCTCCAATGGTATTACACTAAAAAAACCCACTATGTGAAAAGAGTGTTAAGACTGCAAAGGTTGCAAAACCAACCACTGAAAAGTTAGGAAATGCAATCCATTGCAGCCTTACGGTCTTTAATTACATGATCACATACTATTTTTCTGCGGCATCCCTGATTCCTATGATGCACATTATGGATGGTGCTCACTGAATGAGCAGCTGCTGAATATTTCTTTTTATCCTCATCATTCAATGTGTGGTCTCATGCATTATTTACTCCACAACCATCCAAACCCTGTACTGAATACAAAATCATTTATTTCCTCATGGGCTTTTGTATGGTGCTCTGGTTATGGTATCATAGTTCTTTACAAAGACTGGTGAATTGATCTTCACAACACCCCTCTGAGGTGAGGGTTGTATTATCATCTCCATTTTACATATAGGGGACTGAGGTAGTGTCAAAAGTGTCCACTGATGTTGGGTGTCCAATTTGAGAAACCTGAGGCCTGGTTTTTCAGAGTACTCAGTATTCTGTAGTAGTTTATATGTCTAGAGCAGAGCTGCCATTGACCTCAGTGCAGTTCTTAGTACTCAGCACTCCTGCAAATCAGACCCCATCTTGGTATCCAGAAAATGAGGAACACACAGTGGTCACCTATACAAATTTTAGTTTACATAACTTGCCTGACATCATTGGTACTCTGTGGCAGAGACAAGGATAGAATCTCATTTTCCAGGACAACATTTAAGTGCCTTAACAATGAGGCCTTCTTTTCTCTTCCTGCCATCCCATGCCTCATTCACTACACACCTGCCAACTTCGGCAACAAAGGAGGCAGGGCTCCGGCAGACAACAGCCTCCTTCCCTGCACAACCCTGATTCACTCACTCCATCTCGTGTAAGGTGGGGGTCTTGTGAAAAAAAAGTAAGATGTGATCATGTAATTAAACACTGTATCATAATGCATATGCACAAAGTGGCTAAATTAAGATTGCACAGGCAATGTTACTTCTGGCACTTCCTAGCTTTTAAGGGCTTGACTTGTGTCCCCTGCTCCTGCCCATATTTCCTCCCACTCCTAACCTCTTTCTCCCTCCCTGCCATGGCTCCTCTCTCTGCTCCAAACCTTATCCCTTTCACTATTCCTATTATTCCCTTCCATCTTCTGCCCCTCCTCCCACTCCTGTTTCTAACCCTCCCACCCCATCAGGTTCCTATTCCTCTTCCCCCTGAGCTTCTGTCCCCCTGCTCGGCATCTTTTCCCCCCCTCATCTCCCCTTCCTTCCTTATCCCTCAGCCTTCAAGTCAGGCAGCTTCCTCCTTTGCCTCCAGGCTGCAGGGGTGCCAGAAGGGGGAGCACTGAGAGCACAGGAGGGACAGTCTCTCTGCTCTCAGTTCTTGTGGCCTGCAGCAGCAGTTGCTCAGATCCTGCTGCCAGAGATGGAGTCGTTCTGTGGGGACAGTGTACAGGCAGTCCAGTTCCCAGCTGTGAGAGGAAGCAGTATGCTCAATGCAGATGGAATCTTGGAATAATTTAGCTGCTAACCTCTACACATCTCTACTGAGCATGTGCAAATTGAGATTTTTTTCAGGGGTTACAATTTGGCCAAATTTGGGTGTGTTTTCGTGGAGATGGCGTAAGGCACATTCCTGGCAGTAGGGTGACCTCCCTGCTAAATTTCAAGTTTCTGCTCCAAAGCATGGAGGCTCTAGAACATCGCAATCAAATAGTAGTCAGTTTTTTTTAACAAGAGCAAAACATCTTATTTTTCTCCTAACCAAATTCTGAGAAACAGCTGAACCATTTTAGCTGAAACTCAAAAAAATACAACCTGAGGCAGATACCTCACATTGAACATTTCAGCCTGAACGGTTAGTGTGGCAAACAGAAAATAGGTTCTTATCATGAAAACTATTGGGCAATCTTAACTACAAGTGTTGCTCCCTGCACTGTGTGCAGTAATTTATTAAAACAACAACAAATGGAATTCTCTTGACATTTAAAACTAAATAGTGGATTAGAACATTATTGGTTTGGAAGTGGGTAACATTTCCTGATTGGGAAGAAACACCCATCAAAAACTGCTCCCCACTAGAGAAAAGAAGAGCACTGGTATGGAGCAAGCCATTTCTTTTTCTTGCGTCAGAAGCTGCATCCCTGGACCAGGACTGGGAACATGGATGACAGTGAAATCCTTCAGAAATTGCATACTTATCTTGCCATTTCTTATAATATTCTCTCTCAACTGTCAGAAATTGCACGTACTGAGCTAGGAGGCTGAGAACAGGTAGTATTTTTTGAAGGGAGAGCAAAAAATGATAGGTCTGTAATATGAGAATTTGCAGGTGGGTTCAAAATATAACGGATGCAAAAAAAAAAGTGGATAATCATGGCCTAGGAAATAATGGATTTGAAAACTAAACGTGAAATGGAAGTGATTCAGTCACTAAAAATGCTGCATTTGTTCAGAAGGTCTGCATAGGAAACCAAATGGGGTGTGAACATTATGTGTTAACATTCTGTACTTCTGTATTCCTCTTTTAACAGAGATTAGTGCAAGGCTAACTACATGTATAATCTGTGGCAAGGAGAACTGGGAGACGGCTAAGAGAGAGCCATAATGTCTTTAAGCTGCCAGACAATTTCTACTCGACTTGGTGTTCTTAAACTGAACGGCAAAGGACTGCTATGCCTTTTGGTCTTTACAATAAGTGTATGTGGCAGTGCCTCTGGCTTGTGTCCTACAGCCTGCATCTGTGCTAGTGACATTGTAAGCTGCACCAATAAGAACCTCTCTAGGGTGCCAGGAACTCTCTTCAAATTCATAAAAAGACTGGATCTGAGTTATAACAGAATTGCATTTTTGGAACCTGAATGGGTCCCAGTGCTTTTTGACAAATTGAATACTTTAATAATCAATCATAATAGTATTAGCAGTATTATCACTGGAAGCTTTTCCACAACTCCAAATTTAAAGTACCTAGACTTGTCATCCAACAACCTGAAGACACTGGGAAGCCCTTTATTTCAAGAGCTGAGAGTACTGGAAGTTCTCTTGCTTTACAACAATCAGATAACACAGATTGATTCTGCTGCCTTTGGAGGATTATACAAATTGCAGAAGCTGTACTTATGTTGTAACTCACTGTCACACTTCCCACTGGACTTGTATATTGGAAAACACAAACTTACAGAACTTGTATTATTAGACATTTCCTATAACCACATCCAGTCAGTACCCATTCAACGCATAAGTTTAGTGCCGGCTAAACAACTCAGTGGAATTTATCTTCATGGTAACCCTTTTTACTGTGACTGTACTCTATACTCCATGCTAATTTATTGGTATCACAGACACTTCAACTCAGTTGTGGATTTCAAAAATGAGTATGCCTGTGTATTACGATCTGATCCCAAAGGTTCCAATAAACTGCCTTTATTGCACGACAACTTTCTGAATTGCTCCGAAAGCACCATCAATGTGTCATTCCATGCCTTTGGGTTTATTCATGAGGCCCAAATTGGAGAAAGGCTGATTGTACACTGTGACAGCAAAATTAGTGATGCAGGAACATATTTCATCTGGGTTAGCCCAGACAATAGATTACTGGAGCCAGATAAGGACACTGACAATTTTAAGGTGTTTCACAATGGGAGTCTAGAGATAATGGATCCCCAGCTAGAGGATTCTGGGCTGTATTCATGCATTGCAATAAATAAAAGAAGACTGTTAAATGAAACCATAGAGGTTAGAATTAATGTAAGCAATTTCACAGTGAACAGATCCCATGCTCATGAAGCATTTAACACTGCTTTCACCACCCTTGCTGCCTGTGTAGCCAGTATTATTTTGGTACTGCTTTATCTCTATCTGACTCCATGTCCTTGTCAGTGTAAGACAAGAAGAAGAAAAAGGAAGCTGCCCCAAAGCAGTGCCCATTCATCCATCCTAAACTCCACTCCATCTCAGGATCCTCCAGCCAATGAGAAGAAATCCAGCAGTGGTAAGAGAGTGGTGTTCCTTGAGCCTGTGAACGAGCCAAAACAGGGGCAGAATGGGAAAGTGAGACTGTTTCCCAAAGAAACTGTCATAGCAGAGAGCATCTTGAAAACTACCCGAGCAAAATCTGACTCTGATTCCGTCAACTCGGTGTTCTCAGATACACCTTTCATGCCATCATCTTAGTTTGCTTTCTAGTGTGCAGTTAAATCTCTCAACACCACCCCTGCCTGTAGCAACCATCTGGAAAAAAATAATAAAATGTGGCAAAAAATTCATTGTCTGTAGTC
Source organism: Emys orbicularis (assembly GCF_028017835.1). Lineage (NCBI taxonomy): Eukaryota > Metazoa > Chordata > Testudines > Emydidae > Emys > Emys orbicularis. The sequence continues at coordinate 61,276,777 of NC_088683.1, read as the reverse complement.
TTCAAGAACAGGTCCACCTACTCTTTCTGTGATTGGGATAACATGCAACAACGGCACGGTTAGCAAAGGGTATATCTTCACTGTAGAATTAACTCAGGCTCTTACCTGGGTGTTGCCCCAATCCCCCTCCTGTCTACACTCAAAAACCTCTCACCTGAGTCTAGAGGTGCCGTCAGCCCAGGCTAGCTGGCTTGTCTGGGGCTGTAGGCTCAAGGGCAAGTGCTGCTTTCACTGAGGCTAGTAACTCACCCACTTTGCATTGAGGACTCAGGCTAAATCCCCACCCGAGTGCTGGTAGTCTATTAATGCCTTCCCACAATTCCCCTCAATGTGCAGAAGGGCTGGGAAAGAATCATAAAGCAGCTCAGCTTACTGCAGCACACATGGGATATGCCCATGGCCATCCTAGTGACACACACAGGTGAGTGCACCAACAGTGAGGAAACAGGGTATGTCTACACTGCAGAAAACCCCCCACGGCAGTGAGTCTCAGAGATCTGGTCAGCTGACTTGGGCTTGTGCTATGGGGCTAAAAATAACAGTGTACAAACAGTGTAGATGCTCCCACTAAAGCTGCAGCCTGGGCCCTAAGGCCCTCCCCCTCTCCCTGGAATGTTTACGCTGTATTTTTAGCCTCATAGCCTGAGCCCTGCAAGCCCAAGTCAGTTGACCTGGGCTCTGAGACTCACTACCTCACTGCAGTGTAGATGGACCCAGTAATTCAGGCATGGCTTTGGAGGGTGGCTGCTCACACCTGGGCTAGGCTAACCTGGCGCTTCAGACCTGGGCGGGCATCATCCGAGTTAACTTTGCAGCGAAGACTTACCCAAAGTGTTAACGTGAAGGTGGGGGACACTTTGCTATGTGTTTTCTAGATATCAGTTGTGGGGAGAACATGTTTGCTGTAGATGATACTGTCTTTTCAATCTGTGTGCTTATAAGAATCAGTATCTTAAATATATGGAGCTAGGTGTAAATTTGAATATCAGGGAACAGAACTGCAGTCAGCATGCCTCCAAACAGCCCTTAGCAAACCTCTTTCCATCCTCTAAGCATTCAGTTTGTAGAGGAATAAATGAAGTTACACAAACCAGAATATTCCAGAGCGTTTGTATGTTATCTTAATCATTTTGTATAGTAAATGTTTATGGCCAGGCACAGAAAATCTGTTTACCTCTTACCACATGAAACATTTGACTAAATGGGGAGGGGGGAAATCCTCCTCACTTTTCTTATAATTAAATCCATGGGATTGCTCATGAAAGTAAGGTGAGCAGATTTGTCCAATCATGTATTGCATGTTTGGGATCCTGCCTTCTTTACTCAAGCAGTTCAACACACTTTGAGTTCAGTAACAAAACTTCCATTGACATCAATGAGAGCAAGTCCGGGCCCAATGTTTAGCGGAGGGTTTTTTTCCCTCCCTTTTTCTAATTTTGGGTTGCATTTTGCTTTGTCCTTTCAAAGGCACAAAATGTTAGTGTTCTCGTAAAATTTGCTTTTAAAGATTGTCATTAGAGAATCAACTATAACTTTTGGGCCCAATCCTCTGAGGGGCAGTATACCCTCAACTTACTGGGCACGTCTACACTGCAATCATGGAGCATGACTGTAGCTTGTGTAGATATATCTGAGCTAGTTTTCCACATACGCTTCAGCATGGGTTAACTACATGAGTAATTACCCAGGGTCACGGCTCTGATACCAGAGTTAGCTAGATTAAAGCTAGCTTGGTTATGTCTACATGAGCTGCAATCATACTCTGGCATGGCAGTGTAGACACAGCGTTAGTCAGCAGCTCACAGGATAGGGCCCTTATTTTGAACCTTGTGTCTTTCCTATAGCTTGTTTCCCAAAACAATTTAGAGTTAATTACTAGGTAGCACACTGTATTGTAGTCCTTAAAATAATATTATAAAAACGTACACAGGGCTTTAACTATTTTCATTCTTTTCTAGTTTACTTACATTTCCATTGGGGTAGACTTTGCCACCCTTACTCACCCTGAGTAGTACCTAACTCCGAGGAGTCTCATTGAAATCAACAGGTCTCTTCAGAGTTAAGGTACTATACAATGTAAGTTTGATAGACCCTTGCCCACTGAATCTCCAAAGAGTACACTACATACGAGAGAATTATCAAAGTTAGAGTCAAGGGGCTAAATTATGTAAGTGTTTGAACTTTGTTCCGTTGATTCTAATTTTAATAATAATTTACTACTTTTGTGGCTTCCATGGAATGGCACCTGCTTACACTAGACTGAATTTTGGCCTGTGATAGTCAAAAATATAACAACTAATTTGCTATGAAAAAAAATCAGGATGTATCTAGTTGTTTGACAGCCACCTATCTAGAAAACAAATTAAACCATGAAACAATGTTGCTGTGATGTACACAATGTAGGAGGAAAAGAGGAGGAATTGGACAGCTGTTTGGAATCATTAGAATGTTTGCTTCCTTCAACACATGAAACCAAAATCAGATACATGATTATTTAAATTCTTTTGTAGAGACTGAATAATGGGGATGTAGGTATAAAAGATCCAGTTTTTTACTTTGAACAACATATATTAAATAACTGCTCATATCTAAGATATAAGGCTTTTAGCGTCCTTTCCATATACATATCAGTATTTTGTAATACTTTAGCTATATACTTTAAAACAAAATCAGTAGCCCTACATATAGTATCTGTTAGTAAATAATTATGGGACCAATCTTGTTTCCACTGAAATCAACGGTAGATTTGTCATTGACCTTTATGAGAGGAAGATGTGCCCTTTAAGAATCTGTCTCTTGCTTGAGGATTTTTTGATTAGAAAGAAGATTGAAATAAGCCACATGATTTGCCATATGTGCATGGACATATTCTGTACTGTACAAGAAGGAGCAAAGTGACTGAAACAGAGGATTGAATACAAAATGGTAAGACAGAAGGGGAAAGCCAGAGGTAAAGAGTATCTGATTTGTATGTATTTGGCCTATTTTTGTTAACTGAGTATTGCTAGAAAAGGCTGTACTTATTGGATATGGTGTTGCACATACAAATTGTACCTTAAAATATAGGTTTAATTTGCTTAGGTTACTAGCATGGGAGTGCGTGTGAATTTTTATAAAAGTGCTAATCGAGTCAAATCCAAAATAGATTGAAAAGCAAAACAAATTGCTACCACTGTCCATCCAAATAGCTGAATATCTAAAGCAATGTTTGACTGTGTGCGCTCACTTGCCTGTTCATAACACAATGCTTGCACTTATACAATATGCTGAATTAACTATATGTACTTTAAAGCCATGTTTTAGTAAAGGGGAAACTGACCCTGCACCCTTACTCCTGGAGGGCTTATATCTCACTGCGGGGCATAAGAATTTGCAGAGTAAGACCCAAGCTGTCAACCTGCTGTAACAGAGAGCGAATATAGTTCTAAGCATCAGATGTTTGTTGTAAATGTTAAGTGTTCATATATTAGTCCCTGCTTTAAAATGCTCAGTTGTGCGATTATACATCTAAGAAACTGGATTAAGAATCTTTCCTAACAATGCAGCAATATTAACATTCTGGGCGAGGCCTATTATTTCCACATCTCACAACCTTGGAGTTAGTTAAATGGTTGCAGCTTTAATAGGAAGAAAATTTTTAAAGAAATCCTATCACTTCAATTTAGTTTAATACTTACAATACAACAATAGCACCACACCTGCAAACCCAGCCTGCCTATCACAGATCATGAACTATCTACATAGTTGCTCCAATGCTCACTCAACACAACGAGCCACCCTGCATCTGAGGGGACCCAATATGCAATGGAGTATGATCCCCTTGCATAAACAAGGAAACTATCCTCTTGTGTATACAAGTAAGTCCCAACATACAATCTCTGGAGATAGCAAAATGCCCAGATTGAGGAGTTATGATTATACCACACTAACGCCAATACCCCCGATCAAGTGATGAATAAGTTCCAGAGTTGCCCAGCTGAATCCATGACTGAATTGTCCATTAGCCGCAATCTCTCTTTTCCTAATATTGTATTAATATCGCCAACCACAATTAACGAGCTAAATTATCCCTTTGATGCACAGTGGACTTCCCACTGCCACAAAGGCTCCAGCCTGTGCACCACCTTTTGAAAGAGCACAGCATGAGCCACTCCCACACAGGCCACATGACCCCAAATGAGTCTAGCATTGCCTCTGGGAGCCTAGCAGCAGCAACAGCATTAGATTCCTATTGCCCTCCCTGTGGCCAGGGTACAAGCCTTGTGGGAAAGGCTTGTTTGTGCCTCCTTTCACCCCCACTCCCCTACAATTTGAACAGCTTAACAAGGCTTGGTCTAATCAAACCTTGAGCATGTAACTAACAATAAGTACATCTAGTTATTTCCCACCCCATACCTAGTCACAGCCCCGTTATTAACAAAGGCCCTAAACCAGCCAAGCTGAATGTTAAGAATGTGTTTATGTGCTTTACTGAATTAGTCTTTTTAGGTTCTGATGCTACATCCACCACCGATCATTTTAGGACTTAGCCTTCCTCCAGCCTCCCAAAACAGAAACAAACATCCAAAGTGGGGAGAAAAAAATCCACACAGTTTCATATTTTCTGACATTTACTGAGCAGGACGATGAAAACAAGGCAAACATCCCTCCCCTTAACCCCAGTCATGCACATTCTAATTAGAGGCCAGTAGAACAGGAAACACTTCTGTGATACCTATTTAGCAATTGCCACCTGAGTATGGATTCTTTTAATAATTGCATTTTGAAGACTCCTAATGATAGCATCACTGTACTGTAATTCACTAAGGCTCGTCTTAGGGCTATATTGTGGCATAGCTGCAATTTTGCACTGTGGCCAGTACAGACATACGGCACCCACCAGTACACTCTGGAGGATGCAGAGAGGAAGCATGACTGCTCCACTATCCCTTATGAGGGTGTAGAATGCATGTGCCTATGTTGATAGCTAAAACCACTAGTCCCCTCTACACTCCCTTTGTACACCTCAGTGAAGTGGAATGGCTGCAATTGTAGCTGGCTCTTTGCCAGTTGGCTGGGAGAGATCTAGGTTGGCCCTAAGTATTTCCTGTGTAAAAACTGGCCTTACTGATAATAGAAAGTTATGTTATTGCCAGGTGTATGTAAAAGAGCAGGATGGGGTAACTAATTACTGTCTTAAATTTTAAAACTGCTGATATTTTCCAAGCTGTGTAAGTGGTAAGAGCTGGCATTAGTAAATGTCAGTTTCTAAGCAAGCAGAACATACACTTCATTTATGGGTGAACGGTTTAGACCACATAGAATTTTTTTCACCTTTCTGGTGAAAAATGATTGGATCATTTTATATATAGCTAAAGGGATTCTCTCTTCTAAGTTCATGTATGAGTATCAGTTCATTTGTAAGATCTGGTTGACTGATTTTTTTTCCCTTCCACATTCCTAACATAAATATCTTTGGAAGGTGGGACTGACATGAAGGTATAAAAATGGTCCATCACAAAAAGGGAATATAAACACTTCAAAGATTTGTTTCTGGAAATGTGAACTTAAATAGCATCCTGAAGTTTCTGGAAAGGTCTTATATTGTAAGCAAGAAGATTATATTTTCCTGTCCTTATTTAATAGCTCTAATTTAAACAAATTATTATTATAACTGTAAATTCCTGTATTATATTTTCATGTGTGTGATATATAGTTTTTTTCTGTACAATCTTATTTTTTGTATTTCTTTGTAATTTACATTGACAGGAAATAAATATTTTCCCATTTAATCTTCCTGTTAGTCTTCACCTTTTAATGGATAAGACTTATAAATTCAGTTTGATTGCATGCAGCGAGGTTGTTACCAAACATCTTTGCAGCACTAAAAAGTTGGTTGCTGACTGAAACCTAGTCTACACACGAATTTGCACCTTTTTACTTAAACTGGTACAAACCCCCAGGTGGACACTTATTTTGGTTTCAGAGTAGTTATTTCAGCTTAACTTAAACTTCTTTCTATTCTTTCTAAAAGTCACTTCTTAATTTAAACTGTTGCAACACTGTGTGTAGATGAGCCCTGAGATGCAGTATGTTCCAGAAGACAATCCAGCAGCTCCCAAAAATCATTTCAGTAGAGAACGAGGGCTAGACTATGTTATTTAGGCCTTGTCTAGAGTAGGAACAAAGGTGCTTTTTTTCATCCAATCAAGTTACTCAATCAAGCTAGTTTAACTTGACTGAAAACTCCACTTATCAACAGTGTAGACAATCACTGACTTCAGTGGAATTACTCCAGATTGGAACTAGTGTGCGAACACTAGTGAAAGTGTGCGTGTGTGTATGCACATGTACATGCTTGCATAGAGACAGCAGCAGGGCGGGGGGACAGGGGAGGTTGAGGGAAATGACTGCGGTCTCCATCCATAAGAGTTGGTTAATACCAGACCTTTACAGTTTTCCTGTTTCAGGGTTAATGGCCACCATTCTAAAGAATCTCTAGATGATAAATGGGAACAGACAAAAGACTAAATCCTCAGCAAAAATAAATGAATAAAATAACCTTCACAGACGTTCACAATTAGGACTAGTTTTCACCAAACTCAGGATTTGCGTCCCTAATGCAGAACAGAGCCTTCAACTATCAACCCTGTAGCTTTCATTAAACAAAACCTCTTTTCACAGAGGTTGAAATGTTTTAGCACTTTCTCTGATAATCGAGGTACTGCAGGTAATAATATACCACACAGTAAAATAAATCAAATAAACTCTACTGTTGCCTGGAGCAGCTCAATTAGCCATTTTACACTTGCAGCTAAAGTGGTTGCAGTAAGGCCTGTCTATAGCAGACCTTTGTGCTCTTCCTTCTTCTGTATTGACAGTAGAATCTCTCAAAGCCAGCTGCTTTTTTTTTTTTTTCTTTTCATACTGAACATTTCAGAACAAATAATCTTTCAGCCTGTGATTATTTACCATATAGGTCCCTAATCCTTGGTAGAAAGGGAATGCAATGCTACTTCCCTCCTTAGTTTTAATGTCAGAATTAAGGTTTTTCATATTTTAGCCAATGGGGATAGTATTTCCACATGATGACCTTATTGTTATTAATATTACTATAGTATTCAAATCCCCCAAGCAAGATCTGGGTCCTTTTGCACTAGGTGCTTTTCAAAGACTGTCATGAACATAGAGCTAAGGGTAGCATAAAATCCCTCCTTTATCTGTAAAGGGTTAAGAAGCTCAAGTAACCTGGTTGGCACCTGACCAAAAGGACAATAAGGGGAGAAGATACCTTCCCCCACAGATTTGAAAGTTTTTGCTCTGTGTTGTTGTTCTCTCTGAGACAAAGAGAGAGATCAAAAAGTAATCCAGCTCCTACTGAAATGACATCTAATATTACAAAAATAGTAAGTAATAGCAAGAAAATAGGTTAGATTATCTTTTGTTTTAGCTTGTGGATTTTCCCTAGGTTAAGAGGGAGGTTTATTCTTTTTTTTTTTTTTTTTTTTTTTTGGTAACTTTAAAGTTTTGCCTAGTGGGAAATCCTCTGTTTTAAATCTTTTTGTTACCCTGTAAAGTTATCTTTCATCCTGATTTTACAGAGGTGATTCTTTTATCTTTTTTTAAATAAACTTTTTTTAAGAACCTGATTGTTTTTCAGTGTCCTAAAGACCCAGGGGGGTTGATCTGTGCTCACTTTATAATCAATTGGTTAGGATATTAGTCTCAAGCCTCCCCAGGAAAGGGGGTGTAGGGGTTTGGGGGGATATTTTGGGGGAGGTAGGGCTCCAAGTGGCCCTCCCTAAATGTTTAAATCACTTGGTGGTGGCAGTGATACCAAGGGCAAGGAAGGAAGGAATTTGTGCCTTGGGGAAGTTTTTAACCTAAGCTGCTAAAAATAAGCTTAGGGAGTCTTTCATGCGGGTCCCCACATCTGTACCCCAGAGTTCAGAGTGGGGAGAGAACCCTGACAAAGACATAGGTAGACTTGGGACCATAACTTCAGTTAGTGTAAATTCATGTAGTTTCACTGACATCTATAATAACTTAAATACAAGTTCAAGTGTTTAGAAACACATGTACAGTGGGTGCAGTTAAGTCTCTACAGATTTGGGAGCTATCATCAATTCTGCTGGATCCCTCACCCACATTTTAAGAATAGTATAGGGAACATAGGTCAGCTTCTCCACTGGGCTATTATCAACGGTGCTATGCCAATATACCCAGGCAGAGGATATGATCCTAGATCTCAAACCAGTAGAACTTTTCCAAAGAGAAGTATGACCATTCTAATAACATTGTAATAATAATTCATTCCTAATGTTATATGGGGAAAAAAAGAAATCTGCTCTTTCTTGGTTTTTTAAGTGTAAATGAGCATAATTTAATTATTGCCTGAAATCCCTTCTGGCCCCATTTTCATTAAACTAACATTTCTGAAGGTGGGAAGGCAGCATTTGTAATTGCAACCTAAATATTTGTTTTGCTTAACAGACTTATGGAAAGAGAACCTTCCATTTCCCCCCCTTTTTGGATGTGCTCTAGTTGAGGAGATATATTTGATTTAACTGGAGTTTTTAGTTGCACATGTTTTTCTTTCCCCCACGCCCTGTTTATTTTTATCATAGGTAAAAGACTTTGAATCTTATCTACAATGAAACATGAACATTTCACTTAAATAGTACAATCTATACGTTCTACAAACATAAGCTGATTTGCTTAGCTTACTGTAGTATATGTTGCTCCACAATGTGTTTTTTTATTCTGTTGTTGCCTTTGTAACATTTAAGCTTCCCAAAAGAATTTCCTCTCCACAAAAAAAAGAAAGTCAAAGTAGTATCTATGGAAGATCTGATAAGTCACAGGATGATTGAATGATTTTAGAAAACAGTCTTGTCCTTTAATATTCATACTTAATTACAATTCTGCAGAGGGCTTGAGCTTTCAGGTTGACCTACTTCAAATCAGTTGAGAAAACAGCACATACCCTCCCTAAGATGAAGCAACTGCTTACTGGAAAATAAGAGTTTTCCCCTAAACCCAGAGGACCTATCATAAGCCTTGACCATGCAGATTTGTCATGCCATTTTTTTAAAATCAAAAGTCACACTGCAGTCACAGTAAGATTAATAAAAGTCATAAGGGGAAATGGTGTAAAATCACAGGAGCATCATTTAAAGTGGGCAGAGGCACCACAGGAGCAGGGGTGCTGGAACAATTTGTATAGTGGGGGTGCTGAGAGCCATTGAACTAAACTGTAAACCCTGTATATAATGGAAACCACTTCAAGCCAGGAGGTGCAGCAGCACCCCTAGCACCACTAGTTCCAGCACCTATGCACAGGGGTTAGGTCCTGCCCAGGGAGTTGGGAGGCCCCGTGTGTGGAGGAGGGAGGAGCTGGAGAGCGAGTGTGTCCCGCACTCACCCGGCAGGTTGAGGCAGCTCCCATCTCATGAGGCTTGGCCTGGCTCCCTGCTCTGGGCATTGCAACCTGGCACATGAGGTCACAGCACCACTTAAGTTTAGCCCAACTGCCCCTCCATCATGATAGGGGCATAGCGGGGCCCAATTTGAGTAAGTGGTTCTGCCTCTCCATCCACCAGGTCTCAACACCACTCACTCAAATTTGGCCCAGCTACCCAATCTCTCTCTCCCATTGACACAGAGGAGCAGCTAGGCCAGACCTGAGCAGCACTGTGACCCCATGCAACAGGTTGCACTGCCAAGAGCAGGGAGCTGGAACAGGAGCTGCCACTGCAGGGTGAGTCTATTAAAATCGCAGACAAAGAAAAGCCATGAGCAAACAGAAAAATCACAGTATCTGTGACATTTTTATCACCGTGACAACCTTGCAGCCCTAATCATAGCTCAAGTCTGGAAATGGTACCTGGCTTGAGAAATTTTACTGGGGTACAGAATTTTTTAAATGGTCATTTATTCCCCTATGAGTTTTATAGCAGGTGTTAGCTTATTGTTGGGGTTACTACTGTGCATTGCAAACAAAGGAATAACCAATTTCCCCATCTGTAAAATGGAGATGACGCTTACCCCTTTTTTAAAGTGCTTTGAGATCTACGGATAAAAAGCACAATGTAAAAGCGAGGAATTGTTACTATTATTGAATATTTTTGTTCATTTTGGCCTGCACCAGCTAGCTGATGTTTTAGAACTGTTTCATATAGTTAAAGTCTATCCTGTAATTACTGCATTATTTACATGTACCACAAAACATAAGCAAATGTCTCTAAGTATGTACTGTACAGTAATAGTGAATTAGGCCTGTGCAATACTATACTACAGTGTGCATGATTTGTGAAGTTACTGGCCATTACCAGTTTTTAATTCAGGCATAAAACTCTTGCTGAAATCAGCATTATGTTTATACATGAGAATCACAGTCTGTATTAATGACTATAATTTACCCAGCGCATATGTACTGCATTATTGTGCCAGATACATTTAATTATTCAAGCTCTTCCCCCCCCCTTTTATTTTTTAAATAGCAAAACAATCTGGGAGACCAGGTTCTGAAGGAAGTGTGAACCTGAGGCTCCGAGCAGGTGGCGGTTACTTATCTTCACAGAGGTGATAAACTCATCTATGAAGCTGTCCTTTGTAGACTGATAGGCCAGAAGGGACCACTGTGATCATCTAGTTTGACCTCCTGCATAACACAGGTGATAGGACTTCCCTGAATTAATCTATAGTTCAACTAGAGCAGGGACCGGCAACCTTTGGCCCGCAGCCCGTCAGGGAAATCCACTGGTGGGCCAGGATGGTTTGTTTACCTGCAGCGTCCGCAGGTTCAGCCAATCACAGCACCTACTGGCCACAGTTCGCTGTTCCAGGCCAATGGGGGCTGCAGGAAGCAGCGTGGGCTGAAGGATGTGCTGGCCGCCACTTCCTGCAGCCCTCATTGGCCTGGAACGGTGAACCACAGCCCGTGGGAAGTGCGATCGGCTGAACCTGCGGATGCTGCAGGTAAACAAACCTTCCTGGCCTGCCAGCGGATTTCCCTGCTGGGCCGCGTACCAAAGGTTGCCGATCCCTGAACTAGAGCATCTCTTTTAGAAGAACATCCAATCTTGATTTTGAAATGGCCAGTAATGGAGAATCTACCACAGCCCATGGTAAATTGTTCCAATGATTAGTTACCCTCACTGTTAAAAATTTGCACCTTATTTCCAGTCTGAATTTGTCCAGCTTCAACCTCCAGCCAGTGGATCTTGTTATATCTTTGTCTGCTAGATTGAAGAGTCCATTATCAAAATTTTGTTCCCCATGAAGGTATTTACAGACTGTGGCCCAAATCATCCCTTAACCTTCTCTCTAGCTTAACAAATAGCTTGAGCTCCTTGAGTCTATCACTATAAAGCAGGTTTTCCAATCCTTTAATCATTCTCTGAACCTGCTCCAATTTATCAACATCCTTCTTCAACTGTGGACACCAGAACTCGGCACAGTATTCCAGAGCAATCACTAGTGCCAAACACAGAGGTACACGACAAGACACCTCCTATGCTAGCCATACAATTGATTAAATTACAGTGTGTTATAAATGGGGCAGTTCCTTCTTGTAGCCAGAGGGAAGGTACTACCCAGGTGATAAAATAAAGTACAGGAGCCAGATGAAAGAATAACACAATTAGTTCCTGGGCCCCTTGTTGGAACATAGGCTTCTGAAAATATATATTAAATCTCAATATAGCCTTCACGTTTTTCAGCTGTGGAGGAAACAAAGATTTACTGTCTCAATAATGTTTGCAGGAATCACCCACCCTGGAAATAAGTCAGTTTGCCATTGGCAAAAAGGAGGAACTCTGTTCATGGCATTTCATTGTCATCACGCAGTGCAGCCAGGCAGCTTTGCTCTCAATAGGAAAATCGTGCTAATATTAATCCATAATCTCCCTTGTAGGAGTCAACAAATCAATTGAAATGAAGTGTAGGCTCAAGTGGGTTTCCATGGGAATATCACCAGCCCCACCCCTACAAAAACTAAATAATTTTCCACGGAGTCCATTTAAAAAAAATCTCATCACTGCATTAGGAGAGTTCAGGGAATTTTTCCCTGTCTCTTACAAAACCTCAGAACTTTCTTTCTGCCTAAAAGGAATATCATATTTTCCTCTTGAAATTTTTTATTCCCTGTTAAAAGTGTACTACAGTACACACATGTCTAACTTTCATTCATTACTATTGTATTAAAATTGTCAAAAGATCTGAGTGTTGGATTTCTGGGTTTTTAACTCAGTAAATGAGGGGAAGGGACATGGAACTGCATGCGCACCTCTGGAAACAATTTTCAGTTATTAGGAATCTAATAAAAGGATAGAAGACAATCATCCTAAGTCCTATAAGTGCTCCTAGTCTGAATAGGACAGATTTTACCAAAAACCATAACAAACACATTACCTCTGGCTATCAAAACAAACCCATGTGACTGAGAGTTCCACTTGTCAGAGCTGGAGTTCAGAGCTATGCGACATTTATGCCACAAAATCTGAGTATGCTGATGCTTTGCCTTACGTCAGGGTAAGTCATACCTTTCACTTGTAGTCAAAAGCATTCAGCCTTCCTCCAGCTCTGCAAATGAGTTTGACCGTGCTTATATAATCCTTTAAAAAGAGCTTGAATGCTCTGAGCCTCTGCTGCTGACATGCTGCGTGACCTTGAGCAATGCTAGATTAATACTCAACTATGAACAGCATTGTGAAGCTTTACTAATCAACATTTATATAGTTCTTTGACCTCCTGGGATGGAAGGCACGAAACGTGCAAAATATTATTTTAGGGTCTTTCCAAATAGATGCTTGTTACGGATACATTGATAGCACAGAAACCTGGAGGTGTGACACGTGCCATGAAGACCTTGTTAAAGAAATTGTTTAACAGGTAACCAGCTAACAACTATATGAAAACTGTCTCTTCAAATACCTCTGGAAGGACACTTGCTTTAGCTCACTCTGAAAATGCTGACATAAGAAAAATTCACCTGTGCTTAACTATGATGACAATATTATTTTGCATATGTTTACATTTTGTTTTTAACCCACTTCACATGCATTTTAAAAACTCATCCTCTCAATAGTCATATGCCATTCACTGTAACATGCATGCAGAATGCATCTCAAAAAACAGCCATACAAGGAGAACCCGTAAGATCTAGGTCAGTGCCATGTAGCCACAGAACCATGCAGCTGATCAGCTGAGAATCAGGGGCAGCTCACACTTCTGGGCGGTCACAAACTATGCTGATTTTGGCAATGATGTTTTAAGCTTCTTCTTGTTGAGAAAGCACCGTCAGTGCTCATTGTTCATGGAATAACACTGGTGTATTATTAACAGTAATCTACTGAAGGGAAGCTTGATAAGGCATTGCTTTCTGCCAATAGCCTTCTACAGCCAAAAGAGTAAGAAAACCTCAGAGTGCCCCCATCTGTCCTGTGGGGGCTATTGTTTAAAGACTACATGAAAATATGAACATAGCCAGAGTCATCCTTCCTATCAATACAAGCCTCTCCTGTATTTCCTTTCTGCCTCATCTCTATGCCTGTTGGACATCCATTAGGGTTAGACTGTATGTTGTGATGCCCAGAAAGAGCTCCAATGAGAAACTGACTCGGGATACGTCTCCACTGCAATCAGACACCTACAGTTGGTCTGTGCCAGCTAACTCAGGCTAAGGGGCTCAGGGGCTGTTTAACTGCAGTGTAGAAGGTCGGGCTCAGGCTGCAGCCAAACTCTGGGACCCTCCCACCTTGCAGGAGCCTAGAGCCAAGCTCCAGCCCAAGCCCGAATGTCTACACCAGTGGTTCTCAAAGCCGGTCCATTGCTTGTTCAGGGAAAGCCCCTAGCGGGCCGGGCCGGTTTGTTTACCTGCTGCGTCCGCAGGTTTGGCCGATCGCAGCTCCCACTGGCCACAGTTCGCCGCTCGAGGCCAATGGGGGCTGCGGGAAGGGCAGCCAGCACATCCCTTGTCCCCCGCCACTTCCTGCAGCCCCCATTGGCCTGGAACGGCAAACCGCGGCCAGTGGGAGTCGCGATCAGCCAAACCTGCGGATGCGGCAGGTAAACAAACTGGCCTGGCCCGCCAGGGGCTTTCCTTGAACAAGTGGCGGACTGGCTTTGAGAACCACTGTTATAGAGTATAGCAGCAAAACTGGATCACTTTGGGCCATGGGTTGCAGGTGAAGTTTCCTCTTGGGGAGCTAGCCCCATGCCCCGCCTCTTCTGGCCAAGATCACGCCCCCTTGCTGCTCTCAGCCCCTCCCCTCCAGGACCCCGGCTGCGGCAGAGGGGGGTGGGAGGGCTGAGAGCTTGGCTCCTCCCCTCCACGGCCCCAGCTGGGACCCAGCTCTCAGCCCCTGCCGGAATCAGCACTACCCAATGGGCACCATCCAACCATGGCCCCGCCCCTGTTCCACCCACAGCCCCACCCCATTCTGTCACTTTCCTCCAAGGCCCACCATCCATTCACTCCTTTCTGCCCTCCCCTCCTCTCCCCCCTGCTGTGGCCCCAAGATCAGAAAAATTGTGCCCCCTCTGCAGCCCCAGGGCCATGGAAGGGAGCGAGAGCTCCTCCAGACCAGGGGCCATGGCTGGGGGGAGATTTTTCCAGGGGCCCCAAATTGGCTGGGGCCCATGCTGTAATCTGCCACCCTCCCTCCCCCGTGGCGGCACAAGGTTTGGGGAGGCTTAGCCTCCCTCCACCTCCATTATGTGCCGTCTATGCTTTGGGCTGAACTGCAAGCTCATTACTCCCACTGGTGAACAGCTACTCACATGAGTAGGCCTATTGAATGCAATAAGAATGGTTTTCAGAAAGTGCTGAGCACCCTCCCTCTGAAATCAGGCAGATTTAAAAGCATCTGTAGTTGACCATGCAAGCAAACACACTTCAACTATTACTTTCACCAAGAGTTTAAGAAAAATGCCATAACTGACACTAGTCTGCTGTGTGACCTTGCACAAGTCACTTTCCCTTCACACACTTTGTCTTGTCTATTCTAATTGTAAGTTCTTTTGGGACAGGGCCTGTCTTGCTACGTGTTTTTCCAGTCCTTACACAACTGGCTCCCAACTGAGATCCCTTGCCACAGCCACAGTATAAAAACCTTGCCCAAATAGAAAAGTTATAGCAATATTCCGCTCTTCCAGGACTTAGAGTAAATGTCTGCTAATGTTGACAGTTTATATAATAAAAGAACTAGCATCTGCACCATAACAATTCTTCTGAACATGCTTGTGCCAATGGACATATCTGACAATTCACTATCTCTGCAGCTTAATTATGTTTTCCTAAGTTAAAGTCGTTAGACTGTATTATGGGCTAATTGCCACATTTCATTTAAAAAGTGAAGTCTCTAACAAGCTGTACAAGAGCAAAAATATATTATACTAGTAGATATTTAGGATATGATTCTCCTCTCACTTACAGCAGCATAAGTCAGAAGCAACCATTACAGCCTATAGAGTTACACCACTGGTGTGAGAGCAGAATTAGGCCCCAGGCTTCATATTGTAGCCTTTTGAGAGCCTATTAGGTAAGTGTGACTCTGGATCTCTGCAAACTGCAAGAGCAATTACATGGTTTTCTCCCTTTGACATGCAAATCTTAGTGTGTAGTTATGAGTACAATCGAACAAAGAGTGGGGATTTTTAGCTACGCACACTATTTATATTCCCATCAAACTAGAGAATCTGCTGCACAGTTCGTCAATGGGGACTGAGGGCACTTGGAAGAATTGGATCCTTAACACAATTTTGGGGGGGAGGGATAGCTCAGTGGTTTGAGCATTGGCCTGCTAAACCCAGGGTTGTGAGTTCAATCCTTGAGGGGGCCACTTAGGGATCTGGGGCAAAATCAGTACTTGGTCCTGCTAGTGAAGGCAGGGGGCTGGACTCGATGACCTTTCAAGGTCCCTTCCAGTTCTAGGAGATAGGATATCTCCATTAAAAAAAAAAAAAAAAATTTGCTAGAATACAAAGAGACATGGGTCTACATGGTCAGTAGGGAGTTGGCTGCCTGCTCTACATGTAATAGTATGCATCTTTCATAAGTGATATGGGAACATGCTGGATTTGCAACACTCTGAGAAACTCAGTGGATTTCCTCTGAGGTTCCTTTGTGCTAGAGAACAGCTGCACAAAGGTGAGGGTAAATAGTCAAGCCATCTCTGGAAACCATATTACACTAGGTGAGCAGTTCTGGGCTGATATAAAGCCCAAGCACTGAAGGGCAAGAAGGGGGAATGTGTTAAGTACTGAGGGAAAGGATAGGCCAGTGACTGGGTACTCACCTATGACTTGGAAGATCTTTCAATTCCCTGCTTTGCCAAATGTGACCTTGTACAAGTCACTAAGGCTATGTCTACACTACAGACCCCTTACAGCGGCACAGCTGTACTGCTGCAGCTGCACCGCTTTAAGGTCTCCTGTCTAGCCCCTCTATGCCATCTCCCACCAACAGTGCTGTCCACACCAGTGCTTTGGTAGGTGCAACTTATGTCAGTCCAGGGTGTGTTTTTTCACACCCCTGACTGAAAAGTTTTGCTGACAGAAGTGCTAGTGTAAACAAAGCCACAGCCTCTCTGTGCTTCAGTTCCCCATCTGTAAAACAGAGGCCATAGCACTGCCCTACCTCACATAGGTGTTGTAAGTACCTTAAATAGATTCGAAGTGACCCAGAGGAGCCCCTTCTTGGTGACAGGTGACAAAGTTGAAGGTTTCCACAAAAGTGAGTTGCTTATGTGCAGCTGGTAGCCTCTGCTGTTTAAGGACTTTTGTAAATAAGCAAGTTACCCTGACAGATACCTTGACTCTGTGTCACTGATTCCACCTCCAACTCAAAATGGACTTTCAAGGTCCCCAAAACTGCTAATGCTCTACAAGAAGCAACAACATCCTATAGGTAATTATCTAAATATTGAGCCAGATTCTGCCCTCAGGTGCATCAGGGAAGTGAATGCAGTTATTCCAGATCCAAACTGGTGCAGCTGAGAGCCGAATCTAGCCCTCCCTATATATACTTTAGCATCTTTCCTCCAGAAAAGCCATCCTGTGATAGGTTTTCCAGTTCACTGAGCAACATTTCACAAAAAGTTTACAACTGTCTCTCACATTTACAAAATGTCATTTCTATTCCATTCTCTCCCACATGTGATTCTGAAAGAACTACAAAAGGAAAAGATCATCATCAATAACCCGCCACAGATTAATTGATTATGTTCCCCATGGACTCCCAAATCCATAGTTCACACTAGGTTTTTGCATTTGGATCCCTAGTTTAGCTAGGAGATGTGTAAAAATTAATGTAAACTGACAGCTTCATATTAGCCACATATCTAAAGAGTCTCAAGTGGATAATTTATTCTTTCAAGGGTCAATTGTAACTTACACTTCCTAAATTGGCCCAAATCTGCCTATTTCAGATGGTACCATCTGAATAAACATGAGCAACTGGTGACCAGTGCTAAGGTTTTTAAACTACCCTCTACCAAAACAGTTAAAGCAGAACATGAAAGCCACATTTTTTTTTAAGTTCCTATGGCCCAACTCTTTGTGCAGCAGGTGAAACATATTGCAGACAGCCACCTGCCTGGCCCCTCTTCTCTGCTCCTGCAGGCCACCCACCTGAGCTCATGATACAAGCTGGCAGGTAGCTGCACAGCCTCCCTTTGCTGGCCAGTTCAGGTGCAGTCAATTAGTTTGCATTTGTTCAGCAGACAGAAGCCATTGTTTTCATTCCCTGCTGCACAGCTGATGGGCTCAGGAAGGGAGCCTGATGATCAGGATGCAGTCAGCCTCTGAAGAAGGGAGCGAGACTGCCAGAAAGATAGGGAGAACACAGAGGGGGGGAATGGACCAAGAATAGAGAAGAAATTTAGAGAAGGAAAGGGGGAAGAAATCAATGCAAGTCAAGCATTATTGTGTTTCAAGTGCTGATCACATGCGCCTCAGGGCTGTACAAAACACTAATACAGGCAAGAGAGGGAAGTGGCCCCTCCTACACAAGACTCCTCAGGAGAGAGAGGAGAACATTTCTGCAGGTTTCCTCAAGTAGTTTCAATGAGGGTCTCAGTTTGTTCTTACCCTCTACATGGAATAGGCAGCAGTTTGCCACCAACTCCCACCCCCAGAAGTGATTTGCCCCTTTGTAACGGGGTCAGCACCACTCTCACAAGTGCCCCTCTAATTAGGTGTCTGTTCTTTCAGTTCTGGTGACCCCTTTCAGTGGTTCGCAGGCAGTTTTTCCAGCAACTCAGCCCTCCGGCCAAGTCACACACACTGTCTGCATGTGAATTAGAACAGACCTCTTCCAGGGTATGCCATCCACCAGAGGCCTATCTCAGTACCCCTCTGGTGGTGCCTCTCTAGCCCTCCCCAGGCTCAGTCTTTAAGTAGTTCCAGCCCTGGTATGGGGCCATATCCCCAGGAGATACTATCTTCCTACGTCCCACCCTGGGCTCAGTCCCTACTCAGTCCTAGCAGCCAGCCAGGAACTTCTTGCTCCCACAGTCCCTGCCAGCAGACTGTCTTTGGTCCTGCTGCTCTTCCAGGCACACCATCCTGCCTTCTCCAGCTCCAAGCAACAACAAACTACTGCTCTGTTCTGCAGCTCCTTTTATATGGCCCCCCTGGCCTCTGATTGGCCATTCCCGCAGCCCCTCTGATTGGTTGTTTCCTCACCACCACTCTAGGCTGCTTTGGAAGACCTCGCTACTGCTCCTTTCCTGGGATAGGTGTGGCAGAACCCTGAGGCCTCCAGCAGGGGGCCTTTGGGCCTAGTCTCATAGACTCATAGACTCATAGATTTTAAGGTCAGAAGGGACCATTGTGGTCATCTAGTCTGACCTCCCGCATGATGCAGGCCACAAAAGCTGACCCACCCACTTTCCCTTAACTCAGCTGTTGAAGTCTCCAGATCATGATATAAAGACTTCAAGTCGCAGAGAATCCTCCAGCTTGCGACCCCTGCCCTATGCTGCGGAGGAAGGCGAAAAACCTCCAGGGCCTCTGCCAATCTACCCTGGAGGAAAATTCCTTCCCGACCCCAAATATGGCGATCAGTAGAACCCCGAGCATACAGGCAAGAATCTCCAGCCGGACCCTCATTTTACCAGCGATGGCATGTTATTGCCTAATTGACTAAAATCACGTTATCCCATCAAACCATTCCCTCCATGAACTTATCTAGCCTAATCTTGAAGCCAGGGAGGTCTTCAAGATAGGGTGGATAAGTCCACCCTATCACACACCTCAGGTCCCCTCAGAAACACCCTATCACACACCAGGCCAGACCTCTCAGCATACCCTCACACAGACAAACACTGACAGCAGGTCCTCCGGAATCCACCTTCAAGGATGGGTTTCCCAGCAGGGAGGGGAATCCATGTAAAGTTTAATACAGCCTCAGTGTTGTGTTGAGTTAATTTGGGGGCTCATTTACTACTGCTATCTCTGAGGAGGGATCTTGTCCCTCCCTTGCCCCAGTTCTGGCCCTCTTGCCTGAACTCTGTTTGTATGGATGTGTGTGACAGCAAAAGCCCATAGCGCTAGCCTATGCATAGAAACTCAGGACCCACAGCATTCTGCACAGGGCCAAAGGAAGAAGGGAGAAGTCATGAAGGCAGCTGATCCCATCCTCCCACACAGAGGAGATTCTTTGAATGCAGTTTCTATGGAGACATTCCCCTAGCTCCTTGTCCCTAGAGCTTAGCATCTAAAATACCGACAGAAACTCACCTGAGAAGCCCAAAGGGTAGGGATAGCTATGAAGATGCATGTGCATATATCTATAGCTCTATCCATCTGCAGAGGAGGTGATGTTGTTATGTAGAGAAGCAGCATTATTAGGATTTCTAGAAAAGTCTGGGGTGTTTTCATTCCCAAGACAGATTTGAACAAAGTGCCTGGCACAAACTCTGAAAAAAGAAAGAACAAAAATCAGCCAGTGAAGCCTCTTGAGGGACTGTTCAAAGATCTCAGGGTAAAGAAATAAAAACCTGCTATGGAAATGCAAAATGGGGAGGCAGCCAAAAAAAAAAAAGAGAGAGAGAGAGAGAATCAGGCAATGTGTTCAGGGAAAACATTAAGGCACAGTGGAAAAAAACAAGAAAATAAAACAATACAATGTTCCAAAATGTTCGTCCAGATCCTGATCTATTACACTGCTGTGAATCCAATTACACTGGCTGACACCTCTATGTAGCTTACATTAGAATATGTCTCATTGCATTAATTTATTTATTACACAGATTTATAATGGTAGCCATCACTGTAGTATCTGGATGCACTTTACATGGCTTAAATTGAGTTATTAATATTTCCAAATAAGAGGAAAGAGACAATTAAGATGAGTCAATGCTAACCTAGTAGATTAAGGGAGATGGGAAAGGTCTTAATAAATATGTTGTGGAGAAAGTAATATTGTAGGGAGAAGTTATAATTAATGACTACAAAATTGCTGAGAACCTGGAACACCTTGAATATCAGGGAAAATGTTGACAGTAATGTCTATGAGATTGTAGACTAGTCTCCCAATGGAAGACATGGGACACTTGAAACTAACACTGGTCAAACAACAGAATTTCCATTCCATGAGAAAAGCTGACATTTCAAAGTCTGTTTCCATTCTGAATTAGAATGAAAAGTCAAAATGTTGAAATCTGCCAACAGAAATTCCAAATAATTTCGATTTGGAAACATCAAAATGTTTCATTTCAATAAGGCTGAATCACTGTGTTTCAATAATGTTGAAATACTATAATATAATGTAAAATATTGACTATATAATATTGATATATATATACACACACATATTTAAATGGATATGTAATATGAAGGTTGAAACAAAAATAATGAAAATGATGTTTAAAACAAAACATTTTGACATTAAGAAAACAAAAAAGTTGAAACGATCTCTGGTTTGAAATGGACACCTTTCCACAAAATGTTTAGATTTTGATGAAATTGCCTTTTGCACCAGAAAACTGTTCCACTGAAAAAAAATGGTGACCAGCACTACTTAAAACTAGGTTTCAGAGTAGCAGCCGTGTTAGTCTGTATCCGCAAAAATAACAGGAGTACTTGTGGCACCTTAGAGACTAACAAATTTATTAGAGCATAAGCTTTCGTGGGCTACAACCCACTTCTTCGGATGCATATAGAGTGAAACATATATTGAGGAGATATATATACACACATACAGAGAGCATGAACAGGTGGGAGTTGTCTTACCAAGTCTGAGAGGCCAATTAAGTAAGAGAAAAAAAAGAGAAAAAAAAAACTTTTGAAGTGATAATCAAGATAGCCCAGTACAGACAGTTTGATAAGAAGCAAGTGTGAGAATACTTACAAGGGGAGATAGATTCAATGTTTGTAATGGCTCAGCCATTCCCAATCCCTATTTAGCCCTGAGTTGATTGTATTTTTACTTAAAACTAGACATTACTAACAACAATTAAAACTAGACTGGACAAAACAATAGAAAATGATCTGAAGGGAATAGGCCTGAACCTGCTGGGAAGTGGATTAGAAACTAGATGACCTAATGGGTCTCTCCCTCATCTCTAATTTCTATGATTCTATGATAAGAGTTAAAACTGCATAAGGAAAAAAGGAGAAAGAACAAAGTAAACCAAGTGAAACATGGTGTGTCAACTGTTTTATAGAAAGTATAAATTTAAAATGTCACATTACGTACAATCAAAAAAGTCTCCTTGCAGTTTAATCAGATGACATCAGGAAACATGACAGTGTAGAAGGAAGGGGACTTCAGATGCCTGCTATGGATGGGAGCTGGGAACGAGAGCCAAGAGTTCATATGCACTCAACCAGGGGAGGGATAACGTGCTTTGGTTTTATCCATACATTCATATTAATCTGTATATATGTGATAGAACATAGGCAAGTGCATTTAGGTCTCTGTATTTTATGTGGATTTTAAACATTTCAAATCGATACTATCTTGCCATAGGCAAGTTCTTATACAGAATTCCAGATAAACACATAATAATGCCCATGGTCTTTAGTGGGGCTACTCACGAAGAGGGCAAGCAGAATTTGGCCCCAAATCCTTGTTTTGAAAATATTTTAAAGTTTTCTAAAATTCTACTGATTTTGAGCTGCTATTTCAAACTTCAGTCCTCCCCCCTTTAACTATTTTTCCTCCCTGCAGCTCCACAAAACAAGGATCCAGCTGTCTGTGATGATATACATATTCTGCTAAGAATTTCAAGCCAGATTTTGGTCTCAGCTGAACTGGTGTAAACTTAGCATATCTCTATGAAGTCAATAGAGTTAGTCTGGATTTATGCTAATTGAGCTGAGATCAGAATCCGGCCTAGGAGCTTTTAGCAAAAATATGCCTCCTTCTGAAGACCTACCACTGCTAATGTGGAGAACATGTGAATCTAGAATGATTTTTTGGAAGAATCCCAAGGCATCAAAAGTTAATTGCAGAGATGCAGTCAGGTATTCAACTGGCAAATTTACTGCCATTTTCAGAGAACACATTGCCACTTTCAGAGCAGGGTCTGGGTTATGTTATTTAAAAACAGTAAAAGAAAAATTATGTGAATTGTGGAAAGTGGGAGAGATTAAATGGTTTATGAAATGCTGCTTTTGGCTTGAACAACATATTACTGATTTCAGCTCAGGCTGAATTTTACAGATGAAATATAACCTTTCTGAAAAATTACAGCTTTGTAGCTCTTGAGATCTGGAACTTTCAAAAAAAAATCAACTTTATTAGTCTTTTAAAATATGTATCTCATAAACAGCGTACAAAGTGAACCTATCCTGAGCAAAGTTTTCATCTTTCCTCTTGTTTACGTATTATATTCACATGCTACTCTAAATTACCTTCATTTTTCATGATCTATATATTCACTTTCAGTGTTTTAATATTTATATGTTAATTATTAAATGTGGCTTTGTTCAGTTAAGTGACTGTATAAAAATAGCAATTTCTTACTCAACTGATCTGATCCTTGTGCACATTCCAAGCAATATTAAGCAATTCTGTCATAGCTTCTTACTTTACTGAGAAAAATAAGTGGTTCCTACTTTTTACTCCTGCTAACCCTGCAGGGCCAACACAGCTATAGGAGTGAGTGCAGGAGTGTTTTCTGGCTGAAGCAGCAGAATTCCAAAGGAAGAATTTTATTAGTGGTGACTATGCACAAAAAAATAACCCAGCTTGACATTCAGATCCTGCAATTAGAAAAACAACTAATCTGAGCAATTTGATAGAGAAGTCATTGAAAGACAATAAATCCCTTGATGTAATTTTTTTCCGTCACTGTTCAGAGCAAAGGTACACTTTGAATGTCACAAAAATTCATTCACGTATGGAGTAATGAATATATCTTTTCTGCTGTGTGTATATGAGCCTGCTTCACCATTGTGTGGCCCCTTCTCTAGCTATGTGCTCCATCTGAGCGAATGGAATCTAAAATGCTATCATTCTGAATTGTTTTATTTTTATTCATTTAGAAGAACCTGGCTTCCCTGGCCTTCCTTTTTAATTTAAACATATTTCACAAATATGTTTTTACTCCTGAGTTAGAGGCATGAAGCTAGATTTAAATGTTGATATATTTAAAAGGAGCATTGATCACAGATGTTGCTTTTGCTCCCAAGCCATCAATCCTTCTCTATCCCTGAGGCTCCAAATATTCCTCTCTCTTCATTAGGCGCAACAGACATCCCATCTGCTTAAGAATTTTTTCTTCCCTTTCAAAGACACCAGGAAGGAAGGGTGATCACAGCGTCCATGGACCTGTTTGTAAGTCCCAGGTTGAGAACCCATATCCTAAAGCAAAAGGATCCAAAATGAAAGGGATCACCAACATGAGCCTTTTACAAATCCTTTTCCTACTAATATATTTACAAAGAGCACATTTCTATTTTTAAGCTATTGAGACTATTCCCTCCTAGGAACTGTGCATCCTGAAAGTTTTGAAAAAATATCTGTGAATAGCTCTCAAACTCATATCTTCTCATGATGTTCAACCAGTGGAGCCAGTAAGCTAGCTGAATATTTTTATCTACAATATATTGGCTTTCAAACAATTGCTCCTGCTTTGTCCAGAAGCTTGTCTGCCATTATACCATCTTCAGTAATAATCCATGAACACCACAACATGTTCATAGCAAATCAGACATGTATTTGCAATTCAACTAAAAACAAAAGAGACATGCTATGTTTTTTTTAAATACCTTAACCTCTAGATCAGCCATTTTCTTTTTCTAATTAATTTCCACGAGTCCATAAGTGATATCAGTTATTTGGATCATGTCGTTATATTAAAAATTTTATTTAAATACTTGTGTCTACATTGATGTAGACACAAAGTGAAAATGCTTAATGTACATACTCACTACATTGATGCAAAGGGGGGCTTACATTGATGTGTCTTAAACTGATAAATTACCGACTCAAATCTCACTGGTGCATTAGGATTTTGCACTAGTTTAAGTACATTGATGTAATCACACCAGTGAAAATTTCCTTATGTAGATAAGGCCAAGGTTACTAAATTTCATCTTGCCCTAGAATGCAATCGCCCTCTTCAAAGCACTAAGATGTTGTCAGTTGCCTTGATAGTATATTCAGTCTTCTATTGATACCAGCACAGGGAATATAAACTCATCGGTCAAATGGTTGCTTCATTGTTTTCAGCAGTTTTTTCATATCTAAACAGTCCTGTTTGGTCCCTTGGTTGAGTCATTCCTACCTTAGCATTGGCCTACCACAGCTAACCCATTTCTTAAAGAAGCAAAGTGGGCCGTGAAGTAACCTTGGCAGAATCCAACAGGTCCAGGGATGTTTCATCATCCTAAAATACAGGCTTCAAAAACAGAAGCTTCCTGTCTTTCTGCATGCTGATCAGACTACCATCTGGTAAGTTAAAGTTCAGACCGTAGCATTCTATAGTAAGAAGCCTAACAGTGATTTTCTTTTGAGGATCTCATTATATATACTTAATTATAAGGATTTCTTTTCCAAACTGTTATCTTCTAGGCTCCAAAAATACTGACCCTTAATATTACACTAACATTTGCCCCAAAGAAGGTCATACAAAGTCATTTGCACTTTGCATTGCATCACCCACGTAATCTAGCATTAAAGTACTCTTACCACTGGGCAATCACCCTGTATCACAGAGCCAGCATAGGGACACTCATGTCATTCAGCCTCCTTGCTGCCAACCTAGCAAGGTGGGTGAGATGTGTAGCTGCAGCGAGTAATGTGCATGCACCAAAGAGAGAAATGGTTCCTACAATGGTAAGTGCAAGTCTTATTTTTATCTCGTATGACAATTTGGGTAAGGCCTATTGCAAACAGCCCTGATCTTTCAAGAGTCCAACTTCCAGTAGCAGTTTTCAGAGATCATGTTTAACTATATTGCTCATAACAAGAGTTGTTGCAGTCATACTCTGGGGTGGTACTTCTTATGAATCCTTTTTTCCCATCTCACAACAGCACACATCATGTGTGCCTGTACTGAGATGGATATGACTTCTTTGGAAAATGCATGTTTCTAGTATATATCTAAATATGTACACCCCAGTGATGGAGTAACAATTTCAGACCCTTAAGTCACTAGCAGTAAATAAATATCCATTTAAATTAAATTGCCTAAATAATGTACATATTTACCAACAGTATAACTCCTTAGAGCCCAGTCTGGTCAACATTCTATATCATTAGATTTCCTCTTTCAAATAATAAAACCTGTCCATACAATGTTAGATTAAAGCATTGGCATTATAGTCCCAATGATTAAGGCCAACGCTCCTGAAGTCCATAAGACTACATGAGAATCTAAACATTTAGGTTAATTATTAAGAAGTTTCTGGTCCTTATGGTTATAAAGAAAAACCTGACAATGTGCCCTGAGTGTAACTGACACAGAGATGTCTGACTGAGTCTGCAGAGAGCCTGAAGCAAAAGCTGAGGGGTGTGAGCTGCACCATGACTTTCAGTGGGTGTTAACTCTAAGGCCCGCTGTTCTGTGGAGCCCTGCCAACACCACCCCAACACAGGACTGTGAGACAGGAGAGAAGAGTGCAGTGGGTCAGGTCCCCCTACCCAAGCAGTTACACCATGACAGTTAGCATAAGTCGGGTGGGGCGTCAGGAGGACAAAGAGGACCTTTGCTGTCACTCCTGTCTCTCTGGGTGGCAGAGAGAGAGGACCGCTTCTGCTTCAGAGGGGATGATGGCCCCTGACACCACTCCTGGGGGGAGAAGAGGACCCACCTGTCACTTCCATGCCAAGTGGAAGTTGGGGCCACCGGGGTGGAGACAAGGGGGCCCAGTGTCATGGTGTGCCTAGGGCCCTGGATTGCCTATATCCATATTGCCTACAAGGAGGGGTTACCTTTTTTTTTTTTAAATTGGCCACTTTAGTACCTGATTTAAAAGAATAAATATTCCCTTGACGGAACCATCAAAAGTTGCAAACACATCAACTGAGTAACCTCACAATCTCATTGTGGTAACACATTGTCATTCTTCACCCCATCCTGCACTGTTAGCGATACTCACTCATTGTGTCACGCCTAAAGTAGGCCCTGATCCTGCAGACACTTACACACATGCTTAACTCTACTACTGAGAGTACTCACGTAAGTATTTGCAGGATCAGGCCCTAGATTGTAAATTCTTAGGAGCAGGGACTCATTTCTCTTCATTTGTTCTGCAAAATGCCCAGTACACTTCTCAGCAAAGTATAAATAATAAATGATACAAATGAAATACCTACCAAATATTTTTCCAGGTCTCACAAATTCATGATTTCTGGGAAATTTAAAGCTAAGGCTGTTTGCTTTGTTGTTAGTGCTCACCACTGTACCTTTTAAAATCTGATTATTATTTTAACATGGTACTTTAGGGATGGAGGCTTAGCCTGAACTCTGCATGTTCCGGTTTTCTGTCAGCTGAAGTCAGCCCCTTAATGTTATTTAAACATAAATTGCTGTATTTAATTATAAATTATGCATGATCCATGAAACCAAACAGGTTCTCTTTTCAGTGTTCATTAGCCTGTGATAAATGACTACTGAAACAGAAGCTTAGCCTAGATATCTTAAACATTCTGATTATTCAGGGCATAATGAGCCACATTCACAGCAGTAGCTGAAGAGAGCTCGGAGCACTTGATGGAAGGGGCAGGCAGATGGGGCTCTAAGCCACCTTTGCGCTCCCCAATCCTGGGGTTGCTGTGTTCAGGCCAGTCCCACAAGTCCCTAAAGGTTGCCCTAATGTGCCCCAGCTGCCAATGGCACAAAGGGGCTACTGGGGCAGCTGGGGATTGATGGAGTGCAGGGATGTCCCAACTGCACTGTCTCTTCCTCCCTCCCCCCAGCAGGATTCAGCAGCAGCGGGGACCAGCTTCCCCCATGCGGTGAAAGAGAAGCTGTGACTACTCTCCTAGCCCCTTCTCAGCACAGGAGTCACCACCTGGAACGAGGCTGTCGGAGAACTCTGCTCTTTCGAAGAAGGAGCCCTCCACCCCCGGCCTGCTCCCCCAGCCTTTGCCACCACCTTATTGGTCAGGAGGCCACATTGCAGCTCTAACATGTTCCTAACTGCTAAGTTCTATTTCTCTTCCTCTCTACTCTTCACCTCTCTTCCAAAGCAGGTCAGAGCAACAGGGGCATCGTGACAACACAGACAGCTTATTTCAAGGAAATGGATGTCTGATGCCATTACCACTTCCTCTTTCTGCTGGGCTTGATGCTATCTAGTACAACTGTCACTATGCATATTATTATTTCCATTGCTGTTATACCACCATGCTTCCAGGACCACCACCCCAGGAACTGACTGCTCCAGCTCCACCCGTTCCCAGGACTCAAGCACGTTACAGCTACTACATACAAAGTGACAGCTCCCACTGATCTATGTTTCCCATGGTATCTGGTGAACCAGACAACTGTGCCTCCCCACAAATCATCCCATGGCACAATCCACTACATCACCTTTCACAGTTCAGGTTGGGAGGAACTGTCCAAGGAAACAGGAAAACAGACATAAGAAACCAGATTCCTAATACTTAGGCACAGACCAGAAGCCGACAACTCAAAGCGACATGAACTAAAGTTGATGCTGTTCAACACCAGATCTGCCATAAACAAACAATACACAATCTCATCAGCAACATAGCAGCACCCAATATAGCCTGCATCACCAAGACCTGGCTGGATGACACTACAAGCCCTGTGCTAGCCCACCTCGTCCCACTTTCTGTATACTCAGTACATCATGCAGACAGGACACGAGGGCAGATAGTGCTGCATTCACCTTCTCTACAAATATCAAATCTAAGAGAGGTGACCTACGTAGGACAATTCCATTCAAATTCACTCCTCTGATGATAGAAACCAGAGACAAAGCTAGCAGATTTAATGCTCATTTTCAGATCACCACAGACGAACAGATTCATAAAAGAGCTCATTGATACTTCTCGGCAATGGTGGTGAAATACTCTAGGCTTCTTGTCCTCTGAGAGTTCAACATGCGCGTCAACCAGGCCGCAGATACAAAAGCCCATCAACTCTCCTCCTCACTCGCCTCCCGAGGACACTCTCAGGGCACCTCTGGGCCAACCCACCCAACAAGTCACACTGTGGACCCGAACTTCAGCCTAGATATCAAGATAGAGGACATTAACCCAGCCACTGACTTGTACTGACCATCACCTCATTAAGGCAGTGGTCAGAGACTTTCCAGCTCTCCAGGGAACAAGGCAGACCAATTATCCTGATTTGACCACAAAGACTCCTGGAATCCAACAAATTCCAAAGCCAGATAAAGGAAAACAGCACTCCACCCACTGGACGAGGGGTTGAGCACCTGGTGAATCACTATTCTTGTACACTAGCATTGATCATTGACACACTAGCCCCCAAACGGCCCCTTCCTCCCCATCACCCCAAAGATCGAGATGGAGAGTGTGTGGTGGAAACTTGAACACCAGTGGTAGAAAACAATGGCTGATACAGACAGAATGAAACATAAATTCCTCCAAGTCTATGCTCCCTATTACAAGCTAAGAGAACCTTCCTAAAAGAGATGCTCTAGGAATTATTTTGGGGAAGTTCTATGGCCCGTGTTATACAGAAGGTCAGACTAGGTGATCACCGTGGTCCCTTCTGGCCTTGGAATCTATGAATCACTCTCCACTGAAGCTGCCAAATCCCACTCCATGGAACTATCTAGGATGGTAAATCCTGAGTGCCTGCAATAGGCATCAGAGCTGAGCACCAAGCACAGTGAAAAGCTATCATTCTACTTTGCTGGAAAGTGCACAAATATGGGGGATAGCTTCCCAAACTACCGGGATCTGTCCCACCTGCACCCACCAACAAACAGCCCACCTGCATTCCCAGAGCTCAGTATTATCATTCATCAAGAAGTTCTGGAGACCTTAAATTAATCTCAAGCCAAGACATGTGAATCTGACCAATGCCTTTCCTAGCTGGTGCAAGACAGTCATGAACAATTATTGCCACTCCTAACTGAAATATCCAACACCTAATTCAGAGAACGAATCTTCCCTTCCTCCTTCAACCATGCAATTGTCCAACCAACACTTAAGAAATCCTCCCTGGTTATATCAGTTCTAGTCAACTACCACCCAGTGTCAAACCTCCCATTCCTGAGCAAGCCCAAAGAGAAGCTAGCCAAAGGCCAACTACAAGATCATCTCATTTAAGCTAATATTCTACACCCAGTACAATCTGGATTCAGACCAGGACATGGAGTGGAAATCACTTCAATGGCACTGATGGATGATCTCGTCCAATCAATGGACAGAGTGCAGACATCCATTTTCATCCTTCTGGATCTCTCTGAAGCATTCAGTGCTGTTGTCCATGAGATTCTGCTCTCTTGCCTGAGACAGGTGGCACAAGTTCAGAGTAAACTGGTTTGAGTCCTTCATGGAGAGTCACACACAATGATCCTCTAGATCTCTCACTTGGGAGTCCAATGAAGATTAATTGTCTGACTGGTCCTATTCAACATCTATATGCAGCTAGCCGGTGAACTGATCAGCAAGTGACAGCAATATGCAGATGATATACAACTCTACCTATTCATCATCATTATATGATTTCCCCACTACTACCAAGATGACCCAGTGCTTGGGCAAAATCAGCTCATGGGTGGAGAACAGCTGGTGGAAGCTGAATCTGAGCAAGACAGAGTTGATGCTGGTATGCAGAGGAAAGCACTTGGAAGAGTTTGCATCTGTGGTGCAGTCTCCTTTGGTTGAAAATGCATGCCCAAAATTCATCAGTTCAGTCCATAGTCTAGGTTTGCTCTTGGTTTCCCTGCTGACACTAGCCTCTCACATAGCAGCATCCACAAGTAACACCTTTTACCATCTCCGGTTGGCTAGGAGACTGTCCTATGGGACAATGACCTCTCCTCAGTTCGATGGCCTGGGCCCAGATATCTAGAAGACTGCCTAAAGCTCTGGGATGAAGATTGTGATTGACAACTATTCCTCTGGCACAACAGAACTCTCTTCAGTAAGGGTAAAGCTCATCTGTGTGGGAGACAGAACTTCCTGTGGGCAGATCTGAGACCATGGAATTAACTCTCCAACAACTAAGCACCATTGCAACGCTCACTATGTTCCGTTCCAAGTGAAAACACATTTCTTTGACCTTGCCTTCTCTAACAAATACATAGCAATATGTATACTTAAAAAACAAACACACACGCCTACCAGAACAAGACACTCCACTGTGCATACTTCTCACCCTGGGGAGAGGATGAGAGAACAAATTACATATGACAGATGTCAGTCACATTGGTTCACACCCTACTGGAAGATGCTCAGATATTACAATGACGAGTACAGTATAGAAGCCTATATAGCAGAGAATAGAATTCTACTGGCTACACTACCTATATAAGCCATCCAAAGATCCTCCAGGGCCCAAGTAAGCCAGCTTTAGAGCAGTTTTCCACTGGTGGAGGATTGCAGTTCTCTGCAATGGCGGAGAATAGGCTTGATTTGCATTGAAAGCATCATGAACAGCCAAGGTCACAGTCATGCCCCCATGCTCTTCATGAATCCTCTGAAAGCAAGCTCAGCCACCTCTATGACAGTGATTGCTGCCCTACAGATACGAGGATCTGCACGGGAGCTTGAACAGACCAGTAAAGGGGCTGGAGGATTATGGCTACCTTTGTACATAATGAGATGGGAAAAAGAAGGGTTTTCTCTGGCCCTGACCTACAGCTACCCAGGGCCATCCATCATTTGGCCCAAAACATGAATTCTGCCCTGGTTCACACCACATTATGCCAATTTCTCTTCTTACTCACACCAGCACAACTGTTATTGGAGTCAGTGGGATCACACCATTGCAAAAGGAGAATTCTGACTAATGAGTTGACTGGCTCAATCACGGCACAATTTGGCCCAAACTGTCTAGCTGCAGAATCAGACTGGAGCAGCAAGCTTAAAAAATGTAACTAAAATTCTATAGAGAGAGGGGGGAAGTATATACCATATATACTCGTTCATTAGCCCGTTCATTTATAAGTCGGCCCCCCAAGATGATTAGGTAAAAATAGCAAAAAACGTATGACCCTTTCATAAGCCGACACTATATTTCAGGGGTTGGCAAACT
Source organism: Emys orbicularis (assembly GCF_028017835.1). Classification (NCBI taxonomy): domain Eukaryota; kingdom Metazoa; phylum Chordata; order Testudines; family Emydidae; genus Emys; species Emys orbicularis. The sequence continues at coordinate 61,245,134 of NC_088683.1, read as the reverse complement.
TTGGCGCCCAGCCGTCAGGGTAAGCTGCTGGCGGGTCTGTCGTTTTGGCCACTTCCCACAGCTCCCATTGGCTGGGAACAGCGAACCACGGCCACAGGGAGCTGAGAGGCTCCATGCCTGCAGACGCTCCAGGTAAACAAAATGACAGTGTATTAGATATTCAATTCAATGATTCCATAGAGTTTAAAATCATCAAATTTTGGTGTAGACCCGTTTATAAGCCGACCCCCGCTCTTTGATGCGTCACTTTTTTACCAAAAATATTCGGCTTATGAACAAGTATATACGGTATATTTGATATTCTTTGAGCACATCTGAGCAAGTTTTTAACAAGTTGCTTTGGGAATACTTCACTTTACAAAATATCCAGTCCTTTTTCTCTTTCAGTGGGATTTAAGATAATTCTTAATAGAAAGTTAGAACAGGAAATTACAATGCATCTTCTGTTTTTATTTTGTTGGAAATATTAACGGAGAAAAAATGCCTGTAGAAGCACCCAATGCTTTTTGAACATATAGACATCTATTTAATCCTGCTTAATGCAACTCAGGTAGGGTTTTCAGATGATCTTCATGTTTACCCATGCTGTCTGATAGATAAGTCCTAAATGTATAATAATAAAATACAATAAGATAAATTATTTTTCTTTTTAGGTAGATGGAATTAAATATACAACAAAAATTTATTAAATCACACACAGCTATAAACATAAGCAACCAAAAAAAGCCTACTATAAACTAATCAAACTATATCTCTTGTAGGCTGGGAAGGAAAAAGTAGAAAGAGGATGTTATTGTTCTGGTTTTAATTTATTGGGAGTCATTCAAAAGAGTGATCATATAAGTACAGAATAGTTAGATATTTATCTATTCTGTGTGGAAGGACACTTTCCCAAAATTTCAGTTCATCAACTTCTTTGTGGATGGACAGTGGCGGATTAATGATTTTGCCGCCCGTAGGCCCTGAAATAATTGCTGCCCCCCCCGGCCCCATATGAACTTGTTTTAGTTTTTTTACAAATTCGTTTCAACTAAAATGAATCTAAATATCATTAAAATAATTGAACATTTACAACTTTTATTATAAATAAAATTACAAGTACAGCAGATCCTCGCTTGAACGCGCGTCTGTATAGCGCGATTTTGCTTATAGCGCTGGACCGCGCATGGATCCAAAACTGAGAACCACTTAATTTCTTCCTTCCAGTCATATTATTAACATTTAGGATTCTCGCAAGTATGTTTACTAAATGGCGTCGCGCCGTCATTGGTGGTTTCAATACACACTATGATGTAGAATCGCAGCGTCTCTGATGCCGTGATTACAAAAATGCTGCTATTATAAACTTGCCGCCCCTGCAAATTTGCCGCCCTAGGCCTAGGCCTTGTCAGCCTAGGCGATAATACGCCGCTGGGGATGGACCTGAAGGAAAGCACTTGTTTGTTTCCTTTCTTTAGCAGAGAATTTGGCATTTGGTGAGTCTTTTCTATCTGTATATGAACTCAATACATATAAGGAAGAAAGGAAGCTAGGCTGAATCTGTCCCCATTTTCACCAACAAGTATACAGTTCCCCAGTGACACCATTTTTGCACATGCACTCATGATAATTGTGTGTGCAGTTGCACTTGCACAAATATTGGTACATGTTAACCTTCTGAAGAGCAATATCTAAAGATGCCCTAATATCAGGGAGGAAGCACGATGTGCACTGACTGCCACTGATTTCATTCCATTCCACTCACTGGTAGAAAAGCCATTCGTCTTCATGCTCCAGATTTAACAAGAAAACATCCAGCTCCCACTCACAGCTGGGGAAGACTCACAAGTCAATTGGACACTGATTTTAATTTCATTGCACTGGATGGAGAGCCAAGTTATTTATGTATAAAAGGCAGTTTCAATAAAAGAGACATCTGCCTTGCATACCATCGTAGCTGGACATATTTTTACTGAATAAGACCCTTAAAGATAAATGACTTTGCTGTCAGTACAGTGCAATAAAAATAAAATCGATGGCAGACTGTCTCCAATGTGCCTTGCCCAGACACTTTAGAATAAACACAGTGAATGTCAGTGTGACAACGGATATAAACATCACCGGCAATGAGCAATGTTCTTAGGTGTCCTGTATTCCTATCCCTTTTTTAAGGCTCCCTGTAACCTTGTGAATGCTTCTGTAGCTTAACCGCCACCTTTATTTTCCGTTTAGAGATTTTATTTAAAAATTGTAGTCAAAATATATACATGCAAACAAAACTTTAAAAAATAGAAGCATAATAGAATCCACTTCCAATACAGACAAAAGGAAGCTAGACTAAGTTTATACCATATGTCTATTATTTTATCATCTAAAGTGCTAGTGAGGTGTTGAGTCATCCAGTGTTTGGAAGTATATTTCTGAGCATCAGGCCTGAAGTTAGAGTAGAATGGAAACAATTTATTTTTCTTGAGTGCCACAGTTGCAAGGGCTAGGTCTATGGGACAGAATCCTTCATTGATCTATTTTATATTTCACTGAAAGCAAAAGCTATTTACCTTTGTTAATAAAGGTATTGTAAGAGATAAAAATATATAGGGTTTAATATTCTGTAATGTGTATGCATAGTTGAGCACTGATTTCATTTCACAACTTTACCACCAGCTAATTCAAAATTCAATCAGTTGCCCCAGCAAAAAAGCTGCCAATGGTACTTCATAGCAATGAGTTCCATACATTAATTATGTGCTGTGTAACAAAGTATTTTCCTTTATCAGTTTTAAAAGTATTTCCTTTCACAGCAAGTTCCTTTGTTCTTGTTTTATAGAGATTAAACATGAGCACTCTTCTCCATCCCATTCATGATTTTGTATAATGTTATCGTCTCTCCTCTCAGGTTCCAGCCTTTTCAGTATCTCCTCATGTCTTCAACTTTTACCATCTCTGCTAAACAAGTGTCTGGTTACAAGTCAGTGGTCTGCTTGGAGCAGCTACTCTAACTCCAGCCTCCAAAACTGAGGAAGGAAGAAAGCTATATATTTGAAGGTCCCAACACACTCCTTCACTTCCCCCTTCATCCTCCACTTCCTGTTAGGGAAATCCTACCAAATTTCCTGGTCCTCCCTTTCCTCCATATTTATGAGACAGAAGTCCCAGATTACTGGGTCAGCAGTCCCTATTAAGTGAAGAAGGAGACTCCCCTGCTATACATACATCATGTTATCTCATTAAAAGCTATTTTGATGGCCCTTGTTTCCCATTAATTCCCTTATTTCCCTTGGCTTTCAGGCCAAACCACACAGCTGGTAAGTTAAGTTGGCATCAGTGGAAAACAGCAGCTATACCATGATGCTGTTGACATCAACAGAAGCAGTATAATGCCCAAGAGGAATTAAGGTTGCTCAGATTAACCAGGTGGCATTGAACACCTTGAGAGGTACCTAGCATCTTGTAGGATCAGAGCCAGAAGGAAAATCTATTTACCCTCCTTGTAAGGCTACTGCTCGGTCTGGTGTCTCTGTAGTGCAATCCATAGAAATAACACAACATGGATGTCCATCCATTCTGTCTGCCAACAGTGGAAACAATTCAACCAACCAGTTTTACTCCCTTCTCCGCCATGTAACAACATGGTTAAAGACCAAGTTCTGTTGTGAAGATAAGAGCCAAAATCTTGTAGCTCATTCTGCCACGTAAGGCAGGCCAGCTGTTTGTGTTCAGTGGTAATTCTCAATGGCTGTCTGTGTGGTCTGGAGAAAACCACACTAACAATAAAAACCCAATACACAATCAATAAACAGGGCAGTGAAAAATGTAATGAAGGAGATTAAAAAAAGAATAATGAGAAATATAAAATATAGGATCTAGATTATGTGTACAGGGCCTGTGACTTTATTTAGGGCGACTGGTGGCAGAAAGTCTGCCCAGCGAGGGGTTCACCAGGTGCTCACAATCCCCGCTCCCCCAAACGACCTTTGATCAGCTAGTGCAATTAGAGCTGGTTGAAATGTGTCTTGTTTTTCTATCAGCTCTGTCAACAATCCTGCGAAGGCTGGAGAGGAGGGGTTTGATCCAGATACCTGGGGAGGGGATGCAGCTTCAGAGCATTCCCTGGGTAGCCTCTACAGATAGATCTCTAGAATCCCAGGCCACAAATCAAACTACCATCCCTGGTGTAAAACTTCAGGGAGAACAAAGGATCAAACTGCCTTCTCCACACTGGCGGTGAATCTCCCTCCCCCCAGGTGAACCTTTCCCTGCTGGCATTGAGCAATATTGTTTGCACCCCTGCCACAAGAAGGGGGATTCAAGCCCAAGGACTGCAAAGAATACAGAAAAGTGGGTTAGCTTGTTTTCCTTAACAGGCTGGCTGCTGATTGTACATGTCTGCATTTTTATTCCTCAGGTATGACAGAAACATTTATATTGTGCAGCAACTAAATTAGCTAGTGATTGTTGGGTGCTCAGCCTTTGCTTTACACAATATCCAAAGTCAATGAAGCAACAAAAACACAAATCTCCTTACCACAGATTTGCTTGCAGGCAGGTATCGCACAGAATTTATGTATGTGCCTTTCTCCCTCCATACTACTTAGCCTGGGGCTGAATGCATTTTCTCTTTCATTGCGATGTGCAATGCTGCCACCTAACTAGGGCCTGTGACCAAGCCTGTCTGTAGCTGTCTCTCTAACCTTACTGGCTTGCATGTTATTATCTCCCCCCCTACCCCCACCCCCGCAAAGTCCTTTATTCACTAACCTCGTTTACTTATCTGATGTTAAAAGGAAGAAGACAATGGATGTGGGTGCCAAACAATTTGAAACAATAGCACAGGCACAAGCTCATCAGCAGGGCCGGCTCCAGGCACCAGCTTAACAAGCAGGTGCTTGGGGCGGCCAAGGGAGAGGGGCAACACCTGCGGCAATTCGGGGGCGGCAGGTCCCTCACTCCCTCTAGGAGCGAAGGACTTGCTGCTGAACTGCTGCCGCCGATCGCGGCTTTTTTTTTTTTTTTTCCAATTGCCGCCGCCGATTGCAATTGCGATCGCGGCTTTTTTTTTTTTTTGCTAGGGGCGGCAGAAATGCTGGAGCCGGCCCTGCTCATCAGTAAAACTAACTGAAAATTGTATAATACGTATCACTAAGGCTGTAAAACAGTTGTGATTTTTTTGGTTCAAAAATTGCAGCCACCATTTGTTAAAGTTGCAGTTCTGGGCAGCAGCACTGAAGAGATACCACGTGTCCCCTTTGGCTCTTGAATGCAGGTACGACAGAGGGCCAGCCGGGTCAAATTTGAGAGGAATTGTGACCCCGTGTGCCTGGTCCAATGCCAGGCATCCTTCCACTAGGTGGCCAGGCCAAATCTGAGTGAGTGGCTGCGACAGGATGTACCAACCTTGCACTGGGCCGATGGGGGTGGACCAATCATTGTGGGCCAAGGAGGCCATGCCCCCTCTCTCCTGCTGCGCATGCTCCAAGTGGAGAAAGCCGACAAAAGGAGGCAGCCCAGTTCAGTCAGGGCTGGCTGCAGAGGAGGAGGAGTCCTGGGGGCTCCTCCAGAGGTACCAGTGACGCTCCAAGCAGCAGGGCCCATGGACCCGGACTACGCTGTGGATAACTCGCTGACTACAGAAACTGACGGGAGGCAGTGTGGTACTGTAGAGAGGCTGCAGGGCTCCAGACTGTTTGCTTTCCCCAGCCAGGAGGCTGCAGAGCTCTAGACTGTTTGCTTTGCCCTGCCCAGTGGCAGCAGCCTGATAGCTGCTTTGCTCTGCCCAGGGGGCTGATTCCCCAAGTGCTACTGACTGCCCCAGCCAGTAGACTGCAGGACCCCAGACTGTTTGTTTGTTTTGCCTGCCCACGGACCCATGGACTATTCGTCTAAGTGACCCCGTCAGGGGGCTGGGACCCACTTGACCAAAATCACCCGCTTAACGGAGAATCCCGATGACTGTGTGACAGGGTGTACCAACCGTGCACTAGGCCAACGGGGGCACTGCAATTGGACACACAGGGCGCCTGTCACAGTGCCACTGTGACCTGGTGCATGGGGTCACAACCAGTCAGATTTGCAGCAAGTATAAAAAGTTGTGATGTGTGTTAAAGTTGTGGTTTCTGCAACAAAACTGCAGCCAGCAATTTTCTTAGTCTTGCATATCACTCAGCATAAGTATGGATAAAAGAATGTCATAAAATAAAGATGTAGCTATGCCAACATAACCCCCCGTGTAGATGTAGCTATGTCAATGGAAAAATGCTTCCATCAATGTAGCTACTATCGTTCGGGGAGGTGATGTTCCTACACCGGTGGAAAAACCCCTTCCATCAGTCTAGGCTGTGTCTACACTACAGGGTTATGCCAGCACAGCTATGCCAGGATACTCTCCATAGCATAGACGTACCCAAAGTTACATAGTTACTCCCTCTGTAGAAGTCCTAAGGTAGAAGTGCAGGAAGGTAACCTGTTTCTGTGCATCTTAAAAGCTCCACAGCTAAGGAAGCAACCTGTTCATGGAGCTACTTAAGCTCTTCCCAGACTGTAGCTCTGCTCTGGAGGGGCTTAGGAGGTACTCAGTACAGTTGCCTCCTTCTGCAAGCATTGCCAATTCCCCTATTTGATTTGGCAACTGTTGGCCTCTTACTCTTGTTCTCCTTCAAATCCTCCTGCCTCCACACTCAGCATATAGAATGTGATTCCTTACAAACAAGCCAACCAACCAACCAGAAAATTATATGACCATGTAGTGATGTTGTACATTAGATCTTGCTGGACAGCTAAACCCTTTTATAGCTTGAATTGTATTATACCAAGATCTGAAAATATTGATTAGTGTTTTGCATATTATTGCTAATAAAAGCAATAGTGCAAATATTGTTTATAAAGCAAAGCTTTGCCACAGAAATACATTCATTAGCTTTCATTCATTATCACTATTCTAATAACTCACCTAGCAGTCATTCCCTTGTTCTCAGCATTATTTCTTATCCTAATGACTAATTCATTCTGGAAAAACAAAATTCACTCTCAAACAGCCAGCACAAAGCCAATGCACTACTTAAAGCCTGCTTAAGTCCTTCAAAATGCAGGGCAATGTAAACAATGTGTGAGTATGTGAGAGAGAGAGAGATGGAATACACTTAGATTTTTTTCAGGCAGAGACCATCTTTTTGTCCTGTATTTGTACAGCAGCTAGCACAATGGGGTCCTGATCCATGACTAGGGCTTCGAGGCACTATGGTAATACAAATAATCATAAAATGAAACATGAGAAAGTTAATAATGGTGGTAAGTTTAGATATCCAAACATTAGTCCCGTGTATCAAAACCATGAATATCATACAAGTAATTCCAAACAAGTGCCAATAAAACCTCTATATCACACTAGTATGTATTCTGTACATGCCACATATGGCACAGAAACTATATTAGGAACATTTGGGGATTTTAAAGTTTTATTACTGGGACTATTTTTTGCATCCATCTGCCTGTCTGTTTTAGCTACCAACAGTCAAACTATACAGGCCTTGGAGAAAGCCATAAAAATGCTCTAAAAACAGACTTAAAATGTCACAATTTCAAAGCCCAATATCTCAGGCCCTTCCAGGGGTAGGAGAGAGTATTAGGTCCCATTGGGATTCTCTACTTTCTGATGTGATCCAGCACTTGCTTCTAGCTCTGAAAGATCTAAAAGCCTGGACATTAAACTCATGACATTTTTATATATATAGAATATGTCACTGAGCCAGGACTACACATCATCTGTCTGGGAATTCAGGCATATTTAAAATTGGTCGTGGAGGGGAATTTGAGGAGAAAAGAAGGAAACAGTTCTCTGACTGATAGATTTTATGTTTAAGATAGCTGAAGCTGCTCAAGCATCTTGAACATTAGAATAAATGCCAGGGAGACGGGGTGGTGGGCAGAGTGAAGGCAAGGTATCAAAGGAGCAGGATAAATACTTTTAGCACCATTCTCGGTAATTTATCAGATGAGTACCACCTCCACATATATAAATATATTCATTATCATTGAAATCAGAGCTCAGCAATCTACAAGTCCAAGGGTTAGGAAAAGAAACCTGGCCATCTACCATGCCCAATGTCACAAAGAGAAAGGTACACTTTTAAAATGAGCTATTTTATATTTATGAAAGCCTTGGTCCTGCCCATTTTTCATTCTGAGCGGCAGGGTGTGCAAGCTTCTCTCACTCCTAGACAACTGAAAATAAAGACTACACAAGTAAGGTTACGTGCTGAACAAAATCCTTCACAGGGAGCAGTACTAAACCACAAGTCTCCTGCACACTGACTCTCTCACATGTAACTGTACATGATAAAGAGGGGAGGGACATGGGTGGAAATCTCATGTAGGTGAGGAGTCATGGGCTAAGCATAATCTTGACCATATTAATGAGGCTTTTAGGGTATGTCTACATTGCAAATAGACACCCACGGATGGCCTCATGGGGTTCAGGCTAAGGGGCTGTTTAATTGCAGTGTAGACATTCAGGCTTGGGCTGGAGCCCGGGCTCTACGACCCTGTGAGGTGGGAGGGTCCCCGCGCAGCCCAAGCCCAAATGTCTACACCACAATTAAACAGCCCCTTAGCCCAAGCTCCGCGAGACAGTCAGCTGGTGTGGGCCAGCCATGTATGTCTAACTGTAGACATACCCTCAGTTACACATTCCTTCTTAGGCCTTACTTCCAGCTAGAAGCCAGATGTCATTTGGTAGCTTCATTGCATTTTCATCTGTTCAGTCTCATGTTCCCCTGTACTCCCTGTCCTCCTAACCGTGCTTTTGTCCGGACTGCTCTCCACCTGCACTGAGAAGGATCAAACCCTAAACATGTTGGAATTCTGAAAAACATGAACAGTTTTACAAAAGGACTTTTAAAAAATCAAATAGCTAAGAAGCTAATTTATTTGAGATGGACTTTAGGGCCCTCTAGTGGTTTGGTAGGGGTGAAATTACATAGCAAAACGTAAGAGAGAAAGGAAAATTATAACATATAAAAGGCTCTATAAAGGCCTACAAGAGATTTCTACCCCACCCACACCAAACCACAAAGTGGCAACACAGTTGCTCCATGGCCATTACTGCAATTACAACATCACAGTAGCCTGTTTTCCCGCATTCTTCTTCCACCCACCGCAACTTTCAGAGGCTGTAAGCAGCAACTTGTATACCACCACCGTTTTCCTAGACACCAAAAGCCAGATTTAAATCTCAGTTACAACAGTGTAAATCCTGAGTAACTCCACTTCAGTAGAGTTTTACACTAGAGACTTTGGACATTTATGATGCTCGCTCGCAAAACACTTGGAGTGGATCTTTACAAAATGTTCAGTGTTGGCCTAACTGCTCTCATTCAAATCAGTTTCAGTATTGCCAACCCCAAACATTCAAATATCACAAGTCTGCCTCCTCCCCAAAATCGTGAGATGTGTTTAAAAATAATAAGATGTTTTTAAAGAGTTATATTTTGGGTTCTTTTCATTTGTCTTCTGGCTTTTGAGCCTCTAGGGAGCACTTGGGTCATTTTTCAAACTTTTTTCTATACCCTGAAGGCTAGGAACTTACCTTTATTTATGTGAGAATCACAGCTCTCATTTTAATCACAGGATTCCAGGAGCTGGGGCTTTAAGAAAAAACACCCACTGATATAAGACACTCAAAAAGCTATGGCAACACTGTATGAAACAAGTGACCAGCATAAAATTAAAGATGCAATGTAGGCAATCTGGAGGCATTTCTTATTTTAAAAGAAATCAGGATGCAGCCAATTCGTTTATTTTAACATCCATTTATCATTGTGTTATTTGGTGTTATGGTCAATTCATATGCTATTTCATATACAATCAATGTATACTAAATAGATTTAAATTGTAGGATTATAGAAGTATAAAACTGATAAGTATATAGGAGTGATGAGTGTATATTAGGTGTGTAAGTAAAGCATGACTGGAATGCAAGGCCTACAGGCTGAGGCCTGTAAGATTTTAGCTTAGTCATAGTAGGGCCATAGGCTGAAGAAAGCTTGACATGAGTGGGTGACCTAGGAATAACCCTGTGCCAGTAAGGTCCCAAGATTACTGTAAAAGATGTGCCCATAGGTGATGTTACAGAAAACTAGATTGCAATAAACCACAATGTATGTCTAAGATCCATGAGACACCTGATTGTACCATCACAGAATGTCCTATCCTGACCACAGGGTACATGTTGTGTGTAGATGCTAATGACAATAAGAGGAACTAAGAAACAAGCAATGACAAATGGGGCACCCCAGTATTCATGGAGTGTGGAAGTACAGATAAGGAAAAGAAGGCTGAAACCCTCATGCATATGCATAAGGTGTTACGTGTGGACAGAACAACAATATAAAAGAGGTTTCCTGGTAGGGTAAAAGTGGGAAGATCTTAAGGGACAACCTCAAATGAAAGCCCAGCAGGAACCACCTCTCTGTCGATGATTGTCTGTTGAGAGGGCCATCGGACACTAGAATATCTTTGATGATGTGAGTATGATCACAGTCTGTTATTACATGGGTTTTTGTAGGATTTCTATATGCATGGGTAATTATAACTTTATTTATTGCTGTAATAAAGCTTGTGGTACAGATAAGACTTTGTACTTGTGGTTGTGTCTGTGGTCATTATCCTTGGTCTTCAGGTGTTCCTGGAGTCTCCAAACTTGAGAAAAGCACCAAAGGTGATTTTCATTCTGTTGAGCTTGTAACTATAGCAACAGGAGCTGAACCCATGGTAGTTTAATACAAAATTATGAAATTCAAGTTAAATAAAAAAGGCTACAAGGGATATTTTAATTTAATATTGATGCCATGTTTCAGGGGAAATATAAAAAAACACAATACATGCTATGTAATACATAAAAAATGCAAATATAGACCTCACGTTTTGCTAAAGCATTCTCCAAATGTGGGCTGCAGCTCTCACTAATCCCTGCTTTATCACATATACCAGGAACTGTGGGATAGATACCTCAGGAGACCCATAATGCACTGGTACAATGACAATTAGAGGGAGTGCTCTGTGTGTACACAGTGAAGTGGCTTACATTGACACATAGCACAGTGACTATGATTTAATAACCGTTGTAAAGGAAACTTGAGAGGCCAAAACTTTCGAGATTATGGACCTCATTTCCCACTTCCTTACACTTTGTACAAGTCTTTTACTCCCATGCAAAGATATGCAACTTACAAAAGGGTTGTCTACACTACAGAGCCTTAGCTGGTATAGCGAGGTAGGCAGAGCTCCCATTAGTGGAGATGCAGAGTAAGTAGATGGAAGTTCTTCTGTCAGCATGACTTTACCACTGCCCATAGGCGCCAACTTCTGCTGGCACTGGTGGCTGCTCGACCCCACTCTGCCTCCGGCCCCACCCCGACTCCACCCCTGCCCTGGCCCCATTCCAACCCATCCCCAAAGTCCCTGCCCCAACTCCGTCCCCTCCCTGCCCCATTGGACTCCTTCCCCAAATCCCCACCCCTTCCCCACCTCCTCCCATGAGCGCGCTGCGTTCCCACTCCTCCTCCCTCCCTCCCGGAGCTTGTTAGCCATGAAACAGCTGTGTTGCGGCAGCAAGTGCTGGTAGCTAAGGGGAGAAGCAGGGATGCGGCGTGCTCACGAGAGGAGGCGGAGGTGAGACAGGGAGGGGAGCTTGGCTGCTGGTGGGTACAGAGCACCCACTAATTTTTCCCATGGGTACTCCAGCCCCTGAGCACCCACAGAGTCGGCACCTATGCCACCACCCCAAATTACTTTACCACTGCTACGCTGACAGAAGCACGTTTATGTTGATACAGTTGCATTTGTCAGCACAGTTATGTCAGCTACTGGCTGTGATTTTTTTCACACTGCTAACTAAAATAGCTATGCCTGCAAAACTTTGTAGTGTAACATGCACTCTGATTTGGCTGCATTTTATACCACACAGTTCAAAAAGAGTGCAAACTTCATAGAAGTGTAAATGACTACACAACGTATGAGTCAGCAGCAAAGGAAGCTCTCTCTCTCTTAATGAATGAACTGTTACTTATTTTCTCTTTAAAACCTCGTTTACTTTTTTTTTCCCCCCTAGGAGTTTTTGAAGTACTCCTTTTCCTGGTAACTCGTTACCATCTATTCCACTCCTATTGTTGCCTGTGCTTAGATATTAAAGATTAAGCTGCTATTAAAGATAAAGGGCTGGATCCTCAGCTGCCTATGATGTTTTTTTGACACTCCATTCATTTACAGGGACCATAAAACTAACTTAACTAGCCCAGTGTAGGGCAAATCCCAGGGTGACATAGGGCTTATCTACACTATGACACCACAGCTACACTGCTGTAACCGCACAGCATAGATGTACCCTGCAGCAATGGAAGGGAGTTTTCCATCACTGTAAGAGTTCCACTTCCCCGAGAAACCATAACTAGGTTGACAGAAATTTTCCATTGATGTAACTGCATCTACACCAGAGGTTAGGTCAGCCTAACTACAGTGCTCAGGGGTGTGAATTTTTCATACCCATGAGCAACATATTTATGTCAATCTAAATTTTTTAGAGTAGAGTAGGCCGTAATCCCTGTACATCACCTCCTTCCTGAATCCCAGGGTAAAGAAATATCGCTGAGGAAAAGGGGCCACAGCATCACTGCAATCTTCAGCTGCTGTAATGGTCTCTTGAGCCCATAGACCACTGTGTGCAATACATAACAGCCCTGAGGCAACTCTAAGTGGTGCCCTAGGCAGAAATAGCCCCAAAACTGGGGGCAGAAAGGCATAAAGGTGGCTTAGGTATACCTTTGCCCCTCACCGCTTCTACAGTCCTTCCCTGAACACAGCTCAGCTGAAGTGGAGACTCCAGTCCCCCATGTCTTAATTCAAGTAACTCTTTCTTTCAGACAGCAATCCTAATGAGATAACCCCCGAGCTGTAATATTAAATCCATTTATATTTGCATTTTTGCAATTACTACATTCTAGGAGTCAAGTATCAGAGGGGTAGCCGTGTTAGTCTGGATCTGTAAAAAGCAACAAAGAGTCCTGTGGCACCTTATAGACTAACAGAAGTATTGGAGCATAAGCTTTTGTGGGTGAATACCCACTTCATCACCCACAAAAGCTTATGCTCCAATACTTCTGTTAGTCTATAAGGTGCCACAGGACTCTTTGTCGCTTTTTACATTCTAGGAGAATATTGTTAGTGTTACCTGTCCCTAATATGTAAAAAAGTGATTGGTCAATACAATTGTACACACGTTTTATGTAAGTTTTAGTGACAATACATAGAGCAGCATAGGGGACTAATGACAGCAATCAATATCAATTAAAATAAGTGTCATTTTCTGCAGGGTTCTGGCATCTGTTTGGACTTCAGTGGAAACCTAAACCGAACTGAAACATGATGTGGGAAAAGCACACTGTAAGGAGTCTGAATGGACCACAGTTAGGTGAAATATACAATATTTTACATTCCTCTTGCATTGATAGGGGGAGAAATGAATCTGTGGGATATCTTGGGAAATGTTGAGTTAGTTGACATTCCAACCCGCACAAGATATTTTCTTTTTAAATCACCCATTCAATGACAATGTTTTTGGACAGTGCCTGTAGCAGTGTATTGTTTGTAACATTCTTTTAAGGACTTCATCTGGAGCCCACTTCGCGTAAAATTATTTCCTTTTGCTTGTGATCTTACGCCATACTGTTTTGTATTTTTTCCTGAGTCCCTATGTTCCTTGTTATCTTCATTGCTGATTTCAGGAAGAGATGCTGTGATAATTGCTCTAATTGGAAACCTCCACATGCTGTCAATTATTGTTATTTCTCAAAAGTTAATGACTGTACAGTGATATTTAAAACCAAGATTATTAAAATGATAAAGAGGAGGAAAGAGAAAACTTATTTTAGAAAATATTCTACACAAAATATATACTAATTGGGCATGGTTTTGCATAATGTCCATCATGAAAGCTTAGGGCCTGATAGAGAGCCCACAGAATGGCAATGGAAAGTCCTATTTATTTCAGCAATATGTTCTTCCAAAACATCCAGTTCTGGCCACTGTCATAGGTTATCTGACTGGATGAATCATTGGTCTGATTCCCTATGACATTTCCTATGGTCATAAAAGCTAAAACATTGATATTCTACAATGCTGACCACATAGCCATTTCAAGTACACCTCTACCTGGATATAACGCTGTCCTCGGGAGCCAACAAATCTTACCGCGTTATAGGTGGAACCGCGTTATATTGAACTTGCTTTGATCCACCGGAGTGCACAGCCCCGCCCCCCCGGAGCACTGCTTTACCGCGTTATATCTGAATTCGTGTTATATTGGGTAGCGTTATATCGAGGTAGCGGTGTATGCTGCTTTCTGGTAGTTACAGAACATGAGCATATCCAAAAGACTCTCCTGAAAACCTTTGCTCAATGTGCAACTGCCATCAAAACATTAAACAAAATGCTATGGTATATGAATATTGTGTTGGAAAATAACACCAAAAACATTAGCCTTACCTTGAATACTGTGCACAAAACTGGCCCCCTCACCTCCAAATAAGTATAGGTGATTATAGAAGGTGTCTAGAGATGGACAACATGAAATAATTAGAGGCATGGAAAGACTTCTGCATGAGGGGAGACGGAAACAATTGAGACTTTAGGGAGAAGACAAAAAAGGGAGACTTGATCCGGGCATTGAAAATAATGAATGACAGAGAGAAAGTAAACTGGACTCTCCAGTTTACTCTCTTTCATAATACAAGAAGAAGGGAATTTCTAATGAAACACAACAATTTAAAATGGATACAGTGAAATGCTTTTTATGCCCTGCATAATTGAATGGTGGAACTAATTGCCACAATATATAATTGGCACCGGGAGCTTAGCAGAATTAAAAAAAAAGGATTAGATATTGATAATGAAAATAGCTAAAAGTACATTAGACAAGATGAAATAAATATGGGATATAAACACTCATGCTTCAGGAATAAACCAATCATTCATTGATCTGGGTTAAGAAGAAACTATCTTTATAGACACTTTTTTCCATAACTGTCTACTACTGGATTTCATGCACTTTCCTGCGAAGGACTGTGAATGTGCGGGGAATGATATTGGATGGGACAGACCCACTGGTCTCATTCAGTAAGTAATCTTGACCCCAACAAAGCAAGGTACTTGAGCATGTGTCTACAGATATCATAGGCATTTACATGGCCCCATTACCATTGTACCTAAGCACCTGCTAATATTTAATGTGTTTATCCTCGTAATACCCCTATGAAGTAGGGAAGTGCTATTATCCCCATTTACATGTGGGCGACTGAGGCACAGAGAGAGACTAAGGCCTGAATGCACAAAAGGAGGCAGGTGATGTAATGCTCAGGATCATAATGTGTAACTTTTAGGCGCCTGGGAAAATCACTGCGATTCACAAGGCCCGAGTTAAGTGCCTAAGTTCCTATACAATGAATAGGGAGAGATCTATGCCTTAGACTGCGATTCACAAAAAACAGTATGCTAAACAGGGAGCCACCTCAATTAGTCAGTGGGAGATGCCAACGAGAGGGGTGAGTGCTAAACCCCACCCCTGTCACTGGGCACCAATATCTGCTTAGCAAGAAATGTGGGGAATCCTTCACTTTCTCCTGTTGGAGCTCTTGCACTGTGAATAAACAATTAAATAGCCAATGGAGCAGGGGGACTCCCAGGTCTCCCTTTTGCTCTGGCTCTAATGACTCCTGAGAGAGAAGAGAATGAGGGAGAACACACACATGAGAATGAGTCTTTAGCCTGGTGGTCAGAGCACTCACCCAAGATGTGGAAGACACAGTCCCCCTGCTCCAATGATGCTAATTCTTTTTTCACAGTGCAATAGCTTCAACAAGGGAGACTAAGGGAGCCCCACATCAGAATACCCCACAGCCCAATGGTCATGGCATGCACCTTAGAGGTGGCAGATCCCTGTTCAACTCCCTTCTCCCCAGCAGGTGGAGGGAGGAAGGACTTGAACTGGGGTTGCCCACATCCCACATGAGTGCCCTAACCACTGGGCTAAAAGTTATGAGTGAAGACCTCCTCCTTTCCAACCCTCCTGGGCTGTTTTGCGTGAATTTGCCTGAGGGGCCCAATCCAGTGGGCAAGTTAGATGTCTGAATGACTATCTTCCCCTGGTTTGTGAATTGCTCTACGACTTAGGCAGGAAATAGGTACCCAGGGTGCCCACAAGGAGGCAGCAGTATGAATGCCCAGAGGTGCCTAGAGAACTTTTACTGAGAAAACATATGTGCTGAGTAAGTTGTCTACAAGGTTTCAGCAGGAGTTTTGTGCATCACAGTAGTCCCAAAACTAAGACTCAGGCACCTAACTCTTTTTGTGTATTCAGTGACTTTCCCAGGGTCACACAGAATATCTTTAGCACAGCATGGAATTGAACTTGTGTCTCCATGTCCCAGTGAGTGTCCTAACCACTGGACCATCCTCCCTCTCTTATAGCATGTATATTAAGTTATGATATTTAACTTAATATTAAATATGATATTTAACTTTAAGCTTGTAAATATTCCCATTTGAAGTGACTGGGGCTATATAAGCAATTAAGGACCTGGCTGAATCCAGGTCTACAGTCCAGTGTTGCTCCTCACACTCTACCAGGGCTACACTTTCTGCTCTCAGTAAAAACCTAGCTTTATTCACAGCATGTGCCTATTTACGTAATGTGGTTTACCATCCTCTTACTCTGAATTACTGTTAGAAAAAACTCAAGAGCCAAGTTTTGGGATTTTTCTCTCCAATCATCTGTCAGTCGCTCTAAGCCTGAGGCTTGTCACTCAACCCTCATAACCAAGTCATATTCATTGTGAGGTAAAAAAGGGAAAGAGCTGACTTTTTGTCCTACACTTACAAGCATACGTTCTCAATGACTTTTCAGCTCAAATTTCCATGTTTTCTTCAAATGTGTTCCTCAGAGTAAGCTTGGTCAATTCCTTCAGGAGATCCAAGAACAAGCCTCTCAGGTGGCTAACAAAAACCTTGCAAGATTTTATTTAAGAGAAGTCGAAAAATGGCTTGCTGCAGCTGCACTAACTGTAAACCAGGTTTGTGGAGATAGGAAGAAAGCTATAGAAAAGGATTTCAAATGGGTGTCTGTAATACGTACATTTTAAAATAACATACTACAAAGTTCTATGTCTTGTGCCAAGAATACAGACTGAAGCTGAGAGATTAGAAGCCTGAATATGTGGCTAAAAATATCAGTACAGATGGGAGGGTATTATAATTCATTATGCTTCTTTTGAAACAGATGGAGCATACGCAGTATTGGAACTAATTTTTTTGGGAAAATACTAAGCTGTGCAACTCTAAATTAAAGACTAGGCACAACAATACATGCAATATTTGTTTATTTCAGTAATCAGACTTTTTTTGATAGACAAATATAGAAAAGCATTTGAAGCCGTTTATTTAGGAGCTTATCTGCTCTCATGAGTAGTCCCAGGGCTACATCCACAAAGGGCACTTTCGGTGTTGCAGTGCCTAACTTTAGGCATTGGAGCCTATGTTAAGCAGAAATTAGGTTTTGGCCTAAGTGTAAAGGTGTATGGGAAATGGAGGTTCCTAATGTAAGAAAAGTTAGAGATAAGCTGGAGACAGTAAGATGGGAAAATTGAACTTAGCAAAGACATGACCCTAGGTTATGCTGTGGCTATATTTTGGTTATAGCTGGTTTTAGAAAGGTTTTTAAACAGCATTTGTAAGAACTGTGAATGTTTTATTAAAATACTATTTATAGGGATAGTATTAGAAGGACATGGGTGCTGATGTTAATTTAAATAATGTGTTAATATAAAGAACCATCAACGAGGTGGTGGAAATGTGAATATGGTAATTAGTATATTAATTAACATTAAAACTTCTACTACTGACTATAAAAAGAGTAGTTTTGTTAAAATTAGAGAAAACGCCAATTAATATCAAAGGGGTACTGTTAGCTTCTAGGTTTAAGTATAATTGTAGTATTGTGTAAGTGGTAACTGCATGCTTGTTTGCTTAACTAATAATTATTCTTTTGAATAAAGTTTGGTTTTATCATTCAAAGTGTCACCCAGTGGTCATTTACTAAAAAAATAGCTCTCCTACATCCCACGTGAGTGCCCCAACCACTGGGCTATAAGGGATTTTAGGGTAGAAGGTTTCCCAGTCTCTCCTATTGAAGCTGATCAACTTTGTACAACTACTTAAATATTCACTGGCGCAGGGAGACTGGATCCTGGGTCTCCCAGGTGGGTGCACTAACTACTGAGCTATAGAGTCATTCTCACTCTCTCACTGGCCCCATGACTATTTCAGTATTTCATACATATTGGAACCGCTTCAACAGGAGAAAATGAGAACAATTCACCACAGACAATGCCATAGGTCAGGGAACTCACCTGGAGGGGGGGGGGGGCAGGGAAGGGGACCTGGGTTCAAATCCCTGCTTAGAATTAGGCCAAGGGGGGACTTGAACATAGATTTCTAACATCCTAGGAGAGTTCCTGGTTCATGAAGGGTACAAAAGCCATCCCATTACTGTTGTTTTGTGCAGGGTCCTGTATGGTAGCTGTTCTTTGAGAATACCTACCAGATTAGGGCTTGCAGGCAAGATAGGCTGGAAAGACCTAGTTTCAGTAACCTGCTGGGGCTTAGGCATGGGTGAGGTGCTGGGAGTCAGAACTGAGGTGCTTTGTGCATGCCCACCAGCAGAAATTTATATGCTTATAGGGTTAGGTAGCAACTAAGCAAAATTTTGAACTTATAGGCCTAAAGTGGTAGTTGGCTCCCAAAATCCCTCTAAAATTACACATGTGCTTAAGTCTTTGCAGGACCAGGACCTTAATTACCCATTAGCTCCCTTCAAGCATTAACAAATATATTCCATTTTTCCTTTTTTTTAAAATGTTCCCTGACTCAGAACTTGCCTCTCAGCCTTGCAGGGTGATTTAGGGTTTGATCATGAAGGATAATATGATTAAATTAGGAAAGGAAAACTAAATGTTAGTTTGGCAGAATATCTGGAAAAACTTCCTGATAATGAAATCGTTTTGACCATAAAACAGTCTCTCATGGGAAATGATAGGAACACCAGCTCATGGGACAAAGCACTAGGCCGAATAAAACACTGATATAGGTCATACATTGTAGGGAACATTCAGGGCTATGAAATAAACAATGTAATGGGTTTTTCCCATCTCTAATGTCTGTGATGCAGTGATTACGATTCCAAATCTGGTTACAGCCTAGTGACACATAAGTATGTGACTCCCCAAGAGGGATCATAACAGGCATCATGAGAAACCCAGCTACAGCAAAATGAACAGAATGCCTTTGTCTTAAAGCTATGAGAAAAATCCTTAAAGCTAGGACTGGCAAATCTCGCTAAGGGCAACACTGGGGAGCCTGGAGTCCTCCCTCTGTTCCCTGGATAGGGGTACAAAGCTCAGGGCTTTTCCAGACCAGCATTATGGATAAACAAACCAAATTTTCTTCCTACCTGTACTCCTGGGATGAGCTCCCTGAGCTCCAAATCCTGCTCCTACAGCCAGCCTGAGCAGCTCAGCAACTGGGCATTAGTGGGAAAGAGGGAGGAGGAACAGCAGCCTGTGCCGTCCCCCTCCCCAGGTCTAAGGACTGAAGTAGTCTCTGCCCCCTGTTATCCTCTCCCCCTTCAGCCTTGTGACACAGAAAAGCTGCATAATGGCATCTTCTCCATCCCTCCCCCAAAGAGATACTGAACAGAGAACCACTCCAGGGATATGGTCTACAGCTATAGCCATATAAAGTACAGACCTCCCTTGCATGGGTTCCTAGCACCGTGCTCCAGCCAGCTTCCAGGACTGCTGTATCAGGGAGCTACAGCTGTGAACAAGATTTGGGCAATAGGGCAACATGAGCCGGTGAAAGGTGATTTGCTCAACCAAACTCACAATTTTGGGGTCTGATTTAGCCAACTCATTTACTGCTTGTTCAAGCTGCTCAGAAAGATCCTGCAGAACAGTCGCATATCATCCATTTGCCATTATTGGTGGCATGAAAGGAATCATTCTGTGGCACAGTCAAAGCAAGAGCCTAAACGCAGAAGTGCCAAACTGAAATACCTGCCCAATTTGATAAATCTCCCACCATTTCAACTATGATCAAATAGTTGGTGACTGATTAAACTATATTAGAAAGAGAATTCTTCCATTTTAAGGTGTTCCAGTCACCGTAGCTATAGTACATGTAAGATTCAACCTTTCATTATGGTATTTGACCTGCAGATATACCTCTTGCAAAGTGATCTCATCCATTACTAGTCTCCAAAGAAGAACGAAAGCAAAATTAGTTGATTTTTTTCTCAACTTAATTCTGTAACCCCCAGCTGCTGTTCAATTAAAACAGAAATCCTTTGTGATTAGATATTTTTTTTTAAGATTTGCCTCTAGCTGTAGAAGGATGTGAGCTATTCCAGCCCATTCAGATTCATTCAGTTGCCAAATCAACAAACCAGTATTTAATATAGTAAATATAACCCTTTGTGCTACCCTTCAGGTTGCCACATGCCTCTTTGCCCTCAGGATACATGGCTGTTAATAGGTATAGCTACTCATGTCTTACTGTTTTCTGTTCACTGAACCATTGCTATCATTCCAGTGCTGATAATTGCTGGGAGCATTTTGCTTACAGACACACTTATTGCATGAATACAACTACTAGTGAATTGCATCTGAAATATGGATTGGATGACTCATTTGTTTGTGTATTTGTCAGGAATAGTGGCATGAACAGCTTTTCTAGAAACCTCATCATCCAGATAGATACCTTATTCCTTCCAAGGATAAATAATCTGATCTATGGGATATTTGTGATTCAGCAGACAATGCAGCACCCTGGATTTAAAATAAATAATTCATAACCGGAACTACAAAAAATGCTAGAAAAAGAAAAGTAAAGAGAATACACAGATCCCTAGAGAGCAACATAGCATAGCAGATTCAAGGAAAAGGAAATTTACATACCAGTAGAGCTTGTCAGAAATTTCAAATGAAAGTTTTCACTGAAAATTCAACCTTTTTTAACACAATAAAAAGAAAGAATTTGTGACAAAAGCATTTCAGTTTTAGGGGAATTTTCCATTATTTGAAGTTTGACAGAATTTATTTTTAAATGGCCTGTTGGTTGTTCTTAGAGTGACCAGACCCGATTTTGAACGGTTTGTCCCGCGTCCCGACCGATCTCTGGTCGGGACGCAATTTTTGTCCCGATATTTTGCGCTGCCGGGATCACTCGGCTTTTTTGTTTTTGTTTTTGTTTTTTTCCTGGGCTGGCCGGCAGCACTCGGCCTTTTTTTTTTTTTTTTTTTTTCTCAGCCGGCCGGCAGCACTTGGCTTTTTTTTTTTTTTCCTCAGCCGGCCGACAGCACTTGGCTTTTTTTTTTCTCGGCCGCTGGCAGCACTCGGCTTTCCCCCTCTCCCCCCGGTGTCCTGATATTTTCTTCATCTCATCTGGTCACCCTAGTTGTTCTTCAAATGTTTTTCCTTTGTTTTGGTTTCTACATCGCCAGCTTTGACTGGTCAGCTGAGTCACATGATGATAACATTTTCAAAAATTAAAACATTCATTTCTGAAAGTTTCTCGTTTTGAAAAAATCATTTTTGTTTAGGGAAAAAAAGGAGAAAATGAAGAAGAAAACACTTTGAATTTGCTAACATTTCCACGGGTTGTTTTTTTATTTATGTTTGTTTTTATTATTATTACTCAGTCAACATTAATTAGCAGTGACACATTCCTCCCAACATACTAGGTGACCTACTGACCCCAGTGAAGTCAATAGGGTCAGGATTTCAATCATTGCCTTTTCATTGCACTCTGGAGGAGTTATGTGCTATGCTTCACAAGTCCCAGAAACATTTTAAAAGCAGTATACCATGAAGGAATGACCAACTTAGTGCATAGACCCCAGCATGATAAATTGAACTTCTAAGAGGCAGGGGAGATTTTTTTCTCCAGCTGCTTGAAACTTCAATACATTCGAAGGAAGCAGAGTAGAGTAAGTGTATGGACAATATATTCTGAAACTTCCAGTTATTGGTAAGTAACATTCCATTCTCCTTTCTGATGCAGTTCAGCACAGTAATTAAACATGTGACCAGCCCTACTGAATCAGTGGAACTGTTGTTATTACTTGCATTGCCATATGCCTCAGTCATGGAACAGAACTCCATTGTGCTAGGCACTGTACAAACCCAGAACCAAAAGATGGTCCTGCCCCAATCTAAATATTGTAATCTGTAATCTAAGCATAAAATAGTATACAATAGATGGATACATACAGACCACGAGAGAGTAACAAGACAATATCAGTCAACATGATCAGTTGTGATATCAGTGCACCAGCAGTCTACTCACATGCTTAAAGTTAGGCACGTGCTTAAATACCTTGCTGAATTGGGACCTTCTAGATTTGCCTTCCCAGAGCCATAAGAGGAATCTGGTACTTCCTGATTCCCACTCCAGTGCTTAAATCACAAGACAACACCTCTCCAAGGAGGGGAGCAGGGGGGAGGAAGCAGCTATTGATAAAATCTTACTTTAATGAACAGTTTATGTGCTTCCTTAAATATTGTTGCATACAAAATTGCCACGTGCTTTACCAAGTGAAAATCTTTTTGCCCACAGACAGAAGAATTTACTGCATCTTGTTTGTTGGAAAAGAGCAATATGCCTAGGACCGACATGGCATGAGCAGCCACTTCTCCTTTACACCTGCTTCTTTGATTGCTCTCTTTACCAGAAGTTTACGTGCAGCATCTGCTACCGCTTCTAGCATAATTTGTTTGTCCTGTCACTTGGTGCTGCCTCTGTTAAATTAGGACATTTTTTGTAGGTTCCATGTCAATGCTGTAGGAAAAGATTCTCATTTCCCCAGGCCTTGTTTCCCCCACTTATCCTAGGAGGAATTCACTCCTATGCTGCAGCCATTATGAGCCAATGGAACATACACAAGGGGGAGAGCACTTGTACCAGAACTGCAAGTGTTCTAGGGTGCACCAGGGACAAGAAGGGCCATAGTGGAGCATTCCTATGCCCTGGCTACTCTTCAACTGCAGCAAGGCCTACAGGAACCATTGCAATCATGCCTCAGGTTAGGATAGTCCTTGTGGCTGGTGTATCCTGCTCTGAGAATGTAACTGGTCCCCTACAAGCCCACAATCAGGGATGCACAAGCCATCCTTTCTGGCCCTGAATCAGATAGGAGAATGAATTCAGCCCTCTATTCCTTGTGTAACCTTTCTGCCAGGTGGAGCCAGCAGCAACAAGGGCCGGGTTCAGTATCTAGGGGTTCCTTTTCAACAATACAACACAAAACCGGCTCAAGCCCCCACCCAGTGACCTGGGACAATAAACACCACCCCCTGGGCGCCTCTAAGAGTCAATACTTCCCCTCTCACAAGCACAGTCTGAGTGTAGCAAAAACTTTTAATAAAAGGAGGAAAGTAACTCAGCATTAATTTGGGAAAACACCACAACTAGGGTTCATAAACATAAACCATGAGCAAAAGACCCACCCCCCAAATAAGGTGGGCCGTGTCCTTTTCCCCTCGGGTTCTTAAGTCCAGCAACCCAAAAGACCCTTTAACATGCCCGTCCCTTCGCTGCACCCCACTCACAGTCGCTGTCCTTGGCCAGTGCAGCCCCAGAGTTCAGAGGTTCATCTGCAGAGTTCACCTCCCACCCTGTGTGGAAAGGGAGAGTAAGGAGGCACCTTACACACTCCGCTGCTCAGGCACTCACTCATCACCCCAACAGCCGATTGCCACGCCTCTGCAGGGCTCTGCTCTGGTCTGCTCCACCAGGTGCCCTGCTGGCTACGCCTCTCCACTAGCCTTCCAGGTGGCCACTTGCTACACCTATCTGCCAGCCTCCCTGCTGGTCACTTGCCAAGATGTATTCGGGGCCCCCACTTAACACAGCTCTCAGTGATTTCAGCTGTTAGCAGGGGAGCCTCACTGCTGGTGCACACTGGGCAGCCTCTTGCAATAGAAACACTGTCCCAAAGTAAGTCTAATACTTAGACCTGGGTATCAGTGATTTCAGCTCTGCAGCATGTAACAAGACTCTCAATTGAATCTAAATTAGCTCTTTTATTATACCATAGAGAGGGGAAGGGTCAAATCATGTCTAGAACCAATAACATCACCCATGCCACAAGATACACACACCTGTACCCACCCTTTCTCAATTCATTGGGCTTTGGAACCCATGTCCCCTGCCTAACGAGTGCCATTCAGTTGAGGGTGAGTCCCTCCATCGGGGTATGCCAGCTACAGTTCTGCTGCCCTCAGTTCACACAACAAGGATAACAATCCTTTATTACTCCTGCCCCAATAACAAGGAGACTGGGGATCCAACACCAGCCACAAGTGATGGTTTGGGTAAGCAATCCCATCATGCTGAGCACCTAGGTAGTGTGGGTGTGTCCATGCAAACAAGATCAGCTCCTGAAGTCTTTTTCCACAGCTCACCACTAGATATCAGGGTAGAGCTCATTCAGACTCTGCTTACACTTGCAACCTCAGTTCTGCAGTTGTCAATGATCATTTGCAGTCACAGCCCTTCTCCGCACCCTCTGTCTGATTCACCCTTTCAAACTCAGTAAGTTTGGGGAGGGGAATCTCAACTATTTTTTTTCAAGCATGCAAAATATATGAACAGCTCATTTATAAGGATTGTATTTGCCACTGCACTGAAGATTTGTCCCCATAAATTATCAGGACTTTTTTTTTTTTAAGAACCACTCACATGTTTCTTGGGTATAGGGGGGAGGGCACTGACTAAATAGGAAGTAAGGGGGTGGAGTATGGCTCCATCCCATAATACTCTGATTAACCCAGTTAACCCTATCGTAATTACTTTTCCCCTCAAATGGCACCATTTCAGCTCCTCCCTCTCACAGCTCTCCCCAAGGTGAGTGATCATTGTTAAGTGGATAAGATGCTTCATGTCAGCAGTACTGACAACCTCAAGAGAGCAAAGATCATGTGTCTGACTTCCTCAAGAGATCAAAAATCAGCCTGACTCCCCCAAATCAGGAGATTTTTAAAAAAGACTATATTGTGTGTTTTTGGTCTTTTTATTTTTGAACTTCCTCTGCCCATTTGTGTGTGTGACAATTAGTGTTGCCCATTCTCCCAAATTTACTGGGAGTTTTCACACCCCACATCTGCCTATCCCCCGACCAGCAATAAATCCTGTCCCCCATCAGTACAGCCCCAGCCCCCTCAGTCTGGCTCCCACGCCATCAGTTCAGCCCCCAACTCCCATTCCCATCAGACCCGCCTCATTCAGTTCAACACCCCCAGCCTACCACTGCTCCTCCTAGGGTTCTTCATACCCCCCTCATAGGCCTGGGGGGGCAGCTCAGGGCTCTTTACTCCCCTCTACCTCTTCCTAGCTGGCTGCTAGAGGCAGGAGGAGCAGCGGTACCAATCTGGCTGTGTTTCTCACAGAAGAGTGGGAGAAGGGAATGGTGCCACACTGGGTTCCAGACTCTTTGCTCATGGGAGAGACTGTGCAGCTTCCAGCAGGGCTGAACTTCGCAAGAAGGCTGGAGCTTCTGCCGTCATCACAAGACGGGCTCCAAAACCCTTTGAAATTCCATCACTTGCGATAAAGTCCCCAGAGTTGGCAATACAGTGTCAGAGTGAAGAGAATTTACCCCTTAATGTCCAGCTTCCCCTCCCTTCCACTGCTTCCTTTTTGTTAACTGGTACATTGCTCCAAACTCCTCTTTGTTAGGGTTGAGAAAACTCAACATTGCATCAGCTAAAAGCAAAGGTTTTACCTTTTTTGTGCAATCAGATAAGACAATTCATCAATTTTTCTTTGCATGTGGAGCTTTGCCCCACATATTTTACACACCCCAGTTATGGGTTTTATTCAGTGGGAAAGTGAAAGATGCTGTTCCTCCTTTTAAGAGTAATTAATGATCAGCCAGTCAGAATTCCCCAATGTTCCTCAGCCCTTATTTTGCTAAGAGGACCAAAGATACAAGTTTTAAAGCAGTGGGGAGTCCAGATTGGCTGTTTATGGCTTCTGTCGTGATTATCTGGCTAGATTGGGCTTTGATGTTGATGTAAAAGCAGTATGTGTCAACTCCCAACAACAAACAGCTGGGACCAAAATTGTTAGAATAATAATATTCCAGACACCTGTTATGCTTCATGGAGTGAAGGGTATGGGAGTTAAAGGGGAAAAGATAAAATGGTTTTTAACTATTCTCTTATTTTCAAATGTATACTGAACAAAAATCTTAGGCTTTAGGTGCAACTGTACTCCAAGCAGGAACTTTTTTTCCCCACTTCAATCCTTGTCCCTTAGAGGATGGTGTTCTGTAGGTGCCAGAGCCAAACTAGCAGATGTAAGCTGGAGCCACTGACTTTTTAATCTATTAAAATTGATTTGGGACCTTTCAGCCAGCTCCTGTTTCAGACCTTTTAGCAATAGGTCAGTTACGAGGAGACCAGCTGCTTCCTTGGAGGTGCAGAGCACAACTGCTGAGCTGAAAAGTGCCTGTAGTGTGTCTCCAGTCAGTGTTTTAGAAAATAATTACCACATCCCCTGACAGCCTAGGCATGGTGCTCTGCAGTACTTGAGAAATGGCCAGGATGCTTCTAATTAAACTATGACTTACAACAGTCTGGGCTCATAAGAAATAGGAGAAGCAAGAGATATGAATAGTCTAGAAAAACTAAAGAAAAAGAAAAATGTTTAAAACAAAATAGACATTCAAAATAACAAAAAAAGATGTTTATAACCTTTCCCTTACTATCTTCCCTTAGCGTTTCATTATGAACTATTTTTCAAAGTGGAAATGTCCTTCTGCATAACCACCCCTCTTCACATATTGGTTTTAGAAAGGATTTTTAAAATTAAATAGCTATTCTCTAATAGCAATATGCCTCCTCAGCATAGGTATTAATAGGTTATTAGTGAACTTAGAACTGAAGAAGCAGTTTGTCTTTGGCTTGTGCTTGACCACACATAAAGAGTGCACCAATGACCTACTAACACATACTGAGCCAAACTCAGAGGTGGTGGGTAACTTATATATTGGTAATTGTGTGTGACCCTATAAATGTTTAGGAATCAAAATTGTTTAACATACACATCGTTTGGTGGGAGGGAGGGCAGAAAAAGGTGCAAGTTATTCTAATTTACACCCATCTCTGAATTTAGCATGGTTCATGTTCATTGCTTTATTAGCTAGGAAGAAGCTACAGTAGTTTTTATTTCTAAGATGGAATGTTCCATTTCAATAGGTGAATTAGGTGTGCTCTCACTTTTGAAATGATATTTGATTTATAAGTTACCTAACAGCCAAGATACATTATCCAGTATAGAAGTATTGATTTGTTCTGTTCTCACACTTGTTCCACTCACAAGATGACACTGTAATACTGTACAAAATAACACTTAAGACTGCAGACAGTTGGATCCACACAGGCATCCCTGTGTTTCAGTGATGCTCCCAAGTCAGCCCCAACACAGAATCTGCTGACAGAAAACCAACTGCAGGAGCAGAACATAAGAATTTATATTAATGAATGATCACTGGGAATATTTTAAGAGTATTTTTGTTAATAGATTGCTAGCATCAATAGTATAAGAATTAACTAACAGTTGTGTGCCATGCATTTGTGAAGCGCCTTTCTGTTATAATGAGACTGTACCAGAGCATTTACTATACCACTAGATGGTGCACTAATAGTGGTTATACACATCATGCAGTTATCATGAGATCTTTCATCAGGCATAAAATGAAATACGACTTATTTGTATATGTACATATTAACAGAGATTTGAAATAGTGCAGGCCAATAGTACTGAGGAATAGTAGTTTAATTTTCTTAATTTGTAATATATTACTATCACAAATAAAAAACAGCTCTTGTGAGGTAGTATCACAAATGTCTCTGGCTCTGACATGGCACCATTTCCCTTCCTCTCGTTTTTGATCCCATCATAAAACCACACCACACAGCCTTCATGTCTTTGAGTCTAAATATCAGCGAGATTCATAGAGTACTTGATAAGAGAATAAGTGGGTAAATTAAAAAAAATTACTACAAGGCCACTGAATTAAGCCCATGTCATAAAAGATTTTGTTGGAAAGTGTGAAGACAACATTGCTAACAATCAGAGTCTATTACAACACATTCATATAGCAGAGCATGGGTTCTAACAGAGTATTATTAGTGAATCAGGATAAACTTTGAGGCTCAAGATTGCACTCAGCATGGGAGTGTTGTCTACACATCCATGACCATTTTTAATAAACATTGCTTGCTAGTCATTTAAATTGAGCCTTCAGTTATAATGACCTCACTGCACATTAAGCGGTGGGGTCTATTGTCTGGCATGTTGGAAAAGATGTGTGCCCCTTTAAGGGCTAGAGAGCCAGGGAATAAGGGTATGTCTACACTACGAGAGTACTTCGATTTTAGTTAATTCGAATATGTGGAATCGATATTACAAAGTCGAACGTGTGTGTCCACACTAAGGACAGTAATTCGACTTTGTGAGACTTTGTGAGTCCACACTAACGGGGCAAGCGTCGACATTGGAAGCGGTGCACTGTGGGCAGCTATCCCACAGTTCCCGCAGTCCCCGCTGCCCATTGGAATTCTGGGTCGAGCCGCCAATGCCTTCTGGGTAAAAAAAAGGGTAGAGGGTGCTTTTGGGTAATTGTCGTCATCCGTCCGTCACTAACGCCCTCCCTCCCTCCCTGAAAGCGCCGGCGGGAAATCAGTTCGCGCACTTTTCTGATTACTGACAGCGCGGACACCACAGCAGTGCGAGCATGGATCCCGCTGCGACCATCGCTGCAGTTGTGGCAGTTCTCAACGCCTCGCAGCTTCTCATCCATCTTTACCAGAGGCAGCTGCAGATAAATCAGGAGAGGAGGCTACGGCACCACCGTGAGGGCATGAAGTCGGAGAGTAGCTCCGACCTCTCAGAAAACAGGAGACCCAGCGCCCAGGACATCTCGGTGTCACTGGGTCTTGTGGATACCGTGGAACGGCGATTCTGGGCCCTGGAAACAAGCACTGACTGGTGGGACCGCATAGTGCTGCAGGTCTGGGATGAATCCCAGTGGCTGCGAAACTTTCGCATGCGGAAGGGGACTTTCCTCGAACTGTGTGACTTGCTGTCCCCTGCCCTGAAGCGAAAGGACACCCGGATGCGAGCAGCCCTGACTGTCCAGAAGCGAGTGGCCATAGCCCTCTGGAAGCTTGCAACGCCAGACAGCTACCGGTCAGTCGCGAACCACTTTGGTGTGGGCAAGTCTACCGTGGGGGTTGCTGTCATGCAAATAGCCAAGGCAATCGTCAAGGTACTGCTATCAAAGGTAGTGACCCTGGGAAACGTGGAGCTCATCATAGATGGCTTTGCCGAGATGGGATTCCCAAACTGCGGTGGGGCTATAGATGGGACTCACATCCCTATCCTGGGACCGGACCACCAGGCCAGCCAGTACATAAACAGAAAGGGATACTTTTCTATGGTGCTGCAAGCACTGGTGGACCACAGGGGACGTTTTACAAATATCAACGTTGGATGGCCTGGCAAGGTTCATGACGCTCGGGTTTTCAGGAACTCTGGTCTGTTTAGACGGCTGCAGGAAGGTCTTTACTTCCCGGACCACAAAATAAGTCTTGGGGATGTGGAGATGCCTACTGTGATCCTCGGGGACCCTGCATACCCGCTAATGCCCTGGCTCATGAAGCCCTACACTGGCGCACTGGACTCAGGGAAAGAACTCTTCAACTACCGGCTGAGCAAGTGCAGAATGGTGGTGGAGTGTGCTTTTGGACGTCTCAAGGGGAGATGGAGAAGCTTACTCACTCGCTGTGATCTCAGCGAAACCAATATCCCCATTGTGATAGCTGCTTGCTGTGTGCTCCACAATCTGTGTGAGAGCAAGGGGGAGACCTTTATGGCGGGGTGGGAGGTTGAGGCAAATAGCCTGGCTTCTGATTATGCCCAGCCAGACAGCCGGGCGATTAGAAGATCCCAGAGGGACGCGCTGTGCATCAGGGAGGCTTTGAAAGCCAGGTTCCTGACTGAGCAGGGTCTCCAGTGACTGTTTAGTTTGTGGACACAGATGCTGAACCTGCCCCCGTTTCTTTACCCAGTTACTGTTGACTATCCTTCCAAGTTACATACCCCCTTCACCACCTTCCCAACAAATAAAATCTGTTCCGTTTTGTTAATGAACAAGGTTCTCTTTCTTACTGTTTTCGCAGGAATGTTTTAAACCGGGGACGCAGACTGTGGCGGGGGGCGGGGTTAGTGTTTTGATGCAAATGATGCTTCTAAACTCCGGGAATGACAGGCTCCGCAGTGCTGGATTGGTTGTTTCAACGCAGCCTGCCAGCAGTCCTGGGCGGGACTGCGTGTATGTGTCGGCCAAGTGACTTTCTGGCAGGGGGCGGAGGGTTACAGACCCCCGTGCTGCGTGGCTCTGTGATCCAGGATAAGGGCCGCGTCATAAGATCTCTAACTGCCCTCCCCCGCCACAAAGTCACAGATCAACCCCCCCACCCCCCAGAACATGAAAACCACCTCCCAGACTGACCAGGGTAACTGGTGACTGCACTGTGTATGTGTCCTGATGCTGGACCTGCCCCCGCCTCTGTAGCCTGCTAAAGGTGACTGTCCTGTCCAAGTAACAAACCCCTTCCCCCCCTTAAGACAGAATCCCCTCTAAAAGACACTCTCGGAAACAGTACTTAACAGAAACAGATGTTTTATTATGAACCGCACATGAAAAGGGGGAGGAGGAAACTTGGACGGTGGCTTGTGTGAGATGGGTAGGAAAGGACTTTTGAAACTTTGTGGAACGAGAGCCTTCTATTGCTGCAGCAGTCTGCAGGGGCTGAATGAAAGTTTTAACGGCCCTTGCCGCCCCTCCTTCTTTGGACTTTTGGTGACGGGGGTGTTGGACTTGGTGGCGGGGGAGGGCGGTTAGAGATAGACAGCAGCAGGGCTCTGTCCTCCTGCCTCCGGTCTTGCAGAACATCCACTAGGCGCCGGAGCGTCTCCGTTTGCTCCCTCATTAGTCCAAGCAGGGTTTGAGTAGCCTGCTGGTCTTCCTGGCGCCACCTCTCCTCCCGTTCCATGACTGCTCGGTGCATTTGTGACAAGTTCTCCCTCCACTGTGTCGTCTGGGCTGCCTGCTCTCGTGAGCAGTCCATAAGTTCATAGAACATGTCCTCACGCGTCTTCTTCTTCCTCCTCCTAATCTGCGCTAGCCTCTGGGAGTGTGATGCCAGGCTGGGTTGGGAGACAGTCGCAGATGTGTCTGTGGGAATGGGAAAAAGGGAGTGAATTCCTGAGACAGATAAATGAAGTTGCTAACAAAGAACATAGTCTTTCTCTGTGAACAACACCATGCACTGCACCTTTCACATGCGCACTCAGGACAAGGTCGAATTTTCGGCCCTCGCCTTCAGTGCCTGGGGTCTTGCAGTTGCGATCAGAGAAGCGTGGCAGGACACCTCTACTTTTGTTGCAGGAAAACATGGTAAGCCGTAGACTTGTGGCAGCTTAAAAATTTAATAGTAGCACTGGGCTCCTTTCGCACTGAAAGCAAGGCCACTCTCTGCTGGCAGCAATCAGGGAAGCATGAGCTCTGCCCCTGTCGCACCACCTCGCGGCTGTCCCAGGGAAAGATCCCTGTATGCTGCCCCTCTGCCGCCTCCACCACGTGGCTGTAAAGCAGTCCCAATACTAACATTCCCCTCCCTAATTTAAAGCAGGGCGTCATGTGCGACATAACGCTGATGAGGATCTCGGAGAGCGAGAGGGGACGGATGCTTCGGGAGAGCATGCAGAAGCCAGGGCCGTATGCCGCCATGCTCTGCCGTGCGATGATCCCGGACTACTTAATAGAGTCATGGCGTGGGAACGTGTCTTACCACGGTGGACCGAACAAGATCGCCCTGCCACGGAACCTGATGCGCATGCTTGAGCGGTACCTCCAGGAGAGCTATCCTGAGCTCTCCCAGGAGGACTCTCTGTCAATTCCCGGACATATTGACCGTCTTTTCGTGTAACTGTACTGGAAGGGACTACAGAGTGGAGCGTCCTGTGGTTGCCTAATCATGAAAATCCGGACATTATTTGATTTTTTTATACATAGTTGGGACTAAATAGTTGCCTAAGGCAAAGAAATCATGAACACCCAATTGCTGATATAGTTAATATTCCTGTTTTGTTATAAATAAAAGTTTCTATGTTTAAATGAGTGAATGAAAAGCCCATTCTTAACAATATAAATATTCCAGTTATGTTAAAATTAAATGTTTAGATGTTTAAAGCACTCACTGCTTGATCCTTCCCCTGATTCGGTGTCCGGGGTAACGGCTGGGGACGGTTGGTAGGGGATCTCGGTAAGGGTGATGAAGAGCTCCTGGCTGTCGTTGAAATCAGCGGTGCAAGCGCTGTCGACTGCCTCGTCCTCCTCATCTCCTTCCTCATCTTCCCCGTCCGCTAACATTTCCGACGAGGAACCGGCCGTGGACAATATCCCATCCTCAGAGTCCACGGTCAGTGGTGGGGTAGTGGTGGCGGCCGCACCTAGGATGGAATGCAGTGCCTTGTAGAAACGGGATGTGTGGGGCTGGGATCCGGAGCGTCCGTTTGCCTCTTTGGTTTTTTGGTAGCCTTGTCTCAGCTCCTTGATTTTCACGCGGCACTGCGTTGCATCCCGGCTGTATCCTCTCTCTGCCATGGCTTTAGAGATCTTCTCGTAGATCTTTGCATTCCTTCTTTTGGAGCGCAGCTCTGAAAGCACGGACTCATCGCCCCACACAGCGATGAGATCCAAGACTTCCCGATCAGTCCATGCTGGGGCCCTCTTTCTATTAGATTGCACGGCCATCTCTGCTGGAGAGCTCTGTATCGTTGCAAGTGCTGCTGAGCTCTCCACGCTGTCCAAACAGAAAATGAGATTCAAACTGCCCAGACAGGAAAAGGAATTCAAATTTTCCCGGGGCTTTTCCTGTGTGGCTGGTCAGAGCATCCGAGCTTGGACTGCTGTCCAGAGCGTCAACAGAGTGGTGCACTGTGTGATAGCTCCCGGAGCTATTACCGTCGATTTCCATCCACACCTAGCCTAATTCGATATTGCCATTTCGAATTTAGCGCTACTCCTCTCGTTTTCGCGGAGTACAGAAGTCGAATTTAAGAGAGCTCTATGTCGAACTAAATAGCTTCGTGGTGTGGACGGGTGCAGGGTTAATTCGATGTAACGGCGCTAAATTCGACATAAACTCCTAGTGTAGACCAGGCCTAAGTTTCTGCTGCAGTGGCAGAGTAGATCAGCATGGGGATGTGACCCATCTCCCTCCCCAGTTGACCAGAAGAGATGAGGGACTATATAGGTCCATGCTGGGGCAAAGTCCTCTTTTACCTGGACCAGGATGAGTAGCACCCACCCTCCCTGCCATGGCAGTGGTGTGAAATACCAGGTTTTGTCAGGATCCGCAGTGGGCATTATGCTAGTTGCTCCTGTCTGGTGGGAGTTGGGAAGGAATTTTTTCCTCACCGCCAGATTAGCCAAGGAGAAGTGGGCGGGGTTTGCCTTCCCCACAGCAAGTTCAGGGGGCTTAGTTGGGGCTAACATAAAATGGGAGTTAGGCTATGATGGGGCAGCTGTCCAGTGCAGGTACTCCCTAGGGAATGGACACAGTAATCAAATAAAATGGATTGGTAAAGGATTTAAAAGAGGTATTCTTTAAAGAAGCAGAAATGGTGGGGGGGGAGAGGATTTGGGGCTCCTATGACTGGTACAGCAGGGTGACAATCCCCCCTCCTTTATAGCCCCCCCCCCCGGGGGGGGAAGAGGGTGAGGTCCCAGTAATGGGTTGGCTGGGGAACAGGATGGATAAGGGGGATGACTGACAGAAGCCCCCAAATATATATTGAAATAATTATGGAATTACCTGCACTATACACTTATCTGCCAACTACTCCCTGACATTTAAGAATAAAGTTGCAGCCTAAGTAAATTACATTTAGTGCAGGGATTGGCAACCTTTGGCACACAGCTAGCCAGGGTAAGCACCCTAGCCGGCCGGTTTGTTTACCTGCCGCGTCCGCAGGTTTGGCTGATTGCGGCTCCCACTGGCCGCAGTTCATCGTTCCATGGCCAGACAATAGTTTTTTTACAGCAACTACAGGTAGATCATCTTTAACTAGTATCTCAGTTTATTAAAGCAAGATTAAATGCTTTACAGGCTTTACATATGCACAGACATCATTTCACTCTTCACTGAAATTAAGCCAAAACTAGAGTTAGTGTTGTTATTAGTTTGAGGGGGAACAGCAGCTGTTTTGCAGCACACCAAACCACTAAACAACAGATTAATCACAGAAAGTGAAGAATTGTTCATATCCAATTTCAAATGCATGACAAATTAGGTAGGCAGAATGTTGTTACGCAAGTCAAAATTTAATATCACTGAGAAACCATGGCACCTTTAATGCCAAGTACTCAGGACCTTGATATTCATCCAATGGCATGTTGACCTCAGTATCATGTTGGGGTATTGATTCTTTATTGTCTCAGAGAAGAGAGTCACCTGCTGAATCACTAATAAAGCTTCTTGTAGAACCCTGGGTTATTCCTTGGTAGTCCCTCATCACAGTACTACTTAACTTCTGAGATCTGATGCAATTACAGTATTATGCCTTAATAGATCACACCAAAGGACGATAAGAGTCAGATACATGAGAAAGAAGGCAAAAGATCTCTGATATTTCCATTTAAGGAACTGCCAGTCTGACACTGACCCAGAATCCATTGGGTGTAAATATGTTTTATGGGGCAGGGAACATTTATTCTTCTGTTTGTGAAGTACTCTGAACAATCCTGTGCTACTGTAATGCATACACAAAACAGAACAATGATAATAATTAAGCTGAGTTTTAACTCTTATTTTCCTGGTGAAAAAATCCTGCAAAGCCCCAAAAATCTTCAACTTCCATCAGGAGCACACAGAGGTTTTTGGGGGCCCGGGGCAAAATCTGAAACTGAAGCTCACCCACCTTTCCAAAACAATTACCATGGAGATAAAAGAGTTTAAGAATACTATTGAAAACTTTAAAGCTGATTTATTATCACAAGAGACAAATCACATCATGTTTATCTTTCTTGCTTTTTTTTTTTAAGTAAACACTTTTATGACACTGTCATAATTTAGGTTCCTTGCAAGATCATGCCCTGTTGACAGCATCAATAAGGATTATACATGTTTTTGGGCCATGGCAGATTGGAGGTAGGTTTTTCTTTTTGGTTTTCTTCAGGGCTAACTTGCTAAAGAAGCACTCCCTTGCAGAAACTGCAATAGGTATCAAAATGAAAATCCTTAGAGTGATGCAGGTCTGTGGGAAAAGATTCTGTAGTCTCTTTTCATAAGTCTTGCCTAACAACTTAATTGAAGTCACTTTTCACTTTTCCAATTAGCGTGTCGCTCAGTTTGTTTAAAAGGCAAGTTTCTTCAACAAAATCCTGTTCCCAAGGTTTGGACAAAGTGTTGATTGTTGAATGTAAAATTGTTATGGGTGAGCATGAAATGGATGAGTTTGGTGATGTGTTTGGGGTGGATATCTGAGGGTTGTCCATTATCTTGTAAATACTGAGGGGGGCACTATGCCATCATTTTGTGGCATGTTGTTGTATAGGGAGATGACATCCATGGTGGCCAGGGTGGCGTTTTGAGGGAGGTTGTTAATGTCGCGGAGTTTGTGGATGAAGTCAGTTGTGTCCTGACTCTTCTTGTCATTTCATATAGAAGTGTGTTTAGAGCAACATAAAAAACATCAACCCTGAACTTGGTTTCTTGGTTTTCATGGTCATACATGGTGGACCTGTCTTCATCAGGGAATGCTTTCCTCTTTCTGATTCTTTTCTTCTTAAAATCTTGTTCAAGGCCCAGGCCAGCTGCTACAAGTTTTGACACATGAAGAATCAAAGGCCAAGATTCTCAAAGACACTCTGTTTTATTTAGAAGTGATTTTATCAGCCAGGAGTCCAAGGAGATTCTAATGAACCCAGGAAGCTGAGTAGCCCATACCATCTCCTCAGCTGCCCCGGAACCTGCATGGGGCATAATAAAAAGCAAAAATTTCTCCCGCCAAACCCACAACCAGGGTCCAGCGGCAGCAGCTGCAAAAGGGGAGGCTGAGCCTCCCCTGGCTTATTATACCTGCCACCCAGGATTTTAACCATTCAGACAAACAGTTAATTTTGTTGCATAAAGCCACAGACAAGTCAAGTTCTTCCTTTAATTTCACCAAAAGCTTGTACAATTTCCCTCACTCTTTTTGCTAATGGTTTCACTGCTTCAGTTCTTACACCCCACCAAGTCTGCGAGATGTTATGCAATGACTGGAACTGAACAGTCCGCTGATGGCCTGGTCAGGGAGACAAATCATTTTGTACCTGTGCTTATTTCTGTTGAAATGCAAACAACCTTTAATCTTATTCCCCGCATAGGAATGATGTATATTTAGGACTGTAGCCCACCTTCTTATTACAACTCAATACGAGTTTATTTAAGCTGGAGCACCTTGCAGAGCTCATTAATAAATAAAGGTTCATGCTATTCAAGAACTGTGATGGTCTCACACACAGGCTACACAGAAAGGCCCTCCATCCCACATGGAGTCCATCAGACTATTATAAGCATTTTCCCCATTTTATTATCTTTCGAATTCATATATATGCAGTGGCTGCAGAGCATCATATAAAGTGGAGTGGAGCTTGGTGCCCTCCCCAATCATACCACCACCATCCCCCCAACTGTCCTTCCTCTTCCTCTCTTAGCTGCACCTCATCCCACCAGTTGCCTAATCCCCCAACCCATGAGCCTTTATGCCCCACCCCTCCAAGGAACCTCAGCCTTTGAGGGACCCCCCCGCTTACTGTCCCCTCCTAAGAACCCCTGCCTCTCCCACCCTGCTCCTTACCTTACCATACCCCCCTGCTGGCAAGCCTCACCCTGGGGTGACAAGTCTGACCAGCTTCGCAGCCAGTCCCCAGTGCTGACAGGAGCCTCTGTGGTTTTTGCAGCTGGCAGGTGAGAGTCTGGCACATAGCACACTGCAAACACTGTAACTTTAGTGGTGGTGTGACACCATGATGTGGTTGGTCGCACTGCCACTCACTCAAATTTAGCCCCGCCATCATGATCATCACTTGAGTGGCATTGGGACTCCACATGCTAAGTCATAAAGCCACATTATAACCTGACCAGGCCAAAAAGCATTTGGGCCATAGCCCTTGTGGCCCACCGTGGCTCTGCAGCCTATGAAATGTATATTAGGGTTGTGTACAGTAGACATGTTTAATCTAATAATCGTATTGCTCCAGGGACTTGGGAGCCCTCTCAAGTGGGCCCTCACTTCTGCCCTCTTCCCCCAACCAGATGGCCCTGACTTCTATTCAAGTTATTCCCTTTGAATAGTATTTCTATTTTCATTCTGTCCTCAGTGGATGTAGTGTAATTCTCCTGCTCTTCTCATAGCCTAGCTTATAAGGTTAAAAACGCATATTTTGATTCACAATAGCACAAAAGGTTAAATGTTGTTACCCTTTTTGGCCCAAGTGTTTGGCCAACATTTGGGATCTTCTGAGTTGTTTCTGTTAGGAGGAGAAATTAATGATAGAGTCAAATATTTCATGAGTGCAATCCTACTTAGTTACAAAGAATGTGTGCAAAGTCCTGTTCTCCTGAACACAGTAGGGCTCTGCCTTTGGCTTTGCCCTCCCCCCCCACAGGGTGGCGGGGCTTGGATGGACTCAGGCTTTGGTCCCCCCTCCTGGAGTCATATAGTAATCTTTGTTGTCAGAAGGGGATCACGGTGCAATGAAGTTCGAGAACCCCTGCTCTAGATCAAAGACACCCGCCTTCCAGCATAACAACATTCTTCTGGGGCTTCCTTTATAATAGGATAGGGTTTCAAGGCTTTTAAAAAACACAATACCTACTTTACAGTTGTGAACTGCAACAAAAATGCTCACAAACAAATGACTAAAATTATGGAGCAGGGGTTTTTTAGTTAGGATTTTTAACAAAATGTTAGGTCATTGATACAGCATACAGGGGCTGTGTCTTCTTGTATGTTTGGAAAGTACATTACATATTATGAGTGCTACGACTAAAAAAGTCATAGGGCATTAAGTGAGCTGAAGCTGGGTTAAAACAATGAGATTGTAATAGCTTCAAAAGCTAGGACAGCCTGAATTTTTCTGGTAATTGCAATTCACATTAACCTCTACTTGAATGTTACTCAGCGCACCAGGGAGTTATTTGTATGGTCTCCTACCACAGTATGTCCCTGCAGGATTTTGAACTCTTCTTGATCAGTGGAAAATTCTATGTCCTTGCATAAACTCTAGTTCTGCTTTCCTTTGGTTCAGTACTACTCCGTACTATGCTAGTTAGAAATTTGCAAACAATGCCCTCACAGACTGGAATAATTCCAAACCATTTAGCAAGCTTTTTAGTCAATCTTCCTTTGTATAATGAATAAAGAATGCAAATGTAACAACTATTCACAAAAGCAATATTGTGAGACAGTGATGGCTTAAGTGCTGATGCGATCCATTGTTCAGAGCACAGTGTAACATGTTTTATAGGGAAGTTGTTTGGTTTTTGTCAGTGAGTTTCCTTACATCTTTCAAGAAAGAGACTTCTATATAGGTATTGAAGCCTATAGAGAACACAGTACTACAACTACAATATAAGAGATTTAAACTGAGATTAGTTGGATAAATATATGAAAATTAATGAAAATCCAGTGAAGAGATTAGCTGGACAAATATACAAAAATCTGTGAAAGGTTGTCAAGTTTATTTGCTCACTGAAATAATGCTAATCTGGTTGAGTTCACTGTGGGTAAATGTAACATGTAATACTGTACATTGTAATTTAGCATAATAAACTTGGATGAACAGGTACCATCTAAAGCACTACGATGAAGGAGTAAGATACAGCATGGTAACAAAATGTGCAGATTAAACCTGGTTGGGAGGAAAGAGGGAGACATTTTCACAATTTCCCACCACCTTTTTAAAAAATGCTACCCTCTGTCATTGATCCAAAAATGAGGATTTTTTTGTCATTTTTTAATTATTTTAATTAACATTAATTATTATTAATTCTCATTAATTGTTTAGTATTATTTTTTCAAAATTCTAAATGTGGATACGATGAGTAAAGGGAAACAAATGTCTGCCTAACAAGAACAACGGTGGAATCAATCACACCTTCTTATGCAAGCAATCCCAGGAAGGATAGTCTTGTGATTAGGGCACTGGATCTTGAGGAGGTTCTTTGTTTCCTATGTGCCTCAGTCCCCCATCAGTAAAATGGGGATATTATTTCCTTTCTCCCAACCTTGGTCTTTCCCCCCCCTCTATTTACACTGTAATCTCCTTGGGGCAGGGAATCACTCTTATTCTTTTTCTAAATAGGGCATAGTACAATGGGGCCTTGTTCTTGATCAGGACCTCAACCATACTATTATGACTGATGGCAAAGGAAAAGGAAGGGGCTTTGAGGGAAGAAACTCTGCTAAATAATGTTTTAGTTAAATATCACTTTGTCATTGTTTTCCCTTTCTTTTATAATTACTTCCTATTGTGGGCTAATCTTACTCATGTCTGTAAATCAACTGTGTAGCCTATAGGGCTAGCTTGCCTTTATTATATTTACTGCCTTGCCTTTATTATATTCTGCCTTCATTATATTCAGCTGTAATGCAAGGAAACTGAAGGCCTGTAAAACTTTTAGCTTACGGAAGTTAGCATAGTTTGCATAAGTGTGGTTAAGTGGGTCTGTAACCTTTGGCATAGATAAATGGTTTAACGGTTACCTTTAGATTTTAGGAACTAAGGATAGTTTGCTCAATCAGTAGGAGCTAGAATTTACCAGTAAATGCTACTGTAAGGAACATGGACGTAATAGCCACAATTCTGTGTAAGCAAGAAGTGACAGGTATGACAATGAGCTAAGATGGTATTTAGACATATCAGTATGTTAACCTATACAATAAGTACATCTCAACATTATGTGAGTGAGGAAGCTAGATTTGGGCATGGTGGGTTGGACAGTAGCTCAAGCACTATAATAGGACCACCTACCATGTGGAGGAGGCTTTTTTGCAGTTCTCCATCTTTTGCTGTGCACTTTCTACCATCTGACCCTTCAACTCATTGAGGAACTTGGGCCATTGGAATCACTAGTATGCCAGAGACAGGGCAGGTCCTTTGTCTCTTCTTTCCAGGTCCTCAAGGAAGGGTGTGAGTATGCAGATCTAAGAGCTTATGCAAAGAATGAAACCACAGAGAGCCTCAGTACTGTATTCCTCTTATCTTTTGATGAGGCTTGGAGCTTTTCTGTCTTTGTCCATTGTTCTAATAAAGATATCTAAGGCTTTACTTTGTCCTCAATGTGAGTGTCCTTGCCATCCACCCCAAGGCTCCCCACAAGATATTGAGCTCTGTAGTTTTAGTTCTGTGTAGCTGGATTCTGGGGCAGTCAGGTCAACTGGCCATCAGTACAAACATTATTAACCTCTAAAAGGGTCAGGCAACAACTGAACTCAAAGGGACTGTTACAGTGCTATAGAAATTAGGAGACTATGGCAACACTTGGATCAGTAAAAGAAGGTGAGTTTAATCCATAGTTAGACTGTAAGCTCTTTGGGACAGAGGCTGTTGTTCGTTCCGTGTTTACGGCACCTAACACAATGGGGTCCTAGTCAGTGATTGGGGTTCAAAGGTGCTATGGTAATTGAAATATTATTATAATTATTATTTTTTTCTTTCTTTCTTTCATTCATTCATTCGAGGATAAGACTTGTACTGCTACTGTAACTCCTACTGATTTTCACGCTATCCATTGCAAGAATGGTTACAGTTGTATTTTACATTAGTTCAGTTCTGCACAAACTGTAACTTCTGCCTTCAGCCACTAGCAAGCGCTGGTAATATATACTCCCCTACGCCTTCTGACAATCAGAAAAACACTGAGTGAGGCTGCTTCATTCTTCAAGGAGGAGAAAGGATTTTTGTAATGCATTAAGTTCCTTTAGCTGTGAACATACATGTCTTTGACAAAATGGGTTTTCGGTACCAACAGTATTTTTATTTTAATGTCTCAATTGTTTTTTAACTGCTTCACTCTTTGAACTAATGTCGTCATTTTTTCCTGTAACACAACAATTATTTTATTTTCTTCTCCTCTCTCTGGAGCCATCTTCCTACATTTGCTTTTCAACTCCTGAAACTTGAAGGTGAGTTACTGTCCTTATTCTCCCCTTCCCTCACATGATACATGCTGTTACCTTCTCTTCTAATGAGAGAACATCACAGAACCAGACTGGATTGCAAACTATACCCACTTTCCTCCATCAAATCCCTGGCATCTCAAAGTAGTATACATATAGAAGCAGAAAGAGAGAGAAATGACTATCTATATACAACTTCCTAGGGTAGCAGGGTTTGATGTGATCAAAAGACAAACCACTAACATTTAATGTCCAAACACAACTACTTCCTGGAATGCAGGAAGCCTGAACAGACCAATAAAAAGATTCCAAGTTCTTCAATATCGTTTTAAAAAAAACCTAACAGCCAATTATTTACTATTATATTCCCAGAAACTTTCCTTTCTCCCAAGAAGTGAAGTAAGAATGTGCTAAATGGGCTTCCCAAACTTTCCTTCATACAAACAGCAGAGCTGTGGCTGTTCATATCATTAGAAACAATGAGGAGTCCTTTGCTGATATAGACTAACATGGCTACCACTCGGCAACCTGTTCCAGTATATAAATAGCTGGTACCTTTGTATTAGTTGAGGCATCCACAAATACAATGTACATGATCATGGGAGGCATCTACAATCCCAGCAGAATTCTCACCAACATTTTCTAGAAAACAGAATAGATAATAGCCCACTAACGGAATGTTTTGGTAGGTACTAGAATAATATTGTGGACCGATTTACAGACCACTCCAAAACCCCTCCAGAAAGAATTACTCCTTCTCCTCATTGACACATCATGGGAATCTGTGAACTTGATAACTTCCCGCTAATAAGCAATCTGATACCAGCCCGTCAATCATTATTTAACTATGTCATTGGTTGGGCAAGTTCTGAGCCAAGACTTCAATTTTTCTGCTAAATTCTGTTCATTTTGTCCCTGGGGCCAAATTAAGTCCTATGTCTGGGACCTCAGTCCCTTAAGTCAAGCAAGTACATCAGGAGATAAGCTTTTTCACTTAAAAAAAAAAGTAATTTTCATGGGTGCAGAGAAAGGCTTAGACCAAGTATAACCGATATTGTAGAGTATGCCTGAATCTGCAGACAGCCTGAACCGAAATCTCAAAGAGGTATGAACTACCCCACTCATCTTCATAGGATATCAATTCCAACTCTACCTTTCTGGGGGCCTCTGCCAAACACACCCTTGCAGAGGACTCTGAATGGCAGGAGAAAGAGAAGGAAAATGCAGTGGACCCAGCCCTCTCACTCAGATACATTCCTGCTGCTGGAGTAAAAATTGGGTGCGGCTGGTGGTATCTGTACAGAGAAGGGGAACCCATACTTTTTCCCCTGCTTCTTGGGCACAAGAGGAAGCCCTCTGCCAACACCAGTCCAAGCAGGGGCAATGGCATAGGGTTCAATGGTGGGGCCCTGGGTGAAGGGCCATAGAGGACTTCACAATGCCTTAATCTGGCACTCTTTGTTATCTCATCTTTCCACCTTCCTGGATTCTGTCTGCTTTGTACACTAGTTGTGTCCTGTCTGATATCTAGACGGTAAGCTCTCTGGGGCAGGAACTGTTTTCTTTGTTATTTATCTGACCAGTGCCAAACACAATAGTTCCCGATCCTTCATTGGGATCTCAGGTGCTATCGTAATAGAAATAAACAACACCACCATAATAATCTCTGGCCAATCAGCCACATCCAACAAAAGGGTGACAAGCTGGGTTATGCCTGGGTTGGACAGAGGCTTGGACCAGCTGCAGGTAGCCAAAAGCCAGCCTTCCGTAAGGGAATGAATGACTTATCTCTGCCAGTTCATCTCCAGGGACTGCAGGCAAGCTGGATGAGTACTGTACTTCAAAACATTCCCCCAGGAATAGTTACTCATACAAACTTGCATTTGGGTCTCGAACACTCAGAGTTGCATCTGTAGCTTTACAAGGCATATCAGAAATGGGTAGGATCACACATGGATTTGTTGAGGTGCCACATGGAGTCTGCCTGCCGCAATCGAGTATTACCTTTCCTACGGTCTCTTTGGAGAGCGGTTTCTCTCTTTCCATGGCAATCGTAACCCAAAGCCACTTCTTAGACAGCCTTCCAATGCCCGTCTCATTACCACACACAATGCTTTGGGGTACTCACTCTTTTAAGACAGGCATTGCCACATCAGCCTGTACTAGAGGATTTAGGCCAGTGGTTTTCAACCTTTTTT
Source organism: Emys orbicularis (assembly GCF_028017835.1). NCBI lineage: Eukaryota > Metazoa > Chordata > Testudines > Emydidae > Emys > Emys orbicularis. The sequence continues at coordinate 61,201,557 of NC_088683.1, read as the reverse complement.
CATTTGCAGACCCCTACAAAATTTTGAATAGAGGTGCAGACCCCTTTAGAAATCTTAGACATAGTTTGCGGACCACAGGTTGAAAGCCACTGACTTAGGGCATCTGTCTGTGGCATTGAGGGTGCTTTTAACAGGCTGGTAAGCCATTTTCAGACACCAGGGTGTTAACCTGTATTTCTCTTCTTTTCTCATTTTTGTATGCAGTGTTGATCCCAGGATTTTAGAGCTCTGTGTAAGCACGAAAACTTGTCTCTCGCACAAAGAGAAGCTGGACCAGTGAAAGATATTACCTCACCCACCTTGTCTCTTCTTATCTTGGCAGAAGTTATTCCATGGGATGATGCAAGTCTTGCACTGCATGGATTGTAGGGTATAACATAATGCACTGGGTCAGAAGAGGGCAGCCAGAATGGAATCAAGAGACAACTTGGATTTGAATGGACTTTGGCAATTTCAGGTAAAATGGGGCCAGCTCATAACATTCAAGCTTTATATGAGGAGCTCTCTTCTGACTTCTCTCCCCATCATTTATAGAAGTAGTAACAATTTAATAGTTGAATCAGATTTAGGGGTGTCAATAAAGTGAAATAGGATAGAACTACACACAGGCATCTTTCCCTTTGTCCCAATTTATTGTGATTTTATTCTAGATTTAATCTAGATTTAGGAGGTGTCCCTAAGTATCTTTTCTCATCAGCCCTGCCTGATATTGTTTTAAACGCAGAAAAATAACTAAAGTGTTTAGCCAGTTTCTCCCTCAGAAAGTCTGCACCTTCATAGGGATCACAAAATAAACCTCGATTATTCCCCTTAATCCAATAGTGAGAAGAATATAAAACTCTAAATTCTCCATTGATATGTTTTATTTCTGGTTGAAAGAACCAGAACTTTTTCCTATAGGTTATACTTGCTCGAGTCACATCAGAGAGCACTAAAACTTTATACGCTTAATTAAACTACAGCATCGCTGTCTGGTTTGTTAATCTTAAAAATCCAGTCACAATCAGATGACACTACAGAAGACAAAATAATATTATTCTTTAAAAAAATGGACTAACCCTTGCCAAGCTGGATCAACTTCAGACAGTAAATCCACCTGTGCTGACCTGCATTGTTGGGGTAGATTGCTTTGAAAGCCTTGTTAAAAGCCTTTTGCTGTCAGTGGAAAGATTTCTCATTGACTGCTAGTACTTCTTCAAGTGAACTGTTAGACATCTCTAGAGGCAACTTATTACTGACCTCCCCCAAATACCTGTGATGGTTTTCCAAATGTTCTCAATCTCTCTCTTTTGAGGGTTCATTATTGAATTCACTGAAACTCTATACTGGTACAAGGGTCCAGCCACATGGTTCTGATTGTGGGATCAGGGCCTTAAGCTCCAGTCTTGAGATGCGATGCCTGCAAGTGGACCCCTGGGCCCTGGTGAACCCCAGTGAATTCCGTGGAGCTCTGCACTTACAGTCTTCAATGGCTCTGCCCACAGGCAACTAGCTGCAAGATCGGGGCCTTGGTTTGTTCTTATGTAGAAGAATTAGGAGGATGTGTTACTTGTTTTTTTCCCCAAAAATGTACAGTATTTTTGTAGATTTTTACAACTCCTGAACTTTGCCCCCAAGAAACCAACTATATACTGACACCAGCTTCTGCTTTACTCAAAGGACAACAGACACAGGATCTAAAAATAGACCATTAGACTGTTAGACTAAAACTATTAGAAGTTTCTGTTTCTTGAACTTGTCAGGAAGCTGAGGGGCACAGTCTATGGGTCCAAATTCCTCATGGCAGCAGGAAGCATGGACTGGGATAATTTGCAGGATGGGATTCGGGCAAGAAAAGGAGACAATTTCCTCAGAAAAAGAAAGTAATACAGCAAGAAATTGTATTACTTTTTCTACGGAGCCCTTGCTATAATAGGGATACTTGGGGCAGTTCAGGTTTGATTACACTAGAGAGAGATGAAGATTTGGATTGGTTCTTATTTTATCTGAACCAGCTGGCTCTGCTCTAGTCGGGACATGATTTTGTTATTCACTCAGAGACAGAACTGTGCATCATTTTTCACATGAAAAATATTCATCTAAAAATGGCTTTTACAAACAAAACACTTTGAGCAAAAAAGATTTCCCAGAACATTATTTAATCAAAGTTGTTCTCTCTAGTGTTTGTTTGCTGGGGGAAGGGGGAGTAGGGTGACCAGATGTCCCAATTTTATAGGGACAGTCCCGATTTTGGGGACTTTTTCTTATATAGGCACCTATTACCCCCCACCCCTGTCCCGATTTTTTACACTTGCTGTCTGGTCACCCTAAAGGGGGGGAATAGTTTGCAATAAAGCTGGTTGTATAGTTTCTGTCAAAACCTTTTTTTAACAGAAAATTGGGTTTTAGGTGCAATGGCAATTTCCATGGAGAGTTTCTGACTCACTTTTGTTTTTTCAATAAAGAGACAACATTGTCCATTGACATTTTTGATACAAATGATTTTTTCCCTTCATTTTTGTTGAAATTTTCTGCAAGGAAAAAAAATCTGACCAGCTTTAGTTCTCAAGAAGCAATACAAAATCATGATTTTGATTTTTTTTAAAAATCACTAAAACATTGCAGAAAGAATTTCTGAAAATGGAAGCCTGCAAAATGAAAACAATGTAGAAAATATTCATGAAATCATTTTCCTGTTTTGCAACCAGCACTGCTAAGAGACCAGGACATGGCTAAGGGGAACCAAGGTTTATCCTACTGCTATTCACACTGCTATGAAGTAATTTTCAGTATCATAATAACTGTTGCCAAACTGCAAGGCATGATGTGCAGTACTGCGCTTCACCTATGCTAGTAGAGAAGGTGGATGCATGAAACGAGATCAAAGTGAAGAAGCACCTTGTGAGTAACATGAGGGATGGGAAGAATGACAGCAAAGTTTCTACAGTGAGTATATCTATACAGCAAGCATGGGGTATAACTGCAACTTGAGTAGACATACCAGAGCTAGCTTTAATCTATCTAGCTTGGGTACCAAAGCAGTGACGCCATGGCAACATGGGTTTCAGTGCGAGTTGTACAAGCCCACTCAGAACCTGGGTAATTACTCACAGGGCTAGCCCATGCTGAAGCACATGCTGCCATGTCTTCCCTACTCTGATACCGAAACTAGATAGATTAAATCTAGTTTGAGTATATCTATACAAGCTGCATTCACACCCTCTGATTGCAATTTAGACACATCCTAAGTCTCATGGTATCAGAGGCCGCTTAAAAGTTGGTGCCAGATTCATAGTGTTAGAGACCTCTTATGTGTAGTTGCCAGTCTACAGTCACAGGTCACTTGTCCATATGGACATTCTTGCTATAATAAATCTCTATATCACCTCTTCTTTGAGACGGTTCGTTTTGTATATATCTATATTTTCCTACCCAATCCACCATTCACTGTACTCTTTTACAAAGAGAAACCTTGAATCCCATTCAAGCTTTTCCTTTCCAAACAAGGCCTTTTCATAAACTATTCATATATTACACAAGGCTAATTCTTCTGAGTCCAGCTACATTAAATTGTATATAATCTAATGATGTCCCTTAAAACAAAATTTTCATTCACTGGGGTTCTCTTTCTATTGTACAGTAAAACTGCACCTGTACTTTGAAGTTTGAAAGGGTTTGGTAAACTTTAGTCTAAAAGATCTCGCATAGTCCAGTTTCTTAATCAAACAAATTCATATAAACACTAAGGGCAGGATTATCCACTGCCTTACACTTTGTATAGTCCTTTACACTCGGGCAAAGTGGGAGCAAAGTGCTGCTGTCACCAGTGGAGAATCAGGCCATGAATATGTACCAGAGTTTTGGGTGCTTATCCATATTAAATCAACCTCTTTGGGGTTCACCAATCACTTGTCACGATGTAATTATTTTAAATACAAAATGGTAAATTTTTTCTGTGCTCTTGAACATTATTATTTACTTGCATTGCAGTAGCATCTGGAAGCCTGAATTGGGGGAGGGACCTCCCTTGTGACAGGTACTGTACCAACATGAAGTACAACAATTGCCATAACCTACAATGATCAGGTCACCTAAGTACAGCCCTTCCTCTCATGTTTGTATGTGTATCTTGTTGTAGGAGCAACAGTGATCTGTATGCTATGTATAACCTGTATGCTCAAAACGTCTGTTACACCTTCCCTCCCCTCCCTCCCCCCCCTCCCACTTTTGTCTCCTCTCCCTCTTTGAATACCTGTGAAGTGGCTTTCCCCCTCCCCCCTCCGTCCTGGAATGCTTGTGGGATGAATGGGCTGCTTGAACAGCTGGAAGATCAGAAGAGCTCCCAGATAGACAAGTATCAGAGGGGTAGCCGTGTTAGTCTGGATCTGTAAAAAGCAACAGAGAGTCCTGTGGCACCTTTAAGACTAACAGATGTATTGGAGCATAAGCTTTCGTGCTCCAATACATCTGTTAGTCTTAAAGGTTCACCATTCATGATGACACAGCTGCATTCATGTCTCACTGAATTCAAAAACCGCAGGAAGCTGCAACAAGCAGCAATTCCAATTTTTCAGTATATGAAAAATTTCAATCACTATTTTGATACTGTCAATTAAAGGGCTATTTTTAAAAAACCCTTTACAATTTCAACCAGCTCCACCCAGCTGGTTCTGGTTTGACATTTCATAGATTCATAGAGTTTAAGGACAGAAGGGACCATTAGATCATTTATCTAGTCAGGCCCCTTGTATAACACAGGTCATACGTTTCACCCAATTCCCCTGTATTGAGCCCAATCACTTGTATTTGACTTCAGCGTAACTTGTGTTGGCTAAGGCTTAAAGAAAGATATCCAGTCTTCATCTGAAAACATCAAGAAATTGAGAATCCCCCATTTCCATTGGTAGTTTATTCCAGTGGTTAAATCATTGTCACTGTTTAAAATTTGTGCCTTATTTCTAATTTGAATTTGTTTGGCTTCAGCTTCCAGCCATTAGTTCTTATTATGCTTTTCTCTTCAAGATTAAAAAGCCCATTAGTACCCGGTATTTTCTTCCCATGAAGGTCCTTACCCACTGTAATCAAGTCATTTCTCAGTCTTCTTTTTCATAAGCTAAACAGACTGAGCTCTTTAATAGGCTCTTCCTATAAGGCATTTTCTGCAGCCTTTGAATCATTTTTGTGGCTGTCTTCTGCCCCCTCTTCTCCGACACTTTTAAAAGTGTGGACACCAGAACTGTATGCATGCAGTATTCCAGCATTGGTCTCACCACTGCTGTATACAGAGGAAAATCACCTCCCTACTCCTACTCCCCTGTTTATGCATCCAAGGATCACATTAGCCATTTTTGTCCCAGCATCGCACTGAGAGCTCAACATTGAGTTGCTTGTCCACTATGACCCCTAAATCCTTATCAAAGTCACTACTTTCCAGGTGACCATAGCCAGTGTAAAAAATTGGGACAGGGTGGGCGGTAATAGGCACCTATATAAGAAAAAGCCCTGAATATCGGGACTGTCTCTATAAAATTGGGACATCTGGTCACCCTATTTCCAGTATACAGTCCCCTATTCTTTAGGTATGGCCTGTGTTCCTCATTCCTAGATGTATAAATTTGCATTTGCCTGTATTAAAAATGTGTTTGGTTAAAGGGCCCATGTTACCAACTGATACAGATTGCTCAGTATAACTGTCCTGACATCTTTATTTACTACTTCACCAATCTTTGGGTCAACTGCAAATTTTATCAGCCATGATTTTGTCTTTACTTCCAGAACACTGTTGAATGTTCTGTTTGTTCACATCTCTGTGAGCAGCATGTGGCTCAAACCCTTGGCTGTATGATAAGACTCCCTGTTTGAACTCAGAGACTAATCTCTCTATGTCAGCAAAAGGATGGAGCTAAGCAGCAAGGTTTAGCATATATGTCGGTTGCCAGGTAAACAGAGGGAAAAACAGGACAGTTTCAGAGGAGTTTGGAGATGGAGTGTTCCTTCTACTTAGATATGGCTCTGCACCAGGGAGTGGATATGGATGATGAGGGAACCACTGCTGCAGCCTGCCTTGGATAAGCTATGTTTTCCTTTCTGCCATAAGACAGAAGAGTTTTCTGGTGTATGAAGTGTAAGTTGGTGGCCATACTGGAGAAGAACATATGTGGTTTGGAAGCATAAATATCAACACTGTGCAGCGTTCCAGAAACTGAAGACTTTCTGGGCATCCAGATTCAGAAATCCCTGCTACAGGTACCACAAAGGAAGGATGGATGATAAGAGAACTAGAGGAAGTTGAAACCAAAGAATCCAACTAGTAATTTGTGACCAAGAGGGCAAAGGGGAATCCCTGCAACACCAATGCAGGGTCCAACCACCGCGCCAGTGATGCCCGGATGTGGTCTGGCACCTGGACTACCAGGTCCAGGTCGTGCCTGTTGTGGATGTAGACCGACGCCAACCACGCCTGCTCGGAAACGGTTCTCCAGAAGGAATGCATGAAATCGAGAACCGCCCCGATAAACTCTATCCATTGCACTGGTATGAGGGTTGATTTATTTTCATTTACTAACAAGCCCAGGTCACAGCATGTGGACCGCAGCAGATGGAGGCTGCTCTGCACTTGATCTGCTATGTGTCTGACAATTTTATTCTTTACTATTGTTTCAATTAATTTGCTCGGTACTGACGTTAGACTTACCAGTCTGTAATTGCCGGGATCACCTCTAGAGCCCTTTTTAAATATTGGCATTACATTAGCTATCTTCGGCCTGGTCTACACTACGACTTTAATTCGGATTTAGCTGCCTTAATTCGAATTAACGCTTGACCCGTCCACACAACGAAGCCATTTAATTCGAATTAAAGGGCCCTTTAATTCGATTTCTGTACTCCACCCCGACGAGCGGAGTAGCGCCAAAATCGAATTTGTCAATTCGAATTAGCGTTAGTGTGGCCGCAATTCGATGTTATTGGCCTCCAGGAGCTATCCCACAGTGCACCATTGTGACCGCTCTGGCCAGCAATCTGAACTCGCATGCACTGGCCAGGTGGACAGGAAAAGCCCCGGGAACATTTGAATTTCATTTCCTGTTTGCACAGCGTGGAGAGCACAGGTGACCACAGAGAGCTCATCAGCACAGGTAACCATGCAGGCTGATAATCGAAAAAGAGCACCAGCATGGACCGTACAGGAGGTACTGGATTTGATCTCTATATGGGGAGAGGATTCAGTGCTAGCTGAACTGCGTTCGGAAAGACGAAATGCCAAAACTTATGAAAAAATTTCCAAGGGCATGATGGAGAGAGGCCACAATAGGGACACAGATCAGTGCCGCGTGAAAGTCAAGGAGCTCAGACAAGCCTATCAAAAAGCAAAGGAGGCAAACGGTCGCTCCGGGTCAGAGCCGCGGACATGCCGCTTCTACGCTGAGCTAAATGCATTTCTAGGGGGGGCCGCCACCACTACCCCACCTCTGACTGTGGATTCCGAGCTGGGGATAATCTCATCAGGTACACCTGATGATTCCGCGGAAGGGGAAGAGGAGGAGGAGGAGGACGAGCTGGCAGAGAGCACCCAGCTCTCCGTTCTCCCCAACAGCCAGGAACTGTTTCTCACCCTGACTGAAGTACCCTCCCAAGCCTCCCAAGCCAGCACCCAAGACCATGACCCCATGGAAGGGACCTCAGGTGAGTTTACCTTTTAAAATATAAAACATGGTTTAAAAGCAAGCATTTTTAATGATTAATTTGCCCTGAGCACTTGGGATGCATTCGCAGCCAGTACAGCTACTGGAAAAGTCTGTTAACATGTCTGGGGATGGAGCGGAAATCCTCCAGGGACATCTCCATGAAGCTCTCCTGGAGGTACTCCAAAAGCCTTGCCACAAGGTTTCTGGGCAGTGCAGCCTTATTCCGTCCTCCATGGTAGGACACTTGACCACGCCATGCTAGTAGCAAGTAATCTGGTATCATTGCCTGACAGAGCCTGGCAGCGTATGGTCCCGGTGTTTGCTGGCATTCAAGCAACATCCGTTCTTTATCTTGCTGTGTAATCCTCAGGAGAGTGATATCGCTTAGGGTAACCTGGTTGAAATAAGGGAATTTAATTAAGGGGACTGAGGTGGCCGTTCCTACTGGGCTGTTTGCCTGTGGCTGAAAAGAAATCCTTCCCTGCATTTAGCCAAGTGCAAGGGGGGGGGGAGGATTGGCCCAGAGCTTTTCGCGTTTTGCTAGCAGGGATCTTCCCTGATACCAGCCAGGCGGTGGGGGGAGGGAGAAAGCACTCATCCCAGAGAATTCATGGCGGGTGGGGGGGGGTGGTGTTAGTTTGGTTCCTGCAGGGATCTTCCCTGATACCAGCCAGGCGGTGGGGGGAGGGAGAAAGCACTCATCCCAGAGAATTCATGGCGGGTGGGGGGGGGGGGGTGTTAGTTTGGTTCCTGCAGGGATCTTCCCTGATACCAGCCAGGCGGTGGGGGGAGGGAGAAAGCACTCATCCCAGAGAATTCATGGCGGGTGGGGGGGGGGGGGTGTTAGTTTGGTTCCTGCAGGGATCTTCCCTGATACCAGCCACGCGGTGGGGGGAGGGAGAAAGCACTCATCCCAGAGAATTCATGGCGGGTGGGGGGGGGTGTTAGTTTGGTTCCTGCAGGGATCTTCCCTGATACCAGCCAGGCGGTGGGGGGAGGGAGAAAGCACTCATCCCAGAGAATTCATGGCGGGTGGGGGGGGGGGTGTTAGTTTGGTTCCTGCAGGGATCTTCCCTGATACCAGCCAGGCGGTGGGGGGAGGGAGAAAGCACTCATCCCAGAGAATTCATGGCGGGTGGGGGGGGGGGGTGTTAGTTTGGTTCCTGCAGGGATCTTCCCTGATACCAGCCACGCGGTGGGGGGAGGGAGAAAGCACTCATCCCAGAGAATTCATGGCGGGTGGGGGGGGGGTGTTAGTTTGGTTCCTGCAGGGATCTTCCCTGATACCAGCCACGCGGTGGGGGGAGGGAGAAAGCACTCATCCCAGAGAATTGGATGGGGGGGGTGTGTTAACCTTCAGCAGCAGAAAACAAGCTAACAGGAAAACTGCAGCACAACGGGCTTTGCTTGGTATGTGGGAAAGCAGGGCGCAGAAGCCTAAAGACAGTGGCTTACCATGGCAGCATGCAAGGTGAATTCTGTTGCCCCGACCTGCGTCTGTGATCTCTAGCAGCAAAGCCACAGGCACTCAATATTAAGAGGCAAAATGCGACCTTGCACAGAAATCACATGTGCTATGTAATGTGAATAGTATACACCGTGAAAGAGTATAAGCATTGTTCTGAAAAATGTATCTTTTAAAAAAATTCTCTCCTTTTTTCACTCCCTCCAGCAGGTGCAAATGTTTCAAGCCTCCCTCCTCCTTCCCGAAGGCTATCCCAGATAAGGCGTCGTAAAAAAAAGACGAGAGAAGAGATGTTTTCCGAAATCATGCAATCCACCAGGAATGAAAGAGCTCATCTGAATGAGTGGAAGGAGACGGTTTGCAAGTATAGGAAAGAAGCCAGTGACCGTGAGGACAGGAGGGACCAACGTGAGGACATGAGGGACCAACGTGAGGACATGAGGGACCAACGTGAGGACATGAGGGACCAACGTGAGGAGAGGAGAGACGCTCGAGATGAGAGGTGGCGGCAGGAAGATCAGAGGAGTCGGGAAGCAACGCTGGGGCTGCTGCGTGAGCAAACAGACATGCTCCGGCGTCTGGTGGAGCTTCAGGAACGGCTGCTGGAGAACCGAGTGCCGCTACAGCCCCTGTATAACCCCCCTACCTCCTCACCATGTTCCATAGCCTCCACACCCAGACGTGTAAGAACACGGGGGGGGAGGCTCCGTACACCCTCCCATTCCACCCCAGTGGACAGCCCAAGCAAAAGGCTGCCATTTTTTTAACCTTTTTTTACTGGGCTTTTCCTTCCCGCAGATCCTCCTCCCAAACCCCACTCAGGTTCTGTGCCGCTACAGCCCCTGTATAACCCCCCTACCTCCTCACCATGTTCCATAGCCTCCACACCCAGACGTGTAAGAACACGGGGGGGGAGGCTCCGTACACCCTCCCATTCCACCCCAGTGGACAGCCCAAGCAAAAGGCTGCCATTTTCTTAACCTTTTTTTACTGGGCTTTTCCTTCCCGCTGATCCTCCTCCCAAACCCCACTCAGGTTCTCTCCCTCTTTTTATAATCAATTAATAAAGAATAAATGATTTTTAAACAATGGTGACTTTATTTCCTTTGAAAGCAAGCTGGGGGAAGGGGGAGGGTGGGTTCCTTACAGAGAATGAGTCAATAAAGGGGGCGGGTTTTCATGAAGGATAAACAAACATAAATTTCACACTGTAGCCTGGCCAGTCATGAAACTGGTTTTCAAAGCTTCCCTAATGCGCAGCGCTTCATCGTGTGCTCTTCTAATCGCCCTGGTGTCTGGCTGCGAGTAATCAGCAGCCAGGCGATTTGCCTCAGCCTCCCACCCTGCCATAAAGGTCTCCCCCTTGCTCTCACAGAGATTGTGAAGCACACAGCAAGCAGTAATAACAATGGGGATATTGGTTTGGCTGAGGTCTGAGCGAGTCAATAAGGATCGCCAGCGACCTTTTAAACGGCCAAATGCACATTCTACCACCATTCTGCACTTGCTCAGCCTGTAGTTGAACAACTCCTGACTCCTGTCCAGGCTGCCTGTGTATGGCTTCATGAGCCATGGCATTAAGGGGTAGGCTGGGTCCCCAAGAATAACAATTGGCATTTCAACATCCCCCACGGTTATTTTCTGGTCCGGAAAGTAAGTCCCTTGCTGCAGCCGTTTAAACAGATTGGTGTTCCTGAAGACGCGAGCGTCATGAACCCTTCCCGGCCAGCCCACATGGATGTTGGTGAAACGTCCCTTGTGATCCACAAGTGCTTGCAGCACCATTGAGAAGTACCCCTTGCGGTTTATGTACTGGGTACCCTGGTGCTCCGGTGCCAAGATAGGAATATGGGTTCCATCTATTGCCCCACCACAGTTAGGGAATCCCATTGCAGCAAAGCCATCCACTATGACCTGCACATTTCCCAGAGTCACTACCTTTCGTAGCAGCACCTCCGTGATTGCTTTGGCTACTTGCATCACAGCAGCCCCCACAGTAGATTTGCCCACTCCAAATTGATTCCCGACTGACCGGTAGCTGTCTGGCGTTGCAAGCTTCCACAGGGCTATCGCCACTCGCTTCTCAACTGTGAGGGCTGCTCTCATCTTGGTATTCTGGCGCTTCAGGGCAGGGGAAAGCAAGTCACAAAGTTCCATGAAAGTGCCCTTACGCATGCGAAAGTTTCTCAGCCACTGGGAATCGTCCCACACCTGCAACACTATGCGGTCCCACCAGTCTGTGCTTGTTTCCCGGGCCCAGAATCGGCGTTCAAAGCCTATAACCTGGCCCATTAACATCATAATCTCCAAAGCACCGGGGCCCGCGGTCTCAGAGAATTCTGTGTCCGTGTCCATGTCCTCATCACGCTGGTCGCTGCGCTGCAATCGCCGCCTCCTCCTCCTCCTCGCCTCTTTTTTCTGGTCCTGTGTAAGCATAAACTCCACGAGAAAGCGCGAGGTGTTTATAATGTTCAAGACTGCGTTCTGGAGCACAACGGGATCCATGCTTGATGCAGAATGGAGTCTGCAGAGTTCACTCAGGAAAAAAGGCGCGAAATGGTTGTCTGCCGTTGCTTTCAGGGAGGGAGGGGGAGGCTGTACCCAGAACTACCTGCGACAATGTTTTTTGCCCCATCATGCACTGGGGTCTCAACCCAGAATTCCAAGGGGGGTGGAGACTGCGGGAACTATGGGATAGCTATGTAAAAGCTACCCACAATGCAATGCTCTGGAAATCGATGCTACTATGGTAGCTTGGACGCAAACCACCGAATTAATGGTGCCTAGTGTGGCCGGATACATTCGAATTTATAAAATCGGTTTCCTAAATTCGAATTATATAAATTCGAATTAATCCTGTAGTGTAGACATACCCTTCCAGTCATTGGGTACAGAAGCTGATTTAAAGGACAGGTTACAAACCGTAGTTAATAATTCCGCAATTTCACATTTGAGTTCTTTCAATACTCTTGGGTGAATGCCATCTGGTCCCGGTGACTTGTTAATGTTAAGTTTATCAATTAATTCCAAAACCTCCTCTAGTGACACTTCAATCTGTGACAATTCCTCCGATTTGTCACCTACAAAGGACGGCTCAGGTTTGGGAATCTCCCTAACATCCTCAGCCATGAAGACTGAAGCAAAGAATTCATTTAGTTTCTCTGCAATGACTTTATCATCTGTAAGTGCTCCTTTTGCATCTCGATCATCCAGGGGCCCCACTGGTTATTTAGCAGGCTTCCTGCTTCTGATGTACTTAAAAAACATTTTGTTATTACCTTTTGAGTTTTTGGCTAGCTGTTCTTCAAACTCCTTTTTGGCTTTTCTTATTACATTTTTACACTCAATTTGGCAGTGTTTATGCTCTTTTCTATTTACCTCACTAAGATTTGACTTCCACTTTTTAAAAGATGCCTTTTTATCTCTCACTGCTTCTTTTACATGGTTGTTAAGCCATGGTGGCTCTTTTTTAGTTCTTTTACTGTGTTTTTTAATTTGGGGTATACTTTTAAGTTGGGCCTCTATTATGGTGTCTTTGAAAAGTGTCCATGCAGCTTGCAGGGATTTCACTCTAGTCACTGTACCTTTTAATTTCTGTTTAACCTCCTCATTTTTGCATAGTTCCCCTTTCTGAAATTAAATGCCACAGTGTTGGGCTGTTGAGGTGTTCTTCCCACCACAGGAATGTTAAATGTTATTATATTATGGTCACTATTTCCAAGCGGTCCTGTTATACTTACCTCTTGGACCAGATCCTGCGCTCCACTCAGGACTAAATCAAGAATTGCCTCTCCCCTTGTGGGTTCCTGTACCAGCTGCTCCAAGAAGCAGTCATTTAAAGTATCAAGAAATTTTGTCTCTGCATTTCGTCCTGAGGTGACATGTACCCAGTCGATATGGGGATAATTGAAATCCCCCACTATTATTGAGTTCTTTATTTTGATAGCCTCTCTAATCTCCCTTAGTATTTCATTGTCACTATCACTGTCTTGGTCAGGTGGTCAATAATAGATCCCTACTATTATATTCTTATTAGAGCATGGAATTACTATCCATAGAGATTCTATGGAACATGTGGTTTCATTTAAGATTTTTATTTCATTTGATTCTACATTTTCTTTCACATATAGTGCCACTCCCCTCCACCCCCGCACGACCTGTTCTGTCCTTCCAATATATTTTGTACCCCGGAATGATTGTGTCCCACTGATTGTCCTCACTCCACCAGGAGTGCCTATTATATCAATATCCTCCTTTAACATCAGGCACTCTAGTTCACCCATCTTATTATTTAGACTTCTAGCATATGTGTACAAGCACTTTAAAAACTTGTCACTGTTTATTTGTCTGCCCTTTTCTGATGTGTCAGATTCTTTTTTATGTGAATGTTTCTCGTCTGATCTGGCCCATACTTTATCATCTTCCATCCTCTCCTCCTGACCAAAACCTAGAGAATCTCTATCAATAGAGTGTCAAGTATCAGACATGCGTCTGACGAAGTGGGTATTCACCCACGAAAGCTTATGCTCCAATACATCTGTTAGTCTTAAAGGTGCCACAGGACTCTCTGTTGCTTTCTATCAATAGACTCTCCTCTAAGAGAAGTCTCTGTCCGATCCACGTGCTCCTCTGCAGCAATCGGCTTTCCCCCATCTCTTAGTTTAAAAACTCCTCTGCAACCTTTTTAATGTTAAGTGCCAGCAGTCTGGATCCACTTTGGTTTAGGTAGAGCTCATCCTTCCTGTATAGGCTTTCCCTATCTCAAATGTTTCCTGAGTTCCTAATAAATCTAAATCCCTCCTCTCTACACCATCATCTCATCCACGCATTGAGTTTCTGAAGCTCTGCCTGCCTACCTGGCCCTGCACGTGGAACTGGATGCATTTCCGAGAATGCCACCATAGAGGTCCTGGATTTCAGTCTCTTTCCTAGCAGCCTAAATTTGGCCTCCAAGACATCTCTCCTACCCTTCCCTATGTCATTGCAGGTCCAAAATGGGTCATAGGCCCTCTTTTGCTTTCGGGATCAGGAAATAGCAAGAGTAGAAACCTTTCCCTCTCATTTCCTGAGGGACCTTCTCCACTGCCCAGTTGTAGGAGGTTGTTTACCTCCTGAACAAGGAGATGCTCATGAGAAGGGTCCCTAAAGAGGGATGGGGAAGAGGGGAGGTGGCCAAAAACTGAAGCATGTAGCCCAGCAACACAATTTCTAACACCCCATGATCTGAGGTGACTCTCGACCGGGCCAAACGGTAGGGATGGAGAAGGTTGAGGAAAAGATGGAGCGGATCCGGTGAGGTGACTGGGGCGTCGCTCTCGAGCACACCCTCAAAATGCCCGCTTTTGGACCCCGTGGTGTTTTGCCAGGGCAGGTTGCGCAGGAGAATGGAAGGAGGAAGGGCGGCAGTGACTGAACCCAGTGTCCCTTCTCCTCGTAGATCCCTGCTGGCCTTGGCAGCGGGGGCAGCCAGAATGGCATCCTCGTAGACTGAGGCATATGCATCCCCACGGAGCGGAGGGTGGCCCGAGTGTCTTTCAGACTGTGCAGCCTCGTGTCCGTTTGATCTGAAAACAGCCCCACTCCATCTAATGGGAGATCTTGTATGGAGGACTACATCTCCTGGGATAGGCCAGTGGTCTGAAGCCAGGAGCTGTGCCTTATGACCACCGCTGTGGTGACCACCCTGGCCACCGAATCAGCTGCATCCCCAAGCCATCTGGAGGGAGCACTGAGCTGCTGTAGTACCTTCTTCCACAAGGGCCCAGAACTCTTGGGACGCCTCCTGGGGCCTGGAGTCCTTAAACTTGTGGAGGGAGTCCCATCAATTAAAATGATAATGCCTCAAAAGAGCCTGGTGGTTCACGTTCCAGAACTGAAGACTGGCCATGGAATAAATTTTTCTTCTAAAAAGGTCCAGTCTCTTGGCCTCCTTATTTTTGGGGGTGGAACTGGCATGTCCTTGCTTGTCCATTTTGTTGGCCACCAACACGACCAACAACTCCAGGGGTGGGTGGGTATATAAGTATTCAAATCCCTTGGAGGGGACAAAATACCTTTTCTCAGATCTCTTGGAAGTGGGCGGGGTGAAGGATGGGGTTTGCCAGAGGGCTTTGGCAATGTTCAGGACCCCTTTGTGCACCGGGAGTGCGACACATGCAGGGGTAGATGCAGAGACAACATTGAACAAAGTATCTGATTGCTCCACCATCACTTCTGCCTCGAGACCTAAGTTAGTGGCCACCCGCCGGAGCAGGGCTTGGTGCTCCTTTAAGTTGTCCAGTGGACTAGCACAGGAGGGCCCTGCCACCATCTTGTCTGGAGAGGAGGAGGACGACTGAACCACTGGGGAAGGGCACAGGGCGTCATCCCGCGCAGGGGAACAGGTTCTGGGGATGGGCACCTGTCCTTCCACCTCAGCGCCCACCAGCACTTTCTGCAATGAGCCTGGTGCCATTGGTGCCAACTGGGGTTTATCCGACATGGTGACCAAGGACTGGTGGGATGGGGGCATCAGCATAAATGGCATACCCCAGGTATTCCACTAAGGCCATTGTGCTGGCCATTGGCCCTGCTGCCAGGTCGGCATTGCTGCAGCAAATGCAACCTCTGGAGCCTAGTTGTGATGGTGCTGTTTCAGCGAGGGGCTGAACTCCATCTCTGTGCCAGAGAAATCCTTCTCCGGAGACAAAGGCGGGGTCATCGACACCTGAGTCTGGCAGCTAACCATCGCCATGAGTCACCAGTGCCTCGAATGGTCAGACCGGTGCCAGGAGTCGGGGGAGCAGAACTGTGTTGTGGAGAGTCCCTGAGGTCTCAGTGACGGTGACCGTCAGCGTGAAGATGACCGGTGCTGACTGTAAGGGAATTTGCGCCTCTCTCTGGGTGAGGCCCGGCGGGATGGCAGAGACCGGGAGTGTGGTGCTGGTGATCTGTAACAGTGAACCAGTGACCTGGGCTGACACGGAGACTAAGCACGCAGCGACAAAGGGCTCTGCCTCATCTCCGGAGACCAGTGGCACTCAATCGCCTTCTGAGGGGCCTTCACGGCTGGCTTGCCCTCGTAGGGAGCCTTCCCCAGGTCCATCACTGCACGCTGCGGCACCACAATGCCGGCTGTGGTGGAAGAGTCCGTTGCTCCCTGGGTGCCAGGGGCTGAGAGGCCGTTGACTGCGCCATCAGCCTGGGTCCCCAACCGCTCTCTGGAGTTGGTGGCGGATCCCTTATGGGGGTAGTAGGTCCCCACGGGGGCATGCCCTCTTGCGGCTCAGGCATGGGCTGGTGGCCTAAGCAGGGTCCTTTGCCCAATGCCCCTTGATCCGACTTGCTTGGTGCTAGGTCCCTCTTCTGAGTCTTCTTCTTGGGCACCGGCAAAGGGGATCAGTGCTGGGAAGAGCCCAGTGCTGGGGGTGCGCTATGCACCGAGGCCAAAGTGCCTGGCATTGCGTCCAGCCGGGCCAGCTCCGAGGCTAGGCGGAGAGCGGCCTCCATGAGGAGGGCCTTCAAGTGAATGTCACATTCTTTCCGTGTCCTGGGACAAAAGTTCTTACAGATGTGACACTTCTCTTTAATCTGAGATTCTCTCAGGCACTTCAGACAGCTACCATGTGGGTCAATAACAGGCATAGGCCTGTTGCAGTCAGAACAGGGCTTAAAACCCGGGGACCGGGGCATGTCCTGCTTGGGGCAAAGTCCCCGCTACTGTAATGAGAGATTTTGTTTTTAGCTGCTTAGAAATACCTTACAGCACCTTAAATAGAGGCTTGTAGAAGAACCTCAGAAGGAGTTTAAATAGCATAAAAATCTTACCTTTCCAACTGGCATAATTAAGGTGGTGACTATATCAGGGCACTTTGGTTTGCATAAAGTAGTTATTTTTACGATTAAGACTTTAATTAAGTAGCAATTAGTGATAGTTTAAATTTAGAAGATCCAATACAGCGGACCAAAATGGCAAATATAGGGATGACGTAGTAGTAGGGAATGATCTTCCAGAACTTTCTAAAACCTTCTAAAACCTTCTGGAATCCAAGATGGCATCATAGGGGGTGAAGCTAGGCAGGCAAGCACATGTGGGTAATGTGACCAAGCACATGTAGGTACATGTGACCATGTGACGTCATAGGGGAGGGGCTGTAAAGCTGGAAGCTGATTGGCTGAGACAGGCCAATAAATTATGTTAATGAGCAGATCTTGCGAGAGCAACCAGTATATGAGGCCGACAGCCAGCACGTTGAACTTGTAGTGGGTTTGGGATCCTTAAGAAGAACAGAAGCTGCAAGACTCCTCTGAAGAAAAGAAGCTATCTACCTGGAAAGAAAAGGGGTTTAGCCAGGTTTTGGGTGAAGTCTTGTAAGGCTTTGGGTGGTGGTTACTTTCTGAAAAGCCACTGCCTGCAAGGAGCCTCAAGCAGCAGTAGCAGCAGCAGGAGAATCCTGAGGTTGCCCTGACAACGGCTGCTATAGCAACCAAACCAACAGTCTTCATTAGCAGCAGCTCTGTAACTGCCGCTGGAGGGCAACCGCTGTTGCCTCAGTCACCTGCCAGAACCAGCTCTGACAGCTTCCTGAGGGAAGACAATGTTCCTGACAACATCTCCATTTTTAGACAGAACAGAAGGACCTTTGACAGTTCAGTGGTACTTAAGAGTAACAGAAGTAAATGTAATTCTCCATCTATTATTAAGGAATATGTGGGTTCCACCTGTAAATAAAGCTGGATACCAGTGGTTTGAGTGAGTTCTTCCCCTACCCATCCGGTAGTCACTTGGCCAGTGCTTATTGGATGTTAAATGCCAGTATTAAGGGAATGATCATACTGTTATGTATGTTATATCGCCTGTGTCTCTTATTTGCTGTGCCGCTTTATTTTAAAATGTAATTCCGTTACATTTTATCCTGCTTTACTCATTTCTTCTTTTTCTGTAAATACCTAATTCCTTCAATAAACTATTTCTGTTTTCAAAGAATTACTGCTTGTGTGTCTATCCTTGAGTGGAAGGCTGTATCCGTGTTCTTTCAGGGGTTAGCAAGACTAGCTTGCCCTGGGGAGCCCTCTGCGGGTCAGAGACAAGCCCCCTGGTAATACTCTGGTAATTCCTTTAGAGCGGGTCACAACCTTGTTTACCCTTTAGTTAAAATGTAGACAAAAGTTGTAGGTAACATAATTGGCATCTAAAATCTGAGTGTAACACTACTTACTAACTAATCTACTATTAAACCAACTATTTACTGCTGCAACACGAGGTTCAACGAGTAGGGGAAAAAACGCTGACCACTTGCAAAGCAAGGGTAAGAGGCGCTCCAACCAACCACCACAGATGATAAAAAGGAACTGAGAGGGCGTAGGGCTGGTGGTACCTGATATACTGACGCATGAGTGAGGCACTCAAGGGGGCACCACAGTCGGCTCTACGGATACTGCTAAGGCAAAAGTCTCTGACAACTGTGCACATGCACACACCTAGAATGGAATCAACATGAGCAAGTAGTCGAAGAAGAATCAAAATTACTAGCTTGCCCCCAGAGTGGTGAATTAAAAAAACTGCTATGGAGAATGTGGAAGAAAATCTTCACTACATTCTTTCAATTTTAAAGCATCCCAAATTTGGGTCAGAAATTAATTCACTGTGGGCCTCTTAGTACTGCCTTTTCACAGCTGAGGTAAGTGTTATTAATATCTTTATTAGATGACTTCTATATTCTGATTAACAACTTGATTATCTCACTAATATGTTAGGACTGCAACCTATACATCGTCTTCAACTCCTCACTCTTTCTCCTGCTGAATCCAAGCTTGTGCCAAGTCTGGTCTTTTCTTCCTGTAAAATAATGTTGAAATCTACTCTTTCCCCACTGATAGAGTCTCATCCATACCTTGTTCAACACTTCCTCTGTTTACAGTAGATTTTTCCTCCATGGCTTTATCACCTCTCTCTTCACTCTACCTCAAGGCCCTATCTTTATCTCTATTGTGACTTCCTCCTACCCTCCTCTCAATCCTCTTTCCTCAGTGTTCCCTTCATCTCCTACTCATACACTTGGTTACATGCTGAACTTGACCCTAATGCTTGGACAGTCTCCAGAAGCAAAAACACCAATGATCAGATTTTTAGAGGTGTTGAGACCTTACTGACTTCAATAGACATAAATGCCCTCTTTCAATTCTCTCCTTGAAATTTAATTTCTCCTCAAAACCCTGCTTACCTTTTTTCTTTACCGATATTTTCTGTGTAACTTCCTTGACTTAAACAGTTTCCCTTTGTCTCTTCTTGTCAAGTTTTGTCTCTCGGCATGTAAGAACGGAGCCTGTTCTGTTTGTAAAGTACTGAATCAATTTGTTTTACTTTATAAATGATACATAAAAATAAAATACTGATTCCTGCAAGAAATGCTTTTATTTATTCCAATGACATCACATTCCTTCTCCCTGTCTTTATGTCCTGAAATTAGAAGTCAGCTGTGCAAGCAAAACATTGCCATGTGTAGCTTAGTCATGTTATTATCTATGATAGAAACAAGTAACAGATGCAGTGAGTTCAGAAACATCCACGGGAGTTTTCTCTTCTACCCACTCCACAACCACATCAATTAAACTATACGTGTGGGAATTACACAGATATTTGCATTCCTATTACTCACCAAGAATTTTGCATTAAAGGCTCAGTGTCCTTTAGAACGAGAGTCAATCAGCCTTCAACAGTAAACCACAGGCTCCCTCCTACTTCTTAATTACATGCAACCATCACAAAGTCACCCTAGCGGGAGAGAGCTTTCACCTAAAGGTTAATGAATGTACAGTGTACAAAAGTGGTGTTCGTTGGAAATACTCATCTGGACAGGACATTGCTACCGTTATCTCAGTGATATCTTGAAAGTTTATAAAAATTTCTGGGTTTCAATATTGAAATCCTCCTTGGTTTTGTACTGTATTTTCACATACTGGGTACAGCAGGGGTTTCCCTCTTCTACATCTCACAATGCAATCAATCTAATTGCTTGTCCTGGGACAGATTCTGATGTCACTCCTCACAATGGACAGCAACTTCCTCCACGAATGGTCCCACTGACTTCAGTGGAACTAGTTGTATAGCAAGATGTATTCAGCCTGAAGAAAAGTGTCAGAATCTAGCCCTGTGGCTTCACAACTTGGACCTCACTTTGTAGAAGTGTCACCCACCCACATCAGCAGGTGGGGAAATTGATGGGGCCACTAGTGAAAGAGGGACAGCCCCAGTAGCAAAGGAATGAGGCACTTGCCAAGGGACAATACGCAGAGGGAGAGGGGTGCTGATTGGAGAGCATTGCCCAGCTCCCAGGATTTAGCCCAGCACATTTAGGACCGCTTTCAGCTCCTTTCCAGCTGCCCACCCTACCCACCTGAACTAGGAATGGGAACCCAGCCTGATAGAGGCTGTGGGTCTAGCCAATCATCTGTTTAATTGGTTAGGAAGGAATTTTTTCTCCCATGGGCCAAATTGCAGAAGACCAAGGAGTTTTTTGCTTTCCTCACAGCACCTGCAAGTTACAGCGGGTTAAGCAGGAACACATGTGGTATCTAAATGCGATACTGGGATGGTGTTGCTTACTTGTCGCAACTTGCAGCCGATTTCCAGTGGGGTTAAGAGAATAAGTGAATGGTTCCCAGAGGTAAAAGACCTGGGATTTTGGTGATGGGTCTTGGGCTCATGTGACCTAGTGGCCTTTGTGGGTCGAGATAAGATTTTGTGGCCCTCATGGGTCAAGGTTCCCCACCCTGCTGCACCTTCCTTCCCCCTCAGAGGGAACTGAGTCCTGGGTGATAGGCTGAGGAGACCCTATCCCATATTATGGATTATCATAGAATCATAGAATATCAGGGTTGGAAGGGACCTCAGGAGGTCATCTAGTCCAACCCCCTGCTCAAAGCAGGACCAATCCCCAACTAAATCATCCCAGCCAGGGCTTTGTCAAGGCTGACCGTAAAAACCTCTAAGGAAGGAGATTCCACCACGTCCCTAGGTAACCCATTCCAGTGCTTCACCACCCTCCTAGTGAAAAAGTTTTTCCTAATATCCAACCTAAATCTCCCCAACTGCAACTTGAGACAATTACTCCTTGTTCTGTCATCTGGTACCACTGAGAACCCCTTTCAGGTAGATGAAAGCAGCTATCAAATCCCCCCTCATTCTTCTCTTCTGCAGACTAAACAATCCCAGTTCCCTTAGCCTCTCCTCATAAGTCATGCGCTTTAGCCCCCTAATCATTTTTGTTGCCCTCCACTGGACTCTTTCCAATTTTTCCACATCCTTCTTATAGTGTGGGGCCCAAAACTGGACACAGTACTCCAGATGAGGCCTCACCAATGTCAAATAGAGGGGAATGATCATGTCCCTCAATCTGCTGGCAATGTTCCTACTTATATAGCCCAAAATGCCGTTAGCCTTCTTGGCAACAAGGGCACACTGTTGACTCATATCCAGCTTCTCAACCACTGTAACCCCTAGGTCCTTTTCTGCAGAACTGCTGCCTAGCCATTCGGTCCCTAGTCTGTAACAGTGAATGGGATTCTTCCGTCCTAAGTGCAGGACTCTGCACTTGTCCTTGTTGAACCACATCAGGTTTCTTTTGGCCCAAACCTCTAATTTGTCTAGGTCCCTCTGTATCCTATCCCTACCCTCCAGCGCAGGCCTGCACAACTCGTAAAGCGGCGAGGGCCATATTACTCCAAAGAAAATAGCCGAGGGCCGAAACCCCCCGGCCGTACTGAAACGCCCCCCCCCCCGCGCCACCCAGCCCCGCCGAACCCCATCTCCCCCCCCCCAGCGCCGCCCAGCCCCCGTGTAAGCAAGCAGGACTCACCCCGGCGGCGCCTCCTGCTGGTCTTCTCGGGAATTAGCTCATCCAGCCGTTGGAGGGTCCGGGGGCATTAGCTGCCTTCCCCGCGGAGCCTCTGGCCCCCCGGCCCGCTGGAGCGCAGCCGAGCGGGAGAGGTGCGGGGCTCCCCGGCAGCGGCGGGGAAGTTTATCGGTTTGGGGGACCCTGACCGGCTCCTCGCCCCTGTACGCCGGCCGCCCCGCCTGGGACAAGTCTCGCCCCGGCAGCCCCTCTCCGCCGCGTGTCTCTGATGGGTGGCCCACACCCCCGGGCCGCGCCGCCCACCCGGGCCCTGCCCGCTCCGCGCTGCCCCCGGACGCACCGTGCTGCCCCGTGGGCTGCAGGGCTGGAGCAGCCGCCGCGCTGCACTGCAGCGCTCCCGGCCCCGGCCGGCCATGGCCCGTGTGCCCAGGCTGCTGCACAGGGGCATCTCCTCCCCAGGCCCGGCTCGGGATCCAATGGGGCAGTGAGGGGGCGGGGCGGGGCTGGGGGCAGGGATTTGGGGAGAGATCCAATGGGGGAAGGAGGAGGCGGAGTGGGGCGGGGGGGGGGTGAGAGCCCCTCCGGGCTCCGCCTGTGCGCCGGAGCAGAGGGCAAAATTGTTTGTTTGTCCAGTGTCCCGACCGAAGATCGTTCAGGACGCGGGACAAACAAGCAAATATCAGGACAGTCCCGATAAAATCGGGACGTCTGGTCATCCTAGCGCCGCGTCCAGGAGCAGCCCTGGACAGCGCTGCAGCGGCGCTGCTCCAGAGAGGCCTGAGCTCCTCCCGCTCAGAGCCGTGTGGTAAGAGGGCGGGGCTGCGAGCTGCAGCCGAGCAGCGGGAGCTCACGTCCCGCTGGAGCCAGGCCGCTGCAGCGCTGTCCAGGGCCGCTCCTGGACGCGGCGCGCTGAGGCTCTGGGAGGCGGGGGAGGCGGGGGTTAGCAGCATGGTAAGGCTCTCTGAGCTGGGCATCCCCCCCCAGCCCTGACCCCCAGCTCCGAGCACAGCCCCTGTGAGCTGAGCAGCCCCCGACCCCATCCCCCAGCAGCCCTGACCCCCAGCTCCGAGCACAGCCCCTCTGAGCCGGACACCCCCTGACCCCAGCCCCCCCCCAGCCCTGACCCCTAGCTCCGAGCCCAGCCCCTCTGAGCTAAGCACCCCCCGACCCCATCCCCCAGCAGCCCTGACCCCCAGCTCCGAGCACAGCCCCTCTGAGCCGGACACCCCCTGAACCCAGCCCCCCCCGGCCCTGACCCCTAGCTCCGAGCCCAGCCCCTCTGAGCTAAGCACCCCCCGACCCCATCCCCCAGCAGCCCTGACCCCCAGCTCCGAGCACAGCCCCTCTGAGCCAGACACCCCCCCCCAACCCCATCCCCCCGCAGCCCTGACCCCTAGCTCTGAGCCCAGCCCCTCTGAGCTGGACATCCCCCTGACCCGGACATCCCCCTGACCCCAGCCCCCGTGAGCTGCGGCTAGAGCCCAGGCCGGATGCCTCCCCCCTCGCTCGGACTTACCAGGTCTGCCTCGTGCCCAGCCAGCGCTTCCCGCCTCAGCAGCCCCGGAAGTGACGCTGGACGCCAGGCAGGAGGCGCGGGAGATGGCGACGCGCAGGGCCGGCTCTGGCTTTTTTGCCGCCCCAGGCAAAAAAGCCTCCGGCCGCCCCCCCCCCACGGGGGGGGGCGGAGCCCGGGGGGGAGGGCGGCCGGAGCCCGGGGGGGAGGGCGGCGAGGCTCTCCCCCCCCCCGGCGGCCAGAGCGTCGGGGGCAGGGCGGCGAGAGGGCGGCGAGCCCCGGCTGGGGCTCGGCTCTCCCCCCGGCGGCCAGAGCGCAGGGCGGCGAGCCCCGGCGGGGGCTCGGCTCTTCCCCCGCCCCCGCCTGGCGGCCAGAGCGCCGGGGGCAGGACGGCGAGCCCCGGCGGGGGCTCGGCTCTCCCCCCGGCGGCCAGAGCGCCGGGGTCAGGGCGGCGAGCCCCGGCGGGGGCTCGGCTCTCCCCCCGGCGGCCAGAGCGCCGGGGGCAGGGCGGCGAGAGGGCGGCGAGCCCCGGTCGGGGCTTGGCTCTCCCCCCCCCGCGGCCAGAGCGCCGGGGGCAGGGCGGCGAGAGGGCGGCGAGCCCCGGCTCTCCCCTGACAGTCAGAAGCGCGGCTGCCGGGTTCGCCCCCTGCCGGGGGGGGGGGGGTCAGAGCGCGGCGCGAGGGGCTGTGAGGTCGGGCCCCCCGGGCAGGGGGTGAACCCGGAAACCGCCCCCCACCGCTTGCCCGCGGGCCGCACAGCGGGCCGCGTGTTGTGCAGGCCTGCTCCAGCGTATCTACCACTCCTCCCAGTTTAGTGTCATCTGCAAACTTGCTGAGAGTGCAGTCCACGCCATCCTCCAGATCATTAATGAAGATATTGAACAAAACCAGCCCCAGGACCGACCCTTCAGGCACTCCGCTTGAAACCGGCTGCCAACTAGACATGGAGCCATTGATCACTACCCGTTGAGCCCGACGATTTAGCCAGCTTTCTATCCACCTTATAGTCCATTCATCCAGCTCATACTTCTTTAACTTGCCAGCAAGAATACTGTGGGAGACCGTATCAAAAGCTTTGCTAAAGTCAAGGAATAACACATCCACTGCTTTCCCCTCATCCACAGAGCCAGTTATCTCCTCATAGAAGGCAATTAGGTTAGTCAGGCATGACTTGCTCTTGGTGAATCCATGCTGACTGTTCCTGATCACTTTCCTCTCCTCTAAGTGCTTCAGAATTGATTCCTTGAGGACCTGCTCCATGATTTTTCCAGGGACTGAGGTGAGGCTGACTGGCCTGGAGTTCCCCGGATCCTCTTCCTTCCCTTTTTTAAAGATGGGCACTACATTAGCCTTTTTCCAGTCATCCGGGACCTCCCCCGATCGCCATGAGTTTTCAAAGATAATGGCCAATGGCTCTGCAATCACATCTGCCAACTCCTCTAGCACCCTCGGATGCAGTGCATCTGTCCCCATGGACTTGTGCTCGTCCAGTTTTTCTAAATAGTCCTGAACCACTTCTTTCTCCACAGAGGGCTGGTCACCTCCTCCCCATACTGTGCTGCCCAGTGCAGCAGTCTGGGAGCTGACCTTGTTTGTGAAGACAAAGGCAAAAAAAGCATTGAGTACACTAGCTTTTTCCACATCCTCTGTCACTAGGTTGCCTCCCACATTCAGTAAGGCCCACTTTCCTTGACTTTCTTCTTGTTGCTAACTGTCACGGAGTGTGGGGGGACACAAGGCCCTGCCCCCCCGGCTTCCTGCGATTCACCATGACTCTCAGCCAGCCAGTAAAGCAGAAGGTTTATTTAGACGACAGGAACACAGTCCAAGACAGGTCTTACAGGCACAGGCAACAGGACCCCCCCCCAATTAGGTGCATCTTGGGGTCCCAGGGCACCACAGCCCCCTTGGGAGGTCAGAGCCCCGTCTGCCTCCCAGCCATTCCACCAGCCAGCTATGAACCTCTCTCCCCAGCCTTTGTTCAGTTTCCCGGGCAGAGGTGTCACCTGGCCTCTAACCCCTTCCTGGGCTCTCATGTTACATGCTCAGGTATTCTCCCTCACAGCCAGTCTCCCATCCCCCAATGCAGACCATCCTAGCCACACTCCCCTGCCTTCCCAGCCAACACTTCCCACTCAGCATTCAATGGCCACATTAAGAACAGTCCCAGTTCGTCACACTAACATACCTGAAGAAACCCTTCTTGTTACTCTTAACATCTCTTGCTAACTCCAAGTGTTATTTGGCCTTCCTGATTTCACTCCTGCATGCCTGAGAAAAATGTTTATACTCCTCTCTGGTCATCTGTCCAATCTTCCACTTCTTGTAGGCTTCTTTTTTGTGTTTAAGATCAGCAAGGATTTCACTGTTAAAATGAAACAGTGGTCACCTGCCATATTTACTATTCTTTCTACACATCGGGATGGTTTGTTCCTGCAACCTCAATAAGGATTCTTTAAAATACAGCCAGCTCTCCTGGACTCCTTTCCCCCTCATGTTATTCTCCAAGGGGATCCTGCCCATCAGTTCCCTGAGGGAGTCAAAGTCTGCTTTTATGAAGTCCAGGGTCCGTATTCTGCTGCTCTCCTTTCTTCCTTGTGTCAGGATCCTGAACTCGACCATCGCATGGTCACTGCCTCCCAGGTTCCCATCCACTTTTGCTTCCCCTACTAATTCTTTCCTGTTTGTGAGCAGCAGGTCAAGAGGAGCATGACCCCTAGTCGGTTCCTCCAGCACTTGCACCATGAAATTGTCCCCTACACTTTCCAAAAACTTCCTGGATTGTCTGTGCACCGCTGTATTGCTCTCCCAGCAGATAGGGTGATTAAGGTCTCCCATGAGAACCAGGGCCTGTGATCTAGTAACTTCTGTAGTTGCCGGAAGAAAGCCTCGTCCACCTCATCCCTCTGGTCTGGTGGTCTATAGCAGCCTCCCACCATGACATCACCCTTGTTGCTCACACTTCTAAACTTAATCCAGAGACTCTCAGGTTTTTTTGCAGTTTCATACTGGAGCTCTGAGCAGTCATACTCCTCTCTTACATACAATGCAGCTCCCCCATCTTTTCTGTCCTGCCTGTCCTTCCTGAACAGTTTATATCCATTCATGACAGTATTCCAGTCATGTGAGTTATCCCACCAAGTCTCTGTTATTTCAATCACATCATAGTTCCTTGACTGTGCCAGGACTTCCAGTTCTCCCTGCTTGTTCCCCAGGCTTCTTGCATTTGTGTATAGGCACTTAAGATAACTCGCTGATCATCCTGCTTTCTCAGTATGAGACAGGAGTCCTCCCCTCTTGCACTCTCCTGCTCGTGCTTCCTCCCGGTATCCCATTTCCCCACTTACCTCAGGGCTTTGGTCTCCTTCCCCCGGTGAACCTAGTTTAAAGCCCTCCTCACTAGGTTAGCCAGCCTGCTTGCGAAGATGCTCTTCCCTCTCTTCGTTAGGTGGAGCCCGTCTCTGCCTAGCACTCCTCCTTCTTGGAACACCATCCCATGGTCGAAGAATCCAAAGCCTTCTCTCTGACACCACCTGCGTAGCCATTCGCTGACTTCCACAATTCGATGGTCTCTACCCAGGCCTTTTCCCTGCACAGGGAGGATGGACGAGAACACCACTTGCACCTCAAACTCCTTTATCCTTCTTCCCAGAGCCACGTAGTCTGCAGTGATCCGCTCAAGGTCATTCTTGGCAGTATCATTGGTGCCCACGTGGAGAAGCAGGAATGGGTAGCGATCCGAGGGCTTGATGAGTCTTGGTAGTCTCTCCGTCACATCGTGAATCCTAGCTCCTGCAAGCAGCAGACCTCTCAGTTTTCTCGGTCGGGGCAGCAGATAGATGACTCAGTCCCCCTGAGGAGGGAGTCCCCGACCACGATCACCTGCCTTCTTCTCTTGGGAGCTGTGGTCGTGGAACCCCCATCCCTAGGACAGTGCATCTCATGCCTTCCAATCGGTGGAGTCTCCTTCTGCTCCCTTCCCTCAGATGTCTCATCTAGTCCACTCTCCGCATTAGTAACTGTGGAGAGAACGTGAAAACGGTTGCTCACCTGTATCTCCATTGCTGGTACATGGACGCTCCTCTTTCTTCTTCTGGAGGTCACATGCTGCCAAATTTCTTCACCATCCCTCTGTCCCCTCTGCACAGCCTACTCCGATTCTTCAGAACGTTGTGCCCGTAGAAGCATATCCTGACATCTGTCCAGGAAATCTTCATTTTCTTTTATGCAATGCAGGGTCGATACTTGTTTCTCCAGACCTTGAACCTTCTCTTCCAATATGGAGACCAGCTTGCACTTTGTACAGACAAAGTCGCTTCTGTCCTGTGGAAGAAAGACAAACATGGCACAACCTGTGCAGGTTACAACAGCTGAACACTCACCTTCCATAATTTCTTCCTTCTAAGAGCTTCCTCAGCTGCTGCAGCAACTCACAGAAGCCCGCAAGATGAAAGCCTCAGTGGGCTCTTCCCAGGCGAACTCCCTCTGTTAGCCTCCGCTGTTCACCGCTCAGCTGGTTCGCTGCTGACTGCCTTTTTAGAACAGTCAGGCCCACTCAAGGCCCACCTGGAACAAATGGGAAGGACCCCTGTAACTCTGACACCATTTATGGGTTATATGATAAGGAGCCCTGTAACCCGCCCACTGGAACTAATTAAATGTCCAGTATAGCAGAGTATGGGTGATGGGTGAGTAGCGCCCCTCCTTTGTGTTAAAAGTTTAATAAAAGTTGCAGCCTGAATGTATCTGTCCTCATTTTGCCATTGTGTCCACATCAACTAGATTATCCCAGCAAAGTAATGTCTCGCTGTCTAAACTGTATTTATGTGTGCATGTTTAAAAAGAGAGAGTGAATAAGTAATAATAAAGGTATACATTGAGGGTTTCTGGTAACTAGTGAAGCTATGAGACCTAAATGTGAGTAGTTCGTTCATAGCACTGTAACTGATCCCACATTAAAATACAGCCCATAATAAATACAGTTTGAGTGCATTTTGTTATGACTAGGTATAAAAACTAAACCTCTCACATAAACACAATGTAAACTAAGGTTCAGATACTCAACTGGTGTAAATAGATATAGCTGCATTGATTTCAATGGAGCGGGGCTGATTTACACCAGCTGAGGATCTGGCCTTAAAAATTTTATTCACCAGTTCTGGCTTATGTCTTATATTCCTAAAAGCTCATGCTTCGCAGCTTCAGCCAACCACCTGCATAGGTAAGGCAGGGATTCCCCAGCCAATCTATTCTGCGTATGTGTTTCGGCTCCTTCCTCTGAAGCATCATAGATGGCCAAGGCTGGAGATGGGACATTGGACGGGCTGGGCCCATGCTGTGAGGTGGCACCGAGCATTCTGTCTCTCAGGTGCTTGGCTGCCTGGTTCTTGCTCACATGCTCAGGGTCAAACTGATCACCATACGTTGGGGTTGGGAAGGAATTTTCCAGATTGGCAGTGGCCTTGGGGTGTTTTCACCTTTTTCTGCAGCAAGTGTGTGCAGGTTGCTTGCCAGGATTATCTGGGTATATCCATTTCCCTGCCACTGCTCGGACCTTGGGCAATAGTGCACTGCGGTCCCTCCTACTCTCTCCCTGTGGCATATAACAATCTAGTTTCCTGTGGTCTGCAATACTTTGGTCTAATTTCAATTGTTGGGTTTAGTGTGCAGGTGCTGGGTGGTGTAGGTGACCTGTGATACACAGGAAGTCAGAGTAGATGATCTGGTGGTCCCTTCTGGCCTTAAAATCTATGACTGTATATCACTTGCAGACTTTAGGGTCTACCCTTCAAGATACTAAGCACTTTAGCCCATTCCAACAATGTACTTAATTCAATGGGATTATTCAGATGCTAACAGTGATAAATGTCTTTTGCTCTGCTGAGCTGGGCTTATTCATTCATCTGGTAAAATACTAAGTGACTGTGGATTCTAGAAGATGTCTTGCTGCAGGAGAATGAAAGAAATTCTTTTCTGATATGTATTCATCTGTGGTGTGTCTGAACAAATGCATGTGTGTGCTTATCAATATTGTGTTACAGTGCAAGATGACATTAGAATCTTAAATGCAGGGTTCTAAGAGACTTAACCACTTATATGGCTACGTCAGGTACATAACTGCATCATCGGCCATTTACTTCAATAGAATGGAACCAAATAGTTAAAAAAACTGAATTTATTTATTATGGGCAGCAGTGACCTACCCTTGTTGGCCACCTATGAAACTGCTGTGATAGATCACTTGTGCTACCTACTGATTTTTAAACTAATTGCTTTTTCTAGAACCCCCCTGTTGTCTCAAAATCATCTTTCATACTGATTCAACATAACAAAAATAAAAGGTTACAAACATAGCCAGACTGATTCAAGACTTAGACTTCAGAAACACGTTTGTAACAATAGCCATTAGAATCACTAAATACTTAACCTGTGACGGCTACAGTATTAACCTTCCAAACTCTGACCGGACCAGGTGACTGGGAGCAGCAAATAAAGTTCAATTGTCTCTTCTCAGCTCTTGTGAGTCATGTTTTATTACATTTGTAAATACAGTTTTCCATTATGCTCCCTGCTTTGGTTGCAAACATTCCAAGGGAGTGTTTTAAGTCCAAACAAACATTTTTTTTGAGGGTGGGGTCCACAATAATTTATGGTAACAAATACTTTGGTCTTTTAACTTGTATAGCTTTGTGTATACAAAAAAATCTAAATTTCGGGCCTAAATTTACCTAAATCTAATGGTACAAACCCTTACTGCCAAAATCAGTGAGGAGGGAAGGAGAAGTTCCCAACCACCCTTTTTTAATGACCCTGATCTCCTGAGCCTTTTAAAAACACACCACACACATACACATCTTTTATCATCAGGGAAACCTACCCTGGCCTTAATTCTAAATACACTTATCTGACAGCGACTTCTTTTCTCCTGCAGCATACCTTTAACACTCTTACTCATTGAGTAATACCTTACTCCTAGAGTAGTCCTAGTTATATCATTGAGGTTGTTTGAGGATAAAAGTACTCCTCAGTGTGAATAAGGATATCATAAAGTGGCCCTAAAGTAGAAATTAATGTGTCAAGCTAACCTGATGCTCTAGATCCCGTCACATGTTCAGTGAGCGTTGGTGATCATTTCCAAGTTACAGACATTTGATCTGGCTAATCTGCAGTGTCATATCTGCCCTTTGAATACTGTGTCAGAGTTGAAACTCCAAGTAAAGTTCTCAGCTATCGACAGAGATCTTCATCTTAGCTGCATTTACTGTCAAAATGGATGCTTAAGACAGCAAAAGATTTGTTTAAAAAGCATGGAATTTGTAACAATGCATGCACAATACACTAAAGCATGCAGTGTGCACAGAGACATAAATTAGCAGTTTCAGATGCAGAAATCTGAGCATATACAATGCTGGCATTTTCCATTAAAGAAAAAAATAGCCTTTGGAATTTTTAAAGATAGAAAATGTCTTTGTTTGTGCATTCCTAGCAGGCTGATTATGGTAAACCCCTAATTAGGTTGTAAGCTCTTTGGAACAGGGACTGTACCTTTATATAAGT
The DNA here is from genome assembly GCF_028017835.1 of Emys orbicularis. NCBI lineage: Eukaryota > Metazoa > Chordata > Testudines > Emydidae > Emys > Emys orbicularis. The sequence goes on along the minus strand of NC_088683.1, from coordinate 61,170,526 downwards.
TTGAACAACATCTAGCCCATTGTGGGTACTAGCCGAATGGTAGTAATAAATAACTTGATGATGATATTTCAGGAATACATTGTGGAATAGAATATATGGACATAACCAGTTATTGACTGTGGTAATAACAATTGTACAACTTCCTGAAAATTTGGAAGATAGAGGTGTTGCTCTAGAATCCTACAGCATGCATTACTCATTTCTGTGAATTCTCTGTTACATAATACAAAGCCAAAGGGCAATTCTTGTGTATCCAAATGAATGGTATCAGCTGGACTTTTAACAGCAATGACTTACCTAACCTTGGAATTTTTTAACCTTACCCCTTCCCGCCCCCGTCCCTCCTTTGCCCATACAGCAATAATGAGGCACAAAGGGAGATGTACAGATTTGGGAATTATGGGAAAACCAAAGCAGGAGTGCTGGGAATGTCCTTGACATCTGCTGCTTGTGTTGTGGAGGTGCAGAGAGGGGTGAGAAATGAATGGTGGAGGCAGGGGTGTTGAATGAGTGGAGAAAGGGGATTGCAGTGAAGGCGAAGCGAAGTGAAGCGAGGGAGACAGTTCCATCCTCTCATGAGCTCTACCTACCATTTTACATCTGCTAATGACAGTATTCAATAAGTTGACAGTATTCAATAAGTTTCTTTAGTGTAGACAAGACCCTAGGTTTACTGGGGTCAAGAGAGTTTTGTGGGTTCATCTTGTTACATAAAATACCTTAAGTGTAGTAAACATGTGACAACCCTGAGTAGAAGAGCAGAGCAATAAGCAATTGTAGTACCCGTCTTGCTCATGAATGACAAGGACTGGATAGCGGTGAGCATTTGTGGAAACCCTGGTATTAAAAAGGCCCTCCCAGTTAATCAAATAAAAGTCTTATTTGGTGACTAGAGCACAGCAAATAAATGTTTTGCAGAATGCTTGGGACAAGACGTCATACAAGAGAAAAAAAATACTTTCCAAAGCAGGCTTGGCAACATTAGTACAGAACAAACATGGACAACAAACATGACTCCAAAAATACCTATTGTGTAAGGGATTTTATTTGTAAATCCTTAAGGCTACCATGGGAATATAGGGCCAAAGAAAACAGCAAATTGACCAGACACAATGCAATAGCCACTTTCACCAGCTTGCCAAAAACATTTTCCCCTATAATGTTAAAGGAAAACTAGCTATTTTTACTATTGCCTTTGATTACGATAGAAAAATAAATAATGTAATCAGAAGTTAAACAAGGAAAACATGAGGCTTTTTAAAAAATACCTGAAAATATTTCAAATATTCTATTAATATAAACTGGGTTGTGACAATTCCAACAGGAAAGGGAGCCTCATATCTTGCTACGTCTGATCAGAGCTGCAGAGACATGCCACACCCTCCCTGCAGACCCAGAAAAATATGGAGTCAACATAAAAAAACAAATAGAGAAATCACAGACCTTGCCTTAAAAAACCTGTGGAAATATCCTGTTGTTGGCAGTATGTGGCTGCAGCTCTGAACTGTTGCATGTTGTCAACATGGCAGTATTTTCTATATTCAATCTTCATTTATATGCCTTTTAAAAGTAATTATTATTGATTCAGTCATCTTACATATGATCAAGTTATTGGGCACTATTTTATATTCTACTGCAGTCTTTCTACTTCTCTCCAATTACTATAATTTTTAAAAATAGTTTTACTACTTGCACTTTTATTTATATATATTTTTGTTCACAATATGGTTTTTCAAGAAGTTTGTCAGACAGCAAAACTTAAATTTGAACCAGAACCTGACGGAGACCTCCCATTTCTAATAGTTAACCACGTGGGACAGATTCATTTTAAAGATGACACCGATATAGACAAATAATTTATGAATGCTCCTTGTCTAGAAATTATCACAGAATTTCCAGTTGAAGCCAGCAATTCTGATAATTAATGCTCCAATCCTGCAACTGAGCTCATGTGTCACTCCATGCAAATCAAACTGCAGGATTGAGGCCATAATTAAGAATGAGCTAACTAGTTTTTCCTAATTTTGAACTCATTTGAATATTGTGGGATTGAAACTCACTCAGATTCAAACATTTGCACTATACTTAAGAGACACTTTAAAGTCCTAGAGGGTTTAATAGAAAACCTTTCTATAGATTTTTGAACTACCCAATAGAATTGAATTGAAACATGAGTGAAAAAAGCACATAGTTTAAATTATACAGAAAAAAATTAGAAATTCAGACTGGTTTTTCAAACACCAAAAATAGTTCACAATATCCACAAACCCTCAGACTTCAAGAGATTCACCCATACATACTTACAATAAAGCACCAAACTTTATGTTAAAGTAACAGTGAGGGCAAAACTGAAGCAAAGACATTCTGAGATACAGACAGAAATCCTGAATTTATCCTTCCAGAGGGCCAGATTATCAACCCCTTGCTCACACTGTTTTTTAGGAGTATAAAATCAATGGGACTTCTTGTCTGAGTAACTTCTCACCAATGTGAACAAGGGTTGATGATGATCTTCCCTGGAATGAACTAATTGTACTGTAGATATGTCATCTCAGGCTCTAATGGAGTGGTTTTCAACCTTTTTTCATTTCGAATAGAAGTGCGGACCCCTTTGGAAATCTTAAACATCTTAAACATAGTCTGCGGATCCCCAGGGGTCCGTGGGCCACAGGTTGAAAACCGCTGCTCGAATGTCATCAGATCTCACAAAGAAAGCAGTGAGGCTCGGTTGGTTCATATGTCAATACAAAGGACAATGCAGGCACTGCAGGGAGTTATGTTGGCAATTCAATAGGTGGCACTCTTTAAACTGTCAAGTTCATGGATCCCTGAGACAGGGAAAAAAACAAAACCACTATGAGGAGGTAAATGTAAACTAATCTACTGGTTTGATTAGTTTTAGGACAGCATATAAAATAAATACTGAGAAAGCCATGACTAGGACTGTGGCTATGTCATGGAAAACACTGTGGAACATCACAGGCTTGTCGTGTCAAATTTGGAAAAAGACATGGATTTGTGACCTGACTGATTTTTTTCCTTCCAAAATTTCTGAGCTGTCTTGTGTAGCAGGACTTCCACATGCTTTTCACCTCTCTGTTCAACTGCTACAAAAGGGCAATAGAAGAAAGACACAGAAAGTCACAGAATCCATGTCCCCCACGACAATCAACCTTAATGATGTTCATTAATCATAAAGCTTGGACCTGGACACGTAAGAGACATTTAACACTTAGCCTTTCATGTTATTTACAGGCTAATTTTTAAAAATGAGACTAATTTAAAAGCAAGTTTGTCTTAATATATAAAATTAATTTCCAACATATTTCTTCCAGAAAAAAAAACCCACAGAAAAGTCAGAAGTAATTTATTTTCTAGGGGGGAGATTTTCAAAAATGCCTAAGGGTTTTAGGAGCTCCTAAATCCCTTCAGAGCTTTTGAAAAATCTCACCCTAAATTTCTGTAGGCAGGCACTGTGAAATCTTCCACACACAGCCCTGCCACTGGAGATAGCAGTATAGTAATGAAGATTATGCTCCTGAAACACTCCAAGGATTGGGCAATTCTTCTGACCTTTCTGGTTTGTTTAACTCTATCTTCTCCTCCATGTCCCTCATGAGCTTTGGAAGAGAAGCAGTTACACTAACTTCTCCATTCCATGGCCTGTGTTATGTAGAAGGTCAGATTAGATCATCATAATGGTCCCTTCTGGCCTTAAAATCTATTTATCCTATGTTTAGTCCCCTGGGGCCAGACATTTTCTCAAGATACTGATCACTTGTGAAATTTACTGACTATTGTCAACAAAAACTGGCTCACACTAATGTTTGTAAAATAGATTAACATGCTGCTTTTGGTTTGTATTTGCTCGATCTCCTTCTGTTGATTTACGTACTCTACATGTCATAAAACACTGAGAAATATTTCTTATGAAGGGCAATATGTATGTGGTGTTTTATTCTCTGTATTTGGCCATGAAGCTTTGCTTTGGGAGAAATAATTAGCTACTATTCTGTTCTAGGAATGTACTGACTGCTGGTGGCTTGGATAAATGGAACCTGAACAGCTGCTTTTTTCAGTTTAGGAGTCTTGGAAAGTCCCATTTATTCTAATGCCATTTACACCAGCAGAGAATTAGGTACAGTGTCTGTGAACATATCTAATTGTTCATGTTCAAAATCCCTTCATTATTGGAGCAATTAGCTCCACTGGAACCTAGAAAAAATCCTGAGTTAATGAGAATCTAAACAAGACATAAATTTGGTACCTGAGTGAGGATTAACTGTGAGTAAACACTGGCACTAGATACATATATTTGTAGAAGAAATCATTTAGTTTGTGTAGGCCTTCAGAGTTTTCTGGCTTCCAGAAACCTCCAACAAAATGTTTAAAGTACATAGTCTTCTGTCTTTGGTAGCCTTTATCTCTTTTCTCTATTACAGCAGATGTACCTTATCTCTCCATCTTTTTTGCTTTACTCTGTCAAGTATTTTGTCATTAAATAAGCACGCTATGACAATGCTAGTGTCTGGCGTAACTCCTCAAGGCCTTGCACCTTTTGCCATATATTGATTCTTTATTTTATAACTGAACTCAAATCACCCTCTACATTTTTCAATTCCAGAAAATAAGTTATCCTTTAAAAGGAAGATTTTGGAAACATTTAACACTTCCTGGCACCTCATGGAAAACTTGGAAACATTCCATTTTGGCAGACTGTGGTATGCATTTGTCTGTGTCTGAAACATTCCTCCTCCTACTTTCCCCCACCTCTCTGTTTGTTTATTAAAATTAATGACCTTTGTACAAAAACAGAATCTTTGTTGCTTAAATTTTTTTTAAACCATCTGAGAATTCCCCTCTGCTGGAGGAATTCTCAACTGGCTGCCTACACTGCATGCAGAGGTAAGATTGCAGCACATGTAGACATGCCTGAACTAGCTTTGATCTAACTAGCTTGAAAAACAATAACAATGAAGCCATGTAGGGTTACCCAGTATCTGGTTTTTGACCAGAACACCCAGCCAAAAAGGGATCCTGGTGGCTCCAGTCAGCACTGCTGACCTGGCCGTTAAAAGTCTGGTTGACCACAGCGGGGTTGGCAGGCTCCTTACCCGGCTCTGTGCAGCTCCCAGGAAGCAGCCGGCATGTCCCTCCAGCTCCTAGGCGTAGGGGCAGCCATGGGGATTCTGCGTGCTGCCCCTATCCCAAGCACTGGCTCCGCCACTCCCATTGGCCAGGAGCCGAGGCCAATGGGAGCTGCGGGGGCAGTGCTCGGGAAGGGGGCAGTGCTTGGGGAGCCCCCGTGGCTGCACCTCCACCTAGGAGCCAGAGGGACATGCTAGCCACTTCCTGGGAGCCGCCTGAGGTAAGCGCCGCCTGGAGCACTCCTCATCCCCTCCCGCACCCAACCCCCTGCCCCAGCCCTGAGCTCCCTCCTGCACTCCAAACCCCTCAGCTCCAGCCTGAAGCCCCCTCCTGCACCCCAAATCCCTCATCCCTGGCCCCACCCCATAGCCTGCACCCCCAGCTGGAGCCTCACCCCCGCTCGAACCCCAGCTCCCTGACCCTGCCCGGAGCCCCCTCCCACACTCCAAACCCTTCGCCTCCAGCCCGGAGCCCCCTCCTGCACTCCAAACCCTTCATCTTGGCCCCACCCCAGAGCCCGCAGGGGCATGCTGGCTGCCACTTCCCACAGCTCCCATTCCACTGGGAGCTGCGGGGGGCCATGCCTGCGGACAGTCAACATCCGCAAAATGTCTCGCGGCCGACAATCACCTTACCCTGATGGGCCGCAGGTTGCCCACTACTGCTCTACACTGCTACCAAGCCTCTATACTACCACCTTCCATATCAACTCGGAGCAAGTAGAATCAGCAGCTGTAATTACAGCAATAAGGTTTTTGGCTAAATGCCAGAAAATACAAAAAAAAAGAAAAGGGGATTATACATGTACTAATACAACCTGTGTCCCACAGACGGGTACACTGGCAAAGCAGTAGCAATACATCTGCACACTAGTTGTCACTACACAGAAACTGAGGCAAGGGAACAGGATGATAGAATATGTGTGAAATGAATAGTTATTGTACAGATGGAAAAATGCAAGGTGCATCTAACACATGCTTGGCAAGCATGGCATCTGCCCGTTGCCCAGTCCTGTAATACTATCATAACTGATGTGACTGTGCCGCAAGCTCGGTGGGCAACCCTGGACAAGCCACTGAGGGTATGTCCACTCTGCAAATGGAGGTGTATTACAGCTCAGGTTGGCATACCCATGCTAGCTTTAATCAATCATGTTTAAAAATAGCAGTGAAAGCATGGCAAGATGGTCTGGGCTAACAGTGTGAGTATGTACCAAGGATTCTGGGTGGGCTTATACACTGTGGCTTTACCGCTATTTTTAGTTGTGCTGGGTAGATTAAAGCAAGTGCAGGTATCTCTACATGAGTTGCCTTGCAATCCCACCTCCGACTGCAGTGTGAACACACCCTAAATTTCTCTGGACCTCAGTCTCCTGAAGATAATGACATTTCCTTTCTCCCATTCTTTGTACAGCCCGTTTGGAGTGATATTGTAGGGGGAGATAGGTGCCTATCCCCTCTTTGTACCATTGATATTTCCCTTTAAATTGTAAATTCTTTGAGGCAGGCAGTGTCACACTATGCAATTGTACATTGCTTCTCACAATGGGCCCCAGTCATGGTTGAGACCTCTAGGTACTAACGTAATACAAATAATACTAATAAAAATAAATCACATGCAGCTAGGACTCCACTGCTGAACATGTTTGTTTATTCCCTTCTCTACCGTCTCAGGCAATCAGTACTTTTATGCTTGTCTATACCTAGACAGAAGAACGGAAGAGTGCTCTCAGCTCGGGACTAGAAGCAAGGAACCCTTGTATTCTAATTCTGACTGACGCGGATTCTCTCCATGGCCTTGGACAAATCACTTAACTACCTTTTTCATTTTCTGCATTTGCAAGAGAAAGCTAAATTACTTTTTTCACAAGGGGGGCTATGAGGCTTAATGCTGCAAGACACTTTGCAGATTAAAAGTACCGTTTAAACTAACATTATTGCTCAGGAGGCTGTCTAGTACGTAAACACTGAAAGCCATTGTTTTGTAATATCTGTAGTAAGGATAAGGTGTTGGTTTGTTATTTTCTGCACGTGTTCATGCGGCTATAAAGATACGTTAAAGGTACCGAAAGCTTAGGCTAAGTGTTCCTGTAATACAGGCATAAAGCAAAATAATAATTAAAAACTACTCCACTCCATTTGTAGGGTCTAATCTAGCATTGGGGCTGTTCAAATGGTAGGATATATTTACACATACTTGCACACTGCAGCATTCATTACCTCCTATTGCACAGTGACCTCAACCGCCCATCTGTAAAATAGGGATAATATTTACCTACTCCAGATGGTTAGGCACCCTATGGCCCTCTTGCTTAAAGAAACACAGGCGCTCTATTTCTTGTCACTCAATTGTTGACACAGGGAGGTGTTTTACAGAGACAACACTGCAGATCTGCGGACCAGTGATCAGACGGTTAGCACTATATGTGGAAGCCCACCTGGGGCTGCTTTAGGGAGAACCTAGAACAAGGCAGGATGCCACACAAACTGCTTGTAATCGGGAGTGGGAGGATGGAGTGGCGTTATATGAGATGCTGAACAACACGTCCATCTTTTCCGGGTTCGTGGCCTCAACCCCGAAGTGATGCACATGGAGCAGGGTTGCCAACGCTGGCCCAAACACCAAGTAAACCCTGCCCCATGTCCACTTCAGTCCCACCCACAAAGCAACTTCATCTTCTCAGACTCCCCACAAATTTTACTTGAACTTTTACCCAAAATGCTGCAATTTGGTAGGTGGAAATTTCATTGGAGGGCAGGGAGGGAGGAGAGGGAAATCCCTTTTTATTATGGGAATTTTACCTTGCTCCAGAACTGTGATCCTGGCTGCTAAGATTTAGTGTTCCATATCTAAAACTCAAAGGTGTTTGGAGCCCCACTGTGACACGCTGTACCTCAAAGTAGTACCCTGGACCCCCCTTATTCACCACTGTGATAGGATTATGATATGTTTTGTACAATGCATGTTTTGTGAGGTATCATTTTAAAAGTCTTGATCTATTGAACATTAATATCCTGTTGGATTGTGTGTACTATCACTGTATGTGAAGTTATGAAGTATTGCTGTATGTGTTACGGAAATATATTGTGAGGTTGGGAGGCACCCACAGCTGGCCTTTCAGTAGGGACAAAGGAGAAACCATCACTGGCCAGACAGGCCTATCAAGAAGAATCCACTCTCCCAGAGGCTTTTTAGAGAGGGCACATATGCAACAGGACTGCCTGACCTCCACATCACAGCAAGGATCTTTCTAGCAGCTGGAAGAAAGTATAAAAGAGGGACAGTGACATCATCATTTGCCTCTCTCTCCTCTCCCATCTCAACACCTGGAAAATCATCTGGAAGACAAAGACTTTGAACTGGGGAGATTGGTCCCAGGCTGGGCAGGATCCAGCCTATGTATTGAGAACTGTGAGCTGCTTGTAACATCTATTAGGGTGAGAGACTGCTTGATTCTAATCTTGCTTAGTCTGTAAAATTTAAACTGTGTATTTATTCTTATTACTTGTGTAACCAACTTTGATCTGTTTTCAAAGTAGCAGCCGTGTTAGTATCTGCAAAAAGAACAGGAGTACTTGTGGCACCTTAGAGACTAACAAATTTATTTCAGCATAAGCTTTCGTGGGCTACAGCTCACTTCTTCAGATGCAGAGTGAAACACACAGACAGAAGATATTTATACATACAGAGAACATGAAAAGGTGGAAGTACGCATACCAATTGTAAGAGGCCAATCAATTGAGATGAGCTATCAGTAGCAACAGAAGAAAAAACTTTGAAGTGATAATCGAGATGACCCATAGAAGATTATTTTTGAAAACTCATGGCAATCGGGGGAGGTCCCGGATGACTGGAAAAAGGCTAATGTAGTACCCATCTTTAAAAAGGGGAAGAAGGAGGATCCGGGGAACTACAGGCCAGTCAGCCTCACCTCAGTCCCTGGAAAAATCATGGAGCAGGTCCTCAAGGAATCAATTATGAAACACTTAGAGGAGAGGAAAGTGATCAGGAACAGTCAGCATGGATTCACCAAGGGGAAGTCATGCTTGACTAACCTAATTGCTTTCTATGATGAGATAACTGGCTCTGTGGATGAGGGGAAAGCAGTGGATGTGTTATTCCTTGACTTTAGCAAAGCTTTTCATACGGTCTCCCACAGTATTCTTGCTGCCAAGTTAAAGAAGTATGGGCTGGATGAATGGACTGTAAGGTGGATAGAAAGCTGGCTAGATCGTCGGGCTCAACGGGTAGTGATCAATGGCTCCATGTCTAGTTGGCAGCCAGTTTCAAGCGGAGTGCCCCAAGGGTCGGTCCTGGGGCCGGTTTTGTTTAATATCTTTATTAATGATCTGGAGGATGGTGTGGACTGCACTCTCAGCAAGTTTGCCGATGACACTAAACTAGGAGGCGTGGTAGATACACTAGAGGGTAGGGATCGGATACAGAGGGACCTAGACAAATTAGAGGATTGGGCCAAAAGAAACCTGATGAGGTTCAACAAGGACAAGTGCAGAGTCCTGCACTTAGGACGGAAGAATCCCATGCACAGCTACAGACTAGGAACCGAATGGCTAGGTAGCAGTTCTGCAGAAAAGGACCTAGGGGTCACAGTGGACGAGAAGCTGGATATGAGTCAACAGTGTGCTCTTGTTGCCAAGAAGGCTAACAGCATTTTGGGCTGTATAAGTAGGGGCATTGCCAGCAGATCGAGGGACGTGATCGTTCCCCTTTATTCAACATTGGTGAGGCCTCATCTGGAGTACTGTGTCCAGTTTTGGGCCCCACACTACAAGAAGGATGTGGAAAAATTGGAAAGAGTCCAGCGGCGGGCAACAAAAATGATTAGGGGTCTGGAGCGCATGACTTATGAGGAGAGGCTGAGGGAACTGGGATTGTTTAGTCTCCAGAAGAGAAGAATGAGGGGGGATTTGATAGCAGCCTTCAACTACCTGAAGGGGGGTTCCAAAGAGGATGGAACTCGGCTGTTCTCAATGGTGGCAGATGACAGAACAAGGAGCAATGGTCTCAAGTTGCAGTGGGGGAGGTCTAGGTTGGATATTAGGAAACACTATTTCACTAGGAGGGTGGTGAAGCACTGGAATGCGTTACCTAGGGACGTGGTGGAGTCTCCTTCCTTGGAGGTTTTTAAGGCCCGGCTTGACAAAGCCCTGGCTGGGATGATTTAGTTGGGAATTGGTCCTGCTTTGAGCAGGGGGTTGGACTAGATGACCTCCTGAGGTCCCTTCCAACCCTGATATTCTATGATTCTAAGGTGCGAGGAGAACTTAACATGGGGGGGGGGAATTCAATTAGTGTAATGACCCAACCATTCCCAGTCTCCGTTTAGACCTAAGTTAATTGTGTCTAATTTGCATATTAATTCGAGTTCAGCAGTCTCTCTTTGGAGTCTGTTTTTGAAGTTTTTTTGTTGCAAAACTGACACCTTCAAATCTGTCACTGAGTGATTAGAGAGGTTGAAGTGTTCTCCCACTGGTTTTTGAATGTTATGGTTCCTGATGTCAGATTTGTGTCTATTTATTCTTTTGCGTAGAGACTGTCCAGTTTGGCCAATGTACATGGCAGAGGGGCATTGCTGGCACATGATGGCATATATCACGTTGGTAGATGTGCAGGTGAACGAGCCCCTGATGGTGTGGCTGATGTGGTTAGGTCCTATGATGGTGTCACTTGAATAGATATGTGGACAGAGCTGGCATCGGGCTTTGTTGCAAGGATAGGTTCCTGGGTTAGTGTTTTTGTTGTATGGTGTGGGTGATCTCTACGCCTGCTAGTTATAATCACTTAAAATCTATCTTTCTGTAGTTAATAAATCTGTTTTATATTTTACCTAAAACACTATGGTTTTGGTTGAAATGTTTGGGGAATATCAACTCAGGTAAACAAGGGCTGTTGCACATCCACTGCCTTTTGTTGGAGTTGCAAACTAATTAATGAGCTTGCACTGTCCAAGGAAGTTTTGAGCAGTGTAAGACAGTATATTTCTGGGGTGCAAGACTGGGGGCTGGTGTGATTGGCTGGTGCCTCTCTCTGTAAGATTGAGTGGCTCAGGGAGCATTCATGCAATTTAGCTGTGTGTGGGGCTCCACATGCTGATGGCTGAGAGATCACAGCGCCTGGAGGGGTTTTGCTGCTTGTCACTGGCATAGCATTGTGTGAGACAGCCCAGGCTGGAGAATTAAGGGGGCACAGCAGTCCCACAGTTCCAAGTTGTACCCTGGGGATCCTGTCACACCCACCTTTTGTAATTTGGATGAGGGTAGTTATGCATTCTCATTCTAGTGCTGTACTTTTAAACCAACTCACATTCCACAGTTCAAGAACTGCTGATCAAGAAATGATCATACCTTAGTTATATTGGTGTAAATGGCCTGAGGCTGAAGGAGAAGTAGTAGCTTTTAAACCTGGGAGTAGTATAGTAATCATCTTGACAAGAACTGCACTGGGTTTATCAGATCTAACATACAAATAAAAATTTTAAAAGGCACAACAATGCATTTAGTAAGAGTTACAGACAGAGATAATCCTCCATCCAGTCTTTTGCCATTCTGATACTTTATTCTAATATAACACAATTTAAGCTTTCAGTTGATCATTTAACTGCTTTCAGATGGAGCACTCATCACTTTGATGCATCTAGTTAATCATACAATTAAGGAATAAGATTTGAATACAAGTTTCTGTTTGCACTTGAAGTTCTATATTTTAAATAGCTATCATCGCCTGTTAACATATTATTATTCTTTAAATCTTGCTAAATAAAACAGTATTGTGCCAGCACTTTTACTTTATTTAAGAACAAGGCAGTTTTGGATGTCTTTTGCAACCCTTCCCAAATTGTTTGATTTAAATGACTCTTAAAAATTCAGGGACAGTCTGCTATATAAACAGACAAATGTCAGAAGTATTAGTTTAGGAGATAACAGTTAATGATTAAAGATGATGATATGAAAGTGTACTGTGCTTTTGTGGCCTTTGGCGCTAAGAAATTATTGCAAAGACAAAGAGGAGTCACGTGTCAGTTAGGGTACATCTCCACTACAACAAAAGACTCATGGCACAGCTGCAGCTGGCCCAAATCAGCTGACTCAGACTTGCAGGGCTCAGGCTGCCAGGCTAAAAACTGCAATGTAGTCATTCAGGCTTGGGCTGCCCAGCTCTGAGACCCTGCAATGGGGTGGGGTCTCAAAGCCCAGACTCCAGCCCAAGCCCAAACATCTGCACTGAATTTTAAGCCCCACAGCCCGAGCCCGCAAGTCAATTGATCTGGACTCTGAGACTCAGTGATGTGGGTTTTTTATTGCAGTGCAGACAACCTTTAAAACAGAAAGCTAAGATGGGCCAAATAAAATATACAGCTGAGAGCCACAGCAAGCTTTATACTGGGGATAGCCTCTATCTGGCTGCATTTTATAAGTGTATGTGTGCCAAGAGTGTGGAGGGAGGAATAATGAGGAAGAAAGGAGCCTTCCTACCATTGTGAGGCTGCCCAGAATTTCAACCCTTGAGGTGAGGTGAGTGCAGGGCCTGATACCCAGGTAGGTGCAACTTAGTGGAAAGCAAGCAGGGGAGGAATGGAGAGTAGGTAGAGCCATGGCTCTGTCCCTCACAGCCTGCCAGCTAGTAGAGCTAGGCCAGGTTGGGTTGGAGGGAGGAGGATGGTCCATTCCTGTGGAAACAGTCCTTACCAGCTGGTCATTTTTAGACAAGTCAAAGACTGACAAACTTGACCAACTGCATCTGTTTAAACTGCACCCTAATGGCCCTGCTGCCAGGTTCTACTTCAATCTGTGTAATCAACCTCACTTTTCTGTTCAGCTTTGGATCTGGCATAGCATCCCTGCAGTGGCGGATGTGTGGCCTGCATAGGGCACCTTGTGTCATCACTGTATCTCCCATCCACACTGATTTTAAATATCAGGAGGAGGCGGTCACACAGTCTGGGTTTGCTTCCTTTGCAGCATGGCTGTCTCCACAAGCTCCCAATTGGCTGCAGCTGCTGAGCAGTTTTTAAAGCTGCTCGACTGCAGGTTGATCTTGCTTGCAGTCAGTGAGCCAAGGATACAATGCTCTTATGTAGGGTTCACATATGGTATGTCCAGGTGCCTGAAGGGAAGATTTCTGCCCAAGGATTTTTCTGCATATGTGCTCAGATCTGCTTATTTACACTTTTGGGGGAGGAGGGGGGGTGGGATGCATATCTGATACTATTGCCACATTCTGCTCACCCTGCACACAGTGGGTGAATTGCAGCCATAAAGCAGAGTCAGGCTCTCAGGATATCGCTGTTTGACACAGTATGATAAAAAAGAGAGCGAGTCAAAGCTTTTCTACTAACTTTTGTTTTAGTTCAATAACTTTTATGTCTGTGCCTTTGACAGTCCAAGGAACGGTGATTTCTAATCACAGACTTAGCTGTGCTAGGAAAGCCGTAGTTTTTAGGTAGAATTAGTTGCATTGTTAGGTGGAATTAAGATTTTACCTTTTCTCTGAAACATCTTACTTTATTTCAGCCACTCTGTGAGAAAAGACACAGGACTAATGTGTCTATTCCAGTAGCACAGTTTGTATGTCTTTAAGTAAAAGAGTTAGTCAGTCCTATGAAATGGTATATAAAACACCAATATTAAACAAAAACAGCACAAGAGAGCTGTTAGTAATGCCATATCTAGTTTCCCTTTATCATTATGACCCTTTCTTACATTTTCTCATTTCCCCTCACTAAATTTTTTTTTTAAATAAACCTTACTCCGCAGTTAACTTTGATCTTTTAATCATCACTCTTTGACACTCCAATCCCTGATTAATTTATGCAGGACACCTTCTCTCTGACTCTCAAAGTTTACTTGAGCTATAATTCAAGTGCTACCCCATCTTGAGTCCTATCCACAAACAAAAACCCTCAACTCAAATGCATTCGGTGCTTTAAACTTTAATTGGCCAGCCTGAGAAGCAGTATAGCCTAACACTCAAATGAATTGAGCTCATCAACTGCTAATACACCTATCCCATAGTATGGCTGGAGGCTAGTGCCACTTGAGTGCCACTAGTTCTCCAATGCCTTACCACAACTCCCGTTGTGTGCCCAGAAAGGACAGACAAGTTCTCTCACAATTACTGGGAAAGAATCCTTAGAGTGGCTCAGCTTACTACTTTCCAAAGAACTATGAGATGTGTCCCCAGAAGTCTTAGCACCACACACAAATGAGTTCAGTGCCCATGTGAACACAGCATCTCAACTGTTATTTTGCAGTGTGACCATTTTCACTCAAGCTAGGATTGAGAAGAGTAACTTGAGCATAAGGGGGAGAATTTGCACAGAGCTTATCACTTGTGTGGCTTCAGTCAGCCAGTAGATTCATTTTTTCACTTTCATGAGCACTAGAACTACCTACATGCCCATTTCTCTCATGATGGTTAGTGTGTGAAAACAGATTAAAAGGAAACATTAATTGCAGTTGCTGTTATATCAATTTATATGATACCTTGAATACTGTAAACTGGGCCCTGGTATAATTCCAGATGATAATTACACCAGGTGTGAATTTGGTATTGATACATGGGGCCTGTATGGGAGGAGTAGACCACAGCAAGCACAATGGGTCAGATACCCATAGGACAAAAAGATTTGGTTTTATTGCCAGTTAATCACCAAAGATGTGTCCTAAAAAGAGTTTTACCCCTTTAAGAGACCAGCAGAGCATGGCTTACCTGAGCCCAAGATTAAAACAAACAAGTCAGGACCTCCAGCCTACTTCCCAGCTTCAGTCCCTGGTGGTCAGGGGGGATTCAAAGGGCTCTTTCAGACCAGTTATCAAAAGAAATTAAACAAAAGACTCAAGGCTGGCTTTAGACATCCCTGAATCCATGAACCTAACTCCATCTTTCAGCATCCAAGCTCTTATAAGAACAGAAGAAGGGTCTGCCCTTTTCCACAGCTCTATCTGCTCCTTCCTGAGGGTTTGTGCAGCTAAGGTGCACAGCTGTGGCACTTCCCACAGAAAAATGGTTAACCATTTGCCTGCCAGCCCAGAGACAGTCTCTACAGGCCTGGTGAGTTCTAGCATGTAATATATGATGGGACAGAAATTACTATTGCGTCATGATCAATAGATATACAAATATAAAATGGAGGAATGGAATGTGACACAATACGAGTCAGGCATAGGCTTAAATTAATTTAAAAATATTGTTTAAATGTTGTCCCTTAATATTCCTAGAGCAAATTACTAGGCTAATTATAAATTCCTCTGAGTTGGTGGACATCAGCGTGTGCGCTATAGGCTAGTGAATTTTTTTCCCTAAATGGTAACTTCATTATGTTTTCAGTGACCTTTGGTGAGCTGCAGTATTATCAAATTAATTATTTATTAATTTGACTGATGTGCTACAGGTCTGAACAATTGTATTGTTCCTTTCCCCCCAATGAAACAGTCAGTTGCTAACTCAATAGAATAAACTTGGCCTTTTATCTCATAAACTAGAGAAGTGAGCTCCCCAGGGCTTCCTCCTAGCGTTCACATTTTCTAAGCTCTGTCATGCGGAAGAGTTTACTGTAGGCTTTAAAAAAACTGACACGCAATATCTGCTGTCTTCTACCAGTCCCTGGTAGGATTGACAAGAATCCCAGTAGTACTTTTCAGAACCAACAGACTGAAAAATAAAGGATTCCATATTCTTTTATCATCCTGCACTGCAAGCACCAAATATTGGAAGAGAGCCATTATAGAATGGGATCCCTCTGGTCAGTCCCTAATTTTCAGTAGACATATTTTGTGACATTATTATTCCATAAATATTTATCCATTCGGGAGTAAAAAAAAAATACTGATTGTATCATCTCACAATTCACTCAAGGCTGCTTATACTATGAGGCACTTTAGATTTAAATTTTGTGGCTAAGACAGGTGCCAGAGCAGCACTAAATTATGCAGCAGCATTAGCTGATTATACAGGCCTGGTCTACACTAGGAGCTTATATCGAATTTAGCGCCGTTACATCGAATTAACCCTGCACCCGTCCACACCAGGAAGCTACTTAGTTCGAAATAGAGCTCTTTTAAATTCGACTTCTGTAATCCTCGAAAACGAGAGGAGTAGCGCTAAATTCGAAATGGCAATATCGAATTAGGCTAGGTGTGGATGGAAATCGACGGTAATAGCTCCGGGAGCTATCCCACAGTGCACCACTCTGTTGACGCTCTTGACAGCACTTAGAGCTCGGATGCTCTGACCAGCCACACAGGAAAAGCCCCAGGAAAATTTGAATTCCTTTTCCTGTCTGGCCAGTTTGAATCTCATTTTCTGTTTGGACAGCGTGGAGAGCTCAGCAGCACTAGCAACGATGCAGAGCTCTCCAGCAGAGTTGGCCGTGCAATCTAATAGAAAGAGGGCCCCAGCATGGACTGATCGGGAGGTCTTGGATCTCATCGCTGTGTGGGGCGATGAGTCCGTGCTTTCAGAGCTGCGCTCCAAAAGAAGGAATGCAAAGATCTATGAGAAGATCTCTAAAGCCATGGCAGAGAGAGGATACAGCCGGGATGCAACGCAGTGCCGCGTGAAAATCAAGGAGCTGAGACAAGGCTACCAAAAAACCAAAGAGGCAAACCGACGCTCCGGATCCCAGCCCCACACATCACGTTTCTACGAGGCACTGCATTCCATCCTAGGTGCGGCCGCCACCACTACCCCACCAGTGACCGTGGACTCCGAGGATGGGATATTGTCCACGGCCGGTTCCTCCTCGGAAATGTTAGGTGACGGGGAAGATGAGGAAGGAGATGAGGAGGACGAGGCAGTCGACAGCGCTTGCACCGCTGATTTCAACGACAGCCAGGAGCTCTTCATCACCCTTACCGAGATCCCCTACCAACCGTCCACAGCCCTTACCCCGGACACCGAATCAGGGGAAGGATCAAGCAGTGAGTGCTTTAAACATCTAAACATTTCATTTTAACATAAGTGGAATATTTATATTGTTAAGAATGGGCTTTTCAGTCACTCAGTTAAACATAGAAACTTTTATTTATAACAAAACAGGAATAATAACTATATCAGTAATTTGTTGTTCATGATTTAGTTGGCTTAGTAAACTTTTTACTACTAACTATGTATAGAAAATCAAGTACTGTCCGGATATTCATGATTAGTCCCCAACACGGCCCCTCCACTCTGTAGTCCGTTATGCTCAACTTAAAGGAAAAGGCGGTCAATGTGCCCGGGAATGGACAGACAGTCCTCCTGGGATAGCTCCGCATAGCTCTCCTGGAGGTACCGCTCCAGCATGCGCACGAGGTTCAACGGCAGGGCAATCTTGTTTGGTCCCCCGTGGTAGCACACGTTCCCACGCCATGAGTCCATGAGGTAGTCGGGGATCAGTGCGCGGCACAGCATGGCGGCATATGGCCCAGGCCTCTGCATGCATTCACGCAGCATCCTTCCCCTCTCGGTCTCCGAGATCCTCATGAGGGTTATGTCACACATGACGCCCTGCTTTAAATTAGGGAGGGGAATGTTAGTATTTGGACTGCTTTACAGCCACGCGGTGGAGGCGGCAGAGGGGCAGCATACAGGGATCTTTCCCGGGGACAGCCGCGAGGTGGTGGGACAGGGGCAGAGCTCATGCTTCCCTGATTGCTGCCAGCAGAGAGTGGCCTTGCATTCAGTGCGAAAGGAGCCCAGTGCTACTATTACATGTTTAAGCTGCCACAAGTCTACGGCTTACCATGTTTTCCCGCAGCAGAAGTAGAGGTGTCCTGCAACGCTTCTCTGATCGCAACTGCAGGACCCCAGACACATAAGGCGAGGGCCGAAAATTCGACCTTGTCCTGAGTGCGCATGTGAAAGGTGCAGTGCATGGTGTTGTTCACAGAGAAAGACTATGCTCTTTGTTAGCAACTTCATTTATCTGTCTCAGGAATTTACTCCCTTTTTCCCATTCCCACAGACACATCTGCGACTGTCTCCCAACCCAGCCTGGCATCACACTCCCAGAGGCTAGCGCAGATTAGAAGAAGGAAGAGAAAAACTCGTGAAGACATGTTTTATGAACTTATGGAGTGCTCACGAGAGCAGGCAGCCCAGACGACACAGTGGAGGGAGAACTTGTCACAAATGCACAGAGCAGTCATGGAACGGGAGGAGAGGTGGCGCCAGGAGGACCAGCAGGCTACTCAAACCCTGCTTGGACTAATGAGGGAGCAAACGGAGACGCTCCGGCGCCTAGTGGATGTTCTGCAAGACCGGAGGCAGGAGGACAGAGCACTGCTGCTGTCTATCTCTAACCGCCCTCCCCCGCCACCAAGTCCCACACCCCCCTCACCAAAAGTACAAAGAAGGAGGGGCGGCAAGGGCCGTTAAAACTGTCAGTCGGCCACTGCACACTGCTGCAGCAATGGAAGGCTCTCGTTCCAAACTTTGAAAAGTCCTTTCCTACCCATCTCACACTAGCCCATGTCCAAGTTTCCTTCCCCCCCCCCCCTTTTCATGTGCGGTTCGTAATAAAACATCTGTTTCTGTTAAGTACTGTTTCCGAGAGTGTCTTTTGGAGGGGATTCTGTCTGAAGGGGGGGAAGGGGTTTGTTACTTGGACAGGACAGTCACCTGTAGCAGGCTACAGAGGCGGGGGCAGGTCCAGCATCAGGACACATACACAGCACAGTCACCAGTTACCCTGGTCAGTCTGGGAGGCGGTTTTCTTGTTCTGGGGTGCGAGGGGGTTGATCTGTGACTTTGTGTCGGGGGAGGGCAGTTAGAGATCCTATGCCGCGGTCCTTATCCTGGATCACAGAGCCACGCAGCAGGGGATCTGTTACCCTCCGCCCCCTGCCAGAAAGTCACTTGGCCGACACATACATCCAGTCCCGCCCAGGACTGCTGGCAGGCTGCGTTGAAACAACCAATGCAGCACTGCGGAGCCTGTCATTCCCGGACTTTAGAAGCATCATTTGCATCAAAACAGTAAGCCCGCCCCCCGCCACAGTCTGCGTCCCCGGTTTAAAACATTCCCGCGAAAACAGTAAAAAAGAGAACCTTGTTCATTAACAGAACAGAACAGATTTTATTTGTTGGGAAGGTGGGGAAGGGGGTATGTAACTTGGAAGGATAGTCAACAGTAACTGGGTAAAGAAACGGGGGCAGGTTCAGCATCTGTGTCCACAAAGTAAAAAGTCACTGGAGACCCTGTTCAGTCAGGAACCTGGCTTTCAAAGCCTCCCTGATGCACAGTGCGTCCCGCTGTGATCTTCTAATCGCCCTGCTGTCTGGCTGGACGTAATCAGAAGCCAGGCTATTTGCCTCAACCTCCCACCCTGACATATAGGTCTCCCCCTTGCTCTCACACAAATTGTGGAGCACACAGCAAGCAGCTATCACAATGGGGATATTGGTCTCGCTGAGATCACAGCGAGTGAGTAGGCTTCTCCATCTGCCCTTGAGACGGCCAAAAGCACACTCCACCACCATTCTGCACTTGCTGAGCCGGTAGTTGAATAGTTCTTTCCCTGAGTCCAGTGCGCCAGTGTAGGGCTTCATGAGCCAGGGCATTAGCGGGTATGCAGGGTCCCCGAGGATGACTGTAGGCATCTCCACATCCCCAACAGTTACTTTGTGGTCCGGGAAGTAAAGACCTTCCTGCAGCCGTCTACACAGACCAGAGTTCCTGAACACCCTAGCGTCATGAACCTTGCCAGGCCATCCAACGTAGATATTGGTAAAACGTCCCCGATGGTCCACCAGTGCTTGCAGCACCATGGAAAAGTATCCCTTTCTGTTTATGTACTGGCTGGCCTGGTGGTCCGGTCCCAGGATAGGGATGTGAGTCCCATCTATAGCCCCACCGCAGTTTGGGAATCCCATCTCGGCAAAGCCATCTCTGATGAGCTCAACGTTTCCCAGGGTCACTACCTTAGATAGCAGTAGCTTGACGATTGCCCTGGCTACTTGCATAACAGCAACCCCCACGGTAGACTTGCCCACGCCAAACTGGTTAGCGACGGACCGGTAGCTGTCTGGCGTTGCGAGCTTCCAGAGGGCTATGGCCACTCGCTTCTGGACAGTCAGGGCTGCCCGCATCCGGGTGTCCTTTCGCTTCAGGGCAGGGGACAGCAACTCACACAGTTCGAGGAAAGTCCCCTTCCGCATGCGAAAGTTGCGCAGCCACTGGGATTCATCCCAGACCTGCAGCACTATGCGGTCCCACCATTCCGTGCTGGTTTCACGGGCCCAGAATCGCCGTTCAACAGTATCAACAAGACCCAGTGACAGCGAGATGTCCTGGGCGCTGGGTCTCATGTTCTCAGAGAGGTCGGAGCTAGTGTCCGACTTCATGCCGTCACGGTAGTGCCGTAGCCTCCTCTCATGATTGATCTGCAGCTGCCTCTGGTACAGGTGGAGGAGAAGCTGCGAGGCGTTGAGAACTGCCACAACTGCAGCGATGGTCGCAGCGGGATCCATGCTCGCACTGCTGTGGCGTCCGCGCAGTCAGTAATCAGAAAAGCGCGCGAAATTATTTCCCGCCGGCGCTTTCAGGGAGGGAGGGAGGGAGGGAGGGAGGGCTTGAGTGACGGACGGATGACGACAGGCGCCCAAAAGCACCCTCGACACATTTTTTTACCCAGAAGGCATTTGGGGCTCGACCCAGAATTCCAAAGGGCAGGGGGGACTGCGGGAACTGTGGGATAGCTGCCCACAGTGCACCGCTTCCAATGTCGACGCTTGCCCCGTTAGTGTGGACTCACAAAGTCTCACAAAGTCGAATTACTGTCCTTAGTGTGGACACACACGTTCGACTTAGTAATATCGATTCCACATAGTCGAATTAACTAAAATCGAAGTACTCTCGTAGTGTAGACAAGGCCACAGTCATTCAGCTTTACAAAAATATGTCTAAAAATACATCATGACAATATAACTAGTGTGCATTGCTGCTGGCATTGCAGCAGAGCAATATTACCACCGTATCTGAGGCACAGATCTTCATATGGATTTAGTTGCCATTGAAAGCAGTGGGAGTTAGGCTCCTAAATATCTTTGAGGCTCTGGGCCTGAGTGCCGGTACACAAGTACTGTCAGGCTATTTAAGGCCCCACATTAACTTACATCCAGAGTTGTTCATTAATGGTCTGAAATACATTCATTATCCCACCTTAGTGTTTTTTTAAACTGGTTCTTCCATTATTTAATTTAGAGCCTGATCCTGTGAAGTGCTGAATGCCTTCCTCCCAGGACTGGGCCCTTAAAAAGGCAGCACTTTGTGTGGATTCCAAAGGCCAACAAAGTTCCCCACATCATGCGATTCCCAGCCATGACATTTGTGTTTGTTTTTATAAGGTGGAGGGCCTACACTATATTGGTGCATTTTTAAAAAAAATCATTGCTAGAATAATGGATTTTAAACAGTCATTTAGAGAGCCAACGTTAGAGTTTGAATTTGATGGTGCCAAATGCTCACAAACTATTCTCTTGAGATTTTTGCCTCAAATGAAGTAAATATTGTAAGATTAGCCTTTCTCATGAGATATTCTCCATCATCAGATCCAAAACAGAGTACACATTCTGGTAGTGCAAAGCAAAGAAGCTCTAAAACCAGTTGAACTAACCATTTAAGGATTCATCCTGCATAGCGGGGAATCCTTGGAAGTGTAAAGCTTCCATGGTGACTCTTTTGCCACCTGCAGTGGCAGTTACTTGTGCATAGGGTATGGCGAAAAAGAAAGGGTAGGGTGGCCAGGGCATCCACACCTCCTGCTAATCCCCAACTGCCAGACTGGCCCCTTTGGGTCATAAGCAACCAATATAAACTAGAGCAACCCTGGGGCCACAGTAAATAAAGAAATCTGAAAATGTTTTTAATAGTAAGTTGTTTTTTAAATGAAAAAAAAGCACAAATTTATTGTACTATTTTTAAAACTTTAGAATCAAATGAGCTCTCAGTTACATGAGTGCATCTCCCATTTAAGTCAATAAGATTTGTGAATGCATAACTGGGAGCAAAACTTGTCTTCTGCCCTACCTTTTCTTCAGTCACATAACACAATTCATATTGGAGTGCCAGAACCCAATCATGGGTGGGTGGGTGGGCATGGGCCCATAGGAACAAAGATCTTTCAAGCTATATATATATATATATATTATTATTATTATTTTTTGTAAAGTATTTTAAATGAGAGTGAAACATAGATGAGTTTAGGACCCAAATGTACCTAACACCATCAGGGGTTTTCAGTTTAGATCAGAGTAGCTGTCACACTGGCAATTGGCAGCTCCCTTTGAAACCAAGGTCGCTCAAGGGGAGATTGTGTTGCTTCAGAAAAGCAGTTTGTTAAACAAACTTTTTTTTTCTGCCCAGAGTGGAGTTTTTATGGTCTTCAAAACTCATTATCGATCGGATATAAAATTGATCATCTGTCAACCTACTGAACATAAATAGCCCATGCTGTGCCTGTCCACTGGTGGCCACACACTAGAGTGGAGTAAAGAAATTAGCAGATCCCATCTTGCTGCATGTGTGTACCACAGCTGCCACTTGAACTAAGATTCTTCAACATGGTCTGCAGGCCAATATGTTACAAAGGGAGGCAAAGAGAAACCTCCCACTGGGTAAACCAATAAAATCTCACTGTGTGAAGCTGGTAGCAGAGTCATTCTCTCTTTATCTCACTGCTCAGGTTTGTTCAGGGACCTGAGGGCTTCAAAAGCAGACTGCCAGGGGAGTGACAGCCTCTCCAAAGGAAATTAAAAGATAAGCAAAGTCTGCTTCTTGCCCACTGCACTGCAGGGTACCAAGCCCACATGTATTTAGAAGGCTTTTAAGAAGAAAGTACTAATCATGCTGTAGCAGGCAGTTACATGAGACCAAAAAAACACAAAAAAACTATATGTCCTACACAACCTAAAAATTATTAGAAACCCCAATTCATGCCAGAAAAGTTTGTTTTTAAGCACATTTGGTTTTTGCTAGAAGTCATATATCACATTTTAGGATGATATCCGAAACTTTTGTAAAATCATAGTGGGAAGGACACAGGCATTTTGGATAGAGGAGATCTCTGCAAAATGTGAGCTTGTACCATTATGCCTGACACTCGCCTCCCGAAGCAAGTACTCTTCTCTCAGTTAAGTCAAGGAAGAAGGGCTCGTGGAGAGCAGTGGAAGTGTTTCAAAGACGTACTGAAAGTACATCTTAAAAAGGGAGGCATCAACCCAACAAATTGGGAGGATTCGGCGCGGAACAGAACACAGTGGTGCCACACCATAAACCAAGGCACAGCTCACTTTGAGGAGAACAGATGTGCTCATGAGACAGAAGCGACGAAGGAGGAAAGAAAGGGCACAACAGTCCAGCCAACAACTATGTCTCCTCCACGATTACACCTGTCACTTCTGTGGGAAAATCTGCAGGGCAAAAATTGGGCTCCTCAGCCACTTAAATCTCACCAATGAACCCCCTTGGCAGACATCCTCGCATTGAGGGATAGCTGAAGAGCTCTTTGAAGAGCTACTGTTTTAAAGGATAGTTTTTGTTCATTTCATGTAAACTCTGAAAGCATGGAGGCATTTAGGGAAAACATTATTTATGATCACTTTCCAAAATCTTTATTTTTATATTGTATTTATTGACTTTTTAGTAACGAATGACATTAATTGGTTACAGTGCAATGATAACTACATAGCCATTAATACAGAGGTAAATTACAAAGATAAACACAAATGCATGCTGTGAGGTGTCATTCCATATTCTTTATGAAAATATGCTTATGATATGAATGATATAACAGATATACTTTATGCAAGATGGCTCATGTGAGATATCATTGGAAAGGTTTGATTTACTGAATGCGATTATTCTATTTGTATGAATTATCATTTTTGTATCTGACGTTAGGAATATTGACCTGTGTATCTGTATTTCATATTTGCTGCTTTGGGTCACTCCCACTGCTGACACTTCAGGGACTACAATGGAAAAGCCAGACAGTGCTGATGGCACATCAGCAAGAGACAATGGACTGTAAAAGAGCTTAGTCTTCCTGTGAACCTGTGGGTCAGCCTGAGAAGAATGGCTACAGGGGCCCCACAGAGTCAGGTGGTCTTGTCACCTGATACTAAAACATTACCTGGGACTTCTTGTAACTTTCCACTGTAAGGGAAGGAGGGTCAAACTAGGAAACAAAAGACTCCCGCCTTATGCAAATCCTATTTAAGGGTGGGAAGTGAGGTAATCCTGGTCATCAGTTCTCCCCTGCTACCTCACCCAAGATGACTGCTGGAAACAACTAACACTGAACTGTGGGAAAGAACTGAACCCAGGCTGGAAGAGCATCTGGCCTGTGAAGAAGGTTATTAGAACCACATTTAGGGTGAGAACTTGCATATAACTAGTTTCTTTAGTATATTAAGCTTAGTTTGCGTGCTCTGTTTTGTTTTCTTAGTAATCTGCCTTGTTCTGTCTGCTACCTCCTTAACTACTTAAAATACACCTGTTATAGTTAATAAATTTATTTCTGGTTTATAATACAACCCAGTTTAGGTGATTTCTAACTGGGGGCGCAAGAAATTGTGCATACCCTCTTCCACATTGAGGGAAGAGGCAAATAGAATATCTCTTTGGGTCTGTACTCCAAGGGAGTTGGACATCTCAGTGCTGGAGCAAGTCCCTTAAGCTAAGTCTTCCCAGAGATGATCTGCAGCTGGGTGTGGCCTTGCCTGTATGTGTGTTAGAGGAGGTTTTAAGAGCCTGGCTCAGCAAGACAGGTTAAAGGGGGCCCAGGCTGGCAGAACAGGTAGACTCAGTGGTATCTCAGCACATCAGATGACTTCCCCAGGGGTCCAACCCATCAGACATGCCTTGCATGTTATACAAAGATACATACATTTGTATACACAGAGGTAAATTGTAGGAAAAAAGCAAATGATATGGGCCTGATCCAAAGCCCATTGACATCACTGAGATTTGGATCAGATCCATAATGATTCACAACAAAACAAATATGGAAAATTACTATGTAAAAATGTCACTTTCTTACTCAGAGAGGTGGATTTAGGTACCTAACTTTAGGTACCCAACTTTGAACATTTTGGCCTTAATAAAAATATCAGCTGATGATACATGAGATCAAATAACTCCAACACTCTTCACTTTGTTGACTGTTCAGGACTAAGACTAAAAACTTATTTTTGTCCCTAAATATGCAGATGAAACTCTGAACCCCAAGGAGCAGATCTGTTGAGTGACCGCCTCCATCATATTACCCCTTCTGCTCAGTCATAATTTGTATTTAACTCAGACACTCTGCTTCCTTCCCCAGAGTTTAAGAAGAGCTCTGTGTAGCTCGAAAGCTTGTACCTTCGATCAACAGAAGTTGGTCCAGTAAAAGATATTCCTTCACTTACCTTGTCTCTCTCAGATTCTGGGACCGACACAGCTCCAATAATACTGAAAATGAGTATGAACGTGACATTGTACAGTAGTTTTTCAGAGTGGAATGATATTTTGTTTTGTTGGCACTTTTTTTTTTTTTTAAATAACGTCAGGTGTTCAGTACCTCTCAAAAACCAGGTCCCTTTTATTTAGATACCTAAATATAGATTTAAGTGCCTAACTTTTAGGCACCAAGGCTGACAATGTTGCCCTCAGTTCCAATCAGTGAAGCATCAATAAGGATGATGCATGAGATGGAATGAACCCCGCTTGATTCTGAGAGCCTTGGATAAGTTTACAGGGTTGGTGGTTGTGAAAACCAAATAAACTGAGCACAGTAGATTCAGGATTCATTGAGAGTCAATAACTATGCAAGTGCACAATGCTAAATTTATAGTCACTTTTCAGAATAGAGCCTCATTTAAATGTAGCTAAGCAGTATATATGGTATCATATGATTAAAGCCAGTGTTTTTGTTGTAATATATAGTTTAGTATAATGACCACACTGACCAGCAGTGGATACATATCAACATGCAACAAGGTGGGTGTTTTGACTGACATTATCTATTCAGTCAATTGAATCCCCATCTTATATAGCTGATGTTTTTCTCCATTTGATACATAATTTCCTCTATTGCTGCTGCCTTCATCTCACTGAGGATCATGGATTCAATGAGTGACTTTGGAGAGCTATTCTACATTTGGCTAACAGCAGTGCTATGGGCACAAATGTTTTAGCTCCCGAGTTAAAACAATTAGCTGTGATGTCCACTGTTGCTCTCTGATAATAATGCCTGACAACTAAGTTTGCCAAACTTTCAGTCTGGTAATATATATACTATACAAGTTAGATTTTTTCATATTATATAATTTAAGCAGCAATATAACCCTGATGAAGCAATTTAAAGTTCATTATAAATCTAGCATTAATAAAAATCTGTTTTCTTTGTAGATATTCAACCATTGAATAGCTTCTCTCTAAGTATCCACTATTTTTTCACAAAAGTCAACGGGGAAAGGGATTCTTCTATTTCTTTAAGGGAGCATATTTAAAATCAAAGTGTAAGTGCCACCTTGGCCTTTCTCAAATCTTATTAACGTGTTGGTGAAATAGTTGGCTGCAGACCCCCAAAGCCTGCTTCAGAAGCTTGTAGCAAAGAGACACCACTAAGACTTCTTCAAAGCAATCATATTTTCCATGTAAGAATTTACTACAGCCTTAGAGAAATCAAAATACAATACATGCTCTTTTCTACTAAACCCTGCAGGATTTCCAAGAATCCAAGCAAAATTTTTTAAAGCTAAATGACTAAGATTTTTGTAGTCTACAGTAAGGTCCCAAATGTAATTTTCTCATAGGCAGTGATCTTGAGTAATACCACTTAAATCCCTTTCATAGATTTAGGCAGTAGAAAGAAGAAAAGATAAAATCTGCAACAATGAACAAAATTTGTCTGTGATACTAACACCCTTTGGCCCATACAGACATCCTTCTAAAATCACTTTGAAAGTCATGCAGCTGAAGGTCATTACAGCGAATTCCGCATTTACAATAGCTAGAAGTGTGTATTTCACTGTGGTAACAAACATAACCCACATGATATGCTGACCAGATCTCTATTTGAAAATGGGAAGTTTATGGTGTGAGGTTAAGGCTTTCCATTAGAAGCAGTGACTTGCAATGTTGGTAGTACAGGACTTCATTTTTCACTGTAAAACAAAAGCTAAGCTTCTCCTTAGAATAAACTAGCAACTTTACATTGCCTTAATTTTAGTTACATTTCTCTATTTTCTGTTAGATTTCAACCCCAAATAATTTTTTAGAAGATTATGATTATTTATTCCAATCCCCCTGAAAAAGGGATTGGAATAAAAGTTGGAATTCAATTTAAGAGGGGTGCCAGTAGTTATCGTTAAAGTTGAATTCCAACTTTTATTCCAATCCCTTTTTCAGAGGGATTGGAATAAATAATCATAATCTTCTAAAAAAT
The DNA here is from genome assembly GCF_028017835.1 of Emys orbicularis. NCBI lineage: Eukaryota > Metazoa > Chordata > Testudines > Emydidae > Emys > Emys orbicularis. Next base: position 61,142,948 of record NC_088683.1, on the reverse strand, counting down.
TATTTGGGGTTGAAATCTTTCTTGCTTGGTTCAGCCTAAAGATGATTTTATATTTTTAGAAACAAAATCAGTTGAGTTATTCTTGAGTATATGTAGAATAGACACACACAGTGCTTATTTTCCAGTTAGAATAATTGTGCTAAGATAACTTGATAAGGCCTGAAACAGAAACTTGAGTTTTGGTCATGCTCCCATTGATTCCAATAGGACCAGAAGCAAGCTTTTGGCTTTTGTACACCTCAAACTTAAAGTACCTAGTCAGGTTTGAAGAAAAGGGAATCAGAAGTACATCTCTAGCCCAATATAACACTGTCCTCGGGAGCCAAAAAAAAAATCTTACCGCGTTATAGGTGAAACCGCATTATATCAAACTTGCTTTGATCCGCAGGAGTGCGCAGCCCCCCCCCCCCCCCCGCTTTACCGCATTATATCCGAATTCGTGTTATATCGGGTCGCGTTATATCGGGGTAGAGGTGTATTAAGATTACAAATGGCTATAATTGGCAACTTTTGTGCTCGTGCATTAGAAATTGCTGTGTTTAGCACATTTCAAGGTTGTATTTGTTAACGATTTCCCGTTCAGTGATACTGTATCTGTTTGAACTGATTCCAAAGACCTCAAGCAGAATAGCTCCATACCAAGTGCACTAAATGCCCCAATAACAACTATGTGGGTGAAACCAGACAATCACTACACTCTTGAATGAACTCACACAGGAAAATGATAAAAGACAAAAACAACATATCACCTGTGGGTGAACTCTTTTCACAAAGCGATCACTCTATATCTGACCTCTCATTCCTCATCCTCAAAAGGAAGCCTACACAACACTTTCAAAAGACAAGCCTAGGAGCTTAAATTCATAACTTTGCTAGACACTAAAAATTATGGTCTTAATAAAAACACTAGGGGCTTGTCTACACATACAGTGCTGCAATGGCACAGCTGCATCAGTGCAGCTGCTCCACTTCAGAACATCTGGTGAAGATGGTCTATGCCGATGGGAGAGAGCTGTGTCAGTGGGAGATACCACGAGAGGTGGTAGCTGTGTCAGTGGGAGAAGCTCTCCCACCAACATATGCTGTCCACACCAGCACTTATGTTGGTGTATTATATGTTGCTCAGGGGGGTGGTTTAGTCACACTTCTGAGCAACGTATGTTATGCCGACATAAGCTGTAGTGTAGACATAGCCTAGATTTATGACTTCTTACAACAACCTGTGTAACCCACTAACCTTCATCTTTTCCTATGACTTACAGGGGTGCTAATGGGCCACTTCACCTTCAATGGTCCCTTAGAGTACGTGTTAATTACTTATGCTAAACTTTCTGTTAGATCTTGTATTTAGCTGTGGCACTCTTAATACCTTTCCCAGACCTGAAGAAGAGCTCTCTGTGTGGCTTGAAAGCTTGTTTCTCTCTCCAACAAAGTTGGTCCAATAAAAGATATTACCTCACCCATATTGTCTCTCTAAGGGCTTCTCTACGCCATGCAGCTTTTAGCTACAGGGCTGTGTCGACACAGCCCTGTCACTAAAAGTCGGCGTTTGTAAATACTCTTTATCGGCACTTTTGCCAACAATATACTTCCACCCCCGCTAGCGGCATTCAGTTTATCGGCAGGAGAGTGCTCCTACTGACAAAGCTGCGTTCATACTACCACTTGCCACAGCAAAACTTTTGTCTTTCGGGGTGGGGGGGGGGGGAGTGTAGACAAAGCCTAATATTCTGGGACCGACACGGCTACACCACCACTGCATCCATATCAAGGGACCTACAAGATCTGCTGGAAGAGAATAGACAATTTTTAGCATCAACACAGATGCAAGTAAAATCTATAGAAGTTTCCCAGTTTTAGTGATAATCCAGACAGGAGGCAGAACTTCCAGTTTGTTCAGCCCTGCTATATTCTATTTTTGCAACCATTGTTTTTTATTATAATTTCAAGTATTTGGATTAAATATTGAGACCATTTGGGTTATAATTTCCTTTCCGAAGCTTAGTTACATGGAGTGTTACAGTCTGTGAACCATCTAAAATTCTAATCAAGAATGAAAAACAATTTGTGTGATTAACAGGAAAGAAAAAAGTTAATGGCAAAAATGAACATATTTTATAGGAAAAGTAAAGCACAAACACTAAATGTCCATAAAAAAAAGTGCTACTTCAATGCATTAAGTAGAATGAAAGGAGAGTCTCTAAAGACTGGTCATGTAATGTAACAGCTATTGGTTTTATGTTATTACTAAAACATAAGTCTAGAGTACTCTCTACTACTAAAGTCTAGAGTACTCTCTTTGTAAACACCCCATGGCAAAGAAAATAATTGAAATACCAGTTTAGCAGTCTGTTACCAGGATGTGATCTCAACCTATTAACTCTGTAAAACAAAATGATTTTTTTTTAGATGGACCTAAAATGCACCCCATGATTCTGAAACATATTAATCTAGGTATTTATGAGGCCCTTATCACCATAGCATCTGAGCGCCTCTCAGTCATTAATGGATTATCTTCACAACATATCTGTGAGGTAGGGAAGATATTATACTCATTTGACAAATGGGGAACTGAGGCTGAGCCCTGGTCTATACTATAAAATTACTTCACCATAATTTACGTTGCTCAGGGGTGTGAATAATCCACACCCCTGAGCAACGTAATTATACTGACCTAAGTGCCGGCATAGACAGTGCTATGTTGGTGGGAGAGCTACCACCGACATAGCTACCACCTCTCGTGGAGGTGGAGTTATTAAGCCAACAGGAGAGCTCTCTCCCTTTGGCTTAGAGCATCTTCACCAGAAGTGCTACAGAGGTGCAGATGCATCGGTGCAGCTGCACCGTTGTAAATTTGTAGTGTAGACCTGCCCACAGAATAGATTGAGTGATTTGTCCCAGCTCACACAGGAAGACTGTGGCTGAGTCAGGATTAAAACCAAGGTCTCCTCAGGACTGATCAGTTTTCATACTAGATCAGTTTAGAAACAGATATTGCTACAGAGCTTCAACCCCTAGTTCAGGACATGACTATAAACAGTTATAGAAGTGCTTAGTGGTAGAGCTTAGAGGTGGACGTGCCTTAAGAATAATATAGGGTGGCATAAAAAGAACTGTGTGGTATCTATAACCATGGGCAGTCACTATGTTAACCGTCTCTTAAGAGAAAGTAAGCAGGTGTGATTGGGCAGCCTGTCTGTGTTGGGCGTAAGGCAGGGAACTGCATCTTGGAAATACCCAGGTCAGAAGCGGAAAAATCATTGGTCTTTTGCTTCACTAAATTAATTCATTAACTATCTGGATACGTTTTGTAAAGAAGTACAGAACATTGGCAGTAAATAAAGTTAAGGTAAAAATCTTGGCAGAGTGACCATTTTTATAACATTAATCCTGCTAAACCAGTTGATAATACGATTAGACTAATCTTTCCAATCCAGTGAGATTTGTTTTAGTAAGATTATGAAAGTTAATTCATAAAGTTGGTCAAATTTGTAAAGTAAATTGGATTCCTAGGCATCTGAAGCCAGTATCTGTGTAATTTTGAAAGGTGATATCCTTTAATCTAGTTTCTTTGGAGATCAAGATTTTGGATGAGGGGTTGAGGGAGAGAGTACTGATTTACTTTGAAGTCTAAAATTGAGCCATGCAGTTCCAAAGTTTATTACTTCAGAATAGGCTATTTCAGGGTCTGTCAGAGACTAATCAGGTCGCCTACACACACACAGAATATTTAGATGGATCAACTTTAATTCCTTTTATTTTAAGGCTCATCTTAATGATTTGTGCCAAGGGTAACATGGCAAAGGGGCCAGATGGAGATGCCCTTTCTATTCCCCAGGCCTCCCTTGAAATGGCTGGTTTTGCCTCTGTCAGCTATGAGAGAGGTTCTAAGAGCTGCACTGGTGCCCTGAATTAAACAGAAATTCCCACTCCATGACCATATTGGAAAGATCTTTAAAAGTTTTGCTTGATTCAATCAACTGCCTTCTCATCCTAATGTTATGCATTTTAGTGGATGGTCAGGTTGAATGATTTTTCAAACATTGCCTGCTGTATACCTATCATTCATAAACCAATCCTGGTCTTGGTGAATTTATATATATTTGCAATTTTGTCCAGAAACAGAATTTTTCTGCATTTCTCCCTCTGTCCCACTCCTGTCAGTGTTGCAAAATGCTATAATGTAACTGGAGCAGTAATCCAGAGACCTGCCTTCCTTTAAATGATAGAGCCACATTGGTATTATTTATTGAAGTTTTTAATTGTAACAGTGCCTTGCTTATGTTAAATGATCTTATCTTTATAAAATTTATGTATTTTTCTATACCTGTGAGTCTTAAATAGAATTTTTTTAAAGATGCAATAAACATGCATGAAAAAAGCAGCAATTTTATAGCCCATATTCATCCATTGATTTCAGTAGTCTTAACTCAGATATAAATATGGCTCTTTGAGCCAAGGGCTTTGTAAAGAACTCTGTGGGAAAGCCATCTGGGCCTGGGGAATGCTTTTATTGTATGGACACCCTCTAATATGTCTTTTTTGACTGATGTTAATTTCCTGTAATTGTTCTTCTGACAACTTGGGTCAATTAAATGGGTATAAAAGGTGATATTTGCTTTGTAGGCTTCTTGGAGATATCTGGAGGGTATTGTGCATCATAACCTGGGTGTGTCTGTGTGAAAGCTTCATGTCCTGTGCAGCAGTCTCCCACCCCCACCCCAAAAATTGTTTCCCTTCAGAAGTTGGGCAGGTTACCAAACAACTTTAACCACAAAGATATCCTGGTAATGGCTTATCTCTGTTTCTCAAGGTTTGTTACTCAGATCCAGACATGATAATTGGTTATATTAAAATGCATTTTTGTAGTTTTCCCCTGTCTCTTACTATCAGTTCTTTGTCCTGAGATCAGAGTAAGTTGCTATACTTGCCTTATGGATCTTGTTATCTTCAAGCCAGGGCATTAAGTGCACTAACCCCTTTACTGTGCAGTTTCTCTGGCCTCTCCTTTTCTTTAAATTAAAATAATGCCTTAAGTACGTATCCCACAACAGAAATATCTCCTCCTAATCCTCCTGTTACTTCAATGGCGTGGATGTCAAAAACAGAAATACACACACCCCACCAGTCTCCGGGGATGTTTTCTAATAAGAAATCTATGTCCACTCTGATATATATCATTATTTTCTGGCATGCTTTCTCTGGGCTAAGTCATAACAAACAAATACATGTGTGGAGGGAAAGAATCCCATGTAAATACAGGCTTCATTGGGCGTATGTGCCAAAGTGGCAAAATGAGCCCAAGCAACATCCTTCTCCTTCCTCACAAAGGCTCAGAGAAGTATCTATAGCACCTTTGCAAAAATCCCTATCCTGGCCTGTTCACATGCTGGGCCAGTGCTCTGGCACTACTGAAAGAAGCACTGAGGCTGCCCTAAGTTACATTTGGATTTCCAGGGCTCCGAGAAGCTGATCCAGCAACTAGAGATTGTGGATATGTTCCACTTATGGCCTCGTTTCCAGGCTACACCCACTCCAAGGGGCCCAGGAGGGGCATTTTTCAAGTGGGACGGAATTCAGTTGTAACACTGTTCAAAAATTAATCATATACAATGGGAATCTTGAGAGGAGAAATTAAGATAGCTTTCTGGCTGCTTTGTGCCAATAGCACAGGGAAGGAGCAAGGCCATTGTATTTTTACCATCTGTCCCCTAAATTTGAAATCTGAGTTTAATACATTTTTCCCCTCACAAATTGGGCACCTTAGTGAGCAGATTGATTACTAACCTTTTGTTTGACAGATTTTGCAATTATAATAATAAATCTTAATAGCAATTAGTATATCTGCTGTGCAAGACGGAGCTTGTTTGTAAGTAGGTAAATATACAAAATGTTATTAAAGTGTCACAAGTTTGGTAACTCAATATGATTGATTGTACTGACCTACTTTTCATGAGTACCTGATCCCATACAGTTTAATTTGTATGTCTCAAAATTTCTAATACCATAGATGAACATTTCTTCTTGCTCACTCTTTATAATAAGCTAAACTAAAATATTTGTCAGCTTTTGTCTGAATTTATACGGGTGCTAGTTGTGATCTTAACATACATTTTTTGCTTAAAGACTTAATGGCTTAATTATTTAATGGAATATTTTAATATACCTTTTACTTTAAGGAGTTTTAAAATAAACTTAGTATTTTCTTATTCCCTTTGATTTGGAATTGTCTTTTTAAAATGTTAATAGATCAGCATTACTAATAATATTTTGTAAACCATCCTGGGCTTGATCACCATCCTGGGCTTGAAATAGGTTCCCGTCTATGATAACATCTATAGTAGAAATAGTGTATCTGGTGAAATTTTTAAATTCTTACAGTGTTTAGCAATCCATTATATGTTTTTACAACTTTTTATGGATAACTCCAATTGCTGGTGCTTCAGACCTCTTTGAAATGAGCATTGATCTTCCACAGGTTCTTTATCTTAGATTAAAAGAAGGGAGTGCATTAGCTAGTCAACTTTTTTCTTGTAATTAAAACAAGGTATATCACTATGTTTATTCCTCATAGCAACACTTCATTTTGAAAAACAACCCACTATGTTTTATTTGTGCTAATGGATTGGCATGTATAAAACAGAATGTATAACACATCTGAGATGACTGCTGTGAAAATGCATGAGTTGCTGCTCTCTCTAAATAGAGCACAATTATGGCACACATTTGCGGTGCTTTTACCTGTACTACCACTGCTGGAAATCTAACTGTATATGTGACCTGCATATTTAAAGCACAATGGAAAATTCCATAAATGTAGCATAGCATGAAAGCACAGAACAGCCATCATGAATATCATGTCCAATACAAACTACCGCCAAATGATTACTACCAAACCACAGTACCATCTTAAGCATATTCTGTCTCTTATATTGATACAATATTCTTAGAGTCCCTTTTTAAAATGCCATGACTCTAGGCAACTTGCATAATAGGTTTTCTGTATATTGCATGTCTGTAAATCATTATCTACTGTATGCAGTTCATAGAATACCAGGGCTGGAAGAGACCGCAGGAGGTCATCTAATCCAACCCCCTGCTCAAAGCAGGACCAATCCCCAGACAGATTTTTGCCCCTGCTCCCTAAATGGCCCCCCTCAAGGATTGAACTCACAACCCTGGGTTTACAGCAGGCCAATGCTCAAACCACTGAGCTATCTCAGAGGTAGAAAACACTGTATGTAGCTCTCAGGTCCTGTGCCTTTTGTTTGATTTATTCAGAATAGGTTCTAAAAGCCACTACCAAGCACTAAAGCAGAGCAAACATGAAATAGAAAGTGACCTGCAATTCATGTTCTCAGGTGTCTTATTACAATGGAATAGAATGAAAGCCCATTCCTGCATCCCTGATTCCACAGCATCACTGGAGATAACACCCATATAACATTTCTATGGAAGCTCTCTTCTACCATCATTTGTTACAATAGCACCAAATGAGGTCTGGAACGCATTGTGTTAAGCAGGGTGCAAACACACAGCAAGAGACTGTCTTGGCCTAAAGTTCTTACAATCCAAATAGAAAAAAGACCAAAAGTAGGAGAGAAACAGAGGCAAAGTGACTTGACCAAGATCACAGAGCAGGTCAATGGTAGAGCCTGGATTAGTTCCCTAATCTCCTGAGTCCTAGTCCAGTGCTCTATCACTAAGCTACACTCTCTATTCAGCCACTGCTAGCAAGGGATGTATTCCACCTCTGCTTGGGCATAGGGGAGCTGCCTCTAGAACCTTTATTATTTAAGTGGAAAGCATAACAGGATGTGAATCTCTTCCCCTACCTTTGCAGGGAAGGCAGATGGGTAAATGTAGAGCTATTATAATTCTCAGACACAAATCTTTGTTAACTTGATGTTAAAATTGGTAAAATAAGAGAAAAACCAACATCCTGATGGTCAGAGCCCTTACTCAATGGCTCAGAGAGTGAGGGGCCTGCTCAGACTGGGACTCTAGCAGTGCGTGAGGAGAGCAGGGACTGCTCACCCAATGCTCTCTGTGACGGGTTGGATCACAGAAACCCCCTTGGGAGCTGCCACCTAATGTACCAAGACTACCTCTGCTCCTGTTTTCCCTGCCAGCTCAGTACTCCAGCACCCTGTCTTGCTGAGCCAGACACTCCCGTCTGCTCCAACACAGACCCAGGGTCTGAATTACCTGCCCCAAAGCTGCAGGTTTACCTGAAAACAGCTCACAGAAGTGTGCTTGTCTTTAGCACTCAGATGCCCAACTCCCAATGGGGTCTAAACCCAAATAAATCCGTTTTACCCTGCATAAAGGTTATACAGGGTAAACTCATAAACAGTTCGCCCTCTAAAACACTGATAGAGAGATATGCACAGTTGTTTGCTCCCCCAGGTATTAATACATACTCTGAGTTAATTAATAAGTAAAAAGTGATTTTTATTAAATACAGGAAGTAGGATTTAAGTGGTTCCAAGTAGTAACAGACAGAACAAAGTAAGTCACCAAGCAAAATAAAATAAAATGCGCAAATCTATGTCTAATCAAACTAAATACAGATAAGATCCTCACCAGTTCCAGAATGCTCCCTTTTACAGGCTAATCTCCTTTTAGCCTGGGTCCAGAAATCACTCACACGCCCTGTAGTTACTGTCCTTTGTTCCAGTTTCCTTCAAGTATCCTGGGGGGGGGGGTGGAGAGGCTCCTTCTTTAGCCAGCTGAAGACAAAATGGAGGGGTCTCCCACGGGTTTAAATAGACTCTATCCAAAGTCCAGCTCCAAGATGGAGTTCTGGAGTCACCTGGGCAAGTCACATGTCCATGCATGACTCAGTCTTTACAGGAAGAAGCCATTGTCCACATGGTATCTTGTATGTCTCCAGGAAGACTTCTTATGTGGATTGGAGCATTCCAGGATGCATTGTTCCCCAAATGCTTCCTGATCAGGTACTTAATCTTGCGAATTCCTTCCTAAAGAAGCTGACCAAATGCATCACAAAGCTTACTTAGAAATCAAGCACGTATACATAACTTTGAACACACAAATGGTGCCTGCATACAACTAGGATGAACATAACCAATAGATCATAACCTTTACATAGATATGTTACATGACATATGTAGCAAAACTCTATTCCAGTTATATCATACATACATTTATAAGCACCCCCCCCCATAAAGCCTTATGGGGTACACTGTCACACTCTCCTCTACAAGCAAGTGGGTCTGAAGTGGGCAGAGAATGGGATGAACCTTACTTCTGCCTCCCCCTCTTCGCCAGCTAGGGGGGCTCAGTGCACACCAGGAAATAAGCTCCTCCCTGAAAAGGAGTGAAATAATTCACTCCCTGCTCAGAGTATAGGGAGAAGAGAAGAACTGTGACCAATTCACAGTTTGTTCTCTGGGTGGCTCCTGGGAGATCCCATCCTACATGATCAAGATGGATAGTAACACTACGGGCTTTATCCATGAATGTTACAGTTAAGAAACCAAAGAACCCTACTGCCCATTAAGAAGCATGGAAGTGATTAAAAGTACTCCAGGATCTGCCTTAGCTGCTTTTTGGTCTGCAGGCACTAAGGCATTGATTCTGACTCTGAAAGCCTTAACTGACCCAGGACCTTTCTACTCGAGAGACCACGTGGAAGCCAATATGCAGGTTCCCCACCCACAGGAGGCAAAACAAAGTCAACTACAGGTCTCTTCACATCCCATTCTTCAGGACTGACTTTAGTTCTAAAAGCACAAACTCAAACTCAGAAGAAATCAACTCAAACTACCTTTCCAACTGCAGCCAGATGATACAGATATATCACTCACCTAAGAGAGCCAAGCCACCTTTTGCACTGGCTTCCCCAGCTAGCCCCACCCAGATCAGTAATGTGACGAGTTACTGGGTTGTTGCCTTTCACATACTGGAGCACCTTTACGTCTTATCATGCCACCTCTTCTGTGTGCTATTTCCTCGGTATGGGATAACTTCAGTTTCATTTCTAATATGGGTGTGCCGGATCTTTTTATTTTAACTAGTGTAGGATACATAGATTTAAAAATATTTGACTGGGTATTAGCTGAAGTAAATTTCAAGACCCTCCCAGCAGTAACTATCTTTTAATGAAGATTTTGCAGGGCCTTCTCAGGTTCAACATTCACATTATTCTGGAACCTGTCTTCTCACAAGAGCAGAGCAAACCAAGACTGCTGGGATGGCACAATCCCAAAATTCAAGTCCTGATTTTCACTCCAGGACTACATGCATATTTTGTATCATGTTCTCATGTGTGTGCACACATACATATGCACAAGCTAAGGATTCAAGAATGCACATGGCTAGATCAGTAGAGTGTACATTGGCAAATCCCCAAACTATCTCTGCTCATGCAGTGGTACACACACAAAGCAGTATGGAACAGGAAAAGATGACATTAAAAAGCATTATGGATCTGACTCAGGAAAGTGCTTGTCCCATTCATTTAGTTCCAAATGCAAAAACTGCAAAAAGTTGCAGCAAATCTAAAATATCTATTTCAGGTCACATAAAACATGTTTGATCCAAAACATGTTTTTGAGCATTTGGAATGGGCTACAATCACAAAACAAGAGCAGCAGGTGATGGCAGCCTCCTTGTAACTTTTAACTCAGTGGCTAGGGGTACTCACCTAGGATGTGGAAAACCAAGCTTCACTCCCCAACCCTGGGATGTGGAAAAGGGATTTGAACTTGGGTCATCCACATTGCAGGAGAGTGCTCTAACCCAGTGTTTTTCAACCTTTTTTTGGGCAAAGGCACACTTGTTTCATGAAAAAAATCACGAGGCACACCACCATTAGAAAATGTTAAAAAATTTAACTCTGTGCCTATATTGACTATATATAAAGTAATTCGATGTCTCCTCCTGTCCTCCTCCTGTTAGTGTAACAGTGACACCGGAGCTATTTATAGTCCTTAACATCAGTGGTGGGATTCAAAAATTTTAGTAACCAGTTCCGACATTCAAGCATGGTTTAATATTTTTTTCCCACGGCACACCAGGCAACATCTCGCGGCACACTAGTGTGCCGCGGAACAGTGGTTGAAAAACACTGCTCTAACCACAGAGATTTGGGATATTCTGATACAAGTCACTCGCAGTCCCTCCTGCTGAAGCTGTTCTTCTTTGTATAATTAAATAAACTTTGGATCAAGGATTTGAACTTGGGTCTCCCATATTCTAGGTGAGACCTAACCATAAAGACATTTTAATTCTTTCTCTGAGCCAATGACTATTCATGATCACTCATGGGGGCAGTTCATAGCTCTATCACTGAATATAGATTAGTAATACACTGAAACCATAATTCCAAGCTCCTGCCTTGTTATTCTCGAAAACAAAATACTGTTAGGCTTTGCTAATTTATTTGCATATTTCTACTTTCCAATATCAGTCATCTGTAGTGAGCTTTAAAGTCTTCATATAATGCACTATTAATAATTGAATAACAAGAGAATAGGAAAGTTGTTTTGGGGTGGATATTGACTGCATTTGTGAAAGTAATTAAAATGGTAAAGAGTTAAATATACTAAGCATTATACTAATTATTGGCTTTGTTTCATATTATCATTAACGTTCACACTGTATTCGGAATTGCAATGCAAATGCCACTATTGTAATGTAAAGTATTTTAAAAAATCAGTTTTTTCTAAGATTAGTAATTTCTTCCCCTGCATCGGTGATTTAAACCTTGCTATAATGATATGCCCTTCTCCTGCAATCAGATCTGCCAGTACAGATCCCCATGCCGAAATTTTACCATTGACTTCCATGGGAACAGGAGACTCTGTTGCCAACTCTCAAGATTTAATTGAGAGTCTCATGGTATTTGGTGCTTTTCTTAAAGCCTTGGCTCCTGACGTCGTGGTTAGGTGTGAATATCAGCTTTCATCTAAATAAAAGTAAATTTTTAGCCCTCATGGCTATGGAGATAAGCTTGAAAATGGGAACTCAGGACTACAACACCGGAAGGCAACTAAAAGGAATCCAAAAGTTATTTTTAAAAAAACCCACAAGATTTTAAAGACATCATGATTTTTTGTGGCCTGATTCATGAAGTGTTGTGTTCACAAAAGCAATTTTGAATACTTGCATTTGGTAATACTGGCAGCAGGTCCCAGCAGAATGCAAAAGTGAGAAGCTCTATCTGATTAATGCTCAGGCCCTGTAAGCACATGGTACATCACAATTTCACCAATAAACCTAGCCATTAAGTTTACGTGAAGAATTATTTTTATTTGGCTTTGGGACTGGAAACCTAAAGTGATCCCAGCTTCCATCCCAACAGAAAAATGCTGGGAATTCCTCTACACCTCTCCTGCTCCACGGTTTAATGACTCCTCTAATTATAGCTAAATCCTTTCAAGAAATTTTTTTGCATATCTCAGCCAAAATATTTTTCTAAACAAATGTTGGGGGTGAGGTTAGAGTAGAGGCAGGCAAGAACTGGAAGATTCAATGCACTGCCAAAGTGACAAACAGCCTTTCACCTCTCGATTGCTAGTATGAGTCCAGGCCACATGACCAGGCATTATTACCACATGACAGTTGAGTAACCTATGTGAAATAAGGTAATGGTCTCAGTCCACTTCCTAGTGGGCAGTGTCTACACCAAAAAAACCCACATCCAGCACCGCATTTGTCACTGACTGAAACTCTTGCTTGTAATCTCAGCAGAGGCCAAGAGCTGAATGGCCCTGAAGACTGAATTATCCCCTCAACTCTAGGTGGTGCCTCTGAGGCCAGAGTTGAGGCACATTGGAGCTAGTGTACAGAGACCACTGCCTATCATGCTGGCTAACAGCATGGAAACAGTTGTCTCACTGCTTCCATGTACTCCCCTGCCTGTCTGTATCTATCTGTGGTCTCTTGTCTTATACTTAATTTGTAAGCGCCTTGGGGCTGGGGCCATCTTTGTTGCATGTGTATACAGACCATAGTATAATGGGGTCCTAGTCCCTGACTGGGGTTCCTTGGTAGCACATTCATATAAATTATGTGTGTAAGGAAGCTTGGGCATCTGCTGCTCATAAGATATTAATTATTATTTATTTGTATCGCGATAGCACCTAGGAGCCCCCAGTCATGGACCAAGACCCTATTGTGCTAGGTGCTGTACAAACACAGAACAAAACGTTGGTCTCTGCTGCAAAAAGATGTGCTCTGTACACAGATACCTCCATTTTCTAGGCCTGTCATTGTTGCCTGTAAGGCGGTTGCAGCTCTCTCCCTGTCTGTCAGGGCGGGAGCCCACGCCCCCTCACTACGACACTTCCGGAGTGCTTCGGTTCAGGGGCAATCAGGATGGGGCTGTAATCCAGTAGAGGCTCTGACCTATCCATCAGTCAGTTAGGTAGAGCAGTAGAGAGTCTATTCGCCTGGGCCCTCAATCAGGGCGGGGCAGCAATCAGTTCCAGTATGGGGCTCTTTCCTGCTGTCAGGCAGAGCAACAGTGCAGTCTAGGGGAGATCAGCTCTCTGGTGAGAGAGTCAGCAAACCATCTGGTGCCGTAGTTCAGAGGGGGCCAGACTAATGCAGGCCTCCTGACCACAAAGTGGTGAGGCTGCCACCCCGATGGTTGGGTGGCAGGGGGTAGGGGGACGCAGGCCCTCCCGCTCTACTGCGTCCCAGCCCAGGGCCCTAACAGTGGCGGAGTGGTCCACCACTGGGTCCGTGGGGAAATCCGACCGCAACACACTGGCCAGCTTGCAGTCAGTCACACAGCCAAACCCTATTCAGTTTTCCTGGGCTCCTTCCTACACTCGCAGTCCGGGGGTACCTGGGTTCGGGGTTGTTGTTGGTCTTACTCGGGTGTCTGGCAGCTCCAGCAGTCCTTCCAGGTCTCTGGCACGGGAGCAGCCTCCATCAAGTCCAGGCTCCAGCAGCGGGGGAGAGACATCCTGCTCCTCTAGCTGCTCTGCCCCAGCTGAGCTAGAGGGCCGGCCTTTTATAGTTCCGGTTCCTGTCCCACCTCTCTACTACTGGCGGGGTGGCTGCGGGTATCCTGGTTCTGCCCACCAGGGGGCGGTCGTGGCTCTCTATGTCCATCAGAGCAGGAGACCATGCCCCCTCGCTACATTGCCCCTTTCGCAAGCACTAGATTAATTTAAAAACATTAAAACAAACTACTTTTTTTAAATGTAAATATCTGTTTTTGCTGAATTTCCTCAGAGATGCTTTCTTCTTTTCATTTAGTGTCTTAATGTTTGATGGGCAAAAGGAGTAGTGTTTCTTGGACATCTTTATTGACCATCTTAAGACCTATTTTATCTAGTGAAAGATATTTATCAACTAATTTTGTACTAAATTATGCTATTTTCATAGGCAGGAAACACCACTGAGAGAAAGCAAAGCAAGAAGCAGCTATTCCCTGCATTGTCTGATGTATGTAGCAATAGTAAACAGCAGATGTCAGCACTAACCCAGAACTTGAAAGGTTCACAAGAAGTTTAATGACACATTTCAATATTTCTAAACCATATACATTTAAACTATGATTAAGAGTATCCGTTTTGAGTGAACACTTCTAGACTGAATTAAAAACACTATTCAGCACAGCTTTTAAATGCTACTCCCATTTTAGTAGTCTTACCTATCAAGATTCTTATACCATAGCCATCTCTGTGGGGTCTGTGCAACTTGAGGAACCTTTTTCTTGTTTCTTTTCACTAAAAATCAAATTCCCTATGCTTTCCCAAAATGGAAACATATTTAAAAAACTGGGACTTGGATGAGAGTTAGTGGTCTGAAACAGGCAATCAAACTGCTGATGAGAGCCATAGTGAGCAGCCAGTACATAAGGGGCTTGAGAGATGGGGCAGAGCCAGAGAGCAGCAGGGGAAGTGCAGGGGGCCAAGATGATGAGGGTCAGAATCTGGAGGTTCTGAGGGATGGCACATATAGACTATGGGATTCACCAGCCACTGGCTGCAGCACAACACTCTGCCACATTAGGAGAGGGGTATGATGTGGCAAGTGAAGGAAAGGAGAAGAAAAACAAGGTTGACTTTGGCTCAGAGACAGAGGTGGCATCCACACCCTCCAACCAGGATCTAGGAGCCAAGAAAGACCTGCCTTGAAAAGAGGCATAGGTAATCGAGCAGTAACCCAGAAGCCATCACACACCTATGTGATGAGCTGAGTGGGGACCTGGAGATGGCAACACTCTCAGTCCCAGTCAGGGTCATCACTGCTCTAAGCAACACTGCTCTAAGCAAAGGGTCTTCTCAGGAAACTATATCTGGCATAAGCCAACCTGCTGCCTCCCAAGCCTGGAGGACTTCATCAGTATCATGGGGAGGTGGTCAGAAACAAGCAACTAATAAATTATCCACCGTTCTATGGGAAAGCATATTATCCATCAGTGCTGTGCATAGTGGATGGGACCAGTATCCCTCAGGATTTCCAGCATAGTTAAGGCTACTTACAGAAACAGGAAACACGCATACCCCATGAACATGATACACATGTGCACCCAAAGTTGCTCTCTGTGGTGACTGGCAAGATTCTTTGAATCATGCCACAGCTCATGTCTTCAGCAAATTATCCCTGCCAGGACTGCTCCGGAGTGGAGCAACTGAGAGGAGATTCTTTTTTGATAACACTATTTGTCATATTAAACAGCTAAGTGGTATTGAGGCACCATGCCTAAAGGACAGCTGCTCTATCTTTCCTCATTTATTTGTTTTTCGGTTTATTAAAGCACCCACCAAAGTCTGAGAGCTGCACAAAATGTAAAAACAACAATCTATTGAATGGCATTGTCTTACTACAGCTGCTACTTGGGAATTATGAGTCACCATACACTCTAATAACCGGTGAAGGGAGGAAGGACAGAAATATAGCCATGGTCTAGTATGTACCAAAAGTATCTGGTTGGCTGTTTTTTAAACCTTGTAACAGGTTGACTAGTTCTGATTACAAAAGTCAGTGTAACATCCATTCAGAGTTGTTTATTACCCCTTTCATAGACATAGCAGAGTTAGGCAGCTCCATCCTGAACTGAGAACTATGCCGTAACCTGAAGGAACTTGCTTAGCCCTGTGAGTAGCCGTTTAGGGCTTTGTCTCAGACTCCTTTTGGTTCCAGCCAATCAATCCCACTCCAACCTCCGCAAGCTATTTTCCACCATTATTTCACTGTCCCTGCTATCCAAACCACACTCCTTTCTGTATGTGCTTTTTGGGGGAGGGGGACAGGATTTGGGTTGTTTTATTTTTTAACTAGGAAAAAAAAGTCACCACCTTAAGTTTCTCTGGCCAGGAGAATGGAACAGCCTACCAACGCCAGCCACCTGTGACAAAACGAAGATGTCAAACAAGATTTAGAACAAACCAACCAAAAAAATAGGAAGCTTAGGCTTGCTACCAGGTGATGCTGTGTGAGGCTACAAACCAGCAGCACTCTGTGGTGTTTAGATGCTGCTTGTGATTATTAGAACTGGGAGCACTGGCTGTTGGGAGTCTGAAAGGACAGGAAACAGGAAGGAGGGGGGAGGAGTTGACTCCAAAGTCCATTCATTGGATTGAAGATGGTGTTCCCCATCAAGTATTGCTAGCTTCTCCTGGATCCAGAGGTTACTCAGAACAGTCTTAAAAATACTCCTCTGAATTAAGAATGCCCAGATCTTTACTTCTTGTAATATAAAGGTCAGGAGGAAAACAGCTCCACACGCTGTACACCTGTGGTTAACTTCTTCCTCTTTATTTCATATAATATTCCAGTGAACGATTTTTAAAATAGGACACCCTTCTGTATTAACATATGACTAGGTCTCCACTTGGGTTCTCTCTCATCCTAAGTGGTGGCTTGCTCTCTTTCAAGTATAAACACCAAAAACTTATTTCTCCACCGATTGCAACACATACTTTCCAAAACTCAACCACACTCAGGCCAAAGCCTGAGAGATGCAATGGGCCTTAACACTATGTTTTGAAGATCAGCAAGCTCTGGTAGATCAGAGGGGAAATCAGATTTTATAGACAAGAGCCCTCCATTACAAATATCCTGCCTCCAGACTTCAGATCTAGAAACTGATAGCCAAAGCAGCTCAGCTGTCCTCTACTGCCGTGTTGGCAATTACATGTAGGGTGAGAGCAGGACTCAAGCAATTTAGACTCTATAATCAGTGTCAACACATTGCATTGCCCTCAGAAATCCAGAGTGAGCTAATGTAGTCTTTGAACAGTTGGTGTATTATGCCCCCTTTGGCTAATAATGCCAATTCAGAGGGAAGCCATATTCTCCAGCAATGTTTTTTTCCAAGTGATTTCAGGAGTAGCAACATATAGAACATAGAACAGTTGTCCAGAGTTTACCAAGGTATGCAGAACCATGGTGAGGTCTGCACCAGAGAGAAACTGCTGCAAACCATTAACAAATGAAAAAATAAGTTTGAGACACTAATGATATCCAGGAATCTAGAAGCAATTGAGGATGAAAAAGCAGATGAAAACCACTTAGAAGATACTATCCTTACCATATCTTCTATCAAGTATCCTCTATATGCTTCCTCTTTCTCTTGTGTGGACTGGACTTCTGCTCACTCATTCTCAGGCAAGATCTTGTCTCAACCAGACACTGGAAAGCAAAAGAACCAACTGAGTTTAACAGAAAAGGAGACAGAGCTTTTCTGTTTGTCATTTGCATGCTGATACCATTGCAGCCTAAATCATTCCATCTCCTCCAGTGGTCTCACATTCTTTTTGAATGGAAGTCAAAGACTAGAACCCCGTGGAACTCCACAAAAAGAGATTTGTCCACTCAGACCTTCCCTCAGGATTTCTCTCAGAAGAAAGAGCAAAGCCTCTTATGCAATGCTGCCTACCCCTTCCATGGTCTACAGGAGAGTTAACAAAAACCTGATAATCAAAGGTTATCAAACATTCCCCAGTAGATCTAAGAGAATCAACATGAACACTTTACTTCTGTCTATTCCTGGAGGGACATCATCATCAAAGAAGACTAGCTCAAGCCCCATGCCATACCTAGGCTCAAAGCCAGGTTGATAAAGAACAGGAAAATCTTAGGGTTTGACATATGGCAAAGCTAATGTGTCAGCACAACCTTGTCAATACCCCTACTTAAAAAGTGAACATTTGAGATTTGGAAATAACCAGCCAGCTTATCAAAATCAAGGGACATTAAATTTGCAGTCACAAAGGAAGTAAGGAACTAGTTCCTTTACATGTATCTGTCACATTTTAATCAAAATTTTCTATTTAAAAAGATGTGTTTCTGTCTAAGTAAAGGTTAGTAACGTCACAAAAGTCATTCACCATTTGCAAACATATCATTAGTTGCAGGGTTTTGAGATTCTGGGTGAACAGAACAAAAGAAACCCATTCATTTCCTAAATGCAATCTTTCTTTAGATTGCAGTTTACTGTTTTATTAGAACTACCGTAAATCTATGTCCCTGCATAACATCTATATAAGAAGATACGCTATATAAGACTAACTAAAGGGAACCTTCAAAAAACGTGTTGTTTGTGAATGCACGGCTTGCCATTTGTGTGCAAATGAGTGGTCCTGGTTGAAATTTTTCAACCAGCTCTACAAACAAGACCCAAAAGTTAATGAGGTGCTGTTTAAACTAGAAGTGGGATGGTTCTCTCAGCTCTGCTACTGACATTTTATTAAATACGTGTCAAATGAGATGTTGGAAAATTCATTAAATCCTTTGTACTTCATATTTTTATGATTGATTCCAGGTGTCACAGGATACCCTCTGCATCCTTGGCTAATACATACCTAACTCTCAGTAGGCATCCTCATCTTAAAGCAGATAAAATATCCATGAATCCAGTATATACACACACAACACTACATCACTGAGCATGCTTCAGGACAATAAAATTGCCTTTTCACTCTCACTCTACAAAGACATGACATCGTGAAATTCTGAAGTGGGAGTGACATCCATCCACTTTGCATCATATACTATAGTTCTTGACTGTCGCTTTACATAAATGGTTTAGCAGAAGAGTATCTGACATGATTATTACAGCTTAGATCCTCCAGGAATGGACAAGGAAGACTTTGGGTGAGTTTATTGGTTCTACTAACATTTTTCTGTCTTGAAATACCATACAGCGGGACAAGTTCTGCTGTGTTACACCTACACTACCATATTCAGGGAACAGAATTTGGTCAGTCATGTCCTATCAGAGATGGGTGTCTTATATGGCAGCTAGAACACTGTTTCCTGTCCAGTGAAGACCTTTGACAAATTACTGTCCACTGGGCCTGCACAACTCTGGATTCTATTTTTTTTTTTAATCACAACACGTTGCCATGCAGGAATGAGATTAAACATTTTATTTTCTTCCGATTGTTCAATGTGTGGCCCCAGGCCTTATTTACTGCACACTATTCAAACCCTACGCTGAAGACTGAATTATTTCCTCCTGGGCTTTCCTACAGCACCCATCACTATAGTATCTGAGCTGTTCACAAATATTAATGAACTTTTCATAACACCCCTGTGAGGTTCAGGGGGCTATTATCTCCATTTTACAGATGGGGAATGGAGGTCTAGAGAGAGTAAGATCAAAAGAATCAACAGATCTGGGGTGTCCAATCTGAGATGTCTAAGGTCTGATTTTTCAGAGTTCTTAGCATTATACAGCATGTTATATGTTCAAAGCACAGCTCCCATTGAGTTCAGTTGCAACTGTGTGCTCAGCACTTCTGCAAATCAGACCTCAGGGTCTCAAGCACTCAGAAAAATTAGGCACACACAATTAGTGACCACCTGTGAAATGTCTAGTTTAAGTGATTGGCCCAGCATCAAACAGGAACTGTGTGGGCAGAGACAGGGATAGAATCGAATTCTCAAAGACAGCATTCAACTGCCTTAACCATGAGACCATCCTGCCTCTTCCTGCAATCCCCTGCCTTGTTCTTAACACCTCCCAACTTCTGCAAAAAATGAGGCAAGGGTCCTACAGACTGACAGCCTCTTCCACTGTACCTGATTCATCCACACTGAATGAGGCAGGGGACCTCTGGAAAAAATAGTATGCGATCATGTAAAGACTATCATAATGCATATGCACAAGGGAGATGAATGAAGGATGCATAGTCAACTTTATTCATATTTTCTTGCTCTGATCTTTCTGGTTGTATCCTCTGTCCCACTTCTGCATTTTCAATTATTTGCTCTTTTCTTTGACCAGATCTAATCCTCACCTCAAGGTCTCTCACCTTCTTCACTGCCCAGCATCCCTGCAGGAACCCTCTTCCTCTCAGTCTCCCCACCTCCATATTTCCTGTTTCCTCTTAGCCCACTTCATGGCTACTGGACACACTCTCCATGTCTCCTCTCTCCCTGCCAAAGCCTACACACAGATCTAAAGATCTTTCTCCCAGTGGGTCAGGAGCTGCCCTCTGCTGTTGCATTGCATTCCTTCAGCAGATGCTGTCTTTGTGCCACTCTGCTGTCACTGGAAGCAGAAGTGGCTTCTGCTCACCAGCTGATTAGCCAGCAAAGGAATGGGGAGAAACCGAGGAGGCAGCTGAAGGAGGCACACACAGCAAAGCTAATGGAGAAAACAGGTGGGCAGTCCTCAGATTTACTGAGGCTGATTTAAGTAAAACCAATTGGAGTACCAGGACTATTCCTCTAGACCAGAACAAACCTTGCAAACCAGGATTCTGACCAACCTACACTTTACCCAGGAAAAAAAATGGCTGCTTTAATGCTAGGAAACATACACAATACCATATTCTCCAAGAAGTGTAATTTCAAGCCACTGATGGTACTTTGACAACTGATCTCAGAGGCCATTAAAAATACTTCAGAATCTCACTGATTCCTAAAACATGGCATTCATCAGTGCTTGTAATAGAGGGGGAAAGGGATGGTTCCCCCCCGGCTCATCACCTTTTTTCCTAAATGGCAGCAGTGAGGAATGTGGCTGTAGCATTCCCACTTATAACCCCCAGTTGGAGCACTGTCGTACATATCGCATTTTAACAAAAAACTGAAACGCATTGGACATGAAGTATTAAAATGAAGCCTCTTTTCTAAAATTTTCAGTTTGCCAGCTCTATGTCTTTAGTTATATATTGGTAAAGGTATCTAGGCACCCAGAAAGGCAGATAAGCACTTAGTGGAATTTTCAAAAGTACCTAGAAGCCTAACTTCCATTGATGTCAGGCCTAAACGCCTTTAAAAATCTGGCCCAACACCACAGTATCTGGGCTCTCCTTCCCCCATCCACCACTTGGGAACTTTAGCTTTGAATATATAATTATATCCAGTTATTACACTTATTTTCAACAAATGATTATCAAAGCTGTTTTTAAATGCAAGAAACTAGTCCATGATGTGTGCACTGCTTAACTATCTCCATTTTTTGTTTGCTGTTCCATTCCTCAATATTTAACAAAATACCTGATGTATGATATTCTATCAATAAATACACCATATTGGATCTTGATAGTTAAGTGCATTGTAACTGACTGTCTTACCTTGACTTGGGCTCTCAATTTTCAACATTGGGAAACATTATTTTGATTGGAGTGACATTAAACATGAGAGACAAAAACAGGTAGGAGAGTATTTTACCATATTTGTAAAAGAGAATTGATTTTTGAGAGACTAACAGCTGTATTAAGCCACTGAATAAGACAGGCTGACAGTGGTTATTCATTTACTCACATGGGCAGAATACGGCTCAACCTATCACTGTCACATCCTGTTGCTGAATTGTGCAATGTGTGATCATGTGGAGCATGCCCTCCTCACCCTCACTTTAGTTATGAAAAAGTTGCTTGTTTGCACCTTTGCAACAAATCTCTCTCCTCCCCTCCCCATCTATTTAATTCTGTCACATCCTTGGAAGACTTGGAAGACCCTCTGATTCCACTGGCATATAGATACTTCACATTAGCTACACTGAGCCTTATTCTCCAATAATTTACTATGGCCTGTAATTTATAAATTGCTCTAGTGATTTTTGGAGGAAAGTCAGCCTAAAAAGAAATGAGACTCATGTAATACTAGCACAGACAGATAAAGACAGGATACTTGGCATATCTGGTGTCCCAGAAATAATGGTAAGATACATGTGGCTAGGGTCTAAGCAAAAGCTAAAGAATATTTTGAGTCCTGTTTTGCATGGCTAATGAGTTTAACATACTGACTTCTAATGCCATATAATTGTTGTTTGTATACATTTAAAAAACAGTGAAAAGTGAGAAGATTGACCCACCAATACTTAGAAAGAACTGAGTCAAGCCATGTAATAGGAACAGCTTTGATGTATTCTTGGGAGTGATCCTGCTGCTTGGCAGTTTGCTTCTACCCACACTGCATTGCTCACTCATTCATTAGTGAAGAACGTCTGTCTTCTTTGCCAAATCACACTTGTCTATGCCAACTTAGTTTAGTCAGGCAGCATTGGTTCCTTTGCATGGCATGCACATAACTTTTTCACAAAGGCCACATATTAATCCTGATAACATTTGAATGTCTGTGCCATAAAAAGGGAATGTTTGTTTGGAAACTTAGTGAACAGGTAGCAGCTAACAGCAGAGTTTCAGTGGGAGTTTGGTGGGAGAAGGTGGTCAGATGCAGAAGGTGCAGAATGTACATCATCCTTGAATGGGTATAAAATTTCACCTGAGAGAGCTCATGGCAGAGAACATCCAAGAATTAGACATGCCGCTATAGGAATTGAGATGGATATATGAAAGTAATGCAGGTGAGGAGAGAAGAGGTGGTACAGACAACTCAAGATTTGCAGACACCTGCTGAACAAAAGGACCTGCAGGGTGGACAGCCAGAAGCAGAGAGTGATCCATGGAAGAACATGACCATGAGGACAAAGCCCCAGAAAAGAGGAGCAAGTGGCAGTGAAGATGAGTTGATTAACAGTTTGCTACACTGGGCACGATGAAGAGAAACAGGCAAAAGATGGGATGGCAGCAAATAAAAGAAGGGATGAAGTCCTGGCAGAAGTGAGGAAGAGATGATGGAGGTAATCAGGGACCAGAGCCCAAAGAAAAATGAGGATGATGTACAGGGGCTGTGAGAGAGAACACCAGGAAGAGACAGGTCTGTGTGACTGGGAGTTCCAAACTCAGAAGAATCAACAGGCCTGTCACCAGACCAGATACAGAGAACTGAGATCCAGAGAACAGAAGAGTGTGCTCTCTGCCAGGAGCAAGGATATGAGATGTGAACAAGAGGCTGAAAAGGATCCTGATGGGAGAGGGGAAAATCTACTTATTGTGCTGCATGTTGGGACAAATAACACTGCTAGATTCCCACTGGAATGGATCAAGAATGACTGTACTGATGATGCTTGTTAAAAAATAATGCATTAAATAAATTTGTGACTGAACTTCTTGGGAGAGAATTGTATGTCCCCTGTTCTGTTTTACCCACATTCTGCCATATATTTCATGTTATAGCAGTCTTGGATGATGGCCCAGCACATGTTCCTTTTAAGAACATTGTCACTGCAGATTTGACAAAACGCAAAGAAGGTATCAATGTGAGATTTCTAAAGATAGCTACAGTACTCACCCCAAAGTTTAAGAATCTGAAGTTCCTTCCAAAATCTGAGAAGGATGAAGTGTGGAGCATGTTTTCAAAAGTCTTAAAAGAACAACACTCCGATGCAGAAACTACAGAACCCGAACCACCAAAAAAGAAAAACAACCTTCTGCTGGTGGCATCTGACTCAGATAATGAAAATGAACATGCGTCCGTCCGCACTGCTTTGGATTGTTATCAAGCATAACCAGTCATCAGCATGGATGCATGTCCTCTGGAATGGTGGTTGAAGCATGAAGGGATATATGAACCTTTAGCGCATCTGCGTAAATATCTTGCGACGCCGGCTACAACAGTGCCATGAGAATGCCTGTTCTTACTTTCAGGTAATATTGTAAACAAGAAGCGGGCAGCATTATCTCCTGCAAATGTAAAGAAACTTGTTTGTCTGAGCAATTGGCTGAACACGAAGTAGGACTAAGTGGACTTGCAGGCTTGAATGCAGTTTTTTTTTTTACATAATTCTACATTTGTAAGTTCAATGTTCCTGATAAAGAGATTGCACTACAGTACTTGAATTAGGTGAATTGAAAAATACTATTTCTTTTGTTTTTTACAGTGCAAATACTTGTAATCAAAAATATAAAGTGAGTACTGTACACTTTGTACTCTGTAATTGAAATAAATATATTTGAAAATGTAGAAAACATCCACAAATATTTAAGTAAATGGTATTCTATTATTGTTTAACAGTGCAACTAATCACATGATTAATCATGATTAATTTTTTTAATCCCTTGACAGCCCTAATATATATACATATACATTTGCAGGAATTACCTATAATTATTAAGAGGCTACGTTTTTTTCTGAATTTTCAGCTCAGTTGAGATGAATCTTATGAACTAAGATTGTCTTGTAAATAATCTGCCATGGAAAAGCATATAACATGTATTTGTATTGACACCTACCAATATATTAAGTTTATTATTGGGAGATGTATCTAAAGGAGTTAGATGCAAATCTCACTGGGAATTGGGTGCTTTGAAAATCTCATTCAAAGTCCCTACCCAAAGAACTTTACATTCTGATAAAAATTGATCCTATATTCTCTGTGCACCAAAGGTTGCACTTGCTTGTCAGGAAAAGTGTAAGATTGGGACCTAAATGAGACTGAAAACATGAGCAGTGTCAGTAGAGCATGACTGCGGTTACTGAGGGAAAGTAGGGAAGCGGGAAGAGAGACTCAATGAAAAAGGAAAAATTTTATTTACAAAACAAGTCAGTCCTGTAAATTTAGATGCTGTCTTTGTGCCACTCTGCAGTCACTGGAAGCAGAAGTGGCTTCTGCTCACCAGCTGATTAGCCAGCAAAGGAATGGGGAGAAACCGAGGAGGCAGCTGAAGGAGGCACACACAGCAAAGCTAATGGAGAAAACAGGTGGGCAGTCCTCAGATTTACTGAGGCTGATTTAAGTAAAACCAGTTGGAGTACCAGGACTATTCCTCTAGACCAGAACAAACCTTGCAAACCAGGATTCTGACCAACCTACTCTTTGCCCAGGAAAAAAAAATGGCTGCTTTAATGCTAGGAAACATACACAATACCATATCCTCCAAGAAGTGTAATTTCAAGCCACTGATGGTACTTTGACAACTGATCTCAGAGGCCATTAAAAATACTTCAGAATCTCACTGATTCCTAAAACATGGCATTCATCAGTGCTTGTAATAGAGGGGGAAAGGGATGGTTCGCCCCCTGGCTCATCACCTTTTTTCCTAAATGGCAGCAGTGAGGAATGTGGCTGTAGCATTCCCACTTATAACCCCCAGTTGGAGCACTGTCATACACATCGCATTTTAACAAAAAACTGAAACGCATTGGACATGAAGTATTAAAATGAAGCCTCTTTTCTAAAATTTTCAGTTTGCCAGCTCTATGTCTTTAGTTATATATTGGTAAAGGTATCTAGGCACCCAGAAAGGCAGATAAGCACTTAGTGGAATTTTCAAAAGTACCTAGAAGCCTAACTTCCATTGATGTCAGGCCTAAACGCCTTTAAAAATCTGGCCCAACACCACAGTATCTGGGCTCTCCTTCCCCCATCCACCACTTGGGAACTTTAGCTTTGAATATATAATTATACCCAGTTATTACACTTATTTTCAACAGATGATTATCAAAGCTGTTTTTAAATGCAAGAAACTAGTCCATGATATGTGCACTGCTTAACTGTCTCCATTTTTTGTTTGCTGTTCCATTCCTCAATATTTAACAAAATACCTGATGTATGATATTCTATCAATAAATACACCATATTGGATCTTGATAGTTAAGTGCATTGTAACTGACTGTCTTACCTTGACTTGGGCTCTCAATTTTCAACATTGGGAAACGTTATTTTGATTGGAGTGACATTAAACGTGAGAGACAAAAACAGGTAGGAGAGTATTTTACCATATTTGTAAAAGAGAATTGATTTTTGAGAGACTAACAGCTGTATTAAGCCACTGAATAAGACAGGCTGACAGTGGTTATTCATTTACTCACATGGGCAGAATACGGCTCAACCTATAACTGTCACATCCTGTTGCTGAATTGTGCAATGTGTGATCATGTGGAGCATGCCCTCCTCACCCTCACTTTAGTTATGAAAAAGTTGCTTGCTTGCACCTTTGCAACAAATCTCTCTCCTCCCCTCCCCATCTATGTAATTCTGTCACATCCTTGGAAGACTTGGAAGACCCTCTGATTCCACTGGCATATAGATACTTCACATTAGCTACACTGAGCCTTATTCTCCAATAATTTACTATGGCCTGTAATTTATAAATTGCTCTAGTGATTTTTGGAGGAAAGTCAGCCTAAAAAGAAATGAGACTCATGTAATACTAGCACAGACAGATAAAGACAGGATACTTGGTATATCTGGTGTCCCAGAAATAATGGTAAGATACATGTGGCTAGGGTCTAAGCAAAAGCTAAAGAATATTTTGAGTCCTGTTTTGCATGGCTAATGAGTTTAACATACTGACTTCTAATGCCATATAATTGTTGTTTGTATACATTTAAAAAACAGTGAAAAGTGAGAAGATTGACCCACCAATACTTAGAAAGAACTGAGTCAAGCCATGTAATAGGAACAGCTTTGATGTATTCTTGGGAGTGATCCTGCTGCTTGGCAGTTTGCTTCTACCCACACTGCATTGCTCACTCATTCATTAGTGAAGAACGTCTGTCTTCTTTGCCAAATCACACTTGTCTATGCCAACTTAGTTTAGTCAGGCAGCATTGGTTCCTTTGCATGGCATGCACATAACTTTTTCACAAAGGCCACATATTAATCCTGATAACATTTGAATGTCTGTGCCATAAAAAGGGAATGTTTGTTTGGAAACTTAGTGAACAGGTAGCAGCTAACAGCAGAGTTTCAGTGGGAGTTTGGTGGGAGAAGGTGGTCAGATGCAGAAGGTGCAGAATGTACATCATCCTTGAATGGGTATAAAATTTCACCTGAGAGAGCTCATGGCAGAGAACATCCAAGAATTAGACATGCAGCTATAGGAATTGAGATGGATATATGAAAGTAATGCAGGTGAGGAGAGAAGAGGTGGTACAGACAACTCAAGATTTGCAGACACCTGCTGAACAAAAGGACCTGCAGGGTGGACAGCCAGAAGCGGAGAGTGATCCATGGAAGAACATGACCATGAGGACAAAGCCCCAGAAAAGAGGAGCAAGTGGCAGTGAAGATGAGTTGATTAACAGTTTGCTACACTGGGTACGATGAAGAGAAACAGGCAAAAGATGGGATGGCAGCAAATAAAAGAAGGGATGCAGTCCTGGCAGAAGTGAGGAAGAGATGATGGAGGTAATCAGGGACCAGAGCCCAAAGAAAAATGAGGATGATGTACAGGGGCTTTGAGAGAGAACACCAGGAAGAGACAGGTATGCGTGACTGGGAGTTCCAAACTCAGAAGAAACAACAGGCCTGTCACCAGACCAGATACAGAGAACTGAGATCCAGAGAACAGAAGAGTGTGCTCTCTGCCAGGAGCAAGGATATGAGATGTGAACAAGAGGCTGAAAAGGATCCTGATGGGAGAGGGGAAAATCTACTTATTGTGCTGCATGTTGGGACAAATAACACTGCTAGATTCCCACTGGAATGGATCAAGAATGACTGTACTGATGACGCTTGTTAAAAAATAATACATTAATTAAATTTGTGACTGAACTTCTTGGGAGAGAATTGTATGTCCCCTGTTCTGTTTTACCCACATTCTGCCATATATTTCATGTTATAGCAGTCTTGGATGATGGCCCAGCACATGTTCGTTTTAAGAACACTGTCACTGCAGATTTGACAAAACGCAAAGAAGGTATCAATGTGAGATTTCTAAAGATAGCTACAGTACTCACCCCAAAGTTTAAGAATCTGAAGTTCCTTCCAAAATCTGAGAGGGATGAAGTGTGGAGCATGCTTTCAAAAGTCTTAAAAGAGCAACACTCCGATGCAGAAACTACAGAACCCAAACCACCAAAAAAGAAAAACAACCTTCTGCTGGTGGCATCTGACTCAGATAATGAAAATGAACATGCGTCCGTCTGCACTGCTTTGGATTGTTATCAAGCATAACCAGTCATCAGCATGGACGCATGTCCTCTGGAATGGTGGTTGAAGCATGAAGGGATATATGAATCTTTAGCGCATCTGCGTAAATATCTTGCGACGCCGGCTACAACAGTGCCATGAGAATGCCTGTTCTCACTTTCAGGTAATATTGAATACCTATAATTATTAAGAGGCTAAGTTTTTTTCTGAATCTTCAGCTCAGTTGAGATGAATCTCGTGAACTAAGATTGTCTTGTAAATAATCTGCCATGGAAAAGCATATAACATGTATTTGTATTGACACCTACCAATATATTAAGTTTATTATTGAGAGTTGTATCTAAACAGTTAGATGCAAATCTCACTGGGAATTGGGTGCTTTGAAAATCTCATTCAAAGTCCCTACCCAAAGAACTTTACATTCTGATAAAAATTGATCCTATATTCTGTGTGCACCAAAGGTTGCACTTGCTTGTCAGGAAAAGTGTAAGATTGGGACCTAAATGAGACTGAAAACATGAGCAGTGTCAGCAGAGCATGACTGCGGTTAATGAGGGAAAGTAGGGAAGCGGGAAGAGAGACTCAATGAAAAAGGAAAATTTTTATTTACAAAACAAGTCAGTCCTGTAAATTTAGTTTATCTTTCTTCCCAGTTTAACTTTCTATTTTTAATCAATTGATGTACATTGTTTTATTTTACATCTTAATTATAAGCTTGTTTGATTTCCTCTTTTACAGTGTTCAGTCAAAGAGCAGAAGACTGTGCTGAAACAGATTCTGTGATGAAAAGCTAGTCAGAAGGTACTGCAGTGTGTGTAAGATGATTTGTTGCATACCTAGATAGGTATATCTAGCTATTGATTAAAGCAATATTGTTCTTAGTCATGGATTTTACATGCTTTCTCCCTTTTTCTTGCAAGAGGAGAACCAAGTTACTGGCATCTCAGATCTTCCAAAAATAACAGCAACTATTCTCACAATTTCTGAGAAAGCTTCAAAGTGGTAGCACCCTTTTATATATATATTATATATATATATATAATCCATTTTAGGAGAATTGGATTTGTTACCATAGCAGTTTATCAACCACAATACTTTGAGACTGAGTGTATGTGGAAATGCTCTACTGTACCTGTGCTCACTTTAAATTACAAGCACAAAAGAGTAGACTAATATTAACTTTTGATAGTTGCACTGTGTGAGAGGAAGTCATTCTCTACATGACTTATGGTGTACACAATCTGAAAAAAATTATCCTTGAAATAAACAAAGAAAGCTCTGTAAACTCCCCTCGCCAGAGGGCTGCATATGCTCAGTGAATAGCTGGCCTCTCTGTCAAACATATATAGATGTTCTAAAAATAGATCCAATAAATGTTATGAACGTTTAAATTTATTCAGACTGCAAAAGGTACTTTTGTATTTGTATTGTATTGTAAGACATTACTAGCTAAAGAAATGAGGCACTCATAAAGCATAGTCAAAGATAGCTTCACCTAGAGAGCAAGTTTCTTTCAGAAAAATATAAAAAAAGAGTCTTTAAGAGAGCAAAAGTAATTTTAAGACAGAAAAAGAATGTTTTAAATGTTTTTCTGTTTAGATCATGACTATGTGCGGTTAGAAAGTAGGAATGAGTAGATGCTACCTGAAGGAGACAGATGAGTAACTATGAACATCTATATGTCATTTGGACAGAGCTGGCCAGAAAATTTTGATGAAAGTGAAGTTTCAAACAAACACAAAAATGTTTGCATTTTCTTTCCTAGTTTACCAACCAGCTGTACTCTTGAAGACTACTAGTTTCAGAGGTTGAGCTTAACCCTATTTTGTTTCTTGACCCATTTAAGAAAATTCCTGATTAACATTTAGTTAAATAGGTATAGAGACCGCAAATTTAACACCATTTGATTACTAAGATTATATTTAGCATTTAACAGCTCATTTGGTTACATATCACGATCCAAGTAAGATTTAAATGGCTCCAACTCTTAGGCCTTGGCTACACTTGGGAATTCACAGCGCTGCCGCGGCAGCGCTGTGAAGCGCGAGTGTAGTCACGCCGCCAGCGCTGCAAGAGAGCTCTCGCAGCGCTGTATGTACTCCACCTCTCCGAGGGGAGTAGCTTGCAGCGCTGCGAGGGAGCGTGCAGCGCTGCAGGCGCTGATTACACTGGCGCTTTACAGCGCTGCACTCGCTGCGCTCGGGGGGGGCATTTTCACACCCCTGAGCGCAGCAAGTTGCAGCGCTGTACAGCGCCAGTGTAGCCAAGGCATAAGTGTCTAAAATCTGACTAAATGCCACAACCCTTTGTGTAACCAAGGGCATTGTCATTTACTACTCCCCATTTGTTTCCTGCACCCCCAATCCTGTATCTCAATAATTAAATTTCTCTTGGTTCAAAATGTAATCACAGCTAATCTACTGGACTAAGACATTAGATACTTCAAACAATTACTGCTATTGTGTGTTCTTTTTATTGTTAGAGCCCTTTCTTGCAAACATTTAATACTAGGTTTTGTGCTTCTTATAATGAATAGATCATAAGATTTGGGCCCAGACTGTCAGTATTGTAAA
This sequence comes from Emys orbicularis, assembly GCF_028017835.1. Classification (NCBI taxonomy): domain Eukaryota; kingdom Metazoa; phylum Chordata; order Testudines; family Emydidae; genus Emys; species Emys orbicularis. The sequence goes on along the minus strand of NC_088683.1, from coordinate 61,112,210 downwards.
GGATGTTCTGAATTGTCACTTGCATATAAATTAGTCACTTATGGGAAAGTGCAACTTTGATGTTGTAGACATATAAAACATGTACCACTGCTGCATGTTTTATATGACTTCTGTGGGATTATACCCAGTATGGGCCATATCCCCACTGGTATAAATCAGCACAGCACCACTCACGTCAATGGAGCTACCCCAATTTACACCAGTTGCGGATATGGCCTATAATTTGTAAAATTGTGATAGAGGATCAGGCTACTCTTCCATATACCACAGATTTTAAAAGCCATGACAGCAGTGTAAGCAGAGACAGGAGAACAGTCTCCTTTCAAGCAATGCATGCTTCATAATAGAGACACCCACAGCAAGGATATTCTTCACCATGTTCCTCTCCCCTCCAAATCTACCAGGCAAAGCATAAGCTACTATGGACTGAATCCACACTGAGGGGAAGGCTCAAACCTGCAAAGCTTTGAGTGCTCAAGCCCAGTCTAGTAAAATACTTCAGCATATGCTTAAAGCAAAGTAAGTGAGTAAATAATTCAGTAATCCTATTGAAGTTAAGCATATGATTAAATGGTTTGCTGAACTGGGCTAGAGTGCTCAGCACTTGCAGGAGAAAGGCCTAATTTATGCAGATTGATCAGGTTCATTCTTTGCACTGTGGACCCCTTGGTAGTGTGAATGCTACTCCTACCTCTAGTAAATCCTCTGGGAGACATACCTTTAGGGGTCTGCTGTGTAGGACTTATCAGTTTCTCTTACCACCAAAGTCCCTGCTTTGTCACAGCATTACAGGCAATTTTTTCCTTGCACTCTTTTTTGACCACTGCCTTAGCCCCACATTTTGGCCTCTGGGTCTCCTATGGCCTGACCCTCTGGCCAGCTCACCTCTTAATTACAGCCCCTTTCCAGGGTAACTAAAAGGCCCACTATAAACCCAAACAAATACCCAAACTAACCATTCTTCTGCCCCCTCAGGCTCCAGAAGTTCACTGCTTCCTGTAGAGCTTTTCTCATGTGGCTTCCTCCCAGCAGGCTTTCCCCCACTGGCTCCCCTCCCCCCAGGATTCTGGCAGCTTCCCTACAGGATTTCCTTGCTCTTTGCAGACACTATCTCTACACCTACTCTGCTCCCTGTGGGCCTTCAAGCCTGACTTCCCCAGGCCCTTCCTAGAGAGGAAGCTCCCCTTATTCTTCTTTCCAGGGTCTCCTCCCTAATATGAGTAAATAGTCATCTCTCAGTTTCCCAGCAGCTGGGTCAGTCATTATAAGAAAGTCTCCACCATAGTCAGGTGGGGGATAGCTGACTATGGTCACAGTTAAGTGCCTCCCATGCTAAACAAAGTAAAAGAAGCAGTGAGAGGCAACAAGGCATCCTTAAAAAGTGGAAGTTAAATCCTAGTAAGGAAAAAGAGTGACAGGGAATGGATCACTTAATGATTACCTGTTCTGTTCATTCCCCCTGGGGCACCTGGCATTGGCCACTGTTGGAAGACAGGATACTGGGCTAGATGGACCTTTGATCTGACATAGTATGGTCATTCTTATGTTCTTAAAGCCGAGCATAGTTTGCTTTAAAATGTCAGCAGCCAGCCTGTGACAGGGACAAACCTCCCACATCCCTCAACTAAGGAATGAAGTAACAGTCACTGTGAGCTTAAAATTATCCATGAATATCTAGAAATGTACTCCCTCAGTTTCACAATACTAGAAACCAACATATTGTAGCTTCATCATGCTGCTCTAGTATAACGTTTCATGTCATCCTAGGGAAAGTGCAACAAAGACGGCTAATAGAATAGTATACAAATGTGTATCTGAAAAGTTCAGTGAACTAGCAACTGGATTTATACTGGACTGATATTTGTAGTAGTAATAATCATTTTAGCTTAGCTTTGTTTCCTGTTTGCAAAAAATTATGACTAAAATTTTGTTTATAGAAATGTTCACAAGCAACAAATTTTGGATCCATAACCAATATCAAGAAATAAAATCAGATTTATAATGAAAAAATAATTCTGGATAGAAGTTTATAAACATTAGGTCATCTAATTGGGAAACAGAAAAAATAACATGAATTAGATGATCAGTAATGCATAGCAGATTTCTAATGATCAAATAATGAACTGAATACCAGCTAACAAAACTGATTGAAATACAAAACATAATTTTTGTGAACATTTTCACACAGATTTTGTCCTTGTATTATGAAATTTGAAATTTCAATGAAATATTTCAAAACTTTTCAACCAGCTGTACTCATTACAAAGAATTTGCAAACATTCATTGGTCAAATATGTTCATAAAAACTAATAGACAAACAATTTCTAAACAAATAAATCTGTAAAAACAGTGAATAATTTGCAGAGAATTAATAAACCAAAAAAAGACTTCAATTTGCCAAATATATTGTTTACAACAGACCTCTACTAGCTCTAGCAATAAATAAGCCTGTCTTGAATAAATATGTATTAGTTAGATTGCATTTTAAGTAACTTTTTTCTCATACAACATCCTGATACAATGTCAGCATGGAATTTCCTTCCAACATCTTTGATGGAGCATCAGCTTGGAATTTCTTTGCAGGTCTAAACATATGATATATTTGTAATGCATTTTTTGATTTGGGATTTATACAGCACAGGCCCCTGATTCAGGAAAGCAATAAAACACATGCTTAAATCCAGCCCTCTTCAGGGAAGTATTTAAGCACATGTTTTCCAAAATAGGGTTGCTTTCTTGAATTAGGGCCTAGGCTCTGATCTGTTCATATAAATCATGTACTTGATTTTTCCCCTCAGACTCTATGCTGCAATGGATTTTTCCCATCTAAAATACTGAAGGTTCCATTAGACTAAGGTGACCAGACGTCCTGTTTTTAAAGGGACAGTCCCATATTTAAGCCCTCCTGCAGGTGTCCCGACTTTTTCTTAAAAATGGGCAAATTGTCCCATATTTTCTGTCTCCCCACCATCAGTACTGGTGGGTCCTGCTGCTGGCCGGATCCCTGCTTGCCAGCCGCCCACCCACCAGCAGTGAGTGTGTGTGGGGGGGGGTGTCCAGTGGCTGATGGAGATAGGTGTGCAAGGCTGGTGGTGGAGCAAAAAAGCTGTGTGCGGGGCTGGCTGCTCCCCCTGCTGGTCCATCAGTACAGCCCCTGCTGCGTGCTGGCTCTTGGCCAGCAGGGCCCCATCCTCCATCCTGTTTCCAGCTGGCACTGGCTGCGAGCGCTGGTGGCTGGTGAATGCAGGTAGACCCTAGGCGACGGCCGGTTACATGTCACCTCTGCTGCCCACCCATCAGCTCTTTACATGCTCCCCCTCTCACTGTCCTCTCTTTGCTTTGCCCTTCGCCTCCTCCCAGCCGCACTGCTCCTCTATATTCCACCTGGTGGGGCGTGTCTCGCTCCCCACGCTGTGCAGAGAACCAGCCCTTGGTTGGAGTGCTCAGCTGACCAACAGCTTGGCTGGCAGGCTCCTTCCTTCCCCGCACAGTCTCTGGCTTTGCTGGTACCCCAGGAAAGCCCAAGACCCTCCGGCCCTGAAGGAGGAGCCGAGCCCTGTTTGTGCCCGAGCCCCGTATAGTGCTGGCACGGGGAAGCCTCTCCACCCCTCAGCTAAGCTCTGGAGTGGCAGAAGGAAAGCGATTTCCAACCTGTTCATGCCCCAACCCTGCAGGCTCCGCAGCAGGCTCCTGGGTAGGGGCTTAGCACCCTCTTTCCCCCACCCTGGGTCCTGCTTTCCAGGAGTGCAGGGCTGCTACATCTGGCCCGGTTTGCTAAAGCCCCTGCAGTCAGGTTCCCTGGGCCCTGGTGCACAATGCAGCCTTAGGGCTTAACCCCTTTCTGCCTGTGCTGTAGCCGGGGGACAGAAGGCGGCTGGGTTATGTCGGTGGCCAGCAGCAGCCTGGAGGTGTTAACTGCCTTTCAACACTGTGTGGGCAGGAAGGGACGAGCTGCTTCCCGCCACAGGGGAGCAGGGGCTAGAGGGGAAGAGATGAGCTCTGCAAAGACATGGGCCAGCTCATCCCTCCCCCGCTCCCCTGTGGCTGGAAGCAGCTCCCGCACAGTGCCAAAAGGCTGCTGCTGGCCACATTCTGGTCTGAGTCCTGGCAGAAATATGAAGGGGGGGGGGGCATGTGACCCTGCATTCCCCCAGGAACACGCGGCGCCAGGTACCAGGAGAGATGGGTCCGTCCTGGGGGCCCAGCCAGGCATGGAGGGCAGAGAGCGCCGGGCAGGGAAGGTTGGGTTGTGGACGAGAGGTGTACGGGAGTGTGGGTGTGTTACCTCTCCCCGTGGGGGTGTGTATGTCACCCCTCCCCATGTGATAAGGTAAATAAAAAGAATCCAACTATGCAGTATTTCTTTTTAACAGAGGCTCAGTCAACTTGATGGTAATTTGAACGTTTGTACTGCATAGTTCTGATTGATTGCTGTTGAACTCGCTTGAATGGGAGTAATTTTACCAGGTGTCCCATATTCAGCATAGGAAAATATGGTCACCCTACATTAGACCATAACAAGGAGTGGCTCTATTTCAAATCACTACCCATCTGATTTGCATAGTCCACTCTCTTTTCACTTTAAGTACCATTCCTTTAAAGTTGACAAGTAACAATCTGCAGATCACCTAATATTACATGACAAAACATAACCCAAGTGACCAGAGACATGCTATGTGTCGCTGATTAATTTTATAGACACCCCTTTTAGTTTTAAAAGCCAGCTCCAGTCATTAACAGTAGCAAAATTCTTACGATCCCTGTTGGTCAACCATTATGTGTTAATGACAACCTCAAGCTATGACAGGTGTTCTAGTCAATCAGGGTGGGTACCCAACTGGTTGAAAAAACATACTCAAAGAGTAGTTATCAATAATTTATTGTCAAACTGGGAGAACATATCTAATCGGGTACTGCAAGCTCTGTCCTGGGCCTCGTACTTTTCGATATTTTCAATAATGACTTGGATAATGAAGTGGAGAATATGCTTATAAAATTTGAAGATGACATCAAGCAGGGAGGGTTTTTAAGCACTTCAGAGGATAGGATTAGAATTCCAAATTACCTTGATAAATTGGAGAATTGGTCTTGACTCAGTGAGATGAAATTCAATAAAGATAAGTGCAAAGTACTACACTTAGGAAGTCAAAAATCAAGTGCACAAATACAAAATGGGAAATAACTGGCTAGGCAGTAGTACTGCAGACACGGACATTTCAGTGAATCACAAACTGAATATGAATCAACAATGTGATGCATTGCAAAAAAGCTTAATATAATTCTGAGATATATTAATAGTAATATGTAAGAAACAGGAAGTAATTGTTCTGCTGTACTTGGCACTGGTGAGACCTCAGTTGATGTATGTATTGGGCATCACTCTTTAAGAAAGATGTGGACAAATTAGAGTCCAAAACAATAAAAATGATAAAAGATTTAGAAAACATGACCTTTGAGAGAAGGTTAAAAAAACTGGGCATGTTTAGTCTTGAGAAAAGAAGTGAGGGGGGAACCTTCAAATATGTTAAGGGCTGTTATGAAAAGGATGGTGAACAATTGTTCGCCATGTCCATTAAGGGAAGGACAAGAAGTAAGTAATTGGCTTAATCTTCAGCAAGGGAGAATTAGGTTAGAGATTAGGAAAAACTTTCTAACTATAGTTAAGCACTGGAACAGGTTACCTAGGGAGGTTGTGGAATCACTGGAAGGTTTTAAGAACAGGTTACACAAAAACCTACTAGAGATGGCCTAGGAATACTTGGTCCTGCCTCAGTGCAGGGGCTGGACTAGATGACCTCTTGAGGTCCCTTTCAGCCCTACATTTCTATGATTCTATTTGAGGGGGAGGGAATTGGAGTTTTGTAGGAGTTGAGGTGGGGGATTTCCAGTTTTGTGGTCTGACTTCTTTTGTGCAGAGAAAGTTGTTGTTTTTCTACTACTATATATGTGTCTTTGAAATACATTTTTAATTACTTCCCAGATTGCCTAGGTCTGAGATAGGCAATCTTTTATGTTTTATATACTGAAACTGAAATAAATTAATGAATAAACATACATTTTCTACTTCATTCTACACTCCGGGACTCCTGCATTTAAAATAGAACAATGATTCAATTTCCTGTGATGTCATAAACTGTATATTCCTTTCAGAAATGGCATTTCTGAATATTAAGAAAACATTCCTGAAGAAAGAGTCACTCAGTGTCTCACCCTTTCATTCTCAGAAGACTATTAGGGTTGTTGCATGTCTATTGGTTTTGTTTGGCTCATTATTTGGTTCTTTTAGTTCACAGACCAAAAGTGAACTCAGACTATAAAAATAAATTCTGGCCATTTGAGGGGGGAATGTCTCCATCATATATGGGTTGTTTTTAACATCTTTAATAACAATGGTGTGCTTCAAATGCTTTGCATTAGAACTTTGTGTTAAAAAAGCTGAATGGATGCCAAAATCAACTTCATTGTTTGATAAACAAAACCACTGTGTCTAAGCCTTGAATTATTCTGACATAGAATTACTCACCCACCATTAAAGATTCATTATTCTACTCTTAGTATTTAAGTAACACTGACATAAGAATTTAAATTAATCAGACTATAAATATTAGTTAATATAAATTATATGATAGATTTTATCTTCCTGGTTTATACTTTAATAGTCATCATATATCTATATTTTATAGCTAAAAAACATGCATATAATAAATGTTCCCTCTGTATATGTCCTGTGTGCAGAATGAATGTCTGCCTGAGGTCAAGTTTAAAACCTGTAAGTTCAGTCTCTCCCACATTCAGGCTATTTCTTTTTCATTCTGTACCCTCCTTCATTTAATCTACTTCTTTATTCATTCATTCCCTCTCCCTTGACTCACTCGCCTTTCTCATTCATTCCATATCATTGTCTTAAAGAGAAACAGAGGGAATCAAAGGAAGGGGAGAGAATGAGAGAGAGAGAGAGAGAAGGGAGGAAATGAGGCTCATAGACTCTCAGGGAAAAAAATATTAGAAGTTTTTGATTTGCACATACAACAGTGATGGATCATAAATCATGGAACAACAGGAACCTAATATGTAAAAGACCTATTGTTTCAACATTCATATTGGTATATTACCTCACAGCTGGTAACGTTATGAAATTTTCCTCATTCAGGCTGAAAATTTCCATGCTTTGACTGAAGGTGAAATACTGTGCAAAGTTTAAGCAAAAACAATTTGGCTGTTTTTAGCATGAAGAGAGTGGAACCAATCCATTATTCCTGAAAATTAGTACAGCAGCAAGTTCCTAAAGTCTCAAGATTCTTCTATTGATTTTTCCCCAAATATTTTAAAAACAAAACATAGGAAATTCCATGCAGTAAGTTAAGGGTGTATTATAGCTGCAAAAACAAATAAAAAGTCAGAAGCGAGGAAATGTCAAAGTTAATGTTGTGTGCGTAACCTTTGCTCTGATCCCTTGTTCATATGTATTAAGATAGCCTTTACTTATGTGATCATATACTACTTCTAAAGCATTAGAAGATATTAGCATACTTTTTCTACCATTACATGTCAACATTATAAAAAATAAAATTTGAATTGAATTGAATTTGAATTGAATTGAACCCTAAATATGTACATAAAACAGTGAGGAACAATGGAGAGTATACTATCCACCCTGCCACAATGCATAGATATTATAGTTTGTGTGTAAAGTGTGGTGGTGTTTTATAAAATGTTAAGATAGCAAAGTCAAACACTGAAAAGTTAGAAAATGCTAGAATTAAGGCTGATCATGCACCCGTAAGTCTTCCCCTTTATGTATGCATTTGGATACCTTCTTTAATTAAATGATCATATACTAGATTTTCCTCAGCAAAATGTCTACATAGTTCAAAGGGTGAATGTACAGGTTGTTTACAAAACACTTGACTCAAGTGCAGAATTCAGTGTTTTTGTAAGTACAACTTGTCAGTACAGACTTTAAAAATGTTGACCTAATCAATTACGGTAATTCAGCAGTGTTAGCCTGTCTGTTCTCTGATACTAAATGCTGCCAGATATTACTGATAAAAAAAATTCTGTGTTAACCTTCTGCAAGTTGCTTCAGGTTAAACAAATTCTGGCTCATAGGTAGATACTGAGTTCCTGTGTTCTCTTCTTGCTATCGTTGTTAAAGGAGGAATTCATCACATAATGGTTTAACTTGTTATTTACTACTAAATAAGCTACTAATAAGTAATATTGGACAAAACCATGCTCACTTTACTCTTATGAGTAGTTCAGTTGACTACTCATCTGAATATGGTGAACAGGATTAAGTCCATTGATTGCTAACCTATCTATAGGTTTCTTTTTAACCCTACTTAAATGGTAGACTCTTTTGTACAGGGAACATCTTTTACTTATGTTTGTACAATGGGACTGGAATCTGTAGGCACTACTTCAGTATTATTACTGCCACTGATGATGATGATAATAATAATAATAATTAATAATAAAAATCAAATTAAATTATATTACAATGAGTAGAGATGGGAAATTCTAAATTTGAATCCTTAAAACCCAGAAAATTCAGAGTTAAACATGAACTCTGTCCTTTACTCACCACATACCGCAAGTTCTTGCAACAGATCTTACATAACCGACAGCAGATGCTGCAATACATAAACAGAGCATGTTGAGTTACAGAAAAAAAGCTGATGCCTTAACTCTGAATTTCTTCACTTTTGTGCATTTAGTTTCAGCCACTGATAATAAATTAACTTTGTTTTTGGATGGTTGTTTTTTGCACTAGAGAGTATTACTATGCCATGGATACATTTTCCAGTGTGTAGACGTTATCTAAGTGAAACTGTTTACCCCCTAAGCAGAGGCAAGTGTAAATTCACATTGCTGTGATTATTAAAATGAAGTCTCAACTTCAGTTTTTAAAAAATAATTATTCAGTGAAAATACTTTAAGAAAAAGAAAAATTAGATGCCACTAAAGGGCCCCACAACACCACTCAACGCTAAAATATCTTAAAATAAGAGTGACTTTTTCCCTTTAAAATACATTGTGCATAAATCCTGCTGGTTCACTCAGAGCTTATTTTAATATTTAATATTTTTTTTTAATTATCTTACTTGTCTTTACAAAGTATGTATGTTTAGGTCAAAGTATCTAATATATGCACACATTTGGGCCAAATTCAGAGTGATGTGCAAGATGGTAAGTCAGGCCCCAAAATGTTAACTTAAACTCCATTATATTTACTTAAATGTCTTTAAACTTACTCCACCAGTGCCTAATGGAATCTAAGCGAATGTAACCCACATGTGGAGGAGACAGAAAAAGGTGTATGTCTACTTTAACTTAAACCAAGCTTAAGTCTACCCCTGTAGGGATGCTCGGGATCCCTCGGGATTAGCACCTCAACCCTCCATAACAAACACTGCCACTATATGGTGTCCAACACAAAAGCACCTTGGTGCATACAGTCTAAAGATCCTCTCAGGGGAGTACAAGCATTTCCACTTGTCAGCTAGTATTTTGCTACTGTTCCACCAGAATCACATTGACTTGTCTCTCTGCTTACTTCCAGCAGCAACATCACAATCAAAGAGGTTGACAATACTGAACAGGATTGTTAACACTGCCTTTCCTGGAGTGGTCACTGTAATGGTATCAAATTACAGACAGGAGAGGTGGCAACAGGGAATTGTAAATGGCAGGGAACCCAGTCCTTGATTCAATCTCTCTCTCCCTTACAATGGAGTGCATAATATTAGGAAACGTAAAAAATCCCAGGATTTAGTTATTTTCTTTATGGGTAGATATACCACATGGAAGAAAATTATTCACCATTCCTCAAATAACAAAGTTGCAAGATATTGAAGATATTCTGTCTCACTGAGGGGCCATGGAGCCAAACCTGAATGGCACTGTGACCCCACATACCAGGTCACAATGCTCAGAGTGGGAGCTAGGCCCACTCCTGAGGAAGGAGCCATCACTGCTGAGTGAGGGTGGGGCAGGCTCGATTTGGGCCTCCCCTCATACGTAACTGTTTAAGAAGGGAGGGTCAATTTCATTTCTCCCTACCCCCAAAACGCTGGGAGGCTATATCTGTCAGTGGCCAGCCCTCATCTGCACCTCCTCTCACTGTCCTGTGAGTGCTGCTCTTAAGCACATTCACGTGAACCACCATTCCTGGCTGGCAGTTGGAGAAACCAAAAATGCTAAAAATGGCCATAACACATTATTTGCATTTGCTGCATTGTTCTCATGGGAGACTTCAATCACCCTGACATCTGCTGGGAGAGCAATACAGCGGTACACAGACAATCCAGGAAGTTTTTGGAAAGTGTAGGGGACAATTTCATGGTGCAAGTGCTGGAGGAACCAACTAGGGGCTGAGCTCTTCTTGACCTGCTGCTCACAAACAGGGAAGAATTAGTAGGGGAAGCAAAAGTGGATGGGAACCTGGGAGGCAGTGACCATGAGATGGTTGAGTTCAGGATCCTGACACAAGGAAGAAAGGAGAGCAGCAGAATACGGACCCTGGACTTCAGAAAAGCAGACTTTGACTCCCTCAGGGAACTGATGGGCAGGATCCCCTGGGAGGCTAATATGAGAGGGAAAGGAGTCCAGAAGAGCTGGCTGTATTTTAAAGAAGCCTTATTGAGGGTGCAGGAGCAAACCATCCCGATGTGCAGAAAGAATAGCAAATATGGCAGGCGACCAGCTTGGCTCAACAGAGAAATCTTCAGTGAGCTTAAACACTAAAAAGAAGCTTACAAGAAGTGGAAGATTGGACAAATGACCAGGCATGCAGGAGTGAAATCAGGAAGGCCAAATCACACTTGGAGTTGCAGCTAGCAAGAGATGTTAAGAGTAACAAGAAGGGCTTCTTCAGGTATGTTAGCAACAAGAAGATCAAGGAAAGTTTGGGCCCCTTACTGAATGAGGAAGGCAACCTAGTGACGGATGATGTGGAAAAAGCTAATGTACTCAATGCTTTTTTTTACCTCTGTCTTCACGAACAAGGTCAGCTCCCAGACTACTGCACTGCACAGCACAGCATGGGGAGGAGGTGACCAGCCCTCTGTGGAGAAAGAAGTGGTTCGGGACTTTTTAGAAAAGCTGGACAAGCACAAGTCCATGGGGCTGGATGTGCTGCATCCGAGGGTGCTAAAGGAGTCGGCGGATGTGATTGCAGAGCCATGGGCCATTATCTTTGAAAACTCATGGCGATTGGATTAGACAAGTGTAATTAGAAGGGGGAAAGTATGGGAGGGAATATACAATTCTAAATATTATGCATAAAGTACTGGGCATGGTTTTTGTAAAGGGAAATCATGCCTCGCCAATTTACTAGAATTCTTTGAGGGAGTCAAAGAGCATGAGGACAAGAGTGGACATAGTGTACTCCGATTTTCAGAAAGCCTTTGACAAGGTCCCTTGCCAAAGGCTCTTAAGCAAAGTAATCTGTCCTGGGATAAGAGGGAAGGTCCTCTCAGGGATCAGTAACTGGTTAAAAGATAGGAAACAAAGGGTAGTAATAAATGGTCAGTTTTCAGAATGTAGAGGTAAATAGTGCTCTCCCCCACAGAGCCGGCTCCAGGTTTTCTGCCACCCCAAGCGGTGGGGGGGGGGGAAATAATAAAAAAAACAAACAAAAAAAACGATCGGCGGCACTTCGGCAGCAGCTCAATCGCGCCGCTCCACTCTTCAGCGGCACTTTGGCGGCGGGTCCTTCACTCCCTCCCTTCCTCTTCGGTGGCACTTCAGCAGCAGCTCAAAGAGGAAGAGAGGGACTGAGGGACCCGCTGCCGAATTCCCGCAGAAGACCCGGACGTGCCGCCCCAATAGCGGGCGGAGTGCCACCCCTTTGTATTGGCCACCCCAAGCACCTGCTTCCTTAGCTGGTGCCAGGAGCCGGCCCTGCTCCCCCAAGGGTCTGTACTGGGACTAGTACTGTTCAATATATTCCTAAATGATCTGGAAAAAGAGGTAAACAGTGAGGTGGCAAAATTTGCTGATTATACAAAATTGTTCAAGCTAGTTAAGTCCAGAGCAGACTGCGAAGAATTACAAAGGGATATCACAAAACTGGGTGACCGGGCAACAAAATGGCAGATGAAATTCAGTGTTGATAAATGCAAAGTAATGCACATTGGAAAACATAATCCTTACTATACATATAAAATGATGGGGTGTAAATCAGCTGTTACCACTCAAGAAAGATCTTGGAGTTAGTGTGGATAGTTCTCTGAAAACATCCACTCAATGTGCAGCGCCAGTCAAAAAAACTAACAGAATGTTGGGAATCATTAGGAAAAGGATAGATAATAAGGTGGAAAATATCATATTGCCTCTATATAAATCCATGGTATGCCCACAACTTGACTACTGTGTGGAGATGTGGTCACCCCATCTCAAAAAAGATATATTGGAATTGGAAAAGGTACAGAAAAGGGCAACAAAAATGATTAGTGGTATGGAACAGCTCCCATATGAGGAGAGATTAATAAGACTGGGACTTTTCAGCTTGGAAAAGAGACAACTAAGGGAGGATATGATAGAGGTCTATAAAATCGTGACTGGTGTGGAGAAGGTAAATAAGGAACTGTTATTTACTCCTTCTCATAACACAGGAACTAGGGATCACTAAATGAAATTAATAGGCAGCATGTTTAAAACAAACAAGAAGAAGTACTTCTTTACACGACACATAGTCAACCTGTGGAACTCTACCAGAGAATGTTGTGAAGGCCAAGACTATAACAGGGTTCAAAAAAGAGCTAGATAAGTTCATGGAGGATTGGTCCACCAAGTCTATTAGCCAGGATGAACAGGGATGGAAAACAGGGGATGATGGTTCTGTTCATTCTCTCTGAAGAACCTCGCATTGGCCACTGTCAGAACAGGATACTGGGCTAGATGGACCATTGGTCTGACACAGTATGGCTGTTCTTATGACAGATCTTCATATTCCTGACCAGGACTTTGGAAAAAACAGTGGAGAGACTGCCTTCCAAGGAATCCATGTCAGGTTTTACACTAAACTCATAGCACGCTGGGACAGAAGGATGTGAGTTTAGTTAGTGCTATGTCAATACTCATACAATGCAAAAAGGGTCAGTAAAGTGCATAGTTATGTACTTCACTTATGAGTCTGAGTGTCTTGATTTAAGAAGCTCCCCTGTAACATAACAGCATGAGAACTTGCTTTAAAGCACAGCTCTTCTCTACAAACTGACTATAAACTTCTTATCCTACTATTCACAGAGAATTTGTTCATTTTGTGTATTCAGTGTTACATCTATTCATTTTACTGACAAAAATATGTGTTATTGCTTTTCATTCTTGTCAGTACTGCAGAGCAACTCAGTCAGCTGGAGTCTGTTTTGGCATGAGCCACAAAGAAAACAGCTTGACTTTCAGATCCCAGGGTGAGTTTTCAGGGCTAGCAGTCAAGAAAACTGTGTTTTTATTTGTAAACTGAGAAAAGGTTTGTAAGTAAGTCACTGAAAGAAAATAACTATGGAACCCTGCAATGCCATTTTATAGTCACTTTCTGGATGCGAAGCAATGTTTTATGTAATTTATTTTGAGTTATAAAAGTTTTATTGTTTGGTTCAGCCAAGAAAACATTTCATTTCAATAAGGGTTATGGATGTAACTGAACTGTGTGATGTTATTACTTTATTTAAAAATATATTGTAATTATTGTACTGATGATATATATATATATATATATAAAGGTTAATTTAGTGGTGAGGAAAATGGTAAGAATAAATGAAAACAAATTACTTAAAATGCTTCCAGTACCTGAAGTAACCAAATTTTAATTAACTAAGTTTACATTGGATTACCTTTTGGAAACTGACTGGCTATCTCAAATAGCTGGTTGGTGCAGGGACTGCCATTTTCTGTGTTTGGGCAACACCTAGCATCATTGTGGTCCCAATCTGGTTGACCATTAGCTACCTCAACATGAATAATAAAAATAATATACCTCACTTTGAGGCTCATATAATATATGCATCATCCGTGCTTAGGAATCTTAGAAATACCTACTTTAGGAAAGAAAGCTCACTTTCTTAATATTTTGCAATCAAAAGAAATATAAAAAATACAGTAACAATGATTACTTTTGTGAGTGTATGAATTAAAATAAAAAAAAATCTGTCATGTATACCAAAAATCTAAAATGGCTGGTAGCTATCATAGTAATGGTGAAAAAGTTGATACTGCTTTGAACTACATAGTGTCTGAAATTTAATTTTAACCTACCTACAGGTATACCATTACAAAGTATTCAGATAACATATTATAGTTACCTGAAGAATTTCCCTTGAAAAAGTTGAATCCTAAGGTGGTGAATTCTTTTTCAGATGGTAAATTGGAATTGAATTTTTGAAAAAAAAACATGCATAAAACTATAAAAGAATAACATGATGTTAGATCAAATGATCTGTGGAATAGATTGTTTCCATCGGGGTAATGCAGGTGGAGGAAAAGCAGAGAGGAAATATATTGTTGTGAGGAGAGAGGATATTAAGGCAAAGGGATGTGACTTTTCAAGGACTGGAACTATTCAATTAATATCTACAACAATACATACTAAGTTGTCATAATGGATCTTAATGGCTTGTTATTTAGGTTTAATTTTTTGAGGTAGGATGTGGGGGGCTACTTTAAAAAACACTTAGTGTTGAAAGAAATACTTAGTTGAGTTTATAGCAAAAAAAGGGCAAGCTATGCCATGGAGATTGGATTTAACTATCCCCCTGTGTTGTCCGAATTCAATCACAAGAGCCTGCTCTGCTGTTCATGTATAACAACCAAAGTGAAACTCAGGGCTGGATTTAGGGGCAGGTGACCCAAGCGACAGCCTGGGGTGCGGGGCATGGAGGGCGCCAGGTCTAGGGTGCTGTTTTTGTTGTCAGCCACAAAAGGGAAAATAGAATGTTTGAAGTAAAATGTTTCAGTATTCCATATGTGGATTTATTTATCACTAATCTCCTAGAATGTTCTGGACCTTTGTAGAATCTCGTGGAACCTTCCAGACTTTCCTTGACCCTCCTAGAATGTTGTCAACCATGTCCTCGTGGATATATAAGGGGCGGGGCATCACCAGTCAGTGAGATATAAGAACCAAGTGAGAGCCCAGCTGTGATATTGTGAACCTTGTTTTATTGTTTTATTGTGTAATTGTGAAAGTATACTTGTGTTTTAAGACTAATAAAGGACATATTTAATGAGATGCCAGAGATATCTATGTAACCCCTATCTACGCAACAATATAAAAAAATACTGTTACTTCTTTCACCATGCTTAACACATAATGTTTGATGACTTTCTAAGACTGCAGAACATAGACTTTTGCTCTCCCTCATACTGCCTGTCCCCCTCTCCTCCCATAGAAAATAAAAGATGCCCTGAAGCAGATTTTCCTGAAGATAAGGAATGGACATGTAAGGAAAGTGCTGGAGGGGGGCAGGCACTGAAGAAGCTCCTCACCTGGGGCACCATTTGGTTTAGGGCAGGTCCTGATGAAACTTACTAGAAACAAATGTGAAACTGACTAATCAGTGCCATTGTTTAAACAGAATGAAAAGTTTAACATAACAATATAAACCTTGAAAAGTCGGTTAGATTTATAAAAATTATTTCAGTTTCAATAATCTCAGGGGGCCCTTCCTAGCAAAACATTGTCTTCAAGAGCAGGTAAGGCCCTGATGTCCTCATATTGGGGCTGAGCACTGTATCAACCTATTTAATTTACACAGTCCAACTAGCATGCAAGGAAAATAAAAACAGAGGCACCGGCTCAAAGAATGGTGGTGGCAAACTGTCTAAGGGCATGGTAAGCTCATCTGAAATAGCAAAATGGTAGTTATGTTATATTAATAATATGTAAATACTTAATATACTTCTTATTAATAAGATCACCACACTCCAAGGGAGAATATGTAGATCAGTGAGTTGTGGTCCTATATTAAACAATTTGTTACTCTGCCCATAGCTAAAATATGCTATATGCCAAACTGTGCTGTCACAGGAATATCAAAAAACAAAGGAGACCAAATTCAAGCAGACACAACTCTCGCTGGGTTATTTGGCAACTAGTAGTTTTCCTTAAAAAACAGGTAAGTTTAATGGCATTATGACTCAACAGAGGGATGGTCAACAATGTGTACATGGGATCAGTTTTAAAGGATTCTTTTAAATGTCTATAATGATAAATAATATAGCCATTGGATATATAGAGATTGCAACTCAGGCTTTGTATCTTATACATTTCTGTTCCCACTTCTACTGGACAAACAATTATGATGAAGTATTGAAAATGAGATTAAATATACCCTACTCAACATCAGTAGGTGCTTTCTTTTGTAAGCACTGAATATGTACAGACATCACAGTACATTATGCAAAAAAAATACATTAAAACACAACTCCCTAAAAACTGTATATTAAATTATAACAGAATAAAATCACTTGGAATAGAGTCAATTCTATTCTGTTTAGAAAATAATTGTGCTACTTTTCTTCATAGCCATGCTCCCTCTTGTCTCTTTCATGCGCAGAACAGCTGAACACATCCACCTGGGAGGATGCTTTTTGTTTACATCTCAGGTTGCTAGCTCACTACTATTGGTGGTTTTTTCTGAAAGGGAGGGGTCCGGGTGAAATGAGAGGCTGGGGATGCTGCCCCCTATCACATGATGGAAATTTCCACTCTTTAGAAAGCAGGAAAGAAAAGAAAAGAAAAGAAAAGAGAGGGTCTCAATCCACACTTTCAAACACTCCTCGTAGGGTCGTGCCATTTTCACATGTGCTTCATCCTAAAAGAATTTGCCAAAAGCAAGGTGGGTAATTCTAGCTCTTTGAATACAATTCTACGCGATTTCTAAAGACCGAGAAAGCTTGTTAAATAAGAATGTAGCTATTTATACATATGGATCTACAGGTATCTCTTACTACAGGGTGTAACACACCGTCACATCCTTGTGTGAGTACAGCCTACGTTTATGCTTGGCAGAGCGGCTGTTTTTAACATGTTGGCTTTCACCATTTCAAATGAGCCCGCTTTGAGTGGATTGAAGTGTAATGACCGTATTAACTGTGGGCATGCAGCACGGCACAAACCAGCGAGGATGACTGGGGACGGCTTTTATTGTATGTGTGGGAGTTTGCATTGGAATAGTGAGCCCGGTTCTTGGAATTGCAAACGAAACCGAGCGAGTTGTGTTTTGCTCGTGGTTTCATTGTGTTCTTTGTTGTTGTGTGCATATCGAAAGCACTCTACTAGTGTGGGAGGGAAGTTATCCAGGGGTCTGTGGGGAAGGGCTGCAGAGTGCACGGCGGGCGTCGTGCAGCTGCTGGGGGCTGGCGGAGAGGGTTTGATAGGAAGGGTGGCAGAATGTATTAAGTGTGCGGTTTGCAAAGTGCCATGGGGAGACTGAGGGGGGGTTGCACAGTGCATTACGGGAATAGGGTGCGGGTTGCACCCCCCAAAAAGGGTGGCAGGCTTCCACTGGGAGAGGACTGCACAGGATCGGATTGCGGCGGGGGGGGGGGGGGTCCTGTGCCGGGACTGTGCTAGAATGTGTGTTACAAGGAGTTAGTGAACTTAGGGAGGGGCAGTAACTCAGAGTGCCCGAGAGAGAGGGGGCAGGGGAGGAAAGAGACTGTGCTGCGGGCGGCGGGGAATACGAGTTGCTAGATAGGAAGGAAGGGATGTAGAAGTTTTCATGTGTATGCAGCTTGGAATAGAAGAGAAAACCCCTGCCACGTTCAGCGTTGAAAACAGATACGTCCCCCTACCGCCAGAGCAGCTGCTGTGCCAGTGCCTGGGAGGGAGGGACCCCGCCTGTCCCAGCTCTTGGTGACGCTTGTGACCAGGTGCGTTCACGCTGAGCAGCTCCCCGGCTGAAGCCAGGGGCACGGGATCTGGCCTCGCAGGATCCTGGCCCTGCTTTGCTGGCGCGTGGCACTACCCGCCTCGCTAGTCCCGTGGCGTGTGCCCTGGAGGCGCCGCGCTCCCCTCGCAGCCGTGCCGGGGGGCAATGGATGCGGGGGAGAGTTACTGTCTGTAGATAGGGGGCGGCTGTTCCCCGGGGGTCTCTGTGCCCTACTGCCCCACCCACCGCCAGGTCTCCTGGCTGCTGGGCTGTTTCGGGCGCTGGCCTCACTGGCAGCCCGCGCCACCTGTCACCGGCCCAGCAGGGGCCCGCGGCAGCTGGGCAGGGGCGATAACGGGAGCCGGGGCACCCACCCTGCTTCCCGGGGCCAGCGCCGGGGCTCGCCGCGCCTGCGCGCCGCGCCGCCCCCCTCTGCAGCAGCTCTAGAGGGAGGGGCGGGGCGGAAGCTCCGCTGGCCTGGCGGGGAGGGGAGCGGGTGGGGAGCTTTCCATTGTCTGCTCTGGGCGCAGCCTGCCGGGGCGGGGGGCGGTGCGACCGGGGGGCTGCGGGGAGCTAGGCGGAGACAAGCGGGGGCCGGGGGAGGCGAGAGCCGCTGTTGGCCACACGAGCTGTGAGGGGGAGCGAGCCGCTTTGGAGCACCAGGCACAGCCCCGGCAGGGGGGGGTCGGTGTTGAAGGGATGCTCCAGGCCACACCATGAGGAGAGGGGCCTTTGCGGCTCTAAGCACTTGTGGCCCTTATACAGTCCCTGGCGTTTCATCCAGAGAAGGGGGGTCGATCTGGTGCTCTGCCCACGTCTCAGGCTGAGTAATTGTACTAGGCAGTCTGGTGCCCTTGCAGGTTCCAGTGGCAAAGAGACCTTCAGCCCCATCCCTGTACTTGTGTGTTTCACCCTGCCAGTAAAATACTTGAGATATGGGATTTATGGCTTATTACAACACTGTAACCCACTAACCTCCTTTTTTGGCTTATGACTTGCAGGGGTGTTAATGGGCCACTCTACCTTGAATGGTCCCTTACAACAGCGGTTCTCAACCAGGAGTCCAAGGCCCTTTGGGGGGGGCGTGGAGGCAGGTTTCAGGGGTCCACCAAAATAAACCAGAGAGTAGGGCCAGTGTTAAGACTCACTGGGGCCCAGGACAGAAAGCTGAATCCCAAGCCCCCCTGCCCAGAGCTGAAACTGAAGCCGGAGCAATTTAGCTTCCTGGGGGCCCCTGTGGTGTGGGTCTCTGGGCAATTGCTCTGCTTGATACTTCCTAATGCCAGTCCTGGCTTTTAATCTCCTGAAAAACAGTTCTTGTGGCACAGGTGGGCCATGGAATTTGTATAGTGGGGGGGAGGGGTCAAAGAAAAAGGTTGAGAATCCCTGCCTTACAATTGTGCAAACTATTTATGCTAAACTATCTGTTCCACCTTGGATTTAGCTCTGGCGCTCTGAGTACCTTTCCAGGACCTAAAGAACTGTGTAAGCTTGAAAGTGTCTCTCTCTCACCAACAGAAGTTGGTCCAATCAAAGATATTACCTCATCCTAATCTCTAAAGTCTCTCTAATATCCTGGGACCAACACGGCTACAACTACACTGCATATAATAAAACATTTGGCACCTTATGTCTCCAAAGCAGCATCCAAACTAATTAACTATTCCTCACAGCAGGGGTTTTAATCTCCATTTTACACCTGAAGCAATCGAGACACGGGAGTTTAACTGATTTAGCCAAGGTTGAACAGCAAATTGGGATTATAATGCAAGTATAGTATCAGGGGGTAGCCGTGTTAGTCTGTATCTACAAAAACAACAAGGAGTCTGGTGGCACCTTAAAGACTAACAGCTTTATTTGGGCATAAGCTTTCGTGGGTAAAAACCTCACTTCTTCAGTTGCATCTGAAGAAGTGAGGTTTTTACCCACGAAAGCTTATGCCCAAATAAATCTGTTAGTCTTTAAGGTGCCAGCAGAATGCAAGTATAGTTCATGCTCAGCCCATGTTATGGCTTGGGACAAAATGTGGGAGGCAACGTGACAAAGGCCCAAAGTGAGGGACATAAAAGAATTATTTGTGCAAGAAACTTAAAATGCTGTAGGATTCCTTCCTTTAGTCTAGCTTCACTGTCATGATTCATTATTTCAAAAGTAAATAATGTTCAACAAGAAAAGTGAGAAAACACCAAATTTGTAGGAAGGAAGATAGTGGAACTGAAACGTGTGATAATTGAGATGCATGTACTAGCTAGACCATGCTTCTTAATCAAGTGATTTCTGTGTATAGTTTGTAAAATTCTTTGGGGAAGAAAGGTGTCATCTGATGATAAAGGAGAGACTGAAGGTCAATCCTTTTCTTTCTCTGTTAAAATTGCTAGGACATTGAATCTGTGCCTTAGTCACCAAAACTCAGCTTACTTGGCTGAACATTCTGACAACACTGTAGTGTATTGATAAGCGCTCCCTGGACCCTGTGATTCAGGAATTATAAAAGTCCTCATGAGAAGTGACAGGGCATTATAGGGTGATATCATATACAGTATACTCCCAACTATCCAAATAGCATGGGAGGACATGGGTTTTATTCAGCTCTTCAGGAGTTCAGATAACTAAGAAGGCAGGAGTGGCAGCTCAGGGACACGCATGGCAGCTCTGCTGTCATGGCCCCACTCACTCACTCACTCCTCTGACAGCCAGGCTGCAGAGACCTCCTTCAAAGCGCTCCTGCCCTCTCGATTATTGTAAGTGCAGGGGGAGGCTGCAGCCCTGGCAAGGTAGAGCAGAGACCCTCAGCCAGGACTTTGCTCTCTGCTCCACCAGGGTCTCAGCCTTCCCTGCACTAGCTTAGGGAGCCAGGACTCTGCTTTGCTGCAGGAGCCATTCAGCAGCAGGGTGGCCTCCCCCTTGGCTGGGAGTCTCTGCTCTATTATCCGAACCTCTACATTATATGAATCCATGCTGGGGGACAAGAAAAGGATTTGGATAACATAGAGGTTTGGATAATAGGGTTTCAGAAAATTGGGAGTAAGGTGTACTGCCAAATGCACGTGACCATTAATTGGTACTGATTTAAAAATAAGTGGAATACCACCAACCTGTGAATGGTGTGACTGTAGTCACTTAGAAAAGAAAGAAAAAATTGTTCATTCACTATTGAGGAGGAGGGTACAATTGAAAAGTTAAGAGCATGAAAAGTTAATGTTTCCATAGTAACATTAATTCATCCACAGAGTACATATACTGTATTTTTTTTTTTTTACTACTAGTTAGATCATTAGCATTGTTATTTGTACTACAGAGGCCCCAATCTATATTAGGCCCTATTGTGCTGAATAATCAGTTAAGATATACGTGATCCTTGTCCCAAAATGGTGGCACAGGGAACGTATTGGTACTGGAGTTTAATCCTGACTAGCTGACAGAATGCTGAATATGAGTTGGTCTGGCCTGATTGACTGGTCTTTACTGGTCAGCATCATGTTATCTTACTCAGCTTTCCACGATCATGTTTGGACATGATACCCTTTTGTAGTGTCGAGAAGCCCTTATGGCCTGTATACATTGGTTTTAAAATCAGTTCAGCTAAACCTATTTTAAAACCAATTAGATGAAAACCCATTATTAAATGATTTAAGATAGTTATGTACTGAATAGGTTTCAAGTCTATGAGACTATTGAAGGATGGCAGAATTGGGCCCTAAGTGAATCAGCATAAGGCAATTTGATTATGCTTTTGGGAAAGATACTAGCATTATTCAAGTTCCTCTTGGACATAGTTTATCTTCACTCCTGTAAAGACTTATGCAAGAGTCCTATAGAGTTCATTTAATTAATTACACTGAGGTCAGTGGGACTATTCACATGTGCACAAGTCTTTGCAGGATCGAGGCCTTGGTCAGAAACTATTAGCATTGAATTTGGTGTTAAAGAAGAACTCTTGCACTGGAGCAAACTTGAAAAAGAAGCATTTCTTTAAAAAGAAAAAAGGTATTTCCTTAGCTAGAATTTCACTTTGTCCTTGCATGTTAAAAATTCATGATAATTGTAGAGTCAGTAACAAATATTTATCAAAGGACAAATGACAACATCAATAAGATGAAAATAAGATTTAACTGTTTATTAATTTATATGGAGACAAGCAGAATTTGGCTTTGTGCACTGGAGGAGAAACTCCATCTCCTTTCTGTGACAATGAAAGAGAAGATGTAGGTACAAAGACCTGTGTACAAACGAATATTTCAGCCATTTGACAGCAGTGTCATTTTGAGCTTAAACGGTCTCAGTTAACATGTATATCTCAATAATAATAGATTTTCTAAGGATAGAGGCAACTGAGAACATTTTTTATTATTGTGACTGTTATTTTACTTCCCTCAGCACTGACAAAGGCAGAGTTCCTAAGTAGTAATTTATTTTGACTGAGTCTATTTCAAACAAGTCTACCTATCAAGCCTAATGAGGAAGATCCTGTTTCATCTAAGTACTGTATATTCACAGCCTTTGAGGAATACCAGAAATTGCAGGTTAATAGGGATCAGTTTGTTAATTATTATGATTATTATTACACAGCTCTCTGAACACTTGTTTTACCTGCAAGCATATGGTTTTTCATATTTATTTATTTATTTGTATGCAGTTTTATGGTGTTTCCAGGCATTTCTGTAGCTTTGATGTAAAGCTGCCTGATTTTTGTGTTTCTTCTCAGGAGAGAACAGAAATATGCCCATAATTTTAAATTTATATTTTTGCTGATATTCTGTTTTTGTAATATATCACAGGATTTTTCTCTATTCATGCATGAGAGAGATATTTATTTTATGTAGTAATTATAGCACATCATTTGGAATATTAAAATTAAGTGGGTCAACCTGAAACACTTCAGCGATGTAAATCTGTTGGATATTTGCTAGAAACAAACATTTAAGAGAAATTTCAAATATTGAAGATGCCTGAATATTTTTTACCAGGTGAAACTTTTTGTTTCTGTACTTGTTGTACTGAAGAACGTGTCATTAGTTCACTCCATTATGTATCTATTTTTATCTTTATTTTGTTTTTAAATTTTAGGGGTTTACATTCTTCATGTAACATATTCTATCCTGTTTGGGGAATTTGGGGATAGGTTTAAGATGAGAATACTTATAGTGTAAACTCTACCTCATCAGAATTCCCATCCACCCATGACACTGGGGTTGCCCATGCTTATTGTTCTAGATTACTTCAACATTTTTGTGTACAATAGCTCTTCTGGGCTGGCTCAAGATTTAATGGCTACCATCTCACACCACTGGCTTATTGCAGGGGATGTGTCACTCTAGTTATATAGGTGGATCTCGTTATTGGTCTGCTATTGGTAACTGAATTGGCAGAGGTACCACCTTTGTTGTAGTCATCACATCACCTCCTTAAATTAGATGTCGGGGTTTATTTTACTCTTGAGGGTAGAGGATCTATTTCATTGGTCTCCATCACTGTCTCTGTCTTTGACCATGGCCAGTTCACCTAACTCCTCAATATCCTTGAGGAGCATTTAGCATACCCATCTGTAAAATAACATATAAAACTACCAGCTTCACATGGTAGCTATATTGAGCGGCTTAATTAATTCATGTCTGTAAAAGCATTGTAAGAGTCTTGCATGAAAGGCACTACTGAAGTGCAAAACTATTATCAAGTATTATCGTTGATGTTCCATGTGGACCACTGCACTTACTGCCGGAGCTTACCTAATAATTAATAGTGATGATTATGCTAGATGATATTTTAGAGCTCTAGCAGGGATGTGATTCTGTGGCTGACACGTAATGGGGATACTAAGATTTGGTTGGTTTGTGGTAATTCTGCAAAGGATATTTGTTCATATTTAGAAAACATAGAATATTGGGGTTGGAAGAGACCTCAGGAGGTCATTTAGTCCAACCCCCTGCTCAAAGCAGGACCAACCCCAACTAAATCATCCCAGCCAGGACTATGTCAGGCCGGGCCATAAAAACCTCTAAGGATGGAGATTCCACCACCTCCCTAGGTAACCCATGCCAGTGCTTCACCACCTTCCTAGTGAAATAGTTTTCCCTAATATCCAACCTAGACCTCCCCCACTGCAACGTCAGACCATTGTTCCTTGTTCTGTCATCTGCCACCACTAAGAACAGCCTAGCTCCATCCTCTTTGAAACCCGCGTTCAGGTAGTTGAAGGCTGCTATCAAATCCCACGTCACTCTTCTCTTCAGCAGACTAAATAAGCCCAGTTCTCTCAGCCTCTCCTCAGAATTCATGTCCCCCAGGCGCCTAATAATTTTCGTTGCCCTTTGCTGGACTCTCTCCAATTTGTCTACATCCTTTCTGTAGTGGGGGCCCAAAACAGGACCCAATATTCCAGATGTGGCCTCACCAGTGCCGAACAGAAGGGAATAATCACTCGTTCTGCTGGCAATGCTCCTACTAATGCAGCCCAATATGCCGTTAGCCTTGTTGCCAACAAGGGCACACTATTGACTCAATTCCAGTTTCTCGTCCACTGTAATCCCCAGGTCCTTTTCTGCAGAACTGCCGCTTAGCCAGTTGGTCCCCAGCCTGTAGCAGTGCATGGGATTCTTCCATCCTAAGTGCAGGACTCTGCACTTGTCATTGTGGAACCTCATCAGATTTCTTTTGGCCCAATCCTCCAATTTGTCTAGGTCACTCTGGACCCTATCTCTACCCTCCAGCGTATCTACCTCTTCTCCCAGCTTAGTGTCATCTGTAAACTTGCTGAGGGTGCAATCCATCCTATCATCCAGATCATTAATGAAGATGTTGAACAAAACCGGCCCCAGGACCGACCCCTGGGGCACTCTGCTTGATACTGGCTGCCAACTAGACATCGAGCCATTGATCACTACCCGTTGAGCCCGACGATCTAGCCAGCTTTCTATCCACCTTATAGTCTATTCATCCAATCCAATTCATCCAATCCTTTTTTAACTTGCTGGCAAGAATACGGTGGAAGACCGTTTGAAAAGCTTTACTAAAGTCAAGATATATCACATCCACCGCTTTCCCCATATCCACAGAGCCAGTTATCTCATCATAGAAGGCAATCAGGTTGGTCAAGCATGACTTGCTCTTGGTGAATCCATGTTGACTATTCCTGACCACCTTCCTATCCTCCAAGTGCTTCAAAATTGATTCCTTGAGGACGTGCTCTATGATTTTTCCAGGGACTGAGGTGAGGCTGACCGGTCAGTAGTTTCCCAGATTCTCCTTCTTCCCATTTTTAAAGATGGGCACTATATTTGCCTTTTTCCAATCATCTGGGACCTCCCCCAATCGCCATGAGTTTTCAAAGATAATGGCCAATGGCTCTGCAATCACATCAGCCAACTCCCTCAGCACCCTCGGGTGCATTAGATCCAGACCCATGGACTTGTGCATGTCCAGCTTTTCTAAATAGTCCTTAACATGGTCTTTCACCGCTGAGGGCTGCTGACCTCCTCCCCATACTGTGCTGCTCCGTGCAGCAGTCTGGGAGCTGACCTTGTCCGTGAAGACCAAGGCAAAAAAAGCATTGAGTACTTCAGCTTTTTCCATATCATCTGTAACTAGGTTGCCTCTCCCATTCAGTAAGGGTCCCAGACTTTCCCTGACCTTCTTCTTGTTGCTAACATACCTGTAGAAGCCCTTGCTACCCTTCACATCCCTTGCTAGCTGCACCCTCAATAAGGCTTCTTTAAAATACAGCCAGCTCTTCTGGACTCCTTTCTCGCTCATATTAGCCTCCCAGGGGATCCTGCCCATCAGTTCCCTGAGGGAGTCAAAGTCTGCTTTTCTGAAGTCCAGGGTCCGTATTCTGCTGCTCTCCTTTCTTCGTTTTGTCAGGATCCTGAACTTGACCATCTCATGGTCTGTGCTGCCCAGGTTCTCACCCACTTCTACTTCCCCTGCCAATTCTTTCCTGTTTGTGAGCAGCAGGTCAAGAGGAGCATGACCCCTAGTCGGTTCCTCCAGCACTTGCACCATGAAATTGTCCCCTACACTTTCCAAAAACTTCCTGGATTGTCTGTACACTTCTGTATTGCTTTCCCAGCAGATGTCAGAGTGATTGAAGTCCCCCATGAGAACCAGGGCCTGTGATCTGGAAACTTCTGTTAGTTGTCCAAAGAAAGCCTCGTCTACCTCATCATCCTGGTCTGGTAGTCTATAGCAGATGCCCACCATGACATCACCCTTATTGCTCTATATTTCTATAGAAAGTAAACTGGCAGCCCTGCTCCAGTGAACCCCAGTGAGCAACATATCCTGTACACAGCTAAATGTAGAACTAGTATTTTGAAGAAGACTGACCAGTATAATCTTTCACCCTTCTTTAAATACAGCAGAGATAAAAAAAAATACAGTTGCCAATAGCAATTCAAATAATTGCTCAGGTAATCAGTGCAGGAAGGTTCAAAGTGGAAGGTATGTACCAATATGCAGCGTCAGCATTTCCTTTGGCAGCCTTATCTAGCAAAATGAGAGCATGTAGGGCTACCCATTTACCAGGAAAGATCAGACTATGATTGGACTGTCATGTTTGGACCCCACTGCCATGGTTGGACCAGAACAAACTGAGGGCTTCCTTCTCAATCCTACGGAAAATTCCTCCATGGAGCTATTTGGGCTGAAGGTATGTTGATGGCTTGGCAGCAAGGATGTAGTTTGGTTGGATGAGGCTTGGGTACCAGTTTTGCCAAACCAGGAACATGATCAAGAATAATCATTAGGCATAACTGGAAAGCAGCAGCATGAATGATTTCATGTCTATGCCAAGGATTTGGGATTTTTTGAGATACAAGATTATGCCTCTGGTACGATAAGGATTGGACCTCATAGATGAAAGTGAGGAAATTAGATTCACCTGGGAAGCTACTTAAGCCTAGCAGATTGAGAGAAAGTATGCATACTCCTAAACAAAAAGAAAGAAAACAACTGCCTGGTTAAAGGGCAAGGTACAAGAGATTTTTCATTTATGCAGAAATGGAAAGCCAGCCCAATCAAGACAATTAAAAGGAGCATACAGTATGGCAGGTAAAATGCATGATGAAAATTAGTAGGGAAAATGAACAGCAAGTAGTCAAAGGCTTTGTCTGCACTAGCACTTTTGTTGGCAAAACTTTTGATGGTCAGGGGTGTGAAAAAACACAACCCTGATTGACATAAATTTCACCGACAAAAGTGCTGGTGTGGACAGTACTATGTCGGCAGGAGAGCTCTCTTGCCGATACAGCTAACGCTGCTTGTTGGGGGTGGTTTAATTATGCTGGCAGGAGAGCTCTCTCCTACCAGCGAAGAGTGACTACATGGGAGATCTTACAGCGGCACAGCTGTAGCAATACAGCTATGCCGCTCTAAGGTCTGTAGTATAGACATAGTCAAAGACTTAAAAGTAAACCATACATTCTCACAGCCCCAGTTCTGTAAAAACATAACATGTGCTTAACTTTACTCCTAAGTGTAGTTCCACTGAAGTCATTTTCCCTCATGGAAGTCAATGGAACTTCTCACAGATATAAGTCTTCGCAGAATCTCGGGGTATCGAGAAGGCGGAAGATTGCAAGAGAAATAGTGGGTCTTCTGGACTGTCAGGGAGCAAAGGGAGCCCTTAAGGATATGACATTTCTGAGATGCTAAATAATTTATTTGCAGCAGTTTTTACCTCAAAGGATATTGGGTAGATATCCACATTTACTTTTTTCCTGATAATAAAGCTGAAGCACCGTCAATCAAAGGCAAAGGTGCAAGAATAAACAGATAAATTAAATAGCAACAAGTTGTGTTGTGTTGTACTGTTAACAATATATTTTAAAAACACAATTTGAAATTGATAGATGTTTGTCTGAATGTATTTCTTCAGAAAGGTTCCACTGTATCTTAGAAGCAGCATATCTGCTATGTGATGCAGGGGTTGCTATGGTGAGTTCACATATCTTATTTAATACTGTACCAGAGTAAATAGACATTGTAACAATCTCTGTTAGTGCTGCTATTAGTAAGGCAATGTCAGCATTTTTCTCATAAATACTTGTTTTCATGATGAAACTTGGCCTAAAAGGTCTAACCTAAAGGAGAAAAAAGAAGGTTTTTCAAAACCAAACCAACAGCTTCCTTACTTTTTTTGAATGCATGTGTTTTATATGTATAATATGGATGTATGTGTACACATAAAGTGAAGAAATATTAGTGAGAGATATTTTGTTTGTTAAAAAAGATTAGAAGTTTATTGTGCCAATCCTACTTTTTAAATCCTCTCACTCCAAAATG
Source organism: Emys orbicularis (assembly GCF_028017835.1). Classification (NCBI taxonomy): domain Eukaryota; kingdom Metazoa; phylum Chordata; order Testudines; family Emydidae; genus Emys; species Emys orbicularis. Next base: position 61,084,056 of record NC_088683.1, on the reverse strand, counting down.
GCTTTTTTTTGTTGTTGTTTACTTTATTGAAATGTGTAGGCTATTAACACAAGATGTTGATTATAATGTTTTGTATTTAGGAAAACTTTTATTATTTGAGGCTCAGTTTTCATTTACACTAAGGCCCCTTTACACAGCATAAGAAGCCCCTCAAATCGGTGTAAATTACATTATACTCAATTTACAGCCTCTTTGTACTGCCAGAGAAGCTAAAGGGACATTTGTGTAAATGAGAATCAGGCCTTTAACTACATAATGACTCCGTTAACTAAATGGCACCAGAATTTAACTTACAGACATGACAGTCCGTTGTTTTAGAACAATTATTTGATCTGTATTCCAGGATAACATATAATACAGCAGGGCATTGATAAGTAAATCTTTTATACATCTATTTATTTTTCTAATCTTTAGCTCTGGAAAAAGGTAAATAACTTTCTGAGAGGGCCTACCCTTTGCACTTGGTGAGATCTCACATTGTGTTTGGTATGTCTCTATCAGTGTTCACACATTAGTTTGTAAGTAGAGCTGATTGAAATTTTTCCATCAACTTTTTGTTTTTGTTTTTGACAGAAAATCAGGTTTTCAACTAACTGAAAATTATTGCGGGAAATGTCTTTTCCTCAAAAAAAATTCCCCATTGGACAATCAGAAATTTTGAGCCAGAAACTGCAACAACAACAACAAACCCACTGAAAAGCCCCAACAATTGATTTTCAACTTAAAATCTTCATCTTTCAAGTTTGGGTTTTTTTTTTATTAAAAATCAACATTTTACATGGAAAACCTCTCACCTGCTATTTTCCACCAGCTCTTTTTGTAAGACCTAATTACACCTTATTCTTGTATGTGTAATATTGGGACTTGCATATGAGCTAATGTGTGGCACTTGTGGAGTCCATAAGTTAGGAGCAGGAATAGTTCCAATCAATCAGTTAGAGTAAATGGAGTTCTCAGGACCAGAGCGTTTCTCCTGCCTGAACGTGTGAGGTTGAGCAAACACATCCTTCCCAGCAGCCAGGAGAAAAGGGGAGGGAGATATAAATAAAAACCTCCAACCTGTCTGCACATCATCAACTGGCAAAGAAGGGGTAAAAGCTATTTTTCTGGCTATTCAGTGCCACAGCCAGAAAGAGAGAGGAAATAAGGCGTCAGATTCGGCCCTGTCTTATGCCATATGCCACATATAGAAGTTAGGTTTGCTTAAGGTATAAATCAAGGCCTGTTGTGAAAAATAGAATTGTTGGGAACCTCCAGAAAAATTGTTGTGATATCCTGGCATTGAAATGTTTGTTTTAAGATGTTATAATATCAGGACATCACTCCTCCATTATTTGATCAGTCTCTGGAACGCCATTTGATGTAATGGATGTCCCATGCTACAAGGTTAAATATTATTGGGCTGCAGAAAGATGACAGAGAGAACACTGTATTAAATAAAATGTTACTCCTGGGGGAATTGTGCGCCACCGCGCGTGCACAGAATTCGTGTTCCCCGCAGATTTCTTTGCTTCCCTGCAGAAAAATGACTTTTTGATAGGGAAGCAAAGGGAAGCTGCAAGAGCAGTCACACACCACTCCCTAGCTGCACAGGTACATCATTTCAGGCACCTGGAGCAGCCAACGGAGAGGTAAATCAATGCAGGGCTGGAGACACTCCAGCCAGTGGCTCCTACCCTGAGCCAGGATCAGCGGCTAGTCCCGGCTGGGCTGAAGGCAGGAAAGGACAGGACTTCCTCTTCCCCTGCAAGGATTGTCTGGGGCTGTGTCAGACCCACCCCCGAAACCTCCCCCAGTTGCAGGAAGCTCAGCATCCTCCCCTGCTTCCTGCCCCCATTGCTCCTCAGTTGCAGAGGGAGGGGTCACTGTACAGGGAGCTGCTCCCCCATCTGCCCAACCCCCGTGCATCTGGACCTCCCATATCCAGACACCCCCGCCAAGCCTCATCCCATACACCCAGAACCCCCCTAGCCCTCCATACCCAAACCCCACCCCATTGAACCTGAACCCCTGCATCTGGAGCCCCCCTGCACTCAGGCCTCCGGACCCCCACCCCTGCACCCAGAGCACCCCCCACTGAGCTCTCTGCACTCAAACCTCCACTCTGATAAGCCCCCACCCCCTGCACCATCCTAAGCCCCCACATCCAAACCCCCATGCCACTGACCCCCAATTACCGGATCAAAGAGCTCACCTATACATGGGCAGGGAGGGAAGTGAGGTAAGTACTGTTCTTTTTAGCTGATGGGGTGATTTTGCAATTTTAAAGAATATATGTTTCTATGCACCAATTAAAATAATCAAACTTTGCAAAGTGATGCTGTATACTGGGAAAAGTAACCATTTACCTGATCCTCTCTAGGCTAATTCCATGTGTCAGCCAAACTTCATGGCACCTAAAACATAAAAAATTGTAATTTTAAATTCACTTATCTTCTGAAGGCCTCACCGACCTTTGTTATTTGGAGTGTTCAGCACATATAGCTTTACAGTTAATTACTTTTTAAAAATATGCATTGCAGTCATCTTTATAGCTGAAAGTCAACCCATAATTTGCCTAGCAGTACCTGTGTTTTGCAATGTCTGATGTCATGGGCATATATTAAATTTTTGAGGAACAATGGACTGAGTTTAAGACTGTGTCTTAACTACAAATTTACTTGCTCTTCATTTTGTGAAAGACTTGGCATTTCATAAATATAGTTGTTACTTTGGAAGAGTTGCAGTTACTTTTCTCTATTTTTTTATAGATACTTCATAAATTGGTTCTAGAAATACCTGCTCCTCTATTACATCAATAGAGCTGTAGAATGTAGATCTTGAAAGCCATTCCACAGCCACACCTGCTACCTTCCATTAGCTGGAAGATGAAGATTATCTTTCAATCTTGCTGGGCCACAATGATTTGCTGACTGGTTTGTGTTCCATGTCCAGATGTTCAAGTCATGAGGCTATAGCCTGTAGCATTTACTCCATTTTTCTGGTTACACAAGCAACTTCCATGCCTTATGGAACTATACCTTTCTCTATGGAATCAAATATTTTTCTTTCTGATCTGTGCTCCAATTCTTGGGAAAATGTATCATTCCTAGGAGCATTTGTTTATGAAAGTGTTTTTACCCTGACAGGTTGTGAGATATCAAACATTAAAAATTATATCATTCTATTTATTATTATGGATTTTTTTCCACCTCAGTTTTGACATGATTTTAGTTGCTATCGAGAACAACTATATCCAGAAACCAGTGATTTATTCTTTTAGGACCAACTTATAATAACCCTACTCATATTGAAACCAATGGAATCACTTGGAGTAAATTTGCTATTGAATGGATAACCCCCTTGAGTAAGTTACTGTTCAGTGTGGAAGGGGCATCATTTGATCCTTAATGTCTGGAAGGCCAGCTTTCAAGTAGAGTAAAACATTAGACTCTAACTTTAGCTGCTTATGAGGTATCAGATGCTAAAATCACATCAGAGAGAAAGGGGGTGAAGTTTGGAAAGCAAGAGAGTAATCGGCATGGATATTTTAAAATAAGTTGTCTAATGATAACGAAAGCTCTTATATAGCACTTTTCATGATCAAAATCCTGTACAGGCATTAGCTAATACTCACAACACCCCTGTAAAGTAGGAAGTAAGTAGCGTTATACATATTTTATATATAAGGATTGGAAAGGTATACTTCATATTCCATTGAAAAGCTTTGTAATCAGTAGTGTCCAAAATTTGCTTTTAGTCTTGATGGTTCCTACGATGATGCTCTTTCTTAAAACTATCACTAATAGTCTTGTTTCTCATTACTCTCTTAACAAACAGTAGAGATGATCCAAGGTTTTCAAAATATTGATGGGGAAAAAAGGAAAGAATTTTTTTTCTACCAGCGGTAATAAATAGCAAGTCCTGAACCTTGAACTTGTGCTAAGTTACAGAACATGTTCAGTCTTACAGAGGTACATGCTTTCTGCTTTTTCTTTTTCTTCTTATAATTTTTTAAAGGACAAAAGAAAAGTTGCATATTTCAGAAATGAATGTAAAGTGAATTGCAGAGAAGGAGAGGATTCATGTGATAAGCTAACAAGAGATAGAAAATTCCACTGAAAGTAAGGGTATATCTATACAGGGATAAAAGACCCACAGCACAGCCAGGACTGGCCCAGGTCAGGTGACTCTAGCTCATGGGACTAAAAGTCACTGCGTAGACATTTAGGCTCTAGGCCGAGCTCTGGGACCTCCACCCTTGCCGGGTCCCAGAGCTCAGGCTCCAGTCCAACCCTGAATGTCTACATTGTGATTTTTCACAGTCAGGAAATGAATCTTTATTTCACAAGCCCACTATATAGCTTCCCTAGTCTAGGGTAATATTTCATACCGCTTTTAAAACAAATTCATGTGTGATGATCTGACTAATGTAACAATAGCAAGGAGCAAAACTGCTACCCACTGCAGGACCATAAATTTCTTGTGATTTAAGAGAGAAAGAGTAAATATTAGGGCCCAATCATGTGATCTTCAGGCAAAATAGCAGTGTAGCCTGAATAAGAAATTCAGGATTGGGCTCATGGTTTTACTTTGCAGTTTACTGCCTAAGTACATTGATGCAGGCACCAAGATACAAAGCAAAGGAGATAATGATTTTCAGTAGAGTGACACAGAAATGCCTTTTCTCTCTAGTGCTGGATCATTTTCTGTTTTTAGTTTATATTTGAAAACACCATTTCAGGTGTGCAGAGTGGTTTTTTGTTGATGCATTTAGTTGCATTGAACTAGGGCCACGCCCTCTTTCCTTATGCAGCCTCACTGAAGTCAGTGGAGCTACTCATATGCATAAATGCTACTTGCATGACTAAGGGCTTGTAGGATCTGGATATTAGCTTGTAGTTAGGTCTTTATCTAGCAAACAAAGAGAATTAAGAAAAGGAAGACTAATGCTACAGCTCCTGTGAAAGCACATCATGGGTGCTATGTTCTATTAGCATTAACATTGACTTTCATTGTTTCCGGCTTTCAGAGCTGGAATTGCTGCAGAAGGCATAAATTTATCCTAAAGAGATGAGGAGTGCTTTGGGTTGTTTAGGATTAACTTCTCCAGCTAATTGGCAGATTGAAAGGTGTCCCATCCTGACATTGGCTGGAGAATGGCTAAAACAGAGCTGAGAAGGGACATGTAAAGTGTGACTGGTTCAGGAGACAGAAACTTTCACCTCTAGGTCACTGCATTGAACCTAGCCCAGAACAGTAATCAGTAAAGTCACTATTACCACCTGGTGGCTGTTCAGTAGCTTATGTGAAATGATTTGATGGCTAGTCCAAGTGCCTACATCATAAAATTCCATGTCATTGTAGACACCTGTTTGCAGTCTCACCTAAACCCAAGCCACAGGGGATCAGACACAAGAACTACATCCTGGGTTCTGGGCATGGGTTGGATTGAGGGGACCACAAAATTCTCCTTACACACCAATTTCTCCTTCCCTCCTAACACATCAATGAATCTACAGTAACAAACTCATTGCCATTAAACCAAAGATTGACAACTAGAGTCCAAATACATTAATACAATTGAAAATAGAAATCTGACTGAGCAATACAACCATACCATGCACCTCCACAAGAGCTTGCATGCCTGCCATGTTTTATTTAAATGGGAACATATAATGTAAAAGGTAGTTCACTTACCATGTAGTGCTTCTTGATATAAAAAACAGATTTATCTTCTGAGTCTTCTTGTTTTGTCAACCCTGCTGGAATGGATACAAAAAAAATCTCAATGCAGTGCATCAACATGTTTAAATAATGCCTTTCAGAAAGGATTCAGGAGCAAATATGTACAGTTGCACTGGGCAACTGCACTTGCAGAGTTCAAGTTAAACAAATATCTATTGCAGGGTATCTCTCGTAATGAGGTTGTTCTCTCACATTTTTTCAAGGGTCATGGTCGTAACCTGTGAATTGTGTTTTTCAGATTTGCGAAATTGCTAATCAACATTTTTACAAAATTACACAATATTATAATGAAAACATAACATAAAAGCATGTGGAGCAAAAATGTGAGAGTTCATTTACTGCTGAAATTGTTGGATTCCTATTTTACATTTAAACTGTATTTTAATACAGTCAAATTGAAGAAGTAATAACATTTTTATTATATTGAATACATTATAGCTGGCGGTAAGAAAATAGGCATTTTAAATTAATGAGGACATTTTGCACAGTCAGATGAAATGACAGTTATTAAACAAAAATACTGAGGTATACAGTTAAACACTCAGTAGAACTACTACTTGCCTGTGTGAAGTCACTCACATGCAAGAGTGTTTGCAGGATTGAGGCCCTAATGTTTGGTATGATATGCTTGCGGTGTTCTCTAGAATGTCGACACAGCCAGTTGACTCAGGAACTATGATTACTAATGGGATTTGATAAAAATATACACTAACTGCATATTAAAAGTCATGAACTTGTATTTTATTAATACTGACAAAAAGATACTAACAGGTTTTCTCAGTAGGTGCAGTTTCTACCAGAATGAAATTTATTTTTTTTAATAATCAGTTTCAGACCGATTAAAAATTCAGACCATTAGGATCTGTATTTCTTTTCTGTGTTTGTGAATATTTTTCTAACCTTTTTGTCCAGAAAGGCCTTTCAGACTGAAACATCATTAGCATACAGTACACTTCGTGATTTGCAGTAGAGTGCTCCACATCTCAGTGAACTGTGTCTTTATTTGTCCCAGTTTTTAAGTGGCCGGTCTATGTTAAGAACATAGGAACATAAGAACGGCCATAATGGGTCAGACCAATAGTCCATCTATCCCAATATCCTGTCTTTCAAGAGTGGCCAATGCCAGATGCTTCAAAGGGAATGAACAGAACAGGGAAATTATCAAGTTGTCCAGTCCCAGCATCTGGCAGTCAAATTGTGAGGTATGATTAGACCTTGACTGACAACATCTCTCACCTTGAAAAAAGCCTGATAGTTGGGCAATCCTAAATTCTTTAGGCTCCTCTGGAGCATTTTGCTATAAAGGATCACTTTGCCTTGCCTTGCCTTTAGCATTGTTAGTGGGATCAATGGAAGAGAAAATATGTGGTCTGGCTGGAAATTCCACTTCCTAGACTGAGCATCCATGCCGCACCAAAATCCCCATGTAAATTGCCTTCCCAACACCCAGTGGATGAAAGCCACCAGCTAAAGACACTGCCACAAGTGTCAGTGGCAATAACCACCCTGGATTTTGTTACTAAAAGAACTATGGCTTGACATGCAAACAAAACTGTAATTTTTAAAACTATGACAAAGAACAAGAACTGAACAGGAACATTTGATAAAGCAAAAGAAAATATCTTCCAAGGTGATAGCCCCAACATCAGAATAAATATGTGCTCCCTCATCACTGCCTATGACAGCTTGTTACATTTTTTAAAAGGCCCACCAGTCCGTGTGCACTACCAAAGTTATTCCTAGATTGCAAGAGACTAGAGAGGCCATTGAAGAGAAAAATAATATAGATGGAAAAGCTAAAACATTAGAGGTCCAATTAAGATTATTCCCTAATGGCTAGTGATGTTACTTTTTGGATAAGAAAAGATTTGCACATCTCCAGGAAGTCACAGCATTAACAAAATTCCAAAATCAACTCTCAAGAATTCTGGTGAGCAGGGACTTTGTTGTTTTAGGATTAGCGAGAGAATGAAAAACAAATAATGAAGGCCTTTTGATAGCAGTAGGGGCTCTCTAATTAAAAATTTGCTTGTTGTGGACAAAGAATGTAATTGCTTAAATGAACCTGTCTTTAATTAATTAGAAAAGCAATCATCTCAGTCACTGTGCCAAAATATTGCAGTTAAGTTGAAGAATTTTATTGAGTGAATTGATGTCATTGTTTTATATAATGCTGTTATACTGATCGTTATTCTTAATATAATTTCCTGAAACTTTAAAACTTTTATGAGACAAGTGATTTTAATGTTAAGACAGGTTGAGACAACTTTGATTAAAAAGAACAGTTTGGCTGGATCATGTTTCATTAGGAATTACTGCTACATAATTTTGAATATAATCATGTATAAGATAAAATATGTTATGAATTAATGTTGCATCTGAAGAAGTGAGGTTCTTACCCACGAAAGCTTATGCTCCCAATACTTCTGTTAGTCTTAAAGGTGCCACAGGACCCTCTGTTGCTTTTTACAGATTCAGACTAACACGGCTACCCCTCTGATACTTGACGTTATGAATTAAGTGCACTTTAGCAATACATAGATCAGTTTAAACACTTACATTAGCATTTTCTCTAGCTCAGACACAAAGGGATTTGAAAATTGGTTTGATCCTATTTATCTAATCCAGATGTAATGAGCTAGATCCTCCAGTCACTAAATCCATGTTATGCTGTAGTGCTCAGCTGGTGGAAAGTGGACTCAAACTGGTCATAAATAGTCAGCAGAGAATTCCCCCAGTGCTGGGAAGTTCCCCACTAGTGCAAAGCTGGAGAAGATAGTAGAGCCAGCTGCTGTGCTGGATACTTCTATCCTCCTGGGATAAGGTCACTGAGGGAAATTTATGTCAGTGGTGTAAATTAGAGCTGCTTCTGGCTGACACTCCACTGTATCCAAGCAGAGCTCAGATGGGGCAGAGAATCCAATATACAATGCAAATATAGTAAAGTTTTAAAAATTTAAACCATTTGACTTAGTATATTAATCACATGTGCCATAAGTCACTTCTGCAAGTTGAAGTTGAAGCTAGACAAATTTGGGCTGGAAATAAGGCATAAATTGAGAGTAATTAACCACTACAACAATTTAGAAGGTAGATTCTCTATCACTGTCAATTTTTAAATCAAGATTAGATGTTTTTTCTAAAATATATTCTCTAGGGATTATTTTGGGGAAGTTCTATGGCCTGTGTTGTACAGGAGGTCGGACTCACAATGGTCCCTCCTGGCCTTGGAATCTATGATCTATGAAACCTTTTGTGTCTGTGACAACGTCAATAGTTAATCATTTTACTACAAAGCCAGACAAACTTTTTGTAGTCATTTTGTACCAGAGTAATCTGTGGGCATGCATATAGTAAAATCCCATCCTTTACCAAATACTGCATAATTTTATAGATGGTTTAGCATCCTTTTACTAAAGTTCTTTGAGATAAAATGGGATGCAACGGTTTTAAGAACTGATCATTTGAGACTGGGTTTCCACAGTGTGCTTATTTCTATGAAATTTCTTGCGTTAAGAAAAAACAGCAGAAGTTCTACATTCAGGTTATTGGTTTAGCGCTTGCGGCTCAATCAGCACAGAGCTGCGGCCCATGTGACCTCCTCGGGGCGCTAGAGGTAGTATTGGATGCGGCCCACATAAACACATTGTGGGCCACAATGGTAAATAGGTTGAGAACCACTGGTTTAGTGGGAAACAGAAATAGAGTACAGGTTTAATGAAGTGTTTTGAGACCTTTTGATCAAAGGTTCTGTGTAAGTGCAGTGTATTTGTAATGTATTAAAATAGGATTTTTATTACTTTGTTGTTATTTATTTATTTTATATTTATATTGCAGTATCTCCTACAAGACAACCTGGCTGGGGCACCATTGTGATAGTTACTGTACAAACATACAGTACATGAGAGTCCCTGCCTCAAAGAGTTTTAAGGCCCTATAATATAGAAGGAACGGAGAAACACAGTAGAATAAAATTTGATGTTTTAGGTCTAGGAGTCAGGAAGGAACTTGCCCCCATGTCGAGCCTCCCAGAATTAGGGGAACTACTAGATCTTAAGAGCAAGATTGCTTTCTTCTAAAACATCAGGCATTGGCCAATGTCGAGGTAGGTGACTGAAGTTGGTGGATCAATAGTTTGATCAGGAATGGCAAACCTCACAGTATGTTCAGTTTGATCAGAGCAAAAACATGTTTTCACAGGTTAAGAAAAGGAATACAAAAAACACTTTAGTATACTAAATATGATTTAGAGTCTAAAGAGCTGAGCCAGATTACTCTTTTTAAAGGGAAAAAATGCACATCCAGGCATAGTCTCCTATGACAATAATAATAATGAGCAATTACAATAATATGAATAATATTTTGTTATAAGCCATATGGTTCTCTGTTATTGCTGTAAAAGCTGATGAAGCATTACATAAAGCAACTAACCATGGGGGTTAAGGGATGTTGGATAATACAAATACATGGAACTAACAGGAAAAAATACTCTTTCCGAGCTGAAATTTTAAAAGTTTAAACAAGAAACATAATAGAATATTTTCACATTAGACTACATTTTATGGGGTAGTTTTTTTCCCCATTGTATTTTTACAAGACTTTAAATTTTATCATTAATTCTGTTAATTAATAACCAATCTATCTTCAGTATTTATATGGCCCCCATCACCATAGTATCTGAGCACCTCACAATTTTTAATGTATTTATCCTCACAACATCCCTGTGAGGAAGGATTATCCCCATTTTACAGATGGGGAACTGAAGCACAGAGAGGCTAAGTGACTTGTCCAAGATCACACTGGAAGTCTGTAGATAAGCAGGGAATTGAACCTAGATCTCCCAAATCCTTTGTTAGTGCCCTAACCACTGGATTATCCTTCCCAGAGTATAAAGATGAAGAGCCTGAATCTCTTGCACTAAGGCCCCTCTGAACTGCCAAAACAGTGAAAGGAGTTGTACTGTAAATGAGAATCAAGCCCCACTTTCACTTTCATCTCTCTAATTATTATTTAAGTAAACAAGGAAACCTTGTAAGTTGCCACAATCCACAAGTCTCCCAGGCCATTCTTTTTTTTTTTTTTCCTTGTCTTTATTTTAGATTGTAAGCTTCTAAGTCCTTGTGCCTGATACAGAGCTGAAGCACTATCATTGTCTATGTACCCAGTCTGCTATCCCTATATTGACTGGGTACATGTCATCTCAGGACACGATGCAGAGATAAAATTTCTAGACACCATTAATGATTGCATCCTGAAGCAGCTACTCCTGGAACCCACAAGGGGAGAGGCAATTCCTAGTTAAGTCCTAAGTGGAGCACAGGATCTGGTTCAAGAAGTGAATATAGCTGAATCACTTAGTAGTAGTGAACATATGTCATTAAATATATCATCCTTCTGCGGGGGAGAAGCCCTCCACTGTAGCATTTAACTTCAAAAAGGGGAACTAGACGAAAATGAAGAAGCTAGTTAAATGGAAATTAAAAGGGACAGTCACGAGAATGAAATGCCTGCAAGCCTCATAGAAACTTTTTAAAAAACCATAATGGAGGCTCAAATTAAACGTATACCCCCAAATTAATTGATTTAGATCTCGTCTTATCTTATCTGATTTATTTGAAAGTGTCATTATTCTCCTAAATAGAAAAAGTAGATCAGTGTCTTCAAGAATGGTCAGACTAATAGTTATCTGTTTTAGTAAATTGCAAAAAATTATCTGATTCACAGTAGGATTAAAAAACTGAAACAGAAAATGCCAGTTTGTGGATAGCCTGAACATACATGGGATAGAGGATGACATGCAGGCATAACTGCAGTCCTTGCATTCAGAGAGGCACAAGCACTGCTCAGTGTAATAATCTGCCGCAAAATTAGCCCTTATAAATTGGGTGGGTGAGGTTCTGTGGCCTGCAATGTGCAGGAGGTCAAACTAGATGATTATGATGGTCCCTTATGACATTAAAGTCTGGTGAGTCTATGACGGAAGAGAAAATATTCAGCTATGATTTTATCACTTCTCTACCAGCCAGCAGACTTTGCCCCACCTGGATAGGAATGCAAGCTGCACCCTTTCGAAAGGCATAGCAGCAATTTCCCTTCTGCTCCCAAAGACACTGGGCTTGTGTAACCCACACACCTCCTGGGTGTGGTGTTCTGTCCCCTCTAGTGGCACCGAGACCATTGAGAGCAGGGGTGGGCAAACTTTTTGGCCTGAGGGCCACATCTGGATATGGAAATTGTATGTCAGGCCATTAATGCTCACAAAATTGGGGGTTGGAGTGTGGGAGGGGGTGAGGGCTCTGGGTTGGGGCCAGAAATGAGGTTCCTTGCCAATGGGAGCTGTGGGGGTGATGCTTGGGGCGGGGGCAGCGTGCAGAGCCCCCTGGCTGCCCCTACACGTAGGAGCCAGAGCGGGGACATGCCGCTGTTTCCAGGAGCCGCACAGAGCCTCAGCATGCACAGAGCAGGGCAAGCCCTGGACCCCACTCCCCCGCGGCAGCTCGAGGGCTGGATTAAAACATCTGAAGGGCCGGATGTGGCCCCCGGGCCATAGTTTGCCCACCCCTGATTTAGAGAGAAAGCAATTAATGAGTCTGCTCTACAGCCTTGGCTAACAGCCAATTGACTTTTAGCTCATGTGGTAGAGGCTCATGCATGAAGCTCCAGAGGTCCCAGGTTCGATCCCACGCACTGACGACCAGGCTCTGTCGGCGTTACACTTGCATGAGACACAATGCCCCAAAATGCTCCTGCAGAGTTACTGGGCCTGTACACCACTCACTACCAAGGACACTGATTAAAAGCCACCATTTAGCCCAAAATGTCATTACAAAAAAATTCATTTATCTAATAGTCCTTTCCCTTCAACTGCTGAAATCATTACTTCAAGTTAGCTTTCAGCCATAACTATTGCATGAGTTTGGGAAAGGGGTTAAGGGGGGAAATTAGGTGTTTGTTCTCTTGTTACGACAAAAGGGAGCTCTCTGGAACAAATACATGGTGTAGTGTGAAGTAATTTGGTGAATGGGGAGCAAGAGCATCAATTCAAAGTAGACAGATGTAAAAGGCCTGTAATATCTGCAAGTAACTATCATGTCATGGCTATAGGGTAATTTGGGGTTCCCTACACATCATATCCCAGTATTTCTGTAATTATTTTATTTACATACCTTTGTAAATAAAATAATTACAGAAATACTGGACTAAGACCAATTACCACCCAGCTACGCTACTTGTTGATTGTTCCCATACCTTACAGCTATGTAAGGTATTTTTTGTAGAACAGGCACTGCTTTCTTTCTTTTTTGTAAAGCACCTAACACATCATGGGCACTTATAGAATACAAATAATAGCCAGAAGCTTGCAATGAGAATCCCCTGGGTGGACCCCCTGCATCTGTGCAGTTCTCAGTGCAGTATCAGGGCCAATAATAATCATCCTAACAATGTAGGATGTTCTTGAGTGTGTTGGGAAAAGAATATATTTTTGTAACAAGTTATCTGAAAAATTGGCTTCACTGAAGTAGTGGAACAACAAGAAGCCCTGGGGTGAAAGCCTAGAGAGTACATTTATGTCCGTTACTGGAAGCATTCAAACAAGAACATGTTTTGCATTCAGTCACAATTTATTTTCTGAATATTCTTTTAAATATTTTGCATTTATTAATGTATGTCCCCACTATCTGCTTTTAACTTCTGCTTGAACAATCTAGCAACAATAAATCCTTATAATTGGTGACAACATGGCTCATTACAATGCAGAGACACTGTAATGTCATAAACAAATATTGTAGGCCATCTATATCTCCACTTAAAATGGAAAGCTATCTGCCAAAGGTCTATTGGCAAACACATTAATATATATGAAATATAACTATAATAGCACAATTCAGAAATTAGTGCTGAATATGAGGAACCAGCTTTCTTAAGTAAAGGTGAATCACCCAAGTTTTATATTATCTGTAGTAGACATTCCTCAATGAACTCTGGAATATTCCTGGATATTTCTTCTTTTAACATTTGCTTTGTGAGACCTGTTATAAAGGGACTGGTGTAAATGTGGAGATGAAAAGACTAATATTCTACAGTAGACTCTGAGTTCCACCAAAGTCTCTCACTTTTTCGATTTGAGAAATGCAATGTTGCTGCTTCCCTCAGAATATTTGAAGGTCATTCTGCTACAGAAAAGCTAGTGAACCTTGTCAAGTATTCTTGACTTTGTTCAGCAAAATTGTAAACATTAACGGATTCGTTTAAAAAAGTATATTTCCCTCTCACTGTGTGGGTCGTTATGTATATAACTATATAGACCAATATCAGAAGACCTGTTGTGTCCTGTGATTCTTTCTCAGGCAAAACTCCCACTAAAATCAATGGACTATTGAATTCCTCAATAAGGAATACATGATTTGGCCCTTTCTTTGTATATTTTTTGACATAAAGTATAGAATGGGATTTATCTAGGACTGAAACAATCTCTAGAGAGAATGTATTCTAATCCTTTTTAAATGTGGATGGGGGTGTGTGAGAGAGAGATCCTTTTATTACATCTGTACTAATATTCAGACAGGCTTATAGTGCACTAATGAACAGGGCCAATTATTATACAAAATTAAAATTTGCTTTTTCTTTAAAGTTTTATTTTGGTCATTTGTGTGATGACAATTGTTAGAAAGCGGTGGCCCAATTCTGTGGTCCAGGACATCAGGGTTGTATGCAATGTTGTTGTAGCTGTGTTTGTTCCAGGATATTAGAGAGACAAACCTGAAGAAGAGCTCAGTGTAAGCTCAAAAGCTTGTCTCTCCTACCAACAGAAGTTGGTCCAATAAAGGGTATTACCTCACCCACCTTGTCTCATCTTTTCAGGAGTAGGTCCGGGAGTTGGTCCTGGAGTTAAGTGACCAGATGCTGTCCTAGGGGCTCCATCCAATGGCAATGCACCCATTAATAAGGGCAGGCTAGCATCACTATGATTGTGGGAGAAAGAAAAGAAAGTCACTCTTTTGAGTCCTCCTAACTTGGCTGTAAATAGAAGGTCATGGCAGATTACTAAATGGTAGAACTCATGTTCTTGGTATTTAAAAAATAAATGAAAGCTAATCTTGATATATATATTTTTTCAGTTAGGTCAAAAAATAATTAAAAGTAATTTTTACAGCTGCGCCTGAGTTGATACTACATTTATCGCTGAATTCCCCCGCAGGTTTTTGTAGTTTGTGATCACATTTTCATTTGTTTAAAGAAATGTTTTTCTCTCCCCTGTTGCTGCACAAAACACCATACAAACAATAGGGGGAAATGGTGAAACTGACTACATCCAGTTTACAAAGTAAACAAACTGAAAATCAATACTTTTTCCCTCTAATCTCTTTCAGTTACAGTAATATTAGGGTTTACTTATAACAATAGTAGTTACAACATTTTGGGGTAGAATTGTGATTTTTAAGTTGACTGTGGCCTATTTAAATTTTTTAATGACACTAGCTCTTTTGGACAGGTTTTCAATAATGTTTTTTATTTGTATGAATTAGCTCTCCCCCATTAAAAAATAACTAATTGTGTGAGTGAGTGTATGTGTATTTACAAAGCCAATTTTAATTGAGTGTAATCCTTTGCATAAAATTAAAATAGCAAAAAAACATCCTAACTTGCATCTTCTCTAATATGTAATCAGTGTTTTAATCACTATGCCCATATAGCAACAGAGAGTCCTGTGGCACCTTTAAGACTAACAGATGTATTGGAGCATAAGCTTTCGTGGGTGAATGCCCACTTCTTCGGATGCATCCGAAGAAGTGGGCATTCACCCACGAAAGCTTATGCTCCAATACATCTGTTAGTCTTAAAGGTGCCACAGGACTCTCTGTTGCTTTTTACAGATCCAGTCTAACACGGCTACCCCTCTGATACTATGCCCATATAGTTTATTAAGAATTATTATAATTATTATTTCCTAAACTATGTAATTGATATATTGAAAAGTAGCTTCTCCCCAAGTACGTGTTTCAAATAAATAAATAAATATTTAATACTTCCCATATATAGTGCACTACATATATTAGAATGAATCCTTGCAACAGCCCTATGAGATAAATAATTACAGTAAATAGCCACCATTTTCCAGATGGGGAAACTACCACAAACACAGGCCAAACAATATGTCAAAGACCACACCCCATGGCCCCAATCCTGCCCAGGTAGAACTCAATTAAGGATCTGGACCTAATTCAGTGGTAGACTGGGAATGAGAACACAGAAGCCCTGGCGACAGGTAAACCATACTGTCACTGACTTTCATAACTAAATTGTGTTACTGTAACTTTGATGCTGATGAAAAATTAGCTTACAAATATTGTATCTCTTCCTTGAACATCGAGATTAGCAAACTAAGATAGCAACTAATCTACATCATCCTGACTATGACACAAGTCTAGGTAAAACTTTCTGTAGATATGCATTTTGTTAGAACGCCAAGCTCAGAGAGCAAATACCTCTGATGACTGATGTTTGCACCAGTAAATTGATTTACCTTTTTTTTTTTTTAAAGAGCTGACGCAAGTTTGACAAAGGGAGGTGTTGGGGTATCGTTGTTGCTGATTGGTTCATCCGATACACTCCCATTTGTCTTTAAATGATTGTCCAGCTGCACAAGGTCTCATATGAGCCAACTTTCTATTACAGGTGCAAGTTAAGATATTACTTGCTTAGAAAGCAAGCAAGCAAGCAAGATTACGTGTTTGATTTGGAGGTAAACCTAAAAATGTAACTTTACAATGTCTATTCATTTTATTGTATACTTCTTCCACTTAACACATTTTAAACTGAAGAATTTGAGAAATAACTTTGTGCAAATGTAATTCATTTGTAAATTTAAATGAAGTGTGAAGAATTGGCAGTTAAGATTTGCTATACTGTAGTTGTAATTGGCATTAGCAGGTGTATTTGTTTTTACATCAGGCATGAAATTCAGTCCCCTTTTTTTGGACAGAAAATCAAAATCTAAGAAATGAAATAAAATAGCAGGAGGTTTCTAAAGTTGACCAGATAATTAGGAATGATATGCTTGTGTTCTTTTAGGGCCTCTGGTTAACTACTGAGAATTTTTATCAAGACTCTTGGTTTACCTGGCTAACATCCAAGTAAGTAAATGAATATGAAAATAAATTGTTCATTTTAATTGTGTGTTTACTTTAAGGTAGCAATTATGGTACTTTTCGTCTTCAAATTGCTTTAGAAACAACATTAATTCTTTAAAAGCCTTGCCATTGAGACTAAGAGTCAGGAAAATCTACTGATTCATATACAGTGATAGGACATAAAAATACCAGCTATTGCAAAATGCTTGAAAATGCAACTCTTAGGCAGATAAGGCAAGGTCACAGATAAACCTAATTGATAAACCTCCACTTATTCAGAATCCTAGATGCAGCGCAGAAAGTAAATCAAAATTGCTATGAAATAAAATGGAAAAACAAGTTTATGTTTTTCTTAATTGTTTCATTACATATTAAAAAGCAGTTATTTGAACACATTTTCTGAGTACCTTTTACAAAATTATGTTCTATTCTAGCAGATGAACATAACCCTAGGTTTTGAGAGAAATATTGCTTTAGAGGGGTAATGCTTTTCGCATCCAATATTTTCATTTTAATGTAATATCTTAAAAGAAAAAATCATCCTTTTGTTTCAGTCTGCCTTCTTGTTCCACAAGAAGCAGCAAAAGCCTAGGCATGTTATAGCTGAATTTAAGGAACATAGTTAAGCTAGTAGACTTTTCTGACATGTATACCTAAGGGAAAAAATAGTAGTGGTCTAAAATAGAAAAAGGAGCTGGTGTATAATATTGCCGTTTAGCATAGCATTCGCAGTTCTTCCCTTTTTTTATGTTTGTACCTCTAGAAGTGCTTTGTGGGGAAAAGACATTGTTTCCAAACATTGTAGCTTGTACTAATTAGGGTAGCAATAGCAATACCCAGTGCTGGCTGGCAGCTGAGCATGTGAAATCTGTATCACATCTTTGATATATAGGCCAGCTATTGGAAGATTGGAATCTTATGTGAACAGTGTATTTTATGTGAATAGATTCTTTTGAAGGTGAAGTACATCCGAGATTTTGAACATGCAGGGTTTTTTTCACCCTAGATACAAGTTAAAAATAGGTTTGCCTGTAGTTACTTGTCTGCGGTGATCATATTTCAGAAGTTTGCACAATAAATAACTGATTCCACAAAGATTTGGGTAAGATTAACTAACATTTCAGTGCATTCACTGCCTTGCATAAAACATGCCTGGGAAATATTTATAAATTTCTGAAAAAAATTGAGCTTCCAATTATGTGACTAAATAACATAGACCCTGATTCTGCAAATACTTATGCAAGTACCAAAGTTTACTTACATGAGTAGTCCCAGTGATTTCAACAACATTTCTCATATGCGTAAAGTTACATATGCATATTTGCAGGACTGGGACCTAAGGCTTGGACTGTAAAAAGTCTGTAATCTGCAAAATACATGATAGCAAAATCCAAACAAAATATATATACATATTAATTAGTAGTCTTTTTTATTAAATAAAAATGTATACAATTTCAGAAAGGAAAGGTGGGTGAGGTAATATCTTTTATTAGACCAACTTCTGTTGGGGAAAGAGACAAGTTGTGGAGCAACACAAAACTCTTCTTCAGCTCTGTACAGCTCTAAATTTTGTCTCTTCCATCAACAGAAGTTGCTCCAATAAAAGATATTACCTCACCCCCCTTGTCTCTCTCCTATCCTGGAACCAACACAGCTACAACAGTACTGCAAACTACAATTTAAGATTTCATTAGGTATGAGAAGTGTTCAGAGTAAGGAACACTATCCTGACAGAGTGACCGATTAAAATTTTTCAAAATAAATCATCATGGAATTGAGGTGCAGCAATGTGCGAGTCTTCAGTTATGCCCTGATCCTGCAATCCCTTAAGCATGAGAGTAGCTTTGGGCATGTGCATATTCCCATGGAGTCTGGTACTCACATGCAGGGCCGTCCTTACCCATACGCAGGGCCGGCTCCAGGCACCAGCCCACCAAGCTTGTGCTTGGGGCGGCACTTGGAGGGGGGCGGCGCAGCGCTCCGGCCGCCGGGGAGAGCGGGGCCACGGCCGGGCTCGCCGCCCTCCCCCCGGCACTCTGGCCGCCCTCCCCCCCGGCGCCCTCCCCCCGGCAAAAAAGCCAGAGCCGGCCCTGCCCATACGCAAAGTACACAGCTGCGTAGGGTACCAGGAAATTTGGGGCACCACATTTCCTGGTGCTCTGCACAGCTGTGTGCTGCTCCAGCCCCTGCCCAGCCCTGCCCCCACTCACCTGAGCTCTGCAGCAGGGCCGGGGCGCTGCACTCACCAGCAGCGGGAGTGCAGCAATCCGGCCCCAGCCACGCCACTGGTGAGTGCTGGGGGGTGGTTCTCCCTGCCCCCCAAGCCAGCCCCCCCCCATGGAGGCCTGGGGCCCCACACACACCCTCCACGGGGGGGCTGAGTAGGGCCCCAGAATAACTAGGGACGGCCCTGCTCACATGACCAATGTTGCTCATGTGTGTGCAAGAGTTTGCAAAACCGGTGACCTGGAGAGAAGGATTTCAACAAATTAAGATCCCAATCCTCTAAACACTGATGAAGATCAAGGGAACTACTTGTGGTAATAAGCACTACATTCATTAGTAAGTGTTTACAGGATTGGGACCTAAAATTAATGATGATTCAGTACCAAGCGCCTGATCCTGAAAACAGTTCCACACATGAGTAATTGTATAGTCCTTTGAGACAAGAAGTAAAATGACTCACTTAAGTAAGTGTTTGAAGGATCAGCCTTTAAAATAGTACCTACACCCTAATACATATTTTTCTGTCATATTCTTTTTTCCTTTCCAAATATAGTACAGTACAGCATTTCTCTCTTACCCTAATCTCTGTGTAAATTAATCCATGGTAATGTTTCTGCTACACTGTTCTTTGTTTCTCAACACTAAAAATGTCAGTATAGCAGGGCTGATACAATTGGAAGAATATTTCTAAAGCGAGCATTTGTTAGTGTTCACAACAGAGATTTTCTTCATCACTAGCGGGCTGTGTGTTCGATTGCCTGATGTATTTGTCTGATTTTCTTAGATATAGATTTAAAATAAGCATCTGGATACTATATGAATCTGCTTCTTGGAACGCAAAAAAGTTTGGTTTTAGAGATACTGCTATGAATGAGTTTACCATTGTCTCAGCAAGGACCCAGTTCTTTTCATTACTTCAGCTGGAGTTATTCATGTCCTCATTGGGCAAAATCAGACCCTTGGAATGTAAGCCTGCCTAGCTATCTCTGACCCAATGCCAGATTCAGTAATCAGTCTCAGTCTAAGTCCTGGAGTGGCAGCAGAAAGGAATAAACAGAGCAGCTATCTCTGGTAGGAAATTGGCAAAAACACCTTGATATTCTTTTGCATTTCAATTATTAGATAAAAAATAAATGTTACTAGAGTAAGGAAATGTATTGTAGTTTTTGACACAGGGTCAGTTTTAGCCTCCAGTGTTGGTGTTTAAAGTTTACATTTACATTTTACACACACACTTTAATGTTGCACTGCTAAAAATAAATTTGAGACTGCAGATATTAGGAATGGCATATTAATGGCTATATAGACTAGTGAAGGTTTGATAATTAAGTGAGGAACTAAACATTCATGAATGCAAAAACTGCAGAATTTTTAATAGGTAATTGAAGGCTTAGGGCTAGAGTAAAGCAAACATAGAATTTTGCTTGCCCTGTTTTTTTTTTATTCTAATTTTTATCCTGCAATGTTTCTAGGCATTTATAGCATTAAGAATACAGTATTTTATTTTCTGGCACACAACTCAGGAAATATATGGTGGATTCTTTTAATGTGTTATTCTGGGAGGCACAAAGATAAAGAGTCATGGGTCCATAGTTCAGTAACCAGCTAGATGACTTGCGGCAAGTCACTTCATCTCTCTATGCCTTTGTTTCCCCATCTGTGAAATGGGGGTACTATTATTAAGTCATTTTGGTATAGTACTTTTGGAAGAAAAAAATGCTGTACAACTGCATAATATTAGTGGTTTATTATTAAATGTGGGAATGAGTAAACAAATGTAAAAGTGTATCTGTAAACTGAGATTGTAAAGATAAACTGATGTTAATGCCAAAGACAAATCATCATACTATATATATTATAAAGTATATGGTTTATATTGGGCCACATAAAAAGATGATTATTTATCCAGATGATTATTATTATTTATCCAGACTCTCTCTTGTGAGAGTAAAGGCATATTAAACTGTGTAAATAGGCAATAATTCTCTTTGAGAGATAGTTTTAAATTATATAAACTATCTAAAAGTTTTGATGGACAAGTATTAAACTGAGATATGATAGGGTGAAGTGCATAGTGCAGCCAGCAGCAGCTTGATTATTTTTAACATGTAGCCATACTTATCTAGCAATATATGTTTCAAGACGCCAAGTGTTTCCTTCAGAAAAATAATCTGCATACAATGGTCAGTAAAGTTTATATATAGCATTTCCTTATCAACAACCCAACCCTGATGTATTTAATCTCAGGTTAAGGGTGCATCTTAATGATTATCCAGGGTATCAGTCAAAAAGAAAGAATTTAACAAATAAATTGTTGCCAGATTTTACGTTAAATCTGTTTACAGTGATAGTTATTTATAGATAGACTATATATACACCTGTGTTTTATTATTATTCTAAGAGAGGTTGGAAATCTATTGTGTAGGTCTGTCTTCTTACATTTTGAGAAAGACCAAGTGGAAAGATGCTTTATAAAAAAAAAAGAGTATTGTGCTTGTATTTATCCAGAATTTTCCCAATCTGCAGCAGTTGCCTCTCTTAATGTTATTACAAAGAACAAACACAAACAGAGTACATCACACTCATTTATCTAATTTGAGGAAAATTCTAATGAGTTATTTTGTGATCTGTTTGCAGAACAGAGTGTTCTGAAAGTTAACACATGGTGGAGAGAACCTGTAAGCAGAAGGTACAGTATTGTTTGCATTGTAGAAGCTAGAAAGCGCTGACCACTCAAATGGATCGCATGGAACTGCAAAATGTCAACATCAAACTTGATGAGGAGAGCAATAGCGGAGAAAGCATTGAAGACAGCTACACTGATATAATAGATCCAGAAAAGGCTACTATTAGCAGGTATGTACTTAAACAAAAAGGGCTTTATGTTCAGACTAAAAAGAGGTAATCAAAGACTAACAGATGCACCAGGCTTTCACTTATGGCATCCTGAAATTAAATTCAGATTAGGTCACATATTAAAACTAGTCTGATTGTTTAGTGGCTATTCCCCAAATCACAAAATCACTGCACTCTTTGACATGATTATCGCCGTGGGTAGAATAGCTGAGATATTCCAGGTCAATAGTGAGATGCATTGGTAAAATCTGTGCTGAGATTTGCCAGCACTGACTCTCCAGTTCATGACTCTGAACACAAGCTGTCCAATATCATAAACACTCAATTCTCATAATACCTGTATATTTATAAAGGCAATTGCAGGGTTCTTTGACACCTAGATACATGTAATTACTAAGTTTTAGCACATTGTTTTCACTCAGAATTGTTTGTTTGCAATTTACATGATCAGAGGTCTCTTAGTTTTAAAATATGTAGTCTTCAAACTAATTTCAAGACAAAGCAATGGCCTTTTAAACATGCAATTTCAATTTGAAAGTTTTATACAGAGAAGCAGTTTATTTCTTCTTTTACTTTACTCATTAATAGAAAAATTTCTGGAGAATGACTCCGTTAAGACCAAGAAATCAAATAGAAATCTAATGATTCTCTGAGCTAAAGTTAATATTGACTGTTAAGAAGCATCACAATTTTAAGTCCTGCTTTACTGAGGCAAAACTTCAGTAAAAATCAATAGGAACCGGAGGGTTCTGAGCAACACTGAAAATCAGGCCGCGTCATTAAGTGCCTAAATATGGAGTTAGGAGCATAACTTTGGGAACCCACATTTGAAAATCCTGGCCATTGCTCTTAGATGATACACATGGCTCCAGAATTCAATTTAACTCTTAAAATAATATGATATTTCTTCACTGCCCCTAAACACAGCCATGAGCCAAAGTTCAGGTCTGGATCCAAACTTGGGCAAATAGGGGAGATCTAGGATTTCACATTGATCCTCTGTAAAGATAAGGTTTACCTGGAAAGTCAACTCAAATATTCCCCAGATGTGTTTGGATCCTGTAGTTCCATTTAGGTTCATATCAATATCTTCCATTTTAAGGCCCTGGTCTTGCAATTAAATCTGCTAGTGTTGATCCCTGCACCTCCAGAATGCTCTAGGGGTTCCATGCTAGCAGATCTGAGTACAGGATCGAGGTCTAAAGACAAATAATACATAAGAGTTCAGATATGGTACATAAAGCACTGAGTGACCAGTAGTTAGAATTATCACATTGTGGTGCAGTAGGCCTTTTTGTTGGTGGGAAGTGGTTTTATTGTATATCAGTAAATAATAGCAATTCTTCCGGGGCGGAGTTAACAGTGATAGGGTTCACAGAAATGTGTTTTGAGGAGGGATTAGAAATGGAGAGGTGGATACTTGGTATACAGGGCTTCTGAGGTAAAGGGTAAGGGGTAGCCTGCAAGAATGTAAATAAAATTAACAGGATGTGTGATATTGGGAAGGAAAATGCTGCTAAGGAAGGCAACACTGTTGACAGAATTTGGGAGGTGTATTCAACGCTACAAATCTGCAATGTATCGTTTAGACTTTTTTAAAACTAAACAAAGTTCGTAGGTCCAATCCTGAGTGTCTCATTCAGTTTTAATGCAGTGCTTCCTTCAGTAAAACTCCCATTGACATCTGTGGGAGTTTTGCTAGAGGTAACACTGAATAAAACTGAGTAAGGAGTTTTGAATACAGGGCCTGACTGATGCAGTTGGAGTCTTTCCATTGATTCCAGTGAGCATTGAATTGGACCCTTAGTCTCTTGTGTGTAGTAAACTTTATTTATTGTTTTCTTATTTTGCTATTTCTTTGTGTTCAGTCAATTTGCTAACGATGATGCAGAAAATCAGAAGTTCCTTCCAAATGGATTTCTGGGCAAAAAGAAATTGGCAGACTATCAGGAGGAATATGTAAGTTTATTATTAGTTTTTAAGTACTGTAGTAGAAACAGGAATATTGGAAAGTAGGGACAATCTACATGAGTCTCTTTGCAAATGTAAACAATGTTACTGCAAAGCTCACCAAAGAATCTTACCAGCATATTCTGTTTATTCCTGCCTTAGTAGAGTGGTTACAATTTGGCTGCCTGGATCATTTAAAGTATGAAGTCATAGCTCTACTCTGACTATAAACATGGCATCACAAGGTTCTACATGGATTGTGTCTCAATGATTGCTAGATAAAATATGCTCTGTTTACCTGTAAACAGGCATTTTCTTTCCAACTACCAGCAAACTCACTCTAGCATCTAATAATTAAGTTGGGGTCT
Source organism: Emys orbicularis (assembly GCF_028017835.1). NCBI lineage: Eukaryota > Metazoa > Chordata > Testudines > Emydidae > Emys > Emys orbicularis. The sequence continues at coordinate 61,059,797 of NC_088683.1, read as the reverse complement.
TTCTTCCCTGCTAGCCCCAATAGTAAAGGTTCCTTTGATTAAATGCTGCCCACAATAATTCTGTGCCAGCCCATTGTTCCAGTTACACCTATTAGCTTTACATTGACTTACACAGGTGTTACTGAGGGTAATGTTTGGCCCACAGAATATCTATTACTGCTAATGGTAGAGAAGCTTGAATTTTAAATCCCATGTTCAAGCTTTCAGGTAGTTAGAAAAAAATCTTGTAACCTGTAAACGAAACAAATAAACATGCACCCAGCAGTTCCAGTTTTAGTCACATTTCAGTTTACAGCCAGACTTTAATGTGATCAGTTTAAAACAGTGGGGCCAGATGTGATCTTATTTACACCAGATCACAAACCGGCCTGGCCCACCAGGGGCTTTCCCTGACGGGCCGCGTGCCAAAGGTTGCCGATCCCTGTCCTAGATGAATACCCTAATTACTGGTCTAAAAGCTGGAGAGGGAGGTCCCAGCTGTTCGTGTGAACTCACTCGAGGGGCCTGATCCCAGATCAATCCCTGAACATGACTTATCCAGGCAATGCTTATCTTTCCCTGCTTTGTGAATCATTCTGGGAGACAGGCACTGGACAGCTAGAGGAGGCCGCAGTGCAAATGCCCAAAGACAGAAAGACAGGTGACTCAGGAACTTTTACTGGAGCAACATGGGTGCCAAGGGAGTTCATTGGGAGCTTTGTGAATCACAGTGGAGCCTAAAACTGGGTTTTAGGTGGCTAAACCCAGACTTAGGTGCCTAAATCTGGGGTTTAGCCACCTAAATACTTTTGTGACTCTAGGCCCATGTTTTTACAGGATCAGGACCTTATATTGTAAACTTTTGGGGGCAGGATTGTTTCTTCGTGTGGGTTCCTTCATGTGGGTTTGTGGTCTATAAAACAACCTGAACCCTACTATAGTATAAACATTTAATAACAATTCCAAGTCATTCACTGCACAGTGAAGTTACTCCACTGGTGTAAATGAGAATACAGCCCAAAGAGCTAGTTTTTTTCCATTTTTATATATTGGTGTTTTTCTTTATTCAGGCCTGTTATGACCAAAAAAGATGACATTTATGGTTTTTAGTGACACGGGGTAACTGTAGTCATTGATGGCAGTTTTATTTTGATCGGTTGTTAGTATGGACATAACTCTACACCCCATTTGGACCAAAAAAAGCTATTGTGTTGATGCTGCAAACACATACTACCGTGACAGTACTTGAAGTGAAGGGAGTTCTCATAATAGTACTATTCTTGTAAGCCCTCTGAGGTAGCTAGGGACCCTAGGCACTCTGGTAATACAAGTAATAAATGGTAAGTACTAGTTCTGTAGTAAAAAATGTTGGTAGGATCAGGCAGTGTAGTAAGACAACATCCATAGTACTCAACAGAACAGAAGAAGGGAAAGTCAGCAACTTGAAAAAGCACAGTTTTACACTGCACTCATTAAGCCACAACTTAACTACCATGTTTGTTGTTGTTTTCAATAGAATCCAGGAACTACTTCCTTTGGAATGTCAGCATTTAACCTGAGCAATGCCATCATGGGGAGTGGCATCTTAGGGCTGTCATATGCCATGGCCAACACAGGAATTATACTTTTTGTGTAAGTATTCAAAAAGTGGGGAGAATATAATTAGCGAGCTAGCATCAGTGTTTCTGTGATTAGAGAAAAATGCTTAAGTGAAGAACAACATTTTATAGATAAAGAGATTTTTAAGGTCTCCAGTAATGAAAACAGTTTAACAGTATTGCAAGAATCTGTCTAATGATGATAAACCACCCTAATTTCAGCTGTGTTTTGTATTAGATTCATTGCTGGGAATTTATACTGTCCAGTCAAAAACCAAATTGGAAGGACAGTGTACTTCTTTCTCCTAAAATAACAACAGCATTCCCACTATTTCAATACAGGCAATTCCACACAAGCAGTAAAGTATACATTTATTTATATGTTTATAATTATAACTTTGTAGAGATGGAGGAAGAATACTTTGTGCCCATATAACTCTAGCCCTGAAACAGAAAGTGGGGGCTTAATGCAAATATGGCTACAGATTTACCAACATTTAATGTCAGCCACTCTCTCTAAAGTCTGTCTGTACCACTGAAGACAGAAATGGCATGTCGCTGACATACGGTATGTACACAGCATATGCTTTGATAGACACCAACAGACATCCCCGGCTACCCCTATCAGGTTGAGAGACAACATTTAAAAGTTGTCCCACTTTAGTAAGTGGCTTTAGTTTTATAATCTGGTTGTTTATGTGGGCCTTAATGTTAATCCTCCTTTGTTTAGTAGAAAGCCTAGAATGCAGTGTGGGTGATTGCTTTACATTACTGGAAAAAAGTAAACCTTCAGATCAGCTTGCAGAGTTTTCTCTGTGTGATTCCTCTTGACTTTTGAAAGTTGTGTAACAAAAACTCTGCAGCAGGCTCTGAAACTGTATACTTAGGTCCCAAGAGAGAATGGCATCTCCTATTTTTGGATGCAGAGTTTTTGCCTGAAATTAATTATGAGTGCAGATGCTACCACTTTGACGGCTAACTACCTGACAGCACCTGCAAATCAGGTAGTTAAATGTCTTAGTGAGAGCATTTGCTCCCACAGAAATGGAAACTGGTTTTAAAAGGGAGTGCTCTAGAGCCAAGAAACTTTGAAAGGCTTTTTAAAAAAACTCTTTAGAGTTCAAAAACTCTTCTTCCTTAGGGTGTTCAGTAATAACCAACCTGGCTATGAAGTATCTCTATTCCATTGTATATTAGCCATGGCTAAAAAAATTCTACTACATCTTCTAAATCCTAACTGCTAGGGTTCCGCACATTCAAAACTATGGCTAATGAATCTTAAATTTAACATAACCACTATCATGAGCCAGTCATGTTAGCTTTGGCAGAAATAAAAATTGTCACCCTTAGACTGGGATAATGTTTAAATAGTGCCATCTAATAATAAACAAACATAAACCCCTTTCTCCACCCAGCAGCTCACTTTCTGTCCTATCATAGTTTCATACTTTGGGAATGAGAACATTCTCCCTTCTTGTGGGGGAGAGTCTCATTTAAAAGCAGACAAGTTTGTGGAGGATATCCTTACTTCAGTGTCAGGCATCTACTTGCTATACATGATCCTGTACTTATAGATTGTGACTTTAGCTTTCAAAAGGATTGAAAAATTCCATTTGCCAAATGAAAACTGCTGTACTAATCCTAATTCAGGTTATATTTACTGTCACTAATGTATTGTTCAGAGATGGCCCGAATGCTCCCTTTCAGTGAGATTTTCCACAGGAGGGGAGAAAGGTTCCTAAAGTTCAGAAAGTTTAACCCTGTAGCACCCTCCCTGCATTCTCCCCACATAGGGGGATGGTTTGCAGCTGCATGGAGGGGACAGGGGATGTGGCCTGGAAATTCCACAGCTCTACAAAATCCACAAGAAACTCAGGTCCCAACGCCACACGGATCCTAAGGACCTGCATGGTGGACCATCACCTTTACACTGACCCCAGTCCCTCTTTCCTCTTGTACTATAGCTAATTCAGGAGCCTTGCTATCGTTCAATTCCTTATGTACCTTTCTGCATGGGTAGAAGGCCATGGATTGGTACCTTAATGCTGCAATGATCAGCATTAACTCCCGTGTGGATTTTTCACCAAAATCTTCTGGTTAATAGGGGAGTAGCTACATAGAGTACCCCAGAATATCTCCCCCAAAATATGTACAACTCAGTCATGCAGTGATTATAGGAGCTTTTCACAGGCTGAAGGCAAGGTGGTGAGCAGTATGCTGCCCAGAATATAGTGACTCATAGACTTTAAGGCCAGAAGGGACCATCATGATCATCTAGTCTGACCTCCTGCACACTGCAGGCTACAGAACCTCACCCACCCACTCCTGTAATAAACCCATAATCTTGGCTGAGTGACTGAAGTTCTCAAATGATCATTTCAAGAGAATCCACCATTTACACTAGTTTAAACCTGCAAGTGACCCATGCACAATGCTGCAGAAGAAGATGAAAAACCCCAAGATCTCTTCCAATCAGACCCAGGGGGAAATTCCTTCCAGACCCCAAATATGGCGATCGGTTAGACCCTGACCATGTGGGCAAGACCCACTAGAACGACACCTGGGAAAGAATTCTCTGTAGTAACTCAGAGCCCTCCCCATCTAGTGTCCCATCACCAGTTGTTGGAGATATTTGCTGGGTAGATATTTGCCCTGAAAAAGTTACATAAAGCATTAGTTTCTTGCATCAGTAGTTCTCAAAATACCAGCCATTGAAATCATGTAGAATTGAAATAGTATGTGGAGGAAGCTTGAGGGTAGTCAGAATTATATGAATTCAAGAATCAGTATGTCACAGTCTGCCCGCCAGGGTTAGAAGCTAGTGCTGTATGCTTTCAGAAAGCAAGATTTCCAATGTCATACAGTGGTCTTTGCTATCCCTGATCATTACATGAGATCTCTCTATATATCTATAGTGTCAAATATGAGCTCCTAAGCTCAGGCTCCATGGTTCTTAGGCAGCCAAATGCTCTGATTTTCAAACATAGGGGGTAGCCAACAGCTCCCATTGAAGTTGTTATGGTTTTTCAGATGGTTCAGAGGTGCTGGGTAAGGAGAGAGGGTTAAGTTACATGTCGGTAAATGGGTGGGAGTCTAAGGCCCTGGATTCTGGAAGGTCCGATTACACGGAGTCCAGTTAACTTCACTGGGGCTCTATGTGGGTGCAGGAATCTGCCTTTGGGGGACAATGCAGAATCGGAGCCTCAGTGAATCTAAGTAAGTCTCTAGAGGCAAGCTAAGATGGTGTAACATGCATGTTCAGGTTGCCAGAGGATGTATGAATAAATTACAGCCTAAGCTTACCTCTGCCTTATTATGGCCAATGACTCCAGTACTCAAACTGGTTTTGGGACAATGTACATGTTAAACTGATGGAGAGCAACTCAATATATGTTCTGTTAAGTCAATTTATTATTTCTATTGTCAGCTTCAAGATTCTAATTTCTGTTATTCCTTACAGAATCCTACTGCTCAGTATAGCAATATTATCACTCTATTCAGTTCACCTTTTACTGAAGACCTCAAAAGAAGGAGGTATGAGGACACTGTTGGTTAACTGAATGTTCATGTTGCATGCACATATTTCTCCTTTAAATGTGTTTAACAATGTGCATTTTTACAGCCCACCATGTTTTCTCTTTGCATCTAGGCTCCCTAATATATGAAAATCTAGGTGAAAAGGCATTTGGATGGCCTGGAAAATATGGTGCTTTTGTTTCGATTACAATGCAGAATATTGGTGGTAAGGGCAAAATGTTCTTATAAACAAATATTTTAAAGCTTAATATTTTTCTCCATAATGAAAATAAACACTGGTCTCCCTTGGTAGCACATGTCCTCAGGCTGATGTGGATGCCATCATGGATTGAGCACAGTGGAGTATATGGTTCCCAGTGATGTGCATAGCAAAAAAAGGCAGACACATTACTTTTCACAGTAACAGAAAAAAATAGGAGAAAGGTGCTCAGCAATTGATTTTCCAGCTCAATTATCTCTTGATGCCACATTTTATTTTGGGCCTGATCCTGTGAGATGTTGAGCACCCTCAGCTCCCACTCCCTAAGAGCTTGATCCTGCAACCATCATTCACACAAGTAGACTTTACTCACATGAGACATCCCATTACATGCATAACAGTCCCAAGTTATTTCCCATGTGAGTAAAAGTTGCAGGATTGGGCCTTAGCTCACTGGAAATGAAATGGAAATGTGTATGGTCTCGGTGTTTTAAAACTTTGTACTGTTTTGAAACCTCTATAATCTGGCTGCCAATCACAATCAGCCATCCAAAGCAAAAGAATCTTGTTAATTGTATAGCAATTTAATAATAATTGTACTAAAATAGTAGCCATTCACAACAGAGAGAATTGCACAATCAGTCCTTCTCTTCTGACTGGCTACTATGACTCTTCAAAGACCCCATCTATGAGTGCATAACAAACATCCGTGTCTCAGCTTCTGTCCTTCCCTAGTGAAGCCCAGATATCAAATACAGTTTAACTAGACAAGGAATTATACTTAGTTGATGAGAGAGGAATGTAACACAGGGAAAACAAAGGTTAAGTAGGTTGACAGTTTGGGAAGAGGGGGGCCAGAAGTTGAGGCAGCCAAGTTTATTATGAGTAATGGATGGAGAGTTCTGAGGAAAATAGGCCATCAGAGCAGCAGGATTTACAATAACAAACAAAGAGATGGGGTAAGAATGTATATTTCAGCATAACAGCAACTCGAGTGCACTGTTAATTCAATAATAACTACACCTCTACCCCGATATAATACTGTCCTTGGGAGCCAAAAAATCCTACCGCGTTATAGGTGAAACCGCGTTATATCGAACTTGCTTTGATCTGCCGGAGTGCGCAGCCCTGCCCCCCTGGAGCGCTGCTTTACCGCGTTATATCCGAATTCATGTTATATCAGGTCGTGTTATATTGGGGGGAGGGATAGCTCAGTGGTTTGAGCATTGGCCTGCTAAACCCAAGGTTGTGAGTTCAATCCTTGAGGGGGCCATTTAGGGAACGGGGGTAAAAAATCTGTCTGGGGATTGGTCCTGCTTTGAGCAGGGGGTTGGACTAGATGACCTCCTGAGGTCCCTTCCAACCCTGATATTCTATGATTCTGTGATTCTATATTCTAAGGCTGAAAGCTACTTTTAGTTCAGAATATGGCTCTTACCGTATTAATAGGGAGCACTGTCAAGTTATCATCTGTTTATTCGCACTGCCAATTATGGTACATAAATGGTGATTTGAGCGCCAAAATACAGAACTGCCTAGGTACCATAACTTAGACACCCAATTCTGAAAACGGGACTCTGTAGTTCATTTCATCTACATGTTCATATAGTTAAGCAAGTTTGACTAAAATCAATGTATATATTGCATTTTCAAAATAATATATAGTTTGTCGTTTCTCTTATTTTTTTAAAGAATGTTAATAGTAATGACCCTGCATTGGAACTATATTATTCTACTTTACTTAGCTGATGTGTTTGTTTTTTCAGCAATGTCAAGCTACCTCTTTATTATTAAATATGAACTTCCTGAAGTAATCCGAGCATTTCTGCATCTTGAAGAGAATTCTGGGTATGTTTGTTTTGCACGACCTATGACTTGAACGAAAATATTCTAGTTAACCTTGGCAGAAATGATTAATATTGGTTTGATTTGTTTTTTTCCCCTCTTTAGAGAATGGTACCTGAATGGTAACTACCTCGTTATACTTGTGTCAGTTGGAATTATTCTTCCACTTTCCCTTCTAAAAAATTTAGGTAAAACTATTTCCTTACTTAAAATATATTATTTTGTTTCTTATCTTGATTAGTCATCTGAATTTATGTGTGGTTTAACTGCATGTTTATTTTTTTATTCTTTCTTTGAAGGTTACCTTGGTTATACAAGTGGATTTTCACTTACCTGCATGGTTTTCTTTCTCACTGTGGTATGTGACTATATGAAATATATCACTAGCTATAACCAAAAGTAGGAAATACAGAATCTGTAAATAATTAAGAAACTTTAGATGTCTTCTCTGTACTTATTTATTATTACTAGCGTTTAGAGGCCAGCCTGGTCAAAACCCTATAGTGCTAGGCACTGTATATGACAGTCGTTGTCCCAAAGAGCTTACAGTCTAAAAAGCAAAACATAACAGGGAGCTGAGACAAAAAGCAAGGTGGAGGCAGAGTAACAAAACTAATAGGATATGCTCAATTCCTAGCCAAGCAGGGGCAGTAATCACAACTTGCCACCTTAAAACATTAAGTTTTCAGCCACTAATGTTTTCAGTCAAGGGTGTAAATAGAAGCCACCTTTTCAAAGCTATAGACTTGTGTTGACATTTTCCATTCTTATTGTAGGTAATCTACAAGAAATCCCAAATACCTTGCCCTCTCCCTGTCCTGGAAAATAGTGTTGGAAACTGGACCTACAACAACAACTCAGTTCCGATGCACTTAGTGATGTTACCAAATGAGTCTGTTAATTCTAGAGTGAATTTCATGATGGACAATACACCTGGGCACACCACGGGTTTTGAGGAGGCAAAAGACACCCTACACACAAGTGGAGTGGAATATGAAGCCCATAGTAATAGTGATGACATGTGCGAACCCAAATATTTTGTGTTTAACTCACAGGTAAGGGAGATTCCATAGAATCTGTCTATAGCCATTAACTCCACAACTAAACTGCTGCCAAACACGATAAATTCAGATGATTCAGTAGTGAATACTCATATTAAACACCTTTGTTTTTCAGACTGCCTATACAATACCCATCCTGGCATTTGCATTCGTATGCCACCCTGAGGTGCTACCAATATACAGTGAACTTAAAGAGTAAGGCTCTTAACTTTACTTTTAAAAACAATTGTCACACACTTCCATAGTTAACCCAGTAGCAATCATCAGATCATAAAAAAGCAGATATTGGTGATAAAACATACATCAGGATTACTGACCTGAGGTTTACCTTTGTCAGTACTTACCTTAAGAGACCATAAATCTTGGTATTCCTTGAAATGAAGTGAAATTTTATGAAATATCAATCACCAGAAATATTTGGAAACATTTCTATTATGGTAGTGAATTCAAGTGTTGCAGAACACCAAAAACATCTTCATGAGTGAGGCTCCAGTCCTGCACCTGTATCTGTCAGTGCTCACCTTTACATCTCCCGGAGTCCCATTGACTCTAGGTGGGTGCAAAGATCTGCCCTGCAGGATCTGGCTGTAGGAATAAGGACTGTATCATGTAGCAAAGATTTTTCTCATGCGGTCTGATTGAATTCTCATTAGTCAGTAATTATTTCTTCCAAATTTATGCTACAGCCAATCAGATGCAGTAATTTATCACACGTGTCCATGCTAGCCAGTTTACATTACTCCATATCTTAGCATTGTTGAGTTCTGAGGAAGTAAACTTATGGATGCTTAATGCCCATTTCCGGCCAATCCTAATTCAGGACTTTCTTGTAAAAATATTTAACTGATGTGCATTTTAAAGAAGAATTGACCTTGCCTATTCTTCTGTCGGTCCCTGATCCTCAGTGTAGCTCTGCATTGACACAAGTGTGCGTTCATGCAAATCTGATGGTAGGCTTGGGGCCTAGAGTTAGGAACAATGCTTTTATATTTTAGTACCGACATTTTTACTTAAAAAACCTCAGCCTGAAGTTGATGTTATATAAATATGTAGTTATAATACATTTAAATTTTAACACTATCAAGTTAGCAATTGAATATAAAACCTTAATATATACAAATCGTTCCTAGCTGTTCTGTACAGTGTGATACTGGGGTTTGAAACAGTGGGCTTTGAAACTCACTTGAGTTTGTTATAACACTGATTTAGGTTTAGTTGCTTTGAATTCACTAACTAGTGACAATGTTAGCAGAATACAGCTTGGACTGTTAGTTCACTAGAAGATACATACAATATAGACTTTATTTACACTGTTATTCTTCCCTTCTTACCCAGCCGGTCACGAAAGAGGATGCAAAATGTTTCAAACATCTCCATTGCTGGAATGCTGATCATGTATCTGCTTGCTGCTCTCTTTGGTTATCTTACCTTCTACGGTGAGTCAGTGAGTCAAAGCCATATTCTCTGTAGAAGTTTCTCTCTTCTTTTAGAGGTTATCAGTACCTGCTGGTGAGAATGAACAGCTGTGTGTGTCATGACTGCATGCATTCAGTAAACAAGATGCTGTAGATGTCACACTTTCCCAGGGCCGCCCAGAGGATTTAGGGGGCATGGGGCAAAGCAATTTCGGGGGCCCCTTCCATAAAAAAAAGTTGCAATACTATAGAATACTATATTCTCATGGGGGCCCCTGCGGGGCCCGGGGCCTGGGGCAAATTGCCCCACTTGCCCCCCCTCTGGGCGGCCCTGCACTTTCCACATGACCAAAGGAAGCCAAGCTGGCGATACTCAGCAGGTTTTCACAAAACAATGGAGCACTTCTGTCTCTAGCTCTTACACCACTGCTACACCACTGTTGCAGCTTCACCTTTCCTGAAAACATGTGCAATACATGCTAGTGTACAAAAGGCCATAGGGAGGGACTACCTAGTATAACTTAGTCTGTAGACATAGTAGACCATATGTTACTGCTGCTGCTGCACTCAGCTTAAACTTGCACTGCTTTTTACTTTATTAGTTCCTCCATTATGACATGGAAGCATATGGCACAGAACAGTTAGTGCTGCACATAATTACTGCACGTGGAATATTTTCAAAACACAAGTGTCCACTGTCCCTTTTAGAGAAGCAGTTTAGTTCAGTGGCTAGGGTGCCAGACTGAAAGCCAGGAGTTCTACACACTTTGGGGAAGTCAGTTTGCCTCTCTGTGCCTCAGTTTCCCCATCTGAGGTTTATATAGCACATTTTGTAAAGTAATTTGAGATCCTTGGATGAGATGCATTATATAAATGCTGAATGTTATTACTATCAATATTTCTACCACAAAGGGACTGATGTTGAGCAAAACTGCATTTTTTGTGTCTAATCAGTAACATGTGTCTGACCACAACTGCAGGGACACATCCTCTTTCATCTTGCTAAGTTATAAAATCTTAGTTTTGAAAATATAGATTGTGCCTGAATGAGCTTAAGCCTGTTTTCATTTTCTTTTGTAGGAGAAGTTGAAGATGAATTACTTCATACATACACCAAAGTGTACACCTTCGACACCCCTCTTCTGCTGGTTCGCCTGGCAGTGCTCGTAGCGGTCACCTTGACTGTGCCCATAGTCCTTTTCCCTGTAAGTAAATACAGCTTCTGAAGATTAAATCTGGGCAGCCTATACACATGGACTGTAATTATCTATTTTTACATTAATTTTGTCATACTTTAACATTTAAGAGAACTAAGCCCTGGGATTTTGTGACATTTTCTGTTTTCTCATTTATATTTCACCTGAGACAAACAGCTGCACTTTGGGTAACTCGGAGTACTGAACATTTAAAAACTGAAGCATATCAAAGCCAAAGGATTATTGCCAAGTATATCTATGGTCTCCTGTGTACTGTATTTAACAAGATTAGCAAAATTAGGCTGGCGTGTTAGTGATTCTGAGCAACTTCTTGGGACAAACATTCGTAATAAAAAATAACAATAGAAAGTGAGCACTGTACACTTTGTATTCTGTGTTGTAATTGAAATCAGGATATTTGAAAATGTAGAAAAAAATCCAAAAATATTTATAATAAACTTAAATTAGTATTCTATTATTGTTTAACAGTGCGATTAAAACTGTGATTAATCACAATTAAAATTTTTTTTAGTTAATTGCTCGAGTTAACTGCGATTAATCGACAGCCCTACTTTTTATGCTCATATTTGAAGTAGTGGATGTACTAGCTTCTGGGACGTCAATGCAGTCAGCCATACAGAACCAAATCCAACACTGTTATTGATCGAGCTCCGACTATCTGCATCACAGGCTACATCCTCACTACAGGGGGGGGTCGATTTAAGATACGCCAATTCAGCTACGCGAATAGCGTAGCTGAATTCGACGTATCAGATCCAACTTACCCTGTTGTGAGGACGGCGGCAAAATCGACTGCCGCGGCTCCCAGTCGACGGCGCTTACTCCCACCTCCGCTGGTGGAGTAAGCGCGTCGATTCGGGGATCGATTGTCGCGTCCTGACGAGACGCGATAAGTCGATCCCCGAGAGATCGATTTCTACCCGCCGATTCAGGCGGGTAGTGTAGACCTAGCCACATGCTCTAGCAGCTCCTGTGCAGCTGACTGATCCTCTCAGCAGTTCTGGGTTTCTCAGGGTACTGCTGCATGATGGCCTTTGCATTACAGCAAGGTTACATTTTGAATCATAAGTCCTGAATGTGTATTGTTTACAGACATACTGATGTGTATTTAAAAGCAATGATAACTGCTCAAGTAATAGAATATATGCCCTTAGAAATATCTTTGAGAGGTTACGGTGTAACCCCAGTATAAAACACACACAAAGTGATCTGCTCAGCTAGCTTGGATTGAGTCCTGAAGCTGTGGTGTAAATATCACTTTTGTTTTCACAGTTAAACTATTAACCATGGTGATCATTTTGCAGTTGAAAATAGGCTAAAAGGCAACACCGTTTTGATTACCGCATAAAAAAATCCACATCTGCCAGATTTTTATCAAATAAAGTTTTAGCAATTAGATATCACGGTCATAAAGTGCTCTATTAATGCAACTCCAAAGACGCAGTGTCAGATATTCTAAAGCCAGTGTACTGAGTGATTCTATATGGCCAGTCTAGCCAGCTCAGCATTATTGAAGTATTACTTCAGATGAGCAGTGTAGAATGAATCATGAAATTTAGACCAACAATTAGTTTTTCTCTACATTTTTAATTTCGAGAACAATATTTGTAACTTTAATTATTTGAAGTATTTGGCATTTTTATTCTTTTACAAAAAATTATACTTCAAATATCAGAGTTTTTAAATTTACCTTTGTATGGCATTAATGATCAATGAAACTTAAATACAGGTTTAATTTCAAGTGGAACCACATGCCAGATATAACATACTGGAAACGTCACAAGTAGAGAGAAAGAAACTAGTGCTTTAGCTGGTATAAATCAGCATGAGGGCCTGGCCTAGAATTTTTAAAGCAGTTCAATATTAAATTCAAAATCTATTATTTTAAACCCACTTATCTCTTCACAACACTTAGACCTGAAACTCTAAAATGCAGATCTCTCAATATTTTTTTAAATGTAAAGACTCCAAGTCTGACAGAAAATCATACTCCTATTGAATTACCCAACTAGTTCAGAATCAGCTATTATTTTAAAAGATGGGAATGATTTGGAGCATATGTTTTTTAAAAGTATATGAACATACACTGTTCTGCTTCCACCCTGAGGATCTCTCCACCGCTTTGCAATATTGCAGTGTAACACTATCTGCTGTTGCCAAATGGATTTGCTGTTGACCTTTTACCTACTTATCTCTGCTTGTACAAAAGCATAGAAACTATGTTCAAATCTGTGAAGTCACAATAAGCAAAGAGAATGTGCTCTCTATACGTCTTATAAATACAGTTTTGAATGTTATAATCCTCATAGCTGTTTATTTTTTATTTTGTTATATATTTTAAAATGGAAATAAATTACAGCTTGATCTTGGTACCACTGAAGTAAGCGGTAAACCTCCCACAGAATTCAGTGGAATCAGGTTCAGGTCTAAAATAACTCATCTGATTATATTTCATACATACATACATACATTTTTCCTCTGCTAGTTAGTATTTGTTATGGGGTTCTTTGTATTTTCCTGATACCAGCACCTTTTAGTGGAAGAGATTTTTTTTCTCCCTAATTTTTACACCCTATTTACTTGTCTTCTACCCGGTAAATATTTGAGCTTCTGTAATAAACTGTGAACCCAAGCCTCAAACTACATCTGTGTGGTAAAAGAGATTGCATTAAGGGAAGAAAATGAATTAAAATATATTTCTTTGTTTAAAATTCCTCACTGGAAAACTAGCACAGATCTTAAAGGAGCAATGAGTTGCAAAATCCACTATCTTCTGCTTTTATTTTTCCTGTTACAGATCCGCTCATCAGTCACCGCATTGTTGTTTCCCAAAAGGCCATTCAGTTGGATAAGGCATTTCCTGATCGCAGCAGTAATTCTTGCATTTACTAACACACTTGTAATTTTTGTGCCTGCTATTAAAGACATCTTTGGATTTATTGGTAAGTTTCATGAATATTTTCAGTTTATGATGTTAATCTGTATCAAAACAAAATGTCTCACTTTCATATATTGGAAGTGAATTTTGTCTCATTTACAATGCAGTAGCTTCAGTGCACTTATTCCTGATTTTGCACTGGAAGGGTTAAAAGAAAAAAAAGAGACTGAAAATGACTCATCCAAGCTAAATGGTACCAGACTTTAGTTGGCAGCCTGTGTAAGTCACAGAGAACAAAAAATGTCAACAAGTTTCACTTCAAATTTTGAGAGTTAAGAAACTCCACCATCTATAGAACTGGTCAAGATGTATTGAATTTCCAAATTTGGATTAAAAAAAAGAATTAGGAAAAAGATTTCTCTCCCTGACCCCCCAACACACACACACGTGTTTTCTGTCAGTTTGAAAGTGTTGGTTGAGGAGTCAGGAGTTCCAAATACTCCTGGAGGAAGTTTCCCCTGCATTTATAGTACTGGTCTCCTTTTCATTTTTTGTTTTTTACCCACTCCTGGTCTGTAAAGAAGGTCTATGTCACTCAGCAGAATTGCCAACATAGTTTATAGTCTCTTTTTTATTATATTATTGGTTAGAAAACTTTCTACTCTGAATAATCTTACTATGCAATGAAAATAAATATGAATAATTGTATAGTAAGTTAAACCACAGTGGATAGAACCTTGCCAGTGATTAAAAGAACAGCTTTCCTGTCCAGAGTTTGGGAACTGTTACTCACTGAAATAATCTGAATTGAACTATCAGATGGAATTCATAGCACAAACCCACAGTTTACTGTAATCTTTTTAAAAGAGTATGACTTTTTGTAATTTTCAAAGGCAGAAATATGTTGACTTAGGGAAATACCACAAAACTGCTATATTGTTGATAATTTATTAGGATAAAGAGAGTGTCTTTTAGTTGTTCCAAAAAGCAAAGGAGGAAAACATGACAGTCCAAAGTGACTGGCCTCTCTCTGATATGCAGCTCATTTTTGAAGTCAGATAGTTATAGGAAAAAAGCAGATGATGCCCCTCAAAGAAATAATAACACTGCTATACCCTATCCTTTGCTCCCAAATGGGATACTTTTTTCAGTCTGAAGGGTGAACATGTAAAAAAGTTATGACTAACTGAAAACATGGTGTTATAATGAACACCCTTGCACAATCTGAACTATATCTGAGCCTGTAGCTAGCATTCCAGGTATACTTTCTTTTCTGTAAAATGCTGTACATGTTTACATATTAACCAGAACTCAATTATGGTTTCTGTTCCAGGTGCATCGGCTGCCACAATGTTGATTTTCATTCTTCCTGCTGCCTTCTATCTACGGCTTGTCAAGAAAGAACCCTTGAGGTCACCCCAGAAGATTGGGGTGAGTAAAGTAGGGGGAATTACAAGAGGAGGGTTTTTTTGTTTTATTTTGTTACAATTAGCGGTTGTTTCACATTGATTGTTGCAATTATGAGCCCAAATTGGCTTCATTAGAATTAATAAGCAGTACAAGGTCTGTGGGATTTTGCCCTATATTATGAGCTGCAACACTGGATCTTACACAAGGGAAGGAGCTGACTAGTAGATGGTTCTAAAGTCCCTCAAAAGAGCAGTGGAATCCTACGGTCCTTGACTAGCATTCAGGACATTAGTGCTCTTGAGAAATGCCAGGCTTGTCTACACAGGGGGGTTAAACCAGATTAAGAAAAATTAATCCGGTTTGAAAATGCTTGTGTACACAAGACACACTTCATTGTAGGTAGGCTTGGAAGGATTAGATCAGGGGTGGCCAACCTGAGCCTGGGAAAGGGCCAGAATTTACCAATGTACATTGCCAAAGAGCCAGAGTAATACATCAGCAGCCCCTACATCAGCTCCCCACCCTCCAGCCACCAGAGCCTCCCGCCCGCCAGCAGCCCCACCAATCAGCACCTCCCACTCACTCCCCATGCCTCCCACCCGCCGCAGTCATTTGTTTCGCGTGCGCAAGCTCAGGGGAAGGGGTAGGGACCTTGGGGGAAGGGGTGGCGTGGGGGCAGAGCAGGGGGTTGAGCAGTGAGCACTCTCTGGACATTGGAAAGTTAGTGTCTTTAGCTCCAGCCTAGGAGTCAGCACCTATGCAAGGAGTCGCATATTAACCTCTGAAGAGCTACATGTGGCTCCGGAGCCACAGGTTGGCCTCCCCTGGATTAGATTCTTAATTGGTAAATGCCAGTAAACATCAATTTCACCATACACACACACAAACCACTATACACAAAAATCTCCATCAATAATAACTGAAATTTACAGATAGTTAAAGTCAGAAAAACGTCACCTAAGAACTTATTAGCATTTGATTTAAAGATATTTGCTCTGTATATTTTGACAATTTGTGTTTTAATGGTTATAAAGCTTTAACTTTTTGAATCTCAACGTCTACCATCATTACGTAACTGTTGTCTGACACCCTTCCATTGTGTGATTCCCCCATAATTTCCCACAACTGTGAAAATTTAAATGGACAAAAATCAAATAACGATTAAAAATAAACTGATATAATCCATCAAAACTATAAAAAAAAATAAAAATTGAATTCTGCCACGCCTAATTATAACACACTAAATCCGCATTGATTGCAAACTGTGGAGTCCTCCTTCAAAGTGAACTGAGTTCAATGCAAATCAGATTAGTTCAGTCCATTGTTCATGTGCACGCAATGCTGCTATCTCACACTGCTTTGTGGGCAACTATTACTGAGCTGTCTGTCTACCTGTGTGCCCCCACCTGCTCTGGTGTCAAGTTAATTGGATGTCCTCCCCGTTTAAAAACTGGATTGGGGTCAGAATTTGCCCATTTGATGCTGGATGGTAGTACATCAGCATTGCTGCGATATTACTTCAGAAGCCCTACCACATGTCTCAGACAGCCACTTGGAGCTGTGCTGAGCTGTTTGCCATCTGGAGAGAAGCATTGGTCAGTGCAGCAAGCTCTTGTGGCTAGCCACAGCCACCAGAATAGAGATCTTTTTGTGGAGATTGCTAAGAAGATGTCCACGAGGAGTCACTACTGGGGATGCTGACCAGTGCAGGATAAAGAGAAAACAGCTCTGGAGAATGTACAAAATATATTAACAAAAGATGAAATCCTATCGAAGTCAATGGCAAAATTCCCATTGACTTCAATAGGGCTGAGATTTCACCCTTAGGGTATGCCTACACAGCAGGAAAAAGAAAAGATGTAGTCTTAACTTGAGTTAAAATGGCAGTGAAGACATAGCAACTTTTAACTCAGGTTAGCAACCCCAGGCTTCTCTATTGGCTTTACCTCGAGTTGCGAATCCGAGTTAAAAGCCAAGTTGTCTTGTCATCACTGCTATTTTAATCCAAGTTAAGAACACTTTTTTTTTTGCAGTGTTTGCATACCCTGTATTATTTTAAAAATAGAGGGCTCACGTATTGCTCCCAATCTGGGCATAGTGCTTCTATTCATATTCTTGAGAGTCTAATGCACGGGCTGAAGGCAATGTGTAGCCCACAATGTTACCCACATTGCAATGCAAATACCTGCAACATGGTTAGTGAAGAAGCAGCCTTTGGCTGCTGGAATCCTGGCTGGGCTGGGGTAGAACTAGCCATTATAAATGAAATTATTTTAGTTTGGCTTTAGATGAGCATCATAAAATTAGAACAGAACAAGATTTATCACTGCAGCATCTGCTCCAGAGTGGCAAATAATGAAGCATGCAAACCTTGACTAGATTATAATCTGTATATGCAGGAGTCTGTCTCTGACCTTTTACGCTAGAAGAAATGATCAATGTAGGCATAAGGAGGACTGGTAGGACTGTACAAGGGACCCTGTACCAATGCTATTTGTGTTAAAACTGCATCTGTCTATTCATAGCATAGTGGAAGTTACCTTTGTAAACTGGTACAGGCATCTGTTTGAGAAACATTAAATGGACAATCATTTTGTGATGGGCTAAATGGCAATGTGTGGCTGAATTAACATTTGTTTTAAACCACATGTAAAAGGCATTTACTCATTTCAAACAGTCCCTAGTTAACATCTAGACATAACACACAACTGCCACATACTTTAGAACAAGTGACAGTCTCCCTCAGAAGTAGTCAGCAGTGGACTAGGAGGGAGATTACACGTCACAGTTAACAGGGATATTGTAACACTGATTAATAGAGGTATTTAAGATCCTGATTGAGGTAGGTTAGTAAATATACAGGAGACATGGCCTATATATCCGCAGCAGGTATCCATATCATGCTAGGCTCTAGCCAGTGATATCAATGTCTTCTTTTCCTGAACACGAACATCTATAATTTCTTTAAACAAATATCTTTTGGGAAAGTATAGATTGAAAATTAATCAGAAAAGATTTTGATAATATATACATAAATATAATTATTTGAAATATTTAACATGGAAAAAGTTTCATTTATACATATTAATAGATAAAAAGAATAAACATTTCAATAACTACATTACTACGTAAGATATATTTTTGCAGATTTTTGGAGCGAAGTTGTGTCTATTCACCGGTGTTTCTCTTTGTGTCTGAAACATTCAGAATTTATCATCCTGCACTTAGATTGAATACAATGTTAATTTTTGTGGCAGGAGTTGGAATGTCCTAAGATTATGCTCATTAAAGGTCCCAATTCAGAATTTGAGAATGTAAGTCCCATTGAAGTCACTGGGACTTAACCACATCATTAAATTTAAGCACGTACGTAAGTGCTGTCCTGAATAGGGATGGACTGAAGCACATTCACAAGTGCTTTCCTGAATCAAGGCATAAGGGCTTAATACTAAAAGCTGTTCTTGGTATCAGACCATGTGTGGCCATTTTTAAAGGTAAAACAAAACCAGACGATACATAAATCATATTAGTGTTCATACTAATGAAGCAAGTAAATACTAGCAAGTGGTTGTTTAGGGCCCATTCTGCAAAGCCTTGCTCACATATGGTGACATTCACCCCTGTGCAGAGGCACTTAAATTGTGAACTAGCTTCATGCTGGCCCTCTGCACAGGAGTAACTTTCACCAGGTAGGTTCACCGAGGGACTATCAAAGATTGCTCATGCAAGTAGAACTTCATAGGTTCAGGCCCCTAGTCGGAGACAGATATAGAAAATGATTCCAGTAGAATTATTCTGTGACTTAACATATTTTCAATATTGATATGTTTTTTTTCCCCAATTGCAGGCTCTGATATTTCTTATAGTTGGCATAATCTTTATGCTCGGAAGCATGATTCTAATTGCATTGGACTGGATTTACCACTCTTCAAGTTCCAAACATCACTAACCTGTGCAGCCGTGAAAGTACGTCTCAGACAGAAAATGCTTGGATACCATGCTCCAAAAGACTCTTGACACCTAGATGGGAGTGTTATTCCTAGCTAATAATTGCAAGATTCCAAAGACTGTGACTAGTAATGCCACTAGAACCCTATGGAATACTAAATCATCCTTCTTTCAAGGGATAGTTATTTATACTTTAAAAACCTGTGCTGAACATTTCTATACAGGTTATAATAAAATGCGTGTTGTGAATTTTTTCCCAAAAGCACAATAAGAGTAACTGTGCATATAGTCTTCAAAAATCGATTCCCCCCCCCATTATTTTGATAACTACAGTTCCTAGAGTATTGGAAAACAAAGCAGTGTCCAAAAAATCAGCTAGTGCCTTTTTATAACTGAAATACATGGATATGGCTTAAAAGCAGGGCAGAATGTAAGAGAAAGGGCCG
The DNA here is from genome assembly GCF_028017835.1 of Emys orbicularis. NCBI lineage: Eukaryota > Metazoa > Chordata > Testudines > Emydidae > Emys > Emys orbicularis. The sequence goes on along the minus strand of NC_088683.1, from coordinate 61,040,264 downwards.
GAACTACCTAAGTGGTCTGAAATCTAAGTATCATTGATCTTTCAAGTCAGGAAGATGACAACTTTGACCAACCAGTCAACAAAGCTGAATGTTAAATTTGTTGTTACCTGTACTGTCAGTCATCAGGTGTGTTACAGCTGTTAAACCCTCATTCAAAATAAAGCAAGAAAACATGCCAACATGGGCCCCAGTCCTACAATCAGATCTGAGTGAGCGGACTCCTGCACGGATGTGACTGCCCTCTGAGGCAGGGTTTCACCTGCATAGATTCTGTTGCAGGGCTGGGGCCTGTATTTAAATAAGACTTCTACATAGCTATTGTTCTGTTATTATATATATCTGTGCTGGGAGCTGCAGGTGGTTCTGGTGTGGGGTTTGGGTTTTTTTGTAAACAGGTGTGAATTTAGGTCACTGAACAAGTTGTATTCTGTCTATAAACTCGTCTTCCATTATAACTCAGAGATTTAAGGAGACCACAAGGCATGTGAAAGCACACCACCCAGTATTGTTTGATACATTTTTATTTGATGTGTTCAGTGCAGGAAACTGTGATTTACTATATATATATTTATGTATATATTCTTTTTCTCTACCTATCAGAATGTTAACGTATGGTACATTATTTTTGATTTTTTTATATGTGTAGTTCTTTGTTTTTATAGCCACAAACTTTATACTATTTTGAAGAAAACAGATTGGGTTGTTGGGTCTGTAAAAAGTTCATTTTTATGTATCAGTGCTTGACAAATACCTGTGAAAGCCCAAGCTGTTACCTGTGTAACAAGACACTCTGATGTTTACTACAATATCATCTTATAAAAAAATTGCAAGAATACAGGCCCCTCTTCTCCTAAGAATTGTCTATATATGCTATACAATTCTGTATTTTTGCCCTAGATTACAAAACTAGGTAGTTTCTACTGTTAATATATTTTAGCTTGCATATGTATGCGTTAGCATTAAGTCAACATATACAATTAAGCTATATAATTCAATACAAAGGAAAAGGTATTAATTCAAAAGCAAGTTTATCATTCTAGGCAGTTGAGCAAAACAAAGAGAAGTTACATATTACATGGGTGGTTAGTTAGCACTCACTAGCCTAGGGGCTCTGGCTGTTTACTTAATGACATGTGGGGTAAGTTCTGATCTAATTTAGAGCACACGCTTTCTCCATTCTCACCAGTGCAAATCAAGTCAGTGGAATCAGATTAGATCGACACAAAATGTGACTGAGTGGAGAATCAGGCCCACTGATTTCAGTGGGATTACACAAGTTAGGCTACAATTCAGCCAATTGTTTAAATTTGAAAATTAAAAACTATGGTGTATTCAGCCGTGTATTAATTAGTAAAGCCATGCAGAGTTATGGTTTGTCTAACTAACCTATTTAGTTTGATATAGAATTGACTGTGTCTGTTACTGTTTGTGTGTACACACACAGAGCTATTAATGTCTCAAAGAAATGGTCCCAATTGAGTTATATCTTTTTGTGTACTATTTTATTCTTATATAAAAGTACTGTAACCTTGGTATCCTGGAGCACATTTCTAGGTATGTATTCATTATTAAGAAAAAAATGCAATATTATTTTGGTTAGGATCTTTAAGGGGATTAATACAAACAAGGGAGTGCATTGCACTGATACAGAACATCTTTAACATCAGTGTCTGATGCTGTAATCCTTTCACACACACAAAATTCCCATTGACATCAGTCAAAATTATGCATGTAGAAGGACTACAGCATTGAATTATAATTGTGTTTTGGTTTTGGAGGGACTGCTCATCGAGGACTTGGAAATGCATTCAGATATTTGATAATTATTTAATCTAACTCTCCTGACATAGAACTGCAGTAAAGATACAACCAGAAAAACTATAGGGAAATAGTGCAATCTGCCGCCTTTTCACTGCATGACAGTATTTGGTTTCACATGAAAAATGAGTGGTTAACTTGAACCTGCCATAACTGTGTTCAGAAACAGTTTTCAGATTCATTATAAAATGTCAAACATTAAAGCTACAGCATATTTCCCACTATATGCAGAGTTAGCTGCCACACATATTGCGGGATAGGCAATAGTATTATATACTAATTTATTTAGCACCTCTTGGGGATGACTGACGTTGAATTTTCTTGTTCATTTTGTAATATTTAGGCCTTGGGAGGATTTTTATTACAAAAATGTATACTGATGCATAATAAATTAACTTTTCAAAAAGACTGCTGATTTTTTTTAAGTTGGTATGTTCTGGTTTGTTTGTTTTTAAATGAGGCAAGGAGCAAAGCTAGAAGCAGCACTCTCTAGTGGTTAGAGCAGCCGCCTGGAAGTCAGGAAACTTGGGGTCTATTCCTAATTCTTCCACTGTGCTGCCAGGTGACCTTGGGGAAGTCATTTAACTTCGCTATTTATCAGTTTCCTCCATATGTAAAATAAGGATAATACTTAGCAACTGTTGATACGTGCTTTGAGATATTTGGATGAAAGGCACCATATAAGTGTACAGTATTATTTTAACAAAATCACAGGCCATGCTTTTCAAAAAAGAGTAGTGATTTTGACTAATTATTTTGGGTGCCCAATTGAGACTCCTTAAAGGGGCCTGATTTTGGGAAGCTTAACACTTTCTGAAAATGAGGCTTCTTTCAGGTGTTTCACATTGGGCACCCCAAATCACTAATCATTTTTTAAAATCTTGGGCATATGTTTAATTTAAGCTTTGTGCCGCTAATAGTATACAAAAATATTTATGACTTTATTGGCCTTTGGGATGCACATACAAGGTTGATCATTTATTTACTTTCTCTGCTTAGTTAACCCAATGGATTGTGTGACTGAACATCCAATGCAGTAGCATAACCATGCCGCCTACCGTGACTTGTCCCCTTGTGGAATGTATGGAGACTGAAACAAAATAATTTTTCCTTGAACTACCAGCTCAAGCTGTTATCCAATAATAAATAATAATTAAAATACCCTTCTCACATTAAAAGCCTCTATTCCTCTTCTTTTATATCAGGCTTTAGGAAAATTTTGCCTTCTACTCTTGTTTGCAGCACTCTGGCTGCTACTGCCCTTTCCTTCCTCTGCATCCCCCATAGAGAATATTACTGCCTTGCCTAGTGGATCACTGTGTGATTATACATTAATATCAGGCTGGGGATATGTGTCACTCAGCTATAGATGTTGTCTACCTTCACCACATCTAGGAAATTGCTCTGACTGCTGATTTTGCTTCTTGCACATGCTTTATTTATCCATCTCTCTTAAGTGCTCACGGAGCTCAAAAATAAAAGTCAGACTCTGATTATCCAGATGGAATCAGGAATGGAATCAGGAACTAGACAGATGACCTCGTGTGATTAATAACATTGGGTGATATTGCTTCTTTTTGAATAGAATGAAGCTTACGGATCATCTAAATTCAGAGAATCAAGGCTTGAATACAACTTTTTAAAAGTTAATGGGCTATTCATATTAAATAAAGATTACTCTAGTGGATAGAAATCAGCCAGGCTTGCTGCCATACCTGCAGTATTTCCCAGCATTACAAACTCTGGTGGTCAGACCGATTTGCACTTTGGGGCATCACTAAAACTTTAAAAATTCAGCCCTCGGGAGATTTATATCTCCACATATATTTCAAACCAGAAAGGCAGCAAACAGTGCCACCTCCTTCATAAAATAGCTTCTTCACAGTCCCCACTTTTGCATCTGTTCATAGATCTGTGCAGTTTCTACACTGCAAAGAGAAGTTAGCACCTAGAAGAGGTTGTGTGGCTATATGCATGTAAATGACATGGGTTGTGTGTTCTATGATAGAGTCATCCAGGATATTTACTGGGATATCCTAAATACAGTAGCTATTTGGCGTGGATAGCATATGGTAATTTTCTGTTTTAAAACTTTTAAGTTAGAGATGGAGTTTTAAAATGTAATTTGCTGCTAGCCTTTCTTTTTGACCATGCATGTTTGTCTGAGGAAGAACATAGCCCAAAATATGTTTCTCCATACAAATTGTTGGGACAGAAGCACCAAATCGTCAGACTCAACCATGACAAATGTTTATGTAACCAGCCTTTTAACCCAGTGCTAGCAAGGAATAGCAGACACAGATCCCTGCTTCCCCAACTTCCTGTAGCTGTGCTGCAGTGTGTGCTGTAGAGTAAGTTCTCCAATTTAAGTTGTATATGAACAACGCTGGGGCAAATCAATTGGGGGATGAGCAAAAGATTGCTCTTCTCCTAACAATGGCAGGCACAAAAGCCCTCGATGTACACAATGCATTCCGGGCAGATGGTGGTGGGGACAGAGAGGAAAGTTTTGCAGAAATAATGAAAGTTTGAGGAACTCTGTGTCGTCCCTAGGGGAAAAAATGTTTTTTATGAGAGCTGTTCAGGGTGAGAACACACAATGAAGGGGAAAGGCTTATAGAATATCAGAACCATTCAGTCATGTATAGGGCCCTACCAAATTCACGGGGTTCACTTTGGTCGATTTTACAGCCAGAGGGTCTTAAAATGGGTCAATATCACGATTTCAGATGTTTACAGCTGAAATTTCACAGTGTTGTAACCGTGAGGGTTCTAATCTAAAAAGGGGATTGTGGGGGGGTCTCAAAGCCGTTGTAGGGGGTTGAGGATTGCCATACTCACTTCTGTGCTGCCTACAGGAGTTTCCTGAAGCTGGAGGAGGCTCCCAGAGGTGGAGGTGGATCCGATCTCCGCAGTGCTGCTGGGAGCGCTCCAACCAGTGGCTCCTAGCTGCTAGTCAGGGCCAGTGGTGGATTAACGCAGGGGCCCTGGACAATTTGAAAAATGGGTGCCCCAGCCCTGGCAGGAGCCACGGGGAGAGGGAGGGCAAGCAGCAGCCCGGAGCTGCAGCGGGAGCTACAGGCAGCAGAAGCAGCCCCTAGCCCAGGTGCCCTGAGCCTGGCGTCGCAAGCACTGGCAGGAGCTGGGGGGGGGGAGGTGGCAGCCCCCAGCCTGTGCCCCCTGAGCCCCAGAATAGACCCGGGGTGGGCAGAAGCCCGGAGCCCAGCTCTGGGGCTGCTGCAGTGCAGAAGTGAGGTGGTACACCCTCACTTCTGCGCTGCCTGTGTGGATCTAATCTCCCTCCAATAACAGCCATGCATGGGAAGAACAAGTCCTGTCCCTCCCCAGCCCGGCTGATTTTGGGGATATCAGATTTCACGGGGAAGGGCTTATTTCACGTTCTGCGACATGTTTTTCACAGCTGTGAAATAGGTAGTGCCCTAATCATGTATCTATAAAGCACTTGGGGTTTTTCCCTAGGCTTGGGCCCTAAGGCAGTCCCAGGCAAGTATTGCTTGATGTACCACCTGCAATAACTATGGGGCAGTTCAGTTAAAGCTGGGTCTAGTCCATCATTGTGTTCCATTTGCTATTCCACATGGTTTGATCTTGTGGCCCAGGGCTCTGATGGTGAAATGTGATATCAAGTCTGCTTTTTGATTGCTGCTGATGCACCCTTCTGACTTTAACCTTTTGGGTTTCTTTTTAAGGACTGCATTATTGTGATAAGTATAAGCCCATGGGATGTTCAATATCTTGTTCAGCATTTGAAAAATTCAGCTCAATTCTACACTGGGCAGTGGTTCGGGAATCTGGTTTACAGCAGCTAGTGCACTACTTAGATGATTTTTTGTTCACAGGCAGGATGGATTCGGACAAGCGTGAGAGACTGATGGACTCCTTCCAGTCTTTGTTGGATAAATTGGGCGTAACTCTAGCAGGGGAAAAGACAGAGGGGCCCTCCTGTAAGGTGACCTACCTGGGCATTCAGCTAGACACACTAATGGGTATATCTTAACTCCCTCAGGATAAGCCTTGGGAGCTACTGGCCTTGATTAGCGGCTGTGTAAAGGCCAAGAAAGTTACATTTAATGAGCTGTAATCTATTATAGGTCATCTTAACTTTGCTTGTCGGGTGGTGGCACCTGGGTGGGCATTTTGCACCCGGCTTTCAGAGGCCACCACGGGAATATCTAGGCCTCACCATTTTATAAAAGTTACTAAAGAGATGAAAAAGGATTTGGGGGTGTGGGAACAATCTGAGCCATTTCAGTGAGGTTTCCTTGTGGAGGGAGGAATGGACACTTGAGGCTGATTTGAAGATCACCTGACATTAATTAGGGAAAATGCCACAAGCAGGATACATAATCATAAAACTGTGAGCAGGACGCCCACCCCAGAGTGCATGGGGCAGTGCCTTCCGCCTCATGTTCTTGAGTCCTACAACCAAAAGTTCCTTTTCTGTGCCCCTCTCTGCTCCCTCACCATATCCCACTCACAGTGGTTATCCTTGGTCAGAAAGGACCCAGGGTTCAGAGGCGCATCTCTGTGAGTTCACCTCCCACCCAGGGAAGAAGGCACCTTGCTTGCTCCGGCATCTGAACACTTGCTTTGGCTGGCCGCCTCACCAGCCACTGCTCCTCTCCGCTGACTGTCCTGCCAGCCACAGTTCCTCTGTGCCTCACCAGCAGCTCGTTCTGCTCACCAGCCACTCATTCACCAGCTGACTGCCAGTCACCTTCTGCTGCCATCTGCCTCGACCTCTGCACATCAGTCTCTTAGTAATTTTCAGCTCTTTGCAGACTGGACAGAAACACTGCCCCCATCTCAAGTGATTTCAGGGCTCAGTGATTTTTAGCTCTTAGCAGGAAGGGCAGAAACACTACCCCACCACAACTGATTTCAGCTCTGATTGAGCATTTAAAATAACAAAGAGGCTCCTAATAAAGCCTATTTAGCTCTTTCTTTGAACAGTGGGGAAGAACCGGTTAAACCAGTCCATACTCTCCTGGCTAGGACACCTGTCCCCACCCCTTTTACTTTCACAAGATTCTGGCATTCGAGCCCCTGACTTAACGAGGTCCTTTCAGCTGAGGGTGACCTCCACATTTGGGACAGGTTAAGCACAGTTCTGCTCCCCTTTATTCATACAATAATTACAACATTGGTAACAGCATTTCACTACCCCTGCATTCAGTAGTAAAATGATTTGTAACCCAACACCAGCCAAAGTTGATTACTTTGAGCAAAACACCACTGTAAGCAGAGCAGGAGCAAACTGTATTTACATGAACACACCTAAAGTCTCTCCACCTCCCAGCTAGCTGTCAGGGAAGAATTCATTCAGACCCTGCTTACATCATAAGACGGGAGCAAGACCTTTTTTTGCACTTAAAAGCAGACTGAGAATTTGGCAAGATGGGAACTGGCCCATCAAAGCTACAGTGATCAAAGAAGAATCACTTTGCTCATACTAGGTTATCACAGACAAAGGCAAAAATCTTACAAAGAAATCAAAAGCATCTGCTCTAGATACCTGACAACTTGGCCAACACAAGTGAAATGAAAGCAGACTTACAAGGCAAAAACAATTCACAAACTGAACCTGTCATTGACCATGAGACTGAAGAGTTTGTCACAGATAAGGACTTGTCTCATGGGGGTTTGCAATAAAGCAGTTTGGGAATGCCCTAAGAGTCTGATGGAGACACATTTAAAGTTGTGTTAAAGCAACCTGGAGGGCTGGTAATTAAGTTATTCTATTCTATTTGTTAATGTTTGCTGTTATTTTAATTTAATAGATTTTTAATTCAGTAAAGGGATCTTAAACAGGAAAGATATGCTATAGAATAAGTCCTCCAGGAAGCATAGAGATGCCACATTTCCTGTATACTCTTTATGCACTCTTTGGTTTCCTGTGACACTTCTGCTTGAAGCAGGAAAAAAAAAGAAGCCCAGAACAGGGCAGTGGGAGGGTGTAGCTACACAGAATAGTAGAAAGTTTTGTTACCTCATTTCTATACATATTTCCTATTCATAATAAAGGTTTTACCTTGACACCAGTCTGCTTGTCAAAACAACAACAACAACAACAACAACAACCCACAGTGGACTCACCTAGTGCAAACATTCATTCTCCTCATCTTTAAATCACCCCTAATCCTCCACACACAGCACAGAGCTCCACATCTCTGCGGCTGGTACTATACACAACTGCAAACTACTCACAGCTATTTGGGCCTCTTGCTGGCATGTAGAGTACCCATGGATCTGGGCCATAAATAGTTATACACATAAGAAAAATAAGTGGCCCACTGTGATCTGCCACTTACCTAAGGCAAATATTGAGTTTCAATTCAATGAAAAGAAAACAAATGTGATTAAAGCCATATAAAAAATCCTCTCCCTTTCAAGTCTTCTGGCATCATCGTCTTTCAAATTCCTCCCTCACACTTCATGCAGAAATTTTTCCCAGCTTGTTCTCCTCACCAGTGACCACATACTCTCCCTCACCTAAAGTTCTGTCCTGTGTTCTGTCCTGGCTTGGTGCTTCTTATGGTGTAAATTCTTTGGAGCAAAGAAAATGTCTTACTTTAGAAATTGTAAGTTCTGCAGCACAGAAGATTGATAATGGAAGCTAAAGTCATCAGGGAAAAATCCATGTCTGGTAGGACTAAGGACAATGAGGAGTTTAAGTATATTAGGAACCAAAGAAATCTTAGCAATGGTATAGGCCCTTTAGTAGATGGAGATGGTAAAAATGTTAATACTGATGCAGAAAAGGCAGAAGTGTTCAATAAATATTTCTGTTCCTATTTGGAAGGAAGCAGGATGATGTACTCATAGCATATGAAGATGATGAAGTACTTTCCAGTCCTCTAATAACCAAGGAGGTTGTTAAATAACATAAACATTTTAAAATCAGCAGACCCAGATTTCTTGCACCAAAGAGTCCTAAAAGAGCTGACTGAGGAGATCTCTGTCTCACTGATCATAGAATCATAGAAACATAGGGTTAGAAGGGACAGCAAGGGTCATCTAGTCTAACCCCCTGTCAAGATGCAGGATTTGTTGTGTCTAAACCATCCAAGACAGATGGCTATCCAGCCTCTTTTTCAAAATGCCCAGTGAAGGAGCTTCACGACTTCCCTAAGAAGTTTGTTCCATTGTCCTACTGTTCTCACAGTTAGGAAGTTTTCCTTTGATTTAATCTAAATCTGCTATGCTTTAGTTTGAACCCATTGCCTCTTGTCCTGCCTGTGTGGCAAGAGAGAACAATTTTTCTCCAACTTTTTGATGGTAGCCTTTCAAGTATTTGAAGACCACTATCATGCCCCCCCTTAATCTCCTCCTTTCCAAACTAAACATACCCAGGTCCTTCAGCCTTTGCTCATGTGACTTGCATTCCATCCCTTTGATCATCTTTGTCGCTTGCCTCTGAATCCTGTCCAGTTTCTCTACATCCTTTCTATACAGTGGTGACCAAAATTGGACACAGTACTCCAGCTGAGGCCTAACCAGTGCCAAATAGAGTGGTACTATCACTTTCCATGATGTGCATTTTATGCCTTTGTTAATGCAGCACAAAATTGCATTTGCAACAGCATCTCATTGTTGACTTATATTGTGGTTGTGACCCAGCACAACTCCAAGATCCTTCACAGCAGTGCTGCTGCCAAGCCAGTTATCTATTCCCCATTCTGTATTTGTGCATTTGGCTTTTCTTCTCTAAATGTGGCACCTTATATTTGTCTTTGTTGAATTTCATTTTGTTGTCTATAGCCCAGTTCTCCAATTTATCAAGATCCCTTGGAATTTTAGCTCTATCCTCCATCCCCAGCTTTGTGTCATCTGCAAATTTGATCAATATGCTTTCTAGTCCTATATCCAGGTCATTAATAAAGATGTTAAATAACACAGGACCCTGAACAGATCCGTGTGGAACCCCACTTAAGACCTCCTTCCAATCTGATATTCCATTAGTAGTTACTCTTTGTTTGTGGTTCTTTAACCAATTATGTATCCACTTAATGATAGTTCCACTAAGCCCACATTTCTCCAGCTTACTTATCAGAATGTCATGTGGGACTATGTCAAAAGCCTTGCTGAAGTCCAGGTATATTATGTCCACTGCATTCCCACTATTCACCAAACCAATTACCTTGACAAAGAAGGAAATCAAGCTGGTTTGGCATGATTTGTTCTTAGTAAATCCATGCTGCTTGGTAGTGATCACCCCTTCAGCATCCAGGTATTTGCAAATTGAATGTTTTATACATAGCTCTAGTAGCTTCCCAAGTATCGAGATCAGGCTGACTGGTCTAAGTTTCCCGGCTCCTCCTTTACCCCCTTTTTAAAGATGGGCACTACGTTAGCCCTTCTCTAGTCTTCTGAGACCTCTCCTGTCATCCATGAGTTTGCAATTATTATTGCCAGTGGCTCCAAGATTTCTTCAACTAATTCCTTAAGCACTCTGGGATGAATGGCATCAGACCTCGCTGACTTAAATTCATTCAAATTAGTCAGAAGATGTGTTCTTGACTTATCCTAATCTGTCCCTTTTATTGTCTATGATAATTTCGTTAGTTGTCCTGTCACGTTATTTTTTGTGTGAAGACTGAAGCAAAGTAGGCATTGAGCATCTCTGCCTTCCTATTATCTTCTGTTACTAGCTCACCTTCTCCGTTGAGCAGCGGACTCACACCATTCCTGATCTTTCTTAAGATGCTAAGTTTCAATAAATCTTGGAATACTGAGGACATTCTAGAAGACGGCAAGAGTGCAAATGTTCTAAAAGGGCAGGCAGGTAACTAGAGGCAAGTCAGCCTGACATCAATTCCCTGCAAAATATTGGTAAAGCTGATCTAGGATTCAATTGATAAAGAATTAAAGGACAGAAATATAATTAATGCCAGTCAATAGGGTTTTATGGAAAATAGGTCTTGTCCAACAAACCCGATTTAATTTTTTGATGAGATTACTAATTTGGTTGATAAAAGTAACTGCATAGATGTAATGTACTTCGACATTTGTAAGACATTTGACTTAGTACAGCATAACATTCTGATTAAAAATTAGCACTATACATGTAACATCTACTGTTGTTGAATTAAGAACTGGCTAACTGACAGATCTCAAGAAGTAGTTGTCAATGGGGAATCATCATCAAATTAAGGTACTGCTAGTGGGGTTCCACAGGGATCAGTACTAGGCCCAGTACTATTCAATAATTTAATTAGTGATCTGGAAATAGATATAAAATCATTGCTGATAAAATTGTGGATCACAAAAATTGGCAGAGTGGTAAATAATGAGCAGGACATGACAGTCATACAGAGTGAACTGGATTGCTTGATAAGTTGGGCCCTATAGCATGATGGCCATTTACTGCCTCCTACGTGCCCCCTCATGACTAAGGTTTCCAATGTGGCCATCCTGCCTCTTTCTCCCCATCATCTGGGCCTCTTCAACAACTCTCAGGCTCCTTCTAAGATCAGTCCTTTAATTCCAACAGTTTTCCTCAGGCTGGCAACAGTTTGTCACAAAAGCAGAACTCAAAAGTCCAAAACGTACAGAGTTTTTCACTTTATCTTCACTTCTTTAACTCACAGGCTTTATCTGGGTAGGGCTCTGCAGGAGCCAAACTTAATCCCCATAGCTACTCCTTCTACCACTGAGCTTCCTCTGCTTCCTGCCTCTGGCAGTCTCAGCTCCTCTCTCAACAACCCCCTTCCCTGAAACTTCCTGCAGCCTTTTCTATTGGAATCCCCGATTCCTCTCAGGAGGTGAATCATCTTGTAATCAAGCTTGGCTTAGCCCCAGGCTCCCCTGGGCAGGCCACCCTATTACAGGCTCATTCAAACAATATGTGTTTTAACACAGTCAACTACTAAGTCAGACATCTAGGAAGAAGGAATGCAGGAATACAGAATAGGGGACTGCATCCTGGAGAACAGTGGCTCTGAAAAAACAGTGACATCCTGGAGAACAGTGACTCACTCATTGGTGAGACGAATACTGCATACATTTTTTAAAGGATGTTGAAAAATTAGAGAGGGTGAAAAACGAGCCACAAAATTATTCAAGGTCTGGAGAATATGCCTTTCAGAGAGAGAGAGAGAGCGAGAGAGAGAGAGAGAGAGAGAGAGAGACTTAAAGAGCTCAAGCTGTTCAATTTATCAAATAGAAGATTGAGAGGTGATTGGATTGCACTATACAAGTGCCTTCATCGGGAGAAAATCCTGGGTAGTAAAGGGCTTTGTGCAATGAATCTCATGGTTCTAGTTTTCTCTGTGTTGATTTTCAACCCTACTAATTATGCCTAGGCTTGGAGAACATTTGTTTTGGCTTGCACATCTCTATGGGTATCGCAAGTTGATGTCATCTGTAAAGTTAAGGTCTTCTAACTTGTGTGAAAGTCCATTGTATGATCTTTGGTTGTGCTGTGGTCTCCCTCATCACCCAATCCATTACTAGTAAAAAGATCATGGGTGACATATGACATCCTGATGCCAATAGTAGCCTCGAATGTCTTAGTCAGTTCACTGTTATGTATTACTTAGCATGTCATTTTCATAGAAGCTCTGAATGATGTTCACAAATTTCTGAGAGATTCCACAGTGGTGTAGCAACTTCCATAAAACTGTTGTATCCACTGTATCAAAGGCTTTTTGAAAAAATCTATAAAATTCATGTAAAGTAGTGACTGCCATTCAATCAATAGTTTTATGCTGATATGAAGTATTACTCTTTGATCTGTACATGATTTCTCCTGTGTGAACCTTGCCTGTTCTTGTTGCAACCTTGAATCTACTGCTTTCTTTATTCTATAGAAAATAATGCCTGTAAATACCTTACTTGGGATAGACAGCAATTGAATGCCCATCCAGTTTTTGCACTGACTGAGGTCTCCTTTATTTCTCAGCTTCATTATGACCTTTTTCTACTCATTTGGTATTTTTTCTTCTTCCCATATATTTTGATATCAGAATGTCCACTGTGTTCTTCAAGTCTGTCTTAAGAATCTCCATTGGGGTGTGATCCAGACCTGGTGCCTTTCCATTTTTTAACCAATTGACTGCCCTTTCTACTTCTACTCTGGTGATAGAACCTATTTTCACATCCAGATATTTTTCCTCTGTCTGGGGGATTGGCTGCTGGCTCACCATTCAGTAGTTGACTAACATACTGCCTCCATCTATTTAATTTTTCAGATGTCTTCCTTGTTAAGTTGCCCTCGTTGTCTTGAACTGATTGGTTGCTATTGTTTTTTCCCCTGACAACTGTCTAATAATGTTGTACAGTGTCTTTATGTCATTTTGTGCTGCCACAGTTTGTGCATCTATTGCCATTTCGTCTATTAAATCTTATTCCTTTTCCTAGCACTCCTTTTGGCTTCTTTGTTCTTTACAGTATATTCCTCTTGGGGTTGCTTTATCTGTGTTCTTGCTTGATTTAGTTTCAGTTAATTTTGCATCCCTACTTTCTGCCATGTATTCTCAGATCATCGTTTGTTGTAGTGTTTCTTCCTGAATCCCACCACTTCACAAGTTTCATTTTCCTGTTTCTATTTGCCTTCTACTGTTCCATCATCTTCAAGCACCTAGTATCTATTTGATAGAGCAATTCTGGACTTTTATTGCATTGTCATCTGTTTTAGCTTGCAGATGTTATAACATGGGCATCTCTGTGGTTCAGATTTCTTTTCTGTTCTTATTCTTATTCTCAATTTAGCTACCACTAATATGTGGTCTGTTCCCACATATGCCTCATTCCTGGTATGTACATCTAAAGTTCTTCTCCATTTGTGCTGAATTGTAGTGTGATCAATTTGGTACCCTCTTCTGCGATCTGGTGACCTCCACATTATCTTATGAATAGTATGCTGAGGGAAGATAGTTCCTCCAATGACCAGGTAATTCATTCCACAAAAATCAGCAAACATTTCACTGTGCCTTGTTTCCCCATAATTACTTCCCTGCCAGTGTTGTTGCTCCTTACTTTAACATTCATATCTCCAATTACTTGGAGGACACCACCAATAACACTTTCTGGAGCTGACATAGAAGTGGTCTGATATTTCACATATTTTGGCAGCATTGTAAGTATGACAGGTGGAACAGACAAAGACATTAAAGTCAGAATAGCAAAAGCCAAGCGTGCCTTCATAACTCTAAAGCCAATCTGGAGAAACAGAAATTTTGCCCTTCAAATGAAAGGCAACTATTTAACACAATTGATCGTACTATATGGTGCTGAAACTTAGAGATTTATTAAGACGTCAATAAACTCCACATTTTCATAAACAACTGCCTTAGACAATTCCGCAATATCAGATAGCCAGGAAAAACAAACAACAAAGAACTCTGGAGGAGGGTGAAACAGGACATTATGGAACAAAAATGGAGATGATTAGGATATACATGGAGGAAGGACCCGAACAACATAAAACAGGCATTGGACTGGAACCCCTAGGGCAAGAGGCAATGAGGTATAACATGGAAATGCACAATAGAAGCAGAATTGAAAATCATCAAAATGGCATGGGAAGAAGCTAAGACTGCAGCAAGAGACTGTCAAAGATGGAAGGCAATGGTGAAGGGTCTATGCTCTGCATGGAATAAAGAGGCATAAATCAAAACAAAGGACTCTTTAATCTAGCAGAGAAATGGCATAACAAGAATCAATGGCTGGAAGCTGAAGCCAGACAATTTTAAATAAGAAATAAGGTACACATTTTTAACAGTAAGCATTAACCACTGAAACAAACTATCAAAGGAAGTGGTAGATTCTTCATCCCTCTATGTCTTCAAATCACGACTGGATGCGTTTCTGGATGATATGTATTAGCCAAACACAAGTTTTTGAGCTCAGTACAGAGGGTAACTGGGTGAAATATAATAGCCTGTGATATGCAGGAAGTCAGAGTAGATGATTTACGTTTCCTTTTGCCCTTATGCTCCTGGGGAAATTCTGCACCACTGCGCAGGCGCAGAATTCATGACTGGCGCAGAATTTCCCCCCCGCAGAAAATACATTCTGCCCAAGAAGTGCTGCTGTTCCGCCTTTCACCCACCAGAGGCTGCTGTGACACCAGAACAGCCAGCAGCCAGCTGCATTCATCACAGCATCTTACCCACAGAGCCAGGTTAGGACACACAGAGTGGGGTCTGCTGGGGGGTCACAGACTGTTGTTCAGAAGGGCTGGGGGGGACAGACTAGAGCACGGGGTCAGGAGCTAGTGGGGTGACAGCACTGAGCCAGGGCTGAATGGGAAGGGGGCTGCAGGGCCACATGGGGATGGGGATGTCACATCACCAGACTCAGATGTGACTGCTTTGAAATATCACCCAAGAGTTCTTAGGGAACTTGAATGTGAAATTGCAGAACTACTAACTGTGGTTTGCAACCTATCATTTAAATCAGCTTCTGTACCAAATAAATGGAGGATAGCTAATGTGACTCCAATTTTTAAAAAGGGCTCTAGAGATGATCCCAGCAATTACAGGCCAATAAGCCTAACTTCAGTACTAGGCAAACTGGTTGAAACTAATAGTAAAGAACAGAACTGTCAGATACATAGATGAACATAATTTGTTGGGGAAGAGTCAACATGGTTTTTGTAAAGGGAAATCATGCCTCACCAATTTACTAGAATTCTTTGAGGGGGATCAACAAGCATGTGGACAAGGGGGATCCTGTGGATATAGTGTACAAACGCTCCCCGGGTAACGCAAGACCTGACTTACGCAAATCCGCACTTACGGAAAAAGTTCCATAAGCTAGAAATAGGAGGGGTTTTGTTTTGTTTTGTTTTGTGTAATGGTCGGAGATACGTTTCCGACTTACGCAAAATTCGAGTTACGCAAGGCATTCCAGAATGGAACGCTTGCGTAAGTCGGGGAGCGTCTGTACTTAGATTTTCAGAAAGCCTTTGACAAGGTCCCTCACCAAAGGCTCTTAAACAAAGTACACTCTCATGGGATAAGAGGGAGGGTCCTCTCACGGATCAGTAACTGGTTAAAGGATAGGAAAGAAAGAGTAGGAATAAATAGTCAGTTTTCAGAATGGAGGGAGATAAATAGTGATGTTCCCCAGGGTTCTGTACTGGGATCAGTCCTATTCAACATATACATAAATGATCTGGAAAAAGGGGTAAACAGTGAGGTGGCAAAATTTGCAGATGATACAAAAGTACTCAAGATAGTTAAGTCCAAAGCAGACTGCGAAGAGCTACAATGGGATCTCACAAAACTGAGTAACTGGGCAACAAAATGGCAGATGAAATTCAATGTTGATAAATGCAAAGTAATGCAAATTGGAAAACATAATCCCAACTATACATATAAAATGATGGGGTCTAGATTAGCTGTTACCACTCAAGAAAGAGATCTTTGAAACATTGTGGATAGTTCTCTGAAAACATCCACTCAATGTGCCGCAGCAGTCAACAAAGCTAACAGAATGTTGGGAATCATTAAGAAAGGGATGGATAATAAGACAGAAACTATCATATTGCCTCTGTATAAATCCATGGCACGCCCACGTCTTGCCATCTCAAAAAAGATATATTGGAATTGGAAAAGGTTCAGAAAAGGGCAACAAAAATGTTTAGGGATATGGAACAGCTTCCACATAAGGAGAGATTAATAAGATTGGGACTTTTCAGCTTGGAAAAGAGACATCTAAGGGGGAATATGATAGAGGTCTATAAAATTATGACTGGTGTGGAGAAAGTAAATAAGGAAGTGTTACTTACTCCTTCTCATAACACAGAAACTAGGGGTCACCAAAATGAAATTAATAGGTAGCAGGTTTAAAACAAACAAAAGGAAGTATTTCTTCACACAATGTACAGTCAACCTGTGGAACTCTTTGCCAGAGGATGTTGTGAAGTCCCGATATTTGGGGCTTTTTTTTTATATGGGCTCCTATTACCCCTCACCCCCTTTCCTGATTTTTCACACTTGCTATCTGGTCACTCTCACCCTAGACCCACCAATTATGTGCATACCAGATAATTGATTTTACAATAGTAAGAACAGTTTAACAGAGTTTGTGGTTGCTTGACAATTTTCTTCAATTGTGGAAAAAACAAATAATTAAAACAAGAAAAGAAGAGTTTCCTATAACAGATGGGCTAATTAAATTGGATTGTTTGCACCCACGCAGAATATTATTTTAAGTTTCATCTTTACTTTCAGTTTTCATTCTAAGGATTTATGAATAATGAATAAAATTAATTCAATAGCGAGTGTGAAATGACACTAGACATCGAACCTTATCATTAGAAGGGCCCAAAAGGGGTGCTAATATTCTCCTCTGGCAACATGAATCCACACATGGAATTAATTTTGTCATCTCAAACTAGTGCCAACTGAAACTGCCAAGTTTTGCCTGGTTTGGAGTCAAAACCAAATGAAGCTGAACATGAAACTATAAATCAGCACAGGTTCATTCTAAACTCAGCTCTGGTTCACCATAAAGTTTGTTAAACTAAAGGAACTATTTGGTAAAATTGGCCTGACTTTCAGGTTTGTAATGAAGTTTTCCCTGATTTCAGATTTCGTTACAACATGATTAATTTGCACAGCTTAGTGAAGACCTCCTTTAATGTTTCAACTAGTCATATATTCACTGCTTTACAAGTTAGTCCCTAAAATTGCTTATAAACATGTATCACCTAACAAAAACCAAAAATGAAAAGTGATGTGTGACCAAAGCAAAATATTTATAATGCCTTCAAAATGGCATTTTATAAAACTTCCTCTTTCAAGCACTCTGGCACTACTCCTACAAGAAGAGCTCAATAGCACAGCCTCATTGCCAGCATGTCTGAACATTCCCACTCCTGTTTCTGTTGTATATTTCCACTCTTATCATGGTGTTGTGTTATCATCGTCTGGTTACTGGGAGATGCAATGAAGTGTAATGCAAGTTAAATCTAGAAATAATGGCTTCCTCTTTCTGTGAGCTGAGACCTGTAATTACTTGTCCCTCCACCCCCAAAGGCTTAAAATAATTTTCTACAAATCGGTCCAGTAAGACAGACACTACAGGATTGTGAAATAGGGAGGACATTTAAAAAAATATATTCAATGATTTTGGGGGACATTTTTAAGTTCATGCAAAAGTCTGTAGTTTAGAATTAAATATGTGGGAACCAAGACTTCCAATTGTTTTGCTTTTCAGGTTGTGTGTGCTGTGGTACAATAAGAATATCTAGTAACAAGCTAGCTTTCATCTAAATAATGGAAATTGAAACTATTCTGTCAGCTCCTTCTGGCCTTTCATTGCCCTTGGTTATTACCTAACATTCTAATTTGAGGTCCGTGCCATTTACCATAGTCATCTAATCAGCATTTCAAAGCATGTCTATAATAGAGGTCTCCAAAAAACCCACAATTAAAAAGGCTGTATTTACCTCTGCTTCCACAAGAAAAATCCAAATGAGTAACGTGTTCTTTTGTGTATTTGCTTTATTAAAACTATTAATACGTAGGGCTACACTGTTGAATTTGTGCTGGTGAATAGTTACTCACATGAATAATCCCAGTTAAATCAATGGGATTACTTGCAGGACTAAATACTCACCAACATGAGTAAGGATTCTACAATCTGACCCTTAGTTTAGAGACAAGATCTGAAAATTCTTTACACCCATTATTTAATAACAGTTCTCTTTCAGCTAGACGG
The DNA here is from genome assembly GCF_028017835.1 of Emys orbicularis. Lineage (NCBI taxonomy): Eukaryota > Metazoa > Chordata > Testudines > Emydidae > Emys > Emys orbicularis. The sequence continues at coordinate 61,021,751 of NC_088683.1, read as the reverse complement.
CTTAGAGGTCAGAATGAGTAAAGCTGGGCAAATACTGGAAGTATTTAAACATTTGTTCAAAAAAACACCAAAAATGTGCTCCAGTGGTATTCATGATGCCTTTTCTTTGCTTTACAAATGTTTGCAAAAGTGCAATTGTTTGTTCACAAGAATTCTATCCACCCGACACAAGCCCCGAGTGGGTTAATATGGGCCACAAGCGACCAATTAACTGTATATGTTGCACCTGGTGGGAAGCCAGGGCTTGATAAAGCCTAACTATAGATGAAGACCAGCTGGGGGAGAAGCTGGGATAGGATTATAAACCAGGAAGCATCTGCAGAAATAAAGTCTGTTGTCACTCGCCCAAGGGAAAGGACAGGGACAAGGAGGTGATCCAGAGGGAGAATAAGCCCTGGGGTCCTGCCCAGGACTGGGGCATCTTACAAGAGGCTTAGAGGGGTAAAATAACCATGGGGAGTAGAGGAAGTTCTGAGGACAACTCCAGAGACTGGTAAGCAGATAGAGAGGTGGGGTAGGAAGGAGCTCAGGGAAACAGCAACAAGGTCTTCTCAGTCTCAGACCAGGTTGCTAGTCATAGGGTCCCTGAGCTGGAACCTGGAGTAGTGGGTGGGCCCAGGTTCCCCTACCAGCCAATAGGGCGTGCTACAGGACCTGAATATGTGGAATGGAAGGCCATCTGGAATAGTGTCCAGACAGCTTGTCCGGTGGGACTTCGTTACTCTGGAAGGAAAGGACTATAAAGTGACCTGGCCGGAGGGCTAAATCATGAAGCGGGAGAACCATGAGTTATAGAAAGAGGGGCTGCAATGTGAGCAACGAACAGAAAGGTGTGCCAGATGGGGTGGGAGCTAACTCCCAGACCCAGCCACAAGGAGGCATACAGAGTGAAGGGAACCTGTCTCCACTTGGGAATGCTGATGTGGAGATGTATTTACTAGAGTTACCACTATTTGTTTGGAAATGCACATGCTCCTTGATGGATAGTATGAAAAAACAGACTATCCCTGCTCCAAAATAGTATCATGTAGTAACTAGAACTGATCAGGAATTTTTTGACAAAATGACTTTTCATCAGAAGATGCCAATTTGTCAGAACTGAAACTTTTTGTAGGAACTGAAATGGTTGACAAACTTTCATCGGGAAGGTTTCTCAGGTCCACGATGGAATTCGTGGTCAAGATAAGAGAGATTGGCCCAACCCCCGAATTAGGGTTGCCTGGAGTTTCCAGTAATTAAAGATTATGCCATGTGACGAAACCTTCAGGAATACATCCAACCAAAACTAGCAACCCTATCCAGAATAGCCAATACCCCCCTGGTTAGGGTGCTCACCTGGGAAAAGAGAGGTGCAGAGTCTAGACTCTGGTCTACCTGATTCAGAGCAGGGACTTGACCCTGCATCTCCCAGGTCAGTGCCCTGACCACCTGGCTATCCTGGGGTAGGTCTTTCTCAGTCACTCCTGTTGGAGCTGTTCCATTTTGTATAAATATTCATTGGGCCAGAGAGACTGGAGTGGGGTGCAATACTTTTCCAATTTTTTTTTGGAAGGTCTTAGGTTTGTCATGATGTGGAATGGTAAAAGTTCTTGAAATCTCAGATTTTTGCAGGTCAGGAAACCCATGTTCTCACCTACCCCCATTTCTAGTAGTGACAATACAGAAAATATGGCACCTCTTAATGTCACGCACAGTTATACACAGGCCAGAATCTTAGCATAACTTAGACATGTTTTAAAGCCTTAGGCCTAACAGCAGATGCTGTTTGTGTTTTACACAGGTTGAGTAACTACGAGGTAGCTTACTCTTTTACCTTTTTCTTCTATTTTACATTCAACCATGCTGAAATGTATTACTGATCTGTGACAAAGGTGTGTATATATATCAAGGTATTTCTTTGATATTAAGAAGCTGATATATGTAAGGGCATAGGTTGAGAAGCCAATGTGAGTAGTTTTTAAGCCGAACCCACCAAAATGTATTGGGTCATAAGGCTTAATCAACTGTATAATATGGCAGCTGCATATAAACATATATATAAACATATAAAGTGATCCTACTAACTTTATCACTGAGATATAGGGAATAATAAAATAAAATAATAATAATAATAAAAGACAAAAACACCCTATCATCTATGGGTGAACACTTTTCACAAAGCGATCTCTCTATATCTGACCTCTCAGTACTCATCCTCAAAGAAAACCTGCACAACTCTTTCCAAAGCTGAACCTGGGCACTTAAATTCATAACTTTGCTAGAGACACGAAAAATCATGGTCTTAATAAAGGCACTGGATTTATGGCCTTTATGGTCTTACAATAGGGTTACCATCCGTCCGGGTTTCCGCGGACATGTCCGGCTTTTTTAGCTTTAAATGGCTGTCCGGGGGGGATTTCTAATAAGGTAGAAATGTCCGGGATTTCCCCCTTCTCCTCATGCAGAGTGTGGCGCAGCTGATTGGACGGCTGTGCCTGATTGAAAGCCGCTCGCAGCCACTGGGGCCTCTAGCAGCCAGAGTCCCTCCCCCTCCCCCGCTCCCTCCTCCCCCGCAGAGCAGCGCCTTATTTGTTTGGCTGCACGTGGAGCCCGCAGCTCTCCCTCGGCCTGGTGGGGGGGGGGCAGGCAAGGGACAGGGAACGGGGGGGTTAGATTGGTCGGGGGTTCTGGGAGGGGCTGTCAGGAGAAGGGGTGTAGAGAGCGGTTGGGGCAGGCAGGGGATAGGGAACAGGGGGGTTAGATTGGTCGGGGGTTCGGGGGGGGTTGTCAGGAGAAGGGGTGTAGAGAGCAGTTGGGGCAGGCAAGGGACAGGGAACAGGGGGGTTAGATTGGTCGGGGGTTCTGGGTGGGCTGTCAGGAGAAGGGGGTGTAGAGAGCAGTTGGGGCAGGCAAGGGACAGGGAACGGGGGGGTAGATTGGTCAGGGGTTCTGGGGGGGCTGTCAGGAGAAGGGAGTGTAGAGAGCAGTTGGGGCAGGCAAGGGACAGGGAACGGGGGGGTTAGATTGGTCGGGGGTTCGGGGGGGCTGTCAGGAGAAGGGGGTGTAGAGAGCGGTTGGGGCAGGCAAGGGACAGGGAACAGGGGGGGTTAGATTGGTCAGGGGTTCTGGGGGGGGCTGTCAGGAGAAGGGGGTGTAGAGAGCGGTTGGGGCAGGCAAGGGACAGGGAATGAGGGGGTTAGATTGGTTGGGGGTTCTGGGGGGGGCTGTCAGGAGAAGGGGGTGTAGAGAGCGGTTGGGGCTGGTAAGGGACAGGGAACACGGGGGTTAGATTGGTCGGGGGTTCTGGGGGGGCTGTCAGGAGAAGGGGATGTAGAGAGCGGTTGGGGCAGGTAAGGAACAGGGAACAGGGGGGGTTAGATTGGTCCGGGGTTCTGGGGGGGGCTGTCGGGAGAAGGGGGTGTAGAGAGCGGTTGGGGCAGTCAGGGGACAGGGAGCAGGGAGACTTAGATAGGGGGTGGGGTCCTGGGGGCAGTTAGGGTGGGGGGGACAGGTAGGGGGTAGGGGGATTCTGAGGGGGGCGGGAAGTGGGAGGGGGCGGGGCTGGGGCGGGGCTAGGGCGGCACCCCGTGTCCTCTTTTTTGATTGTTGAAATATGGTAACCCTATCTTACAATCTGTAACTCACTAACCCCCCTTCTTGTCCTATGACTACAGGGGTGTTAACAGGCCACTTCTCCTTTCATGGTCCCTTAGAATATGTGCTAACTACTTACGTTAAACTTTCTGTTCGATCTTGTATTTAGCTGTGACACTCTTAGTACCTTTTCCAGACCTGAGGAAGAGCTCGTGTAGTTCAAAAGCTTATCTCACCAACAGAAGTTGGTACAATAAAATATTACCTCACCCCCTTGTGTCTCTAATATCCTGGGACCAACATGGCTGTAACAAAACTCCTTTAAATCACATACAGTTCAGATATACCCAAAATTCAGCTACAGCCTAAACTATGGCAGGCAGATTTCTGATCAGAGAAAAACAGACAAAAATGAGAAATTTTAACATTTCATGAAATGTTGCCCCCTTATTAGAAAGTACAGGAGAGAAAGTTACATTCACCCTTCGTTTATACCCATCGATTTCATCATCATTAGAGATTGCACAGGTGTAATTGAGAGAAGAATTTAGACCACTGAACTTACTTCTAAAAACCACATAGTTCAAAGATGTTTTCTTTGCACCCTTATTTTTTGCAACTGTGGAAATGGGCCTGTCAAGGCTGTATCCCCACTTTGAACTTTAGGGTACAAGTGTGGGGGCCTGCATGAGGACTTCTAAGCTTAACTACCAGCTTAGATCTGGTCCGCTGCCACCATTCCCTTCCCTGGGAAGCTTTGAGAAACCTTTCACCAATTCCCTGGTGAATACAGATCCAAACCCCTTGGATCTAAAACAAGGAGAAATTAACCATCTCCCTCCTTTCTCCCACCAACTCCTGGTGAAATACAGATCCAAACCCCTTGGATCTTAAAACAAGGAGAAATTGACCCTTCCCCCTCCTTCCTTTCACCAACTCCTGGTGAATACAGATCCAACTCCCTTGGATCTAAAAACAAGGAAAAATCAATCAGGTTCTTAAAAAGAAGGCTTTTAATTAAAGAAAAAGGTAAAAATCATCTCTGTAAAATCAGTATGGAAAATAACTTTACAGGGTAATCAAACTTAAAGAGCTCAGAGGACCCCCCTCTAGTCTCAGGTTCAAAGTACAGCAAACAAAGACAAACACTCTAGTAAAAGGTACATTTACAAGTTGAGAAAACAAAGTAAAACTAAGACGCCTTGCCTGGCTTTTTACTTACAAGTTTGAAATATGAGAGACTGGTTTGGAAAGATGGGGAGAACCTGGATTGATGTCTGGTCCCTCTCAGTCCCAAGAGCGAACAACCCCTTAAACAAAGAGCACACACAAAAGCCTTCCCCCCCCCCCAAGATTTGAAAGTATCTTGTCCCCTTATTGGTCCTTTGGGTCAGGTGTCAGCCAGGTTACCCGAGCTTCTTAACCCTTTACAGGTAAAAGGATTTTGGAGTCTCTGGCCAGGAGGGATTTTATAGTACTGTACACAGGAGAGCTGTTACCCTTCCCTTTATAGTTATGACAGGGCCCAACTGCTCCCTGCTATTCTGTAAAATCCAGATTGGCTGTAGATGCGGTGAGGAGTGCCACTCCAAAGCAAGGACACAGAATGAACTACAGCCCACCAGAGTGATGGGAGGAGGTTGAGCCAATGAGCAGAGGTGGGGATGAGCTCGGGAAGATTTGGAGAGAGAACAAAGAAAGAGCCAGAGCAGCAGCAGCCCTGAGCTGGAGGGGCAGAGACAGTGTCTGAAGTAGAAGTTTCTTGGTGGAGGAACCAGCGGCTGCACTGATGCTTGCAAAAGGGGACTCTTACAAATGCCATAAGATGACAGGACAGCTGAGACTGACCACACAGAGAGACCTGCCAGTTTGAGCACACAGCAGCAGCAGAGCGCAGGGCAGAGAGTCTGTGTGTGTCTATCTAGGGCAGTGGTGGGCAACCTGTGGTCCACGGGCCGCATGCGGCCCATCAGGGTAATCCGCTGGCGGGACGTGAGACAGTTTGTTTACATTGACCATCTGCAGGCATGGCCACCCACAGACTGAGTCATCTATCTGCCGCCCCGACCGAGAAAACCGAGAAGTGTGCTGCTTGCCAGGAGCTAGGATTCACGATGTGACGGAGAAACTGCCGAGACTCATCAAGCCCTCGAATCGCTACCCATCCTGCTTCTCCACATGGGCACCAATGATACTGCCAAGAATGACCTTGAGCAGATCACTGCAGACTACATGGCTCTGGGAAGAAGGATAAAGGAGTTTGAGGTGAAAGTGGTATTCTCATCCATCCTCCCTGTGGAAGGAAAAGGCCCAGGTAGAGACTGTCAAATCATGGAAGTCAATGAATGGCTACGCAGGTGGTGTCGGAGAGAAGGCTTTGGATTCTTTGACCATGGGATGGTGTTCCAAGAAGAAGGATTGCTAGGCAGAGACAGGCTCCACCTAACAAAGAGAGGGAAGAGCATCTTCGCAAGCAGGCTGGCTAACCTAGTGAGGAGGGCTTTAAACTAGATTCACCAGGGGAAGGAGACCAAAGCCCTGAAGTAAGTGGGGAAATAGGATACCAGGAGGAAGAATGAGCAGGAGAACGCAAGAGGGGAGGACTCCTGCCTCATACTGAGAAAGCAGGACGATCAGCGAGTTATCTTAAGTGACTATACACAAATGCAAGAAGCCTGGGAAACAAGCAGGGAGAACTGGAAGTCCTGGCACAGTCAAGGAATTATGATGTGATTGGAATAGCAGAGACTTGGTGGGATAACTCACATGACTGGAGTACTGTCATGGATGGATATAAACTGTTCAGGAAGGACAGGCAGGGCAGAAAAGGTGGGGGAGTTGCATTGTATGTAAGAGAGCAATATGACTGCTCAGTGCTCCAGTATGAAACTGCAGAAAAACCTGAGAGTCTTGGGATTAAGTTTAGAAGTGTGAGCAACAAGGGTGATGTTGTGGTGGGAATCTGCTATAGACCACCAGACCAGGGGGATGAGGTGGACGAGGCTTTCTTCTGGCAACTAGCAGAAGTTACTAGATTGCAGTCCCTGGTTCTCATGGGGGACTTCAATCACCCCGATATCTGCTGTGAGAGCAATACAGCAGTGCACAGCCAATCCAGGAAGTTTTTGTAAAGTGTAGGGGACAATTTCCTGGTGCAAGTGCTGGAGGAACTGTTATACCAAGAAAATAAAAAACAGCAGGATCTTATTGAAGGGTATAAGGCAATATGCCGCATTTATTGTGAATACAGAAAGAATCAGAGTAAGCAGTCAGTTATAGCTATAACATTCCATTCAATTTCACATTCATTTACACATTCATTCATACACACACACAGGTTCTGCAAGGTTATCATCATATTTACCAGCCTTAGAGTTGCTCGTGCCAAGCCACTGGTACACAAGGAGGGAGCAGGGCCTTGTCAGATGCACATCTGATGCTCCTGGAAGTTGGTTTGCAGAATCAGACCCAAAGTCCTCAGTCTTCAGGGTCTGTTCTTATAGGGATCCATCCTCATGTATTTGCCTCGTCATGCTGCTCTCATGTTTGAACTGATAATCAATGACTGTTCTCACGTTTGAAGTGATAGTCAATCACGCAGATGGCACAGCAATGACGGAATGACAGTATGTTGTTATCTTGTTCTTTGATGCTTCCGCCCTCCTGTCCTTGAGGCAAGTATGCCCTCAGGGTTATCGGGCTATCTTGTCCGCTGTTTTCTTCAGCCAAGCGGTCTTATTTTAAGGCTGGCACCTCAACCTTTAATCTTTCATTCCTCATTCAATCATACATACAATAACACTCAAAATCAAACATATATCCTGTCACATCCGCATTTTATCAGCTACCCATCCTTTAACATAACCATTCTAAAATCAGTGGGACATGGCAGACTTCAATAAGTCTATTAATCCCACTTGTTACATCTTAAAGGAAACAAACAAGATAAGCATGCAGGAGTGTGTGTGGGCAGGGCTGGAAGGGTTCACAAATCTTATTCTGGAGTTCAGGAAAACAAAGTTGTACCAGCCATACTTTTAGAATAAACTCTTTTGTCTCTGGATGTTTTTCTACAATTAGCACAGACTTTGCAAACTGGCAGGCCTGTTTCAATTAGCACAAACTCAGCAGGTTGAGAGAGCAGGCTGAGACACATTTCTTTCTAATGGTCAGACCAAATCTGGGGTCTGTTCTGGAATCATTCTTTCTTACATTTTCCACGACATAAATGTATTAATTATTACTTTTAATCCAACATAATCAACTCGGGGCAGAGCTCTTCTCAACCTGCTGCTCACAAACATGGAAGAATTAGTAGGGGAAGCAAAAGTGGATGGGAACCTGGGAGGCAGTGACCATGAGATGGTCGAGTTCAGGATCCTGACACAAGTAAGAAAGGAGAGCAGCAGAATATGGACCCTGACTCCCTCAGGGAACTGATGGGCAGGATCTCCTGGGAGAATAACATGAGGGGGAAAGGAGTCCAGGAGAGCTGGCTGTATTTTAAAGAATCCTTATTGAGGTTGCAGGAACAAACCACCCAGACGTGTAGAAAGAATAGTAAATATGGCAGGTGGCCAGCTTGGCTTAACAGTGAAATCCTTGCTGATCTTATACACAAAAAAGAAGCTTACAAGAAGTGGAAGATTGGACAAATGACTTGGGAGGAATATAAAAATATTGCTCAGGCATGCAAGAGTGAAATCAGGAAGGCCAAATCACAGTTGGAGTTGCAGCTAGCAAGGGATGTTAAGAATAACAAGAAGGGTTTCTACAGGTATGTTAGCAACAAGAAGAAGGTCAGGAAAGTGTGGGCCCCTTACTGAATGGGGGAGGCAACCTAGTGACAGAGGATGTGGAAAAAGCTAATGTACTCAATGCTTTTTTTGCCTCTATCTTCACGAACAAGGTCAGCTCCCAGACTACTGCACTGCGCAGCACAGCATGGGGAGGAGGTGACCAGCCCTCTGTGGAGAAAGAAGTGGTTTGGGACTAAATAGAAAAGCTGGACGAGTACAAATCCATGGGGCCGGATGCGCTGCATCCGAGGGTGCTAAAGGAGTTGGCGGATGTGATTGCAGAGCCATTGGCCATTATCTTTGAAAACTCATGGCGATCGGGCGAGGTCCCAGATGACTGGAAAAAGGAAAAAGGCCCGTCTTTAAAAAAGGAAAGAAGGAGGATCCAGGGATCTACAGGCCAGTCAGCCTCACCTCAGTCCCTGGAAAAATCATGAAGCAGGTCCTCAAGGAATCAATTTTGAAGCACTTTGAGGAGAGGAAAGTGATCAGGAACAGTCAGCATGAATTCATCAAGGGCGAGTCATGCCTGACTAACCTAATTGCCTTCTATGATGAGGTAACTGGCTCTGTGGATGAGGGGAAAGTGGTGGACATGTTATTCCTTGACTTTAGCAAAGCTTTTGATACGGTCTCCCACAGTATTCTTGCCAGCAAATTAAAGAAGGATGGGCTGGATGAATGGACTATAAGTTGGATAGAAAGCTAGCTAGATCGTCAAGGGCTCAACGGGTAGTGATCAATGGCTCCATGTCTAGTTGGCAGCTGGTTTCAAGCGGAGTGCCCCACGGGTCAGTCCTAGGGCCGGTTTTGTTCAATATCTTCATTAATGATCTGGAGGATGGCGTGGATTGCACCCTCAGCAAGTTTGCAGATGACACTAAACTGGGAGGAGTGGTAGATACCCTGGAGGGTAAGGATAGGATACAGAGAGACCTAGACAAATTGGAGGATTGGGCCAAAAGAAACCTGATGAGGTTCAACAAGGACAAGTGCAGAGTCCTGCACTTAGGACGGAAGAATCCCATGCACAGCTACAGACTAGGAACCGAATGGCTAGGTAGCAGTTCTGCAGAAAAGGACCTAGGGATCACAGTGGACGAGAAGCTGGATATGAGTCAACAGTGTGCTCTTGTTGCCAAGAAGGCTAACGGCATTTTGGGCTGTATAAGTAGGGGCATTGCCAGCAGATCAAGGGACGTGATCATTCCCCTCTATTCGGCATTGGAGAGGCCTCATCTGGAGTACTGTGTCCAGTTTTGGGCCCCACACTACAAGAAGGATGTGGAAAAATTGGAAAGAGTCCAGCGGAAGGCAACAAAAATGATAAGGGGCTGGAGCACTTGACTTATGAGGAGAGGCTGAGGGAACTGGGATTATTTAGTCTGCAGAGGAAAAGAATGAGGGGGGATTTGATAGCTGCTTTCAACTACCTGAAAGGGGGTGCCAAAGAGGATGGATCTAGACTGTTCTCAGTGGTACCAGATGACAGAACAAGGAGTAATGGTCTCAAGTTGCAGTGGGAGAGGTTTAGGTTGGATATTAGGAAAAACTTTTTCACTAGGAGGGTGGTGAAGCACTGGAATGGGTTACCTAGGGAGGTAGTGGAATCTCCTTCCTTAGAGGTTTTTAAGGTCAGGCTTGACAAATTCCTGGCTGGGATGATTTAGTTGCATTAGGTCCTGGTTTGAGCAGGGGGTTGGACTAGATGACCTCCTGAGGTCTCTACCAACCCTGATATTCTATGATTCTATAATTCTTTGCCTGGATTAGATAAAAGTGTTATTCTATTGTTAGTTGTTGTACTTGTTCCAGGAGTTAACTCTAGGAGGGAGTTGGTGTTTGTGTGGTGGCCTGTGGCTGGGACATGGGACCCCTTTCCCAACTCTGGGAATCCCTCATCTGATAATGTCTTTCATCTAATGATCCTCTCCTTAGAGAAATTGCATTTTCAAGACCACCAGCAGCCTCTGAAGGAACAGCATAAGCAACTTTGCATATAGAATCATAGAAGTGTAGGACTGGAAGGGACTTTGATAGGTCATCTAGTCCAGTCCCCTGCATTCAAGGCAGGGCAAAGTAATAATAGACCATTCCTGACAGCACCGTTTGTCAAGTGGTTAAGCACTGGAACAAATTGCTTAGGGAGGTTGTGAAATCTCTGTCATTGGAGCTTTTTAAGAACAGGTTAGACAGTTAGGAAATTTTCCCTAATGTCCAACCTAAACTCCTTTGCTGCAATTTAAGGCCATGCTTAAATGTTCTGTCCTAACCTCAGAATAATTTTTCACCTTCCTCCTCATAACAACCTTTTATGTACTTGAATGCTGTTTTGCCCCTTCAGTCTTCTCTTCTCCAAACTAAACAAAGGCTTTTTTTCAACCTTTCCTCATAAGTCATTTTCTAGTCCTTTAATAATTTTTGTTGCTCTCCTCTGGATTTTCTCCAGTTTGTCCACATCTTTCCTGAAATGTGGCACCCAGAACTGGACACAATACTCCAGTTGCGGCCTTATCAGCACAGAGTAGAGTGGAAGGATTACTTCTCATCTTGCTTACAACATTCATGCTGATGAGTCCCAGAATGCTGGTCACTTATTCAGCAACAGTGTTACGCTGTTGACTCTCATTTAGCTTATGATCCACTATAATCCCCAGATCCCTTTCTGCACTACTCCTTTCTAGGCAGTCATTTCCCATTTTGTATGTGTGCAATTGATTGTTCCTTCCTAAGTGGAGTACTTTGCATTTGTCCTTATTGAATTTCATCCAATTTACTTCAGACCAATTCTCCAGTTTGTCCAGATCATTTGCAATTTTAATCCTATCCTCCAAAGCACTTGTAACCCCTCCCAGATTGGCATCATCTGCAAACTTTATAAGTGTACACTCTATGCCATTATGAAAATCATTTTGCTGTTTCATATTTTGGAGGAAATTTTATCCTTGTGTGAGATGTAATTGTTGACATAAGGAAAGATGTCTCTCTTAGTTATGCAATCTGATTAGGTCTTTTTGATACATGCTCTTTCATAATACTCATTGCTTGCTCACAATATTTCCATTTAAACTATTAACCTCCTAAAGTCAAGAGGACATCTTCTACCAAAAGAATCTGCAAAACTTGAACTTGTGCTGCACAGTATCTTCAATGGGGAACCGACCTTTGCACAATACCTGTATGTCTCTTTCTACAGGTAGAACTTACTGTGTCACTACCATGAGGAAAGAGTGCCAGATCTATGTACTAACAGGAGAAATCGAAAGGCCACCCTTCCCCTCTCCCACCAATATAGCCTGGTGGTTAAGACAATTACCTGGAAGTGTGCAGACCTGCATTCAAGTCCGTGCTCCAGAACAAGACTTCAAATCCAGATCTCTCACATCCCAAGTGAAGGCCCAGCCACTGGGCTATCGGGCAAAAGAAGGTGCCCACCACCTTCTTGTGTTTTCTGAATTTAGAACTTCATTTCCTTGCTTTTATTAAACAAAAGACCTAAAACACCTAAAATTTAGATTAAATGTTTCATTTGACCAGACACATGTCCTCTCCAACCTTTTTGATTTGCTGAAAAAATTCAGTTTCAGTTTGCCCTGAATCAAATCTCTTCCCCTCCCTGAATATTTTGGAACTGATAAACAAAGAATCAGTTAGTCATACAGCTCTAGTGACAAGTTTGAGAATTCCTGCAGGACATGACATCTAATCCTAATATCCAATAAAAAGAAGCTAGCAAGAAGTTTCTTTTGTGAGCCACCACATGTACTTCTGTCCCTTTAAGTGTCCCTTTCAAACTGCTTGACAAAAAGCTGGGTATGGGAATGAATGATACAGTTCACACTGTTCCATAACATGATGCCACCTTCCAGCCTGCTTTTGACCTCTTTTCTGCAGCTGTCCTCAAACTCATTGGCACACACATCAAGAATCCTCATGTTATGAGTGAGAGGCCATAAATACATTGATGTATAATGCATCAAAGAATAATTCAACAACAGCAACTTCATTATATCTGATACAGTCAACACTAGGCGGGTTTGCTAAACTAGCCAAGATGAGATGAAATTTGGAAATTAAGCTCAATATATATCAAAATCCAGATTTATTGTTTGAAAAGCTGTAGTGCTTTCACCTTGCTCTTTTAAGTAAGATTAAATGTAATGTCAGTCTTGATATCTGACACTTATGTTCTCTATCTGGGATAAACAGTTGCATTTCCAGGGACATAGATTTGATCCAATAGGTTTTTCCATCTCTAACTAAGGACAAGTTGTGGCTTTGCCAAAAGCCCTGTGTATGGGGTAATATGTCATTATGCTAACCCAGGAGCAGCTTGGGAAGCAGTCTCCAGTTCTCTCCTGCTCCAGTGTGTAACCTGTGCCAGCCCTATACCTACTGCAGCATACATGCCCTGGTATCCCAGCACAACTATGCAGTCCCATTCACGGAGGGGGGAGGGGGGGGGAAGAAAAGTAAAACTGCACCCATATACTGCCTGTGAGAATCAAATAGAGAGTGTAGGGCAAGTTCTCAGTGCCCCACCTTGCATCCCTTTCTGCCCTGTGTGGGAGCACAAGATGAGCCAAAATCTGTTTCCCTAGTTTGATATTTTGAAGTAATCATTAGAGCATGTTTGCTGTATGATCAAAGCTACCACTTCTAGTTTATTGTAAGTCTGGTTGACATGTGGAGGGTTTAAGAATCTCCAGCACAGTTGCTGATCTGATGATGAGCAAAGCAGGTCACGGTAATCAGCTGTCTGTGCTTTTGTCCTCTGACTGTTTCACAAAATGTACTTGAGATGGAATGGAGCCTGTTCAGTTCCTGATGACTAGAACACAGCCCAGTGGGTTTATTTCAACAGATAAATATACATGATTGTACTTGAATTCACATCACTTAGAATTTTCTGTGTAATCAGATAAGTAGGCAAATATTAATTCCTTGGAAGAGCCAGACAAAATGGATAGGTCTTTAGCCCCCTAATCTTTTAGTTCTCAAGCTGGGGAGCATCCAAGACTCAACAGGGAGTCAAATTGCACCTTTTGCCCTGGAGGAGGAAAAGGAGGGGAGATCTCCTGCAGTGAGGCTGAAGGAAAGAGTAAGTAGATTGACATAGAAGCTGAATTTGCATGTCTCCTAGTCTAAAAGGAAAGACCAGATGGTCCTAGTCTTGCTAGATGATACATGCTACCCTCCTTTTAATGAGAAAAGTCATCCCCCGCAATATCTTATCAATAGGTGGCCCCATAGCCAGATGCCACTTGTTTGTTTTTAAGAGACCTGCTGTACATACCTATCATATCTGTTGGAGAATGAAGGCAATTGTGTAACACACAGGTCCTAAACAAGTGTCAGGGAGTTGTAACTACCCTACCCTTCCCATTTTGGGGGGAACCTACCTCGAGTCCAGCTATATCATAGAATCATAGAAGATTAGGGTTGGAAGAGACCTCAGGAGGTCATCTCGTCCAACCCCCTGCTCAAGGCAGGACCAACACCAACTAAATCATCCCAGCCAGAGCTTTGTCAAGCCGGGCCTTAGAAACCTCTAAGGATGGAGATTCTACCACCTCCCTAGGTAACCAATTCCAGTGCTTCACCACCCTCCTAGTGAAATAGTTTTTCCTAATATCCAACCTAGACCTCCCCGCACTTCAATGTCAGACCATTGCTCCTTGTTCTGTCATCTGCCACCACTGTGAACAGCCTAGCTCCATCCTCTTCAGGTAGTTGAAGGCTGCTATCAAATCCCCTCTCATTCTTCTTTTCTGCAGACTAAATAAACCCAGTTCCCTCACCCTCTCCTCATAAGTCATGTGCCCCAGCCCCCTAATCATTTTCGTTGCCCTCCGCTGGACTCTCTCCAATTTGTCCACATCCTTTCTGTAGTGGGGGGCCCAAAACTGGACTCAATACTCCAGATGAGGCCTCACCAGTGCCGAATAGAGGGGAATAATCACTTCCCTCGATCTGCTGGCAATGCTCCTACTAATGCAGCCCAATATGCCGTTAGCCTTCTTGGCAACAAGGGCACACTGTTGACTCAATTCCAGTTTCTCGTCCACTGTAATCCCCAGGTCCTTTTCTGCAGAACTGCCGCTTAGCCACTCGGTCCCCAGCCTGTAGCAGTGCATGGGATTCTTCCGTCCTAAGTGCAGGACTCTGCACTTGTCCCTGTTGAACCTCATCAGAATTCTTTTGGCCCAATCCGCCAATTTGTCTAGGTCACTCTAGACCCTATCCTTATCCTACAGCATATCTACCACTCCCCCAAGCTTAGTGTCATCTGCGAACTTGCTGAGGGTGCAATCCATCCCATCATCCAGATCATTAATGAAGATATTGAACAAAACCAGCCCCAGGACCGACCCTTGGGGCACTCCGTTTGAAACCGGCTGCCAACTAAACATGGAGCCATTGATCACTACCCGTTGAGCCCGGCGATCTAGCCAGCTTTCTATCCACCTTATAGTCCATTCATCCAATCCATACTTCTTTAACTTGCTGACAAGAATACTGTGGGAGACAGTATCAAAAGCATACCTTTTGCTAAAGTCAAGGTATATCACGTCCACCACTTTCCCCATATCCACAGAGCCAGTTATCTCGTCATAGAAGGCAATCAGGTTGGTCAGGCATGACTTGCCCTTGGTGAATCCATGCTGACTGTTCCTGATCACCTTCCTCTCCTTCAACTGCTTCAAAATGGATTTCTTGAGGACTTGCTCCATGATTTTTCCAGGGACTGAGGTGAGGCTTACCAGTCTGTAGTTCCCTGCATTCTCCTTCTTCCCTTTTAAAAAGATGGACACTATATTTGCCTTTTTCCAATCGTCCAGGACCTCCACCAATCACCATGAGTTAGAGGATAGAGGCACTCTATCCAGGATAGAGGCACTCCAGCAAGCAGGAGATTTGACCAGATCCTGTGTTTAGGATGTTCTATTATAGAACCAGGGGTAGAATGTTTTGGTACTAGGGTGTAACTGTGGGCTTTAAACAAAGCATGGAACAAGGGGCCTCCAAAGTTGACACAAACTGTAATTTCCCCAGAGCAGGGGCGGCGAGTTATATGGGCACACGGTGCCCGTGCTCCAGCAATATTAGGGCACAGGGACCCGGCTCCACCAATGTTCAGGACCACCATTGACTGAGCTAAGTTGAATGTCTGTGGTGGAGAAAGAGGAAGCACCCATTTGTCATGAGCAGCATTCAGACTTGCTACTGTTGAACTGTTTCCAGTTGTTTGATTGAGATGCAAAGAAAATAATCTGTTCTAAGAGCCTGATGGGCGACTTCAGATACAGAACTATGGTGACCTCTGTTGGCCCGAAGGTTGAAGTTCTGTGTTGTATTGTTTTAAACTGCTGCTGTGATGAGCAGCACAAAAGAGAGTGAAGCATGGAACAACTACATCCAAGTCTATTAAAATCCTGACTTTGCCTTCACTGACAAAACTGTAGCTCCTTGAATTGTTAAGGGACTCAGCTCAAGACTCAGAGTTAAAACTAACCATTTTAACCGTTTTGCAGGTACCCATTATTCAGAAATGAAAGAGAGTCTTTCCAGATCATCCTCTGTCCATTGGCAGGGAAGTTCAGGTGATCAAACACACCACTAAGGCTGTAGGTGAACTAGACGTAATGGCTCTGTGACCTGACAGTCTTTATTTGTCTCTCTTCAGTTAAGAGGAAGTTTGAACAGAATACATTTTAGCAACAGTAATGGAACAAATGGAAGCCCAGGTAATTGGCTGTCATTCCAGAGAGCACTTAAGTGGCATACAAAATTTTAAACTGAACTGTCAACTTCCATTGCTGTACTTTTATTCAGGCAAATTGGTTTAAATTTAACTTTGCACAGTAAAAAGATTTGGTCCCTGATCTGTCAAACAGTTATGCACATGCTTAATTTCATTATCTACTCATGTGCATAAGGTTCAGCACACATGGCTGCAGAATCAGGACCGATGTTATTTCTTTAAGTCTTCTTGTTTATTTTTATATGGTATTGATCATCGCTTTGAATATTTGCCTAATTCGCTAGTAAAACCTTTCAAAGTCAAATCAGCTGAAACAATACTCCCCTCTACTGGAAGGCTCTGGTACTCCCAAAATATCCATAAAATGTTAGAGGGAAGATGGGTGAGGTAATATCTTTTGTTGGATTAATGTCCATTGGTGACATACACAAACGTTCAAGCTTACACACAGCTCTTCACATCTGGGAAATTTTTCAGAGGGCAGGTCTACACTACAAATTTACACTGATGCAGCTGCACCGCTGTAGCGCGTCTGGTGAAGAGGCTATAAGCCAATGGGAGAGAGCTCTCCTGTCAGGTTATTACTCCACCTCCCACGAGCGGAGGCAGCTATGTCGATGGGAGAAGCTCTCCTGATAACATAGTGCTGTCTACCCAGGGGGTTATTGTCGGTATAACTAGGTTGCTCAGGGGTGTGGATTTTTCACACCCCTGAGCAGCGTAGTTATACCGAAGTAAGTTTGTAATGTAGATCTGGCCTAAGTTTCCCAGAGCTGAAGAAGAGCTCTGTGTAACTTGAAAGCTTGTCTCTCTCACCAACAGAAGTTGGTCCTAAAAAAGATATTACCTCACCCACTTTGTCTCTCTAATATCCTGGGACTGACACTGCTACAACGCTACTTACATACCTAAAATGTTGAGATCTTAACTAGTTTTGCTGGGGTTGTAGTTATTATAGTTTGTTTGTTTATTTTAACAGGTGAACTGTAAAGTTTTAAAGCTCTTGTATAATTCTCATTCCCCCCAGTGTTTAGCTAATGTCAATGTTTATTACATTCATTATTTGTCTGCTCTATAAACTCTTGTCCAGATGAATTGTCTGAGCAGTACTTGTAAGTTCTTGTTTAGAAGCGGTCTTTCTGAATTTGAAGGCTAGCCACTTGAAAGAATTTTACTTTACAGTATTTTGTGTGTAAATAGTATAGCTTTTCTCAAGCTGTTTTTAAATTGTTTATTCCATATGACCTTAATAAAATAAAATTTGTTGGAAATATCTTCAAGAAAATGACTAGTTAACTTTTTCAAACTTACCAACAAAGAGCTAAATCATCCCCTATACAGAAGAAGCCTAAGGAGGGGATGGAAAATTGAGGGCTGTAACTCAGTTTCTCCTAAAAAAACAACAAGGAGTCTGGTGGCACCTTAAAGACTAACAGATTTATTTGGGCATAAGCTTTCGTGGGTAAAAACCTCACTTCAGATGCATAGAGTGAAAGTTACAGATGCAGGCATTATATACTGACACATGGAGAGCAGGGAGTTACTTCGCAAGTGGAGAACCAGTGTTGACAGGGCCAATTCAATCAGGGTGGATGTAGTCCACTCCCAATAATAGATGAGTAGGTGTCAATTCCAGGAGAGGAAAAGCTGCTTCTGTAATGAGCCAGCCACTCCCAGTCACTATTCAAGCCCAGATTAATGGTGTTAAATTTGCAAATGAATTTTAGTTCTGCTGTTTCTCTTTGAAGTCTGTTTCTGAAGTTTTTTTGTTCAATGATAGTGACTTTTAAATCTGTAATAGAATGACTAGGGAGATTGAAGTGTTCACTTACTGGCTTATGTATGTTACCATTCCTGATGTCCGATTTGTGTCCATTTATTCTTTTGCGGAGGGACTGTCCGGTTTGGCCAATGTACATGGCAGAGGGGCATTGCTGGCACATGATGGCATATATAACATTAGTGGATGTGCAGGTGAATGAGCCCTTGATGGTGTGGCTGATGTGGTTGGGTCCTCTGATGGTGTCGCCAGAGTAGATATGGGGACAGAGTAGGCAACGAGGTTTGCTACAGGGATTGGTTCCTGGGTTGGTGTTTCTGTGGTTGGTGTGTAGTTGCTGGTGAGTATTTGCTTCAGGTTGGGGGGTTGTCTGTAAGCGAGGACTGGCCTGCCTCCCAAGGTCTGTAACAGTGAGGGATCATTTTCCAGGATAGGTTGTAGATCGTGGATAATGCGCTGGAGAGGTTTTAGCTGGGGGCTGTATGTGATGGCCAGTGGTGTTCTGTTATTGTCCTTGTGGGGCCTGTCCTGTAGTAGGTGATTTCTGGGTACCCATCTTGCTCTGTCAATCTGTTTCCTCACTTCCCCAGGTGGGTATTGTAGTTTTAAAATCTTTCTTTTGGGAAGAGGCTTTGATCTTCAGCAGAACCTGTGTTGGGGGAGGGGAGGAGTTAATTCCCTTCCCCAAAATCATGGAAGTCTTGAGATGTATATACTTACAGTGGTGCAGTGTCCCTTTCAGGGTAGCCAGGCAATCCCTGCTGGGAGTTGCCCCAAACTCTCCTCCTAGTTAGCGGAGCTTTCACTGTATGGAAAGGCTACCACTGAAAGGTTATGGTAACAGGGATCCTACTGAACAATTCCCCCAATCTTGAGGGGAAGGACCTCATGTGGGAGGCTCTCTTCCCAGCTTTGTCTCTCCTGACCTTGATGCACCCTCCGCTGCCCTCTGAAGGGGTTCTGCACAATCAGAAGAAGGGGTGGGAGAAGATGTGATGCAACAAAGCCAGGACTCCTCACTTCCATGCCCAGCTTGGAACCATTCCACATGTGGAAGCAAATCAGATGGTCTGGCTCAGTATTTGCAAATATTTTATATAGAGCCTTTCATCCTGAAGCGTCCTAGAGTGTTCTTCAAATGGAGTATATCAGAAGGGATCATTCACCTACCACTGAAATGCAGCTACCTCTGGGGTGAAACACAGCAGTCCTTCTGAACATTATCTTCCTAGATGAGTGGAGGCTTGAGATTTTCATCTCCATGGCCACATAAAAAGGGACTTTATTCCTGAGGAAACAGCACAAGATTCCCACAAACAGTGTGGCTGGAGTCACCTGTTTTGAACAATTCACAAAAGAAAAGGAATCTCTCTGCTGTTTATCAGTTTAATATATTATTTAACATTTATATTGTAGTAGCACCTAAAGGCTCTTGCCAGGTTGGGCCCCATTTTGCTAGGGACTGTACCAACATAATACATGAATTTTAAAGGCTTTTGTATCTCATTCGTTGCAGCTATAGACCTCATGTCTGGGCATAAACTATAGCACCCATCATGCTTAAATGGATATTTACAGAATGGGGGGGAAGAGTCTGGAGTCCGGCACCATGCAACGCTCAGGGTATAGCAATCACGGCTAAAGAAGAAACCAGCAACCACTCTGTGGTATTTGGCTTCACACTACAGTACATCCTGTTTTAATTATAGGAAATATTGTGGTTAAATTTAATAAGTACAGTGCAAGGAAAGTTGATTTTTATTGGCAATCACTGTATCATATATTGTAATAGACAAATTACCTTAGACCTTAGACCATCCTGTGCTTTGCTGCACATTGGGCTACCCACATTTGCCATCCTTGCCTGTCAACTGCCCTTCTCTCCAAATCTTCCCATTTCGTGTTGAGGTGCTTGATGTCGTTCAGAACTCTTCGTTTCCATGTTATTTGTGGTCTCTCTTTCTTCTTGCATTTTCTGGCTTCCATTCAAGGGCAGTATTTGGTAAGCCTTCGTTTTCCTTTGTCAGACATCACAGCCAGTGATGTCTTCTTTTGTAGATTATTTGTGAGAGGGCGCCTTGTCCAGTAATTTTTCTGACTTCTTCATTCATCTTCCTATCTCTATTTGTTATTCCCAACATTCTTCTCAGACATTTGTGATGAAATGCATCCAGCTTTTGCATATCTTTCTTAGTAAGTTGCCATGTCTCACTGCTTTATGTTGTGATGGTGATAACAATTGCTTTGTGCACATTCAGTTTTGTCTTGAGGGAGATGTTTTTCATGCCTTTCAAAAGGCATTCAATAGTGTAAACAGAGAAACAATGTGGAAAATTGTGGAACAATATGGAATTCCAACAAAATTAACCACTATATAAAGAGCACTGATCTTCAGCGTGTTCACATTGCTGATTGATCAATATGTCACATCACTGCAAAAGTTGTAAGTAGATTTCCAGTTTTCTATCAAGTGCACCAAATACTGCACATGCCATTTATAAATTGTGCAGAGTATACCAAACAAAATACTTCCTGTAAAATTAAGACTTGTTTGGCAGTAAAGCTGTGTTACTTTATAAAGATCTTTTGATAGGGAACAATTTGTTTTGGAAGTAATCCTTGAAGAATTAACATACACACCCAGGCCCCTTGGCTGCCTGCACAGGGCTCTCATTGATTTCAGAGGGAGCTATGCATGTGCATCCAAGGACAGCGCTTGGTCCAAACAATGTATCAAAGAGAAAAGTTACTACAGACATTATATTCTCCAACTACATAGTTATAAACTTCAAATGCCAATTTGAATTGCAATGCATGATACACTGTTTAAAAAGTGAAAAAAAGATTGGTTAGCATTCCTGCAGCCTTTATGAAATAAGGGGTTCTTTGCAAAGAAGGAAAACATTAGGAAAGAACATAAGAATTAGCCATTGGAACAGCATAACAAGGGATGGAATATTATTTATTTGTTTCTAGAATCTCCATCATTCAAAGTGTTTAAATCAAGACTGGATGTCTTTCTACAAATTATGTATGACGTTATTGACATAAACTGTGACCGTATAGATCATTGTTGCAACCAAGGTCCTTTTGTTGCATCAGTTCTTATACAGAGGAGGCCAAGTGGAGTGTCTATAGGAAGGTTGTAGTTTGCTGGTTATGATTATGCTGTCTGTATGTGTGTATCATTTTTGTATTTGAAGTTATGAATATTGGCTATGTATTTGTTTGATTCTCAGTAGCCTCAGTGAAGCATTTGGTCAGCTTCCTGAGAAAGGACTATTCTCATTAAGTGCCCAATCAAGAAACACTTAACTAACAATGGACTTTGGGAGACACCAATCCACATCTGAGCTTTCCTGGGAACGTTCAAACTCACATGTAAACAAAAGGCGTCAGCCTGCAAAAAGCTGAATCATTCATAGACATGTGACTTGCCCAGGTGACTGCAAACTCCATCTTGTTGCGGGGATTTTACACAGGAGAACAAAGGGGTTTCCACCCACAAGAGAAAGACTATATAAGGCTCTGGAAACCCCTCCACTGTGGTCTTCAGCTGGCTCAAAAGATAGCCTCTCCACCCCAAAAAGATGCTTGAAAGAAACTGGAACAAAGGACAGTAACTATGTGGGGGGGAGTGAGTGATTGCTGGACCCAGACTAGGAAGGAGTCTAGTCTGTGAAAGAAGCTTATTAAAACATCTCTGAGGGTGAGATTTCATCTGTAATCAGTTTCTTACTGTATTAGGTTTAGACTTGCGTGTTTTTGTTTTATTTTGCTTGGTAATTTACTTTGTTCTCTCTGTTATTATTTGGAACCACTTAAATCCTACTTTTTATACTTAATAAAATCACTTTTTGCTTATTAATTAACCCAGAGCAAGTAATTAATTCCTGGGGGAGCAAACAGCAGTGCATATCTCTCTATCGGTGTTATAGAGGGTGGACAATTTATGAGTTTACCCTGTATATGCTTTATACAGAGTAAAACGGATTTATTTGGGGTTTGGATCCCATTGGGAACTGGGTATTTGGGTGCTAGAGACAGGAGCACTTTCTAAGCCATTTTCAGTTAAGTCTGCAGCTTTTGGGGGTGTGGTTCAGACCTGGGTCTGTGTTTGCAGGAGGCTAGCGAGTCTGACTCAACAAGACAGGGTACTGAAGTTCCAAGCTGCCAGGGAAAACGGGCTCAGAGGTAGTCTCAGCACATCAGGTGGCAGTCCCAAGGGGGTCTCTGTGACCCAACCCATCACATTATGCTCCAGCCAATCACAAGTTATCAAGCCTAATGCTGGAATTACTGCATGAAATTCTACAACTTGCATTATGCAAGAGGTCAGACTAAATGATTACAATGGTCCCATCTGACCCATGAAATTTATGAATCATACCAGATCAGACCACAGGCCCACTGGCCAGTCTTTAAGCATGTTTATCCAATACTAGATGTTTCAGATGAAAGTATAATACTTCCATAATGGACAACTATGCTATGTTATGGAACACTAGACCCTAGCTTCAGGCAGCTGGTTTTAATTCATGAAGTATGAGAGCCAATATAATTTTTATAATTAGTATTTTAATTGTGAATGAAGTTTTTATTCTCTATATAGAAAGTCTAAGTTCTTTTTTTCCCTACTAAGCTCTTTGTCTCCATAATATCTTGAGGCAGTGAGTTCCATGGGCTAATTATGTGATATGTAAAAACCACACTTTTTAGTATCACTGTTTTTTTTAATCTTAGTGAATGTCCCCTTGTTCTGTAATATGGAAAAGGGTAAATACAAGTGACTGAACCTCTCTGTGCCTATCAATATTTCACATTCCTCTGCCATGTCACTGCTCTAAAAATAGTCCTAGTATTTTTTCATCTCCCCTCTAGGTGCTACGGTAGCCAGCTTGGAAGAAAATGTGTTTTTATCTCCTATAACCACAAGCTTCCAATTTAAAAAAGAATATTTCATGATACTACTGATAAGGCAGCAGAATGATTTAATTTTGCAGATAAATAGGGAACATGTTTCTCCTTGAAGTAGTTCTTCATTTCTGTGGCAGCAAATAAAGATCCAAAATGTTTCCCTATGCTGTAAAACTTCTGTATCAGACTTCTGGTGTTAGTCAGGAAGAGACAGCAGACCATGACCTAGAATTCTCTTAAAGGTTAAGGAGAATGTCAAGAGAAAAATAATGTGCCATTAATCCTTCCCCAATAAATAATGACCTGTTACCAGCGGCATTAAAAATAGCTATTGCAGCTGTCTAGCCTACACAGATGAACACATCTTCTAAACACTTGTGTCTGCAACTTTCATGTGGGATTTAATCCAAGCCTATACTATATTTGATTCTAATAGACTGGCCGGGTCCTACAGGTGCTACATACTGGTGTATATGTCAGCCTTTGTATCCTTAGATCTTTTGATGTATCTTTTTAACATAAGAGGGAATGTATTGGGCCAGATCTTCAGCTGATGTACGTTGGCCTAGCTCTAAAGTCAATGGATATATGCCAATTTGCATCAGTTGAGGATCTGTCCCATAAGCTGTCCTATGCAAAAAGGTCAAGCATCATAGGGCTACAATATAAATTATGTCTGTTCTGGGCAGGAGGGATTCATAGTCTCCTTAGACTTTTCCTTCAGTCAGGGTTCATTTTTTGTTGTTGTTTTTTAGGAGATCCAGTCCTGATGCCATGATGAGGACCATAATAGACATACCAATATAGCAGTAAGAGCTCCCTTGTGCTGCAAAAGAAGCTGTCTGTTGCAAATTAAATGATCTAGAAAAATATCAATGTCCCAAAGATGTTCTGTTGTGACAGTTTTACTCTTGTCAGAGCTTAGATTGTGGGATGATGTTCAGCTCTTCAGCAGCCTGAGTGGGAGCAGTGAGGAAGTACCATGTCCCTGAGACAGCAGCCACTCAGTTTTCCAAGGGGAGGCTCACAAGTGATGGACCCAGAGGGTTAGGTGGATCAGTCCTTGTGTTATGGCCTGCACAAGTGGAGTAGGACAAGTATGAGCTGAACTGCGCTCTGAATGTCTCTTTAACCCTGAAGGTTGTCTTGGACCAAGAGAGACAATCTGCTAAGGAAAGGGTGTCAGAAACTATGATGGGGATGGTCAGATCTGGTGGTTGGACCCAGGAAGTTAGAGCTGTAATCAAGTGTCCAGAGCAGGGTTGGAACAAGGCCAGGGTTAAAGCAAGGCTGGAGCAGGATTAGGAACAGGGCTAGAGCAAGGGCAAGGCTGGATCAGGCTAAGGCTTGGTAAGTCTGTTGCCACCATCAGGCAGGGGATGGTTCTAAGACCTAAAGTGATGTGGAGCAGACTGAGCTGCTGTTCCTCCTCTGAGGCCTATGTACCTTCCCTGAGAGTCACCTGACCAGTTACTGACTTGTGGATTGGCTGGAATCTAGCCCAGGAACAACTCCTCAATGTATGTGACTTACTCAGGCTCTCATTCAGGGATGAGTCATCACCTTACAAGGGGAAAATCAAAGGAGTTTATGGGAATATTTCTCAATTACTTGAGGCAAGCACTTTGGCTATCATGCTAGAGTCCAGACTTTCACTGTGAAGGATCCTTTTGCCCCTCACTTGATGTCACTTTAAAGGTTCAGGTGAAATACTCATTTGTTCAAAAATGTGACATTTTCTGAAGTCTAAATAGTGATTTAAAACATTTAATCAAAACTCTTATTTACCCCAAAGATTGTTTACAGAAGGCATGAGGCTTTCTTCCTTTATTCTGGGACAGATAAAAAAGGAATTTAATGCACAAGAAAAAGAATAACAGAAAGTAATAAAAGTTTAAGCCAGAGTAGAGCAGGACCTTGATATCCTGTGTCTCTGATATTAGATCAGTGGTGGTGAATGACAATTCATGTGCCTTGTGATAGTACTGCTACAAAAAGCCTTTGATATAGTCCATATCAAGTGGCTATTGAGGAAATTAAGTGATATGGCATGAGAGAACTCTCCATCATGGTTATTTAACTGGTTCGGAAAGAGGGTAAGAATGAATGGTCAGTTTTCCAGATGAAAGGAGGTTGCTGGGATAACACAAGGATCTATACTTTGATTGATGTTTAATGTTAACAATCCTCTGTCCAGGGGCCGCTCTAGCTTTTTTGCCGCCCCAAGCACGGCAGGCAGGCTGCCTTTGGTGGCATGCCTGCGGGAGGTCCCTGGTCCCGCAGATTCGGCTGCATGCCTGCGGGAGGTCTGCCGGTCCTGCAGCTTCAGCGTACCTGCCGCCGAATTGCCGCCGAATCCGTGGGACCGGCGGACCTCCTGCAGGCATGCCGCCAAAGGCTGCCTGACTGCTGCCCTCGCAGGGACCGGCAGGGCACCCCCCGCGGCTTGCCGCCCCAGGCACGTGCTTGGAGTGCTGGTGCCTGGAGCCGCCGCTGCCTCTGTCACTTCCAGTTTTGACTAAGGAACTTATAGGACCTCTAACAAAGCTAGTCAATTAGGTGACATGATAGCAAACTAAATTTAATATAGACACATGGAAGATAATGCATTTTGGGAAGGATAATTTGAGTTAAAAATTAAATGTAGCCACTCAGGAAACTAATCTAGATATCATTGTGACTGGTTCAATGAAAACATCTAGTCATTGCACAGTAAAGATAAAACCAAACAATATGTTAGAAAGGGATAGAGAGCACTATTGAAACTATTATGCTGCCATAATATTTGAATCAATAGTGTACCCTGAGCTGTACTCAGAATGCTGAGTTCAGTGTGAGTTACTCTATTTCAAAAAGCATGTAGCAGAAAGACAAAAATGGGTGAGAGAAGTATAATGGAAACAGTTGCTTCTCCAGAGGCAGTGTGGTTGAGCGGATTGTTTGTTTGACCTGAGAATTCAGGAGATGTGGGTTCTATTCCTGGTTCTACTGCTGAACTACTATGTGACCTTGAGAAAATCATTTCACCTCTCTGTGTCTGTTTCCCCTTCTACCTGTTGTCTGTCTTCTTCATTCAGACTATACATTCTTTTGGATCATGGACTTTCCTTTACTGGCTAGACAGGTTTAGACTGGAAATAAGGCACAAACTTTTAACAGTGACAGTAATTAACAATTGGAATAATTTACCGAGGGCTGTGGT
The DNA here is from genome assembly GCF_028017835.1 of Emys orbicularis. Lineage (NCBI taxonomy): Eukaryota > Metazoa > Chordata > Testudines > Emydidae > Emys > Emys orbicularis. The sequence goes on along the minus strand of NC_088683.1, from coordinate 60,995,715 downwards.
GGATTCTCCATCACTCAAAATTTTAAAATCAAGCCTGGATATTTTTCTAAGAGAGATGCTCTTGATCAAATAGGAATTAATTCAGGGAAATCTTGTGGTCTGTGTTATGCAAGAGGTCAGCCTAGATGACCACAGTGGTTCCTTCTGGTCTTAAAAATCTATGAATTTCTATGTGTTTACACAGTGCCTAGCCCAATGGGCCCTGATCTTGATTGGGACCTCTAGGTAGGCACTACCGTAATACAGCCTTCCCAAGCCTTTATTATTTGCTTTGTCGTACTGGCTTTGTGCTGCAACCCAAGATAGCATAGCATGCCTACCTATCACTGCTAGAAGTGAGCTTAGCCAGAGTTCAGACAAACACAATGAGGTAATTTGATGTCATAACCCAGGAAGCAGCATCCAACAATAAAATGAGGATGAGTTCAAAAGAATGAGAGTAAATGAAAGAGGAAAGGAGAGCAAGAAACAAGTTTGAAGGTAAGAATAAAGGATGTCATTCAAGTGCAACTGGGTCATAATGTTTCCTTAATTAGTCTTCAGGGCTCCCCAGTAAGGTAAGTAATATTTGTATAGCACACTGAAGATGTAAAATGCTAATTTATTACTACTACTTAGAGGAAAAGATCTCAAAGGCAAAAGCAGCTATCCATTCAAGTGCAAGGGGAAGGAGCTAGAGGAGGGAGTAAATGACTAACCTAATGGATAACAAGGTGAGTGAGGTAATATCTCTTATCGGGCCAACTTCTGCTGGTGAGACAGACAAACTTTTGCACTAACACAGAAAAGCTCTGCATAAGCATGAAAGCTTGTCTCTCTCACCAACAGAAGTCTGTCCAATAAGGGATATTACCTCACCTACCTTGTCTCTCTAATATCCTGGGACCAACCCTGCTACATCAACGCTGCATATAATCTAATAGGTGGCATTCCCATTAAAACATACACCAGCCCTTACCCCCACTGAATTCCAATGTTTCTCCAATCTAGAGGTTTTAAAGAAAAAGTTATTTTATCTAAAACCAGCTGCTCTAAGGTAGATACCTGGGCTGTGCATGGCAAACCACTCTTGAAGATCTTGGTTAGCTTGCTTAGGTATGAGACTATCTTGGTCCTAACAACTTCCAGCAGTTTCTTTAGAACCTTAAGCACCAAATGCCATAAACTGTTGCCATTTGAGCATGATTTGAATATATGCATACACAATAATGCACACATTCAACCTAGTCACCTCCCCAGCATATTTGATCCAATCAGTAATACATTGGTCCCCTGTGATATACGCAAAGAAGGGACCAATGCACTACTCTACATTTACCATTACTTTGGGAAATATATTCATGACTGTGACAAGAAGTTGCCACTAGAGGACACTGAATCAACATGATAAATGGCAGGAATATGGACACTAACAAACTGGCTTATGTGCATTCATATCACTGCCTTCTGCTTGGTGGAATAAGTGACTATAAAAGGCATCTGCCATCCCCGCATACTGCCTTAACCAGGTGTGGCCCTGCAGGTGAGCCCTGCCTTAATTCCCCCAATTGGGGCATCAATAAGTTAGCTTCAGAGGATTTGGGCAAGGGGAAGCTAAAAAACAAACTCACAGAATAATAAGACCTTTTTATAAGGTCTCAGAGAAGGAGCAGCTATAACAATTCATAAGGCCCTTACTTCCAGTCCCCCGTTCAGAGCTCCCACTCTCAGAGTCCACAAAATTAAGTCTCTGTGTCCCTAAGAGAGACCATCCTCCATTGCAGATTGCATGGCTTCTAGTCCTCTCTCTCTTGCAGCTCTTTACAAGGAATACCTGTCCCCTTCTCGGCTGCGTCCTATTAGTGGGTCTCTGGCCCTTAAAAAGGCAGAACACCATGTTACTGCAACCCATTCTTGTTTAATGAACACTGTAAAATGTGGATGCTTTGATTTGTTGGGTGTTCAGCAAATCACTTGGTTTGGTAACAGTGAAGTGAGTTTTCTACCCCGGGTTTGGATTTCAGTAGTTTTTATGACTGTCAGTTCCATGGGACAAGGTACCTGCTTTCATCGGTGGTTGGGATGGCCCTAGCCAACATGGTGGGCACTACTGGAAATAGAGCTACCTGAGCAACACAAATCCCTCACAGTCACCTAGCAGGGAAGAAGGGGTTTGCCCTAAACTCTACCCAGGTTTGGTAGAGAAATCACAAGCTGTGCTGAACTACCCAGAGAAGAGGAGCTGAGTTTTGAGTTCCTAATTCTATTATGAAAGTTTGACACATTATTTCTCTCAAATAAACAGCTCTATCCACTTCACTTTAGAGCACAGTCTGTTTCTACTTTGTTATTAAACAGAGTGCAACAGTCTATGCACCTGATATTGCTACTTGTAAACAGCACCATATATGGATTATAGATAGCCAATAAAATCAGTAGTGGAGAAAAGAAGGCTGTAAGGAAGAGCAGCAGGAACAGTGAAATTGAAAACATCAGGGTGCAGAGGTGGGGATTAATTGCATTTGATTTAAGATATTCAAAAAATTGCTGACAAATTTTAACTGTTGCTTGCTTGGTCAATATGTTTTGCACATTCCTGATCTACTTACTGGTGCTCCCGTCCCTTGCTACAGGGCAGGAAGGCCAGAAGTTCTGTGTCATGACTAGGGCTAGGTGTAAAATAACAATTCCGTTATGCAAAAAAAAAATTATGTTTTGAAATTTGTTTTCATTCCAGTGCAGAATGAAACCCACCCTTTGGAAAAATGTAACCAAAAAATGGGATTAAAAAGACCCACCCCAGCATGGCTAATAACCTGGTAGTTAGGACACTCACATGGGGTGTAGGAGACCCAAGTTTGAGTCCCTGCTCTGCCTGATGTGGAAAAGGGATTTGAATTTGTATCTCCCACATTGCAGGACATTTCTGTGGGCTGAGGGAGTAGTCTGATGTGGGGCTCCCTCAATCTCTCCTGTTGGTTTATTCACAATTCTTGCAACAGGGACATGGGTCTTCCACATCCCAGGTCTGAGCCCTAACCACCTGGCTATTGGCTGTTCTAGCGTGAGTCACTCCCTGAACCAGGGCCGGCTCCAGGCACCAGGCAACCAAGCTGGTGCTTGGGGTGGCACCTGGAGGGGGGCGGCGCGGCGCTCGGGCCGCCGGGGAGATCGGGGCCACAGCCGGGCTCGCCGCCCTCCCCCCGGCGCTCTGGCCGCCCTCCCCCCCGCGCCCTCCCCCCCCCCTGCCGGGGCTCGCCGCCCTGCGCTCTGGCCGCCGGGGGGAGAGCCGAGCCCCCGCCGGGGCTCGCCGCCCTCCTCCCAGGGCTCCGGCCACCCTCCCCTCCGGCGCCCTCCCCCCGGCCGCCGGGGGGAGAGCGGAGCCCCCGCCGGGGCTCGCCACCCTCGCCCCGGGGCTCCGGCCGCCCTCCCCCCGGCGGGAGAGCGGAGCCCCCGCCGGGGCTCGCCGCCCCCCCCGGGCTCCGCCCCCCCCCCGCGGGGGGGGCAGGGGGGCGGCGGCGGAGGCTTTTTTGCCTGGGGCGGCAAAAAAGCCAGAGCCAGCCCTGCCCTGAACCCCCATCAAATACAGGGCTGGAGAAAGCTTTGTCAAAAATGTTCAACCAGCTCCAGTCACACTGTATCCTCCTGCCCACCCCCCATAACGACTGCTCTGTGCAGACCAGGTGGGAGACCCTGCAAGGCTGTGCTCTAGGATGCAATTCTGCTGTGTCAGGTGCTCACTGTGCCCATGGAGGAGGAGGAGCTAGGATAGGATTTGGGCCTTAATGCCCTACTGAATTCAAACACAACTGGTAGGAACTTTATTTCCAAAACGTAAGACATAAGAAGATTTTAGGGAGTGAGTTTCTTGAAGATTCATCTGGCTAAAGACCACCACAGCTGCACAGAGCCTATGGGAGCATTCTAAGCGAGGAAGGGGAATGGTATGTAGAACAGTGGGGATGCAAGGAGGAGCTGCATGCCTTTTCTATGTGCGGCCAAAATCAAGAGACTGGGGGCCAAGTTCAGAGGTGAGTCTAGATAAACCCTAAGCTGATATAACACATACCTACTTCTACCTCTCCAGCAGCCCCCATCCCTCAACATGCATGTTACATCAAATTAGACTCCCCTAGATTCCTCGACTGTTGAGTTAACTCTTGGCTGGGCGACATGCAACTTACATCCTCCCCCTCCTCCCAACTACACTTCACCTCACCTCTAGTATTTGGCCCACTGAATCTCAGGATGTTTAAATTGGAGTAACTCACATACCTCAAAGACTCACTCAGCCATCTCCAACAACAACATTCCACGCTTGCTGAACTTCTGGGATTCCTTAAAGAGCTAAATTTAGGAGCAAAATCTAAAAAGTTATCCCTTTGACATACACTCTTAGGAAGTAACTGGCTCCTGCAAGTCTCACTACAGCAAGGCTAACTATTAAGCCCTTGTTATCCTAGGCCATTACAGTAACAGCACTTTCCAGTAAGCATTACCATTAAACTGCACAAGTGTTCTGGAATTCCCATTAAGATACAAAGAACATTTTTAGCTCCATAGCACCTTTTTGCCTCTAATTTTATGCTATCCACAAATATGAAGGCTAGGTTTTTGGCAGCAAGAAATAAAAATTAAGTGGTACAGTTTCAAAGGTAACAATTCTTTCAAAATGATTTTCTTCATTTTCTCCTGAGACCCATCATGTACAAATCTGTAATTTGTTTCTCGTTTAAATTACTGACTTTTTAAAATCAAATACAATAAAATGAGATGCCCCCTTTGGTCGCCTTTGACTAAATTTCAGTTTTTGCAAGCACACAATGGCAAAGCAAAAATGAATAGTTTCACACATTTGCTGTGGCAAGACAACTCTCTTTTTGAGTCATAATAGACTATTTCCCAGAAGAAAAATAACTTCAGTGCAATTTCCTGATTTTGCTTTTGTTATTTAATAAAATGTAGACAAAGAATATGTCTACAGTACAAGCATTACAGCCACAGGGGTTCAGCTATGCTGCCGTAGCGCTGTGATGTAGACACTTGCTACAGCAATGGAAGAGGTTTTTCTGTCACTGTAGTAAATCCACTCCCATAAGAGTCGATAGCTGGGTCAATGGAAGAAATTTTCCATTAACCTAGCGGTGTCTATAACAGGGCTTAGGGCAGCTTAACTACATCTCTCAGGCCTGGTCTACACTACGTGTTTAGGTCGACTTTAGCAGCGTTAAATCGAATTAAGCCTGGACACGTTCACACGACAAAGCCCTTTCTTTCGACTTAAAGGGCCCTTTAAACCGGTTTCTTTACTCCACCTCCGATGAGGGGATTAGCAATAAAATCGGCCTTAGGGGGTCGGAATTGGGGTAGTGTGGACGGAATTCGACGTTATTGGCCTCCGGGAGCTATCCCACAGTGCTTCATTGTGACTGCTCTGGACAGCACTCTCAACTCAGATGCACTGGCCAGGTAGACAGGAAAAGCCCCGCGAACGTTTGAATTTCATTTCCTGTTTGCTCAGCGTGGAGAGCACAGGTGACCACGCAGAACTCATCAGCACAGGTAACCATGATGGAGTCCCAGGATTGCAAAAGAGCTCCAGCATGGACAGAACGGGAGGTACGGGATCTGCTCGCCATATGGGGAGATGAATCAGTGCTAGCTGAACTCCGAAGCAGTAAACGAAATGGCAAAATATTAGAAAAGGTCTCCAAGGCCATGAAGGACAGAGGCCATAACAGGGACGCACAGCAGTGCCGCGTGAAAATTAAGGAGCTAAGGCAAGCCTACCACAAAGCCAGAGAAGCAAACGGAAGGTCCGGGGCAGAGCCGCAAACATGCCACTTCTATGCGGAGCTGCATGTCATTCTAGGGGGTGCAGCCACCACTACCCCAACCGTGTGCTATGAGTCCCTCACTGGAGAAACACACAGGGAAGCGGGTTCGGGGTACGAGGAAGATGAGGATGGAGATAATGTAGATAGCTCACAGCAGCAAGGAAGCGGAGAAACCGGTTTCCCCAACAGCCAGGATATGTTTATCACCCTGGACCTGGAACCAGTAACCCCCGAACTCACCCAAGGCGTGCTCCCAGACCATGAGGGCACACAGGGGACCTCTGGTGAGTGTACCTTTGTAAATATTACACATGGTTTGAAAGCAAGCGTGTTTAATGATTAATGATTAATTTGCCCTGGCAATCGCGGCCAGTACAGCTACTGGAAAAGTCTGTTAACGTGTATGGGGATGGAGCGGAAATCCTCCAGGGACATCTCCAGAAAACTCTCCTGGATGTACTCCCAAAGCCTTTGCAAAAGGTTTCTGGGGAGGGCTGCCTTATCCCGTCCGCCATGGTAGGACACTTTACCACGCCAGGCCAGTAGCACGTAGTCTGGAATCATTGCATAACAGAGCATGGCAGCGTATGGTCCCGGTGTTTGCTGGCATGCAGACAACATCCATTCCTTATCGCTCTTTGTTATCCTCAGGAGAGTGATATCATTCACGGTCACCTGGTTGAAATGGGGCGATTTTATTAAGGGGATATTCAGAGGTGCCCGTTCCTGCTCTGCTGAACAGAAATATTCCCCACTGTTAGCCACGCGGTGGGGGGGAGGGGTGAAGTGATCATCCCAGAGAATTGGGCGTGGGGGGGAGGGGAGTTAGTTGGGTTTCTGCTGCATGTTAACCCTGAAACCGCAGCCCCTCCTTTTACATTGCAAACCCATTTTAAATGGCCAACCCAATGGGTGCTTGGTATGGGAAATGAGAGCACTACTGTTTGAAACCATTCCCACATGTTAAGAAGGTTAAAAAAGCCAAAAGACTGTGTCTTACCATGGCTGCCTGCAAGCCGAAATCTGTGTCCTGGCACTGCGTGAGTGATCTCTCACACCAAACCGGCAGGCCCTCAATATAAGAGGAAAAATGCGACCTTGTAACGAAAGCACATGTGCTGTGTAATGTGAACAGCAAAATTTAACGTGAAAGAGTGTACCCATTGTTCTCTAAAATGTGTCTTTTTTAACCACCTCTCCCTTCTCCTCCACCAGCTGGAAATGTTTCTCCTTCACAGAGGCTAGTGAAGATTAGAAAGAGAAAACGGAGGACGCGGGATGACATGTTCACAGAGCTCCAGATGTCCTCCCACGCTGACAGAGCACAGCAGAATGCGTGGAGGCAGTTAATGACTGATTACAGAAAAGCACAATATGAACGAGAGGAGAGGTGGCGTGCTGAATCGCGACAATTCTCCCAAATTGTCGGAGAAAAACTGAGTTCTCACTCTTTTGTTTGGGTGCAGCAAGTCAGAAGCTTTATTAACTCTCACAATTGTGCAGAGGGAGAGAGCTAAGCAGGTCTCTCTCCCTGATACCTAATTACAACAAGCATTTATACCTTTCATTACAGAAAATAATGAGGGACAGCTGCATTTTGTTATACATAAGCCATCTTGATATCTTATTTCTTAATTGTTTTGACTCTTGCCAACATACAATATTTCCTATACCTTATCTACACAAGGTCTTCTACACCTTATCTATACAAGGTCACAATAACTTCTCACACAGTACTTTCTCACCCGCCTCACACAATCCTCACTTCTACAAATCTCGCATTATCAGGGCTACAGTTAGCCTGACTCTAGCTAACAAAGCTAACAAAGAACAGAGCAAGTTGCGGGCTGAAGATGATAGGTGGCGTCAGCTTGCAGACAGAAGGCAAGAGTCGATGCTCCGGCTGCTGGAGCATCAAACTGATATGCTCCAGCGTATGGTTGAGCTGCAGGAAAGGCAGCAGGAGCAGAGACCGCCGCTACAGCCCCTGTGTAACCAACAGCCCTCCTCCCCAAGTTCCATAGCCTCCTCACCCAGACGCCCAAGAACACGGTGGGGGGGCCTCCGGCCACCCAGTCACTCCACCCCAGATGATTGCCCGAGCATCAGAAGGCTGGCCTTCAATAAGAGTTAAAGTTTTAAACTGCAGTGTGTCCTTTTCCTTCCCTCCTCCCCCCCACCATCCCGGGCTACCTTTGCAATTATCCCCTTAGTTGTGTGATGAATTAATAAAGAATGCATGAATGTGAAGTAACAATGACTTTATTGCCTCTGCAAGCGGTGCTCGAAGGGGGGAGGGGAGGGTGGGGTGGTTGGCTTACAGGGAAGTAGAGTGAACCAGGTGGGGGGGGGGTGGAGGGTTCATCAAGGAGAAACAAACAGAAGTTTCACACCGTAGCCTGGCCAGTCACAAAACTCGTTTTCAAAGCTTCTCTGATGCGCACCGCGCCCTGCTGTGCTGCTCTAACCGACCTGGTGTCTGGCTGCGTGTAATCAGCGGCCAGGCGATTTGCCTCAACCTCCCACCCCGCCATAAATGTCTCCCCCTTACTCTCACAGATATTGTGGAGCGCACAGCAAGCAGCAATAACAATGGGGATATTCTTTTCGCTAAGGTCTGAGCGAGTCAGTAAGCTGTGCCAGCGCGCTTTTAAACGTCCAAATGCACATTCCACCACCATTCGGCACTTGCTCAGCCTGTAGTTGAACAGGTCCTGACTCCTGTCCAGGCTGCCTGTGTACGGCTTCATGAGCCATGGCATTAAGGGGTAGGCTGGGTCCCCAAGGATCACGATAGGCATTTCAACATCCCCAATGGTTATTTTCTGGTCCGGGAAGAAAGTCCCTTCCTCCAGCTTTCGAAACAGAGCAGAGTGCCTGAAGACGCAAGCATCATGTACCTTTCCCGGCCATCCCACGTTGATGTTGGTGAAACGTCCCTTGTGATCCACCAGGGCTTGCAGCAGCATTGAAAAGTACCCCTTGAGGTTTATGTACTCGGTGGCTTGGTGCTCCGGTGACAAGATAGGGATATGGGTTCCGTCTATGGCCCCACCACAGTTTGGGAATCCCATTGCAGCAAAGCCATCCACTATGGCCTGCACGTTTCCCAGAGTCACTACCCTTGATATCACCAGGTCTTTCATTGCCCTGGCAACTTGGATCACAGCAGCCCCCACAGTAGATTTGCCCACTCCAAATTGATTCCCGACTGACCGGTAGCTGTCTGGCGTTGCAAGCTTCCACAGGGCTATCGCCGCTCGCTTCTCAACTGTGAGGGCTGCTCTCATCCTGGTATTCTGGCGCTTCAGGGCAGGGGAAAGCAAGTCACAAAGTTCCATGAAAGTGCCCTTACGCATGCAAAAGTTTCGCAGCCACTGGGAATCGTCCCACACCTGCAGCACGATGCGGTCCCACCAGTCTGTGCTTGTTTCCCGGGCCCAGAATCGGCGTTCCACGGCATGAACCTGCCCCAGTAACACCATGATTTCCACATTGCTGGGGCCTGTGCCTTGTGAGAGGTCTATGTCCATGTCAATTTCCTCATCACTCTCGTCGCCGCGCTGCAATCGCCTCCTCGACTGGTCCTGGTTTTGCTTTGGCATGTCCTGGTTCTGCATATACTCCAGGACAATGTGCGTGGTGTTCATAGTGCTCATAATTGCCGCGGTGATCTGAGCGGGCTCCATGATCCCAGTGCTAGCTATGGTGCTTGGTCTGAAAAAAGGCGCGAAACTAGTATCTGACGGACCAGGGGAAGGAAGGAGGGAGGGAGGGAGGGAGGGGCGAGTGACGACATGGCGTACAGGTACAGGGAATTAAAATCAACAAAGGTGGCTGTGCATCAGGGAGAAACACAAACAACTGTCACACAGAATGGCCCCCCCAAAGATTGAACTCAAAACCCTGGGTTTAGCAGGCCGTTGATTTCATGGAGGGAGGGGGAAGCTAATGAATACAGAACAAATCTATTTTTTACATCATAAGCTGGCAGCCGACGGTGCAGCATGACTGATAGCCACTGCAGTACGATGACGACAGATACCAGTCGTAATATACTATCTTCTACCAAAAGGCAAGGGGCTGCTGCTGTGTAGCAATGCAGCCTCACGTCTGCCAGCCCCACGTCTGCCAGCACCCAGATCGCCCTCAGCCTCTTCTGGGTGCTTAGCAGAAAATACTGGGCGCTTGGCAGAAAATAGCATACTATGACTGGTAGCCATCATCATCAAGACAGTTCAATAGGACTGAGCATGTCTGCCCAGGTGCCTCTGATCGAACCGCAATATGACGACGATGGATACCAGTCATAATATACCATCTACTGCCAAAAGGCAAAAGGCAAGGGGCTGGTGCAATGCAGCCCTACGGCTGCCAGCCCCACAGCTATCAGTCATGCTGCACCGTCTACCGCCAAAAGGCAGTTAGCTGCTGCTGCTGTGTAGCAATGCAGTCCCATGTCTGCCAGCACCCAGATGACATATGGTGACGGTGAGCTGAGCTGAGCGGGCTCCATGCTTGCCGTGGTATGTTGTCTGCACAGGTAACCCAGGTAAAAAGGCGCGAATCTATTGTCTGCCGTTGCTCTGACGGAGGGGGAGGGGCCTGACGACAGGTACCCAGAACCCCCCACGACACTGTTTTGCATCATTCAGGCATTGGGATCTCAACCCAGAATTCCAATGGGCGGCAGAGACTGCGGGAACTGTGGGATAGCTACCCATAGTGCAATGCTCCGGAAGTCGACGCTAGCCTCGGTACTGTGGACGCGGTCCGCCGACTAGAGCACTTAGAGCATTTTATGTGGGGACACACACAATCGGCTGTATACAACCGATTTCTATAAAACCGGCTTCTATAAATTCGACCTAATTTCGTAGTGTAGACATACCCTCAGTGGTGTGAATTTTTCACAGCTTTGAGCTACGGTGCTAGGTAGACCTAAGTGTTAGGTGTAGACCAGGCTTTATATAGAGTCTTCAAAGGATCCCAGTTCAGTAGTTTTAGAGTACCTGGAACTAAATTACCATCTCAGCTATACACAGGCTAGGGGTATGTTTACACACAGTGGCACAGCTATGGCACTGTAGCTGTAGCACTGTGGTGTAGATGCTTCCCACATAGACAGAAAGGGTTTTTCCATCAATGTAATTGATCTACCTCCCCAAGAGGCAGTAGCTAGGTCGATGGAATTCTTCTATCGACCCAGCCACATCTACTCCGGTGTGTTGGGGATTTCTGCCATTTTGTTTTCTTGTTGTCTTTTACCCTCCATTTATACTAGCTGTCTTGTTGCTTGGTTTGGTGCTCTTTTTGAGATGCTTATTTTGATTGGACAAGTTTAAAGGAAGGTTCCAGGGCAGTTAGCAGGATGCAGCAGCAAGTACATCCAGACAACCAAAGCTGCAGGAGCAAAAGGAAATTTTGCTCTGACAGGGCCAAGCTCTACCACCTCCCTCTTATGTGGCACCCATCAGTAATGAGGTGTGTGGGAGGCCAGTGGTACATATCACCATGCAGGGAGAGTTTGGAAAGATTAATCGAGTAGCATTAATTGATACAGGTGCCACTCCGTCACTCATCTGTACCAAAGCAGCTCCAAAGGCCAAAGAATCTCCTGTACAAGAAGAAGAGTCTAGAAGGGTACAATGGAAAAGAAAGCATTGTCCCCTTTTTGAAACCCATTACGTGTACAATTGGCAAATTGATTACCGAGGCTACATTCAGAATTCAAGCTCTAGATGGGCACAGTATTGTTGGCATTGACATCTTGAAAAGGCTGAATTTGGTGGTTGACCTACCCAACAGAATGCTAACCCAAGTTAAGGATAGAGAATGAGGCTTCACTGTCCCCAAATCTCACAGGGTTGCAGCCTTGAAGGCCCCGGAGAAGATGGAAATACCCAGTGGGAGGAAGCAGTCATGAAGGTAACAAACCTGTACCCTAAAGCTTTTGCTACCAATAAGCTCCAATGTGGAAGAACTGAGGCTGAGGTGATGGCTGTGGGTCCGGATCCCAAACCCCAGAAGCAATCCAAATATTCTTGGGAAGCCGAGGAGGGGATCAAGGACACCATCAGTACTCTCATGAACCAAGGAGTATTGGTTGAGACTGCAAGCATCTGCAACTCTCCTATTTGGCCTGTTTTAAAAGCGGACAAAGTTATCTGGAGGTTAACAGTCGATTATAGAGAACTAAAGCGAGTAACACCAAGGCTAATCCCAGTAGTAGCGAAGTTTCATGAAATAATGGTGGCCATTGCTGCACGTGCACAATGGTTCACCATTCTAGACTTAGCAAGCGCTTTCTTTTCTATCCTATTACACCCAAGCATATGGTACAAGTTCGCCTTCACATACGGTAATCGTCAACTTACCTTCAGCAACGGTACCATAACGCACCCTCACTGTGTCACAAGTTCATGTCCAAAATGTGGGAACATCTTAAAGACAAAGAAAAAATTATAAGTTATGTGGATGATATCTTAATTTCCACTGTAGCTAGAGAGAAAAATTTAGAAGTCCTGGATGCTGTCTTAAATAAGGTACAAGAAAATAGCTTTATTATTAGTCCCACCAAAGCTCAGATGCTGCAACAAAAAGTACCATACTTCGGAATGGAACTGGGCATACATGGACATCGACCAGATGCCAACAGGTTCAAATTAATTTGCAGATTGCCTATCCCACAAGACATATCAGCGTTGAGATCATTTCTGGGCCTCATTGCATTTTCCCGAGACTTCACTGAGGGGTATTCTGAAGTTGCACAACCCCTTTTGCTTTGCTGAGTAAGGGCCAGGAAGGACTTGGGGTGAAAAGGAGAGGGATGCATTTTTCCAGCTGAAGCAAGCCCTTGTCCAAGCACTGGACATAACCTCAACCCAGCAAACCCTTTCAACACCAATTAGCAACGACAGAGAAGGAACTGAGTGCAGTTTTGATGCAGGACAATGGAGTGGGACTAAAACCAGTCACCTTTGCATCGAAGGCATTACGCAAAATTGAAAAACGATATTCGCCTTGTGAAAAAGAAGTGCTGCAACTAACATGGGTATTGAGGCACTGGGAATACCTGATAGGTATGTCCCCTGTTGTATTAAAAACTCTACTAACTCACACGGAGGATATGAGTGTCAAGTGCTGTTCAAAGACCCTTATAAGCTGGAATCACCATTCGACTTGGAGACTTCATCTGAGCATGGCAAAGAGTCCGAGAAGGATGTGTGGGTCGTAGATGGTAGCTGCCACTAGCACCAGGATACAAGGCTGTTAAACACCATCAGCAATGTGCAGAAACAGGTTGCCACTCAATTGAAAAGCAATGCCAGACAAATGGATAAAAGACTGGGTGATACATTAAAATTCAAAGAGTGGAAAGTGGGCGATAAGGTTCTTTATCATTTTTATTCTGACAAAAATCACTTACTGAGCCCTAAATGTGTTGAGCCAGTTGTCATCATAAACAAAGTGAGCCCAACCACCTACCAGATGGAAATTAAGGGAAAAAGGAGAAGAACCATAAAGTGGTTCCATTCCACTCAACTAAAAGAGTGAAAGGATTTGGTCACTTAGGCTAACGATGCTAATCTTTTCCTTCTTGTCTCCCTTTTATTCCAGGAAGCTCAAGCTCAATGTACCATGCTTTTTATATTGTATTTAAGTATATCCATCTGTATAGCCCACTCTTTGATTGTTACTATTGCAAAGGAAATGAAACACAAAACTATATGTGGAATGAAACGGTGCATGGCACTGATTTCAAATGACCAAATATGTTGTTAAGGGGAATAATTACTGTGAACACCTACGAGGAGAATGATTATTGCCATTTAATATATGGAAAAAAGAGACAAGCCATAAGTCATTAGTGGCCTTTATGGCAAATGGTGAACCTCTTAAGGCTACTTTTTATGATGACTCTAAGGAAGAGCAACTTTCCTCTGTCCATAAATTTGCCAATAGCTGTATATGGCAGTTCAATGATGATTTTCTGGACAGTTGTTCCAAGAGAATAGAAGTACTGGAGCCAGCAAAGTGCTCTTATATACAATCTAACCTCCTCACTAAAGTGCATATTGGAATAATCAATGTCAACATCACAATGGGTTTAGAATACATAATGAATCATGTTACTGCTTATTTGTATACCCCATCTTCTCAGTATGTTATCAACATGAAATGCCAAAATTGCACCAAGACTTGTTCCAAGAAACACCCTAATATATATAGATTTTGTGATAAAAGTAATGTTACCTTTCATGTTAACTGTCATGAAAGTGTGTATATAAATGTAAGATCTAATGACACGGGCACCTGATATCTAACAAGTTTGTAAGGAATGTAAATATTATTGGGCCTGTAGTAGTGAAACGGGATGTTAAAAGATTGTTACTAGTCAATCCCGTCTACTTGCTCAAGAAAGTCATCATGCCTCTACAGTTAACTTTGGCTGCAGTTCATTTAGAATTTTTACCTTTCATAGTTCCACTCATGGCAGATTGGAATGCATGGGTAAAGAGTGTGGTGCCGGAAGCATCTGCCCCTAGATGTTCCAGATTGAGTAACGTTGAAGCTTTTTTATATTATTTGAGCCCATTTGGTTTCTAGTTGGGTCTAGGCTTTAAGCCTGCTTGTACTTGTTTAAACCACCAAGCTATTCTATTTTTATTATCCTGCCTTGTTAATAAATCCTGTTGGCTTACCCCTTTAAGAGTGATTAGTGTAATTTCTGCTGCAACCATAGGTGGCAGATCATAATTTGGGGGCTCAGGCCTATCTGGGAGGTGGGGTCCTTATTAAATATCCTTTCTTCAGTTCTTCTGGTAACAAGGGGTGAAGTCAACCTAACTACGTCGAACAGGGCGCAAAATTTTTCAAAGCCCTGAGCAACACAACTACATTGATCTAATTTAAGTGTAGACCTGACCTAACAGTTGCTAGTGCATCTAAACAGAGATAACAAGAGATACCAATCTCCATTCAGAGGTCAGCATTCCATTTAAGTTACCAGCCTGGAACAGGGCCACCCAGAGGGGGGGGGGCAAGTGGGGCAATTTGCCCCAGGCCCCGGGCCCCGCAGGGGCCCCCACGAGAGTTTTTCGGGGCCCCTGGAGCGGGGTCCTTCACTCGCTCCGGGGGCCCCGGAAAATTCTCGTGGGGCCCAGGCCTCCGGAACGTCTTCCGCTCCAGAAGACCCCAGGCCCCCTGAATCCTGGCTTGGAATTTGGCTAGGTTATTATTCATGCACTACTTACAGCAAGTTTGATGATTCAAAAATAAAGAAGTCCACAAAGTTCCTTCCCCAGCAAACTTACAGTCTAGTTTTCAGACAGGACGGATCAGACACAAGTAGTGCACAACCATTCAGGTATGCATGGAGGTGATGTAAAAATCTACCAGTAGCAGTGGTTTTAAATAACTGTGAAAGAATGTTTTGAAGAGGAGTTTGAAGAGGTGGGGAAAAGGAAGATTAATCCACCTACTGTTATGAATGTAACAGCAAATCCTTCTAGGTTCAGCAAACTCCCTTTTTAATTGGTTTTCTCTCCAAGGAACCAGTCAACACTCATCTGCAGGTCTTTGCTTTCAGAAGAGATCAAAACATATTCCACATTCAATACTGAGTGTATAATTTAGGGATAGGGTGACCAGATGTCCCGTCTTTAAAGGGACAGTCCCGTTTTTGGGGACTTTTTCTTATATAGGCACCTATTACCCCTCACCCCCGTCCTGTTTTTTCACAGTTGCTACCTGATAACCCTATTTAGGGACATGGGATGGAACCATAAGGAAAAGTGAAAGACAGTTTTTGGTAAGCAAAAATAGTGGGCCAGCTCCTCAGCCAATGTTAATTGGCATATCTCCATTGATGTCAAAAGAGCTATGCCAATTTACAGTAGCTGTGGTTTGTCCCAGTACTTTTAGGTAATTAGTAACTTCTTAACTAAGCCCTCAGGACGTTGTAAATTCCACAGCTATAAAGATCCCATGACTTTCTACATTCCACAGATAGAGACAGTTTCTTTCCATGTGAAAGAATTTTTAAAATATTCCTGTATCACAGTCTCTCTCTCACACCCCACCCTTTTCAAATCCCCCTGTTCCCATCTCATCCACAACAGATCATTTTACAAATTGCTTTCAACAAGAATCCCTAACTCCAAAGTTACACTGAGAGGAAGCCTTTTGGGGACCATCCCAATTCTGATGGATGTCAACAGCAAAAAAGATATTCACTTGGGGTAAATTGGCATGGCTCCATTGAAGTCAATGGAGTGATGTTGATATATACCAGCTGATGTTCTGACTCAAAGTCATTTGAATGGTGAAAGATTAGGCCCCTGATGATTACAGAAAAAAAGAGAAGTGGGAACTTAGTAATAGATTTTAAAAGGTGTCTTTGGTCAAACTTTCTTATCCCCCAATTTCTGTACATCAGGGGTTCTCAAACTGGGGGTTGGGACCCCTCAGGGGGTCACAAGGTTATTACATGGGGGGGTCACAAGTTGTCAGCCTCCACCCCAAACCCTGCTTTGCCTCCAGCATTTATAATGGTGTTAAATATATAAAAAAGTGTTTTCAATTTATAAGGGGGGGTGCACTCAGAGGCTTGCTATATGAAAGGGGTCACCAATACAAAAGTTTGAGAACCACTGCTGTACATTATGGTATCTGCTGGTTGTTGCCCATAAGCCACCCCAGAGCTTGCTGTATTTCAGTTGTGATTGTGTGTGTGAGCGCATGTGTATTCATTCTCAAATAAAGGTTTAAAGATCAGTGTTTCAAAAGCTGTTTTGAAATAGACCAGACCCTGGAAAAATAACACTACAGAATTCTATACTTTTATAAAACAATGAATACCTAGCCCCAGGGGTCCATCCTGACGGAGGGAGGGATAGCTCAGTGGTTTGAGCATTAGCCTGCTAAACCCAGGGTTATGAGTTCAATCCTTCAAGGGGCCACTTAGGGATCTGGGACAAAAATCAGTACTTGGTCCTGCTAGTGAAGGCAGGAGGCTGGACTCAATGACTTTCTGGGGTCCCTTCCAGTTCTAGGAGATAGGATATCTCCATATATTTAAAAAAAAAAAAAAAAAAAAAAATCCCCACTGCCACATAATCCTTCCTCATCTATTGCCATGCCACTTCATTTCCATCTCTCAGCTAGCCCTAACTTTGCCATGCAAAAAATATATGCAAAGATAAGCCACTAGGAAATTCTCAAATCCCATGTGCTGTTCCAGGGGTCTGCTACTAATAAGTTATACCACAACGTTAGTCATTCCAAATAGCAATATATTTTACTGGCTACACAATATACTTGATAATTCAGACTTGCAAGCTCTGCATGCCTGTCACAAGGCCTACTGCAGGTAACACCTGGTTCTGGGGCTTAGCTCTCTTCCAAGTCCAACACCATCCCTTGCAGTCTCCAGGGCCGGCTCTAGGCACCAGCAAAACAAGCTGGTGCTTGGGGCGGCACATTTTTAGGGGCGGCATGGCCGGTGCCAGAATGCCGCCCCTAAAAATGTGCCCCGGCCGCCCTAGCTCACCTCCGCTGCTGCTGCCGCTTGCGCACCGCTACTCGCCCTCCCTCAGAGCCTGGGAGGGAGGGGGAGAAGCGGCGCCGGCGCCGCTGCCACTCGGAGTGTCCCCCTCCCTTCCAGGCTCTCAAACCTGGGAGGGAGGGGGACACTCCGAGTGGCCGCGGCGTGGGCGCCGCTTCTCCCCCTCCCTCCCAGGCTTGAGAGCTTGGGGGGAGGAGGCAGGGAAGGGGCGGAGTTGAGGCGGGGCCAGGGGTGGGGTAATTAAAAAACGGCGGGGGGGGGGGCGGCCAAAATTGTTTTTGCCTTGGGCGGCAAAAATCCTAGAGCCGGCCCTGGCAGTCTCTCAACCCATTGTCCTTTCTCTCACTCTGCAGCCCTTCTTTCGCTCCAGGAGTTGCAGCTTCTTCTTTGTGACTCAACCCTCCAGCCAGGTCACTATGTGGTTTCCCCTTACAAGGTACAGAGTCTCACCAGACCCACTGTCCATGCAATGCCACTCCATCAGTGGACAAGTCTGCACCCTACTTGCTGAGAATGTTGTTTCATATGCTCACCTTCTAGATGTGGGCTCTGAAGGAGAGTGTGCTGACAAGAATACCAGCAAGGTATACAGGATTTATGGAATGAGTAGATTTCATTCCAAGCCAGCTGAGGTTGAGTTCATGTTTGGCTTCTCGGTTTTTGAGATGGAATGCGTTAATTTGTCTTTCTGCTGGTGTTACTCACCATATGGAAGGGTGGTAGAATCTGGCCCCATGGAAAGAAAAAAAATCTTACTAATTCTACCTGGGGGGAAATGTCCTCTCTCATGAGAAATCCTATTTTAATTTTAAACTTGTCCCCAAACCGATAGCCATTGCCAGTCATTACAATCATGTTCTGTCATGAACCATTTTCCACAGACTCTAATAGCAAATTACATTATATCTGTGTTTTCCATTTTCCATTTTGGGGTGATTTATCTCAACATGCAGGAAAATTACTGAAGAAAGAATAAATGCAAAGTGTCAGAGAAAGCACGCGCACAGTGACTCACTCTGTAAAAGTTTACCTCAGGCACAATAGCGGTAGCTTCACAGTTGCCCCTCCAGTAGCCAGCTTTAAAGGTGAAGTACATAGCAAACAGAACATCATGTGCTTTTAGTTAGTTTGCTTTATGTAAATCACACTTTCTTAACTCAATAGAAGCTTTAAAAGTATACTGGTTTAAGGCATGGGATGACATGAGACCAGCTTCTATTTAAACTATTTAAATCAATAGTTTCAGAGCTCACATATGGTCTTAAATCTTTCACTATGTTTATTTTATTTATTTATTTTTTCATTTTAAAACAGGTTTTAATTTGTGTGTGTGAATTTAGCATTTGTGCAATAGGTTGGCTTGACAGCCTGGGAAAAGGCAGTGCTCTAGACAATGTTGCCTAAGGGCTAAAGCACCTGACTGAAAATCAGAAGACCTGGGTTCTAATCCCAGCTCTGCTGCTAGCTGACATTGGACCAGCCACTCTAAGGTTTCTCTAACCTTAAAATAACCATAAAATGGTGATGATGCCTTTCTAAAGTGTTCTGAGATCTACTGATGGAAAGCACTGTACATGAGCTAGGTATTATTATTTACTCACTAAACAAGTACAGCTTGGGAAGTAGCAGTACAAGTTTCCACTCCACTAATGTGGTTCAAATCTGACACTGCAGTACTATCTTTAGGTTTCAGAGGGTAGCTCATCTCCATCTCAGTATAATCCAGGACCTCTTTCCAGACACTGGCAGCGGCCAATTAGGTCCCATTGTGGTGTTCTTTTTTGAGAGACATTTAGCTATCTGCCCACTGGGAACTGGACTGAGGCTACCAAACAGACACCAGATGGTAACAAAGTTCAGTCACAATGGGGGTGCACTTGACCCTTATTTTTTCACTTTTAACTGGGTATTTTAATATTAGAAAAGACAATGTCTTTAAAACAATGTGCAGTCCAATCCAAAGCCCAGTGAAGGTAGTGGGGGCCTTTCCACTGAGGTGAATGGACATTGGACCAGGCACTAAGTGCCTTCTGTTACAACATTTACCTGAAAAATGCAGATTTTTTATAAACATTAGGGCCAGATCCTCAGCTACACAGTTTTACATCAGTGGGGGATTGGGGCCATTAAAGTGCTTGTTCTGAACTGTGGCTGCACAGTGGCAGAACATGGTGCCTTCATCATGAGTAACAACAACCTATTGCAGGAGCGGACTTGGGAACCCAGACTTCAAGATAGAGGAAACTGGACATTACGAGACTGGGTACAAAACAATTAAATCACCACCTCAACTACCCCTGAAGTCAATGGAAGGTTTGCAACTGCTCCCTCACTTTCCCCACACCTCCATCAGCTGCACAAATTTTGGCCACATAGCAGCTCTTCTGCAGAAGGACTGGTGGCAGCTATGCAGTGCCCTGGCAACACACCCTCTCCCCCCTTTGCACACCACTTCCTCAAACCCCGTTGCAGCATGATTTATGCCCAACTGCTCCGTGGAAAAGAGGGGAGTATGTGGGCTACTGTATAACAGCTGGGCATTGGGCACAGTCATCAGTGATTTTTTTCATTTCAAATCATTCACAAGCTGCAATTACACTAAAAAGTCCATTGTTCACACTGTGGTTATATTACCATCATCACAAAAGTGAAACAGAATTAAGCTTGCCTGTGCTCTCTTGACCTAGGGGCCAAGTATGTCTGGCTGTATCCTGAGCACTTAATCAAGCTGTCTATTAGTTCACAGCAGAGTCTCTCTCCATAGTGTCTGGGCAGGGATAATTTCACTGCATGACAGCACAAGCTACAAACACAAAACTGTCATTACAATATGTCTCTCTTTTTCATGTGCTATATCTGTGCAGCTTTATCTACTCAGCCGCTCAGCCATGGCCAGAGGCTACCAGACTAGAACAATGGTAGAGAGAAGATAAACGGCCACTGACCGCCCCTGCTATGGCTCCCATTTTCAGAGACTTGGCATGGTCTCATCCAAAGCCAGTTTAACCAGGCATGATGTTGCTGATACGATCTCTCCAGCTGTTGGTAGGGTACTGGCCAGCCAAAACAGCAACTCCTGAAAAATAGCAAAGTGTCAGTCTGGGCTGTCATCCTGGGAATATCACTGATGCTACTGGACAACACAGAGTCTTGCTTCTTACCTCTCTCACTTCACTTCTACAGGAGGTTCTATGTGAAAGCTGTTGATGCTGTTTCAATATGCTGGCAATGGCGCTGGTTCCCCAGTTGCCTGCTCACATTCATAGTCAAGCCTGGGGTATTTGACAGAAACAACATTTTCAGGGTATAAGCAAATAATTTTAAGAGCTAGTCTTTAGAAATTCATTTCTCATAGTGTATCCAGAGAAAACAAAGGGATTAATTCTCAGATTAAAAATTCTCTACAAAATTAAAGAAATAGCCTGTGTGATTAAATGACTACATAGGTCTAGCCTGTGTCTTTCTCTGTGCTGTTGCACCAGGGCAAGAGAAAATGCAAGGAGTTACTCCCCAGTTCCCTCCACTCTCAGCCTACTGCCAGGCACAGCAGGAGTCCTTGCAGCTAGGCAGAGTAAGGATGGCCCAATCCTTTTGGTACAATTCCTTGTAGCGCTCCTGCTGGAGAAGGGAGCCCAGAAGAGGCTAGGACTTGGTGCTGGGCTGCACTTACAAAACTTTAATGACATAACTGTGTCAATTAGGGAGGTGATTTTTTCTGATATAGTTATGCCAGTAAACAACCTAGTACAGAGGCAATTATACCAAACCACAATAAGCTATAGACCCGGATTGCTTGGTAAGCTGGGTGCAAGCAAACAATGTGTGTTTTAACATGACTATATGTAAATTGGACAAAGAATGTAGGTCATACTTATGGAATGGGGGACTCTGTCCTGGGAAGCAGTAACTCTGAAAAAGATTTAAGAGTAAGGGTGGATAAACAGCTGAACATGAGCTGCCAGAATGACCCTGTGGCCTCAATTAGAAGTAAAGAGGTTAGTTTACTTCTGTATTTGGCACTGATGCAACCTCTGCTGGAATACTGCGTTCAGTTCAGGTATCTACAATTCAAGAAGGATGTTGAAAAACTGGAGAAGGTTCAGAGAAGAGCCACAAGAATGATTAAAGGATTAATGATAGACACAAGGTGCTCAATATGTTTAATTTAAACAAAGAGTAGGTTAAGGGGAGACCTGATCACAGTCTATAAGTACACACATGGGGAACAAATATTTAACAATGGGCTCTTCAATCTAGCAGAGAAAGGTATAATAGGATCTAATGGTTGTAAGTTGAAGCTAGACAGTTCAGTCTGGAAATAAGGTGTAATTTTTTAACAGTGAGGGTAATTAATCATTGGAACAATTTACCAAAGTCATGGTGGATTCTCCATCATTGACAATTTATAAAGCAAGATTGCATCTTTGTCTAAAAGATCTGCTCTAGGAATTATTTTGGAGGCATTCTATGGCCTGTGTGACTAGATGATCACAGTGGTTCTTTCTGGCTTTGGACTCTGTGAATCAATATAAGCACTTTTATACCAGTATACCTGCAGCTATGCTAGAGAAAGGTTTCTGCTTTAACTACGTTATAGTTAAAGTAGCAAAACCTAAGTGTAGACATGTTATTACATAGCAAGGGTGTATAACAGGGTCAGGATTTCACCCCTCTTCTTGAATTCAATGGGAGTTTTGCTACTGACTTCAGTGGGCCAGGATTTTACCCCAGGACTAGTCTGTACTAGAAGAACTATATGGGGGAGATTGCAAAGTGCCTCTCTGCCCAAAGCCTGTGCTATTAGTGTGATCAGCACAGTTGTGTAATCAGTTTTATGTGCAATAAATTTAACACATACAATTATTTAACATAAAAAAATAAAATAGAGAAGGAGACATTTTCTATAAAGTCACATATAATTCTGCAGAACAAACAATTTTTAAATGAAGTACACTATATGTGGATTTTAAAATGCTCCTTTAATAGTTTAACTTAGGTGTGTTTTAATTAAATCTTCAGAAATATGAGTAAGTTAAACAATTGTTCAAGGGGATGCACAGATTTTTACTCTTGCACCTGACATGAGGATCTGTTGACCCATGTTTTCTATATTCATATTATATTTTTCAATAGTCAGTTTGTTTACAACCATTTATCTAAGCTTTGAAGGGATATATTCAAGAAGGCACAATGAATAGGTTTTACAGGTAGAGGTTATAAAGGTAAATGATGTAGTAAGCAGAAGACACATGGATCAATAAAGGTAAATGATAAATGAACACAGAAAAAGTAACAATCTATTATTACGCTGATAGTTGGAAATCAAACCTGTATCTGTACAATACATCTATTTGTAAAAAAGTAATTTAACAATAGATGTGGGAGTACAGAAGAATCAGTATAAAGTTTTTAGGTCCTTTAGTTTACATATATTTAATTTTTGTGTATTAGATTTTGAGACTTAGAAGATGGAGTGACGTGCATAGATACAAACAGTGAACATAGTTGTTTGAATTTACTGTTTCACATAAGCAACCACTACAAGCTGTAACTTGGAAGGTGCTTGTTTGGTTTTTGTAACAGGTTACCACAACATAAAGACATAACAGGAAGTGTAATCTGAGACACACATGTTCCAGTAGCTAAGCTGATTCAGAGATCCTTCACTCCCATACAGCACACTTTGTTCCTGACACTGGGCTGTCAGTACAGCTCCCTTGGCAGACGGTGTGTGCGGTGTCATTGGTAGAGGAAACTGTGCACTTGATATAATAGCAACTGAAGCCAAAAAAAAAAAAAGATATACAGTAGTTAACATGCAATTGTAACTGTTCACCTTCGCTGTTCAGCTAGCAAATCCACCAGATAAATAGTCTTAGGGCTTGTCTACACTACCATGCGGGGTCGATCTAAGATACGCAGATCTAAGATACGCAACTTCAGCACTGTGAATAGCATAGCTGAAGTTGACATACTTAGATCTACTTACCACGGTGTCTTCACTGTGGTAAGTCGACAGCTGATGCTCTCCTGTCGACTCCGCTTGCTCTTCTTATTCTGGGAGAGTGCTCAGCAGTTGATTTATCGCGTCTATAATAGACACGATAAATCGACGCCCACTGGATCGATAGCTGATCACCGATCTGATGGGTAGTGTGGACAAGCCCTTAGTGTGACCATCCCTCTCCCATCTTCTTCCAATTGTTTCAAACATGTTCAGAAGTCCCTGGGAGAGTCATGTAGCTCTTATTGTGGCAGGAGAAGATCTCCTAATTTTGTAGGCAGCTCAGCCAATAGCCTTCTTTTCTCTGTGTAATGCCTAGAAACTGCATGCAGTATGTAAGATTATTGGGCCAGATTCGCTTCTCTTTGCTGCTTTTGCAGAAAGCAGGCAGTGCAAATGGGATGGAATCTGGTCCTCTCCCCCCTGCAGGGAGTTACCATGTTGTGGGGGAATCCCTAGCAGGCATAGTTGAGAAGGTTACTCACCCTGTGCTGTAACTGAGATTCTTCGAGATGTGTGTCCCTGTGGGTGCTCCACTTGAGGCGATTGTGCGCCCCTGCGCCTCTAGTCCAGTTGGGCCACACATGTACTCTCCCCATCTTGCGCTGGCAGTCGTGGTTAACTAGTGCTCTGCAACCAACCTCCCTCAGTTCTTTCTCTATCACAGAGATCCTTCTGAGAACTCTAAAGTAAAGGGGAGGAGGGTGGGTAGTGGAGCACCCACAGGGAGACACATCTCAAAAAACCTCAGTTACTGCACAAGATGAGTAATCTTCTCTTCTTCTTCGAGTGATGTCCCTGTGGGTACTCCACTTCAGGTGAGTGTAGAACAGTGCCCCTCAGTGGAAAGGAGGGGCTTCGGAGTTGGATCTGTGATCGATGCTAGGACCATGAGGCCTAATAAAGTGTTGGATGTCAAGTCTTGCTCGATTATGTAGTGCTGAATGAATGTGTGGTCTGATGCCCAAGTGGCTGCTTTACATATGTCCTTAATAGGTACTGTGATGGGTTGGATCACAGAAACCCCTTTGGGACTGCTACCTGATGTGCCTAGACTACCTCTGAGCCAGTTTTCCCTGCCAGCTTGGGACTTTAGTGCGTTGCCTTGTTTGAGCCAGACAAGATCCAAGTCTGAACCACGTCCCCCACAAGCTGCAGGCTTAACTGAAAACAGCTTAAGAAGTGCTTCTGTCTCCAGCGCTCAGATACCCAACTCCCAATGGGGTCCAAACCCCAAATAAATCCATTTTACCCTGTATAAAGCTTATAAATTGTTCGCCCTCTATAACACTGATAGAAGATATGCACAGCTGTTTGCCCTTCCCCCCCCCTCCCCAGGTATTAATACATACTCTGGGTTAATTAATAAGTAAAAAGTGATTTTATTAAATACAAAAAGTAGGATTTAAGTGGTTCCAAGTAATAACAGACAGAACAAAGTAAATTACCAAACAAAATAAAATAAAACATGCAAGTCTACACCTAATACAATAGGAAACTAAATGCAGGTAAATCTCACCCTCAAAGATGTTCCAATAAGCTTCTTTGACAGACCAGCCTCCTTCTAGTCTGGGTCCAGCAATCACTCACACCCCTGTGGTTACTGTCCTTTGTTCCAGTTTCTTTCAGGCATCTCTTTGGGATGGAGAGGCTATCTCTTGAGCCAGCTGAAGACAAAATGGAGGGGTTTCCAGCGGCTTAAACAGACTTTCTCTTGTGGGTGGAAACCCCTCTCTCCCCCGTGTAGAATCCAGCTACAAAATGGAATTTTGGAGTCACATGGGCAAATCACATGTCCATGCATGACTCCGTTTTTTACAGGACGTTCCCAGGAAAGCTCAGAGGTGGATTGGCATCTATCAAGGTCCATTGTTAACCAAGTACTCCCAATTACTTGAATAACCCCTTCACACTATGTTGACCAAATCCGGCTTAGGTGCTTTCTACAGCAAACACTTTAAATACAAGCATAGAGCCAATGCTCATAACTTCAGATATAAAAATGATACATGCATACAAATAGGATGAATACATGCAGAAGAACATAACCTTTGCAAAGATATGTTACATGGTATATCTAGCATAAAACATATTCCAGTTATGTCATACTTACACTCATAAACATATTTCTATAAAGCATTATGGGGTGCAACGTCACAGGTACATTATTAAGGAAGGTTACCGATGTGGAGAGAGACCTGGTAGAATGTATTCTAGCCCCCAGTGGCGAGTTGCAGTTCGTGTTGACAGTAGCAGAGGTGAATGCACTCGGAAATCCATTTAGAGAGTCTCTGCTTAGATATGGCTTCTCCTTTAGATCTCTCCGTAGTAGAGAGAAACAGTTTTGGTGCCTTCCTGAATGGTTTAGTCTGTTCGAAATAAAAGTCTAGTGCTCTTCTGACATCCAAAGTATAGCGTGCCGCTTTTTGCCTGTTCTTATGGAATTTAGGGAAGATGGATGGGGTGGTTAAGGTGGAATGAAGAGGGTACTTTAAGTAGAAATTTAGGATGTGGTCTTAGGGTGACCTTGTTCTTGAAAAAGATCACATATTGGGGGTATGCCATGAGAGGTCCAAGTTCTCCTACGCATCTTGCAGATGTGATGGCATCAAGGAAGGCTACTTTCATTGATAGATTTAATAGTGAACAGGTAAGCCAAGAGTTCAGATGGAGGTCCAGTAAGAGAACGAAGTACTAAGTTAAGATTCCATGGAGCCATTGGGACTCTGAGTTCAGGACAGAGGTTCCATACACCTTGTAAGAATCATTTTGTAATTGGATGGGCAAAGACTGAAAAACCATCCACTTTATGGTAGAAGGCTGTGATAGCTGCAAGCTGCACTCTAAGTGAGCTCAGTGAAAGACCCAATTTTTTTAGTTCAAGTATATAGTCCAGGACTAGTGGTAAAGTGGAGTTAGTGGCTCTGATTTGTTTGTTCTGGCACCATGTGTGGAATCTCTTCCATTTGTGGAGATAAGTAGAGCATTTAGTCAATCGCCTACTGTTTAACAAGATATCCTTCACTTCTTCTGAGCAGGTCATCTCCTCGCCTTGGAACCATGGAGAAGCCATGCCCTCAGGTGAAGTATCACCAGGTTCAGGTGCAAGATCTGGCTTGCATCTTGTGACAGGAGATGTGGGAGAATGTGCGGTGAACATGCTGACCTCTGCTGCAGGTGTGGGAACCAAGTTTGTCTGGGCCATGTGGGGGCTATCAAAATGACCCTGGATTGATCGGCCTTGATCTTCTGTATGACCCTGGACAACAACAGGCTAGGAGGGAAAGCATAAAGGAGAGGTGCATCCCATTTGAAGAGGAAGGTGTTACCCAGGGATCCTGGTCCCAAGCCCGCTCTGGAGCAAAATGTTGGACATTTGCTGTTCTGACTCATGGTGAATAGATTTATGGTTGGGAAACCCCATTGTTGGAACATGTTGTGTATCACCAAATTATTTATTTCCCACTCATGATCGTGGGAGAATTTTCTGTTTAACATGTTCTCTGTGATGTTCTGACAGCCTGGTAGATAGGAGGCTGATATGGTGATATTGTGATGGATGCACCAGTTCCATAGTCTTAATGCCTCAGTGCAGAGGGAGTGTGATCTCGCTCCTACCTGTTTGTTTATATAGAATATGCAAGTGCTGTTGTCTGTCAGGATCTGTATGGGTTTTTTTCTAATCATGGGCAGAAAGTGTGAACATGCATTGCAAACTGTTTGCAGTTCCAGTATGTTTATGTGCAATGCTGAGTCCGGAGGGGCCTCCTGCTCACATGTTGTGTAAGTGGGTCCACCACTGTAGTGAGTCTTTGACCTTTTGTGGTATGTTGAGAGGCTTGCTCAGACTGTGTTTGTATGGGATGCACACTGTCCTGAGCCATTCTTGTAGGCAGCACATGCATAGTCTGGCATGTTTTACAACATAGGTGGTTGTTGCCATGTGGCCTAATACTTGGAGGTAAGTCCTGGCAGATATCTGTGGGCTGTTCACTGTAACATTGATCAGATTCATTAGGGCAACATATCTGTGTGGCGGTAGTGAGGCTGTCGCCTCCAATAAGTTTAGATAAGCCCCAATGAATTCTAGTTCTTGTACTGGTGTCATCATTGACTTTTGAATGTTTATTTGGAGTCCGAGTTTTGTAAAAAGTGACTTTGTCTTTGGTGCGGCTTCAACGGCCTCTTCTTGAGTGGGGGCCTTGAGTAGATAGTCTAACTATGGGTATATCATGACCCCTTATTTGCACAGGAGGGCCGCTGCCACTGCTAGAACTTTGGGAAAAAATCAGGGGGCTGTGGTCAGGCCAAATAGCAGTTCCTGGTATTGATAGTGATCTTGCCCCAAAATAAATCGGAGGAACCACCTGTGAGATGGATATATGGCAACGTGAAAATGTGTGTCTTGCAGGTCGAGGGCCAAAAACCAGTCCCCTCGTTCCAGCGCTGGGATTATAGTTGCTAAAGTAACCATCCTGAACCATTATGTTTTGACAAATTTGTTGAGGTTTCTCAAATCGAGAACGGGCCTCCAACCTCCGCTCTTTTTCTGGGTTAAGAAATAATGGGAATAAAAGCCCTTCCCTCTGTGTTGTACTGGTACTGGTTCTACTGCACCCAATTGCAGGAGATGGTCTAGTTCCGGTCTTAGAAGGTGCTCGTGAGAGGGCTGGGAGGGGGCATAAATGCTGGAACTAGGGGTGCTGGGCCCCTGGCTTGAAGTGGTTTCTATCATATACAGGGTTTATAGTTTGGTTCAATGGCTCTCAGCACCCCCACTATACACATTGTTCCAGTGCCCCTGGGAGGAGGGACAGGTGGGTGCGTGGGGGGAATGAAGGTGAACTGGATGGAATAAACAGTGTTGATAATTTCCAGCACCCATTTATCGAAGTAATAATTCGCCATGCTGGTTAGAATGGTGTCAAATAGTCTTTCTGTTGGCAGAAAGTGGTTTCAGCACCTGGAATTGGGGGAAGTCTCTCGGACCCTCGACCAAACCCTCAAATTTGATGTTTTTATCCAGATTGTTGCGACATAAGAGGTTGAGACGGGAGTGGCCTATGTCTTGTGGGTATGTGGTGGGGTGGCTGCACCACACAGGGAGAAGAAGGGGTTAAAAGCAGCACCAGGGAGGCTGCGCAGAACCCACAAATCAGGAAAGGGCTTATTGAGCCCATCAATGGGGGAAGGCTTGCTGAAGCAACCAATCAGGGCCGGCAAGGGCCATATATAAAGGGCTGCTCAGCAGAGCACAAGGGAGTCTCTCCCTGGAAGGCAAGGGAGGAGGACTGGCTGCCTGAAGAAGCGCCATAGATAGAGCAGTGCTGGGCAGGGGCAGCAGAGTGTGAGGGTGAACTGCTGTCTGACCACTGCCAGGCTGGGGCCTTGCTACAAGGGCTGAGAGGGGCTAGGGCTACGGGGGAAGTGTCCCAGGGAAAATAGGCCGCAGGTTGGAGGAGGGCAGTAGATGGCTGCCGGCTATAGGGTCCCTAGGTCGGGACCCAGAGTAGCAGGTGGGCCTGGGTCCCCCCCTCCTAGTATCCCACTTGCTAATGAGGAGAGTGGCCAGTATCCAGACTGCAGTTTTCCCCTGAGGCTAGGGGCTGGACCTTGTATTGCAGTTGGCCACTGAGGCAAGTGGCGGGACTAAGGACTGCTGGTCCCCCGGAAGGGGGGAGATACCGGAGTGGGGGCACAGCTGAAGGACTGTGCCCAGAAGAGGACGCTGTGGTCCGGGAAGCGATGCGGGATGGCATCAGCGGTAATTGCTACAGTACCGGGATTGTTACGGTAGTGGGAGTTGTTGCAGCGCTGGGAGAATCAGTGCCGAAGATGACTGTGCTGAAGAAGGTAAAGCAGGCTTTGGTGCCAATGTCTCTGCGCTATGTGCTAGAGAGCCAGAAGATGGAGCCATAAGCTGAGGCGCTGCAGAGGTGCTCAGTACCAAATGTTTAGCTGCTGCAGTCGGTGTCATGGTAGAAGGGGCAGTCTTGTCTCTGCAGTCCTTTTGTGAGCTTGCCCACTTAGGGTCTTTGGCTTTAGCAGTACCCAAGGATCCTACTGACTCATAGATACTCAGCCATGCCACAGTCAGTACTGATGATGTGGAGACTTGGAGAATGCATCTTTTTCACGTTTCCCTTTGGAGGAGAGATGGTAACTCTCTTCTTTGCCCATTTTTTGGGAGGCTGGTCCCTCCAGTGCAGGGTCAGTGAGGCAGGTCTGCCAGAAGCCGAGGTAGGCAACCAGTGACCAGGAGGAGTTTGTGGTCCCGGGTCGGAGAGCGGGCAGAGAGACTTCTCCATAAGGACTAGTTTTAGTTTAAAGTCCCTCGCTTTCCTGATGCAGACCTTAAGGTTGTGGCAATGGAAGCACTTCTGAGGTATGTGAGCTTCCCCCCAAGCAGCAGACACACTGGGACTGTCTGTCCAAGACTGGAGTTGTCTCTCAGAGACCCGAGCATTCTCGAGTGAAGTTGCCTGCAAGAGGGGTGAACAAAATGTAAAATTAAAAATAATATTTTTTTTATGGGGAGAAGAAAAAGAAGAGTTTTTTTTCCTAACTAACTAATCTATCTACCAAACTGTACTGCTAATCCTATATCTAAAGGTAAGTTGTGCAGAGGCACTGCCGGAGCTCTGACTCAGACCAAGGGTGGTTGAGAAGGAACTGAAGAGGGAGGTTGGGTGCACAGCGCTATTAACCACGACTGCCAGTGTGAGACGGGAAGAGTGCATGTGCAGCCCAATCGGGCTCTGTTGTTGAAATTCTCCGACTAGAGGCACAGGGGTGCATAATCACCTGAAGTGGAGCACACACAGGGACATCCCTCAAAGAAGAGCTGTCCTAGCTATCTCCCACACCATTCTCTCCCCACACAGCCCTTGCCACAGGGGTTAGTCAGGGACTGAGAGGGGTGGGGGGAGGAGACATGGCTATATTCCATCTTTTCTCAGCTAGTGAACATCCCCTTGGGTACCATTACCAGCTAGTTCAGGTAGGAACAACCCCATGATGCTCTAATTTGTGCTGGGGACAGGCAGATAATCATGGACCCACACCTAACTTCCTTTCTGCTCCCCACCCCCAAGGCACTGAGAAGCCTTTGGCTGCAGCAAGGAACTTGTTCCACCACTTTGTATAAGTGTGCAGGGAATTACACAAGACACAGTTATGTTGACTGATATTTACATTCACTAGGTCATGTTTGTGAAGGGCTTTGAAGATTAAAAGGGCTAAGTAAGTGCTAAGTATAGTTATGCATTATGTCAGATGTGGTGTGTGTAAGTCCTAGAGGTCTTTAAGTGCACTTGCTGTACCAGTGTATGGGACTATCATAGCATGACCCAGCCTGGAGCGCCCTCCTGCAACAAGCCACAGCATGACAGACATGACAGGTGTGCCCTGCCTCAGTTTCCTTCCCTCAGTCCCAGTAACTTTACACAAGCTTTCTTGCCTCAATAATACCCTTCCTCGGGGCTGGTTTGTTTATTATTAGAAGCCTTATGCAAAATAATCCACCACAAAAAAAAAAAAAGAAATCCACCCAACATAAAAGCCATTCATCACCGCCAGTGCAAACAGTCACTATGAGCAATTGACATATTTGTCTCACAATGCCCCAGACCCTTTGACCACATGTCACCTTCATCCATGCCCAGATTCTGTCAGTCCTCTTCAGGCCTGGGACAGCCACCCCAGCCCTTCCAACTGGAGCACAATCCCACTCTTCCCAGAGGGAACAGCCACAGTCTCACGGCTGGGAGCATCCTTCCAGGGAAGCATCCTTCACTCTCTCTGGCCCTCCCATGGTTCCTCAGGGTCCAGGTTTCTGGCCCTGGAGATGTCAACAAGTAAGTTTCTTTGCTGCTCCTCCTACTTTCAGCCCTTGACTCAAGTTCTCTAGCTTGGGGAAAACCAGCCAGCAAACCCCTCTGACTGCTCTCCTGCCTTCATCCTTCTCTGAGGTCCAAAACATACAATCTCTGGCAATTCTCATCTCCTGCCCTTCTGTCTGAGCAAGGCCCTGATTCACCAGCTCTCTCTCTCACTGGACTCCTCACCTAGGGCCCAGGTGCCCTCTTTTAAGCCCAATTAATTGGCCAAATTGGAGTGTACTGAGAAGGCAAAGGAACACTGGCCCTGTTCCATCTTAAAGAGCCACTGTTACCCTGTTACAGGGACTTGTATCATGGGGAATACCACTAGCTGGTGCCCCAAGATCCAGAAATTGACATTTTTTGTCCACTCATCCTTGAAAAGCACTTCTCTAGATTGTCTAGAATTTCAGGCAATTTTCACTGATTGCAAATGTAGAGGCTGGCCTCTCGTCATGGGCTGTACTGGTCTTTTCCGAGGAGAAATCCCAGAAAGGGATTCGTTGCACTGCAAACTCCATGAGGTTGACCTCATGGAGGATCCCTTGGATTGCCCTCTTTACGGGGAGGAGATTTGCCACCACCACAATGGTGCAGAGAGAGGGCATCCAGCCTCTTAAGCAGCAGATGTGTGACCTTAAGGGCTTGTTTACACTTACGGGGGGGGGAAAATCGATGAGTGGCGATCGATGCATCGGCAGTCAATTTAGAGGGTCTAGTGAAGACCCACTAAATTGACCATAGATCACTCTCCCTTCAACGCCTATACTCCATTCGATCAAGAAGAGTAGGGGGAGTCGATGGGAGAGCATCTCCCATCGACATCGCGTAGTGTGGACCCCGCGGTAAGTAAAACTAAGCTATGTTGATTTGAGTTATGCTATTCACGTAACTCAAATTGCGTAGCTTAAATCAAATTTCTCCTGTAGTGTAGACAAGGCCTAAAACACCGATGGAGGCTCAGGACCACGTGCACAGATGCCCGGGTCACTACACACCCCTCCATGGCAGCACGGTTCCCTCAGGATCTGTTCCCTTGTAATCTCTGCCCAGGAACTTTACTTGGATTTTACACTACCTAGGGAGTCATTACATAAAATAATGTTGACAAAATCAGCATTTGATTAGTCAGGAATCCCTGTGGGGCTTTGGGGAGACAACCCCCTGGCCTTACCCCTTCCTGACCTACAGAATCTGAACCCTACAACATGCCCTGGGAGAGCCCTCCATAGGATAAGAAGGAAGCACAGTGCAGGCAACATGACCCCATGTCTGCAGACTCGACCAGGTTTGACTCTGCTCCCATTAGTGGATAAGAGAATATAGCCCTGTGTATTTTACACAGAGGACAACAGCTGTGAGCAGTTCAGCTACGTCTCACAGCACCACAAAAAATGAATATGCTCATTGTTTGGACATTGGAGCCTTTCCTGCTTCAAATCAGCCGAGGCGCCATTAGATAAACAGAGAAGCTAGTGTTTGAGAAGTTGGCAAAGTGGATATTCATAATACACACTGAAACATTACCTTGGACAGCCCAATACAACAGTGTGTGGGAGGAACCAGTTTTTGGAGTACGGGTGCCAAAGATCAGGTTCATTACTCTGGTGTAGTAGAGTCAGTGTACAGACCAATTGCACAAAAATATTAGGTCACACTCTTGGCTTTAAACAATAATGATTAGGGCTGGTTGAAAATTTTCCATTTAACTTTTTTTTGTGACAGAAAATTCATTATTTGACTAAATAAACATTTTCATCTTCAAAATAATTTCAATTTCCATCAGAAAACCAAAAACCAAATAAATTTGGTTTTCAGCAGCTTTCGTCCAAAAATTACCAAGTTTTTTTTTTTTAATATAAAAACAAAAAGTCAAAGTTTTCCCATGGAAAAACCCAATTTCTGACCAGCTGTAATAACCATAATGGAAATTACTGGTTGCAATTTGAAAGTCTTATGACAGGTGTTCAAGTAGCAGCAAACAGATCTTGAGGTTTGCATCACAGTTCATACTACCATGGCTCAATCGGCTTTTACTGCCAAATGATTACAGCTGCAGATCAGCTCCAAGGCTATTATGCCCATTATTGGAGAAAGCACAGTAGCAACCTGGTCTAACCTTGACATTTTTTATAAGTACAGTTGTAGAAATCTGTACTGTTGAATACAAACTTTGTACAATGTATACACACCGCAGCTGATGAGTCAGACTTAGACCAAGAAAAGAAGTGTAATGTTTTTGTACAGCACAATGCTTTTGACGGTGTTTTATCCAACTATCCCTTTTAAAGTGTTTCGTTTCACCGAGGTTCCTGTGTTACTATTGCTTTGAGCCGCAAATCCTAACACACGTGATTACTGCCTTTGGACCCAGTTCTCCACTGCCTGACCCATTGTGCAGTCATTTACACTGTGGAAAGTGAGTGCAAAAAGGATGTAAAATGCTACCAAGTCAGAATAGCACAGCTATAGTACGGAATAGCGTCTGTAAATGACTGCACAAGGGACAAAGAAAATCATGTCTATTGATCACAACAGGATTGCTCACATGAGTAATGTGTATGCACGTGCATAAATGTTTGCAGCATAGAGCCTATTCTGGTCTTTTGATTTAGAACTAATAAATGTAGGTATGTGATTATTAATATACCAGCCAATTCAGCCATAGATTTATATATAGTTTGTTTATTATGGCTCAATCCCCCCAGCTATGGGCTATAGGGAAAGCAAACTGGATTTGTAAGAAGTTAGGTAACATGTTTTTTTACCCACGAAAGCTTATGCCCAAATAAATCTGTTAGTCTTTAAGGTGCCACCGGACTCCTTGTTATTATTTAAAAGGTTTTCCCTTACTGAATGGAAATTGTCATTGAAATGGTATCTGAACCACCTGTCCAT
The DNA here is from genome assembly GCF_028017835.1 of Emys orbicularis. Taxonomy (NCBI): domain Eukaryota; kingdom Metazoa; phylum Chordata; order Testudines; family Emydidae; genus Emys; species Emys orbicularis. Next base: position 60,961,548 of record NC_088683.1, on the reverse strand, counting down.
TATGAAAAATTTAATTACTCACCTCTATTTTTATCGTTTTACCAGAACGCAGTTCCATCAGCAGCCCCCGCCTGGCTCATTCCAGAGATACAGGTTATTACAATGCAATTTCAATGTCCTTTGAAGATCCACATGGCCTGCTTCAGATCCATAAGTGCTGACAGCTAAGAGGAAGAATAGAGGTCAGAGTTAGAGGGAGGATAAACAGACAAATTACAGTACCACCATGTGCTTAACAGGGCCTTTAACTCACGACTTTTTGAAATAGTTGTTAAAACCACAGATTTTAAAAAAAGGAAGAAAGAAACACCGTAGATGCTATCTCAATTGCAATTACAAAGATTAGTAATGTCACTTTGGTATCAAAGGATGATTTACTCAAATTCTATGTGCTAGGCAATGTCCCCACCTCTCAGAAAAACAGTCCCTGCCCCTTAAAAACTTACTGTACAACGGACAAGCAACATACTAAAGGAGGAGAGGGGGACACAATCTAAATGGGGACCATTTTTATAGACATTCTCTATATATTGGTTGGCGGTGTGGGGGAGTCTATTATAATTATTAAATAAATGCACATTAACTATATCTGACTGCCCCTCAGTCTATTCAGCATTAATTGGGCAATTTCTTGTCACGAATGAGGTGGATTTTTGGAGGGGATCTTCAGGAGGAGAGGGCAAAGGCCTTACAGATCAGATCATGGCAAAAGTTCCATTCCTAGGGAGCACAGTGGAAGAAGGCCTGAGGGAGCTGTGGGAAAAGCAGATACGTGGGCTGTCAAAGCTAGTGGAGTGGAGGGAATACAATAAGGCTGTGTCTACAATCAGCAGTTTTCACCGTCCACCATTGCAACAGTGGGGAACTAGTACAAAATCAGCACCGAGAGAGAGAATTTCCAGGGCCATAGCTACAAATTGTAATGGTTCAGTCCATGTACTTTCCTTGCAATATTATATTTATTTTTAGCACAGTAACAATCCTGTGTTGTAGTAAACTATGCTCTTGTGGCATGTTCAATGTGTTTCTGTGTAAAAGCCCAGCATTATTCTCATTGATAGTGTTTTCTCATTTATGCTGCCCCCAAATGACTGCTCAAAGTAACTACACTATTGTGCATGTAATTTTGTCCTTACTGCTAGAGAAGAATTGATCTTCTACATATCCAAGCACAGCCAGGGCCGCCCAGAGGATTCAAGGGGCCTGGGGCAAAGCAATTTTGGGGCCCCTTCCATAAAAAAAAGTTGCAATACTATAGTAACATGTATTTGGAAATGTAAAAAATAACCAGTGAAATACATTCAAAAATTAATTTTTAATAATTTGAAAATACACGAAATACCTTATTTAAAACATTAAATGCTTTAATGGTATGTATACATTTGCAATTACATAATGGGCTGTCGCTGGGTGATGGTGATAGTTGGTGCCAATGGGCTGTCGCTGCCTGGTGGTGGCGCTACTGTTGCCCAGGGCTGGGTGGGGAGCTGGGCTCTGGGTCAGGGGGTGCCCGGCTCAGAGGGGCTGGGCTCGGAGCTGGGGGGGGGATGGGGTCGGGGGAGTGTCCAGTTCAGAGGGGCTGGGCTCGGAGCTGGGGGTCATGGCTGGGGGGGATGGGGTCGGGGGGTGCCCGGCTCAGAGGTGCTGGGCTCGGAGCTGGGGGTCAGGGCTGTGGGGGGATGGGGTCAGGGGGGTGCCCGGCTCAGAGGGGCTGGGCTTGGAGCTGGGGGTCAGGGCTGTGGGGGAATGGGGTTGGGGGGTGTCCGGTTCAGAGGGGCTGGGCTCGGAGCTGGGGGTCAGGGCTGTGGGGGGCTGGGCTTCGGGGGGTACCCGGCTCAGAGGGGCTGGGCTCGGAGCTGGGGGTCAGGGCTGTGGGGGGATGGGGTCAAGGGGTGCCCGGCTCAGAGCTGGGGGTCAGGGCTGGGGGGGGGGATGGGGTCGGGGGTGTCCGGCTCAGAGGGGCTGGGCTCGGAGCTGGGGGTCAGGGCTGTGGGGGGATGGGGTCGGGGGGGTGTCCGCTTCAGAGGGGCTGGGCTTGGAGCTGGGGGGTGCCCGGCTCAGAGGGGCTTACCATGCCGCTTACCCCCGCCTCCCCCCTCTCCCAGAGCCTCAGTGAGCCACGTCCAGGAGCTCCTGCTGCTTGGCCCACCGGACCTCGCAGCCCTGCCCCCTTACCACACGGCTCCGAGCGGGAGGACCTCCGGCCCCGCCCGAGCCATGCCGCTGCAGCACTGTCCAGGGCCGCTCCTGGACGCGGCGTGCTGAGGAGATGGGGGATGGGGGAAGGCGAAGGCAGAGGTGGGAGGGAGCCTCCAACATTCTCGTGGGGGCCCCTGCGGGGCCCAGGGCCTGGGGCAAATTGCCCCACTTGCCCCCCCCTCTGGGCGGCCCTGAGCCCAGCAGGGATGTTGATGGCTCTCTGCTTACATGAGTCACCTGGCTTCATCAGGTAGATACCACAGGCCTTTGGCAGCACTATCCCTTTAAAAAGGAACAGTGCAAAATGCTAATCCACACATTGCCTTCCTTCCTTCCCTGATATAGGAAAGCAGACTCTCCTCAGGTGTGGCTCCAGAGTGCCGGGAGGATCCAGTAGCTCTTAACTGTTAAGTAGTTAAGTAGTAGTTAAGAGGAGGAAGCTGGAAGAGGGGTGATACTGTGGGGCCTATTTCTACTCCCTTATCCAATCACCTCTACAGGCAGAGTTCCTCTGGGCATAGGGTTGCCAACTTTGGTTGGATGAATTCCCGAAGGTTTCATCACATGACATTATATTTAATTAGAGATTAATCTTTAATTCCTGGAGACTCCAGGATAATCTTGGAGGGTTGGCAACCCTATCTGGGCAGCGTCCACTGACTCCTTAGATGCCTTTGAGAAGCGGTGGGTACTGTTGGGGGTTCTCTTGTTCCCTGATTTTTAACCTTTGATCTTACTCCCATTCCTGTTTTCTCTTTTGTTGTCCCATGTCCTCACTGGTGGCCAGGACCTAGTGGTTCCCCCGTTATGCTCTAATGCACCCCAGAACAGCAATCCCAAAACACAAGAAAATCAAAGTAAGACACGCAGGTAGGTGACCAATCAAAAAATGTAATAACCATGAGCCAGTTAAGTCAGCAAGTCTGAACAAAACATAATAATAGTCCAAATGGCAGCTATGTAGCAGCAGGCCCTCAGTAACAGTACACACCCAACTCTATGTGCACAGCCACACACACACACACACACACACACACACACACACCTTAGTTGAGGGGGCAGGTCTTTAGTTTTGGGCAGGCCTAGACCTGTTGTCTTCAGGGCAGTGTACAGTCTCATTATTGCCCTATGTTTTAGTCTAAAAAGTACAAAGCACAGTCAGCATTTAGGACAGACATAATCACAGTTCTAATCAGGGGTACTCTTGTATGTGTTTTTCTATAGCTAGTTTGTCTGAACTTTATTGTTTGTAAGGGTTTGCCCCTTTCAGGCATTCCTCACAGTGTGCAACGTTGAAGACTTTTGAGAGAGAAGAAATTTGAAAGATATTTTGTTCTGCATTATTAACATGTTATTAAGTTAATTATATTCACTTACGAAGTACCTGCCATGTAAGGATCTCAACAGAATTTATAAACATCAGTGAATTTAGCCTTACAGCACCCCTAGGACTAAGAGAAGTATTATTATCCCCATTGCACCGAGGAACAAACTAGAGCTGGGCAAATAACTGATAGTTTGGCTTGCTGGCAGTTCTGAAAAACTGGTAAAAAAATTTGGTTCAACCCCAACTGAAACTTTTTAGAATTTTTGGTTAATTTAAAAGTAGGAAAAATACAGTTTTGGGTTGAACAAAATGTTTAGTTTCAGGTATTTTTAATAAAAGGAAAGAAAATTAAGAGGTAGGTTCACAAAAATTGAGGAGGAGAAGAAGGTGGTTGTGGTGACAGCAGTACCAGCTGCCTTACACCCAATAGCCAGGGAACTCATTTAGGAGACCCAGATCTGAATCCCCATTCTTGAGCAGGGACTTGAACCCAGCTCTCCCTTAGTGATTGCCCTAACCACTGGGCTATTGGCTATTGTGAGGCGGGATCTCTCAGAAGCTCTTTCACTTTTATGTAAAAGTCATGACCGAAATTCATGAAATATTTCAGTTGAAATGAACCTGAATTTTTCAGCCAAAACAAACATGCCCAGCTGTAGAGCTGACTGAAGCACAGATAGGTTATATCCCCAACCCACAGCCACAGGGCACAGCCAGGAACAGAATCATGGACTCTTGACTCACTGCCCTGTGTCTTAATCAGAAGACCATTCTTCCTCCCATCACTGCTGTGTCATCACAGAGCTCCAAAACACTGCTTCCCAAAGCTGTGATTTATCAGTTAGGCATCCTTCTGAAGTCATGGTTCATAAAAAGAGACAGCTATATGATCTTGTAACAGAGCACTGCACTAGTTAAGTCATGGAACACAAGCAAGGGCTTCCAAAGTGAGAACCTTTTCTGCTCCAAAATGAAATGAAGGATTTTTTCCTACCTAAGGTCTTGTCTATACTTGGAAATTTCCCAAAATAATTATTCCAGAATAGGTATTTTGGTAAATTTCCATGTGTAGACAAGCCCCAACACTTATCCAAGAACAAAAGCCACTGAACTTTATAGCACTCTCCTGAGATCTAAAATCTCTCACTCTCCCCTCTATGATCTAATAAGGACAGCTGTTCCCTGCACAGAACCTTGTTTCCTTCCTGATCCTCAATCATGAAATCTACTAATTGCTATATAAACAAACACATGCAAAATAGCTGGGTGAAAAGTGCTTGTTTTTTGTTTATTGTGTAAAAATTGATGTCAGCATTTAGTCACTGGATTCAGATACTTAACACTGGAAAAGTACATTTTCCATCCATACTTTGTCCACCAACTGCAACCATTAGACTTGCAAAATTCTATAGCCTTGACAAGTAAATATTATTGATGAAAGATTTAAATATAATCAGGGTCAGCTCTTTAGCTGGTATAACTCAGCAAATAGCTTCATTGGAGCCAATAGAGATGCCAATTGACACTAACTGGGGATCTGGCCTTAATTTTTTCATCATCATCAGAAAGATAGACAAGCAGCTGTTATGTCTGGACCAGTAAGTTTTTATGACCATTTTTGAAGCTGCATTAGCAGTAGCCTAAGGGCAGAATTTTTTTCTGCAGGATAGTAATTTTTGTGGTGTTTTAGGGCTGCAAGCAATTATGTACTTTTCCACTACTTTTAACCATTACTATCCAAAACTATGAGTTAGTCAATCTCTGCATTCCTTTCCCGGCACTCTGAAGGAGAACTATTCACACTGGAGGCATTGTTACCCAGACTATTCTAAACAATACAGATAACACTGTGTTCTGGTTTGAGTATTGTGAATAAAGAGATTTTTAAATGCCCATCAACTAAGCTATCAAATCCAATTCTATAAATTATATGTTGTGTAAAACTAAGTGAGGTAAAGAATCTTTAAACTTATGGACGATGTCCAACTTGAGAAATATGGATTAGCTGTGGTTGCCCTTTCTAAGGAATGCATTCAAGCACAAATATTTAACTACTGTCATAAAACAAAAACACCCCTCAGAGATTACATCAGTTTTTTGGGGCCTCTATATTCTCATTATTGAAATGTGATAGAAAATCTAGTCAGATTAACCCCATCTAGACATTTAGGGCCAAACATTGCCCTGGCCAGCCAACTCAGAGTGCAGAGAAGTTGTTCAGTGCAGCCTCAGTTGCAGTAATCCTAACAACCAGGACAGGACAGGACATGCATCCGAAGAAGTGGGTTGTAGCCCACGAAAGCTTATGCTCTAATAAATTTGTTAGTCTCTAAGGTGCCACAAGTACTCCTGTTATTTTTGCGGATACAGACTAACACGGCTGCTACTCTGAAACCAGGACAGGGTGTCTACAAACACACTACGGGTACATGCTCTGGAAACCACTTTGCTGCTGCTCAAAATAGCAGCAGTGTGTATGTGTCCCTGATGGCACTTGCTGTGAACAGCAGCACACGTGATATGGGGGTTTGGAAACCTCTCCTAGAACAATACACCATGCCCTCTACAGTGCACAGCACGGTGTTTTAACATCATTTGAAGGCTATGGAGAGCTGTGGCTGGCTTTTATATTCCCTGTTCCCTCTTATGCACTCATCCATTGTGTCCATCATGTTTCCATTAACTTTAATAGGAGCTGGATCAGGCCAATAGCAAGGAGCAGGATTTTGCCCATAGAGTTCAGGTCTCAGCCCAAACTGGTGTAGTCAGACAATGAATTACACACAGAAGAATGAGTGATTTGATGAAGTAAAATAGAACAGATACGTGAAGCAAAGAGACTGATTTTCCGAAACTGAAAGATCAAACCATTTCATTTAAGTTAAAAAGGAGCTGAAATTGTTTGGCAATTTTTGAAGATGGGTCTGGAATTTTGAACTTGGCTGCCTGTGAAAACTTGGTTAAATTTCTGCCCTCTGTTTTTCACATGCAATGCCCGTAAAGTCATTAAATTAAATTAAATTAATTTTTTTAATTTAAAGTCAGAACAAACTAATTGTCCATCTAATGACATCAGTGGGGTTGTAAGGGTGGAGCAGTGGGCAGAATTTGGCTCTGCTGGGCCTCTCATGTTCCTGTTTTTCTTCCTGGAAGCTGTACCCCGGAGAACAGTTTCAAGCTGTGATGTTAGCATTACAGTAACTGGAGTGGAAAGCAAGCATTTTGGAATGCAATCATTGGGGATTTGAACTTTACCAAATTTTCTGGATTACATCACTGTACTAACATAGTTGATGGTGGGGGTTGTGCTGTTGACACTTGCAGTTATCAGTTCTCACTGGCAGAGGGGAAAAATCTGTGATCAATAAGGTTTAGTAGTGAAATATAATATTAAAATGTTACCAAACAATCAGGCAAACAGACCAGCCTCACAAGACCTGGAAGTCCCTATACAGTAACTCCTCACTTAACGTCCTCACACTTAACATTGTTTCAAAGTTACGTCGCTGCTCAATTAGGGAACATGCTCATTTAAAGTTGTGCAATGCTCCCTCATAATGTCGTTTGGCTGCCTGCTCTGTCCACTACTTGTAAGATTCTGTGGAAGAGCAGCATCTTTACAAGGGAGCATTGCACAAGTTCCTCTTCTCCGCCTCCTCCCCCTTCCTTCCAGTGCTTCCTAGGCTTAAGACTTTCTGGGAGGGAGGGGGAAGAGCAGGGAAGTGCTGTGTCTCCACTCCTCCTCCTCCCTCCCAGAAAGTCCTAAGCGCAAAGCGCTGGGAGGGAGGGGGAGGAGCGGGGAAGTGCCACATCTCCGCTCCCCCCCTCCCTCCCAGAAAGCCCTAAGCACCGCCAAACAGCTGTTCGGCGGCGCTTAGGACTTTCGGGGTGGGGGGAAGGAGCGGGGATGCGGCGTGTTCCAGAGAGGAGCTGGAGTGGGGGTGGGAAGAGGTGGGCCTGGAGAGGAGCAGGGACAGGAAGAGGTAGGCCTGGAGCACCCCCCAGCAAAGTCGACGATTGTTCTTCACCGGGGAAGCTGCTGCTGCGAAGGTGCTTCCTAGCATCCTTGCCTGCAGCGGGCTGTGCCTGTGTGGGGTAAGCCAGGGGCACTTCCCAACCTCAGTACAGTACAGTATACTATATAATGCCTTTTGTCTGCCCCCAAAAATTTCCTTGGAACCTAACCCCCCGCATTTACATTAAATCTTATGGGAAAATTGGATTCATTTAACATCGTTTCACTGAAAGTTGTATTTTTCAGGAACGTAACTACAACGTTAAATGAGGAGTTACTGTACTGAAATCATGCTTTGGCAACCAACATAATCCCATAACTGGGACTGAGAGCAGAATATTAATCAGAGTTGAAGCATACGCAGGATAACAGTTTCCAGAACCCAAGTCACAGAGGGACATAGACAAAGGCAAATATTAACAGGTACATATACTATACGAGGCGGCTGTTGGGGGAAAAGGTAAATGGGGTAGCAGAAAGGGATCTTGTTGCACTGTATGAAAACCAGAAAGGAAACTGGAGAGACTTAGGTCACAATCTATTCAAACTAAGCAGCAACAGAAGTGTGATTACTCTAGAAAATTAAAAATAGACAAGTTTAAGTTAAATACACCAGCCATTTCTCCTCTAAAATTTCCCACAGTTGTAGTATTGGGTAAGCCTCATAGCCAGGCACCACCAGCACCAAGCACTGTGTCACTGAACAATGTTCAAAGGTGGGCTGTGCAATACAGCACCGTAATAAGCAGCAAGAATCACTACAGGTAATCCCCACTAACATGCTAAGAGACCACTTGCCTCTTAAATGATTGTCCATAGTTTCCTCGATCTCAGTAAAGTGGATTCTGCCAGAATCTCTGGAGGTGGAGAATTCCAAGTGCCTTAAAAGGAAACAAACAAAAAAACCCTCTTTTGTCTTGCCTACACTAGGGAATTATTCCTAAAAATATTTCTCACAATAGCAACCAACAGTGCATCTCCACTGGTGGTGACAGTAGTATAGACAAGGTGCTGCTGGCATTTTCATCACTCTATTGACTATAGCAGACGTAGGGGTGCCTGAGATCAGAGTTAAGCAACAGTGATAATACCATCTGCCTCCCGTCTTCACTACAAGTTCCATTGCTGGTAGCCCTGGCACCAGAGCAGAAAAATGCTTCCAGATTGTCCCAACATGGAAAAGCCCTGGAGAGGGTATGGCCAGATGGCCAGCACTAAGTATGATACTCAAAAACCAGTGGGAGAACACTTTAACCTGTCTGGCCATTCTTTGGCAGACCTGCGGGTGGCTATCTTAAAACAGAAAAACTTCAAAAACAGACTCCAACGAGAGACTGCTGAGCTGGAATTGATATGCAAACTAGACACAATCAACTCAGGGCTAAATAGGGATTGGGAATGGCTGAGCCATTACAAACATTGAATCTATCTCCCCTTGTAAGTATTTTCACACTTGCTTCTTATCAAACTGTCTGTACTGAGCCATCTTGATTATCACTTCAAAAGTTTTTTTTCTCTTACTTAATTGGCCTCTCAGAGTTGGTAAGACAACTCCCACCTGTTCATGCTCTCTGTATGTGTGTGTATATATATCTCCTCAATATATGGTTCACTCTATATGCATCCGAAGAAGTGGGTTGTAGCCCACGAAAGCTTATGCTCTAATAAATTTGTTAGTCTCTAAGGTGCCACAAGTACTCCTGTTATTTTTGCGGATACAGACTAACACGGCTGCTACTCTGAAACCTAGCACTAAGTATATTCATTGAGCTGGCTTGCTGTACATGGACTATCACAAATGCCCACCCTCAAGTGTTTATTGTGAATGGGTTTTTAATGTTCTGTGGTCACCTCTCCTGAATTCTTTGTCTTCAGCTAATAATGAAAATGAAAAGCAACTTCTCCCTATAGACTATGTGTGCCTAGAACAAGTCTTCTGAGAATATGGGGGAAAAGGCAGAACAGGATGAAGATGAAGGAAAATGCAATAGTTCATTTGCCATTAATCACAGGGAGATAGAGGTGTATAAATAAAAAGGCTATTATCCCAAGCTGACTTTTACACATTTTAACTGTTTTATTGCTCAGTTCAGTAAGCTGTGTCTGCTGTAAAACTTATGGTAGCGAATTTAAAATTCAGCTACCTAAACCATATACAGAGCCACAACACTGATTTGCTTGCCCAATAACTCTTCTAGACGCCTGCTCACTCTGCTGTCTGGACTGCACCAACATTCCCAATGCTGCTATAAAAAATATTCACAAAGTCAGCACTCTTGCCCCCCTTCTGTTTGCAAGTTAAAGACATAAGCAATTATATAAGAAGAAAGAGCACCTTTATACAGCAGCAAGCTGGAGGGGGATACACTGACAGCTATGGACCTAAAAAGAGTTAAGTGCATAAGCCCCTTTTTAAGGCTCCACTGGAATGGACAAAACTCCTGTTGAATCCTGTAGGCACCTAAACTCACTCAGTGCCTAAGTTTTTTGCAGTAAAAGTTACCTACATGTCTGTTTCTGCCTGAGCATGTGCACTGCTGCCTCCCTCTCGGCATCTACTCCCTGCCTAAGCCCAAGAGATTCACAAACCAAGAGAAGATAGACTTTTGGCCACCTAAGTTGTGTGTGGGACCTGATCCGTAGGTGTGCTGAGAGGCAGCCTACTGGATCAGGCTCCTCAGGTGAGTTCACACAAAACAGCCTGGGACAGGTGAGGAGGAGGATTTCATAACTTTTAGCCCAGTGGTTAGGGTACTAACCTAGGATGTGCCACCAATCAGAATGAGTGTTTTAGTCATTAGGCTAAAGTCTACTCTCACGTGGGGGGGGAGGAGCCTCACTCAATCTCTCCTGTTGAAGCTGTTGGACTGTTAATAAATAGAGTCATTGGAGCAGGGGGACTGGATCCCTCACATTCTGGGTGAGTGCCCTATTCACCAGGCTATACAGTCATTCCCAGGGTTGTGCTCTCTCTCTCTCATTCTGGCCCATTTGACTCTTTAAAAGAAACAGAGAGTAGAACTCCAAATTGCTCATTCAACTCAGGTAATGTTATTGACTCTTTGACAAAATCAAAAAGTATTAGCAGTTCCCACTGCATGAAAGGGGTATAGTAAATACTTAACTGGTGCTGCAACTTCCTTGTGTAACCCTGTTAACATCAATACCTGAGCTGTAGATCATGGCATAATTTCACCCAATCAATAGCTTTGAATGCATAAAGTCATCTTTTCAGGGCACTTTCTATGTTGGCATTATTTGGATTGACTTGATTAGTATTTGCAAGTTGTAGACTATATTTGACATTCAGAGAACATGTGTGCTCACTAAACTCCATTTCTTATTAGTGAGACAGCAAAGCATCTCAACGAAACTCTTTTAATTTAGGCCCAACCAGGCATGTTTCAAATCATAGGAGATCTGGGCAGGGAGATCTTCAAGGACGCTGAACCAAGAACCTGACTAGGGAGAATTTAGCCAATAAAAGGCCAGTTGAATCACCCAGACAGGTCTCAGCAACACAAGACAAGCTGGGGGGCCTCCTCGATGAGTAATCTTGGGTAATGGTAACCTGATTAGCCAGCAGTGTTGCACTGAAGCGTACAAACCACAAATTAGCACCTGACCAACCCACCCACCTATCTTTCACAGAACTAGTGTTCCATTGGGAATCCGGGTTGCAATGAAGTGGCAATCTAGCAAGGTACTGCAGACAGGTGGGAGAGGTTGACTGGAGATACAAGTTCAGCATAATGCTCCGAAGAAGTGGGCTGTAGCCCACGAAAGCTTATGCTCTAATAAATTTGTTAGTCTCTAAGGTGCCACAAGTACTCCTGTTCTTTTTGCGAAAACTTACAGTGTCCTTCCACAGAATTCCAAAAATCATCCCCAAATTCTCCCAAATCAACAAGATCTGTACCACGGGGGAGGGGTAGATGCTTGTTTTAAGGCACATCCCCACTCCTGGACAGAACCTGCTCATATCTATGGAGCTGTGTTGGGGACTGATAAAAGGAGTGTGCTTTCTGAGCTATGAGGGTAAGGGAAGGGGCCTTGTTTTATGGTATAAGTCCCCTGATCCCAGACAGAACCTGCTGTCATCATGTTGATGAATGGCTCTGGGAATGGGATTGGTTTTTAGAGCTGATTTTTTTTTTAAAGAGTATTTTTCTATGTAAATATTTAGTCAAAGATTTGAACATTTTCAGCCAGCTATATCGATTTTGTAGCTGTCTTTGAACTACTCAACTCTGGGATAAAAGCCTACTATTGCTTCAGAAGGGAGTGGCCTCCTGAGAATCTCTCTGTTACTCACACGTGGCCTTTCCCCAGTCCTGGATGGAACCTGCTAGAGTTGCTGAGACCCCAGCATTGAACAGACACAAAAGAGTCCTGTCCGTTGGGGAAAGGGGATGGTATGGTTCTGCCACACCTCTAGAGGGAACCTGTTGATGCTCTGGTGGTGAATAGCATCGGGAGAGATGCAATACAGAAAGAAATGGAGGGGAAAAGAACTTATTTACTTCACTTATTTACTTCACTACTTTTGGGGTTAATATATTCTGGAGTGCAGTCCCCCTCCTTTTTCTTATCAACTGAAATTCAACCAAAGACACTTATTGGTATCCAGGCCTTTAGTGAATTTTGTGTTGCTGCGTCTGGATAATTAGACACATTACCCTGTACGCTTTGTACGCTGATGGGGGAGGGGTGTGTTTAAAGGACGTTTGGCATGCTGTATCATATGATGTTGGTGTTTCTATGCCAATCATGCTTTAACTAAATACTCTCCCAGAACAAAAGGTGGAGTCGCCTCAGGCAACTTTTGTTTCATATCTATGAATAAGTAATTTTCCAATTCTCTGGGGGTTTTTTAAGTTTCAGTGTATATAATGCATTCAGACACTCCCTTTTTTTAATGACCGAATCCTTCTTCTTGTCTACACTAGTCTTCAACAGCACAATGGGGAGGTTAACCATTTACAGCTTTCCTGGCTAGCCAATAGACTTCTTTTACTTGTTCCCAATTCATTCCAGACTTTTATGAGGAAATATTCAAAAATAAAGCTGAAGAGCTGGAATAATAGTCTCTCTTCTTCAAGGCCCCAACTATTGTAAAGTGAAAAATATGCCAAAAATGTGGGCATTTTCAAACATGTAAGCAGTAGCCTGAAGGCCTCACACAGCACAGCTGCTTCCTATAAAGATTGCCATGTAGGAACAGATTCCCTGAGTTACAGAAATTATTAGAGTATTTTGACACCTCTAATTAAGTCTCCAGAAACAGACAAGTATTTTCATTATAAATGGTTTTCAAACCCCTGGTTTTCAAAAATCTGTGATAACCACAGATTCCAGCATCATTTTTGGGGACCCCAGAGACACCATTTTTGACTGACTATATGCCATCCAACTAAAACTCTTTCCTTGTTAGGGTATTTGACATTTTGCTAAAACTGCAGTATTCATACTTTATACTATACAGTATCTACATTCTGGTTTAGAGGCCTTAAGTAATACAGGCTGCTACAAGTGGTATGAAAAAATGAATTTTTTAAATGGTATGATGTGTCAGAAGAAAAATGCTATCATTTAATAGGCTCCAAAATGAACACATTCCTGCAGAAAAGGAAAGATTACAGAAGAAGAGGACATTTTGGGCATAGCTACAGGGAAGAATAGAACAGGGTCAGTTGATTTACAAATATGCACATGAACCAACCATTTCCCCTGTGTAGGAAGCACAGCACCCACATAAATACTGCAGACCCAAGGCAGCAGTAGTATCCGTAGAGTGATTCTACTGCTGCTCCATTGTCTGGGAGGGAAGTATTTAGTTTTTTGCTTCTTTAGGATCTCTAAAAAAAGCTCTGTATTGCCTTAATAGTATTTTCTTGGTGAGAGAGGGTAGGGAGATTTTTTTTTTCTTCTTGTATTTTAATCTAAAAAAATGTTTGGCATATCAGATTGTTGTTCGCAGCCCTATTGTAGCCATGTTGGACCCAGGATATTAGAAAAAGACTAGGTGGGTGAGGGAATATTTTTTACTGGACCAACCTCTGTTGGTGAAAGAGACAAGCTTTTGAGTTTACACAGATGTGACCCGAGGAAGTGCTATGTATAAGTTTGAAAGCTTGTCTCTTTTCACCAACAAAAGTTGGTCCAATAAAAGATATTACCTCACCCACCATGTCTCTGGAATAGCAAGGGTGCTTTAGTTTTTTGAAAAATTGGTCCTTAGAGCCTTGGTTTCTTTTTGGTTTTCATATTAGTCAGATCTGCATGTCTAGCTAGTCATTTCAGATACTGGCCCCATTTCTATTCCTTTCTCTATATTTTATTTTTAAAAACAAAACAAAACAAAATTAAGGCAATTGGGAGTTCAAAGGATATTAAACATGGATATTTGTACTGAACCACTCATCAGATCCCTGGAGAGCACTTTGTGCTATTTTAGTTTATTTATTTATTTATTATACTTTTTTAGCTGGATAGAGTCAGCAGTCCAACTCAGTTATAAAATGTATCAAAAATAAATAAGGTATATAGCTTAAGTATCTTAAGAATTAACACTATTTTACTCTTATTTCCATAGCTGAAAACAGCATTTTTATAATATCTTGTAAATGCATTGTCCAGTGAATTCCTCTGAGTTAATGTCATTAACCTCCAGTATAAATAATCTGTGGTGTATATTGTAATAAGATAATGTGAATGTCCAAAGGAACTCATTCCCAGACTACATCAGAAAAGCTACTAAGTCAACAACTGGAGCAGACAATAACAGTGTGAACTAAGGGAGCAGAACTTTTAAAGCATGTTACTTAAAATAGAAAAGCATTTAAAATGCCACTGACAAGATTAAATATGTGCATTCACACTTTACTACTATGTGAATTAAAGTCTGAACATTAAAAATGATGTATCAATCAGATCTGTATTTCTTAAATGACAACTAGCTATATTAAATTACATCATACAAAGCCATTGCTTTTCCTGTTTTGTGTTGTCATCACCAAGTTTCACATAATTTAAAAGGAAAATCATTTACTTAATCTAATTTTTAAACTATACTTCATACAAATACACTCGCATCTAAAACTCTCTATGCTTCTTTACATTTTGATTCCCTGTGCGTACAGGAGGTGCATGCAGGCCAGATGGATGGCAGGAGAGAGATCACTTGATCATTACCTGTTAGGTTCACTCCCTGTGGGACACCTGGCTTTCGTCACTGTCGATAGACAGGATACTGGGCTGGATGGACCTTTGGTCTGACCCAGTATGGCCATTCTTATGTTCTTAGATATTAGGAGTTGGAGTAAAGACAAAAAAAAGAGACCATGATAGCAATGAACATGTCATTCCAACTGTTCTTTCAGATTAAAAATAGGATTTTAGTTGGTTAGAACTGATTCAACTAGACTCTGCTTTGCTCACCAATCCCAGACCTCCTCTAAAGGGACAGAGCCTCAGCTGCTGAAAACTGGCCTTGTGCCACTGAAGTCGATGGAGCCAGACCCATTTAGCTGAGGGGCTGGCCCAAAGTGTTTTAACAAGTTGACTATACATGAAGAAGCAATACTGATGCCATATGCCCATACTTATGAAAAAGAGCATCGTTTTTCACTTTACTCGACCAAAGCCACATAACCCCTTTTTAGTCTGGTATATTGTTGTATCATATATTTGATACATCAGTGCAAAATAAAACAAACACAAAGCAGCATTATGGCTGAGAATCCATACCCACAGAAGTCAGGAAATTAAAAATTATGGTTCCCACAGCAATTGTAATTCAACCCACTTGTGTAGTTTCTTTTACTATCCATATTGTTAAAATGTATGCCTTAAATCATACTGGAAAGGAGTGGACCACCACCACATTTGTTATGGACTCAGATACTTCTTCTAAATTTAATCCAAAAAGTATCTCTCAAGAAGCCACCTTCAGTAACTAACTGTTCTCATGGAGTAGTTGCTCTTCACATTGTTTAATAAAAACCACCCTCATTTAATAGCTACACCTTTACTATGCAAGCCACAGGGGAGAACTGTTATATTAATATAAACCACCTTTGTTTTGAAGTTGCTCTTGATTTAAAGCCACAGCATGGAAAAGTAATTAAATTTAATAAAAGCCACCGCTTCTAAGCAGAAATATATGGTACTGCTATGTACAATGTGGCCAAGTTACAATGGCTTTGAATTTTTGTGCACTTAAAATTCACTACCATAATGCTTTTAAGACACACATGCCTTGCAGTCTTTGATTGTTTTCCTAAGAGATAAAAGGAAAAGAGTGACTGATTGTAGTCCCCCTCTGCTCCCCGATGTTCAACATGATTCCCAGTGCATATTTTAAGGGGTGTAGCTGCTGAGCAATAATTCTCTGATCACATAAGCGGAAAAAAGAAATGTTTCCTCATGTTTGTATTTGGACTTTGCAAAATTCACCAGGCTTAAATCCACAACCCACATTCTAAGCCCAAATGAACAGAGTGATAAAATATTATGGGCCTGATTAAAATTCAATTAAAAAAATCACAAGAAAGACCTCTGTCATCTTCAGTGGGAATTGGATCGGCCCTATAAACCTAGCAATCTGTGCAAACAATACACAACGTCTAAGATGCGTGTTCATAAGCACAAACATGCAACTAAAGCAAGAGAGGCCTGAATATACTAAGCCTATAAAATAAAGTTCAGATACAACAATAAATTAACCTATCATAGAATTATAATCTGGGTCACAATGTCCATATCCATAACTTCTGCCCAGCCTTCATTACAATGGCAGTCTGCAAAGTGGCACCATTGGTTTTTAGACTGCTAAATGATGCAGACAGGCTGTCTTGGAGAATACAACTCTGACACCATCCTTCTTTTAAACAGGTGATCGTTATGTCTCAGATCAGCAATGGGCTTTGCTTTGTTGCAGTGGACTCTGTGGAATGGAAGTGTCTCCCAGCCAATATCCAAAGTTACAAGGGAGTGAAGAATCAAGCTCAGTGCTCTCCAGAGACTTTGCTGGAACATTGCACCACATCATCATTCCCAACATCATAAAAGACACAGTTTAGCTCTAAGGTGCATAATTAGCCAAGCATTAACATAGGACTAGTCAAACTATATCAGAGCAATGGCCCACCTGGTCCAGTCTCCTGTCTTGGACACTTGTTAATACCAGCTGCTTCAGAAGGTGGAGTAAGAAACCACATAATGCACAATTATGAAGTAACTTGCCCACAGCAGACTCTTCTTCCTAACCCCCCCCCCCCCCATCCTGTTAGCAGTTGGCTGACGCCCTGATGTGAGGGTTTATTTATATATGTATCTATTGAACTCTGGCTGTTCTAATTATCTACATAGATGTCTAATACTTTTTTGAATCCTGCTAAGCTGTTGGCCTCAATGGTACCCAATGGCAATGAGTTCCAGAGATTGATTGTGCATTATGTACAAAGTATTTCCTTTTGTCGTTAAATTTGTTGCTTTTCATAGAATATCAGGGTTGGAAGAGACCTCAGGAGGTCATCTAGTCCAACCCCCTGCTCAAAGCAGGACCAATCCCCAGACAGATTTTTACCCCAGTTTCCTAAATGGCCCCCTCAAGGATTGAACTCATAACCCTGGGTTTAGCAGGCCAATGCTCAAACCACTGAGTTATCCCTCCCCCCAATGTCCCCTCCTACTTGTATTATGCAAAAAGCGAACATGGGAGAACCCAGTTTGCTCTCCCTCTACCATTCATTATTTTGAATTCATATATCAGGCCCCTTCTTATTCACCTCCTCTCCAAACCAAACAGTCTCAAGCTTTCCTCATACAGAACTCTTTCTCTCCATCCAGCTTTATTAGATCCTCTCTGTTTTAAAGCTTTCAAAAAGGCCTCCTGGCAGATCTCTCATCACTAAATTTAGCCTCTATTTTCAGAGAGTTTTACTCTTTTGTCCCTTGTGGTGGGTGGCAAGCACAGAAGGCAGAATCCTCTTTGCTTGTCCCTGTGGATTTTCATTTGCATCCAAATTTTTTTTACATGACACTCTAAGCTCACTTGAGTTTTCAAGAACTGAGCAGCATGTGACGCAGGCAACACAGTCAGCAGTCTGCCTAAAGAAGGACACTAGCTGCTGAAACAGCCTCTGGCCCCCTCCCCAGGACGTGAAGTATCAGAATACAGCATGGAATGTGAAGGGGGGTGAGGGAAATGAGAGGGGAATGAAGGAGACCACTTCTAACTGCTGTTTCTCTGGCTCTTTTAGTATCTGTGCCTGTATTTCCATTGAAATATAAATTGAAATTAGAAGCCTATGGGTTTTAAATCTATTGATTTAATAGGCTGATAAATAATAGTTAATAAGATAATACTATATTAGTAATAATAACAGTATATAGGATAATAGTGCTTTCCTAACTCACAGGGGCGTTGGAGGATAAATATGTCCAAGATTGTGAGGCCCTCTGATATTAGGGTGGTGATGATAAGAGGATACTTTAGGCTATGTATACACCGCAGTCATGGGGTGTGAATGCAGCCCGTATACACATACTCAAGCTTGCTTTAATCTAGCTAGTTCGGGTACTGCAAAGTGGAGCTGTGGCAGCACAAGCTTCAGGGCAGGATGTAGAAACCTGCCTGGAGTCTTGGGTATTTACTCGGGTGGTTAGCCTGCACTGAAGCCCATGCTGCTGTGGCTTCACTGCTCCAGTATCCAAGCTAGCTAGATTAAAGTAGCTCAGGTACATGATCTACAGAGGAGTCTGCATGTGAGTGTGATTGCAGTGTAAACATCACCTCAGAGAGACAAAAAGAGCCCCAAGAGGCTCACTGTTCTCTCTGTACCCAGTTCTCTCTGCAAACCATAAGCCCATCACATCAAGGAGACTTTTATAAGGAAACTCTGCAAAATGAACCTCCTGGACTTCAACTCCTTCCCTCTTTTCATGCTCCTGTGGGTTTTACCATGACACAAGAAGATTACAATCCCATAACATCAACCCTTAGTTTAGAAGGTGTGATCACTTCCAAACGCCGATGTAGCTAGAGAGTTCAAAGCTTCTCTGTGCAAGTTATTGAGTTTCTCAGGCCGTAACGTGGTTTCAAGGGCATAGAAAAAACAAAACAAAGCAGGTGTGTTCAGACAAGTTGATATACACGCGTTATTGACTCTGAAATGTGGTCAAAAGTTTTGTTTGGGTTTCTGTTTAGCAATAACTAGAAGCCAATCAAAAAAGTTTCACCAAGAAAGCAGAAACCAGATGAGATCCTCAACCCTGCTCAGATACCTACATCCTGGGTGAGGGGGCCAGAGTGGTGTAAAGGGGCCCTAAAAGCTCTGGTTACTGCAGGGGAAGGATTCTCCCAGTGCAGGGACTGGAACAAAAATAAAACAGCCTGAGTGTCTCTTCTGAAGATCCCATTGCAAGCCAGTGGACACTGTCATAACAGGCTCCCAGAGCTAAATTATGTAAGGACTTCTCAGTCTCTGGAGAAGCCCAGCAGGAGGATGGCACAAGTGTCACAAGGCTTACAGACACCACAGATCCCATCCCCCTAGGCTGTGGCTCCAGGGTCTCATCTACCCTTAAAAGTTTTACATAACTATGTCTGTTAGGGGTATGATGTTGAAACAGTTATACAAGTAAAACCCCTAGTGTCAATGCAGTTATACCGGTATAAGGATTCCTTATCCCAATATAGTTTATTTCAGTTCCTGAACAGGAATCAGCTCTACCAACATAACTATGTCCATGCTGGGGCATTGTACTGCTTTACCTATACCAGCAGAGTTAAAGCAGCAAATTTTTCCAGCATACACGAGTCCTAGGGGTGCGTCTACATAGGGATAAAAGACCCATGGCACGGACACTGCTGGCCTGGGTCAGCTGACTTGGGCTTGCTGTGGCTCGGGCTGCCAGGCAAAAAATTGCTGTGTAAACACTGGGGCTCGGGCTGGAGACCGATCTCTAGGACCCTCCACCTACTCAGGGTCCCAAGTATGGGCTTCAGTGCAGGCTAGCCACCTAAGTAAATCCCTAGGGCTCCAGGCAGGCTTTTACATCCTGCCCTGAAGTGCACGCTGCCACAGCTTCATTGCTCCAGTACCAGAGCTAGCTGGATTAAAACTAGCTTGGGTATGCATATATGGGCTGCATTCATGCTCTGTGATCGCAGTGTAGACAGAGCCAGGCTGAGCCTGAACGTCTACACAGTGATTTTTCAGCCCGGAGCCTGAGTCCAACAAGCCAGAATCAGCTGACCTGGGCCAGCCATGGGTTTTTTATCCCTGTGTAGACATACCTTAAGATGTGCTGCACAGAGTCTCACCCTCTGCTTTTAGAGAAGAGGGTTTGAGAAATGGAAGGAAAATATTTATAAGCCCATGAGGAAGCCTGCAGGAAAAAACACACTGTTGTAATTTGTATCCATGAATCTGCTTAGAAAAGACAACAGGGTAAAATACCCAAAGGACTTTTTAGGCATCTATCATCCAGATTTTCTTTGTAGCAGGGATTTAGTATCAGGATTGCGTAAAGGAACTGTAAGAACTTCAGTGCCATTGTTGACACTAAGAGGATGTGGTCTGATAACATGTTGGATAGAGGAGAGGAAACAGTAACATCAATGGGCAGAACAACTTGCTTCCAAGCCATCTGCTTTGGAATATTTTGACAGAGATAAGAAATGGAAAATGCTCCCCTAATACATAGAGACAGAAGGTGGGTGAGGTAACCTCTTTTATTGGACCAACTTCTGCTGGTGAAAGAGACAAGCTTTCAAGCTATACAGAACTCTTCTTTGGGTCACAGAGCTCTGTATAGTTCGAAAGCTTGTCTCTTTCACCAACACAAGTTGGTCCAATAAAAGATATTCCATCACCCACCTTGTCTCTCTAATATCCTGGGACTAACATGGCTACAACAATACTGCAAACCCCTAAAACATAGCTAAACATATGATGCAAGATCAACACTCCAGTTAAATCAGATGGATAGAGTGACCAAAAACTATGCAAGAAGGGCTTAGTGGATTTGTACAAATTCCTCAAACTGATAGAAAACTAGTTTTCATGAGAGATGTTCTAATCCCACCTATACTGTTTCTCTCATCAGATGTGCTGGTCAACCAAACAGCAATCTGGCAAGGACTAAGTGCTCAAGTGAATAAAAGTCCCTGTTAGTGCTGTTTATATATTGTGCACTACCTTACACACACTTGTAATGTGTGACATCAGAATGTAGCATGAACATGTACTTCCATTAGAGTTACTCTTTTTATGGAAATATTTCAGTTTAAGAAATTCTACCAGCTCTATTGCTGGAGAAATGAATGAATCCGGAAGAGAATGACTTAAGATCATACAGTGGGATTTTCAAAAGCTTTCAAGTGTTGCATAATTTTGCTCCCTCCAAAGTGAATGGGAGTAGAAGGAGACCAATGTTTTAGAGTTTTTGAAAATCCCACCCATGGTGTCTAACCAGGGAGATTTCCTGATCAACATTCTCTGATGCAACAAGTGAACATTTCTGGCATCCTTCATATCTCTGGCCCAGACAAATACAAGAGGAAAGCTGAGGATGCATTACTGACTTCCCCACGCTCCCACAATTTGTTTTTGAGCCTTAAACTATTCTACCTGGTTTCCCACAAGACAGTAGGTCACTAATACTTCACACACACAAAATTACACCTATCCATGAAGTCCTGAAGGCACTCCTATTTGTTTTAATCTTCAGATAGAGATAACAGATTAAGTTTTTGATGTTTTTTTAAATGGCAAAATTGTAAAGCATGTAGAAAGTCTGGTATGTCTGACATGAATATTCACATAGGTCTGCTCCAATTCCCATTGAAGTTTATATTGGGCCAAATTCTATCATGATCTTTCATGGAAGGTCTGGTGGGGTTATGTGCATTAGCAAATGTAGACTGGAGGCTGGTGTATTGTTAGTGGCTGTTTGAACTACACAAGTGGCTGAATTCAGCTCCATGCCAACAAGCTGAGTGTGGCAGCGGTGCTCCCAGAACACAAAATAGTATTCTCTTCTACCACTGAATTTGGTAGTTACTTGCTAAAGTATGGGAACCAGGGAGAATAAAAGTATCCTCTCTACTAAAATGAACGAGGAGTCCGGTGGCACCTTAAAGACTAAAAGATTTATTTGGGCGTAAGCTTTTGTGGGTAAAAAAAAACACTTCTTCAGATGCATCTGAAGAAGGGGCTTTTTACCCATGAAAGCTTATGCCCAAATAAATCTGTGGATACAGACTAACATGGCTACCCCTTTGATACTAAAATTAAGTTCAACATATGCACTGGTGATGCTTTTTCAGTGAGCACAAGGTAAAATGCAACTTTGTGTTATATGTCGCACCAGCCTGGCACTTGGGCATGTCCAAAGTGCGAACTCTGTGGCATGTGAAACACAATTAGGGTAAGTTGTCCTGATAATGCCATGGATAGCATGATTCACTATTATCTCAGAAGTAAAACTGTGAAGCTGACTTATTTCAAGATACTACTATGCTTACTCCCATTGAGTAGCAGCTTTACTGTGCAAGTAGCCCATGGACTAAAAGTTACTACTTAGTATGGGTCGGATGGCAGAATTTGGCCTTTGATGAACAATATTGCACACCACAGAACCAAATTCTGCTCTGGCTTCCATCCTGTATAAATCCAGAGTAAATCTATTTAAATCCATGGTGTTGCTCCTGATTTATATTGGTATAAGTGAGAGAAGCATATGACCCAAGTCTGTAATCTCACAGTTAGTTTGATTGTTCAAAAAAATGTACCAGGTGTGTACATTTTACTCATGATAAGAACCAGGTTTATCCACCCAAAAAGCAAGGAATTACTTTTTGCTTGAAAGCAGTGCTTTCTATGAAAGTGGTTTTTCAGCCTGCAAAGATGAATAGCAGTGAAAGAAGCTGCATGAAATCACTGTAACAAGAACAACATCTGACTTAAGAAAATGGATATCACTTTGAAAGACTACAGCTTTAGTGATGAGTGTAAACTGTAACTCCCTCACCTGCTCCGATGTATCATTTAACAAGCACACCTTTTAGCCTCCAGTGTTTTTGTAAGAGTTGTACATTTGACAAAAATGGCTGTAGATATGGACAAAGAAAATAGATTAAACGCATCTCTCAAATTTATCGCTTTCATGAAATTAGCATTCATTTAGCCCTTAGATAATAAACATTCATATCTCAGAGCCTCAGCTGTAGCACTGAACAATAACGGTTGCGCACAGATAGATGTTAAACAAACACACTCCCACACATGTAGTATCCAGCCTAATGAAACTGCAGCCACTGGCAGGTTGCTGGAAAATGTTCAGGTTCCAGAAAGAAAGGTGGCACATCCACGACCAGCAACAAAAGAGGTCTGTCACAGAGCCTCAATGTGCACAGCTAATCAGCTGTTCTCAACACCTCTGTAAAGAATGAGACTGAAGGCCAGATGTTCAAAGATATTTAGGCACCTAAAGATGCTGGTAGATACACAACTCCTGTTCACTTCAATGGGAGTTAAGCACCCAGCCTGCTTAGGCACTTTTGAAAATCCCACTAGGCGCCTATCTGCATCTTTAGGTGCCTAATACTTTTTAAATCTGGCCCTGAGTCCATAAAACTACAAGATAATAGAGAGACAAGGTGGGTGAGGTAATATATTTTATTGGACCAAATTCTGTTGGTGAGAGCGCCAAGCTTTCAAGCTTACACAGAGCTTTCTGGCTTGGCAGCATTTCACAACTGCTTTGTACAGGTGTAAATGGCTGCACAAGTTACTAGACAATGGAGAATCACACCCCTAGAGAATAACAACACTTAGCTCAGACAATCATTTTGCACCTTTTTTCCTGGGTTACCTGTGCAGACGCCATAGCACGGCAAGCATGGAGCCCGCTCAGCTCAGCGCTGCTGTTGTGAGCATTGTAAACACTTCGCGCATTATCCTGCAGTATGTGCAGAACCTGGCTAGAAGACGCCAGCACAAGGACGATTGTGAGGAGGACATGGACACAGACGTTCCTGAAAGCATGGGATGTGGCAATTGGGACATCATGGCGGCAGTGGGGCAGGTTGATACAGTGGAATGCCGATTTTGGGCCCGGCAAAGAAGCAGACTGCTGGGACCGCATAGTGTTGCAGGTATGGGATGATTCCCAGTGGCTGTGAAACTTTTGCATGCGTAAGGCCACTTTTCTGGAACTTTGTGAGTTGCTTTCCTCGCCCTGAAGCGCAGGAATACCAAGATGAGACCTGCCCTGAGAAGTTGAGAAGCGAGTGGCGATAGCCCTGTGGAAGCTTGCAATGCCTGACTGCTACTGGTCAGTTGGGAATCAATTTGGAGTGGGCAATTCTACTGTGGGGACTGCTGTGATTCAAGTAGCCAATGCAATCACTGACGTTCTGCTATCAAAGGTAGTGACTCTGGGAAATGTGCAGGTCATAGTGGATGGCTTTGCTGCAATGGGGTTCCCTAACAGTGGTGGGGCCATAGACGGAACGCATATCCCTATCTTGGCACCGGACCACCTTGCCAACCAGTACGTAAACCGCAAGGGGTATTTCTCAATGGTGCTGCAAGCACTGGTGGATCACAAGGGACATTTCACCGACATCAACGTGGGATGGCCGGGAAAGGTGCATGACGCTCGCATCTTTAGGAACTCCGGGCTGTTCGAACAGCTGCAAGAAGGGACTTACTTCCCAGACCAGAAAATTACCATTGGGGATGTTGAAATGGCAATAGTTATCCTTGGGGACCCAGCCTACTCCTTGCTCCCATGGCTCATGAAGCTGTACACAGGCAGCCTGGACAGTAGTAAGGAGCAGTTTATAGGCTGAGCAAGTGCAGAATGGTGGTAGAATGTGCCTTTGGACATTTAAAAGCTGGCTGGTGCTGTTTGCTGACTAGGTTAGACCTCAGCGCAACCAATATTCCCATTGTTATTGCTGCTTGCTGTGTGCTCCATAATATCTGTGAGAGTAAGGGGGAGACGTTTATGGCGGGGTGGGAGGTTGAGGCAAATCGCCTGGCGGCCGATTTTGAGCAGCCAGACACCAGGACGATTAGAAGAGCACAGTTGGGCGTGCTGCGCATCAGAGAGGCTATGAAAACCAGTTTCATGACTGGCCGGGCTATGGTGTGACAGTTGTGTGTGTTTCTCCTTGATGCAAAACCGCCCCCTTTGTTGAATTTACTTCCCTGTAAGCCAATCCCCCTCCCCGCTTCGACCACAGATGGCAAAGGAAATAAAGTCTGTATTGTTTTGAATCCATGCATTCTTTATTTATGAAAAAAAAGGGAGATCACTGACAAGGTAGCTCGAGTGGGGTGCGGTGGGGAAGGAGGGAAGGACAAGGCCACATTGATTTGTAGTGTGGCTACAATAAGCAAAGATGTTTAAATGATAGCCTTCTGTTGGTTGGACCATCCTCTGGAGTGGAGTCGCTGGGTGCCCGGAGCCTCCCCCTCCGCATTCTTGGGCACCTGGGTGAGGAGCATATGGAACTTGGTGTGGAGGACAGGCGGTTATACAATGGATGCAGCGGCAGTCTGTGCTCTTGTTGCCTTTCCTGCAGCTCCACCAGACGCCTGATCATGTCCATTTGCTCCCCCATTAGCCTCAGCATCGCCTCCTGCACCTTCTGATCATGCTCACTTAATACTTTCCTGGCCTCTGTCACTGAATGCCTCCATGCATTCAGCTGTGCCCTATCAGTGCAGGAGGACTGCATGAGCTCGGAAAACAGATCATCGCAAGTGCATTTTTTTCACCTTCTAATCTGCGATAACTTCAGGGATGGAGATGATACGGGGAGCATAGAAACATTTGCACCTGCAGGGGGGATAAAAAGAGAGTAAAATTTAAGATGATACATTTCTGAGAACAAAAGGGAGACTCTTTCACAGTAAATCAAGCAATTCACAGCAGACAGCACATGTGCTTTAGGTACAAGGTCGCATTTTGCCTTTTATATTGAGCGCCTGCCAGTATGGTGACACATCACACACAGCTGGGCAACAGAATTCAGTTTCCAGGCAGCCATGGTAAGCCAAAGGGTACGCGGGGTTGGCTTCTTCCTCCTTCATAACATGGGGGAATGGTTTCAAACTGCAGCGCCCTCCTTTCCCATAGCAAGCAATGCCGGTTGGGTTTGCCATTTAAAAGGAGGGGCTGCAGTTTTGGGGTGGATGTGCAGCACATCCCTCCCTACACCCCACCGCGTGGCTATTCTCTGGGATGATCCCTTTTAGCCAAGCGCAAACAGCCCAGCTTGAACAGGGTCCTTTTACTGTTCCCTTACAAAAATTCCCTTATTTCAACCAGGTGACCATGAATGATATCACTCTCCTGAGGCTAACACAGAAAGATAAAGACCAAATGTTGCTTGAATGCGACCAAAACCCAGGACCATTCACTGCCATGCTTTGTGCTGCAACGATTCCACACTACTTGCTACTGGCTTGGCGTGGCAAAGTGTCCTACCGTGGAGGACGAAATAAGGCAGCCCTCCCCAGAAACCTTCTGCAAAGGCTTTCCAGGAGAGCTTCATGGAGATATCCCTGGAGGATTCCCGCTCCATCCCCAGACACGTTAACAGACTTTTCCAGTAGCTGTACTGGCTGCGAATGCATCCCAATTCTTCAGGGCAAATCAAACATTAAACACTATTGCTTTTAACCCCAGTAATGTAATTACAAATGTGCACTCACCAGAGGTGCCTTCTGCGGCTTCAGGGTCCGGGAACCCACCTTGGGAGGGTATTGGCTTCAGGGTAATGAAAAGGTCCTGGCTGCCGGGGAGAATGGATTCTCTGCTTGCCTGCTGCACATTCTCCTCCTCCTCCTCTTCCTCCTCCACAAAATCCTCCTCCATGTTGCATGAGACTCCCCCCTTGCAGGTGTCCACAGACAGTGGTGGGGTAGTGGTAGGGTCCCCCCCTAGAATGGCATGCAGCTGATCATAGAAGTAACATTTATGGGGCTCCGACCCGGAGCAACCGTTTGCCTCCTTTGTCTTTTGGTAGGCTTGCCTGAGCTCCTTAACTTTCACGCGGCACTGCTGTGTGTCCCTGTGTAGCCTCTCTCCACCTCTGTGCGATTTTGGCATATCTATCAGCATTTCTTCTTTTTGATCGGAGTTCGGCCTGCACAGATGCTTCTCACCATACAGCAATCAGATCCAGTGTCTCCCATTCACTCCATGCTGGAGCTCGTTTGCAATTCTGGGACTGCGAGGTCACCTGTGCTGCTGAGCTCGCCATGCTGACCAAACAGGAAATGAAATTCAAAAGTTCCCGGGGCTTTTCCTGTGTACCTGGCTAGTGCCTCAGAATTGAAAGTGCTGTCCAGAGCGGTCACATTGGAGCACTCTGGGATAGCACCTGGAGGTCAATTCTGTCAAATTGCGTCTGCACTACCCCAAATTCGACCCAGCAAGGTCGATTTTAGCGCTACTCCCCTCCCTGGGGAGGAGTACAGCAGTCAATTTTAAGAGCCCTTTAGGTCAACGGAACGGGGTTGGTTGTGTAGATGCATTGCTTATAAAATCAAGCTAACACGGCTAAATTCGACCTAACCTCGTAGTGTATACCAGGGCTAAGTGTACACAGTCATGCCCAAGTTACTGTGTCCACTGATGCTGCTCTCAACTGTGTGTGTTACTAGGGGTACGTCTTCATTACCCGCCATATCGGCGGGTAGCAATTGATTTATCCGGGATCGATATATCGCGTCTCGTTAAGACGCGATATATCAATCCCCGAACACGCTCACCGTCGACTCCGGAACTCCACCAGAGCGAGCGGCGGTAGCGCAGTCGACGGGGGAGCCGCGGACATCGATCCCGCGCCATCTGGACCCCAGGTAATTCAATCCAAGATACTTTAACTTCAGCTACGCTATTCGCGTAGCTGACGTTGCGTATCTTGGATCGATTCCCCCCCCCCAGTGTAGACCAGCCCTAGGACTTCTGGGGGAACACCCTATAGTACTCTGTGTTGCAGTTAGCTGAGCCATTTTATGATTCTTCCCCAGTGAATTGTGTGAGAACCTGTCCATCTTGGGCACACAGGGGGAATTGTGGGAAGGCACTGGAGGACTATCAGCATTTGGGTGGTTTAGCTTAGTCCTCACTGAAAAGTGTCTGGGTTACTAGTGGATTTTGTCTCCAACCCCACAATAGGCCATCTAGCCTCGACTGAAAGCACCACTAAACTCAGATAACAGGGTTTTGTGTGTGGATGGGTGGGAGGTTAGGGGCAATACCCGAGTAAGAGCCCAGGTTAACTCTACAGTGAAGATATATACCCCTAGCCTCACATATACACAGCACCAACCTACTCTCCCCAACTCCCTTTTTGACTACTTGCTACTTGGCAGTCCTTGCAATCCCACCTCTTC
Organism: Emys orbicularis; assembly: GCF_028017835.1. Taxonomy (NCBI): domain Eukaryota; kingdom Metazoa; phylum Chordata; order Testudines; family Emydidae; genus Emys; species Emys orbicularis. The sequence continues at coordinate 60,933,578 of NC_088683.1, read as the reverse complement.
CATACTCCCTTCCCCTTTGTGTGGCCACATACTTAGCCTGATTGTGCAAACACTTACACGCAAATGATATCATTCATATGTGTAAGGACTGTTTGTAGGATCAGGACTAAATTAGCAACCAGACATAAAAAAAAGGTTTATAATCTAGATAAATTGAGTTGTGTGTGTAGATTATGCTACTGAATTGTACAGGACTAACTTTGAGATTTCCAAAGATTTCCAAACTATTTCCAAAGAAATTTTAAAAAGTTTATTCTTTTATACACACTGCAGAATCTTTCCACCCCCACAAAAAACAAGTATGACATTTTATATAGTCTTTGACTTAAATATCCCAAAATATTTGACAAGTTTATGCATTTATTACAAGCAATGAGATCAGTCCAAAAGCCCATATCTACCAACGCTTTAAATCTCTAGTGAAGACAAAGCATTAGGGCTGTTCTACACTGGGAACTTACATACGCATAGCTATATCTCTCAGAGATGTGAAAAATCCACACCCCAGAGACATAACTATACCAACCTACTCTCACCAGAAGAGCCAGAGGCTATGTATGCAAGTTACAGAGTCATATGGAAGTAAAGAATGGAGAAATTATTTTTCCCCTTTCTCTGCTGCTGCTTTTTGAAGTGACATCATATAGTAAATTAAATGTTTCTAACTGTAACACTTTCTACTATCAAAGATTTTATATTTACAGCCACTCTAATTCTGAGGTAAAATTACATAAAATTGCACTTGCATTGGAGGCCTTTCATCATCAGAGCATTTTACAAACATTAACTAATTGATGAGCGCTAATGGCCACTGTATGATAAGGAGAACAGGCAGAATGGTTCTGTGTAATAGACCACAGCGCACTGTTACAAAATCCTTCATCCATTGGGCGACACTTTTCTTTATTAATGTTCATGGGAATGCTCTTATTAAGGAATCTCTTGCCAGTTAAGGCGCTGATTGAGCAAGGTACTTAAGCATGTGCCTAACATTAAGCATGTGAGTAGCCCCTCATTGAAATCAATGGAATTACTTCCAGGATCAACGTTAGGCACATGATTAAATACCTTGCTCAATGCTCAATCAGGACAAAAGGCTCTACATTACTTATAGCAAGGGGTATTAAGATTTGACATAGGCTTTGTTCACCTGAGATCCTTGGAGTCCCATACAAACATTTTTTAAACAGAGTAGCTAGTGTAGGGATGGTCATTCTCATGCTACATCAGTCTCTTCCTCCATCTCCAAGCACATGATTACCAACAATAATACCAATGTCATATCACTACTCTCCGTAGGAAGCAAAATGATATTCACTTGTGTCATTCAAGACCCTGTATGTGCATTTTCTTATACACATGACTGCACAGTCACATAGCATATCTGGCAGACACATTTGATTTCATTATGTTGTGAATCCAGGAAACATAGGGACAATATGTTACCATTTGTTTCTGTTATAGTATTTTAAACAATACTTTTGTTTGCATATAGACAGACAATGTACCCGTCCACTAAGGCAAACATCAATCAAAAATACAGAATTTAAGCGTAACATGGCCATTTATATTAGTATATTTCTATTAATTTGTTCCACAGAATCCCATATGTTTCTTCTTCAATGGATTCATGATTTGGCTTTTAGTATTTCCCATGCTCTAGAATATGAGTGATTATTAATCGTAACACATTATTTCTCAGAAGGTAAAATGGCAATGTACTGAGTAAGGATTTCAGAAGCGGACCTAGAAGAGACGATAGTTAATACAAAGAAAAAAAAACATAGCTGAGGCCTTTCCACAAGGTAAAGACTGCCCGGTTCTGCTCCCGTTGGGGAGCTTTGTTGTTCACTTTACTGGGAACAGCCCCTTGCATACTTCTGTTCTATCGCAGACTGATGACAAAAGTTTGTTTTTAACTGTGGAAGATAATGCTTCCCAGACTGTTTTCAAATCTCAACTATGAATATTTTAAGCAACACAGAACAATCCTTCCCCTTCAAAAACCCAGCTGCAGCATTTAACTCCATGACCTCCTATGCCAGGCAAATTCTACAAGTTGGCTATATGGTTTCCAATCATCATTGGCACAGAATGCAGTCAATTTCCTATTATGTCAGAATTTGTCTCTTTATACTGAACATAAGAAGACAAGAAAGATAAATTCAGCCTTTTCAACCACACATTATTTTCTTTTAAAAACAGAGTAATTATATAATTTAGAGGCCTGCAGAGCGGAGGGAGGTGTGGGAAAGGGAGCACTAAAAACACCTAGTAAAGCCTAATGTGGTATTAAACCTTCGGGGGTAACTTCCAGGGGACTGGAGAGTGGGATGTGTAGCACCCCACTTCAGCCACTCTACTCCCAGCATGCCCTGACTCCATCCCCTGAAATGCACAGAGAGCTGTCTGGGGAGGATTTTGCCACAGACATCCCTGAGCCCTCCTTCCAGACAAAGGAGTGGAGATCACATGAGGCAGATCCAAAGCAGGAGATGCCGGAGTGAAACCATTTGGATATTTTTAACTATCACATAGAGAGTTAAACTACTGTAGTTATGCTAGGAGTTGTACGGATTAAGTATAGTATCGTGGGAAGAAAGGGATACACTCACATAATAATTAAATGTACTTTGATGTTCATTAAGAACCACTACTGTTGTAAAATTACAGTGTTGCATTCACAGATTATAGCTAAGGTTCTGCCAGCACTTTCACTGCAATATTTAGTAAGATTAATCATGTTTGTTGTTTTGTTTTACAAAGTAAAGATGACACAATTGAATTAAGAAAAACTTTAAAAGAACACTCTCACGTATATAGAAGCTTTTTCTTTGTTGTGTGTATATGACTAATACCATGATGCGTTCTTATGCCTGCATGCTTGTGTACTGAACAGAAGAAGAATTAGGTTGGGTAACTGCTAAGTGTAGGGAACATTTGAGCTTTTCCACAAACACTCTTGCATACGTGTGTATGTTCCTATTACCTTTTGATAAATTTTGATATTTACATGGCAGTAGATGTCTATGACAGACAATTAAAGCTCTGATTACACTGCTCTACAGCCAAAATGCTTCTGAAATAAATGTAGTCAAACTTTACTAATTCTGGGTCACTGAGAACGAAAATGATGCTTAAAATTGTTGATTGGCTCTAGTTTTCAAGATATGCTATTGGGTCAGTATATACGACCATTGACTTGGGAATGGCGGAGGATAAGTGAGTTATAAAGGGAAGGGATCTCAGTTTAAACCAGAAATGACTAAAATACATCTTTGACTGGATCTATGAATAAATCTATGACTGGGTTTGGACAGGACTTGCTTTTTAGGCAAAACAATGAATGATGCAATCTGAAGCTGGTATTGCGTCATACATGATATGAATTGCATCATGTTATTCCTAGAAGTCATGGATGATGCAATCATAACGAAGCTTACATCACTCTGCTGAACAAATTGCCCTATATCAGCTCTAGAAGTCATACAGTGTCATGCTCTCTTATTTGTCACTGCTTGATTTTGCAAAGGGACACATTTTTGTTTAGCCAAAGTGAGCAGAGATGCCTCGTACTTGTGTGAACAGTGCTGATAACTTCTGCTATGTTTGTGGTGAAGTGACTTTTGCATCACAAAAGCGCAGTATAACCACTATGGTTAAGAAAGCCTATCACCTTTACTTTGGCTGCAAAATTGGAGATCAGGACAAGAGGTGGGCCCCACACATATGCTGCAACACTTGTGCAACAAATCTTCGCCAGTGGTTGAACAGGAAAAGGAAATCTATGCCTTTTGCAGTGCCAATGATTTGGAGAGAGCCAACAGATCATACCACCAATTGTTACTTCTGCATTGTGCCTCCAGTTGGGAAAGGTGTGTCAAAGAAGAAAAAGTGGACTGTGCATTATCCAAACATTCCATCAGCTATACGCCCAGTACCCCACGGAGAAGGGCTGCCGGTTCCTGATGCACCAGAATCATTCTCACTTGAGTCAGACGAGGAAGAGGAAGAGGATGAAAGTTCTGGTCCTGAACCATCAATGTCACAGGACCCACATTTTCTCCCATCCTCCTCCTCTGAACCACACCTCATAACACAAGGTGAACTGAATGACCTTGTCAGGGATTTGGAACTACCCCAAGAGTAAGGCAGAGCTGTTGGGCTCCAGACGACAGCAGTGGAATCTCCTGGCAGGTGATGTTAGGGTTTCCATGTTCCGTGACCGTCAAAAGGCTCTTGTCCCATTCTTCTTCATGGAAGTTGCAGGCTACAAGATCACCAACATCGATGGTGTGATGGCAGCCCTCAACATCGTTCACGATCCAGATGAGTGGAGACTGTTCATTGATTCATCGAAGATGAGTCTTAAAGCTGTTTTACTGCATAATGGCAATGTTTTGCCATCAATTCCAGTTAGTCATGCAGTCCATATGAAGGAAACCTATGACAACATGAAACAACTTTTGAGGTGCATAAACTATGATCAACATCAGTGGCAGCTTTGTGGCGATTTGAAGGTTGTTGCTCTCTTGCTTGGTCTGCAGACTGGATACACAAAGTACTGCTGTTTTCTCTGCGAATGGGATAGTCGTGCAAGAGATTCCCACTACATCAAGAAAGATTGGCCACTCCGACAGTCATTGGAGCCTGGGAGGAAAAGTGTTCAGCATCCACCACTTGTTGAATCAAGGAAGATTTTGGTACCACCCTTACACATCAAGCTGGGTCTGATGAAGAACTTTGTCAAGGCCATTGACAAAACACAAGCAGCTTTCAAGTACCTCCGTGGAAAATTTCCAAGGTTAAGTGAAACTAAGATAAAGGAAGGTGTCTTTGTTGGTCCTCAGATTCGTGAACTTCTTCGAGATGATGCATTTGACCATGCACTGCGTGGCAAGGAAAAGACAGCATGGAAAGCCTTCCAGTTAGTGGCAATAAATTTTCTCGGAAACAACAAGGCAGACAACTACAGGTTGTTGGTGGAAAACCTCCTCAAGGCATACAAAAGCCTTGGTTGCAACATGTCACTAAAGATACATTTTTTGCACTCTCATCTAGATTTTTTTCCACCGAACTGCGGAGCAGTGAGCAACGAGCACAGCGAGCGATTTCACCAGGACATTGCAACAATGGAGAAACGCTATCAGGGCAAATGGAGCCCATCAATGCTTGCAGACTATTGCTGGACAGTGACAAGAGAGGCTCCATTTAATGAATACAAGAGACAAGCCAAGAAGCGCCGAGTAGACACTGAATAGGACTAAACTATGTACATAATAGTTTTTTGCCTTTTGTTTCATAATAAATTTTATTTATATAACCCTTTTGCTGATTTTTAAAGTGTTACATAAACAGGACAGGTGAAATATTATCATGTAAAGCAACCATAAACACATGAAGAGACCTAGGTTTACAATTTATAATTAAAACTCTACTATCTACACAATATACATAGACATAAAATGTAAAAACTTAAATATCTTAGAAACAGTAGCCAATCAGTTGTTTTGTCATATTTGAATTCAGCACATCAAAATACATAATAAATAGCACATTTTATCTCTGAAGCAGACGACTTCTCAAAAATTGTAGACCAGTGTTATCAACCCAGTCTTACTCAAAATTGACTAAATGTAACAGAGCAGAATTTGGCCTAGTAAGATTGCATGGATCATAATTTAGCACAGAATTTGGCTCAATATGCATAGGATGATTCAAAATTCAATAACTTCTTATCAGTGACGACTAAAAGACAAAATTCAGCCAAAAAAGACATAACTTTTTTTCAATCTGTTGCTACAGTATTTCAACCTATTGAATACTTCTATCTATCTGAACTACTTCTCTGGCCCCTACTACCACAATACCAAAGCACCTTGCAATCTTTAATGTGTATATCCTCACAACACCCCTGTGTGCTAGGAAAGTGCTATTATCCCCATTTTACAGGTTGGGAACTGGGGTACAGAGAGACTGACCTGCCCAGGGTCTCACAAAAAATCTATGGTGGAGCAGGGAATTTAACTCAGCTCTTCCAAGTCCTAAACTACCACCATAACCACTAGACCATACTTCCTCTCTTATACCCCCCCCTTTGCTGGGACACACAGAATTTAAGGTTGGACAGACCAATAGATCATCTAGTCTGACCTGTCCATCACAGGTCATTAAACTTTACCCGGTTACCCCGTAATGAGCTTAGGGTGACAGTCTATATCCCTATGTCCGCCACTTTTTCAAGACTATGATATATTTTGTACAAAATATGCCTTGTAAGGTATCATCTGAAAACGCATGATTTCCTGATCATTATTTCCTGATCATTATTGTTCTAGTAAAATAAGCATGGCAACATTGTATGTAAATATATAAGATTCTTCTGTATGATGTCACAAACACATATTCCAAATCTGGGGAAGCAGCCATAAACCAGTTCCTCAGAGACAAAAGGCAAACTGATGCCTCAGCCAGGGTCAGCGAAATCAAATGGCCTAATCACTTTGTTAAGTGGCCATTCTTTGGCAGGAAGAAGGGTGTGAGAGAGAATTTTACATCTTGGCAAAGAAACAGCTGGAAGTTCCCATTCCCACAGACTTTCTGTCTCCTAAACCTGAGCTGGAGATGATTCTCAAGAGGAAAAAGGTATAAGAATAGGGAACAGATGACCCAAGATATCTCTCCATTCATCTCTACTCATGGCATTGAGAACACTTGAAGGACAAAGGAAGCATCATTGGATTGGGGAGGGATCCTGGCAGAAAGGAATTCAGCCAGGAAGACTGCTCTAACATGTGGTGTGAGAGACTTTTGCTCTTAATTCACTTACCTTGTTAAGTTAGGTGTTAGATGCATTTTACCTTTTATTTCTTTGTAATCAATTCTGCCTTTTTTGCCTCATTGCTTGTAATCACTTAAAATCTATCTTTCTGTAGTTAATAAACTTGTTTTATTATTTTATCTAAACCAGTGTGCTTGGATTGAAGTGTTTGGGAAACTCTATTTGAGGATTTGTGCATATCATTTTCTATTAATAAAATGATGGACTTTATATGAGCTTGTGTTGTCCAGGAGAGGGCTGGGAAGTACAAAACACACATTTCTGGGAGAAAGTCTGGGACTGGGAATTTGCTGGTGTTGCTCAGCACTGTAATTCAATATTGGCTGGCCATTGCAATCATAGGATATGGCTGGTAGTAATTTACATGCTGGAGGCTGTGTGAGAGCAGACCAGGAGTAGTTGCTCTCACAGCGAAGCAGTGTAAAAGGTACCCCAAGTTGGAGAATTGAGGGGACACAGCTGTTCAACAGTCCAGATTGTACCCAGGGTAATGTCACACTCAGTAACTTGGATGTGACTAACGCATACCATCCAGAAAGGCATCTAGCCTTGATTTGAAAACATCAAGAGAGAGAATCCACCACTTACCTGGGTAGTTGGTTCCAAAGATTAAGATAAGAACCTAGGAGCAAAATTTAGTCACCTAAATACAAGTGGCCTGGTTTTCAAACAGCTGAACACCCACAAATTCCACTAAGTCAGTAGATGCTGCAGGTGCTCAGTACCTTGGAAAAAGTGGCCATTTGAATTTAGGTGACTAAATATGGATTAGGCATTCAAGTTTGAAACCATTGGCCTAAAGAAAGGAGGACTGTTTCCTTCTCTTTGCTTATACTGGTTCTAGAAAGAGATGACTTACTATCTAGATCAGAGGATTTTCATCATTCTCCCCACTAATTACTTTTTTTTCCTGGTAGAACCGATGATAAAATTTCCCCTTTTAAAAAGGTGCTAAGTGAATAATGGACATCAGAGTTAAAGCATTTTTTCCTATATGTCAAGGGTAACTCCATTTAAGAAGATAGAACCCAGTTATAGAAGAGTGCTTAATATGTATGAAGTTTCACAGTCTAGCATGTATAGTCTAAAGAATATTGTATATTGCATGATGGAAAATGAAGAGAGAATTATGTTGCAAGATTGTGATTTAGTTTCATTATTGTGTAATCAGTGACTATAGGAACATTTACAGCAAATAAAAGTACATGTTTTCTAGTAACAATAAGTCTAATATTTTTCAGATTTCTGGCAAATATTGCATAAAGCTGACAGTAAACTGCAACTGTTTTTAGTTTCTACTTGCAGTCTCACACATTGTTAATTATGAAAGCCATAGAGAAGGAGGAGGTCTTAAGGGATTAGTGATGGGACACAGCTTTTGCTTCTAGGTAACTGGCTGGTATTAAAGGTAAATTATTATCTTTTGGCAGCATGTGTGAAATAAATGACAGCTCTTATTCAGATACTTGTGGGATATGTGTCTCCCATCACAACTGGCACTAACTGACATCCTTGTTGGCAGCTTCAGTTGGAAAAAAAATCAGGAATCAAATCTGAATTATGCCCTGATCCCTAGAGCTAGACCCCCCTATACGTCATAGTAGAGGCAGATCAGCATGGCAAAACAACGAAATGTGGTTGCCTGTGCAATCCCTGTTCCATGTAGGATATTATGCTCCAGGGCAGCCAATCCAGCATATTTAATGAGCCCTACATTCACTAAACATTATATATATCCGAAAATAAAGGAAAAGAAGAAAACCTCAATCTGCATCCAGCTGCAGCAGGCACATTGGCAAATGAGCATGGTTTTCATTCCTTCAGCAGTGTGAGATAATACAAGAATGTCAAAAATTCACCAGAGTCTCCTGAAGAAACAATTCTGCCCTTGACAAAACATCCGTATTTTGAATGATAGAATTTTCCACAGGCGTAGTCTGTCATTTTCCAATTTCCTTTCTTTAAAGGGGCGTACTGGCTGGTCTTGCTAACTGTGGAAACACAGCACTATCCAGGGATTTTTAAATAATGTCCTTTCAGTCAGATACTTTGTTGGTCTTATACTCAGTTTCATGCTTAAGAGTAAGAATAGCTGGGTTAGAAAGGCATCCAATTTTCACATAAAATAAAGTTTTAAGATTTTTTTCAACCAAAGACTGAAGAGATGCCTTCTTCATTGTAAGTACAGAGGTTTTCCCACAATTCAGCACAGGTGGATTTATTTTGAAATCTATTTATTTTCAGGAAAGATCATTTTTCCCTATTCCTTTAGGTTTTAAACTTGTCATTCAAAAGACAGTTTATGTTATTATACAGTGCGTTGATACTGTCCCATTTGGGTGGTTTGGTTAACTTTTGCAGACTGTAAATGTTTGGGAACAAAGAGTCCCAGCAACTATTGATACTCTGAAAGAAGAAACTTTATTTTCATTTATGATACATCCTTGATACAAACCATTTCTATATGAAATAGTTCTTTGTTCTCCTTCCCTTGGTTGTATTAAACAATGCTGAAGGCTAGCAAAGTAGAATGAATATGTATGATTATTATTTCTTTAGATTTATTTAAAAAACCTGTAATCGGGTTGATCCTCCACCTAATTGTAGTATATAGAAACATTGTCAATGATTTCAATAGGTGCAGATCCAACCTTAGATGCTCACCCTATGCTCTGGGCATCTATCCCAAAAATTGAAATGCATAATACAGACAATATTAAGGACTACTCATCCTATATGATCACAAATAAATATCCACCCATTTACATGAGAAATTAAATCCAAACACCTAGAGGGGACTGCACAGTCCTGGGGGACTGCAAATGGTATACAGAGGTAATTTCATCTTTGGTTCATTGGTTTACATATAGCCCCAAGCTGGTAGCAAGTAAAGGTCACAATCAGATGACATCTATTAGCAGGCAAATCAGTTGGTCTCAGTCCAACTCCTTGCAGCCACATGTGCACATAAAGGGGGGACGGGACCCACCAGCATAATTTGCACTGTTTGCTGACAACGGCAGTAATGTTATTGCAGAAGAGACTTAGGCCTGGTCTACACTACGAGTTTAGGTCGACTTTAGCTGCGTTAAGTCGACTTAAGCCTGGACACGTTTACACGACGAAGCCCTTTCTTTCGACTTAAAGGGCCCTTTAAACCGGTTTCTTTACACCACCTCGACGAGGGGATTAGCGATAAAATCGGCCTTATGGGGGTCGGAATTGGGTAGTGAGGACGGAATTCGACATTAGTGGCCTCCGGGAGCTATCCCACAGTGCTTCATTGTGACCGCTCTGGACAGCACTCTCATCTCAGATGCACTGGCCAGGTAGACAGGAAAAGCCCCGCGAACGTTTGAATTTCATTTCCTGTTTGCTCAGCGTGGAGAGCACAGGTGAACATGCAGAGCTCATCAGCACAGGTAACCGTGATGGAGTCCCAGTCCCAGTCTCAGGATCGCAAAAGAGCTCCAGCCTGGACCGAACGGGAGGTACGGGATCTGATCGCCATCTGGGGAGATGAAGCAGTGCTGGCCGAACTCCGAAACAGTAAAAGAAATGGCAAAACATTAGAAAAGATCTCCAAGGCCATGAAGGACAGAGGCCATAACAGGGACGCACAGCAGTGCCGCGTGAAAATTAAGGAGCTAAGGCAAGCCTACCACAAAGCCAGAGACGCAAACGGAAGGTCCGGGGCTGAGCCGCAAACATGCCGCTACTACGAGGAGCTGCATGCCATTCTAGGGGGTGCAGCCACCAGTAGCCCAAGCGTGTGCTATCAGTCCCTCTCTGAAGACAGGGAAGCGGGTTCGGCGGACGAGGAAGATGAGGATGGAGAGAACATCATAGATAGCTCACAGCAGCAAGGAAGCGGAGAAACCAGTTTCCCCAACAGCCAGGATATGTTTGTCACCCTGGACCTGGAACCAGTAACCCCCGAACTCACCCAAGACCCTGTGGGCACACAGGGGACCTCTGGTGAGTGTACCTTTGTAAATATTACACATGGTTTAAAAACAAGCGTGTTTAATGATTAATGATTAATTTTCCCTGGCAATCGCGGCCAGTACAGCTACTGGAAAAGTCTGTTAACGTGTATGGGGATGGAGCGGAAATCCTCCAGGGACATCTCCAGAAAGCTCTCCTTCATGTACTCCCAAAGCCTTTGCAAAAGGTTTCTGGGGAGGGCTGCCTTATCCCGTCCGCCATGGTAGGACACTTTACCACGCCAGGCCAGTAGCACGTAGTCTGGAATCATTGCATAACAAAGCATGGCAGCGTATGGTCCCGGTGTTTGCTGGCATGCAGACAACATCCATTCCTTATCGCTCTTTGTTATCCTCAGGAGAGTGATATCATTCACGGTCACCTGGTTGAAATGGGGCGATTTTATTAAGGGGACATTCAGAGGTGCCCCTTCCTGCTCTGCTGAACAGAAATATTCCCCGCTGTTAACCACGCGGTGGGGGGGAGGGGTGAAGTGACCAACCCAGAGAATTGGGTGTGTGGGGGAGGGGAGTTAGTTGGGTTTGTGCTGCATGTTAACCCTTAAACCTCAGCCCCTCCTTTTACATTGCAAACCCATTTTAAATGGCCAACCCAACGGGTGCTTGGTATGGTTAATGAGAGCAGTACTGTTTTAAACCATCCCCACTTGTTAACAAGGTTAAAAAAGCCCAAAGACTGTGTCTTACCATGGCTGCCTGCAAGCCGAAATCTGTGGCCTGGCACTGCGTGAGTGATCTCTCACACCAAACCGGCAGTCCCTCAATATAAGAGGAAAAATGCGACCTTGTAACGAAAGCACATGTGCTGTGTGATGTGAACAGCAAAATCTAACGTGAAAGAGTGTACCCATTGTTCTCAAAAATGTATCTTTTTTAAACAACTCTCCCTTCTCCTCCACCAGCTGCAAATGTTTCACCTTCACAGAGGCTAGTGAATATTCGAAGAAGGAAGCGAAGGACACGTGACGAAATGTTCACTGAACTACAGATTGCCTCCCACGCTGACAGAGCACAGCAGAATGCGTGGAGGCAGTCAATGACTGATTTTAAAAAAGCCCAATATGAGCGAGAGGAGAGGTGGCGGGCTGAAGAGCAGAGTTTGCGTGCTGAAACGCGGGCTGAAGAGGAGAAGTGGCGTCAGCTTGTACTCAGAAAGCAAGAGTCGATGCTCCGGCTGCTGGAGCATCAAAGTGATATGCTCCTGCGTATGGTTGAGCTGCAGGAAAGGCAGCAGGAGCAGAGACCGCCGCTACAGCCCCTCTGTAACCAACAGCAGGAGCAGAGACCGCCGCTACAGCCCCTCTGTAACCAACAGCAGGAGCAGAGACCGCCGCTACAGCCCCTCTGTAACCAACAGCAGGAGCAGAGACCGCCGCTACAGCCCCTCTGTAACCACCAGCCCTCCTCCCCAAGTCCCATTGCCTCCTCACCCAGACGCCCAAGAACACGGTGGGGGGGCCTCCGGCCACCCAATCACTCCACCCTAGATGATTTCCACAGCAATAAGTTTTAAAGTTTTAAAGTGCAGTGTGTCCTTTTCCTTCCCTCCTCCCCCACCCATCCCGGGCTACCTTTGCAATTATCCCCCTAGTTGTGTGCTCAATTAATAAAGAATGCATGAATGTGAAGTAACAATGACTTTATTGCCTCTGCAAGTGGTGCTTGAAGAGGGGAGGGTAGGGGAGGTTGGGGTGCTTGGTTTACAGGGTAGTAGAGTTAACCGGGTGCGTGGGGGGGGCTGCGATTTCATCAAGGAGAAACAAACAGAAGTTTCACACCAAATCCTGCCCAGTCACAAAACTAGTTTTCAAAGCCTCTCTGATGCGCACCGCGCCCTGCTGTGCTGCTCTAACCGACCTGGTGTCTGGCTGCGCGTAATCAGCGGCCAGGCGATTTGCCTCTACCTCCCACCCCGCCATAAATGTCTCCCCCTTACTCTCACAGATATTGTGGAGTGCACAGCAAGTAGCAATAACAATGGGGATATTCTTTTCGCTGAGGTCACAGCGAGTCAGTAAGCTGCGCCAGCGCGCTTTTAAACGCCCAAATGCACATTCCACCACCATTCGGCACTTGCTCAGCCTGTAGTTGAACAGGTCCTGACTCCTGTCCAGGCTGCCTGTGTATGGCTTCATGAGCCATGGCATTAAGGGGTAGGCTGGGTCCCCAAGGATCACGATAGGCATTTCAACATCCCCAATGGTTATTTTCTGGTCCGGGAAGAAAGTCCCTTCCTCCAGCTTTCGAAACAGAAGAGAGTGCCTGAAGACGCGAGCATCATGTACCCTTCCCGGCCAGCCCACGTTGATGTCGGTGAAACGTCCCTTGTGATCCACCAGGGCTTGCAGCAGCATTGAAAAGTACCCCTTGCGGTTTATGTACTCGGTGGCTTGGTGCGCCGGTGCCAAGATAGGGATATGGGTTCCGTCTATCGCCCCACCACAGTTTGGGAATCCCATTGCAGCAAAGCCATCCACTATGTCCTGCACGTTTCCCAGAGTCACTACCCTTGATATCACCAGGCCTCTCATTGCCCTGGCAACTTGGATCACAGCAGCCCCCACAGTAGATTTGCCCACTCCAAATTGATTCCCGACTGACCGGTAGCTGTCTGGCGTTGCAAGCTTCCACAGGGCTATTGCCACTCGCTTCTCAACTGTGAGGGCTGCTCTCATCTTGGTATTCTGGCGCTTCAGGGCAGGGGAAAGCAAGTCACAAAGTTCCATGAAAGTGCCCTTACGCATGCGAAAGTTTCGCAGCCACTGGGAATCGTCCCAGACCTGCAACACGATGCGGTCCCACCAGTCTGTGCTTGTTTCCCGGGCCCAGAATCGGCGTTCCATGGCATGAACCTGCCCCAGTAACACCATGATTTCCACATTGCTGGGGCCTGTGCCTTGTGAGAGGTCCATGTCAATTTCCTCATCACTATCGTCGCCGCGCTGCAATCGCCTCCTCCTCCTCAGCTGGTCCTCCTGGTTTTGCTTTGGCATGTCCAGGCTCTGCATATACTCCAGGACAATGCGCGTGGTGTTCATAGTGCTCATAATTGCCGCGGTGATCTGAGCGGGCTCCATGATCCCAGTGCTAGCTATGGCGTCTGGTCTGAAAAAAGGCGCGAAACTAGTATCTAAAGACCAGGGGAAGAAGGGAGGGAGGGAGGGAGGGAGGGGCGGGCGACTGACGACATGGCGTACAGGTACAGGGAATTAAAATCAAGAAAGGTGGCTGTGCATCAGGGAGAAATACAAACAACTGTCACACAGAATGCCCCCCCCCCCCCGAGATTGAACTCCTAAGCCTGGGTTTAGCGGGCCGTTGATTTGACGGAGGGAGGGGGGAAGGAAATGAATAAAACACAAATCTATTTTTTACATCTTAAGACGACAGTGCAGCATGACTGATACCCCTCGGCATTTTCTGGGTGCTTGGCAGCCAATACTTGGCAGCAAATAGTATACTACGACTGGTAACCATCATTGTCCAACAAGGACGGTTAAAGGCAAGGGGTTGCTGCTGTGTAGCAATGTAGCCCCACGTGTGCCAGCCACATGTCTGCCAGCACCCAGATTGCCCTCGGCCTTTTCTGGGTGCTTAGCAGACAATACTTGGCAGCAAATAGTATACTACGACTGGTAACCATCATTGTCCAACGAGGACGGTTAAAGGCAAGGGGTTGCGGCTGTACAGTAGCCAGAAGGATCGGTAAAGGCGCTCAGGCTACAATAATCTATGAGCATTTCAGGCAACCTCTAAATTTACTTGCTTTCAGACCTGAGGAAAGCTCTTCTTTCAGATCTGCTGAGCACCCAGATTGCCCTCGGCCTCTTCTGGATGCTCAGCAGACAATACTGACAGGACGGTTACCAGTCGTAATAAACCATCTACTGCCAAAAGGCAAGGGGCTGGTGCAATGCAGCCCTACGGCTGCCAGCCCCACAGCTACCAGCATCCCGAGCGCCGATGAAGGCTACTACTCATGCTGCACCGTCTACCGCCAAAAGGCAGTAATCTGCTGCTGCTGTTTAGCAATGCAGTCCCACGTTTGCCGGCACCCGGAAGACATATGGTGACGGTGAGCTGAGCTGAGTGGGCTCCATGCTTGGCGTGGTATGTTGTCTGCACAGGTAACCCAGGTAAAAAGGCGCGAATCTATTGTCTGCCGTTGCTGTGACGGCGGGGGAGGTGCGTGACGCAACGTACCCAGAACCCCCCGCGGCACTGCTTTGCATCATTCGGGCATTGCGATCTCAACCCATAATTCCAATGGGCGCCGGAGACTCCGGGAACTGTGGGATAGGTACCCATAGGCACCCATAGTGCTATGCGCCGGAAGTCGACGCTAGCCTCGGTACTGTGGACGCGGTCCGCCGACTTCATGCACTTAGAGCATTTTATGTGGGGACACACACAGTCGGCTGCATAAAACCGGTTTCTATAAAACCGGCTTCTATAAATCCGACCTAATTTTGTAGTGTAGACAAGCCCTAAAAGGGACTGCTCATGGAGACTGAACTATCTTCTGATCTCTAGAAGGAGTCAGCCCAGAATAGTGTTGAAATGCATTGAGAAGTATTATGGGGAAGCTTGCAATACTTCACAGAAAATTTTGATCTCTATCTATCACAAGCAATGCATTCACTTGGGAAAGGGAGCTGGAATATATGCAATAAATAGCTGTTCTGTGTGGGAAAGGAGAAATGAAATTGTTCAAGGGTTCATGTTATTTCACATCAAGACAGACTCTCTCAGACCCTGGGTGCTGGAACTAGGAGTGCTGGGGGTGCTGCCACACCTCCTGGCTTGAAGTAGTAATAACAACCCAAATACATGGTTTCCGCCTACAGCACCCCCACTATAAAAATTGCTCCTGCACCACTGTCTTAGACAACTGATCAGGACTGTCATGTAACATAAGACTGATCTAGATTTAAAGGGGGAGGGGAAAGAACTCTGTGGCCCACATTTAGACCTACCATAAGTGGGCATGGCTCCCACTGAAGTACATGACAGTGTATGGGGGACCATTTTTTGAGTAATTCATAAGAGTAGAAGTGTATATAGGGGATCCTCTTTTCTCTCATCCAAGATGGAGGTTTTTCAGTGTTTCACTCAACAGTAAGAAATCAAAAAAGAGAAATGGAGATGGTAGTACTCCAAATGAAAAAAATGGGGAGCTCATTGAGATGTCATATCAAGTCTCCTAAAACAGAGTGAATATCACTCCTTTTATTCATACAGAAACCTGGTCAAATTATTCATTGCAAAAAATGTTCACTGCAATTTTAGATCTTTTTTTCTTCATTTTCAAAATGGTCATGACCTGATCCTGATTTTCATGAATGTATTTGTTATTATTCAACATTTGCAAAAGATTAGCGAACAAATAGACTATGGTTTGTGAACAAACTATTCTTTTTAACTGTTCACTGTTCCTGGTGTTACTAGTCACCTAAGTCACATGGCATTGTTTCTGCTCCCTGATTGGATGAGAAACTTTAAAAAAAAAAAACAGAAAAATAATGAACAACAAGTAAGGAGAACAAAATGTGAAGAATGTGCTTCCGTTATGAATTTACTGAGAAGTAAATATTTGAGTTATAATTTGTGAAACTTCTGAGCTCCTTGAGATCACAAATACCTGGTGGCCATCTGGGTACACACTAAGAATGAATAAAATGACCACATATTTTTATAATATTTAACCAGTTCCATTCTTAGATGTCAGTCTGATTCGTAGACAAAGTAAAATTGTATCTGCAGCTTGGAGGAAATTTTACAAATATTTTTAGTTTCTTTAAAATGTTAAAGTTGAAACTGAATGCTATAGTATTAATTTATGTCTGAAAAAATTAAGTTTCTTGGTCTATTTTCATTATCATATTAAACAAAGAAAAATTGAAGTTCCTACAAAAGTAATTACAATAAGTGAAACATTAAACTAATCAAGAAAGTCAAAGATATGTGATTGAATATAATGAATGAACAATTTTAAAAAAACAGATGCTTTGTTCTTTTAGTTCAGGAAACTGTTCCTTCAAGTTTCTTAGAAATTGAGAAATAGCCAGCTTTGGAGTAAGGGGTCATGTAATATTCAAGAGGTTAAATAGACAGTACAAAAGATACAGGCAGGATTTATTGTCTCTAGCTATTAAATAATAATGCCATCAACTTCTGAGGCTTAAAAATGCATATGTAGAAACACTTATTTTGTACCTCGAACAAATTGGAGGCATAGGATCAAACAGAGGAATGAACTAAGGAGAAGGATTAGGTGCCTTATATGTTGTGGTGGCTCTCAGACAGTACACCTTACAACAAGTCTAGAGAGAGATAGGTTTTAAAGCCACTGTTAAAAACAGTTCAGTTGTCTAACTGTATCATTTGTACTATTTTTATTACTTGTTATAAAAGTGTTCAAGGTCTTAATCCATTGTTTATTTCATCCGTTTTAAAATCAGCATTCAAATTTCCAATCTCGCTTCAGAGCATTCCTTCAGATCACCTATAAACTATCAGCGAAGTTGTGGATATGCAAATCTCTGTGATATATGAAGGCTTTATTATCAATACAGGCTTTATCTGTCATACCTTTCGTGTGTTTGCTAATTTCATATACATTTGTAAAAATGTACAGTTTTCTTTTAGCGCAAATGCCCTTCTCTTTTACTATAAAACTAGCAGAGTTGCTTAATTTTTTGCAAGCGAAGTGATGCAGCATTGTGGATATTTGGTGATAAGACTCAATGCCCAATGCAAGTTTAATTTGCATCTCTTCAATGATTAAATTTTCACTTGCTGATATGCTCAGATCACTGATGTGCTCAATAGAATGATGCTGTTCTGCTACCAGTTGGTGGAGGGAAGAAAGAGTGACATTGAGAAAACTAATGACCCAGACTGAATTTATTGTCCACTGGCTAAGAAAGCAATTATGTATCCATGTCTATATAACTGTTCTTTCTCTGCTTTCAGATAAATGGCTTAGCTTTGCCCAAAGTATTGCATGCTATAAGTACCTTTTGAAAACATCCTGTTTTAAAAAGTGAGATATACTTCTAAGAGCACATCTACAAGATAGGTTACAAAAATAGCCCTGAATTCTAATTGCAGATCTGGCTGCCTCTGAAACAGAACAGCTCAAGAGCATATTTGAAACATAAGCCCAACCAGCATATAAACACAACCTTGGCTGGAACTCCAGATAATCCTGATGCCTGTGAGCCTCCATAAGCTGTGACCTTGGTGTCTCCATGAACTCAAGCAGCTTAACTGTGATCAGTCTGAATGGACACAGGATGGAGGAGTGGACAATGCTATGCACAGTAAATGGAATATACTAGGCAAATTCTCTGCTAGTGATAATGAGAACAGCTCTATTGACTTCAATTAAGTTTTTCCCATTTATATCAGCAAAGAATTTGGCCCATTAACACTCTACATTATTTTGGGACAAGCTATACCTCATCTGTCATAACAATAATTGGAGGAGTGCTGCTATTAAATTACTAGACTCCAGTTTTGTATCCTTCCCCTCAACATCTGTACAGTCCCGTGATTTATTTTAAGATTTTATGGCTTTGAGGGGCAGATATAATATTTCTCCTCTATGCCCTATACTCTTTCCAGCCGTCCCTCCTTAATATTCCCTTTGTCTTCTTCTGTTTGGGATTCTGTGGCTCCTGGTTCAAACTCCACACCTGGGAATGACTTACTCTTCTTATATGCAAAGGACCTTGCTCTCCTCCTTAAAACTTTGCTGATCTCCTCTCATTCTAGGGCCTAACCATTAAAATAAACAAAACACACGCACAAAACCATCTAAACAAAACCCAACCCCCTTCCATGTAGATGCATCCTGCACATGTTGTGGAGTCTGCCACAATGTATGTGCACATCAGTAAGTCATATAGAATAAGGAAAATCATTCCTTCAGACATTGTATGTACGAAGGTCCATGCACACTTTCAGAGACAGCAGTCATCTCAGTTTTCACACACTGTCATGTACTATGTCAACAGGACACCCAGATTTTATGGAAGTTAGGATCCTAAATATCTTTGAGGATCTGGGCTTTAAGCTCTGAAAAGCTCAAGCCTCATTAAAAGTCTGTGGGACTAAATCCCTTTACACCAGTTTAACTAAACTGGTTTAATTAAATTGGTTCAAAGTTTGTGTGTAAGGGTATGTCTACACTACGAAATTAGATCGAATTAATAGAAGCCGGTTTTATAGAAATCGGTTCTATACAGCCGATTGAGTGTGTCCCCACATAAAATGCTCTAAGTGCTCTAGTCGGCGGACCGCGTCCACAGTACCGAGGCTAGCGTCGACTTCCGGAGCATTGCACTATGGGTAGCTATCCCACAGTTCCCGCAGTCTCCGCCGCCCATTGGAATTCTGGGTTGAGATCCCAATGCCCGAATGATGCAAAACAGGGGGTTCTGGGTACATGTCGTCAGGCCCCTCCCCCTCCGTCAGAGCAATGGCAGACAATAGATTCGCGCCTTTTTACCTGGGTTACCTGTGCAGACAACATACCATATGTCATCTGGGTGCCGGCAGACGTGGGACTGCATTGCTACACAGCAGCAGCAGCTAACTGCCTTTTGGCGGTAGATGGTGCAGCATGACTGGTAGCCTTCATTGGCGATCTGGGTGCTGGCAGCCGTGGGGCTGGCAGCCGTGGGGCTGCATTGCACCAGCCCTTGCCTTTTGGCAGTAGATGGTTTATTACGACTGGTAACCGTCCTCGTCGTACAGCAGTGGCTGTCGATCATGGGCACCTGGGTAGACATGCTCAGTCCTATGGAACTGTCTTGATGATGATGGTTATCAGTCGTAGTATGCCATTTTCTGCCAAGCGCCCTGTTGGCTCATCGCACGTTAGCAGAGTCTTCCCTGAGCAGCAGATCGTGCAATAGGCCTGAAGGCTACTGCCAAGCGCCCAGTATTTGCTGCCAAGCACCCAGAAAATGCCGAGGGCTATCAGTCATGCTGCACCGTCGTCTTAAGATGTAAAAAATAGATTTGTTCTGTATTCATTTCCTTCCCCCCTCCCTCCGTCAAATCAACGGCCTGCTAAACCCAGGCTTTTGAGTTCAATCTTGGGGGGGGGGGCCATTCTGTGTGACAGTTGTTTGTGTTTCTCCCTGATGCACAGCCACCTTTCTTGATTTTAATTCCCTGTACCTGTACGCCATGTCGTCACTCGCCCCTCCCTCCCTCCCTCCCTCCTTCCCCTGGTCCGTCAGATACTAGTTTCGCGCCTTTTTTCAGACCAGACACCATAGCTAGCACTGGGATCATGGAGCCCACTCAGATCACCGCGGCAATTATGAGCACTACGAACACCACGCGCATTGTCCTGGAGTATATGCAGAGCCAGGACATGCCAAAGCAAAACCGGGACCAGCCGAGGATGCGATTGCTTTCAAACAGTACTGCTCTCATTAACCATACCAAGCACCCGTTGGGTTGGCCATTTAAAATGGGTTTGCAATGTAAAAGGAGGGGCTGCGGTTTCAGGGTTAACATGCAGCACAAACCCAACTAATTCCCCTCCCCCACACACCCAATTCTCTGGGATGATCACTTCACCCCTCCCCCACCCCCCACCGCGTGGCTAACAGCGGGGAATATTTCTGTTCAGCAGATCAGGAAGGGGCACCTCTGAATGTCCCCTTAATAAAATTGCCCCATTTCAACCAGGTGACCGTGAATGATATCACTCTCCTGAGGATAACAAAGAGCGATAAGGAATGGATGTTGTCTGCATGCCAGCAAACACCGGGACCATACGCTGCCATGCTTTGTTATGCAATGATTCCAGACTACGTGCTACTGGCCTGGCGTGGTAAAGTGTCCTACCATGGCGGACGGGATAAGGCAGCCCTCCCCAGAAACCTTTTGCAAAGGCTTTGGGAGTACATGAAGGAGAGCTTTCTGGAGATGTCCCTGGAGGATTTCCGCTCCATCCCCATACACGTTAACAGACTTTTCCAGTAGCTGTACTGGCCGCGATTGCCAGGGCAAATTAATCATTAATCATTAAACACACTTGCTTTTAAACCATGTGTAATATTTACAAAGGTACACTCACCAGAGGTCCCCTGTGTGCCCCCAGGGTCTTGGGTGAGTTCGGAGGTTACTGGTTCCATGTCCAGGGTGATAAACATATCCTGGCTGTTGGGGAAACCGGTTTCTCCGCTTCCTTGCTGCTGTGAGCTATTTACATAGACTCATAGACTCACAGACTCATAGACTTTAAGGTCAGAAGGGACCAATATGGTCATCTAGTCTGACCTCCCGCATGATGCAGGCCGCAAAAGCTGACCCACCCACTTTCCCTTAATATAAAGACTTCAAGTCGCAGAGAATCCTCCAGCTTGCAACCCCTGCCCTATGCTGCGGAGGAAGGCGAAAAACCTCCAGGGCCTCTGCCAATCTACCCTGGAGGAAAATTCCTTCCCGACCCCAAATATGGCGATCAGTAGAACCCCGAGCATACAGGCAAGATTCTACAGCCGGACCCTCATTTTACCAGCGATGGCACGTTAATGCCTAATTGACTAAAATCACGTTATCCCATCAAACCATTCCCTCCATAAACTGCTGTGAGCTATCTACATTATCTTCATCCTCATCTTCCTCGTACCCCGAACCCGCTTCCCTGTGTGTTTCTCCAGTGAGGGACTCATAGCACACGGTTGGGGTAGTGGTGGCTGCACCCCCTAGAATGGCATGCAGCTCCGCGTAGAAGCGGCATGTTTGCGGCTCAGCCCCAGACCTTCCGTTTGCTTCTCTGGCTTTGTGGTAGGCTTGCCTTAGCTCCTTAATTTTCACGCGGCACTGCTGTGCATCCCTGTTATGGCCTCTGTCCTTCATGGCCTTGGAGACCTTTTCTAATATTTTGCCATTTCGTTTACTGCTTCGGAGTTCAGCCAGCACTGATTCATCTCCCCATATGGCGAGCAGATCCCGTACCTCCCGTTCTGTCCATGCTGGAGCTCTTTTGCGATCCTGGGACTCCATCACGGTTATCTGTGCTGATGAGCTCTGCGTGGTCACCTGTGCTCTCCACGCTGGGCAAACAGGAAATGAAATTCAAACGTTCGCGGGGCTTTTCCTGTCTACCTGGCCAGTGCATCTGAGTTGAGAGTGCTGTCCAGAGCGGTCACAATGAAGCACTGTGGGATAGCTCCCGGAGGCCAATAACGTCGAATTCCGTCCACACTAACCCAATTCCGACCCCCTAAGGCCGATTTTATCGCTAATCCCCTCATCGGAGGTGGAGTAAAGAAACCGGTTTAAAGGGCCCTTTAAGTCGAAAGAAAGGGCTTCGTCGTGTGAACGTGTCCAGGCTTAATTCGATTTAACGTGGCTAAAGTTGACCTAAACTCGTAGTGTAGACCAGGCCTAAGCAAGGCCTAAAGCCATTTTCAAAAAGAAAGCTGCAGATCTTTAAAAAGGTCAAAAATGTAATTTTTTGCCCCTTTGTCTCCACACTCAAAATATTTGAACCATTTTTGTTCAAACTTTCCACACACACAAAAAAAAATCACACTTCGGCAGAGAGCAGTCCTGGAAAACTTCAGCCCCAAATGTTAAAGTTTGTAAAAGTTTAAAGTTCCTTTTTCAGTTGCTTACGATTAGAAATTCTTGGGTAACTTTCACAACCGGTGTCACCACCTGCTTTGTCAAAAACATCACAGTCTGAAATCTCTTAGTGTTCTAGGGAACCTGTTTCACAAGTATTTATAAACCAAAAAGTGAGGTCTATGAAAGCTATTTCTCAATACACTTAAAAGTGGTAAACCAGATCCTCAGCTGGTATAAACTGGCATAACATTGTTGGCTTCAATGAAACTATGCTAATTTACACCAGCTAACGATCTGGCCAGAACTTGTATTTTGCTTTTAATTCTAAACCATCTGTCCAGTTTTGCTAAAAATAAAACCAGAGAGAGAGAGAGAGAGAGAGAGAGAGAGATTAACTACATGGTAAACTTTCAAATCTGAAAAATTAAAATAAATTAATCCAATAGAATTTTGCAAATAATGGTTTACAAAACACACCATAACTGTGAAACAGCAGCACAAAAGCCATATAACAACAACAAACATAGTTTTATAACAACTTTTAAAGTAATGTCTTAATTAGGACATTATGTCATCATGATGCAGGTAAATTAGATAAAAAGAGATTGTGAGCTCTCTGGGATACTTTGTTACATGTCTAGCCAGTAATGAGCATAACGAGGCCCTGATCCTTGACTAGTGAACCCAAATTCTACTGTAATACAAATAATAACAGAAGTGTCAATCCTAGCATTTTCACATAATATTGCCTTTTTCTTGGTAACAACAACAAGAGGAAATATGGCCTTGTTAAAATACAGAACTGAGATCTAGGCCAAATCCCAGACTACTCTTGTGAGTATGTTATGCAAGATTTTGCCAACATGACTGTTCCTGGTTCTGCCATCTAGCTCCATTTTGACCTTTGAGCAAGGTTATTTTGCAGTTCGAGAAATACAGGCAAAAAGGTTAAGTACCATTTACGTACTCACAAGACTGTTGGGAGACTTCATTCAAATAAGTGTTTGTCAAGCACTTGAAATCTTAAAATGTAACTTCTATGGGAGTGCAAAATATTATTAATACAACTATTATTAGCTTTCTATCATAGAGAAAATGAATCTGTGAATTGAACAGGTGCTGGATTAGACTCATCATGAGCAGGCTCCCTATTAATAAATATCAGTGTTCCAATAACATTCTTAAGGGCTATTCTCAGTTCATGTCACTATCAAAAGGGTTGAAAGAACTTCCCTCACTCTCATCTTCATCTATGCCCTCTATAGAACATTGTTGCCTCTTTTGACCTTATGGTTAGCCAATATGTGGGGGGCTTGTAGGTTGTTTCCAGCAGAAGGAGAAATTGAGGAAACTACAATAATTACACTGAGTCAATATGACCCACCCCCTGTAGCACACTTTGCTTTAAAGAGAAATCTAGTGTCATTATTATAATATAGTAGTCGGATTTAAAAACTGCTGTTGGGAGATTACGGACCATATTTTAAGAGAGTCCCTAAACTGGCCTCCACATTTGCATATAATTTGGCAAACGACTCCTCCTAAAAGTCCGGTCGGTGGCACAGTGGGGCTAAGGCAGGCTCCCTGCCTGCCCTGGGTCTACACAGCTCCCGGAAGCAGCAGGCATGTCCGGCTCCTAGGCGCAGGGGCGTCCATGGGGGCTCCGTGTGCTGCCCCTGCCCCAAGTGCTGGCTCTGCAGCTCCCATTGGCTGGAAACCACAGCCAATGGGAGCTGCAGAGGTGGCGCCTGTGGGTGCAGGCAGCAGGCAGAGCCTCCTGGCCGCCCCTCCACATAGGAGCTGGGGGGAGGGAACATGCCGCTGATTCCAGGAGCTGTGTGGAGCCAGGGCAGGCAGGGAGCCTGCCTTAGGCCCGCTACGCCACAGACTGGGAGCCGCCTGAGGTAAGTGCCACCTGCCCAGAGCCCACACCCCAAACCCCGTCCCGCACCCCAACCCCAGCTCTGAGCCCCCTCCCACACCCAAACTCCCTCCAAAAGCCCACACCCCAAACCCCCTCCTACACCCCAAGCGGCGGGGGAGGGGGGGGAAAAGCCGCGATCGGTGGCAGCTCTACCGCTGCCACTTCATTCTTCGGCAGCAATTCAGTGGTGGGTCCTTCCCTCCGAGAGGGACTGTGGGACCCACCGCCAAATTGCTGCTAAAGAGCCGGACGTGCCACCTCTTGCCGTTGGCCACTCCAAGCATCTGCTTGCTGCACTGGTGCCTGGAATCGGCCCTGGCCCTGAGCCCCCTCCTGCACCCCAAACCCCTCATCCCCGGCCCTACCCCAGAGCCTGTACCCCCAGCCAGAACCCTCACTCCCTCTCATATGCCAACCCCCTACCCCAGCCTGGAGCCCCCCCCCGCATCCTGAGCCCCTCATTTCTTGCCCCACCCTGGAGCCTGCTCCCCCGCTGGAGCCCTCACACACCCCCACACCCCAACCCCCTGCTCCAGCCTGGTCAAAGTGAGTGAGGGTCGGGGAGAGTGAGCAACGGAGGTAGGGGGAATGGAGTGAGCGGTGGGCGGGGCCTTGGAGAAGGGGCAAGGCAGGGGCAGGTCCTCAGAAAAGGGGCAGGGCTAGGGTGTTCAGTTTTGTGTGATTAGAAAGTTGGCAATCCTAGGTGTGTATAAAGGCAAACCCATCCCGCAGGCCCCACTTGCCCACAGTAACTGCAGCCCTGAGGTGGGGCTGTCTGATTCCTTCTCCTGCAGTATCTGCAATGGCTGGGCCTGGGTGGCCTAGCACAGTGGCTCTCAAACTTTTGTACTGGTGACCCCTTTCACATAGCAAGCCTCTGAGTGCGACCCCCCCCCTCATAAATTAAAAACACTTTTAAATATATTTCACACCATTATAAATGCTGGAGGCAAAGTGGGATTTGGGGTGGAGGTTGACTGTTCGCGACCCCCCATGTAATAACCTCATGACCCCCTGAGGGGTCCCGACCCCCAGTTTGAGAACCCATGGCCTAGCACACCCGGTCACAACACCATATTTGATAGATATATATCCCTTATTTGATAAGAGTCCCATCTCTTGAGAAATTTGAGATGAAACATTAATGGATTTAGGAGAAGACAATCAACCTATTACAAAAGAAGCACCTAAAACAATGCACATGCTTATGCACATTGCCAATCATTTAAATACTGTACTTTTAAAGAAAATTTCAAAGAAGAAATAATCCAGATGTGTTAGAAGTGGGTGGGCCACACCCTCCTCTCAGTTACATACTGACTCCAGTTCCCATGGAGTAGAATTTGGTCCAGTGTATTTAATGGGAAATTTTAGACAAAACAATCTCATTGCCTGTGAAAATTAAACACTATTTTCATTGCCTGGGAGTTATGTAAGGAATATCTGAGAGGTATGCAGTTGTTGGGAGAGGTATGTGAGTTGTTGTTGCCACACTCAGCAAGCACGCTGTGAGGTATGAAGCCAAAAGTTAATTGCCTCCAGGACCTGGGAAATGAGGAGAACTCAAATAAGCACAATCCCTGGAGTATGTTATTCTATTCAGACATGGTCTAATGGACATTTTTTTGTGAAGATCGAATGGGGAAAGACGGTTAAATAGGTCTAAGCCACATGATTCTTGTCCCACAATTGCATATATTGGATCCTTAGGATTTGCCTACACTGCAATTAGACACCCACCAGCAGGCCTGTGACAGCTGACTCAGGCTAAGGGGCTTAGGCTAAGGGGCTGTTTAACTGCTGTGTAGACATTCAGCTCAGGTTGGAATCCAGGCTTTAGGATCCTGCAAGGTCAGAGGGTCCCAGAGCTACATTGCAGTTAAACAACCCCTTAGCCTGAGTCATCTGGCATGGGCCAGCCAGGGGTTTTCAATTGCAGTGTAGACATACCCTTAGTTAGATAATCACGTTGCTCCCTAAGGCCCCAAGCCTGCAAATACCCATACACATGCATAAATGTAAGCACAGGAGTAGTCCCATTGGCTACCTGACAAGCAAAAGCAATGTGATTAGGTGTGTTTCCATCAGACAATACATGCACAGAGGGAATCAACAGATCCTAAGTATCAGAGGGGTAGTCGTGTTAGTCTGGATCTGTAAAAAGCAACAGAGTCCTGTGGCACCTTATAGACTAACAGACGTATGCTCCAATACATCTGTTAGTCTATAAGGTGCAACAGATCCTAAGATATCCACATTGACTAATAGAGGCAGTGTGGCCTAGTGAATTGTGCCCTAGATAGGGACTCAGAAGACTTGGGTTCTAGTCACAGGCCATCACATCACTGGCCTCCTTTGTAAACTGCCTTGAGAATGTCTGTGATAAGCAACAGCAGTTATTTCCTAGAGTAATACAATGGTCTATTTTTAAATGTTTTAAATAAATTGTATAAAACATTAATCACACAGAATCAATGCACCATAGCCTCCTACAACCCTAGCTCTGCCAGTACACCCCAACCACCCTGTACCCAAGCCCCCTGCACGCCACAGCTCTGCCAATACACCCGAATCCATGCAAAAACCCTGAACACATCCACCAGTTCATTTAGACTGTGAGGTCTTTGGGGCAGGGGCTGTCTCTGTTTATTATAGTGCTGCATCGATATGTTAAGGTTGTGTCATGACTGCTGTTTAAAGGTCAAGTGTCAGTTCTAAATCCTCTAAAATTGACAGGCTTACTTGGATTCCTTTGAAATTTTGTGTGCCAGAGGAGGTTGCAGGATAGGATTAGTGATCCAAATTTGGGGTCATTTGAGCTAGGGATTATCATTTGAGCTAGCCATTTTAAAAAAGTTTCTAGGGGGAGAGGAGGGTTGCACAGACCTAGAGATCAAACTGTTGATGTGATACAGGTCAAAATGGTCTAAATCTGTCAAGTTTTACCCAAGGTAGTGCATGACATTCACTAAATCTTTGGGGGACCCACCTTGAGAATGGTATTTAAGAAAAAACTAAACATGCCCAGTTTTGTTAGCACTTCCTCATAGGTCAGATTTTTAAACCTTTATTTTTGTTGCTCTCCTCTGAACTCTCTCCAGTTTATCAACATCTTTCCTAAAGTGTGGCGCCCAGAATTGGATGTAGTACTCCAGCTGAGGCCTCACCAGTGCTGAGTAGAGTGGGACATTTACCTCCTGTGTCTTACATATAACACTCCTTTTAATATACCTCAAAATATTAGCTTTTTTTGCAACCGCATCACATTGTTGACTCATATTCAGCTTGTGATCGAGTATAACCCCTAGATCCTTTTCAGCAGTACTACTGCCTAGCCAGTTATTCCCTATTTTGTAGTGGTGTATTTGATTTTTCCTTCTTAAGTGGAGGTACTTTGCACTTATCTTTATTTAATTTTATTTTGTTGATTTCAGACCAATTCTCTAATTTATCAAGGTCGTTTTGAATTCTAATCTTGTCCTCCAAAGTGTTAGCAACCCCTCCCAGACTGTTGCCTGCAAATTTTAGAAGCGTACTCTCCATTCCATTATCCAAGTCATGAATGAAAATACTGAATAGTACCAAACCCAGGACTGACTCTGTGGTACCCCACTCAGTGGTTAATTTGTGCCAGGACTGAGCCCCAGTACCTCTAAGCTTGACAGTTCATCGCCCTGGCACCTCTGGGCTTGCTGCCTCATTTATGAAAGTGGGGAAAAAACTGTTTGAGCCCCGGCACCTCTTTCATTATAAATTAAACACTGACCCCACTACATAGACCCTCCCACCCCAGTTTTAGAGCAAATCACTGATTACTATTCTCTGAGTATGCTCTTTCACCCACCTTATAGTAATTTCATCTAGAATGCATTTCCCTAGTTTGCTTCTGAGAATGTCATGTGGGACTGTATCAAAAACCTTACTAAAATCAAGAAATATCACTTCTACTGCTTCCCCTTATCCACTAGGCCAGTAACCCTGTCAAGGAAGGAAATTAGGTTGGTTTGGCATGATTTGTTCCTGAAAATTCCATGCTGGCTATTACTTATAAGCCTATTATCGTCTAGGTGCTTACAAACTGATTGTTTGTTCCAGTACCTTTCTACATATTGAAGTCAGGATCACTTGTCTACAATTCCCCAGTTCCTTTGTTCCCCTTTTTAAGGATAGGTACTATGTTTTCCCCCTCTCCAGTCCTTTGGAACTTCACCCGCCCTCCATGAGTACATGAAGATAATTGCTAACTGTTCCAAGTTTTCTTCAGATAGTTCTGTAAGTACCCTAGGATGAATTCCATCAAGCCCTGCTGACTTGAATCACATCTAATTTATCAAAATATTTTTTAATCCTGTTCTTTCCCTATTTTGGCTTGTGTTCCTTCGCCCTTGCTCTTAATGTTAATTGTGTTGAGTATCTGGTAACCATGAACCTTTGCAGTGAACACTGAAGCAAAAGAGACATAAAGCATTCTTGCTGTCATCCATTATTAGCTCTCCTTCCCTGCGAAGTAGAGGACCTACACTTTCCTTTGGTTTTTCTCTTGCTTCTAATGTATTTAAAAACTTTTTATTGCCTTTTATGTCCCTTGCTAGGTGTAATTTATTTTGTGCCTAGCCTTTCTAATCTTGTCCCTACATGCTTATGCTATTTTTTTGTACTTCTCCTTAGCAATTCATCCATGTTTCCACTTTTTGTAGTATTTATTTTTGATTTTCAGGTCACTAAAGAGCACCTGATGCAGACATATTGGCCTCTTACTATTTTTCCTACCTTTCTTTCACATCAGGTAGTTTGCAGTTGTGCCTTTATTACTTTTGCCTTGAGAAACTGCCAGCTCTCCTAAACTCCTTATTTACATTGGACCTTACCTACCAGTTTTCTGGGTTTGTTAAAGTCTGCTTTTTTTAAGTCTTTTCTCTTATGTTCTCATTCCTGCCTTTCCTGAGATTCATGAAATCTTTCATTTCATGATCACTTCACCCAAATTTCCTCTTGCCTTCAGATTCGCTACCAATTCCTCCCTGTGGGTCACACACACATCTAAAATGACTGTGCGCCTAGTTACTTCCTCCACCTTCTGGAACAGGAAGTTGTTCCCAACACGCTTCAAGAATTTATTGGACATTTTGTGTTTTGCTGTATTATTTTTTTCTACAGATATCTGGATCATTAAAGTCCCCTATTACCACCAGGTCTTGTATTTTGGGATCTGTCTCTTATTTGTTCCAGAAATGTCTCATCCACTTCCTGTACCTGATTTGGTGGTCTATAATAGACCCCTACCATGAAGTCACCTCTATTTTTCCTCTTTTTTCTTTACACAGAGACTTTCAGTTGGTCTGCCTTTCTGCCTTATTCTGTACCTCAGAACAAGTGTATACATTCTTGATATACAATGCAACACCTCCTCCTTTTTTTCCCTGCCTGTCCCTCCTAAATAAGCTATTACCTCTGTATTCCAATATTCCAGTCATGAGATTTATCCCACTAAGTCTCTGTGACGCCAGTAACAAGGTGTGGTATTTCCTGAATGAATGTGATTAAGAGGGTGGTGCTCATATAAGAGTAGATAACAACAAAAGATCTACTCTCACCGGAGGCTACCAAACAGCTTTGTGTTCAGCAGCATGTGATTTTTTCCAAATGCATCAGTCTGCAGAACTGATTGATCATTGCACTTCTCAAGTTTTATACTGTTGTAACTATTAATATCCGGCTCATGGTAGCTCTGCTTATTTGCTAATATTAAGAAAAGAATGCATCTTTCTAATTGCACAAAACCAAGTTTTGTTTTACAGCTTCCTTTAAAACATGCTGTTCTGCTGAATTTTAGGTCATAACAGCTCTATAACTTAAGGTCTTCAAAGTAATACCATTTTAATAAAGTTACATAAAATCACATTTCTGTAAAATGCAGCTTTTTTTTCCATTCTTTGATTAACATACACCTGTATTATTTGCATACCTCTATTGCAGCCTTTGTGTTAGAAAAAAAATTAAATCCATACTTCAAATATTTGCCTAACTTCTTAATCCAGGATATCCTTCTAGCAGGATAATGCAAAAGTACAGAGTAATATCTAGTGTTTACCACACCAAAAAAAGTGTCACATAAGAACATAAGAATGGCCGTACTGGGTCAGACCAAAGGTCCATCTAGCCCAGTATCTGTCTACCGACAGTGGCCAATGCCAGGTGCCCCAGAGGGAGTGAACCTAACAGGCAATGATCAAGTGATCTCTCTCCTGCCATCCATCTCCATCCTCTGACGAACAGAGGCTAGGGACACCATTCTTACCCATCCTGGCTAATAGCCATTTATGGACTTAGCCACCATGAATTTATCCAGTCCCCTTTTAAACATTGTTATAGTCCTAGCCTTCACAACCTCCTCAGGTAAGGAGTTCCACAAGTTGACTGTGCGCTGCGTGAAGAAGAACTTCCTTTTATTTGTTTTAAACCTGCTGCCTATTAATTTCATTTGGTGACCCCTAGTTCTTGTATTATGGGAATAAGTAAATAACTTTTCCTTATCCACTTTCTCAACATCACTCATGATTTTATATACCTCTATCATGTCCCCCCTTAGTCTTCTCTTTTCCAAACTGAAGAGTCCTAGCCTCTTTAATCTTCCCTCATATGGGACCCTCTCTAAACCCTTAATCATTTTAGTTGCTCTTTTCTGAACCTTTTCTAGTGCTAGAATATCTTTTTTGAGGTGAGGAGACCACATCTGTACACAGTATTCGAGATGTGGGCGTACCATGGATTTATATAAGGGCAATAATATATTCTCAGTCTTATTTTCTATCCCCTTTTTAATGATTCCTAACATCCTGTTTGCTTTTTTGACCGCCTCTGCACACTGCGTGGACATCTTTAGAGAACTATCCACGATGACGCCAAGATCTTTTTCCTGACTCGTTGTAGCTAAATTAGCCCCCATCATGTTGTATGTATAGTTGGGGTTATTTTTTCCAATGTGCATTACTTTACATTTATCCACATTAAATTTCATTTGCCATTTTGCTGCCCAATCACTTAGTTTTGTGAGATCTTTTTGAAGTTCTTCACAATCTGCTTTGGTCTTAACTATCTTGAGTAGTTTAGTATCATCTGCAAACTTTGCCACCTCACTGTTTACCCCTTTCTCCAGATCATTTATGAATAAATTGAATAGGATTGGTCCTAGGACTGACCCTTGGGGAACACCACTAGTTACCCCTCTCCATTCTGAGAATTTACCATTAATTCCTACCCTTTGTTCCCTGTCCTTTAACCAGTTCTCAATCCATGAAAGGACCTTCCCTTTTATCCCATGACAGCTTAATTTACGTAAGAGCCTTTGGTGAGGGACCTTGTCAAAGGCTTTCTGGAAATCTAAGTACACTATGTCCACCGGATCCCCCTTGTCCACATGTTTGTTGACCCCTTCAAAGAACTCTAATAGATTAGTAAGACACGATTTCCCTTTACAGAAACCATGTTGACTATTGCTCAAGAGTTTATGTTTTTCTATGTGTCTGACAATTTTGTTCTTTACTATTGTTTCAACTAATTTGCCCGGTACCGACGTTAGACTTACCGGTCTGTAATTGCCGGGATCACCCCTAGAGCCCTTTTTAAATATTGGCGTTACATTAGCTAACTTCCAGTCATTGGGTACGAAGCCGATTTAAAGGACAGGTTACAAACCTTAGTTAATAGTTCCGCAACTTCACATTTGAGTTCTTTCAGAACTCTTGGGTGAATGCCATCTGGTCCCGGTGACTTGTTAATGTTGAGTTTATCAATTAATTCCAAAACCTCCTCTAGTGATACTTCAATCTGTGACAGTTCCTCAGATTTGTCACCTACAAAAGCCAGCTCAGGTTTGGGAATCTCCCTAACATCCTCAGCCGTGAAGACTGAAGCAAAGAATCCATTTAGTTTCTCCGCAATGACTTTATCATCTTTAAGCGCTCCTTTTGTATTTTCATCGTCAAGGGGCCCCACTGGTTGTTTAGCAGGCTTCCTGCTTCTGATGTACTTAAAAAACATTTTGTTATTACCTTTGGAGTTTTTGGCTAGCCGTTCTTCAAACTCCTCTTTGGCTTTTCTTATTACACTCTTGCACTTAAGTTGGCAGTGTTTGTGCTCCTTTCTATTTGCCTCACTAGGATTTGACTTCCACTTTTTAAAGGAAGTCTTTTTATCTCTCACTGCTTCTTTTACATGGTTGTTAAGCCACGGTGGCTCTTTTTTAGTTCTTTTACTGTTTTTCTTAATTTGGGGTATACATTGAAGTTGAGCCTCTATTATGGTGTCTTTAAAAAGGGCCCACGCAACTTGCAGGGATTTCACTTTAGTCACTGTACCTTTTAACTTTTGTCTAACTAACCCCCTCATTTTTGTATAGTTCCCCCTTTTGAAATTAAAGGCCACAGTGTTGGGCAGTTGAGGTGTTCTTCCCACCACAGGGATGTTGAATGCTATTGTATTATGGTCACTATTTCCAAGCGGTCCCGCTATAGTTACCTCTTGGACCAGCTCCTGCGCTCCACTCAGGATTAAATCTAGAGTCGCCTCTCCCCTTGTGGGTTCCCGTACCAGCTGCTCCATGAAGCAGTCATTTAAAGTATCGAGAAATTTTATCTCTGCATTTCGTCCTGAAGTGAAATGTTCCCAGTCAATATGGGGATAATTGAAATCCCCCACTATTATTGGGTTCTTAATTTTGATAGCCTCTCTAATTTCCCTTAGCATTTCATCATCACTATTACTGTCCTGGTCAGGTGGTCGATAATAGATCCCTAATGTTATATTTTTACTAGAGCATGAAATTTCTATCCATAGAGACTCTATGGAACCTGTGGATTCGCTTAAGATTTTTACTTCATTTGAATCTACACTTTCTTTAACATATAGTGCCACTCCTCCCCCTGCACGGCCTGTTCTGTCCTTCCGATATATTTTGTACCCCGGAATGATTGTGTCCCATTGATTGCTCTCAGTCCACCAGGTTTCTGTGATGCCTATTATATCTATATCCTCCTTTATCACAAGGCACTCTAGTTCACCCATCTTATTATTTAGACTTCTGGCATTTGTGTACAAGCACTTTAAAAACTTGTCCCTGTTTATTAGCCTGCCTTTTTCTGATGTGCCAGATTCTTTTTGATGTGACTGTTTATCATCTGATCCGGCCCTTACATTATACTTTTCAGTCCTCTGCTCCTGACTATAACCTGGAGATTCTCTATCATCAGACTCTCCCCTAAGAGAAGTCTGTGTCCGATCCACACGCTCCTCTGCAGCAGTCGGCTTTCCCCCATCTCCTAGTTTAAAAACTGCTCTACAACCTTTTTAATGTTTAGTGCCAGCAGTCTGGTTCCACTTTGGTTTAGGTGGAGCCCATCTCTCCTGTATAGGCTCCTCCCATCCCAGAAGTTTCCCCAGTTCCTAATGAACGTGAACCCCTCCTCTCTACACCATCGTCTCATCCACGCATTGAGACTCTGAAGCTCTGCCTGCCTACCTGGCCCTGCGCGTGGAACTGGGAGCATTTCTGAAAATGCCACCATA
This sequence comes from Emys orbicularis, assembly GCF_028017835.1. Taxonomy (NCBI): domain Eukaryota; kingdom Metazoa; phylum Chordata; order Testudines; family Emydidae; genus Emys; species Emys orbicularis. The sequence continues at coordinate 60,899,641 of NC_088683.1, read as the reverse complement.
GAGGTCCTGGATTTCAGTCTCTTCCCTAGCAGCCTAAATTTGGCTTCCAGGACATCTCTCCTACCCTTCCCTATGTCATTGGTACCTACATGTACCACGACCACCGGCTCCTCCCCAGCACTACACATAAGTCTATCTAGATGCCTCGAGAGATCCGCAACCTTCGCACCAGGCAGGCAAGTCACCATACGGTTCTCCCGGTCATCACAGACCCAGCTATCTACATTTCTAATAATCGAATCTCCCATTACTAACACCTGCCTTTTCCTAGAAACTGGAGTTCCCTCCCCCGGAGAGGCAACCTCAGTGCGAGAGGCAACCCCAGAACCATCTGGAAGGAGGGTCCCAACTACGGGAAAGTTTCCCTCTGCTCCCATTGACTGCTCTACTTCCCTGGGCCCTTCTTCCTCCTTAACAACACAGGTGCTGTCTAAGCGGAGGTGGGACAATTCTACAGTGTCCTGGAAAGCCTCATCAACATACCTCTCTGCCTCTCTCAGCTCCTCCAGTTCCGCTACCCTGGCCTCCAAAGTCCGTACATGGTCTCTGAGGGCCAGGAGCTCCTTGCACCGACTGCACACATACGCCACCCGCCCACAGGGCGGGTAATCATACATGCAACAGTCGGTGCAATAAACTGGATAGCTCCCACTCTGCTGCTGGGCTTCTGCCTGCATTGTATCCTAGTTAGTGAAAGGGTGGTTTACAGAAGGGAGTTTTGGAATGTGGTTTGGTTTATAGGTTTTAGGGGGGGGACACAGGGATGGGGTTACGGCTGGTGAGGGACTCCCACTCCCTTCCCAACTCCCTTGCGAAACTCCCTGTTAGCAGCTCCTGGTCGCTTGTGCGCGGCTTTATAAAGCCCTGGCCTGAGTGAATGCCCCGCCCACTGATTAAGGCTCAGCCAATTACCAGAGGCTTCGAGCTTTCAAACCTGCCTCCAACTGCCAGCCAGAGCACACGGTCCCTCAAACAACCAAACAAACAAACACAAGCTCAGCACACAGCAAGTAACCCCCAAACACAAACAAACACACACTACAGACAGTCACTTACCCCACAGATGCTGTATTAGCTCCTCCTTCACCTGGAGAACTCCCTTGCGAAACTCCCTGTTAGCAGCCCCTGGTCGCAAAGCTCCTGGTCGCTTGTTTTCTTATGGGATCTTACTTTCAGCTCACAATTCAAGGTAACAAATACATGACTGAAAACAGCTGAATAATAACAGCAAGTAAATAAATGCCAGATCTTTTCTGATTACCAAATACTGTACCTAAAGATTCTGTTGTAATACCTTTTGTGTTTCATTCATAAATCATTGACTAAGCCACTCCTTTTCCATATTTCTTTGAACTTATGCCTATATAACCATGATCATTGCAGATCAGCTCTAGGTGAAAGATTGTTCTCATCTCACAGTAGAGCTGGTTTGAATCCGATCCCCATATAAATTTTGAGCTGAAAACTAAAAAAACTAAGATACTTCAGCCAAAAAATGTAAACAAAAAACTAAATTTTCTGCAGAAAGCAGACACTTTTCATATAAATTTCATTTAATTGAAAACCCAATTTTTTGTCAAAAACAGTTGCTGGAAAATTTTAAAATAGCCCTATATTACATCTTTTGTTTCTGTTATGTGCAAGTGTGATGCTCATTAATGTATAGAACACTAAGGTGATATCAACTTTCCCACATAACAATTAACAAGGAGTCAAGCATTCCTAAGGAAGTACAACCATGGAATTTGTTTTTTACTAATTATTATTAGAAGTGATCATTCAGCTAATATGAATCAAAGCTGATTCTCCAGAAGCCAGTTTCCCTTGCTGCTGCTATATTTTCCTCCTGATTTATTCAGATAAGGGAGTATTCAGCTGTACAGATCTGATTGCAAGGATTTCTTTGATGTTTTTGAAGTCATGAAAGAATTTTGTACCTTTCTCAGTACTTCTCACATTCCAGGTAACTGGGAGCGCTCTGATTCAGAGTAAAGGGACTTGATATTTAGGTATATAACTATCAGCTTTATTAATTATATCTTTACTACCTGGGTATCTATACAGTAATGAATACAGGGCCAGTTCTAGGTGCAGGCGAGCAGGGCAGTTGCCCGGGGCACCAACTTCCAGAGGTGCCATACTGCTGTGCCACTTGTTTGGTTTGGGGTTTGGTTTTGGTTTTGCACTCAGGTGTGGGGGAGTCAAAAATGTCTTCTGCCCTTGCCAGCAAAATGCTAGGGCCATCCTTGACTGTATATACTCCCAAAGTCCTGTCTGAGCATACATTGGACTCAGTGTAGCTTCTGGGAAGGATACTCTGAGGCCAAGCTCTCCTTTGGTTGTATCTAAATCCTAGTCAGGAGGGGATGTTCCTAAAGTATTATGCAACTTTGTTGCCGGTAAAGAATGTTACATCTTGTGGGAATACTAATTACAGCCAATTCTAAACAGAATAACCTACCTTGGCACTAAACACCAGTGAGAAGTAGCTGTGTCCTGACATGATAGAGATTTCATTTCCATGCATGTTTGGGTCAGGCATCTCACTCTTTCATGAATCTGCATGTAGCAATGAGTCAGATGTTAAAGGGGCTGGCCAATCCCTTTAACAGAATTCCACTGCTATTAGTCATATTCATAGTCTGACTGCTAGTTAAAGTGTTAAGGCAGCAGGTGATTTGAGAGAGTGCATTAGCTTTTCACCTCTCAAGACAGAAGTTCAAATTAGCAATTGATTACAGAGCTTGGATCTAGTATGGAAAAGTATCTGAAAGTTTGGTTATTTAGTTGCACACACTGAAGTCAGTACCCAGTTTCTCTCCTCCACCTAGTCTCAGTGGGAGATCCTCCCCCTTCCAGCTTCTGGAGGCTGATGCAATCCAGTCTTAGGGTTGCATGACTTGACTTCTTCTCTTGAAATTATTAGAAGGCAGCTTATTTGGTTTCAGTCTCCTTACCCCCATCTAGTCAAATGACATTTCTCTAGCGACAGAACTCAGAAACTTCTTTGTCAGAACACACCGCTCTGGCCCTTTAACAATTAATGCATTTGTGTAGCTCTGTGGCCTAAAAGGGAATTCTAAAATCCCCAGTGTTGCTAACTTTCACAAATTTTATTGAAGTCTCATAACATTTGGCTTCTTCTTAAAGCTACAGCTTCTGGAGTTTAGTGATTTTGTGAAAAGCTCATTTAAAAACAAAGTTTCTAACCCTCATGGCTGCAGAAAAAGCTTCACTCCAGTGTATCCAATGGGCTCAGAAGCTGTAAGGCAAATAAACACCCAAGATCTATTATTTTTTAAAATCTCACAATTTTCAAAGTCCTGACTCATGGTTGTTGAGCACTTGGGTTTGGCTATCCTGGAAGATATCTGTGGGCATATACCCTACAGTTTATGAATTGTGGACATAAAGGACCATGCTGTGCTCTCATTCACACAGTGTGAACTACTGCACATGTGCATAGTCTGTGTTTGACTTGGACTGCATTGAAAATGACTAGCTCTTGGCATGCTAGTTTTCTAACACCTTTATAAAGTTGTGTTCCATCCTTGTGTTGAAAGAGGGCTACTTCTGTTATGTTTTATAATATTGAATGAAAAATTTAAAATAATTAAAATAGAGATTAAAAGTTCTAAAGTTACACAATCACATAGGTAACAATATACCTCCACATTCCCATGAGTTCTATGGAGACAAAGCTTGTCCCTGATTTTAAAAAACTACACCTCTTTGCCATGTACCTGACAGATACTTGCCCCTTCACAGGGTACCTGCTATCAGGGCACCTCCCCTGTCCGTGAGGACACCCAGCTTTTCACTTAACAACACCGAGCTTTCATCTCTCAGTTGGCAGATCCAGACTTTATAGCATTTGGTCTAGTAGGGGATTCTGAAGCGGCAACAGTAGAAATCCAAGGAAGGCTTTGTATTTAATTGAACAGCCCAGCAGCCACAGCTGTGTGATGACTGATGAATGCTTTAAAACATGCTCTTTGCTAATTAACATATTAGCAGCTAAGTAGTTTTACAGTGCCCCACCTAATATTTCAATCTAGAGCTGCCTCTCCCCGTCAGAGAGATTAAATGCATTCATATCACTACACGGGGGAGAACAATTAATTTTACTTTTGGGTAAACATAACAGTAACATACAGCCACAGTAGCCTGAATTAATTACTGATCACAAAGGATTCCTAGTGCTTAAAGAGAAGTCAGTTTACAAAAGGAGAAAGTAATTGCTTTTTTAGAAAGTTCTTGCATGCCAACATTGCTGGTCAATTGCATTAGGCAGTTCCTATTATTCCTGGCAGTAGAAAAATATCAACCACAATCAGGAAACAGCTCAGTGGGTGAGAACCAGGGCCGGCTCCAGCTTTTTTGCCACCCCAAGCGGCAAAGAAAAAAAAAGATAAAGCCGCGATCGGCGGCACTTCGGCAGCAGCTCTACCGCGCCGCTTCATTCTTCAGCAGCAATTCGGCAGCCGGTCCTTCCCTCCGAGAGGGACTGGGGGACCCGCCGCCGAATTGCCGCCGAAGACCCAGACGTGCCACCCCTTTCCATTGGCTGCCCCAAGCACCTGCTTCCTGCACTGGTGTCTGGAGCCGGCCCTGGTGAGAACCATAGCCCCTGTATGGTCTCTTTGTGCTACTCCTGCACTGCAAGGGGACCATAAAGCTGCCCTACTTAGTAAACTGAGATTCCCCCTCCAAGTATAGGGAACACGCTTGGGAGAGGAGGAACAGTTAGAACCTTGCTGCTCTCCAGTGATTCCTGACTAATGTAATAGTCTCTGGGCTCAAGTTTGAATGGCCCTGACACTGCTCTAACTTGCACTGAGACCATGTCAGGGGATTGTACACAAAGATGGTGTATAATCACAGTTACCTCCCACTTCACAGTTCAGCCAGACCTCAGGATTGAGGCCCATTTGTACAAAGTATAGTCTAACTTTTATAGCATAAGAGTAACTGAAACAGAATGTTTCATTTATAGAAAATGTGTTATTCACTCAAAATAGTTCACATTTCAATGAAGTGTCAATTAAGTTAGTTAACTATTCAATTAACTCAGGTTGTTTTGGACACTTCTGTCTGTCCAGGTATCTTTATGATCCCCATCATTGTCATAAATCTGCACCACCCAAATATTAAAAATGTAAACAACAAGAGCCATCTCACTTTCTTCCTTCCTTGTCTTCAAAACAGCTTGATTTATTTATTGTGTGGGATGGTGAGAGAAACTTTACTGTGTGAAAGCTATATCAAAGAAATGAGTTTTACATTTATTTCTGAGGCTTTGTCTACACTAGCACTTTTGTCGGCAAAACTTTTGTCAGTCAGGGGTGGGAATAAACATCCCCCTGACCGATATAGGTTTCACTGACAAAAGTGCCAGTGTGGACAGTGCTATGTCGGCGGGAGAGCATCTCCCGCCGACATAGCTACCACTGCTCGTTGGGGATGGTTTATTTATGCTAGCGGGGGCATAGAGCAGCTACACAGGAGACCTTACAGTGGCGCAACTACAGCGGTACAGCTGTGCCACAGTAAGGTCCGTAGTGTCGACACAGCCTGGAAGTGGTGAGGTTCATGGTCATGCTTATCTCTCGTGGGAGGAAATCCTATAATGCATCTGCAACTCCAATGTACGTTCTGCCTCCAGTACTCACAACCCTCTCTCAGTTGATCAACTGTTTCATTGTTCGGGTGGGACACAGACTCCTTTATCAAAGGGGGTGTTGACATCCCTGTTAGTAGGGAGCCCAGGAGGGTTTCTACTCTCTTTCACCATCCAAGAAGAACAGGGGTCAGAGTCACAGGTGGCAACCATGACTCTTCATCAGTATTTTCATGACCTCTGCTTCTGGGAAAGGAAGGCATACAGTGCTATGATGGCCACACAACTATAAATTAGGGGAGTAATTCTTACTTTTGTAGTTGTGTAACATCCGTTGGCATGGTTTCAGTATGAACACTCTCCCCTGCACTGCGAACTTCCTGAATGACCAACATTGGAGGGTATTGCTAAACAGTTCTGTATCAAATTGGGAGAAAATTACCAAATCCAAAGATTCTGTCATGAGTATTTTTAGTAAAAAGTCAGGGGCAGGTCACAGGCAAAAATCAAAAATTTGCTGGAGCCTGGGACCTGTCTCTGAATTTTACTAAAAATACCCGCAGCGGGGGGCAAACAGAGTGCTGCCAGGGGCTTGCAGCTGCTCCCGCCCTGCTCCTGTGGCAGAGGCCGACTGCTGCTCCAGCCCCAAGGGGACTGATCCAACCCTGCCTGCTGCTCTGGGGGGCTGGGGAACCGCTGCTCAAGTGGCCCCAGGACCACTGCTCCGGGGCTGGCCACCGATCAGCTGTTCAGCAGCCCCGGGGCTGACCACCAGCCACTGCTCCAGCAGTTTGGGACCGTTGGTCCTGCTCCTACTGCACGGGCTGACCCAACTCCAGCTGCTGCTTCAGCCCTGGGGCCACTGCTCCAGCCCTGCCCCAGAAGAAATCACAGAGGTCCCAGAAAGTCATGGAATCCATGAGGTCCATGACAGAATTGTATGATTACAAATGGTCTAAGGACTGGTAAAAGGCCTAGTTTTATTTAGCCTCCTTACTAATACTTTGGAAGAACAGCAGAGTATTGGAGGTGACACTAAGGCCCAGATCCTGCAATTTTCTCCACTCAGTAGACTGTTGTACTTGTGAGAAGCCAGTTGCAGAATCAGGATCACAGCCTAAATTGGGAGGTGTTGCAAAAGCAGAAAAATAAAACACAATGACCAACAGATAAGAAATATGGGCAAGAAATAACAGAATGAGATTCATCTTTGGAAAAAAAGTTAATACATGTGGGGAATAATAATCCCAAACCCAGATATTCAGGGGGAAAGAGCACTAATATACCAAAAAAGACTGAGATGAAGGTGGACATCCAAATGTTTATGAGCCAAAGGATTACAATTTGGGGCTCCTGACACAGGCAGAAGAGGTGATGATCTTTCTCCACTTCCCATTGCAAATGGTTTTAGGCTCCTCAGTATCAGAAAGACATCAACAAATTGGAAGGAGTTCAGAAAAGAGCAACAGCAAATTTAAAAGGGCTAAATTGTCAAAAGATTAAAAAGAATAACTTGAGGGGAAAGGAGGAAGTGATAACTCTCAGAAACTGTTGGAAAAGTGTGAACTGCAAGGAATTAAATTGTTTAGATTGCTACAAGGAAAGAAAGTTATTCTTCTACTTGTTTTTGCTACAGGAATCCCTTCCACGCAGTGGTCTGTATCTCCTGTATAGGAGCATGCGAGCCACTTGCACACACTAGCATGACCAGGGACACTGCCATTGAGCCTGGTGCCCACCCCCATAGGCAGGGCTGGGGGCGGTACAGCCACATCGGAGGAGCTGCCCACATAGTGCGCTGGCTCCTGCGAGCACCGGCCCGACCTGCTGCTGCTTTCGCCACTGCGGTTCCCAGCAGAGCCCAGCAGCTCTGTGTATATCTGATTTGTATCCGCGGATATAAATTTTGTAGCCACACAGGGCTCTAGCTACAAGTCCTTCTCTGGCTGCCCTTGCCTTTCTGCTGCCTTCTCTGTTTCTGTGGTATTTTTCTCTCTCACACACAGACACACAGCTGCAATCCAATCAATCCCATGCTCCTATTTTTATTATCAGAATCCTGGGGAATCCTCTTGGGCCACACAGCTCACCTTCTATTCCAGCCTTGCATGTGGCCTGTGTTTTGGGCAAGAGGCTCCTATTGTTTCAACTATCTATTCCATAAAGGGGCTGAACTGCTTCTTACATTTATCCAGCTTCAATGAGGTTTTGCCAATCCCCAGCATAACAAGAGGCTAAAATTTATAATACTTACTTGATGTGTCATTTAAATCCTGCATAATTTCAGATTTTATGACCAAATCTTGTAGTCATTAGCTGAGCAAAGTTCCCTCTGAAGCCAAGAGGAGTTTAACTGAATAAGGACCACAGATTTAGCCCTACAGTTGTAAGTTTGTATCAAAGAGCAGTTTATATAAATAAACAGCTTAATCCCAAAGCTAAATAAAGAGCACTGATTTAAAAGGAGAAAGTTTCACAAGCAGTTGTTAAGGGAGACTGGATGACTCAGGACCCTGGTAATATATGAGAGCCTTTTCATCTCCAGGCATCCTCTCTGAATCCAGCTGTGGTTGGCAGTGAGCAATAGTTGTTACAATCTTTCAGCTGTTCAATGGCTTAAATGGAATAAATTGGGAGTCTCTGTTCAGTTCTCAACTGGACAGCTGCCCACATCAAGAAACTGTCAACACAGCTGGCACTACTGAGTGCACTTGTTCAGCAGAGAATGAGGACTGAATGGGGATGGAGACAGGGCTACTTTTTCCTCTCTGGTGATGGTCCCTCCTGCTCATGGCTGGAGTGATGCTGGGGCACATCCATTGCTTCTGCCCGTGCTGTGCCTGTACCAAGGAAAAACACATTCACTGAAGTCAATGGAAAAACTGCCACTGACTTCAGAGGGGCCAGGGTTTCACGCAGGAACTTCAGTTTCTAGGGTACCTTTTCTGAGCATTTTAAAAATGGAAAAAATGAAGTGCTGCATGTGACAAAGCACCCTATACACAGGAGGGGCCTGATTCTGTAAGAGGCTGAGTGCCTCCTGCCAGGTGCCCAGCCTCCTCAGCTCCAGTTCTTGGTGCTGACTACCTAGCAGGAGGCACCGGCAAGCCATCCCAAAGCAAAGACATTGTTTTGTAATAATAGAAGGCATAGATTTGTATGCAGCCATTTTTGAAATGCTGAAAATGTTGAATCCTCTTTGTTTTACAAGCTGTAGTGTTAATTAGCTAATGTACACTGCGTTAACTCCACAATACGGAAACAAAAGTATGCCATTATGTACATATGTTAAAACAGGCAGCATATTGTATTTAACTGTTTTATCATAATAATCTGACCCTCTGTAGAAGAGAATAAGCCTATTAGGAAATAACGTAGTGCACACAGAAATGTCTGGTTACATTCCTCTTTCACAGACGTGTTTGGCGCCTGGGGTATTAACTTTCAGACTTTGTTTCTTTTTACTGCATATTCGTTCACAGCCCTATTGCCTACAGATGGGGTACATTAGGAAAACAAGCCTTGTTCCTTTTGCTCTTCCTCTGTGCAGTCAGATGAAAAGGTAAATCAAAACCCTTAAACACTGTGTGTCAATGTGACTTCTTGCATGATATTAAATGTTCTAACCTAGGAACAGTTCATGTACTATCTTTCATCAGAATTGTCATCCTTGTAAGTTTCCACTTACCAATGAAACATTGTTTCTGCTGCTGTAGCAATAAAATAAACAGCATTATAAAGCATTGTCTCTGCTAAATGAGAAGAAAGTTATAAACATTGAAGCACAAAATTAAAGGGAGATAATCATTGTTTGATAAACTTACCACTGTTCTGGAAAAAACTGTTATGCCCTATCTGATTCAAAAGTGTTTCACACACTATTTTGATGAAGCAATTTTATGTAAATAACAACAAACTGGTGTTTTTAAATAAAACAAAAATGAAAAAATATATTCCACAATATGTTTCTCATAGTTAAATTCAAACCATTTAAATTGCAGTTGTGACCAGAATTCACTGACATCAATTTGACCAATGATCACTATAACTGAAGTTCAGAAAAATCTCTGCACAACAAAATAGCAGCTGCTAAGTGTAAATGTAATACGTTCAATTTCCTAGAAGTTGCCATGAGTGATGGCAACTCTCTCTTTACATATAGGAGCACCATCAACTTAAAATCTACTCTTTTTAAAAAAAAATTAGCTGTAAATAGTTTCAGGTATGTCACCTTTCCCTCAGTCTCTCAGCGTTTTTTTTTTTTTTAATTATTATTATTTATTTATTTTGTGGGGGGAGAGGGGGGTTGTGCTTTTACAATCTAGGGCTCCAGTCCCATAATTAACTCCACACAGGGTATTAATTTTAATATTAGTAAGTTAAAAAAATCAAGATAGCAATGTGATGTTTAGCTTGATGTTCCTTTAAATTTTTGCCTGACAACCTGTTTATAATATGGTAACGCTAATAGTAAAACAAGCCAAATATCTACATATGATGTGCACAAATGCATCCCATGTTGACTAAATGTTAAACAAAAGTGTGCTCCAATAGTAGGGTGTGATTGCTTGTGGGGCATAATTAGGGCCCTACCAAATTCATGGTCCATTTTGGTTAATTTCATGGTCATAGGATTTTTAAAATAGTAAATTTCATGATTTCAGCTATTTAAATCTGATATTTTACGGTGTTCTAATTGTAGGGGTCCTGACCCAAAAAGGAGTTGTGGGGGGTTCACAAGGTTATTGTAGGGGGGGTGCAGTACTGTTACCCTTACTTCTGCACTGCTGCTGGTGGCGGTGCTGCCTTCAGAGCTGGGCGGCTGGAGAGCAGTGGCTGCTGGCCAGAAGCCCAGCTCTGATGGCAGCGCTGCTACCAGCAACAGCGCAGAAGTAAGGATGGCATGCTATGGTATTGCCACCCTTACTTCTGCACTGCTTCCTGCAGAGCTAGGCACCCAGCCAAAAGCCAATGCTCTCCAGCTGCCCAGCTCTGAAGTCAGCGCAGAGGTAAGGGCAGCAATACCATGACCCCTCTAAAATAACCTGGCGACCCTCCCTGCAGCTCCCTTTTGGGTCAGGACCCCCAATTTGAGAAATGCTGGTCTCCTGCAGGAAATCTGTATAATATAGGGTAAAAGCACACAAAAGACCAGATTTCACAGGGGGAGACCAGATTTCACAGTCCGTGATGCATTTTTCATGGCCATGAATTTGGTAGGGCCCTAGGCATAACCTAAAGAAGGTTTAAAGGTTCATCTGAGTGAATGATTTCTTGAAAAATGGATGTCAGAGCTACCAAAGGTGAGAGTGGAGACTTCAAGTCAGGACTGTACTGTTGTATTCCTGGATCTACTGCTCTTTTGCTAACTGACTTTGGGCAAGATGCAGCACCCCAGGGTGAGCTCCAGAAAGCATTGCCTCAGAGAGGGACAATAGCTTCTTTTTCTCCCCAGCAAAATACAGCAAGAGAGCCCTTAAAATGATGCAATGTGCACTTCCTTGTGTGGCCAGAGTTGCAGGTTAGTACAGGGAAGGCGATATGACCACTTCCCCCTCCCTATCCCTCCTTTTCCCCTTTAGAATGGCTAGTGCATGGGCAGCACTATCTTCATGCATTCACTGTGTGCAAGAGCTTTTCATGCCTTTGGTTCTGCACACACAGGCACACCAGCACAGGACCAGGCCAAAAAAAAACCAGGCCTTTTCCACTGTGAAACGGGTATAATACCTTCCTCAAAGGAGTGTTATTGGACATGAAGTATATTTGAAAATATGCTTCTCGTCCTCAGATGAATTGTAAACTGTTATTATTATGCTCCCTTGACTCTTCATTTAAAGCTATTTCCTGGGAATCTGTTGCTCTCTGGCGTAAATTCCCCTGTGATTAATCCATCCTAGCTGGAACTGAGTGAAGAAATATCAATGGGAAAAAAAACCTTGATATTTTTACAGTTAGATACAGTGCTATTAAATGTCAAATGAGGATAACCTTTCATATGATATTTACTCACTTGGTCACTTTCCTGTGTCCTGAAGAGCAGCACCTCCAGCTATTCTAGCTCTAACAATCTATTCCTGCAGGGATATACTTTTATTTATTATTAATTAATTATTATTATGATTATTTTATTTATTATATATATTTGTAAGAATTGTGCAGAACAAAAGATGGAATGATTACAGAAGGCTGCTGTTTCTGCACAGGAATTGAGAGCTATTCTCTACTTCCCTCCTCCCACCATTTTTCCCCTCACATAAAATAAAGGAAATTCAATCCAAAAAACTCTGTGAATGGCTCACTCTGTTGAGATTTAAAATCAGGATTCAGGGATAAAATTTAATTCTCCTTCATTCTTAGTTTTCCTTCACCCCCTCTCCAAACAGGTCCCTTCTTTTCTTTCTTCCCTCGTGTCTTTCTCCCTATGTCCTTGCATAACACAGAGAGGACCCTCCAGGGATGGATTATATTGTCCTTGTGCAGAAGTTAGGGTAAACTGGCTCCATGTCAACCTTTTTTTCCTCACTTGCCCTAGACTCCATGGAGGGTCCTCTTATCGGAAGGAGCATACAGGGGATAGGCAGGCCAGTGAAGGGAACACATATCATTCTCCCATAAGCCCCAGCTACTCCCCTGGAAAGTCAACAAAACTAGATTGTATTAACTTTCTGTGCCCTTCCCACTGCATAAACTCACAGTGAGATTGATCCCCCTTTAAGGGGGACCTCTGGGACAGCCACCACCTAGAAAAACACTGAGTAAGGAATGGGGGGGAATTGTTGGGGTCATAGAGTCAGCAGAGAAGCACGAATGTCTCTGGCCTCCATCTTGTCCCCTCTGTGTCTGCACAGATTCCTGGTGATCTGCAAGGATAATGTGACCCGTCTGGCCTATTCTGGGCTGAGAGGGACAACCACTGCATCCCATAAAACAATTATGAAGAAATCTCCTCAAGAAGAACCTCAAGGAGATTTCTTTCCTTTTAGCTCTCTCCCATAGATTTAGCCACACGAGGTCTCTACCTAGCCTCATGATAGGACAACGTGACAGGAAATCTCTCACTTGCCAACTAATCCGTATATCAGATTTTATATATATAAAAAGCATTGCTACAATACAGTATTTTTCTCCTGCTTAACCCTTACATGTAAAATAGATATTTGCCCAGCAGCAAATGTGAAGTGATTAGAATGAGCCATGGTGAGAGGGAAGTTAACCAAGAATCAGGCAAACTTATCTCTGATTTTTCTAACTGATATGAGTGTAAATTTCACCCTTAATGTTCCATTAACGTACTTCTGAAATGAATACACATTCTCCACTTACCTTCAGACTTTAGCTAAATTTTTAAATCCAGCTTTCTCTAAGTAGTGATAAGGAAATCCACTTATTTTCTCTTCAGCTGAACACCAAACAGCAGCCCTCTGTATTCGTTAAATGCTTGAGCATTGAGAACTGGGGGCACTTACAGGGAAGCCAGAGAGATTAATACTAAGAATGAGTCCTGGCAAGATTATCTCCATCAACTCTACCAACCAGCAACTACTCTTTCCGATTTGTTTATGAGAAGGTGGGGGGGGGGTTCCCCCTGGGGGACAGTAGAAGGAGGAGAACACTGTTCCCTCCACCACTAATCAAAAAGGCTTTTTAAATGTGAAAGCTCTCTAATGAAAGGAAGGATGGTCTTGTTAAGGCACTGGACTCTGGAGAATGGGTTTCTGCTTTTGGCTCCATCAAAGGCTCCCTCTGCGACCTGGTTTGGACAAGTCAGAATCTCTCTGTGCCTCAGTTCCCCAGGTGTTAAGTAGGGGTGATGATAATAATGCTGTCCTTGTCAGGTCTAATTAGATGCAAGACAGCACAAAAACTGTGTGTATGTACAGCATCTAGCACATTGGGGCTCTAATCTTGCTTGGCACCGCTGTGATACAAATAATCAATAATAATATAATTGCCAACCAACAAGCTACATGTGTCATATTACTTTCTACTGAAGATCCTATCTTACCTAGGTACTTATATGGCCCTCATTCCCTTAATATCTGAGCACCTCATAATCTTTAATGTTCTATCTGCACAACATCCCTTTGGCAGGGAAGTGCTACCCATGGGGAACTGAGGCACAGAGAGACTAAGGACCAAATCCACAAAGTCATTCTATTGAAATCAATATAATTTAGGAGACTAAATACCTACGTAGATCTGGGCCTAAGTGACTAGCCCAAGATCACACAGTAAGTCTGTGGCAAAGCAGGGGACTGAATAGAGGTCTCCCAAGTACCAGGTTAGCACCTTAACCAATGGCTCATTCTTCCTCTCATCTTTCAGTCTTCTAATGCATTAGAAGCCACCTTACCTCAAAAGGTACAGAGAATCTGGGACAGAGGGACTGATCCAATGCCCACTACAGTCAATGGAAAGACTCCCATCAGCAACAATGGTCACTACACTGCGTCCTGGGAGAGAACCTTGGAAACCTGCAGTCACCCTTTCCCCCTTTCTGCTATGAGGGATCCACAGAACAGCAACTAAGCACACAGGTTTTGAACCCATTCTTTCATTTCATGACACGTTGTGGCATGTTTGAACTGAAGACTTTTACAGCAGGCGTCGTCTTTGGGAGGGGGGCTGTTTGTGGAGGGAATAAAAATCATTTTAACAAAGCAAAATTAATGAAATGGGGTAAATTAAAAACGGTAGTGGGGGGTGGTTATTACATTTGCATTTAATAAAGGGCTGGGATCTGTAAGTAATTTATGGTGGGGGGTTTGAAAACAGTGGGATAAACATTAACTGTGCTGGCATCCTGCATAATTCATGTGTGGGTACTTGTACAACATTCTCAATCTTTATTTTTCTAAAGTTGTGAAAGAAACACTGGTATTTATTCTCCTTTCACTTACATAAGTTTTACACTAATGTAATTCCTTGGACCTATGTAACCGAGAGGAGAATCAGGCCCACTGAGCAGTAGGGGCCTGATACACAGTCCATTAAAGTAAAAAAAAGAGTCTCTCCATTGTCTTCAATCAGTTTTGGAGCAGGCACTAGGGATGTATGAACCTTAGGGAGCCTGAATTGTTGTGGGGTTTTTAAACTACTTTGGGGGGTTGTGAAAGGAATCTGAGTCTGCCAGCTCTTCTGCTGTGTAATTTAAACTCATGGTTTGTTTTATTTCCTCTAAGGATAACTCAATTAAAAATTTTAAAAGCTTTTTTTTTTTTAACTAAATACAGTCGTGTAATGCATTAAGGGTAAAAGAACAGTCCCCATAATCAAGGCTTGGCACAATCACTATATAAAGATATAAACTTTTTAAAATTTGGGTTTTTTTTCTCTCCCCTTTCTCTGCTTCTTTCCCAGAGTCTCGCTGTCTTTGTTTTTACTCAGCCTGTTCTCTGTTGCATTTCTGACACTATTTTACACTGTCTGCTCACTCACTATATTTCTGTCTGCTCCTTGTTTCGCACTCACTCCTAGAATGTGCTCCCAATACTGTCTGAGTGTGGATCAGAATTTCTAATCAATGGTATTTCAGCAGGTTTAAAATCTGTCAGCACATTTTAACCCACAGCTAATAAGAACAGGATATCCATGGATTATTTGCAGCTTTCTATCTCTTGTGATCTTACCTCTCTGACTCAAAAGTGCTGCATGCTGAATAGAACTGGTCCGATCTCCAAAAATAACTTCCATGGATATTCACTCAAATAGAAGTTTCAATTAGCTTTGGTTGTGTTCATGATCCTTTTGTGTTCGCTTCCCATGAATATGCTGTGAATGAGGTTACTGACAGGAATGATCATGGAAAACAGCAAATTTTAAGTTAATATTAGCACACGTTTGAATTGCTTTGGAATGATCCACGCACCAAGAATCATTCATAGAAACTATCCAGCAAATAATTTTGAACAACAAATGTGAGAAAACCATAAGCTGCTAGTGGACAGGTAAGAGAAATAAGAGGCTAAACTGCATACATTATTCTCAATTAATTATTTCTTCAGTTCAAATATTGAATAAATATTGTTCTTTATCTGAGACTATTGAAATAGTTTTAATACTGGCTCTCTCAGCTACTCCCTGTACTAATCCAGTTTCCAATGTGACCATATATCGATACTACATTAAGAGAACCTTTAAGACTGAGACCAAGTAGTGTAATTAAGTCAGTTAATCATGATGAGCTGTCACACACCTCATATCCTATCTCTCTGCCTTCAGACACATTTCTTATTAACATAATCTCTAAGGCCAAGATTTTCTAAATTCCCTAGTGATTTTAAGTGCCTCAATTGTGCAATGCCA
Organism: Emys orbicularis; assembly: GCF_028017835.1. Lineage (NCBI taxonomy): Eukaryota > Metazoa > Chordata > Testudines > Emydidae > Emys > Emys orbicularis. The sequence continues at coordinate 60,883,713 of NC_088683.1, read as the reverse complement.
AACTTCAGATACATTAAAGGAACATGATTTTCACAAAGTGCTGAGCACCCATTCTCTAAAATTTGGCCCTTTTAAGGGATAAGAAGTTAGATACCCAAAAACTGATCCAAAATCCACTAACTACTTTTGCAAATCCTGGCTTAAAGCGTTTAGTAAAAATGTTTTAGACTTGGATGATCTCAGTTAATATGAGCTCAGCCCCAAAGCTTCTCTTAACATTGTATGAAGGTCAATCCTTTACATTCCACCTCGGAAGCCCAGAACCCAGTTTTTACTTACAACATTGTTTTCTAAGGATTCCCATTTGGATATAATAATGTGTTGTCTTTCATAACTGCATTTACCACAGTTTACAGATTCTGAGACTTAACTCTACATTCCTGTGATAAATTCTCCCACTTTCCAGGTCTGCTCTCCAGCATTACAATTATTGATCTATTTTATTTTACTCTCCAGTGTTTTTGATTATTTTTGATAAAAGATCTATTGCCCTATTCAACAACTATTAAAGTACTAAGACTTTATCTCAGGGGTTCGCAGACTGGGGGTTGGGACCCCTCAGGGGGTCGCGAGGTTATGACAGAGGGTCGCGATCTGTCAGCCTCCACCCCAAGCCCCGCTTTGCCTCCAGCATTTATAATGGTGTTAAATATATTTTAAAGTGTTTTTAATTTATAAGGGGGGGTCGCACTCAGGGGCTTGCTATGTGAAAGGGGTCACCAGTACAAAAGTTTGAGACCCAATGCTTTATCTAAAGGTTATCTTCAATGAGTCATGGATAATATGGCCAGAGGGAAAGAGATGTCCCAAGAGCCACTGGTCTCAGCCCAGTTGCCTTCCCCAGACCCAGATAGTTTAAAATCCAGGAGCATTCTCCAGATAAGCTTTGTTTTATAAGGTAAGCATTGTCCAGGTAGCCATAATCAACTGAAATGAAAAAAAGGAAGATCTAAAGGAAAGTCAAACTGTCCAGTAAAATAGACTCCACCAAGTAGACTCCAAAATAATCTAATCATCTTTGTCGATTTAGTTTGTATGACCCCATTCCTCTACCAGCCACAACCCAGTTTCACTGCAGGAACAAGCAGCCACAAGGGACCTGCGTGCTGATTCAAGAAAAAAAAAAGTGATCAAAGGAAGAGGCCTATGAAGATTAGCAGACAGGACAGCCAGCTGAGAGCTCTGAACAACACTGGTGCCTATCAGAAGCACACATTTTTTTAAAAATAAAGCTTAGATAAAAGGTGCATTCTTGTGTCAGCACCTGCTCCTGAGCCTCTTTTGGGAAGAGGATAGTTGTTTATTTGCTCATATTATTAGTACACCTCTACCCCAATATAACACGACCCGATATAACACGAATTCGGATATAGCGCAGTAAAGCAGTGCTCCGGGGGTGGGGGGGCTGCGCACTCCGGGGGATCAAAGCAATTTCGATATAACGGGGTTTCACCTATAACGCGGTAAGATTTTTTGGCTCCTGAGGACAGCATTATATCGGGGTAGAGGTGTATCATAAAATTGCAGTAGCGCATGTGATGCAGTGATGCAAATTTTCCACACTGTACAATACTGCAATGCTTTAGCACAGTGCAGACTAGAATCTTGCTTCTCAACCCCAAAGCATATTTTTATGCTTACATAAATAAAAGTGCCAGCCACAAATACACTGGTACTACTGGTGGCCATTACTGATAGGTTTAAATGCCCTGTGAAGAAAAGGGAGTTAAATAGATTGAGTATTTTTATTTCATGTACTTATAAATGTAGCAAAATGGAAATTTTTACATCAACAGAACTACTCGTAAAAATGAGCAGGATTTGGCTCATAATTTTCCTTTTTGTTCTATTTATAAGACTATGAGATAAAAAGACCCATAGTTAATCTATTCCCAACTTCCTGTCTTTTAAAGTACAAGGGGAGACTCATTATTATGTCTCATGGTAGCACCTAGGAGCCCTAGTGATGGACCAGGTCATTGTGCTAAGTGCTATAAAAATACACTCAGATGAGTATAGGTTGTAAATGGGTCCAAACCCAAACCACAAATCCAACAATCCTAAATTTGGAAAACCATGGGATCAGGTCCAAACTTTGTATCTTGGGCATAACTGTGGTACTTGCTTGGTTTACATTCTGGAGGTTTGAAAAATCCATGACTACTAATTCTTACTCACTTTTAACTTTGTCTTATCAGATACAAGACACAAAGCAAATAGAAGCCATGGCAAATTAGAACACCCTAATATACCACCTAAAGCAGCGGTTCTCAACCAGGGGTACGCGTATCCCTGGGGGTATGCAGAGGTCTTCCAGAGGATACATCAACTCATCTAGATATTTGCCTTGTTTTACAACAGGCCACATAAAAAGCACTGGCGAAGTCAGTACAAACTAAAATTTCATACAGACAATGACTTGTTTATACTGCTCTATATACTGTACACTGAAATGTAAGTAAAATATTTATATTCCAATTGATTTATTTTATAATTATATGGTCAAAATGAGAAAGTAAGCAATTTTTCAGTAATAGTGTGCTGTGACACTTTTATATTTTTATGTCTGATTTTGTAAGCAAATAAAAGTGAGGTGAAACTTGGGGGTATGCAAGACAAATCAGACTCCTGAAAGGGGTACAGTAGTCTGGAAAGGTTGAGAGCCACTGACCTAAAGTAATACTCAAACACAGAGTAAAGACAGAAACTGTAAAAACATATGGAAAGTATACCCTCCTCCTATAAATAACTGTAGGCACTGTAGTGTGTTCATGCTGAAAGTCTATGCTTTCCCTCTAGGATAGAGAAGGGGGGACCTTGACTACAAGCAGTTATGATGAAATAGGAACTATAAATTGAATGAGACATGGAAGAATTGGGAGAACAGCATTATGGCATAGTTAGACTAGATACTTTAAACAATTAATGATTTAAGATGGAACTGATTTCATGGAAGTTAGAAGCCTAAATAGCAGTTAGGAGCCTAATTCCTTTTGAGCATTCCACCCTTGGTGCCCAATTCAGTCTTGGTATAAACATGATGTAATCTCAAGGGACTGTGATTCTTGGGAAGGAAAAGCAGATTATTTTCTATATAGTAATGGTAAAGGCCAACCTGCTTCTTTATGATCTTACATGAAGTTCTCATCCTCTGTAGAATACCAGTCCACCAAGCAGGCAGAAGCAATCAAGGTTTTAAGTAGTTACCCAACTTCACATGTGATCTTTGTGATGTGTGCCTCATGATCTCGCCTTTCAAATCAATGTCCTTACAATGATAAACAGGCCACATCTTCCATCCCCCATGACTGAACATGTCTTGGTTTAACAACATTTCTATGTTACAATAAATCTACAGACAAAGTTCTGGATTTCATAAGTATAAAGTATACTACACAATGCTTACATTGTAAGTTCCTCAGTATCACAGTGAAAGGGCCATACTACAGGTTGCTTCTTTCCCGTAGGAGAACCTACAAGCAAGTGTTCAGAATAAAGGGGAAATGGATTTTTCTAAGGACCTGATCCTGCAAATTGCTGAATGCCCTTAACTCCCATTGACTTCTGTATGATTACTCACATGCTTAAAATTAACCATGTGTGTAAGTGCTTTGCTGATTCAGAGCCAGAGAACTCAGCACTTTGCAGGGTTGAGCCCTTTGTGCATCGTCTTCTCCTTTAAGATTGTAAAGATGGTCTTACATTATTTTTCAACTGTTATAATCCAAGGAGTTACTCTTGATAAAAGAAAGCAAAATTTGACCAACTTTAATAAATTTCTTTCTCACTTAAAGCTATGAAAACTTTTAAGTGAGTGTGAGAAAAATCTACTGAATACCATCAGAAAAAGAAATGTATAGGTGCCTTGACATGAAAAGAACACATTGCCATAGTAAGATCTCATGATTATTTAAAGATCATTTTTAGTATGATATGATCTAATATATGCTTTGTCATTGTAATCAGAAGGGAAAGCAGATCTTTTGGCTGTGCAAATATAACAGGATTGCTAAATCTCCTTTGATTTCCGTGCTTTATAAAAACTTTTTGTACTTCTATGTAAATTCCATATTTGTGAAGCATTTCCCCAGTACACATAACAGCATCATCGTGTTTAGGACACCATGTTCTGTTTCTTGCATCAGAGGTAGGCAATTTCCGTTGTGACTTAAACCCACAGCTTTATCTTAATATACAGCTCTGACAAATATTAATTGCTTCCTGTTGTACAGGCCACTCATTGAGATAAACATAGTGAATTGACCCCAAAATCTTTTCATTTACTTATTATCATTATTGTTGGGGATTTTTTTATTATTATTTTCTCTGGAGCCTGGACCTTAACTATACCTTTGACCAAGAAATTTTAACCTTCACAAAAAATTATTGACTACCCCTGCCTTAGATTTTCTGTGCCACATTCATCCTGCTGAGTACTGTGTCAGTCCCCTACCCCTCTTCAATGCATGTTTATTAAATATTGCATCATTGTCTATTAAAACTTGTAATATTTTCTCCAAAGCATTTTTAATGTCTATGGATTATTTCAGTTTGTTACTAATTAATAATCTAACTGCAAAAGCATTTTACAACAGTTCTTAAGCCCGTTGATCTATATTTATTATTTATAGTACAGTAGCTCATAATTGCAGTTTTAATAGCAGTTAAACAATAGAATACCAATTGAAATTTATTAAATATTGTGGATGTTTTTTCTACATTTTCATATAGATAATGTATCCTGTGTTGTACCTGAAATCAAAGTGTATATTATTTTTTATTACAAATATTTGTACTGTAAAAATGACAAAAAGAAATAGTATTTTTCAATTCACCTCATACAAGTACTGTTGTGCAATCTCTGTTGTAAAAGTGCAACTTACAAATATACATTTTTTTATTACATAACTGCACTCAAAAACAAAACAATGTAAAACTTCAGCGCCTACAAGTCCATTCAGTCCTACTTCTTTTTCAGCCAATCACTAAGAAAAACAAGTTTGTTTACATTTACAGGAGATAATGCTGACCGCTTCTTATTTACAATGTCACTAGAAAGTGAGAACAGGCGTTCGCATGGCACTTTTGTAGCCAGCATTGCAAGGTATTTACGTGCCAGACATGCTAAACGTTCGTATGCCCCTTCAAGCTTTGGCCACCATTTGAGAGGACGTGCTTCCATGCTGATGACACTCGTTAATTAAATTCATAATTGAACTCCTTGGGGGGAGAATTTTATGTCCCCTGCTCTGTTTTACCCACATTCTGCCATATATTTCATGTTATAGCAATCTTGGATGATGACCCAGCACGTTGTTCATTTTAAGAACACTTTCACTGCAGATTTGACAAAATGCAAAGAAGGTACCAATGTGAGATTTCAAAGATAGCTACAGCACTCGACCCAAGGTTTAAGAATCTGAAGTGCCTTCCAAAATCTAAGAGGGACGAGGTGTGGAGCATGCTTTCAGAAGTCTTAACAGAGCAACACTCTGATGAGGAAACTACAGAACCCGAACCACCAGATGGTGGCATCTGACTCAGATAATGAACATGAACATGCTTCGGTCCACACTGCTTTGGATTGTTAGTGAGCAGAACCGGTCATCAGCCTGGACACATGTTCCTTGGAATGGTGGTTGAAGCATGAAGGGACATATGAATCTTTAGCGCATCTGGGACGTAAATATCTTGTGACGCTGGCTACAACAGTGCCATGGGAACACCTGTTCTCAGTTTAAGATGACACTGCAAACAAGAAGAAGGCAGCATTATCTCCTACAAATGTAAACAAACTTGTTTGTCTGAGGGATTGGCTGAACAAGAAGTAGGACTGAGTGGACTTGCAGGCTCTAAAATTTTACATTGTTTTATTTTTGAATGCAGGGTTTTTTTTACATAATTCTACATTTGTAAGTTCAACTTTCATGATAAAGAGATTGCACTACAATACTTGTATTAGATGAAATGAAAAATACTATTTCTTTTGTTTTTTTACAGTGCAAATACTTGTAATCAAAAATAAATATAAAGTGAGCACTGTACACTTCGTATTCTGAGTTGTAACTGAAATCAATATATTTGTAAATGTAAAAAACATCCAAAAATATTTAAATAAATGGTATTCTATTATTAACAGTGCGATTAATCATGCGGTTAATCACGATTAATTTTTTTAATCATGCGATTAATCGCGTTTAATTTTTTTAATCGCTTGACAGTCCTAGTTTTAACCTATAAATCCCTAAATGATTTAAGTGCTGGGTACTTCAGAGACAATCTCTCTCCCCCGTCATAGATCAGCAGAAGTGCTTAAGCTAATAGGTTGTTTTAGTGACAGTTCAGCTCTGAAACTTGTGTCCTCTCTTTGCTCTGCCAGAGCCCAAATAATTTTATCTTCTGGTCACATGGTAAAGCCCATATTTTTTTACCAGTTATTTTTCTGGGCAAGTGGTCTGAGGGGGTTGTATTGAACAGTTGAGAATCCTAGTTTGGGTGGGAGTGAGAGGGTTTCGGATTTTTGGCACTGGTCCTAGCAATGTGCTGGAAGTTTATAGAGGCTTTCAGGCTCTCTATACCAGAGTGAACTTTCCCCAAAAAGATAAATAGAAAAATGTAAACTTACTATGACATAATATTTCAGATCCCCATTGCACATGTTTTCTTTTGATACTAGTCAGAGCCATTTTATTGGCAGTGGTATCTGACTTCTATAGGAGTTCCAGCAGTGGAGGGCTTGCAGAATTGGGCCTACTGTGATCATGAAAAAATTGTTTGTTATACAAAAAGCCTCCTTCAAATCCATTTTAACAGAAGCTTTTAGAAATGTTGATTCCATAAGCAAACAAAACTGCACTATGCACCTTTCATTTTAAAGGAAACCTGGAAAGAATCTTTTTTCTTTAAATTGGCATGTGTTCTTTGGAACTTTAAAAAGACCTCCGTGGATTTTTTAAATTTTTTTCCTTCTGCTTATTTTTACCTGAGAAAAATCAGGAATGTTAATTCTATTATTCCCTATCTTGGGACAACCATTGGGAGGTATAAAAGATTGTATTGTGCACTTCTAACACATTCTAACTAAACCTGACCTAAACTCGATCTTTTTCCTAGTGTAGATATGGGGTAATTCCGTTAGCTTAATTTTAGCTAGTCATATTATATCATGTATTAGCTAAACCCAACCTAAACGCATTACATTTTCCTGATTGAGACAAACCGACCGAGTCTCCAGGACAGTACCTGAATTTCTAATGTCTAAAACAAGTCAATTTTTTTAAAATAACCTTTCAGGTTTTCTTTATATATCACATTGTTTCCTCTTTTCCACCTTTTTATAGTAACTTTCTCTAAAATTCAAAATGCTAACTTCCAATTATAGCTGTATAATAAGAGTCCTTAGGATAAATTTTACTCAACCATAATAAAATGTTGAGATTTTCTACTGCCACACTACATCTTCTCATGCTCATTATTTTTATCAAATTTAGATCAAGAAAAATATTCTAATGTGTAATCTTATTGCCTGAACTATCGATTCCACAAGTATATTATTTTCTTTTGGCTTAAGCCTGTATTTATTGCACCTAATCCAAACCTGAAATTACTTAACAGGAAATGTGAGATGGTCATGCAATGCAAGAAAACCATTTTCCCCCCCAAAAAACTAATACCTTTTAATCACAATGTCAGCTATTCATTCTTCTAACATATGGTAGTTAAATATTTTAGACTTGATTCTCCTTTCACTTACACTGGTGTAAATCAAGAGTGACTCCATTGATATCAATGGAGTTACACTTGTGTAAGTGAGAAGAGAATCAGGCCTTTTCGATTATTTGCATCATGTAGGCAAACTTACCTGGCAGACACATCATAATTTATAATAATTTATCCATATTCTTTTCAATAAAATGTGTTAATTAAGTTAGATTCTGTGCTATACTGAGGCACTCAGCTGCTATGGTGATGGGCAAACGTATCAAAACCCAAATAATCCTGATGTATCTTTAGAACAATTCCTTTTTATCTTATTAAAAATCTTGCCTTGTTTTATTTCGTGCATAAGAGTCCTGTATCAATCTGCATTAGTCTTGTAACCAGTGTATGGTAGACAAGCTTGCCTATGGAACTCTACTTTTTTATAGCTAGGTAATAGAAAATTAGTTTTTGTGTGGAAAAATAGTATTTTTTCTCCTGTAATTTCCTGTGAAATCTTTCATCATCTTATCCCAACTCCTGCTGAAGATGCATTAGCAGTTCTCAATATCAGTTATTTTATTGATTTCCATGGCCAATTGCTAGCGAAGTATAGTTTGAGCCACATTGGCCTATATAATACATACATAAAGGGTTATCTTTTTAAGATCCCTACTTATTAAAGACAGTTGAAATGTTTTCCATCTAAGTATTTCTTTCCAATAGAAAATGGCTTTTCAACTTAACAGAAATTTTAATCAAAAATGTTTGATTTTTCATGTAAAAAACCCACACCAAATCTCCCCCCTCCTCCCCTTGAAAACTGAAGATTGGATTTTCACATTGTTGGGATGTGCTGGTGGTGGTTTTATTTGTTTGTTTGTTTGTTTTGTTTTACAAAATTGATAAATAAACCACACTAATTTTATGGGGGGAAAACAATTTCTCAACCAGATCTATTATTTATTGAATTCAAGTTTACACAAATGTCTAATTCATTGTAAAGTGGAAATTAAAAATAGTTTAATCTTTCATGTGACAATTTAAATTATACAAGTAGTAAAATCCAACTCATGCCATGTTTACCTACATCTGCTTTATACACCCTTACACAACCTGTGAGGACTGCAGCAGGTGGAGCTCCTCTGGAAGGAGGGAACTGCTGCCTCCATGACATTATCCCTCTCAATCTTGGACCTCACGAGTGTGACAGCTATGGCAATTTCATGCAATATCTTTGAAAGACCTTATGGTATTAAGTTTATGTGTTATTGTGGGCTGGGACTGTATGTAATGTCTCTAGAGTCGATATGTGGCCAACATAAAACCTGGGAGTTCAAATGAACATATTGAAAATGTACCAGATAAGAATGGACTTTGGGGACAATGAGCGTTAAGTGGATTTCCTGGGGAATCCCTGCAGGTAGGTTCATGTACATTACCCAACTCTGGTTATGCAAAAACCCAGCCTTCTGAAGGTAGGCTCTGAGGAGAGGATCATTGTCTGCTGATAGAAGGCCAAGGTCAAAGGCCTGAGCTACATAAAGAAATGGCTAATCTGCCCAGTCTTTGTTCTTTTGGATTCTGGATCTAAAATGGATGAACTTGTAACCATGGGGAAACCCAGTTTGAGGTTTTGAAGAGCTAAAACCTATCAGAACACTAGGCTGGAGCTAGGGGTGAGTTTTGTTAAACTTTTTAGCATGCATGTAGGTTCTTTTATTATTTTAATAGGTTTTCTCTGCAATGCTTTTACCTTCAGAATAACTATGCTTACTTAAAAAGAGCTGTATAGTAACTTACAACTGCTGATACACTGGTCATAGCCCTTGGAGAAAGCACAGCACTGGCTTTTAAGGCAGCCTGGCTTGCTAGGGATATGTAGAGATGTGGGACTCACCCCTGCGGCGCTTCCTGCTGGTGTCTTGGGAATTAGCTCATTTCAAACCTTGGAGCACACTCTGGAGGCCGGTGTCCCACTGCCACTAGGCCCCCACGTCCCTCCCTGGACTCCGGTGCCCTGTTATCTGGGGTGCTGACCCCTGGCAGTAACCCCCTCACTCTCAGGGTCTCCCCTCCCAGGGAACCCCCACCCCCCTATCCCCACCTCACATCAGTCGTAGGCTACTACCAGTCACCAACTAGCCCCCGCTCCCTGGGGTAGACTGCAATATAAGCTACTCATCACAGGCAAGGTTGGGTTTGGACCTGCTGCCTCTGCCTAGCCTTGGGCTGTCCCCGACAACCCCAGTACCTGTTTGGCCTTCTACTAGGCCGCAGCCTGGGGGGGTTTCCAGGCCAGAGCTCCCCAGCTCCCTTGGCCTTCCCCCAGCCCTGCTCCACTCCAGGTACCTTCTCTAGCTCCCTGCAGACAGGCCTGCCTCCCAATCAGCCCAGCCCTCTCCAAGGGCTGGCTTTTAACCCCTTTCAGGCCAGGAGCGGGTGACCACCCCGTTACAGGATATTACAGTGTAGATCAGGGAGCTGTGCAGCCTTAAAATCCCCAGTCAGGAAGAAGCAAGACAGATCTCTGCGCAAGAGAGGTGACAACTATGAACTGGAAACCTTTACATGATCCTCGAGGGACAAAAGAAGGGGAAATTCAGATGCAATTACCCTGAAACTGTGACAATGGTGCTAACTGGGGAAGGAACTCTGCTGGGTTTTGGATGTTCTTTCCACTGGAGGTTTTCTCCATAGTTGTGGCTGAGCAGAGGCACACAGCCAGTGGCAGCGTGTCTGCTGCTGGAGGTGAGTCAGTGGAGCTATGTGAAGGGACCATCATTCATGCAGGACACTTCCAGCCTTTGTGCTTCTAGAGGTTCTCTTACCCATTGATCAACTGGATCTGTGGAGTTGGGGGGGTTGCCACCTCTCCACTCCTTGACTACTAAATCTTTCCAACTAAATGGAATGATTCCATGCAAATCCTCTCAGGTGAACCTTATGGAGTCCTCAGTCCCCTTTGGACCTGTCCTATAGATTTCTCAGTGAAAGGGGGAGATCTGGACCCAGTATATGAATATTCTGTTTCTGTAGAAGTGAGATAGTTATATTAATATTTTAATGTTATGATGGACTAAGCCCATCTATCCTGCTAGGAGCCTACTATCACATCCTTGCACAAGAGGGCACTTAGGGCTACATCCTCAATGGGGCTCCTTGAGGGTGCAAACACCACAAGGAATCTCACCCTCCCATTGGGATCCATTGTGCAGTATATAGACCTTATTCTTTATCTGTCCACATCATGACAGACATTTAGAATTACTTTTCACTTTTCAGTAGCTGCACTGGAAGTTTCAAAATCTCCAGTTTAAATGTAAACACTTTGAGTATTATCTAAATTGTCTCGATTTTTCATCCATCCAGATATTCCTAATGTACCTAATAGTATTGTCCAGGCAACCTATATACTTCAGACAAAGGATGACCTTCTCCTAATTTTCTTTTGAAGACTGATGAGCTGGTTAATCCTGAATCTGCCATTATAAACACCTTGAGCATTGTACATCTCCTGGCATTTATCAACACTGGTACTTCTTGCTAGCACATTATCATACTATCATCAAATGCTACCCTCGCTTGCTGCTTGGCCATATCCATCCTTAAAGAATGTTCTTTTGGAATATCTTTCATGCTCCAGGGAAGGAAAGCAGTGAGATCCTGTTGAGGACAAATTTGAGAATCAAGCCTTATTGTTTGGAAATACAGATATTTATATTGCTCAAACTAAAGGCAGTAAAGTCTCTGAATGCTTTCTCGGGATTTTAAGACCACTGAAGAGAGCTAACATTCAATAAAATCTTGGATCTCTCCAGAAACAAAATATATCATAAGGGGAATCTTTCTGTTGCTTTAATGGTATACTAACTACAACACACATTGAAAAATAATCTGGAAAAAAAAACTAATTAAACTAAGACTGCCCCTAACCCTAAAAATAAGTAACACGGAGAAACATTTCTGCAGTAACGGTGATGGAAAGTAATTAATCTAGGAAGTAAAAAAATACTGAAAAGAGGTAAACAACATAGATTACTGAGACCCAGTGGATGTATCTGTGAATGCTACTGAGAGAAACGGAAACAAACGGTTACATTAACAAGGAGGGTGTGTAATCCCCTCAAGATATTCATGTCCTCGCTAATTCCTGACAGTTTTATATTAAGGTCAAGGACTTGTCTATGGGCTTGTCTACATGGGAAAATTGACTGGCACAGCTCGAGTGGAATAACTATTCCTCTGTATGATGCTGATATAACTCCCCCATTTGGACACTTTATTCCAGAATAAAAGTGACTTTAATTCTGGAATAAAGCAGAGTAATTATTGCAGAATCATGTCACTTTTATTCCGAAATACCAGTTACATCAGTATAGCTATAGCAGAACAGTTATTTCATGATACTTATGCCAGTCAATTTCCCCATGTAGATAAGATCTGAGTTTTGAATTAGACTCTCACCCCTTTACTATGCACCAAATGCTACATAACTCAAGAACACTGAGCAGACTTGCTGTTTAAAGAGGGTACAGTATTACCTATGTTAGTAGGAAAAAAGAATTCCTCAGGCCAAGGAATTCTTTGGGCCAAATTCTTGTCTTGTATGGATGGGAGTCTCCATCTGTCATGGATTTCATTGAAAGCAATGCATGTGTATCCAAGAGCAGAATCTGTCTTTTTGTACTTCTGGCAGAAAAGAATAGACACAACACAAATATTGTGGCCCAAATTCTTTCCTCCACCAAAGTCAACAGAGTTACACCAGCATACTTTGTCCTGCATAGTTTGTTTCAGACGTCATAATTCTGGATTAGCCAATGTTTATGTCTAAAATATATGACAATAATCTTACATATATATAGTGCCTTACATTCAGATTAGTTTCAGGGCATTGTACAAACTTTAATAACTGAATAAATTATAAATAGCAATCACTTCACCCATCACTCAAGTGCAGCCACCTCTTTAACAGCAAACAGCAGCACTACAGAACAGTTAGGAACAAAAAGTGAAGCTATATCTAACTCAAACCATTGAAGGAATTTAGGTAAACAGAATGTAATTACCCAACTTGGAATGTAGCCAAAATTTCTGTATATAGTATCCAAATCTGAATATTATATATTGTGACAAAGTTCCTCCTCTACCTTGGTGGGTCCTGCACTTATTGGCAGATTTGCTCACTTCACAGATTCACCCTGTGGGTCGGGAAACAGTCCAGAGACCTTCCCCTCTGGTAGAAGCTATAGTCCAGGTCAATTCCTCCTGTGTTTGATCAGGAGTTGGGAGGTATGGGGGGAACCCGGGCCCGCCCTCTACTCCAGGTTCCAGCCCAGGGCCCTGTGGACTGCAGCTGTTTAGAGTACCTCCTGGTACAGTTGCACGACACCTACAACTCCCTGGGCTACTTCCCCATGGCCTCCTCCCAACACCTTCTTTGTCCTCACCACTGGACCTTCCTCCTGATGTCTGATAACGCTTGTACTTCTCAGTCCTCCAGCAGTACCCCTACTCACTCTCAGCTTCTTGCACACCTCTTGCTCCCAGTTCCTCTCACACACACTTCCACTCCCCCTGGCTTGACTGGAGTGAGCCCTTTTATAGCATCAGAGGGGCCTTAATTAGCGTCAGGTGCTTAACTGCCTCACCTGACTCTTAGCAGGTTAATTGGAGTCAGGTGGTCTATTAGCCTGGAGCAGCCCCTGCCCTGGTCACTCAGGGAACAGAAAACTACTTATCCAGTGGCCAGTATATCTCCCTTCTGCTACTCTGCTGTTCCCAACTGGTCTGGGTCTATCACAATATATATATATATATATATATTCCTGTTTCCAATGTTGCCATCTGTTTAATTAGCTGAGCATATTTGTCATATAAATTACACCCATGACGCATGCAATAAGGACAATCATGTGATAAATTGGAAAGCCATATGACAAGCTGCATTTGCCCTGCACCTTTGACCATCTCACCTGCATTATCCTTACTAATCCATTTCTGCCTGGATGCGTCTGGCATCCAAACCTCCAAGCAGCTTTAAGCTGTAACCATATAAAAAATAAAGTGACAGAAAAATGTTTCCTTCTTTTCTCCTATAATGGGCACGTGCTCCCCACCGCTTGGCAGCACCTTTTCATGGCTCATCTGGGAAATTAGCTCGCTGCTGTCCACACCCCCCCTGGCAGTCGCTCAGCCTGTTAGCATTCACTTTGGCTATCTTGCCTAACTCTCTTACAGCTTCACAACTCATGGTCATTATTATTTATACAGAGCCTAAACTGTGCTGGGTGCTTTACAGACCAATTAAAAGACATGATCCCTGCCCCAAGGTGCCTATAATATAGGAGTCCAATGCTACGAAATACATACTGATGTGAGTAGTCCCACTGGCTTTACCAGGGCCCACTTTTATAAATGCCTCAATGAGTGAGAGCTTATGCCAATAAAAATTTTATACCATATCACTCGATCTTCTATTCTCTCTCTCTTCCTCTTCCTATCTCATTTGTACTCACTCCATAAATATATATATATATACACACATACTGTATATATGTAAATGTATGTATATATGAGTATATACGGTGTGTGTAAACAGTTTACGTCCATATCTTTCTATCTCTATATACATTGTGCATGTGTGTAGGTGGATAGATATGGACTTAAACTATTAAGAGATCACACTGATATTTTTAAAAATATTATTCTGTTAATAAACGAAATTACAAATACCCTTTCTAGTTTGTGCCAAGTCAAACATATAAAGATATTGTAATAAATCAGGCATTTACCAAAAATATAGCCCATATTTGCAAAACTAGTGTGACTAAGCCAGCCTTCTATAAATTTTTGCAGATTGCCATAAAAAGGCACACAGGAAATGCCTTATAGTGCGGCTGGTTACATAAATTTGTGTGGGCAGATGGTTGGATTTTCTTCAGTCATTTCTTGCTAGTTACAGCACTGAATCTAGAGCAAGAAAAGTTTAGACTATATGGACCAAAAGCTTTGCGATCACAACTCAATGGAGTTACTTCTATGGAGTTTCGCCAGCAGAGAATTTAGCACTGTGTTAGCTGAGCAATTGGATAGTGGAATAGACTACTATAGGAGGAGGTCAAGGCCCCATGACTACAGATATTAAACAATATAAGTCAGGTGAGACATTAGCAAAATTGTGTAAGAAGTACTCCCTAAATTTGCATGTTGTCAGGCTACCTTGCCCAACTGGTCATATGCTTAATAGCAATGCATAATGTATAGACAATAAAAAAAATTGACTGTTAACTGTACAAAAAATAGTCAGGAGAAGGTAAAGTATTTGAACACATTTACGACTATTACTAATATGTGGTAATCTTTCATATAAGATGGCCCTTGCATAAATTGCATAAGTGGTTGAGGGTCTCTTTTTTGCTTGTTTCTCTCTGTACACCCTGTACTCCTGTATTTTTTAGTCAAAACTATTTATTCTGTTGAAAGTACCTCTGAAGGTCCCATGAAAGTAGTACACTTTTCAGTACAATGGAAACCTTCTATACATTATCCATGAAGAAAGTTATAAATATAGGCACCAGTCATGCATGTCCTTAATCACACAGGTCCCAGTCCTGACAACAAACGCCACAAGGAATCCCACTGACTTCAAAGTGGTTCCACATGAGCACAGGACTTTGTGCTAGCACACCTATTTTCTAGAAAAGGACCACAAGTAGAATGTGAGATCGATTAAATTACTCAAATGAATAAACCTTTGACAGATTAAGCCCATGTACTATATCAGGGGTGGGCAAACTTTTTGGCCTGAGGGCCACATTGGGGCTGCAAAACTGTATGAAGGGCCAGGTAGTGAAGGCTGTGCCTCCCGAAACAGCCTGGCCCCTGCCCCCTATCTGACCCCTCCCACTTCCCATCCATCCAACCCCCCTCACTCCTTGTCCCCTAACCGCCCCCTCCCAGGACCCCTGCCCCAACCACCCCCTGGGACTCCACCTCCATCCAACCCCCCTGCTCCCAGTCCCCTGACTGCCCCGACCCCTATCCACACCCCAGCCCCCTGACAGGCCCCTCGGGACCCCACACCTATCCAACCCTCCCTGTTCCCCATCCCCTGACCCCTATCCACACCCCCGCCCCCTGAGACTCCCACTCTTATCCAACCCCCCCCACGTTCCCCATCCCTGACCGCCCCCCAGAACCTCCGCCCCATCCAACCGCCCCCTGCTCCCTGTCCCCTGACTGCCCCCCGGGACTCCCTGCCCCTTATCCAACCTCCGGCCCCCTTACCATGCTGCTCAGAGCAGCATGTGTGGCAGCCGCGCCGCCCGACCGGAGCCAGACATGCTACCACACTGCCCTGCAGGAACGCACAACCCCGCTGCCCAGAGTGCTGTCCGCGCGGCAGCGTGGCTGTGGGGGAGGGGAGGCAGTGGGAGAGGGGCTGGGAGCTCAAGGGCTGGGCAGGACAGTCCCACGGGCGGATGTGGCCCGTGGGCCGTAGTTTACCCACCTCTGTGCTATATGGAAGCATGAAAACAGATCAGTTCATACTGTATGATATTTCATTTTATGGTACCTCAATAAATAGACATGTCTTTCATAGTTCCTTTTAATTTATAGAAACATGTTTTTTGTTAGTTTGATACATTTTACATCACAGTGTTAAAATTTAGGACCAGATGCTATATAATAAATGTACTGGCATGTTTTACTATCTGTAAACTGCTGTAAAGACTTACTGTTCTACAATATTTTTAGTTTCTGGATTTATACAAGGAGGGACAGAAGATCAGCTATATTTAAAATCTGGAAAGCTGTCACATAAATGCTAGGTTTACATGCTCACTTACAGATTAAATACAATTCTACATTCAAAAATAGATCATCATAATCTAAAGCCTGGTCTACACTACAGATTGAACCTCTCTAGTCCAGAACCCTTGAGAACTGACCTGACCTGGCCGAACCAGAGAATTTGCCGAACCACGGGAGGTCAATGCAGAGTGCCAGCAGGTCTCCATAGGAACAGGAAGTAGGCTTTACACCCAGCGTGGCCCCCCGCCTGGGGGCCCTAGTGCCACCCGGGGTCCCAGCAGCCGGCCCCTCACCCAGGATCCCAGCCACCGGTCCCAAGTCCTCCCCCTCCCTCCCGGAGCTTGAACGCCGCGAATCAGCTGTTTGTGACGCTCAGGAAGCGCTGGGAGGGAGGAGGAGGAGGTGGTAAGCACGGGGCTGCCGATGTGTGAGAGGTGCGGGGGGGGGGGGAGCTTGGCATCGGTGGATGCTCCGCACCCATTAATTTTTCCCCATGGTTGCTCCAGTCCCAGAGCACCCACTGAGTCAGCACCTATGCCAGACCATGGATGTTGCCGGACCAGGGAGTGCCAGATTAGAGAGGTTCAACCTGTACAAACTTATCTCGAGGGAAGCCACCTTCTATTGACCTAATAATGTATGTATCTACACTACCAGGTCCCTTCTGCCCGACCTAACTCACCTGTAACATCGACTTAATTACTCCACCTCCATGAGAGGCATAGCACTTAATTCAATGTTGATGGGTCGACAGAGAGGCAGTGTAGACACAGCATTGTGTAAGTTGACTGAATTGGCCTCAAGGAGGTGTCCCACAATGCTCCACTGAGACCAGTCTGGAGATCATTTTCAACTCTGCTGCACAGCAGCCAGGTACACAGGAAACAGCTCCTCCCCTGTTAAAGCTCCAGGAACTTTTGAATTCCCATTTCCTGTTTGATCAGCGTGGGGAGCTCGCCAGCCCAGCTGATCGTGGTGACTCAACGCCCCAAACGTTACTATTCTTTACCAGCTAAAGCCCCAACGCTATAATTGACTCATTTCACGTGGAGTCCTATACCCTCCAGGTGTCAATTGCAGGACTGGGTCCAAACTCTCACTAAATGTCATTGACTGAAGACAACTTAATCTTATGTAAATATGAATTTTCTATAATTAATATAAAGAGTTTAAAATGATGTAACTATTTTTAAATCACTTATCTTTTGCTGTATACCTGTGTACCTAAACTTTCACTGACGTCAGTGGAGTTCAGGATGCATACAGCTAACTGATGTGAAATGGCACCATCCCACCAGGAACTCTGGAGGGCCTTGGGTTTCCCAAAGAGCAATACCTTCCATAGTTTCCAGGTCCGCATGAGCACCATACCCACTGCTATATCCCATGTGAGGGTGCCTTATGTACTCCCCTATCTAGCTGTCCAGCTATGCTGGGTAGCATGGAGGGAGGCAGGGTACCTATGGCTCATCTATTTTTTATTTACAATGAAGCCATTTCCTGCAAATGTTTGAAAGGGAAGAAAGTTCTTTGAGCCCTTCTCCCCTGGTTAACTCACACCTTTATGTGCATGCCTTTGGCTCTGGCCACAGTCTTGCCCTAAGAACTCAATCCTGCATGCCATTGACAACTGCTGAAAGAAGTACAGACAGGAAAATTATTAGCATATCGTACATATGTCCTAACATTCATTCAGCTCCTCTGCAGAGAAATTTTTAAATAGCACCTGATTCACACCTGTGGCCAAGAAGCACTCATATACTGTGTAAAACCAATCACCCAAGCCTGCCTCAGGCCAATCTCCCAGTGCCAGCTAATGGATCCCATCTCTCATGATGGATGAAGAGCACTTTTTTTAGTGGCAGATCTAGACCCAGCCCCTAAAGGCAGCGTGGCATGGAGACATGGGATGGACAGCAGTAGACCGAGAACTTAAGGATGAGGAAGGCCACATTTCTGGAACTGTGTGAGGATCTCATCCTAGCTCTGAAGTATCATAACTCAAGGATTAGAAAGGCAATACCACTCCAGAAGTATATGCCCATTGTCCTCTGGAAACTGGCCATACCTGAAAGTTACAGGTCTGTTGGGAGCCAGATTACGGTTGGCGGGTCCACCATTGGCACTCTGGTAATAGTTGTTTGTAACCCAATAACTGCTGTGCTGCCTGCATATGTGTTAAAGGTGGCTAACATCCTTGAGATGACTGCAGGTTCTGAATAGCTAAGGTTTCCCAAATTGTGCCAGAGCCATAGATAACTCTTATGTGCCCACATCTCCATCCCCTCCACTCATCAAGGAGCAAATACTTATATCTACAGAAAGGGCTGTTGGCCCCGATCAGGGGTCGGCAACCTCTGGCATGCGGCTCGCCAGGGTAAGCACCCTGGCGGGCCAGGCCAGTTTGTTTACCTGCCACGTCTGCAGGTTCGGCCGATCGCGGCTCCCACTGGCCGCGGTTCACCGCTTCAGGCCAATGGGGGCTGTGGGAAGCGGCGCGGGCTGAGGGATGTGCTTACCCTGGAAAGCCGCATGCCAGAGGTTGCCAACCCCTGGCCCAGATCCTCAAAGTTACTTAGATGCCTAACTCACATTAATTTAAATTGGAATTAGGTACCTAAATACATTTGAGGATCTGGCCCATTGCTCCCTCATGATGCAGACCTTGGTAGGCCATTGGGAGAAATTCAAAGATACATATGTTAGATACACCTGTAAAGTAACTCAGGATTGTTCAAGAGTGGGCAGGCAGTGTGTTGTTCCCACCAAAAAATATGAACATGAATGAAGTATTTGTTTCCACTACGATTCTGGGTAACGCTGTCTACCCTCTACTGCCAAAAGTTATGAAGGCTTTCCCTGATGTGCAGTATCCTGGCCAAAGATGCCATGGTGCGTTCAGGCCATTGGATTAATGTAAATACGTATCCCATGGCTCCTCCTCTGCCCCCATCATTGTTCTTCACACTGAAGCTTGTGGGACTAGTATGGAGGCATGTTGGGACCCCTGCCAATTGCTATAGTTTCTCTCCCTTGGGAATATAACACCATTGTGTGGCCCTCTGAACCACTCTTCCATTTTTGTGGGGCCCACAAAATTGTAAGTGACCTTTTCTAGATCTGAAGTGGATTGAAAGCTTTGTTGACATCATAAATTATGTTTATACACAAACAATGAAGTAAATGTGTGACAAACATCTTTGAGATTCTAAATATCTATTTTAAAATTGATTTTCCATCATCAGCAAAATTTACAAGAACAAAAAATATAGCTCTGATCCCTGAAGGAGCTAGACAATAAAAATGCGGGGAGGGGGGGAGGATTGAGACAGTGGAGGGAGCTTGAGCTAACAAATACTATTCCCCAAATTGTACTGCATTATCACAGAGCAAAAAGATAAACAAAAAACTGATGTTAATTTCACACAACACAGGGAGAAAATCAATGTTTGCTGAGTGGAAAAGGTCAAGATTAATGGAGAGAAATACTATTTTTAAACCTCTTAAGAGAATGTTATAGAGTGAAAAACATAAAGTGAAAGTCTTTTTCATAGCATTTAGCAGTGCCCTTTTAAGGCTGACTCATTTTTGTGTGTGGGTATTGTTATATATATTAAATGCAGAATCCACTGTTCTGAGTGAACTCAAATACAATGGCACAACTGTATGGCTTAAAAAGCAAGACTCAGGATTCCTACCTACTTTTGGTATAAGTCTAAATTTTAATATAGTAAATATAATTTTGTTTAAAAAGTTGATGTTTTTTAACATAATGATTTTGTGGTGATCATATTGGAAAGCTAAAACTAGGCTAGGATGAACCCAGGAATATATATTTGAGGATTAAACAAGGTTTTGAATGATACTCTTAATATGTGAGTCACCATTATATGGGCAGCATACACGCTCACAATTCCTGTTGGCTTCGGTGGGAGTTTTACCTGAGAAAGGAGTACAGGATAAGATCCCATAATAGCATGCCACAGTCTGTCTGTTAATATGAAATATATTTACAGAGTTCATTCGAGATTGCAATCTCACCACTGACATCTGAAGCTTCTGTTGTGGCCTACTTTAAAGAAACACAATCAACTTGAAGTTTTTTATATTGACTAATTTTTTTTAAACTAATTTCTCACAGAACAACCTTTAAATATGTTCTGAGGAATTTTTTTTTTAATTCATACGGGTTCATTCCACTGATGTTTATAGGATCTTTTCAGCAAAGAAAAATGACTCTACAGGCAATAGTGAAACTGTACACAAAGCTATCAATACACACAAAAAATATAGAAAAGTATTTTTCACTAACTTCTTTCATTTTTAACAGTCTTATGTATTATATGGATAACTATAGTAGTTACACAAACTTCATACAGAAAATTCTGTTCCCTTTTAACTATCCACAAAGCACTACGTATTATAAGGAGGGCTGAAGTGGTTGAAGACCACCTACAAGGAACAAAGTGGAAGGGAGAGGAGGCAGGACAAGAACATTTTAGGTATAAAGATGGGGGAGGGTAAGGGGCTAAGGATGAGGAGAAAAGTCTGAAGAAAAGGGAAGGAGAAGGAATATAAAAATGCTGAAGAGAAAAGGGAAGGAAACAAGCAAAAAGAAGAAAGGAGCAAGGATGAATAAAAAGAAAAGGCATAAAAGGAAGAATAAGTGGTAAAGTGGTAGTGGAAGGAAACAATGAGTATGATGATTGTTATTCTGCCTCCAAAATATATGGAAGAGACATAAAGGTATTTAAATAATTTTTCAATTGCAAAACAAATTAAGTCAAGAAATTCAGAATTAAAATAGCCAGGAACTGTTTACATTGGCACTGGTCCTTGGGAAAAAATGGACAAGGTAAAAAATGTAATAGATTTTACTGAACCAACTATAGGTTCTATGATAGATGAAGGAGTTCAGAGATTGTAAATTCTTCAGGGCAGGGAATGTCCATTTGCTAGGTGTTTGTAAAGTGCCTATCACAATGGGGCCCTGTGAGTCCTAGGCACTACCATAATACAAATAATATCAATAATATTTTCTTTCTAGATTATTTATATTTATTAATTATCTTCTCATACATAACAGCACCACTCCTGTCCCTTGATAAATTATTCACTTATTAACTCAACCCTCTAACAAGTCTTTATCTCATCCTTAAACCAGTAGCAGTGAAAAATCTCCAGGTGCCAATACAGCAAAGCACTTCACAGAGGCCTAACTTTAAACATGAGTAGTGTCATTGATTTAGATGGGACTGTTCACCTGCTTAATATTATGCACATACTTAAGTGTTTGCTGGATCACGGCCCAACAAAGTAGCAGCCATGAAAACTTTCATATTCTCCAAGACAATTTTTTTTTTCAAATTCTCTTTTTATGTTATGGTTTGTTGATACTTCTTTTCTCTTCTACAAGAGGTGTAATGTTCATGGCAATTGTGCATAAATGGCTTTTACATTTATCAAATGTTTTAGCTTCACTTTGGCATTTAATCACCCACAAAAGCCAGGTGATTGTCTTGAATAGGGTGCTGCCACGGACATTATCCCATAAAAGACAAGTTTATGGTAAAAAAAAAATCCTGCAGGGGATTGACAGTGCCTACAAAAAGCATAGTTTGCACTGCAGCACTCTTTACTTGTTTGGTATTATATTAATGCAAATCACAATAAATAGGTCAACCTGACCTATCTTATGTAAAATATAGTTATTTGTATAAGTGCCAGGGCCTGAAGGGATGATTTTGGCCCAAAAGTGGTATTATAATACATTTATTGATCCAATTTAAAAGGTATATTTTTCTCTCCAAAATTAAAGTGGACACACATTGTTTACCTCTATTATTGTGCTTTTTAGGTTTCCCAGTAAGCTGTGGAGCATGAATTTGCTTTGGTTTGATTCTTCAGGTGGTTGCTGATTTTGCAAAGTAGCTTTTATGATGTATTTATTTATCTGGATTTATACAAGCATTAAGGGTGCTTACTCACAGGCTATAGGCACCCTTCACATAACTTTAAAATACATCAAATCACAGGTTTTATTTTACATTGCAAACTTAAGAACAAATCCCACTTTCAGATGCAGACAGGTAACCCATGTGAACACCTGTGGGTAGGCAGGCCATTCAGATGAACAGTGCTGTTTTTCTATGGTTTGTCCTCTGTCTGGGACACATGGGTGCCAGGTTTGTAAAATTTTTGGTGGTGCCCAGAACAGGTCCAATCAGAGCCGTCCTGTCCATAGGATGGACTGGGGCAACCGCCCCGGGCCCTGTGCTTTGGGGGGCCTCATGCTTCAGGGGGACGTGGGGTCCAGGGCGGGGGCTTGGGGGAAGGGTTGGAGTGGGGACAGGGGTGGGCTGGGGCTGGGTTGCTCACTGCTGCCGGCACCAGGCCACCCTGGACCCCACGTCCCCCTGAAGCACAGGGCCTGGGGCGGTTGTTCCGGTCTGTCCTATGGATGGGAAGGCTCTGAAAATATAAGCCCAAACATTGGTGGAGCCAGGCCCACCTTCCTTAATATTGGTGAAGCACGGGCATTACGGGCCCATATAACTCACCCTCACCACCTATGCTGGTACGGAGACTAAATGGGACATGGTTTTGACTGGTAGCATGCACAACAGACAGCATTTTGAAGATCACATCGCTCCACCCCTCACTAGCATGACCTCCCAAGTGCCATCATGCTGGCAGAGGCGGGGGTCACCAGCAGGGGTCAGGTCATGCCGGCAGTGGCACAGTCACATCACAAGTGGCAGAGTCATGCTGAGGGGCAAAGTCACAGGCACAAGGTCACACCGGCAGGGGCAGGGTCACATCATTCCTGGAAGTACTGGAATGTCCATGTCCTGTGTTCAGGGGATGTGTCAGTGGCCACCCTGCCTGTGGCACATTTGCCTTGATCAGCCCTTTGCTGGGCACCGAGCATCTCTTTCCCAAGGCACCAAACTTCCCAGCCTCATTTGCCTGAGGGCCACGTTTAACAACCGAACTCACATGTGGTTCTAAAGGGCTGCGGTGGTCGAGCTGGGCCAGTGCCCATGGGCAGCGCCAAACCCTGCAAGAGTGTCAGCAGATCGCCCCCCTCAGCCGCCATGTGTGCAGGGCGTTTGGTGCCTTCCTTCAGTTCCTTGACAACATGCAAACAGGCCAGCTCCGTGTGGCTGCTGGCAACCTGAGTCACGGGGGGATTCCCCCAGCCAGCGGCACCCCTTGCGGGTCTGTACCCTGGACCGGACAGAGGGACGGGAAAAGGAGCACAGGCGGTGCCCTGTCCCTGGCAGCGCGCGCACGTGAACAGCGCGTGAGCAGCCGCCCCGTATTCCTGCTCGCGCAGGCTCCTGCCTGCCTGCCTGGCCTGGGCGCTGACTAACGCG
Source organism: Emys orbicularis (assembly GCF_028017835.1). Taxonomy (NCBI): domain Eukaryota; kingdom Metazoa; phylum Chordata; order Testudines; family Emydidae; genus Emys; species Emys orbicularis. The sequence goes on along the minus strand of NC_088683.1, from coordinate 60,859,816 downwards.
TCAGGGGGAGGCGGAGCCAGCGAACACCTCTTCTCTCGGTTGCTGCAGTTATGGAAAATTTTTAGAACCTTTGCCCCGCGCTCTGACAGCAAGGCCCCGCCCTCTTCCTCCTCCTCAACTCCCCCCGCTTCCGCCGTCACCCCCGCCCCAGCCTGCTCTAGAACTTTCGGCGCCTCTATCCGGGCACGCTGGAACCTAACGGTCGGCTCGCGCCGCCGGGCTGAGACCCCGGGTCTCGAGGCGCCGAGTACCTGAGCTGCTCCTGCCGGGGAGAACCCCTCAGCCACGATGGGGCGCGGTCGGCCACTAAAGAGGAGCACCCCTGAATTTAGCAGCTGCGCCTTAAATCCGTGCGCCCCGTGCCCCTGGGGGAGGACACCGCGCCCCCCCCCCATCCCGGCCCGCGTGGGGCCACGTGTGCGCTGAGTTCCAAGCGCGCTGGGCTGCTGTGCATGGCGCTCCCGGGGGGAAGTCCCCATTGCAGCCGTGACGAGGGGAAGGGCTAGAATACGGCGTGCGGCAAACACCGCCCGGGCCGTGGCCGCACAGCTCAGACGCACGAAGCTAGCCCAGCCAGCACACAACCCCCTCCCCGGCTCTCCACCCCATAGACCCTCCGCACGGACACGTGCGCCCCTCCCGAGAGAGCCCACAGCAGGGGGCTCCATCAGCCTTCACAAACACCGCACCCTACAGGGCCACCCGCGCCGCAAAATGCGCGCACCCATCCCCCTCCAGCTCCGGCCGATGCGCACAGCCGCCGGCGGGAAGGAATTAAAGGACTGGGGCCGTGTGAGGGAGGGATACCTCCCGGGGGGAGCGCACGTTGCACTAACAACAGAATGCTCCCCCCTTCCAAAGGCACCAACCTCGCAACTCACAGAGGGAGGGACTCCCCGCAAATCTCTCCCCCTCTCTCCCAAGGCCACTCGCTAAAGGCGTGTGAAATACAGTGGAACATTTGTCTACATCCCTGCACTGGGGAAAGATAGCGAAATCCCCCCACCAACTTCCCAGAGGGGGGAGACGAGCCATAGAATAAAATCCATGCCCAGCTTTCCCTGGAGAGGCGGTAATGCTTAATACTGACCCTCACCCCGCCACCATCTGCCTACATCGTAGAGAGAGCAAAATCCTCCAACGATCACTAGGGGGGAAATAGTAAGACATTGGCTGAGGATAAGGGAGTTGTGTCCCCCTTCCCGGGCCCCTTAAAAAGTGTGAGACTCCCGGCGAAGGGCTAGGAAAATACTCCAATGACGCAAGCCTAAGGGTTCCTTTTAAACTCGAGCTACCATCTGAACTTATATGTGCGCAAACCGCATCATACATTACAAATAATAAATGACAGCAGTAGGACCATGAGACTGATCAGCTTTCACCTCAGTAACCTTTGCATCATTGTAACATGATACAAACAAGAGTACTTGTGGCACCTTAGAGACTAACAAATTTATTTGTTAGTCTCTAAGGTGGCACAAGTACTCCTGTTCTTTTTGCGGATACAGACTAACACGGCTGCTACTCTGAAACATGATACAAACAGTAAAGCTCAGAGGGGTAGCCGTGTTAGTCTGGATCTGTAAAAGCAGCAAAGAGTCCTGTGGCACCTTATAGCCTAACAGACGTATTGGAGAAGCTCCTGCTCCAATACGTCTGTTAGTCTATAAGGTGCCACAGGACTCTTTGCTGCTTTTACAAACACTAAAGAGGGGATGACTGGAAACAGTGAGAGTCTGGGGATCATTCACAATGATGCACGGGGGAGTCTCAGCTACACCCATTTAAATGGTACTGAAATCAAGTACTCTGTAAACTGCAATTGGCAAGTGAGAATTTCTTTACACCAAGGAGTTCTTTACAAACAGCCTCACCCCATCCCTGTGAAGTAGGATTTTAAAGATGGGGGAAGTTGAAGCCGCAGACCTTTTAGTAATGAATGAATGATGTCCTTGAAAGAATTATGGTTATTGCATCATGCATTCACTGAACCTCTCTGTATCTCTGTCTTCTTCTCTCTAAAAGGCGGCTTACCTCACTCACTCTAGTGTTGTGAGGTTTCATAAATTGATGTCAGGCCCTTTGAGATCCTCTGAAATAGGTGAACACAAAGTAGTGGTGGTATCTCGTTTGGTGATGGGGGGGTTAGTTAAGTACAGTTTGTCTCCAGTGTTACATCAGTGCACTGCTAAATAATGTTCTCGTGGTATTTCTCGTCGATGGAGGAGGGGGCTTAGTGGGATCTTAAGCCTAGCGAGAGAGGAAGTGAGCCGGGGGCGTGGCTACGAAGCGCAGGGAGCCGGGCTGGTGTTGGTATACAAAGGAGAGGCGGCACATTGCTGTGTATGTAGGTGCCTCGCCCTTTCCTCCCCCCGCCGCGCGTCTCCGCAGTCCACTCTCAAAAAGCAGAAGCAGCAGAGACATTTTTCAGACCTGTAGTAACGTCGTACGGGAGCAATATCCGGCTGCCCGGCCGGGATAACAGCACTGCCTACCAAAGCCACATGCTCTCCTTATCAGCTGAGGGTTTGAGTAGAAGGAGAACCTTAATTTTTTTCTCGTGTACCGGTGGCTTTTAAACAAAATTTTGGTACTTTTCTTTATTTATTTTCTACTTTAAGGATTGTCGTTTTTTTCCTTTCAAGAACATTTAAAATTATCAATTTAGAAAAAGATCTCGTCTGTATTCTGAGGATTTCAGAGGGAAAATCCTGGGGTTTCAGCTTCGCCAAGGTAAGTACTGTGCTTATTGCTCGTGTGGTTGTGGGGGTAAGGGGTCTGGGCTTTAAATCGCTGAGTGGATTATTGGTGCCTTTAGTTAAGGTCAATATTATGTTTCAGAAACGATATTAAAAACCCCTGCGAGGGATTTTCTGTGTGTGAGACTGGGTCAGACGGACGCAAAATTCCGCCCCAGCTGCTGCTTCCTTCCAAGGTAAAAAAAAACCCTACGCTGCTGGTGCAGTCTTGTGACTGATTTGCATTTTTTCCCCATTTAAACTGCAGGGATCCCATGTCCCTGGAAGGGGGGAGGGAAATAGAAAGCAGGGAGCGGTATGGAAATGTTTGAGAGGAACGTTTAGCAAGAGTGAATATGACAATCGCACATGGATGTTGCATCAGCTTTCTTTTCTGACGCAGGAAGGGTGGACTGGAGGTATTTCTCTTTCACACATATAGTACACGTGTGTGGTGATCAAATACATCTATGTGTAAGGATATTTTATTAATATAACAAATATTTTTCATTATAGTATACTGTGTGGGTACTTCTCCGTTATAAATCTTAATGTGAATATAATAGTTTTTACATAGCAATATGATTAGTCTCCACGTAAGTTATGTAAATTGGGTGGATTTGATCTTCAGATATAAATGTCCTCCTAGCAGCTGGAGCGTGTGATCTTGATTTCATTCTTTTGCTTTTGTGTGTGCATGAAAGAGCATGTCTCAGAAAGTCCAACATACATATACACTGGCAGACCCTTTCCTATGCAGATCACATCTTCTGGCGTGTGCTTGGGTGTTGTAGTTGAAGATTTATCTTTGTTCTCCGTTGTAGTCAGTATCTTGTACTTTTCCTCTCCGCCCCTCCTCGGCTGGTACTTTTCCACTCGTCTGGCTGGCGATGAATCAGCCCCAGAGCAGCAGCAAGCCGCCGCTCTTCACGTGACCCGCTTGATAGACCACTGCAGTATTGACGTTTCCTTTTTACCTTCACAGGCAAGGCAAATCCGGCATCCAAGGACAAAAGAGCGAGCTCAGTGGAAACTGCCACCGAGGGGCAGTCATCAGGCCAAATACTCCCCACTTCATCTAATACTGGGAAAAGCTAATTGAATTCCCATCATGGACAGAGCAGACGTGAGCAAGTTTAACATCTCTCCAGATGAAGACAGCAGTAGCTATAGCTCCAACAGCAATGACTTCAATTATCCATATCCAACCAAAGCACCTACGAGGTTAGAGGGATTTTGCATTGCTCTTAGTTTTGTTTCTGTTTGTTAATATTTGTACTCTATTACACATAACATATTTCACACCTTTAAAGTACTCTTTTAAAATGCCTTGCTAGATCTTAATGTTTTTAATGTTTACATCTATTACAAATATAGGAAGTTGAATATACAAAATTTTGTATAGTCATTTTGCAGATGACAGATTATGTAGTTAGTTTTGTTGGATGATTTGCTGGTTTTCTAATTCCCTTTGAAACAGAATAAAAAACAGAAATAATGAACTTCTTAAAGGCAATTAATGTACAACTGGCTCGTTATAACAATTAAATATGGATTTTTTTCTTTTCTTACAGACCATGTGTAGACAGGGATCCAGAAAATCAAAATTTCCTGCTTGAATCCAATCTTAGAAAGAAGAAGTATGACATTGAATATGTAAGTATGCACTAACGACGTTTTAAAATTAGCACACTAAATTGCTTTACTTTCAAATACTTAACCTTGAAAAGTGGAAAATGGTCATTTAAATTCAAATCTAAAGCATGAATAAATCACTGGTTCTGTATTAATTATTAGCTTTTCCTTCCCTTACACAGCATCCAGGTACTACTTCCTTTGGAATGTCAGCGTTTAATCTGAGCAATGTTATTATGGGTAGTGGCATCCTTGGACTTTCTTATGCCATGGCAAACACTGGAATTGTTCTTTTTGTGTAAGTATGTTTTGGTTAATTAAAAAAGGCTCTTCTGCCATGTATCTGTTAATAGACAATATTAGCGGTATCCAGTGTAGTTGTAGCTGTGTTGGTCCCAGGATAGTGGAGAGACAAGGTAGGTGAGGTAATATCTTTTATTGGACCACTTTCTGTTGGTGAGAGAGACAAGCTTTTGAGCCATACAGAGCTGTTCTTCAGGTCTTCCTTTGAACCCGTTACAAGCCTTGTGGATAGGCAGAAGTAGTAAATGTGATATAACTCAACTTTAACTAGGTTTTCATATGGTCTCACATGACCTTCTCGGAAGCAAACTAGAGAAATATAGCCTAGGGGACATGGAATGTATTCAGGGGGAGGGAGGGGAGAAGCTTTAGAAGAGTAGCAGCTGCTGGCTGGGTGTGCCTTACCTTACTGACGGTGGCGCTGCCTTCCAGCTGCCGGCCAGCAGCCACCACTCCCCACTCTGCCCTCCAAGCTGGGCAGCCAGAGAGTGGTGGCTGCTAGCCAAGTGCACAGTTCTGAAGGCAGTGCCGCTGCCAGCAGTAATGGAGAAGTAAGAGTGGCAGTGTCATAAATGCCACCCTAACTTCTGCATTGCTGCTGGCGGCAGCACTGCCTTCAGCACTGGGTGCTTGGCCAGCAGCTGCCGCTCTCCACTCTGCTTTCAGAACTGAGTGGCAGTATATGTACTTGTGGGGGTGTGTAAATGACTACAGACACAAGCGGGAGTGGAGGGGAATCAAATAAGTTTGAGAACCACTGGGCTAGATGAACCTATTGCAAGGTGGGTACACAACTGGTTTGAAAATGGTATTCAGGGAGTTATCAGTGGTTCACAGGTCAGGCTGGAAGGGCATGTAGAGTGGGGTCCCACATGGATCTGTCCTGAGTCCAGTTCTAGTCAATGTCTTCATGGATAATTTGAATAAATGAAATGGAGTGTACACTTACAAATTGTGTGGACGATACCAAGCTGGGAGGGTTTGCAAGTGATTTGGAGGATAGGCTTAGAAGTCAAAAAATGATCTTGACAAACTGGAGAAATGACATGAAATAAATAGGGTGAAATTCAACAAGGACAAATTGTTCCTTCCTAAGTGGAGTATTTTCAATCAGTTGCACACATACAAAATGGGAAATGACTGCCTAGGAAGGAGTACTGCAGAAAGGGATTTGGGGGTCATAGTGGATCACAAGCTAAATATGAACAGTATAACACTGTTGCAAAAAAAAGCAAACATCATTCTGCGATGTATTAGCAGAAGTGTTGTAACAAGACATGAGAAGTAATTCTTCTGCTCTACTCTACACTGATTAGGCTCAACTGAAGTATTGTGTCCAGTTCTGAGCATCACATTTCAGGAAAGATGTGGACAAATTGGAGAAAGTCCAGAGAAGAGCAACAAAAATGATTAAAGGTCTAGAAAACATGACCTACGAGGGAAAGACTGAAAAAAATTGGTTTGTTAGGTCTCGAGAAGAGAAGGCTGAGGGGGAACATTTAAGTTTCCAAGTACGTAAAAGATTGTTATAAAGAGAAGATTGATAAATTGTTCTCCTTATCCACTGAGGACAGGACAAGAAGTAATGGGCTTAAATTGCAATAAGGGAGATTTAGGTTAGACATTAGGAAAAGCTTCCTAATTGCAAGGTAGTTAAGCAGTGGAACAAATTACCTAAGGAGGTTGTGGAATCTCCATTATTGGAGGTGTAGTGCATGGCATGATTTTTTTTTTTTTTTTTTTTTTTTGTCCTTAAGACCTTTTATATACCCTTTTCTTTATACGTACTACTAATATATATATTTTTTAATTAACAAAGCTGTGCTATACAGTAAAAATAGCAAAGAGGCATTTACCTGCCCCTTTTATATGCCAATTCCATGCTCTAAAGAGGTTCTGTAGTGGTTATGATAGCCTACCGGGTGTTATGTTGGTGACATCTCTTAGGCGTTAGTGTAGACAAAAAAGTAAAATAGGTGGGAGGAAGCAAGTTTAAAGTCAGTTATTTGAATAATTCAGCACATTATGCTATAATCAGTTCTTTTTTTTTTTTTTTTTTTTTAAACACTTGTAGCTAGCAATTTAGCAATCATAGGTGCCACAGTGGTTTAATTCATTAATTTTTTTCATCTCTAGATTGTATTCAAATATATTGCTACTGAAATAAGGCTACAGTAGTTCACATAACATCACAAAATTAAGTATGATTAGTAGTCTAGATGCCGGAGAGCACAGGTTGCAGTTGCTAAGACGTTACTGAGAGTGCATGGCTCACAGGATTAATAACAGTATAAAAGGCTTTTAATGTCTAGCTGATTGGTTCACATCTGGCCCAGGCTGATAGTGACTTTAAATTTTTAACATGATAATTATTAGGCAGCTTATATGAACTGAGCTGGTGGTGTCAGTTCAGTTCCTACTGGACAAGTGTTCTCAGTGTGTGTGCTTGGTAGTTTCAGCATAGAAGCCAGGATCAAAATGAGCACACGGACTAAACCAGGGGTTCCCACAGTAATTTTTTTGGTGGCCTCAGAGTGTGGCCACCAACTCTTGCTGGTGGCCACTCTGACAATTCTTCCTAAATTACTTAATTAACTTTAGGAAAAACAAATAAATATGCACTTATACATGTCCAAATCATAGTAATTTATTTATGTAGGGTTTGGGGTTTTTTTTTGTTTTTGGGCAGACTCAATAATAAATGTACATTTGTCTCTCTTCTTTACTGGACCTAAACAGAATAGAAACACAAAGAAGGTGTTTTGAAGTTGTGTTTTTTGTTTTGTTTTGCCTTTTGGTTGCTTTGTTTTGACTTGCTAGCTGGTAAGTCTGCTTCTGTGAAAAGTGATATTAGCTAGCTAGAAAGTGATATTAACTGGGAGGCAGTGAAAAGTGATATAAACAAATATACAAATACCACTTTTCACAGCAGACTTACTGGCAAGCTGGGGGACAAATTAAGCCCTGGATGGGGAGGTGGTAGGGAACAGGGGTGATGGTGGGGGAGACGGGGGGGCCCAAAGCCCTGCAGCTGGGGATCAGAGCTGGAGGACAAAGTGGGGGCTAGGAGCAATGGAGGGGTGGTGAGCCCAAGGCCAGAGCCTGAAGCCCCGCCGCAGGTGGGGGACGGAGCCTGATGTCACGCAGCTGGAGCCTGCAGTTCGCCACCCAAGGCTGAAGCTGGAAGTCCGAGTCCCGCCACCCCTGGGAAAGTGGGGAACTTACCTGGCTGCCTGCTTCTCTGGCATTTGCAGCTCCAGAGGGTGGCAGGGCCAAACCCCTGCTGGTGGCACCGGGGGTGGGGGTGCTGCTTTGTCGCCTCGCCCCCCCCGATCACCACCCAGGAGGCTGTGGCTTCAAGAAAATCTACTGGTGGCCGCATTTGAGAAACACTGGACTAAACTACCTTGTTACTCTGATAAAGTGGCCATTCTAAGTTAAGTCTGAGGTAGTATTGAAATAGATATCTATTATCTGTTTTCTGTAGTACCAAACACTATAATCTGTAAGCTCTTTCCAGTACTGTTTCTGACTGATGAACAAATAAGAGAAGTCCAGTTACCAGTGCACCACTTAATCATTACCTTTCACAATCATGAAAATGTATTTGTATATGATTTGCAGTGTATTCTGCAGTACATTGGTGGAGATTCTTGTATTACTTGTCAACAATATGCCTGATTGAAGCTCATGTCCCTACATCGTTTACTTTGACAAGCACTAAAACCCATACAGAAAATGAAAAGAACAAACTGGGAATGAGGACTCATTAAACTGAGTTTCAAAACATTTTTGAGCAGCTATAGTCTCTCTGGGAACTCTTCTTTTAAAGCAGAAGGCTTGTATTGGTGTAGGAAGGGGCAGTTTTTTGATTTATTACAGCTTTGTGACAGTGGTGTTCTTCAGCTGCAAAGAACAGTGCAGCTGCTGAAGGGTGTATTCATTGTGATTCATTGAGAATTTTTAGAGGTTTCAAAGGAGCATTTCAATAAGGCATATGTAGTTCTAATAGAAACTATAAGAAAAGTAGACAACTTCTGGGAGCCATTAACAGTCTCTGTTTAAGCACAGGTGAAACAGTAAATGTTGAGCAAAGAAAACTGACCTGCATTCAGATCACTTCAGTGTATATGAATTTTAAAACAAACCGTACTGAATCACGAGCTCTTAACATTTTCTAATTGTCCGTCCATACTTTACCAGTCAATTAACTGTCTTTGTATCTTGCTTTACACAAAAACATCACATACAGCGATAAGGTGATTTGTTTCAGACTTCAGCAGATTTTCTCACCTAGTCACAAATTACATCAGTCACAAGTCTAGTGTTTCAGAGATGAACTAGCTGTGATCTAATTACCTAAGAATGTGAGGGGGAAAAGTAAAAATAGAAAAACAGCTGTTATAGTTATACAAAATAATGGTTTTTTAAAAAATATTTTTGTTAAAATAATATGTTTGATCCAATAATCAAAAATATATTGGGTCTGATTCTCATTTATACTTGCACCTCTCTAAGGCCCCTTTACACTGTTAGAGTGGTGTAAAGTCAATATAAATATTATTTAATCCCACTTCAGCAGTATCTAGTATAAATGAGAATTGGGGCCCGTTGACAAAATAATAATGAAAATAGGTAGAGGTACCTTCCAGTGTGGATTTAAGTATGATGTCCTTTCATAAACAAGCACCGATTGATTCATACCTTCTCAGCTAGCATTGGAACTTACACTTATTTTTCTTAATTATTGTTTCATTTCACTGTATTTTGATATTGGTTCTTATGTTCTATCTTAAATCCTTCCTATTCAAATAGCACACTTAATTAATGTGGCTAAACTAAATACATCTAAGGCTGTCTAAAAGTTTTTTGGCTTTTTTTCCCCCTCTCCTAGGATCCTCTTGGTGGTTGTGTCAATATTCTCTTTATATTCAGTTCATCTTCTCCTAAAGACTGCCAATGAAGGAGGTATGGTAAATTCTTATTATTGTACAAGTAGTTATTACTAACTTCATATTATCTTTCCTTCGTAAAATACAGCTTTTCAATTGATTTATTTTGTATGTTTGTAGGATCTCTATTATATGAACAGCTAGGAATGAAGGCATTTGGTTTGGCTGGGAAAATTGCGGCTTCTGGATCAATTACAATGCAGAACATTGGAGGTGAGGGTTTTAAAAATATGTACTGTAGATTGTAATGTCAAATAATAAATACTCCCTCTCCATTCTCAGACTTTTTTCACATATCTTTTTATTAATTGTTTGTGTCAAGTAAAGTTATGAAATAAGTTTGTCATGTTCCATCTATATTTGTAACGATTTATAATGTTATTCACCTACAGCTATGTCAAGCTACCTCTACATAGTGAAATATGAGTTGCCATTGGTCATCAAGTCATTTATGAACATCGAAGAGAACACAGGGTAGGTGATAGTTTCTCTGATGAGCAGGAGTTCTATTAGTAGAAACAAAAATGGACAACATATACATTTTATATGAAGACCTCCTTTGGTACATCTTAGTGTAGCTTCTTAGTCAGAGATAGGGCATTGTTAAGCTCCAGTAAGCTTTTTTTTTTTTTTTTTTTTTTCTACCCCTTGGGTGGTCCATTTGACATGGATCTAGTCTCTGCTGGTAAAGATATTAGTAAAATATATGTATTCCATCATATTATAGAAAACAGTTATGTAAAGAATATCCGGTAAGTGGTAATGGCTGTGCTGGTCAACATATTGCTCAATAATGAAATGAAAGTTAAATAGGGTCATAGTTGTTATCTCTAATGTATTTCAGGAAGCTTAGACAAGACAGTTTTCAAACATTAACATTGTGGGAAGTATTCTTACTATAACAGTAAGCTGCATTTCTACAGTGATTCTAGTTAATATTTGCTTAAGGACAAATATTCAGTAAGTCTGTGGCAATATTAAAAACACCAACTCATTGATTACAGTGCATGTAGTGATTTAAGATATGCAGCATACATCCAAACTGTGCATCTACATTATCCATTAATCCACACAGAAATTCCATAACTTCTTGGCTTTGTGAATCATGATTTCCTTCACATGGGCGATCACCAGCAATAATATGCAGTCTGATGAGAAGTGCTGAAGGCCTTTGATATGTTTTTTTTTTACTCAACAAAACATTTTCTTGTTTAAAAAAAAGACAAGTTCAGTACATAACTTTATCTTACAGATGTCTAAATCACACTAATTTGAGAATGTATAGTGTATTTTTTTTTTTTTTTTTTAATTCCAAATAAAGTAACTGAAGAAATGGGTCCAAATTCTTCTCTCATTTGCATTGGTATGAATCCAGAGTGACTCTGTTAAAATAATCCAGATTTACACCAGGTTTCAGAATTTAGTCCTTAATGTTCAAACTAGTAAAGTCTTTAAGATGGCTTATTTGCTCAACAAGGCTTTTTTGCTCATCCAAATATTACATCTGGTTTAAAAATATCTCCTGTTATGGATCAGCTAGTACTATTTCCAGTATTAACAGTGGGATAAAGGCTACACTATTACTGCCACAGTTGAATAACCCATGACCAGTTTTGCCCTGTTACTTCATTGCACTGAAGTTACATCTGCTTTACACCGGTCTGAGAACTGAATTTGTCCCCCAGTGTTTCAGAGGAAGATGCTTCCAATACACCTGACAAATGACTGATTACTTTTGCCTATTGAAAGAAAAAAGAAACACAGGAAGGGGTTCAGGGAAGAAAATCTCTATGAAATTTCCTTTGTGGTGATATTCTTCCATATTTTTTAAGTTGTGATGGGCCAGATTTGCCCCTATGGAACAGAATGAAATCTTCCCTGTGTCCCAGGTGATAGGCAGAAGGCCAGGGCCAGCCATGCAGAGGCCATGTGCTTCTGCTGCAGCTCTGGCTCTCTCTCTGGCTTTCCCCTAGCTCCCTGGCAGCATATAGTAGAGCCACATTACCAGAGATTTCCCCTGGCTCTTCAAAGCCTTTCTTAAAGGGTGATCTCCATCCCAGATGGGGCATAGTGAGAAAGATAATGCAGCCTCAGGGTTGGGGGCTGGGGAGCAACAAAGAAACAAAGGCCCAGATTCACTTAGGCAGCTACCTCCCGTTAGGATTCAAGGACATAAGGACCTTTGTGAATTTGAGCAATATGCATTTTTATTTCCACCAGCTTCTTTATTCACCTGACCAACCCACTGTCTATCTCCTGTCTCCCCCGCCCACCCCTTCCCCCCCCCCCCCCCCACACACCGTGTATGCCTATCCTAGCAGAAGACACTGAGGGAAAGGGGCATTGTAGGAGGGAAGATGATGGGAGAATCACCTCAATATAGATCTGGGAAGCGTGGTGGTTCTTCTCTTCCCTCCCTCTGCTCCCTTGTGGTGTGATCCTTCCTGACTTGGATACTATTCTGAAGAGTGAAGTTCAAATAGTACATCTGAATGCTAGAATTTTCAGCATCTAAACCTATTTCTCCCATTTATCAGGTTAAAAAATATATTTGAAATACTGTCATTTCAAGATGTATCTTCAATAGCCCCTTTATACATTGTTTTGTGAAATTATCACAACATTGTTTTATTCTCTGGTATTGTTATTGGATATTTTATCTTTTACTTACATATATTTGTTTCTATAACACACTATTGTTTGTAATGACTAACCTGTAGGCATCATTGTTGTAAAAATGCTTTGATTACTTATAAATTCCTCTTTTTTTTCTTGCAGAGAATGGTATCTTAATGGTGACTGTTTGGTTGTGCTGGTGTCTATAGTGTTCATTCTTCCTTTGTCACTGCTGAAAAATTTAGGTAAGCAACTATTCATTTAAAGTAAACATGGATACATAAGTTTGATTGGCTGTTAACATGTGGAAGGTCCAAATATGGGAGCTACCTCCACATTACTGATCTCTTGCCAGGTGAACGCTGGGAGAACTGCAAATAATCTCAGTCCCTGAGGAGAAGAGCAGCACTTCTCTTTTTAAGAAATAAATGAGGGCTACAGAGTGTTTGTAGAGTGTAAGAGGAAAAGAGAGTGGGTGAGGACAGGACAGGGAGCCTGCAGTTCCCCTGCCTTTGACTGTGACCTTGTCAGATCTCTGTTTACACAGGATTTGGCCTGGTCAATGTACGTGCTATGCACGTTTGAGGAAAGCACAGATGCTATGCAGAGTGACGCTCATGATTCAGTTGGTGGAATACTTTCTCTGAATCAATACGGAGTGAATACCCCACATGGTGCTTGACTCGATAACCCACCCTATGTTGTAGAGGACTATGGAACTGAAAGTGGCATTTTTCAGATAAAATACACGACCAATTTCTGCTCCCACTGAAGACTATATCAAAATTCCCATTGACTTCATTGGAAACAAGATTAGATCAATTAAGTGAAGCTCCTGACCACTTGTGGTCATCAGTTACCACATGGCACTCTTCCAAGAGTGGGGATGTTAGCCCTTGTGTCCTGGCCAAATTTCATTTTGGGTAACTACATTTTCCCTGCAGTTTAAATTGGAAATAATGATTTGTTGTTGTTGTTTGTTTGGGGTCCTAAACTGTTGTGTTGTATTGCTGCCTAGTTTCTTAGCAGAAGTGGCTGCACTTCAGTGATCCATATACACCTCTATACACCTCTACCCTGATATAACGCTGTCCTCGGGAGCCAAAAAATCTTACCGCGTTATAGGTGAAACCACGTTATATCAAACTTGCTTTGATCTGCCGGAATTCGTGTTATATAGGGGCAGAGGTGTGGGTGTGTTTTTTTGTTTTTTGTTTTTTTTTTAAGAAAATGGAAGATGGTGGGTTGTTTTGATTTTGTGATTCTTTGAGTGAATAAACCTATAGGAGATCCCCCAGGGCTTGTCTACACAGTGGGCTAATGTGCTTTATAGGGTGTGATTTTTAATGAGTACTAATGTGCTCTGCATTAATTGGGCCATATGCATCCTTCTGGTGCACACTGGCAGGGTGTACACAGACCAATTAATGCACAGCACATTCATGTACTTCAGAAATCATACCCTTACAGAGCCATAATGTGTGGGCTTGTCTTCACTGCACCAGTTAGCACACTTGAATTACTCCACTTACTTGAGTGAGGCCTAGTCTACACGTAAAAATTAGATTGACCTAGCCATGTTGCTCAGGGCTGTGAAAAATTTTGCGCCCTGAGCACCATAGTTAGATCAACCTAACCCTAATGTAGATGCAGCTAGGTTGACAGAAGAATTCTTCCATTGACCTAGTTACCACCTCCTGGAGAGATGGATTAATTACATCAATGGACAAACCCCTTAGGGGGTTGTCAGGTTATTACATGGGGTTGTGAGCTGTCAGCCTCCACCCCAAACCTCGCTTTGCCTCCAGCATTTATAATGGTGTTAAATGTTTTTAATTTATAAGAGGGGTTGCACTAAGAGGCTTGCTGTGTGAAAGGGGTCACTAGTACAAAAGTTTGCAAACCACTGGTCTACACTATGGCACTACAGCGGCACAGCTGCAACACTGGGACTGTGCCAGAGTAGTGTAGGCATAGCCTAAGCGTGATTTCGATTAGCAGCACAGTCACTGGATTAGCAGTTGCTGATGAACTGCTGCATCCTCCAACTGCATTACTAACTCCAGTGACAGCAGTTCCCTCTTAATAGGCCAACTAGCTCAAGTTTAAATTTAAAGTTTAAAACCACGTAATTTGAGCTAGAAATTTTTGGGTGTGGAAGGAGGGGCAAAACTTGAGTTTATAGCTTGAGCTAACACTGCAGTGAAAACAAGTGATGAGACACTTGTAAATTAATAAATTTTGTAATTTTTAGCAAATAAGGGGGGGGGGGAAAGCAAGGCTGTAATTAAAATGTTTGTTTCTCTTTCTTGATGACAGGATATTTAGGATATACAAGTGGCCTTTCCTTAATGTGTATGGTCTTCTTCCTTATTGTTGTAAGTATAATTTCTCTGTAGATTTACAGTGCTTGTAATAGTGCATTTCAAGTGAGATTTCATATGATTTCGAAGAGCTTTATCATATTGTATTAGTTAAAAATAACAATGTGGTATGGTGGTATTTTTAGGTAATTTGCAAGACGTTCCAAATCCCTTGTCCTTTGGGATTGGAGTATGACATGATGAACACAACTCTGAATGGCACATTGGCACACCTGGCAACTGCTGCACCTTTGCATGGAACAGCACAAAACATGACTAGTGATGACATGTGCAGGCCAAAATATTTCGTCTTCAACTCACAGGTAAGGTAGCATATGTAAACGGCATTCTCACTATTAAAAATAGACGGAGAACAAACATTACATAGAAATATGGTCATTTTTGCTTACATAATTGCCAAACCTAATATTTTGGGGGCCATTAATTATTTATGTCCCAATCCTGAAAGGCATTGTGCACCTCCTGCAAAATGGGGCTTCCTTAACTTTTATTGAGCTCAAGACGAGATGAGGGTTTCTAGCCTCTCCTGGGAGGCAGTCAGCACTTCTCATGGTAAGGCAAAGCACTTAAGCACATGTTTAACTTTAAACATGTGAGTAATCCCATCTGTATTCAGCAAAACAAATAATTTACCAGATTAAGTCGCACTGGTGCAAACCTCACCAGTAAATGGATTTTGCACTGATGTAACTACAATGATTGAAAAGTCTCCATTGACTTCAGTGGGCTTTGGATCAGCCCCTAAAGGCCCAATCCTGCAAACCTTTACTCACACAAATACCTCTAGTGATGGAAAATCTCATGAGAAAGGAATACTCATGTGAGTAAAGATTTTCAAGATCAGGCCATAAAGATTAAATCCAGCAAGGCGCTGAGCACCTTTTGGGAGATGCAGAGTGCATTCAACTACCATGGGCTTAAGTGGGACTTGAGGATTCTCAGTATTGGGCCCTTAAGAACAAAAGAGAGAGAGAGTTGTAATAACCTTACAGAATAGTTGACTTTTTTTAATGGAAAATTGAGACAAATTATACTTTCAATGGAAAGTAAAAATATAAAGCAGAAACCTACTGATGAATTCTGTGCAACAAAGATAAATTTGCTACATCTATCAAGAAGTTTATAAAGCATGTTTTATGTTTTTCAGACTGTCTATGCCGTACCAATCCTAACATTCTCTTTTGTCTGCCATCCTGCTATTCTTCCTATTTATGAAGAACTGAAAGGGTAAATGTATAGATTGTATATAACTTTACTATTCAAAAAGAAACAAGCAATATATTGTCACTAACACTTATTTCTGTTTGTTTCTTTAATAGCCGAACCCGTAGAAGAATGATGAATGTGTCCAATGTTTCGTTTTTTGCCATGTTTATAATGTACCTATTGGCTGCTCTCTTTGGATACCTGACATTTTATGGTAGTTATTGTCTCTTCTATTTTCTTTTAAATGAAGCATGTCTCCAGAAATTCAAAATAAATCTTGTGGTTTTTAAAATGTAAAGCAAATTAGCATTAACTAATTAATTATTTGTATACATTCACACACAAAGGGAACCAGTGGTCTTATGGCTGAAGTCAGGCTATTTTGGTGCTGTTTGACACCAAAGAGCACCAAACAGCATTTGTTTTGGTTTCTGTTATCCTTGACCTGTCTGTGCCTAAGTTTATCTCTCAGTAAAATGGAGATACTACTTCCAGGGACTGTAAAGCTTATAAAATTCATTTATATTTGTAAAGTACTTTGAGTCCAACATTGAAGTTACTATGTAAGGACAACTATAGAAGTGAGTTTATTATGATTCTGAGCCTTAATATGTTTAAGAAGGGAAATGAGCTTGTTTTTTCTCACTAGCCCCTGTAATATTCTTCACAAACCTCTCATAACTGCACATTATTGTATTTTTCCTTTTCTACTCCTGTCCCTTTATTGGTTTTCATCTATAAAACCAAAGAACTAAGTTCTACTCTGTAGCTTCATTGTCTTTAAGGAGTCTACATTTGTATAACTGAGAATAGAATTTGGCTCTAAGAATTTGCTATGATGTTTCCATAGTCTAATAATAAGGTGAAAACCTATATGCCTTTGTCATGCAAAGTCAGTGAGTAGCAGAAAGCAGAATTTGGCCCAGCTGAAGTACATGTGCAAGTAAAATGAGTGGCGCTAGGCCCTATGTCTCTCTCTTCCACAAACTCACAGGACAATGTGCTCAAGACCAACTGAGTTTTTAATTCACTGTAAATTTGTGGAGGAACTGGACTGTTCTGTTTTATTTCTTAAGAAGTACACAGGGATATTACCATTCTGTTATGTCTTATTAGAGTTCAATTAATATGCCATTTTCTTTATAGGAAATGTTGAAGCAGAATTGCTTCATACTTACTCTGAAGTCCTGGGTTCTGATGTTATTATTCTTATTGTGCGTCTGGCTGTACTTATGGCTGTAACACTTACTGTACCTGTAGTTATCTTCCCAGTAAGTAATTCTTTTTTTATTCTGTGTATCCATCTTAGCCAGTAATTGGGTACCTTTCCTTCCTCTCTGGCTGTGGACTAATAGTAATATTAAATTAATTAGGCAAGTACAGTTTGCTAATTTCTAGTAATTTTTTAACTTTTTAAAAAATTGTTCTATATAACAAGTCTGCATGTATGATTTTTACTCATTTAACTGAATCAGAATAATTGAAATAGATAGACATCAATTTAGAAAGTAAAACATTTTTACATAGAGGGGTCAAAACCTTTTTATTTTTATTAATTTATTCATTTATAATAAATACATATTTTACACTATATAATTTTTCTATATTCGAGTCATTTTAAAGAAAATGAGATAAAAGAGTGTTGGGTACTACACCTGTTCCTTAGTCCCCTTACCAATTTGTTTGTTTTAAATGGTTTTTAGCTAGTTTTTTTTTTTTTTTTCCTCTCAACTGTTTATAAACACCTATATAAAAAACTGGAAAACCTGTTTTCATAAAGAGCTGTCAAATGCATAAAGTCAAGTGCAAAACAGAGAAACTTTTCTCTCTCTAATGTCTTACTGTTACAGTAATCCCAGTCGTTTTTGTATTAAGTTGACAGTGTCTCTTTAAGGACTTTTGTGATTAATACTAATGTCCTCATTATTTTTTGCAGATCCGCACTTCAATTACACAGCTGTTTTGTGCAGAGAAGGAGTTCAGTTGGTTACGTCACAGTTTAATTACAGTTTTTGTTTTGGCATTTACCAATGTTCTCGTAATCTTTGTCCCTTCCATTCGAGATATATTTGGATTCATTGGTAAGTTTTTGTATATTTGCTCAGGGTTTTGTTTATTTATTTGTTTTTCAAAATCAGAACAATGTCTTCAAAAGTCTAATGAAACACTGTACTTATTTCAGAAAACTTTTTTTGTGTGTGTGTGTGTAATATAGGTGCCTCTGCTGCTGCCATGCTGATCTTTATACTTCCTTCTGCTTTCTATATCAAACTAGTGAAGAAAGAACCTCTGAAATCAGTGCAGAAGATTGGGGTATGTGTAGAAGAGTATTTTCATTAACATGCTTTCATCACTGACTGGCTCAGAGCAAGGGTTTTAGTTTATTTCTTTATAAGCTAAGGATTTCAGAATGTCTGTGATCTTCATTGATTAACTAGTAGTGTCTATTATTCTAACAAGCAGTAGTTTCATAGGTAATTGTAACTGGAGAGAGAGCCACCAGGAAGTTATTTCTGCATACTTCCCCACGTGACCTCTCCAGTTGTCCCTGCCAACTCCAGAGGTGACAACAACCAGAATTTCATCCTGAAATAGCAAATTGTTAGTGGAAATTAAATAGTGGTGGAAATAAAATTATTTTAATTACATACAGCTATTGCACCATTACTGACACTAAAGTAGTGTGAATAGAAATGGAGCACATTTTGTCTATTTTCTAACAAATACTATAAATAGAGGGAAAGTGCCTGATAAATATTTAGTGGAGTGTATTCAACAAAATATCTATTCAGTACTGAAACTGCTGTATAATATTATGCAGCCTCACTGGTCCCTCTCAAATATTTATTCAAAACCTACTTCTCTCGGTTACTCTCAGAGCTGACCTCCCCCTGATCACTTGGGCCCTCTGCTCGATGTTGCTGCTTCTGATCTTAGACATTCAGGTTCAGATTCCCAACTTGTGAAGCCAGGCATAGCTCCATTTAAATCAATAGAGCTATGCCAGTTTACACCAGCTGAGTATGTAGCCTGCTATATTAAAAATAAATTTATTAATCCATTTTAAAAAGGCACCAGAGCATGTGAAAATCAAAGGTTATCTCATTGTCATTTACTGTAATCTTTGTTCTTTTTTTATTAGTCATTTCTTAGTGTTCTTTGACCAATTTAAATCTTAAATAACTTAGGACAGGCACTTACCTGTTTATGTCAGGTATACATTTTGTAGCTGAAGAAGAAAATAAAATGTCTGAAGTGAATTCTATATTTTCTCTTTCCAGGCTATACTCTTCCTGGTGAGTGGCCTGTTTGTGATGATTGGAAGCATGATCTTGATTATTATGGATTGGATCCATAATTATGCATCTGGTGGACATTAACTGGCACAATTTAACCTCGAATACTCCAGCATTCACTGAAATATCTACTGAGAAAGAAAATTACCTAGGTTTGCAATTTTGCTTCCTTTAAAATGCAGATTCTTTGATGCTGGTTCTTCTGACAGTAGAATAAGTGAACTCTTGAAAAGAAACTATTCTGCATGATGGAAGTGGCTATTAACATCAAACCACCTGAGTCTCTGGCTGAGGGAAGTGACAATTTTATTCCATTCCAGAGAATGGACACAACTCTCTGTAGAATTTTATCAAGCCATGTTTGGCTTTCGTCATTGTTACTTGGGTATTTTATTATTTTACTTGAATGTGCCTAATGGAACCATTTGATGTGAAAAATAACTCTTAATTTACAGCAAAGTGTTGATATATCTAATGAGAGAGAGAGAGAGAGAGGGAAAAAAACACTATTATTTTATGTACCAAAAATTCTTATGGACCTCAAAAGCATGATTTTTTTTTTATTTTTTATTTAAAAAATTGTTTTCTTAAAGTCAAAATGTATCCCAGTGACATAGAACCTGTACAAACATTTAATCTGTGTTCTAAATTTAATACAATTTTCCCTTCTATGGAGGTATAATTATACTGACTTGCAACCAATTTGAGTAGGTCAAAACTCCATAACTAAATAGAAACAGTTTTTTTTCAGTGAAACTCAGATACTCCAAAATTTAATCAAAGAAGTCATTGTTGATATCACAAGTCATTGTACATAATCAACTAGAACTATCATAGTTTTAAAAAATGGCAATCTGATTCAAGTTTTAATGCTTTTAACAGTTTCAGGTCATCAGAATGGGTGATGTTTAAAATAAACTTTTAAAGAGCTCATAAAGATCTTGAGATTTCTCCTCTTGAGGTTCTCAGTAGTGCAGTTGGGTAAAACAGGGTGGTTGTTTGTTTATTCTGATTCAGTTGCAGCTATCTACCAAATCACACTGGGTCATATCATGCCAGTGATATACAAAACTCTTTTGAGATTAACCAGGGGTTCTGCTTAATGATAGCATATGACCCATTGTCAATTATGTTTGGGTTTTTTGGCCAGTCTTTCTTGAACTTGCTGCACCATAAAAAAGAGGTCCTGCTATAGTTTATTAATTGTACAGTTTTCACAAACTGTACAGTATTTGTCAGTTTCTCATCCACTGTTGGATTTTAAATTACTTGATGATTTTTGTTCCTATTTTGTCCATGCTAAAAGCCTAATACACAAACTGCACCAGTATTTGGTGCTCAATACAAGTTCTCTTCATATAGGCATCTGGGATTCCTCATGCAGTTGATAATGTATAGTAGTTTAAACAAAACAAAAACCCTTATGGACTAAACAGTCATTTTATACTTGTTTGCTTCAGAGATAGATACATTTTGTTTGAGTCCTAACTAGCAAGCTACCAAAACGGGTGCTATATGTTTATGATTAGCTGTTTTGTTTCTACTGCATGTTTACTATTTATTCCTATCCCAGGTTGAAGAGAAATGGTACCTGCATAAGAGCACATTTGACTTATCAACAGGCTCTTTCTTATACTGCACCCACCAGTGTGGTGTCTAAGAACCTAGACAGAGATAATAAGAGAGAGTCATGGTACTTTTGTTCAACTATATTTGGCATAATGTTTTAAAAATCTGATTTACAAAATTAAATGTAGTAGTTGAGTCCGAGGGAACAAATAATGGCATGTAATCAGTTGATTAAACAGCACTGAAGATTTTGTCTCAAAAGCCAGAATCAATTCTAGGTAACAATCACTATTTGGCAGATGATGCCTGTCTTTCTCCACATTTTTAAAATCTATGAAAAATCGCAGATATTTTGATTCATACTTCTGACTACAACTACCAATCACCACATCTGTAGCAAACATAATGAAAAGTGAGAGTTCTCTCATCTTGCTTGTTTGATTAGTCCAGTGGTACTCAACTTTCAATTAGCACTTTGAACTGATCAGTGCTTCTCTTACTGGGACTCAGGAAGAGGAAGTGGAGTTCAGATCAAAGGCTCATTTATTTCTGATATATGGATCAGTGATATGGCAACTCTTCTTCCTCCTCCCCATGCACACGGAAAGCTGGAGGAGGATTTAAAATGTCCTCTCCCTTCAAGAGTTTATAGTGTGTGTCGAGGATGAAGAGATCCCCTTTCCAGCATCAAAGGGAGCAAAAATTAATCTCTTCCCTCTCTGCAACCGGAAGAGAGGGGGAGATCCTTCAGTCATTGTCAGGGGAGATAAGAGGGGAAGATGTTACATGATAGCACCTCATTATGTTGTATCAATACATGTTGAGTCTTGCAAATTAATGCAGCAATGTCTGGACGTTACATTGTGAGTCAGTTGTTCTCTGAAGCTCCATTTGGTGACTAAGTAGCTCTTCAGCTGTTAAACTTGAGTACCACTTTGCTAGGTAGTTTTCTAATATATGAATCTGTTGCAAACCTGTCAGTTTAGAGGTCCCTAAACAACATACCAATGGAAATAAGCAGCTTCAGTATTAAACCACTGTATTGTCACCTTGTTTTTACATTGCTGTCTTCCATGATATTTCAGTCATAACTGTAATGTTATTTATAGAACATTAATCAATTAAAACTAAAACCTATTTTTCAATATTTATGATAGTTATGTACATAAACTGTATGTGTGTATATAATGTAAATATATTGTATATAATATAGGTTTGGGACATTGGGTTTATGTATATATTCCTCTGTCATTATTAATGGTTATTGCATCATTTCAACGAGTTGTTCATGTTGTGCATATGTGTAACAACTGTCAAAGGAAAGTTTCTTTACAGAAAAATGCTATGCTTACAAAAATTGAAAGAGTATGTTACCACTCGAGATGTAAGAACACACGAACATGAAAGGTTTTATTTATTACAAATGTAAATGTTGCAATAAAGAGGAGTCTTTGGGGTCCATAAAGAAGTATAGATCAGGTACAGATTTTTTCATACAGTTTATCATGGATGTTATAATTTCCCAAATGCAGTGACTAACAACTTCTTTTACAGTCTAATGTATCTGTTACAGGTGTTCTACAGTTCATCTTTGTATATATTGTGTATATATACCCACTTTATTGTTAGAGGTCAACAATTCAGCTACAGTTGTTGGCAAAGAGTGTTACACAGTTTCAATGAAACATTGTATGTTTGTTTTAACTGAATTAAAAATAAATAAATAGATAATCCTTAGCAATTTTGTGTTTTTTCTTGGGGGATGAAGAGGTGAAGGAATTACTATTAACTCAAAAGCAATGTACAGCACACAGGGGATTTAATTCCTTAGCTATTTGACATTGCTTTTATTTATTTTTTTATAAGTGTTCACAGTAATCTAAGAATTATGCAGCATTTGACTTATGAACAGACTCTCAAACACCACTATGATGGGCATGATATAAGAACCTAGACAGAGATTATCAAAAAATACTCATGGTATTGTGTTCAACTATATTCATCTGGTATAACGTTTAAAATATCTGATTTATAAAATTTCATTTAGTAGTTGGGCTGGAGGGAACAAGTAATGCCATGTAGTCAGTTGATTAAACAGCACTGAAGAATTAATCATGCAAGGAAAATACATTTATTTATTATACTGTATTTATTACAGTAGCACCTAGAAACCATCCATGGCTGGAATCCTATAGTGGTAGGTGCTGTATATCCTCAAACCACTCACTACACAAATGGCCAGCTTCCTCCAACAACCTGCCCCAGAACACCAGCGTGGACGTCACCTCCCTATACACCACCATCCCTCACCATGACAGCATCGCTGCATGCCTCAAATACCTACAAGATACTGTACAACACTTAAAAACCCACCCTAAATGAATCACCAAATATCCATTTCATCCTTAAGCACAACAATTTCGCATTTAACAGTGCACTTTGTCCAAAGCATGGGAACAGTCATGGGTACTAGGATAGCTCCCCCATATGCTAAGCTTTTCATGGGTCAACTTGAAGAATTTCTGGGAGAAGGCACCACAAAACCAACTATGATGAATCGATATTTTCATCCTCTGGATGGACAAATTAAACTCCCTCAGACTTCTAACACAACTTCTACAATCACCACCCATCCATCAAACTTTCTCTAGAACACTTCAACACCAGCATCAACACCCTGGGCATACGATCAGCTTTAACAATGGAACCCTACTAATGACTACATACAACAAACCCATGGATCACCACACTTACCTCCACAGATCCAGCAATCACCCCAGACACACCGAGGCACTCAGATAACACAGAATTTGTTCCAAAGAGCAGTTTGGGGTACACATCTTAACACACTTAAGGCCTTCACTAAACAAGGGACACACTGCCAGAGATGTAGATTGGGTGGACCATTCCATGCTGCAAACACCCCATGAGAACCTGCTTCAATATGGGGGGTAGTGGAGGGAATCTCACTGACAACACACCCTTAGTTGTCACCTACCAGCTTACCCTGGAACCTGAGGTATTATCAAACAGTTACAAACCATATTTGATGGGGACTCACATGTGAAAGAAATATTTATTGAATGCCCTCTTCTGGCCTTCAAGCAATCCACCAAGCTCATCATCAGAATTCACAGACCAGGTCACACCAACTCAAAGCAGCACCAGACCCTGCCAGAACAACAGATGCAAAACCTGCAGACATATCTCCACTGCTATGATCATAAATACCTTCCACAATACACCTTTCACGATTCATGGGTTCTAGACATGCCTATCACAGCATGTGGTGTACCTTATCCAGTGCATCATATGTCCCACAGCAACTATGTGGGTGAAACCAGACAATTATTACATTCTCAAATGATACAGATAAATGCTAAAAGACAAAAACACCATGTCACCCATGGGCAAATACTTTTCACAAACAAATAACTTCATATCTGACCTCTCAGTCCTCATCCTCAAAGGAAACCTGCACAACACTTTCAAAAAGTGAGCCTGGGAATTTAAATTCGTAACGCTGATAGAAACTAAAAATCATGGACTCAAGAGACACTGGTTTTAAGGCTCCCTACAACAATTTGTAACACACCACACTGCCTGCTAACCCTTAACTGCGCACTTCATTTTAAGCAGTCTCCTATAGCATGTGTGAACCCCCCATGTTTAACAATCTGTCCCAACTTCTGTTTAGCGCAGACACTTTGGTAACCTTTCACAGACCTGAAGAAGTGTTCTGTGAAGCTCAAAAGCTTTTACCTTCCACCAACAGAAGTTGGACAGTAAAACATGTTAACTCTCTTACCTTGTCTCAAACATAATAAAAGACAGTCCTGCCGGAAAAAGTTCGCAGTCTAAAGCCATATTCCTGTAACTGGATCTGCATGAGTAGAACCCTGTGCCTGTGCAGAGCTTTAGGACTTTTACATTTTTAACAAACTGGGTTCTGCCAAATGAAGACATATGGAATAATATCCAACTCCTCCTAATATCCAAGTTTGCATCCGTCCATTCATGCAAATAAGAACATAAGAATGGCCATACTGTGTCAGATCAAAGGTCCATCTAGCCCAGTATCTTGTCTTCCGACAATGGCCAATGCCAAGTGCCCCAGAGGGAATGAACAGAACAGGTAATCATCAAGTGATCCATTCCTTGTCTCCCATTCCCAGCTTCTGGCAAACAGAGGCTAGGGACACCACCCTTGCCCATCCTAGCTAATAGCCATTGATGACCTATCCTCCATGAATTTATCTAGTTCTTTTTTCAACCCTGTTATAGTCTTGGCCTTCACAACATCCTCTGGCAAAGAGTTTCACAGGTTGACTGTGTGTTGTGTGATGAAATACTTCCTTTTGTTTGTTTTAAACCTGCTGCCTATTAATTTCATTTGGTGACCCCTAGTTCTTGTGTTATGAGAAATCTTCTTACTTCCAAAATTATAACAATATATGTAATAGTATATGTGTGAAAGAAAAAGACTTGCAACTGATGCCATAACATACAGCATATTCTGTATATTATTACACGCACAGAAGAAGTTAAAAGAGCATTATTAAGGGCTGCAAAGTCAAGCACTCAAAACATAGGAAATGCCAGAATTAAGGCTGTGTGAGCAACTTTATGTGCATTATGATGCAATCTTTAATTACAATACTATCATTTCCACAGAATCCTTGCCTCATTCAATGCAGAGGGTGGATGGTGCTCACTTACTGTGTAGCTATTTGGTATTTTGTTTCTTCTTCATTCAAAGTATGGCCCTAAGTCTTATTTATTGCATACCCTTCAAACCCTTCTCTGAAGATAGAATTATTAATTCTTTGAGCAGTGTCCCTATGGGAGATCCAATTCAGGTGTGGATGAGTCCCATGGGCCTTTCATTGGAGATTTTCAGAAGCAGTGCCCATTCAGCCTATACATATGCTCCAGATATCCTTGTGCCCTGTACCAAAGATAAATAAAGCTGCCCTGGCAAACCACCCTCAGTCCCTTCTCAACAACCCTACAGCCTGAGCTGGAACATCAAGCATGCCTGCTTTCAGCCTAGCTGTAGCTTAGCTTTGTATTTCAGTCTTAGTATAGTTTAGCTTTCTAATTATTCAGTTGTTTAATTTACTAGTTCGATGCGCCTTTTTTTATTTGATGGTTTGTCTGTTGACTACCCCATCTTTTCTCCCCCTTGAGGGGCTTTTCCTTGGAGGTAGTTGTCGCTGGTTATGCTGGGATCCCCAAGCTTTAAGAGCTGCTTTTCCGGCCAGGAGTCTAGCCCAGTTAGCAACTGGTATTCCACTGGTTGGGAGATACCCACACGCCAACCAAGTGCAAGATCAGCACTTCTTTCAAGAGCAGATATAGAAAAAATAGATAACATCCAGGCTCCTTATGATGGAGCAAGCACTAAGACCAGTTTCAGAGCTGGGATCAACGGACACCCCTATACACCAGCCTTCAAGTGCATTTAATGCCTCATTGATCCCTGTATCCCGCTCACTGAGATCTTCACGGGACAAAGGCACCGAAGTACCAACAGGGCCCCAAGGAAAAGGAGTTCTGCGTCTCCCATCAGAGAACACCTCGTTAAATAGATCCCAGTCACCTTAGAGAATGATTGTGTTGGCGACCTCAGGTCCCAAAGAGAGTGACTTTGAGGGACCAGTATGTTCTGGTACTGAGAGCTCATCAAAGACCTCATGCTCTTCTAAGAGCCACGGTACCAATCAGGGACAGAATCCAATTTTCTGGGGCACCATTCAACTGCATTAGCCAACAGCCTTAGCCAAGACAAACCACAGAATGCCTCCAAAATAATTCCTAGATCTTTCAGAAAAACATCCAATCTTGATTTAAATATTGATTTAAAAATTGTCAGTGATGGAGAATCCACCACAACCCTTGGAAAATTGTTCCAATGGTTAATTACTCTCTCACACCATTAAAAAATTAAGCCTCATTTCCAGTCTGAATTTGTTCAGCCATTGGATCATGTTATACCTTTCTCTGCTAGATTGAAGAGGCCATTTATTAAATATTTGTTCTTCATGTAGATACTTATAGATTGTAATCAAGTCACCCTTTAGCCTTCCCTTTGTTAAGCTAAATAGATTGAGCTCTTTGAGTCTGTCACTATAAGACATGTTTTCTAATTCTTTAATCATTCTTGTGGCTCTTTGAAATCTCTCCAATTTATCAACAGCTGCCTTGAATTGTGAGCACAGTATTCCAGTAAGATCATCCCTCAATCTTCCTCCCTCTGCACCTATATGCTTCCCAGTCCCCTGAGCTCCAAATCCTTGTCTTCTTACCCAGCCAATCCCAGTCTCCCGCTTCATCCCAACTCTTAGTCCATTTCCATCTCCCCACACCCCCTACCAGCCTCCAATCCCAGTTTTCCCCCATCCCCAAATCTCCTTGTCCCAAGCTACTCTCCCCATCTCCTCCTTCCTCTTGTCCCCTCTGCATTTGAATCAGGCAGCTTCATCGTCCACATTGCCTGGGCTCTTCGAGGTTGATGAGAACACAGGAGAGCTGGCACCCTGCTCAGGGCTGGCCTTTGACCAGGGCAATTGCCCAGGGTGACGTACTGAAGGGGGCGCGTTTGCTACCTCACACGTGACCTGACTTTCCAACCAAGAGCCAGATGGCCTTACAGAGGCAGCCAGCCAGCCAGGGAGAGACATGCATCACTGGAGGGGGCAGCCCCAAGCTGCAACTTGACTAGGCACTCTGTCAGGTAACTACTCCGGTGGGAGCAGCAGGGGTGGGTGCCCGGGCTCCTCACTCTCCCAGGGCAGAGGTCTCCCTGCGTTAGAAGCCATGGGAAGTGGGGCTGGGCTGGAAGAGGCTCCCGATCTGATCTCTGGGATGGGCGGCTGAGGTTGAGGGGTGGGGGGGAGGAGGAGGAGGAGGGATGTGTGTGCCAGCAGCTTGCCTCTGTGTGTCCCAGCTGGGGGATTGAAGCAGCCTCCCTGCTATCTAGGTTGTGATGGGAGTGGGCCTGCTGCACTAACGTCCCCTAAGAGCCCCACTTGTTCAGGAAAGGGTTTGCTCTGTCCCCCAGCACTGCTGGCAGGAGCACACACTTAGCTCTGCACAGGTAAGCACCACGCTAACCAGGGGTGCTGCAGCCTGCTCCCATCCATTCCATCCCTTCCCTGCAGAGAGATGACACATGGGGGGGGGGCATGCAGGGTCACATACCCTCCCCCCACTTTTCTGCCAGGGTTTGCCTGCCAAACCCTCCCTCCCTCCCCTGCAGAGAGGCAAACAAACAGCAGGTGCACCAAATAGCTAGGAGCTGTGGGGAGGGGATGCTGCTTCAGCTCCGCAGGAAGAGGTAGTGGAGGAACAGCTGCTTTCCCACAGGGGAACTGAGAGTAAGGGGGAAGCTGCCTGGGGAGGGGGGGCATGACTCCAGCTGTTTGGGGGGGACCTTTAAATTGTGCCCCCTACCCCCATCAGCAGGTGAGGGTCCTCCCTACTCCTCTGGCTCAGAAGCTTCACTCACTTGGTCCCAGGGGCTGACTCCTCAAAGTCAGGCAGGAGATAATGGGTGTGAGATCAGCTCCCCCATGTGCCTCCCCCGCCATCTGAACAGGAGTGGGAATGTAGGCCACAGTGGGTAGGGGAGTTGCATGCAGACTCACTGAACTCTTCCCTGTCCCAGGGCTGTTCCCAACACAGTGGTTCTGTAGTTTTAATAGCAGATTAACCATTAAGTAGGTGGTGCCTGCCTACCGTGACCTCCTTGAAACCCATCTCCCTTTCCTTCAATTCCTGATTGCCTATCCCCACCCTCAGGCTTTCTGTTTGTATCTCTTTCTGTTTCCACTAGTTGTCCTTAACAGTATACTGAAATTCCTGGGGGCAGGGCCTTGTCCAAGGGCAGGTCTACACTACAGCTTAGGTCGGCTTATTGCCATGTCTACCTCATGCTGGGTTGACGGGAGAAACTCTCTCGTTGACTTACCTTATGCTTCTTGTTCCGGTGGAGTACCAGAGTCGACGGGAGAGCGATCGGTAGTCGAGCAATCATCACAGCATTGATCCCCGGTTAGTGTAGACATGCCCTAAGCTCAGGGCCATCCTTAGGATTTATGGAGCCCTATGCAGTATTATTAAATTGGTGCCCCTATGCCCGATGGCAGCCCAGGCTCACATGTGTATTTTAGATAATCTTTTGAAGGATTTATTTAGAAAACGTTATGTCTGAAGATCCAAGCATTTAATGAAGCTAAAGATGAATACTCAGATTGTGCATCTCAAAATCTATCAGGATTTTTTAGAGATGTGATTTTGTAATTTTCAGCAACACACTAATGAAATATTTTTAAAGCAAATTTTAAACTAAGGTCCCATAGACTAACATGTTCTGAGTAAATATTACAGTAATGCACAACTGTTTTTGTTAGTACATTCAGAAACTGACCTGGGGGTTGGCACATGCCTGTTAAATGGCTTTATTACCACTTGAATGGCTCTGGTGGCTTATAAATAGGCTGGGTAGGATGCAATTTTTATTTTTTATTACTTTGCTGGATAATATCAATTGTTTATTTTTAAGCTTTTTTGTATTTTTATAATTTTTAATGTTCACAGTTGTGGGAAATTCTGGGGGAGGCCAGATAACTTTTTAATGTCAGTAGAAGTTGAGATTCAAAGAGTTCAAGCTTTAAAGCTGTTAAAACACAGAGGCACAAGATGGGTGAGGTAATATCTTTGTCTGAGCCAACTTTGGTTGGTGAAAGCTTGTCTCTTTCACCAACCAAAGTTGGGCCAATTAAATATATTACCTCACCCATCTTGTGGCTCTCATATCCTGGTACCAACATGACTACAGCAATACTGCAAAAACCACGAAGTGTCAATATCACATGTCAGGATATATAAAATAAATATCCTAAAAACCAGAAACTATTTGTTGATGTAACTATTCATTCACTAGTCCATTTGTAACAATCCTAATTCAGAAGTTTATATCACTGAATTTTGACTCTAACAAGTTCTCAAACAGCATTTTTCTTGCTTTCCCTATCTGTAAATTTCAAATACTACCGATGGAAATTTTTTGTAGATTTGTGTGTGAACAGTGAAATCAACAGCTAATTTCTAAGTTATCTGCAAAAAAACCCCAAAACCCTATAGTTTTCAGGTGCCTAAGTATCCCCTGGAATCACAGTTAAAGTTGCCTCCCCCTCTCCCCACCAAAATCTGAAATGGTGCCCTGGTGAGCTAGGAGTAGCCAGAGGACTGTGAGTTCTGGCAAGATGCAGCTCCCGTGTGACAGCACGAAGCCCACCTTGAGCCACATGCCGAGCACCAGGTACCACAAGCCACAGCAGAAGCACAGAAGTAAGGGTGCCCATACACCATATACCATGACACCCTTACTTCTGCACTGCTGCTGGCGGCAGCATTGCCTTCAGAGCTGGGCTCCCGGCCAGCACCCACCAGTATCAGGCTGCCCTGCCAGTGCTTAATTGGTGCCAGGGCTGAGCTCTAGCCTTTGGCATCTCTTTCAATACAAATTAAATAGGGCTATCAAGTGATTAAAAAATTTAATCATGATTAATTGTGCTGTTAAATAATAATAGATTACCATTTATTTAAATATTTTTGGATGTTTTCTACATTTTCAAATATATTGATTTCAATTACAACACAGAATACAAAGTATGCAGTGCTCACTTTATATTTATTTTTATCACAAATATTTACACTGTAAAAAACAAAAGAAATAGTATTTTTCAATTCACCTAATACAAGTACTGTAGTGCAAGCTCTTTATCATGAAAGTTGAACTTACAAATGTAGAATTATGTACAAAAAATAACTGCATTCAAAAATAAAACAATGTAAACCTTTAGAGCCTACAAGTCCACTCAGTTCTACTTCTTGTTCAGCCAATCGCTAAGTTTGTTTACATTTGCAGGAGATTATTATTTACTTGTATTACCGTAGCACCCACGGAGCCTTAGTCTTGGACAAGGACCCCATTGTGCTTGGTGCCCAGACCACTGAGTTCAATGAGACAAGGCACCCGAATACTTTTAAGCATCTGGGCCCTGATGTCTTCAACAGGGATTGCGTGAGTGGGGCTTCTCCACCGGGAATATTGTAGTTCTCTAAGTATGGATCCTCCTCAACACCAGGCAACTTGGGAAGGTAGGCAATTATCCACTTTTCCAGGTAAAGTAAAGGTTACACGTCAGAGGTGATGTAAGAGTTACCCTTCAACAAGTAGGCCTCTCTTGCCTATTGACACATAACATCAAAAAGCAGTGGAAGAAGGATAGTCAGATTTCATTGTGATTCAGTACCCCAGTTATAAAATAAAATAAAATACCTCACAGAGGTGTTATGAGTATAAAATTTCAGATACTCCAGGAATGGGGCCTCTGAGAGAAAGAACCTTTATTTTTCACATTCCTGTTGCTTATTTTTTCTTGCTAAGGTGGCATTGGGCTATGGAAGGAATGGCTGAATACCCACATGGGGAGAGATGTGTCTGAGCTCATAGTCCCACATAGCCATAGACTATAGTATCTCCAATTTAAAGTTGGCTAAACGGTCTCCTGAAGCTGGTGGAGCTGGATGTGGGTTAAGGTAGGGATGGAGGTAGGTAAGGATGTTTGAGATACTGCAATTGTGAAATTTCATACTTTCTAACATTGCCTTTCTTTTTGTGTTTTGTTTTTAATTTAACTTTCATATTCCCTGGCTTTCTCATGTTTAGGTATTTAAAACTACAGTGTTCTCCCTTTTTATCTTTTAAGGTATGGTACTTTCTCATCCTTAATTCCAGCTTAATGAAGTTTTTTGTCTGGGAATTGACACTAAGACTTATTCTCTCGCCCTCTAGTGATTCACTAGGTTCATTATTAACAGGGTGCACCATAAAAGGGAGATTTTCATTAATTTAAATGATCACATTGCCCAGGCCAGAGGGTTTACAAGCTTCAAAGATCTGTCCAATTTAAAGAGTTTTTTAGGATCTGGTCTCTTTGAAGAGAACAAATGAGCCATATTACAACACTTATATTCATGGTTCTGAATGCAAATAGGACTCATGTTCTTTTAATCAGATTAAAAACATGAACATTCCAGAAACATACTCCAGTACATTATTTATGCTTGTAGTGAGTAGTAGCCATGGTTTGGGGCCAGACTGTGGCTGATTGTATGCATGTATGCTGACAAGGAGATCTTTAAACATGACATTTATAACTTGTATTTGTTTCGTTAGTTCATTGCTCATCTCTGAGTTTCAGTGAAGATCGTTATTGACTGAAGATGAGAGATTTGTGATGGTTATTATTTTTGAATCTGTAATATTCGAATTAAGTGCAAAGTCTGGTGAAAATATACATTTTGTTCTCCCTTTCAACACCAGTCTGATAGGGAATCAAACTCTTTGACCTTGACAAATTATTTTCTTCTGCTTTGTATTTTCTGGCTGCAGTCTGGATAGAATTAAACTTTTGTAGAACTGTAGTGCTGATTTTGATGCTGTTGATCGAGCAACAGGACCAGATTCCTCTCTATATCGTTCAGACACTTGGATATTAGAATTCTTATTAGGCTTAGTTGTGTCTCCCTCCACCATCAGTGACTTTCATGTCTAATGAGAGTAAACCTCTAAGCAGTTTTTCTACAAGTTCTTTCCAGATTTCACTCTTCAAGGCTTATATCAAGGCCAATAAATCACAGGATCTTCCACCATGCTCTTTTCAAGTTCCTGCAATGTATTGCAAAATTTATTACAAAACTTTTTTTCTGGAAGAAGCCTCTCCATTGCTTTTTAGAGATTTTCCATTTGCTCTGTAGAGTTTTCCATTTAAGGTAAGGTATGTGATAGGCCCAGACCAGTTGGGAACAGCAGAGTAGTAGAAGGGAGATATACTGGCCACTGGATAAGCAGTTTTCTGTTCCCTGAGTGACCAGAGCAGGGGCTGTTCCAGGCTAATGAGAACACCTAACTCCAATTAACCTGCTAAGAGTCAGGTGAGGCAGTTAAGCACCTGACGCTAATTAAGGCCCCTCTGATGCTATAAAAGGGCTCACTCCAGTCAAGCCAGGGGAGAGGAAGTGTGTGAGAGGAACTGGGAGCAAGAGGTGTGCAAGAAGCTGAGAGTGAGTAGGCGTACTGCTGGAGGACTGAGAAGTACAAGCGTTATCAGACATCAGGAGGAAGGTCTGGTGGTGAGGACAAAGAAGGTGTTGGGAGGAGGCCATGGGGAAGTAGCCCAGGGAATTGTAGCTGTCGTGCAACTGTACCAGGAGGCACTCTAGACAGCTGCAGTCCACAGGGCCCTGGGCTGGAACCCGGAGTAGAGGGCGGGCCCGGGTTCCCCCCATACCTCCCAACTCCTGATCAAACACAGGAGGAGTTGACCTGGACGGTAGCTTCTACCAGAGGGGAAGGTCTCTGGACTGTTTCCCGACCCACAGGGTGAATCTGTGAGGCGAGCAAATCCGCCAATAAGTGCAGGACCCACCAAGGTAGAGGAGGAACTTTGTCACAAGGGATTATAAAAAGCTACCTGAATTCAAAAAGAATAAATAGATAATTATCCCAATTTCCCTATGAAATATAGATGGAAGATACTATTGCATAGTCTGACAATGGGATATGATGTATTGATATAATAGGTGGGCTAAAAATACCCAGTATTTAATGCCTGTAGGAATCAACTCATTTGAAGACTAACCTTCAGGAGTATCTACTTAACAGAATGAAACAAAACTAGGAATAATTTTACTATTTCCAAATCCAAATACAACTTTTGACAGGGTGAAGTACATTGTTACTGTTTTTTTTTAATAATAAGATATTATCTGGCCCTAAATTCAGGTAATGAATATTTGATAAATAATATAATATTATGCTGATGAGCATGGTATCCAAATAGGTACATTTATGTTATTGAACTGTGGCTTTCTTTGAGGTCCAAAATGGCAAATAATAAAGACAAGAGAGTCCCAACAAAAAGGATATTTGGTCTATGTGGTAGTCAAAAACTAAATGTGAAGTAGGCACTAAATGCTTAGCCAAGGAATTGAAAACGGGACAAATTTTGAGGCCTTATCAGAAAAACACGAGAGTTTTTTCAATATAACTTAATGTGAGAATTTAAACCAATAAAGTTAAACTGGTATAACCCATGTTAGACATTCTTATTCCAATATAACAGGATCTTTTGGATAAATGTAAGCTGTAATGTGACTCACTTGTTCAAGCCACTCTAGCTAAGGAAGAATCATTAGCCTGGTGGGCTGTGTTTAGGGGCCATTGCTGGGTCATATCAGTAGCAAATGTGTAAACACACTCCCTCCCTCTTCCGCTCACACTCAGTTTTAAAAAATTCTTAATCACCTGGGTCACAAAGTGACATAACAGAATCTGACCTTTACTTAGTCACTTTCTTTCCTGAAACTGAACAATTTACTGAACTCAGTTGCCTTGATGCAATCAGATAGGAAGGAAAAGAGGGATATTTTGAACAAACAGACTTAAGCAATGCTGTCAGTGATTGGAGGCATTGGCCTGGAAGGGGGTGGGTTGGGTTTTTTGTCTTATCCCAAATGGCTTAATCACCAGGAATTTGAAAACATAACCAGCTCTATGTAGTGTGTCTGTACTATGACTGATTTTCCTATGGTGGTTCCATGGAGAATGAGTTTGTCCAATAAACAATGAAGTGAAGCAGTCTTTTAATTGGATACTGTGGGCCTTTCCATTTTTCATTATACTTTGCTGCACAGTGCATCCTAGAGTAATCAAATTGCTTTTTAAAGATAATGTATATATTTATATATATAATCTGAGAGATACTAAAATTTCATTTAGATAGCCTTATAGGTAGTGTTCGGGAGGAGCCGGAGGTCTTGGCATATGTAGGTGGCACATGTAAGTACCAGACATAGGGAAAAGTAGGAGAGAGGTCTTGGAAGCCAAATTTAGGCTGCTAGATAAGAGATTAAAGTTCAGGACCTCCACGATAGCATTTCTGAAATGCTACCAGTTCCATGCGCAGGGCTTGTAAGACAGACAGAACTGCAGTGTCTCAATGTGTGGATGAGACAACGGTGTAGGGATTTAGGTTTATTAGGAACTGGGGAATCTTCTGGTGAAGGACTGGCCCATTTGGGAGCCACAATGGAACATAAAATCAAAAAGGTTGTAGAAGATTTTTTAAACTAAGGGCTGGCGGAAAGCCAAAAGGTGTGGAGGCGCACATGGTTCAGGCAGAGAAGTCCGTTAGGAATGAATTTACTAAAGAGAGAACTCTGTATCCTAGTAAAGAGGACAGAAAAGAACTTGGTAGGGCAGGTAGTGGAGCAGCCATAGGGACACACATCTTGAAGAACTACAATTACTGTACAGGGTGAGTAACCTCTCTTTCTTCTTCAAGTAGTGTCACTTTAGGTGCTCCACTTCAGGTGACTATCCGTGGGAGGAGGGAGCTTCAGAACAGAGACAGTAGAGAAGTCAGAGCTGCACTGCCCACTGCCATGTCAGATCTAGAGGCCTGGACCAAGGCAGTGTTTGGAGAAGGTATGTACTGAAGATCCATAGCAGTCATGCAGATTTCAGGTACTGGAAAGTCCTTCAGTAAGGTCACAGATGTTGACTGCAACCTAGTAAAGTGGGGCCTGGTCTACACTACAAAGTTAGGTCAACACATGCCGTGTTAGATCGAGTTAATAACGTATGTGTCTACACTACTGAGTCCCTTCCGCCAACCTAACGGGCTTGTAAAGTTGACTTCTGTATTACACGTCCGCAAGAGGTGTAGTGGTTCAGTCGACATCCACACATCGACATGGGGATAGTGTAGACACTGCGCTGTGTAATTTGAATGAATTGGCCTCCAGGAGGTGTCCCACAGTGCTCTGCTGTCTCCGCTCTGGAGAGCACTTTAAACTCCACTGCACTTCTGCCAGGTACACAGGAAACAGCTGCCCCCCGTTAAAGCCCCAGGAATGTTTGAATTTTCATTTCCCGTTTGATTGGTGTGGACAGCTCGTCAGCACAGCTGACAATGAATGCTCAAGGCCACAAATGTGCTCCAGCATGGAGCGCACAGGAAGTAGTGGATCTTATTGCTGTGTGGGGAAAAGAGTCTGTGCAGGCAGAGCTCTGAACCAGCAAAGAAACGTTAACATCTATGCCAAAATCGCACAGGGCATGGGGGAGAAGGGCTATACCAGGGACACACAGCAGTGCCGTGTGAAAATAAAGGAGCTTCAGCAAGCGTACCAGAAGACAAGGGAGGCAAACAGTCACTCTGGTTCTGAGCCACAGACATGCCGCTTCTATGAGGAGCTGCATGCGATTCTAGACCGCAACCCCACCACTAACCCAAAACGCTCCGTTGATACCTCCCAGGAGCCAACAGTGACCTTGGGCAACAATGAGGAGGACATTGTTGATGATGAAGAGAAGGAGGAGGAGGAGAATGCACCGCAGGCAAGCAGAGGATCCATTCTCCCCGACAACCAAGAACTTTTTTTAAACTCTGGAGCCCATCCCCTCACAGGACCAATTGTCGGTGGAGTGTGATGCCAGGGAAGGCACCTCTGGTGAGTACACATTTTCAATCAGAGTGTAGGGGTTACATGCTATTATTTTTAATGTTGAATCTGAATTAAAAAATTGGGATAGAAGTTATTGGCTGCCACTCCAGCTACACAGAGGGTGCTCTCTGGAAAAGACTGTTTATATGCCCGGGGATGGCCCAGGAAGCCTCCCTTGAGATATCTAGGAAGCTTTCTTGGAGGTACTCTGCAATCCTTTGCAGAAGGTTTCTGGGAAGGGCTGCCTTCTTTCATCCACCACGGGAGGACACTTTCCTGCACCACACCAGTATTAACTCTTCTGAAATCATTGTGGCACACATTGCAGCATAAGGACCAGGTCTGTACCCAGATGCTTGCAGCATCTGCTCCCTTTCTGCCTCTGTTACCTTCAGGAGAGTGATATCGGATATGGTCACCTAGGGGAAACAGGGGAAGGTTTTAAATGCTAGCCCTTAAACTGCAAGCAATTTGATAAGTAATCCGCCCCTGTTTGGTGAATTTTGGGTCACACAATTACAGTTTCCCGAGCGTGCCCTGTTTGTGCTTGGAAGGGATCACTGCATATTGCAGCCAGCATTTAAAAAGGGGTGGGGGGGCGCGATGCTTCCTGTTTGCCACTTTTGTAACAATCAAACTATTTGCGGGGCTTTATGCTGGTGCCTGTCCTCAAGCACCATCCAGGTTGCTATGGGAAAGGGGGCTGTGCAACCAGTGATCCCAAGGATGTCTTAACAAAAGCTGCAGCACAAGACCTCTTGCCCATGCCTCATGGCCTTAGTCACCATGGCTGGAGCAGCAAACTGACTCTTGCAGTAGCCAGCGATTCTGCTTACATTGTGGCTTGCAGGGAAGTGCATTGAGGGGTGTTTCTTTTATAAAAAGATTTAACTGTGCACCAGAAACAATGTATGCACTGTCAATGCTACCCTTGTGCTTTGTATTCTTTGCAGCTGAAACCTTTTCCGTAGGCGCATCCTCCATGCTGGGACAAAGACTTTTCCAGATTAGAAGGTGGAAAAAGAAGACTCAGGAGGACATGTTCAATGAGTTAATACATGCCTCCAAGAGTGACAAGTTGGAGCTCAGCGCATGGAGGATTGCACTGTCGGAGAGCCTGCACAATGACTGCGAGGACAGAAGAGCATGCAGGGAAAACAAGTGTGACACACAGGATGAGATGGTACGGATTATGAGGGAGCAAACAGACATGTTGAGGCGTCTGGTTGAGGTTCAAGAAAGGCAGCTAGATGCTAGAGTCCCACTGCAGCCTATGTTGAACCTGCTGCCATTGTTGCCAAGTTCCACATCCTCTTCTCTCAGACACCCTAGGATGTGGTGGTGGAAAGTCCGGTATCCCTTGCACTCAATTCCCAGGGAAGGTGCAAGGACCAGAAGGCACCCATTCCCACACCTTTGATTGTTATTGCAGTGCAATTGTAAGCAAGCTGACCTTGTTCCTCCTCCCCCCCCTCCGCCCCAGTGTTATCAGCCCTTTTGCCCCAGGTTATCTTACTTTTCTTTGCTGTCTCTCAGTGTTTGTGAGCATAATAAAAATCAATGGATTGAGGAGAAAGGGTTCTTTATTCATTCAGCACACTGTGATTAGCGGGGGTGTAATTTACAGGGGAGGACATGCAATGAAGGGGACAGCTAGGTAAGGAACAACACACATAAGTGTCACATTACTGTGGGTCATTGATGAAACTAGTTTTCAAAGCCTCACGGAGACGCAGTGCACCTCAATGTGCTCTTCTTATTGCCCTGGTGTCTGGCTGCTCAAAATTGGCTGCCAGGCAATCTGCCTCCACCCCCCACACTGCTGGAAACTTTTCTCCCTTTCTTTCACGGATATTATGGAGCACACAGCATGCAGAAACAACAATGGGAATATTGTTTTCACTGAGGTCTAACCTAGTAAGCAAACTACGCCAGCGGGCTTTTAAACGTCCAAAGGCACATTCCGCCACCTTTCTGCACTTGCTCAGCCTATGGTTGAACCACTCCTTACTGCTGTCCAGGCTGCCTCTGTATGGCTTCATGAGCCATGGGAGCAAGGAGTAGGCTGGATCTCCCAGGATCACAATTGGCATTTCAACATCACCAAGAGTTATTTTGCAGTCTGGAAAGAAAGTTCCTGCTTGCAGCTTTCTGAACAGACCAGAGTTCCTAAAGATGCGTGCGTCATGCACCTTTCCTGACCATCCCACGTTGATGTCGGTGAAATGGCCCCTGTGATACACCAGCATTTGCAACACCATTGAGAAGTACCCCTTTCAATTTATGTACTCTTTGGCAAGGTGGTCTGGTACCAAGCTAGGGATATGCATTCTGTCTATCGCCACTGCAGTTAGGGAACCCCATCGTGGCAAAACCATCCACTATGTCCTGCACGTTTCCCAGAGTCACTACCCTTCTGAGCAGAAGTTGCCCTGGCAACTTGGATCACAGCAGACCCCATGGTAGATTTACCCACTCCAAATTGATTCCCCACTGACTGGTAGCAGTCTGGCATTGCAAGATTCCACAGAGCTATCGCCACTCACTTCTCAACTGTCAGAGCAGCTCTCCTTTTAGTATTGCTGGGCTTCAGGGCTGGTGAAAGCTCTTCACACAGTTCCATGAAAGAGGCCAAGCGCATTTGAAAGTTCTGCAGCCACTGCTCATCATCCCATAGCTTCATAAGTATGCAGTCCCACCAGTCAGTGCTTGTTTCCCGGGTCCAGAAGTGGCGCTCCACCATGTCAAGGTGATACGCAACTGTCGCCCGCATCTGTGACTTAGAGATTTTGGGGGAAATACGTAATACAGCTCCTTCATCTAAGGAAGGAGAAAGCATCTCCCAAGGATTGAAGGCCTAGGCATTCCCTTGAACAGACGAGGCAACACTTTTTGTTTGTGGCTGAGGCAAAGAGATCCACCTCTGGATGTTCCCACATTCAAAATATGTCTTCTAGGATCTATGGGTCCAGCTGCCATTTGTAGTCCTGGGAGAAGCATCCGCTGAGAACATCAGCTGTGGTGTTTTGTACTCCAGGAAGGCACAGTGTCAAAATGGGAATATGATGGGTTGTGCACCAGTTCCATAACTTTATTGCTTCAGCATACAGAGACAGGGATCTCGCTCCACCCTGCCAGTTGATATGAAACATGCAGGCCAAATTGTCCATCAAGTTCTTGATAGACTTCCCTCTGACGAAAGGTAGAAAGTGGAGACAGGCATTTCTGACTGCCCTTAGTTCCAGCAGGTTGATGTAGAGACTGGTCTCCTGAAGTGACCATCTGTGCTGGACTGCATGAACACCAAAATGCACCCCCTCTCCCATCCAGGCAGCAATGCATCTGTAACTATGGCGACCATCGGCATTGGCCAAAGAAAGGGACCGGCAGCCCCGGTGTTATGGCGATCCTTCCATCACTCTAGGGAATCTTTCATCTGACGCAAAACAAAAACTTATTTGTCAAAGCTGGGTCCATTTAGTGAATAGACTGTTCTGAGCTATGCTTGAAAGCAGTAAAGGCATAATCTTGCATCATCTGTGATGAAAGTCCAAACTGCCAAGTGACCCAGATGCTGCAAACAGAACATCACTGAGGTTTGAGAGCTTGCTTGAATAGTCTTGATGAAATTTAATAAGGTTACGAATCTCTCCATAGCAAGATAGGCCTTAGTAGTCAGTGAATCCAAAGACACCTCTATGAAGTATATTTTCTGCATGTGGGTCAATACAGACTTGTTGAAACTGAGCAGGAGGCCTAACTGCAGACAGTAATAGGGCCCTCTGGGTGGCTGACAGCACTTCCCTAAAAGACTGACCCTTGAACAGCCAGTCGTTGAGGTATGTAAACATGACAATTGCCTCTCAGTGAAGGGGAGCAGCCACCACTGCCAGAACTTTTGAGAACACTCTTGGAGTTGAGGAGGGTATCACAATATGGAAATATGCATCTTGGAGGTTGAGGGCTGAAAAACAATCCCCTTGGTCCAATGAAGGAATTATCACTGCCAGAGTCACCATCCTGAAATTCTGGGACTTCACAAATTTGTTTAGGAGTTTTAGATCTAAAATTGGTCTCCACCCTCTGTTTTTCTTTGGTATGAGGATGTACCTCAAGTAGAACCCCTTCCCCCCATGTAGAGCTGGGACAAGCTCTAGTACTCCTAATCAAGTTTATCTCCTGTCTTAGTAGGACCTCATGAGAGGGGTCCCTGAAGCGGGGGAAGAAGGGTGGGAAGGAGGGGGGATGTGAAGTGGATGACATAGCCCAGTGTAACAATCTCCAAAACTCATTTGCCTGCGGTAACGTGCTCTCATGCATGCCGGAAATGGGAGCGCTAGCTTCCAAATGGGGGGAGAAGGCAAACAGTTGTAGTTGGCAGGCTAAAAAGAGTGTGAGGCTTCAAACTCTTAACCAGCCTGTCAAAACTGATGCTTTGAAGACGAAACTGGTTGTGTACCTGAACCAGATAGGTTTGTGTTTCCCTTCCTCTGGAACCTTTGCTTCTTTCTGGGGTTTGATAGGTCTCTGGAACCTGGAGAAATATATACGGTGGAAATCTCTGGGCAGTGGGAGATCTATTAAACCTCCTCTTGCTTGCAGGAGTATAGATTCCCAGCAATCACAGAGTGGCTCTGTAGTTTTTCAGAGTATGAAGGGACTCATCCATGTTCTCTGCAAACAATTTATGCTTGTTGAAGGGAATGTCCATGATACTCTGGAGCTTCTTTAGGAAGACAGAAAGCTGAAGCCACGATGACCTGTGCATGACTACTGCAGTAGAGATGGAACAGGCTGCTGTGTCTGCAGCATCCAAGGATGCTTGGAGAGATGTCCAGGATAATAATTGTCCTCCCACAACAATAGTTTGGAATTACGCTCTTTGTTTTGGAAGAAGGTGCTCAAAAAAATCATAAAACTTTATACAGTTCATGTGATTGTATTTGGACATAAAGGCCTGATAATTAGTGTCCCAAAATTGTAGGGTCGCTGACGAATTGGACTTCCATCCAAAAAGATGGAGACTCTTCTAGTCCTTGTCTTACATGGCTGCCTTGGCATGATGTAGTTTTCTCTGCTCATGTATTGCCTCTACCACCAGGGAATAGGAGAGGAATGGGAGAACAAAAATGCAGAGCCTTGGTGGGAACATATTTTTTTCCAATCAGACCTCTTGCAAGTTGGTGGCACTGTAGCTGGGGTCTGCCAATGAGATCCAAGATCATCTCATTAATCGGAATGGTGACTCTGGTTGGTGTTGCTGATTGGAGGATATCTAATAACTTGTGTTGCAATTCCTTGACCTCTTCAAGCAGTATCTGAAGGGAGTCTGCCATGCTATTTGAAGAAGAACTATTAACTGAAGTATGTAACCTCTCGCTGAAACAAGCCTCTGTGCCAGAAGACTGGAGGGTAGCTAATGTAACACAGATTTTTTAAAATGTCTCTAGAGGCGATCCTGGCAATTACTGGTTGGTGAACCTAACTTCAGTAATGGACAAACTGGTAGAAACTGTAGTAAAGAGCAGATCTATCAGACACCTAGATGAACATGATTTGTTGGGGAAGAGTCATTTTGGCTTTTGTAAAGGAAAGTCATGTCTTTGAGAGTGTCAACAAGCATGTGGACAAGGGCAATCAAGAGGATATAATGTACTTGGACTTTCATAAAGCCTTTGGCAAGGTCCCTCACCAAAGACTCTTAAGCAAAGAAAGTAGTTATGAGATAAGAGGGAAGGTCCAGTCATGAATCAGTAGCTGGTAAAAGATAGGAAACAAAAGATAGGAATTAATTACCAGTTTTCACAATGGAGAGAGGTAAACAGCAGGATCCCCCAAGGATCTACACTGGGACCTGTGCTGTTCAACATATTCATTAGTGATCTGGAAAAAAGAGTGAATAGTGAAGTGGCAAAGTTTGCAGATGATACAAAATTATTCAAGATAGTTAAGTCCAAAGCTGACTATGAAGAGTTCTAAAGGATCTCACTAAACTGGGTGACTGGGCAACAAAATGGCAGATAAAATTCAACACTGGTAAGGGCAAAGTAATGCACACTGAAAAAAATAATCCCAACTACATGTGTACAATGATGAGTTCTAAATGAGCTGTTACCACTCAAGAAAGATATCTTGGAGTCAATGTGGATAGTTCTCTGAAAACTTCATCTCAATGCACAGCAGTAGTCAAAAAGACAAACAGAACTACTGGGAAAGAGAAAATAAGACAGAAAATATCATAATGCCACTATATAAATCTATGGTGCATCCACACCTGGAATAGTGTCCAGTTCTTGTTGCCCCATCTCAAAAAGAATACAGTGGAACTGGAAAAGGTTCAAAGAAAGGCAACAAAGATTATCAAGAGTATGGAACGACTTCCATACGAGGAGAGATTAAAAAGATTAGGCTATTCAGTTTAGAGAAGTATTAGAGAGTATTAACTACAGAAAGATAGATTTTAAGTGATTATAAGTGGTAGGCATAAAAGATCAGAGATAGTTGTGATGGGTTGGATCACAGAAACCCCCTTGGGATCTGCCACCCGATGTGC
This sequence comes from Emys orbicularis, assembly GCF_028017835.1. NCBI lineage: Eukaryota > Metazoa > Chordata > Testudines > Emydidae > Emys > Emys orbicularis. The sequence goes on along the minus strand of NC_088683.1, from coordinate 60,816,982 downwards.
CAAGACTACTTCTACCCCTGCCTTCCCTGCCAGCTCGGGGCCTGGCTAATGAGAGAGCCTCTCCACCCACCCAGGATACTTGAAAGAAATTGGAACAAAGGGCAGTGACTGCAAGGGGTGTGAGTGATTGCTGGACCCAGGCTAAAAGGAGATTAGTCTTTAAAAGGGAGCATTCTGGAACTGGTGAGGATCTTATCTGTATTCAATTTGATTAGACATAGATTTGCGCATTTTATTTTATTTTGCTTGGTGACTTACTTTGTTCTGTCTGTTACTACTTGGAACCACTTAAATCCTACTTACTGTATTTAATAAAATCACTTTTTACTTATTAATTAACTCAGAGTATGTATTAATACCTGGGGCTGCAAACAACTGTGCATATCTCTCTATCAGTGTTATAGAGGGCGAACAATTTATGAGTTTACCCTGTATAAGCTTTATACAGGGTAAAACGGATTTATTTGGGTTTAGACCCCATTGGGAGTTGGGCATCTGAGTGTTAAAGACAGGAACACTTCTGTTAGCTGCTTTCAGGTAAACCTGCAGCTTTGGGGCAAGTAATTCTGACCCTGGGTCTGTGTTGGAGCAGACAGGTGTGTCTGGCTCAGCAAGACAGGGTGCTGGGGCCCCGAGCTGGCAGGGAAAGCAGGGGTAGAAGTAGTCTTGGCACATCGGGTTGCAGCTCCCAATAGTTGGTCACAATAGTTACCAAAGGAAATAAAAGGTAAGTGCACAGTCTAAATCTTAAACCTTATTACACTAGGCAGTATTTGGATCAAGCAGTTTTCTCACCCCAGTGGATGTTGTAGTTCTTAATACACAGGCTTCTCCCTTAAGCCTGGGACCAGTCTCCTCAGTTGAAGTCTTTGCCTTCCCAGCATTCTTGTTGCTTCCTTTGTAGATGGAGGAGGAGAAAGGCAAAGGCATGATGCCACTGTCCTTTAATTTATACTCTCAGTCCATGTGCTGGGAAAATACTAGCCTAGACACGTTCTGGTGGGCTTTGCTGAGTCACAGAGTTGAGAAATCCCCCTGGTGTGGTCTTGTGCAACTGAGTCATATAGTTGAGCAGTCCCTATTGTATGGTGCTTGCACAACAACTCCCCTGCTCATTAACAGTCATTTAACAACCTCCTAGCCAGGGGTCACCACCCTTGTAGTGGAGACTCTCCTACTTACAACATATTTCACTAAAACCATATCGTAAAAATCATAATTTCATACATACTAATGATATACATATTTTGACAGAACAATGTGTTTCGGCAGATCATGACCTTTCATATGATATCCTTCATGGCATGCTTTGTATGAAATATATCATAATTATATATGAATGATGAATATAGGGGTTACAGGGTGTTGCTTTGAGGTACAGGAAGACAGGAGTGGAGCTCTCCAAAATTGTACTGTTTTGTAGACTCTCCTTGAAGCTCTGGTACTGGCCACTGTCGGCGACAGGAGACTGAGATAGACAGACCATTGGTCTGACCCAGTATGCCAGTTCTTATGTTCCAATCATTAATTGGTGTCACCTTAGAAAATGATTACTATTGTTGTTGGAAGCGTGCTCAGTACTTTACAAGACACAAAAGTGGAGATGGCCTACACTCTGAGGCATTTTCAGTCTAAAACGTAGCTATATGGTCTAATCTTTGCATTAGCTGGACCACACATATTTCACTTCTGATCATTTTTATTAAAAATGGCATATATTTTACAGTACACCTCTATCTCGATATAACGCTCTCCTCGGGAGCCAAAAAATCTTACCATGTTATAGGTGAAACCGCATTATATCAAACTTGCTTTGATCTGCCAGAGTGCGCAGCCCCGCCCCCCAGAGCACTGCTTTACCGTGTTATATCCAAATTCATGTTATATCGGGTCGCGTTATATCGGGGTAGAGGTGTACTACCTGAAGTGACAATAAAAAACCCATAAAACACTGATACTACTCTCATTAAACTTTCCACAGAGAAGAAGTAATGGTCATAGATTATTAAAAAGATCTAAAAGTCAGATACCATTATTGTAAGTTTCATTATTATTACACTCTGAACTTGTTTTATTGCAATGTAAATATTTGTTCTCAATGGTACAGTTGATTGTGATGGAAAAATCTAAGTAAATGTGGCCATCTCCCATCTCCTACCACAAACCACTGGAGGCTTCTCCACTGCAAACAAAAGGAAATATAAACCTCATTCTTAGGGTAAGTCTTCACAGCAGAGGTAACTTGGGTGATCTGCACACAGGTCTGAGCACCAGGATTAGCCTATCCCAGGTGTGAGCAGTCACAATGCAAAGCAGTACTCGAGATACTGTCTCTTCACTGGTGCTCACTCAGGGGTGTCACTAGGACTTCTGGGGGCATATCCCTTGGTTCTTTGTGCTGCAGATAGCTGAGCTGCTCTATGATTCTTTCCCAGTGAATTGGGGATGAATTTGTCCATCTTTCTGGGTACACCCGGAGGACTGTGGGAAGGCACTGGAGACCATCAGAACTCAAATGATTCAGCCTACATCCTCACTGCAAAATGGGCAGGATATTAGACCGAATGAAAGCAGACCCAGGCTCTAACCATAACCCACGCTCCCAGCTATGCCAGCTAGCCCAGATTCAAAGCAGACATGCCAAACACACACACAAAAAACAACAGAAATTGGGCTTGTTTTTGGCTTAATTGGCTTGTGAGTTGCTTGTTGGCTAGTTTTTGGCTTGTAGCTTGTTTGCTTTGTAGCTTGTTGTAGCTTGTTTTTTTTTTTTTTTTTTTGGATCAGCTCCCGGCCAGCAGGGGCAAGGGGGGACAAGCAGGGGAAAAGGGGGGAGAGAGTCAGGGGTGTACAACAGGCCCACCACAGTCCCAGATTGCACACCGGGGGATCTAGTCACATAGAGTGTTGGGGTTCTTAGGGATTGGCTTGTTTTGGCCTTGTTTTGAAATGGGATTAGCTTGATTTTTGGCTTATTGTGAAAGTCGGGGTGCTTATTTACCGCGTGAAAGTTGGCAACTGTGGTTCAAAGCTCCACTATGAGTGGTTTTTATGTGTGGACAGGAGAGGAGTTAGGGGCAACACCCAAGTAAGAGCCCAGTGCAGTCTCTGCAGTGAAGACATTGCTCCAGAGCGACCTCACTTAGTTGTAGATATCACAAGACCAAAGGAATTGACTCTCAAATGCCCTGGTGATGAATCTGCTATGCTGGGGACTACAACTCCAATCAGCCTCTCCAATGTACTTCTCCTTCCCCTGGGCAGGTAATGGGAAAGGTCCTGAACAGGGTGACCAGATAGCAAGTGTGAAAAATCAGGATGGGGGTGGGGGGTAATAGGTGCCCATATAAGACAAAGCCCCGAATATCAGGACTGTCCCTATAGAATCGAGACATCTGGTCACCCCAGTCCTGAACCAGCAAGTGGCCATGCTTTGGGATGCAGGAAATGCATAGCTAGCTAGGAGCAGCAGGGAAGTTGGATGCAGGGGCCGCATGCCTAGCCAGGAGCTCCAGGGAATCTGGAGGCAGCAAAGATTCTCCACGAACCATATGCAGAGCCATGTATAAAACAGGCTGTGACTGACTGATATTACAGCTGAGTGCAGGTCTGTGTGGGACTTTTGGGGGAGAAGTAGCAGTTGGGGAGGGAACCAGTGCAGAGGGGTCCAAGTGAGAGACAGTAACTGAATCTGACCTGGAAACCTGCAAGCTTCTATTTGCTTGAATAGAGATTGGGTTTAAGAGGTTACCCCAGGCACTAGGCCTGACTCTCAAATGGAATGCCCCTGGGACTCTAACATTTACCACTGTTGCTCACTTGAACTATAACTGTTTAAGCCTCCATACCTAAGGTATTTGCAACCTTTCCCTTTTCTGCCAAAAATACCCTTTCACTTAGCCAGGAGTCTGAGTTGTTATTGGGACCCAGTAGGACTAGCTCTTACAAGACCTAGCTGCTGAAGCACATACAGTGCTTGCCTCCAAGTCAAGGTACACCTGGAATGCTACTGGCACCTTAGGGGTTTGGTGTTCTCCATTATTGAGCAGCCCCAATAACTACAACCTGCACCGCCCCCCTGGGCTGGCCATTTAAATCAACACAGTGTATACACAAGCAAATAACCATCAGCTGAATAGGGCTTCCTCATCATGTTTCCCAAGAAGACTCCTCTAACTTCCTGGTGAAATGCACAGAAGGTCCCTCCTCCACTAGAGGCTTCCCTCTCTTTGGACCTAAGCCAAAGCCCACTGAAGTCAATTTGAAGACTCGAACAAATTCAGTGAGATTTGGATCAGGGCTTTATAAACTCCTCAAGTGAATCAGGCTCCAAAGGGATCAGTCTTCTTTCTCAACTCCCCTGAGCTACATGAGAAACTCCTTCCATCCAAGATTCCTCCACAGCTCTCCTGTCTCAGTATCTGCGTTGATGAGATCTCTCTTTATTAGCAAAGCTGTAATAGGGTTATATCAGGACCATGAGAGAGCCCCAAAGGGTCTGTACCACCTGTCATAGTAAGTTTTGGGGAGTTCAGTTTATATGAGGGTCACCAATACTTTAACCTGCTCCTTTGAAGTTAATGGCAAAATTTACATCGACTTCAACTGCATCAGGTTTGGACTCTAAGGGCTGGTCTACACTGGGGGGGGGGGGGGGGGATCGATCTAAGATACGCAACTTCAGCTACGCAAATAGCGTAGCTGAAGTCAAAGTATCTTAGATCGAATTACCTGGGGTCCACACGGCGCGGGATCGACGGCCGCGGCTCCCCCGTCGACTGCACTACCGCCGCTCGCTCTGGTGGAGTTCCGGAGTCGACGGTGAGAACGTTCAGGGATCGATATATCGCATCTTAACGAGACGCGATATATCGATCCCGGATAAATCGATTGCTACCCGCCGATACGGCGGGTAGTGAAGACGTACCCTTAGGCCCCAAAGTAGCAAAGCATGTAAGCACATGCTTAACTTTAAGCAGGTGAGCAGTCCTTTGACTTCAATTCATGTGTTTAAATGTTTGCTGGACTAGGGCTTAAATTAGGGATCATCTTCTATCCAGGTCATCTTATACACACATATGTAAGGAATGTATATTAAAGTTTTATAAAACAAGTGTCCAAGTGCTGCCTCCAATGCCTAGCAAGTACTCAGCTAGCTGCTGCAGAACTCCACACGGGAAAGTGAGGGTGGGGAAGAACACTTCCTCAAAGAATGTAGTGGGTCACTACTCCATGGCCACTACTCCTGCCTAGCACTATTACAGAATTATGTCTGGATGATTACCAAATGACCTTCAAGGCCAAAATGATCTCTGTGTGTGTGTGGTGTCTGTGTCTGTGTGTGTTGTATCACAGCATGGTTAAAAAAACTGCTAATCCACGCAGGATACCTAACTTCCAACTGGCCAAATCAGACCAACCATGGAAAACCATGTTAAATCAATAGAATGCATTTAATAGGGACTGGGTGACCTAACCTCTCAGAACAAGCTGCCTTTTCAGTTTTTAATGGCTCTTACAAATGTTACCAGACATAACGCCAACTGTGCCAGTAAAAGAATTTCTCACAAGATGGTCTTTAACAGTGAACATTTGCTTCTGAGATTACCAAAATGAATATATTTATAGAAACATCTTCTCACTCTTAGAGGTTGAGCGTTCAGAACGGGGATGAGCCTTAATGGCAGGATAGTGTCAGGAAGACTGTAAGACAATGATTATTATGATTTATTTGTATTATCACGGTGCTTAGGAGTCCAAGATATGGATGAGGATACCATTATGCTCGGTGCTGTACAAATACACACAGAGAGTCCCTGCCCCAAAGAGTTTACAATCTATCTGAACCTCAGGCTCCAGGACTAACAATCCATATCTTTCATGAATGCAGACAACAATGATCTGGGGAGCTGGATAATTTGATAAAGAATAACTCAACATGTGCTATGTGTGAAATGGAATCATATGATGTAATAATGTTTACAGTGCCTCTTGCAGTGCTTACTTACTGCTTGGCTTCACAGTCAGTGGCCAACTAGGGTATTTCTATCCATACCTCAGAACAGATTTTAATAATTTCTGTATAATCATATTAAATAGTATGAGTATGAAAAAATAATCACTAAATTTAGTTTCATTTTTCATTCCTATATGATTAAAAATATTATATAACCTTTTACTATCATTTTCTGTCAGCTTACTTTCTCTTTTACATAGGAGACACTGTCTTGACATGCAGTATTAAGCATTAAAGAGGATCAAATGAAAAGAGATCAAAAATTCAAATTTTAGTCTTATTAGAGTCCACTTCAGGGTTATTTTCTTGTTTTTCATTTCCTGTCAGAACTTGATTCTCAGATGAATTTGACATATGCAAACTCTCTACACATGCAGTAATCATATTTAAATTTAGATTTATGACTAGGATTAGTGGGTGGAACTGGGGCTAGATTGGGATCATCAGGACTTTGGTTGCTAGTCTCCCTAACTCTGGGCTTTGAAGAAAGATCTGGAAGCAAAACATATTTGATAGCTATTACAATTCTGTATCACAGAAGTATTATTGGAATAACACATCATTATTAAAAATGAAAGCATTATGTTTGCCTGAAAATTATATAATTATCTCCTGGAAAAAAGAAAAACTGAATGCATATTACATTGAATGTACACCAAAACTGGTATGGAAAACTCCCATGTATACTAACAGAATGTTCATTTTGAAGGGGAAAAAGCCCCGAAAACTACCATCTTTCTGCAACTCTTGAACAGGACTGCCTCAAAATTGCAGTGTAGTATAGGGTCCCATGCTTGCAGAAAAGGCCATTCTGAAGTCTGCAGGGTCCCTTTGAGAAACAATGATTTTATTTTGCAACTTGCCTTAGTGAACTTCAGAACAAGGATATTTTTTCTCACACCATTCATTTTTACATCATATAGGATGAAAAACTGGAATGTGCCATCAAAAATATGTCATATTCAGTATGTGCTTAAAATCTGTTGACATCTCCTAAATCCAATTTACTAGCATGAATTGTGTCACACAGTATTAATTGGCATTCTGTGTAACATATGGACTCCAATCATCCAAATGGATGGAAGCCACAGGGCAAGATTTGCTATTCCTAAGTCACAAAAAATATTGACAGGTTTCAGAGTAGCAGCCATGTTAGTCTGTATCCGCAAAAAGAACAGGAGTACTTGTGGCACCTTAGAGACTAACAAATTTATTAGAGCATAAGCTTTCGTGGGCTACAACCCACTTCTTCGGATGCATATAGAGTGATATGTTTCACTCTATATGCATCCGAAGAAGTGGGTTGTAGCCCACGAAAGCTTATGCTCTAATAAATTTGTTAGTCTCTAAGGTGCCACAAGTACTCCTGTTCTTTTTAAAAAATATTGACACTCAAGTATAAATATAATTAACTTTGTGCTGATGTGATTTATTAAATCCACTCCATGTCCCTGGTATAGGAGAAAATAAATAATAGTTTAATCTCAAGAATGAATTTCTTTATAACTGATGTACTGTGATGCAAAACAGTGTACCTGCAAAATGCATATTATTGAAATCTTATATTGCCCAGTAAATTCAGTGTTCTGGAACCGGTTTTGTTAGTAACATAATAACTTTGAGATTAGGAATGCCAAAGTTAGGATAGTACTATAAGAGACAAAGTCAGTGAAAGTGTTAAACATCATAAACAGTATATTCAAATTAAGTAATAAATATTCAGGAATCCATTGATTTCTCTCTATATATAAATCAATGCATATATAGATCATAGAATCATGGAAGTGTAGGACTGGAAGGGACCTCGAGAGGTTATCTAGTCCAGTCCCCTGCACTCAAGGCAGGACTAAGTATTATCTAGAGCTATTGATTATATAGCTCAATCAATGCAAATATATACGTACGTGTGTGTGTGTGTGTGTGTGTGTGTGTGTGTGTGTGTGTGTGTGTGTGTGTACACACACAGAGACAAATCTATGCATATATATATATATATATGAATTTACTCTCCCAAAGACAACATTTAGGCTAGATTGTAACTTGGACTTCACATTTGCAAAGCAGTGTAAGAGAGAGTAAGAGCCCCCACTTATAATCCTGTGTGAGCTCACTAGATCTTGGGTCTGGGCCCACAGGGCTAAGTGGGTGCTGCACAAATGCCACTCTCCCCTCTCAAGCAGGTAGATGAGATGTTGTGGATGGAACTTTGCCTCTGCCTGCCTAACACACTGGACAGCACAATTATTCAGACACATAGACAAATCAGAGAAACTATTGCAGCTCTTGGACACAAATCTCTGATGTGGTCCAGATCTGCTCTTATATATTGTATGAGGTGCCCTGAAGCAAGAGAAAACAAGGAGGAAATTATGCCTACTTTTGTGGTGGTGCAGTTTATGCTTCACCCTTGCTCAGGATTATGCCTAAAGGTACAATCTAGCCCTTAGCAAAGAAAAGAACACTGGGTTAAGAAAAATTTGGGAAGTTCCAAGGGGTAATTACAGGAGGATGGAGAGATGTGAAGAAACTCTCTGTTTAGGGCCAGTCTTGAAAGTCCTGATACAGGCATTTTTGCTTGTGAAAGGACTGTAAAACCAGGTCTTTAGCAGGGTTCTCTTCAGGTTCTCTTTCTATTGCACTGTGTGTAAAATGAGATTGTTGCTGCTTTTCCAGATAACTAATTACCTAATTCTGAAATATGACACAATGAATCACATGAATTTGTTAGAGGGAGTAGTAACGATTAATTAATGTATTTGTAAAAGTAAACAGATATAGAAATAGAATATAGAATAGTAAACAGATATAGAAATACTGTATTCAACTTTGGCAACACGTATTCCTGCTTCCAGGAAAAATGAAAAACAAACAAGTAGGGTGGAACTCCTACGTCCGTACAAGCTACATACGCACATGTAGGCAAAACAATCAGCTGTACAACTGAGAGCAACTATATACTCAGCATAAAAAAATTACTTGGATTGTAATAATTACATAATGTTGGAAATATCTGACTTCCAGGCCTTTTAAATTATTTATGGCAATTACATCTTCCCTGTAGAAGGTTTAGTAAGAGTAGGGTCAGGTTTTTTTTGTTTTGTTTTTGTTTTTATCATCACCTCTGGTAATACTGGTTAAATATATGTACATTTTTCATAAAATTTTCTAGAGTGAAAGCTGTATGATCCAGCCGTGTGTACATCTTTTGGGTTTAAAATTTGCAGCTATTAGAAAGATTAAACCAGTTTTTATTTTCTTATTTTGTTGTTGCTGTTACATGCTTGATGCTTTTCTCATTATTATAGGTGACATAGGTATAGTTAAAGTTGTCCATGGTTTCCATTTGATTGTTCTATTTTCAGTTCCTTAAAACTGCATAACTTTTACTGTTCAGAATGAAATTTTTCATGCCAGGTTTCTGACTCAGGCTGATTTTTTCCCTAAAGTTTCAGCTAAAATAGTTCAGCCATTTCCAAGCACAAAGTTGGGGGGAAATACTTTGTTTGCCTAAACTAAAAAACTTCTTACACCTGTTTCATTGAGAAACTCTAGCACCTCCATGCTTTGGAACAGGGTTTTAAAATTTGGCAGGGGAGTAGCCCTGGTGTCAGAGATGTGTCTTTTGCTGTCCCTGTGAAAATTCTCCTCCAAATCATACAATGTCTCTTTCTGTTCTGCAGCCAGCTTCTCCTTCTGCTCTTTCCACAGAATAGCCAGTGAGAGTCCTTTCTTTTATAACCTCCAGTCCCCTTTGTCAGGTGACCCCTGACCAGCTTCATCAGGTGATCAAAGTCCCCCACCAAGTGATGTGTTGCTTAGTTATCAGTCCACAGGGGCAGAACCAGTTTTCTTGGCTTGGCTACCTTTTTTTTTTTATCATATTCAGTGTCAAAACCCTATGTTAGTGCAGAGTCAAGGTGGCTTGGTGGTATGTCTGCAGAACGTTGAGTTGAGCAAAACTCAAACATCTGAAAACCAGGAAATGCACAGTTAAGGTTGCCTATGCAAATTAAGACACCCACACACACACACGCACACACACACCCCGCAAGCAGGGAATGCATCCCTCTGAAGTCTTTGTTCCCTGGTATACAAACATTTCTATTGCTCTTACTTCCTTCCCTCCTATAACTGGACTCACATGCAGTGCCTGGAGCAAAGGATGACTATGTTACAGTGGAATGGTGTTCCTGCTCTTGTTTCATGGTTGGATGGTGGAGTTTGTGGCAAGGCTGGATTTCTATTCCAAAACACTTAGTTTTACTTTTGAAAGAAAGATCCTCTGACCCGTCCAACAGATGCATCCCATCTCTGAGAAACACATTTTCTGAGGAGCCATGAACCCTCCAATCTTCAGACTAATGTTCTTCCAACACTTATTAATAGTTTTCATATTGTTGCTTTAGCAATTATGCAGATGCGCAGACAAATTAGAGAAAAGTATCGCAGCTCTTGGACACAAATCTCTGATGTGGTCCGAATTTGCTCTCAGACATTGTATGAGGTGCACACCATGAATAAGGCCCAGATCATTTCCATCAAAGTGAATCACCACAATATTCAGTAGATCACAACCTTTTAAGTCACCACTTAGATGCTGCAGAGTGGGCAAAGCATGATGTCAACACAAGCCACCTCTCTGCACCCAAATCAGACTGTAGTCAAAATCCCCATGTCATGATGTATTCCTTGCTCTCCTGCACACTTCGGCAACCTCATGATCCAGGAATCGCTCAAAATCCACACACTGGCAACACTGGGCACACATATTCCTTTTCCATCACAGTACCTGCACTGTCAAAACTCCATCCAAGGCACCTTTGGAAACATCACATTCATCTGCCCCAAAATCAGGAATTAGCCACTCTATTTCCCCCTCTCCTGTCCATCCCATTTCTGCAGAGGCTAGTAAAATGCAACAAACCACAAATGCAAGTCTTGCCTACCACCTGTCCTCATTTCCCATACCCTCCACAGCTGTAACCCTTCTTCAAGTTCCTGTTCCTCTAACACACACAAAGTCCTGTTCTCCGATTCCTCTGCACTCAAAATAACAAAACTGTGGCTAGAACACCTGCTGACTAATCTGCTGTGTTCACAGTAAACCTACCCACAAAATAAAAACATGTTATATTATAACAGAGACAACTTGATGAAAGCAACATGAGCTATTAAATCTTTATTGCACAGGTACACAAAGATTCAGACTAGAAACATCAGTGGCAAGGTGTTCACCAGGGGTAATGGTGTTGGTACATTTCCTTGAACTACCCAGGCAATCATAAAGTGGCTGCATAGAAACGCTCTCATTTTTTTTACTTTATTGGTGCATGTGCACTGTAATCCTTCCAGATGGCACATCTACACAAGCAAAGAGGTGAGCATGTTCTTAAATACTATTTTCATTTGGATCTCCCAAAGATTTAGTGGGCAAAACTTGACAGAATGAGACCATTTTGACCCATATCACATCAATAATTTGATGTCTAGCTCTGCTTAAAAAACAACCGACAACTACAACAACAACTCTAGAAACTTTTTTGAAAAATAGCTATTTTGGGTTAGAGGACATATATCTCTACAACCCCTAACTCAAATGAGTCCACATTTGGGTCACTAATCCTACTCCGCACCTGCCTGATGTATACCAAAATTCAGAGGAATCCGACAAAGTTAGGTCGATGTAATTCGCCTTGCGTCGACCTATTCATGCATGTGTCTATGCTAAAATTTGTCTCCCGCTGATGTAAGTGCCCTTTCACAGTGATGCTGTAAACCCACCTCTCCAAACAGCGGGAAGCTGTGGTTGATCTACTCAGGTCAAAGCACTGAAAGTGTAGACACTGTGCAACCTGTGTGGACCCTAATAGTCATCTAGCTGCTGTCCTACAATGCCCCATTCCTTGAAACAGTGACTGTTCTGGTCACACTTATAAACTCCTCTGTTCAGGGGTCATGGAGACCAGAAGACTTCTCTCCTTTAAATTCCACCCCCATTTTTGAAATGTGTTTTTCTGATTGCCCGCCTTGGTGAGCACACCTAGCAACTCTCCCTGTTGTGTGCAACTACTCAACTGACCATGCCAGCTCCACACCAGACATGCCAAACCTGCCAAAAAACCCGCAGAAATTGGGCTTATTTTTGGTTTAATTGGCTTGTGAGTTGCTTGTTGGCTAGTTTTTGGCTTGTAGCTTGTTGCTTCTTTTTTTTGATCAGCTCCCGGCAAGCAGAGGCAAGGGGGGAGGAGAGTCAGGGGTGCACAGCGGACCCACCACAGTCCCAGACTGCACGCCAGGGGGATCTAGTCACATAGAATGTTGGGGTTCTTAGGGACTGTCTTGTTTTGGCCTTGTTTTGAAATGGGATTAGCTTGATTTTTGGCTTATTGTGAAAGTCGGGGTGCTTATTTACCATGTGCTCCACGTAGTAAACATGCTCCTGCCTGGAGTAAGTGGGAGGTATTGGATCTCCTGGGCCTGTGAGGAGAAGTGGCTGTGCAAGCAGAGCTACAGACCAGTCATAGAAACACAGACATCTACGAAAAGATTGCATGGGGATTCAATCAAAGGGATACAACAGGGATCAGCAGTAGTGCTGTGTGAAAGTGAAGGAACTGAGCCAGGCAGACCTGCCACTTTTACAACAAACTGCACCCCACCAGCACCCTGCAAACCACCATGGATACCTTGGAAGAGCCTGAGACAAAGACCCTTACTGTGAACAGTGAGGAGGGGGAGGAGAAAGTCGCCTTGTGTTGTGCATCTTTCTGTTGTGACTGTAAATCCGATGATACATCTGTCTGTTTTTACTAACAGCGGCTGCTGTTACAGCCTTGAATGGTCCCCCTCCATACCTGCAGAATGTCTAACCCTGCTGAGGAGGAGAAAGAAAAGGAGTATGGAGGACATGTTCACTGAGAAACTACAAGCCTGTGCTGCATCAGACTGCAAACATAGGGCCTGAAGTGCCAACATAGCAGACAGCATGGAGAGGGAAAGATCAGACAGGAGAAAGGCCCAGGAAAAAGAGAGGTGGATGCACCATGATGTAATGGGTCTTCTCAGGCAGCAAACGCAAATGCTGCAGACCCTGGCTGCTCTACAGGTCCAAAAATCCCAGACTTCCCATCCTTTGCTCTCCTGTGAGAACTCCATGGTAGCAGCTCCCTATAGACCCAATATTCTATGTGGCACCAAGGGCTACATCAATACCCCTACCATTCCATGCGATGGGTCACCATGGAAGACTACAGCTTCTCATGCAGTGACCTGTGAGAGCCACAGTTGTATATGTGTAGCCACAACAGACTATGTATGTGCACTGAAATGGACAGAAATGTTTGCTGCCTTTCCAATTTCAAAGTCCCATTCCGTTAATTTATGTTTAAAATTTGTATTACGTTGCCTGTTTTTTTTTTGCATTGTTTTTCTGCACTGTTTTTTGCCACTCAGTAAAATTCTATTTTTTTCAAGTAAAATGATCTTCATTAGTTCACACCACCTATTTGCAGAAGGCATAGCAGTACTCAAAACACCCAGTACTTATAAATGTAGAATAACACAAAACTCATAGGTTCGAGAAAACACCCACTCATAGTTATAAATGTACAACAAGCACTACACAATACCTAGCAGCACCCAAGCTTCAGGCCCAGGGAACAGTCTAGCACAGAACACTACTGTGAGTGAACATTAAAATGCTCTTTCAAAGTCTACCTCAACTGCATAGCTTCACGTTGAGCTCTTGTACTGGCCCATATGTCTGGCTGTTCAAAATCAGCAGACAACCGCTCCACTCTGGCAGCAGCTTTTTACCCTTAACCTCACACATATTACTCAGAAAACAACCACTGGAGTATTTTTCTCACTGAGATCCCATCTAGTGAGTAATCACCACCAGCATCCTTCCAATCTACCAAAAGCACATTCAACAGTCATTTAGCCCCTGCTTGGCCAGCAGTTGAATCTTTCCTTGCTGCTGTCAAGGTGGCCAGTGTATGCTTTCATGAGCCAGGGGAGCCAAAAGTAGGCTGGATCCCCTGGAATCACTACTGGCATATCAGCATCACCAGTGGTAATCCGCTGGTCAGAAAAGAACGTCCCTGCTTGAAGCTTTCTGAACAGTCCTGTGTTCTTAAAGATGTGAGTGTCATGTACCTTCCTTAACCTGCCCATATTGATACTGGTGAAGCACCCCTGGGGATCCACCAATGCTTGCCTAATCAGTTGATGTTATCAGGGTTCATGGGTTCCCTGACGAATGTGGGCAGTTATTTTCAGAAAACCACACTAGCCAAATCATGCTGTAGACCACCCCATTAAGCATGTTTTTATAACTCCACTGTTAGAGCAAATACTCTTATATATAAAAGTCAAGAAACCCCTGTTAAAATGCTGGTAGCAACAGCAGTGTTTTAACATCGGTGTAGCAAGCACAGTTCTGGCAGCCCTTAGTTTAATACTCCATATTAAAGAGCAATACTTCAAACTAAAGAGTCAGTATTGTTGATTTTCTGATAATGTAATTGATCTTCCAGATGAGAGTGTCTTACATAATAAGGCAATGTATTGTGATAACGTAGTCAACAAAAGAATTATAAAGTATGTTTTCATTTTTCAAAGTATAGTTTTTATTATACATATATAGTTTTAGATAGATAAGATAGACAGATATGCGAATTTTTGAAAGCCAATTTTAAAAGGAATTTTTAGGAGCTGGGAGGAAAACAATTATATTTCAGGGTGTAACTCTGAAATGAATTTGGATGCTAAGTTTCTCACATTTATAAAATATAAATAGGGCAGATCTAAAGATGACCCTCAGATTAGGGTTAGGGTTCAATAACAGGAAAGATGGGAGTGTTGTCATTAGTGACAAAGAATGGCGAGTAGGGAATGTTTCAGAGGAAAGATGAGAAGTTCAGTTACAGTTAGGTAAGTTTAAACTGATGGTTGGTTGGAATTCAAGAGGAGATGTCAGAGAGAGACAGGGCTAGATATGGAACTGGAGTGGGGGAAACAGGATTAGAGTAGAGAGGTAGATTTGTGAATCATAAGTATAATGAAGCCACGTTTGAGGATGAGATCATACAGGAAAGGAATATAGACAGAGAGAAGAGTGGGGCCAAAGAGGAAGTGGGAGAGAAGTGGACTTATTGAAAGAAAAGCTGAAGGAATGAGCAAAAGGTAAGAAAACCAGGAGAAGTTTGGTCACAAAAGACAAGGTTAACACAATATCAAGGAGAATATGATTAACAATGTCAAAAACACGAGAGAGATCAAGTAGGATTAGGGTTGACAACTTAGTAATATTTAAAAACTAGACATTTCAGCAGGAATGCTGGAACCTCCCTTGCCCTACCTCTTCCCCTGAGCCCTCGCCCCCGCCCCTATCATGCTTCTTCCCCCAAGGTCCCACCCCTGCCCCCAAGTCCCTGCCCCAGCCGCTCCTCTTCCCCTCTCCCCCAGTCGCTCGCTTTTTTCCTCCCTCCACCCCCTCCCAGGTCGGGAGGGATTCGCCTGTGGAGCCAGGGCTGGGAGCTGCAGCCACCCAATGCAGGTAGAAGGCAGCCCCAGATGAGTAGGGGCTGGTGTGGGTCATGATCCAGTGCCTCCCTGCCTCCCCCACCCACAGTAACCAGACTTTGGGTGTCCGGTCGGTAGATCTGACTGGGCACTGTCAGGTCCCCTTTTTGACCGGACTTTCACCTGGCCACCCTAAGTAGAATAAGAATAGAGTGGACACCCTGAGGCCCTATTTATGGCATGATATGAGATCAGGCATTCAAACAAGCATACTATGTATATCTAGGCTTGCATGTGGATATGTGTATCTGGAACTCCATACCTGATTATGTTGTTTAAAGGTTAATGGGAAGAATTCTGACATTTATAACCTAGTTTTTCTTGAACTTATGAAAGGAACTGAGTCTGTGGCAAAGCTGAGGTGAGGTTTTATAAAGAAGTTGTTCTCCTAGGGTAAAACGTGTTAGCCTTGTGCCAAAAATTCATATGAAAAATGTCTTAATTGGTAAAAAGTATTATTATTTTTGCCCAGCTCTGTTAAGATATGAACTGAATTTTACCAAATTTTATAAAAATTAATCACCTTGAGTCTAAGAATAGCTCTGAAAATTAAAGACTCAATTTTTTAGAAATTTTAAGTGCCTTCTCTACATAACTTACACGTTTGGTAGCACAATGATATAAAACAGTAACCTGATACCTAACCTGATATGTCTGAGTTTTCAGTTATAGAAATGAAGTAAAGCATTCTTATTCTTCACAATATTAGTTGGATCTGATCGTGCGCACTGTGTAATTTGTGTTTTTGTTGAGTAGATTTCTTACTTCCTTGAAGTTCTTTACAATTCAAGTTTTAAAAGAAATATGGATTAAATTCTAATTAAATAAAAGAGCAAATTAAAAATATTTTCTTATCTGCTTTTGGCAGGGACCATGGTCTGGTACTTTTAGCACAGGACTGAGTCAGGAGTTCTGCCCATGACTTGGAACCTGGCCCCTCATCATGAGATTTCAATGGGGCTACATGCATTACCCATGGGAGTAGTTGTGATAAAGAGATCTACTGGTGGTTCAATACTCTGTTTCAATAACTTGTCAGGCCTGACATACTCACTACACCTAACACACTGTTGTAATAATCTGTATCTAAAGGGTGTCATGTAAGGCAGTGTTTCCCAACCAGTGTGGCATGTAATTTTTTGAAAAACTATATGTGAGAACTAACATTTCTCTTGTATTTTAATCAGTGTCAGAGCCAGACTGCATTCTGTACTTTTGCTCTCTGGGACTAGGCCCCTTTCAAATATTATGCATGTGTCACATTCCATTCCCCAAAGCGATGCTAAGAGGGATAAAAAGTAAACAAAGATGACGTGCCCTGATGAATGCAATATACTGCACTGAGCCTTTGATGATGATGCACGTAAAAAAGACATAGAATTCAAGCCTAAGTTTTATATTTACATTTGACTTGAGATAAAAGCCGGAGAGAGCTGGACCTGGAATGACATTATAATTAATTATATTGCATTTAAAAGCAGCGGAGAGAGTTATACACACTTGGGAAGACTATTTTGGGAATGAGAAGAAATTATTAATTATTAATTGCTTGTCATCCCAAAATATTATTCTC
Source organism: Emys orbicularis (assembly GCF_028017835.1). Taxonomy (NCBI): domain Eukaryota; kingdom Metazoa; phylum Chordata; order Testudines; family Emydidae; genus Emys; species Emys orbicularis. Next base: position 60,799,808 of record NC_088683.1, on the reverse strand, counting down.
AAGTGTGTGCCACTTTCTCCACTGAGCATGCTTTTGTCCAGAGTTCTTATATTTAGCTTTAATGTTAGTTTCCACTGTTGAAAATGTTAATTCTAGCACAAAAGATAGATCACGATCTAACGTTAGCCACCACGGTTGTTTTGATTTTAACCCTACTAGCTTCCTTCTGGATTGGCTCATGAATATTCATGAGATAAAATTTAAAGTGGCCTATGAAAGACGCAACATTACACTACGCTCAAATGAACTTCATGTTATGGGAGTCATGTGGTGGTCAGTGTGTTTTTCAAATCTTACAAATCTCACAAGTTACAGCAGTGAATTTCAAATTTATGACCCAAAAATTGACAAATATTTGAAGAAAAAAGATTTTGGCAGTTCCACATGAACTTGTAGTGATGAAGCTGAACATAAAATTAAGAAAGTGAAAGTGGTGAACCAACACATCTGTGACAGCTATCTGCAATATGGATATTCATCCACTGGGGAACCATCTTGCCCTCTTCCACAACGTCTCATGTGTGGGGAGAAACTCTCAAACCATGCCATGGTGCCAAGTAAGTTAAAATGACACCTTACAAGCAAACATTCATCCCTCGCCAAGAAGGACATAATTTTTTTTAAGCGTTTGAGGGATCAGAATGAAAAGCAAGAGTGACTGACGATAGACTGTGCAACTGTTTCTGACAAAGCACTAGAAGCAAGCTACGTGGTCACTGAGCTTGTAGCAAAGGCAAAAAAGCCACTTACAATCTTAGAAATATTAATTTTACCAGCATGCATAGAAATCATGAGAGTAACGTTGGGTGCACACAAGGTCAACAAAATTGAACAACTTCCCCTTTCAAATTCAGTGCTAGGCTTGGATCTCAGACTTGGAGTTTGGCATTTGACGTTGCTCACTTCCAAAGCCATACAAAAAAGAAGTGCCTCAAAGATGAAAAGGTAATATCAGTCTTGATAAATAGTAATATCGTTAGTTTATGTTTCTTGATTGCTACAATTTTTCTATTATTTGTTGTTCATCATATAATAAAATTTGGCGTCTTGTTGGTGTGAATGTGTGAATATGTGAGTTGACTGAAAATACTTGTCATAGTGAATGGCAAGAGCAGTAAACAGCTTAAACCAAGGTGATAAGAGGGAGAGTTCATTTGCAGACAATTTGGTGGTGTGCCTCAAAATAATTAAAGATATCAAGGTGTGCTGTGGCAGAGAATAGGTTGGGAACCACTGATATAAGGTATCATATACAAACTGGTAACACACTGGTCCTGCAAATCATTGTGTGGTGTATATACAGGGTGTATACAAAGAGTTATAAGTATGTGCTAAAATTATGTTTCTAAAATGTGTTTGGCAAACAACACATAAGCCCAGTCTGTCCTAGACAGAGGAATGTGTATTTACTTGTCTGTCCAGCCTGGTTGTCAGCCAGAGAACAAGGAAGGTATATTTACATAAAAGGTAAACAAAGCCATCAAACTAACAAGTGGGGAAGTTAACTGTCTCAATGGAAGACTGCACCCTCAGGAAGCCTTCCTGCCTCTTGAAGCAGAGTCAATGAATTTTGGGAAGACAGAAGGAGAGAGAAAAGGCCATTTTGGCATCCATCACTGGGGGGACTACAGAGGCCAGAGCTCCTGAAATCACAGAACATTACTTGGATCCTTCAACCAAGGGGTTGAAGTCTCTGGGAATTGACAATAATTGAAAAACCTGCTTAGTCAAAGATTATAACTAGCTGAAATTAAGTTTTAGTATTAGAAATGTATTTTTAGTTTTGTTTGCTTGTAACTCTGTCTTTATTCCTTATATTTGGTATCACTTAAATCTATGCCTTTTTCATTAATAAGCTTGCTTTACTTTTAACAATAACCAACACATTGCTGTGATTGAAATAAGAATGTTTTTCAAACCACAATTACATTAATGAGCTGCTGTTTACTATCTCTTTATAGGAGCGGTAAACAACTTCTGTCAGTGTTCAGAAAGGAAGCTGGACACTGCAGGGAGATGTCTTTAGGGAATTCGGGAGCTAGAGTTCACTATTTCTTACCTGAGAGGCTAGGTTTGGACTGGTAGAGTCCTGATGAGTTTGCTGGTAAGGCAGACAAGTTGGTGTGTCAAGGAGTTGTCACATAGCTCAGCACTAGCAAAATTTTCACTTGCTGAGGTTGAGGGGAATTCCAGCAGGTCGTCACAGTAGTGAGTGAGGTTACTAGACTGGCCCCTTGTTTTGTGACTTTGGGCAAGCCACTTATGCTCTAGCCTCAGTTTCCCTATCTGTAAAATGGGGACCATAATATGCATCTGCCTCAGAGGATACTGTGAGGCTTAATTAGTTAATGTTTGTAAAGCATGTTGCAAAGGTAAAGTAGTAAGTGTTATTTTTAATTTATATAAAGCGGTTTGGGCCTCATTGACGAAAAACGTTACATGTATACAAAATATTATTATTTTAAAGCCACAGTCCTGCAAGTTTGACAGCCACCATCTTAACTGACACACATAGGGTTAAACTGGGGACCTTCAGAACTAAAACCATGAGGTGCTACAGCCTGAGCTAAAGAGCCAAAGCCTCTGTAGCTGTAATAACTCAGATCCTCTGTGGAACAGCACAGCAGGCAGTGGAGATGGACCTGTAATGTGAGCTTAACTTCCAGCCTGTGAGTGGTCCCACTGAAATCAATGGGACAACATGCTTAAAGTTATGCATGGTTGTAGTGAATATAGGATCTGGGTCTACATTTGTTAATGGTGATGAAATTTTACTTCTGTTTTATTCCTTAAGTATTTTTCAGGCTGAGGCCTGGTCTACACTATGACTTTAATTCGGATTTAGCAGCGTTAAATCGAATTAACCCTGCACCCGTCCACACAACGAAGCCATTTATTTCTAAATAAAGGGCTCTTAAAATCGATTTCTGTACTCCTCCCCGATGAGCGGAGTAGCACCAAAATCGATATTGTCATTTCGAATTAGGGTTAGTGTGGCCGCAATTCGATGGTATTGGCCTCCGGGAGCTGTCCCAGAGTGCACCATTGTGACCGCTCTGGACAGCAATCTGAACTCGGATGCACTGGCCAGGTAGAGAGGAAAAGCCCCACGAACATTTGAATTTCATTTCCTGTTTGCCCAGCGTGGAGAGCACAGGTGACCACAGATAGCTCAGCTCATCAGCACAGGTAACCATGCAGGCCGATAACACTGCTCTACAGCCAAAATGCTTCTGAAATAAATGTAGTGAAACTTTACTAATTCTGGGTCACTGAGAACGAAAATGATGCTTAAAATTGTTGATTGGCTCTAGTTTTCAAGATATGCTATTGGGTCAGTATATACGACCCTTGACTTGGGAATGGCGGAGGATAAGTGAGTTATAAAGGGAAGGGATCTCAATTTAAACCAGAAATGACTAAAATACATCTTTGACTGGATCTATGAATAAATCTATGACTGGGTTTGGACAGTACTTGCTTTTTAGGCAAAACAATGAATGATGCAATCTGAAGCTGGTATTGCGTCATACATGATATGAATTGCATCATGTTATTCCTAGAAATCATGGATGATGCAATCATAACGAAGCTTACATCACTCTGCTGAACAAATTGCCCTATATCAGCTCTAGAAATCATACAGTGTCGTGCTCTCTTATTTGTCAGTGTTTGATTTTGCAAAGGGACACATTTCTGTTTACCAAAGTGAGCAGAGATGCCTCGTACTTGTGTGAACAGTGCAGATAACTTCTGCTATGTTTGTGGTGAAGTGACTTTTGCATCACAAAAGCGCAGTATAACCACTATGGTTAAGAAAGCCTATTACCTTTATTTTGGCTGCAAAATTGGAGATCAGGACAAGAGGTGGGCTCCACACATATGCTGCAACACTTGTGCAACAAATCTTCGCCAGTGGTTGAACAGGAAAAGGAAATCTATGCCTTTTGCAGTGCCAATGATTTGGAGAGAGCCAACAGATCATACCAGCAATTGTTACTTCTGCATGGTGCCTCCAGTTGGGAAAGGTGTGTCAAAGAAGAAAAAGTGGACTGTGCATTATCCAAACATTCCATCAGCTATACGCCCAGTACCCCACGGAGAAGGACTGCCGGTTCCTGATGCACCAGAATCATTCTCACTTGAGTCAGACGAGGAAGAGGAAGAGGATGAAACTTCTGGTCCTGAACCATCAATGTCACAGGACCCACATTTTCTCCCATCCTCCTCTGAACCACACCTCATAACACAAGGTGAACTGAATGACCTTGTCAGGGATTTGGAACTACCCAAGAGTAAGGCAGAGCTGTTGGGCTCCAGACTACAGCAGTGGAATCTCCTGGCAGGTGATGTTAGGGTTTCCATGTTCCATGACCGTCAAAAGGATCTTGTCCCATTCTTCTTCATGGAAGGTGATCTTGTAGCCTGCAACAACATCGATGGTGTGATGGCAGCCCTCAACATCGTTCACGATCCAGATGAGTGGAGACTGTTCATTGATTCATCGAAGACGAGTCTTCAAGCTGTTTTACTGCATAATGGCAATGTTTTGCCATCAATTCCAGTTGGTCATGCAGTCCATCTGAAGGAAACCTATGACAACATGAAACAACTTTTGAGGTGCATAAACTATGACCAAAATCAGTGGCAGCTTTGTGGCGATTTGAAGGTTGTTGCTCTCTTACTTGGTCTGCAGACTGGATACACAAAGTACTGCTGTTTTCTCTGCGAATGGGATAGTCGTGCAAGAGATTACCACTACATCAAGAAAGATTGGCCACTCCGACAGTCATTGGAGCCTGGGAGGAAAAGTGTTCAGCATCCACCACTTGTTGAATCAAGGAAGATTTTGTTACCACCCTTACACATTAAGCTGGTTCTGATGAAGAACTTTGTCAAGGCCATTGACAAAACACAAGCAGCTTTCAAGTACCTCCGTGGAAAATTTCCAAGGTTAAGTGAAGCTAAGATAAAGGAAGGTGTCTTTGTTGGTCCTCAGATTCGTGAACTTCTTCGAGATGATGCATTTGACCATGCACTGCGTGGCAAGGAAAAGATGGCATGGAAAGCCTTCCAGTTAGTGGCAATAAATTTTCTCGGAAACAACAAGGCAGACAACTACAGGTTGTTGGTGGAAAACCTCCTCAAGGCATACAAAAGCCTTGGTTGCAACATGTCACTAAAGATACATTTTTTGCACTCTCATCTAGATTTTTTTCCACCGAACTGCGGAGCAGTGAGCGACGAGCACGGCGAGCGATTTCACCAGGACATTGCAACAATGGAGAAATGCTATCAGGGCAAATGGAGCCCATCAATGCTTGCAGACTATTGCTGGACAGTGACAAGAGATGCTCCATTTAATGAATACAAGAGACAAGCCAAGAAGCGCTGAGTAGACACTGAATAGGACTAAACTATGTACAGAATAGTTTTTTGCCTTTTGTTTCATAATAAATTTTATTTATATAACCCTTTTGCTGATTTTTAAAGTGTTACATAAACAGGACAGGTGAAATATTATAATGTAAAGCAACCATAAACACATGAAAAGACCTAGGTTTACAATTTATGATTAAAACTCTATCTACACAATATACATAAAATGTAAAAACTTAAATATCTTAGAAACAGTAGCCAATCAGTTGTTTTAATTGTCATATTTGAATTCAGCACATCAAAATACATAATAAATAGCACATTTTATCTCTGAAGCAGACGACGTCTCAAAAATTGTAGACCAGTGTAATCGAAAAAGAGCACCAGCATGGACCGTACGGGAGGTACTGGATCTGATCGTTATATGGGGAGAGGATTCAGTGCTAGCAGAACTTCGTTCAAAAAGACGAAATGCCAAAACTTTTGAAAAAATCTCCAAGGGCATGATGGAGAGAGGCCACAATAGGGACTCAGATCAGTGCCGCGTGAAAGTCAAGGAGCTCAGACAAGCCTATCAAAAAACAAAGGAGGCAAACGGTCGCTCCGGGTCAGAGCTGCGGACATGCCGCTTCTACGCCGAGCTGCATGCAGTTCTAGGGGGGGCCGCCACCACTACCCCATCTCTGACCGTGGATTCCGAGGCAGGGATAATCTCATCAGCTACACCTGAGGATTCTGTGGACGGGGAAGAGGAGGAGGAGGAGGAGGAGGACGACGAGCTTGTGGAGATCACCCAGCACTCCGTTCTCCCCAACAGCCAGGATCTTTTTCTCAGCCTGACTGAAGTACCCTCCCAAGCCAGTACCCAAGACCATGACCCCATGGAAGGGACCTCAGGTGAGTTGACCTTTTAAAATATAAAACATGGTTTAAAAGCAAGCGTTTTTTAATGATTACTTTGCCCTGAGGACTTGGGATGCATTCGTGGCCAGTACAGCTACTGGAAAAGTCTGTTAACGTGTCTGGGGATGGAGCGGAAATCCTCCAGGGACATCTCCATGAAGCTCTCCTGGAGGTACTCCAAAAGCCTTGCCACAAGGTTTCTGGGCAGTGCAGCCTTATTCCGTCCTCCATGGTAGGACACTTGACCACGCCATGCTTGCAGCAAGTAATCTGGTATCATTGTATGACAAAGCCTGGCAGCGTATGATCCCGGTGTTTGCTGGCATTCAAGCAACATCCGTTCTTTATCTCGCTGTGTAATCCTCAGGAGAGTGATATCGCTCATGGTAACCTGGTTGAAATACGGGAATTTAATTAAGGGGACAGAGGTGGCCATTCCTACTGGGCTGTTTGCCTGTGGCTGAAAAGAAATCCTTCCCTGCAGTTAGCCATGCGCGCGGGGGGGGGGGGGGGGGAGAAGGAATTGGCCCTGAGCTTTTCGCGTTTGGCTAGCAGGGATCTTCCCTGTTACCAGCCACGCGGTGGGGGGAGGGGTACAGCGATCATCCCAGAGAATTGGATGGGGGGGGGGTTAGTTTGTTTTCTGCTGCTGAAGGTTAACAGGAAAACCGCAGCAGTCAACGGGCTTTGCTTGGTATGTGGGAAAGGAGGGCGCAGAAGCCCAAAGACAATGGCTTACCACGGCCGCATGCAAGCTGAATTCTGTTGCCCGGACCTGCATCTGTGATCTCTAACACCAAAGCCACAGGCACTCAATATTAAGATGGAAAATGCGACCTTGTACTGAAATCACATGTGCTATGTAATGTGAATAGTGTTGTTCATCATGAAAGAGTATAAGCATTGTTCTGTAAAATGTATCATTTTAAAAACTTCTCTCCTTTTTTTCAACCCTCCCTCCAGCAGCTGCAAATTTGTCAAGCCTCCCTCCTCCGTCCTGAAGGCTATCTCAGATAAGGTGGCGGAGAAAGAGGACGCGAGACGAGATGTTCACGGAAATAATGGAATGCACCCGCAATGAAAGAGCTCATTTGAATGAGTGGAAGGACACGGTATCTAAATTTAGGAAAGATGCCAGTGAACGTGAGGTCATGAGGGATGCTCGAGATGAGAGGTGGCAGGCTGCAATGCTGGGGCTGCTGCGTGATCAAACAGACATGCTCCGGCGTCTGGTGGAGCTTCAGGAACGGCAGCAGGATAACAGACTGCCGCTGCAGCCGCTGTATAACCTCCCTCCCCCCTCACCATGTTCCATATCCTCCTCACCCAGACGTGTAAGAACGCGGGGGGGAGGCTCCGTGCACCCTCCCACTAGACCCCAGTGGACAGCCCAACCAAAAGGCTGTCATTATATTGAATTTTTTCAGTGGCCTTTTACTTCCCTCCTATCCTCTTCCCAAACCTCACCCAGATTACCTTGTCGGTTCTCTCCCTATGATTATAATCAATTAATAAAGAATACATGATTTTTAAACGATAGTGACTTTATTTCCTTTCAAAGCAAGCTGGGGGAAGGGGGAGGGTGGGTTCCTTACAGAGAATGAGTCAATAAAGGGGGCGGGTTTTCATGAAGGAGAAACAAACAGAAATTTCACACTGTAGCCTGGCCAGTCATGAAACTGGTTTTCAAAGCTTCTCTGATGCACAGCGCTTCCTGGTGTGCTCTTCTAATCGCCCTGGTGTCTGGCTGCGCGTAATCAGCAGCCAGGCGATTTGCCTCAGCCTCCCACCCCGCCATAAAGGTCTCCCCCTTACTTTCACAGAGATTGTGGAGCACACAGCAAGCAGAAATAACAATGGGGATATTGGTTTGGCTGAGGTCTGAGCGAGTCAGTAACGATCGCCAGCAACCTTTTAAACGGCCAAATGCACATTCTACCACCATTCTGCACTTGCTCAGCCTGTAGTTGAACAGCTCCTGACTCCTGTCCAGGCTGCCTGTGTATGGCTTCATGAGCCATGGCATTAAGGGGTAGGCTGGGTCCCCAAGAATAACTATTGGCATTTCAACATCCCCAACCGTTATTTTCTGGTCCGGGAAGTAAGTCCCTTGCTGCAGCCGTTTAAACAGATTAGTGTTCCTGAAGACGCAAGCGTCATGAATCCTTCCCGGCCAGCCCACGTTGATGTTGGTGAAACGTCCCTTGTGATCCACAAGTGCTTGCAGCACCATTGAAAAGTACCCCTTGCGGTTTATGTACTGGATACCCTGGTGCTCCGGTGCCAAGATAGGGATATGGGTTCCATCTATTGCCCCATCACAGTTAGGGAATCCCATTGCAGCAAAGCCATCCACTATGACCTGCACATTTCCCAGAGTCACTACCTTTCGTAGCAGCAGCTCAGTGATTGCTTTGGCTACTTGCATCACAGCAGCCCCCACAGTAGATTTGCCCACTCCAAATTGATTCCCGACTGACCGGTAGCTGTCTGGCGTTGCAAGCTTCCACAGGGCTATCGCCACTCGCTTCTCAACTGTGAGGGCTGCTCTCATCTTGGTATTCTGGCGCTTGAGGGCAGGGGAAAGCAAGTCACAAAGTTCCAAGAAAGTGCCCTTACGCATGCGAAAGTTTCGCAGCCACTGGGAATCGTCCCACACCTGCAACACTATGCGGTCCCACCAGTCTGTGCTTGTTTCCCGTGCCGAGAATCGGTGTTCCACGGCTATAACCTGCCCCATTAACAGCATGATCTCCAAAGCACCGGGTCCCGCAGTTTGATAGAATTCCATGTCCATATCCTCATCACTCTCGCCACCGCGCTGCCGTAGCCTACTCCTCGCCGCCTGGTTTTGCAGGTTCTGGTTCAGCATAAACTGCACGATAACGCGCGAGGTGTTTACAATGTTCATGACTGTTGTCTTGAGCTGAGCGGGCTCCATGCTTGCCGTGGTATGGCGTCTGCACTGTTCACCCAGGAAAAAGGCGCGAAACGGTTGTCTGCCGTTGCTTCCCTGGAGAGGGAGGAGGATATACCCAGAACCACCCGCGACAATGTTTTTGGCCCCATCAGGTATTGGGATCTCAACCCAGAATTCCAATGGGCGGAGGAGACTGCGGGAACTATGGGATAGCTACCCACGGTGCAATGCTCCTGAAATCGACACTAGCCCCGGTACATGGACGCACACCACCGAATTAATGTGCTTAGTGTGGCCGCATACATTCGACTTTATACAATCTGTTTCCAAAATTCGAATTATATAAATTCGGATTAATCCCGTAGTGTAGACATACCCTGAGAAAGGATTGAAATGAGCTGATACAATAGTTTACAGAGAGCATCTGTGAAGTATCAAAGAGTGTCGTGCCAGCTGTTTATTTAATGTACACATTATTTCTCCTAAATGTGTTAACATTTCAAGAAAATGGAAACTTTTAGTATGTAGTTTGGTATAATGAGTTGGGGAATTGGTTTCAGTATATGTTGAATTTTCTGTAGCTATTTTGGGGACTTGAAACTAACCTTTATATAAATTAGTTTCTTCTTGCAGCAAGGGGTTCTCCCTGAAACAAAACTGTCACAGCACCAAAAATTCAAGAAAAGCAAGAAAGCATAAAATACATAGGGAAGAATAGCTTTCACTTAAGATGTTATTTTGCAATTAGTATTTACTGAAGAGCTAGGTCAATTAAACCAGATGACATACTTTCCCACTTCTCTGTATTAGAAATTAGTATGAACATTTGGATATGAACAGTATTACAGTTTATTACTCAACGCACTCTTTTATGTTGTAGAAGCCAATAAAAACGCGGATGGAATCCTGGAGATTTCCTTTATCTGTGTATCAAAGCTGGTGTACCGTGGGATCAATTCTATAGAGGAGCAGGAAGGGCTACAATTATTAAGTCCCAAGATGTGGAAACCAGACAAAGGGTTTGTCTGTTTTTCAGAACATGGCTGGGTGCTATTGTAGCTAGGACAGTGGGCTACATCTCTGGGCTAAGCCACAGAGCCCATCTGCGAGCGCAGCCCTACAAGCACAGATCCAGCCCATATACTCACTCCTTGAAGCGGTAGACAAAGGCAGCCTGAATTCGCTCCGAGGCCCGGCTGTTGCTCCCATCATCATCCCACAATGCAGTTTCCACCTGTGTCATCATCCCCCCCGGAGGGGTGGGGGTGGCTCTCTCTGCCTCTCAGACCTGCAGCTGCTGGCTCCAATTAACACCGCCTGGGGTCTGGGAGCACAGACACAAAAGCTGCCTCTCCGTTCAGACAGCACACAGCTACGGCTCTCTTCGCGTGGCCCCTGGGGCAGGAGATGCTCTTGGATCGGGCGCAGCACCTCGCAGGAGGCGGCGGTAGCTGCCTCTGAGCCGCAGTGGCGTGCGCACAAAGCGGCAGAGGAGCCGGTGCCCTCGCTCCTGTCTAAAGCCGGCTGGACTCTAGAGGGGCCGCGTTTTTAATACGATGTCTACAGACACACGCAGCTCTGTAGGTGGGTGGGTGGGTTATTTGGTGCGTGGCGCACAGCTCTGATAGAAGCCGCTCGGTAGCGCTGCACACAGGAGGAAGAGGAGGGGGAAGCTGCTTCCTCTGGTCCACGCTGCTGCTGAAGGTCGCGTCTAAGCATCTCCCGCTCGCTCCCCTTGCCCGCCTCGCTGCGAGGAAAAGGCGCCGCTTTGACCCTTCCTCCCAAGCGGGACACAACCCACGGGGGCTTCTCCGCAAGGCAGAGCCCGAGGTGGCCAGCGCCTTCCACGAAGGACACCGGCGGGGCGGCAGGTAAGGCGGGGCGGCGGGGACACCTTGAAGGCGAGGCCCATCCTGGCTGGGGAGGTGAGATGCGTATCTGCAGCGCGCACTGCGCGGCGGGTAGGGGTGGGCCCCCCAGTCTCCTTCCAGCGTGAATCTGGTCCACGGGTCGGTCTGAGGATGGCTGGGACTCAGTGCCCTGCTGCCCTGTGGTGGGGGAGCCGCCGATGGCGCCGCAGCCGAGGGGAGCCCGTGTGGACAGAGCCAAGCAGCGTGGTCCCGGGTCTGCGTCGCCGGGGTGGCGGTGCTGGGGTTTGCTGCGGTCCATGGCGGGGCTGGCGGCAGACAGGGAGTAAACAGGAGCATGTTTCCCGTCCCCCTGGCTCGCCCCTGATGTCTGAACGGGCGGGTGGGAGGCGAACGCGGTGAGCACATTTCCCGCTCACTCCACTCTGTTCCCGCCCGCGGGTCGGGCTGTAGCTTTTAAATGAAAAGAAGAACAATGGTGAGAAGAGATGCAGTCCGGGGGTGGGGCCCTTCTTCGTCCCCCACTGTCACTGCACAAAGGTGGGCCCCCCCAAATGGCCCTTGCCCGCACCCCCACCCCCCGCTTTCATTTGTAATTTGAGTTCTGATTTCAGCTTCTATCACTCCCGCCAACATTTGAAAGCTATAAATAGGGACATTGTGGTAGTAAAATAAGGATACATCTTTTAACTCTTATTGAAATTCATTGGGCTAGGGGAGATTTTGAAGCAGAAACATAGTCAGAGTATTCTCCTGAAATGTAGAGACTTCCCTGCCTGGACAGGGACAGTTGGAATGTGAGTATTTGCATTTTAATTCTGCTAGATGTTCATTTTGAATGAAATATTGGGAGGGGAGGGGTTGATTTTATCTTTTGGTTACAGCCATTGCAGTAGTGTGCAATGCCCTGGTAGGGATGCTGCTTTAACAATAAGCCAGACTTTGTGTTTATTTTTAAATATGGCATTGATTAATAATCCTGCTGGTAGATTGCAGCAGTAACATTTTAAAATTAAGACTTGAGGGGAAAACGAGTATCAATCATCTGGGGAAGAAACTAAAAATATGATGTGAATGTGTGTGTGTCTGGTATATCTGAAACACACTCATATGCATAAATCAAAACCCACAATTACTGGCTTTTTGTCTAATCCTGCATTTCAAAAACGCCCGATAGTCTTATTAGTTGCAGTGAGAGTTTTGTGTAGGCAAGGAATGTAGGCTGGGCCCACTATATGTAAAACCATTAAAAGGGAGAAGCTTAGTTTATATTGTTTTGGGGTGTTTTGTTGGCCTACTTTCTCTTATCACATAATTGATTTCCTCTAGACCAAAGGTTTTTGTTCCATTTGTTTTTAAAGGTGAGGTTGTAAATTAAAGCAAACTGTAATTATAATTTATCACCTTCATGAAAAAAGAGAGGTGGTATATGTAAAAACCTGTGCTTTGTTTATCTGATATTAGAAGGACAACTGAAATAAAACCCATCCTTGACAGCTGTTAGCGTGATTGTCATACAGTATGAACCTGCCAGATATCATTAGATTCCCACTGTGCTCATATTGCTCTTAGGCATTTTGACTAACCTATATTTCAAATTATAGTGACTGCTGCTTTATGGTGCTTCATTCATTTTTTGTGAGGGGTAATATTGCTTGAAAGACAACATAAAATGAACCTATCATTGTTCTGAAGTTAAAGCAGTAGTCAGAATGAGAGACACCCTTAATTAATCCTTTTAACTCAGAAATATTTTTTAATTTAAAAAAATGTTTTTGCAAAAAGAATTGTATCATAAACCCAAACTTTTACCAATTTCAAAACAATCTGGGAAGAAGTGTCATCTGTCAATGAAAAATAAATAAGTAATAATCAGAAGGGATCCGATTAAGACCTGGGGCTTGTTCCTCTCCCTAAAATTGAATGAGAGAACTTCATTACATCCCAGGAATCACTTCAGTTAGAGCAATGGACCCTTGATGTAAAGTGGTGCAGTTCCACTAAGTAGTTCTGATTTGACTCAAACACTTTCTGTGTAAAAACTTGTGAGAAAGGAACAGTCACCTGAACCATTACACACCAAGGAGGGTGGCTGAAACAGTACATTTTCTCTCCTGTACAGTAGACCAGTTTTGGTATGGATGGGACAAAGGGGACTCTCAAGACTGAATAGCGCCTGGGAATCTGTGGGTAGCCAAGGGCAAGACGCAATGAACCCTTGAGAAGAAGTGCAGAAAACCGTCATCCCACGTGCCTCTCAGAACCCTTCTGGATGTCATAGAGCATGGAGGATGATTTATGCTTTATTACCTAATCCTATTTTTTACAAGGACATTAATGCACATAGGAGGAGGAACAGGTCATTTAGAGAGGTTGCTCCTTGACTCCTCCATTCTGTGTCCTTGCTACTCCTCTTTTTTCCCCCCACTTTTTTTTCCCATAGGGAAAAGTGGTGACTGAGTAGAGAGTGGGATTGTCCTGTGTTACCACATTTTTACTGCATTTTTGCAGTTCTAAGGTGGTTTTGCTCATCCCTCCACAGCAGAAGCTAGCATATAAGCCTAAGTAAATATGATCTTTTAAAATATACATTATGCAGGAAAACATTATTTTAAGTAAAAATGTCAATAATTTAAGTGTTTTAATTTATTTTTAAGGGACTCTCTTGCACATAATTGACCTTCAGTCCAGTTTACGTAAAATAGTATTGTGAAACCAAAGAATCAGTTGGATGGAAAGCAACTTTGGTCTGTTGGGTAGGGTTGCCAGGCGTCTGGTTTTCAACCGGAACACCAGGTCGAAAAGGTCCCCTGGCGGCTCCGATCAGCACTGCTGACCAGTCCGCTAAAAATCTGGTCAGCAGGGCTAAAGCAAGCTCCCTGCCTGCCCTGGCTCTGTGCGGCTCCCGGAAGTGGCAGGCACATTTGGCTCCTAGATGCAGAGGTGGCCACAGGGGCTCTTCACACTGCCCCCTCCCCGAGCACCAGTGCTGGCTCCACAGCTCCCATTGGCCAGGAACCATGGCCAATGGGAGCTGCGGGGGTGGCGCAGGCAGTGCGCAGAGGCCCTTGGCTCCTCTACCTTGGAGCCGGACATGCCGGCTGCTTCCGGGAGCCTCCTGAGGTAAGCACCTCGTGGCCGGAGCCCGCACTCCAAACCCCGTCCTGCACCCTAACTCCCTGCCCAAGCCGTAAGCCCCCTCCTGCACCCAAACTTCCTCCCGGAGCCCACACCCCATCCTGCACCCTAACTCCCTGTCCCAGCCCTGAGCCCCCTCCTACACCCCAAACCCCTCATCCCCAGCCCCACCCCAGGGCCCACACCCCCAGCTGGAGCCCGCACCCCAACCCCCTGCCCCAGCCTTGAGCCCCCTCTGGCACTCCAAACTCCTCGGCCCCAGCCCAGAGCCCTTTTCTGGAGTGGAGCTCATTTCTGGCTCCACTCCAGAGCCTGCCCCCCCAGTCGGAGTCCTCACCCTGTCCCACACCCCAACCCCCTGCCCCAGCCCAGTGAAAGTGGGGGAGAGCGAGTGACGGAGGGATGGAGTGAGAAGGGGCGGGGCCTCAGGGGCAGGGCAAGGGTGTTTGGTTTTGTGCGTTTAGAAAGTTGACAACCCTACTGTTGGGTCACCTAGTCGAACCCTCTGTGGTGTGGAAAGATTTAAATATTCTAAATCTAAATGAAAAGCTAAAGTTAAATTTTCTTACATATCTATATGTATAATCTAAATCCAATACAAGAAGTTTGAACAGCTGATCTTCTTTGTAATGATCTTTTCATTTTCAAAGTGCCTTACAGGCATTTTCCAATTAACCCTCACAATATCTCTGTGAGATCAGCACGTAAAAGTTATTTTTCCTATATTACAGATGAGGAAACTGATGGAAAGAAGTTACAGGTGTACTACAAAAAGAAAACAAAAAATTGAATTAAGAACAGATTTCTGTGCAGACATAGCCTTACTAAAGAGTCTGTTAGCACATTTAGCAGCAAATTAAGTTTTAAATAACTTTTTCCCCTTTGTGAATCTTCTTGGTACTTACTTCATGTTTTATTGGTGGTATCCCACAATTTATCATTCTGTAATTTCACAATTATTATGGAATCCATGGTTTGAAATGAGATTTTAGAGATTTGTGAGGTTGCATTCTGAGATCTCTTAAGCAAAATAGGAAATATTAAGAGGATTTCACATGAAACAATAATAAGAACAAAGTTAAAATGTATTTCTGTGCTGAATGCTCCTTATAGCTTGATTGCTGAGGGCTCAGAACTAATCTGTACTTAAATCTATTTTCCCTTTTTTGCTTTACCTTTAAGTGAGTTGCCTAAGGCCAAGCCATAAGTCGGTGAGAGAGTCAGAAATAGAACTTGGTGATTTTTTTTTTTTTAGTTACAGTCCTGTGCTCAAATCTGCAGACCATGGTTTCTCAGTTTGGAGGGGAAAGGTTGCAACCAGACTTCAAGGAGTCGTGACCATCCTCCCTTTCTTTATTGCTGGATGAGGAGGAGGCATCCAAAAAATTATGGAACAGGGGACAAAGTTTTTCCTGTTGTAACACAAGGTCACAATATGGCAAAGGTTGAGAACCACTTCACTAGTCATAGAGTTTAGGCCCAGAAAGGACCACCAGATCACCTAGTCTGACCTGTATATCACAAGCTACCTACACCACCAGCACCCCCACACTAAACCCAACAACTGAAATTAGACCAAGGTATTACAGTCCATGGGAGACTAGACGATTATGTGCCACAGGCAAAGAATAGTATACACCTCTGTTCCTTATTATAGCATCTCTTTCCAAACTTCGTTATCATGTCCTCCCTCAGTTATTTGTTTTCAGAAGGCTATGCATGTTAACTTCTTTTATCTACTCTGCATACAGGTTGTCTTAGTTTCCAAACCCTTTGCTACCATAGTTACTTTTTTCTAATCTTTCCAATTTATCAGTGTTCTTCTATAGTAACCATAACTGCGCTTCATATTCCAGATGTTCTTGATGTCACTAGTGCTAAAGGGAGTAGTTACCTTCCTGGCTTTTCACATGAAATTCCATTTATAAGACTCATTATTGTATTTGTCTTTTAAGTGAATATTTCATACACACAATTTCAAACTCATTGTTTCATTATTTATATCCTTGGATTCTTACTGGTCATATTGCTGTTCCTTTCAAAGAACACTCAAAGATATGGAACACATATCACATCTCAGTCTTTTTGTACAGGAAGCAATTTGTGTGAAACTCAAGCTCTGGATTCTGATAGCTTTAGTAAACGTCACAGAGGGATTTTTCACAAGATTAACAACCATATCTATGAACAGAAAACTGAATCAAATTTCAGCTTTCAAGCAAATTATCTCTGTAGTTAAAACTACTAATTGTATCTTGGAGGTTTAACATCCTACCACAACACTAAAGGACAATTTGATTACTGGGAACTCCACAATGAATCTATGCAAGACCATGTCACTGTGAAGAAAGTCCTGTCCAGAGGTGAAAGCACACAAGCAACTCAGCTGCACCCAGGTACCTCTCAAATACCTTGCCTGCTTCTGAGAAGATAGGCTCTGAGATCACCATTTTGAATTATGTTATTTGAGGAAGAACTGTCAAGTTAAAGGAGTATTTCAGTGAATGATGCCACAGCATCAAGCAATCACTTTTACCTCTTGCTGTGGTGACATTAATGTCAGAAGTGCCACTTTCAGGAGAGGTATTTTCTGAAATACATAATTTAGAAATACCACCAGGGCTGGTTCATGCTTCCATTGGGTAGTGAGATACAATGGGACTGTTTACATCGGATTTTGTTTTTCCAATTACCCAGACTTTTCAGATGAGTTAAGCCCATCTTTAGTGTTATGATATTTAGACAATCCAGAAAACTAGAGTTGCAGGGATTCTGTTAGAATTATTGACCTTTCAGAAGACAATAAAGAAAATGGCTTGGATTCTTTGCCTGACAGGTTTTGACAGTCTGTGAGGTTCTCAATATCCTTGAGAAAAAGAAGGGCATATCCACTCATGCTCATCTGTCAATCCTGCTTTTAAAATCTGACAAATTATAATCCTTTTCTATAATTTTCAAGGCAATGGTGTTCTTCTGTGAGCAGCAAAGTGTAAGCAAATTATCTGTAATAGGTTTTTCAAGATATGGGATGTCTAAAGACAAAGGCAAGCTTCCAGTCCAATCAAATAGAGACTGCAGGATAGGAGAGTGCTCCCTGCTTATTCTTCTGGACGGAGGATCTAGATTAGCTACTAAACACATACTTTTGAAGCTCCTTCTCCAGTGGACCCAATCCTTTCACACTTTCTCTCAAGGGCAATTACACCACAGAGGATTGTTTTATCCAGCAGAGTGGAAGAGTGCCATGTGAAGGGAAGAGATCTTATTTCTTGGGCTAATTTTCTTTTTATAGGTGGGTTTCATTAGTACCAATTCAAACATTGCTTTACCTTTTTGGAGGTAAGGCATGGGGTGGGAACATAGGTAATGGCTGGAATTGGGAATTGGAATTGCTTAGTTACCAACTGGACTATTGTTCATATCTATATTGCTTCCTTGAAACTTTGAGTGAGAGTTAAGAAAAAGGCCAGGTCTACACTAGACATTTATGCCAGTTTAGCTATGTGAGTTTTTGGGATATTTGTATGCTAGCAAAAGTCTTTTAAGTAATATATGGAGATATACCTATCTCATAGAGCTGGAAGAAACCCTGAAAGGTCATTGAGTCCAGCCCCCTGCCTTCACTAGGAGGACCAAGTACTGATTTTGCCCCAGATCCCTAAGTGGCCCCCTTGAGGATTAAACTCACAACCCTGGGTTTAGCAGGCCAGTGCTCAAACCACTGAGCTATCCCCCCCAAGTCCTAGTGTGGATGCAGTTATACCAGCATAAAAATATTGTTGCCAGTATTTCACTCTCCAAACCAGTATAAGATATACCAACAAAAACACTTTTTTGCTGATATAAGCCATGTCTACCATAGGAAGATTTTGCTAGTATAACTGTACTGGTATTGCTATACCACCAGCAAAATTTTTAAGTGTAGACTAGTCTTACATTTCCTTGGCTATTAAACAAGGAAGTTCTGGAGTTTGCTTGGGAGAATAATAATACTTTGCCCTTATATAGCATCTTTCAACTGTGGATTGCAAAGCACTTTACAAAGCTGAATAAGTGTTAATATTATCCTCATTTTAAAGATAGAGATACTAAGGATTAGATACTTGTCACTTGCCCAAAGACTCACAATGAGTTAATGGCAGTCAGGCCAAGAATCCAGGCCTCCAGACTCCCAGTTCCTGTCTCTATCTTCTAGAGTCCATAGTGCCTCATAACTCATGTTTGAAAATTCATGTATTTGTTTGTTCTGATGAAAGAAATAGCCTCTTGTCTGAGTTGGAATGAATGACTCTATTTCTGTCAAGTTATTTTGTTGATGTTAATGTGAATTTTTATATACTGAAGAATGAACTTCTTGATGAGATACTGTGGTTTTATAAGCATTATGGCCCCAATCCTGCAAGTTACAGCATGGGGTGGACCCTGCACTCATGCGGAGCGCCGTGAGGTGCAAGTATATGCCCATATACACAGTGTTGCAGGATTAGGGTCTCTGGGTGAAATTCTGGCCCCTCTGAAGTCAATTGATTTCATTGGGGCAAGAATTTCACCCTATACAGTAACTCCTCACTTAAAGTCGTCCCAGTTAACAGTGTTTTGATGTTAAGTTGCTGATCAATTGGGGAACAAGCTCGTTTAAAGTTGTGAAATGCTCCCGTCTAACATTGTTTGGCAGCCGCCTGTTTTGTCCACTGCTTGCAGGAAGAGCAGCCCATTGCAGCTAGCTGGTGGGTGGTTGGAACCAGGGTGGACCAGGAGCCCTCCCTATCAGCTCCCCAATCCCCTAAGTTCCCTGTGCAGCATCTGCTTGCAGTTCAGCTGTGTCCCTCCCCTCATTGCCATGTGCTGCTCCTGCCCTCTGCCTTGGAGCTGCTCCCAGAGACTCCTGCTTGCTGTACGGGGGAAGAGGAGGGCTAATGTCAGGGTGTCTCCCCCTCCCCCCTGCTCCTGCACCCCGCTTACCCCATCTTCCATAGAGTGGGGGGGGACGACACACTACGGAGGGAGCTTCTAGGCAGTAGCTGCAGTCTCAGGAGGTCTCAGCAAGCTGATTTAATTAACAGGGCAGTGTACTTAAGCCTGGGGTCAGCTACTTAAAGGGGAAATGCACATTTTTTCTCTCACACACGGGGTGTGTGTCTCTGTCTGCCCGCCCTCCTTTCCCGCTGCCTCCTAGAGTGTGAGAGTTAACCCTTGAGGGCTCAGTCAATTGCTAGTTCATTTAGCAGTGAGGCATTTCCTGGAAAATATCCCACCCTCTAACTCCTCCACCTCAACCAAGCTTCACAATCATCATCACTGTGTACCAGTATTAAATTGTTTGTTTACAACTTATACTGTGTGTGTGTGTGTGTGTGTGTGTGTGTGTGTGTATATATATATATATATATATATATGTATATAATATAGTCTTTTGTCTGGTGAAAAAAATTTCCCTGGAATCTAACCCATTTACATTAATTCTTATGGGGAAATTGGATTCGCTTAACATTGTTTCGCTTAAAGTCGCATTTTTCAGGAACATAACTACAACGTTAAGTGAGAAGTTCCTGTATTGTTAAATCAATTTTCCATACAATCTAAACATTCATTTTTAAAAGGTTCTCGGGTTTTTCATTACCAAGAGAACCTTCACAAATCAATCAATGCACTTCTGCCCTGTTAGTCCCGACTTGCAGCTCTTTAGCTCAACACTAGCAGAAGCAAGGGGTGTGAGCTTTATCTCAGTGAAGTGTTAATTTCATCACCTAGTTGGGATTATTAAATGCTAACTTTATTAAGCACAGGCAATGTAAAGGCAATTCTGCAAATGCATCAGTGGGACTAATCAGGATACTGTGGTCTGTGCTGGTTAACAAGTATTTGCAGAACGGGCCTTAAGGTCATGTCTGCATGAGAATGTTGCACCAATTTAATTTAAATCAGTTTTTAAATTGTTTTAGTCAAACTGGGGCAAACCTTTGTGTGGACACTCTTCACTTTCAAGACTTTCATTGCCTATCCCTACCCTAACTGCCATCTCTCATTCAGTATCAATAGGTTGACTCCTTCCTCCAGTAGGCCCATGGAATAAGGATGTCAACCTCCATTATCCACTTGTCAAACTTTCAAACGAGCATCTTTGTGCTTTCTCCCATGCTGCTCCACCCACAAACATCCCTGTAAATGTCTGAAAAGCACTTCACTGTTCTCCTTCAAAACCCTACTTAAACATTCTTCTTTGTCATGATTCCTACCAAAACTCACAATGGTTAGGCTGCTGTTGTGCTGAGACCAATGTCTATCATGCTGATCAATATTGACTCATTGGTCCCTTGTACTTCCCCGTCTGTCTCCATCTGTTGCCTCTTATTTTATCCTTAGGGTATGTCTACACTGGCACAGTTACAGCACCAGCAGTTACAGCGCCGCTCAGAGAGCGCTGAAGGGAAACTGCTGTTGTGTGTTCACACTGTCAGCTGCCTGCGCAATAGCGTGTTCACACTTGCGGCACTTGCAGTGGTATTTGAAGCGGTGCTCTCTGGGCAGCTATCCCACAGAGCATCTCTTCCTCTTCTGCTGCTAAGAGTTGTGGGAAGACAGAGAGGGTCACAGGGCATCCTGGATCCTGTCCCAATACCCCGTGATGCATTGCTTTGCATCCCAGCAATCCCTGTGCTTCCATCCACATTTGGTGCCATCTTTCAATGGTTTGTGTACTGCACACTCTGCCTCTTCGGTCTGCAGGAATGGATCCTGCACTGTTGACCAATATGCTGCTCGCTCTCACTAACACGTCATGAGTGCCAGTGGAGTTATTCCTTAAACTGCAAAGGCAAGAGGAGTGCGATATTGATCTCGCCATGCGTAGTAGCTACGACATGAGATTGCTTGTGGCATTCATGGAGGTGCTGACCACAGTGGAATGCTGCTTTTGGGCTCGGGGAAACCAGCACTGAGTGGTGGGATCACATCGTCATGCACGTCTGGGATGATGAGCAGTGGCTGCAGAACTTTTGGATGAGGACTGTGTGATGAGCTCGCCCCAGCCCTTTGGCACAAGAACACAAGAATGAGAGCTGCCTTCCCATTGGAGAAGCACGTGGTGATTGCAGTGTGGAAGCTGGCTACTCCAGACTGCTTCCAATCGGTCGCTAACCAGTTCGGAGTGGGAAAGTCGATTGTTGGACTCTTGTTGACGGAAGTGTGCAGGGCCATTAATTGCATCCTGCACTGAAAGACCGTGAGTCTGGGCAACGTGCATGACATTGTGGATGGCTTTGAACAAATGGGCTTCCCTGGAGGGGCGATAGATGGTACGCATATTCCAATTCTGGCACCAGACCACCTAGCCACTGAGTACGTTAATTGGAAGGGGTATGGTTCTCCAGGTGCTTGTAGATCACTGCAGGCATTTCACGGACATTAACGCAGGCTGGTCAGGAAAGGTGCATGACGCACGCATCTTTCAGAACACTGGCCTGTTCAGGAAGCTGCATGCAGGAACTTTCTTCCCGGACCAGAAGATCACTGTAGGGGAAGTTGAAATGCCCATTGTGATCCTGGGAGACCCTGCCTACCCCTTAATGCCGTGGCTTGTGAAGCCATTCACCGGGCTCCTTGACAGCAGCAAGGAGCGGTTCAACAAATGTCTGAGTAAGTGCAGAATGACTGAGTGTGCTTTTGGCCATTTAAAGGCCCGCTGGCGCTGCCTATATGGGAGGCTGGACCTGGCCGATGGCAGTATTCCTATGCTTATAGCTGTGTGCTGTATGGTCCATAACATTTGTGAAGGGAAGGGTGAAAGCTTCACTCAGGGCTGGACCTCTGCGGCTCAGTGCCTGGAGACTGAATTTGAACAGCCAGAGATCAGGGCTATTAGAGGGGCGCAGTGCAGGGCCATAAGGACCAGAGATGCCTTGAGGCAGCAATTTGAAGCTGAAAGCCACTAATATTTGTTGCTATGCGCGGGAGTGCAGTGCTTGTAATGCTAGGAAGTGATTGTGATTGGTGCAGACGATGCACTATGAAGGTTTAAGAAAATAGCCTGTTGCTTTGCAGGGCTCTGTTTGCTTTCAATTAATAGAATAAAGATTGCTTTCAAACAAAACAATTATTTTATTAAAAAACAACAACAAGAGGAGAGAGACAAACAAAAAAACACATCAGCACTGAGGGGGATGGGGGAAGTGAGGGTCCCAGGAGGAGGTGAGGTCCTGGGACAGTTAAAGATTTGTGTATGTCCACTTATCATAGCCAACCTTCTCCTTTGGAGTACAGTACAGCGGGTACTGTACTTCAGCAAGGCTAAACGGCAAAGGGACGGTTGTTGAGTGCAGTGGGTACTGGGAGTCCTCAGGGCTGGACTGTGACGGGGCAGGAGTGGAATGCAGCAGGTACAGACTGGAACCAGGAGATTGATAAGTGTGTTGGCAGTGTGTGTGGGGCGAATGGGAAAGAGTTTTGTGACAGCAGCTGCAGGGGAGGGTGGGCGCGGAGCTGCTCGGTTTGCAGTGCTAGTAGCACCTGGAGCATGTCCGCTTGGTGCTCCATAACATTTAAGAGCCACTCAGTGGCTTCATTCTGGCGTGACGTGTTCTCCTTTCAGTCCCTCTTCTTGCTGTCCCGCCACTCCTTCAGTTCTTGTTTTTTGGCCGCGGAGTGCGCCATGACCTCACGCAGAAAGTCGTCTTTAGTTCTTCATGGCTGCTTTCTAATTCTGCGCAGCCGTTCAGCCGAGGCTGGGCTCCCAAGGTCATGCAACATTTTACAGAAGCAGTATTGTTTGCAACACACAGACCACTGATTTAAAACACAGCCACTATTCACATACCTGTTACTAACTGGCTGACCCCAGGCAAGCACACGTGAGCCACAAGCCTTGTGGGGGGAGGGATAGCTCAGTGGTTTGAGCATTGGCCTGCTAAACCCAGGGTTGTGAGTTTAATCCTTGAGGGAGCCATTTAGGGAACTGGGGTAAATATCTGTCTGGGGATTGGTCCTGCTTTGAGCAGGGGGTTGGACTAGATGACCTCCTGAGGTCCCTTCCAACCCTGATATTCTATGAAGACCCCCCAAATGGTGAGTAACCGCAGGGGCAGGGGAAATCAGTGTTCCAGGACCATACTGTACATTGGGCATGTGGCTCTTGGGGGGAGCCAGTACTGGGGGGGGGGCTTATAATCATTCCTGTTCCCACATTTCCACAGGCTGTGTTCATTATGGAAGATATCTCACAGCTGAGGGTGAGCAGGGAATCAAGGGAGGGTCTTCTCCAAGACTGCGGCTTCCGCCCAGGCCCTTATGCAGCTTGCCTATGTGCAGCAATGGTTCACCCCCAGTGACGGCACAGTGGCGCGGGAAAGTTACCCTTAATGGGGCAAGAAACAAAGCAGCTCTGTCAAAGAACCTGCGGCAGTGGATTGCCTAGTATCTCCATGAGAGTTTTGTGGAAATCTCTGCCGCAGATTCCAGTGAAATGAAGGAGTCAATCAACACCCTGTTCCGCTGCTCAGACTAGGCATGTGGTGGTATGTGCATCGTACAGACACAACCCTGCTTTCTGCAACCGTCCTGCCCCCAACAACTCGCTTCAGCAATTCCCAAAATCAAAGCCACTTACCAGGGGCCTCCTCTCCTGTTTGAGCTTTGGCAAGATCTGACTGCTGTGACTGGCTAGTCTCCTCTGGGGTAGAGAAAAGCTCCTGGCTGCATGTATCTCTGGCCTCCGAGTCGTTCTCTGCCTCTGGTGTCCCCCTCCCCATCCTTGTCCAAGATTTCCTCCTCCTGGCTCAGTCCACTCTCGACTGGCACGCGAGCCACCGAAGTATCCACAGGAGTCTTCACAGTGGAGGTGAGGTTTCCATCAAGTATCACATCCAGCTCTTTGTAGAACCGGCAGCTCGTGGGCTCAGCACCGGAGCGGCAGTTTGCCTCCCTCGCCTTGTGGTAGGTGTTCCGCAGCTCCTTCACTTTGACCCTGCACTGCAGTGTGTCCTGGTCATGGCCCCTTTCTGTCATACATCGTGAAATCCATCCGTAGGTATCATAATTCCTACGTCTGGAGCACAGCTGAGACTGGACAGCCGTCTCTCCCCAAATGCTGATGAGGTCCAGCAGCTCAGCATTGCTTCAAGCGGGGGGATCGCTTGGTGCGTGGAGCAGGCATGGCCACCTGGAAAGATGCGCTGAGACCACTGCACGCGTCACCAAGCAAACAGGAAGGGGACTTTCAAAATTCCCAAGGAATGTAAGGGGTGGGAATGACAGTTGGTCACCTTAGGGCAGGGCAGTAGAGTTCAAACCGATGACCAGAGAGGCAAGAACAGGCAATGTGGGACACCTCCCAGAAGCCAATCACAGCACTGTAATCGACCAGGGTGTCTACACTGGCACTGACACACATGGAAATTTATTGGCATATTTATAATATTTATAAACAACCACTTTATAATAGAGGAAGGATGGTTCAATGGTAAGAGCACCACCCTCGGATTTGCAAGATTCTGGTCCAATTCCCTGCTCAACCACCGATTTCATGGGTGACCACAGGCAAGTCACTTAATCTCTGTGTACCTCAGTTCCTTATCTGTAAAATGGGAATAATAGTACTGCCTCAAAGGGGTGTTTTGAGGTTAAATCCATTAAGGAGTGTGAGGTGCTCAGATACTGTGGTGGCAGGGGCCATATAAGTACCTACGATAGATACAAGTATAATTATAAGAGTGTCCACAGGGTGAGTTATACCTGTGTATCTACAGAGATATAATTATGTTGGTATATTTTCCTGTGTAGACAGGCCTAAAAAAACAACTCAGCTGGAGTTGAGGTGCTTTCTTTCTAACAGTATTTTTAGGAGTGTGGGTTTTTTGGTTTTTTTTTTGTTTTTTTTTTTTTAATTGAGATTGTTATACCAATACGGCCCCTAGCATGGAGGCAGTTATACTCATAAAAAGTTTTTCATACGGGTATAGCTTATTCCGCTTTCTGTATGGTAATAGCTATACCAGTATTAAAGTAGCTTGTACTGATATAACTTTAGGTCCACACTGATGGGTTAGTATACCAGAATAATTAAAGCAGTACAACTTTTGTGTGTAGATGCATTTAGGAGCCTAACTTTAGGGACCCATTTTTGAAACTTTTGACTTTAGTCTTTTTATCAGGAATTTTTATAGGTAGATTGCACTGTATTTATTAAGTAGCCCTAATTCATGTTTAAATTGTTTTTAACATGTCATTGTATGTCATGGGATGAATGGGTCTTTCTTTAGAATTAGCAAAAGCCACTTCAGCTGGGCCTGTTTACTTTTTCAAGTGCTCTTTTTCAAGGATGTTTGTTTGAATTAGGGGGGTTACTCGGTTTTTTTAATCTTAAACTTTGCTCTTGAAAATTCAAGAGGTGGATTTTCCAAACCCCAGGGATAAGAAAATTATCTGTCTAATGACACATGTGAAACTCAATATAAGATTTTATTATACCTTTGAAGAGATTTTGAGAGATTATTTAAAGTGAAACTGCTAACCTCTGCTAAGTGCTTTCAAATGCAATGAGGATGTGGGGTAAGCAGCAGTTTTGGATTCTGTACTGTTTATTTGATATAGATAGGAGGCAGTCATAGTTGGACAGGAATTGAAATAGGACTCTACATGAATATGTGAGGCCCTGCAAAAACTAGGGACAGCCCTGCTTCCTTAGTTACGTCTGAATATTCTGAGGTTTTTTTTTTTTTTTTGAGGCAGCTCTGAGGGCTTCAGAGATCCCCCAATATTCTGAGGTTAGTCCGGTATGGTCAGTAACCCCAAACTCTCCGTTAAAGTTTTGGAAACCTCGCATTACAGAAAAATTGCTTACAGAAAAATTGCTGGGTTTAGAGAAGTTGTACCACACATCAGCCATTTACAGAAACTGTTTCTTAATGACACTTCGTCTTCAAAAGCTTGTTGGGATTGTGGGGCAGTTGAGTTCCACAGTTCTTTGATTCTCAAATACATATGGTCCTGGGGTGATGAATCGTAATCATAGAGGCGAAAGTATGGCCTTTCAAATTATCCACATTTCTCATGAGGAAATGTATTTCATTGTAGTGGATTAGACCAATTCCGCACAGGTGTTATTTTTAGTTGCCTCAGGTGCTGCATCTTCTCCCAGGGGAGAGACTAATTTATTTCTCACAGTTGATAGCTTAACAATTGCTGGATACAAGACATTCTCTCTTCAGACTGTCCATGAATGTAGGCATTCGGTTTCTCAATCAGAGGAGTGTTTGTGGTCTGAATCTTTATCTCCGGATAGTAGCGTATTCAAATAACTGGAATGAAGCTATTTCATAAAAGAAAACTGCAATGATGATATTCCTGTGTTGCCTTCATTTGGTACTAACGTGGAGACTAATAATGAAAATTATATTGAATGGGACATTTTATATGTATATTAAAAGCAGGAGAGAGACAACATGAGAAACACACAAAACACAAAGGCGTGACAGCTAGCTGGGGCTCAAACTAACACACTAAGAATTTTTTCCTTGACTACTAGGTTGTAAACCTATTTTTTGAAGTTGTGTGTTACTACCGTATATACTCGTTCATCAGCCGAATTTTTTTAGTAAAAAAAGGGAAGCACCAGAGAAGGGGGTCGGCTTATGAACGTGTATGGAGAGGGAGAGGTGGGACACAGCCCCTCCCCCCAACAGAGGGAGCAAGGAGAGGCAGCACAGCCAGAAGGGAAGAGGCGGGGCCAGATCTCTCCACTTCTGGCCACGCTGCTCTCCCCCCAGCCTCCGAAGCAGCTGCAGCTCCGGGGCTGGCAGGCTGCAGCCGTGCCGCTCGGCCCCGCCCCCCAGAGCAGGCTGTGGCCACGCCGCCCGGCCTGCCAGACACGCTGCGGCCGTGCCACCTGACCCAGCCCACTGGAACATGCTGCGGCCGCGCCGCCCGGTCTGGCCTGCCGGAGCAGACTGCAGCTGTGCTGCCCAGCCTGCCGGAGCAACTCCAGCCAGGCCAGAGACATCCTCCCCTGGCCCTCCCCAGATAAGGTGGGAAGGGATGGGATGGGGAGAGTGTGGGGGTCCCAGGCTAGGGGTTGGGTCATGTGCAGGGTGGTCACAGTCCCCTGACTTCCAGCTTCTCCCCCCAAAAAATTTCCCCACCAGTTGCTGTCCCGGCCCGTCAGGGTAAGCAGCTGGTGCGCTGGGACACTTTGTTTACTTAGGTTTACCTCTGTGCCTACGGACGCTCAAGGTAAATAAACCATCTCGGCCCACCAGCGGCTTATCCTGATGGCCCGGGAGCCAAAGTTTGTTGACCCCTGAATTATAGGGTCGGCTTATGAACAGGTCATAAAAATTTTCCATTTTTTACTTATCCATCTTGGGGGGGTTGGCTTATAAATGAACCGGATTATGATCGAGTATATACAGTATTTTGTTCACTATTTTATAAATGTAAACACAGCCAAACCTGTCGTAAATAGCTACTCATGGGATTGACAAAATATGGTTACTTAAACAAAGGTGTTCAGTGCTTAATTTGTAATGAAAGAGGTGTCAGGGCTCAAGCAATTAGGTGCCGGGACTCAACCAAAATTTTTACTTTCATAACTGATGCGGCAAGTCCAGAGGTGCCAGGGCTGTGAACTGCCAAGCCTAGAGGTGCTTGGGCTGAGCCCTGGCACAAATAAAGCAATGGAGGTGTTCTTCTAATTAAGCTGGAGGAGCCTTTTACTCCACCTGTACATTTGGGATATAATCTGGGTTGGTCCCTTCAGACGTGAGGTTGCTTGATAAAGGCGTTCTTTTGTATAGATTTCAGTGTAATCTTATTAGAATACTTCATACATCTTGTTTTTCTTACTGCGTTTTAGGTTTGTCGAGCTCACGTTGTGGCTACTGTCTACCTACAAAATATACACTATTATTTGGATAAACATTTGGATACTTATACTTCCTAGATCAGGATGCCTTTCAAAAGCGGATTAGAATTAACTGAGTTGCAGAATATGACTGTCCCTGAGGATGATAACATCAGCAATGATTCAAATGATTTTACAGAGGTAGAAAATGGCCAGATAAATAGGTGAGTATTTTTCCACTGATGCTGTCTATCCTGTGAAACACACTGTTTAAAAACAGCATTATAATTTTCAGTATATCTCTTGAATTATTCATTACTGAGTCATGCTCCATTTGAAAATGTAATTTGAATTTCATATGTGACATCTGTTGGGCATAGGCTGCAACAGCAGATAAAGCAAACAGAGTAGCAATTTATTCATCATTTTGAAATTTTCAAATGAGTCTAATAAAATGCATAAACATATAGAGTAGCAAAATGCTAACATTTCAAAATATCTGCATATACAATACAAAAAACAAAATAATAATATTAGACGGACAAACATTTTGGGCAAAGATATAGGATTTTCAATAAAGGCTGTTCCACAATCTGATGTATGTAACCACAATGGCCACAAAAATGTTCTTTAGGCTTCTGTGAATTTATAACTCATGCTGTTAACAAGAAATGTAGATCATATCATTCTGTCTATGTTTAAAACTCTCTGCAAATGAGAATGTATATCAAACCTTTGCTCCTAAGTTTGCAATAGCAAAAACCTAATAGAAAATGCTCTTTTAGAAAAAGTGACAGATTTATAACTAAGGTTCAAATTTAAATGTAAAAAAAAAAATTCTCTGCTCAGCAGTTAAAGTAAAATACAATTATTACATGATTACTTAAAAATTATTATAGCGTTTATTTGTATATAAACTTTTTGTTAATTTAATAAAATAGAACAATATTGTTTCCATCATAATAAACCCTTCCAAGCCTTATTGCAAGATAAAGAGTTAAATTTTCAGGTTTTGAATAGCCTTCATATTTACGGTAAGGATCTGCTGTTGTACTAGAGTGGCTGGCGGTTTCTGTGGGTTTTTTGAGCTGGAAACAAAGCTCCTCTCTGTGCTCCTTATTACACCACATGCAGAGTTTTTCAGCGAGAGCACCTGAGTGCCATGTAAACTCTTCCCATTCAACGGCCTACATTCAGCAATGTGGCTTAAAAAAGACATCAAAAGTATACAAGTTCCAACTCACTAGAAGCCCAGGGCCAAATTCTATTTTATATGAATAAAAAAAATCTGCATAGTGAGCATTAAAATGTGAGTTCTCCCTCAGAAAGAGGGTGGCTGATTTGCACCTCATGTGTAACTGGAAGGGGAATCTGCTGTCTGCCCCCAACAGATCTCAGGACTCTTGAAATTGACATTGCAAATGTTTTTCTGTCTTCACTTGCTGTAACTTTCTGAAAATGAACAGTTTTTAAAATGTATGAGAAATGAAATAGTTGTTTCAGATGTAGATAAGCAAAGTCAGACCAATCTGATAGATGTGAATCAAATCTGTAAAACTAGCAATGGGATTAAGTACATTTTAACAGCAATATATGTGTCTAAGTTTGTCTTGGTTTAAGGGATAAACTTATAAGGGAATTATACAGGAGAGATGATGACTCAGACTTTTCAAGATATTTTCCATTAGAGGTGTATCCTTCAAGAACCACAGATGGAGCACAGAAAATCATTTTTAAAGAGAACCTGTAAAGTTAGTAGACTAAATGCATCCCCCATTTAACACCACTGAAGTCAGTGGATATACAGTCATCTGAATATGGCCCATAGTTAAAACAACACCACATTCTCATCATGCATTGCTAGTAATAAGGTCATAGCCAGGGTAGTGAGAAGTATAATAGAACTTTACATTGAAAGGTGCAGAGGTATAATATAGCTAAGGCTTCTGATTTAAGATTTTAACCAATAAACACTGATTAACCCACCCACCCCCATCCCCCGATACTAAAAAAATAAATAAAATGAATAAGTAAAGGAAATCAGTGTTTATCCAATAGATACCAGAAAACCCCCAGAAATAGTTACTCAGGCCTGGTCTACACTAGGCATTTATGTCGAATTTAGCACCGTTAAATCGAATTAACCCTGCACCCGTCCACACCACGAGGCTATTTAGTTCGACATAGAGGGCTCTTAAATTCGACTTCTGTACTCCTCCCCAACGAGGGGAGTAGCGCTAAATTCGACATGGCCATATCGAATTAGGCTTGGTGTGGATGGAAATCGACGGTAATAGCTCCGGGAGCTATCCCACAGTGCACCACTCTGTTGACGCTCTGGACAGCAGTCCGAGCTCAGATGCTCTGACCAGCCACACAGGAAAAGGCCCGGGAAAATTTGAATTCCTTTTCCTGTCTGGGCAGTTTGAATCTCATTTCCTGTTTGGACAGCGTGGCGAGCTCAGCAGCAGTGGCAACAATGCAGAGCTCTCCAGCCGAGATGGCCGTGCAATCCCAGAATAGAAAGAGGGCCCCAGCATGGACTGATCGGGAAGTCTTGGATCTCATCGCTGTGTGGGGCGATGAGTCCGTGCTTTCCGAGCTGCGCTCCAAAAGACGGAACGCAAAGATCTATGAGAAGATCTCGAAAGCCATGGCAGAGAGAGGATACAGCCGGGATGCAACGCAGTGCCGCGTGAAAATCAAGGAGCTGAGACAAGGCTATCAGAAGACCAAACAGGCAAACGGACGCTCCGGATCCCAGCCCCACACATCCCGTTTCTACGAGGCACTGCATTCCATCCTTGGTGCGGCCGCCACCACTACCCCACCACTGACCGTGGACTCTGAGGATGGGATATTGTCCAGGGCCGGTTCCTCGGACATGTTAGCGGACGGGGAAGATGAGGAAGGAGATGAGGAGGACGAGGCAGTCGGCAGCGCTTACCAAGCTGATTTCCCCGACAGCCAGGAGCTCTTCATCACCCTTACAGAGATCCCCTACCAACCCTCCCCAGCATGTAACCCGGACACAGATTCAGGGGAAGGATCAAGCGGTAAGTGCTTTAAACATATAAACCTTTATTTTGTACAAAACTAGAATATTAATACTAATAACAATCTTTGATTCATGATTTCTTCCCCCTGGGCGCTTAAATAATCAGTAACAAGTATTTGTAAAAAAATCAAACAGTGTCCGGTTCTGCATGATTGTGCTGCCCAAGCTGCTCCACTCTTTTGTCGCTGCTACTGCAGCTATATGAAAAGCCGGGCTATATGTCCGGGGATAGAGCAGTAGTCCTCCACAGACATCTCAACAAAGCTCTCCTGGAGGTAAAGGGATAGCCTGTTCATCAGGTTCCTTGGGAGAGCGGCTTTACTTGGTCCTCCAAAGTAAGAGACGTTCCCGTGCCAGGAGACAAGCAGGTACTCTGGAATCAGCGCCTTGCAGATCATGGCGGCATAGGGCCCCGGTCTCTGCATGCTTTCTCGAAGCATCCTCCGGATCTCGTTGTCCGGGATCCTCATGAGGGTGATGTCGGTCATGACAACCTGCTTTGAATTAGGTAGGGGACTGTTAGTATTGGGACTGCTTGCAACAAGTTCCTTTACAGAACTGTGACCGCTGGTTTACAGCCACGCGGTGGGGGCAGGAGAGGGTCAGCATCCAGGGATCTTTCCCTGGCACATCCGCGAGGGGGTGGGACAGGGCCACAGTTCTTGCTTGGCCGACTGATGGCAGCACAGACTGGCATTGCTTTCAATGTGAAAGGTGGCCAGTGGTACTCCTAAAGTTTTAATCTGCAACAAGTCTACGGCTTACCATCTTTGCCTGCTACAGAGAGTACCGTGTCCTGCCCCGGTTCCCAGATCGGCAGTGCAAAAGCCCAGGCACTGAAGGCGAGGTTCGAAAATTCGACCTCGTCCTCAGTGCGCATGTGATAGGTGTGGTTCATGGTCTTGTTCACGGAGAAAGACTATGTTCTTGTGAATCAAGGTTCTTGATTCACAACTACATTTATCTTTCGGAGGAATTCACTGCCTTTTCCTCATTCCCACAGCCACATCTGCAACTGTCTCCCAACCCAGCCTGGAATCACACTCCCTGAGGCTAGCGCACATTAGGCGGAGGAAGAAGAAGACGCGAGAGGACATGTTCTCTGAACTTATGGGCTGCTCCCGAGCCCAGGCAGCACAGCATAACCAGTGGAGGGAGAATTTGTCCCAAATGCACCGGATACACATGGACCGTGAGGAGAGGTGGCGGCAGGAAGACCAGCAGGCGACTCAAACGCTGCTTGGACTTCTGAGGGAGCAAACGGACACGCTCCGGCGCGTTGTTGATGTTCTGCAGGAACTGAGGCAGGAGGACAGAGCCCCGCTGCAGTCTATCAGGAACCGCACTCCCCCGCCACCAAGTCCCATACCCTCCTCGCCCAAAGTCCAAAGAAGGAGGGGCGGGAGAGTCCGTGAAAACTCTCACTCCACCCCTGCAGACTGCTCAAGCACCAGAAGGCTGTCATTCCCCAAAATTTGAAAAGTCCTTTCCTGGCCGCCTCAAGCAAGCCCCCGTCCAAGTTTCACCCCCCAGTTTCATGTGTGGTTGTTAATAAAAAATACGTTTTTGTTCATTACTGTTTCAGTCATGCTGTTTTGAGGGAGAGTCTGTCTGCAGGGGGGGAAGGGGCTTGGTAATTGGACAGGACATTCACCTTTAGCAGGCTACAGAGGCGGGGGCAGGTCCAGCAGCAGGGCACATACACAGTGCACTGACTAGTTACCCTGGTCAGTCTGGGAGGTGGTTTTCATGTTCTGTGCGTGGGGTGGGGGGGGGGTGTTGCTCTGTGACTTTGTGGCGGGGGAGGGTTACAGATGTTATGCAGCGGTCCTTGTCCTGGATCACAGAGCCACGCAGCCTCCTCCCCCTGCCGTAAAGTCACATGGCCCCCACATACACGCAGTCCCGCTCAGGAGGCCTGGCAGGCTCCGTGGAAACAACCAATCCACCACTGCGATTCCTGTCATTCCTGGAGTTTAGAAGGATCATTTGCATCAGTACACTACACCCGCTCCCCACCACAGTCTGCGTCCCAGGTTTAAAACATTCCCGCGAAAACAGTAATAAAGACAACGGTGTTCATTTATTTATTTCATTTATTTTTGTTCATTAACAAAATAAAACTAAATTTATTTTTTTGGAAGGGGGTGGAGGGGGTCTGTAACTGGAGAGGATAGTCATCCTTAACTGGGTAAAGAAACGGGGGCAGGTTCAGCTTCTCTGTACAGAAACTTTAAAGTCACTGGTCACCCTGCTCAGTGTGGAACCAGGCTTTCAAAGCCTCCCGGATGCACAGCGCGTCCCGCTGTGCTCTTCTAATCGCCCGGCTGTCTGGTTGGGCGTAATCAGATGCCAGGCTATTTGCCTCAACCTCCCACCCCGCCATAAAGGTCTCCCCCTTGCTCTTACACAGATTGTGGAGCACACAGCAAGCAGCTATAACAATGGGGATATTGGTTTCGCTGAGATCACAGCGAGTGAGTAAGCTTCTCCATCTCCCCTTGAGACGTCCAAAAGCACACTACACCACCATTCTGCACTTGCTCAGCCGGTAGTTGAAGAGTTCTTTTTCAGAGTCCAGGGCACCAGTGTAGGGGTTCATGAGCCAGGGCATTAGCGGGTAGGCTGGGTCCCCAAGGATCACTGTAGGCATCTCCACATCCCCAAGAGTTATTTTGTGGTCCGGGAAGTAAATACCTTCCTGCAGCCGTCTAAACAGACCAGAGTTCCTGAAGACGCGAGCGTAATGAACCTTGCCCAGCCATCCGACATTGATGTTGGTAAAACGTCCCCTGTGGTCCACCAGTGCTTGCAGCACCATTGAAAAGTAGCCCTTTCGGTTGATGTACTGGCTGGCCTGGTGGTCCGGTCCCAGGATAGGGATGTGAGTTCCATCTATAGCCCCACCGCAGTTTGGGAATCCCATCGCGGCGAAGCCATCTATGATGACCTCCACGTTTCCCAGGGTCACTACCTTTGAGAGCAGTACCTTGACGATTGCCTTGGCTACTTGCATCACAACAACCCCCACGGTAGATTTGCCCACGCCAAACTGGTTCGCGACAGACCGGTAGCTGTCCGGCGTTGCAAGCTTCCAGAGGGCTATGGCCACTCGCTTCTGGACAGTCAGGGCTGCTCGCATCCGGGTGTCATTGCGCTTCAGGGCAGGTGACAGCAACTCACAAAGTTCCAGGAAAGTCCCCTTCCGCATGCGAAAGTTTCGCAGCCACTGGGATTCGTCCCAGACCTGCAGCACTATGCGGTCCCACCAGTCAGTGCTTGTTTCCCGTGCCCAGAATCGCCGTTCCACAACATCCAGATGACCCATTGTCACCGTGATGTCCTCGGAGCTGGGTCCCGTGCTTTGTGAGAGGTCTGTGCCCCTCTCAGAGTTCAGTCCCTCACCGCGGTGCCGTAGCCTCCTCGCCTGGTTCATCTGCATCTGCCTCTGGGAAAGGTGGATGATAACCTGCGAGGCGTTCACAAGTGCCACAACTGCAGCGATGGTCGCAGCGGGATCCATGCTCGCAGTGCTGTGGCGTCCGCGCTGTCACTGACCCGAAAAGCGCGTGAACTGATTTCCCGCCGGCGCTTTCAGGGAGGGAGGGAGGGCGGTATTGACAGACGGATGACGACAATTACCCAAAAGCACCCTCGACCCTTTTTTTTTACCCAGAAGGCATTGGCGGCTCGACCCAGAATTCCAGTGGGCAGCGGGGACTGCGGGAACTGTGGGATAGCTGCCCACAGTGCACCGCTTCCAATGTCGACGCTTTCCCCGTTAGTGTGGACTCACAAAGTCGAATTACTGTCCTTAGTGTGGACACACAAGTTCGACTTAGCAATATCGATTCCACATATTCGATTTAAGTGAAATCGAAATACCCTCGTAGTGTAGACATACCCTCAATTCATGCTGATTTCACCCCTTGTGCAGTTTGTTTATATAGGCAATGTCCCTGCTCCCTGGCTTGTATTTAAGGGCCTGTCTCCTTGGAGCAGTAATGCAAACCATGGGGTGTGATTTCTAAAGCACATATTAATTGGTTTGTGTAGACTCTGCTGGTGTGCACAAATGGTTCCCTAGTGTGCTCTAATGTAGTGCTGCTTGAAACAGTACTATGTTAAAATGCACCAGGGAACAAACACTAAATGCTAAACCAGATAACAAGGATGCAAAGGTTAATTCATTTTTATACATATAATAAAAATGAAAATAGATCCTTTGGGAAGTACCTGAAAAAGCTTCTCATTACAGTATCAAAAAGAGCCCCAAAAACCTGGATTTTTGGACACGTACATAGAATTAAAAAATTGTTAAAAGTAAACCCCCAAAAATGAGCCCCCAAAAGATAAAGCCCTAAAGATAGCCCACAAGACTTTTTGATGTATTAATATAATACACGGTTTGATTCAGAGTTTATTACATACACCTCTACCTCGATATAACGCTGTCCTCGGGAGCCAAAAAATCGTACCGCATTATAGGTGAAACCGCGTTATATCGAACTTGCTTTGATCCACCAGAGTGCACAGCCCTGCCCCCCCGGAGCACTGCTTTACCGCGTTATCTCTGAATTCGTGTTATATTGGGTCGCGTTATATCGGGGTAGAGGTGTATTTACAGTTAAATTAGAACTGTATGTCCCTGACCCTGAGGATGTTAGCTCATCGAATGCCTTGAAATTGTAGGGAACTGTTGGGAACAATATTTTTTAAGTAAAGCCATCCAGAGTGTTTTTGGTTTGGTGTTTGTTAAAAGAATCACCTAAAATTATCTAAAGCAAAAGGTATCTTTGAAAAGGGGTGGCAACACATGGTTAGGAAAGAAATTTGCATAATGGTTGATGCAATAGCTAGGGCCCAGAGATCCATGTGTAAGTTAACAAGGAGATCAGGGACACTGCAAAAACTAAACAACCAAGGGTTACACAATCTAAAAGATTTCAGCAGAGAAAAGAAATGGGAGAAAATAAATGCAAGAAATATAACTCCAAGATGGTGAAGCACAAAGGCAGGGGACAGACAGAAAAATAGCAGGATGACAATAGATTTCTAATGTGCACATTGTGATGACAAAGCAAAACAGCACTTGTGAAGAGAATGGAGGAAGAGAGTTATATCACTCTAAATAGCAGCTCTTCTGTTAGTGCTTTCCTAAGCTAAACTAAACTGAACTTTACAGGACAATGAGCTAAATCATTGGCTTTGCCAGGACCCTAGAAGATGACTTTGATGGAAATACTAAAGCCCAGATTCTTGGCTACACCCCTGGAGCACGCAGTGCAGCTCAGGAGGGGGATGTGCTCTCCCCCACCCTGGGCTGGCTAAATTCAAGGCCAATCCCGCAGTTTAACTCCAGCTGCTATTGGCTCCTGTATGGCAGCCTAGGATCTACAGGGCATAGGAACATCCCAGTCATGCTCATTTCCCTCAGCTGTACCCCTTATACCAGGAGCAGAGAAATTGGGTAGCTGTACAACACTAGAAGATCCCCTACAGTGGGATGAGCCTCCCATGGCTGGATTTGTTGTCTTTATGGCTAAGATCTACCAGCAGGCACACCATTCCAGAGGATCGGGACTAATATGTTCTGTTAATGTGTATGCAGATTAATTACTATCCTGTCTACAGAAGCAGTACTTCTCTTTTACTAAAGATCCAGGAATAGCTTTCTATATTTGTTAGGTCTGGTTCTGTTCTCACACTAGTGCAGGGGTCGGCAACGTTTGGCACACGGCTCGCCAGGGTAAGCACCCTGGAGGGCCGGGCCAGTTTATTTACCTGCTGACGCGGCAGGTTCGGCCGATCGCGGCCCCCACTGGCCGCGGTTCGCCGTCCCGGGCCAATGAGCGTGGCGAGAAGCGGCGCGGGCGAGCGATGTGCTGGCCGCGGCTTCCCGCCGTCCCCATTGGCCCGGGACGGCGAATCGCGGCCAGTGGGGGCCGCGATCGGCCGAACCTGCCGCGTCAGCAGGTAAATAAACTGGCCCGGCCCGCCAGGGTGCTTACCCTGGCGAGCCGCGTGCCAAACGTTGCCGACCTCTGCACCAGTGTAACTCCACTGACTCCTGATTTACACTTGTGTAAATGAATATCAAGCTCATTATAACCCTTTAAATAGCTAAGTTTGACCCTCTTTTGCAGGTATAAAATCATGCTGTGCTTATAGCATTAAAGTGTATATTCATATTCTATACATCCTCATGATAGAATATGTATTCTCTGACTTCTTTTCAGCAAGTTTATTTCGGATCGGGAGAGCCGAAGAAGTCTCACAAACAGTCACTTGGAAAAAAAGAAATGTGAAGAATATGTAAGTCTCTCTCGATATACTGTTGATTGTGAACTATACAACCCTTAGATCTGCTCTTCAGAGGTGCTGAGCACCTACAAATCCAGCTGAGCCAGGGGAGCTGCATGTTCTCAGCACCTCTAAAAATCAGCTCCTATGATTAATGGAAGGCGTTTTTAAAAATACTGCAATATATATTGCCCACACTATTTCTATTCTATAAGTGCATTTATCCCTTCCATTAGGCAGTAATTGGAATGTCCATATGAAAAGGTTCACTAGGTTTTATTCTCTTTCAAATCTTGCTTTGTATTTTTCTGCTGTATCATTGCTGTAGCAGTAATTACTTTTATTTCCTATAACGTGAAACTTGGAATTCACAGTATATGTGCATTGTATAATGAACTCTAAACTATTTATATGTCCATTTTTCCTATGTCCAGATTCCAGGAACAACCTCATTGCAAATATCTGTCTTTAATCTCAGCAACGCCATTATGGGTAGTGGAATTTTAGGTCTTGCCTTTGCATTAGCCAACACAGGAATCATCCTTTTTGTGTAAGTATCCACGCAGTGAATAGCAGGATGGGGCACGCTTTCATTTTGATTTTAAAATGTTTGCATTTAGAGAGAATGTGATTGTTTATAGACCATTCAAAATGCAGTGGGCAGTTTTACTAAACGAAGTAGGCTGCATACATAAGTAGCTTGGATTTCAGAGGTGCTGGCTTCAGTAGCAGCAGCTAATGCCCAGACCACTGATTTAGGTAATTAAACATGGACTTAAATATCCAAGTTTGATCATTTTGGTCATGGGTTTCAGATATGAATGTATCACAGTGATTAGTAAAAAAGACATGAGGTGTAATTTTGGACCCGTTGAATTCAATACAAGTTTAGCCATTGGCTTCAATGAGGCCAGGATTTCACTTGGAGTCTCCAAGCTGCATAAGTATTAGAAAGAGCATTTTTGGACAAGAAATGGTACGAGAAATGTTAGTTTATAAACAAGAGAATAGATTACCCAATTTATATTTTAATCACTAATTTGTTATCCTACGTCTCCCACAGCCCTAAAAAACAAAATTTAAAGAATCACACACCTTTGGGTGAATCTTTGGGTGTTCTATGTCCAGGTCCAGAATCTCACTCATTTTCTCTACCCATTCCCTGGGTAAGATGCCCAGAAGGGTAGTTTTCTATTAAGAGACAAATAGCAGGCTACATTTAGGTATTTTTAATATGTGAGCAGCTAAATGTCAGTGATTAAGAACCTGTTCTGTTCTCCAAGAATCAATGAGCGTTTTGCCAGTGCCTTCACTGGGAGCAAATCACAAATCCAAACACTTATTATTTTAGTGATTACATAGTGTGAAACTACTTCTGAAAAGCAAAGCAAATTAAAATCCTTCAGCATAATCACTCTGTGTAACATAATAATGGTAACTTACAAAGAATAGGTTAGACTATGCAGTTTGCACAACTTGTTGGAGGCAGTGTAGAGCCGCTCCACCCAAGGGGAAGCACTAAGACAAATTGTATCTCTCTCAAAACTGCCTGGCGTGTATAGGGATTTACACATGGCATTGTCTATAAGTAGGGCCCTACCAAATTCACGGTCCATTTTGGTCAATTTCACGGTCATAGGATTTTTAAAATAGTAAATTTCATGTTTTCAGCTATTTAAATCTGAAATTTCACAGTGTTGTTATTGTAGGGGTCCTGACCCAAAAAGGAGTTGTGGGCGGAGGGTGTTGCAAGGTTATTGTACGGGGTTTGCAGTACTGCTACCCTTACTTCTGCACTGCTGCTGACCGCAGCACTGACTTCAGACCTGGGCAGCCGGAGAGCAGTGGCTGCTGGCCAGGAGCCCACCTCAGAAGGCAGCGCTGCTACCAGCAGCAGCACAGAAGTAGGGATGGCATGGTATGGTATTGCCACCCTTACTTCTGCACTGCTGCCTGCAGAGCTAGATGTCCAGGCAACAGCCGCTGCTCTCCGGCCGCCTAGCTCTGAAGTCAGCGCAGAGGTAAGGGCGGCAATACCATGACCCCCCCCTTAAAATAACCTTGCAACCCCACACCTCCCCGCAGCTCCCTTTTTGGGTCAGGACCTCCAATTTGAGAAACGCTGGTCTCCTCCATGAAATCTGTATAATATAGGGTAAAAGCACAGAAAAAAACAGATTTCATGGGAGGAGACCAGATTTCACGGTCTGTGACGCATTTTTCATGGCCATGAATTTGGTAGGGCCCTATCTATAAGGTTCCACTGGCTGGTGTGACGAGAAGCATGACCATGGTTTCTCCTGGTCCCTACCTCCTTTAAGGTGATTTATTTACTGCAGTGTGGAGGGAGGATGTAGTCCCTGCTCTTAGAGACCATTATTGTGCCTATTCTTCAGGTGGATCACACAAGGCATAACCCCCAGTGGCAAGGCAGATCACAATCTGGCCCCAGACACCTGGCTGCTTCAGTATTTGCCCTAAAACCAGGGTAAGGAACACTT
This sequence comes from Emys orbicularis, assembly GCF_028017835.1. Classification (NCBI taxonomy): domain Eukaryota; kingdom Metazoa; phylum Chordata; order Testudines; family Emydidae; genus Emys; species Emys orbicularis. The sequence continues at coordinate 60,759,907 of NC_088683.1, read as the reverse complement.
GGGCAGACAAAGCTAAAGTGTTCCAGTTGTTCAAATGCAATCCCAAGGCTTGGATGTTTAATTTTTATACAGTCTATGCTGACGGAAGAGAGCTCTCCCATTGGCATAATTACTCCCGCTCTCCGAGTGGCTGTAGCTATGTTGGTGGGAGAGCTTCTTCCGTTGATATAGCGCTGTCCACACTGGCTCTTAGGTCAGTGTAACTTACATCACTCCAGGGGGATGGCTTTTCCGCACCCCTGAGTGACTTAAGTTATGCTGAAGTAACTGCTAGTGTGTACAAGCCCTAATACTTTTTTGTGCACAGCTGGGGGGAAAAATGATGGGTAGGAGGCACATGAGATTTATATCCTCGATTTTCCTTTCTGAGATCTAGCACATGGTATCAAGAGACAGATCTGAAACGTAAAATATGAAAAGATACAAATCAGTTCAGGATGTTTTGAACTGCTTTGCTACTGCAGCACTGACAAACATTTAATTAAAAATAAACTCACTAGTTTATATGTCAAACTAAAAATGGAAGTGGACAGAGCTATTGCTACATCAGTGATTTCTAATTAAAATTATAGAAGTGCTTCCAATTTTTATATTCAATTTGCAAATATCTGTCTTATGTGTGTGCAGTATAAGATTGCCCTGTAATCTGAAACCCATTGAAAAGAGAAAATCATTCTGACTTTCACTCTGGGAATTGACTTGCTTTGGAGAGTTCAGGGTCCTGTCTACCCTACAACTGTAACCAAATCAGGAATCAGCCCCTGGTCCAGTTACACTTTAAAAGTTACAGTGTAGATGGGAACTATCTGTGTCACAGTAACAGTCCAAAGCATTAGTCTAATTACATTCTGATTCCACTCAAACTTTAGTTCTTTGTAAACTCTCACAGCCTTGTCTGCTCCTCTCTTCAACACCCATACTGCTATTGAACTCATTAGCACTAACAAGAAGCTAACACCACGTTCTGTAAAGCATTCTGTTTCCAGGGGCAGTTGAGAGGTGTGTATCTCCTGAATGCTTACATTAACGAGATAAAAGCAGAGTAGATCACATACATGATACTGAACCCTAGATATGCTTAAAATGATCTTTGATAGTAGTTGGACTTGTCGTGAATCAAATACTGGGTAGATCTGTGGAGTTACCCATGTTGTACAAAGTATTTAGCTAAGGTGAATGCTGGGTAAATTTTTTGTCCTATAAAGAACAGAATTATTCTCTACTTAATTAACTATGCAGATTTAATAACAGATATTTATTTTAATAGCCATGCTTTTGTTAGCTTCGTAATGGTTTTCAGTCATGTTAGCAATGTCATAGACAAAGCTATTAAGACCAAAGATGTAGTAGTTAGTGACAAGTTAGAGAGTGAGAGGCAAGTCAGCAGGGAATGAGCCATCAAGCCAGTCTTTGAGATACTAAATCCTAATGGGACCTCTGGAGCTCTGTGGCAAATAAAGAGCACTGTTTAAAATGTTCCTATGTCCTGCAATGCAGAGAGTTGAATCCAATTGATCAAGAATACTTTTTTTTCCCCTCACAACTTGATCAGATTAATCTTTCCAACAAATATATAGTGCTATCTTTATCACACGTTGCTTTACAAATGATTAAAGACAGAGACCAAGTATTATTATTTTTGCATTTTGAACAGAGGGTCTTGCTGTATTCATTACTTGTAAATTACACAGATCTGAAATGTTTCTAAGCCTTCTTTGATCTGGGTAGACTTTGGTTACCGAAGAGAACCATGCACTGCGATCTAAAAGTAAAAAGCAAAGATGGAAAAGGAAACCTGTATGTTAAAAAGCTAATTAAGCAAACGAGGGCCTGCTTTTCTGCCAGCATGACTCTACTGACTCCAGTGGAATCAAATTTAACCCCCGCACAACTGAGATCTGAATCAGGATCATATAGTCTTTGCATACTGAATTCAAAATTAACAAAGCAACAAAAACACTATTGTTATGTATTATTTGTGTAACTTAACGCAATAGGTAAGTATGATGCTTTGCAGGTGTAAAATAAGATGAGAGCCCATGGGTGCTTACAGTCTAATATGGCTAATAACTATGAGCTGTGCCATAGAAACACTCTTTCATATCAGCAATAGGGGAGAAATTTTCACGGCTGCAGAATGTTTGGAAGGCTGCACATGAGCCAGGTCACAGAGGGACCTTAGGAGGAGGATTCTGCAGACTTCAGCACTGGTTGAGCCGAGCTCTGCTGTGTCCTGATCCCCAGGGGAATGTAAGGGGGTTTGTGTGGCGGAGCTGGGAGTGGCAGATGTGTGGCCTGTTAATCCACCAACTTCACAGATCCACTGGTCACAAAGCCCAGGCCTCTGCAGTGCAGTGGGTCACAGTAGTTGCTACAGCTGATGAGTGAAGGAAGCGGCTGTGGACAGACGCATAGCTTCCCAGTGTGGGAGGTAGGATTCTGTTCCCCCTAGCCCTGTGTCGGTCCTCTGCATATAGCTATACACTTGGCTTGGACTGGGGATGAGAATTTTGCCCAGATTTCTTATGTGGTTGCCAGCACTTTTTTAAACTGTACAAGATGTGAAGCATGAGAACAATTTTGATACTACAGTTGCCAAAGCTTCACTGCTTATGTTTTGAGTTTGCAAAGCGCTAGGGGCACTAACATTTTCATTCCATTCTATGGGATGGTACAGGCACTAGTCTGCCTAAACCACAGCCCTCACACAAACAGGCTTTTCATATGGCTTTAATGAAAAAGGACAAGTTTCTCATAGCAACTTGTGAGACTCCTGAGGGGAGGTAAGGAAACAGATCAGATCATCACCTGGCTGGCTTGCAGCTGTTATTTTTACCTCCGTGAAGACGCCCTTTGCTTGGTGTCAGCAAATTAGGAGTTCAGTGTTAAGGGCTCAGTTACGGCTTGCTTCAACAGCCAAGCAATAATGGCTGGAGACATTATGCCCACACAGTGCAAAAACATGCATGCTCAGCAGCAGCACTTACTCCACCTTATGAAAAGGTTCAGTGGGGGCTCTCGCAGCACTGCCCTCCAGGCATTACAATGTACAGTGCAGCCAGGGTGGGCAAGTTCCTTTGGGAAGTGCAGTGCCATTGTCAGCTGTTTGATGCCCCCTTAAGATCAAGTAATGCTGTCTGCATCATTGTGGCATGTTCTGTACAGTTACACTGAGAAGAATGGGGCTTCTTGTGCCCTTTTCCACTTTACCCCACACCTCAGGCCATGCAATCATGGCAAGAGCAGCCATAATTTGGCCCTAAATACATCTAGTCTAAGGAAGAAAACATTGTTCTCGAACTGTCATTCCTGCATGTTCCTTTCAGTGAAAAGACTTGTTTTTGTCATTTTAAACTGCCCATCTATTGTAGCAGCTTGTTTTCTGTTTAATTTTAGATTTGTTTACATGGTGTCCTAAGACATATTGTCATGATAAAAATGATAGAAGTGCCAACAGATTGTTTTAATACTCCTTACACATATCATGAAAATGTGTTGTCAATCAGCCCATGTAACTGTACACAGAGAAAAGGAACACACAGTGTTTGAACTGTGCCCTGGTCTACAGGAGATGGATCATTGAGCAAAGGTAGTGTTGTGCACTTGGCCCATGGTACTGCCTTGTTACAGGCGTGCTGCTCAGCCCCTGGCAAATATTGACTAAGCATTCATTCCCATTTTAATTCCCGAATTTTTCTGCAAACCGGTGATTACAGTGCAGGGGTCAAATGATGGATGCCCCATTGCAGGAAGCACCAACCGTAATGCAGGATGCAGCAAATCCTTCTGCCTCTGCTTCTCTCAGTGCAGGACAGGGACTGGAGTTGCCAGTGCCATGCAGTACCTCAGAGGAGGTGTGTCTCTGCTGTCTCCCCTGCTCAAAATCTGTAGCTCAGAGACCACCACTCTGGGGATCATACAGCGTGAGCTAGTGCCAACAGGGATGCTAGTGTCAAGGCAAAGAACCACATCTCCTTCGGCTCCAGAGCAGCTGGAATGGTGCACAGATTGGGGGAGATCACACTGCATCCTGTACAATAGGCTAGCAGGGCTACTTGGGGCAGTGCTGCCCCCACTTTCCCAGTGGCACTGTCAGAGTCAGGCACAACAATATCAGGAGATACCATTAATATCCTCTGGAACATGGCTTGGGAAAGAACATTAGGCTGTGACCCTCATGTGGACATTAGGATGTGTCCTTATATAAACGCTTAGATAAAATTCTGTGCCTCAGATTTTAGAAAGATCATTAGACTAAGTAGTTGGGAGCATAGGGCTCACAGCTGCTCTGACTAGATCTTCTTGCTTAGATGGCAGGAGATTTTTATTTTGGTTTAGATTAAAAGTGGGAGGGGTTACTAATTAATAGGCTATAAACTTTGAGCACCATAAGTTGATCACAGCAGGCCTTCAATATAAGACTTAATGGGCCAGAGCCTCATTTATACTAGGTTCCCTTTTTTACACTATAGCAATGTAAAGAAGCCATAAAGCATGTGTCAGTTATATTTATACTTACTTTAGGGCCCCTTTGCACTGCCAGAAAACTATGAAGGTGGCTTAGTGTAAATGAGAATCTGTCCCAATATGTACAAAATTGCAACACCAAGGAATTCTTTTATTATAATACATTTTATTTTTCACTCTCTTGTAGGTTTCTATTGTCTTCAGTGACATTGCTGTCTATTTATTCAATAAATCTCCTGTTGATATGTTCAAAGGAAACAGGTAATTTGAGACCATAATGTATCAATTTAGTAGGAGGGAAAAGGACAAGAGGTGATAAAAATGTTCAGAATAAAGCAAGATGCCTGGGTTTTTTTTCTCATCAGTTTGAAAAAGAAAAGAGAAACTGGGCCAGAAGCCATCAGAGTTACTCTAGATTTATACTGGTATAACTGAGACCAGAATCTGGCCCATTGCTATAAAGAAAAGATATAGTAAAACCAATTCACAGTGAATTCTGATACAGTGAAACTCCATTTAGTGAAGTAGAAGGAATGATTCAAACTGTTTTATTGCATTACAATCTGAAGATTGCAATTCCAGTTATAATGAAACTCTGTATAGTGAAGCTTATCTGGGATAAGATGACATCACTAAAATAGAGTTGATGTTGTTCCCAATAGTACCCATGGTATAATAATAGGTACTTTCCATATAGGGAAGAAGCCACACTCTGCCCTGAGGATCTCACAATATATAAGTCTAAATACATATATAAATGCCATTGTAATGTTAAACTCTTTAGGCTAAGAATAGGCTCCATAGGCTAAGTAAGAATAATGTCCTGAGGTTATAACCTTTAGTCCAAACTTTCAAAATTACCCATGCATGAGAATGCTTCCACATTTGAACACCTAATTTGTGTACACAATTATCACGACTGTGTATACAATGGCAGCAATTGCATATTCAAATTAGGCATGCAGATGCACACACATTTGTGTCCTTGAAACACTAAAAATTTGGGTCCTGGGCTTCAGGCTGCTAAGGATGACATTGCATTAAAACTTAAACTGAATTTTGCTTCTTGTTCATGTGAGTTTTAAAGAGAAAATGTCAACCAGGAGAAAATGTGAGGAACCCAAACTGTGAGACACCTCTTTTGGATAATCTGTGCAGTGTAACACCTGAAATATTTATCTTCCATTCTCATTGCATACCCTCTTGTGTTCTTAATGCTGTAGCTTTTCTGTCAGCCCAAACCACAACTGGGGGAAAAAATTGCTAAATTCAACTGGAACATCTTGTAATTAATAGAGGGTCTAGCTACTAGTTGAATTTGACAGACTTTAAACAAAGAATATTTAATTATAGTTCTCATACTTTCCTTCTTTCACAGGAACTCTAGGAGAATGAGAACTCATAAAATTAATATATTATAAGGAAATAAAAATAATAATTTAAATGAACAGTCTGGCTTCTCTGCATTAATCTATGTCAGTTAAACTGTATAAAATTACAGCATTGCTGTGTTGTGTCTCTCTAGCTTGTCTGCCAGAGCCTTGGCTTGCAGATCCCTGCTGTGTTGAATATTATCTTCCATTAAATCTTATATTATTCCTACTGAGGGAGCAAACTTAAGATGTCAGGATGCCAGGTTTGTAAATATCATGAGGACTGTAGGTGGACACTTATATTAAGAGATATAATAATCTCATTGTGAGTTCCAACTTTCAAAAAGTGATTGGTAGCCACTCCTGACATTTAAAAACATGAGGAAGATATTTCCAAATAAGCTTGCTCGACTCCTGTGAATTACAATAGAGACCCATATTTGTGTGAAAAGGGAAGAAATAGCAGCATGGATGGGGAAATTAGCTGAATGAAGAGGAATCTTAAATGTTTTGACTTGACAGTTGCTTGTCAACCCTGATTTCTGATTTCTCCTCCAATTGGTTTACGCAGGCTGCATGGTGTATGAAAAGCTTGGCGAGCAGGTCTTTGGCACTCCAGGAAAAATCATTGTTTTTGGATCCACTTCTCTCCAGAATACTGGAGGTAAAGGGAGTATAAAAGACAAGAGCAAACAAAGGAATGCACATACATTTATGCCTGTCAGCCACTCAGATTTCTCATTCTCCCAGTGATGTTTTGGGGGCCCCCGTGTTCTGTTGTGCAGTTCAAACTAGTATTCTCTGTGTAGTCTGTTGAAATGACATATCAGGGAAAACCCAACTTGGATCAGTAATTTAGAATCAGTTAAACTTCTTTGCCTTAGATCAGCTTGTATTTACTTAGGGTTGGCAGGAGAACAGGTCCAGTATCCTTCTATGTGCTCATTCCACAAGGTATCATGTCCACTTTCTAAAATAGTCTCATTTTTCCCCAGCAATGCTGAGCTATCTCTTCATAGTAAAAAATGAGCTGCCTTCTGCCATAAAGTTTCTTATGGGAAAAGAAGAAGCATTTTCGTAAGTTTAATACTATTTTGCTTACTTGACTTCAGAGTCTAAACTTCATGTAGATAAGCTAGAGCATGGGTTTATAAAAGCACTAATTATTGGCTGTTCCTCATGCTAGTGTCAGATCTTCACAGCAGGGTCCCTAATGGGATTGTAAAGCGTGGGGTGGAGGGAGGGGAGAGAAAAGAAAAATAAATGAACCTTTAGTGATTACTGTCTAGATTTTCTTTCAGAAGAATGATTTCTACAGCATTCTTATCTTATGGTCTGATCCCAATATGCTGAGCAATACCTGGGGCTATTAAACACCTTCAACACCTATTGAAACCAATGGGCATTGAAGGCACTCAGCACCTCCAGGAATTCGGAGCACCTTGTAGGATTCAATCTGTAAAGAACTCCCCAGAGTGCAGGGGAGGCCAAACTTACTGACCCTCCGAGCCACCTATGACAATCTTCAGAAGTTCGAGGGCCGGGGCGCACTTGCTGGGGCTTGGGGCTTCAGCCCCATGGGTGGCACCTGATGGTGCTTGGGGCTTCAGCCCTGTTCCTGCTGAAGCCCCAAGCCCTGGCAGGTGCACCCCACGAGGCTGAAGCCCTGAAACGCCCTTCCCCATTGGGGAGAAGCCCCTACCCCACCACCCCACTGCAAGGCAGAAGTCCCAAGCTCTCCCCCCCACACCTCCATCTGGTTGGTGGAGAAAGGGGGAGCTGTGAGGGTCTCAGCGGGCTGCACTTTAACTGTAAAAGAGCCACATGTGGCTCACGAGCCACAGTTTGGCCACCCCTGCCATAGTGCGAAGTGCCCCAATACTAAAACATGACAGGAGTAGAATACCTAGGATAGATTTCTGCCACTTGTTACTGCTTGATGGCATCTATCATTGCCTTAAACAAAACAAAAAGAGGGGTATTTCTTTACATTGGTACATGTCTTGTTTGTTACATCAGGTTATATGATGTCTTGCAACTTAGCTAAAAGGTGGAAACACCATCCTAGAGATGTTTCATACAAGACTGGACAGAGAACTTTAAAATATGTTGTAGAGAACAATCCTGCATTTCTCCCCTTTCCCTGCAGACCACGAGGAGAGGATTCTAACCACAGCCTATGGGAAGGGGTCAAGTGACTGGGGTGGACAGTGCATCCCAGCCCTCAGTAGCATGGTCTGTCATTTAGGGCATGTGGCCAGGCCCTCAGCAGGCTAAGTGGGTATACTGCTGTCTGCAGCATATGCTGCACTGCACTATATCTGACCGCTTGATCTGTCTTTTCCTGTGCTGGCAGGATAGCTTCTATCTAATGCCAACTGGTATTGCTCCATCCCTTCACCCATGCCACCACTCCTACCAGTAAGGGCAACATTTTGCCCTCGGACTATGAAAATGTGTTGTGGCTCAGATTCCAAAGAGTGCCACTTTTTAAGCAATTACTGATAAAATATTCCATTTACTATCACATGTAACCGGTGCCCTAGGAAGTTCAGAAATTGTCCCAGCCTTTGCCTGTACTTGAGCTTATAATATATGGAAGCCAGAGAAAATGCTGTAATTCTGGATGGCTGATCCAATGTTAAAAAACAGTGATAGTGCTTTAAGAAGAGATTTCACTGTATCTTTGAAATGTTTTACAGGGCATGGTATGTGGATGGGCGAATTCTTGTTGTAGCCGTGACATTTACTATAATCCTCCCCCTGTGTCTTCTTAAGAACTTAGGTAAGAGTGCAAATATCATTAGAATAAAGTGGGGGTACCCAAATTTTGCTCCCCTCTAGGTCATATTGGCCACTCAGATGTAATGGAGAGGACAGTGCTCAGTCATGAATAAAGTGGCCTTAGCACAGGAATAAGCTATGTATTAGGCATCCTGGAACAAGCCAGGCTAAACTAAAAGCTAGTAACATGACAAATGAGACAGTATAACTAAATTGATTCAAAATAATGTGTTCGTTAGCTCTTCCATTTGCTTGTGGCAACTGATTACAGATTTTATGACCACCTGGGTGTTTATTCCGTTAGGTAAATTAATATTACATAGAGCTAGTAATTTTTTTAATTGCAACAGAATTATCAAAAAATGTTTTTTCCATAAAAATTCAAAATTTCAATAACAATTCTCATTGAAAATTGTTGACTAGTTCTGTCTAGGTAATGTGTATATGGATATTACTTATATTCCACAAGGTGCCTCTCACCGTATATGGCCAGATTTTCAAAGGTATTTAGGTGCCTAAAGTTGCTGATAGGCACATATTGGAATTTCTAAAAGCACCTAAGGCGGTTAGGCACCTAACTGCCCTTGAAATAAAAATCTAAATCCCTTGGAAAATCTAATCCCATAGTAACTTTTAACATTTAAGCACTGCGTGATTTGCGGCATATTATGAGAGTATTCTCCTATTATCAAGTTTACGTCCATTGTGAAAGTCATTCTCAAGAGTGCAGTTAGTCAAACTGCCATATAGATGATCTGCAAGGAGGCAGGAGAAGAATATTAAATAAGAGTAAAACATATCAGAACAGAATTTTAATATGTCTGAAATGTAGCAACCTTGTGAAATGACAGATTTCCAGAAAAATGAGACACTTTTATATTATCCTGAAGTTCATGGTTCATATTATGTGTATAATGTGTAATAACTTTAACTATGTTATAAAGTAAGAAGCTATAAAAAGAACAAAAACACAAACAAATGTGACCATTACATGAGTTATTGATTAGATTTCTTTTGTATTTCTTTTAGGGTATCTTGGATATACTAGTGGATTTTCCCTTGGTTGCATGGTTTTTTTCCTCATAGTGGTAAGTTCTGCTTGCTGTTTGGTTGGATTAGAGTTGCCCCTATAGTGTCTTTGGTATTTTTTATTTTAATAAGTTTTTACAGTTTACCATGTGGCACTTTATTGCAGGTTATCTACAAGAAAGTTCAACTTTCCTGCCCAGTACTGGAGCCAAGTGCAACATCATCTATCATATCAAATGTTAGCTCAACACATGAAGAGATGTGTCAAGCAAAGTATGTTACCTTTAATTCCAAGGTATGTTTCTTTCTATGATATTTATTTTTAATTCAGATAATTTGATATCACACTCCATATTCCTAGTCAATGAGACACATCATTTAGGTCCAGAGTCTCCGTGGCCCTTTCACAGATGCGCTGTGATGGGAAGGGCATAATGAATCTTCTCCCTCAGCTTGTGTAAGGGGCAGGTTCCACTGGACTTTAAGGAGTTGAGGCTCTGCCTCTCTTTGCACCAGGGCAGATCTGGCCAGCTTCAAAGAGGGAATGAACTGCACTATCAATCAATACACAGAGGTTGTAATGCCTGGGAACTCCAGCAGGCATTTGCCTCCTTGAAATAGAATGTGTCCCAGTACTCCTTCTGGGACAGTGACCCTCTGCACAGCTCCTTCCTATGGGCTGAGACTAAATATCACAGTCAAGCTCTGATCTATCACTGTCAGACTCCTCTGAGCATCCATTCGATGGCACTGAAATAATATTCCTCCTCATGGCATGTAAAGATCAAACATTTGCCCCGCGCACACAAGACTGTGTTTGGCAGCAATAGTAGAATCATAGAATATCAGGGTTGGAAGGGACCTCAGGAGGTCATCTAGTCCAACCCCCTGCTCAAAGCAGGACCCATCCCCAGACAGAATATGAAGAGGATATGAAAGTGTCTTATTCAAGGGAATAAACCTGGTGGTAGCAGCTGCCACACGACTGCTGTCTCTGAACTGTCTCAGAAATATTTGCAAGAAAAATACATAGATTGTGTCCTTACATTGAAAAGTTATTGTTCCTGATGTTTTTGACAGGCACTCTGCCTTCCCTGCAGGGACTCTCAATGTTCAGTTGAAGAGTTCAGAAAGTTGGGAGATGAGGTAGTTGAAACACTGATGATTTCTTACTATGTATTTTTCCTAACTGTCTTTTCTTCAATTATGTTCAAACAGACTGTTTATGCTTTGCCTACCCTTGCATTTGCATTTGTGTGCCACCCATCGGTCCTTCCAATTTACAGCGAACTTAAAGAGTAAGATGTTCTTTATTGTTTGTTTGTTTGTTTGTTTGTTTAAAATGAACTGTTTAGAGTGTAAAATGTTAGTGCAGAGTTGCTCCACATCACCCTCGTAATTCAAAGGAAAAGTAGTTTAATAAAATCAGAAAACAAAGGAGCACTGCTTGAAGCTAGGTAAATCTGGATTTCCTATGGGGTAACATGACATCCCAGGGGTTTTCTTTAGAATGACACAGCGATTTTGGAGAGCCAAGCAGTGCAAATTATTATAGTTTACAAGATAGAGTCTTGTACTTCAGCTAATGCCATTGATTCCAATGTAGCAAAAAGCCTGTGACAGTAAGAAGTTATGCTTTTTATGTACAGGCTTTCACCCCAATGTGTTTTTAAACCACATCAAGTATAGTTAAACGATGTGACAGACACCAATAACTTTTCTTTGTGTAAGAAAGATGAAGAAGATGAGTCTCCCACACCAGCAACGGTACCTCCGTCCCTCGCATAAGGGGAGCAAAGGGGCATGAGCAGGCAGTAGGTGTGGTGACCTGATTTGCACTGGTGCAAGTTACAGTAGGCCCCCTGCTTCTCTAACATCCATCAAGGCTGAGCGGCCAATGATCAGGGAGCTGCAACTGGCTCCTTGCAGCTGCTCCCTCCAGCACAGCTCAGATCCAGTGGAGAATCAGGGCTATATTTTTATACCTTAGATGAAAACATTTTTTGCCATGAAGCAAAATCTGCTCCTAAACGACTGTGCCATTTTCTCTCTTTACTCCATATTAATGTCTTTGCATTAGTGCTTCAAGGCCAAAAGAGTTCAGCGCCTATTTAAGTACCTAAAAAGAAGTTACTGGAATTTCAGCAGTGCTCAGCCTGCTGCAGTTCCCATCCTTGTCAAAGGATCTGCTGTTTGTTGAAATTCTGACCACTTAATAAGGTGTCTAACTGGGAGCTGTTGGGCACTTTCAGCTTCCATTGACTTCAGTGGGATTTTTGGGTGCTCAACTCTTCTAGAAATCTGGGTGTTTCTATTTTGGTATCAAAATATGGATTAAGAGCCCAATGCTAGGCACCCAGGTTTAAGCATTTCAAAATAAGTGTCTAAAATGAAATGTTTATGTTTACCCAATTTGTTTTAAACTACAGCAGTTCTCCTTACCAGAGGACACAGACCATTTTTTGCAAACATTTAGGATGTTAATATTCTGTTATTTTACTAGTCCTTTAATTTGCACACAGAAGCAGTTCCAAGCTGACCCTTTCTCTGCTACAGAGGCTACTGCAAGGGGCCATAGCCACCCATTGGGGTTTGGGGATGGCAATATTCACAGAATGGTCATTATGTTCTCTTGACTTAAAACCCTAGCAAAACTGGGAGGCTACCAGTGGCTTTTGGGAGACTTAGTCCCCCAATCATTCTCCTCCTTCAGTACAGCTATTGGGGATCACTGATTTAAATGAAGAAAAGACACACTCTGGAGTCTCTCCGATGCTAGTTAATTTTGTTTCTGCAAAGGTTAATACATTTCTACAACAGTTATTCAAACAAAATGCAGCCATTTATTATGTTTTCTTCTTTTTCCAGTCGCACACAGAAGAGAATGCAAATGGTTTCAAATATCTCATTTTTTGCCATGTTCGTTATGTACTTAATGACTGCCGTTTTTGGCTATTTCACTTTCTATGGTAAGTAAGCAGCTTTTGCTGATCTAACATATCGGTCAGAAAGAATCCAGGTGAAATCAATAACATTTACCCACTGAAAAAGGAGAATCCCACTCACTTACCTTACTAGAATTTAAAAAAAAAAAATCCCCTAACCTTTTCCATAAAGATACAAATCTCTTCTTTACCGGTGCTCTGAGTGGCTACAGACAGTAGCTATATGCAGCATTTGCCAATTTAACTTCAAAAATGAAAGAGAAAGGAGGAAAGGCACAAGTTTAATGTAAACTAGTTTTATTTTGGGTAACTGGAGCTTAGCAGTGTCATATCAGAACTTTCAACTCTGTGTTACTAGTTTCAGTTCAACTCATCAGTAATGACCTAAAGTGATTAGGTGATATCTGATTGGCTATTCAATTGCCTGTGTGAAATGAGATTGTGATCTCAGGATAGCGCCTAGTGAATAGGTGTCAAAATCATCACCACAGCAATTGGCAGCCTTATTACCATTCTGGGGGATGGAGACTGTGCTCCCTCTGTTAGCCAAAGCTGGTCCCTACCCATTCAGGTTAAATACATTGGTGATGCATGTTTAGGTAAGCTTGGAATGCTGCTGCTTGAAATGTTTTCGCAATTCTGAATACTTCAGTGTCCAAGATTTTCAATCCGCCTCCTTTCATGAACACTAATTCACTTTAAAAATACAAAAAACAAGCAAATCTTATTTTTTTCCTTATTAAAAGGAATATGCAGAATAAATAAAAATCGAAGAACACACAGACCCTTACACTGGCAGGATGATTGAGAGCTAATGTTCTAAAGCAATTTGAATCTTGAAATTTGGTACATTTGTTCATTACAGGCCACTAAGTCAATCAGAGGGAGATCACAGATTTGACCTGTGAGTTTTCCATCAGGGGCACCAAAAGGTCATCAGTCTTTCTTATTAGATTTCAAGTGCCCTGACTAGCTACAGCCTTCATGTTTGTTACAGTCATTCATTATGGCAGTGGTTCTCAACCAAGGGTACGCGTACCCCTGGGGGTACATAAAGGTCTTCCAGGGGGTATGTCAACTCATCTAGATATTCGCCTACTTCAGTGTTTCTTTACTTGGGGGTTGCAACCCCCAAGGGGTTTGCGGGAGAGGTTCAAGGGGGTCACAATTGCAGAGCTGGCAATAGGGGATGGCAAGCAGGGCAATTGCCTGGAGCCCCACGCCTCAGGGGGCCCCATAAAGCTAAGTTATATGTTTCGGCCCCGGGCAGCGGGACTCGGGATTCAGGTACACTGAAATATACGTACAATATTTATATTCTAATCAATTTATTTTATAATTATATGGTAAAATGAGAAAGTAAGAAATTTGTCAGTACTAGTGTGTTGTGACACTCTTGTATTTTTATATCTGATTTTGTAAACAAGTAGTTTTTAAGTGAGGTGAAACTTGGGGTACACAAGACAAATCAGACTCCTGGAAGTAGTCTGGAAAGGTTGGGAACCAATGCATAATGGGATATTGTTGGGCAGGGGGAAGCAAATTTGAAAGTTGACATTTCTGTCATAGGTCACCAAAAGTTCATCTGTCTTAACAATTTACAAAAAAGTTATTACTTTCTACCATGAGGCTGTCATGGTGGGTATGAAGCCTCCAATTTGAAGAAATTAAGATAATTTGAATTCACCATTTCTGTTTAATGGATTTTGCCAAGAAAACTGATAAAGGCTGCAGGTGCCAACACCGATGGCCATTCTCATTCAACAGTTGGGCGGTTGCTAGCCAGTAAGTTTTCACAGAAAACTACAAACAAAATATTAAAATTAATGATCCAGTTGTATGGTCCTGAAGAAATAGCCACAATGGGCCAGATCTTCAGCTGGTATAAATTAGTATATCATATTGACTTCAACAGAGCCAGGCAGATTTATACCAGCTGAGGATCTGATTCCCAAGAAGTTTGAGGAGGCTAAGAAACTCCCCAAGATTCAATTTCTGGAATTTCTTTGAAATTCCCACCTCATGTAGGAGGAGTTTGGAGTCATGTGATGGGGTTTACAAACCCCACTCTCAGCAACATATGGTTAATGAGCCTAGCACACTTGCAGCCCCTCTTCCGGTACCTCCAGAACCTCTTACTGAGATCTGGCTGCACTTTTCCTCACACTTCCTGGTTGTGGCACACCTCATCTGTGGCCCCAGGAAGTCGTGAGGCCTCCTTAATCTCCTCCTGGTGCTGGCCTAAAATTTCCATCCATTATACTAGGAGGAAGAAGCTGGACAGGACCGTGCTCTGTAACTGTGGGGGTCTATTTCTGATCCCTCGTATGATCAGGCCTCCAGGCAGAGTTCCTCTGAGCAGCGTCCACTGACTCTCTAGACACCTTTGAGGAGCAGTCGGTGCTATCTGGGGTTCTCTGCTCAGTGTCGTGCTCCAGATCCCTGATTTCCAACCTTTGACCTCACTCCTGCTCCTGTTTTTTTTTTTTTTTTTTTCTCATTTGTTGTCCCCAGAAATCAATTGTGGCCTGGACTTAGTGCTTACTCTGCTTACTTGAGGGGGGTGGGCCTTTTAGTTATGGGCAGGGCTAGACCTGCCGGCCCCAGTATTACAAATTATACAGGGTTAATGAGCTACTGTGGACTCAGTTGGCTGTGCCTTGCTACACCTGTAGGAGATATCAGAATTGGAGGGAGGAGCTTAAAAGAGAAAAACCCAGCTGAGTTGGGGGGCAGACATATCAGGAGAGCAAATCTCCAGTCTTTGGCTACTGGACCAAGTTCTGGCTAAAGGCTAGAACTCCTTAGCTGATTACTGCCTCCTCAAAGGAAGGGAGGACCTGTTGTGGATCCACTTATGATGGGACTAATCTTTGATGCTAGCCTGTGAGCCTATTTGGGGCCCGCTGCTTTACAGAAGATGAAGAGGGAAGAGGACTCTGACCCCACAAGTGGGATGTTTCATTTGCGGTTACTTCATTTGGGTTTATTGACAAACCCTGGAAGGGTTGGACTATCTGGGGCTCAACTGAAGGATCTGAGCCTCTTAAGACCAGACTAATGCGCTGAAACTCCCAGACACCACAGAACAGACACCACAGCACCCACGGGGAAAAATTAGTGGGTGCTCTGCACCCACCAGCAGGCAGCCAGCCGTGTCCCAGCTCCTCCGCCTACCTCCCAGCACTTGCCGCCACCAAACAGCTGTTTGGCGGTGTAGCAAGCTCCAGGAGGGAGGGGGGAGGAGCGGGAACATGGCGTGCTCACAGGAGGAGGTGGGGAAGAGGTAGGGCCGGGGCTGGGATTTGGGGAAGGAGTCGGAATAGGGGCAGGGAGGAGGCAGAGTTGGGGCAGGGACTTTGGGGAAGGGGTTGGAATGGGTGCGGGGCAGGGGTGGAGTCGGGGCGGGGCAGAGGGCAGAAGGGGGTCGAGCACCCACCATTGGGAGCAGAAATCGGTGCCTATGGTGCTGGGACCAAGTCCTGGGGGCGACCTGGAGCAGGAAGCCTGGAGACAAGTCCACAGAGGAGGCAAAGTCCACGCAGGAGGCAAATCTAACCCTACAGATTACTTTAATCTGTGAGGAAAGGAAACCCAATTCTTTCCTACTTTACCATGTGCCTGAATATTAATAGTGTGTGGATAATGCTGCATCTGCGAGAGCCCCCCACCCCGATGTTCGCCTGCACCCTATCAGTTGCAGAATTGGGGCGTGGAAGGGCAGCATTACTTTTCTCCTTCCCCAGGGATCATCGTTTGAGACTGACAGGAACATGCCTTTTTTAAATGCACTTTTTTTTCTGTAGCCCTTTCCTTCATCCTTTCATAGACCAGAATAGCATTTTATTTTGGCCTTCTCTTTTTTTAAACCAACACCACTTGTTTATTTGCTCAGGGTGTCGCAGTTATTGCCATATGTACATTACAGGAGTACAGTTACAAAAAATTAGGTATTGATAAAGGTCACTTGCTTGGGCTGTATGGTATTTTGCTGTCATGCTGAGTGGGAGACCAGAGGTACAGAGGCAGCAACCTGGGCTTGTAATGGCAGAATGCGCCTCATGTGGTATAAGCCAGGTACGAGAAGGGGCTATGCCAGCACCCTTTTAAAATTGCACCTGCAAACTGAAGGGAAGTTTGGGATGATTTCAGGCTTTTTCTGTATATTGATAAGTGATTCTTGTCAGAGAGGGTTTATCCTTTAGGGTCAAATCTTTCTGACGAGTAATATTTTTGCCTTCAGGAATAGACCAGATTGCACCAAATGGCAGGTATTTTAAAACTATATATCCCCAATGAGCCCCCTGCAAGGTCTTTACCCTCCTGCCTCCCCCCATTAGATTACACAGGCTGACCACTGTTCTGTGCTATCAGTTTTCTCAGGACACCTTTCAGAAACAAAGCCTGAACACTTCCAGAAAAGGGCAGATTAATATACTTTTTTTTTGTGCTCAGTGCATTTGCTTCCTTTGGTTACAGTTATGAGAGTTTTTTTAAAGGTGCGGAAACAAACAAATGAATTCTATGTTCTTCCTGTCTGCCAGCATGTGTACACCTGGTCCACAGCATTTCTCACTGGTTAAGGGAGATGCTTTTGTGGGAGGCCTTGTTAAAATATTGTCAGTACACCAGCACGTGGTGCTCCCAGTGACCCATATCAGCAGCATTTAGAATGGATCACTTCCTCCAGGAGGTGGTCATTGAGGTGCAGGGGCTGTGAGTGTTGCTGAGGGAGGAGGGTAGGTTCAAGGGGGAAAATGGAGGTGTGGGGGTAGCCACCAGAAGTAGCTGGATAGCAGTTTGTGTGGTCAGAGAAACCTCATGGGGAAAGGGTTGACCTAAAAAGGGGTTTGTTCTTCAAGAGAAGATGTTCTGTTTTCTCCTAGCACTTTATTTGCTATTTGGACTTATTTAGTGCAACCTAATAATTTAGTATAAATTCAGCAGGGACAGTGCATGTGGTTATTTTTATATAAGTTTAAGCTGCCAAAAAATCCCCAGTAGCTATGCTATGCCTCCCTGTAGTCTTCCTGCAATGGACTTCAGCTTAGAGTTAACCTTGTGCTTTCTTGACTAGGGATGCTTTCCTGAAACAGGGCCCCAAAGAGATAATCTTGAAACATGGAATCACTAGAGTATGATTTAAAACATATTTTAACTCAAGAATGTTTCATTCCCTGCCCTTTTGTTTGCTGATACATCACTTATTGTTCAAGAAGGCCATTGTTAAGTGACGGTTTCTGTAAATTAATTGGTTATTTGCTGGAACACTTACGTTATTGTCTTCCCTGCAGACAATGTGCACTCAGATCTGCTTCACAACTACCAGAGTAGAGATGACATCCTCATCCTGACAGTGCGTGTGGCTGTCATTTTTGCAGTCATACTCACAGTGCCAGTGCTGTTTTTCACTGTAAGTATAAGGCTCCTTGCAATTTAGAAACAGCTAAGATCTGTAGTAGGTGCACTCTCCCAAAGCAAGGCTGGTTTGTGTGTGTGGTCTGGTTTCTGAATCAATGACAGACTACAGAGAGTACTTGATCCTGCAGTCAGTCTTTCCACATATTAAACTCTCATTGGCTTCATTGGGAGTTCTGGATAGGAGAATAAGAAACTATCATACAATTAAAAAAAATTAATCTCTCTTGGAACTGGAAGGTGTTAAGTCGATTTAAAATGAAAATACATAAGGGCCTTATCCTACCCTATTGATCTCAATAGGGGCAGAATCAAGGATGAAATTCATCCAAGAACAGAGGAACCACAGAAATCCCTTTCAGTAACCCTGTTGTAGTAGGGCTCTTCATGAGAGGGTGGGATGGACTGACCATGAGGGCAGCCTCCACTTCCCCTGTGTGTTGCAGGGATCAAGGAGCTCTGTACAACATTTGAAGAGTCTAACACAGAAAGCGGCATTATGGGCAGGCTGGGGAAGGAGTCACTGAATCCTCAATTATGCAGATCCAGTGGATTCAATACCTCCCCACCCACATGGGTGACATTATTCCAACCTACTGTGTAGGCTGGAATGGCAGCTACAGAGTGGCTATGTTGCAGAGTTGGATGTAGGTGAATTCCATTCCTTCCCATCGCTGTTTAATTCCACACACAAAGCCGATTACGTGAGCTTTCACCCTAGCAGAACAGCAGTTAATTTTGAACTAAAAAGTACATGTTAACATACTCCCCCACCTCTGTCAAGAAATATAATCTGGGGGGAAATACACTCGTACAGACACATAGAAATCCAGTTCTCAGATTTTGAATTAAATGTAAGGCTTATTCCAAAAGCAGTACATTTGAGACCTCCAGAATCACTGGGGCATCTATGAAAATCTCATTGTCATGCACAGAATCAATAAAAATTAGTATATGGGCTTGAAAGTTGTATGCTCCTCCTAACAGAGAACTCTTCATTTTCCTACAGGTGCGTTCTTCTTTATTTGAGCTGGCTAAAAAAACAAAATATGACTTATGCCATCATATTGTGGTTACTATTGTCCTCCTGATTTTCATCAACCTGTTAGTAATTTTTATCCCCTCAATGAAGGATATTTTTGGAGTTGTAGGTACAGTATTCTGGTTTTATATTAATAATAAATAGCTGTTGTTGGCAGATGTGAAATTCCACAATAACTAACATATTTATTTGAATGTTACAGGAGTAACTTCTGCCAATATGTTGATTTTCATTATTCCTTCATCGCTGTATTTAAAAATCACACACCGGGATACGGAAAAATTTACTCAGAGGATTTGGGTATGTTTTTCTGTAGATCGATTTAGTGCTTTGCCTGTTACTCATTAAAATGTATTCGGTTGAGAACAGATCTAATCTGTTGTCTGAACATATGTGAACCTATTGCTGTTACCCTTGTCCTCCCTCCCTCTGTCACACTCCTGTGCAGTGTTTTGTCTTAAATTAGATTGTAAGACCTTTGGTGCAGGGACCCTTACCTTCTTATGTGTTTGTACAGCACCTAGCACACTGAGGCCTTGATCTGATTGGGGCCTCAAATCTAATTAGGGGCCATCCGGAAGTACCATAGTTTAAACAATAGTAATCCCTAGCAAGGTTCTGAGTCCTTTGAAGTTTGGCAGCAGAGGAACTGCCTCCATAGCCACAACTTATTTTCCACTGCAACACATGACCTGAAAGAGCCTGCAGTGTGTCATGTTTGCAGCACTTCACATTGTTTTAAGGGATCACAGTCAAATTTTGGGCGCCCCCTGCAAAAGGAGCCAACTCTTCACCATTTGTGAGCATACAGGACTGTGACAACTTGATCTCAGCAGGGTCTTACAAGTTTTTACTGGATGTCAAGGGAGATTTGCAGTACAGAAGATGTCACAATCCTTCCCATACTGAGATTAGAATAAAAAACTTCCTTGGTAAAGGTCAAAGATCCTGCTAATTTCCCAGCTGTGAATAGAGTCATGTAAGATTCTGAATAGTCCCTGTGATTTGCTGAGTGCACTCAGTGCACTACCAGAACCAGCCCTTCTGTTATCATGTCTTTGTTTTTTATTCATATTACAGTAGTGATTTGGATTAATTTTATTTGATTACTCCATAATCAAGAACTTCATTTGGGCCAGGCTCGTGATTCCATAGTTATTTCTCTGCACTGGCATGCAAGAATCTTAGGTTACATATGTGGGTTAATTCATTAGCTCCACCAGACGACAATGGCTGAAATGCTGTGCAAGTAAACCCTCATGGGATGGCCCAGTGCATGTGCTTTACTTCATTCTGCAATGAGCCCTTTGGCTAGTTGAAGAGCAGAGCCAAGGGGTACCAAAGGAGAACCCATTCAGCCCTCTTCAGATAGAGTCACTGAAATGAGCACTTAAGGCAAAGTTTGTTAACTGAGGATAGAGGAAATTTTCATTCTCAGTGCTTAACAAGGAATTCAGAGCTTTGTTTTCATTTGTAATTTTGAACCCCAGTATCAATTTGTAAGTCTCTCTAAGGAAAAAAGTTACCTTAGTTGAAAGACTCCTTTCCTTTTTTCTTTCAGGCTTCTCTTTTCATGGCATTGGGAATATTGTTTTCCCTAGTGAGCATTCCTTTGGTCATCTATGACTGGGTGCACTCAGGAGACAATGCTGAAGGCAACTGAAGTCAACATCATGCTGAAAAGGATACATCCCTGTTTGCTACTCACCAGAATCACCACCATTCTGTTTTATCTATCCCATCCATTATGAGTTTACTCAAATCAAATCCAAATAATGAAATACTGATATAGATGTATTTGCTTGCAGAAAATGCCCATTTTCCCAACAGCAATATCAGTTTCTCCAATTCCAGTGAGTTATCAAATCAATGTTAAGGTTGTGTTGATTGTCTGCAAGGGTTTATATGGCTTTGCCACTTGGTTCCAATCATAATTAATTTTTACTCTTCTGGCCATGAATTAGATTGTTCTAGTACTAGTCTTAAAACTTCCAAACCATAATATTTAGTCCTTTGGAGCAAGCAATGTATTTGTTTTTGTTTTGTTTTACAAATCCAGATTCTAGAATAGTTTTCACAAATGATGTTCAGCTCTCACCATCTCTTTTTTAACCAAAACTCTACTCTTAAATTGCATACATTTGATCTGGCTTTTCATTACTATTTTGTAAACCATTTCCCCTCACTTAGTAAGTGTAGCATTCTGGAGTGTTTATATGAAGGGCACCATGAAAGCATCAGCTGGTGTTAGATGAGAGTATGTCCTACACTTGGTGCTGCTCTTTAAAAAAAAAAAAAGTCATTGGAGCAGCCAGCCCAAATGGTTGAGCTGATAGCACATCAAATCACTGTGCAGAGACACATACTCAACCATGAGTGATCTTAGACCAAGAGGAATATAAAACCCTTTTGAAACTGACCAGAAACAGACTTGGTATAGAGCACTGAACATTTGAAACCAACCAGGAGAAGGCAGAGCTGATTTCTGTGTGAAAGGAAAGATTCAGAAATATGCATTTTCTTCCATATAAACCAATATTTACTAAATACATCTACACTTTTCAAGAAAAAATGAAAAATTCCAGTTATATCAAAAACCACCACCTTTAGTCATACTTAATGCCTTTTCCTTTAGGATAGTTTTGCATATACCTAAAGCTGACCTTGTAAAGAAGTTAACTTATTCTTTTAGGGTCAGCCCTCCTCCGATTGAAGTCAGTGTGAGTTTTGACTCCAGTGGGAAAAGATCAGGCCCTTATGCAAAACTGGATTCTTAATTGGAATCAAGCCAGATTTTTATTTTTTTAATATCTCTTTAAATAGAACACTTTTTTATATTTAAAAAGCCTATTTCTGTTTCTTCGGGATCAAACAAAAATAGCGCTATAAATTATTTGCAGAGCCACTCTAACTTTGCATTTATGTTGTGGCATATTGTCAGTTTGGAGAATGGCTCAGGTTAGAGATTCAGGTACTAAGCAGATGATCTTTGTCATCACATACCGAATCATTTTTAGTAATAATGTACTGCCAGGGACACATATTTGTTCATGTTGTATTGTTCTTGATGTGTGAATTAGAGAGAGAGTCTGAATTCTGCTGTCAAACATGCGTGCTAGGTTGCTAGTGCAGGGATCGGCAACCTTTGGCACACTGCCTGCCAGGGTAAGCCCCCTGGCAGGCCAGGCCAATTTGTTTACCTGCTGCATCCGCATGTTCGGCCGATCGCAGCTCCCACTGGCTGCGGTTCGCCACTCCAGGCCAATGGGGGCTGCAGGAAGCGGCAGCCAGCACATCCCTCAGCCCGCGTCGCTTCCCACAGCCCCCATTGGCCTGGAGCGGCAAATCGCAGCTAGTGGGAGCTGCGATCGGCCAAACCCGCGGATGCATCAGGTAAACAAATGGGCGCGGCCTGCCAGGGGGCTTACCCTGGCGGGCCGTGTGCCAAAGGTTGCCGATCCCTGTCCTAGTGTAAGCAGAGTCTGAATGAGCTCTCCCATTACATCTAATAGTGAGCTGTGGAAAAAGACTTCAGAAGCTGATCTCATTTGCCTGGACACACCCACCCTGCCTAGGTGTTCAGCATGATGGGATTGCTTGCCCAAATGATCACTTGTGGTTGGTGTTGGATCCCCAGTCTCCTTGTTATTGGGGCAAGAGTAATAAAGGGTTGTTATCCTTTTTGTGTGAACCGAGGGCAGCAGAACTGTACCTGGCATACCCCAATGGAGGGACTCACCCTCAACTGAATGGCACTTGCTAGGCAGGGGACATCGGTTCCAAAGTCTAATGAGTTGAGAGAGGGTGGGCCTTGTTTAAGGGTCCTAGACACTGTTTGACCCTTCCTCTCTCCATGGTATAATAAAAGAGTTAATTTAAATTCAATTGAGAGTCTTGTTACATGCTGCAGAGCTGAAATCACTGATACCCAGGTCTAAGTATTAGCCCTACTTTGGGACAGTGTCTCTATTGCAAGAGACTGGCCAGTGTGCACCAGCAGTGAGCCTTCCCCACTAACAGTTGACATCACTGAGAGACATCTTGGCAAGTGGCCAGCAAGGTGGCTGGTGGAGATGTGCAGCAAGCGGCCAGCAGGGTGGCTGGCAGAGAGGCGCGGCCAGCAGAGAGGCTGGTGGAGAGGGCCAGAGCAGAGCCCCGCGGAGAGGGCCAGAGCAGAGCCCCGCAGAGAGGCGTGGCAAACAACAAGCGAGTGACTGAGCAGTGGAGCGTGTAAGGTGCCTCCTTACACCACACCCCCGCGCTTCCACACAGCATGGGAGGTGAACTCTGCAGATGAACCTCTGAACTCTGGGGCTGCACTGGCCAAGGACAGCAACTGTGAGTGGGGTACAGAGAAGGGTCGGGCACGTTGAAGGGACTTGGGTTGCTGGACTTAAGAATCTGAGGCGAAAAGGACACTGCCCAACTTACTTGGGGGTGGGTCTTTTGCTCATGGTTTGTGTTTATGAACCCTAGTTGCAGTGTTTTCCCAAATGAATGCTGAGTTACTTCCCTCCTTTTATTAAAAGTTTCTGCTACACTCAGACTCTGTGCTTGCGAGAGGGGAAGTGTTGCCTCTTAGAGGCGTCCAGGGGGGTTGTGTGTAATTGTCCCAGGGCACTGGGTGGGGGCTCGAGCCGGTTTTGTGTTGTGTTGTTGAAAAGGAACCACTAGATACTGAACCCAGCCCTTGTTGCTGCTGGCTCCACCTGGCAGAAGGGTTACACTAGCAATGGAACTAATGGCTAACAGGAGTCCAGGTGCACATTCAGGGTTGAATGATGCCCTTCATAAGTTCAGGTGTACCTGCCAATTTGTGATGACTCTCTCATTTTCAGTGGCTGATTCATTTTATACTCACACTATAACTAAGGAAAAAGAGACTAGGATTAGCAATCGTATCTATGGATATTATGTGTCACTACAATTTTTTCTTTTTACAGACCTAATACTTCAAGATATTGAATTTCCTGTGAGCTGCTGAATTGCCTTCACTCCTATTGCCTTGTCCTTACATCGCTTAAAGTCACTGGCAGTTGAGGTCACTTAGCAATTTGCAGGAGGTGCTCAGGACCTGTAAGGTTCTAGCTCTATGGGCTGTCTATGCTACACAGTTAGGTCAAAATAAGGCAGCTTATGCCGACCTAATTATGTCAGTGTACATACTACAGCCTTGTCCCGCCAATGTAAGTGTCCTACTACGCCGACATAATAACTCCACCTCCCCGAGAGGGATAAGGCTTATGTCAGTGTAGTTAGTGCAGTGCAGTGTCTGTGTAGACACTGCGTCTCTTACATCAGCTTTCTTGTCACTTGCACAACAGGAGCCCTGCTGTCCTGGAGACTGGGCAGCTGGATCCTGCTCCCAGCTGGAGTCAGGGTGAGAAGCCTGGATAAAATAAAATGAATTTGCAGGATTTATGCACTGAGTGCAATTTCCCCTAGGCATAGGACCATCATCATTTCTGTCCTGAAAGGGTGTAAGATGGGCTCAGTCCTTAAACAGGCTGTGTGCTGGCCCTGTACACGGGGTGGGGGTGTGAGGATTTCACTCAGACTGATTTATTGGACTCGTATATATAGCTATTTATGCAAAGGAATAATATGTATGTTGATGTCTGTGGTACAGACTGTGAAATAATATGCTTTTTTATTTTCTCATCAGGTTTATACATTCTTAACAGAATGCAATAGACCCTGCTGTAACTGTCATAATCACTGTATGAGGTTATCTGTAAAATGTACTGCTATTATTCAGTTTATTTGGAATAGTGAACTTGTAGCTAACAAAAGTAGGAGTCCCACATTTTAGCTAGGCTTTTAAGAGCACTGTAAAATGCTATAGGAGTTCCTCTGTTAAATTAGTAGGATCCAGAGTACTGTATCTACTTAGTAGGTGGCAGCATGCTTTCCTTTTCTAGAGAGCTTGTCACTATTGTGGACACTGCAAATTCATAGACTGAACGTGAAACTAGGTAAACTATTCTGTTATAGTTATTGGAAAGTGGTGGGAGAAGGAGGGAGTAGTTCCAAGCAGGAGTTCCTAATAAGGTTTTAGGAATAGATTATGAGCTAGTGTTATGTTGACTAACACCAGCTGCAGATCTGGCCCATAAAATCCTTTGCTTTTGGCTTTTGATCTTGACTAGCATTTCATTTACAGTGATCTGTGGAGAGAAATGAAGAAGCTATCTCCCTTCTCTCCCCCTGCCCGTTTATAAACATAAATAAATAAAATACATTACAATTTTGGACCTAGAATCTTGGAAGTAACACTGTTTGGGGATGAAGTGTACAGATGGGCCTGCACAAGACCTATGTGCCACATAAGCCCTAATTTGAGGATGCAAGTGGTATCTCAGTGGTGCACAGCCCTTGTACTGGCCCCTTGCAGAAGCGTAATTCCGACCCTTCAGGATATCCATCCACTCCAGAAGGTTGATTTTCTGAGCTTAATAATGGTACGTGTGTGTTCTATTTTGACCGGTCACACATCTAAATGAAACTTTGAAAACATGTTTGGGGACAGCATGAGTTTCGTCTGTACGTCCGCCTCACGACACAAAGCACCATACGTATTTATGGTGCTGTACGAATAATTAATTATATATAATGGTATCTATAGCCCATCCTAAATCAGCAAAGACTAATTGCTTTAATCTTATATTAAGACTAAAGAGCATCTTGGCAAAAAGCCTTCTGATTTTGAATGACCCCAATCTAGTTCCACAATCCTATCACTGGTATCCTTAGGACCAACCCACAACAGTATGTATTCTATTCCATCAACAATACCAATAAATGGCTCTTCTTTCCTGCTACCAAAAAGCTCACACAAAAGTTCCCAAGAGCACTTTGCATCAGGAAAACCTTTTCCCTATAATATATACAAAGAATGTTTTATTTGTATCAAAATGGAAGGCTTTCTGTTACAAACTGTGAAAATGGTAGCAAATTAATAAGTACAGGGCTGAAATGGTCTGAACATTCACATACTGTGCACATGTTTGTTTCTAAAGAAGAATCTATGCAGTTGTGTGGTATTGTATGAAATGTTTCATTTTTATGTATATATATTGTAAATAAATAGGATGCTGTATATTTTTGCTATTGTTTATCCCCTATGAAATAGATATTAGTTGCTGCGTATTAACAAAAATAGATGTTTGTATCCAAATTTGAACAGAAACATGAATATTTTAGCTTCTCATGTAGCAAAATGTACATCCCTTCCCCTCTATCCTTTATCATTGTTGCCTCAAGTAAACTATAATTATATTGATGAATGTAGCAAGAAAATGGCTGCATTTTTTCAGTGTAGTCCAATGAATTTACTAGAATTCAATTCTAATGCCTGTAGTCATATTTTCTCAATAGCAAATTATTCAAACAATGCTCACGATGGGTGAAATTACTCCCTGTGCAAAGGACCCACACAATGCCTAGTCACCTCCTAGGTTGTTGGTGGGGATCAAGTGACACTAGTATCTTGAACAGGCCTTGTGAAGGTTGCTGCACCAGGTGAATTTCACCCACTGAAATAATCATGCTTTAGAATCAGGTGCTAGAGACAAAGTGATTGAGCATATTCCATACCATGTTAACACTGTACAATATAGTATTCAGTATTTATGAAAAATAGAAGTTGAGAAACGGGTCTAAAAATAAATATTTATTTTCCAAGCTTGCTTTGTAGCCTAGGATAAGGACAAGTCTTGCAGTAATATTTGTTTTAAACATGAGCACAAATTTGAAGGAAAATGTATTAGTCGCTTTTACAGAGCTTTTCAAACTGCTGCATGTTTACAGTGTTTCAGCCAAGATACAGACTGTAAAAGGTATTTTTTCATAAGACTTGAACTTTAGATTGTTTATACTAAATCCATTTTTTAGAGTCCCTATGTAAGTTAAGGTTCACCCAGCTGCAGTACAAACACTACAGTGTGATGTACACTTGATGCCAGGTAATTTCCAATGAGGTGTTCAAATGTGTCATGACTTATGGGTGATATTTTGCTCCTGCTAACGTCACTATATTTTGTGCTGTTCATATTAAACATAAGCAAATAGATTACACTGTTTCCCCGTTTGTGTGTAAATAAATAAAAAAGTAATAAGTTCTGTAATCTGTTACCAATATAGTTTTTAAACATTAAAAATGTGATCTAAAATAATGAGAATGTTACGTTCATTCTTTCAAGGGGACAAATATGTGTTTGTTACAATCTGTTAAACAGCATGAGCTAGCAGCTCTTACTCATGTTGAGTAGTAATTATGCAAGTAATCCCATTGAACTCAAGGCTTGCAGCCCTGGGTACCAGTTGTACTAGACTCTCAGGGAATTGATAAGTGGGATTGGATAACATTTTCAAAGTCAACTGAATCCCACGGACTTCCAATGACACCTAGGTGCTTTGGAAAAAATTTCTTTTTCACCTTTAAGTCACTAGTATAACTATAGCTCCGGTCATGGTGAACAGTGCTTGTGGAATGAATTGGTGGCTACAATCCCACCCTCAGTCTAAAATCTTCTCCCTGAATAACTCAACTGAATGAAAGGGAACTATGTGGGAGGGTTTAAAATAAAAAGGAATCTTTTCCTAGCACCCACCCATCCACCTCAGGAGGGAGGGAAAGGGGCCAGAGGAGTCATGCATCAAAAAGATCCTTGACCAACCTCTGCCCTGCCTCCAAGCCCTCTCCCTGCACAGTAGCCTAGGGAGCCCTCATGGAGCAGGGTTCCATGCAACATGCATGCCTCTGTTCAGCCTCTGCTAACCCAGCCCCCCTTGCTTGGCAGAACTGCACCATTTCCACTTTCGGAGGGCATTCTGAATTACCATCTTTGCTCCATACATTACTGGGTAGGGGAGTGTGCATTGGTGAAACTGAAAACTTAAACAGAGAAGCCATTTTCTCTTCATCTCTCTCCCATCCCCTTTCTTTCCTCATTTGGAGAGCCCAGGGCAGGAACATATTCCCTCTTCCTCCTCAGGCTGTAGCATATGTTAAGACCACTGCAAGAGAGCTTGTAAGAGGTGCTGGGGGTTGGGAGCAATAAGGATGAGTGATAAGGACTTCCAAGTACGGCTCCATGACACAGGATTTTGACTCCTTGTTGTCCTATAACCTGTCCTCTCCCCCGTTACCATGCAGTGGAGCAGCATCAGTTGTGCTGCATAATTCAAAGCTGCCAGCAGTCCCCACTTGGACCATGAGATTTGTGGCAAAAGCTGAGGCCCCTGAAGGGTGTGTATCATGGGTTACAGAATTGTTAAATAGAAGTTTTTAGTCTGGCATTCATCATAAGTATTAAAATCAAACACCATGTCTTTCTGTTTCAACTTAGAGAAAATAATAAATTTGTAAATGCCATAGCTTTGGCTCGGAACAGCAGTCTTCTTATTGGTTTAATGGTCCTTGGCTTTGCCAAGGTATTTGCTCATCAGGATTTATTGTTTAAAAAATAGGGGATTATCAGAATGCTCAGAAAAAGGTGTCGCTTGAGTTAGATTTAGATAATATGGCAAAGAAATAAATTGGAATAGGCAGGAGTAAGAGCTGCTCCTTAGGAAGGCCACTGTGCAATCCAGTCCACTGAGCAAGGCAGCTTTACAGGCCTGACTTGGTTCCTTATTGATCAAAGTCCACTTAAGAACTTCACTGAACTGATTTTCCAAGACCTTCAGGCTATTGGCCCTAGCTACCAGAAAGACCACCCCTTCTTCCACAACCATGACCTCACACGACATCTTCACTTCATTAGAAAATAAAACTGGAGAGTCTCATACTGCAGAAACGGAACATTCCTAGATTATATAGCCCCAAGAACTCCCTCACTCCTGGATTATGCCCTGCCACTTTTCTCTGCTCAACCCTATATCCCAAGCCCAGTAGGAAAGTGCTAACTACCTGTCTATCTGTCTCCAACTCTCTCTCGACTCCTCATTTAGGAGTGTGTTCCCCTAGCGTCCATCATCCATCTCGGACAGTGACTTGCTGTTGCACGTTAACTTCAGCCTGGTGAGTTAGTCATGGCCCTGTCATGACTAGAGCAGCACCTGGTCAGGTGTGTGGATAGGTTGTGCCCTTCTGAAAATCCAGCTTGAGTGCTCTAGGCTACACTTGCCCCTACCCATCTGATCTCCTCTCTCACATGCAGGGGACTTGTGTTCAGCTAACAGACCGTTTCTGAAAATATGCCTCAAAGCTGCCATTTTGCCAGCATGGCTTGCTACATGCACCCACTAAAGCTTTAGAAAATTTTGGCCATGGTACTAAAGCTTGGTACTAGCTTTATTGGTGGAAGGATACAGAGAACAGTCCCAATGGTGTGGTCTGGCATGAAGGGTCCACTGGGACTCATTGGCATGACCTATATAATTCATTTGTGGTTTTGCCACTGATGAATAATGCATCCAGCTCAAATTCATGCTGAAAGAACCTTTATAGCACACCATTCTGTATTCCCTATATAACACACGGGTAGAATGTTTCCAGGCTTTTAGGAATACTGCAGCCAATTGTGCATTTTATGGGTGCCTCTTACAAATGCCACAGAAACAGCAAAACCTTCAGATAAAATGTCCCACAAGCTTGTCAGTTTTGCTGCAGGAACTGATGCTGAACTGCAGCAAAATTAATGAGGCCTCCCTTCCCTTCCCCCCGACAGAAAACAACGTTATAGTTTGCAGCACCATAGAAATGGCCATGAAGCAAATCATCACCCGCGAGACAGCATTCCAAAGAGGTGACAGAAGGTACTGCCAGGCAAGAAGGCTAGCATGAGAGCTCAACTAAGCTGTAATGTGGAAGGTGTGAGCAGATAGAACTCAAATGGGTTTTAATACAGTTCAAGAGTACCTTGAAGTAAATACAATGTAATTCCAAGCCAGAATGGAACTGTGTGAACCCTCCACTCAGAATCATAGCAGCAGGAGCAATTTATTTTTAACCATTCAAGGAATTGGTGGCTGCATCTGGATAAGACACAAGTAAATAGCTTCATATATAATCTCTGAAGACCCATACCTTGGACACACCATATTTTCTGTTAGCAGTTCTCTGCATGCACTGATTATTGGGGGCAGCTTCCACGTGGTCCGTCAGGGCTGTCCCTACTCATACGCAAAGTACGCACCTGCTCCAGCCCCTGCTCCACCTCTTCCCCATGGGCCCCGCCCCTGCTCTGCCCCAGTCCCGCCCCCAGACCCCTGAGGACTGCCGCTGGGGGCAGGCCTGCACTCACCAGCAGGGGTAAGTGGAGCGACCCGGCCCCAGCCTGCTCCACTCCCCTGGCTCCCACCCACGCTGCTGGTGAGTGCTGGGGGGCAGTTCCCCCCGCCCCCCAAGCCTCAAGGCTGGGAGCCAGGGGAGCAGAGTGGAGCGGGCTGGGGCTGGGTCACTCCACTTCCTGCTGCCCCGTGCGTGCGGGGTCAGGCCTGTGCTGCACTCACCGGGCGGCAGGAAGTGGAGCAACCCGGCCCCAACCCACTCCGCTCTGCCGGCTCATGCTGGGGGGTGGTTTCCCCCCTCTCCCCCCCAAGCCATCCTCACACACACACACACACACGTGGAGGCCTGGGGCCAGTCCCCCCCCCCACGCAGAGGCCTGGGGCCAGCCCCACCCAGCCCCCACGCGGGAGGCCTGTGTAGGGCACCAAAATGGCTACGGACGGCCCTAGGTCCAGTCCAGTAAGTCTGCATCTTTTTCTCGGGTGCCTTACAGTCAATGGAAGTTTTGCTTGTGTAAGGAATGCAGAACCAAGCTCTAAAGTTGTAATTTATTTTTTCAATATTATGTACAAGCTTTGGCCAAGATTTTCAGAAGTGACCAGTGATTTTGGCTGCCTCAGTGTTTGGGTTCCTGATTTGAAACACAGTGAGACTCGATTTTCAGAAAGAGCCTCTGAAAATCAGACCCCTATGGGCGTCTCAAGTTAGCCACCCAAACACTGAGGTAGCCAAAGTCAGAGGTTGCTTTTGAAAATCTTGGCCTGTTTTCCTAGCTGATTAAATATTTAACTAGCCTGTGAGTTGTATAGAAAGTGACATGTAAGGTGTGAAAAACATGAACTACATTGTTCCCTCTGTTCAGCCCCACTGAAGTCACACGTTTAACCCCATAAAGTCAGTAGGATTGTACAGATGTTCCTGGGGGAGAATATATCCCCACATTTGCAGCTGCTGGTCCTTCAGAAGTTCACAGCTTCTTTGTAAGTAAATCTCTAATTAAATAGAATTCCTCTAGCTACTTCGTAACTCTGCTTGTCTGGACTAAACATGATGGACTCAGCCCTCTCCCCTGTTCAATTGGCTTTGAGCAGGCGGATTTGAGAGTGGACGGAGGTGGGGGCGGGTGGACACAAGTCATCAGGCTGCAGTAGTCTTCGTAGCTGCTGTCTCCCTGCCCTCTTCCAGTGGGGGAGGGGACAGAGGGTTGCGCCAGGAGGATCAGAATTGACATCTCCACTTCAAGCCCCTCAGATCACAGCGCCATGACAAACAGGATGTGAATTCCTTATAGCGCTCTACAGCCTGCTCTTCTCTCCATCACCATGCAGTGGAACAGCCCCATTTATGCTTCAGGTGGAGCCTTCTGCAATCCTCACTTGGGCCACAGGATTTGTGCTAATAGAAGCCAGATTTAAAATACTCTGGTCACCAGTGTTGGTAGCAGTTATTCTTCCAATATTGAGATGTTAGTAAAAGAACCAAATGAAAGATTGCAATAGCCTTTCTGGGCCTCTGACACTATCTCAGCGGTTCCCCTCTTGTTTCTATAGAAACAAATCTCACTTTGGTTCACTATTAGCAAGGAGGACACAAAACTACCAAAGGCCGTGGCTGACAAAATCCAATACCTCTATACAGTGTCAATACATTACTGTCTTGTGGGTCATGTGCTCCCCCTCCCAATGAAAATCAGCAGTTTCATGATCCTTGCTGAGCACCTCCCCTGAGAAGTGGGGATGAGGGCAGGTTAGAATGACCACTAACAGCATTATTCCTATACAGCCCATTGGGAATCTCAACATATGCAACTGATGCTATTTAAATAGCGCATGCAAGTTTGGTAACAGTAAATGAATAGAAGTGTATTTTGTGTATGCTCATCTAAGGGATCCTTAGCTCACTCTCACCATTCTGGTTATGTCTGATACAATGGTAGCTGAAGAAAAACTTAAGTACAACTGTTTGCAGAGCCAAATGCTGCTCTCAGTTACACTGATGTCACAGAGTAACTCCATGGAGGCCTTTCGTATGTATGTCTAGAGCCCTTATTTTCCATGAATGATTAGTAGAATGACACATGTAGGAAATCTTCATTTCTTAGTAGGAACAGACTTCTGTGCTACCAAGATTTCAAACCAGGTCAAGAGCAAAGAGTCCGTTGGCCATATGTGTTCCTGGCTGTTCAATTTACCACAGAAATGAGAAGAATAGGGCATCTATAACATCGTTTGAGAGAGCCAAGCATGTTAAATAGCACAAAGTTGTTGTTTTATCTAAGGCAATTAGAAAGGAGTATGATGCAGTCGGGGTCAAAAAACTGCAAAGTGTTACAATAACAAAGAAACTTATAGAAAAGATGCAGAGATTTTTTCGATGTCAGATCAGATTAATGACTTGCACATGGACCACAGTAAAAGCAGCAGAATACAGATGTCAGGACATTTGTAGAACACATTTTTTTAAACCATAACCAAAGCTTGTAATTTACTATGATGTAAGAAAATTATATGTTCACTGATGGAGCTGACTTTTGCAGAGCACCAAGTCTTTTGTAGATCGATACATGCAATGGTTCCCAGTAGTATTTTTACACTAAAGCTGATGCTCCTAGTAATTCTCCAATACTGTGTATAGATAATCAGAAAAGTACCAGATGCTGAGGAAATAGCTTCACAGGCATAACAAGGAATTATATATCTCTTGCAATTAGATGATCATAAAATAAAAGGAAAACAAGCATCAGTCTATCATTCTTGTATTCAGTGGCATTTAGACAATAGAAGCAATTCCTTTTTATTACTCTTGGCAGCCTTCCAGCAGCACTTTCAAAAGGCAGTGTGGCCCTGATGTAAATTGATAAACAATCTTGTTGAGCAGCAAGCACAGGAACATTCAAGCCTAACCCATCTTTGCTAAATTTTGAGAGTTAACTGGCATCCTTCCGGTATGAACAGAAAAGGGTCAAATTCCTCACTTCACATAGGCAGATTATTTTAATCAGAATCTATGGTCATCACAGTTGATGCAACAAAACCCAGGAATAGGGACACTGAGAGGCAAACATTATTTGCTTTATTACAGCCTTCTGGTTACTATAACAATCAAACTTTGTTCCTGGAAAATCTTTAGCAATTGGGTCTGTTTTAGTTTTTGGTTTCACCGCAGCATTTGCTATTACTCAGAGAACAGAGCTATCACATTCATGTGGGAGCCAATAACCTAGAGTAACGTTTTAAAAATCTGTTTGTTATAGACAGGAATGGATTCTCATCAACGTCAAGCAGCACAAAACAACTTGAAAGCTGCCCTGCAGGCTGCAGGGACAGTTAAGCATATCCCTGATGTAGAGGAATCCTGGGGCAGCATAAAGCTGACAGAGGGATCTATGCCACCTGTCCATCTTCCTTTTGTACAGTGCTCCAGTTTAACTTTGCCTATTCTAAGAGTATATCTACATTTAAAATGCTACAGCAGGCAGCTGCACTGCTGTACCGCTTCAGTGTAGACACACCAACAGGAGGGGTTCTCCTGTCCGCGTAGATAATCTTCCTCCCCAAGAAGCGGTAGCTAGGTTGATGGAAAAAATCTTCACTGGGGATTTCAGTTGGTTTAACTAAGCCACTCAGGAGTGTGGATTTTTCACACCTCTGACTGACATAGTTAAGACGACCTAATTTTCTATTTTAGCTCAGGCTAAATTACAGCGGGGTCTGTTTCAGCTGCTGGCCAGCTGCAGGACCAGTGAACCAAAAGGAAGTTTAGAGCCATCTCTCCTTCTCACCTCTGCTCAACCACACAGAGCATGAACTCTGCACAACTAAGGAGACATCCTAAAGGGACGGCCAAACCCATCTGGGCAACAAAACTACAGTACTAGTTGTGTGGAACCAAAATGAACCAGACAAACGTTGGATCTGTGTAGAACAGTAAGACTCTATTCTGTAGATTCTTTAATCGTCCTATGCAAAACATTAAACCTCTTCAAATAGGTACACACCCATGTGTTGGTTCAATGCTCTCTGTTAGAAATAACCTGCACTTCCCTTCAGGGAATCTGGATACCAGCTAGACTCAGGACAGTTATTTAAGAAGGGAAGAATCTTGGCTATAGGTATCTTAAGAAATAATTCAGACCTAGTAAACAAAATCGTTCCAAACAGAACTAGAAAACAGCTTTGGCCATAATGTTTTTCCTTTATACTTTCCTGACAGCTGTGAATATACTGTGGTCAGTGCAATCCAACAATATTCACTGAAGCAGCCACAAAGAGGTGAACATTGTACCACCCTGTGCCAGTGAGGCTTCTTGCAGCACAGGGGCATTTACCCAGAGGAGGGCCATGCAGTGATTCCGCCACCACCCCTCCTTGGAGATCCCCCTGAGGGCAGCAGCTGCGACTCTCCTCAGAGCTCCATCAGAGTTCCATGCGCAGAGACACTGAACCACTGCACTCCCCAGCCATCCTTCCTGATCAGAATCCTGCTTTTGAGGGCTGCACCCACCCCCTCTCGCTCCCAGGTGCAAAGACGATTTCAGTGGCTTGGTGCCACTGAAACCTCCCACTAGCAAATTTTCTGTCTTGGGAGCCTTCTATGTCCAGCAGAAACCAGTACACACTTTCCATGAATCTAGCCCTGTAACTGCAAACCAGATTAGCTAAGCGTGTGTTTGTATAAAAATATGCTGCATTTTGAAGACACATGGACTAACCCACAGCTAACAAGGGTGCCAGTTGGGGTGTTGGAATTTTTAAGTGTGGAAAATTATCCAGTAATGACTCGGACTGGGGCAACTAACTTATTTCACATAGGACACTAAATAGCCATCAACTGATTAGAACTGGCCTGCACCTGAGATAAACTAGTGAATCAGAGATAAAATACTAGTATCAGTTAGCAGTCCCCCAAACTGCTCCAAGCCCTAAAAGCATTGGGGGAAAAGCACTATGCAGTGCCCCAAACTTTCTAACGCAGCAATGATAACACTGATCTATGGAAAAGCTGAAGGGCCAGATCCTCAACTGGTGCAACTTGGCATAGTTCTATTTAATAACTTTATTCATACTACCTGAGGATCTGGCCTATGTGTTTGAAATGAAACAGCAAACCTGCTCATGATTTCCTTTGTGAATTATTTTGAAGGCAATATCTGGAAGCTTTTAACTCTTGCTCCATTTTATCATTACTAGAGAATTAGTACTTCACTGGTACAAGCCTTTGAAAGAAATAAAAAATTAACTAAGCTGCCTTTGCAACAGACAGAGAATCAACAAGCAAGCAAGGACATAAAAAGCAATGAAGAGGAAGGTTACTCTATTATGGAAAACATAAGGGAAAAAACTGCCGCTTTGTGGTTATAGCAAAGAAAAAACTTCCACAGTAATTCTGGGTTGTTTATGTCTATTTTCCACCAAAGCTCAAACTGGGGAAAAATTAAATTAAAGTCAAGCCCAGGTAAGCAGTAACAAGTAGTTAGTGATGGCTATTTAAGGGGTGGTGTGAAAAAGGTTTGTGACCTTAGTTTAATTTTGTGTGTCCGCAATACAAAAACTCCCTTATAGCTGACAGTCATTCTGGCAGACTCAGAAGAGAGGCCAGGAAATGACTGAGCATAAAGTTCTCCAGATCAGCATTGACAGAAATGTGAAGGGATGGTTTGAATATAGCTACCTATGCTGTACCCCGTTAGGCAAAACGCCCACTGAAGTGCATGGGAATTACAAGATTGGGCCTCATAGGTTTTTATGGTCTTTAGTTAACATTATCTCAAGCGTATCCCATGCTTCTCAGTGCCATTTTTGTTGTCAATTTTTCTTTCTTCTCTTTGATCTGTCAGGCAAAAACAACAACAAAACCCTCCATGTGACTTTCTCTTCCACGCTTCTTGTACATCTAATCCCTGACACAAATTAACTGTCCTTCCTGAGATGAAAGGGCAATTCAAACATGTCAACATGGGGCTTTTGTCAAAGGCGCCAGTTTTTTTGCACTAAACCAAGCCACACAGATTCACAGGGGGAGTTGCAGTCAAATACTCCATGCTAGATAATGTAGATCTATACCTAGCTCTGATAAAACCAAGTCACACAAACAATATTTCCTCCTTACATATCATTTCAAATCTGCACACTTTAGACACTTATGTGTTACTTTACACTGTAAGCTTCTAATGATAAATGAAAAAAATTAGTCTTTTCCGGTAATGAAGGTTTACAAGTGAGCTCTGTCTGAATAACACATGTAGCATCTCTCATAGTATGCACAAAAGTAGGCCAAAGAGAAAACAGATCTAGTAGAGATAACCGTAATATTAGCAGGAGTAAAGACTGAAGGTAGATCATAAAGCTACTTATATTAAAATAGGGACCCTTTGATGAGTTGCGCTTTTGCTTTTAGTAACGAGCTGCTATCTGTCTGTCTTAGTGTTTTAAACTCTGCCTATGACTGTACTATCTGAGCACGTTCCACATGAAATCAGTAGCAATAACGAAGGCCTGGTCTACACTAAAAGGTTATCTTGACCCAGCTACTTCACATGGGGTGTGCAATAGCCACACCCCGGAGCAACATAGTTAAGCCAATCTAATCCCCAGTGTAGACTTTGTCACAATAAAACTGGGCTTTTAAAGGGAATTTTTCAGTCATTTCTTTTGTACCTTTGAAGGATTAGTGTAAGACATCTGAAACCCAAGCAAAATATGTAATGTGGCATGTTCCTATTAATAAATAAGCCAACTGCATTATACATGTACTTGCAATTGATATTAAACGGTTATTTAATAACTTCTCTTCTCCACATAGAACTAACATAAGTACCTTTCAAATATCTGCTCAAGCAAAGGTGTTACAGGTTTTGGGCAAATACAGAAAATATTTTAGCTAATGAGAACAAGTTCTGCAGCAGTTTCTCACTGTTTTACTTGTTCTACAAGAGGAATGGTGTCAGTGGCATTTCAACTTTAATCTGGCCACCCTTTTTTATTTTTTGTAAAGAATGATTCATAAGTCTAGCAAGATCAGAGCACCTGGAGTCAAATACTGGAGTGTTCACTGAATGGTAATATAAAGAGAAAATCATTGCTAGTTGTTAAAAATCCAGCATTAAAAGCCCTATAAGTTGGCCAATATGTCCTACTTGGTATATTGCCACAGAAAAATACAATAGAAAATTGGTACCATGCAGAAGATTGGCAAAAGATCTCCAAACAGCACAATGGGGTTTGGCTCTTTACAATGGGTTTTTTTAGCCAGGCCGCCTGAAGTTTGTTATAACATCAGTTTCTCATGGACGTATCAATTTACTATGCCTCTCTTTTGCAGAATTTTTTCAGCTCCTTCTGTGCATTTTTAGTCAAAATGGGGACCATTGGCCTGTTGTGAGATAGCTTATAAATAGTGTATATTTACAGTAGCAATTGACATGGAGTCAAAAAGCACACCTTAAAGAAAGCAGCTAAAAGTGGTAAGGTAGTATAGGATTTTAAATTATTTCCTGACTATAGCATAGTCATGTACAATGAACAATTAAACAGTAATTGATTTCATGTGGCCTTCCTACCTGCACTCATTTTGCTGTTGCTGAAAAACACAGGGTGTCTAATCAATGCTGGTAAGAAGAGCTTGGGTTGCAAGCATCCTGAGGGCATTTTCACCATTCCAACTGGAACAATGGGCCCATTCCTTGGCTCTGTCTGAGCTGTGCTTGATACAGGTTATTGTCAAAGAATGGTACTTGGTGCAAGAAGGGTAAGGGAAGATGGCTTTATGTCACTGTGACAGGGTCTGACTCTATGGTGCCCCCTTATGGCCGAAGGGGGCAATACTTCCCTGGTTGAGGTGTCTCCGACAGTCAGTTGCCACCTCTTATGGGTCAAGTGCATACTTGAGACCCCACCCCTTCTGAGGTATTAAAATAAAAAAATAAAGGAAAATGTTTAACTCAAAACAGGGTCGTTTGAACAGTCTTTGGCAGGACCCTGCTTTTCTACGCAGAGCTTGTCTTCATGCAGCTAGTCCCTTTAGTCAGTCTTCCTGGGCCTAGTCACCCCATCCCCTGGAAGACTTGTCCAAGTAGCAAGCTATCTCCAGCTCTCGGCTGAAACCAGGCTTTCAGCCCCAAACTGAGCTCAGCCTTCTCCTTTTAACTGCCCGCCCCACACCTGACAGTTGATTAATTAAGCCTCTCTACATCCCTGAGATGTGACTATTACTATCCTCATTTTACAGATGAAGACTCAAAAGCACAGAAAGACCCCATAGCTGAACCCACTGAATTCTGAGTGAAGTCGCTCAGGCCAGATTTTCCAGTGCTCAGCACCAACGACAAGGTGATTTTCAGAAGAGCTCAGCTCCCGTTTAAACACCTAAATGAGGGCTAGATTATCCAAGGTGCTCAACATCCAGCAAAGCCCACTGGGACATTTATGGCCAGATTTTTGAGAGACCTCAGTGCCCACCATAGCGGGCTCTTTGGAAATTCTAGCCACTTATTTTTGGTGCCTAAACAGGAGCTGAGCACTTTTGAAATCTGGCCCTAAGGTCACACAGGAAGCTTGTGACAGAGCCTGTCTCATAAAACCGGTCTCCCTGCACATGCACAGGCCTCTTTATTTCAGTTCTCTCCACTTCCCTCCATTAGCATAAAGACCTATTATCCTTATTTTTGCTCTGAGAAATAATACCCTATACAATTGAAAACACACAATTGAACCAGAGCTTTTTAGTTCTAATTTTCTCTACTTTCTGCTATGTATCACTTCCACCACTGATCTGTAACAGGATTTTATTTTCATCTTGATCATCAGGATAAATTCTGGACTATTGGATGTGATTTACACCACTGCCAGATAGGATTAAGCAGGTTATGTAAGTAGGGCAGCACAATCATTTGTGAACAAAATTTAGACTCATTTTAATTTTGTATTGACTCATCCCTTCTCTCCTCCAACTTCAGAATGTAGATTTGCCATTCTCTGACCTCAGGATTACTTGACAGCTTACTAAGACAACAGCCTTCCTACCCCTTCCTTTCTTTGGCACAACACTTCCAGACAGCTGTGAATATATTTTAATTGTCCAGCTTTTTCTTTGGAATTATTTTAATAAGCTTCATCTATAGTAAAATATGGTTCTCCAGCAGCATATACTAGTCCTCCAATATTAAGAAATAGGAATGACTTACATGCAGTAATAAAGCAAGTTCAGAAATGGGGAAAAGGCTGAGAGGAGAACTGAAGATTTTAAAAACTGCCTGTCTACACAACACAAATGGCATGAGGAGAGCAATATCAGCTTCCTCAACCTGCCCCGGCAATGTGCCTCACCCTTGGCCTCGAGGAATTAAATCTTGGCGAGTTCATTGTCCCTGTCTACTCAGTTTTTCTGGCTTCTTTGAAAGCACCAAAAAACATTCCCATTATTGTGAACAGCAATGTGGAAACCTACCACTAGGAATTTGACTGACATATTTAGCTTCGGCTATCAGATGTCTAGACAGTATCAGTCCACTTTTCATGTATTTCTTAAAATATTTTTAATTTTCAGTGAAAATATGAGATTATTTTAAAGTGTTTTTGTTTTTAAGAGTGTGAAGTTAATGAGACTATTCACATGAGTA
The DNA here is from genome assembly GCF_028017835.1 of Emys orbicularis. NCBI lineage: Eukaryota > Metazoa > Chordata > Testudines > Emydidae > Emys > Emys orbicularis. The sequence continues at coordinate 60,719,997 of NC_088683.1, read as the reverse complement.
TAGTTATGCACACATTTAAATGTTTTCAAGATCAAGAACTGATTATACAGGGAAAACAGTGAAACTGATTATACCCAAAGGATTGTCAAATGCATAAAATAAATAGATTAAAAATAGAGAGATTACTTTTTTTCTATGATCTCTTTCAGTGATAGAAACCTTTGGTGCTATTTATAATAATAGTAGGTAGAAGAATTCAAACTGTTATTTTTTTTTCATCTTATAATATTCCTTTAAATGTTCCAATGCAGTATTGGAACAGTATTGTGTTTCTACAAGAGATCCTGAAGCAATCTGGTAATCTACCAAACCGTTAGCAATCTAGTTTCTTGGTCTAAACTGATTGAAAATTGATAAAATAAGCAAAGAGCATACATTATTAAAAGAGTATTAGATTAAAAATTATTTCTGTTTTAATAATATAAAATATTATTAGTACTGTACAAGTATAGGAAATAGATCTATTTTTTAAAACAAATAAGGCCAGACCCTCAGAGGGGGTAAACTGACATAGTTCCATTGACTTCAGCTAAGAATCTGGCCTAAGGTTTTTTGTTTGTTTGTTTGTTTTTTGGTATATATTTTGATAATGTCTCTTAAATTCTGTTTATGGTCTACTCCTTTTTCCTTCTGCAACAGCAAAACTATATACCTTACATACTAACATGGCATCTTCCTCAAAGACCAGAAATTCAGTGACATCACATTGCAAACAAGCCATTGTTGAAGTAAACTGAGTCTCTTAACTTGTCTTTATTAAGGCCATAGATAGTCAGAAGTAACTGACCCTTGTGGGAGGGACGTTAATTATGCTTTTGTGTTTCAGAGGGTGTAGAACTATAACAGACTGTTAGTCACATGTCAAAAGTTCCACCAACTGTTTTACAATTGCTGGAAAATATGCACATCCTAATTTATGATACTTATGTTAAATATGTAGTGTCATAGTGGGCTCAATCCTGCAAGGTTATGAGCACAGAACTCCCAACTCTTATTGGGAATTAAAGGCACTCCTACTGAATTTATGTTTACCTGACTGTCTTCAGGTTTTCTATAGTCCTCATGCCTGTAACATATAGGTAGTTTCTATGTAAATATTTTAAGAGGCTAGAATTATTCTGAAATGGAAGAAAATGTGATTGCCAACATCCAATTACAAACTCACGTATGTCTATTTAGACATGGCACCATGTAAAGTAATTTAATAAGCTATTTAAAATCAACATGTAACTGATTCAAAAGCAAAGGACAGCTACCAATCAAAATGGTACAAAAATGGTAATGTACCATGGGTCTGCCTTCAGCACACAGAATTAAGCTTCAATATGAGTAGTAGACAACAGTTTCATAGTTCCACAGTAATTTTAAAAGGAAAAAGTATTATTTTTTCTATTATTATATATTAAATGTTATTGTAATTTAGAAAAAAATATTAGTAATAGTAATTAAAAATTGCCAGGTTCTGTGGTGATTTACACCCTGTGCAAACATACTTATTTTAATGCAGAGTTGGGCTATAAGGGGTCAATTTACCAATTAAACTAAATACTGCACCTGAAAAACAATCTGTATAAAAAATGCCTATCCCTATTGTATCAAAGCATAATGAGCTGCCATCTACTGGTTACATATAATACTGCAGAATTGCGGTTTTCAAAAAAGTCATTCATGTAGGACTGACTCTTGGAGCCCTAAAATCAATTGGAAGCTTGCCTGAGTAAGGATTGCAGGACTGGGTGTATACTTTCTATTTGTAGGAAATATTGGTAAAACAAACAGCTAAAATTCCTCTATAATCTGTAGGATTTTTTAATCAGTTCACCTGGATGAAAACATTGAGTCATAAGACCAGTTTTAGCCAGTTTTATCATAATGAAAATTAATGTTGTTACAGAAGACTTATTTAGCAATCACTTTAGATAAAAACACAAAGTAGTGCAGTTTAATCACCTAGGACATTGGAGAGATGTCCTTTTTATTATTTTAAATGTAAATAAATCAAATAGTATTAATAATTTTCAGCAGTACTGGTGAAATTCAAACAATGAAAAATTATGAGCCTCTATTGGAAAGTATCAAAAGGGTAGCAGTATTAGTCTGGATCTGTAAAAGAAGCAAAGAGTCCTGTGGCACCTTACAGACTAACAGACGTATTGGAGCATGAGCTTTCGTGGGTGAATACCCACTTCTTCGGATGCATGCATTCACCCACGAAAGCTCATGCTCCAATACGTCTGTTAGTCTATAACAGGGGTCGGCAACCTACGGCACGCATGCCAAACACAGCACGCGAGCCGATTCTCAGTGGCACACAGCTCCCCTGACACGGTCCCGGCCCCCAGCCCCACTCAGCCCCCCCGCTCTCCCCTGCAGGGGCAGGAGGCAGAAGCTTGGTTCCGCGGCAGCCAAGCTTCCTCCCTCCCCCGCTTCTTCCCCCAGCGTGGTGCTTTCCTGCCCCGCCTCCTCTCCGTCCCTGGCCAATCAGCTGATGGCCCTAGCGAGGGGGAGGGGGAAGAGCGGCAGCGTCCACACAGCTCCGTAGGGGAGGCAGAGAGAGGTAGGGATGGAGCCTGGGGGAAGGGGGTGGATCAGGGCATATTCCTTCCAGCCCCCTGCCTTGAGCCGCTCAGGGCAGGGGGCTGGGAGCACCCCCACGAGCCGAGCACCCCAGCCCTCTGCCCTGACCCCCCCCACACACACCCAGCCTTCTGCCCTGCACCCCCCACACCCCTCAGCCCTCTGCCCTGAACCCCCCCACCCAAACACACACCCAGCCTTCTGCCCTGCACCCCCACAGCCCCATCCCTCTGCCCTGAACCCCCCCACACACACCCAGCCTCCTGCCCTACACCCCCCCACACACACCCCAGCCTTCTGCCCTGCACCCCCTTCCCCAGCCCTCTGCCCTGACCCCTGAAACACCCACCCCCAGGTCTGGGGTCCCGGCCGCAGGCCCTACTCAGCCCGCTGCCCGTCTAGGTGAACAGAACCCCAGGCTGGCAGCGAGCTAAGCAGGCTGGTGGCGTAAGATCAGCATTTTAATTTAATTTTAAATGACGCTTCTTAAACATTTTGAAAACCTTGTTTACTTTACATACAATCGTTTAGTTATATAATATAGACTTATAGAAAGAGACCTTCTAAAAATGTTAAAATGTATTACCGGCACGCGAAACCTTAAATTAGAGTGAATAAATGAAGACTCGGCACACCACTTATGAAAGGTTGCCGACCCCTGGTCTATAAGGTGCCACAGGACTCTTTGCTTCTTATTGGAAAGTATTCTTGATTATCCACTTGAATGGGATTTTTATTATTATTTACCCATGAGAGAACAAAATAAAACAAAACAATCAAGAAAAGCCTTGAGTGCCACAAATATAGGCCCCAATATGGGAAACAATTATTTACATGCTTCATTGTCATGCACTGCAAGTAGTCCCAGTGACTTCATTGGAACTCATGGTGTGTAAAGTTAAGCACATGCACAAGTCTTTTTAGGATTGGGGCCACATTCGGGATGCATACCATGTTTCATTTCCAACCCTTTTACCAACATGCACTCTCCATAAAGCCAACACAAATACAAACAAGGAGACAAATGTATTTTTATGAATTTAGGAGGCCTGTTGAAATGACATTTTGGGGTCTTTGCCAACAATTATTTACTAACCAGACAAATACACAGACAATGTATTATAATTCTTAAAGTATATTAAATGGATTACACTTAATTTAATGGAGTGAATATTTAGTTCTTGTTAAAGAGGAGACTGATTATTAGCCACTAAAAACATACTATTGATCATATAAATCACTGATGAATGTTTGTGTCAGTGATGCCCTCATGTAAATCTGCCATTACTGCTACGAAAATTAGTTTGTTAGATTTCTAACAGCACTTCACTTTGCATTGGACCATTAGCTAACAACCTCACTGTTGACTCTAAAGCTATTATTGTGTGGTTGTTTAGGGATTATTGCCAAGGAACTATAATAATGCAACCAAGTTTTGCTGCAGTGAATTTGTTGATATCCAAAGTTCATCATCAATCTAAACTTGTATTTGAATATAAAAGTACAATACAATATACACTTCTACCCCGCTACAACGCTGTCCTCGGGAGCCAAAAAACCTTACCGTGTTATAGGTGAAACCGCGTTATATTGAACTTGCTTTGATCCGCCGGAGCGCGCAGCCCTGCCCCCCTGGAGCGCTGCTTTACCGCGTTATATCCGAATTCGTGTTATATCTGGTCGCGTTATATCGGGGTAGAGGTGTATAAGAAACTGCCTACAAAAGGGAAAATCTGTTTTTGGCTTTGATGTAACTCACATGAGCTCTTATGCAAACATGTTGATGTGTGACTTTAGCAATTTTTTATTTAACATTATGGCCAACTTTTGGCTCCGCTCTAATCATTAGGAGTTTTGCCCATTGTAACTGGGATTTGGCCCTATGTGTGCTGAAATTATTGTTATAAATTTATCTAAAGTGGCCTACTTAACTTGAAATCTAATTCATTTAAAAAGATATACGTTAAAAGTACTTTCAGGCACTACACACCTCCCCTTGAGTCCCCCAGATAATGGCTGTACATCAGCAATCACATTTTCCTGTTGTTTGGGTTTTCTTTTAAAACTATATTTTTCCACTCTTGTGTGTTAAAGATTCAGAAAAACAGCAGAAGAAACTGACTGTACAGGGGAAACAGTCAAACTGACTAGATAAAAATAGGCCTGTCAAATATACAAACAAGCTAAAAAAAATAGAGAAATACTCTAGTAGAATCTCTCAGTTATTACCACTTCTGCAGCTGCACCAGTGCTATCAACAGTGAAAGTGGACCCACTCCTGACAAGGGGCGGCTCAATGTATTTTGCCGCCCCAAGCACGGCAGTCAGGTGGCTTTCGGCGGCATGCCTGCGGGAGGTCCGCTGGTAACGCAGATTCGGCGGCATGCCTGCGCGAGGTCCGCCAGTCCCGCACCTTCGGCGTACCCGCCACCGAATTCCCGCCAAAACTGCGGGACGGGTGGACCTCCCGCAGGCATGCCGCCGAAGTCAGCGTGACTGCCGCCCACACAGCGACCGGCAGGCCGCCCCCTGCAGCTTGCCGCCCCAGGCACGCGCTTGGTGCGCTGGTGCCTGGAGCCGCCCCTGCTCCTGACGTCTTAAGTTAACTACCAAGTTGTGTAATCTGGTTCAGAACAGGTCTACATGATAAGGTAGTTAAAATGCCAGTGACTCCTATTTGCACTCCAGCTCCTGCTATTTCTAACTGATGGAGTTAGAAGTAAAGTTTCACAGCTGGTGGTGGAATTACAACAGCAAGAAAATTTGAGAAAAAAGTCTAGCATAGACAAGGGTTGTAGTAAGTGGAGAACGCATGAGATGATGACTTCAAAAGAATTGAGAGAGTGAATGTTGATCAGTGGAGATGGGAAGGGATTTTTAGTTGGACTGTTTAAAACTTCATTTTTTGTTAATACCATTTAACTACAATGACTAAATAATGTTTTGGAAAAAAGATGTCTTTGTAAAGATCCAGCCTTCCCAGCCCTTCAAATAAGGTGTGAGAGGCATTCCTGGAGCAAAACCAGGGAAGGTCAAATTTTACATTCCCAATATTTTTAAGGAAATAAAATTCTGGAAAAAAATAAGAAAAACCATTCTGGCCTACTTTATAAGTCATAAAGAAGCAAAAAGGAGCACAAAGCTAAATTTTAAAAAATACCTGCACATCAGCTTTCAGACCACAGGTTCTCAAACGTCATTGCACCGCAACCCCTCCTGACAACAAAATTACTACACAACCCTAGGAGGGGGGACCGAAGCCTGAGCCCGCCTGCGCCCCATCATCCCGGGTGAGGGGCCCAAAGCCCAAGGGCTTCAGCCCCAAGCAGGGGGCCTGTAACCTGAACCCCGCTGCCCAGGGCTTTGGCCCTGTATGGTGGGCTCAGGCTTCAGCCCCAGGCCCCAGCAAGTCTAAGCCAGCCCTGGCGACCCAATTAAAATGGAGTAGTGACCCACTTTAGGGTCCCAACCCAACGTTTGAGAACCGCTGTTTTAGATGAACAAACCAATATTGATTCAAAAGAAAAATATATTATTAAATTACATTACAGTGTTACAATAGTCTACACTAGTGGTTCAAAAGGCCATAAAACCGCTGTAAGCGGTTATGTTTTGGGCCATCATTTAAAAAAAATAATAATAAAAAAAATAAAAAAGACGTATGTTTGATAAGCAAGGGATGTTTCCATTTTAAAAGTATATTCATATAGGAGGCTGCTGCATTCTAATTTTTATAGCAGTTCCATCCCACAAGGATCAAAACAGCAATGAAAGTCAGGGGCTCAGGCTGATACAACTCCTGTCACCAAAAAAAAAAAAAAAAAAAAGTTGTTTGTAGTCAACTTCTCACCTACTATTATAATCCAGCTGGCCTCATAAAGGATTAATTGCACAGGACTCCATCATTTCCACTATAACCTCTGGACATACCTAATTTATTATCTCTACCATATCTGTAATAGAGACATGGGCTAGAGAATAACTGCTTTATCCAATTGAATTACTTTAAAATAGATCAGTAATTGGAAATCTACCTATCTACCACTGATCAAGTAGTGCCCAGACTGAAACGGGTGTATGTCTATGTCAAAAACAACACAACTTCTTCGTTGGGCTCAACGGGTAGTGATCAATGGCTCAATGTCTAGTTGGCAGCTGGTATCAAGCGGAGTGCCCCAAGGGTCGGTCCTGGGGCCGGTTTTGTTCAACATCTTCATTAATGATCTGGATGGATTGCAACTTCAGCAAGTTTTCAGATGACACTAAGCTGGGGGGAGAGGTAGATACACTGGAGGGTAGGGATAGGGTTCAGAATCACCTAGACAAATTGGAGGATTGGGCCAAAAGAAATCTGATGAGGTTCAACAAGTACAAGTGCAGAGTCCTGCACTTAGGACAGAAGAATCCCATGCACTGCTACAGGTTGGGGACCGACTGGCTAAGCAGCAGTTCTGCAGAAAAGGACCTGGGGATTACAGTGGACGAGAAGCTAGATATGATTCTACAGCCTTCTTGGCAACAAGGGCACACTAACGGCATATTGGGCTGCATTAGTAGGAGCATAGACAGCAGATCGAGGTACATGATCATTCCCCTCTATTCGGCATTGGTGAGGCCTCATCTGGAGTACTGTGTCCAGTTTTGGGCCCCACGCTACAAGAAGGATGTGGAAAAATTGGAAAGAGTCCAACGGAGGGCAACAAAAATGATTAGGGGGCTGGAGCACATAACTTATGAGGAGAGACTGAGAGAACTGAGCTTATTTAGTCTGCAGAAAAGAAGAGTGAGGGGGGATTTGATAGCAGCCTTCAACTACCTAAAGGGGGGTTCCAAAGAGGGTGGAACTAGGCTGTTCTCAGTGGTGGCAGATGACAGAACAAAGAGTAATGGTCTCAAGTTGCAGCGGGGGAGGTCTAGATTGGATATTAGGAAAAACTATTTCATGAGGCATTGGAATGGGTTACCTGAGGAGGTGGTGAAATATCCATCCTTAGAGGTTTTTAAGACCTGGCTTGACAAAGCTCTGGCTGGGATGATTTAATTGGGGTTGGTCCTGCTTTGAGCAGGGGGTTGGACTAGATGACCTCCTGATGTCTCTTCCAGCCCTAATCTTCTATGATTCTATGCTTTTTTAAATGAACTGTTGTAGGGACCAGCCATTTAAAACTGGCATGCCATTTTTTTAAACAGTATTTTCATTGGGGTCACGGGTGAAAAATGTAAATTATTTTCACTTACACACATCAGGAGGAAACCATGTCCAGGTTCTACTAATGTCACAGTTTGCTATTATTCAAGCACTGCTTTTCTTTGGTGCCACCAAGAGGAATGTTAATGAACTAATGTTTCATTTCAGTCCAGAGTTCACTAAATCAGCCAACTGAATCTGCAACAACAGGCATAAGTTGTGATTGGATACAAAAAACATTTTCAAAGGAGCGTGAAATTGAGGCATCAAAGGTTGGGCCTCGCCGAGGTGCAGATTTATAAATGGAAATAAATATAAAATAGATAAATATATGAAAAATGGGGGGTGGGGGAAGAAGAGTGCAGAGTATTCCTACTTAGGAAACCAGTGCTTTTGTTCAGTATTTACATACTATGCACATTCTGGCCATCAGTGTTAAAAGCTCCTAGCATTTCCCCTTTAGTACTTGTAATTTTAGTATACTGTAAATGAACGTAATATCTCATGGCTTAGTGCTAGAATAAACACTAAAGTGCTAATGGGAACTCCTGTGGAAATAACTGGAGAATGGTGTCTCCATGAAGGGGTGACACCCATCCCATTTCTTCCTGAGGAGACAACATGGTTATATAACAAATTATTGTTAATTATCTCACATCCTGTTTCCCCTGTGCTCTAAAGACAGGAAACCCTTTTTCTTCTCCATGATATCCAACCTCATTATTAATAACATCTTTGATTTCTATAATGCCTTTCATCCTGAAGGAGTCAGAACTATATTCATTCAGCACAATTGGAATGCAGCCTCGAACTAGCCTGGTTAGGAATAAAAGAAATGTCGTCCAAGGCCACTGCATAAGCCCCCTGATCATATGAAAACATTATATAAAAGGATCTTTGCTACTCACAAAGAGCAGAGGGAATCTCATTTTTGATGGTCTTATCCAAGAGCCTGCCACACAGTTTGTCTACTTTGAATACATGAAGGATTGCCAGGAATTGATACTGTAGTTCCAGGAAATCTAGATGTTATGAACCTGAAATTTCTCTTCTCTGACTAGGGCTGTGAACTGTCTAAACACACAAACCCAAACACCCTTGCCCAGCCCTTCTCCGAGGCCCTGCCCCTGCTTACTCCAGCCCCACTCCCTCCGCCGCTCACTCTCCCCCACCCTCACTCATTTTCACCGGGCTAGGGCAGGGGGTAGGGGTGTGAGAGGAGGTTCGGGGTGCAGGCTCCAGCCAGGCAGTGCTTATCTCTTCTGGCAGCAGCTCTTAGTCTCAGGGGAACCCAGGCAGGTCTGCATGCTGCCCCTCCCTGCAGGCACTGCCCCCACAGCTCCCCGTTGCCGGCCAATGGGCGCTGCAGAGTCGGCGCTCAGGGTGGGGACAGCGCATGGAGACCCCCTGGCTGTGCCTCTGCCTAGTAGCCGCTGACGGACATGCTGGCCGCTTCCAGGAGCGGCACGGAGCTAGGGCAGGCAGGGAGCCTGCCTTAGCCCCACTGCGCCGCTGGACTTTTAGCAGCCTAAAATCTCCCAGATTGGCTTCAATAGCCTCCGGGAATCAAGCCCGATTCTGGGAGACTCCCGGCCAAACCGGGAGGGTTGGCAACCCTATCTCTGACCTGATTGCTCATTCAAACATTGTCCATTAAAGTGCAGTTGTATTTTCTCTGAAAAGTAACACTGTAAAAGAGTATTGTGGGGTTTGCTTCAGCCTTATTGTTTTTCAATTACCCCACATCAAATTTATTCAGCTCACAAGGCAAAACATGGCTTTTTACAACTGCCATCTCCTGCAAACTCACCCAGTCTGGGGAGCTTGGGTGAGTGTCACGCCAGCCCCCCTCCTCCCCCGGAGCTCGCTGCTGCCAGCGGGGAGAGGGCTGGGGAAGTCCTCATCTGTGGCCCCCCAGCCCTGGGGCAGCCTGCCTGCTGCACCCCAAACTCCTCATCCCCCGCCCAGCCCCACACCCTAACCCCGTCCCAGCCCAGAGTCCGCACCCAAACTCCCTCCCAGAGCCCACACCCCACACGCCCTCCTGCACCCCAACCCCCTGTCCCAGCCCAGAGCCTGCACCCAAACCCTGTCCCAGAGCCCGAACCTCTCCCGCACCCAAACTCCCTCCCAGAGCCTTAGGCGGGCAGGTTGGACCCATTCTGGGCACCACCAAAAAAAGATACAAACCTGCTGCCCCAGCCCCTTCCCAGTCTCCCATCCTGTCCTGCCTGATAGCGTTTCTCCATTTTTCTATCCTCTTTACAGTCACATTTCCCGGTCCCCTCTTCTTCTTATCCTTTTAATATTCCCATGTTTCCATTATCTCCTTTTCTGTGTCTTTCCATTTCCCTGCCTCATCTCCATATTCCAGTGTGGCCAACTTGTGCAATTTTATCTCAAGTCTGACGATATCTAAAGTTTTACAGGAAACCATGCTTCTGGAAACAAATTATTAGGTGTGAATCTCAGCTTCCATTAAGTTTCTAACCCTCATGGTTGCACAGAAAAGTCTGAAAATGGGATATGAATGCATTTTAAAGGCTCAAACTAGAAGGCAAATAAAAAGAACCCAATTTTTATTATATTTTTTAAATAAAAACACCTTGTGATGTTTTAAGCCAACCTCATGATTTTTGGGGGCCTGGCTGATGATCTTTGAATATCTGTTGTAGGCAATTCAGACATTCCCTTGCCCCCAGACTATCTACTTCTGTGCTGGTCCATTAGAGCTTGTTGAAAAATTTGTCCCTGTTTTTCATTGAACAATTTCCAAACTAGAATTTTTTGTCCAACTCTCCCCTCCACATTCTCCCATATTGTTTCCCTCCACATTTCCTTTGTCCCAGACTCCTTACTTGCTCCTATCCTATGCTTCTCTGTTCCACCTGACTCCAGTCCTATTCTCTACAGCTCCACATATCCCATCTTGTCTCCTTACTGTTCCCACACAGAGATCAGAGGGGTCACCACCTTTGTTGGATGGAAATAAGAGAAAACCACATGAAAAATAAGAGACAATGCTTTATTTTAAAGGACATTTTAGGGAAACACCATTTCCCTTAGTACATCATGTATTTTTCCTCTCAAGTGTACATTTCTACTGCCTTCAAGTATATAATACAATTACTATAAGCTTCAATTTAATGTTTAAAATGATACTTTTCAGTTTTACTATATTTCAATAAATTTTAAAATAAAGGGATGAGTGGTCACCTGGAGGGACAAATCCATGAAATAAGGGATAGTCCCTTAAAATGAGAGAGAGGTGGTCAAGCTAGTCACCATCTTAGCTGTGGGTGGTCTCGCTTCAGTCCCTTTGGAAACAATGGGAAACAGTACCCATCTTTACTAGTGGCAGTCTCACCTCCTCTACAAAGGATTTTATGGGAATAGTGGCCATCTTGATTCAGGGCAGTCTGCAGCTTCAGTCAAGTCCCACTATTACCAACCCCAAACTTCAGAAACCAAAAATCATGAGATTAGCCCCAAATCTTGAGATTTTAGAGTATGATTCTTCTCACTGGAAGCTACAACTGGGTTGTAAAATGTTGAAAATGCTGCCTGATGGTGCGGAGTTTCCAGCTTCTCCCCAAACCCCCAAATTCTATTATATAAATTCTGTGCCCCCCCCATCCCACATCTGCCCAATCCCCAGCCCATTAATTCATTATGTACCACACCAGCTCCCACATTAATTCTGTCCCAACCCCTCACCTGCCCCTAGCCCCTCAGTGCACCTCTGCTCCTCCAGGAGCTCTTCACCTCTCCCCTAGACTGGGAGGCAACTGCAGTAGGGTCCTTGCCTCCTCCTTTTTGGTCCTGGGAAGGGAGAGAACAATTCCAGGAGTGCTTTACTCCCTCTACCCCTTCCCAGGAATACAGAAGGGGTAGGAGACACTCCATGGATTCTTCACCTCCTCTCCCCTTTCCCTGGCCTGTTGTTGCATGGGTGGAGTGCATTAAAGGTGGAGCAGAGAGCAGAATGAGCCAGCCCTCCGTGGAGAAAGAAGTGGTTCGGGACTATTTAGAAAAACTGGATGAGCACAAATCCATGGGGCCAGATGCGCTGCATCCGAGGGTGCTAAAGGTGTTGGCGGATGTGATTGCGGAGCCATTGGCCATCATCTTTGAAAACTCATGGCGATCGGGGGAGGTCCCGGATGACTGGAAAAAGGCTAATGTAGTGCCCATCTTTAAAAAAGGGAAGGAGGAGGATCCGGGGAACTACAGGCCAGTCAGCCTCACCTCAGTCCCTGGAAAAATCATGGAGCAGGTCCTCAAGGAATCAATTATGAAACACTTAGAGGAGAGGAAAGTGATCAGGAACAGTCAGCATGTTATTCAAAGTGTGTGAGTGTTTATGGGAATTCAGGGAAGGCTAAAGCCTGGAAAGCATTTGGGCCACCTTACCGCCAAGCATGCGGTACACAAAACACACTACCAAATGTGTGGGTACCACAACACTCATAGGAACAGCCATACTGGGTCAGACCAAAGGTCCATCTAGACCAGTATCCGGTCTTCCAATAGTGGCCAATGCCAGGTGCTTCAGAGAGAGTGAACAGATCATGTAATCATCAAGTGATCCATCCCCTGTCACCTATTCCCAGTTCTGGCAAACAGAGGCTGGGAACACCATCATGCCCATCATGGCTAGCAACCAACAATGGACCTATCCTCCATGAATTCAGTCTTGGCCTCCACAACATACTCTGGGCAAAGAGTTCCACAGGTTGACTGTGCATTCTGTTAAGAAATATTTCTTTTTGTTTGTTTTAAACTTGCTGCTTATTAATTTCATTTGGTGCCCTCTACTTCTTGTGTTACAAAGAGTAAATAACACTTCCTTATTTACTTTCTCCACACCAGTCATTTTATAGACCTCTATCATATCTCCCCTTAATAATCTCTTTGCCAAGCTGAAAAGCCCCAGTCTTACTCACAGCAACACCCTACAGTGGGATCAATTACAACTGCCTGTATCCACACACCACAAGTTAATACTCTATTAGTAATCATGGCTATTTATGATGTATCATTGCCTTTGCCAGCAGCCAAAGCTGGCACATAGTTGTCTTAGTCTAACCAGGTTGTAACCATGGGCAGCGTGTGGCTCCGGCATTTGGGGAGGCTGGCATGAGCACCGGAAGCTCCCCTGATGCCTGGCCTGTGGCTCCGCTTCCGCTCCACCCCCACTCTGCCCCATGCTCCACCTCTGCTCCATCCCAGAGCCCACCCTTGTTCCACCCCCACTTGGCCCTAGCCTGCACTCAGCCCCCCACCCACCATCGCTCCTCTCCTCTATGGCGGAGGAGAGGAGCAAGCGGGGGGCCTTGGGAGTGTGTGTGTGTGGGGTGGAACATGGGCAGGGTGGAGGAGAGGAGCAACTTGGTGAGCAGCAGATGGAGGGGGGCTCGGGGAAGGTGCGGAGCAAGGACAGGCCGGGGTGGGGGGAACAGAAGTAGCGTGGGCAGGAAGAGATGCAGCATGGGTGGGGCCACAGGGGAAGAGAAGGAGCAGGGCTCTGGGATGGAGTACAGGAGGGGCCCCAGCCCAGGCATCTGCGCTCTCAAAGGCACCGGGTCGGAAGCTGTTTGGAGAGGCTTAGCCTCCCCTGGCCTATTATACCCATTGCCCATGGATGTAACAGTCATTTTGGGTGGGTAAGGACTCAACCATGTCTCTATAATTAGGATAGCCAGGCCTAACTCCCAGCTCTCTGTGCTACATCAGAGTGCATTGCCCTATGTGTGCTGTTGGTACCACTCTGCATGCATGTCCTCTGAGCTCTTTCACTCCTACTGAAGCAGTATGGAAAAAGCTACCCAAAATTAACTGATCCAAACACAGCAAACATGGTAGGTGTAGATGGACAAAAATGCATGACAGATGATTGTGTTGTGAAAAAAAAAAGCTGTTGAATAGCACAACTTTATGGTTGTTGTGAATAGTTCAGATGACAGTATGACTAGCCGGATACCTGTAGCACAGGTATGGACTAAACCTTGCTTCTTCCACAAGACCCACAAATATTAACCCAAACCAGTAATTGCTGTCACCACTCCATTTTAAACAAATCAAAAAATTCCCCAAATTAGCACAATTCTCAGTGTCTTGCGTGTGCAATTACTGTAGGTGTATTTTTAGTCCATAAGCCCCTTGTGGGAGGAACTGTGTCTTGCAAAGCACTATGCACTTAACTGTTGGCACTCAACAAATAATATAATAATAAAAATTGTTACAATGAGGTAATCTGTTGGGCACACATAACTAAAGAATCTTGTGTCTTTCTTAGACTATTAGGGCCCAATTCTGCAAGGCCCAAAATGCTGGATGTGACTTTGTCCCAACATCTGCAGCAAATTTTTATGCTATGCAAACTGTGAGGATCGGAATCACATAGGGACTGAATAAAATTTAATAAAGTAAAGGAGGGTAATGTAATTAATACAAATCAACATGGGTTTGTAGAAAATAGATCCTGTCAAACTAACTTGATCATCTTATTCTGATGAGATTATAAATTTGGTTAATAAAGGTAATAGTGTGGACATAATATACTTAGACTTCTGTAAGCCATTTGACTTGGTACTACATTGACATTTTTATTAAAAAACTAGAATGACATAAAATAAACATGGCACACATTAAATGTATTAAAAACTGGCTGATAGTCTCAAAATGTAATTGGAAAAAGGGAATCGCCATCAAGCCAGTGTGTTTCCAGTGGAGTCCTGCAGGGATTGGTTCTTGGCCCTATGCTATTTAACATTTTCATCAGTGACCTGGAAGAAAACATAAAATGTTCATTGATATAGTTTGCAGATGACACAAAAATTGGAGGAGTGGTAAATAATGAAAAGGACAGATCTCTGATTCAGAGCGATCTGGATCACTTGGTAAACTGGACGCACGTAAATAATATTATATTTTAATACAGATACATGTAAATGTATACATGTAGGAACAAAGAAAGTGGCCATACTTACAGGATGGGGGACTCTGTTCTGGGAAGCAGTGACTCTGAAAAAGATTTGGGGCTCGTAGTGGATAATCGGCTGAACATGAGCTCTCAGTGTGACGCTGTGACCAAAAGAGCTAATGTGATCTGGAGATGCATAAAAAGGGGAATCTCAAGTAGAAGTAGAGTGGTTATTTTAAATCTATATTTGGCACTGGTGCAACCATTGCTGGAATACTGCCTCCAGTTCTGGTGTCCACAATTTAAGAAGGACATTGATAAATTGGAGAGGGTTCAGAGAAGAGCCACAAGGATGATTAAAGGATTAGAAAATATGCCTTATAGGATAGATTCAAAGAGGTCAAACTCTTTAGTTTAACAAATAGAAAGTTAAGGATGACGTGATTACAGTCTATAAGTACCTGCATGGGGAAGAAATATTTAGTAATGGACTCTTCATGCTAGCAGACACAGGTACAACACAATCCAACAGCTGGAAGTTAAAACTAGACAAATTCAGACTGGAAATAAGGCATATGTTTTTAACAGTGAGAGTAATTAACCATTGAAACAATTGAGCAAAGCGTGTGGTGGACCCTCCATCACTCACAATTTGTTTTTCTAAAAGCTCTGCTGTAGGAATTATTTAAGGGAAGTTCTAAAGCAGGGGTCTCAAACACGCGGCCTGCGGAGTTATTTGCTGCGGCCCGCCAAGCTCCCCACACCCCCCCGGAGTTATTTCCTGTGGCCGCCAAGCTCCCCTCACCCGCCGCCCCCCCTCCTTCCCAGCATACCGTGTCCACGCTCATCTGCCTACCTCCAGGCACTTTCTGCCACCAAACAGCTGTTTGACGGCGCTAAGCGCTTTCTAGGACGGAGTGGGGAGGAACCACACACTCAGGGGAGGAGGCGGAGAAGAGGCGGGGCAGGGATTTGGGGAAGGGGTTGGACTAGGGAGGGGGCAGAGTTGGGGTGGGGACTTTGGTGAAGGGATTGGAATGGAGGCAGGGCAGGTCCTCATGGAAGGGATGGAGTTGGGGCAGGGCTTTTGTACCTTTATATGAAAAGGTGTCGTACATTGGCCCAAGGGCCACATCACTTAGTCCTCATGTGGCCCTTGTGGTGATTTGAGTTTGAGATCCCTGTTCTAAAGCCTGTGTTTTAATTACAGGAGGTCAGAGTAGAGCAACAGTTCTGAAACTGTGGGTCAGGACCCCAAAGTGGGTCATGACCCCATTTTAATTGGGTTGCCATGGTTGGTGTTAGACTTGCTGGGGCACGGAGCCAGGGTGAAAGCCTGCTCCACACCACCCTGTGTCGTGGGGCTCACGTTACAAGCCCCCCGCCTGGGGCTAGGGTGACCAGATGTCCCGATTTTATAGGGACAGTCCCGATATTTGGGGCTTTTTCTTATATAGGCTCCTATTACCCCCCCCGCCCCCGTCCTGATTTTTCACACTTGCTGTCTGGTCACTCTACCTGGGGCTGAAGCCCTTGGGCTTAGGCTTTGGTCCCCCCACATGGGGCAGTGAGGCTCAGGTGGGCTCAGATTTCTGTCCCCCTTCCTGGGGTCATGTAGTAATGTTTGTCGTCAGATGGGGGTTGCAGCACAATGAAGTCTGAGAACCCCTGGAGTAGATCATCACAAGGCTCCCCTCTGACCTTGGAAACTAGAAACCTGGGTAAATCTGTGCCCTGCCCAACCTGCTTGATCAAATCTCTCCCCACGAGCCCTGTGCTCACACAAGGGGAACCAGCCAAACACCACAACTACCCACTGGCACGAACACCGCTGTCTGGTCTCCTGAACGCCATAGGGCGAGGCCGCCCGCCCTGCACATGCCGCACAGCCGCTTTGTGCGCCCGTATGGAGACAGCTGAGGGGCCCCCGTCGCCAGCGCCCCGGCAAAGGGGGAAACGCCCCACTCCCATGGGGGCGCCTGTTGCCATCAACCCCGCAGCGCTGGGGGCAGCAGGAAGCAGCCCACGGTCTGCACGAGGCGAGCACGAGCGGCGGCGAGCCTCCCGCCACGGCTGCCAGCCGCGTCACTGCGGCCTCTGACGTGCCTCCGCAGCTCGGCACCGCGCGCACCGGCCCGCGCTCCCCCCGGAGGTTTCAGCCCGGCTCATTGGCTTCGCTCCTCTGCCTGCGTCTTCCTATCGCAGCAGCGTCTGATTCCCCCCGCCCTCCGGAGCTCGGAGCCGGAGGACCTTTCCCAGAATACCCTTGCAGGCGGCGCGCGGGGGCCTGGTTGGAGGCGTCTCGTTGTCAGGTTGCGCCGCCCGCCGCCACGCTGTTCATCTGTCGCAAAAGGCGGTTGGGCAGCGCCGCCGCGCGGCTTCCGTGGGTGCTGCGCAGTCGCCGCCGCGCACTGACATGTGGCTGGGGAGCCGCTGAGGAGCGAGCGGAGCAGGCGGCGGTGGCGCAGCGCGCTCGGAGCCCGCCCCTCCTCTCGCGGAGCCTTTAGGCCGGGGACGAGTTCCGGGCTTCAGCCGCGGAGAAGCGACCGCGGCGGCTCCCGGAAGCCCCGAGGCGGAGCCTCCATGTTGGGGAAGCTGGCAGCGCGGCAGTGACCGGGCCCTGTGGGGACGCGGGGCCTCTACGGCCGGAGCCTCCGATCCTTGGCGCCAGGTACGCCCGGGGGGGCGGCAGCCCGAGGAGGGTCTGGGGGCCTCTTAGGGCCTGGGGAGCACTTGTGCGGTGTCGCGTTTCCTGGGACGCTGGTTCCCGGAGAGGGGGCGCAGGCGGCGGGACTCTCGGCAGCTCCCATGTTACAAGTGAAAGTAGTTTGAGCCGGTTCCTCCCGGTGGGGCTGCGGGGCGACTCCCCAGTCCTGTATCGGAGGCGGCAGCCCGGCTCCGCGGGGCCTTCACCTCAACTCGAAGCCCACCGGAGAGTTACGGTCTCTCTAGTTCCCCCTCGCCGGGGCAGCAGGCGGGATTTGGTGCCCAGCCCGCTGCGCCCCCTCCCCTCCCGCCGTGGGTGGAGACTGACGCGAGCCGATCGGATCAAGGGTTTAAACCCAAACGTGACAGGCCGTTGTCCTGCAGGCGCTGGGCTCGGGCGCGCTGCGCTACTTGGGCCCTTACCGGCTGGCTGCGCATCTCCCCGGGGCAAGAGGGAAAACAAAGGGGACCAGCGGCTGGAGTAACTGAGCTCCCGAGTCCCCGGGCCAGCGCCGGCCTCTGAGCCTGCTCCCGGGCAGTGCTCCTCGTCGTCCCCACTCCGCCAGCATCCGGGGAAAGCTTTTGTTACACAAAAACAAACCACTAAAACAAATCCCGACTATACGTAATCGAGATAGGCACGGACCAAGCTTTGTTAAAATCGCATGTGTACAGCAGTCCCGTGTACTGAGCTAAATGTTGCTCCCGTTCGAGTCGGTCAAAATCTTATCTAGATCACTTTTGTAATAAAATGTCTGGATACAAGCTTTCTGTATTGGCATCACCATATCAGCACATTGCATTCAGGCACCAAGAATTAGATTAAAACCTGAAATTGTAGTAAAGTTAAAAGGAGGGACTTGGGATTTATTATGCTGGAGTAAATCAGGAGTAATTTGTCATTGGAATTACACTGGGGTAAAACTGGTAGTGAGGAAAATTTGACCCTTAAATCAGTGAGACTTTATACTTGAGTTTTGGAGGGATTGTAGTGGTGGTCAGCCAATGTCCTATATTTTATTTTATTTTTGCTTGATATCCATTAAAAGAATGTTGTTGGACAGAGGAGGCCCCAGGTTTAAATGTACATATATATTTCACATTCTCTAATATTAATAAAAGTAACAGTAGTATTTTATGCTTATTTAAAATTGAGAGTAATTTTCAGAGACTTTAAAATCTGCAGTGTTTGTACTACAGATGCTATGAACCTAAATATCCAAGAAGAGCAAAATACAGAAAGTAAATAGTGAAAAGTAAGGTAACTCTTTCTTTTGTGTTTAGTAATCTTATGTGGTATTAGTGTAATTGGTAAGGAAGCTTCTTTTAAATATAAATAGACACTACCCATACAGTTCATTTGTGAATTTTCTGTACTCCTTCACTGCTTATTGGAAAACAGGTTTTTGTGCTTTATATAGATTTTAATTAATATGTATTTATATTACAATAGTGCCCAAAGGTTGGGTGCCATTGTGCAGATATAATAAATGACAGCTCCTGCCCCCAAAGCGTTTACTTTCTAAGAATTATCTGGGATGGAGGGTCCAGTGCAACTTGACTTTTTTTTAAAAAAGCTTCATGCTAAATATAAGATTCTTAATTGCAGCAATAAAACTTTATATTTAAGTTAAAATTTAAAGATTCAGCTGAAATTTTAAGTGGAATGTAGCACAGTGCAAACTTTGATATCAGGTATAGCAGTCCAATAGTTGCATTACAGTTAAGGTTGAAAAATACTTATATTATGCTATTTTCTAGGTTCTTAGAACTTTCTGAAAAGATTAGCCTTTGGGCTCTTATCATTTTGGGATTTTACCATTTAAAAAAAAACAAATTTCAGAAACTTTTTTCTTTGAACTTTTTCATTTTAGAAGTTCAGTGAGGAATGAATTCTCGAGAGAAGAGAGGTTTCAGAGGGATAGCTGTGTTAGTCTGTATCACCAAAAACAATGAGGGGTGCCACAAGGACTCCTCGGTGTTTTTGCGAGAGAAGAAAATTAGTGCAACTCTCATACATGAAAAGAACAGGAGTACTTGTGGCACCTTAGAGACTAACAAATTTGTTAGTCTCTAAGGTGCCACAAGTACTCCTGTTCTTTTTGCGGATACAGACTAACATGGCTGCTACTCTGAAACCTCTCAAACATGGTATGGCTCTTTGCTTACTAGTAATGTGAGCCCTGATCCCATATATACATCCTCACAGATTCAGCTGCAGCACTTGGGAGCACTGTTTTGCTAGCTTATACATATACTTGGTTATCTGCACATTGAAATAACCAATTACATGTACATAATTGCATATGCAAATAAATCTATAATCAGTTATTGTTCATGTAATGCATATGCAACATGAAATGAAACTATATCACGTGTATAAGTGGGTCAAATGTGGTTCCTGTAAGGGACTAGAACTTATATATTTCCTAACTTTTTTGTGTAAATGCCTAAATATAACATTGCATTATTGTATTTTTTTACCTTCTAATTATCTGATTGGACTACAGAATTGTCTCTGTGATATTCTACACAGTTTCACTTTAAAGATAGATAAAAGTTATATAAAATCAACAGAACTTTATTTACCAGTTATCTCAGCAGTTTTATAGCTTTTTAGGACTTTTATATCAGTGAGTTGATATTCAGTAAGTCTAAAAAGAGCCCAGGGGACTAACTCAATTATTTTTTTGCACAACCACAGCATCATTCATATGTGATCATTAACACATTTGGCTTTTAACACACCTTTTTCTTAAGGGGATTTAGCTTTTAAGGGAAAGACACCTAACTTAGGGCTAGCATATACTACCGGGCTACATCAGTGCAGCTGCACCGATGCAGCTGCGCTGCTCTAGCGTGTCTGGTGAAGACTTGCTATGCCGACGGGAGAAACGAGAGGGGCAAGCTATGTAGGCAGGAGAGCATCTCTCACCAACATAGCATGGTGTAGATACTGCTTTAAGTCAATGTAATTTACGTCGCTCGGGGGGGGGGGGGTGGCTTTTTCACACTCTGAGGGATGTAACTTGCATCAACTTAAGTGGTAGTGTAGACAAACCTTTATCAGAGTGGTACTGTTTGATGCCTACACCTAAAACTTAGGTCATCTTAACGGTATAGCTCACAGTTGCGAAAAATTTCACGCCCTGTCAGACATAGTTAGGTTGACTTACTTCCCCCCTCACTCCCAGTGCCTTTGTAGATGCAGCTAGGTCGAATGAAGAGGTGGATTACCTATGTCAACGGAAAAATCCATCCCATCGATGTACGAAATGTCTACGCTATTGTTGCAGTGCTGTGGCTATGCTGCTATATTGCAGACATACCCTAAAAGAGTTCAAGCTTCCTGTAAGGACGAAGAGTGGAGTAAATCCTTACCTGCCCTTCCCTTCATATCTAAGTAATAACCTTGGCAACAGTAATTAAAATATCAGGATCTTGAGATGAAATGACAAATTAATATCACTAACTAAAATGTACTTGAATTTTATTTTGTAGGGATATGAAGTATTCTAACTCATCTTGTACTAATTATTGTGAAATTATATTTGGAAGCTTAAAAATGGGAAAGTTAGTTTGTGCCCTCTTTGGTTGCTTTATGAAGTATAAAGAAGCCTTGAAAAATATTTTTCAAATTCTTTTTCCACTTGTCTTTTACCTTAGAAATACCATGAAACACAAGTTTTGTCTTTCCTTTTTTTACTAATGGTCTCCTTGGAGGAGACCCTGGAAGTGGATTGGGAGCTTCCACAGTCTTTTACTTAAAGAGGTCACAGTGTTAAATCTTTAACAAAGATATCTTTCTTCTCAGTTGTGATGTGTATTAACAAAAACAAACAAGAGCCTGAATAAAAGTTCTTCCCTTTTCAGTGGCTCAGGTTTCACTCATTTGGTACTTGTAATGTTATCTTAAAAGTTATCCAGATATACATAGTCTTCCGGGGAAAAAATAGGATAACAAGATCTGAATTTCCTGTGTGTGTATGTGTTAAAACAGAAAATCCTCCCAAATCCCTACTCCCAAATGGTCTTAAAAGTAAGAAACAAAACTCTTTAGACATTATAAAGAAGTAAACATAGTCATCCATTTTTTCTTCTTGTGTGAGGTATCTTTAAGGCTGAGAGCCAGTTCATTCTAAACTTCTTTGGAAACTTTTCAAATGTTCTCAGGACTGTCACTGTATTTACTACTTGAACATTTTCAGGCACAATATATTAGGATTGTATCCCATTAGTCTAAAACTATAAACATTGAAACTTATTAGATGAATGTTAATCTAATATTTATATGGTGTCTTCACAATCTGTGTTTATAGGGCAGTGGTTATCATGGTACCTGTGTGTATCAGAAATGTGACTTCATATTTGTTGGGATTTTAGTTCAGTAAATTTTGAGCATAGACTTCTATTCATTTGTTTTAGAAAGGCAGAAAGTAATTTCTGCTCAGGATATGTCTGGTTACAGACCACCATATTTAGTTGTTACAAGGATGACTGGATGTACATGGAAAATTATAAATTATGAAGAATTCACCTTCAGTATTCTGTGGGAAATTGAGAAGTCTGGAATTTTTTAAAGAAATCACTTCAAATGTATGAAAATACTTAAAGATAATTTATCCAACAATTAATTTGATGTGTAATTTTAAATAAAATAAGCTCTATTTCACTCACTTTTTTTTTTTTTTTAAATCCTTCCTCAACAGGGGTTCCATTCCCTCTCAGGGCGGGGGGGAGTGCAATACCTTTGCCGAAAGTGTGGTAGATGCACTTGGGCCATGTCCACTGGGTTTCTTATTAGTGTAGTTCAGTGGTTCTCAACCTATTTACCATTGTGGCTGCACATGGAGCTCTCTATGTGTTATGTGTAGGGCTCCGTGCCTGTCACGGATTCTGGGCGGCCCCGGTCAGTGGTTGGCGAGTGGCCGGAGCAGCCACTGCTTGGGCAGCCCCCAGGGTGTAGGAATACCATGTACCCAAGCAACCGTAGCTATGTCAGTGTGTGCATTCTTCCATCAACATAGTTGCGTCCACACTGGGTGTTAGTTCAGCATAGCTACAGAGCTATGGGGTGTGTTTTTTCACACCCCTGGTCCATGTAGCCATGTTGACATAATCTTTAAGTGTACACAAGGTCTTTCTTGCAGACTTGGGAAGACAGCACTGAATTGGTTCACATTTAGAAACTTATTTCACAACTATAAAGACAAAACAAAAAAAAGTTTGTAATTAACAATGCATATATTTTTTTACAGAACACTGCAGACACCATTAAGCATAGAAGAGATCATGGGAGAGACCTTAAAATAATTTCCACTATCTGTATTTTCAGTGGCCTGTAGTAAATTCAGTGATCGATTACTTTTCATTACCAGCAAGTGGAGCGATGGAAACTGTTGTACTGTTTATTGAGGCTTATTGATGTTTCTTCTGATTATTTTTTATGGCAGTTTTGCCTGATTTCTTTTGTTTTTGGAACTTGTTTTTGGAATTCCTTCACTAGTTCTGTTCATTTAGTTGGGCTGTGCTTTGGGAAGTGTATAGGATAAAGTACGTTCATGTTACTTGGGAAATTGGTCCATTTTCAGTATCAGGCATATTGGACGCACTGGTTAGTTGATGCACCCATTATTTAAGTGCGGGCTAATTTTCATGGTGGGAACAGGTATGTTTTACATGATAAAATACACATACTTACAGTGACTAAGCGAGCTTATAATAAAAACATTGCTTAAGGTTAGCAGTCAGAAGTAATCTTCCTTAAAATCCCCCTAGATGGAGTTACTATAAGGTGGGGGCATAACTGGTTGGAAAACCGTTCCCAGAGAGTAGTTATCAGTGGTTCACAGTCATTCTGGAAGGGCATAATGAGTGGGGTCCCGCAGGGATCAATTCTGAGTCCTGTTCTGTTCAGGGGGGAGGGATAGCTCAGTGGTTTGAGCATTGGTCTGCTAAACCCAGGGTTGTGAGCTCAATCCTTGAGGGGGCCGTTTAGGGAACTGGGGTAAAAATCTGTCTGGGGATTGGTCCTGCTTTGAGCAGGGGGTTGGACTAGATGACCTCCTGAGGTCCCTTCCAACCCTGATATTCTATGATTCTATGAATATCTTCATCAATGATTTAGATAATGGCACAGAGCAGCAGTTCTCAACCAGTGGTCCGAGGTCCCCTGGGGACCACGAGCAGGCTTCAGGGGGCCCACCGAGCAGGGCCAGCATTAAACTCACTGGGGTCCAAGGCAGAAAGCCGAAGCCCCGCCACCCCAAGCCCTGCCACTTGGAGCTGAAGCCTGAGCAACTTAGCTTCCCTGGGCCCCCTGTGGTGTGGGGCCCCAGGCAGTTGCCCTGCTTGCTACCCCCTAATGCTGGCCCTGGCTTTTATATGCAGAAAAACAGTTGTTGTAGCACAGGTGGGCTGTGGAATTTTAATAGCATGTTGGGGGCGGGGGGTGAATTAAAAAGGTTTAGAATCCCTGGCATAGAGAGTACACTTATAAAGTTTGTGGAAGATACCAAGCTGGGAGGGGTTGCAAGTGCTTTGGAAAATAGGATTATAATTCAAAATGATCTGGACAAACTGGAGAAATGGTCTGAAGTAAATCGGATGAAATTCAATAAGGGCAAATGCAAAGTACTCCACTTAGGAAGGAACGGTCAGTTACACACATACAAAATGGGAAATGACTGTCTAGGAACAAGTACTGCAGAAAGGGCTCTGAGGGTCATGGTGGACGACAAGCTAAATACGAGTCAACAGTGTAACACTGTTGCAAAAAAAGCGAACATCATTCTGGGATGTATTAGCAGGAGTGTTGTAAGCAAGACATGAGAAGTAATTCTTCTGCTCTACGCCACGCTGGTTAGGCCTCAACTGGAGTACTGTGACCAGGTCTGGGCGCCACATTTCAGGAAAGACGTGGACAAATTGGAGAAAGTCCAGAGAAGAGCAACAAAAATGATTAAAGGTCTAGAAAACATGATCTATGAGGGAAGATTGAAAAAAATGGGGTTTTTTTAGTCTGGAAAAGAGAAGATGGAGGGGACATAAGTTTTCAAGTACATAAAAAATTGTTACAAGGAGCAGGTAGAAAAATTGTTCTTAACCTCTGAGAATAGGACAAGAAGCAATGGGCTTAAATTGCAGCAAGGGAGGTTTAGGTTGGACATTAGGAAAAACTTTCTAACTGTCAGGGAGGTTAAGCACTAGAATAAATTCCCTAGGGAAGTTGTGGAATCTCCATCTTTGGAGATTTTTAAGAGCAGGTTAGACAAACACCTGTCAGGGATGGTCTAGATAATACTTAGTCCTGCCATGAACGCAGGGGACTGGACTAGATGACCTCTCGAGGTCCCTTCCAGTTCTATGATTCTAAACCTCTCAGTGAATAACCCCTCAAAAATACTTTGATAAACACATAACATTACTACTTTTTCCAGAAGGTCAGAAGACTTGGTTTTTACCTGGCCAGTTGTTGGATCCTTTTCATTTGTACAGACTGGAGGTTTTGGTTGTTTTGGTCTTCCATGTAGGACTTTTCCCCTAGTCTGGTTGCATGCGTGCATACTTTAAAAGAGCTGAAAGTGAAAGTTTGGCCCACAGCTTGGAACATGGACCCACCAGAGTGTATGTCTGTATGGTATCCCAATTCATGCTTATTTAGCCCCCTCAGCAAGGAGGTGATGGCAGTGTATTTTGTTTTTGTAACACTGCAACCCATGTCTCCTATTTTAAAAACCACCTATGATCCCCCATACACATGCATAGAACTCAGGGCAGAAGAACATTTTCTCAGTACTATCCACTGGAATATCTAAGAAGTAGCATTGCCCTCAAGTGGCTGCATTTCTCCTTACTCTACAGGCAATTGAGTGTTACCTTATCAACTGTATTAATAAACACTGATAGATCGAATATTGACACGGACAACTAATATTCATTTGTTACCTGGAGGACATGAACACTTAAATTTCAGTCTCTGTGGAGTTATTTCTCCAATGCTACTACTATTTTTTGACTAAAAACTCGCCTTTTAAATGTGATCCTCCCTCAAAAATAATACCCAGGACTGAACCTACTGGCCCAGGAAATGAGACAACTCAATACCGATGCCTATCAATGTTATCCTAGAAAGGAAGACTTCAAATATATTGACATTGGTCTGATAGTCATCAATCTCCACTGTATATTTTATTTATGATGGACCAAGTACTCCCCAGAGCCACCTTCGCCCTGGAAGGACATGGATCCAAAGTACATGTTGTGGAATAAAGTTCTCCTAGTCTCTACAGAGACTTCGATAGCAATGCAGACAAAAACTGAAGCATCAGAGTTTTGGTATTTGTCTTTCTACACATTGCTCTGCCATCACAGAAGCAGAGAACTTTACCTGAAAGTTTTAATCTACAAAATAAATTTATTTCCTGTGGCACAGTCTTGAATCAGCTGCTGAAAAGAGACAGCCTGTGTTAATCAGTCTGGCCTGCACCCAGGACAAATCCACTATCTTTGCCTTTTTCCC
This sequence comes from Emys orbicularis, assembly GCF_028017835.1. Taxonomy (NCBI): domain Eukaryota; kingdom Metazoa; phylum Chordata; order Testudines; family Emydidae; genus Emys; species Emys orbicularis. The sequence goes on along the minus strand of NC_088683.1, from coordinate 60,694,080 downwards.
AGCCACTGCATAAAAATTTGAAAAGTTTTCAAAGCAGTTTATCAACTTTGGCACAAAACTTCTGCCACTGGGTTTTTCTTTTGCCTGCTTAATTTGTCACTTGTAATCCACAAACGGTGGTGACCCATAAGGATATGTAGTGAAGAAAACATCTAGGAAAAGCTCATGTCAAGTCCTATAAAACCATCAGTAGCAATGGTCTGCTAGAGGATTGATATTCTCTTTCAGGGCAGGGTGGAGTGATTTAAATCACCAAGTGGAAAGCCTTGATTTTAAATCAGTTTCCATTTATACTTCAGTTATTTTCCTCAGAAAGATGCATTCTCATACAACCATTAAAATGTTGATTTACAAATAAATAGAGCTTTTACACTAGATTTGGTACATCTTTTTGCTATCTAGAAGGGCACGCTATAAGTGTTAATTTATTTAAGCAATTAATATTTTCAGATTGTTATTGTACATTATTAGTACATTGGAAAATGGCGAATGATATTGCTCATTTACTAGATAATTAACTTTTTGCTCATGATCTGTGGCAAACTGCATTAGGATGGGAGCTGGAATTTAATTAAACACACAAACCAGCATATAACATTTATTTTTACTAAACAAAACAACCTTAGATGTTTTGGATACCTAATCTTATCAAAACATGTTTCACATTTACAACTTAATGATTTATTAAATAGAGGGTTTAACAGTAATCAGTTAAATAAATTGATTATTTCAGGTTAGCCTGGGAAAATTTTCAAATATGGCTACGTGAAAGTGACTGGAACTTGAGTTCCTATGCACCTAAGTCTCTTGAAAATGAGACCGTCTTCTAAGCCCTTTACACTTTTAAAACTAGAGTATCTTGTGTCTCCTCCTCCCTCTCGTTTTTATTCATACACAGGAAGAGAGAGACAAGTTTTCCTGCTTTTTCAACTCCCAATAGATTTCTTAACTTTGATAGAATATTTTCTTCATTTGGACTAATTCATTTGGTGCCTACAGAAGAGGCTACTATTGTCAAACACTGATTTAAAGCTTCAACAGTTTCTGGTTCCAGATGCTTAGCTAGTTACTTCCACCAGTTCAGGGGTTGGACTTCCTTTAAAATATAGTCAGCAAACATGTCTTGCTTGAATGGTTCACTTCCAGCTCTGAAATCTATTGTGGTTGGCATGATTGATGTATGATTATTAGATGCTCCTGTCATAGCAGCATCTTCTTCAGCAGTTAGGCAACTACCCTGGAACTTTGAGTTGAGAATATTGGCAAGAAAATGAAGTGGAGTAGGTACTTGATCCATCCGCTTCTCTACTGCCTGCAATTTAACTTTGTTGGTGGATATTTCTTTCGTCAGTGTCTCTTGAAGTTCTTTCCAAATTTCAACAGCATCAGAAGTACAGCAGCAATCTTTCTGCAATTTGTTCAAGGCTATGGAAATAGACTTCAGTATATTCAGCATGTTTTCTACATTTCTTTTTAGTTGACTACTTTGGCTGTGATAGTGCCAGGTTTTTTGTCACTTTTTTCTTCACAAATACTCATCAGAATAGTCCAGTTCTTAATAAATAGGTCAAAACAGTCAACCATTGAATTCCATCATACGTCTTGCGGAAGAATTAGTTTGGATCCTCCTGCTCTCCTCAGTGAAGCTGAAACAAAATGGCTGTTACAGAAGTATTTTTGCGTGCCAGCAGAACATGCACAAACACCTTCCCTGGAACAGACAGCAAGGTGATCGGCCTGTAGCTCTTGCGTTCACTGCACTGTCCCTTGCTCTTATAAAGTGAGATCACAATACCGTCCTTCCAGGCGGTTGGCAAGGTTCCAGTTCTCCACACCAGATGAAAGATGGCCAGAAGTGATTCCGCTTTAGGGTCAATAGTGCGTTTTAGCAGCTCTTGCGGGATGCCATCAGCACTCGCTGCGCATCTGTCTTTTCAGTTTACAGGTGGTGCACTTCATAGAATCATAGAATATCAGGGTTGGAAGGGATCTCAGGAGGTCATCTAGTCCAACCCCCTGCTCAAAGCAGGACCAATTCCCAACTAAATCATCCCAGCCAGGGCTTTGTCAAGCCTGACCTTAAAAACCTCTAAGGAAGGAGATTCCACCACCTCCCTAGGTAACCCATTCCAGTGCTTCACCACCCTCCTAGTGAAAAAGTTTTTCCTAATATCCAACCTAAACCTCCCCCACTGCAACTTGAGACCATTACTCCTTGTTCTGTCGTCAGGTACCACTGAGAACAGTCTAGATCCACTTCACTTCATCCAATGTTGGTGCATCAGTACAAGTGTCTGGGTCTGGAACTGCCGTGGCTGCCAGGTCGTCCTGCTCTGAGCAGGCAGCAGTTGAAAGGTGGTTCAGGGCACTGTGATAATGTTCCATCCAGCGTGAGAGGATGTCATCATCCGATTTACGTGGATGGCTTTGGCTGTTCAGGATGCCGTTTGTAGCGACTATCTCCTGACCACTGAGGTTGCAGATCACGCAAGAATGCTGGCTTTAAGTTGCTCCTGGCTAAGCCAAATTCAACATCATCTGCCACTTGGTTATAATGCCTCGCCAATGCAGGGGGTGCTAACCAAAACATTGTCTGGTTTGGTTGCACAGCTCAGCTCTAACACTATGTTAAGTTTGTGCAGGCCACATTCTTTTATACATTTTTTTTTTTTAATGTAATAATTTTTTTCCATCTCTGAATCTGGCTTTCTTCTACAGATTTCTGTTATCCCCATCACAATGCTATCTAGTCACTAACCGGCTTCTGTTAATAATAAGTGAGTAGCTAAATACTGAAGTATACTTCTGGGTTGACTACCTACAGTTCCCCTTTCAGCAATTTGTGCAAAAGTCCAATGAAGTATTCTTTAGATTTGAATGGAACAAATCAGTATGCTCTTTTATTAATAACAAGTGAAAGTGTCATTCATGATATGTGCATTCTGTCCATTTGTGGTTATAGGATGGGAGTGTGTTTAGTTTAGCCTTCTATCAAGCTGAAATCCTGTATGTTGAATGGTGATTGTTCTGGACTTTTCCTAAGATTTGAATAAACTTTGTTAAGCAGATGAGCTAGGTCATGGATACTGAAAGAATTGCTGTTAAGTAATCGTCATCTGGCAGATATATACTGGAACCTCCTTGAATTAATATTCTTGTAAATATTCATTATAAAGTACCTAATGATTCACCAATGAGATCCTTTATAAGTTAATTTTGTCTTATTTCAAATGTGTTGCTACATAAAACAGTAGCTTCTTAAATTATTTTAGAAAGTCAAATAAGGCATTTTACATGCCAAAGCTAGAGTTCGGGGTTCTTGGAATACATCTATAGCTTCCCACCTCTGTACTATAAATTTTTACTAAATTTAAATGTTGTTTTATACCATTCACAATTAAAACTTTCTTTCTTAAAAACAAACAAACAAACACAAAAACCAACAACTCAGACATATCCTGGGCCCTTATTGAGGGCTAAGTACGTAGCCAGTTTTGCAGCCTTAAAATTCAACTGTTTTTGAATTATCACAGTGCAAGGTGAATGACAAGTTGGCACAATTAAAAATGGCTCTTCACATTCTAATGTTCAAGCAACAGAAGACATTTCCAAAGCATCTTTTGGGCTGATTGGGTTACCTAAATGTTGAGTTACCAATTAATTGTTTGGATGCATCCTAACTGCATGTTCTGGGGAGGCAGTTTGTGCCCCCTCCCTTTTTTAACATTTAAATAGATATCAAGAGATATTCAGAGTTGCCACAGTTGATTTTGATGATGGAAGGGATATTAAACCTTGTGCTTCAGGGTTTAAGCCAATCTCTAACTATGAGACCTATATTATCCCATATCTGCCTACTGCAGGGTTCTTACATGTTCCTCTGAAGCGTATGGTTCTGGCCACCGTTGGAGACAGGATACTGGCTTGGATGGACTTTGGATCTGATCCAGTCTGGCAATTCCTGTGTTCCTAAATTCTTAGTGTTGGCATCGTCCTGGTCCATCATTTGTTTTGCACATGCTATGGTTAGCTGCCTTTTTTTTTTTTTTTAGACAGCCCACAAACTACTTAAGAATGGGAATCCGACACAGATTATCTCTTTAGGAAAGGGGTCTTTTATCTCTTAATTTATCTGAAAATAATCTTTTGCAAGATTCTCACTAGCCTGCCCTACTTCTGCTGTTTGGAAGGAAATCTCTTGGAATATTGCTTTTATCGCTGTAGCTGGCTGGTTGTTGTCCTAGTCTGAACACATCTTTACAGAAGTATGCTTATTTAGGTGAATATTTATGTAGGTGAATAGTTACAAATTTGCCTATTCTAGAGACTCTAGCGAAACTGTATAATTTTATCTTGAAAAGTGACTGAGCGGCTAAATGAATTCCATGTTTGTGTCAATGATTTCCATATCACTTTTTGTCAGCCTACCAGTAAAAAGATAGCTTTCCCATTTGACAACTTTGAAACCTAAACATGGAATCTGAAAGTCTTTAGTTTTTGCTGATATCAGTAATAACAACTCAGGCCAAATTCACCATCAGTTACATATGTGTAACTCAATGTGGTCCGCTTGGTAGCACAAGTGTAATAGCAGAACTCGGCCTTATATTTTGAATGTGGTGGATTCTATTTGATTCAGGAATCAGAATAAACCTAGATGGCTTTTAGTGTCAAGGAATATGGTTCAGTTTTTATAGTCCTTTTTTGTAGCAGAAGCACAAAAGATTTATAAAAACAAAACTGAACTAGTGGAAAAATATGGTGTCAACATATGCATTGTCAGTACTCTATAAAGATGTTTTACTTAAACCAGTGCAAAACCTCTTCTTGCTTTGGTTTAAGAGTGGCTTATTTCAATTTATACTAAACCAGATTTAGCCTGTTTTAAACTGATACTAGATTGTTCAGACCCTTTTGCACCTATTTAACTAAATCGGTTTAAAATCACACCTTAAGTTAAACTGATGCAATCCTGTATGTAGGAAAGCCCTTAGAGCAAGTTGGAGCATCCGGGGGAGAAGTTCTCTTCAGTCATTATCTCTCACTTCATATAAATGAACTACATGGTTAAAGATTTCATTAGTTTATCGTTGGTCACACCTGGTTATACTCATCAAAAACAGATACAATCTTTTGGGTGTAGATGTACGAGTCTTGACTGCATCCAAAGCACCTCCAGTTTTTTTCTTTATTTTATCTGATTTATTTCTACACCACTGCAACTTTATGGTAACGATTTTAATAGTTTAGGATATTCAAATGTGTAACTCTTTAACAACTCAAACTCTGATCCCTTCTGCCTGTTCAGTAATATGTATTGTGCTGTGTAGTGTTTAATGCCTTAATAGATTTGTAATGTAACTAACTTATGGATGTTCTAATTTGTCCTAACTCCCTTATCTAAACCATAACACGTTTACATAGTTTTACCATTTAGCTATTTCAAAAATAAATGTAAATGGCCACGCTAGTGAATATTTTTAGATGTATAAGATCATGCTTAGAAATACAGTAACCACAATTTCATTTTATTTCTTAGGGAATATATATATGTGGCTTGGTGTTGATACATTTGGATGTATGTATCTTTGGGGCTTTATTCCTCATGATGAAAGTGAAACATCTGGAACTGTACCTGGGTACCTTATTTTCAAAAAGAATTTATTGACACGTGTCAAATAAATTTGTCTTGCATTAAGACAGAGACTGGAATTTTCTTTTGAAATCCAGCCTAAATCTCAAAATTTGAAATTTATAAACAGCTATTTTAAAGCTAAAATAGCTCATATTTAAGTGGTGGAAAACATTCTTGCTCAGTTATCTGAAAAATTGTTAACTTCATCAAACTATGCCCACAATTCATCTCTAGACTGAGATTAAACAAGAAATTACATGCCAAAAGGTAACTTCTACAGAAAGTTTATAAGCACCTGAAAAAGCATCTTCTCAATTATAATGTTGCTACTATTCTTAACGTATTTTGTACGTTTATCTTGTAAAGGAAATGTAAATTTTTAGCATGGATTTCTCTTGGTTTTGGAATACTTACGTGATGTCATCTGTGCTGCTACTCTTTGCAAACACTCATTTCGTTTTTGAATATTCCATGTCAACACCTGGATGACTGTAGCTGCATATACATTGTGCAGTGCAAGGCAGTCAACAAAATTTGCTATAATTAAAACTCAAATAGAAAATTTCTCAGAAATGTGTCTTAACCTTACTGGACATTCACAATTTGCATGCAAAATCAGAAAAGTTTAAGAAACTGAGGAAACTGGACAGATGAATATTGAATGCAAATTTTCTCTAATAAGAACTTAAACTGATGTGGTATACAACTGCAATAATGTGAGCTCTGAGAAGTGCTACTAAAATATTCTTAAGGTTTACATTCTCAAAGTTTGTTTACTTGAAAGATATTTGGTTTTGGGGAAGAGAAGTACTTCATCTTCTAACAGTCCTTTCATCTCCCTACCTTCCTCCAAAAATCTTAATTTGCTCTTAAAATTCTTTGTTTTCCACAGTTCATCAAAACTCAGTTGTTGAACACATTCCAGACTCCTTGGATGCTAACATAACGTAAGTGCCCTTAAAAATCTTTAACTGTTACACTACTCTGTTCCTTGTAGTACCCTTTTAAAACTAGGTGGGAAAAATAGCCTTTCAAAGTTCCTTCATGAAATAACTTTTTATTCTTCTTTTCAGTGAAATAAAAGCAAACAGCTCTTGTGTTGGTTTTGTTGTTGAAAATGTTGGTCAGTTTGTGACTGGGAATAAGATTAGAAATGTATCAACCTTGTTGGAATCAGCTGTAATCCTGTGGCTTCTCTCCATCAAAATGTTCAGTTTCTTTAGAATAACATTCAGTACTTTTTTTTTTCCTGCTAGGAAATCTCCAAAACAAATGCTGTTTAAAAATTAAAAAAAAAAAAAAAAACTTAAACCCAACAAATCTACTACATAAGTTATGTCCATCTCTCCAGTTCCATGATGTCCATGCCTTCTTCTTTATATTAGGCAGGTTTCTGCTCAAAACACTTCAGAATACTTGTTCATAAGAACAGATCAAACCAACAAAGCACCGGTAAAAAATGCATGCTTTCAATCACAGTAAACCATGAATTTATGGGTCGGCTGCCAAAATTGAGGACCTTAGAGATTAAAACTACTGCAACTCATGTTTGGAGGCTTGAAAGTTGACAGGTGGGTTTGCCTGTCAGCCTAAACTTGGCTGCTTCTCTGGAGTTTATGCTATTACCACTTTTAAGTACCACTTTTGTCATTAAAGATCTCAAGACACTTTTTGAGAGATGGGGCATTAACCCTGGTGCTGTTGCTTGAATTGCCATTCTGGTAACTACCCTATGCCTATATCAAACTCCCCTTGCAGATGATTATAGTATTTTGCACTTCCTGTCCTATACATGTATCCATCTGCTGTACAGTGATCATAGAAATCATAGGACTGGAAGGTACTTGGAGAGGTCATCTAGTCCAATCCCCTGCACTCATGGCAGGACTAAGTATTATCTAGACCATCCCTGACAGGTGTTTGTCTAACCTGCTCTTAAAAATTTCCAGTGATGGAGATTACACAACCTCCCTAGGCAATTTATTCTAGTGCTTAACCACCCTGACAGCTAGGAAGTTTTTCCCAATGTCCAACCTAAAACGCCCTTGTGGCAGTTTAAACCCATTGCTGCTTCTCCTATCCTCAGAGGTTAAGTAGAACAATTTTTCTTCTTCCTCCTTGTAACAACCTTTTATGTACTTGAAAATAGTGGAGGGCATGGATCAGTATTCACGTTACTACCTGTCAGTACCCGGCCCGAGGAAGATAGGATCCAACCAGCTGACCAAATTCAGTGATGAATCCTAGTCACGTGCCACCTGTGGCACGTTGCACATATTCTAAGAAGATATCCTCTCACAGTCTTCTACAAATTAAACAAACATCTTTCCTGAAATGTGGCACCCAGAACTGGACACAATAATCCAGTTGAGGCCTAATCAGCATGGAGTAGAGCGGAAGAATTACTTCTCGTGTCTTGCTTACAGCACTCCTGCAAATACATCCCAGAATGATGTTTGCTTATTTTGCAATAGTGTCGCACAGCTCACTCCATATTTAGCTTGTGATCCACTATGACCCCCATATCCCTTTCTGCAGTACTCCTTCCTAGGCAATCATTTACATACAAGGGGATGAAAATTTAGCACCATATGAGAGCGGTGTGAACAGCTGGCTAGGTACAGTTGCTGTGGGAACCATATAACTTTGAATTTCATGGTTATTGTGCGTTTAAAGGAGAGCTTCAGAGGTGTTGATTATACTTGTACATTTCAAAAAGGGAAAAGTACAATGTTTAAAAATATAACAAGTGTTCCATTTTAACACAACTACTTGAAGTCCTGAAAAATCTAAATTGCAGATGTCTGGTTTCATTTCCAGAGTGAGCAACAGCAGATACCTTAACAAAGGGAATTAAATTAGGGGTTTAGAATAGAAAGAACATAAGAACATAAGAAAGGCCGTACTGGGTCAGACCAAAGGTCCATCTAGCCCAGTATCTGTCTACCGACAGTGGCCAATGCCAGGTGCCCCAGAGGGAGTGAACCTAACAGGCAATGATCAAGTGATCTCTCTCCTGCCATCCATCTCCATCCTCTGACGAACAGAGGCTAGGGACACCATTCTTACCCATCCTGGCTAATAGCCATTTATGGACTTAGCCACCATGAATTTATCCAGTCCCCTTTTAAACATTGTTATAGTCCTAGCCTTCACAACCTCCTCAGGTAAGGAGTTCCACAAGTTGACTGTGCGCTGCGTGAAGAAGAACTTCCTTTTATTTGTTTTAAACCTGTTGCCTATTAATTTCATTTGGTGACCCCTAGTTCTTGTATTATGGGAATAAGTAAATAACTTTTCCTTATCCACTTTCTCAACATCACTCATGATTTTATATACCTCTATCATGTCCCCCCTTAGTCTTCTCTTTTCCAAACTGAAGAGTCCTAGCCTCTTTAATCTTTCCTCATATGGGACCCTCTCTAAACCCTTAATCATTTTAGTTGCTCTTTTCTGAACCTTTTCTAGTGCTAGAATATCTTTTTTGAGGTGAGGAGACCACATCTGTACACAGTATTCGAGATGTGGGCGTACCATGGATTTATATAAGGGCAATAATATATTCTCAGTCTTATTCTCTATCCCCTTTTTAATGATTCCTAACATCCTGTTTGCTTTTTTGACCGCCTCTGCACACTGCGTGGACATCTTTAGAGAACTATCCACGATGACGCCAAGATCTTTTTCCTGACTCGTTGTAGCTAAATTAGCCCCCATCATGTTGTATGTATAGTTGGGGTTATTTTTTCCAATGTGCATTACTTTACATTTATCCACATTAAATTTCATTTGCCATTTTGCTGCCCAATCACTTAGTTTTGTGAGATCTTTTTGAAGTTCTTCACAATCTGCTTTGGTCTTAACTATCTTGAGTAGTTTAGTATCATCTGCAAACTTTGCCACCTCACTGTTTACCCCTTTCTCCAGATCATTTATGAATAAATTGAATAGGATTGGTCCTAGGACTGACCCTTGGGGAACACCACTAGTTACCCCTCTCCATTCTGAGAATTTACCATTAATTCCTACCCTTTGTTCCCTGTCCTTTAACCAGTTCTCAATCCATGAAAGGACCTTCCCTTTTATCCCATGACAGCTTAATTTACGTAAGAGCCTTTGGTGAAGGACCTTGTCAAAGGCTTTCTGGAAATCTAAGTACACTATGTCCACCGGATCCCCCTTGTCCACATGTTTGTTGACCCCTTCAAAGAACTCTAATAGATTAGTAAGACACGATTTCCCTTTACAGAAACCATGTTGACTATTGCTCAAGAGTTTATGTTTTTCTATGTGTCTGACAATTTTGTTCTTTACTATTGTTTCAACTAATTTGCCCGGTACCGACGTTAGACTTACCGGTCTGTAATTGCCGGGATCACCCCTAGAGCCCTTTTTAAATATTGGCATTACATTAGCTAACTTCCAGTCAATGGGTACCGAAGCCGATTTAAAGGACAGGTTACAAACCTTAGTTAATAGTTCCGCAACTTCACATTTGAGTTCTTTCAGAACTCTTGGGTGAATGCCATCTGGTCCCGGTGACTTGTTAATGTTGAGTTTATCAATTAATTCCAAAACCTCCTCTAGTGATACTTCAATCTGTGACAGTTCCTCAGATTTGTCACCTACAAAAGCCAGCTCAGGTTTGGGAATCTCCCTAACATCCTCAGCCGTGAAGACTGAAGCAAAGAATCCATTTAGTTTCTCCGCAATGACTTTATCATCTTTAAGCGCTCCTTTTGTATTTTCATCATCAAGGGGCCCCACTGGTTGTTTAGCAGGCTTCCTGCTTCTGATGTACTTAAAAAACATTTTGTTATTACCTTTGGAGTTTTTGGCTAGCCGTTCTTCAAACTCCTCTTTGGCTTTTCTTATTACACTCTTGCACTTAAGTTGGCAGTGTTTGTGCTCCTTTCTATTTGCCTCACTAGGATTTGACTTCCACTTTTTAAAGGAAGTCTTTTTATCTCTCACTGCTTCTTTTACATGGTTGTTAAGCCACGGTGGCTCTTTTTTAGTTCTTTTACTGTTTTTCTTAATTTGGGGTATACATTGAAGTTGAGCCTCTATTATGGTGTCTTTAAAAAGGGCCCACGCAACTTGCAGGGATTTCACTTTAGTCACTGTACCTTTTAACTTTTGTCTAACTAACCCCCTCATTTTTGTATAGTTCCCCCTTTTGAAATTAAAGGCCACAGTGTTGGGCAGTTGAGGTGTTCTTCCCACCACAGGGATGTTGAATGCTATTGTATTATGGTCACTATTTCCAAGCGGTCCCGCTATAGTTACCTCTTGGACCAGCTCCTGCGCTCCACTCAGGATTAAATCTAGAGTCGCCTCTCCCCTTGTAGGTTCCCGTACCAGCTGCTCCATGAAGCAGTCATTTAAAGTATCGAGAAATTTTATCTCTGCATTTCGTCCTGAAGTGAAATGTTCCCAGTCAATATGGGGATAATTGAAATCCCCCACTATTATTGGGTTCTTAATTTTGATAGCCTCTCTAATTTCCCTTAGCATTTCATCATCACTATTACTGTCCTGGTCAGGTGGTTGATAATAGATCCCTAATGTTATATTTTTACTAGAGCATGACATTTCTATCCATAGAGACTCTATGGAACCTGTGGATTCGCTTAAGATTTTTACTTCATTTGAATCTACACTTTCTTTAACATATAGTGCCACTCCTCCCCCTGCACGGCCTGTTCTGTCCTTCCGATATATTTTGTACCCCGGAATGATTGTGTCCCATTGATTGCTCTCAGTCCACCAGGTTTCTGTGATGCCTATTATATCTATATCCTCCTTTATCACAAGGCACTCTAGTTCACCCATCTTATTATTTAGACTTCTGGCATTTGTGTACAAGCACTTTAAAAACTTGTCCCTGTTTATTAGCCTGCCTTTTTCTGATGTGCCAGATTCTTTTTGATGTGACTGTTTATCATCTGATCCGGCCCTTACATTATACTTTTCAGTCCTCTGCTCCTGACTATAACCTGGAGATTCTCTATCATCAGACTCTCCCCTAAGAGAAGTCTGTGTCCGATCCACACGCTCCTCTGCAGCAGTCGGCTTTCCCCCATCTCCTAGTTTAAAAACTGCTCTACAACCTTTTTAATGTTTAGTGCCAGCAGTCTGGTTCCACTTTGGTTTAGGTGGAGCCCATTTCTCCTGTATAGGCTCCTCCCATCCCAGAAGTTTCCCCAGTTCCTAATGAACGTGAACCCCTCCTCTCTACACCATCGTCTCATCCACGCTTTGAGACTCTGAAGCTCTGCCTGCCTACCTGGCCCTGCGCGTGGAACTGGGAGCATTTCTGAAAATGCCACCATAGAGGTCCTGGATTTCAGTCTCTTCCCTAGCAGCCTAAATTTGGCTTCCAGGACATCTCTCCTACCCTTCCCTATGTCATTGGTACCTACATGTACCACGACCACCGGCTCCTCCCCAGCACTACACATAAGTCTATCTAGATGCCTCGAGAGATCCGCAACCTTCGCACCAGGCAGGCAATTCACCATACGGTTCTCCCGGTCATCACAGACCCAGCTATCTACATTTCTAATAATCGAATCTCCCATTACTAACACCTGCCTTTTCCTAGAAACTGGAGTTCCCTGCCCCGGAGAGGCAACCTCAGTGCGAGAGGCGACCCCAGAACCATCTGGAAGGAGGGTCCCAACTACGGGAAAGTTTCCCTCTGCTCCCATTGACTGCTCTACTTCCCTGGGCCCTTCTTCCTCCTTAACAGCACAGGTGCTGTCTAAGCGGAGGTGGGACAATTCTACAGTGTCCCGGAAAGCCTCATCAACATACCTCTCTGCCTTTCTCAGCTCCTCCAGTTCCGCCACCCTGGCCTCCAAAGTCCGTACATGGTCTCTGAGGGCCAGGAGCTCCTTGCACCGACTGCACACATACGCCACCCGCCCACAGGGCAGGTAATCATACATGTAACAGTCGGTGCAATAAACTGGATAGCCCCCACTCTGCTGCTGGGCTTCTGCCTGCATTGTATCCTAGTTAGTGAAAGGGTGGTTTACAGAAGGGAGTTTTGGAATGTGGTTTGGTTTATAGGTTTTAGGGGGGGGCCACGGGGATGGGGTTACAGCTGGCGAGGGACTCCCACTCCCTTCCCACTCCCCTTGCGAAACTCCCTGTTAGCAGCCCCTGTTCGCAAAGCTCCCTGGTCGCTTGTGCGCGGCTTTATAAAGCCCTGGCCTGAGTGAATGCCCCGCCCACTGATTAAGGCTCAGCCAATTACCAGAGGCTTCGAGCTTTCAAACCTGCCTCCAACTGCCAGCCAGAGCACACGGTCCCTCAAACAACCAAACAAACACAAGCTCAGCACACAGCAAGTAACCCCCAAACACAAACAAACACACACTACAGACAGTCACTTACCCCACAGATGCTGTATTAGCTCCTCCTTCACCTGGAGAACTCCCTTGCGAAACTCCCTGTTAGCAGCCCCTGTTCGCAAACCTTTGGTTTGAAACATTATGCATTCTGGTAGAGTAAACAGTCTAGATTTATCTGGAGCTAAAGGAAATGGTAACTATCACAAATCTTGATTAAAAACACATTAATGACATTTCTCCTTTGTATTTAGACACACCTGTTCTCACACATGATCTTTCTGTCCTGACAGCAAATGGAAAGCAGCAAAGGTGTTAATCACTGTTGATGCTAGATCCAGAAAGCCCCTCTCAACACTCTCCCTGTGTGTTCTTCTGAGAGCCAGAGAACCAGAAGATACTCCCATAATAGCTTTACTACTTTGAAATCTACTCCTGAGGCTCCCCTCTAAGCACACTCTGGACATTCAGTGACTTAGGGCTTGTCTACATGGGGAAGTTGCTCTGGAATAAGGTAGGGTGTGAATTTAAAGCACAGTAGCTATTCCAGAATAGGTCACTGTATGGAAACTCTTACACTGGAATAAGTGTGTCCACGTACAGAGAGATTCCAGACTAGTTGTTCTGGAATAGTTTATTCCACAGTAGCTATTCCAGTCAGTTTCCCTGTGTAGGCACGCCCTTAGTGGCCTGAAGTAGCCAATTAAATGGCACTGCACAAGACCACTAGCAGCAGTGCTGCTCACCTTCCTGTTCTCACCACAAGATTGGTAAAACAGCATGTGGGAGTAGCCGGGAAGCAGGGGGAGTCTCAACAAAGAGCTACTAGCTGTGTTGAAGGGGACTGCTGCAAATGGGAATCCAAGCGCACAAAAACATCAAATCTTAGTACGCTGTACCTCGATATAACACCACCCGATATAACACGAATTTGGATATAACGCGGTAAAGCAGTGCTCGGGGGGGGGGCGGGGCTGCGCACTCAGGTGGATCAAAGCAAGTTCAATATAACGCGGTTTCACCTATAACGCGGTAAGATTTTTTTTTTGGCTCCCGAGGACAGCGTTATGTTGAGGTAGAGGTGTAATAAGCAGCACGGATAGTGGTGAAGAGTTCAGAGAAGGGAAGGGTTACCATGTTACAGCAAGTGGCCTTAGAGCAGCTGCAGCTGCTTGGAAAGTGAGCTATGGCTTAGAAAGGGTGTATGTATGCTGCAGTTAGACACCCGTGGCAGGGCTGTTTAATTACAGTGTACACTTCTGAGCTTGGGCTGCAGCCTGGGCTCTAGGACCCTGCAAGGTTGGAGGGTCCTAGAGCTCAGGATGCAGCTTAAGTCTGGAAGTGTACACTGCAGTTCAACAGCCCTGAAGCCTGAGCTTCATGAATACAAGTCAGCTGGCACATGCCAGCCGTGGGTTTTTAATTGAAGTGTAGACACCCTCTGTCCATAGACTGAGGGTAAGTCACCTCCTCTCCCACACTCATTCCCTCTTATAGCCTCAGCTGCAGGACTGTTTTTCCTCTGTGGTACCAGAATTAGTCAGTTGTATCTACGTGCTTTCCAGGCAAGCAGGCTTCATACCTAGATACATCAGTAAATCTGTCTCTTAACTGGCCCTGGCAACAAGCACATGGGACATGAATTGAATACATTCCTGGGTATTATAAACATATTTTAAACTATAAAATGTCTCCAACTTCTGCCTTTCTCCTGGAAACTTGGATGTTTACTGGGGTTTTACCCTCCTCTTCCTCTAAGACTTAGGAATCTAAGATGCAGCAAGAGGAAAGGGTGATTCTGCTACACAATTCTTAGTGAATGGCAGCAAGTATTACTTTTCCAAGGCATCACCTTGTGACCTAAACAAAGAGACCCTTCACAGAGAGAAAGATAGAGAGGAAGAGACGCCTATTTTCCATCCTCAGCTAAGACGACCTGGGATAGGTCCAGCTCTTGATTCGGTGGACAGGCCGTCCTTCAAACCTGTTTATTTCTTTCGTGGTATCACATCAGTGCAGTCTGAGTGAATGGGATGTAGGTCCCAGGGACCTTTCTAGGCCTTCCTTTTTTCAGTTGACACCTTTCCCTCTGGGTGATTGTGTCAACTGTGTCCTCTATGCTGGTGACTCTTAAATCTATACCTGCACTTGTGACCTGTCTCAAATCTCATATTTCAGCCTGCCTCATTCACATTTCTTTCTGGATGTCAAGACAGCATTTTCAACTCAGCATGGCTAAAACATCTTCCTCCTAAGCCCTCTTAATTCTCACTGTAGTCATGCTGCTATGTCTATTCTTCAGGCTTGGAGCATCATCTTCATCTCTTCTCGCTCCTCCATATACATCTAAGTGATTTCCAAATCCTGCTGTTCCGCCCCGCCCCCAACTGCTGAGGTGGGAATGGCAGAGCATAGTTGCTACAGTTTTGATAGAGATGGAGAAGCCTACTTATGAGAACTAAGGGGGCCAACTTATCAAGGAAACTTTCAAGGAAGAACACATTTTTCTTAATAAAAAATACTACTTTTCCTTTTAGAATCTTACAAAAGTTTGGGGGATATTTTATTAAAAATTGTTTTGTAGTTCACCTATAAAATATCAGGTGTAAAGTTGTATTAATACTAGTTTTGATATTAAAAAAAGAGATTCTTTATTAGGCTTTACAGTGGCTAAACTATTTCTGTAGCCACCTACTTGAGCTGGTCCAGTGAGACATTGAGATCAAAACAGGCTACAAAAATGTGCATATTAAATGGTCCATATTCTGCTTCTCTCTCTGGCAGATACCTCTGCTCTCCAATTTATATAATAAAACAGTGGCGAGCACTGGAAATTCTTTTGTAAAGTTGATAGTGGTTAATTTCTTTAATTGGAATGTAAAACATATATTAAGCGAAACTATATTGTTACTTCAATATTTTTCAGGTTGTATTTCCCAAGTAGAGATGAAGAACAAAAAAAAATGTATTCCAAATATTGAGGATCAAAAACATGAAGACATGGAAGGTAACTTATGCATGTGTATATATATGTAACTTTTGTGTGTGGTGTCCTATAATAAAGTGACAATGTTTGGAATTAAAATTTTAGGGAAAACATTACAACGTTTTATTGTCAGTAGTCAGGTTCAAGCAATGTGCTTAGATTTTGTATTTGATCTTTCTCTGAATTAGTAGATTGTAGGTTGTAGAATTTAATCTGTAAATTTACACTGGTTAGCAAAATTTGGTTTGTTTTTTTTTTCTTCTACCTGGGAAGGTCCCTGAATCCTTTACAGCAACATGTTCAACCTGATCACAGTTCTAGAAACAAACAGAAACAGACCTCTCAGTCAGTTGCAGGCAGGTTAGTAGTGTTTGCAACTTAACCCAGCCAGCCCTGGGTTAGTAGTGTTTGCAACTTAATAGCAATGTAGTTTTCGTAAATTTGAGTAACATCTCTTCATTTGTGTTTGAGTTATGGGTGAGTGGGAAAACATGAAAACACTGTTTTGAGTGAAGGAATTAATATATTGTGTGAAAACTTTAAAGTTGACGTGTCATGAAACTAGTCCTTTCTGACTATCATGAACTATGGGTTGAATTCAGTTTGGTTTGATTTGAAAATAAGTTTTGATTTAACAAAATTAAGAACGTTGCTGCATTTAGCATGCACAGTAGATATTTTAATAGGTCAGGAGGAAGTCATGTGAAAAAATCATTTTAATTTGAATGAAAGTACAAAAAAGCTAAAGTTAAGGATAGATGTTTTTGTTGATTTACAAGGTATTAGAACGGAGACATGCTTAACTCATCCCATTATGCCCAGACATCACAAGCATATGAGTGGGGGCTTAGACAGAAGGGAACTATTTTTACATTGTGCATTGATTCCAAATAAAATAGGCTAAATTATTGAACTCATCTAGCCCTATCATCCCTCTGTTTATATTTTTTTAAAACAAATGTAGAGCTAACTTCCATTCCTTTGAATGGAGAATACTGGTAAGGATTATGTGGTTGCCAGGCTCTTCAGGTTTTTTCCAGTCAAGTTAAAATTCCTTTAACATCACTGTTTTGGTCAACAGCTTGACTAAACAACTGAAACATTGATAATTGACTTGCCACTCTGCTCTTTACTACAACTAGATGAGTTGTTACCTTTACAAAAAATACAAGATATTAAACTTGAGTACATCAGGAAGATGCAAATATGTACAGTTAAGAGTTAGCACACTTATTTTTAACTCAAACTGTTGTATTAAAATCTAATGTAGTTCCAGAAATGAACAGTAATTGAAAGTGTCAATGTTAATAACAGGTGAAGAGAATGAAGAAAGCTGTTCCTGTCCTACTGCTGTGTTATATGATGAAGCTGACAGGTGCCCGATCTGTCTAAACTGCCTTTTAGAACAGGAGGTTGGTTTTCCTGAAAACTGCAGGCACTTCTTCTGCATGACCTGTATTCTTAAATGGGCTGAAGTAAGTTTCAGAACAAAGATGTAATGTGTTCTGTGTGTCTGAAATCTTTAATGGGAAAAATAACTGATTAGCTGATCAAGTAAAGTAGTCACTAATCACTTTGACCATTTACTTAAATCTATGAGTATGTGTTCTAATTGGATTCAGATTTTCAAAATTATTTACATTTTCTATTTGAACAGTGGAGAAAGCTACTTAGCACTATTTATAAACAAATTTAATGTATCAGACTTTCTCAAGACCTCCCACCTCTTGTGATGCCTACAAGAAATTTGCCCGTTAATTATGGCTATTTTGATGGGAAGATGGGGATAATCTCCACTTTATATTTGCGATTGCTGATTATATAAAAATTGTTCGATTGAATCCCATTCCACTAATTACTTATACTTCCCTTATCTTATATTGTAAGCCTTTCTGGGCAGGGACATTGTCTTCATAGGTGTGTGTATAGTACCTAGCACAATGGGGCTTCATTTTCTAACTCTCTAGCTTGATGCTGCTCTCCAGGAATTTATTAAGAAATGTTGCTTCCTCCAGATCCTTCATTGTGGTCATATTAAGAATTGACGTGTAAGATTAAAATCACAACCACAGTTTCTCTGTTCTGTAACCAGTAATTATTTTTAGGTTCTGTTTGCTTGTCTAAAGTAAGTAGAAAACTTTTTTTCTGTCCTTAACTTTCTTTCCCATGGTTTTTAATTCTGTTCTGTATCTAGTGTACACTTATTCAAGAACTGAATCCACTGCAGCAAAACTATTATTTTTCCAAGACTGTCAAACCTAGCTTCAGCTGAAAGTAGGTAAAAGCTGTGGGTCATTTGTTTTGTGTATTGCTGGCTTGGGTTGCTAGTGTAAAAAAAAAAAAAAACCATTGTTTTCTTAAAAAAAAAAAACTGTCCTTTTGAGTTAGTATTAAGTTTATCTCATTCAGTACAATACAGACCTATGAGAGGTTTCTTCTATACAATCCTCCTTGCTAGAGTAAATGAGATTTTTGGTTTAAATGCATGCTTTACCAGATCACTAATCATATGTTTAGAAAATAAGATCTCTGCCCTTTTGTTCCCCTCTGTAATAGCTTTTCTTATTGTCATTGCCTTCCTCTACTGTATATAGGTATCATCTACAAGGCCTGATTAGGATTGAGACTTCCATTGTACTAGGCATTATACAAAAGCAGAATAAAAGGTGATTTCTGCCCCAAACAGCTTACAGTCTAATTATCTAAGATAGATAAAGATGTACCTTTTCAGTTTGCTTGTATTCTCTGTAAGTTTTGTTAGTTGCCTAGGGGACCTGTCTGCTTTTTCCATCATGGCTAAAGATAAGTGGGGGGTGGAGGGCAAACCTCAAATAAATAACTTTATGAAGGTTCCTTTCTCCTCTGGGGCTGCGGGATTCCTTCAGCCCATGTAATTATATAAATATAATTTTTAATTTCTTTGTAAAGTGTGGTGGGGCGATACCAAAATGCCATTGCTGGGGAAATTTATAAGTGGTTTTATAGAAGTATATTTTATATTTGGCCACTAGCAGTATGATAATGTCATATAGTTTGGTCACTACTTTTCCTAATTAATTAGTGTTAAATATTTACTGTTAGTTTTAAAGTTTTTTTTTTTTAATTTGGGTGAAGAAGTAGTTTAATATTTGCTTGCCTACCTTGATCCTTCTGTATGATCATTCATTTATAAATAACTATCAATTACTTTAACTTATGAGTTATGAGAAATCACCCAATTCGGAATACAGAAGATATTACAATAATGTATCTTCTTTGAAATGTACAATAACTAGTTTTATACCACTGTATACAAGTTCCTGAAGGTTTTAGGTTTATTTTAAAGGCAAAGCTACATGCATGGGGTGGGAAAAAAACTAAGCAGTGACCTGAAAATTCTAATCTGAAAGACTCTCCTCTTTCCCCCACCTTCCAAAATGGAGCCTATTTTCAATATATTCTATAAAAACAACTAAGGATAAAAAGTGTTGCTCAACATGACTTGAACTACTGTCATTTTTATTTACTACAGAGGAACCAACACTAGTATATACACAATGACAAATGACATTTTACAGTTAAGCTCTGCTGTTATTTGTTAAAAAATTGAAAATTTAAAAAGAAAGGTTTCCTGATTTCTTCCCAGTCTCTGCTCTGATTGTGTGGGGCTAGAGTAGTGTCCTAGGAGAGAGAAGACTAGTACACAGCACTAAGAGAATGTTACTCACCTTGAAATTCTACTTTTGTGAAGCTGTTTTGTAGGATTCTTACTCCTGGATCTTAGCTGTCTAGCAAGAGTCAGGTGGTACCCACCAAAATTCATCCTCATATCTGACAGTTTTATCTCACTATGGAACTTAACTACCATCCTGGAACATTTTATTCATTTCCTCCTGACAGAGGTCAGCAAGAGGTTTCCCACAGAAGATACATCTCTTCAATTATTGTTCCTGTTCAGCACCTACTCTGCTTTAGTATCTATTCTGCATGCCCCTGTGATTTCTAGTCAGGTCTTGTCCTCCATTATTTAAGTTTTATTTTGGTGACACCACGGCTCTTCAGCCACCACTAGATCAGGAGCATAAATAGAAAGGTAGTCTCTGAAGATCTTAAAGAATCCTCTGTTCCGTTGCATAGGTTCTTCCGTTTGGCACTGAGCACTTTGGAATTGTTACTTCAGCACTTTGGCAAGTAACACAATCTCCCACCAGGGTTTAATCCATGGAGAAGCAGAGGATAGCTTTATCATGTGGAGGGTAGTGGTGATACAAGGAAGGCTGTAAGGTAAAAGAATAAGACAGAAGGAGAAGAGTGGCAGGGGTCTGTGAGAGGCCAAATCCAATTAGATGGGGGCAAAGGGAGACTAATGACTAAGAGTGGTAGGAACCATTTCCTCTCTGCAGCAAGAGAACAGCATTACAGTTAGTTAATTACATTTACATTTCAGTTATGAACTTCATTTCCTATACTAAATTATCATAATGATGCTATGCACCATAAAAAAGCTGATGAGTTCCACTGGAGAGGTGGCTATCTTTTAGTAGTGGGCAAAGTAACTCTTGTACAGCGTTTGTAAAGAGCTGTGGGATCCTTTTGGTATGAAAGGCACTATATGAACATAAACTGTTATATCCATGGTCACATGTTATAGAAAAATTGAGTTCTGTGAACTTTTCATATATATGCTATGACCCAAGAAACCCTGAATGCCAGCTGGCCAAGGGGGTTACAAGAATATTCTGATTCTGGTAGGTATATTCTGGTTCCCCAGAGAAAATTGTATGTGGGCTTAAATGAAAGCCAGGGTCACATTGGTCATTGTTGTGAAATGTATGTACAGATGCTGTTAAGGAGTTATGTATGTCAGCTGAAAATATGTTCTGTATCACAGCAGAGGTGGAGAAGCAGGTTTCCTTTCAGACAAAAGATGTTAATTTACATTTTAACAGAGACAGGTAAATAAAGTTTTATCTCATTCACAATTGGTCAACCATCAAAGCTAAATGCAGATGAAGGATTGTAAGAATTTCAAAAAGGAACGAACAGGTATAGAAATACAACAGGGGAAGAGACCCTTATCTTGATACCCTTTAAAGGTTCACTGGAACATATTTTGGGAACAAAAAAGACATCCCATCATCCTGTACCTAGGAAGTAAAAGTGCAGTGCCTTTACACTCATGAAAATGGGATCATGGACGGTTTTGGTTTGAAGATACTTCAAAAGGCTGTGAGTGAGGTTAACTTCATTAGACAGGTTAACCTAATATTTAAGTTTAGTCTCTAGAAATGTTATGATTTTTGTTTTAAATATAACCTTTTCTTCCATTATCCTTATTCACGATCTCTTGAATCATTGGTAATAAACATATCGTTGTTTTCAGTATAAATATATCTAAGTGTTGTGATATTAAGCAAGGTGCTGCTGATCCTGAGTTGAAGCTGATAAACTTTTTTCAGAAACAGTATTTTTTTATTCAGTGTCCTTGATACCCCACATTTGTGAAGAAAAAAATATCTAGATATTTTGGTACATTCTGTTTCACATATGGCATTTTGTCCTTATAGAAAAGTTCAATGATTGGATGAAATTGAGTCTGTACATGACAGCTTTTATGATGGTTGGTTAAACCTTACTAGGGTAATAAATGCAAATCAGTTAATATGAGCAAGTTATAACATTGCATGTTTCAAGCAAATTACTTTCATTTTTGTTTTTGTACTTTGTTTAGGGAATCTTAACAGGTTTTTACATATCCTTGCCATGTAAATATCAGAAACAAAATAATCCGTATTAGAGAAACAAGGTAGGTGAGGTAGTATCTTTTATTTATCCAACTTCTATTGGTGAGAGAGACAAGCTTTCGAGCCACACAGTGCTCTTCTTCAGGTGTGGCTCGAAAGCTTGTCTCTCACCAACAGAAGTTGGTCCAATAAAAAAATATTACCTTACTCGCCTTGCCTCTCCAATATTCTGGGATCAACATGGCTACAACTACACTGCACACAATAATTAGTGTGTCAGTGAGCTTTTGTTTAGACACACATCATATAAGAATATAGTCATCAGATCTTTCTTTAACAAAGTGTTACCATATTACAGAGTGAGCCTCCTTACACCTAAGACTTGTTTCTATTGATCTTATTAAATTGAGTGAAATCTCTGGGCATTGAACAGAATAGGCATGTTTATCAAATATTATTTTTATTTTTTAAAAATGAACAAGTGTGCTGGGTTATTTTACAGGTGAACATACTTTTTCTGAGTACTGAATAAAAGATAACCAAATATGAAAGTATCCATTTGCCCTCTGTCTATTTTTCTGGGTACGTAATTAGTGTGTTAATTTTTCAATAACAACTTCCCATATTTATTGGAGCCGAGCCAATCCTCTACGGCTGGACTATTTTTCTTTTTCCCGTGAGAGGCTATCAATAGCTGAGCAGCTAGTAGAGGGTGAGAGATTTCTGCTAAGAAGCCCACGATAATTAAATGAATTAAAAGTCTAGAAAATTGAGATTTTTTTCTAGTTTAGAGTAAATCATAATAGATGAAAAAATCTTCTTTCAGATTATGGCTTCATGTCCGATTGATCGCAAACCTTTTCAAACAGTATATCAGCTTGGTGCATTAAAATACCATATAAAGGTAAGTCCAGAGTTCTTTTTCAAATACATTTCAATTGTAGGAACTTGTGGGCCATGCTAAAGCCTGTTGTTCATAAATTACTAGGACTCACTAATTAAATACACTGCATTTTTACCAACTATATTGAATATTTGATAACATTTAAGTTGTTTTTGAACAAAAGTTCTCTCTCTTTTCTTAGCAAACTTTTACAGTGATAGAGTCACAACGCTCTACTTTTGTTTGGATCTCATATGGATCCTTTGACACTTTCCTTGTATCCCCCAAAATAGGCATTTTCCTTGCATCTTATCTTTACTTAAAGAAAATACTTAAGTGTTATTATAAGCTAACCTTGCATAAATTTGCATGTAAATTAGCCTTGCTCAGAAAAAGTGCTTCTTGTATGTACAGGTTTTGCTGTTCTATACAGTCACCAGTAAAAATTGAAATTAATCTCAAGTATCAAGAAGCTTTGCCGCAACCAGATGTTTAAGTTTATTGACTAACTGTGAAAGGCTCAGCTGTATACAGCTATTGTGGAGGAGCACACAGAGAGTTTTTCAGAGAGGTAGTTTTTCAGGTAGCTAGCAAAAAAAATATAAAGTTTTCCTCAGCAGATACAAGCTCATTCGACAAGAGCGTAAGCAATGTCAATAAAATTCCTCAATGACAGTTCCATATTGGACATTTGCAGGGCAGTAATGTGGTTGTCCATACGTACGTTTACAGACCATTATGCTATTGCCGCATCTTCCAGAGTAGACACAAATTTAGGAAAGGCGGTACTACTTCAATAGACGCATAGTCCCACCTCCTGGAAGAGGGGTACTGCTTGCAAGTCACCTAAGTGGAATACACATCTGCATCTACTCAAAGGAGAAGAAATGGTTATTTACTGTAACTGGTTCTACAAGATGTGATGTAGACATGTATTCCACTACCCACCCTCCATTGCCTCCGCATCAGAGTCACCTTGTATGGGGCAGTGCAAAGGAACTGAGGGCGCAATCTCTGGTTCTGGTGCTCTGGGTGTGCACACACCTAAGTATATTACGTGTCTGTATCACATCTCAAAGAACCATAGTTACAGTAAGTACCTCTTCCTGGTTGGGAAGTAGTACATAATGCTGTTTTTTAACAAAGTTGGGTGGATAATAATGGAATTACTTGCTATGAAAATCTGAATGTTGATAATTATGTAACCACTTAGATCGTGCAGAATTTAAATGCATTATTGATAAGGCCAGTAAGTCCTTACATATCAAATTAAGATTTGTAAAAATACCTGACAGGACCTGTACATTTTGGGATCCAAATAGCTACCCCTTAAGGAAGTTTCATACTTTCCTGGTATAGCTTGTAATAGTCAGGAATAAATAAGTCCTCATGCTTTAGTTTTCAAATAATATTTTTTATGCATTATAGTGTGCGCTCTAGTTCCAAGACTGACTTTATTTTTTTTATTGCAGGTTCAGGAGAAGATTCAACTAAGGGAGAAGGGAGAAAAAGA
Source organism: Emys orbicularis (assembly GCF_028017835.1). Classification (NCBI taxonomy): domain Eukaryota; kingdom Metazoa; phylum Chordata; order Testudines; family Emydidae; genus Emys; species Emys orbicularis. The sequence goes on along the minus strand of NC_088683.1, from coordinate 60,669,982 downwards.
AAACTGCTGCTGCAATAAGGAAAAATATTACCACATGAATACAAAAATCTTTATGAGGTTGGTGGTGCTCTAAATGAAATATGTGGTAATATATGAATCCCAAATATAAATATGGCTGTCAAATTTACAGATTGAAGATAGTTTTGAGCATCTTTTCCAATTTTAATAAGTTTAGATATGGAGTTCCAAATGTCCCATTCTCCCGTAAGTGGTATATAAATTTGACACTGATGTCGTGTCTGCTTGATTGTAGTAAATATTGGATAAAGGGTTAAGAGTCAACATTTGCTGTTAACCATTGAAACCTGGGCTGGGAGGTTCTTCAAAAAGGCAACTAACTGCATGCATGTATGCCTTTTCTAAGTAACTTTATCAAGGCACTAAAGAAATATGGGTAGATTGCAGTGAAATTAAAATATTTTCATGATTCTCCTTTTAATACAACCTATGAAATGAATTATGAATTTACACATTTGAAAAATCATAGGTTGATATTTTCAAACCAGGCTGGGGATTTAACACATCTTCCATTAATTTTAATGGAGGGGATGTATGGCTAACTCACCTACACTGCTTTGAAAATATTAACTTTAGATGTATAATGGATATGGCCCCTTATGGGGGAAAAGCAATTGCCACCAAAATGGAAGCACTTCCCCTCCATTACTTTGCTAATGGGATCTCTGGCAATACAGTCAGATGAACATAAGTTGTCTGTTTATACATTGAAAGAAACCTGATCATGGATAAAACTGGTGCATATGGCATTGCTTTAAAAAAAGTCATTCGTTTTTACTGATCCATATGGAGGAAGGGATGCTAGTGTCCTATTAAATCTTTGGTATATTTTAGAGCCTCTACACCATTGACATAAGCACCAGTTTGGTGGTGTGGCGCTTTACTTAACTCTGTTTATGGTTGTTACTTCCACGTCTGCATGAGCTTATTCAACAGTAAAATAAACTGACTATAAATTATAATCTATGAATAGAACAGTGAAGGAGCCACAATGATACTTTGTTGCTTCTTATTTCAACTGAGTTATGATTCCAGAACTTACAGTAGCTCAGAAAGCAATTAGCAGCTGTTTCTCCTATATGCAAGCATGCAAATCTAAAAATTACGAAGTTTTATGTGCCAAAATATAGTAAGCAAATTCACCAAGAGCTGTATACTGGATTCTTAAAATAAACTAGTTTATTTGTAAACCAGTGTTGATGTATTTTCCTGAATAAAATTTTAAACTCCCTTTTTAAATTGTAAATTTCTAAAACTATTAAAAGATTAACTGCAAAGGTTTTGCTGAAAATTAAAAACATGCAAGATCGTCACTTGGTGGTCTTTGAAAAAATGGTAACAAATAAAATAGTCTGTATACCCATTACATTGTTTCTCAATGGTTCTCAGATTGATCTGGGAATTGATAATATAGTGAGAGTTTTGATTCTCTGCAATTATAAAACTAATTGCTTGAAACAGGGCCAGTTAATGCAAAATTTTGCATTGCAGATGATGTGAAGTTGCAAATCTTGGCTCTGATCCTGCAGTCTGATCCTTAGCAATCCAAGTGCTTTAAATTTACCAAGGTTTTAAAGCTGTTTAGGGCAGTGATGGTGTGTGTCTAGTGCAGCAGAAACCATAGGTGCTATTGCAAATAACTCTTCATTAATATTACAGAAGGAATGCACGTGCTGACAAAGGACCATTAATAGAAAAACTCTGTAAAGATTTGAAGAACTACAGTAAGTTGATATTTTTCTTTCTCTTGTTGTTACTGTTAAAGCCACCTGGATCTCATCCTCATATTCTGTGATTACTTTCTTTCCTTCGTTTTCATAATTCTTTTAAGATTCTGTCAGTCTTGTATCACTTACATTTACAAATGGAACCCATCTTTCTGTTGCTCAGAATTTGGATGAAAAGGGAAAATTTATGTTTATGGTAGAAGTATATATACACTATACCACGCAAAGTTAATATGAAAGCTTTCGTTTTAATCATAATGAAACTGGCATATATCACAAGTGAAATGGATTTGGTTTCAACCTACCAGGTGGTGTTCTGCATCATGGAACCACTGCACAGTTTATCAGAATTCAACACGTTGGCAGTCTCTGCTAACAGGAAGCCCACAGCTAGGTTATAGCAGTTCAGTACTGAGTTGCTTTAGCAGTATTTTGGGGGGACGTTTTCAGAGAACCTTTCTCTAGTTAATAGTACCAGCATCGCTCTTTTTAGTTCACAAAATTCAGCCAAACCTTTGAAACAGTAGCCTGCTTGGGAAAAAGCCATTATCAGATAGCTTAGAAAGTAAACAGTATTACAGTGATTTTAAAAATTATTAATCTAAGGTGCTACAACAGTTATTTTAAAAAGTTTTCCTTTACTTGACAGTAGCCATTTAAATCTGATATAATGTAGAGACAAAATTGCAAGGTGACATTTTCTTTGTTGATACTATTTATAGCTATTAATAAAATAGAGTTAAAATTGGCTTGGGATATTGAAGTTAATCTGTTACAGTACATCTACATTGCAAAAAAAAAAAAAAACCTTAGCACTGAGTCTCAGAGCCCAGGTTAATTGACTCAGGCTCATGGGCCTCGGGTTGTGGGACTACAAACTGCAGGTCAGATGTTCGGGCTTAGGCTGGAGTCTGGGCTCTGAGTCCCTGAAGGGGGGAGGTCTCAGAGCCCAGGATCCAGTCCAAGCCCAAGCATCTAACCTGCAGTTTGTAGTCCCACAAGCCCAAGTCAGCTGACCCGGGCCAGCCACAGCTGTGCCATGGGTCTTTTATTGCAGTGTAGACATACCCTTAGATTGTCTCTTGAAGTGATTGGAAAACATTCTCTTTATCTGGTGGTGAAATGCAGGCTTTATGGACCTTCATAGAACTTCAAGCAGAAGGGGCCCTTAAATCATCTGCTGTGACCTCCTGTATATCACAGGCCATTAAATTTCACCCATTTATCTTGTACTGAGCCCAGTAACTTGTTTAATTAAAAACATACCTTCCAAAAAGGCATCCTGTCTTGATTAGAAGACATCAAGAGTTGTAGAATCCATTACTTCCCTTGGCAGTTTGTTCCAGTGTTTAATCATGCTCACTGTTAAAAATGTGTGCCTTATTTCCTGTTAGAATTTGTCTGGCTTCCGCTTCCAGCACTGGTGCTTGTTATGCCTTTCTCCACTAGATTAAAGAGCCCTTTAGTACCTGGTAATTTCTCCCCATGGAAGTATACACTGATCAAATCAGCTCTCAATTTTCTTTTTGATAAACTAAACACATTGATCTATGTAAGCCTCTCATTGTAAGGAATTTTCTCCAGCCTTTGAATCATTTTTGTGGCTCTTCAGAACCTCAGAACTCCAAGTGCAATTAATGGGAATTGTATGCAAGGACATTTTGTGAAATTAGCCTTGTATCTTGACAATATTGTCACTTTTTTCAATAATCCATGAGTTCACATATCCTTTCATAGTGTTGGCGGTAACTAAATGGAAGAAATATTGTGTCATGGATCCCTTTCGCTCTTATTCCCAATTTTGTATCACCTCTCCTCCCATTCATTATTGCATATCATCCTGGTGGCAGGTATAACCATTGCTAAGTATTTATTTTATTATTTCTATTACCATCATATTAGGAAAGTGGTGTTGTATTTTTCACTGTCCGTTAAGGTAGTTTAGTGGTTGGAAATAAGGAGAGCTATTACTTTGACTAGCTCGATCTCTGTGGTCTATAAGCAATTGGTCCATGAACAAGTTTAAGAATTGCTTTAATAATCTATTTAGTTTCTAAATAACTCAATAACTTTGGTAATCTGGAATGCATAAATTTAGTTCTATTAGCATCTCTCCAATTGACTGCTGAGAAATTCTTTGTGGAAAAGTATATATCACAACATAAACATAGTTTGAGCAGCCTCTCTCTCTCTCGATGAGATTGTATGTGTATGTTATGAGCTATATACATTAATGGACTACTCAATATTTCATTTTCCATTCTTATATGCGCTAGTAGCAATTTCCTCTCAAAGCAATTCCCAACAGTTTTTACTGGTTATTCTCCATAAATTACTTCTTGGCTCTTGCCGGTAACAATAAAAAAAGTATTTGGAGAGAGTCTCACTTGGCAGTGCATACAATATTGCTGTTGCATTAATGCTCTTAAATGTATAGTTAAAAAAGCGCAAAATGTGTTAAAATTGAGACCAAAGTGTGTCCTCTTAATTTTTGTACAGGTGGTATTTCAGATGATGAAAGAAATAAGGAAACTGCATCTGTGAAGATAAACAAGGTTTGTTCAAATAACTGGAGGAAATACCTTGGTTGAAACTAACTAGGAAGTGAAAGTCTCAAGTTTTTTTATACTGTAAACTATTTTGAAAGTTAACTTGTCTGTTTTGTCTAAAATACTGCATATCTGTAGTTACTTAAATCACTTGCTTTTTTTTTTCTTTTAATAATACTGGTTATGTGAACTTTTTCCTTTGACAGTCTACCTGCAATACAGTTTTGTACTGGTACATTTTGTTCACTTATACTAAAATGTCACAAGGGTACCCTGCAATTACCTAAAAGTGAGTTGCAATATAGTTCCAAGGCTCAGATTGTGGCAGCTGGAGTGCTCAAAGAAAGTTCTTCTCTAAAGAAAAATAGTTTGGAACTTTATCTTCTCACCAACTTGAGGCATCAGCCACAAGCTCTTAGGCAAAGAAATTAAAATATAGAAGTCACAGAGAGAGGAATGCTTGACTCAGCAGGTGTAATTAACCAAGTAATTTGCTATGCAAATGAACATTCAAATTTAGAAAAACTCCATTTTTATGGGATTATCTGAAGATAACCAATTAGCATCTTCCAGTTCTTTTGCTTTCTTTGTATAATTTAATGTTACACCAAAGGTTCAGAGCCATGGTTACAAGAAGCCATGAAGTCTCCAGCCAGTTTTTCTTTTCATAGCTAGCTGTGATCATAGAGACCTTCACTCTGTGCCCAGAGTTTTTCTTGGATTTTGCGTAAGAATTCTTTATTTGCTGTTAGTTACATTTAAAAATGTAACTGTCTAATGTATCTGTATCATGCATAGTTTAGGTTTCATGGCCCCAGTTTTCCTGGTGTAAGATCCACATGCCTGGTGTCTGGTGGGCCTTGAGGATATTGTTTCTTGTGTTGGGCCTTTACCTCTTGGATCCCAAAAGTAACTCCAGGCTTTCTCTTCCTGTGATATCCCCCACAAGCCAGGTCTTTTGATCTGTTTGTTGGGGTCTCATTCCCAAGTAGATACGAAGTTATCATTCACGCACTTAGAAGCATCTGAAGTTGGGGGAAAAGGCCTTTGATGTCAGATCAGTCCCTTAATCTGTTTCTGAGGTGGATGAATACTTCTTAATAGAAGGCAGTATGCCACATACATAAGGTATCCAGTCTTTCTGCAGCAGAAATCAATGGGAAAAAAGACTCCTTTTAATATCAGTGGAAGAGATACAGAGTTCAGAATTATCCAAAACAAAAGTATTTATGTTGTTTACATACAGCACCTATTTACTTTAAATATAGCTAGTTTTCAAGGATATTTAACTATATGGAAAGAGTGAGAGGATGGCAAGGCATTGAGACTAGTGATTCTAGCTATACCTTCACAAGACATTATGTCGTAGTGCAAGTTTCCATAGCAAATGCATCCTTTGGTTTGACAGTCCTTCAGACATCAATACTGCACAGGTCCTCACACCTTCCTCCTCAGTGAGTACTGTCTCAGTTACCCACAGTGGAATACACATAGGGAGTTGAAGAAAGAGGTTCTTACCTTGTATGGTAACTGGAGTTCTTTGAGATGTGTGGTCCATGTCTGTATTCCACTACCTGCCCTCCTTCCCCTCTGCTTCAGATTCTTGACTCATGATTTGCAGTAGAGGAGAGGCAGCCAATCCACACACCCCTTCTACTCTCAGTTCAGAGCACAAGGAGATAAGGAGTGTAGTCACAGACCAACAGATACTGCTAGCAAAAATCTTCCAGTCTTATCACATGTGTAGCCACAGTAAAATGCAGGTATGTACCACATGTCTCAAAGAACTGCAGTTACTATACAAGGAAGTATATTTTTGAATTTTCCTCTTATTTAAAAAAAAATTAAATACTTGAAATTGAAACAAAACATTTAGCTTTGCTTCAAACACATAATCTGTTTTTGTATTGTTCTCAAGTGAACAACAGCATCACTTTGTAGTTTTCAGAATGTTTGAAACATGAAATCTTTACTCTTGTCCTGGCAAGAAGGGAATATTGATTAGGCTGTCAATTAATTACAGTTAACTCACACGATTAACTCAAAAAAAATTGATTTCAATTACAGCACAGAATACAAAGTGTACAGTGCTCACTTTATATTATTTTTTATTACAAATATTTGCACTGTAATGGAATGGTGGTCGAAGCATGAAGGGACATATGAATGTTTAGTGCATCTGGCACGTAAATATCTTGTGATACCGGCTACAACAGCGCCATGCGAACGCTTCTTCCCACTTTCAGATGACATTGTAAACAAGAAGTGGGCAGCATTATCTCCTGCAAATGTAAACAAACTTGTTTGAGTGATTGGCTGAACAAGAAGTAGGCTCTAAAGTTTTATATTTTATTTTTGAGTGCAGTTATTCTTTTTATATAATTCTACATTTGTAAGTTCAATTTTCATGATAAAGAGATTGCTCTACAGTACTTGTAGGAGGTGAATTGAAATACTATTTCGTTTGTTTCTTTTTAACAGTGCAAATATTTGTAATCCAAAAGTAAATATGAAGTGAGCTCTGTACACTTTGTATTATGTGTTGTAATTGAAATCAATATATTTGAAAATATAGAAAACATCAAAAATATTTAAATGATATTCTATTAATATTTAACAGCGTGATTAATTTTTTAATCGCTTGACAGCCCTATTGATTATTCAATTTTTAATCTGGTGTGCATTTTATAAACTGCAATAGTGGGCTGTTGAGACTCCTGCATTGTTGGGTTATTCATAGGAATAAGAACTCCGAAATCTGCCTCCTGTTGCGGTTATTACTGAGACCCTTTCTTGTAAGCAATTGTGGATAAACTTTTATGGTTCATTTTTACTAAAGTTGTGAGAAATATTTGCTAGTATAATATACATTTTTATGTTCATGTACTGTAGCATGAACTTACCTATGAACTCTGCAATCAATTGCTGATTTGTATCATGTCTCTCTGAATTTAAAAATAAAAATAAAAATTCACAATTGCAAAAGCAAACTGCCACAGTTATGATAAATTTAATTTTTTTTATGTACTGGTGATATTTATTATCTAGCACCAAAAATGCAATAGGCAATTTATGGACAATAGGAAAACGAAGTATGTACCAAAGACCTTAGTGGATTTAGTTATCCCACCATCCAAAAACTTCATAGAATTTAAGTTCAGGCTGCTTATGTGCCAAACTCATTATCGCAATCACTGAAGAGCAAGGACATCTCAAATTTTGGCAACCTGATTGAAGATGCTGTAACACCACACATGACATTATGCAATCACTGTCAGACTCTGCGCCTCCACAAGATAGTTCTTGACGCTTCTAACTTACTCAGCAACACAATGAATGCACAACATTCCTCTAGATTGTACTCTAATACAAAACCTTATCCTCAACAACAGTGTAACATTTTCTGTGGTGATATGAGCAATTAATAAGCGTACGTGGTGGTTGTCCATGGGGAAACGTGGGGTTGGAGTTAGTTTTTTGCATTCAGATGCGATTCAGAGGAATTTAGTGTCTTTGTGCCTGAGCTCACTGCATTTCCAACAAAATCACTGAGTGCGCACAGACTTGGGGCTCTCCCCAACTCTAGGCTTCTCTGAAAAGTCTCATCCTCAACTCACCCCCCGTGTCCTGTTCTCCCCAAACATAAAAACACTTCTTCTCAGGAACATAGACACCTATTCTGCCCCTATCCCTTGCAAAATGCATTCCCCTCTCTCCTTCCTTCCTTGTATGCTCCTGTCCATGGTGCTGTTGCCTGGTTTGCTGGGGGTCCCAGACAGCTCTGAAAGCTGCTGCTTCTCCTGCCCCTTTATAAAGCCTCTTCTCCCCTGCCCCGCTGCAGATGTGCACAATTCTGTATGCCCCACAGACCCCATCTGTCCCTACCTACCTACAGTCCTCCTTGCTGCCCACCTGCCTCTTTAGGGTCTCTGTGCTAGGTAGATCTGGTGACTCCAGGCAGGCTGACCATATTGGAGGAAGGAACTAGCTGAATTTGATTTGTGCATTGACTTTTTCTAGCAAAGATGATGAATGTGATGATATATAACTTAAGCTTTTTTAAACCCACAAAGTTTGAAACCTGTCATCTTTCTGAACTCTTTTGAAGATGTCCCTGCGTGTGGGTTTAGATGTTCGTTGGTACTGTGGCTCATTAGCTAGAGGAGTTAGGAAAAACCCTGAGACTGGAAAAAATTCAAAAAGGTCTAATTTTTAAATGTTTCCTGTACCAGAGCTAGACTACGAAAAATTAAATTGGCCAATGAAAAGCTTATGTATAAAACTTGGAGATTTGAATTCAAACATTTGAGTATAAAAGTTTTAGTCCTGCATTAACTACATATCTCAATACAGGTTTAACTATAAAGCTTCTGTAATATGCATCTGAAGGAAATCTTGCCAATGTAATTTAAAGTCTATGGACAGTCATGTATTAAGCACTAAAGATGCGGAAGATTTAGTACTGTCTCTCTTTCATTTACAATTTTCTTTTGTAGCCCAGAAGACAGACCTGCTCCAATGAGTGCTTCAGAAATCATTTCTGCAGTAGATCTCCTTCCACTGGAGAATCCTTCTCCAGCTATAGAAATGACTGGTGAGTATTTGCTAACGCTTTACCCAAATTACCATGTAAGTTTTAGCATTGTAGATGCAGTAATGATAGTTAAGTGATGCTTTCATTTATATTTTATTACCCCCAAATGCATGCAATTGTCTTACGCTCTTTGCTAAACAAAAGCCTGCATTTTTCCTTTAAAATCTGATATTGGAAATAGAGACCTCAGTTCAGCAATCCATCCCTATTCACCAAAGCATGTGAGTGCATGCTTAAGTCTCACTGGCTTGAATAGGATTTAACCACATGCTTAACTTTAAGCACTTGCTTGATTGCTTTGCTGAATTAGATAAGACCATTATTAGTTGACTCTCAGAATAATGAGAGAACACTATTCAGAGCAGGGGCAGAGTTTAAAAAAAAAAAAAATTAGGTTGCTCATGCAGCAGAGAGAATCTTCTGGTTTTGATCTTACTTGGCACAGAGAGGAGTACTTTTTCCATCTCCCTGAACCAGCTTTTGTTAAATGGCCCAGTACTTTTAAAGTCAATAAAGTATGAGATCACAAATATTTTGGGGTTGTTCAGGTGGGTGGTCATGATAAGGGAGAGTTTTGGGAACTCATGATGCATACAAAATGTCTAAAGAAAGAGAAAAATAATGAAAACCTTGAACACTAGTTGGATAATACGGGGAAATTATATATCATATTTAGTACTGTATAACTTAAGAAATGCAGTTCCTCCTCACTTGTCCCATATACACTACCAATACTAAATGTCAGGGTAACCAAGTTTCTTCACTCTTTAATCTCATCACAGACCTTTTCCTCAGGCTGTATATTTGGGAGACTTCTAGAGGAATGATGAATGCTGAAACTCTTCTCTAGAGGAGTTCATGAATAAATCTTGAAACTTAAAATGTTTAGAAATATTCTTAAACTAATTTAGGAATAATTTACTTCTAATAAATTTGCTTGTATCAGTTACTGACATGCATAATATCCAAGACTGGCATAATGCAAACTTTTTTTAAAAAGTTCTGAAACTTATCTTTCAGTACAGAACTTACAGAAATCCATACAGTGATCAGACAGAAGAGACGAGAACTGGAATTGTCGTCATCCTCCATGTTAGTTAGAGTTCAAAGGTAAAGAAAAAATGTTTCCTATCCAAAATGTTCAATGGTTTTAAGTGGATAAAAGTTTAAATGGAAACTCAGGTCTGAAATCACATTATTCAATTGTCTTTTAGATCTAATACCATAAACATAAAACTAAAATCTGTTTTCAGATCATAATTTTCTACATTTTCACAGCTTGTTACTTGCTACTTTTATGTAAATTGAGACTTTTTATTGTACATCCTGGTACTTGATTTTCATGTGCATCAGTGTGATAACCTCACTGTGCACTGATCTGTGAGCCTACGTGTGCCATTTTTCATACATGTGGGTCTAATTTAATTTTGCATGATTCAGGGATTGTCAGTGTTTGTTCAATATGTGCATGTTACCTATTTTTAGAATATTCTTCTGATTTAAATGCAGACTACTAAATCTCAAGACTTAAACCTCAACTTTAAACCAGTTAGTCTTACCCTCTCCCATGGTTGGTTGTTACTTTCTTCAACCTGGGGAGGGAAAAAATCCACATTTTTCATCCAATGGTGGATAAAAAATGGGGGGGATGGATGGACCTTGACGGTTTTAGCAAATGAAACACAAAGCACATACTATTTCAGTTTATTTTTCTTTTTCATAGTCTCAGCCTATGACCCTTTAAATTTGAGATCAGTTATACTGGCTGTGTAATAGAAAGCTGCTTTGAATAATTCCTCAGTTTTGTTCTTGTGTGATTCCATTTCTTAATTAGATCAAGCCAGATTTCACTGAGATTGTGCCAATAATGCCATCAGCTCATCTGTCAAATCCCTCCAAAATTTCCTTCAATTGCATTTGTAAGTTTAGTGTCTTTCTGTAGATTCTTTTGAGCATGCTTGGTTTTTTTGCATTGAGCAATAGAGGACTTTGATGGAATTTTCACACGCCCTTGGTAGTTCAATGCAAAGGTAGAGATACAATTTTCCTGAGAGCTCAACTGAATGTGATTGCAAATGGGAAGATGGAGCATCAGTCTTTCATTTTCTAACAGCCAAATAGGGTGATCGTTGTTGCAGAAGTCTTATTTTTGGACTTCAGATGTGTTTTAGGAGTTTGGTAAGTGTTACTACTTTATCAACAAGACAGTGCTGAACACACATTCATCATACATTTTCAAAATAATTGCATCTGAGGAGTTCTCTCATATCTTTCATTTTTTTGTTTTCTGAGCAAATGGGAGAGATTTCTTAAACTTTCTTCTGTGTGCTTAGCTGACATACATAATCAGCAGTTTGGACACACTTTTCTGCTGTTTTCAATTTAAACATAGAATCAACATAATTAAGAATAAAATGAAATCCCTCAGTAGATGTGTATAACTGTTAATCAGACACAAGGACTGACTCAGTATCTTGCTTTAATGTCAGTGTTGATTATTATAGTTTTTCTCTTTTTTCCTGTATTTTTTTTCTTGCAACTTCTAGTGCTATACTTAAGAGTTATTCTCTCCGGAGGTGTAAACTCAGAGCAAAATACTTCAATCATTTCTTTAAATTACTTATTTTCTATGTAGAAGGCCGTTTTGTTTGCATATCACAAGATTGCAACTTTTTTGTCAAGTTGAATTTAAGCCTATCAGTTGTTGAAATGTCTTAGTCATTGATTGATATTTGCTATTTTTTTGTTTTTAAAGAGAAGAGACCGCTCCTGATAAATCTTATGTTCTAAACCTTCTGGAAGTCTTGGAACAACATTTAACTTAACCATTATAATTTAGATGTTTACTTTGTGCTGAGAATCATGATAGTATCAAAAATGTCTTTTACAGGATCATCAAACTCACCTTTGTTCTGCTTTTCGATTTCATTAGAAAGTTTCATTCAAAGGCATGCTTGATGTTGAAGAATCCAAAAAAACCCATATGAGATGAGCATGAATTCTTTGTTTTACTACTTATCTCATTCTGACAGTGTTTGTTTTAATGTGGAAAAATGGTTTTAATTACTTCAGTTCATTCAGTGAATTATTTCCTACCACTTACTTCAGCTCTAGGCATATTGAATGAGAAATTTATACATAGGTGTTTAGTAACAGTTAGATACTAATCTTCACTTGCAGTGTTAATCAGTAGATTTCACATTTACTACAGGTAAAACTAGAAATGATCTAGTGAAATCAACACTGTGAAGCAAAAAAAATAAGGTGAGCTAGCCAGCGTTTAAGTAGAACCATGTTGTCAGATATCCTGTTTACTTTCCAGAAGTTTCTGGTCATCTTAGTTCTGTTAAAGTTCATAAATCCACCTAGTCTTCAGCACCCGATGACAATTGGCTCTGTTGGCTAGCCACACCACTTTCCCCAGTCACCAGTAACTTTACCCACTTTTCTTTCCCTCTGGATTTCTAGGCAGTTCTGTAACTTTCTTATCATTTCCTAATAGACATAACAAGAACCTTGATGTTGTCACCACTTCCCTTTCTATTTTTAGAATAGTTTTCCTTTGCTGATATGAGGTGTTTAGGTTTTAATTTCAGAGTGATACAGAAGTTTAAAAAGATAGATACTGGATGATGTGTTCTGGGTTTTGATACCCCACCCTCCAACAACTCTGCCCTCCTCAAGCAAAACCCACGTTGTTCTGTCCATATGTTCTCCATATTAGTAAATATACCAGTATTTGCTAACTTCCCCTGACTGCAGCAAACCAATTTATTCTCCATATAACATGATATGGCACACTGGATCCCTTACCTCTGGTGGAAACTTCTGGTTCTTCCCTACATCCATAAAAGAAACATTTCTGGAGAAAATAACTCTTCTCTCCCCCTATTGTTTTTCCAGAACTCTTGTGTTTGAGGGGAAAGGAATCTCTCATCCCTTCACTATGCTCCAACAGGAGAAAGGTTCTCTTAGTAGTATTTCTTCTGCTTAGCCAATGGAGGGGAGAGTATTATTGGACTGACTGTGAGGGCCTACAGCAGGACTTGGATTTTTCTACTGAAACCTTGCTCCAGGTTGTTAGTTATGTCTGATTTCATCTAAAGGATTATACGGAGTTAGTTATTTTGGTTTTGTCAATGAATAAGGACTCCTGAAGAATACATCTTTCTGGGAAAGAAAGCCTACTCACCATCAGCTTTGACTCTCTGTATCACTAGCTACAGGCAGTCCTAGGTATAATGTTCCATTTGTGAGCATGGTGAAACATGATATTACTTGCTTAGTACATTAAATGACACTGTTGTATCTTATTTTTCTAAAGTTCTTCATAAACCATTGTACCTTTTTCATTGCTTCAATGTGTTTTAATATTACAGAAATCCCTTCATGTTTTGTGAAGCTGAAGCGGAAACCTTTCTTCTTGCTTCCAGTGTAATGCCAGGGACTGTTTTTCCAACACATACCACGCCTTTGGAAAATTTTGGTAAACTTTTTTTTTTGTAAGTTTTTTTTATAGTTCATATAAACTGTTGTCCCACTATGATTCTCTAAATTAGATGAACTGTTCAGTTATAAAGAAAAATTGTAATGAGATGCAGTGCAGTTAGTAAGCTTCAAACCCAAATCTTTTCATAATCAATTTTCAAGGTTAAAATTTAGGAGGTAAACTGTTGTGCCGGTTTCCAAATAATTGGTCAGCTACATAAAACACTTGTTTTCTTCATTTAGTGAAGAGCAAAATGTTTTCTATATGAAATTTTCTTATATAATTCTGTATATCAAAATTATATGAATCATATATTTAATCTTGTAACCTTATCAAAGTTGTTGAAAGGATGGATAGCAGCTTTGCTGATACGTAATATATTGTTTAACAACCTAGATTGGCAGTGCTCTATTAAATGTCGTGAAGGAAACAATCTTGTACAGGAGGAGGAGTGGTCTAGATTAGTATTTAATTGGTGGGGCACAGCCCTTCACCAAAAGGTGAGGGGGGAAAACTGGCAGAATCGTTTGATCTTTAAGCTCCAGTAGGAATTTGGGGGTGGGGCAGCAGGGAAGGAGCATACTCTCCCTCCTGCTGCGGTGACTGCCATCTAGTCCCTGCTCTAGTCCCTCCTGCCCTCAAAGCCAGTTAGAATGGAGATCTTCCTCCTCCCCCCAACCTGCACAGCTCTGAGATGTGCGGAGTAGAGCTTTCAGAGACAGCGGAACTATCATCAAAACCTCTTTGAAGCAGTATTGCCTCAGAGCTAAGTGCTGGGCAAGCAGAGAGAGACTTTGGGGCTTCAATGCAAGCAGCAAAAACAGGGAAACACCTATCAAGGGACAAGAACAGGGGGTGAGAACAGCTCCATCAGTAAAAGTACAAAATTGTACCAAGCAAAAACTTTACCCCTCTCCTGGGTGGAGGGAGAGAGAAATTGACTTTTCAGGGCTCTACTGTTTAGCAGTGCGGGTTAACTGGCTCTCTTTCCCCTCACCCCTGCCCATTTTCCTATTCTTTACTGCATCCAGTAGTGGTAGGTCGACATGTTAGCTGGATGCCGCCGCTAAAATTCTCAGTGAGTGAATAGTTAATATTGACATTTAAATTATAACTGTTTTCAACTGGGTGTCAACTTTGCAATTATTAAGGCCATATAATGTCCCTCAAAGCTATTGTTTCACCCCATCTGCAGATTCAGGAGCACATTTCAGTAGTTCATATTTTAAAGGCTTTCTTCACCTTAAAGGGGCTAGAAACTTAAGGTTTGTCCACACCTGGGAGTTATACCAGAATAGCTACAATGCTATAGTTATTCTGCTATAGCTGTGCTGGTCAATTTCCCCATACAGCCAAGCCCTTAATATGCTTTAAATTAAACTCAGGCAGAAATTGGAGCCAGGAGCAGAGAGAAATTCAAGAGAAATGTAAAAGCTTTGTTATTGATTCTACTTTTAAAATTGGGGGAGGAGAGTAATTTTAACTTGAAATATTGGTTAACTTTCATTTACTCTCTTTGGGGCTGGTCCTATTTTGTGGTTACAGATATTTGACTTAGGAACTTGATCCTCTTAATTGAAGGTGGGGTCGGCAATTAAGAAAGGGGGCTCTTGTCAGGATGATTAGGGACTGCTCTACAGTGATTGAGATGTGGGGTAGGAAAGCACATGATTTCAGCTGCTCTTTTTTTAAACATAGAGCTAGGTTGATGGGAATCCGCTGCAATGGAATGTGGGAGTGCTAGACTTCTCCCCTGAAGTGACAGGGCTTCTCTATTAGACTGCACCAAAAGTAGAAGTGTATACATTTTTTTTTTTTTGAAAAGTTAATGAAATAAAACATTGAACATTTTATTTAAACAGGTCCCAAATTGTTATTCATATTGGGTCTAATTAGGGTTGATAATGCTAGCAACTCTTCAAGTGTTGTTGACACTGCATATACCTAATGCAAGACAGGGAACTAAAATCTTCACGTTGGCTGCTGGAAGAAGCACAAAACACTGAGTTCAGGTCTTGCCAGGGAAATAAGAGGAAGTGATTTTCATACCATTTTAAAACAAAAAAATCTGGTTTTTTATCATGCCTATTCATTTGTTCTCTTTATTGGAATTCAATTTTGTATTTACAAGTATTTCACTTGATCTTTTAAAGAATAATTGTGTTTTAAAATGTGAAGTTGTCTTGTTTCTCGTTACTCATTGGTATATGAAAGTCAAAAGGACTTCTTCGGTGACTTGAAAAGGGTGCTTGGACAGACACCCAGGAGATGTTCATTTACATATACTTAAGCCTTGTCTGAACTAGAATTTAAAGATGTTCTTAGCCCACACATTTTAAAAGTCTAATGTGAACAAGGCAGTATAGGGTTTAATGCATGCTGAACTGTGAGAATTGAAATGTACAGCGCAACCTCAGCAAGACAAGACCTTAAAGAAAACATTGTAGGACCTAATCCAGGTTTTCACTGTTCAGGATGTGAACTCTGCTTGAAGACTTTCTTAGGCCTGGTCTACCCTATAAACTTTGGGTACTATAATAATACCTGTTATGGATATGAGTTTTTTACAACATTTTTATATGAGCAAAAAGCAGCCCTAGTGTAGAATCATTCATACCATAGAAAAATGCTTTTGCCGGTATAGCTTATTTTATAAGTGATACTTGCAAAAGCACATTTTTGCTGGTAGAAAATGCATATATGTTGGGAGGGTTTGCCACGATAGCTATACCAGCAAACCTTTTCTAGAATACGATCTTAGTCTGTTCTCCCCTCTGAGTAAATGTCTCCTTGGAAAGCTTTAGGTCCATGGCAGCAACATTTTAGAGTATGGACTTCTCCATGTTGAAGTTATGCATACAGTGTCATTTTTGTCTTGCACTGAGGCGATTTGATGTGTCATTGCCTTATAACAGGAAGTCTTCTAACACTCACTTCTGACATGGAGACTGAAGCTTTCCTACCACACACAAATTAAACAATTTTAACAGTTTTGGGAATTTGAGCCACCATAGGTGAAATGTAGAGCTTCAACACTTGTCTAGATTGCAAGTTGACCAGACGAAGCAGGCACGTGACAATTTGATGTATAACTCTTTCACTTTTAGTTCTTGGGCTGTAGATTCACGGAATGGTTTAGTTATTTAAAATGGTTTAATTTTCATCATCATAGTTACAATCATTGCCCACAATTTAACCTTTTGGTGCCTGGAGTAAAAGTTTTTAGTTTGGTATTAAATGTTTATCAGTGGTACCTAACCATTGTAGGGCACAAGACCCATACAGAAGACTCCAGCAGATTTACTTGCACTCTGTTTGAAAATAAAAAGTGGTGGTAAGACAACTCTTAAAAAATAAAACAAAGGCACCACAGAGTACCTACCAAAGTCTGCCTCATCTCTAGCAGGCACAGTACACTTGTGGAGAGTTGTGTGTAGTGGCAGAAGAGAGATTCTACTCTTTCATCAACTTGACGTGATACTGTATTTGTAGATTCACTAATGCAATATGATTTGGGCAGGCAGTTTCATTATAAGACTCTATTTTTTGTGCAATTAGATTTTCTTATGCTTTTCTTATCCCAAACATGACTTTTTGTAAAATTTGGCAAATTCCATTTACCTGCTTTACATTGTGTAACAAATTTTACACCCTAAAAAAATTATTTAGGGGCTCTTACTTCTCAGCAGTGGATTTGGAAATGTTACTTAAAAAGATTTATTTTAGTTCTATTAGGATCCCAGCTTAGTCTTCTTTCAGTTATTCCTCTTGCAAGCAGGGGCGGCTCTAGCTTTTTTGCCGCCCCAAGCACGGCAGGCAGGCTGCCTTTGGCGGCTTGCCTATGGGAGGTCCCCGGTCCCACGGATTCAGCGGCATGCCTGCGGGAGGTCCGCCGGTCCCACGGCTTCGGCGTACCCGGCGCCGAATTACTGCCAAATCCGCGGTCCAGCGGACCTCCCGCAGGCGCGCCGCCGAAGGCAGCCTGACTACCGCCCTCGCAGGGACCGCCAGGGTGCCCCCCCGTGGCTTGCTGCCCCAGGCACGCGCTTGGAGCGCTGGTGCCTGGAGCCGCCCCTGCTTGCAAGATGATGTTTCAGAAGGAAGCTAGATCACTGAAGTTTGGAATCTTTTGGGAAAGGAGGAGCCTATACCGGAAAGGTGTGCTCCACCTAAACCAAAATAGAACCAGATTGCTTGCATGTAAAACATTAAAACGGTTGCAGAGGAGTTTTTAAACTTAAGAGGGAAAGCCTTCACGTGTGGAGGAGCTTATGGTTTGGACAGAGACATCTCTTAGGGAGGATCTATTGGGATTATCTATATCGAAAAAAGAGAAGAGGTTAGAAGTTGATAAAGTAGAGGCAGGAGCTGAAGAGAAACAGTCAAATGAAAAAGAGGCCCATTCAGTTGCATCACATGAAGGCAGACAACTAAATACACCTCTACCCCGATATAACGCTGTCCTCGGGAGCCAAAAAATCTTACTGCGATATAGGTGAAACCGCGTTATATCGAACTTGCTTTGATCCGCCGGAGTGCGCAACTCCTCCATACCCCCACCCCCGCACTGCTTTACCACGTTATATCTGAATTCATGTTGTATCGGGTCGCGTTATATTGGGGTAGAGGTGTATTGACAAATTTTATAAGTGCTTGAATACAGATGCTAGAAGTCTAAATACTAATATGGGTGAACTTGAGTGTCTGGTGTTAAATGAGGATATTGATATAATAAGTATCACAGAAACTGGGTGGAATGATGGTGATCAATGGGTCATGGTAATACCAGGGTATAAAATATATATAGGAATGACAGAGTTGATTGTGCTGGTGGGGGAGTTTTACTATATGTGAAAGAAAGCGTAGAGTAAAAATCTTCTGTGAATCAGACTGTATCATAGAATCTCTATGGATAGAAATTTCATTCTTAAATAATGAGTATAACAGTAAGAATATACCACCAACCACCTGACCAGGATAGTGACTGTGAAATGCTTAGGGAGATTAGAGAGGCTACAGAAATAGAAAACTCAACAGTTTTGGGAGATTTCAACTATCCCCAGATTGGTTGGACACAGGTCACCTCAGGACAGGATGAAGATATAAAATGTCTAGACACCATTAGTGGTTACTTCTTGGAGCACCTAGTCCTGGAACCCACAAGGAAAGAGGAAATTCTAGATTTAGTGATAAGTGGCACATAGGATCTGGTCCAGGACGTGAATATAACTGAACCACTCAGTAATAGTGACCATAGTGTAATTGAATTAAACATCCTTGGTGGTGGGGAAATACCAAAGAAGCCCACCACAGTAGCATTTAACGTAGAAGGGGATCTAGACAAAAATGAGGACGCTAGTTAAACAGAAATTAAAAGGAACAGTTACAAGAATAAAATGCCTATAACCTGCATGGAAACTTTTTAAAAACACCATAATAAAGCCTCAAATTAAATGTATGCGCCAAATAAAATTTAAAAAAAGGACCAAAAAATGCCACCATGGCTAAACAATAGCGAAGAGAGGCCATTGTAGGCAAAAAGGTATCCTTTAAATTGGAAGTCAAATCCTAATGAGAAAAATAGAAAGGAGCATATATCTGGCAAGAAAAGCATAAAAGTATAGTTAGGGAGACCAAATAATGAATTTGAAGAGCAAATAGCAAGATCTAACTTTTTTTTTTTTTTTTTTTTTTTTTTAAACCCTGCCAAACAATCAGTGGAGCCACTGGACTATCAGGCTGCTAAGAGAGCACTTGAGGAAGATTACAAGACCACTGCAGAGAAGCTAAATGAATTATTTGCATTGGCCTTCACTGCAGAGAATGTGAGGGAGATTCCTACATTTTTTTTTGTAGGTGACAAATCTGATGAACTGTCCCACAATAAGTTGTTGATAGGGGAGGTTTTGGAACAAATTGATAAATTAAACAGTAATAAATCACCAAGACCGGATGGTATTCACCCAGGAGTTCTGAAGGAACTCAAGAACTGTTATGTAACTTATCATTTAAACCAGCCTCTGTACCAGATGATTGGAGGATAGCTAATGTGACGCTGATCTTTAAAAGAGGCTCCAGAGGCGATCCTGCCAATTACAGTAATCCTAATTTCAGTACTACGCAAATTTGTTGAAACTATAGTAAAGAACAGATTTATCAGATGAACACAGTAAGTTGGTGAAGAGCCAACATGGTTTTTGTAAAGGGAAATCATGCCTCACCAATCTATTAGAATTCTTTGAATGGGGTCGACAAACATGTGGACAAGGATGATCCAGTGTATAAAGGGTACTTTCAGAAAGCTTTTGACAAGCTCCCTCACCAAAGGCACTTAAGCAATCATGGGATAAGAGGAAATGTCCTCTCATGGATCAGTAACTGATTTAAAGAAAGGAAACATAATAATAATAATAATATATGGAGCTATACCTATCTCATAGAACTAGAAAGGACCCTGAAAGGTCATCGAGTCCAGCCCCCTACCTTCACTAGCAGGACCAAGTACTGATTTTGCCCCAGATCCCTAAGTGGCCCCCTCAAGGATTGAACTCACAACCCTGCGTTTAGCAGGCCAATGCTCAAACCATTGAGCCATCCCTCCCCCCAAGCGTAGGAGTAAATGGTCAGTTTTCACAATGGAGAGAGGTCCATAGCCGTGTCCCCCAAGAATCTGTACTGGGACCAGTGCTGTTCAACATATTCATAAATGATCAGGAAAAAGGGCAAACAGTGAGCAGGCAAAGTTTGCAGACAATACAAAATGACTCAAGATAGTTAAGTCCAAAGCAGACTGTAAAGAGATCTCACATAACTGAATAACTCAGAAACAAAATGGCAATGTTGATGAATGCAAAGTAATGCACATTAGAAAACATTATATTAACTACATACAAGATGATGGGATCTAAAATAATTGTTACCACTGAAGAAAGGTTTTGGACTCCTCATGGATAGTTCTCTGAAAACATTCACTCAGTGTGCAGCAGCAGTCAAAAAAGCTAACAATGTTAGGAACCATTAGGAAAGGAATAGATCAGGGGTCGGCAACCTACAGCACACGAGCCGATTTTGAGTGGCACGCAGCTCCATGCCGTGGTCCTGGCCCTCAGCCCCCCGCCCACTGCTCTCCCCTGTGGGGGCAGGAGGCAGAAGCTTGGTTCTGTGGCAGCCAAGCTTCCCCTCTCCCCTGCTTCTTCCCCCAGCGTGGTGCTTTCCTGCCCCTCCTCCTCTCCTTCGCTGCTCCAATCTTGCTAGAGCTGATGGCTCTAGCAAGGGGGAGGGGGAAGAGCAGCAGCATGCACACAGTTCCGTAGAGGATGCAGAGAGAGGTAGGGACGGAGCCTGGGGGAAGAGGGTGGAACAGGGCATATCCCTTCCAGCCCCCTGCCGTTAGCCGCTCAGGGCAGGGGGCTAGGAGCACCCCCACGAGCCGAGCATCCCATCCTTCTGCCCTGCACCCCCCGCACCCCTCTGCCCTGAACCCCCCCAACACACACTCAGCCTTCTGCCCTGCACCCCCCCAGCCCTCTGACCTGACCCTTGAACCCCCCCAACACACACTCAGCCTTCTGCCCTGCACCCCCCCAGCCCTCTGACCTGACCCTTGAACCCCCCCACACCCAGCCCTCTGCCCTGATCCCTGAACCCCCCTCCCACACACACCCCAGCCCTCTGCCCTGAACCCCCTCCCCCAGCCCTCTGCCCTGACCCCTGAAACACCCCCCCCCCCGGTCTGGGGTCCCGGCCGCAGGCCCTGCTCAGCCTGCTGCCGGCCTAGGTGAACAGAACCCCAGGCTGGCAGCGAGCTGAGCAGGCTGGTGGTGTAAGATCAGCATTTTAATTTAATTTTAAATGACGCTTCGTAAACATTTTGAAAACCTTGTTTACTTTACATACAATAGTTTAGTTATATAATATAGACTTATAGAAAGAGACCTTCTAAAAACGTTAAAATGTATTACCGGCATGTATTATTAAATTAGAGTGAATAAATGAAGACTCGGCACACCACTTCTGAAAGGTTGCCGACCCCTGGAATAGATAAGACAGTAAATATCATAATGCCACTATATAAATCCATGGTTTGGCCACACCTTGAATACTGCATCCAGATGTGATTGCCCCATCTCAAAAAAGATACACCTCTACCCCGATATAACGCTATCCTCGGGAGCCAAAAAATCTTACCGCATTATAGGTGAAACCGCTTTATATTGAACTTGCTTTGATCCACCGGAGTGCGCAGCCCCACCCTCCTGGAGCGCTACTTTACCGTGTTATATCCGAATTCGTGTTATATCGGGTCACGTTATATCGGGGTAGAGGTGTATATTAAAATTGGAAAAAGTACAGAGAAGGGCACCAGAAATGATTACATGTGTGGAACATCTTCCATATGAGGAGAGATTAAAAAGACTGGTACTGGTCAGCTGTGAAAGGAGATGACTAAAGGGGATATGCGGAGAAAGTGAATAAGGAAGTATTCATGTAATACAAGAATCATGGGTCACCCAGTGAAATGAATAGGCAGTAGGTTTAAAACAAACAAAAGGAAGTACTTCCTTTTCACACAAGGCAGAACCTGTGGATCTCATTGCCAGGGGATGTTGTGAAGGTCAAAACTGTAACTTGCCTCCAAAAAGAATTCAATAAGTTCATGGAGGATAGGTCTATCAATTGGCTATTAGCCAAGATGGTCAGGGGCATAACCTCATGCTCTGGATGTCCCTGAGCCTCTGACTGCCAGATGCTGGGAGTGGACAACAGGGGATGGATCACTCGATAATTGCCCTGTTCTGTTCATTCCCTCTGAAGCATTCAGCATTAGCCACTGTCAGAAGACAGGATATTGGGTTAGATGGACCATTGGTATCACCCGGTATGGCCGTTTTTATGTTGAATCTGTGGACATAAGCAAATAGTACAATATGCTGAAACTTATGAGGTGGCAACACCTTTGGCTTGGAGGGATTTGTGACTCATTTTGCCATGGCTATATCAGGTTTGAAGATCTGATTAGGCACGCTTTCCGCTTCATATGTTTGAGGCAGCTACCTAAAGTACATGCTAGTTGGCCAATATGATGTCACTTTGGCAGGATATCAGGGACTGCTTTCTTGGTGATATCATTTCAAATAGCTTTAGTCACCTGGCATTCCTTCTGAGAGTTTGGGGGCCTCCATTTAAAACCCATTTCCTGTTCACCTTGAATACATATTCCTTATAGTAGTACTACTTGTCACCTGTTGTGGCAGTTTCTCTGTCACAGGAAATATTTTAAATCAGATTTTTTTTTCTAAAAGAGATGCTCTCGTTCAAACTGAAAATAATTCTGAGTATTCTTATGGTGGAGCTGTCAGGAATTTTTTTAAATAGTTTTTTGTTTATTGGTTAGAAATTGCCAATTTGTGGAAACCAAAACTTTTCCTGTGGAAGGGGCTCTCGGGTCCAGGATGGAATTTCAGGGGAGAGAGAATATCCAATATTCAGGACACTCACCTGATATGTGGGAGACCTGGATTCAAGTCTTACCTCAATCGGGCAGAGCAGAGAGTTGAACCTGGGTATCCTACCTCCCAGATGACGCCTCTTCCCACTGGGCTCTTTGCTATTCTGCACTCACTCATGCACTCGCTCTCTGGTTTCTTGATTGAAAATTTTTGGGTTCATCCCAATGTGGAATGGGAAAACTTTAGAAATCTCACATTTTTGAAGTATGGGAAAATACCTACAGCTATACCTGTGGCCTATGTTATGGAGGTCAGACTAGAAGATTGCAGTGGTCCCTTCTGGCCTTATAATCTATGATTCTATTAATGTTTTGATACATACCTTTACAATATGTTGTGAGATTGTATAACTCTACAGAGTAAGCAACACCTCTACGTAGTCTGTTTATACTTTGCGAGCTGGAAGGGTTTTGTACTATTGCATTCATTTGTTCCTTGGATTCCCATCTTGGTTAATTCAGATTCTATTAAGCTAAAAATGTTTTTGCTTGTAAAAGCATGGAAAGCAGAAGTGTTCAGTAACATATTATATTAAGACTTAGAATTGTGAATTTGTAAGCATGTAATCAATTTCCTTTGTTTCTAGTCCTTATGGTTGAAAAGAGAACCTTAAAAGCATGAATTTAAACATGAACTGGTGCTGTTATCTTGGCTCTACGCGTACAGCCTGAAACACTAATTTTAAGAACTGAAGTATATTTAACTTCCATTACATTTTGAAACCTAAACCTGATTTAAACATCTATATTGTTAACGGTTTCACTGCTGATCATTTTAGCAAAAACAAATGTGCTAACCACCCCGCATGCTTTCCTGGGTGTTAGAAGTCCCAACTGTCCCTTTTCCAGCTACCAAAACCTCCTACTTTGCTATGACAACTTTTAAGCAATGACAGTACAAAAATATGTGGCCCATTGAAAATTCAAAATTATGGGCAATGCAGAGTAAATGGAATATAGTATCATACCAACAAAAAGGATACTGTGCTACTTATAATATTTTTCACATTACTTCATTTTTAAATTTGCCAGAAGCTGCTGCAGAATTTGTTGTCCATTTTTAGTCACTGTAGTGCTGCAGAAGTCAGGGAGCCTTGCTACAGAGTTTGGATCCTCCATGGCAAAGTGAAATTAGTCTTATTTATAAACTTGAATTTAAGATTTTATTAGGAGTTATGCTATCATATACACTTGTTAGTTAACCACCTTTCATGTGGTAATTCACAGTTGCATTGATGCCCATTTAAAAAATGTATCTTGCAGCAGCATTGAACGTTAGCATTCTGCAACTGCAATAAGTCTTATGCTTGAACTGGAAAATTCTGCTGTAAATTAGCCACTACAGGTGGTGAACAGTAACTTTTTTTAAATGGCATTCGTTCTAACTCTTCAAATGGTAATAGTAAGACTCACTGTGGTGAAACATGGTTGCTTGTTTGTTTTCAAATGCAATTGCTACCAGGGAGCCTTGCCAGTACATTTCCAACATGTTAATTTTTTTTAGTCTATTTCTGTTCTTTTGAAGAAACAGTATAAGTTGGACAAAATGCTAGATTTAACCCTGGTGGTTATACCAAAATTTATATTGTGCTACACATCAATATCTGTTCTTCATTAAACTTAAAATACCATGTTTGCGTTCACATTACATTTAATTAATATATTTACTAAATTTTAATGCCTACTTTTTTATATTAGATCCTTCAGGAAAGAGATGTGCTGTTGCATGTACACAGGAAGGAGAGGAGAAAAAACAAGCCTCTGGCACATCTGGTACTAGAGGAACGAGAAAGAAGACTGCAAATACTACTCCTAGAAGATCTGCACGGAACAGAAAAACTGAGACTATGAGTCAATCTCGCAGCTCACCAAGATCAAGTAATTCTGGATGTGATGCCCCCAATGACAATAACTCAACTATAAATGTTTCTTCTGCAGATTCAGAAAAACCACTTTCAAAACGAAAGTCTAAAAGAGGAGTTAAACAGCAGGTACCTTTGGTTAAAAAGAAACTTAGAAGTTCTCTGCGTTCTGAAAAATCATCGAGTGATTCAGTGGAAGATGACGAAGCTGCTGAGTCTGATACACCTCCAATATTAGATAAAGACCACCTGTCGGATATTGAAAGTAGTAACTCTTGCCTTATGCACAAAAATAATGCAGAAACAGAGTCTGCTAATGGCTTGGAAAGCTGCAGTGAACATGTAGAGAGTGAGGATCTTACAAGAGACTGTGACAAAGAACAGGATACCCTAGAGGATTCAGATTCAGGTTCTTGTATCCAAGAATCTCCTGTGTTAACCTTAGAGACTCAGAAATGTGAAATAAAAGATGTTAATAAAAATGTTACAGATTTTGAAAATAAAGATGTCTGTGAAAATATTCTTGAACAAGTAGAACAGCCAGTGGATAGTCACAGAGATCAATTACTTGAGGATTCAATAACACCTACAAAAGTAGATCAGACATTAGATAGTCCCCAAGATGAATTGCCTGAGTATCCAGAATCTGTGGCAAAAGTAGTTCTGCCTTTAGATAGCCCCAGAAATGAATTGACTGAGCATCCAGAATCCATAGAAATTGATGATTCTGAGGACAAAGAACAGGCAGCAAATTGTAACACTGCAAATATTGAGAACATAAAAACTGTTCAAGATACTGAAACAGCTGTATTAATAAATAATATTTCTCTAGACATTAACAAATTGGACCAGTCTTTAGAAGAGGAGCCCATACCTGTATGTGAAGAGGCCAGAACTACAGAGTTACTCAAGGTGAATGTTGAACAATCTAATAAACATTTTAATGAGGATAACAATGAAATGATACCAATGGAATGTGACTCATTTTGCAGTGACCAGGCTGAATCTCAAATTGAACAGCCACCACCAGCTGAGAGTATCAAACAAGAGGAGGCAGGCTCATTGCTGCAAGATTCCGAAAACTGTGTATCACACTCAGGTCTTTCTGACAAAAAAGATGAAGCTTCTTCTCAAGAAACAGAATGCTCAACAGAATTTAAAAAAGATAAAAAGACTCGAACTAGAAGGTCTAGATTTCACTCTCCATCAACAACTTGGTCTCCTTCCAGGAGAGAGGGTGGGAAATCTCAGTCACCATCTCCCAAAAGAGAGACTGTCAGGGAGGGCAGGAGGTCTCGGTCACCCGAAAGGGAAACTGCCAGGGAGGGCAGGCGATCTCCTTCTCGGTCTCCAAAAAGAGAGACTGTCAGAGGGGGCAGGAAAACGCCATCTCGGTCTCCTAAAAGGGAGACTGACAGGGAAGGCAGAAGATCTCCTTCTCGGTCAAGAGTTAAAGATTCCTCTCCAAGGCAAAAATCTAGGTCTCAAAGCAAAGACAGAGATAGTGATAGAGATGGACAAAGGAGAGATCATGACAGAGAGAGAAGAAATAGGAGATGGTCAAGATCCCGGTCACGATCAAGATCCAGATCAAGAACAAGAAGTAAGGGTCCTTCATTCATTAGGAATGAGAGAGACGGTCACTCTCCTCGGTGGAAAGAGAGATGGACAAATGACAGCTGGAGAAGTCCCAGAGGAAATGATAGATATAAAAGAAGTGACCAGGAGAAACAGAATGAAAATATGCAAAAAGAAAAAGACAATACAGAGAAAAGTATTGATGAGCAATGTTCTTCTGAAAAGCATAAGAATGATTGTCCGGACTGGGTAATGGAAAGGATAAATTCTGTTCCTGAAACTAGGAGCAGAGAGAGAGACAAATTTAAAGATCCACAATGGGAAGAAAATAGACACGATAATTCAGGACATTCTTGGAATAAAAACTTTGGTTCAGGTTGGATTTCAAATCGCGGCAGAGGTGGTCGTAACAGAGGTGGCCGTGGCAGAGGCGGTTTCATGTATGGAGACCAGAATGAAAACCACTGGCAAAATAGAAAACCCCTCTCAGGAAACTCAAATAGTTCTGGGAATGAGACTGCAAGGTTCCCAGAACATCAACCATACAGGCGTAAGAGTGAACAAGATTTTTCTTTTGATACGCCTGCTGATAGGTCTGGGTGGACATCTGCATCTAGTTGGGCTGTAAGAAAGACTTTACCTGCAGATGTACAGAACTATTATTCAAGAAGAGGGAGAAATTCCTCAAGTCCGCAGTCTGGATGGATGAGGCAAGAAGATGAGACATCTGAGCAAGGTATTCATTTTTCTCTGATTTTCATAGTATTTAAATGGAGAATTTTTTTTTTTTTTTTTTTTTTTTTTAAGAATACTACAAATACTATGTGAATTTGACACTGTCACTTTACTGTTTTGTGCAGCAAAGGCTAACTAGTAGTCGCACAACAAACAAAATTGGAAAAGCTTCCTAAGAAGGGAGGCCTTCTTTCTTTGCTCCACCCCGGTCTGTATGCTACAAACACTCTTGGGCTGGATGTTCAGTAACTTAAGAACTGGCCTTTTGAGTCTTCGGGACTACGGTGCAACCGACCGAATATGTTCCTTAAGAAAAAAAAAAAAAATCCATGTACATGTTTTGCTTATTTTAGAGAGTTTACACACACTGTGGTATTGTTGGTACAGAGTGAACAGGAGAGAAACGTAATGAACTACTTATTACCTTTTTTAAAAGGGTGATTTCTTCAAGGAAGACTTAATAGTTACCAATGAAAACATATACAAGTTACAGATTTGATCACGTGTTAACTTGATGGCACTAACCATAATGTAGCAGTCAGCATTTTTAGAGTGAAACTGGCTTTCATATTATAAAGTATTTATAAATCCAAAAATGTCTTATGCTCTTACTAATTAGCAGATGGCTCTTGACTGACCTAGAGGGAGAAAAATCCTTGTTTACCCCACCTTGATCCTTTAGTTTTTGACCTCACAATTATCACTATGCACAGACTGTTGCAATAAACATAGGGTTATTATTAATTACAAGAGCAAACAGAAAAAGAAGTCCTCGTTTGTACAGAAGAGAATTTTTTCAGATATACACAACTGCAATAATATTAAAGGGCATTCAGAGAACTAGGAGTAAATAATAAGTGTTACTCTTCCATATTTGTTACAGTGAACATCCCCACCCAGGGGGACTGTAATATCATTTTGAGTGTTTCCTGTTAAGTTAATAAAAATATTCTGGGCTGAATAAACTTTGAAGTAGAAGGCTGAGGAGTTATTAGCTCAGGATGAGGTTAATTCTGAATTAGTGGAAAGCTCCCTCAAGTTATTAATACTCTGAAATTGTTATGAAACGTGAATTAAATTAAAACTACAGAACACAAATGGGATGTTACATAAAACTTACAAAAAAATTCCTACCTTTGCTCTTGTCCCAGTTTCTTCGCCTATTTTTTCTTTCTCCATCTCTATTCCTAATCCCTACTTCCTACATGTCCATAAAATCCTCTTCAAAATAGCCCAATGTATTTTTGTTGTTGAAAACTGAATTTGGAGGGAGAGAATTAAATTCTGAATTTATAATGGAAGTAAGACAGAGCCATGTTGGCCTATAGAAAAGGAGGCACGTGTGGGGAGGGTGAGGTATAAGAGGAAAGGTCAAATCTTGAATTCAGTGACACAGTTCCCGCTTATTTCAATCATGTACAAAGAAAGTGAGCCAATGGATTTTTAAACAGTTCAGCAGTTTCACAGTCCCAGTTTCTTAGCTTTTGGGGTTTTACTACTCACATGTAAATTTCATTTTTTAAATGTATGTATTTATTTATTTATTTATTGCCTGCTGTTAAAGTGGGGAAGTAAAGTTGAGATAAACACTTATTTATTTCTGGCACAACGTGTGAACTTTGTGAGTAAGGGAGCATATCACCATCCTATACAGTTAGTATCCCTGAAGTCTGGATAATAAGCACTCTTAGCCAATCAGAGTATAAATATTCTTATACTACAGAACAGTTATTAGACATAACTATAGCATGGTTGTGCAAATCAGACACCCAGAATTGCATACATGAGAAAATGTATGCTTGTGTTTCAGTAACGATGAGTTGGGTAATGTGTGTTGCATTCCTGCACTTTGGCTGAAAATTCTGTTTCAGTAAAATATAACACATTTGAAGCTGTGGTATAAATGAGTAGTTGAAGAATTCAAAGCAAAGGCTCTCAGAGCAATCTGAACTTTCTGACTCCTTAAACCTCTAAATTGGTGTTTCTTGGGGGTCTCTGTTCTCTATAGAAATATGTATTTTGTACTTTAAATATTCTGTTTTTTTAATAGATCCAAACCTCAAAGACCAAACAAACCAACCAGGTGATGGCTCTCAGCTACCAATAAATATGATGCCGCAACAAATGAATGTAATACCACAAGTGAATGCACAACACCAGCCTATGAATATCTTCCCATATCCAGTGGGTGTTCATGCTCCTATTATGAACATCCAACACAATCCATTTAACATTCATCCTCCACTGCCCATGCATCTCCATACAGGAGTACCTCTCATACAGGTAGCTGCTCCTACCAATGTGTCTCAGGGATTACCACCACCTCCACCCCCTCCCCCACCATCTCAGCAAGTCAGCTACATTGCTTCACAACCAGATGGAAAACAATTGCAGGTATGTTTTTCAGAAATCAAGGTCTAATCAATATAGTCATAAAACATAGTTAAGCAGTGTTACATCGATCAAGAGTATGTTGTATTAAAATACTATAAAGCTTATCAAATATATAGTAACAGTTCTTCCTCCCCCTGAAAAAAGGTGATAAAGAAGTATTTATGGGGAAATGGATTTGTTCTGAAACATCTCTTAAAACATTAGCCAAAATGCACAATTTTTACTGTTTATTTGTAGTTCAGTAGCACCCAGAGATGTCAACCAAGAATGGAATGTTGCATAGTTTCCTCATAGTTTGTCCACTATCAAATTTTGTGTGTACAAAAGAGATTTCAATTCTAGTAGTTTTTAGAAATTGGATACTAAATTATTCTGAATATTCTTCCCATTTCAGCAGAGTGGTGGCTTTATGCTCTGGGAAAGCTTATATATTTTGTAGTATGAGGAAGCTTTTGTTGTCTCATTTAACAATCCTCTAAATCAGTGAGTCCCAACCTTTTTTTGGAGCCCTCTCTTGGGATGGATCAGCACAGGGTCACCCCTACAATGTCCCCTTGCACCATTTCATTATGCCGTTGCTTGTGTCTGTTTTTCTTTTCCACTCGCCTTCCCCCCCCCCCCCCCATGTCTTCATCCTTTTTTCCTTCTAATCATTTTTACTTATTTTATTTTGGCTCTTTTACCTATTGTGTATAAAGTCTCTGTCCCTCCCCTTTGGTGCTGCAGTCCCTACCCCATTTCTCCAGTCATCAGAAGTCTCAGTTCTGCTGGAGATAGTGGAGCATCTCTTTGTGCCTCACAAGGTTGGTGTAGTTCCTGTGGCGCTCCAGAGAAGTGAAGTTTGGGCTGGTGGGCTGTTGCCTTAGCCATCAGCTCTGTACATGTGAGCTTCTCCCACAGCCAGTCATTACATTAGGAGCCACACAGGAATGCTGAGGAAAGATGGGTGGCTTTCAAGAGGTTACCTAACACATTACCTGAACACACAGCAGCACATTTGCAGAATGTGGAAGTGGATCTGGGGTCCTGCAGATTTTCTCATCTATGCTGATCCTCAGCCTTGGCCTGTGACCCCAAACTAATCTGGTATCCTAGGTTGGGAAACTGTTCTAGAAAACGTTCCTTTTCCATTGCTGTCAGTATTAATATTCACAACCTCAGCATCACAGAAACAAAGGGGAATAACCATAGGAAATATTGACTTATGTGAATGAATATGACACATTTCAAATGTTTTGCAGACACAATGGTAAAATACTATTATAACTAAAATGCAGGCTGATTGTCTATTTGGTTTAGGTCTGCTGTCTGAAATAATTCAAACTAGATTTTTACAATGGGAAATTCAATATTCTAATCCCGGAAGCATGAGAGAGCTGAAGTGTTTCTGTGAACCCTTCGCTAATGGAATTGTCCAGTGACTCAATAAATACGACTGTAAAGACAAAGTACTTGGTAAAATGTATTGCTCAAAGTATGATATGAAGCTGAGACTAGTGATGTCTGCGTGCTGCCCCTCTCTATCATTATGGAATGGTGTCCGTGCTGAGTCCTGAATCTTTTAGCACTTTTGTAATATCATTGACCATGAGAGACTGAGGCCTGGTCTACATTTAAATGTGATCAACCTAAGGATTTTGAAAATGTTGCATCCCAGTGTAGATGCGGCAAGGTTGACTGAATTCTTCCATCAACCTAGCTATTGCCTTTTGGAGAAATGGATTAAATACATGGATGGAAAAACCCCTTCTGTCAATGTAGGTGTCTACGCTGTAGCATAGACATGCCCTGCGTGTTTATAAGAAAAAACTAAGGAAGGTTAAGGATTGTTTTAACTAGATTGTTATCAGTGTAATGTTGATATCCAGCTCTATATCTCCTTTTCATTTGAACTCAAATTCTAGTTTCACTACTGCCCAATCTGGATAAATATAAACTGGCTGTGACTCAACCTGCATAATATAGAAGTGATGCTTATAGGGAGAAGCATTTGGAACAGCAGGCAAGAGGTGGCATTTGCACCAATAGGAGCTGTTGGCACTATTGTTATTCCTTGATTCCAAGGTAGCAGCAATGGTCCATTGTGCCTTTTGCTGATATCTCGGAATGCACGGGAAATGGCTTTTCCTCAGGTGTAGCCTTCAGTGGTTGTCTGGTCTCTAACGTCTAGTCTTGACTGAGCGCTAGCTATGGCTACCCTTGAAGTTCACGAGACGCTCCATCTCTTGCGAAACACAGAAGCAAACCTTCTAAGACATATGGACAAACATTCTGACACCTGAGCTCAAGCACTTGCATAAGCTTTCCTTTTTGTGTATGCATTTCAAGATGCTGGTGGTGATTTTTAAAGGTGTGAAGGATCTAGGAACTGATTTACCTAACAGACACGTTCCTGCCATGAGAGCTAAAAGTGTCTGGGAAGTACTTGCCTTCAGAACCTAAATTTGAACATGTCCATTTCCATTTGCAGCACCATTCTTGGGAATTCTTTCCCAGTAGGTAGAAGTCCACCTCAGCCAGGGTCTAGCAACTTTAATGACATGATGCAAGGTGCATTTATTTTGTTCAGGCTTTCATTAACTGTTTTTGTTCTTGTGTGTGTTAATCTTTATATAAAAGTGGCTGGCTGCTATAGCAACAGCTGATGTAAAAATTAGCTGCTAAACCGAAGTACCTGTGGTATTCGTGCATTTACTACACTTGCTGAGAGTTCTAGAAAGTAACAGTTATTGAATATCTGAAGAATAATGTATTAACTGCCGGTAACTTTTTAAAACAGGGTATTCCTAGTGCTCCTCATGTAAGTAATAACATGAGTGCACCACTCTTGCCTGCTCCAGCAGCAGTCCTGGGAAATGTGGGAACAGTTCAGGGACCAAGTTCTGGTAATGCAACATCATCAAGTCACATCAAAACCTCTAATGCTGCTGTAAAATTTGCAGAAGGCAAAGTAAGTGTTACGGTGGAAGCCAGCGCAGATAGCTCGAAGAAAGACCAGGCAAGTTCAGAGTTGAGAGCGATATATATAATTCTACAGTGTTAAAATTAGAGAGCAAATGTGTCGATCTCCTTTTTTATGTATGGGATACTTATTGCTGTCATCCTTAAACTTCCATGGAAACTGTATAACTACAAGAAACTAACAAATTAACTTAATTTTTATCTAACAAAATATTAATACTTTTAAAGCTGCACTTCTGTAAGTACTTAAATATTTTAAAGTGTAATTAATTAGTGGGGCCACATTCTGCTCCAGATAAGTATGTGTGGTTCTCATTGACATCTGTGGAAGTTGGTTGTGTGTTCAAATACTAGGGCAGAACTTTGGCCCTGTTTCTGACAGCCTTAATTTAAGAGAAACTTTCAGTCTGCAAAGCCTTTCTTACTTTGAATGAATTAACTTTAAATAATCTTTTCATGTTTAAAAAAAAAAAAAAATTTGCACACATACTTACCTAAAAATCAGGTATTTTTCTTTTGACAGAAATTGTTAATTCAAGAAAAAGCAGCACAAGAGGTAAAACTGGCTATTAAACCTTTCTACCAGAATAAAGATATTACCAAGGAGGAATATAAAGAAATTGTGCGGAAAGCAGTAGATAAAGTAAGTTGTATTCAGGAATGACTTTTTAATAGTCTAAAAATATACAGACATTTAATATTTTAATTGCTCCCTCCCTCCCTCCCTCACCTCAGCAATATTAGAAAAAGGGTAATGATTTGAGGGTGCTCAGCACCTTGCAACCTCAGGTACATTTGTTCATTCCATAGACAAAAAACAACAGTGGAGCATAGGTAGATCTTGCCTTATTAAATTAATAAAACAGCCTTCCTGATTTCTTTGTTTTGCCCATCTTAGTGAAAGTAAGCATTATTTATCTGTGAGTAACTCTTTACTGACAGCTCTGAAGAATTGACAGTGGTGTGTGTG
This sequence comes from Emys orbicularis, assembly GCF_028017835.1. Taxonomy (NCBI): domain Eukaryota; kingdom Metazoa; phylum Chordata; order Testudines; family Emydidae; genus Emys; species Emys orbicularis. The sequence goes on along the minus strand of NC_088683.1, from coordinate 60,636,597 downwards.
TGATATATATATTTCCTGTTGTAGGTTTGTCATAGCAAGAGTGGAGAAGTCAATTCTGCAAAAGTGGCGAATCTAGTGAAAGCATATGTAGACAAATACAAACATTCACGGAAGAAAAATCCAGAGGAAGCAGTCTCTGCTGAAAGAAAGAGAGAGTAAAATGAAAAAGAACTGAAAACATGATCAAGATAAATCTGCAAAGTGCAATTTCAACATGAACCATTAACTGAAAATTATTCATGATTGATTGGAATCTGGTTTTGATAAAATTATTTTTCAATGTAGTATATGTTTTGTTCTAAATAAATATAGATCTAACTGCAACTTCTTTATCCCTTTTCCAAAAAAAATGCTTAAAAGAAAGTAAAAGGTGTAAAGTAGGGTGCATTTTTATTAGGAATGTACGATTGTGTGGATACTAGCAGATGTACAGCATTTTGACTTGAATAATGAAGTGCGTAAAATTAGAAACTTCTAAGTACATTGGTTTTGGAACAGGTATGTACAGTACATGTAATCAGTCAGGTTAAAGATATTAAAGTAAGATTTTTCTCTTTGATTTTCCCCTAATTATAATAAAGATAATGTATTCCCCTGACAAATATTTCTAGTGTTAACTGGACAGATTGATTGCAGGGGTCAGTGTGTGTATATTAAAAAAAAAAAAAAAAAAAAGCACATGGCTATGTCTGAACAGAAGAACTGTTTAGATACAAAAAAAAATTAATCATAAACAGTAAGATTCAGTGTCCAGTATCATGGGCGCTGTACATCTATTGTAACACCAAATAAAGGTTATGCTGCTTGTTTTTGCTTTGTGACTTTTGTTTTAAGATGTTGGGACAAATCTGCTTAATTCTTATGGAAATTAATTGAAGGCTTCAGTTCCAAGAGGTATGGTTCAGGCAACCACAGTACATATCTACTTCTTCCCTCATCTGGTAAAAGGACCTAGGAAATTATCACTGTGTAGGGCTGGATATTCAGGAATATAAGCACTGGTTTTGTATAGCTCTTCAATTATATGAACAAGAGGGGCTTCTGTATTAAGTCTTACATGGGTCTCTAATGACCAGAGGTTGTCAGTTGTGCCAATTTTAGTTATGTGAGGTATTTTATTAACATGAACTATAGTTTGCAAGGGAATTCAGCATAGACCACCGAACTTGTCACTAAAACTGCACACAAAGTTATCCTAGGTAACATACAAAATGTAGTCACGTATAGTAGCTTTCATATTTCCCAAAACACTTTGCAATAAAGAGTTATGTACAGATAGTCCCATTCTAAAGACAAATGTGGGAGCCATTAAGTGTGTTACAGGAATGCTTGCAGTGTTGAGTAGAACCTGCTTTACACTGAGAGGGTATGGTTGCCAGGACCTTGAGATTTTTACCAGCTCTTTATGGAAAAAGCACCCATTCGGCTCCTTTTAACTTTCATTGGGACAGTGACTAGGAGTGCGGTAGACGGGACCTTGCTTTCCTTCTCCTTTTGAACTGAGAGTCCCTCAGTACTGCACACGGGTGATACTGTTGTTTGTGAGCCCAAGACCCTTGTGTTCCAACTAAAGGCCTCAAAAGTGTGAATGTGCCATGCTGACACTTAGTCCGTGCAATGTGGTGTAATATACTTTGTTTTACCTTCTGGGATGTTACCATCCACACAGCTGTCTTTGATAGGGGATTTTCCAGTGCTTTTCCATTCCCTTCCATGAGATGAAGGATAAATTAAGCGATATAGACGTATATAACTAAATGCTGTCACAAAACAGTTCATCACTTGGTTTTAATTATAACTTTCTGCAGACTTACTGAAGCATTTGACTTGCTATATTTATTTTTGTGTGCCTAAATCAAAATATGTAAATTGGAGACTGATGGTATAATACATTTTCTACGGTCAAGCCATGTTTTAGATCTTTCAAAAGTGATTCATAGACAGTTGTAGCAATTTGTATGAACTCTCAATCTATTTTAAGCTAGAATTGGTTAGCACTTTTTGACAAATCTTGTAGCAAATTGCTATGTCGATCCTGGTTAATCACGCCATGCGTACTTATTTTTATTGCATTTTCCTCTTCTGATGAATTTTTGGGGTTTAATGATTTTTATATATTTTTACTGTATACAGTTGAGCCTCACTATATTGTTCCTTTTAGGAAATAGATAAATGTCCTTTTGAAGGGGAGTAGGAGGTGAAGGGCCGGAGGGATGGTTGCTTTCAACATGTTGCGGGCGGGAAGGCAGGATTTGTTAATCTTTGTTTCCACAGCTCCTGTCTGGAAGTCAAGATGCCACTTACTACCACATTATAATTGGGGCAGTGATTATTATAGGGATGCTCCACTGTATTTCAAATCCTAATCTGATAGATTAGAATGTGATCAGTAAACCTTATTTTTTACAACTGAAATATTTATCAGAAAATATGCAGTCCATTAAAATGGATGTTTAAATTAAAAATGCATTGCCTTAATACTTAGACTCTCCTATATTTTTCCAGAAAAATCAGCAAGGTCTACTTTAATATGACTGAATGAGAAGGCATGTGCTTTAACTTTGTGAACATCTTTTTGTTAAGACTAGTATTAAAGCTGTGTTCCTGTTGATATTTATTGAAACTGTGTTAACCCCTAGTTGTTGGAATTTCCCAACATGCACTAATGCAAAATACAAAGTGGCAGCAGGAGCTCTGGGCCCAGTTGATGCTGAGAAGGTCGAGAAGACAAATTCATCTTATCTAAATTGCCTTGAGAAAATTTATTAAATTGTTATACATTTTGTGAATTTAGGCAAATCACAAGGAATTTCCCTGCACTCCTTCAAATGGTTTCACTGTGCATGCTGCTTGAATGTCTCATCCTAAAGATGTATCTTCAGGAGCACAGTGGCTGGGCAAAGTCTATGCTGTGGTGTTTAAGGCTGGAGTGCTGTCTACTGAAATAATATTCTAAAAATAGTTTTATGTAGTGCATAATATTTTCTAATAAATTCTTTTGACTAAACTTCAAGTAATGTGTCTTTGGTCTTAAACTATACTGGCTCAGAAGGTTTAATTTAAATGGCTAAATCTCCCACCACAGTCTGTCACAGGAGAGGTTCTGAAATGAATTGCTGTTTTGTAGGCATATAAAACTAAATGGAGATTACTCTGCTGTATTTGCCTTCTCTGTAATCCCCAACTCTCTCCAGTTAAGATGGTCGTTTTCTGTACATCTGTACTTAATTGTGCTTTATAATGATTAAGTAAAAGAGCAATTGTGTTTAACTTTTGGGAGCCATGCACAAGTGTTTAACACATTTTTGCCCAGAGGCCAACTATAACCAGAAGGTTTCACACCATTCAGGTGGCGTTCTGGGAAAGGGTCATCTTTGTGCCGAGAGGGGCCGGACAGTAGTCTTAGAAGGGAGTGTTAAACTGCAAGTCGGCACCCTGAGTTGTGTGCCTACAACCCCTAAGATTGAGGCAGTGGTTGGACTCTCTTAAGGAACCAGACGCTTGCTTTCCCCTCACAGCAGTCTGGTAGGTGGCCAGCAAGGGGCACCTGCCTCATTAAAACTACAGACCTGCCATGTCTATATAAGGTGAAATCTTGACTCTTAGGAGTCTTTAGATTTACTTTAGCAAGGCCAGGTTTCACTCTACTACTTTTGTAATTGTTAAAAATACTTTTTCTAGTATAAAGGTGGCCTCGGTAGGGGGCAGTTGAGCAGTGGTGGGATAGTTTCAAACGAAGGCACTGTAGGAGGGCATGCAGTTGCCTTAGCTAAGTGACCAAGGCTTTACTATTGAAGGAACCTTAAGCCCTCTGATGTTTAATATTCAGGCTTTATTCTGTGGCTTGTCCTGAAGGACTCCATGGACTACAGGTTGAGAGCCACTAATTCTAGCTGAAAAACTGTCACAAGATCTGTGTAAGCTACTGCTCCAGGATATGAAGTTACAGTCCATCAAACTTTGCCAGGCAACTGTTGTAAGTGTAGTGGGTCACATTGGAGCTGTAATGTTAGGAAAAGGGGTGCCCATTCAAGATGTTCTAGCTGGAAAATAGAGGATCCAAGATGAATAACGCTCTGAGGTAACTAGTAGAAATATCCACTCCTAAGTCACTATTGTCCCTTGGGGCTGCTTCTCCTTTTATTGGCACTCTTGTAAAAGAAAAAGCCCTTCGTCTTCTATTTAAGCTAATGAATTTAACCTCAGTATTCTGTGTTTTTACAGGAAGCTGTTGTACAGATCAAATATACAGTTAACTAGCCCAAGAGCATACAAGAAAGCCTGTAGCAAAGCTGGAAACAAACTTTGATTAATTCCTAGTTCTGTGCCTTAATTATAACCATTATTCCTCCCCAATGCCAGTGAATCTCCAAATAATATCTAGCTTAGATTCTCCATCTGTAATTCTAAGAGAACTAAGATAAGGGCCTTGTCTACACAAAGTTGCACTGGTTTAATGCGAGTCTGTTTTACCCGGGGCAAACCCTGTGAAAACGTTGTTAGAAACAGGTTTTAACTATGGTATTGAAACTAAAAAGTGCCTACTCAGAAGATTGGTTTCAAATCACACCTTGAAACCAATGCAACCTAGTTAAATCAGGCAAATGGCTCTGTGGACACTTATTTCAGTAATAAGCTTGGTTTCAAATTGCATCTGTGGGCCTGGTCTACACTATAAAATTAAGTTGGCATAACTATGTTGCTCAGGGGTGTGAAAAAAGACAGTTACCTGTTCCGTAACTGGCGTTCTTTGAGATGTGTTGCTCATGTGTATTCCACAGTAGGTGTGCGTGCTCGCCACGTGCACTGGTGCCGGAAGTTTTTCCCTTAGCAGTACCCATAGTGGGGGAGCCCCGCTGTGACCCCTGGAGTGGCACTTCTATCTCGCACTATAAAGGGGGCTGTGTGCTCCCCCCACCCTCAGTTCCTTCTTGCCAGACACCTCTGACAGAGGGGAAGGAGGGTGGGATGTGGAATACACCTGAGCAACACATCTCGAATGCCAGTTACGGAAAGTGTCCTTTCTTCTTCGAGTGATTGCTCATGTGTATTCTACAGTAGGTGACTCCAAGCTATACCTGATGGAGGCGGGTAGAAGTTTAAGGGTTACCAGGGCAGAGTATCACCCTACCAAACCCAGCATCATCCTGCGTTTAGGAGACGATCGCATAGTGCGATGAAAAGGTGGGGACAGAGTACCATGTAGCAGCCCTGCAGATGTCCTGAATAGGGACATGAGCCACGTAGGCAACCGATGAGGCCTGAGCTCTCGTCGAATGAGCCTTCACTATGGGGGGGGGGGGGGGGAGAACCCCTGCCAGGTCGTAACATGTGCGTATGCACGAGGTGATCCAGCGGGAGATCCGCTGGGTGGAAACCGGCCACCCCCTCATGCGTTCGGCTGAAGCAACAAAAAGCTAGGGGGATTTTTGGAAAGGCCTGGTTCGGTCTAGGTAAAAAGCTAGCGCTCTATGCACATCCCGCATGTGCAGGCATCGTTCCTCATTGGAGGAATGGGGCTTAGGACAGAGGACTGGGAGGAAAATGTCCTGATCCACGTGAAAAGCCGAGACTACCTTCGGCAGAAACGTTGGGTGTGGGCGGAGCTGGACCTTATCCCTATGGAAGACCGTATACGGGGGTTCAGAGGTTAGGGCCCTAAGCTCCGAGCCCCGGCGGGCTGAGGTGATAGCCACGAGGAACGCCACTTTCCACGATAAGTGGGGCCAAGGGCTCGAAGGGGGGGCCCTGTGAGGCAGGAGAGCACTAGATTCAGGTCCCAGAGCGGGACCGGGGGTCTAGTGTAAGGGAATGCCCGATCCAGCCCTTCTAGGAACTGGGACGTCATGTGGTGTGAGAACACCGAGTGGCCCTGCACTGGGGGGTGGAAAGCCAAAATGGCCACCAGGTGTACCCTGACCGAAGAGGACGCCAGCCCTTGGGACCTAAGGGACAGGAAGTAATTGAGGATGAGCTGGATAGATGCGAAGGAGGGGGCAGAACCCCTCTCCCACGTGGAGAACCGTTACCATTTGGCAAGGTAGGTTCATGTGTGGATGGTTTCCTGCTCTCAAGCAGGACCTGTCTAACATCCTCAGAACACCTCCCCTCCTCCTCATCTAACCACGGAGCAGCCACGCTGTCAAGTGGAGCGCGGCCAGGTTGGGGTGGAGGAGACATCCTCCCTCCTGGGAGAGGAGGTCCGGTCGAAGCAGCAGCCTGTGCAGGGAGGTCACTAAAAGTTGCAGGAGGGTCCCGTACCAATGTTGGTGGGCCCAATCCGGGGCTATCAGGATGATCCACGCCCCTTCTGCCTTTACCTTCTGTAGGACCCTGCCTCTCGGGGGAAGGGCAGGAAGGCCTGCCCTGGAGCAGAATCGTGGGCATAGGCGATTCTGGACGGTGGCGAACAGATCTACCTGGGGAGTACCCCACTCTAGGAAGAGCCGCCTGGCCATCTCCCTGTGTAGAGACCACTCGTGTTGTTGGGAGAAAAACCTGCGTAGGTGATCTGCGAGCATATTGCACTTGCCAGGCAGGTGAAAGGCCCTCAGAACTCCCACAGAAGCTGGGCTTCCTGGCACAAGGCCACAGAACGCATGCCCCCTTGCCTGTTGATATAATACATCACGGTCGTATTGTCCGTAAGGACTTTGACCACCTTCCCCCCTAGGTGCCGGCTGAAAGCCACACACGCCAGGCGCACCACCCTGAGCTCCCTGACATTTATGTGCAGGGACAATTCCAAGGGCGACCATCTGCCCTGGGTTTTGAAGCTCCCCACATGGGCTCCAGGTCCGAGGCATCTGACACCAGATCTAGTGAGGGAGGGGGCTCCTGGACGGGGATACCCTGAAGCATGTTGCTCGGGAGGGACCACCATTGCAGGTCGACCACTACATTGGGTGGCAATGTGATGACCTTAACCAGGCCGTCCCTGGCCTAGGAGTACTGGGAGGCCAGCCAGAGTTGGAGGGGTCTCATCTTGAGCCTGGCGTGTTGCACCACTGAGGTGCATGCTGCCATATGGCCTAGGATTTGAAGGCACACCCGTGCCGTTGTCACAGGGAAGGCCGTGACCGAGGCGATGAGACCTTTTAGTGTCTCGAATCTGTCCTGGGGGAGGGAGGCCGTGGCCACCAGCGAGTCTAACAGCGCTCCTATGAAGTGTATGCGCTGAACTGGGACTAATGTGGACTTCTCCTCATTTACCACTAGGCCTAGACTTGAGCAGGTATCAAGCAGGAATTGTATCTATGCCTGCACCTGGGACCGAGACTTGCCTTGAGCAGCCAGTCATCCAGGTGGGGGAAGATCTGCAGCCCGTTCCTTCTGAGGTGGGCTGCCACCACCGCCATGCATTTGGTAAAAACCCTGGGGGACAGAGAAAGGCCAAAGGGAAGGACCATAAACTGGTAGTGGTCTCTCCCTACCAGGAAGCGGAGGAAGTGCCTGTGACCCTCAAAAATATGGATATGGAAGTACGCATCCTGGAGGTCCAGGTCTGCGAACCAATCTCCCGGGTCCAGGGACGGAACAATAGATGCCAGGGACACCATACGGAATTTGCAGCGAACCAGAAACTGGTTGAGATTCCGCAGGTCGAGGATGGGCCTGAGCCCGTCTTTCGCCTTCGGGATCAGGAAATACCGGGAGTAAAACCTTTTGCCCTGGAATTCCTGAGGTACCCTCTCCATCGTGCCCAGGGTGAGGAGGCGCGTCACCTCCTGATTTAAAAGGAGGGTGTGATCCGGGTCCCTAGGGACATCCCAGGACGGAGGATGGTATGGTGGGGTGAATCGAACTGCAGCCTGTACCCCTTGGAGATGGTACTGAGGACCCACCGGTCCGATGTTATACGGGACCAATGCACTCTGAAGGCCGATAAATGGTTGCCAAAAACCAACTTTATTAACTGGGGGGCTTCCCTGGCAACAGGCCAGGTGGCCCCCCGCAGAGTCAAAAACACCTCTTCCCCTGCCTCTTGCCCTTCGAGGGGCCGGGGCATGGGGCCGAACGGGACTGGCGCTGTGACCTGCGCCTCTGGTCCCTAGGCCTCTTAGGCGGGGGCTTGTATCTGCCCCTTACGGGGGGAGCCGAGGGCTGCGGCCTGGGTTTGTCCTTGGCTGGCGGGACATACAGGCCGAGAGTCTGCAGGGTGGTGCGGGAGTCCTTCATCCTGTGCAGATGAGTGTCCGTTTGGTCCGCAAATAATGCCTTGCCATCGAAGGGCAGGTCTTGCATGAGGGACTGGGATTCCATGGACAGCCCCGACAGCGAAAGCCACGACGCCCGTCGCATGGAGATAGCAGAGGCCATCGAACGTGCCGCTGTGTCAGCTGCATCCGATGCCGTCTGGAGAGCTGCTTTCGCCACTGCCGCACCCTTGTCGACTAGAGCCCTGAATTCCTTCCTGTCCTTTTCTTGGAGGGAAAGCTCGAATTTTGGTAGAGACCCCCCACAAGTTAAAGTAATGCCTGCTCAGGAGTGCTTGATGGTTTGCCATCCTGAGCTTGAAACTCGCAGAGGAATAAACTTTTTCTCCAAAAGTGTCCAGTCTCCTCGCATCCTTGTCCTTGGGGGTTGGTGCGGGTTGGCAGTGTCTTTCACGGTGGTTGACTGACTCCATGACCAGTGAGTTCGGGGTAGGATGAGTGTACAGGTACTCATGCCCCTTTGTTGGCACAAAGTACTTCCGCTCTGCCTTCTTAGAAATGGGCGGCAGAGTGGCCGGGGTTTACCAGAGTCCGATAGAAATGTTGGCTACCCCTTGCTGAAGTGGTAGGGCCACACGGCCCGGTGCCGAGGAGGACAGGACATTAAACAAATTGTCTGATGGCTCCTCCATCTCCTCAGCCTGGAGCTGGAGGTTGGTGGCTACGCGCCGGAGAAGCTCTTGATGAACCTTAAAATCCTCCTGAGAAGGAGGGGGCAGTGCCACTATGGACTCGTCCGGTGCCGACGAGACGACCGGTACCGCCCCTAGGGCATCAGGTGGTACCGGTGGGTCGCACTCCACGACCGGGTCCGGGTGCGGTGCCGGTGGTTCGGTACCCGAGGACTGCTCTTGGTGCTGAGGTGGGGACGCCAAGGGAGGTTGGGATGCCCCAGCCACGGAGCGGGGCCTCGCCAGTGCGGGCGCCTGGGGCCACGGTGCCCACTGGCACCACTGTCCTTGCCATGGCGCCCCTTGCCATTAAGCTGTCTGAGGCCCTACCAGGGTTACATGCTCTTGAGGGACGATGCGGCCCGGGGAAGGATGGCTGGGAGCCGAGGCCGAAGCAACCGAGGAGTGCACGGTGCCGTAGGAGCGGCTGGACCGGTCCCGTCCATGTCGGCTCCGACCCCGGGATTTTGACCTCGATGACAATGAGACGTATACGTCGGAGGTGCTATCTCTGGACTCCCTTTGGCGACCGTGGCTACGACGCCTCGGTGCCGGTTGGGATGCACTCCGAGAATGGCGCGCGCCGTGGTATGATCGGCGGTGCCGATGGCGTCAAGACCTGCTATCCATAAGTAAGGCCCGGAGTTGGATCTCATGTTCGCACTTAGTCCGGGGCTTGAACGACTTACAGATTTTGCAGCGCTCACTTATGTGAGCCTTGCCCAGACAGCGAAGACACTCAGAGTGTGGATCGCTTCTGGGCATGGAATTGCGACAGGAGTCGCACGACTTGAAGCCTGGGGCTCAGGGCATGCCCCGAGCCAGGCCACTAACTGTAGAAACTACTAACGGTCGAAGATCGTACTACTAAGGATAGACGCTGCAGCAATGCTTGAGCACAAGTTCCGACTACCTTCACTGGCAGCAAGAAGGAACTGAGGGTGGGGGAAGCACATAGCCCCCTTTATAGCGCGATATACAGGCGCCACTCCAAGGGTCGCAGCAGGGCTCCCCCACTATGGGTACTGCTAAGGGAAAAACTTCTGGCACCGGTGCACGTGGCGAGCACGCACACCTACTGTGGAATACACATGAGCAATCACTCGAAGAAGAACTCCACACCACCTGAAATCCAGTGTAGACAGTGCTAGGTCAACAAGAATTCTTCCATCGCACTAGCTATCGCCTCTTGAGGAGGTGGATTACCTACGCTGCTAGGAAAACCCCAGTTAAGGCCTTTAAAAAGGCAGGAAAGTAACTGTCTCCTCATTGTCAAGGGATGGTCCCTATCTGTATTCCATATGTGCGGGATTAGCAAGCAGGGGTTGGTGCGAGGATGTGATAGGAAGTGAGGTCTGCAGTACAGTTTGGCCCACAGCAATGTCCATAGCTGCCACATGTGCGATGATGTAGCGGGTCATGAACATGTGGACAGAGCACCAGGTTGCTGCATGACATGTCTTGCCACGAGACATCAGTGAGGCAGGCATAGAGTGCACCGTAGAGCGTACTGTGACTCCATCCGGCGGGGATATGTTGAATTGTGTGTTGCATTCGGGGATGCACTCGGAGACCCATTTGGAGATTCATTGAGGGAAAAGGGCTCGGCCCTCAGATTGGTCAGCAATGGACACATAGTTTCTGCTACGTGCAAAAGGAGCGAGTCCTGTGGAGGTAGAATGCCAGTGCATGGCCATCAGTGAGAGAGAGAATGGCAGACTGTGATACATAGCCTGTGACACAAGTCCATGAGAATGGTTGTCAATGTGAATTGGTCCACCTGAAGAATGGCCCATGCCATGATGGAGTTGAGCCGTGCTCCAATAAAATGGATCATCTGTATAGGTAGCAACATAGATTTTTCCTTATTGACAAATACCTACAGATGCCAGGAGAGTGCAAAGGGTGAGGATGGCGGAGGTGAGTTCCTGTCCGGATAGCACAACAAGGAGCCAGTCGTGTAGGTAGGGGTATACCAAGTAGCTGAGGTGGCTCATTTGTGCTGCTACCATGGCAAAGACCTTCATGAAGACTCACGAAGTGTTCCTGGGGGGGAAAGGGGGTGCTGATGCAGGGAGAATGAGAAATTCTATGGAGTATCCTTGGTGGATGATCTCCAGTACCCAAATGCCTGCGGTGATTGTGCCCCAATTGTGTGCGAATAGACAAGGGGGCCCCCAAAGATGACATGGGGCGCTGTAGGTGGCATTGGGTGAAGTTTGCAGGTCCCGACCAGCATGTCAAAACAGGTTTTGGCTGCTAGTGGTAGGGGGTTGAGAAGGTGGTTGTGGCAGAGGCAGAGAAGTGTGGGCACTGAGAGCGGTGCCACCTACGCAGGGCCGCCTCCTGACAGCAGTATGCTGGGTAGAGAGCGTATGGGCGCAGATGGAACTGCTGCCTCTCTTTTGTCTGCATCACATGGTAGGGGGTTGTATATACCAAGGGCCCATAACATGGCCCTGGAGTCCTTCAACGAGTGAAGGGATTTGTCTGTGTTGTCATGGAACAGCTTGTTCTCATCAAAGGGGAGGTCCTTGAGTGTATTTTGGACCTCCCTGGGGAAGCTGGACAGGAACCACGAGTCCCAGCTCATGACAACCCTGGTCACGAGAGAGCAAGAGCACGTGTCAGCCAAATCCACAGCTGCCTGGATGCCCATGTTGGCAACCAAGCACCCCTCGTCTACCAGGACCTGAAATTGTTGCTGTTAGTGGCAGCTTGTCCTGGAACTCTGTTAGCCTACCATAGTTATTTAAATCATCCTTGCCTAGCAGAGCCTGATAGTTCATGATCCGGAACTGTAATGCCACCGAGGAATGTACTTTCCTCCCCAGCAAGTCCACGTGCTATGCTTCCCGATCTGGAGCGGTTGACTTCTGCAGGTGCTGGCATGCCTGCTTTTCTGCCGTGTGGATGACCAGAGAGCTTAGGTGTGGGGGCACAGGAGGCAGGGGTGTGCCACACCACCCGCACTGGTTGGAGGATGGCTTCATTAAAAGGTCAGGCCACCCCAGCTGATGTTGCTGGTCCTGAACCTCCTCCAAAGGAATCCCCAGGTCTGCTGCTACCCTCTGGAGCAAGTCCTGATGTTGCCAGTGATTGTCCGGTAGAGAAAGTGAGAGGGGAGTAAGTGCCTCATCCGGCAGAGAGAAAGACGGCATAGGGACCGGTGGAGCCAGTGGTACCAGTTCACTATCTGCCTCTTCCTCAGAGACGGAAGGTGCCGCTGGAGAAGCAGGGGAGGCGTGATAGGATGCATGGCATTGGTGGCAAAGATCCAAGGCTGCCCAGTTCAGACAAGGTGAAGGGACCCAGAGATGCTGTGGGCCGCATGAGTAATGGTACTAGACCCTCGCTGCTGGATCATACACCGGTGGATAAGGCAGATGGGGACACAAGTCTGAACTGTGGCATGACATCAGGGAGAACGACGGTTCTGGCTCCAAAACTTCCTCCGACTCCGAAGACAGTTCCGGCAGTATGGGAGGGCCGTGGGGCAGCGCTGCAAGGGGCCTAGCTGGCAACAGCAGAAGTAGTTTGTCTTCTGGAGTGGGCGCAGCAAGGGTTCGAAGAGGAGAGGAGATGACAATACGGGAGTATCAGCTCCACTGCTGACAATAGGCTCTGAGCAGGCAGGAGTCTTTGGTGTGCACATGGAGATGCCAGAGGGCGTCTCAGGGCCAGCTTGTCCAGGAGGTGGGGGGAAGAAGTGAGATGGGCGGTGCATATGCTGGTGAGTGCTCCAGACATGTGGTACCATTTGGAGATCCTGTTTGCTCCGAGCTTTAACCGTCCACCCAGGGAAGCTTGGGCACTGGTCTGGCCAGATTCACACATGATATGTCACCCAACCTGACCCAAAATGCTGTGCTTAGGAGCAGTCCACTGAGGGGATCTGCTCTTGTGCCATGAGAGTTTTTCTTCATCTTCTGTACAGCCGGAGCCAGGGCATGCGTGGTGCTTGGAAGGGCGCTCACCACTGGTGGCAGCCACTGTACAGGGGGGTCCAATAGTCCCGGAACCGAGTGTGCATGCAGTCGCTTAGTTTCCTCTATTAGGAACTTATGGAGGCAGGGCGCTGGAACAATTTGTATAGTGGGCATGCTGAGGGCCATTGAACCAAACTGTAAACCCTGTATGTGATGGAAACCACTTCAAGAGTGGTGTGCGGCAGCACCCCCCCCGCATTCCTAGTTCCATCACTTACGTATGGAGGTGGAGCTCCTGAGCTTCCCAGGTTTGGGGCAGGAAGGACTTGCAGATGAAGCAGTGAGCCGCGATATGTGCCTCATCGAGGCAGTACAGGCACCTCTGGTGCTCGTCACTCACAGAGAATGAGCGCAGGCAGGATACAGTTTTTAAAACCTGGAATCCAGAACATGGGGGAGAGGGGAGGAATAGGAAATGGTCCCCAAATGGGGAAAAGAATTTCACTACCTAAACTATCTACTCTAAACCGACAATGTACAACTATCTACAACAAAAGGACAGTAGTCACTCTCTTAACGACAACTAAGAGTGTGAAGGAACAGGGGTTCCACCTCAGGTCATAAGGTGGGAACAGGAGCGGTGTCGACCCACACGACCTATTATACCCTCAGGATGCATTACCCATGTATGGGTCAATGGCCACTGCTAAGAAACACTTCCGGACTCAGACGCATGGCACGTATGTGTACCCAGGTATGGGATACAAATAGAGGCCATCACTTGAAGGAGATTTAGTTTTAACAATGAGGAAAATTAACAAAACTCCTTAGTTGTAATGCTACACAAAAGGGTCCTCAAAAGCCTGTTGCACATGTGCGCACACAATGTTTTTATTCAATTTGATCTATTTTTGTACGACAGGTGAGAAGGAAATGTTTCTCAAGCAGGTCCATCACCTTGTCATTGTTCCTCCACCCTGACACTGAAAGAACCAGCTTTAGGCCTGGCTTATGCACCCAAGTTGCACTAGTGTGATGTTAAACAGCTCTAATTTTATGTGTGGACACTAACAGCAAATTAAACCTGGCTGAGAGCAGTTCATCTTGTTTTGAAGTGCAAGCTAAAATGCTGTAAGTGTCTGCGTACAGAGCAAGACTGGTTTAACATCACACCTATAAATAAACTGGTGCAACTTCTGTGTGCAGGGCAGCCCTTACTCCTGATCTATACTACAAAGTTTTGGCAGCATAGCTATGTCAGTTAGGAGTGTGTGTGGGGGGGGGAAAATCACACCTGCTAGCTGATACAGCGTTGCCAGCAGAACCCGCAGTGTAAATACAACTATGACAACAAAAAAGCACTTAGAATCACAGAATCATAGAATATCAGGGTTGGAAGGGACCTCGGGAGGTCATCTAGTCCAACCCCCTGCTCAAAGCAGGACCAATTCCCAACTAAATCATCCCAGCCAGGGCTTTGTCAAGCCGGGCCTTAAAAACCTCCAAGGAAGGAGACTCCACCACCTCCCTAGGTAACGCATTCCAGTGCTTCACCACCCTCCTAGTGAAATAGTGTTTCCTAATATCCAACCTAGACCTCCCCCACTGCAACTTGAGACCATTGCTCCTTGTTCTGTCATCTGCCACCATCGAGAACAGCCGAGTTCCATCCTCTTTGGAACCCCCCTTCAGGTAGTTGAAGGCTGCTATCAAATCCCCCCTCATTCTTCTCTTCTGGAGACTAAACAATCCCAGTTCCCTCAGCCTCTCCTCATAAGTCATGCGCTCCAGACCCCTAATCATTTTTGTTGCCCTCCGCTGGACTCTTTCCAATTTTTCCACATCCTTCTTGTAGTGTGGGGCCCAAAACTGGACACAGTACTCCAGATGAGGCCTCACCAATGTCGAATAAAGGGGAACGATCACGTCCCTCGATCTGCTGGCAATGCCCCTACTTATACAGCCCAAAATGCCTTCTTGGCAACAAGAGCACACTGTTGACTCATATCCAGCTTCTCGTCCACTGTGACCCCTAGGTCCTTTTCTGCAGAACTGCTACCTAGCCATTCGGTCCCTAGTCTGTAGCAGTGCATGGGATTCTTCCGTCCTAAGTGCAGGACTCTGCACTTGTCCTTGTTGAACCTCATCAGGTTTCTTTTGGCCCAATCCTCTAATTTGTCTAGGTCCCTCTGTATCCGATCCCTACCCTCTAGTGTATCTACCACGCCTCCTAGTTTAGTGTCATCGGCAAACTTGCTGAGAGTGCAGTCCACACCATCCTCCAGATCATTAATAAAGATATTAAACAAAACCGGCCCCAGGACCGACCCTTGGAGCACTCCGCTTGAAACTGGCTGCCAACTAGACATGGAGCCATTGATCACTACCCGTTGAGCCCGACGATCTAGCCAGCTTTCTATCCACCTTACAGTCCATTCATCCAGCCCATACTTCTTTAACTTGGCAGCAAGAATACTGTGGGCGACCGTATCAAAAGCTTTGCTAAAGTCAAGGAATAACACATCCACTGCTTTCCCCTCATCCACAGAGCCAGTTATCTCATCATAGAAGGCAATTAGGTTAGTCAGGCATGACTTCCCCTTGGTGAATCCATGCTGACTGTTCCTGATCACTTTCCTCTCCTCTAAGTGTTTCATAATTGATTCCTTGAGGACCTGCTCCATGATTTTTCCAGGGACTGAGGTGAGGCTGACTGGCCTGTAGTTCCCCGGATCCTCCTTCTTCCCTTTTTTAAAGATGGGCACTACATTAGCCTTTTTCCAGTCATCCGGGACCTCCCCCGATCGCCATGAGTTTTCAAAAATAATGGCTAATGGCTCTGCAATCTCATCCGCCAACTCCTTTAGCACCCTCGGATGCAGCGCATCCGGCCCCATGGACTTGTGCACGTCCAGTTTTTCTAAATAGTCCCGAACCACTTCTTTCTCCACAGAGGGCTGGTCACCTTCTCCCCATATTGTGCTGCCCAGTGCAGCAGTCTGGGAGCTGACCTTGTTCGTGAAGATAGAGGCAAAAAAAGCATTGAGTACATTAGCTTTTTCCACATCCTCGGTCACTAGGTTGCCTCCCTCATTCAGTAAGGGGCCCACACTTTCCTTGACTTTCTTCTTGTTGCTAACATACCTGAAGAAACCCTTCTTGTTACTCTTAACATCTCTTGCTAGCTGCAACTCCAAGTGTGATTTGGCCTTCCTGATTTCACTCCTGCATGCCTGAGCAATATTTTTATACTCCTCCCTGGTCATTTGTCCAATCTTCCACTTCTTGTAAGCTTCTTTTTTGCGTTTAAGATCAGCAAGGATTTCACTGTTTAGCCAAGCTGGTTGCCTGCCATATTTACTATTCTTTCTACACATCGGGATGGTTTGTTCCTGCAACCGCAATAAGGATTCTTTAAAATACAGCCAGCTCTCCTGGACCCCTTTGCCCTTCATGTTATTCTCCCAGGGGATCCTGCCCATCTGTTCCCTGAGGGAGTCAAAGTCTGCTTTTCTGAAGTCCAGGGTCCGTATTCTGCTGCTCTCCTTTCTTCCTTGTGTCAGGATCCTGAACTCGACCATCTCATGGTCACTGCCTCCCAGGTTCCCATCCACTTTTGCTTCCCCTACTAATTCTTCCCTGTTTGTGAGCAGCAGGTCAAGAAAAGCTCTGCCCCTAGTTGGTTCCTCCAGGAAATTGTCCCCTACACTTTCCAAAAACTTCCTGGATTGTCTGTGCACCGCTGTATTGCTCTCCCAGCAGATATCAGGGTGATTAAAGTCTCCCATGAGAACCAGGGCCTGCGATCTAGCAACTTCTGCTAGTTGCCAGAAGAAAGCCTCGTCCACCTCATCCCCCTGGTCTGGTGGTCTATAGCAGACTCCGACCACGACATCACCCTTGTTGCTCACACTTCTCAACTTTATCCAGAGACACTCAGGTTTTTCTGCAGTTTCATACCGGAGCTCTGAGCAGTCATACTCCTCTCTTACATACAATGCAACTCCCCCACCTTTTCTGCCCTGCCTGTCCTTCCTGAACAGTTTATATCCATCCATGATAGTACTCCAGTCATGTGAGTTATCCCACCAAGTCTCTGATATTCCAATCGCATCATAGTTCCCTGACTGTGCCAGGACTTCCAGTTCTCCCTGCTTGTTTCCCAGGCTTCTTGCATTTGTGCATAGGCACTTAAGATAACTCATTGATCGTCCCTCTTTCTCAGTATGAGACAGGAGTCCTCCCCTCTTGCGCTCTCCTGCTTGTGCTTCCTCCCAGGATCCCATTTCCCCACTTACCTCAGGGCTTTGGTCTCCTTCCCCCGGTGAACCTAGTTTAAAGCCCTCCTCACTAGGTTAGCCAGCCTGCTGGCGAAGATGCTCTTCCCTCTCTTTGTTAGGTGGAGCCCGTCCCTGCCCAGCACTCCTCCTTCTTGGAACACCATCCCATGGTCGAAGAATCCAAAGCCTTCTCTCCGACACCACCTGTGTAGCCATTCGTTAACTTCCACGATTCGACAGTCTCTACCCAGGCCTTTTCCTTGCACAGGGAGGATGGATGAGAACACCACTTGCGCCTCAAACTCCTTTATCCTTCTTCCCAGAGCCACGTAGTCTGCAGTGATCCGCTCAAGGTCATTCTTGGCAGTATCATTGGTGCCCACATGGAGAAGCAGGAAGGGGTAGCGATCCGAGGGCTTGATGAGTCTCGGCAGTCTCTCTGTCACATCGTGTATCCTAGCTCCTGGCAAGCAGCAGACCTCTCGGTTTTCCCGGTCGGGGCGGCAGATAGATGACTCAGTCCCCCTGAGGAGGGAGTCCCCGACCACCACCACCCTCCTCCTCCTCTTGGGAGTGGTGGTCGTGGAACCCCCATCCCTAGGACAGTGCATCTTTTGCCTTCCAATCGGTGGAGTCTCCTTCTGCTCCCTTCCCTCAGATGGGTCATCTACTCCACTCTCCGCATTAGTACCTGTAGAGAGAACATGAAAACGATTGCTCACCTGTATCTCCATTGCTGGTACATGGACACTCCTCTTTCTTCTTCTGGAGGTCACATGCTGCCAAACTTCTTCATAATCCGTTTGTCCCTGCTGCGCCTGCTCTGAATCTTCAGAACATTGTGGCCGTAGAAGCATCTCCTGACGTCTGTCCAGGAAATCTTCATTTTCCCTTATGCAACGCAGAGTCGATACTCGTTTCTCCAGACCTCGAACCTTCTCTTCCAATATGGAGACCAGCTTGCACTTGGTACAGACAAAGTCGCTTCTGTCCTGTGGAAGAAAGACAAACATGGCACAACCTGTGCAGGTTACAACAGCTGATCGCTCACCTTCCTCTTAAGAGATTCCTCAGCTGTTGCAAGAACTACTCAGAGACACCTGCAGATGAAAGCCTCAGTGAGCTCTCCCCAGGCGAACTCCCAGGCAAACTCCCTCTGTTAGCCTCTGCTGTTCGCCGCTCACTTCTGTTGGTATAGCTAGGCTTGGTCTATGCTTAGAACTAGGTCAACATTAACTATGTCAGCCAGGGGTGTGGAAAAAAACAACACACCCTTGAGTGTCCTAGCAATACCAAGTCAACCCCTAGCTGCTAGCATGGTGACAGAGGAGGACTTCTGGCAATGTAGCCATCTTTGTTTAGGCAGGTGGTATCTACACCCACAGCAAAGTACTGTCTCTCATCATAGGCTGTGTCTACAATACAAGGGGATGCTGGGGTAGTTCCTGCAGTGCAGACTGTCAGCCCTAGTGCCATTCACGGAGGTGGTGTTACTATGCTGGCAGAAGAGCTCCTTCATAGATTCTAAGGCTGGAAGGGACCATCCCATCTAATCTGACTTCCTGTATAACACAGGCCTTAAAACTTCCCCAGAATAATTCCTTTTCTTGGCATATGCTGCATCTACGCAGAAGGTGCTCTGCCAGTACAGCTCTACCATCCAAAGTTCTGTAGTGCAGGGCAAGACCTAAGTGAAAGGTTATGTTTGCACCCCATTATCTCTCTGCCATGACAGCTAGTTAGCTGCAGTGGCAATTCTGTGAAGTAGACACCTGAAGCTAGATCCCCAAATGAACTAGACCAAAGCTTTGACACTTGAATGCTCTCCTGAGCCTAGAGGCCAAACCAGGCCCAGGGCTTCAAGTTAGAGCAACTACGAGACACCAATGGATTACAGACTTCAAGGGACTGCTCCACCAGTCAGTCACAGGATCAGTTTACATTCCTGCCGCATAACATCCCCCAGACCTGGGGGCCAAGAGGGTATGGCTACCCCAGCAGAGCTTCAGTAGGGCAATGCACTGAATCTAGCCCCCGAGCTCTGTTCTCTTATTGCGCTCACAGTAGGTCACTGAGCAGCCATAGAACTGTCAACAGCTTGCAGTCACTACCTGTCTGGGCTACATTTGAATGGCTGCCGAAAGGTGAAATGCTCTATACTCTATTATCATCACTGTTCCAGGCTCCATAAATTGTGCATTTAAGATTGTGGCTTACTTGTCAAAACAAAACATTTCCAAAACTTTTCAGGTTGGTGTGTTTTTTTGGGGGGGCTAAAACTATTTGCCAAATTTTACCAAAATTCTCTCCAGGCTCAGGAGGGTGCAAATGTGATTTTAAACCAATTTAGCACATCCCTCAGCCTGGGCTGTGAAATCTATAGAGGTGCAGCCCTGAATGTAACCCCCTAACAGCCTTTAGTTGGTAGAAAAGCATCATTAAACACCTTGCTAGAAATGTAGTACTCCTGTGCTTCATTAAGCTTGTCTCATAGTTACTTCATATTGTTTCAGCAGCTGAAATTCTTTGCTACAGATCTAACATCTTTGATGACATCAGACTGAACTGGAATCAAACCAATGAAATGTATATATTAGGTAGTTAGAGTGATAAAACCTGGTAGAATTTAGATGCTGGCTTTTGAACAGGTGCTGGAGTTGTTTCTAATGAAACTTTTGATGTGACCACTATTGGAAATGTATTGAGTAGTTAGGTCTCTGGTTAGTTTAACCGCTTCAAAACCAGTAATGGCCAGTAGGGTCCCAAAAGTGGATTGGGAAGAGAGCTTACCTGTAACATCACTAGTCTCCTTTGGTGTAAGGACAGTAAGGACAGCTGATAGGAACTTTTCTATAGTTGCTCCCTTTGTGACTTTGTGGTTTTTTTCTTTTAGAAGATGTAATCAAGGAGCAAAGACGCTTCCTGAAAGTTCAGAAACACATTAGAAATTACAGGAGGAAAATACCCCACAAACAGGAGGACCCTACTGTGGGCTGCATGGGAGAATTGCTTGGCCCCAAAACATACACCCACAATGATGAAAAGACTTTCTTGTGTGTCTAATTTTACACATTCTGAGAGGTCCCATTCTCTTCACTGGGACTACTCAGAATGTTAAGCATATGTGTAAGTCTCTGCAGGATCAGGGCCTCAGCGACTTACAAGCAGTAAGTATGAACAACCTCTATTAAATTCAGGCCCCTACTCCATAAATTCTCAAAGGATGAGACCAATGTGAGCAAAGCCTACTTCTAAAAATGTTGCTGATTTTTTTCAAAAGCTAAATCTTGGGCTTAATGACACATCACATTAACTGTAAAGCAAACAAATGTTGACTGCAGAGCTATGTAACTCTTCAGATGCTCACCCATTGACACAAACCCAACATAGTTATGCTATAGCCAATGGCAGGTGGTATGAGTTGTTAATATATATTGCAATGCTGACATAAATTAGAGAGCTTAACAACAACATGCACATGAATAAGATGCAGTAAACCGGACAGCTGATTTCAATAAATAAAACATATTTACTGGAGGAAAAATGTTTTAACATCAGAAATGGAATTTACTATGTGACTATCATGGGGTTAAAAATTTAAACTAGAACTAATGATAGAAAAACAAAAAAACAGCTCACTTGCAGAGTAAGCATAGGCTACAGGGTGGAATGTAAACTTGATTCATATTTTCCAAGTAGTACTGAGCCACAGCTCCCACAGCCTTCAACGACAACAATAACATTTCAACCCAACTTCACTTTAATGGGTTATCAATGCAATTATGCAAAGAATGGGATTATACAAGAGTAAATAGGACTATGAATAAAAAACGTACAGTCCGTCTAAGTGGATTGTAAGCAGTCAGTACCGGACCAAGAGCCAGCAAAGGGAAAGTCTCCTGCTGTAGCTAAGAACATGGACTAAAGTTTTGGCAGCAGAGTGTCATATAATAAAACAGTCCTGAAGTGTTACAGAAATGAAGCAACTGACTTACTATGGGAAATAGCAATCAAAACAGCTAGTGATTCTCAGATGACGATGCACAAATAATGTACTTTGGGAGCACAACAAAACAGAGAGGTGTCTAAATGCTAGAGCCTTATAACAAGAATTAAGCTTTATCTATAATTAGCATAATACATCTAGTGCATCCAGTTTATAGCTTAGACACAATGTATGTTCACAGTTAAATATTTTTTAAGATCAGCAGGGATCCTGTGACAAGGCTCCAAGCCTCAGCATGCATAATAGTTCAACCAGCTCACCCCAGACCAGTGGTCCATCTAGTCCACTATTCTGCCTCCAACAATACTGAGCACCAGATGCTTCAGAGGAAAGTACAAGAAACCATGCAATGGAAAAAACTAACTATAAAGAAAATTAGTTCCTAGCGGTTGGCATCTGCTCTCAATCATGAGGATTTATAGTCCTTACTTTCATAATAATATTTCTAACCTGAGACCCTGGATGTGCTCATTCTCCCTATAAAAGTCTAATCCTTTCCTGAATCCTACTAAGATGTTGGCCTTAATGAAATCTAAAAGTTATTAACATAATCAGCTGTGCTGGGTAGGAGGTATGATCTGTGATAACGAAGAATCTAGCTATAATACCTTTGGAGAACAAGGTTTACAAGCAAGTAATTTTATTTCTTCAGAGGAACTAGTCATGATAGATCTCATTCGGGGTCATTACAATCTGGAAGGATGTCTCCATCATTGCACCTGCATTGTCTAAAATGAAGTTGAGCCAGGAAGACCAGGATATGACAACCAGCATAAAATAATGGTGGAAAAGGCATCTACCCCTCCCAACAGAATATGATACAAAAGGTGGACACGCAGAAGCCAAACTACTTGAATGGTAGATAGAAATTTAACATGATCCTAGGAAACTGAATGCAGGGGACAACAGAGAAATAAAGGTCAGACTACGATGCCCTGCTCAGGAAGGGATTCAAACTGAAGTTTTCATTGTTAGAAATGAATATAAACCAATTCTGTCAGCCCAGACTGAAACTAGCGTTACCTCCTCGCTGCAGGGAGTTGGGGAACACCCCACAGTGTACTCTGTCAATATAGGGAGAAAATGTACTAAACATTAATGAAGTTTTATCCTTTCAAAATGCTGCGCTGCCAACATCAGCAAATGCAACATTAACCGTGTGAGTTATCTAAGTTTTACCCCTATTTACAGCTGGGAGAACAGACACAGGTTAAGTTCCCCAAGACCAGAGAGCAAGTTGTGACAGAGCGAGGATTGGAATGCAGGAGTCTTGACCCACAGCCATATGCTCACTCCCCAGCTTCCTCTTGAATGCCTTTTCATGTAGGTGGCTCCTAAAGAAAGACTGGGGAGACAACAGAAAAGCACTTGTTATTAACTCCTCACACACACCTGGTGTGAATAAGCCCCTGCTTCACAAACCGGACAATGGCTAAGCAATTAGACCAGCTGCTGAAAATGGATTCACATTGAACCATGCCAAGAAACCCACTTTGTTTCTGAAACCCAGGAAGAAAAATATTTCAAACTGTCCTTGTTCTAGAAAGTGACTTTATGATCCTCATACTGGTATAAACGCCTTCCCTAGCATTAGAAAATGAAATCTGACAGCTGCTCCCCAAAGAACAAATTCATGCCAATAGAAAAGTCATGTGTTTCCTAGGTAGGGTGACCATACATCCTGTTTTAGCCAGAACAGTGCCTTTTATAAGCCCTGTCCTGGCCGTCCCAACTTTTTTTTGGGCAAAAGTGGGCATTTGTCCTTGCTAACTGATCAAGTTTCCAAGAGCAGCGATGCCAGTCCTGTGCATGGGGGGAGGCAGGGCCCGGGGGACAGGCAGGGCTTGGGCAAGCAGCGACACCAGCCCCTGCCTCGCCGGGGGGGCGTGAGGAGAGGCAGGGCTCAGGCGAGCGGCGACACCAGCCCCAGCCCAATGTGTGTGTGTGGGGGGGGGGGGGGGGGAAGGGCTGCCATTTTCCATTGAGAAATATGGTCACCCTATACCGAGGTTAGAGAGACATGAATCTGGGAATTTAATTGCAACTGAAACTCAGTTTACTCCCTTAAACATTCGTAGTAGTTATTTGTATTGCTGTAGGGCCTATAACCCCAGACATGGACCCCCTTGTGCTAGGGGCTGTACAAACACAGAACAAAAAGAGAATCCCTGCCCCAAAGAGCTGAACATCGCTGGCAAGGCAAACCAGCTCATGCAGAGATTCCTTACACACTGTTGCGAGACACAAGCTGAGAGAAGCAGTATCGTTCAGTGTTTAGAAGCTGTGACAAAGTGGAAATTTTTTGTAATATTTGAGGCACACATAGGAATCAAAGTTCCCCTCTGTACTTTGCATTGCCACTAGTGGGGGTAAAAGGGTCAAGTCTTCTCCTGGAACAACGCAGGAGATATGAGGTGTGTGTGTCACCTCACTGTCTGGGTGGAATGAATAGGTCATTAAAGAACTAGTTGAAACTGACCCAGATCAACAGAGGCTCCAAAGAGAGAGAATGGAAGCCCTCATTGACCAATCCACACTCAACAGCCGGAGGCTTCAGCAGGCAGGGTTGTGAACTCATCATGGCCCCTGGAGAACAAAGTACTGAGAGGACCAGGAGGGGATAAAGGGTTGCCCCCTGAAAGAGGCTGGCTGCTGTCATCTGAGGCCGAAAAAGGGAGAGACACAGGAACAGAGATAGGATACAACAGATTAGCTGACATTTCCACAGGCTTGGTCAGGATGGACTATGTCTTAACCTTTCCTCTCTGTGCCAACCCAAGGATTTTCAGATTCTGTATGCCAGGTGACTAATAAATTGTTACCTTGCTTTGAAAAGGCTGCCAAGCTGCACTGTATACACTCACTGAGAGCATTGTTCCCCCTTGTTTGTTGATGTAATAAACGGTGGGGTTGTTGTCCAACATGATAAGAACATGATGGGAGCAAATGGAAGGTAGAAATGCTTGACATGCTCATTGTACAACCCAGAGTTCCAGAATGTTGATGCGCATCCTGGATTCTGAGATCCATGTCCCTTACATCATGTGGTCTCCCATGTGCACTCCCCATCCTGTGAGCGATGTGTCTGTGATAATCGTCCTGTCTGGGGAGAATGGGAGAAAGGGAATACCTGTACATACCTACTGCGGGTCCATCCGCCACTGAAGGGAAGAGAGCATTGTGGGGGGGACTTTCAGCATAAGGTCCATGCATGTAGCATGGGTGAGTACACTCTGGAGCCACATCCAGTGGTGATGGAACAATTTTTATAGTGGGGGTGCTCAGAGCCATTGAACCAAACTGTAAACCCTGTATATGATGGAAACCACTTCAAGACACAGGGTGCGGCAGCATTCCCAGCACCCTGAGGCCTGGTCTACACTAACCCCCAAATTCGAACTAAGGTACGCAACTTCAGCTACGTGAATAACGTAGCTGAAGTCGACATACCTTAGTTCGAACTTACCGCGGTTCAGACGCGGTCCACACGCGGCAGGCAGGCTCCCCGTCGACTCCGCGGTACTCCTCTCGCCGAGCTGGAGTACCGCAGTCGACGGCGAGCGCTTCCGGGATCGATTTATCGCGTCCAGACCAGACGCGATAAATCGAACCCGGAACTTCGATTGCCAGCCGTCGAACTAGCGCGGTAGTGTAGACCTGGCCTTAGTTCCAGCACCAATGGCCACATCTGTAGTCAGCAAAGGTGGAGGCAAGTGAAAGCAGTGACGTACATGTAGTCTGCCATGTGGCCCAGGATGGATAAAGAAGTCCTGACCAGGACAGATGGACTGTTGACTACCCGGGTGACGAGTTCCCGCAGAGTCTGGAACCTGTTCCTTGGTATGTAAGCTCAGTCTGTGATTGAGTTGATGGGGGCCCCTATGAAGTCTAGGAACTATGTGGGAATCAAAGTTATTTTTTTGACATTGATGCTGACTCCCAAGGATGAAAGGAGTCTGAGCAACATGGAAGTTGAGATTCAAGCTTGATCTCTGGATTGTTCTGCTAGAAGCCAGTTATTGAGATAAGGAAAAATAAGGATCCCAGAGCGCCTGAGGTGGGCTGCTATAATATAGAAAATTTTGGTAAAGCCCCAGGGAGCAATGGTGAGTTCAAATGGTAGAACCCTGTACTGAAAATGCTGAGGGCCTACCATGAACCTCAGGAAGCTTCTGTGGGCTGGATGGATGTCCAGTTAGGTTGATGTAAGGCAGCCCTACATACATAAAGTGATAAACTTGCAAGATAATATCTTTAAAGAAGTAAACTGTAACATGACAATTAAAAAGACAGCAGATTACCAAACTCAACATGTATATTTGATGTCACAGTCCATTTTTAAAGACACATTAGTTATTTTGGGAGAAAAGCTATGACAATAAAGTAATGATAATCATTTAGGTTTGTTGCATTCTTGAAATGTTTGATAGTAATGATAATCCATCAAGATCAGCTTTGAGTTCTCACCACTTACCTACTTGAAAAGAACTGATTAGTTCAAAATATCCCACTTAAAACCTCTTCTTCTTCTTAACCTTATGTGGTTCATTATTTCTATAAACCAGATTTTAAAACTTGAGTGATTAAAGGCAGGTGAGTTGCTATGCTGGGCCATAGGGAACGACCTCAAGCTTTCAGTTCCCTGGACTGGTGATCACTAGCCATGGTGAGCTGATCATTGTCTGTGCTGTGGGCAGCACAGGAAGACAGATGGCCACTGCACATGCATTTGTGACTACCCACCAAATGAAATTACACCAGCATTGAGACTGGAAAAGGCTGTTCAGAACCATCCACAGAGATAAAACTGTTCGCCACCATGACAATGTAGGTGGAAAAGGAGCGAAAAAACTCTGTTCCTCCAATGTGATTGGATAATGCTTAAGGCCAGAGACCACCTGTACCTGCTGATAGTGGGAGGTGGGGGGGATGGAATGAGGGCAGCGGCTTCAGCCGATGTTACTGAGCATGCTCAGTACAAGCCAAGTAGCAACCCTGGGCAGCACACATGGGGGTCACAAGCCCCCTCTTCCCCAGGCGGGGCCTCTGCTCAAGGCCCTCCCTGTGCTCAGGACCAAACATAGATGGAATGAACCAAGACGCTTTGATGGTATGTAGATACCATTTTGACCCCACATTCCTATAGCCTCTGAACACCAATAATTTATTGATTTATCCTCATGACACCCCGTGAGACAGTGCAATTCTATCGTCACCATTTTACAGTGAGGCACCCAGACATTAAGCAACTTGTCCAAAGTCACACAGGAAGTCTTTGGCAGCACGAGGAAGTAAACCCAGTTCTGAGTCCTAGTCCAGTTTCTTAACTCCAAGACCATTCTTCTTCCTCCCATGTTAAAAGGCAGAATCATGCACTGACATAAACAAGTTCATAATGATTAAAAAAGCAATTGAAAAAAATAGAGGAAAACAAAGTCATGTTGGCAACATAAAAGAGTTTGGGTCCAAATACTGATTTTGTCCCAAATTGAGAGCAAGTTGTTCACTGCTGCTGCATTACTGTTGAGTTGGCCTTAGTAGAACATAGATCAGTAAAAATAGGTAGGTCTTTACCACAGAGCTGATCACTTGCAAGCCCTAGAAAAAAATAAAAGGGTAATTTAAAAGGAACAATACTTACATAACAGAAAGAGATTCTATTAACCTACTTAATATAATTAGAAACACTTATGGCAAACAATGAGAGAAATCTGAACTAAGTCTAGTAAATATCAAGGACTTTTTTTATTTTTAAAAATTAGAATCTTTTTGTTCAGAAAGTAGGCAGCTGACAATTAAACAATATTACAGAAGTACTTATGCTGGAATTAAAATAAAAGCATTTTTTATTAAAATAAAATTAAAATTATTGTATCCATTTTTATTCTACTCTTTATCAAGTGTTTATCAGCTGTCAAAGACCTAAGACAAGTCAGAGCTGCTCTAAAAGTAAGTTGAAGTGGAACCAAAGCCATGAATGAAAACATTGCAGGAAAGAGAAATTCTTAAAGAGTGCCTGATCCAAAGCTCACTGAAGTCTATAGGAGTCTTTTCACTCACTTTGATTAACATTAGATCAAATCTTAAGTAACTTCCAAGAAAGAAAATACATACACAATTTTTCAAAAGATAAACATTTGATTCATGTTATTTTCTGTATAAAAGTAGAACATCAAATACAGAAATGAACAGATTATCCATCAAGTTGGACTTTGTGAAACTGGGTTTACTCCTGTGATCTTGGAGCTGATGTGGCTAAATGACAACTCCATGCCACCAGATCTACTCCAAACTCCTATTTTTATATTCCCAAACCTCTAGCAACCTTCATAATAAGTACTAAAATAAAGAATAGTTAAGGAGTTGATCACATTATATTTACACTATTAAGAGAACGATAACTTTTTATTTTTCAGTATGTACATTTGATGCTGATTATTCTCTTGAACAAGTAAGTGGTCACCACATATTTCATGATAACACAAACATAATACAAAAACCTTAGTCACAGTTCAGAATAATACACAACCACACAACGTGTATTTCACTTAATACTCACTAAGTGTATTGCCAAACATAATGGCCAAAGGTCAAATCTCCTTGAAAATGGGAGAATGTCAAGTACTTAATTGCAATGTAAATCATTCCAGTCATTGGAAAAGGCATTTAATAGAAGTTAAGGAATGACAGATGGAAAAGCTCCATTTAGTTTACTGTATCTATAGCAGTCATAATGCAGAATTGTTTTCTATAGTATACACAAAAGCTTTGTCCAGTCTATTTTTAAAATGGGTCAAGCAATGGGATTTCTACCACCTCCCTTTAAAGAGCGTTCCAATAGTCTGTTTTTTCCATTACTTACTTTCATCGCATTGTTCCTTGCTATATCTCCTTGGACCACCCAAACAATCAGTCTCTCTGAGTTGTTTGTGGATTATACCACATGTTCCATAATCATTTGGTAAAGCTATATATATTTGTTTTACTTTTTTCCTCATAAATCAATCCCACCAGCTCCTTAATTATTTTTGTTAAACAATTCACAAATCCATCAATTAATAAAAAACTGTTACTAACCTTTCTGTAAATGTTGTTTTTCGAGAGGTGTTGCACATGTCCATTCCAATGTAAGTGTGTACGTGCCCCAAGCACAGCTACCGGCAATTTTTCCCTTGGTGGTACCTGTTGGATCAGCTCTGGCGCCCTCTGGTGCTGCACGCTCATAGCACCAGTATAAAGGGCCTGGCCAACCCTGTGCCCCCTCAGTTCCTTCTTTCCAGCCAACTCCGAAGAGAGGTAGGAGAGCAGGTCTTGGACATGTACAAAATATTTTGAACAACAACAGATACGGAAAGGTTAGTAACTGTTTTTCTTCTTTGAGTGATTGCACATGTCCATTCCATTCCATGTCCATTGACTCCCAAGCAGTTGTACAGGTAGAGGTGGAGGACTCAAGAATTTAGTGACATGCTGACTGTAACAGTTTGGCCAAATTCAGCATTGTCACTAACCTGCTGAGTGATGGCGTAACGAGAAGCAAATGTGTGCACTGACGACCAGGTTACTGCTCTACTAAAGTCCTGGATAGGTACCTGTGCTAGAAACAGTGCTTGAGATACTTGTGCTCTTGCGGAATGAGCCGTTAGGACATGCAGGGTAGGAGCCCCTGCCAGGTCATAACATGTACGGATACATGATGTGTTCCATGATGAAATTCTCTGGGATGAGAGGGCAGATCTTTCATCCTGTGTGCAATGACCACAAATAGTTGGGTAGATTTTTGAAAAGGTTTTGTCCTTTCTATGTAAAAAGCCAGACCATGCCTAACATCTAGCGAGTGGAGCCTCAGTTCTTCCCTGTTCACAATGTAGCTTTGGACAGAAGTCTGGTAGGAAGATAGCTTGATTGCTATGGAACTGGGAAACCACCTTTGGAAGAAAAGCCGGGTGAGGATGCAACTGAACTTTGTCCTTGAACACCATGTAAGGCAGCTCTGATGTGAGGGCACAGATCTCTGAAACCCTTCAGGCCAAAGTGATGGCCACTAAGGTGATCATCTTCCATGATAGGAAGAGCAGGGAACAAGTTGCCAATGGGTCAAATGGGGTGGGGGTGGGGAGCTGTCAGCTTTAATAAAACCAGGTTGGGTCCCAGGGGAAACCGGGTGCCTCACATGGGGCAACATCTCATGGCCCTTAAGGAAACGATTAGAGAGGTCATTCGAAAAAACAAATTGGCCATTCACCCAAGGGTGAAAGGCTGAGATCGCTGCCAGGTGGACTCTAATAGATGCCAGGGTTAGACCTTGCTGTTTTAAGTGCAGTAAGTATTCCAGAACGAATGACAGTGATGATCGCATAGGCGAGACACCCTTCTGGGAAGACCAGATAGAGAATCATTTCCACTTTGCCAGGTAAGTAGCCCTGGTGGATGGTTTCCTGCGTCCTAGTAGAACTTTGCGGACCTGCTCCGAGCAGGCTAGTTCTGTGGGGTTTAGCCATGGAGCTTCCACGCCGTCAGGTGGAGGGACATGAGGTTTGGGTGAAGCTCCGCACTGTCGTAATCAAGTGATCTCTGAGGCGCCCTATAATCATCACGATTGTCTGGAACCATCCTTCTGGGAGGAAGGCTCTGGCTTGGACAGAGTCGAGCACCACTCCAATAAACTATCTTCTGTATTGGGGAGAGAGCAGATTTCTGCACATTTATTTGTAGGCCTAGGTCCCGGAAAGTCAACTGAATTAAAAATATGCTGGACATCACCTCGGCCCTGCTCTGGCCTTTGACCAGCCAGTCATCGAGGTAAGGGTAAACCTGAACCCCTTGCCACCATGCACTTTGTAAACACTCATGGGGCTGCCGACAGGCCGAACAGGAAAACCGCGAATTGGTAGTGCATGCGGTTCACGATGAACCTGAGAAACCTTCTGTGTCCCTGAAATATCAAAAAGTGGAAATAAGCATCTTGACTGAGGGCCTTGCACAGGGGGAAAAAGCCCACAGGTTCCAGAAGGGCCACTGTACCGGCATCTGCCACTGTCCAAGAGGCCACGCAGCTGATGGAATGACCTGGCCTGGATCCATCACAGTGTAGTGCCGAGCTGTATACTGGTGCCGGCTCCTGCAGGGAGGTATATGACTCCGACTCTGAGGAGTCTGTTTGGAGATCAGGGAGAAGCAGTACCCACCGGTGCCAAGGACCAGTGCTGAAGTGGGAAAGACTGCGATTGGGTCATCATGGCTGGTTTCCCTTTATACAATACCAAGGTAAAGCCAGTAGCCTGTTCTTTTCTTCCTACCTGTGCAGTCGGCTCTTGTATCACCAGAGATGCTGGTACCAACAGTGAGAGTAGGTCTATAGCTGCAGCAAAACTTCCGGCATGGATGGTACCACCAAAGATCCAGTACCATGCTGCCCCTCTGGTGCCGGGCTGTCAAGGCTGCTCCCCCACTCTGAACTTTAGGGTACAGATATGGGGGCCTGCATGAAAACTTCTAAGCTTAACTACCAGCTTAGATCTGGTCCGCTGCCACCACTCCCAATGTGCTAATTCCCTTCCCTGGGTAGCCTTGAGAGACTCTTCACCAATTCCCTGGTGAATACAGATCCAAACCCCTTGGATCTTAAAACAAGGAGAAATTAACCATCCCCCTCCTTTCTCCCACCAACTCCTGGTGGATCAGGATCCAACCCCCTTGGATCTAAAACAAGGAAAAATCAATCAGGTTCTTAAAAAGAAGGCTTTTAATTAAAGAAAAAGGTAAAAATCATCTCTGTAAAATCAGGATGGAAAATAACTTTACAGGGTAATCAAACTTAAAGAGCCCAGAGGAATCCCCCTCTAGCCTTAAGTTCAAAGTTACAGCAAACAAAGATAAACACTCTAGTAAAAGGTACATTTACAAGTTGAGAAAACAAAGATAAAACTAACACGCCTTGCCTGGCTGTTTACTTACAAGTTGAAATATGAGAGACTTGTTCAGAAAGATGTGGAGAGCCTGGATTGATGTCTGGTCCCTCTTAGTCCCAAGAGCAAACTCTCCCAAAACAAAGAGCACAAACAAAAGCCTTCCCCCCACCAAGATTTGAAAGTATCTTGTCCCCTTATTGGTCCTTTGGGTCAGATGTCAGCCAGGTTACCTGAGCTTCTTAACCCTTTACAGGTAAAAGGATTTTGGAGTCTCTGGCCAGGAGAGATTTTATAGTATTGTACACAGAAGGGCTGTTACCCTTCCCTTTATAGTTATGACACGGGCTCAACGACATCTGCACTGAGGGCAAAGTCAGCGTTGCCGCCTGAGTTTCTGGAGCTGTGGAGTGATCTGGTGCGGGTCGCACTCTGCCATGGTCTCTATGTCCAGCTGTCCTAGGGGTTGGGGAACATCCTCTCTCAGCCATCTTCTTCTGTTTCTTCCTCAGCACCGGAGTTGGTGAATGGTGCAGAGGCTCCTGAACGGTGGCAGGAGTACTTCTCACCAATGCAGAGCTGCTTGGTGCTGAATCTGAATGTCCCAGCTCTGAGGGAGGTCTGAGCGCCGCTTCCATTAGAATGGACTTCAGTCTAGTGTCCTGGTCTTTTTTGGTACGGGGCTTGAAGCCTCTGGAAATCTTGCAGTGCTCCTGAACATGAGCTTCCCCCAGACACTTGAGGCAACTGGAGTGCAGGTCACTCAGAGGCATAGTCTTGTTTCAGAAGGCACAAGGCTTGAAACCTGGTGACTGAGACATACTCCGGCATGGGGAGTGAAGAAAAAATACTGCTAAAATGGAGAAAAAAGAAGTCTAACAACTACCCAAGAAAAAAACATAACTATGCATAAAAACTACAAGAAATAAGAACAAAGTTCACTGAGAAAAAACTTGCAAGAGCTA